>NC_089985.1:11358582-21358582 GCF_036417845.1 Apteryx mantelli | reverse complement strand
GACAATAAATTGCTTACCATTTAAGTGAACAGTGCACAAATTTAACTTCTCACTAGCTGCTACATGACCTATGAGATACCTGAAATACTTGATAAAAGGCTGTAGATATACAAACCCACCAATTGCCAACTGCAGAGTATGAAACTCCTTCCTTCAGCTCCAGTTGCACCTTCTCTATCAAAGCACCTGCAAGTCAAGCATTTATAGTACAGCAACCAACCCCTGTTCCTGCCCTGGGACTCCATTTGCCAGATCCAACTCCTGAGGACCTATGATCTGACAATCAACTGTATCTGTCCTGGAGGCAGATGCAAAGTGGAATAGGAAGGACTCAAAAATGGGAGAGTGGCAGCAATGTTGCACTACAGCTGCAGGAATGTGTTATTAGGAAGTACCATTTCCAAGATTAATCCAAAAGTTTCCAGGACTAGCATAGTGCCACAGGTTCTACACACAGGTACCTGCCTGTCAAATGACCCAGTTCATTGTTTAACTCTCAGCACATGCGTGCTTCTGCCCTGTGACCAGACACTCAGCTCTATCGCATGGCTTGACACCCAAGTCTGTTACTAGAGCTCTGATGCGACACAGGAGTTTTGGATGGGATAGCTGTGTGACAGCCACACACCAGCAAGATCCCCATCACTGATTGCATGCTCACCAAGATGGATCCAGCTACGGGTGCTTTACTTTCTCAGCTTTTGAACAGCAGGCACGTGGGAAGAGAAAAGTCACCGGGAAAATCCATTTATTCTCTCATTTTAGAGCAACTTCACTAAAATTGAATGCAATGGAGCCTTTCTCTGAGTCATATTAAGAGAACTCAGGTCATCTTGAAACAGGCTATGGCCAATACACATAGGCCCATGCCTCCAAAAAATAGTTTGCCTGAACACCAAGATAAAGATTATCTAATGTTCCATCTCAAAACTCGATAAAGAACATTAACCCCACCTGCCAAGCTAGAAGAAAGCAAAAATGAAACAGTATTACACAAAACAGTGCAGCTTGTTGGAAACTTTGGACTAACATAATACTATGCCCCCCCCTCCAAACAAACAAAGAGGAAAAATTGGGAAAAAAACTCTTTAAAAAAATCATAGTATTTAATAAACTACTTTCCATGACAATAGAAATTTTGAAAAAGATGAACATTTTCATTCATGGAAATCCTTTTCTCCATAGGTCTACATTTGTACCTTTATACAGATAGAGCTGTATTAGTATTACACAAATCATCTTTATATTTCATTTATAGAAATACAAAGATTACACAGAGTATCTATATTCAAAATTTCATAGACAAAACATGACAGTAGAAATAATAAAACAGACTCAAATTCATCCCTGTGAAACTACCTGTATTACTTCTTTCACTGAAAAGAATCAAGCAAAGTCAACTTCCCTATTATGCATAACTGGGCAAGAGATACCCCATGTTCAAGAGCATTGCCCATGGAAAATCAGAACAGAATTTTGTCTAAAGCCTGAAAAATGTTGCCTTTATTTATTAATGCTAATGATTAGATGAATCCAGTGCTGTTGCAATCACTAGATTGACATTCCCAGAGGCTGAAGGCTTCATTTAATCCAAAAAACTGGAATGCCCTAACCAACCAATGCACCTCATTTTCCTGAGAGACTGGTGATTGGGAGAGGAAGGACAGTTAAATATTCATCGGATTCCATCATTTGCTTTTTGCCAAGGCTAATTACAAGACTGCCAACCAAAAATGTGTTGGTGATGTCTCTGATGTAAGTAGCAGCACCCAGGAAATGAATGGAAACTACCAATCCATTTTGCTGACATACATTAGGAAAGAAATGCTAATTGTTATGCAGACTGCACCTTCATCTTTATAACTTCCTGAGCCAAACAAAACAAATATAATTAAAAGCACAACAAACAAGACACAAAGAATGGAAAACCACCACCAACAAAAACCCTCCAAAATTTCAATGATTTTTGAGGGTTCAAACGAGTAATGAATAAACAGATAAATAAAACAGTCAACTAATTGATGTTAAAATAAAAAGGAAAACCAAACCAAAAGGCTATACAACATGTTTTGACAAAGGATGTAGTTCAATCCCCAGAAAAACAGACCAAGTCTACTATAATTATCTCAATACAGCACAATGTCTTAAATACTAACACTGAGGCTGACCATGACGTTTTATGCTGGATACCATCCGAACCTCATGGTACTACAATGCACAAGGGAGTTATGTTTGGGATTACCTCAGTATCAGCTTGATGAAGCTCTCTATTCTCATACTTTTTATAATTTCCTGAAGAGGAATAAATCTGTGAAATTAATAATTACTATCTTAAGACACCTCTTCTTATTTTAAAGACCTTTATTTTTAATGCTGATAGCTGATTAACAGAAAACTCTTTATAAGTAGTTTCTGTATGTGTAACTGTGTGTGCACCTGGTGTGCCTATATATAATCCATCCCTAATGGTTAAACACTCCCGTCTCATTCCCTCGTAGTCTTTCCTGCACAATATGGTCAGGGATTATTAAATGATGCTAATGACCCTGTTATTTGACATTACAAATAATACATTCAATAACTTGAATGGCAGATGTTTCATTGCTTTTCCTTCGTAGATTTTTTCTTAAAAACAAAGAAAACCAATGAAATAAATCTCATTTTAGATGCATCTATTTTAACCTGATTGACAGAAGATTTAAATTACAGACACACAGGTTTAGTTTGCACACACATCAGTAACTGTGACACATGGAGACGACTAAACCAAGCAGAATTGCTCCTTAACCTTTTCATTTGAATCAGTTTACTTTCAAAAAAATAAAGCGACAGAGGGTTTTTTCTAATTAGTACTAAGTGAAATATTAGTACGCAGTTCTTAACACCCGGGTTTCCCTCAGGTAGCCCATCCACCTGCAACCGACACACATTTCAAAAAATAAAAAGATATTTTCACCAAGTGGAGTCGAACAGGCAGTTACATAAATCGGTGCTAAAAATAAACTTCAGGCACGCGGGGTGGGCAGGGGATGGGGCCGGGGCCCGCGAGTGCTGCCGCCGAGGACCCGCGGGCCGGGCCGCGGCCCCGCCGACCGCCGAACCGCCCGCTGCCCGCAGCGCCGGGGGCGCGGAGGGTCCCCGCCCGCCGGGCCCCCCCAGAGCCGCCCTGCCGGCGGCGCCGCTCCGGCCGGGGCCCGCGGCGAGCCTCGGCCCGGCCCGGCCCAGCCCAACAAGTTGCCAGAGCGGCAGCGGTCCGGCGGCTCCTGCTTACCACCAGCACGGGCACGCCTGCCGTCAGCGAGTAGAGGAGCACCGGGGGCACGGCACTGCTGTCCTCCGGGCCCGGGTAGGGCTTGCGGTAGGCGCCCTCGTAGCAGAAGAAGCCCTGCACGTTGACCGTGAAGGTGTCCGTGTACTCGAAATAATAAGCCAGCATCACGGTCCCTGCCATGATCACCATCTGGAAGTAAAGCATGCTGGTGAGCGGCGAGGGCACTCGCATGTACGCGGGCCGTGGCGGCCGCGGCAGCCCCCCTCCCCGGCGGCGCGCTCCGCCCGTTCCTCGGCGGCATCCACCGCGGGAGGAGGCGGCGGCGAGGCGGCAGCTAGGCGGCGGCCGGCAGCGCGGGCAGGCGGCTCAGGCGAGCCGGGGGCGCAGGGCAGGGAAGGGAAGGCGGGGGCCCGGCCCGCCGCTCCGGCACCGGCTCCAGCGCGGCCGCCGGCTCGTGCACCGGGCGGGCGGGCGGGCGGGCGGAGCACGGCGGCGGCGAGAGAGGGCGGCTTTGCCCCGCCCCGCCCCGCCCGGGGAGCCGCAGCCGCGCCGGACCCCGGCCTGGGCCGGGAGGGGAGGAGCGGGGCGGCGGCGGGTTCAGCGCCGGCTGCGAAAGCGAATCCGAAAGTTCTCCGGAGGGGCAGCGGCGGTGGGGGGCCCAGCCCGCCCCCCGACCACGATTAATAAGTGAGCCCTCCCTCCGCCCCGCAGGGTGCGGCGGGTCTCTCAGGTGCCCCATATCCATATACACACACACACACACCTGTCTCGGACGTGCACACGCGCCGAGAGCTCCCGCAGCCGCCTGCTGCACGGCCCTGCCCCGGCGCGGAGCTACCGGCAGCGGCCTCGCGGCGCTCGGAAACGCGGCCCCGGCTGGGGCGCGGCGCGGCCGGGAGCGGCCGGTCACTGCCGGCGGTGCCTGCCCCAAACGCTGAGGCAACCACGACACTAACTTCTCAGGGCAGGCAAATGGATCAGCACGATTTACCGTGGTATTAAAGGCCTTAAAATGGAAATATATTCTCTTTGGTATATGGATAACTAATAAAGCAATCAGTGTTTAAATCTTTCATTTAATAGCTATAAACAAAATACATAGCTAGATACGAAACTATCATCTTCCAAGCAGCATCCCAAAAGTAAAAGGAGAGTCTGCTCCAGTGCTGGGAGAAGTCATACATATATGAATCCAAACAAGTTCCATATAAAAAAACAAGAACATATATATGAACTTAAGCATAAACAAATGTGCCAAATATTTGTACAGATTTATCTCTGTATGGACTCTTGTCTGTGCTCCAAAAGCCAACAGACAAATAGATAAGTTACCTAAAGGCAGTCGCCCCAACACCAGCATGTGATACAGATGGCAAACAGTCTTTAATGGGACACATTAACCTTAAAGATTTCACTTAGGTTGCTAATAATGGCTTTTTGAAATTGCAAACTAGATTTGATAGACCTGTCTTTACAACATGTAATCATTCTTCTGGTTGTTGTACTTTGGTTTTAACTGTTTGTTTTCCTCCTCTTTCTGGAGAGTTTTGTTCATATTCAGTGATGTTAGTCTCCATGCATTTATTTTTCATCGGCCCTTGAAAGAACACATTATTCATGTCTGGATTCCAAATCTAGTTTATTTTTATGTGTTCTTAACCTATTCTCCAGAAGAATCTAAAACATGGCATTTGCATTGCATCCACCAGACTTAGCTGGATAGCTCCATGCCTTGTGAACAATATGTAGTGACACATGAGACACCTTGTGGTGAATTTTGCCTAGCATAAAGTTTATTTTCCCTTTTCTTTAGTGCAGGGTCCAATATCCATTAATGTCTACATAAAAACCTTAATTTCATCCTGTGTATTGCCTACAAATACCCACATTGCTAGGATTTAAGGTTGGATCCAAAGACTAAAGTCAACAGTAGGACTGTGACGAGCACTAGACTAGGTTCTTCAGATGTATTTAAGTAGATGCCCAAGAGGAACACTGGTAGCACCCAAGAATTAACGTGAGTACCTTTGGTACACTGCTGTGCTATGAAGCTCTTATACTTCTACTAATCCAGAATGTCCCACATTGGGGATACAAATATCACAATAAATCTGGTATATTTCTTTCAAAAATTTGTATTGGAGGAAACCCAAACCTTTTTTCAATATCTAGCTAATAAAATACTCCTGCATTCTGGTATCTATTACAAGCCAACTTCCACTTATAAATATGCCAGTAAAGCTACTGCATATAGGAATTACAGGACAGAAAATGTCCTGTTTTACAAAACTTTTTTGAAGGTCCTATCAAAATCAAAGAATCATATATTTTGGAAAGGATCTCCAAAGGTCATGTAGTCCAACCTCCTGTTCAAAGCAGGTACAGTTAGATCAGGTTGCTCAGGATCATGTCCAGTCAAGTTTTAAATATTTCGAAGGATGGAGATTCCACGACCTCTCTGGGCAACATACACCACATTTAAAAAAAAAAAATCCTTATCATTATTGGTCAGAATTTCCTGCGTTCCAACTTGGGTCCGCATCCTCTTTTCCTAACACTGGGCACCTGAAGAGAAGAACCTGTCTCTCTCTTCTCTACACCCTCTCATGAGGTAGGGGTAAACAACAATAAGATAACACTCTTGGCCTTTGCGTCTTAAGATTGAACAAAATCACTAACCCTTCTGGCAGTACATGTCCCAGGAGCGCTCTGTCCTTTTGGTTGATATGCAAATGATAGCAAGTGTATCTGACTGCCATTAAATGAAGCATAAGACTACTAAAGGAATTATTAAGAGACATTACAATGAACAGAGGCTTTCTTCATGATTTTCTTTTACTTTACAACAGTGACACTATACAGGCACAAATATGTAGCTTTCAGACATTTAAATACATGGTGTGCACCAGATTGAAATAAGTCTTTTAGATGCAATATTCACTTCTGTTATTTGGCTGAATCTAGTGCCTTGTGCTACAAATACCACAGGTGGACAGGTGCCATGTATTAATACAGTTACAAACCAGAGAATATAGGATTTAAGTCAAAGAGGAGTTTTAAAGTCAGCTTAACTGACAGAGGACTCAGATCACTGATGAAAGAAACTAAAACATGAAAATGTCATGCTCTGTTTTTCATTCAAAAATCATGGTGTTATGTAGGCAAATGTAGTGATTGTCAACTTGATGCTTTGCAGAAGAATTAAGCAGGCAACTGTGCTTATTTTGTCAAAAGATAGATGTATATATATTTTTAATCCAGGAGCTTCATACCAGGAGGACTTTCATGTTCAGCAAGGCTCATTCTTTTTTCCAAACTCCAACTTTTAGAACAAAGATCATTAGGCAAGAAAGTAGTCAGGTAACCTTAATGAATACCAAGGGGCTCAACTACAGAGTGGAAGACCAGATCCCAAAAAACTTTTAAGCAGAAAGTATACAAAATTTCAACACTTTTTTTCATTCAAAATTCTGTATGGTTATGACTGTTTGAAAATAATGATGAACTCTGTATTTAGTCTTACACAGGTAAGGCCTGCTCATATACTGTCATTCTCTCTCTGCCCCTTCCTCCTCTTCTCCCATTTTGGAGGGTTTGTTCCCTTAGGACAAATCTTGTCCAGATTAGTAAAACTGTGAATTTTACTAATTAAGAATTTGTACGTATTGAATACAATTCATTTCTGCCCCCAAATATTCACCTGTTGGCATATTTGACTAGGAGAAGCATCTAAAAGTTCTGCGGAAGATCTTTGTCAGGATTGGTGAAAGCTGTCTGAAGTTACTTTATGCCCACTTCTAAACTATTGTCTGCCTTTGTCACTGTTTGCATCCTCTCCTAAAGTGCAAGATGTGCAATAGAGTATTTCCTTTTATAATGGATAGTATCAGACTTCTGCACCTGTTCATACTCCTGCATAGTCTGGATGAAGCAATCCAATGTAGATTTTGTGTGTGGTTTCTTAACATAAAATAGAGATTTGTTTGGTGCAAGGCACGAAGAATAGAGTACATGGGGGACAGAGTGGTTCTGTGCTGAGGATTTCTCGGGATGGTACAAACTGCTCTGTCCATGTGATTAGAGATTAGAAAGAGGCAACAACATTCGCTTCTTCTGTACCTATATACATTGCTAGATGCAGTTGGTATCTCTGGCAGTATTGCACAGTCACCACAACATTCCCAAAGGCACTAATAACGCACATAAGACACTGAAGAAGATTTCTTGTTCTTTTGTAATCGTTATTTTTAATGGCATGCTGGTTTATTTGCGTATTGACAAATGACTGGTTAAAGCACTCCAAAAGATTTGGTTTTTAGCTACTGATAAAGTTAAGTCAAAATCTGGACTAGCCTCTGTCTGACTTGCACCAGTTGAAAAACATACATGTACTTGTTGCTTACTGCTGTTCTAGGCACAAATGTTGACTGTTCTACTATATAGGAAACTATTTGTTATAGCAATGAAGTTTAAAATTTTTAGGAAAGCACTGGGAAGGCAGATCTGAGCTCCACATGATGCTTAGGGAATTAATGAAAAGCAAAAAGACAATAATACCAAATATTGGTTTTCTTTGTATACTCATAAATTAATTCCCAATTTTGCAGACACACTTTATAAGCATGGCCTGTACACCAGTGGCTTCAGCTCATGAATATGCAGTTGGCTGAAGAAGTAAAACCAGAATAAACCAATACTTCTGATACCAGTAAAAAAAAACAGTAAAACCAGTAAGACCAATACTTATGATTATAATGGATGTGATATGTATTGGCTGCACAGTTAAATATACAAACATTTATTAAAACAAATGAATAGAAGCATAAGCACACAATCCCCAGTGGCTTATGCAGTCAGCTAAATATATTCTGCAATGACAGTATTCCCTGCTGATTTATATCAGTGATATGCAATGACAGCAGAATGGCAGAGAAGAGCCCAGAACAGGCAATTTTTGTTTCAGAAGGCTATTGGTAAAATCGTCAATTGAAACTTAGGTGACAGACAGACTGGTTTTGAAAGTACCTTTCTTGGGAATAGTTTCATTGATCTCAGAGCAGGAGTTCCCCTGATAGTCCTCAAAGATTTTTCTTGTTCTTTTCATTTGCTACCTAATCTTAAGTGAAATATCAGCTCAAGAGACATCGTGTAGAGCAGGGTAGACAAAGACACAGAAACCTTAGCTGCATTGTCTTGCAATACTTTGAAATCATGACCTTCATAGTAGGGACATGTTTCCAGTTCTAAAACAAATCCACTGACCTTTCATGTGCTTTACCATCACTTTTATGGTATTTTCTAGTTACAAAAGACTGTTATGGCAAAAGGCAATAAAGAAACAAAGCCAACCCTCTTTACTTATAGAAATAAAATCTAGCAATCCAAAAAGGCAAGAATAATCAGACCTCTAAAGAAGTTAAAAGAATGTATGTTGTTAGTCTATAGAAGGAAGACTGAGGAGGGATGCAACAGCTTTCAAATACTGTACGTTAAAGGTTGCTGTAAAGAGGAAAGCAATTCAAAGATATAATTGTTCAAAGATATACTTCATCCAGCAGTGATTTAAATTCTAAAGCCTGGTGCTAAAATTTATGCTTATAGGACCATCACAATGCAAAAAACAATTTTCTAGTATGTGGAGCGCAGCAGAGAATCAAAAATGGGGTCTTGCCCAAAATACCTGCAGTACAATTCAGACAAGTTAGGCACCTAATCTGAGTTTTTCATATGAGCTTATTATGTAGTTCACATAGAGAGACAACTCCAGTAGGTGACTAAGCTGTACTACATTAGGGCAGGATGAATCATATTCTGAAAGTGTCATTCATCCCATCCTGAGACATACCAAGCTCTGATGAAACCACTTTTCAACAACAATGAAACAAGCTTTGATGACTAGTTTAGGCTAGCACCCATCTTTTAAAGGGCTGTAGTGAGATGTGATCAAATTTACTCTTAACTTTTACTCACACATCACTGAACTAGCTCCAAAACAGGAATTATACCTTTCATGAGTCACACAGGGAGAAAAAAGGCAAATTAGTAGCATCATAAACACTAATACTGTATTTGTATTATAGTCTTATGTAGAAAACCTGCATGGCTAGACACTATGTACATAGAAGACAACATTTTGCCCCAATAAGCTTGGGCACCTCATACAATGCAGTCCAAATATATGAAAAAGCAAGCAGATGGAGATGAAACAAATGAGGAGGAGGACAAGGCAACAATGAAATGATTGAGTTTGATATAATGAGTAGCAGTCACAGCACATTAGTTGCCTAGTCAGTGTTTACATCGATAATTTATCTTCATAAAACTGCTTGCTATCTTCAAATTCAAGAAATGAAAAGTACTGTTGCATTCAAGTTCTTCATAGGTTAGAACAACAAATTCAGGATACCAGAAGGACACTACGTATCTAATGCTTGTGCATCTTAAGAACTAAAGCCTGTATTAGCATATCTACCATTATTCTTTCAAAATAAAAAATACAGAACATAGTTTTGTCAATGTAAAATGAACACTGATATTTGAAAGCACAAGTAATGGTTATTTAATCTGACCTAAGATAAACTTAGAAAGAAAAAGCCTACCAATTAGAAAATTATTACTACAGCTATAAAGTTATCATCACTGGTAAACACATTTTCAATAACTGCAGTATAATATAAACTGACTGCAAATTTGGCAATCTTTGGTATAATTGGTTTGATAAAAATTGTATGAGTAACCTCAGGAATTAGGAACAAAATTCCTGGTCTAATGCACCCAGAACATCATCTTTCTTATCTTATAATTTCTTTTGATGAATTAAAAAAAACTCTCAGAGGTAGCCAGTAATACCTTGGAATATTGATGCAGCACATTATTGAATCAGTAGCTAATACAAGCATTAGCTTACTCATGGTGCAGTATTCAAGTGGAAAAATCATCCTGACCTGCCCTATGCAGTACACTGTATGTATCTGTTCAGCTAGATTTTAGACATTATCCAAATTTAGTTCAGACATTTGTATAATGCCTGAAGACCAATTCAAAAAACTGCCTTTACATATTACTGAATTAATTTCACTCATTTGAATCTGGCAGTTTTTCTGTGCTGTAATTTGCCTTCTCCTCTGTAGATTTTTCACTGTAAATAGTGAGACTAATTAATACAACTTATCATTTAAATATTCTGTATAGCCATTACTGGGATGCCCTCAAATTAAATGCATTTGCCTGTTCATCAAAGTTATATCTTGACAATATGAAACCTCATCAATCTGCAAACACACATGGGTATGAAGCAAAGAAATGCTCAGCCCATCCAGCCTGTGGATATTTATGCTTTCACCCACTGCTTAGCCACCTATAGGAACTCTTTAACTAGCAGTCCCCAGTGGTTTTATACACACTGTAAGTGCATTGCTCAAAGATCACAGAATCACAGAATCACAGAATGGTTGAGGTTGGAAGGGACCTCTGGAGATCATCTAGTCCAACTCCCCTGCTCAAGCAGGGTCACCTAGAGCATGTTGCACAGGGTCGCGTCCAGGCAATCTGCGAGCAACACATGCAGTTACCAGAGAGATGAAGATAAACTTGTTTTGACTAAAGGAGACCTTGTTCATTTGCAGTAAAACTTGTATGGAAGCCATCCTCTGAATCAACCCTTTGGACTTTTTAAATTCTCTATTTAAACTGAAATGCAATTCTTATTTTTAGCTCTGCACACTTGCCATCCTCATCTTTTGCTAATTCCATGACTAGAGAATGATATATTCTGAGATACTGAGAAGGGGAAAGGTAAAACCATCTAGAACCATCTAAAAGAAGTTAGACTGCCATGTTGGCATGGGAGTCTGCGAGGAACTGTGAGATCTGCCTTCTGACACTGAGGATTCATCAATTCAGGAGAAATTGCAAGTTAAAAACTTGTGTAGTTATCTCTCTCTGTAACAGAGCTTGGCCCTTAACAATTTTATCATGAACAAGTAAGTTACACAAGACTCCAAAGACACTTTCAAATACAAGTCTGTGAGTAAGATTAAATTAACCCACTTACTAACTTTCTCGCAAAAGGAAAAGACAAATAGGTTAATATCATAAATTATGCACTGTAATCACTGCATACTTTCCGCTCTGGTTATCATTAAATGTATGCAGCTCATTCTGGCAGCAGTCCAATACATTTTTTATAACAGCTTCTGCTGGATAAGTTCAAACACAGTTGTGTGGCAGAATTCCTTATGTTCTTACAAATTATACCAGACATTTCTCATTAACATTACACCTGAAATCCCATTCCCAGGTTGGATATTATCCATTTACTTCATAAAATTAAGATAGGAGAAGTGTTGAAAGAACAAGTTCAGGATATTTTTAGCCAGTGTTTCAATGGAGATGCCCCCCCAAAAAACCCCAAACATTTCCCCCAACCCTGCATTTACTAGTCTAGAACAGCAGAATTGCAGACAGCATTCATTGCTACCATGTAATTGTTTAATAAAGCTAGAAATAGAGCTAATGATTTTCTTTAGATTACTTTGAAATTTTTAATTATTAAAAATCCTTGACATCTAATTCATGATGCTCATTAGCCAGAACACAGCTGTTCTGTACCCTGATTTAGCCCTCAGGATGCACCATCCACAGAGCCAGAAGAAACATGGATATGGTGTGTTTTTGTTCAACATCAACTCTACTTCATTACATTCATGTTGTTACACACACACTTACTCTGGAAAATGCCCTTTCTTTTGTAGCTTGTTCATGAGCATTCAGCTAAAACATAAGACTCAAAGAAGAGGAAAAGCTGAAATCTAATGGCAGTCTTATGGCAAAAAGCAGTCAGCTACAAAGACACTGAACATTTTTACAACCATGTGCTAATGCTGTGTATGACACTATCACCAGGTCAGTGAAGGCACGCCTCACGGGGATGCCCTACACTAGTTTGATTCAGAAACCCAGACTGTTGGTTCCCATTGCAGGACAGAAGCCTCTGTAATTTGAGAAGCTCACCTTCTTTAGAATGCCACCTCTAAAATATTGTTTGTGGTTTATAATGCTAAGCCCAGAAAAGGACTAAAAAGACAACCTTTGTTGAGGCATTAGGCCTGCTCATACTGAAGTTAGTAAGTGCATTTCTCTGAATTACTGGATTCCTACAGAACATTTTTTTGCAGGAAGCATCCATTTGCATCCATCATTATCCAGACACTTTCCTCCTATCACAGTATCTCTGTCCTTGGAGATATTCAAAACTTGACCGGACAAGGCTATGAGCAACCTGATCTAGAATCAAAATTAGCCCTGCTCTGAGCAGGTGGGTGGATTACATGACCTCCAGGAGTCCCTTCAAATCTAAATATTTCTACCATTCTGTGAATTAGTTCTGATCTACTGCGATCCATAGCCTTTATCCTTAATGACCATAATCCATTCTAATAGTGATTCACCACAATTATTATAATTCTCTTAATTATTGTAACTCATATCAGAAAGCCATTTTTCCTCAAAATCGGTGAATTGGTACAAAGTGAAACTAGCCATCTGCTTACCTACACAGGTAGCAATAAAGACATTGCTTAGTTTTCCCCTTTATAAAGGGACAGTCCTATACTGATCTATATGCCCAGAGAAACACAATCCCCTCCCCCTCTGCCCCCCATATATATATATATGTATACATACACACACACACATATATATACTCCAGGGAGCTGCTACATAAAGTCTATTACAGGATTGGTCTTAAAGAAAAGTCCAAGAGGCTATCCCTTTGACTTGATCATCATTTCTCACCATAATCACCTTTCAGGCAAAAAGCACACTATCAAGCTTTAGCAAGAAGCTCAGGAGGGTAGCATGGAAGAAAATAACTTCTCAAGAGTAGAAAAGTCATTTCTGAAAGATAGAACAACAGACTTTGCTGTTCTGAGAAGTGAATCCTGAGCTGCAAGAAGCAAGTGGAACGTTAAAGAGCCAGGGTAATAACAGAATGATAAATGAACAAGCTTTTGAAGATACTTTGGGATAACTTGCTATCAATTGGTATCATCAATTATTAATATCTGAAGCTTTCAAGCTCTTAACTAAATCAACTTACTTGAGATTGCTTCTCATTTAAAAATACTCTGTGTTTAATAAATTGTTAGGCTAAAGGGTAGGGAATTTATTAGAGTAGAATATGAGTATCACTGATACAATAGGGCACACTGTCAAATTATTATGTAATAAAATATATGCATGTTTAGTTAATATGAAACTCTGCTTTGGTCTCTGCTTTTGGAAATCCTCACTAGATGCCTTCTTCATCTAGCTAATCAGCTTAACTCCAGAGAGACTGTACTAAAGAGAGAAGTGGCAAGAGATCATTCAGGAAAAATCATTAAAGGAGGAGAAGTGAGGAGAGAGATTTGTCCAAAAGTAGATTTAGAAAGTAGGCAAAAACATCAGAAGTTCAAATTACAGGTTTCTTGTGGGAAAATGCAGTAAGTGGGGAATTCTGTAGGCTCCTCCCAGAGAAAAAGGATTAAAAGGTAGCAGCTGAAAAGCTCAGGCGGGTAATAGCACACTGGCATGACAGCAGAAGGAATGGAAGAAGCAAGAGCCTGAGTATGCGGAGTCAGTCTGGCTTTCCATGTCAGACAGTTTCTAGGCCTAGCAGGTGGCAGAGGGCAAAGGAGGCCCTATTGTTTGGACAGAATCCAGGAATACAAATGTCTTCCAAATTCCTTTCTGGAGAGGATTAATTGCTATCTGCCAGAACTAAGATCTGTTTTCTCTTATGGTCACCTAGTGACTTTGCTGTGACAGCCTTAAAGCATCATGCAGCTTTTGCACACTCCACTTTGCCAGAAACTATTGTTGTTCTTAGAAGTATCTAAGATTCCTTCACTTTGAACTGAATGCTGTGTAGGAGAGCTGTAAATATGAAGTACAACTATCTCAGATATAGAGAGACATTAAAATATTATTAGTGTTTGGTCTTTCACCTCCCCCCTCCCCAATAAGAATTCTGTTATTTTAGAGAAATTAAAATCAGTAGGAGATCTGAGTACAGAACATAAGGGCTACAAAAGCAGATTCTCACTAAGCCTGCATGAAACTTAACCTTTGGGAAATGGAGTGGGCAGTTGCTAAAAAGATACAACCATCTTAGGACACGCAATTTTATGGCATTAACCTTTTCTTCATAAAGCAATGCCAATATCCAACATACTGCTTCTATAGTAACTAGGAGAGTATCCAAATTGGATTTAAGCAAATTATTTAGCTTATTAGACATGCTAATGTCCAGCATTTAATTCCATTAGGAACATTAGGAAATTTCAGTTAGCAAAAAAAAACAACCAAACAAAAGAAACCACAGAAATGGGGACAATCTCTGATTTGTCCCAGCTGACCTTGACATTAATTACACAGCCAAAGTCAATAATAAGCTAAGTCATACATAATACACTGTACATGGTATTTTTAACAAATGCATATCATCCACACAGGCTGTATTCATGCACTTCCTACTTAATATCCTAACTGTCTTGCAATAGCTTTGCAACTAGCAGCTCCAGAAACAAGAGTAATGAAAATAGAGGCAAAGAGGAGCTTTTGTCATATACTCTTCCTCTAAAGATAGAAAAAATCTCAGAAAGAGAAATGTTCATTACTGTTGATACATAGCAATTTAATCCAGTGCCAGTAGCTGTATCTTACTAGACTAATGTAATGAATAGATACTTCTAGATAATCTTTTCCTTTCATTTTTCATGAGAAATATCACCAGTGTGGGTGTTTTAAAGAAATGCAGAGTAATAAAGCAGAGTAATAAAGCTTATAAATCAATTGGAATAGTTATTACACACAAGCTCTTAGAAACGACTTCCATTGTCTAAATATATCCCTAAGTATACTAAAAATATCCCACAGACAAAGGAAAGTTCAAGACCTTGTTCATATGCAACAGGTACAGGACTCCTATTGCTCTCCCTGTTTCTAGGATAACCAGCAGACAAGGTAAACCACAATGCATTCACTGGATGCAGGGAAATTTCTGGTCCCTGCATTTCTCATAGTCAGGGCTGGAAAAATCATTGAGAGAAGAGCAAAAAAAAAAATTGAGATTTCCATGCAATTATGGGTTTTAGTTTGCTGTCCTTGGCATCTCCATTTACTCTTTTCTTGTGCTTTGATCTATTTCTTATAAGTAAAAAAGGCATTAAGAGGAGGAGGAGGAGAAACAGTACCTGCTCCACGCTATTGACCAGTTCAGTTGCTTTCTTTACCAGCAGGCGAGGACAAACAAAGGGCAGGTGGCTCACTTCTACACTTGCCTGGGGTGACTGACACAGCACTTCCATGCAGGACATTTATTTACATCTGGTTCTCTGTTATGCAAGTCCTTAACAACTTAAACAATTATCTGTAGCAGCAAAATTGCTTACTATGGTGTTACGTTTATGAGAGCCAAGCTGAGAAATTGCTTGGGAAGATTACATTGGAAAATAAAGAACAGTTACTGAATTACTACGCTTTATCCATTTCAAAGAAGGAGCAGCCTTCCAATGCTTGCCTTGTCAGTAGAAGACGTTAAAAAGTTTCATTAGCACAATTAGTGCTTTTCATCAGCATCAGTTCTTTCTCTCACAGTTGCACTGCTCTCAGTGAATGATTAGCGCTGAAATCCTCCTCTCCCTGAATGTTTCTCATCCTGTTAGATGTGCTTGGAAGTTTAATTTTTCAGGGCATTGTCAGATAAAATGTGTTGCTGTTCTTGAAATTAAAATACCACACAGATAGCCAGAGCCTCCCTGCGGACTGTTTTTAACAGTGGACTATTCCTGTTTAACAATGATGGACCAAATATGTATTGCTGCACATACATTTTTCATTGTAAAATGTTACTAAAATAAACAAATTAGTAATAGAAAAGGATTGTGAAAGAATGTTTTTCAATTAAGGTTTTTCTGTTCAAAAGCAGATTAAATGAACAATGCAGCAAACAATATAGGCTAATCAATATTTGGCACTAACATATACAAGACTCAGGTTCAGAGCAGACAAACTCTTCCATTTTCACAAAGGAAAAGAAGGATCTATTGGAATGGGAGAGCAACACACAGATTCCACGGATGTAATTCCCTGGGTGCTCTTTGTCAAATTATCCATATATCAAATTCAGCAAAATTTTAAAAGGACTGATATTTTTTTTCTTTTTTGGGTGATTAGGGGACAGTCAATCATGACACTGTTCTGTAATGGATCTCTATAACTTTTTGGAAAATTTTAATGAGAAAGACTGTCTGAGCAATTCACTTTGTCCTTCAAAACTCATGTATTGCTCCAAAAGCCGCTTCTTTGTGTCACCTGTTGGGATTGTGTCTATATCTGAACTCATAAGCCAGGAGTAGTTAATGGGATGCCAGACTTGAAAAAACAATCACTTCCCCAATTCAGATGCTCCAAGAAATCCGCACAAGGATCAAAAACATATTTTCCCTAAACCAAAATGAGTAAAAGAGCTACCTATAATTGAAGGAACAGCTTCCCACCCAGAGAGCAAGCCAAGGACAGCCAAAGTCACTAAAAGACATGGAGGATACTTTTTAAGTGGGGTTTTCACCTACAATTTTATTCTTCCCATGAAGTCTCTGCATTTTCTCGATTGTATCAAATACTGTGCATACTTGAATCTGTCCTGATATTCTGCATTAATGTACGCTATTTAAAACCTTGCAGTGCTTTAAAACAGTTTGCATTTCCTTACAACATCATCAAAAAACCTGCCGAATATTTTTTATTATTATTAATACGTAGAACTACTATCATAATCTTTGCACTTTCTGTAATTCCTTCCATGATGTACATCTCACATGCAATTCTATTTTGCAAGCTGTAATACCTTATTTCAAGTGGCTATGCAGAACATAAGAGCTAAGTCATGGAGAAGAGATCCACATTACATAACAGTATTATTAGAAAAAAATCTGTATACCATTTTAATATTGCACTTCCCTTTCATGTGTTGTTTTATTTTGCATTGAAGAAAAAAGTTATCAGGCATCTTACTCAATACCTAAAGGGTATTACAAGTCTTGGAATGGCAATAAATATACAAATAAATGAACACTGACAAATATAGTTGGTAAAAACATATATCTGGTAAAGCATGCTATAACTCCATTCACCTAAGAGCAGACTCCAGCATACATATTTAGCATTTTCTTCAATGGAGTAGTTTAAGGGTCCATTTGCAAAAAAAGCTAACTGACCCTCTAATATATTTAATTTCTAGATTTAAAGAAAAATGTATTTTTGAAATTACAAAGAAAAATACAAATTATTTGACAAGTGATGATTTTGAGGGCTGTTTTTGGATGGGAGATTTCTTAGGGCGTGAAATATTTTTTGCTTACTTCCTTGCTGGAATTCCAATATCATATTGGATATCATATCTTATCATAATTTCATAAAACTGCAGCTGATTCATTCACTTGCAACTGGTTTCTGCATTCTATGTTAAATTCCTTACTGGCCAGTTTTTAAGACCATCAGCAAGCTACTTAGGTACTGAAAGCAGGAAAAAGGGGAGAAGGAAATTATAGGCTGTGAAAATTATACAAGAGAGAGTTTATAAATAATGCCCTTCTTAGGCAGAAAATAATTTCTGAGAACCCAAAGAGTAAAGGAGAAACTAAGATTGACCTCCTACTGTTGAATCAGCTGTAAATCATCTGAGTCATCTTGATGCTCAGCTATGAGAAACTCACAATTCAATGGAAAATAAATTGCATAAAGAGCTCTGCAGGGTGCATATCTGAGGTATTGACAAGTGTCAGCCAGGATCACGTTTAGTAACCAAATTATCTCCTGATGCAACACCATTGCAAAGCAAGGCTGAGCCTATGCTTGGAGGCAAGCTGTAAGAAGTGCAAAAAAAACCCAAAAAACCCTGTTCTGCCATATTGGAAGAGAGCAACTACTCTTAGCATTCCCCTAATATAAGTCACTCTGATCTCCTCCTCTTCTTTTCCTCCTAACCTGAAGGCTACTCATGAAAAAGTCATATTTTTCTGAAAAGAGTGAAATAGAACCTGACTAACATGTACATAGCTATTCCCTGCTATAGCTTCCAGCCAGCACCCTCACTTCTTCCAGGGCTGAGGTACAGACCTTTATATAGCTTCAGATGTACTGACATATGCTCTGCTACACCAGCATACCTCCCAGCAGGGAGTGCCTGGCGGGCTCCAGCTGAGCGTTAGCATCCCAGCTGCTGCTGAACTCAGGAGGAAGTGCTCCCAGGACATCACTGGTATGAGGTGTAACAGGATCTCTGACACGCTTCTCTGAGAAGCAAGTTAGGACTTGCGTACAGTCCTGTGTCATACCCTGTATCACATTTATGTCTGCTCAGATGCTCTAATACCCAAGTAAATAAAAGCTGACAGCTTTTCAGGAAATGGGATTTTTCCTAACTGTGTTCTATGCAAAACAAACTCTTGAAATACCGGCTGGTGAAGCTGCACACAGACACTTAGTTACTACTGGGCCTTTGCAGATAAACTGTCTCTCTGGCGGGTAGTCCAGTTATATAAATTTTGCCGAGATGTCAGGTATCCACAAACAGTCACCACCAACTGACAGTCACCACCACCACCACCACCACCTCACGTACTGTCTCCCTAGTGCATTACATGACATAAACATACACAGTAGTATGAGGATATCATCAGATTTTTGGATTCCCAAATGCCATTAGAGTTGACGTTATGGAGATCGTGCATCTTGATGCTGTCACAGGATGACATAACACAAGCAAGAAAAGCCAGTGGATCTGCAGTGATTTGTGTCACAGCAGATCATAAACATTATTTGAAAAGAGTGAACATAAATTGCCAAGTTACAAAACTAGTTGAAATGATGTGACAGAAATAATACCAAATAATGAAGCAATTTTCTATCCACTTGGAAGCAACTTCTAAAATGTGCTGATAAGAGCACAGCAATTTAAAAGACAAAGAAGAAAGACTTCATGGAGGAAGAAAATTTATTAAGGAAGGGTCACTTAAGTCCTAATGTTTACACCATGGCTAACTTTCTCTTGGCATGTCGCTATGTCCTGCCTCAATTTATGATATCCTCTCTCCCTTTTTCAGATGTCTCTAGATGTATCACAGAAAGATTTGAGCATCCCACAGCAACCAGAGCACTCACTTCCCAATGCCACTGTGAGGTAAGGAGATGGGAACCAAGATACAAAGACTTTAGGAGCTAGATCCACAAAAGAATCTTAATGTTCCTCAACTTTTACTTCTAAGGTCCAATATTAAGCCCCACTGAGACCACCAGGACCCAATTTAGAGGCAACCACACAGATTAGCTAAAATCCAGGCACTACAATGCCTAATTCTTTCCCTAGGTGTATTCAACACAGCACAGGAAGTCTGTTGTTGAGCAGTAAACTGAATGCAAATCCCTCATTCTCCCACAGCTTAAGTAGTGTTTATCCAAAAAAGTTCTTTGCACTGCACTCCACAGAATCCAATGTTCCACAAGAAATGTATTGTTATATAATACCATGGTTTATATATAGAGAGATATATATAAATAATATATATTAATAATATATTTGTTATAATACAATTTGGTCCGTACCCCAGAAGTGAGCCTGCACCTGTTATGGTAGCAGGAAATGGGACATTCCCACATCATAGACCTTGCTGTGACTGCAATGTAGTGCACTTAAATCTAAAAGCTAGCACAAAATTTACCACAGGGACTAAGGAGCTGTAATTGCCTCCTTCACACACCCAGGCACAATAAGCATACTCCCAGCCACACACAGTTATGGTTGTGCTGCATCCTCATCCATAACACTTCTGGATCTAAACCTGGCTAAGTTAGCTTTAACATAGTTCAGCTTAACAGTAGGATTACAGCCAGGCTGCCAGGCACTCCAAACCCCTCTCAGGTGGCTAGTTCTGCTGAGTTCATGGTGGGGCTGAAGCCACCCTCTCTAAAGACAGCTCAGATAGAGCTGAATAGATCTACGCTGTACAGCAGCTACAGCTCCACCACAGGGCAGACTGAACTGGTGTCATTTCTGTTATGAAGGTGACCTACAAGCATCAGAGTAAAGAAAAGGAACTCTTTATAGTCCTCAGTAATTATAGTGAGACTAGCCTCAGAAGTAAACCAGAAGCAAAACAATCTACTTAGATGGAGCTAAATTTTCTCAATATCGACTATTTAAAAATGTTTCCTGTTCCTAACACTGACTCACCTTGAACAATTAAAGAAACTTTCTGCTCCACTGTTCCATATCTTTAAAATGAAAAGGATGATACTCTCAACTGTAAAGTGCTTTAAGACTGATGAATGAAAAGAATTCTAGACCTATGGAGTGTTATTAGCAAGATTTAACCACCAATATCTATATGGGTCCAGCTCAGAAGTATTTCACTCTTGGATTCTGGCACTTCAGAACATTAAATCTACTTAAAATGAAAGTTCAGGCTTAAGTACCCCCCTTCACTCCATCTCATGCAAAAACTAAAACAAAAAATTACAGTTACGAGGACTGAAATTGTATTCACAGCCATAAAAAATGATTGCCACATAGCAGATAACACTCCATATTGGGATAAATACAAATATCTTGGTAAATATAAATCTGTTGCTGTTGAGAGCATTTTCTTAAAAAATACCCAAGTAACTTAGCAGTGCATCTACAGTGTTTTCTTACCTCAACTAATATGAAACATAACGACATCAAGTAGCTTGTCTGAGATTGATGCCTGATGTTTGAAATCATGTTCACCTGTGAAGAAAACAAAGTACATTATGTCTATCTGTAAAGAGCTGGCATTGTTGAGAATGAAATGCCCACAGCAGACTATAAAAGGCTTGAGTAAAACACAGATTTGTACCAAAATAAGGAAAGTGAGAATTACAACTGGGAATAGGACCAGGAAGAGTATGTGCGCTCCTTTATTGCAGAATAAAAGAGCTCCAAGTTAATTTATATCTGACCATTTTGTTAAATTGATTCCAGCCATTATTGTTCCAAATAACAGTATCTATACAAAGATTTGCACTTAAAATTGTTTTAATAATATCCCTGCATATTTTGACCTGCTGGGATTCAAAACAAATCTTTATCTCTTTTCAGCAGAGCTACTCTAATTCCATTGACTTCAAAGAAACTTAAGCATGTACTTAAAGTTTATACTTAAGGGCTTTGCTGAAGAGGCATTAGTAGGAGGCACAAGTTTTACAGAAATAAAAACTGTATCTACCAGGTGTTAGTATCTTCTACAGAAGCATGGGTACACAAGACTAGAAAGAACTACCAAGCTGTGAAGTCAAGTCCCTCATAATCACAGTACAGTAATATCTTATTCTGAAGGACCCACAGAATATTTATTCTCAACATCACAGCCGCAAAACCAAAGGGTACCTTGTAAGAAAGGCACCTTGTAAGAAAATTAAGATCTGTTCTTAAAAAAACAAAAAAGCAGTAATCCCCTGGAAGAAAATCCTACACTACTAATTTCTGCCACAGAAAGAGACCAGGAGAAACCAATGCATCACCAATGTGATGATCCTAGGAATCAGCCCATGACTGCAATAGTAAATCAGCTAAAATCTCCAGGGGAATAAGCATCCTCAGGAATTAAAAAAGTGCTTCCAAATGCTGGGCAGAATATGCTTTCAGTTATAGGCATGTGAATCCAGATGTATATTTTGGTCATCAGTGGAGTGGTTCCAGGTTTATGCTCATGTGAGCAGGAGAAAAGCCTGCCTCCTCTCTTCTTCCTTAAAAAAGTATGTATTTTAGATCATTTAATTTTTCTTAAAATTCATCTCCCATTTTTCATCTTTGTTTTAGTCTCACCACAAGCTCTCACAGGACCCATGATGTTCAAGTACGCTCTCCACATGGAGCTTTCCAGCTAACAGGAGCCCCTGAAACACTCTTTTCTATTAGCTCTTTTCAGACACACTCTGGAGTACACCTCTTGGATAGCCTGGAGCAATATATTGAATGGCAGGCCACTCTTAGGGCTTTGAGGACTGCCTTACCCACAGGAATAGGGCAACCCTGTTGGCCTGTTAACTTGTAAATACCTTCTTTAAGTGAGGTTAATGTAAGAGCAAATGAAATACACAACACGGTATTTAAAAACCTAGACCTACAGAGATTAACAGAATCCAATCTACCCCTATCTAGTACTTACACTGTCTTCAAAATTTTTTTTAACCCTCTACCATTCAGCCAATAAGTTGGCAGACCCTTCCTGTCTTCCCTAGTTCAGGAGGAATAGTATGAGAGAGTGTATGGGCTCAAGCACAAATAGTCAGGCTAACAGTAGGGCTACCTCAGAGAAATGGGGATGGACCCCATTTTAATACCAACTTCTTCAGGATTTTTTCAGATTCAGAAGTCCTCCACTCCTTAAAGATTTCTTAGTCCTTAATTGAATTGAAAAGTTTGAACTACATGTTCTTATCTACCCCCTGAACATTTGGAAAAATTAGTGTTACTAAGTCATGGCCTGCTTCAATTCTTACTTCCAGACAGTAAGTAAAGATAGTTAATGAATATTTTCATGTTCACCTACCCTGCTAGCTAATTTTAATTCACTGTTATGCAAAAACACTCTTCCCACCTACTGAAGTGATATTCAAGCTTTAGAATGAAGCCTCTTCATGCACTGAGCCTTATATTTCAAATCAGCTTTTTCACTGCTTTATATGTATATACAACCATGCTTTATAACAACATTTATTTACTTGCTCACTACTAGAGTTTGAGCCATATGAGTATGGCCGTAAACAACTGCTTGGTAGTAGTAATAGCTTGGAGGGGGCTACTCCAACAGCTTTGTCTTTAATGGATACTGTGCCAATTCTCATTCCCAGGTATTCCCAGCTTTCTCTCTAGTCTCTTCTTAAAGCCTACTAAAAGAGTCCTTTAGCCCTCTTCTGTTTTTTCTCAACTGTGTCCTTTACTGTTCTTCCTTCCTATCTCATCACTCACTCCTTTTTACTCTTTCTCATCCCTGTCTTCCTGTTTTCCTTCTCCAGTTTCTTTTCTTGTATCTTCCCTTCTCCTCATTCTGCTTCTCTCATGTAGCACTCTCAGCATCTTGCCTCTTCTTCACTCTCTCTTCCATGCCTTCCTAAATCCCTTCTTCATTCCCTTTCTTCCGCTGCTGCTTTAGTAAGCTGCAGCTGGCTCTTGTATTTAAACTGCTGCCTTTGGATTCACTCCCTCCTGTGCTCTGCCTGTGCATGTGCATACAGGGTTAGGGGCTGACAGGTCCAGGAGACAGCATACTAAAGAGAAGGCAGATGCTTCCAAGCAACATCAGAAAAACAAATTCTGCTATATGTGTGTGCAGCCCAGCTGCCAGCAATGCAGACAGCATCCCGGATAGCCCTCCTCCCCTCACAAAGGTGGCTGGGAGAATCTGACACTGCATCTTCCTCCCCTTCTGAGTGAGTTAATAGAAACATGGTGCCTAGACGTTCAGTGAGACTTGTGCATGCACCAGCTGGGTCTCCCTGGGAGCTATTAGCTTTTCGATTGGGACCTTGTCACTCTGGGCTTTTTTTGCACAGCCTTTGGAACCATCAAACACAGCAGTGGTTAAATGCATTCAGTTTGTGCTTATCCAAAGCAGTGAAACAGAAAAATGCTTCATAGGGCAAGGAGCATGGCATATGTTCTTGAAACCTCTCTTTGACTGTTAAAGGCTGAACATATTTATCAAGCAAATAGAAAATAATGGCTCTATGATTGATCAATTTACTTGTATGCATCCAGGGCCAACCTCAGCTGTTCATATTCCACTGGATTCAAATTCTCACTCAGGCAAAAGTCCCTTTGACTCCTCTGACACTGTTACATAGTTATATAATATAACCATTAATATTGGAGATATGCATGCACAGCTACTGTACATTGTATATAGGCTCAGCTCATTAAAAAGACACCAACATAACTATTATTTATTATTTATTGAGTGCTGACAGTGCATTGAGGATAAGAAAACAAGCTCTGAGCATTAAGGACCAATGCATGGCTGCTCTTCAGAAATCACCTCAGGAATGAGAAGGGCCTAAGATTCCTTTCCTCCAGCATAGCATCAAAGGAGAGATACATTGTTGTTAGTGCCTCCTAAAGTACTGCAGCTAGGTATGTGCCCATGTCTGAAGCTCTCAGTGCACCAAAATGGGGATGAACTGCACAGCCTGAGGTGTGTTCCAGAACTTCCTTTTTCATAACACGGAGACAAACACTGGCTGGAGCCTAGGACATCCCTTATGAACTCATACTATAGGATGAACACATACTATATCTGAAATTGCCTCTCCAGAGGTTGTTGCTATGAGCTTCGAGGAAGATGAGTGAGCTTGAATGAGGCATCAAGAAGCCATCTGTGAGGGCATAACTGAAATGCTACAGACATCCCTATAAAAAGCTCTACATAAAGAACCAGTTCCGTTTCAGTAATATAAAGTCTTTTCATGTAACTAGTTACTAGGCAGCCTATGAAAGTTTTTCTGGCAGTACCCCAGAGCATGCATTTGCCAGTCTGCCCATCTCCAGCTACTGTTCTGGGAGTATGTCTAACAGTAGCCTACAGGATCAGTCTCCACACAAGCCCATCTCTGCTATATGTCATCACCAATCTGCCTCATTACTATACTAGAGTCAGTTTCATATTTGTGCGCTCCCTGTTTTTGAGAGAGAGACTGCAGGCACGCACTTCCATGAGGAGCTCTAGACAACAGCGTTTGAGTGGAAGTACCTCCCTGCAGCTCTGAACAAAGGCTGGTTACAAGCCACAGCTGAATCTCACTCTTGGAAGCTGTAGGCTGAACATCCTCAATTTATGTAGTTCTCACCAACATGCTCACTGTTTCTAATCCCATTTGGAGGTGCACAGCACACTCCATTCAGCTTGTAAGAAGCCTCAGTATCTCTCCTCAGCATGAAAGAATTGCATTTGTGTTTCCAGGATATTTTTCTTACTTTGAACTATTATATAAAGGGTAGAGAAGCAAGACCTCAGCCAAAACAGCACGATGTTTTAACAAAAAGCAGTCACTGCCCTGCATTTTACCTGGAAACCAATCTTGTAGGTGATTAATAGACATGCCTATTGCTTCCAGTCCTTCAGGTTCATAGGAATGCCTCCTCTTTGAATGTGACATCAGCAATGAGCTGTGGGCAACTCTAAATGCTTTTAACGTAAAAAAGATGCCTAGAGCTTAGACACTTCCAGAGTTACTCAGAAACAGAAGAGGAAATACTTAGGCTCACAGCTTGAATACAATTTCAAGTGCCCTACTTAATATCACATTTCTGGCACAGCCACAGAAGGTTGAGAACTGAGGTATTCTCAGTTGAGAGAGAGTCCCCTAATCTCCTCACTGTGTTACCACCTGTATTCTCCACAGTTGCTATTTGTATGCCTGTCTTCTGGCATGTCCCTTTTTCAGTGAAAGCCAATTTGAAGGTAATTTGAGAGCTTGGTGCTACCTATCTTACAAAGCTTGTTATACAAGTGCCAAACAGATCTAAGACACCATCATTACAAGAATTCTGGTCCATCACAGGTTTGCCTATAATTTGGAATTCAGTTAGAAATACAAATGACATATTCTATTTCATCTTTCCATTTATGGGTGAGGTTCAGCTACACCAAAGACAAAATACTTATCAATAATTCAGGAGAGGTAAAGATATGCTCTGAGCTAACAAAATCTACTAAAATACAAACACAACTCGCTGGAGTTATGTGTAGCATTTATACTCCCTAGTGTGGTAAAAATGTAGCACCTTGCCAGAAGGTAAACAGAGAATGTGTCTGAAGAATGTTAAATTTATCAAGAAAACAAAAAACAAGGTCACTGTGTTATGAAGAAAACAAATCTTCATCACAGAAACCCTTTTTAAGTGCCAAATCTAGGAGGTCTTTACAGAGGCAATGGAGAACGGAGAAGATGATGATTTATTAATGAAGAAAAGGAGTGAAGACACTTTTCTCTAAGATACTGATGAACACCTCTTCGTAAAGAGGGAAAATGTGCTCTGTGTGCTCTATGAACATACAGCACAAGTGCTTAGAGTCTGCAGGCCTGAAACCTACCTTGATTTTATGCAGAGAAACAAGAAAAATCTTCTACAACTGGTAAGAAAAGGCAGTACTACAACAAGATCAGAGTAAGCACAAGTTCCCAGAACCCCTTCTAACCTCACCCTACTGGTGGCAATCCAAGCCACACCAGTTTCTATATGATCTTCTATTGCAGGAGTTCTGTTGTAGGAGTTCTTTAGCAATTCCTGGTCCCCCTGCATTTTTGCTTCCAAGTCCAAAGCAAGCGCTTTCTCACTTTGTATATATGTATGTCCGTGTTTGTGCATGTGTCTATACATAAACATATTGTAAAAGCTAAATAAAGCCTTTTATTGGCCCTTTATAGCATAGGTGAACATAATTCTAACAAGTTTTAATTGTCTCACTTTATACCACAATTTCAGGCAGAAATAGACTCCCAGTGAACAGGTGGACAGCAACCAAACTGAAACAAGTTGCACTGGGACAGAAGCTGCCAACAAACAGAACACGAAGACTTTTCTCAAGCTCCTGAGCTGAACTTTGAGCAGCTGGAAAGCCATGCACCATAGCTGTCAGATCAGATTATAGGAACATCTATGTCCACTTACATTTCCATTAGAATTCATCTTAGACATATTTAGGCTTCAATATAGGGTCAAATGAAATCTACAGCATGTGTTTTCTTATTCCTCTGCAACCTGGCCAGTGTGGTAAGAATAAAAAATGCTGTTCAACATCCATTGTCAGTTAAATTTACTGGAGAAAGACTGTTGTTGCCTACTCCTTCCCTTCTGCCCCCTCACTAGTTGTTTTTTTTCACAAAGGTTATATCTACGTTCCTGACTTCTAACTGGTATTTAGTTAGAAGCCAGTTCTATCAGATACCATGATCAGCTATCAGAAAAATAACTGGTAGTAACATTCTGAATGATAACTCAAAAGTAGGGGGTATTCCACACACTGAGAGTGTCTCATCTGAAAGGAGGCAAGCTGCTTTCCTAACTGCCCAGAGCTCTTGCTGCAGAAGTGTTTAAAATAAGAAAGAAAGCTTTTTATTACATCTGGAGACAATAACTGAAAAACTAAAATGAAAATGCTTTACAGTGTTCAGTGCCATGTTTGATTTGTGTTACTTTATCTATTTTTCAGTTTGATGAATAGTACTTGGCAGTGTAAATCTGTTGTCTCCTATTTCTTTTGATAAAAGGCAATTTCTACATGCTTTTTAAATGTTTGAGTAGGAAACCTCACCACATTTTGACATGCAGAGAGATATGAGTGTAAGGGCAGGAAAGACAGAGAGAAAGCAGGAAAGAAAAGTAGTCATCTAGGGACTATTTTGGAATTACAAGCTAAAACGGAGGTAGCTTAGGTCTTAATAGAAGAGCAATAGGGATTAGTGGTTACTGATGTTACTGAATCAAACACTACTGTTAATGTTTTGTCTTTTTTATCACGGTACTATTCAGCAATTTTTTTTTTTTTTTAGAGAAACATTTGTGGTCTCCTTTTACTGTTACAGTCTCTCTAAGAGAAAATTTTCAAGTACAGAATTTTGGGGCACACTGAGCAGTCCTTAGAGGGTGGCACAGCCAAGCACACTGCATAGGAAAAAAGAGGATCAGAGGCTCATGTCTACCATGCATGTATCTAGCACATATGTCTCTGGCTATGTCCTTACTGTCTTTGGCAGAGGAGCCTGAATTCTTCAAGCCAAATCATTTATCCCATTGTGTCCCTATTGCCTATAGTGGCAGAGCTCAAGTGAAGAGATTTGATGGCTTGACTAGAGCCTGCTGGCTTGCTCCAGACTGGGGTCAGAAAGTCACTTACAATGAAGGCAGTAGGAAGATCATGAATTTTGGGGTGAAAGTGTGAGGCTGAATTTTGATCTAACACAAAGTTATGGATGTAGCTAGAGAAACCAGGAGGACATGAAATATGTGGCAAGTCTTCTGGCCATAAGAAGGCATTACTTGGAGCACCTTTTCAATTTCTAGGACTATGATAATGCTGATTAAACCTGAAGAGCACTGACTTTTTTCTGATTCACACAGGCAACTATCAATTTACAGGTAAATATCAATTTAGATATTCTGCTAAAGGAGTTGATAAATTGGCAGCTCTAATCTTTCTCATTGCTCTTCACAGACAAATGATAGCACAGATGCTAAAAAGGGAACAAGCCCACCCAATTTCCTTGCTCAGCTAAGTTGTACAGACTCTCATGGATAAAGTGTTAAGAAAAGATCTAATTTACCGGGATCTTGGCATAGGGTAATGCTTGTGTGGGGAATCAAATCTCAAACAGGACAGTTGGTCACTGCTTGGATGGTGATGAGAGTCACCTCTGCAGGGTTCTTTGCAAAGGTGTCTTTAGCTGAATTGGGTGAGACTTCCAAACTGCTGTTCTGTTGAGTGCTTATAACCCAGTTGGCCCATGGTCCTACCTGACCACTTCAGCACATGCATGATCCATCATGGTTGATTATCTTAAACTACCCACAAAACACCTCCTAACTATCTTAGCTATGTACAAAAGACTGCCCTATGTGACCACTTCTGCATCTGCAGGAACAGTTTCTACTGACGACTAAAGAGAATGTTATCTATGTACAGTTTGAGCAATTTTCCAGGAGGAACTGCCTGGGAAGTCTCTGGAAGAGCCAGATTCGCCACCCTGGATGTTAATCAACACATTGAGACATACAAATTGGTCTAGGCACAGCAGGAGCTTCTGGGAGAAATCTTCAAGACAGTTCAAAAATTCCCAGCTAGACAGCTCCTGTGCTAGTCAAATAATTAATTGTGAAGGTGGCCAAGAGGTCAGTCAACCACCTTGTCTCCAGTTAGTTCATTGTTTCAAATTGTCCCTTACCTCATCTCTGCAAGTGACCAGACTAGGACTTCCTGGACCACCCAGTGGACTTCACTATGTGTGCAAAAAGGCACAACCATGATATCCAGCTACACAGTTATAATTATAGGACAAACCTGAATTTCATAACTTGAGTTCCATAGCTCCTGTCACTGTTGGAGTTCATTGGGGTGAACAAAACACTTTTTAAAGTTAATTTTTACAGCAGCTGATGCTCCACTCATAGAAAAATAGTGAAGATTTTTACCTTTTTCTTTTTACCTGTGGTTCTACCTCTCTGTTCCATACAAACATATACACACACGTACAGCTGCTTCCTAAAACTCTACTCAGGCTTTCACAGATAAGGCAAGTTGTTGTTCTTATATCAAAAAGAAGTCTTATATGATCTAAAGTTGCATCAGAGAAAAATCTTGTAATAACCTAACTACATTTTAAGGACTTCCTGTTTAGAGTGTCATTTATGGTGCAAATACTGAAATGTGCATTCAAAACAATCTGTAGAATAACTCAGTAGAAGAACTCAGGTTTTCCAGATTTTCAGACTATTCATCCTCTTCCTCCGAAAGGGTTTCTATTACATTTTAAGCTTTGGTGGTACAGTAATTAAATGCCTCTTTTCCCTGAAGCTGATGTTAGTGCTGATACTGGGGTGTGAGGATAGAGGACATACAAAGCAATAGGAAGCTAACTCTAGCTCTATCTGTGAACAGCACACTGAGCATGTTGACTAACTAACAGAATAGAGATGAACCTAGTTTCTAATGCAAACTGAATATCAAACTGCAGAATACCAAATAACTGATCTGCAGATATAAGTGACAGAAAAGGAGAATTTTATATAGTAATGTCTATACCTTTTTCAATAGTAAAATGCTGGAGAGTTTGCACTCAGACAAATATGTGACATTTTTCCAAATCAGTTTTCTCCTATGAAAATATTGTAAAATGAAAAAATATGAACAATTGTCCATTCAGGCTCAGGCTCTGCCAGGGTAAGAAAAGAAATACATGAGAGCCAAATGTCCACCAGTAGGAATGTTCTTCCATCAATCTCTCATATATGTAACAGGAAAAAGTAACAGAAGTAGCACAGCTTATATCAATGGTCAAGATGCTCAAGGAAGAAATTACTTTTTGAGGTAACTTGGACACAGACCATATGGATCAAAATCAATATTTTCAAGTATATCCAAAAATAAAGTGCGAAGCCAGTGAAATTAAACAGTGCGAGAGTAGGTTGCCATCAGCTGCCGAGATCCACATGAGAGGAGAACCACTGCAGAACTCCTTGATGAGAGCAGAAAAAGACATTCTTGACAGCTTTTGCAACCTGCAAATTCAGGCAGGGGTGCCCCTAACTGGTGAATTTTAGTGATGAACTTTGGATGCTCTTTCCCTCTGAAGCCCAGGACAGTTGCTCACTTTGCCACTTTCTCCAAACATTTTTCCACCTCACATCTATCTCATCTGGATTAATCCATAGCCTAGAAGGTCTCTGCAGCATCTGCCAGGCCCTCAGTGATTTTCTAGGGACAGCAGCATCTAGGTGAAGAACAAACTAAATGTAGAGGAGAATGTTATCAGCAGGTTGGTGACAGTGCAACTTAAACCATCACACCATCTTTCCCAGTGGTTTCCCCATGTTGCACAAATGTCTCTTGTCTCCTCATTATTTGCTGGCTTCTGATAGGTGTACATTTGTAATGATGTTGAGAGCTAAATGGTGCTCTCCTGTCTTGAATTTAAATGGAATGAGTTTTAAAAAAATGTAAAACAAAGAGCTGAAACAGTACTGAGAGACAATCTTACTACCATGAAAGATGAAAGTGAGGAACCAGAGAAGCTACAGCCACTTCTTTCTTAGATTATTCATTATCTAAAGATTAATAATAGGACAACCTGGAAGCCTGTCAAAAACAGAAACAAAAACTCCCACAGGAGTTCAAGTAGTAAAAAGTTTTATCAGCCAGAAGGGGATTCACTGGATTGCATTTGTAGTGACAGGATTAGGTCCTGCCCAACAAACTGCATTATCAGAAATAACAAGGTCATTTTTTATGTTAAGAAGATGAGGGGAGAATGCACTTGCTTTACAAGGAGGCAAATTAATAGGGGATTAACCAGTAAAAGAATTTCATAGAATGGCTTCATTTGTCTAATCAAGGCAAATCTTAATTCTATAGCTTTGTACTTAAAAAAAAAAAATACCCCACTGGAGTGAAGGAGCAAAGTCCTGGTACTGCAATGAAATCCCATCAGACATGGATGTGACAATGATCCTCTACAGTAACAACCGGCAGCACTTGCCACTTAGAAGGTATATACAGAGACACCTCAGTCAGGCAGCTGATTGTGGGAATCTCTGCAGAGTGACACTCACAGAAATAGTTATTATAGCGTAACTGTCTAGAGTAATTTCTCATGTATGTCTTGGAACAGCTTATTGTCTTTGTCTTTCTCTCTGTTTTAGAATAAAATATTCAAACATTGAACTTTTTAAGCATACTGTGTCTTAGTCTGCAGCTTGCTCTGCAGTCAGACATAGACTTACCATGCAAGGCAAACTGGGCTGCAGCTCTCTGTGTATTACCAATGCCCACTGAAGAATGAATGAGACAGGTCATGCAACAGTGTAGCAACATTGAGTCTGTTGCAAAGACAGCATAAACAAATCTTCCTAGAGGGAAGTTCTGAACAAATAATTCACAAAAAAAAAAAAATTCTGTGAATTTAAACTTCCTTTTTTTTAAGCTGTAGATTGATGAAACTACAATTACTGCTGCTGAGAGTCCCTCACAGTCAAGGCTGGTAGTGCTGTGGAGGAAGTGGTTGAGTTAAGCTGGCTTGATGCATGCAGGATTGTACAAACCTACGTATGATAAGCACCCTTTGTTACACCAGTCATTGCTTCATTCAGTGCTCAGTCAAGCATATCTTTAGGGTCCTTTAAGTCATTTATGGCCAGCCACACTTTTCTATTCACCTTCCAGTTTGCCATATAGGATCTACAGGGGCATTTACGCATTGCTTATTCCAACTACGTGACTGGCCCATCACAGTCATTACAAACGATGGACATGCAGTCAGCCCACTTCAAGCGCTGGACATTTACCTGTCTGTCATATTTGGAATCAAATGTGAAACAGTTGCTGGTGAAACTTCTCCAGCTGATGAATGTGCTTTCTGTATATCAATGGGGTCTCAGTAACAGTATTACTAGAGCAATATAACAACAGAATAAGTGAAGTCACACTGTGATTTCCCCAAATATGTTCAGTATTGACATTTTCATCCTGATTTTTTTATTCTCATTATGAACAAATGTCCAAATTTTGAGTTATGCTGATTAGTTTTGAATAGATGTAAAAATCATTTATTATTGTTTCAGTTACAAGGTTTGACAAGCCTCAAGCAATTCCATCTTGAATTAATTAAAAGTTACTTCACATGCCAGACTGTGAAATTTGCTATTTCTAAACATTTTTGCCAGAAAAACTCAATTGTTCTAATGTTCACCAGAAGTGTATACAAACAAGAAGCAGAAGTCACTCTGGTCACATGTATATCAAAATTTATGTGTTTTTAATAATGGCTGCGTTTCAAGTTGTATTGAACAGCTGATCTGAAGAATCCTTGAGGGTGATTTATGGGAAGCTGGCTGCTCGCACAGTACTGGTTTTCTTCCCAGCCTTTGATTATTCTTTAAACTGTATCTTAAAATAAGTACTTTCCTAATGTGACCATCTAAGCAAATTCTGTATTGCCAAAAAGATGTGATGCACTACAGGTGAGAGTGGTATGATTCTTCTTTTTGCAAATCAAAGACAAAGAGGTGCACCATGTCACCAATGTGAGAGTCTCTGTGCAGCTGCAACAATCTGATTTTCAAAATGTTACTCATTAAGACAATTTGATGGGGACAGTGTGTATAAACCTCTATACACTATTTCTTTAGATTCTGCTTATTTGTTCTACTTCCTGCTGGCCAAATCAACTCTGTTCATTTCTCCTCATGTAACACAAAAACTTGGCATTATTTCTGAAGAGATAAAATTCACTGACAATTCCTAGCTTCTGCATAATACCTAATATATGCAAAATAATATGTGTAAAAAGCCACAATTAAACCTCAAAGAACATAAACATGATAATCATCTTCATACTTCATTAAAATAGAGAAATGTTGGAGTCAACTGACTTGAAATTTGATTGCATAATTGTAAAGATTCCAGTTACCTGATATATAGCTTTCTTCTTCTTAATCTCTTTTCACTAAAAATATCACAATAAATATCTTAAAGAACAAAAGAAACAAAAAAGGTGATTTTTCTTCACATGGAAAATTTAAGCACTGACCCCTATATGAAGGTGTATGAGTTGATTGGCTCTATGTCTTGGCCCTGTTTGATACCAAAACACCACCCCCACTAGCCTCCTAAGTACATATGCTAAATCCTACAGACTCCTCAAATAAATCCACAGATTTCACAAATAAAATGAAATAGGACCTCTATGCTGTGTTTGCATTTTCCAGTGACAAAATTATGTACTTCTTACTCAAGCAACTGGGATACCTCTCAAAGGATGGTGTGAACTGCAGGATTTGTTATCTACTAAATGAAAATATGTACACATGAGTATATAGCCACATTATAACTTAAGGCCAAAGTAAACAGAAAATATAACCTCAGTACGCATATGTGAGGATCATCACAAGCAGTTTTGTGCTGTGGATCTATCCATGAAAGATTCATTTTCTAAATATGTCATCTCAGCCTGTGATTCAGAAGTAGAATACTTCCATCTGGCAACAGATGGTCAAGATGTATCTTATTTGTAGGAGTGTCTTCTGCTAAAAGCACTGGGTCTTCTCTGCTATCTAGATAATCAGATAAGCAGCTTCTTTCTAGTATTGCTAATGTGAGAAACCATACCAGCATCGTATCTCACAAGATCAATCAACCTTGTATATACACACCTACCTCCCTGCTTAAATATTAAGCACCCTTCCAAACACCATAGCAATTTACACATTCAGTCTTAATTTTATAGTTAATAAAATGCTTGCTACATATGTAACATCTGTGTGGCTTCTCTAACATGCTAGTTGATGTTCTGAATCTATTTAGCATTCAATCATAGGTTGTGACTAGCTTCTCAACAGCTCTTACTACCAGCTCTCACAGTTGCACTTCTACAAACCCTGACTGGAGCAAGCTGTTCTTACTGACTGAGGGGTGCTTGTAGCCTTTGCCAAGGGTTTGCAAAGCCATTCCCTCAGACGGAAGCTACTGCATTGTTTCACATGGTTTCAATCACCCCACACATGCGCAAGGCAGCAGTATCTGTGGGAGTAACAGATGGTAGCTAACAAGTTGGTTTATCCTATTTCCTTCCTCACTATCCAAGATAAGTGTTGCCCTTTGCTGGCTTCCTCTTCTAAAGGTTCTGGGAAGAATATCCCAAAGCTCAATACATCCTAACCAACTGTTTGATATTTACTTTCTGGTGGACTCCTCACCCTCTCAGTGTGACGGCATATCCTTCCAATTTACTCCTGGGTAGAAACCCCAATCTTAATCCAGAGCCCATAGAAATCCTTCTCTGGTACAACATTCCTTCTCTGCCAAGAGTAACACAGGCATGCACTGTAATGCCTGGCACTATTGCATTGGTCAGGACTTTCGCACTTTCACACTATGAATCTTTCACAGAAAGGCACGAAGCTGGGCAGCAGGTAGCCAAGAGATGGAGCTAGCTCTGCCATCTTCAGCCTAACCTGGTGTTCCATGCTAGCAACTCACAGAAAAGTACTCTTTAGGAAACTGCTTTGAGAAGTAACATTTTGATTTTAAAAACAAAAGCAATGAATCTGGAAGAACAATTATGGTGGAGGGGACAGGAGACCTGGTAATAGTGTACTTGATGAATAACGGGAAAAAAAATCACCATTTGGGGAATTCCAAATGGAATGTAACTCTAGCTAAGTTTAGGTTCCATTTAACTTTTATGAGCTCATGAGTGTACAGAGTAAATCCATAAATTACATTTCAGAACTATAATTAATATAGGTCAAAACATCCTTTTTGCCCTGAGATGGGCATAATTTCTAAGTCTTTTATAATGAAGAGCCAAGGAATGGACTGGATATCACATCACTTGAAAGCCTGTCACACTGCTGCAGTATCAGATTAAGGATATTCCCAGATGTATGGATACATGGGCAACTCCTATTCATAGGAAACATTTGGTATATCATTCCTATTTGTGAAAGAATTTGTAAAAGTCTGACAGATTCTGTTTAACAATAACTGGCAAAAAGAAAAAAAGGGTTACATTCACTAAATGAATTGTTCCTTAGGAGTTGTTCACTCAGCTCTAAGAAAAAGCTCAAACATCAGCTCCAGTGGAGAGTTATGAGTCATCTGATAGGAAAATCAGCTTCCTCATTTCTGTGTGATTTGGTAAACAGGAAAAGCAACACAGAATTAATCCGGTGCTTGCTTTGGTCACAGAATCTGAAGTGACTGTTGCCATGGGTACGTGGAATCAAGTTTTTAAAGGGGATTTAAGGACATGACAGAGGAAAGAATAAAAGACAACATGGACAACTTGCGAATTGTAGGTGAAGGAAATAAGGATCTGAAATACAGAAATCTAGATAAGGAAAGTCACTATTCATGCCATGAAGACAAGGCAGAAGAGACTGCTGCTTGAAAGAGCAATGTGCAGAAATAAAGAGAAGAAACAGGCAAAAGACGACTATGGGGGAACAGAATAGCAGCTAGCTCCATAAGAAGAGAGGAAAGGACATGAAAATAAGAAGGGACTGCATTATGAGGACAACCAACATATACAAAATCATGACAGATCAGAAAAGGAAAAAAAACTGATAAAGAAATAACAGATGAAAGAAAACAGAAAATGCATATTTATAACATGAAAAGCAGATATAGGTGACTGGGGATTCTTCATTAAAAAGAGTCAATGAGAAAGTCATCAGAACTGATCTGCAGGAAAGAAATACATGCAGTGTGGCAGGAGCAAGAATATCTGTTGTCCTGAATTACAAAAATTCTTCATAGGGGAAGGGAGGAATCCACTAACCCTACTTCATGGTGAAAAATGTCATTGCAAAATTCCATCAAGAAAAGGATCAGATGTCTCTGCCAGTTGGGAAAGACAGTGGTTTATGTGGATCTTTAATGGAATTCTTCCAGTCCCAAGAGAAGAAACATCTATGAAAGATAAAATGACCAGAAATGACTGGCTGATAGCTCAAGGCCTAATCTTAGAAGGAAAGTTTTAGGCTGCTTGACCAGTTTATTCATGGATAGAGAATTCTTTCTGAATGGAGGGCTTTTAAAAGAAGACACAAAAGATAACATTAAAGAAAATATCAGGTGAGTCGGTGACACAGCTATGAAAATCTTGCTTAAAGAAAAAAAAAGACAGTAAGTAACATCTGAAATGTATGTGCACAAAGAAAAAGAGGGAAGCTTCCCTCTAGAGGGAAGCATGTTGAAATAGCAGTTGTGACTAGGATACCAGCATTGAAAAGAACCTGTTGGCCAGGAAAGAGAAATACAGTGACATACCATTTCATGGTAAAGACGTGACAGACTATAAAGAAATAAGAAGGGCTACTGTGGATGAAACAGATTCTAGCTGGGTCAAAATCAGCATGTAAAAGCAGTTCCACTGAGTAGTGTTGAGACTGTGTGAGCACACCACTGTCTGGTTGGAATTTTGTTGCAAGATCAGTTGCTTTGCAGAAAATGTCCATGTAAGTGCTCTTACCTCAAGGCACTTACTAGAAAATACAGGGTTACTTGCTCTTCAGTGAAAGCTTACCTTCAGCACAGCTTTCAGCTTGAGAGGCACAGTCTGGCCTTTCCTCATCTTGCTATTATAGCATTCAGAAATGAAGCACTAAGAAGGGTTAAGAAGAAAAAATTTCTAAGAAGAAATGCTTTATTTCAGAAAGGTTGTTGGAATTTTTATATTCTTGTGAAAGCTAAAGATATGAAAGGGCTCACAAAAAGTTTAGACTCATTTGCAGAGGACATTATCAGCTTTTAAACATGATGATCTAGATGCAACTTCCAGATTATAAGTCACTAAACTCAGGTTGTCATTCCAGGGGAATGGATCATTCAGATATACATTCTATTTCTTTTACTTTTTCCTTAAGCATCCTTTAATGGTCACAGTCAGAAATGAGAGACAGACTAGATGGCCTTTTGTTGTAACTCATTGTGCCTGTTCTTTAAGATTGAGATTGAAACATGAAACAAACCTTTGTAACCAAGCAAGGGAATAAGAACATTCATATCCCTGTATGGGCAGCTGACTGCCTGAATACTTTATCCTATGGAGCAGGCAGATGCGGACACAGTGGTCAACAAGCCTTCACTCCATAATGCTTTTGCGGACAAAGACCCAGAAAAAAGGCTTAATTTGATACTGGTAAAAAGACCTTCTACTCTTAGAAAACAAGAGAAGACCTGCAAGTCAGAAAGCTGTCTGGAAGTTACAGTGCCATCCATGGCTACTTCTAGGACAAAACATTTCTCTACAGTTTATTCCCTTTTCTGCACATGAAGTGACAGTGCAGTTTAAAAGGATGTCCTGGAATATATGTGTAATTCATAATAGTGCTTGAAAAATAAAGTTCATGTGCTCTAGAAGAGAGTAAAGCAAAGGTAACCTACTGTTTAAACTGGAATGCCTTTCTTTTTCCATAAGAGATGTGCTGAGAAAAGCCTATTGCTAACAATTACCAAGTAACATTTTTTTTCAACAACAGTGTGCTAGTTTTTATGAGATGATTTGCATAATTTTAATCGCTGTGCAATTTACCACATGATTCAATCTTTTTCTACAGAAAGTAGCAAGCATATACTGTACCTATGAAGAGTAAGACTATCAAAAAAAGGCTCATTCACCCACCACTACTGTCAAATAATCTCAGATAGATCAAAAGAGAGTTAAAGCATTGCTACTGGAACATCTTACATTATTAAAAACACTTCTTTCCTCCTGTTCGAAGAACTGTGTGCTCTTCTTTCACAGTCAACAGATTTTCAAGCATTTAGGTCAAACACTTTTCAACTGGTTGAGACCTGTTGGAAAGCATCTTACTAATGTCTTACGTACTGTGCAAGTTTCTCCATGATAATGAATGCTGCAGTGCCATGTGGCTCTGTTGCAGCTTGTAATGAAGTTGCTGAATTAGTAACATTCATTAATGTTTCAATAGTGCTCCAAAAGTGTTAGCTGCTGTCCAGATCAGAAGAGACAGTCGTTGCAGTAAGGGGCTTGTAGTTTAAAGTCAGTAACAATGAATAAGGGAAAAAACAAAGTTGCAGGCTGACATGATGATACTGTCCATATTTTACAAGGACAAACATTTCACTGGAAACATCAGTTAGAAGCATTTAGCTTGGCTAACAAAAAAACAGTGGGACAATGGCAGTACTTGAAAATGTGCAATGACCCATACTCATCTGAATGAACCACTGAAAGCTTTAGCATACCCTGGAAGGACAACTGAGTGGGAGAAGAGGGATGCAACCCCAAATGACTTTTGCATAACTAAGTGCACAATTCATAATTTACCACATACCGTATTGAAAACTGACCTTTTCAAAAGTTTTTCAACTATGGATTAAGCCATGATCTATCTACAGTTAAGCTGAAGCTATGATTTACGTTCCTACGTGGCTTGTGGCTAACTTCTCCGAGAGAAATGCATAAATGGTAAACACCACACAGTAAAAAATGGTGCAAATGAATACTGTTGTCCCAGACAGTCACAAACTTTTCCTAGCTTTTTTCTTTTAACTAATCTTAACATAGTGTCTCTTTCTGAGGTCCAGATGCTACTGCAATAAAAACAGTACAAGAGAGAGATGGAAAGGCAGATTAACATCTTGCTGCATAGCTTGAAAAGGACCATATCACAAATAGATTTTTTTTCAAGGTAAGTAGCAATAGTAATAATAGAACAGACAGTGAATATCACGCACTGAAATTTCACACTGACATCTGAAGTTTAACTTCAGTTGTGATATCTGAAGAATTCTAGGAGAGAACTTAATGGTTCTTGATAAGGATTTATTTTTGCCATTCCTAACTCTTTTCAAGCTAAAAAAAAAAAAAGGTCTGGTCTTCTGTTGAAGTGAATTGGACTTTCCACAATAACGTGCAGAATAATGGATCTCAACATCCTGCTGTTTTCTGAACAGGTTTTTGTCTTTACTTTGGGGATATGTTATATTTGGTGCAATTGCTTCTGAACACTTGGTATATTTCTGTGCATAATTTCAAATACTTGGTGATATAATTTCTTGAGATATAATTTATACCTTTAAAAAAATGGCCTTTGACACTAACATTGATGCCATACAGACTTACCAGTTAGTAAAGTGCTAGCTTAAAGTACCTGAACACCCACTTGTTATTTCTACAAACAGTGAATTTAAAAATGCTTTTGCAGGATAACATAAGAATTGACTCTTGTGAGACTTCCTAGCCCTAGCTGCAGATCTCCTCCTGTCAATTCACAGAGGGTAGATATTCTCATCCTTTTAAACTTCTGTGTATAACTTTTATGCCATGAAGCCTTCAGGCTTTATGGAGCTCTAACCTGTATAGGGCATAGCTCTGTCAACATGGACTAAAGCAGGTACATCAGCTGTTTTGCTCTTCTCCACTGCAAAGCTTACCACTGTTTTCCCCCAAGCACTGATTCACATAGGTCTAAATTTTCAAAGTCAGCTGTAAGTCTGGGGATAAAGACAGGGACACTACAGACTTTTCTACACAAGGATACAGATTTTCACTGAAGGAACTAGAACTCCTTTCCAGTACAGACCAAGGCTATGAAAGAAGTGCCAGGAGAATGCATGTCCGGCACCAGTCTCACTGCCTCTTGCTCCTAGCAGCACAGTCTGAGAGACTGCCAGTTCCAGGATAAATACAGGGCAGCACGTGCATGTGTAGGCTGTTTCCTCTATGTAATGCCTATCACATGCAATTCTCACCTAAAGAAAATAATGAGGCAGAATGAACCAGTATCATGGGTTTTGAAAAAACTAATTATATGGCCTATTAATCTCCTGAGAGGCCTTCAAACTCTCTGGTGACTAAGACAATATAGGAGACAAACAAAAATGGATGAGAATTATACAGATAAAAGTCATATTAATTTGACTGGGATATTTTTGAGATCTCAAACAACATAAGTCACACTACTTTCTCTCTTTGAAGGCCTTTATAAAGCATTCCAAAAAGTGTAACACTAAATCATTGTATTTTCTGTCATATAATTTAAAAAACAGCAGACACCTACTCTGTAAATGATGTCAGGTTTCAAAATATAAACACTACAGAATCACCTGATAAATACGTAGCAAGTAGAAATTAATACATAGATCAGGTGGATCTTTAAAATCCAGTAAATCTGAGAGGAATTTTTAGGTACAGTGTAGGTATAAGTTTAAGAAAGACTATAAAGTACAGAAGAGGATGTAACAGAATGGATTAAACCATTACTCTTCACCTGCAGAACCCTGGCAAAAAGCCTGCCTTCACTTACAAGTGTGAAATGAATTTAAGAGCACTCTTAACCTCCTTTGTACTGAAAATTTGCTTATGCCTCATATTTCCTGCAAAGGTCAATATGACTGGTAGGATAGATGGAGAGCTCCTCTGCTAGATTAGAGCATGCAATCTCAAGAGCACTTTTTTCTAAATCCAGGACTAGCTAAAGCCCTTTGATACAAAGTGATTTAAAGCCAGGTTTCCTTGGGAACAGTAGTTCAAATAGGAATTCAGAAGCACCTAAATGAACATATTAAAGTACCACCATGAAAAACTATAGTCTAATATGTCCATTCCAACCTGCTGCTTTTGCGGAAAAATTTTCTGGTGTACTTCTTTGAACTGCCAGGAGGTCCACTGTCACTTAACATCTCATCTTGAACTCCCCGGAGGACTAAAACAGATGAAGGAAAGGAAACTAAAATCCATTCATACAGGATTAAGTATGGCTGACACCACTGGTCCAACCAAATGGTTGAGCATGTCTTTAGCCAATCTTACACCAGCCTGTCACACGTCATGCCACTACCCCCCATTGTTGAATCTATTCCAAGACATGTCCTCATTTTTCTTTGTATGATCACTTTCTTTAAGTTGTCCTGAGGTACCCAGATTTGTACCTGAAGATTTCCGAGAATAATCAGTTTTTCTCAATATTTCTAACATACATAAAAAATCCTCAGTGTTGACAGGTAGTAGAAAGTTAGTAGACAACTGAATATTATAACTCCTATAATAAGACCCATTTGTGCTCGACTTTTCTGAATTGTGTGCAAAGACAGTCAGAAGAAAACACCACCAATAACATCTATTTTAGCAAATGCAACTATTAGAAAATAAATCACATTGCCAAGGTTGTTTCTTTCCCAGCATAGTATAACATGGTATTGTAGAAATATCGGGGGGGGGGGTGTTAGAAAACAAATTCTATAAAATTTTACAGCCATACCTTTCAAGTAGGCATTACTACAAGGAATGAAACCTGTTTTAGTCCCCAAGCTCTGGACATTTCACACAAATTCAGCACCCCTCAGTTTTATGATTGAAAACCTTTACCACTGGAAACTAAGGAAAATGGATAAGAGACTCTAGAGTTTACACAAAATCTCAAGATTATTTTGTTATATGATAGATTACTATGTAATTATATGATAGATTACTATGTAATTCTAAATTTGAAAAAGAAGCTGATGTCTGTCTTTTGTACTTCTATCCATTACTGTTTTCTATACTTACATCTCCTAATGTTCCCAGGTATCTTTTCTTTCCTTTTGTACTTACACCACCACATAGATACCTCTGTTTCTCAGAGGTCTGAGCTGTGGGCATACAAACCACTAGGTTCTTCCATCACACATGCCCCTAAATTTCTATCAAGAGCACAGCCATCGAACCCCTAACATTGTGCCACAACTAACTGGCTGCTCAGAAACCTATCTGAGTCAAGCTGAAATAGGATTCTTTAAATCTCCTTTATGTCTTTTTCTAGTTTGGCCTCATCGTATAGGAAGAGCATCCTAGGCATGATTATGGTGGATGAATCTGGAACAAAATCAATATTGCATGTGTGAGTGGGAGAGGGAGAGGTATAAATAGTGGGCAGATGCGTATTTCATGTGACATGGATGGTTAGCATATGTGTGAGTGGTACACAGCTTAGTGAAAAATGTAAATGATATGTGATTCATCTGTTTAGTGGAAGTCACTCCTTCTAAGACCTCTTAGTGTGGTTTCTGATGAGAATTTTTACAATAAATGTTAGGAAAGTAGTTGTTTTAACATTCACCTGGGACACAAAATCCTCACCTTACCTGCGGTCATTATGTGGGAAGTGCTAGATCATGTGCACTCTAGGACTGTAGTAATGGTACATCTGGTGTTGGATGTACTGCCCATTATTTCTAATATAAAAATGCTCCTCTGTCCTGACCAGAAGGAATATATCTGTATGGTCTGCTTTTGGTCACTTCATTGATAATTATTTCAGTCACGCAAAATTATTTCAGTAACTAGTTTAACCTTCAAACTGGCTTATGAGGTCCCTTCCAAAGGTGCCTAACTATCCCCACACACTGCACGAGGTACCTGGGTACCTAGCTTAGAGTGAAGGATTTCATTAGGAAGTAGGGCATTATAGCTGTCAATTGCTATAGCAGTACAAATCAGGGCCTTCAGCAGAAATGCAATGGTAATTGCTAAGTCATCAGTGCATTTAATGTCATTGCTTTTTATTTTCTATTTTCAGAGAAAAAAATTTTGCGGAAGGGGTTTTTTGATGTCTGGGGAGTGAAATATGCCTTATCATTTCCCAATAAATATTACTGAAGATTTATTTATTATTTTTCATCTTTATAGAAAAGAATTCTCTGAACCAATTCCTACTCCTTTTATGATTTTGCCAACTGCCTTCTGTGGAACTTTTTGTGCAAAGGAGGCAAGTTCTATCTGAACCAACATTTGCAACATTTCTTCCTATTTTAGCTATCCATAGCAATTTAGGAACATCAGAAGCACCCTCCTGGAAAAGATCGAAGATCCATCTAGCTTTATATCTCTTCTGAATAATCACTGTTGCTCCAGAAAGCATTAAATCCCAGTAATTCACTATTTGACGGGGGATGAATTTCTTCCCTATATGAGCCGGTGATCAGTTTATGCCCCAAACCTTAAACATTCTTGGTACTGCTGTGCATGCAAAGCACATGCCAGCAAATGTATATAAAGTTCAATATGGAAAAGCATCATATCCCTCATAAACTGAATGCAACAGTTCTATTGCAGAAAATATCTTCTGTCAACATCCACAAATCACTTGTGAGTTTGGAATTGTATATTAGAAGAAAAGCCTATTGGAAAAAAGTGCAAATATAGAATATTTTACTTTTAAATCCCATATATTGCCTTGCAGTACACTTTCTTTCCTACTCGTTAAGCCCTGAACATCAATAAAAGCAGTACTGTTTACATCCTGCAAGCTTTGCACAGATTCATCCTGTTACATGAACGCCTCTTAGAAATCAGATTCTATTTTTCCCGTGGAGTTGCATCTAGTTTTGCTACAGCTGTGTAATGCTTTGTCTCCTTATTTACATAGCAATCTATCACTCATTGCATATAAAAAGCATTTTGTAAGCCATACAAATACACGTGTGCCAGATTTCAAAAAGGTAAAGCCTATTTTGTGTTCTATACACTAAAGATTTCAGAAAACACTGCAAGGGTGCATATCAGGCTATGCTCAGCAGAGCAGTCTTTAGCTATAATTAGTCTTTCTAAATACTAATCAACTTATTCATCTATATGAGTTCTTATAATATATTCAATTCCCCAATGCATTAAAGAGTATTTCATTGCATATTTCAATCTCTTTGGTTCATTTCTTCCAGAGGGAAGATAATTTAGGTAATTAAAAAATATTAAAGTATTGCTATCCTTATCAGCACTAGTTACTCTTTATGCCTGTTAATTCAACATTAACAGAATCAGGTGCAAAGTAACACCAGACTTTAGGAAGTTTCCATATGCACTAGGTATTCACGTAAATAAACTAACTTGCATGTTTTTATTGAAATAAAATACTTTTGTTGAAGCAAAATATGATGCCAAAACTTAATCAAATGACACTGTATTTTGCTACTTTTGCTTTAGTAAGTACTGTTTTTTAGAGGAAAGTAAAGGAAAAGTCATTAGTGCTCTCAGATGAAGAATGCCAGAGCGACTATTCAGTCACATCCTGGAACCCCTTAGCTGGAAGAACACATTTGTCCACAAGGGGGCCCTTGAAATGTAAAAATATTGTTCGCTGCAGCCATCTGCTTGCATCTGCTGGAAGAATTAAGAAGGAGAAATAACAGGATAAAAATAAAAGGGTCTAATATTACATAACTGCTTCTACCTTACATAGGTTTACTGATAAAAAGAAAAATGCATTGTTTTTGACCGAACAGGTTTCATACTTACTAGCTTTTGAATTTCAAAATTCATTTTGTTAGAGCAGTGAAAAATTCAGACAGTTAATTATCAGTGTCAGCTGAAATATTATTTTGCACACATGAATGAAAGTCTTTCATAACCAAGGAAGAAGCAACGCAAATCATTGCTGATAGAAATATTTTGTCTTTTAAACGTAATTGATCTGTAAAGAGCTATCTCATATAACACATTTTCTACTCGGTCATTTGGATTACACCATCAGAACTGGATCTGAAACTCTGCGTTACTCTAGGTCCCATGCATGCCTACTGCCCCCTAATCTGGCTTTAGTCCCCGCGAAAGACCCACCCGTTGGGGTGAGCGCGGCCTGCGGCCCAGCCCGGCCGCGGCAGGGCGGTACGCGCCCAGCGGCTGCCGCCACCGCTGCCCGGCCTCGCGCTGCCCACGTGCCGCCGAAGCAGCCCGGGCGGAGACGCGGCGCCCACGCCGCAGGCGCGCCCCCCGCGGCCCCATGGTGACGGCTCGCTGCCGCCGGCGGGAAGGAGGGGGCGCCTCTCGCCCAGACCACCTCCACTGCTCCAGCCGGGGCCTGCGTTTTAGCACTCTAGACCTCCTGGTACGATGCTTATTTTAATAAACTGCCAGGGTTCGGGCTCTCAGGCCTGCCCCACGCAGGTGGGGACTCCACCTTTCCAACCCCGCTATCGAGTCAAACATACATCCTCCAAAATAAGGGCAGTCTGTTACACGCATTTTTGCTCTATTGAAAAAAATCTACACTAACATCTCCCCTCTTTCCTTCTAAGTCCAGGATTTCTACACATATGTTTATATTACGTGGCCCATACTTTGGCTCCAAACCAGAGCTGTGTGACCATGCTAGCACAGCAGGACGCTCTTGGGCTCGCAGGGCTTTTGTTTAGCTCAGAGAGAATAAGAACAGGCCTGTGTCTGCCTGTAATATACAACACAAGTAACACCTACAGATTTTCTGGGGAGGAAAAATACTCAGGCCAGTAGCTCAGGAAATTTGGAAGTAAGGCACTGCATTTTGTTCCCGATTGTTAAATCATCCTTACCTGCGAAAGCCAGATTTGAACTAAGTTTGGGAGGCACTGAGGCCCTGCAGCTCCTGCGGATTTGAAGCATTGACCCCACACCTCTTTCACAGAACAGGCATAAAAAAAATATGCTGTGGTGAGGTTCAAATAAACATCAAAGTGACTGGAGCTTGCTGTAATACAATCCCATATTGTCATTCTGCTAGACCTCTACATTTTACTAGTAGAAGAGAGGCTGGGTAAAAATACTCATGACCTGTTCTAACACCACAGAAAAAAAAATAAGAAAAATGAAGGAAAGTTTGAAATGCCACAAAAATGTGCAGACAAATATACAGAGACCAATATCTGCATTGCATTTGCAAGAATTCGTTGCTCACCAGAGGCTCCAGCCTGCAAACAGGTGGGTGCTCACTACTCCATGTGTGGGGAACAGTGCTGCCATCAATGCAAATGCAAGCAGGGAATGCAGAGCTCTAGGAACTGTAAACCTCTATCTTAAAATTAAGGATAAAATATTCACTGACTTGAAAGGAGAAAAAAAATAGACTACATGTTTTCTGTTCATACCATTGTCTGAAGATCACAGTTATTCCTAGCACAAAAAATCTATGATGTTACTGCACTGAGGAGCTGCAGGGATTGAAATAAAATGGTTCAAGTCCTTTTAGTTTCTGTGAAATATCTACCACACAGAAAAAAACAGACAGCAGAGCAGGAAGCATGCCTGGGTTCATGTGTCTGTGCACTCTATATTAGTGACATACTGTAACTTGTTCCACTAGAGTGAGCTGAGTGAAATACTTGTTCTCTCTCTCATTAAGATGTTTGTAAAAATCCATGCCTGGATGTCAGTCACTGCCTTCGGTCTTCTCCTTTATCTAGTGCTTTCTAGGTTATAGAACAAACACCAAAGTAGTCAAATGTAAATGAAACTGAGCTTAAGCAAGGAAGAGCAGAACCACCTTTCCAGGTCTTGATAATACCACCATAAAGTGTAAATATTTGAAAGAGCTATTTAATCAAGCCTAACTTAAAACTACAAAAGCAACCTGACTGGCTTGATTTTGAGCTTGTGCTGAGATTAATCCCTTCACTGCAGTGGAGTTGCTCCTGAAGTGTGCCACTGCAAGTGGATAAGGTCTTACTCTAAATTAAATCTTCTTCACAAGAATATTCAGAGTCCGCATCCCATCCCTATAGTGCTTTGTAATATATGTGTCTAGAGGATAAGGTGAATAATTATTATCTATTTCTTTTTTATTACAGTCATATTCAGAGGTTCCAAAAAAGATCAAAACTTCTTTGTGCTAAGTGCTATAAATATACTCAGTAAGCACTAGATCCATTATTTGTATGGTCCTTAATTGTACAACGGAAAGGATCCTCTCCTCATCTTTTCCCTCCCTCCCCCCATACACTCACATTTTTATTCAGAGGTCTCCAACAAGCAGACTAATTGTAAGTGCACAAACATGCATATGGATTCATACACATGAAGCAAGGCAAAATTGCAAAGGAGTGGGCTTATTTGAAAGAATAGACCTACAAATATCTTCTTTTCTTTTGGACTACTATTAGAAGACAATTGCTGTATATTTTCCTGCTAAATACAAAAGATCTGAAAGAAGAAAGTCTAGAAAGGGAAAAAGCAGACTTGGAATGGGAGTGAAGTTATGGGCATGGCACAAAGCAAGTCTTGTATATTCCTAACCTAGCATAAACACAGATTTCTCACTCTTCTGCCTGAAAGTTCCATTTATTCCAAGAAACCTATTTAAATTAAAACAGGAAGATTTGAAACACACCATTCTTAAGATGCGCTTTCCTACCTTTCTCTGGCTGATTTTAATTAAGAAAAAGGGTGATATGGAGTAGGCCATGAAAAGGGTATATACTGAGTTATGCATGCACAAATGAGTTTTTCACTGAATATAGTCATAATGACTTTTTACAAGGTAGTACATTCAGGACTTCAGACTGTCATATCCTAAAGTACTGTAGCACTGTAAAAAGCAAGCATTTGTTATTTCAATAAAGATAGCTATTTTAATTACACCACCAGCAATTTGAAATACAAAATGTGCCTTTTAGAGCTCATTTTAGAGCTAAGGACTAGAGGTACTAAAAACACACAGTGCAATATTATACAGATTTTCCTCTTGGATTTGCTTCTTTTCTGTGATAATGGGAGTCAAAATTTTCTTCTTCTTTTTTTAAAAATAATAGAAAATACCTTTCAGGACTGAGTTAGCCATTTTCAAGGTGTTCGTTATCCTATTACTGAGATAGGAATTTAGTGGAAAGCATATTAGATTTCAGAGCAAATGAAGTTCTGCAAAGAAAGCCTGCATCATGGAATGCTGGATTTAGTACCTGAGAGTTTAATGCTAAAATAACTAGCTCTCACTGAGAAAGGACAGAAAACTTAAGCACTAGTGATTTATCATAAGGTCTTTTATCTGAGTGTAGTCTATGGAGAACAAAATTGTTTGAGCAAGATTCTCCCATATAATCTCACTATTTTGTGTCTTTCTGTGAGGGTTAAACAGCTTAAAGAACTATCTGAAAGTCCTTTTTCTGCTATAGGGATACTCAAGCTACTGATCTCCAACCCTTCAGAGGCCTGGAAGAGCAGGGACTTGGATGATAAGATACCTTAGAGCAGTTCATCTGTGTCAGAATGAATTTGACTTTGCTGATGCCATTATACAAAGGACCATTACAGCTTGACTTTGCAAGCAAGAAATGCAAAGTCTTGCTTTGCAAGCAAGAAATGCAAAGTCTTATTTCACAGAGGAGCTCTGGCTCAAGCACTACATCTCTTGTAAATCCAGGGAATTTGGACTACATCACTTTGGTAAGATGAGTGCCATTTTTTCCGCTTTATTTTGATCCATGCAGAATAGGATCTTTTTTCAAAATCTTTAAACACTCAGGTGCCTTGTTCCCTACAATACTCCACATAGGAATGAACTCCATGCTTTAGAGAAGAGAGAGCACTAGGAGAGAACTCTATGCATTCGTTATTCCCATATGTTTTACAAACCTTGGCAGTCCACTGGATACAAGTGGGTAGTGAAAGAGTCTTTTTCTAATATGATGCACATATTTTGTAGTGGTAGTGGAAAGAGGTAGTGGGATAGATAGGACGGCACCTCACTAACACATCCAAGTCATACTAGTATTATTGGCTGCTTTGTGAATTTGGTTTTAAAATAGTTTTGACTCCACTTCAGTTCTCTTTCACTTGCAGGAATGAAAGCCTCTCAGACATCTGAAAATACCATAAAGTTCAAATTAAATAAAAACCAAGACGACTGCCTCTGCATTGAGCCAAATTTACCAGTTATCATGGTGGAGCAAAGACAACCAGCTGAGCCATGAAATTGTAACTGGTGGATTTTTGCAATAGGGGTGAGGACAGACTCTTGTACAAACACAAGCTGCTGTAACAAGGAGGCTCCATTCTGTGAAATACGAGGTTGCAATTTCATATCCACCACAACTATAATTTGGCATGACATTAAGTGAAGATACGTATTCAAGATTGCAACTCACAATGGGTCTTAGTTTAATGCCACAAAATAAGATACATTCTTTACAGATTAATCCTGATACTCTAAAAGCTGGATTTTCCCTGACATAACCTGGGGGAGAAAATACACACCAAGACCTGGATTCATCCCACTCAAGTTTAGTTACTTAACTGAAGTACCTCAGCTAGGAGCTACCAATTCCCCCAAAAGTCAGCAGAACATGAACAATACCTCAAGGAGTAACCTTACCCAGTCTGCCTAAAACCTGAATGACTCTCTGGAGAGGCCTCTCTCTCTATCTCTCCATAGACTATATGGAAAACCTGGGAACTGAGTGCCTAAACTTAGGCAGAATTAATCTGTGCCCAAACTCTGGGCACAATCTCTGGCCTCCATGTGTCCTGGAAGAACACAGGACTAAGGCAAGTATACCATCCTACAAAGACTGAAAGAGCGAACAGATCACAGTTCCCAAGAAGCACCCAAGGACAATGCAGCTTACATACTACCCAACTCATTGAGGAGATAGCAAAATGACCCCTCTCTTTCTTTGAAGGACGCTTACTACAGCTTTACTTTCAATCCTTTTTTCCTTATACAAACTATTTTCATTAACTACAGATCACTGCACTGCTGGGTTGATAGGATAAAAAAAAATACTGACTGCAGAACACTCCATAACTTCAATTTTTATCTTTCCAGCATTAATAGACTTCATATAAATGACAAAATGCAGTTATTCTGCATGTCACCTCATGCACTTTCACCATAGCACATATCCCCTAAGAACTGGAGAGATCTTTGTGTTCTGGATAACCTTGTCTTTTCAAGTATGAGACAGAAAACTCTGATAGAGGAAGGTGAAGATAACCTAAGAGGACAAGCTCTTCATGTTTTGAAGTACTTATTGGTCTTTGGTGCTGTATCTTCAGGCCCTTTGTCCCAGTTTCTCCAGATCTCAAGTTTGGGGCAGGCAGGCAGAACATTCTGAGAAACCTGTGCCTTGCCAAGTCAGGACTGATTTAGTCAATAAAGGTCTAGGGCTGTCAAACTGGAGCTTTTCATGAGCATTGGAGCCAGCAAAATTACTTATTTCAGCTGTTTTGCTTTTTTGCTGTTACCACTCCAGTTACATATCTTCAAATAGTTTAGAAAGCTCAAATAACCATGGTCTTACACCACAGAATTGAAACTCTGAGGTTGTTTCCTTTCTAGGAAGAACACTAGGTTTATTTTGTACCTTGGTGAACAATCTTCATAAAGTCACAGAAAAGGCCTTTTTTTTTTTTTTAAACATAATTGATTGTTTTGAGGAATTGATGTAATTTACTGAAGTGACTATATTCAATTCATAAAAACAAAAGCATTTGATTTAAGAAGTTGTTGTGGCTAAAGAATGACTGGTAGAATCTCATATGGCCCTGGTTCTACAACAAATTTTAAAATTAGTATCACACAACGTAACCCAAAATATATCATTTATTTATATATACAATAAACACTTCTAAAATATATATTGTAAGGGAATGCACATTTTGTTCCTGTAAAGTGTTCTAAATAGACCTGTTGTATTATAACTATACTAAGCCAGCTCCTTCACTCAGTGGAGCTCTACAAATTTGCTGAATTGATAACCTTCTGTAATACATTAGTATGGAGAGCCATAATAACTAATTGGGTTCCCAAATCCTATGAAAATGAAGAGAGCTTCTCTGAAACACCTGTGAGTGATGTTTGGTTCAAAGGTTTTTTGCACATAAGTCAGTTATTTTCTGAGTAGCTCCTACCAGGAAGATATTTTGAAAGATTCATTAGATCTATTGACTTCAGTCTTAATACTAGTTTCACTGCCTTAAAATAAAAGTGAAGGCAGAATCAGGCTATACATACTCTCTTTCCTGGTTCAGAACACAGCTGTTCTCCACCTGATAGCATAACTAATTCATTTAATAATATTCAAAACATAGTATAGCAACATATTCTAGCAATTTCCAGTAGTCCATTATTTTTTCAGCTTCCTCATAATCAGACTTGACTGAGAGAAAACGGAAGGAAAAAATACATATTATGCATTACACATGCATAATATCTGAACTATGATGACATTTCCCTTCATTTGCACAGAGATGCAGAATAAATTACTCCTGGCTACACCAATCTTGAGTTTTTCTCTCCCACAAAGATGCATCACAAAGATACATTTTATAGTAATGATCTGACATTATATGGTACTGAAACAAGGTAAGCCATATGGGGAACAGGAAATATCAACATTATTACTGTAAAGTTTCATGTTCTGAAAGATGAATTAAAATTTCAGAAAGACTTAAAGAAAATTTTTTTTAAATCTCAGGCAACTCCAGACAAAACAGCGCTGTATGTATAACAAAAGAATACAAAGCTTAATGGATTAGTAATTTGGCTTTTTTTCCTCTTGTATCTTTTTTTCAGGTTAAAAAAAAAAAAGATTAGATTCATTTCAATAAGCTATTTCCTTAGAGAGACAAAGGAATGCAGGTCTCCATGAAATACTTTAAATTGTGGTTTGACTGAAGGCAGTGGGAACCTTCTCATTAATTTCAGTTGGGTCTTGGTTTTTACCTCTTACGTGCAATCTTAGTCTGAAAAGTCATTGTGTTAAGAGTCACTTTTTACTCAGTGGATCACCTCTTTGACATATTGAGCAGTTTCTGCTGACCATAGTTTCCTTTACTTCTTTTTAACTCCTGAGAAGACATGAAGGAGCCAAACTCTGTTGTTGTTTCTGATCAGCATGATCATTCACTGAGCACCACATTTTCAAAGAGGTTGTGGTTCTTTTGCTAAATACTATTAGTGTCTCCTGGTCCTAAACATAGTATAATCCCCTGAAAACAGGATCATTCTGGAGGCAGGGTCATCCACTGAAGATGGGAAGGGAAAGAATTTCTCTTAGGTCTCTCACTGAAACCTCTGCCATCTCAATACAGGCAACTTAATGCAACTGGTCAAAGGTGCAAGGCCAAACACATGGGGTCATGAGCTTCATTTTTGCCCTCCTGGGTGCATTTAGCCATCAGAAAGTTGTAACACAGCTAAGCAGGACTAACTGGGAGCCAAGACAAGCCAGACACAGCAAAGAGCACAGCTGAGCAGTAACCTGTGTTTCCACATACACCCTGCTTGGCACATTGTATAGAGTGTTTGGGCCTAACATCCATTAATAACTCTCTCACAAACCAGCAGAGGGAAAACAGCACAGTGTAGGGGACAGCTCAGTATAATCTGAAGATATTGATGTTGCCAGGTATAAATGAGTAACTAATACAATCTTCAGCATTTTAAATGTAGGCGATGGCTCACTGGAGGAAAGGACTCAGCATGACTCTCCCATCCAAGGTTCAGCACTCAAGGCTGGAAGCAAGGACAAATGACTTTTGCTGCTTTCCAACAGTTTTTACAGGGAAACTGTTGAGGGGAAAGATGTTGTCCTGCTATGCCGATTATTGTAAAATCCATTTCAGATAGAAATGGTAGTTAAAGTACCATTTCATTCCCAGGAGGTTGAGTAGGTTATTTGAAGGAGATGGGAGAGGGCAGAGGTGAGAAACAGCTATGCATACTTCCTTTTTGTTTCTTCCATCCCTCTCCCACTTCAGGATACTACATTTAATGCATTCCACATTAAATCAGATATGACAAAAATCTGCAGCTCTCTGTTCTGTATTTTGTTGTAACTCTTTTTTCTAGGGGTAGATTAACTAGCAACAAATAACTCAAAAATGCCATTTATTTTACTTTTTTTTACAAAGTAACTTGTTAACATTAGATTTTGTGGTAGCAGGAGCCACTGAAAAAACAACCAAACAAAAAAATCTACACAACTTGCATCTACATGGCTCCTTACGTCTTTGCTTCTGTGTGGTAGGCATCTAGCAGTTTCTTCTGAGCTAAATAACCCTTTCTCTGCCCTTAGAGGGTTCACTGGAAACTGTTGACTAGAACGGGCTTTCAGTCACCCCCTACAGGAGGTACACTGGTACAGATAATGTAAAGGGGTAAGAAAATGAGAGTATGAATTGAGACTTGGGGCATTCTATATCAGGAGTCTATTCTGATCGAAAACCAAAACTTTTCATTGTCAGTAGACCACACAGATGTGGAAGGAATTCTTCTCCCCTTTGACTGCAAGAACTTAGAAAATTTGGGCTGATGTCTCCAGTAATAGCAGTCAGTAGAAGGCCCTTTCTGAGAGAGAGCAAAGACAGACCACTGAAGAGCTTGAAGGACCCTCTGCATTCCTGTGCTACCCTAGCATCCTGTTTCTGCGCTCTGCCCAGACAGTCCTTTGTAGCAGCCATTGTCACCTGCTCAGAGCTTCAATTCTGAAGCGGGAAGAGCAAGGGAGGCCAGCAAGCATGAGACTCTGCAATTGCTAGTTTAACCACATTCCCATCTATAATGTACTGGTTGTCTTAAGCACGTTTGGTTGGATTGCTGTAAGCAGAGACTTCTAGTAATACCAAAAATGTTTAGAGGCCTTATGATACTTACGTTAGCAAGACCAGTGAGACTGTGAATTCCAGTCTGTATAACAAATGGCAAGCAGAGGGTAGGTAACGTAGGCAGCTTTTTAAGAGCAAGCAGTGACAAGTCTAGTCCTCCTAGTCTCATTTCCTGGTTATAGGACCCAAGTGGTCCTAGTCCCAAGCAGAGACCAAATGTGGAAAGAGTGCCTAACCCATGTGCAGAACTACATAGCATCTACACAACCATCCAAGGAAACCACCTTGAGGGCATGAGACAGCTAGGAGAGTGGGTAGCAGGTGCTATATGGTGCCTTCTATTTAAAGAGGGGAGAGTATGAAAAGAAGTTTTACAGGTAGTGGACTGAGAAATTCTCCAGGGAGTAGCCCAGTAATCACTGTACCACTTGAAAAGCATGTACTCCAGCTGCATGCTGTATTTGGCATTTGAGCAATTTGCTTCATCCAGTGTAAAACAACATGTAAATCTTTCACAGAGCACTGGACTTTTCCAGTACCTACACACTGCATTTTCAGCAGCTCACAAGGAAAATGTAAAATCAGATTGGCTGAATGGTACAAATTGGGGTGAGGAGGATGGGAACTGCAGTATACCTCCACGTCCAGCTATGTGGCCATTGCTTGGCTTTGCACACAGATCCATTGCCATGCCTGATGCTACATGCATTGGGAAAGAGGATTTTCTTTTCATACAAAAGCTGATCTTACTCAGAACTGATTTCCATGACATCTGGTCATTAAATAGCTAAGGTTTCTTGTGAAACTGCTGTTTCACCACATTTCCATAACGGGAACAAATTGGAAGAAGAGCTACTGCATTTGAAAAAAAAATGTCAGCAATCATCATCCCTCCTCTCTTCTCTTTCCCATTTTACATTATAAAACACTCCTTGGGGACCCAGAAAAGACTGAGGAACGTAGTCTAGAATTTAAGAACAGTCAAAGATGATAAAGTTATTGCATTTACATAGAAGTCATGCACTATATTTAAAAGGAAAACCTGTGATATATAATTCATAGAACAGCACTGGTAATAACCCATATTTATTGCTTGCTGTGAAATACCTATATGAAAAAACATCACTTTTGTGTCATAAAAAAAAGTCATTGTGTTAGAAGAATTACTAGCTATGGAAAACACCCAGCTGAAGGCACAACCTCAGGTTCTCTGTTTCCTGGGGGAACTTCCTGTATGATATGGATATTCTTCTGTAGAGGCAGAAGTAGCTAACAATTGTGCTGCCATTTTGTGACAACACAACTGGAAGAGGGGGCAAGAACATCTGTTATCATGGCTGATTCTAAAAATTCTAGGGACAGTGCAGGGTCCCCAGTAGCTCCTCTGGGGAAATGACTCAGTCTGTAATCAAGCTGTATAGAGAGGAAAGGATCATTGGTGTTTTTTTACAGGAATTCATCTCAAGCCTCTTCTGAAGTTCCTTAAAATTTCTAACTCCCACTAACATTGTTAAAAACCGTACACACTCAGCATCTTCAAAGATTAGAGTTACAATGAGCGACTTTCTTCTAATGATCTCTCAGTACTGAACTTAATTATGGTTTGCATAACCTCGTATCATCTCCTGAGACTGAAAAGGAAGTTATTCCCATTTTACAAAAGTATGAACTGCAGCACAGAGAGCTTATGAGATACTAAAAAACTGTCATGGGACAAAGTTAGTGGAAGAAACAAGGACAATTTTATGCACTGAGCCAATGCCATTCTCCTGGTTTCTGGAAGATCTTTTGGTGATTTTATAATCACATTTTTCTGCTTTCAAGAATAATCCTTGATCGATCTCAGAAAGAGTCACACAGACAACTGGGAAAACTGAGTCACTAAAGAAATAAACTGACTACACACAAAGAATTCTCAGATACACAAGCTAAGCAAGCTAAAAAATAGACAAACTTTCTCTAATTCTCCATGTAGAGATGTTACTTCCCAAAACAGAAAATTAAAATATTCTAGGCAAGAAATATGATTGCTTAGTTGAAAATGTCCATAAAAAAAACAAAGTATTATTTGGAGCAAGGACAGGTAAAGGTTGATCCTTTGTACCTGTCAGTGCCTCTCACATCATCTTTGTTCCTCTACACCAGATATCCATTACATATACTCTAAATGAAAGCCTACACCAACAGACCGGTAAAGAGTACGTAGGTGTCAGTTAGTTCATAATATTGATAGCAATGCAAGGAAGCACATTTTAAATGAATTTTCCCAAACATTGAAAACAATCACACTGGATGGGATGAATTGGATATAGAAAAAAAATACATTTGCATATCTGACATCTCTAGCTAGGCAAGTGATTAGGGAAGCAGGATAATTGCAAACTATCTGTAATTCCATCTCCTTGTAGAAACTGCATGTTCCTTCTGCCAAACTTTGCAACAAGAGATACTGCTTTCTACTGTATTCCTTATCTTCTCCAGCTAAAGTGGTGTCTGACCTATCTGCACTGCAAAAATCTACTGACTCCACTGCCTTCAAGATTGTAATCCTGGATTCTACCAGCCGGTCGCAGATCAACAGACACCTCCCCACAGATTGCAGTGGAGTTACTAGGACAAGAGAAATGAGAAGCTTTCTGGCTATGTCCACAGCAAGTTTCTTGAAAAGCTCAGAGCAAAGATACTGTAGAGGTGAGAGACAAAAGGAGAGGACAAGACCAGCCAGCCAGCCCTACCTTGGACAGCTCCTCAGCTCCACTTTCTCCTGCAAAAATGGAAAACCGTGTCACATTGGCAGGCAGTAACCGTGGTGTAGTTAATATTTAAAGGGGTAAGATGAGCACAGGGCAGAGACACAAGTAAAGAGAAGGGTGTTGTATTGCTCTTCACTTCAGAGCTTAGTCAGCTGGTTTCTGCTTTCTGTCTCAATTAACTAATTGCCCTAAGCAAGCCTGGTTGGCTGGCATCACCCAGAAGACAGCACAAGAGGGAAAAGACAGCATGTCAGATAAAAGCAAAGAAGCGAAGCACTATGGAGAAAGGGATAGGGAGTTTGGAAATAGACTTGGAGAAGGTAAATAAAAGAGAGAAGATTAAAGGGAAGATTGATAGGAGAGCTGAATGAGAGAAAAGGATAAGGAGGGGAATATGAGGGAGAGAGCAAGAGAAGTAAGAAACCATGTAGGAGGGAGTGAACAAGACATGGAGATGGAAGAAATGTAAGAAAAGATGTGTAGAAAAAGGGAGTGATAGAACTGGGACAGTGAAATGGCAAGGAAAATGGGAAAATGATATGGAAGTGAGATGAACAAGAGAGAGATGCAGAAACACATGGAGAGTACAAAATAACATACAGAAATGTAGCAAGCAAAGGGCCCATATTATAGTGACACCTGCTTCTGGGGCATCACATCCTTTTTAAGTACCTTCCTCAAATTTCCAAACCTTATATCCATGTCCCAGGACAAAACAATATTCACTGGTTCAGCCACCAAATCATTAACAGATTAATGCATATGCTTTAATCTCTGGCAAGGTGTTATGTTCTATCCTCTTAACACTGGTCATAATTTTGACACCACTCTGTGATTAAAAATGTAGCATTTTAACCTGTTTAATTATGGTGATAGGTGTAGTCATTGCTTTTAATTTTGCTTTTGCACCATAAATAAACTAGCTGATCATGTCAACGAGTCAAACAATTTCCATCTGGTATCCAAATGATAACATCTTCTGCATATTCATCAAGTGGCATGGATATAAATAAGAAAGTTTTACTGCTTACTTGGCCTACCACTTCTTCTCTAGTGAAATTTGCAACCCTTAGGATCTTCTAAGAGCAAGTCAGACTATTTGGACTTAACCCCAATGGGAATGAAGGGAAACATTCCCAGGCTCTTACTTGATTATTATCAATTAAGTGTAGAATTTCACATAAAAATGGCAATCTTTTCTGTAGCCAAAGAGGTTATTAGAAGCAGAAAAAAACAGTAGAAATAAATTACTGCTATTAGAGAGATGAGCTCATTCAAATAATAGTAAAACCAAGTATTAAGCAGTAATGAAAATATTAACCTCCTTCACATATTTTCCCTCTTTTTAGGCATGTAATTTGTCGTTGGTCATGGTTCCCTATTTACCTATCATAAGAATTTGTATCTGGAAAGCATTCTGCCAGGGTAGGAAGGCAAATAATAGTAATGAAAAATTCATGAAAATTACATTCTACCAAATAAGTGCTGATATAGATGTTCTGTTTTCAAAGCCTTTTAAATCCCAAACAAATAAATCCTTCAATCAACATAAATGGGCTCTTGGGGGAGATGAAGGAGGAAAACCACTCAGAAAACTAAACTATTGTATATATGGATTGGATTGCTTTAGAATTAAGAAAGTATTTGTGAAGACTTTTGCTTCTTCCAAAAATCCAACAATTTGCTTTTTAATATGAGTTAGATTAAGGATATAAATAATTATATTTCAGTGCAATTCTGCTGAAAATTGGGGTAGGATGATATTCATTTGTTCACAGAAGGGAAAAGTGATTTTAAATTTTCTGATGTCTAATTAGGCTGCACACTAATCTGAGATCCCAGTACATAAAATGCTCAGGGCGGGGGGGAGGGGAATCTGAAGTAGTATTTCAAATACGGAATGAGCTGCTTATTGTGGATTTACAACTGTTTGGATGAAATAATCTTTAAGCTCAGTATCAGTTTTTAACCAAAGTAAACCACTATGGGCTCTCTTCACCTACGGTGATCTGTTGCCTCAGGCACTGCACAGTTCCTTTCTCCATAATAAGCTGACAGCTGACTTATTCAATAAAAAGGTCTGTCTGTCTGTCTGTCTGTGGAAGATGTTTCCTTATTTTCTTCCATATTGTATAAAAGGAGCTTCTCCCCTCTTCATAAAGCCTAGCCTCAGGCTGGAACTCTCCGAGAATGGCTGCTGAATTTTTTTGAGCTACACAGCATTACCCGCCCCTCCTCCTCACCAAAACCAATTCAGATGTTGTGGAGAGTCTCTGCTGGGCCACCCTTCAAATGTACAAGTCAGAAAATATTTTCTTCTGAGATCTTGAGGTAGTAAAGACATTTTGAGCTATTCTGTCAGGTTAAGAAACAGTAAGTCAGTGTGATTTAATGTAACACTAAGCTATTCTTTAATCATTAGACCATAAAGAACTTGGAAAAGTTGATTTATTCAGAGTTGCTGGGGCATTAAAATATCTAAGCTGCTAAACTTTAGCTGTGGAACAAGTTAGGTGTAAATTTCAAGCCCATCTGAATGAGTAAATCATTGCAGAATTTATGGATAAAACATGAATTAGAAGGACTATAATCCACACAGCTCTCTGGATCTTGGCAAAAATGTGGAAAACATCACATCAGTTTATATTACTAAATTAGTAAAGCACAGTGAATGGAATTATTTACAGAATGATTAAAGTTATCAAAGTTGATTTATTTAAAACTATTGAGAGACTTGAGTTTTCCTGGGAAAAACTGTCTAGTTTTATAACTTTATGCCTGTGGAGTAGGATTCCTATTTTCATCTTTGTATTCAGAGATCTTTGTCTCAGTTAAACAAAACAAAAATCACACAAACAAAGGCACATAGTCAGGCTATAGGCTGAAGCAAACATACAGAAATTTAACTCCACAAACAATAAACAAATGAGTGTGGGTTTGGATAACATACCTCCTTACAATGATTTACAATTATGCATGTACCACACTGTATGGAGGCAAACGGAGTCAGTAGATGCCTCATAATGCTTTTATTTCTATACTGGGCAAGGTTTATTCTCTCACAGCTCAAATATGTGATGTGAAAAGCAATGGCTTAGGTCTGTGGGGTTTTTTGCATGCTGCTATGTAACACAGAAGTTCTTCTGGCAGTGTATATTTGCATCTGTGTCTACATCTATACAGTACTGGCTTTCTATATGGACAAATTAGTTTATTGCTTTTCCAGAAAGAATGGATTATATCATCAACAGAATCTGCCTTCAATTCTTCCACTTAGGGAAAATTTACAACTCAGTGAAATGATGTTGGCCCTGTGCGATCAATGCAGGTGTTGAATTCTGTATATACATCTACAAAATGGAGACTAAAGACTAACTCCTCTCAAGTTATATGAGTACAGCCTTTGTTGCCCATTTTGGGCTTTCTTACAGTTCTTTGGTTATACAGAAGCCATAAAGATGTCAGATGTCTCTTTGGAGAAATGTCAGTAAGCTAAGGGACACACTGCAGAGATATAAGGTCAGTAGAAGAACTCTCCACCAGCCAGCCCACAACACAGAGAGAACAGGGCAGGCAGAGGCCTGCAGAAGCTATGGCTATTATCAACAGAATTTGCCTTCCACCCTTCCACTCAGGCAAAATTTACAACTCGATGAAATGATGATGAGTTGAGCTATTCAGCATTGCTGAATCCTTCCACAGAGAATTGTTGCAGGCAACAAAGCAGAGGTACAGTTCAGGCTACTTCAGCTTATGTTAGATAACACTTTTAGCCCTAATCTCCCCAAAGTTATATGTGCCCATTTCCTTCCTAGACTGTATCAAATTAAGGAACAACCACTTAGGGAAAGCCAGGTGCTAAATGGAAGAACATGATGCCAAAAGCATTCATTAAGTCATTAGATATGTCTAATTCCCTGATCCTCCCCACTTCTTTTTATCCTGTCCATTGATGATTACTGGAGCAGCCATACAGAGCAAGAACTCACTGCTACACTGCGCAGTGAGCAACACAGATCAAGCAGATACACAGCCTTCATTTCTGCTTGTCCCATTGCAAAACCATCTTGTATTTTCTACACATTCTGCAAACATAACCAGCAGCAGCACAGTTATCTGTGGGGGCTGAATCTGGGACCATCAGCAATAACTGCCTACTCCCAAATGCTATCTGAAAAATCAGCAGTAAGAGCAGACTTTTGTAGGTATGTTCTAGAAAACAGAGACTGAATTTAGATGTAGAGTTGACAACTTGGAAATTATATATCCTAATATGCATATGCTCCCAAGTATGTGTAGAAATACCTATTTATTAAAGCAGTCTATTTACTGTAAAGGAACTAATTGTTAGTAATTCAATAGTTTTTTAAAAACAAGTTATTGAATAAGTGCAATTATAGAAAATGGCACCTATTTAACTCTCAAGCACATACAGTAGAAGCAGTAAGCAGAATATGGCCCACATTACTCAAGTGACAAACACACATCTCAATTTTTTGTGCAAGTTACACCTAACAATTACAATCCCTAAAACTCAGTGAAAAGTTGTAATGGCTTGTATATGTTTAAAATATTCCACTCAGGAGAAATGAAGAACTGCACCAAGACAAATCACCCTCTTCTTACATGATGGATATCTCCCCATTATTAGTCAAGATTACTTATGATAATTTTCCTTCAGTTATTAAGCTAATTCATTCACTCTGTTTTATTATTCTTTGCCCTAGCTTTTGGCACAGGAAGAAATGGAAGTTTGGTACAGTGGTTTAACATGCTGGCAAGACTCAGAAGATTCTAGTTCAGCTCTCAGTTCCACTTGAGACAGATTGCCACAGCACAGCTTACAAAGTTTGCTTCTGCAACTATGACGAGGAAAGAGCAAGATTTTTTACTTCAGAAGCCTTAAGGGCAGTTGTGTTTTATACTGGAAAAAAGTCTCATCACTAGAATAATGCATTCCTATTCTCCAAATGAGAAGCCATAAAGAGAATTTTTCTGTCAATATCACTGAATTGATACTAAGCTCTTTCTGGCAAAACTATGACAGGTACTTCTAACCAAAAGAGCCATTCCAGCAAAGCTAAAGTCTTGTTAAGGTCTTTGGTCTTTGACTTTCATATTTCAGTTTCTCAGCTACAAAATAGGAATATTTTTAGGATAAATACGTTAAATTATGACATGATCATTTACCGTGATAAGCTAAATCAGTATTTTAGATGAATAATCATAAAAACCCTGATACTGAACATGAAATGCCAAAGTTCTCTACTTAACATGGATGGAAAGCATGCCCAGTGTATGAGTCTCTACAGCCTCTCACTTCAAGTTGACTTCAGTAGGCTGAGAGTAATGAATAATTACTTAATAACTGATCCTTTTTTTATGGTGAACACCTGTTGACTGCTTGTGCCTACATTCCCTCTGGTAATAAACTTTTCCACATGTAATTTAGTAACAACTGATTTTAACAGCATTCTAAGCATGACTAAAAAAAGGATTGAAAGCCAACTGATTGCTCTTCAGCCTCACATTACATAACCAAGATACAAAATTAATGTATATAGTGTTTTATACTTTTGCCCAAGTATTTGCTTTATAAAGGATGTTCCCTCAGAGAATATTCAACTAGTTTTTACAATCAAGCTATTTCAACTCAACTTATTCACTGATTGATTGTTTTACTTTTAGTCTAATAAATGATAGACTGGTTCTCATGCAGTGGCAGTGAGTTATATTTTCATTTTGTAGCTATTTCTGCGTAGCATATATTGTTAATGAGTTTTTCTGCTGCCTGCTGAGGTAGAATTTTTTTCATGGAAAATATGTCCAGGGGAAAATAATGAAATACAACCATTTCATAAAAAATAAATAATAATATACAAAATATGTCCAATGGAAAATAATAATAAACAACTAATAAAATAAAAACATTTCATGGTTTTCCCTTTTCTATTAGCTTGGTGATAGAGTTCTCTGGTGCTATACAGTAAAAATTAATACTAATAAGTACTGAGTGCTATTGTGGAATTGCAGTCACTTCTATATGACATGCTGTCATTCCACTCTTACTTTGTATCTAAGCCTTATAGACCTCATAAGTTCATATATATATATACATATTTATATGCATACATACATATACGGTAGGTTCTATTGACATGCATTTAATAACTAACAGTGAAAAATCAGCATTTAATGGTGGAGGGTAGGAGTTTCCTTCAGTCTTGAGGCCACCTGATTCATGCCCCTGACAATCAACAGCACTGTAATTCCATACTTCCAAAATAATGGATGTTCTCATGGAAAAATTATTGTTGGAATTCAGTATTGGCAAAAATAAAAGATTTTTCTCTCCTGTAAATTCATAACATCTAAGAACACTCTGAAAATACACATTTCAGTATTTTAGACACTTGTTCTGTTACCTCCTATGAATAAGCTACCATCTTATGTTTTTACCATTCACTTGCTAAGTTTCCCTCTCAAAGCCATGTACGCAGTCTGTCTTGTTCACAGAATTTGAAGCATACATTTTTCATTAAATGTACTGAATAATATTGTGGTTATGCATACTACTTTAAGAAAAACATTTTTGAAAGGGAAGTTATTCAAGCTGGAAAAGTATGACATGAAAGTCTTGGAAATGGCAGGATTAATTTAAATGTGCAGTGGTCAGAAAGGACTGAATCAGGATCAAGTGGCTATAGTAGCAGTACTCCTCAAAATTTCAGATGTATATCAGCACTCTTCTGACATGGTGTTTAATACAGACTGCAGGTAAATGGGATTTGTGCTGAGATTTCTGCATTTTGATTTAGACCAACGGGTACTACTGTTAATTGCATAGTTACAATTTCCTTGCTCAACCTCTGCCCCAGCTAATGCACCAAATACATGATATTTAATTAGCTGGTTATAACTAACTTGTCCAGATACATGCAAAATATCTATAGCAGAGGGTCACTGCATAAACATCTGGATTTGTGGCCTACCGGTTTCTACACAAAGTTGCTTTAAATGGTATTGATGTCCCAGATTTTCAAATTCTGACATTTTCATGCCTTCATGCCTGTAACAAAGATCTTAAATCCAGACATATGCAAGTAACTAAGGATATACCATTATCTGAATCACATTAAAAGCATATCTGGTATGTTGTATATAAACTCCCTTTTCCATATTCCACACAAGCCATCCATGAGCCAGCTTCACCAAAAGCCATATAAACCAGATTTAAGATCAGGCTAAGAGGGGTTAACAAGGAATTCATATGAACCATAGTTCAGCATTATGCTTCCACAACCACATGGCTTCCAAACCAGAACTGACCCACAGCCAGAAAGCACAAGCAGATGTTTGCAAAAGACTATATATAGATGTGTTTGCAGGTGGTATTTAAAGCCACAGACTTAGAAGAATGACCCTAGCATGACTCATGCAAGACATGCAACATTCAGATTCTTGACCAAACATTGCAGTGTAAAATGCAACATGGAAGACAAGAATCATTCACAGTCATATGCTACTTTAAAGCTGTGACCTACATCTAGGAACCAAAGAAAGGGCATTAAAAAACAGAGCTTTATAGCAACAGGAGATTATTAAGCACAGAAGATAAACAATTGATTGATGCAATTGCAAAGGTAAAGCAGAATTTAACTTTCCCATCTGCACTGTGGATCTTCTTTGTATGCTTTGAACTTGTTCCACTACATAACTCCCAGTGCTGTCACATGCCATCTATTCAAGAGCAGTCTGTGCTTCTCACAAGGGAACTACAGATGGGTTAAAGAGGAAAATTTTGCCCTAATATGAAAAACTAAGCAAAGAAAAATCATGCACTTGCTAAAAGCTAATGCAAACATTAATAATTAAAGGAACACCCTTGATATCATTCAGCTATCCAATTTTCATATATCCTCCTATCATTTTTTCCCTTGATGACTTCCAGCAGGTTTAGAGGAAGGTTACCTTGTTAGAATGCCAGAAAATATTTTGTCCTGTTGTCTGGCATGGATTTTGTCCTGGGAGCCACCATTTTGTTTCATCTAAGTAACAGACTACATTAAAATAGTTGCACCAAAGATTAGAAAGCCTCTTGATGAAATATTTTTTAAAATTCCTGTTTTATAACCACAAAGACCTTTTAAATGGATAACTGTAAAATAAGCAACGTCCTCTCATTTGCTCAGGGCAGATTCACTTCTGGAGTAACATCTGAATTCAATACACAGAGCAAATTCCCCCAACCAGATATTTCCTGGGGCACTGAAAAGATACATATATACATTGCTGCATTTCTGAATCCTGATATGGCAAGCAAAGCAGAACAAAAATCATCTGTCAGTTCCACACCACAGTGCCCAATTCCCATATGCCACTCTTTCTCCAGAAGAGAATTACTGTTTTAGTACGATGAGCTCACATCATCTCTTCCACACTCAGCAGACAAAACAAAACAAAAAATTCCATCTATATAACATGAAAGAGCCAACCCTGATCCCTGCACACAGCCCCACAAAATGGACTGTGTGCAGGGGAATTCTGTGGAGACCAGGGGAAAGCAGGTTTCCTTAGGCTACCAAGCAACAGTAGCGGCAACTGTAGCTGCTACTGAAACTTCTGGCGAAACCTCCGACTGCTACAAATTGCTCAATGCCATTGTCTGGTCAGTGGGTCTGCACATGCACAGACCCTCTGTCTCTCAGGTGATTCCAGTTCTTCCCCGAACTATTTCATCATACTTTTGCGAGGAGATTTATTCAGTGATATAGCACAGGTCCCTGCTTATGCAATGTGCTTTCTGTTCCTATGGAAGCAGTAAAACCATTTCCATTGTCTGTGTTCAGAGCTTATCAAAGCCTGGGGATAAAAGACTTTGGTCCAGAGAGCACCTGGATAAAGAGATGATAATCTACAGTCTTATTTTATACAATGCACCTTTGCCAGCATGCTAGACTATAAGGGTAAATAATTTCAAATCGTGTTTCTAATAACTGAGGCAACTGCTCTCTGTCTGACAAGTAGAAGGAAAGGTGCTTTAACTGAAGAAGCTCCATCAATAATACTTCTTTAGCAGGGGCAAGGTTTTGTGTCCACTTGAGCTCTTAAAAATCAGCTTGGAATCTCCAGGGTCACCCACTCATCACTCATTTTCCTTTCTGTTGAGGCCAGAATAAATCACTCCTCCTAAAAAACTTATTCCAGATGAGTCAGGAGAGGCCTATTCTCCACATCTAGGACTTTTATTTTCTAGTTCCCCATTTTCTTAGGGTACTTTTAATTTTTCCATGAACTCAATTGTTTTTGCTGCAGCAGAGCATATATAGTTTTATGCTTCATGCTAACATGTTTCCATGACACTTTACTGTTATAGATTAATTGAAGGTGTGTAAAAAAAGCTGTCACCATTGGTTCTGACACTGTACATATGACCATCCTGCACACAGATAATAGGCATTCATAAGTCATGCATCACCACAGTTACTTGTAAGACTATCTTAACCGAAATGGACAGGGGGCACATTCTGAATTTTTGACCACCAACACACTTTCTTTTAGAAGGCTGTATGAATGAGATATTCACTTACACAAAGGCCATTTCACAGTGTTCTGTCAATGTTAAGGGATTTTAATATGCATATAAATGTATGTTATTCCCATCTGAAGGCTGCTTATACTTCTAGAGCAATCCAAAAAGCCTTTATATAAACACCAATCAATCCCATGATTTCTAGTAACTATCCTGTCAAAAGAGCTTTGGAGGACTTGTATATTTCCAGGTGTTAATATATAGATGAATCCCGTAGTCCAAAAGCCATATCATTCCACTCAGTAAGGGATTTTTTCCATCAACATTCATGTGCTTGAAAAGGGACACACAGGAATCTAAGCACCAGTCCTGAAAGGCAGAGAAGAGATACTTTTACTCCATTATGTTATTTCAGGACAAGGGTCAAATGACTGCAGCCCTGCCTGGATACTATAAGATGAAGAGACATACATAGCACAGAATTATCTCTACAGAAGTCAGTCAAACTCCACCCACCAAAGGCTCTGCTGTGTAAGCCATGAGCTCAGAATATGTTGCCATCAAGGGTGAAATGATTAAGCGACACCATAGCTGTACCTTAGTTACTTATTCTTGAGAAAGTGGTTGCTGTATCTGAGTCTCAACAGAGAACACATGAAAGCACAGTGAGAAGGGTGGGAAATGCAGCCTAGCCAGGGCCATACTTGTCCATCAATACCACCTTTGACTGGTGCAAGGCAGACCTGCCACACTCTGGGACCCAGGCATTGCTGTTCCTTTTCTCCCTCTACTTGACTAGACAAAGGACAGAAGTTGTTGTCAAGATCTGTCAAGGACAGAAAAAAGGAGCAAGGTGAGATCCCTAGCTTCTGGAAGCAACAGAAGAAGCAACAAAGATGGTAACTCAACAAGGGGAAAGTATTGGGGATGAGACTTTCTACCATATGAGGAAATTCTAGCAGCATTAAAGACCAGAGGCTTCTTCCTGTACAACACACAGGTAAAAGGAAAAAAAAACATAAAAATCTAGTACATGAAAATAGCTGCAGAGGCAGGCAAAGCTAGTTAGTCCCTTTACACCTGCGTGCAACATCTATACCAGTAAACTAAAAGGCATCAGCAAATGTTCCTGAACATTGAAAAGCAATCATTTGTATTGTTAAAAGATCCTTGGCAGGATTTTGGCCCAGGTCACCTAGCACAGTCTTTCACAGTTCCAAAGAGTGGTTCAGGAATTGCACAATCCAGGGACCAGACCCAACAGATGATCTGCAGGCAGCCACTAGTCCAGGAGGCTAACAGAGCTCAATAGTAAGGACACAGGCCATTCCCTTTCAGCCTACCTCAGTTGCCACAGTGCAGCTTTCCGAAGTGTCACATGGCTTATCCCTGTCCCATGCTGACTGGCTAATTCTCTTCATCTCCCCACCATACCTTCACCCTTAATACATACACAACATACATTTTTTCCACAATTGCTTCACTTCAGCTATATCATATATCACCCCCTTCCTCACTCCCTCTACCAGTAAACTCACAAAATAGTGAGAAGCAAAACCAGAACACTAACACGACTCCTCCTGCCCTTAAATCACTCACACAGCATGCATTGTATCCTTCCCACCACCCAGCAACCACCATCTATTTATAGTGAGAGCTTGCAGATCAAGGAGTAGCTACTGCTCTGTGTTCTACTGTACCTAAAAAGCACAGCTGCATGCTTAATTGGTCTTTAGGTGCTACTTTAATAAAATATAATTAATAATAGATTTTTGCCAACTTTTGAAGTAACACTACCATGTGAGTTTCTCAGTTTGCTTCACCAGAGAAGCACTCTAACCCTCCCTAGTCTTCCAGAGTGCAGCAATCTACCTGTGAAACTGGGAAGCAAGCAAAGCACTCTCAAGTCATTTTTAATGGTTTGTGTTCATGATTCTCAAGCCAGTCTCATGACTTCAGAACAAGCGAGACATATACAGTAAATGCAACTCTGAGTGGCATCGTTCATTAACCACTCTCCCCATTAACCATTAAATGTTTGGCAGTAGCAAAATCTAGCTGCACTTCCTCAACTTTTGCAGTTTTACTTGGAGTAATCCAACAGCAAAGCTAACAAAAAGGACTTTTTTACTTAAAGGCTAGACCACTAATGAGTAGAAACCACTAACAGCCACCCACACACGGCCCAGAATCATTTCCTGGAATTTGGGTCTGACAACCAGCCACAAAACTCCTCTGCTCACAGCTCCTCTACTCCCAGAAAACCTCCTCACCACCTGCTCAGCCCAGAGCCACCCGGCCTCCCTTTTACAGAGGTATTGCAATGAGACCCCTGCATCAGCGAGTCAGCAGAACCCCTTAACTATTTCCTCACAGGTCTAGGACAAGACTGTGTGTTGGTGTGGAAACACCATCAATGTGTCGCAGCTCTGAAAACTCTTTTTCAGTGATTTGGAGTCAGATTATAGATTTGCCTTCCATACCTGCCTGCAGGCACACAGAATGACGAGTACATTTTTGCTTTTATCCTCTTATTATGAAATGTCTTTGCATATCTGCTTAGTGCAGAGCATGGACTTGGCACTCCCTCTGTGTGTAAAGGAGATGGGAACAGCTGGAAAAAAGAAGGCCTGGAGAGAACCTTCACTCCATTGCTATAACACACTCGCTACAGCAGCCAAAATACCATGGACCATCAGGAGTCCTATTCCCCAGAAGCAGGAGGAACAGGAGATAAACTATGACTGCTTGAGTCACGCTTCTTTCCTAAAACATTAAAGCTATACACCACAACACAAGGCTACGTTTACAGGGACAAGATAACCTGTACAGACATTACAAATGTGTCACAAAAGAATGAAAATGCTATCCCATATAGAGAGCTCCTGCAGGCCTTTTCCAGGTTACTGTCTCATTGACATCAATGGGAGCTTGCCTGAGAAAAGACTGCAAGCTTAGATCCATAAATAGGATCTCAAAATAACATTTCACCATGGAGACAATTGTTCACATTAATTCTGTTCTTTTTAAGATATTAGCAGAAATTGCACAAGATCCTTCAGGGATTAAAGAAATCACATGCCTCCATATTGCACATGGAACAGAAGAGCTCTGCTCTTCCCTTGGTCCCCGACACACCACACCCTCTGGAGCTGAGGCCAGGATCAGCTGTTACTAGCAATTTGAGCTCAAAAAGAGTATGTCCAAACAAAGATGTTGGCCATACAAGAATGCTATTCCCAGTGCCATTCCACTACATATTCTGTTTCGGAGAAAGATTTCCCTGAAAAAAGAAAACAGCCCTAAATTCCTCTTATGTCAGTTCTCTACATCTTCCCCCCCCCCCCATGCCTGCAGGAATCTTTTTCAGGTTTCTCAGGCCTATATGTGGACATTTGTTGATTGCTTGCTGCAGCCAAGCTTCCTCTCAGTCTGAGAAAAGTAAATTTAAAGTTCTTGGGTTTACTGCTGATTTTTTTTTCCTCCACTAACTGAGTGACCTAAAGAGGAACAACTCTGGTTTGCTTTCAGGTCCTCACATACTGCCTGACCTTTGTAAGGGACCTTTCTGATCTAAACCTGTTGATGCTTAGAATGGACCCCTTCAGCAATCACATACAGTTATTGCTTTGGAAGGATTTGCAAGCACTTTCAGCACTCTTCACTTCCTTCAGTTTACTGGCTCCACTGGTTTCACCACTGCCGAAGACTCCCTTGTGTATAAAACCCTGTGAACAATTTTCCCCCATCACTACTCTCCACCTTACCCCAATACGTCCCTGGAAGCTCTCTTCTCCATTTCAAAGAAGGTATTTAGGTGATCCTGCCACCATCACCTCTATCACCAGAGCAAATAAGCACCTTCCCAGCATAAAGCTTTGCTAGGTGCACACGGCTGGTACAGAGAGGTTTATTGAGTAAAATGAACTGCAATTCATACTTGGACTCCAGGCCTGACACAGAATCAGCTGTGTTGTATGCAACACACTCTAGAGGGTTTGGTTTTGGGAACACAAGCATTTATGATACTGCAGCCAACAAGGATAATTAATTCAAATTCTGCCTAAGCAACTTCTAAAATGTTCTTTTTCTACTGAATGCACTGATGAATTATAGCCCACTCTAACAGAGGAAGCCCAAGCAATTACAACTAGAGATGAGAGATGTAAAAAAGCCTGCAAATTACCTGCTCTCTCCACCAGGAACAAGCTCATATTCAACCCTTTAAGAGAAACTTCCTGAAGACTAACCTGGTGCCAGATGCCTAGCCATCTACATGATCCAGCAGTGCACTGTCATATCTGATGTACTTTAAAAAAATTTTTTTCACAAAAAAAAAAAAAAAAAAGGAAGAAGAAACTCATGGTGGGTTTTGGCAGAATAATTGCTAACTGCAGACCGCCGACCCGGCCCCACGAGACCGCTAAGGCCCGTCCAGTCCCATCCCCTCAGGCCCGCCTCAGCGCGTGGCTCGCGAGCGTTACCTCGGCGGACCGTTAGGATTTGAACTCCGCTCCCCAATGGGCGGCGCGCGCCTCAGGCCCCGCGCGGGCGGGCGGGGGCATCGCGGCTGCGCGGGCCGGGGCCGGGCGGCCGCCGCTGCCGGCCGCGGGGCTGAGCTCGGGCGGCGGGAGCACAGCGCGGAGCCGCCGTCCCTCCGCAGGCGCGCTCTGAGGGGCCGAAGCCTCTCAGGGAGCAGCGCGGGAAGCGGCGGGGCGGGGCTCTCGCCCGTGACAGGTGCCTCCCGGCGGGCTGGGCGCCCCTCGCCCGCCCGCCGCGCCTCGCCCGCCTTCCCCTTACCTGGCCGGCGCCCCGCCCCGCCGCCTCCCCCGCGCTCCTGCGCCGCGGCGCTTCCCCCGGGCGCGGGAGCGAAGGGGTTAAGGCGGCCGGCGGCGCCCCCCGCACCCCGCCCGCCGCAGCCGGGCCCCTTCCCCCTGCCCGCCGAGCGGCTTCCCTGACGTCAGGCCCGCGCACGGCGCGAGGCGGGCCGCGGCCGCCGGCGCAGGGGACGCGCGAGCGGGGCGGCGCGGGGCTCCGCGCGGCGGCGGCGGCGGGAGCCATCGCGGCGGGCGGAGGAGGCGCCGCGGCTGTGAGCGCCGGCGGAGCGCGCTGCCCCGCGGCCGCCGCCCGCAGCCCCCGGCGGCAGCCAGCATGTCCGCGAAGGAGCGGCAGAAGGGCAAAGTGACCAAGGACAGCGTCACCCTCCTGCCCTGCTTCTACTTCGTGGAGGTGAGTGGCCGCCCCGGCGGGCCGGGCGGCGGGGGGCGGCGGGGCCGGGCGCGGGGGCGCCGCGCCCCGGCAAGCGCCGCTGCCGCGCGGAGACCGGGCGCGCTCCGGCAGCGTCTGATGCAACCTCCCTAGGCGCTGCTCTGCCATTTCCCGAAAGCAGTGTCGAAGCCCACCAGTGCTATTAGCAGCCGGCATAAATTCACCTCTCCTTTGCCGTCTTTTCAGGTGGGAATTATTTCTGAGAGTTACTCGGAAAATGAACTAAATCATGCAACGTACACAGTATCCTCTCAAGGGGAAGGCATGTTTCACGACAGGCTTTGGGCAAATTACATTTTTTGGTAGAATATAAATCACATTCGTAAGGGAATGCTTAGCAAAACAGAAATGCTTCCAAAATGGTAATCAGTGGTACATTTTAATTGACCCCTGGATTATGTGCTTCCTCCAATAGAGCTAAAAATGTCTGTTTTGAAAACGGAATGAGGTTCTCAGCAGGTCTTAAATAGCAAAACCTACTATGGCTGCTCAGATGGTAGCAGGTGGAGTTGCAGAGACGCCCGCTGCTCGGTGTGTCACTTGGAGGCATTCAGCCTCCTTGGGAAGCCCAGCCGTTTACATACTTCTAGCAGATCGTGAGGTCATGAGACACAGTTCAAGCTTCAAATTCACATCACACCAGTTTCCTGTCTAATGACACAGCAGTGTGAGGTAACTACCTTTTATGGATGGGCAAAGTGTTTCAGATGACCCCACTCAGGGAAGTAACTGAGGCACTTTGAAGCACTATATAACTTACCTCAGAGACATAGTGTGAAAATATTGTGAAGAGCTTTAATGGTAAAATATGATATAAGAGTTAATTATGACTGGCAGGCTAAATAAGAATATACAATTATCTACAATATTTAAAATGTATAAAATATAAAAATATGAAAAATATGAAAATGGGGAAATTATAAGGAAAAAGTCTTATCTTTCAGGTCTGTTTGAAGCACTTTGGTGGTTCTCTGGGATGCAGAAGGGGTCATGTCAAGATGGGATTTTAGGTAACAGTGGGGTCTTTCTGTCCCCTGAGCTCTCAGTAGTTACCAGGACATGGTTAGGCACTAGCTCAAAATAAATAGTACCTAGTGGAAAGCTTTGCAGAGGTTGTTTCTATGGAGGTACCAGGCATATATCCTATCCATGTAACTAGGCCCACTTAAGAAAAGCCCTTTGATGGAAGGATCTTGCTATGCCATATAACTTACGTTAGCTTTGTACAGGAGGGAGAGATCAAGCTTGGAGAAGCCCTTAAAAAAGCTAGGGTCTCATGAGCCTTCCTCACTTTCTGGGCCATCTTTCATGCTTTCAGAATCCAAACAGAAAAGAGTTCACTGGGCCTTGCTCAGCTTGGGTGAATTTCTCACGCAGGGGGCTGCTGTAGAGATCCTGCAAGACACAAGAGAACGGGGCTGTTCCGTGGGCTGTGATTTGGCCTGCAGCAAGATGAGTGAATTACAGAGCAGCAGCACAAAATGTGTGCCTGCTCTTCAAGAGTTGTCTTATGTAATATTAATTCCATACTTATAGTTCCCCTAGAAGCTCCCTGTAGCTGTTACAAGGAATAAGACAAATGATTCTACAAGTGATGAAGAAATTAGACTGAGCTTTGTGTGCTGTTTGCACATGAAGCATGCAAGTTCTCCACTCTGATGTGGTCTCTTTGAGATCTTTGGTAAACCATTTACAGCTAGATCTAAAAAGAGGTGGAGATCAGCACTGCAGAGCCTCTTCAGCACCCAGCTGCACTGAGAGGGAGTCACAGTCCTAAGGTCTCCCAGTGAACTTTTAGGACTTCTATATTATTCATTCACATGAGCAGAGTCCAGAATCTAAGCCCTTCTCCCCCAGGAGCAAGCCCTAATTTATTGAACTGTGGAGTTATGCCCCCCTTGGGCTACTGTACATTTAGGTATTCTATACAAGTTAAAACAACATCAAGAGGAAAAACTGAGTGCAATACACCTGACACCATACATTGATGAGGAAAGTCTTTGGTGAGCTATCAGTCCTCTCCCATTAGACAGCAGCAAGATTTGAACCCATTTCCCGCATTCTAAGTGAGGATACAGGTCAATGGGGTGAAAGGGTGACAGCAATTCAGATGGTATCTGGAGAGAAACACTTATCTTGTGTTTCTTGTGTACATCCACCTTGCATACACCCACATGCGCGCTAATTCTGACTGGACTAATGAGAATGTTTTCTTAGAGCTTAGTAGCACAGGAGGATACCAGCACTTCAGCAGCATCAGAAGAAGGAAATGATGGCTTAGATTCTTCCACTGTGATTGGCTGAAGGAGAACCAGAGATTGAGTTGTACCTCATAAAGAGGTTTTTAATCAAAGTTAATTTTATTGGCATTAGAAATTCCCAAGTGTAATGGATGGAGGGGTCGCCCTGTGTGGTTGACTGGCATTACTCTGTTGTAGGGATTTCTTTTGTAAGCAAGAGGTAGGTTCCTACTAAGATCCAACAAAAGCCAATTGCTTAGAAACCAAACTTAGCCAACTTAACTAAGGCTCTCTGAATTTATATAACAGCACATTATTTTAAAGCTTTTAATTTCATGAACTTATGTGTGTGTGTTATACAAATGAAAGTTATTATACAGTTAAGGAAAGAAAAAAAGTCAGTTGCAACTGATATATTTTAGGCATACAGAATTAGTAAAGACAGATTCTCTGCTTTAGAATGACCTGATCTTTTGAATTAGCAGCACACAAATACTTATAGCCCTGACACTGAGTTTTTCCACTATTACGATCCTTACGAATACATTATAAGTGAGCCTACTCTTATTAGTAAATATGTTTGGTGGCAGGAACTTCCAGGAGTGGATGAAATACAATTACGTGGACTGCATGCATGCCAACTGATGGTCAACTTTAACGGAAATACTCTGGGCCTGAATTTGATTTCAGTCTAAATTAAGAATAATTCAAACTAACAGATTTAAATAACAAAGTTACAGCATAAAACCAATATGCCCTTCTTAAGATTACTGTTTTCACTAGAGCTATTCCTCATTTACACAGGAAAAGTAAAGAGCTTTAGAAGACGTAGAAATAAAAAGGAAATTAAAAATGAAAAGAAGAAATGGAGCTTCTGAAAAATACTTATGGGTCATAAACCAAAAACAATCAGAGGCAAACAAATGAGCATTACAAAATACATCATAACACATTTCTAATAACATGTTTTCAATTTCATGATTCATAAAGTAAAACCTTGATGATTTATCTTAGGTATCAAAAGTACGTGTTAGAGGTTATTTTAAAATATTCAGAGCACACTCCTGAGAGCTGAATAGTTCTAGCTTGCCTTTTGTGTCACACTGCTCACCTGAAGTGTGTAGTAATCAGCACTACCAAGCAGTCTAACCTATCTTATTTCTAATTATGCTTGTGGCTTTTAGGATCTTGCAGACTGTGTGGATAATCTGAGCTTCATTTTCATAGCTGAGAAAGACAAAACTTGCCATGGAAATTCAAACTCCCTCTGGTCTAGTGGAAATTCATTTTCATGGTAAAAAGTCTACAAGCCTCTGAGAGAGAGAAATTGGCTATTCCTGGAAGAAGTTCTGCTGTTTGTTACCTGACTGTTTCTCTTCAGCATATTCAGAGTATATCATGAATATATTCACTTACAGATGAAATTTGCATGATGTCTCACATTTTAAATATGTTCTGGAAAACTCCCAGGTTTATGTACTTTCTGTTCCTGGGAGAATAGGCACACTTGCAGAGGCAGGACAGACAGATACATTTCTTCTTGGTGAAGGAAAACAACTGTCTCATTAAAGATCCATGAGTGTTTTTCTTCTTCACCCACATGCTCCCACTTCAGAAACTCTTGGTTTAAATCCTGGTTTTACAGACATCACTATGAATCTTGCCTTTGACTTCAGCAGCACTAATGCTTCACCTTCTGCCCAGGATGTGGGAATGCAAAAGCCCAAGTGTTGTCAGAATCACTTGATACGCTTATTCTCTAAGTAGAGATCTGGCCTCTGAATGTTTTGTTCCTGTGGCACAGTTTTCATCTGTTGGTTGCTTAACTTTCAGGGACTAACATAGGATACATTTCAGAGAGAACACCCACTGCACATTTAAATTTGTTCCTCACCTTGTCCTCTAGACTCCTGTGTATGGTGCATGCATACAGATACAGGTAGCTCTCTTCCTGGGCTTTCCAAGGCACAAATGGGAATTAATCAAGCCCAGACTGTTTGGGAACATGCCTTTCAGTATTGGTTTTACCGCTTACTTTTGTTGGTCCACAGATGAGCTGAAATCCTCATGACAGTGGTCCTAGCAGAAAGCAAAGATCTGTTACTGTTGCAGGACTCCAGCAGGTCATCAGCTGCCATTGAAAGAAATGCAATGTAGAGAGTGTTCACTGTGTCTCAGCACCAGACACTCTATTTCCATTTGTTTCTAATATATTCTGACAGAGCTAGGTTTGAAATGTCAAATGTTTGTACACATCACTAGGTAGCTGAGTGCCACTTCTCAGACACATCTGGATTTTTTTTCAGCTATTCAGCCACACATGACCCACTACATTTAAATTATGCACTTAGTTACCTGCAAGTCATGTACAGGCATGAGTGCAAGACACATGACTATCCAAGGGGAGTTCAGTGATTAGAAGAAGAGTGTGGGGAGAATAGGCTGTAGGGTTAAGTCTTCCTAAGAACAGGATGTTAGCATGCCAGTGTAAGAGCTAAACTACACCACTGTTTCCTGGAGGCACAAGGTAGTCACAGTTTTCTATATGTATTTTTTCTGTTATGCTTAAATTAGTCTTAGGAAAAAAAACTATAGAAGCTGAAATTATCCCCATACTGCAGCAGGAGACTGTGGAAGTAGTGTAATACTTTCCACATACATTGCTTTTTTGTCTCAAAAGAGTCAGCTATGTGTGAGGGAGGGGGAAGAAGAGAAATACACCTAACAGCCTGCTCATTAAGCTGACCTTGTGCCATGGCTGACTCATAGAGGACAGGTGTCAGTTTTATTCATACCAGTGCATTAGAGACCACTCCCAAAACAGTAAGGGGCAGTCTTGGGCCTGAGAAGGCTGCTGCTCATTCAAAGCAGCTAACACCACTCATTGGCAAAGCCGTCAATGTTGCATCCTCCCCATCATCTCTAGGTGCACAGAAGAGCTGTGCGACCTACACACTACCAGCTTTTAGCAAAAGCTAAGCAGAAAAGGGGAATGAAAAGGGAGGAGTGAGGACCTCTCCTCGGGCTGTCATGAGAGAGAAAACTAGCAAATAGTGAGATTGCAAAAGAGCATGGGAGTAAGCCCCTGGAGAAGGGCTGGAACCCACAGGGTGGGTTGGTATGTTTGTTTTTTCATATGCATGGAAACCAGTGGATTTGGGAGAGTAGAATAAATTGAATTTTGTAGGGATTAGCAGTTTTGTCTGCTGCAGATAGGTTTTGAGTAAATTTCTAGCTGAAATTTGGTAACGCTCTGACCTGAAAACAACCACCTTTTTGAAATGTCACTTTCCTTGATTCACCCTAACCTTACAGCAGAAATCTCATAATCAACAGTCAGTGCAAACCCTAACTGCATTGTTTATAATTAGTTATCAGTTATAATTACTCATCAATTAATAGATTAATTGTAATTAATTGTAATCATAATTAATATAATCATCAATTATATTTGAAGTCAGAGCAAAAAGAAATGTGTTCATGGTATTTTTTCATGTGTTGTAAAATTTCTACATAAGGGTTTGCTTTATATTTAAGTACATGTTCTTAATTAAATTGAAATCTCTTAAAAGTATTTTTAGATTATTCCTGCCTTAAAATATTTTTGTTAAACCATTTTTATTTTCTTGATTGCTCTCTGTGTAATTGCTACTTCATACACAGGTATGAAAACAAATAAGCACTTTTAGGATTATCAAGCATTCAGCATGAGTTTGAGATTTCTGGAAATAAATAGGAATTTCATCACTTATGTATCATTTACATTGTTTTGGTCTTACACATAGTAAGAGGTTTTCCATTAAGATCTGGCAAAAGATCAAGAGGTTTGAGGAGTTATACTAAGGTATCTGTTGTATTTCTAAAGCTACAGTCTAATTGGCAGTAGCAGAACAATTCAATTAAACTCTAAAATCAATGCTGGAATTAGGGATAATTTAATTCTACAAAAATGGCAATGATAGTAGATTAATATGGCACCTGGATTTAATTTGAACTCCAAATTTGGAATCCCAATAGAGTTAAATCTGGGAGAAGAAAGACCATCACATCATATCTCTGCAGTTAGTTTCCACAAAACTTAGACAATGGTGAGGTAAAAATCCTTTACAGGAAAGAGCAGTTCCTTACAGCCTCAGGCTAGATGAAACCTGCATCCAGAAAAGGTGCAAGAAGAAGCAGGAACTGGAGTTCAGAGAGAAAAGTTAAAAAACCCTTCACATGGAGCCAAATTGCAGAGTATGGCTTCTCTTTCAAGCATGAGGGGTTTAAGAATTCAGTTTAAAACAAAAAAAACATATTTACAAACCTGACTATTCTTTTAAAACAAGCAGGGGGAGATGGCAGATCCTCCACTCTACATCCATCCTGTACTGTCTCTTAAAAGTCCTCATGATAGCCCAGTTTGCAATGCAAATAAACTTGAGTCTTAATCCCAGCTCATCACAGCAGTCTCACCGAGGGCAGGGTCCAGCACTGGTATGGCTGTGAGGACTCTGCGGAAGAGCCCACAGATTGTCGAAAGCAAGAGAAAATGGCAGCATTTGGGCAAGCTTGGACAGAATCAGAACTGGATTTTTTTTTCTTTTTTTTTTTTTTTTCTCATCATGAAGATGGCTGCAAATGGAGTTCTGAGCAATGAATTCAGAGCAGCAAGCAAACAATCCCCCTACTGCTGCAACAGGCAGATTTGATCTAATAGTGAGGAGAGCAAAACAAATACTCCTGTCCTTCCTGCTACATTCCATCTGTTTAATATAGCTGGCTCCCAAGGGTCCAATAAAAAGATGCAGGAACATTTGTTTTCATCTTTAATTAATTCTATTTAAAGGCATAATATTGCTGCCATGAAGGGAGCCCAATCTTGCACAAGCGTCCATGTGTACCCCACATGGAATAATTTGCAAAATCAGGGTCTGTCTCCAGTAAATGTATATCCATTTTGAAAAAGGGAATAGGACCAGTCTGAAATGCGTGACACCTGTAGCCTTTGCTATCCATCAGTAACCTGTATGTTAGTGCACATGACTGTTTATCAGAGAGAAACATTTCTTGCATGTAAATACTGTAATCAAATCTTTCATTTTAAAGTTACTTCAAATACGTTGCCAGGAACTGACTCTGGTCCCATTAGAGCAAGTTTGGAATCAAGTCCCATTCTTGCAAATGGCAGTGCATGAAAGAAATCTGGTATCTTGTATTAATCAGAGACTCTGAAGAGCACCCAGAACTTAGATGCTTCAACTCTCTGTCACTTGCATTAGGTTTCATAACCAGGCTGGATAATTACTTAGATATAAGAAAATAACAGCAAGGCAAAATAATTGCTGGAATCCACTCCAGTTCAGTCTCTAACTTTTCTACAGACATCTTTTAGCAAAATGTCATAAACGTTTGTGATTACGTTAGGTTGTATCATTCCCATGTCTTTGTATATTTCAAAGTATTTAGCAATATTTTCCAAACCAAGAATGAACTCAAATCCCTGCTGAAGTTAACAGGAACCCTGCCAACTTTTCACCACTAATCTTCACAAGAGAAGTATGTAATACAACATTCATGTTCACATAATCACAATGCAAATATTACTTCATAGGGGCGGAATAGAAAAGAGTCGTGTATGAAAGGTACCATTTCTTCTGCTTACCGTATTCCTGAAAGGTGTTCAGACCTCATAGTAATGACCTCATTTCTGTCCGGATAAAAGAGACTTGTTCTCTTCCCAGTCTCTCCTCCTGTCTTTAGTAAAGCACACAGCAGAGTGTAACAGGACAACAGCTACAGCGGTTGAAAGCTGTAATTGCTGTTAGTAGTTGGCTAAGAATAGGAATACCTTGTCTCCTCCAACCCACCACAGGCCTCTTTTTTGTCTCATCCATCTGTTGTGCCTTTTCTTTTAGACCATGAATTCCTTGGCATGAGGACTGACATTTATGATACATTTTAATAGATTCTATCACAATGCTATGGCCTTGCAGTGCTAACACAACGTAATTATTAAATAGACAGTCCTCCCAAGCACTTGGCTGAAATTGTTTCCATGAGGATAAAGTGATGGCATTCATTAGCTATCTCTTTGAGGCAGTCCTGTTTATTTGCTTAATTATTTACAAAGATTCCCTGATTCCCAGAAGACAGGAGAAACACCAGGAGGCAGCTCCCATGCTCAGGAACTCCTTGCCTGCTGTGGAAGGGTTGCAGAACAGCCTAAGGATCTAACAGTTTCCTGGCCTCCAGTACTTGGCCACCCTGGTTCCCCATCGAAGTCTAAAAATAAGAAAAAAATTGTTTCCAAATATAAACAATCTGTTCTCCAAATAGCCTATCAGACTTCCATTAACCCTTCTCAACAGGCAGGCTAGTCATGCTGTCTTTATTCTGCATCTGGTAGATTGTGTCTTGGCTTTCTCTGGAAGCTACATCCACACACATATATACTGTCTCTCTTTCTCTGCCTACCTTATTATTTCATATACAGGCAGGTAAAACAAACGAATTCCACAGTCTTTGTATTTGCAGCCAGTCTCCAGGAAAACCACTCAAGTCATTCTGGCCTATGCACTGAGCAGTGACTTCAGTATTTAACTGTGATTGCACAAGAGGCACCTCATTTAGCCTGAGTGAAATATAGCCCAGGATAATTACTTTTGTAGCCCATATTTAAAGACCATCTGCTGGTAACCACCAACACAGTGCAATACAACAGTAGTGTTTTACAGCACAGGATCCAGATATGAGTTTACTGATAAAAGATAAAGCCTGTACTGCATTGTAGCAAAACAGAGGTCACATAACTGCATCTTGCAAAACAGAGGTTCAGATGTTTTACTTGAGTATGCGACACTCCATGGTTGCACTCTCACAGAGCCCATGGATTTTATGTTACTCACTTGAAGATAAATACGGATTCTTTGCTTAGTTAATTACTAGCAAATGTAAGTATCAGATGTGTAACTACCAGTGTACAGTTTTAGAGAAAGGGAATTTATAGAAGCTATGATTTTTATAGAGTTTTGCAATGCTTATGTGTACCAGATTGTGTATTCTTTCAAAATAATAAAGAAATTGTGGGGGCTTATTTGTTGCCTTTCTTCTGGTTTGAGCCTCACTATCTCCATGGTGTCATTTAGGAAACCATCAGTATTTGGTTGCTAATGACTTGCCTATAAATGTTGCTTGCGGGGAGAATGTAGTTTTAGGGAAGCTTTGATTATTTGGAAATTCTCCAGGAGGAGTGAGCACCTTGAATTAGAAATGTAGGGCTCTGCAGAGACGCTGTGGGATGGTAAAGTTAAAGGTCCTACATTTTAACTCCAGAGCAGGGGTTCAGTGTTTCACTCAGAACAACGGGGTGTGTGGCTGGCAGAAGGTCAGAGGCAAAAGTCAGTGACCCAGATTCTGAGCTGTCCAAAGGACAACTTTGTGCTATTTAGGTTTCCATCCACTCCAGTAACAGGATTTTTCCACTGTGGTTTGACCTCTCCCTGCCAGACCTGAGGTCATAAGAATAGTAATATCAGTATCTGAAGAAGTAGAGGACAATTAATGCTGCTCCTAATGGCACACAGTGAAGAATGATAGCTGCTTAGCTTGTTATACCCCAAATCTTGTTCTGGGCAAAAAAAGGAATATATAAAGCTAGGAATTTATTGTTAGTATAATTGAAATCTTGACAGTCTAATCAAAGAATTATTATTAGTCCAGGTCTAATTATCACAGGAAAATAAAGAAAAAATAAAGAATATTACTATACGGAAGAAGTCTCAACAATAATAATAGCTAAAATTGTTATACACGCACTTTTTAGTATCTATACCTTTTTCTAGTGTTACACTCACCTTTCCTCTGCCCCTCAAGGTCCTAACGTTGATGGCTGGTAGGGGAGTACAGCAAGAAATTAGCATCCCAGATCCTTTGTTGGGAGCAGTGTGATGGTGATGGTGATCACTTTGTCACTCTAGGGTTTACTTGGGTTCATTTTTATGTTTGCTAACATGCTTTTACGCCTTGCTCTTTCATTATTGGTCTGCCCGTTCACATTACACTCCAATTTACTATATGTGGTGTGGTTTACATATGTTGGATACTTCTTGTTTATACTCTTTGTTACTCCTAAAATCAGTTTTGTGCAGCTGCAGGTCTGAATTTCTTTAACTGACTAGTGGTGAGTTGTTTATAGTCTTAGGGCCTCCAGTGCCAGCTTATGCCCCATCCCTTATCATCTCATGCATGTACTGCTCCACACTGCATCCTTTGTCTCCATTTGCAAGGCCTCTGCTGTCATATCAGGCCTGTATTCTTGCATTACATTAGAGTCACAAATATCTCATTCCACACAGAATCAGTAGTTGTTACTACTGTCTACATAAAAATCATAGAGTTGTACCATACAAAGATATGGGAAAGTAAAACAAATTAGGCATAGCTTCCTGATCATTAGAAAAATTGCGGTTAACAGCTAAATCAAATAAAAACCATGCTCCTGGCAGATCAAGACAAGTTCAGAAAAAGCATGTTTGACAATCCTCAGTCCTGAGGCCTTGCAAACTCAGTACAAAGTCTGTGGCCTATTAACTAGATATGGCAATACTGTATTTACTGGGCTACATGTCTACAGATTCCTCTTTTCATGCATTCAAAGCCATGGAAAACTAATCATATGGAAATTTCGCAGTCCTGAGCAGGCCCAGCATGGCCCAGGTGTAGGCTATACCATATGACTGTCAATGAACTGTGCTGCCACTGTGGCTCTTGGATAATCTTAATCCTCACAAGTACATGAAGATGAACTGCCAAAGCCACTGTCCCAAAATGGCCCCAGGACTGAGTACAGCCTGTCCAGCAGTGGCATGATGATAACCTTATCTCCCACCTCTGAACTGCTCTCAGAGCTGTCTCTTCTTTCAGCCATCTGCAGTATGTGATATACATCTTGTGGCTCTTGGCCGCGAGGAAGATTTGTTACATATCCCATAGCTTCAGAGAGGTAAATCACTCCTGGGCTAATGGATGCTCTTTTGCTTTGTCCTGCAATATGTAAAAAACGGAGGCTTTTCGCCTTTTATTGTTCTCCTTACAAGATCTCTAGGTATTTCCATCCTTGTTGAGGATGATTTTCATCCTTGTTTCATCCTTGGGAATACAGATTATCTTTTCTCATGCTTGGACAATACCTAGCTCAATGCAGCAAGATCTTTGCAATGTAAATTCTATCAATAACACAGTCCTGTGGCTTAAGAAAGACTCTCAACTTACAGTTATAAAAACAGGAGGAAAAGAAAAAAAAATCCTTTTTGTACATACATAAACCCCAAATCAAAACTTTTCAGCAGCTTTGCTAATGGTCCTGATTCAAAGTCTCTGAGCCAAAGAGAGTTTGACCCAAATGGGTCAGATTCTACATTTCCAGGTCTAAGTTACAGGCTAAACAAGAATCTTTCTCCATTAGCCAACTAAGGAAGCAAGAGCATAAAAACTTATTAGTCCAGATACGTAAGCTGAGGTCAGCGGGTTTATTATTCTAATTAGGAATAGGAAAATTCCTATTCCATTTTGTAATTAAAACAATACACATATACCATCTAATTATATTTGACATTTTCAAGGTGTTGTGAGCTAAAGTCTGTAATTATAGAGCTACTGCTGCCTTAAGCAGAACACTCAATAAATATTCATATATTAAATAGCCACTTACAATCTTTAGAAGATTGTAGAAGGATTTGCTTTTCTTTAGCCTTTTGAAGATGCATTTTATATTTATATTTTTAAAAGGTATAAAGAAAAATGTACTGTGGAATCTGACATAACTGTATGTAGCAAATTGACTATAAACCTCTTCACTAGTATTGTAAGCAGTTATGTTGGGGATTCACAGTCCTTTAGAATTATTTCTTTTCTTTTAGGGGAATGGGTAATTATAGCCAGAAATAATATGGTAGTCATGTAGTGCACAGCTCAGAGGAGCCATAAGACAGTGAAATGCAATTTTTGTCATTCCTTGTTTTATAGTTAACAATAAAATTTTAGTTAACACAAACAGAAGTTTTTAAAAATCAAAGTTAACCACATCTTCTATTTTAATAACTCACAATGAAATATCACTTCAAATATGACCTATTTATGATAGTTCAGTATTGCCATTTAAAACAGTTGCTTATCTAAGAATACCATAATCAGAGTAATTACCTGTGGGTAAGGCAGGGACCTTTTTTTCCTGGAGAGGGTTTTCTTCTCTTGTCATTAAAGAAATGGAAGGATACACAATGGAGAAGAAGCTCTGAGTGCAAAGTGTCCCATGAGTCTTCCTGGTTTATGTTTCCATCCCAGGAAATGGACTTTTGGGGACATCTGGATAAAAGGACATCATTTCTGAAAAAAAGGGTAACAGACCCTTTGCTTATCTTGTCCATTTAGCTCATTGGAATAGGTTTGGGTCTTGCTGTAAGAGGCTTTGCCCCATGAGATCTGAACCCTGGCTAAATCATTTAGGTATGACTTTCAGATAATTAATGATAAAAGATGTTGCAAATGCCTCAATAGTTAAATGCTGTGCAGAAGTGAAGTTGCGATATGCACAAGTTAAAATGTTGTGCAGAATTTCAGTGCCCAGCAGGAATGGTGGAGACTCCCTCCCTCCCTCCCCAAGCTGCCCATGCACCAGGGCAGCAGTGCACCTTAGCAGCCCTCGGACAGGCCTCTCGGCCCAGACACCTCCAGGGCTTCTGTGCAGCTGTGGGGAGAAGGGCAGGCAGTGCCACAACTGAGTTCACAGTGTACCCATGGACATTAAGAAGGAACAATCTTCATTATTCCCTGAGTAGGGAAGTCCTCTTGGATCCCTGCACTTCTATATAACGACTAGAAACAGTCTACCCTCGGTGATCGATTGTGCATGGATGCATTACAGTCAATAGGGACTGCATCCAGCATGAAGTGAGAAGTAGTATTAAGTAATGCATCCAGCTAAAGAATTTGACTTCTTCCTCTGATGGGCAGGAAGCATGATTCAAATTAGTTAAGTTTTATACAATTAATCTAATATATTATAAATGTATATTATATAATATACAGTATTCATAACATATAATACATATTTTACATTATATATTGTATTACATATTGTGTATGTTTATTATAGGTTGTAATATATTATGAATAATAATACAAATGCATATATTATATAATACAATATTATCAATCTAAGCAAGTCTATTTAGTAGTTGCAAGCTTGTGCTTTTCAGCTGCAGTTAAAAGTGAGGAAAAGTTAATGTGGTAGCCATCTTAAAAAAAAGGGGGGGGAGAAGATGGACAGGTAACATCCCATTATCTATAGGTACCTTCACTGCAGCAGGGACATAGGAAGGGAGTCATTGCATCCCAGTGGAGAAGCAGGCAGTGACTGTAATGTGGCCTTCTTCAGTGAGGACTCTGGGAAATAAAAAACAAAAACTGATTTGAGAATTTACTAGACATTCGGTAAGAGGATGCAGGGAACTATCATAAGCTACTGGTTCTCCCTGAATGCCCCGCTACACACGGGGGCAGCGCTGCCTTGTCTACTCTCTTGTAAACCGGTGGCCGCCGAAGGCCTCCTTTGCTGTTGTTTCCCTTGAACGACTTCCTTCCACAGAGACCTGTTGGCACAATCTGTGCTTTCTGGAGCTGGTGACAAGCTGGGGTGAATTCATCCCCAGAGGGGCTAACTTCTCTCTTAATAAATTAATGGAAGTAATTGCAAAGGGTAAAATCACTAAATACCTAGAAGATAAAAGAATTGTGAACCATAATCATCGTGGTTCCATGCAGACTGAATCTTGCCAGAGTTTTTTGCTTTTTTGACAGAATTACAAAAATGAACAGGGGAAGGCAATACACTATATTATCACATATAACGTAGATTCCAGAGAAGCCCTGGATAGTTTTTTTTCATTAAATGTTACTTTGAAATTTAAATCCAGTTGGCTTGGGTACAAACACTGTCATATATATGACAGAGAACTGCTAAAGGCCCAAACAAAGGATGATGATGAACAGCAGAGCGCCATGGCCCTGCATGGGAGACTGCAGGCCTCAGACTTCCATTTGAAAAAAAAAATCAGAGTCTGCCCATGAATGATTCATAGATAAAAAGGCTAAATTATGTGGGTTGAAGATTGGATCAGGTATTTTGACTAGCTCAGTTGACAACAGGGGTACTTGATATCAACTCAGTAGTATCATGTATCTACAGAATTAATTATTTAAAGATGGTAAAATGGATATAACAAGCAGCAATGAGACATAAATAACAAACTTCGCAGAGATTAATAGACTTTGTTGTCTTTGCAAAAGCATTGCTATTCCATTTCTGAAAAGTAATTTGTTGCTTTCTTCTCTTCCTAGTTGCCAATATTGGCATCTTCTGTTGTTAGCCTCTATTTTCTTGAACTTACTGATGTCTTCAAGCCAGTTCACTCTGGATTTAATTGCTACGACAAGAGTCTGAGTATGCCATACATTGAACCTACACAAGAGGCTGTTCCCTTCTTGATGTTGCTTAGTTTGGTTTTTGCTGGACCTTCAATTACGGTAAGTTTGAAGTGCCACTGTCACTTACTAAGGATTTTGAATGGAGCTTCAGCTGGCATAAAGAAAGGTAGCTCCTTTGGCTTCAGTGAAGCTACAGAGCATCATCCAGGCTAATTACCTTTCCTTAGAATTTTAAACTCACCTTTTATTCTTTTGTAGCAGAAAAAGATACCCTCCTTAAAACATTCCCTGTAACACCTGTTCCACTCACAGTGCCCTGATTGTGGGCATTAAAGTGGAGAAACAGCCCTGTGGGCATCTACACTTGTGTGCAAAATAGTTTTAATCACTGTTATGCTGTACAAACATTCGATTGAGTTGAGCTATTTACAGACAGGACATCTCCATACTCTGAGATACACCATAAATTCAAGATCTTGCTGGAAATGGGAGCCTTCCATTTACAGCCCTGAACATGCCACTTTCTTTAGAGCTAGTTTTTTTCAGTGAGAAGTTATATTGGTCTTGTCAGTAGTACTGTTATGCTTTCCAAAACAGCACAGGGACTCTTCTAAATTGTGAGTTAATCAGCCATTAAGAGCAGGCAAAAAGGAAACTGATTTAATGACTCCTCCAAAGGGAGAACATGATTTCAGCAGAAAAGAAACTTCCTGTCAGAATATGAGCAGTTTGGACACTATAGTAAGTGAAATAAAATGTCTGATACAGATAAGTATAGTCCCTGCTAGAATTGCTGTGTCAATTTAAAATGAAATCTAAAGACCTTACCTTTGTATATCCCAGAGGGGATTCACTGCACCTGACTTTAGGCACCTCAGCTAGGAGCATTATTCTCACACCACTCCTCTTCAGCCAACGGAAAGAGAAAGTCACCTCCAGCAGGTGATTCCAGGCACCTAAAATCTGAATCAATCTTTGGAAAGGGTCTCTGCTCTCCCATGACCACAGTGACTGTGCTCCTTACTTAGGCACCTCCACAAGGCCAGGTACAAATGCATCCCTGCTGCTAACTCCACCAAATTCCCTTGAATTCAACCAGTTTTTTCCTTTGTGACAGTGGCCAGTTTGCAATTACAAAATCTCTAAAATGTGATACCCATATGAAAATCATCGATCACTGTCCTCCCTACAGTCACCAACATGTTTTGTTCTTTTTCTTAAACTGAACTCTTCTTACTGTGTTTGATTTTGGTTCCTTTGGAAAACATTTTGAATGGTTTTGCATAACTGTCAGACTAAAAATTGTACTTGGTTAGGAAGTAGAACCTAAGAGTTACAGTGCTCCAGATATAGGCGCTTGCAGCCAACACCAAATACTGAGAGAAAGTCACTGCTGACTGTATCAGACGGTCCTACTGCCTCCCCTACTGTGGTAGTCTGTTTCCTTGGAAATACCAGCCTCGGAATTTTCCTCTTGTCATAGGCCTTGCTCTTTCCCTATTTTCTTCTCTGTCACACAAGCTAATCTACCATTCTGGTGTTTCTCCCTATGCCAGACATTCCCTAGAGTTTGGCAAAAAGCTATTTAAGTTTCTCAGTTTTTTAAATTTAAAATACTGATGATTTCTAGTGGAAAAGTTTCATCTGTAAAATGACCAAATGGAGACAGATAATAGTGACTGTAGTTCTCATCTAATAAAATTCCTTAAATATCCCTTATCATTGACTTGGTAGTAATGGTAATAATTGGTAGTAATTGGTAGTAATGAGACTACCTTCACTACTTCAATTTTTCTGGGAAAGAAGTGGATCCAGTTATTATTATTAAAAAAGGGTTAGACTAGGCTTGTCCATTGTATTTCCCTTCTTCCAAGCCTAGGGCTCTTAATGTGTACAAACTTAATGTAATTACAGCAGATTCTTCATAATTCAGATGTTTTAGCATCTCAATGCACTGTAAGCTTTTTGCATCGTCTATGTTACTTTTCTGCTGCATCTGTAGATAGACACAGTGAATCTCCTCTTGCAGGTAAGAACTGCCCCATTCATTTCAACATAGCCTGGATTCAGCCCTCTAGAGATTTCCAAGTTGTTGCACTATTTAGCAGGAAGAACACTCAACCCTGAAATTGCAAACTTATGACTGGTTCCAGAATTTCCAGCAAGTAATATTTTGTTTTCATTTATAGTTTCCTCCTTATTTCTATTCTAAGCTCTTCTCTAGGGCTTCAGTCATCATCTCTTTTGCTTGGTGTGTTCAGAGGGCCATAAGGACAGAACTTCTGCTATTGCTGTGGATCTGGTTAAAACCCAGGCCAAATTAAACAATTAGGAAGATCAGGTGGCCAGGTAATTAGAAGCTGCTAAGGATTGCTAGGCGTGAGGCCGAGGCTGAGAGCTAAAACCACCTTAGAAGCACTAAGATATTGCCTTGGAGGACAGATTTTCTAATTATTGCTCTTTTAGTTTAGAAGCATCAAATTTCAGCTGTAGATCAAGAACACCATTCCACTGAGCACTTTATACACATAAAATAAAAAAAAGTTGTCCTTCCAAAACCTTATGCCACTTACATTCAATTTCAGTGCCACCTTACCGCCTGCTCCCACTCCAGCTAAACTGCATTAGTGAATGTTTACATATTGATACAGATCTTTTAAAAGCAAGTACTTGTCAGTGGATGGCATTTGTTGCGTTATAATTATATTTCAGCCCTTTAAATTCAATCACTGTCTTCTGAATAACCGCTTCATTTAACTTAACAACTCCTTTGTCATTGCAGATAATGGTAGGAGAAGGAATTCTCTACTGTTGCCTGTCCAAAAGAAGAAATGGGATTGGAACAGAGGCCAATATTAATGCAGGAGGATGCAACTTCAATTCTTTTCTTAGAAGAGCTGTCAGATTTGTTGGTGGGTTTCAAATGTTAGTTACAAAGAAGAGCCTTCCATGCACATTCAATTTTCATCATGCAAGTTTCCTTCTCTGAAATAGCCTTTTAGAACATTTTAGGGCTGTCACTGGCACAGATCTTCTTCTGCCAGAAAAATGTGAGAAGAAACTGTCAAATGGAATGACAGAGCAACCCCATATCCAATAATGCAGCATCTACACTCTCCATTTTCCCTTTCCTCTCCTATACTACTGTCAGTGTTGCTAAAAGAATCATTTGTTTTTCCTCCCTCCCCCTCCACCTTGAGCTGGCTTTCTTTTAATTGTTTCAGTGTGTAGTTTCTCCCGCATCTCTTCAATGCATTATAAGGTCTCAACGCAGCTAACAGAGTATTCAGGAATAGCATGACAGTAACAACTTGTCAGAAACTGTCAGTAGATTTGACATTCTTTTTCTGGGATGTGTTTATCTACCTCTTGAAAAATGGCTAGAGTCCATCAAGCTAATGATAGGGAGGAATATGGCGAATTGTTCTATTTTATTTTGCTTTAATTGATATTTACTAAAACTGAATTTGAAAGGGCAACTGGATTTTGCTCCCCTCTTACAGTTAAGTTCCTCTGTCACTGAGTGGCCTAAGGAAAGGTTTTCTGTGTTGCAGAAATCTTTCATTAGAGAGAGCAGCTTGAGCAAAAACAACTTACAGGACAGGCATACTGAAAGCCAAGGAGGACTATACGCTAGGTTTCTATAGGCTGGCAAGCAGGGAAGTGCTGGAGTGTGTGACAGAAGAGGTTATGAGCTACACGACTAGGAAAGTAAAGAGTGGCAAGGACTTGGTATGCGAGAAATACATCACAGAAGTGAAGGTAGCCAAGGTTATTGCCAGCTGATGAGTGTCTGGTGGTAAAAGAGAGCGCGGCTCCTCAGAGCAGTGAACTACTGGGTAGCTGTCTGTATTGTTAAAAACACCTATTTTAGTGGGCAAATCCAAGGATTGAATGAGCACATATGCTCATATAAATGCCTGTCCTTGAGTCAGCTCAGCAAATTGCTTTCCAAATGTGCAGCTCCAGTGTAGTGTACTTTTATGTACAAAGATGTTGGAGAATGACAAACCATCAAAAGTAAATATTAATTATCAACTGGAAGAAAACAAATTCTATTTTCTAAACATAAATAAATCTTTTTTTTTATGTTAAAGAATTCAGCTCTGCAATAAGATTTCATAAAAAATGATTCTTCAGTTAAATCCTCTCTAAAATCCAATGATATAAGCCACCAAATTGAAAGTATTTGTCACAGTGAATTCATCCAATTTACACTTACAAAGATTATAATAAAGTTAACAAGTTCCACCGATTTCTTTCCTAGGTGTTCATGTGTTTGGTCTTTGTTCTACTGCTCTTATTACTGATATTATACAGCTATCAACAGGATATCAGGCACCATATTTCCTGACTGTTTGCAAGCCTAACTACACATCCTTAAATGTATCCTGCTCAGAGAATTCCTATGTTGTGGAAGATATTTGTTCTGGAGCTGATGCCAATGTTATCAATGCTGGAAGGTTGGTTTTATCCTTTATTGTGTACATTTTAAAGTATTCTTTGTTATTATTTTCTTTCCTAGTTTCAAGACTTAATTTCTAGTTAAAGTCTGAATGAGTTTTGCCAGTTTTTTATAATGAAGCTGAGAATATGTCTTTTTAGTGATGTTCAGTTTTCTGTATAAAGATTTTAAGCCAACAGTGGGCTTTGGAAGCCTTTCTGTCAGATTGGGAAGCCCAGTCATGAGTAGCTAGTTATTTTCTCTCGTTCAGAGGAGACATAATTTTCTATACAATTATTAATATAATTAATAATTGTATAATAATTAATGTTTCTAATGCTTTTCCCAGTAGGGTCTGCATAAGTTTCCGATATCAGGTAAGGGAAGAAGTTACACAAGTACTTAATATCTGAGACCTCTATATACTGTGCATTACTGTCCTGGCGTTTTGGGCTTAGTTTTTCAGGTTTGGTTTGGGGTTTTGTTTGGCTTTATTTGTTCTCCATTTCTGTGCTTCATTAGATTTTTGATACTAACAGCTATTGAGAAAATTCATTCATCAGAGAAAAGACCGTAGCAGTGCAAAATGTGTATGTTCCCAAATACATGCCTCTGGTTTCACAGGATTCCTAGCTTGTGGTTCATCCTCCTTGGTCATTTAGTCTTTAGCCTCCCTACTTAGAGAGCCACAGTAGAAATTAATATTATTTGTAGTAGCAGGTTTTGGAAATTGCATATCATTCAAGTTGAAATATAACCTGGACTACATACCTCATTTTAAACAACTCAGATGTGATAAAATGGTGATAATTCTCAATTACTGATGACAGGTCATAGATTTAAACGAGGAATCTAGAGATTTAAGTCAGTAAGTTGTACATATACATTTATATATATACATATACACCTGCTACTCCCTAATTCAAGGACCTTATTACTATGTGTCCTAAATATATGTACTACCCCACTGAGAAATCATAAAGCTCTTCTCTCCACTGAATACGGTATCAGTCTTCCTTATCTTTTTCACACAAGGTTAACCTCTCTTGTCTATTAGTCATTTATACTGCATCCCTTTGAATGTTTTGCAGTCCTTCAAATTTTTTTCTATGTAGTGCTTTTTTAATTTCCAGCTCACCAAAAAAATATATCAAAATTATAGAACGTTTGAAATGTTTACAATTTCTGTCTCTGACTAAGCTACATAATTTCTCTGTGTACCAGATTAGCAGGTATGAAGCTGTGTCACTTCTGTCATGTCTTCACTAAAGCTCTGCACTCCTTTCTTATTCTCTGTGCAGCCCCAAATGCTAGCTTCCATTTTAACTTTATACCTCATAATATTAGATTTTTGTCAGATGGATATTGCTAAGCTGTTCTGTCTCTAACATTAAGGCACCTCTCCCCCGTTTTATTTGCTCTTCCATTGATTTCAATGGTTGGCATGCTTGTGAATCACAAAATCATTCACTTTGTAAGTATCTTCCAGCAAATCTTGTAATCCATTTCCTTTCATTGGGACAAACCAATTTCACAGATGTCTAGAGATCCATAATTTGATGTCTTTAGTCTTAGATGTGTCCAGTAGGCTAAGACTTGTAATTAGCATTGACTAATTTGTTATATTTTTTCAACTTATAAATGCAGGCAAGATTCAGAGCTGGCATGAAGGATTATAGCTTCATTTGGCCCAAACAATTTGGTGAAAGTTATCACCAGAATTACTGTCAGCCTTCATTTCACTGTCTCTTTTCACATAACCGTTTGCTGTTACTCGGATACTGCCATTGAAGTCTGATGTTTAGAAGCAGTCTCTTCTATCTACATGGAGCCCCAGTGAAATCAGGGTGGCTTTACATGTGAGCAGTCATCTATCTGTGCAGAAAATTTTCCATTATTACATCCCAGTTCATTTCATTATAATCTCTAATATGGCATCTCTTGCTATGTCACTCCTAAGTTTAAATATCATCACTTCCCAAAAAACAGTTAAATTAGTTATAACAGATGAAGGCTAAGCAGTCAGTTTTTGTATGTTCATATTTCCCTACAAAGATGACCTTATATTGATATCTCTAATTCATTCCTGTCACAGAGGATACATTTGGTGATCTATAATATTCTGGCACCGCCCTCAGTTTCTCCTTAACAGAAAATTAAGTGTTGCATAGTGACACACCTTATATACCACAGAAGTGCTGTCAAATTAAGGTTAAGTTCTGAATGGTACTAAAATTCATAGAATCAAATCTACACATTAGCTCCACAGAGATTGTAAGTAGATTTATGCTTACACTAAAACCTGCAAAGGGGAGAGGAGCTGATTAGCCATTAGAAACATTTACAATTATTTCATGTCTTTAGCTTCCTGTCCTCAACCCTGAGCTTGTTCCCCATGGATTCCATTGTGAAAGGTTTGTTCAGATATAAAAAACTGAAGGATTTAGATCTCTGTCTTTATTAATGAAAAGGAATCATGCTGATTTCAACTTGGACAGAGTCAAGGACCTGCTGGAGCCATGGGCTCAAATTCAGGTCAGCAGCATGCATTCACACTGAACTACATACACACATTTAATTGCCAGTGAATTATTTAGAACAGACAAAGTAAAATGCATAGGGAAGAAATTTAGAGTGCAGATGCTGCTGCTTTGTGGAAGAACGATGTCTTTGTCTAAGGGCAAAGGACTGTACTTCAGTCCCTGCTATTTTAAACTAGTTAACTTAGGTGCTGCTAGCAGAATGGCTGTAGGAACATGAAGCCCAGTTAGGGCAGCAAAAACCATCTGAGAAGCTAAATGACTGTTCAACCAGTCCAGACCATTCAACTCCCCAGCTCTTCAGTGGGAGCAGAAAGCCCTCAACAATTTCATGAATATACCTTGATTTTGCCTTGTCTCACACAGTTTTGACATACTTTCATTTGCCCTCTTTATCTGCACCTCAGGAAGAGGCTTCATAACTCTTAAAATGCCCTCTCCAAGTTCTTGCACTTCATTCACAACTACCAGGTTAGAAAGTTAGAAAGTTTGTAAAAAATAAACATGAAGACATAGCGAATAAGGATGCATCTCTCTCAGTGCCCTGTCATGCCCCCATAATTACAGCAAAAGCAGGGCACAAAGTGTAAGTCACACATTACGCAGTATCTCCATGTTGCCAGTGGGAGACATTTCAAGGGGCAAAGGGGTGCTGCAGATCTTAAGCCTTCAGATTATAAGAGGTCTGTAGACCCACTTATGCCACTGGAAAAAAGATCCTTATTTTCCCTATCATCAGTCTTTGCTGTGATACCCTCTTTTTTCATATTATTTCAGTTGCTGAAGTTAGGGCCTGATTATCAAAGCGTATATATAGCTGATGAGTCTTTCCATTGAAAAGAGCTCCAGTGAAGTCAGTGAGAATAATCATAAGATCCAGGTTCCTGCATTAAAGAAGTTGTATAACTAGGTACTTACTGAAAAATGATTACAGAAATTTATTTATAGAAATTTCTCTCTTAAAATCAAACATCCAGTCTTTAGTTCATTTACACTCTTTTCTTATTTCACAAAAAGACTTTCATGTTGAATATTTAATCCAAAAAAGGCATTTTATTAACTTTGGTCCTTTCTCCAGACTCTAGAAAAGAAATTTAGAAATGAAGTGTTAAGTATCATATATTGCTTAGGATGTGTAAGCTGAAAATGACTGTACCACCCAGTGTTTTTTTCAAGTGAACATTAGTACAGTGGTTTTGAACTGAGAAGCATAATTTGAGTGTCCTTCCTTGGCAGAAAGTCATTCCCTTCTCAACATGCCACCCTGGCAGCCTTTGCAGCTGTGTACATTTCGGTGAGTAACCAACTTTGTTCATTTTCATTTATACAAGAGAAAAGTCAGAATGTCATTTGCTGTAAAGTGGTGTGTTAACTAATGTAGTAAGGATATAGGTTCTTATCCTGTCAGTTTGACAGCAAAATCGAAATTACTAACAGCTAAAATAAAAGCAGGTCTACTAAGAATACAGTAAGGATATAACTGGTTCACACTCTTTGTTATGAAGCTACATTATCTGTTGTAGTAGAGTGTAATATTAAAGTATATTTAATGCTTCATGTTATTCACATATAAGATATAATGCTTACCTGTTTTATAGGGTGATATTTTAGTTTACCATTCAAATGAACCTTTATATGTTCTGCCTTTTTCTTTATTGCTGTCTTCACTTGACTCACTGTTTTAAACTTTAAGAAACAAACATTTATGTGATCTAGTTTCATTTGATTTCCATAGAATTGCAGCATGGATGAAATGGCACAACCACTTCCAAAGGCCTCCAAGGTGCTACTGCAGAGCAAGTGAATAGAAAACAGCAGTAACTAGCAGGGAATAGTAGTACATGCTGCAGGGATCACAGTTTATTTCCCACCTCTGACCAATGACATTTCTGTAGTTCAGCGTCCCATGTTTGTATGAGTGACTCCTTATTTGAAGGGAAAAAAAGGGGGAATTTCATCATAAAACTCAACAAAGAACAACAACAACCAGTTAATAATAAGATTTAGGTAATGGAATTGTGTGTGTACTGGGAGTTTGCCAGAGTATATTTATTCTGCCCAGGGAAAGGCCAAAAGGTGGAATAATACTGATGAACCATCTCCACTTAGTTCTTGTGACCTCCCTGGATCATGGCCCGCAGCTGAGAAATAGTTCTTTAAAGCATCTGGTGGTGGGTTTTGTTAGAATAGGGTACTGCTTTCATCTGGCGTGACATCTGCCTTCTGTGTTTCAGAAGTGGTGACTCCTTAGTCACATTTACAGAACATTTAAGCTCTGACTGAACAGTATTTAGGCATAAAATCCTTATCCTAATTGACCTCAATAAGCAACAATGCCTAAGCTTTCAGAAATCTGTCCCTTGTGATTTCAGATTTTTCTGCAGTAAATAACCAGATTTAACAAGGCTGTAAAACAAAATTAGTAAAAATGACTGTGTAATATTACCATATAATAGTGATCTATGTGTCAAAGAAATATTTAATGCAAGAAAAGTCATATCCTCTTATGTAAACTTGAGTTTCTTCAACCACTTTTTCTTTTTCTGTTTTTTTAAGATGTACTTCAATTCTACATTAACAGACTCCTCAAAACTTCTGAAACCACTCTTGGTCTTTGCTTTTATCATCTGTGGAATTATATGTGGTCTGACTCGTATCACCCAGTATAAGAACCATCCAGTTGATGTTTACTGTGGCTTTCTCATAGGAGGAGGAATTGCTCTCTATTTGGTAAATATAATATGGATGTAGTAAGTTTTAGAAAATAAAATTTCTAAGTATATAATAAGAATACCAGTATGTATTATGAAAATCTTTCATCATGATCACATATAATAATTAAAGATACAGTAAAAATGTGTTGAAGATGACTATGTTAGGGGTAGTCACTTCTAAAAATAAACAGGAAAAAGCAAATATGTATTTCAATTTGAAGTGCCATAACAATGCACATAGTGATGTATAATGGTCCAGCATTGTCCACAGAAACAGCTCTAACATGATATGCCTCATTAAATACTTAGAGATACTCGGCTTTTCTACTCCACACTTTTCTACTCTACAAGAAAATTATAGGATTAATCAGTATTTGCTGCCAGCCTGAATTTATATTGCTAACGTTAGCTTTATGATCTCAAAAAATGGTCAAAATTAATATACTGCAACTTAACTGAATAAACTGCTGAACTTTCAGGAAATCAAAGGCAATATCATGCCTCTGTGGTTCTTTGGAGCTCTTGGGGAAGGGATACATGGGAAATGATGCAGGGGAAATAGGCTGCCCGGAACAGGTTACTTCAGTGCTTTTCCTCTGTACTGGGTTGGAACAGATGCAGCACCGCAGAAGGGCCAGTAGGATAAGTCTCTTTGTATCCGTCAGTAGGAAGCTCATCAAGCATTTGCCTTTGCTTGCTGCTCTCAATATGTCTCCAACCTGACTGTTGCTGCCCTAGCTGTTCAGCAGAATGTCAACCCCTGTGCCTGAGAGCAATCAGGAACTTCTACTGACAACATTTTTGGCTCCAGTGTGGACAGCTGAACAGAAGGGTCTTAACAGCCAGTGCATGCAGTTTTGACCTCCAAGAAGTCAATGATGAATTTTTGTGTAATACTAAAATAAAATCATATCCTGTCACATTATTTTTGCGATATGATAATCTAATCTATGTGCAGATGGTCTACTAGGGTGACTGTGGGGTAGAAGTGACAGCAGCCAGGGTAGATAATAGAAACCCCATGAGTTTCTATGACTACACTGCGAGCAGAAAGGCACTCTGTTGGGAATATTATTTCAAATGATTAAGCTGTTAAAAACTCTCATAAACGGAGTTATTGTTCCCATGTTTGAATTGCACAAACAAGTATGTTCTTTGTTAGGTCTTCTCCATATACTGTTGCATGATGACACGCATCAAAAAGGTACATTGTCCTGGATACCCAATAGCCAGTAAATCTGTCCTGAAAACTACACATCGATAAGAGGAAGGGGAGGGGAAATACTGTGAAACTATAAATAATGCTGAAAAGGGTGTAAGGAATGAGTAAACTGAGTGATTGAGTCAAGTATTTCAGCCTGTCATAAAATATGCTCTCAGTTTTTTTTAAATGATACCATCTTACAGTGAGTCTGCTGAATAAGAAAATGTAGTGTAACTTAATCTTGTTACAGTTCTGTACAGCTTGAAAAGCAATTGATTTAAAGTTGATAAATTGTTTTATCATGTAGATATTGTATTACATGGTTATTATGCAGTAGAAAGGGCAGAATCACGGAGCAGAGAACAACTCAAGCTGGAACAAGATTCAATAAATCTGAGCAGACAATAGTGCAGCTGTAAAATATCTTTAACTTGCTCAGAATACTGCAAACATTAATTTTGTTATTTTTGTAACAAAACATTCTTATTTCAGCAGTATCTGTTGCTATATAAAGCAAAGAACATAGAAGGAGGCTAAATATTTTCCTTGTCTATTTATTGCCACGAACTATGTGCTCTACTTATTATACTGAGACCACTTCATATATACCTAGATGTATCAGAATGAGAAGAGAATTTGGAATAAGGATAAGGATTCACTGGTGAGGAAAGGAAAGTGAATATATCCTGTCAGTTAAACTGGACTAATGCTATTACTCTATATTTATTTAAAGGCAGAAGAGTGTAATTAAAATATCTTAAAATGCTTCTTTTTCCGTAATTGGTTGTTGATACTGCTGTTCAAATATCAGGGCCTGTATGCTGTGGGGAACTTCTTACCAAGTGAGGAGAATGTGTTTCACCCGAATTTTCACAGAGAACCACTAAGGTCTTTTACAGACCTTAGTCAAGATGCCAACAGAATCTTGCCTGGTAAAAATGGAAGCAGCAGCGATGGCATTGCCACTCACCGTTCTGAAAGTATCCTGAATAGAAACCACAGAGATGCAGGGTCTCTGACTAACATCAAGAGAGCAAATGCTGATGTAGAAATCATAACGCCACGAAGCCCAATGGGAAAGGAAAATATGGTTACTTTCAGCAACACTTTGCCAAGAGTCAACACACCATCCTTGGAAGATCCAGCAAGACGAAATGCAACAATTCATGCATCAATGGATTCTGCCCGCTCCAAACAACTGCTTTCCCAGTGGAAGAACAAGAATGAAAGTCGAAAGTTGTCCCTGCAAGTAATAGAGACTGAATCTGGCCAGTCACCACCAAGAGCTATTGAAATGAGGTCAAGCTCAGAGCCCTCCAGAGTGGGTGTAAATGGGGATCACCATGGCCCAAGTAACCAATACCTGAAAATTCAACCTGGTAGTGTACCAGGTTGTAACAACTCAGGTCTCTCTGGTGGGCCAAGGGTCTCTATTCAGTCACGTCCTGGCTCATCCCAGTTAGTGCATATTCCTGAAGAGACTCAGGAAAATGTGAACACATCTCCCAAAAGTAGTTCAGCTAGAGCTAAATGGCTGAAGGCTGCTGAGAAGAGCGTTGCATGTAGAAGCAACAGTCAGCCAAGAATCATGCAAGTAATAGCCATGTCTAAGCAGCAAGGAGTGCTTCAGGGCAGTCCAAAGAGTTCAGAGGGAAGCACAGTCACTTGTACAGGAGCCATTAGATATAAAACCTTGACAGACCACGAGCCAAGTAGCATTGTCAGAGTTGAGGCCCATCCAGAAAATAACAGACCTGTAATTCAGATGCCATCAGAAGGCGAAGGAAGTGGGTCATGGAAATGGAAAGGTCCTGAAAAAGTCACCCTTCGTCAAACATATGAGCTAAATGATCTCAACAGAGACTCTGAGAGCTGTGACTCCTTGAAAGACAGTTATGGGTCAGGTGACAGGAAAAGGAGCAACATAGATAACAGCGAGCATCACCATCATGGAATCACTACAATAAGAGTCACGCCAGTGGAGGGAAGTGAGATTGGCTCAGAGACTCTGTCCATTTCTTCTAGCCGGGACTCAACACTTCGAAGAAAAGGTAACATCATTTTAATCCCTGAACGAGGGAGCAGTCCAGAGAATACCAGAAATATCTTCTATAAAGGCACATCCCCCACACGAGCATACAAAGAATGAGAGGAGACATATCAGTTGATCCACACCACCACAAAGTAAAACACATCTTGATACAGGTTCTGCTCTCTTTGTTTTGAGGTGATATTTACCTTTGATGTGCCAAGTTACTGACCATCAGCCCAACTTCTGTTGAACACTGATGATGTGTAGTGTACGTGAGCCTGTGCAAATCATGTGGTGGGGGGGAAAGCACAATGCCAGAACCTAACTAATGTGAAACATTTTCATGCAACTTGCTTCTTCAGACTCAAAACATTTATCTGAGAATGATGATGTCAATCAAAACACTGGTCTTGAACACAGACACTTTATTTCCTGAATGTGCCAACTTTTTATTTTATTTATATTTGTGTCCAAAATCAACTGAATTTTTCACAGCAAAGGCTGTATCAGTGTTATAATACTCACCTTTGCAGAGTTTGCACCAAAACTTTAATACAGGATGGTGCTGATGGTAACTTTAAATGTTTTGAAAATTTGCAAACTTACTAGACTCTACAACACATGACATATTGATGTGCAGTTACTTTAAAAGTAATATTGCTAATACTATGATGATGCTGGCTGCATTCATTTAGAGTAGGAAATATTTACAGCTTTGTTATAGTGGATCTGTCACATTCAAAGATTGCAAAGGTTTTGTGTAGTTCTTTAAGATGTCTACTGCAACAAAAAACGTGTCGGTGACATTCCATTAGAATGGAATAACTATCTATTTTGAATAGTTTTGCTGCTACTGCTCAATTTTTGTTTAAGAACAGGTGCTACTAATGAAGAGGCTGCTTCTTAGTGGGCTAACTTGTAGAACTGTTTTAAATATTGTTTTTAAAGGGGTCTTTTAAAGTACTAAAAGTAATTCAGATTTTGCATTTTTAAATCTGTCATTCTGTCCTTCAGCAACCCTTCCATTTTTCTGTTAGTTTTTACCTACATGATGCGTGACACCAGTAACAGTGAGATGCACAAATGTGAAAGGTAAGCCATGCGTAGATAAAAATAAACTGCCACTTTCTGATCAGCTTCTAAGGACACCATAATTAATATTCTAGCTCACACTTAGAAGCAGTTATTCACCTCACTTGCTTAGCATGCCACAAGAACAATCACAAGTTTCACCCCAGTGACCATCATTTGGGGAATTTATGCTTCGCTTTAAAGATGGAATGCCTTGGTATTGCAGAATCCCTAAAGAGTGTTGCACTGTGCCACCACTACTGTTCACCTCCCTGGAGATACCCTCCAACAGACCCTCCTTAAGCATTATATTTTTCCTCCCCACTTAATAATATGGAGTGTTTCTGCACCTGAGAGAATATAGATTATTTTAGTAAAGTGAGCTCATAATATAAGGAAAGAATTTACCCACTTAAAATCTGTGTTGCCAGGAATTGATGAACTAGAGAACTCTAAAAGGAATAAGTATGGCATGTCCTGGGCATGCTAGAAGACAAACTCAATTTAATTTGGCTTGAACTTAAATAACTTAAACCATGAAGGAAGTCACTGGCAATGCTTGTCCAGTGCAGCTCCTCATTCTCTCCTAGGTCACTTCTACCTGAAGGAGAGCTGCTGTCAGATAGTCTTCCAGGATGGGGAGGAAGTGGCCTTGCTGTCCCCTCACTGAATAGACAGTAGCAGCTCAGGTCTGTCCTCGGGCTTTTTTAGTGGGGTGACTTGCTCCAAGTCCTCTTCTGATTCAGAGTATCAGAGAACCAGTTACCTACTACATAGCCAGTACCTGTCTACAGACCTTACTCCACAGACCTCTGAGGAAAAGGTGGAAAAGCCTACCATTCCCCAACCAAGCAGAAGGTAGAATCATCCCATCCTAAGAAGGGAAATAGCACAACACACACACACAAACCAGAAAAAAAAAGAATCCAAAACAAAATACCAAACCCAACTCCAATCCTAAGCAATCTCAGAAGTAGGAGGATGGTGTTTGCTAACCTGCATAGAGGAAGGGATTTAGAGTCCCTTTCCATAGAAAGCTTTATATACCTTCCCAGTTACACAGATGCTCCAGGCTTTAGCTGGGTGCCATCAACCAATCCTGTCAAGCAACGCTTCCCTCACCTGCCCATCACCCACTGCTGTGGAAGAGGGTTGGACCTTAAAGAAATGACCACCCTTTTCCTGCTAGTAACAGACAAAAACCCCATCAGACATCTGATGTTGGGGAGGGGGGATGTATTTTGCAGGCTACATGTAAGGAAATAACCAGTAGGGTTACAATCTGTTGTACACGTTGAACGTTATCTCAAGGCACAGTAGCTGGGAAAATTAATCAAAGATACTAGGGAAAAAAAAGTAATTTTTTAGAAATGTGTTCTCAGACTCTAGTATTTACAAGTCAAGATTTATTTTTGCTTTTTAAATAAATGAATCTTTAGTCCTTGGTATTTAATATCAAATTTTGTACAAGGTTCCTAGGAATTACAAACACTTGGATTGTCATGAACAAAAACCCTTTCGATTGAGCTTAGTTCAGGTACACGATAAAGCAGGTAGGATTAGCTTTAACAGAATGGCTAAGACTGGCCTATCAATGCAGGGAAGTAAGATGCAATCATTTGTTAGTTTGTAAGTGCAGGGGAAGGAACATAAGTAGATGAACCTGGAAATAATGGAAAATTGAAATGGAGAATAATGGCAATAAAGCAAAGATTAGAAAATGTTCCCTCTGGCAATTTAGCTGTTTTGGAAACAGCAGGATTCCTGGTGGGAGTGTTTGTTCTTTATTCCTTGGTTTTAGTCAGATATATATTGGCATATGTGTTGCTTTTATTACTCTAAAACTTGCTGCACTATTTCAAGTGCAGTATGATATTTTTCCTAAGCTTTCCTATTTCTTAACAAAAGATTTTAAAGCACTTGTGTAATCATTGAAATTGTGTTCTTTACATAAATATTGATATATTCTTTTTTTACTCAAAGTGCCAAAGGCTACTGTTTTTAATAATGGCTTATCAAATTATATTACATTAGAGAACAGAAATGTAATAATATATACATTGGAACTCAGACCTCTGCATGTATATTTGATATGGAGCCTTTTGTAAAATTACTCTTTGTTTACATTCCACTGATACCTTAATTTAAAATTAATCAGATAAATTGACAGGTGACATCTTCTTAGTGTTCTAATTTTCTTACTTGCTAACAGGCACGAATTTCTTTGTTAGGCTGTGCTTTACTGAGAAAAGAAAATACTCAAAAATAAACTGTTTTTAAATGAGAATTCTCTATATAAAGTATTGTGTTTAATAAAATGTTATGCAATGTTTTCAAATGGAAAAGAATTTGTAAATTGCTATATATGTATTTTGTTAAATAAGTACAGATCAATGCTACTGTGTGAGTTATTGTGCTAACATCATGAAAATAAAGATAAAATTCCTCATTGATGTTCAGTCATCTCATCTGTGGTAAAGTAGAGCCCCATTCCCCCCAAAACTGTTTTTTAATGTTAGGTATCCCACAGCATGTAAAAGTGGTCCTCAGTGAGAAACCTCAAAATCTAGCACAGCTGTAAAAAGTCATGCGGATGATGTCCAAACAAGGTGTCTCTGTCTGAACAGCATGGTACAGAAAAGGAAAGTGAGCGAATCAGGAGCTTAAGGCCATGTCAGCAAACATCTGCTAGCTCATTCTGCAGGAGCAGTAGTCACCAGCTACCCGCACTGTTCTGCCCCGATGTCACTGCGCCACCCTGCCAGTATTGCGCGGAGCTGCTGGCATGGAGAGGCCCCTCCTCGAATTTGTGAAGGAGACAGGGCAGGTGTGAGGACACCGGAGAGGAAAGGCTCTTCCCCAGGGTGGGCAGCTAGGACACAGTCATCAGGTGACACACACCTCATTTCTGGCAACCATCAAAAACATTACACCTAGCAGTCTGCTGTCAGAAACGCTCTCTTATCTAGAAACCACACAAGGTGCGTAACAGAAAACTCTGTCCCCAAGCCTGCGCTGAAATGCTCTGAAACGGGGCAGCCAGCAGGGCCCTAAGCACAGATGGTGCCTGCCCCTGCACAGACACTGCCGGTCCCACAGCAAGGTCCCTAGAGACTAGCAGGTCCCCTGCAAAACACAGCATCAAATCAGACTGGCTTTGCAGGAGAAGCTTTCCCTGCGCGTAGCTGAAGTGCTGCCAGCCAGCCGGGTCACCCACCCGTGGCTAGGGGAGCGGAGGGGCGCGAGTGGTGAAGGGACCCGCTGGCTGCAGCCCACCCGGTGCTGCCGCCAAGGGATTCGATGGCACCAGGCATGCGTGTGCAGGCGGCACTCGCAACAAAGGCGCGCTGGGTTTGGCTGGTGTCACACCAAGCTGCGGTGGCAGATCTGGGTCACTTGGCAATCCATGTCCCAGGATTGCCAGTTCATGACAACACAAGAACAGGTGCCTCCAGCAAGAGAGAGTTAGAAAGGGATATGTTGTTTGTGAAGGAGGGGAGTGTAAGCCCCGGCATGATGCTGCTTCCTCTGCAGCGACCTAAGGGACTCTGCTTCTTGCTGAGGCTGGGGAAGGTCGTGGCCACACCGCAGGAGTAGCCAGGTTCAGCAGAGGCCTCTCCTTTGGCCAACAGTAGATGGTGGGGTGGCAGTGGGTTACCTGCCTGTGCAGAAGGACCCTTTGAACGAGGCAATATGAAGTCCAGGGGAGCGTGGCGAGGGCCAGAGTCGAGATTACGCTGCGCTGCCTTCCAGAACAGACAGTGGTAGCCTGGGAAAGCTGCAGGGAGGGATGTCCCAGGTACAGGTCAGAAAGACCCTTTGTGGAGCCATCAGGGAAGGACTGCAAGGCCCTGGCTCTCCCACGCTTTCCAGGTAAGCTCTTCTCGATGCCTACAGGGACACTGCAAGGCCCAGAAAGCATGCACATAGCAACAGCAGGGCCTGGAGCGCTCTCTGGAGGTGCCTTAACAGGACAGGGTAAGCTGCATGCTGTTATCGTGGTTGCATTAGGTGATGTCATGGTACAGCTCTTTTATGGTAATTTTGTGTCAAGAAGTATCAACCTTCTTCCTAGACAAACAAAACTTAACTGAATGCCATCTCAGGGTTGCCAATTTGAGACATGCTGCCATCAGGCCGAGGTGAGACTGTACCACACTGCATGAGTTTGTCACATCTGAGAAAGTTACAGGAGGCGACTAGGAGCAGAGGCTCCTGTGAGGCACTTGCCAAAGCCTTTGTGAAGCTGAGCAAGGTTCTGTGTCCTAAGGGGCCAGTCAATTTTGGTCATGTAAAGTGGGGCAGATTCTCCCTTTCCCTGCACTAGTATCAGCTGAGTCTCTACCTTTATCATTCCAAATCTAGGACATTTTATTCACATTTCACATTTGCAGCAATGACTTCATGAGGAATAAATTAATAGTTCTGTCCATTTTCTCTGGATTTGCAATTTTATTTGTATATGTCCATATACAAATATCCTGTATATGTTCAAGAAGCTGATTTCGTATAAAATGCTTCTTGTCTTTTTCATGTGGAAAGACCAGAATTTATCCAATCAAGTACATATCTGTGTTTGCCATATAGAGACACTTTACAGCCTGCAAAGTAAAACAGACCCTTCTGGGGTATGCCTCTGGTGAAAAGTGGTGTCTAATATGTATCGGATGAGTTCTCCTCTGGCAATGCCCCTTTCCATGGGCTACAAAGGAGCCTAGACAATTAGTACAAATTTTTTAAAAAGAAACATTTTAAACATCTAAAGCTGGGTAAAAATGAAGCCCCCCCCCACCCTTTGAAGGCTAACTTTGACGTAGAGACTACATTGTAAATCTTGAAAAGAAATTACCTGTATCAAAAAAACATGTCTTATGTTTTTAGACCATCCTGGCTACAGCAACACTATCACTAAATTAAGTGAGCTGACTCCCATCCAAATTGCTGACAGTATCTAATTATGCAAAAGCATTTTCAAAGGTATGAAAGACTAAACTGAATCTTTTAAATCTATTTTGTGCTGGATTTTAAAATAGCTTCAGAGGTCCTAGAGGTGAGAAGCCAGATGACACAAGATTGTACTCTAATGTTTGGTATAAATTTATAAAGACCTTTTACTTGACAGATCAGTGCACAGCTAATTTAGCAGGAACATTTTAAAAGCATTACAACTGGGTTCATAAAATTGTAAATAAAATGTCTTCACAAATCGTATAGCGCAGGATGTATCAGGCATTGAATGAAACTAATAAATGCATCAATACTGCACATACAAAAGGAAAATAAGGGAACTCACCACTCCAACTCCATACACGTGCATGCAGACACACACACACAAAGTTAATGTATTCCTTTCTTCAAGCTAGGCTTTAGAGAGCAAAAGCTAAACAGCTAGTTTAAATCTAGGAACAAACTGTGACAAGGCTGCAACTACTCTCTCTAAAATGTCTTCACTTTGCCTGCAGTAAACTCTTCAGGCACTCCATATATGCCTAATAACATGAGCTGGTTACATCTCGCGTAGAAGAAATCTGTTCCTCCAGTGGCCGCCATTAGGGACAATAGGAAACATGCATATTTCATGGCTTTACCAGCACGCCGCCGCTAAAGGAAAGAGTTAAGCTGAGGAAGTCATCGAGAACTCAGGTAAGTCTGCTCAGACCTAGGTTAATGCCTTTTTAAAAAAAAAAAAAAAAAAAAAGGAAAAATCTCATTTCCTTCAGAGGCCAACTGCCATTCAGCTGCTTCAAACAGTATTAGTGTTTCCAGTGATGTTCAGAGAGAAACAAAAGTCATGGGGCCTTGTAAACCTGTCAAGTCCCTGCAGCTCCTAAATGATGCATAAAGGAAAGCTCTGTTCTCTCATCGAATCATTTGGAGGAGACTGGAGCACATCTGGGTGCAGCATGTCCAGCAAAACTTGATTTTTTTCCTTTTTTTTTCCATGCTGCAGATTGAACTTGTTAATTACAATATCTGTTCCCACTCGGTGTTGGGGCTGAAAACCAAATCAACAACCTCTACTATGAGAATAACATCACTCTAAAGAATTGAGGATTAAATATCATTCAAGAGCCTCTAATCTGATTTGTACAATGCTTTGCATCCTCAGAGAAATGAAAAAAACCAGCCTCCGATCCTTCATTTCTTATACAGGCAAAATCCCTGTAGAAGTTCAGCAGAAGGACTAGCATCAGTTGGTGCAGAGATGAATAAAGGGCATAAAGGGTCCTGAGAGCTGGATTTCTTACGTACAGGAAAGTACCACTGATTGAAAAGGAAGATTTTCTTGCATTAGAAATATGTTTTGGAGCTTCATTCTGTGGGACATAGGTACTAAACCTGCATAAGTAAAATATTCCTTAACTTCTACAGGGATTTTAACGCAACAGACTTGAAACATGTAAGTTGGCATTTGCTGGGGGGCCCACCCAAAAGACAAGGCATGGCTTCTCCCCCGCAGAAGAGGCTGGTGCTCCCTGACCTGCACGGGCCAGGGAGGAGACGACACAGTCAAACACCCCACACAGCGGGGGACATGCCCTTCCCCGGCACCTCCTGCAAGTGCTCTCCTGTTGCGATTCCTCGCGGGGGGTGCCTGGGCTGCTGCTGCTGAATGACAGGGAGCACAGGGACGGGCATTTCCAGGGACTCCTCAGCAAGTTAGAACTGCCTTTGCTTTTACTTTTTACATTCTCCTGAGTCCAACTTGCATGGCTTCGAATTAACCCCTGCCACTGTATTTTCTGTTTCTATGAAAATTCTGTTCATTGTATGAATACGAACAATAATTTATAAATCACATCTATGGAAATCCAATTTTTTATCATCCTTCTGAGGCAAGGGATGTCTGAAAGATTCAGATTCAGATCTAGGAATGTTTCTCAGCTTCTTCACGTGCTTCCCCACACTTTCCGCTCCCCTCTGCTCCTGGCCCAGGGCTCTGCACACTGCCTGCCATCACCCCACTTCTACCTCTGCTGCTGGGAAGTGTCCTTTCAGCCGAGCCTGGATAAACTACACACACAAGCTCCTTAAGAGCAGCACATATAGAAGTGTAGGAGACAGGAAAATGCAGTCAACTGTCGACAAGAGTTTAATTAACCTGACATGTCAAAACACATCCAGTAAAACGCCCCACAAAACTGCGCATCTGATCTGCTGTTATAACCAACCTCATCCCAGGCTTGTAAAATTTACCAGCCCGTTCACCTAAAGTACAACTGCTCTTCGTGGAGTCAATGAACTCTCTGAACAAATAAAAACAAGCCACTGTGTAAATCACTGCAGAAACAGGGCTTTAAAGGTTACTTGTAGTGAGGGGGGAAGATGACAACATTTTGAAGCCCAAATGTTATTTCCATGTTGTCAGTATCCCATTACGCATAATTCTACAGTGAAGTGCAGACATACTTCTGCTTTAGAATTATGGCATCATGTAGCTTTAGATTACCCAGAGGGAGTTCAGCATATATATATAGCTGATGCATTGAATTTTGTACCCACCAAATTCTCACTTCCTTAAAAGGATTTGACCATACAAAACAAATTAGTAGCGTAATAACTTACAGGGAGAGATGTAAAGTCTGTTATCTGTATTATATTTAGGGCACAAAGATGACATTTGCTAGATAGAGAGACATATAAATATGTTATAATCTCCTGAATCTGTATTAATCTTTACTGAGTGCTGCCAGTTCCTGGAAGAATTCTGATGATATCATTTAAATGGAAAAAAAAAAAGTTTGAAAATTATTCAGTTTTGCTCTCTTCATTGAGACCAAAATAAGGTGGTTCATTTAAATGCACTCCTACATGGATTTCACTGCATAATGGTATCCAGTGGCAGCAGGTTACATAGTAATGCTGCTTTGTGTTAAAAAGCATGAGTTGACCTCATATAAACTGCAGTAATTGTTTCCTGCATTAATGAAAAGATCTTCCATCTTTCCAGAACAGGAAATTCAATTGTATTAAGCTGCTATCAATTCAAAAGTTCAGATACTCGCATTATTTACACATTTCTGGTACCAAAGACATAGAACAACTTCTGCAGGCAGATGCCTCTGGATATGAATATCACAGATCTGTCATGGTAAGAGCAGAAGTGTTAAAAGCACCTTCAATCTATGTGTTTTTAATAAGACATATGCTTTCTAAATATGGAAGTAATTCACATTTTTAGACATTTTAGCTGAGCATCCAGTTGATTCTGGTGCTTCTTCACCTCGCTTAGAAGAGGACAGCCTTTTGGCTCAGCAGTGCTGTTCACTGGGAACACATTATGCCACCAGTGTCTACACTGGTTTTCCGCTGAACACAAAGTCCAAATCTATCTGTCTTCTTGCAATTGGTCCTAACTACCTAAAAGGAGTCTTAAGAAAAAAAAAAACTATCCCAGTTAGATTGGGGTTATTTTTACTCTTAGAGAGAGGTTGGTATATACTGGAGTAATGACTGCTAATTAAGAAGTTAAGACAAAAAGACAGAAGTATTGTATATTGTTTCTTTTTGAACTGCCATCTACATAACTTTGGGGGGGGGGGAAGGATGTAGTGTCTCTCTGTAGTGAAGACCCAGGACTCAGATAAAACAAACAAGATTCTTTAACTATGATAGTGGATGTCGAAAACTTCTGTAATTCTCTTACTGTTTATGTGTTAGCTAACATGATCACACAGTGTTTTAAGGATTTAAATTCCACTGAGCTGACTGGACCAGAAAAATCTTGGGGAAATGCATACTGTTGATTCAACTCTTCTGAGTAAATAAACTTATATTCATGTCTAGTTTCTGTTGAAATCTAACAGGGAATCTTCTAGGTGCTGCTGTCACCTATAGCTGTGCCCAGGTAAGCAATCCTGACATGAGAAAGTGTCAAAATATAACATACACACACTGACACACATATGATGGGTGGGTGGATTACGTTCATTTTTAAAAGATTAAAAATAAATAAAAAAAAAATTCCCTTGAAATGTCCAGAATTGGTTTTATAACTGCCAGCAAGGAGTGACACCAGTGAATCATCAACTGTCTTTACATTGTTATATATGCAAGTCAAACCAGATGAAAGATGTTTATGAGAGTTCATAGATATAGAACAGTCAGTTTGCTATATCTGGCATGATGAAGTCTGCTCTGAACTATTAGCAGCAGGAGGAGCAAGGAGACAATGCAATCCTGAGAGTCTTTTGCCCTTGACAAGGATAGCTCTTTCTTTGTAATAGCTGAAAAGTTCTTTGGTAGTGAATCACATTGCTATTCTCTTCTTTCACATTGCCTGCTTCTGTTTTCTGGAGACAGAAGTTCAGTAATAAACAGATGATTTTGTCTGAAGCTAAGAAACCACGTGCAGTTTGCTTGGTATGACTATACAGAATATCCGGACTCACACAGGCTCCCTGTGGCCCTGGCTGTCCTTGCTCCAGTGCAAGTAACCCGTGCGAGGCTTCGTGCTTTGCAAGTCGTTAGCAGTAAGAGGCTGGGAAATGACAAACCCAGGGTGGCAGTAGCAAAGGTCAGCGATTAACCAGCATGGATTGGCCGAGAAGAGAAGAGTAGGAGGAGATGACAATGAGGTCTGGAAAACTTTATCATCTCCAGTTTCATTGGTTCTCCTTTAATTCTGTTAGAAATGTGTAAATACAGATATTTCTTAACTTTTATACTGCATGAAACCATCTGGCACTCCTCACCATGACACTGATACCATGTCCTGGGTATCCTCCTTTCTTTTCTCACAAAATCTATGACTCCATAGAATAGGTAGTGTTTACTCATTTCTTTCTTTCACTCTTATCTTTACTTTTCTTCTTCCTTAGAATGTGCATATTCTGGGAAGGACAAATCTCTCCATGTGTTTGTCATTACACAGTGGAAAAGAGAGCGAGTGTAACCTATATAAATGGCCTGGGGAAGTGACCCAAGAGGTTAATCTGTGCCAAGCATTTAGGTGCCAGCAGTCAGGACACCACAGGTACTGCATAATCGGAGATAAACTGCTATCCCACAGCCCACCAAGACAGTATTGGGCCCTATAGTACTACTAGTATTGGGCCCTATAGTACTGCTAGCACTGTTATGCCCTTTTGTCTACAGAAACAAAAGCTGACTGACACACTTCTGACAAGCAGACACTATTTCAAGGTAGCCATTTTAAAAGTTCTCCATTCTTTCTCTCCTTTTCCTTCTAAGAAAGGACAAAAAGATAACTACAGAAGGAAAGTGCAAATAATGTGCAGCACTATCATACGTAGCTTTCAAAGTATGAAAGGATAGTGTCTTCTAAAGCAGATCAAATAATCAGCACTAACAAAACCATCAGTGTAAGCAGGGGCTAATTATTAACCCACCCTAACAAATGCAGGTTGCAGCATTTGGTGTTAAAATTAAAAACTGCGAAATCAGAAATGTTCTAGCTGGAACCTAGTAAACGTCCTAACTCTCTGTCTCATCGGTCTGTCTCTCATGCCCCTCAAATCCAATTGACTGACAGGCGGTTTGTATGAGCATTTGTAGCATGGAAGGTGTAAGAAGGAAAAAAATGCATCTGTGCGAACACCTAAATTTGGCAGAAATCTACCCATCAACTCCCATTAGCACCACTCTCAGACATAGCAGTTGGGATGGGCCAATGACTAACTACCACTATCTCATCATTTTACTTAACCTCTTGAGAAAAAACAATGAGATCTTATCGGCCTATTTAACATCTAGGTCTTGTCAGACTATCTTATCTCAGACTTAGTCAAGATTGTTTGGACAGATGAAGCTACAGAGCCAAGAAATCCTGAGAATGAGACATTTTATAACATGAATTGGTCATTTCTTCAAGGAAGAGTAAGGATTATTCCTCTCTTATCATTTCCCTAGCAACAGGGAAAATGAGGGCTTCTTTCTAATTTATAGAGGAGCCTTGATTTCAGGACTGCCGGAAAATAGAAGCATCTGCTTGTAACCAAGGCATCTTTTGACCAGCATGGGACTTTCAGTTAAAACCCTAAGAGCTTTTTAGTCCTTATGCCTTATTATGGCAATTATTTCAGATAAAAGGAAATTACAAAGCCTGAGGTATGGCAGGGCTTTCATCACACCACGTAGTGCTCATACTATAATCCGTCCCTAGGAGGGAGCTCGCTTGACAAATACTATAAATAGGAGCCTACATAAGAGGATAAATAATTATTCATCTGCTGATAACTTCTGACAGATCATCCTTCCTATGCAACTTAAGTGAAAGACATAATCAGAAAGTCCTTGATCTGTTAATAGGGAAATAGCATGCTAAATCCAAGCTACCTTGAAAAATACTGAAAGCTCTAAAACATCAATTTACATTTTTATCTTTGTCATTGACATAACTGTACAGAACTGTAAGCATCACATTGACATAAGACTGCCCTTTTTTCCTTTTCAATCCCATAATGTGTAGCAGAGTTATTTTCATTCTCATTAAATTGAGCCCAAGCTCTCAAGCACTGCTTTCTGTCAAGGAGGCCAGCCACTCTCTGAGCTGAGAGGGTTAAAATGAACCATACTTAATTCAGTAAATCAATGAATCAAAAAAAAAAATCTTACCAATTGCTACACTTGTTCTTTAGTCAGAATCTCTGTGTTGACTTCAAGTGGACAAGCAAATAATATTGGAGAAAACAAGCAAGAAAATCCTGCAACCTCTTACTACAATCCTGCTATGTAATGATTGTTGGAGGCTTGCAACTAAGAATTTCAGCTGCTTTCATTCCTTACGGAAACTGAAGAAATTCTTAGGCAAGGCACCCAAATGTCCATACAAGTATAGATCACTAAATAGAGACTAGAAATGGAAACAGGTCTCCAGAGCAGCTTTACCTTTGTCCTGACAATTCACAGGGAGGGAAGGTGACTAGTGGTGAAGATGAATAAGAGCATTTCTTTTTTTCCATGAGACCAATTATTTTTAGAATCACTGTGCTGCTGACAATTCGGGGCCTGCTACATAGCTCCTAAGCTAGCAGATCCAAAAAAATCAGAATAACACACCTCTCGTGTAGAGAGGATAATGTTTTTTAAGAGATTTAAAAATACTTGAATGCATAACAACCCGTCTCCCAAATATTTTCCACCGAAATCATGAAAAAACAACTTTTGAAAATGTAATAAAGGTTTTAACCACGTGATATAGTCACTTTTTCAGATATTTATAAGAATCTTGTGGAACAACTTAGCTTTTTTCTTTTTTGTCTGTGAAATGACACACTTAAAATAAAATTATAATTGTTCATATTCAAAGTGAACCCTCCATGCCAGATCCCTGAAGAGTAATGTTGCTAAAAATAAATGTTACTAGGGAAACTGAATGGAACAGAAATTAGCAGTAGGGCCTGAATGTAAAGCCACTGAAATAAATGGGAACAGGATCAAACCACAGCAAAGAAAATAAATCTGTGTTCCGGAATTTCCTCCTTTCACATTTCAGTGGTTTCTGTTCCATATTCATGAGGAAATTGGTCTGAACTGAAATAATACATAACCTGTTAATAGGAGATGAATTCCTAAGATTCACCATGCTCAGTACTGTGAATTCAGCAACAGGTGCTTTTGCATGGACCTTTGTAAGAGGACTCTGGCCCATTTTTGCTCCCTTCTTTAAGGCTACAGACTAGAAACAGGAAAGGAGCCTTCCACTGAGGCAACACTAGAGAAGACCAGGGAAGGAGACTATAAAGCTGACCGGATGGGAAACCTGTGAGGCACATCTTAGCTTGGACTTTACCTCCTGGAGCCTACTTGTGGAAGAAACATGATGGCAGATGGCAGGCACCGGTAACACGTGGCATCCCACAGTGACAGAGGAGAATCCACGGCTGGCTGGTGGAGGGATGGGGCCATCAGGTTGAATAACTGTCTCAGCAAGAACGTCAAAAAGGAAGGATGTGCACAGGAAGTGGCTGCATGGGAAGGATGAGCGAGAGTGAAGTCCAAGTTCCAGTGCTCAGGATGAGGTAGACACTGCAGAGAAAATTCAATTGTAAAATGTTCTTTATGCACGTAAATACAAAGAAAGCAACAAGAATAAATAGACAAACTGTCCTGATTGTGCAGTAAGGATTAAAGGTAATCTAACTGTGGCCCAAAACCTGAAAGAATACACTGCCTCCAGTGATGATAACAGCACTGAACAGGAGCCTAAAGGAGGTTTTAATTACTCCCACATAAGGTGGAAACAATATTGAAGCAGCACTATGATTGCAAATTGGAGAGGTAACCCCCACCCTGAAAACCCAAAAGAACTGAGTGATTACATTTCAGATCTGTTAGAAAGGGATTTTAGCAAATCTGTTGACCTAGGATGAAACTGTGTGCCTGGAGAAAATCAAAATAGATACCTATAGTATTGAAAAAAAGCCACAGCTTTCTGGAGAGAGGAAAAAAAAAAATCATATCAGGGTCATTTTTGTATCAAAGATGCTAAACAAAGGTGCTCAAAATATTTGTCATTTCCAGAATAATATATGGAGTATATAAATGGAGTGTGTATGCAGGAAATGTACACCAAATCCATCTCTCAAACAGCAAATCAAATATGCTATTACGAATTTCTAATAGAGTACATAAACAATATTTATAAATTTATAACAGAAACAGGAAATTAATTTATGAATATACCAATGAGGACAGATTTTGGACCTACAATGAGCAAAATCATAATTACTGTTACATATACCACAGGCTGGAGATCTTTACATCTTATGGATAAATATCCCAGCAGATCTGGTTGCATTTTTCACTGTTTCACAGATGATGCTAAATGTCCAGAGCAGCACGTAACCCGAGTTGTTGAACCAGACAAGTAATTAAACTCATTCTCACAAGTCACAGAGAGCGGGGCCGTCTCCTCCAGAACCTGCAGCCGTGTCAGAGGCAGTCCTGGGAGCCCTCGTCTCAGCTCACTCTCTCCAATCCCAGGTGTCTTCTGTGGGAGCAGCCACCATTTGCTCTTCTGTGCCAGTGGTTATTTAACAGTTAACAGCCTTGCTCTCAGACCTAAAAGGTATTGCCCTTGAGAACATTATTTACCAATTTGATCTTTGGTTCATTGACAGCTGCTGTTATTAATTACTTGGCTGATACTTCCAGGTCCTAGGGCCACAAGCAATAACTCTGTTTTGGAGAGGCAGAACATGAAAAACGGATAAAATCACACTGAATAAAATCCACCTCATTGTGTTCTGCCAGTACTGGAAGAAAAGCACATCTGAAAACTGATACTCTCAGGAGCCCTGAAACTCTATTCTTACAACACTAGGCCAAGTACACAGACCTCACAGATCTATTTAGCAGTATTCAGTAAACTCAGTAATTCTTCCAAAAAGTCACTGCAACCTGCAACACGCAGCAGAGATGAACAGCAGCTTTAACTGACACACGCCAAAAGTTCAAAGTAGCAGAAACTCAGTGCAACCTTTTCTGCAAAGAAATCTTTCTTCTCTTCTGATGAGCAATCTAAAATGGACAGCTCCTTTCACTTAAAACAATCATTAAAACCTACGGAAGTAAAAAACAAGTGAACTGGGCAGAAACTTCTGAGCTTAGCCTCATCTCCTTCTTTTCACTGTCCACTTCTGTGAAACTTAGAAGCAGTCTGCCAGCACACAATATTAGACTGGGAGGAGGGAAAAAACCTCAGGAAAGTAGGCTTTAGAGAAAGCTGTAGGTCTTCAAGTATAGGTTACCTACAAAAGCAAACAGGACAGAAGGAACAGAAACAAATTTCCCATCATTCATCTATCATACATAGACACATCATGGGGCCAGTATTTCAGCTTATGCAATTGCTCAGTAGCATTGCTGAAATCTCTGGAGTTACCTGCATTTGCTTTGGCTGTGTCAAGCTTTACATTTGCAATTGCATTCGCTTGGGAGTCATGAAGCTCTGACCCTGCACCTGGATCTCCACAGCAGAAATGCTGTGCCAAGGCAGGCATCCTGCAAAGCCACAGAAACTTTGGTGTAAAGATCCCTTTGCCGTTGAGTCCTTAGATCACAGCAACTATGGACATAGTCTATTTTATACGTGTACAATGAGTCCATAAGTCTCATCGTGATTTCTAGGGGCTGTGGTAACATAGATATTTATTAAACACTAATAATTACCCTGCTGTTATGTTTTTATTCTTGAAGTCAGCTGCATTATTTTTATTTTGAACTTTCTTGAAGTTTTTAAAGATGTCCCTTCATCTTCAAGAAAGGAATCATAATCCTCCTTTATACATAAATTATTCAGCTTTTTAAATTAGAAACAATAAAGAAATTATCAGCTGGAAAACAAAACTATTTGTCATTTCTATCAGTCTGAGTTTAGCAATTACTAAAGCTAAGACATGGGAAAGAAACATCTGAGATTTAAATCTCATAAAATTATGAAATGTTTCTTCCTCTTGGCTGAGTCACTTCATTTTGGTCAAGAAAGGGGGGGTAGGAGTTTGGTCTTTTAAAAACATGATCCCACTCTCACGTGTCTGCATTTGATTCATGATTCACTGATGATAATTTGGCTGTGCTAAACTAACACCAGCCATTCCAGCTGTGAGAAGGAAACCACGAGAAGCAGGATTGAGAGATCCCATGGAAATCCTCAAATCTCAGAATACAAGTAGGTGAATCAAAATCAAAGACAGCCTTATTCAAAGTCCACTAAAGTCAAAAGAAACAGCATTTAAAGGAATTTTGGATCAAACCTGTCTGAAGTCAAGAGATCCTCAATGACTCAATGTCATTTCTGTCATCAGCAATTTTTTGAATAGGAATCCAAACTAATTCTATACTATTATTCAGTGTCTGCATTTGTATTGTTGCAAATCTACATTTCTCATAGTAGTTTTGAGCTCTCAAGCTCTGCTTGTGACTCAACTTAATCACAGAAGTCTGAGATTCCCATCAGAACTAGGACACTATTCTGAAACAGTCATCGTGAAACATCTACCACTGAGTATTACAAATCCGACGGTGTTTTAAAGACTGACTTGCATTAAAGAACCTACACAATAGTCAGAGAGTGCAGCCAAACTGAGACAAGGCTCCATGCATGATGACTGTTATAAAAGTGAAAATTCCTTCCCCCAGTTTGTTTCCATAGTCACCATCAAGGAATATTACTCAGGAATTACAGTTTTTTCTACATTTGCTCTTCCAAGTCTTCTCCATCCATTCCTTTTACGAGATGACGTTAGGAAAAGCAGAATGTACATTTCAGTGCAACATTTGCCCAGGGGAGCACTCATTGCCCCCAACAGATTTGTTCAACACATGATGAAGTTTGTCGCTATTTGCACAGGTATGGTGACCAGAGCTAGGTTAATGCTAGCTCAGCTAGGCATAGCCATACTGCTGTTACACTTCCCGGTTGTAATGTGGACATATGGATAGGCTTATTCAAAAAATCCTCACCCTTAGTCTGGAGAACATTACTTATTTAGAATAAAGGCATTCAAGGAGCAGTCCATCTGGCTCTGATGGACACAGTATGCATTCAAATAAAAGAATTGTCCCTGCTTGTGCACTTAAAATTCTTCTTCTCCTCCTACTCCCTATATCAGCTTGCTTTTTTCCATCCTTACTGTAATCTGAATTATGCTAACCTCTCCAAATCCATGGACTTAACCAGTTTATGTATACAACTAGCGATGAAGAACATTGGCAAAAAACTTAGCACGTGTATTGGGTTACCTATTCATGACATCACCTTGGATTTTTTTTTTTTTTTGGTAGTAAAAATCATCACTACTCTCAGAAAGTAAAGAGTAAAACTAGACAATGTCAGAATAGGTGGAAATACATTAGAAAACCTGGTTCAAATGTGTGCCTCACTAGATATATTTGCTTTGTCTAAGTCTAGGAAATACAAGTCTTCCATCTCGCAAACAGTACAAAATATTTGGTCTTTGCGCTATCAAATAAGAGGACAATGGTCAAATTAAGAATTAATTTATCCTAACATAATCTGAAGCAACTTCACTGCACTCAGTGGAGCCCTAAAAATTACAGCTGCTGTTATACCAGATTCATGCTCAATGATTCCATAATCACTTTAGTTTAGTCACCTAGCAATTAAATAGTGCTGGCAGCTCTCTGAGCATTATTTTCACTAAAATGTTATTGGATTTTTGTTTTCTGGAATCTGACGCAAAGGATCACAATATATGTGTAATCAGTGATTTTTAATGGCTATTCATTTTACATATATTTTTGATTCTCAGGTCAGGTTTCTATTTCCAGCTCAAAACACAGCTTAATATTGTTATTATTATTAATCATTTGATCAGAGCTGTCATTGCGGGTTAAATCTCTTCAAGTTGATGCCCCAGGGTTCATCCATGCATTTACAAACTCAAGGGTAGATTTTCATAGTGCATTATCGACAGCATTTGCATCTTTTGCACAATTACTCTACCTCATACAAAAATGTAGGCATAAAGACCTCAGAGTACAATTTTTTTTTTCCTTACCTTTTAAAACATTTGTATTGACTGTCAGATCAGATGTTTTTTAATCAATTTAGACATAATTACTTCTGCAGAAACTTTATTTTATATTTACAAACATAACCACTTACTCTGGCTTGCCTGGCAACCCCTCTGCTTAGAAAGAGAACAATAGGTGATGTATGTCTCCCTTCTTCCGCCTCTCTCTTCCGCATGTCCCAGACACACCTCTTTGAATGGCAAATATCAAGACCTGAGTGAGATCAGTTCAGCACCTTAAATTAAATTAACAACACAAAAACGAAAAAGACAAAAAAGAACCTGAGTTGATCAGCTAGCCACTTTTGAGTTACCTACAAATCTAAATGCTCAGCTGTTCGCTATATTTCAGTACAAAATGAGATAAATTAATGATTTACATCTTAATTGTAAATACATCTTTTGCCCCCTATGGGTTTGAGATTATATTTGGCAAATGCTTTCAGTTTTAAATCAAGAGTAATCCAGGATACTCAGCAGTCTCTACTTCATCTCATTTTAACACTACCAAAAAATAAATATTCACTATAAACACTTTTTTTTCTACAGTACAGGTGCTCAAGCCTGTTCAAAGTTTTAAGACCACATGAATACTTTGATGTCTCAGCTGTGGGAGGGAAAGGAGTTTGAAAAACTTCAGCTCAGTTGCTGTGGTCCGACTTGTAAGAGACTGATATGACATGCTCATGATAATTCAGATATGTCCCCCTCTCTGAAAAGGTCAAACACTGAACACCAACAAGCTATACTTCCTCTGAGATTTCGCATATAGCACAGGCAGTTGAAGCAATGTCAGGAAGCTAAGCGTCTGATGACTAGTTTCAAATGCACAACCTTCTCTGCTCTTGCAAATTAATTAAGGCTGAACCTCCAGCTTTGAGGCAGGTCACTTGCTACTGCGCCTGATTATACAGAAATGAACTCAATGTGACAGTTGGCACTGCTAGCCTTCCCCCCAAAATCATGACACATTTTCCCCCTCCCCACTGGAACCCCAGCTAGATGTGCCCTACATCTACGACCTGTTCTTTAAGAGGAAAATAAGGCTGGATCTAGGCCAAGGCCTCAAAGTTTGAGCAATCAGACAATAGTATTAGTTACTGAAAACCATAGTGTTCTCTAGCACCATGTAAAAATAAAAGGTCATGTTGCAATTAAAAATAATGAGCTAATGAGGAAGTGACCTTACAGTATTGTTGAAACATCTTGAGGGACTCTAAGTTTGACTGTCACAAACAATATAAATCTGCACAGTTGCAGGCAACATCTTGAAAAAAGTAATCAAGACCTTGTGTATTTTCTGTGGCTTGTAAATGTTGATGACCTGATGTACAGATGGAAGTTACCATTCAAAGGAAATGCCCTGCAGTCATCTGCAATAAGCTGAGAGTACAGAAAGGAAAACAGGCAGATGAAATCTTGTAGCTTCATTTCATTTGATAGAACATGGATACCTGTAAAATAGCCATCTCTCTTTCTCTCTCTCTCTCTCTCTATATATATATATGTGTGTGTGTGTGTGTGTGTGAGTATGTATCTTTCTTTGTTCTCCCATCTAAATATAAACTATGGGTCACAACTATTTTCAGTAGTCATGTTCCTGTCCTCACTGGGTGTTGAAGGCATTCGTTTCCATGAAATACCATATCTATGTCTTTTTTCTCCTCTGTTGTTTGCAATATTGGTCCAATCCAGCAGCTTCAAAGGGCACTAGTTTGTACCCTTACACAAAGCATTTAAACCTCATGCCAATTTAAGCACATGAAGGATCTCAATAATTTCTGCATCTTTGCTGAACATCCACAGTATCAGCTTCAATAAAATTTCCACATGTTCACTGCCTTTATTGCACTAGAGAAGATTCTTCTTTATATCCATGTTCAAGTCATGAATATATGGGCTATATGTATGCAGTTAGGAGACATGATGTTGAATGAACTTTACCATTTGGGACAATTCAAAGCAAAAATTCAAATGTAAATTGTTCATGGATCCAATAATCTTTTCATCCCGTTGATACCTTTTTATTTTACTTTACATGGAATTGTTGGCAGTTCTTTTTGAGTCTGCACTGAAAAAATGAGTATTTGCACAAAGCCAAAAGATTTGTTTGCATTACAGTATATTGCAGTAGCTTTAAATATATTTAACATAACACTGAATAAACTTTACCCCCCCTAAAAAAAGTTCACCTCAGCTGCTCCCTCTTGCTGTATTTTCTCTTCTGTTTATTCTCCTGGCAAACTACAAACAACCCCTCTTTTCCCAGCAAAATTTTGCCAATTTTGTCTTACCAGTAAGCCAGTATACCTCTGTATCATAAAATGTCTGCATATAAGGATATCTATTAAGAACACTTGAAAACATGATAATATTTGTAACACAGTACAGGCAATGATAATATACAGAAGAGGATATTACTATTTTGTGATATAAAATATCATTAGTATGCAAAATACAAAGTTATAAAAGAAAAACAGACTGCAGCTTTTAGTACAAAATAGTCAAATCGCAGCTCTCCAATACAAAGAACATTCATAGCCAGCAAGAGTCGTAGAAAGAGCCATATGTTAGCTCTTCTGAATGGCTTAACTAAAGTTCATGAGAAACTGGGAGACACCCTGCAAGAAAAACAAGCTATAGCACAAGTCCACGCAAACTATCAGATACTGCATTTAACACCTAGTTGCACAGCCGTCCTTATTCTTCCACAGCTACAGAAGATACAGCTCAAGGAGATGGAGACAGAAATAGCTTTAAGTGCCCCTTCTGTGGATTCGCAATGTCTGAAGGCTGAGGCAAGCCTGAAGCCTGCAAATCTAAACCTCATTCTTCACACTGGCTCCAGCAAAGCTCCTTGTTGCAGAGACTCTACTTCTTGCCCCAACATGCTCCCAAACCTGTCCCAGACTGAACAGCCAGACAGCCTGGGTCCACCACACTACTTCTCTGCTAAGCAGCTTTTTCATGGCCTGCAAGCTACAGATTGAATTCAAAGAAATTGTGGCCTTGATGGCAGATGCCAGGGTACAGATTGTCATAAGGAAAAATAAAATGTCACCTCCAAGTCAAGGCAATATTAAAAGGGAAAATGCACACCTCTATTTTAGATGTTTTGCTGACTTTTAAATGAACAGAGTTAACAGAGACACTTTCTTATTTTATTTTTAGGATATAAACCTGATGAAATTAATCTTAAGGGTTATTCTGAACTGCTCAAACAGCATTATAATTAAGTACGTGGTCTCCTATCATGCTATAGAGCACAGCACAGCAATGAAGAAAGCTATATTTGCCTTTAAAAGTTCCCTTAGGAGGGCACCAGGATTCAAAACAGCCAAATTCTGATTTGGGTGATTCCATTAACAGCTTATTTGGTACTTAGGAATGTAATGAGTTAAAAATATAGACATTATAAATTGTATTTTAATTTGATTTTATCTGTTTTTCATTTCATATTGTAATTCTTATCTTCATTATTTCAGGATATACTAAAAGCAGTTGCAGGGTATAATTTGAAATACTTTTCCAAAATCATGAAATCAAATGCTAAAACCATAATATTGTGAATTTCCATTTGGGGGGGGAAGTTTTAAAAAGTTGTTTTGTTCTAAACTGAAATGAAAGCAAAACACATCCTTCATGAAATGGAAATTCAGAGCTTTAGCCAATACTATTCAGGGGCTATATAAGAGACTGGAGTAGAGTGCTGCAAAAGCTGTGTCATTACACATGTCAATAAACAGCTGAAATGCAGCTAACCAATATTCCACTTCCCTATATGGCCAAGATGTGCACTAAGCAGCATTACTGCATGACATCTTGCATTTTGTCACTTAATTAAGCATCCCAAAGAGCAAAAGAAAGTGTTAAAACTGTTCAAATCTGAACACAGTCTAAGTGATTTTCAGACTGCATTCAGATTTTTCCTACCCTAAATGCAAGTCCAGATGCTGAATACGTTAATGTATTCAAGCACAGAAATTGTCGAGATTCCTCTCCTTCTGGAAAAGGCTACTGGCTTATCAGAAAGGAAGAGAAAAAAATCCCATGACGCCAGCTTTTATTCCCTGCTTTTTTTTTTTTTTTTTTTTTTTTGGAAATACTGCAGTGCAGCGTAGTGGAAAAAGAAAGCTTACTGAACCTGACAAAACCAGATCTCTGCTTGAGATCAAAGCAAATGTACAGTCTGCAACAGAGCAGCTCTGCCCTCCTTGACAGCCTAGCTTGATGAAGGGAAATATCTACAGCATGTTCACAAAATGGACTGAGCAAAAGAACTGACTTATGAAACAACCTGGATAGTCTCCAAGAGGGAAGGCATCGGCTGCTCACTGAAAAATCTCTCTTTCTGGGCAGCACAGCAGCAGCAGCCAGGCTGAGGGCAGAACAGACGGCGGCGCATCCACCTGGTGGCAGAAATAATTATATCACCAACAAGTATTGCTGAGTTACAAAGAACTCTACAATACAAAAACAGCAATTAAAATGTATCCTCCTACAATTTTATACCGTACATGTACATTTTACATGTGCCTGACATAATGCACACCACAGTAAGAACCAACCAGCTGGCTATTACAAGAGATGTACAAGAATCAACACTCCTATAAATCCAGCAGGACCCACCTCTCCCTTTTACTCACCACCAGCCCTCAGTATTCTTCAATTCTGTATTTCAGTAAAATTGGGATTCAATCTTTACTGTTAACTATGGCTTGATATACACAGCATATCTCCCTGATGCACTAGATCCTGGTTTTGCATCATTTATAATGTTCTTTGAGACTAATAATCCTTTGTGCTTGTGGATCTTGTAATCAGGCTGAAGGGAGGTTCAAAGTAAAAGTCAGAAGTGCCACAAGAATTAGTGCTAAAATGGCTTGAGGGAGAAAAATCTCCCAAGAGATGGAAGACCAAGCAGAAATATTGATACAGTAATGCAAAAAACCCCTCAGTTGCTGAACTGTCCATGGTTCAGAGGGTTCCCAAACAGTGTCTCTGGGGCAATACATAGGGCCTGGTTCAAACTGGATTGTTTATAATGCAGGCACGCTCGTGACTGTGACGTTTGAGACCAGGGCCAGGTTTGAGGCCTTGCAAGAACATCTACCATGCAATTTCCTAACAGTGTCTATGCAATTTACTATCAGTTTGGTCATGGAAAGGAAGATGATAAAAACTTTCTTCTTCAAAACTTGCAACACTGCTGCTCTTATGTTCTTGCTATTTTGTTAAGCTTAACTGTTTCGCTAAGAAAACTGCAGCTGCCACTATGCCATTAAACACATTAAGGTTTCATATACAAGCGTACCTCGGAGATATTGTGGGTTCAGTTCCAGGCCACTGCAATAAAGCGAATATCGCAATAAAGTGAGTCACACAAATATTTTGGTTTCCCAGTGCATATAAAAGTTATGTTTACACTATACTGTAGTCTATTAAGTGTGCAATAGCATTATGTCTGAAAAAAACAATGTACATACCTTAATTAAAAAATACTTGATTGCTAAAAAATGCTAACCATCATCTGAGCCTTCAGCAAGTCATAATCTTTTTGCTGATGAAGGGTCTTGCCTCGATGTTGATGGCTGCTGACTGATCAGGGTGGTGGTTGCTGAAGGTTGGGGCGGCTGTGGCAATTTCTTAAAATAAGACAGCAGTGAAGTTTACTGCCTCAATTGACTCTTCCTTTCACGAAGGATTCCTCTGTAGCATGCGATGCTGTTGAACTTCTTTCAAAATTGGAGTCAATCCCCTCAAACCCTGCCACTGCTTTATCAACTAAGTTCATGTCATATTCTAAATCCTTTGTTGTCATTTCAACAATGTTCACAGCATCTTCACCAGGAGTAGATTCCATCTCAAGAAACCACTTTCTTTGCTCATCTATAAGAAGCAACTCCTCATCCATGAAAGCTTTATCATGAGATTGCAGCAATTCAGTCACATCTTCAGGCTCCACTTCTAGTTCTAGTTCTCTTGCTGTTTCCGCCACATCTGTAGTTACTTCCTCCACTGAAGTCTTGAAGCCCTCAAAGTCATCCCTGAGGGTTGGAATCAACTTCTTCCAAACTCCTGTTAATGTTGATATTTTGTCCTCTTCCCATGAATCACAAATGTTCTTAATAGCATCTAGAATGGTGAATCCTTTCCAGAAGGTTTTCAATTTACTTTGCCCAGATCCATCAGAGGAATTTATGGCAGCTATAGCCTTACGAAATGTATTTCTTAAACAATAACACTTGAAAATCGAAATTCCTCCTTGATCCATGGGCTGCAGAATGGATGTTGTGTTAGCAGACATGAAAACAACATGAATCTTGTTGTACATCTCCATCAGAGCTCTTGCGTGACCAGGTACACTGTCAACACACAGTAATATTTTGAAAGGAATCTTTTTCTGAGCAGTAGATCTCAACAGTGGGCTTAAAATATTCAGTAAATCATGTTGAAAACAGATGTGCTGTCATCCAGGCTTGGTTGTTCCATTTATAGAGCACAGGCAGAGTGGATTTGGCATAATTCTTAAGGGTCCTGGGATTTTCAGAATGATAAATGAGCATTGGCTTCAACTGAAAGTCACCAGCTGCATTAGCCCCCAACAAGAGAGTCAGCCTGTCCTTTGAAGCTTTGAAGCCAGGCATTGACTTCTCCTCTCTAGCTATGAAGTCCTAGATGGCATCTTCTTCCAAGATAAGGCTGTTTCGTCTGCACTGAAAATCTGTTGTTTAGTGTAGCCACCTTCATCAATTCTCTTAGCTAGATCTTCTGGATAACTTGCTGCAGCTTCTCAGCAGCACTTGCTGCTTCACCTTGCACTTTTATGTTCTGGAGACGGCTCCTTTCCTTAAACCTCATGAACCAACTTCTGCTAGCTTCAAACTTCACAGAATTGAGTTAGGGCCTTGCTATGGGTTAGGCTTTGACTTAAGGGAACATTGTGGCTGGTTTGATCTTCTGTCCAGACCACTAAAACTTTCTCCATATCAGCAGGAAGGCTGTTTTGCTTTCTTATCATTCGTGTGTTCATTGGAGGAGCACTTTGAATTTCCTTCAAGACCTTTTCCTTTGCATTCACAACTTGGCTACCTGTTCGGTGCAAGAGGCCAAGCTTTCGGCCTCTCTTGGCTTTCAACATGCCTTCCTCACCAAGCTTCATCATTTCTAGCTTTTGATTTAAAGTGAGAGATGTGTGACTATTCCTTTCACTTGAACACTTAGAGGCCATTGTAGGGTTATTAATTGCCCTAATTTCAATATTGTTGTGTCTCAGGGAATAGGGAGGCCCAAGGAGAGGGAGAGAGACAGGGGAACGGCCAGTCGGTGTAGCAGTCACAACACACATTTATCAATTAAGTTCACCATCTTATATGGGCATGGGTCATGGTGTCCCAAAACAATTACAACAGTAACATCAAAGATCGCTGATCACCCTAACAGATATAACAACAATGAAAAAGTTTGAAATATTGCGAGAATTACCAAAATGTGACACAGAAACATGAAGTGAGCACATGCTGTTGGAAAAATGGTGCTGATAGACTTGCTCGAAGCAGGGTTGCCACAAATCTTCAATTTGTAAAAAACGCGATATCTGTGAAGTGCAATAAAACGAGGTATGCCTGTAAACCAGTCCTTAATATCTCATCCCTGTCTCCACAGACAAGGCTGACACAAAGCCTTAATTTTTGTTTTCCCTCTTTTCATCCACCTCAGTTACAAATGAACACGCTCACACAGACGCTGTGTGATACCTCTGATAGACCATGCTACTCTGGTGGTACCTTTCACTTCAAAGAGCAATTGCAAAGCACCAAAAAGACAGACATTAGGAATAAAAATGATCAAAGCTGACATGATATTTCTGCACTGCTCTTAATGGTTAAAAATGTATTATCACTCCTGTTTGCTCTTGCAGACAGATTTAGGATTGCACCAAAATACTAATGTCAACTTCCATTTTCTAGTTCAAAATGAGACCTTGTTTATAGATCCTCCTGCAGAACGGCTCTAAAAGGCAACTTGGAAAACACAAATCATTAAAAAGGTGTTCATGCTGTCTCATTTAGAGTAGCAACACTATATTAAAGCAGTTGTGTGCCTGACAAAGTAAGGGTTTACAAGAAAAGTACTTCAACCAGTTACCTATTTAAAAGACGGAGCTTTGTCAAAATACAAGCTAGATTAAAAGTTAATATACACTCTGCATCTCTATGATAGCTAAAATGTAGAACTCTTATAAAAAATAAAGAAACTAAGTGAAAGTTAGTTCTCCTAAAACATGTCTAGTATGTCCCTGTAAGATGAGACAGAACTCCCAGAAATCCAGTTCTATTAGGAAAACATGCATGTGTCTGAAAGACTCAGACAGAAGCTATCCCAGTTAATCACACGTTTATGGCATGCGTTACCAGTGATAAACATCCTTATGAAATACAGTAACTTATAACTGCATTCCTCATGTCCAACGTGCCAATAAAATTACACTGGAGTAAGGGAAGATAATCACAGCTTGTGACTGTGGGAAATGCATTTGAATGTAGCATGTCAAGGATAGAGGATATGCCCATAACACGCCTTATCTCACCCACAATATAGGATGACCTATGGATTCAACTCAAAGCTTTGTAATATCCCAAATGAAATAGATCTAAAAGCAGCAGCAAAAAAACAGATTTTTTTTTTAATGAGTACAAGATAGGGAGTGCTGAGAAAATCCTCCAGTCTTGCTCAGGTCAATACCAAAACTGTTAAAAGAAACAAAGAAAAATTTTCCAAAAAAGATTTGCAGCAACCCTGTAGGAAACTTTGTACAAGAATGAAAAAAAAAAAAAAGAAAGAAAGTCACAAGAAGAGCATGCAAAGACATGCAGATTTAATGTTATTGCAGAAGTCTAGTAAGCTTCTACCTTGGTCTAGCTGATGTAATCATCATTAGCTACTGCCAGTGCAGAGTATTAATTTTATGTGGGGTAAAGTGCCCAATACCAAGACTATTTATGCACTCTTTCTTTTCATTTTTAGGAGATGTTTCAGAAGGTAATTAATGAAACATTGCCAGAATTTCACAAAAAAGTTTGATACCTACTTCATAGGTTTGTATCTTAAAATCACAGCTGTCATGGGATTAATTTTTGTAGTAACTTAATGTTTACCTCTCTTAAGTGGTCTTAGTTATGATTAAAATAGTTTCTAGCTGTAACTAGCAAGCGATGAAAACGCTTTCACATGTTTTCATAACAAATGGATTGAAATCACACTTGCTTTCACTATGGTTTTGTCACTCCTATTTCTACATAGCAGAAAAACAAGACAAACAAAGCCAACATTTTCTTAGACTTGCTGGGAAGTTTTTTTTTTTTTTTTTTTTTTTTTTTTTTAACTCCTTCTCTCTCTCCATCTACTGCATCCCTATAGCTGTCAGCTTCATCCAACCCCTTGCTTCCCCTGGCAATGTTGTTCACAGGACTGAGTACCATCATTTCCAGAAGTACAGCTCTTGGACGGGTTGTCATTCAAACAGGGAGGCAGTCATGATTTAAAGTTCCCACTTTCTAGCAGAATATTTCCACACCATAATCTGAGAGTGCAGAATGCTGCCTCTTTCTCTGCAGCATACTACATCTCTTCTTGCTTGTTAGCAGTGAATTTCACACTAAAATTATTCAAAACTTCAGACAAATCTATTCTAAACAATTCCATCTTTTGCAAAAAGAAACAAATCCTAACTCATGATGGTCAAATATATACTTTCCTTTACTTTTTCCTTTACATTACAGAAAAGCCAAAGACACCAAATTTAAAATATATTATTTGTGTGGGTGGCTTTTTTTTTTTTTAAATTAAAACATTATTCTGGTTTTCTTAGGGTGGTTTCATGTAGTTTTCCTTTACTTTTAGAATAACACATAGTTAATATGTTTATTCAGTGGTTCTAATTAAAACATATTCACCGAGGTGAGTTATTTCTTTAGCTGACCAGATGGCTCATTCAGATACGACATTTAACTTGTAAAGTTTTGTAAGCACTTCCAGAGGGTTACACAGATACCATAATGAACCTCCACAGACCCCATCCATGAAGGACAGGCTGCGGGCCCACATACAGACACAAACAGCTTGCCGTAAAAGAATATACAGAGGTAGTCAAGCAAAAAGCAGAAAACAATCCATAGATACAATTTTCTTCCATCAGTGATAAAAGTCTTAATAGCTTCACATTAAAGAAGAATGGCTGAAAAATCAGGAACTGAAAAGTATTTTGCCAGTCTGCCGCAAGTCCACTTCTTTTGGATACATCTCCCCACTGATTATGCCTTGAAACCGGCAGTGCAGCGGTGAGGTGAGTCTGCTCGAGACTGCGGTGGTGCTGCGCGCTAGCCCCAGGGAGAGGGCGTGAGGGTTACGCACGCGGGGCGTTAAAACACAGCACGTCACCTAAAAGCGAGCAGCTACGCAGGGGACAGAAGACTGTATTGCCTGAGGTATAGCCGTGGTATCCGACACTCAGCTGGGTGGTGATTCACAGAATAACAGTCCAAATATAAACTTCTGCAGAAAGATTACTTTATGTTTAAATAATCCCGTACTAACACCATTCCCAGCATTGTCAGAATGAGGAAAGGAGGCACAGGTATCGTGCAGTCTGAACAAGATTACCGATTCTCCTTTTCCCTACGCTTGGTGCAACCTCTCTCTCTGTCACACAGCAGGTATCAAGAGGAAATACCACAGATTCTGAATAATATTTTCACAAACGACTAAAAAATGTAATAGAGAATCAGACAGAATGGATATGGGAGCATCAAGGATTTCAACACTGCAGTATTTCCCTCCAAAAATTTAAATAAAAAAATACTGTCCAGTACTTTATCCATATTAGTTACTTAGCGCACTGGAGAGTCTGTGATTTTTTTGGAACAAATGTCATTTGAACCTTCAGCTTTGCTCAAGCAGAGATCTTAAATGCTTTCTCCTCTGCCTTCTGCTGTAAGAACTTTCACGACAACAGCAGCCTTTCTTGGAAACAATAACAGTAAAAGCACAAGCCTGACAGCTCTCTAAGAGTAGGTGCCTGTCAAACGCAATGTGACAATCAGATATTCATGCATCCATCCATCATGACACAGCCTAAAATTATTATTTTTAAGAAATCTTTGGTGTTGTTAAAATTTCTTATGCAGAAAGAAACATAATTATTTTTTTTTAAGTTAAAAGCTAGTTAAAACAGAATTCTTACAGCACGCACCTGTTCTTGAATTCATATGAAAAGCCAGAAGAGCAATGAAAAGACATTTTCCCTTCTGCTTCTGTGAGCTTCAAATGAGTTTTCTCTTCTCATCTTTGTAACCACAGCAGTGAACAGAGCTAAAGTAATGTTATATTAGGTTGGGATGTTTTAATAGCTTTCATTATTTCCTTCAAAGCCACAGTGGAAAGTGAAAGGTAATTTAATAACCAAATTGTTCAATATGAGTAGTGAGGTATAGTGGTTTTGACCTTGATTCTTCCTCTACAAGAGGCAATGATAAGCCCCTCGCACTGGTGAAAGGGCACAGGGTCACCCTGATAACTGAAGGAAAACGCTGTACATAAGGAGGAGCGTTGCCTTCAGTCTAAGTTGTCACATACTTCAGTACCTGATCCTAATGTTTAATTGCATTTTGGAATGTATAATACTCCCTTAAGACAGTGACTAGAGCTACTCTAAAACTCTCTCCCTGAATGGGAGTCTCACAGTTTTGCATACTGTTGCAGTACTAATGCTGACAACAATTCCATTAAGAATTTTTTTTAAGAAACAGCATTAATAGAAAAATATAAGCCCATTTTTGCAAGCAGAGGTAAAAGAGAAGAGTACTTGGACACCTTACAACTGATACAGTTTTTATCTCAATTCCCAACAGAAACACTGCTTAACAGAGTCAACAATCTACCAAGGACATCAATTACCACTGCTGCCTTTGACTGCAGCTTCACTGAAAAATAGACGAAAAAGATATAAGTAATATATATGAAAAGTGATACCAGTAGAGAGGGAACTTTAGATACATGAGAAAGATCAAAAAATCAAGCATCAGGAACGTGATTTAGGCTAGTTGCAAGTCCTGGAACACTTACATTTTTTTCTTACCAAAAGAAACAGTTTGTATAATATGGAGACTGACTCTGATCAGAATAGAAAGAAGAAAAACATTAATCCATTCTAGCTGATATTAAAAATAAACTTTAGTTAGGATTAAATGCTCATTTTAAACCATCCATAAATGGCACTGTAACAACAGACTTTTCAATTTTAGTGAAGTACCTTGCCCTAAGATCATCATGACTATGCTGCATCTGACTGTGTGGTACCTGGTTTGAAAATCATATTCTTTATCATTTGGACATCATGAATATCATGTTAATACTGATAAAACTTTGTACCAAACCTCTAAAATCTGAAGAATACTAATGTGGAAGCCCAGTTTTAGATATTTAATTAGTAGGTTTGTTTTCCAATTGAGAAAAATATACATTTTCAGACATGGGCTCTTGATACTGGGCTATGAGGGCAACAATTTCAAAGTACAAATGGCATACAAACAGCTGGTGTCCGGGCTGTACTACAACACATTTAAATCTCCAGACTGGATGCATGGTTCAACTAAAGGCAATTACATTTTTCATTATTAATACCAATGAAGTACAATTTCATTTTCAGAAGCACTGCATGCTTACACCTTCTAGTGAACTTAATGAAAGCCATGGGTGACATTTAGGTTGTTTATTTAGATAACTGAATTCGCATTGACTTCAAAAACCATGAGCTTCAACTTAAAAGACTAGAAGGCACTATCCAAACTGGGATGGATCAGACAAAGAAAGAAGGAAAGACTGGAAGTAAGCATTGTATAAGATTTAGTCATTACAGGACTTTCCCAGGCACTTGGCAAATGCACAATGGTTATGAGAGTGCTCAGAGAACCATATAGCCTAAGGTCTTGTGGGCTGTCCCAACAGTCACAGTGGGCTGTCCCAACAAGATCTGCTGAACTAATAAAACCTCTCTGACCTGTTTCTTAAAAGATGGTACCTATGGGCAGCTGTGAGGGCCAGGGAGCAGGGACTAAAGGATTTAGGCTAATCAGAACTCACTTTAATCTTTAACACCCTTAAGTAAGGATTTACATAAAATCCTCTCTTTAATACTTTAATTCTAAGCCAAGAGGAACAAATTCTGATCCACAGTGTCCACAAGACAAATTTAATCCATTTGAAGATCAGGATTTGTCACACCTACAAAACATTAGCCAAGTTGCTGGTGTGAAACAGCAAAACTTTCATTAAATATCATTTTTTAGCAGAAAATTTGATATCAGTCTGTTTGGAGACACACTGATTCAGGATATTTTGAAGAGAATCTATTTAAACTATAGGTCATGGAGCTGACAACGTGCTGACCTACAACAAGAAGTTCTTTTCTTCCACAGAGACACTAAAACACTCCTTGAAGAGGTCATCCTCTTGCCAGGACTAGCACGGCAATAGCGTGAGGAAGTGTCTAAGGGAGCCGTAAGAAATGGGAATAGAAGAGAGCCAGAACCACATGGGCTGGAACACAGTATTGACACACAAACCAAGCCCAGGTTACGTCAGGCTTGAGCCCCAGAAGCATAAATAACTTCTGAACCGTACCACATCTGGTATGTATGAAACTTTCTTATCCTATTTCACCTAACCAATCCCTTATAAAATGCTTAAGTAAATGCTTAAGCAAGGGGCCGGGGCTTCACTTTTGCTTGGAAGCACAATAATTTAAGAACAAGTGAGGAACAAACAATGACAGCCGATTGACTTTATGAATCGAACTAGCAGAAATATCTGCTGTAGCAGAACAACAGAAACCTTGGAGCTAGTTCACAGCTGGTCTTCCACATGAAGGTGGAGTGCGAGCCACAATATGCAGCTGAACAATACATAAAAAGAACGCAACTATAATTCTGGCCCTTGTGTTTACACTGGCAAGGATCTGAAAACTCAGCAACATTGATTAGTAGCAGTCCCAGCAGTTACCTAGAAGAAAGCGGAGTCATGGCTAAGCTGCAGAGAGCATCACCAGAAACTGCACTGCCTCACGGTACATGCCAAAGGCCTCCAGCACTCCCATGCCCATGTCTCACATAGGACACAGCAGTAGCTCCCCCAGAACAGCAGCTACAGTGGATGCCCAAAGAAAGTGGCGCCTGGTGACCCTTACAGGGATATCGATTCCCTCTCTTTTGTGCTTCTACCTCTGCCAAATTGCCCCAAACTCCCTCTGCAGTCAATGTAAAAATACAAGTTTATACAGAGGGTGATTCTGAGCCGCTAACAAAGGTCTTGCCTCGACCATGCTGCCCAAGTCATCTTACTCTGTAGATATCAAGCACTAGCATTTTTATATTCAGGATAAAGGCATAGCTTGTCCAAGATAATTCAGTACAGTGCCAGTATAAAAGCTTTCACAGAAGCGTCTCTCTGAGTAATGTCAAATTTTCATTATAATATTTTGGCGACTATACTGCTCCAAAGAGCAACAAAACAGAAGGTCTGCTGGCTTTACTGCAGTCATTTAAGTCATACCAAATTCTTTATAATAATACCAAAAAAAAAAATCTAGTATTGGTTAAATCAGAAATGAGTATGAGGGTAAACTTAACAGTTTTGGAGGCAGATGAGAATTATTGGACTAAATATTTTCAATCAAAAACATGGAATTGTCAGAGATGAAACATTTTGTGGAAAAGAGACACTTTAACAAATCTCTTGTTTAAGAGAAATGGAAATATCTTCATAGATATTCAAATAGTTCATGCTGCCGTTTTCAAAACGCACACAGAAAACCCTATGTTTGGTTCAAAATTCCTTTTATATCTAACAGTTAAAGTTACAATAAAAAATTAGGATCAAAGATAAAATTAAATAGTCTAAAATCATTTAAACAAAATGTTTCAGCTGCCCTGACTGATTTTTTTTCCTGATTTTAAGTTCATTAATATTTTCAAGAGTCCTAATTTCATTCTCCTAATAAAAGCATTTGAATACTAAACACTTATCAAATGGCAAAACAATTTCATGCCCTGTTGTAAAGAAATTGCTTTTATTAAAAATTGCTCTGCTTGGTTACAGCAGTATATAAAATCATGTTTTTCTTCTGTTCAAAAAAATGCATCAATGAATAAAAACTCTGTCTCCACAATCATGCCTTTTGTGGAATAAATGTTACATGCAGGGGGGAAAATTAGCACAAATACAGAATTGTTTCATTTCCAGCAGGTGAGTTGCCTGTAGAATATCTTATGCACAAAAAGCTGCCTAAATTGCTTCTCTTTTGCACTTGTATAAAATGCACAATCATTGAAAAAAAGCCGATGGGGATAATGACAGGCAGGCTAAGCATACAGCAATTGGCAGGAAAATTTCTTTTCCAAATCCAATGTATTTGGCAGGCAGCTCTTTGGAACACACATATTAGCTGTCATTTATATTGGAAATCAGGAGAGTGTTCTGGTAACAAGCACAATCTTTTACATTCTGAGAGAGCCCACAATATTTATTTTGTACAGCCCGGTCATCCATTTCTCAAACACTTTCTGTTAATATTTTCTGAAAGTTAGCTAGAGACCCTGCTGGTAGACATGGTGATATTAAAGCCAAGCAGAGGCCTTTAAGAAACAGCTGAGAAGACAACAACTACAGAATCAGAAAACAATTTTACTAGTGAAAAAGCACAGATGAGTTTTCAAATCTTTCCTGGTTTACAGGATAGCATGAGAAGTTTAGTTTTTAGAAATACAAGGCCAATTCCCTGAAATCCTAAAGTTAATTTTGACTTAGTACTTACTCAAATAAATCAGTTCAAAGTTCTCAGCTGGAGTTTTCCTGCATGAAGGTAATGAACTCTTTAAAGACTTGGTGGATGAAGCACATGGGTTTTTAATCATGTCATATCTGTCTGAGTCCATATTATAATTTAATTGGTATCCAATGTGCCATTCTCACCCTCCAAATCTAGCGTTTTCCCTCCAGGTACTTTTTTCATCTTTTCACTACCATTAAAAAAAAGATTTCCATACTGGGATCTCCCACCATGCTGTCTGCACTTGACAGTGTGCCACCCACACAGTTTTGTACAAGTGGTAAACCTACTGTATTCATAAGCTCTCTAAATTGCAATTCAGAATATTTTCTACAGCAGATGTTTTTCCTTACTTCTTCTTTCATATTTAGTAAGATTAAAAAAAAAAATCAAGCACAGATTAAAATGAAAGATGACAGCAATATAATTGCAGCCAGCTGAACGTTGGAAGGAAAACCTCCATTCAAAATCATCTAAAAGATCAGCACCCAGGACTAAGCCTAAACTCTAAGAAATGAGACCATCCTCTACCCCCAGTGCTCACTTCAGCTGACATGATTACAAGGGTGGGGGGCTGTCTGTTACAAGTCTTCCCAGTGTGCACTGCTCTAGTGTTTTAAGATGTATATACAATGGCTGAACTTATGTGTACAAGGCAAATAACCACAGATATGTTGGCACATGCTACTTGTGCATGATGACCTATTCAAACATCAAAATTAGTAGATGGTGACATTGAGAAGAGCCTGTTCACACCCCTGCCCTGCTCTTGAAAATGCGATCCACAGATTCTGCCTGGTAACAATTTGTTCATCTTTTTTATATGATGCTTTTTTTTTTCTCACTGAAATTACAATTTTTCAAAGAGTAGAGTGTTTACTGCATGCACTTAAGCATTCATGATTAAACATGGGCACACAAACTTTGGGTACTCAGGACTTATACAAGTACATGCATCACTTTCTTCCTTTGGGGCAAAGCTGTCAGCAAATCAGCCAGATCCCACTGCAGAGTAGGCTTAAAGTCTGAGACTCAAATCAACATTAAAATATGGAGTGTGGCTTATACATGTCGACATTCGAAAACAACTAATGTGTTATGTGCAGTTGATGTACTACTATACATTGAGTTCATGTAATTGTGTTAATTTCTCTCTCCTTTTTTTTAATTCTAGCTACCTTTTTGGAACAAGTGAAAAGAACTCAGCTGATAGTGATGAACTTTAAAACCTCTCTTAGGATAAAATATGTTAACTCATTAGAAAATTAATGTGGAACCATTAGTGACAGCAGTAGCAAGAGAAACTCTCTTGATAAATGTAGGGAAGAAAGTACCTAGTTCATATGAGAGGTCATTTCCAGTTAGTCCCACAATCTATTGCTTAAGGAACCCAAGAACACAGAACTGTAAATATGACCTGTAAGAGGAAGAACACTAAAACTAGAAGAGGAGAGTCAATAAATAAACAGAGCAGGTAGAATATCATTTAGGAGGCCACTGCAAAGGTCAGAAAGAGCCAAAGATTAGAAACTCCTGGGTGACCACATACCCTGTCAGGTAGTGCTGGTCATTACCATACAGATGTCACAGGGATCTTCATCTGCCACTTAGGAGGGATTTTGAGTGACAAATTTTCCTTCTTTTGGCAGGAAGGTAAAAATACATTAAAACTAAAACATTCTCTGCATAGAGTATCCATGTCCATCTCTACTGTAATTCTCACATAAATTACTTGCCCTGTAGCTCAGAGCTCTCCAGGCCAAGGGCTGAACAGTGCTAAGCTGTGAATTAGAACAAGTAAATCTTTATTTATATTGAATTCAAATGACCAAATTATTTTCAAAGCTAAGATGTGAGAGTCAAATCAGAGCTCTGGTTTAATTCCACTAGCTTCTGTGGCAGCTACATTTGTAACTAAATTTAGCTACTGGATTTTAAAACATAAAGACTGATATATTATGCCACTGCTTAACCTAACAGTCTGCCAAAGAGATGTTAAAGAACATCAGCAGCTTTAACTAAGAACCACAGGAAGCAAAGCCAAGAGTGCTTTGAGGACAATAAAGGAAAGCTGCAAGAGAAGTGTGTTCAAACTGAGCACGCTTCACTGACCTGTGTATGGTAGTCATTTGGTCTCTAACTTCTGGTAACTTACTGAAATGTTAGAGTAACACGAAGAAGTAAAAACATGGTGTTGAAAAACCAGCTTGCTACTTGCAAAAAAAAGGGAAAAAAAGGAGTAACTGATGTATACTTGATATTGTTACATGTGTTCCTATAATTACTATTTAGTTGGCACAAAAAATTCAACATTCAGTTACTGTGAGGTGATTTTCAAAGATTATGGTGTTTACTGCATGCACATAAGCATTCATGAGTAAACACAGGCACACAAAAACTCTGGGTATCCAGGCTTGATCCTTGATAGTACCATGCAATGTACAATCTCACTGCTGCATTTATTAGGAATCACAGGAATTTATGAGAACACAAGAGTTAAAAATCAAAGGGGCAAGTACCCAGAATAGGGAGTCAGAAAAACAAACTCTAGAATCGGTTATCTGAAGTATAAATGTAGGAATATTTAACTGAAAACACATGCTCAGCTGCTCAGCCACTCATTTCATACCAATGCATCTCAAACAGGGCAGAGTCCAGCAAGTGCTGCCTAGTGAAGCGATCACCCACTCCAGTACATTAATATTAATTTGCTACAATCCTCAGAACCAATTTTTCTATCCTTTGCCAAAATTACAAACAGCACTGGTATAGCATAGCAACAGCTGTGTCTACATCCAGCGCAGCAGATAACCATAAAACTGTTTCTTTAAAGCCAGTGACTTGAATGGAACTACAAGAGAGTATTCCTGCTGCTCACATAAAAATATAATATTCCTGTGCCACGTACAAAGCACTCCGTTTTCTAAGGCTTCCATGCGATTTCATTGTGTTTATATCTTACAGCCTACTTGTAAATACAAATATACTCAAGAAAAATGAGATACTCTGTGTTTGACCTTTGAGCCAAATCCATTCTTCACTTAGACAAGGTCCCATTGACGTTAGCTGAACAAGGACTTCAGGAATTATCTCTCTCTGTCTTTCATCTTGTCTTACAGGTTTTATTAGAACTGGCTTCTGACAGATATTGATTACTATTATTAAATAAATTTGAAAATACATCAGCACTGGATGTGGAGACATGGAAACAGTTGCAGTTCATTAACAATAGATTTAGGAAGTCAACCACTGATGTGCAACAGGAATTAATTTGTCCCATTCTGATTTCAATACTGTTCTTTATCATTAAAGATAAGATGGAAGAATGTCAGGCCTGGAGTAAACGTTATTTCCTATTTCATTGTATGTTTTTCACTGAGGCTCAATCTGATCTAGAGAGTTAAAATCTGAATATAAAAGATTAAACATCTGTCATTACTTTGCAATATTTGAGATCCTAATTAGGAAAAAAAAATCAGCTACATTCAGGTGCACCTAATGTGTAAGGGAAGCATTAAGACTTTACTGATCATGTAGCACATCAATATCTGTGTTATGAGAGGAGTTCAACCAACACTCTCTCATGCACACTTCACAACCAAACTGAATGTTAGCGTGAATGGAATTACAAATCCAGTAAGAAAAATCAAAACTTTTTCTTTTTTTGGCATGAGTTTTAAAAGTCAGTTTTGGAAGAAAGCAAAAGCACTGTATACTTACTCCTTCCATAAAATCTGAACTTATTTAAACTTGAGACATAAAAAGCAAAAATACTCAGGGATGTTGAATATAAGTTTTCTACATCTTGTTTGATTTAAATGCTGTTTCACATGCTGTTAGGCAACATTCAAGAGGAACATAGAAATACGGTAAAATAAATCAACAGTGCCAAGTATATTGCTTTGAACATATCTTCCAGTTCTGTTATATCTTCCAGTGAGTCATGGCCCTTGCAACAGTGCAAGCTGGGGCCTGAGCAGCTGGGGAGCAGCTCTGCTGAAACATCCCCAGGGGTGTGAGCACGAGCCAGCAGTGTGCCCCGACTGCAAAAAAGGCCAATAGTGTCCTGGGCTTAACAGGAGCATAGCCAGGAGATGGAGGGAAAGGATTATCCCCCTCTATGCAGCTCTCACTAGACTGCATCTGGAATATCGTGTCCATTTTGAGCCCCCCAATACAGGAGAGACACCAACAAATTGGAGCCAGTTCAGCAGAGGGCCACCAAGATGGTTGAGAACTGGAGCCATATGAGGAGAGGCTGAGGGCAGGGGGCTCATTCAGCTGGGAGACCTTGCAGCAGCCTGCCAGCACCTGCAAGGAGGCTATCAAGGAGATGGAGCTAGGCTCTTCACAGCAGCGCGTGGCAGGAGGACAAAAGACAACAGGCAAAAGTTGAAGCAAGAGAGGCTCAGACTAGATGCAAGGAGAAACTTTCCCACCATGAAGCAGTCAGGCAGGGGGACAAACTGACCAAAGAGGTTGTGCCATCTCCACCCTTGGAGGTTTTCAAGACTGAACAAAGCCCTGAGCAACCTGGTCTGAACTCACAGCTGACCCTGCTTTGAGCTGGATGTTGGACTACAGACCTCCTAAGGTCCCTTCCAACCTGAATTATTCTATGATCCTATGCTTGGCAATAAGATGCTATTATTACAAGGTCATTTCTTTGCAGGTATAGTAAAAGCATCCTGAAGTTTTCTTTTCTATAACTAATTCTAAAGGCTCAAAGTCCTCCTGAGCTTAGCTGGGTCATTAGACTGGTACAAGACACACTACCTTGTATAGCCAACAACACACAAGGAAATGGTATCATTAGCATCAGATCTGGTCATGTTTGTCTCCCCAGCCCAAATGTCCAGATACTCATTCACAGACCATTCATGCAAGTCCTTACCACAAGTCCAAGTGAGGCTTGAGTCATAATGAGACATATTAACCATTCTGCTCTGTGCACTTCCATATATAATTAGTATTGCAGATCTGAGCTGAAGGCAGTTACATGATTTATCTACACATTTTTCTCCCACCCCTTCAGTGTCAGCCTTAATGACCAGAATCTAAGAACATTGACTCTGATTTCCACTGCAAACATACCTGTTTAGCAACTGACCGAGTTCATTCCTGTGAAAGAGCTGCATATTTATCACAGATTTGTGATAAAAAGTACAGCTTTAAGTTCCCACAGGACAAAAGGCAACTAGCACATCCATGTACCTACATTACCTACGGTCCCTTCAGCTTATACTAAGCACTGTTCCTCTTAGACAGGTCCTCCTGCCAAAGACCGCCTAATATTTATTTGCTTAGAATTCTTCAATGTGCAGTTTATATCATCTTGCTCCTATGCACAAACTACTGCACTGACACTTTAAAATCCTAGGGAGAGAAAAGATGATAAAATAATGACTATAAAAAGAAGTACCCCTCACAAGTGCAGTAAACTGTAGAAGAAATATCATTTCTTCTCATTCATGCCTGTAAAGATTGGCTGGGCAAACACAGGACTAGATGTTTGCTCATAATGGTTCTGCATGAGCTGCTGTGAAACAGGCTCTAGAGAAACAGAAAGGAAGCTGAAGTGCTGTAAGAAAATCTCAGGTATTGTATATTTTATGTTTCTGCAGAGCTACCTCCCGGTAATGGCTGGTAGGAAACAGCACAGAACTACCAACTCTCTCCTGAATATTTCATCAGGGACATCTGTCTCAGAGCTCTTACCAAATATGGGACAATTGTGTTGAATTCATTTATAAAGTATGTTCAGCAAATTGCATTTCAGAAGATTTACTCTGTCTGGTTGCCTAAACTAAAAAAAAGAGAGAGTGTTGTGTAAAATTGTGCCTGGAAGTATTATTCTCACTAACGGGCAGTACTCTTCTACTTGGCTGATAAGCACACATCTACTCACCAGTTGAAAAGAAACCATTTACCGTACATTTTTTTGTTAGGGTGAAATAAAGTGAAACAAAAGAACGGAAGAAATTAAGCTGAACTGGTGCAACAGAAAACAAAAGCTGAAGTAGCAGCTCAGGCTGGTAAAATTTTCAGGAGTGGGTATAGGTCTTTGTGGGAACTTACACTCATCACTCTGCCCATCTGATTTCCCTCCTCCCCACTGTTGAGTATCAGTTAGCACCTCAGGAAAATGCAGTTCATTGCAAGGTTTTCATCAGGGAAGACTTTTCTGTCTCTTCTCATGTAGTCATAAAGTTAACCAGTAATTTCTAGCAGCTGACTTCTTTCAGCCTCTACATAGAGCAGACACTGGCTACCAAACTAAAACGCCAGTTTGCTAAACAAGCATCAATTAAAAACCACTTCCTAGCAATTTACAAGATAAACAACAAGCTGTACTATGCCAAAACATTGTTGTGACAACGAAGTTGAAACTATCTAGCTTTGCTACGTTATCGTTTATAAAGGAACACAAGTGTAGATGCTGTACTATTGAAATGAAAGAATATGGATACCATCAAAACAGAGCTATTCAATAGGGTTAAAATATTGCTTCATTCTTTTGAAAGCATATTGCAGAGCTTCCCTTGGGATAAGTATTCTGGGTTCTGACCTCTCATATTCAGGATTCTTGTAGATCAAAAAAATAAACAAGTAATTAGCAAAACTCCCACTGCAACCATAAGAATGGGAATTTGAGGGCAAAATATTGCCAAAACCAGTATCTTTTTCTTTCTATCTGCAAAAGGAAACAAAGGTTTTCTACTGTGCTGGACACACTTGTATAAAGACCTGCAGCAAAAACAATACTGCTGATTAATGTTCTGCTTAGAATATATTTTTAAGAATCTCTTTGAAGCGAGCCTTCTCTTACCATGAAATACCTTCAAAACATAATGAGAAAAAGTAACGAATGAACACTTCAGGAAAAGTGAAGTAGCTCTTCTTGCTGGTTGTGAAGAATAAGATTTCTTTTTAGTAGCTGTGCAAAGGAATCAGTACAGATCTAAGAAGGCAAATGAATATGGAGAAGGAATATTAAAATACTTAAATGCACCCTGTCCAGGCAGCCATAACGGTGTCTCTGGTGTTTTGTTTGTTTTTTCAACAGCCATTATTCCTATCAGTGTAAGACTGCAAGTCTTTAAGAGCTACCTAGTATAGGTCTTCATAATGACAACATAAATGTGAACAGATGAAATAATTATCTTCTGAATTTCTTACTAGGATTAGGCCTGGCATCCAGTCTAGAATAGTATGAGGTTCTGGAAAGGGATATGGATTTATCCTCTTTAATACTATAGAAAATAGTTAAATACACAGACCTCCATTCACCACATGTCTATTGCGAAAGGCTCACAACTTTCGTTGCCCTGCACCTTCACTCCATGCCTGCAGGAATGGCGCATGGCATGCATGGCCAGATCCCAGCAGTTCTAAGGTATTTCATTCCATTTCATACCCTCTCTATACCATTGCAGCCTGACAAAATATGGAAATTTGGACATATTTTGCACAAGAAGGGAGCATGTGGGCCAGTTTTGTTTTGTTCTTTTTTCCAAGAACATCTCCTAGGGAGAACAGCTTTATGCATGCTGCTGTTTAGAACAGTCTGTCCCAAGAAGAAAAGATGACACCAAGGGAAGAGTTGTTTACTGCCACATAGAAAAGACTTCAAATGGAGGCTTTTTTAATGGAAGCAATCATCATAAATAACAGCCAAGATATCCAAACTGACAAAAGCATAGCCACAAAATTACTGAATTTAACAGCACATCATTTCTCAAAGATTAAAAATGAGTTAGCAGATGCCAAAGGAAAAAAAAAAGTGATGTTGCATATTGCATCCTTTTATGACAGATGGTTTCAAATGGATTAATGAGGTGAGTGTTGAATTCCTAGGTTGTGGTTAATATTTAACCTCCAGCCAGCAGAAATCTCTAGGATTTTTACACCCGAGTGGTAAAGAGGCCTTTCTAATTGAACTGTTGGATACACAGTGCTAATTGGAAGAATCTCTTGCTAAGGAAAAAAACAGATGTTGGAAAGTAGAAAATAGAGACACCTTGCCACAACACTGGCATGGAGCTGGTTTTGTGGATTAACAGATTCTTTAAAGATCAAAAGACATAAATGCAATACTTGTCCCCTGGAGGGCGGTGATTAGGAAGGACACAAACTAGATGAGCTCATATTATACTATGTCAGTCAAGTGAAGAACAAGACAGGGATCAGTGAGAGAGAAAAATTTGTCTTCATTTCCACACAATTTTATAATGGAAAAGATTAAACTTATCAAAAACAATAAGACCCAAAACAAAAGAAGCTTCAGCTGCAATAATTAATCCTGTCAATGCACTTAGGACATCACATCATTCACTTGCTTGATATAACCAGCGCACATGGCATGCTGTCATCCCAAGTTTTACTCCTGCAAGAAATCCATTCCTGAACAAACAGGTTGTTACCGGTGAGGATAAAGAAGGGTTCACAGAGCCACTGAAAAAAATTTTGATTTTCCAAAGCCTTCATATTATCCCAGTCTGTGCAACAAAAAAAATTACTTATTTAATGCTGACAAAATAAAAACATTCAAGGCCCCATGCAGCACCTCTCTGATATTGATTGTTGTTGCTCCTAGTAGTATAAAGCTTTAAAAGAGATCGAGGTGCCAAATCAAGGAGTACAGGTGCTAGAATTAGCTAATAATGCTTTCTGATCATCAGCACTGCCCTGGAACATCCCATGAGTCGTTTGATAGTGACAGACCCATTCAGCAGGAAAACCAATTATGGTCAGGAAGCTTGGAGTTGCATGAAAGCCCACGTACAGTTTTCACTCTGCCTGTAGACCAAGCCCTCTTCCAAGAAGCTGCTGCTGCTCAGGACCATGTTACAATACAGGCTTCCCACACTAACAGATCTGCCTAGCATCCATCACCCAGTGCCAAGCATTTATTTTAACTCCAAATCCTGTGCATTAAGGGCTCCCACACATACCCCTCCTAAATGAAGACTATGAGAGTCATGGCTTTTCCCAGATTTTCAAGTTCACTATCTAGTTTTCTGGACACCTGGAACCCTCTGCTGTTGGACATTCAGAGAAGCAGCTAAGATCCCTTACACTACACCCGTTCATGCAACACCACCCCCAAAAAAGGGCATGCATAGATTTCTTTGTCTGGGAGTACAAAGAGCCAAGTCTGTTCCTAAGACCTGTAAAACACATTACACATCTATGTTTCTGCCCACCATTTGTTCTATATCCTGTACCTGTAAAGATGATCAGTCTTGCCTAAGCGTAGCATTTGTTCTTACTGAATTGCCTCCTTTTTTTGTTTTCAGATAATTCCCAATTTGCCAAGATCATCCCGAATTCTAACTCTGTCTTCCAACATCCTTGAAGCCTTTCCCAATGTGATGCTGTCTGCAGTCTTAACAAGCATATTCTCTATTACATTGTCCAAGTCTGTCTGTCTAATTCTGGTTTTAGTGCCAAAGCTATAAATCAAGAGATGCATCACTGTGAGAATGAGAGCAGAATCCATACACCTCTTCAGTATTTCCAAATGTTCACAGTTCTTTGGCTAAGAAGTTACAGAAAAATATATCGCTTTACAGTAGGCAGAATTTTTCAGACACTAAACATCAAAATGGTTGTAAGAAAGACCAAAAGTCAGGGCTTGTAGCTAGAACAATTTAAACTGAGTTTATATGTGTAGAGTTGTAGGTTAAACACTTCAAGGTGGTTACTTATATTCACTCTTCATTTACATTTTGAAGTAGCTATTGGAAATGCACTGTACAATAATATCTACAAGAAGACAAAGATCAATGAGAGCAAACCAAATCAGAAATAAACAGTCTTTATGTAAATATTTAATATTCTAAAAAAATAATTATTAGGCCATTTCATTTCACTGTCTTCTTCCTGCATTTACTCTTTTCCTAGAATACAGATGAAGTTATTCTGAAGTGACTTACTGTCCCCCTGCCTTTCTTCAAGAGAATGGAGAATACAGTGCCTGATCACGCACTCTTATACTGTATTTATCTCCCCAGTACCTGGTTCACAGAGAGCCTGCATAGGCTATAGGTAACTCCACAGCATTACCTCCCGATACTCTTTCACAGAGTAGGTTTTCACTATTCTGTAACAAACTAGGGAAAAAGAAATTAAGAAACAAATGAGTATTTCTTAAAAACAGAATTAATGATGAGAATAACCCAACTGTCTTTGAAACCTCCTTTGAACTCTTTGAAACCCAAAGAAATTTGTTTAAAAAACTTAAAACTTTTTCATTATAGACAAATACAGATTCTTGCTGTGGCAATCACAGCCAAAAGATACAGTCATATGGACCTTGCCTACAGAAAGCTAGCTATAAATGGCTGAAGTAGCACAAATTGCTCTCGGAAGGACCCCTGCTTTGGTCTTACAATTTCCCTAATTAAATTTCTTTTTTTTGCCATGTATTTGAGAACTAATAATAAACATGCCACACCTAGATACAACCCATTTTACATGATTCTCACTGCAAATCAATACAGGCTCTCAATACCGCAGTCACAATCCTGTTCCAGTGCAATGAGTGGGGGTCTATATCAGTGTCTTCAGTGCAAGCTAGGTTACACACAGTATGAATCAAATGCCCCCAACATTTTTTTCTTGGCAGGAAAGGGTAAGAAACTCCTTAATATTGTACGAATACTGCCAAATAATTTGTGACAAATGAAAGACTGATACTCTAATTCAAAGTATAGTCCATATATCTGTTCATCCTTCTTTACAAAGTCTTTATACATTCATTTCCATGGAAGGCTCTCACAGAAATTGTTGTATATTGTATTTTTGTAACTTTTGGAGATGAAAAATATGCACATATATATATATAAAATACATACATAAATACATATACACAAATATATTTTACATATAATATCTAAAATATGTATAGAATATTTTTACAGATTATAAAATGCAGGATATGCTCCTTCATGATTGGCAGTATCTATGGCGTATGCCATATTTGTTTCATGTGCTCCATTTCAGCATATCCTGGGTAGACATTCATGAGCTAAAATAATTAGCCAAACTGGAATATACAATAATTATCCAAAATGGTACTTATAATTCTGCTCTAATAAAAGGTGATGAGATCCTTAATGACTTCAAGCAGTAAGAAAGGGCAGGGGGGAAGAGAGCTAGAAGCTGTTCTCATTATGAAAACTGACAGCTCTTGGTTCCAATTTTGTCCCAAACTGCCACACAGATTAATATTTTTCTTTCAAAGGCACATTTTTATAAGAGATTACGTTTTCCTCTGAAAGCAGAACAGCTCCATTCAAAGTCGTTCCCATTTGTTGCTGCCTGTTTCTGCCTGGCTGGGCTGCGAGCCTACTGTAGCTCTGCGGATCTGTGACCTGCACTTCACTCCCTCTAGGCACTATAAATAATTTCCATGGAAACAGCGCTGAAGAGGATATCTGCAAGCTGAGAAGATATCTACAGCACTTCTGTTAGATTTATGTCTTGTCTTTTCTTCCCTCCATTTTCTCAGATAAACCAACATGAAACACATTTATTTTATAAAATACTTTACACACACAACTGAAGTTACGGAAGAAATAAAAGACACAGGAATACATGAAGGAAACTCCAACTCCACGATGTGTATTTATCTATTTATAGATTATCTTCACACCCTGCATTCCCATTTCCCCTGAGAAAAGAGTACATTGCATCTATACTGCACTTTTTTCACCCAGGGAAGGACTGTGCCTCGCTCATCAGGGCCCTGAGCTGGAACTACATGTATATATGAGGTTTTTAATGAAGATTGATCTAATTTATACCTTGAGGAGGCTGAGAGGCAGAATAGAAAGACATGAAATCAAAGCAACAGAGCCCTGAAATAGCCTCCCAAGACGCCCAAGGGAGGAACTGGATGCTGCGGGATGCCCTGCAGCCCAGCAAAGCGCGAGCAAGTGAAATCTGCAGCTCTTTGGGCCTGGATGGCAATTTAGGACATAGCGAAAGTCAGCTAACTTCCCAGCCCCTTCCCTTCTGGCAATGTAAAGGCAATGTTCACAGCGTGGGGAACAGTTAGGAAAGAATCTGGAAACCCACCAAATCCAGTTCCCTCGTGACCCCTACGCAACAAGAGTGGCTGCACCCTGGCAGCGCACCGTCCTCCCTGCCTGCCCGTCCCGCGGGGGAGGCCGCGGCCGTGGGCCTCCCAGCAAGCATGGTGGCGTTGCTCCAAGGGCCCGGGGGCCGCGGCAGCCTCCCCCCGCTGCAGATGCGGGGCTGCCTCCGCTCCCATGGGGCTGCCTCCGCTCCCGCCGGGCTGCGCTCGCCCGGGCTGCCTGCAGCACAGGAGCTCAATCAAAGAATCACAGCAAACCCATCCAACACAAGCACCGAAGGAAAAATAACCATAACTACTGCTTTGCTTGTTACTTTTCAGTATAATAATAGTTGTCACGGAATGCGACAATATATTTAAATAATTATCCTTATATGCATTACAGGAATTTTTTTGTAGCTCCTTCTCCCTTCCATGTTTCTCTTGCGGGATCTAATGTATTCTCACATGAGTTTCAAATGCTGCCTCTGAGGTTTTTTCTTTATTAAAATATAGCAGAGATTCCACACCATCCTTTGCAGTTTTGCCAAGCATTTCAATCTCTTTTTTGTGATCCAAAATACAAAACATTGCTCTCACGTCAGGAAGAATTCCTACAGTTCACAGTAGTACCAACACATTAGCACCAAACAATGACTCAGGTTTCCTCAAGCCACTCTTCTAAAGCAAATAAGACTTTAAGAAAAGATTGCCTACTAATACATAAGCCATATATTCATTGCACATTTGCAGGCTTTTCTTTGTAATATAAACTTAGAAAAATACTTGAAAAGCCAAGACTCTCCTGGAATTTATTTAACCAAAGTAGTTCAAAAAAATAACAAATAGAAGATAATTCATCATAATAGATACCTGTAATTACATCTTTTCCTGTAGTTACTGAAGTCCAGAGATTACTATTCACCTAATGTGTTTGACAGTTCTCAGGTCCAGTAGTTACACAAACAAGAGTTTCAAGATTAGAAAATGATTTCTTGTTTTCAATATAAGATATCCTGAAGGTAGCTATTTTTTAGAGAGTTTTCAGATCCCAACTCTACCTGTCAGAATTCCCACTGTAACTACTTCAGGTACTAACAAATTATTTAACATTCTGCATATTACTTAATTCTCTGTTCCTTGTTTTATCACTCTAAAATAAGTATCAAATAATAGTTACCAATCTTCCTTCACAGAATTATCAAGAAGGTTAATTAATGTTTCTAGCACTCTTGAGATTCTCAGATGAAAACACAGTGCAAATATGAAGGGCTTTGAAGAAAATTTGAATTAACTGTCATAATCACCAAAGACATATTTCATACTGTTAGTCTCAGATTTTCTTTAGTTTACTATTTATAATATTCTTCCTAAAGTTACCATTTGCTGCAAAATATCTTCACTAATTTGAAATCCCTTATTATGCCTTCCTTCAGAAAAAAAAGCAAATTGCATCCATAACACATTAATCATAATTTTATCTAGGCAACATAAGCGAAGCTAGATCATGTTTTTGCAATCACCTCTGTGCAAAGAGATGGACTCGGCACCTTTCACTTCTTTCATGCCTGGAAGCAGCCACAGGAGAGCAAAAAGGATGCATAGCTGCATAACTATTTCTTAACTCCTGACACCAGCTAGATACCCCATTTGAATTTGCTCATTGGGAACAACCACCCACAACAATAACATACTTAATTTACCCTGTTCTTCCTGCCACTATAGTTATGTACCCTAACATTCAATCCCTAGTTTCCCCTATCAATCATTTTGAATTAACAACAAAAGAGTAACATAGGCTTTTTATGAAATATGGTCCAGGTATTATTAAAAAAAAAAAATCAAGAATATGTGGATTAAGTAACAGTAAAAATACATACATTTCTACTAGATTTTGAAAATCAAATGTATCCCAGTTTCCTTCTGGCAGTTTTCAGTGGAAAGTCCTTTGATTTACAACTGAATGCTCATGAGAGACATTCATTTAATAACTGGAACAATCATCCAATAAGAAATCCTATAAAGGACAGCAAAAGAAATAATTTTCAGAATTTAAAATTGTGATATTTGATTCCTGAGAAATCATAAACTGTTAGAAAAATTAGATAGTCTGGTTTTAAAATTCTGCATACCTGGTATTAGCCAATAAGCTGCATTTAAAAAAAGATACTGTTCAAAAAAAAGTTCCCAGAAGGTTAAAATGCAGTTTTGGTCACTGGAATGTGCGCCTCCAAGAAGGCGATGCTGTTGTGTCAATAGCATGCATGTATTCAGTGTCCTCTTGATTTTATTTACAACTGAATCTGATGCAGGTTCTAATCTCTGTTGTATCCAGGGTAACCCCTTAGATTTATTTCACTAACAAGAATCTGATTTAGCTTTATAATTTGGAGTTTGGACTTACCATTATCATCTAAGCATGTTTTAGCCATATTAAGATATTTCATTATCACACAACAGAACTATATTTGTCCAGTATGTAAATATTTATGAGACTCCAGTCCACATACTATCTGCTTTAGCTTATTATTTGGTGTGGGAATGCAGACCAATTAGATATATTAGGGGGCTTTTACAGACACACATGGAATTGTCTTATACTAAAATATCTTGCTCTTTGTTCAGTAACCATATCAGTTTGAACTCAAATTCTGTGAAAGCTTTTTCTGAGTCCTACAATTCATTTTTAACTAATAGCTATTGGCTGCATTTGCTTCGCTTTCTGTAAACAGCTTTAAGATTGGATTTTATGTACGAGGGCTTACAGAAAATGCTGAAACACACAGGAAAACCTACTCACAGAAAGAACTGCACAATACAAACACAAACCTGGTTAAACACTCACAGACCATTACCATGTCAACATGTGAAATCCATAACAACCAAGTAAAAAACCTAAATCTGCACTTTGGATTACTAATGAAATCTGTTACGAGTTTTACTGTGCTTCAAATAGATTCACTTCAGAAAATCCTGACCTATTTGAAAACATGTTGAGTCTCTGTTGCCCAGCATCTCACACATCATTTCTAATGAAACAAATTTGAGATAAATGCTACTAAAGCTGAATGGCAATGATTTTATTCTTACAAATTTTTCAATTATACTCTTAAATTTGCACAAATGCAAATGACCTTAGAAGGCAAAGAGTAGCTCTACAGACCAAAACTTAAAGTGGTTTAATTAATCTAAAATCAGTAACTTATCACTGAAATAGCTACTCAATTTATTATAATACACAGTTGACCACTATGAGATTAATTCTTTAGTCCTCAGTAAGGAAATCAAGAGAGGAGTCCTGCCGCAAACCCCAGTCACTGAGGATATCACTAGCTGATCTTCTTCCGGGGCCTAACGCTGCTCCACGCTTCGTGTTTGCCACGCAGGCTGCTCTTGCAACGCACCTCCCCCAAACCCGTTGTTCATGTGAGCCAACCGTGGCCTTAACGTTCACGTATCATGCCTGACACTGACTCTCATTTTACACCTAGGCCTGGCTATGAAATTTCCCATTAACCAGTATAAATTCCCACTTACCAACTAGCTGTCACAGCCCCTCTTTTTTTTTCAAAATTTCTCTCTAATGAAACTTTTAGTTGAATCTTTCCATGGGAATTTTTTTTACTTAAAAAAGAAATATCTGAACACCCCAAAACTCAAAACCTTTACACTTTTGGGAACAAAACCTGAGAAGATCAGCTTCAGGAACGTTCTTGCAGTGAGAAGCTCCCCACGGGAGCCGTGCTCCCAACTCCTCACTTTGCTCCCTCCGTTTCCCCGGGGGTCCTGGGCGGCCCCACGGGGCCCCACGCTCCCGCGGCTGCAGCGCTGCGCAGGCTGGCCCAGCGCAGCCCGACGAAAGAGAATGCGACATAAGCCATTGAAAACACAGAACTGGCACTGCAGCTGCTTTATAAGCTCCTTTTTTTAGTTTTCAGCCAAATGTTTTTAGCTGAAAACTTTCTGAATTTCAGTTTCAGCCAACCAGGAAGCTCCCACAAAGACGCTTTCTGAATTGTTCTACAGAGGCAAAAATTAGTAAAAGTATTTCGTAGCTACTTATACCTGTGCAAGTTACTCCCATTCTAATATACCTAGGAAATTTTCCCCTTTATTGCTTTTTTCACTGTTTAGCTTACCCCAGACCTTCATCTACTCCTTGCTAACTCATTCCCTTTGAAGTAAGGGACTCAGACAGCGATTCCCCCCCCACCCTTCATTCATTATGGCCCCTTGAAGTTGCTGAAGCAGCACAAAATTCTGGAAAAGCCCCAGTTCTGGAAACCCCAGTTAAGGATGCTGACAAGTATTTCTGTGACAAATCTTAGATTTCATTTCTTTTAATAAGGTTTTGACTTTAGTAGCTACTGAGGAAAGTTTAAAACATGAAATAAATGCAACTGTAAGCAAAAATGAGGGGAAATAAGAAGAATCTTAATCAATGTTTTTACTCTCATTTGGGGGGGCTGACTCGTGATGTTGAATGAATGCAGCCAGTAATAATAATCAAATATTTCATTCTCAGTCTATTTATAAGACCAGAATATTTTCAATTCATTAAATCTAAGAGTTAGTTTTCTTCCCTCTTCCTATCACACTAGAGATTTTTCATACAAGTGACTACTTTTTTGCACTTAAATGCAAATGATTTCTGATGAAGTTTTAACATGGTAGTATAAAAATTGCTTAAAGCTCTTGACATGTTAGAAATAAAATCTATTTATATCTCCATTTTTAATGACAAAAGAGAGATGAAATCATTTTTAGAAAACTCTATTTTAATTCTGTTTTATAGAAGCAAATTGTGACAAAAAAAATTTAGCCAAATCCTTAAGGGGAAGTGACCGTAATCTGAACCATAACCTTCAAGACTAGCTTAGATTCCATCAAAATACATAGATAATAACTAAAGATGTTATCACAGTTATAAAAGCATCACAGTCTAGGTGAAAAAAAAAATGGGAACACAAATATTCTCCTCTACAGCACTAATACAGAAGGCTTAGGGTGACTTAACAGCAGCCTTCCAATACAGGGCTGTTGGGAAGATAAAGCTCTTCACAGAGATGCATGGCAGGAGGATGAGACACAAAAGGCACAAACTAAAATGGAAGGTTCTGACTTGACATTAGGAAAATGATTTTCACCACGAGGACAGTGAAGCACTGGAACAGTTTGCCCAGGGAGGCTAAGGAGTCTCCATCCTTGGAGTTTTTCAAAACTCTGAGAAACCTGGTTTGAACTTAGTGTGGATCCTGCTCTGAGAAGGGGGTGGGACTGGATCCTGGGATCCCTTCCAACCTGCATGACGGAGTCTATGGGTGTGCAAAAGCTGTAAGTATAATTTCTCACACATACAGATTCTGAAGCATCCCAGAGTCTGGATTTTTTCCTATATTTCTCTTTTTTTATGAGAAGGAACTCCAAGGATACAGGAGAAACATGTTAGAAAACTCTGTCAGCTTTGGAAGGAATGGGCAGATGATCACAATCATGTCGCCATGACTCGGAGCAGCTACTTGACTTCTGAGCTATGGCCGCTTCCTGCATACAAGTTCTCCAGTACCACCCACCGCCACACGAAAGCAGTGGTCTAGGCTTTGCCAGTGTGGCGGACCATCCCAAGATTCACAGCTTCAATTCAGAAGCAGTGGGTAACACAGTATATGCCAGGCCTCCGTGCAACTGTTTACACCTCTGAGCATTCACATCTTCCCTATCTGTTTACATCCATTCTAACTACCGTTTGACATAACTGACCTATCTGGATATCTTATCTCTTCAGCCAAATGCAGTACTGAAGCATAAAGTCTAAATGAAAACAAAAACTCCAGAGATACTCAAGTTAGTGCAGTCTTTAAGGTCTTAACTGACCCTCTTTCTATGAGGGGCCTTTCTTTGCTGGTAGTTGCAGAAACTCATCCCCTAAGTTTGGGAAGTGCTGTACTGTCAACTTCCAGTTCCGTTTTCACTGCCAAAGCAAAAAAGCAGGACAATTTCTGATGCTATGGTGAATGAAAACTCAGCTGCCCTCACCATGCTTACTGGTGCCTGGTAATTTTTACATCTTTGGTAGCATACATGTAAAATCATGGCTGCAAACAATAATAGCCAGATACCAGCAGGTTACAGCCACTGGTTTCTGCTGTTACCTGTGGGTAACGGCCACTGGTTTCACACCTCAGCTGTCGATTTGGAGTGGCACAGGAACTAGTTGATACATTTCTATCTCAGATGATTCATCTCCTTTTACAGATATTAAGTTCTATAGTATAATTACCAAATAGTCTTTCACGATCTGCTTGCCCAGAAATGAGTACTCAGATCACCTGGGACTAGGCTGTAATTAATAATGAACAGTTTTTTGGGTTTTTTTTACATGAACTAGTTTCTGCAATAGTTTTTCCACCTCACAGCTATTTGCCTGATAATTGGGCTAAACAGTCTTCAGTTAAGGGTCTCCTTTTGTCATTGTACAAGGGGGTCATTGCCGTATCTTAGAAAGTAGGCTTCTTTCTGCATTATTCCAAGACATGAGAAACACTTAAGATGTCATAGTCCTTCTGTAATTGGGTATGGCATAAGCCTTAGGCTCCTACTACTGTGTTTTTACAAAGGACGATGTAATGCTGCAGTTTTGAATTATAGTATCTAGGATTGAACTTCCCTTTTATTTTCAAAGGATGCTCAGGAAAAATAATAGCTAACATGCTGCAGAGGGGATGTAAAACACCACTGCTTTTTACAGGATGGGAAACATACACATTTATTATGTAGATTTGTATAATGATAAAATACTTCTTCAAATAAAACATATGGCTTGTGTGTGGGGACACACAGTATCACAGACATACATCCATATGTAATACATATATTCAGTGAAGCAGAAGCCAATCATTGTTTACAGACAGACAAAAAAAAAAAAAAAAAAGCAAGCCAGAAAACTCACTTTCAATCAGACATACTGCTGCAGAGATTGTAGTTTTGTAGAAGCTGAAGGAAAAAAAAAATAAAAGCAGGGCTGTTGGGTGTTTTTCCCCCCTTAATGACTCTTTAATTTTTATCTCATCCTGCCCCCTAGTGGGAGTGCATGCCACAGGTTTGCTGATTTCAGAAAGGCAAATTGGTAAAATTCGGTAAAATTCCACCCCAAAACAAACTAAATGTCATATATAGCTATTTGTAAGAAATAACATGTATCTAACTTGCTCCAGGGAGGATATAATGAAGTAATAACAGAAAGAGTACGTTAGTATCATACAACAAAAGGCTATGTGTTGAGCCTGCCAAAAATTAACAAAACACCTGCATTACTTTCACATGCTCTCACTTTGAATCTGTTACCTAAGAAGCAACAATGTTACTTGCAAGAAATATACTTTTTATTCCAGATAGATATTTAATACTCATAATTAAATGAGACTGGCTAGTAAATATATATAACTTACATAAATAAACACAAAATGTTCATTATTTGCTGGTGTTTTAGTAAAGGCTCAGGATATAGCATTATCTACAGGGGGACAGAAAGTTTATTTGTTTATTTACAGATGAGATAAATTCTTCTATTTTACATCTAAAATGATCAAAGATCACAGATCTGCTGTGGGCTACAGCTTGGTAGTGGAAAGGGTGCTTTAGCTGAAAAGTTAGCAAGGACAAAAGCAAACTCAGAGGCCTTCAAAATGCTAGCATTTACCATTCATTTAATTGCTACTACTTTGCTCTCACTGAATGACTCCTCTAAGAGTTACAAAATAAGACACCACCAACACACTCAAATCCTAATTTTCATCTCTTCAACACATTCAGCCACGCTTAGACTTTCTTTGACATACCTGTAGTGCAAACTCAATTCCTTCATCCCATTTCAGCTGGACACTTCCATATACTCAGGAGCTCCCCAGCTCAGCCACCTCACACACCAGCATTTCTCTTGCCCTGAACTTCAGCTGCTGCAGACCCTAAACCCCATGTACAGCTCACTCTGCTCTTGTCTACACTAGGTTTGCTCTGGGGGTGGGGAAAATCATCCAGCTCCACTTCGGTCAGTGAAAACACCAGCACTGCGGTCTCTAACACAGCAGAGCCTTTGAGGCAGCAATGCTTGCATCACCCTAGGCAAGTCAACAAAAACAATTCCCCTGGTATTCTCAGGTGTGACAGAGATAGCCAAATCACCTAAAAAGGACATTAAATGAGGCAGGGTGGGAGCCAGGAGAAAGAGTGGGATCTGCAGCTACTGGGGGAGCAGTGTTGCGCAGGCTGCTGAGCCTGTTCTTGGGCCACCGCAGCCCTGGCAGATGGCTGCAAGGGGATGTCAGAGATCCTGGGTCAACTCCCAAACCAGTGCTCTTCACAGTTTCTCCAGGAGATTCACAGTACAGTTTCCCTGAGCGCTACTGTAACACTTTCTCGGTACGAACCCTTATTTAGCAAGCTGCTAACATATTCTGCAGGAAGTCCAGCCTCCAGCTGGTCTCAAGGCACCTCTGGTCGCAGTAATAATGGCAAGGTCAGCATGTTAAATGGAGCACACTCACCTCCCCACACTCCAATAACGACTAGGCCACTTGATAAACTAGAACAGTCTCAGCAGCAGCCAGAGCTCTCTTCACCCTCCTTTCCTTCAGGTGCATCTGCTGTTGTCATCTGTCCAAAAAGCAAATGAATGCTTACACCCTTCCTTGGTTTCCTGCTGCAAATAGCAGGAGTCACTTTTTTACAAATATATATGCTATTTGACAGAAGAGCTCAATTCTGATCTCATCTAGATATATAAACCAGGAGTAACTATGGACATATGTAAGTACAAAATACTGGAATACTAGAAAAGAGCAGAAATGAAAGGATATATGATTTCTATATGCACTGTGGCCTGGATTCTCAGCTGGTATAGATCAGCGTGATTTCCACTGCCTTCAACTTAACTGCTTTACACTCAGCGAGAATCTAGCCATGTGTGACAGCTTTGGGCAAAAGGAGATTAGACATCTTACTGCAGTTACATAACAATTTGCTATGTTGTCAATTTACAAGTTACAATTAGAACGGTCTATCCTGCAGAAACATACCTGTGTGCATGTGAAAATGCCCTAGGCTACATGACACAAAGTTCCATAATGTCTCTAACTAATCAAAAATGTCATAAGAAGGGGTAGGTTGCAGATGAAGATGATCTGCCAGCTGCAGACTAAAACAAGAATGTTTAGAGAACAATTTCTTATGGCTCTGAATTACCACAGTACAACCTTTTCTCTACATATCAACCCAAGGCAGACTAATTTGTGCTCAGACATTTAGGGATTACATGCTTTTATGAACTGCATGCACTGGGATACAAAGGATTGTGTTTTCAGTGCCATTTGACAGCTTATTTTAATAATGCTCTAACCACATAATAAAAACCTGATGAGATCTCAGTTTAGTTAAGTTCAGTTAAATTGCCCAGGGTACGAGTAGGTGCTATAGAGGCTAATTAAAAAAAGGCGCTCTCTCTGTTTTCATTGTAACACAGAAGGATTCTGGTGCATCTCCACTGACTGTAATTGATTTAGCCTCTGATTTATATAAATTTATGCTCTAAATAATTCAAATAAGGACCTGATTCTGCAACCCCTGTTTGTTTCAAACAGGGTATACTCAGGTGAATAACAGCATCTATGTTAATATTCTAACTAAACAGTGGAAATAAATAGGTAAATAAATGAAGAGAGAGCATCGCAAAGGGAGAAAGTCTCTTATTTTCTGTGATACTATAGATTATAAAACACTGCCGTGTTTAAAGTTGTTTGGTTGGGCCATTTGGCCCATAAGCCTCTTTCTTGGCACATTTGGGGAAGAGGCAGATAGACAAGCCCTGCCTACTCACAGACTGTCTATGAATCAGAGAGAGAGAAGCCCAGCAAAGCAAGGGCAATCTTCCTGAAGCAGGTAACACATCTATGCCCCACCTCTGGGCCACAGAAAGGATCCCTCCGAGAGCACCCCCAGGGTTACTTTCTGCTGGACCTAGAATGGAAGAAATTCTTCCTAGTGAGCTCTGGGACTTCCAAGGCCTCTTTGCATCACACCTCTCCTTTACCTGGTGTAGAGGAGCTGAATGCTGTGATGCTTTCATCCCCAAACACAGAGCTGGAGCCATGGTAGAAGGCAGCAAAGCCTTTGGGCACAGCTCCCTGTTAGGCTGCTTCACATCTGTGGTGTTGCTGACCAGGTGAGCTGACTTCTTTTATCAGACCAACAGATATAGCTGGAGAAAGAAACAAGTTTTCAAAACACATGGTCCTTAACAGACTTTCTGTGCCCCGAAGTTTGTCTTTTTTCCAATCACCTGGTCTGTCTGATACAAGGTATCACCTCTGCATGTCAATCTTGCACCTTTACCAAGCACTTAAAGTCATCTGAAAAAATAGAAAAGCTTTGGCATTAGAAAACAGATACTTCCTTTAATGGATAGGGCTGGTCATTACCAGTGTCTTTGGTCTGGCCTGTTCCTGCTGCTGAACACTGGTCAGTTGCCCTCATCTAAGCAGTGTGCAGCAAATTCATTGTGACACTTGTATCTGTCCCTTCTCACTAACATCACACAGGACAGCCCCCATAACTTCACAAATTCTTTCACTCAGCCCATAATGGGGAGGAGGGGGGGAGCAGGCCTAAAGGAGGAAGGTGTTTCAGTCATCTTGTAGAATGTGTGAAGAATTCCATAGAAAAGATTACGTCTATATAACCATTAAATGGCTTCTATATAACCATTAAATGGCTGAATGAATTCTACAAAAAGAGGAGCTGCTTGGCATTCCAGTCACCCCACTGTGATACCATTAGAGGACTTGCTCTATCTGCCCAGGATGCAGAAGTTAGCTAACTCCCAGACAGGACATTTAAGCTGCTTAAAGGAAAGAAGCAAAGTACATGTTTCAAATCCAAAAAATGATTATGCATTTTCCTGCAGCATCAAGTACAGCACAAACCATCCATGTGCGTGCGTGTGTGTGTGTGTGTGTGACTACCAGTTGTCTGGACAAAGGAAAAAATAAAACAACTTCCAATTGTGCAAATTTAAAAAATCTATTTGAGCTCACATTCTGTAAGACCGCATCAGACAAAACATGTCACATTGACAAAGCATATCACAAATATTTGTATTCAACATAAAAAGAAACAAACCATATCCAATTAAATATCACACTGCCTTTGAGAAAGAAAACAGAGAGAGGAGGCTAAGAGGGCTATCTGAACTTGGCTCAGTGACCAGAAACGGTAACTAAGGAACCTACCTCACTTCTTGCACATGGCACTGATTTGTTTTTTCACTGTGGACTGAGGTCTGTGGCAGGGATCTTGCTCTCTGCAGCAATTCAGCATCTGAAAAGACTCACTGAAGAGATCTTGTGGCAATGCTTGGTGGGGGTGGTTGGGTTTTCCATGTCTTTGGACTTCAGTCAAGTGCTTCAAGCATTATGACCAAAAATTGAATGACCCAGTTAGGGAATGAAATATTCATAATTGTGTATCTTCCATCTCCTAAGCAACCGCATTTGTCATCTTTCTTGTTTCTGAAGACCTAAAATATAAACACACACATTAAAATATTAAAGCAAAAATATGCATTATTATTTCTTCAGAAAGACATATGCTCCCTGCTACCTGAGGGATTTTTTTTATCATGGCTTATTACTACTGGATGCTAGAAAGACATTTGTATCATTTCATAGGAGAGGTGCAAAAGAACCTGCTGGCTTGTTTTAGAGAGCTCTCATCCCATTTACATTATGCTTTTTTGCGGAGAAAATGCCTTTTGCTCTAGCTGGTTTTGGTGCCAGATTATTTAATATCTGTTTTCCCCTGATATTTTCTAAACCCAGAAGACAGTCCTGGAGCCCAGAAGACTTTAAGAGCTCTGCTGAATTTATTGCAGGATAGGAGGACCTGACTGTGGACTGCAAATTCCAACCCGGTTCTCCTAAACCATAATTTTCACCCTGAGAGGGAACGTGAACTGCTAGGGTTTTGTCTTAATTCAGGATGAAAAAAAAACTTAAAAAAAAAATCATTTGAATGTTTTCCTGGAGAAAAATTCCTATTCCCAACTGACCAAAAAAAAGGCCTAGAAGCCACCACATAGAGACAGAATCTTACTTTTATGCACCTACTTCTTGATCCATGATAAACTTTTAATATGGTTAACACTTACCGTCCACAAAGGGACCTTTGTAGCACAAAGGGTCATTAAATCTTCTAACTTTACCTCTAAAAGCTTATAGAATTTCTTCATAACCAACAACCACCCAGTCTTGATTTGAAAGAGTCAAGCAATGGATAGTCCATCACCTCCTTTGATAGTTCACTCCAGTCATTAATCCCACTGACTTACAAAAATTTTGCCTGCAACACTATAGAACCACACAGATATACTCATGGGAGTCACCCTCTTTCCTGGACAAGGATTACAAGTAGGAGCACTGCTGCTAATGTGGCTGTAGGTCTGCAGTCCAGCTTCTCATTGCTTGGGGGTAAAGAAGTGGCTGCTTCTGCCTGGGCAGAGGTAACAGTTTTGAGACATCACGCTTTAGAAATACGCTGACGGCCTGTTCCCTCAGAGCTAAGAGCCATCAGGGAGCCCAGTTTCCCTTTCCTACCTTCGCCTCAGGTACTACAATTATTGTTTTTATGTTTCTACCAGTACAGATAGTCTCTTCTCATACTGCTGTTTGCTACATTTGTGCTTCCATTTGTCATTAGATTTCTACAAACTATATTACCTGAAAATCTGGACCTTCACTATAATAATGAGGTAACTTTTATACCAGCATTCAGATATTAAAAAATACAGCTATTTTTAAGAAGCTGCTAATAAACCTAGGAGTGACATCACTATTCCTTCATTCCTGAGACGTCTCCAAGGGAAAAAAATTGTTACTTTACTGCAGTAGTGATTATATACCCCCTGACAGGGGTCTGACTGTGCTAGGCACAGTAAACACATGATATAACGAAGTGCCTTCCTGGCTCAAACATGTTACATTTTCAGCATACATGACAACAGATGGAGAAAACCCTGGAGTATCAATATTGCATGCACCAGAAGGGATTCTTCTCACAACACATGAATTACACTGTTGCTACTTGTACTATGAGTCCTTGGTCCAACACCATATCTTGCAGGACTAGAGGTGGAATTAGATTTTCTTTCAATTTCTGCAGATTGAGTGCTCCCTCCCACACATTTCATTTTACTGCTGTCAAAGTTCATTCTCACTGGTATTGTCATTTTTATTTTGAAAATGTTTTCAGATTACAAGAGGCTGCAATGGAAAGAATCACTGACACAAACCTGGCATGCTTTTCAGCAAGCAGTAGAAGGAAATTGCCTGCATTGCAGCCATGACAAGCAGCACAGCCCACTGGTAAGACAACTTGTTTTCCTCCTCAGAAAGCAGCACAGAACATGGCTGCAGCAACAGTCATCACCCACTTTGGTATCTGCCCACTGGAGGTCAGCAACAGGGAAAAGGACAACTTAGCAACATGTTGTGCTTGAATATGCAGGGTCGGGAGTGTTTCTGCAGCAAACGACTGACCTGAAAGCCCAGATGGTTTGTAAGCAGTACCCCTTACAAGCAATTTTCACTCAGGCCAAGCCAATTTAAAATTTGTTAGGCTTGCGTGTACTGAGAGCAGCTTTTGGCATACCTCAAACACACTGTATAGTGTTTTTCATTTTTGAGAGGCTTTGTTTCTTCTTCTGATGTCTAATACATTTGAACTTTCATAGAAGGACTAATCAAACCAAAAGAATACTCTTTCATAGCCTGTGTGTGGACCAGATGCACTTCTGTTGATGTTGCTGAGAGATTTCTCCCAGTGGATTTAAATTGGGAAAAGGAACAGGCCATATGGTAGTAAAGATAATTTACATAGCACCTTTTATCACCAAATATCACAAAGCACCTTGCAAATCATCTACTGTACAGGAGGAATTTCACTCAGTACTGAAATGCAAATACCTTTGGGGTAAAACTTGGCAGATACATAATAGCACACAGTAACACTGTGAAACAGCTTGGAACTAGTTGTGAAGAATAAAGTCATAGCAAACTGAAACCATACAGGGAATGTAGGTTGACAAACTATAGGAACAAATTGTGCAGTTTTAGTCTGCACAATTTGACTCTCTGTGTGAAACAACAATTCATTAAAACTATTTTCTTCCTTTTGACACATGCAACTCTATTAAAGTGATATGCAAATAGACATTCAAAATAAGACACAAAACTAAGCGTGTAACTTCATACTAGTTTTGCAGACTTACTGTACATAGACACTGTAAATGTGTATACATTATCTTAATCTGAATGTCCCAGAAGCTAATATGGTCAGGAAAAGTTACACTATTTTTAATATTGATCATTATGAGGTAATGTGGGAGACACTGACAATTTTTGATACTGTCATGCATGTCACTACATAAGTTAGAATAATCAAGAAAAAGCAATTGTTTCAAATGCTATAAATTTTTCTTTCTATCTACCCCAGCAAAAGTGAACAACAGGAGAAAGAGCACATGACAGAGTCTAATATCCATTAGAGTCAGCAAAGAAAACAGTCACTATTTAATTTTCAAATGAGACTCAACATAAAGTTGCTTTAATGAGTCCCATTTCCTGAAAATGTCACCTTCTTTGCTTACCATTCTACCACTGATGTTTTGTTTCACACTAGATTATTTGTCTTAAACTATCTCCTCTAGATGTATTCACATTATTTTTATGTGCTGTTAGAAGTCAATTCTAAATCCTGCTCAACAAATTAAATGAATATTAAGCAGACACAAAACATAATTTAATTTATGCTGTATATTTATAGGGCTCCCAGAACAACTTCCCACAGAATCATTCACTGTACTTAATAGGAAACAGGAAATTTAGTTTCATTTAACAGGATTTTGAGATGAGGTTTTCAAAGCACCCAGGAAGTTCAGCTGCCAGATCCTATCTTTTGAGCTTCTCTTTCTAAGAATTGCTGTCCTCTGCCTGCAGTAAGCCAAGCCTGGTCACACAAAATCACAGCACTCTTAGTATCATGCTTACCCTCATTATCTAAACCTAACCACAGTGGCCTTTCTCCTCCCAGAAAGGATCAAGATGTATTGACAATGTTACTGATCCTTTATTAAATGACCAAAAGGCTTGTCCTTACTCAAGGGGAGTACCAAGGGCATCAGCTTCCAGCATGAGTAATCTTCTGTAGCCCACAGTGCAGCATTTTCAGCGTGGCCATGTGACAGCTGCAAAACTTTTCCATATTAAATTAGTTGCTAATTAGGAACAAAGTGTTTTCTTGGAGATGTTCAAGTGCTTAAAATTGACTGTGACAAGATACAGTCTTAGGATATTCCGGTTCACTCCAAAGGAATAACAGCTGAGACTGTACACTATGAACACCAATACTTTGCTGTCGTGAAAATTATGGGTTAGAAGAGATGCCCAGAATACCATGAAATTCACATCTCTGAGGGGAAGCGGTGTGCTGAGGTTCTGGGTGCCTCTTGCTACCTGTCACGCGCCTAATTAGCATTCTTGGAAAATGGGCACTAGCACTATCACTCCACAATTATGATGCCCATTTTCATGGTCATGTTTTGTTCACCCTCCTGATTGTAGTACTTACAATCAGAGTTGCAGACTAGCATGAATGCAGTGCACTCAACCCCCAGGAGTGATCTGCTTTTTTTATTCTTAAAGTAAGAATCACATGCACTAAAAGGACGTGAAAAGACTATTATTAAACTACCTTTAAATATGTTTAATGGTACCACATGCTGACTCAAAAATTCCTTTCCTCCAAACCTATATAAAGTGCAGGGTCTAATTGTGAATGCTTTCATTACTGTGTTGATAAATGTACCATATCATTTGTTTTTTTTCAGAAAAATTTCACATAGGCCATTTTTAATAAAATGTTTTGAAGAGAAAACTCCAATCTATCTATTTAGAAGAGCAATCTTAGCTTCTGTAGTAAAAATAATAATAATAGCACTTACAGTATTTTAGATCTTCCAAGCACTGTATGGATATTAAGTAATTTGTCTGTATTGGCAAGGTTTGATTTTAGTTTGTGTTGGACAATAAGTAACAGCAGGCATCTCATTTCTTTCTTCCATTAAGGTATTTTCCCCTTCCCATTTTCTGCACATATGCCAGATGAGGGCTCAGCCTCCCTGTCAATGGGAATTCCAGACGTCACTCACTGGTGCCACTGCATGGTTTGAATTTGCTTTCACCAGCCAGAGGAACCCACCTGACACCTACCATCTGTAAGATCTCTTATGAACACAAAGGAAAAGATTTCTTCTGAAGCCTGCTCTATTGCCATAACACTGAACTGTCCTAGGTATAGTTTCACAAGGGAATATCCCAGAGCTTCAAAGCCCTTATTTTTCTAGCTCCAAAGCCCTTAGTTACCACCATAACTAATGGAACCAGAATAAGTCAGAATCCTGCTTCCAGAATCCAGCGTTAGGGTGGAAACCCATGATGAACACAGTCCCAAGGATGGTGCTTACACAAATGCAAGAAGAGAAATTATTCTCTTTGTTTTTTTTTCAGTGTAGTCCAATGAGGCAGGGTTTGACAATTTCTGTGTGTAGGGGAGGCCATTTCCTTTGCAGGTAGCAGGAAGTGTAGGCAGAGAGACTTAATTCTGCTCCACGCACCAGGGCCAACTGGACAATAACTGCAATTTGTAAAGCCAGGGCATGTCACAGCAGCAATGAGAGAATCTGCTATTCCAGAAAACACTTGCACTTAAATGTCCTATACGCCCATTGCACCCAGAAACTAGGAAGTCAGTACAGTCACAGTTCCTCTTCAATTACACAGCATCTCTTCATTTGAAGGGCTTCAGTAATGTAAACTACCCATGTTCTTGAAATTTCAAATTAAATCAAGGAAGTTGAGGAGTCTGCAGATGTAAGGAGCATTAATTTAGTCATCTCTATTGGCAGAAGAGCATTTAATGTTCAAGTGTATTACAGACATTTATCTTTTGCTTACCCAGTAAACTTACTTCTATGAGTTTGTGAGGGGAACAGTGCCAATAGACATTAAAATAAAACCATTGGAGCAGCCTGAGCTTGTAGCACTTCTCCCACAGTTGAGAACTACTAGCAAGCAGAGGTGGAATCTCACTTCCAAATGCTACCAACACAGAGGTGAGGCATGTCCAGAGTCCCCAGTGGCTGTGAATGTGCTTTGACTTTGTGTTGCTCCACTGTCTCCCCTATCTCATAACAGTGCATGTCCTGAAAGAGCTTCACCACATGCTTGGTTCCCCTGGGACTGTGTGGCTGCCTCTGCAGAAGGACTTCTGAAGGGTTGTGCAAAACCCTAAGTCCCTGCTGTGGTGGCCAATACAAACCAGCGGATCTAGAAAAAACAGCCCTTGCACTGTGATCATCCTGTCTTTTGCCAGTACCAGTAGGCAGTGCTCCACTAAGACACAGGTCTTAGGTCTTGGGAATTTTGCCACAGACACAGCAATTCTCTATCACATGACCAAAGCAAATACTAGTTTCTTAGGTGCTCAAGTCAATCATCTTTGAATCAGACATTACTTGTTAAGCTTTTCTCTTGAACAGCTAACATTTGGGTGTGGTTTGTATTTCCCATTATATTCAGTTGTGTTCTGAAGTCTGTTTCAGAGGCTGCAGTGGTTACAAATTAGGTTTTGATGACAAGATTTAGCAGGGTGGGATTTGTAGAGGGTTGGATTTGCTACAAGAACCTATACAGCTAAGGGAAAAAGACTTTTCTAGATCTGAAGCAGCTGCTGAAAGGATAAAGCAGAACTGTTTATCACTGATGACACACAGAAAAGATTTCTGAGCTGATGTGTTGCACAGCTTATGAAAGATCAGCACAGGTACACAGAACAAATTCATTGTTTTCTTTTCTTCTTCCCAAAGCCATAAACCTATGTTTCAAAAGTCACTGTTGAAGTGGAGGATGAGATGGAAAAGTTGAACTCTAACCCCATTTTCAAGGACAAGCCTCTTGCTACTTAACCCAGGAATTTTCTGTCTTCTGTTGCATTCTATGCTGCCATCGTCTGGCTCTTTTTATAAAATGCAACATTTGGTAAATCTCTGTCATCTCCAGGCCTGAGTTTTTCCCTGGGTAGGAAACTTCAATGCTTTTTGTAAAGATTTTTCACAGTAAGGATTTCCCTTTGTCCAAGCAGCAAGCCTCTCTCTCTAGCCACCACACTCCCCGAATATTTACCCAGACTCTTGGCCAGGCATCCAGCTCCTTTTGCCTAGCTTAGCACTCAAGGTAGAGGGAGGATGTTGATTTATAGGTCTTTCCATCCTCAGACCTACTATTCTGATTCCAAGTTCCCTCAGTCATCCACCAAGGATTTCTTGATAGCAAGCCAGGCAGTTTTAGCATGCCAGCCACCAGGGTCCTGACTGCATGCCCCAACTCGGGGAATGCAGACATCTCGCTGTGGACAGTGCCTTTCCTCAAGACAGTAAATGGGTGTTACCAACTCTTCCAGTGATTCACTTAAATATAAACAAGTAGTTTATTTACTCTGAGGTAAATTATTTTCTGCCTGACAGGGCAAGGACCAAAGGTGAGAGAATTTTTCCAGTCAGCTTACGCTGATCTGAGGCCACACAGCTTCCAAGAGATCACAACCTTCACCTCCTTCCCATTTGACTGGCAACCAGAGTCCGGTGTACAGATTCTGAAACGTTGATCTGGCTAGAAATTAGTTTTCTGTTAGCTGATAAAACTCTCAGGGAGCCATGAAAGCATTTACACTAAAGCAAACATGGGGGAGGGCAATACATACAGTAACCTTTGCTACATGTCCAGATTGCAACAAACCACCCTGGGTCCCCAGGAAAACCTTTTTTCTTCCAGCGCTTCCAAGGCCTGTCTTTGTGTCTACTCCCTCTAGTCTCTGCCCATGCCACAGGCTCCCTGCCTGCTCTTTCTGGCCCATCCTGCGCTCCAGAAAGCCTGCTCTGCAGAACACACTCAGGTGCTCCCAGAAAAGGTGCTGCTTCATCTTTGTGCCAAAGGATTCACCCCAACTGTCGTGGAGGCAAGCAGGGCGAGGAAGGAAGGTTGCCTGCCTGCCTCTGTGCTGCCCAAGCGCCCCCCTGCTGACAGAGCGGAACAGAAAGGCACCGCACGGTGCACTTGTGTCGTACACGAACTGCAAACAAGCACACACAGCAGACACCTCTGCCACGCAGCACATCCACTGGATTAATGAGTGCAGTTCTTGACAAGTCACTAATAGACCACCACAGGGAGACAACAGCATGGGGTTACTGGGAGACTTTCCAATATGCTTTCCTTCCTTCCTTTTCCTGAAACATTGCTCAGGAGAGTTAGGTTGGATGAGGCTCTGCTGGAGCTTGGGACACACCTTTTTTGGAGTGTGGGGAATTTCTGTATACAAAGGAGACAGTTTGGCCTGTAAAATTAGAATGAACAGTCTTGGGGCAAACCAGAGAAAATTGCATATGAACTTGAGGAAAACCAGAAAAGACATACCTGAAAAAAGAAAAGGAAGACTTGATCTTAAAAACATTAAGAACTGCTGCTTGGATTTAATCCCCACAGCTGAGTCCTGAGGAATTCTGCAGAACCTAAACTGAATTAAATAACAGAAATTTCTTTAATGAACAAAATAAGAAAACGATTAATACTGGATATGCAGAAATCACCACGCATTCTGCCTGGGTACTAACTTCAGTCACAGTGGGCTGACATTTTCAGTTTCTCCATTTGTTATTTATTTTTGTACTGACAGCTCAGAGGTGGGAGAAATAGGCTGGAGGATACAACAGCTGAATCAAAGCTTCATTCCAAATTCAAACCCGAATTGGACCTGAATCAATAAACTCAGGTCCTGAGCACCACTGTGTGCCTCCTCTAAAAAGCTTCACTGACCTGAATACAAGATGAATGCCTCTCTTGTTCATCCTGGCAGAACTGGGCTGAGATTTTCAGGTCCATTTAGGAATTGGTAGAAATGGAACTGGCCTCCCAAGTTTCAGTCTAAAGAAGCAGCACAGAAAGCAAATGCACAGCTCTGTAACTATACTCGTCTCAGCACAGCTAAATATTGAAGGCTTAAGGAAACACCTAAAATACAGGTATTTGCAGAGGAAATGTAGGAAAACCATTTATTGGTCATAAGTAGTTTTCCTAGTCAGTTTTCCTAGTCTTGACCTGTGTAACTCTGGAGTAAGGAGAACTTGGAGAAGAAACATATGGTGTAGAAATCAGTGCGCCACATGTTCCTCACTTATTGGCTTAAAAAAAAAACAAAGAATGCTTCATTTCATTTTTCAAGCAGGGTCTCTGTGCTTCTGGAGAGTGCTGATGCCCTGTGATATCTGTGCAAGATAGCGTTAGGACTGTACACACTGTATTCCTCCTTGCTTTCTTAACAAAAGAATCATGTCCTCAGTGGTGCAGAAGCAACACAACACACTGCTATGGAGGAGACCTCAAAGCCCACTCAGCTGCTTCACTGGTGTGTATTAAAATTAATGAGTTTCTGTTACAGAAGGAAAGAGGTGTCCTTACATGGGAATGAGATCTATGATCTTTGTATGGTAGCACAACTGCTGAGCAGCATGCAAATCTGCACAGCTTATTCTCAGAAAATTAATTGCTTTTATCAGGAGAAAAGTGGGGACAAACTGAAGATACTTACTATTTGTATTGAAAGAGGGGACAGGAGAGCTTTTCATTTGCATCTTAAGCACCTTCCCATTAGCAAAAATTGGATTGCTGCTAGGGCTCTCTTTTTTTCCCCCCCATTTATGGAACTAACGGAGCAAAAAAATGGCCATATTGAATGCCAGCCAGCACCTGAGGCTGCTAACTCAGCCAATACAGCCACAATACTTAACGGGTCTTAATTATGGAGCCCCATATTTTTGTGCATGGGAACATATATCTGGAGCTCAGCACATTTCATTAATAAATTTAATTAACACATCCTTCACAGTGGTTTTGAGCTTTTAATGCTTCCCAGTTAAAGCAAAAGCAAAATTTTGAAGCACCTATTAGCTTGGTACATAATACAATTATAAAAAATGCAGTTTCATTAAGATTGCTCAGTTTTATCCCAAATTCTTCAAGCCTTCAAGCAAGTGCAAAGAGGAATTAGTAACACATTGCTACATTGACATCTCTTTGAAGTTTATTTCCTGCCTCTGAGTTCCAGTGATGGATCAAAAGGACTATTCAACATCCAGAATCAGAAATCAGAAGAGACTGGCACCCACCAGATCATTTGTTCGCAGAGCAGCGGGAGCCTGATGGCTGTTAGAGGACATCCTATCTGTAGATTGATAGAGTTTCAGAGGAAGACCTGCAGCCTTCTTACTGAGCACTCCCTCCCTGCAGTGACTCCTGCCTTTGAACATCTGACATGGCATACTTTGAAGGACCCTGAATCTCAAAGGAATTGAGAGGCAGCTCTCAAAAACCAGGTGCTTTTGCTGTGCCTCAGTCTGAGCCCTTCTACAGCCCCCCAGATTAAGGGAGCTAAAATAAACAGTCATTTTTGAAAAAAAAAATCTTATGAGTTAAGCACTGAGTCTGTCCTGTCTCCATTAAAGCCTGGAGCTTTAGAAGCGCAGATATGGTGGGCCTTTGAGTTTCAAGCTACAAAAATACCAGTGAAGCTCAATGCAAAACCCAGTCAGAATTACCTTGTTTCATACCTGAACAGCACATCAAGTATTTTGTGAGTTCAGCACAAGCTGCTAGCTTGAACTGAACTTCTAGCTGGAGGATACTTTTACCATAGACACTTTACCTAAATTCCACTAAATAATTGTCCAAAATCTTACAGAAGATCACTTTCTTTTCTTAGATTCTAGACACACATCCACCTCAGATATATCAATGAATGCTAGCTTCAGCCATAGTATAGAATTGCAAGTACCAAATCATGGTAATATCAGCAAACAAGGACCACCTTACAACTGCCCTGGACTGTCCCATAAACACTAAGTATTCTTGTTTGGCTGAGGTATCGGATTGTTACATTTCTGCAAATTCTGTGTCTGAGTTCACTGCAATCTATAAAGAACTCAAACCAAGCTTTTACAGAGGGGAAAAGAAAAAAAGAAAAAACCTTGGAGAAGCATCAACAACACAATCTGCTAATGTGGGCAGCTTTTCAAATTTAATTTTATTTAGGCTCCTGTGGCTATGATTTATACCTAGAAATCTTTGCTATGCCACTGATCTTGAACTCGGTGTTTCCACAATATATTTGCCTCAGTCTGCAAATTGCTTCCGTTCTAATTTAATCAAATTCAGCCTATTAATAGTATGATGTAAAGGGCAGTTACTTTGTTTACCTCATTAAAATAAAGAAATTTGTTACACAGCCACAGCATTAAATTCCAGTCCATCTAGGAACATTCCATTAGGGCAGCATTAATTCATCATTACTGAAATTTTTTTTTCATTTAGTCTCGCTAGAGTCAAGCTCTCTCAAAAAAGATACTACCTGAATAAAGGTGACATCAGAAGGTCAGTCTCTATCACTTCCTTTTTGGGAGAAGGTTCCTGGGAAGGGAAGAAAGAAAGTGAAAATGAAAATGAAAATGTGTCCCAGAAGACTCCAGAGAGTTATTTATAGGAGACTGCTCCATGCTGCTTCCCTGCATCACTTCCCTGCTGCTGACAAATCTCTTTTTGTGTTTTTCTCTACTCGCCTACTTTTCTAGGAGAGACATGCCTGAAGTTAAGCTCTAGACCAAGTTTCTGAGGATATTCAAACCCAAACACAGTTGATCCCAGCTTCTCTAGTTTAGGCAAAGCAGAATCCTAGCACTGAACAACCAGCCACATATTCAGTAAACACTCAGACTGGGCTCTGCTTCTTTGGCAGAGAACTGATTTCCTTCCTCCTTCCCTCCTGTAATAGAGAAGGCGCAACTGGATGTGTGGTCTCACAGAAAGATAATTGTTAAGCGACATTTCCCCTTGGCCTCCCAAACCCAAAGAGAAAGACACTGCCTCTGCTAAAAGGAACAACACTAATAAGATGGAGGCCATGTCTACGCTAGCAAATAGTGGGGGGTCCACTGGAAATGGATCTGTTGAATTAAACAGTTGGTGCTGAGGACCTGACATCCACACCAGGAGTGGCTGAGGGAGGGTTACCGCAGACAAGAACTGCTCAGGTGCCATTACGGACTGAGTGCAGCTGGGGAGCATTAGACGGACTCCTGGAATGCATTTCCTCTTCAGTTGCACCTGAAAGAGATCCAGTAAATGCACCCCAAGACTGCTCCGTGATGTGAATCAAAGCATGGTTAGCAGGACAATCAGATTGGCTTCAGAAGCACACTCCTGATCTGAACTAAACCACTGATTTAGACACAGTGGAAGTATTTCAGTGCGAGGCACTCATAGCAGAACACACAGAGAAACAGAATATGCTCTGCATGATGCCCAGACACACACCTCAAAGCGGGATCAAGATGTGTCTTCCCAAGTGAGGTGAAGCTATGTGAAAGACAAACAGATTGACATGCAATTTTTCAAATTAGAGATAATGCAATAAGATAATCTAAAGTAATTTTACTCCCTCTAAGAGGGAAATCTGTTTTTATATTTTAATTGAATGAGAACAGCTATTCAGCATGAAGCCACAAAGCTGGGCACCAAAAGGTATGCTGGCCTAGATAGGCTGTTTAGTAAACTAGCACTCCCTTTCTACTCCACTGTCTTGGCTCCTTCTCCAGTGACATTCAGCTGAGAAAAATAGGGATAGGATTTTTGGGGGCTGAAGACCTTTAACATGCTTGTTTGTCTGTATCTAGGTTTTGTCACAAAAAAATAATTGAATGTATTTTGATATGCCTAGCTAGAAATAAAATTCTTGTTTTACTGAGACAGAAATGAAATATAGTTACAAAACTTCAAAGTACATTCTTTACAGCACTCTAGAAGAGGCTGGAAGACATTAACTACTGTATTCATTTGTTTGAAAATGTTTACAACGCACTTCAAAAGCAGGCAACTAATTTAGCCCAGAATCCTAACACTGAGAATCAAAATCAAATTCAGAGGGGAACTCCAGTGTTTCAGATGAAAGTTTGGCAGTTCTTCCTCTAGTAAAATGACACATAGGAAATGACACTTTAAGGTTGGATCACCTTCACATAATACAAAATCAAACAATATATTATCAAATGTAACATAGAAATTGATTTCAAGAATACTAATGTGAGAGGTGATCTGGCACCAAATGAAACACAATTCTTATCAAAGTGGATCAATTCTTGATTATCACGGATGAAACTTTCAAATCTGTGTATACTTCAAGTCAAGCTGTAAATCTGCATTTCAGCATCCCCATTTTAAAGAAGTATCTAGAGATCCTCACTGAATTAGGTGGCATTTATGAGAAATATACTGGAAAATGGAGGCTTTACATATTTTGCTATTGCCTCTGATATCTGATCAGCTGGACAAAAAATAATGAAGTAAAAATACATCAACTTCTCTGAGTTGTTCACATGCCAACCCACCATGCTACCCCTTCTGGATGATCTGTTAACAGAGAAAAACAGAGGAAACTAAGGAAAAAAAAAGATGTTCTTTTGCTTTAAAGCTGTTTTGGTTTAAGATTCAATAGCAGCAAGACTCAAAAGAAAGTCATGAAGACTGTATTATCACATCTATGATACTGTATAGCAGTTCTGGAAACAAAATTCTCAGATAAGCTAAGAAATAATATTAAGATGCTTTCAAGCTACCAACACTACCTTATAAAGACAAGAGTCTCAATATAAAGTCAAGTCAATGTGATTTGTGGTCTTAATGTATATCTATGAATATTTTTGCATGTCTGCCCCAAATGAAAGCTGTAGAGCATAAACAGCATGTTCCTGTTTTTGCATCATACAGACCCAGGACATGTTTCCATGAATAAATAAGAAAATGTTTATAATATAAGGGAAGGGAGGTTTTCATACCATTCACAGTCTGGTGGGTACTTCTCTGTTTTGTCCAGTCTTTTCTGAATATTTGTGTATATTTGTTACATTCCCATGTGCTTTTGACAGTAATCTTTTTTTTTCTGTGCATCAAAATCATCTTCCTGATGACCTTTGGCTTTACTATGCTTCTTATTGATTGCTGCTACTCTGTCCATACAGAGCTGCCCTGGAAATCTTGTGACAGCAATCTGGCCAGGACAGAGTTGAGGGCATTTCACTGTGCCCTCTACATGCTTCTACTTTATGTTGCAATAGGCCTCCAATTTCCAAGATTCCAGATACAGGTATTTCCAGTGTATGTGTAATCAGAGATGCATGCATTCAGAAGAGATCCAAACTAAGATCCAAATACTGCTGTCAGTTACTGCATATATATGTTAGTAAAACACCAATGTTTATTCAGGGAGTAGTCTATTCCAGTTTAATTGAAGCATTCACAATGGACCAAAAATAAACCTTTGCTAGTAATGCTTTAATATGCCACAAAGTAAGTCTAACATATTACAGGGGTGCATATAAAATCTTATTATTATAATCTCATAATTACACTTCCGACTCACTTTGTAAAGGCTGACAGGCCTACAGCAAAAAATAATCCAGTATGTATGTTTTCATAGATATTCAAAAAGGATATAAAAGAGAAATATCCAAAAATAAGCTATATTGTTTCTGTTGAAGTAATACGTATGCACTTTTTAAATGAATTAGGACTCTTAAGTTGCTCTAAAAATAATTGTCTTGAGGCATTAAGTATTTAACAATTAAGCTTGAGATTCACTGTTCCTTTCCTTCTGCTAGTTGCCATTCTGAGGTGCCAAGAAAATAAGCATTTGGGATAGCCTCTATTTCTGTTTCTTATCTGATAGTGAAACATCGCTAATCATTTTTCCTTGCCGATTTCCCGCAAGTCATTCAGCAGCTATCCAACAACAGCACGTCTCGCAGACACGCGGCTCCCACAGCTCTGCTGCAGCTCAGCGGGGCGCTCGGGGCTGTCGCGGCCCAGCGCCGCGGCCCACCTGCCCCCCGCGCCCGCAGGGCCCCTTCCCGCAGCCCCGCGCGAGCACTGCGGGGAGTCGGCGCAAGTCCCTGTAATACCAGAGAGATCCCGTAAGAGGGAGACTTCATCGCACGACACCTTGTAGGTGAGGTACTTAAATACAACCTTTAGAAATTATTTTGTCAAGATGCAATCCACACTATCGCCAGATACACTACAGATACTCTGACAAGATTTAAACGTAATGTATCATTTTTGATAGGAAATATTCTGAAAATAACAGCATCTGGGCACCTGTGCAATCTAAAGATGCAAATCTTGCATAAAGCAGTTGACATCCCACTCATTCTAGCAGAAGATACTAAAAAAAAAAAATTTTTTTTTAATTATTTCCATGTCAGTATTTAACATATTTTTCCTATCTTTCTCCTGAAGACAAATAGCTGTGGTTTTATATACACACACAACCGGCATGGGATTTTAGGAGTTTTACCTCCACAAGCTGTAGAAAGGACACCTACAAAGTCATGTTTTCAGTTCCTTAAGTTTACCTACCCCAAATATTGGAGCATGAATTAAGAAGGAAGGCTAGGAGGTGGTGCTACGACAGTTCACTAGCCTTCAGCTCTGCTGGTAGGAGACCAAAACCCCGGCACTAGTGAGTCTCATACATCAGCAGATCTCCCCATCAGCAAAGAGCAGGCTGTGGCAGCCTTACTTACAGCTGGCAATCGTGTGCTGCAAGAGTCACCCTGGGAAATGGGGAACGTTGCTTGAAGAGTAAGGCTTGTATCACCCAGGACAAGTATCATAGACTTGGACCCAGACTGCCATACAGCTGGTGTTGTGTGAATAAATAATTCCTGTGCTAACCTATCTTATATTAAAAAATACAGAACAGTATCCCACCTGTCCACTGAATATTTCAGCATCTCAGAGATTCCAAATTGTCAGTCTGGAAAGAACTAAAATAAACTTGTCTCTTTATGATAATTTAAAGACAGCCATTTCAGATTCCCTAACCCCTGAGTTTAAACCTCTACCGCAGTCAGCATATGCCATTCACATTTCTGACCTATTCCCCAAGCTGCCTGCATCCCAAAGTCTTTGTTCCCGAGGGGCCTGCTTAGAGAAGAAGCTTTTACAGATTTTCAAGCTGTCTAATATACAACATGAACATTTGAGAGTGCACATTCTTTTGGCCAAATCCTTTGCCAATTCAATGCAGACATTGTCTGTAAAGGAAATGTATGCTGGATCTTGCACAATCTGAGATGCGGCTCAGAGAGCCATGAATGGCATCCTGTCAAATATGGAGCCATGCTTCCTTTCATTCTTCACCCACCACAGGATCTATAAATCAAGGTGTCATGAAAGATGACATGGGAAAATTGAACAGTTGCCATGAAATTATTGCTTACAAAGCATTTTTCCATGAACCAAAACATACATTGTTTCCATATCCTATATAGCCTTCTCATCATATCCCTAAGAAAATTGAGATGCATTCCTGATCACAGAAGTTCAATTTTAAAATGCATTTGCTATGATTTTTCCTGAAGACTGTTAATATATTTATTTAAATTATAATAGTTCTTGAGATGGGAAAGATTTTCATTTTTATTAAAAATGACCTTTACAACCTACCTAGCATTTTTATCAGTCCAGAAATTACAGTAAATCACAGTGATCTTTACCTCAACTGCTATTTTAGTTGGGCTTTGTCCAGAACAAAAGGCCACAGTAAATGCCAAAGTAAAGCCTACACCCACTTATAAATCACACAGCCTCAACTGTCACATTTAGTAAGTTAAATATTTACTAGACTATAACTGGCAAGCAACACAAGTAGATCCCTTAGATGATAACTGATTTATTAGAGGAAATATCTTTAGCAAGTATTTTTTAGCCCTACCGTGGGCATTTCTAAAATATCTTTCTCCATCTACTTTTCTTAACTCCATGAAAGAAGGTCAAACTTCAAAGGGATGTGTGCATGAATAAGGAACAATAATACAGTATCAGAGGGATTTATCATCTTCAGCTGTACTTCTCCTTTCAATCTCTACCCTGTTGTCATTTGCAACGTGGTAGTGATAAATGTGACACCAAATGCAGTCTGATGCTTTTGTTTCTGCACATCAAAGACAAAAAAGGTAAGATCCCAGCTTCTTAAAGTCTGTTTAGGCTGCATACTACTCTTAAAAAATGTGGCTATCAAAATTTGTGTCTTTCTGTAGTATTTTGAGTCTGCACTTCATTCTGCTTTTCTATTACTTATTTTAAGGAAAATTTGCCTAGTTTATGTATCAACAATTATGGTGTGGATTTGGATTAAGAGTTCTTGCACTTCCAGATGTGGAAGAAAAGGACAGAGCACTATTTGGATTAATCCAGCATACCTTCAATGCAATTGTGCCAGTTCACAATAGAAGAGTATCGGTTTCAAAGTCAGAACTATACAAATTCTAAAATATCTGTGTGACTGTAACTGTTCTTAGGAGACAAGAGGAGAGCAGGGAGAGAAGATGGAAAGACAGGTGAAGAAGAGAGGATAAAGGGGTATTGAAATGTAGTTAAATTCAATCCGACTGTTCTAAACTTGCTTCTGTCTGACATTTTTGAAAATCAGTCTCTAGTACTGGTTTAAAGAAAAATCATTGTGGTCACAGGAAGGACTTGACCATCAACAGAGCAGCATGCACATCTTACAGAGATACAGAAATTGTGTGCTTTGGCTTTAATTTGAACCACAACTTTTCACTCTCAGAACCACAACTATTTATTTTAACACAGCAGTCTAATTAGCCAGTTCTAGTTTAATCAGTCTATATATTCAGGAAAGGCAGCAAAAAGCATGGTGAGGAGGGCCATCACTGAGAAAGTGAAAAAGTAAAAACGAAGTAGACTTTTGCCTTTCTTTGGGTACCTACTTAGGGCATCAGAGTTATATCCAGCAATGGTGTCCCTTCAAAGTCCCACATGCAGGGTTTTCTGTCACATGTTTTATGTCTCAATTCCACTATCAGAAGTTGCATTCTCACAAAGCTCGTGTTTGACCAAACTGCTCAGTCCCTAGCCTTTATGAGTTATAACTTCTGCCCAGCCTTGCTCACTCTCAACATCAGTTATTTTACCTCTCAGACACTCTGGCACCTCAGTCTTCTCTAAGTTGCTGAACACAGATAGTTTCAGTCTTTCAATCTTCTCTCTCTGATCTCTCTAAATTAAACCCTCAAACCACTTTTTTATTTCCATCTCCCTTCAAATTTTCTCTATTGTGTTTTTAGATGCCCCCCCCCAACCCCTCACTTTGTCTATCAAATTTTCTTGCACATACAGGGCTTCTTTTAAATGCATGTTCTTTTGCAAGACAGTGAGTCTCCATTAGCTGTTTTCCTTTTGCTCACATCCTACTTTAATACTGATGCTCTGAATTTTCATTTCAAAATGAACTCTCAGAGAAGTAAATTAACTATAGCCATTTGTGCCTATGTTGTGGTAAATTATAATCCTGGACATCTACGCTTTTGGATTTGTTTTGGTACAGACATTTGCCAGCTTCACAGAAATAAACAAATTTATTAGAAACTGATTTAAAAATTACCCACGCTTTTCTCTTTCGCACTCATTTAACTATGGATGTTAGTGTTCATTATTTTATTTAAATAATAAATACAGCATAATATATTGCATTTTTTCCCCTCATATGCTTAGTCACAAATTTAATTAAAAATGTTCCTACACAGATTACAATGGATTATTATATCTACCTAGGAATGTAGAATCTCAGTCCAATTATCAATAAACATGCACTATGCACAGCAGAAGAAAAAATGAAATTATTGCACAAAAGGATCCAATCACACTAGGTGAATGGACATAATAATAAGAAAGGAAGATCAAAGTTGATAAATGCAAGCTTCATTGGAGGAAAAAGTGTGAATTACTAGTACACTTGCTGAACTCCAAATTAGCTGAATTAGTAGGTATGTTTACATGGCAGTATTTACTCAGGAAAAGGATATCAGCATTATTTCAGGCAGATCAGTGACAAAGTATTTCTGTGCACAACTGTAGTCAAAAATGCAAAGATGATGTTAGAATGAGAAATCATTGGCACAAATTTGTCTAGAATATTACACGCACTCTGTTTGCTGCATCTATGGAAAGGATTTTGGAGAACCAGAACAGACTTGGGGAAGGACAGAAAAGACATTCTTCCCTGGAAAACAGATACTATTAGGATCACTCTGTTTTAAAAATGATGCAGAAAAGAGTAGACAGAAAATCAGGAACATTAGAAACTCCTAATCTGTGTGCGTCTCTGTTCAAAAGCAAGGAGGCGTTCCATAATAGTGAAAGGTGGAAAATCAAACTTATACAATGCAATACTTTCACACTCACTGTGTAAACAAACTGCAGAACCTGCTGTCACATGAGACCATTGAAGCCTAGGATTAAATATTAAGAAAAGGACTAAGCAGTTATTTCCAGAACATTCAAGTACAATTCAGGTATCAGCTACATAGAAAAAATATTTAATGTTTCAGAATTCAAGGCAGTCATTCATTGGTGCAGATCAGGGAGCGGGCCAGCAGAGAAGGCGGAAGGGTGGAGTATTCCCTCCCCGCCTGCTGTGGGGCTGGCAGCCGCGGGCAGCAGTATCTGCGCTGGGCTGTGCAGCGTTGGTGACGGGACAACAGACGTAGCTAGGTCGTGGTTCTGTGCCAAGATGGCACTTTTGTATTCCTCAGTTTGACAGCATTCAGCAGTCCAACACAGTTGAGACAATTGAATGCTCACATTAGGGGAATAAAGAACGTACAGTAATGTGAAAATGTAATACAGCTGCTTCTGCTCATGTTAAAATGTGATTTAATATATTTGCAAAGTCTGTGGACTTTCATTTCCCACATATTAGAAATATCCTAAACTGGAATTTTTACAAGGAATCAAGAACATTGTTTTGTCAACAGGAAAACAAGTACAGCAGAAAGAGGCTCTGTAGTCAGCAGAGGGAGACGCGCTTTTAGAGAGCAGCTCATCTATTTTATGAATGGCGGAAGCGCCCTCTGGATTTGCCCAACTCCAATGACTGCAGTGGAAACCCAGCCTCTATCTTAAATTTGTAGCGAATTTGTACATGGAATTAGTAGAAGGATACTCTCCCATAATCTCCTAATCAGTACTGGGACGGGAGTAGTTTATTCTCAAGATGCCTATCTCAAAGTTAGACTTTGCTAACTTCCTGCGAGAGAAATTAAGCAGATGCCAGTTGATACACAGTGAAGATTTTCACCGACTATGATTTTAGAAATACCACTCACTTAAAAAATGAAAATAAATTCAGCCCCAGGCACAGGGAAGACTGAAGTCAAATTCTAGCAGCTTTAGTCCAACAAATTACCACTGATTTCAGTAGCTTTCTTCCTCAGGAAAGGATGCCTGAAGTTGTCCAAGTGTCTGCATGCTCCTGTTGGCTGAAGCGGCATCGTAAACTCCTCTCAGAAATCTAGGGTCTAGATGAACATAAGGCTTTCCAGTTTTTCAGCTGTGCAATAGTGCTATTCCTCTTCTACTTTGTACCAGAAAAATACTTTTTAAAGATCACCTGCTATTATCTCCCCTGGGTAGCGATAGCCACTGGCCAGCTGCGACCGCCATGAAGACATGTCTCAGACTGGCCCACCACAGTGAACGGATCCTCAGATAAACCCCAGCATGAATTATGACATAGCAAATCAAGTCATAGTAGGTTCAGATCACAGAGGGAAGATATGCCACAATCCAACTTCCAGCAGCACATTAGAAATATCCGTAGCCATGAAGACTTTAGCAGGACACTTCTGGAGGATTTGATTTCACTTTGGAGCTCCCAAAGAGTTCATCTGCTGCTGTCACACCCAAACAGACAAACATTTACTGCATCAGGATTCCTGGTGGAACCGCATCAGAAATGCACAGAACGTGGCTATATAGAGCAAAAGTCAGATAGCAAATAGCAGAGCTGTGATTGCCTGGCACTGTCTGTATCACCCTCAGGGTTCAGGATGGGACTTGTATAAATCAGTCACAACTAGCTACACAACTGATAGCAAAGTTTATCTGCACACAGAGCAGCAGGAGCCTGTATGATTTCACTAATATAAGTATTTGCAAGCAGCAAAGAAAAGGCATAATAGGTCACGTCATTAAAGTCTGTGAAGGTAGAAGGGTTCAGAAGAGGGTAGGAAGGCTGGAGCGTTGAGGGGAAGTCCTGTACTGACGCAGAGTGACAGTAATAACAGCCTGTTTGACTATGGGATATCAGTGTACACAATTTGCAGCAGCGCTACATAGCGGGACTCAATAGCAGTAATCACAGTTCAGCGCCTGCCCAGCTGTTTCCACATGGTATTTTCTGTAAAAGTACAAATCAACTTTACATTTCAATCAGAGTAAGCTGGCACTTACAGAACATGCTCATGACTTAAGACTCATGCGAGCTTCTTGTATTTGTTTCAAGCTTTGGAATTCCAGAGAGATTGTTCAGAAAGACACAGCTCACGATCCAGTGTAGAAATACAGATTCAGATTTTTCTCCACTGTACATTTCCATACAGGGCTGTGGACAGTGTGATTCCTAGCAAACACTGTAAAGATGTAGTTATAGATGTTTGTATCTATAGCTTTTCACACTGATGCTTTACTTATCCTTTTGGAAAAGTTTCCTTTGCTTCCACTACAGACAACATCTTTCTCCTGTTCTATTTAATCCCTGTTTCTGCACACCTTAAAGTACATTTGGTCATACAGATTACTAAATAGATTACAAGAAACAAGTTTCCCAAATACTAGATAGCAAGCAGTGAGTATGAAAGGAAGAGCTCTAATGAGCAGCACTTACCTATTAGCGAGTAGCTAGGAAGATTCAATAATCATGCCACTTCATCTGTTGACTGAGAGAGATTTCAACAGGAAGATTACCAGATCTGATAAGCAATGCTCCCAGCACAGAAAGGTCTCATGCTTAACAGATGGTAATAACATTAGTCCAAAATTGAAAGAGCATGGAACAGTGCAAACAGGATCAGAAGTATTTGATTATAGATTTACTGTGGCATAAATGAACTGAAATTCAGTTGTGCTGTGCTAATAGTCTAATTCTTAAATTCATATATCATTTTCCACTTCAGACAACTCAAGCATTGAATAAAAAGTCAGTGTAGACCTCTGGACAAATTAAATAATGGGACAAGAGGTAAATTTTTTCCTGGTTTACTTTATAACACTATACTTACCTTTGGCCTGTAATAAAATCCATGAAATAAGCATACCATAGCAATTTCCAGGCAATTGACAACTGCAGGAAAAGGCTTTGGAGGGATCATTGACACAGCAAGCACTTGACAGGCCTCTTGTTCACCTTCTTATGAAAAATAATACACAGGAGCCACTGCAGAGTTCCTGAACTTCTCAAAACGTCTGCTGGGTGACCAGACATCAAGTGATGGGTGACTCTTGGCATCCCCTGTTCCTAAAAGCAACCATTTCTAGTATTTAAACAGCCTATTTAAACATGCAAGTAAAGTTAAATAAACCTTTATGCTGGTTTCTTTACTTCTTCCCTTGTGATGTATAACCATAACCAGAATGACAAACAATGCATTCAGCTGATGTTCCATCTCCATTTACTATTCTTGTTTTAAGAACAGGGAGATCACAAGATATTAATATTTATTTCAAACTGTATCTGGTCTATAGCTCATCACAGAAAATTGGAACATTTTTACATGTCTGCTTACTTGTAGTTTCATTTTTGTGGGTCTGTTTTCTAACTGAGGCATCCTGCATCCAAAAAACTGCCTTAACTATAAGTTATTGTATACACTGCATACATGTGAGAAATTGCTGAAGAGCTCAGCATTTAATATCCTTAATGCAATGCCATGCCACCCTCTGGCTGCAGACTGCAGAAAAAGAAGGAAGACAGCAGCCATGCTGTTTTGGGAGCCCTAAAAATATTGAAGAGAGAATAAAGAAGGGCCAGATTTGTAGCATCATGAATCTCTATCCCCAAAACCACACAAGGCCCCTCTTTAAAGTATGTTACAGGCATCTCCAGGCACTGTCATTGCCCCCATAACGCCTGACCATTTCCCATTTGCAGAACTGGATCAACCAACTAAAGTTATGTCAGGACACAGGATAAGAGTTCCTTGCACTTTAACAGCTCCACATGGCAGTGGACACGTGGCCCCCATGCCCAGTGCTAAAGTTTCTGCTGATGACTGCAGTGGAATTTGGGTGTGAATCCATTCATATTCCATTCCTCTAACTAGAATGTGATAAGGCCAAGCCAACAATTCAGGCTACAGTCTTGCTTCTTCCTTAAATGCCTGCTTTTCCTGTTTGCCACATTTCCTTTTTCAAAAGGCCATCTCCTGTGGGAATAAGAGCTCAAGAAGCAAAATAAGAGAATAATCTTCTCCATTTCATGATGAGTTGTTTAGAGTACTCATCCTCCTTCATATTGCCAAACATTTTTCCAGCTCACAGCTATTCCAAAGACATATTTGAGATCTGGGCACAAACAGTGCTTTGCTTCTATATTTATGGTAAGATCTTATTTCTTTGTATATAAAGAGTACAAATGTTTTCCATTTTCAAATAGATGGCAGTACAACTTGCTTCATTCAGAAGAAAGTTTCCATTAGTCTGGAAACAGCTATTGTTAGCAATGCTAGTTGAGGAAACAGTGAGCTGGAAAATACAGCAGCTGTTATATGGAAGAGAACAAATAGGGAAAACTAACAAAACGTTTGCCTACCAGTTTGGGTTTGCCATCAGTTAGAGTTTAGGTGTGATGGCCTCCCAAAATCAAGTACCTGAAGGTAACTATTTGTCTGCTATATACACCGGAATGCCAAGTATTTGTAACTTGCTCTAGCTTGTAAGTGATGTGTGTCAGTCCTACTGAAATCATTATATTGTGATGCTAAAGTCATGGTATCAAAATCTAGCACGGGGATTGTCAGGTGTAGAAAAGCTAATCTCGTTCTTCAAAGAAGCAGCAGTCCCAAGGAATATGTAGCAGCCCGTAGAAAAAGTCTGAATCTGGATTGTCCTAGGGTATCATGTGGACATTTCTACAAACAACTTCTACTACTTTGTGCGTCAGCCCAAGAGTTGGATAAAAATCAGTCCTTGCATTAAGGGTGAGAAAGAAGAACAGACATTTTTCCTTGCTAGCGATACTGGTTGTAACCTAGGCCTAAGACAGCAAAGACGTCAGGCCTATCTTCACTTTTGATACCCCACAGAGTGGATGAGGTAAAGAGAGGACCCCTGCTTTTCCCATATTGAGCCAGCACTGCCCGTATTTGAAGTATTCTATCTATTCTGTAATAGCAGAAGGAACCTCATGAAGTCTTTTGGGCATTAGGAGCCCTTTAAATGCAGTAATGGAAATAAAATATTGTCAGTGAAATGACCTGTATCCTAAATGGCCCATCTCCTCATTAAACTACAGTGTACTGATGGGCTTAACCATGATTCTCAATTGTTTTCATATGCTTTTTCTGGTATCTCACTGAAAACTGAGAAAAGACAAGACCACTTCTTTGCAAATGCAACTTTTGAACAAGCAGGAAGGTGACTCATGATGAATAATGAAAAGCCATGCTAAAGATTGCATTCCATTAGAGAAAAGTTCTTAAAAGGGGATTCTCCTGCAAGACTTAGCACAATCATTATACTAACAAAATCGGGACTTAATACAACTATAACTCTGCTAACTTCAAAGATACCCAAGGATGAATTTGGCCTTGTTTGTTTTGGTTATGGCTGACTAGCCAAAAATGAAAGCTAAAAGACTCAGGAGACACCAAGGTAATCATATTTCCCCCTCCCTTAATGCAATGAGTACAGATCTCCCAGTTGACTGCAGAATAACCAGGCTGATGTGTCTTGACTGTCATTTGTTCACATGCTGCTGTTAGAGACCAAAGATTTATCCTCTTCAAAAAACTGCTTGGCAGATACTCCCTACTGCTGCAGAGTAACTCAGCATAGTGAAGCATATGAATGCAGTTTGTCTTGTATTTGAGCAGGGACAAATATATTCTGCTATAGACTTAATCCCTAGCTGCCATTTCCCATAAAGATTCTGTGTCTCAAGGCAGACACCTTGACCTTGGATCTGCCCGGGCACAGCTTGCAACTACATGTTCTCAACTACAAATATTTCCTTTTCTGGTGCTCTTTGCTTTCTCTGCCCCTGCATAACAGAGATCAGCATGCCCTGAGGTTACTCACTGGAGTCCAAAAAAGTCAGCAAATTCAATAAGAGAAATTCCTTATGATGGGACTGAAAGATGAGAATTTTTTCTAATTACTCCTTATATTGCAAGGTGTTCTTTTCACATAGTGAAATGAAAAATAAACTAAATCTATCACCAGATTTACCAAAAAATTTTACTTAGGAATTAGATCTTTGAGATGCTTAAAGTAATAAAGGATGACTGCTATTTTGGAACATGGACTATGATCTGTGCAAGGCTATGAGCATAAAGACGGTCACAGTCCATTCTCCAAGTGATATTTTTTGTTGATGTTCAAAAAGTTTTCTTTCAAAATAAATAGGTTCTTTCCAAGAGGTTCACGGAATACGTAGAAATTACCTTCTTTGAGGTGGGAACTAAGTGCGTAAGAAGTGATACTTCCCATCAACGAGCAGCTTTTCAAAGGCTCCCAGGTAGAGGATAGATCTAAGTTGTTTATTCCTAGTATAACTCTACATCTATCAAAGCAACAGACAATGATACTCAATCTTCCTTACAAACTCCATGCTATGGGTGTAAAGACTGTTTGTGTAGCTTTAGAAAGATAACCAGAAGAAAAGCTATTTTAGAAGACTACCCCCAGGAGCCTATGAATGAGCTAAAATCTTCTTTTATCTGTCCTACTGAAAATTACTTCTAGCTTTCCAGTCAACTCCGAGCATTAAAAGGGTAATGTTCTTCTGGCTGGCTCCCTCAGCACGGACGAGATAAGCTGTTTAGCCGGCCCTTTCTCCAGTCCAAGCTTGGAACATCTCAGGACATGCTACAAAGAAGAGAAATTAGACTGCATAGTCAGAACCTCCTTAACAAATTTGATCTCTCCAAATAATTAAAGCTACCTTTTTCCCCCCACCAAGAGCAAACTCGGTACTGTAACTCAGTGGACTAAAGCTCTTAGGAACTTAATGCTGATCAACAGTGGAGTCGACAGTGCTCAGAGCTGCTCATGAATAGCAGGCCTGATTCTCTGCGTTATTTATGCTCACATAAACCTGAAGTAACTCTGTCAAGGTTACACATCAGATTTGGGGGGTGTTAGGCTAGATCTGTACTGTTGAACAGATGTAGAGAATCAGGCTCTATGTAATGAGATTCAGCTATAATTAAGTCCTAGCCACATTGATTTGTTAATACCACTTTTACTATGCTGCAGGCTGGAAGGATCAGAATCAGTAACTGTGAACTATGTGCTGGTACTCACGTGGCTGTCAGAGCCATGGTACTCAAGCACCTATGAACACTTCCTTGGCAACATTAGTTTCATCCAGCAGAAAAACATGCAAACGGAATTGCTAGCAGCTGTCACAGAAAACCATCATTACACCAGGACTCCAGAGGAGGGAGAACTATCTCTTACATTAAAATCCCAGCTCAGACATTGTCCCTCTGCTCTCACTGAGTTTCATGCAGCCTGATGATTGTGTCATTGTGTTGTTTCCACGCTAAGATAGTGTGCCATCCCATCTTTACCTGCCAGAACACAATCCAGCTCTCTTCAAAGGCAGTATAGACCCTGCCAGGATCTGATGAAATGTGTGTAGACTCCACCCATCCACTTCAGACAGCTGACATCTACAAGACCTAGCAGGTTCGTTCCTGGAGCAAGGCCAGTTTCTGCATTTCCTGTTTTGAAAGTGCTTCCTTTACTCCAGCTGAACCAGTAATACTAGATGTGCTGTCAGTTAACCTTTCCATGCTCTCACTTCTCTTACAAATAGTGATTGGTATGGATTTACTCAGTTATTATTCTTACTGATGCCACACTGACTTCTGCTCAAAGTTCTTCTTGTAACACAATTTATCTGTCAGAATGAGGTATCAGCTGAGCAAGCCCTGCCTCATTCCCAGCATGGGAACTGAACAGCTCATGAAAGAGCTTTCTAGCTTTGTTATTATATACCTGCCATTGGCCAACCAAAAGACCAAATTATAAATCATGCTGCTTCTTCAGCAACCTACTTTCTCACTTATCAGCCAACTTTTTCCTAGTGTTCACCATGATCTCTGATTCTCTTCATCTCTTCCCTGTTATGTTTTCTTGAGGTTACCTTTGCAATAAGATCTCATCCAGAAGTTCAAGCTTGCTCTGTTTGAATGTTTTCAGAGGAATGAAGCCACATTTATAAACTAGTCATTGACATGAAACAGTGCCAAAAATAAAATGAAATCAAACCAATCAACAGGAAATAGCAGGCTTCCTGTATATTTTTTAATTTTTTTTTCTGGTCTGCATTTCCCTTTCTGGGGTTAATTTTTCCCCCATCTCCTCATACAGCAGACCACTGCCAGTACTACAGACAAACTAAATCTCCCACAGTGAGGTATGTATTTCTGCCAATCCCTGTGATTGCTAATGAAAAAATTCAGTTTACTCTCATGTTGTGAGTTTTCAGGACCATGACTCACCATGCCCTACCTTTTCTATTAAATTTTGTATCCTTTCAGGCAGCGTTCTCTGTCCTTTTCCAATCTGGGGAAGGTACTCCTTGTAAAAAACACTACAAGCACCATAAAACATGCCACTATCTAGAATAAACAGGAACAGCTGAGTTTAAATATGAGTTATCTAGTTAAAGTTAAAGGAGTGGAATGCTAACTAGGTCTAGCTAACTCTTGATGATCTTTGGTCACACTAAGCTTACACTGAATCATGTTATATTATTTAAGGTACATTAAATACGTGTTTTCTAACACAGTGCACTTTGCCCAGTATAGCTATAGTCTCTAACATTATCAAAAAGGGTAGCACATACAAAGCATTGCAGATTCAAAGCCAAGCCTTTTATGAAGGCCCCTTTTATTTTCTGAGTTTATAAGCTCACAGGAGAGACCATCACCTGCCCAAGTGTTTGTGAAACAACTAGTATATCTGGAACACAATATGCTTCAGCAGCCATAGAAGCCTCTGCACAGCCTGTGTTCTGTCAGCGAACAGTTCTTTGAAAGAAAGGGGTGTATTTATCAAGGTACCTGCATAAGAGGACTATCTGGATTTGTGGATCTTACATTCATAGTCACATACTTTGCTGATATACACAAGCAACTAGAAAGAGCTGTTGTTATCCCTTCTCCTCAGTATTAGGTGGCTTGTGCTGTATATGCACCATACAACGATTATCACCACTGACTACCACTCACCAAAGTACAAGGATTTAAATAGCAGATTGGAAGCTCAGAAACTGACATTTTTCAGTCACATTTTTCCTTTCAAGAGCCAACAAACAGCCCCTCCGAAAACAAGAGGACTTGGGCTTGCTCCTTGCACACAGCAACAGACTCTCAGCACCGCTGACAGAGGCAGAGCTGCTAGAGCTCTTCTCTGTTCAGAGCGCATTGCCCTGGGTCTTCAGAAAACTCTGCCCTTAAGCATCACAACAAGAGCTGATTGAGTCCTCTTGAAAGTCTGACCCCGTCACATGTGCTGAGCCCGTCATGCAAAATCTTTGCATTTGTAAAGAGCAGTTTTGCCTGCTGCAGCAAGCATCCTTTTCACAAAGATTAAGCTGAGGCAGTGATACTGCTGTAACGCAACAGAGCAGGTGCTTCTGCCAAGTGAGAGAAGTGCTATTATTCCCCTGCTAATTCATCTCCATGCCATCAAGCTGACCCCTAAGGAAACCCTGAACCCAAGGAGACATAAGATTTACCAGAAGCCCTGCCTATTGTTTGCATTTTCCCTTCTGTATCAAAACAGGCAGGGAGTCTTGCACAAGCTGTGACTCAGGAGAAGCACTACGGCAGCCCCTGGCTCAGCCTCCAGCCTCACAGGTTGAAAAACGCCACTCCTCATCACCAAACCCAATGCTGTCATCTGCTAATGCATAACATCTGGTCTCTGAAGGGTACCGAGATGAGATCTGAACTATAGTCCCGACTGAAGACAGCCAGCCTGCTATATTCAAATAGCCTCAGCATGCAAAGAATTGAGAAACCAGCCAGGCAACACTGAGACATTTTTTTGAGCAACACTAGATCACATGACAGGACCTTCCCTTGGCAAACTGACAGGGGCAGGTTGCACTTAGCAAATGCACCTACTCCTGAAAAAGAACGGTGATATCATAAAAAGATTAACATAGGAGACTCTTCAAGGGCAGATCACATTTGCTAAAGATGACTACAGTATATTAGCCTCTTACTGGGTCTGTGCCATCCAGAATAATTCATCAAAAATAAGTTATGGTGACCAGTAGGGCACAGCAGCCCATTGCAACAGAAATAATACAGAATAGAGAGACCCTTTCAAACACAAACAGCTCATACCTTATGGTAAGCACTTGCTTAAAACTTCCAGGGTTCAACAGGAGACAAGCAGTGGTTTCAGTGCTCTTCGGGGCTAGGATGTCCTATGCTTTCGTAGCACAGTTTTGGTAGTATGCCATTATTGCTCTGGTTGGTTGCAATTGTTATTTTTCATGAATATCTGTGAGCCAAAAAGGTTGCTTCAAGTGATTTTTTTCCGATGCTTATTTTACCAAATGACTGTCACTTAGCTAGATCGTGGATTCAGATCTCATCCAAACTGCTGTGCAGGGAGTTATTCCACATTAATGGCACTCCCTCCCTCTGAGCTAGGAAAGCACTATCTTCCCTATCTGCCAGACAGGAAACAGGAAATCCATAGTGGAGTGGGTCTGATTCTCTTCTGTTTTACGCCGGTGTAGCTCCATTGACAGAAACTCATTCACTCTTGGTCTAGGCTCATAGTAAGAGAATGAGAAGACACTCAGTCCTTACCCTTGTATTTTCATAATTAAGACGACCAAACAACTGGCAGATCCAGTCCCCATTTGAAAATTGCTGGTTGTTTTATAAAAGACTGCTTAAAAAGTACAAAGTTCAAAAATGAAGGTTGCAAGCAAGTGGATTCAGCAACTGTCATAATATATATGTTCTATAAATATGTTCTGCAGTCAATATAATAGGGCTGTAGCTGCTACTATAATACTGACAGATAACTGCTAAGAATACCACCTACCTGTGACAAATAGCAAATTCTGATGTGTTACATTTTTCAAATTTCTTCTGGTAGTGCAACAAGTCAGAAGAAATTTGAAAAAATATTGGTAGGGAATTTAAAAAAATTCTGGAAACAGTGGTTTCAATTACACAGTGAAATATATATGTCCTATTATATATATAAGTATTATTGTATATATTATATATATAATTTTATATAAATATAAAAGACTTTAAATAAATTACTAGGAACTGTGTATTGGATGTATTGATTCATTTTGGAGGTGAAAACTGTTTGGTTTGGTTTCTTGCTTTTGTCAATGTTTTTACTATTGCCACAAAACATACAGTTATCTTATTTCTAACAAAAATGTGAATAATTTCACCTGTTTTCATTCATCCAATGCTAATTACATGTAAAGAGGTAGATGTAGAGTTGAATGTAAGTATATTGTTTGGGTGTAAGTCTTAAGTAAACTTAGTTTAAGGGAAGAGTCCTACTCCTACCTGCACTCTTACTTGTGTCTGTCAGTCACTAGACAACTGTATCTTCACAAAAAAACAGGGAAATGTTTCATTAAAACCAAAAAGTACCTTCTGAGAATCTAGGGGAAGCTGAGGTGTTGTCACAACTTAAAAATTGCTCTAGAGAAACTGTGGGACAGCAAAGAACGTTTCTGGCAGGTGAGGTGGCAAAATGGCTGGAGATGAGTAATGCCAGCTCCATGTCAGGGATTTGCAATACCCTTATTTCAGTAAGAAATGCCCAAATAATACTGACAAGTTTGATGGATCCTTGACTGAACTATTTTTGTAACATCTTACTTGCCATTTTCCTGAGCGCGCTAAGAAATTTGTAAGGTTTTGCCATGACTTTCACCATTTTGCCTTAGCCACTCCTCAGAAATTATTGTCCATTGATTATAAAGCCAAAGAAGTCTGCTTTTGTAAGTCTGCAGCAATGGAGACTGCACTCAGACCTTGTTGCATTAGCTACGTAACATCCCCGTTAAAAATCTGCCTCTATTCCAGTGTGAAGTAATTCCAACTTTCAGCTTCCAGTCACTGACTTTCATTATCACTTAGCTGAATTAAGAAGCCCTTTATTGTCAAATTTCTGTTACTTATGAACCACCCCCAAGGAATCACTTAAAAGTTAACTAAGTAGTTAAATAAATTGAGCTCCTTCTGTAGAATATGGTTTCTAAACATTAAGTCTTTCTATCATTCTTCTCATAACATTCAGCTCAGATTCTAGCATCCTTTTTCAAACATAGCCAGCAAAACTGGACAAACTATTTCCCACAAGAGTTGCATTCATTCCAAAATACAGAGGAAGTTTAAATCTGTTTAGACCTACTCAGGAATCCTATTGATATTTCCTAAGATCACATTAGCCACTCTAGCTACAGATTTGCTCTCAAAGTTAATATTCAGCTGATTGTCCAGCATGACTCTCAAGATCTCCTCAGCACCAGAATTTTCAAGACAGTGGAAAACATCTTAGTGTTCTTACATCTTACGAGTTTCTTTGTTCCTGAACATATAACCCTGCATGTAGTAGTACTGAAATGAATGCTGTTTATCAGCACCCAGTCGGCTAGTGATGCAGATCACCTCATGTCAGGGAACTGTCTTTATTTCTTACCTCTCACAGTCTGTGTTCTTGTATTGGCTATTTGTAATTTTGGTTCTTAATGAAAATATCAATGAATATATTAACTCTATTACCTTCCCCCAAAGAAACATCAAATTAGAGTGATAAAATTTATCTTCCTTTTATTGGTGCGCATTATATCACTTTCCTTTAATGCATGATTAGGTCCTATATCAGCCTAGCCATGGAACTGATGATGTTACATTGACAAGCCAAAAATTATCTGGGTCATCCTATCTACCTCTTTTAACACCAGTGCACATTTCTCTCCAGAATTTTAAACTATAGTATATGCTACAGATTAAATCACTTTTGTTCAAGACTGCAATTCTACCTACTGTACTAAAGAATGGCTAAGAGAAAATGATTCCTCTCCATTCAAGAGAAAATGACACCTGCAAAGGATGGAAACCACATCCAGGGCTTTAGGTTTTGTGAAAGAGGCTATTACTGTCTTTGAATACCACAGGAGTTCAGTTGGAAAGTAACAAGTCAGAAGTCATTAGAAAGTCTGTCAAACTCTAATATGTAGTAGTAGATGTATGAGCTGCTTCCTGACTGTGGAGCACTAACCATTTTTCACTTACTGTAGAACTCTGAATACTTATTCTAAACCCTTACGGTGTCAGGAAAGAAAAAAAAAAAAAAAAAACTAATTTCACTTTTCACTCAAGTCTTTTACAAAATGCTGTCAATTTATTCCCTGCTTCTATTTCACAAGTTTCTCTTGCAAAGGGTTCTTCTATGACAATGAAGATAAATTGTAAGTTGCTAGCATTTTTTATTCTTATTTAACGCAACCCAAGAAGAATTTGCAGTGATGATTATTTTCCCTGCCAATATATTAATCCTAAAGCAAAAGACAGTCTGATTGAGTTACCTAACAGGAAGCCATTGCCAATTGAATCAGTCATTTTTAGATTCAGTTGCGTTCAGTCAGTTCCTATTTTTAAAAACATGTGCCATGGATTAACAAACTACAGAGTACAAAAGACCTCTTCTTATAATTTAAGTTGCATAGTCTTCCTACTGCATAATGGCATAGAAAAATCTCAACGACTGTTAATACTGTAACATTGCTTTAGCTCTAAGCAAAACTAGTTTTGAATTATAATAATCCTAAGCTAGTAGCCATTTGCATTATTCCTTTTGTACTATGAGACTTAAGAAAAACATTAAAATTCACTTTCTTAGAACTGAAGAATACATGTGCAGCAGTTTGTTATTTTTGAATTGTACATAGAGCCACTGCAAAAATATACGTGCCCCCATGTAGTCATTATTGTCAGAGGAAAAATACAAAATACTACTTTGACTAAGAATCTTCTATACATAGGAGTCCAAAGGAGAATAGAGATCTTCAGCTGTTCCTACGCAATGCATTATTGTCAATGGATCTTGCAAACCAGAATTTGAAAGCAAAAAAACCCAAAAGCCTGATTAGACAAATCTAATTGTTTTGTAATTAAGCAGATTGGAGGCAGATGCCATCAGAGATTCTCTGTAAACTTCTAAAATGATGAGATTAACCCAGGCAGACTACTAATGTAGTCCACAGATAAAAGAGAATGCATGACAGATCTCAAACTGTTTATTCATCACCCCTCACACACATGGAAAGAGATGGCACCTTTTTTAAGAATTGTTATAAATCTTTTCATTACTCAAAGGATCCAATTATTCAGGATGCTTAAATGATAAAATAATTGAATAATCAAAGCTGTACAAACCAAAGAATTAAAATAATTCTTATCCCACTTTCATGGCTGAAGCTGAGGGTATCTAGGGATTAGAGTTAACAGTAAATAAACAGAAATATGTGTTTAAAAAAAAAAAAAAAAACAGAAAGTGGATCTGAAAGTGTTGATTTGCATTGAAGAATTTGTGGCAGAAAAAGTCTCCGATAGATGTCTTCCATACCAAATGTTTTTGACAAGCGATACTACTGATAGTTTTTACCTACAAGAATTAGAAAATCACAAGTGAATCGTACTTAACGGAAAGGTTAACTAGAGAATTTAAAGAAACTTGCTAGAAGAGCAAGAGCCAAGAAGCTTTGTTGAGTTGCATTTCTTTTTGAAAGCTCTGCATAACAAGAATAACATCCCAATAGCTTCATTCATACTCTTATTCTCTTATTATTCATGTTATTTTCAAAACTGGTGTTTAATTTCACCCACTCAAAGAGAACTCTACAGCACAGGCAGTACACAGCCATTACTGAGAACACAATCTAAGGGAAAGATACTTATGGAAGACTTTTAAATATCCTACAGGTGCTTAAAGCTGCTCTGAGGGCTTCATAATTACTTAGGTCAGGGATAATTAAACCAGGGGGTTCAAGTTGTGGTCAGTTTTGACAGCAGCCTGTCCATGCAGACTGTGCACACTGAGAGCTGTCACCCTGGAGAACAGGACCTTCCTCACCAAACACAGACAGAGGTAGACAGATTTGCTCAGGGTTTATAGGATTAAAAAAGGATAGGAGAAAGACTCAGGATTAGGCTAATGTCTAGAAGTGGGAGGAGGAAGTGAAAGAGGCTGAGACTCACAGAAGGTTTTTCAGAAAACAGATGTGCCAGTTGGGAGAAAGTACCAGCCAGCAGCTAGGGTGCTGCTGCCAGTTTTGCTGGAGCAGTCAGAGTAATAAGGCAACTAAGACAAAAGGCTGTAGTCAGCAGAATTAGGGCTTGGAAGACAACCTGTTTCTAAGCCCCTAGTAGGAGCCAGTGAAGAGGCCCATTCCAGTGCAGGCATTGCCAATTCCAATTGCTGATTTGCGTATGCTAGCACACAACTGGCAGTGTTAGCTCAGTCCAGGTGATCCCAGTTAGTGCAAGCATGGGATGTTCACACAGGTTAGGGCACCTCATCCAGCTTTGAAAATCCCCCGCCATACGCTTTTACTTGATTTTCCGGACAGCTCCCCACACCACTATCTGAATGCAGCTAAACTTCTAAGAGTTTTGGCAAAAATGTGTAGAAATTGCTTCTCATTTGATCTATATTGCACTTAAGAATTCAAGCACGCATCTTAAAAAGGTGTTTTAACCTAACTTCAGATAGTCAGTGATCAGCTCTCCCAATAAAAAGGGAACTGGTTTCTGCAGTTCTCTCTGAATCTTGATGATTATGAAGACATTTACTGCCTCTGTCAAGAGCCCCATATCCCTTGAGATATCCTTTAACTGCAGAAGTTGTTCCACTTGCGTGGGGGGAATTCTTAAAAAATGCAAATTCATTTTTATTCTGTTCAGTCTACTTTGCTACAACCGATATTCAGAATAGGAACCTGAAACCATGGCTTATCGATACTTTGAGATATTTTAAGAATTATAAAATGTGTGTGGAACTGTGTGGAAAATGTGAGATGATCTATATGATTAATAGGCATAAAGGTCTCTAGATGTGACCAACATATACGAAATGAAACTGCATCAACCATGAAATAAATTCCATACACTCTCACTGGTAAAAAGAAATCAGTCTATAACAATATGACCTTGATGTAGGACACTTCTTGGGACTAATAAGAGCTAAGGTCCCTCCGCTGTGTTTAAGCCATCATTTCCTTCAGGTTGATCACTAGGTCCCCAAAAGTGCGTTCCTCTGCTAGCTGGAGGTCTAAATTGATGTTGTTAAACTTGCTTGATATATCTACCTTCAGCTCTTCAATTTCTGAGCTACCGCATTAAACAACTCAACAATATATCAATGTAACAGTTATTGAGATTTATGGTATAAATTCCAAGCAATACCAATATAAGTAGCTGTCTCCTAAGAGAATCAAGCATTAATATGAACCTACATGAATATATATTTCATATAATAGGAGAAAGTGTATTTGCATGAAGGACTTTCTTGAATCTCAGCACAAAAATACAGATATATAAATAAATGCATTATTAACTCTCTACTGATGCTTGAAATGTAGACTATGGGAAAAGATGTTGATACTAACACTAGCATGTGGTGTGCTTTCAGTGAAAATACAGATTTGTCTGTGTGCTGCTCATTCCTTGTTTTTTCTCCAAAGATTACCCAAAGTCTGGGTCCCATTGCTGCCAGTCCACTTGAGAATATAAAACTTGTTATCTAAGCACTGAGCAGCTACTACATAATGACAACTTTTGATTACAATCTTGAGCTGCATTGGCCAAAACACATAAGAGAATGACCCAGCTAAATTAAAGGATTATAGCAGTTAACTAGAACTTTTGGAGTGCTTCTGACTTTTCCCTTGAACACAAAAGCTAATTGTGTCCAATCCAGTCATGATCACAAGCAAGAAATGAGGATTAATTTTCGAATCCAAACCCCAAGAACTTCATGAAATCTCTAACTGCATTGACACTGACTATAATGTCTGACAATATATCTAATCATCTTTATAGCAAGCTATTATAACATTCTGTGAAAGGAGAAAGTACGTGACAAGCCCCTTTTCCAGATTCACACACCAAAACCCACCTTAAAAAGATATTTCACCTACAGGCTAAATGTAATAGTGATATTATCAGAATTAAAAATGCTTTGCTAAAACCAATAGATCATTAAAATGGTATCCAACTCCAGGCTTTGCAAGCTATGTGCCCTCCAGGTGCATTTGGACAGTGAGAAATCTATACAAAGACCATAAGGAATCTCCTACCCAACCAAAGTTCTCATATCCTGCTTGCTAGGCTGAAAAGAAATTTGCAAAGACACTCTTCAGAAATCACATCTAATTAAGCAGTGCCATGAGCTGCAGACTACCTTCTCTCTCCTGAGGTCACTGAGTAAAGAACTTGTTCACAGCTGAGAAGATATGACAAGCAAATAGCTTTAATATTCCCCAAAATATCCTTTCATACAACCTGCAGCCAGATTACTCTTTGCATTATTCATGGATTACAATAAAATATTAACCTTTGGTCTGCCAAAAGTGTTTGAAAAGCCTATTCAGCCTTCAGAAAACAAAGGTTTCCCACACTGTGTTAAATAGAGTCTCTTTCTTTAAAGGTGAATTTACATATAACAGCTAAGCTTATCTAACAGCTTATCACCACTTCCTTTTCTCCCTACTCCTTCCTCCCCTTCCCCTGTTCTTTCCTCCTCCTTTGCATTTTCCAGCAGCCAGACAGTCCCAGCCTCCACCCTCTTCCTTACCACACCTCACCACTCATCAGACTTTTCTTGACAATGATTTGAATCACTAGTTTAGCAATATCCACTTTTTTCTTGATTATTTATCTGCCATTTAGGGAGTTGATTCAGTGAGCTGACAGCTAAATAAGCTGTGGGAATGCATGTGCAGGACTGAGGGAGAGAGAGAAGCAGGATGCCTCTTTGCAGCAGCACACAGTCATTATATCAGTTCAAATTTCCCATGTAATTTCACTGTAAATGACTATCAAGCATGCAATATAGTATCATTCACTTCAGATAAGAGGAAAATATGACCTTTCTGGTAAGAAAATGTAGCTGTGAAACAGGTCCAAAATCCTGACAATTGAAATAAATCTTACAAGGAAATTAAGGGAAACCATATTAGACCAAGTATTCCTTGCTCCTATTAAATCATTACTTCTTTGAGAAAATAGGTTAAGTAAATATATAGTGCCAGGAGAAACAGAAGTGAAATAAGTGAATCTATTGCAAATTCTAAGATGATGACATATTCTCACAAGTATCTAGATGACTTCAGCTCTTAGTGGTGCAGTATTCAGTATCCCTTCTGGTAAGCTTCAGCCATTCAGTCAGAATCTCTGTGTTATTCAGATGACCTATCCAACACTACAAACAAACAGGGAACAGCTGAAGTTAACAGCGTGAATGACTGACAAGTTGAGAGTTTTTATCAACCTATTTAACCACTACTTCCAAATAACAAACACCTCAGGAAAAAATGACTTCACTGAAGAAAATAGGCCCAAATTTGCAACTAGTGTTATCTGCCATAAATAATCTTATCAGCTCTGCTGACAATAAAGTTTTGCATAATCTTATCATGTATTTTTTCCATTAATACTTGGAAAGGCTTACGCAAAACAAACTGTATGTGGGATATTTTTTGCCCGCCCACAGGGCAGGATACTGAATATCTGAAAGCACAGGAAGGATTGCCAGCATCTGAAGTCATCATGTTTTCATAGCAGTTTCAAGTTTCAGATAAATAGCTAAGCGTACATGCTTACATATGTCAGTGTAAGGTCTCTCACAGTCCCTGGAAGGCTTAGGTAAGGTAAGCCTGAGGCCTGCAAGACAGCTGAGTTCATCTAACAATGCACTACTGCCAAAAGAGTCAAATTTTCCCCTTCCTTCTCTTTTCCCTGCACACCTCCCAGGCAGAACCCTATTGCCTCTACGCCAATGCTCATGTTGCTCTTGCCCCTCAGTGAGCCTATTCAGCTCACTGACATAGCAAAAGACATTCACAGAGTTGGGTTTGGGGGGATTTTTTGGATTACTTCCCTGACAGATTAGCAAATTAAATTAGTTCACATAGTAGTTACAGGAAGGAAAGTGGCTAGAAAATGCAGCTGGAAGTGTGTGTGGAGAAAGCAGTAATTCTTCTTTGCTCTGCTGTGAGCTCTCAGGTAAGGTTCATCACGCCTTGCAGAACACCTGAGCTCCTACGGTGTTCAGGATAGAATCGGCTACAGGCACGGGCTGGTCGTGAATGTCCTGCCCATGCCTCAGGAGGGGGAATCAGCTGATGGCACCTGCACAGCTTCCATTCTTCAGCCTGCTAACAAGAGCTCAGTAATTAGGGGAACTTGCTGAATGGCTTCAACAAGCAGTGTCTTCCCTGAAGCACCATTGCAAATCTTGTCCCTTCCTCTTCTGCACACCCCAGCTGCAGAAGTAGAAAGGTGGTCTCCTAAAGAACACCTATTTCAGATCTGCCTTCCAGCTCCAATTATCTATATGTTCAAGGCTTCCAGCAGCAGCAGTCATTCTCAGAGAAACTACACCTGACCCTAAGCATTCACAAAAATAGTTCTCCAAGGCCTTACTTTTCCTCTGCTATCCTACCTGCCTGCAAGACCCAAACACCACCATTTATTGTTCTCCTTGTGTTCTCTGAGAGCATCTGAAAATGAGAATCAGATGAGCATGTCCTCCAGTTTACATTATTACTGTGGAGAGCACAGTACCTGTGTAGGTTCTGTTTTATTCCCCAGGATTTGGCCCTGGTTATAGGGTGTTTAGTTTCAGTTAATGAAACATAATTAAACCACACAACAACTAAAGCCTGCTTCTCAGAGCCCTGCTAAAAATTCCCCACACAGTTGGCGGGGTAGGATTTAAAACTCCACACTATTCTTAGAAGTGTGTATCTGCAGCAGTTGGGAAATGCTAGGCTGCAATCAACACATTCCCCAACATGTTTAAGGCTGTGATCCTGAGTATTGCAAACTGTGGTTTTACTTATTGCAGTTTACACTAAAAAATAACCACCCTATCTCACCTACACACCTGAACATATTTTGTTAAGAATCTCACAATTGATATCACCAGAGCAATTAATTTGATAACTCACTGAGTTATAAAATTCACTGAATGACTTAAATGAGTGACGGAACACAGTATGTTAAATTTGCTTTAGAAAACTTCCCACATTCAGAGTTCCACAAAACGTTTCCAAAACATGTAAGGCCAAGAATTGACAAGTGTCTGGCAACATACAATAGGCTACAATAACATGTTTAACTGATTAAAAAATAATCAATAGACTTTGACATAGTCCACCATGTAATTTTAGAAAATAGGGGCAAGATGATTCATATTTAGCACAACAGCTTGTAGACTGACTGCAGTAATAACATATATTGTGCACATAACCTGACATGCAAGACCCAGTAGAGCCTGTGCTGTGTTACAAAAATATTCCAAGAACTTTTCTATAATATTGAGAGATATCTGACGGGATTTAGTATAAAATATGAAGAAGATAATGTTTTAAAAACAACTGAAGGCAATGGCCAACAGCTCTTTCTTTAGTTTGATTTTAAAGATGTAAAATATTCAGCATTATGAATAGAAACAGGAAGGGAGTTGCACCAACAAGAATATAATAGTTCAAAGCTTTTCCTCCCAGAGATTCAGTGCATGTGTATACTCAAGCAAGTAAAGAAGGTAGAATTTGGCTTCATAAAACTGTACAAATGAAGACACTCAGATTTTTTTTTTTGCTTTAGAGAGAAGACCCAAGAAATTCATTGTGTTAAAAGACCCTCCTGATAGAGAACAAAATTTTTCAAGTCTTACTTCTCCAAAATTTGCCTTCAGGGCAAAATTTTAATCCCTCCTAAGAGCTAGTGGAGGATTTGTCATGAACTTCCTCTAAGATCCTAAAAAATGTATACAATCTTTTATAATTCATAATATTGTATAATTTGATGGAGGAACATGTAGCATAATTTTTTTTCAATGTATTATGTACCTTTAAGCATACAGGCTAATAAATTCCAGACTCTGAGTAAAACCTAAGAGAAAGAACTTCAGTTTTGGTCACATGAAAAGGGCCAGGCAATCTCGTATCCTTAAATGGCTGTTAGATTAAAGATTTAGTGACCAGCAGAAACTAAGGCTAGAAAGCTTTAGATGAAGGAGCCACAGAAAGAACACGAGCAAGGGGATGAATGACAAAGTCTCCCACAAAACACGCTACACACAACTAGTCTGCTAGCCACAGTTACAGAGATGGGACACCTTCAATCTTCCAGCCTGAAAATAATTTTGAAGTGGTTAGAAAATGTAATATGCATCAAATATGCACATCCACAGATGCAATATTTAAATCTGTATAGGTGTTCATTAAGATAACCTAATATATTTACTAATTGCCAATAATTATTTACATTCCACAGATGGTTTTTAACTTCTTTTGTCTCTAGGTTTTCCTCACTCCTTTAAAGCTCTTTTTCTCTGTATATTTTAGATCATTATTGACACAGATATTTTTCATGAAACACCTTCCAGGTTAGCTCAGAATTTGTGACCTGATGGATACATAAAATCATATTTAATGTGATAGGTGCTGCTTCTGATTATCATCCGTTCCCTCAACTTAAGGCTTTTCATTTACTGAGGGCTGAGTTTTCCATCACTAAGAGAAATCTTGTCTGTCTTACGCTTATTAGCCAACAAAAGTGGCACCATGCTGAACCCCAGAAGAGTTCTTCAGCTGGACATATCCTAGATGAAAGCTTTCTGCTGCTTATTGTGCAACTTTAAAGCACAGTTGACTGAACCAGCTGAAATACTTTGTAGACTAATGGTGAAAATGGCCTTCAGCTTTGAAGACATTAAACTAGCCTCTGAGTGAGACAACTGAACCTCATTTCTTTTGGGAATGCTGTGAAATAACATACAGTCAATGAGTAAATCTCTCCAAAAAGTCACTTTTGTGAGCAAGTACCCAAAGATTTTAGATGTCTATTCATATGCCTTTCATCTAGAATAAACTACATTTTTTAGATTTTCAATTTTAATTTCTTGTTAGCTTATTTTTCACTTTTAAAATGCAAAATCTTGGTTCTGGCTGTTGAAGACACCACTTCCCAATCAGCTGAGGCATCCCAGATCCCAGGCCTTTGGTTTAATTGATAGGTGGCTGTGGCAGACATTTACATTAAGGGACCTTTAATAAACTTTCTCTCCCCTCCATTTCTTTGCTGTCAGAGACTCAAGGCCACATGCAGACAAATGCATAGTGGCAGTATATTTTCTCACTATAAGAATATAAAATCCACTTTAATACCAAGTATAAGAACCCCTTTTCTGTTCCAAACGCAGCTACAGAAGGCAGCTCATCAACAAGCAAAATAATCAGATTCATTATGATGTACAAAATGGTGAGTCACAAACTCCCTAACCATTCTTACCAGAAAATATAGGCTATATTTTCAGCTGGTAACAATCTGATCACCTCCATTCACTTCAAACTCACTTTTTCAAACATAGTTTTTAAAATGTGAGAGCTTCTGGCCTTTTACCTTTAATCAAATATTTGTTCTGAGAAGCAGCTGTTTACTACTATAACAACCTATAATTCATTATACATGTAGTAGCTTAAGTTACTGATTTGTTTAGAAGGAAGTCACATTCTGATGAATAAGTGTAGAATTGAGGATGGTTTGAGTTGCAGACTATGCCAGGGACAGCTGCTGCAGTTCTGACATGGCAGGATATCTCCATACCAGTATTCAGACTATGCTCTAAAATGGACAAGAGAATCTGCGCTTTCAGCTGTAAACGTTCTTCTCTGGGCCTACTTCTAAATTTTTATTCGGGATGTTCCATTCTCATAAATTCCCACCCACTTCGTTGTATGACTTCATTATGCAATTCTTTCGCCATTTGCTCTGGATTCTCATTAGGCAATCTGACTCCTACGCTAGGAATCCAGCACAAAATGGAAGTGAACAAATGAAGAGGTGAAGCCAAAAGAATAGGATCTGCACGACAGACCGTGTGATACAACAAACATTTTCTGCGTAACTCAGAATATCAGTTTCACTAAAGGAAAATATACAGTTGCCAATTATAGAAAATACAAATTAACACATTTTTCTTCCAAAATACTTTTTGTTGCTTAAATTTGCAGAGTAGGTAAATAGTTTCCTCTGGATATATTTCTGGCAAGCAAGTTCTGAAAATCTTATTCCAAGAATCCTGCAGACTGAAAGCACAGCTGTTTGGATTTACTGATCTGACAACATATAACACGTTGGATACTGCACTCGTACTGGTGAAGCAGGCTTAAGGGCAGACAAAATGACAGCTGGCCCATTTCTTCTCTTACATGTAAATCGCATTTAGAATAGGATTAAGATAACTGGAAAACAATCTACTGACTGAACAACAAATTCTACCTAGCAAGAGGATTTAAATAACTCAAAACATTTAGAGTATACTTTAAATACTTCCATAATAATGGTCATTTAAAAAGGGATGTAACATTCTAAGGATCGTCTTCAGTTTCTTTCAAAATCTGGGGGGTTAGATTAGGGAAAGACATGTTAAATTCTCTTCTGGTCTGTAAATGGGTAATTGTCCATAAACAATGCTTTTAAAAATGTTGAAATGATTTTGGAGTATAATATTTGGAAAATATTCATTGATCGTTAAAATTCAAAGGAAGGGAAAATCAATCCCATTGATTCTAATTTGAACTTGAAATACTGGTCTCACTCCTCCATCCACTGAGAATGGAATCCCATTCATATCAGAGGACAGATTCTGACCCAAAACATACTTATTTATGATGTTATTATTTGCTGTTTTTAATGGTAAGTAAATTTCTAAACATGCTGAGATTCAGATAAGCCCTTAAATCTTAAGATGAACTCTACAGAACAGAAAGATGAAACATAAGGGTTTTTTTTCAAAATGTAATAAGTATAGTATAAGTTAGTATAGCTTTAAAGGAAAGCTATACTAACTTATGAAAGATCAAAGAGAAGGACAGTTTCTCTATTGGCTTCTGTAGAAAGAATGTATGCATTTAATTCAGTGAGTTGTTTAAACTTATTCTCAGATCCATAAACTGAACACATTTAAATTCCCATGTAATCTGGCTCTTGATATACTTTGGTCTATTTGCCTTTGAACTTCACATTTGTCTTTCTTGTGGTAATGTTTTAATTTTGGGTGCTGACCAAATGAAGCACATGTTAATATTTAAAAAAAGAGAACAACTCTTAGCTGGCGAATCAACACGGGGTCTTTGCAAGTTTGAACAAAACCTCAGGGTGAGTCTCAGCATAAACAAAACAAACAAATGCATCCTTAATCTTAGTATGGATGGAAACATCCTGCTTGGGTACATGGGCTAGTGACGACACAGTAGAACGGTGGAAATTGAAATTAAATAATGATTCACATTAGATTCTGAGGATGTAAACTCACCATCAAGTGTTGAATTCTGTAGCAACTTAGAATTTCCTAGTAATCAGCCTGATTTGCCACCCAGATTCAGGTCACTCTATTGACATGTAAAGTAAAACCCCTCAGCAAATCCTGCTGAGTTTAGTCATCTCAGAGAAAAAAAACATGCTGACTCTCATGTTAGTGTCCTTACAGAGACTGAAGTTACATGATACTGAGGGAACAAAGGGACTCTAGATTCACATTACACTTCAATGCTGTTTGAATTCAGCTTTATCTTGCTTATATACCAGGATTTCTTTCATGACTGGATTTTACTAGAGGCAGTTCCACTTGTTTTGCAAGCTTCCTAGATTGATTTTGGAAGGCTGGCTCCCACTCATGTAACTGGAAAGGTCAAAACGCACGCCATCCCTTACAGAGCATAATGCTGTTTTCAGCAAAAGTCCGCAGCAAAAAACCCTTCAAGTCAGCTGAACAGAAATCCAGTGCAAGAGCCACTGCATTTTAGATTCATCTAACACAGCACTAGCATTTTAGACTCATCTTGGTAACACTGAAATGGTGATCCTGAAATCCTTTACTCAGACAAAGCTTCCACTGAGTCCTGGGTAGCTGACCAGTAATATGCACAGATTAACACTTGCACTTAATGACAGAGCAGATTGCTTCATTTTTATTTCTACTTTATGTTAGCAGGTCTAAAACATTCTTCCAGCTATGAATATAGAAAATTCATCTAGGAAACTATATTAAAAGTGCCATCTCAACAAACCCCATACATCTACAGCTCTAACATCGCAACAAGTTGAAACATACATGTGAAACATACTTCTAAGAAAGAGGAATATTTAATAAATTTAAATTATTTATTTTTCACCACAAATATAGATGAGGGGAAGAAAGAGGAACAGGAACATAATTAAAGTATACCTCTACCATGGTCCTGGAAGATTCTGGTTTGGGCATTTAACAGTTAAAGAGGCTATGGCATGCTAACTGAGCACACTGAAACAAAGAGTTGGCAGCTTCTGAAGGAAAAGGGCTTGTGCTCCACTGTTCCAACTTGTCAGTCAACTCATGCCAGGGCTCTCCACGTCTGCCTCCTCTACACACCCTCATTACATGCGTCTGTCTGCACTGATCTGCTCAGGGACTCTTTTGATAAGTCAAAAATTCTGCCTTCTATCTGCTCTGGAATTGGATCAAATCACCTCAGCTTTTTTTGTAGCCCCACCAGGAGGCTCTTTGCTTATGGTTTCATTCTGTTTTCCTTCACTACTTGTCTGTTTTTGACTTCTAGAATGGAGGAAGCTGAATTGCTGAAGGAAAGATTCCAGGCCATAACAGTAAGTGCTTATAGTTACAACTTGCTATTTAAAAAGAAAAAAAAAAAAAAGGAAAAAAGCTTTGAAGTAACATATTAATGAGCTGCTGTGTGTTTGCTGAAGAATCATTTATCCCATGAAGGAAAAAGAAAAAGCACTTATATCTGTTTGAAATGGCTACTTTTTAATTCTGGTTTATAAGCTATTACTTCAGGACAGCAAAGTTGCCTTTACTGATTTTATTATGGGTTGAATTTAATGTAAAAATATAATACAAAGTAGTGAAAGTACATGTGCAAATCACTACTAGATAGGCTAAAATATGTATTACTATCATCATAACTGAATGCTTGCTTGAAGGACAGCAGGTCAAAAGGCAGCTAGAGAACTCCAGAACAAATCAATTTTCCCATTTCACAACAAAAGTGATAGATGAAAGATTTTCCTTTTTGCATTGTAGAGTTAAATAAAATTGCTGGATTATTGATAATCTATCTTCAATAATGCTGTTTGAAAAAGTAAGAAGGAAGAGCTTAGAATAATCAAATTCCTACCTGTCAGTTTTCCGGGAGGGTGGGGGGGGCAGAGAGATACAGTGAGTGAAGTTTATGCTGAAGACTTTAGAAAACATGTTCAGTTCCTTTTCTAAAGGGAATTCTGCTTTAAAAATTTTGGGTTTTTTTTTTGGGGGGGGGTGTTCGGGGGGGCTTGGAGGTATGGGGGTTTTGTTGCCCCCCCCCCTTTTTTTAAGGAATTACTGGAGTCATTTTTTAAAGGAATATATAAAGTTGATGCAACAAAAGTGGCTGAGTACACCTCTGATTTTATTTCCCCTGAAAGCTATTGGGTCACAGAAAGATTAAACAGAAAGAATTTGGCCTTTCAGGATTAAAGGAAAATTGTAGAAGGAGCACTTGCTTATTGTCACAGGCAATATTTATGAACATATAATGGAAACATATTTTTCACACTCTTAGCATGATAATGAAGTTAGTTGTGAAACAAATACTACTATCAGAATAAATGGTGAACAGAGTTAAAACATACCTTACTGGAACTGAACATATTAGGAAAATGTGAGAACCAATAAATGAAAATCTAAATGAGTCAAACAGGATTTTAGGCTGTTTTTAAATATGTGACACTCAATAAAGGCCAGCAGGCCCACTTATATTCACTTGAGACTTGATTCAAATCCACAATAAGGCAATTGGAAATGTCTTGGGGTTGGAGGAGGGGTTGTTTGTTTGTAACTGTAGAGATGTAACTTTCTCTAGTGTCTGGGCTCAAAAGATAGGAAATGCTTTGGAGCTCCAGGGAAGAAAGAAATCCCCGCCTTGCAATGTTTTATACTTCCCAGTATCTGGCAGAAGGAATGAGGCCTCAGACTTGCTAACGCAGGCTCCTCTGTGTGGCACTGGAGTTAGTGATCTCTGGCTGCACCTTTGCCTTCAGAGGAACACTGGAGAAGCATTTTTTAAAAATCTGTGACAGCTTCCAGTGTCTTGCATTACAGGAAATGGGAAATCATATTTGAGCTCTGGCCAGGACTTCATTTATTACACTTGCTGCATAAAGTAACCCTTTGCTCTTTACTTTGGTAGTTGCTTACTTATCAATTCAGAGCATTTCGTTGAAACACTCAATGTATTCATTGCAGTGCACCGCAGAAAGGAAGAAGTCTAAAGAAAATGCAATTACCCTCAGGTTTAAGAAGCTGCAATAGCAGTTGTCTAAGAAAACAACACAATTCAATCTCAAGGTACTCAGCAGCTCTGGGAAGGTTTGTCCCAAGCAGGCAACATGCCTGGGAACAGTAAGTGCTACCCTAAAGACATTGTGTTGTGAAGGGATCTAATAGAGGTAACATTGGGCAGTCAGGTACTCAGAGCAGTAGAGAACTGGACTTCTAAACTAATTGGTTTCTCTTGTTAAATGCCCAGCTCCTTTACTGCACCTGATTCCTGCAGAGCCACTAGAGTTTTTCGAGTTCTTTTTGTATCTTCAAGTAGCAAAGCAAAAAAGGAAAAGCAATTATTTTTTCTAAATTTTTGATGGTCCCATGGCTCTGAAAAGAAACTCTCTCTCTTATGTGGCTTCCCCCTGCTGCTGGTGTACATAAGAGGTAACAAGTTAAAAATATCTAATGCATTTGTTTTGCTAGAGACTGTGAGATCTTAAAACAGAGAGGCTGTAATGTTTGCTGCGGCAAATACATGGAGACAAAACAGTCAAAGAAGAATGCAGGACTTGATTTTTTTTCCATCAAATCATCTGTTCTATAAGAAAGCAAAAATTACAGAAATCCTTAAGTATTTGAATTATGGCATTTCTGCAGTCTTGTCCCATCAGACTGAGGTGTCTGTACCTCCAGCCAAGGACCTCTGCATGACTAAGAAGCATCTCTGGAAAACTGTATGAAAATAATACATTAGCTAATTAACACATTAGTTGCTCTGATGGCCTTGACAGTACATGGCATCTGCCATGGGACCAAGCAGACAAAAAAAACAAAAAAACCAAAACAAACAACCACACACATTGGCACCACAGTGGACTACTGACACAAATTCACTGACCTGGCACACAGGTTATCTAGCAAGAGACCCCTCTGTAGACATGTTTCCCTTCCTTTCAGATAGGCCCACTTTGGAACATCTTCTCTATACTCAGAGCCAGGAAAGACTCCTACGGATTTCAGTAGGAGTGAGCATTAAGGCAAACTCAAGTCTCCCCTTGCACTGACATATGATAAAAAGGAAGAGATTAGGGTGCTCTTTCAGAAAGAGCAAATCCTGGCCACGTTAACAAAAGAGCGTGCTAAGAGAAGACTTCCGTCTGTAACCTGATTATCTGCAGGGGCATGGTATGAAGTTCAGTAGAAGCATGGATCCCTTGGATATCTTCTAGTAATAAACATTTATTCCAACATATGCATAGTCAAAGCTTTGTACAGCAAAACATTACTTGCAAACAAAGCATAGTATAGAGTGCACTGCAAGGGTGTCCTAACTTGTTTTAGGACTTGCTTTAGTCCCTCTTATGCTCTTCATTTCCCTTGAATTCAACTTCTGGTGTTCAGCTTTCAGCTTTCTTAGACTAGATGTGCATACACACGATAGCCTATTTCAATCTACTTTATCTGGATAAACACATAGTGAATGCTTATTATCAACTAGTGAAATTGAAAGATAGTTAGAACGCTAAAGGATATGAGTAGAAAATTTTAAGAAAATATAGGAATGCAAGACAAACAGACCTTTAACAAGAGGAAAAGGAAAGTTTCATTTACCAAAGAGATTTTTTTATTATACATAGCTCAATTAAATTGCAGTTATTTGTACCTTCATGATTTCTTTCTGTGCAGTACTTTTATGCACTTTTCATTTCAGACCGCATAGACTCCTGGTACAAGTCTCCAATGGCAAAAATAGAATATTCAAATTACCTCAGAATATTCTTTAATAATATAAATCAAGTGAGTTCATTCTCCAGCTAAGCATTTTATCCAGAACTTCACTACAGGGAAAAGATGATTTCCTTAAGAACTCTAACCCTCTAAACACAAGCTCTTGTCACATTTGCTCATCTAATGATGGGTTAAAGGCCATTCATACAGTGAGATTAGGAATATTTCCTGGTAAAGAAAGCTGTGAAGGTCAGGGACCAGAGATGCTCTGTCCCCAAAATCAGGACTGGCTGAGTAAAATCCAGTATAGCAGTTCTTAGATAAACATTCTCTAAAAAGAGGCATTGCAGAAGAATTGTATGTTGTAGTGTTCTTAAATCAGCAGATGTATTAAAGAACATAGACAAACCTCAATATCACTACTGAGATGAAGGTAGCAAGTATCTTGAGGAACGATCCCTACATGCTAAGTCTAGTGTATTAAAGAGGCAGACTAACACCACGAAGAAAAAGTTGTAAAATACAGATGGTCTTTAAAGACTGATACTGGAATTCTTCTGAACTTTACAGATAGAAAGAGAGAAGAGATCACTGACACCTATTCACTTACTAACCCCCAGCATGAGACCAATTGTGTTTGGCCAGCCTGTTGTCCTGCCCTAGATCTCCACATGGCTGCGTCATTTCTTCTACTTCCTGCCCCTAAAGTGTCCCTACAAGCCTGTGGCCCCACTGCTAACTTCTGATTTTTAGAATCAAGTGAAGAGACTCAACCCCAAGCATGCTACAGCTCTTCCTGTTTCTGAATTGCAGATTCTAGGAAAACAGGAGATAACTCCCAGCCCCATGCCTAGCACTTCCTTTTTATTGACTTTCCATGCTCTGTAAGCTCAGCTGGTTCCTCAGGTGGCCTGAAAGGGCAAGCCTCTCCCTTCATTTGTGAAGGAATTTAACTCTTTCCTAAGCCATGCTTGACCAAAAAAAACAAAAACAAAAAAACACCACACACCCTGCTAGAAAACCCTATTTGTAATCTGTTCTTCTAGAGAAAGAAAAGGGGGATTAGCCTCCAGTCGGCAAACGTTTCTGCACATGACAGATGACATGATTTACTTCCCTAAAAATGTATCAAGAAACAAGTGCAAAAGTTGCCATCTCCAGTAATACAACTTTATAGCACTAAGGCTGACCAAGAGAATAGTCTATTAATAAACACATCCTGTAAGTTAGTTGCCTTTGGTGTGATTTATCTCCCACTGACTGTTGAAGACAAAGCACTAAATCAGTGTTTAGTCTCATATAAAGGAGCCACAAGGATGCTCTACATTACCAAGGCTATCCAAAGACACAAACAGCTTGAGCGTTCCCAAGATTCAGAGACTGTTCACCCATATTTTTTTTCTATAAGTAGTAGTAAAAAGGATGGAGGTGGCAGCACTATGACAGATCAGCAGTATTTGATGTTTCTCTTTCTAAAGGTCAGCAACCATGACAACAGCCTTTGCACAGACAGATTTTTTTTTTTTTTAATTGAAAGGTAACTTACATAACATATGAACCATATTACACTTGTCTGTGTTCATCTTCACCACTTTTTTGTCACTGCTGAAGTGAGGAGAAATTTCTAAGCCCACTTTTATTCCTGTTTAATTCAGCTACTAGCCACAGGACAGAAGCTCATCGCAGGATTCACCAACAGCCTGTTTCACTTGTTGATGTATCACAGCTCCAAAATGTAGATCAGAATCTTTCCTCTCCTACGTAATGTGTTGGCTGCCATAGAATTTTAGGTCAGGGACCATTTCAGAACCTTATTTTGCAGGTATGATTGTGCTGAAATATTATTTCTTCCCATCTTCTTTCCCTCCTGCCCCACCAACAGTAAATTCCTTTTAATTTGGAGTCCCTGCTTTGTGGTAATTAAGACATTTAAGCAGACTTTGGAAAAAGAGCACTGGAAACTATACCTGAACAAGACTCATGAGCTGTGGCTGCTGAGAATTAGGCACCACCCGAGTGCCATCTAAACTTTAAAATACAGCTTTATTTGCATGGATTGACTTTGCCCTGCTAAACTACATGCAGACAGTTTTCTTAGCACCAAGTAATTTCTTTAAACCAAGTTTTGTTGTTCTCTTAATTTGTAGGACAAAAGAAAACTGCAAGAAGAAATTACACAGAAACGTCTGAAAGTAGAGGAGGAAAAACTGAAACACCAGCATTTAAAAGTAAGTGAAGAGTATCGGATTTATATAACTAAAAATAGCCTCAAGTTGTTCAACATGAGTAAAAGGTTTGGATTTTTTTCTTAAACAGCAGCAACATCCAACTAACAGTAGTTGGTTAGATTTTTTTCAAGTTTATGAATGTTAAGTGGAAATAGTAAAACTGGCAAATTTTCCTGGGTTTAAGCCATGCTATTACTGTGAAATTCACAGCTTTTTGGAGTCTTACCAGGACTCCATTTGACTTTAATAAGCATCATACTTTGATCAAATTACATTAGCTCCTGAGTGTCAATTTTTTTAGTTTCATGGCATAAAATGAGATCATAACCAGGAATAACTCACAACTGAAAATTAAGGCTCCCATTTCAGACTGGCTGTGTTCACTCTGTAATTATACTACAGCAACTTCACTTGCTACAGCATGTAGCACAAACATGAGGTACAATTGCACCTTCTTGTGAAAAAAAAAAAAAATCCTAACAGCAGCCTTTTCTTATTTGGCTGAAGCATCTTATCAGCTTATATAATAGCTCTCTGGTGAAACAGGGTTGTTTCCTCATATATTTAAAAATAAAATAAAAAATAAAGACAAGAGTACTGCAAATATTCCCCTGAAATGAAACTTGGGTCACTTGGTTCCCCAGTAATTTGGATTTTGTAATCGTGAGTTTACCATCTCTGTAATCACTGGATTGAAAAACTGCAAAGATTTCTCCCCAGCACCTTTCTTCCCATTTGCCTCTGTCAATTTGGCATTACATGTCATTCAAACAGATGAAAAAATCCTTCCTTCTAGAATCTGCAAAATTTGGCATTTTGCATACTCCTATGTGAGTCAACAAAGGTTTTTCAAGAAAGGGATGTGGAATGCAATACCAGGAATATGGCTTGTCTCCTTGAGCAAATACGGGAGAGGTATATTTAAAAACAACTCCTCTTCTGTTCCTGGGTTTCATGCACCCTCTGTTCTGTGTCAGGCCAAAGTTAATACACTAGCACTCTGGGAGAGTCAAGCCCAATGCCAAAGTCACCCTTTGCTTAGGGTTTTGTTGCAAGGTGATGACCACAAGGATATGCTTGACCAATTGTGCAGTGTCTTGCTTAGAAAGGACATGAGTGTCTTTTCCAAGTCCTGTAGCTAATGAACAGCAAGCAAGCGACATTCCTCTCCCATCTTAGTATATGCATACAAGGAGTACTGCAATTTGTTTCAAGTTTTCCTGTCAATTAATTTGGAATGACTCTCTTGTCCTTCTTTTAAGAAGGACAAACTGATCTGTTCTAGACATGCTAGCTAATCCTCACTACTGTTGTGTATAGACAGAGCAGTACAGCTGTTTCCTTGCAGGTTTAGTACATGCTTTTCACTAACATTAATAGGTACCATGGAGTTAAACATCAAACAGATATTTACTTTAAGTTAAAAAACAAACAAACAACACACACACCTAAAATCACCCTACCCTCCCCCCCCAAAAAAAAACACCCACACACCACCTATTCTGGCAGAAATTGATGTTTTATAGAATTTGAGAGGCTAAAGCACTCCTGGAGAAACATTATTGAAATACCAAGCTTAGCAAGGAGTAATCCTCTCCCCTCATACACACATGCATGCACAGACACAAACTACTATGTTTTACAGTTAACTGTAGGTCATTTTTTCCAAAATAACAGGTTACATGAAACCATGTACTAAATGCATAGACCACACTGTAAAGGTACATAGTGCAATCCAGAGTCACAGAGGACAGGTACCTGCTGTCTCATCCTGTGGCAACAAAAGCCTATCATAAGTTTTTGTGGTCAAGGATTTTTTTTTTTTTTTTTTTTAAGAAAAAAAAAAGTGTAGCATCTCACATATACACTTCCTTTTGAAGAGGATGAATGTGTTCGACTGTTCGATGTATATACATATTCATACATTTTCTATGTATGTTCTGTGAGAAATCATTCAGAAAAGTTAAAAAAAAAAATCAGTCATATGTATCATTAGCAATTTGGAGCAGCAAAAGTAGAGACCTACCTCTACCAACCAAGCATTAAAATAGGCACCTAACACATTTACTGTATGAACATCCTCTGCTGCATCTTCTATAAGTCAAGTTCTTCATTTATGCTTCAGACTAACTTGGGTATTTCAATGGAGTCAAACACCACAAGAATTTAGTGCAAAAAAATTGCTCTAAAACAGATTTAGACCTCTACAATCTTTAGGCACCTTTAAGTTTTACTGTGGGCTCATCTCCCTAGCAAGTCAGGCTGATTTTGGTCATTTATTTGGACTTTGTTTTTCTACTATCAGTTGAGCATGATGAAATCTACAGCTCAATGACCTACTTGGTGCAACTCTTGCCCAACCCTTGGGAAACTACAGAAGGTTAGTAAGTCTCACTGTCATAAAGATGTTCCTGTTAGCTGGATATCAGTATCACTTTCCTAGTTTTGTCTTATCATTCCTATTTACAACACTTAGTAACAGCTTTATAAAAGGCAGGCTTTTTTAAATTTCCTTTTTGTAAATTGGTCTCTGGCTTCCCAAAGACTTCGCTGTTTCCCCAGCTAACTTCTTACCAGAAAGAGACAGATGAGGTGTCATAACAAAATTTAGTTATTCAGTAGAACCATAATGAAGGAATATTTATCTCTACATGTTCCCCTCTACCTTGTGTAGTAAAGGGAAACACAAGCAGATATAGCATATCTGTGAAACTGGGCCTTCATGAACCTTCAAGGCCTAATGGCAGCTGCTAGTTGAGCATACATGGGAAATTTCATCTTAGAGTAATTCTAGATGTACCAGCAACTAATTTACCTCCCACCTGGAATCCTTCTCATTGAGAAAGGAATGGAAAGGACCAGATAGAGATACTTGAAACAGCAGTCAGCACTGTGGTGAATGAACTTTCCAATAGCTTTTTTAGCCTAGCTTGCTAGGCTTGGGGCTTTTAACATGCCTGAACTCCATTAGGGCTATCTTGCAGATGCTGGTCACATGCTGCCTTATTCCAGGAGTTAACAGTATTGAGCTGCATCCTGGTCTTCCGTGAAAACAATTTATGCCTCTCCCAACATGCTGTAAGGTGAACTATCATACCTCTGGGGAAAGCAAAATCTGCAAACTCAAACTCCTGTGCCTTCCAGAGGGAGCTGAATCTGTGTTAGTCCAGCCTCGTTAAGGATTACAGTGGAGTTGTACATTCCTAAAGCATCTGTAGGAGGTTACTCACAGAATTGCAGAGTATTGTCCCAGTACTAATGGTGTGTCTACAAACCACAAGGGAAAGAGATCACTTTCCAACATTCAGGCCATTCCAAGGGTCTTATCACATCACAGTGCACATGGATCCCTTTTCCTACACAATGTACCAAGGCTAATGTGAAAGTGTTTTCATACCAGAGCTACTACACAGGGTACAACACACACAACTTAGCATTACCTTCCATCATAAAGTGTCTCTGGCCCAATACTAGATTGCAGAAACAATCTGACAGCCCCAAAGCAGCTGCTCTGCACTGGCCTGTGCCAATGCCTCCGTGAAGCAGTCTTCTCTGAGAAACAGCTAGAAATCATCCATTGTTCAAACATCATTTCCAAATTGTGCTATGTGTCATTTTTTTCAGAAGTGGCTAAAAAAATTAATGAGGTTACATGGCATTTAGTTGTGAGCACCAGCAAACTATTCTAGGAAGAGGCAAGAATAGCCCTATTGTGTTATGCCTACGTTTAGGGAGTTTTTCTTGGGTCTAACCCTACACATGCACAAAGCTTCTGTTGACTCCAATGGGTGTTACCAGTATCCAAGCCTACAGTGACAGCCCTTCTGTAACTGTCATATAAGGAATTATAGGTTTATTTCTGGAAACAGCAAGGCTAGACTAATTCAGTGCCAAGCAGGATTAAAATCTCACTTTTCTAAAGTCCTGCCTAAAATTTAAGTTTTAAACACTTGTTTCAGAGGGAATTAACAACCATGTGCCCTCTGACTAGGGAAAACTGTATTTTGTGGTCAGTAACAGTTGCGCCAACACCAAACTACACGCATATAACGGATCAGGTGAAACCATCCTATTTAAACATCTGCATGTATTTCATTAAAGACTTTCTAAAACACAACTGCCATGAAGTTGGAAGGGGCTGCCAAATGATACAAAGCCAGGGTCAAGGCTCAGGGCTTGGGCAGTCCTTATTTCCTGCAGATTTCCTAGGATCCACAGTTTTGTGAGAGAATACCATCCTGCAGGGCTAAGGAGACTGTAAACATTGCTCCTGTGTTCTGCAGAAAAATACTACCAGGAAAGTGGCAGAGAATCCCTAACAAGCCTGCTTTACCCACAGTTTCTATCTTAGGTCAGTCAGGTGTGGATCATTAAAGTATACCACATAACAAAAGCTGGTAATATATATTTAACTGCAATCAGATCCCAGATATATTCTTGCCATCAGTTGTCCCACAGTAACAACCTCACATGAAGTATAGGGCAACCAGAAAGCAGTAGTAAGAAACATTTTGAAAGACTATGAACAAGATGCAGGCAAGGACAGCTGCTCCAAGCAGCAATGAAGTCAGTGCAGCCCCTTCTCACCTCTGCTGGGCACAACTCTGCCTCAAAGTAGTAGTAGTGAAAATACAACTTGATGTTCATCCACATCATACAATTATCAAAACTACACAGGAAAAAACAAACAAACAAACAAACCTTACATGGAAGTCAGTCAGCTCACGGAATCTACATTACAAATGGAAATTTTATGGTTAACTAACATCCTTAGGTTCATGCTTCCCCCTTGCCCTTAATAAAGTTTCTACTAAGGTGCCAAGACTCCCCTTTCTTCCCTAAGCAAGTACTGGATGTATATTGCTCAGCTGGACTGAGGAGAGGTAAAAGAGGCAAGAAGGTTCGCATGGCTTACCACCTCCAAACTGCGAATATGAATTTCTCTTTCATGAGTGTTTTAGAGAACTCTGACTTTCAGATGTTGCTGTTCACCTTCTAGAGCAGCTGTAGGAAGCAATCAGGGTGCAGGGCCAAATTTTTCAAAATCTGAGAACACAGCTTAGAGATCCATCTACCTGTACACATGCGAGACACCCATTTATATACTGATACTGCACACAAGGAATTCCTCAGGTACTAGACTGGTCAGGACCTAAATATGCAACACCTGGATTACTCCTACAGCAGCAGTTCAAAACATGCAGCAGGTCTGCTGAAAAATCAACCAGACAACAGCATCCCTAGCTCCACATTTGCAGTCCCACTCTTGCCCAACTCCCTTACCAGATGAGGGATTACTACAGAGTTTGCATTTCAAGTTCCGCACAAATTCATGATGTAGAATTGTATGACTAACTCTCTAGAGATCCCTCCCCCAGTCCAAGACCTTATTTACAATGAATATTGGAAAGAAACTTTTCACCTTTTATCCTTCCCTCTCAGCATTAATGTAAACCCATGACCCAAGAAACTGGGGTGGGGCTGTTGAAATAAGACCACAGCACTCTGACTGGAGCCTTTTACACAACTCTAAAGTATATGCATGCTTTGACACAGCTTTTCTGCTTTACTCAGGGCAATCACAATGCTGGCTCCTCCTTGAAATATTAAATCAACTACAGGTAGCAACTGATATGTCCTCCACCTATCTGTTAGGTGGACTGATAAAACAGGATACTGTTCTTAATGACTTTGTTCTTAAGTCAGTCCCAAAACACAAGTTTTTTTAATACTTCTCTTTCAGGGCACTGGCCCCTGTCAAGTCTCCATGTGCTAGGTACAGCACAAAAACATGCATCACACCTACAGCATCTAAAGACAGAAAATTACTGACTAGCCTAAATTTTAAAGTACACTTGTCTGTATCTTTCCATCAGAAAAAGGCCTTGCGAGAAAAATGGCTCTTGGATGGCCTTAGTTCTCTCACTCCAAAAGAGCAAGAAGAAATGCAAAAGCAGAATCAGGAGGACCAACAACGGACTCATGAGCTGGAACAAGACATTCTCAGGTAGGGTAGTACACCTCTTCCCTCTGTCTGGGTTAGAATGGTACTTTCTTAAAATTCTCACCCAACTTTGTAAAAGATCAAAATGTCAATGAGGGCTAAACAGATGCAAGTTGATACACAGAGTAAAGCAATCTTCATTGTATTTCTGGACAGCTAGAACCAGAGAATACACTATGAAAGTTTCAATGTTGTGAGTTTTGTAAAACTGTAGAGTATTTTGAGGAGTACTTGTCTTTCTGAATCCAGATACACCTTTCATACTATACTCAATACATGTAAGCAGCAATGTATGGGTTTTGTTCCAGGATAGCAATTGTTGAATCAGAATTCTGGAGTAACAGTGCACTGTTTTAAAGGTTCTTCAATTTCACTAGATTCTGCACAGCCTTTAAAACCTGACTTTTACTATAATACAGTGCTTCTGAGCATTACAAGCAGTCTAGTCCCAGTAGTAGTACTTGCCTCTTTCTTACTCATCTTCCATGCTGTTGTGTCCTAAATTTCTTCCTAGCACCCTCTCATACAAAGGCCTTCTTGCACCTTTTTGTTAAAAAGGTATTTCTTCAAATATCATTGGCTAGTGCCTCTCCACCACACAGGGCTAATTTTGAACTGCATAGGCAGCCTACATGCGTCTTTTTTTAAACTACAGACATACTTGTAGGTGCTTATTAGCACAGCTAGCCTTTCCTCAATACTCTAGGGTTCTGTACACAATCAGCTCCTTCTCTGTGTCCAGGCATACTGGTACTTTGCATTAACATCCACAGCAAAGCTGAAATGCTCCCATTTCTTCAGGTTCACAAAAGTTTCATCATCCTGAGGCTTTTTCCTCTATTTATATTCAATAGTGACTTCCTCCACAGTCCCCTCTTCCTCCACTGTCCTCCTACACACACTCTTTTGGCAAAGTTTCCACCAAGATTATCTCCTCCAGTTATTTCCCTCCCACTTACCTCCTTACTCCATCTCTCCAACACAAATGAGAACTCTCTCGGCTGACAGGCAGCAGCCTAGTGCTAGTTTGTCCTATAATTATGCTAACTTCTTGCTTGAAAGCACTTTTCTCAGAACAGCTTTTCAAGCACCTCTGTGGATTTCTTTGTTGCAGTGGTAGGAGGTAGACAGTGTGCTCTAAAAACATCCCAACAGGTTGTGATTATGAAGACATACCAGAGGGATCCCTGTGACAGTGTGCTCACCAGGGAAAGGAGCCAAGTGGAGAAGGACTGGTTCAGGAGCAAGCCTGAAGTTGTACAGAGTAGGTAGTTCCCCACTAGCCCACAGGGATTCCAGCTCTTCTCTGAGCTGAAGGATAGACTAGATTTTCAAAGACCCATGGACTTCGGATAAGAGCTAGAGGTTTAGCTAAAATTCCCTTTATGCCCTATGAAATTCAGTGATGGGAGACCTTAAAAAAAAAAAGAATTTTTAAACCTCAGAACCAAGTCAAGTACTGGATTTGCTGTGTGGTTGTGTTGGGGGAGGGATAGTATCATTTTCCTGACATAACTAACATCAACACTGTTTTGGACATTCAGCAATTCCCTAGTAAAGAACAGGCAATGCTCTCATAGTGCAGGTTTGCAAATGTTTGTGCCACTAAAAGAAGCGCTATTAAACTCCTGACAGATTAACTGCCTTGGAAACACTGAAATACCTTAGCGGAAAAGGTTCTGTATCTCCAGCATCTAAAACCAGTCTGTCACTCGATAATGTACCTTAAGGGCTCTCTGTGCCTGAGTAATTGAGCTGTCTCACAGCAAAGCTGGCAGCAAGTCCCTTCTGTCCTATCACTGGGAAGATTTGGAATGGATGACTTAAAAACCTTCCTACAATACTAGTTCAGAGATTACAGCAAATCTTTAAAATTATAGTTTGGATGTTCTCTTTGGAAATGACTCCGCATTCTTAATAGTGACCTCCTGATGTTTCTAATAGGGTTGGTAAGTCACATATGTAATGCCATTCCCACATGCCACAGAATCCTAGGCTTGTAACAGCGGTTGTAGGGTCTTTTGATATTGTTCTTGTAATTATTGTCCTGCCTTTTTCCTCAGTTCAGTAGCCTTTAATTTCTATTTCCTGAGACACCAAAATTGAACACACACACAGAAAATTTTAGTTCTTGGAATACAGCCATATAAACTTTTCTTTAGTGTGACTAGAGTTTATCATTATTACAAGTAGTAAAACAGAGTAATCCAACTGGAGCTTCAAACCTAAAAGCTTCCTTTAATTCTGAGGAGGCAAATCAGCATCACAAGGGAACATTCCTTCCACTTTAATTCCAGACTGAATCCAAGAGTTGAGAGGCATTTAAAGGAAGCTCTCTAAACGCATTTGTGCTTTAAGGAAGAAGGAATGAAAAGTGCCAAACCATCACTTATATCTCCTTGCTTACATAAATCACAACATGGATCCTGGAGTAATGTCTCAGCCTATCTCCATTTTGTAATAAGCGGAAGCACTAGACACAGATACCCTATGACACAGAAGGTTGCACGCCTAGTACTGCATCACATGACTGAGGACACACACATTACACCAGACAGGGCTGAGGTTCCTGAGCTCTACATTTAATGCACCCCGAGCCTGAACCAGCTTAGCTACAGAAATAAGTGTCTGTTACATTCCTACTAGAATTTTTGCCAGACTTGATTAACATTCAGTCTTCACTAGAAATTCATTTTGAAATTCTTTTCCCATGTACATCTGATGCAGGGGTAACAGTTTTGTTTTGGTTTTAAACTAGTTTCTATTTATATGCCTGCATTTAAGAAAAATTAGGCATTAGGTACAAATTCTTTTCCTATACAGTTCCAGCTTCAATTACCTAAAAGCAAAAATAACGTTATTTGTGTATATAGATGACTAAGATTCTGACCATAAATCAGCAATTTAAATTGTGAAATGACTTTATTTGCAGCCATGAGCACTGCAGTGGAAGAACTGCAGGAATGTGTGATGTAGATGTCTACCATTATCCTCTTAAGAACATTATTCTTTTCCCAGAACATAAGGCCACTTATTTTACTACACTTGCTCAACAAAACCTACAAATGGTTCCTTTTATATTTTTACATACTATTCTTTTATGGCAACTGATTCTTTCATGGTGAACTTAGCACTTCCACAACTGCTTGTTGTTAACAGTGTTACTCAGGTAGCTTTGCTGCCCAACTAAATTTTCTTGCCTGTGACCTTCCCCTGGCAAGCTCCACTTGATTGCTTCCTCCTTAAAGTGATTCCTACTTCTTGATACACATCCAAAACACCCCAAGTTTAGTTGGAGTGAAACAAGTCAGACAAATGATGTCACTATAAAATGACAAGGTTAGTTGACAAAGTGCAACACAAAATGACTTGCTGTCTTCACTTTTATGGCAACAACCTTACAGCTATGATGAAGCTGTACTTGCGTAGCATGCATTGATTCCTTTTGTCGTGAATGCGTTTTGTAAGAGAGCGTACAGAAAAGAATCAGTGGTGATACCCACCACCAGTATTACAGACATATGCAAATTACTATCAACCACAATAGAGAGAATATGAGAACAGAAACCTGCCCTCTGAAAATGAGGATCAGTGCAGAGATGCTCCTGATTACATTCCATCCTGCAGTAGAGAGGACTCACTTCTTAACTGCTGAAGTTCTAGAGACAGTTTAGAGATTTATAAACCTTGCTATCAATATAAATGTTTTCATTATTAAGATACTTACTCTTATAACTACACAATCTACACAACTTACAGTCTTGAGCAGTTTTTATCCTCATGATACACAGAGGAGCACAGCAAGGACATTTTATTTTACAGGTGGGGAGCGGAGGCAGAAGAACATACCTGGAGTCATGTGGGAACTGGTCACTGAGCTAGGAATTTGAGAAGGTTTATTCTCATCAAGCATCTTTTCCTATAAATTATACTTTCTACCACTGTTCAACAATTGTCTAACAAATGCCTCCAAAGACACATCCACGCTGCACTCCAAGTATGATGTCTTGCTTAGACATATCTAGCCCAATTTCAAACCAGCCAGCACAGATACAGAAACCAAGCAATGCAGAGTTCAGCATGAACAAAGTCCACCAAAAAGTACAAAATCAAAAGCACTGTGAAGACACTGTGCAGTGCTGCAGTGCCATTGATAGCATCCAAGCTAGCAAAAGCTTGCTCAACTACACGTATGTGCAGTCACACCTTTGACCTACCTCACAAGGAAAGACATATTGATCATGTATACACTTGCCATGCAGTGGCAGTAAGGTATTGTTTAGAAGCTTAGTAGAACTCTTTCTGCTATGTATTCAATTATTAAACCTTACTGTTGAATAATCAAATATATTCTGTCCACCCCAATGGACAGATTTTTGATTTTAAGTAAATAAAAATATATCTAAAGCATTTAAAAGGTTTTTGCAGTGCCCTTAGAACAGTCTTTTCTTTCTGCTTAGAGGACAATTACCTGTAGTTGTAGGCAGATTATTTAAAATAGTGGCATGGACCTTTCCATGGCTCTCCTAAATGGGATCTCTGTTTTGAAACATTTCCTTGGGTGTCCAATAGAGCTTGTATAGGTCTGCTATTCAGTTATGATTTGGGGGTGGGGTTGTTTTAAGATAAAAAGAGAGTTCCATTCTTTGTATCAATAATAAAAGTTAACAGTGACCTGAAGCACCTTGCAGACAACTAGCTCAGTGGTTACAGACAGGAAGAGCATTCACAGTATGTTCACCTTGTTTACATGTTAGAAGTTACAGAATGCCAAGTCAGCATGTTCTTGGTTAGGGTACAAGCTGAATGAAAAATAAGGTATTCTATCATTTTATCATTTAGTTTTACAGCAAATAGCACTCATTCTTGATGGATTTAGTTGCTAAACAACATACTTAAAAATGCACAAACAACATCATGTTACTAAAGGACTGTTCAACTAGTTTGTACTGTAATACATGAAAGCAGGCTCAGGCTAGACAGACTCCAGAGTTGCTAAAGCATTTGACTCACCTCAAAACATGTGAGGACTTGCTAGGCTGCCTTTTCCTCTCAGTCTGGTGTCCTCCAGGGGACTTTGATCTGCTTTTCATCCTTAGTGTTCTTGATTTTTCTTCTGGGGGTGGCAGTGGTGCCAACCCCGGCAGACCAGCTGGTGGCCATCAGCAGTCAGAAATGCACTGATGAATTTCCTAATTCAGTTACTGCTGCAGCAGGGCAACCTCCAATTTAGAATCTCAACTTCTAAAGCTTGTTCCTTAATCTGCACCTCCATGCTTCTTACGGTCCCCTCTCAACAATGAATGCTACTCAAAAACAGAAGGAAAATACCCAGAGAATTGTTTTAATACAGTACTTGTGTCATGCTTCCATTCCTCCATGCAACGTGGCACCACTGTCAAAAGGAAGCTTCTCATTGTAATTGCTAGTGTAACTGCTAGATCCTTCCTAAACAAAGGCAGACTCTAACACTTCATAATAATGATATCAGAGTATTTACAAATTTCTGAAGATTTAATTTAAACACCAGAAAGTGATATTCTGGCCTAACTCTTCAGGTGCGCAAAGCAGAAAGGACCCCGATTTCTTTGAATTAAATAGATTGCATCTTCTAAAGGTTTCCTTTCAACAGGTTCTGGGGAGCACATTCACAATATTCTCTGAAAATGAACCATAACATCTATTTATGTGTATGTGCAAGTACAAGTGCAAAAGAGATACTTTTAAAGTCTAGATGCAATTCTTATTGCATGGTATGAGAATTTTTGTCCAACCACACTACACACTCTTAATTACCATATGAAGCAGGTGTCAGTATGGGTGTGTGAGTATACATAAGCTTAAATAATACATTTCTTGATCTCCCAGATAACCATATGGGATTCTTCTCTTTATTTGGATTTCATATACCTTTTCAGAGTCCTTCTCCTCTTCTTCCATCTACATGTCTAGGTGTGTTTAGAGTTCAGACTGAAATAAACCCATAGTAAAAGTTAATGATTCTTTAGCTCATTATGCTTGTATGAGCTTTTAATGATTAATTTTTGTATTATGACAATATTGCAATCAAATCTTGTGGAATATATTGAAATATTGGGTTTTTATACAAATACTATTCTCTAAGAAGTGCAGAAATAGGGCATATGGACATTGCACTGATTTCTTTTATAGCCCTCCAAGAATATTTATCCTCCTCATCATAAACTCTTAAATTCAGCACTATAATCAATACCTTTGAATAGGGTCTTAAGGGCATCTTGCAAAGTGCAGGGCGAAAATGTCAACTGCTTGCTTGCTTTTTTTTTTTTTTTTTTTTTTTTAAGCCTTTACTCTCATCCTGGATACATTTTTCTTCACAACTCAGTTCTGAGGACTGTGATAAATTCTGTGTTTCAAAAAAGAGGAAATTCTCACCAACAGCTAAAAATCCACACAGTATGATACTATTGTAACTTTATGCATTTATGAGCTTGAATAGGGCAACAGCCACAGTGTTATTTAAGCTCTTCAAGCAGCACACAGACAGCAGTAAATAATGCTCCCCTGCCAGCCTGCATTCAACTATTCTGGTCTGCCTACTGCTTTAAAGAGAAGACAGGTTTCTATTAGTGATGTTGACTTTAGTGTGGTATCGTGCACCTTACCACATACTGAAGAATAAGTCAGAACATAACATCTTTTTCTAGCATATGAGAAGTATAGTCCATCATTACTTTTTTTAGTAACTTTGGGTCAGATCATTCACTGATAACTGTTCTGAGCAAAGCAATTACAGATACCACTTGCAGTTGGCTGCAATCATCTTCAGAAATGGACTCAAAAACATTTCAAATTTGAAAGGTTTTGAAATTTTTTTCTCTCAAGTTAAAAAAAGTTCTTTCAAAAGTGTTCACAAGAAGAGAGATTACCAAGGAATCCGAAGCTATGGCACTCACCTCCTGCATGAGACCCTCAGTTCAAGTCTCAGTTTAGAGTTAAATCCAGACTTGATTCTAGATGACTTTCATAGGAAGTGATCTGCTAACTGCTAGGCTACAGGACAAATTTCTACTTATAAACCCAATGAGTGCTTACTTATGCAGAATGTAACAGCACTGACTAGAAAGAGGAAAAACAGGATATAGGACACCTATTTAAAGTCACTGCCTTACTCAGATCTGAGAAAAGAATTTCACCGGGATCCACCCCGGAGGTGTGCTTTAACTGGGCACAACTTTTTCCCTCTCTCACAGACAGAGATTAGATATTTTATCCCGAACCTTTCCAACAAGAAGCATTTCAGACATTTTAGTTTTAAGAAAATAAAACTTATTAGGAAAAAGATGCCATAAGCATTTTGCTCTGCTTTAACACGCAATAAAACATATAACTTCATAGTTTTAACATATAACAAAAAGGGCAGGAAGGGGAAGAGAGCTATGACACCTTTTAAATAATGTACAAACCTCAAGCATAAGTCAACAGCCCAAAAGAAATTCTTAATGCTGGGTTTCATCTATCTTTTGTATAATAAAGGTTTTTAGAGAAAATAGTTAGCCCACCAGCCAAAAGTCTTCATGGACAAGACAATATCCTACTGTCTTACAGAATATCCAAGTTTAGTGTATGCAGTATGTATAGGATGTAGATTTTTAGTCTTTGTAAAGCAAAGTTATAACTGGTTAGACTTAAGTACAAAGTCTCTTTTCATGATAAATCAGTCCTTAAATATTCCTTCTTGGTGAAGGAAATCTCACCCAAATGCAGGTTTAGAAAGTGGTTGTTATTAATACCCGATGTGACATTTATCCTGACTATCTGAACTACCCAGTTTCTCTTGCAAGTTTACTGGTAATATTTGTGAGGATATTACTTGAGCAAGTACTGCAAATGTTAATCCTCCCCAGCTGCTTGTCTTAGGTGCATTGAACCAGTGTGCCTTGTAACACTGCTGTTCTGCTGAAAGTGAATACTTTCAAAGACAAGATTACAGCTTTTTTTTTTCCTCCATAGAACCAAATATACAAAGTGTTGATGAGTAACTGGGAAGGACACACAGAAAGGAGGCACACATCTAAAAACCCTAGCACACAAAGGGGAATCCTGAAAACTAGCTAGAGTTTTTAAATCTGTAGCTACATAGCCTCTTAGCTATTCTATCAGAGACATGGCATGCTACACTAAAAACACCAATCTCAACAATATCTTGCTCTTTTCATCACTTCCCCTCCTCTCCCCTGCAAGGATCAAGTCTCAAGTTGGCAGTCAGGCTCTGTTACATCCATTTTACCAAAACAAAGAATTTCGAAATCCCAGCACCCACATCCACAGATGCAAAACCATCTAGGGAACTGCCTTGGTATAACAGAGCTGAAAAGATGCCATCACAAAGCCCATCCATTTTAGGTATTTGTTCTCAGTCCAAAACAATAAACCAGAAAACAAAGCCTTGTTCTCAGTCCAAAACAATAAACCAGAAAACAAAGCCTCTAACTTTAATGTCTCTAGCATCTTCTGCTATGCAGGTTGCTTAGTTTTCAAAAACCACACAATAACTACAGTTGTCACTTAAGAAGAGTCTACAAGACATATCACTACTATGATTTCTAGTTGTATTAACTAATTTTTAATATGAAAATAAAGAAAATGATATTTTATCTATTTCAGTTCTACAAAAAATAATTCTTAGTTATTTGCAAGTACTTCCATCAAACAAGAGCCTGATGCATCAACACATGATTTCTATTCCTCAGAAATTGCCATTTGATTCCATGGATACAGATCAGCACTCTACACCTTTGTCTGTATTTTCTCTTACTCTGGAATTGCAGCTTCTAGTCACAGATGAAGTAGAACTTTCCTCTGTGTGTGATCCACCTGAATTCAGTTTGGATACATATAGCATAGTGCATGAGGTGATATACTCTAACCCTTTACGTATTACCAGTTACAAGAACCTTCTTCTGATGTTCTTACAGACAAAGAATGCACTGCTTCTGATCTATAGTACAATTGCACATACGGAATAAAAAGACAAGTGAATAAAGTCATAACCCTGGTGTCTGACTGGATTAGTTTCCTATATCATAATTACATAGGAGTAATCATGTTTCTTGAGACAATGCATGAGAAAAAAGTCCATCTGAAGATGAGGAAATTCTGTGAGGGCCTATGGTCCTTCTCCATTTCCTCTTGAAAAAATGTTAACTTCAGTCTGTTTTCAAAGTAATTTCAGAAGAAATCTACAGCAGGTATCTTTTAAAAAACTGAGCATAATTCCAATTTCACAATTGTTCCTGAGGTATTTGAAGTCATAAGCTAATTCTGTATTAGAATGAAATTTGTCAGAGTGACTGAAATCACTCCTGCTAATGTCCATACTCAAGATGTATTGAATCTACAGCATTGTTCATGGTATTAAATCAAGGGAATTGTGATTGCAGATTGGAGAAGGAAATTGAGGCTCTGGAAAAAGAGGAAATGAAAATCTCAGCTAATGAAGAAGCTATTTTAAAGAAACTTAAGTCAGTTGAGAAAACAACAGAAGACATAATAAAGGTTAGTGCCAAACCATTACAGAAGTAAATTCCTTACTCATTCATCATAATAGTGAATACTTAGTGTTCAGCACTTACTGTCATTAGACAAAAGCTCATGAACACTCACAGTAAGGGAGGAACTAGCTGGATCCTGTGAGTGTTCATGAGCTTTTGTCTAATGACAGTAGTTCAAATACAAGAGACAAGAAATTATACTGTTCAAATACCTAAATGTCTCTATACTCATTTGCAGGGGGGAGGGCGATTCATATCATTACTCATCTATAGTACATCATGAAAAATAGCACTGCCGTTGTCACCAATCAGCAACTTTGAGTCTCAGCAGAAGATAGATACAAGTAACGAGTACAGAGACTGACTTATTTGCACTCCTTCAAGCTCTGTCCAGCTAAACTGCATCATGCTTTCTCCTGCCTCCCCGAGAGAGATTATAGGGAAACATGCCTTAGTACTATTAGTCATTACCCTTTGTCAAAATGTCATTTTGACATCTGAGAATCATCTTAAGCTCTCTTTTAAAAACATGAAGTAGCTTAGCTTCAGTTCTCCAGCTGCGCGTGCATGTGTGTAAAAACATGCACTTTAAAAATAAAGAGGGATAAACAAAACTGGGGAGCCAAAATAGAGCCTTTGGAAGTCTTTGAAATCAATCACCTTGGGCCAGTGTGAGCCTGTTTCATTAACAATTTCTAATGACTCTAAATCACAAAGGGAAAGACAGAACATACCGCCAAAATAGACAAGAAAAGTTTCACTTTCCCACTTGCCACGCTCCAAATGTTCTGAGAAGTCTCCACTCTAGGTATACCTCAGTATAAAGTGAGGTCCACAAAAAGTTAAAACTATCAGGTAAAGCAAAACGCTATCTAGAAGTTATCTTAAAACTGACTAATCATCTATATTGTTATATGGTTCTCTTTTCTAGTCTGTGAAAGCAGAAAAAACAGAAGTTGAAGAAGGTATGTTTAGTCAAAAATCTTAATAAGTTTCTTGTACAAGTTAGTAAGAGTATACTAAAGGCACTGTGAATCTTATTTATTCAGAGACAGCAGACTACATATATGCCAACATACCTGACCTTCCAAAGTATTTCAGACCCTCTGCACTAAAAAGGGCAGGACACGCTGCAGCAGATGATGAAGAAAAGAGAAAAGGTATTGTTTGTTGCTAACTCCAAAGGTATGAATAATTGCAAAAAGCTTCTTAAAAACTGAAGCTAATATGCTTTTAGGACTAATTACAGATATGGGACAAAGTTGTTCTCACTTAAACTATTTTTATCATTAATATTGTCAAAATTGAAAGGTAGGACATTGGTGTAAGCAACATACCATTGACAATGTTTTCAACATTGACATTTCCTTCCAGCACTTCATTCCTGTACCTATAGCATAACTCTAAGTAGTTATTCCTTTTGTATCAGATATCGCATATTTTCTGTCAGCAGTTATACCTACTGGGCAACAATATCTAGTCTGGTTATTTCCTAATGACTACAAAGCCTCCTACCCCGAGTGCCCAAGACTCTAATCTTGCAGCATGTGGAGCTCTTTCAACTGCTATTGCCCAATATATCTCCTGATGTCAAGTTTAAACCTGGCCTTCTCAGTCAGAATCACAGAATGAGAACTGGCTCCTCAATGGCTGATTTTTCTTGCAGAAGTGGATTCTAAACAAAATTTGGGCTTTTTTCCCCCCACTTCCTGAAATTGACAGGATGAATAGAGTATTCAAACTGAGAACCCAGTATAACATATTTGATAATTCATTTTAACATTCATTCTCACTATCAGGACTCTTTCAAATTATTTTTTGCATCTGCTGCATTACCAGTTTTTAAGTACCTGTTTCTTCCAACAGCATTGTTTGCCATGGAAATTAAAGTTGAAAAAGACATGAAGACAGGAGAAAACACAGTATTATCAACAATACCTCTTCCCTCCAATGAGTTTAAAGAGACAGGAATCAAAGTCTATGATGATGGCAGGAAGTCAGTCTATGCAGTGTCTTCAAATTGCAACACAACACAAAATGGTGTGGATGAACTTGCTCCTGTTGAGGTGGAGGACCTTCTAAGGCAGGCAACTGAAAAAAATTCCAGGTCTCCCACAGAGTATCATGAGCCTGTGTTTGCAAACAAGTTTTGCAGGCCAATTACTCCTCAGAAAGATAAATTAGTCCCTGGACCAAAACTGGAAGACCAACAAAAAAGAGATATGAATGGACTTAGCAATCAACAGACAGAGTTCTTCAGTAAGGTAGAACCCTTTATGCAGCAACATAAAGAAAATGGTCTTGATCTCCCAAAGGTAACACAGCCAAAGTCTCCCTCTCCAGTACTTCTCCAATCAGAGAAGAAAGTACACACTAATCCTGAGAACAGGATGATATATAATGAAAAAAGAAACACTGCCCATGAGGAATTAAAACCTTACCAGAATACAAGAGAAAAACATCACGAGGCAAGGTCTTTAAATTCCTGCCATCTTAATGAAGCATCCCCTGCACCTCAAGAAGATCAGGAAGATATTCAGTACAGCATTGTCCAAGCTGTACCATGTTACGTGGATGATTCAGAACCGGTTACAATGATTTTCATGGGTTATCAGCGTGTTGATGAAGATACAGAAGCAGACCAAAAGCTGTCAAGATACGATGGGGTTATCCGAGCAGAACTAGTCATGATCAGTGATGATGATGAAGATGACAGCAAATCTGAGAAACCATCATATCACCCCATAGGCCACTATAGTCAGGTTTATCAGCCACTGAACAGGCAGAAAACCACAGAAGTCCCACAGACAATCCCTGCGAGCAGGTGGGGTGGGAACCTGAACACAGCAACGCACAAAAATTCCATCTCCCTACGAGAACAAGAGGAACGTTTAAGCTCACCTACACACCACATTCGCCTTCACAGCCAGGTATCTGGAGACGGTACTGAAGATCCCTCATTAACAGGTAACAGAGAAGGAAAATCATGTCGCTGCTGTTCGCTCATGTAGCAAACTAACAGTACTGTCTGCTAGCAACTGTTTCACTTTGCCATTTGGATTGTTTCACAGACTAATATGCAATTGCTAAGCATTTCTTCGCCCTTGTTTGTTAACAAATGCCAATTGCATTTTGCTACTGTTGAAGTATTTCATCTTTAGCAATGCATTAGTTACCATATCAAAATTTTGAAACTATCTCAGAAAATCCATTTCAGTAATCTTCAAAGATTAAAACAGTGGCTCTCTAAAATGACAATTAAAAGTTCCATTCATGCTACCTCAATGAGGAGAATAGTTTTAATTTACTAGCAGGTAGCTAACAGCATTGCTTCTTAACACTGTCTCCTTATTAAATTTATTTGTGCCTATCTATATTTTATCTACTTCCTAGATGATCCAAATTGCGCCTTAAAACAGAAAAACTCTTTAGTAATCAGCTTTACATCGCATTCTTCTGGAATCAGTGTTGTCTACCTTGCCTTAATAATGTTCATGCAAGTTTTTTTTGATAATCTGATTTAGACATTTTTATAATTTGATTGATGACAAAACAGTTTTCCTCCCTACATGTGGTTAGCCAGTATAATCTGTTTTTATTTCTTAATATTTCTTTCTAGTCTTTTAATATTAAGATGTCTGCTTCTTACTGCAAAGTTTTATAATAAAAGGTTGGAAAAACTATAGCAAGGTCTTATAGAAACACAGAAATCTTTTCTTCATAGTTGTATTGCACTTCAATGCATATAGTTAAAATGCATTTAAGCATATTTATAGAGCAGCAGATTTCAGACAGGAGTCACATTCCACTTCAAAGAGTATTGCATTTGAGTTACAGCAAGATCAGGCATTCTGATCCCACATTCTCTCCTTGCTCCTCTCCCAGACTACATTCCCAAAAATTTTGAGAGTTTGGCAGGAAAAGTGCAAGTTTTGGCCCTGTCTAAAGCCACTTGGGCAGTCCAGCATTTCTTTACAATACAAGTATACCCAAAAGAGAGGGTGGGTCTTCAGATCACATAAGGAATTTCAAGTATTTTTGCATCAGTATGCATTGATTAGGAAAAGCTGCTCAGTAAGTATTCTCTAAAGATGCTCTCTGTTTAGAAATATCATCAACCTCATTTGGTCATGCACAACATAGCCTGAAATACTCCAGCAGTGCTGCTCAGCCTTTCTAGTCAGTCAGGTCACTTAGCTTTTCTGTCACCTCTCAGGACCTTTGCTTCCTTCAGGCACCAATTCTACCATCTGTGCATTTTGCTGTGGCCTCCAGGACCAAGGCTGCTGCCAGCAGCTCTATGCCAGCAACCAGGAGCAGAAGTAGCTGGCTGCAAGCAGGATTAGTCATTCCAGCAACTGCTCCAGCCCTTTGTTTTGGGGACACTCCCCTCGCTCCCCCATCACATACATACATGCATATAAATGGAGAAGGGACCCTCCCCGCAAAAGCTGGTTGCTACCAAAACAACGCATTCATCCTGCAGCCTGCCCTGTACATGTTCCTGAACAGATCCTGGGGAAGAGGGTTGCAAGGAATAACAATAAGCCAACAGAACTGTTCTGGTGGCCACATGCAGACCATGAGATACTAGCTGAGCATGTACCAGTCTTTGCTTACTTTTGACTCCTGAAAGAAGCTTCTGAAAATTTTTCCTTCCACTCCCACTAACAGACAACCTCTGAACAGTCTGGGTCCTCTCTCTTTTGAGGTTAGTGGAAAAGAAATGCTGGCTTTCAGAGAAGAGGGATAACTGTAAATCTGGTAAAGGCATTTGAGAATGTTCTATTAATTTGTATTTGGTCTTATCCATTTACTTACACCATACTCTACCAAGGAGAAAACAGCCAATTAGGAAAAATCCTGGTCCCAATTAAAATCAATAGCAGTTTTGCAATCGTCTCAATGAAGCCAAAAATACACCCTGAGATTCAGCACCGTCTCCAAGTGAATATCTTGAAGTGCCCAGCCGAATCTGGAATTAAGCCATACTCCTCTCTCCTCCCCGCCCCAGCCTATTTATTACCACTCCTTGGGACATTTTGATCCATGGGAAAAATGCCAGGAAATGACTTGGTTTCTCCACACAGTCTTGTAATTTTATCATTACTTCTAAAAAGGAAACAAAATCAGGAAAGCCTCTTATATCTAGAACAATGCATGACAAAAAGCTAATTTTTAAAGGAAGTCCCCCCCCCCTGCCGCCTCAAACCAATCACTGAAGCCTCAGCACAGCAGGTTCACTAACAGTACCAGTGAAGAGAGCTAGATGATGATCTTTGGTACCTCATAATTCATTATTAAAGCAAAAAGCAATACAACAGAAAACAAGAAATACAATAGAAAAACAATCCTCTTAGAAATGTAAGCTTTCTGATGTAATTGCAGCATTTGAATATGAAGAATAGGCACCAAGGGCTCTCTGAAAGAGAATTTGAAGCAAGAAAGCATAGGATATACCAGGGAGAAGGTCCCTTGTGTAGCAATCTTGCTTTGGGAAAGTAGTGACCCTTCAGAGCAAGTTACTGTAGAAGTTAATGAAGGCCAAGGACAACTAAGAGGCAGAGGAAATGTTTCAGGTGCCAATCTGTATGCAGAAATAACAGAATTGCACAATTTACATCTTTTTGTATGGGAGTGATTTTCCCTTCCCTATGGAGCTTGGTGGGGGATCAAGACCTCAAGGTGTGCATACCTTCAGAAATACCATATGGAGAAAAGGCCAACATAATGCTATAATTAGGACACCAGTGTTACGCATTATTAGAGTTTATTTTCTTTAAGTTTCAGTCAAATGAATTAGTCTGCAAGTGTTTTGAAGATTCAGTACTTGTAAGGGAAAAGTACTTAGGGTGGAGCAAAGGCTAGACATAGTGGGATGAATGAAGAAAGGAAAACTGAAGCTGAATAGGCAGGAAAATCTCCTGACAGTATAGAACAGTCTCTCATGGGAAAAGTGAAAGTCCAAGGCTTTTGGCAGGTAGCTAGTCCAGATGAGCTAATTTTTTCCTTACCACTTGAAGTACTGCAACCTTGGAAAACACAATAGCCTAAGCTCCATTTGTGTTGAAGAAAGTAACGTGCAATAAAACTTTTTAATAGAAAAAGAAAGCATGGCATGCCACAGTTTCCATAATGCAGAGAGCAAGATATAGCCAATAGTCCAGTGACGTGTTTTTAAACCGAGTATCTGACAGATTTCTCTCTCGAACCATAGCCAGGATCCTAATCCACCAAAATTCCTTGGTCTGCAAGGGATACACAGAGTCTTTGTAAGAGCTAAGGTTAACATCAGCAGTCCTATGATATAAGGTTACACTCAGAGGCTTCCATGATTTGCAACAAACTTCAGCATTCAAAACATAACTTTAGTTCAACATTTGTTGACCTGCATAAATGAAGTAAACAGCTGCCTTGACCCTACTGTTTCTCAGTACAGAAAACCATGCAGGGTGAAGGGAAGAGACTTGTGCTACTTTGAGTGACTCTTCAAACTAACAGGTCAGAGGGCTGGAGCGCTAGAGGTTATTCTTGTTGCCCTCTCGGATCAACATTATGGGATGGAAAGTCTTACATATTGAACAATAGCATTATATTGCTGTTCTAGAAATAACCTTAGTGTTTAGTCATCTGCCCTGCACTGTCATTTTCAAACTAATCTACATTACACACAGTTACAGACCACAGTCATACTAATGTTTACACACATACTAAGTTACTCTGTCAGACTTAAATAAGGAATTTCCAACATACACCACTAAGGGGAAACTTTTCTGTGAATATTAACACAAAGGAAAAAAGCTTCCAAGCAGTTAAAGCTCTCACTTAAGAATTTGGTTTAAACAAAGTTTTGTTTAATTATTCCTGCATCCTTTTAATCTGTCAGCATCCAGTCAAGGACAATACCATTCTGTCTGCTATGCATTAGTGAAGGTAACAAAACCAAAAAATGTAGAAGAGAGCAGTGCTAATTTACAAATAGAGTAAATTCTTAACGTATTGCCTTATTGTAAAGTTACCAGAACTAATGCCTTCTACTGATTTCTTTCTGTAACACTAAAACAATGCTTATTCTGCCGGATTAACCACTGGAGGTATGTGTATTCTTCATTATTCTAAATAAGGAGATTTAGCACCAGAAAGTTAGTCATAATATTCAATGACTTTGTTTTCTTTTTGCAGCTCTGAGGATGAGAATGGCAAAGCTGGGGAAAAAGGTGATTTAACAGCTATAATGACATGGAAGTAAAGTTTATTACTCAAAGCAGAATAAAGCTAAGAAGAGTTTCTTCAGCATACTTTTTTTTTTTGAACTTTAATGATTTTTTTGCTCCTTTATTTTACGCATCTGGGTTATTTTGCCTTTGCATAAACCAATGAACATTAACAGACTTTTAGATTCGACCAACTGCTACACACATTCAAATCAAATCCAGGATGTTGCTGACGGTAATGGGAAGTTTCCCAAGACCATAAATGCAGTGTATATGCAAATATGAAGATATGTGCATACCTGTTCCCACAACAAGGAATACAGTGTTACTATATACACAAAGCAGATAAACACATCTCCATGGAACTTCTCAGGACATTCTTTCACTTTGAAGTGTACCAATCTAACTGACTTTTGATTGAAAATGCCATCCCAGCATTTTTCCAATAAAAACATTAGTTAATGAAAAACTAGACATGCGAGATAGGAGCAAGGAGTGTAAATATAAGAGACTGGTTCCCAAGCATACCACCTTGGCCAAAATTTAAAGCATTCCTTTTCAAATAACAGACAAACAAACCAAAAATAGCAAAGTCTGCATTTAAGTATTTAGATGCTTCTACAGTATCACAGTGCAGCCACCCTTCTATTTTTTGTATGACAATACAGCCAATCCCAAGACCTTCCTTCCTCCCCCCATCAGGGGTATGCTCCCCACCCAGAGCCTTACAGACCCAGTGCACAGTGCTACAAACAGCTTAACCTCCCAGCCATGGCTTCACCTGCTTGCTCGCTACCAAAGGCCCTGCTTTCCCAGGAAACTGGTTGCTAAACAGGCAGGTGCTTGTCCATCACTAGAAAATACTACTGAGCACATAGGTTTTGGTTGGCCAGGGGATCTAGAAGTAGTGTAAGTCTTCCATCAGAAATACTGAGCTGCCTATAGCCCACCCTGCAACTGCGGATCATCTGCCATCAGTTGCTACCACTGGTGGACACAGCTCTCCAGCAAAGTCTCAAGCCTCCCACCAAGGAAGAGGTCAACTCAACACATTAGGGAGCAGCTGGGGCCCTTTAAGCAGCCATAAGGTACAGCTGCACCTGGAAAACACCACACAAGTCAGATTATCCCAGTCTAGTTCTTGAGGGGGGAAATGCCTCACAGCACTACATCCTTATATTCAAATCAGTGTGATAGTTATTTTGCTAGGTCTTTGACTGTTGTGATTCATTAAATAGATACATCTCAGCTTGCATTATTCTCATATAGCTGACTCAGATATTATACACCAGCAAAAGTCAGCTGTAACTTTATTTTTTGCTGGCCTTCCTCATTTCAAAGCAGGAACCTGAAGCTACTACCTCACACTGAGGCATGATGCTAGCAATCAGCTGACTCACAGCCTCTAAAGAGTTGGTGGCTCCCAGTCTGAAATGGGACAGTGAATCAGGTAATAATCTCAAATTTTAGAATTTCAGTCATGGACGGTTGCCTGGAGAGTGGAATAATAGATAAGAACAAATAAATGCAACTGTATTACACTTTCTCTATGTCTCTCCTGTGTTTCAGGTTTTTTTAAAGGGCTTTTTTTTGGCTTTTGTCCGCTTTGTTTTTTTTATCCTGTTATTAGATGGTTTGGAGAGCAGCAGCAAGTTACCTTCAACCCTTACTCTTTCTTGTTTGTTTGAATCTCCTTCTCAAAGGCAGACCTATACTGTTAATTAAACTTAAATGATCTGGAAAAAGGGGCAAAAAGGCTCCTGCCAGCGTAGTATTATTCAAAGCAGTTTAAAACAAAGCAGACAGCAAAGAGACAGAGAGTTACCATGTACTAAACTGACAGGTGAAATTCACTACTGATGCATGAAAAGTAACATAGAAAAGAAAAGTAACCCTAACTGTACATAGCACAAGGAGCACTTTCAAGTAGATACCACCAACCTCTTCTGGGGAGGGAGGGATGGATCTTGGCACTATTTTAGATAGTCTTCTGAAAATATCAACTCCATGTTTGAGCCACAAAAGCTAAGAGGATTTGGAGACTCATTAGGAAAGGAAGGGAAAACAAACCAAAACATAACTATGGCATGGCATTGTATATTTACATCTTGAGTAGTTTCGGTCACCCCATCTCTAAAGAGACAAATAGAGAAGAGCAATGAAGGTTATCAAAAGTACAAAATGGCTAAATCATCTCAAGAAAGTTGCATGGAAGAGTATGCACATTTGTGCAGAGCACAGTTTACATACACGACTAAAGAAAACAGGCCATAATTATTCAAACAAAAGTTTGTTTAAGCATAAACTTCAAGTAAGTACCCATTTCTTTATGTCTATCTGTACGACCTGTCTTGAATTTAAAGATCCAGTTATTTAATAAAGTTTAAGAATATTTATGATTAGTTTATTTACGAACATTTTCTTCCCATTTTGGGCATCCCTTGCATGTCTCAACCTCACACTGAAAAATTAAAGGCAAAAAAACCCCAAAAGCTGTTATTTGAACAAGAGCACCACATAGTGTCGTAATTCATAATAGAAAATAAAAGGTCAGTCATCTATCTCTAGCCTTCGAACCTGGGAGAAGGAAAAACACTCACACCATTACACCAAATACAAAGAAGTCTCTCCATCTGGTGTTTTTTTGACAAACAACACAGGAAACAGTGTATGTTCATTGTGTGGAAGAGAAAAAAGGCATACGTTTTTAGTTTAATATGCAGTCTGTATGTCTGCTACCAAAAAAGTTGACTTTGAGCAAAGCAAAGTAACAGTGATTCAGTTGCACTCAAGTTATTTGCATCACTTAGTTTTCATCGGAAGCATGTACCAAAAACAGGATTTCTGCGTAAGACAAAGGCAGATGACCGGTATTTTGAGGCTGCGTATAACAACTCAAATACAATTACCTTAAAACAGTAAACTTCTTGTGGTGACACTAATCACAAACAAATCTCTGCTTTACTGGCAGATTTCGCCTGTCTAGAAGAACACTAGAAGAACACAAGAAAAGATATGCTAATGTTGATTCATCATTACAAGTTTAACACAACAGTAAAAGGACACCAAAACCTTCTCTGTCTCTCTGTGAAGAAGTCCTACTGACTTCAGTAAGATTCTTTTATGAGGTAAAGCAATAGGTATTTTCTTCTAAAGAATATCATGTTACCAATCAGCAGGGGGAGAAAGAATACAGCAGCCACCATTGGCTCCAGAACCAAACTGCCTAGCATCCGTTTTTCTGCTGATATCAAACACTTCCACAGGTGTTTTTTGTTTAAGAATACACAAAGAATTTTGGGAGAGTCAGAAGATAATCACACATTGCTTCCTTTTACTAGTCACACAGGTGGAGAAAAAACTCCATGCATGTTTCAAACTTAACAAGGCTTCCAGTCAAATATGGCAGAATACCGCATGAGGCTTTACAAACTACACAGTGCTGCTAGTACTGGGAAAGAAAGAGCAGCTAATAGTTTTTGATCTTTATAGCAGGTATTAAATTTGAAACAAGAATCTTTCCCTCTTGACACAAAAGCAACTCTGTACAGGAGAGCGCAACCATTTTAACATTCATTTGCAGTAAGAGTTTCTTCAGGAAACATCTAGATAACTTTAATTTAGAAAATAAGCATCTACAAAGCAAACAGACAATCCCCATTTGCTGCTATGCAAGGCTATTCTTTTTCCAGTTTTTACATGATAGTTTTCATCTAAGTAAAAAATGAGACAAAAAAGCTTGAATTCACATATTTTCATTCACGTTTTAAAAAACCTGTATTCATTGTCACAGGAGAACAATACAGTACAACTATCAAGTTACAGAAAGAATTTGTCATTGACTTTAATTTAAAAAGCCACCAATCATGTCTAGGACTGAGAGATTTCTTCTATAAACTCATTGCATACAAAAAAAAGAGTCCTCCAAAACCCTGGTTAACAAACACTAAACAAGAGAAAAAGCACCCACAAAAAACCCACATGATCAGTCATATATTTCTTGCCTTTCAGCCTAGGTTTTGCCATAGCTCTTCATAGTCTCCCCTTCTCTATCTACAAATGACTTTTCCAGATGAGAGGAATGGGGACAATTCAACTTATACCCGCTCACAACGGGATTAATCACAGCTCTGTACACGCTCTTACAGCAAACCTGGTTACTGGAGCAGCCAAAAGGAAGAAAATACAGGACTGCGAGCATTGGCTTGTAGCTTGCTGTAGAACTGCTTCTGCAACTAGCTGCATTGTGGATTTGGGGAGTTGAAGAAAGGCAGAAGATAGACAGCTTAATTAAGTGGAGAGAACCACTACCTGACCCACATGTATCAATATTTTAGATCAGGCCATCAGAAAGCAGAAGGATGTTGCTGAAAAGGTCTACGCCAAGCCAGGCTCCATCTCCACTATTATTCCATCCAATTCCCCCAGCACCTCTTTTCCCCAGTTAGCTTACTAGCCCCTGGCTGAAAATACATTCCAAAGTGATACAGCTAAATCAATACTTTCAAGATTATCAAGAATGATAATGCAGTGTGGAAGCACACTGTTTAGGGCTGCAAGAACAGGTGTACTGCTCTGCCTGCAAAGCACTGTAACTGCATGGCATATTAAGGGTGCACTTCTGAGATTTTAAAGAAATTCCTTCCATAATTAAGCAAATTAAAGAACATAGTCTCTTTCCATTCCCTGTACATAGTTCATATTATTTAGATAAATCTTTTAAGGACTAAAAATGCCCTCCCACATTCTTATAAAGACATTTAAGCCTCCTAGATGTGCCAGCTCAGAGAACTCTTTTAACACTGACAGAAGCTGCCCTTCCTGAAGTCAAACCAACTCCTAATCTCCATTTCACTCAACAGTGCAGTCAAATACAACTGCAACATTACTGAGCAAACATTTTCCCTTCACGTTTAGCCATCAAGTGGCATAAGTCCATCTCACTCATTCAGAAAAGTAATTCAGAAACCACAAGTAGCCAGAGACAGCAAAATGCAGAAATCCAGACACATCCTATGAAAGTTTCTTTCTGTTTGAGTTTTTACTAGTTGGAACAACTAGTTTATACTGCACTTGTATTGCAGACATACTTTCTCTTTACGGTTTAGAAGTACTGGGGGGACAGAGCAGTGTTTATGAGTGATGCAAATGGTGGCTTTGCTAAAGGACTGAAGTTCCCAAACCCATATGCTTGTATTTGTACTGCTCTTAAAGCAGAGGGAATGTTTTTTGCATTTAACTGCAAAGATACATGACAACGTTGATCGCATCAACCTGCGATAGTGAAAAACTGTCACAATGTTTTTTTTGTAATGCACAAGACTATCACAAGCAGCAAGCTGTCACATAACACGCCATTAGAACACAAGTGAACAGATATGACAGATCTGGGATCAGTCTTTCCAGTTCTCAATAATATTCACAAAAGGTTTTGGGAACTGTGACTATCAAAACAGTGTTTCAGCACATCTTCTCAGTCTTCTTAACTTACAAGCTGCAATCAGTTAAATTAGTGCACTTAATAAAACAAACATCATTCCTTACTCAGGCAAAGACTCCCACTAAAAATCACATCAGAAGACAGCTTTGGCAGGACTGCAGGATCCTTCTATAGATTTGAATGCAACTCTCCCTAACATTGAAGAATAATAGTGCATATGCATCGTGCTCAATTACATCTTCAGCGAGGTGTGGAGGGAAAAGTTGTAATATAAAAGTTTCCTTGTTTTTCCAATTGCACAATATTTCATTGCAAAACTCTGACTTTCATGGATGGACTTATTTCAGATTTGGTTGATTGCTGCCAGGAAGGCAATGAGGAACACTATATTTCCACAGATATAGATGGCTAACACAATCTGTTTAAACAGATGACCCTGCAAAAGGGAAAAAAGCCATAGAAGTGTCAGTCTTTTTATTGTTTTAAACAAATAATCATACCATTTCATAGTAGTATTTACAAAATGGTGACTTGCCTCTGCTTCTGCAGATGTGAGTGACTGCAATATCTGTATTCTGTCATCCTCTATCACTTCAGCTGTTAGTGGGAAGAAAAAAAAGTAGTTAGCTCTGCTCTTAACAGGAAGTTGGTTTTATATTGCAGAACTCTTGATTCTATAATTAAGTAATTCGGTCCTATACAGCATCAAATCAACAAAGAATACATCTTAAACCAGTTTTTGAACAGCACTTGGAAGAAACTCATTTGGCCTATCATGACCTATATTATGTTCATAGCACAAGTGATTAATGCTTTTGAGCTGAGCAAAATAATAATAATAATTTTTGGCCACTGCAGTGACAAAATATTTTGTCTCCTCTTTTGCTAGAGCAAATAATCAAAACACTGAGTTTTGAGTTGAACAAGACATTGTTTGATCTAAAACCTTTCCTTTTAAAATAAGTAGATTTCATAAAGAAATACTTTCAATTAGCCAAGATAAGAATAGTCATTGTTCAAACATTTCAGGCTAATTCCTCTTTCTAGGAGAGCATTAGTGCAGCTCAATTTAAATTCACAACTTTTCTAATCATTCCTTCTCCACGTGCCACCTTACAGAATCTCTTAACTAATCACCTTTCTTCAATTCTGCAGATGTGTCCAGACATAGATCATTTACATGTGCAGGATGATCTCCTTCAGCAAGGCTAAGAATTTCCAATGAAATTCTGATCCTTTACTATCAGTCTCTTTACTAGACATATTGGAGTCAGGATTTCACCTTAGTTCCCCTGTTCAATCACAGAGCTTCAAGTGTTTGTGCTTAAGTTTCTGACCATTTAGCTGCATCATTTCACTCATGCAACAAGTCATTCATACCAGCAATCTGTAACAATAATACGCATATTAAATCTGCATAAATTAATCTGTGCTCTATCCACCCAACCAGGATCAGATCATGGCAAGAAATGACAGATTCTTGGAAAATAATTACACAAACACATTCAATCTGTCCCCAAGTACTGTGATTTGAGGAAAAAAGGCCACTGTTTAAGATGGCATAAAAAGTCTTCCTGTAACACTTTGGTCTTGAAAGATGATTTATTCCCATACCACTTCGTACAGAACCATCACATCATTACTTGAGAGATATCCCCCTCAGTTTGCAAGTTAGAGGCCAGCAAACATCTTTTGAAATTCATTCCACTCAAGTTATATTTTTGCATTTTACAATCCTCAGCAGACAAGTTAACAGGAGCTTTGCTGGGTTTGTACCTTTACGTATGAGACAGTAGCTGTGTATTTCCAGAAGAACATCAATCCCAACATGCCAAGCTACAAAACCAATCATTGTATAGGTGTCCCATGGGTCTGGTAGGTCAAGTGCTGGTAGATCCATTCCCAAGAACATAGTCACAACTAGCCAGTAAAAACAAGATAATAAAAAAGACACTGAGGATGCTGCTCCAGGGCAATTGACAACACTCTCAACACCTTTGGCAGTACATTTCCTGCAAACTGCCTACAGGTGCATGGGGAGTGTGGTGAAGGTGTCCATCCAGCTAAAAGTTCCTCTGGGGGGGTGGGGAGGAGGAAGGGAAGATAATAGATGGGAAGCAGGGAGGGAAGAAGAGGCCAAGACAGTTTTCAGCCTGATCAGTCCCTTACGCAGTCACACCAACACTAGCATTTGTGACTACGTCAACAGGACCACAGCCACCTGAATTTATATGCTTAAGCTGCTTGTGGAAGCTTGTCTCCAAAAATAGAAAGACAACCAACTTATGGTTCTGTGAGTGAATTTCCCCTCTCCCACTAAATAACTTTGAATTATTGAGGTATGTCACTGTAAGAACAATATCCTCAAATTCTCCAAGAGGAAAAAGAGATTCAAAAGGAAAACAAACAAAAAAACCCCAGGTCCTTGTAGCAAAGATTTACCCCAAATTTGTCTGCAATGTCTGTGGTGTTACTGAGCCACTTGTTCCCCTAAAGCTGCACCTGTTGGCCACTTAAAACCCACAGAGAAGGTGGCCAGCAAGAAAAGAGAGAGAATATCCATAGTTCATGTTAAGAGGTGGAAGCCATGAGGTGAGAGTAAGACATATTTTTGAACCTTCACTTGAAATAAGCATATACAGGGGTGAACATTAGCCAAACATGTCTAATATGTAATGCACAGATCATAAGCAATTAAACCATTTAAGGGGAAATCATGCCTAACCAATCTGATAGCCTTCTATGATGGAATGACTGGCTGGGTAGATGAGGGGAGAGCAGTGGATGTCGTCTACCTTGACTTCAGCAAGGCTTTTGACACTGTCTCCCAGAACATCCTCATAGACAAGCTCAGGAAGTGTGGGCTAGATGAGTGGACAGTGAGGTGGACTGAGAACTGGCTGAATGGCAGAGCTCAGAGAGTTGTGATCAGCAGCACAGAGTCTAGTTGGAGGCCTGTAGCTAGCGGTGTCCCCCAGGGGTCAGTCCTGGGTCCAGTCTTGTTCAACTTCTTCATCAATGACCTGGATGAAGGGATAGAGTGCACCCTCAGCAAGTTTGCTGACGATACAAAACTGGGAGGAGCGGCGGATACACCAGGGGGCTGTGCTGCCATTCAGAGAGACCTGGACAGGCTGGAGAGGTGGGCGGAGAGGAACCTCATGAAGTTCAACAAAGGCAAGTGCATGGTCCTGCACCTGGGGAGGAATAACCCCATGCACCAGTACAGGTTGGGGGTTGACCTGCTGGAAAGCAGCTCTGCGGAAAAGGACCTGGGAGTGCTGGTGGACACCAAGTTAAGCATGAGGCAGCAATGTGCCCTTGTGGCCAAGAAGACCAATGGTATCCTGGGGTGCATCAGGAAGAGTGTTGCCAGCAGGTCGAGGGAGGTGATTCTCTCCCTCTACTCAGCCCTGGTGAGGCCACATCTGGAGTACTGCATCCAGTTCTGGGCTCCCCAGTACAAGAGGGATGTGGCACTACTGGAGCAAGTCCAGCGAAGGGCTACAAAGATGATTAGGGGACTGGAGCATCTCTCTTATGAGGAAAGACTGAGAGAGCTGGGCCTGTTTAGCCTGGAGAAGAGAAGACTGAGAGGAGATCTTATCAACGTGTACAAGTATCTGAAGGGAGGGTGTCAAGAGGATGGGACCAGACTCTTTTCAGTGGTGCCCAGCGACAGGACGTGAGGCAACGGGCACAAACTGAAACACAGACACTTCCATCTGAACATGAGGAAATACTTTTTCACTGTGAGGGTGACAGAGCACTGGAACAGGTTGCCCAGAGAGGTTGTAGAGTCTCCTTCTCTGGAGATATTCAAAACCTGCCTGGACGCAATCCTGGGCAATGTGCTCTAGGTGACCCTGCTTGAGCAGGGGGGTTGGACTAGATGATCTCCAGAGGTCCCTTCCAACCTCAGCGATTCTGTGATTTTTTTTTTTTTTTTTTAAGTTAGATTTGAAGATTGAAGTAATCTGTCTCATGCCACAGGAGATCACATTGAGATCGTGTGAGCTAGAACTCAACTGAATGTCCATGATGCTAACAGGTCTAGGCACTTTAGGTGAGCACCAACCCAGATTACAAACAATCACCTCAAATCACTTAAAAGGGAGTTACAACTATTACTCCTACTCACCAGCCAGTATTCTAGCTGTTGTACCAGTACTCCAGTGAAACCAGTTAAACAATTGCCTCCTATAACACAAAGGAAAGCATTTTGTTGATTACTTAGTTTGAAAACAAGATTTCACAGATTGAAGAAAAGGTACATCTAAAGTAGATAACAATACAAAAGAAATTTTCATAAAAATGGGCATGTTTAAATTTTGTGCCTATGATTTAATAAGCTATAATTTAAGTCTAAATTTAATCAGTTAGTTTTGAGTACCTTGGTGCATGTGGAGATGGTCTGAAACCTGCCATAAGAGGTTGAAAAATTGCCAGGGCCATCACAGCACAGCCGAGATATGGATGAAAACCTGCTTGCTAAACAGATGACACTTTTCTTTAGTATCATATCTATATCAGGATACAGAAAAATACCCAAAAGTTGTAGAGTTTACTTAAGCTTGTATTAGTACTTTATAGTGGTGGAACAGCATTGTATTTATATTGGCAGTAGCTACAGGACACAATAACAACCTGCCCTGCAGCTGGATGCAGTGCGTTCTCCTTGGCAACAGAAGATGCCGATAAGCCTACCCACGGTTTGTTCTGCCCTGCAGCTGGATGCAGTGCGTTCTCCTTGGCAACAGAAGATGCCGATAAGCCTACCCAGAGTTTGTTCTGCCCTGCAGCTGGATGCAGTGCGTTCTCCTTGGCAACAGAAGATGCCGATAAGCCTACCCAGAGTTTGTTCTGCCCTGCAGCTGGATGCAGTGCGTTCTCCTTGGCAACAGAAGATGCCGATAAGCCTACCCATGGTTTGTTCTGCCTTTTTGCTATATGGATAAATTCTACCAGCTGAACAGCAAATAGTAATATGATTGTAGCAGCTGTTGCTCTGAGCTTTTCATCCTCAATCCTGCTTCTTCAGGAAAGGCCTATTTCTTAACTCCTGCCAGTACCGGTCTCTGCTCTCACCCTACGTGTTCTAATCCCACCTTAAACATTTTATTGAATTTTCCTAGCTCCTAGCTGTCAGCTCATGCCTGTGACCACATTCTCCTCCTGCCTTTAATGCAAATTCCTCTCATAGTTTTCCAATTTCTGATATCACCTTGCACCAAATATAACACAAGGGACAGCAACAGGTAAACAATCTCTATCTGGATTCCAGCCTAAGCTTAAACACTGGATGCAGTTGTCCAGGTTCATAACACCTTTTCTTACGAGAATTGAAGGCAAGAGGTCTACCAAGTTAATAAGCCAGCTCTCCAAGTCTCATTCCCCTCCCAAATCCAGTTTTTCTGAGAAACTGGAAAGATGACTGATTCAGTTCATAAAAAACTGCAAGAAAGGACTTTATTTGGGAGAAAAGAGGAAGGAAGGAAAGTATGACTGACTGAAGTTTTTCAAGCAGAGCTAAAAGCAGCAACATTCCTCTTTTGTGTTGCTAGGTTTTGAAATCAGCCTGCTTCAAAACAGCTTTCAGAGTAATATATTATGGCTAATGCCAAGGAAATGTTAAAGCCAACAACGGATCTACTACTCATACTTCAGTGAGCATAAATTTAAAGGCTGGACCAAGTGAAAGTTTAAAAAAAATTAAGAAAAAAAAAAAAAAAGCCCCACACTTACCTTGCTCCATCCTCCTCGGTATACAAAAGGCAAAACAAAAGAGATACTCGTAAGCATTACTGTGGTCAACATAAGCATACGATGCACCTAGAAAGTGAAGTTTGCTTTTAGAAACACTGCAGCTTTCTCAATAGAGTATTAAAATACAAGTAATAGATTTGTAAAGAAAAACATTCCTAATTGTCTCTTTAGACTTTGTCTTTATTAGTAAAGTAACTAAACTTCTGATTTGCACTTATTTAGTCTTAAAAGACTAAAGAAAGATAACAACACACTAAGGTTGATCTCTTATTTCTTTGATCTAGTAGGTTCTAATTCTGTTTACAAGAGAGCTAGAACATACAGCTAGCTGGGGGAGATTTTGCCCACCTGAAACCACATCTCCTTTCCAAACAGGAATGAATGGGACCAGACAGGTTTGAAGAATCGTGCAACAATAACACCAATGCTAACTGTAGTAATCCAGGCAACAAACATTAGAGTACCTGAAAATGGAAGGGGGGGGGGGGAGAGGAAGGGGCAGAGGGAACATGATCAAAGTAAACACAAGTAATTTAGCTGTATGAATACAGACTAAACCATTATACACTCTTTGAAGTAGTATGCATATGGTCAGAATTTACCAGTGATAAGTTTTTATCACCTGATTCAGACAACTTTATAGCATTCATCTCGTTAGAGGGCAGAAACATCCATACAAAAGAGAATTAGAAAATGCCCACACTGCAATAGAGCAGCCCTGATGACTGTGCATTTAACGCACTGCAGTGCCACCAGCGGATAAGGCGAGAGTTGCAGTTTTGTTACCAACTGACAAGTGAGAGGATGAAAGACTACATTTGTGACAGGCTTTCACTGATAAAGAAGAAGTGATAATTCTCTCATGGGCTTGGCTCAAAATCCAGTATCATAAGAAAAAAAATTCCTCATTACCTTCAGTGGCTCCAGACTACCAACTGAGGTGTTTTTCATTTCAAATAGAATTCAGCTACAATAACACAACTAAAACAAAACCAGAGAGTGGCAAACAGAAACAAGTCTTAATTATCAACTTAAGAGGAAAGGCAAACATAAGCCCAATTTCCTGGACAAAGAGAATATTATAACTCTGTTCTTGAAGTGCAAAATTGACAATTAACAACTTTACTCTGTTCTTACAGTCTCAGACCTTGCTAGCTAACAGTAAGTTTAAGGAATATGCCAGAAAGATCAGAGGAAATACCTACCCTGCAATAGTGAGGAAAACATAAATGTCCAGTCTCAGCAGATGTAGAACTGGAAGTAGAAAGATAAAAGTTGCAGCTTACCATGAGCCTTGATAAGTTGGGGAGAGCGGGAACCTCCAATATCCTCTGGGAGGCCTGTGATATTGTACATTCCACTGGTGATCAGAGGCTGACGATTATGTTTATATATTAGTCCCCCTAAGCAGTGATATAAAGTGGTTTATTTGTGGCTGGTGAAAATCACTGCACTTTTAAGACAAACCTACTCCTTTATTTATGAATACAAGTTCTGTTGGGACCACTGAGCATGATCATGCAAACAAAACTTCTGACATATAATATATATTTTGTGAATCAAAATTGAACCTAAGATGTTACCTAAGCTGTTTTATATGCAGAATGTACAAGAAGCAACTCAGCCTTGTTAAGAATAGCTTTCTCCACTACACACACAGTGTGAAGAATAATTCTCCATTTTAAAAAGTTGTGGTCAGTTCTCTCAATTAGTTAACAGTTCCTAGCATCAAGTGGGCATGCAACACATACATAAGTCTACTTGAACCTCCAAAAGCAAACCCATGATCCTGGCAGTCAGTAGAGATGACTGGACTAAGTGCTTCACTCAAACTTGAAACTAGAGTCCTTAGTTCAGATACTAATTCTCAGTTAAGCCACACCTTGCCTTAGGGTAGGTAGCTCTTGTTTAGAGCTGTTCAAAGAAAAGCAGCATATGCAAAGCAAGTTTACCTTCACTAGCTTCCCCATCTGCCAGAAAGATGTAGTAGCTGGCATCCAGATTAAACCTCCCTTTATAAGCAGTAAGATGAATATTCCTTCTAAAAGAACACTGAAGAACACCATCTGCAAGCCTCCATGACACATCTTCAAGGGCATTCTGTGAAACAGCAGACATTTAACATTTAGTCTTCTCAAACAAGTGAACAGAATTATCACCTTTACAGACAGTGTTTGGGCTTGTTTCTATCTAACAAGCAAAACCAGCATCCCATAATAGTCTCATGAGATAAAACTTTTCTTATGCTCATATAGCCAAAACGTCCTTTTTGCTCCCATCTGTTTCTAGATGATCACAGTACAATAGCAGGGGCAGATCTCCACATACTTTAATCTTGAAAGCCAAACAGGGTAAGTATTTATAGCAGATAAAAATCTTATGACTGTCATTCTCCACAGACCTGTTCAGCTCTATGAAAGCAGCTGAAAGGTAAAAAACCACCAAAACCACAAGAAAGCACAATGGTAAGAACAGTAGCTCTGAACAAGATTATGTACTATTGAGGTTCCAGCTCACTCTTTTGCTGTATTAGAGCACCCTGGTTAAGCAGGTTATTTCCAACTTACAATTTCAACACTTATTTTTCCTGCCCCTTCTGTTGCACTAGGACAAACAGGATCGAGGGTGACTAGTTTAAAAATAAAGAAATAAATCTTGCAAAAGACAAAAGCATCACTGGAAAGAGTGACATGAGGGAAAACACTTTTACATACTAACTTAAAAAGTATGCCAATACATCAACATAGCAACATAAGGTTGGAGCAATTATCACACATTTTTCCTGCACATAACTATCCCCCCCCCTTCCAACCTTTAATGCAAAGGCATATAGATTCCAAGCTCAGCCCTAGTAAAGGGAGACTACTACACCAGTAATAACATGCACAGAGTTATTCAATAGCATAAACTTCCCACTATATGACTGTTTTTAAAATGAGGTTTACAGACTTCCAAAGATTTTTTTTTTTTAAGGAAAAAAAGAGCCCAACCATTCTCAGCATGAAGAATTATGGATCCATCTTGCTATTTAGTTGCTGTGTAAAACAAAGGCACAAAGAAGCAACATACCACTGATCACTTCAAACCTACACTCATGAAAGTTTTAGTTTTTTTCAGATGTACCTCTGAATCCAAAACAGGAGGACTTCGTCCCTTCAGGTAGGCAGTGCTTACACTAACTTGGTGGTCCTCATTAACACACAGATATGCATCATCACCACCCTGGAGAGTTTAAAAATATACATATATTCATATATTTACAGCCCAATAAAAATCCCTAGTGGTGGTCTCCAAAAGCACTTTGAGTTAACCAATGCAGCAAGCAAGGAGTTCTGGTCAATGGACTAACAAAGGATCTGGGAGAATTCTTGTATTAAACTATTTACCACCTTTCAAACACTTCAGTGTTAGAGAGAACATATTAAGTCAAAGGTAAACTATAATTTTCCCTCTCCTCAGAGTCTCTTCCACATTATCAGAGATTTCTTTAATCATTTATAGATTTTATTAAATTAATCAAATAAGACAGAGGTTGAAGTTATTATTAAAAATAAACCAACAACGCTCTTTTGACTGAAGTTGTTTGTCTCATAGCTGTAAAGGCACAAAAAAGTGTTAAGAAACAACTGTTCTCACACCAGGGATGTGATCATAAACAGCATTTCCTCTGCACAGCTGTTACTTTAGGCTATGCATTTGTCAACAGTATTGTCCCTTCACTTCAACACTGATTAGAGAAAAGGATCTCTAAAGTTTAAGATCGGATAGAGTAATTCCCATACAAACAATGCTGAAATAAAAGTGGTTTCCAAAAAACCCTGCAACATGGCTTCTGAGGCAGGGTTCAGGCAGGGTTTTCCTGGCTATGCAACGAAGAAAGGCTCATCCATCTGCAAGTCAGTCTGCAACTGTCCAATTATGAAGGCTGGATTCTGCCAAGACAGATATCCACAGGGAAATTCTACCACAAAAAAGTCAGTCCTGAGCTTAAACTGTATATTCATCTATAAAAGGCCATCTGTACTTTCTTCAGCACTACAGGGGAGGCTACTTTGTATGACACAGAGCAACATTTTGGTTTTCCACATGGATGCTTTGATAGAATACCATTCAAATTTAACTTTACTGGAATCACAAAAGTGACTACAGAAGGAGAATGGGACACTCACCATCCACTGGTCATGAGACAGTGCAAATGCTAAATATCCTTCACCGGGACCACTCATTTCAATGAGTACTGAACTCTTCTCTTGTCGGAAGGATAGAAAAAAACAGGAAGCACTTTCAGGATCACAGCTTGAAGGGTTCCTAATGCAGAACTTCGTATTTCCACAACCTGATGCATTAAACTAGGCAATTAAGCAAACAAACAAGAAATCATCAGATAAGGAATGTTTCCCTCTTCCTCCTCCCTTTCTACCCTGTTCTTGAAGAAAGCATACAAGGAAGAGCAAAGAAATCCCATCTACCTCCACATACCAATCTCTTACACCATTTCTACACTTACCTCAGGAGTAGTAAGTGAAACTATGGTGAACTTTACATTGTATTTTATTTAAGCTGAATTTTTACTTTAAAAACATCATAACAGAATTATAGTTTTGAAAAGAAAGTAAAACTTTCTTTAAAGTTCCTTCAGTTTAATTTTTTAGAGAGGTAAAAATCAACTGTAGGATGGGGGAAGAGGTAAAGGGAAGAGGAGAAGACTTTTGTTTTGTTTTTAAAGTAACCATTCCACTGAGAGGCAATGAGACATTATGGGGATTAAAAGTCACACTGTGACATCAAGTAACAATGCTTGCTCAATCCATTAAAATTTAAGAATCTGTAATGGAAGTCAGTAATGTAGATGAACTTGTACAGGAAGTTTGAGGACGCAGTTACTAAACAGGAAGTTAGGAGACATGACTAGAGCACTTTCCATGTCTCTTCCCAGGTATGTATAACTTTTAGCTGACAATTCAAAGGTTGATAGATCATTTGAGACTTAATTTGTGTGAAACATGACAATGTTTAGCCTACACAGGTTTGCACAACTAAAGTAATACAACAGAGTAGCTGCCTACGCGCTTAATCTCCAATACATGAATTACTCATCCATCATCTTTCTCTTTCTGCCTATCCAGAGACAAAGACAAAATCCTGGATTGTATCAATGGATTCTAATTAAATCCCATTGACGGCAAACATTAAAGATGACATTATTTAGCTTTATAATTACTTACTGGCTTTGTTAAGTAGGAAGTTGGATGTGAAGTTGATACAGTCTCTGATGTTGTATGCAAGGGCGTTGTTGGGGATGGTGCATTAGGCTGAGAAACAATGGCACCAGGAATCTTTACCCAGAAAGTCTTGTATTTCTTCACAACTGTGGCTCTTAAAGAAAAAAAGGGGGGGGGGGAAGAGGAAGGAAAGGAAAAAGCTTTATAGTTTGTACAGCATATTTATTCATTTAAAATAAGAAAAACAACACGCACACATCCTTTATGCGGGGCCCTGAAACATTTTACCATTTAAAGTAGGAAAAATATTTGAAGTCTCCATGGAAAAATAATTTTAAAATATCCCACTACATGGACTTCTGAATACAAGAAACAGACTTATCCCTGGGGCACAAATTGCAACCTCAGGAAAGGGAATTGTTTGCTTTACACTTGAGTTGCATAGCTTTTACCCATTGGTTCCAAAAAACTAATGTATAATGGGATGGTATACATACCATTTTTAGACTAAAAAAACAAAGAAAAAAGATTAACATTGTATGTTTGCTCATATGCACAAGTAAACAGTCAACTAGAAACACAAAAGCAATCAGTTTTGTAATTCACTTCTACTCTCTCCCCAAAAATCAAAGTGATCATCTCCAAGCCTTTGCTAAGAAGTATCTACACTAATGCAGAGTTTGAAGTGAGCAAAAGGTGCCAACTCTTCAGGCTTTTGGTCTGAAGACGCTCCTCAGTTGCTGGCCCATATTTGCAGCAGACATAAAATACAAATAAGGCAAACCTGTACTGTTAATAAACTAGAAGTAATACTGGATTTACTTACAGAAACTGTACGTGTTTTGGTGCATTTCCAGGAGCAATCCAATAAACTTTTACGTATTTCTTTTTTGCTTTACTTGTGTGACTGACTGCTGAGTTCTGAAAGCATACACATATCAAGAGTTACACAGCAGAAATGCACTAATGAGATTTTAGCTAATACAGTCATCGTACAGGCTGCAGATAAGTCCTGAACAGATATTGCACTGTTATACCGCACAGACCCAGTCTAACTGGCACGAGACACCCAATTCATTTTCCCCCAGTCAGTCGTAAGTAACTTGAAGCCCACCATTGAAACTTATACAAACTACCCAACCTGAAGGATAAAAGGAACAACTAGAGGTCCTTTAATCCAGTTGATTCCACTAAGACAGAAGCGCATTTTGGATGAAAAACAGAATCCAGACTAGTTGATGTCCCTGCTGTATTTATGGAGAAACAGCTTGGTAATGATCCTTTTCTTGATGCTAAAAGCATGAAGTGGCCGCAGAATGACTGTACAGAGAGAACTAAACTAGTGTGCCAGAGGCCAAGGAGGCAAACTAAAATTATTCTTGGGGTCAGAAAGTTAGCTGCATGACATAGTTATCAGTGGAGGGGGCACAAGTGGTGGAAGAAGTGGAGAGAAAAAACCAACCAACCAACCACACATCCAGGCAGATTTGAGAAATTTGTTCAGACCAGCTCAGATGATGCCAGACATGTTCATAAAGCTCAAATGGGTTGCTGAAAATCTAGACAGAGTTCACATCTCTTGCACATGAGGCAGAATCAATTTATCAAAAACAGATGTTGAAGATGGTGATCTAACCTGGTACTAGGACAACTCCGTTAACAGGAATGGACAGGGCAATACTATGGATAATAGCCTATTCTAGTGTTTGTTTTCCACAACAACTAACCTAAATTTTCCTTGTCACGAGTTAAGGCATTTACTTCATATTGGGTCCTTAACAAGTATGGAAAGTGATTGATAACTGTCCTTGATAGAGCAGAGGGAGCACATCCTCCTCTTTATAATACTAGATATAAGTAATGATATTGCAGTCCGATGATACTGCAGTGAGCCATGCCTCTGTATTGCAGCTCATACCAGCTTCTTGAGAAACTTACTGAGCTCAAAAAAAGATTACGCAGCCTAGTCCTACCTCATTACAGATGCAGTCTACTACAAACTCCGTCATGCCTGATGTCCCATCCTATGACACTATACTGTACCTTTGTATGGCCACACGTCAGAAGCTGAGAAAGCCTCTGGTCAGCTAATATAAAAGAACCAACTGCAGGGCTATCCAAGTGTTCTGCATCTCGGGCTTGTATGAAAAATCCTTCAAAATCTGGTCCAGACAGATTAACTGAAGCAAGAAGGAAAATAAAAGGAAGTTTAAAAATTCTTCAGAGGAAGAACGAAAGATTTCAAGACTGACCACTGAAACACCATCTTACAAGTACTGAATGGCTGCTATAGGAATCATCTGAACAAGATTCAACCGCTTAGATAGCTACCTGAGTAAAGACATGCTACAACAGCTCTATGACAGACTAAGAAAAACAAATCAATTGAATCTCTTCAGCTACAATGGACACAGTACCTTCTATTTTGTCCCCTGGTTTAAATTCAGTCCCATTTACTGTAATAATGTGCTCAGGTGACAATTGTGGAGAACTACCATGATGGGGCATCATGCTACTGCAGACTTCTCTTATTCTTCCATTTGGATAACCATCCAGAGGTCCACAGAGGCAAATAAACATCCAAACAGCAAAAGCGAGGCCAGGCAGCTCCATCTGAATAAAATAAGAGTCACAGGCAATGAAATACAGCCAACTTCAATATTATAGACCTCCAGTCATCTTTAGAAGAGCTAGCTGAATACTCACATTTAAAAACCACATTCAAAACAAAAATACGCAAGAGAGGACACCAGTCCCAGCTGCAGTATCTCTATGCAAGTAATATATGCTTCTGGTAACTGCCAGACTTTGCAAGAATGTTCACAGCTATTGCATTTCAGCCCCTTTTACATACAAAGTTCTGTATAACTGATGGATCCCTCCATGAATTCGATGGATTCTTCCTATCCCAGAGGATTTTGGCTACATCACTTTTTAAGATTTCCTTTGTCTGGTCCTCTCCCTTTCTTTTATTAAAAGAAAAAAAAGAATCCAAGTCCTTTAAACATCTGTGTAAATACACAGAACATACGAGTTTTAAAAACACATTTTTATTGATGTATAAAAGCCCACAGAACTGAGGAACTACCCAGCTAACGTCAAGTCCACCTGCTTATTAATCATAGCTCCAAACTGTGCATCATTACAGACTGCAATTTATTTCCACAGTTTGCATCTATTTCTTCGGATATGACAAAAAATTCCCAGGTGACAAGCTCTTCTCCGGAGAGACTGAAATTGCCAAGTGTCAGAACCCTCCCTTTTTTTTTTTTTTTTAAACATACAATTACTGCTGTGATTGTTTGCAAGACTATGAACCACAGAGTTAATTCTAGATTTTATACATGCAAAAGAGTGGGAATTTGATATAAAGAGTTAAACAAAGAAATATGCAAGTTTTCTGCCAACAAGCACAAGACTCTTCCCTGCAATCTCCTTTTGGATGTTGACTTCCAGACAATTATTTCAACAGTATTATTATATAATCAAACTTTCTTTAAGGGAACAGGGTACATAAAAACTTGTGGAATAGCAGGCCTGAAGAGCCTAAGACAGCAATATGAAAGTGCAGTCTTAGCATTCATCATTCAATGATTTGCTCTGCCACAATACTGTTTTCAAGAAAGCTATGGTAATTGTTTTGCTATTCAGCAGTATACAGGGTTTACAGTTGTACACTATATTTATGGAAAGCCTTAGCCAACACCAGGAAGTGTTTGCATGTCCAACAGGCTGAGAGAACAAAACACATCTTTCCTTCTATCATTAGACACAAAAGTGGATTATCAGCCCTAGTGGTACACATACCAGGCAAACAGGTCTGCCTTCTGGAGAAGCCAAGTCCATCTTGTACCAAGCGATAAGAAATATCAGGTTATGAAGTTCCCTGACAGCACACATGGATGTGAAGATAAGAAAGGAATAGAGCCATTTCAGACTGAACCCTGGTATCTAAAGAGCAGTCAAATGAGCAAGACATGCCAGAAGGCGATCTTACACACTCAATATTAATTTCTTCCAAATTTTCTATGCATTCAGCATCAGAAACGCACAACATCCAGAGCAATGCCACATTTGTACTTCAACATATGACCTTGTTAGTAACTTTATGTCAGCAAATACAATTGCCTGTAGACTTTCTTGTATTTGGACAATCATATTTCAAGAACTAGAAAAAAACCACACTCAGCTTCTCCTCACAAATATTCAAGATAACATGTTATTATCTATACCTTCTAGTTAAAGTAAATCTTTCTTTCTAGTCCCAATTCCTCTCCAAACTGTCAGAAATCTAAATCAACATGATTTTGTTCAGAAACTAAAGCCGCCGAGTAGGCAAAAAGTAAGGTTCAGCACAACAGCGGCATTAAAGCAGCTTGCATGAGTACTGATGAAATCTTCAAAACAAGTTGCTGCCAGAAGAGATAAAGCTGCATATCACAACAGAGACAAGAACAAGAGGAGTTTAGCATTCTTCTTTAAGTAGCAGAGGATGTGGTAGGGATTTCAAACAAAACAAGCAATGTTCTTTGGCAGACTCATCTGACTCGAAAGCTGATGGAAAGTGGGAGAGAAAAGGAGGAAGAAAGACAAAAAGAAGAATGAAGAAGGTAGAAGTCTGAAAGAGGTACTGTGCTGAGAGTAATTTTTACAGGGTTAACTGCAGAAGCACAACCTTCTCTATGTCCTTTCAAGGATCTGGGCTAGAACCTACAGGATATTTAATCTAATTAAATCTAATTAAAATTCAACCTTCCTCCAACAACAGTTATTGTTTCCTTGAGAAGCCCTTATCTTCCTTCAGTTTGGAAATCTGTTCTGGCACTCCACATTCTCCACTTAGGTGGAAGAAGATGCAGAGGGAAGACAGGAAGCATTCTTACAATGCCAGTCATTCTGTGGTTAACTAAAGATTCATTTTGTCCTTTTAGAAAAATATCTCCTAAAGTGTTATTGTAGGTAACACTGTATAACGGGTCAGCATTCTACAGAAGTCAAGCATTGAAAATTAATCCTTAACTAGTTCCTTCAGATTGAGGAACTCTGGACTTTTAACTCAAATGTCATAGTAACACCCTTGTTATAACACAGTAGAATTTTTATAATCATATTTAAACTCAAAGTTTGAGACAGTCAAAAATACAAGTTTACAATCACTTATTTACTGATCCTAAATTCAGTTAGTATCTCACTGTGTTCCCTCCCCTTTCTGTAATGTGCACACACTCTTCAGCCAAGACTTGTTCAAAACAAGCCTCATACTGATCATAGTGAACAAGACAGACAAGAAAACAGAATCTGAATATACAGAAAGGGAGAAAGAAGGGAGAAAGTGTCAATAAGATGACCAGAATTCGCTCATATAAGTAGTTTAAAATTTTTCCTTTGGCTCTAAATGTGCACTTGTTATAAGATCATGAAACAGCATGTCATGCCCTTGTGAATATGATGCTCTTTGGTCAAGTGAAGGAAAAAGTGAGCTGGTCTAGAAAGCTGAGCATATATCATCAACAGCTCAAGAATGAACAATATTAAAAAAAACTAAGGAATTTATCTAATCAAATTAATGAACCAGCAATAAGCAGTTCTGAGAAAGGACAAAGAAAGGTATCTTTATACTCTGGCTGAAGATTGATAAGCAATTATATCTATTACCAGCCAGTCAAATACTTGCACAATGGATCTTCTGTTTTGTTAAAAAAAAGTTAACAAAAAACAAAACAAAAATACAAAAAACACACACAGAAGGACCAGGCACTGCTAAGCAATAAGTTACTCCAATATAAAGCAATCATCCTTCCTTCTACAAGATTACATGGTTTCTCTTTTCTCTATAGTTCAACAAAGAACAGTGTTACTTGCTTTCAGGTGGTAACAGGAATGCTGCATTTTTAGAAGTTTAGCATGCTATACCCTAGAACACAAAACTGTCAGAGAATCACAGGAGGAACTAGCATTTAAAATCATAGTAGTAGATAGTCTAATTACACACATGTAAAAGTATCAATGTTTGTAACAAATGCACATATCATATACTGCGGAATGCAAGCAACTTTTTCTTGAAACTTCCTTTTCAGTAAGACCAAAGAAAGTAAGACAACTAAATCTGCCAACAAAATCCATAGGTACAATAAAAAAAGTTTCAGGATTAATGGCATAGAAAGTCTTCATTACAGGAGGTTACATTCAGGAAAGCCTAAGCGTAACATGTGAATCATGCTTAACCTCACCATGAAGGAATGAATGCCTTTTAAAGAATAAAATAAAAACCAAAATCTTGTACCAAGAACAACTTTGGGGTTAATTGAAGCCATCTGTTTTACAGAACTATTGTTCATTCTATTATTTTACTGCTCCCAGAAACATGGCTTGAAAACCAGGTAATTTGTCTTTAAATAAAAATGAATCAGCAGATCTCAGTGAGATCTTTTCTAGTTAAGACAATCAAGACTGAACATGAACTGTGTTAAACCCTTAAACCACAAAAGTACAGCCACCAAGGCTAGATTCAAAGTGAGAATCTGAGTTAATATAATCTGTGTAACAGCCTATTACCTAAAAACATTTGAATATACTCTCAATTCCTGATGTGACTTGTTATAAATTGTGGATTTAGTCCTTCATGACAAAATAAGCTTGCAAGAGGTAAGAAGCAGCTTTGGCCATAGTGACTTATTTACAACCCTTTGAAACAGGACAACTCCTTGACAACAGTGTACAAATTAGCAGAAACTTAAGTTCCATTTACTAAAGAGGAACAGGAATAACCAACTTCATAACTGAATCATAATGACATTAGAAAACACACAAAAGCTAATTCTTGCAGTATTTTTCCAACAGGCAACTCACCAGCATTTACCTTAACTTAGTATCATTTAAGCTTTGTCTGGAAGAACAAAAGGGAGTTTAAGAATTTTTGCACTATCCAGTGATCAGTTTTCCAAGATAAAAGCATTACACAGAAATGCTTCCACATTAACCAAGGCCTGAGAGTACATACAACTTCCTTGCCTCTATCCGACATGCATGAGGTGCACACCATGTGGTAGCATACCTCAGTAAATGTCCCAGTCAAGGTTGCAAGCATGCTGCAGAGCATAGCAGCTCCATAGTCACAACGCAGCCCAAGAGCACTGACTGTCCATTTTACTTACTCTGGTACTATGCAAAGACTTACTGATATGTTATATATGACCTAAGACAGCCATAAGAGCTAAGAATCCTTTCTCTATAGGTAGATTAGGTACTACAGCACATGACATCTCTACCCTATGAGAGTTACTCAAACCACTACATGTTTCACACTTATTTACAATGGGAAAAATGCCTCAGGACCCACTAGTTTGAAGCACATCTGCAACTTTATTATTTCCCTCCCTCTCCACTTCTGTAAAGTGACCCATGCAGTTGTACTGATTTACTTCAGATTGACTGAACATTTGGAATTTATACTGGAGTCATCCTATTCTCCTCCCAAGAAGAGAGGAGGAAGAAAAAAGAGGCAATTGGAAAAATGAAGGAAGCAATTCAACTGTCTTCTGGGTGGATGCATTTAACATTGGCAGATTGGAGACAGGAGCCCCTAGCAAGCTTCAAAGGCTAAAAGCAATTGTGTTTTTCAAGGGCAAAAACTCATGCTTTCAGCTGGCTAATTTAGCAATCTAATTTAGGTGCTTACTATGTGGTTTAAGAATCAACCCCAGAACAACTAAAGAATTAAAATCTAAGCAGCTGTTTCTCATTTTTGTACCTTTTATCTACAAAGAAGGGAAATCCTCTGTATGTACACAGCACTGGCATGCTGTTTTTTCTGTGTTGTCAGCTCCCTCCTGAAGACAACGTGTGGAAAAAGAAGGTACAAACTGAAGTTGCATACCTTCCGGGTCAATTCATGCAGGTGTGGAAGACTTCTACAGTCCCTGCAGATATCAACAGCTAAAAAAACCCCTGGGTAGCCCAGTTCCTTAAGCACACAATGTCCATGCACAAACATGGAATTTTTTCACAGAAGTCACTTTCTTTCAGCTATTTACTAGAACAGCATTAGCTGCAGAAACCTAGTTTCAAAGAGGGAGGGGAGAGGAAAGGCAAGATAAACATACTGCCAACTCAAAGTGCAAAAGCTATCATGGCCAGAACTTTTCTTCTGAGCATCATCAAACAAGATGTCTAATGTGAAGCAAAAACATGCTGTCTAAAGCAGGATAAGCTGTATTAAAAGACGGTATTTGTGCACATGATACTGTGCCATGTCCCTTAGGAAAAATACTGTTACAAAGCACTGTTAGTTAAACTCCAGGAGTAGGTTTAATCTAAAGTTTACTCTACTAAGTAGGTTTAAGTACTTACCTTACAACTACTCCTTCTTTTACAGTGACCAAGTTAAGTTGTCATTGGTTTTGCTACTTGTAGTAGGGCAACCTATAAAACATTGTAACTTCTTCTATTTGACTTGCATCTAACAGCGTTAACCTTTATCATACCCAGGATCAGAGGAAGTTCTTCTGAAGCAAGAAAGAGTACATAGACAAATTAAAAAAATAAATAAATAAAAGAAATTGAGAGATCCCTTTACTTCAAGGACAAATTTTAAAGTTACTTCCCAAGTTAAGCCCACATATATTCTTCATATATTTCACTAAGGATAAACAAGAGCCAAGGATTTTGCTCTCTTCTCTTATTTGCTTTGATTATTTAACTATCTTCCAGGCAGCTGCTCTGCATATAATCAGTTAAGCACCCAGCCTTGCAGACATGTATCTATATGATGAAGCCTCAGACAAATAAAGTTGTAGACAGACTTAAAAATGACATAGTTGTAATTATGCCAAGAGGTAGAGGATCAACACATTTACTTTAGCAATTACTGTGCAGCCACCTCCTACACACATTAATTAAGAAACAAGGTAAGAAAGTAATAATCATAAAACACCAAGAAGCAAACAAGATGCAAGAGGAACATGGTGTGGTCTTCACATGAAACAAGCCATAGACCACCTTAGTGAACAGTGGTTTTTTAACATCTCAAATTCATTAAGGCAAGCATGCCTAAAAGTTCTCTCAAAAACAATTCAGAAATGCTTGGATGAAAGGCACCACAGTTATATAAGGCGTTTAAAAACCTCACCATGCTTCAGCTTGCTTCAGATATTCTGTTAAGCGCATATAGTTTTCCACGAATTTGCAATACGCACACTCGCAGCACTCACTAGAACAGGCTGAACCAAAACGCTCCCGACCTACCGGCTGCGGCACCCGGCCCGCCCCGCCGCCCCCGGTTACCGGCCCCGGTCCGCCCCCCTCCCAGGACAAGGCAGCCGGAGCGGAGGGAGCCCCCTCACCGCCAGCAGCCGCGCAGTCCCGCGCGCTCCGGCGCCGCTCGGCGGGGCAGGGCGCGTCGGTGGGAGCCGCGCCGGCAGCCGCGGGCAGCGCGCCGGGAGCGGGCGGAGGGCGGCGCCTGCCTGCCCTTCACCGGGCGGGGGCGGGCGCAGCGCCGCGCTCCGGCACCGCGGCCACCCAAAACGCCGAACGACGCCGCAGCGCAACGTCGAGCTCACCCATGCGCAGGCTGCGCGCACTTATCTGCAGAAGCCAGCGCGCACGTGCTGGTGACTGGGAGTCTGTCTCGCAGGCGGCATACACCTGAAACGCGCATTAGAAAAGCTTCATGAATTCGTATAATTCACTGCCCCCACATGAGTCCTCAGAGGAATTCAGGTCCTATCAAATATGTTATGGGCATGTAACTGCTTTGCAACCTGCAACCATTGGAAGTGCTGGTGGTTGTCCTGATTTTGCAACTGGAGTCTTGCCCCGTAAGCTTTAAGCGAGGCGCTGCCCTTGCAACAGCCCTGCCATGCACACTTCACTTGCCGGGCTATTCATGCACCTAAAGGTGTTCATATATACGTGCTTGCAAAATCAGGGTTTTCTTATCAACAAAGCAAATATGTACTGTCTGCAACTGCAGAAACTGCAGTTACTTACACAGGCTTCTTCTGTAAGCTTTATTTTTCTTCATTTTATTCTAAGGTCCTCAATTGCTGACAAAAAACAGCACAAAAAGGCAATTATTAACTAAAAACGCAACTGTATCACATTTGGCTTATCTACACAAGCCCCGTACACTTGTGGCAAAGAGGTAACTGGGGTTGCCACAGTTTCTGACCCATTCACTCGAACAACAACTGGGAGCCTCATGGCAGCACTCTAATCAACTTAGGTCTCACCTCGTAGTTCAGAGATTTTTTTTTTTTTTTTCCAGTGAGGAACATTTAAACTGAAAACCTGTATTTAATATTTTCAAGAGAAATCTCCCTGAAAAGTCAGACACTTTAATAAACCAACTTAGTTGACTTTCTATGTCTTCTTTCTGGCCTTTCGCAGAAAGGGGAATTTTACGCCTCCCACAGAAGAGACCTACCTTCTGCAAAAAGGGAATTTTACTCCTCTCACGCAATAAAAATACTGTGCTCATGTTTACAGTATGTCTTGCCTGGAGCCACAATTAATTCAATTGCTTACTTCTATATCTGAGCAGTTCTAGTGATCTCAATACTATTAACTTAGTCTTATCTTTCTAAAAAGTACTATCTACTAAAATACAGCAGACTTACAAATTCTATTTTTACTTCTGTTTTGCTAAGAATTGAGGTGTGTTTTAAAATGTGAAGCCCATGAATGGAGCTCTTATAAGTAGTTTCTTTAATTAGTTGCTACTTCACAAAATTTCTTGTGGGTATATAAAGTGTTCTTCATTAATTTACGCTTTTTCTGTCATAGTAACTGTATTTATAGATGTAGCTTTTTTAATTATCGATAGTACCATACATAGAAAAGGACTTCTGGGAGTGCATTATTGTTTTACTTGTGTCAAAACAGGTTTTTTGTCTTGCACTCATTTTGCCTATTTATATCATAATATATCCATTATTATATCCATTTATATCCATTATATCAATTTTAAGTAAAAGCATTGTTTCCTATGTCTATCTTTCAGATAAACAGGAACTCAAAAGAGAAAATGTATACCATATATCACAAGGAAGGCCAACTTCATCCAACTTTTTCCTTCCACAACATATAACACAGTATAAACATTTATCCTAAATAAAATTTCTTTGAAGTCTTTCAGATTGGTATAGTACTCCAGAAGAATCGTGCTGACTTCTTTTCTTTTTATAGACAATTTTTTTTACAGATCCAGCTGCACAGTATGATTTTTTTCATGTCCCTTTATCATACCTGGGTGTCAAAATTGGAAAAAGCTTATAAAGGTTATATAAAGATAAATATTTTACAAAGATTATATCTTTACTATAATGTATAGATAGGTGTGTGCCTGGGAAGCAAGACAGAGGAAACAAAGTATTAAGTCTTACATTATTCTGTACCTTGAACAAGGTTTAAGCAGAGCCTTGTAGCAGAGGCCATATACTCCTTAGCGTAAATAACTAACCTTTTTTTGTTCCTACTTAACATGATCAAAAGTTATGCATCCTGTATATCGTAAAGGTGTGTATAAACTGGAGTTTCTACTGGAGGATGATGTGGTGTCTTCATTGGGAATTATCCTGGGCATGAAGGGACCTTTGAGAAGAAGCTGTGTCTGAAAATTGGTAAATGTGGTACAAACAGAGCCTGCACATCTTCAGTTCTGGGCTGAACAAATTAGGACATGGTGTCCATAATCCATGATGGAACACTGCATTTTAGAGGTAAAGAATGATCAGTCCTATGCATATACTGATACTGTGCTGGTTTTTTAAGCCTAAATATGGAAAACAATGAGCCATCCCCACTATGTCTGAGCAGCAGCTCTGTTGTTATGTGATTTATTGTAATCCATTCTCCTCTTAGTTCCTAAGATAGCTATATAGCAAAACTGTGGTATTTTATAAGGTCAGCCCTTGCCCAAGTTCTATATATGCATACACTGACCAAAATTTTGTCTATATTTCACTGGGGAGATTATCACTGCAAGACATCCCTTGAGTTCAAATCAAGTGAAGTGCAAAAAGGCTGCATCCCTTTCAGGTTGTTTTGATGATGGATAACTTGTATCTAATAAGTTTTTATTACTAATATTTTATGTTTTGACATAATGGCATGCATTTAAAAATAAATTGCCATAATCCGATTTAAGACTGTGTCTATATATAGAAATAGTTACCTCATCAAGTATGATGACTAAGTGGAAATAAAATTGTTATACAAGTCTGAATCAGCATCTATGGAAAATAATTTTCTACGGGAGATGGAAGTTGTTGTATTAACTTTTCTTTAAGAATGCATTACTAGCATTAATAATCAGGACTAGAAGAACTTTTAAAGTACTGTGAATGATGTGCAGACAGTGAATACTGCTGCTAATCTTACATATTGACTGATGTTCTTTTCTATCTTCCTATACTATTTCTTCAAGTCTGTGCATTTAGACCTGGCCAATTACATGCAGGAGACAGGTCTTTCTATGAAGATAACTGTCCTGACACCTATATTTATTGATCTCCCTCTTGTGTTACTAGGACAAGGCTTCAGCATTTTCCAAGCTTTTCAGACTAATTGGCTTAGCTAAATATGTATTTAGGGACAATAATATTATCTTAGATAGGAAGAAGTTTTCCTATCAAAGCAGTTTTCATAATGCTTTTTTCCAAAGAGAGGGGAATCTTGAGTCATGGAAACAATCCTGATTATCTCAAGGGAAATAAATAAAGATAAAAAATCATAATGTAGGGTGACATATTTTTCTCCATAATTAATTTCATTCTTCTTCCTTGAGTTTTGGCACTATTTCATACTAATCAATTTTGTCAACAGATTTGCCGCTAACTTACAAACTAGATAAATAAATTCCACCAACTTCCAGAAATATTCTTCATACGTATGTTTCTCTTTGGTCTTTATGCCTCTCTACTAATCAACCCTTTCTACTTTTACTATTTTTTCTTTTAATTGTTTTATGTACCATACAAAAATTCACATTGGGAAACATTTTTATACAAAAGTATTTGCTTACCTAAACGTAAAAGAAAACTGAACTAATTTTACTTCTTTTAGTCAATAACCCTAATTATCCACATGATGGCATTAGCCACTAAGTGAAATAAGGTTTTCCACTTTTAATGACTACACAGAAACCTACTTTCTTTTTGTATCTGTAGTCTGACTCAGCAACAGCTGAAGTGCATGCACAATAGCTTTCTACTAAGAGGTCCATATCCTTTGCCTTAAAGGGAACTTTTTAAAAAAATACTCTTTTGCTAATTCGAAATACCAGAATTAATGTTGGTTGCTCAATATTAATTTGAGTCAGGTCTGTATAGGCACTATGATATAATGACCGCCTGCCACTTTTCCCAAAGAATCTCTGCTTAATTCAACGCACAGCATACTTATCTCAGTTAATAAACGGCTGTAGTAAACAGAGAGCCACTGGCTTGCACAGAGGTAAGATACTCCAAACAGCTGAGCAACAGCAATTCCCAGCTCCTGTGAGTTCATGTTGGAACCACTGCCCAGCTATGAGCAAGTTACTTCTGAGCAGTAATGCTGAGTTCAAGCTCATGGCTAACCAAAAGGTCTATATAGGTATAACATTAAGATAAACATTAAGTAAGGACTCTAGATTTCTAGTGCTAGCATTTGGTGATGGTTCTATTGAAAATGTTGAGTTAGATGCACTGGTTGCTAGAAAAGAAAAATTAGATTTGTCAGTCTGAATTTTAGCTTTGAAGCATTCTAGTGCAAGCCACTCTTGTATCATCTTCTCTGCTTCTGCTGCTCTTGTTTAACTTGTGTACTGTGGTAAAATGGAAACACTGACTGAAAGGAGGCTTGGGACGGAAAGGAGACTTGGGACTGAAAGGGATTTGGCAAAAAGGAATTTCTTCTAAGGTATGAAGATGAGAAAGAGATGAGAGCCATCTTTTAAAACAAATGCTTGCTAAAGTCATAAATCTGGTGAAATACTGTCCTTCTGCAATGTAACATACTCTCTGGTAGTCTGATCAAATTACCATGGCTCCAGTTCTGTACGCACTGAAAGATTACAAAGCCAGCCCACTGACCTCAGTGTTAGCTTCCAGATAACTTCATGTTATGTGAAACTATTACCTACGTGTTTGGTTTTCCTTATTTTTTTTTTTTTTAATCAGCCACAAGTCCAGTCTTGTTTACCATTTGAACTTAATGACCTGCCTGGGTAAGATGTAGACATTACGATTTTAATGAAAAAGGAAAATATCCCTGGTACTCTAACTATTGTTTGATACAATAAAGAAGGAGCATCTTAAAGAAACTGGAGTGTGGAAGAGGCACTATTTAAACATTTACTTTTGAGGAAGAAATATAAAAGTGAAAGATTAGTTCCACTTGACAAAATATTATTGCAGTTCCTTTAGGAACAGATACTCTGAAGTCTTAAATCTCAGCATATCTCAGACATTACTACTTTTGTATGAATTTTGTATGAATGTACTACATACATTCTACTTTTAAATTGAAAATTGGTCCAGTAAATTGAATTTACACTTGTCAGCTAAGTTAAACGGTGCAAGAATACCATTCAAACATTTAGTTTAAAATTGTTTGCCAAATCATCACATTCTCTGAAGAGCATTAATATCATATTAATGTAATGCTGTTAGCTAAAGCACAGTCAAATCTATCTTAAGCAATTATGTGAAAAGCCATATTAACTACAATAAAATTTTAGTTGGACCTCTTTATAACTAAAGATAAACACTGAGTTTTAAAATTTTCTTAACAATTATTAATATCAGTCTAACTTTACACAGAAGTTGACAAAGAGAACACAGTTTGTTTGAGGCCACGCAGTAAAAGAGTGGCAGAGCTGGGATTAAAAACAAACCAAAAACGTCTCTTCAATCCAGAAAGTCTTAATGACACCGAGTTCATATTTGAAAGGTCAAACAGATACTGCAAGTAACTAGAATAAAGGGCATTTACATGTTCAGTAAGAACAAACTGCACACGCTAGCGTCCTAGCTTCTCCATTGGATTTCATCTCTTACCTATATAGATGTTTTTATTTCAACCTACTTTACCATACCTATCAGGCTACTTCAATCTCTTTTGGTATTTAGAAGGAATTTAAAGAAAGATAGGCTAGAGGTGATTACTTCTATGTTCTGGCCAATATTATCTCTCACTACTAGATCCTAATGTCCAAGGTCCACGTGTAAACTCTTGCTGGGTATACAATGTAATATTACATTATAATAACAGTAATTTTTTCCAATAACAGTACTTGTTTTTAGCCACTGCATAATTAAGATCTAACTCACAGAAAAGGCTATAGTCTAATCAAATTGCAAAGATATGGTTTTAAAATAAATAGAAGGAGCTTTCTTTCAGATTTGCACTTCTGAATGAGATCTACCTATAAGAAGACAAAGACAGAAGACTACACCTTTGAAACTTCCTGTTTAAGTAATAATACAGTGTTACTTCATAAATTTACTGCTGAGGAGTATGGGGCATTGACAAAAACTGTGCTATCACTTTAAATTTTATGCAGTTGCTTATTTCCTGCATACAGGCCAAAGAAATCTGCTTTTAATTTTAGCTAGAAGTTCAGTTAGGTTCTATGTTGGCTTTTATTGTTGGTATCGGGAGCTCTTGCTCTGTTATTTAAAAACAAAACAAAACAGGACTGTCATGTAAATACTTTAAGTTCCTAAATATTACAGTCATAAACTTTGAAGTAGGCATGAGCAATATGACTTGAGTGTGATCAGACATCAAATGAACAGGCTTCCCAAACTGTGTTGAGGCCATTGATGGAATAAATAGTTCCCTGGTTTTCTTTTGCAAGAATAAGTGTCTTGTAATACTGCATGGCAGAACAAAAATGAGGGCGAGGGGGAATGCTAGGAAGGCATATATCAAGAGACTGAAGAATTCTGGTATTTATATACTTGAAAAAGCTGGAAAACTATTTCCTTCTAATGACATTGATATGGTATCCACTCTTATTTTGAAGCAACTATTGATCCTTTCCTGTTGTGGTGTATAATATCACACACACAAAAACTGCAAGCTGAAAGTGAAATGGCACTGTGTAGTGCACCATTTAGATGCCAGTGTAGCAAATGCCATGCACGATTGCTGCAGGCTGCGGCCTACACAATATCTGTAATGCTAAATGGTAGCATTTGTGCACTGATGTTTTGCTGGGGTGGTTCCCATATGCAGAAAGCAGGCTCAGTTTACCTCTGCTCACTTAACACAGGCCCAAAGGCTCTATGCCATGTGCCTGCATATCAGGTGATGTTGATGGAGGAGGACTGAAGCAGACTGTTCTGCTTTCCTGATTAAGCTTAATATGTATTTATTCAGTCTGCTCTGTAACAGTGAGTTTTTTCAAAGTGAATTGAAGGCCAATGAGATGATACTGCTCTAACAATTAAGTGACTACATAGTACTTAATTAACTTTGATCCTGTAGTGGATCAAGTCCTTCACGTAGACTGTTGATGGCTATTTTAGCTGCTGTAACAAAAGTTTGTCAAAATAGTGTTTCAGGATTTGGAATCAGAAGCCTGTATGTTAGTTTGGTTTCCTAATGATTTTTGTCTTCAGAAAATTAAAAATCCTTTCTCATAAACTTGGATACATTTCAAAATATGTCTTAATGTATAGCACAGTGGAAATGTGTGCAGCACAAATCTAGTAACTCTAGTAAGTAGGGGAAATGAAACATCCACATTGGGAAACTTCAGTGGCAGCAGTGAAATTGCCCTGAGTAATAACCCTTCTGGTTTTCCTTGCTTTTGACAATGTATTCAGCTTTCACTTTAGGGTAACTACTTATGAAAGGGGTCTAGTTATGTGAGCATTTTTTGCTCTTCTTCTCTTAGAACAGTTCACTCCATGTGTAGCCCATGAGATTTCTAAATCCTGCCCTGTTTGCAGTACGCGATAGCAAGCCTGGAGGAAGAGGCACTTGTGCAAGGTTTTGCGGCAAAGAAATTGCAAAGTCACTTCTGGACATGGAAGCCTGTTGAGGACCATAGCAAAGAGATGGTCCATCTTCCTGTCAATTATGTGGGTCTATTTTGTTCCTACTACTCCTGTACCTGTTGGCACTTCACATATTTCCCATCCCTATGTTACATCTCCTCTATTAGCACATCTCCAATTGAGAGAAAGCAATTAACATACCAATAGAGTTGTGCTTCTGGTACACGCAAGCCTGTCCTGTGCACAAAAGCACACAGGCTAGCAAACTGAGGAGGGAATAAGGAGACTAGGAAGGATATGAAAGAAGGGAGAATCCCTCTGGGCCCCAAGGAAACATCCATGTAGAATAATCCAGTTTGAAAGCAACAAATTCAGCTCATATATGGTTGAGTCTCGTTGAGGTGAAGGTTAGGGGAACTGTACAAACTCAGTGGGGGAGCTTTTCCTAGGGATTTTCCCTCAGTCTCTCTTGGGATCTTAATAGTGTAGGGAGCCATAAAAGCTGTCATGTTCACTTACACAGACATAAAAAAAACTTTCTCAACAATACTAAAAATGTGAACTGTAATGAGGAACAAACAGATTTCTTAAAACATTCGGAGTGAGGAGCGGGTGAAAGCGGAAAGAAAAAATTATCTATCAAAAGATAACAAATACAGTTTGAAGTGAGTAGAAGTGTTTCTATAAACATCAATGCCTTTGGACTGGCTTAAATGCATTTTAATTGGATGAACACGTTATAGCAAGTGACACAATTATAAGGGTAGGCATGTGATAATTGGGAGTAGAGTTATGTCTAAATTCTGTTTTGCTGACTTAATTCTACAAAATATACTACATTTTCAAAAAATAGTGTAACATAGTGACTGTAAACTGAGAAGCAAAATCTTTTTTTTTTTTTTTTTAACGTAGTTCTAGGCAATAAAAATAGACTGACCTTCTGAAGCTGCAGGACTGACCTTTTCAGTGGGGTGCAGTTAGGGATTTCGGTGGTGAGAGGCCCACAGCAACTGTTACAGGTATTGTGCTGTTACAGCAAGGCCAGGCAAAGGCTGTCGGGGACAATATTTCAGCTGACAGTATTCTTCAAAGTAAGGGGTTTTTTTTGTTTTTTTTTTTAACTGCTTTACATCTTGGTCAAAGAAAGATCCTCAGAGCTGCTACTCTTGTCCACATGCTATCTATCTGTCTATCTATCTATATCACTTCAACTCTAGCTGACACCAGGGTTTTTTCTGCAGCGCACCCCATGAGGAAAAGCAGGCTGCGCGCCGGTTTTGGCGCGGGGGCCCGCGGCAGGGCAGAGCCCAGCGCCCAGCGCGGGAGCTGCGGGGCAGGCGAGGCGGCCGCGCCGTGTGAAAGGGGCTCTCCCAGCGGGCCTGCAAGTCACTTCTTCCATAGCAGAGCACCGTTTAGAAGCGCGCAGATCTCCACGGCCGCAGGCGGGAAGGCAGGTGCGCACAGGCAGCGCGCGGAGGGGCCGCCCCTCACTAAGGGCCCCCGAGATAACAGCCGCCGCGGGTGGGCGGTGCTTCGTGGGCAGGCCCCGCCCCTGCCCGCCCCGCCCGGCTCTCGCGGGAGCTCCGCCGGCGCTGTCTGTCTCCGTGTGCGGCCGCGGCGGAACCAATAAAGTTTGTTTCAAGAAAGCAAAAGGAGGGCGGGGGGCTCGGCGGCGTGGGTTACCGGTGCTGCCGGGGCGCCCTCTGCCCGGCCCCGCTCCCATTCAGGCTCCGCGGCCGCCGCCCTCGCTGAGGAGCTGCGCCTCCGCCGCGCGTGTGTACGGCGGGGCCCCCGACCGGCAGGGCGGCGCCCGAGGGGCCAGGCGGCGCCGGGGCGGGGCGGGGCGGCGCGGCCCAGCCCAGCCCAGCCCAGCCCAGGAGGAGCGACAGGCGTCCCGTCCCGTCCCCCCTCCCCCTCCCCGGGGCGGTGCGGTCGCGGGTCCGGGCCGCTCCCTGCCCCCCGTCCTGCTCCCTGCCCGCGCCTCGCCCCTGCGGGCGGGGAACGCGCGTCGGCGTGAGGCGTTTCCGGACGGCCGCTGCCTCGGGGCCGCCGCTGACGGGGTCTGCTCGTGTCCCCCCCGGCAGCGCTGCCCGCCGCCGCCGCCGGGAGCCTGTGGCGCGGGGCCGCCATGCCGAGCGCGGGGCAGACGCGGCTGCTGCACCTCGGCGAGATGGAGAAGCTGGACAAGACCCTCTTCAGGCTGGAGCAAGGTGGGCGCCGCGGCCGCGGGGACGGGGCTCGGAGCGTGCGGTCTTCCCCCCCCCCCCCCACACGCACGCACACCCCTTGTTTTAATACGGGTTTATTTCTGACGTGCCCGTGCCCGCTGCCGAGCTCCGGGGGGCCCAGGCCGCCGAGCTCCGGCAGGTCGGCCGAGAGCGCGCTTCGTGTGAAGCGCGGAGTGCTTCTTAGGTCGCCGCTGCAGGGCAGAAGGCTCTGCCCGCACGGTCCGTCCTCTGCTGGTCCGTAAAACCCTCATAAACCCACCTCGGCAGCGTTAATCTGCAGCGTGATCTGCAGCTCCCCTTTCTAATATTAGGCACTTGAAATAAAGCAATAATATTAACAATCCTTGTTAAATCTGAGGTAATGTTTGGGATTACAGGCTTCATCAGCTCTTTCTTGCCTTCTTTGCTCCTTCTTAAAGCTATGCTATATTGTTATTATTCTGGCTGCATGCTAACCAGAACTTCACATTATCTGTGTTTAAGAGTGTTCTTAAATATATTTTCAGAAAAACCCAAACCCTATATTTGGTCCACTGTCAGGCTGGTCAGCAAATTTAGCCCATAAAAACAAAGCTACTCTTTTTAGTAACCATTTTAAAGGATACAGCAATCTTTATTATTTGTATGAAAGTTTTCTGGTTTTAATTACCTTAGGTCTTTGATCTAGGAACTTAGTATCAAAGTGGTTTAGTATAAGAATAATATGTTGGTTCCTTGCTTATATAAATAAAAATTTTCTTCAAATATATTGTTTTCAGAATTTCCTGTGTAATCTAAAAAAAAATACCGTTAGTGTACAAATGCAGAGTTGAACCAAACCTCTGTTATTGACTTTTCCTTTGAGTTGTGTAAAACTTATTGGAGAGAGTCACACAAAAGTATATGGATTTCAAACATCCAAAATGCCTCTACTGATAGCAGTCTCGGAGAGAACATAGCTAATTTGAGCACGGCATTCCTGATGTCAGTATAACTGTTACAGGAAATAAGATATCAGCAGCATATATCCCTGTACTCTAATTTTAGAAATCCCTGTAATGAAATGTCAAGGCAGTACCGGAGAGAATTTTACTCACCTTCCAAAAGTGATTTTTCATGTAAGATTTTTGCAATCAAATGAGCTTCGTTTTACCTGACAGACGTTCAGATCCTAAAAACACTACTTTACATGACTGCTTTGATGCAGTGACGATTATGTTAATAAGAGAAACTATGAGCTTGTTGATACTTACCTATTTAAATGTACTCAAACAGTTGAACTCTGATATTAGAGCTGCTGTGATTCAACTTCATAAGCAACTTTTTTTTTTTTTAATTTAAGATGGTGGAACTTGCCACTGTTGAATTCTTTTAAGATTTTATCATTGCTTATTTGCTCTTACAAATACACAGATTTCTTTTACTCAAAATTCTCATTTTGTAGACTGTCTGGTAGGGTACTTGGGCTGGCACGTAACTTAGTAAAAGTTGTTGTGCAAGCACTTAAACATCTACCTGTTCCAGTCATTTGAAAATACCCTGTAATAATTTAGCCATGTATGTGATGAAGGGAAAGGGATAAATAGTTCCATATAGTTAAAGGAAAAGGACTGTGTGTAAACTGTCAAGTGTGCGAAAGAAAAGGATAGGAAAATAGGGAGAGAAGATGCTGTAGAAATACACCATCCTGCAGAAGTTCTTGACAGATATATTGGTGCCTTTTCTTCTTAACATAATATCAAATTATGAACTGTTATTACAGAATAGAAGTATCCAGTCCTCCTGATAACGTGTCTTTAATTTCTTTTTTCTTGAGGTTTTGAACTACAGTTCCGACTAGGCCCAACTCTTCAAGGCAAGCATGTTACCGTGTGTACTAACTATCCAGCTTCTGGAGAAGTGTTTGATCGCCGCAAGTTCAGGACATTATTGTGGCACAATCCTACAGGAAAAGAAGATGACTCTGACAAATATTGCAAACTGGATCTCCAGATTTCTGGGTCATACCAGTATTATTTCAGTCTTGGGTAAGTGAAACTCTTGCAGTGGTTATAATCTAGTGTTGTGAGCTCCCGAAAGATGGGAGCTGATGGTTAAATTCCCTTAGGCTAAAGAGGGTGTTTAGCCCAGGTCTCTCTCTCTTTAACAGGATGGTGCTCCAAATGTAAGTCTATATATGGAAGATGGGCAGTCATGCTTTCTTTGTGTCCAGCCATATTCTAAAAGCAGGAACCAGTACTCCGTCTCCAAGACGATAACAAAGGCATCTCACTTTTGGAGAGAGTTTAAAGTTCTGTATCTTAATTGTGTTCTTGTAAACACTGGTGTAAGTCCAGTAGAGAGATGATGCTTGAGGTGAACATCTCTGCAGTATTTTCTATTCTGTTTAGCCCCCTACACACATGCTGACTGCTGTAGTAGGCTTCAGTTCTTAAAATAGGTGCATTTGTTGGCTTCTGTTTCTGAAACTGACTGGTACAAGGGGCATTTACTATATCAATGATGATTTTATTAATTTCTCCTAGAAATGAGAAAAGTGGTGGAGGTTACATAGTTGTGGATCCAATTTTGCGTGTTGGAGCTGATAATCATGTGTTGCCTTTGGATTGTGTTACCCTCCAGACATTCCTTGCTAAGTGTCTGGGACCGTTTCATGAATGGGAAGATAGGCTTAAAGTTGCAAAAGAAACAGGTAATAACAATATACATATAAAAAATTATATCTTTTAATCTTGTGGTTAAAAAACAAAATTACACTGAAGACCTTCAGTATAAACAGTTCATTTGTCCTTTAGTTTTTAGTTTAAATATTTCCCGCTAGGTTCAATTAAATTAACAGTTTAAGTCGGTGGAATGATTAAAATATTTGCTTAAGTGCAAGAATTTGGAATTTCCTTGTATGGGAAATCACTTTTTCATTTTATTGGCTTGGTTTCAGATGGATATAAAAGTTTGTAGAACTGAGAGTGTGATTTTTAAGACAAGTATTATGTAGAATACTGAGGGGAAGATTCAGATTAATGTACACCAGTTATTCCAAACATTAGCTTTTAATACATGTTATGACTGTAATTTATTATGCTTTTGTCAATGAATTTCTTTTACTGAAATTTATTTTTCTTGTTACTTAGGTTACAATATGATTCATTTTACACCACTTCAGAAACTTGGACTGTCTAGATCTTGTTATTCACTGGCTGATCAGTTAGAAGTAAATACTGAATTTTCAAGTCATAATAAAAAGTGCACTTGGAGCGATATAGGAGCTCTTGTGGAAAAAATGAAGAATGAATGGAATATGCTTTGCATCACAGATGTAGTCTACAATCATACTGGTATGATTTCAGTGCGTGTTAATAACCAGACTGGTCTGTTAATTATATTCCATTATTTCCCTTAATTCCCCCACCCCACCTTCTTTTACATCTATTATGGAGACATATCTGTTATGAATGCAGAAAGAATTCCATGTTGTTAATTAAAGAATGAATAGAGGCCTTCACAGGGGGCATTCATGAGCTTGTACACGTCTCTGTGTTTTTCATAGTATTGTGCTTATTTTTATGATCTGCAGTGTGCAGCTTGCACATAAATGAATGGAATCTGTGTTATGAATTTACTTTGTGGGTGAACATAAATGGAGTAACTTCTTGTTAAACAGGGAATTATTCTTGTAGAGAAGAGCATGGTCATAAATAATGAAAAATAGAGTGTTGCAAAACTTCATTTTCTTTCTTAAACTATTCTTAAAAATCCCCAGCCGCCTTTTTGGCAGAAGCTAAGAATATTTTTGTCTTTTTATTTGTTCTTCTTACAACTTCTTGCAAGAGACAAAATAGTTGTAAGCATTTCAAATAGGACTATTTTACCAGTCATGAATCCAAATTTTCATGATATGTTTAAGACTGAAAAAGCTACTTTGAAGGTCAGGGGATGTCAAGAAGGAGAAGATGGTGAGCCTGTGTGCCTGTTTTCTTTTGTTTGTTTGTTTTTAATGGATTATTACACTGTTTACTAGTTCTCTGAACTCTTTAAAAAAAAAAAAAACAGTTGTTAGAGTTGTTTGAGAACACAGAGTGGAAAGAGGTATGAGGTATGTAAAGAAAATAGAGAGATAATAGTGGGATATCTGCATAGTATTGGAAATAACGAATCTTCAGGGAATATCTGACCTAAGGAATTTCTCTTATGAGGATTTCCATTAGTTCTTTAAGTAATAAAGAATTCCTTTTGTTGTGAGATTTTATTGGTAAATAAATAGTTAAGAAATGTATTTATTCAGTGTATTGTATTCCCAACTAAAACAGATAGTTTAGGAAAATCGAATGCAGCTAGATTCAAAAAACAGCTGGGTACTTCTGTATTCTGTGCTGGGGGTAGCTGCCGCTTTTAAGTATATAGTCTTCTCATCTCAAAAAGCATCTTTGTCATTGGGAACAGCTTTCTAGATGGGGTTCTGCATGTACATTTAAATACAGCTTGCTAAATATTATTTAAACTCACTGTCAGTGAGTTCCATGGCATTTTGTAGTTGAGAGGATCTTAATTTTGTAAGTTTTATTTCAGGTAAATAAGAAATATTCCAATGAATAAAACCATGAAAAGTAACAACTCAAATTTGGATATAGCATGGAAATAATAAGCAGAATAGGGACAGGAGACTCTGATTAAGCAAGGGAGAAAAAGCTGCAAATCATTGTGGAAAAGGTGAATAAAGAGGGTTTTTTGTGGGTTTTTTTGGTTTGTTTTTTGTTTTTATTCATGTAGATATGCCAGTGCTTTAAAAGCTTTATTTCTCCTGGCTGTTCATAGCTAAAGTACGGTGGTTTCTCTTTTTTTCTGTTTGTTCTGATATTATTCTCCGAAGTATAATTGTTCGCTATCTGTCTCAGGGATTTGGGCTTTAAAACGTTCACACAATATCAAATGAGAATTTCTTGCACTTTAACAACTGAAAGTCCAGTTTCTCGCGCTATTCTCTATATGCTGGCCATGCTTGAGATCCTGTCATCTTTTTCCAGTGTATATTTGCACGCTATTGAGGAAAATGGTTTTATATACATCTAAGTCAGAACTAGTTATTAGTCTGAAACGTATTTGATATTATTAGAAAATACAATGTCACAATACTACTTGGCCACATTTGCACAAAGACTTTGTCATGTTGCCTTCATAGCTGGAATAAATTCGTCAGGATGGATGAGCAAACTATTTTTTTTAAGTTACACCATGGTGAAGGAATGTTTGTAAGTATCTTCTAACAGGATAGAAATACTTAAATAGCCATGATCTTGCCTTAAATCATTAAGCAAGATATATCTGATGACTTTGCTTTTGGATCTAAATTTTTTTAAATCTCAGTGAGTGTTGATTTGTTTGTAGTGATGCATATACCTGTGGAGGTAAATGTTCTGGGGACTTTTGGAATAAGAAAGTAGCCAAATAGCTTTTGAGTTTCTTTTTGTCTGAAGATTGATTAGGTGAAAGTCTAATTTTACATTCTCTGTGTTTTAACTGAAGACCAATTTCTAGTAGCTCATTCCTGCATGCTAGGGTGATTTAAGTATAAAACATGTTTCGTAGATCTAGTTGAATATAAAACACATAAAATACATGCTCAGTTATTTTGAGTGGATTATAGGTACTTGCACGCGCTTATTAATTCTGCAGCATGGTTGCATTAGAGGCTTAAAACATTGAGTTGTCTCTCAGTAAATCCTCTAATGCTGATAGTTCTAAACAGCTAATGAGCCCTCAGCAAACACCAATCATATTCGTTGGTTGGTAGTTTCCACTTTCTAGCTGAGCCTGGTGTGCGCAAGTGGCAATGGGTCTCTCTTCCTATTGTAAAGTCAGCCAGCTCAGCCTGAATATCAGTGGTTAAGCCAAGGTGTTTGATTTTTGCACTAGAAGGGAGCAGAGAACGCTTAGACTGTAGAGAATGGTGGGAATTGGGTTTTGATGTTAATGTCTCCCTCTCTCTCTCCCCCTTTTTAAGAGAGGGAGAGAGAGAGAGAGAGACTAACAAAGCCAACAACTGTGGCCTAACTTTAAAAGTAAAGATAAATGCATGTGCATGTTAAATATAGATACACCTTTGGCATGTTAGAGGGAGTATCATAGATGAGCTTGAAAACTGTCTGGTAACCGGGTAGACTTGCCCTTTTTGGGCTGCTGTTTTTTTCAAAGTGTTCAAACAAAATATTGTGTTCATCAGCATTTACTTTTCAGTAAGCAAGAGGAAAATACTTTATATATTTTTTTCTTTTCTGAGTTTTCAGTGACTTTAACTGAAATAAAGTTAAAGAGACATCATCTTAAATTAATGTCTTGGATTAAAATGTTTTTTTTTTTGTAGAATTTTATTTAGTGATGGAAGACCTGTATAGTAAATCATAGTGCTTGCTCAGCTGAACAGAGTAAGGTAGCTTTAGTTTTTGGAGAAAAATATTTTTTTAGAAGTAGCGTATATATTTAAAAAAAACAAAGGAGATCTGATTGGCCAAGAACAGCCTTTAACAGCCTGAGCTTAATATTGCTTTCGGTATCTTTCAAATAAGTAGAATGCTTTTAGTTGTAGATGGCAGAATTCCATGTTTATAAGGTCAAACCATTTGTGGAAATTAAGATCTTCATGCCATGTTCTTGATGGTCTTGAGACATAATATAGGAGGGTGTTTAGAACAGTTATTCATACTAGAGGGTGGGAGGGTACACTCTTTTCTTTCCCTTTGACAATTTTGTTTGAACTTCTTTGAACCAAGCAAAGTTGTTTTTCAGTTGTTAATTGTTCTGCAACTGTGGACATGTTAATGACTGTCTTCATGTTTCTGACACAGTAGCTCACTGAATATTTTCCTTGAGTAACAACAGATTGACAAGACATGTTCTATGAAAAATGTCTAAAAAAAAAAAAAAACTTGTAAAATTTTAAAATTTGAGTAGTGTTTTTTCCTTCCCCATCTCTCTTTTATTTATTTATTTGTTTATTTTACATTTAGATTTTCAACTTCAGAGATTCAGAAGAACCTATGGAAATTATTTTCCATTAAACTGCATGTTTAGGACAGTTTCATAAACAGAAAAATTAACTATTGAGTTTTTTTCTTTGTCATAGTTCAAAAATCAAAATCTTCTCTGCCTTATATGTATTTACCTGCATTGCTGTATGCACACCACTGTCTATATTAGATTACACCCATTTGCAAGTGAGGGCTCTTTAACTTGAGTTAATTCTTACTATTCAGCATAGTCTTAATTCTTTTTTTGGGGGGGGGAGGGGGCGGGGAGAGTTTCTGGTGTTTGCTGGTGCTATAGGGAAAGTTTAGAAAATAGAGTAGCGTCTGATTTGAAATAGTGTTCGATTTGTTTGCACCAGAGAGTGCACTCATCTCCCTGCATGAGACCCATTTAAGTACATTTTTCATTAGTAGTTTTGTGAGTGTGAGAGTGTGTGTGTGTGCGTGTTTAGCATTTTAGGGTTAAGAATATAAAATAGCTTAGGCCACCTTAAATCTTGGTGCGGGGTGTACATTTGGCCTTAAACACATCCAGGGATTTCACATCCATTGTTTGATACATTTCCTGCAACAAAAATGTAGTTTTTCTTAGTATTTTAGAATTGCTGGTACTACTATATATTTTTTACGTAACTAACAAAAAGTTTCTCTGCAGTCTCCATGACCGACTGTTGCAAAAAAATTGGTATCAACAATACACACTTCTGCATAGACATGATTTTTCTGTTGGCTGAAATAAATGGAAGACCTCAATTGAAACGTGAACTAATTATACATGCCACAGTAGCTTAAGTTCTTGGTGTTAAGATGTTTGCATAAAGCAACTAAGTATTAAGGCTGTGTAATTTTTTTTTCACCCCTCCCCTTTTTAAAATCAGCTGCTAACAGCGAATGGCTCAGGATGCATCCAGAATGTGGCTATAATCTTGTAAATTCTCCTCACCTGAAGCCAGCTTGGGTCTTAGATAGAGCTCTCTGGCACTTGACCTGTATGGTGGCTGAAGGAAAGTATATCGATAAAGGAGTCCCTCCTTTAATTGAAAATGATCATCACCTGAATGTAAGTAAATAAGAACTAAATGTATGCTAATGAACACTAAATAGCTGAATAAACCTTTAACATTGTTTAAGGGTTGTGGTGATGCACAAAATATGATACATACTTTGCAGATAAATTTAGTAGAACAATTTTTATCCCAAGTGCTTACTTTTTTCCTTAAAGTTGTATGAGCGCGTAGTGTTTTTTGATCACACTAATTAATCCTCAACATAATTAACTAACATAATTTTTATCTTTTCAGTGTATCCGTAAAATAATCTGGGAAGATATATATCCAAAAATTAAACTATGGGAATTTTTCCAAGTGGATGTTAACAAAGCTGTGCAGCAATTTAAAACCCTTCTAACTCAAGGTAAAGCCAAAGCACATGAATTACTTATTTATAATTAGCATGCTGGAATTCAAGAAACTTTATATGCAAACTTATAAACAAGCTGGAAAATAACCCTGATTTTTGCTATGTGAGAAATCTACTATGCTGAGTTAAACGTATGTGGATGCTTTGAAAGCTAGTAAAGCTTTTGAAGACTGGGCTAGGAAAAAAATTTAGTAGAAAAAAGGAAGAATACGTTTTTTGCCTGAATCCAGTATTATAACTGAGCACAGTTATTTCTGAACAGCCAGCTCTGAGAGATCCTTTCCTTTGCAGCTCTCCAAAACGGTTGTCTTGCTTATGCCAGAATGGCAGTTTTTTGTCTTTTAAAGGTAATTTCTATTTTTACTTAATGATGACTTTTTAAATTTTGTCCTCAGGCAAAATGAGCACTAAATCTGATCCAAATCAACATCTTCAAATAGTTCAGGATCCTAATTATAAACGACTTGGCTGTACCGTAGATATGGATATAGCATTGGCAACTTTCATACCACGCAGGTATTGACTGTATTATTGATTACAAGTTAAAATTAGAAGTGAAGTTAAATTTGCAGAACCAAACAAGGTTCAGAGATAGGAAAAATACAGTTTTCCACTCATTTTAATTATGTATATTTATTATGAAGTGTTTTTAAAATGAATTTTTCTAATTGTTCTCTGATGTAATTTTCACCTGTTAAGCAATGGACCAGCTGCAATAGAAGAGTGTTGTAACTGGTTTCGCAAGAGAATCGAAGAACTGAATGCTGAACAATACAGACAAACTAATCACCATCAAGAGCAGGTCTTATAGTTGCTGTGTTTTAATGCTGAATTGTTTTAAATTGCAAATGAATGAAAGGTTTTTTAATAACACATAAATTACTTCTAGGCTGTCAACTGCCTTGTGGGGAGTGTGGTTTATGAACGACTGGCTGGTCATGGTCCTAAACTGGGTCCTATTACTAGAAAATACCCTTTAGTTACCAGGTATTGTAACTTTTCTTAATTGAAAACTATTAAATCCTATACAGGGAAAGTGATTTTAAAGCTCATTAGAAGTAAAAATTCATATGTACAAGTGCATGTTTTCTTTCCCATGTACAGTGGTCACTTTATCTGTGAATTGACTGTCTTGTTTAAGCAGTGATGATAACTGATAAACATGTGAATTTAGAGAGCATGATACAGTACTCAGGGCACATTAAAGCCTTACATAGTGCAAATTGCTCTTGTAGGTGGAAGAGGGGTGGAACTAGGAAAACCTATACTTTTCATGTTTGATGTACCTGATGCTACTTGTATGTCTGAGGGGCTGGAGTTTTATTTTTGCACTATCAGCTGACACCAAGATAGTGGAAACAACTGTTCTTCCTCCTTGGAGACATGTTACAAAATAGAAAAAAATAACTGTCCATCATTTATAGTTTGGCAGCTGCTTTTTATATCTGTTTTTATCTAAAAGGCAATTTATAGCAGATACTCTAATTTCAAAGGCAATGAATTGCAGTTAAGATTATCTTATGTTTGTTTTTTTGGTTTGGTTTGCTTTTTACTTGCCTGTGTATTCTATAGATATTTTACATATCCGTTCAAAGACCTGACTGTGGAGGAAGAAGAAACTATGATACATCAGCCAGATAAGGCTTGTTATTTCATGGCCCATAACGGCTGGGTAATGGGAGATGATCCTCTTAAAAACTTTGCTGAACCAGGTTTGTAAAGAAACTTCAAATCATTTTTTAAACCTTTATGATATTTTAGTTTAGTCAATCTTTTTTTTCAGATGTATTCCTCTGAAGTTGCAAAAAGCAGAATAGTGGACAGGTGTTTAGTGTATAGTACTTTTATTTCCCCTTCAGCATATGAAAGATTGAATATAATCGGGATTCAAGGTGCAGTTCTGCAAGATTTCAGAAGCAAACTACCAGCTCTCTGTCACTGAAATGGGGACATCCTGTCTCTCCATGCCTGTTGTTGTCTTCGCTGCTTACTATGTACTTTGTTCCAACACTGCCACTTTTTGGACTTTCTATAAGCTACTTACTTACCAAGCTGGCAGAAAACTAATGCAGTAATAAGGTGGGTAGTGTTCTGCTGCATCAGTGAGCAAGAGCTGGCTCCTGGAAGGGTCCGGTGAGTGCCACAAGTAAAGGCAGCTGAGAGGTGACCGCATAAGGTGATGTAGGGATGGGATAGGGAGGAGCAGGGAAAGAGGCAGGGGGAGAGGGACTCTCACCTCTTCTCTTCGCAGCAGCAGTGAAGGAGTAGGTGATCTCAGCAACCCATGGAACTGCACTGTAGTGGAGTCTCTCAGCTTAACTGTATAGGTAGAATGGTGTTGATAATTGCACTAGCATTGTAAAATTGCTTGTAGTTACACTCTAAAGAAAAAGCTACATAATGAATTTCTGAAGTATTAGCTCTTAAATAGTATTTTTATGTTTGAAGGTATTGAGGGTTATGAGGTTTTTTTTTTTTTTCTTTACCTTAAACATATTGGAGGGCTTTGAATAAAGAGTACATGCAAATACTTTCTTTGGATTGTTTTCAGGATAGGAAGAGGGTTTTAGGATTTCTCAAAGAAACATTTGACTCTTAACAAAGTTACACTGTTTGGTGATAAATTTTTTTTTCCTTTGGTTCTCTTAACTGGTGCTTTAAGCAAATTGTTATTTAATCTGTAGTTTTTATGTCAGAAAAACATGACATGAGTTGATATTTTAAGCTATGCTGAACCTCAGATGCAGTTTAGGACCAAACCGTCTTTCTCTGCGGAGTCTAGATTCCCCTGGATTGATCTGTTTTTCTGTCCTTTTGTAGCCTGTATTCTGCATTAGAACAGAGATGCATATCCTGCTCACAAAGGGAATGTTTGCTAATGACTGAGCTGAAAATATTGATGTCAAAAGGAGAAAATCTCTTGAAAGTTTGCTAATCCATAACATTACTCAAACTTTTTTTCCCCTAAAGGGAGGCTTCCAAGTTGGCGCTGTATATATAATGTCAGACCTGTCAGTAGGGGCACCTTCAGCATCTGGTTCATAAAACTTGTGGATGCAAGAATGATCAAAGAAAATTAATCCAAATTAAATATGGGGACTGCCTGTGAGGGTAAGATAGGATATGAATTTGCCATGCATTAAAATATTGCACTCTAATTTCTTTTGGAGACAGTCTTGACGTCCAGTAAAAGTGAGGTTGGCAACTTTATTTTCGAAGTGTTCATTTACTTGTGAACTGAATGAACCAAAGGCCAGTTTAATTAAAAGCATCCATCCAAGAGTTTTGTTGAATCTGCTTTAGAAAATTGCAGAAAAACTCAGCTTTAAAGGTTGTATATTGATTGCATCAAAAAGAAAGCAAAACCAATAGTAAATAAAACCAGAACAGATAAAAGGTTAAAAAAAAAATTCATATACACCAAAATTATTTCGGAACTTTATCCATTTAAATAGTCTAGATGCCAAAGTGCTTTGGAAATATGTCTTACATCAGCAGAAACTACTTTTAACAGCAGATTAAATTTTAAAAATTGTGGCTGTGGCAGTTTGTTTATAGTAACACAGTAAGATACTTTTTTGAATCTGATCATTATAACCATCTGAATTATGAATTTTGTTGTTTGTTTGCTGCTTTATAAATTACTAACTCTGAAAAGTTCCTAGAGCTGGAGTTGAAGTACCATGATTTCGAATACGCCACACCTGCTGTCCTTTTTTCTTCTTCTCAGGTACAGTGGTGCTACTTTGAAGAATTGAATGGAATTTGAATTCGGAGCAAAAAATTATTTCAGTCTCAGTATAGATCTTAAGTATTCCCTTGGAGTAGTCTGAAATTATACATTAGTGTGGGGTACGTAGGTTTTGAGATGATATGGGTATTGTTAGAATTTTTGCAGTTTATCACAACGTTTTCCTACTGTTCAGCAGTAGAAAATTAAATATCACATCTTCAGTTTGCATGTTCTGTACTGTAGCTTAATGAATTCTTTTCCCTTATAGGCTCAAATGTTTATTTGAGGAGAGAGCTTATTTGTTGGGGAGACAGCGTGAAACTGCGTTATGGTGAAAAACCAGAAGATTGTCCTTACCTCTGGGCACATATGAAAAAATATACAGAAATTACTGCCAAATATTTTCATGGTGTTCGTCTTGACAACTGTCACTCAACACCTATTCATGTAGCTGAGGTACGCAAGATTAAGCATGTTTATGATAAACCAGCTTCTGGCTATGAAATAAGTCCTGCGCTGCTGCTGCAAAATCTGCAGAATTCACGTGGCAGAATTCAGATGTGAATGAAGCTTCCTCACAACCTAAATAAGGTTTCTTGACTGATGGTGATTAGACATGGTTTCAACTACTTTAAGCAGCTAGCAAAATGATATAGCTATTGTATCTTCTCATTCTCTGATTTAGCACAACTTGTAAGCGGCTGTTTAAATTCGGCTATTTCAAAGCCACTGTTATTCTTTCACCTGTTTTTATTATCTTTGGATGGTAACTTTGAAGGCTTTGACTGAAGTCCTGCAGAAATTTCTTATCTTAAAAGGCACCTGTCTTATCCAACCTCTGTTCTTGCACTTTGAGTTAAATTTTTGTTTAAAAACAAAGTTGTAATTAACTTAGTCTTTTGAGAATTTCCTAGAATACTCAATCTGTAAATAATCTCTGTAAAATACAAATGTTGTTTTATGAATGTTACCTCTTATTAATATTTTGTTTTAATGAACTGCATATATTAAAACTCATTTATGTTTTGCTTAACATTCATGTTAATGATTGCATATACACAGATAACAATGGATAACTTCCATTAAAAATGTGTTATGATCTATAGGAGATGCTAGCAACAGCCAGATCAGTCAGACCTAATCTTTATGTGATAGCTGAACTCTTCACGGGCAGTGAGTACATTGACAATATCTTTGTCAACCGCCTGGGAATTACGAGCTTGATTAGAGGTACAATAAGCAATTGAAAGTTGCATAGGGTTATGTATGATTGGAGTTTTTAACATGAAACTAATGTTGGTATGCTTTTTTTTTTTTTAACATATCTTCTTTGCTTATGCAATTATCTTTCCTCCTTCATGTTTTTTTTAACTTCTTCTGTGTTATATCCTAATTCTTGATTTTTACTTATATTTGCGTATCATCTTGTATATAATTTTTTTGTTCCTTAATTTTGGCTTTCTATTTGTCTTTGCTGCATGGCATTTTCCCATTGTCCAATCCTTGCCTAGCTTTGAAATTTGTCCCTTTTTGTGTCTACCTTTCCTCTTTCTGTGGCTTTTTTGGCTGTGCTTTTTGCAGTACATGCTGGACACAGCTAGAAAATTGCGAGCCGATTTGTATATAGTGGCTGAACTGTTCACAGGAAATGAGGAGCTGGACAATATCTTTGTGAATAGTCTGGGCATTACCTCCTTAATAAGAGGTAGGCTTGCTGTGTATGTAGTTTTCTTTCCCACCAGAGATTATAGATGATATGCTTTTTTACAAAGAAAAGGTTTCTTCTGGGTTATGCGCTTTGATTACATTCAGTATGAAAGTAATAGGTACAGTTTTTGTATTGTGACTTTTTTGATACTCATCAACAAAATACAGTATTAGCTGAAATTTGAGAGGAGACAGCCTACCTTAGTTTGGAGAAGGCTAAACATTTCACTCTTATTCTAGCAAGAAATAAAGAAGTTTTAGCACGCCTTTGCTATGCAAGTGCTGTATCATGTCTCTTGCTAATTGATTTTTTGTTGCATGAGTTTCTTAATGCCTATTAGGAACACATTTCAGATCTCTTTGCTTTTTTTCCCCCCATCCATTTTTACCTTAATATGCTATAGTAAATAGCATACTTCCAGGTTGTGTATCCACATTAGAGAGTAAAATTGCCTGCCTCTCTCTCTTTCCATTACTGAACACACCAACTTAAAAATGTAAAATGTTGTGTTAACATCTCTGTGCATGCTATCCTCTGTGGTAGTTATTCTCATGCAAACACAGATTTTGTTCTTTAGAGGCAATGACTGCTTATAATAGCCATGAAGAGGGAAGATTAGTTTATCGTTTTGGAGGAGAACCTGTTGGCTCTTTTGTTCAGCCACGTTTGAGACCTTTGATGCCAGCTATTGCTCATGCACTGTTTATGGATATTACACATGATAATGAATGTCCAATTCAGGTGAGCACTTAACTTTAGTTTAAATATTACGTTTAATCTTTTCTAAATTGATATTTTTGAACCATGGGAGGGCTTGATGTAATCTGGATTTTGTTTGAGTGGTATTCAGGAAAAATGCGTTTCAGATCTTCAGGTTTTCATGCAGTGACTAACATTCTATAACAACTCTTGCTGACTTTCACCATTTTGTCTTTTAAGGAGAACAGTATAAGGGTATTTAATAATGAGCTGTTTGATTCTTTCATTCCAGCTACCATAAGTGGTTCTCTCTGCCTGTTCACCTGTTCTCCTTAGCCTTCTGTTCTGCAGGAGAGAATGGGAGAGAGAATAGTGGGGAGTGCTTATTTTTGAGGCCTGCTCTTATGGTGTTTTTGTTAATATATCTGTAGTAATTTTTTGCAGTAGCATGACTGAGAAAGTGATGATTGTGTGATAAACAATCAGTTCTTCTGTTAAATTGAGTGCATCTTCTATATGCTGAATGCATATTTAGGAGAGAATGAATTATGTATTTGATTCACTTTGTACCTGTTTGTTTTTTAACCTAGCACCGATCTGCATACGATGCTCTTCCTAGTGCAATGATTGTTTCCATGGCATGCTGTGCTACAGGAAGCACCAAAGGCTATGACGAGCTAGTGCCACACCAGGTCTGTGATTACAATTAACTTCTAAATCATTAAAAAAAAAAAAAAAGTAAACTTTATTCTTGTCCTGGGATATATATTTTAATGTTGTTTATTTCAAATTCCAAGCAGTTGACTAGCCATCATTACTTTGGATTGTTGAATTTTACATGAAACTTGAATTGATTATATATTTGGGACCTCCAGCCGATTTTCAGAGTGGCTGATATTTGCTTAAACCTTAATTTCTTTACAGATTTCTGTAGTATCTGAAGAGAGGTTTTATTCAAAATGGAATACAGCAGCACACCTGACTTCTGGTGAAGCTAATTTCCAAACAGGAATTTTGGCAGGAAGGCTGGCTATAAACAGGCTGCATCAGGAGCTGGGGGCTAAAGGCTTTAATCAGGCAAGAAGTGAGAATGGCATTGCGTTTTCTCAATATTTATTTTCTGAGTGAGCACAGTTGTCATGGTGTGTCTTTTCTAGGTGTATGTGGATCAAGTTGATGAAGATATAGTGGCAGTGACGAGACACTGTCCTAACACACATCAGTCTGTTGTGGCTGTAAGTCGAACTGCTTTCAGAGATCCTAAAACTTCCTTCTACAGTAAAGAAGTACCTGAAATGTGTATCCCAGGTAATCAGATTTATGTTTAAGCGATGACAGGTGTATAGAAAATTCAATTCATTCCAGCTGCATACTTCTAACTTCTCATACTGATTTTGCATGTTTGAATGGTCAGTGTGTAACACATCTTTTATATGTACCAATATGTATGTGCCACAAGTGGCTAAAGAAAAAATAATAGACTTAAATCCTTTAGGCTTTTTAAAGGCACTTGTATTCTGAATACACTTTGTGCTCTGAGCTTCCCATAAAAATATGTTTTTGTTTACTTTTCTGGTTGTGAACTGGTAAGAACTAACTAACAGAAAATGATTAATTGTCAGGGAAGAAGGGGGAAATTATTATTTGTAAAGTGTTATACTGGGAAAAAAGGCAAAACATCATGGTATTTGTGGGTGTCCTTACTATTCAGCTTTCTTGTATGCAACTTTTGGGGGGGTTTAAAACACAGCTTAATAAGAAACAACAGCATAGTGCATGAGTTAATATGTAGAAAATATATATAAAAATATATCATATTTAATATTATATATAATATAGATAATATATATAGTATATAGATAGTATTAATTCAGTATGCAATTTTTTTTACTATACTTTATAGTAGCAATGTGTAGCAACTTGTACATCCTACCTGGTAATGTCTCTGAAGAGAAGTTTTCCACGTTGATTTTTAAGTATACTTAGTCATGTGTGTGTACGCGTGCATTTTTGTTAGTCAGTCATGCTACATGTTAAGACATGCACGAGTGGCTGCAAGATTTGTACCTTAGTGTGTAAATTATTGAAAGGATAGAGAAAATTGTGTTTGTATATTGACAGAAGTTGTTTATACTTTGAAAACATCTGTAGCTGCAGTTTGGAAGCCGGTCTAATACAGAGTCTGCTAAAAGATAATAGAGAAGCTAATAGAGCTGATAATCAGTAAAAGACATGTGCTAATTCAATCCATGATTAATTTCATGAGTAATTTATTACAAAACAACAAAACTGCAGTTTTAAATATAACACAGCTGGTGAATGTGTAATGAATGTTTATGGGGTGTTTATAGCACCTCTCCACATATTTTGTTGCATTTGGTTTTTGTTTAGTTGTGCAACTGAGACTTGTATTTTGTGAGGTTTTTGTTTTTTGATTTTGTTTCATGTTTTCAAAAGAATCAATTTGCATGTAAAGTATCTTAACAACTACAACATGATTTATTTAACTTTTTACAGGAAAAATTGAGGAAGTAGTACTTGAGGCTAGAACTATTGAGAGAAATGCTGGTCCTTACAAAAAAGATGAGCATTTTATAAATGGATTGCCTAATTTCACAGTGGAACTCAGAGAACATATCCAGGTAATTAGCCTCCTTCTCCCATGCTCTGATATAATATATTATCATTTACGATGTTTCATATAAATTTCAGTTGCAAATATGTTTTCTTTTCTAAGATTAAAGACAGTAAAATTATAAAGCAAGCTGGAACTGCCATAAAAGGGCCAAATGAATTCGTTCAAGAAATAGAATTTGAAAATTTAACACCAGGAAGTGTAATAGTGTTCAGGTACGTTACAATAATTGCCAAATGGTTGTTTTAGTTAAAATAAAGCAATAGGATTTCTTGTTTTGAAAACATTGAAAATAGAGCAATAGGATTTCTTGCTTGGGAAAAGTTATTGGAGGTGCTAGCTTTCTCTAAGTCATGCATTCATGTTTCAGAGTTAGTCTCGACCCAAAGGCACAGGAGGCTGTTGGTGTACTCCGCAATCATCTGATCCAGTTCAGTCCTCATTTTAAATCTGGAAGTCTTCCTGATGATCATTCGGCACCAATATTAACAACTCTATTTTCTTCGTAAGTATTCCTTAAGTTTCTGAAGTAGAACCATGAATATACCACGTAGCTACAGTAGAGGCAAAGAACAGTATGTAAATTTAGAGTATTTTTTTCATTACTGTGGATGGATCTGGATTGTTGAAGTGTAAATAAAAACACTTAGATGTTCTTTTTCTAAGTGTAACATTAGAAGGGGTTAATAGAAGATTCTCAGGCTCTGTTCAGGTTCTGTGTAATGGCTGCTTAAAGTAGGTTTCCCAACATAGGGTGCTTGTCAGTGTTTGGGTATGTTTGTTAGGGATCAATATGTAATCTCTTAAATCTGTATTTCTGTATATTCAACTTCTGAGCAGAATTGCTCGGAACTGCTGGAAAGTCAGACTCTTAATTTCCAAGACTTAAGTGGTGAGCAAGTTGTATATATTTGATTATTTTAACTAAAATACGAAACTAAACTTGTTTGTGAAATCCTGTCTCTATTTCTCTATTAATATTGCTTTGGGGTTTGTTTGTTTTTTTTTCCCCCCTTTTTTCCAGTATTGCATCTAAACTAACTTTGGCTGACCTAAATCAAGTACTATATAGGTGTGAGGCAGAAGAACAAGAAGATGGTGGAGGTTGTTACAATATACCAAACTGGTCACCGCTGAAGTATGCAGGTCTCCAAGGTAGTAATCTCAGCATTCCTTTTTTTTCTGTTGAGGAAAAGAAAATAGTTTTTCAATCTCAAACCCTTAGTACTGTTATATGGCTTATGCCACTGTTCCCTTCTTTTGGGATTAAAAAAAACAATATGTTGTTTCTGCTTAACCATGCTAATCATTGTACCCTAAGGAATCAAATTGAGGCAACATGCTAAAACAGAAACCCTCTTTTTCAATAGTCTGGGCTGCAAAATAAGTTTCAACATGCATCTTAACAGCAGTGCTCTTGCGTTTAAATTTGAAAACAAACAAACAAACAAAAAAGTGCCTCCAGTGAAAAATCACTTTAATTAAACCTTACGCATTACCAGGTTTCAGAAGTGTCGATCATTTATCAAACATATGAATTTCATTATGCTACTTACTCCACAATGGGAGATTTTGGTGACTGTCCTGAATGTACAGTACATCCTCAGAGGAAACTGCAAGTGAGTTGTATCCTAACTGTCTCTGCAGCTCAAGAGAAATAATACAGTTAAATCCAATTAATGCTGCTATTGCTCTATAGCTATTTACTCTGAAAATAGCAATTGCTGTTTGTGATAATTGTGTCCTGTAATGCAGAGTTGGGTTTGTATCCTCAGGGTTAATGTCAGTGATGGCAGACATTAGACCAAAGAATGATTTGGGTCATCCATTTTGTGATAATTTAAGATCTGGAGATTGGATGATTGACTATGTCAGTAATCGTCTGATTTCACGTGCGGGAGCCTGTGCAGAAGTGAGTAAAAATATATTTGGTGACTTTGAGGTTTTAAATTACTTTTTTTTTCTTTTTCCTTTTCAACTACTGCTGTGTTCTTAAATTCAGTCCATCTATAAAGTATTTCCTTTAGACAGTTAAATCATTAATGTTTTCTTCTTCCCTCTCCTCAGCCCTATATAAGAATAGGCAGCAAGAGGAAAGTGAAAAAAGTGTATGGCATGGGGGGGTGGGGGGGCGGGCATTGTCAGCTGTTGCATCAAGGACTGTAATGGTCCTTCCCTATTTATTCCTTGCTTTCCCTCAAATAAAAATTAAGTTATGACTTTTTAGGTAAGTATTTCCAGAAGAGGGTATGAATACTACTGAGGCATACATGATTATGATACACTTACACTAAGATTGCATAATCAAGCACTGAAAAGTTAGGAAATACCAAAATTCAGATTTCCTATTTTACCTGCATTACAAAACAGTCCTATGTTTCTTTGTCACTTTTATTTTTTCTGCAATAAAATATTTTGTTTTTTTCAGTTCACAAGATGGAGGCATGCTTTGGGTCATTTATATAATGAGTATAATAAAAAAGGCTGTAGTATTTTTACTTTGTTTTGGTACTGAAGTCAGAAGTGTAGTGATATAAAGCAGAAGAATGGGTAAATTGGTTGGATGTCCTACTGAAGTGAATGCTGAATCTGACTTTGAAGATAGGAGCTTCTCTAGAAAGGGAGTTTCTGTATGATACTGTGTCAGACTCCAGATTCAGTGCTGTTCAGAGGTTATTACTTATTTTGTCTGTGTATTTTTCTGAGTTCTGCCAATGTTGTGTTGTTTTGCAGAAATACAAAGTGCCAATAGCTATACTGAAGTCATATGGAGCTAAATTTTACAATTTTGCTGTTTTATATAGGTTTTTTCCCCTCTTTAATTTCCAGGTTAAAAATATAGTGTTATCATGTAATATATTCACATGTGCTTTGTTTGTCGTCTGTGTAGTGTTCATCTGCATGGTTTGAATCTTTGGTGGCAGTGACTTTGTAGAAGGTTGTCATGTTCTTCTATAACAGTACTGGAACGGAAGGAGAGAAATATTTCTCAGATGTCAAGTAATTGCTAATGACACAAAAACAGTGAAGCTCCAGAACCCCAAGTCCCAGACTCAGATCTGCAGGCGTTTTCTCTAGTGGCCATACATAATTTAGCCTTGTGATAGTTCTTTTAATCCCTTGCTTTCTCTCTTCAGTCCTGTCCTTTCCAGCAATCAAAAATCTGCTTACCGCAGTTGGTTCAAAATGGCAGCTTTTGAGTTGCAACCTTATTGGGTTGTATAATTTGCATATAATGTATGTAAACTGTGATAAATTTAGATGGATCCTGAGTGCACTTGTTTTTGAATCCTAGTGTTATTAACATCTAATAATATTATTTTAATAGGTTGGTAAGTGGTTGAAGGCCATGTTTGTCTACTTAAAGAGAATTCCACGTTACCTTATCCCATGTTACTTTGATGCCATATTAGTGGGTGCATACACAACACTTCTGGATGTGGCATGGCATCAGATGTCTAGGTATGCTTGTAGTAGTGGAGAGCTGTAGATATCTGTATTCGTTGCACCTTTTGTATGTTATCTGTTGGAGAATGTATTTAAAATGTTTTCATATTCATGTTGCCCAATGGAAAAGGGTAAAATTTGTAGTGAAAATCAGATCCATCTTCTAATGGCAGTGGTTTTAGGAGGTTGAGAGCTCAGATGTCTCTTGCGGGTTTGAATTTATAACCACTGCTGGCAGTGCACAGTAGGAGGATGAAACCTCAAGCCAGCATTCATCTGCTGGGCTTAGGAGACACTCTTCCTACAGTTTTAGTGCAAGTGCTTCCTTAAAGCCTGGTGGCAGAGGAATACTGGATTGTACTTGATTCCGATGCTCTGTTCAACATTTCTTTAACACAGTTAAATATCCTTCATTAACTGAGCACTTTGCTTAATTCGTGAAAGCCTTTCTTTAATCTTCAATGCCCATTTCTGCTTTGTTTCTTGGAGAGGGAAGGGAGATTGGTTTAATGAAGGTTTTATTCTAGTTATGAACTTTCTAAACAGGCTGGCATTGTTTTGTAAAAGTAGAGATGTCAAAATGGGCCAAGAGTTTGGTATGACTGTGATATCATGTGGAAAGTAGTCTATTTTGTGGGGGGGGGGGAGGAAATGTTTGGAGGTGAATCTTCAGATCTGTGTGTAGATATCAAAGTAGACTAATTTCCTTACCCTTTTCCAGTGAAGTATTGGACAGCCGACACTTCCATTGGCATTAATAACTTAAAGTTTAAGGCATAACTTTGGGCAGCCATTTCTGAAAAAAATTTAAGAGTGACTTTCAAATTGAAGCCTGTGTACAAAGTTACTTAATGCATAATACTCATACTAACTAATTTTGTTAGTTTGTTATATTTATTATAAAATTTGTAAAAGTCATATGTGAATGAAAGAGTCCATTTTAAAGACTGTTGCTGAATGCAATGTTATTTTAATATAATTACATTGAATTACAGCTTTGTGCAGAATGGATCAACATTTGTTAAACACCTTTCGCTGGGTTCAGTCCAGATGTGTGGGATAGGAAAGTATTCCTGCCTGCCAGACCTGTCGCCTTCCTTACATGATGTTCCCTGGAGGCTGAATGAGATTACAAATGAGAAAGAACAGTGCTGTGTTTCCTTGGCAGCTGGTAAGTGAGGACAATGTTAAATATATAAATAAATAAGTCTTACAAAACATTTAAACTGTTTTCAATAACTATTAAAATCGTGTTTGTTGTGCCTGGAACCTAAGTGTCAGCAACCATGTATAAAATATAGGTAGCAGTTCTCTTCATTCCTCCCCTGTGTTTAACTTGTATTTAGGGTAAAGGCTTGTCCATTTGAAAAATGTGGAGGTTTTGTCTAGTAATGCTTCCTGGGGACAACCTTTTTGCTATTGTTCTTGAAGAAAGGCTTATAAACATTTTATGTAGAGATATTTTTCAGAACATCCAATTCTATCCTATATGGAGGTCCATATTCTCTCTCTTTCTGTATGATTTAGTTGATGCATGTACTTCCCAAAATAGATTTTCCTTTATCAACTTTAGATATGAATTTAAGAATTGAATTCTAATGGAGTACAACTGTGAAATTATTATTTATAAGTTTTCAGAAAAATGTAGGAACTACTGATAGCAAACCAGAATATCCTCTGATCTCCAAAAGGGGCCACCAGTGGATGCTTACGAAAGAGTGTGAAAGCAGGGTCAGCAGACGGTGATTATTCCTCTAAATGTTCTGCCAGCTTCTGGCAGTCTCTGAACTGGGGGCTTGCCTGTGCCAAAAGCATTATCTTCTGTGTTTAGTATCTTAGAATGGATTTTTTTTTCCCCCTGTAAGTTGGCCCATTCCTTTTCTGAAACTATAGAAACTCCTGGCATGCACAGATTCTAGGGCCTCTGTCTTGTTCTTGTTATGGCCTTTTTCTTTTTGCTGTCTGTCTTTCCCTCATGGAATTTTACTGCTTGTGGTTTCTGTTCTTTAGTAACATTTCATTTGCTTATTTTACTGTTGCCAAGAAGCCCAGAATGAGCATTGTTCACTTAAATCAAGCATAGAGGTTAACTAAATTAAAGGGTTTGGGTTTAATATTCCCTTCACATACTCACTAGTTGTCTGAGATTTTTAACTCTTACATGGATTGTTATTCCGTGAATACTTTGGACGGATTCGTAGGTGATAGAAGTTACAATTTTGTTCTAGCAAGTATGCATGACAGGCTGTTTTTAAACTACCATGTAGAATTTTTTGTTTGTTTTTAGATAGAAAAAGTTTAATAAATGGAGGAAAAGCCAAGGATGGACTTTACTGTAGCAATTACTATGCTTTAACAGTCAGAATCATTCTAGCAATTACAAGTTATAATGTTTCTATTAAAATGTAGTTGTTCTTGAAAGCTGCTGGAAAAGAGGAGGAGGATTCCCTTTATAGTGGCTGAGAATATTATTAGTTTGAAGAAACTTATAGCTGTCCAGTTTTATCCCTTCTGTGCTACTGAGATGGCACAGCTCTAGTATGTGAACTCTTGCCAAAAAACTGTAATACATCTTGTCTTAGTTCTAGTCCTTTTTATTATTAGAGGGGTGGCATTTGGTTACAACATACTTTAATCAAAAAAAAACCAAAAAAAGAAAATATGACTGTTTTTAAGAGAAATCTGGTTGCATGATTTTGAAGTTTTATATAGATAATTGTTCTAAATATGTGGAGTTTTATTTCATTTCTTATCAAGAATTTTATCTAGAAAACAGTCTGTTATAATAAGAAATAATAAAAGTAATCTATGTGACTGTATATAATTTTCTCCATCTGGTTTGTACCTACAAGTGTATTTGGAGAATTTGGCCATACTAATAAATGAGATGGACAGTGACATTTCTTTTTAGGTTTACCTCACTTTTCTTCTGGAATTTTTCGCTCTTGGGGAAGGGATACCTTTATTGCACTGAGAGGTCTAATGTTAATTACTGGACGTTATCTAGAAGCAAGGTAAGATTGACTGACTCTTAATATTGTTGGAAATTGTTCTGCAGGTATTGATGTAGTTAGGAAAAGGGGATACTGCCAAAATCTGCAAGGAAATGCAAGCTGTTGCAAACAAGTGTTTTCTTAGTACTGATGTGAAACTGATGCTCCAGTTCTGTATAGATAAGGTAGCTTAAATGCCTGTAATACCACTGCTTGTCCTTACACAAACTGATGTGCTTCATGTGTACTTGCATCATTGTTGCTGAGCAATAACTTTGAAATTATTGCTATATGAATTTGAAGTATAAGTAGTATTCCATTTTAATTCAGAAAGGCAAGATTGCATGTATATCCTGGGATTTTGATGACTGCTAGTATTTGTCTGTAAGTACTAGAGCTCAGCTAACTGTAGATTGTTATAATCTGATATCTGGATATGTAAATGTTTAATCTGATAAATGAGCAAATAAAATATGAGCCAGGTTTCTTGACTTGATAGTTCCATTAATCCTTTAATTTGGATGGAGTTCTCCACAAGATACAAACACAAAAGTGAGTTGGGTTAGATCTACATCACAGCCTATGAAAAAGCAAAGTACCTTTTCCATATTAGCAGATGTTGCACCTTTTGTGAAACAAACTGATTTAAATGTATTAAAGTTGCAGGTTTTGGGGGGATAATAGATGCATTTTTATTGTAAACATAGTTCATGCTAAACAAAGTAATTTGTAGCTTTCAACAGCAAATCACATCTGTAATTAAGATTCTATTTGTCCCCTTGACTTACCTTGCTATTAAAATATATTTGTATACTTTGTACTTATTTGGGACAATAATGGCCTTGTAACTTAATCAAGACCATTTTTCTTCTTTCATTCTAGAAACATAATTTTAGCATTTGCTGGGACTTTAAGGCATGGTCTCATTCCCAATCTGCTTGGCCAGGGAACACATGCCAGGTTCAACTGTCGTGATGCTGTATGGTGGTGGCTTCAGTGTATCCAGGATTATTGTAAAATTGTTCCAAATGGATTAGACATTCTCAGGTGTCCTGTGTCTAGGATGTATCCAAGAGATGACTCTTCTCCTCAGCCTGCAGGCACTGTGGTAAAGATGACTTAAGATTTAAAAAGCCTTTAACACAACTATAAGTTTTTCATAGAAGAATGTAATGTTTATAGCAACAAGAACCTGTTGCTATGTGTTGTTTATGGTGAAAGTTGATTACAGAGTAAGAATTTTGTATTTCAGGCACTTCTCATTATGTCTGCATCACTTTATTAGACATGTGAGAATTGGGGGGGATTAGTGATGAAGAAGGAAAATTAGCATCAACTTTTCTTCTAAAATTTTGCTTTGCTTTTGTCTTGAGAAAAATGTGTATATTAAAAATTCGCATAAAATGTATCCCTTTGCAGTTGACAGAGACGCTACCAAAATGCTAGATGCTTTTCTTTTGAAGTAACATAAACTAAAGTTTAAGAATTGCTTCTATTTGCGCATTTGATAGAGCCTTTCTGCTTATTTTTCATCGTGCCTTTCCCGTATCACCCATATCATGCAATCAATCTAGGATCAGCCACTTTATGAAGTAATACAGGAAGCAATGCAACGACACGTGGAAGGCATAAACTTCAGAGAAAGGAATGCTGGTCCACAGATAGATCAAAACATGAGAGATGAAGGTAACAAATAAATAGAACATTGGATATGGATTTCAAAAGATGAAGACACTATTTTGTATTTTATTTTCTTCAGCTGTTGATTTTTTTTAATTAATTGCATGTCTAATGCTACTTGAGCAATATTACTGTAAATACACTTAATGTATTAATTGTTTGGCTTCAGCAATTGTTTATATGCTGTAGAACAAGTCATCTTTAAATTACAACTCACTCAAAAAGTACAGCTGCATTTAGAAACCCACCTTAGATCTCTTGTGGGTTTTTTTTTTTTTCTTTAGTCAGGAGATTTGGGTTGGTTTCTGTGGGAGTTTTGGGGAGGGGGGGTTGTTTTGTTTTGTTTAACATGTGGACTTCACATGTGATATTCTTGCTTGGCAGGTTTTAATGTAACTGCAGGTGTTGACCATGCAACTGGCTTTGTCTTTGGAGGGAACCGGTTCAACTGTGGCACCTGGATGGATAAAATGGGAGAGAGTGACAGAGCTCGTAACAGAGGAATACCTGCTACTCCGAGGTACAAAATCTAAGCTTTTGTGGGGTTGATTTTATTTTATTTTTTTTCCCCCCTGAAATTCTTCTGCAGAATTATTATGCCCTCCCTTAACACATATGAGAGATGTTCTCTCAGATGTGCTAAATAATTCTGCAATCCATTTGACTACTAAAAGGTTAATTTCAACTTTCTGGTTATTGCTCATCTGAAGAAAAAATGTGTTGGGAAAAAAAACTCAGCTTTTGACATGGATTTAGCTCTGTATGCAGAATCAACTTTTGAATCCACGTAGTGAAACATAACTTAGAAAAATTGTGTATTTGCAGTACTAGATTACAGGGAAATGACTATGAATAAGTTGTTATAGCAGATGTCTATTGATAATTGTTGTGTAGTTCAAATATTTCCTACTTAGAATTCAAAAGTATCTACAACATCTGTTTAAGATTAAAGTCAAGATTAAGCATTTTAAAAATAAGCTCTTTACTGCATGCCAGCAAACTGCTGCACATATTCTGGCTTGAGCTTGAGCATCAGTTTCAAATCAATTGCTAGCTGAGAGTGAAAACACATCTTGTTTGACTGTGGGACATTTTAATTGGGAACCAAGAGGGGTCACAAGACCTGCCCTAAAGAGGCTAAGCTTCGATGATACTAGAGAAAAATAAGTATACTTTAACATGCAATAAAATTCAATTCAGAATTCAATTGATACAATATGAAGTTTATGTGAAAGATACTTATGTGGGTAAGTATCCAAAAATCAACTCCTGTGCCCAGCAGATTCTGCCACATTGATTTCAGGTGTTCTTTAGTAAAACGAGCCCTTGATTTTTCAACTTACATTAAAGAAAAATCTGTATAATAGGAGGAGAAATAGTGAGGCAGCAAAATATGCTTCTGGAACCAGTTACAAGTCCACTCAGACTGATTCAAAGCAGGTCAGTGAATGTGATTAAACAGAGGCATGTGATTCCTGTGCTGATAGTCTCGACGTCTGATTTTGCTTGTGTGATTGTAAACTTTCAGCCTGGACTACAGGCAGTAAACTGTTGTTGTTCTTTTCCATAAAGGTAGTGAGGTACCACTTTTCCTCAAGCAAACAGTTCTTCACAGTGACAGCATTGTAGTGAAAATAAGAGCTCTTGAGGCAGTTTTGCCAATTATCAGTATGTCTCCAATGCTTCTCTTTGTGGTGTTTATTAATAAAGTTCTTGGCAAGCAGACTTCAATGTCTTTTCAGTCTTCCAGATCACTTAGGATTTGTCTTCATTTTATTTACTTGATTACTCCATAAAATTTTTGCTACAAGGATCTACTCTGCTCATTTTCACAGAACAGTTTTCAGCATTTAGATCATCAGTAGATTGTGGCTATAGTAAAAGGGGTTGCATTTGAATTATTTTTTTCTGTTTAGATTATCATATTGGATAGCTTGTTTATCTTCCTGATTCCACTTTTTTTTCCACTTTTGCTTCCTTCATTGAATATGTATTCAAAGCTAGTAGGAGAAAATTGAAAGTGGATAATGATGCTGTGGATGACTGGTGACTCTTATTTAGTAATAGAAGTCAGTTTAGGTTTCAGATTCTTGGCAAAGTTTTATTACAAGCAAGGAAAACGTGATTATTATTATTATTATTATTTTTTAACATTCTGTATGATGGAAATAATGTTCTCATGCAGTGGAAAATGCCTGGAGAACATATGGGAATGCATGTGCCAAATACTTAATAGACCTGCTATAAAATTTTCAGATAAATAGTTAACTTTCTCTAATCAGTTATGGTGTGGGCTGCAATAAACAGTGGGAAAAATACAGTTTCTAAATACACTGGTATCTGAGAAAAAAAAAATCTGTAATTTTAATAGCCTTCCTAAAATAATTCTTGGGCTTTTTTTGTGATTATTATTCTAGAGATGGCTCTGCTGTGGAAATTGTTGGTCTGTGCAAGTCAACTGTTCACTGGTTGCAGGATTTATTTAAGAAAAATGTGTTTCCATACCCTGGAGTCACCATAAAAAGACACGGTAAACAGGCACATCTCATAACTGTATAATCAGAGTATGAAAATAACTGAAACAGTGAAATACTGGCCATATAACATCACTGATGATTATCAAACCACTCAAAAAGGTTTAGGGGAAGAGGAGAAAAACTTAAGGGAATATCCTGTATGATTAAAATCTTTCATTACAAAAAGAAATTTTTCAGAGTCAATATTGTCTTGTGACTATTTCAAATGCTTTATTCCATACTGAGTTCTGTATTCACAAAAGAATTTGGGAGCCTAAATACCACTTCTCAAATGGATGTCAGTGGTAGGATTACACTTACAGTGCAGGAGTGAATATATATGCTGTGTGAAGCCATTTTGCTGTTTAGTAAAGGTAATATTAGGAAACAACTTAATGATTCTTTTTATTCAGTTTTAGAAAATGCAAATGTAAGGCTTCTTCGTATCTGTCCTAGACAGTACAAGTCCTTAGATCATTAAGTTATTTCTTATTTCAGGATTTCCTAAAATCTATGGCTAGAGTAAGACAACTCAGAACCCAGCAATTCTATAATCTATAGATGTAGAAATAATGTTTATGACTTTGCTTCAGTCTGTTGTTCCAGAATCATAAGCAACATTTTTAGACTTTATTTGGATGTTTGTACACTCCCTACTGTCATTAACCTCATGCAATTGAGTTTAAATTTCGTTCATATACCAATTATTCTATTTTAAAATTGGCCTTAATTTCTATTCACAATCTATGCTTTGTCTGTTAATAATATTCTTAGTGTTAGTTCCTAGAATTTTTTTTTTTTTTTTTTTTTTTTTTTTGCCTACCACTTTTAAATTTTGGTAGTATTGTCCTTTTTTGCTGTATTCCAGTTGTGGTTTATTTGTTGAGGAAAAGCAAGTAATACTCTTTTACCTGCTTAATACAAAACTAATGGTTCTTTCATAATATCATTGCTTATCTAAGATGTATGCACAGCTTATTCAGGAGGCTATCCCTAGCACAATTCCACTAAAACCTTCTAAAGAAATTTAGACAAATTCCAGTTCTTCTGAAATAAACATACAATTCTCCTTTGCTAATGGCATTGCTAATTTTGGTAAACCGTGGTGGTAGTAAGATAAATAATACTTTTTTTAATTTCACATACTAAACTATTTTGGTTCTTTTATATAAAAGTATTTTGCTGTCTATCTGTTTGTCTATCAACTTGTAAATAATGACTTTTTGTAATGCTACTGTGGCCTTCATTGTGTGAGGAATCACTTAAGTACAATTAAAATTAGGCAAAACGGTAAGACTGGGCATAAGCATACCTCTGTTGCTACCACTGTGACTGTTTCTGAAAATAAAACCTGTATGTAATATATTGCAGGCAAGGAGGAGACTATCACATATGATGAGTGGAACAGAAAAATTCAAGGACACTTTGAAAGGTTGTTCTTTGTCTCTGAGAACCCAGCAGATCCTAATGAAAAACATCCAAAACTCGTTCACAAACGTGGAATTTACAAAGACAGCTATGGAGCTTCAAGTCCATGGTGCGATTACCAACTCAGGCCAAATTTTACAATAGCGATGGTTGTGGTAAGTGAGAGGAAAAAATGCACTTCAAAGTATTTTCTTTGTTATTGATTTAAACGTACATTTGCATGGCATTAGATCAGGGAAGACTCATTGCTTAAAATAACTTTTTGAAGCTTTTTTTTTTTCTTTCCCCCATCTCTGCATACTTTCAGTATTGATCCCTCTTAGAACATCCCCTAAAAATACAGCCCCTGATAGGACTTGCCTATATGCGACTGCAGTCTAATGTACCACTAGGATAAGTGTGCAGTGTTTTTAATGTGTTTTAAGGTTAGGTTGGGGGGGGGGAGTGGTTCCCTCAGATAAGCTAAAAAAGCATGGGGTATTTTAGGTTTGTGTGGTTTGTTTGTTTGTTTTTCCCCTCTTTATGGGGCTTCATAAAGATATTAAATATACTTGACAAAGATGATGACTCAAAAAAAAAAACCCAAAAACCTCTCACAGTAACCATCTGCTATCTTCTTGCTTACTCTGGCTCGTGTGTTCTAGAAAAGCAATATAAAATATATAACTGTATTTTGACTCAGTAATACAATAGTTACGCTTTTGGGGGGGTCTTTTTTTTTTTAACATTCATATAAGCAGTCTTATGTTTGCACATGCACAGCATTTACTGATTAAATCTCAATTATTTTATTAGGCCCCTGAGCTGTTCACACCTCAGAAAGCTTGGAAAGCTCTGCAGATAGCAGAGGAAAAACTACTTGGTCCATTAGGCATGAAAACTTTAGACCCAGAGTAAGTAGAGTAGATGTAAGAACAAGTGTTAATCACAAAACCAGACAATAGAAATTATTTGATGGGTGGTGACAGTCTGCTGCTTTTTTTTTAAAAAAAGTTCTTACATATGCCTGTGAAATAAAGCTGTAATAAATACTTCAGGACAAAATATTTTGCTGTTCTAAAAGTCCATTAAATTGATTTTACTTATGTAGACATCACTAGGTGTTCTTGGATGCCACATAGCAAGCATGTCAAATTTGGTATTATAAAAGATGTTGAATTTGAGTTTGATACATTCTCATATATATGAAATAGCGTGCATCATTACAGTTTGAATAAAAGGAAGACAAAATTATGAATACAAGTCATTCCAAGATATTGACCATTTTTCCACTAGTTTATTATTATTATGGTATTTGGAAATCTGTTGTCATGTAAAATGAAGAACTTGATTGACTTGCATAAAGTAACCATCATAAAATGTAAATGCCATAATTATGACAAATTTTTGACTCATTTCTGCTTTCAGATATTTGTGCAATTTGTCTTAATGCTCTACTTTTTTTTTTCTTGCAGTGATATGGTTTACTGTGGGATATATGACAATGCTCTTGACAATGACAACTATAATGTAGCCAAAGGTTTTAATTATCACCAAGGACCTGTAAGAGTCTGTTTCTTCCATCTCAGAAAAAAAATGTCACTTTTTCAAACTGACAGCTATAATAATCATCTCTTATCATTCTTTGCTTAGGAATGGCTGTGGCCTATTGGATACTTTCTTCGTGCCAAACTGTACTTCTCAAAGTTGATTGGTCCAGAGATTTATGCAAAAACTGTACTTTTGATTAAAAATGTTCTTTCTCGCCACTATGTTCATCTTGAAAGGTAGGACACCAACTAACATGCATTCAAAATATTCATTCAAGTTAGTGGTATCCAGTATACAACTGCATGTAAAAAGTACAGATCTGTAATATAAATATCATCCGCTTTCTACATACAGAGTTCACCACTGAATGGGCTATTGCAGATCTCATGCTTTCGAGTACTGCTAAGATCTAGTATTTTTCAGATTTTAAATTAGTAATATTTACCCTTGTGAAGTCTGAGGGAAATAAAATTTATATAAAAATTAGGAGTCTAGTTTCCTACAAAAAAATGACTGTCAGGAAAAAGTGTTATGTGTATTTTTGAAACATTTTGACTTTTAAAACAACCTGCAAAGCAAATAGTGAAAGGGCTAGTAGTGACAGGTTAAAATTGTGATAGATAAGCTTATGCAAAATATTGTAGGATTTCACATGTTATAAATGAGCAAATTAGTATGACTATTTCAGATTCTTAATATTCTTATTACGCTAACAAGACAGAGGAACTTGCTATAGCAATTTTGGTCCTTCTTAAATGTTCTTTTGCATTTTGATTTCTCCCTTTTAAAACACATTTTTTCCCTCTATTTTCCCTCTATTGTATTTTTCATTCTCAAGGATTTCTGCAACAAAACAAAGATATTCCCCTTAACACCTCTTCCATATACTCTGTTCTACAAACACTGAACCCAGTACTTCATATTTGAAGTTCATGCATGCATTTATTTGTACCTATATGAGTAACTCGGGTGATTTCGGTAGGACTAGACATGACAGAAGGGTTTGTCTAACCATATGAGGAGGAAAAGAGATTTTTTTTCAAACAGCTCATTGTCTTGCCCAGCAACTAATCCAAAAAAATAAGCTGATTATGTAAAAGCAAGAAATAGTAGCAGTGAAACTTGATAGAGCTGGTTTCTTTGTTATTGGTCTTTTACCTTGTTTTCCTGAACTATATTTTACATTGAGTAAAAACACTCAGCATTTCTTTTGGATTTTCAGATTTTTTTAATCTTGCTTGAAATATATTTACAAACTGATACTGTACTTATCATTAAACAACTTGAATATATGGTCATAAGGCATCATGAGTTAAAAGCAGCAGTCATGACAAGAATCCTGTATGCCTATAGCATATGATTGTTGGTTACATGTTTTACAATGTTTAATTGAATATTCAGCTATAATTTCTTAATACAATGGTACACAAGGTATTTCCCAGCTGGTTGCAGTAAATACTGTAAAATATCCATCCATGATTTAGTACTACCAAATAACTTTATTAACATTATTGGGTTATTCTTGTTTTTTTTCTATTTTACTACTTAAGTAGTATACTTCTACTCTGTCTTTATTTCATTTGTGTACAGAATTTACAAGTTTTTACAAAGAATCCATTTATAAGAATTTATAAGTATTTCTATAATTATATTGTTTTGTTTTTTCCCCTATGAAGGAAAAAGGTTTATACAATCAGAATCTTCCAGCCTAATTAACTTTTTAGCATTATTGCCAAGTTTCAAGCATAGTTGAAATACCAGTTATTGCAAAGATCACAGGTTCTCCCAGCTGCAAAACGATGAGTGGGAGACAGGAAGAACATTCCAGTTGTGAAAAGGGTGTAGCACAAGCTTATATGTTAATAGTACCAAAGAGTCCACTCTGAAGGAGAGATATCCACGCAAATAACTACAATTCCCAGCTGCTGCAAAAATTGGAATCGGAACTCAATTACTGCATACCATATTGTGTCTGTAGGGAAAAAAGCTTTTTAGTCGCAGTGTTCAGCTTCTTACTGAAATCATCATCTGAAAGGTTTTATAATAAAACGTTCTTTTAATTTCAGTGTGTAATCTAACAACAGTATTTTGTTTTTCTTTAATCAGATCATCCTGGAAGGGGCTTCCAGAACTGACCAATGAAAACGGCCAGTATTGTCCTTTTAGCTGTGAAAGTCAGGCCTGGTCTATTGCCGTGATCCTTGAAGTCCTTCATGACTTGTAGAAGCTGCTTTAGATTGCTTTCGTGAAACTTGGGCAGTCTTCTCATAATGGGGCATAAATGAACACTTGGCTCACACTGCAATGGAAGTGTCCTGTTCTGCACAATCACTTAAGCTGTGTCCTAACTTTCAAAGGTGCTGAATGCCAGCAGCTCCTATGCACTATGCCTGTGCATTTTTTTGATTTTGTGGGTTGTTTTAATCTGGCCATGACAAAATTAGCTGCAGTGCACACTTCATGCAGAAACTTTTAGAAAAGAGCAATTTTAGGAATATGCACAAGCTTATTTTAAGTAGCTCTTTTCTTTTTCTTTTTCTTTTTTTTTTTTAAGAGTTTCCAAATTAAAATCTTACATGTAACAAAGTGGGATGGTTGTTTCCTAGACTAAAAATATGAAAAACAGCTTTTTCAAGCTATCACTGGTGATGTTTTTTCCTTTGTCTCTTCAAAAATAAAGTGATATTTTGCACACGCATGCTTAAAGGTGAGTAGACTAACCTATAGATCTGTGATTTTAGTGTGCTTTGTGCTACTGCACCATAGACTGATGAAGGTGGAATATGTTTGTTGTTGAACTGTATTGGGAGGGGGGTTCTTTGTATGCATTCAGTTGAACACTGCATTAAGTAACCACAAAAATAAAGTTTAAGAATACAGTAATAAACTAACCTTACAAAGTCATACATAAAATTTTCAAGAACTTTAAATTACTTTGGGAGTTATAACTCTTGAGCAATGATATGGTAATATCCCGGGCTCATCCATTTATAAATTTATTTAAATGTTGTGGACCATGCAGTCAATTTATTTCTTCATTTACATCTGTTTTTTTTACCATGAGGAAATCAGAAGAAACATGCACATGTGCATACAATGCGCAGCATATATATTAGGGGAGGTCAAAGGTCCAGAAGCCAGTGTTCTTGGCTTAACTTCAGTTAATGCATCAGACACATGGTCACCTCAGCCCTTTATCCATAGTAAAATCCTGGCTCTGTTGAAGCAGGTGGAAATAATTCTCTTAACTTCAGTGGGAAAAGGAATTCACTTACCTCCACAGAGAAGAGAAGATGAGGTTTCTAGGCTTCTGAACTTAGATGCTAAAATCTGTGTAGTTCATTGGGAATGGCGTTTAGGTAAAATATGTATGTTCTTTAATATTTAGATACATATATGCCCTTATCTGACCTCAATTCAGTGTTCCCAAGCTGAAGGGTAGTTGGTGGGAATGCATTTGTAATTCCCAACTCTATCCATATGAATCTTCCATCTTAGAGCAATAAATAGGAAGAAAGCAAGGCTGAAAAATAACATTTTCAGCATCACAGCAGGGGAGAAGCAGAACTGATGTGCATTTCTTAATGATAAACGACATACACTGAAAATAAAAACCTGGCCTACATGTTATTAGTTTGTTATAATTACAGCCTGTGTATATTTTATTAAATCTATATTTTAAAATTTCTTTACCCTGTTTAAAGTGCAGTGCAAGTGTGCTATCTTATTCAGGGAAATGTGTTTTGGTGGGCAAGTTAATAGACTGAAGATAGAAGAACTGCAAGAAGTGGCAACACACTATTTATTTGAAAGGTTAATAATAAACTTAAGTGTTTGAACTCTGTTGCTGAAGTGTTCAGCACTTAAAAGTTACAGTTAAGGATAGTGCATATTTCACCTCAAGTTTTGAGCTGCTATAGTAGATGGCTTGGGAAACTTGCTTGCTTTCTTGGTGGAATGAATGAGAGATGTCATTTGATCAAAAACTTTACCGAAATGTCAGCAGCAGATTATATATATTATATATATATATATATATATATGCTTTTTGTGCTTTTAAAATAAATGAACTGAACTTTCCCAAATTCTTGTTAATGATATTGAGGTTTATGTCCCACTATATCACTAGTTATTGACTGTTTTCCTAGACAGTTATTTCTAGTTTACTGTTTCAAGGTACATTTTATTGCTAATGTGCTTTAGAAATTGGGAAGAATATGGTAGAAAAAATTGTTCTTATTTGTTTGATGAAAATATTTTTAATTAAAAGTGGAGTCAAAGAACTATGACCATTGAAAAAGATTTCCACAAGATGTCAACTTATATACACTGGCAATAACACACTTTCATTATTGAAAAATATCTGGGACAAATTATTCATTAAAATCTCCCCACTTTATCATGGATAACTTTTGAAAGCTTTGGAAACTGCACAATTGATGCAGAGTGCATATTTGCCACTGTTTATTTTTCTAACTTAATAACTCTTCAAAAGAGGAATCACATGTGTTTACACAAATGCATGTTATGAAATTTTTAAACATGCACATTTATAACGTTGCTTCTGCACTGATTAGCTGCACAGTTTTAGTGACAGATAAATGCTGGGTTGACTAGCAACAAAAGTAAGATTTGAGGTTACAACTGTTATGGGTTTTTTTTCTTAATCACAAACCTATTCAATACTTCTAGTCAAGCTGTACAATTTAGAAACAAAGAGGGAGGAAAGCAGTGTTAAATCTAACATTTTACGAGCTGATATTCATCTAGTTAAACTCTGTACCTGTCATAATCCCCTAAAAATAGCTGACTACCTTTTGAAACTTTGGTCCTGAATTGTATTTTCATTCATTACTATCATTTATATTACACACTCAAAGAATTACAGTAACATAATCAGTAAAATATTTTTGTAAGTAAACCAAAGAACTGTGGATCCACTGTGTACTACTTGGTGTTTATTAACCTGCATGCAATCAAGACTTTTTTTTTCCTCAGGTGAAATAGATTTTAACTGTTACCACTGTTTTTATTAAGTAAATAACTTATTTATTCAGAGATTATTAACTTGAGAATACAAATAAAATGTATTACTCTAGCACTGCATGTTGTAATGTAAAATGGAAAGACTTGCATACTTGAATTTTACACGTGTCTGTCTAGCACAGCAACTACTGATTTTAGAAACAGATCATTCTTCATTTATTTCTGAGCTGCACAAAATAAAATTCTTTTATTCAGTAAGAGTTGAGCTTTTTTCATTGTAGCTTAAAGAAAAGCCAAATGTTACATAAAGGATGATGCTTGCTTGGGTTTTGCAGTTTTACACGCCTTAGCAGCTCATGAACTTCTTAGGTCAAATACTAACAAGTATTGCCAACAATAATCAGCTCTTAAAAATACTACGTAATCATGAGCTAATGTCAGCTGTCTCAAACCAGAAGAGCTCCAGATGTCCCTTCCACCATAAATTTATTTTGTGGTTCTCATTTTATACCATGGTGTTACAAATCCCCAAGGAAGTCAGCAGTCCTAACAGCTGCCACACTTCTGTTAAGTAACTTTCTGCATGCAATCTCAAGGGGGGGGGGGATAAATGACTTCCTTTCATTGCAGTGAGGAAGGTGTGAATTTGTGCTATCTTTAATTCCATCTCCGCATAGAGGCTGCATTATTCACTTCCTCAAAACAACTGAAACATCTTGCATTCAACCCATGGCTGCATTACTACTTGCTACCTTTCTCTCAGATTTACCAAGATCCTCCCTGTCGTCTGCATATTTGCCTTCCTTGGGCCATTCAGGAAAGGCTTCTGTGGGTAAAGGGAGAGGCCTTGAGTTTTTTAGAACTTCCATTTTTCTCCTTGCTCAGAAAATGTTTAGGCAATGTGGAGGTAGAAGAGTGCTGAGTCCGCTGCTGCATCCTGCCAGAGAGGCGCCTGTCCCTCTCCTTTTTGTGTATTAGGTTCTATTTTTGCTGCCCCATCGTGGTCCTATTTCCAAGTTACAGTGAACTTGTCTGCTAGTTCTGTGAACAAGGATGATTTTTTCTTCTAATAATTAGCTGTCTGAGGGAGGTAATGAGCTATTTGCTTATTATTTTCCATTTATTTGTTGTTTCCTGATGGCTCAATTCTGGTTTAAACGTTGCCCCTGTGCAGTTTGTAACTGCCTTACAGTTTACGGTTGGTAGATGAGAAACGGAATAATACACGGTGGACTGTGCTAGCCCAGACAGGAAGAAATTAAGTCCTTTTAGCCTGAAGTACCATTCATAGGTGCCCTCGTTGCTTGTGAGACAATAAAACTTAGGTTTCAGGTAAACTTTACAAGTTAATCTATTACTTACTCGGCATAGAAACTGTTCTGATAGCAGCAGAACCTTCGTGGTTTTGAACTCTTTTTTTATATGAAGAGAGAATGTTTTACAGGTAAGCCTTACATTGCCATTAATTACAGTTCACTACTTTGTGCTACGGAGAACAGATTTAGTTTTTTCTGCATTGCTTCCTAAAAATAAAGCTTCATACCACAAGGTGATTTTGTGACACATAGAGTGTTAGCACATTGGTATAGGTAAACGCAACAAATTGACAACCACTCGGGCCAGGTTGCATAAATTCCAATTTAATAGAATAATTGAGCAAGTCACAAGTAAGCAAAACAGCGCTGGGCGGCCGGGGAGTCTCCTGCTCCACCAACGGCGCGCGCAATCCCCCGCTCACAGTCCCCTTATATGCCTGTAACTTCTGTGGTTGCGCCGGCTGTTGCTGGGGGGGGTCGGGATGAAAGCTGGGGTCTTCCTCTGCGTTGTGCGTGGTGCCCTTCAGGTCGCGCGCATACATTTCACAATACAATATCGCTCTGCTGGCTCAGTACAATCATTGTGGTGATAGCCCGTACTTAGCGCCTAGTTTCATGGTAAAATCACTTCGCGAGTTGATGTAACAAATTATCACCTATCACAATCCCCCCTTTTTGTTTTGGTCCTTTTTAATTTGTTCATCAAATCGAACAACAGCCTCCTGTGCCAGGGGGAGCATCTTTCTTTATGAAAATTAATCCACCTCTATTGGTCCCGGACTCCCAGTAACGGACTCCCCAGGTCTTTCCCAAAAACCATCCCGGATCCTCCGGATGGGTGATATTTATCACTAAATGTTTACAAGTTCCCGGGGGGGTATAGTGGGGATTTCCCCGATACCCCAGCTGGAGATCCTCTTTAGGGGGGGGGTACACCCAGAAGGTCCCCATTTTACTGATAAAAACTTATCTAACCCTGCTTCTGGAGTCCAATCAGAGGCTATAGTTTCACATCCCCAATAAGCACAATAATAAGAGTTTACAGTATCCTTGCCCAGGATTAGAACTAGGACAAAAGTAAAACCCCATATGATCTAGACATGGTTCAATAGGCCCCAACTCACATAAAGTAGCTGTGAATGTAGGGCTCCCGGGTACACTTCGTACTTGGATCACTGTTTGATCCTCCCACCTTATTAATGACCACTTAAGGGGTTGGTGTATATTATGTTCCCCCTTTGATTCGTCTTCCTAATAAGCCTAGCACAATCATCTTCCAGAGGAGTAGTGGACCCATGGCTGGGCTAACGGATATTTTACGAACCCTTAATGCCTTGGAGGGGTGATCCGTGATGCCAAGTGTCTCTGGGACTTTAAAGAGTCTGGGCCTTACAATTTTGGGTATCCCTGCTTAGGAAGTGGCTTATCGGCCTCAATCCCCACAGTTTCCACACGTCTCTGTCTCCTCTGCCTACTCTTTTGCTCAGAGCAGCAGGGTGTACCGTCTTCTCGACAGCAGCCGTATTCTTCAGGGGAACCTCCTGTATAAGCTTTTTGGATTTTTAAAGGCTTCCCAGTTCTCCAGAGTGACACTCAACATACGGCACGGTCCACCTCCAATTGGTGTTTTCAATTTTGGCCTTATGTGATCGGGGTGGTTGGCGTAGGTACAACCTTTCTCTGGTTGTACCCCTTTAGCAAAAGCTTCCCACCATTCCACCGATCTTTTCTTGAGATCCCTTTTTAATGTCAAATAGGTCAATTTGCCATAACAAAGGCGACAACTGCCGCTAGGGAGGTACCCGTACTACCAATGAGTCCACTACTTCTCCTTACAAATCCTACATTCATAACACACAAAGGGATAACAAATACAATGTGAGGTTTTACAAAATGTGGTCTTACTTATCGAGGTTTCTAGGTTTCTTCTTAAAGGTTACTTTTAAATTGTCCGGGTTTCCAAAGGCTTCCCACGATGATTCTGAGATCGGCCCTTTAATTCTGCTGGCATGTGCCCATCCTCGCTCTGCGGTGCGAATAGCAGTGTCTGTGGTAAGCAAGACAAGGAAAGGTCCCTCCCAGTGGGGAGTCAAGGATGAGTCTTTCCAGGTTTTAATTAAAACCTTGTCTCCAGGGTTAACTCGGTGAATGGCTACATCTAGTGGAGGTCTCTGTACTATTAGTCCTTTCTTTATCAATTCTTGTCTTCTCTTCATAAGCTCTGTAATATATTTCTGTAATAATCTCTCTTCTACTTTAGGATGTTCTTTTGGTATTTCTAAATCATATGGCATCCCGTATAACATTTCAAAAGGGGAGACTCCTGTGTCAGTTCTGGGCTGAGTTCGTATATTCAACAAGGCTAAGGGTAAACACTTGATCCAATTCATCTGGGTTTCCATCATTAGCTTCGTTAACTGTTTTTTTATTTCCCCATTCATCCTTTCTACCTTTCCCGAACTTTGAGGATGCCAAGGAGTGTGATGCTCCCACTTGATCCCTAAAGGATCTAATGTTTCTTTAATGACTTTGGATGTAAAATGTGGCCCCCTGTCTGAGTCTATGACCGATACATTCCCATACCGGGGTATAATATTTTCTAACAATATCTTGGCTACCGATTTCGCAGTAGCTCGGGCTACGGGAAAGGCTTCTATAAAGTAAGTTAAATGATCTACTATAACTAATAGGTATTTATACCTGCCCACTTTCGGGAGTTCTGTAAAGTCAACCTGTATTTTCTCAAACGGCCTCTTGGCTATTGATCGTCCCCCTGGGACTTTTTCTCTGAGGTGCTGCTTGTTAACCTTCTGACAGGTCAAACATTCTCCCACTAGTCTTTTTGCTATGTCATATATTCCAATGCACATATACGTGGTTCCAAACTGGTCTACTAATGCTTGCACTCCCCAATGAGTCTGTCGGTGGAATTCTTTCATGATTCTCCAAGCCACACCTTTGGATACAATTTCTCTATCATCGGGCAACACCCATTTACCTTCTTTTTCTAGGGCTCCTATCTGTCGTAATTTATCTGTTTCCTGTTTAGTAAAACTCATCCTGGTATCCAGCTTATCTTGGCCCTCCTTTCCTTCAGACAATAGGTGTAAAGCTGCCTTTCTTGCCTCTTCATCTGCTAGATTATTTCCCCTTATGTGGTAAGATGTGCCCTTTTGATGGCCCCTAACGTGTACTACCGCGATTCTCCGAGGTCCCCTCAGAGTTTCTAAAGTTTTTCTAATTAATTTTTCGTGCACTAAATTCTTCCCTTGCGAATTAATCAGTCCTCTTTCTTCCCATATTTTCCCAAATGTATGTACTACTCCATAAGCGTATTTAGAGTCGGTGTATATAGTCCCTATTTTGCCTTTTAAAATTTCTAAGGCTCTAAAAACCGCATACAATTCACAAGCCTGGGCCGACCAAGTTTTGTCTAGGGGCCCTGATTCTATTAACTAACCATCATATCTCGGCCCAGTAAATTATATTCAGCTTCGGGAACTAATAAAAAGGATCCCACACTTAATCGAGAGTCTGATTCTATTTTCACATTTTTAATTACTGGGACCTTAAAGGGTTCTCCTTTAGCTCCTATCACTTGTAGTTTCTCTGGGGATGGTTTACACCCCCAGGGTACCGTTTGAACAGTAGATCTTTCTGCCCCAGAATCCACAAGGAATTCTACTTCTTGTCGCTGGGGACCCAATTTCAATTTTATCAAGGGCTCGGTTCCTTTATGAGTCCCCAGCAGATAGAGCCCCTGACCCCCCTAATCTTCTTGGAACATCTGCTCATCCTGCATTCGCTTCCTGCAATTCCTCTTCAGATGCCCTTTCTTCTGGCAATAAAAACACTCAACCTGCCTCAAGTCCCTCGTCACGACTTCTCTGGGTTGTCCTTCTTGGTGAGGTGGCTTTCTTTTAGGTCCGTTATACGACCTAGGGGGTTGCGCCTGGATCCCTCTCTGTCCTTCTCGGACTGCTGCCACCAGAATCTTTGCCTGCCGCCGATGAGTTTCCTCTTCCCTTCGCACATGCACTTTCTGAGCTTCCCTCAGCAATTCGTCCAGTCCTCTATCTTGCCAATCATCTAACTTCTCTAACTTCCTTCTGATATCTGGAAAGGCCTTTGCTACAAACTGTGTTTTCAATAGAGCCTGTCCCACAGGGGTACTGGGGTCTACCCTGGAATAAAGTTGCAGGTTTTTCCTAAGTCTCTCAAGCCATTCTGTTGGTGTCTCATCCCTTTTTTGTTGTTCCATGAAGGCCTTATTAATATTTTGCCCCCTGGGAACAGATTCCCTGATTCCCTGAACTATTATGGTTCCTAGATCGGACATATGTGTCCGATGCTCAGCATTCTGATTGTCCCTGTCCGGCCGTTGGGTGGGCCATTTGATATCTGCTGCGGGACCTTGTTGGTGCTGTTGATCCCAAATCCGCATCCCAGCCCTACGGATCATTTCCCTTTCTTCCACTGTAAATAATATGCTTAAGATGGATTGTAATTCCTCCCATGTATAAAGGCTAGGATCCAAAAACTGATCTAGTTTTTCAGCCACCCCTAAAGGGTCTTCTAATAAATTCCCCATTTCCTTCTTAAAATCCCGTACATCCCCTGAACTCAGGGGCACGGACACAAAACCCATCCCTGGTTGCGGTCCTCCCATGGGGAGTTCTCGCAAGGGGTACAGCTGATCAGGTCGCCCACCTCCCCTCGTATGACTCCTCGTGACCCTTCGGGTTTCTTCTGGGGAACTAGGAGGGTCTAGATCCCAGTCTGGGGTCGTTGGGGGGGGGCTATGAGGAGGGGCTGGTATTGGGTTTTGAGCTGGAGCTGAGGGAATATAGGGGGGAGGAGAAACGGGAAGTTCCTCCAATATTTTGCTTTTCTTCCTCGAACCCTTCTCTTTCAGGGTAAATATCATGGTCCGAGTATCTGGTCTTATTCATAAACTAGCATACTCACTTTCTTCTAAACTAAAGGGCTCCTTTGAATTCACATATATATTTGGGGCCTGACATATCCAGTTTTCAAAAGACCCGTATATTGGCCAATAAAGGGGGTCTCTTCTAATCTGCTTCCCACCCCATACTTGCATGCAGTAATGTACCATTTTCTCTCGACTTTTGCCTTTTCGGGAGGGCCAATCGTTCCAATACTTAATCATTAATCCTAAAGGGCTATCGACTGTAAAGCCCTCTATGGGATCAGAAGACTTGCTCTTTTTCTGTCCCATCTTCCGGAGCACACACACACACACGCTCAATCGCTCCCCTAGGTCGTGGCCCACGCCCTCGCGGACAATGGGAACCGCACTACTGTAGGGTCCGCACTCGCTTCGTCCCTTGGGGACGTCTCACTTAGACGTGCTCCGGGGATCCCACCCCAACCGAACGGAACCACTTACCAATACTTTACTCAATCCTGAGTCTTCGTTCGGATCTTCGTGCACAAAGTTTATGGGGTACTGCAGTTCTTTTGCTTACTTGTCCTGATTTAGGGTTCGGAAATACAGGTTCTGGTAGGGGAACTACCCACTCAGGGGCCATCCGAAGACGGGATGGGGCGCCTCCCCTGAGTCAGAGTCCCGAAACCAGGGAAGCCTGTATCCGAGTCACGGCACCAAATTGGTATAGGTAAACGCAACAAATTGACAACCACTCGGGCCAGGTTGCATAAATTCCAATTTAATAGAATAATTGAGCAAGTCACAAGTAAGCAAAACAGCGCTGGGCGGCCGGGGAGTCTCCTGCTCCACCAACGGCGCGCGCAATCCCCCGCTCACAGTCCCCTTATATGCCTGTAACTTCTGTGGTTGCGCCGGCTGTTGCTGGGGGGGGTCGGGATGAAAGCTGGGGTCTTCCTCTGCGTTGTGCGTGGTGCCCTTCAGGTCGCGCGCATACATTTCACAATACAATATCGCTCTGCTGGCTCAGTACAATCATTGTGGTGATAGCCCGTACTTAGCGCCTAGTTTCATGGTAAAATCACTTCGCGAGTTGATGTAACAAATTATCACCTATCACAACATCTTTATTAGAACTGTCCTATTTCATCATATATTTTTTTAAAAAATTAAATCCTCTATTGAAGCATTTTGAAGCATATTGAATCCTCTGTTTCTTTAAGAAAGTCATTCATGTTATCATGGTGTGCAATATTTTTAAACTAGATGACCTCTAAAAAAATGGTTAAGGAAATGCTGCGATGACATTTCGCTGAACCTTCTGGATCGTTTCCAAGCTGCCGAGGAGGGGGGGAGCTGCCAGCCTGAGCGCTGCCAACCGTCTGGACCCCCCATCAAGTCAAAAAGTTGGCTGACAAAAGCGGATGAAATGTGGTAACTAGGCAGGTTTCCACTGAAAACTCCTATTCGGTTTGAAAATACCAGTTTGGGAAACATCTTCAGTCGGAAATTTTCAGATCCGTCTAAGTCGCTTCTGGTTGAAGGCGGCGCTGGAAAGCGGCCCCTCTTCTCCGCTCCGGGCCCGACTCCCCGCCCTGCCCGGGGCCGAGGCCGCCGGGGACCGGCGCGGTTTCCCGGCTCCGCGCCGAGGGGGAGCCCAAGGAGCGGCGCCATGGCGGCGAGCCGCGTGCGGAGGCGGCCTCCCGGCGCTGCGTGCGAGCCCGGGCCGGCGCGGGCAGGGCCGCGGGGAGCGGGCACGGGCGGGACGCCGGCGGGGAACCCCGCGCCGAGGCCCCGCGGCGGGAGGCGGCTCCCGCGGAGCCGAACGCCGCCGTCGCCTCAGCTGCCGCCGGCCGCCATGAGGCGCTAGGCGGCGGCGGGAAAGGCGGCGGCGGGAGGGGGGCGGCGTTGCGCAGCGCAGCGCCGCGCCGCGCCAGGCGGCGGGAGCGGCCCTGAGAGCGCGTCCCCGCCCGCGAGCGCCGTTGGCCCGGCCCGGCCCGGCCCGCCGCGGCCCGCTGCCTCCCCAGCAGCGCGGGAGCGGCGGCTGCCCCAGAGGCAGCGCTGCCGGCTGCCCTGAGCCGAGCCGGCAGCAGCCTGTCACGAAGCTGTGTAAGTCGTTGTTTAACAACGACAGCTATGCTGTGCCGTGGCTGGGTGCCGCACCTTCCCGGCCAAGGAGCGTTTCGTTGTAGTTGAGCTCCAAATCTGTGAGGAAACCAGGTGAAACTTTCCCTGCCTCACAGTAAACGTTTTTTTAATGTGCCTTTAAATTGTAAGGAGAAGGAAGGTGTGCTTGCTGATGAATGTTTGGTTTGTTATGCAAACTTTGGAACTTAATAGCCATTTTAATGTAGTAGTGTTGGAGAGCTCAACCCTGAGGGTTATTCAGCGCCTGTGGGCGTTAGGTGCTTCACTGAAGATGCTCACTAAACTAAAACTGGAGCTTTAGTCCTGAGTTCTGCAGGAAAGTACAGGTGTGTCAAAAACCGGAGTTATCTCTTTTAAGGGGAGCAAGTGTCTCACACAGTCAGATCCCAAAGCAGAAAAAGTGTAAGCTGGCCAGCAGTTGATGGCAGGAAAATCAGTATGAGAGCAATATGGAGAGAGATAAATGGGGCTTTTTGTTATTAGTGAGGTGACACTATTAGCCATCTATGCTGCTGCAGCCTCTTGAGTTCTGGTGGGCCCTTGGACAGTGTCGTTGTCTTTGATGTGTTTGTCTCACTGTGTAATGCCTATGCCTTGAGGAATCCTTTTCTTTAAAAATTTTTATCTCTTTGCTGTGTGTCTGTGCTATTTACAACGTTTCATCCACAGATGACTGTTCACCCTCTATAATAATCTCAAAGTACTATACAAATGAAGGTAGCTATCACTGACTACATTTTACAAATGGGGAAAATTGTTTATGCAAGTCATGTAAGCTACATATAATTTCTGAGACCCAGGAGTACGTCCCTTCTCTGTGCCTAGCTATATACCATGGCAACATCTCAATGCAGTTTCAGAGGAGACCCCATTCTACCCACAGCGTCTTTTCTCAGTGAGCATGAAAGGTGCCCTTAAAGGAGGGAGGAGAATTGCACTGCAGCCTGGCAAGGGTCCGGATTCGGACGATCAAGGCTCCAAGTTCCTGAAGGATCTGCCCTGCCATTTAGATACATGAGGGACTGCAGATACCTTCTGTGTTTTGACCCATTATCATGCCTGTTACCTGAGTTAGTGTACGAACAAGCTGAATACAAACTCTGGAATTTGTGTGATATCTGAAGAGATTACTTTGACCCATTGAGCTGTGTTTTGTAGTTGTGCTACTGGTAACACACCGTTGTCTATATTTACATATGTTGTGCTAATTGGCTTCAAAGAGGAAGAAGAGTGGAAGTGGAAAGCAATTGTGAATTAGAGACAAATAAGACTAAATCGAGGGGACAGAAAAGGATAGAGGAGAGGAAAAGAGAAAAAGAGGAAGGGAGGACATGTCTGTGTGCCAAACGAGACAAAGTGAATTAGTAAATTCTCATTGTACAGCTGCATCCGTGTTTACAAACTTATGCTTGAATACAGACTATCTTTATTGACCACATCTGGCTGGATGTACCTATTTGTATAAGCCCAGCATATGAAACTCTTTTTTTTTTTTTTTATCCAGACTGAGTTGCTTCTAGGTTTGTGGTTAGCCATGTAAAATGTTTGTCAGCATAAATGTTGAGAACATGCTGGAAGAAAATCGGCATCAAAAAATCTTTTCTCCAAGACAGAAAACTTCATGCAGAAAAGAGACCTTTGGAAACAGATATAAAGCAGAAGTCTTTGCTTTTCATTGGAAAAACATGAGAAAATCAAATGTAAAGGAAAAAAATGGGGAGGAAAAATAGAATGAAAGTATGAGATAAAAAAAAGAAAAATGTTTTAAGGCAAGCACTTCTTGGCAGGCAAGTATCTTAATATACATGTAAGATATACTCATTATGTAACAATATTGCACACAAAATGGAGCTAAATTTTTCAGTATACATGTGGGCTCTTTTTTTTGTTTTGTTTTGTTTTTAGAGAGTTCATAATGTACTTCAGTGTACTTCTGAGTCAGGCTTTGACAATAAATTGAAACCTAATTTTATATAGTGATGGGAAACATAAGATGTTGCCTTTTAATCGGTTTTAATGGAACAAAGATATTTGCAGTCACTCGGGATTCACCAACATTATAAAAACAGAGTTATTCTAAAGTGTAGTGCTCTAAAATGGGATTACATGATAACAGAGGAAGTATTTTTGCAGTGTTTTTTGATCACAATCACATGTTAAAAATTCAGGAAAACTGAAAGGAAGGTTACTTTCTTTCTTGCTAGTGGCAACCCAAGGGAGAGGCTTCTGCAAAATAAATGATCTGTTCTTACATGGGCTACACTCAGAAGCTGTTTTTTTAAATTCTTTTACCTGTTTGTACAGCCGTTGTCCCTAGGAACTCTACTTTTAGCCTAGACTTGTAGTGTGCTCTCTGCTTATTAATACACGGTGCAAGTTTGGTTCCCAATGCAAAGCTAGGGCTAACAGCTGCACGGCTAGCACACGGGAGACTACCAAAATAAGGAGGGAGCATTGTTTTGGCAAGAGCAGCCATTGGAGGTCATTAGTAGCTTAACCGTTGTCAAGATGTTCTGTAGTATTACATCTGAGGAGAGTTTGGAGGAGAATTTTGAGAGGCTATCATATACATTTTGTGGATGTTTATGGATGATTGATTTAAACATTGTGGACCAATGCTAGAAACCATGTCAGACGTGTCTGACACGAAAGTGTAGTAACCTCGAGACTAGCACTGTGGGCTGACTGCAGGGGAACATCTCTAGAAAGTTGGGGATGCTGTGTTGTGTAAAGATAGTGTAACTTCTTATCATAGCTGAAAAATTAACATTTCCAGCTTTGTAGCAGAAGGTGGCGCCAGTTCCCCGTCTTCCTGTAAGACCGGGACATGACTGGGCAATTCAGTTCTCCATTTCTTCCCTGTAGGTGTGAAAGTCTGTGTACTTCTGTACAGTCACACTCACTTGTCTGTATTTTAATGGCTGAAGTCTCTGTTCCTAGTCCTGTGTTATTCCTCGTCCCACCGGTCAAACTTGTAATTTTTTTTTCTTTTTTTAATATTTAAAAAGTGTTTCAATTATGTATTCCCATTTAGGGGAAGGAGAAGGGAGTATATCCTTGACAGTTTGATGTTTTAAAGTGGTAGCTCTTTGAAGCGGATGAGTAATTTTGAGTAATTTTTAAAGTTCAGGAATCTATCTACTAAAGAAAGGGAAATACGAGGATATGAAAACAGGTACATATTATGCATTCATTTATTATATTCCTTTGCAGTTCATCTAATGATGCTGTAATTGCTTACATGTATATCTGTCTCCTTACATATTGTGCTTGTGGTTTTGCCTAGTATGTGTTTATGTACAAATAAATTAAATATGGAAACTGAAAATGATTCTAGGGGCAGTCTTTCACAATAACTGTGGTTATTCTAATATAAGTATTTTGTTATATGGATATTTTTAATGGCGTTCAGCTTACACACAGCATTTTTATAGGACAATCAATTGCAAACAGTGAGGCTAAAAATGATGAAAGTGTAATTGAAAATAACTCAATTGCAATCTGGAAATGTATAAAATCCCCTTAAGTTTCCATCTACTTTTCCATAAAACATTATAGGGTAGAGAAACAGTGACTCCACAAACAGAGATCTTATACGGTCATTCTGTGCCAAGAAGTCCCAGCCATTATCAGCATGTTATAAAAAGGTGTCAGTGGCACTTTTATATCAAGAAATTCATAATTGTTTCCCGGAAAAGATGCAATGACTTGGAACACAGGAGAAGCGCATAGCACTTAGGCTTAGTTGCCTGAATTTGCTGTGAATGCTTTTATTGGTTTTGCCTAGTAGGAAAGAACTGTAGGCCTGAGATTTTTTTGTGATATTGTTAAATACAAATAATTCTAATACTCTAGGAATGAAAACAGATAATGGAGAAATCTAGACAAGAATACCAGCAGTAGGAAAAGAATCTAGCCAGACTTAAGGACTTGGTAAGAGAAGAATATAAAAAGAGTGATGTGAAATGATAGATCATTTAAGTGACTCAGAGCGTTTTATGTAAAATACAGTAACAAAAGAAAAAATGCTAAATGTGTAGTTGAAAGAAGCAAAGTGCATCTGTCCTGCTGTTTTAAGTGCTAGCCATCAGTTTTATGTGTTTTTGGTGGGCTGCAATTTCAAGCAAGTTATTCCAATCTCTGGAGATGTGTTAGACCACTACATTTTCCAGATAATTTTGTAATTTGTAAAGCCTATAATCAGACCTATTGTGACAGCTATTAAAAGGTGTTCTTGTTTTCTTCTGATGTCTGTCTGCCCATCTCTAGGACTGCTCCAAGGCCTCTGAGGACCGTGTTGGTACGTCTGGTGCCGTGTCGTTAGTCCAGAGCTCTTCCTAAGGCCTCCAGGCATCAGTCAGATGCCTCTGACCTGCTCTTCCAGGTGCTGTCCAGGGCTCCTCTCAGAGCCTGTTCAAGGCAGGCTTCTTAGTCCTTTCATATATTTGTTTGTTGTCTTTGTAAAATAAAATTGGAGAGAACAGAAACTTTAATTTAAAGATAATTTCTACCTTGGGATTTTCAGAGTAGCCTGTGGGAATTCAATTCACCCTGTTAACAAGATAATAAAGTACTATTCTAAATAGCCTGAGAAGAAATGTCTCTAAGATTTATGTCTAAATGTAATGCTACATCCGGGGACTTGAAGTAGCATTTGCAAGCTACATTTGTCAAATCACTTAGCAATCCTGTGCCTGACTTGCAAACAGTTGCTGTAGGTCTTGTACTAGTCAAATGATGGTGTAACCAAATGTTTTCACCGTCATCAGTAAGCATGACTCCTTATACAATGAATCTGAATCTTCTCTCCTGTAGGCAACAGCTCCATTCCACTTTAATATTGTAGTGTTTTCTGAACCAAATTCTGGTCTTTTAAGGAAAAATGCAGTAATTGAAATATGCATATTTTTGCAAAGCTAGTTATGTAAAAAAAAAAAAAAAGTTATTTTAGGAAACTAACCTTATGTGTCAAACCTTTATTTTCTTCATAGCAAGGGTACTACCATGCCTTTTCTTTCCCTATACTTTTGAAAAAGCAATTAAGAAGAACACAAGATTACTATTTTTATTATCAGTAATGCGATAGAATATTTGCTTTGTTGCATGTCTACTTCCATACCCCAGAATTGTGAGTGGATTTTTTTTTTCTTGCACACTTGTCTGTAGGCAAGGAGGAAGAACAACTAAGGTAAGGATAAAAGTTGATATTATAAACCTTTTAATTAGGTCTTTAACATGAGACGTTTGTATTTTCCCTTTTTCCCTTCTTCTGTCCTGTTTTTCACTTCTCTCTTGTTCTCTTTTTCTACACAGTTGTATTACTTTGTTTGAATCAATACTTGAAACTATTATCCACGGTGACAGTTTAAAGTATCTGATTAATACTTCATACTGTGGATGTAGACATAGTTTGACCCTTTAAAAATAGAAGCCTATGATGGAAGTACAAATGCATATTTTGCATAGGCAGTACAAACAATAGTATGAATATGCGACTATAGCAAATAGTGTAATGCGTTTTCTTGAATTACTGCAGGAATTCTCGGTCTGTGAATCACTGCAGGGTGGTGGATCATACCAGTCAGGAGATAAAACATTATTTTATTTGTAAAACTTGACTTCTGAAATTCTAGCACTATGCTGATATATGCCAATATGCATCTACTGATACCATTACACAGCTGTAGCATGACTTCTTTATGGACTGGAAAGCAGTAAATAGCAGTAGCGTGTAATTGTCACTTGGGTGTGTAGCGTTTAACCATGAGTCTGCCAGAAAATGAAAAAAACCCTGTGTTGTATTAGCAAGCAGGCATTGAGCAATGTTTCTGCCAAATTTGCTACTCAGTAGGAACATAAAGCAGTAGATCAGGAGTGTCATGGAGTTCAGTTTCTGTTTTTGTCTAACTTATCTTGTATCTGGCTGGTGTTTACTGGCTTTTCAGATCTTTACCTAGACTACTACTTGTATATTCCATATGGAGAGCTTTTAAATCTTCTGTTGTGAGGTTAACAACACCTTGTGCTTCTTCACCTTTCCAGCAGAATACTCTGTGGGTCTGACTGTTGTCTCCACTAAAGACTCACCTCAACCTCCTCCCTCTCCTCTGGTGAAATGGAGGAGAGGTTTATTAGCAGAGGAGTGCAACACTTCCAGTTTGCCAGGTAGGTGATAATTGCCGCATTCCGAAGAGATTACCACAGCAAAACCCTCATGGATACCCATACCTCAAGTAGGAAGAAAACATAGCTTCACTTCCAGAGTTTGTTGATGTTTAAGTTATAAAACATGTTTATTATGACTCTTGATACACTTTAAATTGGTTATTTCGATTCTCTATTGAAAACTCAAATAGCTATCTTATTTCCTAGGATGGTCAGCTTCTCCCACTAGTTTTCCCTATCAGTCCTAATGCAAAGCAATTATTATAATCCTGGCCATTTCCTTTTCCTCACCTTCCTATTTTCTGTTACCTACCTATAATTATTATTGATTATACCTAATTAGGATTCATTGTGCTTCAAAGACGTAATACCTGGTCTCTGCCTCCAAAAGTTTATAATCTCACACTTAGACATAACATCACGAGTGATAGCAGGACCCAAGGGGACAATTAGATGGAAGGACAAGAGTGACCACTTCAAAAAACCATGATCTTTGCCATAGTTAACAAGTTCGGTATTTGTAATTAAGTAAGCTCTGAATTCAAAGCTTTTTCATGGCTAGTACAAGGAAGGGAATACTACTAGTTTGAAGTGGTTTATATATTTCAGATAAATGTGTTATCTTAAGGGCAGCTGTGTTTCTCCAATGTATAGAGCGTGCGTACCTCATTACTGTTGTAGACTGACTGGCTTGCATACAACAGGGACTCCTTTCTTCCATTTCCCAGGCAGGTTCTCTATGAGTCATGCTTCCCTGTGAACAGGCTCTGTTTATATGTTTGGAGCTGTGTTTTCATCACTACGCTCCTTTTGGCTCATTTCTGCTTTTTCTCTTATGCTTGGGTGTCTTTTTGCCCCTTACCTTATATTCAGGGTTCTGTGATAATGAAACAACGAAAGGAATCAGATTTCCATGTGTACTCTGTTCCTGCAGTCCTTCAAAAAACAGATTTTCCTCCTCACCAAACTGGAAGTTGTGTGTAAGCACGTGTTATTATTTTGTCTAGGAAATCAGATGTCATTGTCAAAATTTCATTCACTTTGCTATACCTTGAATACTACATAGGAAACCAAAGTATCTGACGGTGAAGTACTTGAGAAAACAAAGATTCCCGAGTCTAGTAACAGTTACGTTATCTTTGGTTTGGTCTCTACGGTGGAGAATTTGGGGATGTTCCAAGGCCTAGTTTGTCGATCCAGACTCAGGGTCAAAAGTTTTGCTGGAAGGACATGAAGGATTTCAGTACTGACATTGCAAGCCAGGAAGACAGCTCACAGGGGAGGACCATGTTCTCTCTGAATGAGGTGTCAGCGGTGCTGCAGGAAGCTGATTAAGAGTGAAGAAACTGAAGAGGTCAAAAAAGGAAAGGTTAAGAAGCCTCAAGTAGTATAAATGTTTATCTTTAGACTCTAGTCCTTTGTCTGATATCTACACTATTTTTAACAAGTAGTCTGGGCAAATCTGGCTCTATAACCACTTGCAACACTGCAGGACATATGGTGTATGATCTGTTCTGAGGGTTTTTTATGATAAACAGAAGCCAGATGCTTTTGTTCTGGGGATGAGTAGAAAAGAGGTAGGGGAATTACTTTAACAGACTTCATCTCAGACAAACTCTTGCAGATTGGTGAGTATAGATGTGCCTGAAAACATAGCTATACTAAACTGAGGAAAGAATTTTCTGTCTCCTTTCTCCCTCAGTAATTTTTTCCTAAATCAGTAGGATTTTAACCATCAATGCCTTAGGTATTTCCAGGAAGTTTGGAAGTAATGGGATTACAGGTTCACATTTTTCATGTCACAAAGAGACAAAAATGCCCTCAGGTTGAGCATTTTACTGCAAAATGGCAGGCTAGCTTGTACTGTAAAAGCTAAATGCCATAATTAATAATGGATGTAGGTATTAGATAAACAGTGGCACATGCATGTTATTTTAAAACTTGTGATCAACCTGGATTAAAAACTCAAAGCAAAGATGATATTACCGTTAACTAAGGTTACAGGGATAATCTTAACATTATGAAGATCCTTATAGGAAGTGCTTGATGCCAGCTGCTATCATTTTATTAAGTAACATCCTGACATTGATACAATATTTACCCCAAAGCAAGATGTTCAGCAAAATTTAGAGAAAAGCAGAAATTAACACTACAGGCCTGGTAAATTAAGCCTACATTTCTGCTAGCATTTATTTGCAATTGGGTAAAACTTTGATGTTTCAGCTTCAAGAGAGTTTTCTAATACAATGTAATTTTTTTTTTTCACTCTTACAGGATTGGCCCAAAACAATAGCATCAAGCTCATGTCCCAGGTTATGTTGTTCTTCATTATTCTTCCCTGTCTCCCAGCCTCACAGGAAGCACTTGTTTTCTGAGTATCTCTAAAGAGATGTTTTCTAGATAGTGGCTGATTCTGAGAGAAGCTCATTATTTACTGTGTTATATTAGCCCAGAAAAGAAGCTGAGCACTCCCAAAGTAAAGATAAAGTTACAGTCAAACACTGGAACAGGTTGCACAACAGGTCACAATCTCCATTTTTAGAATTTTTCAAGACCTGACTAGACACAGCTCTGAGCAACCTTGTCTGACCTCATTTCTGGCCCTGCTTTGAGCAGGAGGTTGGACTAGAGATTTCCTGAGGTCCCTTCCCACCTGAATTACATATGTTCCTTTGACATTTTAACCATTAGTCCACTGTTATCTGTTGTCATGCAATGTGAATAAAAACAAATACAGTATTAGGTGCATTAAATATATTTATCAAGTATATTATTATATTAGGTATAATTAAATAAGGGATGTCATCATATCCCAGGTAGAGTGCACTACAGGACTTTCTAGGCAAAATGAATCTGTGCTAGAGAGTTAAATCGTTGTTGGATTTCTCACATTTCTTCTTAATTTATTTCAGATAAGATTCCAGGCTTGCTTTATATTTTGAAATAAAATGGAAGACATTGTTCCAGCCCTGAGAACTCAACAGTCTATAGAAAGTAAGTCTTTTTAGTAGAGAGATTTCAAATTTACCATATAGAAATGTTAAGAATTCTGAACCAAAACTGTTACACAGGTATTCTTTATAGTGTTAATCTGGGCAGTTGAAGGAGTGGGACTTCCCCTGCTTCTTCTGCCTTTGAAAGTGAAAACTCCATACAAATCTGGTGATGAAGCACCACGAACACATCCTGTCGTGGCTTCTCACTGCCAGGCAGAGTGAAAGGAAGGGCTTAGGAAACAGTCAGTGAATACCTGTGAAAACTCTCTAGACTGATTGACTGACAACTCCTGAGTGGCAAGACGCTCATCCAAGTCCTGGCATACATAGAGGAGACCCTGGAACAGGAGTGCACCTTGGCAGTAAATCAGTATTTCTGCCAAGGATGGGGTGATAAAAACAGTAACAGGCCACCATTCTTGTAGGTAAGCACATGTATAGATATGAAAAAAGAAATTGTCCTTATAGGATCTGATTTTTTTTTAATCTTTTTTGAATAGCTGCATCTGTATGACAGGATCTGCATTGTCATCTTTTAAAAATGTTAAGTAGAGTCAGATTCTGTAATCTCATACATAGTTCTGAGCATCCAAAATTCTAGGAGACAACCCAATAATAATTACTGTAAATTGGAAAAAAATGTCTATAGGTTTGAGCTATATTTGGCTTATGAGAGCTCAGTGAAGATACAGCTATAAATTCTTTCCTCCCTGACCATTTTATACACTGATTTTAAAATGTCATATTAGTATTGCGGTCGTATGATTGCTTGCACAATGATGTTCCTCTGGGTAGATTAGAAGTAGTTTATAAGTTGAGGAGATAAGGAAATTATTGACTATCAGCAGTAGCAAATCTTAACTATGCTGAGATGTACTCATGCCTTCATCTGAAAGTTAAAAATATCTCACATCCAAGAAAAGATTAGGTGCTCTAGTTCTAAGTCATTCAGAAATCTTCATCTGTATAAATGAAGTAGTAGAGCCATCCAGCAAATTTTTTTCTTCTGCTTCTAAAAGGATGAAGAAGTGGAGCAGAAATGGTTATTGTTATTTTCAGTTACCCATATAAACATGGTCAGATATTGGTATGCATCAGAATTCTCATAAATTATCAATACAGAATAAGCATATTGCTTGTAGTGCCACTGATAAGTGCCAGCCTCTGTGTTCTTCTCCATCATTTTCTTAAAGTACATTTCCTGTCATCATACAATTTGCAAGTGCTTTGGGACAAGTCTGCTTTTGGAACTGCAAAAATAATTTGGATAAAAAGTTGAAAATGGGGTTATGATGCTACCCCACCCAATCAAGCCCTTGGAAATAATTAGTATCACAGGACTGATTTCAGCATAGAAAGCCAGCTGCTGAAGTGATAATAGGTATAGCCCAAACCTGCCACACCTAACTTTTTGTTTCCCAGGCCATGTAAATAAATAGTCATCTTTGCGTATAAGTGTACCTGCACCTCTCCTGTTCCATTAGTTCTGAGTACAGTAGGGTCCTTCATCTAGATTGGCAGATATGTTGCAGCAGGCACCCTCCTATTTCATAACACTATGTATCACTTTGGTATGCTCACAAGCAGAGAGGGTAATTACCACTGCTGGTACTATCGGTGACATTGATATTATTGGTTCCCAAGCAGCCTTTTTAGGATCGTGGTTTTATTCAGCCTCAGGAGAAAAAAAAAAAAATACTTAAAATTTCAGCGCAGTTATACATTTTCTTTCACACTCTACCTAACTTTTTATAATTTTTTTTTAGAAATAGTTTTATTAGGAAAAATATGCTAAGAAATATTTGTAGATTCTGTACGTAAACATTTGCTTCTAGCCTTTCCAATATGTTTCCAATAGGTTGCTCTATAGGTAGCTTATGGTTTCCAGTCTTGCCAACTGAAAGTGTATTAGGCTGCCTTATAGTATATGCTATGCTGTGCTTTTTAGAGCTTCAATTTTGTATGATCTATTTGCTTTTTGTGTTTTAGGCAAACAATTTCTTGAGGTTTTTTTTTTTATGCTAAGCTCCAAAATCAAGTAAAAAATGAAGTAGGAAGTAACTCAGGAAGTAACCAACAGTCCAACTCAAGACTAATGCTTTGATCTAGGACTTTGTAATGCAGCAAAGAGTTTGCCTTCTTGAGCCTTGGTTAGCTTGGAAAACAGCTGAAGTTTATGTTCTAGAAGGATCACCAATTCACTGTGAGTTTCTGGAGCACAGAGTCAGGAAAGAGTAGATATCCTTAAGGTGCCACAAGGTCTGTTCCTGAAATTAATTGAAGGGTAAGCCTAATGAAGCTGTTCAAAACAGGATATGGTGAAACACAGAGCACTCCCTCTGCAAGTAAATCCCTCTTCCTTCTACACATCTCTACATTCTCTATCAAAATAAATAGCTGTGGCTATTTGGAATCAGAGTGCCACTAGTGCTGTACTTTCCATTTTAGTTTCTGGATTACAGTGGCTGTTAAGTACTGGAGACTGACTTATATATATATTTTCATCTGTCTCATTTTTTTGTTCTTTTCCCATTTCAGGGACTATCTCAGTTGTTATCCACCACTCCTGTTTACTTAGATGGAATTCAGGGAGGTATTGGACCATTATTTCTTTAGGAGTGTGAGGATTAAACCTGCTCCTGTGTTGCAATACTAAACTCACTCACAGTTGCGCCCTATTCCAGACTTATCAACATGCTGAAAAAAGTCTAGCTCAGCAATGCTGCAGCCTGCATAAAGTGTCTGTCTTGCTCTTGTATTATCCAGAAGTCCAAAAAGCTGCATTTTGCGAGATTTCTGATACACAAGAGAGTCAAAAAGGCTCTGATTAAAATAAGAACCTACCTAAAAGTTTGTCTCTTAATAAATCCGAACTTACACTTCCTGTCTTAGCAGTAAACGGAAGAAAATTGTTGTAATTTATTATTACTAACGTTTCTTAAATATATTAGCAGTTCTAAGAAATCGTTACATAGCTGTAAGAAAGGCCTCTCCTGACCAAGATCTAAGATATTTATTTACGAGAAGTTAAGTCTGGTTTGTCATGTCCACAAGCAGCATTCCAGGTCAGTAGCTATTTCATGGATAACATTCTAAGCCCAAAGCCTAAGGAATAATTACATTTTGGTGTGATGTCATTTCTGGTGGGAGGGAGTTCTGCAGCAGGGGACAGTCCTCCCCTTGTTTAGCTAGGAACTTGTTTAGCTAGTAAAAGCACTGAGATTAGGTCCAGGATTGCAAATTCAACCATACAAAACCATGAAATTTAAAAAATAATATTCACTGTTCTCAATCTTTAAGATACTGATGATGTTTTCAGGGTTGAGGTTTTTTTGCATAACTGGAGTGGAAAAAAAAACCTAATATAATCACTTTTCTTCAGATCCTAAAGAAAAGCTTGCCAAATTCAGAGATTCATTACTGAATCATGAGAACTGACAATACTGTGTTGCTCAAATAAAATTGAAAAAGCCTATCAGTTGGATTCATCCAAAGAAATTTACCCAGAATTTATGGGGGGGTTTTTTTCTGTTCTTCTTTTACATAAAGCTCCCACAGCTTTCTGAGGAACTTGTATACCGTAACTAGCTTGTGCATCTATAATGAGGGAATGAAGATGGAGGTTAACATTAACCGAGATGCCAGAGTATCTTGTGATGTGTCTCAGCCGTCATGATAATAATTTCAGAGACATCCCAGTTCCCTAGGGCTCCAAGTCATCACCACACAGGTCAGTGTCAGCCCTTGAATTTTGAGTTGCAACCTTCCAACAAAACAGCTGTCTACAATTAGAAGACACTTAAACGCTCTCAAAGTATAAATTATAAGTGGATAAAACTTTAGGTACCTTGCAGCTAACCACATAAGCATTGCCATTTGAGGTTTATTCTAAAAATGAATTATAAAGGAAGTTAATTTTTCTACTTTAAACTTATTAACACCATACATTACACATATGAACTACAGTGAAAGTTAATTTTTATGCTCTGAAATTACTGACTTCCCACAGTTATCTATCGAACATATAATGTCCATATAGGAAAAAGGAGCGAATTTCACTCTGAGGGTGGGGTACGCCATTGACTGACATCTATGACTTCTATGACTATCAGTTATCTATGACTTGCTCCTTTGACTGTCTGTATTGGGGGCTTATATTGGAAGAACTATAGGAAGCTTATGACTTTCAAGGACCTTCAAGGTCTCAAAGGACTTCCGTTGCTATACCAAGAGCTGAAGGGGCAAGAGCTGGATTTGAAGGCAATGGTTAGTATTATTCTTTTCTTTTTTTTTTAGTTTTACTTTAGGGTCGCTTGGGGTACAGGCCTGAACATTTGGAAGTGTTAATCTGGAAATTCCATAGTGTTTACAGTTCCTACTTCTGGTACTCAGTCCAGTCTCAGTCCAGTGGAGAACTTGCAGGTTTCCTGCTTCCCCAACTCCCTGTCTCCCCTTCTACCTTTCTCATTTCAAACATTGTATGCTGCTACCTTCTGAGCAAGGCACAAGAGTGTGTGTGATTTAAGAGCTCCACAGTGTTGGCCCAGTAGTTTCCTGTAGCTGCATACTATGGTATATCTTCTATAGTTTCACATGATTCAAATTAGATAGAAAGAGAATCAATAGGGGATTTTGTTCTGGGTAATCTATGCAATATTTCCCTTTTTTTCTACTCATATATCTGAATACATATCAAGAGCAAAATTCAGGAGAGAATTAGTAATCTGTAACTTCTTCCTTAAATGTTTTAAATGCCATTTTATGTTTTCCCTCTTTACCTAAACTTGTCATACATATTCTTCTTCCTAATATTTTTCCAAAGAGTGATTTATTTTTACTATTTTTCTTACATACCAACTGTATGGTATCTTCTTTTCCCTGTGCAGTCCTTCACTGAGTGTTCCAATAGAGGAAATAGGCCAGATTTTAATAGTCTTCACCTTGCCCATTCCAGTTTATCCACTCTCAGCTGTACATTTTATAATGCCTACCTCAGTCATGCCAAGCTCACATTTTTCTGCAATGAGTGTTAGGTCCTGCTGGCAGGCACTGCCTTCTGAATCTAAAGTAGGGCTTTTATTCTCAGTTGCAAATGTCTATATTGTTGTTATTCGCAATGGTGGATTTGTACAGTCCTGTCAGTGATGCCAGTTTCTACAATGTAGTTAGTGCATTCCACTTGCTGAAAGTCAATATCTGGAATTTACATGACCTGATTTATTTTTAGAACTGCAGATTTTAGAGTGTAAACACATACTATACAAGCCCCAGCTTTAGTAGATGATCTTCTATTCTGGGTGTTTGTTAGATAGGCTTTGTCACAGTCACTATATCCAGTTTATGGCAGTCTTTGCAAAATAGGTGAATCCTGTTTTTACAATTTGGACTACAGTTAGTCCAGGAGCTTTCCAGTGACTTAACTACTGTTGCCTGTAGTGTGTCAGCTATGGTTTGTCAAATGACAGCTTGTACTGAGCACTTTAGAAGGCATAAATATTAAAATAAACCTTGTCCCAAAGTCTTCAGAGAGCACAGAAATGGGCAGAAAGCAGTGAGACATCAGGAGCAGTCCCTTCTGTATTTCTATATATAATTTAGAATTTTAACATAATAGTTCATCATTTATCATCTACCTAATGTTCTAAACCCTTCTAGTAACAGAGCGTGATATTCAGCTACTGCCAAGGGATACTGACAAACAGAAACAAAGACAGTTGTCCTATGTTACAAATTCCCTTTGAGCCGCCTTTCTTGTGAACCTGAGGACTTTATATAGCTATTGGGGATTCATCTGTGTCTTTTTTGCCACAGGTTGTGTTAGTTCTTCTCACAACTTATCTGTAGATCCAGCTTCTCTGTTCTATTTCAACACTCATTTGTGATGAAGTTTTTGAAAATTGGTATAGTAAACAGTAAATTTTTCTTCTTTTCAAACTTTGACTACCTACCTATTTGCTGTGTGCTTCCCAAGATGCTGATTGTAGAACAAATATCCTAACCTGTAGACCTGCCATATGGGCTCTGGCCACTTGTGTGTTGTAACAGGTCTGCTGTTCTACTTGTGCTGAATTAATTTTCTAGTGGAACACAGAAGTGCTTCTGCCCACAAATCTATTTAAATGATATCTTTTGGCTCAGCTTAGAGTTGGTCGCTTTGCAACCATACAGCAGTTCAGTAGGACCCAATCTGATGTTGTGGGTTCTGCTGATCGTTAAAAAATGAAACCGTGAGATGTGACTCAGGTGGGAGAGGATCCTTATTCAGCTCTTTATGACACTGTGGAGAGGTTGCAAAATGGTTTAATGGAATCTTAAAAATCAATCAGCTAGCAAACTGCCCTGTATTTGATATCATGATACTACAACTTTGCATTTCTCTCAAAATCTCCTGTTATTTCTGAAATATGAGTCTCCTATAGACAGATAGTATTTCCTAGAGAAAATTCAGTAAAATTTCTAAGGCATTGTGAATTGAGTGGATTGATAGGACCAGTGCTACTGTTTCTAGTTTCACTACCATTAGAAGACTTCTTTTCTGCTATGGCTGTAATAACATTCTTAGTAATCCTCTGAGAGCCATGCCTTACTTTTGACAATGTGTTCTGCAGACAATGATACAAGAATAGCTTTTTCTCTCTCTTGTATACTGTGCTCTCTAGTACATAATGCTGTTCCAACTCCACATTATATAGTAATATGCATTTGGTGAAAGTGAATGTTTGATTGATTTCCTTCTTCAAATGAGAAAATGGAATGTTAGTTCCTGTTGGTCAAGGTACTGGTTGTTGGTTTATAACCTCAGTGAATTCGTGCATATCTAGATTTTTTTTAAAGGTATCAGTTGTGGGGAATCAGGTATTTACCAACAGTGTGTATAAACAGATGTATTTACCTCAAGTGACCTCATAATTTGAAGAGGAAAACAACGCGTGTTTACTGATGTTATGCCAACATTAAAACATCACAGAGGATTTAGGTAACCAGTGCTAATCCCTCATAACAAATGAAATGATGGTTGGAATGATGGAAGCAGAAGCATCAGTTTCAAATTGTTTCCCCAAAATAAATTACCAGCCATTTTGTCAGCATAAGTTGAGTTTGTAGGAGATAGGCATGACATTTTTCTTGTTATGTTGGCCAAATTAGTATAGAAGTGTATCTGATAGCACACCCACATCTGAATTAAAGGAATGTAAACCTAAAAAAAAAACCTAAGATGGGAAACTGATGAGAAGGAGGGAGAGGATGAGACACTGGGAAGAGGTGAGCCTCTGGAAAGTTAGAACTGCCCAGCATAGGTGGACATACATTAAGGTAACATGTTTTTTAGGGATGCTATGCATCTGCAATTCCCACTGACTTCATGGATTAGACAGTTTCACAAATGTGCTCAGAATCTGTAGCTATGTTCCCATCTAAAAATATGTGAATGTCAGATCCATTAGTTCAAGACCTAACATCATCTATAATATCAGAGGAAAAATCAACAGGGAACTAATATTCATCTGTACTCTGCTATCATCTGTGACTCTGATCTGTCACATTGTGGGACACACTGGTCTGCAGCAAAGCCCCTAGTCTGTAGTTCAAAGCCACTAGGCCTGTTTCTAAATCTTTTGTAGGGTGTTGCTTAGAGTTAGATTTTCAGGAGAAGGTATTGCTTTCCATAGATGTATGAGATGTTAACTATTTGTCTCCACTTTGTGGGAGGGATGGTGTGCACAGATAGTACAACTGAAGTAAAACTCAGACTTCTTGATCAGTGACTCACTTGATTAGCCAGGCTTCTATGCGTAATGCAGAATTGTGATACTGATGTTACAAAGTGACTCTTCTAAAACCTTCCCACGAATTATAATCATGCTCTTACTGTGTAGTCTGACAGCACCTTTCTTCCATCCAAGGAGCTCAGCACATTTCACAACGATTAAGCCTGCCAATGAAATAGTTAAATACCATTATCCCGTTTTTCTAGATGAGGCATATAGAGATTAATGACTTGTTAGAGTCACACAGGAAACTGGTGACAGAGCAAGGAATAGACCGCAGCGCTCCCAGCTCTCCTGCCTATGCTTTTGCTTGTAAAATGACTCTTTCTACCAAAAGAGTAAACACTCCTGGCTTTGAAACAGCAGTACTAATGCATGAACTGAAAAGATGGATTACTGAGTCAGTGAAATAAAAAACTAAAGCAGCTCTGCTTCTCTTCTACTAACACAATGGAGGAACTGAGCTATTATTGGTATAGGAATGCTCCTAAGTAAAGACAGCTGGTAAAGAATGCAAGAGTCTGAGACCTGAATTTGAAGAAGGTGAGGGGAGGGAAGGGGATTTCAGCACACTGATGCAGCCCCCACCTCCAGAAGTCTAGCATGACCATGAGAGAAGAAACAGCTGTTAATCTGGGCTTGAGTCCTGAACATCCTGATTCATTCTTCATCTTCTTGATTTGGCTATGTGTGAATCTCACCATTTCTGTTCAGACAGAGAAAGTGTATTGTGTTCATTGTCCTCTGTGCGGGTCACAGGCGATGATGGTGTTTTCTCTTTCCTGGTGGGGGAAAAAGGTACAGCTCAGTTTTGTGGCTCATCCAGAAATGGTATCCGTGCTCACTCCTTTACTATATGTGATGAGGCCAGTGTTTAACTGCTGGCTCATGGGCTTGCATTCAGTTTCCCAACTGACAGTTTAATGCAGATGAAAGAATAATGTTTCTCTCCTGCCCTGGCCAGCACAGCTAGCCTCTCCTTAAGGGCCGACCAGAGTCTTCCACAGTCTACAGTGACTGTTTAGTTATTGACCTCATCTTACTTCAGAGTTGTTCACAGTATATATTGTCTGTCATGTTGATAAGACCTTATGAAAGACATTGGTGTGGAAAAACTGTTTTCTAAAATGCATATTGAATGCAAATTAACTTAATGTAGGTTAAAAGTAAATTGGATTACTAAAGGTATTTGTGCTATCAGAATCTTTTTGTCTTGTGTAATTTCAAGGTTTATAATTTAACAAATGTTTTTAAACAATAAAAAAGAGAATATTCCATTGTTAAGTATACAAAACAGAGCTTTGATACAAGAGAGTCAGGGTGTTTGTTGAAATTCAGAAACAGAACAAGTGAAGTGTGAAAGATGAGAAGAAGTTTCCTTGGCTAAGACAATGTTTAAGCAACTGAAAATGTAAGACAAACTTCCAGTTCTGCTTTACCAGGAAGAAGAAAGAGACGTGCTATGTACTTAAAATTTTCACCTTGAACATCACCTAAACTAAGTACACTAACTGTTTTAGCACAGAAGCACACAATGAAAGAACAACTTATGAAATGCATCGTCTTAGTTAAGCAGAAGTACACATAAAAGCTTACAAATAAAAATACAACAGATCTTTGTTGGAAAGATACTGTAAAAGTGAAATAGTTTAGCTTGTGGCTTTTAATTTTTTAAGATTATTGTTGCTGTTCTTGACTGTAAGGCTTATATACTTTGAGGATTACATCTGTAGTATAACAGTGTATACAAAAGGAAATGTACTATTCATGATTTGTCTGATGACATGAACTGTGAAACTTTGAGCTGTCTGATATGTATTGCTAGAGAAGGAAGGTGGATTTTGTAAGTGCAAGAGTAGAAATTGGGAGTTTGGGATTCCATGTGTGTTGTGTAATGAGAGAAATATATGTATCTTTTAAAATAATTACTGTGTGTATTTATTGTATAGTCTATTTCTGCAGTATTATCCTCCCTAGCTCCCTAGTTTTAAATCAAAGGAGTCCATTAGGAGGAATTCCTGGCAAAAGTGAAAACAAGATACAATCCAGGAGTCCTAAATGAAACAATAGGAAAGCCATTACTGGGATTCATGCTCAGCCTGACTCCCACCTGGGCTGACAGTTTCTTCTTTCAGTAAAGATTAGGATAGAAGGTGATACTTATGAAATCTTAAAGATGCTGGCCTACGCAGGGAAAAGGGTTGAGTGAACTATTCGGGGAGTGTCACTGAGTGCTGACAAGGACTGACACATACTATGAATGGCAGCAGACTTTCTGTATGACCTTGGTCGAGTCACTTAATCCCTCTGTGACTTGATCTCCTCATCTGTAAAATTAGATAGTAATAATAATACTTCCCTGCCTCAGAAGGAGCTGCGGCGATTACTTCATTACTGTTTGTAAGGCGTGTTCAGAGACTAATAGACAAGATGCAATGGAAGTGTTATTATTTATTGTTGGAAACCTGTACAATATCAAACATCTTGATCATGCTCTGGAAAATATATTGTTAACTGGCTGTTCCTTGGGGATCTGATATTACCAGAAACCACATGAGCCCATCATTCCTTCCGTCATTCCTCTGTTTCCTTTATGCTCTTGTATTCAAGTAGTTCTGCACATGTTGGTAGGAAAGATTAGACAACCTCTCTGCCTGCCAGAAAAGTATGCCTGTTCCTATGATAGCTGCTTTTTGGCTGATATAAATGGTGAACTTGAGGCCCTTGAAACTAAAATCATGTACTGGGAGTATCCTGTATAGGTTGACATAGAGATTGGTAATAAACTTTCTACTGAGTTGTGGTTTCAGAGAAGTAGATCCCAAGTGTCTGAGATGATTTTGAAGACCAAGGGACCTTCCACTGGTGTGAGCATCTCCCTCTTGGCCTAAGGGATTCTTAGAAGCTGCAGCTCTGTGGTTATTAATACCTGTTCTGTTCATTGTTTGATCACATATCAGTGCAAATTTCATGGGGATCAGATATGGACATGCAACGACATTTCTGTCAAATTAGCCAAAGCTCAATTTGTCTAACCAGTCAGAATTTTTTGAATGAATGTGCATCAACAAAGTGAATTTATACCAGCCAGTGTAGCTATGTTGTTTTTAACGCAGTACTATTGGATTGCTAGAAGCTTTAAAGCTGAACTTGTATCACTGAACCCTAGCTGCTCACTCATAAGTGGACTGTACATGCATATATATGCATTATATTAACTCCACTATGCAGGTGAATCCTCTTGGCCACAGGGACTTACAAATAGCCTGTAAACATATTTAAACTGTGCTTGAAGTGTTCTGGATCCACAGATACAAATTACATACAAACAGAGATTTTCAGTAATTCCAGTAGGTGATATGTCTAAGAAAGACCATTTAGCTTCTCCGTGACTGTGAAAACAATGAATTTTGATTGTTAATATTAAGGCTCCAGATTTCTTTTGGACTGTATATCTCTGTAGTCACATCCCTTTTCTATAATATGTTTTCTGTTCTATGAATAAATGTTTAAATTCTTTATTTAAATCTGAATATAGAGTCTGGGAGTCTGGTAAATCACCAACAAATGGTAGTTAATCACAAGTGACTGTGGCTTATATGAAGTATTGCGTATGTTTGCAGCTACACCCAAACACTCACCTTAAAAACACACAGGGACAATACTATGTGTTAGGTTGCACAATGCATGAGATAGGATAACGCAACGTTCATATTTCATTGTTGTCGTATTTGCTGCTCCTGTCAGTTTTTTCTCCTGAGCAGCATGTAAGTATGTAGCATTGCTAAGCTCTTTTTCACCCTCATCTCTACAATGTCAGAAAGTTCTGTAGAAGTGATCCATTTGATCATTCCCTTTGTGTTCTTTCACAGTCAAGTGAAACACTTTTTTTCTTTTAACTCACAAATTCTCCTCTAAGGCTCCCAGTGACATCATCTAACTAAGACTGTCAGGGTGTGGGCCATTATTGTTATTTATAGAGCACCAGAGCTAGGAAGATGTTGGCAGAGTTTAAATCAGACCAGAAACATTCTAACATTAATAAAGACAAGAAATTAAAGACAACAAGGAGTAGAAGAATTTTAATACAGGAGAAAAGATAACTTTCGTACTTTCTTTTCTTTTTTCCTAGAAAAACAAGTATAAATTACTGTCTTGCTAAATTATCTGATAGTTACACATTTATCAAGAGTATATGTAATTTATTTCTTTAAATGTGCGAAATATGCTGTATATATTTTAGTTGGTTCTTATAAAGCACTGTTTTAATGTAATATACATTTCTTTCTTTGAAGAACAGTATGCTTAGTTGTAGCTAGAGCTATTCTGAGCAGTAAGGAATTCTGGTGTGTTATGTGTGCTGATGTATGTTTGAACAGAGAGTATTAAAGCATTGGTTTAAACAGAGAGTATTAAAGCATTGAACACAAAGTATAATGTTGACTTGTAGACAAAAATATGGCTATACTTAGGTATATACTTATGTCTTAGACATAGGATGTAGGTATTGACACGCTAGTATAATGCAGTTACAGAAAAAAATACTATTAAATATATCTCTCCATATAATCATTATAATAAAATTCACCAAGCCTAGTAAGATTCAGCAGTAAATTTAGCCTACAGAATATGTTTCAAAATAAAGTAACTTGGGTTGAGTACTTTCGAGTTATAGAAAGTATGCTAAAGGATTGCAGCAATGATAATATCTTCTAAATATCACTAATATACACTGAATAAACCACTTTCATTTGGAGAGAAAATGTAGGATATAAGCATTGATTTAAATTGCAGAAATTTCCTTTTGATTTTAAAAGTATGTCTTAGGAAAGTAAACTTAATTTTTAACATTTACAGGAATTTTTTTTGGCCTTCCCTCTTTGAGCAAGGAGAAAACAACTGGGAGAGCTTGGGAAAGCAGCTGGCACTTCAGAGGAGGCAAGGATGTTTGATAATAATTTTCTTTGTCAAATTATGGAAAATAGCGTTTGAAAGAAATAATTTATTTTTCTCTCTTCCTAGCCATTTCTGTTGTTTCATAGAGTCAGTATGGAGGTCTCAACAAAAGATGTGTATGGTTATAATCTCACTTCTTCATATCCTGAACCTGACCTTTAACAACATGTGTATATTATGTGATTAATGTTTTGCTTGACCTACACGTTTGTATACAACCTTGCTCTTGGCGCAGTACACTTTTGTAGTCTTGCAGATCACGTTCTAGAAGTTGCACTTCTTCTGTGCACTTTCTTTGGAATAATTTTGGGGTGCTTACTGTGTTACCATTCATTTTCTCCCAGCACTCCCTATGTATCAGAGCAAACAGACTGTCAGTTTTGCTGCAAAGTCCAAGACTCGGCAGCATACCAATACTACATACTGGAAACATCATAGCAGTTTGATAAGGATACCAAACACTGGTGCAAATAATCCTTTCAGCTTTTACCTTGATTTTTATGTATTTTGACATTAGTTGAAGATTTGTTATGCTTCCTAGCATTTCCAGTTGCCATGTATTTTACCAGCTCAAAAATACACTTTAGCACAGAAGTTGCAGAGAGCATCCTGAAGGTTTTAACCTCCCTGAAGGGGACAGTTGTGGATCCTGGGGTCAGCGAAGACAAAGGAAACAAAGGGCTGTGCCACGGGCTGCTTGGTCTGATTTGGTATGAACAGCTTTTGGTAGAAACAGTATCTCTAGAAAACTTTGCTAGGGTTTGCAGTCCCTTCTTCAAGGAGATACTCTTTTGCTTAGGTGAGTAGGTGGCTTCCCCTTCTTCCACCACCCAACTTTTAAAGTTTCCATCCTCCACCCAGGAGGAATCTTGCTCCTCCCAGATTTCTGGGCTCTGGCCCCTCTCCCATGTTCCCTGGCTTGTTCCTAAAATCAATTGACACACCTTTGGTGGCACAGGCTAGCGTGATTGTTTTAGAGAAAGACTTGCCCACGTGGGCTGCCACACGGTCAGAAATCTCAAACAAAAATGCGCCTAAGAAATTCCAGACAAATATGCAGTGGAAGCTTTCCAAGCACCAGGGCAGTCCATATGCATATAGCATAGAGCTGATCTGCGTGCACTCACACAGGAGTTTCAGTACGTAGTAAACTTTGTAATCAGTTTCGCCAGAGTCAGGAAGTCACCATTAGTTGTTTAATTAATGATCTCAGTATTTATTTTAATTTATGATCTCAGTATTTAATTTATGATCTCAAAATTGTCCTCACAAGTGTGAAGACCTGAAAAACACTTTTTTTAATTGGCAACTCTGGAATACAGGTGTATCATTGCTGTATCAGTGTCTTCTGTCTGCTATAGTGGAAATGCTGTTTCTTTGAAATAAACCACAAACAATATGTTGTGTATGAGCTGAGACACAAGGTTTACAACCCCCACGTTGTAAGCTACAGGTCAGAGTCTTCACCCGCTTGTTCAGTATAGTATTTTATCAGTGTTATAGCCAACATAAACATATTGCTTGTCCTATCTGTGCTTCTTTATAATGTTACCAGGATTGCAGCAATTCATTGTCTGTCATTTATATATCTGCCTGTCAAACCAAATGCTCGTGCAGTACTCAGTGCTGCTCGGAGCTGACTGGAGTGACAGCTCTGATCACGCCAGTTACCAAGCAGTATCTTCTAGTTGGTAGCGAAGGCATTGCAGTCCTTCTGCTGGCATTTAGTCTTCACAGAGGCACTACTCTTTATGCAAGAAAGGTCTTGTAAATATGCATTTGTAAGATCCTATCTCTTTGTTTACTTGCTCCTGGTGTAATCAGCTGATATTCCATTTTTATTTGATTTATTTGACTATGTTGCCAGTATTATTGCATTTGTGGTATGTAGCGTTCATTTTCATTGCTATTCATGACATTGGTATCAATGCTAATTTTGGTGGTACCATAAGGAGAGGAAGATTATGATCTCTTCCTCAGTGGATAGTAACAGATAGTAAGTAGTGTCTTTCATAATTAAATAATGTAAATAAAATGCTTCTCACTAATTAAAGGTGATAAACTGAAAGGGAATTCAATTAGTTAAAAAAATTTTTTTAAAAAAGCAGTTCCTAAAATGCCATCATCTTTTTGAATTTCAAGTGCATTTTAAATGTGCTAACAAGAAGCTGAAGAAGTTTTTTGTGATGGTCTTCAGTTCATAGATTTCTTGGTATTCCTGGTTAAGCAGAAACATCAGTCATATGTTGTCCTGTTTCTGCCCTTTTCCCAGTCTTCAACAGAGAATTTATGAAAATATTTCTGAGGAAAAAAATAGTTTTGTTTTTAATGCAGGTCAGATGCAATAACTTCACAGGCTTTCCACAAGGTACAGGAGATAAAGCAGCCTCATTACGATGATTTGAATTTTCCATGTCTTTTCCAGCTGTATTACAAGAGTGAAAAGCTAACAGCAGAATACTTTGATGGCAAGTGGAAGAGACTGGTATAGAATTCTTAATCTGCTCACGAAATATTAGTAAGTTTTTCTGTACTGCATAATTGTGTCGGTTGGAATCGGCATATTGGTTCAGGCTGTCCCTCTTCAGGGGACATCTTTGCTCTGGCCACGGCGTGGTTGGAGGCCAGAGGGGGCATGAGTCAGGGCGAGGAGCGCCGTGCCCTCGCCCATCCGGCAGCCCGTCCCGCCGGCCGTGTCCCCATTTCCAGGCAGGGCCTGTGTGGGCCATTGGCTGCGCCCGGGCCCCGCCTCGCCTCCCATTGGCGGAGCCGCTCGCCTCCTCCGTCTCATCTGGCCCGGCGGCCGCGCTGCCGCCTGCAGCTCTTCCACCCCGACCGACCGCAGAGGCACCCGAGGTTGCCTGCTCACCAGCCCTCCGTCGAGAAGGTGTGTTGCATGGGAGGCGGTGGGAAGGGTGCGCATTAGCTGGTGATAGTCGTTCTCAGAGGCTGAAGAGTAATGGCTGTTCAGGAGCATTTAGGAGGAAAAAAGAAAGGAGGAAAACACTCACGAGTGGGGTTAGAAAGGGGTATGGAGGACTGAACCTGAAATTGTTGGCAAAATGGATTGCTAATCCTGGGATTGCCAAGCCCTTGTTTCTAAAATTGCAGAGAAGTATTTATCATATTAATTAAATCCTCTATATTTAAAGGACAACTTTTGTCTCTGTTCAGAAGTTTGCCCAAGGCTTTGGAAAGCAAACCACCAGAGTATCTGTTCCTGAGTCCACTAGACTTTAAATGGGATAGGGTTAAATAACTAAATAGCACTCAGGGGGTCAACTGTTGGCCTGAAGTCTTATTAGTCCGTAAGTGTGGAATAAGATTCCCAAGGTAGAAGCTCAGGTACTACAAAGATGAGGGCCATGTAGGCTCACAGGAAGAAGGGATTGTATTAGAAAATAGGAAACACACTGGAATTTTTCCATCAGATGAAAGCAGCTCAGACATCTGAACTCAGGTGCAATTGACTGTCTATACCTGAGGATACAATTAATTTTTCATAACTATATCCAGTTAGAAGCTTGCAGATAATGTTTATTTACCAGAATTCCCTGTGTTTTTATTTGATAAATTCTTACTTCTAGGGGTTTTTTTTATATTTTCTATGGAGAAAAGTTTAAAAGTGTGATGCAAGTTAACATGTTTGCATTGAATATGTACTGGAACTCAGTTTCCATGGAAATTATTTTCTGCTTCTGCCTCACGTCTGGACTTGGAATTTTGTAAGATGCCAATGTTTCTTCTTCACCTTAAATCTAGTTCCAAAGGACGGCATGATTAAACTCTTAGGATTGTCCTTTAACTGTTAACTCAGAGAGCTGATGCAAAGCGAAGGCATCTCAGCCATGTTATAACTTGTTGCGCTTGTGTTTCTGGCTCCCTTCTAATCAGAAAAAGAGGAAAGAAGATGTTTCAGTCTGGTTTTCTTTCATTGCAGAGTGCAACTCCAAAAGATTTTCCAATCCCAGCTGAGCTAAGGATTCCATGCTTTGAAATAGAGCATCTAATTAAAAACAGAGTTTTTTCTTCTTAACCATGAGTCAGACAAAGATTTCAACAACACATAGACTACTTCATACTAAATCACTGTTTACCACAGCAGTTAATATAATAGCACCTACATGTTGTATTTAACATTTAATTAGACATGGCCGCTGTCAAAATAGTCACAAGAGGCTGGATAACCGCACCCAACGGACTGATACCCAAACGTAATGCTTACAAGGATCCCATTTAAATGGCATTTTCATGAGACTTTTGGGAGGGATAGTCTCCATGGGTTTTAAAGACATGGTAACTTGTTTGTATAACTTTCCTGATTGCTCATTACACTTACTGATTGTGACACCGCACCAACCTTCATCATCTTCCTATAGGAGATCTTTCAACATCCATTTCACAGTCACCTGTTTTATTAACTGTTGACACAGTGGCTTTTTAGAAAGGTGTTAAAGTTCATATCAGAGTTAAGCCTATGGGTGTTTGCATTAGCTTTCTGCGGTTTTTCCCCATGCTTCTAGGTGCTTCTGTTATTTGTTTCATTAGCATATATAAATCCAAATGGTTTTATGTATTAATATACAAGATATACAGGTAGATGATACAAATCAGACATATGTTGTGTTTGAAATGCTTTAAAAAATCTCAAGCAAATATCTCCATTCACTCTAATACTACCTATTGTGTCACACAGGCAATCCAGTGGCAGACAGACACAAGAAATAGAGAGGGCTATTAAATACTTCTTGGTATTTAACAGTGTATCAGCATCTTTAACTGGGACAGTAAGATATTCATAAGATTTAATGTTACAAATTATGTGGTGCCGTGGCTGATGTTTAGACTTTGAACATGGGCCATAAAATCTGGTATTAAATGCCCAAGAGTACTGCTAGGAAACGTTTTCTTTTCTTTTATGAAAGAATTTACAGTTAGTGTCAACACTACAACTGAGTTATACAGAAAGTACTTTTTCTTTCCTGACTCATTTCCCTGCTAACAGTCCTTGAAGCCTGGACACGTTTCAGTCCTGCCTCTTAGTTATTTTTGTGAATTCCTGTACTGAGTGTAATTTAATCTTAACCCATGTGAAACGTGCACTAACAATTTAATATCTCTTTATTAGAGTATATTTTGAAGTTGTTAAGAAGTTCCAAAGGACTTCCAGGAAGTCCTTTGTTAAGTCATTTGGAAAACAGATATTTTGAAAAGCTTCTAAGAGTTTTCCAGCAGAGTTAACGACAGATTTTGTGGCTGTCTCATGGAAGTGGGAGTAGAGGAAGGAGACAAAAGAGAGCATGCCAATCATGGTTGTACCTACAAGACACAGTTTACAGGACCAAGTCTTGTGTCTTTGTTAGGTCTTGAATGAAGAGGGATCTGAACTAAAACTGTTCACTCAACAATGGGGTGATTTGTTTGAAGCCTTTTCTAAGCCCTAGTGCTGCAGACACGATTGTCAGGTATTGCTGTTATGTAACCAGAGAATATTAACTTCAATTAATAATTCAGTATTTAAGAGGAAACATTTGTGTCATTTTTTGCACTGTTCTGTCAAAGTATATAGGTTTTTTTATTTTAATTCATTTTCTTCAAAATATATGAATGCAATGAAAGCCAAGCTTTCTAGGTTCGTCGTGTTTCCAGTGGGAATATTCTGGGGAAAGGAAGATATTTGTCAATCATGATAACTACTAAAAAGAAGTTATTATAGACTATATGTGCTATTTTTTTCCACAGATGAAGGGACATTCCTGCTTCATTTTTTTGTTTTGTGGGATATTTTTGCCCAGAATCCTTGGTTTTCCACAGACAAATACTTCAATTGATTGTGATTCTCTGTTACCAAACTATGAAACTGAACCGCAGACATCTGCACCACCATACATTATTGCTCTATCTTTTGATAACATTGAACCAAGAAATGGAATCCAAGGTAAATAGTCTAGATGACATTAAATCTTTATCTGCGTCTCCAAGAATTACCTGTCTTTAGCAGAATTCCCCCCATTTCCCTCACAGTGTAACTAAAATGTATTCATTTTTTCATTCCCTTTTGTCTATACCTGAGATACTCCTTTCCTCTTTTTTGGAGTGGTTCTTTTTTTAAATGTGCTTTCTATATGTGTATAAAATACATTGAAAACATACTTTCAGTTACTAGAATTGAAAATTATATCAATTATATTAATTGAAAATAATTTTTCAATATTAAAATAGTGTATTTTTTCCTTTTTTCCATCTAATAAATATCACAATTTCATACTATAAATTTGTGACAAAATCAAAATCAAGTAAGACAACTGGCCAAACTGGACTTCATTATTTATTGCTCTTTAACTTTGTATTTGCTGTTACATCTGGTCTCTGCAATACAAAGGGATCCCATTTATTAGATAGTCATATGCTGTCATCTTACAGGAAACTAAAAATTCAGGATGCAGTATATATGACTCAGAGTGGGATATTTTGAGTCATGCTTGTAAGAGCTGCATCCCAGATTTTATCAAATTGCAGGAGGTGGAGTTACTGTGGCTTAAACCACTTTTTTATCTTGCTAATCTTGAGTTGCTCCCTGGATGGAAAACCTTGTTTCTCCAAACTGTCTATGATGGCATGTTTTCTTGGTGGTGTGACTCCTTAAGTGACTTGTGAGTATTTTCTTTCTCTAGCTTTTTTGCTAGAACAAGCATGGGAGTGGAAGTGAGTTATAATCTGTCAGATTTCCACTGTTATATCTCAGTAGTTCAAAAAGAGCATTAGTCACTAAGTAGCTGCTGTCCAGCTGTTCTCTTTCACCTGAGCCCAGTAGTTTTGTTGTGCTTCCGTGGAGAGTGATATGTAGGGAAAGGATGGAGAAGCATTAGAGCCTCTTGTAACTGCCATTCTTGGAAAAACGTGTTTGAATAACTCCTTCAAGCACAGAAGGGCTGTTAGATTACTGCACTGATAGGTGTTTTCAAAACAGTTTTGTCAGCAGAATGATGGGTAGATTTAAATATACGGAGACTGATTCTGCCAGGTTGTACAGGGTTTACAGTGACATAAACACTGATCCTCAGATGCTACTAACTTTGCCTTTTACTTTCTTTGTGTCTAACCATGCTTTTCTTTTTTTAGCCCCCCTTTTTTATTGCCTCAAATTACAAGCATGCAGTACATGTTTCCAGGGAGCTGCATTATGCTGCCTTTCCACGTAACGTGTTGCTGTGTTCACTTGTGACACACCACATACCCTCACTCTTAGTCACATCTGTGCTTGCTTTAACACTGCATTTGAGTGGCAGGTGTCATCCCTCCTGTGAAACCCTTCTGTGAGACCCGGAAGAAATCAGTTAACCAAGACTGAAGCTTGATGGCAAATTGAAAGGCTAAATGTGCAGGTGTTCTTACATTGTCAAGGCATAGTTGCTCACTGCCTGGACTTCTGTGTCATTTCCAGTTTCTTTTGTCCTTTATCTACTTATCTTTATTTTTGGTGGCTGCACATACTTTTGGGCAGAAACCGTGATTCTAACTGTATTTGCAGAAGTACCTAATGTTGGCATTACCTGAGCAAATTTATGATAGATTATAACAATTTTGATTATGCCTCTTCAAATTTAATTTCAATTTGGATATACACAAAACATGAAACTGTGCTCTTCCATATTTTTCTGAGCTCCTTCAGTAACAAACTTTGAGTAAAATTGAGTTGATAATTATTGATTCTTTCATATTTGATCTAGGCCATGAGGGCCAAACCACTTTGTTTTTCTTTATCCTGTTGCAACACATCAAAAAGAAAAAGGTTCTGCAATTCAAACTCAGCCAGAAGTTGGGCCCTTCTTTTGAAACTGAGGTAGAAAAAATGCAGTTCTCTTTCTCACATAGCTATTTTGACTTTGAAAGCCTAATCAGACAGAGAAAATAGATAAGCTTTTAGTCACTACAGCCATCAGGCATTATTTTGAGCTTGCATAGGGTAGCAAATCAGATTCATAAGAATGTTCTAGTAATATGGTAGAGCAGAACTACTTCTAAAGTTGTTAGTAAATCATATATTTAATTTACAAATATATTTGGTTACCTACAAATACCTCTTCAAGCTTTTTTCTTTTCTTTATTGTCATTCTCTTGATTATTTATAAGAACTGTAACTTTTTTTTTGGAATTGTAAAAGGTCTTAAGTCATTTTTGTACATGCAATCTTGTGCTTTGGAAATGTATTGTTAAATATTTAAGTCGTTTCAACTTACATTTTCCAAAATGTCTGTTTTCGCAGTGACTTTAGAAGCCCTTAAAGAGGCTGGCTTTAAAGGATTTCATCTACAAGCTCGAGAAGTGGAAGGAGATGTTCCTGTTGGTACTTTTAAAATTACAGATCCAAACACAAAAGGCTTGGATTGTCATAACGTGACGGTACATGTTCACTCTTTGGAGTACTTACTAAAGCTTGGTTTCCTTTTAAATGTGTTAATCAATATTGATAAAAAGCGACCATTTTCTATGGCAAAGTTATTTCATCAACAGAGCTTAAAATTTAGACTTTCTCAAGTAATACATGTATATTCTGCATGAGATATAAATCTAATGTGAAAGCTGCCTGGCACATTTTACAAGGATATCAGTGTTAACCCATTGTAGCAGTTTCCCTAATAATACAGGCAAGTACATACACAAAAAATTACTTTCCTGTCTTATATAATTACATTTATTTTCCTTTAATTGCAGAATTCAGCAGTAAGTCATGCAAATTCAGATGTGAAACAGAAAGTTACAGCGACATGGATCGCACCGCATGATAGTAGAGATCTTCAATTTATGTAAATAATTTTCTTTTTTTGCCTTGAAAATTTATTTCCATGGGAAATTTTGTCATGATTTTCTTTGATCTATGTTGCTCTTTCATTTTAAGAGCAACTTCTGATGTTTTCATGCTGCCACAATCATGTTTTGTTTCATAGTTTGGCATACCTTCCCATTGTATCCATAAAATAACATGGTTTCCATTTCAAGGTATACTTATAGAAAGTAACAAAGTCAACCCTGTCCTACAGACCCTAATATATGTAAATAATTATATTAAGCACAATGTTAGTAGTGGATCTTAGCTGAATAACCATTTTTTACACTGTGACCTCTTTATGTACAGGAGCAACAATATGAATGTAAATACTGCCCTGAATAAGTGAAATTCAGATTGTTACATTGTTATTGTTTACTACTTTTTCATTTTGAACAGAGGAAGAATAACAGTTTGAGGTAGAAACCCTTGAAAGAAAAATTTAAACATCAGTTTATTCATTTTAGACAATATTACCCTAAATTGTCTGGTATACTTCTTTCATGACTTGAGGATATGACCCATGAACTAACTACAGCAGAAGACAGGTCTATACTATGTTTTGTATTGCTTTACAAGCTTCAATTCTGCAAGAAAAAGTAATACCTGGTCTAACAAAATGCGTATTTGATGTAATTGGAAAAAAAATTAAATATTTGATAGTTTAATATTGTCTGAAATGTAGATTTATGATAGGGGACATCTTGGCCTTGCCTCATTAAATCTTGAGGAATGTAAAAAGGAGCAAAAGAACACAAAATCATGATCACTTCCACTTAATGCCTGAAAATCAGTTTGCCATCATAGGTTGAGATTGTCTGAATGGGAAGGAGGTCTGACAAACTTTATGGATATTTGGGCTAATATTCCCCACAGGAGTCAGTGCTTCTTAGCAGAATTTCCATTTCTTTTCTATTCCTTCTCAGCGTCTATTTTGCTTATCCTTAAAACGATGTTGGATGATAATACAGGAGCTGCAGAGTAAAAGTGTTCTGGAGAATAATGACATTCCTTTCAATCTTGTCCTGTGTGACTCTCATGTATCTTCTGTTGATCAAAATAGAGTGGATTTTCTTGGCTGAGGGGAAAAAAATGCGAGTTTATTGGATTTTGGCAATATTTTGATGGAAGAAATAAATAACGATTATTTTATTTTCTCTCTAGTGCAACTGTTGTTCAAGATCTAGAGAAATTTTGGGTCGGAGTTCAAAGCAAAACTGTCACACTTACACATTCCAAGTCAGTTAATGGGACAGGAAAAAGTAAGAGGAAGGTATGGTTTGAGTACATTTGCATATTATAAATTAATACGATAAATTACAAAATATCTGACGATATAAAATATACATTCATTGTCATGTATTCATTAACTAAGCTTGACAAAATCAGTAGATATTTTTGACATTTTAATTGTCAAAATGTCAAAAAATTGACATTTTTGCTAAGAATTCCTCATATTAAACACCTTAAACAAGACAGGTAAAGTAAAGAAAGTCCCTTCAAAACTACAGTATTGGTTCTCCACTGGAGCAATGGTGATTTATGTCATCTAGTGATCTAACCCAGAATTCACATCTTTTTCTTGTCCTGCACTTCGCCAGATATATTCCCTATTTCCAATAAAAACAATTAGACACAAGCTTTTTATAGAGTAAATAGTTTGTAACTGTTTCCTCTATTGTTTTCACAGATTATGATAGAAGTAGAATGTATGAAGGTAAGACCTGCGTATCTGCAATTTCCCATGTTTCAGTTACCTCAGTTTGAGAATTCCTATCCAACTGGTGCAGTTGTTTCATGGTTATAGCATGAAGGTCATATGTTTCCATTCAAATTCTTTCCCAGCAGAGATCCCATTTATGCTTACATGCAAAACCGAATACAAAAAATGTATTTTTATTTTTAAAGAGATGCATCAGTTCTGAGATCAGATTACAAAGTGAAAGGTATTGCAGGCAATCAGATACTTGATTTCTTCGCTCACACCATGAATGTAAATTCAATTTATTTTTTTGTTTAGAATAATTTGGTATTTATAAAAGCAGTCGGTAAACAGTAACTGGAACCTATCTTTCTTACAGCGTGGAGGGACTTATACACCACAAGGTGGATGCGTCCTGGTAAGTATTTTTCTGTAAAGACATTGATTTACTGCTAATTGCCCAAAATGTCAAAATCTAGTCAAAAGCTGCTTCTAGTCACATCCTTATCCCTATTGTTGCTGAATTCATTTTTCTTGTTGGCAGTTTACCCTTGGGAGAACAAAATCCCCAAACTTTCTAAATGGTTGTCAGTCTTGTTATCATTTCCTCCTGCAGTTTCTCTCTAGAAAACCTAGAGTAATTTTTTAATACGAATTTTCTTTTGTCTGTCTTCACTTTTTAGCCATAGTGCTTGCTTACACATCTTTTCAAGATCACTTACTTCAGCAGCTCTGAAACCTTGCCTTTTACAAATCATGATCTATATATAAAACTTAACTATTTGATTTTTTTCCTAAAAGCTGTTGTTTTCAGCTCAATGAAAAAGCCTCTTTTTCTTTTTTCCTTCCTCCCAGCAAGTATGCCCTACATTTCATAATCTCTAGAGATTACATAGTCACTAAAGGCTCTGATTTTCGTCTGACTGTGGCTTAATTTGGCACTGCTTAGTGATCTTGCCAGTGTAGGTCTGCTGCTCAATGGTGGACATTAAGTATATAAGGCCAGATGTTCAGCCAGGGTGAGGTGGCATAGTTCTGCAAGCAACAGAATGATGCTGCTTTATACCAGCCAGAGCAGTTGGTATAGTTATGATTATTTGGTTTTAAAAATCTCTGAAGTAATTTTATTAGTATCAGTTGGTGGAATGAAGTGATAAAAAATGACTTTGTGTGTTCTTCTGTTTTCCCACCAAGTAGATCTTTCTATCCTGAAAGAGTCATTTATATAAAAATCACTTTTCTGCAAAATAATAGCGTTCTGATTTCTGTACAGGTTGGACCCTCCGGATCCTCTCAGAACAACTATAAAAGTGGTCAGGTAAGAATACTAACTTCCAGCATTTGTAAATTTTCCTTTAGTAACCTTGGACAACTAAAATTCTACAGGTACAGAGTATTGAAGTGATCTAACACAGTATTGAAATAATGTCTCTGCTAGTTAACGCAGGATGAGTTATTCATCCACCAAGTGGTCTATTCAGTTCCTGGACTAGGTTCAACTACCTCCTCTCTGTTTAACTCAGTAGCTTGCTATCACTATATTTACATGATGCTTCACCACCTCTGCTTTCAACTTCACCACCTCTGCTTTCAAGCATTAAGCATTTTATCAAGTATTAACCTGACCTTTTTGAGGGAAAAAAAAAAGATTCTTCCATCTTCCCAGAAGATTCCTGTTTATGCACATGTGCATACAAACAGCACACAGTCATCTGTTTTGTAGTTTAGAGACATTTTGCATAATTAAAATGAATCTGTACTTACTATTAATTCATTTTTAAAGTATTTTCCTTATTTAATTTGTTTGGATAATCAAAATAAAAGGACCAATTTCGCCTGTGTTTCACTATCTTCTCTACAAATATTTGCAAAAAATTCTCAGAATTTCATCTGACTTGTGGATATTCACATATACAGTAAAACTCCAGTATGTTGTCTGTATTACTTTTAACACTAGATTATTCCTATAGTTGAATATTTGGTAATTTCATTGTCTAGGTAGCCTTTTAAAACTTATTGAGTATGTCTGCACTCTTACAACCACTTGCAGTTCTTTAATCACAAAAATATATACTTGGTTTGGAATAATTTTTTTTTAGTTAATTTTCTTCACTGCCATTATGTGCCTGTTTGCACTTGAACTTTCAGATACTTACTGATGTGTCTTTAATTTCTTGAACTAAGCTTCTCCAAGATATATCTATTACTACTTACTAGTCAGTATATTTATTAGTGAATTATCTGGTAGTATTCCATTTGTTTCATATTCACTATTTCTAAGTGAAATTACCAGGCTTTGATAAATATTAATTATATTGATGTATAAACTAAACACTGATTTTCTTCATATTTCTTTCATACATAATACATATTCTTTTCTGAGGGTTGCGCATGTTATTTTGTTATGTTACTACTGTAAGTCATTAATTTTTTTTCTAAAATATGGACTGTTTAGTACACAACTCATGGTTTTTGAAAGGCTACATGAGCAAGGGCAGTGATATGAAATCCAGGTGATGACTAATATTTCCTTCTAAAATAGAATTGATCCAGCCAGTGACTTGGTAATATCTGTTTTCTTCTCCTTTTTTCTTTTTTTCTTTTTTTTTTCTTTTTACATGGAAATAATTGACTACTTTTCTGTTTCAGGGTGGAGTAGTCTATTCAATAAGCAAGAGTGGATGTGCCCCAGTAAGCACTTTTCTCACATTTCCTTTTTTTTCCTCAATATAGCTATTTTTATATTAATTCTTAGCTTTCAGTTACGTTATTTATACCAGTGTTCAACTGGGAATTTCTGTTTTAAATTGAAAATAGTGGAGAGAGAGCTAGGAGAAGATAAATATGAAAGTTTATTCAACGATTTGAAGCAGTTGGTAAACAAGGATGTTGCAAGGATGTAGAAACATATAGATTATAGACTCATGAAAATAGGACTGGAAAGGTAATCTGTTACAGGTGTATTACAGTCATTATACAGGTCGTCTATTCTCCCCTTCTGCCCAAGACAAAACCCATGTGTCTGTATGTGCTAACTTGCTCCTCCTCTCAGAATTCATCATCCACATATCGACAGTGAATAAGGCCATTTCAGTTTTTTATTCTTCCACATATCAGGAATATTTGTGAAGTTATAAATCCTAGACGGGTCAATCCAGTGGTCCAGAAATTTCAGTGAAAGGTACAAAACACGCTAGTGAGGTGCTGAATAAATCAAAAACTTCTCAGATGAGGCGTTTTTGTCAAAATGATGACCCGTCATATTGGCTAAAATATTTGCAAATTGATGTCAAATATATGTAATTATTTTGGTTTCCTGTCAGCATTTGCAGGATAAGATTTATTTTTCAATTCAAAGTTACTTTGTTTAAACATTTGCTCAATATAAAAAATGAGAAGAAACTGGAAAGGTAAATGAAGCACTGTTTCAAGTCAACTGTTTTTATGTCAATTACATATTTTTTGTTTGTTTTTCATAGTATGGCAAGTACAACAAAAATGAACTAGTCATATAGTTCTAACATTGTGCCTAAGCACCCCTAGTTGGCACTACAAACTAGAAAAATGGAGACTATTCAGTATATATAAGGGCAGTATTTTTGAAAATGTAAAACTTTCATATCATCAGTACTTCTAAAATGTAAAATTCATCCCAGTGTGAGTTGGGTTTTTGTGAAGAGGAACAAAATTACAGTTTTGTGGGGAGACTATTGATTATATTACTAATAACGTATGAGATTTACTTTAAAATAGGAACTATTACTATCTAGGCTAAACCTTCAAATTTTATATTAGATTGACTCTGAATCAGAAAAGAGTTAATTTTTGTTCCTTTTCAGTTTCAGCTTCCTAATTTTTACAAACTTGCATGTACACATTACACACTGAACTACAAGCATTATATTAAATCTTTATAATGTATTTCTATTAAAATAATTTCTTGATAGTGCTTGCTTTAAACATTTCTTGAGTACCACTGAAAAATCATTAATATATAAAGAGCTGGTGTGCCTGGGTGGATGTTCGCACAGTAATAGTGGAGAGTACAATAATCTTTTCTTCTGTTCCTTACATATTCCCCATAAGAATCAGTCAGAACTGAGGTTGTCTAATGTTTGCCTTTTCTTCTTATACAATTTTAGTAGAGAAATAACTGGTTTCTTTTTCTTCTTAGGGAGGTGCTGCTGATGCATACGGCAGACATGCCTGCAAAGATGTAAGCTGTTTATTTATATATTCAGCTACTGATTATCTACTATTGTGCTTCTTAATTCAGCGATTCATTGCAAATTGCATTAGACTCACTTCTGCAGAGCTATATTTTTCTTCATAAATATATTAAGGAATATGGTGGCAGTCTGGGGTATTATTCTGAAATTAATAAGCAGAACTGAAAAGGTGTTGTGTAGTCATTGCCCAAGAGTGTAATCATTTATATTATTAGGGGCTACTCATCAGCTATTATAAACACTTAATTTGTTAGCCTACCAAAATGTCAAAATCCTTACTTACTGCTTAATGCTTTTCATCTGTTAGAGGAATTCTCTTGGGTATTGCATAATATGTCCTATAAAATTATCTGATTTTTTGACAACATTTATTTGTGTATTAATCTAATACTTCTGTAATTAATAGAGAAAGTGCTATTGTCAACTTCATTTCTTACCTTTTCACATAAAGCAGATTTATTTTTAAATTCTAACATGAATTATTTTCTATTAAAAAAAATCAAAACAAGTAAAAGAGCTATCAGAAAGATAACATACTTTCTAATACCTCTCAGGAACTGAAGCCCTGACCAAGAAAACCACTTAAGCATGTGATTAATTTTAAATAGATAACTAATTATATAAATTTATGAATGTTAAATATACTGTATCTTTGTTTAGTATGTAAATATAAATTTTATTTGTGATAGAGAAACATTAATATTATGACTAAGGTAGAATGTAGGAAAATTTTTGCTTCAGTTTTCTTGAAATAAATTCAAAATTCTTTAGTATTGCTATAGATTTATTTGAGTGTAGTTGAAATCAGTGTTTGATTTGATGTGTATGTCTGCTAAGGCTAAAAGTGATGACTTCTGGATATCATAATTCCCCTTTTTATTTTTTTTAACAAATCATTATATAAAGAAATAATTTATTTATGGTTTGCTTTCAGAGTGCATCCTCATATAGCCCTGGTCTTACCTATGGCCAGGTAAGTATATGTTTTCAAGTGTGTTTTCAGTTTCACCTTACTAAACTACTCAGAAACCAAGCAGTTACGCCCAACTTTTACCATACCATAACAAATTCAAGGGAGGGCTGTCCTCAAATGGTTAACTAATAAACATCTCTGGAAATTACTTCAACAGATGAGTAACACATTCTTAGTATGTTGTAATACCATCTTTATTAGAAATTCTTTACTTCTGTTTTATACAAAAATTCAACTACATTTATTCTCTAAAAGAACACCAGTTATTTTTATTATGGTCTTTGCTAGTTACTACAAATTCAAAGTATTTTTTTGTAGCTCTTCCCATGTAACTGTATGTGTGGGTTCATGAAATGGGAAACTTGGCTGCAAGTTAATGCTTAATTTAAAAATTTTCTATTCTTCCAGCAGGTCCTATTTATTCCAGCTTGTGTTTCAACAGGAGAGTTTTTTGTTTGTTTTTTTTATGGTTTTTTTTGATTAAGGGAGAGGAGGTTAAATTTCTTCTAGCAGTAAATTACTTTTATTACAAACAGACTTTCAGTTTAATCTGTTACTTGAAATATTTGCAACTTTCATGCAATACTTTGTAAAACTAGCAGGATAATTGGGATTGCTAGAAAAAACAAATGAAACCAATTGATTTATGCCTCTTCCTAGTCTGGCACATTTATTTTTGTTGTTCATTTATTAATTGTGTATACATTAATGTTTTTCTTCAGAATGTTATTTTGTTTGGTACGCCAGAGAGATGTTGTTAGCTATACCATTCTTATGGAAAGTAGTGCTGTAGTTAATTTGTCAGACATTTTCCCAAGCAAAAAATTGGTTCCTGTATTCTTTACAGTCTGTCCCTGCAAGCAGTTCAGATTCCAGTAAGAAGGTAAGCACTCTTTTTTAATTCAAAGGGAAAAAATATCTTACAGATGTAACTTGGCATAACTCCTTTTATTTCAGTAATACTACGGTTCTTTTTATCAGCTAAGACTTTTCAAAGTTTTAATTCAGATTGATTCATATAATTTGAATAGGCTTAATTATTAGATGAATAATACTGTGCTGTGCTAACTTGTGTTGATGGTTGAATTCACTGTACATAAAGTGATTACATTTCACACGTGTCTATGGGGATTTTTTTCAAGATACTAGAACCCTGATTAGAACTTTTAAAAATATAAATTATTTAATTATTAAGATAGCACCAGGGGATAAGTGTGACCCAAGGCAAGTAAGATCAATAGAATTCACATTGCTATTGAATTTGACTCATCATATTTACAGTTGCCAGAACACACAGGGATAATACTATGGCATGTTTAGTAAACACAATGTACCCATTCATGTCCTCACAATAAATTTTCCATTTTAATTTCCCATTCCTTTAAGAATTGGCTGTATACTGAATTGCTTTTAATGACTTGTTTTTTAAAAACATAATACTCCTTCCTGCTTTATATTAGAATTCTTTATTTGTGATAACACCAACTCTCCTCTTAATGTTTACACCATTGGGGGTATGCACTGTTTTCATTTTAAACAAATAAAAGCTTCTAATCTGAAAAATAACATTAAAAATCTAAATAGAAGATACTATAATTGCATTTGGCTTCATTTTTTTTAATGACTTGTATATTAAAACTTTCTTTAGTGTAATACTGAATAAAGAGAAAAGGAATTGAGTCTGGGTGTGGGATGGGAGATCAAAAAGGATACATAATATGGGCCAGTGGATACGGTACAATATATGATATCCTGCTCCAGCCTCTACAGTTGAGTCATTGTTTGGCTGGGAACAAGTCTTTTATCTCTTTATATATATATATGTGTGTGTGTGTGTGTGTGTGTGTGTATATATATATATATATTTATCAATATATTCTTCTTTGCTTGTAACATACTATAAGAACTGTTTATAAAAATAGTATTTTATAAAAGTGATCATCGGCATTATCAAAGTTTGTAAATTTAGGTAATTCAGAACTCTTCATTTTTCTGACACATTTAAATATTTAAATAACTTCTGTGATGAGTAAACAGCTTGTCTCTGATTTCTCTATAGGTAGTGGTCATTGCTAACAGCAACCCTTTTCCACCTGTGGTAAGCAGCTTTTCTCTAGAACCCTCAGTATTTTGACTCAGCAAGCTTTCAGATAGTTACACGTTGAACTAGTCAGAAAGATTACTGTTGTATGGTGAGTTCTTGTGGGTGGACAGGCTTTATACTAGCCACGTAATTATCTTCAGAAAAAAGTCAATAATGCAATAACTAAAAGTCTCAGCCAGCCACATTGTGTAGAGTCTGTTACTGGCTCATGGTTATATGATTGCTTTTAGTAAAGGCAGAGAGATTAAATTAGCTGCAGATTCCAGATCTCTCAATGCATATAACCGCCATATTCTTGAATGGTTTTGATCTTCTGTTACTATTGAAATTTTCTTTTGTAAATTCACCTCCACTTGTATTTTTAAACTATTAAATTTCCACTGTGATTGCTTGCTTTGAGTTCATATGGTCAGCCAAAAGTAAGTTTTGCTAAGTAAGTTAAAGTGAGTTTGTATGAAATAACATTTAATATATAAATATTTTTTTTTTCTGATGTCCAATTTCTGCTCAAACAGGTGTGCTCTAACATGAATGAAGATTAAAATGCTTTGTACATTCATTCTATATTATCCTTTCATATGCTACCTTTTCATAATGGGGATTACTACAGTGGAGACAGACCTAATAGGGAATGCTCCACATTTGATTGTTTACTGCACCCAAAAGATAGGGGGTTTTTTTCTGATGCAGTTTTCTGTTTAGACAAGTCCCTGTATAAAATAATTAAAGATTTTTTGTTTCATTTGCAGCGTCATACCTACCCGCAGGTAAGCATACCTTTTCTTCTCAGTTCTATAATAATACAGCTATTACAGGGCCAAACTCTGTGCCTCAGGATGGTGTCTGTTACCCTTTTACATTTGCTCCTCATGCCCCAGAATTCAGCAAAATAAATATGACTGAGTCAGGAGTTGAATTTGTGTATTTGGTATTCTATGACTAGATGCCCAGTGCAGGTGACAGTGAGACAGGTTAGAGGAATGATGGTGTCATGGATTCACTCACCACGTTTGGAAAACCTGAGCTGACTGGCAGTGCAAAAGAGTATAGCCTGTGCTCTTCAAAAAGCTGTAGAAGAAGAAATGCTAAGCGTAGGAAATCAGACTGCTTCCCCAAACCATCAGAGCTAGGATATACTAATGTTTAAGCTATCTGGATGTTGGAAATATGTTACTTAGTACATCACACATGCTACTTGGTCCTTTGTTCTCCTAAGCAAAGAAGAACAACTTGGTAATTTTTGTTCAAATATATTGCCTTTTAAGTCAAATTAAATGGTCTCTGGTTTTTTACAGAGCTTGGGCAGTTCTGCTACTAAGATCATAATACAGGTAAACATTCTTTCCTCGGTGTACTTGAGTTTTTAATGCAACCCCTATCTCAGGAAACTGAACCATCATTCATCTCTCTGGGAATAAATCAGTATGGATATCTTAAAAGGCAGACAAACTACAAACATGAACTAGGAGATGCATTTCTGTGGTTACAGGAAAGAGAATGTCTATTTGTGTGCTGATTCAAGATCATTGCCATTATTTTCTGCAGTCATAAAACATGAAAACCTCTGTGTCCTAATTCCTTAGTGCTCTCAGAATTTGCAAAACTTAACCATCTCAATCTGCTCTGGAAGATGGATGGAATTCTAGAATTTGAGCTTCAGTGTTATTCAGTATTAAATCAAACATGCATAAATCATAACCTGTGTACTTCATGTAAACAGTCTCTTTTATATGGAAATAACTAGTTCCTTGTTATATTTTTAAAACCCTGCTAGTCAGTGCTCACATGAAGCTTTTGTTCTCACTTGTGTTTCTAACATTTCTTCTTGATAATGGGACACTTGGAAAGTAGATTACAATCCACTCTTTAAGATTATGTTTTTAAATTATGAATATTACTCAGACTTTTTTTTCTGGGTTCTTTGCAGTTTTAATCTACCTGCCACTCTTCACATTTTGGTTCCCTTCCTTTATATGATAGTCCTTCAGACTGTGACAACAAATTCTCAGTTTTCTTCAAGGGTTGTAGCAGATAATAGTAGCTGAAATTTGTCCTTTGACAGTCATTGCTTCTTCCATAATTAATTATGAATGTTGGCAGAGAAAGGAGTAAGATTTCTTTGTTTTATTTCTAAATTTAAATATATAGAGATTTGATTCCACAGGTTTAAAAAAATGTTTTTAATGTTTATATGTATAACTGAAGAATATCTGATTGCTCTCATAATCCACACAGTTTATGGGAATTGAGAGATTCCCTGCAAAGATTTTTCATTTGGTTAAATTGTAGTTGTGATTTTTACAATTTTTGTTTTGACAGAGCTTTGATTTTTCTTTTACTTATTTAAAAAAATCAGACATAATATGAATATAAATGCATATGAGTTTAATGGAGATTTCTGTGATGTATTTGAAGGGCAGAACTATTTAAACTAACTTGAATTACCACAAAATTAATCAGAAGCTTTATTATATGATGAATTTTCATTAAGAAAATGGCATCAAGATGTATAAATATTTACAGCACCTTATATATGAAGGATCCTTGTACTGAAGTATGAATCCTGTAGCATGTGAAGATGGCACAAAGGAAGGAAGAAAATAAGGAATTCACTCTTTCTGGCTTTCAAATTGTTGAGTAGAATTAAGAATAGGGAGGCTTCTGGATATGTCTCAGCACATAAGCAATTCCTCTTAAAAAGAAATGACTTTTTTTTTGTTTCTGTGTAGAGTGGACAAAGACAACAAAGCAGCAGCAGCAGCAGTACTTATGTTCCGGTAAGTGAACTTAAAAAGGGGTAGAAATATTCCTGTAGGCTTAACTAAAAACAGAGCCAGCACAACTTGGAAACAATTTATTTCCTTCTTATTAAATATATATTTTAAAGTATTTTGCAGGCTGCAGATATATCTATTTCTTTGGGTTTTGTTCATAAAATTATCATCTTTGCATTCCCTAGTGGTTGGCTGTAATTACTAATGATGTTCAAATATTTTTGTTTGAAATACTCATAAATGCATTTCCATGTGTGATTAGTTCAAGTGAAATTACTGTATTCTGCTCAATGTGTCCTCTAAATGCTGTGTATGAGTCATGGCAGTGAGGGTAGCATTTTAAGGCTCAGTCTTGCAGCGTCCCATACTGCTAGATTCAGACCTCGCATATAAAAGAACAAAAATTTCCATCCAGAAGTTGTGGAGGATGGCTGATTATTCATATCAAGGGTGATGGAGAATCGTAAGTGCAGACAGAGGATAACTATCTGCAGCAAGGCCTTTCAGCATTAGTTAAAACGTGGAGCTAAAGCTACTTGTCTGTATGACGAATGCTAAATTAACAAATACAGATATAATAGTAGCATATGTTGTTATGAGGTAACATAGGAATATTCCCAGTGTGAACATAAGTGTAAAAGTTCTTTGACTAGCTCTTAGCCACAGAAATGCAAATATCTATCAGTATTCTTGCACTGCATGCAACCAAGAAAACATTCACAAGAGAACATATGACTTCTAGGGGTCACGACCACAAGGAAGCCAGTACTCAACATCACAGAGTGGCAGTTCCTATGGCCAGGTAAGCCCCAGTGAGTCACCGCTCAGCACACAGCATCTAAGGAAGGGGAGTGCCATGGCACCACAAAGTGCTATACAGTCACTCAGAATTTGAAATTCAAAGGACGTTTTCTCTGAAAGCGTGTATTCCCACGGTTACGAGTAGCCTGCACGCTGTTTGTTTATTTGGAACCCCGGCACGCAAAATCGTCTCCCTGAGCATCGTAGTGGCTGCCGGGAGGAAAACCTGGCCCTTCACTCTGCCTTGTGCAGCTTTAGGACGTAGGTGCTTGCTTCTGCTAGAGCAGTCTGGGAGCTGATCCATCTCTTATGAGGGGGAAGTAACTGGACGGTGTCCTTGTCTTAGGGTGGGCCAAGTAACCCAGGGAGCAGCAGTGGCTCTTACGGCCAGGTAAGCAAACCTGATCTTCAGTAGGAAGCTCTCCACTGATCTCGCTTGTGGCCAGCACGACTGGCAGATGTGTATGAATGGTGTGTTTCATTTGGTGTTCTGAGTCTCAGTTTGACTTGTGACCTTTGTTGTGAGTAGGACAATGTGTCCCGCGGGTGATAGCACACTGCCCTGTCTCCTTTGAGCCAGGAAGAGCCTTTGCGCAAAGCGCTTGTGCAGATGTACTTGCACAGCCATTATGTTCTTTGAAAAGACTGCTGGCCAAGGCGATCGTTATCTTCTCTTTTTTAAAGGGTGTCCAAGGCAGCCAGTCCTATGGCCCGGTTAGGCTTTCTGGCTGCAACGTATTGAACGTTTTTGTCGTGGCCTGCTTTGCGAATGGATGCTTGGCTTTTGGGCTTGGGTTATTCCTTTCTGATGTTGCTGAATAGTCCTGGTTTTGAGTCGTAGCATTGAAAGTATGAAAAATAATACGGAACAGAGGAAGCTTTAATGGGAAAAGGCATTGCTGTTGCAGCTGTGCAAAGAGTGCGGCTTTATTTACAAATGAATTCTTGCCTTTCTTGCAGAGCTACCAGCCTCAAGGCAGCAGTTCCTATGGCCAGGTAAGCACCAGTCAGTATGTTGCATTTGAGCAAGTGGAGTGTTAGGGCCCTGCAAAAGTAACAGATTTTTAAATGCTTTGTTTCATTTTGTGTTCTGAGTCATAAAAACCTAGTCTTGGTGCATTTCGTAACTTTTGTTGTGAAAATGAATCCCCTTGTGAACATTTTGAAGTGGAGGTCTGTAGGAAGCATGAGTTCCAGGCGGTCTTTTCCATGGTCATGGAATTACAAAGCTTTTTGTAGAAACAGGCTCTTTGGTGTTGCTCCTGCTATAGCTGACTTATGTGATATAAGACAAATTCTAATCAGTTCTTCGCTGTCCACTTTGGTCTCAGTGCAGAGAAACAGTGTCGAAGAGCTAAAGAACACTGGCTCACGTTTGCAGCTAGAGACAGATTTGTTCTTACTGCCTGCAGCTGATGAACCCTTGCCTCGTTTTACAGCTGATGTGCGCGTTAAGGCAGCCCCAAGATAGCCAGGAATTCTGACAGGATTTTAATGCCAGCCTAGCAAAAAATAGGCATAGTGGTTTAGGTCTGTTTTGGGGAATCCCTGTCTCCGCAACTGTTCCTGGACCAGCTCTGGCACAGGTGTGCGTGTACCTTAACTGTCTGCTCTTTTTTGACATTATATCGAAAGTGGAATGCATCACAACTGATCGCTGCTTACAGCGACTGATCATTGCATTACAGAAGGACTTGCAGAAGGCGATCCTTCTGGGATCCTTGCTGTTGATTTCATTTCAGGGTTGATCAGGCTGTAACCTGGCCAAATCATTTGATCTGCTGCTTTTACTTGCATGGTTTTGTTTCCACTTTATGAATCTATGATGTTTTCCCTAGGATTCTTCCTTACGTACTTTTTTCTTATATATGTGTCACCTTCCGTTTCACTAAGAGGAAGGGAATTGTGTAAGTGGGGCCCACCAAGAACACAAATGTAAGAAGTTAATGTGGCACCTCCTCAGACTGGCCATCCAAACACAGCGTATGAGAAATAGCAGGCACGAGAAACATAACCAGAAAATTTTGTGCTCCATCTACCTCCTGAAGTAGAAAAGCCTTCGTAAGACTTGAGTCCTGCCTGAGACTGCTCTGTGGTTGCTTAAATGTACCGTGCATTCTGATACGTGCAGTGTGTCAGGATACTCATCAGGAATAAGACATATCAACATAATTCTACGCTGGAAGCAGGGTCACTACATTCTTTGTCTTTTTCTGTTTCTTTCTCCACAAAGAGACAGACGAGGGAGAGGCAGCCACTTTGCAAATGCAATAATTACAAATCAGTCCTTTCTTTGCTTGCAGGGTTACCAGCCTCAAAGTGGCAGTTCCTATGGCCAGGTAAGCCCCAGTGAGTCACCGCTCAGCACACAGCATCTAAGGAAGGGGAGTGCCATGGCACCACAAAGTGCTATACAGTCACTCAGAATTTGAAATTCAAAGGACGTTTTCTCTGAAAGCGTGTATTCCCACGGTTACGAGTAGCCTGCACGCTGTTTGTTTATTTGGAACCCCGGCACGCAAAATCGTCTCCCTGAGCATCGTAGTGGCTGCCGGGAGGAAAACCTGGCCCTTCACTCTGCCTTGTGCAGCTTTAGGACGTAGGTGCTTGCTTCTGCTAGAGCAGTCTGGGAGCTGATCCATCTCTTATGAGGGGGAAGTAACTGGACGGTGTCCTTGTCTTAGGGTGGGCCAAGTAACCCAGGGAGCAGCAGTGGCTCTTACGGCCAGGTAAGCAAACCTGATCTTCAGTAGGAAGCTCTCCACTGATCTCGCTTGTGGCCAGCACGACTGGCAGATGTGTATGAATGGTGTGTTTCATTTGGTGTTCTGAGTCTCAGTTTGACTTGTGACCTTTGTTGTGAGTAGGACAATGTGTCCCGCGGGTGATAGCACACTGCCCTGTCTCCTTTGAGCCAGGAAGAGCCTTTGCGCAAAGCGCTTGTGCAGATGTACTTGCACAGCCATTATGTTCTTTGAAAAGACTGCTGGCCAAGGCGATCGTTATCTTCTCTTTTTTAAAGGGTGTCCAAGGCAGCCAGTCCTATGGCCCGGTTAGGCTTTCTGGCTGCAACGTATTGAACGTTTTTGTCGTGGCCTGCTTTGCGAATGGATGCTTGGCTTTTGGGCTTGGGTTATTCCTTTCTGATGTTGCTGAATAGTCCTGGTTTTGAGTCGTAGCATTGAAAGTATGAAAAATAATACGGAACAGAGGAAGCTTTAATGGGAAAAGGCATTGCTGTTGCAGCTGTGCAAAGAGTGCGGCTTTATTTACAAATGAATTCTTGCCTTTCTTGCAGAGCTACCAGCCTCAAGGCAGCAGTTCCTATGGCCAGGTAAGCACCAGTCAGTATGTTGCATTTGAGCAAGTGGAGTGTTAGGGCCCTGCAAAAGTAACAGATTTTTAAATGCTTTGTTTCATTTTGTGTTCTGAGTCATAAAAACCTAGTCTTGGTGCATTTCGTAACTTTTGTTGTGAAAATGAATCCCCTTGTGAACATTTTGAAGTGGAGGTCTGTAGGAAGCATGAGTTCCAGGCGGTCTTTTCCATGGTCATGGAATTACAAAGCTTTTTGTAGAAACAGGCTCTTTGGTGTTGCTCCTGCTATAGCTGACTTATGTGATATAAGACAAATTCTAATCAGTTCTTCGCTGTCCACTTTGGTCTCAGTGCAGAGAAACAGTGTCGAAGAGCTAAAGAACACTGGCTCACGTTTGCAGCTAGAGACAGATTTGTTCTTACTGCCTGCAGCTGATGAACCCTTGCCTCGTTTTACAGCTGATGTGCGCGTTAAGGCAGCCCCAAGATAGCCAGGAATTCTGACAGGATTTTAATGCCAGCCTAGCAAAAAATAGGCATAGTGGTTTAGGTCTGTTTTGGGGAATCCCTGTCTCCGCAACTGTTCCTGGACCAGCTCTGGCACAGGTGTGCGTGTACCTTAACTGTCTGCTCTTTTTTGACATTATATCGAAAGTGGAATGCATCACAACTGATCGCTGCTTACAGCGACTGATCATTGCATTACAGAAGGACTTGCAGAAGGCGATCCTTCTGGGATCCTTGCTGTTGATTTCATTTCAGGGTTGATCAGGCTGTAACCTGGCCAAATCATTTGATCTGCTGCTTTTACTTGCATGGTTTTGTTTCCACTTTATGAATCTATGATGTTTTCCCTAGGATTCTTCCTTACGTACTTTTTTCTTATATATGTGTCACCTTCCGTTTCACTAAGAGGAAGGGAATTGTGTAAGTGGGGCCCACCAAGAACACAAATGTAAGAAGTTAATGTGGCACCTCCTCAGACTGGCCATCCAAACACAGCGTATGAGAAATAGCAGGCACGAGAAACATAACCAGAAAATTTTGTGCTCCATCTACCTCCTGAAGTAGAAAAGCCTTCGTAAGACTTGAGTCCTGCCTGAGACTGCTCTGTGGTTGCTTAAATGTACCGTGCATTCTGATACGTGCAGTGTGTCAGGATACTCATCAGGAATAAGACATATCAACATAATTCTACGCTGGAAGCAGGGTCACTACATTCTTTGTCTTTTTCTGTTTCTTTCTCCACAAAGAGACAGACGAGGGAGAGGCAGCCACTTTGCAAATGCAATAATTACAAATCAGTCCTTTCTTTGCTTGCAGGGTTACCAGCCTCAAAGTGGCAGTTCCTATGGCCAGGTAAGCCCCAGTGAGTCACCGCTCAGCACACAGCATCTAAGGAAGGGGAGTGCCATGGCACCACAAAGTGCTATACAGTCACTCAGAATTTGAAATTCAAAGGACGTTTTCTCTGAAAGCGTGTATTCCCACGGTTACGAGTAGCCTGCACGCTGTTTGTTTATTTGGAACCCCGGCACGCAAAATCGTCTCCCTGAGCATCGTAGTGGCTGCCGGGAGGAAAACCTGGCCCTTCACTCTGCCTTGTGCAGCTTTAGGACGTAGGTGCTTGCTTCTGCTAGAGCAGTCTGGGAGCTGATCCATCTCTTATGAGGGGGAAGTAACTGGACGGTGTCCTTGTCTTAGGGTGGGCCAAGTAACCCAGGGAGCAGCAGTGGCTCTTACGGCCAGGTAAGCAAACCTGATCTTCAGTAGGAAGCTCTCCACTGATCTCGCTTGTGGCCAGCACGACTGGCAGATGTGTATGAATGGTGTGTTTCATTTGGTGTTCTGAGTCTCAGTTTGACTTGTGACCTTTGTTGTGAGTAGGACAATGTGTCCCGCGGGTGATAGCACACTGCCCTGTCTCCTTTGAGCCAGGAAGAGCCTTTGCGCAAAGCGCTTGTGCAGATGTACTTGCACAGCCATTATGTTCTTTGAAAAGACTGCTGGCCAAGGCGATCGTTATCTTCTCTTTTTTAAAGGGTGTCCAAGGCAGCCAGTCCTATGGCCCGGTTAGGCTTTCTGGCTGCAACGTATTGAACGTTTTTGTCGTGGCCTGCTTTGCGAATGGATGCTTGGCTTTTGGGCTTGGGTTATTCCTTTCTGATGTTGCTGAATAGTCCTGGTTTTGAGTCGTAGCATTGAAAGTATGAAAAATAATACGGAACAGAGGAAGCTTTAATGGGAAAAGGCATTGCTGTTGCAGCTGTGCAAAGAGTGCGGCTTTATTTACAAATGAATTCTTGCCTTTCTTGCAGAGCTACCAGCCTCAAGGCAGCAGTTCCTATGGCCAGGTAAGCACCAGTCAGTATGTTGCATTTAAGCAAGTGGAGTGTTAGGACCCTGCAGAAGTGCTATACAGTCACTCAGAATTTGATGTTTCTTTGGGTGTATACAGCTCTTGGACATGAAAATGTACAGAGTTTATTTTGTAATTTTATTATCATATTAACTCCTTTTCATATCATAGTTAAATTATAAAGGGATATACTGCTTATTTATGATGTTACTAAATATGCATTAAGAATTCTGTGGGATTTCTTTATTGAAATAATATTACATTCTCTCTGGAATTAAGACTTGCTAACATTATTTTTCTATGGGTCCAGGAGCAATAGGTTTATTGAATTAGATCTTTCCCGCAAAAAAGGAATACGCCTAGGTGTCATCATTTTGGATGCAATTTAATATTCAACCTACACAATATTTTATAAGAAAATTCACAGTAGGACATAGCTGGTCCTCCTCCTCTTAAGCTGTCAAGCAACTAAAGTCCTTTAAAACTTATTTCTATATTGCAAATGGGGAAAAGGAATATTTGGATTGTTTGGAATTTAAATATAAAATCTATATAAAATGAAATAAATTACTGAGCTGCTTTTTTTTTCCAACAGGGTGGATATCCTTCTTCAGGTGTTAGCAGTGGTTGTGGACAAGTAAGTCCCCTTTCTCTCAAACTTTGTTTGAAAACAAAACCCAGCCTTCTGTCTACTAGTTACATATTTTTCAATAAGTTGTATAATGTCGATTAGTGGACACTTTTTTTTTCTTCATTGTTATATGTGATTATCTAGTTCAGAGATCAAGAAAGGCTGACATTTCTGGACATTGTGACCAAAGTCAAGTGGCTTCTCCTTTATACTGTTACACACAGAAGACATACAGCACGTGATTCATCTATCTATTCAGTACATAGATAATGTGTTTGCTTGGGCTTGATTTTTGGATGTTGCTCTGCTTAGTTCCCATACAATATGATAAGAACAGAGAGTGACTCCTGCAGAGTTAGGATCAGTAGTTCTTATCCTGGTTCCACTTCACCTTGTGTATGCCTGCAATAGTATAAAGACTGTATCTTCAGTGATGAGATCCTAGGTGAGGAAAAGGGCGTAGGTGAGGCCATAATAGTAAACCTAAGCCCAAATAAATATATTGGGGAAACTAATGCGAGTGAAAAAAGTACAGAAATTTGAGGCAGAAATACTAAGATTGGTATTAATGAAGGATGACTAGAAATGCATGTGTAAAAGCATCATAAGTAGCAGTACAGCAAGAGTTAAAAATGGCATGCGTCAGTAGCAAAGGACACAATTAACAGTAATGAAACTGATGAACATTGAGGAATGTGGCTTCCACCAAAGCTGTGTCACAGATGACTTATCAGCCTAAGACCTCTGCTCTAATAACAGGAGGATGGCAACCCGGGTACAACACATTGTGTGTGTCAGTTCTCATCCTGTTATCCCAACAGCAAGAGAGATTGTAGCTCAAAGATAACTCCAAGCAAGGAAACAAAAGAAAGTGAGCAGCAACCTTGCCTAAGATTTATGATGGGTGAAGCTAGCAAGGTTCTGAGGTAAAAGATCATACCACAATAACTGTTGCTTCCTAAAAGGACTGTCCAAAAACCAGTTCATCTTTGCCAATCAAGAGGAATGAGGATGATACAGAGAGACCCTAATTGCCAGCCTACCTCACTTTCCATGTTGCACCCAAGTAATCCTGCCTCAATTATTTGTGCATACGATTTGGTGCTTGTGAGTGTGTAGGTATGAGAGTGTCGGGGGCAGAATCACAAACTTAGAAGATAAAATAAAACTCACCTACTGTAAAGCCTTACATTGAGTTTTGTTACATTAATTCTAATTTTAAGAAGAAAGTGAAAATTTGGGGATTTACTTTTTGTTTTGTTTTTTTTTGTTTCAACAGGGTACTTCATATGATAGCAATCCCTGCCACCAGGTAAATGACCTTCCTCCTCTGATTTTAAGATTTATCCAAACTGAGTTTTGCCATGGACTCAAGTGGTACCTACCTCAGATTCACAGAGTGCAAATCCATGTAATCTTATTAATTATGGCACTAGATCTCACTATCTTCATATACACAGAAGCATTGCAGGGGTGTGGGGACTTTTTTTTCCCCCCTTTTTTCTAGCATTATGGCTGTGAAATACCTGGATCTATAAGATGATTTGGCCAGATTCTGAAAAGAACAAGTCCCTTGCAGAGCTGCTGAACTGGCAGTATTTAAATCAAGGCTGGAGCTAGCCAGCATCCCTCTGGATTTTTCCCATCAAATGTCAGAGAAGTATTTTAGAACAGTCACTTGAGGTTCCTGAAAGTGAGACTGGCTTAAAATCTCATTCAGTTAGTGCAGCAAAGTATAGCTAGCTACATTTGCATTTGTTGCAAGTTTCGCTGCTGGAGGTCTAACAAACACTATCTTACAAGATTTCTGTTCCGTTTAAAGAAACGATCTCTATAAATATTAAAACTTATTAAGAAAACAACAATAGACTATCCTTTTTTTACATTCCTGTTACTTCTCTTGATTTTTCTCACTGATTTTCCACCAGCTAAGACACAGAAAAATCAGATGGTTTAATATGCTGTATATAATATATATGTTTGCCATCTCCTCAAAGAGTTACCATCTCTTCAAAGCCAGTGTATCTGACAAACTCGCAACTTTCTCGGTAGTAATGCCACCAGAGGAACTTTTCGTTCAATTCATGTAAGTCAGGTTTTCTACAGGAGAAGAAAAGATAGATTCTCTAGAGACTGTTCAGAATGAAAGCCATCAGTGTTCTGGATGCTGATTAAAAAGTAAATGTTTGTGGTCCCTTGACCTATGTCTCATCTAGTGTTTGCTGTTACACTATTAGGAATTCATTCTTATTGAGTCAGAAATCACGCTGTGTATCCTTCTCTGCTCCTTCCTCCCCCTAAGCAAGTACCAGCAGCTTTCTTTCAGATAATCCATAGTCAAACAGTAAGTATTAAAGCATCATTTAAGCATCATTTTTGTCTAATTTACAGGATGGATCACAGGGTGGTAGCCAGGTAGGTAGCTCTTTATTATCCATTGCTAAATGCTTTTTAAGCAGTTCTAATTCAGCATATAATTCCCTTGGTCTTGAGGGTATAGACTCTTGCAGAGTCTCTCCAGTTCCAGTCTTTAACTCATCCCCTTCAAACATGCTTAGTATCAGCTCTGTAATTCCACTTACATAGAAGAACTTGGTAACCTAATAAAGATAGCTCTGTGGTTTCTTATCAAGTTCAGTCGTCTGGTGTTGTAAATTGTCGCTGTTTTGTTTTCACAGGGTGGCTCATACTCACAAAACTATGGTGGTAGCCAAGTAAGTAGTAGGTTTTTATTTCCTCCCACTGAGATTGTACTTTACACAGCTACCATGATCTCTGTTCAAAATTAGATCTGTAATATTGTAATATTTATTCTAATTTTGTTTGTTTGCAGAGTGGCTCATCATCTTCACAAAATTATGGTGGCAACCAGGTAGGTAGACCCTGATTTTCTCCTGGTAAGATTTTTCATCATATCTGACAAGAAATTCTAATCAGATTATGGTTGTTCATTCTTAGGTAGCAGTTCTGGTCCATATTTGATTCAGATCCTGTTACTATAGCTATTGTTATCTAGAAAATGATGTCTGTTCCAAAGAAACCTGAGTCAATTGTTTATTCCATCTTCATAGTCCCCGATCAAAATCATAATTTCTTCTGATATAGGATTTTTTGCTTGTTTGTTTTGAAGGGTGGATCCTCCTCGCAGAACTTTGGAGGTGGCCAAGTAAGTAAAACTTTATTTCCTTACTTATACCTCATTTCATACAAGCTTTAGTCTCTGCTCAAAATCAGGTTTTCTGTATCTTCACTCTCTCTGATTTTGGTTTATTTGTTTGTTTCTTTTAAAGGGTGGATCATCCTCCTCAGACAGCTATGGTGATAATCAGGTAATCAGTTCATTCTTTCGCCTAATTATATATTCTTTCATGTTAGTTTTTGTAGTTCCTACTCAAAATTGCATCATCTTCCTCATAAATGTAATAGGAACATAATAGTTTCTGTGCTCTTCTTGTTTGGTCTTTTTTTTTTCCTGCAGGATGGATCATTCTCTGAGAGCAACTGTCACAGACATGTATTTGACTCTTTATTTTCCCTGTAAAAATCTTACTTTACTTTTAGTTTAACCAGGCAGCTTTTTCTTTGTGTGTCTCAATTGTATCTTGCAGAGTCCAAGATCAGACAAACTTATTTTTAACAGTCCATTTTTATGAGGAAATAACTGGTATCTGGTGTCCTTCTAGGATTCACAGGATTCTTCAGATGATAATCCCAATGCTTGCGATGATGTGAGTATGCTTTCTCCAATATATTGTCATCACAACATTTTATATAGTTGGGAAGCTATTGCACTACTAGGTGCAGTCTTCTGAGCAGAATTACACAGAAGGAATGTTTAGTCCCTACAATAATAGCTGTTTCAACAATCATTTGAAACATTTGGGGTTTTATTGAAAATTGTCATGTGAGTGATAACAGTTACATTTGCTGATCTTTTGAATGCATTTAACTTGATGAAATGAAATATGGATAAAAAGATTTCAGTGGCTTTGCACTAACAGAAATTTTGGCCCAAAATGTAACAATACATTTTACAGTAATTTTCCAAGAAAGAAAATGGCCAATCTTTACATACATACAATGAAGGAAAGAAAAGAGATACAGTGGCAGATATTCCACTGCTTTTCACATTAGATTTCTCCTTAGTTAAAGTAAGTGTAAAATGCTTTTCAGAGTGGAATTGTAAAATTTCAGAGTAACTTGTATCTACTTAAACAGACAAGATGCAAGGCAGTGGGGGATGTGAGTGACTAAGCATGTATGATTTATTTTGTTATGCCTGTACATAGCATTAGAAAGAATCAGGATTCTGTAAGCTGACTATATTTAAATAATTTCCTAAAGAAGGAAATAATTTATTCTTTTCCAGAATGACAGTACATATAGTGCTAATGGTCAAGTAAGTACTTTTTCTTCTCTGCAATATTCGGATTCTTATGATTAATGACAGTGTTAGTAACTGAACACTTCTATATTAGACCTGTGGGCCTCTAGCTGTAGTGTAGCTTTGTAATACCCTTCATAATATTAATTAAAGAATACAGCTATTTGATACTATATTTCTCTGTAGTGAGTCCCGTCAGCTGGCTCTCAAGGCTGTTGCACAATTACTTGCAACTGCCCAATACTTCTAGTACAATATACCAACACAGTTTTTAGTAACCAAAGGGCACCCTGGTATATGCACTTTGACCAGATACTTCTTTGAGAATTAACCATCTCTATATGTGAGGCAAGTAGCTGCCTTGGGCTTTTGTTACTTATTCTAATTTGGATTTGCATATATTCTAGTGCTGTTTTAAGATAATAGTTACCTCTGGTGAGATTCTCTCCATCAAGACTTTTGTTCTGTCCTGCAAGTAGAAACTGTGATTAATATGGACAGATTGTGATCAAACAAAGATACTGTTGTGTAAATGAATGAAAATTTTTCGTACTCTTATACTGTTCATAGAAAAGCTTTTTTCATCTGTTGCAGCCTCCTTTTCTTATACCGCCATCTAGAGTCACTTTCTGTCATTAGCTGTTTGCCTTCAATTTTCAGCCATATGCTCTAGTGCTTTGTTATTTTCCCTCTACTTTCTCTATTACTTTAGTACTGCACCAAACATTGATAATAAGAAATAAAGCCTTCTGTAAACATTTTTCACTTTTGCTTGTATTACCTTACATGCACTGCATTAATGCAAAAGGTTCTGCAAAACAATTCCTTCAGCAGCAAGTCCTGTTTAAGAAAGTCTTGTCCCAGCCTCCCTTGCCCATGGAAGATGCTATTATTCCCTTGCTTATTCTTATCTAGGGTGTGTTGCAGGACATCATTGCAAAAGAATTTGCTTTTAACCACTCATACAAAGGGAGGGATACCGGGGGGGATGGTGGTGGTGGTGGTGCTGTGTTTAAAAAGGAGAGAAAAAAAAAAAGACAGGTTCATTACACAGATTGTGCTCTAAACCACAGCAGTTACGCTGAGGGAGACATTAAACTCTGCTAGGCAGGCAATTCTTATCAAGGAGTCTTAATGTAAAAGCATAGCCTAAGAATATGCAATTTAAGACTCTTACCCATAACAAAATGATAGCTGTGGCAGCATGAAGCTGAAGACAGGTTGCAAAACTCCTGAGAAACTGGCTAATATTCAGGTGAGGAGTTTAACACAAGCTTTTTGTTCTTGTTACTACATCTTTACCAATACTCAAACCAGCTTATTTAAAATTGGAATCACCCTTTGAATGCACTGTAGACACAACTTAGTAAGCAAACTGTGTTTTATGCTGTACTATCTCATACTGAATTCTGAAAAGAACACTGAAGGTAGGGAGGACATTACTAACACTCAGTTTATTAGGTCTGTATTGTGATGCAGTTGGGTCCAAACTTTTGGTTGGTTTCATAGGAAGAAATAGGTTGATTTGATTTTGATTACTATTCATGCTATATGAGGTTTTCAGGAGATAAATGACACTTTCCTCTCTCACTCCAAAACTAGTCTATCAGTTGTAGTTGTACTTTTATTTTCAGGTACCTCTAATACAAATGCTTTCCACTGTGTAATCTAGTGAAAGTGAGGTCAGTCAGAATACTCCAGTCATTTTCCTGTTGCTGCATATGCCACCTTGACAAGGTTGGATAGGTTTTTGATGAAAGTAATTTGTTTGGTTGCTCCACCTATAAAACAATAACTGGCTTCTGGCTCCTTTACAGAGTTCTGGTTGTTCAAAAAGGAAAGTTGTTGCACGTGTAAGTAACTTTTTTTTCCCCACTGCTTATAGGACTTTTGTCTTAATTATACTTATTTTTTCCCTAATTATGTTTGCCCTAATTGTTAGTTTCCTATTTAAAAAAATAAAAAAGAGCTCTATCATTTGCTCTTTGAATGATTTTTACTTTAAAGGAAGTGTGTATATACATGAAAAAAACACATGAAAATCCTGTTATGAGGTACTGGACAACTCAGCTGCTTCTTCTTCAGGAAGCACATACAGAGTTGATCCAAACTGAGGTTAGTTAAATTATAAGAGTATTATCCAAACAGAGAACAGCTAAAATGTTTAGCTGAAGTAGGATAGAATAATGAAGTAAGTAAGAATAATGTTTGATAATTTATTGTGCTCAGTGTGTTGGGAGGTGGTATAGAAGTGTATTGCATAGCTTCAAATAAGACTCCACAGTAGCCCATAAAAACTATGATCAGTTAACATTTTATTTTATAATAAGGCATTACTAATCAATGTATGCATTAAAGGTTCTGGAGTTGCTATAAATAAGAAATGCAACTAAAAAAAGGCCTATAGCTGATCATATATATCAGACTTTTCATGCCTTAATAAAGATTTTCTTTGTTTTTTTTACAGGATACTTCACATGTTTTGAACAAAAGAGACTATGACGTACAGGTAAACAATACTTGTCACTTTTTCTGAACTATTGCTGGTGTTACAGCTGCTTGGTATATTACTTACAAAAAGAAGAGTTAAGAATTTATCTTCCGTAAGAGAGCATTCTGTTTAGGGTTAGGTAATTCTTTTTCGATGGAAGTATGTTTTTTTAATGGTTACACTTACAGCAAAATGAGTAATTTCTCATTTCTTTACAGAATGGATCTTCTGCTTCAAACAGCAACCACACCAACCTCCAGGTAATAACAGTGTCTGCTGCATGGTCTCATAGCAAGGAGCTTTTTAGTAAATCATATTTCAATTTCTGAAAATTAGGTTCCACTAATTTAGCTGTGTAAAAGAATGCTATTTTGATTTGATAGCATTTTCCACTTAATGTTATAATTTTGCACAGCTGTAAATAATGATAGTGGGCCCAGAATATGCTGTCTCCTCTGTCCTTCACTCCACTAAGCAGGTAAGCACTGCAGGTGTTTCTCTACATAATGTTTTTATATTTTGAAAACACCTTATTACAAAGAAATAGTTTTAGAATCTGTTTTAGAAACAGTCCTACTCTAGTGACGGCAATGGCCAGATATATAATTCTATTTTATTTAGAATTTGATAACAAGGTACAACTTAGCAAAACTTAGCAAATGTTTACTTCTGTCTCAAAAAGTAGGTTCACTCTTCATGTTCAGTAAACTTACATACTGCTCTAGTAGTATATTATATTATAGAGTCATCTGAAAGTTGAATGATCTAGAGTGGAACCTGAGTTTATTTTTTTGTAATATTTTGTATTGTAGTAGTGCCTGACAGCTTCAGTCAGAGGTCTGGGATCCCACTATGCCCGTCATTATGTAGGTATAACTCTCTTTCTCAGAGAGTTTGAAGTCTACTTCAAGAGTACACTCAGATCTCTGAGCTCCAGTGAGCATCTCTGTTCATTAGTTTTCCTGATATCCATTCTCTAAGGGTTGTATCCATATTAATAAGCTTTGTCTGAATTTACATTTTCACAATTAATTCAGGCAAAAAGGTCTGAATAGATGATATTGATTAGTGCAGTAAAGTAGTTTGTCACCTTACATCTCAGTACATAATTATATGCAGGTTAGGTTCTTTTACTAGGTAAGCTTTAGATCTGATAAAATGCTTCTATAAAAAATGATTGGTTTCTTCACAGGGCGGATCATTTATTGCAACCAGTGGTGGATCAAGTAGCCAGGTCAGGATTTTCTCTATTTTTGTCTAGTCTTGACCAGATAGGTTCCCAATAATTAATCTAAACTCAGGAGTCAGAGTTTAAGTCCTGTAAATTTGCATGCAGGCTTGATAATGTTATGCATTAAAATTGTAAGTGAAATGATCCTGTTTCAATTACTTTTATCTGAAGTGACTCCCTGAAATCATTTCTCAAGACTGTTGCAATTTCACTTGTGTTATATTGGTAAAGGTATAAAGGTGATTCTCTGTACTCTTGACTTCCCAGATAGTTCTCTCTTGATGTGGCACCTGTCATTGAGACATAGCATTGGAAGATTTTAATGTCAGTCTAATCTCCAAAGCAAACACTGAATGTATGGAGTTGTGCTGCCTTCATATTCATTCTAGGTATAGGAAAGGTCACAGCCATTCTGTAATTCCACAGTCTTTCTTCCCCTAAACAGAGTTTCACATCTGAAATAAGATTTTATTCAAACTTTCACAAAGCAATAATTGTTTTCTTTTTTATCTACAGGGTGGTTGCATTTGTCCTGATGGAAGCAGTGGTATTAGACAGGTAATTTTTTTTTCCTGAATTTATACTTTCATCTACATATTTGAGTATTTTGAATTAATCATTCAGTAAGTATGGACCACGGGTAAAACCAAGCATCACTGATAATTTCCTTGGTATGGATAGAATTATATACAATGAAATGGAACAATCAGTTCCAGTTGACTGTAAATGCATAATTAATAATTGGCCACTAACTTTCTATAACTGTCCTTGGTAATCGAAATGTTCTGTCAGTTGACAGTTATATGCTAGTTCTTCATTGCTTTTAAAAAACAGAGTCAGTACAGAAAATCTTAGTAACCACAAATTTAATTGCATCCTGCTTACTTAGGTTTGTTATACTTCTCACTGGTGCAAGAAAATGCTGTGCCTAAAACGTCAAAATTTAATAAATATTTCAAAAGATAATCTCTTAAATTAGTATTTAAACTGTTCCTTTCCTATAAAGAGAATCATTGCAATTACATGACCAGTGGTACTGGATAAGCTTTCCTCCTTGGCAATGCCTCCACGCCAGGAAAATCTCAAAGAAGGTAGTTCCATGGGCGTTACGGTTGTACTGGCTTTTAGCCAGCTGAACATTCTTCCTTTGTCAGTGCAATGCACTTTTAGCCCTTCCTTTCCAGCTATAAATGTAGCAGTGCACAGCAACTATTGGGAGGCTAGGGATAGGCACATCTTTGTATCATATGCCAATGAATTATTTACTAAAATCTGTCATGTTTATTACCCTATAAAACACAAGCATTTCTATGTTTTAAGTAATTGGAAATATTTTAGAGTAACAAAATGTGAGATACCCATTACTTTGATTCTTGGTTGATACAGATTAAAATTGTCCCTATTCTAAAATGTGGAGCAGATGGATTTTGAAGTCACCTATTTTCTGCCTGAAAACTTATTTTAGAAAATTTTCTTGAAGCTGTATTTACATAAGCCCTTTTGAAGGGTGTAGTATTTTTTGTTTTCAATTTCAACAAGAAACATATTATAACTTACTATTTCTGTAAAACAGCATGCTATTTAAATAACTAATTGTATAAAGAAATAACTAGTTTCTGAGCATGTTCTGGTTAACTTCAACATATAGTAAGAGAAACTTTGGTTGGGTAAAAAACTGCCTTTCATATCCTTGAGGTTGAGTAGTAATTCTGACCTACATGTTGTTTTAAGATATAATCTAGTCTATATAGTAACTAATACTGAAATTTCATCAGGAAAAACTTCTTTTCTTTGTTGTGTGATCATAATGTCCATATCAATAATAATAAATGAATATTATATAAAATTCATTTGCAAGGAAATGGCTGGATTTCTTTATGCAAGTCTTCAGTTTAATAGGGCCTTTTCCCTCTTGTTCTTAAATTGGTGCAAAAATATAAGCTTAGTTTTTCACAGCAAACCACACAACTTGGCTTTTGTATTTGGGGAGGTGTTAAACATGTTTTCTATTTAGTTACTATCAAACAACAATTTTCAACAGGTAAAAAAGGAAGGACATTAAATTTGGTGGGTTAGAAAAAGAGTTCTCAGTGCAGATGGATGCTCTTTGATACACAGGAAACTCCCTGTTTAAGTTTCTGCTAGTGTCAGTTGGTAGAATGAATTTAGGATAAACTAGGTAGCAATAGTCCTGATCTTTGCCTTCACCCAGCAGTACAGTTCAGTAGTCTTTTCTGAAGGAACACTCTGATCTAAAAACAGGACTCATTTTTATTTTCTGTCCAGGTTGGATCCTCTACATATGGCAGTAACAGTGCCTAAGATGAGCCTGTAAATACACTAGCTACAATAGGCAGGTTCTTTCTCCTACACAGGAGGAACCAAGGCTCTACATACTGTTTTTAAAGTACAATTAAATAATTCCATATCTAATTAGAATTAACTCTTAGCCAAAAAATTATCAATAAAATTACATTTTATTTGTTATGTGTTAATAAATTATTCATTCTTCTAGCACTAAATTTAAAAATTTCTAACACTAGATTTAAAAATTTTAAGTAGAAAAAAATAAACTGGAGTCTACCACCAACTCCGAGATTCTTATACATATTAAGAAGATTTGTGCAAAAATGTAATCTGTACTTCAAAAATATTGGCCTGAATTATTAATTACATGACCTTTTAAACTAGAAAAGGAGCATAAACTGAGCATCATATATGTTCTATTTAAGCAAGGCTATTTATAAGCAAAGAACAGGTTTATTGTTCCCTAGCAGCATGCCCCAGATTTTTCACACAGTAGCTATATTTTCTTAGCTCAGGAGATTTATACAAAAATCTTTCCTGAAAGAGTTGTCCATTTGCAAGATCTTATGACTCTATTTTCTGAACAGGGTGGATCTTCCGTGTATGGTGGCAACAGTGGATCTTACGGTCAGGTAACTAATTCTTCTCCCTTGCATGGACAGCTAAAACCAGTCTTCTCTGTTAATGTGGCTTTTGCATTTGAACGTCTAGGTCAATTTGCAGTTTTGGGTATCATTAAAATTGAGAGAAATTACTTTTCTTATACTTTTGTTTTAAAAATAGGATCTGTATGTATATCTCTCTATAGTCATGTATATATAGATAGATACATGTATATGCATACATAAACAAACATTCCTAAATTTTACATAAAAGACAGATGTCTTCCTTGATTCTTCAGCCCATGAGGAAAATTCCTGCAAAAAACTGTCTTCTGAACTTAAAAGCTATCAGTTACACGAAGGTGTCTTCAAAGCTGGAAAAGATTCTGAATTAAGAGTCCAAGCTATTCATATTTAAATCATCTTGTTTGAAAGGGGAAGCAATGTGTTCCCTTATATGGATCCTCAAATTCCTCACACTGCAATTATTCCACTTTTCCTCTAAGCTTTCTCTAATGACAAGAGCACAGTCTAAACATCTTCTCTGTGGAAACAATCCAACTATGGAATTATATTTTTTGTTTATTTTCTATGTAAAGGGGATGTGACAGTAATAATGGATATTTTTCTTCTTTCAGTCATGAGCTGAAATCTTACTCTGTAGTTACGCTTTCAAAATTTCCATATTTTGGCAATTCTTAAAACATGATTAGGGACTAAGATTTTCTTTCTCTATAACAAAGAAGAGTCTACTGAGTACAACTTAGAATTCTAAAATTAAAAAGTTCCTGCTAAAGGTGTTTTCACCTTTAACAACAAAAATTGCAAGTATTCTCTTCTAATGGTTACAGGAATGTCCCTTTGGAACAAAATTCAGAATTGGATTCATTTATATTTAAATGTCTGTTTGCAAGAAAATAGCTAGTCTGTATTTTTCCTTTCAGGAATCCCCAGGTTCTTCACACAGCGCATACTCTGGTAACCAGGTAAACATTCTGATAAATCACCCTATTCAGAAGCTCTGTCTAAAAGCTTTCCTGAAGGAGTAGCCAACTACAAAACAGTAACCCGTTCTGTCTTCTGTACAGGGAGGATCCTCCTTCTACCCTGGTGGATCTTATGGACAGGTGAACGTTCTTCCTCCCTTGTAAATGTAACACAGACTACTGCTGCCCTGCTTCCTGGACTCCTGATATTGTGGTTGCCATGAAATATTGTAATTATGGACCTGCGAATTGTGTTTTAGAGCAGCAAACTTAAATCAGCCCTGTTGTAACCTAGTGGTGTGCAGTCTGACAGAGCACAATACGGAATGGTATCTACAGCTTGCTTGGGGATTTCAGCAGGCTTCAACAGGAATTTCAAATTTCAACAGGCTAAGAAAATTATTACCAAAAGCTTTCTTCCACTTTAACTGTATTGGTCTTAATTTTTATATAGAACATAAAGGTCATCTCAAAGGGTGAAAGTGAAAATTTGATGCATTAGTATTTAAACAACCATCTTGTTTGCAAGAAAATACAATTTCTCTATTCCATGTAAAATCTCTGTCTTCCTTTTAGGGAGTGCCAGGTTCTTCATACAGCACTTATTCTGGTAACCAGGTAAATACTCTGTTTGTTGTCCCTGCACAGGAGCAGTTGAAAATTCTTTCTTGAGGGAACACTGCAACTACAAAACAGTAACCTTTTTTATTTCCTGTATAGGGAGGACCTTCCTTCTATCCTGGTGAATCTTATGGACAGGTTAGTGGTTTTTCTCCCATGTAATAATAACACAGACTCCTGTTATATTGGTTCCTATACTCCCCATACAAGAGCTGTTATAAAATACCATAATTAAGCACCCAACAATTGAATCAACCATAACATTACCTATAGCGTGAAATCTGTCAGAGGAAAAGACAAAATTGTATCTATAACTTCCATGGGGAAGTCTTTCAATGAGCCAAAAATGTTATTGTCAAAAGGTTTCCCCTACTTTAACAATACTGACTTAAAGTCAGAATCGGGCACCTTGCTATCTAAACCATCTTGTCTGCAAGAAAATAGCTAGTCTGTATTTTTCCTTTCAGGGATCCCCAGGTTCTTCACACAGCGCATACTCTGGTAACCAGGTAAACATTCTGATAAATCACCCTATTCAGAAGCTCTGTCTAAAAGCTTTCCTGAAGGAGTAGCCAACTACAAAACAGTAACCCGTTCTGTCTTCTGTACAGGGAGGATCCTCCTTCTACCCTGGTGGATCTTATGGACAGGTGAACGTTCTTCCTCCCTTGTAAATGTAACACAGACTACTGCTGCCCTGCTTCCTGGACTCCTGATATTGTGGTTGCCATGAAATATTGTAATTATGGACCTGCGAATTGTGTTTTAGAGCAGCAAACTTAAATCAGCCCTGTTGTAACCTAGTGGTGTGCAGTCTGACAGAGCACAATACGGAATGGTATCTACAGCTTGCTTGGGGATTTCAGCAGGCTTCAACAGGAATTTCAAATTTCAACAGGCTAAGAAAATTATTGCCAAAAGCTTTCTTCCACTTTAACTGTATTGGTCTTAATTTTTATATAGAACATAAAGGTCATCTCAAAGGGTGAAAGTGAAAATTTGATGCATTAGTATTTAAACAACCATCTTGTTTGCAAGAAAATACAATTTCTCTATTCCATGTGAAATCTCTGTCTTCCTTTTAGGGAGTGCCAGGTTCTTCATACAGCACTTATTCTGGTAACCAGGTAAATACTCTGTTTGTTGTCCCTGCACAGGAGCAGTTGAAAATTCTTTCTTGAGGGAACACTGCAACTACAAAACAGTAACCTTTTTTATTTCCTGTATAGGGAGGACCTTCCTTCTATCCTGGTGGATCTTACGGACAGGTAAGATAACACAGACTCCTATTATCTTGGTTCCTAAACTCCTCTGAAAAGAAGGAAAAATATTTCTTGAGAGAATCAAAATAATAACCTTTTTTGTTTTCTCTACAGAGAGGGTCTTCTGTCTATGACAGCAGCAGTGAATCCTATGGTCAGGTATATACTTTTTTTTCCTCTTGAATTAAGGGTGCTGAGGGCCAGTAGCCTGGTTCCTATATATACAGTTATATTCTGTATTTTGGCTCTTACTTTATTTCAATTAAGCTTTTTTTTAATCTTTGAGGAGCAAAATTGAATATACTCCTAACTAAGCAACATGAAAGTTTGCAGGGGAGTATGTAAAATGTGGTTATGGTTTGTTGTATGTTAAATGCGAAGGTTAACAGCCCCAACCTGTTAAAGCTTATTCTCCTCAACAATACTTGCTTTGAATTATCAGCCAGATGAAGATCTCTTCAAAAGTGGAAATGAGTTGAGATTCACACTTGTTAATAGGCAAATTAATCTTTTACAAGGAAATAACTATGAGTTTCTTAATGGCTATTCTGATAACTAAGTAAATCCTCTTATTTCTTTAATCTTCCCTGAAGGGGATCCCTACAGTAACCTTTCAAAAAGAAATGTTCATTTGCAATATGGAAATGATTTATGTTTTCTGAACAGGATGGATCTTCCACATACGGTGGTGGTGGACCTTATGGTCAGGTATGTATTATTTCTCTTATACATGAAGTGCTGAAGCTAAGTGTGTTGGTTCTTTTGTGCACTGGGTTCTTTATTTCCGTTATTTGTAAATAATGCTCATGTAAATGTCATTTTACCTGTTGTTTCTGTTTACTTTTATTTATCTTTTTGCAACTCCAAATTTTTCCATAACGGAGGGAAAGTGATGCACTAAAGATATTATCCTGTTTACTGTGCTAATGTGATTTTTAATCTGTTAATTAGTACAACATTTCCTCCCCCATGTAATTATTGTTTATGCATTAGCTCAATCAGAAGGAAAAAGACTTCAGATGTGTCCTTTACATGCCTTACTTATGCAGAAGCAGTTGAAAATCTAGGGGACTGGACATGCTATATTTAAAGTTTGTATTCAATTTACCTGCTGATTTACTGATGTAAATCTCATTGTAGGATCATTCTGCAGAAACCATCTTCCTTCTGTTTTGTTTAGCAGTGCATTTTAACCACCCAAAGTCATACAAAATTATTCATTAAAAATGAAAGACTTATAACCTAGGTTCTTTTTTCATAGAAAAATGTATCTTATTACTACTTCTAGTGCAGGATGCTAAAAATAAAACAGAAAATGGGATTTTTGAATGTAAAGAATGTTCCATTTTGCAAATTAACTTCATCTAAAATGTTTCTCAAAAAAGCATGTTTACAAGGAAAATCCTTTCTTTACCTCTTCTGCTTAAGCAGCAACTGACATTCTTACAAGGTAGTAAAAATATGAGCAAGATTTAAATGTTATCTAGCCATTTAACACACGTTTGACAAAACTTTTTTTTCAACATTCACTTTTTATAAAAGTAAGTTCTCAGTTGTTTTACACCTTCACTCTCCTTTACACCAAAAAACCTCTCTCGTATGTCATTCTACATTCTCTTTCCTTGCTATCATAAGCAAGGTCCGTATATCAGCCTCTGTTGCTGTATTCAGCCTTGTGCTCTATGAACTTAGGTTTATTGTTAACATTTTGTTATAATAAGTAATTTGTTAAATAAAGAACAGATCCCCAATCTCACTTTGTCCTTCACGTGACAATGTAGTTTCGTTTGGAAGGTTTATATATGAACCTGTTATGCATACTTAGGTTTTTACCATAAACTTTTCTGTTCACGCTATGTCCACACATTTTATTTTATTAAAGGAATCTACTATGGCTGTTTCCTGCTTTGTAGTTCTCTCTTTTATCTTCATGTTCAAATAAAAACTAATCTATTGTGAGTGCAGGTTTGTTATCAATCTTTTCCTCAAGTGCTTGCAAATCTTATTTCCCTATCATTACCAGATAGGGATATCCAAAATATTTGGATCAGGAAAAAAAATCAAATTGACTGAGAGGTCCTTTTTGCTTCCTTTTGCTTATGTGTTTTTCCTTTTCTTGCATGTTCTCTGTTTTAGGTAAAACTGGAAATTCTAAGTGTCTTATTGTTTCTATTCTGATTATTTATACTTTCCACAAGTAAGATTGTAAAAAAAAAAAGAGTCATTTTCCTATGAAAATAAATGCTTTTCAAATTTTTTACAGGATTCACCTTCCATAGGAGGCGGTGAATCTGATGAAAGTGTAAGCATTTCTTCTCAAGTGTATCAATCTGGAAATTTACTTCCTTTTAAGAAATCTAAGTACTTACATGGATCTTTAGATATCTCACATCATCTTATCTTCAAGAGCACCTTCAGAACAGATTCTAATCATCTGTGATGTTTAGTAGTTTGCTTCAAGAACTTTTTAAAAAGGGTATTATTTCTATAGAAGAAGTTAAAGGAAAATGTGAAGATTTAAATTGTGTGATGTTATTCTGGTATGGTATGATAAGGACTTAGCCAATTAGAATTGCAGTAACTACAGTTCTGACTTGTAACAATCACACGTTTGTGAATTGGTCATTAGAAGCAGAATTTAAAAATGAGGTTCTTTTCCTCTATTTCATGATTTCCCTTAAAACTTAGCATCAGTATGTGTCCACAATACACAAAACAACCAGATTCTTCTTACTTCCAATGATTTAATTGGAGTTAATTCAATAGCACTAATTTAATAATATAACAACAGCAGTATTACCAGCATGTGAGATCAACCATTCTTATTCTCATGTTTGTTTGTTTTTTGTTTGTTTTTTGTTTTTTTGGGGGGGGGGTTGTTTTTTTTGCAATTAACTTCCTTTGTAGTATATCTCTTAAACACTCATTATTCTGGACTATCATAATAATTGCTTCTCTTATTTCTTCCCATAGATTAAAATTTTCCAATACAATTTTTCTTAACATCCAGATTTATTTTAAAATTCAAGTTTTCTTGAAACACATCTTGTTTGATGTCCTTAATGTCCTTAATGTTCTTAATCATCTCATATTATTCTTTTTTACAAATCAACTTCATTTATGATTACTACTGCAGAGACTATACTTCCTCTCCTTCCATCTTCAGTTCACATTATACTCACTTCCTTTGTGTTCTTCCAATGCCAGATACATGAGAAGATTCAAGTTTCTTTGTTTACATATTGCATATTGATGGTCTGTTTTCATGTCGTATGATGAGCACTATTTGCTTTTCTGCTTAAGAACATGCCTTCTCCTGACTAAAGCATGTTTCCCATTAATTCTGATTTATGTTTTTGTAAAACTTTCCAAGTCTCATTTTCACTGAGTCTCGAGCAATGGATTCTATTCTAACTGTATTTCTACAAAGTCTCTTTTTCAGTGTCCTGGTTAGTAGGACATTGTTCTCCATAAATTTCTATAAATTCAGCTGTGCACTTCAGAACACCTTCCACTAAGGGTTATTATGTCCAGTTCAGCTGCAAATATTATGTGCTATCAGTTTCCTCACAGGGTTTCTGTATCAAAATTTTCTTCTGGTTATTACTACAGCAGAACTAAAATATATTACTACAGAAGGCCCTGGTGCCATATGAAACTAAGGTATAACAACATTGGTGTGTACCAGGACATCTTTTAAAGGACTGATGTTTTCCCCTGTACTATTGTAATGTAGATTAAGATGAGATCTCATTCTTTTATTACTCTATAGCAAATATCTGCAATTTTTTATAGAAAATACACTTGGTTAAACAGATCACCATTAATTATTCAGATTTTCTGTTTTTTTTAATGGTTTCATCAGTCAGCTAAGCCTTTCTTGCTAGCTTTGGCCTACTATGAATCCTTCCGCATAAAGAAATGCCTTGCTCCAGAAATGAGCAGAGAACTTGAAAGAATCCTGCTCATCCTACAGCCTGTCTTAAACATTCCCAACAAGGAAGGGTCAGAAAATTAAGTCATACAAATAAAGCAGTAGTTTTCTCTGTCTTCTACCCTTGCTGAAAAGGAAACAGAAATGTTTAATGAAATAACTGGGTTCTAATATTTTATAGGGTTCGCCCTCGCCATCTGGCAGCAATCAGAGTGGAGCGGTAAGCACTCCTCTTTCACATGGGGAATCCTTCTCTGGGTCTCTCTGCAAGAGCTTGTTAGGCCTGGCAACTGCTGGCCACCTGAATTACATCATGTCCTGCTGGTGTGGCAGATTCCAGTGTGGGATAGAAAGAGCTCACGCTAAGGCACAGAGGGAATGAGGGGATGGTTAAAGTGTTTCAGGACTATCATAAGTCCCAACTGATGCTGCGGTGTGCTCTTGAATGTCAAACTCACAATTACAAGCATGGTGCCATAGTTTACTTGTTCAGGTTTCAGCCTTTTGACTCATTGCATTATTGCAGAAGGCTTCCATACTCTGTTTCATCCAGCGTTTATTCTAACTGAAACCCTTTGCTTTGTTGCACTTTGACTTACTTGCAAGGGCTTCCATTTTCCTGTCATTTTTACCCCATCTTCATTAAATGAGCACTTGTTGATAGGCATAAAGAGGCATGTGCTGATTTGTGCAGAAAGAAGTTATTTGTTGATCTCAAACAATCCGTTACAGAAAGTTGAGGAATATGGAGAGGCAAAAAGGAGTGTTCAGCTTCCATCATAATATTTCCATACTACAAAAGAAGGTCTGATTTCATTTTTTCATGTACTTACAATATATTTTTTACAGGATTTTTATTCACCAGGAGGCAGCCAATCAGGTGGACATGTAAGCATCACTTTTATTCATTATTTACAGTTCTCCTCCAAAGTGGCTGTTGTATTAAAAAATGACCTTCTACAAGTAAATTATGCCCAACTGTTTTATCTGTTTCTGGAATTTGTCTGACATGTGGCACCATAAGTGTCTTGTGAAATCAAATGACAATTTTTTTAAAGCAAATAAAAGTAAAAATAAGTGTGTATATGACTTCAACAACATAGTCTTGATTTCAAGAAGCCCATTTAAACAGAAATAACCTGGCTTTACCTATTGCAGGGATCATCTTCTCAAGGTGGTAGTTACTCCAGTCGACAGGTAAACAGCAACTCTTTATATTTTTGACCTAAGGTACCTGTTATACAAAAACTTGACTCTTCATGTTGTATATCCTGGAACAAAATTAATTTGATACTGAAATACCTTTTCATGTATTCTTATATAAATGTCCAAATGGAAGCAGAGTGGTCAGAATACCATTCATGTATTAATGTAACACTAAGCAACAAATGCAAGTAATAAATATTTGATATAAAGAGTATTTTTGAAACAGAAGTTAATTGGTTTTCAATTTTTTTCAGGACTCATCTTCGTCAGGAAGCAGCCAGTATGGTGGGCAGGTGTGAAATTTTTCTTCACATTATATTGTATTATTTCCAATGTACATATTTCAAGAGAGGATTGTAAATTTCTAGATTATTGTGTTTTTATAAATCCTCATTAAACTTTCTGTAGATAAAATAGGGTTCTTAACCAGATTGATATTTTCAGACATAATTAAGCTGGTAAACATATGTCAAAGTGAAAGATCTTTTAAATGAAAGTATAACTGTTTGCAGGGTTCACCTTCTTCGGGAGGCAGCCAGTCTGGTGGACAGGTATGCTTTTCTTTTTCCACAGCATTCAGTTATTGCACATATCAGTCACTCTCAATTTACCTTGAGTATTTTTCCTTCACAAAAACTGTTTTCCTTCACCACTGTCCTTCTTGCCCAAAGTCTCAGCAGCCCATTGTTTTCTTTTTCCGTGTCATTCAGAGATCCCTGAGGCCAGAGCAGCCATCTGTCTGGATGGCAGTTGTATTTGAGCTTCTGTACCCGCCATGGTGCTAAATATTTTTCCTCTTACCCATCCCATGCAGATTGAATGTGAAAAGCGAGGCACCAAATGTTGAGCTGCTGGCCACCTCTCAGTTAGTTGCCTCAGAGTAGAAATCACCTGGTAATCCTCCACTGGAAGTCATTTCTAGTGTTTTCCGTAACAACCGTAGCATGAAAGAATAGCGCATGTAGTCCAGGTGCTCTGGAGTCTTTAAGAAAAAAAAATCACACGTTCTGTAGTACTACTCAGAACTTTTTGCACTGTTTTGGTGAGCAGGGTTTTCAAGATAAAGATTACAGATAACATATTTGAAGATAATATAATTAGAAGATTCTACACCATCAGAGAGGTAAGGGCAGAAATAGTTATAGGAGATGAAGAGAACAAAAACAAATTTCTAGAAGGCATTTGGAGAGTTATGGATGTAATTTTATGTTTTGGATACCTAGGATAGTAGAGAAAGGAATTTGAGTTGTAACAAGAGTCCCTTTCAGTGCTGTGTTCCTGAGATTTTACACATTTTCTGTGTTCTTTACAGAGTGGATGTGATTGTTCCGGGGGGAGCTCTGTAAGTTTTCTTTGTTCGTCATCTGTTTCTTTTACTATATATTTAATTGGGAAATTAGCTGCAGACTTATTTGTTTCTACATTATTACATTATTTATTTACTTGAATGTATTGTTAATTTTATGTTCAGTGTTCCTTTGGTGGCATAAATATTGCTGGCACGATAGAAGTTATTCCTCTCCATCATCTTTGAAAGGTCATGGAGAACAGGAGAGGTGCCCGAGGACTGGAAGAAAGCCAATGTCACCCCAGTCTTTAAAAAGGGCAAGAAGGAGGACCCAGGGAACTACAGGCCAGTCAGCCTCACCTCCATCCCTGGAAAGGTGATGGAGCAGCTCATCCTGGAAGCCATCTCCACGCATGTGGAGGAAAAGAAGGTGATCAGGAGTAGTCAGCATGGCTTCACCAAGGGGAAATCATGCCTAACCAATCTGATAGCCTTCTATGATGGAATGACTGGCTGGGTAGATGAGGGGAGAGCAGTGGATGTTGTCTACCTAGACTTCAGCAAGGCTTTTGACACTGTCTCCCATAGCATCCTCATAGACAAGCTCAGGAAGTGTGGGTTAGATGAGTGGACAGTGAGGTGGATTGAGAACTGGCTGAATGGCAGAGCTCAGAGAGTTGTGCTCAGTGGCACAGAGTCTAGTTGGAGGCCTGTAGCTAGCGGTGTCCCCCAGGGGTCAGTCCTGGGTCCAGTCTTGTTCAACTTCTTCATCAATGACCTGGATGAAGGGATAGAGTGCACCCTCAGCAAGTTTGCTGACGATACAAAACTGGGAGGAGTGGCCGATACGCCAGAGGGCTGTGCTGCCATTCAAAGAGACTTGGACAGGCTGGAGAGGTGGGCAGAGAGGAACCTCATGAAATTCAACAAAGGGAAGTGCAGGGTCCTGCACCTGGGGAGGAATAACCCCATGTACCAGTACAGGCTGGGGGTTGACCTGCTGGAAAGCAGCTCTGCTGAGAAGGACCTGGGAGTGCTGGTGGACACCAAGTTAAGTATGAGGCAGCAATGTGCCCTTGTGGCCAAGAAGGCCAATGGTATCCTGGGGTGCATCAGAAAGAGTGTTGCCAGCAGGTCGAGGGAGGTGATTCTCCCCCTCTACTCAGCCCTGGTGAGGCCACATCTGGAGTACTGCGTCCAGTTCTGGGCTCCCCAGTACAAGAGGGATGTGGCACTACTGGAGCAAGTCCAGCGAAGGGCCACAAAGATGATTAGGGGACTGGAGCATCTCTCTTATGAGGAAAGGCTGAGAGAGCTGGGCCTGTTTAGCTTGGAGAAGAGAAGGCTGAGAGGAGATCTTATCAATGTGTACAAGTATCTGAAGGGAGGGTGTCGAGAGGATGGGGCCAGACTCTTTTCAGTGGTGCCGAGCGACAGGACGCGAGGCAATGGGCACAAACTGAAACACAGACACTTCCATCTGAACATGAGGAAAAACTTTTTCACTGTGAGGGTGACAGAGCACTGGAACAGGTTGCCCCGAGAGGTGGTGGAGTCTCCTTCTCTGGAGATATTCAAAATGCGCCTGGATGCAATCCTGTGCAATGTGCTCTAGGTGACCCTGCTTGAGCAGGGGGGTTGGACTAGAGGATCTCCAGAGGTCCCTTCCAACCTCAGTGATTCTGTGATTCTGTGATTCTCATTATGCCAAAATGAAGAATTCAGTGCCCCCACAGTTGACAGCAACATATATTTACTGAATAGTGATTTTCAGTTGTCGTATAATATTTGTATATCTCATCTCAAAAAAAAGCTACAGAAAAGCAGTAATATTTTCCTCTAGAACAGAACCCTCTATGATTGCATTAAATAGCGGAGTTAATTGAGGAAAAATCTATCACAAAGGGAAAGTAAAATATGAACTCTACAAAATTGCCAGCCATAAAAAGTTGCCTCAGAAACCTGTCTTTACCAAATGAAAACATCTGTCAGAGCCACTTCTCATTTGTATTTTTAAGAAAAGTCCATATGAAATTATTTAGAGACTGTGAAATAGGGTAATAAATGCTTTCTAAAGCAAATAGTATTTGGTCAATCAACCTGTAATACGCAAAGGAGATTCCTGAACTTTGGATAGTGTTATTGTTTTCTAGGCAATCAGACATGGGTGGGTGCAAAACGATTCTTTGTGATTTACAGTCTTTCAGGCCAAAAAAGACTATTGGCCATTTTGGGAAGTTAAGTAAAGTAAGTGAAGTGTAATATAAGTTCAGACTGTGATATTTTTCCTTAAAAATGCCATAGAAGAGCTGTTCTAAGTTTTAATTTTGTGTTTAGTTTATGATCAAAAGCAGAGGCTATTTTATTTTTCCTCTTTTTGTTTTTTTGTTTTTTGGTTTTTTTTACAGGGTGGATCCCCTACCTTAACCAGAAGTGATTCCTCTGCAAATGTAAGCAGTACTCATCAAATTTTTCAGGGTGCCCTGTGTTTGTTTCGTTAATACAATGGCTACAGAGGTTAAAAAGAGTCAGTGTCTAATAGAAATCATACACTCATGAAAATAACCTACCTTAGCTACAACTAAAAATACACATAAGACATTTGTGCAGCACTCACAGTTCCTCTCTCCCTTTGAAATGGTATTCATTCAAAGAGAAGTCTTTGAATGAAGGATGTTCTTTGAATGTGTGTCGAACACAAACCTGTGTTTGTGCCAACAATATAAATATCTACCTTGATTGGTAATCAGTTCCATTGGCTTCCATGTAATTATGCCAAAATATCACCTAAGAACATGGGTTCATATGTTTGTATTCTTCTCAGATCATTCACTTCTGAGTATTTCATAGATCAGTAATTTCATGATGTTAGCCCTCTCATATGGAAAAGAACCCTTTTGGAGGAGAGACCTGTGCGAAGACCACTTGTGTTCATCACAAGTAGAAAGTCATGCAGCATATGTCACTGGAGCTCTGTGTATGCTGTATTAAAAGTAGAAAAAACACTTGGGTCTTTCTGTATCTAGCACTGAACTCTGTGGTGCTGTTATCAGACTGCTAGCTAGTATAAAACTGGCTTGGATACAGGTACATAAATGTACCATGCAAAAATTAATACTATGTGACAAATAGGTCTGGCCTTGTGCTCTCTTTAGGAAGGAGGAACATGTATGTATCTATAATCAGGAAAATATCCTTCCTCATCTGTGTTCTAGATCCTTCATATTATTGATAAAATGGTAGGATTTGTTTCATTTGGAACTTCTGATTGGGACAGGTGTGGTTTTGCTGTTCTTTGGGGCAGCAGTTCTGAATCAGGGATCATGTATAAAGAGGATCTTTTGAGGGGGAGTGAGAGCTTTGTACCAGGGAACATAGTGGCTATTGTCTACATCAATGAGTACTGCAAACTGATAGGAACAGATCTACAGAGTGAAACAGTCCATGCTGATGAAGTGATGGCCACACTATGCACATTTTTTGGGTGGAGGGTGTAGTTCTAATTTGGTCCCATGGACCCAAAGCCCATTTGCTACTGGAATATATTAAGTGTGCTCCTGAAGAACATCTTCCAATTTAGTTTCATCTGAAGCACCTCCAGTTCACTCACTCTGAGATCACTCCATGATGCAAACCAAACTACAGTGAGTGGGGACAATCAGGAAATTTGTCTTGAAGGCATGCTTCTGATCTGTACCGTAATGCTACAATAGATGCACCCAGTGCCTCATCATGGGAAAATGGCTTTTGTGTACTGAATGTAGATCTTAGTTCCTCCCCAACTACATGTTGCAGTCCACTTCAGAATGTTGTCTTTTAATACCTTGTTTAGTGTACAGTTGAGACACCTTTTTGTACAGTAAGGGTTCTTTATGATGGACACAATTCTGATAGATGCTTAACTTTGCATAATAAACACAAAAGAGTTTAATTTCATAATGAGCTTAGCAAATCTTGTGGAAATCCAGCAGTACTCAGAAGGTCAGAAGCAATATGAAGAATGCATATTCAAAGCTTTTTGCAGGTATGTCATTCTTTAGTGAGTTCACTAATTTTAAACTGAAAGTAGTAAGCTACCTATCCTTCCATCAGACCCTTTGAAGTGAAGTAACTGGTTCATCCTTTTTTGAAAGGGCTCTGCAGACAGCCATTCGGGTGGACAGGTACACATTAATTTTTAGGTGGATTAGCAAAATAGGGAAGGATAGACTTTACATTTTGAGTGGAGCTTAAACCCAAACAGAAAAATTAAAAATAAAAATGTATATACTACTGTCCTTCAAAAAGTCTTGATTTAATGTAGTTCTATTAGAGAAAAATAACCGATTTGTATTTTTTTCCAGGGTTCATCGTCTTCTGGAGGCAGCCAGTACAATAGCCAGGTAAGCAGTCATTCCAAAGGAACAGCCAGCTTGCCACTTTGGAAAATGATGGTTATCTACAAACTCAATTAAATACTCTTGTTTTGATATGGGAACTTTGTTTAAAGAGCAAAAACTCAGTAAACTCTTCTTTGAGTTTGTTACATCCTAAAAATGGTATGCAATGGCTTTCTTAGCCACTAGTTAGTTGCCTTTATTTTTTGCGACATTTATATAATGAAGCTTACTCTAGAAATAAGTGTGGGAAACAACAGAAATGCAATGTTTTTTGATTCCCAATTGCCTTGCTTCCATTAAGAAGAAAAACAATTCCAATCTCCCCTCTTTGAAGAGACCTCTTGTTGTATGAGGTTTTAATAAACTTGCCCGATCTGGTTTCAGAGTCCAGTTTGGTAACCAACCCTTTCTTGCTAGCTTTGGCCTACTATGAATCCTTCCACATAAAGAAATGCCTCGCTCCAGAAATGAGCGGAGAACTTGAAAGAATCCTGCTCATCCTACAGCCTATGTCTTAAACCTTCCCAATAAGGAAACTCTTCTACCCTTGCTGAAAAGGAAACAGAAATGTTTAATGAAATAACTGGGTTCTAATATTTTATAGGGTTCGCCCTCGCCATCTGGCAGCAATCAGAGTGGAGCGGTAAGCACTCCTCCTTCACATGGGGAATCCTTCTCTGGGTCTCTGTGCAAGAGCTTGTTAGGCCTGGCAACTGCTGGCCACCTGAATTACATCATGTCCTGCTGGTGTGGCAGATTCCAGTGTGGGATAGAAAGAGCTCACGCTAAGGCACAGAGGGAATGAGGGGATGGTTAAAGTGTTTCAGGACTATCATAAGTCCCAACTGATGCTGCGGTGTGCTCTTGAATGTCAAACTCACAATTACAAAGCATGTTGACAGGGAAGAGGTGTGGGCCTTGCTCAAGTATCATCATTAACAGCACCACATGGTGATTCACCAGAAATAGAGGATGTATGTCATTAAAAAAAAAAAAGAAAGAAAAATGTAAAACACGGAAAACAAATCGTGTCCAAGCAAAAAGAATTGTTTTGTGGATGTACATTTTGAAGCCATGATGTTTGACTTGATGAAAAAAAAACTTAGTTTAAGCTGAATACTGCCTTGTTTTATTCCATATCATTTTCAGGTGGAATTGATATTGGTGGAGCAATAAGAACCCTTCAATCAATGTATATGTGGTTTTCTCCAAAAGAATATCATCAAATGAGCACTTGTCTGATAGGCATAGTGGCATGTGCTAGTTTGTGCAAAAAGTTGTTATTTGTTGTTCTTAATCTCTGAGGGAAAGTTGAGGAATGTGAAAAGGCAAGGAAGAGAATTCAACTTCTATCCAAAGAGATAGTGGTTTCCGTATTATATCTGCAGAGTAAAGGGAAAACAATGCCCTCAGAGCACTGTGTCATCTTTACTATATAGCTATCAAGGGAAACAAGCACTCTTAAAATACAAGAGTAGAAGTTTCAGTATGGATTGGCAGCTCAGGTATTTTTCCAGGTTATCTGATAAGGTCTGAACTCTAGTTTTTAACCTGTATTTACTCTTATTTTGTTCTCTTGCTCCCATTGCTAGGAGACTCATGTTTTGATTTAGGGAGATCCTATGGCAGATAGTTCATTTCTTTGATGTCTTTTGCAGGGTTCCTATCCCTCCGGAGCTAGCCAGTATGGAGAACGTGTAAGTTTTTACTTTTAATATTTTTATATGATATGCTTGTTTTACCAGTATTTGACTGTTATCAAGTAAAGGATTATCCAGATAGCTACCTCAATTTAATATTTCAAGAAACTTTATATTGATCCATTCTCTGTTGTAGCATTGTGAATTCAAGGAAGACAAAAATACAGAGTTTATTCTGCAAAGTTTACAAACAAAACAATAAAATAGCAAAATACAGATACTTTGCCTCTCATACCTATGAATTAAAGATACATCATGAAACAGAAATATCTGTTTTTCAATATCTTTCCAGGGATCAGCATCTTACGGAGGCAGCAGTTACGGTGGACAAGTAAGCATTAATAGTCCCTGCTTTTGTAATTTTGCCCTATGCGTATCTTGTATCTTACTCATGGTCTACCCAGCTGTCTACCTTAACCTTATTTATCTTAAGCTAAAATCTTCTCAGTAGATCTTTCTCTATGGCATTATGTTGCTACCATGTTTAAACAAATACAGTCCTCATCTGAACTTGTTTTAAGATTAAGAATAAACACAGTATGAAATACATGGTTGTCTCATTTGGCTGCTGATGTTTGCAGGACTAGGTCATAAATGTGCTTGAGTGTGAATACAATTCTCTGGAGTAAGATGTCATGTCTTTCTGAAATAAATTAGTATGTCTCCATCACGTTGACCAACATTTTAAAAAGCCCATGAAATAGGAGTAAAGAAGATTTTATTTATTTTTTGTTGTTGTTCAGGGTTCACCCAATTCAGGAGGAAGCCAGCATGGTGGGCAGGTGAGAATTCTTCTCTTGTAATGTTTATGATTTAATCCAAGAGAATTAATAGTTCTCTATACTACATAAAAGAGCATTTTAAGTAGACTGATTTTACATGTTCTATTTTATTTGCTACGAGGTATATAGTAATTGTAAATGTATGTGATATGAAACCACAGGAGAATTTTTAGGAGATGTAACTTCTGATGCATCATGGTAAACGCAAATGAGACTCACATGCCTTTTTGTGCAGTCTAGTCCTGCCCACTCATAGTTTTGCACTGAAAGAAATTAGATACCTCTCTTTCAAATGGACCATTGTTTAAGAAGTCTCATGAAATGGATATAGAGGATATTTAATTCTTTTTCTTCAGGGTTCACATTTCTCAGGAGGCAGCCAGTATGGTGGACAGGTGAGAATCTCTTGCCGTGTAATCTTTATCCAACACACACTTTTCCCCAAAAACTTGGTACTTTTATATTGACTGCAAAAAGTAATATTTTGAATAAACTCTATTTAATGTGGTTTTAGGTGTATCATGGTCTAAAGGTATATGATTTGAAGCAGTACAAAACTATTAATGGCCAGTACTTCTTTTGTATCACAGTAAATACAGTTCTGGTTTTGTTTTCCTGTCTGTCCAGCCCTGCTAATTCTGGGCCCATTTTCTGTTCTGCTACTGTCATGGTCTCTTAACTCTGACAGTAAGGAAAGGAGTGGCTGGAGGCAGATCGCATTCCTCTTGTGCCTCAATTTATGGAATACCTTCCTTCCCTCAGCAAAGTGCAAGAGCGGAGCTAGTATCAGAGAGAAGCAAGGTGTCTCAGGAAGGGAATGGCTTGTATTGGGAGAGAGAGTCCTCTACCAAAGAGAGGTGGGCGGAAGGAGGAGGGAAGCTCCCCAGAGGGAAGGGGGAGAAGGTCAAGAATTGATAAGGGAAGGTGTTCCATGCCATTCTGAAACAGAAGGTGGAGAAGATTTGTGATGTTACTTTGCGGTATAGCCTTTAGTACTGGGTGAATTCCCCAGCAGATTGGTCCTTGGTCACTGAAAACATTTATCATCAGATTTATTGGAGAGGGAATTAGAGGGGAAAGAGGTTTTGAGTCCCAACAGAGTGTCCTAAAACACAACTGTGTAGAATCCTAATAACCCATGATCGCTCCTTGATATCAATGTTGTGGAAGATTCATATGGTGCAGCCCATCCCTAATTTACATATAACACGTAAAGGAATGGGATGAGCAAAGGAGTGTTCATCTTTCTGTAATCCTTCATTGTACAAATGAAAAAGAAAATTGTCTTTCTTTCAAAAAAACCCTTAAAGAAGCCTTTTGGTAGAAAACTAATTGATATCTTTGTTTCAGGGTCCATATTTCTCAGGTGGCAGCCATTATGGAGGACAGGTGAGAACTGTGTTTTCATTTATAGGGTTTACTTTTGTGGTCCACCTTTCTCTCTTTTTCTATTTTGTGCTAAATAGGGTACTTCATAAAGGGGTGGTTTAAAGTCAGAATAGTCAGAATAGAGGACTGTAAGACCCTCTGCTGTGTCAGAGCACAAGCGAAAGTAAAACATACGAGGCTGCTGTGAGCACCGAATCCAGTGCAGCTGCACTCTATTCACACCTGCCTGAAGCTGCCTGTGATTTAAACTCTACTGTTCTATTTAAACAGTAGCCACTTTAAAGGCCACTAGATTTTAAAATACTCACAAATGAAGTGTTCACATTCCTGTGGCATTTAAATCCATGGAAGACAAAGAAAAGTGTGTTTTCCTGCAACAAAAATAAATGCTTTCTCATTTTTTTAGGGTATGGCTTCTTCAGGAAGCAACCAGTATAGTGGACAGGTAAAATCTCTCCCTTCATAGTATATGTGGTTTTGGTGCACAGTACTTTAAGAAAACTGACTCCTCTGTACTTTTTGCAAAAAGGAACATCCTAAGAAAGAATAGTTTTAAGCAGAAGTGTATGAAGATTGGTAAATATGCATTGGTCTGGTATGTCAGATCATGATATAAGTGAGTGCTACAGGGGCCTGCATGACTGCATTGGAAATGCTTCCTTAAACTGGCCCTGGATCCAAGAAGCACATTTTTGAGGTTATGTTAAACAGGAGCAAGTTGAAAGACCAAGGACAACAGAGAAGAATGTTACTCAGTAACACAGAAATAAATAGTTTCTGTTTTTTTACAGGGCTTTTCTTCGGGAGGCAGCCAGTCTGGTGGACAGGTATGCTTTTCTTTTTCCACAGCATTCAGTTATTGCACATATCAGTCACTCTCAATTTACCTTGAGTATTTTTCCTTCACAAAAACTGTTTTCCTTCACCACTGTCCTTCTTGCCCAAAGTCTCAGCAGCCCATTGTTTTCTTTTTCCGTGTCATTCAGAGATCCCTGAGGCCAGAGCAGCCATCTGTCTGGATGGCAGTTGTATTTGAGCTTCTGTACCCGCCATGGTGCTAAATATTTTTCCTCTTACCCATCCCATGCAGATTGAATGTGAAAAGCGAGGCACCAAATGTTGAGCTGCTGGCCACCTCTCAGTTAGTTGCCTCAGAGTAGAAATCACCTGGTAATCCTCCACTGGAAGTCATTTCTAGTGTTTTCCGTAACAACCGTAGCATGAAAGAATAGTGCATGTAGTCCAGGTGCTCTGGAGTCTTTAAGAAAAAAAATCACACGTTCTGTAGTACCACTCAGAACTTTTTACACTGTTTTGGTGTGTAGGGCTTTTACCATAACTTAAAGTGAGAAATTAGAAGACCATATTTAAATATTAGATCAGTAATTGCACTCCTATCCTGGAAGGAGGGTGAAGGGAGAAACTACTTTCTAGATGGAGTTTGATGAGTCTATGAGCAAGATTTTATGGTCTGTTTTCTTGCAATATGAAGGTTTGAGTTTGATTTGCTAATCCAAACACCTCTTCTAGTCATGCACTCTCTAGAAAATTAGTTTGGTTTTGTGTTATACAGGGTGGATGTCTGTGTCCTGGTGGAAATTCAGTAAGTATTCTTTGCCTACTGTATATTTTTCATAGTATGTGTAATTGGAAAATTCCCAAGCAACTACATTCCTTGAATTAATTCTTTCTGTGCAATTATATACATAATAAAAGTTGTTTCACATTGTGCTGAAATGGGAAATTTTGAACCTAATTTACTTTTGAGGAGGGTTCAGTTAACTGTTGTCTGAGTATAGCCATAATTGCTTAGATGATTTCTTCTCTCAGATTATGAAATCAAACAAAAAATGCATGCCATTAATATACCACTGAGCATCATAAGTGCTGGAAACAACATATAAATTATTAGCTAACTTCTCTTTACAAGCAAACAATCTGAAGGAATAAGAACTAATAGAAACTAAGTCCTTTCCTTGTTTAATCCATCAAATACAAAAGTATATTGGTAATCAGTGCAAATGACTTGACCAATACAGTAGGTCAAGATGTTCTCTTACGTTTGTCCTCTACATGGGACCGAACTTTATAAAAGTAACTATTCCTATTTCTTGTTTAATACAGGGCTCTTATGGAGGAAGCAGCTACCATGGTGGACAGGTAAGCAATATTTCTTCAGCATTTACAGATTAGTTTCTCCAGGATGAACTTGGCTCAGTTGCCATATTCACACAGAAGCCATTAAGTACTGAGTTTAGTTTAGTCAAAGGGATAGTCACAATTGATCTGTAGAGTGTATTTGTTTTTTATTGAATCAGTCTCTTCACACTTCAGTCATATCTTTTTATAAAGTATCTGTTGAATTCACTAGAGACAAGATTTTACTCTGCAGTTTTATAAGTCTGCTTAACTGGAAATAACACATAAGAAAAGTCCACAGGATTCATCTCATTGCATAAACTGCTAATGTGGTCTCCTGATAAGTCGCCATTTTCCTTTGCATTAATAACTGTGCAAGAGTCTTCCAGTTAATTGATGTCATGAATGTTGTTCAAATTAGGTCCAGGGTTTTTTGGTGCTAGTTGGTACTTTAAAAAATGATTTACAAAAGTTGAAGTTGTGGGTTTCACATTCTTTTTACAGGGTTCATCTTATTCTGGAAGCAGTCAGTATGGTGGACAGGTAAGCAGCTCTTCTTCATTTTTAAGCTCTTTTTCCTACGTGCAATTTATTAATTGAAAAATATGATGCAGTGGGTTTACTACCAATCAATTTTTTCAGAGTCATTTTACTCTCAATAAATATCTGCAAGCGGTCAATATTTCTGAGTAACTGAAATGAAATAGCATCAACAAACTTCATTTAAAGAAACTGCATAGATCACAATTTCAGTTGTTTTACTTTAGAATGCCTCTTAAGTCAAGTGATAATTTAATCAGCCATTTTTGTGTTTCAGTTTCACACCACTGTAACACTAGTTCAGAACCTCTTTTCTGTGTCATTTTTCAATTATATTGAAATTATTCCATTAATAGAAAGGCATGTTTGTGTTAGCTTAGATTAAGTTGTTGGAAATTTGGTGCAAAACAAATCGATGGATATTGTTTTGAAAATAAAATTTTGGTCTTTTACCCACAGTAATACTTCTTTTCTCATCTTCAGCTGCAATACCAATCTCTTACTGTAACCAACTCTCTACGTACCCTTTCTAAGAACATCATCTTCCTTGGTAGACTTAGTGGTTTGTCACAGGTAGTGAAAGCTTATTAGTCCAGACAGCTAAAAGATGTAATGGATAGCTATTTAATAAGGGGGAGGAACATATTTTTCATTAGTATTACTCTTCTTAATGTCTTTACTCTGGTATACTGAAAAAACAATTCAATTTCTTTTTACTTCATAGGCAAGCATTTGAGTTTCAGTATGACTCTATTAAGCAGAGCATTTCTGATATCATGGAGAAGGGAAGGATCTAAATAACTCACTTTTTATATGCTTCCAAACAAATCTCATTCTTTCCAAAAGAATATTTGGAATAATGAGGAAAAAAAATACACATGATACCCTCTAAATGCATGTTTCATCTAGCAGAAAATAACAAATACAATAGAGATTTTGTTTTTGTCTTGAACAGACCCATAATTAAAGAAGCCACTTTATATACATATATTTCTGTCAGAGAATGGACTTAGCAGGTGCTTTGTGACTGTTGGCCAAATAAAAATGTCTTACATTTAAGTAATAGGTGTTTGATTTTCTTCTTACAGGGCTCATCTTCTGGAGGCCGACCACATGGTAAACCAGTAAGTAAAAACTTTTCATACTGACCTTTATTTTTTTTCTTGTAAGCCTGAAGAAAAATTATATCCAGGTAGTTATAGACCAGACATTTTTCTATGAATCACTTTACTTAGGGTAAATATATAAGAGTGTTAGATAATTTACTTATCTGGGATAATCTCAGCAAATGTGAACACAATATTTATTCTCACTCAGTTGCATAGTTTTGAGCCAGCATTTTACTCGGTAACTGAACTTCTCGTCATTCTCCGATTACTTCTAGTAATCATGGAGGAGAATACAGGACATTTATTATATGTAAGGGACTTTTTCTGAACAGTGGCTTCTGTTTTAATCCATAGTAATCTCACACTTTATATTCAGAGTTCACTTTTCAACTACTTTAAATGCATTTCATCCCCCTGTTGATTAAAGAGTTGGTAAAAATTGTTACATTGTCATATACTTGAATCATGAAAGCGAGACTCTGTGTGTAACATATTTGATGACATTCTTAAAGAGTCTTTGCTTGCAAAGATTTCCTATTGGCAATACCATTCAAATAAGAAGAGCAGCTTTGCCAAAAAAAATGAACAAGAATCTTGTAGAATATTTAATTTTTCAGCATCCACTTTTATTTTCAGATAACTCCCTTGTTAAAGCTTTCTTCAAGTAGGGCTATAGAGTGAAAGACTATTGTAACATTTACCTTTTTTTCAGAGCTAGCTGTAGACTGATTCCAAGCAAATTAATGTTTAACTGGACCTTGTTATGTTTTCCTTTCTATATATTAAACACATTATTACTACAAGACAACTCTTTTTCTTGAGAATTTTTAATTAAATTCTCCTTGACTAATATGCATCATTCAAAAGAACACTTGTAACAGAAATATGTTAAATATTCTTATTTTCAGATAAGTTTTTCCCTGGTATTTTGAGGCGACTGGACACAAAATAGTGTTCATTCTCCTGTGGTCCTTTATTCCAGACAGCAAGAATATACTTAAGTACAAACAGGCTTAGAGTCAAAGAAGGATATTAATCTTTTCTTTCAGGGTTCATCTTCCTCAGGAGGCAGACATCAAGGAAAGCCAGTAAGGGTATTCCTCAAAATATTTTCCTTTCAGTATTCCACAACCACATTGGAAACGTGGATATTGGTATTTAAAATAGGTAACAGTAATGAGGGCAAGATTTTAAATTACTTTACAATGATATATGTCTCAGAAAACTGGCCAATAAATTAAAATGGAATGTTGTCTTCAAGCCTGAACACAAGGATGAGGCAGTGTTCATTCCTCCTAATAACAAAGTTTTGACATACTCTGTTACTTAGTCATTGGTATTCATTCTATTAAGGATGATGTATTTAAATATTAGGATAAATAATCAGAAGCTGTTTCAGTTTCAAATTTTGTAGTTCAGTTAGAATGATATGCTGCTTTGAAAATCCTCTGGCACTGTTCATGGAATAAAGAGGACACAGCTGTGCTTATTTGAGACCATTCACTTAGAGGGAAAAAAGTGCAAGAAAAAAAGTTAAAATGAAAGTCAGTACCAGAACTACCAATATTCAGGGCATGTTCAAGAGTACTGTGTGCCTGTCAAATGTTATTCATTAGGATTCTCTTACAACAAAAATAAATGGTTTTAATTATTTTACAGGGCTCTTCTATTTCAGGAAGCAATTATTCTGGTAAACAGGTAAGAACACTTTCATCACCGCATTGTCATCTTTCTTAGTAAACAAGGAACTTGGATGGTCAATAGAGCACTTTATGGGTGATTATGTCTGAAGGGACCATTGTGTATTAATTCCTTTTGTACTGGAGCATATTTAAAGAAACAGCTGTGGAAAATCTGGCCTCAGCCTGGGGAAGCAGTTTTAATATTGGCTCCCCCTATTACATAAAGAAAAACCTTTATTTTAAGCCTGAATCTGTCTTACTTAACATTCCAGTTACTGGCCTTGTTACATTTTGCTATCCTCTATTTTCAAATTCCTGTTTCCTGTGTAGATTTTTATAGGCTTTGCTCAGTTAATCCTGATTAGGATTAAGATTGATAAACTAGATTTTTGTGTCTTTCACTAGCAGGTGTCTTTATCCTTTTTTGCATTGTTTTTCTTTCAGTACTCCTCAATTTTTAACATTCTCTTTCAACTATAGTTATGAAAACTGTATGCAATATGGTAATGGAATGAGAGAAGAAAATAGACCTTTGCCCTTTCATCAGTTTTAGCTGAATTTTTCAGACGTAAAATGGAATAAACAGTGTAGAACTACAACTACTTACTTCATCTATGCAAAGCTGTTAGCTTAAACAACCTAAAACCATTCTGATGTTAGGCTGTTAAACCTTTATTGATCACAGACAAAACTGTGTGTTCAAAACCATTGTGTGGGAACACTTCTAGATTTTTTTGTTTGTTTGTTTGCAGAATTCATCTTCCTCAGGGGGCAGCCAAGTGGTAAGTACTTCTCCTCCTTGTGGTTTCTACTGGTTTCTTCCTACACAGATTGTAGAAACCTGGAAGTATTGTTTATACAGTGAGGTATCTGACTAAATTCCTGTATCTGAATAAATATTTGAGAATACATGTACAACATAATAAACAGGAATATTTTCGACAAAAATGAGGAAAAGTAGGACCACATAAGTGCTTTATAGTTTTGATCCTGCCTATCATTTGAAAACTGAACACCTGTTGGTTATGCATGCTTAAGGTGTGGCACATGGTCTTTTAACAAAGTGCCTACATAATAAACAAGGCTAATAAGAGATTTCTCTGAAACTGTCTGTGCTCTAATAATAGTAATGAATGGAATTATTTTGAATTGGGTTTATCAAATTGTTCTCTGTTTTTATAGAGCTCTGCTGGGAAACACTCCAGTCCTGGACTCCTGCTGCTATTGAGTGTTTTGAGTGCCTTTGCTGCCTCTGCTGCCATATCAAAGTGGTCTATATGAACTTCTGAAGATGTGCTTGGCATCCTAGACATGGATTATACTCTGTAATACTAGATTAATTACTTGATGTAAGAAAAAAAACAAACTTAAGTCAAATTAGCATATGTTATTTGGCTGTTATGTTGTATGTCTGGTTAATATGCCATGCCTCTGATTAGTTTACCTTTAGTTTTAGTAATTAGTAGGTGTCATTAGTTTTATCAGTGTTTTAGACATCATTTAACAGAGCATATTGTGCCCTACCGATATGATTTTTTTTTTTATTTCCAACTAGGAATGTGATGAATACCTAACTGAAATTTGATTTGTTGCTTAGAAAATATTTGGTTAGTAACCAAAAAGGGGGTTGAAGGGGATGAAACAAATTGCTGTATATGCAAACCGAGCACTGCCACTGGTCATCATCACATAAAATTAAGCTAATTATAATTTTTGGTAAGCAACCCTCCATGAGACAGAACAAGAGAGGCTAAGATAATATCAGAGTACTGTTTTAGTCTGTTGTAGTTATATTCAAGTTCAATATGGAGGTTGCAAAGCAGAACAAATATTTCATGGCTCTGAAACTTTGGGGGGCAGTGTTAAACTTCATCCATCAGAGAAGTCAAACAGCCTAGAGCAAAGAAATATTAAACTCTATTCAAACCAACTGCAAATGGCTAGAGTTCTGCAGAGCAGCACAGAAGGCAGTGTAGTCCAGATTAGGCTGATAGCCTGTAAAGTGCTGGAAAACAACATTTTCATTGGAAATTAATGGAAATTTAATTAAGTTCATAAAACTGATAGAATTCTGGGATTGGCTCCTTTTCTCAAGTATTTTGTCTAACCTGTGACACCTGATATATCTGCAAGTTCAACTTCAAGAATGATGCTGAAATCTACACAGCAGTACAGTAAATGGGGTCACAGAAAATCACGGCCAATCTTTAGGTCTGAAAACAGCTCCATGTTTTGCAGCAAATTCTTTTGGAACTGGTCGAGTGGTCTTCTCTTTGTGCAGTGACCAGTGCGCTGGCAGGTAGTTAACAGTAGTGCATTCATTGTATTCATGATAATACATGTTATGTAGTATTACCCCTAGTACAACTGCTGTAACAGTTTTAACTGCATGGTAGGCTAATGTTTGATGTTAACAAAGTGCCTTCTTCAAAAACATACTTTAATTAATGTTTTATTGAACATGTGCCTAGTATTAAAATTGTATTTGTTACTAATATGCTTATTTGTCTCCAGACATTTACCATTATAATTAGTGAAATCTATTTCCATTCAAATTACGCTGCTACTTTCAGTGGGACCAGAATTTCACCTATTCGTCCTGTACTCTGCCAGATGCACTGTGCATTGTCAACAAATAGTAAATCCATCTAAATATCTGAAGCCTTAATTCAAGCACCATAGGAGTTCTGCCCAAATAAAATCTTAACGCTCTGGGGGACAGTTTGCTCCGTAGCAGACTGACGCAGGCCCTGCGAGCTCTCTTTAGGGTTCTGAACCTCACTGGGAACGCGCACGGCACTTCTTTAATAAACGCACCACGGATTTCATACCAAACGCTCCTGTGTCATTCACTGTAGAAATACCCGTATAAACAGATTCGTTTCAATGAAACGAATAATTTCGTTTCGTAAGGGGAGGAAAGGCCGAAGTGGCGGCGGGCAGGGGCGGCTGGCGCCGACCCCGCGCAGCCCCTCCGCGCGCCCCAACGGTCGCAACGGCCGCGGGGCGGCCCCAGCGGGAGCGCCGATGCCGCGGGCAGCAACGGGGGCCGGTGCGAGTAACTGCTCGTTTGAAAAAGAGATGTGGATCCCTTCCCCTCCGTCCGCCCCAGCTCTCGTTTCAGCCGCAAGGATTGGCCCCGCGGCCCCTTTCCCCCGCAGGGGGCGGCCCGCAGCGCCCACCCCGCGGTTCCCTCAGGCCGGCGCTGCCCCGCGCCGCTGCTCCCCATGGCGCGGCCGCGGCCCCGGCCCCGGCCCCGCCGCTCCCGCCTGCCCGCGGCCCCGGCGGCGGCTCGGGGGGCCGCGGCGGGCGGGCGCGCTGTGCGCCGCGGCCCTGGGAACGGAGCGGGCGGGGCCACGGCTGCAGCCGGAGCTTTTGCGGGACGGGACCGCGGCACCCGGAAGCACCGGGAGGCCGGGGTGAGCCGAGCCGAGCCGGCGGCGAGGGGCGCGCTGGGCCGCGGCCCGGGCCCTGCAGGTGGGAGGCCTGGGCTGGGGCCGGGCGCGGCCGAGCCCCGCCGGGGCAGGGGCAGAGGAGGCCGTGTGCGGCTGGGGGCGTGTGGGAAGCGGGTCTGTGGCGGCAGCGGCGGGCGGGTGGGGGGCTCTGAGAGAAACGTCTGTAATTGGAGCGGCCTGGGGAGGGCGGCGGCGGTGGAGTTGCTGTGGGGAAGCTGCTGTCTGTGGAGTCGGGAAGGGATAAAGACCGGGTTAACGGCTGCATCGTTGTTGTTAGTAGTTGAGGCTCGCCTGGGTGCCTCTGAGGTGCGGGTGCTGGAGGTGCTCTGCTCAGAAGGCACTCGCTGCACTTGCTACAGCGCTGTATGTGAGATTATCAGAAACGCACACCTTACAAGTATCCTTGTAGCACCACGATTCCATACTGGGCTTTGTAAATTAGAAAGACAGTAGTAGTAGCAGTAGTAGTCAAAAGCTTACAGATTAAGTCAGAAAACCAAAAAATGCAGAGATAATGAACATAGTAAGATAAAATAATGCATATTATGGAATAAACTGGAAGGCAGAAGATAAATGCCGAAAGATACTTCAAGTTGTATCATATTTTAGTGAATGCTATAAACTATTTTGTAAATCAAAATGAGGGAGAATTGGAAACCAGGGAGAAAACTGAGATTGTTTTCTGCAATGGCAGGGATGTTTTATTTGAGGCATAAAGGACACAGACAAAATTTTTCTAAAACTGAGTGAGTACAGTAGTGGGAAGCTTATCTGTCATGTTGGCCTCTATAATAGGAGAGTTGGGATCTGAGAAAACCCTCACTTTTCAAGGAACAAATGTGCAGGCAGGCGAAGTGGGGGTTAAAATAAATATTGGTTGACATCCTGGTAGACTACTTTTTCCCAAACCTGCAGTGCTGCCTTCCTCCATAGGCACTGCAGGTGACTGATGTGAACGTATGTGGACCCAGTGGGCCTGACCTGTTCAGTCCTTCTCTACTCTGTTACTACACAGGATCTACTCCACAAAAACTGTCTCTGTGTAGACTCTAGCTCCATGACGCAGGCCTGCCTTTTATAAAAGAATAAGCAACATCAAATTTCTTTAAAGGCTGCAGGGTGAGTTTGAAGCAGATGATAGCTGTGGAGAAACTGGTTTACAATGACCTTTTCCTTTTGGAAATCTGTAACTCATAGTTGCCTTGTATATTCTTAGACATAGTGAAAACCCATGATAAAAATTACGATTCTTAGAGCTAAGGATCCATGGGTTAAGGAAACATGATGCTCTGGTTTGTAGAGGTAGAGTGTGTGGTGAAAGTGCAGGTTCTGGATAAGGCTATGATGGTAGTAAGTAGACAAACTTGCTTTATTAAGAGCAACATATTGTTAGGACAGGTTCTGTGTTCTTAACTGTTAGTACCACAGGGTGCCTACGCAGCCTACTTTCCTTATGCTAGTTACGCTGCTATGTTTGTAATAACAGGTACAAGGCTGGGGTCATCTTAACCAGGTACCCAGGGGAATCAAATCACATGTATCTGCTTAAAACGTTTCCAGATTTGGCAATGTTAGGCAGGGGCAACACATCCTTGATCTTTGGGACAGGCTTGCTAGATACAGTTATTCCTCTCTTAATATTCTTGAATTATTTGCAAGCTGGGCTTATTCTTCATCTGATACTTGAGTTCAGGCCCATATGCATGCTGCTTGTGCAGACTGAGTGCCTTCATAGGAGCTCAGGAGGCTGCACAGCTGGATTGTGTCAATAGAGGGCATCTCTGAAGGAGAAGAGGGGCTCTTAAAAAATCTATATCTCTTAAGATCCAGCCTAAGAATGAATGTAAGATAGTTAAGAGTTTGGGTTTTTCTTGTTTGAAATTTTGAACTTTCTTGTCTTATATTCGGACAGTATATTATTTAGATGTCTAATTTTATTTGTAACTACTAGGTTTCTGCAAAAGTGTCTACAGGCTTATTTATCTTCACTGTAGTATCTAGTTTGTGTCACTCTACTCAAACTAGGTCACTGTGATTGAGGGTGGCTGTACTGCCTCAAGCATGCAGACTTGATTAGTAATTCATAAATTCTGTTATTGTGAACTGTAGCTGAACCACAGCTGTATTCAGTGTTCAGTCTTTCAGCACCTTAATTCAAGCTACATCAGTGGCTTGGTATATCTGCTGGAGTTGCATTAGGGCAGTGCCTCGTTTTATGCCTAGCCCGGTATTGTCCTCATGTGTATGTTTGTGGAGGGGTGGAAACTTGAACTAAAACTGAGAACTGAATGACTTCTTGCTCCTGGAGTCTAAACGTGGCTACTAGGATCTTTCTGTCCTGTGATCTATACAATGAACACAGTGTATGTACTGTTTGAAAAGAGAGAGGCAGTAAGGCAGGTTGTATCAAATTTCTATGTTGGCAGGCAGAGTTTGGCTCAATGACTGTTGTGTCAATATAAAACTATTGCACTACTGTGCACATACAGGAAGTCTTCATCTTGTAAGAAGTACTGATGTTAGATTTAGTTCAGTGAGGGCCCGAGTTGCCTGAACACTGAAGGTTTATATTCAGTAGCTGAATCTTTAACACTCATCAACCCAAACCAAATGCTCATCAGTCAAATCTTATTTTGGGGTTCTTAGTTTTGGTATAAAGGATAAAGTAAAAGAACATCTAGTCACAGGGAACTTTAAATGTCACATTTAAGATTCACAATTTCCAACTTTTCCTATCTTATGTATAGATTAGAACTGTGAGACCATTTTTTAATAAAGAGATTTTTTTTCAGACAAACTTCTTCCCACAAAAAAAAAAAAGCTTTGTGAGATCATCAAAAAAAACCCAATATAAGTGTTAAGTCTGCTTTTTGTTAGGTTTTCTGTAAACATGTAAGAAAACCTTACCTGAGTCCCAGGCAACTTACAGCAGTCTGAAATTGGACATGAGTTAATATGTAATTGCGTTCCATTTGTTAGACTTGGCAATGCTGGAATTTCCCGATTGAATGATATGCCAGTGAATCACTGATAAAGCCTCCACTGAGCTTGGCAAAAGTCTAGGTTTTTGAAGCAAAGTTAAGAAGAAATCATTGGTTGATCTAGTAGTTGCATTTAAATGTGTAACTGTTCTGTGTATAAATGTTAAAAAGTATCAGCATGATTTTGAAAAGTGCAAGATAGGGTTGTGTTTAGGGAACTAAATACCTGTGTTGGAGCAAGGTCCATCGATTTTCTACTGTGTTATGCTTGATGTCCTTGTCGTGAAAGTATTATTTTGAATGTAGTGATGTTCTTAATCTTCCTCACCAGCTAAGAATTTTTTAATATAAATGGAGAAATTGAAAATACTGCCATAACAGAACCTTCACTTGAAAACAAAACTTTCATTGTTCAGTTTTTGCTAGAAAAGAAAGGAAAAACTTTGCTACAGGATTTGCTTTTAATAACGCTTCTGCTGAAGAATACAAGCACTGAGGAAAGAAAAACGTAGCTTCTTTTTACGTAGTGTACTTAATATGCATTGTAAAGTGTCCAGCAAGGAGAATGAGTAACAGACTGAAGAACAAAAGAAAGAGCAAGGTAAGTTTTAAAATGATGAAGTGACTTGCAGTGATTTAGATGAAAATTAAATTGTCATGTATTTGAGGAGGGACAGTTGAGAAGAATAGCTTATGGGAGGGAATCTATGTCAAATGCGAGGTAGATGGAAGATGGTAGATTAGTAGAGATATTTTAAAATGAGAAGGAGAATCTTTGAGATTATTACAAATATTTACAACATTATTATGGTTTATAAAGATCTTCCATAGATATGAAGGATTAAATGTGTTGGTGGGGGGTGAGGAAGGGTAAGGGAAATGCACTGTTAAGTGACAGAGGTCTGAATCTGGCACTTAAAAAAAATACTAGTATGTATGTAAAATCCTGTTTGGATACTAATTCAGCAGCACTTACTAGATCCTGAAAGGTCTGTGCGTTCTCATTAACCATCTGGGATATCGATTCCCATACATAAACTGTGTTGTTGCATTAGATACTACTTTTAGATATAAAGAAGACTATACTGACTCTGATAGCTTCTGAAAAAAGATTTATGGGATAGAACTTTCCTGTGAGAAATGTAGTTGGGTTGTAGTTGTAATGCAGATAGCGCGTTATTTGTACGCTCTCCAGCACAGGGAAGAGCAATGCACATGCTACACTGTAGAAGGAAGAGACTTATAAAAGTAGGCTCTTCAAGTTCAGTGAGCTAACTCTTACTCCACCTTTCTTGTCTGCTTTTCCTCCTTGTTGCCAGCTTCTTATTATATTTGTCTAAGTATAGCATCAGCACTAGGCTCATATTTCTTTTGAGAAACATGAGAATGCAGTTCTGTTTCTTTAATTTGCTGTCTTGCTTTCAAGGAGAATACACAGGAAGTGTGTCCATACCTGTTCCACTGGAATAAATTAGCATACTTGACTTTTCACATTTTTTCTTCCTTTGCATGAGGTAGACTTAGTCAACGTTTATTTTGTGGCAGATCTCAGACACAGAACTTGGCGTACTGGCACCTGGAACTTAATAAACTATGCCCTTGGGTTTTTTTTTCTTTCTTTCTTTCTTTTAAGAGCCTGATTGTCTAATTCTCTTCAGCTTTATATTTTAACTAATGTGCAAATGCCTTTTGTTTGGTTAAGCATTTTTATACTCTGTAATAGTAAAATGAAATAGCAGCCAGCAATAGCAGTAAGACCTATAACTCAGCTTTTTATTCTGGAGGACCATCAGCAGTGAGAATGTTTCACAGCTGAGCTGGAAGGAATGCAGTTCAAGTAATGCCATTGCTTTGAAGGTTGGAAGCATAATAATAGTTAGTAATTTTTTTTTTTAATTTAGCTTTGCTTGTGGGAGGGGAGGGAGGAGTAATGGAATAGTTGCCAGTAGAAGTTATTTTCATGTCAAATCTTTCTGCAAATCAATAGAAAATAATACAAGCGTTAACTGAACTCCATAGCATGTGGAAGGGCTTTATTTCACCATTTTCTGTTACTTTGTATGCTTTTATTCTTATTACAGTGCATCCCTAGGCCACCATCTGGGAAGGCTTTTGCTTTCCTGCCTATGCAGAATCCTAGGCTCTGCCAGCGAGGTGTAGATTGCAGGAGGGGAGCCTGAAACAGCAGAACGTTTTACCTTCCCTCTGTCATGAATTCCTCTGGTTCTGTCTGTATGGGCATGTTAGAAAGATGTATCAGTGATAACTGTTAAACACGCTTTGATTTGTAGACAGCATGACAAGAGATGTATGGAAAACTGTTTTACATGACTTTTAAATTGCATCTTACTCTGAGAGGTGCTAGGTACCTGCAAATAATAATCCCTAAATTCACTTTAATGCAGCCTATCACGTCTTTTTGTTACCTCGTAGGTAAAATACAAATTAATAGCAGGCGTGGCTTTTACTGTGGATTGCTCAGTCAGATCCGTGAATCTAATCTGCTCTTTTGTGCTCTTTTATGTGACTCGCTGGAATTCGCTATTAATTTATTTTTTTTTGTTTTGTTTTTTATCTACTTGTCTGGATAGTGTATGGAACTTTTTGTTGTTGTTGGATGCTGAATTCTTTTTTCAAGTTTTCTTTTACACATTTGAGGTAGTGTTTCTCAAATTGGTGATGGCTTCTCTTGGGAAATTTCAGAAACTTAAGGAAAATGAAATTTAATTAATTTAATGAAAAGTGAGCCAGCTGCACTGACTGTAAGAAAAAGTTTCTGTTAATTCAGGTTGTATTAATGAAATACAAGGCAGAATACTGGATAGTTTGGGATAATGAAAGAACTTTGTGTGATTGATGCAGAAGAAATGCAGAGCCAAATGCATGACATTTGGATAATTTGTGCATGAAACTTTTTTAATAATAAAAAAAAGTGTGAAAATGTAAGGCACCCTAACCTTAAAATATTTCGCTGAGTCTAAAACATGCTGATCAAGTGAGATACTTTGTGCTAGACAAAGTTGAACCTCACAGCCTTATGCTTGCTATATCTCAATATATTTGTATCTGCGTTGTGTGAAAGGTGGGAGTGCCTGGACCTGTGTGGTTGCTCTCTGCCCTTTAGTTCTCGCAGGATGGTGTTAGGCTGCGCTTGCTGAAAGGATCTCCGTAATAAGCAGCAGAGCTCCAGCCTCCTTTGGAAAATATCAGAAGACTCTAGTCTCTGAGTTCTGACTATAGAGGTACTTCTTTTTAAAATAGGAGCTTATTCATATTTCCTTCCAAAATTCTCTTTTTTTAGTGTTTTGGATATCTCAAACTGAAGTAATTTTGTCAGATCTCATAAGACCTCCTGCAAGCTCAAATATAGAATAAACTCATAACCAAAAGCTTAATTTTGAACAAGATTCTGTTACTAGATATATAGCAGCTGAGAGGATCAATAATTTATACCATCATATCTGTAAAGACAAAAGTCTTAAGGTTAAGAAAAGTCCCGTAATCTTCTTGTTACTGCTCATGTCAAAAATCCTGTTAATACCAGCAAACTTTGTTCAAGAACAGATAGCGAAAATAAAATATACACAGTATATTTACTACCTGTTAAGCCAAAGTGATTATGTTCTCTTGGCCTGAGTTAATACTTATGAAAACATTAAATTTTACCAGTATTTCAGGAAAGAGAGTATAGGGATGATATAAAATCAAAACATAAAATATTAAATTTTAACCTGTTGTGGAGAAGTTGCTAAAGGAGATGAAAATCTGTAGGTCAAAAATTAATTCCTTCTGTCAGAATGAATTTTATGAAATGGAAGTATGTGATTTTCCACTTCAGAAAATCTGCTTCCTTTTAAAAGATATTTTTCAAACTTTGCACAACATGCTACTTTACCAGCTGAAATTATTGCTTCCTGTATATATTTTTCTGTTTCCTGATGCTGTAAAACCTTTACCAGATTCTTTTCCCTTATACTTTTAAGGAGGACAATACTTCATAATAATATCTGTGTTTTATCCACCAATGTTAACTGAAGTAGAATGTTACACGTAGTGTAAACACTATCTCAGCTTAGTGCATGCTGACTTTCTGTATAGGCCTGCCCTTAACCTCTTCCTCTGCATTATATGTTGCTGGCTGTTGCTGTTATTTTAGGGTGTGTCTACATGGTATACTGAGTAACTAGGCAGAAGCAGGTGTTTGGTTTTTTTTTAACCTAGGTTAGTAAGATGAGAGGGTAATGAGCCTCGTAAAATCACTGTATTAATGTGACTACTCAACTTCGAGTTTTTGAATTTGCAAATGTAAATCTGTTTGTGTATCTGTGCTTAGCACTGCGCTGTGTGGCACAGATGCATCCTGCAGAGTACTGAGTAGTCTGTCCAAAGGCCAATAAGAAATCTAAACCTGGGTGTAATCCTGTGTACAAGAAATATGACAGGAACTTTCATTTTCAATATTGATTTAAGACAGCCAAAATGTGAGCTGTTACTGAAGGTTGGTTCATTTAGCATATGGCTGCACAATCTGTTGCAAGGGGTGTAGCAGGAACTTGTGACTAGAAGAACGATTACACCTCTGCTGGTGGTAATCTGTAAATCTAAACCTGCTGTGAAACAGCAGCTGATGACAACTTGGCTGTTGAAAGTTCTGTACTTGGCTGCTTTGCTGGGTCCAGCTCCAGTTTGCACTGAGTTTTATGAAGGGATATGCAGCTATTTTGCAGGAGGAGAAGAGAGGAAATGCTGATAAGGTATTGCGTGTGCTTAGCAGAGGGTGGTTGTTTGACTGAGATATATAAATTTCACAACTGCATAGTTCCTGCTTGATGAACCAGCTAGTTTTAAGTAAAGCATGAAAGCTGAAGCACCTGTTCTCTACAAGCCTGTCTTGCTGACCACTGATAAGACAGCTTTTAATGAATGTCTATTAAACAGGACATTTGGAGTCCATTTTGTGTGTATTTTGGAAAATCTGAATCTGCTTTAGTGAATTCTGGTAAAGAAATGCAGTGGTCTGCTCCTGGCAGCTTTTTGAGACACATTGTGTGACTTCAAAACCACTTGATGAATAGGAGAAGATGGATTTGTGGATTTGTCTGTGGAAGCAAGATTAAATTGATAGAGTTACTGTGAAAAAGTTCCTCTTTTTTTGAAATCATGATTAGGATTGCTAATGAAGACATGACTACAGTTCAAGATAGTGCTGTGGTATGTGTTCCTTATAGCTTTGCTGGTGTTTTTTTAAATAAAGCTGTTGTCTGTTGGTATGTTTTGATGCTGAATACTTTGATGCTCACTCATCCTAAATAAGCTGTTAGTGATACATGTTTAAAATTGCATTTTAAGATGCTTAGTAAATAGATGCTTGTATTATATGAACATTATTTTCTGATGCTGTGACCTATTTTGAAGGTTAAGGAATGGCTCTCTGAGAACTATGAAGGTTTGTAAAAACCCTTTGTCACTTTACAGGTTTGTTGAATGCCGAAATGTGGGTCAGAGAGTTCAGCAGAGATGTGCGTTCCCATTATTTGCATTTTGTTCAGAAGCATTTTGAAAATTGGAAGTTGAAGAGTTTAAAATTTTCATTATCTATAAGTGTGTTTTTATGAAATTTAGTGTTCACCTTAGCGATATATTGCAATTTGTGTAGCCAGATTGTCTGTTCTTGATACTAAAAAGTTAGGTAGATGGGAAAGGTGGAAGGAATTGTTTGAGCAAGTTGGCTCATATAAATATGCATTTTGCAATATTGGTCTTCTCCAGTAGCATAGGCATGCCTTTTTTATGAAGTTCACTTCTCTCTTTTCTCTCTGAAGATTTTTGTTTGCTTTCCCTTTTCTCCCTCTGTCTTCTCTGTGCTGTTGGTATTCCTTCAAGGGGTATGATCTCTGGCTTTTTCATTGTCTGACTTTCTCTTTGTCTCCTGAGGGGAACCATTCTTTTCTTCTGTTTCTCCTCCTTGCTCTCAGCTATAGCAAACCTATCCTTCAAAAACATTTCTGCTTGACAAACTGATTTTCTCCTCCATTTTGTTCTTGGGGATACATAATTCCATAGTTATCATCTTCATGTAATGGGTTATTTCACCAGAACCTGTTCTTTGACAAATGTTAGCAAATCTTGAGTTTTGTCTTCAGTTTTCTTCTCCTTCATGTCTTTAAATCTCTGATCTATACCATCCTCTGCAGTTGCATCTTTAGTATTCAATTCATTTACTCTGTGAATTAAATGAGATCATGCTTCATACAAAAATATCTTCTAAGGTTCCTTAAAAGAATCCTTGTGTGTTTCTGCATCCAGGCATCTTTTTCTCCTTTGCCAATAGACTTTTTAAAAAGTCTTTGAAGGCATATAATTCTTGCTGTAAACAAAGTTATTATGTAGGATGCAAATATATGGTTCATATTTTTGTGTCTGCCTGTGATTCAAAGTTAGGTGCAGGTTACTACAACACCTCTTAGGTATCCATGTCATATAGGGATTCAGCTGACTTCATATACTTGACTGGAGAAAATATATCAAAGCTGAGAACAAGATAAATGCAAGTCAAAAATTTGAATAACATGGCTCTCCAATCTCTGAAAAAAAACAATAACAATAGATATGAAGTACTTCTTGAGCTAGAGAAATGCAGACAGTGAAAAACATCTTCAGCCACAAATATTTAGCAGTACCAGCACGTTGTTCAGGTGCATGCACAAGACTAGGTAGTTCGGAGTAAAGATTTGTGTACCTGTAGATGTGCGGCATATATAAGGACAGCTCTGGCTTGTGCATCCCCTAAGTACTGCATGTGTCAGGTCTTACACTTCTGAGGTGAGAAGCACAAGAGTTGTCTTGACTTGCCGCTATTTTTCTTTTACTTGAAAACATGTTTGTTAACTTTTAATTATTGATTTGCTTCTGCTTTGACATTATAAAACGTTGCTTTGTTATTGAATATTTAGGCAGCAAAGGCAGTCATTGTTAATTTTGCTTGGATAGCATTAATTTCTGTGTATATGGGACTTCTCCATACTTAATGGGAAGAATAGCAGAAAATGAAATAATATTCTGAATACCAGCGGTATGTTTTTGGATTTCCTTCTAATATATTGTGCTTCTAAAATGAGAATTGCTTTCTGCGTTAGTCTTCTGTACAAAGTTAATTAATAAATTGGTGGCCAAAGGTAAGGAAAGCCACGTCAACTATATGAAAGTTCCTGGTAGAGATAATGGTGATACAGTTTTTTTAGTGCAAGGTTTGTGGCGTAGTCAATGCATTGAGGAATTGCTCTTGCTAATCTATATGTACAGATAAGATTTTATTTTCTATTTACATATGTCATTTAGTGACATTGAGTAGTTAGTTTTTCTCAGTGCTATTTCTCCTATTTGCTATTGTCTGTTTTTATTTTATATAGCAGACGTATCTAGGCATACAGAGATGAATTTCAAGACACAGTTTAATACCTTCAGTAAGGATCAGCTGGATTATCTTTGAGACACCCTATTCCTAGGGTTCAGCGTATGCTTTGCTTAAAACAGATAGAATAGTCCTGGTAACTTTATTGGGACAATTTAGGCTTGATGCTATCCACATCCATAAGTATAGTTAGAAAACTCAAGACATTCAAAAATTTCTGAAGCTAAGATCCAATGGACTATCTTGCCCATTATAATTACTCTCTAATTGGTAAGTTAGTAACATATGTGGCATTCATATATACAGAGGGAGAACTCATGTTCCATTAAGATGTCTGATTGGGGTTAGTTAATTTTGATTTGTATTTGTAACTAGTAATTGAAAAAGTGATTTAAAAATGCGTATTAGTTATGATTCTAACCAAAATTAACAATCTTGATGCTCTCTGTACTCTTTGTTAGTCCTCTGTAATAAGTTAGTGCTTAAATTGTTGGCAAATAAAATCAACTTTGTGAAAGTTCCTGGCAGAGAGAATACTTTGCAGCCTTACTGGTGTAAGGTTTGTGGTGTGCTCAGTGCAGTCTGAGAAAGTAGGTACAGATCCCTACACGCAACTCTTTCTGAGTAGAATAAGCAGCAGCACAGGACTAGCTAGTGCTGTCACCCCTGGTGCCTCTCTAGCCCTTGTCTTCCTTCCCCACAACTCTAAATTTTCTCCAGCTTCAGATACAACTCTCATTTTAACTTAAAGCAGCCCAACCATTGCCATCTCTTATGCTGGTACTATGTCATCTGGCAAGGCAGAGAGTGCAACCTGAAAAATTTTGGAGAGGCGAAAGAACGAGAAGATGTCCCCAGAGCAGAGAGAGTTCCTTGCAGCAGGGATATGGGGCATTGTGCCCTACCACAGTGTGGGCCTTCCTCGCTTTGAAGAGACTTCCTGAGCCTTTGCTTACACAGAGAAATCCATGATTGGTTGAACTTGGATGATTTCTTAATGTGAAACCAAACTGGTTTCACAAAATTGGAAAACTAATTATCAGTTAGCATCCTTATATGACTTTTTTTATTACACGTATATTTCATTTAATTTCCTCTATTAATTATCACTTCTCCCGTTATTATAATATGGTTCCACATTTGTAGTGATATTGAAAAACATTTTTAAAGTGTTGATTTTTTTTATTATCAGATTGTTTGTTGTTCTTACCAGATCTTTGGGCATGAAAATAATTGATTATTCGTAACTGGTATGTTGCAATTCTGACTGTTGAACAGAATGTTTCTCTTCTGCTTATTTTAGGTATCAAAGTGTCTGTTTGTTCCCCTCTGGATTCAGCTTTAAAATATTTCTGTCAGTACACTGTGTGAAAATATAGACCATTGTCACACCTTTCTCATATAAGGATTATTCTTTGAAAGATTTTTTTTTTTTAAGGGGGGGCGAATTGTCTTGTTACGTATGACCTACTAATTTAATTTGTTAGTAACTTGTTTTGAAGTAGTAAATATTCATTCTTTTGGTATTTGTTTTGCTTTGCTGGCTGAGTTCCTTGGATAACTTTTTTTAATATTCTGATTCTTAACGGAAATGCCTGTCACACTTTTAAGTGTGTGTTTGGGTTTTTTGTTCTGTTTCAGGAAAGCGAAAGTCAAGAAATGTCTACCAATTTAAAATACCTTTCCTTGGGCATCCTGGTTTTTCAGACCACAAGTTTAGTTTTGACCATGCGTTACTCTCGGACACTGAAAGAAGAAGGACCTCGTTACTTATCCTCCACCGCAGTAGTTATTGCTGAACTTCTGAAGATTTTGACCTGTGTTTTATTGGTCTACAAAGACAGTAGTATGTGTCAAATTTTGCACCAAATAATTTTCCTAATTGATATTTTGTATTGTAGTGGCAACTGCAAAACATACATTTGAGTACAGGCATATAACAAAGCATTTCCCTTCTCATTTAGGAAATAGTCTTGGGAAGACTCTAATCACGCTTCATTTCTCAACACACTATATAACATGTTGTGTATTTGCTGACTCTTTATGTTGGTGTGGGTACTGAGGAATGCAAGAATAGATTCCTACTAACAGCTTTGAAGTTTGTGTTTGCTCAGGCATTTTATGAAATTCGTAAGTAGCAATAGGAAAAAATGAAAAGCTTTAAGTGTGTCCAAAGCATGAATGATAATGTGAAAGCCTGCGATGAGCAGAGTCGTGCAGATGTGGAAGAGAAGAAGCACTTTCATTGCTACAGAAAGCAGCACAGTTTTAAGCTCAGAAAAAGTTATATTCAGATTTACTCTAGTTCTTATTTTGTGTGTTTTATACTGAATTTTCCAGTTCTTTGACATATGTATTTGGTGTTCAACAGTTTAAAAATATCATTGTACATGCTTAATTGTTGATAGTTCCATAGTCAATTAAATGCGCAGATGAGACTGCAGATAAAGTTGAGGGTTTAAGTATAAGAGAATCTTATTAACTGAAGAAGAATCTACTTTTGCATTTTTAGGTGATCTTCTTCCATGCATCTTCTCCAAATGTAAAATGGTCATCAATATGTTTTACTTAAAATATTTTGAATGATAGTTTCGGTATTCCAGGCTACAGCTAGACATTTTGCAGGCAATTTTTGTTTTTTTAAATATAGGAGCCTTATGAAAACCAAACACACAATTTAGTATTTTGAGTTTTGATAGCTATGATAGCTATAAAAAGGGATCAACAATCTTAAAGAACAGAATATAACTATCTTGGGGTTTTTTTGGGGGGGAAAGGGTTTGTGTTTAGTAAATATCTATTTCTTTTATTATTTCTTTGGGTAGAGTGCAATTTACGGACTTTGAACAGAGTGCTGCATGATGAAATCCTTAACAAGCCCATGGAAACTCTCAAACTTGCTATTCCATCAGGAATTTACACTCTTCAGAATAACTTGCTATATGTAGCATTGTCAAACCTAGATGCAGCTACCTATCAGGTATTGTATATTTGGATTTCTCAGCAGGTTTTGAACAAAAACATGGATATTGTGATAATAACTTTTTCTGTGGGTGGTTTTTTTTTTTTTTCAGGTTACATATCAACTTAAAATTCTTACCACAGCATTGTTTTCTGTGTCCATGTTAAGCAAGAAACTGGGTGTATACCAGTGGCTTTCATTAGTAATCTTGATGACAGGAGTGGCATTTGTGCAGGTAAATATTAACAGGTGGTTTGTATTTATTTAATGTGTTTATTCAAGGCATGTGGATTTCTATAATGACTGTACAGTTCCTGATTCTTCCAGCTGCACACCAAAACCAATGTATGTCCAGGAGTTACAAATCACAACTGGCCAAGGCTAGAGATTGCCAGATGAGGCTCACAGGCAAAAGGTGACACCTCTTTGTGGTCCCAGTGCTCTACTGTAGAACGAGACGGCATCCAGAGCAACCTGACAATCACAGAGATAGCAGTATTTACTAGCACACTTCTGATGTCAAGGATTTGGATTCCCAGACCTTCTGTGCCAGCACAGGCCTGCTGCTTGTCTTGTGACATATTTTCAGCCTGGCAAATTCATTTGGCCCTGTTCAAGAGGCAAATGTGGCCTCTGTTCTAAATTGATACAGGTACAGCAGTTTGTACTTTTCGGAGAGCAGGATCATGAGAATAGAGACTGTTCTAAGAATTTTTAGCATATCCTAGAAATTTTTATTTAAAACTTAAAAAATAAATTCTCCAAATTAAATTTTAAATAATTTTAAAATTTAATAATTACAAAATTCGGAACCAAAAATTCTGATAGTACTTAACAACTCTTCAGTATGTTTTTGTCCACAGCATTGCATTTTACTCTGCAAGCATTAGGTATATGGTGAGATTTAGCTTCCCAAAATTCAGTTTATTTTAGTTCTCTGCATAATCACTGAAGAGAGACTCTTTCAAATGACAGTGGTTTTCTGAATGTGCCTATATTTCTGTAGAGAACAAGTGGGTAACTTTCAAATGGCAAAAGTCAGTCACTGTGCATCACCAGGATAAAAGTCATCCTGGGACTAAGAAACAGTGCCAGTTTATAAAACATGTTGGATAAAATCCTGAGCCTGTGTAAGTTAATGGGAATTCTCTCAGTTAAGGCCCAATTTTACTCCCTACTAAAATGTAGAAAGAAAAATTGTGGCTTTGTAGTTCTTTAAAATATGTACAGTGCAAAATATAAAACTGTACTAGCATATGATTGTCTGTATTTATTAACTGTTACTATTGCTAGAAAACAATCTTGCATTTTATAAATGCTCATGACTTAATTGTATGAGTGAAGTTTATATAACTGTTTTTGCATCCAGTGGCCTTCAGACTCTCAAGCAACAGCTGCTAAGGAGCATTCAGCAGGATCTCAGTTTGTAGGCCTGATGGCAGTTCTTATAGCATGCTTTTCTAGTGGATTTGCTGGGGTTTATTTTGAGAAAATTTTAAAGGAAACTAAACAGTCTGTGTGGATCAGAAACATTCAGCTTGGTAAGTTTGAATTTAGTCATCTCTTAGAGCAATATTGCATTCAGAAGAATTAAGATAAATGTGTAGAAAACATCTATAAAAATATCAAAAACATTTCAGTGTTCTGCATAAATGCGGGGGGGGTTTTAAGCTTGGAATAAGAGTATTGTAAACTCTGCTAGCTGGAATTGTAAGAATTGCTTTTTGATCTCAACCTAGTTCTTGATTTAAGTTGGTTGAGTATTTGTAATTTCTTACAGAATCGGGTCATTGAATTTGTATTTAAAATGCACTATAGAATGTGTCTTATGCAGGATTTTATGCATCCTTTGTATTTAAAAATGCTTGTCTTTTAAACGAACTCATTTAAATTAATTCATATTTATATTGTGTGTGTGTGTGTATATATGTATGTATGTGTATATCGATATATATGCAATAGTATTAATTCAGTTTTTTCTTCCATAGATTTCAAAAGCACTGGCAATTCATCTGACCATTTTTTGGAAAATGCAGGAGCATTAAATCAAAATATGTTTCTAAATCAGTATTTTGAGACATTTTAATGTTTTTTTTTTCTCTTATACCTGGTAGACAGTTTTTATAGGTTGGCATTTTTAATACAAACTAGAAAAAACACTCTGTGCTTCATGTATAAATAAAGCTGAGGTAACGGCTTGTGATTATTTCAGTACAAATGTCAGGGCTGTACTGTTCTAATAGCCTTACCTACTATGCACTTACTGATAAGTAAATATCTTCTACTTGTAGTTCTGGGTCTAGAAGACCTAGACATTAATGGTGGCAGAATTGGTCCCTTTTCTTGAATGGGCTTTTGCTCACCTCAAAGCAATCTTGTCCAATTTATGGGGTTGGAAATCCCACAACAGCAATATATATATATTTTTTTTTGTTCCTCTTTTGCATAACCGATTGTTGGAGTTGCCCTTCTTCCTCGAATGGATTCCCTCTAGTCTTTCCCTGTAGGCAATAATTATATTTATTGTATATTTAAATAAATGCTTTTGGCAGAATTTGAACTTCCTAACACCTTGGTACAGACTCTTTATCAAAATGTCAAAAAGCAATATTTTTTCCCCTTTTTTTCCTGTTGCTGTATTTTAATTATGAATGGTTTCACTTACATGTCTGTAATGTTTTGAAACTTGAGGGTAGAGGAGGGAATCCAAACCTCTACTTACTAACTGCTAATATTCATTGAAATTGTGTGTATTTAAACTAAGGTTTCTTGAACAGGGTGTTAGGGATACATCAGGAAAGGATATGCTAGGGAATGTCTGGAGGCATGGAAGGACAGGTGGCTGGGCTTGGTCCAGGATTTGAGGCAGGATTTGGTGCTGGCTTGGAGCTATAATGTAAAATCTGTTGCCAAGGAAAGCCAAGAGCAGGAACAGAGAGAGTGTATTTGCGCTGGGAGCCCTACTTCTGCTTGGCCTCACGCTGCTGTGGCCATTTCCACCCTGCCTAGCCAGGGCCAGCTACCCTCACTCCCGTATCTGAACAGAACCCTTTATGCTCCCCTCTTTCTACAGCCCCTGTACCTGTTTGCCGTATAATTTGAATGGCTTTGAATTTGGAACAGGTGAAAAGCAAAACCCAAGCATCAATCCTTGCTTGTTTCAAATATGGGCTGCCAGTCCATATAGCTTTGGAGAGAGGCTGACAACTATTATTGACTATTATTGTTCTGAATTTCCATGCTAAAAACACTTTGACACATGGTAGTGCAGATATCTGAAACAATTTCCAAATAAATGTTCATAATCGATGAAAAATCAATGATCTCTTATAAAACACTCTTCAGACTTCTTTTCTACAGTGCACAAAAATATGTATGAAATCAAATGGGTTTACCAGTTTGACGGTTGGCCTGGTGATATGTTGAATGTTCCAATAATTGCTTTGTGAAAACAGTGAGATCAAAACAGATTGACCCTTAACATAAACTGCCTAAGGTAGTGTGTAACTGGGGTTGTGGGGTATGAAGACATAAATGTGATAGTAGTGAGAATCAGATCACTTGAATTTTTTTTTTTTTTAGAAAAACATTTTTTACTCTTTCAGTCATCTTTATTTGCCTCAATACAGAATTTAGTAGAATCTGTTTCCTATTAGGTTTGCTTTCAGTTGAGAAATGAAAAGAATTTTGTCATATTTCGTAGAGGATTTCTCAATGCAGCTTTTAGAAAATATTTAAAATATGAGATCACAGTTTCAAAAATACTTTAATGTCTCCTTTCTGCAAGTGCAAAATACAGCTACCCATTCAAGACAATATATCATTCAGGAGCAAGTCTGTCATAAGCAAGAGCTTTTAAATAGAGCTTTTATTAAAGCACAAACAACAAAAACATACATCTAACCTGATTTTCATGTCCATATCCTTCAGAATTCCTGCAGAATAAATTGAAAAACAATTATTTGAATAGTTTTTGGAAAATTGTCTTCATACGGAATTGTTAATGCATACCAATATTTCATATTAGAGATCTGTGAATAATTGATTTCTTTTGAGTTTAGCATATTAATCAGAAAGTAAAAGCAATCGGTTTACTTTGAATCAAATGTAAGTTTTCTTATTTTGTCTGCAGACAAATTTATTTCATGTCAAGTGAAAGGTTTTATTTAGCTCAAAACAATGTCCTTCTTTTCAGATGCAAAGAAATACAGTGAAAATAGAGGTCAGCTTTTCACAGAAGTTCAGAGTCATAGACGTTTCCCCCCCTCTTCCTGCTCAGGGTTAGAGCCTCCATCAACCATGGAGGAGCCTGAGGGGATTAGAACCAGTTTCCCATCTTCTAGAAGAGCACCCTTCTCACCAAGTAAACTTCACCTTAGCTCAATTTCTTTTTTTGACAAGGTTAAGTCTACTAGTAAACATTCATTGTGCCAGAGACTGGATCTGAGGAATCCCACTTCCCAGATCCCTGTCTGAACTAGCAGACTTGTAAGTCCCTCTCTTGCTGTGTCAGTGACCATCTCCTCCTCTGAAATCTTACCCCATTTTTCTCTCCAGAATATACTGTGACTTCAGCCTATGGTCATGACTAGTTTCAGGAGAAATGAAACTGTGTTTAAGTGAATTTGACTATATACCATAAACAAAAATCATCCCATTCCAGTAGGAAGCAATGTAAGATAAGTCTATAACAATGTCCTAATGAAACAATCAAAGCTGTTATAAGTATGGAAACTTATTTTTAAAAGAGAATTTCTCTCTGAACATTGATTGCATTTAAACGTGGTGGTGTTACAAATGTCAGTTCTATTTTAAAATTTTACATAGGTGAGCAGGCCTTGATGACAAGGAACCTGTTTGCATGTTTTTTCATCTGCAGCTTTTGAATCAATCAATCTTTCACTTTCAGGATTTTTTGGTAGCATATTTGGATTGATGGGTGTATATATTTATGATGGAGAACAACTGTCAAAGAATGGATTTTTTCAAGGATATAATAAACTCACTTGGATAGTTGTTGTTCTACAGGTAAGATTCTTAAAATCACATGTTTCTGTTGAAGACACTTGGGATTTGTTCTTCTATAAATGACAGGGGAAACTAATGTTTGCCCTTAAAGCTACTGAGAATTCTATAGTCAAAAGTCTGGTCCATCACTATTAGAATAAATCTCTAAATAAATAAAAGTCTGGAAAATTTTGAATAATTATTATGATTAAGTACTGTGCAAAATAAAAGTGTGTAATATTATTTCTTTTGTAATATTAAAAAAAAACACTAATAAAATCTGTGTTCTTGCTTCTGTGGCTAAAAACATGTATATAAGCATTTTCCACTAATTTTATGTTGGTAATATGATCAATGATTTCTCTGTTGGAGAATGAAGAGCTTCTCCAATAGTTACCTTCAACAGTGCATATCTGTAACACCTGTAATGCTCCTAGAGACAGACAGAAGCTTTTCCTAAAGTAAGTGCATGTTGTTAAAATAGATGCTCTCATTGAAATTATAGGGTTGCAAATCTGAACCTCAATCTTTTTCAGGCACTTGGAGGCCTTGTGATTGCTGCTGTTATAAAATATGCAGACAACATTTTAAAGGGGTTTGCAACATCTCTCTCTATTATACTGTCAACACTGATTTCCTATTTCTGGCTGCAAGATTTTGTCCCTACAAGGTAAGAATTATTTTCCATGTGTACTGGGGAAAAAAAAAAGTATTGAAAATTCAATGCTTACCAGATACAAGTGCAAAAATAAATAAAAACAATCCAAGCTACACTTCATAAAAGGCTTAGATTAAACCTTCACATAAATTATGGCATATTATAAAACTAAACTTTTATGCTTAAATTTTGCAGTACAGATGGCAAGGTTTAGTTTTCTCTAAAATCCAGTCCTCCACAGGTCAGGAATAACTGAACATCTCCTCTCAGTTTTTAGTGAACCACTCTCTTACTGCTTCTGTGTTTTAGTTCACTTTTCCTTTCTCTTCTTCTTTTTTTTTTTTTAACCATTTGTTCTTTAATGTACCGAAATCTTTTTTCCTCTCTACCCATTCTCCCTCAGCTTGTTCAGCTTGTACTTTTCTCTGTTCTAGTTGGCCTTGTTCTAACCCTGTTTTCACCCTGTCTCCCCTTTTTTGTTCTCTGGGTCTTACTTTGCTTTTATGATGAAGCCACTTCTCTTTAGGTCTGATAGGTGGCTGAGGTTGGTATGGCTCTACGCTTTGAACCAGGCTCCCCCCTGCTGGCTCTTCTGGATAAGGCTGTGAAAAAGGGATTGCCCATCTCTGATTTCCTCCTTGTCCTCTAAATGGACATATCTTCCATAACTCATCTCATCACAAGATGCGTTATGGCTGAACAGCGATAGGGAGGATAATCTTTTTGTATGGCTTTTTATCCAATCTCAAAACAGTCTCTGAAAGAGATAATTGCAGTCGGACAAACGTGGAAATTATACCGCAGGGATTAGTTGCTCAGGGATGTCTGGTAGTCCAAAGACAATTTTTTCTTTCTAAAGCCAATACCATATTTAATAATTAAAATATTTAACCAAGAAAGAGAGAAAAATAGTATATGGTTCCAGGCCCAGCACACTGTAACCTGACATTTTGTGAATCTGATTTTAGTAGCTATGTGCACTGCTGTTTTATACATTGATAGATTCTGGAATGATGACTTTTATTTTGGCAGTGCGTGTTAATGTATGGAGTTTAAAAGCAATGTGCCTACTTTCAGATACATTGATAGGACCTACTGTTGCTTATAATGGCCCTACATACGCTACGCATACTCAAAGTGTAAAAATATTTTGAATAATTTTGACTAGTTTTATTTCTGATACAAAGAAACTTATTTCTATCTAAAAGTAGTATTTGCAAAGTTTGCAGGAGTTTATTTTAACATTCAAAAAAAGGGATTAGAACAACTATTGGGAGCTAAAAAAAAAAAAAAGGAACGCTTTAGACTTAAGACTTTAGATTATAAGTAGTCTACACTTGTCCTGTTAAACAAAAACAAATATGGAACGTGGTTTAAGAATTTTTTGTGTTCAGTTGGAAATTAATAAGTAACTTGCTACCCCCTGCAAACATGATCAACATGGAAACATTGGTAAATAATTAAATGAGACGGAGCCAACTAGCAGCATGCAAAACTTGGCTCTGTCTCATTTAATAAAACTTGATTAACATGAGTTGTTAATCAGAATTAATCTTTATTATGTTGCTTATGCACATTGAATTTATTTGAACAAACTCATTACCTGTTTTTTTTCAACAAACATTTCTGATTGTGATAATAGATATAAGTACCTACGTGCTCAAATGTGTTGCAGTGAAACGTGGAATAGGTTAGCTGTGTTCTCTGAAGGCTTATCACGTAACGCACCACTGTTCTTTAGTGTTTGATTCAGAAAATCAAATTGTGAATATTAGCATGTCTTTTTAACAGGGTTCTTTTCTAAAATGTGTATTTATTGTCTAATGACCTTGGATATTTTATTTCAAACCTGTAGTTATCTAAATACCATGAAAGGCCCTTATGTTTCAATACGGAAGATGCTTTTATTATCTCTGTTGTATAAATATTTATGTATCTGTCATATTAGCCAAAAAAATAAGATTTACTGACTTGCAGACTGGTTTTTGGGAAGCAGTGGTTTGTTTTGACACAAACTTCAGACTTCTAAGGAAACATAACTCTGACACAATGCACATAAAACATTAAAAATGGTTAGGTAGCCACAGTAGTTGCGCTTCTTTAGCTTCAGCTTGCATTTTGCATATCGCTTTGGTCAAAAGAAAGAAATATAATATTGGTTTGATTATTCCTTTGGCAGTTGCTTCATGAAACTGGATTTTTGTTTAATTTTCAGAATATGTCAGTAAAATATTACATTATTTTGCTTGTTCATGGATGCAATTTTGTTAATTCCTTTCAATTTTTTCCTATATCATTCTCCAAGAAAATAAGGCAAATCATTCATTATAAATTGGACAGATATAACTTATCTTGATTATATTCTCATAGAAAAAATATCCTTTATTTTGGATTGTGTTACCTAATAAAATTTCATCAGCTAAAAACAGCTAACCTTTTCTTTTCTTCCCTATTCTATTTAGCGTCTTTTTCTTCGGAGCCGTTCTTGTAATAGCAGCTACTTTCCTGTACGGTTATGATCCGAAGCCTGCAGGAAATCCCATTAAGGCATAGTGGACTTCTGTACCAGCCTGCTTCTCAAGATCATGTGTTGGTGCCTCGCTGACAGTGGCGTGTGGGAGCTGGCATTGTGCGCTGGAGGGGAAGGGTTGCTACGCTGAATCTAATGAAGAAGTACTTATGAGTAGTTTTGAACAATCAGAGGAGTTAAAGATGGATGATGATACTGTATGTAACTGATGGGAAAAAATGGCAGGGGAAAGCCCAGTGCAACTCACTAATAAAAACTTGAAGGGAACAAAAAGTTTCCAAGAAACTGCAATTAGGAATGTTTACAGCTTCGGCCTGGGATTGCATCAAAAGAAATTACTGTTTTGACTGCTGCAGATACGTCCTATGCACTCTTTGAAAGAGCACATGACAACATTGTCAGATTGTATGTTTTTGCAATTTGACTATATTTAATCTTAGTAGATATGTTTTTAACTGTCCATTTACGTGAAATCAACTGAATATACATCGTAGTCCTAAAGTGATGGTTCTAATTAGAATTCCTTATTAAAACTGTGAAAATTGAAGTATGATTGAAAGACCTTTTCACAATATCAAATATTTTTATATTTTTAGAAGGCTGATTAATAACAGAAGTCTGCATTCTGTTGCGTATATAAAACTATTGTGAGAATGTTAACATTCTCACCTAAGTACACAAAGGGAGAAATTCAGAGTGAAAGCTAGAAATCTGTGGCAGTGCTCCAGCCTTCCTCAGGATGGCCATTAGTGCTCCCACGGACCCAGGAACCCTGTGAGCACAGGCCAGAGGTTGCTGCAGTAACCTCGCACTATGGTTACGGTTGGGATGGAGTGCTTGCTCAGATGCAATGTTCATTCCTTGATTTTTATTGATTATAAATCAACTTGTTGGTAGAACCTTTAAAGTAGTTTTTATGCTTTAAATATCCTATGGGGATTTTTATTTTTTTTTAACTACAGTTTTTAAAAAAAACGCCCATAATAAATATTTTAAAGGCATTACTGTTGTCTGTAACAGCTCCATATGGAGCCATTACAGTATATCATCTGTATGCTGTACTGTACTTTGTTACAGAGGGGTTTTTTTGTTTGTTTGTTTGTTTTTAAAGCGTTGTTTACTCATGAAGGCTTTCTCTCCAAGGCTTTTTCAGTACATTTGTACATACTGGCTTAGAGTCCTTGAGCCAACAGACCAAAATGGGTTCTCTAGAGCTATTCAGTCTAGTGGTGGAATTACTTTAATGGAAATGTAATTTATTGTGCAATAGGTTAATATAAAAGCATGCTGTCCTTTTGTTTTGAACCCAAAAAAACCCAAACCCCAAAACCTAGAACCAATCAGGCTGTTATGAATACTTTGCTTGTTAAAGTATTTACGTATCGCCAGAAGCAAACACAAAAAATGGCAGAACTAATGAACAAAAAAAGCTTTCTTAATCATTTGTTTTCAGGAGGCCTTTTCACAACGGGTATTAATGTAAATGTGGCAAATATAAAGTGACTTCTCATCCATGGGTTACACTTGTAAAGGTATGATTTTATACGAAAAGATATCAACAGTCTCTTAACTGTAGAATGACAAGTGGTGAAAATGTTTAATTCCTTTTTTTTTCCCTCTTCATGCTCTTTTTCATTTCTTTCTTATGCTAACGAAAACATTGTGATGAGAGATGTTTTTAAAAGTTTATTGAAGTACGTCATCCAGCTTTCCAGAACATCTTAGTGATGGATTGACAAGAGAGGATTTCATAAAAGTGCTTTGAGATTTATTTTTTTAATGAAGTATTGTAAATGCAGAAGGAAAAATTCCACTTACATCAGCCAAGTAAGAATGCTACTTTCTTCTGTTGGTGCTAACATGGGTTATCAAATGCTTGTTTGTAGTATTGGAGTTAAAAAAAAAAAAAAAAAAAAAGTTTTCCGAGTTATGCCAAGGGTTTGTTAAGCTTTCTGAACTGTAAATCTACCCTGGCATGCCATAGTAGCAGGAGCAGTGTTAATAGGTGGTCAAAATTCTCCCAAATTACATTAAATAGACATTCTACTTCTAATATTAAGTCTTTCACCTATAACACTCAATGTGGCAAAATCTATCACAAATTATGTATAGTCACTTTACTGAAATACAGTGTGAGGTAAAATGTATGCATGCCATAGTGGCTTACAGTGTTACTACACAGAAAGTTTAGTGCAGGAAGGGAAGAATGCGTTATTCTCTGAAATGATTTGAGAAGTGTTGGTAGTGATATTGTCTGAATTGGAGTTTGGGCTGAACAGTAATACTTATTTCATGAGTCACAGTAGAGGAAATGTTCAGGTGATATTAATTGGTTGGTTACCTGAGAAATTTCTTAAAAAAAAAAGAGAGAGAGAGAAAGAGAGAAAAGCAGGTTGAGAACACTTTATAACCAGTTGCACAGTAAGGAAGCAAATGGGCTAAAAATCACCACACTGCTGAAGTGCTGTTAAATATAACCCAGTTTTAATATGCACCAATGTACTTAAGCATCAGTTTAAAGGAAACAACAGAAATCTGTTCTCTTTGCCTTTGAATAGAGTAAGTCATCTCATGGCTTACAATATACCTACTGTACTAAGGAACAGTAAATCCTGTCTTTAGAGCAGTGACTCCACTTTTTCAATTTACAGTTTCATTAAATTTTCCAGTGGAGGTGTGGATGCCTTTAAACACTTTGTATGCATTCTTGCTGTGAAGGATGTATGAATTTGCATTATTTTACCTGCCTCTCCTTAGCCCTTTACAAATACTCTTAGGCCCTTCAGGTTGAAAAGCAATGCTCTAGAAAGAGGGAAGCGCATATATGCTTTCTGGGAAGAGAAAAGATTTGAGGAGAATTTCCTGATCTCATAAACCTCATGACCTTTGCAATTTGAGAGCCCATGTGCATTTTCTCATAGGGATACCTTCAGATCGGGGGGGGGGGGGGGGGGAGGCAGTTTTAATTCTACCACTCATTAACTAACCAAAGATGTATAGCTAGTACAAAACATTTGGAAACGGAGGATAGTATGCTTTGAGTTCACCGTAAAAGCAATCTGTAGGAGTCATAACTTTCCAAAAATAAATCTGGCTTTCTGAACTGCTTTTCTGAAAGAAAAAAAAGACCATGGATTTGTTAGTTTAGTTGTATATTTAGGAGGCTAACCTATAGTTATCATAATTTTATTTAAATATTTATAAAGTTATAGCAAGGTATTTATTTGCAATAACTTGAATTTTGTGTTTTGTTTTGTTTTTAAGACTTGCATAATGGGAGTACTGGTATTTATTGAATACTTGGGTATTTGGTACTTTTACCCTAGAATCTCTGGGATACATGGTAAATGTTGAAATAACAGTAAGCTGTCAGACCTATGTTGAAAGCAAAATAAATCAGCAATTCATGGTGAAAAAATCTTGAGTGTAATTAAGTAAGGTAAACTTTTCCTTAAACATTGTATTTTTGTGCTATCCACAAGTGCCCATTAATCTTTTTTTTTTTCTCAAAGAATTCATATATAAATTTATAGTTCTATTAAACTTCTTTGTTTTAGGCAAATTGACACAGCTCCTCCTTTTTTGTTTGCTTTAATAATGATGGGTAGATTAAAGTTCTAGTTCCTGCTTCTACAAAGTAATGTGTGTTTTTACTCTAACTTTTTAAAAACATTGCCATATTTTTCCTCAAGAAATATATATTATTTTGGTAGTATATGCTTGTGTTTCAGTCATTCCTGCAGTCCTGTCATTGATTTTTAAGAATATGTAGTTGTTTTGTGTTCCTAACTTATTTTTATGGCTGTAATTCAGAAGAATGTAATGGATTTTGTTAAACTGTTTCAAAATTGATAAATTTCTTTGCTGTCTGTAAATTTCATCTTATATTTCCTTATCAGCCATTCATGTTCTGTTGTACTTAAGCAATCATTTTCAAATTTGAACTCATTATTAATTTCTGTCCTGTTGACAGTTTTTCTTGCTAGATATCATGAATGAGGAAGATTATTACTTTTTTTTTTAATCTCCTAAATGCATATTTTTGTAATAATGAGATAAAAAAAAAAACTTTTTTGTGTGGTTTTTAAAAGGTAGTGTTCATGGTATTATACCATTTATATGGTAGTGTATCATTATATTACATTACCTACAGTGTTCAGTTCTTGTAAGTAAGTCTAAGAAATGTTTTCTTGACTTTTTGATTGTCCTGTTCATTTTTTAATGTTAATTTTTTTCTGCAGGAAGTTATGCCAGAACTAAAGAGTTTCACTCTGTCCAGGTGAGCTCATTATATTTAGATATCTAGAGTGAAGATATTTTGTGGGGGGAAAATGCAAGGGGAAATGCAACAAAATACATTGTATTAATTAGGTGATATCTTCTGCCCCAGTTACTGTGAATCCAAATTTCCTCCTCAGTTGAATTTATAACTTTTTCTAGTTATTTCTTGCTCAGGTGAATTAATAACTCTTTTAGAAGCAGAAAAATCTGTCCCAAGGTGCAGTACAGTGCTCATTCTTGAATGACTGCTGTGCATTTGCATCCAAAAGTAGAATTTGGCCATGACATTTTTAACTATTTCTTTGAACCTTCCGTCATTGTTCTGCCAATAATTAGCCATATTGATTTCATTAGCACTTTATAGCTGAGTAACAGTTGCTTATGTGCTAAACCTGTATCTATATGTGCTGCCATGAGTAACGTTTTTTTTTAAGTTTTTCTTTATTGTCAATATATTTTAAATATATGAGCCCAAATATAAATTATATATTCATATGTTGTTGAAAATTTTTGGGGTACTCATAGGAGTTTTATATGTTAATGTTTCTGTGTGATTACACCATATACAATTTTAATATATGGTGCTTCCCAGCAATTTGGAAGCAGGTTATTTTCAGTATAACACTGCTGAACCATAGAATGCAGTTTACATGATCTATTACAGTCTTCTTTTATCCATAATGGGGTAAAATAGTATATCTCTCTTTTTATGTGCAGATAAGGTCACTTACAGTAATATACAAACTGGCTGTAATTAAGTACAAGCTTTACTGAGAATATGATATAAAACTGTTTGAGATCTTTATAAATTGAGAGGGTTGCCTTTTTGCATGTTTTAGAAAAAATAAAACCTAGGTAACCTGGAAACAATGTTTTATTTAACTTTTATTATTCCAGAACAGAATTTTTTGGTTAGTTCTCTATAAACTCCAAAAAGGCTATGGTTAGATGTTTGTTAATGGTATGTTTTAACTTAAAACTTACTGGATTTTGCCAAAAATTTATTTTGGGGCAAGACAGGCGGCTTTTTGACCACTGTATCATGACTTCTTGTGAATCATATTCCAGCAGTATTTCTGTGACTGTCTCTGCGCTCTCTTCTGGCCTGAAAACCCTGATCTCCTTGTTCGGGACTAGGGTTTCTCTGCTGGTCATGGTAGGGAACATCTGATCTAATTTCCCACAGTGTAGGCGCGAGGCCAGAGAGTTGCCAAATTTGCTGTTCCTATCATTGATCTTGAAGTGCGTGGTTTGTTCCCTGCATTATAGCAGGGAGTGGGAATTACTTTGTGTAATTTAAGTAAACAGGCTGGGTAGTGTGAGAGGATAAACAGCTCTCTGTAAAGGGGCTTCTGAACAAAAATTTATGCTGTAACTTGTGCAAAGACTGCATTGCCTAATGTCACGCTGCCACTAGTGAAAGGATTCCTGGGAGGATGATGTTTGTGGCATAAACACATGCAGTTCCGTACAATTGCAAATGTACTGAGCAAATTTGCCTAAGGAAGTTTTTCAACGCAGAGGTCTTGTTGTGGTCTGCTCACTCTCCTGACTCCTTTGCAGTGATCAGTATTGTACTGGTCATGTGTTGTATTGCATATGGCAAGTAGATGTTTAGCTAACACAACTCACTGATACAGTAAGGTTTATTTGTTGTGCCTTAGATTTACTGTAAACAGCATCCTTATGGTGATAAAAATGTATCAAATATTAGCCATATTAACAAAATCATATTGTGACCTTCAAGACTTAAATCAGCAAGTAGAAGAACTTCTGCATGAAGATTTATTGTAAAATAATTCTTGGTATTATATACAATAATAATCTTTGTGACAGTAGCTTGAAGTTTTTCAGGTAAATAACTTAAAAGCTGCTAAATTCTTTAAGTTTAGACACTTAGCCATGAGCAAGAAAGTTAAACTGATTTGATGACCACTTTGATATCTGTGATACTGGTTTTCGTTGGCTTGACATGCTGCTATATTTTCTTTTACCAAAATACAAGTATTGTTTCAAAGCTTTATTTGGAATCTGATAATTTAGATGTTTTTAATTGGACTCAGATCACAAAAAGAGAAATCGTGGCTTCATGGGTATAAATGAGAATATTATTTCACTGTTTTTACTCCAAGGGAAATACTCCTGATTTATATCTGAAAAGCAGATTAGTGCACTCTAGGCTTGCATCTTCCTTAGCTCTTTATGTGACTTTTGCAAGTCGCTTTGCAAAGTCCCTGGGCATCAAATTTCCAATACGGAAAATTCTTTGTAAAATTTTTCAGGAGCTTTGGGTGTAAACTACCAAAGTGTGATGTGCAATTGTAAAACACTGTAATCCTTAGTAGAGGAGTTTTGCCACAAGTTACCAGGGGCAGTTGGTGATTCAGTAGCTTTTTTTCCTGTTTCAAATAATTTTGATAGCAGTGGAAAGCTGGTACATAATATACTCTCTAGAATACAACAGAATTCTTTGATTCATATTACAATTTAAAAGCTGAGTTTTGTTTAGCTATAATTTACAATATATCAGAAGACCTGAGCAGAGTTCACAAACACATTATTACTGATGGTGAATAACATGTTATTCTGTCCTTTCCAGAGAGATTTATAATAAAATTGGGTCATTTTTACCAGTTACGCATCAATAATTTTCAGAACTCTTTATTTCCGTCAGTTGCTTTTGTCAAATCCATTCTGATCGTAGTGATCACATGCAGTGTGATTTAAACTGAATTTTTTACGCCTTTGGGTGGCAAGAATGAAATTACAGTCTAAGTAACTGTTGAAGCCATTGTCTGTCTGTGCTTTAGAAGCAAGGTTTTCCTTGGATATATAACTAATTACTCTGTTTTCATTCTGCTTCCAAAAAGATAGTATCTAACAGACAGTAGTATTCAGTTACTTTGTATAGAAGGTTGAACAATATGGGTGTTTAGGTGTCACAGACAAAACTGCTTTGTTTCTCTTCAGGAAATAAAATGATTGCCAAGAATTTGTCTCATAGTTAAATAAAGGCAGAATGGATTATTTCAGGATTTATTTAGATAAGTGAAGTTTGAAATTTCAATCCAGACAAGTGCAGGTGGTTGAAATTCATGTCAGCAAAAGCAAGACACATTTCTGTGTTTATCTAGAGGTTTTTCCGAATTTAGGAATTTTTACTTGAATCATTTGCTCAGCCTGCATGAGCAAACTTGATATTTCTCTTAAGATGCATTTATTTTGGGATAATGACATCAGTACCAAGGGTCGGTTTGATATATGGATGAAAAAAACAGCCCTTTAATCTGTCTAGTTACAAAATCTCCTTGCTGAGGTCTAGTTATGTTTAACTTTTTTAACCTGAGTTCCTTACATGTCATATACCTCTGTGTGTGACTTTCCTACCAAAATAAAATGACACTCTCTCCAAGGAATGGACTTGAAACCATACCAATATTTTAGGTCATCCTTCCTTTTCAAATAAAGGGGTAAGAAATTCTGGAGCATGGGATTTTTCCACAAAAACATTGCATACTTGGCATAATTTTATTAAGACTTGTAACAAATGACTGATAATAGCCATGGCTACTGTATAAGGGCTGTGCTATCCTTGAGGCCCACTCTTGTCTGCAAGCCTGTGACACCTTTTTCCCTATGGGTAGCCCAGTAAATCTACAGTTTGTATCCTCAGCTAGAGTCCGCCTGCCCTTGTCTCACCATGAGACCAGATTAACTCCTTTGACCCAAATAGGGTTATGCATCATGAAATTCTAAGTTCCTTAAAAGCTGCATCATAATGGAGAAACAGGGATGCTTGGTCTTAAGGCTAATAGCTTAATTTAAGCTCATGTAAGCTCATGTAAACTCATGTAAGCTCAGCTCATTGCCTGTTCAATTCTTATGAGCTGCCTATGGGGATACCTGCAAGTCTGTGTGAGGTAATGCAGTCTGCAGGCACTCTGGAGGCAAAGCCTTCGTGCGGTATAGTAACAGTAAGGTAGCCCGGCTGTTGGCAGGCGAGAGAGAGTGAGTCAGACTTGCTCGTGAGGCAAACGGCTGTCCAAACGTAGTCACTGCGAGTCTCCTGACTTGAAATAGCAGTTAATCTTGGTAGCTGGTTCCTGCATTCAGAGCTCTATGTCCCTTTGCTAACCGAGCGCCTTTGGTGCTGTAGCCGAACCCGAGTTCAGGTGCGCATGTTCGGGTCGAGGCTCGGGAGGGCAGCCACGCTCGCACAGGGGGAGCTGGGGGCAGCAGGCAGCTGAGGCCTGGGGAGAAATTGGGGTGTAGCAGGTGCTGGGGAGATAGCAGTATGCAGTAGGAGGGCTGGAAGGGGCAAGTCTCGGTGAAGAAGATGGAGCCATAAAAGAGCGTACAAAAAGACTGGTGTGTGGATACAGGCTGGAGAGCTGGGCCTGAGACAGTGAATGTTTATAGTGGGCACAGGCAGGTATCGCTGTGTTCAGTGCTGCCAGACATGTGAACTACGAGCCACAGAATAATAAATGTTTCTAAAAGACCTTCTCCACTTTGGGTATCTCTTGTGAAAGGCAATCCTTGTTATCTTATTACCCGCAGCCTGAGTGCGGTAAAGCAGAATCTGTGAAACGGCCTGCCAGTGTAAAGTTACTAAAGCTTTCATTGACTGACTTCAGAACTTGAGAGGGAGAAAGCAGAATGTCTCCAAGCTGGATTTTTGAGATGAATCATAGCTATGGTTGTGTACTTTGGCTCTAGAAATGCGCTTGGACACCTAACAGGTTTATCCTGTAAGAATTGCCTCTCTTTGCTCCTTTCTCTCAGGTCCCTTGGCTGCTGTGAAGAAGGAGTAAAAAGGGTGGAAATGATCCTTTGGCTTTGATTGGAAGGGGACAAGCGCGAAGGCAGAGAGTTGCCGCTCATGTAGGCGTAAGAAACAGGGTAGAGAAAGTGTTAGATAACGTATGCTACAAACTCAGTGTCCTCTAGGTAAGGCACAAATTGTATGAGTCACGTATCCTGAGCAGTATGAAAGAAGGATCGGTGTGATAAAAGATGGTGGTAGTTTGGGAAAATGTAGAAAGGCAGGTACAGTCGGCTGCGATTTTCTTAATCGCCTGGGCAGGGTCAGGGTCCCTGGTGAATTCACACTGAGCCAGGACGTCATCGTTGTAGGCCACGTTACAAATGACAAAATGCTTGTTTCTTTGTGTGCTGAATTTCGCTGAGACTGTACAGCTTTTATCGCTGGTCACATATATGTATGTGTGTTTGTGTGTGTGTATTTTTTTTTTTTTCAAAAAAAACGGTAAACATGTAATTCTTTGAAAGGAAACTAGGCGGCGAGGCCCTACCGCCCCGTGGCTCAGTGCCGGCCCCGCCGGGTCCTGCGGCGGCACCGGGGCGGGCAACAGGCCTCCGCGCCATGGCGGCCGGGCCAGGCCGGGCGGGGGCGCTGCCGCCGCCGCCGCCTCGAGGCGGAAGCCAGCGGCGAGGGGCGTCGCCGCGAGCCCTCGTCTGGGCGGGGCGTGCTGCGCACGTGGCCAGCGCCCAGCCAATGGGGCGATCGCGTGATGTGCGGCGGCGGCTGCCCCCGGTGCTGCTCGCCAAGATGGCGCCGGGTGCGTGAGGGTGGCGGCGCGGAGGGAGGCGAAGGCCCGGCTGCTGCGGAGGGTCCGGCGCCGCGGGCGCCCAACGCCGCCGTCGCTCCCGCCGCTCCCCCCCGGGGCTGTAGGATGGTAAAATGACCCAGGGGGGGAAGAAGAAGAAACGCGCCGTGAACCGCAGCATCATGCTGGCCAAGAAGATCATCATTAAGGACGGCGGGACGGTGAGGCCGGGGGCGGCGGGGCGCGGGGCCTGGCGGGGCGGCCGCCTCGCAGCCGCGGCCTGGCGGCGCCAGTTCGCCCCGCGCCGCCTTCCGGCCGCACCGCCGGGGCCGAGCTCGCGGGCGATTCCGGTTTCTTTCGTGCCGCGGGTCGCCGCGGCCCCGGGAGCTTGGCCGCCGGCACCCCGGGCGGGTGTGTTGCCGCTGCCGGGGCCTCCTTGGCGGTCGCTCGCCGCCCGGTTAGGTTCAGCGTTGGGGAGCAAGTGTGCGGGTAAGCGCCGTCTCGGGAGCGAGGAACGGGTCGTGGCGGTCGCCCGCGCTTAGACGAGAGCACCCTGCGTGTGCTCGAAGACGGTTTAAGTGAGTCTTTGCCGAAGGAAAAGGCACCAGGAAGCTGCTGTTCGGGGCAGCCGCCGGCCTCGCGGTAGCCGGGGAGGACGGAGGCGGGCGGTGCCTGCGCGGGAGAGCGGGACGCGGCCCCGCTGGGGCGAACGGCGCGGCCCCGGCGGGCGGGCGAAGCGCCGGCTCCCGCCGGCTGCTGTTCTCCGCCTCGGCCTCCGCGCTCCCGGGAAAGAGGTCGGCGAGTCGGGGACACCTCTGCATCAGAGGGGTCCCGTAAAGGTTAGCTGGGAGCCAAGAAGTGTGTTGGGCTTTGGGCTTTCTTCCTGCTGCCTCGCTTCCCCTTGAAAAGAAGGAAGCTGTGAAGTGTTCTGGCTATTGGAGCTTGACTTTATTTTTTCTTTTAATCGAGGAGTAGTGTTACTTATGACGTGTTTTTCATTGCCAATAGTATTTTTTCCACTGTATAATACTGTGTGGCTTAGATGTGCATTTTATTAAATAGAGTATCATTATTTCAAGAGAGTCTTAAATAAAGAGACATTTTGGCAAGTTAAAGCCCTGGCAGTCATTCAGTTTGTCTTTTTGGAACAATGGGGGGGGGGGGAATCACCTTAGCAGTTCATCAAACTGGTGACTGATTGTCTGGATTACTTAGTGGTAAGAAGCAAAACTAGTTCCACTGATGGATGCTGATGTTTTTCAGGGTATATTTTTCTGCTTTTACAAATGTTAAACTTGCATGTATTTTAGGATGAATAATAGAAGCAGGTTAACTGTTGTTGCTCATGTAACATTGTGCTTTAGAATTTCTCACTGGAGTAATCATTGGTTTAGACAGAATATGCTTCCAGGTGTCCCTTTAAACTTTAACTTTTATTTGCCAAGAGAGGAGAAAGGATGTCATACTGATGTATCCGGTGATGCTTGTGTTTCTGCATTCAGCGTCTCCCAGCAGTTTCAAAAACAGAGTGCAAACTTCACTGAAAACTATACAGAACTTGGGTATTTTTATATTTAAAAAAAAAAATGAATTATGAACACTAGATGAAGCTATGAAGTTGTTAGACTGTTGTTAGGTAATGAAAACATTAGCTGGGATATTTTCTGCCTTTGAATATGAGAATATGTTTTGAGAATTGACTTGTTTTAAAATAACTTCTTGAAGTTACAGAATCTGGTACAAGAGTATATTTTTGTTCTAAAGGCTTATTTTTCCTGGGTTGGAAATAATCAGAATCTTGAAAGAAAAGCCTGGCATGAGTGGCAGAAATTTTGTAATAAAAGAAAGACTTGAGTATTATCCAACTTAGACTTAGTATTGTGGAATAGTTGAGGTTGGAAGGCACCTCCAAAGGCCTCTGGTCCCCCAACCCTCCCTTCCTCCAAACAGGGTTGACTAGAGCAGGTTGCTCAGGGCCATGTCGAGGCAGGTTTTGAACATCTCCAAGGATGGAGACTCCACAGCCTCTCTGGGCAACCTGTGCCAGTGTCTGACTGCCCTCACAGTTTAACTGAATAAATAAATAAGGCCTCCCCCCATATGTTTAAGTGGAATTTCCAGTATTTCTGTTTCTACCTCATCCTGTCACTGAATGCCTCCAAGAACAGTCTGACTCAGTCTTCTTTACTCCTTCCTGTCAGCTATTTATACACATTGAGAAGATCCCACCTGAGCTTTCTTGAGAAGAAGCTGAGAATTTCAGCCTGCATGTGTTTACTCAATATAAATGCGAGGTCTAATGAAGCAAGTGCCACTGCACTAGTAACTCATCTTCACACAGAGCCAGGAAAGTAGATGTTAAGGCAGGGCTTTTAAGATTAAAGAATGCATGTGAGATTTCCAATGAGTTGTTCTTACTACTTTAATATGAAAATATTTTCTGCAATGTTTCCTCAATTTGCAAATGATGAGCTGTGGCATGCATGTAGTATTTACAGAGTATATGAAATGAGCAGGCTGTCCTACCCCTGCTCTTGCTTTCTCTTCCTCCATTCTCTTCAAAAGCTGCTTTTGATTATACTAAATCACCAAAGAATTGGAATTTTCTTATTTCAAATCTGTGCGGATCTCTTGCTACGTTTGAAGTATATTGCGGCTACTCAGTATTGGGGAAACTATTTGGGAAACTGTCAGTGCTGTTCCTGTGATTCCTTTCTGACTTTCCTTATCTCAATTTTTCTTTCTTGATTTAGAACTATGAAAGTTTTGCGCTTAGCCGTGCTGCCTTTTACTAACAGAAATACTATAAAGTTGTCTGATATACCAAGTAATTAGACTTTGGGGTAACTGAGTGTGAACATTGCAGTGTTTTGAAATGATGAAAATTTGATTTCCATGCAGCATTGTGTCAGTTTTTCCTCAAGAAAAAAAAAAAAAAACAGATTCTCTAAGAAGAATCCGTTCCCACTTTCATCAGCATCCTTGTTTCCCAGAGTGGCAGTATAAGTGGTTTATTTTTTAATTTGAAATGAGAATACACTTTATACACTGCAGATCATTAGGACACTTCAGGACATTTTGCAGCAAAGGGTTGAGAAGGCAATTTCCCTTTGTGCCAGTTAGCTTGAGTACCTCAAGGACTCAGAGGTTCAGAGTCCTGCTTCGTTTCTTAACTTTCCTGTTTCTAATGCTGAGATGCATTTCTTATGAGTGTGACAGCTTGTCATAGGTGTTGTAGTAATCGCTTTTTTTTTTTTTATGTCTTGTTTTAGCCTCAAGGAATAGGTTCACCTAGTGTCTACCATGCTGTTATAGTGATATTTTTGGAGTTTTTTGCTTGGGGACTCTTAACAGCACCCACTCTGGTGGTAAGTGACATGCTTAAACTTTTTCTTGCTATGTGGGAGATTACTGCAAAGGCACTGAACATCTTAATTCTGAATTAAATGAAATTTTTATGTCATTGACCTGCTCTGTTCTGCAAGTGAAAAGTTTTGTATTATTATATGGAATCAAACATTTAAAATTACTTACATTAAAACTGTGTAATGATGTGACATAACTCTTTATGTGCATGTCTGTTAACACTGAAGCTTACATATAAATGCTCTCTGACGTGAAACTTGTAAGACCTGTAAAGTATTTTTCCATCCAAAATGCTGCAAAAAGTTTGCACATTAGAGATTTAAAGGCAAGAATACACTTGAAATTTGGTAAAATTACACCAGCAGGAGGTGGTGGTGTAGAGGTAGGGAGCTCTTTCACCTAGCTGTGCTTTAAACAGAAGTTTTACAGTGATCCTTTTAACACTGAAGTCCTCCTATAATTACTGAGACTTTCACATCAATATGTTTGTACCAAATTTTTTTCCACTATAGTTGGTTGCTCTCTGTTTGAATTTGATCTTTGCATGTGACACATACTTAGAAACTTAAGTGGAGCAAAGACTAAAAGATCTTCAAGAAAACTCCATCTAAAATGAGATCTTGCTGCAGTTCTGTAACTTGATGTTAAGCATGTGAGCAGTCTCTTGGATATAAACTGTGAATCAGTCTCTGTATGCAATACCTCTCTCATAACACTAGCCAGACTGAAGACAGGTCCCTCTTTTAACCTACACATCCAGGGTCTAGTCACTGGATTGAGGGAGACACTTCAGAATGACCATGTCTCCCCCACCCATGACAGAGGACAGAGTAGCCTGGGGGGAGTCTGGTTTGAGCTAATTTTCTAGGTTCTAGGTAGTCTATTTAAGCTTCAGCAATGCTGAAATTTGGAGTTTGATGAAATTAATCCTTCCTAAAGCATTGAGAGAACTGAGGCCTCTATCCAGCAAAGCTAAAACCTGCAAGGAACATCCATGTGAATGAAAGTTACATCATGGATTATTTATGGTGTGTTTCTGGTAATAGCCAAAGTTGAGGAAAAAGGAGAGAAGCTGGAGTAGAAATTATAAAGGCAAAGTTAAGACAAGAGAGGGAGGAAACACTTAGATGACAAAGCTGATAGATACACATACTTAGTTCAGGAGGTTCCCCAGGCACCCCCCCACCCCCCCCTTCAGATTTCAGCATTGTACATGTATCAGGGCTGACTCCTGTTCTGCATTAAGACATTTTACTGTACTTTCTTGAAATGTCAATGCTGTCATAGGTAGAGCAACAACTTTATATCATATTAGTGGTGTGTACTTTTTGAAAAGGGCACTTTGGTATCTTACCAATAAAATAAAAGAATACATGTAAACTGTACTAGCTGTTGAAAGGGAGGCTGCAAGCTTTTATTTAAAAAGAATATTTTATTTGTTACTAACTCGCCATTTTCTGTAACGTGATGGTCAAGAAATGTGTATTGTGTTTAAGGCATTCCATATGAGTTGAGTTTATCCAAAGATGTAGATCTAGATATTTGGTCAGATACCACATGATGAGAAAGAAAAACTCAGCTTGAGTTTGTAAGTACAGTAAACATCTACAAAAAGTCTTAAAAAAGTACTTTTATCAATTTTTTTTCCTCATATTCTTTCTCTGCAAAGCAGGAGTGGGGAAATAGACCATGTACATATCCTCTGCCTCTCCCCACCCCCATAGGATAGTGAACCTGAAAATAATGGTCATTAAGTAATGGTTTAGACCCTGCTTTTTTCAACCCCCCCCTTTTTTTTTTTCTCAGTGTTTTGGGTGGATTAATCTTGCCTAACTTTAGCTGTCTTAAAGTTCCAAGTCTTTTTAACCTCTCTCTCTCAACCTTGGAGATATATCCATGGAAATATAAAACTACTTTCTGCGCTACCATATGCCACCATAGATGCTGGATGCATCATGAACAGCACTTACAGTTAATATTGTGTAAATGACAACGCAGTATGTAATGTTTGTGTTTCTTCTCTAGGTTTTGCATGAAACCTTCCCCAAACATACGTTTCTAATGAATGGTCTAATTCAAGGAGTAAAGGTAGGGTGACAAAAGTTAAAGTAATTGCAAGTACAGTTTAAAATGAATGGTGGGAAGTATAGAAATGACTGCCAGTTAAGTGAAATGTTCAGGAGGCTTTCAGTATAGCTTTAAAGTTGTAAATAGAATGTGGGAATAAACTGTTGCCAAAAAAACTAAAAATGCATCATTTTACTTCCGCTAAGTTATTGTTTGGCCTGTACCTTGTGTTTGAGTTCACCAAAGAATAAAAACAGTCAGTTGACTAATCCCAGAAGACACAAATGGTGTTAAAATGTGAGAATTTTTTTCATTTGGAGCTTGTTGCTCAAGTAGTGTGTTGTCAATTACTTACATCTATGTGACTTCTAAAGATATAAAATTATAAAACACAGTTCCTGGAACTGCTAATATGACTGGATCATCTTTGTTCTGAGTTTTGGGTACTCTGGTGTAATAAAACTCAAATTTTAGGTAACCAAGCATGGGACAGAAGATCAAGAATGCTTGACCATATTGCCTTTGATGTATTGCACTACATAATAATCAACTTCAGTAAAAATGAAACCCAGTCTGCTCTCAGTTTGTAGTACATTTGGCTGTCATGCTTCTTACCATGCAGTTCTAACTTAGTGTTTTACTTTACAGGGCTTATTATCATTCCTCAGTGCCCCACTCATAGGTGCCCTGTCTGATGTGTGGGGACGAAAGTCCTTCTTGCTGCTAACAGTATTTTTCACCTGTGCACCAATACCACTAATGAAGATCAGCCCATGGTTAGTAAATTTTTTCAAACTAGACTTTACTCTTTCTTATGTATTCTTATATATTTTTTCATCTATGATATTTCTATATATTCTTTTCTATAATATATATAAGAAACAATGTACAAATATACAAGAGAATACATAAGAGAGTATTAGCATTATATAATAACCAAACGTCTTGGATCAAAATTTAAGAGCTGCTGACTTAGAGCCCTGGGCTATAGGCCCCCTTACTTCTTCAGTGCACTTGCAAAAATGTACTGGAATACAGTCCAGTGAATTCATGCAGGTCTTTATTGTGTATTTATCCTTACCTAATGCACAAAAGTAACCATTCATAACCTAAAACGTTGTTCAAATTTTATTATACTTTGGTTTCTCAATTTTTAAAATCTGTCAGCTTTCGCACTCTGTGCAAGTTTAGTAAGCTCTTAATTGGCACGTACATTCCCAGGCAGTGCCCGAGTCAGAATTCGCCGTGTTTGTTAGACCACCCCTGCGCTGTACCTGTGGGCGTATCTGAAATAATAGACTGTGGTGTTAGCACTGACACGGGGCAAAGGCAGTTAGGTGAGCCGTCTGTTTCCTCTCTGGTCGCATGGATTCGTTCTTCATCCCTTCTTCTGGGAAATAGCTTGCTTCTAAGTGTAAATGAAGGTTTCGCATGAAATCAGTGCTAGTGTCTGGGCGTAAATATGAGACTAATGTTGAGAGATCTCAAAGCCTGAATTCTCAAAAATGAACTTTCTGATTTGCTTTGCATCATAGGCATCCAGTCAAAATTAGTCTACTAAGATGTAGATTTTTTACAAGCACTTAATCACAGCAGCTTTTTGTAAACGTTACAAAAGTATGCTGTTTGTGCTTAACGCACGGAGGAGAAATTGCACAACTGTTCAAGATATATTCACATTGGCTATACCAAAGTTTATTTTACTGTTTGTCAGGAAAAGTTGGACAAGATAATTTATTGTTGAACTGTATTCGGATTGTAAATAGAGACTTTTTGTCTCTATTTAGCTGTTCTGATTTTTTTTATTACTACTTCTTAGGTGGTACTTCGCTGTTATTTCTGTCTCTGGAGTTTTTGCAGTGACTTTTTCTGTGGTTTTTGCATATGTAGCAGACATAACCCAAGAACATGAAAGAAGTATGGCCTATGGGTTGGTATGTATTTAGGTTTTGGCTCTGTTCCTGTGGTATTTACTACTAACTAAACAGTTCTGTTCGTAAAGCTTTTCAAAATTGATTTCTTTGGCAAATAAGTTTTAGTTTGGAGTAGGATTTTTCTGTTTAATTTTCCTTGTCATTCCAGGCCTGTATCTCCTTTTGAATATTCTGTTTCTAGCTTAAATATAATACAGCCATGTTAAAATATCTCTCAGATGTTGCCTTTCTCACAGTTATCAGCATTAACTGCGTCATTGGAGGGGCTTTAGTTCATTCCTCCATTACTTCTCACATCAGTCCTACTCAGCCACTGTCACCTTTTCAAAATCTAAACTTTTGTTTCTGGATAATTTTGGAGCTGCCATTGTATATCTTGACTAATTCTGCTCATGTTTCCAAACACACTGCTGTGTTGTGCTTTAACTCAAAACAAATATAGCTGAATAACTTAAAAGTTCATATAACTCGTCTCCATTTCTCCCTTCTCTCCTCCTACCCCCTGCCCTATGCATTAAGGGTTAGCAGCTTTGTTACATCCAAGTTACAGTCTATTATTATATGGATGTGGGACTAACTAGTTTCTTTCTGCCTGTGCACATTAGGGATTTGAGGTATTTTGAGAGGGTTTCTTTAAAGGTTTAAAGGTAACATCTTCCATAACAAGTCCTGGTAGTTAATCGAAAACTACTTTCTGAAGTTCCATTGTAATGAGTTGAATTAACCAGCATATTAAGTTTATTAATGTGTCCTTGATACATGGACAGTTTTTCCTGGTAATGTCTTTTTGATTAACAGCAGGCATTGCATATTTTGCCAGTATGCAGGTGAAATACAGCTTATTACTTCCAAAGATACCAGCAGACAGCAGGATAGTTAGTTAAACTTAATTATGTCAGGACATGTGAGTGCTGTGAGCCTCACATTACTATCCAGTTTGTCCAAAAACCTGTGTTTCTTCAAAACTTTGGCCATCTGAAATACATAGCTGCTCCTGCATAGTTGCAGAAAAAAGTTACCTTTAATCACTGCCTGAATAGAATGATTAGGCTTCTGAAAATCAGAAAAGAATTAGGAAATAATACTTTTCATTTATCACTGTAATTCTTACCAGCTGTTATTTGTTTTAGGTTTCAGCAACTTTTGCAGCAAGTTTAGTTACCAGCCCTGCTATTGGTGCCTACCTTGGTCGAGTCTATGGAGACAGCTTGGTCGTAGTCCTGGCTACAGCAATAGCCTTGTTAGACATTTGTTTTATTCTTGTTGCTGTACCAGAATCACTGCCGGAGAAGATGAGGCCAGCATCCTGGGGAGCACCTATTTCTTGGGAACAGGCTGACCCGTTTGCAGTAAGCTACTTCAATACGGGATATTTGGGCATTTGTAGATACTGAGTTTTTGAGACAAAAAAGATTGCATTTACAATGTTTCAAGTTCTTAAAAAGCAGGGGGGGGGGGTGACAGACAGACACAAAACCCAGCTTATGCTTATCAAGCATTAAGGGTGATCTCTCACTGCTGCTGTTTTCTGCTAATATTTTAGCCAACAGTCTTGCTAAATGTGCAGGAAATGTTTCGGTGGTGCCACATGCTAGCTTCATTAATTTACATGCTTTTCAGTTTCTGATTAGGTATACTTTTCTGAACACGGGGAGTAAATGTTCTGTAACACTTTGTTTTTCTTGCCATAGTCACTGAAGAAAGTTGGCCAGGATTCAATTGTGCTGCTAATCTGCATAACAGTCTTTCTTTCCTACCTCCCAGAGGCAGGTCAATATTCCAGCTTCTTTCTATACCTCAGACAGGTAATTTAACATCTTGATATGGATTTGAACAAATGTGAATTTATAGTTAAGTTTTGGATATTGCTGAATTAATGTAGTAACTAGTTTTATTTAAAAGTTTTCAGTAGTTGTTTTTAGTCCTCTTGCTGTTTTTGTTTTCCTCTCCTTTTAGAGACAAGAAAACAGAGGAGTGAGATGAATGCATTATAAAACACTTTCTCATGTTTTGTAATCATTTGCATTCATCTTGGGTTAGGAGGTTCCCCATGTTACAGTGCTTTATTGTTGAGGGAATTCTGTTAACTTGCTTTCCATTTATGTTCCTTTATTTTCTCTTTCCTTTTTTAGTGAAAGAATAATTGTTGTACAAGTTCAGGAGTACTTGAATAGTATCGGTTGAATCACTTTTCTGTATTGTTTGTTTCCCCCGACATCGGCGACATCGCAATGTACATTTTACTGTCAACAATCAAATTGCTTTTTTTTTTTAATATAGATAATGGGATTTTCATCTGAAAGTGTTGCAGCATTTATAGCAGTCCTCGGGATTCTTTCCATTATTGCACAGGTGAATTACTGCTATGTATTTCATTGATTCGGTAACTTCAAAAGAGAACTAAGCACTATGGAGAACTTCCATAATACTGAAATTCCAGAAATGTACCTCACATTTTCTATAGCTGTTTTTCTAAGCCTCTAAGAGTTGATTAGCACTCTTCCTTTAACTAATTTAGATGAAAAATAATAGCCTGCCAAAGTTTTTCAGACTTTTGGTTTATTAAGTTTATTAAGTGTATTGTGTTGGGAAAACTAAATCCTTTTTGTACATCAAGGAAGGAGTAATGATTTGTTCATATAACATGTTAAATGATTTTAATTTTTTGGTAGAAACTCCTGCCTATTTTGCAGATATGGCTTCTGGAGAATTTCAGTTTCCTTTTTTTAATTCACTGACTTACTTGCATGTATTTAACATTTACAATAAAATATTAATTTTTGTGTTTTGTACTTCTTCCCTGTCCTTGACAGACAATAGTGTTGAGTTTACTTATGCGATCCATTGGAAATAAAAACACCATCCTACTGGGTCTAGGATTTCAAATATTGCAGCTTGCATGGTATGGCTTTGGCTCGGAACCTTGGTATGTAAATCTCCCTTTACTGTTTGAATATATCTTTCTGCATTTTGTCCTTTGTCCAAGGGAGACAGAGGGGGGAAAAACTATTATATAAAAATGATCAGCTTCATGACTGAAAAAAAATTTTTTCATTGTTTTTTTTTCTCCTCAGCACTACCATTGCCAAGAGGGAGGTTTGGCCTACCTAAAGAATCTTAACACTGTGCTCTCTTTGAATAGATGCATTAAGTTAATTGGCTGTATGCAAGGAGTCACTGTCAGGACAACCATCCAGGTGTTTTAAGAGGCATACCCTGTGCTGCAGCAAAAAAATTACTTTAATCTTCCCAAGTATACAGATTTTTCATTTGAAAAGATTCTGAATTTCAAATGCGGCAGTATCTGTTTCCAAAAAAGTGCTTTGTCCTTGTCATTTCCCAGTCAGATTTTCTTGATTAATTGGCTGTCTTACATTGTCAAAGCATCTTTTTAATTTGGTTTTGTGTATTGTAACTCCTTCTTCTTCATGTGGAAGGCTAGCCACAGATGAGAACTGCCCATCCTGAATTGGATGTCTTCTGCATGATTTTTAATGCTGCAGAAGCTACATCAGATATACCTCTTAATCTGAGTACCGTTTACTCCAGAAAAGTTCAAAAGATCATGATCAAGGCTTTCTGAGTAAAGGTTAAGCTCCTGGTAAGACTGGTAGCTTACTAAAATTATTTCACAAGATTTTAAATTTAAAAAAAAAAAGCACAACAGGGGTAACTGAATTAGCTTTTGCAATGTTCTGACCTGCAGAAGTAATCCTTTCTAATTTTTGTGCTAATGCTATGAATTCTGAGCTCTGAATGCAGAATGTTTTCCATGCAAAGCAGTTACCTTGAGTCTGTCTGGTTTTTTGCAGGATGATGTGGGCAGCTGGAGCTGTTGCAGCCATGTCCAGTATTACCTTCCCAGCTGTAAGCGCACTAGTTTCCCGAACTGCTGATGCTGACCAACAGGGTAGGTTTGTGTCCTAATATTTTGAATTCTAGTCAAAAAGAATGTTGTGAAACCAGACATATCAGGGTATCTGATAGCACTAGTGAGTCAGCCTTAATCTTGGTACAAAGTAGCCACTATACCTTGAGTATAGGTCACAAAATGTTACAATCCAAACTACTTAAAAGTTTAACCCCTTGTTTATTTTTACTGATGGTACAACCCCGTTTGGAGACACTTTCCTGTTTGCATAAGTATGAAGGGGAAGTGAATAAAAGTCTTACTGATTGCTTGTAATCATATATATAAATATAGGTAGATAACAGTATATTTTACTCTTTCCAGGGGTTGTTCAAGGGATGATAACAGGAATTCGAGGACTGTGTAATGGTTTGGGACCGGCGCTTTATGGTTTTATATTCTATATATTCCATGTTGAACTGAATGAACTCCCACTGCCTGAAACACCATCAGGAGGTAGTGTGGCCACACAATACCACTTACAACAGGTATTTTTTTTTACTTACTAATTACAAAAAAAAATTCAAGAAAGAAATTATGTTCCTGTCCCTTCTTAAGCCTGAGACTATTTTAAAGTTTTGTCATGTTAGCTGTCAGTGAGGCATGTAAAAAGGGCTTCTTGCTTCACTCTTTGGAGGCTTGCTGATCTGTTTGCTGTTAACTAGATACAAGGATGTAGTCTGACTTTCAAAGAGTTGTAGCTGATAATTAGACTCCTGCTGAGCCCTGTAAAAAGAACAGACTGAGACACTTACCTGGGTGAGGGAAGGATGGACTAATAATGACAGAAGCCCACTGTTCTTTTGCCTCACTGAGCAGTTCTCTGTCACTGTATTTACCTTTCAGGTACTGTACATTTTGGTTTTGTTGTGCTTAGTCTTTTGAACAAGCTTTGTATTTTTTAGTTCCTAATATTTATTAGTTATGGAAATTCAGCAGGAAAAAAGTTATTTAAATACCTCTTAATTATTTTAAAATAACACCTACCTGCAGTTGAATATAAACTCTTCATATTCCTGATATACAATACTTCTAATTGTATCAGTATACTTTGGTCTGAATCACTCTTACTGGCTAACTTACAAGTATGCATACCCATTTTTCTGTCTCATTATCACATTTATCTACAGTATCTATTGTTTTTAAAGAAGTATCCACTACATCTGTTTCTGTGAAACAGGTCTGCAAGTCATTTCACAATGCAGACTCTAACAGAAAGTTACTTTTCTAGACTGACATAATACATGAATGTCTAATTTAAAAAAAGAAAATCTAGAATGATTTCACTCCTCCAACCAGGAAGACAGTAATCTAGATTACTTATGATGTCTTAAGGAAAGCAAAAGCTGTAATCATGTACATCTCTGAATATCCCCTGCTATAGACAGTAAAGGCAAAGGGACATTTTTCTTCTGCTCTAATATTTCAGTGTTGTCTGGCTGCATCCGATCGATTGATTTAAAAGCAAGAATCTGTTCTTTCACCCTCATTGTAGAATTCGGTGTGGTAGCTTTTTAATGTGATCTCTCAAAAAGCTCACTTTCAAGAGCAGTGAAATTGAACAAGATTGAAAACACCTATCTATCTGTTGTGCTACAAGAGACCTAATCTGCAGTACTGTCATACAGTTGTGCCGCATGCATGTGCTACCATCCCTCCTGTGCCTTGAGGGGAGGAGGGAAAAGAATCTTTTGGGTTTTTACAGTTAGCAGAGGGAATGTGCTACACTGGAATCTAAGTGTTGCACAAGGAGCACATGACTCTGGAGCACAGATTTGAAAGGTACAAAAGCATATGAAGTCAAGCAACTGCTGAAGCTGTGTTGCTTCATAAAACCTGCACTAGAAGAGAGAGTTAATAAGCATTAAGTACCAGTTGCTGCCTTTCCTCAATCTTAAGCTATACACACACTCTTTCCAGATTTCTTTCTCTAAGAGACCACACAGAGAGAGGTCAAGAGCAGCAGGAAAAGTTCTTTCCACTTTTGAAATTTGTGCAATTAGCTTAATATGTTAACACACGTCTATGGCTCCATAATAGCTCCTGTTGTTCTTTTCAGAATTCTATAATTCCTGGACCCCCGTTCCTCTTTGGAGCATGCTCTGTGCTGTTGGCTCTACTTGTTGCCTTGTTTATTCCCGAACACACAAACCTAAATGTACGGTCCAGCAACTGGAAAAAACACTGTGGCAGTCACAGCCATCCCCACAGTCCACAAGCTCCTGGGGAAGCTAAAGAACCATTACTGCAAGACACAAATGTATGACAAAAAAAATCCAGGAAGACTTTCTAAAATTTTTCATCAGCAGTTTGGGATACACATTCCACTTCCATCAAAAATATAATTTCTTAAGGTAATCTTAAGAAATATCTTTCTGCATGAGATTTGTAGGAATTACAAGAAAACTGGAAGTTTCTCCAAAGATGTTGCCATTAAATTAATAATTTGCTTTAAAAAAGAAAAAAAAGTTAAGCACTTGTCTCTTGCCATGAAATACTGTTACTATTAAACTTTACATCCTAGTTCAGAGACTAAAAAAATATATATATTTAGTCAACATATGAGCATGTGTCCTGTTTTCTTAAGGTGGTGAGCTTTAATTCTATTCATGCTAAGTCTCAATGAGACATACTAGCATCCATGTGGACCCATTCATTTTAATGTTGTAAAATCTTGGGTCAGATGATTCAAAGCCTTAATGTAAATGTACTCAAGTAGCGAAAAGGTGAATTGGTATCATTTATTCTAAAAGTCATAAAAACAGATTTTTTTATGTTTGTACTAATATAAAAAATCATGTGAACATGCTTGCTGAACAGTAAAAGTTCTTTTTATGTAAGTGCATTACTCTTTCTATTTTTGAATAAATGGTAGTATCAAACATTTGTTTAAATATTAAGTGGGTGTTTTGAGCCTACAACATTTTAATACTGGCTCTAAAACTCTGCTTTCATAAGTACCGTTTATTATATACCACTGTATTTTTGATGTTTGCGTAATCATAAAGGACCTCAAAACTTGAATACAAAACTGAAATATAAGCTGATTGATAGCCTTGAGAATATGTCAGTGTGCTATATATAGTGGCCTTTGAGGACTGTCACAATAACCCTTTTACTTTACAGAGCTAATGTTTTAGTCCTAAATTTCCAGGACCCTTAGTACAGAAGAGCTTTATACAATTACTGATGTGAATTTCTCTAAAAGTGTATATTTTTGTGTCCAGTTGTATTATTTAAGTGTTTCTTTGTATAAATTTGTGTATAAAGTATTGTATAGGTTTAAAATGTTTTCATCTTGTGGTTATTGCTTAAATGCTTTTTTACCTTTGAACATTCACCATGGTTGACCAAGAGCAGGAAAAAAAATATGTAAATATACTGTTAATAAAGTTGAATATTTTAATGAATTTTTAAATAATTGTTAATGGCTCTTGAAACCTTAATCAAAATCATCTAGTATGTGCATTATACTTTAGCCAGTGTGAAAAAAGCCTGGAGTCTAAGGCCAGTATTCTATTTTATCTGTTAGGTACAAACTTGTAATCTATCACATGGAGACTTTCCCTTTTATTTAGCAGCACAAACTGACTACAGCTGTTTCTTTTTCCTCAAGGATCTATAATGGAATAAAGTGGGTTTTTTATACATATATATTTATAAACAAGTCTCCATAAACTAGTCAGTAATAATAAAGTTAACCTTTAATATGCTAGAGTTTTGCTCCCCTTATCCTGAAATTTGTTGTTGGTCTTTCCAGTCCTAATACTAATCTAAATTAGAATAGGACTGAGATATGGAAAATAATCACATTTTAATTACCAGATTGCTGTTTGATACCAGCTTATTTATTTCAAAATTCACATTAGTTTATATTTACCACCTGCTAAAGAAACTAGAAATAGTAGCAGAGGCACTGTCCTTAGAACTGGGTGGTTGGCAGCTGGGGACTGTACTGGCAGTACATCTCAGTGCTGGTCTAGCAATGCAGTGTTGCATGAGGAAAAGAATGAGCTGGGAAAGAAACTCCAGGAAAAGATAAGGTGACTAAGTAGTACTATTATGAGACTTACCTCATATTGGTATTTCACTAGAGTGGAAATGATGTTAGTTTGTTAGAGTAACTAATTGGAACAGAGTTGATATAAAAAAACATTTAATATTTCCACTGAAATGTGTACATCTCCAAACAAGTGGATATACATTAACATGAATGATAATTATAAACAAATATACACATTTTACACTGCAAGACAAGTCACTTAAATATACAATCATTTGTTTGCACTTAAAGATTTCATACCTTTTCCTTTAGTTTGATACTTAGGAACTAGAAGTATGTAAGCGGTCTTTGAAAAATACATATTTTGGTGTTAGAAATACTCGCATGCCAGTTCTTTATTGGGACACCAAGCAACAAAAGGCATAGAATGAAGTTATAACATGATTCCACTATTTAGGATCCTTAGTATTAACCAGCTTATTTGCAAGTGTAGGTGCACTTATTCAAATAACCTGTTTCCCAAATCAGGCAAATAATTTTCAGAATTAAAATGGAGGGAAGGATTGCACATGTTCCAGAAACTGCTGGAAAATATTGCCTTATCCCCTCTCTGAAATAAGTCAGGAAAAGTACTCATACAAAAGTATGTTCCCTATTGATCAGGGAATGCCAGAGTATACCTTTCATCTTACAGAGCCACACTTGCCAATTCCTACAACAAGAAGTCATGTTTTTTCAGGAAGACTATATAGGTTGTCTAATACCAAGTCAAAATTCGGTGCAGGACTAACTAGAGAGATGCTGCCTTTAAGGCTGAGACTGCTTTATAAGTTTTTTTTTTCCCCCCCTCTGTTTTGACTTGAAAAGTCATCTAAATTAGTCAAGATAACTAACTTTCTCAAAGAAAGCAGATTTGATCTTACTAAAGAGTCAGGTCACATTGATACAACACCTGTAAGAAGTGAGTTATTTAATAGTTATAAGACATCCAAAAATCCCCTGAATGGGTTAAAGAACTCTTACTTTAAAAACACTGTCTACTATCCAGGAAAATAAGCAGAGGCTGTTGTTACTGCAGCTTTTGGTGATGGTTGTGCTTTTGTTGATAAGTAGGCTTTCAAATACTCTGTCAAAGATCAGAAATAAGATACTGTTCATACAGCCATCACTATTGCCCTCTAAATACATTGAAACAAGGTTTTGTTCTACTGTTTTCACACGTACCTGAATTAAGTGCGTTTTGACTAAGCCCTCGTAAAGGAATGCTGTCATCTTTTTTCTTGAAATACTTTGGTTCCAGCCCAAAATTATCACTAGAAATAAGTAAATAATTAAAGAACACTTAAAAATCTAGAGTAACTGTAGTTAGTTAGCAATGCATTAAGTGCAGGTAGAGACTCAAAAAAAAAGTTTCACATAACTGAAACTACTAAGTTCCTATGGATTCTAACACACAAAAATAAACCATCACTGAGTAGATAAGAACAGTGTAGAACTACTGGAGCTTTGTGACTGGTCCATCACCTGATAGTTGTAGCTACAGCATCAGAAGGGACACACAGCTGCTGTTCCTCAGGACCTACTCCTGAAAGCATGGACCTGAGTTTGACATCGATAAGTCAGGCTGAGTAAGTTCATTAACATGTCGCTGGATAAAGGCAGCTCACAGAACTAGCTTGGCAGTGCACATTTTTTGTTCAGGTCTGGACAGGCATAGAAGACATGGCTTTATAGAAAACAAAAAGCACAACAGATAGATACTCACTTCTCTTTATTTGCTGGATGACCAGTTGCAGCAGTCACTGTCTGAGCATCTGCACATTGATTCATTTTAGGAAGCTGTGGGTTAAACTGAATCTGCAGAAAGGGAAGAGTTACAGGATAACTTGAGCATCTCCAGGTATGACAGTGCACCCAGTGCACAAGGGATGAATGTTTCTATACCTTGCATAGCACTTGTGTGCAGTATAGCATGCAGAAAAGCCCTAAAACAGGCATTTGCTATTTATTACCAGCTAACAGTGATAAAAGTGCGTGTTTGAAAGGTGGAGTCTAACAGCAGTAGGATATACAGTCAGTATGCATTTTGGGAAAGATTCAAACATTACACTTTGAAATTTTATGCTCTCACATTTTAGCTAAACAAAAAAAGTCATAATGCCTGCCTTTGGTCCCGGACACTGTGGGTTGGCGCTTTTCCTACATGCTGGTTCAGGAAAGTTCTGGAGTGCATATAAAGGAGAAATGGGATGACTGACTCCTGAGCTAGGAAAGGATGGTCGGTCAAGCTGCAAGACAAACAGAAATAAGTGTTTAGAGAAGCAAGCAACAACTTAAAATAACTTTCTGTAGCAATTCAAAATTCCAAAATTAACAAGTGTATTTCATAAAAATAGGCTACAGGTCCAAAAGAACATGAAAGCATCTTTTTTTATGCTACAGATTCCAGGAAATAATGACTACATAGTAACCATATGTTATTTATACTTGCATCTTACCATGCCTTGAGGTGAAGTGCCAGTCCTACCACCACCATGTGGACTGCTAGAAGTCTCTGACTTCTTTGCCATCTGAATTTCATTCAGCTGTTTGTTTAGCCATGTGATTACTGCACAGGGGAGGAGAAAAATCAACAACAACAACAAGCTCGCTTCCTACCTATTACAAATAAAATAGCAAGTAGCAGTTCCTCAATAAAGTGACAAGTCAGTCTGGTTTTTTGGGTTTTTTTGTTTTGTTTTTTTCCCCTCTGTAAGCTCCAGCATCACTAGAAGTCCTAGTTTCCTGAAAAGGCTTTTATCCAAGCAGTTTCCCCACCACATGCCATTCTGCTCCCTCCTGTCCGTGCTAAGCTAAGCTAAAGGTAGCGTACTGCCAGAGGTGGCCTGTCACCCCCAAGCAACCACAACCACCAGCTGCAAACAAGTATTCCTGCAGCTCTAGGTTGTTGCACACCCACTGCAAACAAACTTATTTGCTAAACTGACAATACTCACAGCTCAATATTTGCCTTCCATTAATTTTCAGTAACAACTATTACATTGTTCTACACAAGGAGAAAGGAAGTGATGTAAACTTACCATTTTCGTTGGTTTTTAATAACTGCTTACTTTCTTCCAGTTTTTGTATTGTAGTTTCTAGCTGTTCTTGTAGCTTGCAAACCTGCAATGTTCCCATACTAATTTTAACACCATCAGGAATACTACTTATTAGAAACTGAAGCAAAATTATAGTATAAATTAAAAGGTTAGGAATCTGAAAGAGTTCCTCTAAGATTATTTACAGAAGTTTGAATCCTGTTTTATATAGAAGTAGTATGATGATTCTTTTAAAATAAACCCTTTCAGCAGGAGATTGGACAAGGTGACCTCCAGAGACCTTTCCAACCTTAACTTTTCTACAGGTAAATAATAAAAGGATCTTAAGCAGGGGAATATCTAAGGGGAGAAAGACAAGTTCACTCTGTTCCTGTTCTTTCCCCCTTCACCAGCTTTCACCTGAATATGGCCTCTAAAGACTGTTGAGGCATTTGTTATTCTGTTATTTAGTACTCTGAGCAATGCAATTTTAGTTTTCTTCCATATGGATGGATGTCTTTTACAAATCAGTTTGTCATGAAAAAACGCAAAATTAATTATACATTTAAACAAGTGTGTTAACTACTGGAGAGGAATCAAAAAAATTAAGACTGTTCTTGTTTATAAAATATTTTAAGTTTTTTTAAAAAAATCCACACACTCCACACAATAGTGTTTACAAGACAGAGGGTTAGTCTATCACAGTACCTCCTGCTCTTTCATTTGCAGAGATTGTCCAGTTTCCTGCAGTTCTCTCTGCTGCTTTTGAAGTCTCTCTTCTTTTTCTGCCAACAGTTTTTCTTGCTGAATTGTTACTGTATTTTTCAACTTCAATTTACTCATTAGAGTTTTCAAATCTCCTTGTAATTTCTTGATAATTTCATTAGCCTATAAAAACCATCAGATATTTTGAAAATAAGTAACACCTAAAAATAAAGGAAGACATTTCATAAGGATAGTGACATGCTCAACAAACCTTGAGAAGTTCAGCTGACAGCGACTTAATTGTTGTCTCAAGTTTTTCGATATGACTTTGCTTCTTTTCTGTACTCTCTTCTAGTATCACCTTTAAAAGAATGTAAAAGATTTTATAGTGCTAATGACAGATACGTGATAGACATCACTTCTGATTTTAAACAGAACTTCAGTAATTCTTTCAGCATTAATCCAGTCTTTACAACAAATTCAGCCTTGTATCTCAAACAAATGATAAAGGGACCTCCCAATTCATCCATTTTTTTTGTTTACAAGATGTACCACTGTAAGTTTACTGAAGTAGCACAAAATATTGAAGCATATTTTTGATGCCAAAATTTAGCATCTTTAAATGGCATTTGGAAACTTGCTACATTCATAACATTTGGTAATCTATAACAAGGCTCTACAGAGCTTTAGAGAGAATTCTTTTGAAACTTAAAGGAACCTTTTGTTCTTGTGTTGCATCCAGTACTTCTTTTGTTCGAAAAACCAGTTGATCCTTATCTTTGATCTCTTGTTCCAGAACAGCAACCCGTGTTTGTAACTGATTAATGAGCTTCTCTTTTTCATGACATTCAGCATCCAGAGTAGTATTCTCCCGACGCAGTGACAGCACCTCCTGCTTTGCTCTTTGGCATTCCTAGAATGTTGGGAAGAACTTTTTTTAAAAAAGAAAAAAAATAGAAGTCTGTAATTTAAACAGATATAGAGGAGCTGAACAGACACAGTAAATATGCTATATTTTCAGTTGATCTGACAATATATTACATGCATAGGCAGGCAGTGTTAATGCTCTAAAAAATAAGAAGCTTGGTTATGGAAATTAATAAGCCATACATCATCTACTCCAGAGAGCTTTGCTTTTAGTTCTCTAACTGTGGAGTCTCCTTTATATCTCCTTTCTGTTAGATCTTTATTGATGACCTCCAGTTCTGAGAGTCTGTTCTGTAACTGCTGAATACTCTTCTGATGCAAACTTTCTAACTCCTTTTTCTGTTGTTCATGCTGTTGCTGGTACTGAGCTTGCGCCTGTAATAAGAAGCAAAGCAAACTAAGTAGTTGTCCAGTAAATCTGAAAATTAAACCAAGAAACTACTAATGTAGTGTATAAGACTATTGTTGATTCTTTTCTGTTGTCATACCTGGAGAGCTCTTTCCTTTTCATTTGTCAGTTCCTGTGTGTGTGTGTTTGTTAGAGCTGTGGTATATGTTGTCCATTCATTTTTCAGTTTGTCTAGTTCTTGGCTCTTTTCTGACAAGCTCTGTTTGACAAAGCATAAAGAGTCTTGAAAAATTAAGTATCAATACTGAATGATCCTTTACAGTTGCTTCTTAAAAGGACATGAGGCTATTACAAAAAGTCTGAACCTCCACACCAGACACTAAAATGTATGTTCATTCTACAAACAGGAAAGTAAGACACTGAGAAGCTAATCAGCATCTTTCTGACATTCTGGATAAAATAATCTTCATTCCCAATTTTATCATCTTCTGATCATTACTTAAGACTAAAAAACAGTTTGCCAACAGTCTCCAGCATTATATATTCTAAAAGTTTTAAATAAAAAGTGCTCTAGCAGATAGAAAAAGAAATAGCAGCATCTTTTCTCTTTTAAAATTGTGATGCTGCATTCCAATTCAGCAAATACAATTTAGTGGCTCCAATTGCATAGAAGCTGCAAAAAATGAGTTAGATAAACATCTCCCCCCCCCCCAAAAAAGCTACAATAGAGGAGCATTAATGGAATTTTTCTGTTTCATGGTGGTCAAAAATCACCTTGACCTGTAGCTATCATCCTCTTTAAACACAAATGTCAAGTCACTGCTGGGTCCACTATGAAATCAAACAGTGGCACAGTAAGGTAACATCAAGACTTCTGATTTATCTATCACAGCTTCACAGTTTTTGGAAATACAAGGATTTCCAACCATTCACAGAATATGTAGAGAATATGTGCCTTTACATTAGCATATATATACACACACACATATTTGTGTGTGCAGACAGACACACACGCACTGCTATATAAATTACGGTTGTACAAAAATCAACAGTAAGAACTAAATGTTGTTGTTCAGTTGTATGCTTCACTTTTTCCTTAAGAAAAGTGACAATAGACTGCTTTTGTGCTTTTCCCTTCACCTCACTCCCAAGTCCACTGTCTTGGCTAGGCAGGGGCTAATCCTCACAGCCAGCCAGCCCACCAGAAGTATGTTCTCCACAGGGTTTAAAAAAAAGAAAAAAACAAGATCGAATTTGATTTTTTTTGATTATATAAGTTTTCCTACTGGAATTCTACAGTTTATGATGTGGGTTCACATATAGCATAGTTCATCTAAACTGTAAAGTACAAGCAATTTACAACAGGAAAGGTAAAGTTTACATTACCTGCTGAGTGTAGCTCAACTGCCTGGTAAAATCCTCTTCAGTTTTCCTAAGCTTTTGTTCCAATATCTCTTTGTCTTCCTATATATAAATTGACATCAACTCAAATCCTTGTATTTTAGCTTCTAAAATACAAGAAGTACTCAGCTTCCATTGTATCAACATATCTTGTCTAAGCAACCACATATCTATTGCATTTGTGGCAAAACTTTTTTTTTTTAAATAAACTTCATAGAGTAAGATATAATTCATAAGTTAAAAAAAAAAATTAGCTCACAAGGTAAAAATCCCGAATTAAACCCTTATCAAATTTCTATAAGAAAACAGGAGCTTATCATAAAGATTTACAAAGGAGTTGCATGAACAAACATGAACAGAAATACTGTAAATTTTGTTACAATAGCTTATCAGGTGGCTATAAACATTGCAGCACAGTAAAGAGAAATTCCATTCTATCTATGAAACTTAAATACAGACAATAGCCAAAGGGTTTAATCTAACTGTGAGATCATTAATTATTAAATAAAACCTGGCATGCTACCAAACTGCACCAACTTTACAATTTTCATTTGTTGTTTACAGAGACTAGTCTTTTGAAGGCCATAAAGCTTTAGAATTTTATACACACACATTTCCTTTGAGCCAGCTGCAGAATTAAGAGTCAAAGTTCACAGTATTTCACTTCTGCAGTTGGACTGACAGTCAGCACAAGGCTATGAAGCAAGAAATGCTGAAGCATTCAACAGCTGCATACTACATGCACTGCATGTATGAAATACTTGATTTTCTGCCAGTTCAAATTATAGCATTCGTACGCGTGTAATATTTTCATTGCTACAGTGACAGTAACAATTTAGTTTTATAACACACCCAAATAACTGCATGCAATGTCATATGTGAACTAAAACAAAAAATAAACCAGAACACAATTCACACAATTTGGTACACGCTTTTGAAGCAGTAAGACTGAAAACATGCTTAAAGACATACAGTATCAGGGCCTAGATGCAACTATGACAAACCTTCACTCTACCTTAAGGCATTTCAAACAGCTGGCTAAAAACTTCTTTATTTCTGCATCATTTCCTGGTAGGAATTTGAGAGAGAGATGTGTAAGATGTTTGAAAGGGTTTGTCTCCACCACATTTAAAGACACAGGTGTGTGATCTAGAACAGATGCTGAAGAAACTAACTGCAGCAAAAACCTAGGGGAAAAACAAAAATAACCCAACACATTCAGTACATATTTCTTTACTGAAATTACCTGTAGATCCTACAAGCTATTTTCAAATAAAGTATACTCTTATACATGTAATAAAAAGGCTGTTCAGTTTTTCTTTGAAAAAAATAAATTCAATGCCTACGTTGTAGTTGATACTACAAATAAGTAACAACTAAAATGCTTGCACTTTGTTACAAATGTACGAAATTAATCAGATAAGTTATTTGTAAAATTTTCAAGAGCCCACCTAATGACTTAGGAATCCAAAAATCAAATAAGGCATTCGTAACCAAATTCACAAGGAAAACAAATTCCTGACTTATGTATCCCATTACCAAAGAAAATTCACAGCACATAATACGTACTTTGGGAAGCGGTGTAACTCCCAGAGATAGGCCATCTAGACAGGGCTTTCTCAGTATTCACACACAGAAAATAACATACTAAAATGCTACCATAGAAAAGAGTAGACTGTAGGTCTTCCCCTCCCATATTAATATCTGAACACTACACTACATAATTGTTTTTATTTTTGAATTAAGCACTGTTGGGGGGAGGGGGGGAAGGGGGTAATTCCGAGCCTGTACACCAGGTAACACAACAGATTTGGGCACATGATGACACTTAAGGACAAAAAACACAAAACAGAAACAGTCTTTCAATTTAGGTAAAGTGACAGAGACAGCCCTTATCAGGACACCTTATAACCTTGCCTGCTCCTGTGAAATTGAAAGCTTTACTCCTCAGTCCTTCAAATTCAGATTAGCTTCCTAGCATTCGGCTGTTCAGCAGACCCTAGTGCTGCATCCTCACACATCTGCCAGCTTATCTTCAGCTCAGATAGGGAGACCGTTACTAAACATCGATACTACTGCTCAGGCCTCCTGAGACTCAGGCTTTGTCAGCAACCTCCACTGATCGATATTTAGACGCCTCCAGGGTAAGGTTAAGTTATCCTTGTTCTACTGACTATTCTCAGTCTTCGAGTGTTTGACAAATGTATTTTAAGACCTTGAAACACACACACACACACACACACAAATATATGGTAACCCATTTATTACCTAACCCATTTATTACCTACCTTGGGATATCTTTTTTCTGTTCCTGAATACATTGTTGAAGTAGATCTATAAATTTTTGCGGGAAAGCAGAAAAGTCTACCAAGAGACCCTGCTGGGATTTTAAACTATGTAAAGAGATAGGAAACAAACATTAACATTACATATAGGTGTTATTTATGAAATATTTTATTTACACTAGCAGAAGGAGTTCTTCCTGATCATGCTATTAAAGTTTGCTAGCATGTTATTTTCAACCCTGAATACAGAAGAAATGTGATCATGTCTTGGATAATAATCACCAGAGGTTATTTTTAACTTCAAGAATTCTTGCAAATAGGCTGCACCAAAAGAGTTTATTGTGGCAGAACAAATATATTCCTTTAAGTAAGAATCTTCCTTACAGCACAGTATGGTGAGGCTATCAGGCAGGGGCATGTGGAAGGAGCAAAGGACAATGCTTTGCAGATTAGGGGAGATTCAATCATTCAAAGATTTTATCTGCCTACTTGCTTATTTTGTGCACCCTCACTATGGATGTATTAAACTCAAAGGCAGAAACTGATTTTCAACAGGGTGTGTGTAAGTCAGATCTTACATAATGAAACATTTCTTCTGAACATGTTTTACAAACACTGCCTTTTGACCATGACCACACGCTGATCTTTTTTTTTTTTTTTAACTGAACTCTTCATGCCCAGTGCCCAAATCCAGTGATCAAATTCTGAGTAATTACAATAAACTGAGACACACCATTGCAATTAGAATGCAAAACAAACATAAGGCAAAGGCCCAATTCTGTAAATCTGTGTTCATGCAAATAGACTTTCCTCTTGCAATTAGTTCTGTAAATAGTTTACAAACACACAACAATCTATAAGAGGTAGTGATGATAAACAGAAGGTGCAAGTAGTGTGATAAAACTGTGGTACTGTAGCTACGCAGGGAACTTAACACCAGGATTCTCTCATTCATCTGTGTAAGCCTGAGCCAACCACTTTCCTATACTTCAACTGTTTCACTGGCTGGTCAAAGAGAACAATACTACCAAAATACTGAAAAAGAAAAAATGTCTACAGATGAAAAATGCTGAAAACCTAAATTCTAAGGTAGACCTTTCTAAGATTAAAATATCCTTTCATTATTGCTATTTCTAAATGTTTCACAAACGATACATTATAACTTCATTTACCTTTGAAAATCTTCCTCAGATATGACAAGATAATAAAGGAAAAAAGGATCAGAATCATCAGTCAATCGGACAGCTAAATCCTAAAGAGAAAGATATTTAAATATGATTTTAAATACTATAAACCATTCTGTAAGGATCATTTAAATATCATAAATGAATACTGTAAACAGTATATTAAATATTTTTACTTTTTACCAAAAATAAGCTACAGTTGTGACAAATAATTTAGAAGGGGAAAAAAGTTAACATTTAACACAATTCAATTTTTAAATATTACAATGGGAAAAACAGCAAAACTATTTCTCACAAAAATAAACCAGGTGAAAACCCTTTAGCTTTCAGCAGCAAAGATTTCAAAATCTTTTTATTATTATTATTATTTTTTTAATTAACAGAAAGGAAACTATTCACTATGCTTCCCCAGCATGAAATAATGTGTATATCCCACTTCTGAGTAAGTAGCCCGCTACAGTAAATCACTAATGCATTGTTCCCAGTCTGTTTCTGGTATCTAAAAAGGAGTAAAATCTTACTCAACATGCATCTCTCGTCCTCCCCTAAAACTACAAGTTTTTTTAAGACATACTTTCAGCAGTTTGAGAACATACCTCCTAAACAGTTTATATATTTGAACACAGAGCTTAGCTAAGCAAAAGAAAATCACATACAGCTAAAGTCCGGTAAGCCTATCAGGAAAATTGTAGCATTACACTGCTTAGCTTTTAAAAATAAGCCAATTTGATCACTAGAGATCAAAAATAGTGTTTTGGAAAAGCTGCCTTCTCTGTAAATACCAGTCTTGCACTACAAGGCTGGGGCTATGCAAAACACCTGGAGCATTAGGCCCAGGCACCTGCTCTCTAGCAACGCGGCTCAAACCTACGTGAAGAATATAGTATTTCCTAACAGAGAGGAAGAAAAGAGACTAGAAACCTGATCAGCTCTTCTAACATAAATGTGAAGTGTGACTGTAGCACATGTACGTACACATGAATTGAAACAATTTTAGGTAAATCAGATACCAGAAACACTGATGTAACTCTTGTAGTATAAGCAAACTTAGGGACTTTTCTAAGTAGCTAGTTTATGTTAAAACTCCTGCCACCACAAAACAGCCAGAGTAAGTGTCCCAAGAAGGAACCCAGTGCATATTATCAAGTGCGGTAAGAAAGCCTGTTTGGTTTTATTTCCCATGCACTGATCCAAGTGTAGGAAGTTATCAGTCTAAAAATGATGAACCCAACTGGATTTCCAGGTACATGGTCCTTAACTGAACACTTCTTCACACTTAATATTCATATTATAACACTTAGCAGAACCTTTTAAAAATGCCGTACTGCTTTACACACAAATATTGCTTCATTAACCCTACCACTAACTAATGACTATCAACAATCTTAACATCATGGCAGACTTAAAGTTAGACATACAATAAAACAGATCTTATAACCTCCAATAGCAATTTCATGCTGTTTTTCCTAGAGAAAGAAGATCTTTTTCCCTAATATTTCACAAAAATCCTTTTTACTACAAATTTAGTTCACTACTTCTTTCTTACCCCCATCCCATCATGTTGGGATGAACCCTAAACGTTCAAAGATGCTAACATCTATATTGATAAAAAGCAAAATATTGCATCCACAAGCGAGTTGTCTTTGTGAAGTTCTGTTCCTAACTAATGAAAAAAGACAACTGCTGTTCTACAGTCTTCAATAAGAATTGAGCATATTTAAAGCAAAACTGCTCTTATGCTTCAACTCTGCTTCTTGTCAGGGTCTTCAAATACCCAATACTCAAGTTTAGTTAGATCAATGAAACAGTGAAATTAAGAAAGAAGGCTAAAAAGGCAAGAAAAAAAAAAGCCTTCATATCAAACCAACTGAATTATTCAATAAACATTACCAAAAATAAAATGAGGTCAAGTAACAGACATATTAAAATCTTATTCTGCTTTTCCTTTGCCCATTTTCCCTATTATACAGTGAAATATATACAAGACTGAATGACACAAATAACTAACGCACCTTTTTATGAACAGGATTAGAAATTGATAGTAGCTCAATATTCACTCGAACATTTACTCTCCTGTGTACAAAAAAAGGCAACATATTCACAAATCAAGAAAACATTCCTCAAATAACATATATTCCTAGGTACATAACATGAATCAGACAACATCTAGAAAATAAAAATTTAGGCAAAAATATCAAGAAAGTTCCTAACAATGACTACTATTAAGGAATCTGAAAGGCCCACAATTTCAGTTAGCATTACAGCCCCTCAGTCAGGTCAGGTTTTTTGATTGGCTGAAGTTTCCAGTGCTCTTACTTGTCCAAAACTAAAACTTTTGTTAATAAGTTTCAGCAGAAATTTTCCAATTTCCCAGAGTGAAATCGTCATTTTCACAAATTGTCATACCAACACTTTTGCCATGCTTTGGGGTCACAGGGAGAGAAGTTTGCAGGGAGGCACTTTTTTGATAAAAAAAAAGCTTTTGGCTGTTCCATGAAAAGCTGTCCCAAACTAGAAATGCAACACAACACGTCTGTCACATCCCTATTTGCAAACCTCCTGGAAAAGAAAACACTTGGAGAGCAACGTGATAATCCACGATAGAATTTCTGGTTTTAGTTTCCTAACTCTAATGAAAACAACACGCTTTTCCCCCACCGCCTATGTTTATCATTTAAACAGCGCTACCTTGGTTTCCACTCGCTTCTTGTTGAGCAACCCGGGAAGTTACCTGGTTACAGAGCTCCCCCGGGCAGCCAGCCTGCGCGCAGTGCGGCGCCGCCAAGCCCGAGCGGCCCGCGGACTCGCGCACGTTGCCCGCCGGGGCAAGGCCCTATTTCTTAGTTTCACCACGTTTTGAACATGGGGTCCACAGGCGGCACCGCCGGGCTTTGTCCACCGCCGGCGCCCAGCCCGGTGCTGCCCAGCGCGGCCGCTAAGGCTGCGTGAGGCCCCTGCACCGCCGCACGGAAGCGCCGACAGCCGCTCACCTCTCGGCGAAACCCGCTTGAGACCTAAGTCCCGCCGGCGCTAACGACGGGGGCGACGCGCTGCAGGAGGCCGCGGGCTTCGAGGCGGCGCGGCGGAGACGCCTCCCCGGGCACCCCAGGCCGCGGCCGGGCCCGCAGCGCTGCCGGGGCCCGCTGGGAGCCGAGCCCGCGGCCGCCTGTGGGGAAGGCCGCCTCCTCCCGCAGCGTCGCTGTAGAAACACCGGGCGCTTTTCCTCTGCCCCCACCAATGCTCCCACCCTCCCAAAGCGCCCACCGAGGAGCCGCCCCGGCCCTCACTGATTTCCACCCTCCTTCCCTCCAACACACAGGCCCAGGAGCGGCGCAAGCAGCAACTCAGCTCCCCACCCGCGCTGCGGGCAGCGCCTCGCAGCTGGAGGGCGGGGAGCGGCAAGAAGAAGAGAGCGGGGGGGAAGAGCCCGTCGCCTCTCTCCCAAAGAAGGCAAAGCTTCCCTGCAGCCGGAAATGAGAGCGCGGCAGAGCCCACGGCGCTATTCAAGCCAGCCCCTCACCTCTCCTCGCAGCCCTGGCACCGCACTTGCACGCACACCGGCCCGTTGAACAAACTCTCCGCCGCCATCTTGCGCTTTGAGTTTGGCGCTCGGCTCCCGCGGAGGAGGAGCCTCAAGATGGAGGCCGAGCCGGCGGCCGCAGAGGGTGCTGGGACTGAGATGGCCGCGCCGCAGAAGGGACGGTGCGCCCACTTCGTGGAGAGGAAGAAGCGGTTCTGCAAGATGGTGCCGGCTCCCGGGCGCCGCTTCTGCGGGGAGCACGGGCAGCAGGAGGTACCGGGCTCGCCTGGCGGAGCCGCAGGCCCCTTCTGCGGCGGGGAAGGCCGGGCGGGCGGGGGAACCCCGGCTCGCCGGCAGCTGCGGCGGGCGGGCGGGTGCGCTGCCCCTCAGCGGCTTTGCTGAGACGGCAGCGCTGGCTGCGTGCTGAAGTGCTAATGCTCTTCCCTTAAAACTAGAAAGAAAACGACAGAAAAAGAATTCCCTGCCCTCTTGATCCAAAACAGTAAGTACATGTAAATACAATTCCTGTTTTTTTATCAGCGATGTTCCCATTGTAAATACTGTCACTTACATTTCTTTCCACTTGTATTTTAGCACTGTATATGAAGACCAACTACAAAAGCATTTAAAAAAATGTAATTCAAGAGAAAAGCCAAAGCCAGTAAGTGCAGCATAAATCCAGCATCACTTCATCTCAGATTTAAGACTCCAAACGTTTCGGCACTGCATAGATTTATGATGGTGATGGCAGCCATGAGCAAGAAAACAGCAATCTTAACGAGTGCTACAGTGGGAAACGCTACAGAAACTGAATAAGTGCTTGCTAAAGTGGACTTCATGGGCCGTGCTCCTGGTCTTCTAGGCCCTCTTCCATTGCAATTCAATGTAACTGTTCAGTTCTCTTAGCTATAGATAAAAATGCTGAATTCTTTTTTCTCAAAAACGTTCTCTGAGAACAGGCTCTCACAACGCCTCCAAATCTTTCATTTTAGAGGCTCGGGGAGAGCTTGTTCTCGGGAAGCAAATCGAGCAGGGAAGCTACGGGTGTTTTCTTGCCTCTGGCAGCTGGCTGCCCTAGCCACCTGCCCGCCTGCTCCAGCTAGCAGGGATTTGGGGAAAGCTAGGCTGGCCCTCGCAGCCGGTGCTGAGGAAGGGATAGGATGTCTGTCTCAACAGACAGAAGAGGGCTTCTTTTCCCTCAGCTTTATCAGGAGTGCACCTTTAGTATTACCTGGGAAACTTTTAAGTTGTCGCTGGATTCAGCCTAGTAAGCAGTAACAGCTTAATTCTTATGAGCATGTTCAATCTTGTCAAAATGTGTCAGAGTAGTCACTGCTACTGGGGGTTCAGGATCAGACCTTTCCCTAGGAAAACAGAATTTTCTTTGGAATTTATTCTTTTGCAGTGGATTCCTATTGCCATGTACAGTGTGGTAAAAACATGGAAGAATTTAGCTTTTTGCTTCATGGTAATAAACAGAATCAGATTTATTTTCTTTCTTTTAAAGGTCTACTTTGTTCAAGATATTAATGCAGGTTTAAAAGATGTAGCAGAAATACCAGAAATACAAGTGAGTGCATTTATTTGTTCTAAAGCTTGATCCCTATATAACATGTTGCAATTTGTCATATAACTAAAAAACTGGCAAATATAAAAGTCTTGTATTTATCTGTTTGTTTTTTTTTCTTAAACAGATGCCTGTCTCTTCTCTATCTAAAGAAGAGCTGGAGGACTTAATTACCAAGTTGAAAAAAGCAAGTAATGGTGAGCTTACTTAATATGGAAAATAAGATGTTTTAAATAGAATTGATTAAATATTTCATTGTTGTTTTTGCTGTTAAGTATCGATGAAGAGAAAAGGTTGACAGAGAAGCATACATTTGGCATTTAACACATCTGGAATAATTATCATCAAAATGTAGGCAATCCTCATAGCTAGATTTTACTCAGAAGAATAAAATAGATTGAGAGAATGGTAAAACATTGATCATTCATTCATATAGCTTATTTCCCTACCTTTTTTGTTTGTGTTGATTCTCCACTCAAATATCACTAGAGATAACATTGCAGCTCTTCTATAAATATCTGATGATAGATTCATGCTCCCAACAGTGTGTTTTGTTAGTGCCACAAATTAGGCTCATGTCTGAACATTTTAATATATGTGTTTAAAAAAACAGAAACCCTTTAAATTGGAAACCTATACCTAAAAGGTTTGCATTTGCATGCAGGCTTGGAACTTCACCTTAAGGAACAAATACTGTCCCATCAGGCTTTACAAGAAGCCCTAAATGACCCAAAGAATGGAGAATCTGCTTTCAAACACTTGAAACAACAGGTATGGTCATTGTCTTACTAATAGCTATAGATATCTCTAAAAAAAATTTAGACATACAGCTGTAAATTCCAACTGTTGTGAGTGCATAATACTAGTCACTTCATATAGAGGAAATCTGATATACGTATATGCTCTTCAAATATTAGTCTGTAGGTAGAATCTATGAATAGCTGCTTTGTTGTTAAATGTTAGTAACAAAAGTTTATTATGATCCTGAAATAAATTACAAACTCTTTGGGGTTCTTCTGAGTTATTGTTTATATATTCTTATTTTATGTTGATTTAAAATAAATTCAAGCTACAAAGGTAAAATATTATATTTACTAAGAAGTAACAGGAATTTTTTTATTTTTTTCTATAAGACATGAGACTAAATTCCCTAGTTGTGGGAAGATGCATAAAAATGAGTGCATAAAAGATGCATAAAAAGAATTAGTTTGAGTTTGCCTTCTGACCTTTTTTGTGTATATAGTAGGAATTTTAAGGGAGATGGATGGCATACTGTAGGAAAATAGAAAGTTTTGGGAAGAAAAAAATATAAAATAGGAGAAATGTCTCTTTTCTGTACTTCTTTCCTGCCCTCTACTTTCCATTGCACTAAAAAATGCATAACTGTAGCAGGCATAGACAGGGCTCTAAGGACAGTGATGCTTCACAAATGTCTCATGCAGTACCCATATTTTAGATGGCTACTTTGAGAATCAGCAGTGAACACTATTGTGACGTGTACCCAATTCCAGAAATCCATTCTAAAAACTTCTGGATGGTGTTTTGTGGGAAGTGGAAGAAGGGCAGCATGATGCTGATTAGCTAGAATTTCTCATCCCTTTCCTCTGTACACACAAGATCTTTTCCCTTACCGTCATGGAAGAGGTGTCAGGAGTTATTACAGAATAGAACTTGAAGAAGCATTCTGCAGTTTGGTGGAATAATCATTTTTCTAGAAGACATTACCATACACAGTATATATTTGGTTGATTCATAAATAATTCTTTGACGTTTGTAGGCTTCTATTTTAGGTAACATGGAAAAATTACATTTGCTTGGTCCAGGAAGATGTTTTGTTGAGTTTGGAGCTGGGCGAGGAAAGCTGTCTCATTGGGTTGATATTGCCTTGCAAAATGCTGAAAATGTTCAGTTTTTGCTTGTGGAAAGAGCAACCGCAAGATTCAAGGTAAGCCAGAATACTGTCGCATTAGCAGAATATAATTTTTAAACTGTTCTTACTGAAGATAGTAGCATTTGCTTTTTATCTTCAAAAATAACAATGAAATGACCTACCTTGGTCAAATAAAGCCTTTGAAACATTAAGATTTTTGGAAGTGTGATTGTCTACATTCTATACTTTGCCAAAGTAATTTTATTAGAAAAAAAAATCCGGGTGTCTGATGTTGAAAACATGCAAATGTGTATTTGAAAGGGACAAAGGCAAGTATTGATAACTGAAGCGGAGTTATAATTTTTAGTGGCCAGTGCTACTTAATCATAGTTCTGTTTACGCAGGTGGATGGAAAACATAAAAGGAAAGATTCCATATTTGAAAGGCTTCAAGTTGATATTCAACACTTATGTTTAAGTAAGTTCATTCTTGGCTTGCATAATTCTGAGATACAGGCTTAATTATGGATTTTGAATACCAGAGTCCAAGATCCATTTCTGTGTAGCATGCATAAATTTATCAGTTTTTGAAGATTATTCTCAGTGTTTTCTTGGACATGTTAATGGTATGTTTCTATCTCTAAATTATTAAATGGAGGATTTACAAATTTCTGCTCGGAGGTGTTTATAGGATTTAATTATGGGTAAAAAACACCAACCCAAAAAAAGCATTTTTAAAGGTTTTTAGAAGTTGCAGGATTATATACCTTTGCGTTGTTTATTTTAGCTGTGCAGAATGAAGCAAATCTCAAATATTACTGCAGAACCTGTGAAGAATATGTGGGAACACCTGGCAACAGGAGATGCATTAAAGTCATGCTTATGTTTCATAGGTAGTATAGAAAGCCTAGCATGGTTAACTGGATAAAAGTAACTATCTTAATCAGCATAAATACAAAATCCTGTATTTCAAGTAGTGTATTTTAATAAAAGGCAAAGTATTTATATTACTATTTAGCTGCAGCTAATCTCTGGATTACAGATAATTCTGTTAAGGAAAATCAGTCCAAAGTTCTCTGATGCATCATTTTACTGTTACATATTATTGTTGCTGCTCAGAAGCAAAACTGTTCCGATGCGTAACAGCATTACAGTACATTCTTTGCCTTTGGATAATGTTGAGTTCTTTAAGAACAAGAAGAATATGCTTCTCAGGCACAGCTTATGATTCTTTTTACTTGTGTGAGAAAATTAATTTTCCCTTTGATAGCTTACAAATGTCTGCCCTTTCAATATACAGACCACTCTATTTTTAGTAGTGGTAAACATTTATTCTTTTTTGTACTGAGTGTGCTGAAATTATATTATCCAGAAAAATATTGCCTTAACTGTAATAATAAAAGTTCTGGGCTTGTTTTTTGTTTGTTTGTTTCAGATAAGGTACCTATTTTAGAGGAAAAAAAACTACCCTTGGTAGGAATTGGGAAGCATTTGTGCGGTGCTGCAACAGGTATGAATTATATATATATTAACTACAGAAAGTTAGCATGCTAAATCTTATAATCTGACTGGAATGATCTTCCAAACAGTTCTTTAATGCTTTTCTTTCCCTCTAGCCTTTTGTTGGTGAATGTAGCTGTTAATATTCTAAATATCTATTGACTTCAGTGGAACACTGATTGGATAATAGTAGTCACAAGGCTACTCTGGACAGGAGTAAAACCTTACTAATTTTATAGAGTAAAACAAAGAATAGCTGAGGTTTTTTTCATGTATTCGTAAACCACTAAAAGTATCCTTTTCTTACACTGTTATCTCTATCCTGAAATATTTTTCTTTCTAAAATTTGATTGGCTCCATTTGAACACATATCCTACGTAAAGATATGAGAAGAACATTGTACTGTCCTGATAATTTTCAACTAATGCATTTTTTTTCTAATGTTATATCCCTAGTAAGTGGAAAAAGACATCTCAAATATGACATAGCTGCATGCACATATAAGTACTATTACAAAGATGGTGCTATCAAGCATTTAAGACGTATATATGCGTATTAAATAGATTGTGTTCTTGATGTCAAACTTCTATGCATGTTCTACAGGGAGGAGATTCTCTTACATGAAGTCACTCTGTTAACCAAAATATATCTAATAGACTTGGGTAGAACAAATATTCAAGGTAATTAGCCCTTACTTGTTCCAGAGGTCTCATAATATTCATTTATGTATGCTTGTAATTTTTAAGTTATCTTTTAAGTTTTCTTCTTTGTGGGAAGAACATTCCCAACCATTATACAGGCTGTATAAATAATGGCACAGTGTTCATCATCAGTGTTCACTAGATTTTTTCAGTACATCTATTTTTTTTTCCCAGATCTTGCTTTGAGATGTTTGGTTGAAAGTTACACAACCTGCTGTGATGGAGAAAATGAAGAGCCTGTACCGAAACGCTCTAAGAGTGATAAGACAGAGCTGGCTTCTAACAGTTCTACTGATAATGAAAGGAACGAAGAGGATACATTAGAAAACTCTAAGCCTGTAGCTGGAATCGTTATTGCATTGTGTTGCCATCACAGGTGTGATTGGACACATTATGTAGGCAGGGAGTTCTTTAAATCAGTAGGACTTGGTCCAGTGGAGTTTCATTATTATCAGAGAATGAGTAGCTGGGCCACTTGTGGCATGCGAGAAAGCATAACCAAATCTTCTATGAATGATGAAGAGAGTGAAGATCAAACTAACAACACAGAAGAACATGACCAAGCATACAGTAAAACAGAGGGTGGTTCTGACACTCTGCAAGGGTACGTGATTTTTTTCTAGCATGTGAAATCTTGCAGAAAAGCAAAATTATATATAGCGCTAAAGTAGTTGTGGGTCCTCAGAATGACTCATTTTACAGAAACATTTATATGACTCATTTTATAGAAGCATGTTTTATAGAAACATTGTACTTTAAAAACATAATTGTAATGGATGTACATTTCAAAATATTTAGACAGCCATGTTTGCCTAAGTTGAAATGCACTTACAATGATTTGAGTCATTCTTCTAAGCTTAACTACTAAAGTTAATTAATAAAACTATTCCTCTAATACATGCTGTCCTTTTTTCCCCTCCCCCCCCCTTTTTTTTTTTTGAAACTAGGCTACTTACTGTTGAAGAGCGAAAGGAGATAGGTTGCCTCTGTAAACTGTTGATTGACCATGGACGGATTGAATATTTACAACAAAGAGGATATAAGGCCGCACTACAGTATTATACAGAGTCTGCTGTGTCCTTGGAGAATATACTGTTGACAGCTGTCCCAAGGCAGTCTTGGATACCAGAGCCAACTGCATGACAGGAAATAGATTTGGAATTGATAGAAAAAAACCTACAAAATTTACTAGATTATTAAAAACCTACTCACACACTCAGTGCTTACAGAAAACCTGATCAAGTCTTTCCTGAACCCAGGAAAAGGTTTTACATTTCCCAGTTTCACTGGGAATTGCAACTATGCAAACCAGTTCTTGTCAATGGGAAAATAAAATCCCTTAGAGTACTTGAAATTTGTTGCAGAACCCTTTGTTAGGAAGAAGTATATCTGATGTTTTCTTCCAACTCACATTCTTTATTCATTAGCATTTATGGTAGGAGAAGGATCAGAAGTGCAACTTTCCAGATTTTCTGAAAAACAAATGGGTTAAAAATAAGAGAAGTTAAAATACTTAATTTGCTTCCAATTTGAAGTTCAGGAAAGCTGTGCATTTCCTCTTTAAATTATTTATATGTGGCTAGATACTTATTTCATAAGCTCATGCTACTAGGGGAATATGTTAAGGAAGAAAACTTATTTGTAAACTGGCTGTCATCTTGATAAGAGATGCTAATTTATGCTAATAAAATAAATTTAAATCTAATTTTAATTTGCATTTATGAAATATTGTTAGGAGAAAAACTGGTTTAGATAGAGTTCTAAAAATCAAAAGCATTTTAGTCATTCATTTTTTAAACCATGATCTAGAGAGGGAAGATGAGAGAAAATTTTTTATGTCTTCAATGAGTGAAGTTCTCTGCAAGTAACAAAGCTGCCTACTTGCACATCTGTTCAAAAGTGCTCATTTTGGTCTGTTATTGCAACCTTTGAACATGAAAAGAAATTTAATCTAGCTGTTACCTTGGAGATTACTAGAAGCATTGTTTTTGTCATAGTGATTTGGACGTTTTTTCTTTTTTCTTTTTTTTTTTTTTATTGACTGCATTTTCTGTCAGGGACGGACCTAAAAAGACCTGTTTGCCAGGGGCTGATAAAAGAGCCCCTGCCCTCAATACAAACCTGTTCACAGATTTTGTAAAATGTATTTATTAAGAAGATTCTTGATGTTTCATTTTTATATGTATCCTTTCTTTTATCCAGTTCCTCACTCTATTCTAGAGGGATTAGAATTAATAAAAATGTCATACCTGCTTTCTTGAGTGACTCCTGAATATACAAGTGCATGAATTCAATGCCAAACATTTCACGTTCCTCCTCCTCTTCTGTGTCCTCACATGGAGGGAGTGTTATCTCCAACTCCAGTGGGTTGTCTCTGAAGCTGACAAATCTGACAATTCATCAGAAAAAGTTACTCTTGCAATGGGTTTTGTCCAGAGAGAACAACACTTTTGAAACTGAATTAAGATCCATCAAATAGCATTTTGAGCAAAATAAAATAATTTTAAGGGTAGTTTTCCTGATGCAGTCTTACAACTATTTCGTTCTATTAAAAACACCAATATATTAGTACTATTAAGTAAACTAAGCTAAGAAGACTTCTTACAGTAATAGTAACCGATTGGTGGAGAAAAACATTGCAGGCCTCATAAATTTGGCTGCAGGTTCTCACCCCAGTGTCAGCATTACTGAGCTTCCACAACTACATGAGTGGTTGAGAACAAGAATGCAAATGCTTGTGTCTTCCCGTCTTTGCAAGGCTATAGCCAGTCTTGTCTGCCTCTGGTTTTGGACCATTGCCTTTAGCTGTTCCACGCATACCTGGGCCTGAGTGCTCTCCTCAGGCTCTTTGCTACAGAGTGCCCAGGATAATGTTTTTGCCCCTTTCCTACTTCTCCAGATAAGCCTCAGGAGAGGGACATGTCCCTACTTCAGGAAAACCACCCCCGTACCTACATTTAATTTTGGAACAGTTACCCAGCACCATTTGAGATAGTAGCCACAAAAAGTAAACCTTTCTCTCTGTTTCTCTCCCCACAGACTAGACATTACATCTGGGGCAGCTATGCTTGTGTATGTTTGTTAAAAGGGATGCTGCTTGGCCTGAATCCCCTTCCAAAATGGTCTGAAAACAGAGGAGCTGCCTTTCTGGATTAGACGTGATATACTTAGACTAGTATTCTTTCTCTGCTTTAAAGGAAAATACAAATAACCGGAAATTTCCTGTCACAATATACAAAATCTCTTCACTACAGAAGTTTTTTTCTAATTCTATCAGTTAACAATTTATATATATATTTTTTTAAGTTTTTCTAACCTAGTACAGGAGAGTTTCATCCATATCCTAATAGCTAATCCCTTTTGTTTAATTCTGAATGCTTGGCTTTTCATGCTTTTTTGCCAAGAGTTTTATGCTCTTCACATAATATTTCTCCTGGCTCTTGGATTTAGAATGAATTTTAAATGACCTATTAGAAGTGGGAATTTGGACCTTTCAGAGATGAGAAAACATTAAACAATCTCCTTTTACCTTTAGTACCATAATGATCACAGCTTATTTCTTTAAATGGGTTGTGCTACTCAAAGCCTTATTGACCGGATCCTCCACTGTTGTGAATTTGTGCAACTGTGCTGATTTGTGCCCATCTGTACAACTGAGGACATGCGTTTTCTATCTCCACTTCTTTAGGTACCACTCTCTGACATTACAACTCAAGGGAGACTTTAAAACTTAGCTTCTAGTACTTTTATTTGGAGTTTTGTTGGTTTTTCTTACCTCAGATTTGTCATCTGCTTCATACAAGCAGGAATATCCTTAAGTCTGTTGTTGCTGAGAACAAGTGTACTCAGGTTTTTCATATTACCAATGTTTTTTGGCAAAGAGTTTATCTCATTCCTTTGGAGCCATAAAGTATGGAGATTTTCCATTCTGTAATAGATATTTGCATAATCAATCAAGATTTAGAAAATTAATCTTACCAATCATTAATACAGAGTAATTGATTAATTCTAACAGTCACATAATGGTCTCAAAAAGAATACTGAAATTTTCAGGAAAAAAACATATCCAAGATAATCATCTAAATTGCTTGCTGAAAAATTCTATAACAAAAAATCATTTAACTTGATAACCAATACTGAATTCATCATTTATTTATTGAATAGATTATTCCATCTTATCAGAAATACCACATTAGGGATGATGAATCTTATTTTGTTGTGAAGTCAACATTAAAATTTTGTCACTTTTTGAAATAAAATTTAATCATCAGAATTTCAATGCAATGGAATTCCGACTAAAATGTGAGTTTTATTTACCTGTCAACTGTATCAGGAAGCTCCTGGAGTTTATTTCCCCCCATATCTAACCATTCTAGACTTGGCATATTGAGAAGAGCTGAGGGGATGGTAGTAAACTGATTCATGCACAAGTCTACATGTGAAAGCTTCTTTAAGTCACTGAGCTGAAAAGAAAGAAAGATTTAATGTAGGTTTGTGTAAACGTTCCATTACTGCTGTGATTTAATCATGTTGACTGAAAGAAAGACACAATTTAAAAGCATTAAAAAAAAAAGACCTTCTGGAGTTTGTAACTGAATGGTTTCTGAGTTACATTAGCTGATGTTACCTAACAATAGCAGTACTCACCTGATAAGGTAGGTTTGAAACTGTTCAGGCAGAAGAACTTTATCTCCCACCTGGTCGTGAGTTCCCTAACTGCTGAGAAGCTCGAAGTCATGACTACAGTGTGGGTATACCCCAAACCTTGAGAAGAAAAGGAATTTAAAGAAATTCCTCAGTGTTTCCTACAGTTTTGGTGATTCCCCATTCAAGTTTTTATGAATCAAACATTTATTTTTTTATAGATCAAATTGCATGGACTATGTGGACTATGGACTTTTAGAGTGAGCCTAGATACTTCCAGTGCTGTGAAGTCTATGATTATGACAAGACATTCTAAAAATTAAGGATCACATTCAGTATTGTAACACGCAAGTCCTTTGGTGAATCATGCTTTCAGGTGCTTTTATACTGTTGAAGTGATGCAATGACGCTTTATTGCAAATCTGGTCCAACTGTCTAAACACTGAGTACAAGCTCAAGTACATACAATTAAGGCTAAATTTAAACTATATAGCTCAGGTATTCACATCACCACAGTCTCACTAGGACAGAAATAAGTATTAGCTGCCATTTTAACAGCTATTGCTCTACATTATATCATGTAAACTGTATCCACATGTATTTAGTGAATACTGGATTCTGATTAATAGTACATACTTCTATATGAAGATTTGTTGTTAGGTTTTATTGTTTAGACCCAGTTTTGTGGGCTGCTGAGTGTTATCAACCATTATCACCACTATTTTTTTTAAAAATTCAGATGAGTAAAGGGGTTTACATATTTGGCCTCTCTATCTAAGATGCAGGTCTCCTTCACATCTAGGTCAGCCCAAATTAGAGCCCAACAGTAGGTGAGCAAGGGTTTTTATTCTTTCTTAATTGCTTTCAACATCTTCTCAGAACAAAGTTAGATCAACTTTTTGTGCATATGTGGTTGTCTAAATCACACAAACTTTTTTCATAACTAGTAGCCCTGGTAAAGACACCTATAATTGTATAATGGCAGAATGAATTTGTATTCTCAACTTTAAAAGGGGACTTTTCTGTGCTAAAGGGTCAGATCCCCACTGGAGTAAATCACCAAAGACCTTCAGCCTCAACAAATTAATATCAAGTGTATCACCATCCTTTAAATGCTCTACACCAAGCCATTTATCTGGACAAAATAAAGACTGGCCCCTGCAAATATTCAGGTATATATATGTCCTTGTCATGTGGCTTCAGTTTGATTATTCATATAACTATTGGTCATATTATGTTTTTCTGTGGAGTAGTTGTGAAATTAGGGTATTAAAGCAAATCTGAAAACATGGAGTTCAACTTTTAATGAGAATCCATTTTGGATAAATTCAAAATACACATTTAAAAAAAAACCCCTGTCTTTCCCAAACCTGAGGAGGAAGATCACAGATACTCCTGTTAACAGCCAGTTCCAATCTTTCCAGACTGATGCAGTTACTTATTTCCTTAGGAACAGACTTAATTCTATTGTAACTGAGAAGCAGCTCTTGGAGGCTAGTCAGCTGGCCTGCAGAGAGCACAAATCAGAAAGAATGAACCTGAATATTTATTGTATCATCTGAAATAAAAGATTAATTGTTTTGTATTATCTTGGTATCATAATACAAGTGCTCTGTGTTCTCACTGCAGCAAAGATGCACTGAAATTCAAGTGGTAGAATTTGGGGACTTTTTAGTACAGAACTGCACTCCGCTTGAGTACTACAGAAAGTTACAAGCGTAGGCAACTCACGCTGTGAACACATCTGGAGTACTGCGTCCAGTTCTGGGCTCCCCAGTACAAGAGGGATGTGGCACTACTGGAGCAAGTCCAGCGAAGGGCTACAAAGATGATTAGGGGACTGGAGCATCTCTCCTATGAGGAAAGGCTGAGAGAGCTGGGCCTGTTTAGCTTGGAGAAGAGAAGACTGAGAGGAGATCTTATCAACGTGTACAAGTATCTGAAGGGAGGGTGTCGAGAGGATGGGACCAGACTCTTTTCAGTGGTGCCCAGCGACAGGACGCGAGGCAATGGGCACAAACTGAAACACAGACACTTCCATCTGAACATGAGGAAATACTTTTTCACTGTGAGGGTGACAGAGCACTGGCACAGGTTGCCCAGAGAGGTTGTGGAGTCTCCTTCTCTGGAGATATTCAAAACCCGCCTGGATGCAATCCTGTGCAACGTGCTCTAGGTGACCCTGCTTGAGCAGGGGGGTTGGACTAGATGATCTCCAGAGGTCCCTTCCAACCCCAACCATTCTGTGATTCTGTGTAACATGAAGCCTGTTTTTCAGTATCATTTTCTTAACTGTGTTCTCTCATGCCTAGTATCTGGTGTGTTTACAAGCTTTTTTCTCATGGGGAGCTTTAATAACATCTGTCTCCTCCATCTGTATTTTCACATTTTTAGGAACTCAGTGGCTTCAAGATAGCTATCTCACTATCAAATTTGCATCATCTGTTTTCTAACTACTCAGTAGGATGGTTAGAGAGAAAAGGTGCACAAAAAAAAGCATGTTTGCATAAGCTTAATTTTCTTAGAAAAGTGGGTTAAAACAAAAGAAAGCACAGCTCACCAATTTCTTTAGGTATACTTTCAATTGAATTCCGCGATAGATCCAGAACAACAAGATTGCGAAATCTTCCAATGAACTGAGGTATTTTCTGTAAACTAGTTCTGTGGAGATGCCATTCCTCGAGATGGCTTAGTTTCAGTAAGCATGAAGGTAGTGTCTAAGACAAGAAAAAAGAATAAGAAGAAATTTGTCTTAGCATATAATATGAATAGGCTTTAAAGTAGGATTTTTTTGGAAACATTAACGTTTAATATTGTACTAAAAATAATAAATCTTTCCTTCTTCTCAAGCCATACTGTAACATTCTAAAAAGTATTCCATCAGTGTGGGTCATTCTGACCACAGATTTAAGCAGACCACTTTTTGCTCCCAGGATTTATATATCTGCACTGCTGTCATAACTTGAAAAGCCTCAGCCTTTTTTTTTGCTTTTTTTTTATACACAGCAAATATAACCGAAGATGAAACAGCTCTAAAAAGCTTTTTGCTCTTAAAGGTGATCTAAATGGTATTTCCTGTTCTGTTAAGGAAAACAGTGAGCATTTGAGCACAGAGGAATAGAAAAACTACAGCATTTGTATGGAATAAGTTCTTAACAGGGAACAGAGCTTCCCTACACTGGCCTAGGGATCACCAGAGTATTGCAGGATGGGCCATCACTCTTTCACTGGCCTCAACATGATCTAAATCTCTTCATTGCATAGGAACTGGCCTCTGCATTTCTGTGTTGGTGAAGCTACCAGGTCTGTAGCTTAGAAGAGATTTTTAGATTCCTCTCTGTTATTGAATCTACGGTTACCTGTTTCCCCCCATGCATCAGAAACAATAATAATAGTATTCTGGGAATCTACTGGTTATTTTCCTTTTTAGAAAGAGAAAATAACACTAATAAATCTTTTCATTTTATCTTAACACAAAGGTTTTTCACACTGAAATATTCCAGTAGATCTAGTGTGTTAATAAAATTAATATTTACCTAATTAAACTCATAATTTAAAATGTAATTAAGTTCTAATGCAGAAAAGCCTTTTGGGCTATATTTTTGTAGAGTAATACTTAATATTTGAGAATAAAAATCAGCTTGCTTTTACACTGGCACAGCAACAGTGCATCTCTCAGTTCATTGTTAGCAGAGCATACTGTGAGCAATTCATAGATTAAAAACAGTATAACTGTGAGTGTAAGGATGTAAATACTACAGGTTTTTTAATGCATCAATTATTCAACCCAAGCAGCGTTCACTCCCATCAACACTACCTTCCATTCTTCTTCCTCTATCCTTAAAATTGCTCTCCCATCTTCATTAATAACTTTTTCTTTAAGCTTTGCTAAAGTGGCTCTCTCTTCCCAGACAAGGACTAGTCTACAAGGGAAAGAAGATCTGTCAGTGGGGCAACTATGTATACAGTCAATAATTACTATCCATTATTTTCGGGAACAACAAAGAAACAATAGCCTTTTTGGAGGTCAAACAAGCACTTACTTTATCTGGATGCCAGATATACTATTAATTGAGGGAAGGCCAGGATATAAAGTAATGAAGTAATTCAAAGGAATTCTAATATTTTGCAGCTCAGCATAATTGTTCTTCAAATCCACCCAGTCACAAGAAAGGCATGACTTAATTCAGTTTTATCACATTTCAGCAGGGCAATAGAAATACAGAGTTATGCAAAATGATGGTTCCAAAGACATTCATTTTGAAGCAATCTCCTAAACAGAAAGCCTCCAATTCCACCAAATGTAGAGTGCTTTCAAAGACAATCAGCTAGGGTTTTTTTAGTGTGTTTTCCAAAGGAAATTCATGCAGTTATGCTAATTCTCTTTTTTTCTGCTTGCATTTTCCATGAGTAACTTTTGATTTTGTTATTCCATTTCAAACACACCTGACAAATGAGGAAGGATTCCAAAGATGCTAAATTTCTTCACATTTCACAAAATAGCTGACCAAAGAGACGACCAAGTGACCCCGTTAATGCCTCCACTGAGAAGAAAACATAAAAAATTCAATCATCTCCACTAGTTAAGGTGTCTACACTGGAGAGGGATTTTACAATCTGTATTTTTTTACACTAGGTTCATCAATTAATACGTTGAACATTCAGTGGAGAGTATTTCAAATAATCAGTTGCAGATTATAAAAACAAATGAAAAATTTCTTTATGCTACTGCAGCTGCATTGAGAAGCTACTGTTCCGTAGTATATATCCTGGTGGATTTAGTATGTATGTTTTTTTCTTTTATGACAGAACACAATTCTTTGTTTGATCTGAACATACTGTTAGATTTTCACCAGTAGGAATTCTGCTGGAGTAAGAATTACAGAATTAGATTCTCCATGAGTTTAAAAACACCAGCTATATTCTTCTGTAATGTAGCATATGGTCTAGCTTTTCACATACTAAGTATTTACAATTTACCTACCTTCCTGCAGACCTCTGTCTGAATTCCTTTTCTTTACGTAATTCATCGTTTATTTTCTGTATTCTCACTTCCCAAAGTGTCTTCACAGCAGTGAATGATCCACCACAAACAGCAGTTTCAGTCATGATTCTTACATGTTCTGATTCAGTCACAGGGTCTGATTGTGAACTTCAGGCTCAATGCATCAGTGCATGTATCAACTACCAGATGGGAACAGTGACATGCAAATTAAAAAGCTGCCATTCCTACCTGATTATATTATTAAATATAGTTATTGTACAGAGCTGACAGAATTTTACCAACTGCTTTCTCTTTACAAAATAGATAATTGCATCGAGTTAAATTTTCTCATAATAAAAAATGGTGTTTAATTAGTTTTAAAAATCAGTTTTCAATAAAATGATTGAACAATTAGCTAAAGAATTTATCATCATGGGAGGTCACTAAACCAACATATTAGGATCATTCAAAGATGTTTAGATAATAATATAAACAATGGCATAAAATAAATTAGAAAGCATAAGGAAGTAAAACCTTCAGTTTACATTGGAAATAAGTTAGCATATTTTAGTTGTATTAATTTTCTTCATATTTTTTCTTTTATACTTAATAATATGTTACTTTAGAAGAAGGCTTTTTAAACTTTTTACACTGCTCTTTGAACCTTCATGCTACTCTCCTGAATGTCAGGATCCAAATTGAAAAAAAAAAAAATCAGGCTACTGTTCTGAAGTCATCTCTTCCTTGGTGAGATAATATCTTGAACAGCAGCAAAGTAGGATACTCAGTCATCTCAGTGATTGCACCCCTGTAAGGAGTGTCCTTATTGCCAATATTATACTGTCAGTCCTTTTATGGGGGGGAGCAAGGGGTTTGGAAGTGAACTGGAGCTAAGACATCCATATCCAGCTAAATTTGGAGGGCCAAACTTCATGCCAGCAGCCATGCACATCTGTACTGTGAACACAGTTGATTTAAATGTTCTGTTTCAAACTTTTTACTAATAAAGGGGATAAGTAAGAAAAGCATTGTCTTACGTACGCATTCAAACTTGAAAAGTGAGGATAGCCTTCCTCCAGATAAGCAGGTGGATAACAACGAAAGTGGAATTTCAGGACTTTCCATAAAATATTTCCCTGAAATAATTGTTATAAGGCTGTCTTTTAGAGCTATTTTTTCACCATAAATATACTATTATACTTTCAAGTGCCATGGATAAGCAAACATGGTATTCAAATAGCTTGACGAACATTTCTGTGTTCAAACTGGTAAGCATTCTGTTTTATGTTTACCACTTCTCTTGCGAAGGTGGTTATTTGTAAAGCCTGATTATACTGAATCACTTAATTAAAAAGGTATGGGTAAGCAAATAATAAGAAACATAAATTGTAAAGACTGCTTGCCATTATAAAGACAGCATAAAATCAAATTACAATGCTTGAATAAAGGAGCATCTAGTCCAATCCTTTGATATCAATGGTTCTTAACTGTTCTCTGTTTGTTAAGGGAAAGTGGCAGGATTTGACAGGTGACACAAATGACATCCACAGCGTGACACAATGCACTCTGGCATTTGCATTCCTAAAAAGGGATTGAGGTTTTTCCTGTAAAGAATGGATTGCATCCTCTTTCCTTCCCCTACATAAATGTAATCACATTTACATGCTGTACTTTGAGGGATTAATTTCTCCATCAGCAGTCCTCAGTAATTATCTTTCCCATTCCTCATCCCAATATGCAGCAGGAATGACTTAAAACACTGTATGAAGCTTTCTGCTCTGATTAGGGGCTGCAATTTAAATTGGCTTATTTTTTAGGAGTAACCTTCTACTGAGATTAACTGATCTACCTGTTCTATCATTTCTCATTGTTTATAGACATTTCCTAAATATAAGCCTTTTAAGGTAGAAAAAAAAAATCTTTTTATATACATTGTGCAGAAAACAGACAATGAGGTGCCAAACTTTAAAGAGATATTTTTTGATACCTGTACCACAAAAGACAGTATTGGACTATACAGTCAAAACAGTATTTTTTTTTTTAATGAAATTTTACACTTGGCAGCTCTCTTGCAGTGAAAAGCAGCTTATTTAATAAACACTGCTTTAGAATCATGAAATATAAGAGGCCTTATAGATAGGCTTCTGTTTTCAAGGAGATTTAATTATATAATAACAGGACTATCATCAAAACCTTCTTGTTCTTATATCTTATGATTTGTCAGGAAAATAAAAAAATAATAATAACCATGCCAACAATTCAGAAGTAAATTCCCAAGTGTGGCTCTCAAACAACTGCAAACTTACTCCCATGTAACTAGATCTCTCAACAACTTCACCACCAATCATCCAAAAGAGTTTAAGAACAACTTACCTAAATTATTTGGGGTTTTCAAACATTTTCCATAACTCATTGCTTTCTGGGCAAGAGCAGAGATGAGTTATGAATCTTGTCTGTACTACTACAACCATTTAGAACTCTCAGTTGGACGCCAATGTAATATCAGCCTAGTTCTAATTTTAACCTATGCTGAGAATAGAAAGCATCACATGAGGCATTTCGGCAAAGCCCCCTGAGCTTTTACCACTCTTAACGTCTTCCCAGTTTGCTGAACATGACTGGACCCCCATAAATTGTTTATGGGATTAACAAAAGTTACTAATTGTGAACAAAAAGAACAATGGAATACTTGCTATGCTCAATAATGAAATTTTAAAAAGCTAGTTTTGAATTCAAAATGATAATTACTTGTTTTACTCTTCTAACATTCCTCTGCAAGATAACTGAGCTTCACAAAAATATTTAGTCAGTATTATAAAAGTGCTATTAAACAACAACATAGATTAATTAGACTAGAAAAATATTTTATCGCTAAGCATTTTACTCATTTCTTTTGCCTATGGAATCCTGAAGAATTTTAGTGCAAATTATCAAAGTTTCCAGATTGAAAACTAAACTTTATCAGCTGTTCAGAGGGGTTATTACTCACTCCTTTTCATGCTCCCAATCATGAAACATTTTTTACATTAGTTTTCTTCAAGAGCCATTGAAGAAGGTAAAATAGAACAAATAACTCCGTTAGAATAAACCACCAATAAATATTAGAAGTGACTTGATGGACCATTTAGACTAATACCTTTTAACTTTGCTATTATTTCTGGTGTTTAGACTCTTCTTCTTCACTGGAATGAAAACAGGGAGATAGCAATAAACACAGATCACTCTTTGAGGTAGAAGCCATAAAACTGGATCGTTCTAACCAAGAATGCACTTAAGAGTGTAAAATGTGAAGCTGAAATTAAAAATTTCATTCATTAGGTAAAACTCTCATCTAGTAGAAATAGTTTTCAGTCACTTTTTACCTTACTATTTTAGATATGTACTACCTTAGATTCTAGCATTACTACATAGAACTTAACAATGGAAAGTAAAAAGAGTTCTCCAGGCCATTATTAACTATCGAACACCAATACATATTTTAAAAGATACTAACTACTTCAGATTTCAGTCTTCTAAGCTTTTTTTTGAAAAACAAGTTATCCAACAGCAAACAGGATCCAACACCTTCTACTTCTTTCGGTTTTGGTATAGTTATTTCTTCTTTTGATTTTGGTTTAATTCCCACAGTGCTTTTTAAACAATGCTTTTGTTAATCTGAAAAATCATAATTAAAAATCTAACTACTTAATTTATTCCTCCTTGAAAGTGATAGAGAATTAGAGCTAGGCCAAAAAAACCCCTTCCTTTTTATTGGAGTTTTGAGATACAATGTAAATTTCAAACTCTTTCTGCTAGCAAAATTCTTCTGTCTGAAATATTTTAAAATCACTTTATCATTTTCTATCATATACTTATGCTTCCTCATTTTTTCCCCCCATGGTCATAAGGTTAAAAAATATACTAGGCAGACTAAGCCCTTACCACAACAATACACTTGTAGGAGAGTAGCCATTAGGCTTTGTCCTTTTGGCAGTCTCAAGTGCAGTACGTTCTTTAAGATAAGAACAAATAGAAGACTGAGTCACCTGTACAGGATTACCTGCATGAAATTCAAATAAAAAGAGTATTACTACAACTCTTTGTGGTTTTAGAAAACTTTTATTAGTAATAAAAAAGTCTGATGAAAATTAAATAGGTGATAAGCACAATATATTAGTCAAACTTTGCAAGAACTGATGTATATAAAAGCCCTTTATATCACAATAGAAATATAAATAGCAGTGCACATGTATGCTCTCCCCTTACACTATCAGCTTTCCTCCTGCTCAGTCTCAGCATCAAGGACAGAAGAGATTCTATCTCCAGTTGCTCATGTCTTGCATCTTCACAGCAAGAGACTATTGTAGACTGCTTGGGTCTACAATTTGGGAGCATGCTACTGTAGAGACAGTTTTTGATACATTTAAAGAAAGGAGAAAAGGCCTCCCAAATTAATTATTCAGGCCACATAACTGTCTGTCTATGTCTGTTTGCAAGTTATACTTATAGAAGGTATTTATATCCAATAGTTTTCTTTGCATCTCCTTTTAAATAACCACTGCAATCCTCACCATCTGTTTAGTTTACCTTAAAGCAGCATATCTGTTGTCTGTTCAGAAGGCATTAGCTTGAAACCTATTCATTATCTGCTTTGTATCTGAATTTAAAAAGTCCTTATCTCATACAGTATTTTTGCTAATATTAATTCTTTGTTGTATTAATCTGTCAAATTCTAGTATCCAAACATCAATAATACAAGGTGATGCAGGCTTTTAGAACAAATTCTGTTTACTGACATGCTTACCTATTGATGGAATAACAAATGGAGTCATCCTTTTTTACAGACAGCTGCTTTCTATAAGAAACAAAAATAACTGGAAAGTATTTAAGGACCTCAACTACTTTCAGCTTATAAAAATATAAGATATTCTAGAGTATTTATAAGGCCCTGATGGTTGTCAGTAAACGTTTTGAGTAAACATTTGAGTAAACATGCCATTTCCCTTTATCATCTGATAAAGAGTACCTGTGCAAGTCATCTCCAGGAAAAAGTGGACTAGAGAAAGACATGAGAGGAGAGGTTAACTCAGTTAAACAACAAAAAGCTCTCTGGACATCTTAAAACATAAGCACAAAAGGCATTTTATTTGTACATGATTTTTGCATAACTTCTTCAGGAACTTGGATATAACCTTCTGTCTTTGTTAAAATAAAGGTGTGTGTCCAACAAGGAAGAATTGTGAGTATTTCCCTTTGAAACAGGTTAATCAATTTAAAAATATTGCAGACATGTAGATCACTGTCATTCAGTTACATCAGCCTAACATCAGTATATATTTTAAAAGTCAAAATAAAGACTTTCCATCACCATACTCAGGAGTCACACCATGACTTATTAAGTTTGACAGGCTGCTGTAGAAGAAATTACAGCACTAGTAATTTGATTTAAAAGAATGTAACAATTAATTGATAGACTGGTATCAGCTGTTGAGAACTTTTAACCACATAAAACAATTATATAATGTGAGTAGCAACAGGCATGTGCTAGCACCGCCAGCTTTCATTCAGTCTAATTTGCAAAGTTTAAAGGCATATTCTAGCCATAATTTCCTTTATTTAAGGTCTAGCAGCATTGAAGCAGGATTCTCCAAATAAGATTTCCACAAGTTAGAAAACCGGGCCATTGTAGCTCCATCAATAATGCGGTGATCAGCTGACCAACTCACATTCATTATCTGTGCTTTAAATACTTCACCTTTTCCATTAAACCGAGGAAGAACCTAAAAATCAGAGAATAGAATAAAATGGAAAAATAAATATTAAATACTTTCATTAACAAATATGTACTAACATTTTGCTAAATTAAATAAACAGCAGTAGTGCCATTCATGAAACAAAGATTTTCCCATTATTGTCTGTATTGCAGATTTGAATATATTGCTAACCTACATTATAAACAGTCATATCCTATTTCTACCATCTTGGAAATACTGAAGTAGTGAAAACCTTTCTTGACTGAAGTTTCTTCCTGAATAGTTTATTGCACTATTAGTGCTCAAAGTGACAATTTCCCAAGAGCATTCCCTAAATAAAAGGCTTATAGGAAGAACACAGGAAAAGTATTTTTAATTAATACTAATTTTATTTCCAGTGTTGACCTTCCATGTCTGTATTAAAGAATTTAAGTCTGAAATTCAAAAAATAAGAACTGCCTTTACCATTTGAAGCTCTGTAATAGGTTTGGCTATCTGGCTTATGAAGCTAAGCCTGATTATCTGAATACCTTTCTACTTTCAAGTTTTCTCTTTGATCATAACAAAAATGCTAGAGTCATGCTGCAAGACTTGTAAAAATATATTTACGTTGTTTCTTAATAACTAGGAGACTAAATAGAGATGTAAATGAAATATTATAGGATTCTAGAAAATAAATATGAACCATTGGGGTAAAAGATTTCTATTTACATATTTCATGTCTGCATAGACATCTAAAAATACTGTAAAACTCTCCATTCACAAGCTAAGCAGTTTCTCTTTCATAAAGAGGAAATGTTTAAATAAGAACAATATACAAAGGGACACTCAGTGTTACATATGCATTAAAGAGGACCTCAGTTTGCTACAGTTAATTGACCACATCACTGAGATAAAATTAATATACCTGTATCTTTCCAAGCGCTCCAATAGCTACTTCAGGAGGTAGTATCACTGGTTTGGTGTAAGTGCCACCAATCTACAAGGAAAAAAGCTGGGGATATTAGTTAGGGAATAATTATATCATTCTTTTGAAAAAGCAGATTGCTTCTTGCATGAATTGCTACAGGTTTTGTTTTTTGCATATTAAACTTTCATTAGGATATTCATTTCAGAAGCAATTTTCAGATGTAAGTTCTCATTTTTCCTGTACTTACTGTGCCAATATTTGAAAGGGTGAATGTTCCCCCAGTGAGGTCATTTGTTCCCAGTTGGCCTGCAGAGCCCAGGGATTGTAGACGATTTAATTCAGAAGCAATCTCAAATACACTACAGACTTGAACATTTTTCACATTTGGGACAATTAAACCTTGCTCTGTGTCCATAGCAACTCCAATGTTGTGCGAAGCCTACAATAAGTTTCATTAACCAGACATTAACACAAGCAGTCAACATAAAACTTATTTTACACAAGAAAGCACTTGAAAGCTTTTGACTTTTTTTTTTTTTTTTTTAACCAAGGAAGTACTGTCTGTATTAAGCAACTCCACTATACTACTTTGAGGGGAGGAGGGGAGGTAAGTTTTAGAATATTAGCTTTCTACATCTGGAAAGTAAGCATAAATTGATTTTGGCAATTTCACATCCAGGAAATCTAAAATTTTGGATTCAATTTCACACTGAAAATATTTTATATTTTCTTATCCAGACAAACGTCCTAAAATGACTAACAGTCTGAAAGAGACTACTAGACTTAAAAAAAATGGAAACTGAATTATCTTTGCATTTTCTGGAAGGAATATATAAGGATTCATCTAAGAGATATTGATAAAACAACATAAAAGGAATTTGCACTGCTCTATATATGCAACATCCCTTAAGAAAATAGATGTTCATTGCCCAGAAGTATCAGTCCAGCACATTTTATGAAAATTAAATAAATTTTAGCAAACTGAGTTTAAAAGATGACTTTAATACATAAGGGTTAGAGCTGGAACAGTAGAACCACTGTGCCATTACTAAAAAATTACTGCTGAAATCAGATCTGTATTAAATCTAATTCAATCTTAGACAGAATCTGGATACGCAAATTATTTTCCAGCACAACATAATAATTTTGTTACAAGCTATAGGTTCCTATAATTAGCTCAGACATCCTGAAAAGGTACCCTTGTTAGCTCTTAGTTTGGGATTTTGCTCATAACTTTTTTCAGGATTTTACAAACCTTATATGTGATATTTTGACAGCTTTCATCCAAAGAAGCATTAAGAATAGGATACTGCAATAATCCCAGAGAAGCTGCCTGTTAAATATAAAAGAAAAAAGATAGATTTTTATACTTTGCAACTAAAACAGCTACATTAATATTCTTACTCAAGGATGGAAGGGAAGCAACAGTGGGAGACAATTCCGATTAGTAATGATTTGGATTTCCTCTATGGAATCAAATTTGGTCTAAACTCTCCTAAACCCTCCTTGTATGTTATAGTCTGTCATGATTAGGACAATGGAAGAAAAAGACAATTTACAAAAAACAAATATGTACCAGACATGGAAAAGGGATAATCACTCTTTATAATTACAATCAAAGTTGAATTTGCATTTGGTATTTCCTGCTTCACAATTCAAATTAAATATCCTGGCATGAAACTTATGAGATTCAGCAATGTCATTCTTAGCTCTCCACTTAAATAACAATTATTTTGAGGAAGTAATATTAATTCCCTGGGAAAAAAGAGGCAGCAGAATTAGTCTTTAATTAGCCCTCTAACTGAAATAGCATTATCAGAAGTTTCAGACTAAGCTATATGTTCAGCCTTCAGTGATGTCAACAGCTGGAAATGGCCGGAAATAGAACTGTGGCAAATAAACGAATTCAAGTGCCTGGTCTTCCGAATAACAAAGCAGATGCGCTCATTCACCTGAGGGATTCACTACCAACAAAATAAAATAAAAAAAGAAATTGCATTTCAAGTGTGATAATGGAGCTCATAAAAAATACTGATGTTTCCAAGATCTGTTTCTGCTAGTTCAAATTGAAATATTCAGTGATGCTTAGACCCTTACTGAGTAATGATTTAACTGTTCTATCCTTCACCATTAATATTTCAAAAATTTTCCTAGATATTATATAACCCTACTACAATCCCAATAGTGAATTGATAAGTGGCTCAACAAACAAGCTGTGACTTTTCTTGTGACTTGTGACTACTCAAATGATAGAGATGTACTTCAAAGCTACAACAGCAGTCAATCAATCAGAAAATTTTGACAAAATCTGCATTAGAGGTCTATACAGCACTCTGCTGCATTTCTCACCTTTATGAAGAAGGGCATAAAGGAAAGCTTAACTCCACGAGTTTGTGCTAGAGGTTTCAGCTCTTCTCGCAACTGAATGAGCTGAGTCAAATCAATCTCATCGCAATAACCAAAGTGAGGGATCTTTAAGGCTGCACTCATAGTCTTTACCATTGCCTTGTGAAAACCTGAAAAATATTCACTAAGTTCTTACACCAACAAAATGAACTGCCGGGAAGTTATCGTGAAGTTTCAATTATTTGGTTTCATTTAAAAAATTACAAAACTTAGAAAAAGAAAAAAGAAAAAGACATAGTAAAGTTCACTTTAGGATCAACAGTTAGTCACCACATGCAAACTTAATTCTTACAGTTGCAATATTTCAGATTATATTATTCCATACTTCTCCTACGTATGTATGTATTTGAAATTATAATATAGTAATCTACACTGCTTTTTCTACCCTCTCCATGCTGACACTGCCTGAAGGCAAGCATAAACCTCATTTCTTCCTCTTTTAATGTGATTTTTCTTACATCAGCACCTTCTGTTGTGCACTCTTGTCCAGAACAAGTCTGAATGCTGAAGTTCATTACTTTTAAGCTCTAATAAACACCTATACTCGCTGTGCCTTGACACTAATTACATAATGACTCATACTGCAATATATTCAAGTGTTTCAGAATTCCTACCCATTTCACCACATATTTGAGAAAACATGGATTAAAAATGAGCAAGTGCAATTTACAGCCCAACTCCCTCCAGCCAAAACATGAACAATTATTTCATAAAATAATAATTTCAAACATCACATGCCTGCAAAGCATATTTTCCTATTTCTCACTGTCTCAGCAGACTTGCAGGATAATGAACTAAAACAGACTTTCCATCAAAAGAAATCGAATGTTCACTGAGTAACATCTATTGTTAGTAACTGTGAACATTATTTCAAGATTTTATATTTCATGGTTTACCTGTTATAGCTTCAGTTTTATCTTTTCCTGAAAATGCAATGGGTCTGGAAACAGGTACAGGAATTTTACGTGCTTTGTCCTTTGGAGCAGCTGGCACTGTCTCGGATTTTGGCAAAGGTGGGATAATTTCAGCCTTTGGTGATGGAGGTAAAATAGCTCCTGTCTGTTTGGCCAAATAATTGAGTATGTCTTCTTTAAGGATTCTGTTATCTTTCCCTGTCCCAACAACTTCACTCAATTTAATCTGAAAGATACATAGTAAGCTATAACATTTTTGCTTTACAGCAATATAAAAAAATTCCACATTGTAAGTGAATTACAATTAAAAATTATTCCAGGTACTGATCTAACATACTTACAATTTTCTTTCCTTTTCTATGACTTATTCCCTTTCTATGAACACCATTCAAATCATCTAAAAGTCCCTCTAGATATCTAATTGCATACTTTAAGGAGGAACAATGGATATGGCTTACTTCTTAATTACCTCACAGGCTCAATAGTGAAAAATTTATCTGAGGAAAGCCATCTGTCACTTAATTTTCTCTATTTACTGTCTTACTTTTCTCCTAAAAATGCACCACAAGCTTTCCAAAACAATAGAATATTCACAGATTCACAGAAAACAGAAATAGAAAAGCCCTTAAAAGGTCACCTAATCCATTTTCTACTGCAGGCAAGATTAACCTCACCTATGTCATTTCTGATCCAAATGTGAAGACTTTAAGAACAAAACAGCTAAAGCTGAGATTCCATTTTCCCTTCCTCCCTCCTCTGTCCCAAGAATCTATTCTGGTGCTTCCTTATTTTTACCTCTAAAAAGGTTCTCTTTATCTCCAAACTCAAGTGTCCTAGCTGCATCTTAAGCCCAGTTATTCTTTTCATATCCACCATAATCATAGTGAAAACATCATTCTCTTCATCTTTATGACAGTTTTTATACATTTGAAATATATTTGAAAACATGTCTTCCTCACTGCACTTTCCTTTAGACCAACATTCTCCTGGTTAGTCAAACTGGTATGTAGAAGAGAGATAAAACTCAGCAGGACCTGATTCAGTGAACTCACATTGTTTTCCATGGCAAGACGACGAACTGCAGGGGTTGCCAATGTTTTATGACCTTTTATCTCTTGGTGAGTGTGTTCTTCATGAGACATAGCAGGTGTTTCAACAACATCTTCTTCTGGGGCAACACCTGCAAACAGGAAGAAAAATATTAACTTTATTACAGTTCTCTATAAGCATCTGTTGTAGTGGCTAAATAGAGGGTAAAGTATGGGAACTTGTTTAAGTTAAACTTAAGTTTAAACTTAAATTTCCTACTTTAAGCAAAAGTTAAATGGACAGTAAAAAATAAAGCTGAACAAATTCTCAAATATCTTAAAAGAAACCAGCAAAGGAAGTATTAGCTACCTCTCAAAGTACTGGATATTGCAATAGCAAAGGTTAATCGTGATCTATCAGTGACTGGGTACCTTGTGTGTTTCTAGACAAACATGGTTAAATACACACGTAGGAGCCAGAGAGAAAAAAAAGGAGAAAGGAAAATCATAAAAATACTTACAAATACAGAGCTGAAATCAAAGACCAGCAAATTCATGGACACCTGGATCATGGGTTGTTTATTTTCTTTTGATGTATATTTTGGAATATTTGATTAACATATATTACAGAAGTGGCATAGCAGGTATAGGCAAAGCAACAAAAAGCTAAATTTCTTGGAACTCTAAAGACTATTTTCCTCTCTCTAAACAAGCTTATTCAAACTTGGATGCTTTCTTGTTCTTCTGTATGCAAAAAACACTTTGAAGAAAGACTCGCAAACCAGTAATAAACTGTATATTACTACTTTTGTTATGCCTAAAAGTTAAAGAAACAGTACACCTTGAAAATTTATTCAGAATTACTAATTCAAATTAAAAAATTACATTAATTTTAAAGTAAGAGAATTCATCTCAAAGAATTGCAGATTTTCTAATTTTTGAAAGCCTGAAAAACATACCAGTGAAAATATCTCTCCAGTACTAAAATAAAGAGAAAAGAGAGAAATTGCACAGTTATTTCTATCTGTAATCTTTTTATTTTGATACGGCACAAAAGTCTCCAAAGATTAGCGTAGAGGAAGAAAATGTCTTGGAGAGCATGTCACTATTTGGTACAGTTATTTTATGACAGAAAAAAACTATATATGATTTTATTAAATTTGTTTTTAAATTATTTAAAATTCAGGTGGTTTAAACAAATCCAAACTCTAGGCAGAGCTTTTTAAACCAGAGGTTCCCCAACTAAGGAGTGGCACTTTGGGAATCACAAGATCCCTAAGAAAATTCTACTTTCTTTTCCATTTTCTCCTCTCTCACGATCTCTCTAGTCATCCTTTGAAAAATCTTCCCTTTCTAGCAAGTAACTCAGTTGTTAGACCAACAGAGAGATGAGCAGAGCCAAAGGCATTTTGCATCTGTTGATGCAAAAATGTGTCTTGCATCTGTTGTGGCAGCCAAATACCTGGAGGGTGTGAGGAAAGCAGCTGCCTATTCCTTCACAAGTAGTGGAGTTAAAAGTGTGGTTCTTTAGCCCCTTCACTCCTGACTCCTCCAACTCTAACCCTAGCAATAAGCAGTAAGACATTCTTCTGAAGCTACTGGTCCATATCACAGTGTCAGGTACTATATCGTCATGACTCTAAATGTACACAATGCTAAAATGATTGCGTGCATGTTGCAGTGGTGCCAGCATTAGCCTTCCATTGAACTGCACCACTCTGTAAGAACTGGTCAGGCTCCACCCTGGACCACAGGTTTTGCTTTTCCTCCCTTAGCCTTACGGCCAGTGCCAGGTTATCTGCCCAGGTAATATTGTTCCTCCTTTCCCCCCAAAGCACCAGGGCAGAACAGAATTGCTGCAGAAATGCAAGGATCTTTATGGCTCAGATGATCCCAGGAGTGGAGCAAATGATGGAAGGAATTTCACCAAAGCAGGGGGTCCTCCACCCAGTGTGGGCAGGGACTTCAAGAGGTCCAGTCACCCTACAACCACGTCGCACTGCAACGTCTGTCATGGTATAAGGTATGGGTCTGAACAGTTTTGGGCTCCTTGATGAGATGAAATGGGAACAGGGAGTTTAGTGAAGTGAGAGTCCTCAAACATGGCCCTGAAAGCCACACTGAAATGTTCTTCAAATTGCAATATAATTCTTATTTTTATTATATTCTGAAATATCCAAACTGTATGTGAACCATTATTTGACTAGAAGCTCATTCGAGCCTCACAGACCTCGCAGGTTCCAGCAGTGAATTGAACTCTCTTGTCTTGAAGTAAAATCATAACCCTAATTTCACGAGATCACTGATTCACAGCAAAAATTACTGTGTACCTCCAAGACCTTGGTAGGTGGACATTTCCGCCATTCTCTTTCACTGTATTTTAATTCCTCCCTGAAAATTCTCTCCTCTGTGAGAACCAAAGCTTTTAATATTTACTTTGAGCTACTATGGATGGGAACATAGCAGTGCTAAAGGCTGCTTGAGCTAAATTTTCAATAGGAAATGTCCAACTTTTGAGATTTTAAATCATAATAAAATATCACAGAAGAATTAATAAAAGTATTTTCTACTTAATTTTCTTCTTGACTTTATAGAAGAAAAAAAAACAGATTTAACATTTTCAAGGGAAAAAAATCTACTGACAATCTGATGATTTTATGACAACAAATACAAAACATGCAAGAGAAAAAACTGTTTACAATACCTTTTGAAGCATCAATTTCAATGTCCACTAATGGTTTTCCAACATAAGCAATTTCATCTAAATTGTAATGGAGTTTTCTAATGATGCCATCATAACGACTAGTAATAGTAACAGAAGCTTTATCACTTTGAACTTCACAAATGCTATCAAACTGAGACACACTATCACCTTCTTTAATATACCTAAGAGAAAAGACACAGGCTGGTATAAAACATATTAAGTTTAAAAATCTACGCTGTGTATTCTTCTGATAAGTTCCATTACGTACATCCACACAACGTGAAAATGTATTCTAGATAAGAAGCCAAACTATACATAATGGATACATTTGCTGTATATCTTGGCAGACTACTCCAGAACTCTTGGTTGTGTGAAAAGTAGCAATGATTGAGAATATCATCACATTTATATTTTTGCTGTTACTTTAGCTAAAAAAAAGCCGAGTTTTCTTGACGGATTATAAACTGTCTAAAAATAAGAATGAGCTTTGCTTAGTTTGAAGCTAAGGAAGGTCTCAATTTGAAATTGCCAGGACCAGTGTAGGATCAGTTTCAGACATGAAACTAGAAGTGGGAAACACTGCCTCCAGTGCAAAGAGGGTATCTTCAACTATTCATACAAAGAACAAAGCGTTCCAAAACTGCCCTCCCCCACTGGACACTTTGATTTTGTTTAATCTATTTATCAATGGCCTTTTAGGAACAATTTACATGTTCAAATCTTTTTTTAAAGTAATTGGAAAAGTACTGCAGGATAAAATTTTGTTGTGGTTTCTCCAGAGAAGTACATTTTTTTCTAAATTTCAGCTCAACAAGTATAATTAAAAGTTAGGTCTCCTGCACTCCAAAAACATTAATCACTGAAAGAAAGTCTACCTACAGGTGCAGTTAGGACATCCTATTCCCTCCATCTTTTCCCCTCCCAAATAAACCAGATTGCAGATAAACAAAATGTAAAGCTCAGACTATACAGGGCTTCAAAATATGGAAAATAAAATGTAAAAAAATTCACCAGTAACCCAGAAAATGTATTCTCAGGTGACTAACGAATAACACAGCTGTTAAACTAGTTGCTGATTTCTTAGTATGTTTCTAAGAAAGTGGAGCTTACCATTCTTTCACAGTCACCTCTGTAATCCCTTCTCCAATGTCAGAAAGCTTAAACTGAACAATTTGGCCACATGAAACTTAAAACAGAAAATGAGGAAAAATAAAAAGTTTTAATATTAAATATATGATATCACACAGAAAATTTTGAATGCATCAAAAATATGCTATATACCAGTTATATACAAACTGCTAACATAACACTCATAAAATAGCAATATAAAATAAATTATTTTAGTATGAAAAAGATTACCAGCAGATGTTCTGAATAATCGCTGTTGATGACTAAACTTGAGGGCAGATTTGTCAAACAGGCACACATATTTTGATTTTATAAACTGAATGCTGCTGCACGATCTAATGTGGTGAACACAAACCTGGGGGAGAAAAGTCTCAAGTGTTAAAATATTGCACTGAGGAAGGCAGAGCTCATTTAATATTCTTGATGCAACAGTAACTAAACTAAAATAGTTCAATTCTAATTTATTTAGAGAAGTTCTTATGAAAACACAATTATACTAAATGGGTATGGAATGTATAATGATCATTAAATTAGCATAAGCTTTGCCATGTCCTTAAATAATTTTAATAATACATCACAGGGGAGATCAAAGCCACAATAACACAATCAATTAACAAAAATCATGACAAAATCTGGCAACAGATAGTTTCTTTAAGCAATTATTTTAATCAGGACACACACACAAAAGAATATACCCCAATAACTGCATCAGCCACATGAAACAGTCTCATGCAGAATGAATGCTGGAAAGGTCCCTTAGACAGTGGGAAAAATCAGTATATTTTTCTCTGTTGGTTCTTATTCCAAGCAAAGGTTGATCAGAAATACTAATTAGAAAGGAACTTCACACTGGAGGGCATAGTTGCCCTTTCATTTCTTTTAAAATATAGAAGACAAACATCTTGAAGTAAGTATCATTTTACATTAACTTCATTGACTTTTTGGGTGTGAGGTGCTTTTTTTTCATGGTTACAATTATATTTATCCAGAAATCAACTTCAAGGGTCAACAGAATTTTCTGAAAGGTTCTCTATACAAAACTTTATGCTTTAAAGCATCATGTAATCACAGCAGTCATGATTTTGGTCAACAGCAAAGCCAGTGGCACTTGCATTGACATAAACAGGCATTTTATCATTAAACGCATTAGAAGTTAGTTCAGACCCTTTCTTATTTAGTAAGATTTCTTTAATCTAATTCTGGTGTTACATTGTCCTAGAGTGACATAAAATTAATACCAAAAAACCCCAATTATCTGCAGGTACAATCTCTAATTAATTTAGAGATATGAAAAAAATTCAGGTGCTACAATGTACCTCAGGTAGCTCAAAACTGTAAAATTTACAAATTATCTTCTCAGAAGAGCCAGAAAACAGGACACCTGTGTGGGAAAGTTCATTTTAACTCCTTTTTTTTTTTTTTAATAATCCTTTCAAATAATTGCAAAGCATATGAAACTTCCTGATTATCCTACCCTACCCCCAAAACAATGGAAAATTTTGCACGTTTATATTGCACATTTCAAATGCAGATTATCCAGAAGACTGTACTATACTGAATTGAAAACATACATATTTTCTATATTATTTGATCTAGCATGCAAATTACATTTAAATATTACCTTTCTTTTAGGAACAAATATTTATACAATACACTCTACCTTAAAGGACACTGCAAAGTCATGTTGAGCTACTTTTCAGCTACCTGCTACTAAGATCGTATTTGTTGATCTAGAATAAGTATTTTTCTCATTCCTATCATGAACAAACAGTAATCCCTTTTCATTAGTCCTCCAAACAATTTTCACAACAAAAATTCAGGTAAAATGACAATTGTAAGCTATAACAAATCTTATTTTATGGATGCATTTAAAATTTTCATTAATTTATAAAACTGGCACATAATGTATGTTTTCCCAAGGCAGATTTCTTCTATTTTTAATTGTGTATTTCTTTCTATCTGAGTCCATGGTTACTTTCTTTTGTCCAGCAAGATCTTTTTGTTCCAAACTTAAAATAAAACTCTTTTCTCTTAATGTGCCCCTACATGGAAAAGATTCAATATTTACCTGTGAAGATGATCACAAGCAGCATGTCAAACCTCTGAACTATCTATAAATGTGAAGTTTCATAATGCTTTCCATGTGATTTTAACATTTGGCAACCAATGGAGATAGTGAATTAGTAATGTCACTGCCAAAAAAACAGACTGGTTTTGTTACAGAAGAGTTTCAGAACTGTTTCAATTTATATTTGCAGGAATAATTCCAAACTACTGCATTTTGTAAAACTAAATCTGTCTTTTTGGTCTGTAGTTGATCTTTACCAGAAAGTTGGTGTGTTAGTATATTAAAGCAATAATACAGTGCCCAGTCTCTCCACATAACAACGTGTTCCTTTCTAAAAGCTGAAAAATTGAAACCCATAAACTAAGAGGCTTTATTTATTCATTTCAGCATTTAATCATCACAATACTATTAACTGTGTAAAGCAAAGTAAGGAAATAACAAAAGCATATAAAAGACAAAATTAATCCTAAATTCAATATACATATCCATACCATTATATATACAACTCATATATATGTAGATATATAGGTATATATGAGATGTACATGTTCATGCAACTGCTAAATATCAGAAGGTAACAAAAACCAACCAGCACAGTACTACCAGTTATGTTTATGTCACCACTATTACGCTATAAGGCAATGATGCTGCAGTAAGAGAACACCTTTCCTACACAAGTCTTGAGAGTGCAGAGTTACTGCGGGGAGAAGAGACTAGGGGGGCTTATGCCTTCTCCAGTCTCTCACTGATACTGAAGACTCATCAGCCACTGATGATGAACAAAATTTCTTAAGGTTTAAAGTTTGAACAAAGACAACCCTGGAGCATACACTATTTGGGGGAGAATTGCCTTGATCCTGTCTGGTTTAATTTTGGTCATTCCTTAAGAAGAAGCCTATCGCGCTTTTATAAATTACCATTGATCCTGGAAATCTACTGCTGTCCTCAGAACAAAATGTTGTTATTCAGCCTGCAGGCAACTGATTACCTGATGAAGTAACACTCAGTTTCAAAGTTGAATTGAATAAATTGTGTTCAAAGGTAACGATTTCACATTAAAGGATACTCCTCAATGAAACTCATTTGACTTGCTCTCATATTGAGTCATTTTAATGAACATTTATTAATACATTTTGCATAGCTATTCTGTATCTCCACATATATAGTTGCCTATATACTAAATCAATAAAATCCTTGCTAGTGTATTTTAGTCAGCCTTAAAAATTGGCACCATATCCTAGTCTCTACATGACTCTCCTTTCCCCACCATCTAACACGAGGATCCCAGACTCCTTTCTTTTGTTCTTCACAATCTTTAGCCCATGTCCATGTCTATGGACAACCACCATTAGGCTGTCCTTCCCTTTGCCAGCTTTGCAAGACCATTGAGAATATTAAAATATGACACTTTAAAATTATAACAGTAACTTTATTTCTTGGATATTGACACTGTTTTACCATGATGGTCAGAGGAAGAATTAGTTTCTTGTAACATTTAAAATGTGCTTGCAGCTAATGCACGCTATAAATAGCCAATTCTAAATTACACAGTTCGGCATGCAAGGATGCGAGGATGACGTTCAGCATAGATAGGATGAACATTTTCAATTTATCAGAACCTCCCTCTGGATTCGAAAGTAGACAGTCTGGTTAGAAGGAAGACTAAAAAGCAGCTATTTCCAAGGTTCTTTGATTAGCAGAATGAGTCATATGTAACTTAAAACTAGATAATTACAAAAGTATCACTGAAAAAAATTCTTCACTGCTACACTTTTACAATGTATGTATTACTACTAAGTGCAAACCTAACAACAAGAAACCAGAATGGATAATGATTTTAATTTTGCTTTCACTCGGATTATGGCACAAAAGATGTTTCTTTTTGTGACATTCCCAGAACAGCAGTAACATAATCGGAAACCAACACTTCGATGCCGCAGCCAGCCTACAGCACAGAAGGCAGCGGAAAGCATGAAGTAACTGCTCGTGATGATATATGTTTAAGAGATTACACGTGTCTTTAAAAGCAATTAAGCGGCTTCACCTCTCGAAGCGTGGTAATGTGCCTCAACCATCCAACCTACAAACACCGGAGCTCCCGGGGTTCGGGGATTACACGTGTCCCTTTTCTGGGCGTGCCGTGACCCGTCGCCGTCCGCGGGGACGCGGCGCGCAAGGGGGCGCGGGGCGGGCGCGGGAAGGCGAGGCAAGGCGAGGCACCGCGCACAGCAGCGGAGGCGGCGCCGGCGGTTCTCGCGGAGGCGCGGGCTTCTCTCACAGAAAACGCGCACAAACGGCAAAACACTCAGGCGGCGAGAACGCGAGGCCGGGAGGCCGGCGCCGGCCGGCCGGGGCCGCGCGTCCCCTCGGCGAGCAGACCGCAGGCCGCCGCCGCTCACGGGCCGCGGGGCCACGCTGGGCTGCGCCACTGCGCCGCGGCGCCGGGCCGGCGAAAGGGCGGCGGGGAGCGGCGGCCGCTCCGCGGGGGCGTCGCGCCCGCACTGAGGGGCTGCCGCTCTCGCCCGGGCAGGAGGAAGCGACGGGGCTTCAGGCGCCGCCGAGGCGGGGGCGCCGCGCGCTGCCTGCTGCCTCACGGGCTAACCGGGCGCGCCGCCACCCTCGGGGCCCCCCTCCCCTTACCAGGCGGCCCGCGGTCCGGTAGCCGCTCCTCAAAGCGGCCGCAGCCGCCATCTTACTCTGGGAAGGACCAGGCCCCGCCACGCCCCACACACCTCCCCCCGGCCGGCCAATCAGGACGCAGCCACGCCGGCCGCCGCCGGCAGGGGCGGGCACCCGCCCCCGGCGGGGGCCAATGGGCGGCGGGGGGCAGCAGGCGCGGGAGCCCCCCCCCCCCAGGGGAGCGCGAGCGGCGCCCCGGGAGGAGCGTCCTGCCTCCGCGAGCAGGCGGCGGGAGTCACCCGCCCCGGCGCCCCCCGGAGCCCTGCTAACGCGGCCGCTGCGCAGCGCGGGGCCGCGCCAAGGGCCCAGCCCTCCCTGAGAGGCCGATAACAAACTGCAGAGCGCGTCGGTTCGGCCAGCGCGCCTGTGCTTCCCCGCGCCTCTCCCAGCGACGCCGCGGGGCTGCGGCCGCCGGGTGCCGGGTTCGCCAGCGCTCAGGTGGCGCGGGCTCAGGCTCGGCACCGCTCTGGCCCTGCGGCCTCGAAGCAGGGGCTCCCCTGGGCCGCCTCCGCCCCGCTCCCGGCCGGGCCCGGGTCGCTAACGCGGGGGCGCGGCTCTCTGCTCCGCTGCCCCGAGGCTGCCGGGCGCTGGGACCCGGCGGCGGCTCCTCACGCCGCGGAGCCGCCCCTGGGCGGGCGGGGAGGCGGCTGTGCGCTCGCTCTGCGCCTGCTCCAGCGCCGCCGCCCGGCACCGGCAGCGAGCGCCGGGGCAGCCGCCGCCACTCGAGGGGCTGCTCCGCCGGGGCCTCGCCGTCCGCAGGGCCCGGCCGGGATCCTGCCCGCGCGGCGGCGGCTTCCGCGAGAGGCGCCTCCGGCCGCCGCCAGCCATGGCCGGGGACCGGGTGGAGATAGACGGCGGCATCATGGAGGGGGTGAGCGCGGGCCGGCCGAGCCGCCCGGGACAGCGGCCGCGCCGGGGGGCGGCGGGGGGCGGGCGGCGCCCGCGCCCCTGCTGAGCCGCCGTTTCTCCTTGCAGGGCGGGCAGATCCTGCGCGTCTCCACGGCGCTGAGCTGCCTCCTGGGGCTGCCGCTGCGGGTGCGCAGGATCCGGGCCGGCAGGAGCCAGCCCGGCCTCAGGTAAGGGCCGGGCCGGGCCGGGGCCGCCCCCGGCCCCGCCCCCGCCCCGCGGGGAGCCCCCGTTCGCGCAGCGTCCCGGCAGTATCTTCCGAGGCGCGAAGCAGGCTGCGTGGGAGGAAAATTAGATATAGCGGAGATCACGTAGCCCTCAGGGAGCGGATTGCGCTAGAACGGCTCATGTAGCGATCCGCGTGTCTCGGGGCCGTCGCAGTGAGCTAAAAAGCTACCAGACACCTCAAAAGCAGGTTACTCGTGTTCCTCGTCCCGATTTAAGGTTCTTTCTCTGTAGAAATCTGCTCCGTCATTAACTCCATTAATTTGTGACACCCTCCCTTACTGACATCACATTTGTTAGACCAAGACATATAAAGGTCAGAAGTGTGTATTATACTTAATTCGGGACAAAATTAACTTATAAGTAAGGGAAACTGGTCCCTCAGTATTTATACGTAATAGTAATTTTTCAACTTTTTTATTCTGGGGCTTTAAAACATGTCCAGGAGAGGCAGAAGCTCCCAGGTAGTTTGTTTAGGCTCCCTGAAACCGAGCTGCTTTTCTAAGCTGCACTTCCTCACCCCCCGGGAAGAAGTCCAAGGAATGGTTTCCAGCTTATTTCACAATGGCTCTTATGTAAGAAAATTAAAAAAAATAATATTTGCCTAATAGAGCAAAGAATATTACTAGCTGACTAATAGCCCTTAAGCCAGAGAAAGTTGGAGGCTACTAGATGAATTTATACTTTACATAGCATCATCATCAAAATGTAGTGAAACTGAGATCATTCTGGTGACATGGATGCACCTGCATTTTAGTTTCCTTGCACATATAAAAAAAACTAATAAATGGATGCTGTTCCTTTGGCTCCCATGAACTTAGGAGGAATACTGTTGGAACAAGATTGAATTTCTGATGCTTGTTTGGCCTGAATTTTGCAATCATAGTATTTATTAGTTGATGTTTAGTAATTTTTTTAATGTAACAAGAATATGTAGTCTACTTGCATGTATCTTTAATGTAGTATTATGACTTGAAGGCCTCAACATCTGTCTGGATTGGAGATGATTCGAGATTTATGTGAAGGGAAGTTGCAGGGCGGAGAAATCGGTTCAACAGAAATAACCTTCACTCCTGGGAAGATCAAAGGTGGAACCCACGTAGCAGATACAAAAACAGCAGGGTATGTCTTTGTACATGGATAATGACTGGCTAGTCACTGCTCTTAACTGCTTTTGGTAACTTTAAAATTATGACAAAAAATAAAAACAGAACATTAATTCATGAGTAATGAGCCTTAATCCGTGCTGCTTGAGCTTGATACATCTGGCCAAAGAACCTTACTACTTTAAGTTCTCTTGCCTTAATGTAGGCAAGATCTGTGTTAATAAAGTACATGCAAGTGCAATAGTTTTAAAGCTATGATTGATTTATAAATTGAACACTTTTGATTAATGTCAAGCAAAAGACAGCTGTCCATGTATTTACAATTTTGTCCCCTATTTTCTCACATTAGTGCATTAGATATCAGGCCTAATGCAACTAATTAGGTTGAGCTTTGTCTCACAAATCTGTACATTATACTACATTACAAAATGTTCAACTGACATACCAATATATTTATTGATAATATATTCAATATTAATCATATTTATATAATAAAGGCAATTTTGAGATTTAACTTGGGGACATAATGATGCAATAGGGGGTACTCATCTTTTGGAATTTGGGACATAGTCTATCCACTATTTTCTGTCTCTGTGTTTTTGCATTCTGTATTTCTGTGTTGGGTTCTTCAATCTTTGAATCTGTTGCAAAACTGAGTAGAATCAGTTTAGCTCTACAAGAGTGGTGTGAGTGGTCACTTGGCAGCGTAAGCTACGTTAGACATAGCTGAAATTTTCTTTAAGTTAAGGGAATTATTTTTATAAGCTGCAATAGCATAAACAAACAAGCTACTAAACATGACACAAAAAGGTTCGAGTAGGCAACGTTGCAGAAGGGTTGGTAATTGGACACAAGCAAAAAATTTGAAAAACAATATGGTTCACAAATGTTCAGAGGTTATTTAAGAAAACAAAAACAAGTTTTCCTCAGTTTAGTGGTGATTACTAATTATTTTCACAATTCAAAATAATCCTTAAAACAACTGTGAGGTAACTTTACAAGTTGGTTTGCAGAACTAACTCATTTTTGGAAAAAATATTTTGGGGAGGTTTTTATTACCTATGGAATATGCAGGGATTCAACAACAGAATCATGTATCAAAGCATTTTTTGTATGCCCTGAATTTTCTTGTGCAGGATAATGAGCAGTTTCTAAGCAATTTTATAGTTCTCTAAATATTTTATTCTTAAATAAACGTTAAAATTGCTGCCTAAGCCTTTTCTACTTTTCCCCTCTGCTAACTAAGCATACAGTTCTCTTAGTACTGTCAGCATATTAAGTAAACTATATTGCTTTTATTTTAAACAGGAATATGAAAGATGCAATTACTGTAGAACAAAAAAATTTTATATTTAGGCTTGCTAAGAGCATAAAGTTTTAAATTAGTATTTTTAAGAGTAATAAGTTTACTTAATAGATAATGTTCAAAGTTAGATACTTATGTAAATGCTCTGCAAAACCATTTGCCTTTGATATCTAATGATTCTGCATGGATTATGGCTGTATGACATTTGAGTATCTTGTGATTATTTTTAGGAGCGTGTGCCTACTGATGCAGGTAGCAATGCCCTGTGTGCTGTTTGCTGCTTCCCCATCAGAACTTCATTTAAAAGGTGGGACTAATGCTGAGATGGCTCCTCAGATAGACTACACAGTCATGGTAGGGAACAATTTCTTTGACTTGATGCATCTTTAATGCATATATATGCACTGTAGCTACTATACGTCTGTTGCTCTTACTGCAATTTTATTTGTACTTTAAACTGTGAAATGAAATGAAGGAAAAATATCTCTGTTTACTTGGTAAACTACTGAAATGAACACCAACCTGTTCGGCATGGGAATATTACACTATTAGTGTATTATATTTAGAGAGCAACCAGTGCTTCATAGAATTCCCTGAAACAGCAACTTGTCTGTTGGTTTTATTTATTAAAGATAATTTCACTTAAAATAGATTCTTTGTTCTAGAAATGCTGTGAAATTGTTAGGGATTTCTCCTCCTCTTTCCATATAAGAATCCTTTAGCACAAAGTGCCATTCAGAATAAAGTATGAAGAACCTCAAATAAGCTGTATGCATGAGACTGGCTGTCTTTTTTTTATCATGTAACTGAAATTTTCATGTTGAACATCTCTTTTGTTTTTTTTTTTACTTTTTGAAGACTGAATAGAATGGTGGGAAATGGTAAATGCAAAATACGTTCATCCTGTGTTTTTATATATGCTTATTTTTCAGGTTTTCAAGCCAATCGTTGAAAAGTTCAATTTCACATTCAATTGTGACATAAGAAAGAGGTGAGTTGTAGAATCACATGGCAGAAGCAGCCTTACTGAGCCAGTGTTCGAGCACGTAGGCACATGTACAAGGTGCCCTGAATCAAGACAAGGGATGAATTTGTAATACAATAACTAATCTGTATTAGCTGTCCTGTGTGTATTGTCACCCCATGATGAATGTGATATAGTTCTTTCCTGTCTTTTTTCATTGCTGCATCTCCAGCTTGTGTTTTAATATTTACTATTGGCTACCTCAGAGGGAAGTGCATGGTGAGCAAGCGGTCCATTACAGAGCTTGTTCTGAGTTGCTAGTTATGCGTATCCTCCTGGACTTGTAGAGAGTCCAGGCACCTAACAAAGTGTTTTGGGTTCCCTTTCAAAGTCCAGAAAAAAAGCATCGCAGAACCTAAAGTTTTAGATGCCATGGTTATTAGAGACAGTCATTTGTCTTTCAGCTTCAGCAGAGACTGTATCAGGTCTGTTAGATACATCTGAGCTGCACTTTACCCATTTGAAAGGAGGCTTTATCTTAATTATTATCTTAAAGGAGATACCATGTTCATTATTCATCTTATTTTCAAAGTAAAACTGGGGGTATGGAACTCTGTCCAGCCAGCTGTCCTTTTCTTCCTTCTACCTCTTCCAGGCCAAACTTTTGGCCAGTTTAGCCTGTTAGAAGCAGCATTACCCTGACAGAGGGGTACTGCTTCTAGTCTCAAAGACCTGAAATTTCTATAATTTTACTACATGAGAAGATAACAAAAGATTCAAAGCAGCACAATCATGAAGGAAAGGCTGAAGTACAGTCTCATTAGCTGGCTTTATGGCAGGCCAAATACACCAGTCAGTGAGTCCATGCCAAGCTCAGAACCAGCCAGAAGGTGGGCTGCTTCTTGTGGAGATGGCAGTTGGTAGGCATGGGAAGGAGCTGGGAGTATTGGATGGGGAACTGAGGTCTGTTGTGGGAAAGAGGGAGGTAGTGAGGCTGGTGGTGTTGTAATAGGGAATAGGATGCCAATCATTAGGAAACTAAGCACACTCACAACATGTCCTTTATGACACTAGCTATACAGGACACTTATTTCCTGCCTCAGGGGTTATTGTCTGTGTTTAGGTATGTCTCAACGCAAATAACAAACTGTAAGGTTACAGACAAGAAGAAATGTGTGTTAAGCTATTTTTAGGCAGTTAATAAAATGCGTGTTATGAGCTAATACTGTTAGAGAACATATTTCTGTTATAAATATTTCTAAGGCACACATCAACAAAGTTTGTATGTGTAGTAACAGAGAACAAAAGATGCATAATAAAATAGTGTGAAGAGCATTCTTGCTATCTTCTTGTTCTTTCTGGTCTTTGCATTTACTTACATCTGATTACTATTTCTAAATAGGGGCTACTATCCCCAAGGAGGTGGTGAAGTTATAGTCCAAATGTCACCAGTCAAAGAGTTGAGCCCAATAAATTTAACAGAACGCGGCACTGTGACAAAGATATATGGAAGAGCATTTGTTGCTGGAGCACTGCCTATAAAAGTGAGTGTTGGTGATGGCTCTGGAAGTATCCAACTTTACTCTGTGTGTGTGTGTGTGTGTGTGTGTGTGTGTGTGTGTGTGTATATATATAAAAAACAAATATTTGAATTGTATGTAATCTGTATAACATAGCTCTGTTGCTCCTGTTTTATGTACTCTTTCACATAGAAACCAAAGTAGCCTTATTAAATAGATTCAAATTTTCAGGCCATAAAATAGAATTTTGGTTATTTCTAAAATGCATTTATTGCATAGCGATATGGTAGCACCTAAAATAGGAAATGAGAATGATGTCCTTGATATGACTGTTCAGAAAACTTTAGCATAGATTGTGGGAAATTTTAAATCTGATTTAAGGTATAATTCATACATGCATGAATTATGTTAAATCTGAAGTGATGGCCTTTGTTCATAGATTTACGGGTAAACTATAGTACACTAGTAATGTATAGATATCAGACTAAATCAGACTTTTCAACCATTTTTAAGGGCATCAGTCGAACAAGTTAAGGGTAGATTAGGCAAAGACAAAACATAGATGAATTTGCTTCCTTTTACCTCTCCTTTCCATTATTCCTGTCCTGTTTGTGTTTACAAGAGAATGAGTGGCAGGATCTCCTCAGGGCTCCTTCTCACACATACAGGGTAGGAAGCATTTGAGGAAGGGAGAGAAGAAATAGAGTTACTTTTTGAAGAGCCTCGGACTGCTGGTTTTGGTCTTAAAATCTCCAAGCCTATGAATACAGACTATGATCTTCTTTTTTTCCTATTGGATCCCAAGGATAGGATAAACTTAATTTGCCCTCAGTTGCCTATGATCTAAAATTGTTATTGTATACATTATGATTTACAGAGTATATCCTGTACATAATAACTAATTTTTTAAAATCTAATATCTTGAAGTAATCAAGACTAAAAATAAATCTCTATCCATATATGTGTAGGGGAAAAAATCTTGAATTTCTATTGGTATTGAAGCTTCTATGTACATCACTATAATCTATCAGTTGTTTAGTATTTAATATTACTTTAATTTTGTGAGAAAATTCTCAGAAGAGTGCTTGTTCAGTGCTTGTAGTGGTTTATAACAGTCCTTTGCTTTTTTTACTTAATAAAACTGGTCTCTTTTTAGCTTGGAAGACCTTTATTTAAGGATCCACGGTAATAATTAGGCTTATGAGGAAAAAGTATTATTATAATAGTATAATTTAATTAACGTTTTGCTCCTTTTTCTCTTACCTTGCTAGCTGGCAAAAGACATGTCATCAGCAGCAGTGAGATGCATCAGAAAAGAAATCAGGGATCTTTACATTAACATTCAGCCGGTTCGAGAACCTGATGATCAAGCTGTTGGGACTGGAAGTGGAATAATGTGAGATGAACCAAAACTTCCTATTAATACCTGTCTTGTAACCTTGCTAACTGATTAGCTACATCTTCTCAAGACACACAAGTAGTCATAAAAAGTGATAGTCTTTTTTTAAAAGCAAGAATATATATTAGGATATTTCAAAACCCCTGTTATGTTTAAAAACCTTTAAAAATATTATATAGGTGAGGGAAGCTTTTCTCCTACAAATGTGTATTAACTACATGTTAAATACATTTAACGCTTGTTTATAAGTATCTGAATGATTAAATTTGGAAGGTGTGAAAGACAATGGTTTTGGCTTTGTTAATATTATCTCACTAGCACTGCCATTCACTGAATTCTTGAGCTGCAACAAAGGGGGAGAGTAGTGGGACCTGGCATGGAGGAATTTGCAGGAGGAATATTTTTTTCCTTTTTTGTCGGGGAGGGTAATAAGTACAGTCCTGCTTCATATCTGAAAAAAAGACAAAAGGAGAAAACATTTCCTGTGTGATCACTCAACACACTGAAATACAAACCCCATACTGATGGTGACATTAAAATTCTGTATTTAAAAACAAAATACAATAATCTTGATTACTTTTCTGATAAATAAGATGTAATGTGAGTAATTCTGTACTTAATACGGATTCTGATTTTTCTGTTTAGCATTGTTGCAGAGACTTCAACAGGTTGTTTGTTAGCTGGGTCATCACTTGGCAAGAGAGGTAAGAGTAGTGTGAAGTACACCTCTTTCAGGTTTAACTTAATGTACGATTAATGAATAGGAATCTGAAGTATTATCTGTTCAAAGGTCTGATGCTTTGAGTTTAATTTTTAATGGATGTTATTTAGTAATAAAGGGTAGTGGAAATCAACAGGTTTTAGTTAATAGAATTTTACACTTTGATAGATTTCTAAGCTGCTTCTGCATAGTCAAATTTATAAAGTTCTTAAACTCACCTTTTATCTGAATGGATTGTTAAGGTCACTGAGTTGAAAAGAATTCTGCATTTTAAGAACATACAATCTTTGCTGTGGTTTACCTGTGAGTTTTTTGCTCAGCACTGAATCTAGTTGTGTATCTAGATTAAAAGGTATAGAAGGGATTTTAGCTGTAATTGGTTTGAATAAAATGTTTCTCTAAGTGTATGCAAGGCTACAGGCTTCCCTCTGCTTAGGGAGTATGAACTATACTTCATCATAAGAGAGGAGTTTTTTTCAAGTGGACATTGGAGGCAAGAGTATGGAAATAAGGTTTAAAAAGTTGTTTGTCATTTCTTGGTTTTCTGTGTTTTTTAAGTGTTAAATAATAATTGGACACATCTTAATCTCCCGGATTTCTCTGTTAGGAAAGAATTCTGACAAAGTTGGCATTGAAGCAGCGGAGATACTGCTTAGAAATCTTAAACATGGTGGAGCTGTGGATGACTCTCTGCAAGACCAAGTAAGGCTCCTATATATGTTTAGATGAAGTATAGCAAGGACATGGATATATGTATTACTTGTAAAGAATTTAAATCTGAGCAGTGAAAGAACAGGATATAGATTTCTAAGTTAGACTGTATCTCTGTCTGGAAGAAAGAGGTAGCAATTCCCTCCCACTCGGCACTTGCTATTTCTAAACCCATGCCATATAGCAGAGGAAGAATAGCATTCTCTTCGCATGTATTAAAGACGAGATTAAGAGAGAGGTTTGTATTTCAGTGTGTTGAGAAAATATCCAGGAGGTGTTCCTGTTTGACTTCCTTGCATAACTACATTTCAGAATAAAGACCCTTCCCCCCACATACTATCGTATTTTGAGTGACAGTTCCTGAAAAAGTTTGGACTATCCTAGATAGGGTTACATTACCTCACCTCTTAGCTTGTAAGCACCCAGCCACGCATTCCTATTACGCAGAATAATAGGAAGTAGTTAGGTGTTGAAGCCATCCTGCTTTTTCTGGAGCATGTGCAATACAATTGGTAGAAATATCGCACAGCTAGATTCAGTGTGTGTGGGGACTGCTCTGAGTTATATGAAGCTTTACAGAGTGTGTGTCATGGTGATGTTTTTAAATCAAATCAGATTTTTTAATACCTGGTGAATACCTGACCATTAAGTGTTCTAATGCAAAACCCCCTTCCTGAGTTTTCTCTCCTCCCCAAGGTAATCTACCAGTCTGGAATCTGAAGTGAGTTTGGTGAAATTTAGAGTGGGGGCAAAGTTAAATGTAATAACAGCAATTCAGCAGCAAATTCGACTGTGGAAAAGTAGCAGCCCTTCTATGATATGTATTAGAGTAGTAATTTCCCAAGCTTCTTGAATCTTGGATCACTCTTAATACTCAGCACCATGTACTTTTATAAAATTTTAACGCTGCAAGGCAAATGCAGTGACCTACATCAGTTGTGGACTACTCGCAGTTTGGAACCATATTTTCATTTACAGATGTTTTGCATGTTTTTGCTTCACTTTTCTTTTTTGATCTTGCTCCGTAAGTTGCTAGGATCTAAATAGTTATTTAATAATTGCCTTTATCTACCCTTTCAGCTGATCATTTTTATGGCGTTAGCAAAGGGGGTGTCCAGAGTGAAAAGTGGACCAATTACACTTCATACTCAAACTGCTATACACTTTGCAGAGCAGCTAACAAAGGTGAGTTGAAAACTTGAGGAAGTTTTACCAATCTGTTATCATCCTGTACACTAGGAAGTGTGAGTTGTATAGACTCACTCTGATTTTAGCAGGATTTGTGAACTGAATTTTCCCTCATGGAGGACAATTGATAAAATAGTTGCTACAATATTTATATGGGAGTTTACCAGTAGAAAGTGAACATATTTTATAGTTAAATGCCTTTAGAGTGGTTAGATACCTTTACCACTTTCATTTAAATGTTTTTAATGAAATCAGTTAAATCTCTCCACGTGCACAAACTATAAATAGATTATCAGACATCAGATATTGAAGATTTATGTATATTATATGTGTATTATAACGTGTATATTATATGTATACTATAACATGTTTAGTGATATATATTTTTAATCCTGTTCATTTTAGGCCAAATTTACTGTAACAAAATCAGAAGAAGAAGATCCTAGTAAAGATGCTTACATCATTGAGTGCCAAGGAATGGGGATGATAAACTCAAACTTGTAGGGTTTAAAAAAACCAAACAAACACGCTAACAAAAGCAAAACTCAACATACCTCAGTGATGTATTGCACTACATTTCAGTGGATGTGTAATATGCTGGTGAACAGGAGGATCCTTCTGTCACATCTGATTGATTTGATTTAACTTCAAGGATGATGTCTAGCTTTCCTTTGGCATGCTGAGAATCTGTGGTGTGTAAAATGAAAACTTTTTTTTCTTTTACTGTTAACAGCAAAATGAGTACAGACAGGACAGCAAATAGAATAAAATGCATGTGTTTGGGCAGCTGAGAACATCAATTAGAAGCTTTAGGAATTCAGATTCACCAAAGTAAAAATCACTACTTCAGTTTCCAAAAAACACTTAGATGATACGTTCTTTCCCCTTAAGACTATGTAAGTTTGATTCTTTGGGATCCTTTATGTATTGGGGTATGTGGAATGAAGTGCACCATCAAATCTGTATCTCTGTTCTTCTTCTGTAATCATTTTGCTGAAATTGATTGTGAGAAAAAATAAAGCACTATCACAATATGAAAACCTGGTATTTATTTTTGCTATTAACATCTCAGCAGTTTATATTAATGGGAGGCTGATACAAAGTAACTTTTCATAAATGTCACTTCTTTCCCTCCATACAGTAAAAACAGTCCATGCTTAAAGCAATCTGCTTTTAAATCTTTTTTTTTTGTCTTTTTTTTTAAATCTCCTAAAGATGAGCTTAAAAATGTACCATGTTACATCCCAAACATGACATACTAACATTATGCTCTGATAGCTTTACCCTGTAAGGGAAAACTCCATATAGTCAGTATCTAACATCTCAGTTATGTATTATAAGCAGCAATAGGACTTGGAGTATTAACCAAAATGTTACTACATAAAAGTCAGTTGATAGTAACCTGGAGGAATTGTGATTATTTATTTGAATAATAGAGAACAAGTATTTGAATCTATGTTCTACTGTCTTAGAAAGGGGAAGAGGAAAAACCTGGAAGAAATTACACCATGGAGATGTAAATGAGATGCTTGTGCAATTGAGAGTTACATCTACATCTTACAAATTAATTAAGATTTTATATATTACTGCAAGGGATTTTGAGATCTTCCAGAGAAAGCATACTGACAGATACAAAGTAATAGAGACCTGCAATGAAGAGAGTTTTTTTTTATAGAAGCTGTTTATGCTTCTTTGTGCGGTACAAGCCTATGGCAGTACTGTATTAGCAGACCTGAAATGAAACAATGATCTTGTTAGTTTACTAAAGGATCTACATTGCACCAAGCTGCTGCTGTTTGTTCTTTTTAAAAGCAGTACTTAATTTCACCTGAGATTAGGGAGCTGTTCTTGAATATACATATATACACATGTATATATGCATACATACACTGAGCAGTGCATATACACACAAGTGTATTCAGGCATATAAATCTAGTTGCATTATCCCCCAAAGGAGGATTAGGCAGTGAAGTACTTTTGTAGTTCTGGCCTTGGGCTTTGCTACAAAAGCTTATTCTGAACTAAAAGGAAAACAAAGGGTGAGATGAGGCATCAGTTCTATTTTGCATATGAAGGCCTGAGTCACAGAGTTGGAGTGACTTAACCAAAACTTCATAAATGCACTCCAGGAGCTTGAATTGCTGTCCAGGTTTCCCATATCCTAGTCCACAGCCTTGGCTCTAAGATCTTTTTCTCAGTTATGACTATTGAACTTAACATTTAACAATAACAATTGATTAACAATTACTTAACAATCGCTATGTTTCTTCTTAGGGTTCTTTCCCTCCTCCCTGAAAACAAGTGCAAAGGAATGAGATGCTATTAATTTCTGATTAAAAATTATTATTTTCTCTAATACTGAGAATGACCTGAAGGGGGCAGCAGATACCTTCTGCAGTATGCTTGAAGCACGGGCATTCTAACAGCAGCTGATAAACGGAGCGCCTCTCTCTCTGAATTACAAGTCTGTGCTGTTCATGACTTTCCATGATTCCCTTTGGAGAAAACCAGAATGTATTTCTCAAAGAAGTTTGAAAGAAAGCTCCCAAAGGGTTGTTGTCTGTGCTTAAGAAAGCAAGCTCTTCTAAAGCAGAGATTTTAAAGGATCTTTACCTGTTTTCACAATTCAAAAGATTAACATACCTGACTAATTTTCCACTTAATGGAGAGATTCCTGCTGAACTATTAAGTGTTTTGCTACAGCAATAGCATGGTACAGAAAAACCTGAAAAAACAAGAGACAGACAATGAAGTACTAATTTTCACACTTCTCAAAAAATACAGATTGACGAGAAACTAATAAGGAAAAATCTCTCTACTTCTTGCTAAAATAACCCAAAAGGTAATCTCTTTGGGCTAGGTCATAGAAAGCTTTAGGTCAGACGGGATGGCTGGGCGTCATTTAGTTTAACATCCTGATCAAATATTGCTCAAATGTTGGCCTTGTCCAGCCCAAGTTTTGACAATTTTTGAAGATGGAAATCCCACAAAGTTTCCAGTCAACTTGTTACAGAGCTTGTCCATTCTCAGAGCCGGCAGTCAATGTGAAGAGGCAAAAGGGGGGGTTGTTTGTTTATTTGTTTGTTTTTGTTGTAGGTTTTTTTTAAGTTGAAGGACTGTTTGTTAAATGAAAGTTACTTCCTGCTACAAGAAACATTAGAAAGGTGAGCATAGTAATATACCAGTTCTTCGTTAATTCCTGAAAAGAAAACATGGCAGAAGACAATGATATAATCAGTTCTACACTATTCAGAAGATTTCTGGTATGCGGGGAATCCTCGGGATTCCTAGGAACAAGGAAGCTTCAGTAGGAAGCCCTAGAACTAACATGTTCAAAACTCCAAACCAAAAATTAATTTCGGAAAGTTACATAACATTGCTTAAAATTAACACAGAAAAGCATCTTAAATGAAGTTTGTAACAAACATAGTTGACAAACATTCCTTTTTATTGCCATGGAAGTTCAATTGCTGGATTCTGTATAATTTAATAGCCTTTAACCAATACCCAGTCAAAGAACTTTCACGAGTACAGATAATTAAATTTAATTCTTGTGCAGTTCAAACCTTTGTGAAAATTATGCATCCCAAGAAATAATGACAATCACATTCTCTGTAGTGTTATTCAAAATAAACCAACATCGTGTATATCTCTATTAATTACACTCCAGCAGCTAATGCCTTCCCTTTAGGTTTTAAAATCTCCAGCAAGTATCTTGCACACTTGGCCTTCTTGCCCTGTAATCACGACTTCACTTTAGCAATCAAAGAAGCATGTTCCACTTTCTTGCCTAATGGATTTTTTTGTGTAATGTAATCCTATTTAGGAGATGTTAACGCCTAGACAGTTTAAAGATTAAATAAACTAACATAACTAACGTTTGTCATGTTAAGAAAAGCTTATGACTGAAAGTACAGCACAATCAAATTTTTTAGATCTATGCAGGCTTCTATATATTCATAAACATAACATATTGCATTTATGCACAGAAAGTAAGATAAGCTTAAGCATGTTTTTTATCTGGTCTCAAAGGTTGGCTGGATTACTTTTTCATAGTTTTGTTTGCTTCTGAAAAACTATGCCAGTTTATACACCTGAGAGGATCTCTACAGTACAACCAAAATTTTTCCCACATTCACAAATGCCTAAGTCTGTCTCTGAACAAGTGTAGCAAAAAAGAAGAGCTAGAGAAACGCTGATAGAACTATCTTCTGTTAGAATTTGTAATTCTATCCAAGTAGAGATATTTTGTGAAATCAGGTCTAATCTTTCTTTTGGACAGAATTTCAGAGTGTGCAGGATTGTTTCTAAGGAGAGTAAAAAACAGAATGGAACAAAAATCAACAACAAACAAAAAATCTTCTATTGAAAAATTGAAATGCAATCCGTCTTCCACACAGGCCTACAAAAAAAGTATAAATGCCCAGCCAACATTATTGAATAAAGATTAACAAAAGCCAGGTTACCAGAAGAGTTTCTTCAACCTCCTCTCAGTAAACATATGATAACTAGAAGCTCAGCAAAACCAGCCCCCACTGTTCCACCCTCCCCTGCCTCCCATAAGGCCATTACAAAGCGCAGCAGGGCACTGATGGTTGGCAGCCCTTGGCCAGCTTCATTCCCGTCCCATTCGAGTGTCCAACCTGCTCTTGTTGAGACATGAACATCTGGGCCACCACCAAGCAGATGAGGACCTCGCAGGACACCCGGGCTGGCCTGCTGGCCCTCCCTTCCTCTACTCTGTCACCTTACGTCTGTCCCCCTTGTCATCCTGCGCTGCTTTGTGGGCTGAAGGAATCCACTGCTGATTCGATCAGGCTTTAACTGCAAAGCCGTTCTCCTCACAGGACAGAACATCTCTAGATAGGAGACATCCACAACCAGCAAACTCTTCAATAAGGTTAAATTCCCCAAACAATTCTTTCCCCTTGCTGTGCATGTGCACACACACATGCACACACGCAGAGTTTTATTACCCAGGCCCAATTCACATCTTGTCTCTTCATGGTGACCTCTTACCAAGAAATGTTTACCACAGTTTCTGTACTTTTTTAAAATATAATAATTAATTACTCATCCTTAAATATATACTTGAACACATTTTAACTGAGGCAATAAAATTTATAAAATGGATTTAGGGCTACTAATATCATTCATACTCTACCAAGTTGCTGTTTTCCCTTTTCAACAGCAGGGTTTCATGTCACAAAACTTAAATCCTCTGGATTTACATTTACATTAAATTCACTTAGATTTTAAATCCACAAGTCAAAACATGAGCTACAGTTCTTGTTACATCACACTCCTACACTGCACGTGCCATACATACTTCAGCTTAAACTTTACAGCATAATTAAGTCTTAAAATTAATGCAGTGTGTGCAAATTAATTGTTAGTAGTTAGTGGTATAACTTTTCTTTTTTTAAAACTTCCTGCCCTTTTTGAATATTAACTAATAATTACATTGCATTACCTGAAGCTTTTTAACTTTCATTTATATCAATTTACAATCATATCATTTTTAGCGATAATATTAAGTGACTTAGATTAAATTACTTGTAGGAATGTATTAACCTTTTGTTCAGGAAGAGATGAGACATCACTTGCACCTGCTCTACAAATATGCACCGGGTTTTCTTATGCTAATGAGAGCACATTAGAATCTTATATAAAAACTTTGATGTGGGTGCATAGATACAACTAAGATGCTTACATTTAATACTGCTCAAACAAGTAGTGGTGATGACTCACAAGTTCTATATAGCAAGGAAATAAGATTAATCCTCTCAAACTAGGTGTCTCCAGTACACTTCCACTGAAAGAGTATTATGTTTAGATGAATGTGGTGATTAGGAAAGGCATTGTGCTAATGTGTTATGTGGGGACTGAAGTCCGCTTGGAGCGGGAGGCTGGATCGGGGTCCTCCTGCCGGGAATAATTCTGCATTATCCTATGTTCCTGAATGTCATATCTGGCAACTAACGATCACCTGAACATCATGCTGAAGACCTCCCTACAACAATATTCCTGCAGAAGTTATTTGCTCTTGGAAAACCAAAGCTGACTTTATTGGTTAAAAGGAGCCACATGTTAAATAAAACGCCATACCAAATAAAGGTGCATACAGAAAAAATGCCAAGTAAAATTATTTGAAGATTTAACAATGGAAAAAGTTTTTTAGAATTAGAGTTATGTCTTCCTGAATGAAAAAAAAACAATGCAAACACAGAAATTCTATCTGTTGGTGACTAAAGGGAATATGAAGTAAAATTTGTATCTGAAAATCAAGTAAGATAGATCAACTGGAAAGGATTGTCACTACCTCCCTAATATTTGACTGCAGAAAAGTCTGCACAGACGGAGGTAAAGCAAGTGGGAACATAGGCCTATGTAAACCTAGGCAGAACCAAATTTTTTTCTTTAATCCAGGATTTACTAGTACATTCAAGACCAAAGATCAGGGTTTAGGAAACTTACTGATAAGTCCACTTAAAAGCTAAAAGCTCTTATGAGGTACACATATGGAGAAGCTCAGAGTAGAAGCTGTGTGATTTTGAGCTTTTGTACCACCCAGCTGCCTCCTGGCTTTTTCACAACCTCTCCTCTGCCCACGAGTCCTTTCTGAACTCAGTACCGTAATCCCAGGACGATAGGATATCTGCTGCTACAAGAAACTCTGATTTGAAAATCCCACTTTCATGTAATAACTGAATCTTTTTCTTCATATCTGAGTATTTTAGGATAAAACTTTAGACAAATTTTCTGCCACACCATACAAGTGTTAGAAAACAAAGCTTATTAGCTCAGAAAACATCTAGAATTATTTATTTTTCTCTCCTTCCAGATATATTTATTTATCCAGCCACTCAAGCCTTCCATTACTGGATGAATAATTCCTGTGTAAAGAGACAATCTGTGAAAGCATTTAATGATTTTTCCACGTGGAAGCCTCTGTATAAACAGAAAATTTTACACACACTGCATTGTTATGGTTTACACAACTCCAGCTGACGTGAAGTTTATAAAACCCCTGTAATCCTGGAATGTACTGGTAGAGCATGTATTTTCTCAGCCATTAATGTCTGTAGCATCAGAACAAAGTCAGGCTGTCCTGGACTGCTATCCTTTCTTTACATTATCTTCCATGGAAAAAAAGGTGAAGAATAAAGTATTCCCTTTTTTGTCAGAATGGAGCCTTACACACCAAGGCTGTGCAGGCTAAGACAGATTCCAATATATTGTATCTTAGAAACAGTGGTCAAGATTTTGCTGTTACTTATAATATGATGAAACCATAAATATGGGGATTTACATTACTGTAAGTGAAGACAGAATTTGGGCTATAAGCATAAATCGAAAAGACTGTCAGACTACAGCATTTGGCACACAAAGGAGAGTATGCAGTAAGTCAAAACAGCATTTCCATCTCATTTATTCTACCATCACCCCTGCTCCAAATGCAGCCACAGGCTACTTTGATTTTAAATTAAACTTTGCTGTAATGGCTTCCCAGTGAGTACTTCATAGCAAATGAATTATACACACTCACCTCTCTTTCGGCTATTCAAATTTACCAATTATTTTGCTATTTATAAAAGTTAGCCCTCTCTTTCCCAGCTTCCTTTCCAAAGTTTCACTAGATTTTGCCTTTCTCCCTGATGAAGAAATAAGTCAAAAGTGAGATCCTCTATCAGTACCATTTTAAGAAGGGAATGTAAAAAAAGATGCTCAATTTATAGCAATGTAATTTCACAAAATTTCCAAAAAAGTCAAAGAAGTTACTCTGAAGTAATACTGGAGAGCAATGGCCCCATGCTGAACGGGGAATATCAACACGTGCTGACAGACCTTAGATAGGTACAGTGGGCTAGTCATCAGAAATGAGGATAAGCACATGGCCCTTATATGTTTAAGTGATTTGGTGACGCTGTATAAATATCTCTTATCAGAACAAGATTGCTAGCATTCTCTTCTACGTGGGAGAGTTCATTTTCATAATCAAATTATCAGATGTAAAACTGTATGGAAGAAAGACTATATGAGTTAAACTGGACTGCATGAGCTCAAAATAGAGTTAAAAATTAATTACTTTTCATGAAGCCCAGCAAATCTCAGGTCTAAACCTCCCATATTTACAATACGCCAACATTATAGCTCTGAACTTTAACCTTCAGCTGTTCAACTTTACCAATGATTTTGCTATACACCATCTACTTTTCTCAACTTAAACATTCTTAATACTGTAATTCCTTTTTATTTCTCTTTCCATTCCAAAATGTAAAAGTCTCTGGTCTGAAAAGCCTTTGCAATCTGTTTTTTAGCATTTTCTGTTTTTTAATGCTGGAAAAAGAAAAATTTCCAAAAAAACCACTAAAACCAGTCTAAACTGCTGCTCTTGCGAGAAGGCTAAGACCAATGCAACTGATTGATGAAATCATTTAAATTTGTTAATTTGCTTCACCTTAAATTACAACTGGAACAAAATTTTCAAACCTGACATTTCAAAAGCACCTAAGCGATTTAGAAGTATTTATGTTTCAATGGGAGAAGGCCTGCTCCCAGGTCACCTAAAGCATACTTACATACTTTACAAACTTTCATTTTCAGAGGTGGCAACTACTTGCACTCTTACTGAAGTTTACAAGCGTTGCAGTGTGGTCAGCTCCTCTGAATCTGAGGCCTCGCACCTTCAAAGTATGACAGTGTTGATACCACTGTTCTACCTCTGGTTATGACAGCATATTTAGGTTTTCTTTCCTTTTTTTATGAGGTGTAAAACCTGCACAGCTGAAAATAGATGTGATTTGTAATAATGAAAAAGGATATTTAGAACGAGCTAATGATGTAGTCAAAATGTCATATACTAAATAAGAATACCTTATGTTGTCAGAAATATACTTAACCGTTTGTACTTTAGGAAGGGAATTAGGGTAACTGAAACAATGATAACCACTGTCATAGCGAGAAAAGGTCGATGCAAATTTCAGCTAACTTCCTTTCAACATAGTTTGGCCAGTCAGCACAAATAATTTTGAAGCCATGCTTTTAGACAGATTTATTTTCTTCCCTCTTAGAAGACGGTGACCTCAAGGACTACAGGATTTACATCCTCTGACTGCAAGCCAGATTTCTGTATCCTGTTTATTATTTAATAGGTGCTCTGTAAAATAAGCACAATTCAAATACTTTGCCACTCAATCAAGAGTCAGACCCAAGCCCAGATTTAGATAGAATTTAGGTATGTATTTTACCCAGTGATTATTTAATGGTCCTGAAACAGACCCAATGAAGCCCTCTCCCACGCGAGTGCCCAGCCGCTCGGGTTAGCATGCGGGCAGAGGAGAGCCTCTCTCGCAGCCCGCTGGGGAGCTCGTGGCTGCAGCAGGCTGGAGGGACAGCTATTTAAATCCTCTCTGTCAGAGGAAGAAATTAAACATACATCTCCTACTTTCTGGACGATGCTTTAACTCACACACACTGTGAAAAGAAAGAAACACTAACACCTCTTGTCCTGATTTTTAAGTGACTCCTGCTGTTTTTCTGAAGAAAAGATTGCAGGTCTCTCACCCTGCGGAGGGATTACAAATGGATGGAAAGACCTCCCTGCAGGCCTGAGGTAAGAGCTGGGTTTCGAGCATACCCCGGTATCGCTCCCTCCAGGTTAGGTCCCAGCAGCGTTCACCGTGACTTTGGATGCTTTCCTGCTCCATCCTCAGGGGGGTTTCCCTGCGCCTGGGGCCAAACACGGGCCCCTGGGCTGCACCGCCGGGAGCTGCTGCTGCAACCTAACTTTGCCCCCAAGATCGCTTCTCCCGCCACGTGACTTCATGAAGTGCAAGTTTCCAGTAAATTTTAGGCAGGCTGTTTCCCAGAAGCCGCTACCCCCTGGACATGCTGGCAGTGTGAGTCAGATAAATAAGATAAAGTTAAAATTCAGCAGAAGCGAATAGGGAAAACTCAGCAAAAATTGCAGTTTTCCATACGATCTTGTAACATATTACAGAATTGGTGGAACTCGGCAGGTTTAAACTGCAGTCTGCCCCTACTGAGCTCACCCTTTCTTTCGCCTGCTTTCTCATTCTCTCCCAGTCGCTCTTCGCTCTCTCTGTATCGCTGGCTCTGGGAACTGAATCTGCGAATGGGTGAACAACCCAAAGCCCATTTTCTAAACATCAGACTAACTGCGTCTCCCGCTTGCAGACTCAGCGGCGGTGAAACTGAGTACTTATGACAAGTGAGATCAAATTTAACAGCACCCTCCTTTTTTCTCCCCATCCCGTTCTGATTCTACATTGATCTTCTGTGGCCTGCTTTCAAGTTAATTTCTTTTCTGTTCTCTGTGCTTTTCTTCACCTTCCCTCCAACTTTACATTTACTTTCCTTCTCCTCTCTCCCTTTACTCTCATATCTACTTACAAAACATTACAATATCATGGTATTGTTAAACTACAGAATTAAAAGTACAGTCTGGCTCCAACTAACCTTGGTCCTTGCAAAACCATTTTATTTCCTGCAGGCTACAACAACTGGGAATGCAGAAAGCTTTCAAGGTCATCTCAGCAAGCCCTTCCTACAGTCTAGCTGGACGGAGGCTCAGTGCTATGCGGAGATACGTTTTGGCATTCCCAGGAATGCAGCAGTTGCCTGTGTCTGCAGACAGAGCTACAGTAAATGGTGGTTCAAGATATCTTATGAAATAAAAGGAGTACCAGAATATGGGATTCACCTTGTTTCCCCACCTGTTTAGGTGACAGAGTGTTGTTCAGAGCATGCCTAAAACTGCATCCAAACTGTTGAAGATGGGAAACTGGAATGGAAAATTCACAAAATTACTTGCGTGAGATTCCTGAGGTTTCCCAACTTCATATAGAAAAAGAACAAGACTGGCTTTTCTCACTTAAGTGTAAAACTATCCTTCGATTAAAACAAAGATATACAAAATCCACAAAAAAAAAACAGAAAAAAACAGATTAAAGAAAACTTGATCAAGCTTTCTGAACCTCCAAAAATTCTCTTTCCCAGCATATTACTCCTACATATGCTTTATCTACCCTGCACTCAAACTACCACCATATGAGGAAGAGCACTCTTCGGCCCCAGCATCTTTCTCCTAATGGTTTCAAAATTATTTATGTGATTTAAGCCTCACTGTATGCCCATAAGATAAAACAGTGTTACAAGATGGGATGTAGGACAGAGAGGCAAGTGAAATCAATTGCTAAAAGGCTTATTGGAAAAAAACAGAGTCAGAAAGTAGGTTTCAGGATCCCTGGCTCTCCATGCCTAGTTGCACTGCATGACTGCAATGCAGTGACTGCAATGCAATGACATGAGGTTGCATGACTGCAATTTAGTAATGATTGTGAGATTTATAATTATTTTTAAAGATTTCTACACATCACAGATGATAGTGATATTTTAAATCTCTCCAATATACGAATATATAATTAGCTCTTCATGTTCATGCTACCAGATCTCTGAAAAGTCCTAAAGTGTCTCATACACTGTTCACATTTGGCACAATTTTCTCCTCTGGAACAAAAACTCACACCCAGCTTGTGTGCTGTACCACAGCTGTTCCAGCAGAGCATTAACCCTCACAAGCACACAGGGCTTATGTAATGCCTCCGTACAAATATGAATGCAGCATGAGAACAGGACCAGAATAACTCAGAAACCACTTCTGGTTATGAGAGGTTGGGAGTCTCAGGTTAGGATCAACTGCAGTTTTGTGGCAATTTTGTGATTTTATCCAAAAGATAAGTGGCAAAATCTTTGCAGGGAAACTGTTCTCCATCTGGACTGCTCCTTGACAACCTAAGTCACTGCTCCATGACTCCTGGCACTTTCATGATCATCCCTCCCACTGTGTCACAAGCTGCTACCTGGCCTCCTCTCCACAATGTTTCTACAACTACAGCCATACAGCTGTATAGGAACACATCTTGCACATGGCATAGCGTTGGGTCACAGCCCTGAAAACACTTAAAACTGCTATCTAATTGTAAATGGTCTTACTGGAGTGAAATGAATTTACTCACACATTTAAAAAGCATTATGTTCTGTTAATACATGATTTGCAGACTCAGATAATTAATTTCTCTGAGTAACATGATAATGTTTAAAGATTAACAAAACAGATCTTAGCCTTTGAGATGAGTTACATCCGGGTGCAAAAAGATTATGGGTCAACTTAATTTCATTAGTTCTTACCTTGTCTATACCATTTCAATGCAATCATTCAGAAAGGAGACAAATTTGTTAACAAAGTTAAATTAAAGATGTAAATTAAGTTAGAGATATTAGTAATATTAAAATATTGCCTTCTACTACCAAAAATTAATAACACAATGAAAAGACTCAACATTCACTAGTAAAAAGGCTTTTCATAGCACCAGCTTTTGCTTAAGCAGTTCACAAATTTTAGTAATTAACAGATTAAAAACCACCCTGGCACAGCTTTACAACTGCATGCAAATAGAGACATTATTTCCCCCATTAATCCTAGAAGCAAATAGTAAAACTGTTAGCCAAATTTAGGTCAGGAGATTAAATAGCTGAGAAGATGGCTGTCAGTTCACACTACAGTCATGCTTCTCTAAAAAAGAGCATCTGTTGGCTGACATTACAAATTTTGATATTACACAGATATGCATCTATGCCAACCGACTTTAGACATAACTGAAAAAATGTTCCCTAAGCAATTTATCTATGAGAAGACAGTAGAAAGGCAAACAACAGCAGCAGTTTAACATGCGAGATTTATATTCTTGAGTCCTGGGTTTTGACACAAAGTATTTTTAATTTTTTTCTTGTTGAGCAAGTGGGTGATATTACAGGATGACAGGAACAGCACATGTTCTTAACCAGCTTGCTCTTTCCAAACAATGCTGGGAAGCTGCTGACATACCAATATGCAATATGTATCGCTTGTAGAGCAGAACTGCTGAAAGTAACTCAGCCGGCACATTCACAGGCAGTTTCGGATCTACTCACCAGGTTCCCTAGGGAAAGCGCCCGCTCCCGAACTGCAGGCTTTCCCCAGGAGCAGCAAACACTGAACCGTCGCGGTGCGGCTCCCAGCCCCAGGTTCACCCTTGGCATCTGCTGTCCAGCCGTTACCCTCTACGTGTCCCTCAGGTGAGCACCACTGCTGCAGTGGAAGGCGTTAAGAAATGGTATCTCCGTAACACAAGGAAGCACATACTGGAGTTCATGGCTCCTGAGATGTGACTGGTGTGATTATAAAACAGGTAATCCAAAATAGATATACACTCACCACACCATACAAAGAACTTTCAAAGAAGAGAGGGTCAAAAGAGGTGCTTTCTATAACTAATATTAATAAGAAGTGAGAACTTCTCCCTTTTATTCAATGCTTATTCATTAAAAGCGAAATATGCTGACATTCCCCCACCCCAAAAGTTCTTATAATCTTCCACAGTGACAAAATATATATTTTAACTGGCTTCCAATGACATCGGTGATCTATGGATAGTTGATCCTAAATGTCATTCACAATATCTTAAAAAAGGAAAGGGATGTGTCGGCAAAAAGCACTGCAGGGCAATGGTAGAAGAGAAATAGCCCATCATCACATCCTCCTTTACAAGGATTAAATCCTGTATCCTGTGTAATCCCTAACAAGCCTCATTTATTTCTATGGTGCAGGACCTTACATTTAAAATAACATTAAGACAATCTTAAACTCTTTCTGGTAATAAAGATTTACTTTAAAATACTCTTTAATCAAGGAGTCCTGATGTGATTATCAATCAAATGCATTTAAAATGTTCAAGGAAATGGAAAATATTCTTCAGACAACTTGGAAAATCCAGGTCAGGCTTTAGAAATATCAAAAACATCCAGAAAGAAGCTAACTGCCTCTGATTTCCTACAGGAAATTTTTGCTGGGTAACATGCTGAGTAATGGTTATTTAGATAAGGTTATTAAACTCACTATAAAACTAGTGTGCATTTTACTAAGTAGACAATTAACAATCATTGTTCTGAGTTCAGTAAAAACCTCTGCGTAGAGTGCATCTAGGGTTAAAATAAGGTCAGCTATCACAAGTAACTCGTTTCACAGTCATTTTCAACCACGATGCAAGTGTGGAAGAGGTGGCTCTGTCACTGCACTGATTGCCAGCGCTGCTAGCTTGGCTGCACTAGCCTAAATATGAGTAAGACTCTATGGCAATCTGGATTCAGTACCTGATCCATCCAAAAATTAACTCAGTAGGAAAAAAAAAAAAAAAAGAGGATGGGAGTGGAGGAGAAAATAGTTTTCATTAAACAGCAGGCTCTCATTTTGGCTTACCATGGGCGAATGGGGATAGAAAGCATGGAATATCCTCTCAGCTCAGACTTTGTCAGCTTAAAGCAAACACATCCCACAATACTAGGATCTGCAAGGAATGAGAAGCAAAATAATACAAGAAACCTTATAATTCCTTTAAGGTAACAAAATGATGGAGCTTCATTTGGAATAGTAAGTACTGGATTGATCACCACCTATGAAAGGTGATGCTGCACTAGAAATTTTGGAGAGGGTGACAGAAATTACTGAAATGTGAAAAGCCTTACAACTATTACAAAAAGAGTGATGTTTTGATTTTTTTTTTAAATTTAGAAAGGATATGAGTAAGACGAAATTACACACATTAATCAATAGTGTAGTAAAAAAAGCTAGATGACAAACTTTTGTTCTTCCTGTGTCATAGCTCAAAAACAAGGGGACAAAAAGTACTGAAGTATTTCAAACCAATCAAAGGAAACACTTTTTAAAAAGTATGCAATTAAACTATGCAGCTCTTTTCCACCAGAAGTAATTTGAGCCAGTACTTTAACATGAGTCATGAAAGGATTGGACTTGCAACTATTGCCAGCTATTTGGAAAAGAGACTAAGTCTTATACCTGCAGGCTTAAATTTAAGCAATCTGTATCCGATATCAATCCCCCCCGCCATATTACAGAAACAACTGTTCCTAAATCTGTCTCTAGGGAGTTTCTTCCATCTTCCTGTGAAATACTGGGTGCTGCTTATTGCCAAAGAACAGTATCCTGACCTGTCTGAATATTTTTTTATTTGCTCTTGTATGGGAATTCCATTGTTTCTTACAAAATGAGCAACGGTACCTTGTCATATAGAACCACAGAAAAATTTAGTTTGGGATGACCGCAGGAGGTCATCAGCTCCAACCTCCTGCTCAAAGGTAGGTTACCCAGTTAAGGGTTGCTCAGGGTCTTACCCAGCTGAGTGGTGAAAATCTTCCAGGGCAGAGGTTGCACAGCCATTGAGCAACGTGCTCGAGTGCTTAACCACTCTCGCTGTGATGAGATTTTTCGTTCTTGTCCAATTGGAATTGCCCTTGTCACATATTTTGACCACAACCTCTTGTCCTTTTATTATGCTCCTCTGAGAAGAGGCTGGATCTGTGGTCTCTCTAAGCCCTGTTTAGTGGAGGGATATGGAAAGACTGCAGTCAGACCACAAATACATTTTGCCCTTCTAACATGCATTTTTTATCTGGCAAGAGTATTTAGACATATCACCAGACTACAAACTACAAGTTGCAAAACAGATTAAACGGAATGAAAAGGAGGCTTGTATTAGCCACAAAGTTTCTTATACTTTGGCTTTTAAAACTGTAGTCATTCACAGTATATTTTCCAAAAAGTCTTTGCTTTAATTTCAATTTAATTCTGCGACCTCTTTAAAGGTAGGAATCCTATTGCATAATTTGAATAGAACTATCAAGGAATGTATTGATCATGCATATAATATGAAATTTAAGGTGCTTCCTTATGTGACCTGTGCATGCAAAATAATTTCAGTGTGACCCAGAAGATGCACTGTATTACATCCCTTTATCTAAATTGCAGACTTTCGTCTCTTCCTATAAAAACCAGGAGTCTGAGGATGGCTTTTTTAAAAAGACATTTACACTGCATGCTTTCAAGATGTCTACACTTGAGAGCTCAACTGCAGAAAGATACAACTAAAAAGAAGTATTCATCTTTTAAGTACAATCAGGGATGTTAATCTTGCCATTCTGAACCGACAGTCTTTCTTTTCAAGTGTCATAGACTTGAGCTCTGATTACACACTCTTCACAAAAAAAGAAGCTCCTGTTTCCCCTTTACTTTGTGCTGCTGATCTATTTTTTCAAGTATTCATTTTGATAAATAATACAGGACACTACCCTGAAATTAAGTTTTTGTCAATAAGATTTTGCCATTAAGAGTGGAAACAATATCTATGTAAACAATCTTTTACAAAATTCAATGAGATTTAGAAATCTACAAAGTCAGTAAGCTCCCCAGTATTTCTCAGGTTCGTTTTATTATTACTGTCTATCCTGTTTTATTATTACTCTTATTTTATAGGTTGGGACATTTAACAATGCATTAGCTTTTCTTAATTTAACAATCTCTGATCCAAAATCATACATGCATTAGACTCTCTTAGAATCCAAATAATCTACATCAAAATTCCTTACCAAGTTTGTCAAAAGCATTAAGAAGACTTTCATTTTGTTTGAAATGAACAAGAGAAAGTGTGGTCTTGCTCCTGCCCACCCAAAACATGAGTGTCGCAGCTACCCCATGCTTCATTTTAAACTCAACAAAAGGAAGAGGATAGCTCGATCCAACAAACAAAATAAAAATCAAACACCCTCCTTGCAACAACCCCAAAATTTACTGTCTTCTTCAGTCCTTCAATCAGTCAAGAAAAAAACATCTACCCCACCTCAGAATTGTCCTCAGATTTTCTTCCAATTTTTGTTTTATATAAAACACTTGACCTTCATTTTTTAGTTATATCCATTCTGCTTGTTTGTTTAAAAAACATAATAACTTGAATATCAAATATCTAAGTGAGAGCTCTTAAAATGTGAAAGTAATGTTTATTGCTCACTTATACCACGTAAAATACAGTCATTGGCAATCTACAGACTGTATGTTGAACTATTCCTTAATAGACTTTGCACTTTCAGCCCCCTAGCTCTATTTTATGGGATCACTGCCAAACCCCTTCCTCCTGCTGCTGACAGCTTGCAGCAATACTGTGCAGAGTTCTTCACACCACATTCTTCAGTCCGAGACATTATCTAGAAATCTAGATAGTTCAGTGTTGAAAGATTGCTCAAACTTACTCCTGCTTTCTTCTATTTTGAAAAGAACACAAAACAAAACAGTATAAACAAAAACCATAACAAGCCAACAAAACTTTGATATAGGTAAGTTAAGCTTTGCTAGAAAAACCTGAAGGGTAAAAAAACCTCCAAAAGCTCCCAGAGGTCAAACTACCTGTCAAACTCAATAAAGTGGAACTTCCCTGCAAACAAAGATGTACTATGTATTTAATACATATGTGTATATGTACTTTTAATACATTATTTAATGCATTAATACAATATGTATTTTTAATACTTTACTATGTATTTACATAATTTCAAGTGACAAAACAAGTGAACAGAAAACAAATCCATTACAAATTACTAAATACAGAGAAGCAATGTCTGAGTCAGGAAGTTCCCGAGCTGCAAAACTGCTGGAGGCTGAGAGTGCATTTGGAGAAGGTATTACTATATGGGTTTTGTTTGTACAGTCTTTCTTGGGCATTAACTTTCAACTAGTGCTAGTTAAAAAAACTGCTGGTCTGACTTAGTCATTCTTATGTTCCACACTGTGGTGAACCTCATTTCCCTTGTTGCTGCGGCTTTTTCTAAAATTGTTTTTTTACCTCATTACCTGGGTCTTGTTCCAAAATTATGTGTGTGCACTCACAAAAGACTGCAGAAACCTTGGGAACGAGCCAGCATTAATTTTAGCCAATATTTGCCTTCGCTTCTCTATTTAATCATGCCCAAGGCTCAACAGATGCCTGGATCCAAACCCATATCTACTCACCTGTTTCTCATCACTACAAGAGGGCTTTGCTAAGAAAAAACACAACAGCTTCTAGGAGGGGGATTTTCACATCCAAAGAAGCGCAGATCTCAGAGATTCTTACAGCCCCATTATATTCAATTAACAGTGAGCTCTATAGAGATAGGGAAGAAAAAGGAATAGTTGTGTTCATCCCTAATCATATATGCAGATTACTTGCAACAGTGCTCTTCAGCTACTTGTTACTACAGACATCTGCTACTAAACAAGCAACAAGGCAAAGAACTAAGTTCTCTAAATAAGTTTCTAGCTTTAACAAACAGGACGCTTCAGGACATTTATGTTTTGAACACAGAACTTTCAGCCTCTGAATGTAACTTTAGATGAGGAAACAAATTATCATGTTCCCTATACATTTCTTTAGCTGCTTCTATAGACACATTGCTCTTCTGGCTGTTGAAGAAAGCAAGTAGGGCACTATTCTGCCCTGTTTGTGCTTGTCACTTCAACTCAGAATACTTGGGAAAAGTGCTGTATGCCAGCATTGTCACAATTTCTCGAAAGAAGTGAGGTTCCTTAATAAATACACAAAAAATCTTGCTATCTGCTCCATCCTGCTCTGTAATCAGCACCAAGGCCATTTTGACTATGAATGAAAACAAAATACTCAATAACAGTGTGGTGCTGGAATTGCATTTTGTATATGAGAAGGGATTTTACTATTCCTTTCTCCCAGAGCTTATCTATAAAACTTAGATTATCTCAATAAATTGTTTATTTCTGTATGCTTCTCAGATAAGAGTGCCTAGATGAATTATTCAACAGGGAAGAATTGTGCCTTCTTGCCTTCTCCTATTGTTTTGATGCTTGGATATATATGGACAAAATATCCCTGAATTTTAGCTGAACAGTGAATTGTAAGTAACAACAGCAGATAAATGATCAATGTCATTCTAAAAAATGTGGGCAATTGCGTTTTAACTGTATTTTATCAGTATTTCTGATATTGAAACAGGCAAACGAAGCCATCATTTGTAGTATGATTTTGTGGCTTAAGCCCATTAGTTGCAGAACAAGATACGATGGCAGGATATACCCAAGCCCATTTTCTGTAGTTCTCTCTTCAGCTGCATGTTAGAAGGAGTGCTAAAGGATCTCGCACTGTTTTTTTCACACATGCCAAAATGCACAGAAATGCAAAAAGCTAGTTTAATTTACTAGGTTTGACTACCCACAGAGGAAAGACTCTGTGGCTCGGCTGGCTGAAAAGTCTTGAAATAACATCACTGTTAAAACTGTTAAAGCTTCCATCAGTGTAAGTATCCGAGCACTTAAATAAGAAACAAAAATATTTTCCCTGATTTCACCACTTCTCTCATTCCTTTTTCAAATTTGTGAAGTAGCTTTGAAACTGAATATGGAGTCAAAAACTCTTGTCAGTTTTTTTAATGGTAAGCTGAATGTTCAGGGTAAAATTTGGATTGGTTGGCATGACAAAGGTTTAAATAATGGGAAAAGCTGATACAGGGATTAAAGTAAAAGAACAGAAAATATAATTAGTGTCATTCAGCACGGTTTTATGGAATGTAGGCTTCATCAGACAAATTAGGTTTAAGTTATTCGGACTTATGAGGTATCTGACTGTGTATCACACAGCTTTCTGTTTCACAAAAAAATGCTAACAACACCTCTGAAGGATTGTATCCTCCAAAGGGTTGTGTAACCATGATGGGGACAAGGAACTGAACAATAGCTTCTACAGTGATTCTCTGACACAAAAGGATTTATGTAAAAAAGAGCTGTACACAGTAGGAGTAAAGAAGTAAAATCCGTTCTGGCATTGGCAGAACCAGCACTGGAATATTGTGTGCAGTCTTGTGCCTACATGTTAAATGATATGTTGAAGTACTGGAGAGGATTTAGAAAAGGGCCACAAGAGCTATTTACGGACTGTAGAAAATGCCTTATAAAGAAAGGTAGGCTTACAACAGCTCAATCTGTGTAGTTTGTTGAAAAGAAGATTAAGAGACAGCTTGATTACGGGACATAATTATCTTGTGGGGAGAAAGGCATAAAACAAACAAATGGCTAGAAGCTGAGGCCAGACAAGTGGAGCTAAGAAACAGGCCACGTATTTCCAACAGCAAAGGCAGAACTAATGAACACAGACAACGATGCCTTCCCCATTTTGTGAGGATACTCTGCTCCAAATTGGATTCCTTACACGGCAATATGCTCTGCTCAGAGATGTTACTTGGTTCAGTGTAGTGGGAGGTGGATGGAGCTGAACAGCCTGCAGTAGCCAGACTCACCAGGTCACTCTTTGACCTTATTCTCAAGAAATTTTCCCAAACATTCCCAAGAAAGTTTGAAAAATATATCTTCTTCCATTTGAGCTCTATGTTTTCAAGGAAGAGCACATCCTTCACTAGCTATGGAGAGTAAGGTTTTGTAATCACCCTTTAAAATTCAACCTCATATTAGCATTAGCATTGCCCCAGGGTTACTATGGGGATAAACCCCTGCTCTGAGGACACGGACAACACGTGTGCTTGAGCACAGTCCTTCAATGGCAGAGAGGATAAAATGCAATTATGTAACTTGGGAAGTAACTTTACAGAGAAAAGTCGAGCCAACCCATCACAAGCCTTTGCTCCACAGCCCCCTTTCTCTGTTGGTCATGAAGACAAGCCCCCAGCAGGGCCTCGTGTCTAAGCCTTCAGGCAACTGTGACCCCTTCTGAAAGCATTTGCTGGGCTGGAGCTGCTGTTAATGTCTTTTTGCCAGGGTAGGGGCTCTGCACTTCGCTTTATGAGCAACAGTGCAAAGGGAAATTATATTCCTTCCAGAATTTTCAATGAGGAGAGAAGTTATTTGATTATGAACTTTTAACCTCCATACCACAGCTGCTGCCCAAATCATCAAATGTCTTGGAAAATCCCAAGAATGAGGCCATAGGGGAGGAGATCCCCTGGCAAGGTTCTCCTCCTGATTTCATCAAGAGGAAGTTTGCTGCCCACACAAGAACAGCATTTCCTAAAATGGCAACCCTGAAGCGTCTGAGAGGACAGACAAGTCATGTAGACATTAAGGTCTGTATCTACACTGCAAATACTGGTGAAACCAACAGTGCAGCAAAGATACCAGGAGCCTGAGGAGGAATTTCCAAGAAAAACTTTCACAGGCACCAAAGTGCTGTTGCAGGATGACTTGTATTCCTCTCCCACTCATTTTTTACTAAGGAACAGAAGAGGAAAGAAAAACAACACACGGGAAATACTAAGCCCCTTCTCCAAGCAGGCCTTGCCCTAGACCATTCAGAGAAGACATAAGAATACAAGAAATACCTTACTGGGTCCAACCAATGATCTGGCTATCCCAGTATGTCTCCAGCAAGGGGAGGCTATTTAGGGAGAGCATGTGAGCCTGGCCACTTTCTGCAGTCTATTCCCTGAGCATCGCCTGGCATCCATGGTCATTGGATCAGGGATGTTATAGAGTACATCTCTGCCCATTTCCTTTAGTATTTGTTTATGGACCTCTCATTCATTAATTTGTTCATTCCCTTTTCGTGCCAAATGATACTGTTTGCCTCCACAACCTCCTACAGCAGCAGCTGCCAGTAGTTTACCACCAACTATGTAAAACTACTTTCTATTATCTGTTTTAAGCTGGTCTCCTCCTAGTTACTTTGAGTGTCCTGTAGTTCTAGCATTGCATGATTTAGCAAACAGTTCTGCATCTGTTGTTTGCTATCAGCTACCTCCAGTTTTGAAAACCTCAGTCATATCTCTCCTTCAAAATGGTCTCTCCAAACTCAGAAGTCCCAGCCTTTCTAATTTCTTTCTCCAGCTCCTCCAACCACTTAATCATTTTAGTTCCCTCTCTGTATCTTTTCTAATTACACTATGTCCTTGCAATACAAAGACCAGAACTATATACAGTATGCAAAATGTTTTGCATAATGGAAAAATTATGCTTTCTGGTTTGTTCACAAGACTGCTCAGAGACAGGCCTGACAGTATTCTGAATTAATTTGCCTGGCACCACCTCCAAGAAATTTGTATCATGGGCCTGTCAAAGCTCTCCTCCTCCTCTGTCTTCAGTCTTTTCTTCACCCTCCTACTGTATGCTTGCATTCCTCCAAGCCAAGTCCACACTACTCTCGCATTTTTCTGCTACACCCCCACTTCCCAAGCCTCCCATTCCAAATGCAGGTAGGAACAGGACCCCACACGACCTCATTCGCTGTGCACAAAATACTGCTGAACATGCTGTGATGTGCGAGATATGCATCCCTGCCTCATTCTGCAACTAGCTACTGAGAGTCAGCTGCTTTTGTATTGCTCCTGGAGGTGGCTGTTACCATGTGGTATAATATAAAGAAATTCCTTTCACATATCTGTTTGAGCTTGTTGGGGGTGAGGGGAGGGGGGGGAGTTTGGAGGAGCCAGGCCCAGTTTCTTGTGCCTAACACAGTGGCTCAAGGCTGCTGGGATGAAACGAACTCCAGCCCCAGCAAACAGCCCAGCACACCTAGTCTTGCTTTGCACCTCCCATGACCGACCGTGCCTTCAATCAGTGCTGAGCCTCGTTGACCAGCGGAGTTAAAGCAGCGCTGCCAGGCAGGAGAAGGGATGCAAGGGAGAATGCTCTTCAGTTCCGCCTCTCATCCCTTCCCATCTTTGCCTCTGCGCAGAAAGCCCACTATCTTCATAGCCTTTTCCCCATCACTGGAGGGGGTGGGCGGTGGAAGTAAGTGCTCAACAGGGTAAAACACACAGGCACTGGTTGCCTATTAGAAAACAAGTCGTCAGGCGAGTGGTTTGGTTTTCCACACTCTGGGCAGCTTGGGAGGGCACTGTTTCAGGAAACAACTCAGCTACCATTGCTGAGACTGCCTAGATTTTGCTTCCTCCATTTGCCTATGGCCTTAGGCAAGTGCCTGCTTTGCCTGTGCCTTTAAAGTTAAGGCTTCCCACAACACATGAATCTACTGTTAAGAATAGTTTTCACTGGCACCTTCTATAGGAATGTGCACAAGAATTACCCAAGCTTTCCCCTCAACAGGGCAGTCTATGCCCAAGATCTGTTTAAGTTTACATATATCAGACCAAGTTCATAGATAGAAAGCAATTATATTTGCAACCAATGAATTTACATCATCTAACTTCTGAGTGTGGACTATCTTGCTCTCCAAAGAAACATGCATTAGCATTAGCAATGGTGATTTGGTAAGCAGGGGACTTTAGTGACAGAAACCCACTAGCAGTTTTATTTTGCAGTGGAAATCTGTAAAGCATACTTATTGGCAGCTTACATTCTAAATAAAGGGTCTGATTTTGCTCATCATGAAATAGCAGAATTCTGCCATTGATTTGAGAATGATTAAACCCTGCAAAAATATCTTAGCTTTTCTAAAACTAACTAGACTTTAATCCCAGACACATTCTGAATAGCATTTATAATAACATAGTAACTAAAATAAAGTGTTTCAAAAAGGAGTCTTGAGATCTTAATTGCATTTAAGTTAATTAGAAATGTATGGCCCAGTGACTGTGCAACTTCATTGGAAGTAGGTTTATGGCAATGTAAGTGAAAAGAGAACATTTTTGAAACATTTCCACAAGCAGACAATTTATATTAAAAACGTTCACTCTGTAGAATAATACAAAATAAAATATTACCATCTGATCAGCTCAAATAATGCTGATTTATATCTCTGAATTAACAACATTTCTATGTACAGTTGCAGTAAGGCTCTGCATTTTTACAAACTGATATTCAGTTGAACATATTTATAATACAGATTATACACTATATACAAACCTAGTTCTCCCAGGAACTCATTGTTGAGCATGCTTCAACAGAGAAGTGGTTTCCCTGTTTCTAAGACAGGATGTTAGCTTTGCCTTTCATTTAAATACTGAAATACTCATTGAAACACAAAACATTTTCCATTTGCTATCACATGATAGCATTCTTAAGTCACTTGCTTGTTACAGCACATCATGGAAGAGGAGCAAAGCCAACAATTGTGTTGGCAGAGCCAACACAACAAAAAATAACATTGCTTATTATGAACCACTTAGACTGTTATATTCACGTGATCACACTTTCAGCCTCAGTGCTTTTACAAGACTGTAGGATCCATTTATCTTTGCTTTTCTTGACACGTAGATCAAAATCGCGACTACAGGTATTGCTATTGCTGTTACACAAGAGAATGCAATAATCACAGGCATCATTTGATCTGGTTTTTCCACTCTTCCTGCAAAATGGAGACAAAAGAAGAAAAAAAGTTGTGTAAAAAGTGATTCAAACAAATATATGTATATTACTGTAAAAGCTATGCTATTAATCACCTTCATTTGGGTCACTTTTTCTGTTTTCATGTACAAAGCACATTTCAAACCCTCTTCCTTATGTTTGCTTCTTTAGCAACTTCATACTACTCACTTTATTTCTTAGTCAGAATCTTGGTCTTGAATTTGTTATGCAAGTTCAAACCCATCTGGTATCATCTACAATGAAGAGTACCATGGAGTTCATGAAGAATACAAGAAGAATATCCTGCATTTTCCCCAAGGAATACTTGGGACATTTCTGCTTCCTGGAACCATAGCACTTCAGGAGAAGACCATGTTTAAGGAGCCCAGTCTTTACAATTTTTTGTGAAATGGATCTTGCTCCATGCAATGGATTAGGCCCACTGTTCATGCAGGTGCACAGAAACATAGCCAGGATCCTCCTTTTTCTAACTCCCTTCTTAGAGCTGTTGCACCATGTCAGGTAAGAAAAATAATAACATTCATTTTGAAAGGAGGTTATATACAGGTGATTCTCACCAGCTGTTTTATTATTTGCCTTGATCTTTTTGTTTTTTAAAGTTAATCACACTATTTCTGTGCAAGGATCAGCAGTGAACTAGATGTGCTCACCTTGACACAAAATTCATTAGAAGGTAAGAACAAAATCAGTTTAAGGCAACAGAATTACCTACCTACAACGGCTATCTCAATCACTTTAATGTTGTTTCCAACCTCATTGAAAACATCAAGCAAATATCTGCCTGTGTCATTTTTGGTGACATTGTAGAGTGTAAAGGTTCCATTCACTGATGACAGAATAATTTCTTTCTCTGGATGGACTTTTTTCAGGACCATCTGTGATGGTGGGTTACTGTATGTGCTACATGTAATAGTGACATTTTCGCCTTCTTTAACATTTTCTGATGGATGTACTAAAACAGTAATATTTTGGGGAGGAACTGAAAAAGAAAAGAAAAGAAACAGGGTAAGATTTAGCAACAAACAGAAGTAAAAAAAAAAAAAATCACAAGATATCAGCAGCTTGTAGACACAAAGTATTAATTCAGTTAATGGATTCACCACAATTTTTGAGCATGTAGCATTAGATGCTACTTGGTCACTAGCTGATAAGCTCTTCTTAACACAGTGCACTCAACAGCAATTGACAGAAAGAACATTTTATCACCTGATGGACTATTTTGCATATATTTTACGTTATATAGAGCCTTTTCTTCTTTTCTTATTTCATTTATTCAGTGAGTCCATGAAAGGACATGAGTTTACAGCCCCTGAGGTTGATGTCCTCTTTCAACAGATGAGAAATAGAAAAGGCAAAGAAAGGAGTCCTAAAATAGCATTTTTGTCATTAGGTTCCACAATTTTAAATCCTGTTTTTACAGTCTGGGGGAAGTGGAACTATGAAAATTTTGAAGAAGCAGTTGTTCTGTGCATCTGTCATTTTGGACAGCAGTTTTCATTACCACTAAGATCCTATCACTTATTTATGACAAGACTCTGTGCAATTCATCTCAAGACAATTTTTTTAAAGACATTTCATTCTTAATGGACAACAAAAGACGAGACAGAACACTGCAATTTGAAGGAAATGAAGTGAAGATGTAATTTCATCCTTCTAAAACAAATCATCATATTAAGTTTATACAGTAGTTATTTTAACTGACCTTTGACATCAAGTACTATGTGCTGAGACTCCTCTCCCAGTTCATTAATGGATACACATTCATATGTTCCCGCATCCTTTAGCTGAACCCTGCCTATGGTGTATTTGCCACCTTGCGTTTCAAGGGCTGTGATCACATCACCTATTTTCTTTCTCAGAGTAATCTGAACAGCTGGAACACCTGTAGATGTGCAAGAGATGGCAACACTTTCTCCTTGTTTCACTGCATTTGAAGGGAAAACTGAAAGTGTTGTATTTTTTGGAGGAGCTACAAAAAAGTAAAGAATAAAGAAGACAGACTGATTAGTGGCAGAAGCAACCTTTAAACAACACATTATTGCTATGCAATAAACACAACCAGACTGGCTAAAGAAGAGAAATGCACTTATTAATGAAGTTACACTTTAAAAATAAATTAATAGTCCAATAATAATATTCTAATCCTTGTTTTCTTAATTAGTTATAGATAATGATACTATATATCTGTATAGTAGTGTTGTCAGTTAGACTGCTTTTAGGATTACTTAATTTACTAAAATGCACATGTGTGTATGTGCTGTTATGACTATATATTGTTACTCAGTCTTTTTTCAACTTCAGAAACATTTATGTTTAGCTTGCTCTGAGTATTGGATGAAAACTAGAGCAGATCTTGTTTTCTAAGGGCAATCTGAGTAACAACTACAAAAATATTCCCTGAAAATGAAACTCTGCTATCCTTGCACACAGCTTGAGGAGTCAATATTTGACATAAGTTTAAATGGAGCTTATGAGAACAGGACACACTGTCGATACTTAAAGGAGGGCCAAGTGGCTGGAAAACAGTCCCTCCACAGAGAATTTTCAGCGTATACTTTCTCTTTGAATCTTTTCTATGCAAGTATCTGGATCCTACACTGAGACTTATTTGGTTGAAAATATAGATGTTTCCCTTCATAGCTTCTTTGCCTCGTGTGTACATTTGCCAATGCAAAGGAGTAATGGAAGCTAAACTGACATGGAAGGACTTTGCATGAGCTATCTATCTGTACTAAGGCAGATTTCACCCTTCATTATTTAGAGCTACCTAAATGATTTAACGGAATAGGGCCACCTTTTAACTCCATTGACAAAGGCAGAATTCCCACTGGCCTGCACAGAATGAGATTTGGACCTAAAATATATTTTTAAAAAAATGTGTTCCATCTTCTTCTACTAACCTTGAACAAGTAATTTCACAGCTTTTTCCTCTTTGCCAAATTGGTTATATGCTTCACATTCATAAAGCCCCAAATCTTGACTTTCGATATTCTTTATAGTTAAAGTCGCATCTTTAAAAATTTTCTCAGATTCCCCAGTGACTGTCTTTTTCTTCCAAGAGATCACTGGAGCTGGATTACCAGAACTAGTACATTTCATTGTCACAGTTTCTCCTTCTTTAACAGTAGCAGCAGGGATTACTGAGATGATTGTATTCTTTGGTCCATCTAAAAGGAAGAATCCTGTAGTTAATTATCAATAGAATTTTTAGAGAAGGATAAATATTTCCTGCTGGATGCAGGTTGTCAGCCTCCTGAAGTTAATTTCTCTTTTATCCTCAGAATAAGTAAAGCACACAGTTTCAGAGCCTCAATGCAAACTCTCCATAGGCTAAATATCCTACCTATAAACCAAGAATGTTAAGAAGGTAGGTCAGTCTCCCTCATTCAGATCTTGATTTGAGACTGACAAAATGCCAGGTCTAACCTTTACATTAAAGATTTCATGCCTCTGTTTTGCTCCTCAGCACTGCTCCTTTCTTTGGGAAGTGCAGAGGATTAGGCTGGTTTTTTTCTACAAAGAGAAAAATGCACTCAAAAGAGTATTGGAAGGGTTAGGGAACAGGCAGAGCTATGACTCTGGTTTTGTACTCACAGCTTTTTGTTTAGTTTGATTGTTATATCTGTCACTGAAGTAAGTGGAGAACTGACATAACTAATTATTTTTAAATGACTGGTAATAAAATATGGACACTTACATTCCACATTAAGAGCTACTGCACTTTTATTTTTCCCAAACTTATTTTCTGCTACACATTCATAGTCTCCTCCACTAAGAAATGTCACAGATGGCAGGAGGAGAATTCCTCCCTCACTGTAAAGCCCCATGTCTGCACCATCAGATTTTCTCCTTAAAACAATCTTAGGAGGAGGGTTACTCTCAGCGGAACATCGTATGGAAACATTTTCTCCTTCCCGAACTGTTGTAGAAGGCTTAATGGAGAACTCTGCAATATTTGGAGCACCTGCATGACAAGAGGAAATACTAACGTTATACTAAAGCAAAAGAAGTACTAAAGATGAATAGCGTTTTAAGAAAGCAGGAATTGTTTGCCCAAGGATCTCTTCATTTTGGTTTTGGTCCCAGATTCCAGCCGAGACTTTTGCACCTATTGAAATAGTAGTATTAATAATGATAATAAATTATAGTCTGATATAGTTTTACTACTAAATGCCTGTTAAATTTACTACTATTGTTTAAAAGTCCGAAGTAGGAGATTGAGATGTTCCTGTGAAATTGCTACGTGCATTACTATTTCAAGGAAATAACAGTGATCCCCACAATACCACTTTCTCAGATTCCTTTAAGACTCTGAGTGTTGCACTGCAGGAAATATTTTTAAGTCTGCATGTACACCAGTAGAAAAACAATTAGCTGAAAATTAAGCATTGAAATGTAAAACATAGCCCACAAAGAGTAACAGTAAATTGAAATCTGACTCCTGAATACATAGTAAGGAAGGCCCCATAATTTTCTAATTTTCAGTGTTCCAGAGTCCTGAACCCAACAGACAACTGTAGATTGGGTACTGAACAATATAAGTAAAATTCATGCAGACTTGTACCTTGTATAACAATGTCCACAGTTGCTTTCTCTGTTTTATTAGTCACCAGATTAATTACTTCACAGATGTACAGTCCTGAATCAGTGAAATGGGCATGAGGAATAGAAAGGACATTGTTTTCCACCAGATACTGAACGCTTTTGTCAGCCACCTGCCTTCTCCAAACTATCTGTGGTGGTGGATTACTTTCAGTCACACAAGTGAGTTTTAGAGAGTCTCCTTCCATTGCTGAGTTGCTTGGAGATGCAGTAATGACAGTATTTTTAGGACCAACTTGAAGTGAACAAAAGAAAAATATGATCAATATGTTGATGAAGAATGATATGCACATCTCTAAGGCTAGCTTCTCTAGAGAAACACTTCACACAATACAGAGAAAAATTAACAATCTGGGTGCACCGGTGGAACAATTTTTCCAAACTTGGTAAGGTGTTCACGCTTGCAACTTTAAAAGCTAAACTAGGCAAAATGTGTACAATTTTTTTTTTAAACTCTTACATTTGTTGTCACCCTATTGACTGGGACTATAAACTAAGAATTGCAAAGGCAATTTTAAAAATAATTGTCTATCTGTGTGCTGTTATTTTTATTCTGGTCTTTACCAGTATCCAAGGAAAGAAAGTGAGAGAGAAGTTACTGCAGGACTGCCTCATTTCCATCATGAACAAGAGTGGGTGTTTAAGGCTGCATGGACACGTTTCTCACCGAATGTTACTGAATACAGCCCCATTCAATTCTATGCCCTCGTCTTTAAACCTGAAGCCATCAGTCACCTGTTCCCCAAAGAAGTTATGAGACTGTATTCAGAGATGATATTTAATAACTAAAGAGCCATGGACTAGCTCTGATCTTTTTGCAATACAGTTGCTAGCAATGGTGTGAGGCCTAATACAGATATTAGATAGCAGATTATCTATACAAATAATATAGATAAAAAGTGTGGATTATAAATGATTTACAGCACATACTTTGTAAGCCCACTCCATGAACCTTAACGTAAAATGGTATTTGATTTGAAAACCCTAGTATAAAAAGACTTACAGTTTGCATTCAGTTTCTGAGAAGTTACTCTTTCTTTGGGTTCAAAATCCATATTAGCAATTGGTAACTTGGCCACACAAGTAATCTCTTTCCCAATATCTTCAGTAGTGGGGTAAAATGAATATGTCACAATTTTGGTCTCTGTATTTGTGCTGTCATCTTCAAAAAAATTTTTCTCAAGAAGAATATGTTCTTCTTTCTTTAGGAGTACTTCCAGGTGATCAGAAGGATACACATCAGGAATTTTACAGATGACAGTGGTTTGTTCCCCAGCAACTAAGGATGTGCTGATCTCAATGACAGGATCACTGGGGAAAGCTGAAAGAGCAAAACCAATTTATTTAGTCTGCCTAGAGAAAACACAAGAGCAAGATCCAGATTTGAAACATCTTAAGCTTAGAGGTGTTCAGAACATGACTGTGTATTAACTGTGTTACAAGGCATATCTTGATATGAAGAGGTATACATCTTTTATAAGCAATTCACGCACTAGCAGGAATTACATTTGTACATTTGTTAGAATACGACCACAAGTGATCTAATAAGATCCAGCAAGGCACCTAGGCAGTGATTCAGCTGCCTAAACATACGCAACTAATGCCATCAATACACTGGGAGTATACTGTCATCCGTACTAGTAGGTTTGGGCACCTTAATCATTTCCCTACAAATTGCAAAGGGATTTGATTATGTGCTTTTCACCTGCAGGTTTTGCAAATATTTCCATCTCAACCATATTTTTTCCAGTTCTGTGAATGCTTTGGGGAGCCTATTTTTTGCCTTTCAAGTATCACCAAGAATAAGAAAAAATAAGACCAGTGTGTGCTGTCTTCAGTGTAGACAAGCTAGCAGAAAGAGGCTGAGTAAGACGCCTGAACAGAAACATGAATCTTACAAGGAAATATATGCTGAGCTATAGCAGACTCATTATCCTAGGGTTATCAGTTTACCATCAATTGCATCATCTAAGAACAATTCATAGAATTTTTATGAATGAGTACTACTTAAAGTAAAAGAAAACTTTACATTTTCACTTACAGTAAAGTTCAACTTTGACACTCTTCTCTTTCTTCTCAAGCCCACAGAAGACAGTACACAGATAATCATGAGCATTCTCAATGCTAACTGGACTCATAGTCAAGGTAGAGTATGTCCCATGGTTGCTCACTGTTCCTCCAAGGGGGTTGTCCGTTTGGATTCTCCAGGAAAAACTTGGTGATGCACAGCCAGTAGTATTGCATGTAAGCACGAGTGTTTCTCCAATCTGCTCAACAATTCTGTTGGCAGGTGTAATCTCCATTTCAAAAGCTTTAACTACAATAGGGAGAATATACATAAACTCAGTAACATTCTCAACATTTATTTTCCTTCTTCTTCTCGTGGTCTGTTGTGACACAAGAGCTCATTACTTTACAAGTTTAAAACAGTTAAACTAATAAAGTTCAAATAGTGGTTTACTTGTCCAAAAAAAAAAAAAAAAAAAAAAAAAGCAATGTTTATGGAGTAAAGATCATTTGGACTCAGATGATCCTAACACCCATTTCTGATGTGCAAAATGGCATAAAACCAAGGCTTTAAAACTTTTTGCCAACTGGATCTGTTTCTAAAACTTTGTAAGATTTGAGAGGAGGGGTAGTAAAGAAGTTAAAAAGGGCAAATACAGGATCACTTTCAACCGAATGTTTAGTACCAAACTTGGCTGATACTGTCAGGGATGATAGTAAAATCAAACACGCAGTGATGTACAGCAGTTGTCTCCTAGACTATCTAGCAAACTGAATGAGAAAAGGACCATGTTACTGCAGAGCATAAAAAAGCTCAAAGTAAATGTTGAAAAAAAGTTTCTTAAGATTCTGACAGAACTACTTAATTGACAATTGTATTCACTGAAATGTAAAAGCAACTGGAACAAAATGAAATAAAGATCAAACAGCAAATTGCAGCTCAGTTGACATTAACCAAAATTTAAGCAAAGTGAAGGAAACAAACCCTTCCAACTTACCACTCATGCATGCATACAAAATTATTATCACAGCTTGGCTTGTTCTTTCCATCTGTTTTATCATTTGTAATTGCTGTAATTAGGTAAAGAAAGTAAATTCAAAAGTCTTGCTTTCGATTTCCTGTGAAGAAGTTCAGTGAGAGTCTGCTGCTCTGCAACTGTTTATTCTAATAGCTCCAGCGCGCTTTTATAAAGGATCTGATGAGGCTGATGGGAAATCCCTGGACGGGGAAATCCAGTGTAGAGAGGAAGGCATGCATATAGGGTTGTGTAGGTGGTTTCAGCGCCCTCTGCTGCTTTCTTATACAGAATTTGAAGCCCAGGAAAACAATAAATACAGGGCCTATTGTACTTGCAAAGAGCAAGTCAAGATCTGGTTCTGCAAATGTCTGATAAAATGAATGAGTGTGGGTAATTCCAAGTAATTCAATAGAACTACATATCAGATGGAAAAGTTATTCAAGTTTACCTTCAGCACAAATATCTTCATAGGACTGGGTCTTTTGTGAAAAGTCCTAACAATACTCACTTCTGTGAATTCCCTTTGAAAACTGTGCCACCACTCTATGAGGTGATGTTATTCACATTCCTTAGTGCTTTTGATCCCTAAAAATCAAGAAATATTAGTCAGATGAGAAGCGTGGAGATCAGACTTCATCCGCTTGTACTAGGCTAGTCATGTTCAGATGAATGGAACGAACAGATTTTCCTGATTTTACTTTAAAAATGTCCCTCAAATGGCCCTTCTGGTGAAATGCTATTGGCATGTATTACATTACCAATACTCCTCTGAGATCACACACTGTCCTATTTAAATATAATTAAAGCAGAGAGATGAAAATATAACTCCAGGTCAGTGCTTGGTTTCCAGTGGATATACAAATGCAGTTTGGAACAAAGACAAGTACCACCGGTACTACTAGGTACTGTCTGGTAAAGAGACAATGTTAGGAAAAAAGTAATATATTGCCAGTTTTTAATTTTAAATTGGGAAATGCTGTGAGAGCAAAAAATAGATAAAGGTTTACAAATCTCAATTGTTTAGTTACTCAACCACTAATTGCAACTGGTCAAACATGAATTGCTAAATAAAAGCAGCAAGAAATTCAAAACAAAACATACGTCTTAAAAATGTCTCTACCAGATCATTTAGTATGTAATAACTTAATCAGTCATTTGATGTCTGTGAACTGTGATTGTCATTGCATTGTGCATTTTATAAAGAGCACAGATCTAACTACCTGTTAACTGAGTAGTAACTTGGAAAAATAAATGCTAAAAATAAAAACAGATCTATGAATGCTAAACAAATTTCACTGCTGAAAAGCTGGCACTACATCAACCTAATACTTTTTGAGCCAAGTAGATTTTATGATTAAGACACTAATGCTGGCTCCAATATAGCATATTCGGATGAGAGTAGTACTAGAGGTGGTAAGGCTCCTGCTGTCATCATGTCTTCTTTCTTTTTCTTTTTAATCAAATCCAGAAAACCAAAATCTACGGAACTAGGTAAACAGCATTTACAGAATGTGATTTGACTCCACAGAAAGTGTTTTTCTCAAGTAAAGCACACCCTCTTAGTTAAGTTGCAAATAAATACTTTTTAATCACAAAGAGAAGCAGCAGATGAAATTCCTCTGTTTTGACTACTTAGATACTCATACTTTAAGCTGAAGAAAAAAGGCATAATTTCCCTATTTCTGGGAAGTCAGCTTCTAGATACAAGTATAAACAAGGAAGGAAATATCTGCATGCTGGAAAAATTGTAATTAAATCCTTCATCAGATACCATGGAATAGGAAACAATCCTGATCCAGATCCCAGTAAATTAAACTGGACAGCTGCCATTAGCTTTACTGGAGTTGGATCCTTACCAGAGGGATTATTATGCTGAGTGATCAGACAAATTTAACTCAGACAGTACAGGTAAGAGCTGGGCTAGCCAACACACACTATTAAAGGAAGTACAGACTTACCAAGAGCACTGATAAATTTCTTCAAACTTGCTCTTTCCCCAACCTTAAATGTGAGCACCCCAAGTGTTTTAAAAAGAACACGCACTTTATTGTTGCCCCTACTATCCTCAGCATTCAACTTGCAAATAGGAAAACAGGTAACAAATGTGCTTATTTGCAGAACTGGCTGTTCTGTCTGAAAAGAAGATAGAGAACAGCTGACAAGTTTTAGAAGTTGGCCTCAAGAGTTCAGATAATCTAGCTTTTCATTCAGATGGCACTGAGGAGGATGCTGGGGATAAAAAGAAAGGGGGCAGACAGCGAGATTCACAGCGAGATCAGGCATCCTCAGCTGCAAGAAACTGACCCGTGCAGAGGACAACCAGCACTGCAATGTAACAAGTATTACAAAAATATTACCTAAGGCCCAAAAGACTAAAAGAATTAAGTGCTGGAATGTAAATATATGTTTTCCAATATATTTAAGAATCAAAAGAGACTTTTTTAAGGCTTTGGTGGACAAACTGAGCTAAAACAATTGTGTGTCTTAGGAGAGGTTCAGAAATACTCAACACATCATTTTTGGCTTGGCATCAGAAAATAGATGTCTTTCAGGAAACCGAAACTTACTTTAGACTTTTCTGGCACGTAAGAAGAGAATAAAACTATTTCAGAACTGTGCTAAGCGTTGCCTTTAATTCATACTTCTACAGCCCTGCTAAATATCTATATGATGAAGTTCAAGATTTCCTCTAGACAAAAGAGATCACAAGTTCTTGATACCTTTATGAATTATTTGAATAAAATGTGCATTATGCAATGTGTTAGTTATCTAAATATGCAGTAAGAGGGTTAGAAATGTCAGTGTGCTGCATTGTCTCATGGAGGCTATTAGGGGAAAGCAGAAAGGCTAAACTTCATTCAGAATTTGGTCCCTTAAAACCTCCACCATGTTTTTTACAATTTAGGGGCCAGGACCTGTTGAGAAGAGGGCTAATCCTTCTCTTCTTTTGGCAGAGGAGATTTAAAAAATGCTAGAAGTAAATTGGCCTAATTTGACCTTCTGCTTCCTGTGCCAGCAATAAAATGCTTAGCAGCACTTCACTCCAATATCTGCATCTACAGCCTCCACTTGGGATTTCTGCTAAAAAAAACTAGTGTTGAAGTAATTACTTCTATATAGGACCTAAACCCAGAAACATATTTAAACATATATATTACTGAGCATCTTTGTGTCCCATCAGCTTGAGATGACAGTCTTTCAGCGTAAGGAATGGCATTCAGATGAGAAATAAGATATAGCTAGGTTTCACTCAATATTTCTTTGGCCTCAGGCCATAGAGCTATTTTACCAAGTTCATACTTAGGTCTCCCATCCTAACTGCAGCCCTCACTCATCTCATGAAAGATCTTTTTCTTGAGATGTGCACTGAAAGCCACTGGGATGAAGAGCTTTCACCCTACAAAAGCATCTGATATATCCACAGTATGATCTTGCCTAAAGAATATGAGCAAGAGAAGCATCCTGTAGCCTGAACGAGAACTATGTTTGCAGGGAAAACATACTTTTGTCAACAAAGAAAGAACAGGCACTACATCCTAGGCAACAACTTCAATATAGTCATGTCTTGACCAAGTAACTGAAAAAATACTGAAAAACCCCGAAAACTTATTAATACTGCTGCCTATATGGCCTATACTGCAGATATTTGACATGCCAGCCTCAGCTTTTCAGTTCTTCTGGGCAACCTCAATAACCCGCTATATGAGTTATATACTGTCTTTCTTTTCTCAATGCCTACTGGCTTTTCTTGGTTCCCAGTGCTTCCCTGACCCTTTGCTTTCCCTAACTCCCACCACCTTCTTTCTCATCACCTGACAATAGTACAACCTCCGTATAGCCCCCAAGAGAGGGAGGAGAGCATCACTGAATCCCTATAATTTTCACCTCTGGATGGGAGGGATGAGATCTACATACAAATCTATTTAAAGGATTGTGTCTGTTTCAGAAATTTTAACTTTGTTCCTCATTACAAAAAGAACACCAACGCATTACCATGTAACCCACTTCTCACTTTACAATTGTACTCCACATCTAACTTGTCATCTGTTGAAAAAAAGAAAAAAATAATAACTTTTAAAAGTTTTATCTGCTTTTCCTTTTCTGGAATTTCTGAAATACTTTATACAAAAATAAATGTATCTACTTTCTTTATTATCTTTCTCAGGCACCAGTTCATCAGCTATTACATTTCCTGCTTGGTTAGTTTAACTGCACAGTCTCTGAAGGCATCTAGAGTCCACAAAAGATGCCAGGTAAAACAATACAGAAGTATGGTAACTTGCACAGACTACAAAATAGCTCATTTCTTATTTTCTTCTATTGTGAGGCACTGTCTATTTCACTTAACCGAAGGAACAAAAAGTTCATCTATCAAACAAATAGAAGCCACTAGAGAAAAAAGTCCCTACTTTTTATCTTAGTCTGTTGTTGTTGGCAAAAAACAAGCTGTGGAAATTCCAAGTCTTATTTCTGAAAAAAAGAAAGTATGATTTTAATGATGTGGGATCCAAAAGTGAAACTCACTTGTCCTTTAAATCCACATACTTCTTAGAGAGTTAAGTACTGGAAGTCAAACTTTATCAGTTTGAGTAGCTCTGCTTCCAGTGTCTTCATGGTGAAATATACAAAAAATTCCCTTTTGAAATACTCTCCAGTATATATCAAGACCCAAATTGAAATATAAGTTTTGGGGTATTCAAAATCTCAGTGAGAATTTTGAAGTGAGAGCACAGATCTCCTTAAAAGAATTCATTTTGAGCCAAATAAATTGAGATACATTGAAGTCATTTCTTCTTACTAGAACTTTTTAGACAAAATCCATTCAAAACCCCAAAAGTATAAAAATAAAGTGGGATTTGGGTTAAAGTGCAGACTGGGACCTGGAATATTGCAAGATAAAATAAACTGAAAACACATAAAAAGGAATATGAACAAGTTACTTAGTTCCCTCAACAGGGTGACAACACTCCATATGAAAGCCCAATACTAGTAAATTTTCTTATGTACCTCATGAAGGCCAGCATTTCACATCATCAGAGGTGAAGTCATTCAAAAAGAGGGTGGAGGAGAAGTTTTTGACCAAACTGTGGTATTGCTCACCAGCAGCTGCTTTCCAGGGAACTTGTATATTCTTGACTATGGAAAACATGTCACTTCCCTCGTTTCTCATCGCCTTCCTGCTCTTCAGCCATTACATATATGCATATCTCTACAGACCCAGAAATAAAAAGGGGAATGATGAGAACAAGTCCTGTAATCGACCATGCCAGCTGCATCACAAGCCAAATATCAAACAACAGAAAAAAATGCAGAACTTTGACACTTTTAGACATGCTATTGATAATTGTAGAGCTGCTAACTGATTATCTTGTAACTTGTGCATCACAGACCATGTTCTTCATTCTCTTATAATGATTCTTTTTCTGGAGAGCTGTGTTTAGCTTTATGGATGTTATTTTTGCTGCACTGAGTTGTATAAATATTATTCTTTATAGTCCCACAGTGGACTGGCTCACCAACAGGCAGAAATATTATGTGGATATCCAAGGAGAAACAAATGACTTAACAGTGCATGATTCAAGAACCATCATTTTAAAATCTTTATGAGAGAGGATTATGGGGATTGTGCTATTTTTTAATGACATATATGGGAATCTTTTCTGATCTAAATATTGTTACTTTTTCTCTCCGCAAATGAACTGCCAATTGTAAAGGAAATGATCCTCTAAAAAGAAATAGGAATGAACCAACCAATTTTTACTTCTGTCAAGCCAAAATGTCAAATACCCATGAGAAAGCATTTTGCTGTTGCAAGATGCATTTGTGCATGTATATGTGTACATACATTAATACACAGAGAGAGATTTTAAGCCAGATACTAGTCTGTTAAACCAGGACCTTTTTCTTTTTGCTTTTGAATGTGCTCTACCTTAAATCAAGAAAATGCTGTTTTGTTACCTAGACTACTATTTCTTTTATTATTTCTTTCTCTTTCTCCCTCCTCCCCCCTGCCTGATAAGTATCATCTTAGCTAGTTGACTTGTTAACTCTTCCAGGGAAGGAATATGTTAATGTAGGAGTAACTAATAGCTCAGTGATAAGAACCACTGGCAGCTGAGTTTTTCTAGACAGGCAAGGGTAAGAAAGATGTGAGTTGCTGGGATTTATTTCCCCTTTCAAGAGAATTACTTGGCCAGGCATCAAAGCCCAAATCCTTGTTGTTTGAGATAGACAACTGAGCCAGAATGACTTTCATAGTTGTGTCACCCGCTATCATAGACCATGTTACTCTGTAGTGATAAGAGAGGCAACTTGAGAAATGCAAGGCATGTTTGAAATTGTTGGCAGGCAGGATAAAGCTTTGTGCTGAATTAACTCAAGAAATTTCTGACTTTCACCGTTCCCATGCTTCTTAACCAAGGCTCCTTCCTGAAATTTCCCAGATTTATATGTAAATACTGATTCATAAGGAACAGACAGTTTAATGATCCTTTTAGTTGGATAAATTTTGCCTCTATTGACTTCATTTCTTGCTATAATTAGCTCTGCAGCATAATGAGGAGGAGATATCAGTATGTCTCTTCCAATAGCTGAGCTCCAGACAAATGCTCTACCAATATGGTTTTCTGGCCAAGGTTCCCTCTCCCTGATGAATGAAACCACTATTCACTGCGTCACAGAGGACCATGCAGACTAGTGCTAGGGCATTCAGTTGGAAGCTGAGACACATGGATATCCTAATAAGAAACATTTCTGTGCAGCTCCCAGTTTCTTAAAGATAAGATATCTAAATATGATATACACAGTGCTGAGTCCCTTTGTGGATCAAAAACCAAATTCAGTTAAATTCTGGTAGGCTAATGAGATTGAGATTAGTCTTACTTCTGTAATACCTTTCTGTATTCAGGATATCAAGTAGTAGAGTGACTTGGACTCTGCAAGAGTATCAGGGCACAGGAATTCCAAGGGAGTGTTCAAGGGTGAATTCATTAAGATTTTGTCCATATTATATTGCGCTCAGTTTCCTAGATTACTTGAATGAATGCAACACAATTATCTCATACTGAAAAGAAATACTGTCTAGTAATTCTGTATTATTGAGGTAAAGTATTTGATATAAAACTATCAGCTTTTAGCTGATTTGTTGTTTAAGATTACATTTAATTATGCTCATTCATCTACTATGATACCAAGATGCAGATGACAACTTTGCTTGCACATTGCTCAGGTGTCTTGTCCTATAACTGTATTTTATTATGTGGCATGAAGAGATACTTATTCTACCTGTAAAGTCAGCATATGGCTTCTGTTTTAACTTCCAAGTTCAGAAAACCTGTTTCTGCATAGCAAATATATCCCATTAATAATTTAGGGTCTTAAACAAGAAAAAATTGTTTCCCTTTATGTTGGAAATCAGAATTCATAAGATTAATTCAGATACTACTTCCCCTGAGTGGCTATATATTTTAAAATAAACTACCTGTTTTTCAGCCTTGTGATACATTTCTGTTTATTCCTGTAATCATTCTGTACTATATATTCCAGCTGAAAATTTGTCCTCCTTTATGTTACATGTGAAAACCTTCTAATCTTGTTTAATTAATCTGAATTATTTACTAGTACTGACTAGGTCATCATAATTAATATTTTAATATGGGTGCCAATGTTTTCTAAGTCATCAGAAAGAGTGGACAAGGCATTTGAAAAAGATCATTAATTTAGATTAGAGCTGCAGATTATTATAAAGATGACTGAATTATTAATTTTGCATAATAGTCATTGCAAAGCTAGTAACATTTTTGTCAATTATCTACAAACTTACCTTGCTATTTGATTTTCTTATTCTTCATTATTAAATGTATTAATGAATGATTTTCACACTAAGGCATTTGACTGTTTTCATCAGGATTTGTATTGTACAATCAGTCATTTAAGATTCACTTTATACTTCTGATCCTTTTTTAGATGACAAAAATGCAGACAACAAAGCTCAGTGCTTTGACTGACACAATTATCTATTGGACATGACTGGGAATAGCACTATTCTGGCACATAACTTTAAAGCAAACCATTGTGAATAACTGGAAATCCTGGCAGGATCTAATTGGAAGAAATAAGGCATAAAAACAAGCAAGAAGTCATCTGAAATTTCTTGGTAATCTCATAATAGTTGTTGTATCAGCTGTAACAATTCCATAGTTGCTATTTAAGGTCACTAAAGGTGAAACACTATGGGAGCCTGACTTGACATGTGATAGAGAACTTCCAGTTTTATCTTGGCTTGAATTGCTCACTGTCTCTCAAAAGAAAAGTGTCTAGAATATTCAGAGAGCTCTGTCAAGTACATGGCATTTCAAGAGCCTGGAATGAGAGAGAGTATAGCTTGTATTGGCACATCTGGGTTTACAACACACGGAAGTGTTCAGTAAAAGTGACCAATGCCTTTGTTTGAACCTCCCAAATGAATATGAAATAAGTGTCCGAAACCTCTAGGTACCTTTAAAAATCTTACACTTAATGAGGAAAGAAATCTACCATCCTTGGCAATGTGCAATAATGCCTCACACGGAGATAAATTTCAGTGGCTCTTCTCCGAGAAATGTAATACTCAGTGTAAACATGAATGTCAGACTGTCACTAACTTCTTAGTAAAATTTCTAGGATCCACACAGTGGGAAGCTATTTGAAAGAGTAGTAAAACAATTTCTTACAAACACCATGAGATCTTCTTACTCTACAAATTAAAATCTTTTCTGACAAATACCAGCTTTCAGCTCAGGAAAGCTCATTTATAGTTGCTCCACAAAACAATAAATAATGCAAATAGATAAAAGAACAAAAAAAAGGAGAAAAAATAGATAATAGGAAATGAATGTTCAGGAAAAGGCTGTTGCTGAAACATTATTAAATAATCTGAATTCTTCAGTATCTCATACAGTTTAGGAAAAGTGTTTTGTCTTCTAAAGGAGTTCAAATCAAAGGACAAATGCTGCTGCCATATTCATTTCAGATAACAGAATACATTATGGAGACTACTCTTCTTATATATCATGTGATGTGTTTTGGGTTGGAGTTTATACTCTTTCATCTCCTTTTATTTTCTTACATGAAAAGGAACCTTTTCCATCTATAAATTCAGCTGCTGCTGTTTCTCTTTTCTTTTATCCCTTATATTCAGAACCATCTGCTGTGATCTTCTCCATAGTAATTAATGCACTGGAAGAAATACGATGTTACCCCAAAACTTTTGAAATAAAGATATACTTATGTAAGAGAAAGACAATTTTTCTAGTTAACTGGATAGAGTAATTCCTCTATACCTTTTAATAATTGTGAAAAGTGGGCCGGAAGACAGCTTGTACTCAAGATCTGACTTCTGAGAGAGGGTGAGTGCAAGATTTGTAAGATGGCATTATCCAGAGTTTGACACACCACTGAGGTTTTGTTTCATCAAACTTAGATTTTTATGCAAATATACAAACACTTGCACTGAATCAGTCAGAATTTTATTTAGCCAGAATCCCATCTCTGACAGTGGCCAAAAGCAAATGCTAAGAGAAAAGCTTAAGAATAGGGGAAGTACAAGTGATACAATAGATGACACAAGGACTCAGAGAGATGGCTTCTATGCCTTTAGGATGTGCTTTTAAGAGCATAATTCAAAATAAGGAAAATCCTATGTGGAAGTGGAAAGAAATTTGAGAAATGACTGAAAGTTTTAGAAATTCAAGTCTATTGGCACGTATTCCTAAACACTGTGGCTTTGAAAATCTCATCCTAAACAGTTTATAAAAATAGAAATTAATAATAGCAATTAACACCTGTTTATTTAGAACTCAGGAATCACCTGTTCTGTTCTGCTGCTGTAAAATCAACTCATCTGCTTTCCACAACTCCTCTCTGCACTAGTACTGCAAAATCTTTTTTTTCCTCTATGTAGTTGCAAAACAATCTGAGTTACTCCTGAAACTAGGATGCCACCGAACTACATCAAATGACCTCTTCTGAGCATTTCAATTTTGCACAGAGACGCTGCCAAAATTTTAGCTGTCTGCCAGCTCCTGCTAATGCAGTACTCCCATGCCACCTCACCCAGTCCTCTGTTAACATGTTTTGGCTGCTTCTGTGTCGCAGCTTCACCATCTGCTGACTTTGCACTACGTACTGTTACAAAGTTGCCTGTTGGCTTTCACCTCTGAAAATAAGTTTTCCCCAAATTAAGCTTGTCACCTGCTGCTTGAATCTTCACTCGGGCCTAATATAAAACTCAATTGACTCAAAGAGAGAATCTCTTAGAGATACCACCAGACTTTGTATTGTCCCATTTATCTGTGTTACGACTTACTAATTGAAACCATCATATTTACTACCACTGGAAACTGGAAAGACTAAAAAATCAATAGCAACTTTGTTCCTAAGGATCTGTATAACTGAAGTCACCAGGAACAAAATTTTTAAGTACTTTATAGGGTACCTGCTGGTACAATTGGCTAGTCAGCCATGGCTTGAGCATGAAGCATGGCTGCTGTTCAGGAGGCTGTCCTTGCCATAGCACAAGTTTGCGGATGTTATCGCAAGAGAATAAACGTCTTTATCTCAAAATAGTGAAAGCTGGCTTTGCAAGACAACTTGGAAATGCATGTTAAAACTGATTTCAAAATACAAGGATGTTTCAAAAGGAATATATAGGATAGTAAATCTCTAAGGCATATAGTCAGAAACACTCTTTTTTGTGATGTCTCTTCTCATTCTGTTCTTGGGGGAAAATGGCATTTATTGTTTCAGTAGGATCTATTATCACTTTTTAAACATTCCTCAATTTTAACAGAAAAATCTCCACCTTCTCCAGATATATTATATGGGAAAACCTTTGTATGGCTTCAGTCTTTTTCAAAATCCCACCGTTAAACAGGGGATAAAGAAAGAAACAGGATATCCAAGTAAAATATACAAAAATAGGAAGAAGTTTGTTTATGAAACACCAACCAGAGTCCTGACTTACAGAATATTCTCATTGTTTTTTCCTTTGCCATAAGTTTTCTGACCCTGCTGTTTTGTTTTTCTGGTTGATTTATTCATCAGCTTTTTCTATCACTATGGCAAAGGCAAATATCCTTTGGAAGGAAGACCATCTTCCCTCTGCCACACTTCCTCCAGGGCAGAGAAGAAAGAACATCAATTTATTGTCCTGACAAAGTTGGCCACCTGGTCAGAGAGACCCATAGCTCTCAGGCCAGAAGTGCAAGACTACATTGTACTTGGGCAAAATTTGCCTGAGGAACAGATCATTTGCCACATCAGCAACATTTACCACTGATCCACTGTCTAGCTTCTAGCATAGTCAACAGCGGGTGCTTCAGCGGAAGATGAAGACTGCACATAACAGGCCAAGTTTATCATGCAGTGCTTCAAATAATTTCCTTATTTGCACAGAATTTTACGTACCCTCACTTGAGGTATGACTTCCTTTTTCAGCTTAGTTTATTTTACTGCAAATATTACTACTTTAGCAGTGGGAAAAAAAAGGCAAAACCCATGCAGAATGAAAAATACATATAAAGAGTGGTGTATACTGGTGCATGTAAGTTTGTATACAAATTCCACCATTTTATCTCTGGAAGCAGCAAGGAACTTCCTGAAAGTTTCCCAGCTAAAAAGTATCATATAATCAGCCAATATCATTATCTGAAATCAAAACCTATTTAATTCAAGGAAATGTGAAACATTTGACTGGAAATGAGAGGAACGTCCACTTATAAAAGCATAGTGCATGCTACTCTTCCAACAAGAAAAGCAACCTTTCTCACTTCATTTGTGCTGTGTTGGAATTGCCTGTGCTTAGATTGTGAGCTCAGTATTTGACAAAATAATTTATAGAAAGAAGGAAGGAAAAATATAAAAACAGAACCTAAGGTTTATGCTGGTGTAGAAGTTAAAATAAATACCATGCAAAAACTAATGATTTTTTATTATGTTCTAAAAATATGTTCAATTTAGCTGTAGGATTTAGACCAGTCTTACCAAACTTGAATAACTAAAGTGCCTTTTGTCATCAAATGAAGGAATAAAATGACAACACATTAAGAGAAAACAATAGTATTAACCATCTACAGTTAGAACATAAATTAAACACATTAAAATTAGGGTAAGGTATGGAAAAACATCAGAAAAGATGACAGCAGTTTAGTCATCTATGCATTCAAACACAGAATTAACTGAAAATGTTTATAGAAATGATTGTCTTGTGGTTTGATTTTAAATTTCCATTTAGAGTTTCATATTGGCAATTTAAAATACCCACTCTAAAGAACTCTGAAAAGAAATCACAAAGAACTTGAAAAACATAGCTTTCATATTACCAACACACGTGCTTTTTCACTTAGTAGCATTTTTGTCATTAGATCTTATGGGTTCAACTCAGTTGCTTACATCGGCGTGTTTTGTGCCATCTGAGATACCTTCAGGTATGGAAAGCACCCACAGGGACTGGGCAGATATGACCCAGGACCTACAAAGGAGCTATGCTCTTCTGAAGCAGCAGCTAAAGGCTAGGAGGGACAGCCCAGATGCCTACGTGGCACTGGGTGCCTATGTTTAAAATATGGATTCAAACCTTACCAGTGGCTTTCTGCTCCAGATTCACACACCCAAGTTTGGGTGTCTAGCATGTAGATTTCTATACGTGAGCTAGGTGTCCAAGCTCTTCATTTAGTCAATGGGTCTAGAGAGTCTTGGAGACTCAGTGGAGTCTGGAGAGCTTCCTCTCATCCTACAGCAGATACCTACATTTAGTTAGACACATTGATCTCTTAAATGAGGGTGGTGTACACAGGCATACCTGCTATGGAGCATCGTGCTTGGCCTTCAGATGCTAGTCCAGAAGGGTAGAGGTCTCCTGTAAATCTTGTGTGATATCTATCAGCCTTGTGTGAATGTTTTGGATATCCCAGGCCACCTCAAAGAGCACTAAACACCTATATTTAAATAGCTAATTCTTATCCCACTAACTAGATCTCCATTGACTATAGTGAGCTCTAAGACACCTAGCTCACATAAGAGCTCCTACACGTAGACACATGCACTGCAGCCCTAGGTGACCTACATACTAAAGAATGATATACAAAAGAGAAAAGAATATACACCTGTATCTCTATATATTATCATTTCTTTTTCTTAGTGATTTACGTATGTATCGCAAATTTCTTCTGAAAATGCCTCCTACAAACTATTTTTAGTAAAACTATATTAAAATATTTATAATTTGTTTCTTAGTGCCACACTGTATTTGTATTTATGTTTTCAGTACTAAGAAACCATATAGCAAAAAGAGAAACTCAGCTCACTTCATCAATGAACTATCAGGCCCATCCTTCAAAAGATTAGAAATCTATAGACTAAATAAGCTCAAATTTATTGGCACTTAATCCCCTTTATAAACATTTTTCTCACTTTGCTGAAGAATGCCATTATTGCTCAGTTTTATGTAGGTGTACAAGTGGAGGCCATGGACTCCTTTTCTGATGGATACTATTTGACTACTTCTAATAAGCTCAGCGGAAATCTGTGCCACTATTCAAGCTGGGATGGAAAATACTCATTGTGAATGAACTATACAGGAAAGTTAAATACAAAGCTGAAATATCAAAGGGAGAGAAAATAATACAACATTCCAAGTGCATCCTTCTAGACAATTAAAATACTGAACCAATGTATCTCTAAAGAATCACATCAGTCTTCAGAAGCACCTTATTCTCTACCAGACACATAGGTTCTATATGCAAGGAAATAGGTAACTCAATTTTAATTTTAGTTTTCTTTAAAAATGGTTGAAAATTTTGTTACAAAAATAATAATTCACCCATATCTGGTTTTGATTGTGACATAATCATCATGTGTGCTTACCTGCAGGAGACCTCACTCTCTGGGGCAGCTACATAATTGCCCTCAATATCTTGACTGATTTTATTCTGTGTAATACATTCTATTCCCTATCATGTTATTATAGCTTGTGTGAGTCCAGATGCTACTCATATTTTTATAAATGTCCATCCACCACTGTTATGTAACAAAAGATCAGTTATTAACATAATATTAATAATAATAGTAACAGTAATAATAACACTGAAGATATTTCTCATTTGGAAAAAAATCAAGGCAAATGAGAAACACTGCTCTATTTTATGTATTTGCATCTCTACAGAAAGAAATATGTGGCCAAAGTGATTTGGTCACACAAGCATTCATGAAATTTTCTTCATGGGAGCCCTGTAAATCTTGCCACTAACCAGGTGTGGCAAGTTCTTTAATAACTTCAGAAAGTTATTGGCAAGGATTAGTATTAGCCATTGAATTTTTATTCTTTTGGACTAAATTAAAGAGGATGAAGCCTTGTCTTCCTTTGGAAGGACTTCAAAATTACAAATGACTGCCAAGACAAGCAGCCCTTGCTGGGAAAAATAATGTTAAAACAATGCAATAGGTCACTGGAAGTTTCCTAATGAATTTTTTTATACAGGGACCTTTTGGACAGCAAGGCGATGTAGGGCCTTTCATTTGAATCAATTTAAAAAAACCCAACTAAATAAAGTTCAAAATAAGGTTCTTCGCAAAGGAAAAATATTGCTAGGACTGTTGGAAACTAACTACTACTACGTAGCACGGGGCTGCTACATTTCTGTTCTGTTAATTCACAAGAATTGTTACTCTAGACAGCCCTATAGTATGTCTCTGATCAAATGAAAATCTTCCAGGTCTAATGCAATGGGAGTAACAGGGAGTGCTGAATGACTTTTTCTTTATTATGGAGGGCAGCATTTGGGGTAGTTCTACATGCTTGCACTGTGACTTGTGTCATAGCCCTGGATAATATGTACAGAATTCAGGATGAGCTATTCCATATGAAATACAAAAAGGAAAAGAGGTTTTGGTAAAATAAATAGCACATGGTAACATGTATGACACATTTTAACAAAATATACAGTAAAATTTATGTGTGTTGCAAGATCATAGAGCTTCCAGCATTAGTCATGCCATGCCATGCCTGCCATGTGGAATGGAGCAGTTTCTAAGTATTTTTTAATTAGGATAAAAGACAATGTTACATTTAGGGGCAAGTCAACTTGCTGTAATGCCACTTTCAGAATCAGGTTGTTTTTTCATTACTTTGCTATCATTGGGTCTAAATACCCACAAAACCATTGTACACTTAGTTCCCAGATGCAGAGTAATTTTAAGTCTTGGATTTCAGTACAGCTTTTAGGATGAAAGATTTTTTGATTTCCTTTTTTAAATCAGTCTTGCCCTGTATTGGTTGTACTGAGAATCGACTCTGATGGGAGCGTGCTGAACTTCCTCCATCTGCTATGGCTACTTTCTTTGTTTTTCAAATATTTTTTTCTAAATGTAATTTCCAAGCTTTTGTTTCATTTTGGTGTGAAGTAGCCTATTGATAGATGGTAGGAGGCAGTTAGTTGATGACATCAGCAGAAGTTTAAAAATAAAATCCAGAACACACCACCAATGTTTTAGCAACTTCCATATAAAACAGACTGGTAAGAGCAAAGTCCCTAGTGGATTTCATAGTACATACATTGCTCTTAAAATATAATTTTTAATATCCTGCACCCAAAAACATATAGTTGTTCACACTACTTATTTTTATACGGTCCTTAAAAGACCCTATTTGAACACTTAGAAGTTTGCAAAATTTTAACCTGATTTCTTTGTTTTGACCAAAACAGTTCAGCTATTTCCTCATGGAGACGTTATCCCCTTGTAACTATTGAGTATGATCACATCATACATAGGCCATACCTTCAGAGCAAAAAACCCATGTTTCAGTTCTTGCTTGCATGTACTCAGGATAGGACTAAATGCAATACCTCATAGCTCAACAGCAGAGCTGTATCCGGTGGAGCTGCGAGTTTAAGACTTTCCCGTACTCCATGTCAGTACAACACAACATGATGGAATTTCTGCAATCCTGAAAATTACATTTAAAGATACTACATTAAAAAAATGTTATTAAGTTTGCAAATCCGCATGCTCTAAACTGGGAAAGAAGAGAATTAAAGTTTCTTTACGTGCTCACATACTTTTGTTTCAAGAAACCTTCATTTACACTACAGTTAGATTGACTGTGGAAATGAATAAGAGTTGGATGACAAGGGAGGCTCTTTGTACCCATACCCTGCCTTGTTTGGGCACAATTCAGGTGCTCAAATTAGGCAATCAAAGTTAGTGGAGCTGAGGTGCTCCAGGAAAGTGTGAGTGTGTGTGTGGGGGGGGGGGGGTGGAAGCAATGAATTAATCAGTGGCGGTATCTTCCATTTTTGTTAACTAACATCATATATGTGGGTGTAGGTACAGAAAAAACGTGTTCAAATGAGTAGGTCTACTGCCTTCTGAATGTGCTGCAAGGGAAGGGAAAGCTTTTAAATCCTGATATTAATCGGAAAAACAGTAATATCCTCACAATTATGAGGAAATGCTTTGAGATTACAGAGAAAAAAGAAAAGGCATCATAACCGGACAACTGAAAAAACAGCCTTAGGCTTCATCCAGCTTCTAGCCACTCTTTTTACATGGAAAGTGACACCCATTTGTCCCATTTCCTACAAACATATCCACTTCTATAAAAAAAGAACACAAAACAAGACCCAGATCCTCATAACAATTTCTCCTGCCAGAAATTCACATTTTTTTCCTGTGCTCAGTATGGCTAAATTCCAGGAAATTCACGGAAAGTAACACCCCGGAGCAGATACTGAGCTTTTAGAACCCGTAGAACAGGACACATGCAGAGTCTTTCACTTACAGCAGGAAAGTACTGAAAATACTTTGCTTCCTTTTTAGAAAAGGACCTGCTTAACAACTTGCTGTGTTATGGTTTATCTTATAAAATACATTAATAAATCTGAGATCAGTGAAAGTCGGATAAAGAGTAACTCACAAATAGTGGAATACAGTTCTTCAGCACTTACCCAGAACCACGAAGTCAGACACCAGGCAATCAGCAGTGTATACCCAGAGCCTCTCCACACCAGAGATTCTAGCTGCTTCTTACAAGAACGTCTTAAAGTTGACCCATGAAGAATCTATTCAGAGAATTTATCAATGAAAGAACAACATTTGTACTCCAGAAAAAAAAAAGATCTCATGTAGAATTTAGATTCAACAGTGATTCCTAATGTTAGGGTCAGTTCTGGGGAATTTAATATGATATTACACTTACAGTAGGGAGCTACAATGGAAAAAAGAATTGGCATTGAGATTGTTTAATAGCATATAATCTTATATTGCTTGTAATCTTAAAAAGAGTATTTATGACAAGTACACACTCTTGATGTCTGAAAAGCTTCAGAATGTTACCATTATCATCTTCATTTTCAAATGCAGATGGGGCCCACAGAGGGAAGTCTTTGCTCAGGTTGAAGTCCTACATTTAAACTAGCAAAGGTATAAATCATTCCCAGCCAGATGTTCCATATACAATATCCCATATTACACCATGGTGAAAATAATTGTATGCCTTTTAACACATCCACAACTTACATAATTTGCTGCTCTTACTAAAATTATCTGCATAATAACATTCTTTGTCAATAGTCTACAGAAGCCCAACATAATCTTTTCTAATTTCCTAAGTGCTCTAACTACATTCGGGATAACTAAAACTGCCCGAAGCAGTACATTTACTAACAACCTGTTGATAGATTGGTGTATGTTAATAGAGCTCCTTCCCCTGATGATGTAATTAAGTGAATAGCTACACAGTTTTGCTTATTTAGAGACAGCTGCAGGGCATGCTCTGATAGTAATTTCCTCTTTCTTGTTTTGCTTTTGGATGGTTAGAAGCGATGCAAACTCCTTCCAAGCATGCCGATGGCCTCATGCAGTGGAGAATAAGAAGTCATGGCATAAATATCTAATGAGCACAAACATATAAAGAAACCAATAATCTTATGAAAAGGAAGCTACAAAGAGAAAATGGCCCTTGGAAAGAAAACTGCCCTTCTGCCAAGTACTTCTGCAATAATGCAATGGCAAATGCCCCAAGTTAATTTGGAGAGTTTAGTATCGGGGAATTCCCACCATGAAAAGCATTGAAACAGTTTAAACATTACTGTTCGAAAAGTGACTGGAAGACTTACTTCTCATAATCATAGTTCTCCATGTATACAAAATTGTTCTCAGACCCAAAGGAACTTAAAATATTTCCTTTTCCACTATCACGTGCCTATACTTCCTTCTTGATTATCACATGCCTTAGCAGCTGTTCACTTCTGTCAAAGCAAGCAGCAATAACCTAAAATGATGATGACAACCTGCTGACAGAGGTGACTGATTCTGTCATTCTGTCCCACAAGTCTGTACGATACCAAACCTTGGCTATTCTGTTTTGATGGAACATTTGCAAGTACTAGCATTTAAATTCACACCAGGTATATGAAACTTCTGAACATTTCTTGCAGAAATGTTTCTTTAAGTACCCAGGCTCTCCTCTTTACATTTCCTTTCAGCTATCAAAAAATTAAGAGTTATTTTAAACCTCTTCTTGCTAGTAATTATTTTCTCATCTCATTTTCATAGCTCTTCAGTTTGACTATTTTTCTCCTTAATTATCAAAACATCTGCAACTTTATACACTAGCTTCAACCATCCAGTTTCCCCTTACATATTTATTCTCTCTTCTCAAGTCTGCAGAAGTTAACTTCAGAGACCTGTTGCTCTTTTCTTCAAAGATCGTGTTCTGCAGTGACAGTTCTCCTATTTTCTACCACCATAACACACTGCTCTTGTGCCTTGTGCCAGTCCTCTCAGGATCACTGGTCAAACTCTCTTGTTTCTTTTCCAATATGGTTTACCAAAAGTCAGTTTCTAGTATTTTGAATTACAACTAATCTCTTATTCAGCATGCTGAACATCTCTCTCACCCCTTTGCAAACATTTCCTCACTTCTACCTCAGAAGAGTTAGCAAGACCATTCAACTGACTACTTTTTCACAGGCTTTTAATGGTTCAAGTTACCATTAAAGGTAGCCTGCAATTGCTCTGATAGCTTATACTATTAAACAACTGTAAGATGCATTATTGCATAGTATTTGCAGATGTTTAACCTTTTAACAGTTCTTATATCTTTCAGCATTAGCTGAATTGTCAAACTCCTTACTTCCAAATCCTTCCCATATCTAGCCCCATATTACTCACTAGCACTGCGTAAACATGCTATTGTTCTTTTCTTGCCTAGTTCCTGATCTCACATTCCAGCTAGTTCTCTAGCACAAAAATAGTAGGATTAAATTGATTAAGATTTCCTACTATTCTTTTTTTTTAGTTATCTTGTTGGAAATGCCCCACCTACATAGACAGAAACCTGAAAAAATATTTCTGTGAGATACTGAAACGAAAAAAGTTTATAGAAGAATAAAACAAAAAAGAAATAAAAAAAAGAAAAATGGATAAAAATTCTTCTCATCTGTGAAATAAAACACAAGAGGATTTTTTAAATTAATTCTTTTAACATATTTTCAGACTAAGCAGTATAGGCTCTCAACTGAAAAAAAATAGTATTTAGATGTTACACTTTAGGTAAGTATTTTTGGTTATTGATTCTTCAAAATACTGAAATACATGCATAACATTAGCAATGGGATTAGTTTCAGTTAATTATACAATTAAAGCTTCATATATGCTTAAGAGCTTTGCTAAAAGAGCCCTTACTAGCATAAAATGTGAAGTGTATGTGAAGGTGTAAAAACGCTAGATGCTCCCCACAGTTGTTACAACATTAAACAATGAACGGTGGCTCATAGATGTTGTATAAAAGAATTTTAACAAACTTATTATAGCAACCACATCTTAGTAGTTCTGAACATACATTTTGAATGTGTGCACTAAGACAACAGCTGTACGTGGGTCTGAAAGCTGTGGAAATACCCTAGGAAAAGAGAGGAAATGGAAATCCTGCCCCTCCAATTATTACTTTATAAATTTAACTATATAAAAATTAATATCAGAGTCATGCATACTGAAGAGTTGAATGTTTAGGAGTATGGAGACACCTTCCCGCATTTCTGATATTTTGTGGAGTTCCACAGGCAACTGTATTGTTCCAAAAATCTCCTGCTCCTGTTCTTTACCAGGGAAAATCTAACCTCTGTTAGATGTTGGTCCTGTCTTTATTTTTTGTTGGAACCACTCTTGTATTTACCCCAATATAACAAACAGATTACAATAGGATAGAAAGAAAAGGAAAAGGAACAGACATGGTCAAACTATCACCTGCTTCATCCAAATCCCGCAGAGAGTAGAGCAGACACAGGGAGCAGAGCAGACACAGGGAGCTAAGGCTCTTTACTCGGGCTTGTTCCACTGATTTGGATGTTCTAGTCTTTTTTCTTCAGACCTCATCTGCGCTGGAGCAAAGCTGCTTTTAAATATTCCTGCTTGTAACAGAAATAGTGTAGTTTAAATCTCTGGAACTGCTCAAGGCTTAAACAGAAAACAGGGAAAGAATAGAAGCAAAGGAGAGCGGACCCACAAGTGATACGCAAGGGGGAATGCGCACCCTTGCCCCACACGTCGGGCCCTCCAAGGAAGGCTGCTGCTCACGGGAATGTGCCTCCCTGACCGGGAGGAACTGCTGAGGCTGAGGCCGATTTCAGGGTTGGAAAGACGCTTGGGCAGACAGACTGGAGCCAGTTGCATATAAGCTATTACCGTAGCCAACAAAATTAAGAGTTTAAACAGGAGACGAAAAGAAGGGCGTGTGGCTTTCCACAAACCGTCTCTTTATCTGCAAACACAGTAGCAGGCTTGAAGTTTGCATTTAAAATGGGAGAAGCAGAAAACCAGTCCTTCAGTCTCAGCTCTTACTTTTTTCTGGCCTGCCAGAAAAAAGTTGTAGCTCAGCTATTGCAACTGATTCAGGTTATCTCTGAAATTGTGGGGCAGGGTTGGCAATTTATCATGTAATTTGCAACACAATAAAATAAAAAATGTGGTGAATATTCAGAGGATTAAAATAAGAAATCTTAATTCACTTGGCACCTTCCAAGAACATCAAACTAATGAATTTATCAGAAAAACTTTTTGAGCAAAAGAGTGATTTTTAAGTGAATATTGCAGTATAGATGCATTTATAATAATTTCTGAAATTCGAATGTTTTCTTCCTCAAATCAGTAAGTGGTAGAATGCTACCTTACTGAAGAGTCTATTCAAAGATCCATATATTATAGTGTCATATTTCTAATATATTTCTAATGGCAAATACTTGCACAGGGCTGCTCAGAAATTAATTCCTTAATTTTTGAAAGAAATAATTGTTCATTAATTTACAGTAATTAACACCTTTAAGAAATGTCAGTACTTTCATGTACTCTCTCGGTCTTATGCAAAACTCACAAAGTCTTCAAATGATTTTCATAGGTCATTGGACTTGCTGTGAACAGTCACCAACCAAAATTTAATTATCCTACTACTTTCTGTATTTTACAAATATGTTGCAGTTTCCCCTTTAAAAATACTGTTTTCATGAACCATCTTGCAGATAAATTAATCTATGCAGGGAATGACAATCTATGAAGTGAAATGAGCAGTTCCAGTGCACGGTAAGCAACTTCTACAAAATTTGAAATGAATTTTTACAACAATTATTTTTAAACATTATCCCAGATTTAAAGGGTATTAAACTTATCAGCTCCTGCTTTATTCAGTTCACCTGTAAGACTAAACCCAAAAAATAATCATGCTGGATTTCTTGCTGAGTGTGCTCATTTTAGGACAGTTGCTGCAATCCAAAATTAGTACCTTATTTAGCATCAGCACTTTCTTGAAAACAAATACAAAGTTGACAGTTATTTTTAAGAACTTGCTGCATCACACATTTAAAAAATACAAATAATGCCAGCAAATATGAAGGTGAGATACCTTATACAGACAGTGTTACAGGAAATAGAAATCAGATGTAACAAGCAATTTTTCCTATCACCAATAGCTAGAAATTGGACCTGCTATTGTTTATTTAAAACATAGGGAAAAGTCTGCTTCCTGTCACTATATGTGTATTTTGCTCCATATACAACATGACCCTTGACTTACAAGGGACATTAGAGAACTTTTTGGCTCTCATTCAGTTAAGCCATTATAGACTGAATCTGTAGAAGGTTCAGCCAACATCCAAACTACTTTAAATGGATTTGACACATCATCAGAAAAAAGAAAATTTGAGTTTCCTTGAATTCTAGGGGGAAAGTACTTGAATGACAAAAAAAGAACAGAACAGACCAGAAACATCGTTAGGTCAGACAGTATTCTGTAGACAGTCCTTCTCCTTGCTGCTGAGGCAGCACAAAATAAAAGTTACAGTTATGTAAGTACTGTATCAGCACTATCATATTTCTTAGGGCTTTTGAAGGCTGAATCCTGCAGTCAATTCTCAGAAGTCAGGAGCTGAATGAGAAACTGCACTGTACAGTCACCATAAAGGAAATACTTGTGCATCTTTAAAATGAAATCTAAAGTTAAACGCTGGTATTTAATAAAGCACCAGAGATCCCTGCTTAATGGAGCATGAGGCTTATGATCTCTGATGTGTTACCAGAAATTGGAGGAATAATACAACTCACTGGCTGATGCTTGCTTTGCTGTGTAGTCCGTGGCAGGTGTGTATTCGGTGCACATGTGCGGGGCAGATCAGCAAGTAGGTGGTGTTTCTAGAAGATGTTAATGGGAACTAGAGTTTTTCACATGCTGTTGACAGGAGAAAAAGATTTTGTAATTTGTTGTAATTTATTCTGAATTTTCTTCCTAACTCCCTTCAGTTAGCAATTTTGGTCATGGCTAGGACTCTTAGGTTTTCCATCTCTTGGAAAGCATTATTTTTTCCATTTAGACCTGAAATATGTCATCCTAATGTAGTGATACTAAGCACAGCAAGCTGAAAAGGACACATGAACCATCAAATCCACAATAAAGCAGGAGCCGATAAATTCACTGCATCTTAAAATCGTAGGAAGATCTAAAAAATAATTGCTGTGAAATTAATATTATTATTTTTCTTTTTAACAAAGTACAATATTCAAAGCAATTGACTTTTTGCTCTGTGCTATGCGCAGGGAAAGCTCTCCCAGCACATGGTTGTTCTGACAGCTGGTTCTTCATATTTCCAATCCTGCGGCCAATACCATAGACCTACTTCTCTGCCGACTTGGTATGAATCTGTGGTCTTTTCCTTCCACTGTGCCTTCTGATTACAGTGATTCGCTCTCTTCTCTCCTCTTTTGCAGAACTTTTGATAATCTTCCCAGTTCCCTGCCAGCATTTCATTCTTGGCTACGTCTATTACCTCGTTTTCACTTTCAAGGAGGCGAGTTCTTCTCCTGTTCCTTATGACCCCATTTTCTCCTCTTCCTACTCAGCTCTCTGTTTCTCTTCCAGCCGCTTGTCCCTTAATATTGTCCTTGTAGTACTGCAGTTCTAATTTCCCAAGTGAGTTAGGCATTACAATTCCATAATTATTTTAAGCTTTTTATTTCATTTTGCTAGTCCTTCTTTGTAGGTTGCCCTGAAGTTCCTCAAAGATCTCCCTAGCTGTGACTAATTTCCAAACTTTTTTAGCATTTCCAAGTTTGTTACATCGTTGTCCTTACCCTTTACTGGGACCTTAATGAAATATTGAAATCCTGAAGGACCAGTACGATATTCCATAGCTACCTTCTGCCACAATAAAATACTGCAAAACCAATCATTTATTACATCTGTTTTCTGACACTTACCCAGATTGTATAACAATACCTTACCTCCAAACGAACAACTACTGAACTCCTTTAAAAAGAAGGACTTCCTTTGGAAAAGGACCTTCATTCAAACATAGCATGTCACAGTGCAGGCCCCTTCACTGCACAAGCAAAATACGCTCATGAAGAAGCCTAGAGGCTGGCTTCACTACGAAGACAAAGTTGTCTGCCTGTCAGGAATTTATTTGCTTTCAAATGTTGAGACTTTCTTTAAATTCAGTATTAAATAAGACCTCCTCAGATTTGTAAAGCTTAGGGATATTTTTGTTTATTTGTTTTGCTTTTTTAATAACTCTGACATTCTTATAAAGAATTCTTAACCTTATATTACCTACTGGTACTCTTAATACCAATTGTAGGTCAGGCAAAAGCTTTACTTGGCCTTACAATTTTAGTGAAAATTATATTAATATATTTTTGTCTGCTTTTATTTTGAATAAAAATACAAATAGATGAATTATACATATTAGTGAAGTTAAAAACTAGTATAACTTAGTAAAAAAATCATTTTGTTCTAAAAATAGAGATTAGGAAAATCAGCAGATGAAAGTTAAAATATATCTATATAAAGATGATTCAATGAGTGTCTTGCAGTAAAAACCCCAGATATTTAATGGTACAAAATTTATACTCTAGCAAGGAAAGAAGGACCCTCTATCTCTATCCTTAAAGGATGATCAAAGAAAAGTTTCAAGAGAGGATCAGTGTGGATTTTTTCCCCTCTAGCTTTCTGCACCAAATAGCATTTTAAGATGAATCTGCCAGTTTCCTTTAACTGCACAGATGTGCTGTGTAGCTTATCTACTTTCATATATAAACATATTTGAGTACAAGCATCTGATTATATGTTTAAAAACACAAATATGTGTAAGTTATGTTGAAGTAATGATGCACAATCTATTTCTCAGTTATCTGCATAGGCAGTCTTAGAGCCATTTTACATCTGCTCTCTTCTTTCATGTCTGTATGCTTAAGTTTAAGCTTGTTTCCTAAAGAATTCAATTTGTCATTAATTTTAAAAAACAAAAGTTAAATGATTGCACCAGTGAAAACCCTGCTCTCCCCTTAATCCCACTTCAAGAATTTTGCCCATGTTTTTCTGATATCTATTCAATTCTAGAGGCTTTTTAGACCGGATAACTTTTATAGCTTTCACCTTGTTCACTTACAGCAGCACATGATCTTTCTAGAGCACAGTGCCATCTAGCTTCTCTTTTTGTGACTTCAGGTACTCTGTGTTGAACATAACTGTGTGACATGACAAAAGAAATAGTCCCAAGGAGCTATTGTAATATATATTGTCATGGTAGCCTTGAACATTTATCTGGACATACAGCTGAACAGGGGGAAGAATTTACTCCCTGAGCCTCCCATGAAACGCCTCTTTGATCATCCAAAACAGCAAACAAAAGTATATGTTTTCCTTTGAAATAGGTCTTACTGCCTCCCTTCAAAATGGAAAATCAAGATCCATCCTGATGCTCTAGGCAAGCTACCTGTGCCTTTGCAGAAGCTCCGGCACCATACCAATACTACTACTACACACTTCAGAGGGCATCAAGGGAAAAATGGCTAAATCCTCTCACGTTGCTAAAGGCAGTTGTATCTTAAAGAAGAATCCCTGCTCCCAAAGGAGCAACGTTGAAAAGATTAGGCAGATTCACTGATGTGCCAAGAAAGGAGAAGGATAGAGGAAGACACCTTTGATGCACATGAGGGTTTTTTGTTTACTTGTTTGTTTACTCTTCCTTTAGTTACAAAGACTTTTTTTTTTTTTTTTTTTTTTGGAGAAGTGCAGAGCAGACACGAAATGATCCACCACATCTCCTCGAAAGAGGCCGCTTCAAACGGGAACCCTTCGGGGGTAATGGATGTATTCATCACTCCCTGTATTCATCTGGAGTCTGAGACGTACTCACTGGTGTCTGGCTTTCATCTGTCTCTGCAATATACACAGGACCTGCCTATATGCAAGCCTGTAACAACAAATCCAGCCCTCTTCCAGCTGTCTTCTCATCAGAGAGACTGCAGCAGAACAGCAGGCAAAGTCTCCTCATGTCTGGGTCTGGTTCATGCCACTGGCAGTTTCTGGTGAGCCAAGAATATACAGTATCCATTCTAATTTTCTTCATTGTGTCTTCCCAATTCACTGATGTGCTCTTTACAGCTGGGAAGGGGTACTTCCTGCTCTGTCTCATCAACAAAGTTCATTTCCATACACACAGGCACCATTAAACAAACCTCTCACTGCTAATGCACAGCAACAGATAGCAGTGAAACAGCCAAGTCTTCAAACTCTCACTTCTGACCCACTGAAAACAAAGGTTTGCCATGAATTCCATGAATCAATATAACTTCTTAAATGATTAGGGTAAAGAAAGGCCTAAATAATTACAAATAAATACCTAAATAATTAACAAACTCGTTGAGACTCCATTGTCCTTATTCCTTTTCACACAATCCACTTGAAATCCGTGAAGATATATGAGGAAAATTTGCTACTCAGCATGTCAAGGTGGCATATATATGCAGATTTTAAAGGGATGAACTGGTGGTAGCCTTTTGCAGCTGGCTTGCATGAGGAAGAATGACTTGGTCACTTTGCTTTTTCATACTGGTTGGCTGGCCACTGTAAAAGGGAAGGTCTCAGGCTAGCATCCTTCTGTCCCTCAAGAGCATACGGGGACAGCTATCCTCACTGCTGAGAGCACCCACTGGCATCAGACACCCTTGCTTAACACTTGCAGACAACCTCAGGATCACTGAAAGTTTTAACAGATATTCTTCTCAAATGTTTGTTCATAAACTATTCATATGGAAGTATTTACGTAATAGGTATCTCTGCCAGCCTAGGAGTAACTGGCACATAAATAGCTTTATGCATTCATGCTTGAATCCAAATTTTGATGTCAAAATATTACCAAAATCATTAAAACAACACATCAGCTTTGTTTTCAAAATCAATTAATAAGTAGTATTTCAATATAGTACTGTGTAAGTGATGGGAACAGGAAACAGAACTATGTCCCAGTATTTCTATAGATCTCTTATTTAAAGACAAAAATTTGTACGTGCCATTCTAACCTGATCATAGGGATCACAATAATTTTCAAATTAAGGATAAAAATAACTTATTATAATCAGCTATTTTATTCATTAGCCTAACATAATACTTAGTGTTAGATTTCACTAAATAAGAAAGTGATTACAAGACCTTTAGTTTTTACTTTCAGTGGCTTTTTGCTCTTCAACTATTTGCCCCCAGAGTTGCATGCACACAGATTCCTGAATATGGTTTCCCCAGAGGCTTTCTACATTTGGGAAGAGAATTGTTTTATATATTCATATACATATGAGAGAAATTTTTTTCCTCAGAACTGAATGAGTGATTGTCTGCCAAATCTAAGGGAAAATGGTAAGAAAATCTGAAGAAGCTATTAGATAATGACTTTAAATTTATTCTCAGAGTTCTGTCCTTGCACTCTACAGAAATCAAATCATTCTCTGAAATTGTATATTTTATCCTCCAGTAAGTCTTCCATCTACCTGTATCATGACCGGGAATCTGCAGTCCCCCACCCAGGCGGCTCCCAGAGCTCCTGTCTGGGTTCCCTGGCGAGGTTCAGGGCTTCAGAGGTGCCCAGCCTCCGCCACGGCACAGGCCTGAGCGGCTGCGGTCCGAACACCCGGCACGTGTGCGCTGTATCACAAAAAACACAGAAGGTCTGGCTTCATCCGCCTTCTCTAATACATTGACCCACGCTGCCCAACATGCCCTTATGTGATTTCTTTGATCCCTGAGCTGTTTGCAGGTTTTTTTTAATTCTTAAATTCCCAAACTCAGCCAGGGATAAGGGATATTCAGCAAGGGATAAGAAGTCTGGACAAATTTTTGTTTATCTTAAATGAAATAAAAATGTAGTTCAAAAGGCCATATATATATATATTGTTTTAATATATGCACACATATGTACATATATATATATATATAGTTTTTCTTGAATGTTAATAACTTAGAAACAAAATATTTTTTCCTCAAAAATCTCAAAGTGTATTCTTATGTTTGGGCTGAGACCAAGCTTGGGATGCTACCATCTCAAAAATGCATTTTTTAGCATAGCATGACTACATCACAGAAGTGACTATAATTATAATTTTGACATTACCATAACGACCATGGTTGCTATCAGGTGACAGGTATAATATGGATAATCAGTAGAAGGTACAATAGCAATATTTAATGATGCATGAGATGGAAGAAAATTAATTCATGCCTTTAATTCAGCTCAGATTCATCGTTTGTTATGTGAGTGTGACTTTCCTGATTCTGTTAATATGTACATAACAGTTACAATAAACAGCAAAGAGCCAAGCAAGATATCTACTGCAGAATCCAGAGAGCTTACATTCACCCCTCATATACAATGAATAATTTTTTTTGTGCTCCTATTATACTGTTAGGGTTTTTTTTGACATGATAAATAATTCCACTCTTAACACCGTACAAAAAAATCTGATTGTTGCAGCAAGAACTATGAAAAACCTCTTTGCCTTGAAGTCAGTTGAAAGCAGTAATGAGGCTGTCCTTATGTTTTCCTGTGTTGCAGTCTACCAACTCTATGATTTAATGATCCTAAAAGAGATAATGCCACAAATTAAACAAACTTAACCTGGAATAAAGCAAGGTGTCCTCTTAAATGAAAGAGGGGCAGTTATGCTGACTAGAAGAATTAACAGAGTTGCATATTTCAAATCCTGCAAGATTTTACCACTACCTTTGTAGAAAACTATTAACTGAATGAGAAATTTTTATGGAAGAGGAGACTCCTTCCATGAGACTATTCCAATATGTGTAGGTAGCGAGGGACAAAATACAATAGAAGACAAAAGATGGAAACCTGTACAGAGAAACAGTATCCAAACATAAAGATGAGGAAGTATTACTCAAATATCTCAACAATATTTCTAGATATTACCTCTGTTCAAACCTTACTGCTCCTGTCTGTACAGCTACAAAGTTGCTACAGAAATCAAAGTCGTTTCACTATGTCTTAGAATGATATATAAAGTTTACAAGGAATCACAGAAACAGTGTTCTACAGAAAAATATAAAGGTCAGTGCTAAAGAAAGAGGTTGTTTTAGCAGTAAGGTACAGTGAAGTAAAACAGATGAAGGGGACAAAAAAAAGAGGATATTTCACTGACACCTCACTGGAGCATACAAGAAGCAAAGCTTGTGAAACGCTCTGCAAAACTCTGGCTTATTGTTTGACTTACCAACTTTGTCTCTCAAGCCTCTTTTATAGCTTGCTTCGGTTGTTAATGTTCACTTTGTTACTTTGAGAGCGGCATTGCACCTCCACCACATCATCAGTTTCAGCAGAGATCAGGATGGATACAGCTCTTGCCTGAAGCATATTTGCATTTATAACTCTGCACTCAGAACGTAACAGGATGGGTGAAGACTCCAGACAGCCTTAAGACAGCTATAAGAAATTTCCATCCAAAATGCTAGCTTCATGAAGCTACGAAAAACATAACAAGATATCAAAGATCTCTCTTCCAGGCATGGCAGTCTCTGCTGTTTCTCCCCCAGGGCTACACCTCCACTTTCCTCACTCAACTGCTCTCTGAATCCCCGGGGAGACAGGGAACAGAGTGGCCAAGGTGCAGTGATGGACATTTGGCCTCACTGAGAAGCACAACTCACACAGCCATTTTTCACAAAAGTTAATACCTTCCCTAGCTGCAGTGTCAGAGACAAACACGACCAGTGTGTCCATTCAGAAAAGAAGGCAAACGCCACAACCGCCTGCAGTAGGGCTCCAAGATGGCTCACTGTAGGCCTGCTCCTGAACCAAGGCAACCTTGCTCTTGCCCGAACCTTTCCAATAGTAACAGCTCCTGCCTTTGTTCTTTGCACCTTGGTCCTTGAATCATAGGAGCTGGTACTGTCCTGTGGGAAGGGGATTTCTTTCTGCCATGGTGTTTCCTTTTTAATTAACATGGGTTTCATCTGCTGTCACTTCTAAAGCAGCAGGAAAAGCTTTGAAGCAGAGGTTGATCTCAGAAGTACAGGGGAAAAAAAAAGTCATTTAAAGAATGCTGTAAGTTTTGGCAGAAACATTTTTGTTATTCGTTATTTCAATCCACTGTCGCACAGAGGCACAGCTCAGCATGGTGAGGCCTGCGGTGCTGCACAGCTCCCTTGCTGGGGCTGAGCTCCCCTTCTGACAGGCAGTTTGCTCTCCCGCAGAACGAGTCTCAAAAGCTTGGCTCTATACTTATGGTAAGCTTTATGTGGGGTTGCAGGTTAGATATCCTATAGCTTGCCCTAAATGCCAAACAGTTAATCTTCCTGGAGCAGTTACTATTTTTCTTCAGAAACTCAAAACTTCAGGCCAGAAAGCAGCCACAAGTGTTTTTTTTCAGGGTTATTTTGTTTCTAGCTCTTAAATTTCATGAATAAGCTGAATACTTGTCTGGACTAGGTATAGGGCAGAAACTGCACAGGAAATCTTCCACAGTGAACTCATAGCTGATATATAAGAGAGGTGGTCCACACCCATAAAGCAGAGTTATTTTCCTCCAAGTTCATGCCAGAAAAGCCAGAAAAGACCAAACATATTGGTTTGAATACTTGCATAAAGGTGAGGTCACTTTTTATAAGTTAATCATAATGAGCTCTTTAACTACAAAGTGTTTTATCTCCAGTTGACAAACTATGAGTGGCTTTTTTCTACATTACCTCCAGTTTCTCAACAGCCTTAATCAGATGGGAATATCAGCAATACAGAGAATATTTGCAATAAGTCTCACCACTGCTCTACACAGAAAAAAAAAAAAAAAAACACCTTTAACTCCTACTCAGTCTTAGATAGACATCTAAGTATCTGGGATCCATCCCTCAACTCTTTAGTTTTAGTTTACATTTGTCTCCCAAAACTCACACTGCTCAAGGAGTCATTCCCTGATCAGCAGGATCAAGCATTTGTCCCTCAGTGAAGGGGGTTACAGTAAATACTGAAGTTAGGGAAAAAGAAAGAGAGCAAAGAAACTATTACTCTGGTAAAATGATGACAGTGCATAGGAAGGATTGGCATAAGAGACCAAAAAAAAAAGTAGCTTTCTTAGAAGTTAGAGTCACGAGAAAAGCTATTTTTGCTCCCATTTAGAAAAGGGACTTCTGAATTTAAAGAATACTGCAATAATCTAGTTATGTGATTTAAGATGAAATAGAAGGGTAAAGTATATGTTGTCACTTTTTCTTTAATGAAATGCTACACTTAAATGTCTTCATTTGAAAATAATCTGTATGTGGGTTTTTTAAAAATAGCATCAATTTGGTGGTTAGAAAAAAAGGTTCACAATGTGCTTATGGCTGACTGAATCTGGAGGTTAACTAAGATCTTATTCCAGCTTGTAATGCCAGTAATGCTGCTGAATGTAGTCTCCATAAGTATGCTGATGCAATTCACACCGTTAGCCTTTTTGACTCAAGAGGTTAATAAAAAGTTGCTGGTGTGTGGAATGCTTTGTTAAAAGAAATTGAGAATAAAGTTATGTAGCCTTACTTATTAAGAAAAGCACAGAATCCTGCTTCCTAGCACATAGATGGAGTCAAATAACTTGAGATGGTTTATTTCATCATTATCCCAGGTGACTTGTGGCTTTCAGACTTCTTTCTCTGTGCTGCTTCTCAGCACCACGGTTAGTGCCCCTGTCCCGACACCTTTGTCTCCTCTCGTCACACATTCCCAGCCTCATTTTGCTGCTAGTACATTTTTACTGTGCCTTTGCTTTGGGCAATGATTGTCCAGTTTTGGTGAAGACCCACGTTATTGTAGTTAACTGGTCCCACGAAGGAGCTCAGTGGCTCTTTACAACTACCTTAAATTAAGGGTAACTTCGAAAGTTTTAATCCAAACTATAATTTCACAAACACTCTCTTTAAGCTATTTCACAAATAACTATATTTCTGCCTTAAGGTGTTACTCTGATGCATCGCAGTTTTATCTGAGAGCAGATCCCACAGGGAAAGGCTGTATTTCTGCAGGGGCAAATCACAAACTGAGTGGCTGAACTACAGGCAGCTTTATGTAGGCCATGGTACCAAATGTATGTTTTTAAGCTATATTAGTAGCCACTACGATTCATCCAGCCTATTGCTGATTCCTAACTGCTCTCTTTTCCAGAAGCCCTGAGAAAATAGCAAGGGAGTAGGCACCTATTGCACATGAATAATGTGGCTGATCTGCTATTGTATAAAGAAAGCCAATGTTTTGATGAGATTACACCCGGCATCTAATATACACGAAGCCAACTGACCAGCCATTGTTGGAAGGGAAGTTTTAAGCCATGCTCAAAGCAACTTGCTTGGCAGAGTGTCAGAGCAAAGGAGAACTTTGCTTGAATCGCTGATGGTGTTTCACACCATCTTCATTTACATCTCGCCAAGGATTGGTTGGTTGAAACATTTTAAAGGACAATTGGCAACGTAAGCCCTGCACCTGTAAATTAGTTGTCTGAACACAACAGAAGTTTATACTGAAGAAAAGTCACCATCAAATTGCAGTGGGCCCATTTGAATGAGCTGCACAAAGTACAGCAGAGATGCCAAAAACTGAGAACCAGATAATTTTCTCATCCAAGAGGTGCTGGTAACACAGAACCGATAGAAGTTGAGCTAGGCCAAGCTTCCATTATCATTTACCACAGAGTATTTATATTGTGGAAATATAAAGAATATGGCTGTAGAACAAGGCATACAGGACTTTTCTGAGCAGTAATATCTCAGAGACTGAGATCTGAAGTTGAGATAATTATTCTTTCTTAATTACTTTAAATTAAGATTCTTTTCTGTATAATGCTATTTTTAAGTCACCTGAGTATATTAAAACAGTCAAAGATATACAGTCAGATGTAATTGCATCAAACTTTCCAAAAGATTTCCAGCTGTTCTCTGGAATTAATGCATAGCATAAGGATAGCTGACTGAAGTTTTGTACACAATAGCATTTTTTATACATATTTGCATGTAAAACATTTTCTATATAAAATACAGGCATTTCAGATTTAACTTGCATGCTCTTCTGTAAGGGACTAAATCCAGAAGTTCCAGTTATTTGATGTTTGGACATCGAATTCTGAAACAGGTTATTGCTTTAATTCCAGACTAACATGTTTCATAGCTTAAAAACAAGGTATTTAGTCTAATTTATTATTTTAAATGTTGTTCTTTTGCTTATGAGCCCAAGTACTGTGGTTTACCAAACATCTTTAGTTCCTTTAGATATGTGAGAAGTGGTGATGCTCATCCTTTGGTGGGTTCAGGCCCAAAGATTATTTCATAGTAGAATGAGATCTTAGCCCTGGGTAACCCTAAATTTAGCTTTATTTTGGCAGTAATCCTGAATATTTTCCAGAATTGGTATAGTTGGAACAGTGGGTGGCTGGAACAGTTCTTCCTCTTCTCCATTTGCACCACAAAGCTAGCAAAAACAGTCACTGTGATTAGGATGTGAGATTAGAACGAGGATCCTCCAATCTCCAAGATAAGTGCACAGTGTCGATAAAATAAATCTTGCAAAGTCATGTGTTCATGTTACCTTGCTAGGCCTCCTGACCTCCCCTGATGCTGCCACTCAGGTGGTACACTGTCTCTGCGATATGGAGGAAGAAAACCTCCGTAAGCTTCAGACTCTAGGAAACTTCTCTTACTTTTCCACAGGTCCTCATAAGTGAATAAAGCTGTTTTCACTTTGTTTGTCTGTGCCAAAATATGGTTTTGTTTTATTTTCATTTTGAAGCCTTAGCTCCTTGTCTTTGTTGAATCTTGACTTCAAGCAGAATTTTTTCTGTGACGATGGTGACTTTGTTATTTAGAAAAATAAAACAGTGGTATGGGGATTTCAAATACATCATAGCTGCCCAACAGGTTTTAGGCTCAGGAAAAAAATGAAAGTCCTCCTTTCCTTTTAAAGCAATTTCTGCTGAAACTTAGCCCACCTCACGTAAGGTAAGCAAAGCATGAAACATTATAAAATATGGCCTTATGTTTTACTCCTTGTGGAGGAAGACATGTCTGTTCCTTCCTTGTTACCATCTCACCACTCTAATATCATCGTGAGAGCTGCTAAATAATTTTGGTCACCCGACACAACAAAATTCTATGCTTCCACATCCCTATTCTTGTTCTCAGACTGATGTGATTTAGATGTTACTGCACTGATTGTTTTAATGAGCAGGGCCCATGAATTCAGGACAGGATTAGCTTCTTCCAGTCTTTTGAGACAAAAGGCAAACAGTGCTATGCACCACCACCACCACCACCCCCACAGCACCAGCTGCGTCACAAAAGAGGAAGTAAGTGGTCAAGTGATGAAGAAGGAAACAAAGGATTTCAGGTCCCTTCCTGAAAGAAATCTTGAGGCTGCAGTACTCACCACGGAGCAGCTCCACTTCCCTCACCGCTCTGAGTGGGAGGAGTTGTTGCCTTTCCAAATGCTACAGAGAATCTGTCGTTTTATATTTAGCAGAGGCTGTGAAATCCCACTTTAACAATAACGCGTTCAATAGAAACGCCATAAACTGGTAATTGAACAGATGATAAGGTTAGATGGAGAACACTAGTCTCCATATTGCATTATTTTCACCTAGTTCATTGCCGTAGGCAGAGGCCTTTGTCAAAGTGTATTTTATTTAGAGAGCTTTCAAAAAAAAAATAAAATCCAAACCAGACTACTAAACGGACCAGGGTTTGTTTGTTTGTAACAGTTTCCACAGGTAGCGTCATCCAGAAGCTTGTCAGGGGAAAGCTCAAGGAGGGTCTTGCATGGAGCACAGGGATGATAAAGATGGGGAAAAAGAAACAGTTGCTCGTCAGGGGGGGGCTTGGGTTTTTTTGGTTTGGAGGGTTGTTTTTTTTGGTGGAGTGGGACATTCATCCTTTCTTCACAAGTGAACCTTGTGTTTCAGGGAGCTCATTTTAAAGAGATGCTGAAAGAATCACACCAATTACATAAAGATCCACTTGCACTAAGCCTCAGGAGGTGTTCAGGTGCCCTTGTCTCCCATGGACACCTCTGAAACCGCAGCGGTTAGGCACGCTGCAGTATTTACCAGCCATCCCAGGTGTCTCGGTGCAGGCGGCGGGCTGCGGGCCGGGCCGGCGGCGGGCGCTGCTGCCCGGGGCGCGGGCGGCGCCGCCTCTGCGTGCTCGTGCAGCGGGAGAGACGCTGGAGAGGGCCGGGGGTCTCCGTCGGGGGGAAGCCTGCCGCGGCGGGGGGGAGCCGGGAGAGGCCCCGGGCCTGCGACGGCGAGTCCCGGCGCGGCGCCCCGCTGCCGCCGCCATCTCGCGCTGCCTCAGGCGCCGCCGCGGCCTCCCGCCCGCGCCCAGCCCGCGAGCGCCGCCGGGCGGGCGGGCGCGGCGCGGCGCGGCCCGGGCGGCCCCGGCGCGGCGGGGCGCCGCTCAGCGGGGCGCAGCGGCGGCGGCGCTGCCCGCCGTCCCCCGCCGCCGCGGCAGCTGCGGGCAGGGCGGCGCGGGGGCGGCGGGGCGGGCGGCGGCGGCGGCGGCGGGGCGCGGGCCGGCGGCCTCGGCGCGGGGCAGCACGGAGCGCGCCGCGCGGCGGAACTCCTCGCTGCGCCACGTGTAGAGCAGCGGGTTGAGGGCCGAGAGGGAGCAGAGCAGCAGCCAGCTGGCGGCCTGCAGCGCGGGCGGCGCGGGCGGCAGGAAGAAGCCCAGCAGGCTCACCCACACCAAGGGCTGCGTGCCCAGCAGGAAGACGCAGCAGAGCAGCAGGACGGAGACGCTGCTGAGGCGGCGCTGGGCGCGGCGCGGCGGCGGCGGCGCGGCGGGGAAGGGCAGCTGGTGCAGCAGGTGGAAGTTGAGGACGCTGACGCGCTTGGCGCTGCCCCGCACCCGCCGCACGATGCCCAGGTAGCAGTGGAGCAGCAGCGCCGTCTGGCTGAGCACGGCCAGGGCCAGCAGCAGCGCGGTGTAGCGGGGGCCGCCGTCCGTCTGCCGGCCCGCGGGCGGCTGCTGGGCCGCGGCCGGGGCCCAGAGGCCGGGCAGCAGCGGCAGCAGGAGCAGCGCCAGCACCCAGGAGAGCCCGATCATGCAGCCCGTGTGCCTCCGCTGGTAGAGGGCCTGGTAGACGCTGGGCAGCTTGGTGATGAGCACGTACCTGTTGAAGGCCACCAGCAGGTGGGAGGCCAGGGAGACCGTGAGGCCGAGGCCCAGGAGCCCCCCGCGGAGCAGCCGGTACTCCGCCGAGCGGAGGGAAGAGGAGTTGGGAGGCAGCAGCCCCAGCACGGCCTCCTGGGGCATCCACAGGGCACAGACGCTCAGGTCGGCGGCGCAGCCGTTCACGATGAAGGCGTTGCTGGTCGTCTGCAGCTTCTTGAAGGAGAAGACCAAGTAGATGACCATCACATTGGATAAGGTCCCTGAGATAGCTAACGCCGCATAGAGCAGCGACAGGAGGATGCGGGTCCCAGAGGAGTCCTCCCAGAGCAGCAGCAGCGGCGAGCTGGCGCTCCAGGAAGAGGCGTTGGGCATCTCGCCGAATGCGGCTCAGTTTTGACTTCTCCCCGTAAATCCCATCCTCACCTGGGTCGGAAGATCCTGCTGCAGAAGTCCCCCGCCAAACACAAGGGAGAAGGTGCAGCTGATGGGCTCTAAGGCAGGTTTCAGTCGAACGAGCTGCTAGGTCCGGAAAATGCAGTTAGCAGTAAAGATCCAGCGAACAGCAGTGTCCAGGGCAGGTAGCTAGCAAGAGATCCCACAGGCTGTAGCTCGTGAAAGTGGGTCCATAGGATGCAGATAGCTGTTAGCAGACAGCAGCGGGATTGAGGATTTTGTAGCTGTGAAAATGCCAAAAGCGGCAGCACCTTGCAATCAGCAGCAGAAACGGCAGCAACTGATACAAAGCTTTGCAGTTTCTCCTGTGCCACGCTACGTACACTGTATATCATTCCAGGAAGATTCAGCCCTTCCACTCTTCATGAATTATTCAGCAGATTTTCAACTTGTTAAATCAAGAAGAAAAAAACCCCAAACCCTACCATGCTCCAGAAATACTGCAACTACACAGTCTGACTCTTCTCTTTGCCTTACCAGTTTCTTGGTTCTAACACATTTACACAGCAACTTTCATTTTCAGCAAGCTTTCAAACTAATACCAATTTCAGTCACTTGTCTCAAACACAATCCATTTACTGTAAAAACTCCTGTCCTAGATATTCACTTAAGCTGTTTTTTTGATCTTATTTTTGTTATTAGAAAGCATTCTATGCTTCTATAAACTTTTTAAAATTACTTTTAGAACTGGTCTGTAATAATGGTATGCTTTTCAAATTAAATCTCTTAGACATGATATACAGGTCCTTGGTAAGACTACTTATTTGAGGGAGCTGATCAGTCTGTATATTTTAAGTTTCTTCATATATTTATGAAGAAATGGCAATGGCAAATGAAATGAAAATTCATAATGTATTTCTCTGTCTTGGAGCTATCACTGGTCTTCACTGAACTCACAACTCTGGAGTCCTTACAATGCATGAGTAACACTGTGGACCTCTGACCAGGCTTTCAGGTGCAGGAATCTGACATAACTTCTGACGTCAGAAGTTCCACACACTGTCACAAACAATTTTCCTAAAGCCTTTTGCCATATGCAGCTGGTGGTTAGCAGGAATAGCAGGGGAATGAGAAAAGGTACCTGGAGCTTTTTAATGTGGTGGATAGAGTAAGTGAACATGTGTAAGCATAGGAGCTAATCTGCACATGCTAAGAAAAAAACAAAACAAAACAAACACACAAAACTGTGCAAAAAGGACAAACAATATTTAGAAACCATCTTCTGAGAAATGCCGAGGCTCTGAATGGCAAAGCCCATTCAAACACAAACTCCCTTATAATACAGTGCAAGAGCCTGAGTTACTTGTCACTTCAGAAATACACTTCATTTCCTTTTGATGCTCAGCAGGTTCTGCCGCCCCCACCCTGCAGCACAGCAGTGAGCACAGTTGAATGTGACAAGTCTCCCCAGCGCCGCTTCTCCTTTTGCCAAGCTCATCTCACCAAGGTTGTTTACATAAAGCAGTGCTAAAATGGTTTAATTCATTAAATGCACTTACAGTAGTGCTCAGATAAGGTAATCTGCAACAATAATTAAACCCGCAAATTACTCAGATTAAAATTCAAAACACTAAAGGATCAAAAAGAACAGCCTCATCCTGCTTCTCCTTTTCTCCTTTTGTCTTTTTCTCTCCAAATTGCCAACCTGACTGTTCTGAGAGAAGATTTCTCATATTGCAATTATATTAAAAAAAAATCCCCTTCCCATATTCCCAGTGTATGACTCACTTAGCTTTCAGCACAAATAAAACATTTACTGAATATAGGAATCCCCTCCTAGCAGTACCTCCTGCTCAGCCAGAACTTTCTTTCACTAGTGACTTATGATCCTAAATCAATGCGCAAACACAATAGGATTTATTACTAGGTTCACTGTTTCCTAGCCATTCCATGCAAAGAGAACAAATATAAGGCTAGATGAACTTTAGATTACAAAAGAAAAGGGGTTGTCAGAAGAAGTCAGGTCCTCTTTATCTATTAGGTCAGCCATCTTGATTCACTTAACAGGTCAAACTATTTACATCTGAGAGCATCTAAAATGTGCAGAACCTGCACTTCTACAGTGTGCTCATGAGAGCACTCTTCATGGAGTCTTTACGTACAAGGTCAGACAGACTCTCTTTATCGTGTTGGTACAAAAAGAGCTGAGACAGGCTGTATAATGCACATGAGAATTTCTTGAGTCTAGGGAATTCACCTATAGGGGGAGTCACCTTGCTACTTTGTGATCAGCTGGATGGGTGATCTGGAAGGAGCAGCCTCCTGAAGAGGAAGAGCCTACTTTTCCTCGCACTGAGGCACACACAGAGACTGGACAACATAAAAATAATTTCAGTCAAAGACCTGATATACCCCTTCACTTACAAAATTCAGTTGCTACCTGATATCAAACTACCTTGTCCCAGGTATGCCCATAAAGAAACAAACCCAAAGAGGTTAGCACGGGTTCATCTAAATTGAGCAGGTATCATACACCTAGCACAATTTGGATTTAGGTCAGAATATAGAACTGAAAACTCTTCATTGCTGAGGACAGCTTATCTTCTACCACCAAATGAAGAACAACTATCTTCCATCTGGATCTTTCTACAGTACTCAATCCTGTTGATCTACCGTCCCACCTGAAAGATGTGGGAAATGAATGGATGTCTATGTTAAAGTTATTTCAGACCTCTAGAGATGCATGCAGTGAATAACCACCAGAAAGTCCATCTGCACTACCACAGTCTCACGCAGTGCTCTCCAACAGCTAAATCTCAATAAAAGAGCATGCATATTAAAGCCTCAATATTAGTTACTTCTGTATCGTTAGCAAAAGTGCAACCTTGAAGACTGCACTGTGTTGCCTAGCAGCCAGAAGACATTGCCTTCTTAGATACATATATGATGAAGATCTGAGGTTAATGAGTTGGGAAAAACATACATAACTCAAATTTGAAGAGAATTCTGTAAAGACTAAACTCCTCTTCCAGCAACTCTATTTTCTGTTTAAAAGCAGCTATGGTACCATTTCACTATAGCAATTAAATAAGCTATATAGGAAACAACAAAGCTCTCTGAACACAACATTAAATGAGTAGGCATGAGGCTACAAGGAGCCACTAGCAATTATAATCATTAGAAAACAATTCATTACAAAGCTATTGCCAGTGACTGGAGTTCAAGATTTTCTGCTTCACAGGTAGAAGGGTTATAATGGGTAGTATTTGTTTAGATTTGTTAGTTTAAACAACATTCAAATTAAACTAAATTGTTAACAGAATGAAAGCAGCTCCTAAAACAAGTTAAAAAAAAAAAAAAAGAAAAAAGAGGCTATTTCTTTCTGGATAAGAGAAAGAAGTTACTTTACCTGGAGCAGTACTGTAGTTTTTGAGAAACATTTTTCCTGGAATATATTCTTGCTGCACAAGGGCAAGTATGAAATAACTGAAATGGGAAAGGACTGTAGGAGACCATTTACTCCTTACCTGGTTCTGACTGGGGAGACATACTCAGGAATAAATTATTCATCTCCTATTCATGATTAGGTGGGGCACATCTCATTCAAATTGCTGCTTGCATGTTTGTAGATTCTGTAAGTGAAACATCAGTGAAAATCAAACATTTCAAAAAGGATATGCCAATTCAGTTCAAACTGTCTCCTCATGTAGATGGTAGCTTTTTTTCCACAAAATGTATTAACTTGCTCTGTGGAAGAGATAACAGAGGACAAGCATGACATGCATGGAAGATTCTCACTTTATTAAGAACAGAGACACCTTAGGCTTGTGCAACATGAAGTTACTGTCACTAGCTCCCGAGATGGCAGAGCTGCTCATTAACAACTTCAGTTATCACCTGTTGGAAAAGAATCAGCATGACAGGAAATCCTGCATCGCTATCCTGCTTGAGTTGAATGTGGGTGTCAGTAAGTACACAGATAAAAGGGAATCAGTGAAGCCTTTCTAAGAGTCCCACACCAAAATTTATTATTATATCCCTTACTCTGGACAAGATTCAATAAGAAACTGAGTAAAAACACTGGTTTCTCTCAAAAACATTCCAAAAAAGGAACTCTGATCAATTAGTTTTGCAGAGAGGTTAAGAGAGAAACTGCTTTTACATGTGGATTACATGTGGGCTACAGAAGTAATCAATCTCACCTAATAAGGAATTACCTGTGTATTCACCAAAGATATATTTAGATGTAAGGTATTTTTAGATACAGTCGATCTTATGATGCTAAAAAATGAAAATACCAAAATATGTTCAGAAGTAATTACAGTTACAATCTAAATTCATTAAGGTAATGGAATTAACTTATGTCATTGGATTATTTTGCTACAAAATAGCACATCTTATTTGACAGAAAGGCTCACGTTTGTAATTGACAGGACAATCGATCCAAATATGGATTCATTACAAGCATGATTATCTATGGTCTTTTTTAATTAATTAGATTGCTCATATGCTTTAGGTTAAGGATATACAAAAGTCATTTACTTGACAAGGCCCTTAATTACTGTATTTCTTTCCTGCTGCGCTTTACAATGCAGAGCTAATCAAGTGTCAACCTTTTGAGGCCTCTCATTGTTTAGTTGTCAGTAGAGACCGTTATTACAGAAGCTAAAATCTTCTTCTTTCTGCAGTATTATAATTCAAAAATATTCTCTAAATTTGTAATACCTGATTGAAAAGCTTCATAAACTATACTTTAAAGTGAGATGATTAAGAGTTTCATAAGTCATTAGCCATGGAATTGCAGGCCTAGAGACCTCTAGGTTTATCTCGTCCATCCATTCATGTTTAATCAAACCTATTTTTAAAAATCTCACGTGCTACAGCTTGTTCTCACATAACAAGGGAAAATATATTTATGAAGCAACAAAAAAGGTAAAGTTCAAGGATGAGTGACCAGAAGACATAAAACAAAATTCATGGTATTTCTTAAAAGCTAGAAGATTCTAAAGACACGAGTACCTTCCTGAGCTTTAACTGTCCACAAACTCTTTCCATGATGGTACTGACTATATTTATCATGCATTTTTTAAAAACCCAGAAAATCCATTATGCATTAGCTGGCACTTACTACATTTTTATCATAGTGAATCCATATAAGTAAGTCTAAAAGAAGAGGGGAACAGGGAACAAGACTGTTGCTTTCAACATATTAGAGAGATTTTTAAGCTGTTTTTGCTCTATACTTATACACATCCAAATCAGCATCCATTAACTGAACAAGCCTTTTACTGTGCTATTGGAATAGACCAACACTGGAGTTTAGACTATTTCTGCAACTTCTGTTCTAGTCCTAGTTTTGCCATTCCTTTAGAGTGGCTATGCAACAGTTATATACACCATCCACATCATTATAAAAGAAAAATAATATTGCAGTCCAGACTGATCTGACAGGAATTTTAAGTATTGTAGAAAAATAATCATGCAGCACAACAAATTTGCTGAAAATACAGCCAAGTGAAACCACGTTAGAACCATTTGTGGCTAGTTTTTAAAAATCAAAGGAACTCTTCATTTAAGAAAGGATAAGAAGCTAAATGAAAACATGATCTTTCAGATTCTCATGGACAAAGACCCTGCTGTTAGCAGGACTAAATAAAACTGCTGCATATGCACAAGAGACAAGGTATATTACACCTTTAACAAGGGTCCCCCTGTCCAAGAAAATTCAGATAGATTTTAAATTATGGTATCTGGAAGTGTAACACATTATAATACTGCCAACTTTGATTAAATAGGTGAGACTTCATGCTATACAAAGCAAATAAGAATCTTAGCTAAAAAGACTAGTTATAAAAGATAAACTTTTTTTTGGAAACATTTCATCTTATTCATAAATACTTTATAAGCTTTAGTAGAAATAAGGTGTTTTGAAGAGCTGCTTTTGTTTGATGTAAATTAATACGATTAGATCTTTAACATCAACATAAGATCTGAGTAAGAAAGGCCAAGAAACAAGACAGGAATCTGGATGATATATGCATTTTATTATCAATTAGCTGTGTGTATATATATATATATATATGCATGTATCTACATTTCAAAATAAAACAGTATTTATTTTATTAAGGAAAACTATTTATAACAAAATACACAACAAAATTCTTTGTAGAAGGTAGAATTACCTTACCATTAACCTATAATTCATATACAGTATATCGTATATATATGCACACACATATGCTACTTAGTGTGTGTATATGTTACATATACACAGTTGTGATAAAGTACAGTATTGCATGTAAATTTTATTCAGTGATTTACATAGCTGCTCTCAGTATTGCTTACTACCACTTTCAGCGCAACTTTCCATGGCAATTATGACCTGAACTTTTTCTGAAATGAAACGCCATTTTATCTTAACTTCAGTCGCAGAGCAAATGCACGTCATTCACAGGTCTTCAGGAACAAAGACTGACAATTCAACCAAATTTTATTTTCAGGTTTCTGTAAAAATTTTGGCAAAACTTATGGGTAACAGTTCTCTTGTTTTTGCCTTCTGAATTATAGTGACAAATCAAGTTATCACAGCTGTTTAAAAAATTTTGCTGACTCTGCACTTGTGGAGTTCTGAAAGATGAGCAGGTGATCTCTAGCCCTTCACTGCAACACTTTTTCTCAGAATTTCATCTCTAATTGAGCCCATTTAAACTATGTGTTGAAGAGCATCTTTACTACTGCCAAAACTGTTCTATGATACAGATTACATCACGATTAGCTATACGGTTAAAAATATTCAAATTAAAGAACAGGTTTTTGAAGTGTCCAGTTGAAAAGTGAAAATATTTAATACACTTCTACATTAATTTTTCCATATGCTTTGCTAATGAAACTGAAGACATCCTGCCAAATCTAGCTTACAAACACATAAGTATGCAACTCTACCAAATTCACTGTCCATATACATTCTTACCAAGTTTAAATTTGGTCTTCCTTTATTGGTGCAGTATATATTGCACAGCAAGTTTTTACATTCTGCATTGAAAAGAAAAAGTTAAAATAAATACTTTAAGACAAATTAAGGAAAGTGTTAATTGCATAAAAGAATCATCAGCTAAATTACTTTCTCTTTGCAATGGACGATGTAAATTACATTACATCTCAACAAATATTTTCCATTTTCCTTATGAGACATCAGCAGCTGAAAGTGGAAAGCGGACTATGTATCAAGTGCTTTCAGTTGATCATATAGTAAATAGTCTCCCACTAGTTAGCCTTCCATTAAGCTACCACAAGACCAACTAGTGAAAAAGTAATTACACTAGGCTTTAAGCAATAACAATGGGCCCATAAGACAGAAAAATCTTCTTGCTCATAAAACCAGCTTTTCATCTTTTCCAGATAAACACCTAAAACTTCATTAAAATACACATTTTGGTAACAAAGAACTGAAGAACACTAAAATATATTCTAATTTTTACATAATTATATATATTGTTTATCAAAATAGCCTCTTAATACATACATATTTTAACACTGTACACAAGTTATAAATGTATTAAACTCATTAGAAATATCTTTGAGTTGTCTCAGCATTAAAATTTTAAATCTGTATATAACACAGGGTAGTAATCTCCATAAATTCAGCTTCAGTGCATCTGTAGTCATTAACAAGAAATTTCTGGCTGTTAAGAAGTCTCATCTTGGTGCTGAAGATTTTAATATATCTTGGATTGAAGACTCCTCCTCTGAACGAGCAGTTTCTTTCCTTTAGTTCTTCTCCTTCACGATGGACTTAGATTTTTAAGAGCTCAACAGGTTTCACCGAAGCAGCAAGGCTTTAGTACTGAACATATTCAGACTGAAGGGACTGTGCAGAGGAGAAACAGAAACTGATTAAAACTCACAGAGGTGGTCAGACTTGGACAGAATACACATTTTGCACTCAAACATAAGGAGCAGAGAAAGAACAGGCAGAAGAAAAATAAATTGAGAGAGTTGGTGGAGGGGGGAAAAATTTGATAATGTGTGCATATGTAAAATGCAGCAAAATACAAGTAACTCAAAAACTGGATACAGTAAAGTCCATCAGCTTTTCTGTATCTTCACTTTTCCAAATGAAAGTCTAGAGATTCTTGATGAAAGTTTTACAAATCCTTTAAAACAACACAGATAATACCAAAGCCTTAACAATGTGTTGGGAAAACATATGATTGCAATTATTGTATTGTAATTGATTGTAATTGAATTGCTTTCATTTCTCTTGAACAAAAAGAATGAAAGTGCTAGTATAAGAATACAGCATACTTTACATGTTGATTCAGATAATGACACAGGAAACATGTACGGTATAGCTAATCATTGAAGAAAAATGACAGCACAATTATGCACATGAAAAAATTTAGGGATAGTTACTAAGAATAAGAAAACAGAGATGGAAGTGAAACTGTTACTGCCAATGGTTCATCTGGGTTAGCAAGGAAAGTAAGTGTAGTTAAGAGTAAGGCATAATCTTTTCTACTGTATTTATGTGCATTTCTGATTCTACCACAATCTGTTTTATAATAAAAAAAATTATCAGTTTAAAAAGACAGCATCCAGCCATCTTATTTCCTCCTACACAGATGTGTTCAGTGACAGCTTTTATGACAGCAGTTTTGTAGTTCATGAGGATTCATAAATGTTTACAAATTTTAAATGATGTCATTTTGATGAATAAGAGCAGTCTTATCTGAAGGCTCCTTGTTGTACAAGAATGTCTTAAAAACAAATAGCAAACAACAACAAAAGCATCAAACCATATTAAAAAAATAACATCAATTCAGTAGGATTAGAGAGAACTACTAGAGAACATGAAATCTAAGGTAGCTCAGAACCATGAATTCCTCTCTTCCATTCTCCCGCTATCCCTCACTTGTCAGTATAGAAATACTCTATGGCACTCATTACCAAACCGAAGAGCACTGCATAATAAACATATAACCCTTTAGACCTCTAACTAGTATCACCAAAAAATATTTTTTTCCTAAACATTGAGGCATATACCTAGATACAATTCTCAAGATGTCTTTAAATGCGTTTTTCACATCTTGAAGGTCTGAAAACATCTGAGTATTCTTTCCTAGGTTAAGAAAGAAGTGCTGTCAGAATATAAAGAATTGAGTACTATTCACTAAAATAGTCTTTAGTACTGAATGGATTCAACAGGAAGGCAGTCATTTAATATAAAATAGTTTACTGTAAAACTAAACAGTTGCAAGAAAGTCTTTAATTATTTTTGTTTCATTATAGGCTCAGAATCACCATCGAATATACGATAAGGTACGGCTATTTTCCTCCACTCTGTTCTCTAGTCATTCTGGATTATTAGCTTTGTTGAGAGCACTTGTCAAGCTGTTTATTACAAGTGTAAGAGTGAGACAGAAGGAATATTCCCTTTATCAATTCATTAACGAGCACTTGAAATTTCTGCTCTCTTAAATGACCCTCAAGGCTTTCTCTTTTTCAGAAGTGTATTTTAACAATTATAATGATTGTTTTACAATTTAAAACAGTCTTTGAAATGGATCCTTGAAAACTGAATTCCAAGTAAAGTTGATTAATAAACATTAAAAGAATGCATGAAATTTCATGATATACGCTGATATGATTTACAATATTAGATTACTTTCCAAGCTTGGACAGATGAAAGAGGACCAGAAAGCACTGTACACTTTTGGTGCTCTCAGATTCAGGTGGCATTAGCTGGTAATGAACTATAAACAGCAACCCTTTATTTAGCAGGCAGTAGTAACCAAGAATTCTACATCACAATTTAAATATTGTTACATTCTGGAATTTAAACTAAAGTTATTGAAATTATTAGAAATCCTTAGTCTTCTCACAGGATGAAGTATACAAATATGGAAGAAAAATTAATGGCAATGTATAAAAAGAAACAAATGTATAAAAAGAACAATAAAAATGTATAAAAAGAACAAATATCCATGCAGCAGCACAGATTGGCTGAAAACATCAGATAGCTCATTTTGTTAATTTGTTACAGATGGGTAGGTTTTTTGTTTTTTGATAAACATATATTTTACAATATTTCCACCCTAACCCTAGTCAGCTGAATGGTTGCAAAGGATACGGACTAATTTTTCAATTGTGAAAAATTAAAGCTGGGGTGGGTTTTTCTGGCTTCTGCATTTAAACAATTTGTCTCTTTGGACAACGCAGAAAGGTGTAAGAGCACAAAGAGCTTTTTTCAAAGCCTGTACCTGTTTATCTCAGATAGAGGGGTTTCCTACTTTTCACATTTACATTTCTAGCTCCTATTTGTGGTGACTCAAAGTATGACTTGCTGTTCTGAGTACTTTATTAAAAACAAGTACCCCAAATCTCCTTCAGAGTCACATGCTAATATTCAACAAAACCTTAATTTAAATACAGGAAAAAATTAAAAGAAATATAAAACAAAACCAACTGCTCAATTATCATGATAAGAGAATAAAAACAGTTAATTAAGGAAAATCTCTATTTGCAAACCTACAGTGATTCTATGCAATGTCAAGCATGGCATTTTATACCCAAATATTAGACATCTAAGCTAACAGCTAAGAACTAGATAGTTTTGCTACAATCAATGATATCTTTCTAATCAAGTGCATGTTGAAGTGATTGAATAGATGAGTATCTTTTTTCTTGTAGAGCAGGAGGCACCAATAGACTCCTGGAAGAGAAAACAAGCCACAGATCCATTTAGGTGCTTGACCTGAAGGCACATGCATTAACTTCAGGACCAACACAGCTGCAAGTTAACTTTTAAAAGGCACAACCCTACAGGATAGAGTGTTTGTTATCTGTTAGGACTTGAACATGCACTTTTTCCAGATAATAGCAAAATTCTAATGGTATGTCATGATTTTTAGACTCAAACTCTCATCTTTACTTACAAAGAATTTAAATTTTTTGACTGTGCATCAACTCTCCCAAAACATACACTGCAACAAGAATTTTGCAGCAGGCGAGAATTACTCTGAATACATAATAATGACTAAAATAAATCAGGATTTTTTTAAGTATCAAATTTTAATAACTTGGTTATATTTTAACAAAACTGTTGACTACATATTCTGACAACTGATATGCAAAAATGCATAATGGAGGAAACTTATACTGGCTATTCATTTGAAATTATTTGTATATATAAATTACAAATACGCGCTATCCTTAGAGTTAGATTTATAGATCAGTAAGAGACACTAGTTTGCCCCCCGCCCCCCCCCTTTTTTTTTGGCAAAGGCAGTATTGTATTCACTAATGTTAAGTTCCTATTAAGAAAAACTATCCTAGAGGTATAAAGACCATGTATGCGAATTTAAAAATACTGTTATACGACTTAATTTTTTGAAAATTTTCCATCTTGCCAGTTTCCATGACAGCTACAGAAGCAGAAAGTAACTCATCTTAAAACTACATAGATACATACTTTTCAGTAAAAATATTTTTAAAGTGCTATTTAGATTTATAACTATTGCAAAAGTAAAATAAAAATCTTGTTGTAGTACCTTAAATGTGGTTATATTTGATAAGGTATTTTTGCAAGTTATAGCTGGGAAATTGTTTTATTTGAAAATTTGAGAAACAGGATATTTTCATCAAATACTTATTGACTAGAATGGCAAGTTGTTTATTATATGAAAATCAGGCTATCTGGTTCATCAGCATACAACAGCATAAAGACACATAAGAAAAGTAAATGGTTTAACTTCTAAACTTACACTGATGAAGGAACAAAAACCATTAGGGAAAATATATGGCTGACAAAACTGAAGAACAACAGGAAAACAATGGTCAGTTATTTTTGTTTAACTAGAACATGGAACATTGTATTACTAAATGGATGTTAACATTTTTCGATACAGAACAAAAAACACCACAGTACTAAGTAACTTTCTCTTCCATACTGGGAAAAAAAAAAAAGACACATTTGCATCACAAAAATGAAGATCCCAATTTCGTCACTAATGAAATTAAAGAACATTCATTAGAGATGAACAGTTAAGAGTCCTACCAGTCTTTAAAGCTCCTGCACCACTAGTGTTAACTATTAGCAAACTTCAGGAGAGAGTATAAGGGTGATAAGTTCTTTGATTTTTTTAAAATAGAGTATCTGTACAATTACAGATGGTTAGCTCCACATCTAACAGTGGTAGATAAGATTCTACTAATAAAAGGAACAGGAATATAATTCATATAATTCAAGAGTTCTTTGATGAGACAGGATAAATGAATAAACACAACCACAGGTATATGTAATGGACTTCCGCCAGTCACATTATCTGATGTGCTCCCATTAGAAAGGGGTGCAATGCAATATACAATATAAACACTTCCTGCAGGAGATCAAGGTTTGGCTGACAAGACTGCATGTAATTTCCACATCTCAAGCAGTGAAGTGAAAATCATTATAGAGTTCTGTTTTTAACAGAATTATACCAGAACTGCTGCCAAGACTTGATGCTGTTCTGTATTTTGTTCATGAGTTTAAGACCACTGCTAAAAATCATCACAAACAAAGTATCTGGATGACAGCAGTTGAAGTGATAAGACAAAACAATCCTCCTTGGCAGGTAAACTCATTCTATTAAAAAGAAAGTTTTAATATAGCCAAATGCAGAGTTCTACATACAAGAACAAAGAATGGGGGCCATTAAACTAAAATGAAGGTCAGTATCTTGGACAGCAGGAACTCTATTTCCCCCCCGCCCCAAATGAACTTACAGTGCATTACACTTAAAAGGCTAACAGAAGCTATAGATTTACAAGCAGGATAGCACTTTGTAGCAGCTCTATGTACCTGAAAGATTGGTGTTAAGAGTGCTGCATCTGCTTCTTGAAAAAGGATGTTCAGAAACTGTAGAGGACTGTAAAGCTATCAAAAATGATCTTTGGGCCAGGGAAGTGTCATAGATGCAAAAAGTTCAACTTAGCTTATTAAATGAAGACAAAGTTGGGGTGACTGTCATGAAGGTATTTCAAGCTAGGAAGATATAAGGTAATAAAGGACTATAACAGTGGCATAATAAAGAGATATAGCAAGTTTTAGATTAAAAGTTAAAAGGTTTTAAGCATGACTGTACTCAACCAGTGGAACAAACTATCAAGAAAAGTGATATTATCTTCAAAATAAGTCACCATCAAGAAGGATCCGCATTAGCCAGTAAGTTATGTGCTCACTATCAGACAAAGAGCATGCACAGATTAGATGATCAAATAATCTATAATTGGTCATCACAAATATAAATTCTGTAACTTCACTCAGCAACTCAGTCAATGGTGCGTAAGAGGTAACAATTTAGTGCCGGCCATTGATTGTGACAGTGGCACAAGGCCAGATGGTACATTTTAGTTAATAAAGGCAGCACACGCAACATTCGGAATACGTTTGAAAAGCAGATCTTCTGAGAAGGAAAGCAGTTTAACCACTATTATTTCAAAATAAGACTACTTTACAGATAAGTCATAGAAATTTGTATTTTGTTAGAGATTTCCACATTGCATGATTCTTCCTAAGAAATGCTGCTTCCCACTTCACAATATATAAAATCCCTTTTCTCTCAACTCACTCTTTTAGCGAAGACCGGATATAGCATCTAATTTAAAGATCTTGCTATGTTTGACTGTGCGTATCCTCTACTCCTAATCAGCAAATGATAGTAAGCCAAAAAACTGCTGAAAGCTTACACCATTACATCCTTTCATACATTGGTAAGTCATTAAGATAGGTAGGAAGAAGATTAAAAACAGGAGAAACATGCATTCTTAAAAGCTACTTTTTCTGCAAAAATACTTTCTGCTCAGCCTAAAACTTCATACTACACCTAGTAAGTTTGATCTGAATCACTGTGCCAAGTCACTGAATAGGATTGCAAAGGAACAACAATTTGTTTCCCCTTGTTCTAATGTGTGAATAACTACAGCCCCTCTCTACAGTCAAGATGGCTGCTCACCTGCTTATTAACTGCTCCTTTCATCTTGCTTAAAATAAGAGGCAGTGCTCTTTGTTTTTCTCTTTTCCCCAAGTATTTTAGTCACCCTTATCCAAGAAGGCCACAATCCTAAAAGTGAGACAGTGATGTACATGGTATCTGCTCCTCCTTCCCCTCATTGCAGATTTTTTTTTTTTTTTTGGGGGGGGGGGGGAAATTCCACTAGGTTGAACCTTTAGGTGTCAACTAATACTACGTTTCTCAGCCTACGCCGATGGAACAAGCCAACTAACCCTGCTTTTGTTGTTAACAAGCCCTGCTTTCTCAGTATAAAGGTATGGCAACTCCACTTTCCAAAGGAGATGACGGTTCTTAATTTTTAAAATGATGCATTTTCATTAGACCTTCTAAGGTTTGGATATTTGAGGAAATGTGTAACATAAGCTCCAACAGCTTACATTATGGCACGTTGAGAACTTTCGACCTACAGTGAACTTCAGCTTGTTTTCCATAGCTGAGTCACATTACAGTTATACAGTGCCTCTCTCCCTTAGGGCTCTGGGTACAGGTGCACATATTTACACAAAATATGCAGCTGTAACTAAAATATGGAAAAAAACCCCAAAGAATTGCTGCTGAAGCATAGCATTTACACAAGGTACAACAGAAGAGAATGGGAATGGATTGACCCTCCAGAGAATTATTGTTCAAATATATCAAATAAGAGACAACACTGAAGAAGAGGAATCAAAAAACCCCCCAAAAAACAAAAAAAAACCCATTAGACACACACCCAGACACTATCACTTAATTATTCAGCTAAGTGATTGTTTTCTTGCTTCATTTGCGCATTGACTTTGGTTCTAATATACTCAACTAAAGCCTCTGTCAGTCTTCCTCTTCTCTGAAGACTGGACTTCCATAAGCACATTGGATGAAAAAACTGGGAACACCTAACAAGGATGGCTTTTCAGAATCAGAACTCATGACCAAACGAAAGATTCATGGCTGTCTTGATTCAAACGTCCTCAGCTTGCTATACAGCTTCTTTGATTTTTTTCTCCTCATCTCTACACCCAGAGGTATTAAACCAGATTAGTAACTTGAACTAAAAATAGTATCATACTACTGCTCTAGAACTAGGTTTCTCATAAGATAATTAGGATGCTTTTACATCCAACTTGGGAAAAAGCTCAATTATAAGTAGTCTACCTCATAAGGGTTCCACATAACATGTGAAAAAACATTGTCAAATTCAACAGCTAAAGCATAACTTTGTAAAACTGAAAGGATGAGAAAATATTCAAGATGTCCTTAGCAAATAAGTTACTGCTGATGAGTTTAAACTCAAGTTTAAACTAAATTTAAATGCAACTTTAAACTCAATGCAGAACATACTGATTCTAATATTGTGGAATATTAACATTTATTTGCAGGTATGTTGTGGTGAATAATAGGCTAAATGTACTTGCAAACAAGGGCTTTGAAAGCATCAAGTATTTTAAAGAGATATTTCAGGTCAAACAACCTAGCACAGCAACTCTACTCCTTTTTCAGTGGAAGTTTCCATCAAGCTTATAAGAATACAGAACATCTAAGCAGCATCATGTTCTTTTTTTTCCTAGTTAGGTTCCAGTCACACACACAATCAAATAAATACTCAATAGTCTGTTGTGAAATTAGTTTTCTGCTGTTGTCTATCCCCAAAGGAAGTGTAATTCAAGCTTGCAAGCTAGAAACGTGGCTTCTGAACTGTTAGAGGTGCCACATACTAGCTGTTAATGAGAGAATATCCCTCATTTCTTCATGAAAATACTTTTAGAAGAGAACAGAGAACGCATGAACAATCTTTTTGGTTAGGATCTCAACAGCATATAACAGTGCATTGCCTGTTTTAAGACAGCCTCACCACACTCTGGAAAATAGTAGCAGGTATAATACACTGAAGTAAGAAAAGAAAGGAATAGTATTCTGAAGTTAATTTATATGATGGTTATTTTATTGCAGTGACTACAAACAAAAATTAAAAATATGAAGTGTCAGTGCTACTAAACAGAGATTTAGAGGTTCGATTAACTCCTGAGAACATATTTTATTAAGAACACTGTAGCAACTTCTGTGATTAGCAGGACATCAAATCTTTGGATACCTAGATATTTTAAAGTGGTTTTAGAAGCTGACTTCTATGTATGCTTATTCCCCCTGGCCCCCCCCCCCCCCAAAAAAATCAACATTCTATAACTGAAGTTATTTTGTAACTGAAGTCTCCCTAGTCTGTCCTCTGGATTTTGCACAGACCCACTTTCAAGTTGCACTAATATATCCATGTAGCTTTTTGATACAGACTCTTTCATACAGAAGAATGGGCATAAAATAACCCCGAGGCAGCAAAGTTGTAAAGTTATGAAAATTAAAGTGTTGAGAGCATCAGAAATATATTGCCTTAAAATACTTCTCCTTCAGTGTTAGAAAAGGTCTAGATTTCAAGTGGACTCATTTTCTAAATGAGTGTTGTCTTTCAGAATGTAACATCTTCCACTTAGTACGACAAATGCAAAAGTTTTTTTAAAACTGTTACTGCATGAAGATTAAGCTACATAGTAAACATAAAATTACTATGTTACGTATAACTTGAAATAAAAATCTAAAGCAGAAGAAGGTAAAAAAGAAAAAGATAAAAGGTATTAAAGTTGGTTTAACTTTATGAATTATTTATTTTCATGAAACCTCCATGATCTAGAAGCTTGAAAGAGGCAGGAAAAAAGGCAGCTGAAGTGATATTTACTTAAAGTAACAGATAAAGGTGCTGTTAGGTCAGAAAGAAGTCAGAAAGTTATGGTGGGTTACAAGTTTTGGGTGACAGCTTTTCTTGCAGAAGCAAAGATAAGCAGTGGTCAAATGCCTGAAAGGGCTTTTGTGACTGTGAACTTACAGGAATTGATCGACTCAGGTATCGTGCTGGAGGAGCTGTAAGCCCTGTAAAGGAGGGTTGATAGATGCTGTACTCATCTGTCACGGCGTTGTGTGGACTGGTTTGGCTGCTCAGGTTGTTGCCACTACTGCTGCTTCTGTTGTACAAGTTGTTGTTCAGTTCACGGTTATTTCTGTGAGGCAGCTGCAAGCTGCCATTCAAGTGGCCGGAGATTTGTCTTACAGAAAAACCTGTCCTAGAGGACGATGATGCCATTTTGCTCTCATCATCATCTGAAGCAGCATACAGGTTCCCTAGAGAACTGGCTAGCCTGGAGTTTATGGAAACGCTGAATGGAAAACACATGCGGGGAAAAAGATGCACACAATGTATGTATAGAGATATATGAAAATTTAACAGACAATTCAGAAGACATTAGGGGAATAACATGGACCATTCTGAAATAATTAATGTTTGCACACAGCTTCACTTTTTCCTCTCTCAAATAATTAAAACCAGAATTCTGTGTCAGGAGTTCCCAAACTGGGTTTATTCAAGTACTATCACTGCCAGCTTCTACCTCTGTGTCAAACTCCACACATGTGACAGACATGGTATTAAAAGGTTCAGGCAGCAGATGATCCACACTGAAGTACTCTGTGAACATGCAACAGTTGGGGAACTTCTGTTTCTTAAAAGCCATAACATAAGACAAGACTTTAGGTAACCAAGAAAAAAATAGGATGTCCTAAAATACTTATTTTCCTCAAGTAAATGTTTGTACCCAAACGTTATGAAAAAAATCAGTTTCATTTAGCATCCATAATTACTTGGTACAGTAGTAATAATGGAATTAAATGACAATAACTCAAGGGTTCATAAAAATCATTAATTACAACTCAGTATTCTTCTGGGATTAATAGTATATAGAAATTTGTAAGTATTCTTACAAGTCTATAAACTCATCTGAGTTAAAAAACAACATCAACAAACTATGAATGGCATAATACTGTTTCTAGATTGAAATAACCTCCCACAACTCTCATACCAGTAGTTTTCTTTCTTTTTGAGCTGCAAATAGCTAACATTTAACTAGTAGAACAGCAAATTATTTTGTAAGTAAACATAAGCTGTCTTACAACTAAGAACAGCAACCTCTTCATAGATCAGACACATGTTGAAAACCATTGTACTATACAAAAAGTATTTGTACCACAATGAAAAAAGGAAAACAAAAACCTTTTAAGATTAGAGCCTGAGGATGCGGGGGTTCTATTTATTCTTTTCGCAGATGGTGAAATAACTGCCATCACTCTGGAGGCCTTCAGAGGAGACATGGATCCTTCTGAACTACCCAAAGTATTCAGTCTAAAAGGAGTGCAGAGTTTTTATGAGAAGCAAGATTATTATAATTAAAATATACATCTCAAACACATATAGTCTTTAAATATTGACATTTTCAGAAGTGGGAATCATGTTTCAAGTACTGAGAACTCACTAGCACACAATTTACCTGTTCTGAAATTAACTTTTTTTTTATTATCCTCTTCCCAAATTTTTTCCCTTGCTATATCATATTATACAATTATGGGCTACTTCTCACCTTGATTAGGTGAAAAACATTTTGTAGAGGTAAATGTCCATTTTGTTTGAATTTACCATGAAAAAGAATGCTTTTTGTGCTTAATAAGCATGTACAAGTAGAAAAACTTAAACCATAGCTTTCACAAACATCCTCCTTTCCAAATGACAGCAATAACATTTTTGCTAAGGTGCATAAAACATACAGCTCTTTAAAGGGTGACTCAATGACTAAATTCTTCGTATTTTCATAAAGAGTTTTAAGTATGGTGCACTGGGCTACTACAAAAAAGTTAGCATTCATAGGCATTCATGTTAGTTTATTAATCTTTAATAAAACATATCAGTAGTGTGAAATTCTCTCCATCCTTAGACTGGAATATTATCATGATCAGCTCTCAGGGATGAAAGGTTTTGGGTACAAGACTCCAACTACAAGCACATAAGGAATGACACTGAGCAGAAATGGATTTAATTCTGTGCCAAAAAAGGGTAAACAGAAGTCTCCCAAATTAGACTTCTCTATAACACCTCTAAAAAATACGTGTTGCTATAAAACTGATGGTAATATGTTTTCATATTAATGCTTTATAAAGACAAATATTTTATCTTTCATACTCTGTTTTAGATGCAGTGATAAAGGGTCCATTGGTTACAAAAACAAAAGAATTGATTCTACCATTCCTATAGCTCTTAAGTCATACTTTTCACACCAAATCAAAGGAAAAAAGTTGTTCCCTGCCACTTCTGAGAAGTATTCTGAAACTGCTAATCAATCCATGTGATTGAATACAACACAAGTGCTGACAATTTAAGACTAGAGTGGTATGCATTTAGAACTATTATTAAATATACTGGATGATTTATTTCAAGTTAATACCTGAGAGGCTGCGATATTGACCTGGTGTGCAGTGTCATTTCTTCCAGCCTAAAGAAACCAAAGCAGAAATTTAACTAATCAAATGATAATTTTATTTTAAGTATACAAGTATGTCTCATAAGGTTTAAAGTATGAAACTTACAAAAGATAGAGTTAAGAATTATCAACAATCTTTTTCAATTTACAGTTTTAATTTACAGTTAAACAAAAGTACTTCAGGTTTATTTTCAGACTTTGCATTTTTACTGTTCTTGAAAGATTCAAGATTTATATGAAGAATACAGAGAAATAATTTTAGAAACATAACAAAATATTCTTAAAAGAACTTGGTTAAGTACATAAGTTTTAAAATGCTAGATAAACATGACTTTGAAGGTTGAGACATTTTTCTACTTTTACTGCTAAATAACAAGTAGTTATCCTAAGCAGGAAGACAGGAAATAAAATAAATTAATAAAACAAATGTGCAACTATTATACTTAGAAATTTCTATCACAGACCTAGTACAACATCCTTAAACAAGACCATATACTTGCTATAAAGATCTGACAGCACAGACTGAATTTAGAACTGTAAATTACCTCAGAGCTCCAGTTGTAGCAGAACGTGGCTGTCTCCGACTTTTTAAGGCACGAAGTTTATCTCCCTGTGTCATGCTGTTCTTAGTTTCCACACCTGCTTTGTCTTCAGAATCATTCTGGAAAACACCAAATACGCAAACAAAGAAAAACACAGAATCCTTAAGAGCCTTAAGAGTGCAGTTTCAAAACACTGAGCATCTCCGAGTGCAAAGATTAATACTTAAAAGGCGAATCCTACAGTCTTTTACACCCGTTTGGGCTGTACTCTGTCTTTGTGTAGCTCCAGTGAAGTTAATGTGGGCGCGTATTCACAGATGCCTTTTGCAGAATCCAATCTCAAAGTCAGTTCAGGATGCTCGAGTCTAGTGTCAGTATATATTAAAAAACAAGTTTTTCTTCTTAAGTCTGTTTTTATGGAACCTCAACTCCAGCTCAATACTGCATCACTATTTTTAAAGTTGTTAATACGGAGGGGAGAGAGTAGCACGCAATTTTATGATATGCAGAAGACAAGGAAGAAATTTAGTTTAAGATCTGTGTTCTGCAACAGGAGCTAAAAAAATACTTTCCTAAGTTACCAAGTTGTGTGTGGGGGTGGGGGGTTGTTTGTTTTTAAATAAGTTCCTATGACCTTTAGAGAAGTACAGTTTTGGAAGAATTTACCTTCAAACTTAATAAGGAATAGAGGGTGAACAGACTTCAGAGTTTTAAGTTACTTTTGCAGCACTAGAAAATATTTTAAATTAAAAAAAATATTAAAAGTGTGTGCCACTGTTTTTAAGTGCCTATTTATCATTTCTGATTGGTCTCAAAATAGACACATTTCTAAGGCCTAAATATTAAGCAGAGACTGCCTCTTGATTATGTAGCAGAAAAATATGAAAGTTACACAAAGTAGCAAGACTACTGCAATTTTTTTGTAATTGCCAAATGAAAATTTATATTAATTATGCTACTCATTTGACCTCAGATTAAGTATTTGTTTGTATTATAGTAGTTCCCATTGAGCATAAGTGACCTTGTTGTTCTGTATAAAACAGAACAGTTTCTGCCTTTAACCAAGACAAAAGATTGACAGAAGAGTCTATACAATAGAAGCTAATCAAACAGTGTGATGGTCTGTAAGTGTTGCATTAATTATAGGAGAATGTAAATATTGTAGCTAGATTTCGTTGAAGACTATATGCTAGGCCTCTGTCACCTATCACTCAGCCTCAACGCTGATCAATTTTGTTTCCCGGTCTTTACCTGCCCAACAGTTATCATATGTAGCTGTCTGTTCTCTCATTCTTAGAACGTATAGATTTTGGAACTGGGAATGTTCCTTTGTTTTGAGCTTCTAGAGAGCCTAGTATAATGAAGTCTTGAAGCATAACCAAAGATACAAAGAGATATAGAAAATTAAATGTTTTCAAAACTGAATGCTAACAGTTTTAATATCACATCTGTAAAAACCTGAAGTGGTCATATTAGAGAGGGTTACAGCACAAAAAGAAGCACTAGGAATAAAAACAAGGACTCAGTTTTTGGGTTCTCATAAAACCAAAATCCATGACTCAGGATGGTTGATCAAAGGGCAGTATGAACATCTGTGTCCTGATGGGATACCTTAAATGACAGAAAATATGTTGCAGAAGACAAAAGGAATGAACGCTATTCCAACAGCTATTTCTGGTGCATTTCAATAGAGTCCACCGTGCTGATTCTGCTGATGCTAGAAGCTACAGCGGGGCACCAGGAAACAACCACTTACAGGGGAGTTACACTCTGAATCTGTACTTAAGCCGCTACACAGTGTTCAGGTAGTTGAGTTACATGCAAATAAGCTGCCTTGAATACCAGAAGCAGTGAAGTTGTAGCAGCTCAGATTCAAAAACATTACTTCAAACTATATGGCCATGTGTCTGCTGTTTTCATTAGGTGTAAAAGACCAGGCATCTCTACAGTGGTTTGTATTCTCCTGTTAATACTCTCAATAATTACCTTTACAGATGCCAAGCCACAAACTGAAATTCCAAAAGGCAAACAGTTATCAGTACATAATCATCACTGATCTATCATAATCTGGAAGACCACATTATATACATTTCTGTAAAGGTACTATCTGGAAAAGGTGCCTGGTAGAGTTTGCAGGTCTTTTACATCAAAAAAAGTATTCTGTTGGCAGAATAAAAGCTCTTCAGTTACTACAAAGCTAAGATAGGATTAATCAAAAGCACTTTGAACAGTTCCTCTGAACTGCTCCTGAAAGATACTATAGGGCAGAATAACAGTTTATAAGTTTTTACTGGCTCAGTAGCAGAAAGAGGTCCACTTTAGCTCACACTTCAGCCAAATAATTGTTAGGTCTTCGCCCTATTATGTGCACATCACATCCTGTGGCAGTCTACAAAGCTTTGATTAAGGGATGGACATCTGTACACTCATGCATTAGTAGCTAGAAACCTGGAATAAATAATTTCCAGGAGGGAAACTGATTTTTCTTTTTTCCTCCATTCTCCCACAAATACCTGAAAACCCTGAAAGAATGACTTAAAATAATGCAAGCCTGCTGAATTTTGTGAAATGACTTATAAGTTCTCAAAAAAAAATTTTTTTTGAGAAGGTTGAGATTTTTTTCTAATTAAGACCCATTTTTTAAAAACAAAAATGAAGTTTACTGTGAAAAAGCAATCTAATACAAATACATGTCTAACAGAGAAAAAACTAAAAATGATCTATAGCTATTTATATATATATATATTATATATACACACACACAAAAAGTTCCATCTCTGCTTATGTGAAATTTTTCCTCTGAAACCTTACCTCCCCATATTGATCCAACTCCCGTATTTCATTAAAGCTACCACTGATTGAAATGTCATCCAAGCCACAGAGAACTCTGTTAATGTTTCCATCATCAACTACTCGTTGTTTCTGTTTTGATCGGATGAGGTCTCCCTGCAGCCACAACATTGCTTGCTTCCTGTCAGATACAAAAATTAAATAAATATCAACACATTTGTACACAAATAAAAACCAATAAGAAAACATGCTACCCTTTCAGATTGCCAACATCTGAATTATCTGTATATCTTCTTCAGTGGAGAAAGAAAAATCTGCATGAATATCACAAAAAAAGTATGATTTTGAACAGTAAAAGAATCACCATACATGTCTCTAACCATCACAGAAATACTTCAGATAACAAAACTCCATTTTACAAAATCCTAATGGAAAAAGAAAGAATAACTAAACAGGAATTTGGAGCAGTATTGTAAAGGCTTAAAATAAATCTTAAAAATGCACATTAAAAAAATGCACTTTTAATGTGTAGAATAAATGCTGTGTTGCTGTACAGTGTATTATTGGAAGCATGAGTTTTGTATATACAGGTATTGCGCAGTAAAGCTACAGCTGCCTTGCACAGCGGAGTTGGTCACAGTCATGTAAGGCTGAACAGGACTACAGCATCAGCTTTCAGGAAATGGAATATTATATCCTTCAGACAGATGTTAAACATCATCATTTAATTGCTACATCAATATGTGTGTATTTTAATAAAACGCTGTTTGTTGATTAAATCTTTTGTCCACACCTGGAATTTACACTCCCAACACTGATTGTCTTTATCTCCTAAATCCCAGAATACATACAAGCTGAGCCTTGAGACTGTCTGCCCCTTAAGATGACAAAATGCCTAGTGCTCCAGAAAAAGACAATTGCTACTGATTAAGTTTGATCTTGATCTCAAATCAACTAATCTTGAATACATTGCAACGGGCAGTAATATACCACCTCAAGATAGAAAGCAGATCCTATAAATAGTTTAAGATGAATAAAGATGTAGAGAAACAGTTGATTCTTAGCAACAAAGAAGGTATACGTACTCTTCCAAGAAGTGTTGCTGTGGTCCTATAATAGAACCTGGTCGACATATTCTTATCCAAGCAATGGCTTCAGCATGTGTGAGCCTGTAGTGTTTCATTATGTAACAGGCGATTAGCGTTCCTGTTCTCCCCAGGCCAGCTATGGAAACGCATATGAACATATTCATGCACAAAATCATGAGTTCATAATTATCAAATTAATTCTGAGTATGGGATATGAGGAGAAGGCTTCTTTGTAATGTTATTCACTACCTTGATATTTGAAGAAGGAATTTCTGGTTCAGTATCTCATTTATCAAAAAAAAGTTAATAGTGTTTAAGAAAACACAAAACAGTGATCATCCTTGTCATTTGTGTAATTCTACTTCAAAAAAAAATTTTTAAGGCTCTGATATTAAAGCTGTGAAAAAGCTGGATAAGAGTTTCGTATTTATAAACCTAGTAAAAAACAAAGCAAATCAAAGTACCTTTGTACAAAGGCCAACATGCATACTTTACAAGTCAAAATTCAAATATGTGCAAATACATTTGCAGATCACTGCATTTAACAGCATGTTTAACTGTCTTGTGTGCCAGTATATATATATTTTTAATCAAATTTGTTTTAAATAAGGCTAACCTGTATGACTATTCAATGTTTTCTATATAAACAGCAATAAATAGTGAGCAGTATATAAAATTATGTCAGAAGAATCATTTTGAGCAGGGAGAATTATTTTTAAAGAGACAGGCTGGGTTTGGTTTTTGTTTTTTTTGAAATGCAAAAGGAATGCAACTTGCAAACAGATTATAAAAAGATGTACTATGCTAAACATACAACTGAGTAAGAAAATGGTGTCAGAAAATTGCAGGTAACATCTACCAACTGCATACAATCAATAAGACTTCTGTTCTTTCCTGTAAGTTCCCGCTAATGTACATAACTTCTATAGCAACCTTTTGCATTAAATAGTTTTATAATAACTTCTGGGAAAAGTGATTTCCAGTGTGGAAGTTGTGCCTGGAATACTTCCATAACAAGAGTACAAGACTACTCTTGCTAATCAGTAATTTAAATTATGATTATGTCAAATAGCAGACAGTCAGCTTATTAATACCAGAAGTTTGGGGTTCTAGCTGCACTAAAAACTTGTTAGCAAATAAACTTATTTACCTTTGATATGCATGTTTAGTGCTTGGAGAAGAAATTATGAATGAATAGCACTACTCATTTCAGATCAGCAAACCACTTGTCTCTACAATGCCCTTACACAATTCTATTAACATAAAACAAGCTGGACTCTACAAAGCCTTTGTTATTCCTCCTTGACTAAGGATGCTTCGTGTATTTTCTGACTGACATGCTGAAACAGGCTGGTTTAAAATATTGGCATCACACTAAACTCACATTAGCTTGAAGTGTGGAAGTCATGCTAAACAGAAAAATGTAAAAGCAATAGTCCAGAGGCATAAAGAAAACCTTTTAGTCTTCAGCATTTCTTAGCCAATTATTATAATGCTATTTGTGCAAGCAAAATGCAAGAGAAGTTTCTATCAACTAAAACCCACACCCTTACATGAAATTAAGAAAAAACCAAAACAATAAACAACAGATTATCATGTGCTTTAAGACGTAGGGTGTAGGACTAAAAAATTTAACAAGTACATGAAAATATCAAGTATTTGTCATACAATTAATCATATATTGTAAAGCAATATTACTTTCAAAACCAGAGTGTGCTTTTTTAAAATTATTTCTGGAATAACTTCAGTCTGAGAAATAAATTAGTGAACATACCTTTACAATGTACAGCAATAGCCCCCTCAGCATTCTCACAGATGTTCAAGAACCTCTGAACTATACTGTCGCTTGGTGTGCTTCCATCTACGAAGAACAGGTCAAAATGCTCAAAACCAGCATCAGTAAAACGTTTTGCCTCATAAATTTTTTTGTTTAGTCTTATGATTGATGTGACATTATGTTTCTTGAAATAAGGAAAGTAGGCTTCAGGTGCATGAAGAGGATAGCCTATAAAAAATAAAGCAAAACCTGTTATAACAAATAAAGCATTTCATGTCACAGATGACAGTTTAAAAGTCCTAATAACCAAAATTCCTCCCCAAACATTTTTCAGAATGTTAAACATTCTAATACTGCAAGTGTTTTACTATTTTATTCAAAACAATACACAGATATTAAGTCATAAAGAAATTGTCCACAAAATGCTTTCATAAAGACCAGCATTAAAAAATATATATATATATATATAAAGCACAATACATCTGAAGCACTGTACTGTATCCTGTTTATCTCACTGCCCTCTACACTAGGGATTTATAAATATATTAAAGCTAGGCATATATACAAGCTCATCATTTCAGAACAGCTGCTTATCTATGGTCAAGCTGCAAATCAGAAGACAATTATAGGATACTTTAAGAGGAGACTTTATGAAGAAGCTAGATTGGTGATCTATAGCATAGACAAGAGGAGCAGCTAAAGGAGAAATTGTAGTACCAGAAATATTCTTCCTCCATTATGAATTAAAAAAAAAAAAGCAGCTTTAAGGCCTTGATTCAGTGGAGACAGAAAAATGATCTTTGAGGAGTTCAGAAAGGTAGAGTGAAATGAAAGGAATTTGATGCTGTTATCAACAGATCTGTACTTGGTTTACCTTTAACTTGCCAACCACTTTCTTTCCCCAGGTCTTTTTTGATAAACTTCTGATCCTTATGCTTGTAAAGCAGCATGCAATTGTTATAAAACCCTTAACACATTCTCATTTACTTTATGTAGATCATCTTTAATTCTGCATATTTATCATATCAGTTGTCTGGCTCAGAAGAAGAGTAAGGGACCTAAGTTTCTCAGGCACTTTGTCACTGATTGGAAGTCACTGACTGCTAGAAGAGACCTTTAGATTTAAGCTCTATAATCTTATATAAAATATTAACTGCACAATTATTTTTGAAGAACAAACTTTCTGCAAGTCTTTACCATCTTTTGCTTATTTGTTATAACTTTTTAACATGCTGGAAATAAGATCAAAGAATAGCATTAAAATGTATATTAGAACACTGAAACATACCATTTTCAAGTTTGCTTTTTGGGTGTGGTCCACTAAATGCTAAAAATTTTCCTGGAATAATCCAGTTGAAGTCACCATTTTCTACTCGCTAAGAAAATTTCAGGAGAGAAAGATAGAGAGAGACAGAGATACATAGAGAGAGAGGAGAAAGCATTTTAATATCTTAAAAACAAAAGAAGTGATCAACTTTTTTTAAAAACTATTTTTAAATGCATTAGACAAAACATTTTAGATGTAACACATATGGGAGAAGCTAATTAATCATAAGCCATTTCCCAGAAATTCTTGCAAACCTCCCCACTCCCCCAGACCCCACAAAAATCCATTTTGCTAAGATTTTCAAGTAAAAGCAAAAAGATCCCATCATCTAAGGTATTTCTCCCTTAGAGGGTTCAGCATTTCAAAAGACACCTACTCATAACAGCACTGGCGAACACCAGTGTTCTTCTATGTTCTAGCAAAGAATATGGAAAAACGCCTCCCCATGAAGCACTGGCTAAGAAAAAGCAATTCGCAGAAAACAAATTAAGACCAACTAGCCTTCAAAACAATTATACTTTCTGTGTAGAAACAGGAATTTACATATTGGCTTAGTAATCACAAAAACAAAGTATAAATCAAATTAAAAGATGGAAAGTTTTTTGTTGTTTGTTTTTTATATGAAGTGTGTTCATTCCTCATTTGGCAACGTAATTATTCTCAACATGAGATTTAAGGACACAGCACTTGGTTCAATTGCATTATGAAGCTTTGTGTTTTTAGCGCTCAGCTCGAAGTGCCTAATGAGTAAAGGGCTCTGCTAATGGACATTGCTGTAGTCAATTCATCGGCTGTTTGGCCGGCTAACCCCATTAGGCTTGTTCCCAGTGTCCTCACACAGGGCTTGCATAAGGACTAGTGGCCTGACTCTCACTGCCAAGTCAGAAAAAAGAAAAACAACCCCAACCTCCCACAAGTTTGTACCGAGGACTGCAATCTCAATATATAAGCACCTCCTCTCCCTTTTTAATGAAAATCCTGCTCAGTAAGTTAAAAGATTTTTTTTTTAAACCACCAGTTGTTTAACTTCTTTATATTTACAAGGGTTATTGTGGATAATTTAAGTTTCAGCCTATCTGAACAATATACATTCAGCACTGCATACAAATGACATTATTGTTAAAAAAAAAGAGAGAGAGAGAGACAGACACACTGAGTATTTTACATCTAGTCCAACAAAAGGGGAATTAGCTGCCTCAATAATGTAGGAGGTTGAAAGAACTATAAACACAAAACTGATTTTTCTTTAGCCTGCTCCCTTAACTCTTATGCAACTTTTCTCCCTCTCACTACAAATTTGAAGACCTAACACAGCAAAAGTCTGGAATATTTAAAGTTTTAGAACTACAGCAGAGGACATATCTAAACATACAAAGCTGACCACCATGTGTGAAATAGTAGAAAACATACAGAAAAAGGACAAAAAAATTAAAGAGGACTCCAGGTTCTCGCTTCTTAAACTAAGACAGCGGGCAGCATTCTTTAAACACCACTCATAGGTATATGCTTTCAGAAAGTAGACTAATGTAAGCATTAAACAAGATAATGGGACAGCTTTGTATATAGTTCTAGTGAATTATTTTCATACATTTCTCAAGCAGCTTTACTCAACACATACTATACAGTATTTATTCCTAGAGAATTCCCACCCATCATCATCTGTTTTTAGAACAAATTTTACTGTTGTATAGAGAGTAGGTAGAAGGTAGCAACTTCACATTAAGTTAAACAAACTAAAACAAATGCTAAGAAATTCAAAGATTACGGTTGTAGAGAACAGATTTCTCAATTCAGCCACCACAGAACATGACAGTATATAGAACTCTTACTACAAATAATTTTTATGAACAGCTATATGTAAAAGTGCATCTATTACAATCAATAATTACAGTACAGATTTCTGTGTTGTAAATTAAGTTTTCCCTGTGTATTTCTCTCATGGTTTTCCCTCTTTCTTGATCATTTATGAAGCATTTCCTACAGTTGTGTACTTCAGTGATATGCACTGAATCACACTTTTCTCACTTGTAAAAACAAAATTGTTACTTAACAAATGCTATATAGACATTTAGAAGAAAAAGTATCCCTAAAAACTTGTTTGATATTAGATACATTCAACTTAAGATGACAAATTTAAAAATGGACATTTTCAGACTAAGTAAATAAATTTATTTTCATAATTTCCAAGTTTTCTGAAAACACCAATAGAGAAGGGTCCAGGAGAAGAAAACTGGCTGTAAGTAATTTTGGTCTTTAAAAAGACAGTTTAATACATATTCAAATACTCAGTACACATCTACCTTGTATATCCTTCTTGCCTACCAGTGCAATTGCAAGAATTTCTAGGCGTTCCCAAGACAAGTTCCAATACAACTACATAGTTATTACTGACTCCATAAGTGTTTTCCTTCCTCTGAGGTAGGGAAATGGTGGAGAAAGACCATGCAACTATTCTAGACCAGATATGCATACACCTGCTGAGCCTGGGACTTTCTCTGTGAGCCCAGCTCACAGGTGCAGCATGGGGCTACCTTAAAGATTCTCTGCAGCAACAGAGCTTGAAATGACTGTCTGCTATTAGAATATAGAGGCGAGAACAACTTAAAAGGTTTAGGTCTGTGTAAGTTACAGAACGTGGCACTTGAGACATCCAGAGTTTCTGTTCTTAAATTTTGAGAAGGCCAGCAGAACAATGGACAACTTCTGTTAGCTTTTTGGGACTCCATCAGGAAGACATTCTGGATGTATTCCCAGTACTAGAATCTCCATATAATGCTACTGAAACAACTCAGAAAATCTATGTAGCTATCAAAAAAGTTGTTTTATATTTGGGACTAACAGCACCTTAAGCAGCAGCTCTGCAAGTCTTGAAGGAAAACACAGAGTCTGTGGATCAGCTAAGAGATTTTGAGTCATGATATGTACACTGGCGGAAGGATGGGGAAGCATAAAAGAGGCCTCAGAAGCCAGGAAGGGTAGAAGAAAACAGTTCAGTTTTATTAATGTGAGAGCACTAAAATGGCAAGGATTTAGATACTCATCCTGCGTGCTGTTGACCTATAGCATACAGCTTGGGGTGTTATTATCAAAGCTTCCAATGAATACCTAACCAAGAAAAAACCTGCTTTCGTGTGCATACCTTACATATGAACACTGGGTTTTACTTGAATTATGTTTTTCCAGTATGTTTTAGGCTGTGGGATACTGGATATTCCAACTCATTTTAGGCAAACCAAACATATTTAACTCATTATTAGATGTACAAACCTCATAGTGTTCATACTCATCCACATCAAATGTCTTAAAGTCAAAAAATCCATGCCGCAAGGCCTAAAAGGCAACAAGGTGTCAGTTTATTTTTAGGTATGATACGTAATCCCACTTTATAATACTGTTCTTGAGAATCAAAACTAAATCATTACAGGTTTGTGCTTGTGGCTTGTTAAAGTCTACATTAAGACAACATTAAATTTTACACAGATTAACAACACAGACAAAAGACTACAACAATGGCAATAAATCATCTCAGTTTCCTTATTACCCCTTCATAAAGATGTTATGATGGGGCATAAGCTTGTTGCCTATTACTTAAATCATAAAATTGACTCTCCCCTCCCCAGTATGGATGTACTTTCTATAAGGCAGATAAAAGTTAAAAGCAATTCCCTTTTTGTTGTATACTCAATCATTTTTTTCTTTAAAATGATGAATACATTTTTGTGCAGTTGGACATAAAATAGAATATTCTTAGTTTTATATACTGAAATGTGATGTTCAAGTTTTATCATCATAATATCCAGGCAAAATGAGATATAAAAAGAATACAGTACTATGTATAACTGTTATTTTGTAATTTCTTGTTAATATTTTCCTCAACACAATCTGCTGATAGAATCAAGCTAACATAACTGTTAAACAAAATTTACTAGAGAATTGAAAGAAATCAAATTATGTATTGTACTTGATTACCGTACTATTAAATATATCAATCTTATACTAAATATTTGTGTATAATATCCTATTAAAAACTAAATTTTGTGAATAAGATATCGATAGCACAAATTTCTTCTATGGAATAGGTGGAGTAAATTTCTGCAGCATATATTTATACTCGATCTACCACATTCTGAGAAGTACAGATATTGCACAACATTGTGGGATTGGGTGTGTGAAAAACAGACCACACATCTATCATTTAAAGCAACATTAATAATTGCCATTTTTGCTACACAAAGTGCTTTTTTTTTTTTTTAAGGCAAAACAAAAATAATTTCTTTATGGATGAAAGAGGCTTAATGTTGGACCTGTCACAAAACCCAAGATACTGAGAGGTTTGTTTGAAAAGCAGATTTAGAAAATTTATTTCATTTAAATAGGGCTGGCTGGCCACACCTCAGAATTTGTAGGCCACCTGAATTATGTATATATGCTGATACATGCACACATAGCAAATTTATCCAGATAACCCAAGATATTACTTTAGGATAAGGGACATAGTTTCTACTGGAAGTGTTTTTTACTTCTGCAGGTAAACTGGACAAAAATTCAGTAATAAATTTTATGGGAACTATGGGGGGGAAAAATGGTCCTTTTCACATGTTTGTTGAAGATAAATTACTGTTAATTCACGGACTGCTTCAGAGAGCTTTAGGATCTGTAAAACACCTCACAATTTAATAGTCATACTGTTAACTGGCAGCTCCTTTCCCACCCACACGGGACTAAAAATATTAAACCCAAACTGCCCTTTTTCAATTTTTAAAAAATATCTGTTTTGTCATATTCTTAAGAATTACAAAGGGTCTTTAAAGGATCTGCCTATACAGAACCATTTATATAACCTTCCCCCTTCATCAAGATCACTGGGAAATTAGATGAACAAAATTTGATCCTTGCTTACAGTATGAAGTATATACTAAAATACGCAGCTGCCAATTCTTAAGATGGGCCATAAGATTCAAAAAAGCAACACTGGAACTTAATTTTCCCCAGGATCACCATCATGATAGAATATATTTAGCAATCTAAATTAACCTTTTTGAACTTTTTCAGTAAGTTCATAATTTTCCACATTGGGTAACAAACATATCTGAAAATTGTATCATAGCTAAAATGCAGTGCTTTCAGCAGTAGTCAGCTTGCTTGATAAAGTCACATACCAAAACACTAGTAAAATCATGTTAGTTTCCATTCTTTTTAAGCAATTCCGAAAAGATTAGTGTGTCAAACACCTAAACAGATGGAGCCAAGTATGGGCAAAAACTGCATAAAAATAGTGCTCAGATTAAATCACAATAACCTCAACTGAGATAGACAAAGGTATCAGCTTACATTACTCCCCTTCGCCAATGTTTAACAACTATTTATTAGCAGCTCTAACGCATTATCTGGCACTGCTGACTTCAGAACTCCACCCAGCCAGGATGGGCACGTTTGCACGTCCTAGCAGGGCAGGTGATCTTGGGAAAACTGCCAGATGCCATGCCAGCTGGGTAAAACGCCACCTTCTGCCATTGTCGCTATTCAAACAGAGTCCTCAGTAATTTAGGCTTCACGGCAGCATACTATTCATTCACACACATCCTGCTTTGAAACCAGATTTTTGTATGTATTTTAGAGTATTTTGCTTCATTATTTTTACAGTCAATTTAAACCTGTTTGGCTAAGGAAAAGTGTTATTACCTTATTTATTCCCTGTAAACAGTCCAAGATCGTGAGATTGTACGTGCAGTTCCCAAATGAAGCATCCCTATAAATTTAATACAAATGAATTTAATATACATAGAATTATTTTAAGAAGTCAGGGAAAGGAAGCACACAATAGAGTATATTCTTAAAGTTATTCAATCCCACCTGAGAACTATGAATCAAAGTTCAAAGACAACATCTCTTTACACTCTTGTCTATGCTAAAGCACTACCCTAGAGAAGGTGCAACTCAGTGTAAATACAATTAGATACTGCAAGTTATTTTAAGTCCCTGCTCCTACCCCTGCTGACAGCACAGCTTTGTACTGAATCTTCCCATCCTGGAACAGGGAGCTTTGCATTCTCAGCTGTGCGAGAACAGTGACAAAGCAAAAATCCCTTAGCTGTTACCAGGTTTTAATCGAGTTATACTGTCTAACAGGAAAAGGTGAGTAGATCAGTAGATCACTAATTTGACTTTCACTTATAGGCTCTCACTCCAATGCCTGACTGCAGATGTGTTTAAAATTTAACCAGATACAATGAAATTGAGAATTCTTCTGACCTCAGTTTTGCCACTATGGAAATAATATAATTTCTCCTTAAAAGATGACAGGGTACGCAAAAGCAAGACACATTCAAGTAGTATGAGACACCAAAATATATCTACACAGCAAATGTGTTGTGGAAAAGTGAAAAAGTAGTTTTTTAAAACACTGCTTTGGACCCATTTGCATTTTAACAAAATCCTGCCTGGGCAGATTATTTTCAAATCACTCACTGATGAAATCTGTTATAATTCTGCACTAAACCATCTTATCCAAAATATTAAGAACTGCAGTTTATCAGTTCTGCACCAGTTTATCAAAACCGCATCAAAATTTTAGGATAAGTCAGATACATCAGTAATCCATAATTGATTCAAAATTTCGATCTTGCATTTACAACTTGCATTGTTTGGCAGTCTACTTGCCATACGTAGCATAAACAGCAGTACGGTAACGTTCATTCATTCCAACCTGCTTTAAGAGTTGTGTGTTGGGTTTTTTTTGTTTGTTTGTTTAAGTAGAATACACAGTCATTTTAATTAATCAGTGTTCACAGAAAATGTATTTAATAACACAAAGTTAAAAGCTACAAATTTGGCAGTGCCATATTATGGACAGGCCACTCCAGAACAGGTTTCTAGTTATTCATTATTAAAAAAACCCACTTATCTGCAAATCTCATAAAGTGGAAATTTTAAAGTGCGAGTACATTTTTTTTAAAACCCAAATCTAACAAGAAGTCTTCAAAAATGTAAAGCCATAAAGTATTTTCATTAAATAAGCAAAACATATCAAAGCTGTAAAATATTAACTTATCATAATACTTTTTTTGACAGGAGAAAATGAGATGACAGATCATTGTGGTGCAAAACAATTCTAGCAAAGCAAAATGTCTTCTGAACAAAAATCTTGAAGACCAAATGGGAATATGTGCTTAACAAAAAATCTTTAAAAGCTGTAATAGTTTTATGAGAGGGCTGACAGAAGCAACTTTGGAGCAGTACAGATGGAAGGTATGATGGTAGCAGACATTCTGTATTACATGTTATTTTGATATAACAGGAATATAATTTTGATTTTATTCATATGAACAAACTACTCCTTCAACTGATAAAGTATCTGATATTACAGTATATAAAACAATACTGGAAAGAAAAGAAAAAGCCATTCAATCCCTAAAGCAATAATAATAAAGCAACAATAGTAAGGGAGGGAGAACACAGAATTTGACCAAGATGCACAAGATAAACCTATCACATTTTCAGGTGTATGTTTTTCTTAGTTACAATTCCCACAGCTATTACCAGCCAGAGTAGCATCATGAAATGGGTATCACCCAGCAATCATTTCATAGACCCTACATTCCTGCTCCTGCTCAGTGAGTGCACGTCGATGCTGGCAACTGACCTCTAGGGCCTATGTCGTCAAGCCTCAAATGTCTTATTTCCATTGCTGCACGCCTCACCATTAAGGTAGGTGTACTCAAGCTGGAGCAAACAGCTCTGCCGATGCATTTGTCATTCATACGCAGTAAAATGACAGAAAAAACAGAAGTCAGCAAAATTCCAAAGAGGTAGAACTTTAGAAGAACAAATAAAACTGGTGACACCTAATCCCAAATTCCCACAAGCTCAAATAGCAGTTTTCCGTAGGGCTTTTTTTGTTTGTTGTGTTTTTTGTTTTGTTTTTTAAATACAATACACTGAATGGGCAACTGAGAAACTCATACCTCCATGTATCTTTTGTGGTAAAATGTGACAATGTTGTGAAACAATAAGCACTAGATATGGATGACAGTACAACATAGTATTGACATAATTCCTGGAAGCTGTGCCTAAATATAACCTAATGCTTTAAGAGAAAGCATGATATTTGATGAACTACAGCAAGTATTGAGTATATTATATTAGACTTGCCATAATCTCTCTCCCCCCTTATGTATCAACTAGTAAAACGAAAAAAAATCATTTGGAAAACAAGTAAATGGAACAAAAATCTATGCAAGTTTTTAAGCGTCTTCATAACCATCGTGTTTTTAGAGTTCCCAGTCCTTTTTCAGGAAGAATGTTTTTTTAGTTTCCAAAAATTCAGCTACCTGCTTAGAATCAATTCCAGATGCAAACACCTTTCTGAAACTTTCCTGTTTTCTACTTCAGACTTTTAAAGTGGAGCTATCTCCAGGGATTAAGTTGCAGATGTAAGAAAAATAAACAAAATTCATCTGGCAGAATTTTCATTTATAATCAACTAAGACGCCACATGCTGTTATCAGTTCACACTGTAGAAAGATATCCCCAGGGTAATCTTACACAGCACTCGTCCCGACAGCTACATTACATGCTAATAGTAACAGCATCTCTCTCTTTCTCTCTCTTTCTTTCTCTGTCAAACTAAAATTCTTTTTGCTAAAGTATGAGAGGGAAATTTTGGCACTTTTCAGTTTTAAAGTTGTTTACAAACATAGTTTATAAGAATTAACACTATAAAAGGATCACCAAAACAAAAAAATGTGTCAATACTGTTGTTGGGGTTTTTTTTTGGGGGGGGGGGGGGAGGGGGGAATCTGACCATAGTAATCCAGATACTCCATTTTAGATTAAAAAATCATTTTCAATAATTGACTAGTACGTAATCTGAAACAAAGAAAATTCATCTCAAAGTAAAAGTGTTGCTTAATCCCATCACTGTACATCACCCAATTCACCTTTGTGCCTGCTCAAGAAGCTGTATTAAGCCTTTAAACTTGCTCATTAACTAGAAAGCTCAATACTAGAAAGTATCTTTTATTCCTCCCATCTATGCACCAACAGTCAAAATTCAGGAAGAATTAAGTACAGATCAGGCAAGTGCTCGTGGAACCAGTATTTGAAGACAAGACCCAAGTTACCAGTTTTCAGAACACACAGCAAGCAGAATTGCAGTATAGTGCATGAGTTATAGGAAGAAATTCTAAATATACATAGCCTACTTTATGCTGCCTTTTTAAATATTAAAACAATTAAAAAAACCTAACATACTTATGAAGTAAAGTAGTAGCGTACTTCTGAAGTGACGCTTTTTATATTCAGTCTTCCTATCAAATAGATGATTTCATGTAATTCCAGAAAGTTGTATTAATATTCCTTTAGAGTTTAGTCAAACATCACTTTGCAGAAGTACTACTCAGAGGGCAGATGCTTAATGCCAATCTTACTGCTAATCTCATGTCTAAAAAGGCCTTGAAATACTCAACAGGCAAAAATTAAAGGTTTATCTTGAACCAATTTCCTGAATGTTTTAAATAATCTACTTGAGTAAAATACTTCAGATAAAATATTTTTCTTTAGAGGGAATTAAGTCAGTAACTATTCTGATTCTTTGTTAAATACAAAAACCCAAACAAAAAACCCAGAATACCTAAAAGACACAACTTTCTCCAGAATGAAGATAAGTGACCAAGTTGAGCTGAGTGGCCCAGGGAAACCTCCACTTTTCATACTGTGCATTGCACTGCATGTCACTTGCAGTCAGAAGTCATGTCAAATCATTAAGAAGCTTTATTAAATATTTAAAAACAAACAGTGATCTTTTCTGAATCCTAGAATTAACACATTTGCTAGAAAACCAGAAATAATTAAAAACTAATGCAGAACAGCTGGCTCTACTTCACCATTCTTTATATCAATCTTTTTTCCTACTGATTTCATGCTACTTTCAAGACCATGGATAAAAAAAACCCTGTCAAAATTAGTATTAACCTTCACAAAAATTCTGTTAGAAATACCACTATTTGCACACCAAAGCAACTTGAAGAGTCAATTAGCTAGTACTGGAGCCATTAGCATGCACTTCCTTGCTCCCCAAGACAGATATTTCAATATTTTGGAGCAATAATAAATAAAGAAGATTAATTTTTAGCTTGGACAAATGGACCACACTTTGTACAACAATGAAACCAAATACATTGAATCATGCAAGCACTAGTAGTTAATGAGGAAGGGTCCTGTAAGGAAAAAATATCTTTATTAACCTCAGAGAAACAGCATTTTGGGTGAAACTAAGATTAAATCCAGACATTCTTCCTATATAAGCTTATTATTTTCCCCTGTTCACAGTCAGCATTCCAGCCTACAAAATTTATGCATGTGCTTAGGTTTGAGAGTAGTCATTTTTAACTTACTGGGACTATTGATGCATGCACAAAAAATTTAGGTGTGTGTTTCTAGTGACAGAAATGCAACTATTCGGATTTAAGCGTGTTCTACCTTTTTGTTTAACTCAGAAGTCTATGCTAAAGGCCAAGAAAAAGAGAGGCTGCCTCATTTGATATTGAAATAATAGAGCACATGCAGACATCTCCTGCAAAGTTTTACAGTGTGGCTGCTCTGATTTCTGTTACTGACCACACATATTTCATTACATTATTCTTTTAGTGTTATAACGGCCAAGTGCTTTACCCTCTCTGTTTTTAAACAATATTTTTACCAGCTGTTACTTGACAATACTTTGTATTTGGTTTCAAAATGAGAAGAATGAGTATTTCTGTGAACTATAGATGGAGTATGAATCTGAGTGGGTATTACAGAGCTGCAAATCCCACATCAGATTTCAGTTATTGTAACTGACCTGAATACTACATAAGGTTTTCCCTCCAAACACTTTCAATAACAAAATAGTTTGTTTCCCCAGCTTTTGCAAATATAACAACAAAACCCCCAAAACACAAACTAAAATCTAGCTCTGAAATTACTGTCATCTTTAGAGACTGAACACTAACACTAAAATACTTTTAGGTTTTTCTCTTTAATATAAAGTCAATACAAAGTAGTTTGAGGTGAAAATCTAAAACTTAGTTTTATAATAGGAAATGGGTATTTATGAAGGCTTAAACTGGTGTTAGTACTGTTTTATTATGTGGAATTAAGAAGATACAGTACAAGTTCTTCAAGAGACTAGATGGTCCCACTGCAAGGAAACTGAATCAGCAGCAAGTAAGATGAAAGTGTTTCAAAGACAGTAATAATGCCTTATCCCCCTGGTTTGTCTACACATTTTCCATTATAAAAAAAGAAAAAAAAAATCCCAACTCCCATCTTTCACATATCTGGGTAAGGAGAGTATTCCGATTTTCATCCACCCCTGAACAGCATTTATTGAAGCTGTCTTTAAATGGAATACAGCTGAAGATCTAAGCCGATTAAAGCCTTTCGAGGTCACTGAGCTAGATAAAACTAGACCAGTTTCCTAGTGATCATTTCATGTAAACATACCTCAGTGCCCCATAAAGAATCTGACAATCCTGCAACTTCTACCTATTAAAAGCTATCTATTTTTCCCCAAATAAAAGACACTCCAGCTATCAAATTAACAAACTTTCTAAATAAGCTAGCTGCAACAGTGAACCTCTGATCATTACACACTGATAAACTCTTACATTTACGTTACCCAACATTACTTACATTACTCCACATTACTATTTAAACAGAGATTATTTATACTAGTAAAGTCATATGATGTTCAAGTTCTAGGCTCAAAAAAAGGAAAAAAAAAATCAATTCAAGTCAGTAAGTACTGAATGCCAACAATTAATATCCCAAGTTATTTCCTTCCTAGACCTTAAAATTGGAGGGAAGGGTTAAGACATTTGAATCCTATTTTTCCATTGTGTAAGAATCATTTTAGTCCTGCTCAAGACACTAACAGCATGGAGGGAGTACAAGCTTTCTCCTGACACCACCTTGTTTCCTCACAGTATAGCTTGATGCCAATCAGATATGGTTCTTAGGCCCAAACACAGTACAGAGCACAGCACTGCTGTGACAAGAGAGCTCTAGTTTCCAGTGACAGCATAGATTCAACTTGCTTGAGCCTCTGTATCTTGCTCCATTTTGCAGTAGATGCATCTAAAATGTCTTAGAATGGACAGGGGAGAAAGTTATCTCAATCAAGGGTCCTGGAAAGCCAGACAAGGAAGTATAAGCTATTTTTTCCCCATCCCCAGCTAATTCTCCCACTGTAGGCCCTCATCAGATCTACCTGCCCTTCTCTCACCTCACTAATTCCTAAGCTCCTTAGGTAGCTATTTCCAGCCTCTCCCTACGAATTCAACTCCCAAATATCCCCTCCCTATCAGATTCCTTATTTCTTAACTAGCTTCCTATCGTGTTAGACTTTCAGTCTTATTTCCTCACTCCTTTGTCTCACCTGCCGTACAGCTAGATTAGACAGCTTGCTTCCCCAGCAGGACAAGCTATACCACAGGTAACAGTGTGCTTAGTCTCTAATCCAGTGCCAAGATCTGACATAGTCCAAAGCAGCTCCAAAAGAAGCTTAAGCAGCACTTCCCAACCCCATGTCAAAGAAGAATGAAAGAGAGAAAAAGAAACACTTCCCCCTCCCCCCAACAAAACACAACCAACCTCTCTCTCCCCATGTTGCAAACCACAACCTCCTAAAAAAAAGTTGAGTTTTAACCAATGTGTTTTAAGGATATAAAAACAGGCAACTGGATACAAGACGCGAAAAGTGAAATTAAGCCCCCCAAAGCCATGTATACATTAATCCTGAAGTTTAAAGAATACATGGTTTGCCAACAAATTGTTTACTAATATAGCCATTATATAAATATTTCAAGGTGCATCAGTATTTCAAGCTGCAAGGGTTGTCTCAAAGGAGACCTTATGGTTAACTTTTTTTACATTCTAGAGCATACTGTTTCATTCAAGCATGCTTGGGATGAAGTAAAACAATGCTGCAAAAAGTCACCATTCTGACAAATGAGTACTGGCAAGCTTAGCAGCAACGGTGGAAAAGAGAACACCTCCCTCCTGCCTGTGGAAAAGCCAAGCAAACAGAACGACTGCTACTTTAACAAGCAGTTTAAGTTAGGACGCAGATTTCGTCGGAACATGGCACATCTGACACTTCATTCTGCCAACAGTCACGGAAGTAGCAATCCAAATTAGGACACTAATGTCTTAATTAGCCAATGTTTGCCAAAATGAACACAATTCAAAAGCTTGAGACAAGGACAAGGGCATTAACATGCATTAGAAGCAACACATTAATAGGAGATTACTGCTCAGAGAACCTTTTTGCCAGTATAGTGCAGGGTAAATCTGTAAGCCTATGAAAGTATAGATAGCAATTTTGCAGATTTCTGTTGTACACACTTGACATTGCTTGCCTAGAAGGTTTTCACTTACTGTACTGATTTACCTCTCATTCCTTCTGGTTTTGGTTTATATACAATTAGATTTTGTATTACTATTGTGGTTCTAAATGTTTTCATATCAGGTTGGAAGACGGATGTGAAAAAGATTTTTATTCTTTTTACACATAATTTTATTTATGAAACATCTTTTCACATGCAGCACCTGCTTTGTTTTCCATGTTAGTTCTGGACAAAAAAACCCCAAACATTTATTTAAGAATAAACTAAGGACTACCTCTGTCCTCAGTCAGGTATGATACTCTAAAATTCAAGATTTTAAAAGGCAAAGATTTTATATTTGTTTTCCAGGACACAATGGTACTGCACATCTATCTTTATAAAATTCATGAATTCTCATGGATGGGTTACAACAGTCCATAGCACTACGGGCAGATTTGAGATAGGAAAACAGGTTCATGGCTATGGATAATATTCATTGCTTTAAAGAAATCTGACACCATCAATTGATCTCCCAGCAACCTGCAGCTTGGAAAACACAGGCAGAGAACACAGGAGAGTTAAGTATCAGAAGACAACCTACTCTGTATACATCTATTGTCCTCTTCCCCTGAAGCTGACAAACTGAATGAAGAATGCACTTTTGTAATAGTTTTGACGATCCAAATTGCAAAAATCAAGTAGCTCCTTTGCTGAACATTGTCTTCCTCAATGTTTTCAGTTAGTATTCTCTCCTTTGGGCAACATGGAATGCTCTTTTTATAAGACCTATTTTTAGAAAACCTTACTCTTTCTTATATTTCTTTGAAATCCTCCTTTGCTGCCCTGGAGTAGCAGCTTTTTTTCGTGGAATAGAGTTTTGTGAATTCAGACTCAGAGGATTTGCTTTGAATAATTAACACTTAAAAAAAAAAGTTTTTTTCCTGATCATTAAATGTGTTATTGTGGTTCTTATCAACCTCACAAGAAGTCAGAGAGCCAACTGCTTTCACCACTCCCTGCCTCCTCAAATAGGTCAACATGTAAATTCTCTGCTGAAAAAGACTATCACTGATTTGATACTTTCCCCCGCCACACATACCAAATGTGTTCATCATTGGCTTAAGATTTTAGTCAAAATGGTCTTTACATGTACATCTATCATTTCAATAGTTTATATTCTACCTGGCTCCTGGGCAAGCCAGGAGAAGAGAGGAAATCTCACCTTCCTTTGCTGCGTGGCCGTAGAATCAGATGACGCTTTTGCTATAGACAAGGTAGCTCTGTTTACAAAAGCATAGGCTGACAGCAAATACTACTTTTAAAATGCTGACCTTCCTGGAAAAGAGGATCTTAACCTATTGGTAGTTGCTTTATGCAAACACAGGCGACATCTCATAAGAGAAGTGTGAGGATTTTGGTTCATAGAGCAGAGGTGCATTTCAGGGTCCATACCACAAAGAAAAAGAAATCTGAAAATCTCTTTAGATAGGCATGACAGTTAAAACTCCTTAGATGCAAGTCACAATACAACTGCACTACAGGCAATACAGATAGTTAGAAATTTTCTATTTTTTGTTGAAAACACAAAAGGCAAAGCAACTTTAACAACTTGAACTTGAGCACTCTCTGTAAGATAGAGAAAATACAACAGCCAGAAAACCCCTTCATTCATCTAAGTCTAGTTGTTCGGCTCCTAGCTAATATGAAAGATTAAGAATGACTTCCAGATAGTAAAACAGGATACATCATGAAGGAAAATTTTAATTGCTAAGTCAAACATGCTAACAGCAATTTTCTAAACCAGAAAGTTTGCAAGATTGACAGTCTTACAACTGAAATCAAAGTGGCTTTATTATTCCATCACAGAGTAAGTAGTTTCACCCAAAGTTGAAAATGAATGTTTTGGGAACTAATCATTTTGATACAATGTCTGTACCAGACATTAAACCATTTTCTGGGAAGGGAGAGGGATCTAAAATAATATTTTGATATTTAACAAATTCCAAAACACAAAACTTAAGTCCATTTCACTTAGTTACATACCTAAACGGAAGATATGGTGGATTAGATCCAGATAAAAGTGTTCTGTAAGCTTCTTCTGGTGTTCTCTTCAAGTATATTACCTAAAGAGAGAAGGGGGGGGAGGGAGGAAAAACAAAAACAAAACATCAGCCCTGAGCCTGCAAGTCATTACCCACATACATGCCCCTGCTAAACTCTTCAGAATGTATAATATACTCCTCTATGACAAACTCTTTATGCCATTTATAGGACAGAAAAGACACACTTACATGAAGTAAAAAATTCAACAGAAATCAGTCAACAAATAGTTTTTGTTTGTTTAAAATCACATATTGCTGCAACTAGGAAATGCTAAGACAGATTCAACATTATACTAAGACGAAAAACATGCATCTATAGTAGGAGATCTCTGTCCAACTTCAAATTGATTTAAAAGAAGTATTTTCAAAGCAACTGACACAGGAAACATTTCTCCACCACACCTCGATGGAAGCTTTTCTAACACAAATATTTTCCGATTCTTAATTATCAATATCAAACCAGTTATTAATGATCAATGATGGCCAATTCAACAAGGTTCAACAAGCTGAACCTGCTACTATACAAGACCAACCTATAGTTAAGGTAACACCCTAAGCCAAGGCTCATTCTAATATCACTGAACACTATCAGCTGCACTGACTTCATATGTAGTAAGAAACTAGAGCACTGCAACATCTTGCTGCACTTCCAGTTCTTATTAGTATAAGAAAACTGATCCTTAAATATATCTAACTTCAAATACAAATTCAACAAGCACATTATTTATAAAAAAGGCTTCATCCAGTTTGGAGTGAAACATTTCATATACATAAATGTGTCGTGAACAGAGCCACGCAGTTTTCCTATCCATTTCTCTCCAGCTCACCTTAAAAGCATCTGTCTCTATTTTTCAGCTCTATGTATATTTAACTATTGAATAAGAGGCATTATAATAGTTACTTTCTAACTCAAGAAACAGGTTAGTTCCCAGTCCAAAAGCTTCATTATTCACCTTTTGACCTCAAATACATTAGAATACAGGTAAGTGGTGGTCACTGCCAAGGTATTTGCAATTTGCTTTTTTATATCTAGAGTCATATCTCAAGTTAGTGAATTCCTACTATTCTACCTACCATTTTCTGGCATCTTACAGAATTCCTTGCATTTCTTCCTCAAACATGGCAAGGTAGACAGGAAAGACAAGGACAGGATAAAACAAAAGAAGTTTGACTAAAGTTATAAAACAATCTGAAAGGCTCTTTGTTTTGTTGCAAGGAAAAGAGGGTCCAGAATCATCCCTGTTTTTCAACCATCACTTATTTCACTGCTTTGAACAAGTAGCCTAACTTAGGGCCAAAATGCTCTTACAAACTGAATTACCTGCAAAAGATCAATTCCTTGACACAGAGCTGTATTTCAGTCTCAGTCTCCAATGTCGCTGTTACAGTTACCATAGTCACAAGAATGTGAAACAACATAATCAATACCAAATAAAGAGGCATAAAAACACTTATCGCTTATCTTCAAATGTTAAATCTGAATATTGCAATATGTCAATATTACTGTTTCATTTAGCAAGAGTACCCAAATGACACATTTCTCAAATTAATGCTTTTCTGTATTTGTCTGAACTTCCATATTTCCCCTACAACCTCTGAAAGCACTGCACCCTTTCCACCATCAAAATAGGCCACGACTTCTATATGATAACCATTCCATTTATTTTGTATTATTAGAGGAAATTTTTTAACTCAACTACTGGATTTTTTGCTGGTGGGGTCAAACCAGTAATTAATATTTAAATAGAACCAGAGATTTTCTTCTGACTATATGTATTTACTTACTTCAAGTAGTGGAGGGGCCCACTTCTTTTTATTTTTAAGCTGTAATGTCTGCCTTCAGCAATGACTGCTAACTAATGGCATCAGCTTCATGCTTTCAACCCCTGCAGAGTAGGAATGTTATTCTGCTTCCACAGCAATTTGTAAAATATTCATTTAGTCTATGAAAGATGTTTCCTTTATGATATTTCCCTCCACTTCACAAGTGCTTCATGTTTAGAAGACTGCATATGGTTTGCAACAGATTTTTCAAAGGAGGTAAGGGGGTAAGAGAAAAATACAGATTTTATTCATGTTGATTAATATTAACATTCACATCAATTAGCTACTTAAATTTAAAGCCCAAGTTACTGCTTATGGACTCAAAAGTGTTTGAGGGTAATTCAGAGAACTTAAGGGAGAGAGATGAGCTTCCAACTTAAACAGTTACCCAGTCAGGAATCTGAAGTAGGGGCAAAAATCATACAACATGAATGTCTCCCACCGCAGCAGTTTCAGTTTCACAGAAAAACTGGAGCACCTCAAAGATTTCTGCCCAAAGACATTAATACATGAAATTTTGAACCCAACACTGCTAGCTGTCCATCTACAAAGCTCATAACAGACACCAGAATGAAAATAGGAATTAAGATGTTAAGAACACAAAAGGAAGGGGGAGAAGTACAGAAACACTGAAAAAGCTCTTGGAAAAACAAAATATTGTGGAGGCCAAGAATAATTTAAGAACTAAAGGTGGAAGGAGCATCTAAAGGAGAAGGAAACACCACAGTACATGTCTTCTTTAGTACAGAAGGAGCTGTGAGTCCATTAAGAAAAATCCAGGAGACAGTTTTCTGACTCATCTTTATTGATGAAAACAGAAATGTAGCTTCATTTTTTTGAATCTAATATGATGAATCTTCAGAATACTTTCATTCTGCAATGTATACAAATGTAACCCCCCCCACAAACCCGTACCAAATCTCTTTTATAAACTGAACCTATATCTGAAACAACAGAAGTAAAAGCTTTTTTTTTTTTTTTTTTAAACAGTGTTACTTTCTAGATGGCAAGTATTCTCTTACAAGAGTCATTTTACAACAGGCAGGGTTCTCCCCCCTCCTCCACTGCCACTACTGTAACTCACATCATGTGGCCTGCTACCTGTAAAAACAGATGCACCAAATACTGCAAATTAAAATGTTTTTGCTCTGGCATTCCCACTTGTGTTCTCAGCTTCCTGAATAGTTATCTGATTGTAGGCTAAAGCTCGCCATAGTTGAGACACTATGTAGGCATATGACATGTAGCAATACACACACACTGCCAAGAAAATGCATACCACACGATCTAAAAAGTTTAGAGAAGAAAGAGGGAAGTCAGTATTTTGCAAATCCGCCCGAACACTCGCCCACAACATTTCAAATACAGGTTGCTTTTGCCTTGCTCCCACCCCTGCCTTCCATTTTCTCATTAAAATTACATGGAACAAATCCATTCCATAACTGCTAAGTTATCACAAGAACGCTGTGAAGCAACTCTAAAACAACCTGAAGAAAGATGTTGCTTTAAACAGCAAAGAGGCTGTGTCTGCTGCAGTAACTGAAAAGCCTTTGTACTGGCTGACCCTCCAAGGGAATGACTCTTGATCCGAGTAGTGCGAAATGCTTAGACTGAGAGAACAAACTCTTAAAGCTGCAGCTAGGGGGTGAGAAGTCTAGTTTATGGTTTTAAATTAGGAAAGATATTCCTGCACACAAATGACTGAACATGCCTTAGTAGTTCACTATTATCCAATCATTTTCTCTGATAAAACTTACAAACTTAAAACTTGACAGCTTTTCCTTTTTATTGGCATTAAGGAGTCTAATAAAAAGCTATTAGCACCAAAATACACACTTAAAATAAGCACTGGAAAGGAATACGACCAGCCCATTTGCTATCTACAAGGAAAAGAAAAGAGTTCACTGGATCTCTTTCCAGAGTTTAGCATAGCATTAGAGCATTATGTTTCACCAGGGCTACTCAAGAGTCAGATTTTAGTCCACGAATCAACTTGTGATCTTTGAAGAACAGAATGAGATACCTATTACTTGTCTTCTATGATGGGCCAGAATTAAAGCTCTAGGTTTACCAGTAGGAGCAAAAGTCATGCAAAAGCGCATTTGTTCCCTTTTCTCTCCCCCCGTTCTGCCAGAAGTACGGCGGGCCGCTGGCACAAGCTGCCCAGCGCTGCGCCTGCCCTCCGGCCCCGGGAGCTCAGGCAGCAGAGGGTACAGCTGGGAAGGAGGGCCCCAGCTTCCAGCCAGGAAAGAAACAAGAAAGGCCTCAGAAATAGGGAGGGGGGGAACCCTCCAACCCATCCGTGTTGTTGGACAGGAGGAAATGAACTCTCCTTCAAGATTCCTCTAAGCACAAATTCTCTGACGAAGAGGGGAGCTCATGTAATCACTTCAGTATGACTCAGTTAACTAGCTGCCTTTTCCCTTCCCCACCCCCAAACAAACAACTATTAGGGACAAGCAATTCAACCCAGGCTACATTAATTTTGGTATGCACAAAACTATTTGTTGAAATACTATTTTTCAACAAATTAAAGAGAATAACTTTTATAATCAACTATTGTGGAAGACTACACGGGGGAAAAAAAACCCTCTACACTAAGTCTCTGAATAGGCAAAGGGGAAAAATACAGCAATGCTAACCTCACCATATTCTCTGTGGCATCTGGTAAGACTTGTCATAAATGGAGTTTTACTAGCTTTTACCATCACTGAACATTCTGCATTGTAGCCCCAACAATTTATGAGGGAATACAAGACTTCAAGTACTCCATAACTTCTCTTTAAAAATCAAGGAAACCTTTATGTTCACCTGTTCCTGTGACACTTAAGTTCTGTCTTTTAAAAATTCAGTTTAGAAAAAAAAAAAAATAATAATGCTTGCAGAATTCTTAAGAACTAGGAGATTAATTTAGCAACCGGAAATGATTAGCTTAAGCGTATTTAAAGTCTGTTGTAAAAACTGGAATTTAGAAAATACATCCTCCAGAGATGCAATTAACAAAGAGGCAAGTTGTTGCAAATAAAGTTTTAAGACTTAGCCTTCTCTTAAACTTATGACTCTTACTGAAGTATTAGTAACAGCTATTAGGATATTTCAGTTCAACATGTCTAAGAAGCTGTTTAATGGAAAAATCTAAGTCGCATAATCACCACTGGAAACCAATTCCTAGAACCTGATCCACTGTTTTCCACGTTTCATTTTACACTTAATATTTTAGCATCAGGACAAATTAAACAAACCTTTTCAACCATCTTTACACACATTAGTGGAATTCAAAGCTATAAGACTCTCTGGTCTCAAGAAGTTTATATAATCACAAGTCATAAAATGTAGAAGACTTTGAACCAACAGTACATACACTTCTGTCCCAACAGGGATATTCAAAATGTAATAGACCAAACCGCCAATTGCACACAGTTCTTCTACTAAAGAATATGACTTGACTCCTTCAAATCGGAAACTACACTGTAACGTAACCCAAGAATGTACACATCTGACAACATGGCAGTTACAGGCAGAATATTATTAAATACAAATATTATTTCCCAAATGTGAAATGAATATGCCTGTATTACAGAAGCTAAGCTTATATTAGTTTAAAAAAACAAAAATCAGATACTAGGCAGTTCATAAATTCATAAAATAAATATTTGTTCTAAAATATTATTTACCCACATTGATGCAATTTATTATAAAAGAATGTGAATGTATTTCCATAACACTTGCAAGCTTAGGAATATGCATCTATAGAAGTAATTATGTAATATATTGGATATCTTTCTATATCTTAAACTATTATTCAATGTTTTACTAAATTGAGATAAATCAGAAAGTGACTATGTTCCATATAAATGAGGTATGCTCAACAAGTGTGCTCATACTTTTTGGTATTGGTAACACTGATGCAGTAAAGAATTATTCTTTACTACATCAATAGCTTCTAATAATCAGAAGGTATTTAAAACATCTACTTGCTTCTCCAGGAGAGTAACTGCATCAAATGCAGAAATAATTCACTGCTTCATATGCTAGCAATTAAGAGCCATAAACAACACTAGCACTGGCTAAACAAGGGTTAAACGAGCATGCAGTTGTGGCACAGTAGTTTACCTTATTGTACACATAAGCTACCTTTTCTCATTGTGTAATGCATTACCTTTTATCTGTTACAGAGTACATACACAGTCACACCATGGTACACATACTACATGTTCCCACCTAGTTCCCCTCAGAGGAATTCCCTCCCCCTCACCCCCAGTGCGTACCCTTATCCCTAACTATGGCTGCTAAGCAGCTCATTCAAGTAAGGACTACCAAATACATGAGACTCTGCCCATGGTTTAGCCTTAAGATACTGTAAATATTGCACAATTTACTAGAAACTGAATTACAACTATATTTTTAGTGCATTTTGTATAACACACTCACTGGTTGATTGCACAGTTCTATTCAGCTGATCAGTTTGCTGCTTGGAGCTGTCTTGCACCTTACACATCTCCTTACCTTTCTGTTGCTAAGATGACTTGGCTTTGCAGGAAGTTCTTTTCATAAATAGTAGTGCTCTCTCTTTGGGTCTAGCTAATACCCATAAGGTCCTTTTAAGCCCCCATCCAAAAGAGGACAGCTACTTGAGACACAGTCATTTAACAAGGATCGGACAAAGAGAATAAAAAGATAATTTCATCCCCTTCAAAATGCCAGTGCCCTACTCTTTTTGGGGCTTCTAGGATGGATCAGAAGGTGAAGGCAGGATCAGACAAGGGCAATTAGATGCTCTAATCTACATGTGCTAAGTGAGTGTTCCCTAGCTAGAGGCTTAATTAAACCAGCTTTAAAATGTGAAGGGAATCTTTATAAATACATAATTTTTAAAATGAAGATATAAGTATGCAAACAGAAAAGAAAAAGTGGTCTGTATGCAATGACTGAAGCTTCCCTTTCCTTTCGCCCCACAAACAATAACTCTCTTGAAAGAAAGTAGTTTCTTGCACTTTGCTTTGGTAATGCATGCAAGTTTGAGAGATTTCTTCGTCTGATGAAGAAACTTAACTGAGGCTAAGTGCCAAAGACAGGACTTCCCTAACACTCATATGTCAGAATTTTCAAAGATAACTTAGAGAAGAATTAAATGACAATCTGACTACCTCCCTAAAGGAGCATCCCTTAAGATGCTACTTTACATGTGACGGGCATCTCTTAAGGAAGGTTAGAAGCATCCATGTGGTAAGTGGTACTTACAGCATATGCACCTATTAAGAACGCTGCATTTGCTCGTTTCCGCTGGTCAAAACTGGTGTAGTAAACTATTTTCTTTCTTGATAGACTGAAAGACTGTGAAGCAAGTACAAACAAACAAACAAAAAAATCAGACAGCATATTTATTGAGAGAAGAATATACTTTAAAAAGTCACTTTTTTGAAACTGAAAAATAAGTCAGTAAAAAAACTGTTATAAAGAACTTCTTAAAATTATAGGAGGAAAAGTTATTGATATTTTAATCAAGAAGATTGTTTATGGTAAGAGTGCAGGGAAATATTTCCTGTATTAATGCAGATCTATTAATTCTGCTGTGTGAAAATATCCTATAAAATGCAGTTGAACCAAAATAATAAACACAACCCTCCCAACTGTTAAATCTCTTTAGCACCCTACTCCTTGACAATGATGGACACACTCTACATTAAAAAAAAAAACCCTGAAGTATTCAATTTTATAGGCACTTCAGGAGTTAAATAACACACATCCACATCACTTAAAAACAGGGCGACAAGTAACATCTTTATAAAGCAAGAGTTTATTCAGAAAGTTGATTGTGCAAGTGAACTGCCTGAGACAAAGCTAGGCATGGAAAAAATTAATAATGCTTGTGGCTCTTCTTTCTAAAGAAAGAAAACCTCCATCAGAATCCTCTGGACAAAATTCCCAATGAAAAACAAGACACACCTGAAATGAACAATAATGACAAACTGCAGCAGAACTATTTAAAGTCAGAGAAAGCTAGAATTATGCCACTTAAACAAGGCAAGTTGGACAGTTTATTGCAATCTTCTCTTTACTTCATGAATTGCTATACTTTGCTATATTCTGCAACATTATCATACATGTTTTTCCTGACAGATTTCCACAGTACTACTACAGTTTAAGGAATGCTCATGGACAGGTATACTGGATTAAGTTTCTAAATATGTGAAGGTTATTTTAAGAAATTGTGCAACATTTGCTGGACTGTCTTTATTCCAATGCTACTGGTACCCAACTTCAGTTGTTTAACTCCTATTTGATGCTGATTTACTTTCTTTTCTATTCTCGGCACTGATGACATTTGTGGGGTGGGAAATAAGGTAACTGCTACAGGAGTGTGTGTTTTAGTATATAAATTTGTGCCAACCATATCTTCCAGAAATTCATAAACATTGATTCTTACCTTACACGTTGATGCAAATTTTAAGAAAGCCTTAGCTGCAGGAGTTTCTACTGAAATTACTTCTTAGTATTATAAAAGCCTTAGAAAATTCACAGTTTGCACCCCCACTTCCCCCCCACTCCCCCAAAAACCCAAATAGCTGATAAGCTCAGGAGAAATCGATGTATGCACTACAATAAGCTCCTTACTCCCACCCTCCCCCCTAGAAATAGCCCCTTCAATAGTGGTTTTAACTGTACATTATAAGCTTGCCTTATCACCCACTGCTTCCATAGGTAGATAAGGAATGAGAGTTGAATTAATGCAACTGAGCACATCTAAATGGGACTATAATTCCTCAAAATGTTTGTTGTCAATTGGAAGAGGTCATATCTTGAGACCAACAGCAACATCTCCCTCTGTGTACACACAAACATACAGAGCATAAGTAATTATTTAATTAGTGAAGTATTCAATTAATATTAAACTATTGTGATTAATTTTGTCAGGTTTTAAGATCTCTCCTTTCCTTCCCCTCCTTAATTTCTTCATTTTAGTGTTCTATAACTGAAATTCCACCCATAATGTGTAGGTGGGACAAGATTACAGTAGCTCTCCAACAGTGACAGAACTTCAATTATAACTCGTTGACTACTGCTTAAAGAGGAGTTGTTCGTAACAGTTTACAGTTCACCTGAAACATTACTTGAAATTGCAAGAAGCACATTCTGCTAGCTAGCCAAGAGTATGTTCTATTTAATGAGATTACATTTTTCATAATTTTAGTGAAAAGATTTCATTTTAGAAAACGGGTAGATGAAGTCAGTCCAGTTCTGAGAAAATTTTGTACCAGTGTCCAAGAAAATGATAGTCTGCCTTAGAAAATACTCAAAACATTTAAATGACACCAATATAGCATTTCATGGCTTCTGTTTAATCTCAAAATGCAAAGGTTTAATCCTTACGGGCCATATTGCTATACTGAATACTTAAATATTTTTTGAATCCTGACTAAAGCTTTAACACAAAACTGAAAACTGACATTTACTGAATGGCAGTAAAAACTACCTTGTAGCATGCGAAGCTGAGGAAAGTTGCACTAGGATTTTACATTTCAGAAGTCTACAAAATGAATCAGTATTTTTGTCTGCACATGAGTTACAGAAAAACCTTATTTAGATGAATATTAAAGTAAGTGTTTGCTGAAATTACAACAATACAATGACTCTATGAACACTAAAACACAAGTTCTCTGCTCAGCTCAGTTATGCTTTCAATACCAATGCTAAGCTATACAAATTATAAAATAAAAGCAGCCTATTGATTTTCTACCATGTTTAACAAGCTAAGTCTAGTCCTTAGGCTATGTTCAACTGCAACAATTGAACAGGTTTTTTTGTTGTTGTTGTTGTTTTTTTAAAGTAACTATCTTTTACAGCTCCACCTGAATGGACAAGGGCTTTAGCTCCCTTAAATATTTTGCAAATCTGAAAGAGGATAAGGAAGAAAAAGTGAGACCAAAAACTTATCAATACAGAATTTTGCAATAAGGTTTGTTTAAAGAATAGCTACAGTTAAAGATAATGTAGTAGGAAGTAACCCAGGGCTAATTTAGTGACAAAGTGTTCCTTTTCCCAGCCCGCCCTTTTTTTTTTTTAATTTAAATTTCATACATACACTGTGAAGCACTAAGGATATTTTTATTTACCAACAACAAAAAAAATGTAGTAGTGTTGCACATATTAGAATACAAAGTTACAGAAGAACAGTATCTGTCAAGATATATTCCAGAGGAGTATACTCAAGTTCAGCTGCAGGCACCTAACAAAAGAGATCTTTTTCATGCAATCCCTGCTTTTAGTTTGAGAAATGTAGCAGGTTTTGTTTTAAAATGATGAAGCAAACTCATTAATTTATATAAGAAAATTCCAGAATGTGTTATTTTCATTTTAGAATTACCTTTATTTTAACATAGATCAGCTGTTGCTTCTTGAAGACATCAAGAGACTGACTTGTATGGGAATTGACAGCAGCTTTAGAAAGCGCCAGTGCCATCAGTTACCAGCTCAGTATCTCTTTAGAACTGTCATCAGATTGTATTTTACCTAATGAACATTGTTTAATATACTTGTATCGTTCAGCAATAAATTACTGCAATGTATTTAATAAACCTGGATCAACACAAATACTACACACACAAAAGTGAGTATGAAGTTTGCAATTTTGTCATGGAAAGTGATGTATTAAAACTAGTACATGCAACCTCACTCAAAAATGTGAGCCATGCTAAGGAGAGAGCTTGCAACTAACACAGTTTCATGCGTATGACTAGCAGATTATTTGTATTAAAACAAAAACAAACCAAAAGTCTCTGATTCAGCAGCAATACAGCTGGGTATGAGGAAGGTTAACCCCACAGTTCATAAGTCTGCCAGAACTTCCCCTCTCCTGCCTTTGATCTTCCGTAACTTGTATCATTTATCTCAGCAACTCTCCTTCTCACTGATTACCCCTGCTTCTATCAAGGATGTCCAAGGCTAAGGTTAAACACACAAAAAACACAGTAGTTTTGTTAAAGCATTTTTATAAAGTCAGACTTATTTAAACAGAAGAAAAAAATCACTTCATAATGGAATCAGTTGCTTAGCCAAGCATTTTTACCAAATAGCACTCAAAGAACAAGGAGGAGGAGAGCGCAGCCAAGCATTCTTTCTGGCTGTTGACTGGGCTAGTCAAAATAGTGGCAGATCATCTCCATAGCAATCAAAACATTACAATTGTAACAAGGTCAGTAAGGCTTTCCTGTAAAGCATATCTTCAGTACTTTACCCCCAACTTGCTCAAAAAAGGAATATATTTGAAAAAGTTCTTCAGCAATTCACAACAGAACTGTTTGCTATTTTAATCAGTCAGCACAAAGTTACAATAGTTTAATATGTTGATCTGCCTTTAGTACATTACAAATTGAGACCCCTTCTTCCCTTCCCCTCCCCTTCAAGAAAAAGCAGGGAAAGCAGGAAATTGCCTCCATGTTTAACCCTCTCCCAAAACAGAAACAGAAATAAATATAGTTGTAGGACTTGAAGGGGGAAGTTTTTTTTTTTTAAATGAAATCTTATTCTCATACTTATCCTGTCCCTATTTATAGAAGCCTTAAACTTAATAAAAATCTTCTAAGCCTTAAATTTTTTGAAACACCACATCTACATACAAAAATAATCACAACATTGTGCAAAATTTGTCAGTTTGTTCTTACAAAAAGATTCTTTTCATAGAAAATTGTATATGAAGTGATGAAGCATTAAAAATAAGATGTATGTCTCAGATGTTCACTCCTTTGTAACATGCATAAGCTCCCTGTTTCAAGATTGCTGCCAGATTTGTTGACATACCATCCAGCTATGATGTTTTAGATTATTACAGATTAAACAGAAAAGTTTCAGATTTGACTTAGTCTCAAGACATAGTAAGGCTGTTTTTCATTCACTCTTGTGAACTCAGCTTATCAGGTCTTTCCATTGTGTCAAGGCACAAGATAACTCACATATGAAACCCTCTGCCACTAAACCACAGACAACTAAAGCATGGCTTCATCTTTATAAGACCTATTAATGTCCTATGTTAAGCCAACTGCATTAACAGGCTTTTTTGACCATGGAGACAGGGCCATACCTTTAAAGTTTTAAGAAGAAACAATAATTAATTCATACTTTTTACTTATTTTAAAAAGGCCCAAAGTTAGAAGACTGAAAATTAAGTTCTGTGAATAGCTGCATCAGGCTATGACAGGACAGGAGTGTGGAACAGAAGGAGGAGGCTGATCTCCATACTAGTATCACAGCCAGGCCACACAGTACAGGAAGCAATACAGGACTGGGAGAAGAAAAAAAAGTGCACTGAGTCAAGAAACACAGCAAGACAAACAGGAATGGGCAGAGGAAAAAAACGGAGGAGATTTTGAGGAAGTAAACTGGGACAGGTTGGCAGATATGCAAGAGAGAGGTTTGGATAGTAAGCTCACCTAAATATATTAAGACCTGAGCAAAGCAATGAAGAAAAGGAGCTCAAATGGGGAAGAGACAGAAAAGTCACACGTCACAGGTAATGCAATGGAGGCTTTAGGCATGCCAATTCAAAGATAACTAATACTGTTTATTTGGGAAAGAGGTTATAGCAAGGGAGAGAACTCCTAACCACATTCATACATCCCATATATACAACATGGGCACACTCTCAGATTCCTCTGCCCAGGCAAAGAGCCCTCACAGCTCTTCCAGGCATACCCCGGGGGCCCAGGCACACCCTCCGACAGTGTGCACCAAGGCCTGGCAGGGGTCATCTGGGCTTCAGCTCTCAGTCCTGGGGGTGCTGCAGCATGGCAGCAGCAACCATCAAGGTGCACAGGTTGGACTCCCAGAGAACAAAGATCTGGAGTGCCTCTTACTGCCCATCACCCACCACCACTCCTGCTGTTGGGCAGGAGTGCAGTTACCCTTAATACAAGGGTATGCAAGCAGCATGCGGCCAAGTAGGGCTGTTTCTCCATGCAGTTAGTTCAACAGGTACTTCCTATCTGTGAAGCACTCTGCTCACACATAACTCTGGTGCCAGGTGAAAGTTATCATACATCATCTGCTGCAATTGTTCACCACATCAATGCCTTTCTGGTGGGAGAATCAGAAGTCATGAACTTAATGTCCTACACTACTTAGGCTTAGGAAGCCTAGGCTGAAGGAATCCCCTGAGGCACACTTGTGAAGGAGAGACATGAGAAGGCAAAGGATGGAAGGGTAGAAACCATGAATCCACAGTTTGCAATCAGCAAAGCCCAGCAGCAAAGTCTTCTGTAGCTATGTCTGTAATACATATTAGATGCAGGCTTCAGTCCTGGGCTTTGGTTTTACAAGCCTACTTACCTATTGCTGGTAATACCCAATTGGGGCACAGCCTGGCATATCTCTCAGCTATTAGAAAGGCAAAGCTCACATCAACAGGTACAGGGCCACTGGAATCTACTCATGTGAAAGTCTTTACACCACTCAGGTGATACTCTAAGTTTAAGCTGTTTGATTTCAGGTGTTACTTTCAAGTGACTGAACTATCAGGTCACCCTTCTCCATTACACACCAGTAGTTTAAATCAACTTGTTTGGAATTGGCCTCTGGTAAGGAAGCAGCAACAAACAGCACCTCCTGCCAGCTGAGGCCAGAGCTGATCTGAGTAAGAGCTTCTGTGCTGTTCCTGACAATTCAGACTCTTACCTAGTGGTGCAAGTTTTTTCAGTTAGCTTTTTTCAAAGTCAAGAAGTTACATTATAACAACATTAAGATTTGCTAAATCAACCCAGGAAATGTCAGAGTTACTCATTCAGTTTCAATTTGTCTCCCTTGTGTATTTATTCATTAGAACATATGATCTTTTTACTATCATGACCACAAACCGTATATGACTAGCAGCTTGCCTCATTCAGTGCACATGACAGCCTTGAAACAAGAATAAAGACTGTAAAGACATTCCTGTTTAACACTGAGTCACTTAAAACCAAGCTCTGCGGTATTTGCTGGTTGTGTTCTCATTTTCCAGGTGAAAGTCTTGGTATTTAGGGTCCAGTTTGAAGGAGTTACAGCTCAGCTACAAAGTACGAGGAGACTCTGTACTCGCATCTCAAACTGATCACAGCCTCAATTTGAATCTGGAAATCAGGACTAATCTCTTTCTCGTAGCCACACTGAAAGTTAGATTTTTTTTTTTGTTTGTTTCTTCTGTGGAGTCACTGCTTCACAGAGTAAGCTTTCTCCACAGCAGGATCTGAGTATTTTAATAACTCAAATGAGGTCATAAACAGAAGAATTAAAGTTAAGAAAACTCAAAAAACTAAAGAGCTTTCTTGTGAATGAGCACTATTCACCACATTTGAATGGCACAGTGACACCTGAAAATAGGATGATATAAGATAATGTATTTAGAAGCTATATTTAGTGTTAAAACAAAAAAGTCAACTAATTTAATGGTAATTCTTTTCCAATATGAGCTTAGTCATTCAACATTATAAGTACTAGAGTTGCATTTATTAAATATATCAGCTTCCTGTATTAAGAAGCAATCTAAGTTTTCACTAGAAACTAATCTTTTTTCAAAATAGTGCAACTCTATAAAACCCTCAAATTTGCAGAACCTCCTCTTAGGAGGACTTGAGATTAAGTCAGCATGACCTAGGGAGCAGCAGATAGCATGGATCAGCTTGCATAATGGTTTCATTTGTGCAGCAAGTGTTACTCCCAAAATACAATGCCTCCTCTGATGTAAGAAACCTCCTAACAGTGGCCAGTGCTATCATTGTTGTCCCTTTTTACATTTTAAAATCTTTATATTACAAAACATTAGACCTGTTACTAATAGGAGGAGAAAAATCATAGACACCTATATTTAATGAAACATTTCTTGGTATTTGCACACCAGTGATACTAATCAGTACTATTAGAATTAAAAGCATCTGCTTCATTTCTTGCAATTAGTTTTCTATACATGCTACAAATCCCTTTTTCTTAGGCATTTGGGGATAGGGTTAAATCTACAGCTATGAGATCAAGCTTGTGGTTTTATGACAGGACAGTGTTGTTAGAACAGAACTAAACCACAGCCACCTCAGACTTAACTGCTGCATTCAGAAATTCTAGACAGCAAGTTTAAAAGAAAGGACAAACACTTTGCAGTTGAGAGAAAAGCTACTGCGGATCTAAAGAAGACACCAAAGGTGTCTTTCTTGTGCAGAGCAATTCAACACTCAGTCTTGAATCTACAACTGTTATACAGAGGCAGGAAACAAGAAAGCTTCTGCGGAGAAATTAATATGGATGACATTTCTACAAGTAAGACAAAACAGGAACAATTTTTATATGGATGACAACATTTCCATACAACTGTTACTAGAAGCAACATTAAATTGAAAAAAAGATTGAAGTTTCAACTTTAATCTCTTTCAGTGGAAAATTTAAAGAGTGCAATTTTGGGCCCATGCTTGCTTCTTGTTCATGCCTTTTTTTCAGTATCTGGTCTTCCATCATTCATACCAGCATACCTGCTTCATTACCTGCAAATCCATGAAATACGCATACAGCCACAGACTCTGGTTTCTATTCTGTTACTCACTAATTTGTCTTGAAACTAAGACATAAAAAAACAGGGAGCACATCCTTCAGTGGCTCAGCTGCTAAGCAATAAGAGTGTATATTCCTTTTTACATTCTTCAGAGGGGAAAAAATTCAGCATAAAGGAGAAGACCCTTAAAGCTTAATAGTAACCATCTAGATAATGAATACCTAATAATTGCTTTCAAACTGGGTAATAGCCTTTGAAGTTGCATTTTCAGGAATAAAAATTTAGAATAAAATTTAAAACAAAGCTTACCTTTAATTTCTTATTTAGCTTACAGCAATATCTATATAACATTGCCAAATTTAAAGGTCCAAAATCTCCATAGAAACTGAGAGAAAAGAGAACAAAAATATCTTTGTTATTTATACAGAAGAGCTAAGCAAATTTCAACAAGTATTGCGTTGATAGTTAGAGCTACCTGTGGGCAATACCGAGAAACCATGGCAATATATACGGTGTACCAGATAAGCCCTCTACCAATTCAATTATAAGAAAGACATCAACACATTCTATTTGAAAGCATTTGTAGCTTCAGTAACTACATTTTTCATTACATACATACAGTTTAACTACAGATTCTTTTTCTTCACCCCAGAAAATCCAATCTAGTTTGGCCAAGATTAGAGAAGATTTACTAAATTTAAAGTATTCTTTCACTTGCATGTATGATGATGGAATAGGATTTGATGATTATTTTGTGAAAAATACTTGAAAAATATTAAAAAAAAATGTGTGGAACATGAAAGCTACTAGAGTATAGAATACTACTTTGTTCACCAGTGTGTGTATATATGGCCTTTTCTGATCAGCCCCAAAAATTTAACTGAACACACAGTTTATGTAAAGCATTGAAGAACTCCAGCCATGCTTTAGGATAATGAGTTTTTATTACTATTCATTTGTTAGAAGTACATCAGCATGAAGTCATATATTCTACTTTTACTGTTCTGCATGATTAATCTCAAATAAAAAAGTAGGAAAAGCACATTAAGATGTCTATTGTGGACAATTTCATTTGTAAATACAAATTAAGATAAGCTTAAGTTGTCCTAACATTTGGAATAAGGTTTCTCTTTCTATTTTGGTGGAGGGGAGGATAAAATACATTTTAATCTGTCAACCCATGACCTAATGGTATATTTCTACCTGTACACAGAATTGACAAAATAAAGCTATTCAGGTTGTCTCAGCAACCAAGCTAAAAATGCCACAATCTTAGACTGACACTTATTACTATTAAGTATGCAATGCTTCTCCTAATACAGAGGGGGGGAAAAGAAAAAGCATCAATGTTCAACAGACTGGTATTATCAGTTTGCCTATGCTGCCAAAACAAGGTATTTGTCACAATCCAACCACAATCAGAAAGGAAAAGCCCTTCTGGTCACTAGTGTTCAGCATTACCCATGCACCAAAACACACCGGCAATTCCTGATTCACTTACACACCACCCTGTGGGCAGAATAAACAAGCCATTATCGCTGTTGATAACAGATTGTGACACTGTGGGGGAGGGGGAGAAAGATCATTTGTGTCGCATTGTTTACATGAATAATTTTGAATTTCTCTACTTAATACCTCTAAACAGCAACAAGTTTGAAAAGAAAAATTTAATAGGGCTAGGTGAAACAAGTGCTTTGCAACCCTCCAAATCAGAGGGTTCTCTGATTAAAAAAAAAAAAAAAAAAAAAAAAAAAAAAAGCAGCTTTGTATTTAAGTCAATGAATTCTGATCTACAAACTCCTTCAACTCCTTAAAACTAAATATAATTTCTGACATGTTTAAACAGAAGAGTTTCTGATCCACTCTCGTTATTTTTAGTAATAAAAGTCCATTTTTGTACTTTCATTCAAGATACTTAATCCTAACTCAGTCAGAAGATTTTCTTCTTAAGAACAGAACTTTCACCAAGTTAAAGTTAAGTGGAAAGATGGGAAAAAGAGGAGGGGAGAATCAAGTCATCTTCTGCATAAAGACTTTTATCTGGCAAAAGTTAAAGGCAAAAACCATGGCAGAAATCAAATCTGTTTATATGACAGTCATTGATTAAAAGAAAAAAAAAGAAAAAGAAATAGCCATTGTTAGCTTATTTCTCTCTTTTACAAGTAACAGTTTGTGTCTAGATATTTTTTCCAGGCATTTGTATGTAATAAGAAACCTATCAGGATGCCTCTGACGATTAAACCAGTCAAGATCTTGAGACAACCATTTATGATGGAGGCAGGAACCAGATATAAGGAGCAGAAGGCGAGTACAGTATTAATCTACATGTCATTATATTTTGCTTTAGTCAAGTACTGAGATGATAGCTTGAAAATTACTCTTCCCCCTCATCCCATGGAAATTTGCAATCCATATATATATATATATATATATATACACACACACACACACACACACACTTCTTACACTAGGAAGTAGCAAAACCCCAGAATACTCTAGATGAATATTTAAAGTCTCCTTTGAAAGTACTTCCATAATGCTTCCCAGGAGTGGTAGCAAATGTTTGTTTTATCTGTATTTTCCTTAGAACTAACTCCTAGACTTATACCCTTCCTATGAGTGCTGACAGCTTATCACCTGAGGCATTTGCTGAAGTGTATCACAGGAACTGTTATTCACCTATTCTGTCATGCAAGCAATTACTGTATGTTATTCCAGGAAGTTTAAAGGTGAAAGACTAGTCCAGAACTCCTTAGGACAGTAGTTCTGGTTGTTTCTAACTGCAGTTCCACTAACCACTATACCTCTATTGAGCTGGGATGCCACCTAAAAGTGCCATGGATCAGCTCAAGCCTTGGGCATCTCTTTTGAACTCTAAATCCACTTTTTAGTAAGCATTTGAAAACCACTGACTCTAGCACAGCAGCTGAGTGATAAACAGCTTTCATACATTAAACGAATGGTTGGAAGCTGGTTATGGTCAGTGAAGGAGTTATAGCCATGCAGTCTTTGAACTGAATTGTTAACTTCCATCTTAACATCACAATCAACCTATTTGTGGCTAAGGTGTCAAGTTATCTTTCAGAGAGAAACTGTATTATTTATACTGTACCCTGGAAGTCCAATGTTGAAAACTTTCTGCATGTGCTCTGAATCTAGCTATTAAGCAGTAGAAGAACTAGCCACTGGAGAAGTGGCCAACAAGCTACTACAAATACATGCATCAAATGTAGGCTGAACACATTAAGTTTCACAGAAAGTTTCTGGAAGAAAGCCGAAAGGGTAAGTCCACAGATTCATTACAACTTAACTCTTCTGGTCAAGAAAACTTACCTGCTCAATCATCTTTCTTCCACTACTATTTCCCAAGGTCTGTCCCTCCTTCCCACTACTCAAGTATGGGAAACAAGGTGGGAGGCACAGTAGTGCTGCATCCCTGCTCTAGTCCCAGCCATTCCAGCAACATGTAAATTGTCAGGAGCTTTCTTATTTGGGCTAAGACACAATCCTTAACACTTAATACAACTTGAGGATTGCATGCTTCTGCATAGACCAAGGAAGATACAGCAAACATAACACTAAAAGCTATATAGAATTCCATTACTTGCATCTGGAGGCAGGAATAACACAGAGGCTCTGAATTATGCAAAAGAGCACCAGGTATTCACTCCATTTCCCCTTGCATGTTCCAAATCCTCCTCAAAAACCTGGTTCTTCAAAATCCAAGAATAAGGCATAGCTCCAAATTATAGGATGAAATAGGCATTCCAAAAACTTGCACTTTTAATACAATGGTCCTTGCAGTCAAGAACAAAGCATTAACGAACAGATTCTCCGGTAAAGAGTTTGCCAATAGAACAATCTTCAGAGCACATTAGAAACCTACTCCCTCTGAAGGGGGGAGGGGGGAAAAAATTCCTCTCAACAGAATCTAAGTTTCTTATAAGGGGTTTTCTATATCAAGCTACCCTCCCATCCAATATAAAACAGGGGCCTAGAAAATAGAAGATCTGTTCTGTTCCTATACTGGTTTGTTGCAAACAAAAGAAGAAACTTCAGTATTTTTGGCAGTTTCTTTCCCATGTGAAGAAGTGAGAACAGATATTCTAAAACAATGCATGTATATAAGATTTATTAAATTGTTAGACTGGAGAGAACACCACAGGCATTAAGGTATATCAGAAGTTTCAAATGTAAAGTTATGCCAGTTATCCATGTTCCGTGCAAGAGCTGACACTCCCAGTTCTCAGGTCTTCTGATTTCATAGCGATCTTCTGGTTTAGAGTGCATTTAAAATCTTTCATTTAAGTGGGAGAACAAAATAAACCTAGAGTACTATTCGTAATAATCATCTGAAACAACTAGATATCAAAAGCTGATATTAGTATATGAAGTTTTGCTACTCAGTATTTACACACACATTGACAAAAGAGTGAGAATTTAAGAAAGTTTTCCAAATAAGGTTTTTTTTTGGTAGGCTCTAGCCTACCAAGTTATCTTGGTCATCTGATCCTCAAGTTCAGACCTTCAGAAGCTACTGAAGTGAACAAAGAACTCGCTGTACTCTGTGTGAAGTAACAGCTCCATTTGTTGTAACAAGGCTACTTTAAGTTTTCTTTTTCCTTTCAAGTGATACAAGCCAATGAATGATACAGAAGTTAAGGTTTCCTATGCAAGTGCTGTTACTGGATAGCCATAGTTAAGCAAGGAGGCATTTTACTCCAAGCAAAAACAAACAAACAAAAAACCCCCCCACCAAGTTTACTCTTATTCTTCTTACAGGAAAGAAAAGCTGCTGCTTTGAATATACACATGCAATGAAGGAAACACTTCCTATGAGTGAAGGTCTAAAGAGTACTAATTTAATTTTGTTGTAACTAAGCATTTGAAAAATCTCACTCCATTGCTTCTTGAACTCAAAAAAGTAGCTAACATTCTTAGGGCTGTTGTGAAATGGGCAAGTAATATAGTATGGTTTAAAAGAAAAAACCCACAGAGTTTTAGCATTTAAGATAGTATATACAAAGAATGTCACATTAATTACTTTTACAGCTGTTCACAAGATGTCAGTCTAAATCTGCAAAAAGTAGTTTATGCAAGAGATCTGAAGTCAGAGTAAATGTGTATAAAAACATCATGATTTATGAAAACTGCCATTATAATTTAATCAAGAAGAAATTCCTGTTTCTCATTATCTAAAAATTTTATTCTTGTATTTGAGCCACATACTCAACGTTGAAAGAACATAAAAAGTTGCTTTGATAAAAATAAGTGACAGCCTATTACAAGTTAACCAGTCAAGTGTAGTATTCCCAACCCAGATCTGTTTACTGAAAGGTGAAACACAAAAGACACTATTCTTAAAGAAAAAGCTTTTTACTGGTGCCCAAATCATTAACTGAGGTCCTGCCAAGGCAAGGCTTGTCTACCTGCCAAATGACAGTCCTGACCAAGCTGGATTATTTCTCATCAACCCCATTTCCCTGAAGTAACAGTTACCTGCACTACATTACCCTGAAAGATCATATTCCCTTAGAAGTAGTAGTGCAGGTTTCCTGAGGAAGGACTGCAGAGAGTTTCAGAAAGAGACTGACATGAAATCTTACAGAAATAGATCAATTAAAAAAAAAAAGTTAAGCCTTACAAATTCAGAGTTGGATAAAATCATTCAGGTTTCTTCTTCTCTCAGCTGAAGAACTTGCATACAAGCTCTTCCTTAGCATGACAGGTTCAAGGTTAAATTGCAGCACATTTAATTGAAACAGTGACAGTTCCAGTAGTGAGTTTCTAGTCAGCTAACATTTGAAGTGTTCTTAAAAGCATTTAAACCTTTCTTGTTTTTATTTTAAGAAGTGTGAATGTTTAAATACGTGAGGACAATGACTTCATTAGAGCTGTTGACAGCTTGAAGGGGAAATTGGAGGCTAAGTACTCCCGATCATGTGTAATCAATCACACTGTGTATAATTTAGCAATAAATCATGTGACAAACTACAAGAGCAAGTCAGCATTTATCAGACCAAAACTTTCAAAGCCATCAGATCTAGTGCTAGAGCATTTTTGTTTAATAAACAGGGCGTACACTATTAATGTAAGCCATCACATCTTTATCACTCTTCAAGAATAAAAAAGGAGATGAGGCAGGGAACAGATTTTAAGGACAGAGCAATCCAATAATATGCTATTTATGATCAGACCACCAACCTACATATTCCTTAGTTTTAACGTCATAGTGCTTCAACAAAAGCAAACTAATGCCTCAGTAAAGTCTGCTAAATTAACTTATATAACACGCTTTATACTTAGAGCTATCGCTAAAGATGGTAGAAAACAGCTCAAAGAAAAGCAACCTATTTCCCTGCATAATGAAGTATCTTTATCTAGTCACTAGAATGATGCATCCTAACCAAATTAAGTCAATAAATAGTCATATTAACAAGGTTACTTACATATCTCATAGGTGCCAAGAATTTTGTGTTTGAACAGACACCTCCTAACTTCCTACTTGGAAAAAATCTGAACAACTCATTTGATTAAAAAAGCAGAAGTGGCCATAAAATTCTGATCCAGAAGAGTAGCAGAGGCAAGCCCTTTTGAACAAAAGCTGGAGGAAAAACAAAACAAACCCCCCCCCCATTGTTCTGAGCACTTCAAAGCTCACTTGAAAATATTCATTTTGCTATCATGCAATAAATATTTCTAATCACTTTCTCAGAGAGAAGGCGGCATTTTGGGGAAAATGAGCAGAAAACCTGATTTGTTGTACTCAAGTTACACTCCATTACTATGTAGAGATAACCCCTGATGTCAGAGCCTCATTTTGCCAAGCATATGCAACGTAACAGATGGATGTCAAGCACAGTGATGAGTATGAGGAAAAGGGAAGGTATAGCAGAAGCAGCATTTTCCTAAGAACCAGGAAACCTGCATTCTATTCCTCGTTTTGCCACCAGCCTTCTGATTTCAGATAGATATTGACAAAAATATAAGATGGGGACCCTATCAACACCAGCTTTTACTTCCTTAAGACAACACAAACTTTACTGGAGATAGAGGAAGGAGAAAAATCAGGCATTATCAGCATGCTATCAGGGAAAGTTTGGAACTCTTTATCTAGGATAGTTAGGTTATTACTTGCACTATATCAGTGCAACATACACTTATACCACCTGGCAACTGTCACTTAGTTTCTACTTCAAGATATGTAGATGTATTTTAGCTTGAGAGTACAAAAGGAAAAGACAATAATACTGTTTCAAACATAGGACACCTTTAAAAGGAGTCCAAACAGGTTAGGAACTATCAATTCAAAAAAAATACACCATGAATCACATGTCCAAGGTTCCAAGGTCTTTAGAAATGCCCTAGAAGATAAAAGAAACTGCTTCCTTCCATTAACTTGTAAATATCTCTGGTATCATGGTTACATTCTAGCATGGGGTTAACTAGTTATATGGGTTAGGGAGTATCCTAACTGAATTTTCTTTACACAATTTTAATAATTACAAATCTCTTTTTACAGACTTTTTCAGAGATTTCCTTCCTCCCCCCCCCCCCCCCAACACACACAAAACATGCCAGTTGCAATCCCTGGTTAATACAACCATCTGTACCTAATCACACACATACCCTGCGTAGTAAGGGCACAGATCACTCACACACACACCCTGCCCTGTAAGTTCAAACCCCACATATTTTCTTCGCCCTTTCTAGAAGCGTATTAAGAATTAGAAATAAAATACCTCATCAAGCACAACATGAAAGTCTTATGAGATATGAGGTCAAATTTTTCTCTCATTTAAAAACTGAAGCATATTCAAATAATATAAACTTCAACTGGACAAGGCCCTGAGCAATCTGATTTAACATTAAAATCAGCCTTGCCTTAGAGTACTCCTGAGGTCCCTTCCAACCTGAATTATTCTATGATCATTACAGAATTTACTCTCAACCCAAACAGTTAAATATGAAAAATTAACTTTGAGAATGGATCATTGAAAATATCAAGATAACAGCTGAAGACAATCAAGACTCAGAAGTGTTTATAAAAAAAGAATAAACCCTAAAACCTTAAGTTTTGCCCTGGAAGTAAGCTAGGAACCAAGAAAGATTACTTTCTACCCTAACAGAAGCAATATCAAAAAAAAAAAAATCACTGGAGGAGGGGGAAGAATGATTGGTGCTCACAAGTACTTCAGCTCATATGGGGGGGGGGGGAAGAACTGTATTTAAACTAGACCACATAGCTTTTTCTAGTTTGGGGGGGGGGGGGGGAGTTTGCTGCAGCAACCGCTTTGTCACAGATCTACCATCAGTCGATCTAGAAATACAGTGTAGAGCCACTATATGCAGATCAGCTAAACCCCTCACATGAAGTAGACCTTTCTAGAGAAATCCCAACATTTTCCTGAAAGGATCCTCTTTACCAGGGCTGCTCACTACCATTAGAAATGCGTGCACTCTGTTCCAACCTGTCCTTTTCTTGACAAGGCAACTCAAGAGTTTACAGGAAATAGAGTTGTGAGTTTGATCAGTGGTGCTGGAAGGCTTCATACAACCCAAAGGCTGAACACTCCCACATTAGCTATAAACATGGCTCCTGTCTTGTCCAAGTTATCAACCTCTCTGTCAGTTTAAACTAGTATGTCAGACTTATGAACTGCAACAAGCGAGGACTGGATATTTGTTGGGTTTTGCTATTCCTGCCAAGACAGCACAGAACTGTTAACTTTCCTCTGCTAAAAACAAGACCCTGTCCATCAAAACCTTAAACTAAAGTAAGGAAAGCTGTGCATGGTTGATCCTCTAGATGTTTAATGCTATTTTACAACCCACAGGCTAAAGTTTATAGCCTCATTTTACTGCAAGCAATTTTGTGCTTAAATCTTTTGGTTTTAAGTTCAGATCATATAAATAAAAACAGATGATCTGATAACAGTATAACAGTGATCTAATTAAGATACTGAAACAAGACAACTTGAAATAGATGAAAACTTGTTAGTCAAAAGTATGTTTATCTGTTACAGAAATACTCAGATGTCCCATCGTTAAATGTTTATGGGAATAACCCTACTTAATCACATAGGGTGATTATTTTATTCTTTCAGTGTACTTACTTTGTGTCCCTTAGTACTACTCACACTATACTCAATTTAACTGTTAACCTTTTATGTGCTGTTAATGTGTTCTAAACACATGAATCATTTATTTCACCAATAATAGTTTTTCTGCTGTTCTAAAGCTACAAAACCAACTGGAAATGCTATCTCAAAGTCTTTTGAAGGCTTAAAAAAGTAAGCTACAGATGTTTTCTTGAAAGCAAATCTAAGCTTTACAGACTCCTGAAAAGTGTATGAAAGGTGATTACTTTTTAGACGCATTTTTTCCCTGTATGAGTAGTATAAAGCTACCGTTTCATTTCAAACAACAGTCTTCTATTTAAGACACCACCTAGTAAAATATAACTAGTGTTAAGCGATGTTGCCCACTTTATAAACAAATTTTGCAAAGCTCAGATATCCAACCTCTAGTTCAACTACACCTGAAGTTATTTAACTGGTCTTGTCCTTTTTTTTAAATAGTAATCCTGTCAAGCTAGTTTCAACTAAGTTATAAATATATTCTGGTTAACTTTATACTGGTGCTGTGTACATGTAGCTAAATGAGGCAAAATTATTCTATATAGTATTAGTGCTGCAAAAAATCTCGGGGGATCATTTTGAACACACAAACTGCAAAATATCAAAACACTTACTTTTCATAGACCAGCTCCTCATCAGTACAGAAGTAGTGCGTATTCACTGTACCTTTGGGTTTATTTCGTAAAGTAGCAAAATACAACCGATCTGAAAGACAGTTCAGGGCAACAGAGTAACGAGGGACCCGCGGCGCGGCCCGGAAGAGGCATCGCCGAAGCCTTTTTCTGCTGCGTGCGAGGCGGCGGGAGCGGGGGGCCCCCTCCCCGGGGCGGGGGGCCGGACGCCCTTCGGGAAGGCATTTTAGAGGGGTGATTTTCGACCCGGGGCAGAGCAACACGTAGCAACAGGTGCTGGCCCCGTTTCTTACCGGAAAAGAGAGGAGGAAGCAGCTACTCAGGCGTTCCCCACACGAGCACAGGGGCAGGCGGCTTGCGGAAACCGCAAGGCAGAGGGGGTCAAAGCAGAACGGGTGCGAGGAAGGCACGCAACAGAGCCGGGGAGGGAGAGCGGAAAGGAGCCCGCGCCGCTGAGGAAGGCTGCGGCGAGCCGGACCCCGCAGCCGGGTGGCCCGGCCGGGGCACCGGGAGGGCTCCCCGGCAGCCTCTCACCTTTCACGAACTCGGAGGCTCCCCCCAACACCTCGGAGGCGCCTGGCGCCGGCTCCATCTTAAAGAAGGCGCGGAGCGGCGAGGCGCGGGGCGGCTCCGAACTCATGGTGCCGGCGGGGCCGCGGCGCGCTCGGCCGGGAGCCGCCCCTTTAGGGCATGCCCGCAGCGGCCGCCCGCCGGGGGCCGCGCTGCTGCGAGTGCCGCGGCCGCATGGGAACAGCGGCGGAGACGGCAGGCAGCTCCGGGACGCGGCGGGCGGGCGGGCGGGCGGCCGCAGGGACTTGGACCCCACCCCGCCCCCAGCCAGGAGACGCCCCCGGACACTTAAAGAGGCAGCGGGCGGTTACCAGGCGCCCCGCGACGCTCCGGCAACCACGTTACCACGGCTTTGTTACACCCGGCCCGCGGCCGCGGCGCACCGCCCCCTGCCCTGCCCTGCCCTGCCCTCCTCTCCTCGCCCCGGCTCCGCCCTCCGCCTCGCCGCAGGGCAGCCCGCCCGCGCCCTGGCCCGCCGGGCAGCGGCTCTGCGCCCGGCACAGCTCCGCCCGCCGCCGCTTCGCCTTCTCACCGCCCGCTCCTCGGAGCGCGGCCCGGGCAGCGCCTCCCACCCGCTCCCCGGGACTGCCCGTTGCAGCATGTCCCTGTGGAGACGCGGGAGCTCCTGAGGTGGCAGCAGCCGGCGCTGGACCGGAGCTAGTACCTCAGCAACGCAGGTCCCGTTCGGGAGGGAGGCGAGCACGCCACGCAGGCGAGGCGCGGAGGCCACCTCGCGGGAGGGAGGGAGGAGGGAAGTGCGTACCGAGCCCTCTCCTCCCTCCCCAGCCTGGAAGTGGTTATTCGCGGGGGGTTCCGGGCCGGGTGGCTCCGCTCCACCGTGTGGCGTGATGGACAAATCGCCCCGCCAATCCAAAGCTGCCTCTCCACCCCGCTAGCCAATGAGCGAGCAGTGCCGGGGGGGGAGGCGGCTGCTGCTGGGCAGCTGCGCCCGGGTTGCGGCGCCCACCCGCTGCTGCCCCGCGTCCAACGGTCACTCGCACCCCCTTCCCCCCCCTCCCCGGTCCAGGGTTTCTGCCAACTGCTGCGCTCCCTTAAGGCAGGAGGGATTTTGTTTCTCCCCGTGAATATTGTCTCCTGGGGAGAACTGAAGGGGAAACAAATCGTCAACGAAGAAACTCGTGAAAGAAAGGGACGACAGTCATCCTGGTCGCAAATGCAGCCCTCCTCCACCCGATCCTCACCGGCGCGCCGCAGCGGCTCTCCTCAGCCCTCTCCTCTCGGTACCCGTCAGGCGCTGGAGACAGCGTAGTAGTTTATACGCACTCATCTACTCTGTTAATCATAAACAAAAGCAACAAAGTATGAATCTTAAATGCTAAAAAAGCAGGAAAATATGTAAGTTTTTAAGTACTTACATAACAAACATTGCCATGGTTAATACTGTGTTATAGTACAGTAACATTCTTTTAGCCAGCACGACACTCTCCCTAATGCGTTGGTTTACGCTATGGGCTCTCTTAGAAAAGTTATCCAGTGATGAAACTTTCACATATACTCGAAGGCTGTGATAACACTACACCAAATTACTTGTAGGTTGTTGTTTTAAAAAGTAAGGTTGATTTCTGGTGGTTGGAAAAGCAATTAACCTATTGCCAAAGAGATACAAGCATTAAAAGTGTTAGATAGAAATACCTTTCTCCCCCCCCCTTAAGAAAGAATTAGTGCCACATAAAGCAGATTGTTCCATTTTCATAACTGAACAAGCAAAAGGTAACAGACAAGAGGTACTGTGTTGAGAAGAAAAAGGATGCTATTCTTTCCCAAAGGAAAAAAAGCAAACAAACCCTGAAACACCTTAAAAAGTCATGGTGACAGAAAATAATATGCATCTGTGAGGTCCACGTTATTATCACCATGTTTTCATAACATGAACCTACCCTGACTACAAATTCACATTATTACAGTGTGCCTGCTGGTGAGGTTTTAAGTAAAACACTCAGAATCTTTATTAGTCAAGTGTCATAAGTACAAGATAACCCTGAAAGCCTTACAAGTACACTTATGCTGAAGCACTACAGAAATGTAATTCTCATGCATTTGTGTTTTTAAATGCTTATTTTTTGTTTTTGGCATTGGTTTCAATAATTGTTTCCACATTCTTATGTTTTTCTCTTTTCTTCTTTTTTTCATAGCTCCAGAACTAATATTCCTAAACATCTCTCTCTTTGGGTCTGGTCCTATGAACTTAGGTAAGGACTCTCACTCTCAGTAGTAAGTACTATTCCATGTAAGATGATTGCAAGATTGAGTCTTCTGTAATAGTAAATTAAATAAGGGTTGTTGGAGGCTATTTTATTTTCATGGAAATCAGTGTGTTTATCTTTTTTCCTGCGTTGTGCTACACTGTTTTCACTTGTATTCAACTCTTAATTAAATAAAATACTCCATTCTTATTTACAAGCAACATCTTGAAGTAGAAATTCTCTAAATTCAGGGCTGACATATCCTGTATAAAAGTAGGTATCAATGTATTCTTTACAGAACCTTAGCTTCTTAACACTTTTTTTTTTTTTACTCAAATTTTCATTACAGGCCAATGTTACACAAATTTGTAAGTACACTTGAGTGGAGTTTGTATGAGCATATGTATAGCTTTAACTAAGGTATCTTGGGCAACAGAAGCAAAGACAGAGCAGTACAGCAGGCTAGCTACCCAGTACCTAGAATCCCTAGATACATACACTTAAAGCCTGTGCTTTGTAAATCTATCTAGTGAGATGCATCTAGGAGGCAAACATGACTAGAAACTGAAGCCCCACTGTCAACTGTTGTTTGTAGATTGCTTATATACCTTTGACAACATTATAAATACTTTTAGTTGCCCATTAGTTCTCATTAGTGGCAATTAGAGCCTTTGTAAGCACAGAAAATAACCTTTCTCTTCTTCCCCGTATAAACATCTACTGAATAATCCCCATGCTTTATCAGTTCTAGTATTGTTTTTTATAGCTTTTAGTATGATTGATCTAGCAAAATTCACTTTATAAAATGCTAGCTTTAACAATGCTATTTTCACTTCATACTACTTTGTTATTACAATGAATTCTAATTAGTTTTTAACATTTTTGGTTATATCAAATATCTAGGCTACAGTGACATCTTGTGGCTTTTTAACTTTAGTTTTTAACTTTAGTCTTTTTTTAACTTCAGTCTTGTAGTCCTGTTGCATCATTTTAAGACTATATCCTTTTTAATAGTTACAACTTTCTGAAACCAACTTTTTGTTAAACTTTACAAATTGGGTTGAATAAACAATAAAAAGGATTTTAAAGTATGATTTTAGATATTTTTTGAATCCTGTATGTTGGATGAACACTGATTCCTATAGAACATTCAGAGTGTATGATGAATCTGTTTAGATATCAAGCTATTTCTAAACGACATCTAGATAATCTCTTAGAACAAATCATCATGTGCATATTATTTTGTTAAAAATATAAATGAAATTCTCATTAATGGAGTCCATTAAAGGATCTTGAGGCATTTTTATAACCATCAAGGGATAATTCCTAATTTAATTTTCTATAGTGAAATAAGTAATAGCTCAATTTTGAAGTTGGGGAAAATAAAACAGATTCTAATAATGCTGTTTTTCTACTGTTGCTGTCAAAAAGGTGTGTCTAAATTAGCGTTAAAGAACCTACCCAGTAGTCCAGTCTTTTTGTATTGGTGGTCTGCATCTGACATTAAAATATCCCTTAAAAATGTGTATTTTACATGTTGCCTAAGACAACTTTTTATTCAGCTCCCAACTGGAACCTGTTATCCTGCAAAATGAGTACAAATGTGTTATGTATAAGAAGTTACTGACCTTAAACAATCAACTAACCAACCAAATAACCCCCCCACACACAACTCTTCCCCCCCACACCACAAAAACAGGGAAAAAAAACAAAACGCTTTTGATTTCTAAACACAATGAGTTGAGTTAGGGCTAGAATTACAGTCTGACCTTTGCATTTTCTTTGATATCCAAGCATAACGGCTCAAGGCTGTGTTTTTTGATGGGTTTTGCCCCCTCCCCCTCCCCCTCCCCCGGTGTGTGTGTGGGCCTCACCTAACTTTAAGTGAACATACATGCCAACAAGTACCTGTGTTTTTTAAAAAATGAGATCTTAGTGCTGCTCATGTGTATGCAAATTGTGAACATACTTTAGACATCTAACACTGGAAAACTGGGTCAATAATCTGAGAATAAATACATAACAAATCTGTTTATGTATTTTATTTGACAATGGTACAAATTAAGTTTACCAGTATAATAAAAACTTGTTCTATTAATTCCTTGACTGATACAGAAAAGCAATGTCCCTTCCCCCCCCCCCCAAAGAAAACCCACGCCAAACAAACAACCCAGTACTAAGATTCAGCTGAGATGACAATTCATTTCACATTTTAAAAGCAGGTAAACAACATCTGTGAGTCTTCACAATTTTAGTTGATACTGCACAGAACAGAAACTACAGAAGACCAATAAGCAAGTGAAAGGCAATAAGCTACCATTAGGAAATCTGCATTTCTGAAAAGACTGTAGATCTATTTGTATACTACTTATCATTACACCACGATAATTAAAATCTACTTTTCACTATTACAACAAAATTAAGCAGGTTTTACACTGCCATGTTAAGATTTTGACCCTTAAATCTTACAAAAGTACTAGGAAGACTTCACTGAATGTAAAACAAATCCTCTAATACTGAAAGAACAGGGCAAAATACCCCCTCCCCCTACCAACTCAAAGACCCTACAGCCGGAATCAGCCCAGCTGTAAAGAACTTGTTACATTTTTCAAATAATTTTTTTCAGCTAGCCTATTATAAAAAAATGATATACCATTTGTGTACTAGAAAAACTGTTATTGATCGCCCATGAATTCCTTTGCACTGGTATTGAGAATCGATTAAAAGCTGATGCTGACATCTACTTGAGATGCCAGATTTGATTCCACTCTGTGATCCAACAAAATCACTGCCTTTGGTTCATTTCCTCCACACCATAAAACAAGTTCTGTAACTGCAATGAAAATGGGTTTTGTCCCATCTGCCTTAATACAACATTTTCAGACTACACAGAGTCCCAATCTAACAAAAGCTATTAATGATAGCTCTGTTTCTTGCAACAGATAAGGTCAGAGACTGATAATAGTCAGGCCCTGTCAAGTATCACTGTACCTTAAAATACCTTTTATAATGCTTTACCCATTCATTGCACGACATTTTAATTCCGTTGTCATAGCCACCAAAAGCAGAGATGAAAGGAACCAAAAAGTGAAGTGAATATTCCACTGAAAGAGAAGTTAAAAAAAATAGTAGACCTATAATATTACAAAATATACACTCTGGAATAAATGTAAAACGGCTTGTTCCTATTCGGAGTTGTAAATAAGACATTTTTAAAACTGAGGATTTTGGGGGACACATTTTGTAACAACGTACATGCAAAATATCAAAACAAAACTAAATACTAAAGGGAGTATTAATAAGCAATATGGCACCTGTTTCTTTTGGCTGCATACGTAAGAATCATATTTCATGTATTCATTTTTCTTACATTGCCATCAGCTAAGTTTTACCTTTCAGTTGATTAGCATTGTTTCAGCAACTCCAGAAAAAGAAGCTGTTATCAGAGAGATCACTATCCACTATCTTAGCAATAGCACATGTTGTAGGCATTGGTTTTAGGAGTGAGATTAAGATGTGGTACTCTTCCTCTGGCTTGCTTTCATATCAGCTTCAGGAATATCTCAGAATACAGAATAATAGCTTATATACAAACTTCAAAGGGGTTTTGTACAGGAGTCTAGAAGCCTAGCCAACAGCTTACTGTAGCGCTTCTATAGTTTTGTGGGGAACTGTGGAGGGAGGAGAGGAGGGGAAAAAGAAGGAGATGTCTCAACATGCGACTATCAAAAATATGCCTAGACATCATTTGACTAGATACATATATTACAAAATAAAAAAAATATAAGAAAGATGAATCAAAACTCCTACTGAAGTGTAGGAGTGCATTTTTGTGTGCACGTTTCTGAAGAGCTGGCCTGTAATAACTGTAAATAGCTTCTCAGGTTTTTAAGGAAAGGATGATTTTATTACACCTAAACATTAGCATACAGTCTTTAGTTACAGAATTAGTAAGGAAGGAAAAAATACATAAAAAGCCATATGGAAAAAATTCAGAGGCTATAAATATGGATGACCAAGATGCAGTAATCTATACTTTACTCATCTCCTTGCACTTAGTACAATTCACTGAATATTGTTTAACATCTGCCCTCTTAAACAGATTAGTTTACATTTTATTTTTGTGGTTGGCATAATTAGGAAAGCCAAACTGAGAAATCATGATATTAGAATATTTTAAGGGCATGCCATCGTAAATATTAACCAGTTTGTTTACACAATAAGATCTCTGTAACAAATGCTCTGCTCGGTGCCACATTCCAGAATAGCCACTGTTAGTGTCTTTTTCTAAATTTCTTAAATCAACAGGCTTCACAAACACTCCTGAAGACTTTCCAGTATGCTTTGCCACTAGAAAATTCATGGCAATATCATCACAATTTTGAGTTTCATCTATTAAGGCATAGACAGCTTCTGGCTGTTTTTGAAAGTCCTCTAGATATCCACTGTGGAAAAACGCTGCACCAATAAGAACCATAGAATACTGATCTCCATTTCCAAAGCCAGGGTTCTGCAATTCAAAGCTGCCATAAGTGTATACACCCAAAGGAGTAGAAATGTGCTTTCTAGGAACAAATCCCACTATCTGCTCTGGAAATTGCTGAAAGAAAAAAAAAATATATCAAAATACATCTTAAATAGTTTCATGAGAGAGACTTCTGCTTTTTTTTTTTTTAAAAAGTGACAGAAGCACAAAGTTATCGCTAAGAAAGACACTGCCAGCCTATGCTCCTTTGATCTGCCTAAATGTTGCACTTAAATACAGGTTTACAAAACTGACACAATAATGCTTCATTCCACTTCATATAGTGCCAAGAAACATCTACCCAAAATTTGCAGCTGCAAATTTGGTACTCAAAAGTCTACAGACAATCTTTATTAGGTAAATAGAGAGAGAGAAAAAAATTTTTTTGTTTTGCAGCCTACTAATCAATTTAAATACATTCAATAGTCAACAACTTCAGTGTTCATGTGTAAGAATTTGAAAATTTGAACAATCTGAAAGTTACAGACTACAGGTATAACTACCACTGAAGAAAACTTTTGCAATTTCTACTATTTAATGCTTCAAGCTTTTTAATATCTAACTTTACAACTAGAACAACAATGGTAATACAGTTCAATACCAACATTATGATACTACATTACTTTTTATAATTATAACCATTCATCTCAATTATAACTTGCAAATACTGCCTGCCAAGGTAAAAAAAAAAAAAAAAAAAAAAAAAAAAATTACCTGCCAAACAGAGAAGGCAAAAGCAAGGTCATGGGCACTGACTAGTGTATCATCATCCATCATTAAAACAGCTGAAGGAAGGAAAAAAAATAAACTTGTCAAAAGGTTAAATACATGAGTCCATTATGCAGTAAAACATTTGACAAGCTAGCTGGGAAAGTTCTATAACCATTAGGCTGAACTGCAGAACTGAATCATAGTTCCTTGAAAGTAGACTGAAAAAACATACTTTGATACCAAAGTTAAAGCAAGGTTTCAGCTTTGTGATAACTGGAACCAAATGCAAATTTTAGATTACTTGCCATGCTATAACAAAACTCATCTCAGCAACTTCAGATCGTGTGTAGTATAGCTTGGCAACTCTGTGTTGGAAGACTGGGGGGGATGTCTGGCAAAGAAACTTAAGATTCCACTAATTTTAAGACAGCCTACAATCCAAATTGCTATCTGATTCTTTTTATTATAGTTCTATTTTACAGAACGTTAGAAACCTTGCTTTAGTATTTGAGATTAAGGAATTTCCAGTATCAGATCTTACCCATCTCCTCACTATTTGCAAGTTCTAAATAAGCAAGCTTAATAAATTACACAGGCAACATTCAATATAATTAAATACAGCAGAAAGAATCTTTGCCTTAGATTTTAGGCAAAAGACTGTCAGGAAGGGGAGAAGGGAAGATATTCTTAGATCAGAATTCCAGGTATGTTAAGAATTTTAAGTTTACGGTCAGCATAATCGTATTAAGAGCAACAAAACATTTTGAGAGTTGAAGTTTCCAGTGTCTTCCTAGAAGTCATGGGTTGAGTAGCATGGCATGTTAGGAAGAGGGCAGTGAAACAGAAGAATTACCTTTACTAATCATGAGTAAGGCCAAGTCTGTAATGCAACATACGGGTTTTGTTCACTTGAAATAAACAGGACTTATTGTTGTGCTTCTCCTGGAAAGAGCTTAGGAAGAATATTTAGATGTACAGCCCAAAGACTGAGGAAAATACTCTTGACAGGATGCATGATTTGAGTTAGAAAGCCAAACACCTGGAGAAGGGAGTTTCTCTGAAAAGCAGGACATTCTTGTGAACTTTGTGTGGAAGTTCGCGGACTAAATCAAATCTTTACCAGTTGGCTTAAGTCCAAATTAAGGCAGAGACTGGACAAATACATTGAGTTTTAATTTCAGTTCACACCACAAAGGGAAGAGACGCTGAACTACCTGGGTTTGCCTAAGAGCAGCCACAGCTGCAAAGGCCCAGGAAATGTATTCAACGTCCCTCTTTTTTTCCATACCCTTTATTGACAGGCTCTAGTCTGCTGCTGGGTGGTATGCAGTTATGGTCCGTTACCATAACATAATTTTCTTCTATATTACCCATATATATTTTTTAAGTTGAATATCAGTTGGGCCCCTTGAACCCACTTATCTATGGATTCTTCCATAATATAACTCAAACCATCTTTCTTTTAGTACACAGATTTTAATTGTGAAAATATTAGTAGTAATATGAGCTGCTCATTACCTTTTGTTTCCAGCTCAGGGAAATTCTGGAGTCTGTTCCTCATACGATTTACCGTTTGAACTTTAAAGACCACAGGGACAGGATGAGGCCCCAGGGAATTCCACATTTCCTCTGGTATCTTCTCACCAACATTGTTCCAAACAACAATTACCTTGTGCAGATGGGGAATAGCTTGATAATGATTTAAAAGTTTTAGCAGTAAGTCAGTTCTATTGTATGTCTGCATAATAAGAGTAAATGAATCCAAGGCAGACTGACTCTGGGTTTTTGGTTCCCTTCTCAAATTGGGCATTTTGTCATCTTTGATATTGGGAAGCAAAGCTGTTAAAGCACCTGCTACAAGAAGTAAGACAATGATCACCACAGAAGTGAAGCGAAGTAGGCGGATTCCCATAACTCTTCCTGGAAGCTTACAGAAGTGAAAATACCTTAAAAACAGGAGAGGAAAAACTATTGGTCCCATGTATACATATCTCCCTTACTCAAAACTCCCACAGTATTAAGCAGACTTTTAAGTAAATAAATGAGTGAATAAATAAGGAGGATTTTAGGACTTGGGCCAATTACTTTCAACTATCAAGACAGATACTTCTGGTACGCAATTTCTAATATTCATTTGATTTTCACTTCCAGAATTATTTTTGTTTAACTTTGAATTTCACTGTTCTGTGAAAATGAATCTAGAGTTCTTCTTTAAATCTAGATTGTATATCATCTCTTTCCATTTTCTCAATACTGCATTTTTAACTAAACATTTACATACCTCACCAAACCCATCCAGCTGAAATTAGAAAACAAACTTTGTACAGAGCTTAACTTCAGTATTTTCAGCATTGCAGAACTCCACCTTAGCTGGGAAACACAAGGGAGAGAAGGTACCTCCCTCCTCAAGAGCTCTGGCAGAAAAGAGGAAGTAAAATGCTCCTACTCTTTTCCAATGCTCAGGCCCCATATACAGAAGGAACAATCTCAGTCACTGGTTTGCTGGACATTTTGTCAACAATTTTTGTATCTGCTCGATGATGGCTATTGAATGTGGAAAATATTATCCCGATCACATTAACTGATGCTGTAACACAGGTGGAGCAAAAGAAACATGCCGCATGGAGTAATGTATGAATGCAGCAACAACAGTATCAGAGCTGGTCTGCTAACTCTAGAACTCAGCAAAAACTGGAAATGTCAGAGGCTAGGTGCTGTCAGTCGACTTGGGGGCAGCCTTAGCGTAAGGCAGGGGTTTCTGGATCCTCACAGTTTTGGGACTGAATAGGAGCTCTCACAAAGGTAGTGCTGACAGCCATGCCTCTTCTAGGTAGCATTACCAGTTCTTCAGAACTTTATAAATTGTGAACTTAGCAGGATCCAGCAGCCATTGCACAGCATAGTTTTCTCCTCAAATGATGTCACGTGCATTCGTTCTTCACTGTTACTCCCGATAGGTATGAATCAGATACAAGATCAAAATTCTAAGCTTACTCATCTACAAATATTATTCATGCCACTCCATTAGTGCTTTTTAGGATTTCAATAGGAAATTCTGCTTAATTTAAGTGATCCAGGTCAGCCTCATCAATTAAAATTCCTGAGCAGTCTTTGAAGTTTTTCATGACAGTTTTGATTATTCTTTTCACAGTGCATATACCATGCTTGAAAATATGAATATAAATTATTTTAGTCTAAAAGGCCTCAACTTACCTCATTGTTGCCAAGTACGATAGTTTTTCCTCGCCTTGTTTTACAAGAGGGCAGTTGTTTGTGATATTTTAATCTGTTGGAAATCAAAGGGACTTTATTACTGAAGATCAACAGTTATCAAACATGGTACCCAACATCCTTTTACAAGTAAACATTCTTCTCAGTCACTGACGGACATACACATTTGTGGCAATTATCCAGTCCTTTTTCCTCTGCCCCATTGAATAATTGTCTCTGCCTTTTAATGAACTCTCCAGAAACAGGTTGTTAAAGCAGTTTGTTAAAAGTTAAAAAAAAAAAAAAAAAAGAGAGAAAAAGCACAACATATTTCTCTTCTTGTTAAATTGTTGTTTTGTATTATTGTAATGCTTATGTGTTCCTTCCTTAGGGTCAACTACTGAGATAAAGTAGGTCTCCAGAATCTCAATCCAGTGCCCTATTCACTAGGCACCACTAAAACACATATTTGACTACCAGAGCCAAGCAAGTAGTCTCAATAACAATTCCTTTCTTTTCTGGCTTATCCCCTTCAAACTCTCTATCCACCAAGTTTACCAACTCCATTAGAGCTTTTGGAAAAATCAAAACACCGTGTCTTATCTTGTCTGTCAACAAGGCAAAAGGAATGGAAATAACAGTGTAAGCACAAAAAGTAAGGATGCACAAGGTGCAAGATAGAAAGCTAAGAAACCTAGGTTTGTTAAGTTTCCTAGGGTGTGGTAGGGATTTTTGTTTTTTAAAACTAGTTGAAGAAAGGGAATATTTATTTTTGATTTAAGAATGGACCTATGAAAATGTAAAGAATAAGAACTTGAATTTAATAATTGAATCTACATCAAATTTCATAAGAGCAATTTGTTTTAGTTATATAAACTTTGTGCTTAAAAATACAGAATTTCCAATTTGTGTGTATACCAATTATGTATCAATATGAATATGTCCATACATGCAGAACTTCACAAGGTTAAGTTCCAGTTTTACCACTGACTTAATGTGTGGTACTGGGGAAGTTACTGAAGCTACTTCCAGCAGTTGATCACCAGTTTTGGTTCCTTCATTGTATAGGTGTACAAACTGAGTCACTGTCACGCCTCACTTCTAAAAAAGAGCGGCAGCTATTCAGCACTTCTCAGACCCAGCACATCTCCATCACAACCTGATACAGCCCAAATCATGTGCTTTTAAGAAGGTGAGCCTTAGATTTTCTTCCCCCATTTGCAAACTACATATGAGGATACTTACCAACATCATTGTGATATGTAAATTTTTAAATTACACCGAAGATGAAAATATAAATGCTGTTTATTGTGGTAATTAAACATCCTGGCTTTCCATACGTTCTTGTGCTTACTTAATTGTATACAATGGGCTGTAACAATGAATAAGGATGATATTATTATACAGTCTCTATTTAAAATGAACCCCTACATAAAATGTTTAGAATCAGCAGCGTGGCACTTTCTAGTAAAAATGTGCTGATCGGTTTAGCCAATTAAGTAATGAAATTGCAATATAAGAGTGACCTCTTAAAAAAATTCTCCAGAGACCCCCTGTAGAGAATACCTCTTTAAAGAAAGCTGACGAGAATGAAAACTAAAAGTCAAAACACAGTATTTTAATCCCGGCTCTAAGAAAGGCATTTCTCCGCAGGGAGTACCTCTCCCGCCTGCCCCTTCGCGGACGGCGCCTCCCGTTTCATAACCGTTACGTGCTGCCCCCTAACACAGCGGCCGCCCCCGCCCGGACTCCCGGCGCAGCCCCGCCGCTCCCGTCGCGATCACTGCCCCGGCCCGGCCCGGCCCGGCCCGCTCACCCGCCCGCCGCACGCCGCCCGAGCTGCCTGCCCCGCTGCGGTGGCGCCAGGCCGCGCGGGAGGGGGCGCGGGAGGCGCGGCGCGGCCCGGGCAGGACCGCCGCAGCGCTACGGCGGCGCCGCCGTGCCCGCCCGCTTCCTGCGCGGCGGCGCCGCTTCCACCGGCTGCCGCGGCCTGCGCGCGGGGCGCCTCCACCCGGGCCGCCGCCGCCGCTCGCCCCGAGCCCGCGCGCACCCGGCCCAGCTTCCTGCCGCCGCTCTCCGGGAGCGCGCAGGGGGGCCGGGTGCTGCGGCGTCGCGTTTCTATGGGGGCAACAAGCTCGCACGCACCGCGTGAGAATATACTCAACTTTTTTCAATCGGCTGCTCTAATTCAACCTGCTTTGGGCTGAAGAACGCCCCGAAACGCAGCGAAACAACGGAGCCAACGCAGAAAACTGGCCCTGACTCAGTGAGGAAGTGAAGCGCTACCGGCGCTCCTGCCGCGGCCACGCAAGAGGGCAGCGGCAGCAGCCCCAGCCCGGGCCCCTCCGCGCCTCGGCGGGGCGAGCCCTGGCGCCCCGCACCGCTGCCCAACAGGCCCGCACGAACCCTGGCACCGCCCCCTGCGGAGCTGTGGCCCCGCCCCAGTGGCCCCGCCCCCAGGCGCGCGGAGGTGCCCCGGAGCCACGCCCCCGCGGTCGGGCCGCAGCGCGGCGGTGTCGCGTGCGCTAGCGGCGCGCAGGCGCGGGGCGACGGGCCGGAAGTGTGCCTGGCGGGCGGGGCCGGCCGCGGGGGGGGCGCGCTCCCGTCCCCCGCCCTGCCCGCGCGCCTGCCTGCCGTGCGCGCCGCGGCCCCCACCTCGGCAAGATGTTGCCCCTCTCCATCAAGGACGACGAGTACAAGCCGCCCAAGCTCAACCTGCTCCGCAAGGTCTCGGGCTGGTTCAGGTGAGCGGACCGAGGCGCGGTGGGGCGGGGGCCGCCGCGCCGCGCCGCGATGGCCGGGGCGGTGGCGCCGGAGCCCCGCGGAGGGGCCGGGGCCGGGGCCGGGCCGGGGGGCGCCGGGGCTCCGGCCTGCGGCCGCCCACGCCGCTGCGCCGGCGGTGACGCGCTGTGTGCTCCGCGCTCAGGTCCATCCTGGCGGACAAGACCTCCCGCAACCTCTTCTTCTTCCTCTGCCTCAACCTCTCCTTCGCCTTCGTGGAGCTGCTCTACGGCATCTGGAGCAACAGGTACCGGGCGGCCGCGGCGGCGGGGGCGGCTCCGGGCGCGCAGGAAGCGGCGCCGCCGCCAGTGCCACGTCTCCTCTCGGCGGGGCCGCGCCGGGGGGGCCCCGCCGCGGGGGCGGGTGGCGGCCGTTGCCTCCCCAGCGCGGGGGCTGCGCGGGCAGGCGCTGCCCCGCCGCTCCCGGCGGGTCCCCGCCTCCGCGGCGCCGCTGTGCTGCCGGTCGCGGCTGCTCGGCTCCGTGCCGAGGAGGCGACCCGGCCGGCAGCGGGCTGCGGGACCCAGGGCTTGTAACCGTTTCTCTCCTGCTGCTGGTCGCCGCGATCTTCTGCCTGGGAACGTGGCTGTAGGGAAAAGGGAGAGCCGGGGGCAAAACCCAGCAGGGCACAGACCAGCCTTGTCTCTGAACGACTAACAGGAATTAGAACATCCTGGTGTAGATAAGCAGGACTTTATGTAATGTGTAAATCCACAAGGGTAGGTGGGAAATAGGATGGCCTTGATGGTTAAAATGCTATGGAAGAGTCTGTAGTAAATTGTAAATGGGAAATGGCTTTAGTACTGGTGTGTGGCATACAGGCAGTGGCATCTTGCTTCATCATGCTTCATTCTTGATAGAGAAGTTGCTTGTGGTGATACTTCATCTCTAAGTTGATACTTGAAGTTCTAGAGGGACTGCCATGAAAGTGTCATTTAAGCCCAACCGTGTGTACTTGCCCATTGAACTGAAAATAGCTTCTCTCAAAAGCTGTAGTATAGGTGCAGATTAATGGGGCTCTTAATCAAGAGTCTTAAGTGAAGTAGTAATACGGATTTGGAAGAAGTTGCATCCTTCTATTTATCATGTTTTTCTAAATCTTTCACTCAAACTGTATGATAAAACCCTTAACTTAGATTGTAGCAAATGCTACTGTAGCACTAGTTAGAACACAGTGCCAAACTGTCTTGGATGTGCTTGGTTTTGACTTTGTAGTTGGTTTGTTTTGCAAATTGTGCATGGATTGTTGTATACACAGCCAGTCTCTTCAAGTATGAATGTTTTTCTGACTAGTTCAGAATATGCAAAATTTTATTTGAATGGTTCAGATATAAAAAGCTGTATGTTAACATTAATTTGGTTTATTTTTCTCTTAAGCATGATAATTTTTTTTGGTACTGTGACTAGAAATAAAATCTATACCAAAGAAGCCCTGTTTAAGATATAATTAAAACTAAGAAGCTGAAGTGACGCGTGCCAGAGGTTTGATACTGAAGAACTGGGATTACTGGAATTGAGAAAACTCTCTTTATATATTTTTGTTCCTTACAGAGATTAAGAATTAGAATTTGTTGGATAATCATTAGTTGGATCTCTTATATTTCAAGTGATTAATTTCAGATATCCTTATGGTAAGTGTAGGTTTTGGGCTAGTGCAAAAGAACGTGGTTGTTACTATGCCTTTAGTAGAGAGGGATTGCAGAGAGTGTGGTGAGATGTGCCTGTGGTTAGAGCAGACACTTCATACCTTGGAAGAACAAACCCGTAACAAGCAAACAAGGAACCGTGTAGGGAAAACTACTTCCTAAGTTCAAAGAACACAGCTCCTTTGGCCCTCTGCATCAGAGATGCAGAAACCAAATGGTTGCCAAGGTGATTTTCTGTATCATCTTAGGACACAGTGGAATGAAGAAGTGCTTCTGTCTTGTATATGGCCAGTATCTGATGCTACAATTGTTAGGAGTGTGTTGAAGGTGATCTTGAATTCTCTTCTCTCTAGTGTTCTTGATGGAGCAAATGAGCAAAAGGGATAAGCAAGATTAAAAGACTGCTGTGATTCCTCCCTTGGCTTCCACAGACTGTGGAATTTCTTTTCAGTTGTGATTTAGAAAGATACACTTTTACCGACTTAAATTACCATCCTTATTACCTCCTACCTGTATGGGTTTTCTTCAGTGGATATTCCCTACTAGTCAGAACCAAACCTAAAAAGAGGTGTTCCCCTAAGGATATCACTTGTTTTTTTGGGAAACTGTCACCTATGTACTTCAAGAATTTGATAGGGAATTCCATTCTGCTTTTTCGTAGGCATCCAGCTAAAATCTCCTATTGCCTTAGGTTTTCCTATAAAGTTTGTTCAGAAAGTCTTCATCTCTATCTCGCTTTGACTATAGTACCTAAGGATAGTTTATGATGACATTATCCCCTTCCTTAAATGCGATATATATGTATATAAACATTTATATAAGTTACCTTTGTATGTTATATATGTTATATTTATATGTAATATATAAGCACATATATAAATGTGTATATATACCTATGTGTTTATATATGTGTGTGCATATGTATAGGTTCTGCATATGTATGTGTTCTTCATATGTAAAACAAGACTTTTGTCTTCTCTTCTGCTTCCCTCCAAACCCACTTCTTCCTGAGCTGAGTTTTTCATCGGAAATGTTTCAGATTAGTCTTGGAACTGATTTCAGTCAGGCTGAAATGGATTGGTTTGTTAATGCTGAGTAAATTAAAATTTGTCTAATGAACGTGTTTGACTTCAGTTTGAAAATCTAGGTGTCCTAGAACTTTTACCACCAGTAATTGCTCTTTATTCTTTAGCTTCCAATAACTGAGTTGTGTACATCATTGTTCTTAGACAGCCAAAGGAATTGGGAAAGTGAAACTTTAAGGATAACTGTAATAACAAATGGTCATCAGTACCCCTGTATCAAATGTCTTTTCAAATATGAAACAACGTTAGGGTATTGATGAACATACTTCCTCGCAGAACCACTTGTTCATGGTTAGTAAATTAGGCAGATTTTGGCAGCTGTTGTGTTGTTTTAAATTCCACTTATATGCACAATACAAACTGACAGAAACTCTAGTCTGTGGATAACTAACTCATGAATGTTGACCTTAAGTTGCTTTGAACTTTGTAGGTTAAAAGAGCATGCTAAACCTTTTCTGTGTTATCACAAGCAATCAGTCAAGATTGTGATTGTGCATTGGTCATTGAAATAAACCATTTAACAAGTGGTCTTTCAGCCTCTGCTTCCTTCAGCTTCTAGATTAAAGGGAAGTGTGTGTCTTCTAGTCAATGCTTGCAGCTGATAAGGCAAAGATTTAAGCACTGGGGGGGTTTACAAGCTGTAGCTCGGCATCATTCTAACACCACTGTATCGTTTTTGAACTGGAATTGGCTTGGATCCATTTAGCTGAAAGCACAGATGGAACAGGTTTGCTTTTATTCGTGCGTGGACATATTCCAGTCTGACTAGAGCAGATGACTAGAGAGGACACCAGCAAAAGGAGCAAGTGACTGCCGTCTTTAAACTTACCAAAAGGAAGAAGCAGCTGTCCATAGCAACTTAGCACTCCTGTGTGCATTCTGCAGGACTAATCAGCTTGTCTTTTAAATGACAGACTTGCAGATGACCTGATTGAGAGGGCTCACTATTTGCCAAGTTGTTGTTCTTTCCTCCTGGATGAAGCTTGTAGGTCATAAAACGAAAAACCTTGATACAGCTCTGTGCTATTAGGAATATTATTGCTGCTTCCTTTGATTTAGCGAGTGTAGCTTCACCACACTGTATTAACACACACCTATGTAAGTAAGAATAACTTACAAATCTATTTGACAGTGTTACCTAAACAGATCTAAACATATTTAGGAGAGGCCTATTTATCTGAAAAGATAAATATTTAATTTCTGCATATTTAAGTGCTTAGTTATTCTTTTTTGTTTGTTTGTTAGGTTATAAATTCATGCCTTGGCTACTCAGAAAAGCTAACTGAAGAACTAAAAACCTGTTGTTATAAGAGCAAAATTAACAGAAGCTGAACATTCTCAGAAGCTCTTTTTCAGTTGGAGTGTTTTGAAATTGGCACCTATTTAATGCTAATTAAATAATTCTTATGTGTAAACTTTTGTGTTCCAAAATAGGTATTAGATTAAGCTTTCCTAGGATATCCCAGGTCTTTCATGTACTTTGAGGAAAAACAGGCTTTTTATCCTTGATATTAGAAAGATAAGTTTGGTCACAATGTATAAGGAAATTTCTATTCTGAAAAATACCCATGCACTAAAGGCATGTTTCTCAACGTATTTTCTCTGGCAACTGTCAGGATTTTGACTGCTTAGATCACTAGCATTGTTAATGAACTCCATTTTTGGAATATTGGAAACTTTTATCATCCAGTGATTTTGCTGAGATGCTGCCTTGATTTTTTGAGCAGTATGTTGGGGCCCTAATATTTGGAGTCCTTGGGTGTATCCACAGCAACAATTCTGATTAGTATTTTTTTTTTCTGATGTTGATGTTTTTGCCAGAAAGCAGAACCAGTAGAGCTGGTCTTGTGTCAAGAAAACTAGGTCTTATTCACTGTATCTATATAATAGATGACTATCTAAAAATCTGTGGGAAACAGCTTCATACAGATCATAAGTATTTGCTGTAAGAGGTGAAAAATACTTCTATGTCTGTAGCTGGGTGAACTAGATAAAGTTCTTTAGATGGTGTGTAATAAAAGTGGGGTTTGGTTTCTAAACAGTTTTCTGATTTGAGGAAGTAAACTGAATACAAGTTTATTTCTTTGATAGAATTTCCAAAATTCTTGAGAAGTTGCAGTAATCCTGTGTGCTTTGTATGGGAGCTCTGTAATAGAGAAAATGGTGATGAATGTGGCTTGTCCACCATCCCATGGTTACTAGGTGGTGAACAGAGGAACAATTATTCATGGTGTGTGGGTACATCTACCTAAGTGGCTTTGGTTTGTGTCCGTGGAATCCACTCCTGAAAAAGGTGTTCTAGGAGGATTTTTTTGCTAAGTGCTCTTCCTAAGCAACCTTCACTAAGCTGACAAAAGCAATTTTGTAGGCACACTTACATTGGTGATGCAGTGTGATTTTTTTTCTTTGGTGGTAGCAGAACCATGTCTGAAGATTAAGCTTAGAGACACTGTTTGCTCTGCTAGTGTGTAAAAGATGAAATGTTCTTTGTGCTTTTTTTTTCCCCCATACCTAACATATAGCTTCAGAACATAACTTTTTTTTCTGTTCTTTTTCCAGTTTAGGTCTAATATCAGATTCTTTTCATATGTTTTTTGACTGCACTGCTCTTTTGGCTGGATTAGCAGCTTCAGTTATTTCAAAGTGGAGGTCAAATGATGCTTTCTCATATGGGTAAGAAACTTCAGGCTGTTACCTTAATATATTTTAGTAAGCATATAGGTGGTTATTTCTCATTGTATGCACAAAAACCTTTTGCAGAACATGAAAAAACAATATTGAAAGTGTTTTTTAAGGTGAGTTATTTAAACTTTAAATGAAGGATGAGACGTTTAAACCTTTAAAGGTTTAGTGAGTATCCCTCTTAGAAATGATAAAAAATTAAAAGGATTGCTTTTGGGGAATAGGTTTATCACTTCTAAGAGCTCTGTGGTGATACTAGTGGAAACAAATTAAGTTGCGGACCAAAGGTTGCCCTGCGTTGTCATGTGTTCATGGCGCAGGGAAGTAAGAGCAACTGCATTGTGGGTTTGCCCTCAGAGCGCAGGAGGCTCAGGCTGCTGGTGCTCCATGCCTTCCTTGGAACAGACGGTTACCTAACTGCAAGGAGCTAAATCTCAGCGATGCTGCATCCAAGATTATAAGACATGCCTGTCAGAACCGGCAGAGTTCAACAGCTGTGGCTACTACTCAGAGCAATAACACAGCTGTGCTATCCTCAAGGCGAGATATGTCTTCCCATGGCGTCGGATTGCCCTTTATGCATATAGCTGCTGTAGGTTGCTGCATTCCCCATAGCATCGCTGACATGAGTGTCAGCATTCAACTTCAGCTGTCTTGCCTAAGCATATGGTTTGAGACTAAAGCACTGTTTAATTAAGGTGGAAACTCTTGTGTGCCTAGGAATTAATTTAGGAAGAACTGGTTATACCATGAACTAGTTGCATTGAAGGCAGGCTCTATATTAATTAACTACTCTGCATTTAAACAGCTAGCATTCAATGTATTGGAGAACAGCCACAATTTCTTAAGTCTGGTATTTGCTACGCTGGAATTACATGTTGTTCTAACCTGACCTTTTTCGTTGGAAAAATTTAGTAGCTGAAATAATTAATTTTTATTTAACCTTTACTAATATTTTAAAAATCTTCATACTAAAGGGGGAACAAATTAATGTATCATTGTTAATATTTAACAAAACTTTACATCAATAGACTTGGATGTTTACATCCCACCCAGTTATCTTACTTTGTGGCTTCCAAATATAAGTTGGTAACATAAATTCCTGTAGAGATGTTCTTAAATGGGAAGATTTTAAAGTATTGAAAGTTTTCTTTCACCTAGATCATGTAGTGGCTGGGGAGGCAAGCTGAATGATCTTGCAGTTAGGTCTGTGGACTTAAAGAACTGTTCCACTAGACTGCTGGGTTGAGGAGGAGGATTGTTGTGAAGTAGTATCCTACTTGCTTAATTCTCTGTTCCTCCCTTGCTTTCCGTCCCCTTATTCTTTCAGTGTTTTATTACTGTTGCCTTCCAAAAGATCTCAAAGGTGCATCACTTACTACAACTATGAAAGCTGAGTAAAAGTCTGCTGTGGTAAAATTTCTGAAACTTCTACCAGAACTGAAACAGTGAATTTCATATACATTTCTCTAGTTTATATATTATGTCTTCATTTAAAAATTTCTTGTGTAATGCAAATGTTTGAGAACTAGAAGGAGATTGTACCCCAGTTTCTTAGGTCCACTTTCCATTTTCAGCATTTAAATAGCAGTGGTAATACCTAATATTATTCTTTTTTGTTTCTTGCAGGTATGTTCGGGCAGAAGTACTTGCTGGTTTTGTAAATGGTTTATTCCTCATCTTTACAGCATTCTTTATTTTTTCTGAAGGTGTTGAGGTATGTTAATGAGGTCAACTGCACTTGTTAATTGTCACATTTCTATGTGTAGTGTATGTTTAGTGGGAATAAAATTATTGCAAGGAAATGTTTTATATTCATAATTGGTTAAAAATCTGTGATCTGAACAGAAAGTAAGGCCATCTGAAATAGCAGTTTAATGTGACACACACAAAAAAAGCTTTTTTCGGAATATCTGTACAGCCCTTAAATAGTGTATTTTGATTGTGCATAAAGATTCTGTCAGATTTACCATGTCCTCTTTTCAGCCAGTGTAGTATTTCATGGAAAGATCTTTACTGCTCATTGTTAAAAGACACATGAGGCTAAGAAAGAAAAACCAAAACTAGTCATTCAGAGGAGAGAACTGTAATCATAAGAAATGGAAATATATTCTGTGAAGAAGTTGGACTAACTCATTAAAGAAAGAACAGCATTCTCTAAATTTTGAAGTCTGATATAAATGCAGAGTAGTAACAGTTTTAACTTTTGCCAGGACACTTTTCTTGAATGTTTTTTTTATAAGATGATTCAGCTAATAATTTAGAGATTTAAAATTCAGGCATTGAGGTTGTCTGCACCTAAGTGTGACAGCGTAAAGTTGATAACTGATTCTGATCAGCTTGCATGAATGCTTTTACTTTTTAACGGGAGATATGTTATAAATTTTTTTAGACTTCAGGCTCAGAATAAGTTAGTTCTGATTTTTGGGCTAGTAGAGAGTTAGGAAGACCTTCAGGAACATGTCTTCTATGTAGATGAGGCTGTAAATACTTTAAAAACCAGTAGAAACTATAGAGTTCGTAGTGTCTCTGACATTTTCTTTGCTTTCTCCCAAAGTTTTTGAGTATAGATTTTAGGAGTTTAAAAGAACTGCTACAACTTGTTCTTGCTTTCATTACCTTCATCCCCTCACCCTTCTAAGAAGGTATGAGGGTGACTGAGCACTGGAACGGTTGCCCAGAGAGGTTGTGGAGTCTCCATCCTTGGAGACGTTCAAAAGCCACCTGGACAGGGTCCTGGGCAACATGATCTAGGTGACCCTGCTTGAGCCAGGGGGGTTGGACTTAGATGATCTCCAGAGGTCCCTTTCAGCTTCAACCCTTCTGTGATCCTGTGAAGAAAGGAAGAAAATAAAAAGCCTTCTAGACTCTTGCAAATTGTTTGGATGACTTGTGCAATCCATGTATTATAATGAACTTAAATGCTCTTCTATGGTGTTGAGCCATATCCCACAGCATAATGAAACTGATTATGGGCAAAGCTAGCTGTAATGCTATTGGATCATTTTACTCTACTTTCACAGCTTTAGTAAAACCAAAACTTCAGCTTCAGATAGTGTGAATCAGTCTGTGTACCATCTCAGAACTGGAAGTTTTGAGTAATTCCTAATTACTTCTTTATATAAGCCTGTTTGTATGAGAATGCTCCTGTATCTAAGCAGTTTTGTGCCACTGTTTCCTTTTTGTAGTGACTTTTAATAATTTGGGCTTGTAAAACTCTACATTTGCTTTTTCTTTATTTATTTATTTATTAGAGAGCGTTGGAGCCTCCTGATGTGCATCATGAGAGACTTCTTCCTGTTTCTATATTAGGATTCATCGTAAATCTTATAGGAATATTTGTTTTTCAACATGGAGGTCATGGACATTCACATGGTTCTGGTATGAGGCCTATAATTTTCAGTACAGTTTCCTTTCTTAGAAGTCGGTGTTCCAGGACCCTATTATCCTCCAATGACAGCCTCAATACTGGATTTTTTTTCTTTTTAGGGGAAAGCCAAGCAAAATGCATACATGACTTGTTGCAATCTTGACTTTTAATTTTTATTGCTAGCCCTGGTTCATCACTGCTCTACTTGTGTTAACACCTACTATCTGGAAGACTTAGATCTCTAGAGTCTGCTTTCTGAAACATGCACGCTTCTGCATCTTACTGGAAGAGAATGTCTTTTGGACAAAATTAAACTGGAGTTAGAGATAGTCTCTAGTGGAGATTTGACAAAACAGCATCTGGACCAAATTTTAAATATGGGATGGATAGTCAGTTTCAGGTGCTTCTAAACTTAGTGTCTTTTGAACTTTAAACACAGAATTTATTTGCCTAAATGTATATGGTAAACATTCTGATTTTTTTTTTTCCTGAAAAGCTATATGCATCTATTTCAGCATAATATATCAACTGTGACATAGACTAATGGATGAAAATAGTCCATGGGCTTTAGGCAGCAACTTAAACTTGATTTTTTTTATTTTTTTAGTGTTGGAACAGTAGCTATCTTCTAGTTTCTTAAAAGAGCTGTTCTTAATGCATTTGTATGAAATTTTGTGCACATTTTCTCCAGTTGTTTTAAAAGTCTAGCATAACTTATCTCAAAGGCAGGAATGTATAAAAGCATTTGACTTCTCAAATCAGGTAAATATTTTATACAGCTGCCCAGCATAGATTTAGGTTATAAACAGTTTGTGTTAATTTTATTCTAATAAACTTATGTAAATCATACCTTAAGATGACCTGAAGAATGAATAGGTTTTAAGTATCTTAAACAAATGTAAGCATGCTTTTATTCAACACTCGAATTCATATTCTGACAGTGGTATTTGTTTATAGGGCATGAACACAGCCATTCTCTGTTTAATGGTGGTCTCAGCCATGGACATAGTCATGGAGGTCATGGTCACAGCCATGAACATAAACACAGCCATGGACACACTCATGATCATGACCATAGTCATGGACACTCTCATAGTCGGGATTATTGTCATGGTAAGTACCTAGTTAGTGGCATAGACCATCTTGACTCAATTTAAATTTGCTGCTACTGATTTTTCTGAACAGATGAGAAGCTGCTGGCAGCTTGTTGTAGTGAGCATATTTGGAAGTAATTTCACTAAATATAAGGTGCACTATGACAGTGCCATGTCTTGTGGTTTCTTTTGGTCAATGCTGTTTCTCTTGTGATCTGTGCAGTAAGTTCAGTGTTAGTTTTTAAAGGTTTTGTTTTACCTACATTTTTTCAAATGTTCACCTTAATGTGTGTAAGCAAAAGATAAAACAAATGTTTGTTACAGCAATATAATGAAATGAGTTATCAAGTGTTTTGTTTCTATTTCAGTTTTTGATTGAAATTAATAGATGAAGTTAAGCAGCTTTGCTAATGTTCTTGATTGGGATAATTTTACAGATCAAGAAATTAGGAAAGTTGAATGTGTAATTTCACTTTGGGGACTTAGGGATGTTGATGGTACTCAGTTTGTGAACTCAAATATAAGCTTTTCCCTGTCCTGTTCAGTTGTAATCTATTTCCAAGCTGGTTAAGATACAGAATACCTTTCTTGTAGCTATGCTTAAATCTTTTCTATAAAGGCAAACAATGTATAAGAGACATGCCCATGAAATATGATAGGTAATCCTCACCATGGGGGAAGAGGCAATGTGGTTGCTACTTTTGTGAAACAATATAAATGAAAGAATTATTGTAGTACAGAGTTGACCATCCTTCCTGACTAAGCCGTAAACCAAAGTCTGATATGACTGAGAATGGGTGCGTTCAGAGGGGATAGAGTGGTAATTTGCAGACAGGAGGTGACAAAGAGAATAAAAACATTTTCTTGGCTTGCCACTTCCTTGGTATTTTTAGTAGAAAACTGCTGCTTGTTTTCCAAGTGTTCTCCTGAAGGCGGTTGGAAAACAGGAGCATCCCCCCTCCTGCCTCTTCCTTGCTCTCCACCTCCTCCCCCCTTCCCCAACTTGACTGTTATAACCTCATTCCTGTGGAACAGAAGATATATCTGCTTTGTGCACTTCAAAAAACAAATATGAGTGCACTTTTGTATAAATTAAGTATTATATATCCTCAGTAGAAGTCATTCACTATCCTTTAACAACGCCTCCCACCCCCCCATATGTGTTCCATAGAGGCGTTAATATGCATGGAGGGGAGAATTTTTTTGACTTAGTTTTACCTTCTCCATGTCTTGTCCCCATTATTTTACATTAGGTATGAATGCTTCCTGAAGTGCATTATTGCTGTGTAGGAAATTCATTTGACCTCATTCTTCCTTCTTGCATGTTTATATGGCTTGTGTTCTTGAGGTGCCTTCTTTTGCTAAATATTTGAAAGCTTTTTATGTCTTAAACTGTGTTCATTAGAAAACTGTTTATCTGCTTTATATATATGTGTGTGTGTATTTACCATTGTATAACATGGTACTGTCTTTAAAAACCTGTGTTTTAAGACTTTTAACCTAATTGTTGCATTGAAAACTCTAGATTAGTTTGGGTTTTTAATAGTTGGAGCAAACTAATCATTGTGAGTAGCTTGTCAGTTCAAAGAAATTTCAGAAAGGTAACAAAACATATCACTTGAGAGACGATGTGTAGCTTAATATGCCAATAATTGTCTTCACAGATGACCATTCTCTTGAAGGGACGACTGGATCCAGCAAACAGATTTTACAAGGTATGATAAAAGGAATGGTAGTTTATTAGTTTTCATTACGCATCTGTTTTCCAGATAAGTGCCATCTTTTTCTTAGAGATAGTTTGTGAAGTCCTTCCTACCTATGAACAGACCAGTGCCATATCCTGTGCATGACTAGGTGTTGACATGTTCCCTGAAGTCTAAATATAATGCTATGTCAACACAGTTTAAAAAGGAGATCCCAAAAGCTGGGATTCGGTTTGTTGCCAACACTGAAAAATTAATGTAATAGAAGTGTAGAAGAGTGGTTAAAAGCAGAAATTTAAGGTATCTAGTCACAACATATGCTCTGGAAGTTAAGAAACTCTGTTATAGAATGTATTTGAAAAATACAGGTCAATATAATCACTGAAGGTCAACTGAGCTTAAAACTTACATTTCATAAAACTATTCCACTTGGTTTAGACAAGATGATCTCTGTAATCTCTCTATGAAAATTGGAGGCCATGATCTCCTGAGCAGTAGTATAAATAAATTACTGATGATTTAGATGTCGGTTTTGAGCTTGATTCCCCTCCTTCCCTCCCCCCCCCCAAGATGTTCAAAAGTTCATGGGGGAGAAATGTACAGTGTAAGAAGTAGTAATTATTTGACATACCCAAATGTCCATGCTGTTTCATCTCTTGTTGGATGCTTTTCTGGATTAGAGGTTATACTTCGCCTCTTGTTTGTAGTCCTTGCAAGGGAGCATTTTCAACCTCTTTCAGTATTTATACTATCTATATTCTGTGTATATGTACTCAGTACTTTAATAATAGATATGAAAAGACTGACTTTCAAACTGAAGGCATATTTTAACCAAAGCATATCAAAATTACAGAAAATTGAGTCTTTCTATTTTAACTTTTCAATATAGGCTTATTAGAAAAATCAGTGAAGAGTTGATTTATAGTTGTGAGTTATTTTCCTGTGTCTGAAAAACTGTATTCAGAAAGCTGTTTCTGAATGGCTGTTCCTGTCACTGCCAGCAGGGAGCTCCAAAAGCTAAACTTTGGCTAGCTGCAAAATGCTTCTTTTCAAGTCTTTTAACCTAATGTGTTGTTTTTCAAGATCAGTTTGTCTCTGCTGTAATATGGCTGGATATCGAATGAAAATTTTTAATTTCATCTGTTAACAACTACTTAAGTTGATAGCAATGCCATGAAATATCTCTTAATGCTAATTTCAGAAAATAATATAAATTCTTAAATGCTTTATATTTTAAGGATGCGTTGAAATCCTGTCATCACTTTCTGTATATTTGAACAAAAATTGATCAAGAATTTAACAAGCATAAATCATATTACAGTTCTTGCAACTCCTCTCCTCAAACTGTCCTTGAAATATTTCCGTTTACATTAAGAATACCAAGTTGTATTGATACTTAATCTCTTAACAGGTGTATTTCTACACATTGTTGCGGACACGCTTGGAAGTATTGGTGTAATCATATCTGCTATACTGATGCAGAACTATGGTCTAATGATAGCAGATCCTATTTGTTCAATGCTGATAGCACTACTCATAGGTGTAAGGTAAGCACTGATATCAGTGATATTCGGTAGTATGTTTTGATGCTGGTTACAATAGCACAAATCGCAGCTCAGAACAGGTCTATCCACTTAAAAAGTGCGGTTACACTAATGCTTCACAATGTCTTCTTTTCTTCCAAGAGTGATGTTTCCTCTACTCTGTACAGCTGTTCTGGTGTGTTCTCACTTGAGTCATCCTGCTCTTCCTTTTCTACATTTTAGTCCTGTTGGCATAATACTACAAAAATGTCTTTCAGGTTCAGGCTGTAGAAAGTTTCCTCTGTGTACATAGCACATGCTTACGTAAACCGATGTACTGTATTGGTAAATGGAGCAGAATGGCTTCAGTGCAGCAGAGTCGAGCCTGCTGGCACAGGATGTACCCTTGTCTGTCCTTGTTGAATCAAGACTGTTCTATTTTTTTGGAGAGAACCGTTTCTTCCTTTGTATTTATGTTCTGAGCCATCCCAATTCCTTTTAAGATCTGTTGGAAATGCTTCAGGTAGTTGTGTGCTTTCCCTGGTGTTGCTTACCAGGATCACTGTAAATGTGAAACTATTTGGATTGGATTAGACAAGCAAACATTTCATTCAGCGATGCCGTGACTGAGGCTTTTCTGGCAACGGCTTCAATGGTGGTAGAGGGCAGAGTGCCACAACTTCAGTTACAAACTAGCAGCTGAACACCTTTCTCTCTTTTAACAATGGCGAATGTCATCTGAATAATTGTGGCCACGTTGTGTTTATACCATATATGGCACGTTTATACCATATGCATGGCAGCTTTCGCAGAGTTATTGATGTGAATCTCCCTGTTTATCAGAGTTGGGCAGCTTGCTTCAAGCACTAGAGAATGCCCACAGAAATCTGTGCTAGAGGTCACTGGTAAATTATCACTTTCATATAAACTCAATATGTTGATTTAAACATCCTGTAATGAAATTTCATAAAGGACAAATTATTAACAAACAAATTTTATTAATGAAATCTTCAAAAATGGAAAATAAAATGTGCAGGTTAACCGTGGGGAAAGAAGCTATTGCTGACGTAATAGGTGAGGAGAAGACTGATTTCTGTACACTTCATATTTTAAAGGTCCAGCTTTGTGTACAGTAGAGCACACACAGAGTTGAAAATACCATGTGAATGAGAATGTCATTTCTTTGTGTTTTTTCTTCCATACATACAGAGGTTGGAAGAAGGCTATAGCTTCTATAGTAGGATTTTTACAGTAAAGCTAATCATAGGTCTCCCAGCGTAGTTAGGATGGACTTCCGAGATCTGTGTTCTATGCCAAAGAGGCTAGGGAATGCCAGTTTGATGTGTCCTTTGACCTGATCACAGACCCTAATGCTTAGCTCTCCCTATAACATTATTTTTTTTGTCCAGGATCACTGTAAATGATCTCTAGGATCATTATGATAACTCTGAGTGCAGTCATTTGCATTTCAGTTAGCAGAGGCAAGTTCATATTTCTTTCACACTGGCACATCCTGGCATAGCAGTGCTGCAAAGGCTAATTGCAGGGTTTTTTTTTTAAAAACAGTACAGCTGTTTTACACTTAACTTCTGGTGGCTTTGCTTGAGGTATACCTTAAACAAGATGAGATGACTGCAATTTCAGATAGATATTCTTTGAGAGTTTGGGTCCCCCTTTGTGTTGTTTTACTTTAATAATATTTATTTACACTTTTGGATGCGAGACCATTGTTTATTGTACCTTATTCCTCACTACCATGTGTATGTAATGTGCTGTTCTAGAATTAACCCAAAAGGCTTTTCAGATTTTCCTTCAAGATGCTCTTTTGTTTTAACAGGGGCACAACTAATGATAGGATATATAACAGGTTTAGATAATTTTTGAAAAAATTAGGGCAAACCTAACTTCTGAGAGAGAAGATTACACTGAAATTTTGTGATATGTGCTTGCAAGCAAACATTAAACTGGTATTTGCAAGAGCTGTATCTAGCTCTGATTTTTTTTTTTTTAATTAATGTTTGTTGTTGTTCAGTATCTAGTACAGCGATTCCTCGCTGCATTTGTGGGCCTTTCTGCAGCTTCAATAAATGACTTTTTGGGGGGATTTGTTTCTTTCTCCAGTAGGTTTGGTTTTAAATTAAACAGTTATCTACTGTTTAGGAAGAGTGTTTATCAATGTTACTTGGGCAGAGCAGCCAGTCAAGGATTTGATGTAACCCACTCATCCGGAAAATCTCCCTCTTACTAGCTAAACCAACTTTGACAAAGTGGGGTGGGAGCACATGTGTGCCCCCAGATGTGGAAACATGCACATTTGTTTAAAGATCAGGATCTGTTCTTTGTGGCTGTAATAAAACAAACACATTTTTGAGCCAAAGAGATGCAAAAATCAGTCCAATAAAGTTCTTATCCAAAAGTCTTAATGCTGTCTGGGGATTTCCCCTGACTTGGAACCATAAAGATTTGCTTGTTTGATTCAAGTAGGGTTGAGTTAAAAGCCCCAAGGTGCTTTCTCTCCCTACAAAAGTGCTTTAGCTGATTCATTTAAAACTGAAAAGTATTACATTTTATCACTGATCTCCCAGAGCTGTCTTGCACAACTCCATGTTTTAAGTATATGAAGTTGTCCATTTCCATTTTAGTTGCCTACTTAAACCTCTGGTTCTATGTTTAATGTGTGAGTTATTAACTGAACTAGAGAGGCGATATTGTCCTCACTACTGCTGTTGATGTTACCATCAGCTGCTGGTGAAAGCAAAACCTTGAGCTTGGATCCTCCTCTATGTCTTTGAGTACCCTGAAGCGTTGAAGTCAGTCAGCTGGAACTTCGGGATCTGTACAGGAATGCTTGTGTCCTTGGCTGCCAACTTGTTATTTGGAGGGGAGACCTCTTTCTTAGGAGAGTGTCAGGTTTTTGTGTTGACAGGTAGATGTTTCTCCTTGTGCTGGTTGCAATGCTAATTTTATCTCCCTTGACTACTCTTTGGAGGGTGTTGGTTACCTGAGAGCTAACTGGAGCAGATTTTACTATCCAACTCCAGTCTGTTGTATTGGAATGAGAGAGAGAATTCTGTTTTGGGGCGCTCATACTGGCCTTCTGTCACTTGTTCTCATATGTCAAATTACCATATTGGATTAAGACCTGTCTAAAATACAGATGCTTTTCTATCATCAGGAAATATCTTAGGAAGCAAATTATGAATACAGCAGATGGCTATATGAGTGCAGTTCTGAAATCATGGTAGGAGAGTTGTCCAGACTTGAATCCTTTCTGTTAATTTTTAGATAACGAGGATAAACTATTCTGAATGTTATAATTTAGAAAACCTACTGGTTGTACATGAAATAAAGCATGTATTGAGCAAACGATTTTCATAAAGTTGAAAATTCCCAATAAAGTATGAGCTAGGGAATGAGTTTTTACTGATGTTGATTGAGGACTTTCTGCTCTAAGGGAAGAATGGTAAGAGAAATTTAGGTTATAGTACCACTTTGGATGTGTGTTTAGTCTAAATACTTAGTAGGTTTCCCAGTTTGCTTAGAGATGAATGAGGGCAGAGCTGTAGCTAGAAACCAGAGGCCAGAGTTGTCTTTGGACAAACAGCATTCTGGTAAAACAGTATCATAAGAAGTGAAAGAAGTCTTTGGACTCGTAACTTTTTTTAAAAAGTTGTTTTCAAAATTAGCTGAATGTTCTGCAACTCTGTCACTGTTGCGATTTGGAAAGATCATACTGCTGCAGTATGGTAGGTGTTAGTGGAAGTATGTTTTCAGATGTACCTTTGATTTTTTTTCAGTGAAAATAGTTTTATTTTCTTATGCTAATCTTTAAACATATGTATTAAAAGGAGGAATTCTTGTGGTAGTAGGTGCAGGAGCAGCAAAGATAATGGCGTGAAAGCATTTGGGTTTATGGGTTTGAGACTGGTGAGAACCCGTTTTGTCTTTTTAGCCAGTTACACTGGTGTGTTTGTCATAGGAAGAGCTAAGTAATGCAGTGTAGCTGATTGTATAACGAAGTCACAGCTTTTGTGTCTTGTAAAGGTACTGTGATGCAATGGTACAAAGTAATTGAGAGAAGTATGTAATTACGTTCAAATGGAAGAATAACAAATGCATCCACATAGTTAAATTTGGTATACGTTACTGGATGTAGGATGGTATTTATGAAATCATATGATATTTTGCTCGTGCCTTCTTGAAATAAGCAAGTGAATAGAGTGAGCTAACAAAACTGTCACCAAGAATTTCCAAGTTCTGAACTTCTTAGCTGCTTCATTAACTGGGTATGTTTTAACATTTTCTTAAAGTCAGAAATAATTATCTCACTGAGCTTTATCTCAAGCTTTACAAAATGAAAGACAATGCAATTCAGTCTCATAATTTTCCTAAAAATGATGATGAGGTGTAGGTTAAATTAAAAATATATACCAGGAAATCTGCAATAGTATTTTACACTTTGCATGTCCAAGCAAATATTTAAGCAAAATATGGATATGAAGAATGGACTTACCTTTTTAAATGTACTTTAAGAGGATCAGGTAACTGTCACAGTTTACTTCTGATATTGCAATAAGCTGTGTTTTAGTTGAATGCCTGATAATATTGTGTTGAGAAGATTATTAGATTTTAAATATAAAATGCTTAAATTTTAGGAATGTGCATAGGACATTTTGCATAATCCAGATGTGTCTGGTAAAAGTGTAGACTGTATGGAGTTTGTTTAATTAAACTACAATAGTAGTGCTTTTGACACCCCATTTATAGTTAAATTTTGAGATAAAAAGCTGAAGACGATGATAGTGATAATGTCTTTTGAGGCACATGAGACTGAAGGGCTTTTTAATAGCTTGCTTTTTAGCAAGAAACTTCAAGAAAATAAGGTGAAAAACAAAAGTCAAACTAAGATATTGAGAAGAAAACTGTGTAACTGGTGAATTGGTGTTTGAAACTTAGCACATTTTTAATAGATTGAGGTTGTAGTGAAGGTTATTGTTTGCTTTTTTTGGCCAAGCAAAATGTACATGTGACACTTAATCTGCTAGAGATTTGGCTTCAAAAATGTGTCCTCTAAGTTACTGCTTAATGGTCGGTTTAGCTTGATTTATAGAAAGTGTGGTACATAGGTAGGTGGGAGGTTTGACCCAGGGGTTTTTTTGCTGTCTCCCTTCTGGGATACCTGTGTATCCAAAGAGAGGGGATAGCGGCAGAACACAACCCCTTTTTCCTTTCTTGGAACTGTGTAGGAGGCCAGGAGGATAGCTAACCGATTGCATGCAAGTGCGGAGGGGAAATGATGTTCTCACTGAATGTTGATCTTAATCCAGAGCTGCTCATATATAGGTGAAATAACTGTTTTTTCATTTTATGCTTGAGTGTCTACTTTCTTCAATGTAGGGCAGTCCTCTAACTTGATTACTGGAGTCATGCCTGCTCTGTTAGTGGGTCTTCTGCTCTGCTCAGTTCTCTGAAATGACGGCAACACTTCCCGAAAGAAATCACAAAAACATCTCTATAGGATGACTAAAGAACTTCTCACTTACAATATAGAGAAAGCTGTGCAGCATCTAATTTGTGACCTGTTCGGTCATGTGCAGATGCACACACAGTTGAACTACGCCTCTTCAGAGAAACGAAGCAGTGCTTTGAATTCAGATAGTTGAGCCCTCCTGTAGGCAACAGCTCTAATTTGTATAAATTGTCAGCTGCTGACGTGGTTGGCTCTGTGTTGCTCCTGTAATCTTTCACTAAGGCTGCTCCAAGGCCACATACTCTCTGCCTGACTCCTCTTGACTTAGCATAGGATGTTCTGGATACGCAATGGAAATCCAGTGTGGGATTCTGCTGCGGTTATGTTTTCACTGAGAAACAAATACAATTTTTTAAGTTTAGTGGAGCAGAACTTGAATAGTTCTTACTATAGTGTAGTGAGGTAAGATCAGCACTTCCCTTTAGTTGACCATGACTGTCTACATCCCAGTAAAAACTTGTCTTCACTAGGTTTATACAAAAATACCGTTAAAACCTATTAAATATCATGCTTTAAAATTCATCTTTTTGGAGGAAAGAAAAATAGCCCAAATGTTACTGTTTTGATAGGGAGAAGCAAAGGCATGAAATCAGGTATTTTTCACTTTGTAAACTTCATTATTGTGTTACTTGTTGAAGAAAGTTGCTTTTTCTCCATTTATTTATTTATCTATTGAGTCCTGACAAGCAGAGAGCTTGGTAGCTTGTGGTTTCTCAATTGGAGGGCTATCTCCTGTAGTCTTTTAAAATCTCTGCATCATAAATCCATGGGCAGCTCTGAGGGCTGAGGCTGATGTGGTAGCGTTCTTTGGGAGCTCTTGAGCACTCCCAGATGCTCCACCGTATCTGGTGAATAGCTGATGAATCTGTTTTCTTTTATTACTTTTTATACTGTCTCATGGAAGTGTCTGTTTAGTTTAAAAATGTAAATAGGACATGTTTAATAGACAAGGCTGTTCTTAAATGCTTAATCATCATTTTATTTGAAGTCAAGTCTTTAAAAAAAAAAAGTCACTCTTTTCAGGTTTTCTCCAAGATATTTTTTCATAATGTAATCTGCTTGAGTCAATAAACAATTACCCAAGTCTCTAACTGCTTTAAATATTTAAAACTAAATGTTTATTTCTTTTAGGTAGAAATATTCCAAAATATTGAAGCAATTTTAGTATTTCAATCAACTATGTGAAATTAATCATCAAGCAAAAACCACGACTCCAGTATAAAGCAAGAAGTTTGTCAGAAACCACTCTTAAAGCCACATGTTTCTAGAAAGGCACTGTAGACTAAATATGATACTCGATTGGGTAGAGCATGTAGATTGCATGCTGGTGGTCAAAGAAATGAAGCAATTAACTTCAGTCATTTAGTGAAGTAGTTTTCTTGGGTTACATCATTTCTACATAAAGCCTAGAGCTGCTTTAGCCTGATGTAATGCAAAAGAGCTTTAGGGGAGAACAAACCTGTAGCATTTGTGGCGTAGAAGTATGAAAATTGATGTTGTTTATAAGTTAATGCTTTGTTTGACGTGCAATTTTAAGCAGATTATCCTAACTTTTAAATGAAGTGCTGCATTGGCTAAGGTTCAGAAGGAACTCCCCTGAACTAGTGTGTTTGTAGCTGGACTTGTTTTGAGCTGTCGTTGTTAAATGGCATGTGCTACCTTTATTTACAGGGGACTGGTACCTGCCAGCCTCGATGGAGGATCAGAACCCTGTTTTGCTAAGAATATGTCCATTGAAAAGGTGATTTGTGCCTCAGACAGTTTCCTCATGAGGAAATAAGATACTCAACCTGATAATTCATGCATTAACTGCCAACTGTGTTGTCTTTACTGAGATTTTTTTCCCATGGGGGTAATTTAACTTCTCTGAATTTTCATGTCAGCTCTCTATTGCCACTCAGAAAATGGTGTAGCTGTAACAAGTGCTATTTTCATTTGAGTAAAAGAATAAGGTGCATTTCCTTGATGACTGAGGTTGTTCCAATCACAAATAAAGGCGCATGTTCCTTATCAGCTCGGTACATGGCTATGTAAGAATCGGTGCTAATGTTAAAATGGTAGAGTCAAAGGTGCTCCTAGCCTGTAGTTAGCTTTCATTCCAAAGTCAAAATCTCCCTACAAAAAAAAATAAATCAGATAACGAAAGGTACTGTCATTATTACTAGTATTATCAGTATTACTGTAGTATTAGTACTGCATAATTATGAAAACAGATCATGTAAAATTGGAAAAGTAAATATTAAACTTTTCAGTTGTATTCCTTGTCCTGAGGAAAGCCTCCATTTTGCTTAAAATTGCCATGGCCTAATGGATTTTTTTTATAAAACTTAAAAGTTTTGAAATAGGTTGACATTCTTGGCACTGCAGATGTGGGTGGAGGCTAGAAATGTATGATTTTGAAATCTCGCTTTACATTTTAGACTACAGTACTTGAAGGAAGAACCATAGTTGGCCTCAAGTCCTAGCGGGGTTTGTTTACCTTCCACAAGATCTATTACAAGTATCCTTTATTTTTCATAGGCCTGACAGCAATAAATGAATTTCCTGTTTGTGATCTGACTACAATGATTATGTAAAGGGTCTTTATCCCTGTGCTTTTTTCAGTTTTGCTGTCTAAAATTATGCCAATGCCAGACAATATTGCTGTCTATAACTACATCAACAGTGGCATAAACGGTAATGGACTGAAGTGGGTATGAGTCTGCTATCTGAATGTGATACAATTTGGTTGTGATTCTAATACTTTCATACATATAGTGTTTGGGTTTGACTGTTAATCAAGCCATATGTAGTAGCTGCAAACTGGACTCATCAGATTCACATCAGTGGATTTTACCTGTTTCAATGCCTTCATTTCCTCTGTAACAGTGTATGTGAAAGTGTAACGTGCTTTCTTGCTGCTAACCCCTTTTGCGCCCACTAGCCATTTTTACTATTATTGCTTTTTGTAGAGGATATGGATATGTTAACATCCTGTATCTTGCTGTAGGTTAGTTCCTCTTTCAAATCCCATTGCCCTGTGTAATACTGTGATACAGTAGGTTTTGGTGATCGGAACCAGTTGAAAAATTTTACCTGCTTTAATAGCAAAACTAATGGAGTGCTTATGCATGGAAAAAACCCTCAGTGAGAATTCTGCGTTATTTATTTTCCTTAATAGTCTTTTTGTAATTAAAAAATAAAATAAGGGGAAGTATCAGTGCAATAGTTAGTGCAAAATACACGTGCTTGTATCTGCAGCACTGACTAATCAAAAAAAAAAAAAAAAAAGGAAAGCTTGGTCAAACTCTAACCCCATTTTCAGCCTGCTTGGTAGTATCATCTTTCCTAGTGGTTTCTTTTTCAGTCACATGAGATGCAACTAATATTCCTAGTGCTTCCTGATGATTAAGAGATACTGGTTTTCAGTTTGTGTTTGGAATGAAAAGTGAGCTTAGTTCTTGAAACAATGGAAAATCAGAGATATCAGAAAACTCTGGATTCTATAATTTGTCATGTTAGTTTGGCTTACCCTAAAAGACTACCTAATATGAAAAAATGTCCCTTGGGGTGTAGAGATGTATGCATGGGCTTATGTACTCTTGTAGAATTTGTGAGGTCATATCACATCGCTGCCGCTGTCCTTTGGTCTTTGCAGCTTTACAAAAGGTAAATTCATAGTTGAACACTGTGCCCGAGAAGATGGGACCTGGGATATGCTTCAGCATTCATCTGCAGTGTCAAGCCACTTCCTGACTTAGCTGTATTATTTGGACTCTTAAGATGTTACTGTTCCAGTTAAACACCATGGTTTTGGGTTTCTTGTTAAGTCTGGATAAAAATTGTAATTTGTGGAACATTATTGCCAAATATTTGTACGGGAGGTTTCTCTTAAAGCCTTAGTATGGAGCCCTTATAAAAAACAAATAGGAGAAATCTTGCCAGCAAGGAAACAAACTTTTAAACTGTACTGCCTCTCCTAGGAGTGGAATATCTCTCCTCATTCACTTTTTTATATTAGTTGAGTTTGCACTAATGGTTCCATCAGATTTTAAGTGCTGCTTAAAATTGAACACCATTGCCTGGCAAGAAGAGACAGTATTTGGTGCTTGCACACACCCTACCGATGGTGTAGACTCCACCTTGGAAGCCAGTTTAAGGTAAAAGCTTTTCAGAATTAAGCAACTCTAAATTTAAAAACATCTTCAGCTGAGTAGCTCTCTAACAGGGTTGTAACTTCCCCTTTTCAGTGTGCACCCTGTTCCAGAATGAATCAACCAGTCTCACTGACCAAATCGGTTTTAGAATGGGCTAACATGCACCACTTGCTAGTTTTAGGTTTCTGTCGGTTCTCTCTCCAAATCTCCTGCTTGCCAATTCATTTCCATTAATTTTTTCAGATAACCTAAATATTTCATTCAGATCAGAAGTGTTTTGGTCAGACTTTTTTCGTGGATATTCTTCCCCACTTACTGGTATCTTTCAATAGAAAAAGAAGCTCTTCTATTCTCCATTTGTTCAGTCCTTTCCCTGGGAAAAAAATATGCAGCCTGCACGTGTATGTTTGAAGCTTTTGGATGCATATTGTTAGAGGGGCCTTGTTAAATTTATGGGGATAGTGTCACTATTCAAAGATCTGGTATTTAGTTTGCATCCTGAACTTGTGTGTTGGTCTTTCAAGGTTTTCATTAAAAGCAAGCCTGCATTTTAACTTGTTAGTTAAACTGAAATCAATTAAGCAATGGATTATTTGGCGCTCTAGCTTCCTTTACTGTAACGTTTGTGACACAGGTTATTTAGTGAGGGGGGGACCATTGATAAGAGCAGCTTCTTCCCTACACTTCTGTAATCCACTGTCTGTAGAATGTGACACCCCAGTAATGCTCACGTTAGGCAGGTGAGCAATTGGGGCATTGCTGCGTGTCCAGCTGTCTTGGTGACAGGTCCATCCAAGCATCCTCTGCCGCCCCTAATTGCTCCTTCCTATTTCTGAGCTGATTGGCAGTAACAGTACAACTGTGTGAGGCACGTCGGGGAGTGCATCCGGCGGTGGACCAGCCTGGAAGAACAGGCGTGGGTGCAGAGAGGGCTGCTCTGAGGGTGGCCATTTCTCCAGACCAGCTGGTTGCGCAGGAGCCCTGCACTCGCTGCCCCGCTGGGGATTAGCGCAGGGGTGAGCTGGGGCAGAGGCTGCATGAACTGGCACCGCTTCCGCGTACGCATGGAACGATACCGTTAAAGACGGAAGGGAATGGTTAGGTCATGCTCTTCACCATCATTGAGTATATAGTTGTTTTCTACAGTGCATACCCCATTGCTCCATGCGGTTTTAAATGAGACTTCGGCAGTTTCCTTTAACAAGCAGCCTAACTGATCTCTTACAAATTTTTTCTGGGTGATTTTTTTTTCTCTTTTTTTTTTTTTAATCTCACTGCTCATGTACTCCAGCTGTGATGCCAGTATTGGATAGTGAAATTCAATTTACAGCTTCTGAAGTTTATCATTAGCTTTGCTGGAGAATGTACAATATGTACTTGAAACTAGATTGTTGTTTAACTTTCAATATTGGGCTACAGAATTTTAGCATCCTCCTGAAAATTATAGGATGCTGTACTGAACCAAACATGATACGCTAATCCTAAACAAAGTTCACCATACTGAATACTTAAAAGCACAAATTTTTAGTATTAGCTTCAGAGTATAGCCCTACTGGTCTCCTGTTTTTTCTTGTTTTGGGTTTTTTTTTAAGTAGTTTCATAAAAGTTCTTTTTTAGTTTGCTGATTAAACAAGACTGTGCAGCCAGGAGGGAACCTCTAATTGTTTCCAGATGTTTAATGCTTGAGCTTGGATGAGGCCCTACACTTAGTTCACTTCAAGAATATGCTAAGCTGTCTGTTTCTAACTAAATAACTTTGTTATAGCTGGACTGGTCCATACTAATTTTGTTTTATGATCTCCCCATTATTATCTTAGTTCATAAGAAAAATATGCCTTAAGCCAGACACAAAAGCAAAAACAGTTTCACTTGCATATTTTTATGATTGTTTGTGATTGGCGTTGAAGTAGGTTTTGCTTCTGAGCTATACTTACCAGCTGGCTTTGTCATGTAAGTTTTAAGACACTTAGAGGCTCCATCCCAAATCCCATAATTACATTGTTAATCTGTGATTGTCCACTGGTGGCCTCTGTGAGAAACCTGAGGGAGCAGTGTTCTTGCCTTTAGTAAGACACCATAGCAATTTTGTCAATCTTTTAATTTTCTGTAGCAGTTTTTCATAGCAACTTTATCTGTTTCTAGTGAAACAACTGAAGAAAAATTCTTCAAGAGCGCAAAGGAATGTTGTGTTACTGCTTATTCTGCATGTTTTGAAAATATGATAGTAACTAACTTCCTTATTTATTTCTAGTGTTGTTCCACTTTTAAAAGAATCCATTGGAATTTTGATGCAGCGAACTCCTCCTTCCCTGGAAAATGCTCTGCCTCAGTGCTATCAGAGGGTGAGCTCTTAGGCCATTTTTTTTGCTTAAAATCTAACTGCTGACTGATTGAGCCTCAGCTGTGTATTCTGAGGATGTTTTGCAATGTTTTGCCAGTAATGCCCATGAAACATGCCCATGATTGTACAAATGGAGATACCAGTTTGATTCTTATGTTTCTGAAGTCCTAAATTGTATGTATAGTTTCAGCTCAATTTGTGTCCTAAAACATGTTACATTGGTTTAGAAAAATAGATCCCAAAGCCTTTCCTTTCCAAGTACTTTGTGCCAATAAGTAGTGCGTAATGTTTTTGTTCTGTTTGCTCACGGTAGTTTTTGTCTCCCTCTCCTTAAAATCTCCTTCTGTCTTTATGAAAGTGAGGTGGCTTAACGCTGAAAGTCTGTATCAGACTATATAGGTTACCCTGGATTTGACGTCTCCCAGTATTTCTCTTTAACTTATCCATTATCGTGTCATGTTCTGAACAGTCGATGTGCCTTTGCGCGGTTAATAAAATGCATGTGTGGAGGAGTGCCATTGTTTCAGATTGCAACCGTCACGTGGAGGGTTTGCTAAAATGGGACAGAGGAAAAAAATGTTGTTGGGACAGACCTAAACCCTTGCCAAATATTTACAGAAATACAATATATTAGTATTCCTGTTAATAGTTAGAATGTCTAACAAAGTGTTTATGGGAAAATTCCTGACTAACCTCTGCATTTGCAAAAATTACTGTTTAAATTTGAGATGACATTCAATTAAGTAACTTTGTGTCTGTTCTCTCTTGGATAACTTTTCAGAAATGCACAGCAGATCTCAGTAAAATATATGTAGAATACAAATACAGCTAGATAAAGCTTCTATGTATATGTAATGACTTTGTATATTTTCATTTTCCTTACAACCACTGAGGCACTAATAAGGAATTTAAGTGAAATATCACAAATTCCATAGTGAACTAGTGGAAGTAAAAGGATACATCAGCTTCTAAAATGTTTTCTAGGAAAACACAGTACATATAAATGTTTTTTCAGAAATACATTTTTTCAAAAGTTGCTTGTCTTTCAGGTGCAGCAGCTGCAAGGAGTTTACAGTTTACATGATCCGCATTTCTGGACCCTCTGTACAGATGTTTACATAGGGACTCTGAAATTACTAGTAGCTCCTGATGCTGATGCAAGGTGGATTCTAAGCCAGACTCACAATATTTTTACTCAGGTATGTCTGTCGTCAGTGGAAATCACACACATGTCAAAGTGTGTATCACCTTTCTCATGATGTGACGTAACTCTGATTTAAAAAAAAAAAAAAAAAAAAGGAAGTGTTCCTGGTTTTGGTATAACTGTTGAAAAGTTTTTCTGCTGTGAGGAACAATTTCAAAAATCTTGTGTAGTGTAGGTAGAATTGTTGTACCTCTCTGCATGAGCTTTTGCCACTTACTGGAGATAACAGCTGTAGCTCTCTGAGGTGTATCAAATGAAGGTGAAGCCCTATATTGACCACTGAGAAACCAAGAAAATAGATGAGGATTCCCTGCAGGTAAAGTTTTTGACCACAGACTGGACCTACTTCTTTTTGTTCACTGTGCTGATGCTGTATTTGTCATTCATTGCTGTTCCCTAAGAAGCCACATTCTTTGCCTGTTTTGTGTTGCCTTTTAGTAACATCCATGCTGTGCTGGTCATTAGTCAACACTTAACCAGCAATTGTCATCTTTTATAAGACTGATGTATTCTCCTTTATTTTCTTACAAAACTTGAGTATCTTTATATAAAAAGACAGTGATGTATTTGACAGCATTTGAAACTGATATGAAATGTTGGAATTCTTGTGACCAACAGAAACCTTATTAGAAATTGATAGTTCTTGCCTAAAGAAGATCAAAAGGTCAAAGACTTCAGCCATTTCTTTCTGTTGCTTCCTTATATATTTAACAATTAAAAAATACAAAATTCACTTTGGCTACCTGTTCAGGTATAGGTACTGGATATGAATAGTCTACAAGCAAAATCTAGAATCTATTATACATGGTGATGATAAAACTAAGGAAGGCCATCTAAACCTTGTTTCCTACAACTTTTGAGGGGAGAAATGGTTTGATGCAGTTCACATGCCTAGAGGGTTACTGAAAGTTATTTTGGCATGTCATGTGAATTCACTGTAGCTATTCTTGTTTCCCGCTAAAAACTTAGAGTAGAATAGGTTCAAACCATAAATCCCATGTTACGTTCTTATGCTTTGCTCCATTTTAAACTGACAGCTCTTCAAGCAGATAAACTTTTACATTTGTGTAGCTTCATTTGTGACACTGTTGTTACTTAGGATGAATCAGAAAATGTAATGTGGCAAAGCTAATGTTAATATACATTTCCTGCATATGCATTTTTTGACTGTATGAAGAAACATGTATTCATACAGCTCTCTAACAGTTTGTAGGTTTACGAATTGCCAGTAACTCAATGAATGATTTACTAAATGTGGGAGATCTATTACAGAATAACAATATACTAAGTTCCTTGTTAGGTAACTTACTGATGCAAACTGGTGTTCAGGACAGTTAAATTGCTTTGGCTTTTCAGTTTCTTTTAAACTCTCCTTTTCTTATCCGCAGGCGGGAGTGAGACAGCTTTACGTACAGATAGATGTTGCAGCCATGTAGTCAATTTCTGAAATTGTGCTGTTGGACCAAAGTTTTCTGTACTGTATAAACTTCTCGAGACAGTTGCCTCCACCACTGTTCCGGAATTGACTGAATAGACTTCTGCCTTTGGGCTACTGATGGAGTTCACTTCTAAGGAGTAAATATTGATGAATGTCATGAACTTCAGGTCTTATCTTTTTGTGGCCCCTAAACTTGTAAGTTTTTGTGGGGTTTTTTTACTTACTACATTTGTTCCAATAGGAAACTAACATTGTGGTACTGGAAACCCTGTCATGTCTTCAGTGAAGCTGCTGAAACCACTGCTCATTCCCATAAAACCAGTGTTATCAGAAATTGGAAACTTGTTTTGTACATAATGTCACAATGGCTGACATGCTTCAATATAATTCTATGTTTGTACAATTGTTTGTACTTTGCAAACTTAATGAACCAAACCATATTGGGTTTTCAAAGTGCCTTTTATATCAGAAGAATTTGCCAGCATAGATATGGAACATCAGAGGGTTTCATTACTTTTACAAATATATCTTGTATGCTGTCTGATATTTACTAGTGATGTATGTGGGTTTTTTTGTGAACTTACATAACTGTAGATGTTAGACTTCCCTTACTCTTGTGTCTTACCAAACAAACAGAAAAATGCTAAATGTAAAAGGCAAAGCTATTGTGAAGAGACTTGTTTCCAAAACAAACTGGATACTTTGTTGTACATCTCACGTGAAAATCATTTTAGTCAAAGTATTAGACTTAAATCCAATTCTTAAGTCTTTTTATACTGTTACAGTAATGAAATATTACATGATGCTACCCATGTTCATAGTCACCACAAGACCAGGCAGCTGAGGTAAGATGCTGGTGACAGAAGCAATGCCTGAAGCTTTTCATCTTTCAAATTGTGCAGGGAAAAGAAAAGAATTAAATCACTAAGTTGTTTGAAAACTTAGTCTCCTTGATTTTAACAGACTGTAGAAATTTTTATTAGAGATTGGTGAGATAACTGTTGCTCTTCCAAATACTGAAAATAGGTGTTCCTGGTGGTTATACCTGAAATGGAAATAAGGATCATCTTTCATGCTATTTAAAATTATGCTTTTTCTAAGTTGACAAGTCCTGATATTTTTGATTTTGTCTGTTCCACTGTAATCTTATGTGTTTTCATCAAAATAAGTTTTTCTCAATGCAGTAAATTTTTTTCCAGAAACATTAGTCAATAATATTTTTTTTAGCATTTACTTTCATTTTATACTTTCAGGTTTGAGTGGTGCTTTCAAAGACAATCTGCTAGACTTGGTATTACAGCTAATGATTCTATGAAATTGTAGTAGTTAACTTGGTAATGGAAGATTTTAGAAATGGACATTTTACAAACAGAACATTGTGGAGTAAAACAAGATGAAAGCATTCTTATGAAAAATCATAGCTGCTCCTGATTGGTATGGATTTTAGGTATTCTTCTGGTACTTGATATGAGGAAATACTGAAATCAGGGCCCTCTGAAGCTGATGATGTCTGTGTAGTAAGTGCTAGGCACTATGAAAATATCTAAGATTGATTTGCAGAAATAGTTTGTTTGCTACTGTGATATTGCTGAAATCATGATAGAGAAGAGCTGTTTCTTGCATTCATTTCTGTCGCTCCTATATGGTATCTGAATTCTGATCTCTTTTCACATGAAAATGCTGATAATTGCTAAATTGATCCCTGGTACCTGAATTCAGCATATAAGATGCAGGAATGTGATTGTTCATTCTGTACAAAGCTTGGGTCTGTTCACTTTAGCTTGCAACTGGAACTGAAAATTGGGTGTAAAGAAATAGAGCAGTAAAAAGCCACATACCATTTTGAAGCTTTACAGTCCCCTTCTCCCATGCACATCCCAGTCTTCAGACCCTTCTTTATCCCTGTTACTGGTTTCTGACCCTGTTCAGTTCTCCTGGGAATGCAGCTGCACTGTTCCGTATCCCTCTCCTCTGGCCTCCTGCACGGCAGCCCCATCCAGCTCACGCCAGCGCTCGCCTCACTCATGCTGTGCCACACCTGCACTTCTGCAGCGGAGGACGGCATCTGAAGGCTACGCAGGCAGCGAGGGAGGGTGCAAGAATCCACTCAACAAATCTGGATATCAGTTTAAGATATCATTTGTATATCTGATCACAGAAAAGGTAGTTAAAAGATAAAGTTGTGATAATAAGCGCCAAGACCCTTCACACTGTTTTTGCAGTATGTTACATACTTCTTGTTTCTTGGTGGCATGATTTTTTGATTTTTATAGGTAATATTACTACTATCTGAGGCTACATAATATCAACAGAAATCATTTTAAAAGAAGCACTAGTGAACTTTGTAGCAATTGTATCATGATTCAAGAGCACGCTTTGGTTTAAATCATTTTTGTAGCAGTGTGGTGTGTATTTCAGGTCTAAGCTTTCTAAAGTACTGTAGTGCCACCTAAGTTGTTAGGCCTGGCCACTGTTTTACTTTTGTTAATGAAAAGACAATTGCCACAATTTACTCTAAGCCTCCAAGTGAGAATCTGCCTGGGTTATAGTTGGGTTTTGTTAAGATGTAAATCTACAAACTTTTTAAATACCACAAATGGAGTGAAAAAGCCTATAAGCTGGTTACAATCACAAAAATTAGTTTTAATCATGTTTTGAAGTCTTTTTATTGCCTATGAGGATTTCTTGGCTGACTGTTGGAAACACATGCAGGTCTGGATTCTCTAACCAAGATAGTGTAGAAACATCAAGTCATCCTTAAAAGTAGTGAAGCAAGCATGAAGCTATGTATCATGTGTTAACTATAATTCTGAGGGTAATATAGGGAAGCCAGTTTCAAAGTAGACTTAGCCTTTTTAGCCTTTCTGAAAAAGATAAGCATCAATAGATTCTACAAAAGGCAGTAGATATATCCAATAATTAAATATGATTATATCTAGAATGCCAATAAGCAGGGTGACATCTGATTTTTTTTTTTTTCCACCTACTTGCTTTGGTTTTAGGAGACTACAAATCATGCAATTGAAAGTGAAACTGTTCATATCTTGAACATTGTGTTTTGCTAATTATGTAATACTTTGCTTATTATAAAACACTTCTCCTTTAACATGTTAATGGAGAAGCCTACTTTTTTTTTTTTTGTTTTTTTAAGGACAAAAACAGATTTGTATGAATGACTAACATCCAGTGATGGATGAATGTCTGCAGATAATCTGCTAAAACTGACTTTTCTGGTACCGGGACTAGATTTTGAACTAAGTTTTCCAAATACAGTTTTCTTATGTTTTTATGTAGCTGAGGATTACCTGCTTAGGGTTACTGGTCTGTATAAAGGGTTTTCTTCTGTAACTGAAGACAGCAACTTACAACCATACTGTCCCAAAGGCTAAGTCTGCAAACTGCATGCTTTTTGCAGGAACTGCTGCAAAATGTTATTTCATTTTTCTAAGCAGCAACCTGTGAAAGTCTTAACTGCATTTCTGGAGAGTTTAAAAAAAAAAAAAATGCTATAGAGTTCTGTACTTAAAATGCCCCGAATGTTTGGCATGCTAAATAATGGTGGAAGAAAACTGTTCTTCTCCTTAAGAGAATACATCATAAAAACCAATCCTTTGTAGGCTAATCCCAAAAACTTATGGATAAGACTTGTTCTTTATACAAATAGGGCCCAGATAAAGAGCTAGACTACTTATGTGATTTGCTAAACAAATGCAAAAAGTGCTGGTCCAAATAAATGACTGCTCTTTATGGAATCCTGCTTACTGAAGCTAAAGTTTAGTCTCATCACTTGTAAGAGCCAATGACACTGTCCATTGTGATACTCAAACTTTCGAGCTGTCTTACAGGTGGTTCTTGTCTCTACGTACAGATTGAAACTACTTCTTCTAATAAAATGGACCTTAGTGAGTTTTAATATTCTTAATTTTTTTATGAAGAAGTAAAGCTGGGTTTAAAGACAGAGGAAGGAAATGGTATTTCTTTTAATTTGTTGGTAGGTGAGCCTGTTGAGAAGCTACTGCTGAACTGCAGTTTTCCTACCCTTAAACTAAACTGTTCAATCAAATTGTGAAGTTCATGGCTTTTCCTTCATCCTGAGTGCAGATTTAAGTTGCAGAAACCTTGATGCTTTCATAAAATGCAAATTAAGTTGGGTATTACTGTTTATTAAATGCAAGTCCTAACCAATATTCATCTAACAAGATCTTTAAATACCAGTTCAGAGCACGTTTTAGTTACTAATTAAGCCCTGTCTTGTTTTCTTCAGCAGCTATCAAAATGTCATTTGCTGTGATTCTTGTCATCCCACCCCTTTTAAGTGTGGTTTAGGGGAGTAAGTAAAGAGGGATATATGTTATACATAAATGTATTTCATAACCCACTTCTCTGACTCCTAATACTGACTGGTTAATTTCTCCTTTATACTTGCCCCAAAATCCCTATTTGCAACCTCCTGGGATTCCCTTTGGGTTTTCTCCCCCCAAAAATCTCCCAATTTGTTGCAGTGACCATCTGCGTTGGGACCTCATTGGCCAGAGACTGCTATAATGTGAAAAGATGCCAGCTCTGCTTCTGTTTTGTCTGGCAGGTGAAGACTACAGGTTTTGCTTTGTGCAAATACTGGTGAATCTACGTGTCTGTTTTAGTGAGCCACAAAAGTTCCTGCCTATGTGGTAATTTGGCAGAAATAATGTGTAAAAAGGAGTTGCATATTTCACTTCTCAAATGCATTGAAATCTTTCATGCATATGGCAGGGTCTTGTACAAGAGTTAAACGTCTTGCTGCAATATTTTGGCTGGAATGTGAAATAATGTGAATGAAGAAACTGCTAAAAATTGTTCCTGGTAGGATACAACATATTGCTTGCCTTGTTCTCAATTACAGCTACTTTCAGCTACATGAAATACTCTTAGCAGTGAGCTTAAGTTGAATAGAGCAGTGTCCAAATACCTGTGAAGAAATTTGATAACACAAGGAAGCTCACCAAAATTTTGAAGACCATATATTATTTTGTTCTGGAATACTAATGTTAGTAGCTTAGCCATGACTTGTCCCAAGTGCAATATTAGAAAATTTTAATGTAATCTTTTCTACTTGAATATGGTCTATATAATATCCTATATTACTGAAAAAAATATGGGATCAAGTTTCTTTCCAATAAATTTTCAGTTAAAAATCTGTATATGTCTGTTCTATTGTCTTCTCAGTATGACTAGTTTGAATAGCAGCCACCATCATCTGCTAGCTGATTCTGAAGAGAAAGCTCAGTCTTTTTCTGAGAATTGTTGCTGCACTTTGAGTCCTGTGCTTCATAAATGCTAGCACTAACACAGAGAAATCTAGTTCTATTATAAGTTGCAAACTTCTGAAATGAGAAATTCCATGTGGCTTCTACCTTTCATTCCCCAGCTGTTCAAAGGGTGAGTTTGTTTTTCTTGGTTCACAGATTTGTAAAGAATATTTTCACTCTCACAAGTGTAAAGATAGATACAGACCTCAGTTTTTGCACACTATTGTATTGTTTTGCATTAGTGACAGAACTCCTAGATTTCTGGAAAGCTGAAATGCAAAATTCAACACCTAAAATACACTACCACAATATATGCAGGTCCAATTAACATTATAGCAAAAGTGATGCTGGATGGACATCTGCTACACCTCTTCTTCAGTTCTGTCCTTACACCTTCTTACCCTAGTCATCAGCTTGAGGCTGATGTGGATGTAAATGTACTGAACCAAAGGGCTCCTGGGGTTTAAAGGCTTTTGGAGAAGTCTTTAGATGTCATAAACTAATACCAGCAGGTGCACCTTGCATTTTGTAGCCTCAGATAAAAGAAGGTCATGTTCCTACAATGTTGTCTTTTGTAGCAGCATACAATCTAAATGCATTTAAGCAAGCTCTAAGATGGAATAAAAACTTAAAATGCTCCATTTTTATTTAAGCAGTCCTTTTAAATGCATTATTTTCAGAGTTGGAACAGCTATCAACAGAAAAAAGCTTAAGCATTTCTAATTCCAAAGGATGCATAGAGCCTGTTACAATCATGGAATGTAGTGGACCACCTAATTCCACAGTGGACATCTGATGTAGTGTGCCTGAAGCAATTTTCTGATCTGGAGCACCCACACGTGCAAGGCCAACGCAAATGGTGTTTTCAGTAATTTCTGTAAGAAAGGAGAGTCAAGAAGTGATCCTTCTAAAACTTTTTCAGGGGCCAAGTTCAAACTGTCACTAAAAAACTTGATTTATTGAGTAATAACCACATCACAAAGGAAAGAAAATAAAGTGCTTAAGCATTAACACCAATCTCATTAAGTCTCCAAACAGTAAGTCAGAGTGGCCTAGAGAGTAGAAGCCTGTTCTCATAAGAAAATAGCTGTATTTTAGGGATGTTTATAAGTATGAATTGGAAGGCAGCAGAAGTAGAATATGAAATTCATTCTGGAATTGTATTCACTTAGAAAATACTGCTGCTTCTGATTCATTTACCCATAGGATAAAATGGAAGTATTGTTTCCTTTTCATCTTAACACAGTATATCAGGAGTAAACTTTTAAAAGAAGGAGAATAGATGGGAAAATTATTTTTTAACAGAAATTCATCCATGACAAGAAGTCATCTTCATAACTGCTATGAACAAAGAAAAACAGATTTCATCCCGGTCTTAAACATCTTCCTCAGTCTGTTCTTGACTAGTGTTAAAAATTCAAGGTCAAAATCACAGCCCTGCATCTTAGAGTTAATCATCTAAATTCATGCTATTATTCATGTAGAGCAGAGTGTGACCAGTCTAAATAAAACATAGGGGAGATTTTTAAAGCCTAACTGATCTAAAATGCTCAGGATCCTTCACCATCTCACAACTCCAGTGGATCAAAGAGCTCACAGTTTAAGATTGACAGAAACAATACAGGATTACCAAACTGAGACTGACTAAATCTCCAGGAGCCACTAATGCTCATTCATCTGTGTTCACTGACCTACAGGATGCTTGAACTCTGTCAAATCCATCTCATGATTAGGATTTAAAGCAGCCTAATTCCACTGCAGATCAAGAGAATGCTCAAATTAAAAGGAAAGGAGGAGAGTTCAGAGGCTTGTCAGTAAGTGTGAACAGGGAGGGGTAGTAGTAGATAGAAACATTGCAGTAATAGTACCTGGTTCTTCTCCTTGGAGCCTCCTATTTTTAATAATGGTAAGAAGCTGTTCTGCAGCTTGGTTCACACTCATGTAGCGTGGTGGCTCATATATCTTCCTTCCCCTGCAGGGAAAGAGAATTAGAGTAATTTAACATAAAACCCATCCCACTATCCCTAGCATTCTTAGCCTATTGCAAATTAAACCTTTGGACCAACAAATTGAACTTGAAGAAGGCCAGGGTCTCAGGCTGGGCCTTTTGGACAAGACTGAAATTTTTAAGGAAGAAAGAAGTCTGTTGTGTTCTCAACACACCTGTGAAACAGCAGGGCTTCCATCTGGCAGATAATTTAAGTCTTAAAAGCAAATTCAGCTGTTGGAAGCAATATGCAGGTTTTGTGCAATTGCTCCTGAAAGATGCATTGGACCTAAATTCAAGGACCAACTAGTGTTTTCCTATCCGATGCCTTGTAGACAGATGATTATAGACTAGAAATATATTCTTAAATGAAATGCTTCTTAGTTATTTTGCCAACTGTGGATTGACTCAAACAGATTTTATTTTGGAGCTCCAAAACAAACAAAACTCAATGTTACTGTCAGACTTCATGAATGTGAATTTAAACCAGAGTTACAGCATGTCTGTAAGTATTTATATTCTGCATTGTCAAAATATACAGATTGCAGAGGGATGATTAAGATGTGGCAAGAGCTTTTTTCAGATGCAATTAAATGAACTTAGTTAAATAAATAACATATATAAAATTTTCTTGTTAAAGTGTGGTGTGTATTCAGCATTTCACATTGTTTCTAGCCAGTGTAAGGAAGAATTAATTCAGGACACTGTTTCAGCTATTAATCTATTTCAGGATGGGATACAGCACTACACAAGACAGAATGGTAGTAAAATAACACTTCATCTGCCAAGCAGAAGGTTCACCCCACTCTGACCTAATCCTTCTCATAGAAACAATTAAAACAAAAATTATCTGCTGCTGCAGCTTCATTCAGTTACTGTAAATAAAGCCAGGTCCAAATGTAACCAACAGAGAAGTTCTACTTAAAAGGAACAAAAGACTATGCCCCCTGAGAAGTACAAGAGGACAAGGCAGGTGAGTTCAGTAACAGACTATGGGCAAAGAACCTTTGTAAGCATGCTGTGTGCTTCCATATATTTTCAAAATGATGACTTACTTCATTAGATTCTCCAGAGACTGCTCCTTCACTTTAATGTCTGTAGAACAAAACAGTAATATTAAAACACAAAATCCCTACAAACTTTCCAGTTACACTTTTCTGTGTAGGTAAAGCTTAGTTTCTGTAGATTCTGTAAACTTCATAGGAATATTCTAGCTATTACAGGAAAACAAATATGAATTACAGCCAAAGTTTAACCCATTCTATCCTGCTTAATATGTTAATAATAAAACACTATGATTTTATGCATGTGTAAGTTTCATAGATTTTGGAGCAACTTAGCAGAATAAAAAATACTGCTAAGTATAAAAATGGCAGGTATATTTACCATTGAATAGGATTGCTAAATGCTAGGATGTTTAACCACACAAGGATATTGGGACTACTCTTAACTTATGAATACTGTGTGGTCACAGGAGGTAAAACAGTATGACTGATCGACAGCGATTACATCACTACCATGCAGGAACCTAACTTTCATTAGCACTTCCTTCCTGTCCCCATCAAAATTTAGAACAATCTTCTGTTATGGGAAAAAGAGGATTGGGGGGGGGGGGGCAGGTAAGAATCTGCACATTTGCAATTTTATGAAACTCTACTAGACCACAATCTCTCTGAGAGACAATCAAATGATATTAATATGCATTACACTCCCTAAATATGCTAACAGACAGCTGTATTATAATAATATTTTTCAGGTGTTTGAATATAGATTATCAAAGTGAAAGCTAGACACATTTTCAAACTTAATTAAAAAAAGAAAAAAAGTATCACTTAGATGATGAAATCAACTCCTAAACCAAGGTGATTCTGAAAGATTTTCTGAAAGAATATGCAAAGTTGCAAGACTACTGGTGCACAGCCTACCAAACTGCTTATATGTCAATGAAGCTGCTTTGAAATCAGAAATATATCAGCATTTTTTTACATCACATTTGCTTACCAGATAATCATATTGGAGAATCAGCTGAATAAACAATCAATACATACATCAGAATGACCAACTAGTATTAAGGAAACAATTAACTTGGAAACTGATAGTTTTCGGCTGTAAGTCACAATTAGATTCTTATATGATAGTATGACAAATGTCCCTGAATAAAGAGATTTATAATTCAATTTTACTATTTCAAAATTTTTATTCTTCCTGCTGCATAAAAAAATTAAACATAAAAAGGGAGAATGCAGAAATGATTATAAAAAGAATCTGAAGAATACTTTAATTTTAACATCTAGTCATAATAATCCTTGTTTGAAACATTTCTGAAGTCATCCTTTAAAACAAATTATCAAAATTCTGCTTTTTAGCCAAGTTTGAAAACAACCAAATTTCAAGGCATCGGAAAGTTTGATGTGCAGTGATGCTTACACATTTAAATTGTTTTCTGATCAGGATTCCTCCAGTTACCACAGAATTTGTTTTTACTTAAAATATTCATGTATCAAGCATTGACAGATCCCAGCTGTGTCTGAAAGACACAAAGAAAGGATATCTAATTCTATATAAAAATAAGCAAGTGCCTTATAGTGTATACTCAGGCAATTCTCTGACCTTTAAGAAGCTACCCAGACAAGTAGACTTACTCAGGAGATTTTCAGCCTAGGATTCTTGAGCAGGAAAGATAAAGATCAGACAAAGCCATGGGATTGCCCCTGAGGACAGTGGTCAGCTAGAATCACTTTTCTGTTTCAGACCCATGATCAGCAAGGATTTTTTTTATAGTATGCAGGCTTCTCTCCTGACAATCATCTTTTGCCAAAACATCATTAGATAATTCAGGAAATCAAATATCACCTTGCAAAATAGAAATGTGGTTAAAGGTATGATTTAGCTCCTCAAAAGGTCAAATGTATTGAGTTTTAAACTAATTAATTCAATAAAATGTAGCTGCTATTTACTGCAATCTCATTTAGACCCTAAGCTAGATCTAGCTTAAAATTATACTGACTGTTGTAGCAAACACAGGCTTCCTGCTCCCGTTTGACTTCTATGGCGGCACAATTTCTTACAGATTTTCTGAAGAGGAATGAAGACGTTCCTGGCCACCGTAGCATGAACAATAGCTGAACTGATTCTGAGTACACATACACTAAAGCTTTGATTTTTAGAGTATTTTCACAGATATACATTAGCTGAGAACATTTGTTTAATCACAGACACTTCATCTCACGCCTGTCACTGCTGTGTCCGGACACCGGGGAAGATGGTAGCTAAGGAACTGGGATAGCTGCTGCTTACCAAGTAAGCACAGTGTGTGCATTCCGTTCTGCCTGTTCTTCTTGATCTTGTCAAAAAAGCTTTCTGGCTTCCATGCATCTGTCCAGAAAACTATAGAAACTGTTTCTCCAAAATTATACAACTGTAAAACAAAACAAATCCAATAACACACATATACAATTTTAAAAAAAAAGTGGAAGAGAACACAAAACATGATATAAAAATATTGAACAGTTGGCGACATTGAAAAGTCCTGAGGTTAGTTAGGAAAGAAGTTTTATACTGCAGTGATCACTCTTCTATAAGAAGCTTAAGTCTGCTCTTTCATAAACACTTAACAAAACATTGCATTAAAAAATAATGCTTCCTTTTAAAAAAAAGCTGCCCTGCAGTTCTCTGTATCTCCTGGTTAGTTCTAGTACATTCATTTGCATTCTCTCCTTTATACCAAACCTGTAATTAGTGAACTGTTTTTCTCTTCTTGATAACAGAGGAGATATGCTGTTAGGCCCTTACTTGCTGAACAGTAAAGCATCTTACAGAACAACTAATGAACTACCTGTAAAGTTTTCATCTGTCCCTGCATTCCTCCTTCCACTGTGTATTAACTTTCATTCTACCTTCTGTACTTTGTGACTTAATTCTGAAGCCCTTATAAAGGCAAAACGTTGCAAGGTTAGAATCAAAATTATTACTTACTGCTTCTAATTTCAGTAAAAGATAGGTAACTTCTAATAATATTGTAACTCTTGCAATATTTTCCTAAGTTTTGATTCTACTGCTATGGTATGATTTGTACTAAAACAGGTGCAGATGAAAGCTGTACCATGCAAAAGAAGTTACAGTCTAAAGAGGCATTTGATCTAAAGACAGGGAGAGATTGTGCATGTAGCAGAGAGGTGAAAATTTTTCTTATGCACATATGACAAAAAGAATATTGCTAGCAGAATCTATATTAAGTATACTTACTGCCTTCAGCCTCAGTCTTGGCACTATTTATTACCATAAGTCCCTAATCTTTGTGAAGGCATCTGAAGCAATAGTCTTGCCAATCATTTCCAGTGATGCAAAACTGAAAGTCAGATGTAAGCTAAAGCAGAATTTGGCTTGGAAGTTTTGGTAACTGACTTGAAAAAGGGTAGAAGTGCACATCAATTTTGGTCAATACAGCTCTGGAATGAGGCCAACCAAGATAGATTTTACAGCTTGCCAATATTCTGTCTGCTTGAGCCCACCTGTTCTGCCAGAGATTGGTAAAGCATGGAGATAGTCTAGCTACAGTATTTTCTTCTGCCTGTACTGCAGCTACATGGTTCCTCACTGGTAGGCAATGACAGGGAAACAACAATTATATAAACTGACCTCCCCACTGTCTCTGTAAACATGGAAGGAAGAATTGCTTTTCCAAGCCCACTACAGGAGGCACTGTGTCTGCTGTTAGCAGAGGAAAGGACCCTGCCTAGAAGTAGCTCTGACAGCTCTGTGCCATCTGGGGATTCCCCTATACATACTTGTTTTACTGTGGCACTAGGTTGTGGTTTTAGCTCCTTTACGCTGGCAGAGCAGAACAGAGAAGACAGAGGGCAAACAAAATTTGAATCAAAGCAGAAACACATTTGTTTTCCAGGGATCAAGAGCTCAAATTTTAACCACTCATGCTGACAGGAACAGCATTTATTCAGAGTCCTGGAACACTACTGAAGGCATTTCCTCTTTTAAATATTTCATTCTAGCACAAGGACAAGAACACACAGTGTACATTTCACAACCTAAAGGTTCTTCCAGTAACCTAAAAATAGGTTGAACCAACAAGTGCTCCTGATGTAACTTTTTAAACTATTTAAAGGCTATGGTTCTAGAAAAAGAAAAAACAAGCTGTTTTGCCTATCTTTCATTTGGCTAGTTAGAGCTCTTTCCATTTTGCAGGCAACCTGAAGAAAAACTATCAGAACATGGAGTTTCTCTTTCTCTCCTCCACTGTTGGAGCATCTGGGAACAAGTTAACTTTTAATCTCATTGGTGAGGCAGTAGTATACCTTCAGTCATCAACACCTGCTGAAATGTCCAATACCAGCCTGACTGACTAGTTTATTATCTGCCATCTGAAAGCCACTGCAGTCATTTCCCAAAATGAAGTAGCCCTCCTTCAGTACAGAAGGTGGCCTCAGATTTTTTCCACAGTTCCTTTGGCATCTTGATAACCTGAAGGAGAGAGACTTCTACCTCTGCCTTATAGCAAAGAAAGAGGTGTGCAGTAATGGGCAGAACATTACTATCCGATAACAAAGTTATAGGTAATCAGATCTTTTAAACCAATCCGCCACATCATAAAAACAAGTTGGATATCCAGCTTGTATATCCTATGCTAGTTGTTCTGATCTTATTATTTCTCTCAGCTGTTCTTTCCATTGATCAGAGATACTTCCAAAATCTTTGCCAACAAGTTAAGCAAGTTATCCTTTTTGTGCAAGCACTACCACAGTTGGATTCACTGAATCTGTTCTGCTGATTTACCATCAGCACCAGATTTTGCATTAAAGTTTGAATGTCAAAAAAGAATAAAACATTTTTGTCAGATAGAGCTTGTCTGTTCAGTAGAAGGAACTTTAGAATGTCTTCAAGAAATACAGATATCATGAGAAAACCATAGTTACAGTTTCAAAAAATTATACAGCTTGGTTTCTCGGCAGCTAGACAGCATAAAAGTAGCTTCTACACTAACAGGATGGAACAGGGAGTATTTTATTAACCTCACAAATGCCTTTGCAACTTATACTTTTGTACTAACTAAACAATGAAGAATAGATTTCCTAGCATTAATGCATACACATTTTTTACTTTAAAAGAAATAAAAGAGTGGAAAATACTACTTTGGAGACTTTCTGGTATACCAATAATCTATGAATTCTGTGGAACTGAAGCAATGAATGGAAACTCCTATTTTATTTATTTTTATTTATTTATTTTTGCCTCTTACAGAATATTGCACAAAGCAGAGTTCTTCAGTTCACACTTTCATGAGCTCAGAAGCTGTAACTTTGTTTTATGCACACACATAATACGAAAGAACGTCTGACAACTTTTGGTTCTGAGGTGCCTGTCTGCTCTCAGTTAGTATATTTAACCCTTCTATTAATATTTCTTGCTTTACTTGTTGTTTATATAAGCAATACGGATAGCTAATTGTGATGCCAGAATAAAGTATGAGAGAAAAAGCGCTGTATCATGATCTTAGCTCTGAAAGCCTGCATGTAAGTGAAATTTCAAAAGAAACTACAGAGCAACTTCATTAATGGCCCATCTGAATAACATTAGAAACCTGAAGCTGTCCAGATCACCAGAAGCTCACTTAAAATACTGGTGTGGCCAACCACCACAAGAATACAGAACATGAGGAGAAGGAAGGAGTTGAAACTAAATAGGGAAATTAAAAAAAGGAAGATTCCTTTCCCTTCTAAAAAGTACTTTCCCCCCTTCCATCCCCTCTAAAAAGTACTAAAGCAAGCAGGAGAGAAAATGCAAGATAGTATTAAAGGGCAGTAGGGCAACAGCTGCAGAGAAACCAAGAAGTAAACATTTCAAAATGCAGACATTTATTTTTACAGCATCTTTGCCAGAATTATTGCTGTATCAGCTGCAATGGTGACACTGCAATTCTTCAGTTAAGAACCTAACTGCTGTCCTAAAATTTCAGAACAGTTTCAGAAGTGGGAACATTCCAGGGGAAGAAAGTAATAGGGATGTAATAGGAAGTAATAGGGATCTTGTCATTATGTTTTTTAGACTCAGCACCTTTATACATATGCAAATGCTCATAAACCCTGTAGGATTATAACGATATTCAGCTATGTTCTGTGCTGAGATGGTCACAAGTTACATTGTAGATTATTCTTACAAGACAGGAGTATTCTGCCAATGAAGCTACAGCACAGCCTGATCACATCCCACTGACACCAAGAGGCTGTTGCTGCTCCGCCAATTCCCCAGTGGAATTTGGAGACCATGTAGTACCTTGCATCATCCCAGGTTGTGTCCTGATAAATTTCAATGAACATACACTGAAAGCCTAAGACATATTTTGTTTTATCTTTGTCATAAGAGTTTTGCTGTGATGCTATGCAATGTTCATCCTCAACCTAACAAGATTTTTGTCCCCTTATCCTCCATAACCAGTTTACACTCTTCTACACCATATCTACCTCATACTAAAGGGTCTCTACTGTGCTATTTACTATGTATTTTGCCAGAGAACAACTTGGGAAGTAGAAGGATCAGCAACAAAGAGGTAGCAGGAATCAGTCAAGCTTCATTTTTGGTCCTTATTGGTCAAACAAAACAATCATAAGTTTAGACCTAGCCTTTTATGCCATATTCTCTCATACCACAGGCTTTGAATGCATAAGATGAGAACTTTCATGTGAAATGGATGTTTCTACATTTCACACAGACAGGGCTGGAACTCCCTTTGGTACTGCAAGCCAACAGACTGGTTCAGCTGTCTCATGAACCTCCAACCCCCTTAGTATGTGCCAGAGAGAAAGCAACTGTGAAAAAAGGATACCTGGCTGAGGATAGCCCACTCCACATGATTGCAGTCTTCAGAATGCAGCTGAGACAAATTACATAAAAGCAGGTGAAGGGAGGAACACTTTTTTTTTTCCTCCCCTCTTCTTCTTTCTTTCTTTTGGCTGCCCCCTGTATCAGTACTTAGGAAATAGACACTCCTGAAGCAGAACAAATTCAACTATCAAAAGACTCAGAAAGTTATTCCATGAAGCAGACTTGAACAAGACAGGATTTACCCTCCAAAGGTAACATTATCTTGTCTTTAGTAACCTCCTCAGACTCTTCCCAGCAATACTAGACAATGATTCCTTCCCACCCTCCTCATTTGGTTTAGTAAGCTGAAACAGATATCTAAATAGAGACTTGAATCTATTTTGATTAAACAGGTGTTTCTGGGTCATATATCCTGGTAACAAATGCCACCGAGTTGCACAGCAAATGTGAGTAATGAAGTAGTGTAACTAGTATTGATTTAACATTTAATTGGTTTGAGAAACAAACACTGAATTTTAAAAGGCTTGGAAAGAGGCAGTCAGCAAGAAAACCAACTAGTGATAGAAAATGGTTTATAATTTTATGTGGAAAAAAAAAACATTTTGCATAGAGCTTCTCAGATTAGAGTATTTTTGAAGGTTAAGGCACAGACAGGGTGGAACTCAAAGCTTCTATTCCTGCGTTTACTAGGTTTTTTGTTTGACTTTGAGCATGGCAAGTAATGATAGCATCCCTCAGCTTCCTTATCTATAAGCAATACTTCTGTAGCTGACACAAAAAGCTTACTCAACTATTAAAGACTCAAAGATAACATGGTAAGCACGACAGAAGAGCTGCTTTTGTGTTTCAGATACAAATGATCAGCTAGTAGTTAAAAGGCAAAACTACTTTGTAACTGTAATTGTGTTACAATAATTAACTGGACTGCTAAGAAAAAGAAAAATCAGTGAGATGAGTCACTGAAAGAAAAGAGGGGACAGGCAGATGTTTGTTCTGAAGCTATTCGGGTGGAAAGTGGGTATGTCTCAAAAGAAAGGCAAGTCTTAGCCATGAAATGTTTTTTGCTAGCTACCTTATCAACACATTAAAAAAAAAAAAAAAAACGCACCTTACAAAGCTAGCAACGCTATTCTTCCAGAAATGAGCGCCTCTTACTTTGGATCTAGTCATGTTTATTAAACAAAGAGATAAATGGAACCAGGTCTAAGAACGGGAACTGAAAGCCTAGGAGTTGTAATGGTGCTTCTTGTACAAGGGAAAGAGGTTTGACTCTTTCCTTCCACAAAGCCCTTTCTTAGCAGATCTAAGGCACAAGAAGAAAACCGGTTGCTAAAGACAACTTAAGAACACACCACTTACTTAAAGAATCTTGAAGCAGATCAGACCATTCATTATGTTTTGATAATATGAACAGGAAAAGAATATGCTTTCAGGTTGAGGAGGGATTTGTACATTTAGGGTAGTACAAAGAATATACACAGAATTTTAGCTAACTAGCAGGATTAACTAATTGGATATGTTTGCTGAAGCTTAAATCTGCTCACTGTATTCTATTCTAGATGTTTTCAAGTATCTCCCTTCAGAAAATCCTGTCTCATTTTTCTTTTCCTCTGTGGATCTTTTATCTTTCCTATCTCTTTCCTTCTAACTCCTTATCTCAGCCCTTTGTCTCCCCATGGCTTGTCTCCAGCTTTGCACTTCAGTCCTCAATCATCTTTTTCATAGTAACACTGTATCTCAAGCCATTCCAATTTCAGCATCATTCTTTCACATGCATCACAGGTCAGTATGATGCTGAGCAAGTCAGACTAGACTCTTTCCTCCATCTTCAGCTTGCAATGCTGAATGATACTCCGATGAAGAGAACTAAGGCCATGTCTTGCTCTGAGGGTAGCTGAGCAGTGGTAGAACAGAGGTTACTCTTCAAAATACCAAATTTCACAAACCTAGAGAACTAGAGCCCAGCTGATAATGATGAAAGCTGAAGTGTACCACTAGTTATCACCTATTAGAAGTGCTTTGTGAGAACTCTGGTCTTTCCTTGGGGACTTTCCCCCCACACCTGATTTCCCCAGCAGCATGCATAGATACCAAACCTCATGACTTACTTCATCAGCATTTGTTCTTGACTATAACAGTCATAGTGATCAACCTACCTCAGTGTCAGACTCCAGACAAGAGAGGTAAATCTACAGAGAACATACTAAGGGGCAATTCACATGCAGGCAGTTTGCCTCTTGGTTTTTCCCCCTTCTTCTGTTTTTACTTGTTTTTGAAGGAAAAAAATAGAATAAAAATCTGACGCAGCAAGACACAGCAAGAACAGTGTAAAAGGGATAGCAACAGCAGGTCACGGAGCCTTATGTTCAGTCTAGTACTTTGCTAAGTTATACTGTCCCCAGCTTTCAATAGCTGCAACTCATTGTATCAGTTGGCAGAGAAAGAACTTCCCAAAAGTTCAAAAAGTTTAGTTTTTAAAACTAAAAAAAAAACCCTCAAGTCTTTATATAAAGCAATCTTCACCCGTGCAGTCTCAAAACAGCCATACTGATTCTGTTACGTTAAATTGGCAAGACAGTAAGAATTTCTTCTTGAGTTTTTTTTTGAAGAGATATTCCCTCTTCTTCACTAAATATCTGTAATTTGGCAAGAAATGTATTTATGTTCTTTGAATGTGAGAAACAAACCATAACTAATATTTTGAAGTTATCATCCAAAATGTAATGATGCTGCTCACACATTTTGCAGAGATTGCTGCACAGTATGTGTGATATACGGAATCAGAAAGCTTACTCTCCTGACTTCAGTAATTCTCTACATTGCAGGAAAACTGTACAACTACCAGCACTTTGCTAGCTGCACAGAAACATTGCAGATGTTGCTGATGACAAAAGACATGTACTTTTGTGAACGTACTGGGCAGTAGCTGTATTTTACTGAGGGTCTAATCAGTAGTTACAGCTCACTACGCACACGGCTTTCAGAATAACGTATAAAGGTGTTTCCTGTTTTTCTCTAGTAAGAAAGAAAGAGGTTTTGTATCACAATCTGATTAAAACAAGAAAAAAAGCCAAGCCTTTTCTGTGGTGAAGCAAAAGAGGAATCCCTGCTATACTTGACAGCAACTTTGCAATCTGAAACACAATAACTCCAAAACCAAATTGATGGCAGGAGACAGTCACATAACATATAGGAGGTGAAGACTGTTCAGAGAAATTACAAACCTCTACCACAACTCTTAATTAAATCATAGCTGCTTTTTAGTGTGATACCCTTCACTTGCTGTTTACACTCATAAGGCGCAATTAAGAGTTAATCATACAGCTGATTATAGTCCTGTCCAGTAACACAACATGATCACAATTTCCTAAAATGCTTTTTACAATGGGAATGTTGAGTTATGAGAAGGCAGCCCCTCCCAAGCCAGGACGGAAAACGAGACTATTGCCAGAGTGAATAACATCACACTTCCTTCATGGTCTGTTCCCCTCAGCATGGGTTAGGGAAATATTAGCTAATCTCCAAAACTGTGCATATGTGAAAAATGTATACGTACTTTTTGTAATATACTCCCAGTTAGTTTTCTGCTCTCTTTTTTCAGCCAGCCTAGAAGCCCTATACTCCTTCCTTTGCCTAACTGTAGTTGCAGGGCAGAGCAAGCTTTCAGAAAATTTTGTCAGCTGTAATCTTTGGGAATATGAGCCTTGCATCTTCTTTCCTAATGGGCATAAAAGAAAGAACAGTAAAAGGTGATGGGTAGGAGAAACCACTTGTCAACAGTCTGACAGCAGAGGCAAACTTTGCACCGCCATAAAGCCAAAAGGGGAAAGGGTGAGTCCTAGCCTCAACTCTGGTGTTACCCACCCCAATAAGTGCAGTCATGCGACAGCTGCCACCTGTCTGCTGTACACGTAGAGTTTAAACACCAAGGAGCCTATTTCCTTCCTAAAAAGATAATTTTGCCCGAGTCTTACAGCAATAGGCAGGTGTCACTAAGAAAGTGCTCACAGGAAGAACTATAAAGATTGTGACAATCCTGTGTTGCATTCCCTTGTGTACTAGCATTCTATGTACTAGTACAAGAACGGGTGTCAACACACTGCTGCTAAACTGCCACATCAGACAGGGCTCCTGCATTTCTAAACCATGTCATCCAGGTGTGATCAAAGCCAGAGATTACACTCATCCTATTGCAACAGATTTTCTGTTGCTGGGCAGCACTGAAATAAGGTACTGGGGTTTGTCAGTGTATATTTGAAGGTATCACTTGTTTGTTGAAATAAAAGATAGTGTTTTTTCTGTTAAGTTAGGAAGGAATGTTTCCTCCTGCAAAGATGACAGCACATTGTTCAGACCCTCAACTCCTGTCTGTAGCACCCTTACATTCCCATGCTTGCTTACAGTCTTGGCAAATCTCAAGCTTTGTTTAAGGGTTCCTATACAGAGGGAACAATTTTGAATGCTGAGAGCGCAGGTTCCCTGAGGCACAGGTGATAAGATAAGAACATACCCTATGCTAAAAGGATCAGTAAGAACAAGAGGAGGAAGCTGCAACTAATCTACATGTGATTAGTGATGCTACATACACTGACACAACATTTTTCATGTAGGAAAACAAGTGAGCTGTATACATGTAAAAGGAAGTAGTCACGGATTTTCTTGTTGGACACTAGATCTGTGCTGCTTTAGCCATGCAAGAAGCACAGAAACCATCACTTGTTCTTTCAGTCCTTGGCTAGAGCAAATCCCTTATATCTCAGCAGACAGGCAGAAAGTGAAGACTGGTCAACTCAGGGGAGAAAGAATGCATCATGTGCAAAATTCTGCAACTAGTTATGATCCACGCTGGACGCATACACAGGCCTGTGCATGTATTCCTTTTATTACAAGAGCAGAGTGTTTCTCGACAGGATAACAACCTAATTTCAGAATAAACTTATTGGTGACTATCAGTAGTAGAAGGAAGCCAACATGGGCAAAGCTTTACCTGTAAAACAACTTAAATATCAAAGTCTCATGGGGGGGGGGGGTAGGTTAGAGGGCAGAGAAGAGAAGTGTTATACACATGCACTCATAAAAAGGGACTTCTGCTGGTTTTGCTGACGCGTAGCATGCTAAAAAGGAAGTGTACATTTCTGTTGTCAGAATTTGTTAACAATTGCTACAGATCTTCAAGCTTTAGATTGCAACATGCCTTACTGCATTAGTAGAGAAGCTCAAAAATTCTAAGTTTAGCAGTCGTGGAATAGCATATATACAAAAAAAGTTACCTGTAAACCACAGCAGCCCACTGCATTCATTATTGAAGCATTATGAATGACCCTGTATGGAATCCCCAATTTTACTGCACGTAGTACTAAATCACTGTGCGTTGTGGCCCTGTGGTAAGAAGGGAAGGGGGTTAAAGATTGAAAATATACAGTGAGCTTATGTTACTAGCACTGTAGTTTGCTTTGAAAGTAAAATCAAATCCTTCACAAATAAGACAATGCAGAGGTGTCAAAAAGGCAACAATAACTTTACTTACTGTTATGGAAAAGTAAAAACTGCAGTAAAGCTCCCATATTTTGTCTTCCCCAGCTGAAAATACAGGCAGCCTCACTATGCTACTGTTCTTTGCAGTTTTCTGGTGTCATTAAAACTGCAACACTAGCACAATTGTTACTTTTAAAGTAACTTTGGCAAATATTTGAAAAGGAAAGTTCCATTTGTCCTTTATCTTCTGCAGGTGTCTGTTGGACATCTGTTGAACTGTAAACATCAGCACTACTTGGCACAGACTTCAGCAAAATTCCAGTATTTCCTTAAGTACCGCACAGCTAGGCCTTCTCCAGCACATGCTAGGAAAGCAACACTCAAATAAGCAGAACTTTGAACAGATTGAGGTGAGCTCTGCGCAGTACTTGGAAAAGCCATCCTTAAAGTCAACTCTTAAAATATTTAAGCCAAAATTACTCCAAATAACAATGCCTAAATTTGTTGAGAGAAAAAGTTTATTCAAAAGTAATTACAAACAATTCTAATTAAGTTTATAAATAAGCTCAATTTGGCTCCAGGTATCTAATACTCAAACACCTTGCCATGACTGGAGCGATAATCACTGGACTTGCAGTTAAGAGAATTAGGGTTAGAGTCCTTTTAAGATGGTAAGTAATTATGGATCCAGGGTAGTCTTATCTTTAAAGATTTCAAAATTGTTGCTGTTCATCTTGCTTGCAAACAGTTTAGATACATGATAGGAACTACATTTTTCCTTGTGAAATATGGAAATGCACCTACCCCTTGTCTGAATTTATCAAATCTGACCAACGGCTTTAATCATGTCCTTTTCCCCAAGGTGTATCACACACAGTCCTGGCCATAACAAAGAAGGAAGCAGAGAAAGAAATAGCATATGCTGATCAGAATAAACAGAAAGACTGTTTTCACCCTGGCCAAGTTCAGTCCCCATACAAAATCCCCTTGATCTTTGGCCTGATATTTCCACCCTGCATGTCTGACTAGCACCATTGAGCAGATCAGGTGCCTCAGATAGCAACACAAATGTGGCAGCAGCTGGCAAGGTTGTAAGGATGAACCTTTAAAAAACAAACAAAAAAAAACAATTGAACAAAAAAAAACAGTTTCACTGGAGAAACTAAACACAGGATCTGATTTTGAGAAATCAGAGACCTGATAAAAATAGACTCCCAGATCCAGTAGAACACAGTAAGGTTATCTAAAACAGCACTCCCATTAGTAAATAAAATATGCTCCTGACTTCCATAAGTAAAGGCAATTTAAGAATGCTTGCTCTAATAGACATGGGGGCTAATTTTAATGCCTTATATTATGCACTTCACACACATAGGACAAGGGGCACTGGAGGATTTTGTGGTTATGCTAATGCTGACCAGCTGGCTTTATTCACTGAAATTTGCTCCAGCCACTATTTTTTCCCAATAGATCTGTCCATAATGACTGTAGCTAAAAGCAAAGAGCCCTCAGCTAATATCAACAAAAGGCCTGACAGAGTTAGCTCTCCGCACCCCAGGCTATGCTATTTTCTGTCACTGAAACAGCATTCAAGAAGTTTCATGGGTAGTAATAACATAAATATTAGCACAGGCTAGCTGAAGGTGGGCTTTCTGGTATGATGTTAAAATTATTAGGCTCCTGCTAGCATATTTACAGTTGTTACCACATCTCCAGATGAAACATTTGCAGTGAACAACAGTGAGAAGAACTACAACATAGGCATAGCTAGTTTTTTCACCTTAACCGTTAGCCACAGACAGCTGAGATTTTCTAAAGATTCAGCCAAATACTCTTCTTGCATGCAAATATATTTGAAATACTAAGATCAGCTGCAGTCACACAGTTTGTGTCCACCTTCCTTGCAGCTTCTCCTAGGACAGGAGCATTCAGTTCTCCTTCTTAGTAATCTCATGAATCCCTAAATCCATAGGGCACTACACAGGCATAGGAACAGTTCTAGCTGAAATGCTAAGAGCTAAGAACATAAACATTTAGATAGCATCAATTCATTCTAAAAAAGGGTAGTTTTCTGCAATGCTGAAGTATGCTATAGTTACCAGAATTGAAGCATTTAGTCACTAAAACCATTGGTGTGTGAGGCAGATGAAGATACCGCTTACAAGTGATTATATTTCAAAAGATGAAGGGTTTTTGCTTTGTTTTGTTTAGCCTTGTATGTTTACTTATATCAGTCCCTGGTCCATAACACAAGAGTACAGGTAACATGGCTCTACATGAATCCTAATTTTAACATTAACATGCATTGAAAGTATAATTAATATTTCTGAAATATAGCATCATCTGCCCCTAAGTACTAGCTTAATAAAAGATTCTCTTGGCAATTCCCTTCATTCTGCATTTACATAAATTATCCACTTTTGATAGATGTGCACACTGCTCCTCTTTTTCATAAACTCTCTTTATTTTCTTCTCCTACAAATAGGGTGCTCCATGATTTGATTTTTCTTGTGCCCCTTAACGCTATGGTATAAATCCTGAACCACCAGCTGGAGACTAAAAGGTCTTTTGTATGACTTGACATTACAGATTGATGATGCCTGACTGAGAAGACAGAAAGAGATCCTTCTGGTGATAGAAAAAAAATATACATACCTTCCAGCAGGAATACAAAACGGAAACAAAAGGCTTAATAAACCAAGCTAAGACATTTATAATGACCTAAGTGACTTTAAAGACTAGCATATATCAAAGCAGAAGCACTATACAATGAACAATCAGCACTCATTTTAAAACAACTGAGAATAAAAGCCACAGTTTATAAATACAAATCACAACTAAAAGAATATGCTCTCAAAACATACTTGATTATGCCAGAGCCTAGAATTTTTTGTTAGCAAACAAAACCGGGAACAAAATATTCTCTATGAAGGCCAGCATGGAGAATGAAATGATAGCAAATCACTGCTGAAAAACAGATTTATACATCCCTGAGCTCCACACTCCTATCTGTAAGGGATGTCTGGGTGAGAAAACTCCAAAGCAAGATGAAGCGTAGAGAATTGTACATACATTTTGTATGATATAAAAATGTTTTGAAAATCAACTATTCCTTCTTCACAAGGAATTATAATTAAGAAGGACAGCCCCATTCTGCTTAAAAAAAAAAAGTGATCAGGCTAGAGCAATAATTAAAATGTTGCCTCATCTTACCCAAAGGGGTCACCAACCACAAGAAAAGCGACATCACAAACATCAGCTTCTTTTAAAATGCTATCTGCTTCTTGTTCCACTGTTTCTCGATCAGCCAAAATCAATTCTTTTCCATAAAACTCTTCCTAGAAAGTGAAATTAATAAGAAACACCAAAATAAGACATTTGGGATTGTTTTAATCTGTGTTCCAATTCAGGAACACAGGCAACATATGCTGGAAGAGCCAGCTCAAATATTATCCCCAGCTGTTTGACCCATGTGCTAGAAAACCCTACCTCCCCCTGCAAGAATACCTTAACTTCCCATTAGGCAGCTCTTGAGTTGACAAAAATTACTGCCAATCATATTATTACACCAATTTGGTGTTTCTTTATGCCATCTGTATCAGTTCAGGAGCTGCTCCACAAGTAGCCTGGTTACACCTACAGGTTGAAGGTCCCTGGGTGGCCACTAGGCATAGTAATTTAGCCAGTCATCCCACTGGAAGTCATCCCCACTCACAAGTCAGAGCCTAACTGCTTAGGCTAATTATAATACTAACATGAAACCAGATACAAATAAGACACTAGCTATTACTATAACCTAGTTTTCCAGCTTTTATTTTTCTTCAGTACATTGTAACTAACCACATCTAAGGAATGAGTTCATATTAATCCTTCACCTTCAGTTCTCCATAAGAAATACTGTACCATATATGCAGGTAAATACATTTGACTGTCCTTCAAACACTTCCCTTCAGCAGCTGAGTAATCGTTAGGTCTCTCTGCATGTTTTAAATGTATTTGCAGAGTATAACCTCAGATGTGTAGTAAAACTTCACTTAGTTCTAGAAACACGCTTACTGATTATCTCAAACACCTCTGTCTCTGTAAGTCAGGTTTCACCATACATTTCACATGCTGTTTACATGATTAGATAAAAAGTTTTTTCCAGGGCATAGACCAAAAACGGTGTTTTTGTTCTGACAGTATTCAGCACATTTGCATGGTAATATGAACATCTACAAGTTGTTAAAACTGGCAAGTCAATTATGCTCCAAAAAGGTTTTCCTCTGACTTTTCCTTTGATTTCAGTGGTAAACTCGTCTTTGCCTACAAAGAACAGTGAATTGACAAGAGAACCACTGTATTTGTACAGAAGAGGAATGGGGCTTCCATAAAAAAAAAAAGTGTACCCAAAAGCTAGAGTACTAGCCATGGGACCTCAGATAATGGGTTTGCTTCCCTTTTCTAAAGATGACCTCCTCACTCATTTTGGATAAGTTTCTCTGTCTCTGTAAAATTAAAGGGTATTATTCTCCTTGTGAAACAAATCACAAACTATTCAGGTTCTATAGAAAGGGTACCAAATATGTATACAAGCAAATCTGATACCTATGATTCAGAATGGTTGACAACCACCCTGGAGTACTACTGAGGTCCATACTATTATTAAGAAATCCTAAATTAATTTTGACACCCCACTTGTTTTTCTTAAGCATCTTACACTACATGGACTTTAGCAAGTAGTACAGAACAGCAGCAGCAGATCTGTAAAGCAGATCAGTTGGTGCTAAGAATCCAGTAACAACGGTATATACATTCAGGTGGGTTTACCACAGAACCAAAGTAACTCTAGTCCAGTACGTGAACAAATACTCTTTAGAAGCTGGAGTGCATTCCCAGAGCACACCTTTCAGTTTATTTTTACCCAAAGGTATCCATTTGGATGCTCTCAGACTGCTCCACAATGCAAACCAAGGCACATTAGAGTTTATCAAAAGCACTCTCCTGATCTAAGCTAACAATGTAGACTCACTAGGAGGTCACTAGGTCCAAACAGTTCTTTCACCAAATTGAGGGCTGATTTAGATGGTTAGCTTTGAATATATGTTTAGATAGGCAAATAAAGATAAACTAAGTCACATCATTTGAATTTTGAGATTTGATTTAAAAAAAAAAAAAGCCAAAAATACTCAGCAATTTTATTCAATGTTTTGCTTTCAGCTGGCTAAGAATCTTCTATCAAAAATTTTTTTGATTGAAAAGGCAGGTTTTGCAAAGTAAAAATATTCAAAGAATCATTTCGATTTTGCCAACTTTCCAGCTATTCAACAACAACAAAAAAATTGTCACAAACAGATTCACTCCAATTCAGGTTGCTTCAGTGTACTGAGTTGAACAAAAATACACAGAGTGTATCTACACTGCAAAATACAGCTGATATACCAGAAATGGCCCCAAATTTTCTAGCCTAGCCTCTGGCTGGTAACAACATAATGCTGACTCCAACCCAAATAGCTCACATTGCTACACGTACATATAGCTATGCATACATATACCTGAATCATTATAGCTATACTGCTTCCAAGACCCAGCTAACTACACAGCTTATGTGGAGCAGGGATCTCTGTTCTGTGAGCAGATAAGCCCCTTTTTTTTCAGTAATATTTCAACATTACCTTTCTCTGACCAGCAGACCCATGAGAGTTGTAATCCGTTGGGTATTTTTTACTACCATCATCTTCCACAAAGTGCATTTACTGACAGAAACTCATCTCCACGTCATCACATAGCCCACCTCAGACTGAACTGCATGGTCTGTTCTGGGAGACTTAGCATGGTGAGACTGGCTGGTCCACAAAGAAACATGAAAATCTAAGGTGCTCAAATTATTATTCCCAGCAGACATCATAACATGTTGGGCAAATACAGAAGTTTAAAGCACCAAAATAAGTATTTATTTTTTAATCAAATCAGACATTTTTCTAAGCAAGTTCTTCAATATTTCAGGCTATCCTCATCTTGCTAGAATTTGAGATGAAAACAAGTGTCAAAGTATGAATGTTATTTGTAGGAAGGAAAACTTTATTTTTGTTCTAGCCTTCTCACAAGGTAAAAAAACAATTCCTCCTATAACATAGAGTACATAAAGGTCATATACGTTCTCTTTATGAGATTATAACACACTGTTATTTTTTCCTGTTGAAGTTACTGATCTCTCACTCTCAGTACCCTCCTTAATATGCCCCATGAGACACCTCAGAGCTTGGTGAGACAGCAGTGGCCAAACCTACCAGCACTTCCTTCCCTACAGTGAGGACGGATGTGTAGGCCTCTAGGTACACCCTGCGGCACTGCCGCACCACCTCCAGGCCTTTCACTGTGATGTCCTTAGCATCTCCCAAGCCCAGTCCGACCAGGTACAGCATGTTAAGGCGAGAGCGTCAGAGGTGCCAGGGCCGGGTGCCAGCGCCGCCACCTACCACGAGAGGGAAGCGGCCATCAGCCAGGGCGCCTCACGCCTCGCCCAGCGTGGAGGCCTCGCCCCACACCTCACCTCGCCTCGCCTCGCCTCGCCTCGCCTCGCTCCACTCACTCACTCACTCACCCGCCCGCCCGGCCCGGCCCGGCCCGGCCGCGAGGCCTCCCCGCGCAGCCCTAGGCCGGGCTCGCCCCGCCGCCGCCCCAACGGCCGCTCTCCCACCTGCCGCCTGCCAACCACGCTGCCCTAAGCAGCCCCTCCCCCGCTCGCTTTACGGCGCTCCGCGACAACCGCGGGGTCTGCTGGGAGTTGTAGTCTGCCGGGAAGAGGCTAGACGAGCGCTCGCGGGCTGCAGCCATTAAGCATGGCCGCGCGGCAGGGGGGCGGGGCGCACGGGTGCCCTGCGCTGCCGCTCGCCAACGGCCGGAGCATCCCGGTGTTGGGGCTCGGTAAGTGCCGTGTGTCACTCGTCCCCGGCCTGGGCCGCCCCTGGCCCGGGCTGCGCTCCTCAAAGGAGCGGGCCTGGGTGCAACCCGCACCGGCGAAGCCCTGCCTGTGCTGCCCCGCTGAGAGACGCTGCAGCGCGGCGGGGAGCTCGCGGGCGGGCCCTGGGGGCGCCCGGCTCGCTGCGCGGGCCGCGAGGAGGCGGGTCGGGCCCGCCGCGGGGCGCAGCGGGCGGCGTTTCCCCCCGTGGAGACGCGGGTGCAGCCCCCTGCCGCGCCTCGCCTCGGGTCGCCCGCGCCAGAGCCAGGCGGTTCCTGCGCTCCCCCAGAAGCGCAGCTGCTAGCGGGCGGGTGGCTTTTCACGGCCACCTTCAATGAAACTTGGACCTTAGGAGGCCCCTTCTGCTGCCCTACGGCCAGGCAAGCTGAAAGACAGGTGCTTTTCGGCTTGGGAGTGCAAATGACTCCTTCCACACCCCCCTAAGTGTTATTCGGTAATTTTTATGATGTTCGGGTGATTTGTTTAAAGCAGAGCTTCTTATTGGAAGCTTTGCAATATCAGTTTTGTTCTGTTTTTTCTTTAGCTACAGATGTTGTAATCAAATGCCTGCTGGGGAATCTCAGCTTTTATTTAAAATCAGACGGCTGGTGTAACCTTCTGTCTCAGGGTTGCAGGACAAGGTCGCCTTTGTGGATTTTGAAAGAATTCAAATGCTGTTACCTGCTAAACTCTTGCAGGGCTTTAGAGGCTGTTGGTTATATAAGTCTTTATTACACTTTTAATAACAATTGTGTCTTTAGGAAAAGAAGGAGCCACTTTTCTGCTTGAAATATGATAATGAAAGGGAAATTAATTTTCTGTTGATAATTTGCATCTGGCCACATTTAATTCTGTTATCAGTTGTGTGGTGAAGAGTCCTGCATTAGAATCAGTAAGGCTCTTAAAGATTTTTTTTTTCCCTAAAGTGTGAACATGCAAAATTAGAAATCCTTTTGAGATCATATTAGTTGCCTGCATCAATGCTAGTGATTCTTCAGGAAAACTACTGTATTCAGTTGTAACAAAGCGAAACTGCAGACTAACCTGAATATATCTTGCTGTGAGTATTCAGACATGAAAGTGGCCATGAAATTTGAAAGAAGGATTTTTACTTTTTTCTCCCTTCCTCCTCCCTGCTCCAGGGAGGCAAACAAAGTATTTCCCCACTGTCAGCTGTTTGAGAATAGGGGAAAAGGATTTTTGTGTTTATTGAACTGCAGATGAAAAAGCCCAAGATTATCTTGCAGTAGTATACCCCTTTTAGCTGTATGAAGGAACATCAGATTTATACTATCCCTGTTCTTAACTGGGGGATTTGCTGATGCCTCAAAAGAGGCAAAATCTTACATGACTACAGGGCCTGAATTACCTATCCTTAAAGGTGGCTCTTGCAAGCCAGCATAGGAACATGTGAGCAGGGAGGGTAAGTATCAGGAATTCTACATTGTTATGGTCTATGCTGTGCGCATAGTAGATAAAGAGAGCGTTTCAATCTTCAGAACATGAAAAAGCATTAACTCTCCCAGTGTGGGAGATGTAGCAAAGGCTGCCTGGAAGGTGCATCACAGAGGCAAGCATGTACCAGTGACTGTTATATACTTGAGGTTCTTGTAGGTACTCTTTAATGGCTCTTTTTGCAGTAGAAAGAGTTCTCCCTCTTCCAGCTAGAATGCAGGTAGAAATCTTAGACTGGATTTTTCTTTTTCCCTTGAATAGTTATCTTTTGTATATATATTGCATTGATTAGTTTTTATTTCTTGTAAGGAGTTAATTTACCTCTTGATTAAAGTCTCAGATTCTTTTATACACCATCTGGAGATTTTTTTCTGTCTCCTTACAATCTTTCTAGAAGTCTTTCATTGACTGCATATTCTAAAACATGGGTACCCTTCCCAGTCAATCCTTTATGATGCAGTTTTATTTTAGGTCAGTTCAATATCCCAGGTTTTCCATGATTTTAGACAAACATACAAATCAAAGGCACTTACATGCTTTGTCTGTGATGCTGGAGTCAATCAGTGACACAAATATCAGGCTAAGCTGTAAAATAAAATGACCCTCATGCTCCTTACATCCTGTAGGTACTGACTTCAGAGCAGTTATGTAGGGTTTTCCATAGTACAAAGGAGGGTAAATTTGGAGATGAGGATTTTAGAAACAGTGTATTAAGCCACTAAAGTCAATAAGAGTTGGTCTTTGATTTTAGTAGGGCCAGTGTTTCAACTAGGTGAATAGATAGAGCTTGTAATGCTTGTCTCATGGTACCCAAAATTGTTTTGAGCAGACTTAGAAAGTCATAGTAACTCAGTATCATCAACAAAAGGACTTAAAAGTCTATAAAATGTTGGTAACTGTTTTTTCCATATATTTTTGCGCATACACACATTCATAAACATTTAGTATGTATATGCTGAATGTAGGTATTTGTTGTTTTATTATCTATTAACCTTAATAAGACCTTGCTACAGCTGTCCCTTGCATCTGTCCATTGTTCCAGTATATGCTGAACTGTATTCCAGACTGTCTCCAGAGTCATCATTTTTCTATTGGAGATTGTATTAAGTAATACATTACTTAAATGATTGGAAGAAGTAGTACACTAGAAAGTAATCGGGCGGAAAAACTTCTTTTTTGTTCTCTACCAAATAGAATGCTGCCTGCTGTCCTTTAGTTATATCAGTAAGTACTCAGTAGTTGTTTATTAAGCCTGAACTCAACCACAGTGAAGAACTAACAACATAGAAGAACAAGAAAATTAAGTTTGAAATATTCTGGGCCAGTAACTTTTGTCAGGTATGGCTTTCAAGGAAATTCTCTTGAATGGCAGTAGTGTCACAAAGAGCAGAATTTGGTTCTTTGACCACTCTTCTGTTCTTCTCTTGACAGAGTAACAATTGACATGTTGCTTATACATTCTGCAGCTTTTTGAAGATCTTGTAATATACAGGAAAAGTCAGGTAAATTTAAGAAGTCCTTGTTGTATGCTGCAAAACGTTGCAGATAAGAAAAGCTCAAGACTAAACACCTGTATTTGTGGTCAAGCAATAAATACCAAGAAACACCACCTAACACCATGGGATCTTGATCCATGGTAGGTGTTCCTACTTGCTACTGTTTTACAAATAATGATTTATTTTTGCTACAACCTTACTGCACTAATGTTTGCAGTTCAAAAAATTTACTTGGCAGTAAAGTAGAGGAGAGTAGAACTTCTCTGTGAGGTAGTGCAAAACCATTTCTGCAGGATCTGAGGCTTGGTTGTTTCTTTGCCATTTCTTATCCCTCTAAACATGCAGACCTAATTGTTATCTGTGAAAAATGATCTTTGAGAGGACAGACATCTATGTTGTCTCTGTTGCTGGACAAGCTTTCTTAAGCTTCAGAGACAGATAAATATGCTATGTTGAAGTAGTTGCAACTACCCAGTCATGTCAACTAGGAGGCAGAGCAGACAGACATGCAAGTTATTTCCAAGCGATGAAAACTCTTGTAGCAGCTGAGAGATTGAATAGGAGACATGTTAACATGGCTCTCAGCTAAACCATGTTACTAAGATAGAGTCCAACAGCAGAGTCTAGGATAGCATTCTGAGAAGGGAGGAGAAAAAAAAAAAGCTTCAGATGGCAAAAGGTGGTGGTGGTTCTTTTTTTAACCAGGGCTTTGGTGTGTGGGTTTGTTTGTTTTTGAAAGCTCTCAGGAGCTTGTTTCCATGTCAGGGCTGCTTTGGCTTTCACATTTGTATAGAAGTGTGATAAATTGGTCAAGGTTTGATGCAAAAGGGGAAACAGGACAAGAAGGAGATAAAGTAGTCGTTCATTAGCTTGCCATTCTCTTTCTGATGCTTTGCGCTCATTTACCCAAGCTATTCTTGGTGAGGAGGACCCATTTCTATTAAAAATGTCTAGTGAGAAAGATGGATTTGTACACCACAGAAGATTACATAGTATGTGAAACAGTTTATGCTCAGTCTGAAGGGTTACTTGAAACAATATACCAAAATCTGAACATCCAAAATTCTATATTTACCTATGCATATTCATATTATATTGTGTTTGCATTGTGTCCACTAGCAAGACAAATCTACCAGCAATGATAAAGCAAGCTGTCGTTCTTGAGACACCTACTGATTATTGCAAGGCAGCCCACCTTTGTGTTAGAAATAGTTGTATAGCTGAAGCTTTAATCAACAAAGGAAAAATAACCTACCTGTTTTTCTTGTAAGTCTAAAATGAATGAGTGTTTTGGCCCTCATACTAGATGCAAGTGCAAAGATATGCCCCAGAGGAGTACGTTACCTCATAATGGCTTTAGATTGCTTTAGAAAATGGCTCCACTGAATATGTTGCTAATAAGATAGCTGTAACTTCTTTCCATATTTGCAAGATTTACTTTATTAGCATTTTAAAAATACGGGGCAGATAAATGGTTGGTATACAATGGCAGTTTTGAAGTTACACTTCTTTGTAGGAGCTATGTGTTTCCAATTACTGTATATTTTGCTGTGAGCCTTTGTAGTGTAGTAGGGAATTCCCTGTATTTTCGTTGTCTTAATTTAACTACAGGATACTTGGTCCTTATCTAAAGCAACATCATTAAAAATGGATCATTTTTCAAAGTAGTACACAAAATTTTGTTCTCCTCTGGTTTTGAAAAAATAATGCATATACTTTGTACTCTTCATGCTCACTTCTAGTTAAGTAGGGAGCCCTCACAAAAGTTTTCATTTCATTAAGATTTTTTTTTTTTTATCAAGTCTGTGGGATAAAGCTGCTGCCATCTAAAGCATTTGGATATAATTCGGTAGCAAGAGAAGTTTTCTTCCTATAACTAAAATATCAGGGAACTTTTTCAAGGTCATGTGCTGCATAGTTGAGTTCAGTATGGCATTACCCTTCATTGGAAGGCTTTGTTGTGTGAGGGAGGCTTGATAAAGTCTCCTAGTGGTAAAAAGATTTGATTAGTTCATGAACCTTACCAATATGCTTCTCTGAACACTTTATTTTCAAGCTAGGAGTAAACACTCCTATGCATTTTAAAATTTTGAAGTTGTGGAAGCTGCATACATGGTTATAAATAAATAAAATTTTACCTCCCTTTATTATAAAAGGGCCCTAAAGTCCCAGTGAAAGTTCTCTCTTAAGGCTTGTTCTGGCTCTCTATAGTGAAACTATGTTTAACCCTTTGATATGATGGTTATAGTTCCACTGAAAAAGACTTTGTTTTTTCTAGGCACAGTAATCATGAAATTCAGGGTGTTTGGTCATATAGCCTGTGATTTCCTGACAAGTCACGTAGTTGATACAAAAAATACATAGAATGTTTTCTAGTAAAGTTGTTTGCTATGTAATCCTTGGTGTAGCTACAATTAATAACAGCTTGATGAAATAAAAAGTTCTCTAATGATCTCCTTCTATAAAAGTATAAAATTAATCACATGCTTATTTTGGAAGGGGGTTCAGGACAGAAAAATTTCAAAGCAAATATTTTATTAATAATAATGATGCTCATCACAGAAGTGCCTGAAGATCATTGAAGTATGGTGCCACTATGATAGACATTGCAATAGGAGAGCAGACAGGTACTGGCTTGAACAAATTACAGTCAAATAGCCAAAGCCTGAGAAAGAGGAATAAAAAAAATCTCAGTAAGTAATATGATATCAGTTAACTTCTGGCAATAATAATTTGCTTATGTTTCATTTTTACTGCATATGTCAGTATGTTACACTAACATGGTAAAATAATACATACAGGCACACACATACAATTCCTCTATACTGTAACCATTAAAATCTCTCTTGCCCTCGTTTCAGGGTGTTCCTTAGAACTGCTTCCTGCAATTCACCTGTAGCTTTACCTACCTAAATAAATCATAAAAATAAATTTTTACTGACTTTGCCAATTACAACGTTTAAGACATAACATCTTTTGCATCACAGCCACCCAAGACTTCTTGTATTATTCCCAGTTCTCCACAAGTGAGATTTTTCTGATAGAAAACATAAAGTTGGATTGCTGCATTTTCATTATGTCGTGTTTTGGGTTTTTCTTCCCCATAAAAAGCTACACATAATTTGGAACCTAATGCTTAGTGCAAATGCTTTAACGTTTTCTTCCAATACGTATTAACTGGATTAGTAAGGATATGGAAAAGGTATCTGCTTTTTTAATGATTAATTCTAGGGTTGCTCATGGTCATTCTTAAACTTAACTGTGGTCGGAAAAAAGCCTGTCCTGTTGGGATTCGAATCAATTGAGGTTTTGCTTTTCAACTCAATGGCAGCAGAATCAAGCCTTCACTTTTTGTCATTCACCACTTTTAGTGCCTTTTTTCCATCACTCTTTCAGTTCTTAAGGAAATTTATGGACCAGTGTTCCTAGTACCAAGCCCTGTGGCACTCCCCCCTATTAATCTTATCCTGTAATAAGAATTGACTGTTTATTTCTCCCTTTTGCTTTATGTCTCAGCCAGTTTTTTTATTCTGTCAGGACTTTACTTCTCACCCATGGTTACCAAGTTTCTGCAATAGCCTCTTGTGATGAACAAAATGCCACAACTATAAATCTTTGTCTCATTCATCCACTATTTCAGTAGCTCTGACCTTGAGAAGTTGTACTTGAGCTTTGAGGGCCTCCAGATATTTAACTTCTGTCATCTGTACAAAACGAGACTTATTCCAGGCAGCTGTATTATATTGGTAGAGTGTGGAACAAAATGAGTATCCTCTCCTGACCTGACTAAACTTGCTGACCTCTTACCTTCCTTGCTTTCTTCTAACTTCACCTGGTTGCAGCTTGATATTTTATTCTTTAAAAAACACAGAATGCTATACAAATGTGTGTTTTGTTTTGTTTTCTTTTGCATCTGGGGGAAAACAGTGGGGAAGTTTTTGCTTTTATCAGAAGGTACATAATACAGAAATAGCTTTTTGCTGGAGGAAATTGCTTCCTTTTCTCTGCTTTTGTCATACCTGTAGAAATCTATATAGTAACAAAGCAGGCCTTTTATATTTTTACTGGAGGGTTTCTCTAGAAGTCCGAAGGAAAAAGGGACCGTTTTCTTAATCTTCAGTTTAGCATTCCTTCATGTGATCCATCTTCCAGAAAAAAACCTCAAACCTGTTTAGTATTTGAGTTACCTAAGTATGTGAGTTAAATAGGAAAATGGAAAGGTTCAATGAAGTCATCTTTATAAATCACAAAAAAGGGTCAAACACCATTTTCCATTCATAGAAGGTTGTATTTAACCTTCTGGTATTCAAACTAGAACCAGCCCTTAACTGGTTATTTTGTACCAGATGTTTAAAGAAAATCAACTGGTGTTTACTGCTTATAAAAGAGAAATGTCTACTACATCCTACAAAAGATTATTTTTTAACATCTGTTTCATCTAGAAAAGAGGTTTTGTTTGCAAGGTTTTATTTCTAAATAAACTCAATCTAGAGAAGAACAATTAAAGTTTTGGGACTGTACTGTTAAAACATTTACATAAAATAGAACTGAAGGAAATAAAAGGTTGTAATAGAAATGCGATGATCACTTTGTGTTAAATAACTGTTTGCTCTGCCCAGGCGTATCTTTTTTGCTGGAGGGACTGAAGTGGATGAGAGCATTAGTAACTTTGACATACACTGATTATTTTGTGGAGATTTGTGACAAACATCTGGATCTTACAGGTACCCATGCAGCATAGAAGAAATGGATGGCCTAAATATTAATTTTAAGTGCATTGTAGTGTCAATAAGTCATGTAATAAAGGCAGACCATTCAAGTGAACTTCATAGATTCTCTGGAGTAATTTTAGCCATAATCCCGAAGCTCAGTTTCTGAGGAAAGATGTCATGAAGAAAATGTAGGAGACCTAATTGGTGTAGTCTACCAAAATTTGCCTAAATTGTGTTTCCACTTGAATTTAAGCTGTGGTATGAGTGCTGCCATCTAATGGGAAGTATACCAATATTTTAATAGCATTTTTAGAGAGCAAAACGATATGAAAAGGACATGTCCTTTCAAAATGTGCTCCCGGTGAATTATTTCCTCATTTCATTGTTTATGTTCCAAAGCTAGAACCCATGTGCACCTGCAAGAATAATGTCCACTTGCACTGATTTATATTTGACCTATTAACTGTGACTTAACAGCAGAAAGATAGCTTGCTTTCTTTCATGCTGGATTCTTTTTGGCATTCACACTGTTGCTGATGTGATATGGATGAATTTTAAAGGTCCCTCAATAAATATAAGTAATAAAAACAAAATTAGGCTTTAATGGCTGTTTAATAATTAAAGCTTTTGTCAGTTTAAGCAGAGACATTTTCTGTGTATGCTTTAAAATTTTCTGTTGCCAGCATTACTTTTAAACATTATGACTTTAAATGCCCACTAGATGAATGAATGAATTGTAACCCATTTGAAATGAACAAGGAAGCAAGCTCCAGTGTATTTAACTGTTGTCTTTCACCATGTTTCTATAATATAGAGAAATGGTATAAAATGTTATTTAAAAAACATTGCCTGACTTTTATCTTTCAGCCTACATATAGCAGATTTCAATCATCATACTTTTTTTCCTTTGCCAGAGCTCCTTGGCATAGTTTCTGGCAGCGTTGAATGGTGATGTCACATGGTGTTGTAACCTAAATTGCAGTAGTTCCTCATGCCTGCAACGAGGGAGGAAGGGGGTACTGAATCCTAAACTTTCTTCAGTTCTAATGTTTATGCCAAGTACCTCCAATACAGACAGTGATACAAGATCCTTGTTATGAACAAAAAATAAAACAAAATGAGAAAGGGGAAAGCCATCTTTGTGGCTTTATATAAGTTTCATAACTGTAAGCTCTGTTCCCTGGGCTTACTGCCTGAATGGAAGTACTTTGCATTCTAATGCACGCTATTCTAAGGTTGCATGTGTAATGTGAGAGGCAAGGCTGCAACAGATGTTGTTGTCTTGGAAACCTTGAGGAAAATATATTTTAAATTCTTAAATGATACGAAAATGTAGAGCATTTTATCAGAAGCATTCTTTATTGTTTAGTTTTAATTTGCACTACTGATAGCTGCGTTGCTGCTGTTCTTTGAACTCATGAATGCAATTAGATATCAGTGGGACTCTGCAGGTCTCAGACCTTGCACTGCTGCATGATTTTGCAGGAGTGGGGCCTTAGGTCATGCTTCACAGTTGCATTTATTCTGTAAGTAGTCCTGTGTGTTTGCAGGGTACTGTTATGATGTTTAAAATTAGCCATCATCTTGAATGCCATGTTGAATGAGGATCTTAAAATGAGTTATTGTACATATGTTTTCCTGATGTAAGCTACAAATCATTATAAATTTCAGTTCTCTTTATACTTTTTTCTATAATATTCTCTTTACAATATTTTAAGTGTTTTTTTTTTAATTAGTGATCTCATGGTATACTAAAATTTTTAACATTACTATCCCTCTACTATATGCTTAATCATAAATGATATAACATATATGCAAATATTAAGCCCTTACTCTGTACTTAAGTAGGGTATTGTCCTAGTTCTTACTGTTGTGAAATTTTGACTTAAAAATAAGTTTTGATCATTCCTTTTTTGGAAGTTGTTTAGAGGAGAAAAATGTCACAGGTCTCCTGTATTGTGAATTATTTCCAAATGTCTAACATCATTAATCAATTAGTGTAATCTTTATCAGAGTAGTGTAGGATGATGCATTAATTAAAGGGGAGAAAAATAAAATATTTTTATTCAGTCTATTCAGTCTTTATTCAGTCTAAGTTTGCTGTACATTGCACATATCATGCTTACCTGTTATGAAGTCAGAAGTTCTATCAAGGTATGATAAGTGCTAGAAGTATTTGCGATTGAGTTAACAAAGGGAACAGAATGAAAATCATTTAAAACTGGTTCACACCAGCAATTCTTTGTGCACTATTAACTGCTAAGATCTAGTCACAAAACATTATTCTGAGGAGAAAAGGTTTAGTGAACCCTAGAAATTGGATTTGATTTATGCCAGAAAATCTGCCTTTTCACTGCTTGAGATTTCTATGGAAGAAAGCCACAGTCTTTTACCAAATGGTTTCTAAGGTAACATCTTATAGCAGAGCATCTGAAAACAATTTGGTTGTTAATGAGAAATAGTTCTCAGCGGTGGGAAAGTGTTGAGTGAAAGAAAAGGCTTCAAGATTTGGCAGTCTGTCTGTAAGGCATTTAAGTAAATGTGTGCTGCAACTCTGCTTATGAAATTTCTACATGGATTACGCGTACGTAGTCTGTCTTTCAGATGTATAGGTCAGTTTTCAGAGCTGTCCTTCCCTGTAAGTTTAACTGGGAAGTTCTGAGCAATAAAAACAAGCATTTGTACATGAAAACTGAATAATTTAAATAGTTGGCATTGCCTGATGGAAAGATCTTTACTCCTACAGCACAAATATTTGCATTTTGGGGATCATACTGTATTTCTAACTGCCAGAAATACAGTAATGAATTGGAGTCATAGCATCCCAGTGACAATAGATGCTGCTTGCAGAGTTCCTGTGCTTGTTGTGGGAGGCGTTCCAAGCAATGACTTTTATAATCTCCTTTTCTGAAGTTTTGACTAGGTAACTTTAGCTCAGTGATCAGAGATGTACCTTAATTTTACAGCAGATCTGAATATCCTTTACAGTCGGGCCCCCTCTGTGAGGTGGGGGGATGGAGCTTCTGTCAGCAATGGCTCATTGCCATTTCTTCCTTCCTCTCAGGAAGAGCAAAAGCTAGCAATTCTGGCTTCCCTTTCCCTGGAAACATGATAAACATGTAATGGCTCCCTCCTACTTTTCCACTGCAGCTAGACTCTGTTCCTGTGTTCTTCTCTTTGGTGCCTGAACAGAATTGCAGAGTTCAAGATCGCACTTGCATGCTTTTCTTCCTTGTGATATTGAAGTCTATGAACTTGTTTTAACTGAAACACAAAGGAGAAAAGCAGTCCCAGAGTGACCCCTTTGCACTAAATGGTGGATTACATTTAGCAGGAAGATCTGAAACAATACATAAGTAAAGCTTCTATTATTAAATAAAAAAAAGAGTAAAATTCAGACAGCTGTACAAAGGCAAGAAAAACTTCAGGGTGGAATCTCTAGATTTTTACATAGGTCAGGTCTGTTAACAATGTTTTATTAGCATAGCAATATTAGTTACGAACATGAAAATATCACGTGCATACTGTATAGCTGTGATGTCATAAAAGTGCATGTAAACGTAACTAAGACCTCTGATAGGAGTTCTCTGGTGAATCTTTTTGTACCAGTGTGTTGTTACTGTATTGAAGCACCTGCCTCACTGCTGTGCTGGCAGAGTCCTCCTCACCATGCCATGAGATTTGCAGAAACAAGCTCATATCCACACTGCAACTGCTGTAGCTCACATTGCATCATATTTCTACAAAACCACCTTTATCGGCATCTGTTTATTGCAGTTACAGCACTGCATTGATACTTTGATATTGCAGTGTCAAAAAGGGATAACAGTTTCAGGAACACTGTAGACTAATTCCTGCAACTTCTCTGCAGCTTTGACCTAGTTTTTAAATGGGTGAGTTTTAGATAACTGGTCTGCTGCTCTAGTCCTGACCAAAGCATTGGTTATATAATACAAGTCTCCTTAGCGCCTTTCCATTATCATTGATGTTGTCCTAACAGGTCTTCTAGATGCCTGTCATCTCTCTAGATTGCATTCCTGCATCAAGTTCAAGGGCAGCTGCTCTATTATATGTACATTAGATGCCACTCTTGCAGACTGAGTAAAATGCCTGAGTTGTATCATTAAAATGGTTGTGATTGCATTTAGAATGTAACTGCATCCCATAACTAGAAATACTCTGTAATTGCTTTATGAAAATTATATAGAATGATAGCTTCATAACAAGCTTGACTTTGATTTCACCTGCTGCAAAAGAAACCCCTGCGCTCTTCCAAAGAAGATGGGATGCAATATATTCTTTATGATTTGATGCTAAATGTGATTTTCAGAGTAATTGACCCCGTTAAGAAAAAAGTAAGCCAGAATATAGGAGCAAGAACACTTGGGTTCTAGTGCTGTTATTATAGGAGGTTAACGTGACATTATCTGGTTCTCTGAGAGCAGCTCTAGTGATGGTGCTGGGGCACATAACCTCTGTACAAGAGGAACAAAGGCTTCAGGAAACAGGTTCTTGGAGAAGCACTTTCTGATGATTTGACAATTGGCTTGAACACAACTTTTTATTTTATTATTAAAAACACTGAACATATTGACTGATCTAACTGCTGCTGCCACCAAACAGGGAATGTTTCTTGCCCTGTTTTTCTTCCTTGTCTTGGTGTTTCTCCCCTCTTGGGGCTTATTCAGCTTGCTGAATAATTAGAAAACTTGACACTTCTCCCCCCCCCCCCCCCCCGATTTAAAAATCTGAATCAGCTTGTCAGGAGATCAGATGAATACAAGAGTAGATGAGACTGTGGCTGCCCCTTTCAATGATAGCAAACAGTAGATCACCTATCCTTGAGCCATCCTATAGAAGAGGCATGCGATTCTGTGAATGGATTAGTAATAAACCTTGAAATGTGTAACATGTCTGTTTGCTGTGCGTGTAGACAAAGTTTTATGTTTTATCATCAAATGTGGTTATAAAGTATTAGTGAAATCAAGCTGTATTGACAGATGTTTATTAGGTCAAACTGATAAAGTGAAATAATAGAAATAAAACCAATAGAAAAAGCTACTTCAAGCTTATGGTATACAATACCATGTACATGCAATAAGTATGTAAACATGGATAAAAAGCCATGTTTGAAACATTGCTTTTGAGAGCTTTCTCATGTGACTACTGAGAGAAAGTTAGCAAAGGAATAGACATTTTTCTGTTTTTTTGTTTAAATCAACGATGTTTCAATTTAATACTGGGTACTGATGTCGGAAGAGAATCAACCTATGTATGATCACTAAATATCTTGGCTGTAGATTCACTAACACAGACTTTTCTAACGTATGCGAACCCACTGATTTCAAGTAGCCATAGTTATTCACATCACAGAACATTTTTATGAGTTCAGATAATTAAATAATATTTTCACATTTCACACAGGACATGAGGACACACTCCTCCACAAAGGAAGAGAGGAAGTGGGATAGGTCCTGATTCTCTTTTTCAGTAGTATTAGTGTTTTGAGTCTTTGCATAGTTCTACAGTGTTCTGTGAAGGAGGACAGAAGGTTTAGTGAGGCTAAGACCCAGCTGAGATGGTGCCTAAAGCTCTGGAGGAGAGGAGCTAGCATTTTGGTTTGTAATCCTTTCCCAAAAGTTGGGGAAGGGGCTTGCCTTTAGCCACTGCCTTATGAACAAGATCCCTCTACTCCTAATCTTTGGTACCTGCTATGGTTTGCTGGAGCGCAGGTTTCTCGTCCCAATTTTGTTAGCAGTGTTCTGCAGGATATCAAAAAAGTGATGAGTAGCTGTGACAAAAAGAACAAGCTATTCTGTGAACAGCAGAACCAATAAAGCCTAATTCTGTACAGATTTGTCCTTTGACCTCTCCATATTTCCACTGCAGTATCCTCATTCCTCCCAACTATTAATTTTCACAAAATCTGCAGGAATATAATTATCTTAGATGTCTCATTTAAGTGAACTTAACCCAAATTTGAGAGAGCTGAAGACAACAGCCTTATTTCCCCAGGAAAGCAAGTTAAAATACTAATTTTTAAAAATAGTTTTTCCAGACTTGCTCATATTTGACTTCATTTAATAAAAGGAATTTCTAATTTTTTCATCACAGAACTCCAGAATAAAAATATGTTAATGCAGTGTTTTAGAAACAGGAGGAGGATGGAATGAGTGCTAGTTCATATTAGTTTTAAATGCAAGTCCAAATTTTGTCTTTAAATATGTATGTATTACATACAGTGTGAAATACATCTCTGAGGAAAAAAAAAGATAATCCAAACGTAAGAATGTTAAAGTTTTTGTATTCAAATAATGTTAAGTCTGGCTTAAAGATGTAAAACAAATAGAAACAATGAGCAAAAAAGTTCAGCATTTAAGTTATTTCACCTTCTTTTGTCACCCTTCTAAATCTATGAATTGCAAAATGTTTAGTCACATGAGTAAATGCAAGAAAACTGCAATTTCTAGAATCTAGAAGCTGTAATGTTAGTTGCATTATTAACTTTTAGATTCCTGGTTTTCATTATTAAGTTGGTTTGCAAAGTGGTAATATTACATAATTGTTAAGCTTGCTTTTTTCTTTTTTTTAATTTAGTGCATAAGGACTGTTGTAGTTCATTTTAAGACGTAGAAATGGAGATAATTCCCTCTGGAATGATCTTTGTCTCTTTATTTCCTCTGGAACAATTATACATGTCATCACTGAATGGGGAGCAATAACAAAAATATTCTGAATTTTCCTTCTTCCCCACTCCCTCCCTTTAACTTAAAAGGGTTAAAAAATTGTGTGTCCTAAATATTCTTTCTGGAATCCATTATGCATGAAAAGGGTCTGAGGCCATTTGCAAGACTTCTAAATGAACTCCATTCATTCTGTGCTTGGAAATGTCCATTCAACCACAGTCACAATAGTTATAACCTAATTTCTTTGGCACCAATACCAGCTTATTAAAAATGAAGAAATTGTTAGGAAGTATGGTAATTTCTCTATGCTAGTTATATAATTCTTTATTAAAGTTTCTTTAGTATCTGTATGATGTAATAATTACATGTCTTCTGTAAACAGTTGCAATGTAGTCAGTAATAAGTAATTTAAAATTATTAAGCAATGTTATGAAGATTTTGTAATATCTAGTTTGGAAATGTAGTTTGATCTAGCTTTGCTTATTTCAGTGTGAAACAAGATACAGGGACCTCATTTCTAGATAATTCATGAATAAAACCATTTATAATATTAGCGATAATTAGTGGCTGTGGAGAAAAAAAGTTTTAAAGATTTCTCTTTTTAAAAACATTAAGAATTTGGTTTATATTTGAAAGACAAAATATTTGAGATATGCATGTCAAAACTGCAGGAATATAGTGTTATGATTTCATCACTCTAAAATCCTTGAAGGAAAACCAAGAATTCACTATTCCAAATTCTGTATGTCATACAAAAAAATAAATTGAGGATTGCCCCTTTGTGGTCAGCAGAATTTCATGATCCTCAGGTAAATATGTATGCATGTGATACCAGACAATGTATCTTATTTTAAATGGCTTGGAAGTGCTGAGCAATATTACACAGATACCATTGGCTTTCCTTCCAAGACTGGGAATGGACAAAACTTATAAGCCCTTAGGAACACCTGGCTTATCAGGCATGCAGATAAGGCTTTGGTAAGTTCTCCTTATTGCTGTATTTGTTGCTAGTGTTGCACGAGCAAGTGGAGCAGACCACCGTGGGCATTCTCTCTCTGGTTCAGCTATGGGCAAGTCTAAGGATGAGCATAAAATAACTGTGTTTATTTTCATTTGTTTCCTTTTTCTGGCAAACTCAGTGGGCATATAACAGTTTAACTTCATAATGTGCAGATAGCTGTGTTTAAATATTGTTTGAAGGGAAATAGTTAACAGGGCATACAAATTTCAAGTGTGTATTACTCTTTGACCTGAAGTCTTTATTTATTAGATTCAGCAGAGGCTGAGGACCCTGATCCTGCAGTTGACAAAGCTGGCTGTCCTGACTGCCCGCGGCCATTCTAAAGTTAGTGACGCAGCCATTTGCTTGCTTGCTATTGTTTATAGAAGTAGGGTCTTTAAGTAGTAGCGTCATCCTAGCAACTGGCTATTCTAGCTGACTGGAACTGACTGAGCATTTCCTCAGACAAACTGTAGAAAGTACTGTTTGTGGGAAGTGTGTGAGTGGGGGTGAGTGGGTGAGGGGCTTATGGCAGGAAAAACAACTAACAGGAAAGGGTAAGTAGAAACATCATCCTTCTTGCACTCAGCCAGTTCTTTATCTGACAGTCCTCCTGCTGGTTGCTTTCCTGCTAACTCTCCTCCTCCTTCCGTCCCCTTGACATGCAAAATGCACTATTTTGTACATCCAGTGAATACCTACACAATGAGAGTTGCAATACTTTGTTACTGAAACTCCCTGTATACCTATTCTCCAACTCCTGTGCAAGGTTCCATTCTTCCAGGTACTGCTGAGCTTCACTCATATGCGAGTTGCACCTGCAATATGGCCCAGTGTGGGGTTATACAGTGCAATAATAACTTGAAGCTACCAGGAGTTCAACAGAATAAAGATTTCAGGATATGTCTCCTACAAAGCAAACTACTTTTTATATATTTGTTTCTTCTTGTTAATATTTTCATCTGTAAATATTGTATTTCTATATGAAAATTAAATGTCACATATTAATATTGCAAAAACTATGTATTTTCTCTTTGGTAGTCTTCAGCCTGACTTCTGATCTCACTTCTTACTGTTTAATACTATTTATATTTGTTTTCAAAAGAGTTATTTCTGACTGGCATCAATATACAAACACCTTATGTGTTTCCCCAGCCTGGAGATCTGTAAGCACACACTATCTGTCAATTCTCATTTCTTTATTATTTTGAAATGAAGATTCAGTAAGAAGGTTCTGTGACAATTTACAAAAAGAGAAAAACAAAAATAAGAAAAAATCTGAAATATGTCATTCATAATTTACTGTTGATATTTGACTTCTAATTTCTTTTCTTTAGGTACTTCCCATCAAGGTGGCTATTCCCATGATGCTGTGGTCTATGCATTACAAAAATGTGGCATTCATCATATTGACACAGCAAAAAGATATGGCTGTGAATCTCTTCTCCAAAAAGCCATCAAAGACAGTGGTGTGAAGCGGGAGGACCTCTGGATAACTACCAAACTGTGGCATAGTGATTATGGCTATGAAAACACCAAAAAAGCCTGCTTGGAGTCCTGTAGAAGACTTGGTGTTGAATATCTTGGTATGAATCTTTATATAGTTCATTTATTGCACCTTCCATAGAAGTACTCGGAAAGATAAATGAACTCCTGAATAACACTGTAGTACAGATAGATCCCAGGAGCCAAATTTTGCCTTTATTTGCATATATGCAATTTCTTGTTCTGTTTGTTTTTAGGAAGCTCTTGTGTGTAACTGAGAGCACAGAATATATCCCTAATTTTAACAGTTGCAAATACTTTAAAACATTTTAAACTACATTTTTGTAAAATAATATTTGATTGTTAAGTTGATTTGAGGGTCAGCTACATGACTGGCAAAGTATTTCACTCAAACAAACAAACAAACAACCCCCCCCCCAAACCTATGAAACTGATTCAGAAACTTAAAAGTAATTTCGTGATAAATGCTCATTTCTTGTCTTGCCTTCTAAATCTCAAGGAACGGGCATCCTCTAAAACTTACTTTGTAGGACTATTAACAGATTTTAAAAATCTGAGTAGCTGCCTTTGTTTTTATCTGATGCAAAATCATTTTGGGAAAATGTTTATAGGGTCTAGAAGACTTCAGAAGATTAAATCCTACTAACACTGAATTGGACTTAGACACTCTTGAAATTGCCCTCATCATAAGCCTCTTACAGTGGAAAAATGTGATATTGTTACTGAAAGAACTCCCATATTAGACAGACAAGGAGCTGCAGTAATGGCCCAGATTAATTTTTTGTACCAACCAGGTGACAGCAGTAGAGGTACCTGCTAGAAATAAAAGTGAAATATTTTTAAATGTTTTTACTTCTTCCTGCCTAGCTGGAGCAATGGAAAGAAAGAGGAGGGACACAGAAACATAAATTTAAAGTCGTAATCTAAAATAATGACACTGATGGAGATAGTGTTTATGCTGACTAACAAAGAATAATTGATCTAACTATCAAACATTATCTGTGATTGTCCTGTAAAGCCTTTGTTTCTCTTCCTCTCCCTGTCCTCCTATTACCAATAAATGCGCTTAAATGAACAAGTGAAAGCTTTTGTAAAGTACAGATTTTGCAGAATAATTTATTGATGGCAGCTGCATGCTTGATTCTCACTGGCTTTTTTGCTTTTGTACATTGCAAGATAAAGGGAAAAAACCTCTACCTGTTAAAGACTATGATATTTGTATGCATGTTTGGCTCCATTCTTTATGGAAACGTGTCCATCAGCTTCCTGCATAGGTATAGAATAATGCAAAATGAGTTAAAATCTCTTTTGATCTGTCCAGTGCAAATACAGGCCACTGCAAAGAGGCTTTCATAAACAAAGTTTCAATCCCTGACTTTGTCTTCTAAATTAAGAAATAACATGTTTCCTCCTCACTGCTTTCTACTTCTTTGGTTTTGTGCTTGCTTTCTTTTTTTCTTCTGCTTGCTATGGCACTGGTGCTGAATGCTGATGAGAGAAAATTTGACTCAACTCCAGGAAATCATTTTCTGTTGATTCCTTTCACCTTACTTTAATTTGATTATGTTTTCTCAGGTACTAGATCCTTTTTAAGCACTCCTTTTAAGTGAGTACTTGCTCACACAAGTACTTAATTTAGATATTACTGCTAAGCAGAAATATGTGAAATGGCAGGGGGTGGGGGGGGGAATCTGTGAGGAAGAAGTGTTCTTGTTGCTGTTGCCGTGTGAGTGAATCCTTGGACTGGCATAAACAGAACTTAAGTTTGTCAGATGTGTTTGAATCTGAAACTTTTTTTGCCCACATTACTACTCAAATCAAGAAGCTGCTATAACTACCTGCACTATGTGCCTCCCTACCAGATATTTCTTCTTTTATTCCTCACCTGTCTTCCTCTCTTTTTTTCTTCACCTTTTTTTCCACTGATGTAGGGACGTCTGAACAACTTATAAAGCTTTTCCTGAACCACCACTTAGTCTAACATAACGACCTAAATCTGTTTCTTTAACTTGACAATCTGTTAACTGTGATGGCTTAGGAGCCATCACAGCCACTGATCCAGCAATGAGGTCAGTAACTTTTGCAAGAGGGATGGATGACAAATGGAGTAACCATGCTGGCCGTTTGAATCACCCGCACTAATCATTTTTGATAGACACAGTAAGATCTGCACTCATGTGAGAGAGGTATGGTTGAGTTTTAAGTTTAGCCCTAGATGTGCTGGTGAATTAGGCCCTTAAAGGAGGGACAATATATGGTGTGTTTCATGGGGTTCATAGAAAGCATCATGCTTCAGGGAGGCATATACCTCCCAGACCTCCAACGGGCCTGGGAGCATCCAGCTGGAAGGTGCTACTGGCAGGATTTCCAAAAATTAGCAATATCTTTGAACATAAATTTTTCAAGGGTTTCAAGAATGTTGAAAATAAGGGCTTTTTGTTGGAAATGTTGAGACTTATCGCAAATCTAACAAAAGTAACTGCAATGCAGAAGACCAGTTTGCAAATACAGTTACAGGCTTGTAGAACTAAGATTATTTATCCCTAGGTTCATTCATGAGCATGCACCTGCATTTTATGTTATCTTTCTGCTAGCCAGTCTAGGCCATGGAGAGGGCATCAAATCCATAACAAGAAAAGTTTTAGTAATAATATGGCAAATTGTGTCGAGGTTTATGTAGGAAAGTAAATTTTTAATTACAAGCTAGTGTTAAAGCCAGCAGTTCTGTGAAATAAAGGTACATGAAAAGTGAAACAGGATATATAACTCTAAATCAGAATTTCCTGATTCATCATATGATATTAATCAAATATGTGGTTCTTCTCAGCATTTCCGTGTATTTATTTCTGTGATGTTACACCTTTATGTTAGGAAGTTAGCCATTCAGAAGACTTCAACAGAAAAGGCTCTAGAGCCATAGCAGTGTAAATTGTGTAGCTGAGCTCTTTGTTCCAAGCAAAGTCCTGATAATTCCCTTCAGAATCCGTTTGGGCTACACAGTCCATCCATGCAGTCTGAACTAGAGACTCAGGAAATAATATAATAGTGATTGATAAATCTGTTCATTAGCAGTATAGAAGAATGCTAGCTGTTGAGACTGACGTGAGGCAGTTACTGCTTTAAGAGAAAGTGTTCCATGTTAAATACTGTTATGAAGCCTTTTCGATAAATGCTTGTGGGGAAAATGACATTAGGAGAGCAATGTTCCAGGGTTTTTATTTGAATTGTTAGATTATATAACCATGAGAAGCTGGAAATTTGTATTATTTGTGGGCAGTGGCTAGAAGAGATATTCTGCTTCTTGCATTTTCTAAATGTGATCCTCCAGCTGGCAGTCACAATAAACCAATATGAAGTGGCAGCAAATATTATAGGTTTGGCAGTAGCAGAATACATTCCTTGGGATTTGGATGAAACATCCAAAGTAACTTCTTGAATGCGCTTTGTGGGTTACTGTATTCATAAACAATTTTATTTTCCTTGTGGCTGTTTTGAATCTGTCAGATTCAACCAAATTTAAGCTATCACAAATCCGCAGCTGGAGTTGGACAAATGTTTGTTATATCAGCATATTCAGTGTAATAGAACTTGGCCATTTTTTGCATCCACATAATGATGAAACACCCAGTTCGGATAGTGTGTTAATGCAGAACACTTTGGGGGTTACTTCACATTGATCCTTGTTCCAATAGAATAAAAAAAAAAAGAAAGAAAAGATAGAGCAAGAGAGAAAAGTATATCTGCATACTGACTGCAGTGAAGATTGAGAAAGGCAAGGAAAATATGGTTATTGCATTGAGATAACCATGTGCTAATCACTGAAAAATACTGTTTTGCTTTTAAATGTGTAAAATGTCCCTGCACTTTTGAATTAAAAGAAACTATGTTGATCGTGGGTGCCACAACCACTAAGAAGTAATAAGCCACTCGGCATTTTAAATGTCAGTGTGAAAATAGTTCACATATTAATGTTAGGTTTCCGGCAGCACTGGTTTTTTGACATTTCAACTTTAGGCACCACTACAGCTTAATTGAGTGCTCTAAAAAGCTGCTAAATACAAGGCATGATCATGAATGTATTTGAGTTTTCTTCCAGTGCATCCTGATACTGTGAATCATTGTTTTGTATTTTGAGTTAAGAATATTAAAAACCTCCAACGATAGAAATGATACAATTCTTGATTACTGGAACGCTAAGCTATTTTGATAAATTATTTAAAACTAATTTATTGTCTCAGAAAGTAAAATGTTTGTGTTCATGTAATCCCCCAGGGAGGAAAACGTTTTGAGCAAAAGAAAGCGCGTGGGTGGAGGTGCGAGCGAGTGTATGTATAAATGAAGTTGAAATTGTAGAGCTTAATTTGCAAGGTGCTGGGTGCTTACTGTTCTTACTGGCCCACAGGTATTATGGAAAGTTTTCTAACAAATGCAGTGGGAGTGAGCGGATCCTCACTTGATGTAAACTGTGTTGAGTTTATTAAATCGAGCGGCAGCTCCATCGCTCATTGTATTCTGCCATGCTTTGCGTTCCTGGCCCTGCTGTGGTGGTTGGTGCGTGACTGGCAGACCCGCGGCCACTCTGCCCTGCCTCTCGCTGAGATAGACTGCCCTGGCTCCAGGCATCTTTCAGGAACACTTCTTGCAGTCAGGAGGACTACTCTGGGATCTGGTAGATGCTTTCTAGCCCTGAGTTTGTATATTTCCAGTCATTGGGAAGTACCAGGAAAAGATTTTTATCTTCTATGCCTAGATATGTGCTCCACTGAAACTGATGGGAGTTTTGCCATCTATTGTCTTGTGGTCAGGATTTGGCTCCTAAACAATTGATACATTTGTGTTAGTCATCAGCTTTCAAATGAATTTTACTCAGGTCCAGCAAGGACCAGATGTTTGAGTCCTCTGAAAAAGCACCCACTTAATATTGTTTTACTTGTCTTTCCCACTCTTGAACTTGCTCATATAAGCTGCCATAATCTTAATTCTTTGGAAAAGTGCAGTTTTTACAGCCTTTCAGTAGTCTTCTTTTTCAGTCTGGTTTTTTTCTACCTCTTTTTTTGTAAATAAGGTTGCCATGCTTAATTTTAGAAATTTAAACTTATGCACATGCAAAATATATAATTAAAAAATACTGCCTTGTTTGGGTTCCGTATATTGGAATTAATTTTATGTTGAAAATGGGCGAACTGAGTCTTACAGATAATGTTGCCAGTTATGCCAATACTAAGCTGTTTGTTGATTTCATCAGAAAGCCTCAATCGAAATATAAACATCATAAGATGATATGAACATCACATAGCTGGTAACATGGCCTTTCTAAAATAAAGGGCCAGTAGCTAATCATGTTTGCATGGAAAGAAGTCTTGGACACTAATATAGGGAAGGGTAATGTATTATGTTTGCAAAATATGTAAGGCCGGAGGTCTTTCAGTTTTCAAATCTGTCAAAAGTCACTCTTATAAGAATGCTTCAGTTTCTTGAGCTGAGTACAAGGTATCTTTGTATGTGGAAATGCAGTGTAGCTGCTTCTGTCAACACATATAAGCTATGATGCCTAATGGGATATTCAGGCTTTTGAAAAAGTAGCTTTTGGTAAAAATCTGTTGAAGTTAATAGTTGTTTTTTGTTTACACTGAAATGAAATGTTTTGGTGTAGTTGAGCAGTTTTTCTGGTCTGATTCAGAGACCATGATAGGCAGCAATGAAACATATATGTTGCCTCCGTTTTTAGGTGAGGTAGGCCTCTGACTCCAGTAACTTGCACCTACTTAAGTATGATGTTTGCCTTATGCATTTAAATTAAAACATGGCAGTCTCTATGCAGGAACTGCTGCCAATGGCAATGGATCAAAATGAACACTTGATATTAGCACTGGACTAGTTTTAGAAAACAGTATGATGGGATATTTCAAATTCTAATCCTTAAAATTGCTTCTAATATAAATCAGTGGAAATTTTAACACAGACTTAACTGATTATAGAATTAGAGTAGTCATGAGTGTTTTGAAAATATCAACCTTACCAAATGCTTTAACCAATATCCCAGTAATGATTTTCAGTTAAACATTACATAAATATTTGTATTTACGCTTAATAAATACAACTCATTTCTTCCAAGTAATTAAGGAAGAAATAATTATTCATGGATCAGTGATGAACAATGCAGTGATGAACTGCGTTTTTTTACATGCATAAAATTCACTCTCAAATTTAGAAAAGAGTAAGAGCAAAGAATGAACAGCTTCCTCCTTGAATGGGACATAGATCCAGCTGCAGATGGTTATATATGAACGGGTATTTACTGTCTGAGCAGTGCTGTTTGAAAGTCTAATGGGTTGTTGACATCAGTAAGTGCAAATCTAGCTCATGATTTTGGGATGTGTTTTATACCCTTTCCTACATACATCTGTAATGTACTTCAATCTACAAAATTCTATGTTCTTTTAAGTAGATTCTTAGTATAAGCGAAATACTTGCTTTGACAGTATTGCAAGGATGCGCACAAATGTGAACCAGTGTACAAAACTGAATTTGGTGCTACCCTGTCCTCTTAAATGAAGGTTTGAATTTGTATTTGTAATCCTTAAACTTGAATAAAAAAACAGGGCAGAGGATACAAAAAGGTGCTCTGAGTGAATGCTGTGGTGCGTTCGAAGAACAAAACACCCTTTTCATTGCAAAAAATTCATTTTTTTTTTATTATTTCTTAACCTTGAATAGCTATAAACTGCCAAAAAAGCAACATTATAAAGCACAATAATGCACATCTCAACCATTCATTTCTTTCCTTCTCCTGCTTTGTGTTGGACTAATTTATGAGGTAAAGACCAACACCTATTTGATTGGGATGTCTGCAGTTACCTGCTGAATTTGTGGTTAGGATTTAAATAGAAATGTAGTGGTTTTCAAGGTTTCTCCTAGGTTTCTCTTTCAGAATGGCAAGCAATGTCTACAAACCTTTGAAGGATTTGTGAGCCCTATCATTTTTCAAATTGGGAACGCTTCTGTTGAGGATCTAAACTACAGGTTTACTAGTCTACCTTTGGGCAATCACATTTGGAATTCTGAGTCCAGTGTATGTAAATTTATTCTTTTTAATTTTATGTTGGAAATGCTTCATTTTTGACTACGAGGATAGTTTTTTTTCTTGCATGGAGGTGATGCAAAAAATGCTTTCCTGAGACAGCCATTCTCAGTAATGACTTGAATAAGTTTATCAGCAGTAAATATTAGTTTTGTTTGAAAATGTGCTGGCATTTCATAAAATGTAGTAAAACACAGTTTTGTTCCCTAAAAATTGCAGGTTTTTGGTAATGGTTAAAAAAAAAAGGCAAACACAAATGCTTGCACAAAATTATAGCAAAAAAACCCTCCATGAAATAATGATTGTGCTGTAATTTCCAAGAGAAATGCATAGATGGAAGTATTCTTTAGAAAAGAAAAACAGGCTTGCTGCTGTGGTTCTATAAAATATCTCTAGAAGTGCTGAGCATATTTGTCTTCCATAAACTTGAAGACTTTTAGCGCTTCAGCAGTAGTCCAGTCTTACTCTAGTGACCTAAATCCCTTTGTATTCAGAGTTTATTAAGTGCTTATGGGATTATGAAACTCTGATTACAGTGACCTAAGAGTGAGGCACATGTATAACTTTTGACACCTTTGGTTGTTACTGAAATGTAGATTTAGTTTATTAAAACTGAATGGATGTATACAGTGATGACCATGGAGTAATAATTATAACCGTTTTGAAGATAGTATGTTAGAAGCCATTATGGATGAAATGTGCTACTTTGCATAGTGGGGTTTTTGGTTTTGTTTTGCTTTTTAGAGAATTTAATAAAGATTCTGATTGCGTTTCTTTTTTAGATCTTTATTTGATACACTGGCCTGATGCACATGTTTCGGGTAAAAGCAATCGGGAGGTCCGAGCTGAAACTTGGAGAGCCATGGAGGAGCTCTATGAGAAAGGTAGTATAATCGTGAAAATCTGTCTTGGCAGAAGGAGTTGTTATGCATTTTAAGTTTTGGGGAGTTCATAGGGAGAGATGTTCAAAAAGTTTATTCATGTGGGACCTTCAGATTTCAGTGGGACTTGGATGTTTAAGTCATGTGGATCTCTGAAAATTACAGCCTTAGTATTCTGGTAAGCTAAATAAAAGAGCTTTCTGTTGCTTGTAAATAATATGTTGCCAAATTGTGCTCCTGAGGTTAGTGATGTTGTGTATACTTTCTTGAGGAAATCTACAGATTACATTGAAAGTTTTATGCTACTGTAGAACATCTTTGTAGTAGCCTCCTCTATTTTAAGCATAGAGCGTGCTACTTAGTTTTACTTCCTTTTAATCCTTTTTTTTTTTTTTTTTGGTATGGTGCTATTTTCCACTTTATCATATATTGTGGTACTTTGTAGATCTTTGCTGCTTGTGATTTGGAAGAATTGAGAAAACAAACTAGATGAAGAACAAATATTGACCTGCAGATTTTTTGGTAGCTACCTTTTGAAGGGGGGCAGGGGGAACTTTTCAAAGGTGGGACCTATCCTCTGAAATTCTAGTGAAAACTCTCAACTTTATTTTTGGTGTCAGCAATCTCCAATTTACATTCATAGCAATAGGAAAGAGCAGACTGCCCCAGTCAAAATTTATCATGTAGATTTCAGAGGATGATTTTGCTCTTTAAGTATGTAGTACTATTAGAAGTAATTTCATGAAAGAAGACGCTGTGACATTGTTCTTAGGCAATAGTGGACCACCTTATTTACAATTCCAGAGAAGTTCCATGAACAGTAGAATGGGAGAGGACTTCTTGGGCTAAGCAGACTAACTCTGCTAACCCAGAGTTACTGAAATAGTGATTGTATCAGGACAGTGGAATTGTAACACAAAGGCATTTGCAGGCTGTATGGCACTATGAGTTTTATCAGAGCAATAAACAAACCCATTCCTTACCCTTCAACACTTCAAGTACTTTTGGTCCGCTTCTGGAAACAGAGAAGTAAATTATCTTTGATATATCTTTTATTCTTTTTATATAAAGTGTACAGAAAGTTGCAAAAATGTTTTCCGTCTAACAGATTGCAATGTTCAGTTTTTTAAGAATGACTACATCAACCTAAAATTTCAAAGCATCAATGACTTCAAGTCCTTAGATGAGTTATTCTACAACCTACTTAATCTTTCCATTGAGAAGTGTTTTCTGATGAGTGTTTAAGTTAGTGCAGGACATTTGTACCTAGATATTTCATCCCAACTTGATGCATATAAGTTGGGGATAATTTTCGCCTTTTATTATTGTTGCCTGTCTCATTGTCTTTATTCTGCTTTTGCATGTGTGTGTTTGTGATCTTTCCTTTCTAACACAACAGTCTTTCTTCCTCTCTTTCCTCCTCTATATATCTTCCTAATAGGAAAGACTGTGAACTACTCAAGGATCTTCCAGTAAGACACTGGAAATACTATCACTGGCCTCATAGAGGGAGAATTACTTTTATTTCTTGTTCCTATATGTCATACCTCTTTACAGACACGTTGCATGTTGCTACCTTCTGTCTTTTTCGGATTTGAAGCTTTTTGTAGACCTGTGATTCGCTTAGCTAAGCATATGTTTTTCAGCTCTGGTCTAGCTTGCCTCAGTTAAATTTGCCTTCTCCTGTAGATTAGATATTAATCTGGTTGAATCAAGCGCCTTAGAACATTAACCACCACATTTTTGCTATAAGGGATGTAGACTCTGGATGTCCTGACCATAACCATATGTTACTGAAATGATACTCTAATGTAACCACTCTGGAGATGGAAATACAATGATTCCTGAGGAAAATATTAAATAATTCATTTGCATGGTTAACCACTAAACTTTCTGTGGAAGATTAAACACTTGTTGGATATCTTTATATGACTTGGGATGTGTTATGTGAGTAATTTGTTAACCTTGGTATGAATTTAATATACAATATGGTCAAAATCCTAACTTGAGAGAAAAAAAATAAAACTTAATTTCTTTGGGAGGGGGAAGAATTCAGTTGAGTATACAACTTATCTTTGTCTTCTCTGAACTTTATATAACTTTTTTGGACTTCCCTGGGCATTGCTTCAGATAGGCATTGGTTCCTGTTTGCAGTATTGTGATTTTTTTTTTTTTTTTTTTTAAGGAAATGTTTATTCTGTTAAAAATACATTTAAAAACTAAAAGCTCTACATCTGAGGATTGAACATTTTATAAATAATATTATGCTTGTGCAGTCAGTTCATGGAGGAAAGATTGAAATTATTCAACTTGCTAGTGTGTTTAACAGCCAGCTGTGTCCACACTGAAGAGTTTCTGAAAATGCAATGACAATAAACACTGTTCTCCATGAAAAATTAGATTGTGTTATGGGAATAATAATGTATATCTTTCTGCAGGAGACTTCTGAGACCGTTAAAAGCTCTCAGTATGGACCTAAGTCTTTGATCTGACTGAAGTTAACAAGCCTTTCTTTAATGACTTCTTTGTATTCACAGATAGTTTGAGTGCATATATTTGAAAATCTCAATCTTTTAACTTCAATTTAAATCCAGGTTAATATTTATCATGCAAAACTCCACCTAGCTGGGGCAAGCAACATTTTAAAGTAATGTAAATTATAGGCTTTTTTTTACCCTAAAAGGAGGGTAAATGGTGTTGGTACCAAGGATTGTAAAACTTTTCAATGGACTTTTTTTTTTGGCTTGTATTAAGTTTTAGATCGGTAACAATGGTCACAAATTGTCACAAGAAAATTCCCAGTTGGGCAGAAGGAAAAAATTCTTCACTGAAGGAGTGATTAAGCACAGAAAAATTGTTCAGACCATTGTGGAATCTCTATCTGTGGAGACTGTCAAAACTCAACTGGATATGGCCTTGAGTAACCTGGTCTAATGTAGAAGGTTAACCCTTGAGTCTTGAGTAGGATGTTGGACTAGGTGACTGGCAGAAGTTCCTCCTAACCTTAATTTTCCTGTGATTCTACAATCTGTAGCTGCAATTAGTTTGGAACGATGCTAATCTGAATATGGGTCTTTTTAATACTGAGTTCTGTTTAAGAGCAAGTCTGCTTTCTGTGTACAAGAGCATGGAAGAGTCCGAGTTCCACATTTCTCTTTGGGCACTTTGGCTCTTTGTGTATTGCTGTATTTTGTAGTATATCTTCTTTCCACCCAGTCTCCCCATCTTTGACTGTCTCGTTTCTCCTAGATCCACCTTTCCTGTCTCAGACCCTCCTACTTCTACTGCTACTTACCTATTGCTGTATGCCTCTGTAACCCATTTGTTGTTCTGTCCATATGCTATTGCTGCTACCAGCATTTTGGCTGTACTCTCTTACCTTCCTTCCTCAGTGTATTCCCATTGGCCATCAATACCCACTGACTGCAAAACTCGGATAATCCCTGACTTTTTGCAGAGTGTCTGTACCTGTAAGAACAGAAAATCCAGGCAGACACTGCACTTATCAAAAGTTTCTGTATGGTGCTTTAAATACAGGAAAGAAAAAGCAGTAATTTGTAACCCATAACACTTTTGCAGAGCGTTACTTACTTTAGTGGCTTTCTGGTTAGGTATAAGGGATCATCAGCTTTTTTTCTGGTTGTAGCATGTGGCTCTCAGATTACAAACCCCTCATCCTCTGAACTTTGTTTTTTAAATTGCCTTGTTTGTCCCCATAGTTTCTCAGAACAGGCAGGTAGAACACATTGCATCTTGCCAAGGTGATATGTGAGGCATGTGCACCTTGGTTGTTTCCTAGGCATGACTAGCTCCGCAGTAAATGACCAACTGTAATGGAGAAGAACTGCTGATACTTGCAGTGCATCTACATTCACAGCTTTGTAGACGTGGCCTAAAAAAGAAAAAAAAAAAATCTCAAAGATGGATTCAAACTAGGTTCATCTGAGAGGCAGGATATATAGCTGAGATACAGGGCTGCAGTAACACAACTTGTAGGGCTTCTGGTCTGAAGCATCTTCTCACCCAGCTAACTGAGGAGGGATCAGGGGGCTTGACTTTGTGCACCTGCCCAGATAGGTGTGCACTAATATTTATAAAACTCTGCCCCCAGTTAATAAAAACTCTGTGTGAACAGTTAAAAACAAATCTGAATTACTTGACAAAATTATTTGAATAGACATTTTAGGGAGCAGAAAACTTAGGTAGAAAGTTAAACGAGCCTCCTCAGACATTAATGAATCCTGTTTTAGAAAACTCCTAAGTACCAAAGGCTGTAGAAGAAATAGCAAGGTTTTTATCTGAATGCAGCGTGTGCTAATGGAATTGTGATGTATAATTGGTAGATAAGCATCTACCAGTTCACTGAGATATGTGTACATCCTTAATTTTGGGCTGTCTTTGATCCTTGAGTGCCTAATAGTGCTTCCTCTATATTCTGTTAACGAAGGTTTTGGTTTGAGTTGTAACATCAGAAGCTTCTCATAAACAGAAAATAATAGGTTCAGGTGACGAAAGAGACAGATATTATCCTTTGTTATCATTAAAAAATCCCCACTGTGGTTTACCACTATACTGTTTTTAAGAATCCTCTCTTTGTATTTCATCAAAAGGAATGTGATGTTAACATTTTTCAGAAGAACATCTATGAACAATTTAAAATGAGAATCTGAATAGTATTTGTCAGAGATCTGACTTACTCTCTGCAGTTGGTTAGCTGCCGTGCTGAAGTTTGGGGCTGCACTCCTTGGGTCAGTTTACTTTATGTCTTTGAAACCTAAACAGAATCTCGTTACTGGCCCAAGACTGGGATCTCAGGAACACACTTGAAAGAGCGTTTCGTATTTTAGCATTCTCTCGCTAGTGCTTGAATCCATGCTCCAACTGCCTAATGCAACTGAGCAACTATCTCAAGATCTCTCTTCAGATTAAACACATTTTCCCAGGATTCCAGGTGTTCTTCTCAAGTTTTTCTTAAGGGAGAACGTGACAGATATTAGAGCATGCCTATTCTTGCATAAAAACAGATATAGGGATTCTGAAGCCACTGTTGTCCCTTACAGCAAGAAAAATGCACGATCTATATTAAAATAACAAACCCTGAAAGTTTTTTCCAATTCAGTTTTTTTTTTTTTATCCCTCTGGGTTGATGTCTGGGACATGGTCCAGTATCTTTCTGGTTTGCCTTTGAACTACAGAGTCTTTGGCTGGTTAAACATGCCAGCCTTTTATATTCTCCTGGCTAAATCCTCCAGTATGTTCTTAGTCTATTAAAAGTCCTACCAGTATTTCTCCCTCTTTATTCTGAATTTTTTACAATTTTACTCTCTAGTCTCTTTTGCCTACAAGCAAGGCAAGGTTAAACTTCTAGCCAGCTTTTTTAGCATTCCTGTTGTATAGCCAGAGTCCAGTCATTACATTTACTGTTTTCCCTTAATATTTTTCTAGGAAAAGATGTCATAAGGTCCTGGTCAATAAAGTGAGGAACTTATTTATAACAGCATACAAAGCTATAGCAATTGTATTATTCCATAACATGAACCAAAATTTATAAATTGTATGTACGATGCCGCAAATTATGCAGAAATTGTATTAGAACTATTATTTTGCACAGTAATCACTTATAACACTGGTTGATACATGTGAGAGATTCATATGCTGATAAGAAAGGACTCAGTGCAGAGAGTTATATTTTGTATGACAGCTACAGTATATTGCCATCCGTAGATCTTCAAAGCCTGGGATTTGCATGTGTCTGAGCCCAGCCCTGCCTCCAGGGGCAACTGTGCCTTCTCTGGGTGCAGGGGTGGCTCTGGGACCACAGCTCTGCACCCCTCTGGGTAGTCAGCTCGACTAGAGGAAGATGGACTAGTGGAAATCTCTGAACAGTCGTTAGAGTTGTTTATGTTGAGAATTAGCAGCAAATGAGTGGTGGAGGATACTTACAGTTTTCTTTACGGTTTTTAGAATGATTATGTGTACCTGACAGTGTAGGATAAATGTTCATCCTGCACTAAAAAATTGCCATTTAAAAAGACTGGATAATTTCTGGTAATTTATTAATCGTGTAGACCAAATTGATAGCTGTTTAGATCTTATTATTAAACTGATTCCTGCTAGCTGAGGATCTAGTCCAGTACTTGTAACTTAAGTTTCAAGAAGTAGCTTCTTTAAAAGCTGTCATGTCTGAGAATGTAGTGTTTATTTTGTTGTTGCTGCTGCTGTGATTTGTTAATCTCCTTCAGTTTGGTTGCAGCTGCTTCATAGGAGCAGGAAGAATATTAAAAATCTTAATCCTAAAACCAGGTAAAATTAAGTTCAGGTGAATTGTCAGCCAAGTGACTCCATTGCTGTATGTGCAAATGTGTTAAGGCCACTGAAAGAGTAAACAAATCAGTATCTGCAGTCTAGTGCTGAGAGCATTCCCTTGGAGGTAGAGAGCTCTAGATGTGTGTCTTTGCTCAACAGACTGCATTTGCATTTTCCATCAAAGAGTTATGGGATAAACAGTGCTGAGGGAAAAAATGAGAAAAAATTCTTATTTTGGTCAATGAGATGTTTATGTATAATAGCTGGCTCTTCCTGTTGTAACAGCTGAAATCAACTAGGATTCTTGTAATATCAAACCTATGGTTTGAATTTTTGTGGTGTGGTACATTCTCATTTGTGGAATTATCTTCTCTGATACCTCAGGACAGAGGCTTGGCTGCCTCCAGAGCCCCTTCCAAGATACATGCACTGAGTCAAATGTTCCCTTGACAGCTGCAACATTCTTGTACCAGCAGTTGCCCACTGGCAGATGAAAGCGGTGTGGTAGCGGCGTTTACATCATGAATAGTCATTACGCGCGCACACTGGTAATTGGTCTGCTCCTAGCAAAATGACCCTTTCCATATGCAGTGAGTGCCTTTAATGACCCTGATTTTGACATTGTGGCTAGCCCATCGTTTTGAAAAGCTTTTCATACACATGCACATGATTACTTGTCCCTCCATGAAAAAACGTTGGGGAGAATGAAGGCCTTCAGCCAGCTTTTGGCCCTGAAGTTGGCAAGTGTGGTAACACGGTGGTCAGTCAGTTCGCATCCCATGGGGACTTGGTGCCTTTTTGCTAAATGTAGAACTTCTTGCTTGTTTTCTTTTAGTGTAAGCGGTACAGCTTATGCTTACATGAGATACTCATGCTTGCACCAGAAATTCCTTTATGTGTTAATATATGATTTTGTTAAGTATAGAGAAATGTTCTTGAATGGATTATATTTATTTTCATTTAGTTGTTATTTTTAATAGTGTTTTCTCTCCATATATGATTTGAAGAGAGTCCCATGAAAGAACAGAGATTGTTTAGCCCTAATAATGGAAGTGAAGTGGCAATATTCTTGGAGAAGTCATGTTTTGCCTAATTCCAGATGAGGGAAGAAATCTCAACAACCTTATTAATAACCTTGTCTTTCATCTTTGGGCAGAGACCAGTGCAGTTGTCATCTTTTCTTCCTGCATTATCTGTCAATTCTCAAAGGTATGAGGGCTGAGTAAGGCAAATACATTTTTTTTTTTTTTGTGTGTGTGTGTGTGAGTGATACACAGTGCTGGTACATCCTTTCCTAGATGACGTATTCTGCTGTAAATGATATTCTAATGAGAAATTATTCTGTGCCTATGCTTACATTGTCAAATGCTGAACAACTGATATTTCACAAACACTTGTATTATATTTCCACAGAATATGTTTGTCTTAAGAGTGAGTATGTTGGTAGAAGTTGTATATGTGGAAGCTTCACTGAAGTTTTAATTGGTAAAAGCAAATAACTGATTTTCATAGCAACACAAATCTTCTCATTAGTATCAGTATATTCTCTCTGCATATATAAAGATGTCTGATGGGCTTGTTATTATCAGAAACACAGTTAAGAAAAAAAGTGTTTTCATGGGTTGAAGGTGCTTGCAGTTGGTGAGGATGTTGGTTGCACCACACCCTGTTTATCAGATAAGACTGCAATAAAAGACATGCAAAAAAAAATGACTACTCATTTTTTATGTTTAAGATCAGAAAGAAGCCTTCATAATGTGAAACACTTAAGAATAAGAAATTGCCATTTGGTGCAGATATTAAACTGGAAACAAATCTAAATTTGCAAGACTGTCCTCATTTGTTGTATTTTACTGTTATGTTTTTTTTCTTTCTGTAATGGACTTTATTTCTAAATGCAAAAATAAGCCCTCAGACTTCTTTGTTTTAATGATCTAGAGGTTCCAGTGTGGACACAAGAACTCTTGGAAGAAGCTACTGTTGAAGTCCATTGCAAAGGAAAGTCTTGCCTAAAAAAAATTTTGTCTCAGTAAATAACATACCCAATTTGGGGAAAAGACATCATTTGTCTCTCTTGCAAATGTTACTTTCTTAGTTTGTGTTTTCCCAATTGTTAGTGAGCTGTTGCTTCGAACAGGAGCTGCAGAATGATATGGGTATAAAAATGTGCTTTCAGGCTTTTTTTTTTTTTTTTTTTTTTTTTTTTTTTTTTTTTTTTTTTTTTTTTTTTAAGCTTTCTTCTGTTTACAATGTGACTCTGCATGCGTAAAGCTGGCGCAAGAGAAGGGGAAGTCTACTGAAGTACAGGGGAATTGATTCAGCTTTGAAAAAAACCAAACACAACCTTTTTGATGGAACATTTTAATCTGATGTGATTTGTAATGCCAGCTTGAGGAAGAAATTTGCCCGCATAACTAAGATGGCGTTGCACTGAAGTGGTGAGGATGAGCAGCCACGGTCAAAGAGATTGAAAATACATTAAGCTAGTATTGCTACCTTACACTCTTTAGCCAGATATTTAGCTGATGTGTTAACTCAATTTTTATAATGGATTTTCAGCCATGCAAGTTGACAGTTTGACTATTCCTGTTGTGTTGTCCTCGCAGGTTGTCGTGATTTACAGGTGATCTGTAATAGGAGTGAGAATAATGGAATTGCAGTAGCAGGAAAGTCATTCTGAGACAGATAATGCACCTATATTGCTGTGGCAGGTAGGATAAGAAAAAAATCCCTTGGGGGCGAAAGCATGATTTCTGTGGTTAGGGAGTGGGTCCTGTTGTCAGTTTTGCCAGTCTTCCTATATTGACTTTAGACAGGACGCTTAGCCTTTTGGTGTCTGTGTTTTATGGTCTGTAAAATGGGAATAAGTCTTATGTCATAGATTTAAAACTTAATTCATTATTGGTTGTATGTAAAGAGTCATCTGCTTTCTTTCTGAAGGCTTTGACTTGCAATGTGAATGTTGGGCACTCTCAGGCTATGGCTTTGATTTAGCAAGCCATGCTGGAATCCAACCCTCTATGGTTTCTATGAGTAATACCATTTGCCTAAAGTGAGATTTTTGATGTACGTATCACAGAAAATTTGGACCTTTCCAACCTGTGTAACCTTCTTTAATAAAAATATTGCAGTTGACCTCTTGTAAAAAGTGGATGCATTTGTGTTTTTACTCTGTGGCTTGAGTAGAAGCTGTAACAGAATGGGCACTGTTTGCTGGATGTGGGAGTTCTCCCTTGCCCGGACTGATGTCAAGCAACAGGGAGGGGGAGGAAAATTGGCTCCACAAACCCAGTATCCAGTTTTGTCATTTAAAAACATTTTTTGATCTGAACTTTGTACAGTTAGTATTTCAGAAGGTCTTTAGAAGTCTGATAAAAGTCCATAGTAGTGCTCGAGAAAGATAAGGCTCATTATTGTAATAAAACAATGTTGTGGTGCCAAGATGGTATATTTATGCTTTATTGTGGCAAGACTAACAGTGCCCATCAAACTCTAATTTGGTATTATACTAAGTAAAGGAAGAAATAATCAATCATTCTCTAGGTTGCTATAAAAAGTGTGTTAAGCTTAATACACCACTGCATTGTGAGACAGTCTGTTGGCTTGAGGTATTGCTTCACAGCAGCTGGGGGTAATACAGTCTGGTGAAATTACTCCCGTATATGCTGGAGGCCAAGATGATTGTGTGTATAATAAGAAAGATATTAATTAATTCTTCAATTATCATCAACCATTATTTTGAAGGCCAATATGTTTTCAAATTTGTCTTGCAGAATTTCATGACAGTTTTTCAAAACTGGATGAAAATTTCTGTTCACCATTGTGCACTACTTAGCCAATTTTTAACATGCATACAGGAAGCATTACTGCCCAGTTTTCCTTTAAGCCTGTGAAGTTAGAACCTCAAGGAATTGGGCAAAACTGCAGTAAGCCTTAGGAGCTGATGGGGAATTGCAAACTGTCTGTTTATTGCATGTGACACTTTCTCAAACTCTGCTTCATATGGGCCAAACCACTCATTTCCTCAAGCAGATAAGGAGGATACTTTTTCTCCCTGAGTCAAAGCTCTGTGACTCTGTAAATAAGGCAGTATAAATGTATATTTTAAAACTGTACTTTTGGAGGCATCTTAAGTAGCATTTTACGATGCTTGACTCAGGGGGACTTGAACTTCAGGACTTGCTAAATTGGCGAAGTCAAAGGAAGTATAGCTTTTAAAAGCACCTGCTACCGTAACAGCTAGGACATGAATTGTGCCTGAATTGTCTGAAATGGGATTTTTAAGCTCACTAAATTGGTATTAAATTGAAAATAAACACCTTCTTTTTCCCATTTCAACAGAGTTCTGAGGGTTTGAGATCCATGACACAAACTCTGGGGAACCTGACCATGTCAGAGGTCCCTGAGAGAGGCAAGAAGAGACGTGTCCCCATTCGGTCCTTTCCCACCGTCATAGCTGTTTCAAGGCAAATGTGTGAGGAACCTTTTAGGCAAATGTGTGAGGAACCTTTTAGGCAAATGTGTGAGGAACCTTTTAGGCAAATGTCCCCTAAGGTTGAGTCTTTTTATATAGAAAAAAATACAAACACATGTTTTATTGTTTTAAATGCAAGTGTTAGAAGAAGTTCTTAAGTAGACAAGAGCTTAAATATTGATATTATGCAAGTAGATGTAACATAGTTTGAATCTTACAGTCTCCAATTGCAGCAAAACTAAACTTATTGAGGGAGAGGTGCAGAAATGTTCATATCACATGTATATTATCCTGTAGTAAACTAATCCTGTTTCTTCATCTCTTCCAGTTAACCCAAAGGAGAAATTGGTCCCTAATGCAAGTTAGACTAGTCTAAGAATTTTTGAGTTTCTGCTAATAAAAACCTTTACACCAGAAAGGTGTAAATGATAAAAATTGTGTTCTGGCCCTCCTTACCTCCTGTTCTGTGTCTTATCAGGGCATTATTTGTGTCTAAGGAGAGGTTGATAGAGAACCTGTTAAGGTATTCCCTTAACTGAGAGGAATCTTGAGCTGCTTATTCCAAACCTGGGCATTTTTTGTGATGCCTGCAACAAAGCACAGCAATTAAACATGAAGCCTGTGGTATGGCTTTAAATATTTTGAGGTACTAGAAGAATTAATGACTATTAAACACATTGGATTCCTCAGTATGTATTTTTTTTATTTCTACTGCTGATGTGGTAATTTCATGTATCTTGTTTGATGTATGTAGTCATAAGTGTTAGGTCTGACAGATGAGGCCCAGGAGCTAGTCAGTCCTTCATTTTCTTGCCAATCATTTTCTATCTGATTCTTTATTCTTAGGAATTAATTCAGCAGATGTAAACATGGAAATAATTCTGTATAATTTCCTGATTAAAGCAGTCTTTTCCAGATCTGAGCAATGTAGGGCAAATGTATTAATTTTCAGTCAAGTAAATGGAAGCACTCCCTGCCCTCTCTGAAAGAGAATCCATTGATCATCAGTTGAAATTTAGACTCTTCATTTTTCAGGAAATTCCAGTGTTTCAAATTCATGTTACCCATGTGTGTTGGAATAAGATTTTTTTATAGTCAGACTGTGTAATTGTTTTCATATTTATTGTATTTTAAGTGTTTTGACTTTTGTATTAAATTACAATATAACTTTTATGTTTTAGACTTGTAGCCAAAAGCAAACCAGTGAAGTTGAAATGAAGGGTTCTAACTTTAGCAAAACAAAATATGTGGCTTTAATGAAATTGAAATATTTCAGTCATCTTTCATTTAAAAAAAAGATAAAATGCTGTTTCCACAAAAACATTTGTTTATTTATTTATTTATTCCCTGGGAAAATTTTGACTTTCTTGTCTGTTTTGAATTCAGCCTTCTCTCTGCAATATTGCTCTAAATACAGTAGTGCCATGATATTGATTTTAGTAGAGGTGACTCAGATGACTTTTAAAACTAAACATAACTGAACTGAAGCTTCTTGATGGGAGCTCTAACAAACTTAACACTGAATGCAATGAGACCGTGGAACAACCTTCCAAGTAAAGTTGCAGACTTCCACTAAAAGTTTGTAAGAAGCAAAACACTGTGTATAACATAGGGAAGAAAACTGCTAGCTTTTCGCGGGAATGGGCAAGAAGTCTAATAAGCCCTTCCAGCTTTCACTTCTGCGATTAAGTTTTGTTTGTGTTTTAGTCTGAAGTAAAAGCTTTATTCTTCAAGGGCAGTAACAGCCTGTTTTTTTATAACTCCTTAGCTCTCAAAAATAGTGTGCAAAATTTTGGTTCACCACTGTGTTAAAACTGACAATGTTTTTCAGACTTCTTTGGCATGATGATTTATTAGTGTTGACGCTCCAGGATTGTTTGTCAGCAGAAGTCAAAAGCTCGTGTGTCACTCCTCCTGACAGATTAAATACAAATTATGCAAATTGCTGTAGTGTAGGTTATAACCTGATTATGTTACACGTCTTGAGCAGTGATCATATCTGTAAGTGAAAGCTATCTAGAGTTTTACTTGTTAATGTATTTTTTACCTTTGTATTCCACAAAAGAAACCACATTAAAAAGTGATAGTAGGCATGCAGGTTTTACAGACTTAACTGCTTGTGCTGCCAAAATATGTAAAAGCAACGTTGTAGTAGAGTTGCTCATATTTATATGGTTAGTGGCTTTTCAAATACAAAACTTATTTTTCAGGGCTTTAACAATGTGGTTATAATAATTAGCAGTAAACTGTAACTTCATTTTTGGAATTTAAACGGAGAAGACTAGAACAATTAAATTTCTTTATTTTGTCCAGCTAAATCTAACCTGCAAATTCAAGATATTTTGTAATCCTATAGGTCATTTTTTATTTAAATGACAATTTAGTCTACTTATGAATTACTTTTTATACATAAAACATATGTGCATTTTAAAAATAAGTACATGCATAGTACACTTCCCTCCAGCATTTTCATTAGCTTTATTCTCAGGGTAGATTCTTCCTTTTAATGTATTCGTATGTGCCAGTTGCATTAATGAGTGCTGTATGTGAGTCAGTATCTGAGGTTCAGTTTCAAGGCAGCTCCACAGAGTTCCCCACTGACCTCAAGATAGTGGTGGTTCTAACTGTGGGATGAAGGCAGAGTTGGTTCGGACATAGTTCGTTTGACATCAGATGTCTGAAATTGCCCAATGTCTTTTTTCCCCCCAAAATAAACAGTATACCATTTGGCTTAATTCCTTTCTTTTTTGTTATAGATATTTGTATGCATATACATAGATGAGGACATGCACATACCTTGTATAGAATTGGTTGGGAGAAATATTGAATTAAATACAGTGATTGAACTCCTGTGTTTATGTGACTTGAAATAGACTTTCCATCTGGAGAGTTACTAACTGAAATCCAGATCAAATCAATGAAGACAAAGTTCACAGACTTAAGAAATGAGTCTGATTCATAGTCCACAGAATCCACAGCCTAAAGAGACCACTAGTAGCCTGACCACAGGTGGTTTCCATATTAACTGTGTTAGCACAGAATAAGAACCAAACTACTGAAGAGTAGTCAGAGTTGAGGTGTGGTAGCAGGCCAATATTGGGAAGTGTGCTTTATCATATCTGAAGTTCAAAGGAAGACATCTGATTTCAGGGCTGTCAACACTTAATTGATGTGCATGCATACACGCGTAAGGCTTATTTTAAAAATAACCCTCATGTCATCTATGTGCAGTTTTATTTTCATTTGCATGTCAACAGGAGCTAAGAAATCTAGCAGTCCTGATACAGATTCTTCTTCCTACAGTTTCAGTTTCTTGATTCTTGTTAGATACTGCTTATTTAATTCTAACTTTTTTACTGAGTTTTATGTAACATCTTTGTAATAATAACAATCTAATAGAAATGTAAGCAGGGTTATATAGTTCATTTGGACTGCATGTCCTTGTGTTTGTTACTCACACCTTATTAGTCTTCTGCAAATGTTCCACTTTAGTTTTGGCAAGCTGCTCAGAACACCATTTCCTTCTTTTCATTCTGCTGAAGTGCAATTGTTCTTTGCTTACACTACATTAGCCTTTCCCAGAATTTAGCTTGGAGTTTTTATACACTGGGGAGCTTCCAGTGTGTTTAGATTATAAAATGGTTTCCTAGTGTGACTGTGACGGAACCATGCTTTCAGATAATGCTGTCAAACCAGATTTCAGGGTTTTTTTGTTTCTGCTATACAGAATGGGTGTGTGCAGTCACAGTCATTTTGCGTCTTGAAAGTGATATTTTTTTAAGTTATCTTCCCAAATAGTTAGGATTGTCCTAGAACTTTTTCTTGTTCTGTTTCTCTTGTTAGGTTTATGCAGATCAATTGGTGTAAGCAACTTTCTTATCAGTCATCTGGAGCAACTAGAGGAAGACTGTGTGGTTATCCCACACGTTAATCAGGTGAGTGGATAAATGTATTAAAAGTATTTGAGTTTGGTGTTTTTGTTTTTTAATAATCCTCTCCTCCTCACCCTGTCTGAAAGACCAGACTCCACTAGCCTTATTCTTGCATTTTCTTCCCTTTTATTTCACTAAATCAAAATCCACATGTTAGGAAGGCCACCTGAACTGAAAAAAAATAATAATAAAATAAGTCCCTCTTCCTTTCCCCTGTTCTGCCCAGGCTACTTATTTGTGGCTGGTTTTGAGGCACAAACAAACGAAAAGTCAGTGTGCCAGCTTTTGATGCTAACAGCAGAGAAGTAAAATTCCAGTAGCATGAAACATCTAGCATCTCCAGAGTGAATGAGCTTTTTGAGAGCCTGTGCTCAAATACTATAAATAATTCCTCTAAGCAACACTGAAACCCTGAGGTGAATTAGGTATCCATCGAAGTGTGTGTTGTTACCTTTGCTCCCCCCCTGATTTCATCAGCAAGATCACCTTAAATTCAGTGAACTGCTCATTTAGGAAGATACTGCCAGGGCCCAGGCAAGGTTTTTTGCTGCTCTAGGCAGATAAAAGGTTGCCACCTACGTAACAGCAGGCTTCCAGGGCACAGACAACTGGTCCCTCATTGCAGTTGTCTGCCACAGCTGTGCGGGAAATTCCTGCCCCAGTTCCTGTCACCTACTGCCAGTGAAAATGTCTGTATGCGAACACAGAGCAGGCGACTGCAATGGCTCAAGGGCAGACACATGTTTTCCCCCCTGCTACAGGTGGTGAGGATTTCTGGCAGCTGATTATGGTATCATGTCATAAATGGCCGCAATAAGGTTGCCTGGAAGATGGCTGTCAGAACCAAAAATCTGTTTTCTGCTGACCTCAAGACTCTGTGTATGCTGCAGACAAAAAGAAACAATTTTTTCTGTTCATGTCTGTATAGCAGTGTGATTCCTGCTGTGCTTGCCTCTTCTATTTCTTAGAGCTGTTTGTCATATGTAGACAATTACAAAGCAGCAAAATATAAAAAAGAAAGAAAAGAAATAAAATTTGGAAAAAATAGTGGTTATTTCAGGTTCAGTCTTTCTGCCTTTCCTTCTCTTTGTGGTTGGCTGTTGATGGAGATGTGTCCATTTCTGGTGGTTGTGACACACTTTTCTCGTAGAGCTGAAAGACTGAAATGTGTTGTTTTCAAAATGGAGATTATCTTTTAGTGTATTACAAATAATCAAATATTTTATAAGCAAGTAAAGGAATTCTGTTCTGGACTGTGTGAGAGTGTGGACTGGGTTACTAAATGGTAGTTGTGGGTAATGTTAAATTAACCTAAAATCAAATAAAATATAAAAGCCAATAAACTATTTAAGTTCAGTTACTCAAAATAAGCCATTGAAGTATGACTAAAGACAGGCAGGTTGATGATTGTTAAAGAATCAATGAGTTTGCCAAGGTTAAGCTGTCTCCTCTTCAGAAATACGCACCTCCAAAGCCTTACTGGAGTTTGGCAGAAATTGTTACTGGCTGTTAAATGAGAATAGCCTTTCAATGCCCTATTAAATCACTACAAGACCAAAAAAAAAAAAAAAAAAAGTAATCAAAGCCTTGGATTTCTTTCCCAAACTTTGTCTTACCCACAATATCAAAGTCTTACAATGTCATTATGCATCAGAAGTAGTAGTGGAGCAAAGTTGCTTCTTGATATTTGATGGCATCTTTTTGTTCTGTGGCTGAAAAAAGGGAGACAAAATGTTGAGACAGTAGTGATAGTGCAAGATTGATAGTGACAGTGTGTATGTGTGTTCCTTGCTGTATTCTGACAGTCAGTTTTAGCTGATTAGATGTTTTCATCAACCAAATTCAACAAAAAATTGTTGTTCAGAAAGCAATCTCTTTTTCTCAGCATTCTGCCATTTACTTAAGGTGATGTGCAGCGTTGTTTCAAGTTAAAAACAAAAACCAACCATACCGCTGCAAACTGCTCCACTTTGAACACTTTCATTAAAAAATTCTATAGCATTAATTTACGCTTTTCAGAGTTACAGGAGTCTTACAAGCTGTACTTTAGAGTATCCTCAAAATAGCATTTATTCTGTTTCTTGCTTAGTGCTGGAGAGGAGACACTTCAGTTGCTGAGTTTGATAAAGAGATTACTTAAGCACTACCAAGTAACTAATGAATTCCTAAGCTGAAATTGAGACTAGAAGTGCTATGCTTAATGCTTATCTTAGACACCAGTATTCTATAATACCAAAAAATCTTTGCTATATTGATGCATAAAATTGCCTACTTTTTTTTTTAATGAACTTTATTTCTTAATACAAAACATTTGCAAACAATTGTTGTATAGAAACTGATTATTAAGAAACAAATGAAGGAAAATCACTTCCCTATTAGTCCTTGTAAAATTGCATTTAGAATTGAGGGTGTTCTCTCAACTCCAAAAGTTCTTATCATTATGTTAAAATTGAAAGTTATTTTTCTGTGATGAGGAGGAAGTAGGAAGACAGGAGAAAAGCGGTTCTTTATCAGACTTTGTAGTCTTTACAAACCAGGTGGTAAGCATTGCTTCTCTTTTTGGTTCCTGGATGAAACAGTTTCATCATGTTCTTTAACAAAGTGGGAGAGACCAGGCTTTTCAAGAATATAGTCTTGTTAAGGCATGTAGTAGTAAGTAAGCAACTTTTAAGATAACCAGTTACAATTTAAAAAAATACTGTGAATCACTATACAAAACCACAATAAATATTTTATTCTAGCATCGTATAGAATGAAACATACAGCCTAGAAGTTACAGGTTTCTATCCCAGATGTAACCGACTTGGCAGTGGTAAGTCTGGATTTGTGGTCCAGGAGGATACAGCCTCTTTGCAGTTCCTTGTGCCTGTCGCTCGTTAGGGGAAAAGGTACATTTTCCTAAGAATTTAATTTATGTGTACATTTCATTTACTAAGACCATATACTGAATCCAGATATAAGCTGTTACTCTCCAGATTCCGGGTAGGAGTGTTTGTCAGTATTTCTCTGCTTTTATAGAAGTGCGAATTACTGTGTAATAAGCTCAGAGTGATTTAAGTAATGTTAATATCCGTGTTAACATTGAGCCTTATACGCTGTTAGGTAGACTTGTACAAGGTAGAAATGTATTTTAGTGTTTGAGGCCTCAGGAAACAGTCCCTTTGTATGTAAACTTACCTACTCTTGCTCTATAGAAGAGCCTCATTTCTGGGCTTAAATTTTAATTTTCTAAAGAAAAATAATTAGAAGACTGTGCATTCCCCTTGAAAAGCTGCCTGAAGTCCAGACGTGGGAAAACTTTGCCAGGTGAAAAGATGTGAGGGACCTGCAGCAGGGTGGAAAGAACAAGGCCCGATGATGGCCCTGACCCCCGCAGGGTCGGGCCGCCAGGGTCGTCTCCGGCCCGGCCCGACTCTTCCCCCTTGTGCTCCGGCCGCTTCCTTGGCGCTCCCCTCTGGCTAGCCGGGAGCACCTGGGAAGGCGTCAGTAATGGGAACCGCAAACTGCTGTTAAGCACATGCCAGACTTTACCCAGAAATCGCTCAGCATAGAGTGCCAGAAAAGATCAGGATCGTGCTCCGCCACCATACGACTGGGAGTCCTTGCCTGAGAAAAGGCTGGGGACTAAAATAGCAAGGGCGGCGCAGGCCAGGAAGTCGGAGTTAGTATTATTATGAGGGGAAGCGCGTACTGGCTGCCCACCCTACGCCTCTGCTAGCTCAGGATGCTATTCTCTTGCGTTCAGAAGCTGCTAGAATCTTCCGGAAATGTTTGAAGAAAAATAATTATTTTTGAATTTGTTTTTCATGTGTTTTTTTTTTTTATGTTTAGTAATGTTTTTGATACAAAAGAATTACTTGCACCTACCAACAGGCAACTGTGTGTGCAAAATTCAGCTCACAAAATGTAAGAGTCTTGATTCAGCAGAGGAAACAAAGTACAATTTTTTTCAGGCAAGAAGCGGTTGTTGCGCTGTTCTGCTTGTCATGCTGGCAGGGGACTGCTTTGACTGGTTATGGGGTAATCTGGAGCTCGGCTCCTTAGAGTCCTTATTAGACCTGTGGCTAAATTCTACTTGTAGTTGTATTAGTAGTAAATGTTTAATAAGTCACCTGAAGCCATACAGATATTCCAGATTTTTCAGCATTTGACCCTAAATCAGTCACTATTTAATATTTTCTAGGCTATGTTATGTGTTATACAAGTAATTTCTACTAAAATTACTTATTACTACTGTATTAATTCAGCAATACACCCTCTAGATAATATTTTTAAACATTTTTATTAGATCCCAATGTTCACATTTTATTAATATTTTTGAAGACACTTCATTTTGTACCTGTATTTAATAATCAGTATAAAATTCTACCTTCCCTAAGAGAGTACTTGTTGTTTCTCTGAAATACTCAGTTTTGTCGTAGTGTAGCCTGATAAGGAGCACGTACAGGAGGCTTGCTTTGGACTTGGTTAATCAGTATTTTGAAAGGAACTGCTTGTTCATTCTTTCTTTTCCTCACCATTTTGCATAACGCACAATTGGAATATTTTCTAGTCAGCTCAGATGCAAAAAAAGTTAATAAATGTGTGACCTAAACACTGGTCTTACAAATATAAACATGAAAGACAAAGGCCACTCAAAGGTCAAGAAACATCAAAGGTTGAAGACATGGATGTGTCTGCTGCTTGAACCTTGGTCCTGAGTCCACCTAGTAATTTAGATCATAGCAACTTTCGGCTGACTCAGCCCAGCCTTCGAGGGGCACGTTTTTTTCTCAGCATATATTGAATGAGTGCCAGCCTATTGTTCCTGGCTATTGTTGTCGGAAAAGACAACATGTACTAAAGATGAGAAACAGGAAATGTTCATTTGTCCCTTTTATGGTAGAAGAAAATTTCCAGATTCCATGTGTTGAGGTAATTGTTCAAAAGAATGTTTCTTCAGAATGCACAGGAGCTGGATCTCTGGAACATTGGTGACAGCTAGTTGAGCTAAGGCCACATCACATGGTTGTGTCCTAGTTTATAAAAGAAAACGCCATTCACCTTCATCTGAGTGCAAAGGAAGGTGTGTTTCTAACAGTGTATATGCTGTGAAATATATATATTTTTAAATGTAATAAGGAATAATAAAGAGGTTCGGTTTTGGTTCGGCTAAATGCCAGGCTACTTGACTCTTTTGAAATCCCTCTTTTTTTTTTCCCCCCCTTATTTTTCAGTAAGCTTTGTTTTCTTTTGCTTCCTACAACTATGTCTTTGTATCTTGTTACTTTTTCTCTCTTGACTGGTTCTTGGCAGCTCAGTCTTCCTTCCTACCAAGGGTCTCCTGCACACCTCCTTCCACAGCTGCTTCTGCTCCCCCAGACGCTGGCTGGGACGCCAGGCAGAGCTAGGACACAGGGTTTGCTGTGTATCCATTCCAAGCAGAGGTCAGGCCCCAGTCCTAGACAAATTGTTTTGGTCAGTCCGTTATACACACATGCACACACTAGCCTTTACAGCTCAGAGGATCAACAAATGGGAAAGGGAGTATTTAGGGAAGATAAGGTAGCCTCAAATCACCAATAAAAATGACCCAAGACTGACTCTCACTATGCATTTACGTATATTCCTCAAACACCGTGCAGTCCTCATTACCTGAGAACAGGAGGGCAAATCCAGCTGCAGGCAGAGAAAACGGCTGCTCCATACAGCTTCCTTCTTGGGGGAAGCATAAAATATGTAGTAAATGACTGTGTAAGTTAATGACAAAGTATTTGTGGATTGTTACCCTCCGCATGTCTTCTAAAATTGATAGCTTACATAAATCTCCCAGCAGTAGTGATTTCATTCATGTATTCTTAAGAAGACAGGGCAAAAATGTTATTTATTAATGATAATTTCTCCTAAATGTACTCTCAAAGTTTTTATTAACAGTTTCTTCCTGTTTATCTAAGGTTGAATACCACCCTTTCCAAAGACCTCAGGAGCTGGTGGATTATTGTAGGAGCAAAAATATTGTTTTTGAAGGCTACTGTCCTTTAGCCAAAGGTGAAGCACTCACTCATCCTACTATTATTCAGCTGGCAAAGAAATATGGCAGAACTCCAGCGCAGATTTGCATACGCTGGAGTATACAGGTAATGGAGGATGGCAGTAAAAACCTAACTCCTCTCTTGGGGAAAAAAAAAAAAAAGTAAACAGTTTGTTTTCTGTACATCAGTCTGAAACTTGTACAGAAAGGATTGTTGCCTTTAATATGCAGATGTCCCGTGAGCCAACTGTGCTGTACTGGAAGCTTGGAATGTAGTACACAAACATGGCAGTATTTTACATGTGTGAAGAATCTGATTGTAGAGAATAAAAGGAACCACTGATAAAAGAGATGTTTTCCAACTAAATGTCACAATCAGTGAGTGGCATCATTCCCTTTCTGTAGCTCAAAAAAAAGCAGTAAGCAGTGAAATAAGTGCATTAAGTTGACATAAACCGTGTAATCTGTGTTGGAATTTAATGCAGTGTGTATAACTGCAATTACAAATAGTTGCATGTAGAAATGTCAGTGACATCTGAAAAGTAAAATGAAAACCTCAGAAGGCATGAAGAATGTATTGAAATGTTTTGAAAATGAGATTACTTTCCTTGAAACTATCTATAAGTTTTAATGATGAGGTGTTTTTCAGAACGGGGTTGTCACTATTCCAAAGTCCACAAGAGCGGAAAGGATACAGGAAAACTGCAAGGTAAGATTTGGTTACGCACTCAAGTCTGAGTAATATCCGAATTATTGTTGTTTTTAATACTTGGGTATGCCTGCCCATTTTCCTATGCCAGTTTTACATCAGGCAAATCAGTTAAAATTGTCAAATTATAGTAGCATAAAATTACTGCAGTGTAGTAGAATACTGTAATCCACAAATCTCAGAAATCAAATGGGATTTTAATTACTATGTGCAAAAAAGGTATCCATACAGAGAGCTTTCATAGTTAACTTTTACTATTAATATTTTTATTTATTACTTGGATGGTGATAGAACAACATATTCCAGTTATGGATAGGTCCTTTTTGTGATAGGCACACAAGAGTCAAATGGAAGGAATTTGTTTGTACGCTATGCATAGTGCACAGACACTGTCTGAAAGCTGCAAAACGCTGGAGGGGGTCCCAGGAGCCCTTTTAAGGAAGTCACAGTACTGGCAGAGCTGACTCTTCCCCTGCCTTCTTCCCATTGGCTTGCAGGGAGGTCCCAGCGTGCAGGTGATGGACAAAGTAGAAGTGAGAAAGGGAATTGGCAGCATCCCTCCTCCTCCTTTTTTATACCAAATGTCTTTAATTCATATCTCCTTCCCTCCATTCCTCTAATCTGAAGGACTAGAGAAAGCTTTTCTTGGGGGAAAAAGTCCCACAATAACCTTGTTGTTACCTCCAAAAATATTTTACGGGTATGAACTGTTTTGCAGATCAGGAACAAACTCTGCAAGAAAACAAGAATCTTCTTACCTCCAGTTAATCACTGACTGTGTGTATGTGTAAATTAACACAAACATAATGAAGTTTTCTTTTGGTGGCTATGCTTGTTATGTAGCTCCTACCCTGACTGTTTATTCTGCCATCTACTCTGCCTTCTATGGTGGAGGCACAGCTGTTTGTGGTACTGTTTTGTGAACCAGATCAGAGAACTAATCCAGATTAAAAATCCCTCCTTTCCCCTCCCTCTCCCCAATTAATTTGAACCCAGATTAATTCTGTGTGCTTTACAAAGTTTACTGTGTGGCCCCACTAACTGGTTTAGCACAACTGAGGGGTTGCATTGTGGCAAAACCTAAAACACTTAGGATGGGAAAAAAAACTGGCACAGTTATCTGACACCATTTATCATATCTCCCCTTCTTTTTTACCCCACCCCAGTGGGTTGGCCTAAATCTATACCATTGCTGTTCTGGTTTGGGGAAAACATGGACATCATTAAGCCCTGAGTATATAATATATTAAATAGTATTTCTAGTTCAGTGGCTGGTCCGTGGTTTGGATTTAAAAAGCCTGAGCACTGAGGTTTGACTACAAAGAGGCACGCTAGCAGCCAGCGATCCCTGGCTAATGTGGGATGGGAGGAGCTCCTTTGGCAGCAATTCAGGCTCCACGGGATTTTTTTGTTGGGTATGAAGGAGCTCTGACAAACACTACAGAGACTTTAGAGCAACTTCAGTTTTGAAGTGATAATATCTGAATAAGACACCTGCTAAGAAAACACTGGCACTAACATTCATGTTGCAGGCCTCACCACAGGAGAACTTAGTGGCTCTAAGAACCTATGCATGGAGGCAGGTGGTTGCTTTCAAGTTAGAGTTAGTACTGAGGAGCTATGGCACTCTTTCAGTAGTGGCTGATCCAAAAGTGTTTTGTCTAAGTAGGCAGAGACAAGGTAAAGAGAAATACAATCTTTGTTTTGCAAGCTTTGTGAAAGTCCTGATACTTCTAATAATTCTTTCATTGGCTGAAGTTCTGAGGAAAAGAACTGACCAACTGAATGTAACAGAGAAACACTGAGCTCATGTTTCCAGGGGGATTGCAGTCAGGATGTTCATATACCTTTGCTAATGACCATACAGACTGCTGTCAAAAACCACTTTGATATTACCACTGTCTTGGACCCTTGCCTGAGGCCAGAGTGCTATGAAATCATCTACCAGAGTCTACAAATGAAAATGAGAGTCACAAAGGAGCAAATGAGCCAGTGGAGCCTGTCAACTTAATAGAATGATACTTGTCTGTGAGAAAAATTCTGAATAATTTTCAAAAGGAAAAAATTTAGAAAAATCCTGCCTCAATTTTAAATGAATCTTGGTGAGTTTAATATGAACGCTCCTGATTCTATCCATGATGTTAACTATATATGCATTCCCATAGGTGTTTGATTTTACAATAGCAGAAGATGATGTTGAAATTCTAAATGGCATGCATGATGGCAGACATGTTTCCTGGGACCCAGGCCTTATTGTGTGAATGAAGGTTTGAGCTTTTTCCTTTGTCAGAGATCAGTGAGTCACCCCATGTGACTTACCTTCAGAGAAGGTTACAATAAGAATGTAATTGTAAGCTTAATTGCAGGTATTAATGATAACTGATTTGAAATCCTTAACACTGATAACGGACAAAAGACTTTGTTGGGGGTAATACTTTCATACAGAGATCTTGCGTTTCCATCTAAAATCCTGATCGACAGTTCACTGAAGCCTGTGCAAAGCCTGCTATTTATATCATTGGCCTTGCATCAGGTCATTTAAGAAAGAACACGAGGAGATAACACTTCTTAAAAAATAAAAAGCATTAGTGTACAATGCAGGTGTTAAGTACAAAATAAGTTGTCACATACTTTGTTAGAGGGTTACAATGTACAAAGAAGAAAAAGCTGGGTGAGAAAAATATATAAATACCTTTATTATTACATTACTACCTACAAAGCTACAGTGAGAACATGATCCCACTGTAATAAGCAATACATAAGAGCATCATAAAAAAAAGTGTGGCATGGGTATTATTGCATAGTAATTGAGTTGCCTCAGAGAGCTTTAGGCGTATTATTTACCAGCCTCGGGGCATAACAAAGTAGCAGCCCTTCCAGAGAAATCCATGTACAGATAAACTATTTGCATGACTTAAGTTGAGCAGCAAGCTCTAAGAGCCAGACAAAGAGGCATCTTCATTATTACTAATCTCTTTCTCCTATTCTAAATTCTGGTGAGTTTTGTTTAGCTTTTAGTAAGAATTAGTCTGGCTTTCACTTTGTCCAGGAGATCTCATTAACAAATATACTGTTCCTCAGATTTTATCGTAAAATATGTGTATACATATGTGTGTGTATACACACACACACATATATATAAAAATATATAAACATATAAATATATATAAACATATAAAAGTGTGTGTGTGTGTGTACACACACATATGTACTCACATACATAGTTTATAGATATGTTTTCAGAAATATACCTGCAGAGTCTTTTATCCACTGAGTATTTGACTTCTACTCACATTGGTTTGATATTTTAGGAGTTCCTGTGTCTAGAAAGGTATGGAAAATCTGACTATGATTTATATTGTGTGTGGACTTCCTGACACAGTTTTCCCAGTGCTGTTCTGCTTTATTCATATCATGAAACAAAGTTCCTTAGTTTTTTATCAAGAAACAACTTACAGCAATCATGTATTCTAGCCTGCATTGTTTGTCCTCAAAGCAGAGCTTCATACAGCTTGACTAAAATACAGAGATTTTTTTTCTTTTTGATAACAGCTCCTCAGCATAATTTGCTGGTTATTATCTGTAAACATTTCAGAGACGATTTGTCTGGGTTTGCCTCTTGAACCATTGTGTCATTTTAAAAATACAAGGTCTTTTATGAAATGCTGCCCTCATTAATTAATACCTCTACAATGTACTGTCCCCCAAAAGATGAGCAATCTACACAGTAGAGATTATTTTCCAGCTTTTCAAATGTGGCCTGCAGTTTGGGGTGCTTCAATATCTGAGAATGCAAGTTTAGGTGTCTAAAAGTTGCAATGTATCTGGCTTAACTGGTGTGATGAGGGGTCCAGTATTTCCAAAAAGTAAGACGTATTTATACAATTAAGGTCATTTTTAGGGTTTTGTAGCATTTGCAGAAAATGATGGTAGCCTTGGTGAAATGTACACAGATAAACCTTTCTACCTCTGGGTATCAGCTAATTCTTCTGAAAAGTCACTTTATAGGACAATACCCTAGTGTAATAGTTTGCTCAGATTTTAGCAGTAGGACAAAAATATGGTGCTTATGTTGTTGTACTTATGATTCTGTACAACGTATCAGAATTCGGAGCACAGTGAATCACTTGCCTAGTATTCACCCAAAGTGTTTTTTTGCCAGTGAAGACTATTTCAGAAACTACAAAAGAGAAGTTGGAGTTTTACCTCTAGTTCTCTCTAAAGAAGCAGTTATCATGTCAACATACTATCCCCTTTTCATGTGTAAATGATGCATACAAAGTGAAACAAACCTCTATGTAAGCTAGCACATTTTCGCTTCAATATCACCAGGACGCTATTAATTAAGACTAACTACATGTTTGGATGTCCCATATTAGCTTGAACAGCTCTCATTTTCCTGCACTTGTTTCTGACTGATTGTCTCCCTGTTCTGAGCTAAACACAACTAAACTAGATTTTCATTCTGATTCCCCCATATAGATGACTATAGGTTACAGTGAGGATGGCTTCCTAACTCGTTGTATTTCATTTTTCCCTCCGTCAAAGATATTTTACTCTTGCTTTTGCAACTGCTGTTGCTAGGAAGTCAAGCTACCCTGTTATCAGATCTACATTATATCCAAGCAGTACAAAAGTAATGAAAGGAATAATTGGATAGAGACAGTATCACTATAAAAGTGTAATTCTATTTAGGGAACAGTTATGGAAAGTTACAGTTTTAGTCCAATTATTTGTCTAATTTTAGTCACTTTTCTAATTATTTTCAGACTTATTGTTGTTTCAGGATTTTTTCCAGGGTGGCTTTTTTATTATTATTTTTTTTTCCCTAGCAATTTCTATGGTACCTGGCAGTGGCTTTAGAATTATGGAAATATTCCATACTTCCAATATATGGAAATAAGAGTTAAATTTTAAGTAATAACTATGTAGAAAGCCAAGTGTAGTTTGAGCTAATATGAGCTTTTGAAGTGCTAAGACTCAGCTGACCCATGTTATCTTTCTCCCAGGTGTGCTCTGCTGTTTTGCACATTGTGGCATCACTAATCACCATCATTGTTTTCTGCTAGAAGCTGCAACTCCCCCAAGAGCCCGGAATCCTGTTATCGCCTCTCTGCTTGCAATATACTGCATTTTATCGCTGTAGCTTGCTTTCGTTTGAATACAGCTTTCAGAAGTTTTACATTATGCTAATGTAGAAGCCCTGAGAAAATCCTCTTTTGATTTTGATCAGGTTGCACAGGGAAAGACTAACTCAGTGGGTTTGTATTTTATACTTCTCTCTACAACTAAATTGATGTTACAAATGTGGAAGATAGTTTCCTTTTAAACAAAGGCTGCTGCAAAACGATAAGTCCACATTAAGTCTTCTAAACCAAAATTTCCAAAGTACCTACAAATTTCATCATAATATAAAGAAATAAGACAATAAGCAATTGGAAAGTGCATGGTTGATGAGATTTTGGGTTGGCAGTGAAGAATGATGTTCTGTAATAGAAGGAGAACCTAGAAGACCAATGGCATATAGAAGTGCTGAACATACAAAACCAGGAAGTTTAACTCCATCTTTTATTTCTTCTTTGATCGGTACCCTGGAGGTGCTCATTTTCAAGACTTTTTTAACTCAGGATTTCATCTCTCAAATGAATTTTTGAAAGATACCATGCATGTTCTTCCCCAGAGCTGAAACTCCTCCTCCTGTCCTTACTTGCATAATACAAGCTTTCTCTAAAGAGAAAACTTTTCTACCTTTCTACAATGCCATTTGTTAAGATGCAGCAAAATATCCATTTTATCACAATAACCATCATCTTGTCAATAGGACAAGGAACTACAGCTGAAAAATCCAAGGCACTTTTTCCTCCTTGTTATGTAGGTTACTTATGGTCATGACTTATGAGGGCAGCCCTCTCTAGCTAAGATAAATTTTATCTTATTTAAAATAATGACTGATCAGTATTATCCACCTAAGTGCAGTCAGCCTTCTTTGCAGGAGCACTGTGATTGTTAATGGAATGGAAACTCTGTTGAAACAAATAAGGAAAGGAAAAAAATAAACAAAGTCAGTGGAAAGGGTGAGGCCACTTTTTGTGCAGCCAAGTAGCTTCCTGTCTGATTGAGTGGCTCCCTCTCTCCTTTTTTTTGTGTATTTATGAATTTCATCTTTTATTTTACTGGCGATAAAGGCACCTAAGAACCTTTAACTGAGAAATAATGGCAATGGTTTTGTAAAGTGCATACTTGAGGAATTTTTTTTATCAGGCTGCAGAAGTGTTTCTACAGTATCTGTCCCCTTAATGTAAATTTGAAGACAAGTATGTTATTTTTCTGACTAATATATGTAATAAGTTCACAAACCCTCTAAGTCAAGAAGACTGAAATGTATCCACCCCTCTTTTTGCACTGTGGTTAACACCAGCTGATTTTCTTTTAAAATAGCAGTGCAGAAATATTTTGACAAGAAAGCTGACATTAACCCCATGTTTTCAAAAGCGGGGGCTAAGATGGAGTTGCACTTGCTGCCACTAATTGAATCCAAGCAGTTAACTCTGCCCACCTTACCTCACCCCTTCCAAAGCCTGGAAGCTCTGAGGAACACAGCTATGGCTATAGTGCGTTGGGTAAGAATAAAAGATAAGCCAACCTACTGGCAATTCTTTCTGTTGCTGTGCTGAGAGTCTTCTTTGTACTTAATCTTTGGCACTTTTTGCAATCTCCCTTAAAATGTCTGCACTTTTGAAAGAGAATTTGAAGCATTTGCACTGCCTTGTAGTGAGCCTATGTAATATTTATGATATTTATGTTGCAGCCTTACTGTTTGTCTTTATTCAGTGGCCACTTGTCCCTCTGCAGCATCACACAGAACTAAATACAGCTACCAGGGCATTATAGAATAGTTATGAGTTCCTAAGCAACCAGAGCATGAGAACTGTCTCCAAAACTAGTTGTTACCCACTGAAATACAAAGGAGCACAAAGCCTGAGATGAATTTGTATCAGTGATGTTTATGCTACTTACCAGTGGTATAACCTGTATCACTCTATTAACTGTTAGACATGGCCAACATTATGGGATGTAATTCTCTAAGCGACTTTGCACAGATCCATTGGTACCAGATCTCAATCACCTATGTAACTGCTTCCCTGCCTTATTGGCTGTTACATGTTTTTTCCATGCGATAGTGGTTCCCTGCATCAGGCTTTTGTAGTAAAGGCAGCTGTGCCCAAGAGGAATCATTTATGATCTTGCTAAGGGCTCTGCTAGCTGGTGCCCTTTAACAACTGTTTCGTGGCTGAACTACTGAAAGGAAATGCAGGAGTGTGGTGGCAGGATATCATCCTACTAGTGGTTGCTTCCCCCCCCCCCCTTCTTTCCCTCCAGCAAAGTAGATTTCTGTGACTTTCTAGCAGAGGCTTCCCAATTCCAAAATAATGAACTGGTGTTAAATTCATAACTTGGCTGTGAAATGTGTGTGTGGGGGGGATACTATTACTTTCACAGTTTTGTGGTAACAGGAAGAGCAGAGATTGTTGTTTTCTTTTCTCTGTGAACTCATTCTTTCCTAATGGTTCTCTGTGACCTGGATTCATCCTGTTAAAGGAATAAGTATATTGTTGCCAAGCTGAATTTAGGGTAAATCACTTGATTTAGGTGCAGTTTAAGGGTGGTGAAAGATTATTCCATGGAATATAGCTGTGACAGTCATATACTATGGTATAAATTGACTTCCCTGGTGTAAAAAACAAACAAAAAACTCTTTATATTAGTGAAACAGCAAGTGTCTGTTTTTTATCCCATGATCTGTGAGATTTTGCATGATTATCAGAAAAGCCTTATAATCAAGATGTAAATACCTTTGATTAGCCTGGAAGATTATCACATTGTTTTTCAGGAAATGGTTATTTTACTGGTTTTGTCCTCAGTAATACATATAAGTAGTATCTATGATCTGCCAAATAATGGCAGACTTTTCAGCTAAGACTGCTGTTACTTCAGAATAGCATGTTAAGATCACTTATTGTGTCCATTCATGTCTTTAGTTTGTCCTAGCAGAAAAGATACAGTAGGGCTTTTGTCTGCTCTGTATGATTGAAATAAAAAAATAGTTTTCAAAAGCTTTCTCATACACTTTTAATAATGCTGGCTTACACAGTTTCATCACTCTGGAACTTCTGCTATATTTTAATACATACCAAAGAAGATGTATCGTGGTTAGCTGTATTAAAGTTGCTTGTGGTTTTGGGAGCAATGATTTCCAGTAAAACTATTTCAAGTCACTTTCTGAACTCCTTCAATTCTTTCCACTTGGAATTAAACCTTTCCTAATGTTATGTTCAGCTTAGTGATCTAAAAATAGAATACAAATCCTCACTAAAACTAAATATGTCAGACTTGTTACAATAACATTTAAAAATAATGGTCCATTCAATTAATATTAAATTGATCAATATTCAGTACTTAGAATGAAGACATTTTCTAAATTAGAGAATGCTAATACTAAACATGTATGTATGTGCTCTAGTCTTTGCAATGTTTTCATCACTCTTTTTCTCCAAACCAGGTTTTTGATTTTAATCTGAGGGAAGAAGATATGGAATTTTTGAACGCCATGAATGTCAACAGAAAAGTAATTCATCTAACCTATCCACTTTGGAAAGGATAATTTCAAACCAGATTGTTCTAAACTCAGAAGTGGTGCACCTGAAACATTAATTCATTTTAAACTGAACAATAAATCTAAACGGTTCTCTTGGGTACTCAGACCTCCTATCAATGACTTAGATTTACTATTATGTTTAAAAATGAATAAAATTATTTTATTCCCTCTTTTCTCTTTGCATATTTCCTGCTTGCTTTTAACATTTTTTTTCTGCTTTCTCAGAGCTTTGTGGCATGTTCTTCCCATATGGGTTGAGCAATATTCTAACTAAGTTACTTCTACCTGTGTTTACTTCATTTAAGCTGTAATTTTAATCTATTTGAACAAATTAATTTTTTCCTGATAGACAGATTTTTATGGGTATTAGGTACTTAACAACATAGATAGGTGCATGGTAAAATATGCAGGACAGTTGAAAACAAGTTAAGTGACAAACACCAGTTGGAACAAGTAGGTATCTTTGTCCTTTTCAGAATCCTAGCAGAAGCTTATGTGTGTGTCTAGGTACCTAGATTTCTGTGAAGAGAAGTCCTGACATCACTTGAGTTTGTTTTTCTTTCCTTTAGCTGTCTTCCATTGCAAGTAAAATTAACTTTGCTTAATTTATTTCTGCACAAATTTATAGTATTCTTAAAAAACAAATTGACAGTACTTGGCATTTCTAGTTGTGCTTTATGCAAGTATCACCACTGCTCTACTATCACAGAATCACAAAATGGTTGAGGTTGGAAGGGACCTTTGGAGATCATCTAGTCCAACCCCCCTGCTCAAGCAGGGTCACCTAGAGCATGTTGCACAGGATCATGTCCAGGCGGGTTTTGAATATCTCCAAGGAAGGAGACTCCACAACCTGTCTGGGCAACCTGTTCCAGTGCTCTGTCACCCGCATAATAAAGTTCTTCTTCATGTTCAGATGGAACTGCCTGTGTTTCAGTTGGTGCCCGTTGCCTCTCATCCTGTCGCTGGGCACCACTGAAGAGAGTCTGGTCCCATCTTCTCGACACCCTCCCTTCAGATACTTACACACATTGATAAGATCTCCCCTCAGTCTTTTCTTCTCCAGGCTGAACATACCCAGCTCTCTCAGCCTTTCCTCATAGGAGAGATGCTCCAGTCCCTTCGTCATTGTAGTAGCCCTCCACTGGACTTGCTCCAGTAGTGCCACATCCCTTTTGTACTGGGGAGCCCAGAACTGGACACAGTACTCCAGAAGTGACCTCACCAGGGCTGAGTAGAGGGGGGAGGATGACCTCCTTCAACCTGCTGGCAAAGCTCTTCCTAATGCAATCCAGGATACCGTTGGCCTTCTTGGCTGTAAGGGCACATTGCTGGCTCATGGTCAACTTGTTGTCCACCAGGACCCCCAGGTCCTTCTCCACAGAGCTGCTTTCCAGCAGGTCAGCCCCTAGCCTGTACTGGTGCATGGGGTTGTTCCTCCCTAGTTGCAGGACTCTGCATTTCTCTTGATTGAACTCCATGAGGTTCCTCTCTGCCCAGTTCTCCAGCCTGTCAAGGTCCCTCTGAATGGCAGCACAGCCCTCGGGTGTATCAGCCACTCCTGCCAGTTTTGTATCATCAGCAAACTTAATGAGGGAGCACTCTGTCCCATCATCCAGGTCATTGATGAATAAGTTGAACAATACTTGACCCAGAATCTCTTAGTTTTAAGAATTTAACTGGCTTTCAGATAAAAAATACAGAGCTGGAGAAAGGACATAGATGGTCTAATTCACAAGATCACGTCTGTACTGCTTAACAAAACACTGTGTAACATTATACTCAAGCTAATTTTAACAAGCTTGTTTGGTATTAGAGGTGGTACAAATGCATTGGCTTAGCCCTCTGTTTACACTAATTTATGCCACATCATCTGGGGCTCAGGTTAATTTAAAAGTTAGTTCTGGTATCTCTGTAAGGAACTGCAGGCTGGATATTCAGACACTATGCTATGTAATGAGAACTGCATTGCATTCTCAGTTGTGTGATGTAAATCTTGAAAAAAAATTCAAAATAAGGTATATTTTTTCCAGATTTCCAGGAAAAATCTGAATCTGGAGTAATGCCTCACTTCTGAACGGTTATTTGCATTTCTTCTAGTCACATGATTTGGGGGGGATTCCACTGGCCGCTCTTTGTGTTCTTTCTCAGTGAGGGAAGCCATTCTGGTGGTACTGTTCAAGGGTCGTTGTGTCTTGGCCCTGGCACAACAGGAAGGAATGGCTCTGGTTTATGGCCTCACTTATGTCTGGATGAATAAAAGTACTTTTTGCATATATAGATTAAGATTTGTGAAGGCACATAGGTGTAGTGTGTTGAAGTTAAATCCTGTGCAAATCTGTCTTGCAGGGTTTTCTGTCACCTTTGAAGAGGGATAATGATCAGACCCTACTCTGATGCAGTTGTGATTTGTCCAGTAACACAAGCACTATGAGCAGTATCTTCTGATGATGCCAGAGACATTACTTATGGAATACTAATTGTAACAGATCTATTACTATGCAGGCTTTGGGAATACCCCAGTTTGCAACTTCTTTTCTGACAAGGTCAAAGCACTTTCCTGCAAGACTGTGTAATATCCTTTTCCTCAGCTAAGAGTTTACTGTGTATTGTGCTGGAGGGAAATTTTTCATTTATATTTACTTTAAGGTCCTTTAGTTTCTTTTTAAAAGATCTCTTTGTAAAGTATTCTGAAATTTCTAGACTTTATTACTTCTAATTCCAGTTGGATGAATGTATGTCGATAGAGTCATTATGCTAACAGAGTCAACTCTTCTACCAAGAATTCTGTAATCTGGAATGGATTGTTTCTTTTTTTCCTTCTTCTTCCATGGGATGGTTTATTCTTTTCATAATTTTCTTTGGCTTCACTGCTATAAAATGATCAGTGTTATATCAATTTGTGTGGCTTTGATTAAGACACTAAAGCTAAAATTCAGGCCTCTTACCTGGGTGATCTAGCATCACCTGTGACTAGCCATGTGTCTGAAATTCCTACAGTCATTATAGGAAGTTACACAAGAACTTTGGTTATTACAAGCAGTCACTGGTTTTTGTTTGTTTGTTTGTTTGGGGTTTTTTGATGCCAGACCCTAAAACATGAGCTTGTTCTGTTAACTGAGATGGAGTATAATCCCGATGTAAATCACCTCCCTAAGTATTTATCAGTGTATTTTGGTAGAGTTGGCTGGAAAAGCCTGAATTTACACCCCTTGTGCGGAGGCTATGATCTGTGCTGTTGAGCCACACTAAGATATCATCTCTGAGTTTTTAAATGTCAATCACTGCAAAGTCGGGTGATTTGGTTTCATTCCCTGAGAAAGGTGAAGGAATATTTCAGTTTCCTCTCTGCTAAGATGTCAACACAGCTATAAATGTGATTGGTCATCTAATTTTCACAATGCTTTTTGTGATACAAATATCCAACAGTTTGGAGTGGAACTGAAATTATTCAGACATTGTACATAGCCTCTGACAAGTAATTAGCTGGATGTCACAGCTCTGAGTTAGAGCCCTCTCAGTTGGTTAACCAGTAACCTAAGCATGAAAGCTTATATATCTGATTACTGAACCCTGAGTCATGCTACCCTTTAATTAAAGCATGTTACTTTAATGTATTCCTTTTGCATAAAACTATATAGGAGTGATTTCCTAGAGGAAAATGCCTGATGAATGCACTTCTATTTAGTATTTTCTATAAATTAGCTAAATAAAGGGGGAATGCTTGAAATATCTAGGGTATGTCAGGCAGTTGCAGGGGATGCATATGTCAACCTCAAGCATGATTTATCTTATGTGCCTTTTCTGACAGTTGTAATTTAACGGCTGTATTTTCCTCCAGGCTTTCAGGAGGCTAAACATCTTTTCGAGTTTCTAGTTTTGTGGTGGAAGAGTAAATGTCTGTTTGCCAGCATAATTTATCTGAGTCATTCTGGGAGAGGTGTGGAGCAATTGAAACATGACTATTAGCATAAATAAGTGAGGGACTCTTCCTGAGGGTAGTTACTCTTATGGTCTTTCAGAAAGAAAAGCTGCTTCCCCATAACAATTGCTATTGCTCAGTGAATTGTGTGATGCTGTGAACTAAACGACCTCGTATATTAAGCTGTGGTCTATTGTGATATTCTTTTGCATTTCAATTTGAGGTGGAGTCAGAGAACAGAGCAAGGAAGGAAGAGGAACACTTCTGCAGTAAGAGCAACTGTAGATTACCAACACGGTCACCACTTCACATACACTGTAGTTGTTTTTTTTCTTTTAAAGGTTTAAAGAAGGAATTTTAAAACTTAAACTCACTTCCTTATCTTTTTCTGTCTCTGTATAATACCACCATTATCATGGTAGGTAGCTGCCATTGCCAATTTTTTTTTAATTTAAAATATTTGTTGTCTTAATATTTTCAAAAATTCAGGAATATTGCAGACTCTTCTAAACATTCAAGATCTTTTTTTTTCACGTGGTAATACCAGCACATGGAGGTAAGTGATTGATGGTGGCATAAGGTGACTGGCATGAGCCTGAAAGCAAGCAATGACATAAGTCCCCCGATGAACCATGTGCCACTTCGGCCTTCCCGCCGTGCTGGCCAGCGCTGGCCCCTGCCCCGTCAGGCTGCCCCGTCAGGCTGCTGCGTGCTGGGCGAGGAAGCTGCTGGCGAGTTACGCAGCGCTGCAGCGGCCGGCAGGCCACAAGCGACGGTGACTCCCCACGCGATTGATCGCTCCTGCAGCCGTGGGGCCCGCCAGGACAAAAGCTCCCCTCAGCATGGCCCCGAGCTTGGTAAGGTGAAAAGAGGGGTGAGAGCCTCTTTCAAGTCTTTACTTAAATATTATTTATGAAGTCCAGCCTGAGATGGGTCTGAGGTGGCACACAGGACAACTGTTGGTGTTATCCCCACTGTGCCCACGCTCAGGGAAAAGAGAGAGAAAACGGCAGAAGAGATGCCAGCCTTTCCCTCCCGCCACGGAAGGGCCCGGTTTGGAGCCGCTGGCATCCGCAGGGTGGGCAAGTGAGGAGAGCCGCCGGGCCCCGGGGAGCCCCTGCGCGTCCCGCGGGAGGCGATGCGCTGCCCGCGGAGGGGCTGTCGCGGCAGCCTCGCCGCCCTCCCGGGCCGGGGCCGGGGCCGGGGCCGGGGCCGTCTCTGGCTGGAGCCTGGGGGGGGCGGCGGGGGCGTCCCCCTCTCGCCGTGGCACCCGAGGCACGGGGAGGGAGAGGTGACTGAGGTCTGCGCCGTCCTACGGCGGAGCTCCCCCGAGTCACGCCTTTTCCGGGCTTTCCTTCTCGGATCCCCTTTCTTCCCCAGACTCACTGGGGCTCCGAAAGGGCCGCGCGGGGCTGCTCCCTTCCCGGCTGCCGGCGGCCAGAGCCGCAGGGGGAGGGGACGGGGCGGCGAGGATGTCCCGGCCCCCGCGGGGCGCAGCGAGCTCCCCGGGCTGGGCTGGGCTTGCAGGTCCTTCACATGAGCCGCCCCTCCGTGACTCGGAGAGCCACAGGCAGGGAGGAGTTAGAGGGGAATAATCGGAAACGGGGTGGAGAGCAGCGGCTGCAGGACCATTAAAACCACGGGAACGTGTCCGGCCGCGGGAATTGCTCCGCGGGCACGCAAGATGCGGAGGGTCGATGCGGGCTATGCGCCGCGCTTGAGCAAGGTAAGGGTCGGCGGCGTCGCGGCCGCCCGGCGCCCCCGCGGAGCCGGGGGCAGCTGCGACCCGCCAGCGCAGCGCTTCTCTTCGCGGCGAGCACCGCCTTGGGATGCTAGAGCAACAGAGGCGAGGGGCAGCGGCGGCTCTCAGGGGCGGCTCGTGCCCGCCTCGGATGCCGCGTCCGGTGGAGGTGCTGCGGGGCGGCAGCGGGGCGGGCTGGACCCCAGGAGCGGTGCGGGGCAGGAGCGGTGCAGACTGGAGCACTGGAGCGGTGCGGGGCAGGAGCGGTGCAGACTGGAGCACTGGAGCCCGGGAGCGGTGCAGACTGGAGCCCGGGAGCGGTGCGGGGCAGGAGCGGTGCAGACTAGAGCACTGTGCGAGGCAGGAGCGGTGCAGACTGGAGCACTGGAGCGGTGCGGGCAGGAGCGGTGCAGACTGGAGCCCGGGAGCGGTGCGGGCTGGAGCCCGGGGCGGTGAGGGGCGGACACCTGGAAGCGGTGCGAGAAGCTGTGCCCGCTGGCCTCGCACCTCTGGCTTTGCCCTGCTTAGGTTATAATTCATCGACTCTCCCCGTCCTCCTGCCCTTGCAACATTTCACGTGTTTAACTCTTTTTAGATGTCCACTAGAAAGTGCTTATATGAACAGGCAGTTTCCTCTATATCTGCAGTCCTTAGAAATGTCCATTTCAAAAGCTTGCAATGCTAATTATTTCAAATGCAAAGTATCTTCTGCTATTCTTTAAGATCCACAGAGTAGGTTTGCTATCTAACTTATATTTCTCAACTTTCTAATTTTTATGCTGCTTTGTAAAAGCAGACGCTTGCTAAATAGAAGTACGGGCACCTTTCCTGTTTACAACTTTGAGTTGATTTCTTGCTTATATACATCAGTGAATCACCTTCATCACTGTTGGAGATGGCATCAGTAAATTGCATAATTATCCCCTTCCAAAACACAGACGTTATTAATGGAGGAGAATACCAGTCTCCTGTCAAGTAATATCTGTGCAGGCTTCCATGTCTTTGCATCTAAAAAAAATCAAGCCCTTTCCCTTTCTAAATCTCTGCTGCTGTGTATGTAGTGTTTCCTATTGAAGAAAAAGGTATACTAGAACTTATTTTTGGAGAGCTTTGAGATCTTTCACATTGGAAGAAGTCCAGTCCTCGCTGACTCCTACTTTTTTGTGCAATTCTGCATGACAGGACTTTTTCATCTTATTAACTTTACCTGTTTAATAGGCCTAACCACCTTCTAAAATGTTTGTTAACAGGTGAATGAAACTAATTCCTTTGTGATTACACTCCTGGGTCTGACGTACAATTAAATTAGCAAATTGTCTTATACTGTTCTTAAGTTGTTTCTTGGTTCGCCTGCCTTCTTTTAACCCTGGGGTTTGTTTGTGCCTCCCGTTTCAGGGCTGCCGCTCGTGAGGCCGCCCGGGAGCGGCAGGCGGCTCCGCGCCGGCGCTGCGCGGGGCTCGCGCTCGGCGCCCCCCCTGGCGGCCGCTCGGGAAGCGCCGCTCAGCCGGGCACCATGAGCTCCCTCACCACGGCCCCGCTGAAGGTCGCCAGCAACCTCGCCAACACCGACGTCAACTATATCATCAAAGAGCATTACAATTACACAGGAAAGCTAAATGAGAATGCGGACAGTGGAATAAAAGTGACTTCGGTGGTTTTTATTATCATTTGCTGCTTTATAATCTTAGAGAACATTTTTGTCTTGCTCACCATCTGGAAAACCAAGAAGTTTCACAGACCCATGTACTATTTCATCGGGAACTTGGCTCTTTCAGACTTGCTGGCTGGAGTGGCTTACATTGCCAACCTCCTGTTCTCTGGACACAAAACCTACAGCCTTACCCCCACCCAGTGGTTTGTAAGAGAAGGCAGCATGTTTGTCGCCTTGTCAGCTTCTGTGTTCAGCTTGTTGGCCATTGCCATTGAGAGATATATCACCATGTTGAAGATGAAACTCCACAACGGCAGCAACAGCTTTCGCTCCTTCTTGCTGATCAGTGCTTGCTGGGTTATCTCTGCGATACTAGGGGGACTCCCAATCATGGGCTGGAACTGCATCAGCCTCTTGCCCAGCTGCTCCACAGTGCTGCCTCTCTACCATAAGCACTATATTCTCTTTTGCACCACAGTTTTCACCGGCCTTTTGCTATCTATTGTCGTCCTCTATTGCAGGATCTATTCCATGGTGAGGACTAGGAGCCGCAGGCTGACCTTTCGAAAAAACATTACCAAAGCTACCAGGAGCTCAGAAAAGTCGTTAGCTTTGCTCAAGACAGTGATTATAGTCCTGAGTGCCTTCATTGCCTGCTGGGCTCCTTTGTTCATCCTGCTTTTACTGGATGTGGGGTGCAAAGTGAAAACTTGCTCAATCCTCTTTGAAGCACAGTATTTCTTAGTACTGGCCGTGCTCAACTCAGCCACGAACCCTATCATCTATACCTTAACAAACAAAGAAATGAGGAGGGCTTTCATCAAGATTCTGTGCTGCTGCAAATGTCCCCCTGCAGATTCTGGGATCAAATTCAAGAGGCCAATCATTGGAGGGATGGAGTTCAGCCGGAGTAAATCTGACAACTCCTCTCACCCTCAGAAGGAGGAAGGTGACCGTCCTGAAACCATCATGTCTTCAGGCAATGTTACCTCGTCTTCTTAGGAGTAACCACGGGGGCCTATTTCAGAGCCTTCCCTCTGAAATCTGACAGCCGGGACGCCTCCTGCTCACTACAGCAGCATTGGGCTAAGTGAGCAAGTAGCATTAGTTCTAGTGAGGCAAACGGTGCACTTCCAAGGCTGGAGTTCAAGAAATGGGACAGACTGTTCTGGCTTGAAAACCTTTTTCCCTGGAGCATGTTTTGTCTTTGCACTGAGGCAGCTCAGGATTGTCAGGCGCATTCATATCCTGAAATCTCCTTAGTAACTCTGAAAGACTGATGCCTTGGTGAAACGATGCCTGGTGCGTGTGAGAGAAAGAGAGTGGGGGAGGAGAGAAAAGGAGAATGAATCTTTTTTTTTTTTTCTGTGAGAAGAATGTGAAGTTATTTTTTCTTTACTTGCAGCAAACCACTGACACAAAGATCCTTCTGTACTGAGTTTAGTGATGGCTCTGGTATACTTGGTCAGAAGTGTTTGTTTAGCACATAGCAAGAAAAGATATCACACAAATACAATTTAGACCATGTACAACCATAATTTTGCATCACTTTCCAGAGCTTTTAGTTAAGTAATAAGATTTTATTTGCAGAGTCCAAAGTTGTTGGGGTTTTATTTAGCAAGATCATAGCTGTGAAATTTTGCTGACGGTCCACATCACATTTGAAGACCATGAGCCAGACTCTGCAGTTACTTTTCACCCATACAATTCCACTGACTGCTTCACATTTTATGGAGTAGCTCAGAGCAGCATTTGGCCCCATATGTTGATTGCCTTGTTAGTAAATAAACTGCATTATCATGACAAATGCAAGGTAGAGCTAAAGGTCATTTCTCTTTAAGATGACTGAAAGTAAATCTAATAGTATAAAATACTATTGACAATAGTAGGATTTTTGCCTAAGTAAAAAACGAGTAAAAACTGAGGGGTAATTTCAGTGTTAGGTCCATAGTATTTCCAAAGGTAAAGATTAGTCAGGCAATCTGAAAGGAATACCTTGAGTTTCAGAAAAATTGAAGGAAAGTTTAAGTGAAATGATTATAGATAAATGCACTTCCATAACAAATTGCAATACACGGTTTGACAAATTTTATTAATGTTTATAATTTCAGCAAAGATGTCTGTATTTCATCAGTTCATGGAAGAAGTACCTTTCATTTAATTGAGTGTATTTGTTTTACAGCATCATTTTTATTCCTCTGTTTTTCTAACCTGTGCTAATGGGGTTGAATGTGTACAATGTAAATAATTAAAAAAGATGCAGGAGACTTCATGCACCTAGAGTATTACTGTAACAGAAGTGGTATATCTGGGATAGCTGAGAGCAATTGACTGATTTACAGTTATTGGCAATTCTTAGAAATGTTTTTTTGTAAAGAAAATATATTGCCTTTGTAGTAAGATTTCCAGTGCAATTAAACTGATTTTTTTTCTGGTTTAAAAAATAGTATTTAAAATGTTTCTGACTTTTATTGTTCAATTTGCACATAGCTTTATTGACTTCTAAACATTAATAAACTGATTTTTTTAAAGATTCTGTTATCACAATACTAGTAGTTTTGTACTATTATGGGCTTTTATGCTGGGTTTGGTTTCTTGTTAGTAGAAGCCAATGGAAGGATTTCTTATTTCAGTACCCATTGGATTAAGCCTATTCTGTGCAATCTTCCCAACCAGTTAAGACATAGATGCATAATGCCACTTATGAGATCATGTAGAATACAAAATTAATGTTAGAACGTGTTTTTTTCATCAGCACATACGCTATACTGGTGAAATGCCAATAAAAGAATCTAAATAGTAGCATGCTGGCAAGCAATTTTTCTCCAACAAACAATGAAGTAGAAACAGAAGAAAAATTAGATGCCTGTAAGTTCTGCCACTACTGCCTGGAGCGTAATAAATGAAAGAATAGTATCTAACCACTAATATCGGTCATCAGTTTTAAATTTTGTTTATTACAAGCATCATTTAAGTTTACAAAATATGGAACTGTGGCCTCAGTCAGGTAATTGCTGCAGCCTCATTAGGCCCACCAATAAATATGGCTGTGTATGTGAATAGGTACTTTATTACTTCTTCTAAAGGTTTGACTTCCATTTCTTCCCTTGCTGCCATTCCTTCTAGGTATTACTTAAAACTCTCATGGAGCTTGTACAGGATGCAGTTGGAGTGTAAAGATAAACCTCACCTTCTCGTACTGTATGTCATCACTGTGCAAGGTTTACTGTGGGAAACCAAAGCCTACTCACTGAGGAAGGCTTTAGGTCATAACCTCACTTCCTGAAGGAAATTCCAAAAATGCCCTGAAGACAAAAGAGTGGAAACAGGCTGGAATTTCTCTCCATCTGTCTGCCTGTACGGAAGGAATGATTTCATGTGTGCTCACTTCCTAGGCTTTTAGTGTCCTGAGCAAAGCTGGAAAAAATGTCAAATCTGTATTTGTGCAAAAGATAAAGTCTGCCTTGGCTCAGGCTGTCATTTGGGCAGTGATGGCTTACGTAAGGTACTGACAGTCATAAGGGAAAGCACTACTTTATCCCAGGGTTGAAATCACTTCTATGCAGAGCACCAAAAGTATATAAACTATGAAAGTCCAAGTTAAGCCCCTAAAGTGCTATTGGTGAGTAAACAAAGGCAAGGCATAGGGACATGGGTTGTAGTCTTCATTTTAGTCCTGATCTGCATTTGCAGGAATGTTTTTATTCAGAAGACTCTTGGGACTAGGGCCTTTCTGCTCTTGAAGCCTTAAGGGCATTAAGGTTGTCTGTCCCATATGGACTAGAGATCATATGACAAGGGATGAGCCATGTCCAAGTACGGCTGTGTCACAGTCCCCTTGTGACAATCAGCCTTTACGTATCTGGAGGTGATAGCCAACAGGTTAGTCACTTCCCTTCTCTTTGTCTTGGTTTCTGTATCCCTGTCTTATCTACTTTGTTTAATTGCTGTGCAAGCCTTTGGGGGGAAATGACTCTTTCCCACTGTGCATTTGTTTGATGGAAGCCCAATTCTGGTAGGTAACTCAAAGCCCTAAGGTAATTCATGCAATAAAAGAAAAAAAATGCAAAGGCCATAGTCTGGCATTGTGCCATGGGAAGCACTTCCTATGCTCTTGATCAAGATGACTGAGATCCATTTCCTTCATGGTCAGGCCACATCTATGCATGATAGAAAAGCTTCAGGCAGGGAACAATAATCATAATAATAATAATAAAAGTTAGGGTTCCTGACAGAAAGAAAGGCTGTTTGTATCTCTTCGCTTCCTACAGGAGAACTCTACAACTCCTTGACCAGTGAAATCTATTATACTAAATCAACAGGTTAGGCCAGATGCACAGTGCTCAGTTTTGTGATGTGTAATGCAGAAAGCACCCTTTCCAGGCGCCAGAGTGCCTTGCATACGACTTTGCCCTTTTGTTGACCATGTGCCAAACTGGTAGAGAAAATGAACTGGGAACTGAAAAGGTACATTATACAAATGTATAAGTAAAATAAAATAGCCTGAATTTTCAAGAATAACCTGGTCCTCTGATTTATACTTTTTCCTAAGTGTTCTTCCAGTATAAGGAATTGCACGGTGATGGAAAATGATCATAAAATCTGTCTACTGCTCCCCTAGCGACTGCCTAAATATAGGTATGCCTGCACCCAGGTATAGACAGCACTGTGTATATTGGGCAGCAGAACAGCTGCAGTCAAAATCCCCAACAGACTAAGAGTTTTAGGACACAGGTCGCATCAAAACTATTACAAAGAGGAACAAACCTTAGGCCTGCTGTACAGTGTACCAAAACTAGGGGAAACAGAAAGGTAAAAATACTGTTATCCATCCTCTTCTTATTCTGCCAACAAAAAACTACAGGGATTGTCCAACTGTGACATTTCCTAATTCCTAATTTGGCCTGGAAGATCTTAATACTGATTGCATTTTATATGGACTGAGATATTATCTAATGCTGTAAAAGGGCCATACTGACTGAGCATCCAAAAATGTGGATACTTAAAACTGATCTATACTAAGTCTGTTAGCTATGAATTGCTGGAAATTCCCCAAGGACAGGCATCACCATTTATGGGGTTTTGAAATTCCCCAGGAATAATGTTAATATATTTTAATATTTTTTCTTCTTTTTCTTGGAAAACAGAAATTAATCCAACTATGACTGAACCTTCAAGGATTTAAGAAACAAACAAACAAAAAAATCCATCTAAATTTTATTCCCATAATCTGCTTTCATGAGCTTTTCTAATCCTACCTTTGCATCTATAGATGGAAAGAGTTTCTTCATTCTCTATGGTCTAATTTATTGTGATAGAACATTATTTCCTTTTATGCAATCTGCAAGAATGGCATTGGGTCAAGAGATCTCCCTTTAATTATTACTCTAGGCATGGGATTTTCTAAAATTCTGTCTCTATAACAATTGGCAGTAACCAAATCAAGTCTGCACACAGGAGGTGGATTTAAGTCTGTGGTACAGCTAATTTGTTGCAGTAAGAGGTTTATGCTGAAATAAATATCTGGAGATCTGAAACTCAAGCATCTGAGATAAATGAAGATACTAACAAAAAAAAAATGTTTTTTTACGGGGGGAAAGTTGAGAACATAATTTGTATAGACTTACATGATCCAACGAAGAGAATTATTATTATGTTAAGGATCCTCTCCCACTGACCCTTGCTGCTGGCTGGCTGTGCAGGGAGAAGATGACACATTCCTTGTGTGTGTTCTACTAATCCACATATTCTGAGATGCTGTGTCAAACTAGCATTTTCCAGACAAAACCCCACAGAAGTCTGCATAGCCTGATTGCTTACCATACTGAAAAATATTATATTGGAATTGAACAGTAACTAATTTCCTGTATTCAGAACTCTTAATATTACCTTCATGGTACAAAAAGGCAGGAAATCGGATCAACCACACCCAAGAATTCTCCAGGCATGGAAAAGCCCTATGCTAAAGCAAAGTTGATAAAGGTCTGTCAACTTCCTGTGAACATTTAAGCCTCGTTTAGTAACTACATAATGGAAACCTGGCACAAAGGCCAACTAAAATGAATCTTGACTTTATATGAATGATCATTTGGAGAAGATCCATTTTTAAATACATAGTACAATAATTATACATCAAAAGGGCTCATTGGAAAAGTAGGTGACAAGAGCCAGTTAGTGTTAGCATGCATATACAGCATTTGCAATGCTTGTTCATGATCACTCTTCTCACTTAAAAGCAGGCTCAAAATACAGACCAAATAATTTTTGATAACTAATGCATATTTGGAAATCACAGGCTAGAGGGAAATCACTGAATAAATACTGTGTTAAAATTTTCTGCTGGGCTCCATGAAATCACTGATGAAAGCGTTATCACTATTTGGGAAAAGTCTTTGGTTTGAATCCTAGCTGACATCTGAAACTACGACAAGGGACTACTAAACGTAGTTTTGCTCTCTTAAGCCAGACTTCTTGATTTAGCAGGACACAATGGTACAAATTGCTGGGATACTATCTCATATAAGCAATCTCATGTCCATATGAAGCACCTACAGTTGAATAACGTGAAGGTGGGGACATGAACTGATATAAGCAATGGAAACAGAGTACATATGGTTGCAGAGAAAATACAGTAACAAATAGCATGATGTGAACACTGGATTGTGACAGAGAGTGTATGAGAAAACGGGCTTCAGGAACAATTTGGGATTGGTGAGGTAGTGGTAGTAGTAGAGGTAGTTCTGTGGTAGTAAAGGCACATGGCTGGGGATTTTCAGTTATGGACTCTAACTGTAGGTCAGCAATTCTCTCCTGGGCAACTCCAGGCAAGTTCTCATGAATTCTCGCCTTCCTGCAAAGAATGACATACACAAGGACACTCAAAAGTGAGTATTTTAGTTTTGTGGTACTATTAAAAAAGTTGGTATCTGTGGTATTTTGGCTATGGTAGATGGTCTCCCAGCTCATTTAGTGCCCAGCTGCTTGCAGTATCTTCTTGTGCTTTGATGAACTGATGCTGCTCTATGACAACTCCTGCACGGTGGGAAATTAATTTGTTTGTTTTTTAGTAACACTCAGTGCATGTACAACTCTCTACAGCCTCATGGTTGGAATAAGCATCGAGATCTTGGCTGAAAAAAACATTTTTTAAGAGCAGCTATTATTGAAAAACAACTCACTGAAGCCTGTATCATTATCTTTTTTGCTGTTGGGGAAGACATAACCATGGTCTAACGGATTCTTCTAATCTGGTGTCCACTTAGATGCCTGTTGTACAAGGAAAGCATTTGAGCTCTTTCCCTTTTAGATATTTTGTATTTCCACTGCAACTCCCACTTTTACTGCCGGTTTAAATAGTTTGTAGCTGGCATGCAGGTTCTCCCTCTGATTAGGGTAATTCGAATTTCTTCTTCTGAAGAAATCTTTTACATTGGCATAGCGATATTACTTGAAAGTAGCCTACAAGTCTGTGTTAAAAACATTTTTCTTTTTTATTTTTCTGGAAAATTAGAAATCCAGTACATTTTGTGTCTTATCAGCTCCTGTACCACTTTGTATATCATATGAAAATATTCCTTTAAGAAATCCAGAAGATTAAACTTAAATCTCAGAGGCTGTCCATTTCTTGTGTCAAAGTGGTTGTTATTTTGTTTTTATAATAAATAGTTTAAGAGGTGTCAGGGAGAGGAACTTGCCTATACAAATGGAACTGTGGAGTAATACAGGATCTTTTAACCTGAAATGATTCACCAGTGAGAGTGGCTCTAGTTAGAATTCTTTAAATGATACAGTGTGAAGTTTTGCTTTTCACTAAACTTGCTGAAAAATGCAGAGGCCTTCGAGAGGGTTTGGAGAATCACAACAAAGCAAGGTGCTTTAATAGGATGAACTAATATAAAAGGCTCAGTGAGCAAAGCCTTTTCCCACCACAGAGAAGAGAAGCAGGAAACAAAATATTCAGGCCTACAAACTACATTATGGAAGTGGATGATAGAGAAATAAAAACTATTTAAACTTCAAGACAGAAACCAGGCTCTGCCTTTGGAAACCAGAACCAATTAAAACATGGAAAGTATTTCAGATTAGAATTTATCTGAACTTTTATATTTGTAGACTCAATATATCTTAATGGTTTAGAATAGAATTGTTTGCTTTGTTTAACTAACATGACTCCAGTGGCTGAACCCGAGATCTTTAATACAGCACCCAAAATTACCTTACAAATACTAACACCGCTTCCTACATAACAAAAGTTATGTAAAAAGTGTATTTAAGCGCTCATAGAGGAGGTGCTGCAGCGACGCCCGCCCCCGCTGCCCGCGCCCTCGGCAGCCATTTTGCGTTTGGGCTCGTGCCGCATCCAGGCAGCGAGGAAAATCATCGCCATTTTAACACCCATCAGACACTGGATGGAAGCCCCCAGACCACCTTCACACGAAAATGGCTCCCAGCCATTAAAAAGATTAGCAGTGGCTCAGAGTTGCTTATTTTGGGACGAAAACCAACCTCCTCTCCTCTCGAGGTCCTTTTCGAGGCTACTGAAACCACTCCCGCTCCTGTGGCCCCTTCGCTCCCCCGAACTCTCTCCCCCCCCTTTTCCTTTACGCTGTCCCCGCTCTCTCCTGGGTTTTCCTGCCGGCCCCCCGGCCCAGGCTCTTCCTGCGCTGCACTTCCCTTCCCCTGCACTTCCCTCTTGCGTTGTTTTGTCTGGGCGGTTTTGTTGGCAGAGGCTGAGCTTACCCGAGCGGCGCGGCGGGGAGCGGGCGCCTTTGAAGCCGGGCTGCGCTCGCTGCTCGGCCGCTCCCCTGCGAGGGCGGGAGGCGGCGTGGCGGATCTCTCTCACAGCCAGCCTTTCCACGGAGATAAAGAGCGAGGAGCTTACCAAGCACAACAGCAGGGGAAAAAATAACTGAAAACACTCTTATCTTGGTTAAAAACAAAACAAAAAAGCATGCCATAATGAAGAGATGAAGTTTAAAATGCCCGACCGGTCCTGAAGTAAGACAAAGCAGCAGGAATCGTGGGGTTTGGTCTATGTGACCCTGCGCCACGGAGCGCCCGGGCTGTCGCTGGGAAGGGCCGCTGCGGGCGGGCAGTTCCCGCGCTTCCCCGCCGAGCGGCGCGAGCCGCCTCGCCCGGCGGAGGGAGCCGCGCAGCCGTTGGCGCTGGCGCGGGCCCCAGCCCGTAACCGGCGTTTGAAGCTCTTGGAGGAGTTAAAACAACCGCTTAGAAAGCGTGAAATGCCGCTATGGCGTCAATGAATGTAAGCTTAATGGGTGTTAAGCCTGAAACTTAAAGGTGATAATTTACATGCAGTAACTAGGCTTGTAGGTAGTCATTTTTTGGGGGGGGTGGGTGGGTGGGAAGTATTTAAATACTTATATTTCCTACTGATTCTTTTACTTGAAGCATCAAACCATCCACCTTCAAATAGATAGTGCCTTTAAAGCGTGGTGAGGAAGGAGAGATTAAAGGATGGGTGTGCCCTTACCAAAAAAGCAAAACCTGATTTCCTTGCTGCGGGCCCTGGCTCCAGCCCAGCTTCAGGTGTTCAGGTTCCTCAGGTGGCAGTAATGTGAGTGTCCCCTCCCTCCCCCTTAAAATCTCCAGCTCCTCTTGGCGATTTCTTTATATTCTCAGTAAAAAACAACATATGGGAAGCTTCTGGGCAATATGAAAGCAACTAAAAAATATTCCAGGCAATAGCTCACTGCAGGTCTTGGATTGTTTATTAAATGATTTTTATTGAAATCTTGATTTTGTGTTTAGCTGAAGCAGCACCAACTTTGCAGCTGGCTGCATGAGGACTTGGCTGAGGACCTTGCCTGACAGAACCTCCCAGCGTGCTGCACTGAAAGTGTACCTCAGCCCCAGAGGTCTGCAGCAAAGGCTGCCCGGAGTGAGGAGAGAGCTTGGAGAGAGCAAAGAAGCGTATTCCTGACCTTCAGGGTGCTGAGCGTAGAAAATGGTATGTTCTTAAGGTAGTAAGGGGGAGAAAGTCTGCAGGGCTGAGGCCTAGACCTGGAAAGTTGGGTGAAGCAGGGCAGCCTCTTTTGGGTGTTGTATCAAAGAAGAAAGAGGACCTTGGGTCTAGTTTGACTTTTCTTGTCACACAGCATGGTGGACTGTGGTGTTTGTAGAGGAACATGTAGACCTACAATAGTCGCTGTGTGTGTTTGTGTAAGTATGTGTTGCTGTAAGATGGCTCCCTTGTCGAAGTATGTTGGGAGAGCATGATGTTATGCACCCTCAAAGTCTGAGCTAACAAGGTCTTGGTAGATGGATTTTAATTTAGTCACAAAGTCCATTGTGGAAGTGCACAAATTGTCACACAGATCGTACACAAAGTGCTTATTTCAGTCTTGCATTTACTGTAATCCTCTAAATGTATTTGAGTTATTGTCTGTTACCCGTCTCTGTGTGGCCTTCTGAAACAGGTTATTAAGAAAACAAGCCCGGAGCAGGCCAGCATCCTGCCAACTTGACACATTGGTAATTATAATATGAATCAGTGCATAGGAAAGGAGAAGCTCCAGTTTTCTCACACAGATTACTAAGCAGCCTTTGGGCCACCATCTCCAGTGATCTCCTATGTATTTGTATAGGCAATTTATTGATAAAATAATCAGGGTTTTGGTCTTTCTTCCTGAAGAAGTTTCTTTGTGATTTGCTCAATTCATCAAAGCATTCATCTGCAGAGATGGAAGGGACTGCAAGCAATCAAATACGGTCAGGTACACTGAAGAAAGTGTAAGAATTCCTAGAGATAAAGCTTTTCATCCTGTTTCACTGGGTCCTTCCACAGAATGAGATTAGTATGACTCTGAACCACACTTGTTTTCAGAGCAAAGTGGAACAAACAACAAACAGTTTTTTTTTTTGTTTTTTTTTTTGCTGTGTTTAAGGCATTTTAATCTATGCCACTTGCAGCCTTAGCATTGTGTGTGGCCTCTACTCTCTTACTGTTATGGGAAATCAACCTAATAAAACTTCTCCTTCCCTTCTAAATGAATGTCATTGTTTTAATACAGTGAGTCAGAAAAGAAACAATATTAACCACAAAATAATGGCAATCTAACCACCAGCATGAGTTCTACCCCCCACCCCCATTCATCAATCAGCTGCAATGCCATTGAGCGTGTTTCCTCATTGTAATCATAATCTGGCAATGTTTAATGAAACTGAAAGTGGAGGAGTTCCCACAAATCAGAAATAGGATTTTCATTGATATAGTTGCAAGCATGAGACCTTGTTTTCCAAGCCAGAGAACTGGAGAGAAAAAAAAAATTGTTACTTATGAGTATTGCTTACATATGTTGAGCAGCTTAATGTCTGCCTGGGTTTTTTAGATAGTATAATCTTGGCTTTAACATGTTCAGAGTTTGATAACTTAATGAATGAAACTGATGGCATTCTGTAAACCCCTTGTATGGAGGCAGAAACAAATATTTCTGCTTTCTTCTGCCCCAAGTTAACTTTTTGCTGTACTGGCTTTGTTCTATGACTTCCAGCCTCTTTGGCATGTGATGTTTGGCTTAACCTTATCAAGTTATCTGTTATCTGAAATTATCTTCTAGAGTTCAGGCTAGAAAACTGCTTTGCTGTATGGATAAATAATTTGTTGGCCTGGGAATATTCTATTTAAATTGAGAATCCTTAAAGTTTAATAGTACTCTGCTGTTAGCCCTACTAACAGCCTGTTATCGACCTGCTAGCTGTGGAATTTTAGACCAAGGTGCAGGTAATAGAGAACTAAGGTGAGCCTTACAATTAAAATAGAATATTGGTCTAGGAGAGATGGGCACAAACACAATTAGTATGTTTATATGAAGTTCATAGATGGATTTCCCACATTGCCAGAATGATATTTAGAGTTTCAGTCATGCTCATGCAGGTTGTATGTTATTGCCCTGTGTACCAAAAAATAAAAATAAAAAATAAAAAAATCTGGCCTGTATGACTAGTTGCTGTTAAGGTACATCCTTTCTGTCACTGATGAGAAGAGAATGTAAACACCATCAGTCCTTTGCCTTTAATTCCTCCTTCTGAATGGCTATGTACATGTTTGCATTTGAGTTAACTGAGGGCAGCCTGTAGAATGATTTAGGAAGGAGACTTGAACTTGTTTCTTCCTTGATCCTAACAATCTTTAAAACTCTGCCGCAGTACCCTGTGAATTTATTAGTGTTCACAAAGGTAAACCTTGTAAAAATAAATGAGATGAAAAGCAAAAGAGGACCAGAAGAACAGGCTGCCCTTCTTATTTCCATTTGTAATTTCATGTGTTTCTGGGTTGTGGTTGTGGTGTGTGTTTTTGTTTTTTGGTTTTTTTTTTAATTTAGCTTTCTCACAGAAGGTATATGTCAAGTGCAGACACAGCTCCTCTGTCTGTACTTTAACCTGGTCATCTGTGAGCCTGAAAGCTGTGTAACTGTGTAATCACAGGGCAGCCAAAGCTAGTGTACTGTATTTGTTGTGGCTTACTGGTTTCAGCAGTGCTAACATGGCTAGCTGGCTTCTGGACCTGATCTGTCTTGCATCCTGCCAGCCCTAGATACTCTCATTTATCTGCCCCCAGGCATGTAGATGTACCCAGAGCTGTTATGATTGCAGATATATTACTACAGTTCCGTTTGTGGTTGCTGTGTGAATTTCAAAAGAGTGCTTTTATATGTAAAGTGTTGGGGAAGCTGAAATTACACTGTTTACTTGTCTCCTCTGGAAGAGGATGATAAATTCAGAAGACTTCTCTTCTTGCTTTTTTTTAGGGGTGTGTGGCTTCCTCCCTCCCCCCCCCCCCCCCTTAAAAACAGGTCAGGCATCATTCTAAAGATTCCCATTACTCCTTGTTAAATGTTTTGTCACAAGATTCTGCTGGCTGGTCTCTAAAATGCACCCTGGCTTAGTCTTTGTTATAATATGACAATTAATTAGCAATGGGACTATGAATGGAAAACAACTTAAAGCAGACTGCAAGACTGTGATACTCATTTAATATACATCCTATGCTGGGATAAATTTGTTCCTGGTGAAAGATGGTGGAAATTCCATCAAAGTTGTTAAGAGTTCAGCGCACTTACGCTAGTTCTGCATCTGACCCTCTCAGTGGTCACAGCTTTATGTATTGCTGCTAGCTCTGGGTCAGACCTTGAACTCTTGCTGTCAATGGAAGAGTTACCATCAGCTTCCATGGGAGTGGTATTAGAATTGTAGTGAAAAATGAGTGAACGAAGCACTACTTAATTTTTTCCTGTGCTGCTGCTTGCATGCTGGCTCAGTCATTGCTCCCAGCGTGAAAGGGAAATCCTGCAAAGTTGATCACGCCTGTGAGTTTCAGAATGACAATATAAGATGTTTTAAAAAAACAAACTTCAGCCCCACCCTGCCAGGCTACAGTTGGATGTTTATTTAACCAAACCAGAAAGTCTGCTTCAGCAGAAAATGAACTATTTTGTTCACTCATTGTTGAGAATCCAGAATAGTGCAAAATGAGTGAATGAAAGCTGTGTGTTTCTTTTACTCCATGAAATGGAATTCATGTCAGAGTTATAGAAGTATTTTGAAGTAAGAATTGCCAAAATTTATGGTATGGAACACGCACTCAAAATAATGTGATTCTTTCTCTGAAAATATTAGTACCTAAAAATAGTCCATAGCAAACCAGGGCTCTGCTGACTCAGTTAACTTGCACAAAATCATAACCAGAAGAAAGGGGAAATCAGTGTGGGGGGGGGGTTGGTGCAAGGAGGCAGCTGGGCAGCTGAAAGTTTTGGGGGATCAAAACAGAGCTGCTTGGTCAGAATAGACCCTTATATGGGTAAGCTTCTCATATAATCCACACAACTATAACCTACTTTGCTGCAGAATTACAGTTTTTTTTTAAGTAGACAAATTCTTTCATTTTTGCACATGAAACCATGGTTTCTAATAACGTCTGGGCAATTAATGTTGTGATGTGTTGTTCCTTCCATGTACCTTGAAAAAATAAAAAAGGTGAGTCCAGAGTGCTTGCAGCTCATGTTTTATAGGAGATTGAATGTTTAGCCTAATGGCAGTTTTAGAGGTGGAGAAGTTGAAGGCTTTCCTGTTGGTCATGGGCATCTACACCCTCTTTCTGTGCTAGATAGAATGTTTTCTCTTGAGTCTTCACATGTGTGACTGATGGGACTATTCAGTTATATTTAATACAGTAAAAACCAGTAGAAGTCTCAGTATACTAGATGAATTAAGCTAATCAATATGGATAATATTTTGATGAGTGAGTACTAGTGTGGTGAAAATATCATCTTTTATACCTGGCTGGATAGACTCTACTGAGCCTGATTTTTCACAAGGTATGTTTCCATGCTTTTCTGCAGATGTAACTAGGCATGTCTGTACTAAAGCATCCAGAATCGATGGTTACCCTTATGGTGGTCGTGTGGATTGTAGCACTTCTCAGATGAGCATATTTTCCATAATCCATTTTATTTTTCTTAATCTCACAAAGAATGTGCTAGAGTCTGGATAAAACTACGATATTGGAGAAGATAAACCACTTCTTGAGTCTGTTGAACTTTTGCTCATTCTAAGATGTAGGTAATTTCTAGAACTTGATTATGTCTTTTTTGTTGTTGTTGTTTGTTTCTTGCAGCCTGCCTCTGCATTTCTTGATTCTGCCAGGAATGGAAAGAGAAATGGCAAAAGCTGATGAGAAATGAGGGTTCCCACGGTGTTGTAGCTTGACTAGAAATATGGAATGCTGGGTGTTCTATTAGGCACCAGTCAACATAAGTTACAAACTTACATTTTGTGAAACTTTCAGTATCTCAAAATCTTAGTGTTACATAAAATCACAGGCCTGGAAAGACCAAAGAAAGTCGTCTAATCTACTGCTATACTTTCAATCATAATGAACTATACAAGGTCATCCTGGAGAAATGTTTGACTTGTTTGTGATGACCTCTGTTGGTAAGGACTTAAAAATTCTCCACGCAGTCCATCGTAGTACTTTGCTATCCTTACCACTAAAATGCCTAAAATTCTCTTTTTGCAATTTAAGCCCATTACTACTTATTCCATTTATTCTGCCTGCAGAAGTTAGTCTTCCATTTCAAAACCGTCAGGCTGGCCACCTTGTTCTTCTGTTCTTCAGACTAACCAGTCCCAGTTCATGTAATCTTTTCTCAAAGAAAAATTTTTCTAGGCCTCTGGTGACTTTTTACTTTTTTCTTCTGGATTCTATTTAATTGTGTAGTTCCTTCCATGTTCACCACCTGCCTGCCACTCACCCATATGCTTCTTCTAGGCTGTTCTGTTTGTAATTTTCCATTAAAAAGTGCTTTGTTTTTATGGTAGAAGAGAGCTGCCAGAAAGGGAGGCTGATAGCGTTGTTTTTGGGGGGGAAAATAAAAAGGAGCGCATTACTACCCTGGAGTAAGGGGAATGATCCTACCCCAAAAGTTCATTTTCCTCTGGGCCTAAAGCAGTTCTGGCTAAGTGAGAATAGTATATACAGTATTTAATTTGGACTTATTTTGAAACTGACTGGCCAATTTACACACCCAGCCAAAAAGAACACTTAATTATTGAGTCCAACCTGCAATCTTTCTCTTAGTTGGGGCATTGTTTTGGGTCTTCCTCCCATGCTCTTCCATTATGAAACCTGCAGAGAACTTAATACCTCTGGAATGTCTACCTTTTTTTCATATTTTATTGAAATAGAACACAGGATCAAAAGATTGGGAGCAGTGGTAAAGGGTGTCAAGCTACAGGTAGCCTGGCAACATCCACCTAGGAATACTGATGCTTCTAGACTTTTTCTCTGAGAACAGCATGAGTCAGCAGAATACCTGCAATAGTAATTGTAAAAGTATCCTGCTCAACATGTGTTGACTCTGAATCTTAATGATTGCCTTTGAAGTGATTGCCTGATTAGTTCACTTACAAATTAGGATCACTTACAAAGGTATATAGGTGCTCTACTCATAACACCTCAAATTTGTGCTGTGATAGCCATGGCTATCATGAGCAGTGCCACAGACATAGGAGAAAGACTAAGTTTAATAAGCAGATTAGAATGACCATACAAAGCCAGACCAGAGGTCCAGCTAGTCCAGTATTCTCTGTGTGACGGGTCAACAACTGGTGTCTAGGAAACCATGTAAGAGCAGAAGTATTTAAGGATACTTTCCTGTATACCTTTCCAGCCTCTAGCTATATATGTGAGAAAAAACAGTGATATCTTTGTCTTTAAACAGTCTTCCAGACTTGTTACAAAGTAATAAAAGTTTAGACATTATTGCAAACTTAAGGGTACTTTCTAGTCAGGTTTACAGAATAAGGAAATTCCCTGTTAATGACACAAGATGGCCATCTAGCGGCTGCTCCCTTGATTCTTGTTCAAAGAAAGCAACACAAAAAGCAATCTTTGTTTTGGATTATTTGACTTTCATGAATGGGTACTAGCTAAGCTAACTGTTTGACATGGGAGTTTTAAACTGTTCCTGCCCCTAATTTGGATAATCGATAATTATTAATGCCATAGACAAGGAATTCTGTAGTGCTGTAACTTGGTCCCCTGTGGTATTTTGGTAAAGAGATCAGTATGATACAATATCAGATGTATGCACTAAATGGATTTAAAATAGCTGACAAGTCCTAAAATGTAGTTGTTTATAGGGGGAGCTTTCAGGTCTCTGTATTTAGACTAACAATATTTATTTATTTTTGTTATGACCTGGCAGAAAACCTATGGTTATTGCTGATAAAACTTCAGTTATGCCAAAATGGAGAGAATAGGTAGATAATGAATTAGATACACAATGAATAGTGAACACAGGGTTCACTTAGTAACCTGAGTAAGAAAATCAGATTATAAGGCTGTAAAGGATTATTATAGTTGTCTGGTGTAAGTCTGTGAAGGCCTCTAGATCACTCTGTGTCATCCGGTATGCAGTGCAGACAGATAAATATTCCACTTCCTTTCTCTAAGACTATACCAAGGACAGGTCTACACCTTCATGTAAAAGGAGATCTGCGCTCATCTCCACATGTCCTGAATTATCTGGTCAGCGCGGTGGCTATGGCAGCTTCTCTAGCTAGTAAGTTATCTACACATTTCCATGAACGTCATACTAAGGTGTAACAGCATCACCTTTTGACATCTGCCATAATTATGTTGCAGCATGTATGTATATATAGTGTGTGTATATATATAAAAAAAATCAACTGCCTGCCTCTACTGATGATATTTCTCAGTATTGCTATGGGCCACTGTCTTTCTTGAAAACAAGTAATGTATCTTACTGTTTCCCCACTGGGAATAGTCAGAGATAGTGGTCATTTTGAAAAAGGCAATTTGTAGTGAAATTGTTTGAAATTAAATTGGTCAACTCATCTGCAGGGGAAAAAACAACCTATGTAGAAGATTGACTCTGTATAAACATTAATAGTAAAAAGTTGCTTTTAAATATTACTCACATATACAATTTCAATTGGGTTTAATTATAGAAGGATTATTCTGCTTTTATTAAAATCACTTATGGCAAAAATAGACATTGAATTTCATAAGAGATTAACTTCAGTTAACTAACTCCAAATTAGTAAGTATGTAGGAGGCTGATTAAGTGAAAAACCCCTCATTGGTAACCTAAATACAGAGCAGCAGTCTTTTACATTGGTGCACAGCCTATGCATAGAAAAAGATGTTAAAGGTTAAAAAAAAAAGAAAAAGACATTAAAGATATCAAATTTTAATCAGTTTTGGGGAGAGAAGAAAGTAGTCGATGCAGATATACAACAGTACAAAATCCTATACATAGTATCCTTCTTTCCCTGTTCCACATTTAAGGAAGGTAGACATGTAACAATAGGAAACAAAAACGGTATGCTAAAATGCTAGTCTACAAATTTCATACAGACTAGCAATCATGTAGGTTATTGTGTGATTCAGACCCTATCTGAATGTCAGGTAGAAAGCATGACTCTGTGTCAGTGTTAGTCTGCACTAAGTCAGAGTAGGCTGATGGCTCATAGACCTGGGAGAATTCCTTTCAGCTCTCTGCTTCTGCAGCATCTCCTGCTCCATCCTCCATGAACAGAGAAGGGACTGGAGATATTGCCTTCTGTGCCTGTGCAGAACTTCATGCCTAGAAGTTGCTGCTCCTGCTTTCGTATGGACCAAAAAAAAAGGGGCAGGGGAAGATATCCCAAAACTAGTATCTGGCCCATGCTACTAGAAGTTGTGGACAATCCTAAAATGGTTATTTATAGTCAACACCTCACAAATATAAGACTTTCCTGTCCCTACATCCCCTGTGAGGAGAGGCAATACTGTTTTCTCTGTGTTACTGAGCTGAGACCCTCTGTCTGTATGCACTGTTTACTCATTTAAAACCTATATACATAACAGGGCTTGATGTGTATAACTTCTGTTCCCTGTGTGCAGAGCAGTTGAAACACAGAAATTTGCATGTGCACAAATAGAGGGCAATAGAGTTCATAGCATGAAATTAAAAGGGGGAAGTTTAAGCTGAACAGCAGGAAAAATACCTTGCCAGTGAAGTGTATTCTGTAGTGAGCCCAACCTCCCAAGGGGAATGGTGAAAGCTTCATCCCCTGGAGTATTTAAAGCTAATGTAAAAACTGAAGAGGAACTGTTTTGCCTTGGCAATGAAATAGAACAGATGACTTAGTAGATGTCATCCATTTCTAACACCTATGATTTTGTCTAAAAAACTTTAAGTCCCTAGAATATCCTGGACAGGGCTTGTGTTAACTGAAACTGTATATGCCACTAAAAAATCCACATGCCTCTGGGGTTTATTTAATTTTCCTCTTGGAACAGCAATAACTGTTAAAGTACAGGGCATACACTGGACCTAAGTAACTGGCTGGAATTAATGATGCTCAGCTGTATGTTGAGCTATCAGGTTTTGTCAGTTGACTGTGAATCGCAAGGGTATGCCCTCAGCCTCAGTCACTATCACTTGGAAGAAAATTCTCCTTCCTTCCCTTCCTGGATGCAGGCAGCCTGTAAGTAGCACATGTTCACTTTGGTCCAAAATTGTCAAGTCGTAGGTTGGATCCCTGTTGTGATTTTATTGTATAATTTGATTGGCCCTTGTATCCTTGGCTATTGCTTAAAAATGTACTGCTATAATAAATGGTCTTGTCAAGTATGTCGCAGCATTGTCCTAATGGAATAAATCTCTACTAAGACCCCAAATTTTTGCTTTGGATTATGTTGTAGGATTTGTAAGCAAAGTGATGTTGTATAGTGTAGTAGAAGTAACACAATTGTACATTTCAAGTAGGTTCTTCTTCTGATACATAATGTATTATCTAACTTGTGCATATTTTTTAGGCTGATGTTCCATTTGTGTGGAATTTATCTGTGTCTGTATGTAGTGTTCTTGGTAGAGAAGTCAATCTGTGTATCATATAGTCTGCGGCATCTAAAGGTTCAGTAGAAGGGTTTTGCTGTTCTAAAACAGTTGTTAACCTGAAATGTTTAATTTTTCTAGTGTTAATTTTGCTGGCTAGACTTTAAAAGCTTTACATTGGTAGTTGACCTTGCAGTGAAACTGACATAATTACTCATAACTACAGAATTAATTTAAAAAATATATATGCATGTTGGTTTTTATGCATTTTTATACTGCTATCATGTATTATGCAATTACATAATAAAGGCTACCTTGAAATAATGTTAAGATTGTAAAGCCAAACACTCAAATTCAGAAAGCCTAGAATACCCCTTGCACCACAGAGGGCCCCTGGCTTTTGAGAAGTGGCTCCTGGAAGATTCCACCCAGATGTTGTAGCTCTATCTGTAGGCTGGTGTTTTCATGGTTCAGTTTTTTGTTTTGGTGTGCCATGAAGTGCTGGAATGTGCTCAGTGCGATGGACTCCTCAGATAATTCAGCTCCCAAAGTCCATTAACTCTTTACCAAGCTGGCTTTGGTTAAGGTTCTTGGAAGATTTGGCTAGACTTTGGTGGTGACAAAGCATGACAGAAGCATAGCTCTTAACTGGACCTACTTTAAAGGTAGACATGGTAGAACATCCTAGTGAAAGTGGTAAATTTGCAGTTCTGAGAAATGGATAATTTTGGTTAGATCTTTTTCCAAAAAAAGTTAGCATGAGGCAGACAGCCTCATGTTAACTGAAGGCAAAATGCTTAAAGTTTGGCAACTGAGAAACAGTTGAAGAGTTTACAATGAAAAGGCAATTGCAAAGCAATGTTGGTTGTATAATATATGGCTATTTTTTACTTATGAGTTACAAATCGGGGATCTCATCCTCTCCATATTGTAACAGAAAGTTTCAGTCATATAGAACAGGATGGAACTTTATAGCAATGTAGCTAGCTGTTGTTTTTTTTTTTTTTTTAAATACTTGTATGTTAAAAAAAAAAAAAAAAGAAAAAAAAGTTAGGGCAAACTTTCTAAAATACATGAAGGAGATGTATTCCTAACTGCTCTTTGCAGCTTTGAAAACTTCCTGTGTGATACAGAAATCCCTTTCAGTAAGCCCAGAAGGCAAAAATGGATTGTAATCCAAAACACAGCTCAAACATGCACCTATAAGCCTGTAAAAAGTAAGAATGTCCTGCCTGCAAGCTGGTACGAGAGATAAATGGGAATAGAAGCACTTCTAAGCAGCAGCTTTGGCAGTGTGTTTAAATTGCTCTTTCAGAAATGCTTTTAACAGTACATGATAAGTGTGTGTTTGAGAGGAATGTGTCTGGGTTAGGAACTGATTAAAAATTAATTTACAATAACAGCATGAAAGGTGGAAGGACAGGCTGTTGTTTTATTTTAAATAGCTTTACCATCTTGTATTTCTATATTAAAGTTTTGTTATGAAAGTGAAACCTGTAGGACACAATTCAGTCAGAACCTTCATGGGGATAAAATGTTTCGTTGAAGAAAGCACTTTTTAAATAGAATTTCTTTTATAGATGTAAGACTGGCAGGATCAAAGTATCACATAATAAAGCAATAAAATTAGACAACTGTGTTAGTTTGAATACAATACTATTTTCCAGCAGTGAGGAAAAGAACACAAAGGGTGGGACTAGGTGAAGCCAAGCCCCAAAAAAGTGTACTGGCATGATGACCAGTGCAGTACTTTTGATTATGATCATATACACTCTCAAAATACTGAAGGTCTGCTACTACACAGTGACTAGCCAAATTAATGTAAAATGCATATAGCGTGAAGCACAAAGAGCAGTGCTGCAGGTATTCTTTATAAACCTAAAGGTCACCTTCAGAAAAGCATCAGGGTTCTTCGAAGTTTTTCTAGTCTGAATCAGCTTGTACTAGGCAAAGAGCTGAAGGCAGAACAGGTAAAAGAATCAGTGTTTTTTTTTTTTTTTTTTTTTAATACAGTCTGCATGCTAATTAGTGGATTGTTTCTGTTAGCTTTAATTATGCTTGTTCCTGTGCGCTGGCTAGATTTTTGAGGTTAGGATGAAAGTCCAACAGATATCAGGTCTAGAGGTGGGTTTAAAAAAAAAAAGACTCAGAAGTAGCATTGCAAGAAATCAGTCTTGTCACTACCCTGTCACCAATAAGTAATTGCAGAACTGCTGGAAAAGCATATGCTTACTCAGGTACTTGAATCCCCATATGACCCCCACCCCCAAAAAATGCTAAAGCGACTGATAGAAGTCAACAAAATAAAAGCAAATACTTAAGCAAATATAACATCTTCTGGTAACACTGATTGTGAGGTGGAATGATTTCAGAAGAATAGAACAATATGGTAGTAGGGCTGGGCATAGATAATGTTTTTGACAAGTACTTTTTTTCCCTCACTGTCTTAGGGATAGCTGAGATAGCATAGGCCCATCTTCCTCTGATTTTGATTAATAGCAACAGTTTCTTTCTGAATGTAGATTTGCTAAGTCCTCTTTCTTCCCATGGTCTCACTTCATCTTTAAATCCACTAGTCATTTTTAATGGTCCTCTAACATGTATGCACAAGCGTTTGTGAACAAGCTGGTTGGGCTCAGACAAACACAGTGTCTGCATAAAGTGTGTGGGGGGTTGTTTGTTTTTAAATTCTAGTGAATAATAATCAGATTTTTTGGTATCTTAATTTTTTTTCTTTTTAATTTCTGGTGTCTTAGGAATTCATCCACTTGGATCAATACTTTCTTTTCACAGACATGGACATAGTCTGTGTAAAATTCCTGTAACTTGGGACATAGCAATCCATATTTTACCAGATTCATTTCTAACAGTACAATTCTGCTCTCATTTAGTAAGTTTTGTAATAGTATAATTCCGCTGACTTTCATGGAGGTACTTATTTACTGTGGTTTAAGTGGATTAGGTTGGGTCCACATGAAATATTGAAATAATCAGTATTTATATAGCAGGGTGAAACTGATACTGGACAAACTAAGCAAAGTTTATGTTGACTAGATATATAAATCAAAATCCACCATTCATGTAACTGCTGAATCAATGATGAAGTTGGTGTACTGAATTTGTAAAGGAAAGACACCATTTCTGTTTTGCATGCATAAAACCGTGCTGACAATGCTGTATCTTTACTATGCTTTGCCAACAGAGGGCAGATAAATACACCTTTTTCAGCTTCTGTAATATTTGCCAAGGAAAGTTCCACTGTAAAAACATAAGCAGCAAGTTTTATATATTGCAACAATAAATTATGAATCTATAAAAAGAAGAAATAAAATCAAAACAAAGCAAGCTTTTCATGTAAAAGGAAAGCCAAACAGAAGCCAAAACTTGCAATATCAGCTTTTTACTTGATGCTTTAATATCATCCTTCAGTACCTTTCTCTCTTGATGTATTAATCCATGATATCTGCTGTTTTCTTTCCAGGTTTTTCTTTTTGGTTAATTTTGTAATGTTCTAGCATTATATAAATGGTAGATAAAGAGAAATTATGTCTACTGTCAGTGTTCTCTGTTGTGCAAGGTCTACTGTTTATTTTTCCTTAGCAGCAGTTTCTGGTTATCCATAAGATTCTTGCCAGACTTCTTCCAGCTGGTACTGCAGCACTCATCATATGGCCCAGACACTGTATTCTGCCCACTCGAACACCCATTCTTTTGTGAAGCAAAATCTGAGAAGTCTCTGGGTATGAGAATTTCAGTTTGGCTAGTTATACATAATTTATCTGATCTGTCCTTTCAAGGTCTCGCCAGACTGGTCGTGTAATAAGCCCTGTCATCTTCCAGTCTACAGATCTGTGGTCTCAGGAAGAGTGGGAGGACACCACTCTTGCCATGTAATTCATTTCTTTCCTGCAGAAAACTGATTTCTCCAACTGGCAAAATCCCTTCTTCAGGATCAAATTGGAGAAGTAAAATCTGTAGCTACTGATGTTTTAGAAGCCTGCAGTAGAAATTGCCACATGGAGAAATTTCAGACTTGCCAGTACGATTTAAGAGTTCTTTTAAGCCCAGTGATACCTGATGCTTATGTCTCAGTCAGTTTTATTGTCTCTTGCATGCAGACCATTTTCATTTTGCTGTCATCTAGTGGGAAGACCATGCAAGCTTTAATTTGGCTTTAGCTTTGAGGGGGAAAAAAAAATTTTGAAGAAGCATTTGTCTGAACACATTTGCTCATTTCTCATGCTCAGGTGTGGCATGAATGCATACAATGTGAGCATTAGGAAATTTGCAAGGCTGTTGCAGTTTGCTTCATATGTCCTGAAATATGACACAAGTCTTATTGTTTATCAGAGCCATGATAGTACAGCAATGCCCATATGGTTATTTTCTGTGTTCGAAGTAGATCTGAATTCTCTGTTAGTATTTAGCTAATAATAATATCACAGTAAGAAGGAAGATATTTGACATACAGCCCTTTAAATGCCTAGGTACAGTATAGTTGTATTTGCATTACATTTCACATCTCCCAGGTAGTGTGCAGGGACTCCAGATCAGATTATATTTTATCACATGGGAATAATTCTCTGACTTTCTGTCAAGTAAAAGCATGTCACATCAAGTAATAGCTGTTGTTATAATATTGATAAATGAGAAATTTCTAAATCCAACTGGACTTTGCCATGTTTGCCTGCATGGTGATGTCAGTTTATAACATCATAATAAGCTTCAGTGACAGACGTCTCTGTCTAGGTGCAGGACAAAGAACTACAGTCTTGAAGTCAATGAAGAACTACAGATACAGCAGCATATCCATGGCTACTGAGATAATCAGAGGCTTTGACAACAAATTGATTATCTTACTGATCAAATATTTTGTCCAGACTGATGGGCACTCTGAAAGTTATGAATTTCCCCTCTTGGAAAAAAAAAAAAAAAAGGCATATCTAATCAAACTTCTTTTGTCTTTATAAAAAGTATTTATACAACATAGAGAAGGAAATACAAAAGGCCTGGGCTGGATTTTCCACAGCTAGTGGTCACACAGGATTGCTTTTGAGGAGGAGCATAGGCTGTAAATCACTGTGTGATTCTAATCTATTATTAGGTCAGAAATAGTGTCACCATGGGCTTCTCACCTGCCTTCTTTTGTTGAGCTCCATTATGTAGCTTCAGTCTGAATAGTCAATGAAGTACTGAATCTGGAAAATGGCAGGGTTTTTTTCTCTTTTCCATTTGCCCTGTTGTTCTGTTTCATGTAATTATACTCATAATGCAAAAACAATTACAGTGTAAATTACTAGGCCTTTACTGACAATTTTGTCTTTTCACATGCTATTCTTTTCCTAATGACTTATTCCCTCCTGCATTGCATTTCAGATTGTTCCTGGAGCTAGCCATTAATGCAGGGTCCAAACCCTCAAATGAAGGCTGAAATAGAGGATGCATGCTGGAACTGGCATAGGAGGAGGTCATTTGACTTGCTATATTCCTAGGCTGCTGTCCAAGGAGAAATTAAGCACTAAATATAAGAAGAGTACTCCCACCTGAATCAGTCCTCCAGCAGTTTTACTTTCCTTTCCTCATGGCTCTGTTTAGTGTCGCATCCGGTTTCATGGCTTAAGATAGCTGAAAATTGAATACTTGCATGTTTTCAATTTTTGAGGCATTCTGACTGTTTCTGTGAAGATAAAAGAAGAGTAAAATCTCTTCTGTAGTAGAAGCAGATTGCTTTGGTAGAAGTGAAGAGTATTTTTATAGGGTGAATGAACGGTTAGACATTAACTCTTAGATGTATTCCAGTTGCCTGTGTGACAGAGACAGGCTGTTTGCAAGCCACAGGGCTTTTTTTTTCTTTGCTTAGGACAAATGGGGCCATTTGGATCATTTTGTCTGGCTTCCAGCAGGGGAGTGGTGATTTCTTTGCTAAATGGGATGGTGTTTTGAACTATTTGGAACAGATGGAGAGAAAATTAGATGTTGCGATAAGAATGGAGAGTTTCAATGCAGATGGATTAACAGGTCAGCTTTATACTCTAGGCTGCTTTTTTCCCCACCTATGGCCAGCATGCAGTTAAACTTCTGCATAATCTATTCAAGTCATACTCATTTGTTTGACAAAGCAAATGGTTAAAAGATCTCACTCTTCTCTGAACTAATACATCTTCAGAATTATCTTCCTCTCTGTTGTAACCAAGAAATATTGCTCTGAAAGTGGAGGAGGAAGATATTTAAGGAATTATGGAAAAAATAGATGTTCCTGTAAAATATATATATATATATATATATATATATATATTTAATCCGAAGCAAATGAGACCATCTAAAACACTTCCAATTGCCTTGTACATCTGGGACTTATTAACTGTCAGCTGTAAATCTGGCTTCCCCTGGTTGCCATTAAGGGAACACACGTAGATGGATTGTTAGAAAGTTTGGTCGCTATTACACATTCTGTATAATGATTTGCTGGTACCATTATTCTAGAGTCATAAAGACCATAAAGTAAAGGAAAAGTCATAAACACGTTACTTTCTTCTCAGTTAGTGGTGTTCTTTGGCAGCTGCTATGCCCTTAGGGTATCTTCTTTTATGGTACTTACCTTAATTCCCTAGTTTGGCTCTTAAAATATTAGCCCCAGCTAAGTGGTGGGAACTGAAGACAATTGGCTGACTTTTTAAGTTGCTTCTTCAAAACTGAATATAGACTTCTGGACAAATTTCCTGTAGCCTTACAAGATCTCAATTGCTACTTTGTTTTTTGGGGCCAAGAATATATATATTTATTTTTTTTAGCAGTTTCTCCCCATATCTAGGGCTTTTCAAATTGATCCACAACAATTAGTAAATATTTGAAAGTGTTTGTAGAAATTGTAGATTTGGTTGCTTGGCAAAATTTCAGGGGCTTTTTAAATGCTTTTTAGAATTTCTCAATCTGGATGCCTGGAAAAAGACAAACAATAATATCCTTGCATATCAGCTTACACAGTAGCACAAAGTTTTATTGTTTCTATTACAACAAATAGCATTTTCATTTCCCAGTTCCTCATTTTCTGTGAGGTACAATGGTCTATACAACAGATGAGTGGGAAGATGGCAAACCTTCTGGATTTGAAGACGTGTAGGTGCCTGTAAAAGTTCGTATTTCTCAGACTTTGGCTATGCTACTGCTGTAGTAACAAACAGACTGCAGTGCAGCATGGAGGTGCCTGAATGAGCTTCAAGCTAGGTATCTGAGGTACTGGCAGCAGTCTAAACAGTGCATAAGCAGTTATCCATGAGCTTGTTTGCCCTGTTGTCAAGTGCCTTAGGTGTGTTGATTTATTTTGTTCAAATGCTTCCCAGTGAATTGTGAAGAAGCTATAGTACAGAATGGAGTTTGTCTTAAACAGCTGTCTGGTTGTCTCCTTTCCCATCAGCATTCAACAGGCTCAAATATCACACTAAAAGAAATGACTTTGGATTAGGAACAAATTTCACGTATTTCTCATTTCTTCTCATGCTTTTGATTCTGCATTTTTTGAGAAACCTTTATACAGCCTGTTCCTCAGCTGTTCCTGAATCTCCACTGAACATGTCTTTTGCAGTTTCACTTCACCAAACTTTCACTTCACTGCATTAACAATTACTTCTTTAATGGTCAATTTCCAGGTTGTCTTACCCTTTCAGTGACTTCTCTGCTACCCTTGATCCTCAATATTTCTTCCTCATCTTTCAAGGCTCAACGTTTTTGGTTATCCTTTGAACCTGTCTTTCAGCATCTTCTCCGTCTGTGTCTGCTCTGAATACCAAAGCTGTGATAGCAGCTTGTGTAGAATTCCTCGCTGTCCTTTACACTTGTTGGCATGGGGATAGGTGGCATACTACTGTGTGGTGATAGTGTGGGCTTTTTGTCCTTCAAATGCCTCCTCTAAATCTAGTTCATGGAGCTGCTAGAGTAGTAGCCTTTTGTGGGCTCCCTCGTGCCAGACTCCTGTTTCGAGGGGAACAGACTTGCCTTCTTTGTTAGCAACAGCAGCAGTCAGTGGTCATGGCTACATTTACTTCCATTTCTTTTTTATCCTCCATTGAGGACAAATGCCCTTCTCACCCACCTGTTGTCACAGCTTTTTGAAAAATCCTTCTCCACTGCCTGCCAGGGCCATAATACTAACAGTTGGCAGCAGGAGAGAATCTTGTTTTGTGTTTTCTGTTGTTATTTTAAGTTCCAAAGGGAAGGAATTGTCTAAGGTGATGCTGAACAGGCTGTTATTCTTACTCAGTTGTTAGTACTGTGTCCTATGGACACACATCTGTGAGTGCCTGTGTTTTATGGAGAGAAGTCTCTCTCTTCACCTATTTTACTTTAGCAGTTGGTTGTATTTACTGAAGCCCTTCCAAATTGTAAATTAAATCAACAAAACAGCTTTCCTTCAATGTCTTTTAAACAAGCACTCTCTTTTATTAAAACTTGATTACTTTACTGCCATAAGTCATTGGAGGGCCAAACTGAACCAACAGCATAATGCTATTGAAGGCTTTTCATGGAAGAAGCACTGTTAAAATTCCAGCAGAGGGTGTGTTTGACTCCAGTATAGATGCTATTTTCTGAAGTGCAAATTTGCCAAATGTACTCTTCATTATGTTCTGGACTTTGCGCCTCATAATGGCAGATTGCCATCAGCAAATGGACTGGAATGAACAAAGCGAAAACCATTGGTATTCCAGAAGTAGTGATGGTTTGGGGTTGAAATACTCCTTGTTCTTGAGGGAGCCCCAAAATCATGCTAGCATCTAACTGAAATTCAGGTCAGGTATTTAGAGCCTGAATGTGAAATGAAGACACAACAGGAAGGTGAAAGATAGGAATTTTGGTGTTAATCAAAGTCTCTCCTACATGAAGCTGGCTGCACAATTGTTTAGGAAGAAAAATAGTCTTACGGTCTGCTGTAATAGACTTATCTTCTTTATATTTGAAAAATTTTGCCCAACCGTAGTTGAACTGCAGGGAAATGAGAAGGGAAACTTCCTCCAAAACCTCCATCCAACACTATTGTGCTGTTTTTCTGCCCAAAGGGCTCAGGAGGAGTATGTGGTCACAGCCTGGGCATGGGGAAGGCAGGTGAGGTAGAAGTGTGACACAAACAAACATAAGGTGCAGTGAGTAAAGCACCAGCCTGTGAGATTGGAGTTTGCTTCTCATCTCTGCCTCTGACCTAATTTTCAGAGAAGATTCCTATTTGCATGTAATATTAATATGCTAAGAGAAAATAATGAAACATAACTAGATAATTGAATGTAGCCAGCAATTTATTAAGTGTGGTTGGAATATCTGTAAAATAGCAATTATGCTGGTCTTTAACATATGTATTTTTAAACAGCTGGAGACTGTTGCTGATAGAGCAACAGGAGTAGTGCTGAACCATAGGAGTAGTGTTTTCCTGTTTGCTTTGTTTTTTGTTTTGGAGGTGTTTTTTGAGATCCCTTGGTTATGTAATTAAATAAGCAACAGATATCTGTATTACTCAGAGAGCAGAATTACTGGGAACAAACAGCGTTTACCCATGCTGGGGATGCTAGTGGTTGTTTGCAGTCTTGAGGACCGCTGCAGATCCGTTCTTAGCACTAGAATTATTTCCGTTGACTTCAGTACTGCTCAAATTCCAGGAGCAAACCACCAATGTTACAGACCTTACGTACTATTCTCTAATTGCTCTGGCAGGCCACAGGGATGGACACTTGGAGGTATTCCATAGCCATCTGATTGCCCTAAATACTGAGCTATTAGACATGGTGATAAAATGCCACTTTCTTCTATGTTTTTGTGGAGATTGACCTGTTAGGCACGCTCCATGAAGCCCTACTGTTCAAGCTAGCATTGATTTAAGTGGAGGAAAGTGTTGTTTGTGAATAGCAATGTGTTTGACCAGCTCCCCCCCACTATGTGACTGTGTGAAATGATAGCTGGGCTCAGTATTTGGACTTTAAGGTTAAGTTAGAAATAAGTCTGCCCATTGTGTTTCAAAATGCTGATGTATTGAAGATGAAGACCAATTATTCACATCATTTGTCTCTCTCTGACCCAAGAATGAAAAATCTAATTGTTTTTAGCTACAAGAGAAGAAACAAATGTTCTTTAGTAGAATTAACTTCAAATGATGTCAACCAGATGATGTCTTTTGCTGTCATGTCAGCAAATTTCAGGGAGATATTCTAAGACGGAGGAGGATTGATGGAAAAGGAATTGTCAGGGGAAATGTAGCTGGAGTTTAAAGAACAGGGTATGGAAGTAAGCATATTACACTTTATTTGCCTTTTGTTCAGAGACTTACAAAAAAAATCAAAGCGATTTTCCTGGCTGAAACCTAGAACTGTAAACCTTATGAATACAGAATATGCAGATAATCCAAGCACATTTACAGTCATGGTTTGTACAAGCAGATAGCCTATTTCTGTGAGCCTCTTGAGGAAATTTGCAAGTGCTAGGGTAGGATTTGACCTTGTCCATATATCATACCAAAACAAGGAAAGTTGTAATTAGGAGTTGCAGACTCGAGAAGGAAAGGTCAGATAATTCACTAAAAACACTATTTAATGTACAGTTCTTTGAGCACAAATGCTGATGTATGAGAAGTACCATTGATTAAATCTGGTGTGTCAAATCCCTGCTAATACCATAACATTTAATGGAGTACAGCAGAAAATCATAAGCAAGAACCACCCTAGGAAGAACAGTGATTCTTTAATGCAAGCAATAAAATGGTAGACTGTATTTTTCCTAATCAAAATTACTACAAACTAGAGAAAACACGAGTTATTGTTTTATATGAAAGTAATTCAGTGTTTCTTAAAACAAAAAAACCCTCACTTCTTGCTTATGACCAGTGCATGACACTGAAACATGCAGCAGGCCAGTGTGAATGGAAATAGGGCAAACACTACTACCCTACCCAGCCCTAAGACTTGGCTAGTGGATCTTGTTTCAGTTTTCCTCTGCTACAAATAGTGTTAATAAGTAATAGTATGATATAAACGCCTGCTTCAGTACCCACTAACACATTTGACATAGTATTTACTACTTACTAAATTAATAATGAACCAGTCAGATCTGGACTGACAGTTTAGGATTTGAGCCAAAGTCTATTAAAGTCTCAGTATCACTCTGCTCAGAGGGACAGGAAAGGGCACAGAGAAGTCTGTAGCCCACTCATTCAGTCTGGTTGTGCTTGAATGGTGCATAGGCCTGTGGAGCCTCTGTGCTATGACACAGATTAAAGCAAGTTTTAGCTGCAACCTAAGCCTGATAGAGAGTGTTTGAGCTGTACATCCTCAGTGTATGCTCTATGGTATATTCAGTCTTGTGCTTACCACTAAATTTGAGACAAAAGCTATGCTTGAAATGTAAGGCTGCCCCTCAGGGGCCTCCACTGTATCGCCAGTGCTAAAGGAGATGTTGCAACTTTCCTCAGTGTGGGTTTTGTGGCGTTTGCCTAAACGTGACCCAGATCAAAAGCACATTTTTTATAAGGAACAGTATCTATTACCTCTTCTGCATTAGCCCCATGCAGAGGTCGGCCATCAGTCTGCAGGTAGTTCAGAGTCAACTTAAGCATCCGTTCCCCCAAGCACTTGCCCAGGAAAAGAGCTGTGGTTTCATTATGATAGGGTTCTCAATTAGCCTCTGTCTTGCAGTGATTTTTACTCCTCTAATATTGCTCCCAAACTCTGCAAAAAAATTGTTGGATGAATTTTGAAACTCTTCCATCTTGCCTTATTATAGTATTAGTATTATTTTGTAATTGAAACATATTAACTTTGTTATTCTTTTGCAGTATGTGGCAGGTGGGTTTTGCAGTGTGGGGGCTTCCTATACTCAGAGCTCATCATGGCTTAGCAGATCTTGTCATTTGGTGCACAGCTCATCATTCAGATAGCAAGGTCTTCTATATAACAAACTCTTTTCTTGGTTGCATGAGTCTTTTGGGATAGAATTGCATCAACAGTGTGAATAGGTGATGGAGGTCTTCTGTCCATTGTAAAGGCCTACAAAGTGTGCAGTGATACAGATATGCAGACCACTGACTCTTTAGAAATAAGGATGAAGAATACTCAACAAAATCCTGAAATTTCCAGTAGCTAGGTAAACCACTGCTTTTCCTTTTGCGTGATGGATTGTTCTGTCTCTGATCATACTGCAGAGTGAATCTGAGTTATTCCTAGGAATTAGAATCACTTTGGATTTGGTGCTGGCCGAGTAAAGAACAAAAGGCTCATATATAGTTTTAAGTGCTATTTTACTGTATGGAGCTTAGGAGGAAAGCTTTTTTTCTCCCTGCCTTGGCTTTAAGTTTTGATGAGAATAGAAAGACACATGGCACAGAGTCTTCACCAAGCACTTGTAGAGGTACTGTTTGGGACGGAGGTAAACTTAAGGGGTTCTGAAAGCAAGCTGAACTTTAAGTAAAATTGAATTTTAAGCTTCTCGCCATGAAATTGCCTCTTGTCAAAAATCTAATTTGTTCTGCTTAGATTCCAGCATAGCAATACTTTCTACAAGGAGGAAAAGGTCATGAAGACAAATGAACCAAAGCTGCTGTTCTCTTCCACACTGCCAGCCCTCTTTTTTTAAGACATTGGCAGCAGCCAATTCACAATTCACAAATAAGTGAAGGAATGCCCAGGTTATAAGGGCACCTCTTTAAAAGGTAAAGGGTGTATGTAGTTCATTTTATAGGACTGAAATAGTTCATTGAAATGGAACTTGAGTCTCTTAAAGTTTGAACTTCTCCAGATTTGGGATTTGTAGGAAAACTTAAAACCAGATAAATTACATGTTGTTCATGTTTCTTGCATGGCTATGTCTACTAGCATATCTTTTCCTCGTTACTTTTCTTCACCAGGTCTGTTATATTAGTCTGTAGATATAAGCCTAAGGGGCAAAGGCTCTGATTTACATCCATGGCCCTAAAACTTGCGTTGTGTCATTTAACTCTGCTGTTTGGGTTGGTTGGGTTGGTTTGTTTTTTAGCTTTTGCATTATGTCCTGATTTCTGCATTGTTGTATGTGAGTGCAGACAGACATGGAAGACCCTGTGTAGAGTTCTACCTTCTATCTTGCATTCTAGAAAGTCGCACAAAGATCTCTGATCTTGGTGCAAGTGCAAATTAAGTGTTCCCTCTTCTTAGGGAATGGAGTGGCGATATGACCACAACTCCATTCTGCAGCTTGTTTCAGTTAGTAATTTAAGGCTAGGCAGCACACACCAAGCATCTTAAACCCCCCTACCTCCCAAACATTGCAACCACATTTTTCAGCATCTTAGGCTCTCTTGATGTTACACAGCATTTGACAGCCAAATGTTGTGTAACACTGCTGCAAGTTATTCTAATTTCTACAACAGATATGGCTGTTTAAGTCACAGTACAGTTTTGCATCGTTGAACCTATTTGTAGCAGAGGCAGAACATTTCTTGCTCTATTGTTGTTAAATGGGACCCTACTTTGCAGGAAATGCTCTAGAAGATGCAGGATCAGTCTTTGCTGGCTATTTGTCCTTGTAAAGAAACGCTGTTGAACATATTCATAAACTCCAGAAGTGAGAATTTGAGTATAAAGATGTCTTGAACATAAGCTGAAAAGTTGATTCTAGCATGGGTTTGGAGAAATACCTATTGTTGTCTCAATACTTCTAATTTTGACATTGACAAAAAAGTTATGGTAATTATCCGATTTTAACTTTAAAAGCAAATTATAGTGGAACAGGGAAGTAATGGCTTTATTCATGCACTAGCAATTATCTTCTGTTTACCACTGCTCAGAATATACTTGAGTCGTTTGTTACATCTGTCTTCCAACTGTGTTAAAACTAGGACAACATTGCACTGAATTTTGCATGCAGACAATTTGGTTGCTTTGTGCTAAGTCAAGATATGAGTACAGTCAAGCTAAAATACAAGTGGTTAATAATATGTGTGAAATTAAAGAAGACTAATTTCAGTCAGAAAGGTACTGGTAATAAAAACTGTATTAAAAATGGCAATACAGAATGAAAAATGTGTTCACCCAATGCTGTAAGTATGTGGAAAACAAACTGATTTGAGCATCCAAACAAAATTAACTTTCTTCCATTTGTGACACATATTACTTTTGGACATAACATATGATATGGCTAAATAAAAATCTGCCTTCAGTTGTAAGTCAAAAGCACTAGAGAAAGAAAACTGTTGGAAATGTTTATAATTTTTAGGTTTACTACTGGTTTCCTAATTGGGAATTAAATCTTTTCAATGAAGTCAAATGATGAAATCATCATTTGAAAATCATGTATGAATTAGATCATAATTGATCTTAAATTACAAGCACTTGTTTATAAAATGTTCTAAAACTGATGAGCTGTGAAAGTGTCTGCACACTCTGTCATTTCCAAAACACTGAAGTAAACTGTTACTCCAAGTTAATTGCTCCAAACTCTATAGATTTAAGATGCTGAGTGCTGCTAATGTTCTTACTGATTGGGCTACTACCTCCTAATGTTCAAAAAGCTTGTTTGCTGTGGAGGTAAAGAGGTAGAAAACAGGAAGAAAATTAATTAAAAAATGCACTTGAAAAGCCAGACTACATTAGACTCCAATCAAATCAAATTATGCAAGGGATTAAAGTTAGGCTTTTTGTGCTAAGAGAGGTTTGGTCTAGGTTTTGAGTTTTCCTCCTTTCTTTCTTTGCTGTGGTAATGCACTGTTTAGTCTCTCAGAACGGTTCCAGCAGTGGGGTTCTGCAAACACATAGGACTGCTAATAAGGAGGTGACCTTTATTCTTTGACCGCAGTCAGATAGCTTGGATTGCTGTTACAAGTGTGTGTTTTGCTAGAACCGTGTATTGAATAGTGGCCATGTTACATTTGCTGTCTTTTTCCTTTTTTCTTAAACCATTTGAAAATAAACTCTGCTGTCAACTAAGCCAAGCAATTGCAAGGAAAAAGATAGTAATGGATATATTGCTGGGATAGAAGGTAGTATAAACAACCTGAGTCATCTAAACATGAGACGTGTGTTTCTTAGAGATATCTGCCAGTAAGAACTTTCTCTGAGTTCTATTGCTTTTCTGGTTGGTGCAAAGCAATTTCCTTCTGCAGAGACTTAATTGATTCAGGAAGAGATTGATTCTCCTTGGGTTGAGGTGACTTGCAGGTTTTTTCTATTCATACATGAGCATGGTCTTAGCTGCATTCTGGATGTCTTCTAGGTACAGAAAATCACTGCTTGCTTAGGACCTTCTTTATCTCCTCTAAGAGAAGTTTGGAGTACTGGTTACTTTGTCAGGTTACATGTGAAGTGAAACATCCTTTCCCACCTGTTGTGGAGATAACAGCTGGACTATATTTTGTTCTAATTCCCTGGCTTGTGGTTCTTTCATTAACAATTTCAATGAAGATTGATTTGGATTACTAAGGTGTTTGTCCTTCCTCTTTTTTCCCCTCAACCCATCCATCTTTGTTGTGAAAGGCCTGAGTTCTGTTGGCATGATCTAGTTGAGTCAAGCCTGTAACCCTCTTAACCTTGTAAGGTTTTGTTGTATAAATTTATTTATAATTTGTATGGATGTTTCTCCTGGCCTAGTGCGTTGAACATAACAATTTCACTGCCTTTTACAGCTGAATATGCATATGAAGAAAAGTTGCAGAATTAAGCCATTTGATCCTTGGTTTATCAACTGTTATTGGTATATCTGGAATCTCCTAGAGGGCAATTTGGAACATATCTTTGCCTAATTACATCACTACTCCATGTGTTGTACAACAACAAATCTAATGGAAATGTCACTGGTTAGAAAGAGCCATTTTTTTCCACTTAATTCAAACAGAACTATGTTGTTCTTTGAGCAAAATTCTTTCTTGCAAATACTGAAAAAAAGGTATCTTCAATATTAGCATAGCTACTAAATTGGCATGGATGAAAGGTTTTAGGCAGATTGAGAGGTACAGGCAACTTCACTTGCCCCACTTTCGCAAAAGATTAATTTCCTGATTTTCTTTAATGATCTCATGATGAATGGGAAATATCAGATTAAGACTTCTTCCTTAATGTGTATATTTCTTCAGGATGAATGATGTGCTTCTTGAGACAGTGAGATTCAATGAGGCAGCATCCCACTGATTTCAGGCAACCTTCTGTCAGGCCCTGAGTGTACTAATAGGCCTTAATGGTCCTGACCAGTCTCACCTGGGGCCTCCACCCACACCTCTGCCGATGGCCCAGGAGCCCTGTTTCAGCTCAGCCCAGGGCCTTCAGTCCCTGCCTGAGCTATGTTGTAGGAGCACTGGTCTCCAGCTCAGCTACAGCCGTGTCTGTGCCTGGCCGCAGACTGCACTGATCTGGACCCAGACTTCTTGGCTTGGGTTTGGGTCTGTCTTGTCACTCTGGACCTGCTCAGCAATCACTGAACTGTGTCTGGCCCTCTCACCAGACCTGATCCTAATCCTGGCCTGCAGATTGACTTCCCAACTTGTTCTCAGACCTGCCTCATCACCATGAACTTGCCTGAAGATCTGGACTCTTGGCTGAAGCTGGCTATCATCTCCAGACCTGACTGGTTTGCCTTCCTTGGGTACTGTGGGATGGGCCCTGGTTGGTGAGGCATCTGCCCTGCTGTCCAGCACTCAGCTCCCTGGCCCTTAGGGAGCAGCTGGCCCTTGCTGCTCCCTGACACCTTCACTGGCTTCTGATTTGTGAGAAACTGCTGGGGGGTTTTTTTGTTTTTTTTTAAGACGCACCTTTATGTCTGTAGACCTAGTATCCCCTATTATTTAGCTAGTTCATATGTACATAAAAACACATTTACTGGAAATCAAGACCTCAGGAAAATAATTCTTAATTTCTTCTTAATTTAGGAGCACAAGTAGGCAGTATAGCATGCACAAATTGCAAGAGACAACTACTGGATTTCAGTGAGAATTAAAGAAAATTCCCTGGCATACCTGCATTATAAAACAGTAAAAGTTCTAGCAGTGGAAAAGTTCTACAATTCCAAGTGTTTTGAAGCTTATGCCATTCTGGCAGCTATGTTAGATTTTTCATATTGGAGCAAAAAATTTCCTCTGCACAGGAAAATCTAGCCTCTGTTTCTGATTTGATTTTTCAGAAAATTTTAACCTGTGACACTGTCTAGCTGAAAACAATAAGGTATCCAAATATAAACTGAATCGCTAGAGGCTGAAATATGTCTTTATCCCTCTAGTCTCCATGGTTTAATCCCTAGAGAAACATGAGAAAAAAAATACTACAACACAACTTCATAATTGTATTGCAAACTGAATTTAAGGCAACTTTACCTGAGCAAAACATTCACAACAAATATGATTTAGCTATAAAATCAGATGTTTGAGTGCTGGGCTTTAATTTGATTTGGTATTAAGATGCTGAATGATGTATTAATTCAGTCAGTAAAGACATTAATTGTGACTGAAGAGTGAGAGTAGTGTGTGTGTGTGTATATATATACACACACACACACATATATGTATGTATATATGCACATTTTTTAATAAGTGCATGTTTATTCATGTGATAACCTGCCAGATTTCAGAGTAGTACTGGACAGGACTGGAACTAGAAAACCAACTGGAACTGGAATGGTGGCTATGAGAACATATGCTCCAGAAAATGCCAATGGTGTTTGAGGAACAATGAAAAAGTTTGTGATTTATTTTTGTAACTTCTGCTAGCCTGGTGAGGTTTAGTGATCCTAGACTTGAGGCTAAGATCAAAGGGAACCTTTAAAATGCTGGCATAGGGTGGAGAAGGACTGAGCAAATTGCCAGGGGCTGCCCCATGAGTGTCTTTGAGGGCTTGCTGGAATGCAAAGAGAAATGAGAATGACTTCAAGTGAAGCAAGCAACCTGTCTTTGCCCATGACTGAGGTGGAGATAACTGGACTGAATAGGACTTAGTAGTACTTCCAAGAAAAGTCTGAAGTTCAGGAAAGGATTAGTGTGCAGAATATGAATAAATATACAGGAGCAAGTGCAAGTATACTTTGGGTTCAAGGCTTGATTGAATGGACTACTAAAGCATCTCTGCATATCAGGATAATTCCCCCTGTGAAAGGTTTTTCTGTGATCAGTCTTGTTCGATTATAATATTGCTTCTCTATTTGCAGTGAAAATTTGCATGTGTTCAACGTCCTTTCTATTTTGTCACTGTTAATTGCTTCATGGCTCTGACTTTTGTCCAGAGAAGCATTTCTCTCCCAGCAGAGAGGAAACTCATCATCCATGAAAAGGTTGTGGAGCTCTTTTCCTGGATCTTTTTTTAGAATAGATTAGACAGGCATTTGTCAGGAAAGATGTATGTATAGTTGATGATTTCTTGAGGTCCCTTTCCAACCCTGTGTTTCTAGATACATTTGTAGTTAGAGCTATGCATAGATGTTTTTTAATGAAACTTTAAATTAAAATCCTTGTTTTGTTGGCTCTAATTTGATAAATCATTTCAGCCAGAACTGCCCTCCTCATTCACTAAGCACACTGAAATGTCATTTATGAGTGCAGCTCTATACCTGGCCCATGCACAAGGAAAGAGAAGTGTAGACTTTCAAAGCTGCTGAAACTTGAGAGCCTGTTTCACACTGAATTTTTCTGGGTTGTGCAGGTATATGAATAGACAGGGCTAGCCAGAAAACCCTACTACAGTCCTAATGTTTGTTATCAAATGTAGGGCTTTCTTCGTATTGATTTCTTGGTATTTTTAACTGGCATCCTATGGTTTCTTATCCTTCTGATCTTTTGTGTGTTACATGATTTTCCCTATACGTAACAGAAGCTAGCTGCAAGGAACTGTATTCCCATGTGTTGGAATCTTATAAATTCCTATGATTTCTCCTTTGTCATCTCATGAGCACTAGCTCTGTCTTTCTGATTGACTCACTGGCTCTGTCTCTGGCATGACTGAAACAGTGCAAAACAAGACTGGTTGAGACAAATACAGAGATTTGTAGATGTGTATTTGAAATTCCACTTACAGTTAGTTATTGCTTTGCAAGGCAATTGCAGCACTAAACAACAATTTTTGCAGCAGCCCTGTCAGTTGTCCTGCCACAATAATAACAGGAGGTTGGGAGAGGGGAGGGAGCACGTTTTCCAGCTCTCCCCCTCATTGCAGCTGACTTGCTGAGTCGGCTTCGGCCAGTGAGGTCCTGCTGAGCCACTTCACTGCCTTCTTGCTTCTCAGATCCAAGAACTCTGCCTCGCTGAGCTGTCTGGCCCCAAGACTTCGGGGCTATCATCAATCTAGTTTCTCCCTTCCTACCTTCCCCCTGCAGATCCCTGTGCAATTTTTGAAGCACTAGAAGGCAGAGCATTGTGTCGGTTCAATACAGGGTCTACAAGAGATGCAAAAGGAACAGATGATTATTCTTTTAAATTTCCATCAGTTTTTTTTTTTAAGTAATTTTTTAACTACCATCTTCATGGACTTTTCCCAGGGTTGAGGTATTCTAGAGACTTTTTGTTTTTCACCTTTCTTCTCTTGACACTTAGATTTGAAGTTAAATTTACCCTTTGTGTCTTTGTATGGTGTTTGAATAATATGCAGTGTGTGCTGTTCAGGGGAGTCTGGCAGTGAGATGGGTAGCTGGGCTTTGAGGGACTTGTGAAGAGGGAGGCAAGGATGTGAAAGACTCAGTATTTTGCGTTAACAGGATTAATAATAGTATATTATTGATTTTTGTGCCCAGGAAGCTGGAAGGATATTTGTTCAGATGTCAAAAAGGAGTACAAAAAGATACAGAATGAAGTAATTCACCAGAATAGTTCCCATAAGGTACAGAAAAGCATAGCTGTCTATTCTAGAATAAATGACAGGGCAATTCTGCCTTCTAATGTTACTGCCAATATAAAACACTAAATTCCATTTTACATCTTCTGCAAATGCTGTAAAATGGAGTTTTGCAATAAATGTTTTGAACATGAGGCGTTAACAGTGTTCTCAGCCTCCTGCCACACTGATACCTCTCCACTTTTGTGAATTCTCATGTGAATGCAAATCAGTGTTGTATAATGTCCTCCCAATGGAATCTCTCCTACCTGTTAGTATGCTGTGCCACCTGGAATGCCTTGTTAAAATACTATGAAATACACTTGTTAAAATGCTGGGATGAAATGCAGTGGCCTGTGCTCCCTACTGTGGAAGGGTGCAGTTCTATGAAATGTCCCCCACAACATGCAGTGGAACCTGTAGTCTCAACAAAACATGCTCAGCAAAATGCTAGGTTTCACAGAATGCTTCTGGCTCTTGTTTTCAGTAGAGAATGGGAGTAGAAGTTAATATATTTATTTTTCTGTCAGTTTTGGAGTCTTTATGTCCTCAATGACCTATGTACTACGCAGCTCAACTTGGACAGGATTCTATCTGTCTCCCCGAAATATTGACAAGTAGCCTCATCACTGCCAGAAGACTGTTTTGATTTGCTCTTGGCTGTCTTGCAAGTGTCCTTTAGTTCTTTGATCTCCAGGGCCTCCTGTCCGTGACTTTTGCCACCATCCCTTTAGTAGTAGCTTGGTATGTGCTCTTGTACTAATACTTTTCTGAAAGGCTGCTTTTTAACCCCACAGGGTTAGGAAGTCCATATTTCAGCCTGACTCCAGTTGAATACAGTGTTGCAGTGTCATCATGATGTCTGTGGGTATGAGCAATTGCAAATGGATTTATCCTGCCTGTGTCAATGTGACTATGAAGAAGCAGCCAGCATAGAGGTAAACTCTGAAATTAGTTGTAAGAGGATGTAGAGTACTATGTAGTGGCAGATGTGGGTTTATACCACCGTAAGTGATCATCTGTAGTAATCTTATAAGCAGCGAACTTAAACTCTCTAAGGGGAGTTTGGAAGACAGAATATTGTGGCAGTGAATCTGCCTGATTATGTTATTCAGACATAGTTCTTTTCAGTGCAAGTAAATTGAGACTTGGGCAAGCAGAACCTTCCTTTGACTTCAGTAAATTCTTTGTATCACAACTAAGGCTGTGATGCCAGAAAATGGCCCTTGTTTTTATGTGTTTCTACAGTCAGGTGCAGCATGTAGAAAGCGTTATGCAATTCTTAGAACAGATATGCTTGTCTTTTTGATGTGGCTTGCATGTATACTGGTGTCATTGAAGTAGTCTCAAGAGGAATCGCATTGGTGCTTGCGTATGTTGTGAAGGAAGAAAGGCATACAGGTTTCTTTTGTTCTTTCTCAGTGAGGATATTGTGTTTATTTGGATCACTTACAAGGAGAAGGAGGCATTTTTTTAGGAAGATGTTGCTTGTGAAATGGTTAAAAATCTGTTCTGTGGAACCTTTATATAGGAGACTGATTTCCGTGGAGAAAAAACTCCCTCCTATAGCAAGTTCTCCTTTTTTTAACTGACAAAACTAGCAGTGCCTCACACCATTTCAGACAAGAACCAATGACAAGTAGCTTATCCATTTTTTTATTGCAGGGTCAGTGGGTAGTCTCTCTCAGCTGTGTGTTGGCTGTTTCCAAGACCATAATAATACCCTAAGCCAGAGGATTTGTGCTGCTTTGACGGCTATTGACTTCTTAGCTGTTCGTTTTCATCAACAGAGATTTTGTCACTGCGATAGCTTTGTGAAATGTATTTCATGTTTCCAGCACCCATTACATATTGTTCTCAATGTTCATTCAGCAATTCCTGTTGACATTGCTAGAAAAGTCACTTCTGTGACCCTAAAGCTAAATTTTTCTCGCAGTGCTAAGCTATACTATTTAATTAAAGGATACAGGAAACTGAACGAGACAGAACAATGGAGAATAGAATTCCAAAACCTTGACCACTTTGGGAACCCTTACTGAACCTCTTAGGGCCTTTTCATAAACACTGACTAGGTCAGACAGCAATGGGAAGCAAAGAGTGTGGCTGTATTCTCAGTTACTGATGTCAAGAGGTCTCTAGATGGGTTATGTCACCTAACAATCTTTCTCCAGATGTGAAAGTATATGTCATCTATTCATTACAGCAGCAACAATTGCCTCTTGAGAACAGCACTGAAATAATAATATCTCTTTTTGATTATGCTGTGAGTAATGAAAAACAGGTTTTCAGCATGAGGGTTATTACTAATAGAAAATAAAGCTATTCAAATTATTTGTTATAGATATTTATTAGGAAACCATTTTTAGTTAATATATCATTTGCCATCCTTTTGTAACACACCGGTTGCTGCTGAATAGATTCAGCAGATAACTTTTGGTCTGCTGTTGGCCCAGGAACTATCCAGCTTGACTGTTAGCTGACCAATCATGCTTAATAAAAATATCTAAGGAGTATAGGATTGAACTTCTAAATGTGGTTATTTCTTCTAGGTGCCTCAGTATTTGAAACTTCTGCTTTTCAAGTGTTGATGGAGTTTGATTTTTCAAAAAAAACCATGCTACCTGGCTAGTTCTGATAAGTAAATACCAGCCTTTTTTTTTTTTTTTTTGTATGAAATTTAGTGAAGGTTTATTGTTTAGCAAATTTTTTTTTTTGAATTTTGCAAATTTTTTTTGCAATGCTGTGATTGAAGCTATGGGTGGATATATGTGGCATCATTTCCTCTGATTTGATGGAATCTGAGGAACAAAGAAATCTTCCATCTTATGTCAAATCTCAGACTTGGTTCACATTATGCTAGAAATACACTTGAACATTTGAAGGCTCTTTAAAATTCACTGAGTATTCCTGTTTTTATAAATGGTATGATCCAGCATTTGTCTGCCATGTTTTAATATACAGAATGAAAATTCAGAATATATTAAACTTTAGATATGCATTTAGATGTTCATGTTTTGTTTTTTAACTTCTTTTCAATGAATGCTACACTATCTCATGATTTCTGAGAGGGGCAAATTCTATGAAAAAGGTGGTTCTTAGAGCTGTTTATTCCTATGGTAATTTTGTAGCTTGATATGCTAGCAGGTCAAATTGCTTTGCAAATCACATGTGGCCTGTGAGCTGTAACCTGGGGAATCCTGATCTAGATGATCTCTGATAGTTGTTCGTCTAAGCTGCTCTTAAACTCCAATGTAAAGGGATTCTGTCACCTTCGTAAATTGTAAATTAAACCTTCGTAAATCCAGTCTTCCAATGCTTCTCTGTTCCTGAGAGATGGAACACTTTTTTTTTTTTCCTCCTAAAATGGATTTCATAATCTTTTTTGCAGTAATCCAAGCCACTTGTTACCTGTTTAATACTAGCTAATTCCAGAACAAGTTGTCACCAGTCTGCTCAGTAGACTCTAGCAGTCGCAGCTTCCTTCAACTGCGGGGGTGTGCGCACAGATAAATGGTTCCAGCTGTGCTGAGAAAGGCTGTACTGGCCACGTCCTTAGCTTTGAACACAGGTACTTCTTTGGGCTGGGACTAGGGAGGCAGCTGTCATTCCTGTAGGCTCCTCTGGTACATCAGAACCTTGAGATGGCAAAAGAAGGTTTAAAGATTTTAAGGCAAATTTTAAAGGACATAAATTTTAGAGGGGAAATCCTTAGCGGAATTGCTTAACTTACAGCTAAGGCAGGTTGTAGAAAAGTTGGCTGGCCCTATGGTTCATTTCTTGCCCAAGAACCTAACAGGTAGCTGTTTCCTACAACAGCTAGATGTGGGAAGTAATTTGAGGGTGGTAGATACCTCCAGCATGTTGGCTTTTAAAAGCAATCTATCACATCCTTTGAGTATCACAGGCAGGCACAGCAGAAAAAAAAAAAAGCTCATTTGTGGTTTAAACAGAAAAATTGTTTGAGTACTGTGTGTGTAACTCTGAGAAAATGGCTGCATATTAAAACATATAAACCCAGTAAGTGAGAAAATTGATTCTAAGATTATCTTTAAAATGGATCCCTATTTGTTCAATTACAGAGGTGCTAACTGAAGATGAATATGCTTTATCAGACCATCATTCTTTTAGTGTGCTCTTTTAAGTAGCTAAGTTACTGTTTCTTCAGTTATGGCATGCTGGCAGATATTTCATCTTTAACATCTTTAACAGTTGCAGGTCTTGGGGACCCATAGCTCCTCATTCCAGTAAGAATTTAACCTACGGAATTCTTAAAATTCTTTTACCTGTGCTTCAGTTTGGACTCCAGTTTGATTTTCACCACCTCCCAGATCAAAGCCTCAGAACCAGCAGGTTAGATCTGACAATGGGTAGATTTCACACCCCCTGCCCCCCCCCGGTGAAATCTGAAGTGGATTATAAAAGTGATTCCTGAATAATGACACCTTTGTTTTTTGCAGTGCTTTAGGCATACAAGTTGGTAAACACATAGGGTGATTAAAATTGGTAGGCGTAAATATATTTCCTACAGTATCTGTAATCTTTAATACTGTGACCAGTAGTTTTAGAAAAAGGTTCCCCATCTTTTAATGAACACTCTGATTTCTGCTTTGAAAAGCCTTCATTATGTTTTATTCTGCTTTCCTAAGACCTTTAGAAGCTTTGTTTGTCATAGAGCATTAATAACACGTTTTAATAACGTGTGTTCAAATAAACAGTCTATACAAGCAATTGCTAAAATAGTTTACCATTTTTCAGGAAAAAAAGGTGTTTAGAAACAAAACCTATTAATACAGTCTGCAGTTCTGTTCAGTTAAAGTGCATATTTCCACAACTTTCCATTGCTGTGAAAGTGGGCAGTTTAACTGTACTGTTAAGCCTTTATGCATTAATAATGGGACAAAGATGAACCATGCAAGATTGTTAGTATTGACTGTTAGTAAGAACACTATTTAGCTACACAGCTGAATTCAAAGTTCTCATTTTTTTTTTTTTTTCTGAGTAGGTGGCAAATTGGAGTTTACAGACTCAGCTCTGCGGAATATAGGCTGTTTATTTCTACTTGCCCCTTGAGGATCCTGGTACCTTTTTATGAAGCAGGCCTGACTTTGTAGCTTTTATTCTTTATTAACCATAACAACAGGGCATTTAGAAAACTCTGCCTGCCTGAGGATGGCTCAAAAGACCTCTAGAAAGAATCTTTGTCCTTCTCCATGCCTTGGGGGTTATAGATGAATTTTATAATAGCTAATTACATATCTGTAGAACTCTGTATGCTTAATTCCTACTAAATTTCACAGAACTTGCCTGTTTGTGTCTGAGCTGTATTTAGATCTCCAGCCAGGGAAAATCAGTGTACTTCTGTTGAGGTCAGTGAAGCTGTATAGATTTCTGCCAAGGAAAAATTAAATTTAGGGAGCCTAATCTTTTCAGTGGCTTTAGTATTAAGAACCAACCAAACAAAAACCTACTAGATGTTAATTCTTGTAATCAGTTAGCAATCTGAATTTTTTTCTTTGGCCAGAACTTGGTCTCTGACATGCTATTCAGAAGTTTCAGAATTTTTCTCACTTAAGCTGCTGCCTTCCCGGATTTGTGTGACGGATGCAATCCTTCCAGAAGAGAAAAAGGAGGAAGCTTCCCTTCTGAGCCTCTCCTTGCTGTGCCTTGTGCAGCTTGGTGAGTTAGTGACATGTCTTCGTCCAAAGGGGTGGACTCTGCTGCCATGCCCAGCATTGGAAATCAGGGCATAATACTTGTGTTGAATATTGTGAAGCAGCAAGTTGTATGTTCCCATATTGTTTTAATACCATGAGACTTCAGTTTAACAGATAGGAAACATCCCTTTGGCAACTGCTGATATGAAAAATATAATGCAGTATATGTGTTTTCATTTAATTTAGGGTTGCTGTACACCTGAATCTTCCTGGATGTATCTGCTTTTTCTACCTTGGTAGATTTTAAAGATGGCATAGCTTTGATTAAGGCTTTTAGATGTCTGGGGCCCTACCAGTTTGGGTGCTTCCAGCACATCTTCACAGAGGTAATGTTGGGATTTTTCAAATAGGCAGCAGTCCTCAAGCGCTACTGCAGTTGATGTGGTGTGCAGGAGGCCAGATGCATCCCTTAAGTGCTAGATTTGCTGTAAATGCACCTTAGGTCTGATATGTCCAGGGCAGAATGCCTTTCAGACAGATATCTGGGAGCAGGAGTCTACTACAGTAGCAAAAGGCAGAGGAGTCATCATCATGAGACTGAGCAAGTCTCCGTAGACCACTGGCAAGTACTCTGCAGTTTGGAAACTCTGATACCTTCTTGCAGTTCCAAGTATGTGAGTTGCTAACCCAAAGAATTATCTTTTCTTGGCCTCTTGGCATTCCTAATCCATATTTGTTAGAAATGTATCCTTTAAATAATGTTTGTTTTTCAGTATTTCTGGTGATCATCTTTGTGCTTTCCTAATTATATGGAACATATATTTGCTGTAATCATGTTCTAAAAGTACAAGTCATGTTTTCAAGTGAGCAGTCCTAGAAATGGGACTGAAAAAGTAGAAGTGACTTTTTTAGAGTCACTTCTTGAACAGCTTTTAGTGTCTGATCAAATGCAGTTTGTTCTTGTTCTGTATGACTGTAAACTTTTTAGTTAATATGGTCTAATGTCCTAAAACTGTTCCTTAAATTTTGATGTCCTTGGTATTTCTAATATGACTGAAACCTCTCTGTTAAAGGACCATTACAATCCTTTGCTACAGCTTTTTATTATGGGAATGGATCTCTCTTTCAGGAGGATATTAACAGGACTATCTATGGAATCAAAGTATTAATTTTCCTGATTTAGATCCTCTTTCTTACATAGAGTCTAGTCTCTACTTTTCCATCACACGTCTTTAAACTATTAATTGATTACATTGACCTTTTGCTGGGCAGATGGCTAAATAGACTACAGAAATCATAAACCCTTCTGTATTGCTACATGGTCTTTTCATTATATTTATAAAGCTATCAGATGATATAGTGCTTTTTTCAGAGCAGTCCACATTCAGCCATTTCAGCAGAGCACAGTAATCATTCCCATTAAATATATCTTAAAGTACTACTGATCTCAGCAGAAAAAACCCTCCTGTGTGTTAGCCACTCCTGCTTGGTAGCATCCTTACAGATGCTTTTGCCACTGATCTGCTAGTTATTTTCATGTGACAGGGGAAGATGGTTTTCCTCGTAATTAAGGGTAGTGACTGATTGTCAGTCCTTGTTCATGTGTAGTGAACTGATGTGTTCAGTGTTCATTATGTGTTCAGCTTCTCAAGTATCTGTTTCACATTCCTCCAAATCAATATTGACACTGATCTCTCTTGCTTTCCTTGAAGGCTTGTTCACCTTGCACCTGCTTTACAAGTTTCTTATTTACCATATGTTAGCCTACTGATTCTTTTTCTTCCTCCTGATCTTATTTGGTTCAGAAACTGAGATTATTTAAAGTATTTCACAATTTTAGGATGCTTCTTAAGTTTTTTCTTTTTTCCTGCAAACCATGGTGAAAGGTAGCAAAACCAGTCAGATTTTCTGCCCTTTCATGAAATAATGTTAGGAAAGGCAGCATTCGTGTTCCTTTCACTGAGACACTGTACCATAAGAACTAAGCCTTAGACAGGACTAGTCCTATGGATCACAGAGATACATGTTTAATAGAGGAGTTTGGAAGTCTAGGCTCACAGTTGATTACTGTGAGGACACAGCTGACAATGGAGTAGGTCTAACCTTTAATTTCTGCAGTGAAATTGTTCCCTTTATAATGGATTTTTGTAAAAATCAGTTGGGAGATAAAATTTCATTGTTGTAAAGGACATTTCCAATTAAAATTTTGTTTTAGAATCTGAACAAAACTGAAGCCTCAGCATTTTCAAAGGAGTGAATTTCTGAAATCATTTTGTTTTGGAATGGTAATGATGTAAGATCAGGTTATAGATTCCAGGTGCTGTTTCAGTTCTCACTCAGTTGTAGAAGACTGAGGCTGTTATTCTGTACATGTTACATGTGTGTTTAACCTCCAGCTTTGTGGCTTTTCTGGATTGGGAAGCTTTTTTGAACTGGAGTATAAAGTCAAAAGGATTCAAAGACATGTGGAAGGCATGAAATCCTGCAGGCTGTGCTCGGGTGAGTGCTAGAGCTCTGCTGGGCTGCCCTGGGCTAGAAGGTGGTGTGGGGAGCCTGGTCTTAGCTGTAACACACAGAGGGGGATGGTATGGTAGAAGGACCCTACCCAGTGTCCAGCAGCCATGAAGGAAGACCATTTTTCAGACCCTATCTGGAGATAAGGGCTGTTCATGCCTATGACAAAAAAGCCCAGTGCCTGCCAGAATACATGTTCAGCATAATGACCTTGACCAAGCCCATACTCTGCTTGATCAAGTATCTTGGAGGCTTGTAGGCCTGCAGGAGAAGAGATTTCCATATGCCACTCTAGACTTCCCATCTGCATGATCCCTGAACTCATGTATAGTGTCCAGGCATCCTGAGAACCCACTGTGGGCATCAGAGGCTGACTGGGGAAGGCCAGCACTTCAGGGAGCTCAAACTGCATTTGCTAAAAATAGATATGTTGCACTGATGGCCATATAGGGCTTGTGATGCCTTGTGTTTTGAAATTTATGCTTCAACAAGTGCAGTCAAAGGGTGTGAATGATATCTCCCTATGAGACCATTGTATGGAGAGAGGAGTTTGATGTCCATTTCCTTGTCATGATTTGGGTTCTGGAGTCAATACCCTTGGCATTTGGAGGAGGCTGGGAGCCACTGGATCATGGGATTCCTGTTCCACTCGGTTCTTCCTTGGTGTTATTTTTCTTTTGCCATTTTGGATAGTATTGTGTCTAACTCCTTCAGAGGCTTGTTCATATAGGCATGCAGATAAACCGTCTGTTCAACATCTAATTTCCTGACTAAACATTATTAATTGTAACTTCTGTAACTAGGCCAGGTTCCAGGATGTCGTGCAGCAGGGATGCCACTGTCTCATGATGCTCTGTTAACAATCTGTATGAAACTGGCTTAACCCAGCAATCTCAACAATACCAAAGCTTGGGAGCTAAAGAAAATAGGGTCTCCTAGACTCATCAAGGAGTTTCAAAGGCCATTTAATGTCCTTTTATATCTTCTTTTGGCTTTCATAGTTGAAATATATGCTTAAATCTGTACAGGGTTTGTATCCCTCTGTGCTTTTTTATGTTAAAATACATCTGTGTAGGTTTACAATATTTTTCAACAAGAAATGCCTTTTGTCTCATATTTAAAAAGTGGTGCTTTGAAATTGGTACAGTTTATGTTAAAGTCCAAGGTCAAGTGAATATAACTATAAAATCAGATTATACAAACCTTGTCCAACACTGGCTAAAGATGATGAGACATAACCAGTGATACAGTAAGCGATGGGTTTTGTAATGGCGATGAACAAAAATCTGCTTTTTGCAATAAGCTGGTACCTTTTTCAGAAAATGTCATCCTTGTCCACTATCAAGTTGAACTGGATTTGAAAGGAAGCCATTAGGTTTGTGTTTCTGACTTCCTATATGGCTTCTTTAGGTATAGAGGAAATGAACAGCACAGGTGATGATAATGTTTGTAAGAGTTATCTACTGTGAACACGTATGTATTGCATTGGGATTTGAAAAATCTGTACCACAGTAGCTGTGACTGTCCTTTTTGTGGAGCAAAAATGAAAAGGGAAAAAATGAAAATCCTGTGGAGATAATCGAAGCTGAAACATTTCTTATACTCTTGAGAAGAGCTGCAGAAAGCAAATTGTATGAAAAGAACAAAGGGAGAAATGTCATGTGTCAACCCTCCCTGTTTTCTTCTTGGCTGCATGCCCGGTCTGTAAGCTTGTATTAAGCTTTGTCATAGCAACGATATCAGTAAAGCATTTCCCAAACTGGAGTGTCCCTCTTGCTGCAGGGTTGGGGGGAGAGGTCTTGAAAGGTCTGTAGTCTTATACTTAACTAAACATGAGCCTGTGGGATAAGTGGATTACTGGAAAAGTGTGAAAAAACAACAACAAAACCCTAAGACAAACACCCCTTGTTTTTGAACAAGGAAATAAACACAACTCTGCAATTTTTATTTATTTATTTATAGTTTGAAAAACTTGGGAAATGAGTAAGTTTGGAACTCTCCTGTATTCACCACTGAACAGGACTGCAGCAAAGCATTCTGGAGAGCAAGGGTTTGAGGATCACAAGAGTGTTGCAAATTCATTAAGAGTACAGCTGGCACCAAAGGACTTAAAGCTATTTAGACATATGTTTTTTCCGTGAAAATGGCATTGCATAATCTTAAGGCTAGATTCTTGCTTTGAATCACTCTATGAAACCTGGTAAGTCAGACTTCAAAGAGGCCAGAATATAGCTCACTGTGTGCAAGTGAATTCACTTTGAGGCTGTGATCCTGTAGTACGGTTTCCTTGTAATGTCAATTGGCGTGTCAGTTAATTAAGAGGGAAAAAAACATTAGAAAGCAATGATTACCACATCAGATTTCCCAGTCACAGTTTCAGTTTATGCCCCATTACAATAAATGGAGACATAGTTATAGGTATATATCTGGCTGGAACTGTGTGCTCTGCCCTCTGAAACGTCCACTTCTAACTTCTCCTATAATTATGTGAAAATGCTGTGTCATGGTTTACTCTTGCTGCCAGTGCCTTACTGTCTACCAATGCCAGCTGATAAGAGAGAATCTGGGACCTGCCAGAGCTGTGCCTCTTAGAGGGAAAACTAATGATAGGAGTCAGATAGTTTTTGGTGCACAAATCAAATCTATGAATTGCCAGAGATTGCTAACACCTGGGAGTACAGCACTGTTCTGAGTAGAGCTGATAGCTCAACATACCATTGAACTTCCACAGACAAATAGAGTGAATTGCCCTGTGAAGATGGCTCTCCAGCCAATCTAAAATTGTACTTTGATAGTTTATTTCAGGGCATTTCTGAGAGATGTAGTTCTTCCTTCCTTGCTTGATCTCCTTTTCCCATTTCTTCCCTCATCAGTTGGGTCAGTATAATTACTCAAGGAAGTCTGTAGTGAATTGGGTCAGTATAATTACTCAGGGAAGTCTGTAGTGAATTGGGTCAGGCAATTAAATGAGATTAAAAAATAGCCTCTCCCCCATGGGTCATTTCCTTACATGGTTTGCAATACAGTCACATGCACAGTTGTACCTACATAACTGAGGGGGCAGGATAAGTGATAAGATGTAAGAGATTGGTTACGCTGGTGCTGCCACTAGTGAAAAATGCTCCTCAAGCTATTCCTCACAGAGGAATAAGTTTACCATGGATGAATGTGGCTCTTGAAGGAGAGTACAGGAAGACAAGTTGTGGATGGAAAGGACAGGATTTTCAGGGGGAGGAGAAGAACAGAAAATATATTCAGTATTTGCAGTGGAATATGAATGCACAGTTTAAGCAAGTATATATTGACATAAAATAGCAATTTTATATTAATTTTGAAATACATATCCTTGGTGAGAGGAAATTGATTTCCTCCCCTCCCCCCCCCCCCAAACCTTTCAGATATATACTTAGAAGTCTTCTTGCACTACCGTGACTTGGAAATTACTATCCTACACATTTAGAACACATAAAGCAGGATACAACTGAGTACAAGTACATTGTTGTTGCACCTGGGTAATGTAATTTCATTGAATGCTCAGTCAGACAGATTATTAGCAAACAAGAATTGATGTTGGGAAAAATATCAATTCTAGTTTGCTAGAGTTATTCTTTTATAGAATAGCAAATTGTTCTGTTAGCACTAACTATTTTAGGGAGAGAGCGCTTTTCTCATAGATCTTTTTCATCTAGTTCAGTTGCCAAAGAGAATAGCTGGATTCTTTTACAGCATTAATTTAGAAGAATGCCTCTGGATAGGCTGTAGTCCAGGACACCAGAAAACAGTCGCAGAATGGTTGTGGTTCTCCATTCCCTGTCATCCCCTCAATTGTGCTGTATGACCACTCATACAACTTGGTAGTAAACTAGAACAGAGGATCTGTTCTGAATAATCCAAGGATTATTGTATGCTTGAGACAATACATAGGCACTGCACAGGCTGGATCAGGCAGCAATGCCTGCTTTCAGTTTATTCTATTTGAATTAAGCAAGGTTCTTGTCATCTCATGAATCAGAGCCCTAGTATGGCTGCCTGGTAGCAGCAGTAAGATCTAAAGTATGACCATGTGTTATATTACACACTAAGCATCCTGTTTCTGTCAAACTACAACCTTCTGGTGTTATTTAAACCCTTGGTTTCTGACGGGGAAAGAGAAGATGTGCAAGGGCCTTTAAGTTTTCTACCATTTTGCATCAAGGCTGTGTGTCGTGCTTGACCTTTCTTGTAACCACAACCCTCTACTCGTTGCACCACAGTAGATGTGTTCCTGGTTGTGTATTCTAGGAGCAAGGTCTACCTGACATGGGTGATAGCTTCTTTGGTGTGGCTTGTTTCATGGATGACCTCAGTCTATTTTTGGTTAACACTACTGTGGAAAAAGTTCATTTGCCTTTATAGTTTGTGATAGGAGACACAAAGCTAAACAAATTATCTGTTAAAAAAAAATAAAAAATCCATCTTCCCTGTAAATTAAGCTTAAAAACAGTTTTTAAATTTCTCTCCTTGCATTTGCAAGCCATGCTTATTTATTTATTTATGTTTAGGATTAACATTAACACTCATTTTCTTGCCCCTGGACTTGGAATGCTGTGGTTTTGTGTTGCTCAGTGTTTCCATTTCTGACATAAAACTAGATATTTCCTAGTTGTTTCTGACTAGCAATTCCTAGAAGTCACATTCAACTTTACAGAAACTCAGCTCCACTGAAATTAACTGAGATATTTGTTTAGATTTTTATTATCACTTAATCTTGTTATTTAACAAAGTCTAGTGCTGTGCTGGACACAATAAAATATGGGCTGTTCCAAAAGAGAAGGTGGGAACATTCAGTGTGATGTTGGACTCTTTCTTGTGTAACATTTAGAAGGTAATATTCCTTTTAATGTACTTATTTATCTAGAGGGCATGTCTATGGTAAGAGCTCTGAATATGGGCATGGGAAATATGGGTCTCATTCTGAGCTCCGTCTTGTGCTTGCTACATGCCCGAAGGTAATAATGCATTTATGCCTTTTGAGTCTCAGTGTTCTCAGCTGTAAAATGAGCATAATGATATCTTCCCACTTGTTAGCACTTTGTGATCTACTGGTAAACACTTGTTTCAAAGCTAAGCATACTGGCATTACTCATTAAATTAAGAATATAATCAACCATAAAGCTATTTGGTTTTATACTATCTTTCTGAGAACCCTTGGGTGACTAGCATTATTTTGAGTTAGAGCGAACACCTACTGGCATTATCAAAACTTCTTCAAAATACTTTTCTGGTGGAACTTTATCTTGATCCTCTAAAATTGCTGTTGATCTCATCTCATCTTTTGAATGAAATCTGCCAGCTAGGGGAGTCTTTGTGACAGATATGCAATCAAGGAATAGAATGGCTGTATCTGCACTGCAGGGTGGGTGTGACTTCCTCTGTCCCTTCCCATTTTGGTCCCTGGAAATTGCATCCCAAATTCTGTCAGTCAGTGTCACATCTACCAGCCAACCCTCCTTTCCTTTGGAACCAAACTGAAGCATCTGAGCCAAAAGATGATGGGGCACAAAGGATGTACCTCAGAGCCTCCTCAGTTTGTAATATAGGTGCAGCTTATCATATGAGTCCACTCAAATTATAGTTATTTATTCTTTATTCTTTTAAGCTCATTGGTTCACAAACATCTTCGTCACCCTATTTGCTATTTGTGTTGAGGCAGCTTCCAGAAGTGCTAATGGGAATCAGGGCCTCATAAGTTCAGCAAATAGACTTCAAAGCTGCTGTAGATAGCTGATAGTTCAGAGCCTGACCATTCCAGAGAACAAGAGGTAGCAGCTGCAAATGAGAGCTCAAACCTCTTCAAACTTTCAGTAGTATAATAAAATTGCTTTTTACCTCTATGCTTATATTTGCATAAAAGGCATAGTACCACAGGAGAGGAATAAGAACAACACTTCACTTTATGCTTACAGCTTTTTTCTTTTCTGATTTTTAAAATTTGATACTCATATTGTTCATTTTGTTGCAAGTCTGAGCTAATTCTCTTCAGGAGATCCAAGGACATGTATTCACTGCAATGGAGCATAACACAAGCAATGGAGCCACAACTGAATGAGACAGTAGTGAAAGCAGTTAGCCTGGGTTGATGGCAGAGCCTAGCTTGGATGTAGTAGAGTAGTAATAAGGCTTCGTGATGCTTCACTGCGCAATATAGATAATCCAACTAACATTTCTGCTAGTTAGATATCTCTGCATTGTCCTTTCCTTTGAGGTGTAGGCCTCCACAGAAAAGCAGGACAGTAAGTCTGAGATGTTACTTTAGTTGTGCATATTTCAGTCTATGATGCAGATAGTTCTGGCTAGAAGCACTGTAAAATTTGATGTTTTGGTGCTGCTCCTTGCCTGGGGAAAAACCTCTTTATCTGTCATTTCAACATATAAACTTTTATTGATATTTTAGAATTAGAGGAAAAAATAAGCAGTTGAGATCTTAAGAGTTACTTCAGAGCTGAATAAAGGATATGGAGAAGGCTGGCTGGTGAGTAGAAACAATATCTTGCTTAGATTAGAGCATTCCGCTTTAGAGATTTTCTGTGTGTGGTAGGGATTTTTGTTTTGTTTTGTTTTTAACTTTTACATTATCAAGAAAAGGTGTTTTGAATATGGGTGCCAAAAGTTAGCCAGTTAAGTCCATGCTAGGGCATCTAATTAAACAGCTTATTTTTCAAAAAAACTACTGAGGCCAACAAGAGCAGTTGGTTCTCAGCACTTCAGAAATTCAGGCTGTTTATTTCAACTCCTCAGTGCAGATGGAGATGTCTAGCTTTACAGTCTACATTTGAAAATATCAATTTTGCACATTAAAGATACTTTTTTTTTTTTTTAATACCCTTTTGCTGGGTATTTGTATATTAGGCCACACTTGCAGAGTATGGTCCCGCAAAACCTCTAATGAGCCCCTGTGCATGAAGAGACTCTGTCGCTGAAGAATCTTCAAAAAGCTCTTTGCTATTTCTTGGTGGCACTGGTTCCGACAAGGTGGGTTTGTGGCCCAGGCAGCACTTGGTAATGACAACCCTTGGTTGCTCTGGCCACTCTGGAGCTCTATGGAGCTGAGGGTTTAAGCTGGTGTGTATGTGCATGTGGAGTTGGTCCCAGGCCTGTGAACTGCAAAGGTGGTATAAAGATATGTAAGTCAAATAAAAGCAGCAAAACAAGGTCTTATGTCTAGGGTCTATGCTTATTTTTCCCCATGCTATCAGCTATGTTCATTACTTAACTTACTGTTTTTGACAGCCCTACTTCTGTTAGATCCAGCCTTACTGTGTGAGCTGAACACTGAGGTCAGGTTATAGGAGAGAGTAAATGCTTCTGTAGTGGGATATGAGCATCAGATTTAACTCTGAGGTCAAGGATATGGTAATCTACTTCTGACTTCACAAGTCCTGATTCTGTAGTGTGTAAGTGTGTTGAATAGTCCCATATTCAATGAGTACTTGGGAGTGCTCTGGTGGGGTCACTTGTATGATAATGTATCAGTCAGCGCAACAGAGTACGAGCACTGAGTTTGCTGAAACTGTTGTCTGAAGCTGGAAATTTGGAGAGCAGCAAGAGTCTCAGAAAAGAATTAAAAGAAGCAGATTTCAGGGGGCTGTAATGAGTGATGAGGGGAAGGAAGTGAAAAGATGGGGTTTGTGAAAAGAAGGCTCAGGAGACTGCCAACAGACAGAAAATGTTTAGAATATGAGGGCTGATAGCATGTGACTTGTTCACAAGAATATAAAAAGAGGAAGAAGTTGCAATCGATTTCAAGACAATGCAGAAAGAAACAAGGTTGGAAATTGGCTCCTAATGTAATAGCATTGCTGCTTATAACCAGCTACTGCTGTTAAATCCTATCCGGTTCCACATTTACAAATTGTATTGACATTCTTTGTAAGTGGTGTGCACTCTGAATTCGTGGTGATATGAAATCTGTGCACCATTAACACTATGTCTCAGGACAAATGAAAGTGTTGAAAGACTGTTTTTAAGATTATTATGCTACTTGGAAGTGATTCATTTGCCTTGTGGATCTTTGTGTCTGTGTTACTATTGGTCTTTACAGTTGTGTTTTCAGATATTCAATGTGTTGCCATGATAATGTCCAATTATAAATAAAGTTGCTTGCATGAATTTGTTAAGACCTAAGTGACTGATATTAATGATAGTGAACTACATATATATAAACATGTTGACTCATCCTGTAGTACAGAGTATGTTTTAAATATCCCTATAGTGAAGAAAATACAACAGATTACTTCAGTGTAAAATATCAGTAGTCACTTATAACACTTGTCATCCATAGCAGTCTGTATCATTTCTGGCAACAATGTAGTTGTTACTCAGGACTGTTTCTTTTACAGCAGCTTTTAGAGATGCGGTTAGTGATGTAGTGAATTGTAGTTATTTCGCTCTGTGTTCCTCAGTTAGAAGCAGTGTCTTTTCTCCAAATGCATTGATAAAGCAATGAGAGTCAGTATATCAGATCTATTATTTAGATGATCTTGTCTGCCAGAGAAGAAAAAATGTCATCAGATGCTGTGGAAAATGTTCTGTGATTCTACCTTTGGTGCTGATGCATTTCCTGATTACCAGTTAACATCACTTCTGTGATGACCCCAGTTTTGGCTCGGAAGAGTGCTTGCTATCTCTGTATTGCTGCAGTCTTTATTTATATGTAGAGAGCCCAGTGATTCAGGTATGCTGATGTAGGGAGGGTACAAAAATTATAATCCTGTTGTATATTGCTGCTGATGAGGAAAGGTCTGTACTGCATCAGAACTTGAAATAACATTTTTAAGAATAACCAAGGGGAAAAAGAGCTTGTCATGTGGACACTTTTAAACATAGGATATCCTGAAGACAAGGTTATGAGGGGATTTTTTTTTGAGTATTTCCTTGGTACCTTGATAACCCCTTGAGAGTCAAAGATGCTCTCCACCATTTAGGTCACGCATAAAGGGTCACAGACTTGGCATTTCCCTCTTGCTGGTGTTTTTAAGGATAAAAGAATTAACTAACTGTATATGGAAACATTACAGTGAGAATACTGGAGCTTGCAAATGTCTGTCTGGAATATTTTGGCTGGGTCCAGTAGGTATCAGGTGAGACAGAACTTCAAGTTTTATTGTTTTGTTTTGTTATGTTTTTTCTTTTAGTGGAACTTGTGCTGCTGATACATGGTTATGTTAGAAAAATTTGTATCATAACATACTTCTGTAAAGTATTTTGCTGATGTTTTGGCCAGAGCCTGTACCTTATGGTCCTTTCTGGAGCTTCTGTATACTGTTGACACATCCATTTTCATGGCGAGTAGAAGGCTGAGATACTACAGATAATGGAAAAACCTCAATAGTGTGGAACATGAGATGCAAAAAATGAGGACTGAGATGTAAAAAGCACTTAACTGCTTGGGAGTGCTGATGCTACCCAAACTTGTGGCGGCACTGTGCTTGCCAGCACTCCAGGAGGACAGTTAATTTAGGAGTGGTACTAACCTAATTGGCTGTGTGTTTACAGTGCTGTGTCTGAAAAAATAAATACAATGTTTCCTCCTTTTTATACAAGGTCTGCCACCACCTTTTCCATGCCATCTCCTGGTTGTAGAGCTGCTGCCTCCTTTTCCCTGTTGCAGCTGTGGGATAACTGCCACTATCACTTCCTCCCAAACTGTTTGGCCTTTGTTCTTGGCCTCTTATGTTAAATCTAGCATAGCTGTCTAAGCTAATAAATTGAGCTGACTCCGCTGTCTTTGCACTGTATTCCCCAGTCGTACTAGCATGGGAATGCAATACAAAATACCCAAGCTGGCCCTACAGAAGCTAGTCTGGCAGAGCTAATTAATTGAGGGTCCATGCAGCATGAAGGACACAGTGCATGGATGCACTGTACTGTGCGATGGCTTTGCTTTGTCCACACGCTAAAATCTGTGGTTCTGGGAATCCACCCACAAGTAATTGAGAATTGACTATATGTATTTTGAAATACCCTGAAATACTTCATCTTCCCTCTGTTGAAAATTCCTTATCGTTAATAACATCAGTAACAATTTTTTCATAGCCCAAGTGTTTTTGTAATCTGACTTTGCATATGGACACTCACTGATGTCAATGAAATCCCCTTAGGGGAAAGGCTCACATATATAGATCAGTTTGCAAGAATAAGAAGACTCTGTGGACATGGTTCTTCTATCACTTACTTCTGGCTCTGTCATATTTACTACTGCTTCATGTGCATGTAGAGTCAGACCATGAATACACTCTTATTTTTATGTATATTATATGATAGAATCTAAAGATCAGCCTCTGCTCGAATGAAAAATATCCACCAAAATTTAGAACATAATAATGTGGAGACTGGCCTAACAGCTCAATTCTAGTTTTAACAAAAAGAAGTAATTTTGTTTTAACATAAACATATGTATTTTGCAATTCTCAAATCTGCTCTAAAGAATCGGTTAAACTGATGGACCATGATTAGGAAAGTCATGGGGGGCTACTGGTGGAAGGTTTTATGCATCTTCCTCTGAAACAACTGCTGTGAGCTGGTGTGAAGGGAGGTTCCGTTAGCCTTCTGGATTATCTCTGAAGTGGCTTGAAGTTTATATAGCCAACATCTGTGTAAGCATCCAAGGAGGAATCATCAATATTTTTTAAACCTTTGATGAAAAAACACATTATCTAAATTTCAAAGTAAAAATCAATTTGTAAAGTTCCCCTGTGCATCCATCATTCCAAAACTGTCTTTGAAGAATTTTATGTCATCTTAGTCAGTCCTGGCCACTATCCGAAATGTAGTTTTCATAGGTAGTTCAATCTAGTGTGGCAAATCTTCTCTTTTCCTTTTTTTTTTTTTTTTTTTCTTGCAACAAACCAAAGAAAATTGTGACAAAAACTTCCCTGCACCTAATGTTTATGGTCCTCTACAGCTTGCATAACCGCCTTAATATAAGTCCGTTGCAAAGTGCAAGGAAGACATGGTAGATTCCAGGGCTGCCTGCAGAGGCAGATCACCTCATAAATGCTTGTCATCATCATACAGAATGTGTTTTAATAAGCCTTCTGGTTTGCACAAAGAAACCTAGCAATGGTGAATTGCAGTTCATTGCTTGGCAGCAAAGGTGGCCCCTTGCTTCTGTTCATTCTATATTATATGCTTAAATAGGCTGCATTCCTTTCATGTTCTTGATAACTGTTTTCTGCCTTCTGAATAATAATAGGACTGCTGCTTGGCTGATAATGTCAGGAGGAGTATTACAGTTTGTTTAGGAAAAGGACGAGAAAAGAGCTAAGGAGTAGAAGGGGGAACAAACCACTAATATGCTAATTTATCCTGAAAAGCTGTGTCAGAAAAATTCATCTTTATTTATATTGTCTGTTGGTTTATTATACCTTGCAGCTTTCAGGAAAATATATTAATTTTCTCTTAGTTCTGCTCCCTCCTTTCATCTCCTAAAAGACAGGAAAATCAGGTTTGATCTGGAATTTGCATGTGCCAGGTTTTGGGCCTGGATAGCTTCCTAACTGCCATCTCTCAAGGGTTTGCCGTTAATTCCTATGAACGGGTCAGTATGGACCCGTTCATAGGAGTGTCAATAGCACACGTTACCTGGGCCAGAACGTGGTATTTTGCATTGATCGTTCAGCTTCTACTCTGTAGCTACGTGCTGTCATTTTGTACATGCTGCATATTCCCTCAAGCTAATAAAGCAGCTGTTTGTTATGCATGACCTGCTCTGTAGCGTGACTGACTGGTAACTGCAGCATTTTAAACCTAGCATGGTATTATGAGACCTGTTGCCAGGTCCTTGCTTATATTTTAGGAATATTTCTTGCCACTGAAACTTCAGAGGGATGGAAAGTTATTTTATAGGGTCATTGTGAACTTGTGTGACGTAAAGTGCTAGGATCCATCACAGCTAAAGCATAACTACCAAACTTGTGGGTGGGGAGATGTGTGTTGACACCAAAACCACAAAGAAAACACATCCTGCCTGGTACTGTGTCATTCTGTTTGTGTTGCATATAAAATCACTTCAGCTTTATGCTTTGGATCTAGCTTGAGGGTGGCTTAATTCTATTTTTAGTATAGCTACCTTAATACAAGGCAGGTAAAATGCTGTTTGGGGGAATATAGGATGATTTTTCATGGTTCATGACCAAAGAGTATGATTACTTAGGAATTTTCAATGGGAACTCAATCCATTTGGTGCATTCTGAAGGAATAAGCCTCTTCAAAGTCATCCTTACAAATCTTTTTAAAGACCGTACTTGGCAGATACTATTTAGTAGTGTTCATTACAAGATCCAAAGACTGTTGAAACCACAGTGATGTTATACCTTAAGTCAAAATAGTTTAGGCTCTTCCTACTGAAGAGACCATCTCTTTTCCTGTGGCATACTATCTCAGCTGAGATCCTCAGGGTCTGGGTTCGCTTAAATATACAAGAAAGGAAGCGTCTGGCAATATATACAGTGTAGTGAAATATGTCCTACTCTTCTTGTCCAAAGTAGCCACAGTCTGTTGAAACTCAGGGCACGTTGGTTTAGAAGGGCATGTGAAGTAAAATGTGGTAGTTATTTGTGTAGCTGAGGGGAAAAAAAAGCTGAAGAAAACTGTTTCATTGTGGGAAATGTGTCAAATGCGGTTTTATTTCTTGCTGTCTAAGCCATTTCTTGTGTATACAAGTATTTTAGGAAATGTTTATGATACGTGTTTCCGTGGAATGATGGAACTACTAACTCCAACTTCACTGAGGATGAAGTGCTATCTTTTAGGGAATGATTGCCTGGGCAGGCATGCTGAAGACAGCATAATGTCTGCTTAGTAATGTCTTTCGCCATCTTTATTGTTTCAGCTTATGCAAAAAAAATCAGTAAAATGAGAAAAAGCAGGCTAAAATGCGAAAAGGTAGACTGAATACAATGTGAAAAGCTTACACTGATTCTCCATGGTCAGTGGTGAGAGGTTCTGAGTAGATTTTTAGGTGTATATGGCTGAGGAAAAGGACGTGAATCTCTTTTACCTGAAAGAGCTATCATGATAGTTGAAGCAATGAAAGCTATCATGATTCACCAGTCATTTTATGATCACTGTGTGCTGCTCTTATAGTAATCCTACATCAGCCCAAATGATCCTCATCTCCGTGATCAGAAAAAGGGGATTTTTTTCTAGGGCCAAACAATATATCAAAACAACTTCCCAAACAATCAAGTGGAGTAGGGAATACAGCACAAGGGTATTGTGGCACTGAGAGATATATGGGAAAAACAGCAATATGCTGGAGCAAGGAGATAAACAGAGGTGACTCCTATGTGATTTCTGTATCCTAACTTCTTTCTAGTCCTTACTGACTATTTTCTAATGTAGAAGGACTTGAAAGGCAGACTTGAAAAATGGCACCTTGTTGCTAGATAATAGTTTAGTCACTGATAAAGGTGCTAATAGGTGAGTGAAGAGTAGAAGATTACACATGTATATGTATAGGAAGAGTCTGCTTGTAGCAAAAGCTACATGCAGCCCAAAGGCTGAATTAGGTAGGATGAAACTTTGATCTATCTATGCAACTATCCTTTACTTGTTACCTTGGCATGTGAGTGTATTTTGCACATTCTAAAGGCAGAGGCATTAAGGGTATATATAATTTAATATCCTCATAATAAATAATACTCTCATCATCCTGTTAGGGACATTCTGGAAAACCTGTCAGTACTGCAGTAAGAATAGGGAGCGGAGCAGTGGTAGAGGATTTGTGAGCATGGGAAATTGTTACAGAGGCAGGCATAATTTATCTTCAGTTACTGTGCTTGAATCCGAATGTCAGACTTGACCCACTTGTTCTGGATGGCATGTATTTGAGTAAGGCAACTAATAATACACACAATAAAATATTTCAATCCTGTATTCCCTGTAAATACAGATAATTGTATAAAAAGTTAGTGTCAGAGGCTGAGACTCAGAAGCAGCTTTGGATGCTTTGGTTTCTGGGTGTCCAATATCACATGCTTGAAATCTTGTTTATTTTCAGGAGTGCTAGTGCAGAGATGTGCCTCTTTTCTTTGTTGTGATGAGTGATGGATTTTGAAACTGTAGCCAATATTCATCACATTTTGCTGCAAGAACTTACTTCATGTTAAAAATGGTATTCCACTTCCATACTATTTTTCATTACAAGCTTTTTGGATTCTAAAAGTTGCAGAGCACAGTAATTATGTAGTATTTTGAAGAGTCTTTTTTCTCAGCATATGGAACAATAGTCCCCTCAACTTCCTTGCAGGGGCTACAAAATGAATTAATGAATCTACTTGAAAAATACTTTTGTAGAAAGTGTTTGATAGTGAAGGAAAAAATGTCATTTTTCCTTAGACAAGAATAACTGATTTTATTTTATTTTTTTCTCTCCTGTGAGAAGAGGAGTAATTCATTTTGGTCAGTTATGAGGTGGCAGATGTTGTGCAAATGTAGAACAAAGACATGAGCCTTGTCCCAAAGACTTCATAATCTATGTAAAAACTCAGAGCACAACAGCTGCCTGCTCATTGTTCAGGTTTTAGATGGTACCGTAGCAAAAGACAGTTTGAGGCTATTTGAAAGAGCATAAAGAGTTGTATTGCTGGATCATTGTTTACTGAGTCACACTGGACAAACTTTATTAACAATTCAAAGAAGAATTTAAATACAGGTTTAACATTAGGTTTAACATTCTGTTCCCTCGAGAGGGGGGAAAATTATTTCTCTTATCTCTTTGGTGGTTTGGGGGAGAGCTTTATGGAATGACCTTCAAAATTAACCCATCAGTCTCCCAATTCTAAGGATTATTTACATAGCATTGGAATATACTTCTAATATAATTGTGTAATTTGTAATTCTTACTTGCAGCTGTTTAGAGAGTTTATCTTTCTGGACTGTGGAGCCATATCTTGCTATGATCTGACATGCAAAGTTTACATTTCTGAATCAATATATGGCATTAAAGAATATTACATGATATTTAGATCATTAGTTATCACAGCCAAAAGTTATACTTGATTATTTATTCTTACATGCTATGTTGTGTTCTTCTGAGTTTCTTTTGTTTTTTGTTGTTGTTGTTTTGTTTTGTTCCTCAGCAATCATAAAGATTAAAGTCTTAATTTAAGCATCTGAGTGCCCAGCTTCTCATGTAATCAGGCAATTTCAGGAGGGGAGACCTCCTTTCTCTTTAAAAAAAAAAAAAAAAAAAAAAAAGAGGAAAAAAAAGGGGGGGGGGAGTCTTGTCAACTCACACATCATTTGATATGACTGACAAATTGTATTTGCAATAAATTAGAACTATTTAGCAGTCTGTTGTCTTTTGATGCCAAAATTCTATGACTCGTTCTAGGAGACTTCATCCTCGCAGTCTGTCCTGTCATACTTTTTCTTTTCTCTTGCCATCAGACCTCCTTTCTGCTCCTTGCTATTTTGCACTTCAGTTTCCTTGTAAATGCTATCTATACCCTGTAATTTTACTGAGCTATTAGTTATTACAGCATTTATTTTCACTTATACATATAACTAGAAAATTGTCTATCCCTTATACTAATGTTTGTGATGCATCTTTGCATCATGAGGGAGACTAAACTCATTGCAACTTAAAAATGTCAATCTAACTCTGAGGTAGTAGGAGAATATTTCCCTTTTTGTCTTGCATATCTTGCTTTTTATATGTTTATTCTATATATTAGTATGGAAACCCAAAGCGAAAAGGTTCTCATAGTATTGAAAAGCATTACCAGAGTTGTGTAACTGATTTGAAAAGTATATGTTTACATATTATTAAAGTCTTCCTCATTTTTGCACATCGCATAATGAGTGTCACTTTTCAACACAGTTAAAGCTGCCTATTGCAGGATACTCAGGATTAGAAGTCCCCAAACTGTGAACTGTTGGAAGTTGAGAGAGTGTTCAGGGGATGTACTGCTGTGTGCTTATTCCATTTTTATATTTTTCTGGATCTGTATTGTTGGCCATTGTAGAAAGATATGGTTAAACAAATTTTTGTTCTGATCCAATGAGGCTATTTTTACGTTCTTAATCAGAGTGTGTTGAGAGGAGCAGAGATGCGTTTTACAGCTCTGAGAATACCTACATGAAATTTTACTGCACTATTTTCATTTCAGAGTATTAGTTACCCTCTCATTTTACTGAGAGTGAACTTTTTTGTAAATCTAATGGCAAATAAGTAAATATGTTAAATGAGTAAAAACAAAGGAAATGGAGAGCAAAGATGATCTGGGGTTTAAAGCCTTGCTCTGAAGCTCAAGGGATCTGGGGTTAGGGGTGAGCCCTGCAGTAGGCACTGTATACTTGGAGAGTCCTAATTATTCTGTGCTTCAGTTTCTGATGTGTAAAATCTGCATAATGATCCCTTTCTCACTTTCTTTGTTTGTTGAAAGTTTCTCAGATAACCAGCTTGTTTTATTAACTGCTATTTCAAGTGGAGCCTGGAAGCTTTGGTTTAATATAAGCAATTATAATGATAGCAAAGTACTTCAACAATTGTTTAGGACATGGAGCATAATCTATGCAAAGCAAAGGACATTGTTTTCTGTCCCATCTTTAACTTAAACTTCAGGTAATTTGGCAAATATTAAACCAGGTGCTGCAATTGTAATGCAAAGAAAAACTCTTTTCCTATGAGAATCTATGTATTCAGGTCAAATCCTGAATTACTGTGTCCCTAATCCTGTCAAGTCATCGGGAATTTTGTCTGAATAAGGACTTCAGCCTTAAGTACAAGGAGACATTTCCCAAGAAAAAGGATTACTGGGGTAAGCAAAGATTGCAGGACCAGAACTATTAATTGTAACCGCCAGGTAAAGGTAGCTGCAGGCTTTGCAGTTGAAATGGAGCAATAGCTTAAATTCTGTGTTTCTGCTCTTTTGTCACTGATTCTAAACCTTAATGTAAGGTTTACATTACATTACCTCAGTGTAAGCTTTTGGTGGTGTATATTTGACACATACTCACAGTCACTGCAATACTCTATTCCTTTGGCAAGACCACAAATGCTCAGAGACAGCAAGCAGTAAAGAATGAGTTGACTGCTTTTAACAATTCTAGCAGCTGTAAGACAGAAAAGCTGGCAAACCATTTTAAGCACTCGTTTACACACATTTTTAGCCCATGTAGGAGAGGTTTCTGTATCCCCTCTCTCTCTTTACCTGTGTACGTTTATATCTACACATACAATAATGAATTCCAGCTCAACCTAGTGCCAGCATTTTAAATGTATCAATTCTGCACACAATCAGATATAGCAGTATCTGACATGATACTAAATTATTTTTAGTGAGAGTAACAGCTGAAGCAGATTGCTGCCATGCTGTGACTACTGAGAGGTTGAGAGTTGTTTTTGTTTTTGTTTCCCCCTCCACCTAGTCAGTACTTTAAGAGAATGCCAGGGTCTGCACCAGCCACTTAGCCATAAAATAAGTTAGAAATCATATAGTGTCATTTAGTTTAGGTTTTTTTCTTCCTCTTTTCTCCAGAGTTTCATTAAATGTTCATGTCACCTTTATTCTGGGCAGGTGTATCTTACAGCAGTAACAGCCAATGACATCTGTATTCCAGTCAGTACCTACAATACACTTGGCTGCCCTGGTATAGCAGGGGATACTGCAGAGGAATCACCGGGGCAGCGGGGTATAGGAAAACCTGGCTTGGGACACAGAAGGAGAAAAAACTGCAGACTATTAGGGATTTTGATTCTGAGGTATTGTGAAGGAGAGCAGTGAACAGGCAGGGTCTTGAGAGAGCTGGGCTTCTGATATGTAAAATAAATAAGAGCAAGCAACTGGGAGAGTGGATCAGAGGACCTCAGCCACAAATAAACAAGACTTTCCTTCAGTTGCCCCAGTTACCCCTCCACCACAGCAGTGTTACTTAAGGAAGTGGGATTTTGTTCCAAGGATGGGAGGAGGAGGGCATAACGGGAGGACAAAGATGGCTTATTAACATGGTAGAAGCTGTCAAGCTTCATAGGTTTAAATATCTGCTCCCAGTTCTGCTTAACCTTTTACACATATGCATTTATGATACAGTCATACACTGCATCAAAACAATGGCTTTGTGCATCTCATGTTATATTCATGCATAAGCATAATATCTTCTAGAATAATTGTTTTCTCTTGGAAACAAATCATTCATTGTATCTTTATACTTGTTGTTATTCAAATTGAGCATAATGCTACAGTTTCATCGCAGGATATAAACCTCTAACCCTGAAAGACTGAGGGATGTATTGTCTGCTTGAGATGCACGTATAACCCCCATTATCATTGATAGCAGTACGCCATGCATCAAAGGTGCAGGAGAATAATTCCTGGAAATGCTAGATTATGTTTACGTGACCCACAGCATGCCTGATTTATTTGTCAAAATGGAATAAATCAGAAGCTGTATTTATCTGAAGAGGGGCAAAACCCCCCAAACTTTATCTTGAAGCCAACATATTAATTTAATAGGGAAGCAAGAACCAGGGAGCTGAAAGAATTCAGCTGACAAAATTTGATTTACCAACTTTGTCCTCTACAGTTTGTTTAAACTGCCACTGTTCCACTGGTCTTTAGTATCGTGTTTGTCGTCCTTTGGTTTATTAGGCCAGCAAGCGTCTCTGCTTTCCAAATCTCTGAAAATCTCTGCCATTGTTTGGTTTATGTTTCTAAGATACTCACTGGAATTAAAGTTAGATCTTTAACTGTATTCCACTGGTGTGGACTAAAACTTCACTGTTGGCAAAGGATTTTGTACCTCTCAGTGGGAAGAGCTTCAGTGCAGTGATAGGTGTCAGTTCTCAATGTTTTCCAAATGGAAAATGGCCCAGTCGTTGTGAAAACAGTACCCCTTGCCATTCTTAGGCAGCCAAGGCAGCAAAAGCAGTAAGCTTTTTTTGCAGTGCTGACAATTTCCTGAACTATTTTATGCTAATGAAAACTCCAGAATTTTATTTATTTATTTATTTATTAAGAGATCTGAGTTTTAAAAGGTATTTAGGCATTGAAAATGCGGATAGGTACATAGGAGAACTTTCTACAGGACTGATTTCTTTCTTTCACTGGGCCTTCTGTACCTAAATACCTTTTACAAATTTGTATACAGGTACTTTTATGTTTCTTTAAGGGTCTGTATGCCTATACAAATAGGGTTCAAAATGCACAGTTAGCTCTGTTCTGTTTCCATTTTTAAGAATGAAAGCGTAGGAAGCCTAGTGGAGCGCGTACTCAGGGAGAGCTTTAGGACTCTGTGGTTGTCTCACCACAGAGCCCTAGAGCCCAACTGAAAGCTCCTTGAGGTCAATGGAAAGAATCTCTTTAACACTCTTTATTTAGCTCATGAGTTCTTTAGGACTGTAGCTGTCTCTTAATCTTGTGTTTGTACAGGTCCAAGTACAGTGAGTCTATTCTCCATTGGTCTCTGGGCACTGTCACAGCAATATATCATGTTAACTTCAAGGTATATTTATCAATTTTTACAAGCACATTCATTTTTTATCTTCTGTCATTTCAGTGGTGTTTCTGTTGCTTAGCTGTACTTTTTTTTGCGTACTAGCAGTTTGGAGGGATAGGTGGCAAGAGAGGCACAGCTTTCCATTTCCAGTTACTCCGACCGCTGATTAGGTTCTAGAGAACATTTTTGGGGTCACAAAGTCAAGGTTTGGGAAATCCATGAAACAGTGGTGCCTCCTTTTATTAGACACTGGAATAAAAGTGGAGTTTGTAATGTATCTGCTGCCTTCTAGTGGAATGGCTGTCTAGAGCTAAGAAATAGATCCACTTTGCAGGGATCTTCTGGAATCAGATGTAGTTCAGTTTCCCAATTTATGCAACATCTAGAGCAATGGGTAATTGGTCATGCCTTCTGGACACTGCCATAAGACATGTATTATTCTAAAGAAGTATTAGCTTTGTTGGAAGCAATGTGCTGCAACAGAAAAAGCTTGGCATTGAGAAAATCCCTTGTTCTGCAGCTACTCTGCTCTATACCAGGAGCAAAACACTTCACCTCATGCTGCTTCAATTTCTCTGTCATAGTAAGGATGAATGCGGCTTTCCTTTCCATACTGACAGTGGGGAAGGAGTACTGGAACTAAGTGCTATTGAATGATTAGTGGAGACTCCTGAACTTCCTTGTGTTTCATTGAGTGCTCTGCACAATGGTGAATGCTGGTCAGGGTATTCAAAGCAGTGAAACAAATTGGCAACAGGGGAAAGCCAGGTTTTGCACCCATGCCGCTGTGGGCTTTGGCAGTATGCAGAAGTGTAGGTAGTTGTCAGTTGGTTACTGCTATGCAGTAAGATGGGGAGAGAAAGAAGAAAAGCCAAGAAAGGGAAAAATATAATGCATGGCCTCCAACAGTTCAATTTATGTAGGCTCACAGACAGCTCTGGAAGCCAGTGCTTCATGGCTGGGCTCTGAATAAATAAATAAATGTTCAGTTTATTCCTGGGCTATTTACTAAAATAACAGCACATCAAGTAGCTGGTCTGATTTGACACACACTGCTCTGGCAGAGGTTTTGACATGTTGCCAGATCATAATGTCCCTTTCATTGGCTCAGCTTCATCCTGAAAACGTGGCAAGGCTGTCAAGTAAATAAATAAGCGCACATACGTGCACCATCCAAATCTCTTTGAAGTACTGAGGCCTTGACCTTGTTTATAAACTGGCAAGACTCCTCTTTGCATCCACTGGTGTCTGGATGAATTTTTATCTGTCAGATCTTATCCATCTCATTCAGGCTGTTGTGAGCAGCCACAGCATTGCCAAACATCCTTGTGCTGAGTCAGACGTGACTAAGCAGCTAATGCAAAAGGCTTACGCTTCACCGCTGCAGTGACTTTACAGTGCTCATCATCTACTTGTAATCTGATTCTGAAACAATCCTTTATAATAATGCATAATCAGAACTTTTCTATAATACCTTCAAAAAAAGATGCTTAAAGTACTGTTAAACCTTAACACATGCATCCAAACATCATCCTGTCCAGGAGGGGAGAAAAGGGGAGAGCTCCCCTCAGAGTTCCTCAAATCTCCTAAGATGGCTGGAGTTTCATGACCCTTGGAGTTTTAGTAGTGTTTTGTGGACACAAGGCAAGAGGGTGAAACAACCTAGACAGAATGCCACGCTGAAGTAGATATATTGCTTTTAGGATGTGGACTGTCTTTACCTGGACTAATTTGCTTTCCTCCTTGAGGGAGTATTTCTATGCTGCCTGGTAGGCAGTTTTCTATTTGGTGTGTTGATCTTAAATTTAAAGATATCCTTCTCTTTGACTTGTCATCCTTAATCATAGGTTGTGCCATCACGTGTGACTTCTGTAAATCAGTTTAAGCTCAGAGCATGAGCTTGTTACACTGTGTTCTCTAAACTGGACAATAATAATCCTCAGATTCCCTAAATACTCAGTCATACTAAAATTAAAGTTAAAATTTGCTTCCTGTCTCAGAAAATGGAACTTGTGTTAAACTACCCTTTGTTATTTTTGTCTCTTCTTTTATGCTTATGAGCACTTATTCGCAACTAAAATAAGGTTAGAATTACCAGATTCTGCCTTCTATTACCTCCAGCTGGTTCCCGTAGGTAATGAGGTCAAAGCTTTTATATCAACAGTGAGTGGTAAAATGTATGGAAAAAAGTTTTACTTTTGGAACAGCTGCAAGATAAAATGTTGGTGGATCGGGTAAATAAAAGCATGCACAAAAAACAGTGCAATTCCCATTGTTTTCTGTTTTCACATGAAATTCCCCAAATTCCAGCAGGTGGCGGTGAGCAACAGTCTGAAGTTGGAATGCTACAAAGTGAAGAATAATTTCCAGCACTGAAACTGAAAGGATACTGGATTCATTTAGAAACTAAATGGCACAGATGTGGCAGATAAATGAAGGCATCTAAACAAATGAAACACATTTTTCACAGACTGGTAGCTTTTAAGTCAGCCTTAGAAGGTGACATCTTCTTGATCTCCACATTGGGCAGGCATTACAGCTTTATGCTGTGATACAGTGCGATGCAGGCAAGGGTGGTTAGCTTTACAGTATAGAAAACAATTCACTCTGTTAGATTAATAGAAATGCAGAATGTGTTTTTGAATAGCTCATTTTACATCTAAGTCTTTTTTCATGGAAGGCATAATGAATTGAAGTGGGACAGGCAATTTATTTGATTACAGCTGTCGACTAGTGAGCACTGCTGCACCTGATTTGTTTTGGTGCCTCTCGCAGGTTGCTGTCGAGGTGCTAGTCATTACACTTCATTTTGTGAACTACCCAGGTGGTGAAAACAAATAAAGGAAAAGGTTACAGGGTAGAATGGGAGCAGAGCTTCCTTTTCTGTAGGTGTGAGGAGAGCACTGGAAGAAAAAGCAAAGTTATACACCAGCCAAACCCTTGTGCACTGAGGTAAAGATTGAGCCTTTGTTTCAATACAGGATGTTAGTGGTTAAATTAAGATCTAAATGCATCTGCTGTCCTCCTGGTATAGTTTACTTTCCTTTGAAGAGAGGAAGTAAAATACTTTCTGAAATAAGCAACGCAGAAACCTGCAAACATAGTTTATTAACAAGCCATGTGTAAAACCCATCCCTTCGCTTACTTACCATCTCAAATCTAAAATCAAAATCTTGGCACTAATTCCTGTGACTGCAGAGGTTCCTATTTTCTGTTTCTACTGTTCTCTATTTAGGGCATCTTGTCTCCTGTTGAAGTGAAAGGGACTTTGAGGTGTGTCGTTAGCTTTTAAGGATCCACAGAAACCCCTCATGTCTTAAATTGAAAACAGTTCTGTGAAATGATACAAACTGTCCCAGAGATTTAGAGAGCTGAGGGAGAAGGTCACTTCTGCTGACTGGTGCTTCAGAAAAGGGATGTGGGATTTTTACAGCTGATTTCCTTTCCACATTTTGTTGGGCAAAAGCAGTTTCCCATTTGTATGGAGCTTTCCTGAAGGTCCCACCAGCATGTGCTTCAGTGTGAATATGCTAATTAGCTCATCCCACAAAATGAACTCACACCTGACCCTAGGTAGAGTTCAAGTGTGTTTGAACCACACTTGGAAGAAGGAAGAGCAGCTTAAGGCAGAGCTAACTACAGACTTAAAAATGAAGGTATGTGTTTCTTTTTCTTCCTGTCAAATTTAGGCGAGGGGGAAACAGTGAACCAGATGAAAAAGACATTTGGTGTCTGCTATATGTCAAATTCTGAAGCAAAAGCTACTACTACATAATGATGCTGTTGGGGGAAAAGAGTGATGCCAGGAAATGGTATCAACAGAAGTTGGCAACTGGAGCTGGGGCTTTTTTGAAATCAGGATATGGTATGACTGGACTAAATGAACATTGTCTAAAGGTTCCTGGAGTAAAGGGGGTATAATATTTACTTTGTTCCTTAAACCTTATTCTTTGTTTTGTTTTTTTTGTGAGCAAATATGTTAGTCTGGAGTATGTGTTCTTGAAGTGATTCGTTATAGCTCCTGGTCTCCTGTGTATCACTGGAAAAGTTCTACATCCTGTGGTGGAGATCAGAACCAAACATTTCATCAGAAGAGATTTTGTAATTAGAAGCGTAGTCCATCACCTAAAGAAGGGAGATTTGAGATGATTTGAGGTGATTTTTGTGAATTAAATGTAAGTTGTTTAGACTGGGAAAAAGAGAGGGTAATTGAAGTAAGTCCTTTTATTTTGGCATGTTTGAAGCATTTTCAATATTCAAGTTTTATTCTTATTTTTCATTTATGTATGCAAAAAAGATGGAAGGTGCAATGGGTAAATCACTCTTAAAAAGAAACAAAACCTTTGTGGCTTGATTTGAACAAAATCTTTCAGACTGAACCAGTTCAATTTTTTATGGCTTTTTATACTTGGTCAAAAACTGAGAAGTTTTATTTTAGTTCAATTTAAGATAGTGTGCTTTGGATCTATTACTTGGCCATTATGAAAGGGAATAAACATAAAATAGAAGAAATACCTAACCAAACAGCCTAACTTACTACATAAGAGTGCATTTGTTTTAATCTTGTTAATTGATTTACTTGTTATTGAGAAATATATCATTATTGTGCAGAGTATTAAATGATACAGATAGCATATTTTTTGGCTTCCTAAACAGATACAGTTGTGAAGTAGATAATGCCTCATGTTACAAGGAAGGGCAATCCTGATGGTTCTGACCACAAATCGAGCAGTAGGTTTAGTTCTGAACTTTTAACCAAGGTGCCCTATGAGGGTATCAGAAAGAATTTAAAGCTGCTAAGAGTACCAGAAGTCCCTACTTGCAGTCCTTTTATAGATGTACACACCTTTCTTACCATGGTTGATTGCCAGGGCTTTGGAGAAAAATAACCCCCTCCTTTTTTCACTCTTCTTTCCAGTGGAATTATACACTGGGAGCAGTGGGAACCCCTCCTTTCTCCCGCAGGTAGCCAGCAGAATCACTGCATGTGGAGTAAGTTAAGTAGAAATAGAGTGCAAGCAAATGGTCAGATGGTGTCTGTACAGTCCTCCTCCCCAGACCCACCTGGTATCACAATGCTCTGGATATCCAAGGCATCATGCCACAGATAAATCCATGGGTGGTGCTAAGAGAAGACTCTCTTGTCTCTCTTTAGTGGCCAAAACTGGTACCTCAGAGGAGCATGAGAACAGGGCAGGCATGAATGGTACTTCCCCAAGTACTCTCCCAACCTTCAAGCATTTGCATGACTTGCATCCCCCCCCAGGAAGGGAGCAGAAAGTTGCGTCTTCCTCAGCATGAGCCTCTCCTCTTCCAGTTGTGCTTTATTTTTGCTTGGCACCAACTGAGGATAATTCCCAGTCAGAGATGGCAGATGCAGTGCAGCAGTGGGATAAGACTTGCATATTATTTCTCTCCTTGAGGCTTCCTGTGGTCCAGCCTTTGTTTAGCCAGCAGACATAAATGGTAAGTGTCCAAGTTCTCAGACCTACTGATTTATCTAGTATTGAGGAATATATAAATACTTTGCAGAGTATTTAAAAGCACACAAAATGAGTTTGGCACTGTAAGTTGATATGACCTGATTTCATATTACAGGATGGGAAAATGACAGTGCCCTAGCTCAGTTAGCTCCAGATGCTGCTGTTTCTGTTGTCAGAGAGGTGGCTGCCCCAGCAACAGCTCATGCTGTCAGTAATTCATCCTCCTGAGTGATGGATTGAAAGGTGCGCTCTGCATTTTCACATGTCAAAATAAACCAAATCAGTTTCACTCTTTGAATACAGCAGCCAGTCTGAATGTAAAGAGAAAAGTGAACTATGAGAGGTGATTTATGCTACTAGAGTCATCACGGTGGAGTAGGAGTTGGTATTCTCTTCATAAACTGGAATACTGTAAAAAGGACAATGAGGAAACCTATTTACACAGACTCAAGTTCTTCTGTCATTTTTACCCATGTGGTTCTGACAGGGCACCAGTGAGATGAGTGGATCACTGTGTGTGCACTAATTCAGCACTGAATGGGATGTGGACCTTATTACATAGAAAGGGACACTGGTTTATGTGAACTTCAAACATGTGTAGAGAGTCTAGGTTTGAAAATTTTCAAGGGATTCAAATCTTTTGATGCTGTTGGGGAGGGGGCAGGCTTTATCACCAAGTTGTTGTAGATTAATTAAAAAAAAAAAGAAAAAGAAAAAAGGAAAACTAACATCATATTGGTAGATGTGCTGTCCTCTGTATCAAATAAAGTATTTGATTTCTTCAGTCATACACAAGAGTTGTTCCCACTGCAGTAAGCTGTTATTTTTCCCTGGAATTTAGTTGAAGTGCCACGCAATTTCTTTGCCTTTGACCAGCCATTATGAGATTATAAGGTGGTATTCTGGGCTTCTGAGAAAATTGAAGAGTGTATCCTTTATTGAACCTGGTTGATCAGTGGGGTGTGTGTGTGTTTTTTAATTACATGTTTTACATTCTAAAAGAAAACAGAATCAAAACTTCCTATAACTCCTAGTGAAGAAGGGCTTAAAAATGTTTTGGATGGCTCCACAGCTTTCTTCTTGAGAAACATTAAAAACAATGAGTGTCCTTAAGATCTAAAGAAAGTAGTTCATTATACAGAAGCTAAGTGAGGGCCTGACACTGTTGAAACTGTTACTTTTCATTTTATTCTAAAATTAAATTAATCAAAATCAACATCTTTTTTAAGCTGTTTTGATTTTTAGCTAAAATGTCAGTCATCTTTCTGTCACTCTAGTTTCAGTTAAATATTACAGTAGGCAGTAAATGGAAACCTGAACATCTCTCTATAGGAGAGAAGATAAGCTTTTTCCCATTTATTCCTCCTTTCCTGAGTGCAACCCTTGGCTTTACGTCTCCTGCCTGAAACTCTGCCATTTGGTCATTCTTGGACCAGGACCTGCCTGAAGCCCCTTCAGTGTGAGCTATGACTACTTCAGCAAATCAGACACAGATGTGGTAGCAGTTGATCAAAATGTCTCGAAGTGAATGTGTTCAAAGCATAACACTATTCTTCTATTTATCCAAGGTTTAAAACAAACAAACAACCCCCCCCCAAAAAAAAAAAAAAAAAACAGGACCAAGGGTGTGTTTGAAGAGCGTTATTCTTCATACAGATTAACCTCTTTCTCTTGGTAGAGTTGGGTCTAGTTCATTTCATATCTCTGGCTTGACAAGAGCTTAAACTGACTTGACTGTTCTTTGCAGTAAGTTTCTTGTCTTTTGAGTGTTTCTAGCATGTTAGCTTTGCACTGACAAGCCCTGGAAGCCTCTCTTAGCTTCCCCAAACCTCCTCCATTTCCCAGGACCTTGAGATTTTTTCACTCTGATTCCTGGCTTAGCCTTAGAAAAAGTAGCTCATTTTGGTCTGGTTGGAGCCTGCTCCTGTTAGCTTATCTGCTGTGAAGTTGTGTGCCTGGAACTGATTTGTTCGTGTCATTGCTTACTGTTTCTATTGAGGTAACCCCTGCTGAGCCTCTTTGACTGAACTCCATGAATCCATGTGATAGCAATACGAAACTGAGGAGACAGGATCCCCCGCAATATTCAAAAAATATACATATGTTTTTCCAGTTCATCATACAGTATAAAGGCATTTGAAAAGAAAAGGATGAAGAAAAGTGAAGACTGAATTGCAGCAGTGTAGATAAGTAAGCTCCCAGTCATTAAAAACCTAAATTTTCAGCATATTCCAGTGCATTTGTGAGAACAAGAAATCTTACTTTTGCAACTTCATAATTTAGTACTTGAAAAGCATAGAGGATTTAAATAACATTGGACAAAATATTTTTTGTCCAAGATAACAGAAACTATATGTTTTGGTGAATATAATCTTGAAACTATTTGCAAATTGAGATCAATTACATGAGTAATTTTAGATATACTGTTCAAGGAGGGAGCCGTAGAACTGCTGGAGCTGCTGTCTCATGTCTAACTATACTCCTGTGAGCAGGCTATTCATCCAGAGAGGGGGAGACCAGATTCTGTCAGTTTTGAGGGGTTTTAAACTGTTTCTTCTTACTCTGGAAGCCCTGAGCACCAGATTGTACTTGGAGGTGCTCAGTCTCTTTCCTTGCACCTTTTCCAGTATTTGAGAAATAGAGCAAGAGGGAAGGAATGACCCTGGAGCCTTCCAGTGAAGGTGCTCATTTAAGAGATGAGATACTTGGATTCCAGTCAGCGGCAAATTACTTAATCATCCAGTAATGATATCAAAAAGTTGAGAGGGTGGGCTCTCAGCTTGTAATGCTGGACAGCTTGACTTGCTTCCTGAGGAGGTCTGTGCTTGGTGTGCAAACTGGCTTAGCTCAATGAAAGGGACTGAATCTGGGGGTCCCATATCCCGGGTGGGGGTGCTCGCCCCTTTGGTTAGAGGTAGAACTCTGATCCCACCATCTGTCCTGTCCCCATTTATCCTTTCCTTGAAAATGTCTGAAAGAAAAGGTTCGTTTTGTAATGAAAGATATGATTTATGTGACCAAAATAAATTTTTCCTATTTTCTGTCTCACTGAGAAAACATAAAAATATTAAATTTGATGTGATCCATCTTATGTTCTTACTGAGCTGGAGCCTGGGCCTTTCTTGTTCAAGGTTGTTATGAAATCAAAGTAGAAGTGTTTTTGAACTGGTAAAGAAAATCTTTTGTCTATCTAAATTGCTGTTTCACAATTATACATACAATCCTTTGTTTATTGGTGTGTATATAGTCCTTGGTTTAAAAATTAATAAGTGAAACACTTCTGGTCACATGTAACATTAGCTGCTGATTAGAGAAGGAGTTGTGTGATTTACTTCATTTCTCTCGAGGAAGGTGTGAATCCAGTGTGTAAGTGCTAGTGTTTTTGTGACGCCTGCTGCAGCACTTGGAGTCTCTGATGCACAGCTGAATTAAATGTTCAGAGCGGCTAAAATTCTAAATATTTTAAAACTAAAACCAAAGAGATCAGTTCACTACTTAGGCAGTCTTGTTCTAAATACTTTCTGAATGGTCTGATAAGAGTCCGATCTGGCTCTTGGCTCACTTATGCTCTGTGTGAGGAAGTCTGTAGCACGTCTGTAGCAAGGTATGCTATGCTATCATCTAACTAGAAAAGTAGTTCTCTGGTGGGTTTAGTGGGTAAGAAGATGGTGTGAAGAAGTGTTAAAAATCAGAAAAGGAAGATGAGAATCTCATTAGATTTTCTGTCACTCTTTTAATCTGTCTACTACTGTCTGAAAAAGAACAGGTTGATTGCAGATGCACATGTTTTTATAATTAATATTGCAGTGTGATGTGAGGAACTGAGTTGAGCACAGTGGGATGGATGCCAGTGAGGGCTGGCGTTTTTGGCCTGCTGACATCTTCTTGTAAGCAGCCCTTTCAAGAGCTCATTTATTGCACCACTACTTCTAAAAGTGATTGTCAACTAGGAGATTACATCAGGGTGTTTACAGCAACAAGGTGAGTTAGGATATTTCAGCCTTCTCTCGTTTTTGAGCAGTGGCTCACAGCATACAGTGCTGTCCAGTATCAGATTGATGGCTGCTCTGTAGCCGCTCCCTGTGACCTGTGAACTGCTGCGGGCCCCTGGATGGTTGGAGGCTTGTGTGGGTGCCATAACTGACAGTAGTAACTCTCTGGGGTTTGTTTATGTATTTGCAGATGAGCTGTGTGTATACTGGCTTTAGAAATAATTTTATATCTCATGTTTTGGATTGCCCAGCTGCTTTTTGCTGGAGGCTTTTTTTCTGTAGTTAGTTATAGGATTGTAATTGCCAATTAAGTGATAAGCCACAAAGAGCTTGTATTCCTGAACTACTGGTGCGTGCGTTCAGTGTGGTGTGCAGCATGGGTGGCAGAGGATGTGACGCAGGACATTCATCCTGACATGGCTGGTGGCTTTTATGACCTCAATTTTGCATTATATTGTGCATTAAAAAAAAAAAAAGAAGAAGAAAACATTGAAGATATGAAATAGAGGTTGGATTTCTTTGTGGACAGCACAATTAAAAATGGGTATAGAAACAGGCATTGAAAAAAGAATGAAAACTATTTCAAAATGCTCCTTCTTCCCCCTGCTGTCACAGTCTTTCCTTCCTTACAGTTCAGTTGTAGCATGGGTCGGCTTGGGGTCAATTCTGTTTATAATCCTCATTTAAGGTGGAGATGCTGTATAGTTCTTAAGTTAGCTTGCAGTGGTGAGAAGTGAAAGTAGTAGAGAAATTGACTTTAAATCATTCTCTATGCTCTTTGAAGCCCTATTGCAACAGCTCAGCTGCTGTGCTTCAGAATGAACCAGGAGTGACAAAGTGGTGTCCCACCTCAAAAGTAAAATTTAACCAAGCTGAGCTGTTAATTTTGTATTTGTTTCTTCTCATAGGCTGCAGAGCAATTTAACTGGAATGCTGCACTGGGGGAAGGTGGCATTTCTTAATTGTTTGTAGTATGACTTGGAAAAATAGCTTTCCTGTCCTTTACACCTTTTAGATTTGAAAATGTATATTATTCTGCATGTTGATCATAAAGAGATGTTTTAGCTTGGCGGGAAGTGATCAGGAAAAATTTAGTCCTGAGAAGTTTGTTTGATATAAACGACTAGCATTTTATATAACTTAGACACACACACGTGTATAAACATATACCCATATGTGTGTGTATATATATATACATATGTCATGTGTGTGTTTTATATATAAATGTATGAATGTGTATAATGAGAAAGAGAGAGGGAGAAACTACTCTATCATCCAGACCAGTGAGACTTTTTTTTCTGCAATAAAGGGAAATAGCCATGCAACTTTTGCTGGGTTGGAATGCTTCAGTTGTTTTCACTTCATTACTGAGCAAAATCAATTCTAACAGAGTTAAGTCCTAATGAGAATATAGCCATTGTAATGTGATAATAAAGTTGCATCCAGATTTAACAGTCAGTCCTCTAAGGCAGGGTACCAGACCAAACACCATTTCCATTTTGTGCAGGCTAAAGAAATATACTTGAAGCCAAGAATTTATTGTTAGTCTAATTAAAGTCTTTACAGTCTAATCAAAGAATTATTATTAGTCCAGTTACAAAGATACTAACACTTAATGTCTGGATTATCTAGTTATTAGAGCTCAGTCTCGATGATATTGTTTGAACTGAGATGTACAAACTTTTTAGTGTCTACCCTCATCTCTGGTGTTACCCTTTACTTCCTATGCTGCTTTGGCTCCTAAGTTTCATGAGCTAATTTTCCTTGAGAGGAAGAGGGTATTTTTGCAATGAGCTGTCAGGATCCTGAGCCTGTTGCTGGGAGAAGTATGATGTTGACAGTTCCTTCCTCCTCAGTCTTGGCTCTTCTTGAGGTCACTTTTGTGTGTTTGCTAACACAGTCTGCTCACCTGCTCTTTCTTCATTGTTTTGTAATTTGACATTATATCCAAGTTTTATTATTTATGGTGTATTTTACATATGCTGGATACCTGTTCTTTGTTATCCCTAAAACCAGTTTTACTTAACTCCCAAAGATGCATTCACATAGTGATGGGTAATCACTCTTGTGATTTGTTTTGCTAGCCCTGCAGTCTCTGATATCATCCTGTGCTTGCCTTTCCGAAGCCTCTGTTAGAATCTTCTGCTTGTACTTTTGGGAGCCACTGTTATAATCCCCTGTTTTTCTTGGACATCCTTCAAGTTGTGGTTAACTAATGTTTTGTGAATACAACCTAGTCATAGGATCCAGTTCTAGGGTTGCTAAGAGTTCACTTTACAATAACGGTGATCCACTAGAAGACAAACATGCATATATATACACACACACAGCCACAGTGCTCTGGTAACTGTTTGCTACCAATATCTTCCAGTTATGGCAGTATCACTGGTGTGTTATAAAAATGACAACAACAGTAAGTGACGATACAAATTCAGTGACAGTGGGTAGGCAATAGAATTAATATTTTAATAGCATGATTTTATGCTGACTAATAAAGATATAAAAGAATAAAATTCTTATCTAAGTATGTGGATCTTTAGAGTTTTGATGATGGTGATTTGGATCATTTCACCATGTCAGCCTTCTTTTAATAGGCCTTATTAAGAAAAAGAAGATAAAAACCATTTTATTTTAGCAGTAAATAATTTTAACTCTGCTTCTTGGTTCTGGTCAGAAACAAGGCTAGTAAAATTTACTCTATCTAACATCAACCTGATGCCAGTATGTTTCAGCATGAAATCAAGAATTTTCAAGATTGACATGAAACATGGGAGGAAAAAGAGGTCCTGCAGTAACAACAGTCTATTGAAAAGGCCATTCATCTGAATTTTGGAGGGTATCCAGGAATAAATCCATAATTTAAATGAGGCTCAATAGGAACTTTAAGATCTTCTGCAGCTCTTTGCAACAGCAGAATGCATCTCATCCCAGAGGGTATGCTTCTCCATGGAAGTTTCATCAACATGAATATATTATTGCAAAAAAATCCTTCAGTTTCCATGAAACAATGTTCACTGGAAGAATGTTTTGCTACAAGATTCTGGTCTGGTCTAGAATATTGTTTTTCTCTGGCACTGAATTGAATTCCCATTAAAAGCAATAAAAAGGCATCCACAAGCTTCAGAGAAAGTTTGAACAAGCCTTTGAATAAATCAAGAAAATAGATTTTAAAGGACATAAGCATATACCTTTTTTAGCTGGGCCACAAAGCTTTATAGGCTCTTGGGTCTCTGTTAGGTGATACTGTTCCACAAGCAGGCAGATAAATGCTTTCTGTGTTAGAATAGATAAGTCTAAGTGTAGAAAGCTCAGCACAGTTTCTGTACTGTGGAACACTGAAGTGGTATAGCTCATATTAGAATGAGAATTCCTTATGGCCGGTTATAAAACATGCTTTTTTAAATCAATAATTCTGCTAGAATGGAGAGAGCAAGGCATTTTAAATGCCTAGAGGAACCCCATTTGGAAAACAATTTTGATGGAACTTATCATGAAAAATTAGTTTTTTTAAAAGCCTGTGTTTAAAAAAAATAAAAAAACCCCAATATGTCCTGTTCCATTGGTGTCTGAATTATCATAGCGTGTTGAAATTAATGGTGTCCACTGCAGTCTCACTGATTTTGGCAGGACAAGGGATTTCTCATTCTCCAGAAGAACAATCATATCAGCATCTGTTAACTGAACTGTGCTGGCTAGGAATATGCATTGACTCATATTTTTTATTTTCCACAATCTGTGCCGTTCTCTAGGGTTTTTTTGCTTTAACAAGAAAAGATAAATGAAGTCTCCTGTGTTTTACTTGGCTCATGGAGTCCTTGATTTCTTAAAAACATTAGTAAGAAAAGAGAAGATGATCCCATCTGATCAACTGAGTCTCTCCATGGTCCTACTGGCTTTGGATCAAAATTTTTTGAAGTCAGAGGAAAAATTCAAAGGCCTTTATGTTGAATTTAATGGAAATATAGGCCTTTTTTCTGAAAATACTGCCAAAATATCTTCTCTCTTACATTTTGCACTTTGTTTCATTGCCCTAACCCATCTCCACACAGAAAGCACAATTCTACAGTGAGAATAAAAAAGAAATCACAATTTCTGTGACATCTTCTTAAAATTCCTCTTATTTTTTTTGCCTACTTTCCTTTTGTCTTGAACTTTTGTTTAGGAATGATCAATCATGTATATTCTATTTGTGAATACCAAATGCTTCCTGAGCAAATGTTGTGCATTTTGGCATGTAGATTGTAAGGTGTTCAGGGCAAGGAATTTAGGACTGGAACCCCATCATCTTTTGTCTTGGTATATTTATATGTATGCTAAGTGAGTCTGAAAGAATTATGAAATGTTACCATTCAGATCAGGTGGTACTGTTCTCCCGCTTTCATCGCTGGACATTACAACAGAAAGGGCCAGATCCCATGATTGTGAAGTGTAATGGCAAAGCTGTAGCTCTATCTAAATAATAAGTTGAAGGCTACAGGAGAGTACCAGCATGGGATAATATCTAAATTGCTTGAATTTCACTTAGAGCATGCCAATGGGAAATGAATGCAAAGGCTACAAACAATTGCATGTTTTGCCTTTCTGTATTCTCCATTCCAATGATCCTGTCTTGTTTCAGTCACTTTGCATGGGGCAATCCTATACGCCCAAAGATGTATCGGATACTGCAATCAACTTTAACTTTGGGGCATTTTTTTTTTTCCTTCATCGGAAGAGGACATTAATTTTGTTATGGATTTCTGTTACATGTATATTCTTTGAGTAATCCTTTTAATGTCTTCTATTTCTAAGAAGATACAAGCAAGAACATTTGTAGCAGTGTCAGATCAAGTACGGCATACTTGTCTGTTTTAGTTCAGCAGAGCAACATTATCCATCCCAGCTCTGGCACATGCCATTAGTATTATGAGCAATAAGAGTGTGTTGCATTTTTTTTTTTTCTCCTTTCTTTCTTTCTACTGTAGGATACCATGGTATGGTGGGAGTAATAGATTTCAAAGAGAAAAGGAAACATGATCGCCTGCTCTATCTTCCTGCATGACACAGGCCAGAGTATTTGAAAGCTAATGATGTCCTGTATGGAGAAAAAAAACAGGGGTACCAGTCCAGACCCTGGGATTGCTCAGTTGATGCACTAGGGCACTTGCAGTGAGTTCACATCCCTTGATAAATTTTTCATGCTGTGTTGCATATTCTGCACTGCTCTCTTCTTGAGCTAGTGGCTCAGTGCCATCTTCAGGCACATGAAGAGTAATTTTATTTTATATACTCAAAACATTAATAATAGTATCTATAGGATGAAATAGATGCTTGTTTGGTTTGTCATTGTCAGCTTTTCTGTTTCAAGTTTCATTTTACCTCTAATCTGATTGTGGACATTTTTCTGCTAGTGATAATCTAATGACATGAAAGAAGGTGAATAGGTGTCTGCTGTTGGCAGTCACGCAAATGCCTTGGGAAAGGAAAATGCTGATGACAAATCTGTTAAAAAGATTTGCTAAAATACTCAAGCTTTTGGGAGTTTTTGCTAGTAAGAAATACTTAAGGATGTTACAAAAGAATTGCTGGTTTTTAAAGCTGTAAAAAAACCCAAACACCTCCCCAACCCAGCAAATCTGTTTTGGAGTAAATTATTTCTGTATCATGTACCTTATCATCAGATTTCATAGAGGACCTATACTGGTGAGAAGTCAGATGCTCAATCAGTGTAGATTAGCATAACATCATTGACTTTAAATGGAGAATGTTCATTTTATACCCTCTCCATAGGAAATGCTATGTCTCTACTTGGGGTAGCTACAGAGAACAAGATGCATATGTATGGGATTAAGGGTATGAATATGTATCAACACTGAAGAATTATTCAGTGATGTCCTGTCTTGCTGTGAGCATCGTACCAGTTACACCAAAAACTTGCATAGAGCGATGTTGATGCTAGTGGAGATCTGGCATGGGCAGAGAAGGCCACCTGAGGGAATCTTGTAGGAATGGGGTAAAGTTTGCACTTAGTCCAATCTACCTCAACAGGAATTTTGTTGCAGACTTCAAATTAATTAAGACCATGTCTTGGAATTGCGACAAATGTGTTGTTTAAAAGTGGTTGCAGTTTTCAAGTGGTGTTCAATATTGTCAAGCAGGCAGCATTTATCAGGCAGGTGTTTTCTTTTATGAACTAACTGGAAAAGGCATCTCATTTGCTATAGAACATGCTTCTAAAGGGATGCACTGCAGCAGAGGAGCAGATGGGCAGCATGTAGCGGGTCTGCAGTGCTGTGAAATGAGTGATGTGTGCCAGTGGAACAGAAAAGGGGAGAGGGAAACAGTGAGAAACGTGGTAAGCCTTGCCTACATTTGAATGAGAAGCCTTTGGTTTCAAACCACGTTTATCTCCCGAATAACATTGTGTGTAATTCAGGACCTTTATAGGAGTTTTTTTCTAAAACAGGAATGTGAAGGAGTTAAAGCATTATCTACAGCTGCCACAAAACAGCAAAAAGGCACTATAGCATTGTCATGGATTGTGAGTAAAGTTATTGTACGTTTATAGAATAGTGAGGAATTCTTTTGCTGAAAATATCTCATTACCCAAAAAGAAAACTGCTTGAAATGGTCTTTTTTGATAAGAATTATTTGCTGATGGGAATTTAGATTTTTTTATTTCTTAGTTCAGTTTTGAAATAAACAATATTCTTTAACATAATTTAGTTTGGAAATCTTGTTAATGAGGGGAAAAAAACAAAAAATTGTTTGAAATGACCAAATTAAATATTTCATTTGATCCTTAAAATATATGCTTTGATTTGTTAGTTTATACATAAAAGTTACTTTTTATTTCACTTTTGAATGAAAAGTGTTTCACATCTCAAATTCTTACAAGATTGGGAAAAAACTTCCTGCCCATCCGTATCAATCTGATTAAGTCTGAAAAGCAGAATAATGCAATTATTTGATAAATAAGCATGAATTTAGCAATACATTTATCCTAGTTATCCTAACAATCATGACCTATACTGTTTTAAAAAACAAACAAACCTTCAACCTTCTGACTGAGTTACTCTAAAAGTACTTAAAATCTAATTTGGAGACCAGTACCACTCTGAAAACTAAGTAGAGCAGGCTTCAAAATGGCAGTTGTTAGGAGGATAGTGTGCAGGTGTCTGAGAAATCCTACACAGATTCTGGGAACAGGTTTTATTGGCTATTTAACAGCAGAAAAGCACTGTATTGTCAATCAGAGTTAAGCTCATAGCCAAACTGGTGGCCTGCAAAACTTGTGCCTTACCGACAGTAATAATAGCAAACAGTATCTTGTCAGTTGAACCAGAGTTAAATGTCTTTTCATGGCCATTGCTATCAGCTGCAATACTAGGAATGGCAGTATTTTATCTTACGGATTTGAAGATCAAGATGTCCAGCCTCTCGTTTTTCTGTTTATTGTGGATGAGGCTTGGATTAGCTTCCTGCTAAATTTGTTTTATTCGAGCTTTTTTTTTTTTTTTTTTTTTTTAGTGTTGTTAATCCTGCTAAACTTCTGGAGTCACTTTTTCTGTCTGAGTCGCAGGATGTTGTAATTTATTTCTATTAATCAATGTTACACCTATATATGTGGGGTCTGAACAATAGAAAGGGATAATGAGGCATGATGTTTACGTTGATGCATTTTGTACGAATGCTCATCTTTGGAAGAAATGAACTGAAACTTCTCTCAGGGAGTACCTATTAATGCATTTCACTGAATATGCTTTTTCTGTTTTACCTCCCTTAGAAGAAAGCTTTTTTCCTTTGGTCAATTGAGTATGGCACAAGGGTAATAACAAGTCTAATGGATGCTGTAAACCATCACTTTTTAATGCATAATGTAATTGAGTCAGAATATAGTGTCTATACTGATGGAGTCCCTGGTGCTTTAATAACTGAAATTATGATTAGAAAGATCCAGATAGTGCTGACTTCTAATACATTAAGCCCACATTATACAATTTTCTTTCTACAGCACATTCACTTTTACTTTTGAATTATGCAGTGTCATTTTAAACAGTTTAATATGACACTGGAATTGAATTCAAAGCTTCAAGAGGGCTTTATCATTTTTGAGGAAATATATACAGACTAAATTTTTAGTGGTGCTGTATGACTAATATTTCCTCTAAACCGCTCTCATATCAAATTCCCCATTTAGGCTTGCATTCTTTGGCAGGAAGTTGATTGGAAAGGGAACACTTCTGTTCCTAGCCAACCGTTACTGACCAGAATGTAGAGCAGAAAGTGGCTAATGGGTTGTGCACGGAGCATGAGGGAGAGCGGCTTCTGTAGGCTCGCAGATAAATGTGCTCTGTGCTCTTCCCTTTCTTTGAAGTACAAAATTTGAAGACTCTTTCTAACAGAAGTTGATTGGAGAAGTTGCTCTTAAAAGTATGGAAGGCACCATAACTAATATAACCAGTGGGCTGTACATGAAATATGCTGTTCACACTTACAGCGAAAATTCATGTATTACTATTAGATGCCAAGATGCTGTATATATACTCCAAAAATAGAAATCTTTAAAATATGTTAATTTTGTCTCAGGTGGTTGAAATATTCATTTGCCAAATGGGTAGGGTTATATTAACTTTATATTATCCTTATTTATGTTAACAAATCCTGATATGTAATGGTTGAGCAGAAGTAGTTACATGAGATAGAGGCCCTTTTGCTAAAACATGGTTCTCCTTTGCTGATACAGCCAAGGTATAGAATGCTTGCGGGAATCAATCAATAACATGGGACCAGATAATTTAGTTTGGTATCCAAAACCCCATTCATCTTATCATGGTTACATGATTTTTTTTTTTTTATGAAAAACTGGAAAATTTTAGTTGAGGGGAAGATGAGAGCAGTGTATGAAGTAAAAATAAGGAGGGATCAATGACAAAAATCATCTTGGGCCACTCTTGATCATTGTTCAGATACAGTTTCTTTTGAGGAGTCAGTGTCTACGCTCAAGTATAAAAGCTGTCTTGTAGGTGGCTGTGGCATAACCTAGCCAGGATGCCTGGGGAGAAAATGTGCATCTTGGAGCATATGTTGTGCAGTGCCAGCCTTTCATGGCATGCCATCCAGCCAGACACCTCCTAAGCACCTCTATGTCTCTTGTATGTCACTACAGTCAGGTGACCAGTGCTTGGCAGCCAGGACAGCCTGGGCTTACTAGTTCAGGCTGCCTACAAGGCAGAGAGAGGCCAAGAAACTCGCTAGGCATCAGACTTCTCTTGGGTCTAGACAGCTCAGGTAAGAGTGGATATAACCAAGAAGGTGTCTGTGTAACAACTTCTGGCTGGGTCATGCACAGAAACCTTAGCTAGAAATACTTTGATATTATAAAGCTGGTTGCAGATGCCAGAGAGTTGGTATTTCTGATTTTTGTAATAGATTTTCAATACTCTCAGCGTAAGGAAAAAAAGCAGAAACTAATGGCAAAATATGTGATGAATGAATTCCAGCAATCAAATCTGTCCTGAAACTCCTGGCTTGGGCTGTGTCACTTGGGCTGCTTCTATACCGAGGGGGTTTTCTTAACATTTTATATGCTGGGTGCTTAATTTCATCACTCTTTTCCCTGGGGGCTGGAAAATGATACTAGGGAATAGTTGAATATATGCAGAGCTTCCTCTGGCTTGGGCAGAAGGTTTCACTGTTTAGATGGCAGCTATGCTTGTGATACACACAGAGTGTCAATACTATTTGTATGTGTTATTGAATCCTGTTTGGATTTAGAAAATCTAAAGGCAATTTCTGTCCTGGGATCTACTCTCCTATCTCTCAGACTCATGCCAGTGCTTGGAAGAGATTTTCCTGTATCCATGAGGTGTCCATCAGTTTGGTTTATATGTATGAGGTTATCACATTCTGCTCCACATTTCTTCACTATGGCTGCAAATAGGTGTTCTCATTTTTTTTTTTTTTTTTAAAGGGGAAACAAAAGAAATGGATAATCAGTGTGGCTTGAAAAGAAGTTTAATTTTATGAGTGACTTCTTCAAGGGTTGCTTGTTAAAAGGTCACACCTCAAAAGGCAGTAGCCAGAACAGCAGAGCTGTGTTGATTAAACTAATCTATAACTTGCATTTAGTCATAGATTAGTTTAGACATAAATGCATGCAGGAGGACAGAATATGATGTCTGGGAAGAGCCTAGTGAAAAACATGCCGGGTCATTGTCTTCTCTCTCAGTTCAGAGCCTTCAAATAACAATTATATAATTAAAATAATTTTCTGCTCTTTGAGTAGAAGATATGCCTCTTTCTATTAATGTGGTCAGTGAAGCTGCAGTGAGATGAAAATGAAATATGTGCTCAACTGCCTGCCTTTCAGCGCAAAAGAATATGTATGTTTTCTTCATGATTTTGTGCTAGAGGAGCTATCAATTCTGTAGAGCCACTGTGGCTAGTTGCAAACAGCGTATGAAATGAGTGAAGAAAACACCCCTTTGCAGCACAGTGAGATAGATGGATTGTGCCTCACAACTGCTACATTTCCTTTGTTGTCTGCTGTGAAACATAATTATCAGGAAATCAAAAATAGCTTGCATAGATTTTCTTGGACTTTATCACCTCTGTAATTTTTGATCTCACAACAGTACTAAAATACCACAGCCCAGACAGATCTCTAAAATGGGCCCGAACAAAGGCCTTGCCTTAGAGGGTTATAGAAATCCAGTGGAAACTGAATTTTGCGTTTCAGACCCATCCTGGCACAGAATCCAGCTAGCTGTGGGAGTAAAGACTTGCTCATCTGAGCAAGGGTTGCAGATTCAAACCAATGGTTCCTTTAAGCAGAGCCAGGGATGGCAAAACTGATATCTTCAGATAACAGCCTTGCCTAGTACAGCCAGCATGTAGATGTGTACTTCTGCCAAAGAGGAGAAATATGGGAGCGTTCCGAAAAAAAGTATTCCTGAGAAGAGCCATGTTTTATTGAATTCAACAACCCACCTGCTTTGCTAACTCATGGCAGTTTGGTTGTTTGCTGGTCCTGTGGGTTGCAAGAAGTTGGATATTGGTAGAAGAGTTTGGAGCTGCCTGGTAGGTGTTGTGCTCCAAAAGGATCTGAGTCCAGAGGCAGGGAACCGTGTGTAGCCTTTGAGAGAGGGAGCAGGTCTGTGGGAGTCTTCATGCATCAGTGCACAGAAATTAAACTGAATTCCAATGCGAAGTGGCACATAACTGTTGTAATGACATTAAGTGTACTCTCTCAGGGGCAACAGATTTTAACTGTGTAGCATTACATATTCTTTAAAAATTGAGCATGATGGAGAGAGGCTGAAACTTGTACTTTTTGATCTTAGAATATCTAGCATTGATTCAAATAACTATTTTCATTGTTTTAGTAGATAGAACCAAGCTTGAATGAAAGCAACCAAAGAAAATATATGAACATTTGAGATGACTAAGAATGCAAAAGAAAATGGTAAAGGAAAATGTTATGAAGTATAGCTGATTGTATTATAGTTCTTCATATCCTAGCATTATCTGTTTCCTTCAGAACTGGTAGACATGTCCAATTAACACACTCTCCTTGTAAACTCAGAACAGTTTGATTATTCTGTGGATCAAGTAAGTCCTTTCTGAAAATCTTAAAAAGTCCTAAGGATCTCTGTATTGATAACAAAAGCAAGAAGCTTTGCTGAGCCCAAAATTTGCCAGAAATTGAGGCTGACAGAAACTGTCCTTTAACTAAATTGTCTTGAGAATGTGGAGGTCATATTTCTTTTCAGAGACACAGGTGAAGCAGCGGAGTTTCTTCTTTTCTAAAAGAATGATACAGATTATGTTTCTAGCCTGATTTGTGTATTCTGAATTTATATCATCAGCTAGCTGAGATCAGTAGGCAGCCCACAATTTTCATAATGAAGCAAAAAGGGGCAGTATTAGGTAGAAGCTGGAAATCTTTGAGCAGCTCCAATATTTTGATATAGATCCAGAAATTTGTGATCTAACCCTAGAATATTAACTGTACTAGATGTCAGAGAAATAATCCATGAAGAAAATATTTAAAAAAAAAAAACCAAACCCTCTACTTCAATAGAGCAGTGTTTTATGGATGAGAGCCTTTCTTTCCATATTAACTGGTCTGAATGACATAGGCTGGAGGAGACATTTGACCCATGCCAAAAACAGTCAGCCAAATAGCTTGGAGAACGTTCTGATAAATTGTTCTTGTTGGCAATAGTTTTGTAACTTCAAATGAGTCTTAACTGAATGACAATCTTAATTCTTCAAGTACTAGCTGGAAATAAAGGTTTTAACTACATTGCACATTCAGTACACAAAAACCTAGGACATCAGTAATGATGCATGTGTGTACAAATTGATTCAAATCATTGCTTAGTACATCTGGGATCATAAATCCCTCTCCATTGACTCCAGCACCAGCATCACACAGCACAGATGTTACTGTCTTTGTTTTGATTTTTACAGGTTTGTTATACATTATGGACTGTCTTGGGAGTTTTTTTATTATACACAGCACTTATCCCAAATGATTTCCTTTGTAAAATCTTGTCCTTTTTTGTTTCTCAGCAGCTTTTGTTCTCTTGCAGTAATGAATTTCCCTGATGTCATCAGTGTAATTTTTATCTACAAGGAAATGCATATACCCTTGGTGAGATTGCTTGTGGTGCTTTCTAGGCCTCTAACAAGTCATAAATTGTTAATTAAACACAGATGGAAATTAAAGATAGACAAATGTTACTTCAGATTCATGAAAGAAAAGCAACTTCATGCTCGTGCTGCAGTCCATGTCTAGGTGAAAATTAAGGGATGAATTAACACCCTACTGTCCAGCCTGCTCCTAATAGGTTGCTGTAATTAGAAGCTTATTGTTTTTTCCTAATACCTGAGATGTGATGATTGGACTTGTGGAGTCAGGAGAGAATTTGGGAGGAAAGGAGAGGGGCACCAAGGAGAAACCCTACGTGGCAGACAAAACATACCACCCTTCTGCAACAGGAGTAACAAGCTAGCTGGTGAAGGCCAGAAAGTTTTATCCAGTTCCAAGGTGGAGGATGGAGCAATATGAAGGTATTGCGGTCCGCCCCAACTGCAAAGGGTTGCATACCAAAAAATTTGCTGATTGCAGACTAAGTGTTGACCCATAGTGCCTCTAGCCTCATTATCCCTGATTACCATATTAAAAAACATGCCCTTTGCTGCATAACGATATGTAAATAAGGGGGCATACCCCACAACAACCACGCAACTGGCAATCTAGCCAACGAAGTGTGACTGCCGCACTTCCACATCCCACCTTCAGTGACTATAAAAGAGAGGACAGCCCGCTAAAGTTTCTGGAAGGGAAGAAAACTGAACCCCCAACCTGTTCACTGGAGATTGCTGACGAGCGAGCGAGCCTCCTTCTTCCTTCCCCCAAACAGGGACGCCTCTTTGGTAAGATTGGCGCCTCTGACAACATCAGATGATTTATTATTGAAAGTGCCGAATTGTTAGTTTGAGCTCAAAGAAAGAAAATTTGTTGCAGCAAGTGCATTTATCAACGGCAATTCCAAACCTGTTGTATCTGTTGCTTTAATAAAATCTACAGCTTTGTGAAACAGGCTCAGGGAAGGTCCTTGAACTGTCCCTTGAAGGGGTTCTGGCAGGCAAAGGTAAATTACCAAGGTAAGGAAGGACCTTTCTTCCCTCCCTTCACCGCGACAGGACTGTGATAACTTGTATCTTCAGTCATTTCTGTTGGTGCTGGGCCTCTCCCAAGAAACAAGTACATAAACCAGGTCACAAGAGGATGTTTGTGGTGATGGTAGAAGTGACTTGGGTCATTATCAGCACTAATCTGAGAACCAAATTCTACTAACATGTTATACATAAAAATAGTAAGAAGTGGCGAAATCCATGTATTTTGCTTTTAATCAAAGACAACGGGGAAGAAAACATTATTATATAAGACACTTTCAAGTACAGAAATAGAAAGTTTGAAAGAAGGCAGGTGGTATGTGCTGTTTGTTTCCATGTGTCAGGCTGTTCTGCCTTGATGGGCCTCTGGTCAGCAGTGCTATCTCCGAGTCTGATGCAGAGCCAGTGGTAGTTAATGAGAATGACTTCTATCGTTTCTAGCTCCCTTTGGATGAGGGTCTTTGAATGGGTTAGGAACCAATTTACGTACATGTCCAATCTTAAATAGAAATGACAAAATAGGTATACTGAATTTATTGGGGAAAGTTCAAGCCCCATAAACATACTGGGGAAGAGGACGGGGAAGGTTGTTTGAATTAGCTTGTATTTCCTGTTGTGATAACTTTTCCTTCACGAGAGAAATTAAAATTAAAGACAATTTAACACAGAGCCATTTGTGCAAAATAAAAGGAGTTAGAGACAAAAATAAAGAGTATGCAAAGGATGGGGGAAATTGTTCTGAAGAGAGGTTGAAAGGAGGACTCATAAGGCCTTTTGGGCTGGCGTGAGGGAGAGCCACCATGCAAAGAAAGGTGCTTGCTTTCTAGCAAAGTGGTGATGTGGTGAGAGTGCTGACGTGAACAGAGGCTCCAGCACAGTTCACTGGCTGAACGCACTTCTGGGGGCGCGGGAGTTTGAAAGGGTCTCTTTCGTTAGACCAGCAAACAGCATCGTTACAACAAAGTATGCGTGATTCATGCCAGGGGCTTCTCCGAGGCTGTGGAACCCTTTCTCTGGCCTTGCCATCCCAGAGGAAGGCCAGATTCTGTGTACCCAGAGCACTTACCAATTACATTTTTTTCATTAAAAGAAGCTATTTTCTTTTCTTTTCTTTTCTCCCCAATTTCTACAGAGCCTTTTTTCTTCCCTCTGCAAATGTTTCCTGGGCTATTTTGTCTAAATAGCCGTTGTTCTTTTTATGTCTCCGGAGAGGTGTGGGGTAGAGTCTAGCCCAGCCAGCAATGCTGTGAAGATTTGCTTGACAGTAGAACCTGTTAAGCTTTGCTACAGGAGAGAGTTTTGCTGATATGATTTGGCAAGGTACCATCCCAGGGTGCTGGGTGGGAGAACAAGGGAAAGAGCTGTAAATCTCTACAAGTTTCCCCATGCCTTTTTTCTGAGAGAGAGAACATGAGAGTAGTTTGCAGGGAGCTAACCCATTGCCTCTTTGCTGTTTGGGTGGGAGGTTCTTTTTCTAGCTTCTAACAGAGATCTCGGGGTGCATCTGTCTTCTCAGATATTACCCTGAGTAATGAGTTCTCTGTATCTCTTTGTTTCATATAAGTTGTCTGAGTTAGAACAGTGAGAGAATGAAACGTAGTTAAAAATATATACACTAAATTATATGGCGTTATAGTTACTCTGAAATGGCACAATGTTGTGCCTGTCCACACAGATACTGCCTGTATTTGTTTGTTTTAAATATTTTCAGTGACATTTAATTGACATAAAAAGCTGTGGCGAGCGTAGCCAGAGTACTTTATTGAATTTTATGGTGGATTTCGTGATTCCTAGAGATTGCCCAACTGTCTAGGACTGTGTTCCTGCAGAGCTTGACACAGGAGAGTGGTGCAGTTTGTATATTGTTCACTGACTGCAATAATTGTATAAAGTCAGTATATGTCCTTAATCATGAGGGGAAAAATAGAGTGAGTAAAAAACAGTGTGTGAGATGCACATTTTCTGTTCTTCTCTGTTGAGCTCCTTGGGGCACACTGTGTTAGCACTGAGTTTGTTTCGCTCTAGGGTCACAAGAAGCAGTGCGTGATGAGTGCACAGTTCTGTTCTGTGCAGCAAGCTGAGAAGCGAGGTTTCCTTAAAAGTTCTGTTCAGCCAGATTGGGAATTCTTTTAATTTCTATTGCACTGCATTGGCAGCAAATGTACGCGTGTAAGTTAACAAAAAGTACAGAAAGTTTGTCTTTTTTGGTGCTAGTCTTGAGAAGCTTACTACTCAGATCTTTTTTTTTTTTAACCATGTTGAAGTTGAATAGCAATGTCTGTCATTGCTATTAACAATGCTGAGATTTTGGTTCTTATTAATGATGAGTTATCTGATAATAGCATTACTCAGATGGCAGAATAAAAATAATAAAAAAAGGAAAAAATATGCAGAGAGAAATATGAAAATCAACTGTCAATCATTTCAAATCATAAACCATCTCAGGAGATGGTAAGTATGTAGAATGGGCTATAAATGCTACGTATGATTAAATTCATTAGGTGATCTTAAACAGTTGACTTGTATTCTTCTTACTGTCCCTTAATTATGTTAATAAACAAAGAAATACCTCAATTTATGTAAGTTATATCCTTCAACCTGTTTTGCTTTTGAGTAGCACCTTTGAAGTTGGCAGGGTACTCACATGTGTAGCGTTAAGCAATATTTTGGTGGATTGTGGTGGGGGATTTCAAACTTGATCTCTAGCAATGACTATTCTGCACACAGAACTATTAAATCATAGGCATTGCTGGCTGTTCGTCTCTATACGCTCTTTTGTTTGAATAATTAAGTTTCTTATTCATGACTCATCCAGAAAACTCTGTAACAGCTGACTTTCCTAGGGACAACTAATAACAGAGTTTATAATATTTCTGAGCCTTTCCAAATACAGTACTTTTGTGTACACAGGCATGTATATATGCATAAACATGTCTGTGTGTATATATATATTTATATATGTATGTATATTTCCATCCATGAAGAGAGTTTAAGTCTTCATGCATATGAATTTATTGGACTCATAGAAGTGAGCAGTTATTTGCACTTATACAGGGCATGATTATATCCTCATGTATGGTTACAGTTCCAGAATAATTACTCTGTTGGAGCCCTGAGTTTCAGTACATCTGTTTTTTCATCTTGAGATTTTTCTTGAGTTATGATAATTAGATGGTAGCATGGTGTTTAGTGATAACTTAAACATGGCAAGTCAATATGATCCTGTAGCCAAGATTGATGGGTGCCTTAAATTTAGCTCCGAAGTTAGGCACTTCTCTCTGAAAATCTTGGCTTAAGGTTATAAACTGTAGTGGCAATCAGCCAGCTGACACTGATTCATCATATGCTGAGAGCTTGTCTCCATTCCACCTGAGCTGCAGCCAGATTCATTTTTCACAGGATCCCTTTTCTGCTTTCCCATTTATTTGGCCTGTGTTCTGGGCCTGCATGATCTTGTCTAGTGTGATGTTTGGTTATGGAATTCAATTCCCATTTGTATGGAAACTGCAGAAGATCTGTGCATTTCTGACTATAAAATAAAGCTTATTTGTTTGGCTTGACTTATTAATATTCAGTTGCATTTATTTTTAAAGTGACTTTGTTCAGTGCCTGGAATACTTTCACAAAGGCTGCTTTATAATGTAAATTTGATTTGATTGAACGTTCTGTAAGCAGCCAGATGTATTTGGCACTGATCTTGAAGTCACGCATCCTGAAGTTAAACCACAGTTGACATAAAAGAAAAAGTGCTAGGGCTGTGTGTGTGATTGTTCAGAAGTTCTTCCGTGTTCTTTCCTATGAAAACTAGATTGACATACAATTCTCTACTGTATTCATTGTCAGTGTATTAGCAAGGAAGTCACATCCCTTAATTCAATGTTTTAATTAAGAAAGACAGACTGTGGTATTCTCTACAAGTTCTGTATTGTCTCAGACTTGAACAACTAATTTCATTTCACTACCTTATCATAAAGCTTTGCCAATATCAAGTAGAAGTGAATGCAGAGTGGAGAGTCCATGCCAGTAAATTTCTGGGTAAAGTGGTCAGATGGACTACATGCATGAAGGAAGTGGGCAGCTTTTTCTATTTCTTGTAGTAGACTTTAATATGGAACTTCTGCCTTTCACCTCTGTATTTACATTTTTCTGACTAAACTACATTTTTTGAAAGTCTACTTTCTCTACCATGCAAGCTAATTAAGATGAGTTTAAAAATTAGAAGTAATGAATAATAAAAAACTGCAAAGGAAGTAGCTAATTTCATTCTCATAGGCTCTGCAAGGTCATCAGTCTGAGCTGGAGCAGTCCTAGTGATGTTTATGCTGCATCATGTGTGATTGGCTCGTAGGGTATCAGCAGTAACTTCGCGAGGAGAGCAACAGTGCACTAGTAAGAAATGACAGTCCTGCATGGAAAATAGTAGTTGCAGTAATACTGGTGGTACTGGAAAGCTGTCAAGTATACAAGTGCAATGTATATCCATATTCAAACGCTGTGGGAGTATGGAAAAAATAAAAGAATAAGGTATTTTACTGTGCAATGCAGGGCATGAGCTACAGGGAAAAACTAAATCCTGCTGGGATGATTCTGCTACAGTTCTGTTGTATGATACTAGGACAAGCAAATGGAGAGAAGGAGCAATAACACCATATGTGGCAAGTTATTTTAACACTACCAAGCAATAAACTTCCTCTTAGGGAATGATATTTAAGCTCTTTATTAGAGAGAGAAGGAATTAAGGATGTAGGAGAGATGTTGTTGTTATTATATTCTACAGATAATTGAGACTTAAAGGCATAGAAATGAGAAATGTTTGGTGTAACACTAACATATTCAGAGCTTCAGGATACTGGAGTCCCAGAGGAGTTTTAATGAGCAAGAAAATACTGGGCAGCAAATATCAGCAACATGCCACATCAACTTGCTTTTAATGTGTCATCCAATCCATTTATTAAGAAGCTAATTTTTTTATTCTTTTTCTCAAGAGGTAAGGCCTACAGCAAGAAATATTTAAATGTAACATTTTGTATTGACTATGTTATTTGGTCCCTAGTGGTTTATTTGTCAAAATTCAATTATGTAGAAGAATACCTGAGAATCTGAAAATAAACCAGAATTAAGGTATAAGAATTGTTTTCTTTAGAAAAGAGAGAGGCAGAAGTGGCAAGCACTGCATCCAGAGAGGCTCGGAGGTGAAAAGCAAAATACTAAAAATAGAAAAGAGGGAGGTCACCAATCATGAATACCTAGCTTCAAGAAAAGGCGAGATAATAGATTTTATAGACGAAGCCTGAAACTTCCTGCTAGTGCCTGAATCATTTTTAAATCAGCTGATTAGTTCCTGCAGTGTCTCTCTGCTCAGTTTCTTTCTACTGCACATCACTGCAGGTTCGGGTCACTTCTGTCTCTTCTTTCCCCTGCCTTTTTCCCTACCCTTTGGTATGAAAGAGGACCAAGAAGTAGCATGGGAAAGATTTTTCATTTTTCCCAAAGCCTATTTTTCTCCCAGGCATGGCACTCTCGATTATTTCCTTTTTGTAACAACATCCAGATAAAGTTCCTGAGGATCTTAATGTTTGTTTTTAGGAACAGTTGACTCATGGAGGTTTTTGTGCTTTTACTGTAGTAGCAACCTGCAAATACAGTGGAAGAAAGTGAGTTGTGTGTTTTTTTTGTAAGACTATTTGTCAGATGGAAGCTTCCCTTCTCAGTAAGCTGGATAGCTGAATACATTGCATCTAATAGAACTGAATTATTTGGGGACAGTAAATGTTGTCAGTGATGCTCAGAAAATGGAATTTAGGAATAAAGTTTCATGAAGGCCTGTGTTCATATTTTAACTCCTACTGAAATCAGTGGAAATTGATTGTACTTGTGATACATCTGTAAAAATATATTTCTATAGATCCATTCAAATGTGAGCAGTTTGGAAAAAAGAAAATCACAAAGTAAAGAATATCTAGTTTTGATTTGTGTGACATAAACACATTGTGGTGTTGGATCAAGTGATGGTCATGCCTCTTGTGCTAACTGGGTTATCTCTCTGAGGGGACAGGGCAGAGTCCAATCAAGGTTCTCCTTCCTTCTTATGTAGGAATGGACAAATTCCTAAGGATACATCTTGAGAGAGACAAGAAAAATCCCATATTCCAGAAAAAGGCAAATGGAATTGACTTCTCATGCGTCTTTTCTAAAAAAGCAAAAACAACCCCCCCCCCCCCCCCAGAACCACACAAAGGCAAATCCACAGAGCAGAATAATTTTCCCGATTCCTTTCTTTAGGTTGTTGGGACAGCCTAATTTTGGGGACTGTCCCACCCAGGGGACACTTACCCCTCATGCAGTCATGCTCAGGCAGCCAGCACCTGAGCTGCCCCTGTAATGCCACTGCAGTCTGCTCCCCTACGAGAGCCGAGAACTCAGGCTAGCTGCAGTGGGCTCGTTTCTTATTTTTGGAGTGCGCTGCCTTGTATGTGCAGTTTATGGCTATTATTAATAAAACATATAAATAATTGATTTCACATAAGGAAAAAGACTCTGAAACAAAGATACTCAAGGAGATGAAACCTGAAAGCAGTACTGGGTTAGAGCAGAAAAGAAATAAGTTGTCTTACAGTAGGATAATGACATCAAAAGAGGCAGTGCACTTTCAGAGCTCAAGCCAAACTAATGCAAATTGGTGTGGTCCTATTGGTTTCACTGTTTCTCATCTTTTACTGCACTGACAGGAAAACTAAGGTGTTTCCTAGTGATAAAATAGCTGAGCACAGTTAAAAATGGTAGCTGTTCCTGTAGCAAACTAGCTGTTACTCGTACTAAAGCTCATGAAATCAGAGGGGAAAAAGCCTTGGGAAAGTAGTATTTTATGAACTTTGTGCGGGAGAGAAAAAAGTTCAACACTGAGTCCCCAAAGTAAAGCTAAGGGGACAGTCATTTGGGGTCCTTGGAAATAGCACTCATGCAGCGGGCTGTTAAGCCATTTCTCTTTCTTGAACATCTAGATTTCAAGAACAAATGCAAGTCCAAAGCTATATGCTACTGTGTTCATAACACCGATAGCCCTGGGAAAACTGCATCCAGAGTTGTACTTGCTCATTATTTTCAGTAACACATTCATGTCAAAATGCTATTGCTTATCCACAGGAAAATACTTAGCTGTCCTGGTAAATGACAAGCTGTAGCCATGCTTCCTTTCTTGGCATTGGTGAGCACCACTGTGCTGAAATTCCTCCAGGACAAATTACAAAATTATACTGTGTGGCTATGGCTCTGGACAATAATGTACTATGGGTATGGTGCAATCAGGCTGCATCCACAGAATTTGCATACTTAAGGTTTTACTCTTGTACCTTGTGAACTATGCACATAGTTTCTAAAATAAACACTGAATATATTGTTTCTGTTTCTAAACATATTAGGGAGATTAGAACCCAGTGGTAAGATGCTCAGTTCAAAAAAGGAAGGTGTTTAAGATACTGGTTTGAAAAGAATGCCTTTTCTTTGTTGTCGTCCGTCCCCCCCCCCCCCCCTTTTCTTCTGCAGTTTTTCTGCTGCAGAGAATTTCTCTTAGGAGAGTCAGAATCTTGGCTTACAGATTTGCAGCTCTCGTATTGGTTATTTTCTTCATTCCTAGTGAAGTTAGGCATGTGCTCTGTCTGGCTGGTGCAGTAAATCTTCCACTTGATGAGAACAGAGATGAGTGAGAGTGAGGTTCTGCATTCAGATTTGCTGAAGTTGAGTGAGGTCAGATTTTTGGATAGTCTTTGGCTCTGTTGTTCATTTGCATTCTTACTGTTAGAAATAGTTGATCTGTTCAGAATAGTTATGTTATCAATTTAAATATTTTTTGATTGTGTAAAAATGGCTGTTGATTTCTACAGATCTCTGTTATTTAAAAGTACTTGTCAGATAACCCAGCTGATACGTTTCAGTGCTTAGGTTGCTTGGGAGCTGCTCATTTTGAATTTTCATGGTGTGTGACTAGTCACCTAGCTCTCACATTATTGCTGTGGTTTCATTTTTTAGCAGCAGGCTTTTAAACAGCAGGTAAATAACTGGAGGGAGGTTTATAACATATTCACAGAACCCATTTTCATGTGATCCTCGGATCTTTTTGGGTACAATCTATGAAAGTTGTTAGGCTCAGATATTTCCATGAATAAATCCAGGGTTAGTTACAGGAGCAATGAGTAACAGAGAGCAAATGAGCAGACTTTTTTTAATCTATATTTCAAAAATGTTGGTAACTTGCTTGAGGAGTTGCTTTGCTTAGTTGAATGGTGAGATGGAGCATATAAAAATGCTTAGCACATGTGACTTAGTCCTATATTTGGATATTCCTTATAAACTTATATATAACATTTGCAACTGAGAGATCAGTCAGCAGATTACTGCATCATGAGCTGTTTTACAGCTATTTCTGTACAAAACATTAGTAGGGACATGGAGGAGAAGTGATTCAAACTGTATTTTAAACATGATGCAGACAAAGCTAATCAGGAAAGGGAGGCATCTCATGGTGCTGATTGAGTTTTGGTCCTGAGCTTGTTCATCCTAGAGGAGAGAAAATGCTAAAAATTTCTGGGACTTACTGGATTGGTCACAGTTTCCAAGTGTCCAGATTGTAGTACTTTTGTTGGTCTGAATCCCCCCCCCTTTTTTTTTTGTGTGGGATGAAAGCTCTGCTGAAACTAAATGTGCTATAACACGAGTTTGTCTCCCTAAAAAGTGGTTGACATAAGAAAGGGTTGTCAACTCAAACTCTTGGTTGAGTTTTTCAGACTCATTTCAAGTTCTTGAACTTTTTTCCTAAGTGGCTGAGGGACCTGATTTATGCCACTAACTACTGCCTGCTTTCCTTATTGCATCAGCTAAATTCGCCAGGGATAATTCAAACAATTGGCTTGTAAAATGGGAATCAGAGAAAGTTATTCTTACAGGAGCCCATAACTGCTGAAATCACTGGACTACGCTGAAGTCTTTCTGTGTAGATCGTGTGGGCTGATGAGGAGTTCTCGAAATGGGTCCCAAAGTACTTGGTGTCAGTTCACTTGTGTGTTACTGAGTCGCTCGGGAAATGGAAGAGAGCTCACTTTCTTGGAATTAATCCAGTTTGTGAGATGCCCTGATACCGCTATGGTAATAAACACACTAAAATAGCATGTAACTTGCAGCAAAAGCTCTGACCTACAAGTGCCCGTGTAACTTTACTGTTTTACTTGAAAATGCATATTTTGGCATGTATATTTTTACTGTCAGCCTTCCTTTACAAGTGAGCTTTTTGTTTAAAAAAAAAAAAAAAAAAAAAAGAGAGAGAGAGGAAAGGGCATTCAATTAACTGTTGTGAATATGGGGTAGCTATGCAGATGACACTAACTGTAATAGTGATATATTCCTATATATATATATATTTTTTTGTAGTATGATATTTGTACTCATGTGACAGCATGGCTCACTAAAACAGTTCATTAGAGACCATACTTTTAGTTGATGTATCAGCATAGATCTGTGAACTTCTGTAGGTCTCACTAGTTTATACCAGCTGAGGATCTGCCCTACAGATGTTTGGAGTGTGGGTTAATGGGTGTTAGGTTTTTTTTTTGTCTACTTCCCTTTAAACTTATAGCATTATAAAATGCCTGATAGAGAAATATAATAAAATAATCTATAAAATTGCACCTGCACCTTTTTTTTTGTTTTCCTTGTTATTCAGTTCTTTATATTTTTGATTTCTTTATTACATCCCCATCTCTTATTCTTTCATACTTTATTCTCTCTTGTCTTTATTTTCTTTTCTCTTCATTTCCTCTTCTTGTCTTGTTTCTTCCTTACCTTCGAAAAGTAGCGTCTCACCTCCCCTCAGTCCTCCTCTTCCTGAGCAGGTCCCCCTCATTTCTCTCCTGTTCAGTTGCTTTGTTTTCTCTGCATCCGAAGACCTGTAACCAGGGGCCTTGTAGGCCTTCGTGCCTGCCCCTGCTTGAGCTCTTCTATGCCTACTAGCAGTGATCTGTTGAAATGATGATGAAAAGTCACCTTTAGATGTTAACACCGTTCTCTGCCCATGGTAGGAAATTCAACTGTTTCTCCTCTGTAGTCTTAGTTGTATTTAGACACAGTTATAAGCTGTGCTTGTCTATATATACATCTGTATTGTCTTATTCACATCAGAATTTTGTTATGTATTATTTGTAAAATCTCTTATATAAATTGCTATATACTTACATAGAAATGCTGAAGCCACCACATAATATGAAAAGTAGGAAACCTGTCTATCTCTTGTAAGTTTTCTTTCTGATGAGTTGGACCATAATCTAATAAGAAGAGAGCAAAACTCAATAGAGAGTTGCTAATATGCTGTAAATATTACCAACAGGATATGAAAGTCTTAGATCATGAAAGTGAAATGATAAACTAAGTCTATAAAGTCTCCTTCTCAGAATGTAAAAGTTTTAGAAGGCAAGGTATTCTGTCATTTGTTTTCATTAAATTTGCCATGGTGATGCCTAATGTTAAAATATTAGGGCTCTCTTAGAGTGAAGGTGGTTCCTTTCTTCCTAATGTGTTGCTCAGACTCTGCTTGCTTCCGAACCCTGATGAAAGGCTGTCTTAGAAAACCTATTGGTAAATAAAGCCCACCCTGTTAAAAAGCAAGTCACCAACCAAATGGGAAAAAAATCCCTCTCCCTTTGGCTACACCACGTGCCCAGTAGAAGCCCTGATGTGGGTTTTATACTGTAGCTGCATTCTTCCATCCTTTTCAGATTAAGTGGGCTGTACTCAAGCGAGATCAGCTAATGAGATGGGCTCAATACTTATAGATAATAGATACAGATTAATTTCTGTTTGGCTCAAACCAGTTAGTTCCTGTGCTGTTACAGCAAATTGCCCAAGGACTCTGTGCATTTCTAAACTGAAGGTGGTTTCTTGTCATACAATTCTGTCCTGAGATTTAGAGTATTTGTCTAAATTATTGCCTACAGCTACAGAAGTAGACTGTGTGCTAGAAATATTCACCACCTTCATTACCCAGTTCTAGAGTATCTAACTGTGTTTTCTAAAGTTATAGTGCCCAAGCTTTTCTTGTCAGGTCCCAACTTAGTTTCTGCCATACCTGGGAGACCTGCATGTTGTGCCTCTCTTTCTAGCTGTCCACATAACCTAACAGGACTTACTGTTCATCTGTGGGGTATGTGGTACTTCCTGGGCAAGCTGAGTCTATTGCACATGTACATCCTGACTGTAGTCTAGAACATCATATCCTCAGGCTGATTTGTTAAAAATTTAATAGCCTACTTTAGAACTGCAGCAGGTAAAATGCCATTGTTTGAGCTTGGAAAACAATGCTTGTGGTTAATTCCTCATTTTATTTATATATAATGTATGTGTGTGATATTAATATATTTAAATGCATAAGTAATATATAGAATCAATATATTTATTTCAGTGGGGTTCCCAGTAATTTTTAAAGATAAAATGTATTCCCTTATGATTCTTACATGATTTTTAATTGTAAAATAGTCTTAATCCAGGGAGCTCTACACAATGCTAATTATCCAGTCTAAGCATATTTTCTTATGACTGTGATACTACAAGGTAATAACTTACCAGTTCCATGAGAATGAAGTCATATCACCACCATAGTGGGTGTTGCACCAAGACTGCAAACCAGAAAAGAAAAATGCAAGCACTTTTCATACTTTGCAGTACTGCTTTTCCATAGTCTCTGTCCAGTTCCATGCTGTGGTTCCAGTGTGAAAACTGTTATGCTAATTGAAAACAACTTTCAAAGTACGTTCCATTACTCCCCAGTACTACTTTTTTTTTTAAAAAAAAAAACCTTTTTACAGTGATCTGCCCAAAGGAGGAATTGGATTGGTAGTAAAAATGTAAATCAGGCCAAATTTATTCTTGGTTGGCAAGCCAGTACTATAGTCATAGCACAGCCTCAGAAAATAGAAATGGAGGAGACTTGTAGGTAGACAGTTACGTTCTCCTTGAGTTGCACGGGAATACAGTCCATTCATCTCTTGCTTTCTCAAATTAAGATAAACTTAGCAATTGTTTCACTTTACACTTAGAACATCAGCCGGAGAATGAGGCCACTCTCCACTATGTCTTCAATACTTTGTTGCTTTAAACTGTTTAATAAGTTGGGGTCCTGTTGTCACTAAACTAATAGGTGGCAAGGAAATAGGTCCCTGTAGTGTTTGAAATCTAAAAATAGATGTTGGAAGTCATGTTGCTACAGGGATTTGATATAAAGGAAAGTCAAAATATTTTCATGGTTAATGTTAGTATGGTTGAGTAAATCAAAATAAAAAATGTTGATTTTCTTGCACATAAAGCTGCAGTATGTCCTTATTGCCAAATGTAAAATGCTGACCCTGAAGATCAGTTACTTTGTCATTGTACCATATTGGTCCCCATCTCCTGCCCTTGTTCAGCTTGCTTGGCTGTGGCTACACACAGATTCTACTCTTAAAAATATCTATCTATCTGTCTCTCTCAAGAGCAGTTTTGGATCTCTTCCTACATATTTATGAACAGAATAGTGTGGGCTGATGAGAACCAGCTTTCCTCTGAGGCATGTATTTCTGAATTGTGATGTTTCTTGGGGCTTTGCCTGTAATGGCATAGTCTGTGCTTCTCTTGCAGCGCAGCCTGTTGTGCCTGCGCTGGAGGAAGAAGGATGTGAGACCTCCCTGTCTCCTGAGCAGCCAGTTTGAATGGGGACTTGACAAAGGTGCTTTACTGGGGCCCCAGGCTAAGGCAAGGAATTTAAACAGGGATCCCTAGTCGAAGTTTGCTAACAGTATAAGTTGTCTGATGTTGCAGAAGGAAAGGGTCCCTTCAAGGCAGCACCCTCTCCTTCTGTTACCTTTTGGTGAGCAGGTAAGTGAAGAGAGGGCTGATAAAGATGAGGAGTTGAGAAGCTCTGACTCCCTTGACCTACTTACTTGCAGGAGTGTCTGGCCAGCTGCTCCAAGGAATGTGAGCAGTAATGATCCCTCTCCCAAAAGCAACACAAAAGTCTGGGGACTTGTAATTTTTTCTGGTCTGCTTCACAGTTTATACGCATCAGATTTATGGGAGCAGTATCTCCCATAGTCTGGTGCTACCTCTACTTCTCTTCATGAAGACTTCCCTCTTCCTAACTTTCTGGAAATATAAAGACCAAAATCCAACTCCTGCTCACCGAACTCAGTCACATCACTTTCAATGACACAACTAGGAATAAGGCAAGGAGATAGCTGAAAAAAAACGTGTGTTGGCCAAAGCAAGTGCTGAGATGAGCGACAAGTCAATTGTCAAAGCACAAGGAAGTCAGGGAGGAACTGGTAACAAGCAGGAAATTGTGTGGTCGAAGAGATAGCGAGAAAGTGGCATGGGACTGAAAACACAACCCCCTCTGGGAGGGATTCTGCCAATACATCTTGTGTTTCTGCCTGACACAGTTTAAGGATTGATTAAAGCTGTCACCTGAGCAGAAGTGTGTATATACAAAAAAAAAAAAGTCATGTAGTTGTGACAAAAAGAGCATAAATAAAAGAGACAAAACATAAGAGCTACCAATCAAGCATTTTGTTTGAATCACTACAGGAGCACTGTTTTTTTACATACAAGTCCTTTGAAAATTGCTTGCCTAGCTTTAGTGGTTTTCATCTCTTCATATAAATTACTCTTTCAGACTGTGACTGAATCCTGCTTTGTTGAGCAGCAATCATTGGAAATGGGAATCCAAGCTGGTAGCTAAGTCTGAGAAATTCAGGTCATACCTATATGATGTTTTGGCTAAGACAGTTTCTATTTCAAGCAGCAGAGAGAAACTCATCGGAAGACACCATCACAGTTTAACGCCTGTGATTTTGAGAAAAGTTGCAGCTTCTTTCTATTGCTCTGTGGGGTGCTATGACATTGTTCTGTAAGCTACTTGTTTTAGAAAATGTGGCTAGCCATAAAACACAAATATATGGGCATAAATCAGAAAACAGATTATAGTGTGGTCTGGGATAAGAAATCATTGAATGCCAGTATAGGATGAATGAAACTTGTAAAGAGTTGAAGGGAGCCTCCCTTTTTCTTGGCATGAAAATGTGACTTGACTCACTCCATTCTTCTGTTCCCTACAATTGACTTCCAACTTTCCATCCCCTCGGGTGAGTCCTGCTGCATTTTTAATTTCAGAAGTGAGCATTCCTGAAGACCAGATCTTTCAAACTTCAAAGAGGAACTAAATGATAGTGCAAGAAACGAAGTACTGGTCTGCAAGCAGGTATCTTAGGGACAGAAAACAAATTGTGCAATATAAACAATCACTTTTCAACTTATGTGCCAGGAGTCTTCTGGTTGTGTATAATGTAGGCATGATTTAAAGGTATTTACTGATGAGCTGAGGAAAAGAGAGGTGGAAGTGGCAACATTTATAACAATTAATACAGAATTTTCTATTGATTAAGACTTGCAGAAATCTGAGTTGCCAAAGAAACCTAAAAGGATAATATGACAGTTTAAAATAATTTTGAAAATGCAGAGTAATGCCCAGTGTGTATGAAGATTTAGATCAGTCTTCTTAAAACCAGAAATATGGAAAGATGACTACATTCGGATTCCTTATTTATCAGCATTTTGATTTTGCAAAGAATTGCAGAGCTATTGATCCCCATTGCTGAATTCTAGATTAGTGGGAAAGGATGCAAAGTCACCTTTTTGGTCTCCAAGTATAGGAATGAGCTGCCTCAGAAGGTAATTACCCAGGAACAAGCAGGATCTTATTACCTTCTTTGTCCTGCAATAAGGGAAAGTATTACCCCAAAGTCCCTGTATATGTCTGACATTCAAGGCCAGTGGACTGTTTATGGGTTTTGAACACTGGATGAGACTTTTTCACACAGCGGAACTAGACATATGAATATCAGTACTATGCTAGTGATCAAATTATGTAACTGGGCAATTTTTTTCAAGGGTAGCCTTCAGCATGGAACAGCTAATTCTGTTTTCAAGGCTTCCTTTTTGCTGCTTGAAAATGTAAAGGTGTAGGGTTGCTGTGCTCAAAAGTCTCTGTTGATTTCAGTGAGAATTTTGCTCAGATAAAGACTACAGATGTATCATGTTACTTGATTATTTTCTCAAGGCTTTCTTTTTAAATAGAAAGCACAGAAGTATTTTAATTTCCTATGGTTTCCTCTGTTTTATTCGTCCTGATTCTTAGTTGTACATGTTTTATAAATGCCATTGTCCACTGCAGATAGTGTACTGAGAAAATATCAGTGGTGACTTAATATGGCAAAAAATGGAATATTTGACTGTGAAAAATTCCTACTCACTGTACTTAATGTGAAACATAACTTTCTTCCTTTTCTTTAATGATCTGAGCTGTGTGTCAATGAAGCACTTAACAGTGCTCTGATACAAAGGGTTGATAGAGAAGATGAGCGCAATCCCAGCAAAATTGTATAAAACCCAATTAACTCAATGCAATTTTGTGTTTTTTTGTTGTAGCAGAAATTTTTATTATGCCCCTGCATAGATCCAAAAAGCTGCAGAAAATAGTTTTGGAACAGATGATTTTAGTGTCAAGTAAACGTCACAGAGAAAAATATTAGACTGGCTTAGAAGCTGTAATTGCTCTGCCATTCCCAGGACTGGCACAGCCAGAGCATACTGGTTCTCCTCAGTTTTATGCTGGCCAAATTTGGGCATTTTGTAGAACTGCAAAAGTGGTAAGCAATAAACATGATAGTCCTCCTACAAATCCTGAGAGAATTCCCAGTATTTAACTCAAAACTGCTCAGCAAACAGGAAGCAAAATCCCTTCTCTTACTAAATTAATTACACTTTTTCGCATCAAGGGGAATTCCAGTCAAAAAAAAAACAACAGGACTTTCTTGCAGAATAACGAATGGGTATAAATGATACAATCATTAATATACTTATGGAGGAAATTGGACGAAGGTTTCCAACAATCGGGAAAATTAGGTCCCGGAACAGCCCTGCAGTCAGTGACAGAGGCAGAATCCTCCTTGGCTGTGAGGTAACTTCTCTGCATGTGGCTGTGAGGAGACCTTTAAGTTTCCTTAATGGATGAAAAAATAAGCCATCAGGGACCAATTTCTGCTATGCATTGCCTTTCATAAAGAAAGGTTCATCTCCACACATGGCCATAACGAAGTAAGCGTCTGGGGTGGGAGCAAGCTGTAGCAAGAGACAGAACTTGATATTCCATTCAGTCCTTTTCCAGGCCACATGGGAAGATAGTTTGGGGGCAGGGCAAAACAAGTGTGCAAAGACACAATAATGATTAGGATTGCTTATACTGTTGCTTCTGTGAAAATCAAGTAAAATTCTGCAGCCTTATGGCTGCTGTAATTATGCAACATTTCTGCAACTACCCTATGCCATGTTAGGAGAACCTGATGAGGTTGCCTTGGGCTTCATGAAATCGGTATCAGGGAATGAGCATTGGGCAATGGACCACTGAACATATCTGACACTCAGCAAGCAGCTATTGCTTATCTTATTGACAGGTATTCTTTTTAGGGGGGAACACAGGGGAAGCAAATGAAAGCCTTTAGTGCAGATGAAAAAGGTGAGTTTTGAAGGCTCAGCAGTTTTGCGCCAGGAGTCTTAGGTAGTATTATTCTATTAGATTTTATTATTTAATAGAGATTCCTCTGCTTGTGAGGTTGAGTGTTATAAAAGGGGACTTCAAGGACAGTCACTGTATAATGAAGTAGGCTCTTGAGTATACGCAAATGGGTCAGTGAGTGTTCCAGATGTTGGGTCTTATTACCTTTTACTTGCATTAGCTTTAAATTAGTGCAGTTCTGCTGTCATCTTTGGCATTGCCCTGATTTCTGTCAGTGTGAATATTGGAGCTGGGCCTGATGATGTGCAATTTCACATGCAAAATGAAATGCAAAATGGAATGCTAATTACTTATCAAACTGAAAAGCCTTTACTCACATTTAGGAGTGAGTTCCTTTTTTGTTTTGTTTCTCTCACAACTTCTAGAATAAATCTGCAGTGTCATGGCTGGGCTGTTGTTGCTAAAGACTGTAAAAATAACTTAGTTCCAGATCATTGTTCACAAACAATAGGTTGCAGAAGAAATTTCCAAAATGCAGATTTGTAGATCAATGGTTATGTGTTCTGAAATGTAGTTGATGAGGAAAGGTACAGAAAAAAAAAAAGATGATATTGTCTTCCTCTATGTCATAAATTAATTGCTTTTTCTCATTCAATGCATTTTGCATTTTTGCTATGCTCAGGCACGTTTCATAAAAATGTAGTGATAAATTTGCCATTTTATAGTCATTTACTTGTTTTTCACAACTTACACAAGATTTTAATGCAAGGATGGTTGAATGGTTCATAAAAATAATAAATTTATTTCCACTGAAGAGAGCAGGAGAAATCCAGGGACCTACTGTGCATGAGCTGTTTTTCTGTGTATGGACAAGTTCAACATGCTTTGCACTTGCTGAATATGGCCATACCACCACGTGATGGTATTTGCTGCACTACTGGTCTGCTCACATGCAGCAAATATGGCATGGATGCATTGGACTCCTGTGCAAAGCCTACAGAGCTGTTTTTTTCATATGCAGTTAGTGTGAGACATCTGGGACACAGTGCGTGTGTCAGATGAGTTTGGCACATGTATACAGTTTGTGGGAAGGTGCTGCTCATGCTCAGCGACCTTGAAACCCAGTTCTGTTATAGGTGGCAGAATGGGAGGAGATACGTGTGCTCATTTTCCTGGGGTGATTAGTTGTGTTAAATGTTTCTTGTTCTCTGATCAGATGCGAATAATAGTTGTAGCAGGGCCTGATCAATAAAAGGCTTCGATGCTTTAAGTATGCTCCAACAAGGGGAAAGGCAGCTGGGTAATGGCAGTAATACGCATCTGGTCATGAGAGACAGCACCAACTGCACAACCGCTCCTCTGCCTTTTGCCTCCTTGGCTCTGCTATTAGTATAAAGCAAAACCAGAAGTGGTGTGAAATCATTAGACATTCATTGCAGTTCTTTAGATCTGCATGCAATCTTTATTTAAAGGAGTTGTTTTAATGTCTGCAGTAATGTCTGCAATTCTGTATGAGGATTGATGACAATCTAAAGTTTGGTTTGGTTAAAGAAATCTCATTAGAAAGATTGTTTTACTGTGGAATTTTTTCAGGGAATTTTTCAAACCCAGCTGCTGTTGAAATCAATAGAAGTTTTACTATCAACTTTTATGGGATTGGAAAACAAACATGAATGCTTTTGAAAAACCTCAGCCATAATGTTCCTGTTAAATATATTTTAATCCTCTGTCTTTCTGTGTATTTTGAGATTTTGTGCTTGATGAATTATTGATTAAAAGCTTAATTCAATTATCTATAACCACTGAGGGAAAATATACTGGCATTACTTTAGGCAATTCAGTGAGTGTATCTGCCCATTGCTTATTGGCAGTCACAGCCACAAACAGGAAGTTATGCTTTATTAATAAAAAAAAATTACAGATTAACCCTGAAAATACAGGGCTATTATGTAAATCAGTGGTACTCTGTCACACTGAATACTGTATGGAGGTGTCTATCCCACCTCAGAGGAGAGATTGTAGAATCTGTGAGGGTTTAGAGTTACAGTTCAGTGCTTAGGTTAGAGATGTTAACGAAGACGAAAAGACAGTGTAGTTTTACCTGGGACAGAAAAAGTCATCTGAGTATTTCTGTTTATTACATCTCATAAAATACAAGAGCAAAAGAATGCCAAATGACATTTTAATGCAACAAACAGAAACCTGATGGAAATACTTTCTGCAACACATTTAACTTGTGTGATAATAAAGAAGTGAAGAGGCTCAAAGAGGTGTAGATATTCTTAAGACTGACACACCTGTGATTTGATGGGATAGAAGTATATGGGCCCTGAATTTTAGCTAAGAATAAATTTAGCTTCCAATACATGGGCATTAAATTGAAGTTTCAGCTAATCATTCATGATGATGAGGTACGTGATTCCTTGCATAGATCTCCAAAAGCAGTAATTGGCTATCTGAGGAGTTTTAAATGCAGACCACACCTGATGGTTCAATCTACCTAACTATTGCTCAGAGAAGGAAGTATAAAACCACAGATAATTCACTGAGGTGAACTTCACAGGAGCAGAGTCTTTCCAAGTGGCCAGTGAGTTTCTTTTGTAAGGCCACCACTGGGTGGACTGGCTTGTTGATTGAGAGTAAAGTGGCACCAGGAGTGTTGCTTATATAGGTCTATTCCTATTAACTGTTCATCTCATTGTATTTAAACTTACAAAGATTTAGTTTATATTTTCTCCTAAGAAATAAATATTCTTTATATGATCCCATAATGATAATATAATCAATCAATGGTGGACTTGTTCCATGGAATTAATTGTTGTCAGGAGATGTATTTAATGGGATATCGCACTTAATTAGCTTAAGCAACTGATTAAGTTTGTAAAGAGAAAGTGTTATTGATCAAAGTTAGTCTGGGTCGTGATGGGTGACAAGCTTTAATCTCAGCTTCTTGACATCTGCTTTATGTGCTGTCACTATACTGAAGTAGATGCATTAACAAATAAAAGTGTAAAGACTATGAATTCTAGAGATTTTCATCTCAATGGATTGCTCGTTGCAAACATATAAGGCCATATTTGTTCTTCAGCCATCTTTGTGCAACTTACTGAGTTTAATGGGATAGTACTGGGCATATTTCAAGGGGGCATTAAACCTTGTTTTCCTTAGCTGAAAAGGAAGATTATAACATACAATAGAGCAAGAAATGGAATGAAACATTAGACAAAGAAAATATCTGTGCCAGAGTTATGCTGAATTCTGCTCCCATTTGAGTCAATAGTAAAACTGAATGCCTGGAAAAATGGATAATTATTTTAAGTAATTTAATAAGAAACTGTAATAGCATGTGTTGAAGCAAAACATCATTTTGATGGCCACAGATGGAAGTTACTGCTTGAAATACATGCAGGTTTTAGGGTGACATTATCCCACCTAACTTATGGCACGTAAAATTAGTCATCTAGACAAGGCTAGTCATTTAGACCTTCCTTCTGATGCCATAAAGAAAGTGAAACACCTGAGCAGCTCTAGGCAAATTCCCTACTTTTCACCCCAAGAGGATTCCTTTGTAAAAATGTTGATACTTTTTGTTGAGCAGCAATCCTAATGTAAAAGTGTGAAGAGCTCCTTTGCAGTCAATGCAGTCATGACAGTAGATAGATCTGCAAGAATATTTGGCATGGGACCAAAGGTTTTAACCGATTAGTACTGCAGATGGAATAATATTTTGCAAATAGTATTCATTGCAGTTCTTTTCTTTTGTAATCCACTAATTTATTTACAGATAAATATTTCCATTATTCAGTCAGTCTAGGTAAAAATAATCAAGCTGTCTGAGAGAATAATAAAATGAACAGTAGAGGACAGTGTTTGTCCTGGTACTGTGCAGTGATGGTATGGATTTGTGCGATGAGCACAACGCCCTGTGCTGAAAGGAGGGAGTGTGATAACCTTTTGCGATCGTTGGGAAGGAGCACTCATGTAGTTAGGTGGCTCACTACAGTAGGCTACGGTAGGAATACGGGTCGAGGTGTGTGATACATTCAGTCAGGCACTCTTGCAAAGCAAAGTATGAAAGGATAATTCACTTTATCCTTTATCCTAAGTCAATTCACCATGAACCCCCTAAGAAAAGCATCAGAAATACAATCTCTCTACTAGCCTAAAAGAAATAATAGTTAGATGAGAACATGGCACAACTTTGACACCATAATGATTATGTACAGTACACTTACGCTCAGGAGTGAAATGGCTGACATACAACTGTTGCACTATATGGGAAACAACAATGGTTAATATTTAAGCTCATACAATGAGTTTTGCTATCCTTCCAAATGTTTTCTCTATCTGTGTGTATTTAATGATATCCTCCTTTCTTCACTGCCATTTATGATAGGACCTTGTAAACATGAAGAAAGAACAGTAGAGAAAACCGATTGTGTTGTGTTTAATAACGTCCTTATTTCTTCACAATAGTTTCGTATGATTTTTCATTATGGTTCCTGTTTTTTTGCATATGTACAATGTTCTGTGATAAATAGCTGTGAAGGAATAAATGAGGACATTATTAAAACTTACACAATGTTTTTTTCTTTAGATTTCCTTTTATTTTCTCCATATTTACAAGATGCTGTGATTAAACTGTGTCCGGGCAAACATACAACATGATGGACACAGAATATAAGTTGTGCTGCCAACTTGTGTCAACCCATATGCATCTGTTTACCGCTCATACTAGTGTGTGATTTGTACAACTCCAACTGCAGTGGAGTTTCAGTATAAGCAAAAGGAAAATCGGCCCCATTTTTCTGGGAGCAGTATGGTGTCAAGAGCAATGAAATGGGTTGTTCAGCCATTCCTGGAAAAAGGAGGAATGTTATGCTCATTATAGCTTCTTGCACTCCTATTTGGATTTACCCTGATTACTCCTGTCAGCTCTCTTACTGTGTGGCGTGTGCTTTTTCAGGTGTAATGTTTGGTCTTTGTTATGATCTTTCACCACACTGAAAAGCTTTTTTTTTTTTCTTTTCTTCTTTTTTTTTTTCTTCCCAGTAGCTGTTTGAGCCTTTGTCCCTTTCAGTGCAGCTTCCTACAGGTCTCAGGTTTATTTTCTCCCGTATTTTTCTCCTGCCTTTCCCATATTCTTAATTTTACTCTTGTTTTTTTTGATGGTTCATTTTCGTTTCTATTCTTGTGCTATGAGTAATTCATACGTAGACAGATTTTATTTTTCTGTTATGCAGATTTCTTACCTCAGCTTTGTAAGGTAGTAGAAAAAGTAGGACCTGTTTTTTTCCCCTGCCATTAAATCCCACTGATGTTTTTTACAGCACTGTGGTGGTCTCGGGTTGCTCTGTCAGATCATTTGTGGCTCTGTTACACAGGAATACTTCTAATAATCATAAGTGCCCCTGTGTCTTATGGGTTTTAAAACATATTCATTCAAAATTATTTGGATTCTCTAAATAGTAGTTTAATCAGTTACTTTGGTTTCTTCTGGAAAGTCAGTGTCATTAGCAGTTACATTAAACCAGTACTACATTAATCTTTCAAGCAATGCCTTAATCACCTCATATTTTTGAATTCAGTCTCTCATGTCCTACTTCTATGTCTGAACTATTCACAGAGCGCCTCGGTAATATACTTTGAGTGCAGTGTGAGCAACACTGTATTTGGGCTGCAGATACTCCTGGAATTCAGTTCTGGATGTTCATTTTCCATTCTTATTATTAAATCTCTATCTTCTCCATTAGCTACTGTGGCCAAGTAGATATTGGGACTGCTCTTCCTTAGACTTAGTGTCTGACAGAAGGTAGTGGGGGATTTTCATAGAGGTTATATAATTCTAAATTTTGCTTCCCCTGCTGGCTCAGCTTATGCAGTCTCTTGAGTCAAGTCAAGTATTCTTCAGAAAATGCAGTTTTATTAATATTGAACCTGTTCACAGGATTGGCTAGAAAAGTCTACATAGATATTTCAAACTTGTTTCATTTTGATATTGTTGAAAATTTTATTTTTCCATCTTGATCCCTTTTGGTTAGGATTTTGTTCTAAAATATTTGGTGTCGATGTACTACTCATAACACATATCGTACACACAGTTAGTATCACAGGTATAGTGTATATATATGAAGTCTGCATGTATGCTTCCTTTATTAAAGTACGCCTCTTAGTCCAGCCATCATATAATTGGAGAAATATCTACTATAGATGCTATTTCCATGCAGAATTCAGCTTACATTTAACAATGTCTTGGGGGGAAAAGAGCATTATCATTACCTATTCAGCTGATCCCTATTGCAGTTTCAGTTAATATTATTTTTATCAAGCAAATAAAGATCAAGTTTGCTATCAATGGTATAGATTACTGGATATTCAAAAGTACTGTGTAGTTAGATTCTTCCAATTTTTCCTTTCAATTTCTTTTTAGAGTGTTTGATTTTAAAACAGTAGGATAAGCATGCCTTCTGTCTGTGGCGACGCCTGCTCAAGTCCTGGTCCAACTGAAGACGGTGAGTTGAGTCACCATAATGAGTAGTGTGGGCAGAATTTCATTCTTCTTTTTCAGCACTGAGTCAGTCTATAGTGGATCAAGACCCAGTGTTTATGCTTTCTATGCATAAGTTAACTGAGCTTTTGCTTCTAAAGGAGACTTTCTGTTTTGCAGCATATATTACACCAAACTCAAAACCCTGCATTCTTCTTATAGGTCCCCCAAAATCTCCTGAATCTTCTTGCTTAATAGAGTTGTTTTTAATCATCAGACAAGAAGAATAAAAACAATCAGGTATACGACACACAAATCGGATTTTTAAGGTTGGTTAGGTGCCTAGTGATGTAAAAAAGCATCATAATGGACTTTTCAAAAACATTTTTACACCAAGGGTGTTATCTACCAAGATGCATCTGAAAATCCTTTTTGGCCCTTGTTTTCATCTTTAGACATGTAAGCACCTTTGAAAATACATGAAAATACAAAATGACTCTCAAGCGAAGCAGTGATTAAATTTAAACATACCAGTGCTCCACTTCTATACCTATGCCTTGAATGTTTTTTCTGGTCCAAAAATCTGTGCTGGCATTTCATTATTTGCTATTCAGTGCTCATCGTTTGTTATTCTTTTGTTTAAAATGTTTCAGTCATCCAACCAGAGTGCCAGAAACACTGCTATATAATTAGGTTGGTCAAATCATTCCAGAAATAACATAGTAGTATGGTACTGAGGTGAAGATTTTGCAAGCACCCCCAGGACTGAAATTTGTTGATATAAAATATTTAGCAAATACTTGCAGATAATGAATGTTTGAATAAAATTATGGTCAATTCATGGAGAACTTGTGATAAGAAGAGAAAGGGCTAAATTCACAAGAATATTATTCACAACAAATAATTCAGCCACTTATAGTTGGCACAGAACTGACAGTTAAAACCTCAATTTGCTTTATATTGCACAAATTTCACATTCCACCGTTCATTTATCAAGAGTGAATGTTTTAATTAGTTTTCTAGAACTCAGTTACATAAGCTTAAAAAAAAGTTTGTCTACAAAGCAGTTGTTTTGCTTTGAAGTTGGTTCTGTGTTTTCATATGTGTGAAAATATGTCTTAATTAGTCCTACTGAGGTGAAAAATAGGTATTTACACAAGTCTGCAGAATGAAGCTCCAAATGTGTTAAAGAGTAAATGCTAGAAATTTTGGAATTTGTGTGTCTTGGTAAGCTTAGTTTGCCCTTTGATGTTTTCTGTTTTATTCAATAGAAACATTTTGGTGTCTCACTTTTTTATAGGCACAAGAGGTTACACTTGGATTGCTGTTCACAAAAATGCATATAACTTTGAGATCATGACTGGTTTGATAACAGGTAGAGAAGCTGGTGTTTTATAATGAACACAATGTATTTTGTGTAATTTGTCCTCTTTTTCAACTTATGAATTGTCCATGAGCAGGTTAGTTTATTTGCATTTCTAATTATTTTCTAAATAGTTCTTGTTCTGTAGAGAACAGAGGATTTGGTGTTTCCAGGTTCCTAATTAATTTTGAGCAGATATATAATATATTTGATACCAATAGCATTTAGGGAGCGGTAGTTTGTTTCATAAAAGCAGGATTCTGGTGCAAATTCTTTCATGGCACATTCAAAATGAACTCTCCAGAAATATGTTGTTGTAGAAATTTATAATTAGTTTTTAATATCCCTCCTGCCCTTTTTTCCTATCTACTTGCAGAAAATGCTCACAAGAGAAATATGGACATAGTGAGAATTCAGGGCTTTGTGTGAATTTTTTTGGTGTAAACTTCAGGTTAGGTTGTCAGCCTTTGACTAACTTCGGATAAAAAGATGCAAGAGTTTGTGTTAAGTGCAGCACTGGCTTGTCAGCAAAAGGTTGAACTGCTTTCTGTAAGACACATTAAATAAGATTTTTAATGAAAATATGGAGAAAATAAGCTCATTGTCTCATGAAGAATATAAGCCAGAGGCAGCTTTAAAAAAAAATATATATTTTTTGCTGTAATTAGTTTAAGCATAAATGCTACATAAAGCCTTGCGGTCTGTGCGCTGTGTGACAGACTGTACAGTTGGAGTTGGAGAAAGAGCGGTTTAGCAACTGACTATTAACTATGGCTTCTTCCATGTAATATCACATTTTAATTAGACTGAGGGCATGACTATACAGCAAAATGAGGGCATAATTACCACATGTAGGTAACCAAACCAGAGCTAGCTTTTAATCTAGCCAGAATAACAACAAAAATGCGGAAGCATAGTATGGACTACTGGGTAGACTAGCAGATAGGACGTACATGAGGTCCTAACAGACTTGTTGCTTCTCCCGGCAGGTTGTCTTACAGTGCCACATTCACTTCATTTGCCTTCAGTCACCTGAAAGACGGGTGTCTAGCCAAGGCTAACTGTCCAGGCTCTTCCCGTAGTCAATGCCGAGAGACGTGCTTTAGAGTGCCTCAGTTGCCTCCTGAATAAAAGTAAGAGACTGAGACTGTTGGGATAAGCTGCCTTTTGCAGACTGGTGCCTCTGTTCAAGGGTCCCAGGGAGAGCCTGGGGAGCTTTGTTCGACCAGCTGCCGTATTTTGAGGTGGCTGAAGTCAAGTGAGTTGATTTTGCATCCACACTGTGTTCCTGACTGTTGCTGCATGAGGAAAGTTGGCAACCCAGCCATAAGTTGTATCTCCATTTTTCCAGATGCACACACGCTTTGTCTCCAATAATATGATTAGTGCTTTCACTAGGATAAGTGCTTAATGACTTTTAATAATAGAATATCTGAGGGAAATTGTACTGAAGAAGTGACCATCATTTGCTGTACTTATATCATCAGGAATTTTGCTACTGATGTTGACTTGGATATACCAGGATCCAATGTTATAGTCATTCCTACTGATGGCAGGATAGGGTAAAACACCAAAGTATGCCCAGGTAGGGAGATCTGTGGGGGGAAGAGACAGATTTCTGCAATGTTTGTGTCAGGCCTGTAGGACTGGATCTTCACGTAACATATGAAGTGTTGGAAGAGGCCTCAGTTCTGAGGCTGCAACAACAGTAGTAGCAAGGAACACTGTAATTATGTTAAAACAGAAGGGGCTTGTATCCGTTAGTCCCACAAAGTGGTAGGAGGCTTGTTGGGCAAGCTCCCAGACTTGGAAGTTGCTATTTTTGCTGCCTCCCCCACAGCCCCCCTGGTTGCTTACAGCTGCATCTTGTGGATCTTTTGGAACTGGGGAACACTTGGGACAACGGGAAGATTGAGCAACTAACTGGCATATACAGAATACAGGTGAGGAAACGCTGATTTAAGACCCAGACTTTGGCCTAGCTCGTTGCAGTGTGTTGTTAGGTCTGTTTCTCTTGCATAGCCAGGCAAAAGTGGGAAACTGAACAGAAGCTGAGTGGCCTCAACTTTGAGGGCTAAAGGAAAGCGTCCAGCTAGACTTGCTCCTTCCTTCTCGCATCGTTTCAGGAGCGATGAGTCACTTGCTCAGATAAACCAATACAGAGCATAGGGTTATATAGGGTAAGAAACGATTATTTTCTTCAGAAGGCTTGTTCTGATGTCTCTTCTATAATCTGCTCTGTGAGCTTTTCAGATCTTTGAACCTCTAGTTCTGATTTTTTTTCTAATTGCATAGCAAGAAAATATATGTTGTTTTAGCCAAATGTCTAAAATACAGTGCCTTTCAGAAACAATTTCAACTGAACTCACTGAACACTAAAAACCTGCCTCAGCTGCCTGTGAAAAGAGTCCCAGCTGATGTTCTCTAAGATTAGGTCTGATCTGAAAGGCAGTAATAGCAGCAGGAAACTTTCTATTTACTTCAGTAGGTTTTGGATTAAGCCTTTTGTATGCAGACATTTTAATGAAGGATGTACGTTTTCCCGTCCCTTGTATGCACCAGCAGGTAGTGGATAATTGGGCTGTACAACACACTGGAATTCATAAATATTCTCTTTGGGCTAAATTACTTGTTACACATTATTAAAGTTTTATCCAAACTTAAGAATTCCCGTGAGATGTTTCAGAAGAAGGCACCAAAGCAATGCATGCTTGATAACACAAATTTTAATTTCTCCAGATACACAATATATAATCAATAAAAAAATTCCAGTTTATGAAGCTTTCATTTTGGAAAAGATAGGGATTATTGGATATACCAGAATGATTTCCAGACATTAATTTCAAGAAATGTAAAGTCTCTACTGGGAGAAAAGAACTGTCTTGAGGGTTTGGAAAGATGAACAAGGAGTGATATTTTAGACTGCTCATTGCTTCCAGCATCCTCAGATGGAGTGAAGTACACTTCTTGATCCTAAAGGAAGATAATTACTAATTCTCTATAGTCCCAAAGTGGCAATCTCCTTATTATAATGCTAGATCATATACCAGTTTGTCCCTTATCTAATGAGACTGGCTAATTATTAAAATACTCCCTTTTTCTCCAGCTGCTGTTTTCCTTGGTAAACAAATTGCTAAGTTCAGTTGGCTTCCATTTGCACTTCATTGCTTCTTGACAGCAAGCACTCTGCAAAGATGAGGTGCCTCGGGGTGTTTATAATCTCCAAGGAAAGGCGAAACAAATGTAGGCATCATTTCTCTAATTTTTTTTTAATATTGGGCTTCCTCAAAGCATAGCTTTTAAAGCTTGAGTGCAAAACTGTTCGCCCTCCCCCCTGCCCCAGTCTGCTATTAACCTTGCATATGGCCCCTTCTGCACTGGGTTACGGCTCCGCTTCTGCCCCAGTGACAACTGCCTTCTCCCAAGCGCAGGAGGATTGAAAGGTCAAGCAGAGGGCGGTAAGCATGGTGGGCTAGTCCTGCACACTCTTTCATTGAGAAATGGCTCAACCTGAGTTAAAAAGTGAACAAACTGTGCTGAAACATGCCCTCATCAAATAGTTTTTCTTTCATTCCTACTGCAAAGCCAAAGGAGTGGGGGGAGGGAGGGGGGAGATGGCTAGAGAGCATAAACCTGTAGAGGAGTCCATGGGCCCTGCCACACTGCCCGTCTTCCTCTAAGCATTTATGTTGTGCGCCTTTTCAGTTGCGTTTCTGCTACAAAACAGCAATCTGTTACAAGCCTTTCAGCTCATCTTCTTTACATGTAAGGTCAGAGGTAGATAATTAGTAGCTAATGGGCATCAAGGAAATGTTCTCTAAAAGGTTTTCAGACTCTCAGGCAAGAAATAGCTATGTGCTAATGGTTGTCAGAGCAATTATCTTACCTTCCAAAGGATTTTTGGAAAGGTTCTTTCAAAACAAGAAAAGCCTGCATAGTTTTAAGAACTGTTGAATTATTACATACGGTTTTACTCCACGCTGCATTTTTGTGATCACTTGCCATGTGGCAGATTTTACAAAGGAAGAGGAAGTAGCTTAAGCAAGCCATGATGCTGCAGTTCCATGTTTTTCTGGTTGTGTGCAGGCCGTGTGCAAATGAGTAGGAATAATGGAAGCAATTTACAGGGCATAACATACTGTGCCCTGTGGAAGCAACTGCAGCAAGCAGGGTCTGCACAGGAATTTTGTGAATTTTAGCATCTGTAAGATGGAAAGGATGACAACAGGTCATCCTCCATCTTGGAAAATACTCTATCCTGCTGGGCAGTCAGGGTTGGGAACTTGTTCTGGTTATTATATTCTGTTCTGTTCTATAGCACAGTAGTTTTGTTGGTGAGTTACAGTATTTTGTTTCAAGAAAAGTATACCATGGTAAGAATAGCTTAGAAATAATTAGCTTGCTTAGTGAATTTTCTCATCTTTAATGAAATACTGATTTAGAAACTCTAGAGAAGTATGTTTGTCTGCATTATTTAAAAATGTGATTTTTTTTTTGGAAAAAAAAGGATTTTCTTTGGCAAAAATTTGAAGTTGTGATTGATAATATATGAGATATCCTACTCCTATAATAATACTGATGCTGAAATTAGTAGACTCAGATCATACCAGCACTACTTAGAAATTCATACCGGTGTTCTGTCCGTGTTCCCTCTCTGCATCCTGCCTTCGTGCTTGGAGTCTCTACCTGCCTTCTGATCAGAAGCCAAGACCTCCCTCCCATACTGACTAGGGGGTACACATATACACATGAGTGTATATATACATGCATATACATATATATACACACACACACACATGCATATGTGGATATTCACACACACATTTTATATATATCTATATAAATATATATATGAAAATATAAATATGTATATATATGAAGAAAACTTTTGCTTTTGATAAAGTATTTGGGTTATTACCTAGGCTCAGTGGGCGTATAACTAACTTTTTGGAGCTAAAGGTAAGGGATTTAATTTCTGATATTGGCTGTTAGCAGCTGTTTTATGACAAAGCACAGATGCAACTCTAGATAAATCATTTCATTGCTTCACTTGGGTTTTCTGTGCAATCATTTGCCTTTTTTTGGAAGGCAAGAAGACAGTGTTTCCTGAAGAGATGCAAGAAAGGCATGCTTTTAAAAACCTGTCTTTCTTAGTAAGAATGGATTGATACCATAATAATATAGCATGGATACTCCAGTATTGCAGATTACTGATGTGGAAGGAGAGAGAAGGAAAATGTCCTCAAATTTAACCCCTCAATATTGATGATTATTACCAAAAAAAAAAAAAAAAGTGAAAACACTGGTTACACGTTACAAGTATAATGCATGTTGTTCAAGCGTAAAACAGTGGTCTTTATCCAGGAGCCAAACTGGCTGACGTCAATCTGTGAATATCTGTAGGTACGTGGCTATGCCTATTATTGTAGTCTCTCTGTCATACCAGCCAGAAAAGACCTTTTCCCAGGTTACTGTGGGAATAGTTTTTTTTCCATTGAACTCATGAATGCTATAGACTATTAGCAATCTATAAGATTTTAAAAAGGAAAATAAAAAGCACATATCTTCATTCTCATGTTTTCTTTATTTAGAGATACTTTTTGGCATCTGTCTGCACCTTTTTTCTGCCATTCGACTTCCATCTTTGTATTACTGCTAGATTTAAAAACAAAACAAAAACCCCTAACACTGTATTATTATGTTTTAAACCCAACCTTTTTGCAATGTCTGAAATCTCTTTTTGGTATCAATCTGATTTATGTGTGAGCTGACTGTAAGAATCTCATTAAGTCAAATATATCCAGGTTTTGCAATTGTCTTTCATTTTGTATTGGAAAGAAAAGTAAAAAAAATCTTTGTGCCAAGGGCATGAAAGAGAGAAGGATGCTGACCACAAGCTGATCACTAGCATGAAGGGCAGGGCCTGCAACGGGCTGCCAGCTCTCCGCTCTGGCCTGACACCCTGCGGAGAAGGGAGTCGCCTTCTCTCGCACCTCAGGCGGTGCCCTGGTATAGCTCGAGGGGCTTCTCGGCTGCCCTGTCCTTGACTTGGGCTCTGCTTTTCTGACCACACGATCCACCCCAAATCTGAGAAAACTTTGCACTGAAATAAATATGCATTTATAAAAGGTTCTGCCCAATCTGCTTAAAGTGGTAGAGAAAAGGCACATTGACCCAAACAGGTCAAATGTATGTATCAGTCCAGTTTTAAAACTTTGTTCTCAGCACCAAAAGGTAGAAGATGAATTTGAGTGCTGACAGGAGAAACGCACTGTGCTTTTACCTTTCTTAGGTTACCTGAGCCACGCAATGGAAGACTTGGGTTCTCCAGTTACACTACTGTTTAATTATTCAAGAGGCAGAAAGAAAATTGAAAACAAACATCTCTTTGGGGCCTATTAAACAGAGCGAGAGGGCAGGGAATACTGGGAGCTAATGAGATTGCTGTAGTGTCGCGAAGGCGAAGAAGCAGAGAATAGCTGTGATGGGAGCTGGCCACGTGAGAGCAGCAGTTCTGGGATATTTCAAGGCTGTAGCAGGCTCTCAGGGGCAAGACTTGAGAAGCTAATGGAAACAATCATTCATTAATATTTTATTTAAAATATTTATGAAATTCATGTGTTTCTAAATATTTCCAGACTAGTTCTATGAGGTCAGATTATAATGAAGGGGAAGAATTAAGGAGAAATAACATATCTGAAAGATGTGACAAAGTTTGTTAATCATATTCAATCCAGACTGGCCACTTTGAGCAATATAAAGTGAACAGGCTCTGGCTAGAGCTTGCCTGTTTCTGTGAATACAGGAAATTTCTGCAGGTTCTGTGTCTAAATGATCCCACAGCTGGCAGGGGAAGATGATGTGTGCTGTGAAAGAGAAGTGCCTCAGTGCTGAGAGGTTCCTGTGTAACCCAGCACAGCTGTGACATGTGCTTCCACTGAGATTAGTCTCTGAGAAGCCTCTGCAGGAAGATTAATGCTAATTGTCAGAGGTAAAAATGATCAAAATCAGCCACAGCAAACTGAATTGCTGGATTGCTCTGTTGCATTTTGTAAGTCATCGGCATTCTGGATCACAGTAGCTTAATATTTAGGAATGAACGCTTTAACATTTCATTAGACGTATGTGGTAGAGGCAAGAGGTGTGAACTTTTTTCCCCTCCTGCTTGTCTGTGCTGTTTTTGAGCAAGCTGTCATAATAACGGCATGGTACATGCTCAGCCTTGTGTTAACAGCTTTCTGGAGTTGATATACTATTCCCTTTGGGCAGCCTGTGTGCCAGCATGTGGCATATGCACAAATGAGGGAACTGAGAAAGGGAAGGTGGATACTTCTGTGGTTGGCAAATATCTTGGAAAAGATAAGACATCAGACTATTTCATATGACTTAGTGATAGCTAGAGATTTTTCCATTTTTTTTCCTGAAAAGTAGAGATTGAAGAGTACAGATCAGACCTCAAGTACGATTCTGTCTTTTAAAGAATAGTATGAAAAACATAGACAAGTGCCACTGGCTTTGTTTTGGGATTCTTTTACCCCAAGGGAGCTTAGTCCAGGTTTGGAAAAGACCTCTACAAAGTAAAGACTGATACTCTGACAATATTATCTGAGTGTCTAATAGTGTAAAGCATGGTTGTCTAAACTGTAGTGCAGTACACCTGAGAGTAATGTTGACCTATAAACATGCTTAACTCTCTGCAGCTTCCCTGGAAGCTATAGCTGCTGGTGAATTTACTTGCTCGCACAATACCCTAATTAGGTAGTTTGGTATAATCTTTTCCTTATACAGATATGCAGACTGAAGTATAGGTTAGTTGTAGCTTTACCTCAAAGTTTGCAGGAAAAGAACTCGGATTTAATTCTGCTTTCTAGCTTTTGGGAATAGAACAACCTTCATCCAATAACCTGCGCTTTCCACCATATTCATTATTATGCCCTGGTTATTGTTCATTTTATTTTAAGGTATGTCACTGAAGACATTGTTCCTAGCATAGGTTTGCAGTGTATGTGTCTGCTACAGATGGATGCTCTGTACCTCTCTGACAACAGAGCAGGCATCTTTCATTTCACACACTCTAGAAACTGCAGACTTGTAAGTTCCCTTTAGCCAAAGTTTTGGATTTCTAGATATAATAGTCATAGTTCTACTGGTTTCCTATTGTCTAAAATACTTGGTCTTTTTCCACATAAGTATCAAAAATTTGAAAAAAGGGTTCAGTTTTGGTGCAAAGCATTTCTTCTCCTTCTGATTTAGGCTCTTGACAGCTCAAAGCTCAGTATGCAAAGCACCTGTGACCATGCTCCAAGACAGTCAGTAAACACAGCTTATCAAAGGCATTCATATTTCTCATGTTTATTTATGTCAGTGGGAGTTATGAACCTTTACATATCTTCAAGGCTCTGACCTTCCAATTTATTTCAGAATGTGCCAAAATATTATTTTCTTCACAAACAGACTTCTAAAAGCAGAAGAAATGTACTTTTTTCCTTGCTTTATTTGGATCTGAGGAATTTATCAATTCCAGAACAGCAATTTTTAAACAGTAGGCATTAAAAAAAAAAAGTTTTGACCATCATCAGGTAGCAACAGCTTATTTCTACAAGAGCCATAGGTGACTGTTGTGGTCCACAGGAGTAGCGGGAAAGAATCATACGCAGTCACAGAATGCAGATTCAGTTCCAACTTTATTCAGCAATGTGCCCATCTTATATATGTTTGTGCAGTCGTGGCATGCAGGCACGCGGCGCCTTGGCCACTATGATTGGTTAGCTGCTATGAAGCACGCGGCGTTTGCCTTAATATGATTGGTTTACAGTTTCTGTTCACGCGCCTAAAGCGAATACATGATCGGTGCAAAGTTGCTGTTCACGTGGAGGGGCTTATCAGCCCCCTCCTTTACTTATTTATCACTACTTATCTTCCCCTTCTGTAATGGTCTAGGAATGCTCAAGGACAATTCACATAGCCACAGGGATCCTCACAGATTATTGTTGTGAAGCACTGCAAGGGCCCCAACAGGTGACAAGCATTATCTGTTGTTTATGTGTTCCAGTGAGATGTAAACTTCAGTGATTTCACTGTTTCAGTCTTGATTTATACTGGTACTAGTGAGGTCAGAGTCAGGATCACTGGATTTCACGCTGCAATGTAACTCATAGATTTACTGTAGTACAGAATTAACTTTAAAAGTTCAGGATATAGTGGCACAGAGTAGATTAGAGATAAAGATATGGTTTGGCAGTTTGTAAAACTATATGGCGACAATACTTACTGTCTGTTCCACTATCTTGTAAGAAAAGGCAATAATGCATATATGTAGGTGGTATAATTGCAGTTGCTATAGGAACCTGCCTTTAGTTAGTAAGTTCCCTGAGTTCTGTGGATTAAAATTTCAATCTCAGCAATGCATTAATATAATATTTTGCATAACATCTCCTTAAATTAAATCCCTCAAGATGTCGTTGATAAGACCGCCAAAGATAGTATTCATAAAATCATCTCCTCTGATATAATCCTTATTAACATGTAGTGTGTACAAAAACCAAAAAATTCCACTGAGTCTTTTACTTTAATGTGTCTAGATTTTTTAAATATTTTTGGTTTTTATATATATTTGTTTTTTACAATGGGTGTTTAATTCTAGAAAAGTCCTGGATAGGAGTCAATTACCTGACGTAGTGCTTTTTGCAAAGTAGCTTAAGCTATTTTTACTTTTTAAGCTTTCAGACAAAATGGAAATATTTTTTGCAAAATGATTCTAATCAACTAAGAAATATGTTTTAAAAATAATTCAGAGGAAACATTTCCAGTGCTGGTACCTGAAAAGAAAGATACCTTTTTAAAAGCTTTTGGCTTTTGGAATTTCCCAGTGTAATATTTAAAGTTCATATTTTTAAGAGAGTTTCGATTTTTAGGTTCTGCTTACCCACAATTTGGGCCAAATTTTTGGAAATAAATCTGTACTTCCCTGGATACTTCTTAACGATTATCAAATGAAAAATAAAAGTGTCTGCATACAGTAGTTCCCATCACCATTCTTCTGGACAGTTATTTAAAACAAGCCCTTTTGAAGGTTCACTTGTGGTTTCTGTTCTTTTCCACAAATCCAGTCCTTAGAGGCTTGCCCTGCTGCATGGCGGGGTGTGAGTCTGTGCTATTGGCCCAGATACGTTGTGCGGAGAAATACGGCTTTTAGCTGGGCGAGACCTCCACCCAGGAAGAACTGAGGATTTCCTTAGCTGTGGTTTGGCTCTGTATTAATAAGGGGTGGCAGCTGGTCCTGTCATATTCTGTGTTACTGCATTAACAAGGTGACCTTCACAAAAGCATTCCTAATGTATTATTTCAGAGAGAAACTGTGTAAATATAACCCATGAAAAGTAATTCTGTGCATGCTCCCTCTCTGGTATTTTGCATCATGGGAGGCTACGCGTGCACAAAGTGACAGAGTGGTGCCGATCAAAAGGAGTAAGTTATGTAGGGCTTAAGCATCCCGCTTCCTCTGGTTGCCACACTGCGGTATCTTCCCCAGAGTGACTACATTATTTTTTCATTGTTGTTGTAAAAGGAAGTTAAAAATATCAGGAGATGATAATCAGGAAAAAAAAAAGTAGAGAAATTAAAGTAAAACAGCATATAGGAGAAAATGTGATCCTGTGAGGGGGAAGGGAGAGTGCGATGACAACTGTGGTTTCCTGGCTAGCGCAACGTGTGACACGTCCCGCTATGTGCCAGCCGCCCCCTGAGTTTAGCTCGGGCCTTTGGTGCAAAGGAAACGGGGGAGCACTGCTAAGCTTGTTCCCTTCCTTCCTATTGAAAAAACTTTGGTAAAGATAGGCAGTAGTCCATGCTTTACCACTAAATGTGGTTTCAAAATAAGCAAGGGTTTCGCGATACCTACTGCTATTAAGTTCAACAAACTGTCAAAATGATGTCAATAATTTTTGTCCTCTGACAAATGTAAAGGATTTAATTTGCCAGGAGGAAGTGCATACAGGCAGTCGTATCCAGTAGTAGCAGCGGCAACATAGCCTTTCCTCAACAAAGTCAGACTTCTCATCAAGCTCTGTGACCTTCTCAAAACCCAATGATATCATAAATTATATTTATTTTAATGGCAGTAATGCCTGTCTAAAAATATTCTGCATCTGTACTAAGCAGCAATATATAGCACAGACACAGTAACAAGTACATGGGGATATATAGTATGTGTTAAAATCCAGCAGACTTAGGGTGAAGTGTGCCTTATAGTACAAATACTTCCATTTTAGTGTGATCATCTGAGGAATAAGATACTGCTGATTTTGCAAAAGTGAATCAGAATTTGGTCCAAAATACATGATCATAAGTCTGAAGCTTCAGTTTTCAGATTGCTGATGTACACTAGTTTCAGGACTCAACCTGCCACTTTGTTTGTGCTTGGAATTTTGTATTTTCATTTAGGATTTTGCAGCTGAGGTATGACAAACGGTGCTCTGCATATTTTACAGCAAGTGGTGTTCTGACCCTGCAAAGGTTGTGTTTTGAAAAGATCAACATTTGTGGGTAGAAGTAATTGGGCTTGGCAGGACACATGGTTTTATGAACTAAAACTTTTTTCTGTAGAGCATGATTAAAAGTACTGCAAAATGCCTAATTTTACTAGTGGACCTGGTGAAGTTAGTGGACTGTTTTGTGAAATAAAATAAAAAATGCCCCCATGAATTAAGAAAGAATAATCCTGAGTGATAGGTCTGATATTGCACAAACACATCCCGTTCAGAGGCTTACGCCTGCCAGCTTCCTTGAGGCTGTATTGGGTCCTGCCAGAAATGGGGAGGCATGAAGATCCTAGTTCCGTCTTCATAACTTCTACCTAATCCTTACTTCAGGGATTCAGTCAGGTAAAATCCCTAGAAGCTGTGTTCTATTCATTGCTCAGTCATTCGCGTTGTGCTTGTGGAGCCAGGAGAAACTGGAAGCACAGACTTTCAGTCGTACAAAGGATTTTCAAGAGAAATCTTAATTTCTGCTGTGCTATGAAACACTACAGAAGTGGTCCAAACTTGATAGCATAAATGTTTGTGGCAATCTCTGTAGAGGTGCTTTTCCACCCAGCGGTGTTTCTGAAACATTTCTCCTAGGCTTATTGCAGTGTCTCTTCAGGGATCTGGAATGGACCCTGGGCCACTGCCCGTAGCCACAAACACTAGGCAAGGTTTTCTTAAAGAAATTGGTGCAGCTGAAACTGTTGAAGTGATTCATTTTCACTGTGATCTGGCATGTTTTAAATTAACTGTATTCTGTAGATGAAAGTAAGAAAGCATTCGCTATATAGCCTTTCATCATGCCATCGTTCATAAATATTCATGTACAGGACTGGGCTACTAAGTAACATATATTTGATGTATTAAAAACCAGAGGCTAAAAACTTCCTGAACAGGGCAGCTGAAGCTGCACACTGCTAAGAAGAATCCCTCTCCAAAACCAGGCAGCAGAATAGCTGCCTGCTGTTTCATCCTCAGAGTATGCTGTGTTGCAGCAGCCTTTGGCAGGTGGAATTTCCCTGGTATTACTGACGAGCTGGAGTGGAGAGTAGCTCTGAAGCTGCTCTAATTTACATCAGCGAATAAGTTTGTTCAGCATGTCCCTGTAGTGCTTTTTTTAGTGGGTTAAAATAATCCACTTTGACCTCAGGGCAAAACCTTTTAAACAGCACAATAATTTGAATCTTTCAGGCTTGGTCATAATGAATCTGTCTCAGAAACTGTAACATTCTCTCCTTACTTTATAAAAATAAAATCGGAAGTCACCCTCAAACATTACACTTTCACTTCCAATTGTCAAAATAAAATATTGCAAGTCTGTTGTGTCAATGGCATGTATAGAAGAAATGGAAAATAAATATCTTGTGGTGGTCATCCTCATTGTAAGATACAGCTGGGGCCAACTAAGTTTCCTGTTTTACAGTTCAGATGCTCTGTGTGTGTGCATTTGTAAGCATCAGTGAACAGACGAAATTATCACCTGAATTGTTTTGCTTTGCTGTCTAAATGATCAATTCATTTCTGTATTTTCTATCTTTCTCAATATCTTGAAGTGAAGACTACTTTGACTTCTTAATAAACCGGGAAATTTGGATGTACAACTTGAAATGTGGGGAAGATTTTTGAATGAACTCTGTCTATCAAGATTTTTTTAAGGTGTCTCACGTTGGGCACCCACAAATGGAGATGGATGAAGTCATTAATCACTTTCTAACCTAATCATGGACTGACATGTCTTACATTTTGATATATTCTCTTTGTAATGAAGTACAACTTCAGCTGTGTATGTCTGCCTGAGCAGCTGAGACTTTCAGATACCCTGGGATAAGGGTAAAAGTTTTATGAACAGAGAAGAGCTGGCCAAGTCATGTTTATAGTTCTGTTAATTTTGGATGAGTCTGCACCTATAGCATATAGCATATGGATTGCCGGCTGATTCAAGAGGGCTGTTCCAGCAAGATGGGGGCAGAAAGGAACAAAAGCCAACAGACAGCAAATAACATGGTTGCAATCCGAATTTAAAACCATGTTTTAATATTACAGCTACAGACATCTTGGAGGATTTTTATACTAAGCAGTTTCCATTTTTGCCAGCACCAGAGTTTCTGCTTATTATGCTTTAAAATTAAGTCTAATCTCTGCATCATCCTGAAGGGTGCTGAATGTCACAGTAAAACACATTTACACGTGTTTCTGCTGAAATTGTGTGAAAGTGTTTTGTCAGCTGCTTTAATTTGCTTGTAGACAAGTATTTTTATCAACATTAGAGTGCTTTTATTCATGTCAAGTTACACCTGCCTCTTCATCCAGTCCCATGCCTGCAATATTCATGGGTAATTAGCTACCCAGCAAATGATTATAGTCTCAGGTGTATGCAGGGTCTCCACTGAAAATTTTGCTGTTGAATTGAATGAAGCCAGGATTTAAATACTAAAGGCCAGGATGTGGTCTTCTTGCTCACTGCTGATTTGTCCTTTCCTGTGCTTGCAGTGCCCCAGAGAGCAGTACGTCGTGCAAGAGAGTATAGTTACTAAAAGCGTGAATGGAGAAATTTCTAGTCCTATTTAAGGCCGTTGCCTCCACTTGTACAGGGCATCAACAGAAAGAAAAGAAGTGCGGATCTTGCAAAATGTTGACTGTTTAAGAGGTGAGAATTGCTCTCATCTCCCCTTGCTTATTTCTTGAATGAGAAATAGGAGTGACCAGTATCTGCAAGGAAGCATTCGGTATAGTGGAAACAATAATTCATAGAATATTATGTCTAGAAATGAATCCATTTTTCTTTGATGTACCATGGCAAAGCATGACAGGTCATCTCCTTTTATAGTCTGTATATTACATTTAAAAAATAAAACTCATTAGTATTATCTGATTAGGTATACAAATTGCAGTGTAAAGGACCCTAACTAAAGAATTTTGGGAGCAAACTGCAGAGGATTTTAAATCATCACATTTTAATGTCATAGTGCTACATTGGCATTGAGAAGTATTGATTATGGTCAAATTTTGCTGGTGTTAAATGGAGTTGCGAGCAGTCACACATGGACAGGTTCTTGACAACTTGTGGGAGCAACTACTTATGTTGGTTGTTACACAGGGAGGGGTCTAAACAGACAACCAGGCCTTGCCTATGTTTCAAAACCTGTGATTTCTTTTAGTGTGTTTGTGAACATGGTGTTGTCTACTCAGCGGAATGCAGATTTAGAAGTTTTTAATTGTGAATTCTTTTTATAACTTCTTAGCTGAGACCTGCCTTTGTAAAGTTCATGTAGCAATCTGCTCCTTTACTTTCACCATTCATGCAGTAAGGATGAACTTAAACATACTCTGTAGACTGCAAGAGAAACTGTATTTCTCTCTCATACTTTCCTCATTTCAGATTGAAAAATATTCAAAAAGAAAGGAGATGGACTACAGCATTGTGCACTCTCACTAGTTAGGTGCTAGTTCTTATTCTGCCTGCCAGGGAGTATGAAATAGTGGCACAGCTGACAACTTCAAGGCATCTCATCCTGGATCCAGCTTCTGCCACCTGCCTTGCACTAGCTGGTCTGCACACAGGTCTGGTGCAGCCTTTCTGCTCTGCCGTCAGGCTTGAAAGGTCATTTCCTAGCAAGGGAAAAACATCACCATCTTTAAAAAAGGCAATCTTTCTCTGTTAAAGAGAAGTCTGTGTCCTTGGAGATAAATAAGCTGAACACAGTGCCAGCATAGTAATAACTTGCAAAATATTTTCCTAAGAGAACAAACAGATCTCTGAGAGTCTGGAATTTACCCGTGTTGCTTCTGCAGCTCTGTTCTGAAGTTCTTACAGCAGTTTTTCACCTTTAGGTTCCTATTAAGGTTTCAGCTGGAAAGACTTGCTCCTCTTTCTTGCATCTTGAAAATTTTTTGGGTGTGCAGTACATCCTGGCAGGTGCTTCAGTTTATTTGTGGTATGGTTTCATCTATGATTTATTTAGAAGCTATTTAATGTCCCATGGTCAATATTACAAGTTAGGGATGTCTTTCCATAGTCTGAAACAATTGCTTAATAATCCTTCCAGGATGAAAAGCAAGCACGTTTTCTGGACGATTGTTTGACCCTATACATACATTACATTCAGTATGACTTTCCTCAGCTATCATATCAAATATCTTTTGATTAAACAGTTCATCAAAAATAAATGAATTATGATCTTGGTAGTAGTACTGGCTCTTATTCTTGAATTGAATTCAGACTAAAGCTGTCAGATCATGTAGTGCTATATATTCAAAAGCAATGAAAATAAATCCATAAATGTCAAGTGTGTGTGTGTTTGTTGGAACAAGTTGCCATAACGTTAATGCAGCTTTATTTATTTCTAACATAGAGTAACAAAGTGGTACTTCATTATGAAGATGCACAGAGTATAGACTAATATATCTGGATGAATGATATGTAACTATAGAAAATCAAGCATCTCTAGTTCAAAAGAATCTGAAGTTTAAATAAATCCGATAGATTGGCCCCATGTCTCCATAATTTATTGATTGAAGAAGCAGGTAAAGTAGATGAAAAGACCTAATGAAATGCTACTGTTGTGTACAAGATTTTTCTTTCCATGTTGCCTGAATTCAAAAGAACAGGGCTGGGTATGTTTTAGGAATATTCACTAAAATCCTTTTTCATCTTCTCTAAATGATAAACTTTGTTACTGTCTTTGACAAAATATTATAGTAAATATAATCAGCATACAAGTGGTAAACATTATTCTGAAAGCAATGACAGAGGTGCTTCCTGAAAAAATTTCAGATTTGTGGTATTTATACCCTCAAAGTGAAAACATCCATCCAGTTAAGCTCATATCATTTGAGACTCACAGAAAGAATTTACAAGTCTAACAAAAGGGTGGAAATGGAAATTATTCTGTTTCCATTTTACAGGTGAACAGTGGTGGCAGAGGGAACAAAATCCTCAAGAGAATTATAAAAGCTAGTTGCAAACAATGTGAGGTAGGTTTAAAAAATGTACCTATACAAACCTTATGTCATGCAAATAATCAGAAGCAGATGCTAAACTAAACTTTGATAAGGGCCAGTTCTCAGCATTAGTTAACAAAAAATAGAGGAGATCTATATTAAAACCCAAGAGGGATATTTGTTATACTTGCATAACATCTGCAAGCATAATTTTCTTGCTGTGTTTTAACAGTCAAGAATGTTCTTTGTAATCCTCATACATAATCTAGAATCATCACTTTTTCACCAGTAGAATATCGGTGGGGGCAGCATGACACAAATGTGGTCCAACAGCGTGAGAAATTGCACAAAGAGGCAAGCTTACAGCTGTGACCCCAGTGTTGCACAGGCTTGTGTGTGTATTTAACTGTTTGAACTCTGGAATCTGCTAATCGCAATAAATGTTTTCCTTTGAGAATAGGTTAAGTATGTATAAAGTCTGTGCAGAGTCACGGCTACTTAGCCCCAGTGCAGGGCCAGACGGAACACCATGTCACTTCTCCCAGCAACTGGTTCAGATGAGCACAGGTTCTCATGGAGGTGACCCCAGCCGCTTGAAAATATAATGGAAACAATTATTTGGTTGCAGCTGCTGTAATGCAGCAGACGGAGGCAGGCCCTCTTGGGTATCGTCTCCGTGCGACTCACCCTTCCCAGGCGGTGTCTGTCTCAGCAGTCAACATGACACCATTGCTGTGGGAACATTAAGGTGAGATGAGTCAGAATCCAATTCTGTCTTGGTTTAACTGGGATATCTGCTTTGTGCATAACTACAGTACCTGAAATAAAGTAATACAACCACCAGTTTAACCTGTTTTAATTCAACTGAATATTATAAAATAACTAAAAATGGGAACCATTGCTTTAGGCATGAAGGTTTGTTATGCAGTCACAAGGTTTCAGCATGTTGCTAATTAAATGCCTTCTCAACTGTTTAGCTGTGTAATATACTATACTATACTAAGTTGCTAATTTTAATTAAAGATCCTTTATTCTTGTTTTTTGACACCCCCCCTTCACAAGATTAGTCAGTTTATTGTCTAATACTTCTTTGCACTTTCAAAAAAAGAGAAATATTCAAGTCATGGTATTATAGTTGGCAGTATGCATCTAATCTGCTCCCAAAATGGATTTTTTCCCCCATATAAATTCAGAAAGATAAGTAATTGAAAACCTTTTGTAACAAAAATCCCATCAGTTTTGAACCGATAGCCCAAGCACAAACTTTCAGCCTGATTTGATTTTAAATTGCCTGATGGTAAATGTATAAAATTGGGGGTGAAATTTTTAAAAGCTCGCAGAGCGTATCTGTTGCTCTTCTCCAAGTAGTGCTGAAAAACAGTTTTTTTCACCCTGTATCTTTACCTATATCTGTAAAATATTGCTCTTGGTGTTGCTGCAAAGCGAAGACAATTATTCTGTATAGCAGCACAGGGCTAGGATTCATAGCTGATTCACTCAGTTACTGTTTTCAACAATATTCTTACTGGGATATTGCTTTTTGTACGCTTAAGAAGAATGAATAAGATTGGATTGTATGCAAGATGAACCATAAAGAAAAAAATTCATAGTTATTGACTTTAAAAAACATAAATTGTCAATTTAACACTTGATGATGCTTGAATGTCCTGATCATTTTTTTTTTAGTATCAGGAAAAAAAAAGGCGACTGAAAACAGTAGCACAGTCAACATGAAATCTACTACACAACATATAAATTGTCTTTTACAGGTTTCAAAACACAGCTGTGGTTCTAATTTTAGGAAAAAATAATCACATTTGTTCTATGCACTACACAGTCAGTAAAATATTTCTTATTCTGCCTATTTTCTTAAACCCATCCACATAGGAAAGAAAGTGCAAACAAAGCTGTATCAGCATTGAATCTTCTTATGGGTTGAAGTCCTGAACTTGCGGAATTCAGTGGGATTTTTACTGATGTCTCTAGTGAGCTAGGGTTTTGTGCCTGATATATTTTTATTTTTTATTAATTCTTACATTTCACAGTACATGAGGACTGACCACATATATTAAATATATTCAACTGATAGAAGAATAGACATTGGGGTGAAAAGTAGTTTGAGGCAGAGTCAACTTTCTTATACTACTCTTTGCAGACTTTTTTCTGACTTCTTCATAAAAAAGCTTCATAGATGGAGGTGCCATGTATGTCTTTGGCATACTGTTCTTGTACTTTATTACCTTTTTAGTGAGAATATTTTACATAACATCTAACCTAAATCTTCTTTTGCAATTTAAGCCTGTTACTTCTTGTCCTACCCACAGTGAATATGGAATACAGTTCATTCCTGTTCTTTTCACAGCAGTCTTGTGCAGTCACCTGTCATCATGAGATCCCTTAATCTTCTCTTCCATACAGTACAGGAACCTAACACTTCCAATCAGAGGTCATATTTTCTAGAGTTTGGATGACTTGATAATCTACTTTGGACTTTGGACTTTGTCTAATTGACTGTCATCTTTCATGAATATGATGCTCTTGAATCAGCTACAGTATTAGCTACAGCACAACCGATGTGATAAATTTCCAGAGTTCATAAGGTTTGTTTCATGTATTCATGTCCAACACCTCTATTTGTACATGATATTTCACTTTCAGGTGGAGGAGGATAACCCTATATTCTTTTTTTGCAGAACGGCTGTCATCCGTATCCTGTATTTTCACAGTGGACTGAAAATAGCACTTTGCACTTGTCCTTATTTGACAATATTGAATTTGTTTTCAGACTATTTCCTTGCTTTTCCAAGGGTTTTTTTTTACTATAATGCTATCTACTAAAGTACTGCTAATCCATCTAATTTTGTATCTTCTGCAAATTCAATAAGTATACTTCCCATCATCTCAGCCAAGTCATTAGTGGAAAATACTGACTAGTACTGGCCAAAAGCAGGCCTCTGAGGAATCTCACTTGAGACTTCCTTCCAGTTTGACAGAGAACTACTGATAACTAATTTTCAAGTTCTTTTAATCCAGCAGTTGTGTACTCATTTTACAGTAGTCCATGTTGTCTTAGCTTGCTTATGAGGATATTGTGAAACTGTTAAATGTCTAACTGAAATCAAGATACATCACCTCTAATGCCTTTTTCCCATATCTAAAAGGCCTGTTACCCTGCCACACAAGGAAATTAGGTTGGTTTGATGTTATTCTGGATAGAGCTATGCTGGCTACCTACCACTGTTATTTTTTAGGGGCTTATAAATCATTTATTTTAATGATTTGTTCCATTGTTTGGTAGGGAAAAGAAACTAAACTTTGCAGTATAAAATTGCAGACTTTGTTTAATTTCCCGGGCTTCACGTTTTCAATGTCTAAATATAAAATGAGGTTAGAGTGTCTTTCAGAATCACAGAATAGTTGGGGTTGGAAGGGATCTCTGGAGATCACCTGGTCCAACCCCCTTTTCAAGCAGGGTCAGCTAGAGCAGGTTGCCCAGGACCATGTCCAGTCAGGTTTTGAATATCTCCAAGGAGAGAGACTCTCCAGTGTGTCTGGGCAACCTTTTCTGATGTTCAGCCACCCTCACAGTTTTCTTATATTCAGACAGAATTTTCTGTGTTTCGGTCTTTTCCCGTTGCATCTTGTCTGGTGCTGTCACACCCTCCCATCAGCCATTTATAAACATTGATAAGATCCCCTTGAGCCTTCTCTTCTCCAGGCTGAACAGTCCCAGCTCTCTCAGCCTCTCCTTGAATGAGAGATGCTCCAGTCCCTTAATCATCTTTGCAGCCCTTTGCTGGACTCGCTGCAGTGTATACTTATCTTTCTTGTACTGGGGAGTCCAGAACTGGACACACCACTCCAGATGTCATCTCACCAGTGCTGAGCAGAGGGGAAGGATCACCTCCCTTGACCTGCTGGCAATGCTCTGCCTAATATAGCCCTGTTGGCCTTCTTTGCCGCATGGGCACATTGCTGGACCATGTTCAACTTGTTGACCATCAGGACCCCTAGGTCCTACTCTGCAAAGTTGCTTTCCAGCTGGTTGGCCCCCAGCCTGTACATGGGTTACTTCTCCCCAGGTGCAGGATTTTGCACTTCTCTGTGTTGGACTTCATGACTTCAGCCTGTTGAGGTCCTTCTGAATAGCAGTGCAATCATCTGGTGTATCAGCCACTCCTCCCACTTTTGTATTGGCTGTGAACTTGCTGAAGGTGCATTTGGTCCAGTCATCTAGGTTGTTAATGAAGCTGTTAAATAGTATTAGCCCTAATATCAGCCCCAGGGAGACACCACTAGTGACTGGCCTCCAGCTGGACTTCATGCTGCTGTTCACAATCCACTGAGCCCAGCAAATCAGCTGGTTTTCAGTCCACCTCACTGTCTGCTTACCTAGCCTGTACTTCATCAGCCTGTTTATGAGTATATTTTAAGAGACGGTGTCAAAAGCCTTACTGAAGTCAAGGTAAACAACAGCCGCTGCTCTCCCTTCATCCACTGAGCCAGTTGCCTCTTCATAGAAGGTTTTATTGTTGGTTAAACATGATTTCCCCTTCGTAAATCCATGCTGACTACTCCTAGTCACCTTTCTGTCCTTCACATGTCTGGAAATAGTATCCACAATTAGTTGCTCCATTAGTTTCCCAGGAATTGAGGTGAGGCTGACCAACCTACAGTTCCCCAGATCCTCCTTGCCCTTCTTGAAGATTTGGGTGACAGTTGTTTTCTTCCAGTCCTCTGGAACTTCCTCTGATCACCTTGACCTTTCAGAGATAGTCAAGAGTGGCTTTGCAAAGACAGTGGCCAGCTCCCTCAGCACTCGTGGGTGCAGCCCATGGACTTGTGTACATCCAATTTGTTTAAGTGTTCCCTAACCTGATCCTCCTCCCACAAGGGTCTTTGTTGCTCCAGACTTCCTCTCTGGTCTTATTCCTGAAGGCTAGATGTATCTGTTATAATGTCATCAGAAGAGAATCTTACACTTTCTAAAAGTATCCCAACCTTTTGGGGGATCTCTGGGATCTACAGTGCTATAAACAACAGTAAAAACTGAGTAAGTCTTGAGTTTGTGGTTTGGCCGAAATAACAGTTGACATAGTATTGAGAAGATAACACTGATTCCAACTGAATTATTCTTTTTAACAATACAGAATATCTGCCAAACAAATGGAAACCACTCACTGTGGAGGAAAACTTCCTTTTAATTTTTAAATACAGCTGGCTAAATAGTAAGGCTGCTGGCAGGGAGCTGTCTAGTGCTTGCCCGGAGACTCTGTCAAGGGAATGGTAAATTAGCTAGTGACTGAGTTGTGCTATCCAGCAAGGGTAGTGATTCCCTATAATAACACCACATGTTCAATACCTAAAATATTGGAGGAAAAAATGGTATAGTTCTTCAAATAACAAAGATATCTAACTACTGCATTTGCCAGTTCAGGGATTGTTACTTCTGACATCTAAAGGGGCTATAGACAGGAATTAAGTAAATTGCCGATCCCTTCAAGAGCTACAGTACAAATGCCCAGTGCCTAACAAACCAGAAATGAAAACAGAATAGAAGCAGCATTTCACAATGAGGACGGGAGATAGAGCTGAGACATCCAAAGGGCCAGCTCTTCCTTAGAAACGTGCTGTTCCTCAGTCTTCAGAGGCATGGAGTCACTGTGTGCCCAAAGTGGTGCTGAGAGCAGGGGAAGGCAGTGTAGGAGAGGTTCTTGGCAGTTCTCAGTAGGTGGCAGAGAATAAGTCAAGCAATTGCCAGATAGTTCCTGTGCATATATTAATTAGTAGGAATAATACAAAATTTATCAGTTAAATGATACTGCTTATGTCTTCTCTTTTGCAAAACATCACAGTTAACTTTTCCTGTTATGTTTTGATAATTATACTGTTTTAATGAGCAACAACACATCTAAAGTGTGCTGAGTTGAATGTGAACAGGTCTCACCATCACATTTTCTTGGTGCTTTACATAATTCTATAATTCCTTTCAAGAACGTTAACCACAAAACATGGACATAGCATGACCTAATGTATGTATGTGCCCTGAATCTTGTACTGATACAGACTGGAGATCATTTAAGCTGACTTATCTCTAGGCAGGTAACTGCAACACCAAAGTTAGGATTAGAGCTCCCTAAAGTTGCTATTCTGAGAGATTGGACAGACTGATATTTATGTACAGTTTAGAATAACGAGATATCCAAATCAATCACTTTGATTAGGTGCTTAAGGAGGTGGAATGGATCTGGGCACTACTGACTAAGATCATTTTACTTTGATGAGGTTATGTCATTGCATTTGAATTTGGCAATGTTTGGTGGTTCTATCTCTTTGGGTTAATTTGTGTGTGTGGAATCTAGGGTCAGAAATATTTTTATGTTATGATTATGCTTGACCTAATGATGGAAAGTCAGATAATAGTGTCTTCCATATGCAGGAAGATTTTTCAGCAATAAAGAGCAAAGTCAGTGACCAAGGAATATGTCTTTTCAATGAGCTTTTTGTAGACTGTATTCGATACAAAGAGTGCTATACCAACATATGTTTTCAGCACAATGCACAGTTTGCTAATATTAACAAGAGCAGGAACTACACGTGCGATTCACTTCAAACACTGCAAAGATGTCTCTGGCGGTTTCCAGATATTGCAACTTTAATTCACTTAAAACTTGTCTCTTAAAACTTGTTCTCGTACTAACAAACAAAGAAGGACTGGTGGAAGATGTGAAGGTTGGGGGCTGCCTTGGCTGCAGTGACCATGAGATGGTGGAGTTCAGGATCCTGCGAGGAGGCAGCAGGGCACCAAGTAGGATCGCAACCCTGGACTTCAGGAGAGCAAACTTTGTGCTCTTCAGGGATCTACTTGGAGGAATCCCATGGGTGAGGGCCCTGGAAGGAAGGAGTGTTCAAGAGAGTTGGTTAATATTCAAACATCACTTCCTCCAGGCTCAAGAGCGGTGCATCCCTATGAGTAGGAAGTCAAACAAAGGAGGTAGGAGACCTGCATGGATGAGCAAGGAGCTCCTGGCAAAACTCAACCAGAAGAAGGAAGTCTACAGAAAGTGGAAAGGGGGACAGGCCACTTGGGATGAATATAGGAATGTTGTCAGAGTATGCAGGGATGCGACGAGGAAGGCTAAGGCCCGTTTGGAATTAAATCTGGCTAGAGATGTCAAGGACAACAAGAAGGGCTTCTTCAAATACATCAGCAGCAAGAGGAAGACTAGGGAAAATGTGGGCCCTTTGCTGAATGGAGTGGGTGCCCTGGTGACGAAGGATGCGGAGAAGGCAGAATTACTGAATGCCTTCTTTGCTTCAGTCTTTACCGGTCAGGCCAGCCCTCAGGAACCCCAGACCCTGGAGGCAAGAGAGAAAGTCTGGAGAGAGGAAGACTTTCCCTTGGTGGAGGAGGAGTGGGTTAGAGATCATTTAAGCAAACTTGACACCCACAAATCCATGGGCCCTGATGGGATGCACCCACGAGTGCTGAGGGAGCTGGCGGACATTATTGCTAAGCCACTCTCCATCATCTTTGAAAGGTCATGGAGAACAGGAGAGGTGCCCGAGGACTGGAAGAAAGCCAATGTCACCCCAGTCTTCAAAAAGGGCAAGAAGGAGGACCCAGGGAACTACAGGCCAGTCAGCCTCACCTCCATCCCTGGAAAGGTGATGGAGCAGCTCATCCTGGAAGCCATCTCCACGCATGTGGAGGAAAAGAAGGTGATCAGGAGTAGTCAGCATGGCTTCACCAAGGGGAAATCATGCCTAACCAATCTGATAGCCTTCTATGATGGAATGACTGGCTGGGTAGATGAGGGGAGAGCAGTGGATGTTGTCTACCTAGACTTCAGCAAGGCTTTTGACACTGTCTCCCATAGCATCCTCATAGACAAGCTCAGGAAGTGTGGGTTAGATGAGTGGACAGTGAGGTGGATTGAGAACTGGCTGAATGGCAGAGCTCAGAGAGTTGTGCTCAGTGGCACAGAGTCTAGTTGGAGGCCTGTAGCTAGCGGTGTCCCCCAGGGGTCAGTCCTGGGTCCAGTCTTGTTCAACTTCTTCATCAATGACCTGGATGAAGGCACAGAGTGCACCCTCAGCAAGTTTGCTGACGATACAAAACTGGGAGGAGTGGCCGATACGCCAGAGGGCTGTGCTGCCATTCAAAGAGACTTGGACAGGCTGGAGAGGTGGGCAGAGAGGAACCTCATGAAATTCAACAAAGGGAAGTGCAGGGTCCTGCACCTGGGGAGGAATAACCCCATGCAGCAGTACAGGTTGGGTGTTGACCTGCTGGAAAGCAGCTCTGCTGAGAAGGACCTGGGAGTGCTGGTGGACACCAAGTTAAGTATGAGGCAGCAATGTGCCCTTGTGGCCAAGAAGGCCAATGGTATCCTGGGCTGCATCAGAAAGAGTGTTGCCAGCAGGTCGAGGGAGGTGATTCTCCCCCTCTACTCAGCCCTGGTGAGGCCACATCTAGAGTACTGCGTCCAGTTCTGGGCTCCCCAGTACAAGAGGGATGTGGCACTACTGGAGCAAGTCCAGCGAAGGGCCACAAAGATGATTAGGGGACTGGAGCATCTCTCTTATGAGGAAAGGCTGCGAGAGCTGGGCCTGTTTAGCTTGGAGAAGAGAAGGCTGAGAGGAGATCTTATCAATGTGTACAAGTATCTGAAGGGAGGGTGTCGAGAGGATGGGGCCAGACTCTTTTCAGTGGTGACGAGCGACAGGACGCGAGGCAATGGGCACAAACTGAAACACAGACACTTCCATCTGAACATGAGGAAAAACTTTTTCACTGTGAGGGTGACAGAGCACTGGAACAGGTTGCCCCGAGAGGTGGTGGAGTCTCCTTCTCTGGAGATATTCAAAATGCGCCTGGATGCAATCCTGTGCAATGTGCTCTAGGTGACCCTGCTTGAGCAGGGGGGTTGGACTAGATGATCTCCAGAGGTCCCTTCCAACCTCAGTGATTCTGTGTGATTCTGTGTGTCTACAAGCAATTGTCAGTGGAGACTGTCTTCAATAGATATATAAAAATATTAAATATAACAAAATTTTACCTGAAATCATTTGTATCAACTTTGTTTATGGGAGATCAGTAATAGGACAGACTTTAATTGCACTTTGCACATCAGCACTAATATTCTGCATATGAACGCATCAAATTTTTGAGTTTATATTTGCTCCAGAAAAAATGTTTTATTTATGTCACTGAGCCCAGAAACAGCATATACTGCAAAATCAATTATGTCCCTGTCTTTGATTGACCTTGAGATTTACTGCTCTAATTTTTCCTAACTCATCATTGACCTAAGATTTTCAAGACTCACGATAGTGAACGGAATTGGAGAGAAGCACAACAGTGCTCATCTGCATCCTGAGAGAGCCTATGCTTGTACGCCTGTGGTGTAATCAGCGGGATTGCTCTTACAAGCCCAGAAGCAATTTGGCCTCCTAAAACTGAATACTTGTGTGATGAACAAAGAACATGAAAAATGATATATGTTATGCCAGTATATGTGGTAAATAAGCAGTTTTCAGAAGCAGAATAGTTTTATGGGTAATACGCTAGAGAGAAGATGTCTTTGTAATACCTCGTTAAAGATTCTCCTTTACTTTTTCCTTAAGGCAACATGTCTGGAACAACTCTCATTATGCTTGGATCTAACATTTCATTCAGCTATGCAAACTGAAAGGAAATGAATAAGCATTGACTAAGAATGAGATGGGTATTTTGTGTTATCATATCAGGCAAGTAGGAGAGAATGAATGTTGCTAAAATAATTATTGTTGGTATGTGTGCATATTTATTAGAGACACAAATCTGAAAAATTGAGAAAGCTCTAACTAGAGGTTTCTGTTGTTTGATAACAGTGGCTGCAGATGCCTCACACCCTTTAAAATGCTCTTTACATTCTTACTGCTAATGGATTTTTTCCTATGGGAAAGCCAAAGAGCTATCTAAAACAATGAAACCATAAGTCTGTTTTGAGTTTCTTCAAAAACTATGTTGTTCTTATAAAATACCTTAACACTTCTCCCAGGCTCAGATGCTTCCTTGTATTCATCCCATTGATATTCTTGAAGACTTGTAGGCTACTTTCACATGGTTAAATTAAGAGGACTGGAATCCTTCATAGTTATTCTGTAAAGACTGAACTGTTGTATAATTGGTGAACTAGATGAATACCTGAGGGTGGTCTTTTCATCTTCTGAGGGATGAAAGGATTGCTATAGAAATCTGAATGTTTCTGCCTTAAATTGAAAATATTATAATAAAACTTAAATAGTGGGCCAATTTTTGCACTCAGGAGAACTCAAAAAGTCATACTGCATTCAGTAGGCAGTATTTTTTTATTAAATTTTTCATTTTTGGAGCCAAATATTTAACAACATTGTAAAACAGTTTTAAAGGTTTTTTGTGTATTTGATACATACTGTGAATTAAGCAAAGATTCAGAACCTCTGGTGAAGTAAAGTGATGCTATAGCTCTAGGGAACTATGCTAATTCTGACCAGTTGAACATCTGATATAATGTATTCCATGGAGTTCATCCCCTATCACCGAAAATCAGTTGTACCATTGGATGTGATTATTCCAGAAGTCAGATTAGAAAATTTCAATGACCAAAAGTCTTGTTTGGGGTATTCCTTGAGGTTTAGTTCCTGGTGGAGAGAAGTGCAAATTATTCTTCCACTGCTGAGGAAGTTGATACCTCCTAGACAAGCTTTAGGATAAATTCCAGATTTGTAACTAAGTGTATAGTAACATCCAGAATTTATCACAAAATCTCTGCTCTTACTCTTGAGTTTGGCCATGGGAGGACACTTTAAGTGGTTGTTATTACACCACAAGTGCCTGTTGGATGGAAATGTATCTGGGAATGCAATAGTCAAATGAGCTACTCTCTTGGTTGCTTTGGCCAAAAACCATGCTTGGAGATTGGGCCTGATGGTGCCATTTGAACTCTCTTGTAGGTGCTTTGTGGGATTTAAAGGAACCCTTCCTCCAGTTACGTATGAAAGTTAGGTGCCAATGTGTTTTTGAAAATATTACTGTAGCTTCTCTCTGTGCAGACATTTTGTTACCTCATGTCACTTAACATGACTTATGTTAATAGTAAATAAGAGCCTGAGAGCATTCAAAGTAGTTCCCAAACTTTTATGATGTTGCTTCTCAGTGTCACTCAAAAGTATTTGAATATGGTACTTCTTTTGTTTTCAGATATTCTCTAGTATGTCTATTGTAAGAATATTAATGGTATTGCTTTGTGTCCTCTTAGATTTGAATAATTAGAAAAGTAGAATGCGTATCTTTCTAAAGATATGTGCAGGGACAGAGGTGCCTTTCCAAAGGTACCAAAGCAGTGCTTTCTATATAGCTATTTACTATGGATCTGATCCCTTGGCAAGGTAACTATGCTAGCTTACATTAAGGAGGCAGTTTGGTAGTGTTTCTGTGTATCTGACAATTGTTTTATGAGGTTATACGTAGCTCTGATTTTTTCTTTTTTTTAAAAAAAAACAAACAAGCACACTGTATTTCAGCTCCAGAAATAAAGCCTGCTAACCTGAGATAAACCTCTGATTCCTGTGCAGACAGAGTAAGGGATTTAAGGGATTTTGCGTGGAATACTTTTCTCCAGGCATCTTCATAGCTTTCAGCCGATGTATCCATTAACCACTCTCATAATACTTGAACGTATCTGAACACAAAGTTTATGGCCAAATAGAAAAACCCATGGCCTGCTACTGTTGCATGATGAAAAGACATGCTTGTCTTGAAATTATGCTTCAACTAATAAGCAGAAACTGTAGCCATGCCATCAGAATCTACAAGGAAAAAAAAGGAGGGGGGGAAAGGAGGAATTTGGGCTTTAGGATTTCCATGCCCCCGTTTGTTTTATTTATTAGTGGCTTAGAGCAAAATCTGGAAGCAAGATAAATCTGCCAGGCAGTTCTAGTTGTAGGAAATACAGATGATATGCTGGGCTAATGACATCCATTTGTTAGTGGCCGTATGTGGAGCATGTATGTACAGCGCTCCAGAAAGGAGAAAGCAGAAGTCACCAAGGACTTGCTTTGATGCAGCCATATGCAGGAGGATCTCTCATTAAGTATCTAGCTTTTGAGTCTGTCAACAGACTGTAAGTTTTATTCCTGAGGACTTTGAATTTACAAAACATTTTAGATGCCTGTAAAATAGACAACAGATATCAGTCAAGATAATCTATCCAAATACTGTTTCAATTTCTACCTTTTCTTATAGATTTTGGTGGGGAGGGAATAGAATTGAAACTTTTGATCGTTAATTTTGCTTTTTTATTATCTTTCAAACATGAATCATATGATTATTGAACTTCTGTAATGATTAATTCATTGTGCTGTGTTTGGAAAACCTGGACGTTAATTTTGGTCTATATCTTAAGCATATCTGTAAACAAAAAACTTACATTTTCATTTTACATTTGAGATGTCATCATTTAGTAAGTGATTTTGAAATACAAATCTATGAAATGTGAAAGGTAAATTACTGACAAGAATGAAGTCTCGTCTCCTTTCTGTATTAGTTAATCAGAGCATCAGATGTTCAGTAATTTATTTTATTATAAAACTAACAGTGGTTTGTTTTTCCCACAGTCTAGTGAGGGAAGTGTTTCCATTGGCTTATTATGCAATATAATTTTAATAATCCCCTTCTATTGAAAGAAAACTTTCTATAGGAGATGTATAATTACAATAAACCATATCTATTTCCACAGGTCTGTTTCTGTAGATGACAGACGATCTGTGCAGCATATCCAGAATGTTAATAAGTGTACAGCTGCTACGCAACCATGATATGAAATGTAAATATAATTTACATTCCAGGAAAACATGCAAGTATTTTGGAAGTTTGCCACATACTTATTTTTAAGCCAAGCTTGATGACGTACTGAGTTTCTCAGGGACTTTCAGCATATTCCTACTATTTAATGAGGCATAACAAAATCTTTCACCATCTACAAAAAGTTCCTTTATCATGTAGACCCAAAAAGATGTGCACAGAGTCTGATAGACCTACTCTAGTGACTGTAAATCAATGGTTAGCTGTAGGGAAGTAGAGCAAGAACAGTCTTTCAGAGTCTTTATTGATCTACTGAAATATGAGTGAACAGATAATGGTACAAAGCTCTGTATTGCCCACTGTTTTCACAGGAAAAGAGGGACAAGAGTCAGTGTCTCTGGGAGGAGGTATGGCACATGTATGTGAATGGCTGTTCTTCAGCATTGTTTTCCTTAATTTATCTGATCCAGTTTGCTCTTTGTAGTCACCAAGGTCTACAAATAAAGTGGAGTTAGAAGAAGAGAAGGCAGTATTCATTTTTCCTCTATCCTCGTATTCCTTTCTTCTCTACAATGACAAGGGAATTCCAGGTTGTAATGTTTAGCATACATGTATGCTTACTCTGCCAATATGTAGGAAAACCTACTTTGGAGGTGTTAACCATGATTAGGAAAACAAGAGGACTCAGAGTAGACTGGAGGTCATTAAGGAAGAGTGAACGGAGTGTATAGCTCTGTCTGATGTCCTAAGTTTGCTGTATGAGAACGTGATGGTAAATCATTCTTCATTCCGTAGCTAAGTGAAAGGCAGATATTCACCCTCTGCATCTTTGTATAGTGAGAAATGAAATTTAAACTGCCTAAGTCTCCATCACATACTCTAATGCGCAGAAGTCTAGGAAAGACAGTATGCAGTTGCAAGAAAGCAAATTAGCGGTGACACTCTAGAGCACAGGAAAATCCAGTTAATTAGAAATGGATTTTGTGAGACAAAACACTGACTGAGTCTGAATTTATTCGGATTTTGTTTGACACACAACACTGTAACTAATAGATTAAAAGGAATCAAAGTAAATACTGCTAAATATTTTCTTCCTCTTTGCGATTGGATCAATAAAATCATTTTATTGTCTGTCACCAGATACTTCATAGCTAAATAATACTTCTGTTCAATAATATTTAGTATTTCATGAAGGGAAAAGGAAAGAATACAGCTTGTCTCTCTTATATAGATGTTGTAAATTTACCTTTTATTTTTTTCCAGATAAAAAATGACTGTGATAGCCTCTGACTTTTCAAAATAATTTTTATGCAATCTTCTAAAGAAAGCCCAGTACTTTAAGTGCATACAGCTATTGTCTCTTCTAGTTCAAAGAAGAATTAAAGAAAGCAACAAGGAGAAAGGATAGATACAGTAGGAAGCCTTTTTTTCCGACTATTCTTAATACATTATTTTTTCTTCATACTGTGACAGTTTAAATTTATGTACATTGGTACTGTCAATGCAATATGTATCCGTCATAAATGCTGTATAAAGCACAGAACAGAAAAATGTTACAGCTTCAGGAGGGAAGGATTATGAACATTCATCTGAGCCTGACTATTGATGAAATGAGATCTAGATTTGTTCCAGTCAGTTAAAAATAGTAACAATAACAGTTTAACTATTATTTTGATAAAGTAGTTTCAGATAACCAGACACCATGCAAAATAAACTAACTATTTTAATGGAATGCAGAAAGTAATCACATTTGATGATTTTACACTGAACTGAAATGAATGAATGAACCTTAATATTAGTAAACCTTCACTGGACTTCTTGTTTTATGAATATAGTTAACATTACATAGTTAACATTAGTTAACATTTAATCTATTTGTCTTACCTGTCCCAATGATCAATGCTATTCAAGGTATGGAACTTCAGATTCTTGTGTTTCTGTCTACAGTATGGTACCTCCTGAAGCTATCAGGCATATTTCCTTGCTTCTCAAATAGTCGAAAAAGGCTTGTGTGAATGCTAAGGAATATTTACCCAGCAACAGTCATAAGAGTCTGAATTATTTCCTGCCAGAAATTAGAATAGGTAGAGGGGTGGAGACCATTGCTTTAGTCCAGAAAAAGGTGGAGGCGTTAAATTTTGGTAGCCCTTTTTAATTGTAATAGATCTCCCGGGGACGCTGTGTTCAGGTAGTGATTCCCCACCTTATTGAATCCTATGCTGTGTCACATTTGGCTGTTGTGGTATGACAAGAAAAAAACTTTCCCCGAGCCAACATATGGTTCTTTCAGGACTAAATGAAAAGTGTTCTTGGCACTGTTTGGCAACATGTACGATGTACAATGATCAGAAGGTATCAATTCCCTGCAGTTTTCCTATTGAGAACAGTTTAACTTTTGTCCTATTCTGAAATAGGCCTGGCTGTATGACTGCGAAGTACAGCTGCCATCAGACTTAGCAAAGGCAAGTTCTGTTCTTTGCTGTATCCTGCTCTCTGTTGTTTTTCTTTGAAATAGCCTCTATACAATTTACTGTATCTTATCACCTAATCATCTAGTTACTTATCAGGTGCTTCACCCAACACCAATGTATTATTTAATAATGATCTGCAGTACTAATTTCTATCAGAGCTGAATTTTTCTTTGACTCTTACATGGGAAATGAGCCCAAATAAGAAACGGAGTCCATATTGTTAGGTTAGGTACAGCTTTAGAATGGTTAAGAAAAGAATACTGTTAGGTTCATTAGAAAATATATGGCCTCACTCAGTGAATTAAATGTTTTTTAGTGGCTTTATGAATTTGGAAACTGTTGCAGGAAATGGGCTACGAGCAGGTCCATATAGAACAGTAAAAGGCTACTCAAGGTCAGGAAGGAGAGAGCCGTTCTTGAAATCACGTGCACCCGCACATTTCTGATTCATTTCTCCTTTAGTATTTTAGAGACTAATGCTATATCTCCTGCAGAGTTTTAGCTCCATCAGCACAGAATATAGTATTGAACTATGTTTTCTAGGCTAAACAAATAGTGTAGGTGTAAATTGAGGCCTGAGGCATTTATATTGCTGAATAACCTGATTTGTTGCTGTACATGGTGTTCCTGTGTGGTATGATGCATTCCCTTTCATTGTAGTGTTCTGTCTTGTGTAATCTGAATTCCATAAAAGCAAATTTTACTATTTCTGTCTTCTTAATCCTGTCTTAAAACCAAACAATTTAAAAATCCCCCAAACATTAATTGAAAATACTTGTTGCTAAAAAATGTGAAGAAACTAAGAAAGCTTGTCTGAACCTAAATGTAGCCATATAAAAAACCAGAACATTTGAAATTGCTATAACATGTAGGAAGATGCTGTTAAAACTAGCTATCAAAATGAAACTGCAAAGGTACATTAAAATATAAAATATGAAATGTTTAACTGTGAGAAAGTCAACATAGAAAATGCCTTAAGGAAATTCCTCAAAAAGCTGAAGAGTTACACTAGAAATGTTATATGTACATCCACCCAGCTTTATTCATGCAGAAAAAATTAGACTGCCTCTTCAGCCACCATCACTCCGTTATTGGAAGCAAAATGCTCTTTCAGTATTTATACAGAACTGAATATTTGCTAAGCCCACCGAGGTCAGCAAATATCCCTAGAGAAAAGACAGAATAGGACCAAAGAGGACCAAAATAACATTTTCTTTCCAGAACACCAGGACTCTTCAATGCGTAATGCATGCAGTCAGCAGCAAAAGTTCTGAAGCCCATATCAGTCTGGAAGAGAACTAAGTCAGAAACTATTGCTCTAGGTGAGGTATCCTTAAATTAACTTTCTCAGAGAATAGCACTGAACATAATCAGCATTCTGATGGGCAATGAAAGTATATCAAATATCTCAGTATCTCAGAAAAACAACTTTAATATTTGATGATGTATATAAATTTGATGACATCTGAATACTGAGTCTGCCCTTCTCTGATTTTGAGAGGTAAAGAAGATTGGTTCCTTCTGAGATATTAGCTTTTTCTTTGTTCTGCAGCCCATAGGGAATATTTTCCTGGTTCAGGATCTAGCCTGAGTGAGTGAGTGCAGGTCTGGCTGGGTAAAGACAGAGAAGTATGCTGGGACCAGGCCCGTTCTTTCCTTCTGCCTTTGTGGGATACAATGAAATACTAATTAAGGTTGAAGTATCGGAGTAGTATGTTTAGACTCAGAAATAGGAGTCCTGGGAAGAGAATTTTAAGGCACCCAACTATACCTTTCAAGGACTTAACTTTCTCTTAGCGTGAGCTATTACCAAGTTTGATTGATGAGGAGCAGAGACAGATGGTGAGATATCTGAGTCTCATCCCTGAAGCTGCATACCAGTGATGTGAATGGGTAAGAACCTGCTGGAAGAAAGTGCTAGGAAAGGTGACATAAGAATGGGTGCCCACAGTTTGTTTTTGGTAGTGCAGAAATGCACTATTCCACTTGCCTCGATAGAAGAATCTTTGTGGAGACTTAAGCCAGTGCCTTTTGCAGCTGGAAAGACTGCTAACTACCACTGATCAGCTTATATCTACCAGTTCCTGGACTGCGAAATTCCCAATATGCTGGTTGTGTCACATACAATTTCTGCCAGCCAATGCAATTGTCACATGGATGACATAATTTATAAAGTTATGGACTGTCTTTCATTCATAGTGGCATAGCAAATCTCTCTAACTTATTTACATAAAGTGAAATGTGCTAGCTTTGCGGTAGTAGTTCTGAAGCAACAACATCCTCATTTAATGATACCAGTCTGTATTACAGTTTTAATATTAATATTTCAGTTATTTTGAAATTGAAAATATTTGATCATATTATTCTACAATTTCTACAAGTGCAAAATATATTTGGGATGAAATAGTCTTCTCATATTTGACGTAGATTTGTTTTGAAGCTATTGAAGTATTTTACATCTTATGTCTGCTTTCTCCTCCTTTCAGAAAGTGTTTTAGAAGAAATGTTATCTCTCTCTGTTGGGTAAGTTCGTACAACATAACACAAACTCTTTTCATAATCTTTCTATACATTTATTGACATCTTTCATTTTCCACCAATACTGAGAGTATTTTAGGGCAATTCTGATATAATCCTCCTCTTGTATTCCTGACCATTGTGTTACTTGCATTACAAGTTACACAAAGAAAAGTGCTCATCTCCGGGAATTCTTCTCATGGTTTGATCTTGCTAAAGTTCTTGAAAATACTTAAGTGATTTAAAGTAGCCTCTTTGATATCCTCTGGACTTAGGAAGGTTAAAACTAATTTTTTAAGAATCAGCAAGTTATTTTGCTAAAGCATGTGCCGAGAATGATAGCTGGTAGTTCTTTCACAAACATAATCCCTTATAGCATTCTTTCTTTCTATATATGCACAGAGCTGTGATGACTGAATAAGAATGGGATTTAATGGGATTTAGTAGTACTCTCAGTATTAAGGCTGAGCTTAATAGGCAAGTTCTAGTGGGAATTTTCTTTCCAAAAGATATTTTTATTAGTATTAAGCATTTTAAAATGTACAAAATAGAGATCCAGCTTTCAAGTAGAGAAAATAGGTCTTGTAAAAGTATTATTGCATTTAAATGTAGGCCTTTATAAAAGTTGCATACTAAACTCATAAAGATAAAATGTGAACTTATCCTCCTAAGGCTTTGAAGTATCTGTCCTCTCTCTTGTTATTGACTGTATTTTATACAGTCTTTGAATTTATGCTTGATAGTCTCAGGAAAGCGGAATGCAATTATCCATGACTAGTCAATTGTAAAGAACGATGAAGTAACTGTCAACTATTGGGCATTTGTCTTCATAGAGTCTGGACCTCCGATATCTTATGTCTAATTATTATCAGTGATCCCGAGGATGTCCTCTACTTCCATGAGTGGCAGCTTTGATACAGCTGCCTCACCCTGGTGTGACAAAGCAGATATAATCTTAGCTATAAAACTGACTAATTGGATTAGGTTTATACCATCTCAGGATGCCTTTGAAGCTGGCCCACCATCTTTTCCTAAAAAAACCTTAATGGTTGTGAACAACACAACTGACACTGGTTTAGCAAGTTTTGCTTCTGTAATGGATTATTAGCCTGAGAATACCTTTTTAGTACCTCTGGAAATTGTAGCTGAATGCTAGGATAGCATCTCAGACAGTATGGTTTTAAGTGATGCTAATGGATGGAATTCAGTAATTATTTTTGTGTTAAGGACAAATGGTTAAAAATTAACTGAATGTTGATATCTTATATGTATTATCAAAAGACAGCCTATAGACTAACCATCTCTTAAGAATCTATATTATTTGCTTTTGCATAACACAAAGTCGTGCTTTATGTGGATTCAGTTTTTAAAAATCGGAATGGAAAGAGCTGATAAATGCTTCAGATCTTAATATAGCATAGAATTATGCAGTGAAAGAGTTTTAGGCTATAATGAAAATGCATTATCTAATATGACCTTTCCTGTTTCACAGACCCTTGCACTTCTCCAGAGGTGACTCTAGTATGGGCTCTGTGTTGAGTCCCATAGCTTGGGATTGACTGAGGCAAAACTGAAGTTCACACGTATGTTGACATCACTGGGCCAGAAGTCTCTTCAGTCAGTTCTTTTACAACTTTACTGATTCTAAAATGTTCTGTCTTTAGAAGTTGTTCCTTAACATCCCCTTTTAAATTAATGCACAGTATTGTATACCTAAGAGTGAAAATGGAAAATAGACTATTTACTAAACTGATATCTAATTATTTTGTCTAATTACTTGGAATGCTAAGGCCCCTTATCAGTAACGCAGTGAAGCACCTTGTAAAAGGGGCTTGGAAACTATATAGGAGTGGGCCTAGTACTGTTAATTAATAATAATTCAGCTGATAATGTTGATAGGTGGATTCAGACAAGGCCATATTCAAGCATGACAGTGGAGCCAATTTGTATGTCAATATATGTAAATGTATACTAATTTAAATGGGTTATTTGGCAAGCCAGAGGAATCCCTGTTTGGCAGCAGATGAGCAAGGTATCCCAAAAGAATACAAATTAGAATAAAATATTAGAAAAACCTGATTAACTTTATTTAGGCCTTCTGTTGTCTGCTCATTTATCAGAATTTCTGCAGTAAATCTCTCCTGTCTCCCCCAATGTTTACCACATTTAAAGATCCTGTTAATGAGGTTGTGCCACCAAGTGGACTAGCTAGGCAGTGGCATGAAACTTTGGCAAGCAGGGTTTATCCTTTCAGACAGAAGGTGCTTGCACTTAGTAAGGCTGTTTTCTTATAAAGCTTATTACACTGCGCAGTTTGCTTGACTGTATTAAAGATGATCCTTTGATTATTCCAGTGAGCAAGGGAGGAGCATTGTGATTCCTCAGGAACATCTGCCGAGAGCTTTACAGCTTCCATAGGATGGCTATATTCCCATTCCAATCTCACAGGGGTACTTGCAGGGCAGCGGGGTCTGTGGCTGTCCCATTACCTGTGGCAGGCTGCAGTCCCTGCACAGCATGACAAACTCTGTTCAGGGAAGAAGAAATATCTCAAGTTCTGGGAGTCGGACTAGCAAGGGGGTAGTTTTCTTATGTTCTGTATTCTTGGATTTTTTTTCTCCTTCTGGTTGGTATTGCTTCATTGAGTGTAAAAGCAATTGCCCAGAGCTGCCATATCCTCTCCAGGCATGGGCTTAAATACCGTGTAGAATTGAGGTACAACCATGTATCTGTATTTACATCTATATCTATATTATCTATAAAATCAATTCTGTGCTTTTTCTCTTTGCAACCTAGGAAGAAAAACATAAATGTGAAATTTATTTAGCTCTTTCATCCAGATTTGTTTGATGCACTGTATATACCAATTTCTAATTTGCATCTTCAATATAAGATCATGTTACACTGGATGGTGTAAAGTATTTCCATTTCCATATCTATTTCCTAACTCTGTTTTAATATTATGAAAAAGCAGCATTCTGTGCTCATAGTTATGTGATATTCTGGGTGTTTTTTTGTTAGTCAGTCTAATGACATAATAAATATCCATTTTCATATGATACATAAATATCCAATTTCATAATTATCTAGGCATATGTCCCACATACTGTCATTCAGTAAATACTAATAAAATCAACTGAATTAGTATTTACTCTAGTATATTTTATTGAATATCTATAACAGAATGCTGTTAAGTTAGTGTATTGTGAAACACTGTCCATTGGGATAATTTCATTTATTTTAATATGTTATATTTTATGGTGTTTATTGTCTTTCAGTTTGGGGGCTGTGCTGTATATGATGCCATTTGTCTGTTATGTGTAGTCATATTTCCATACTGTTAAAATAACGGCATATTAACATTTGACATAGGACTGCAATTTAGTCTGTCAGAGTGAAATTCATTCCTTGGCGTAGGGCCAGGATGAGGCCTGTGAATCTCCCAAGTGCTACTTCAGTTCTCAAATTAGTGTAAAAGCATACAAAAATTGTCCCGTTTTCCTCCCTCATTTAGCCTGGTGAACAGAACCACTTTTGTGTATGTTTTGCTGATGAGGTCTGTATTCTGAAGTGAAGGCAGCTAGTCCAGAGATGTAATATCCCAAAATGCGCTTAGGTACCCAACTCTCCTTAATTTTGAGTCACAAGACTCAAGTAATTCAAGAAAGGCAATGGCTCCAGTTACATTACATATGTACCTTATTTATCTACCTTTCTCAGCTGTTTATGGGGCATCTTTTCTTCTTTGGGAAATAGATAATTTATTTGACAGAGTCACCTGAATATCATGTCTAATTTTCAGTCAACATTGAAAGAAAGCCCTCTCTCATCATGTATCTTTGGTTGCTGCCATATTACTATGACTTGATACTTCTGTGGAAAAAAAAGATGATTAAATCATTAAAATTAAATCATTACACAGTTACAGTACGCACTAGAAAAAACTCCCATCTGGAAAGGAATTCTTCAAGAATTATCTCCCTTGTTGCTTTCAAATAAGCTTACAGTTCTGCTAAATGCTTTGTGAGGAATAGACTTGCTGGACTCCAAACTGAACCAAAAAGGACCAACTTTAACATCTCTACAATCGTCAAAACAAATCCATGCATTATACAAACCTACCGGCATATCTCCACAATACTGTAACACTTCTTTCTTCTGCAACTCCCTTGCTCCCCAAATTACCAAATCCCATATCTGCACTTTCAGGAACAACATTCAGATCAACCAAATGCCACTGCAAAAATGACGCTGGTGAAACTAAACAGCCACTATGCACCACAATGAAATTATAGACAATCTGTGAAGGGCAGATGCATGCAGTTATAACTGAGAGAATATCTTCCCAAACAACCACTCCTTCACTCGCCTCTTACTTCTTTTCCTCAGGTAGGACCTACACAACATTTCAAAAGACAAACCTGTGAACTGAAATTACAGCTCTGCTAGACAACAAAAATAGTGGATGCAACAGAGACACTGTTTTCATGGCACAATAATAATCTCTAACATATCCCATCAAGCTTCAGTCCCTCCTTAGTGAACTCCATCCTCCACCGCAGCTTCCTTTAAGTTTTTGTATTGTCCCTTCCCTAATGCCGTTGCTGCACTCCACTTGTATCAGTTCTCAGATGTTACCAGTTTAAGCTCAGGCTGATTGTTCTCAGTTTGTACTTAATGCTGAAAATTGCTTCTTCTATTTCAAACATGAAGAAGGGCTTGTGTACCTTCTATTGTTAATCTAATAAAAGATATTACCTCTTCCTACAGGACTCCACTTGCAAATCTGTCAAGTTCATTGTATTCATGTAAGAAATATCTCTTCCATTTGTTCCATTAAAAAGGATTTACAAAGGTTGCATACTGTTAGTATTTGACCACCCAAAAAAATTCTCTTAAATTTATTGTGGAGAATGAGGAACTTGTATGCATGTGGAGTTTTGAAATATAGATTCCATGTACTTTCTGCTGTGATTTTATCCTGTGAGAACTCCCAGAGTTAGAACAAGGAGCCAGACTGGAAGGGCAAAGCAAAGCCAAGGGTATGTGTTCTGAAGGAAAAAAGGAAAACTGAATCTAACTAAGCAAAGAACACATTATTTTTCAATCTAGGATTCTGGAAAACCTGAGTTAAAAGATAGTGCCCTTGAAGGGTGAGTGAGTGATGACAATCTGGACAAGAATCAGTGTGGTGGAGCTTGCAAGAAAGACTAAGGGCAAGGTAAAAGGAAAATACATATAAGAACTGTTCACTTAGTATGCTTTGTACTTCAGTGAATGAATAAACAATACATAATATTTTTTTCTAAAGAGGCAAAACCAACTGTGTCTGAATCATTGAAACTGTTTAAGGATTGAACTGGTCTCCTGAGTGAGAGGAGGTACAACAGCAGGTGATTCCAGATTCCAGTGTATGCTGCAGGCAGCCATAAGGTGAGGGAATTCAAGAAGGTTTAAAAGAGATTTATTGGAGAGCTCATTTTCTGATTGTGGCATGTGAACTGAGGAGCTTGAAACCACTATTCATAAGCAAACATTAAAAAGCTTTTTGTGACTAGTTAACTGTAGTTCCCCCTGGTTGGTAAGGCATTTGACAGGGAGAAGAGAGATAGAAACATAGAAGCAACAGTGTTATAGGATACTTCTGTGTCTGGGAAAATTCTCAGGACTGCAGGTCTTTCCTATAAATGTTCAACATTTAATGTCTTGACCTCTCAGTGGGTTTGTGTTTCTGTTGGGGGTCAATAAGAATTAAATTCTCTTCTTCTCACCTTTCTTTTACTTGCCTTTTGCAGTCTTGGCAAAGATGTGTAATAGAGCAAGTGAAGCTTTCAGAACTCTTAAGGGCTGTGCATAGAAATATTGTTTCCTCAGGTTCTGAGTTATTGTGAGCTGAAGTCCAAAAGGTTTGTCAGTGGTGACTACAGCCCTTGGAGCTGTTCGGAGACCAAGAGAAGGCTGGACATAACTTGATACTTACACCTTGCTTACTTATACATTTTTGCTACTGGCATGTTTTTGTTACTCTTAATCTGATTCAGTTAGAATCATTATAATTTAAAAGCATCAATTATCTTGTTTGTATCAAGCAATCTAATATAAGCTGGTTGAATCCTGACTGCTAAGCCATTTTGTGTAATTTGAGAAAGAGAAGCCTTCATTTTGAGGTTTCAGATTGGGGCATAGGCTTTAGGTCTGATTCTCACCCACATTAAATCCTCTTTGAACCACTCCTTGGGTTGCAAAGGTGTTTTTTTAGCAAACCCACTGTTCTTTCCCCAAACAGATGTGCTGCAGTGTGGGTCAGTGCTGAGCTCTCTAAGGGCTGTGTAGTAGGTTAAAACCCTTCCCTTTTACTGCCCTGCAATGGGAAGGTCTCGGGTTGGGTCAGATGCCCTGCACTGTGGCTACTCTTTGCTTTCTAGGACCAAGGGAAGCTAGTAAAGTCCAGCAGCGTTGGAGCTGCTGTAATTCAATCTGGAGGCAAGATAGACCTTTGCAGGTATGCAAAATATGGGCAGCATAAAAGTAGTCACGTACAGCACCCTTTGGATCCCTTCTCCATGAAGGGAACCAAAAGAACTCTGAACAGCAGTGATATTTTTCTTCATAAATCATTTAGAGGCAGTTACCAATGACAGGCATGTGGCATTATAAATTAACCAGCTATGTCTGCAGTATAGGCTATTGAGACCTAAACTGTTGCATGAAAAATAATACCTTGCCAGTGTGAGAAGGCTGCTTTACTAGGCTGGAAGCAAAATAGAAAAAGTCACTGAAAATCAGTGTAAGAATGCAAGAACAGAACCTGGGCATAGATATGTGGTTCTGCAGGATTGCTAATAGATAATACGCTGACATGAGATTTTGGGAAAACATTAGCTCCTGGTGAGCCAAAGAAACCCTGTATGGCTTAAGCTGAACTGTTCTCTCTCCAATTGCTCAGTCTGAAGAATGAGGACTGTAAAAGTTCCCTTTCTTCCTTGATGGATTGTGGAACTTCATTAATTAGTATCTGTAAATTACCTTGCAGTCCTGAGGTGGTGGCCCTTGCAGTAAAGTCAGGTGGTGTGTGTTCTTTCTACCGAGTGAGTTACTGTTAAAGAATTGTAGGAATGAGTTAAAGCAGTTCTCTTTTTTTCCTCCAAAAAAGCACTTGTCTCTTAAAGTGCTACACTGACAGTGATGGTTCTGAGTAACCATTAATCTCTAATGTCCTTCAAGGTGACAGGAAGACCAGTTTACCCAGATAAGGGAAGCTTGAATAAATGGCTTGTCTGCATGGTGTGACACAGAGTTGGAGCTTAACTCAAAAGGCATAAGCACCTTTGACAAGATGCATACTCAATTACTGCGTTGCCTGATTTCCTGGGGATAGGAGTGTTCCTGTACACCTTGAGGAAGGGATCCAGAAAGGAGAAATGAATGTTTAACCTGCCCTGGTGAAAGATGATTCTAATCTAATTTCTCACCATTGGTGATATGAAACAAAACATTTCTTTAAAAATAAATAAATAAAAGGGAAGAAAGCTTTCCTGAATCTGTTTAAAATCATTTCTGTAGACCAGCCCATGATATATAATCAGTATGGCTTGCAGGCAGTTTTATGGACACGCTAGAACTAAATTTTACATAACTGAGAAAATAAATTTAGGCCTTCTCCAGATGAAGCCTGCTGTGCTATAAATCTCCTGTGCAGTTTTAGTTCTGTCTAAACAACCCTGCATTAAAATTCACTCTGTGAGATGAGCTGGGTTTGAGCAGGTTAAGTGAAGATCAAGAAGATTAGAATAAAACAAAAAACAGATGAAGGAAAACTCCAAAGAAAAGTAATCTGGAGTGCTTTGCACATATGAGTAATTTGTGCAAGGGAAATGAAAAGTGTGACTTCTCGAAGTTTAACAAGTGGAAGGAATATCGCAACTCAGTAATACAATATGGTACATTTATTTCAAATTAGTTTAACTTTGCATATAGGCATTTTACTCTCCAATTGTTTTCCATACCCTCATTTTTCCAACTAACTTAATGTATACACAGTGTGTATGGCAGTTGATTTCTGTTTACATAAAAATCCCTTTTTCTCATTCTCACAGAAATTCAGGAACAGTGAGAATCAAGGCTGTCAGCTCTTTGGTACAGAGGAGTTCTTGTCTGTATACACTCAGATCCCATTGCCTTGGATTTTTAGAGTGGAAGTGAATGGCTACAGATTGACAGTGCCTGTTTCGGCAGAGCAGGGCTGGACTCAGGCCTATGCGCCTGCAGAAGAGAGCAGCATCCACTGACTACCAACATGTAGGTGCTCCGTTCTTCTCAGCTGCAGACAGTTGCCCAGTGGCCTTTTCTGGATCCTTGTCTCTTTTTCCCTTCTCCACCCTTTCATGCTCTAGCTGGGGTAGTGGCACGTTCTGGAAAGCTAAACTAAGCTATTCCCTCCACAGGAGCAGGAAGGGAGTAGAGAATGCTGTGCGCTACTCCTTACAGAAGTCTGAAATGAGGGCTTCTTTGATGCTTCAGTGTCTCACATTAACAGTAAATTTTTCATCCTAAAGGACTCTAAACCAGGCATGTTATAAAAAAGTACTTGGAATCAAACGTAGTATAGAGTAAACATGGCAATTACTTCCGCTGCTGCTAGGGGAGATTAGAGCAGCTGTTTATTTGTGCGTTATGTCTATCTATCCTCTTCAAGAAATGAAGTGAACACCCAAAGTGGGTTGGAGTTTGAATGGGACTTGGGGACTAATTTTTCTCTTTCTGATGAAAACAAAGCACTGTGGAATCTTTAGTGCCCACCTACGCTGAAAACCAAGATCTGCTTTGTATCTTACCTGCAACACAGCAGAATTATGCTCTTGTGGACTGAGCTGTTTTAATGCTAATAACAAAGAGATACATTCTTTCTGCTGCATGAATGAATTCACATATTTTGCAGTGATCAAGCCTATAAACTCATCTCTTGCAATCTCTTGACATCCCTGCTCAAGGTAGAAAGGCTGCAATACTTATAGGCTGCTTTGCCTAATTTAAGTTCTTCCATCTGAAGATTAAGCATCAGTAGGAGAGGGTTCCCTAACAACTCTTTAGGAGGGAATAGACAAAAATGCAAATACAGTCATGTGTTGGCAGTGTTGTACAGTGCTAGGAGCGTGGGGGCCCTTAGATACTGAAGTGAGGGGAATGGACAGTCGTATAACTCCAGAACACAACTAGGTGCCTCCTCAAAACATCTGTAGAATTAGGTAAAAATAAGAAAGTAGGAACATTCTTGGAAAATGAACTGAATTTCATTAGGCAATTCAGTTGCATTCTTCTTTCTGAAAGCTTTGTCTGAAGAGAAGCAGAATAAATGTGCAGAGGAGAATGCCGCAGCAAGCAGGTGCTCCCTTTAGGTTATGGTCTAGTAATTAAAACTCAGGCCAGGATATCAGGGTTGCTGGTTCTTTCCTGACAGTACTAGTGGGTGACCTTCTTCTGCTCATTTTAACCATTCCCATCTTCACTAAAATAAAGTGAGTTTGAAATAAGACCTTCCTAACAAAAGTGTCATGAGTCCTAATTCACTGTCGAGCTATTTAAAGTTTTTTAATAGATGCTTGAATAAAAGGTACTACATGCTGCTTACCATAATTTCAGACAGTGTTCTCCTTTCCTGTCCTTATAAGTACAGTGACTTATGCTTTCTCTTTCCTCTTTCTTCTAGAAATATATTGTGTTGCCTAGTGGACATCTCAGGAAGCAAACTGAAGGATCAGTATGAGAACTCCGGAGAGGTAATCTAAATATTTTAATGGGAAAGAGGTAAATGATCTTTGGGGAATAAAAGAGTCACAGTTCTATTGCCTGAATGAAAACATTTTTATATAATTAACAATATTTCCCTTATCATGCAGGCAATTTTTTTTTTCTGGATTATTAGGAGCTTGAAGTCAGTACAGTTAAAATTGTATAGATATGCCATTGTAAGTACAGTTTTGGTAGTGTGAATTCTTTCAGATGAAGAACAAAAATAATCCCGAATGATGTGAAGCATATTTAACTATTGGTAACTGTATTTGGCAGTAGAACTTTTTTGGGTGTAACAGTGCTTGAAGATACTTGACTCACCAATGAATAGGCAGTTGCAGCAATGTGGAGGCTTACATGAGCTCCTTCAGTCTTCTTCAATGGAAAGCTTGGGCTGTAAGTGTGTGTACCCCAAAGTACTCTGGCACATTGTGATCACCAGAGTGAGAAGAGTCTTTGTCTTACCTTTGTGACACTGTGTTAGCTGTTGTAAATACTAAGCAAAAACGAGAGAAGAACTGTTAGTGAGAAACATTTCATGAGCTTCATAAAGATGTAACTGCTGTTGAGAGTTAGTGCGAGCTTTGATGAGGAGAGTTACTGCAAGCTTTTTTGGGGAGATGTCAACTGCATTCTCTGCAGGGGGCCAAAGGCTGGGAATATCTGTTTGGGGTCCAGAGCCTGCAACGTGAAGCAACATGAACACTGTATTATATCTCTGCAAGTTGAAGTAAAGTGAGTATTTCTGACCCAGTGGATTCCTACTGTTCACAGGGTAGGTGAGAAATATATACTGTGTAAATATGAATTCAAACGTCTATGTGAAAAGCTCAGTAAAATGGACTGTGAGTTAAGATGCAGAATCTGACCTTTTAGCTATCATTCTTTCATGTATCTTTGTATACTTTTGTGTGCTGCTATGGTATATCAGTCAAACAGTTTTCAGGAAACCAGGATTTCTATACCATGAACTCAAATGTGGGGGCAGAAGGCAGCTAATCTGAATATTATCTGCATTTATAGTGGGCTGTGCTTCAAACTCTACCTTTTTTAAAGGAAATAATCCTGAGCAAGTCCAAGTTTCACTTGGACTGCTGAAATGTTTCTTCAATGTAGTTATTTTAATTGAGTGATCTGGAGCAATAGATACAGGCAAAGCTCCACAGGCTCTGCTGCTGGTGCTCAGCTGACAAGCTGCATGTGAGTCTAACAAAAATTTCTGATTCTAAAGAAAATGTGAATTTTCCTCCCTCCCTCTGTTTCAGAGATACAAACCAACATCTTCCTTAGTCTTTAAGAGGCTGAACACTTTTATGACAAGCTGCTGCAACTCCCATTGATATAAAATCAATAAACATGATTTGTGTTTTAAGAGTGAGGATTTCCTCCATGCAGTGTTTTCAGAGGAAATATACAGATTTGATATCTGGGGCCAATCTCTACATTTATGAATAATCCCTATTGACTTGAATGAGGGCTAAGCACATGGTAGCTGCAGAGAGGATGCGTCCCTCGTGTTTATCACCCTTGCAAGCCGTTTGACACAGTGTCTGCTAGTTATGTGAGACATGTCTGAGGAAAAAGAAAAAACTGTGAAAAGGTTAGAAGTGATCTTGAAATGCTTACTAAACACAGTGACTGACAGCCACCGAAAGACTACAGGAGTTCGCAGATTATCAGAGTGGAGACTAATCATAATACTAAACTAACCAAAGCTTGATGATCTGTTTGCAATTTGGACAAAACTTCTGAACATCTTAAGATTTGTGAATCTGTAGTAGTATCTGTCAAATGGAAGCAGTATGTGTGCTTTTGACAGCCCAGCAAAACCCATACTGAACAAAACTTTTGTTTTTGTATGGTTTCCAGAATTTGGTGCTGGATGACTCTGTGTCTTCTCAGTTGCATAGTAACTAAATGTAAACCCTTGTAATAATGATCTCTCTCTAATCTAAATGGTCTGTTGTCCATTTTCTGCTCTCTATAGGGGAAATAGCTTTATTGACTCTAGGGTTAGTTTACCTTTACTTTTCAGATGGTGTCTGTTTATTCTTGGGTGGGGAAGCGAGTTTCAGGACTTGGCTCTGTGATCTGTGGGAGTTAGTCTTTGCATGCTCAAATCCTTTTGATAACTTGGAGTTTGTGGTGGAACACAGTTGTTGCAGGGTGTTGTGGAGCCAGAGTCGGTCTTTTCAGGATTAGCGCAGTGGAAAGCTTGTCAGCACAGCAGCCCGAAACGCAGCTCTGTGCCAAAGCACTGCAGGTGCAGCCCTCATCAGCCCACTGTTATCCAGACCAAATACCCAACCTTGCTTCCCAGATTCTGGGGACTTAGAGTAAGATTTGCAGCAAAAAATGTGCGAGTGATTTATAGGGAAAAATATGTCCATCCAAGTGATTTTCTTAAAGATTTTGACTAGCATAGAAATCAGAACGAATCATAACTGTTCCCTGGCAATTCTTGAACTGGAAGAGGATAAAGTTTGCCAGATGAATAATTTGCTGTGAATGGTTTGTTCCTCTCTGCTCCTAGTCTTTTCTAAGCAATTAGATATCATGACAAATTACTAGGTAATGGATTTATTCAGGCTGTGGTTTGAAACATAGATCATGTCTTCCTTTGCTGTGGATCCAGCCTACTGAGCTGAGTAACAGTTAGTGCTGGGCTTGTCTGGAAATGAATATTCTCCGATCTAAGCAGTCCATGATTAAAGCATTGCATCATCCTGTCTCACTCAATACTTAATTTTTTTTTTTTTCAAATTGATTACTATCCCCTACTAGTAGTGACTACAGTGCCAAGTAGACTACAGAGTCACCCTGCCAGTGGTCTGCTTAACACACTGTGACAGATAGGACTGGCTGAACAGCCTGTGTGCATAACAATAAACGTGATAGTTACCCACAGGAAAAATTGCTGGAAAGGACTATACGGGGCGATTACTATCCAGGAAGTGGAGGTTTGTTCTACACATTTTGTCATGGGGAGGACTAGCCCATTCCGGGGAGAAAGCGGCGGGCTTTGCAGTGTGCATCATTCCCATTCCTCTGGCCCTCAGGAGAGACATAACGAGTGGATCGGCAGACTTGTGTTTCTGTGCTGGATTTGTGGTCCTTGTGCCAGCTTTGTGAAATTTAAGAATGCAGGAATGATACGATGCTTTTACATTCTCACCCCTGCTCTCACTCTTGGAGCAGGAGTCTGTAATTCATCACTAAGATATTAAAACAGGCTCTACTATTACTTTTCCCATATTTAAAGAGAGATTATTTTTCCTACAGTGTCACTACCTCCTTGTAACAAACTGCCTACCCTTCGTCTATAAAAATAAAGCTTTACTTGCTGACATGTGCGTTTCTGCTGTATTATGAAGATATTCTGCGTAGTTATGAAGACAAAGTTTGTAACACTTAAATTTGCATGTATTGAGCGATGGTGTTTGCAGCCTTTTAAGAATATGACTTTGGAAAAGACATTCAGGTGATCAACGCCGATTCACAGAAAAATGAATACTCATCATCAAGAAGCAGTGTTATTTACTTGATAATGTCTCATGATCAGATTTTGTTGTGTTGATGCTTCATAGGCTATTATTTCACGTTTAAAGGTATTGGAATCCAACCTCGTGTTACTCATTTAGCAGGGCAGGATTTATCTATGTGTGACTTTCATGCCTTAGTGCTGTAGCTTCATCAATAAGACAAATCGCCCTTCAAAGGTGCCTATCTTTCTTACCCATCTCTGTAGCACCCTTTAGTAGCATATCTCTTTTTCTCTCCCTTGACTAATAGAAGGAGTCTAGATGATTGTCTAGTGTAGACATGTTAGCTTTTAAATGGCTAATTTAATGGTGTAAAAAACAGGTGAGATTAATCTTATTAAAAGAACTGTTACCTGCTTGTACTAATTAATGTATTTGTACTAATTACACTGTATGAAGTTCTTATAAAAAACATGGTGGTAACCATTTTTTTTCAAATGAATTAATCCCCATGACATGAGTATTAGTTTCTGATAATAAAACAGAAAAGTTTAATTTCTCACTATAATAACTTTAAGATTAGTGTTTTTAAGAATGTTGTATTTGTGGGGAAAAAAAATACTTGGTTCAAGTTACTAGTGTGGAGGAAGAGTCAGAGTTTGTTTAAAGGCATTTGATAAAAATCTGAACCCATTTCATTTTCATAAAACATTCCTATATCACATAAAATACCTTTTAAATCAGTAGTGGCATACACTTTCCTGCGTCACAGAAGTCTCATTGTTAACACAGGAAAATGTGCAAGCTGTTGTGGGAGTGGTTTAACTGGTGTATTTACCTGAAGTTAGTGTCTCCAAATCCTGTGTAACTGATTTTAAGGAACAGCAGCTATTGTTTCAGCTAGACAGGAAGGAAAATGGAGGTAGGTCTCTGGTCCTGCTGTAGTTTTTTTTCCCCCTTATCAGTTCTTGAAACCTGTAAGTAGTTTTTTGTTTTGCAGCTGGTATGAAAAATAAGACAATTTGTTGTGCAGCTCTTCATGGGCTTAAATTGTAAAGTAAATGTTTGTAGACAGATGTATTTATAATAATGAAAACATTCCTGAGACTTAAGCTGGTATCAGCTGATTTGTTGGAAGAATAAATGAAATGGCTTCAGATAGATCTGCTAAAATGTCAGTGTCTTTAAATTTTTTTCATGTTCTTAAACAGCAACATTTTTGTAAATGTTTTTGCTTTTCTATGAGCTCAATTTCAAAGGGTTTAAAAGAGGAGAAAGGAAGAATTTGGGAGGAACAAAGCTTTAACACAGTGTATTAGATACCTGGCTTTTTCCAGTGTGTGACAGCCCAGCTGAATACAAAATCTTTACTCTTTCTTAATGTTAGCTTCTTTTCCTTTATGCCAAAACAGACAAATAAATAGCACCTCATTCTTTTTCCTCAATAAAATGTCCCCCCTGCCCACAGCGCAATTTCTAATGAAAGCCACATAGCTTTCATAAATATTTGTTTACAAAGTCATCAGTTTTGGCTGTAAGTAATGATATTATCTCTAGCAAAACCTAAACCTCTTTGCAAGAGGTTGGCCTCAGTGTTGTGGCTGCTTTCTCCCAAGTTGACTATCAGGTGTCGCACCGATCATTTTGAACTTGAACCTTTTCCTTTGTTTTTTTGTTTTTTTCCACCTAATTACTGCCATCCCAGAGAAGCCCTTTGTCAACAGATACCTGTTTTTGTATTATGGGTGAGAAGATAGGTAGATTTAGTAAAGCAGTTTGCCTTATAACTCTGTTCCTTGCTGCCCCAGAACAGAAGCAAATACAGAACCTGCTTGGACATTCAGGCTGGAGGCACAGGTGGCAGCCCACGTTCAGAGTCTCTCTCCTGCAGCCCCCATCAGGGAGTGAGCTTAAACAAGGGAAAGAAAATGATGGGAGGAAAGAGAGTAAGAAAGGGAGAAGAAGGGGCATGAGATAGAAGTTGGGCAGGGTGAACAATTGTAAAGTTGGAATTGGCATGAGGCTTCAGGGTTGCAGATTTGCCAGTAAGTACCAAGGGTGAATGAGAAAGTGTCTACCAACCACAGCTGAGAACAGGGCTCACGCATCTAACAAACTATTGATCCGTCTTTCTCAGAAGTAACAGCCATTTTCAGATTTACCACTTTCAATTGACCCATAGCCAGAACTTCAATTAAGCTTCAATATATTTTATAAAAAATAGTACTTAGTTTACTTTCACATAAGTGAAGAGATACAATTGCACAATGGTGGTTACAATGGTAGAAATACATATTGTCAATAAAATGTTTGCAAGAGATTTAAAAACATACTGTACAGCACCACATCTGAAATTGGGTGATGGCAAAATGAATCATACTCCATGTTTAAGTAAATTAAATGTTTAAGTCTTTCATTTGGAATAAATAAAAAATATGGTGTGCAATTTGTGTCAGATTGCAACCAAGAAATTTCCTGAAGTTGAGCAATATATAGATGGAAAAAAAATGATGAGGTAAAAAAGACATTCATGCATTTAAGCCACCATTAGTCTCTGACTCTAATATAAGGCAGATCATAATCTTTTTAAAACTATGTCTTTAGCCACTTAAACTCTCTTTAGTGCTTTTCATGACAAGGCCTTGACAGACCTTGTAGAATCATGAGTTAAGATGCTTTTATTTCCAACAGGTCTTTTTTGACAGGCTCAGCCATGTTAGAAATGTATTGTATGGTAGAAAATGTTTTTCCTTGATGGAAAAAAAAGTAAATTAAAAGAAACCCAGAGGGATGGATGCTTTAGAGTTATCACAAATGACACTGTTCAGGAGTGGGGTGAGGAGAGGGAAAGGGGAAGAAAATTATGTGTCATCTTCAGTCTTAATGACGTGGAAAAGAGTGACATTAAACAGGACTTGGTGTCCATTATTCCAGGCATAGAGAGCTCTATCTCTTGCATTGTAGTCAAGCATGGATATATGAAAATATTGATTATGGAACGGAATGTCTGTATACTCGTAAGTGGAGGTTTTTGTGGAATAAGAGTAGTAGACCTTGGCTCCTGTTAAGTGAGAGTTAGTAACATATAAGGTGCCACAGATCATGAAGGATTCTCCAGCACTTCTCTTTGGATAGCCTGTACTCCAGCTCTTCAGCACTTCCAGTGTATCCTGGTTTAGCTGGCTGATGACAATGTTGCCTGCATTCTGGTTGGTGGCATACACAGCCCATAGCCCAATTTCATCTGCCATCAGGTCAATATCAGAAAAGCCACCCCAGGTATAGGGGTAGACATTGTGAAAGCCAGCATACTCAAGGCTACGCTGTGCAAGCACCCGCCCAGTGTCAAAGCTGTATTTGATGATGATGTTGCTCTGATACTTGTTGAAATAGAGGGAGCCGTTGTAGACAACATGGTTGGTTCCTGCCCATTTGAATGGAAGGTTGTATGTCCTTGATTCAGCCCCGCTGACAAAGTCTGCAATTGATTTATATTCACGAACAATTTTATTGTTAGTATAACTATCCATGTACCAGACCTGGAAAGAAAACAAAGATTGGGAGTGAACACCTGGAACACAATCCGTGATACACGGTCATGAGACTGCATGACCGATACATTACCAAGAAAGAAAGGAAAGGCTTTTAGGCATGCAGAAGGCTACCAAGTACAATATTGTTCATGTTTCTGTTACAAAGCCATGAGGAACTCGTGAATTTCTAAATCAGAATTTACCTATAAAAAATGGACTCTCTAGGAAACTATTAAAACCACAATGTCTACAATTTCAGATAAATTCAATTTTGGATTATTTAATGTTTAGGTCTCTGCTATATGGGGCTTGCTTAAAGATATTCCAGACACTAATAATCTAAGAGAGAGATAGAAAATGTTGTGTGAGCTAAGCTTGGTCTTATGCTTATGAATAGATTTGGTTGAATTTTTTCAGCTGAACCTCTAATCAATGAAAACCAGTGAATTTTGAGGAAAGAAACCAAATATAGTAGTGATGAAAACAGTGGAATTTTAGGAATCATTCTTCCCCTTAAAACAAAAGAAAACAAAATCAATTGATTTTTTCATTTTTGTGTGCCAGCTACCATTTTCCTCTATTTTTCTTTCATGTCTTTTGCCTTTTCTCCCTTTAGTTTATCTCAGAGGAAAATCAAATCCTGACTAATAAAAGAACAGATTAATTTTTGGAGTTGTTTGGTCTGCTGATTTGAAAAGTGTTGACAAAATATTTGTTCAGATGCCAGTTCAGCTCCCCATGTTTCTAGCAGCTGAGATCCTGTGCGGGATATGATTTAATTTGCATGCACACGGGAGTGCATGTTGCTCCGAGAGGGTGGCTGTGAGGGGGATGTGGAGCATCCCTGGTGAGGGCATTGCAGGGCTGCAAGTGTGCGGGAGGGGGCCGCAGCGGGGAGCAGAAGAGACGTCCTCAGGACCGATGGGGCTGGGCAGTTTGCTGCGCTCCAGAACGTAACCGAGATGGCTGGGACCTAGGCGAACCTGCAGGGACTCAGTGGGCAGGGGAGAGCTGCACACAAACCTTTAGTAATTACTATTTCTATGTTGCCTACCCTAGTTGCTTTGGTCTTTTTCTTTATTTAAAAAGTTTCTGGATCTTATACAAATGAAACCTAGTGTTTTGACTTCAAAAGCCCTTTGATGTAAGGAACACCTCCACACAGCTCTGGCCAATTTGGGATCCTATCACAGATCCAAATGATAACAAAACTTGGATCTGAGCAAGTACATGATCTGAATACAGCTCAAATTGGGCCTAATCCTGCAAATTTTGATTGCCCTGGGTTATGGATTGTGTTCATTGGTAAAATTATTCATGTTGGTGTTAAATTACTTGAGTTCTTAAAGATGGTCATTAAAATATAATGTAAGGAAGAAAAAATTTGTATAGTGATTTCAGACAAGCATGCATCATCCATGAAACAGTTTAAGGAAATGGCACAGTAAGCTTAGCTAACTTTTGTCTTTGAATATTTTTGCACAAATGCTTTTAGTTTTTTTTCTAAAAATATTAAACAGTGAAAATGACGGAAGTACAAGAAACTTGCTTGCAAGTGTGACCTAAGGGAAAAATCTCTCTTTATAGATTAAAATAATGCAAGTAAAACTCCAGGACACAAAGGTATTTAGTGCTTTAACATACTCGGTTATTTTTCTCAGATGCTAATGGATCTGTCATCCAGGCTCCAAATCGAGTTCCGGATATCTTGACTGTAATGGGGCCTGTAATTTTCATCAATTTGCCACATGCTGAAATTAGAAAAACAAATGCATTAATGCAAACAATTACACAACTCTCCTTGACATCACTCAGAGCACAAGACCAATTGCTCTAAACTAAATAGTGGCTCCAGGGGATTCAGGCTTAGGTTGAAGATGAATTGTCATCTTCACAGTATGATCTTTTCTGTATTGAGTAACACAGATATGTAAAAACATAAAAAAACCTAATAAAATGTATTTGTTTATATATTTTTTGTATATTTTAAAGTGCAGATACATTTTCTGGGCATAGATACAACTTAATAAAATATCTTTCCAGATGCAGTTAATAAAATTTAATAATAATTAAAAAGAAGACATAACCCCCCCTAATTTTAGGTCTCCAGAGGGTAAGAGAAATGTTTCTCTGAGTTGATGAGTGTTTGAGTTTTCCATTGACCAGGATAACAAGAAGGTTAGAAGGTTAGGGGTAGACCAGGAAAAAATGGTTTGATGTGGGAATAGGTACCCACATGCCCGTGTCTGACTCTTCGCCACAGTTACACACACGTAGCTCTTCCATGCCCACATACAGTATTATGGGCCTGTTTGATGCTGAGAACGCAAATGTGAGAATTATTCAGGAACTGTGGCTGTATCAGTTGGCTTCTAATCCATTAGGCTGTCTCGTAGTAGACTGTCTGGGAGGAAATAATGAGAGTCGATATGATCTTGAATGCTGACCTTCCTAACAATCCAAAAATCTATATTTTAGGGGACATTAATAACATACCCATTAGCAGCAAGCCCAAGGTGGAATTCATATGTTTGCCTAGGGGCTTAATATCACACAGTGGTGTAGGTGATTAAGTGAGATAGCATGTTGTTGAAGAAAAGATTTTCCATATGAATGTAAAAAAGTGACGCATTTCATTTCTTTTAATTTAAAAATAAGTACTTCTCCATGATACATAGTTGTGCTATAGTGTATAACGCAATCTATCTAGGAAATGTGACAGACAAACTGTATATAATTTTGAGAGTGAATTTATTCAGTTCAGAGGAGAAGGTCACATCATGCCTGGATTTTCTACTTTATGTAGCTGACAGGGAATGTATTGTACCAGGCTGCTTCAGTCGATTAGCATGGGGTGATGCTGCGGGAACAGCTCAGGGACCGCTCGTGGGCATTTCGTTCACGGCCAGGGAAATGGGCTGTAATGAAGCTGACTGAGTACATGCTGAGACCTCAGTGAGCAGTGGGGGTTGGGCCTATTTTCTGGGTCAATTTAAAGGCATTATTATTTACGTCTCTTGATATATGTATCTTAGAATCTTTTGTTAATATTTTGGAGTTTAGCATTTTGAAGAATCTTATGTGTTTTTCCCCAGTTACTTATCATATTACAAGAGATTTTTGTTTAGGACTTTTTTGAAGATAATGCTGCTAGTGTTGCATGCTGAGTGCTGTTTTTCTACCATGCTGCTAGTATTCTGTGCTGCGTGCTGTTTTTCTACAGCAATAAACTGCAGTTAGTCAGTTTGGGAAGCTGAGGGCTATATTCTAGCAAGGTGTCTGTCTGTCTGTCTGTCTCTCTTTATTTTTAGGTGGTATGTTAGTAAATAATCTCAGAAATGGGCATGAGATAAACTCAAACCTTTGAAGAGGGCTGAAACAGTTTCTAATAAGATTATTAAAAAACTAACAGTGCATAGAAAGAAATCAGAAAAAAATCACTTGTGAATTTGTAGTTTTTAAGGTAATTAAAATACAAATTGAGTGAATGTGTGAGTTAGGAGGGTACACTAATTAGTATCTTTAAAACATTGCATTGAAATTAGTAGTAAAACTGAAAGTGGCAAAGAATTTGGAATTCTAAAACATCTTGTTTTTTTCATAAAAAAACAAAAAAAAAATCCGGGAAGCTAGATATGGAACCAAAAATGAGCCTTGAAATTTTGCTCCTGGACTGCCAAAACGTAAAGAGCCTACAGCGGAGCTGCGGGGTGCTTGCGCAGCCCACCGGCAGCCTGGGTGACACCCTGCTTGGGCAAGCCTGGGCGCGCGCAAAGCTGTCTGTGAGGGTGGCTGTCCAAAGTGCAGCTTGGCGAGGAGGAAGATGCAATAAGCAGTAACAGGGAAATTACAGAGAGACAGCAGCAGTGCAAACCTGGTGTGACGCTGCCACTGAGAGCAGTCGCCCCACTGGCAGCACAGCTTTTGCCCAGGCCAGGCAAAGCAGCCCCGTGGGACACCCCAAGCAGCTGCTTTTGGCTTGCTGCAGGAGCCGGGGCAGGGGCTGCGCACAGGGAGCCCTGGGGGCTTTCGCAAAGGCTTGCACGGTGCTGACTTGTAGGGGGCAACAGAGAGAGCTCAAAGCCCCCTATCTCCAGCAGGAGGGGGGTCAAAGTATGGGGGTGCTTGTAGCCCCCACTGTCCGTGGGAGGGGGGTGCACTCATAACTCTTGTGTGCGCCTGTGTGTGTCACTGGAACTTTTTGAGATTAGTTAGAGAAGGCTGAAAATTCAGAAATTTGTAGGTTTATTATCATTTTGTAAGTGTCTAGTACTGTGGTTTATCTGTTGTATTACTTGTATTGATCCTGAGTGTATAGTACACTGATTGCCATTTAATTACTTGTCATTAATAAATCAATAAAACTCTTCAATCCTGATTTAGTTTAAACTATGTGAACTGAGCAGTTTCCACCTGTGACAGGAGTTAGATGTTGCTAGAGAATGGTCTTTCAAAATGTATTGAGATATTGTTCAATGGGAAAGAAGAGATGGCATTGTACTTCAAGGGCTAAATGATCAGCAGTTTATGAGTCCAGGACATATTTATGTGATTAAATATTTATTCCTAGAGAGAAGGTAGTAGTGTCAAGAAAGGAAGACTGTACGCAGAGTTACTGTTTAGCTGAGGGGCAGATGACTGAAAAAGTGACAAAACCTCTCTTTTTCAGCCTAATAAAACAGAGCATCTTCTGAGACACACAAGGATTTTTCTTTCTCCTGCGCTATAGCATGTCCCATTTTTCCCTTGTTCATTAAACAAAAACGCACAAATCTGCTGATGTGATATAACCTGATGGAATAGGTATTTAGAACTAAATAGTGATATTATGTATACTTTTTCTGCCTATGGTAAGTCAGTCCAATTGTAGTGATGATTTGTATCCCATCAGCAGGTTTGTGCAGTAAACCTCAGCAGTACACAAGGGACTTTTGGCTTGCTTAGGACAGCATGGGCTAGAGCGTTCTCTTCTGTGATTTAGAAGGAAGTGGTAGAGCAGTCAGTGCCCACCTCCAGTGACTAAAGGCTCTGATCCTTTCATGTCCTTCAGAATAAGTCTTGTCATCACAGCCCTCTTACAGCTGGGAGATGCTCAGGAACAAGAACTTAACATATGACGTCTCCTACAAAGTTCTAGGCTGAGTAAGTCTAGTCCCCTCTTATTGCAAACAGTATATTTATGTCTTGCTCTTCGTAAAATTAGTAACATGATTGTAAAATTGGGGAAACATTTTTTGCCCTTGCCCACCCTCACCCTCACTCCAGCTGATTATTGTTTCAGAACTTCACTCTTCTCTTCGTTTGAAAACTTGTCAGGGCCAAGTGTATGGCTGGTGTCAGTCTTCTCTTGTTTTGAGCAGTCCGATCTCAAACCTTTGCTTTTAGAAGCCTGTGGACCAGAATCCCCTCTGAGTTGAGATAGAACTCCTTGGAAGAACAGCACAGGCCCCAACGCATGTCTCAGCTGGATGGTCAACTTGATAAATCAGCTTATATTATTTCGAACTGTTTAAGGCTGCCACAGGTAACCTTTGTAGAAGAAAATTACCCCAAGTATTCCACAGATGAACTGGCTTGCTAAATACTGGTCTTGAGAACAGAGTGAACGTATGGACTGTTTGATGATTAGAAGGGAATTGTAAGACTAGGAAAAGGTAATTGAGGCCAAATCCTCCTCCCCTTCTCATTGAAATCCCTCTGAAATTCATTTCAGATTTTATTCTGTCAAACCCTGAGACAGCCCTCTAATGCAGTGCTGCTTCTTCCAATATTTGAAGGTAAGAGAATCAAGTGAATGCAATTAAGGAAACACTAAAACTAAGTTATTCTTTTTCTTAGAGACAAAGGTATCATTGTTTTCTTCAGTTTTGTCTTTTGGAGCTTCACCTTCAAATACGTTTACCCATTTGTTAAAGCAGAACTATAAAATATTGGCAGAATCGGGGTCGTTTATGGTTTAGCTCATTATAAAGTTGCAAGTGTGCTGTCTGCACTAAAGTCTTATTGAATTACTATTACAAGTAAATAATTTATTCTAAATGCGCAGCATTTTGATGACATGTTGCTACAAAATGCAGTTTATTGATCTTTTTAACACTGAAATAATTAGTGATACTGACTTTAAAAAGATAACAATTTCCTTATAGCTTGGCCAAGCCTGGGCTTGCATTTGGTACAGAAGTTAAATGAGAGCTCTTTCAAGACTAAAACTTAATATAACATTTAACAGTTCACTAACAAAGCAAGGTGAGTTTTCTGGGTGGTTGTAAGCACTTTGAATTTTGCATTCAGTGCAAGAAGTTTCCTTCACCCCTCGTCTAGTGTTGGAAACAGCTTCTTCTTGCCTACTTAAGTGTAAAAAGTGTTGCTCTAATGCCAGCCTATACTCTCATCTGCAGCACAGACCCTATAATTGTTCGTGTGGCTGTATTAGAATTCACCTTGCATGCTGAGGTTTTTTGCTAGGGAATGGTGACACTAATGTACTGAAAAAGCAGTAACATCTACGTAAACGTTCTGTGACATGGCATGTTCAGGTTACTTTCAGAGTTTCACTTTGCAAATAAAATACAATTCTATGTTGTGTCATACCTTGTAGCTAACATAGGAGAATAACAACGACTGGATAGGTATTAAGAGAATGGGAGTCTAAAATAAAAGAATTCCTAATAATTTCCAATTAAGAATTTTCTTTAGCTCATTTTGTATCTGGGGAAATGGAACATAGACAGATGTCATGTGAAATGTGCAGCATTCTGCCCTAGCATGTGTTAAGCCTGTTAGGAATTCACTTTGCCAGTCTGGGAATTCCCAGCTGCCTTGGTACCTTGGTAACCCTTTGGAGGTGACTCTCAAAACATCTTTAAAGGAGAATTTCTGCCTAGGAGATGGGAACTGTGGAACAGTTCTGTCAGCTTCAGGCTTTGTTCCCCTTCAGGTTGTTTTCTATGGTCCTTGGAGAGGGAGTCTTCAGTGCATCTTCAAACAGATGCAAATACTTTACTGCCATAGACTTTGTGTTCACAGGACCTTCCTGCCACACAACACAGGGCGGCAGAGTTTGCTCTTCTATCTAAAGCCCCTGTGACATGTTATCAGGCAACAGCACGTTGCTGGTAGATGTTCTTCTCACATTTAGTATGGGAGATGTTAGTCGGATGTGTGACTTCCAGTGAGTTTTCCAGTTTTCCAGTTTGTCTGGACCTCATTAAATCAGAAGGAAATTTGAGGTACAGTAACTGGGGCACTTGCAATGCCTTTTTTGAACCAGAATGGCACCCCATGAAAAAAAAACCAAACAAAAATTCTTGAATTATTTGGCTCAAAATTACAAAAAGATAGAATTTTGCTACTCTCTCTGTTTTTCTCTTGCAGTGAGCATAAATAAAGGAGCTCTTGCTTCTGAAACTCATCAGATACAAAAGATAGGCTTCTTGTTTCCTTTAGAAACAATATAGAAAATGTTTTTTCTAAAAACAGCCCTGGAAGGCAGACCTGGTGGCCAGTGTGTGTGCAGTAGAGGAGATGGTAAAATTATTCTCTACTATGCCCTTCTGCCAACCCAAAAATGAGTAACACATTTGCAGTGATTACCCTATTTGAGATGCATGACTTTTTTTCGTTGAATCTTTGTATCTACAATCCCTCGTTATTAAGCAATTTATGACAGGGGTCTTTTATAAGCAAGGTATTACTATTTTTCCCATACCAGTATTTACTGGTTGTGAATTTGGAAATATAGTTGGGATAGATCTCAGTGAAGCAGAGAAACCATCTGCCACATGAATTTTCCATAACAGTGAAATGGCTGAGAATTAAAACTGGCCTGTGCATTTCTTTACATGGCCAAAAGCTCCCTTTTTGTTTACTTTTTTTTTTCCCCTCTGGCAGAAGGGAATGTATGAGGATGTGGAGATGACTCCTGTCATGGCTGGAAAGCTTTTTTTTTTACTGGTGGAAAAATTCTGGCTATAGCAAGCCTCTGCTCTTTAATTCCATGACAAGGGAAGGACTAGATGGTAATGAGAAGGTAGGTCATATGCATTTCCATACTAACAAATGTCGGAGAGTTCGGAAATGTTTAAAAAACAAATAAAAAAACTTTTCTGAGTTTTTTAGATTTTTTTTCCAGCACAGAAAGATTCGGATGGGATTACACACTCTTTTAGGGCGGGGTGATTTGAAGTTCTCAGTGATGACCTCTTTCTCTTGACTTCAAAAGAAGCAGCTCACCGGGTTAGAAAATCCCAACCATTACTGCTTAGAGTAATTGGGAAATCAAACCTCTTGAGTGTTCATCCATCCTAAATGAAACTGTACAAAGAGCATCATATAGTGCACAATCTGGATGTTTATTGCTTGATTCTATCTTACAACAGTTTTCCACCATGGACTTAGTAAGTCTGCTTGTGCTTTCCTGTACTGATATTAAGGAAGAAGTGGAGGAGCATGTGGTCGCCATTAAAAAAAAAAAAAAAAGCAGAGGTACTACTTCTGTAATCTGGGAAAGTCTGTGGGGCAGAACGCATCTGAAAATTAGCTCCAAAGTGAACAAATACCAGGAGAAGGTTGTGAAGACCAATTGGACAGAGAACTATTTTGAAAATAGGTGGGAATGGGTAGTTGGTATTCCCAGTTTCTGTGATGTCGGTGAATATGGGTAGCTGCTATATATACCAAGCAAGTGTATGAATTATTGAAGGGCTTGCAAGTGAAATAAAATCCATCTCAACCAAAACATCCTCCTGTAATGATCTCAAGCATTATTATTCTATTTATTGTAGCTAATAAACAGGGGAAAATGAAGTGAGTATTTTTTTTCAGTGTGCACAAGCCATTTCCATGTGCTTCACTTCTTTCACTTTGCTACTTATAATCAAATTTGTCACAACATTACTTTATAATGTGAGGGAATGAAGAGTTACTTCTTACTTAATGGCTGTATTTCTATTCTCCTACATAATGCAAATCCAGGAAACATTGCCTACTTATTAGAGCTTGCTAAGAGGAAGCCTGTGGATTCTACTTTAAGCGTGCAATGTCTTGCTCTGTAATCTTTGAGAAAGTGACTTCTTCTTGCCTTTTTGTTTCTTTATGTACAAAATGGAGATAATATTTATCTCCTTTGAAGAGTTTTGTATTAAAAGATATTTGTAAAGCTCTTCAAATCCTGAAGGGAAAGATGCTTTGGAAGTGCAAGTGTCACTACAGTCAATAAATGCCTGCACTAATACCTCTTTTGCCATGATGTAACAGCATTTCTTTGGCTAAATACGATATTCTACTTTTCAAGTCCTAAGGAAAAATGTTAATGTAAAGTGTTGTTTAGATTCTACATTATAATTAGATGTAGCTACAAATGAATCCAATGTGTATCTACTCTAATTACTTTTTCATGTTTCATAAGCAATGGTTGGCAGAGAGTATTGGCCTCCATGAATGCTAGCCATATCTTTTTTTCCCAATTTGTTAAACATATTATTACAAAAATAAGAGAGTCCCAAACATGTGCATTTTCTTATGCATGCACATACCTCACATGTCTGCCTGCTAAAGATTTACATGTGCATAAGTGCATGCAAATTTGTAGTACGGGCAATTATATTCCTACACTCTATTCCTACATGTTTAATAGCATGCACCCTTTCAAAGTTCTGTGGCCAAATATTTTAGCAACTTCAACTTGAATTTTCTCCTATTCCAGGGAGAGGGAACAAGTCTGACTCATCACAACTGCTATAGTAATCATTAAACTTCAGTGAAAGTAAGAAAACTGCTCACTGTATGCTAATGACTGTTGCAGGGGTTGCCAGTGCAAATGGAAGATCCCTTTTAAGTGGCCATGACCAAATAAATAATGCATTATATAGCAGCTATATTGCTGAATAACACCTGCTAGGGAGAAGAATGGCAAAATAGCTATTATACATACTGGTTATATAATTATATTGTGAAACTCACCAAAAATCTTTGACAATTCAAGACAGAACCTGTGGCACATTGTGGCCAGTCTGCCTTCTCCTGCCATAGGTTTCTGGTTATCAGATTGGCATGGATAGCCTTAATTGGATCATCTCCAGTGTGGTGAATGCGGCTGGGGAGAGGGGGTAGCCATGAAAGCCTATATGCTCGCTGATCTGTACGCACACTACCAGCTTTCAAGAGTTACTCACCGTAAGCCTGACCTAAGGTGTTTTTAGAAGAGGCAGATGGGTGGACCAGAAATGCAGCCAGTTGCTTATTAGGAGAACATAAAAGTCATTTAAGCATCTAAGCCCAGAGAATAATACCAAAAAAGATGAATAAATCTGTATTAGAGCTTGAGAAGGCCAAAACCCTTTTAATAATTGGTCGGAAGCCCTGCTTTTGACCACTAAAACATGTGAAGAAGCTCTAACCCTATTATGAAATATCAGATTGGTAGTAGTTCTCCTAAGTAACGCTGTCTACCATTGTTGTAACTTCAAATTGCACTTGTATGGGGTGTTGGAAAATGTACTTTGTTATAAGACTTTAGAAAGTTAATGGGGAAAGGAAGATGCCCAGGGAGGCATCAACATGTTAGAAAAAGGGTATCATGTTTATTTGAGTGCACTAGGGGCATGGATGTGTAGAGTAATCCGTTTTGTGCAAATATTTTCTCTCTGTTGTTAATATGCATTATTTTTATAGATTTTTTTTTTACATTAACATATTGAGAGAAATAACATGTTTTGCAGGATAGAGAGGAGGGGAGACATGGATAAAAAAATGAGGGAAATAATTAGGAAATAAAAGGCGAACATCTATCTGAATACACCTGGTCATTCTGATGTTTAGAATGTATCCTGTACTGTAGATACTTTACTGATCAGTGTTACAAGTACACACCATAAAAGCAAGGAAAAATGAGATACTCATTAAAGATGAGATGATGATCTTTTGGTGCCTAATACACTTACTGGAACATTCAGAAAATATTGGCTATTTATACCATTTTTCTTGTTTGCTGCAGTATTGTAATGCAGCCATTTTCTTTGACTGCAAGTGTGCCTCCAGTCAATGCAGTAATGTGCTATTATGTCTGTGTACTGAGGGGAAAATAGGATCATAAGAGATTTCTGTTTGAAGAATTCTTTCATGTCTTTTTGCCCATCATTGGTATGCTATTTCTAATGGAAAATAAGGAAATTAAAAAAAAATAATTTAAGAGGATAACCCAGCCCAGATTTTTCTTATTCTATTGCCTCAGAAAAACAAAGAGGCACTGCTTATTACCTTAAAAACATGTTTCGTGTCATGTGCAGCCTTTAAAAGTGAAACCCCCAACCTGGTAACTAAGACATTGATCACAGGGTTGAACTTTGTAATTTCTATTTTATTCAAGTTCAGTTTGAACTTATAAAATATTTATTTCTCACAGAAGGGGCTGCAGTGTTGGCTGTAGAAGTCAAGATTTTACTAGTAATCCATTGCGGTTTCTCAGAATGGATGGAATGATTGATTTCCTAGTGAACTAGTCTGCACCTGTGAGCTGGTGTGTGCTTTGTCCCTGCCTTTAAAGGAGACCAGGCTAAGGGGTAGACTTTGCATCATGGTTGTAGAGTAGGTACTTACTGATCACCCCTATTTGGGAAATGGAAATTAAGGTTGGCATTTAATAATGATAGTTATGGCTTCTAATTTTGGTAACTGATACAGAGCTGGTGCTGATTTTCAGAGAATGTTCATGCTGAACATTCACTTTTCCTAAATAAGTCAGCATGAGAACAACCAAGGTGGAGACTGATGGTCCTGCAGTAGTAAATCTGTTGCATTGCTCAAAATGGATCATTGCTGTGCTTCCCGCAGAGACTGTGCTTCGTTACTCTGAGTTAGGTGTCATGCTAATTATGCTGTATTGCAAATTGCAGAACAGCACATCTCTGCTAAATGCTAATGTTACAGGTCTACAGACAGCACAGTCTAAAAGGCCTCTCAGATGTTGTAGCGGCATTTGAATCAAGGTTGTGATGTGGACACCTCTAAACTGATCCCAGTCTACTTTCCACTAAATTTTTTTCATGCCGACATCCCAAAGATGACCTGAGTAGCAAGCCTGACAGCTCCCTGATGAGTTGTAAATCTCTCAGGGTTTAAAGTTGCTGTCTTTTATAATTTTCCATCTTAATTTCTCCTGTATATAGTAGGGCAGATTCTCCTCTATGATACAATGGTGTAAACTTAGAATGATATGGTTGACCTTGGTGGAGTTACTCTTGATTTTTATTAGAGTAGCACAGATCAGAATAGAGTGTAGTCTTTCTTCAGACAAGAGAATAGAAAACTTCATCTTTCTACAAAGCCTACTAAAAATACACAGCTGAGAGACCAAATTTGACAAGAAATTGTTAACTTACTGAGCTTTTTCATGCAGTCTCGAAGCCTGGTTTCTAAACTGAGTACCCGCTGATGTAGTTCCTCATAGTCATAGGCACCAATTTCTTCCTGAATCCCAGTGAGAACGGTAGACAGATTCCTAATTTCCTCCTTGAATTGGATGATTAATTTGGCATCAGTTTTGTATTGTTCCAGAACTGGGATCAGTGGTAAGAGCTCATCCATCTTTTCCTTCAACTCCTGTAACAGGCAATCATATGTGCATTAGAGCAGTTTAAAGGAGTTCAATCCTCTAACTCCCATTAATGTAATATTTATGCATGATTATTAAAATGACTTGAAAATGCTTATTGATTGTAGTTACAGATCTATTATTAACATATTGTGAAAGTCTTAGAAACCTCGGGATTAATGGCAGTAAGCAGTGGATAAAATGCATGAGAGAACAGTCAGTTTTTCCTGAAAGTATGCAATTACCTTCAAGAGGCTCGAACCAAACCTCTTGAAGGTCTGACTTTCCATTGGCAGGGTGTAAGAGCCCCAGTATATTTCAGGAGAGAAGGTGATTAGGCCTGAACACACAGTGACAGTCAAAGATGTCATACCTGTTTTACAGTGCTGTCATAGTTGGTGAACTGTTATTTTCTTTTTCATGCCTTAAAAATACTGAGTTCGCTTTTTCTGTAATGGCTGTTAAACTCTGTTTAGTGCTGATCTGGCCACAGTGATATATACATCTTTCTTCTGAAGTAATAAATTCAGAACCTATTGTGCATATGTATAGTTCAAAATGTACTTTTCTTAACCATGAGTTGTATTTGTCATCCTGCTATATCACTACATGCCTTTGAACTTCCTCAATTGTTCTTTGAGCTTGACTATCCCAGATCATTTTATTGTCACATGCAGTTGGTGCTGCCTTGCCAATCCTATTCTTAAACGTTGATTAAACAAAATAAGGCTCTATTTTGCAATCTTGGGTTGCAATCTCTTCGCAATCTCAGATTTCTGCTATGTCATACACTTTGAGAATTTGTCTCAATCAGTTTGTAACCTATAATGGCTGCTCATCTTTTGTCTTGTAATTATTTTTTTAAATGTGCAAATCTTAGAGACTTTGTTAAATTAATTTGGATAGTTAGAGGGTCTTTTTTTTAAATTTGTTTGGTTATTATTCTGTAGTACCATCAAAGTATCCTTGCAATCAAAAGGTTTTGCTTTATGAAAAGCGTGCAGGTTTGCCTTGATGTATCATCTGTATATAAAGATTTGCAAATCTGTTTGCAATTTGAGGGAACAGCAGGACTTCCGTGAGCAAATGCCAGAGGGACCAGAGGAGATGCAAGCCTGGGCAGAACAAGAAAAAGCTGGAAATAGAGATCTGTTAGGTGCTAGCATTTGGTGATAATAGACACTGGGAGCAGATGAGGACACCCAGGGAGAGGCTTTTGAAGGGATTAGAAAATCAAGTCCTAAAGAGTAGATGGAACAGTCAGCAGATAGAAGGGAAAGCAGGAGAGAACTAAAATGGAAGCCCAAGCAAGAGAAAGAGGTGCAGAAGCAAATGTGGTCAGAGATGAGCGGAGACATGCACATAGTTTATTATGTCATGTGTATTAAAGGGTGTAATAAACTATAAAACATTTCCAAAATAAATAATATTATGATGCCAAACAGAATACTTCTCTGCTAAGATATGAAAGAAGCTGATAGGCATGGTCACTATTAGAGCTGCTTGAAGATCTGTCTCTGAATTTTTCCCTCTCAGACATGTTCTATAGACAGTTTGAGAGTTCAGCAGTATCAGTTCATCACCTAGCGAATATATTCATATAGTTTTAAGAAATGCTTTCATATGGGAATTATTCTTTACTCAAAATGAAGACTTGCATGTTTTGTTAGGAAGTGTATTTTACACACAGGTCATCTTAATAGCTAGAAAACTGCATTTTAAATTACAAGCAGATATGTTGTTATAAATGGATCTAAGAGTATCAGGAGTTCTCTTTGTACCTTTGGTTCTATTTTCAAGGGGCTTTCCAATTATGGTAGGTTAGCAGAATTACTGAATTGAACAGAAAGAAGTGGAGACTCATTTTTGTCTGCTGTTAAAACTATTTTTATTTGACTGTTCTTATTGAAAACTTAACTTGAGCCTAATTTATACCTGTTAAAAAGAACAGTTATTTTGTGTGTGATGATAATGAGAGTAGGTTTCATGATTTAGAAAGCAGAGCTCCAGAACCCAATATTTTTGGTATTTAATTTTGAAATGAACTTAGGCTTTGGTTCTGTGAAGCAGTAAGCTATCAAAAATCATGGTTAAACCGTGATGGGAAAAAAGAACAAAGCCTGTAAAAATTCAGCAAGATAAAATGTATTTAAGAGAATTAGTAAAGGTAACTTATTCCTAGTAGGATTTATGCCAAATAAGGTATCTTTTGACCAAACTGCTCTAACTTTTGGGGGGATCAGGTATCTTGTGCCTGGCATAAATGCTGATTTGACAGAAGTATAACCATATGCTCAAGTGTGATCTGGATCAAATTTGTACTCTTTGGTTCTCATAAACATGGAACCACAGTGTTGGAACATTTCACTTTGGTAAAGGACATACAGATGTTTCTGGTATTTTCATGACAAAGACAATAATTTTCTTGGAATCTGCTGGCACTCTTAGCTTGTTGTTATGATAATGATGCAAGAGCTAATTTGCATTGCAACACTAGTAGGTGGTAGATGTATTTTGGCACTTCACGCCTGGTGGTATGAGGGGTAATGCTATATCTAGAATGAGTTGCTTTGTCTCAGGAAAGATAGAGCACTGGGATTTTAGTAAATCAAATTTCAGAAAGCCAGCAGCATATTGTGTTGTGTTGACCTTTTAAATTACTCTGTAATTTGATTGGTTGGAAATCGGTTTTATACTCCTGCCAAATTGTCAAACTGAAGTTAAATGACTGGCCAATACAAATATCGAATGTTTGAAAGGTTAGAGTAGTGCTGAAAGCTGCTACCTTTGACATCCTATATCAGACATTCAAATTTTGATATTTTGTTTCCAAGGAAAACTATAATGGGAATGCAGAATATATAATGGCACTATACAAATGTGTTGTTACTGTAGCGAAGAGTGCTAAAGAAAGTTGGAGACATTTCTTACTGTCTGAAAATGGCTGGGACTATATACTCAAACTCTAAGCTAAACTAAGAATGATAACACAGACAATAAAGTTTTGTAGTCAGATCATTAGTATACTTAATTCCTGGCATTATTAAGACCCGTTGGATCTGAATGGATCTGAAGAATAAATTAGACCCCTCGTTATGTACTTGCTGATTTAGGTATCTAACTTCAGCACTGATGAGAAAATTAAGTCCATAATTGTGTGAGCTTTCATGAAACACTTCAAAAGTATATATTAGGTTAACATAATTTAGTCCTCAGAATATATTTTCTAGATCCTATCTGGCTTTCTTGCAGGCTTGAAATATCCATTTATCAGACTTGATATTTAAAGTACTTGAATATGCTCTTGTAACATTTTCTCCTTAAGAGTACTTCAGATAGCTTTTTCAGAATACACAATGCTATTTTATAATCTCTGCAACCCCTCTTCTTTGCAAAAAGATTGGCTTGTGGTTTCTCTTGTCATTAAAATTCTTTGGAAGTCTTTTTTTAATCACACAAATATGACTGGGGTTGATTTCCCTCCTCCCCTATCCCAAACCCAAAATAGCAAACCCTCAAACATGAAATTAGTTCTTAATTGTACTGGGTAAAAATTACAATAACCTGATTTATTACAGGCTTTCTTCCCTTCAACTGCACTAAATGTCAGGCAACAGTAAAATTGCAGAACTCTCTAGTTGTTTGCTATTAATTCCATTGGATCTCCACATTAATCACTGGTGCTTGCGTGAATATAAATTTCTCAGTATGACATGCACATTGGTACAGAAGAAAACAGGAATCTGTTTATAGTGACATTTCTGCAATGTCTTAATAATTAATGGTTACTCCCTATTACAATTAAATTAAACGGAGCAAAAGATTATCATCATAAAGGAAGCTTTATTACGCTTTTCTTTTTAATGTTGCCTTTGTGTGAGCATTTCAAGCTGAAATCTTAGCAGTCCATGCATTGCCGCCTAGTACATTGCTTCCAGCAGGCTTTCAAAGTTATTGTTAAAATAAAACCTACTTGAAAATGCTTTGTCATTAATGTCTTCCGATCATCTTCAATTTGCCGAAACTTGGCCTTCAGCCCTTTCATTTGTGTTTCCATTTTTAAAACATACTGGAAATCCCTCTGAGTCCGTAGATTTAAAACTTCAATAGATTGGGACATATTCTGAACCTGTTAAAGAAGAACACTCTCTAAATGCACTTTTTGTTGCTTTACTTTTTTTCCTGGTTAGGTAGTTAAATGTCAGGCAATAAAATGTGCTTATGTCAGTGCTTTACTTGTGAGTCATTTATACCACAGCATAGTTTTAAATTCCATAACCACATGACAGTACAAAAACTGAGCCACAGGGCTAACAGAGGACTAGCAGGAATAAGACCTTAAAGGCAGAGAGGGAGAGGGAGGGAGAGAGAAAAGGAAAGAGGGAGAGGTCCTTTCAGTCCTGTTATAAAGACAGGATCAACAGAGGCTATTAAGCACTAGAATCTACTTTGTCCTCCTGATCCTGACTGTCCTTCAGGATGTGCTCTGTAGCACGACTTTTCTCTCAAGCCCTTCAGGAGGGAGGGCACTGAGAGCTGGAGATACTTTCTTGGTTAGTATGAAGAGCATGATTTTTATTGCTAGTAGGCATTTGTATAGTAATTCAGTACAAGCAATCCATGAGACTGTTCAGAGATAAGATTGGATGGTCCCATCATTGGACAGGTGTTTGGCTATGATTTCATAAGGACATAGAAAATTAGAAATTTTATAAAATTGTCTCACTGGTACAAAAATGCATGAAGTGAGTGTTCAAGTAACTGTTGTAGAGCAAGTGAATTTGTAGCTATAGGTAGCACTTTTGCTACAGTGAGACATGAATAGAAAAAATAATACATGAAGAATAGTTTACTCTTATATCTAGAGTAGATTATATGTATTTTTAACTGTACCTGATATAAAGGCAATTCTTTTGTCAGTCATAAAACCAACACGATATTTTGCAAGTGCAGTTATTCTATTTCAAAAGGTGTTTCGTCTTCCCAAAACAGGAAGAGGAGGGGAGTACTGTAAAAATATTGGGCATTACGTTGAAGTTTTGTCTCAAGCCAAAAAAAAAAAAGTACACCTTCCTAATATAGGACAAAACCAGTAGTATTCCTGCTGTTTACAAAATGTAAACATGTAATGTTTGAACTTACATTTGTGACTGTAGTTATATCTTTTGATAAGGACTATAGCACATTGCACCTACTTGTTAAGAGAACGTGTGGATTTAGTATAATGTGATTCTCTATGATCTGGAGCTCTTAAAATAGTATAGATTAGCTATTAGACAATTGCCATTGGCAGTTCTTAGAAAGTATTTTTAATGGAAAAAATTATTGTTTCTCTTTGCTCTGCTTTATAATTGTTGAAAGCAAGCAAATAAAGTCCTTCAGGGCTTGGAAGAACTTTGAATGTTTCCTTTTGACAGAAGCTGCATTTGCAGAGAGGCTCTAATTAAATGACTCTTTGGATTTATTGGACTAATAATATGGCACTACATACCCATGTTTACCACAGTTCTAATCATAAGTAAATAACTTTTAGAGACTGATGATTTAGGTTCCTCTGTGACAGCTCAAAAGCTGTGTTGTGAACTTAACCTCTCCCCCTGCCCAAGAGAAAGTTTTATTCATTATTATTTTAGTGTTTGGGAAATATGGTAGAGCAAAGACTCTGGGCCCTGAAGTCTCCCTGTGTTTTGTTAACTAAACAGGTACAATATGAGGGGTAGCACATCCTCTGTGCTGTCCCTGGGCCCTGAAGGGACGTCATGTGGTGACAAAAGCCATAGCTTTTTCTCTGAGTTTTCTGACACAACATTTTATACCAGTTCCAAAACTACATCTGCTGAATGCCATGAAACTGTTAGGAATGGTGAGTCTACCCAGGCGTTCAGAGGGCTTGTGGTTAAAGATAAAGAGCATAAACTTGGCTTAAGAATTAAAACCAGGCTGATTGTCATTTATTCTGGAATTCAGTGATCACCCAGGTTGACTTCAGTGATAGAGTTACAGGTGAGATAAGAACCTGGCTCTGATTTTGTAAGAGTAGCATGTTAGCTTGATTTGGTTTGGAAACTTGATGTGCAGGCAGACATATTTAGAAATGTAAGGATTTAATTTTTAACTTTGGCAGTCATAGCTGAAACATTTCTGAATCAGATCTAATCCTGGCTTCTCTCTACTGTCATGCATAGTAAGTGGAAAGCCAACTAATTCAATTTGGTTGAGACTTTTCTCAAGTTTAGAATACTACTCAGGTGATGTAAACCCTGTGTAGAAGATTCTACCCTCACCGAGTCAGAACACAGAAGAAATATAATGTATTTAGCTGGGAAAAGGAGGAGGATGTATTATTTCCCAGGGATTCTGAGATTATAAAATGGTTCGTTAAGACCTGTTAATAGTCTGTAGACAAGAGGAGAGGGCAAGGAGAAGTGATTGAAGTTTTGTGCCAGGAGCAAACATGCCCCCTGATCTTTACACTTCAACTTTCATTTGAGACAGGGATTGTTTGTATTTGAAATGTTTCCAAATTAGCTGAATCTCATGCTATGGACTCCTTTACAAGCTGAAACTAAGCCTCTGCTGAAGTTCACAGAGGTTTATGGAGGAAAAACTTGCAGGATCTGGCACTATATTAGCACTGGCATGATTTTTCTGTGGATAGAAAAGTATTGAAAAATGTATGCTGAAAAATAGATTTTTAGGTCTACATTTTATAACAGATAACTCTTGAATAACTAGTTAGATAACTCTTGTATCCTCCATTATGTATTAAATTTCAAGAGCAAAAGGAGTAGACTTCCATGGGAAGCTTAATGATCAAATGGAGGAATTTGTTGGGAAGACTTACCTTCTCTAGCAGTTGTCTAAGTTGCCTGCTTTTGGCATCTCTTGAACATAGGTTTTGTTCAGGTGCAACAACAGTACAAATGCATCGGCCGTCAGGATCCTGGGCTGAACTATAAACTTGCCACCCTTCCTTGGGGCTAATCTGAGTCTGTAACAACACAATAATAATAACAAAAATAAAGGGAATTGAATTGATGTTTTTGTTTGAAGAAAACCCCCTCAGAATATTTTTGTTTATTTTTGCAGTATATGTTTGGAATGCAGTTCCTCCTGTTTATCATTTATTATTAACTAATTAGACTGGTGATTTCACACAGTTTTGTCATATCTCACACCCTTGTATTACTTCTCTAGAAGTGTCCTGCAAACATTGTTGCTGGTGGAGATGAAAACAGTTTTCTGCTTGTGGTTCAGCACAAGTTGGTTGATATAATTCTTTGCAGAGGGATGTTATGTTTTTCATCAACAGAGAACAAATATGTCCTTTCAGCCTGAATGACTTTTACTTTAGACTAATGGAAACAACAAAGACAGAAAAGAACAAATATGAAAACCCAAAGAGAGAGCACAGTGTATGTGACTGAAGCCATAGGGACTTGGCTCAGAAGCAATTCTGAACATGGGTTAGCAGGTTTGCTCTTAAAGATGCAGAACACAGTAAGCTCTTCTCCATTGACTTTAACTATAGATACAAGAAAGGGAAGGGAGGCTTGCTGCTGGGTAGTACTGAAAAGTGTCTGGGGGCCCAGGGCAAAATAATGGCCTTTGCACTGTCCTTCTCAGGGACAGAAGAAGGCTAGCCCTGTTCTTTTTTGAGCAACCAACAACAGCAAGAAAAAAAAGCAAAAAAATCATGTTTGCTTGTGGAGCAGGCCAATACCTCACTGCCTTTAAAGTTTGTGTGATTCCTTGTGAGACTAGGTACGTGTATGTTTAATGGGTTGTATAAAAATACACAAGACTAGAATAAGAAAAGCAATATAATTAGATGACTGAAGAGATTCAGATGATGGAATTAAATCTAATGGATACCAGGAGTATATTTTTTTTACTTTCTCAATCTGTAATTTAATATTATGCATTATTCTTTTATATCTAATAATATAGTATTGACCACTGAATTTCATAGTACAGATGCTAATGGATTACCACTGAAATAATTTTGCTCTGGACACAGTTGAAGTCAATTACTAGCTATATTATAAAATTGTATTCAGCATCAGGACAAAGAGTGATTATTAAACCTTGCAAGCTTTGATATCGATGCTTTACTGGGTTAGAATATGCAGTTGCACAGTTCCTCTCCTCAGGAGAGATGCAGTATCTCTATAGACTGAGGTTAGATGAAAAGGTGGCAATTTTTTCCTGCGTGTCAACTCAATGTTAGAAGAAGAGCACAGACTTTTTTCCCACAAAGACTCTTCTGAAGAAGTCACTGAAGATAGCAGTGACCTCTTCTACTGTGGAGTTAATTGAAAAATCAAAACTGTATTGTTGCCCGGTTTTGCAAGGAAAACTAAAGGATCATAATCTCGACGACTGTAAAAAGAAGATAGCTGAACTTGCCTTAGGCTTCGCTACAAAGGCAAATCCAAAGTTCAGTGCTAAATTATACCACTTCTGTGATGTTCTTAGCTTTATTTTTAGGGCAAAAGGAATCTAGTTTAAGAGGTGGAGAACAAAAAAAAACCCCAAAATTTGCAGCTGCAGGGACAATTTAAATTGGTTTTGAGTAGCTACTAAAATTGTGAGCTTGAACAACTGAAGCCTCTCAAGACTGGTAATCCTTGCAAAGTGTAAGCTCTGTTTACTCCAGCAGTTTCCTTGTGCCTCTGTAGACCTTATGCCAGGACAGCGATGTCGTGCAATAGGAAGGAAAGTTTATCTTGAAGTTCAGGAACATCTATAGACCTAGTGTTTGTGATTATAATTCTTTTAGGACAGAAAAAGTTAGTCTGCGTTTATGAACAAATTGTGAAATTTGGGCCTTGCACCTGGTATGTTTAGATTGGTAGCAACCGATTGAACTGCATTCAAGCAAGTGGCATTGTGTTAGTCCTAATGATAAATATGTCTCTCTCGATTTTTCTAGAAAAAAATGTTTATTGATTAATTTGGCAGATTTTCTTATGATGCCTAATGTACTGCTAGATTTTTATTACTTCTCTCTGAGAGAGACCTTCTGGCGCAATATGAGTGCACTGGGACTGGCTGCCCGTGCACAAACGCGTGCTAAGATAGTATCCCACCGCTCAGGCTACTGCTCTTTGCAGTATTCTGTGTTTCCCTATATTTGGGCCATTAGGGTTCCTCCATCAATTAGAAGGGCAGTGTGAGTGAATATAGATAGAGAAAAACAAGCAGGTGTGTATAGGTGCATTTCTTTGCCTTTTTTTTCTTTCTGTTATTTTTTTACTTTGACATTTAATGCTTACCTCAAGCGGAAACTGCTGTGCCACCCAGGAAAAGAGCTAGAAGGCATCAAAACCTTATGAAAGCTACTGAATCTAATCTTCAAATGCAGGCTTACTGCTGACAGGCCTTAGTAAACAAACAAGAAAAGAAATAACCAAGTGGAGAAGAAGAATGATGATAATAAATTATGCTAGTTCTTAAGAATCTGGGGAAAAAAGAAAGAACCCCTACAAAAAACAATATTTATTACTCTCTTGGCAGGCAGCTGGGCTACAGACTCACTTCACTTACCTCAAAAAGATTTATTTTTTAACTTGCACTTCTGTATATTCTGATAAAACTATTATAGCTGCCTCCATTGTTACTAGGGGCAGGGCAAATGGCAGTGCATATACTTAATATGATTGCTTAATATAAACAATATTTTTCTGTTTGTCTTGCGATTTCAATCCTGGGGCTGTAATAGAGCTGAAAAGACCAGATGCTGCAGAAGAGCAGCCACTCTTTCCCCCGACCCCACCTCATCGTACAGTTCTTCCAGCTGAGAGGCAGAGAAAGATAACAGAGAGCTGGAGTTCTTACTCTTTTTTCCTTTTTTTTAATTTTTGAGCTGTGTGAGTGCTAGGAGAGAGCTTTTGGAGAACTGTATGTGCTGCACTGTTCACTGGGGCAAGTGGCCCACAGATGATGGTACCTCGGAGATCCCTTGCTGGCAGGTAACAGTCCGTTACTGATGACCAGAGTATTACTGAACACCAGGGACAGAAAGCCTCTCCGCCAGCATCAAAGGTTTAGAAAAAAGTAGCAGTTTTGGGATGCTCAGTAGTTTAATGCAAAAGAAACACATGATTGAAGATGATGTTTTTTTCAGTAAGTGGATGTTGCCAAGCTCAGATACCACCTTTTCGTGATTGTGTCCCCAGCTCTGCAGACGCTCCTGTTACCCTCTTGAAACAAGAAATGTGCAAGTAACTCCAATTTAATGAGTGCAAATGGCACTATTGAAATAATTCTTAGGAGGCATTTATATCATCAGTGCTCTGTTGAAGCCAAGGGAGGCATGACAGTTTACTCAGAAACTGGTGCTGTTGATATAAATAAATATATATATATGTATATATATACTCGCATACTTGTTATTATAACTAGTGTGGGCTTCTTAGCTACTCAGTTACAAGTTTAAACTTGGACTTAAATGAGATAGGGAACTTTATTACTTGTGACATATTGCCACAAGAACTAGTAATATGTTCTGTAGTTCAATGGGAAAAGCAGTTACACTTAAAACGAAATAGAGCTTTTCCTTGTCTCCTCACATTCTTGCTGGTCTAAAACATGGCAGAATTCTTTCTCATGACCAAATTTAATTTATTTAAAAGTAGCAGTGTTTAATCATCTTAATGCAGTGACTTTTTGCAGTAATGTTTTTCCTGCATACATGTATTCAATTAATTAAATAGTGATTAGTAAATTCATCATTTTAGTTAAAAAATTAAGTTCCGAGAGTAACGAGCTATTATACAAGTAGTGAACATTGTAGTTTACATAACATACTATTATATAAACATCTGATTGCAGTTACACTAAAAGTACAGGTATTAGAGTTTATTTTACTAAGCATGAATACCAGTATAATGTTGCCTGTTGTCCAATTAAACTGCTACTTTAAGTTTACACTTCTCAGGAATAGTTAATCTCATGATTTCTTTATCTCTTCATTAACAGAGGCTGCTGTATATGAGCATCAACCATACAAAGTGGTATTTGTGTCATTTACACTGCTTCCATATCAGCCTTTCTAGAAGTCTGGTATTCAGTCTTCTAGTACCAATTTTATTCAGTTTCTAACAGCTATTTATTTGCTTAACTGTACTTCAATAGAGAAGAATAAGAAAGAAACAGAGTCTTTGCATATTGTAGAGACTAGCTAATATACAGTATTCTTCAGACAAAAATTAAAAAGAAATCTACGGTCTGATCTCAAATTGTTTTTCTTAATACTATATATTTTTCTGGAGCAGTAAGCACAGGAAAAAAGTCTAGGCAAATGAAACAACATTACTGTACTATTTTTAGCATTTCATTCTCAAGATGAAGGCATTTGTTCTTAAATATTTAAGGATGCTATTTTAAAATCTTCCCTTTCATAGTAAGACCACAACATGCTCACCAATGTGCAGTTTTATAATGCCCAAAGAGAAGCATGCATTAAGTGATGATAGGAAGATTAGTAGCTTAAAAAGAGATTTACAAAGAGGCAACAAACTAAAGCTTTTGCTGTCACTTAAATACTAGTTCAGCATTAGGATGGCTTGCAACACATCACAGCTACTTACTAGAGTATCTGAAGTGGAAAGTCTGGTGATATTTAGTCCTACCAGAGATGGGAGAGTTTGGGACATCCAGTTAGAGATCATTGCCATGGTACTAAGAACAGCACCAAGCTTCAGCAGTGGAGGACTCATTGCTGTGGAGCTAATGAGTTTTCATAGTGACTGATTATCATCCCAGTGCAAGCTGGCAGGGAGAGGCGTGACTGCAGCACACAGCAGCCACAGCGGGAGAGGAGATCAAGCTACCCAGATTTAATCATCCATTAAAAACACTCATATCCTTATTTGCTCTCTTTCTTCTTTTACTAACAAATACTTACGCAGACTACCTTATGATGCTGACCACTAAATAAGCAGTCCTTTATATGCTAATAGTCATTGCAGCTTTCCAGTGGGAGATGGGATGGGTGAGTTGCTTCTTTATAGGTGCTACGGAGTCAATTAACATTTAGTTAGATCAGTTCTTGCAGAGTGGTATGAGTTATTGTCTAAAACGCAAAAACCCCATTGCAAAACCAAACACAAATAACCCCCATCTTCTCCCCATCGCTACTTTAGTAGAAATATGCTCGAGTGTATTTCTAAATACAACACTATACTTGTCCAAGTGGCATGGGGAAGAGGGAGGATTCTCAGCATGGCCACAAAAACACAAAAGCTGTCATTCTCACAGACCTTTCCAGCCTTCTCAGTGTCAGTGACTTTATAATTTGCAAAGCTTGCTATTAACATATATGTTGTTCATGAAAGAACACCGAAGTAGTAACAGTTCACGTTTCTGAGCATTCTTGTTAGTCTGCATGTTTTCATACTGAGAGTTATTGCATTACACACCCTGCTGGCAGGCTGAGTGTGTCTTCATTGCCTTTTGGATGGGAACAGAAAACAAATTGTAGGTGGCTCAAATAGCATTTTGGCTCTAATCTGCTGTTAAATCTACTGTTCTCTAATGCTGTAGTATGATCTCTGGATTCAGCGGCAACTTAGGTTTTTTGTAAATTCAGTATTTAAATGTAGATGAATCCACTAATTTCCTTGGTACAAGATATACCAAGTTAATGTGCAAATAACAGAAAAAAGAGTGTACAAATCATTGTGCAGTTGGGGTAGCTTTACTTTTTAAGATTATTTTTAAAAGAAGAAAGGTAGATCAAGAATTTATAACACCAGTTATTTTAGAGAGCACTTGCTTAAAAGCTCTCTAAGAGGGAGAGAGTATTGTATTTGTTCCCAAACACAATTCTGGATTTTATTTGTTTCTGAATTTGCTTCCAAAGAAGTATATTTTTCTTAAAGAATTCTGGTAGTTCATATGAAAGAAAACTATAATGAAATTGAAAGGGATGCGTATTTATAGGAGTGTGTGTGATTGGAATGCATTTATTAAACTTACTAAAACCCTGCAGAATATTTTTCAGGTTCTCAGAGCTTGTATACCAAATTCAGGTTAGACCTCTCTCTTCCAACATTCAGTAAGAATTATTTCAGTCATCTCTGCTGTTTAGTCAAGATGTACGGAAAATTTCTTGATTTTTAAAAATCAAGAAATACAAAAAAAACACAATGAGAGCTAAAGTATAATCTTATAAGGGGTCTTCCAGCAAAAAGATTCAGCAATAGGAGAGAAGTTCTGTGTGTCCAAATATTAAACATTTTCCTGGAATTGCACATTAATGTGAGCTGCAAAATATTTCAAATTTTCAAAAGATATAATTCATTGAAAAGTGCATTTGAAAACAGTATTAGAATATGAGTTTATTTGCTTGTATACCAATTCTGCACACCAAACTGTGCTTTAATTACTTACTGGGCCAGAGGTTTGTGTTCAACAGCTTTTCTTGAACGTTTTTCAAGTCACTTTTAACCCATCTTTACTTTTGGGATGCACAACATCCACTGGCATGGAGTTCCACAGTTTGATTATGTCTTGTCTTAAAAATGTACTTACCAGAAGTTATGGCTAGACTGAAAATTTAAGAAATGCTATGTTCAATCCAAATTTGCAATTTTCTAGTGAAAGGCATTTCTTGAAAATTATAACCTTGATCTATTTCCTGTAATCTGGATTCCTTTCAGCTACTTAACAGAAAAAAAAAAAATCCCTCACCAATGCATTTGGCTACTGCAAATACGGTATTCAAGCCCACCAAAGAACTCAGTTTTGTTAAATCTAATAACACGGTTGACACCTTTCCAGAGCTAATGGTGACTCTTTCTGTTGTTCCATTGACTTCAAAGGGCTGGTGCAGTGTATGGAAGCAGAATTAGATTTCATAAATCACCTTTTGTAGTGGTGGCTGCGCTTACCCTCTGGGATGTGTTCCAGGGCCCTGGCCAGCTGTCTGTCCGGAGTGAGCAAGTGTTGCAATGTGCTAAAGCTTCCACCAGGCCCCTGCGTTTCCTTACTGTGAAAATCACAATTCAGTGGTGGCTGGTGCGTGCCAGATTTCAGCCTAGTGAGGGCTTGTGGTGGTGTTGGGATGTGCTGCTAGATCCAGAGCTTCAGAAACACTCCCCTGTTCAATGGTCCTTTAACGGCAACTGCTGTGTGTTTTCTGTATTTCAAAAAATAGCTTTCTTAGTAGCTTACCTCAACATGAACATAAATATTGATGGGTTGTGCGATGGGAGCTGTTACAGCTTTCTCTGGGGACAGGGACCCTGTAGCAAGACACTCTTGCAGTGTTTGTTCCATCTTAAGACAGAGAGGCTGCCCAGACATTGCCTTGGCACGCGGCAGGGCACAGCATGTGGAGGTGGTTTGAGTTCATGCGTCCGTGGAGCTGGGCTCAAAGTTGGCTTCTGTGCTGAGGTGCAGATGGGTGTGTGCACACAGGCTCTTGGGTTTTTCCTCAGTACATGAGGTCACTGTATAACTAGTATCATACCAGAAGTACACATATGTTCTTCTTATACCACCACTTGAAGAATCAACCATTACTTCTTCTTAGGGCAGCAAGAAAGATGCAGAAAATGTAATGAAACATCGCTGAGTTCAGCTTTCAGCATTGATGTATTTCTTTTTCCTCTTTAGGCTCACACGTAAGTTACATTAAATGTTAATGAAGAAATCTAAGACTATAGAGTACATATGAGAAGGCCATGTCACCAAAATGCTGAAGACTAGGTGAGACAGTAGCAAGTTTGGTCCTTTCAAGACCTTTAAAGCTCTAAGTCGTGTTAGAAAGGGGGGGGGGGGGAATTTGGAGCCAGTGACACAGATGCATCCGCTATTGCTAATGGTGTATTAGAGGGCCTCCTCTGTGGTCAGTGCACATTGCAGACCACTTCAGAAATACTTGCTTCCTTAGTTTAAATTAATTCTTTTGCTCTTATTAACTGCTCTAGTGTGTCACACAAGATGGCACCATACCTAATGGTGTACAATCAAGTGTAGACAGCTCAGTGTTTTAGAAGGCAGGTGAGAATAGGGCATTACCAAGGGTCTTCAGGTTATAGGGAGCAAAGAAATGACATTGCTTCAAATTTTAGGCTGACTTTTATCTATGGAGAGTTCTTCCAGGCCCCTGGCCTGTTTTGCTTTTAGCCTGCTCAGTGTGCCAATAAGGTAAGCGGGGTGAAAACTGTGCAGAGGAGCTCAGCTTAGGTGTATAAGGGCAGCTGCTCCGTACCTTGTTTATGATCTCCTGAGGCAGTTGTGTAGTATAAGGAAGAAGTATAGAAGGAAATGCACTGATCAGTTTTGCCTTTAATATGGTTATGGGTGTGAGACCCAAATTATGATATCCAGGACCTAAAAATGGGAGGAAAATATCCCAGACTTTTTTCAGTAAACAAATAGTATGTTCCTCAATGAGAAAACTTTACGGACAATTTAAAATCATTAAGATTACTGAGTGGTAGGGAAAAGATTTGTTCTCAAAAAAGTCTCCCCAGCATGCAAAAGTATTTGCCAACTTTGCTGTGTTAAAACTGTTACAACAAATGATCCAAGGCTGGATGTTTGGCAGACAATAAGACAGCATATTCTAAATGCTTGATAATCCGAGATACCAAGAGCATAAGAGAAGCCAAGACAAAGCCCTTATGGTGTGATGTGTATGTATATATAGACGCATTAATATGTCCATATATTTAGACATAATAATTGCAGCCCTTATTTTTATCCACAAAAACAGAATATCATTAAAATTTTCTCTCCCCTCCCCCCAAAAATAAGTGAATGATTCAGCATGGTAATGAAATTCACAGGTCAGTTACTTAAAAAAAAATCCTTACTTATGTTTTTTTTCACATCAGTATTACTTTTATGTTTCGTAAAGTGTGGAATTCTAATTTTTTTTTAAAACTTCCTTTCAAATCTCTGGATATTTTGGTTTTTTTTGGGGAGATCTTTTAAATTGTTCTGGTTAAAGAGAATATTTGGATACTGTGAGGGACTTTATTCATGATGAAGGAATGTCATTACTTTATTGCACAAATTATCATATTATGCCATTATCATTTTATTTTACACCTTGTCTGTGGCCATCACTAACCACGGAACGGACGTGCTTCGTGACCTGTCCAGGCTGACGTGACAAGTCAGTCTTTTTGCTGAACTGTTGCGCTCGATTGGTAATCTGTCAATGTCCTGAGTAATTCAATGTATTATTTCCAATATGAATTACCTATCATTTGGCATTGCATTGCATAATTTTCTAGTTTTACTGGGTTCTTCTGAAGTGCCTAGGCATCCTCTTTAGTCCTGACTAACATAATGAAATTCTGTCATTCACGAGTTTTATCACCTTTCTTTTCCCTCTCTTCTTTTAGAAGGTTAATAAGTACATAAATTCCATTAGTTCCAACACATTTCTTTGGAGAGTCATGTTATATTTCTTTTTACCACGCTGAGCTGTGGCTGTTTATATTTTTGGTTTTCTTCCCTTAAATGTTTTCTAACCCACAACAGAACATAATTGTCCTCTCCTGATTGTTTTAACCTTTGACAAAGGTTAAGGACAAATTCCAAAGACAATAAAAGGCCCTTCAAAAGTCCAAACAAATTATTACTGCTGTTTATCCTTTATCCAGTGTATTGTTGAGTCCCACAAAGAATGCTCTTTGTTTGGGGGCGCAGGATTATTCCTGACAGATGCCATGCCAGTTGATTCTTGTTCTGGAATATTCATTAAGGTATTTGAGAACCTGATTGTTTTCCAGCTAGCTTACCTACTGAAGTAAAACTTGCTGATGTGTGATTCATGGTATTTCACTAGGCACATCCTCAAAGATATCATAGCAGGAAATGTCCCTCTAGTATTCTTGGTTGGTTATATAATTTATTAAACACCATATAGGTGGTATCTGCGTTCTCTGTGGCGCTGGCATTAGTTCTACTACACTCCAAAATAAATGCCTAAGGGCTTTCAAGCTCACTTGTGCTGCAGTGCAGGGACGTGCCTGTGGCTTTGAGAGGCACAGGCGAGCCTGCTAATGCAGCCCTAGCCCATGTGCGGGCAGTAGTGCAGCTCCAGTGAAGCTGCAGGAAAGCCCTCCTAGGGTTTTGGCAGCCTTGTCCAGTGGTGCTGCAAGTTTAATACTAAACTTGGGTTTGTTTACACAGGCTACGCCTTTCTTCTAGACAGGGACCTCATCTTTTCAGTGTAACATTCAATATTCAGTGTATCTAATAATCTTCATTTCATGCATCCATTTGTCAAATAGATGCTTTGGAGTAGTATTGCAAGAGAATGTATCACTGAGAACATTATATGTCTCCGAAAACAATTTTTTCCCGAGCAGTGGAGATACTAACTGGAACTGTATTTTGTTTCTATTAGAACTGCAGAAATGTCCAAAAAACCTTTCTGCTAAGGAAATAAAGCTTCAAAATCATTTTAGCTGGTTTTATGCCATAAATATATTGGGAAATAAAAAAATGGCAAGCATATGTTAGAAAATTATAGTGAGAAATATACCTGAAACAGAAATACAAAGATGTTACCAGAAACCAAAGAATAACTGAAGAGTTATTCTCATGTAGTTAGAAGTAGAAAACCTTACGATGTTTTATGTCTGCTCTGTGTTAAAAAGCAAAAATTTACAGTTTCATGTTTCCAGTTCATTATATGCTGCTAAGACATAACTTTATGAACAAAAACTAGAAAGCAACAGCAGTTCTAATATATGAACATTATTCTTTTAAAATAAATTACACTGAAATTTTCACTGGCATGGTAACTTCCTGTTTTCATAGTTAAATTCTCTTAAAGTCAGTGAGAGGTAAAATATTCATATAGAAGGACTATAGAAGCAATATTTTGATCTCATGTACACAAATTTGTAACAATTTCAGTGTTTTCAGTAGAGTTGCTCTATACCAGCACTGTGATATTCAACTATTATATTTTCAGTTGTTATCAAGGTTGTTATATAAATGTCCTTTCTCATTGTGATCACATGAGATGAGTCTCTGATATTTACTTTCACTTTGAGACCCCGTTAGACTTTCATAAGGGTTAAATGAAGTCTAATGTAAGTGAGAATAAGGCCCAACATTATGTTATCACAACTGATGTATGATAACCTCCATATTATAAAAAGTAATTAACCTCAGTATTACGAATCTCAATAAAGTAAATATCTTGAGAGTAAGCAATATGCGAACATGCACACATAGAGGTATTAAAAATGCATAAGTGCCTCCTAGTTGGGGAAGAAGGGACAGCAATTGTAAGGAAAAGGAAATAGTGAAGATCCACAGCAGTCATTTAACCCTGATGTCAGTTTATGTAATTTGTGCAAAAAAATGTGAGCCCACTCCCAAATATTTCTTAGAATTCAAAAACATATTCATGGGTAAATGCTACAAAACTGGTTTGATTTGGTAGGAAAACATATTAACTCTCTGTAAAGCCTTTGCCTAAAAGCTTGCATTTTGTGCAGATGGAGATCAAAGCAATGACACACTCTCGGCTCAGATGTCTTAAACAGTTTCTTTTGAAGCAGTGCATGGACAGGAATCTTAAGCCTCAGTAAGTTTGTGTGTTGACAGGTTAGGTTTTGAAAGTAAGCTCGTGCGTAGAAGTCAAAGCTTCACTTGTTATAGTGCTCTTTTTCTTCTATCGTGTCTATAGTTTTCTTTTTATTCATGTGATATATTCTAGTGATGACTCAGTAAATTGGTTTCAGAAATGTTTGTTGGTGCATTAGTCATGTTCCTGAGCATTATTATTTATTCAGGTAAGTTTAATGTGTGTGTAAAGCAATTTTTGAGAATCTGAGTTACAATTAAATTTCACAGAGCTGAGTGTGGACTGTGCAAATGCAACTTTGCCTTTTCAGTTATCTTCATCTACTTCTACATTTTTGTTCAACAAAAACCTCTGGCTTTGCAGTGTTACCTGATAATAGTAATATCCAGGTTCTCTTGTAACAGCAGATTGAGAGGAATGTGCCCATTCTGTAGAATATCCTTTTACCAGCTCATCTTTGTATATATTACAACATTCTCCAATGAGGCATCTCCACTGATAGAAAAAGTATCAGGCAAGGGATTATTTTAAATCTGTGGTCCATTACACGCTTCTAGTCTTACTGTGCTGTTGAGGTGACATTCTTCCTGAAGTGGTCTTAGCTATCTCCCTGTTCATTTTACAGGCTTCAGGGAGCTCTAGGTCCCTTTGAATGGAAGAAGACATTGTTCTTAGAGAGCATTTCCATGTTTTCTTCCCACTTATCCTCTTGGGTTCGGTTGCTGGCAGTTCCCGAGTGTAAAGAGTAACCAGTAAAGTAATGTGTCTGCAGTGGATTTAGTTCATGATGTGAATTGTCTGGAACTAGAAGGAGGCTGAGCAGTGTGCTTTTAGGAAAGTCTGCAGCTAATTGAACAGCTGAAATTGAAAAAAAAAATAAAGGGCAAGGAAGGACTAACTGAAATGAAACAAGATCTTGTTTTTTCAGTTATTTTCCTGCCATTTTAATTTTCAATAATATTTTTATCAAATTCTCAGTAAAACTTCACAATTTCATTTCCTCATATGTACAATATAATGATGGATCTAGTGGGAGAAAAGAGAGTTTAGTAGAAATATCCTTTTCCCTTCTGTTTTCTTTATTTCTCTGGGTGATCAAGGTTACTCATGCTTATTCTAAAAGCTTCTATTCTAAAATATAAGGAGACATTTAATTATTTGTTAGACAATGACTAAAGATTGTGCAAACAAACCCCTCCTGGAATACTTCTCATGCTTTTTCTGTTGAGGGAATGAAGAAAGCCTCGTTCATGCTGGCAGGATAAATTAAAAAAAAAGGAACTTGGTTCTTCTAAGGTATTCAGAAGCTGAAATTCACCATCAAGGTAGATCATATATAATCCTGGAGTAGGGCTTGAGCCATGAAAATCAATGAGTTCTGTTGTGGTTTGATAAACTGAGAGGTTTCAAAGGGCTCTGAATGCAAATATGTGTCATAAAACAGAGAAATTCCTTACTCAGAACAGAGGTCCATCTAGACCCTGTGCAAATGGCCATTATAACTGAACTTTCTTTTGGTTGATGTATGCTTCAAACTTTTGGCAGTCAGTGGTTACGGACCCCTAAACTGGAGGTTGCTTGTGGACCGTCATGTTTAATGGTAGATTTGTGTGATCCCTATTTAAAATCTCCTTGAATCTTTGCAACTGAGAACAAAAACAGAAATGAGATTGAGAAACAAGTGGAAAAGTTTGAAAAGCAAAGACTACACTTGTAAAAGTGTGATTTTGGCTTTTGGATAAGACTAAGGGATTATGTCTCTCCGTGTAAATGAAACAGGCTCATGGGATGGGGTTGGGCACCAGCTCATAACTAACTGTACTGTTCATTATTAACACACTCCCTGATAACTTTTTCTTTTTATGCCTGGGCATGGTTCAGAAGTTGGACAGGTTGGACATGGTGACCATGTTTCAGGAAGGAAGAGAGTAGTCTTGGTGTGTGGAAAGGAACTGTGCTGTGCCTTGGGGTCAAGAGAGAAGTCCATGGCCTTTTTTATTTAGTAGTTAGGGATGTAATCACATTTTGCCAAGTGCTGTCTTTCGTAACTGTCAGCAAGGAAACCATCTCCCGTTGTTTGATTTCTACTCTATGTCGAGGAACAGGTCTTTGTCTGTTCTTTGTAAATAAACAGGTTTGCATTATAGAAACACTTGGCTTCATCCTCTGTTTATTTCCTGATGCAGATAATTGTCAAGACTCTATAAGGTGTCTGACTAATGAAAAAGTGAAAGGGGAGAGTTATCCTTTGACTTGCCCTTCACCCTACCATGTTTCATTTGTGGTCATATCCTCCATAAGGATGAAATATGGAAATTTATCCAGAAGTCTAAACAAGGGCTTATTTCTAGCAGTCTGGAGTCCCAAAGGCTATGCTACCTTTAGATACTACCCAAATTTTATAGGTTTAACTAGCATGGCACTGGTAACAGCATTTAAATGTTGTAGCATGTTCCTGTTGGAATTTTCTAACAGTAGCATTAACAACATCGCCTGTCTTGAGATATGAATCTCTCTTTCAGCAGGCAGAAAGACAGAAGGAAAATTATGTGGCTTTTCAGAAAGCACTGCATGTTTCCTGCAAAATCCTCAGCAAATCAGATTTTGAGAAGGTGTCTCATTATAAGTGACTCCATTTTTATTATATACTGCTTCTCAGCACCAGTCTGGAAGGACTTCTTTACTTTTGGACAGGGATGAAAGCATACAAGGAGTATAGGTGAATATTGAAAGATCCCACGGGCATTCTTTCCTGCAAGACAGAGGTGTTAATCTGAGCACAGTGGACAAATTCTAATAATTCCAGTTAATTATGTTCTGTCTAGCAAGCGGCTTCCTGCAGTTTCAGCTGGATACTGTAATCTGTCCTAAAGTGTTGTGTAGTGCTTTGAATACAATTAAACAGCTGCAGTGTTTCACCTCAGAGATGGCTATATTGCAGCAGTGGGTAAAATGAGCCGTGTATAATACCACAAAGCATGATCTGAGATCAAAGACACTATAAAATACTTTTATTTCTAAATAGGTGTATAGAAAGCAAGCACTTATTATTTTGCAAGGCTGACAAAATCACGAAGGTTTCTGATTTAAACAACACTAAGAAGAGCTAACCATATTTATTTGGACATGTATCAAAGTTGTATTGCAGAAAAATAATACCAACCTCATTGAAATTTTGACATTCTATTTAGATAGTAGCCATTTTTATTTTCCTATTTATCTTTTACTGAACAGAAATAAAAGTTGTAAAACATACTTCATTTTAAAGGATTTACCTGCTCATTTTTTGACGTTTGCCCTTTACCCTGTTTTTGGTCTTAATGAGATCACCAAACCAGGCATTTACTGCTCCGGGTGGTTGAACTAGTTTTGTGGATATATATGTGAGTGGTTGATACTGCCCTCTGCAGGCCTGCCAAAGGCCATAATACTAACAGGAACTGAAGACGTTTTTCAGGGATGAGGAATTTGTTTTTCAAGTTTGAGTTCCGAGGCTCTATTCCCAGCCCTTAGTGAGCCAAAGAGAAATTTATAAAATTGTGGCTGTTGTCTTGAAGTTATTACTTTATGAGAAATACACTTCTGTAATGCACAGCAGTGAGCAAAAGCAAATGTAAACATGAAAAGCATAGAAATGCGTCCCAAATTTTGTGAAGATTAGCGCTCTTATCTCTCATGCAGTAATGCTGCCTTGTACCAATAAATACAAAGCTAAATAAAATGTATTTTTATCTTGGCTACCAATTTCCTGCAACAACAAAATGTCAACTTTGTAATATTTGATATGAATGACTGAGGTGTCTGCACATGGGTGAGAGGTAAGACTGTAAAAGCCAGTTTGAACATGAATAGTTTACAGCAACTTTGTAAAAGGAGTAAGAGGAAGAGAAAGACAGCTGAAGGGAGGAAGGCAGAGGCAAAAATGGAGCTATACATACTGAGAAATACTTAATGGTGAGATATTGGGGATTGCTGCCTCTTGGCTCCTAACATATCACTTGAATGCAACAAAAGAAAGATACCTAGAGGAAAGACAATCGAAAGCGCCTTTTATAAACTTCGTGATTGTTCATGGGACAGCGCAGTCATGCCTGTGCCTACGCTCACGCCAGTACTTCTGTCTTGTCAAGAATACTGGTTGCTGTGTGCGGGTTGATTCCCTTGAGACTTAACAAAAGCCTGAAGTGCTAAGAGTTGATTTTAAAGAAGAGCATGAGATTCCCATCTACTGCAAAAACAGATCTTTGAAAAACTCAATATTTGCTATTCAAAAACAGTGGTTTAACTGTGTTTAAAGAGTTCCTAACTAATGGTCTGACCAAGTGTCTGCTAAAGCCACCAGAAAACTATCTGTTGACTCCCTTAAGCTCTGAGTCAGGTTGTAGATGTATGTCCAAACAACCAGGGCAAGTATTCAATTCCAAAAGTTTAAAATGAGGTTTCCTAGGTTACTCACACTTCAGCTGCGAATTCTCAAGACTAACTCTTTGAGCATTTTTGTTGATAAACACATTTTTTGCAGAAAGTAAACAGAGCTCATTAGCACAATGTAAGCAAATGCATTCATGTGCCTGAGTCAGCATTGGGAGAAATATTGAACAGTATTTTTGCTTCTGTATTTCAGAATAGGTACCTACTATATACTGTGGAGTTGTCAGTGTTGATTCATATGCGTATATGTTTTCCAGATGATTTCGTCGGTTACCTACAAACAGATGAGCTATGCAGGATGTTGTGTAGCACAAGATGAACTGGTTAAAATTCTTAGTATTAGAAGTTGCCTCTTTTCCTGGACTAATAGGGCCTCTCTAGTTCATACGGCTTACGATTTGCCAAGATTCCAGGCTCAGCAAGGGAACTCAACAACTATAGATGTCCACATTGTTTTGAAAGAAATCATTCATGATCTGACTCCCCTTCCTCTCCATTTCTACCATCACTTCGCTTTAGATGTGATTGACATACCACTTTGCAGAGGTTTAGCGTTTTGAACATTAGCTCAGTGCTCAGAAAAATCTATATGTGCAATAGGTAGCAATTCAGGAGAGACCATTTCATATTGATTAGAAAAGAGGTGTATACACTGGAAGTTCTCTTAAAATTAAGCACAGAAAATTAAGAGACCCAAGGTAAACACTGAGATAAATGTGGACCATTTCTTCAAACTTGCAGAAAATAAAATCTGGAGAGAGAGTCTAAACTATTATGTTCATGATAAGGTTATTTATTTATAACTATGTGGCTTGCATGGTGGTACTTAAAATAATTACATTAATATTGCATTAATCATTAATTTTTAACACAATGTTAGATAAGGCCTCTTATATTTGCATTTCACACTGTGTTTGTAAGAAATACGTAAGAAAGATTATGTCAAGAAATACCCAAGTGATAAATAACTCTGGAAGATTCAGAGTTTGATAGAGCTGCTTTGGTGAATATGGTATATTCAAAACAAATTTCCAGTAGACATAATCTCAACTGCCTGCTTTATTATTAAAGCCGAACATTTAAAGTTTTGACTTGGCAAGCACATTGCCTGCTATGAGTGGAATATAATTCTGTCTCACCTCTCACATTGTCTTTTAGTTCTTTTTTATCCTAAAGTTTTGAACTGGTTGTGATTCCTGTGACTCACACTTATAAAAGCAAAATACAGTGGGTATCTGTATTCTTCATTACCATGTTGGTAGGAGAGGCTAGTCTGTCAAAGCTTGTGATTCCTCACCCTACAATGTGTTATTCTTTCCCCCCTTTTTAATGCATCTCTAAAGCAGGTATTAAATGCCGTTCTTTGAGTTGGGAAGCTGTGGTCTCAGACTAATGCTGAGTGATTCTTCAGTTGTTGCAGAAAACGGTTGCAGCAGCTAGGGAGGCAGGGGAGGTGGTTAGGCTTGGTGGTGGTTTGCAGAGAAGCAGTGGAATATCTGATACAGGCTATGGCAGTGGAAGAGAACAAACCTTTTATAACATAGTAAACAGTTCTGACATCAAACTGATGAATGACTTTTCCCGTACAAAAGGCTCACATCTGAGCTTTCAAATGCAAAACAGTCTTAAAAAAAAACTGTGTACACATCATGTCACATTACAGGCATTCTTTTAAAGTGGCATTTTATGACCAAGGAAAGGAAACAAGGTCATTCATACTCAGAAATGATTGGAATTTCACAGAGTTTTGGGGGATTCAGTAAGCCGACAACCAAAGGATATAAATGATGAATGATGAAGACTTGGATGATACCACATGCAAAGCGTTCTGTTTACTGACATTCTCCACACAGAGTGTAACCTGTATTTTTAAAATTTCTTTTCAACAGTTTAATACTCAGGCTATTTTTTATCATCTCCAGCTGCTTATTCCTCATGTGCAGTCTTAATCCTCTGTTTATAATAAAAATAAAAATAAAAATGGCAAAGAAGAATATTGTAAGAGAAATATGAAATGTGTGAAGAGCAGGTATTGATGAATAGTTTAGCACCAAAGATTTCACATCCAGAGAAAAATGTTTCTGTTCAAAAAAAGTTTAATGCAGGCATTTTCATTCCTAACTAGAATTAGGGGGAATTCACCAAGAATCACCAAGTCAGTGAATCTTTAAATGACTGTTGGGCTATGTGGTTGTGAAGAATTAAATTCACAAGCAAAACTTGTGAAGTTTTACATGCAGTTTTAGATCTAATAAAACAATTTGTAAGCACCAAGATTTTGGTTAATGAGGTTGTTTACAGAACTTTCTAGATTTGGTGTTAATTTTATAGTGAGGATTACTGCTAATTCATTAGCAACTGATAGAGAAATTTAATAAAAGATTTCTACAAATCTTGTAATTCACTTCTGCAGCCCAGCTAACATAGTAATGCAGAATGTGAAGAAACTATTTGCTCAAGGGCAAATGATTGTTTTGGACACAAAATTTGTGCTGGAGTTTCTGAAAGGTCTTTTCAATCCAAACCACTATAAAGGTCATGAGGTGAGACCTCTTAATGTCGAACAATACACAACATTTTGAAGGTAAAATCACTGTATCCTTCAGTTCTGTTGAAACCCGAATGTTTGCAGAGGAAAAGAAATTTGAACTCATTTCTGTGATCACCATATCTTTAAACTAAACTAAACTATAGCCAATTAATGTGACTGCCTCTAAGCAACTCACTTGAGTTACCTGGATTTCATAGAAGTCTCATGCTCTCTGGTATATACTTTTCTGTAATTTAAAAGGAAGAAACCCAGTCATAGGGTAGAGTATAGAATATAGTATTCAAGATCCAGATACATAAGTATAGTCTCCTTACAGCCAAACCATACATATATCAGTCCTTCATACACTGAAAGTATCTGGGAATAGAAATAGTCCTTATGGTAAGAAGAGGAATGGCTTGATGTCCATATTGATGCTTTGGTTGTCAGCAGAGAAAATCTCTTAAACTGTGTCATCACCATTGCTGGAGCTAAAGTAGAACTTCTTTAACTGTGGGAAAGCATTTTGCTGTAAGATTTCTGTGAACTGTCCTCAAGTATTATGAGTCATAATCCTGCCTTTCATAAACAAATAAGACATCGTAATTTTGGTTTTCTCAGTGAGCAGGAACACTTTAATTTTCACCTGGAAACCCATTATGCCCTTGCTTATAAACACATCAGAGACACAGTGTGTGCTCTATGTGACGTGTTACTTAATGGGGTGAAACTGTCTTTTTTCAGCACCTTGATAATAAGAGAGAGGTAGAAAATGCTGTACAGAAGTAGATCTTGTATTTTCAGATTTAGTTTGGGGGAGACTTTTTATTTAAGTATTTAATGGTTGCAGTGAAACCTAGGTGAATCATCTGGCTGCTTTTCTCTTTGTTCAAAATCTTAAACCCAGTTGAGAACACTGGAGATGGTTCACTTTTCTTCTGAGATCTGACCTGTACCGTATCTGGAATGCTATTTGTTACCTTTTATCCTGAGCTGAGTAAAAACATATTAGGATTATATTTTTGAATCATATATGTGAACCACTGAGTACTTCCAAAATGTCCCATAGTGAAATGATTCAAGAACAGAATGAAATACATCTTTTCAGGCACTTCTAAATGTAAGGGGGTTGTTGATTGCTGGTGGGTTTAAAATATTTAGTATTTGAAACCTAATAAAATTATCATAGCTTTCCTTGCCTAACCTGCATTTATTTTTAAAAAGTTCAATGTTTATTTTTAAACTATTCAATGTCAGCAGAGGGAACAAAAAAAACCTTTGAACATCTAGGGTATAGAATAAATACATAGTTTTTCCTCCAACCTGCATTGCAGATTTCAGTTTCATTTTCTGCAGTCATAGATTCCAGTAGATCCCTGTTTCATATTATATGCTTGTTATGCACACAGAATTTTTATTGGAAATAGTGGAAACTCCACTCATGAAACAAGTGCAGAAAATAGAGTATTAATCCTGCATACAGATACCGGAGCTGCAGTGCAGCTTGCAGAAAATGCTGGTTAAACTGTAGTGGAGTATCAGCCCCGTTGTTCACGGGCAGCATTCTGTTGGGAGCCAAAGGAATTTCGTTCACATTCATTTGCAGAAGTGAGCAGTAAATTGCATGTTTAATGAATAAGCATGTGCTTAATTTTGACCACTGTAAAATATCATTTATATGACTGTTCCACCAATGGTAAAGATTTAGTTGAAGATTACTCTTTGGAAAGAAGGTGAAGAATATTTCTATATGATATGTCTTTAACTTATCAGTCACACCTGGTAATCTCTGCTTTGAAGCAGTAGATGAATACATATTCAAAGATTTTTAAGGAGCTCCGGCAGAACTGTAGCAAGACATTTTGGTGCTAAGGACAAAATGGCAGTTTGGTGCCGCTGCCGCCAGGCCCCACTGCTCTTGCTGCAGTGGCTGTGGGCAGGACCCCTGCCTCCTCCAGCCTCACGCTGCCGCCTCGGCTGCTCTCTGTGTCTTGCGCTCGGCAGGTTCCTGAGAGGGGAACGTAGCTCATCTCGCCACCGCTTTTCCCCAAAGGTATCAGCATGGGACTCTTGGCCCACAGTCAGGAGCACGGGGGCTGAGGGGTCAAAATGGCAAATGTTTAAAGCAACTATAATCCTGTGTACTACAGGGTTATCAGTATTCAGACTGCGATAAGAGGTTAGCTGTAAAGAAGGATGGATATGAAGAAGGAACAGATACTTACTTACCCAATGTTAAGGTAACTCAGAAAACCCTGTGTACTTTGCAAGTTGTAGATAAGGTGCTCTTCCAGTTACGGGGTCTGATTTGCCATTCTGGTTTTTAATGGGTGTAATGCAGAAAGAATTAAAACTATAAAGATCTTTTCTGCATTTTACAGCCATGTGTCCTGCTCAGGTGAAAATTCTGTTCTGAGCTTTTTGTCTTGCATTAATGTCGTCTTAGACAAGGTTCAGATTCCCTGGCACTGAACACATTACCAGCTATAGAGTGACTTTTTAAAGGCACCAAGAGGTTAAACCATAAGAGCAAAGGCTATTAACGTGAAACTGGAAAAAAAATGATACATCTTAGCCAATTTGTCAAAGTACTGGCATTGTTAAGGCTATCAAATAGCAATAAGAAAGCACTAACTCCCATCATCGTTAGCCTTGGAAATCAGTTTGAATTTTATAACTAGAATAAAATGATTTAAAATCTATAAAAAAAGAGATGGTTTGACAGAAATAGCAACATGCTGAAGAAGATAATACAGAGGTCAAAACTGGAAAGCTAAAGAAACCATATTTCACAGATAATTTCTTTTTGTTAATTTTTTGCTTTTGATGGACTAGCGAATTATTGTTCATTTTCTTAGGAATATAGCACATAGTGTGTCACACATATGAAGAAAAGTGATTCCAGGTAGAATCCTCAGCCAGTGCTTACAGACAATTTTGTATTTTTTGGGCCAAATGGGACCATTTGCAAGAATTAGATTTTTTTTTCTTTAATGAAACATAATGCAAAAAAAAAAAAAGAAAAGAAAGTACTCTGAATTTAAAACATGATTGCTCCCTGTGTTCTTATTTCTCACAAGCTTTCTTGCAGTAAAGGGGGAAGAAAAGAGCCAAAGGAACAAGGAAGGTAGAGGTAATAATGCATGCATGAATTAAATTATCTGTTATGAATAACAAGAAAAAATGCATAATACCTAAACAGATAATTTCAAAGGCATTGGCTTTATCAATAGAAACAAAAGTCAATAAACCAGTAACTAGCTGTAGCAGCTTCTCTCCTATTTTAGACTGTTTAGGAAACAGACTTTTGCTGATTTTATATTTGATGCAATGGATGACCACTTCAGGCCGAAGGCTGCTAATAGTATTTTTCTAAATTATCTCCACTGGGAGCTCTATTTCTTTTACTGCCACACATACATTTTCCAGATAATGTAAGCCATTTCCTGAAGGACACTTCAGCAAAACTCAGCTTGAATTTATGCCACATTTTTCCTGGAAAAATATAAGTGGAGTTTTAAAATAATGTACTAAATTTTAGCTCTGGAGTAACTTAATTAAATGACAGTCACTTTGTAAATGTTTTTTGCTCATTATAGTGAAATAATCAAAATCATTTTAAAGGCAAAGTGTGACTTGCATGATTTGCACAAGACGTTTATCACAATTCTTTTTGGCTTGGATAGATTATTTTTGCTCACGTTAACCTCTGCCTTTGGACTATGAGATTTTTGGTTAATTTCTAAGTGTGCTAAGGAAGCAGATGAGTTATTGTCACAAATGAGGAGATGATGCTGGTAAAGGGAAGCTCAACAGATAAAGTTAGTGAGGTGCATGTTTTTTCTTCTGTAGTATGATATCCATATTCTGGATTGATACTGACCAAAAGCTGTTCAGTTCTGTCAGCTGCCTAATGGCTGTTAACACTGTACCTGCTGTAGGTGTACAAATATTAGCAACATAAATGTGTGAAAGGAGAGCTTTGGGCAGTGCCCAAGTGTATGTGTTATAGCCTCTGTTTGTGCTGCTGTTCTGCTCCAGCATGAAGTAGTAGTTACCTTTGATTAGGTATCTGTATTTTAAAATAAGAATCGTAACACTATTCTTACAGCTTCTGAAAATCTCAGGAAAAGCCAAGAAAAAAGATTGAATAATCTAGTTACAAAATTTTAATCAGAACTAATGGTTTTATTGGAAAAGTTTAGCTTCTGATTATGTTTTCAGCATTTAACAAAATAGATTTTCAAAAGACAAAGTATTTCAGCTGGGAGAAACAGTCAAGTTTTGGATTACAAAAGCTGTTCTTTAAGGTCTGAAAAGCAGTAGCAACCTTCAGAATCTCAACTGGTTTTTAATTTTGGAGATTGTTGTTGCTACTTCAGACCTGAAAAAGAGCTTGTATTCCCAAGGAACAGCTTTTATATATATATATATATATATATATATTTTTTTTTTTTCAGTGATATCAAAGAGTGAGTCTAGTAAAAGATACCAGATCTCCCCGTAAACTCTACAGTGCAATCATGTCTCTATACATGAGTATAGACATCATAGCTGCAGGAACAGTACTGCTACAATGTGGAAGCTGGAGTGACACTCACTGCTGTTCCTTAATTATGACTGTAGTGGACTTCAAGTTACTTCCTTTAAAGTTTCAAAATGCAAATAATTAAAAGTCGTATTTAGAAAATAAGCTGTTTTAAAATTATGGTACACATTTGCAAAATAAAGGCAAAAAATGGGAGACTTGAGACTGAGTATTGCTTCTTAATATAAGAGATTGAGAAGTTTACATCTCTCAGTAGCAGAATACAGAGTAACTCTGCTCAGCAAGTTTAGCACAAGTGAAAATGTCATATTAATTTATACTGCCTGAAGGAATGTGGCATGGCAGGATTTTATAGAAAAAAAAGACAAATTTTTTTTCTTATGTGAAAAAAATACATATGTGGTAGCCTAGAAAATGCTGCACTGTTATGTTTAGGTGTATGTTTATGCACCAGATGTTGTTTCCTAAATACCAGGCATCACATCTTACAACAATTGTTCTTTTAAAAAGGATAATCAGTGCATGGTCACAGTATGTAGCTATAGTTTAAGCAGGGTAACAAAAACTATGCCACAATAGATGCAGCATCTATGATTTTGTTTAAAAACAGTCAGTCAGCTCCATCCTCAACAATATTCTCCAATAAATATAGAATATTGAATATAGAAACATTGAAGGACAAAGCTCAGCCATTTGGAAACACATTGAAAGAGAACTATACTTTATTGGGACTGGTTATATGATTTCTATTATGCAAATAGAGGTCATAATTAAACAAGGACTGTATTTCAAATTAATAGAACATAGAAATATGGAATTTTAGAGAGCAGTATAAATATAATTTGCAAGGATATGCAGATCATTTAAAAAACACGTAAAAAACTCATCTCTTAAGGATCACAAAATAAGAAAAGGAGATTTGTGTTATCATGGAGACACAAAAGTCCGTGGTCCCATGTCCCATGGTGACCCAGTTGTACCCGAATTTCTTCCAGGCAAGAGGAAATTCAAGAAGAGATAAGGTGATGTAGAACTTGTGATGAACATTAATATAAATGCCATAGACATAGATGTGAAAATGGATGAGGAATTACACTTGCTAGTAAAAAAAAAAAGATCTGACAGCAAGAGAAGAAAAACTAGTGGTGATTGTCAGAAACCAGTAAAGGTGAAATACCAGATGGCCTATGCAAATTTTTATGTGATAGTTGATCATATGGAATGTGGATGGGTGTTTATTCAAAGTAACTATCACTGGACATTTTGTTGAACAAGTTGGATATGAGAAGAAACATTTTGGAAAGCTACCTTTTAATTAAATGTTAATATTTTAACAAAACAAGTCCCTAGGTTGCAAATGACACTCTGATCAGCAGAAAGCTTGCAAATCATGTCACTGCACATATAGTCAGTGGTTTATTAGTAACGAATGGATATTTAGGGCTGCAAAACAAATTCTCATTTCAAAGGGTTTAGAATAAATACCAGCTTAGACACTTTAATACTTCTGAAAAATTGGTAGAGGCTTGAAAAGTATTTAGTTCATTGTTAAGAAGGTATTGGATATTGCCACGTTCTAAAGCAAAAGTGATCCTATGGGAGTAATTCAGAGTCTTGGAAAGCAGACCTTGCAAACATGCTTAACTAGGGACATTCATGCAGACTTGTTTTATCCTGGAATCTAACTGCAGGTTTTACTGCCGCCCATTTTCATGTTTATTTATTGTTAAGATATATGTGTATGAACTGTACAGAAGATGCTGTTTGCACTACATGTTTTCTGATTCTTCAGAAGTTATGGGTATAGTTTCTTAAGCAGTACAGATTGCCAACTTTATCCCTTACCAAACTGTTTTCTTGATCTGTATCAGTTGGCTTAATAAACGATACAACCTCTTTGTACAACTTTTGCATGATTTATTTACATAGAAACACTCCCTTAACAGATATTAGTTGTTTGTGTTACAGCTTGCTTTCTGGGTTTAGAACAATTGATTGCAGAATCCGATTCCCAGATCTAGACCTCTTTTAGGTGAATTCTGGGAAATTCAGATCTGGCTCCAGATCCAGATTTTTCTTTTTTGCTAGCAAGGTTCAATACCTAGTTTGAACTGCAAGAGTTGTAGTGTGAGGATACCTGTATTAAGAAATTCAGGCATCTGAGCATGGACTTGGATTTGTTAAATCCTTCTTAGTAGAGACTCTCCTAGTAGTCCCTTGGAGGTATGATTAATTGCCTTTAAATAAAGGGTTGGACTGTGCAGTATGTTCAGAACCATCGGCAAAACATAAAGCAGTATCCCATAGCCCACAGGGACCTTTGAAGAGATACTGTTCCTCAGTAACTTTCATTCCTTCTGTGAAATCTCAGGTGTACAGGAAAATGTCATGGCTCTAAATCCCTTGGGCAAATCAGCAGTCTCAGAGACGCACAGAATATAAGGAATTTGTAAATATTTCTTTAAAAATATAATAATGAGATAGCCTATATAAGTGAGCAGGATTGGGTGATATTATCCCTTCTCAATGCATACAGTTAACTTGAAGCACACAGGAAATGAAATGGTGGTAACGGTAAGGCCAAGGTAAACGGCTTCAAGTGGGTTAATATAACAACAGCTTGATCATGGGTGAGAAAGAAAGTATGTCTTTGACTCCTGCAGACTGGGATGGAGTACTTTTCTCAAGTCTGACATGTGGGATCACAGACAGTTTACATCTGAGACAGCATCAGAGCAAGGAGGTGGAGTGGAGGAGCTAGGCAAGGACTGGCTTATGCAGGAGATGAGAGAGAGAAGCTTCAGCAGAAGTGCTCTTTTTGTTGTGCTCTAGACATAAAGTTGGAAAGCTAAAGTTGAATGTATAAAGGTTACCAATACTACTAGACACAAAGGCCATTTATTGTTTTTACTCTTTCTTTCTGTACTTTGTGCCTTGGAGGAACTAGTATTTAATTCGGCAGGTGTTGTTCCTGTGTTGTTGCAAGTTTATACTGTCCTGGACTCAGCGAGAGTGCTGGAACCAAGTGAAACCAGTATGAGAATTAAGGTTGGGAATCAGGAGATGCAGGCAAGAGATTCACCACAAGAATAGGTAGATCTCTTGCTTTGACTCAAAGTAAGGTATTAGAAGTCAGAGGCATTAAGGATGCATTCAGGAGGGATTGAATGGAGTCTCTAGTGCAGCTGGCTTGGCAGTCATAAGAATGCAATAAGGGCTTTTTAGTGGGGTGGAAATGTCCAATTTCCCCAAAGACCAATCTGGTTTAGCAATGCAGACTTTCTGACTTCCTATTCTAATGCTTACTTCACAAGATACCTTGTTTCTCCATATGTAATGAATTGGAAACAATTGTGTTTCAGTGCATAAAATGCAACACTGATCCATTACACAAAACAATTCTCCAGGAATTTACTGAATAGAAGAAGAGAGAACAGGCCCTACAATCTATAATGAAGAATTGCAAGTTTTAAATATTAGGTAACTAGAGAGAAGATAATTAAACATATTACCCATCACAGTCTGGATGGGCAACCTGGATAAAATGGCTTGGCTGAGATGACTGTATAGACCCTTTAAAAATGAAATAGGAATGGAAAGGACTGACAGTTGGGAATAGGATGATCAGTATCTTCAAAAATAATACCTGCAGGAGAATGTGGCTTATTAGATGTTGAAGGATAGAAGATGTTAAAGGCATTGCTTATGCCAAAAGCATATGAACTATGATGCAACTGTAACACATGATACATATTATATGCCTATTATATTACACTGTTTTATGTGTGTAAACGCATTATGCAGGGAGCCAATAGGATAAGACTGTTTCAGTGTTCTATGCAGACAGTTATGTTACTGCACAAAGTCAGTCAGTTTTTAGTAATTAGGAAGAATCTAGGATAATTCATAGTCTATATTCATAGTGTAACTTAAATCTTCTGGGTTAGGACACAGTAGTGTGCAATTTATTGTATAAAGAGGAAAAAAATCTATATAGGATAAAACTTAAAACATGAAACAAATTGATTTAACAATTTAGAGGAGATAAAGGAAAACAGAATTATACCAATAAAAATAACAGAAGATATTGAAACATATGGAAATACATGCAGTAAAAGAACAATCACAGACTTCAGGTATAATTCTGTCTCTTTTAGACTAGATGCAGTCAAAGTAAAGAAACAACAGAGGAGGTAGGTTTAACAATCAGTCTTGAATGTAATTATGGAAAGCCAAATAAGGTAGTATTCTTTATTCCTTATTCTAGAGACCCTTTTTAGTAAGATTTTTCCTGAATCTGGTATAATGTTCCTACCAGATAATATGTTAACAGTCAAGCAAAAGAAAACTTCTGCAGCTGAAGACTGAGCCCTTTCACAGGGAGAACAAAACAGAAGACTAAGAACTAAGGCTGACCTAGTTCAAGAAACAGGCACTTGCTAGTTTAGGTTAGGATGCTGGGGATTGTTAAGCTGGCCTGAGCTGGCTGAGATCAATATGAAGAGATCTCTGGGTTATATAATTTGACTCCTTTGCTCACTGTCTTCCTGGACCTCTCAGACAAACACGGCTTGGCATCGTAGGCTTCAGTCAGCTCTGATTTATGTTATGATGAGCAGGTTCTCCTGGCAACACTGAAGACTGGAGTAGTGCAAGTGATTTATGATCATGTTAGCCCTTCTGCTCCAGTCTTTTACTGGGTACATGTCAGCAGTTCCTGAAAAATGAACCTGTAATCTTTAGGAAATTGCAGCAAAAATGCCAGGCTCTAGTGTTACAGTACAGTTTTAAAATAAAAAGAAAAGGTTTGGCATGTTACTATTTCTTCTTTCTTAGCAATAGTAAAGGAATGTGCAAATATCACTAAAAGACCTTGTATCCATCCAGTGATGCTTTCTGATGGTTTCTATTCCATGCATGAATTAACTACCCTGCTCAAGTCTGATTTAGTTTTATTGAAGCACAAAGGAATTTAAATATGAATGAAAATTCCTACAACTAGTCCCCAGTGAAACCTCTTTCATTTCAATCAACAGTTGGGGAGAATTTCTTGCTACAAACTGACTGTATTTCATCAATGAAATTCTGGTAGAAAACCTCGTCTCACCATATGGAGCCACTGATTATTTATGCAGCATCATAATATTGCCTTTTAATATTGTTTTTTTTCTTCTTGTGATACAGATTCATGGATATCTTGTAATTAACGGAATATGCTTAAGAATGCTAATATGTTTTCTGCCTCTGCCCCTGAAGTGGTATATATAAATTACTAGTTACTCATAGGAAATGGAAAGAGAACATGGAGTTGAGAACACTGTACTGTAACTTTTTAAAGAGTTTTGTAAAATATAATGTGAATATCTAAAAATATGTGGCATCATTTCCATCAAGATTTGGTCACATGACCAAATATCACTGACTTCAAAGATATTTACTTACATTTTAGTGGGTCCCTGAAATAAGAGCACTGAGGGAAGGCTTTCCAGGAAAATATGTGTCCTGTCCTGTGCAAAAGAGAAGAGCACTTCCAGAGGGCAGCAACACCCTAACTTGCTGCCCACTGCTTGCACAGTGCTAGAAGAGGGAGGATGCTGAGGTTGTTTTGATACAAGTAGCATCTATCACTTGAAATATAAGTAGCCTAAGAAACTGTTATGGAAAACAGATGGAAATTCACTGCTTTGTATTATGATTTTTTAAGTACAGTATAAGCTTTCTTCTTTTGTAATTGAGGTAATACTAACAAAGAAACTAATGAAGTGAAAGTGATTACACTAAAGTCCTAAAGTGAACATAAGGTATGCCAGTTGTGTGTGTTCAAAGTATCATTTTTGAACTTCAGGCCACACATAGTTTACTGCAGTTTTCACAGAGCTGACTTGATCACTTTTTTCTTTTCTCTTCCATAACACGGTAGTGTAAGTCTGCTCAATTGCACTGGGGTACTTCATCAGGTACCCCCATGCATAGTTGCAAGTTATGGGTGAGAACTCTGTAATATTTAGATGATGAATTCAATAAGGTGATATCTGAGAGTCCAGAGCAAAAGGGAAGAGATGCAGGGCCTGAAGTCTTTATTAGTTTGAGGCAGATTTTGTTCATTTCAATTTTAAGAAAAAAGTCTTACAACATCCTCTGTAAACATAAAGCACTCAAAGGTAATTCATTTCAACCATGTTTCTAGGACTGTGCAGGCCTGAAAGTTTATGAGAAAATGTACCTCCATTTTTTTTTAGATCAACTAGAAATAACATTGCAATATCTGTTTCTTCTCAACTGATATTCCATGGTTTTGAAAATATATTAATTTATTTTGTTAACATTATTGAAAATTGGATTCTTTGTGGACATGATTATGAAGGACTCCTAGATTGTTATAGAGCTGGAGAAGATTTTGATCAAAAGGTTTTTGATGAGAAGTGGAATATTTAACACTATAGAATATATGTTGACTGGCAGTGTTTGATTCCTCAGAACACTTTCAGTCATTATTGGAAAATCAGAATCCCCAAAGCAAGTCTTTTTCATGCTTCTGCTATTTAAACAGCCTTTTGGCCAAACATTGAAAATATTTTCAGCATTCACGTGGAAGAATAAACTGATTTTAGAACTATTTCTGCCTACCTGATAGTTCAGATATAGCTAACCTTGAGTTGGTACAGAGGATGGACTGAACAGATTCTTCTCCTTTGATTTAATTTTGCATTGCAGAAAAATTATGTTACACATCAGGAATAAACTGAGAGATTTTTTCTCCTTTCAAACGAGATAAAAGGGGGGGAAAAACCCAAAGCTTCTTTTAATGAGCTTTGTTCTTAGAGGACAGCAGAATTTATAGGAGTGACAGAAAGTGAGCTCTTCTGATAAAGCTGACAAGAAACCAAGACGTGAAAATCAGAAACTAAAGACTAGCCTCTGGTCCAGTAAAAACAATCACACAGAAGAACTGTTGTATCTGAGTATATAAGCTAGCTGTACCTCTTAGCTTCTCCTTAACTGGTTGCTCCTTTGATACATTTTTTTCCCATTTTAAAGACTTTCTTGTTCAAATGTATTTCTTTTTTGTCTTTGTGTGTGAGGTTACACTCCGAAATGCAGAGATGGCATAATGAAGGTTAATGCAGTTCTGAGATTCATGTAACTCATATGAATTAGAAATAACTTACTAAAACAGAGGAGATTCAACAGACTCAGATCTAAAAATACTTCATGCAGGGTTCATAACAGACTAAATAACAGTTCCAAACAGCTGCAACATAGTTTTGCCAAACGGAGGTAAAATAAATGCCAAGGAAGTGTCAGAGTGAATATAGGAGCCATCAGTTTACAAATATTTTTTCTACATTATTCCTGTAGAAAACAGGAATGGAAGAAGACTGGGAAGAGGAAAAAACATCAGAAAACAAACAGCTTTGGACCACTCCATTCTTCTTCCAGTTGATAGTGGAGTATATGTTCCAGAAATTTCTCATCACTTGAAGTGAAACTGCAACGGCATTCTCTCCCTTACTTTGGTATACATTGCAAGCGTTACAAACTCCGCATTATATTGTGAAATCAATATAATGTGCCTGCTGAGGAGAATAAGGAAGAATGAGTCCTGCTTCTTCGTTCTTCCCACAGAGAGCTATGCAGAATTTCAGGGCAAGGAGGAAAACAAACATGCATACAGCTTTGCCTCTCCTCCTCCCAAGATACCTGCCACTGCAAATAAGCCAGTGTGACAAGAATAGTAAATTCTTACTTATATTAATAACAGTAATTAATATCTCTAGGAGGAAAGGGGGAACCATTTTTTTCTTTGCTGTTCACATAATAGCAAAACAATCTAATGCTCATTAAGAATCGTATCCTTAGGGCATAATTTAGGTGTGGAAGATCTACATGGTTTTCAAAGGTTTAATCTTATAAAGAGAGGAAGAATGCTCTTACATCATCGGAAAGTGAATTGGACCCTACACACTGGAAAAGCTTGAAGGGTTTGGAACACAATTTTTATTAAGGACAAGGGACCAAGTTGTGTCACTTGGCAAATAACTATACTGCACTTTCCTCTTTTCAGGTTCAGGCAGTAAAGGGTAAACTAATTTTACAGTAAGGGTTTTCTGATAAGGCTCTCTGTGGAAAATCTACAGAGGTGGAAGCTGTCCCAACAGCCCAGTGGATCAGCCAACTCCCAGCTGCCGTCGGAGCTCCTCAGAGCACCTGAAACACTTTCTGGACTCTGCAAAACTACTCCACATGGGTAAACTGTAGGTTATCCAATCTCAGTTTCTTTCTTCAGCCAAATTTTAATTTACAGAAAGGCAGTAAGTATTTAATTCCTTAAGGAGTCTCATTGAACTCTTATCATTTCATTTTCTTACACTTTCAAATTGTTCCTTTATTTCTCTTTGGTAATAATAATGATTTTCATTTAGATAGAGACTTTAATCTAAGGATCTCATAGTATTTTAACATGGTTAATTCATAGCCCAGCAAAAATAAGGAGTTCTAAAAGCCTGTTACTTCCCATACAATATGAACAGTGTGTATTCTTGGGATGGATATGAAGCTACAGTTAAACTTCTAAAACACTGGAGTGACTGCAAGAGGTGCAGAACTTGCAGAATTGTTTGCATATTGTGCTTGAATACTTCTGTGGTGAAATCTAGCCACTAAGCTGTTGGTTTGGATTAGAAAGGATATCTTGTATATCCTGTATATGACTCTCACTAGCATGCTTATTTCATGATGTATGGAGAACGTACGTGAATGTGGGATATCACATGCCACCTAAACGCACTTTGTTTCTACATTACATACAACAAATACTAAACACTAGGTGACAACAGATTATCTCATCATTAAAAATGATAGTAGTCATACATTTCTAACATGAAACACTTCTTATGTACAGATAAATACTTAAATTTTTATTCCATTTGACTGATTAAGGATTGAAGATTTTGCTCCATATTGTCTGTTCACCAAACATATTTTATTGCAAGTGTGCATGGTAAGAGAAATTGTGTTGTCTCTCACTGTGTTTGAAAACAAAAAATATTAATCTATTTTCACACCCTGCACTGTTCTCAAAATAGTCCTTAGCAATAGAGCTGAGAAAAAACAGTCAAGGACTCTAAACTAACATCATTGTATTTTGTAGATTCACACTCCTGATATTAGCAGATAATGAAACAGCATCTGCATGCAACTAATAGAAAAATGATGGGAAAAATCCTCAGCCAGTATAAAACAGCTTAGCTCCATAGGCTATACTGTGTATGAAATGCAACTCTGAGATTGCCTAAAGGTGATCATCAGTGTTGCTGAGTAGTAAGTGGCAGTGGATTATGCAAGTTTAGGTATCTTCTCTAAAGTACAGAACCCTGTTGTGTCTTTAGATATCTATGAACAAACCTGAAGTGACTCAGTAGGTGTCACTGGAATAGTGCCTTGTTTATACCAGTTTAAGGGATGTCAGAATTTTGTTCTCTGGACATTGCTGTTGCTCAGCAGTTCACCAGATAAACAGACTGAAAAGGCTCAGGGTGATTTGTCCTTGCCAAAGCGTAATGATTCTGTTTATTGTCTGGGGGGAAATTTTTTTTATACAAACCTGGTCAGCTCAGAGCAACCTGTAGTAATGGACAAGTGTTGGAGTATACTGATTTATTCAAATATCAAGGTCTTACCACAATAAAATATTTATGTGGCAGTTTTATTTAGCTAATGATGAATAGGGAGTAAATAGTAGCATGACTTCCTTTGTTAAAAACCTTTCAAGTGGAAGAGAAATGACAGTTGAGAATTTCACTCTTTAGCACTAGAATGGGACCAGCTCCTAACTCAGACTAACCTCTCTGAGAAGCTCTGGTGACAGAGATGACTCCAAAAAATTTCAGCTTGGCATTCCTTTAGTGAGGACAAGGGAAGGAAGGAAATGGGGGCAAGGAGGCTAAATAATGGTGGCCGGATTCTGTATCGTCCCCACAGTTCTGTAGTGCTGTGTGGGTGGCAGTCCCAGGCATGGCCAGTGATCACTGGCTGGGGGATGGCAGGATCTCCTCAGGACTAAGCAAGGCTGCAAAATTATGGCAAAGAGTTTAGTTAGGGACAGATCCTCAGCGGATATAACTCTGGCCCCTGGATATTCCTAACAATGCCCAGGGGCTGGGGCATCTCCCAGGTAAAAGTAGAGACAAGAGATGAGGTGATTTTGTGTTATTCTCATGCATGCTGTACAGCCTGAATGGCCAAAGCAAAATGACTGATCCGAGGGGTGACAAGTTCTGGCATCCTCGGTGCAATTCTGTTCTGCTCTGTGGAAATACCTGAGCCACAGAATCATCCCAGCAATGCGCTGTCTGCACTGATCTGCGCTGGCTACATCCTCCACTTAAGGTACAATCATTTTGTCTGGTGAAAAGCTTAACTTTTATTCCCATTTTCTTTTTCCTGTAGCTCATATATTGATTTTACAGTTCTCAGCATCAGAGGTTTTTTTTTTTCTTTCCTTTCTTGAATCTTTGGAAATGGCAGAACAGAAAAATCTAAGAAACCCAGAGTTTGAGAAACTTTCAAAAAGTCTTTTTTTTTTTTCAGGCAGTAAAAGACAAAGTGTTCTGAAATAGGAAAATAAGAGCATTCTTTTCCCCAGGGACTTCCTTTGGAGTGCAGTATGTTTCTATTTTTCTGATACAATGTCTTTATAACTTTGTAGTATGAATAAATAAAAACTGTAAAACAGCTCAGGCTCCTGCCTCCCCCAGGTAGACATGACTTTTAGGAACAGATGCCTCTCTGATGTTCTTTGGTCCTAAGTCACTTCTAAGTCTTTACTCTTTATTTAACTACTGCAGTGCAGATATCATTTGCCTTTATAGTGATCCTTCAGCAGAAACACTGGCCTAGGTGAGCTAATGCTTTATAATTGTACCTCAAACTAATTTAACTCACAAACATCCCTATTTTAGCTATAGAATAAGGGAATTTATGGCATTGAAAATTTATTTACAAGTCCCCTGTGGACCCCAAAATAAGAGTCTTGTTGTTTACTCTGTTTACTCTCTCCCATACTGAAGTTACTGGTTGTTTTCTTCTGCCTACTGTATGATTTCCTCTAGAGGAAAAATGACGGGACAGAAAGCAGAAGAGGATGGCATAGCAGCTCCCAGGAACATGATGAAAGATTTACTGAATAGCAGAGTTCAAAGCAAACCTATATGCTGAATCTGTTCGTAATTATTTATTTATAGTAGGCCTACAGCATGATATTTTTTTCCCAGATAAACAGGAAGATATGGACACTACCTTGAGAAGCTTTAGTAACATTTTTATGTTACTAAAATGCTGTTAGGTCTCATGAAGTTGTGCAAAGTGCCTCTTGGAGCTGGCTGGACTGTTTGCAAAAAATAACATCTGATGGGGTTTCACTGTCTAACCACAAAGTAACTGCCGTCAGACTGATGTCCTCAGGTGTCTTCGTCTGGCAAAAGCTGTGGTGTCAGCCCAGCTGTAAGCTTGTATTAAAGCTTTATTACAAATCCATTCCTGAAAGCATCCAGTATTCCATTTTACATGGTTAATTCTGACTGGTCAGATTAGTCGTATGTGCTTATTTCTGTATCCTGACTGGACAAGTATTTCTAGTGTAAATACCTGTCTGTATTTAAGAATATGTGTTTTTGCAAATACTCAAGGTTGTAACTTAGAAATTATACATATATCGATGCTATTAAAAAATCTAATAGCAAAGATGGTCTTGAATAATGAATGAAATGAAAATGTAAGTATGTATTATATTAGTTTTTTTCATAGTTTTAGTTAGTTTTTTCATGAATATCTCCATAATATTTGCTTAAGTCTTAGTACAATGTGACTAAAATGTGAGAGAATACTAAGAGTCAGAAGTGCTATTTCCCATCTTTGTAGCAGCATAGAAAATGCCATCTCACCTTAAAATATTATTGGTATTCTCATTTATGATGACATCTAATAAGACTTTGTTCTTTCTGTTCATGTGCGTCCATCTTTCTGTCTATGTTTCTAGACATCTCCCCCTCTTTCAAAGATTTATTTACTTTTACAGTTATTTTACAATAGGAAAAAAAAGCAAACAAAACAGAGAAACTGTTTTAAAATCCAAGCAGCTATTTTTCCTACTTGTCCTTGAAAATGCATTTATGTAATTGTGCACATTATTTAAAGATATGAATAAATAATTAAAAAATCTAATAAATGATTGTGCATGTAATAATATAAAGCTACTAGCAAAGAGCTTTTTTCTTTGTTGCAAACTGCTTGAGACCAATGACTACTTAAGGAGAATGAGAGAACTTGGGAACAGCTGTAATTCATATCATGTAGGATTTTGTTTCGAATATACAGTAGCCTAATCCTTGTTTTGTTAGCTTTCTTACACACTTTTTACACATATTTTGCAGGAAAATTAATATTCCCTTAGTCTTTTACTCTCCCCTTGTCACTGAATGCTACTTGTTATTTTTCTGCAAGGCTCCAGTGACTGATCCCTTTCTTTCCCTGTTTGAATCTATTCAAGGAGTCAGAGAACCCTTGCCTGTTTTCTCTACTGTTTGTCATAATTGTATGGAATGACTCGCCCCCCCCCCCCCCCCCCCCAGTAATCAGTAAACCAGACATTGCTTTGTAAGTGTTACTTAACCGATACTTATGGTTTTTGATTTTGACACAGTTAATGGAGTAGAAACAGGCATATTTGGTTCCACATCAACTTGAGGTAGCATGTGGGTGTTTTTGTTATAAGAAAAAGCTGCAGGAGGGACTGAATCTGAGTATGAAGAACTGTGAAGAAAAAAAGTGCAGTAGGGTAAATGTGGTGGGTTACTCATATTCTTCTGAGAAGTACTGAGAGCCCCATTGCTAACAGAGTTAAATAGGCTGCCCTACATACTCAGTAGTAGGGTTAAGCAGATAATTTGATCTACATAATTTAATAAAATTAGCTTCCTCTTTACTAGAGTCAGTCTACAGGTAGAGTGCTATTTTCAAAAACATTTCTATAAACGGTTCCTGATCTATAGCTATTTTATGAATAATTCACACATCTGAATGCTAAAATTTGAGCAACTTTGATTGGACTGGTAAGTCATATAATATATTGGTACTTCTTAAATGAATAGGCCAAACTTTTTATCCTCTACAAATGCAAGTTCAAATTATAAACTCATTTTCAAAAACGTTTTACAATATTCACCTAACATTCCCTTCTGTCATCAATTTTTCCTTCTTAGAAAAGGGGTGCAAACATTTCTTAAGCTACATTTATTTAAAAGTTGGAATGAGTATTTGTGGAAGATATTTTTTCTGTTTTTGTTCTTATTTGTCAAGGACAGTGCACTAGGAAACAAAGACATTGAATCACTTAATCTTTTTCTTCATAATTTTTTTCAGGCATCTTGTACTGATGTGCTTGTCCTGTAAGAGATGATCTTTGATGGGCAATGGCCTGCTCACTTTATTGTAGTCACAGACATGGTAACAGATTCAAACTCATGACTGATGTTGCACATGAGAAATGAATCTAGCTTTGCTGCTGTGGCAATTACTTTTTCTTGGAGATTTTCTGCTTTTCTCCTTGGTGGAAGGCAGACAGAGGTAGAGCCAAAGGGCTCCACCCTCTACCCCTCAGGCAAACAGTGTTTTTTAAAGAAATATATTTTTAAATGAAATAAATCCCAATCTCAATCTACTTGGATATTATTAGTCATATTTTTAATACGCTCTTTTATTAATAGGTCAGTACCTTTATGAAAGACAAATAATCCTCGAGATATTATCATGTTTTTTCAGATACTTCAGTTTTCGGTGTTTCAAGTGTGTTCCCAGTAGAACTATTTATTTTAGTTTCACACTGCATACCATCTGGGTTCCTGTTATCTTCCCTTCCTAAGCCTATTCTTTCTACTTTTCGGTGTACTTAAGTGTGCAGCCCATTCTGCTAACTCCTCCTACTTGCCATCCTTATTCCCATCAGAAGCTATCACTGCATCACAGGCTGTTCACTTGCAATAGATTTTCTATTTTACCCTATAAGGAAGATGTATCATCTCATGCATTTGGCATTTAAAATATAGGCATTGTTCTATACAGAATACTTCAGAATAAACAGTTTTCATGTGCCACACTACAACTGAAGTAGCAAAGAAAGTATTTAGGTGCAAATATCTGCTCAATTCTGACTTTCTAAGCTTGGGTTTCTGGGAGTACTTGCATACTGTTAGCTCTGGGCGAAAGCTTTGGCTACAACTCCACATCAGACTAGTTAGGGGCATCTCAGCAGCTTCCCCCTGTAGCTTGATTTCACTGGGAGACAAACCTGAGCATGAGAGCTGGAAGGAAGTCCCAGTTTGCACTGGCTGGGTCCCTGACTGGACAATGAAAGAGAGTCAAGCTGCCAGACATCCTAGCATACATCTGATGTTCAGTCTAGAGGCAGCCTTTGTCATCTTGAGATATTTTCACTTGTAGAAAACAGATTTTTAAAGGGAAAGGTACCAGAAACAATACCTATCATGCTAATTCCCACTTCAGAATCAGTGATGCAGCTCAAAAACTTCTTGAGATAAGAATACCAGAAAAAGTGCGGAATCAATGGAAATTTTTTTCAGGATGCTTCAGTGGAACCCTAGACATGCATATAATTCCATTTTACAATGATACAAGCCTCTACCCTGATAGCTGGTTTTATACTATTTCCATATATGTAACAATTATTAACTTAGTAAAAACCCAGTAAATTAAGAAGAAAATTGCAGCGAAAGTAGTGATGTGCTTGCCTCTCAACAAAAAGAGTACTGGCCAGCTATCCAATAGAAACTTTATCCTTTCAACCACCATTATTTTTCAGTCATCCCATTCTTCAGAGCTTTTTTATATATATTTTAAGGTATGTATTTGTTTTGATTGATTCCGGGAATGTCCACGTTGCAACTAGGTTCATGACTACATGGTTTACTGGAAGGGTTTTCCTCTGGCATGCCTTGAGGTGAACAGTGTGGGTGGTCTAGAATATAACTTTGCCCTGGATTTAGAGGTTGCATTTAAAAATCGGTAGTGACATAGCCTGTATCCATATTTAGGCATTTAAGGCATTCATTCTGAAGTTCTCATTAGTTCCAGTATTACCTTTGGTCTTTCAGCCAGTTACTCTTTAAGCAAGTTAATCTTCAAGCAGAGTCTTATAGTGAATAGACACCATGGCACACACTCGCATCATGGAACTGGCCTTCTTGTTTTGTCAGGCAAGAATTCCCCCAGCATCAAGGACTGTGGTTCTGTGCACACTGGTCCTAATGAAAACAGAAGTACAAAGCCTTTTGGACTGGAAATTGGAAGGGTATGCTCTGTTCAGTGTAAAAATATCTCTAACAGGATGTTGCTGATTTTAAAATGGCATGATATTCAAAGATGAGAAAATGCCCAGATTCTGAAGTAATGTGCCTGATCTCCAAATGTGAACTGCATATGACTAGATATATTTTTTTAAATTGAAAATAATGAAGCAGATTATTTAAGACACTTCTTAAGTTCATGTTTATATTGATGGTGGTAGGTATGCTAATAATCAGTTTCTTCTGCTACAGTCAATGTTTTGTAAGAGCAGACTTGTGTTAAAAGACAGCCTCCTAAAGCAACCGATATATAAAGAAACAGGTACCTTTGGGCTACCAAACAGAAAAGTATCTTTTCCTTTTTTTTTGGGGGGGGGGGTATGCCTGTCATTTTAGTTAAACTGATACTGATCAGAGTAACAACTCCAGGATTTGGATATATGCCCTTGCAAGGATAGCCCAAAGTCTTTCCAGTCTGATGAACAGGTTACCAGATCTGTCTGTGTTGGATTTTTAAGTAAAATCAGACAAGTATGGCTCATAAAGCAGAATCAGGTGAATTCTTAAAGTCCTGGGATGTTAGTAACAGGTTTTTAATATTTTTAAGATAGAAGAAACATTCCACTGACAGAAATAATTATCACTATTGTTAGTGGAAATGCTTTTATTAGCTTAACAGTGAATTTGGCTTGATATGCACTTACTTGTAGCTCAGAAGATATGTTTTTAGTTATTATTAAAAATAATAATAGTAACAAAAAATTCAGCATGTGAAGTGATATAGAGGGGACTGAAGGAATTTGTCCAAACTTAGCAAAACTCTTATAGTCTCTCAAAAGTGAAAAATATTGAAGAGAGTCCTGAAAAAAGAAGCCATTGTCTAAGGGAAATGAATATGGGAAAAGCAGATGCCTAGCAGTTAATGGGTTCTTTAAGGAACGTGGCTAGTCAGAAAGCATTCCAAGATTGCAAACCATGAGTATGCTGATACAGAATAGCAGCATTTTGGAGGTGGAAAAAAAAGGAGAATCGTAAGGGCTTTGGCATAAAACTAACGAATAATAGCATGTTTTCTTCAGAGGAAGCAAAAATATTAGAAAAGAAAGATATTACATATACTAATTTACTTTTTTAAAACTGTAGGTATTTGGGAAACTAATTATGGCACAACACAGCAAGTCTTCAGAACTGTACTTGAAATTTATGATAATGGATATGAAAACAGTGATATTTTAACAAGAAAAATTTTGCTTAAGTGGAAGGGGTCCAGAGAGAGAAATTAATTAATTAGAAAGTGACAGGAAAACACAGTTGGTTCTTCAGTGTTAGAAGCCATTAAAACATACAAATCAGAAGGTACAAATACCATATGTCAAAGAATACTAATGACAAGGGGAAAACAAGTGTTAGACAAAATCTACATATATGTAGTTCAGGAAAATCCCAAAGGAAAAAAAATTAGAAGGTTGTTTCTATTTAACAGAAGAATTAAGGAGTTAGTTTTTATCAGAAAATTTTTCAATAATCACCAGCACTGCTACCACCCATTTAGAAAGTGGTTTGTGGAACCGTATGAGAAAACATTAACTTGTCATGTTCCTTGTAGGGAGATGGACTCAGTGACCTAATCAGTCTTAACCATACTTAATTTCTGAGGTATCCAACCTCTAACAGGAAACACAGAATGACTGAGGTTGGAAGGGACCTCTCTCCAAGGACGGAGACTCCACAAGCTCTCTGGGAAAACTTTTCCAGCATTCAACCACCTTCACAGTGAAAAAGGAAATAAATTGCTTAATGGAGCATCATATTTCATTTTAAACAGATGTAGTGGCTTAGAGGAATGTAAGATATCATACCTGTGGACATTAAAAGGAATAAGGTTTATTGAGGTATTAGCCAGAGAGTAAATAGCCAAGAGATAGACTCTGACCCTTAGTGTTCCTAATGCTGATTCATCATTTCTGGCATGTATCAGAATTATCTTCTGTCAAATGAGCCAGAAGGTTTTGGAAGGAATCTGGTAGCTCTTGTCTTTAACAGTTGTTTTCTTTTTTAACAAGATGTTATGGGAATGATAGCCAAAGTGGAAGGAAGTTTTCAAAGTTGAATGAATCATTTGAGAATGTTTAGAAATGAACATTCAGAGGTTATTTTAATTGTATACTTTGAAATAAAGCTCATTTCTAAATGAGAGACAGCTATAAGCAAGAGCAATTTATTCTACTCCTGACAGACATCAATGAACCTAATCAGAATACCAGTGGCATCTAGATAAATTTTTCTTCCTCATAATTAGTAGTTGTGAACTTTAGCCATCGCTGTAGCTTTCTCACTTGACAAATCTAAAACCTGGCAAATCTGAATACTACAGCTACTGCTAGTATTGCCTCAAAATACCTTTTCTTTCATTTTCTCCCAAATGCAAAATTCAAGGCTGAGTACAGTGTCCATATCAGACATCAGGGAAGCCATGTCGTCATTCTCCCTTCAGAGAGAGTCACTGAAATCTCCACAGGAAGAAGACTGTCTCTTCACTTCTCATTCCACCCAGAGGAAACACAAGTTTGGCCAACACATACATTCCCTTTCCTTGTGCATCATAGAGAACAGGGATAATTTCATTGTCCAGACCAACAAGTTGACGAACAGATCTGCCTGTGCCTCCCTCAGCACGCAGACTATGTGGAAAGGGCTGGAAGAGCAGATGGGCAGTGTTTGTGTCCTTCCTAATGTGCTGGTCTCTGGAGCTGGTAGCTCAGAGAGGGAGGAGGGAGGAATGCTAGTACAGACTGCAGTACCAATACAGGCTTTTTGGGAGGAGGGACTGTATCCATTGCAGAACTCCCTAGTCCAGTCTCTGGTGGCACTCATTAAAAATTGCCCAGGAGATGCTAGGAGTTACCTCAGTATCTAACTAACAAAATAATTAAAATTTCCAGTCACTCTGAATTGACCAATTGCATTTACTAGAGTCCATGCTTCTAGCCCTTAGTTGGGCGATGAAAATTTCTAGAAATACAAATTCAATCTTCAATGGCTTTAGGATAAGAAATGTGATGTGGAAAAATCAGTATCTGTTCTTTGAATAAAAAAGGTAATGAAACAAATAATATGATTATGTTATCCCAGTCTCAGTTGACCACTATTATTTATGACAACATTGCACTGGGAATACATGTAGAAAATGAATTAGACTTAAATCATCATGGTGTAACCATACCAGTATTTCTTTTTGACATAGTGTTTTATAAGCTTTAGTATTTACTGAAAAATGTTTTAGGAACTAATGAAAACAAACTTACAAGCAAAATTTTAAGAGCTCACAATACTCTTTGCATATACATGTGTCTGTTTTTACTCTAGTAATGGACTTCAGTTGTACCCAACAGAGCCTGATTGCAAAGTAGTAACAGAAACAAAGAAAACACTGGGCATCTCAGATTACCTGAACCCTGAGCAGAAGAAGATGTAATTTACTAAGGCTTTTGACAGGGTTTTCTACAGTGTCCTTGCTGTAGTCAAACTGGGGAGTTATGAACTGGATAAGTGGATTACAATTCTGCTCCTGGAGAATGGAGTAGAATGAAAACCAGACTGGGGGAAGTGGTTGACTGGCTGAAGGATAAGGCTGCTGTTCAGACAAGCCCTGAGATGCTGGAGGAATGGGTTGACAGAGGCTTCGGAAGTTCAGTGAAGGCAAATACAAAGTCCCGCATCAGGGGTGGAATAACTCCATGCAACAGTACCAGCTGGGAGCAGACTGGCTGGTAGGCAACCTGTAAAAAAGGACTCGTGGTGCCTAGTGGATAGCAACTTGCACCTGAGTCAGCAGTGTGTCACTGTAGTGTGAAAGCTAACTTCATACTGGGGCTGCATTAGCAAGGATGTAGCCAGCAGGTGAAGGGAAGTTTATTAGTCTCCTCTATTTGGGACTTATAAGGCTGCATCTGGAATACTGTGTCCAGTCTGGGGCTCCAAATACAAGAAAGGGATTGACATAATGGTGCGATTCTAGTGGGGGGCCACAAAGATAGTTAGGGGAATAAAGCCCATGACATACAAGGAGAGGCTGAGAGAGCAGGGTGTGTTCAGTATGGAGCAGCGGAGGCTAAAGCGGGATCTGATTCCTGCCTAGAGCTATCTAGTGGGTAGTTATAATGTAAACAAAGCCAGACTTTCCTCAGAGGTGCACAGTGAAAGAATGGAGGCAACATCTAGGAGTTGCAGTGAGGAAAATTGTGATTAGATACAAAGAAAAAAAAATCACAGTGAGAAAATATGAAAACCCTGGAACAGATTCTTTCTTGGGAGAGGTTGTGGAATCTCCATCCTTGGAGATATCCAGAACTTGACTAGGAATGGCTCTGAGCAACCTGATCAAAGTTTAAAGTTAGCCCTGCTTTGAGCAGGGTATGAACTAGAAGACCTCCAAAGGTCCCTGATTGTACTAATGATAAATTTTCATGAATTGTTTTGGATAAAACATCTTCAGACTATTCAGGTAGTTCACTAACAGGCTTTTGTCATTTATTTAAGGATGAATTTTCCATGGATGAGTAACTATCAGGTATTATTCTAATTCAGTATTGAACAACTGGCTGAAAGGTTAATATCATTCCCTTTTTCATACATTTTGGGTGATATATGCATTAATATGATGGTCAGTGAGTGTGGACTCCTAAAATATTACTACTTAAGAAAAAAATTAATGGTTTAATGAATATTTTCCCATTTTCATTCTGATTTAGAAGCAAAAGATCACATAATGGCTCCAGAATTCAAACACAAAAAGATGTAAATTCAAGGTTCCTATTTTGGTCTTTTTTGTACTACTGTCAGGATGAATTAACATTTCAGTATGCCCAGTGTGACTGAAGTTGTTTAAAAACACACAGGTAGTTAGTCTCTTAGCAGTCCTGATGAAGAAGTAACTTTGGGATGCCAGAGGCAATGGTGGTTGTTGAAATGGATGTTGGGGGGTCAAGGAGGAAACAGTAGGACTGATCTGCTATTAATGGATATATTTACTGACTTTGTTAATGATTGTATTTTAATTTAAAACAAAAGGATTTTTAAAGTAGAAGATGCCATTATTTACATTATAAATAAATAAGGGATGTGATTAATAGGAATAGCAGAGAACCAGCTGTGTTCTGTACCTTTTCTATTAGGTGCTGTCAGTATTTTGAGAACTAAGGAGTTTATGTTGCGAAAAAGTAAACAATCAACAACCAGCAAACATTATCCCTATTTTATTTATGGAAATAGAGATTAATAACATAGAGGAAACTTTGAAAAAGTCAGAGGTTTATCCTAGTTCACTTGGGATCTTAACTTCAAAACTACCTTTCAGTCCTCTTCTTTCTTCTTTATTTCTCTGAATAAGCTGACAAAAAATTAAGGCAAAGAGAATTTGGTAAAAATCCTTTGATTCCTGTCGGAAAAACAAGTTTTATTACACCACCAGCTTTAGATTTCACTGTGATTTATTTGTGAGTTGCACTCCTCATTTTATTTCATTTATTTTCTACATATGTGTATCTTGAAGTAATTACCAGTAACCTCCAAAAGGGTTACAGGAGTTATTCAAGGTTCTGATTTTGGCTGATTTCACTATTCTTTTGTGATGAAGAAGCAGTGCATCAGATTGGGAAGCCAGAGCCATAGAACAGATCTGGGAATGCATTGAGACTAACAGTGGGGGGAGATCTGTACAGCCCCTTACCCCTTCGTGGTAAATCCATTCCTGAAAACATGTTAAGTGAATGCTGTTCCATATAAATCAGTTACCAGAATAAAAATGATGTCCAGACTGAATGAAGTGAATATAATGTTGTAACCAACATCTTGAACAAGGCTTTTTGTGAATCTGAAGAATAGCTACTGATTTAATAAGTAAATCAACAAGTATATTAGGAAGGATAATTCAAAAGAAAATAATCTATTGAGTTATTTGGTCCCATACAAAATGTAATTTTACCACAATTTTGAATATCTTTTGAGCAATGAAACCCATATTTTAAACTAATTCCTTAGCAAAGTTGAGGTGGCAAAAGTAAATTTCAGTCTCAAATCTATTTTGTAGAAATCTTTTTCTCCGAATAAAGTATATCCAAAAAAGCTCTCAATTCATTGTCAGTTTGAGTACAATTTGTGCAATGTCAGAACTTAGCAATTCTGATTTTGTTAACCAGTTTTCTGTCATTCATTTCTCATAATTTATATAATATTATTGATAGAATAATTTGTATATTACCTAATATCTGTGGGTTTTCATATTTAGTACAGTTGTAGCCTTGTGGGATATGATGTCTGAGCTTATCTGACTTCTTTGTAATAAGGCACCAAACTCAATATGTAGTTGATTTCTTCAAATATGAATTACTTACAAAATATGAAAAGTTCCCTGCTTTATGCTTTGGAAGGCTTTCATTTGTTAGTCTACCTGACATGCATTTCTGTATATACTTCATGCAAGTGCCTGTTATGACAGCAAATAAGATTGATCTGATATCTCATTGTAAACTTAAGCCTGTCATACACTTGTTCTGAGAAATGAGAGTGCATATATCTACACTGTCTAAATTTTTCATACCATCATCCATATAGTAATTCATGTCACACTCAAAGCTAAGATCCTTGTCTTCAAGATGTTCAACAGAACTGAAAGGACCTTCAGTATAAAAATTAGAGGGCAACAGGGTCTATGGTCATATTCAGTACAAGTACTATATGCACACTCTTACAATGACAAGGTTGAAGAATTAGACAGATCTTGCTAATACACAAGAAAGAGGAGAAGCAAAGAAAAAAAAAGGAGAGCTAAAGCAAATAGAACAGCATTAAATGGCTATCTAAGGTATGGTGTATAAGTGATGTCTTGTCTGTAAGATTTTTTTGTTAATTTCTCTGCCAAACTCTCATGCCATAGTCATTGGAAATTTTATAAATTTGTGTCTGTCTGTGCAAACACAATGAGTATCATGTATTGACCTATAAGTCCCCTCGCATGTATTTTCAGAATTTAAGAAGTTGAGAGTAGTCAAATAGAAGACCATATGCCAATGTAAACAGGGTAGTTTTCTGTGGATTTAGTGCATTAAAATGGCCAGTTAAAGGTCTAATGAGTCATGCAAAGGAGAGAGCTGGAACATACAGCCAAGGACAGGGGATGATGCTGCACCTGGGGCAACTAGCAGTTAATTTGAGGGAGACTGCTGGGGAACTTCATTTTTTAAGAATTTGGGTTCATTAAGGTTATTCTCTGCCCATCTGTCTCTCTGTTAAAAAAAAAATAAAAAGCAAAGCTTGTTTTAAACTGCTGAAAAAGAAAAGTAGTCAGGAGGCTTTAGTGGTACAAGAATGGAATTCTTAAACTTCTATCATATGTCTTAAAAGGTTTAACAGCACAATCCTTTCACAATGTGTGCTGGACAGTGATTCCCAGTTAAAAACCTCAGTGTTGAGTTAGCAATGGATAATTGAAAATTAATGGGCTGCCAAAGAGCTACAAGCTACAACTAATGCATTTTCTTTACTCCTGTGAAAGGAAAACAGTGAAATGCCTATTCAGTTCAGTGGAAATAGGTCTGGTTCAGTTGGATCCAGAATAATCAACAATAAAAGAGAATTACTGACACCTCACATTCTAAAAACAGATCAGTTTCACTTTGAAATAATACCTAATCTAAGAAAGCTAATGAAGTTCTTTGGAATTTCAGTCTCTGTATTCTATGTACTGTTTTTTACTTAGGAAAGCAGCTCAGTGTGATAACTACATTGTTTTCTATGTATTTTCTCGAAGTTTTGACACTATATTTTAAAAATACACAGAATCTTATTATAAGACAGCAGGTTTGCCAGAATAATGTGAGAGATTATAACAAATGAAAAAGAAAAACAAAATGCCATAAGAGGCTGAGACAGAACAGCCCAGTTTAACTAAGTAAATAATGAGTAAATATTTATGTATTAATATATTCTAAATACATTAAAGTTCATATTTCTATAAATCTATTTATAGATTATAGATCCAAATTTAAAACTAAAGTCCAAACTCAAATAAGTATCATCCATAATCTCATATATAGGGAAATTAGTTAACTGCTTAGTTATCACTGTGAAAGGCATGTGTTGAAACACATTTTAAAGAATTTTCTGAAAGGAGTGGTACTAAAAAAGAAGGTCCATGAAAATTTGTATTGAAAATGTGTTTTTAAAATAATATACACCAATAATTTAAGAGTAACTTTATTTACAGTGTTGTGATTGACACTTAATAAGAAACTTCAGGGAGCTGCATTCCTTTGAACCAAGTCTTTTCCCATGCTTCAGGCTGCCTGGAATGGGGAGTATAGGTTACTTTACAGCTTCAGGAGGATGTAAATAGTATCTCCCCAAACCACAGGGGTGAAGAGGGCTACCTGACTCTGGAGTTTGCTTAAACTGTTGTCATATGCTTTTCAGTGAAATGATTAAAAAAAAAAAGGTTAAGTCTGCATTCACAGTTACAAGGATTTGTTTCGATAGATGTCAGTGGAGCAGACTGATGACTTTGTTCTTAAGGGGAATGAAGGATTAAAAAATTAGATTAGTGTTATCTTGGGCTACTTTAAGTGATTTCATTATATTCTCTGAGAAGGACTCAGAAGGGGTTGGAATATTACAATTACTTTAATTTCTCCTGAGGAAAAAAAATGACTTAATAAATAATAGTGCATATTTTGTGAATAATTACACAGTGATTGTGTTTCTCTTTCTTGTGAAAGATGTAGATACAGTATAGAAGCAGCTGGGTAAGCATTTATAAAATCCCACATCCAGAGGCCTGGTATTTCGTATGCAACCTACTTTTGGCTATAACTGAAGTTTCAATTTATGATTGTTTTGTGACCTGTAAAATACAGTTATTTCTTTTTTTTTTTTCTTGTACGTGTCTGTCATCAAGCTGAAGAGGGCACGGGATGGTAAGACAAAAAGTATATACTGTGTGTGATACCATAACAAAACTTTAAGTAAACAAATTACTAGGTATACTCTTGTACCCCTTATTAATGCAGTTATTTCCTTAATGTTGTTAACTGCTTATATCACCAGGATTTTGTGTTCTGTTTTTCTTTCCCTAAGCGCATGTTTTATGGTGTATTTGGTTTGTTAATATATCTTCTGAAGAGGCACTTTATTAGGAAACTATTTGTAGAAGTTGGCCGGTAAAGATGAAGACTAGAGATTGTTTAGTGTTAGTCAGCAAAGACCTAGCTTAACAAATGGTATTGGCTTTCCTTGTCTGATCTTCTAAGATGCATTAAAAAAAGTGATACATATGTATCAGTGGTGTGATTTATAAAAAAAATCTTAGTTTTATTGCCAATGAGATAATCTTTTGAATGGAAATAAGATAAACCATATAACCACAAATAAGGCTATATGCCTGTTACATTAAACAAGTCATCCACATTCTTCAAATGCTTGGAAACTCCTTGTGTTAGGACAATAGTCTAGTCTGTCACAAAACAAGCCTAAAAATACTTAGTAGAACTATATAGTAAAAGCAGAATATATCCAGAAGAGGCCTCACTTTTCAGCATTCTGGTGTCTCTCACAGACAAAAACATGCATTCTCCAATGCCAACCAAGCCTAGACTTTAAACACCTTTAATGACCTGAACAAAACAATGACAATAAAAACAGTAATATTTTTGAAAAAAGTTTCAAGTGTTCTGATAAATTATGCTGATGAATGAAGTACAGTTGCATTTAAGAAAAGATGGAGCCACTAGTATGGAAAAACCTGATGCTGCTTGGAGCAAAGTATCACTGATTCTTGGAAATATTGTTCTGATATAACAGGTAATGTCCAGTCTCACATTTTTTTCTCATTTTTTGACACAGTGTTATGCACAACATTAAAAAATAATCTCAGAATTGTCTTTGTTTGGGCCTCACTATCACCCAAACATTATAATATGAACCTTACGTTCATGAACAGAGACAAATGCTTTCTTAACTCTACTAGTCATGCTGTTTTCCTTCATCTTGAAATGACTTTATCTCAGACAGGGAAAGTTATCAAGTGGCCATCAATGATGGAGTCCTTCAAATAAGTAGATTATAATGTGCCATAGCCAGAATTGTCAAACATGCAACTTTTTGTCCATTTCTGAATTAGAGTTCTGTTCAGCTGCCACCTTGCATTTGTATTTCACTTATATTCTTATCTCTTGGATAATATATACTGTCCTTTGTAGTTAATATTCAATATGTTGCAGTGCAAGTATGATAACAGAAGAATCAACTTTCTGTGGTCACGATAATTTAGTATTTAAGTAAGAGGAGTTGTGTCCTCTATAAAACATTCCTTTCTAGTGTTAGGAAAGTTACCCAGCTGACTGAATCAAGGAATGGCTAAGATATTTTTCATCTCACCAGAAACCATGATTAATGCCAAGACTAAGTACATGAAGATTGATGCTGTGTACTTCGAGAGTTCTTAAGAGATCTCCTTGTGAAGGCACAAAGATCAATTTGTTTTAGAAAAAAACCCAAGTCAGTAAAGAAGCTGAAGGGGGACAGATCTGGAGCTGTTGTTTTTTGTGAAAGACCTTCTTTTTAAAAATGAGGTCAAATCAGGTGAACAGTAAATTATTCTGTTCTGCAAGTGCACTGAGTTGCACATCTATTAGCTGACCATGTGTCATGTAGTCCCCACTATATCCTTACATTAAACAAGTACAATTTGAACTCTTTAGTCTTTAGAATTCTTGAAATGATACATAAAAATGTTTAACTCCTGAATGTTTTTCTAATGGTAGAGCATTCAAAATATCATTTTAAGGGTAATATGCACTGCTGCTGTATTTCTGCTTTTTACTATAACTTTCAAGGAAGGAGAATACCTTTACAGCATTTATAACTGTGCTAAGTGTGCAGCCATGTAGTAACATCATCTTTGGAGCTATAGCTGGATGTTGTTTTAACAGCTGTTATACTGCATTTCCTGTTCCTGACAGTCATCTTCTCTTCTTCAGCTCTTTCTTTGCTTATTTTGTGAATCATTACTCCTTTATTGGCTTATGACCTGACCAAATATAGAAGGAAGGTGCTAGCCTGGTTACCTGAAGGAAAGCTGCATCTAATGGGAAAATAATTACTTCCTATGGGAAAATAATTACTTAGTATATGTATATTCATGTCTGTGTATACACATGCATATATAAACTTTTGAGACTATATATATATGTATATATACTGCATATAATCAATATATGAATGCATTCAAAGAAGTAGTGGCTATATTGGTAGTGAACAACAGAGGAAACCATTTTTAGCTAGAGAAAAAAAGTTTTCTTCATATAGCATCAAGCTAAAAATAACCTGAAGAACATTGTGATGTCTAATAGCACCACAAGAGTTGGCAGTCACACAGGTGCCATTCACATGTGTGTTGTCTCATAGTCTCTTCTAATTTCTTCATATATGTTACTTAAAGTGAAACAGAGAATGCCTTCCTGTGATTTTACATAATATATGGTGGAGGTGTGTTACTGAGCGTGGATGGAAAGGAAATACATTAAGCACCTTTGTTTTTTCAGTCACTTCTTCCAGGACACAAAGGCAATAAGGCATTGTATTAACCATTGCAGAGAGATACGGTAGTGTTAATTAACAGTCTTTGGACCTTACCCACTGACTGAAGTTACTAGAGTAACAGTAATGCAACTGGAATTCCAGCTGGGAGAGGGCCCAGGATATAGACAGAACCTGGCTGTTCTTCACTGACTTTTGAATCACTTTGCTCAGAAATGGGAGACCAGACACCAGGCAGGAGTTGACCACATTCAGCAATGAATGATTTACAGCATTCTTAAATCCTGCAGGTTAAATAATTAATACAAGATTTTCATATCGATTAACTACTGATACTGTAGAAAGCATGGTAAATTAATTTCCAGGTGGCTAATGAGATTTCACTTATAATTTTGCAGTGTCTTATAGTACTATGAGTCATTATTCCCAATAAAAACAATGTATTATGTTAACCCTGTTTGTGCATAATATTCTTATTATAAAATCTCATAATGGGGATGAATTAACTTGTACTGCAAAGTAGCATGAATACAGTCTTTTCTTACCAACAAGTTCTGGAAGTCTCTGAGGAAAAGAAAGAATTTTTAGTGGCTGGTTGTGTAGTCTGATTATGTGTGAAGATAACTGTAGATTTTTGAAATGTAGGAACACAGTCATTCATAAGGTCAAAACGGAAAGATTAAGTACGCATTCAAAGCTAAACGGTTTCCAATTTGCTTTCTTTTTTAATGTTAATATTCCCAAACATCCTATTATCTCAAGCAATGAATATACATAACAATTGTTTTCTGTAACTGTCCTTAATGGTACTATACGTATCTCCTGTTTGGGACTATACTTGTCAGTTTTTCTTCTGAAACTTTTTTTAATCAAATTTCAAAAAATAACCCATCATGTACAGGACATAGAGCCATTAGGAATATTAAAGGCATAAATTTCACGTAACTGTATTGAAAACTGTACATTTTTTTCAGATCTATTTAAATTTTCAAAATTAACCTTAAAAAGCACCATGTAAAAAGAAGGCAGTCTTTGGAACCTGCTGTGCTTGTTTTCTATGTGGATCAGCATTACATCACCCCAATATGCTAACTCAGTTATACTACAGTGATTATTTGGTTATAGTGATCAAATGATGGCTTGTGGAAGTGATCCATATAAAACAAGTCCACTTTACATACTGTGAAGGTCACTACAGAAAACTCATGGCTTGTAGAAAAGCAGCACAGAGATGCCATCTAGCAGTAACTCTTACAAATATCCTAATATTTAATAGTTTTTTCTTTCAAGATACTGCATTTAAGTGTAGGAGAAAGGAAAGACTAAGTCCTTTCCCTGTAGTTGGTTTCCTGCTGAATAGCTAATCACTCTACTGAAAAGAAAACCTTACTGAAATACATTATCATGAAAAACTATATTTTCTTGTATTTTTTCTATATAAATACAGAACAAAATTAGAATCTAATTAACAGGCATGACTTTTTAATAAGTTTTTTAATATTGATATTCTGCAATTAGCATTAAGAGTATTTAAAAATCAATCAGTAGTGAGCTGTCTTCATTTGTTAAAGAAGAATTTCCAGAGGTAGCCAAGATTCTACATCATGTTTAGCAGAAAAAAATGAAATACAACAGCATGGACAATAAATTACTATAGTAGAAATAAAATCTTAATGTATCAGAAATTTAAGAAAAAACTATACATATTTTTGGTTATATATCTTACCATAAGATGGCGATACTTAAACACTTTACAATCAGTAGATAACCTGGTAAGTTTAACATAGAAGCCCTGTTATAATAAGAGTGCCTGTGCACAGTAGTCTTAGGGTCAGTGATGGCCTGGCACTAAATCAAATATTTTTATTTGTAGGCATTGTTTTAAAGTAATTGATCAGTAAAATAAATTATTATTCAGATATTAATTATCTAGGACATGAATAGGATGCCTGTACTCTGAAATGTCTACTGTGATTTATTTTGATAAGCTGATAAGTTTGTTGGTGTCAAGGAGAGGTAAGAAGTTGTAGGTCTAGTCATGAGCATATTGCACAATTCTTTCTGGAAAAGAAAAAAAAATTAACATCCCCTTGTCTCCTACAACTAATCTCACATGATACCTGTGTTTCACAACCTGCAAGGCAGGAAATTATTATTATGTTTCCATTTAGCATAAAGTAAGATAAATAACTGAACACTACCTCCAATCACACCTTATAGTTATTTGCTAAAGACAACTGTATACATTTTCCATATATCATTTTCTACAGAAATATGAAATCTATTTTTCATACCCTACAAAACTAAATGATTATCTGCCATATGTTATCTTTTTATACACTTAACCTGGTGTAGTATCTTAGCCAAGGATCTGAGTAACCATTTGATCTTGTGTTTTTATTTCTGAAAACTGAACTTAGCTCTGTTAAATAGCAGGCTTTGATTAAGAGCTCTTACTTTTACATAATCTTAAGGACTTTTGAGCTTTCCAGCCCAAGATCCCTTCACAAAGATAAAAGAGTCTGCAACAAACATTTTAATATCCCCTAAAATGTCACATACGGTGATGAATAAAAGGCCATTTTTATGCCCTCAGAACAGTATGCCATAGCAAAAAAGTCTAGAAGCAAAATTTGAAAACGTTAATTTATGCCATTTCATTCCTGCTTTTCAGTTCTGGATGGTAAGAGACACATAAAATAGTTTCTTCCCACTGTTGTTTTGGGACATATCTCTGACACCTGAACTAAAAGGAAATGCTGCCAGCTGAAGCTCATTTGTTTCATTAGTGGTTTTACTCTTCTGTGAATAGACAAGGTGATACAAATTTTGCTCTTCCTGCTTTCAGGCAGTCTCTTTGACTTTAATAGATCTGACTAAGGTAACTTAAGTTAGAAAAAAAAAAAAATCAAGAAAAATGAGTGTGTGGAAACCCATAATTATAATGTGACCATGTGCTGCTATACACACAGATGTAGAACTCCTGTGCATTGTCTCATGAGTCTCTTATAGCAATAGCTGATACTTTTAAATAGCTCCTATATAATAACATAGTGATATAATTCATTATTCAACTAATGTTATTAGTCCTGTATCACCTCCTGCTTTTTTAAGTTGTCATTGTATCTTGCAGATTAAAGAGCAGTCAAAGTACTGCAGCTGTAAATCAGATTTCCACTGAATTGTAAGTTTTATCCTGATATTTTTGAAGAGGAACATCCTTTCCATATTGTTGGAAACGCAGTAGTTTTTTTATATAGGATTAATTTATGTGATTAATTCCTCTATTTAAAAAGAAAAAACTGTCAGAAGAGCTGATCATTGCTTCCTCTGGTTGTCTGGTACTTAAATGGTATAATTAAAATGACATTCACCAACACACAATATAAATTGTGGCAACATGCTATAGACTACTGGTAGTAATGGACTGATATACTATAAAAATATTTTCTCTCCTATTACCTTTTTATAATGCTGACAGTCACGAGATTGCATGACACATAAAAAGATGAATGAGACAAGTTCTAAGTTTATGCTGCACAACAGACATATCTGCAGGCCTAGTGGTTTTTAGTCATCATTGCTATTAACTGGTATAGGGCATGTCTGATTTTCAATGATTTAATCTAAAATCACTCTCACAAGGCAGGTTGCATGACTGAAGAAATATTGTTTACTTTTATGTTGCCGTTATTTCAAAATCAGATTTGATCTTTTGGCAATCTGAATGCATTTCAAAGTAATGAAACTGCCGTAGCCTGGAGCACAGCTATCGTACTAAAATCAGTGCCTTCCCATGACACCTCAGGTTCCACTCCAAACACATGTATTTTGACTCGGAGGCTGCCGATCCCCGCTTCCAGTGCTAGCTGCTTCGCTGAACTGGTGCAGTCACTGAGCGCTATAAATACCCCTTTGCCTTGAGTTCAAAGAAATCTCTGCTCATTTCAGTCAGAACTGGACAGCTATCCGAGTTCAACGGCTAATTATCCCCATAGTGATTTACCGCCAACAGTTGCAGCGGTTCCGTTATCCACCTCCTTTTATATGCAACTGATAAAGACAATTTGTGTGTGGTGGTGTGAGGGGAGCGCGGGGGTGATGTGTGCGGCGAGGTGTGCGGCAGCACGGGAGCGGTGGTGTGGGGGGGTGATGCGTGTGGGGATGTGCATGGCCGTGGGGGGTGGTATGTGAGGGGCTGTGCAGTGGTGTGTGCGGCTGCTGTGTGCGGCAGGGCGGGGGGTGCAGTGTGCGGTGGGGTGCGCGGTGTAGGGGAGTGCTGTGTGCGGTGGTGTGGGGGGTGCAGTGTGGGGCGGGGTGCGCGGCGGCGTGTGTGATGGTATGGGGGTGCAGCATGCGGCGGGGTGTGCTGCGCTGGCGGGGTGCACTATGCGGCACGGTGTGCGGCGGCGTGGGGGTGCGATAGCGTGGGGGTGCGGTGTGCGGCGGGGTGTGCGGCAGTGTCGGGGGTGCGCGGCGGCCGCCGCCGCCGGGCTCTGCGCGCCGCCCGAGGGGCCGCCGCTGCCGCCGCCGCCGCCGGGCTCGCTGCTGCCGCTGCCGCCGCCGCCGGGCTCGCTGACCGGTTACACAGCACGCCCTCCCCCGCCTTAAACAATGGAGACGGGGAATGGGGACGGCTAGTGCCGTCTCCGCTACAAACTCCAGCCTCGCCGGGCGGGCGAGCAAAGGACGCGCAGCCGCCCGCGAGAGCCGCGGCGCCCGCCCCGCGGCGCCCCTGCGCCCTGCTCGGCCGCTGCGAGGCTCGGAGCGCTCGTCCTCCGCGGGGAGCAGCGCGGGCGCGGGGAGCAGCGCGGCGGCGGCCACGCAGAGCGCGCCCGGCCGTCTCCTACCTTGGACGGATCGAGCCCGGCCAGCAAGGACAGCAGCAGGAGGTGGAGGACGTTGGCGGGCGCCCGCATGGTGATGCCGGGCTGCCTCCCCGCGCTGCTCCTCCCGGTCATTCACTCCGCTCCCCCTGCAGACACCGCTCCGGCTCCGGCACCTGCACGTTCTGCCCGCCCGCCCGCCGGAGTCGGAGCCCGAGTGGAGGCAGCGGCAGCCGCCCGGGGGCCGCTCATTCCGCGGGCAGCCTCGGCGCGGGGAGGGCGGACGGCGCTGCCGGAGCGGCTCCGCTGCCCCGTCCCACCCCGCCCCTCCCCCCGCCCCCGGCCAGCCCACCCCAAAAGTTTGAGCCCGAGAGGCGGCGGCGGGCGCGCGGCTGGTCGCGTGCGGGCGGCGGATGTGACATCACCGCTGCCGCGAGGAGCCGCGGACCGTTAGCGGCACCCGTTAGCGGCGCGCGGCCGTTGCCGCCTCGGGGCCGGACGGGCGGCCGGGCAGGCAGGCAGGCAGGCAGGCAGGCAGGCAGGCGTAGCTGCTGGGGAGCTCCAGGAGCCGCAGGCGGAGGAGAGGCACGACAGGGGCTGCTAAAGTGCACGGGGTCCTGTCAGAGGGCGACTCCCCGTACCCCTTTACGCAAACTTTGCGTTATTTTCCCTCCCGGCGGTGCCTGCCAGTGGCACTTTCCTTTGTGGAGAGCACTGCGCAGACAGGCGCGGCTCTCCCGTTGCTTACAGGAGAGTAGGTGCGGGTCTCCCTGAAAATCTCTCCCTGGTGTACCCGGGCCAGGTACTGCGGAGGGGCAAGGGTGGGCCGTTTTGGGGAGCTGCGGGGGGCGCCGCAGCGGAGAGGAGCAGCCAGAGGAGAGGGGTTTTGTTTGGGGCTCCTGCTCTTTCCCCACACGGCCTGTCGCTCCCCCACCTAGAAGGTCAATCACAGCTTGGCTGAGCCCTGATGGGAGGAGGGGGGTGGCAGAAGCCACCCCTCTGTCCTTGTGGACCAGCATGGGACAGTCGTGTCTCTTTCCTTTGTCTGGAAAGTTATGGGGGAAGGGCCTGTGTAGGCAAGGGTCTGTGGAGCTCGTGGGCCCGGGAGTCCCTAGGTAGTCCTCCCAGGGGCATGGTACGTTTCATGTATATGCAATGTAAGAATTCCTTTTCTCTTCTTCAACCACTGTAATTATAGTAGGCCAGTACTGTTTTGCCAGCCAAGGCTCTAGGCCAGCTCCTGTCTGCCTAAATGGCAGCTTGTGGTCACCCTTTAAGGGCTACAGATGGGGAAATACAGGCAGGGATGTGTTTTGGCTTTCCTCAGGGCTGTACACTCAGCCCACAGCTGAGCATGGCCCAAATGTAAATCACACTCACCACAGCACTATCCTGTTAGCACTGGGAAAGTACATTCAAATTTTAATTGTTTTCCCTCTCATGACCCAAACTATGGTCAGGTTAGTCTTAGGTTTGATGTTTTACCAGTTCTCAAATAGATTGGGACATACCTGTGCTGGAGGTGGAAAGTAACTGACCTTTAGCTCAGTTTCACCTATAGGTAGGTTTCCCCTATAGTGGCTTCTAAAGGTCTGAATGGAGATACAGTGCTAATCGTAGCACTTTACTTCACATCTGTAGTAATTATTACAGCAAAATCTCATGCCCATGGTCTTGGTACTTTACAGTTCTTTGTTTTCTTAAGGGTTTATGTTCTACGACTATTGCTGATGTTGATTGTTTTTAAATGCTTGTTCAGTGAGATCATTTTAAATTTTTGAAAATCTAATCTATAGTTTGGTTAGAGAATTAGAGCCCAGCTGATACCAGAAAAAGTGAATCTCCCTGCCTACTTTGTCCTAAATAGTTGAGGACCAAGAAGCATTTCTTCATTCCATCCTCACAGTTCTTTCCCATAGTTGCAATTCTAGAGATGCCATCTTGAACCTAGCACCATTTGCTGTTATGTTTAAAAGAGCTCCAGTACCTGTAGGCTGTGTAAGAATTACTAGCTTTTATTAAAACTTACACAGAATTCCTAGTATTCAGTGGTAGTTTAGGGGACTGGCATATTTTTACTTGTGGCTGACAGTGGGGCTGATAGGGAATAAAGAGCAGTAGAGTTTCCTATTTGTACATGTACCCATTTCATATTTTTCTATTACAGTATGATATAGCTTAAATTATTCTGTTTCTGCATCCTATTTATTTTTAGCACCTGACAGTGCAGTGTGCACCTTAGTATCTTTTTTGGATCGAAACTACAACCCAGCTTTCTTTTTGCTTTTCACCATTCTCTTTTGTCCTAACTCTCATTTGCCCAATTTCAAACAACTAGAGTGAAGAGATTGTGGTTCAGTTCTGCTTCAGTCTTAGTGGTTGTGCTTAAGTTCTAGTGGAGAACATGGAATTTGGTGCCTCCTTTTATGAGAGGTTGCCTCAGTTTCATGTATAGACTACAGGGAAAATGACAGCCTACTTTAACAATGGTTGGCACTGAAGCCACAGGTTATGAAAGGTGGATGTTTTGACTGAGCACAACATTTTAGTTTTATGATCATTTCTTTTAAAGGGAAGTAAATAACCCCAAACACTTATCCTGTTTCACACTTTATTCCCTTCTTGAATTTCTTAGTAATCCTTTCTACTAGTTTTCTCCGCCAAGCTACTTCATACTGTCCTGAATTAAGAAGCAAACATGCTGGCCATCTAATCCTTGCCATTTACAGACTGGAAAGGAGGAGGATAGGATATCGTGGCTATATGCCTGGAAGCTGTGGGGATAGTTTTTAGTGCACGGAAGGAAAAGACCTTTCTCACTGCTCGCAGCCCTCCTTCCAAGTAGTGTCTCAGGTTACACAGGCCAGTTGGGATATGAGTGAGAACCTCATGGACTGGACCTGAAGCTAAACCTCATTTCCTTACTGAAAGGGAAGGAAGAGGAGTAAAAAGAAACAACAGGCAGACAATCAGACAGCCAGAGATAGGCCAACTGGATTACCTTTATCCCCTCTTTAAGGACTTGCTGAAGGCTGCTTTTTCATCTTCCTGTGAAAGGAAAGAAAGAAATCACTGCAACCTGGGGACTGAGCTCCTGTGTGCATGCAGTAGGAACAGTAAGTAGGTAGAGGATTATTTGGCTGCATCCATTGTTTTGGTTTGATTTAGTTTTATAAGTTGTAGTTATAGGAGGTGAAGTAAAGAGAAGCTCCCCTTGTATCAGGATTAGATCAGAGGGGAGTGAAAGGAATCTGATCTGGGGAAATTAATAAGCCGAGCTAGTCATTCTGTCATGAGGTGTAAATGAATTCTTCAACTTTGCATGGTAAAATATATTAGCTTTACAGTTGGCACTTTTTTTCTGTCTTGACTAGATGTGAAGTTCTCTGGGGTCTCCATTTTTTCTGTGTACTTTTTCAGGACCCAGCACAGAGGGACCCACAGCAGTCTTGGATTTTTAGGTGCCATCTAATCTTAAAAAAGAAAAAAAAAAGGGTCAAAAATATCTATATAAAGGGAACAAAATTTCATTGTAAAACATAAAACAAAAATGCAAAGTATTAATCACCTAGAGCCCTCTCATACCTGCATCTGGCTTGCCAACTACTGGCAGTGGGCAGAACTGTCAGCATACTTTCCATTACTCTGAGCGCTGTGTAGGAGAGACTGTGCATAACAATAAGTATTTGATTGAGGCACAAGTTGTCATGGTTTTCTTACAGTGTTTTAGATAGAACATATGAATGAACGCTTAAGCCTGGGACGGTATCTTGGTTGAGCATACATTAGTTTTCTAACCTGATGCCTCCATCTCCAAGTCTACAAGTCTGATGTCTTTTGTCTTCAAGAGTTAAGACCATTGTTGAAAGACAAATGGAACAGAAACTTTTCTGTTCGCCTCCTGTCTGAAAAGATGGCATATCATTGGCATAATGTTCCTAGATCAAGGATGCCAATTTTTCCTATAGTTGTTTATTATATTTTTGAATTCTGAATTTCTCTCAGGATAAAACTAACCAGGTTTTCTTTTGGAGTGAAATAAAATTTATGTTTTATGGTGACATTAAAAATACTTTGACAGATTAATGAAAAACACAAGCCATGACTTAGGAAAGACCCCTTTCAGTCAACATTATCTTTTACAAAGATCAATCATCCATTTCCATAGAAGGTACATCTAGAGAGCGTGGTTTCTTATACCCACCCCACCCCCCCAAAAAAAAAGGAATTTATGAATGGACTTTCACTGAATTTCTAGGTTCTACAATGGAAAGAAAATTCCCCTGATACAGACTCAGTGATGAATTTTCTTTTACAGAGTATACAGAAGGGAAATCAATTTAGTTAATTTTTTCTGTAGAAAAAGCGTGAAAGGTGTATTCTCTATGGAATAAAGATAAGAGCATATCAAAAGGGACAGCTGCATATATTAGTATGGGTTTAATAATAACTAAAGTAACCAGTACCAAAGCACTGAAAATCTGAGATTCTCCAAAGGGGAAAAAAAATGGCTAGTGTTTTCAATAGAAAAACCTTATTAAAAAAAAAAGTAGATTATAAAACCACAAAGGCAGGTATAAGGGTATTTGTTTAGGATCATTTTTAGAGTGCCTCAGTGATTGGTTCTCTTATTTTCTTTTGTACTTCATCTTCCCTTTTCTCTCTGTCCTTTCTTCAGTCCATCATAGATAAAATTGGCAAAATTCATGAACTATAAGCACATAATGCAAACTTTTTTAAGAGTCTCTGCAGAGCTGTATGTTTGTTTGCTTCCTTGTGCTGCTTGGAATATCTGTCTTTGAAATCACTAAAATATTGAATAGTACAAGTTAAAAATAAAACAAATAGTTCCCCTTTTCCATGAAAAAAGTGAGACTTCAGATCTCCTGAACTGCACAGATACATTCACCTGTTTTAAAGCTAATCATTTGTTTGATATATACAAAGGCACAAAATGTGTTTTAAAAGGGCATGGCATAAGGATCACGTGAGGTGACCCAATTCTGTTCCCCTTGATTTTAACATTCCGTTAAGGGGAAGGAGAAAATATATAATGGACCTCTACCCTCTAGCAACCTGACGAGACAACTCTCTGAAGAGTAGTGAGAATCACTAGCAATTAGTACCTGAAATAATTGGGTTTTTAAAATATATCTGAAAAAATAAATGAAATTCAAGTGAATTTGAGAAGTTTTTATTTCTGCTGTGTATGCCAAAATGGCAAGAAAATGCCTGATTCTACAGATCTTTTTTCTTTACCAAAGCTTTTCAGCATATCCTTAAAACCTGTGAAGATCTATCTGAATTACATTTCTTCTTGAATTCTCTGCAGGGAGATGGTTGCAGTCAGGGTAATATACTCAGTTATGAGAGGAAAGAAAAGAGATATTAAAAACTTCCCTGCAGACCTCAGTGACAGAGTATTAGCAGTATGGTGGCAAGCTAAATACAGCCTGTCTAGCTGTAGTGGAGGATATGCTCAGCATGTGGCTAAAGTTATAGTAATGTCTTTTTGCCACCATATTGCAAGGCTTATTACTAGCAGTTGGAATAAAGACAGGTGCTTGTTCACTTGGGTACACTGGAAACTGAAATTGATAAATTGGATATAGATATTGAATTCTATATAAATAAGTTCCAAGTTCTGCAATCTCAGTTTGATGGCTCCAAAGTACTGATGGGAGTTTTGATAAAAGACAGTGCACAAATGCATCAGTAGAACAACACCCTTAAAATTATTTATACCAGGCCACATCTCAAAACTGTGATTTTAATTGCAGTACTATCAGAGGTTCTTTTAAACAAGAAAATATTTCTTAAAATCCATTCTACACTCACACTGAGTATTTCATGAGTGTTGAATTTTCCACTAAGTCTCTAGTTATAAAGGTGGTCTATATTTGGACTATAGACTTCTAGGCTTTCTTCATATTTATGATAAGTATGAAATGTTTGGGGAATTGGGAAGGCAGAGGTTAAATACTAACCCTGTTGACTTTAATGGAGCTGAAATATCCTTGGAGAAATTAAATATGTCTTTCATCACAGATGAGACTTTTTGATATTTCTGTGAGATTAAAGAGAGAAAAAGATAAAAACAAAATTAAATAGTCAATGATACTGAAGCTAAACTTTTCTGGTAGGAAGATGTTATATGTGACTATACTTGTAAGAAACATGAAGGAAACATTGCTTAAAAATGTAGTAAAATCAGATGAACAGAAAAACCATCAGTAAAATACTAATTCATTCAATTTGTTCAGAGAAGAGTATGTATGTATTACATAATATATAGAGATATTGGAGATATGGGACAATATTCAGAACTAGTGTAAATTATTAGATTTGCCTATATTTGGAAAGATTTTGCCATCGTATTCAAATATGACTTACATTCATCAGTCATGTAAGAAGAGTCATCTTTTTTGGAATCTGTCAATGCCACAACCTTGCTTCCTAATCCACATTACTATATTAGTTACTTATAATATTGAAAAGAGATTTTAGAAGCATATGTTATCACTGTAGCTGTCCTAGTGACAATTGTACTAAATAGAAGAGTACACTTTGGAAATCCTGCAGTCCTGGCAAAATGTATTTTGTGTTTCTGTGCAATATGAAAATAAGTAAATTGGAAGGTCATTAAAAAATAATAAAGATCAGTCTAGCTGCTGATGTTTCTCCTACTACCCACTCTCTCAAAATGTTCACAAAATGATTTTGAGTCTTTTAAATTTTTTTTATTTTTTGTTTTTCGAGAACTTTTCTGTGACAAATACTTTCCTTTGTATATGTCTCAATAAGAGTGCACAAATAGTTAAAATTCAAGTTTCTGAAGAAATGTGGTACTGATGTTATTTCCCAAGGAGATAACTGTCAGTTGAATGTCAATATTAAGTGTACTGTAGAGTGCAAGTAGCTGTAAATCAGCATAATTGTTATTGGGTTCTATGAATATACAAAGTTGCACAAGACAGATATACAAAAGTATTTAGGTACTGGGTGAAGTAGATAGGTTTTTTACAGAAACTGTGTCAGTTAGGCACCTCTTTTAGATCTTTAACTGATCTGCATTTAGAACTGACTTTTGTTGAATTTTCAGTTTGATCTTAATTTTAATTTGTGAAGAAACTGTCCTAGTAAAGTATTCCCAGATATTTAAAATTCAGATGAAGTACAAAAAGGACTTGTTGGTTACATGTGACTTTTATCATTTTAAATATCCTAGAACTTGAAGACAATCTTAAGGATTAAGATTTCTTTTAAGAGAGATCATAAGGAAGGCAAATGTATTCTTTATGGGCTCTTGTAGATGTTCTTAAAATTGCATGCATACAGAAAATAAGTGAAACCTAGAGAACTAAGGGTGAAATGTGTTTTATTTCCAGATTCTAGTGCAGATAGTAAAATCTAGTCAGTTATTTAATAGAAATTTGGTTTGGATGACAGATCTTGAAAATAAATATGGTACAGTTACTCAATATGAATATGAATAATATCATTTTTAAACACTAAAATATTCAGTTGCCATTGTTTAAAATTGAACATTACCTCTTAAAAGACATAACTTGCAACCTGTCAAGTCACAGTTAAAGTTGAGCTAAGTAGCTGATGATCTGAAAATTAATTTCCCAGCTAAGGCCTAGAAATCTGAAGAATGTTTTAATATTAAATATTTCTTCTAGTTCAGAATAGAAAGTACTTTGCAAATACATACTGCCCAGAATAGCAAATTCAGGGCTGTATCACATAAGATGACATATTTGTGAATGTATTTCAATAGTAATTTTTATTCTCCAAGCCTTTATATGCAAGCAAAACTCAACCGTGACTCATAACATATATATGGATATTTATTGACCTCAGTGCCTTAGTAAAAAGACTGCTTGCAATATTCCTGTATAACAGCATGATGTGTCTTTGTGGGAAGCGAAAGGACCTGAGTATCCCCAACTGTTGATTGTTGGGAAGTTCCTGGGACTCAGCATCCCACAGGACTGGCTCTCAAAATAATAATAGTAATAAGAAGGACTCACTCATAGAAGTTCAATTGCAGTACCAATCTCCATCATAATCATTTAAGGGCACAAGTCCTTAAAAGAAAGATTAGGTCATGAATATAAACTATGGTGCAAACATTCTGATGAATTTTCTGTTCTGTTCAATTCTGATGTTGTGTGTGTTACCTTCATAACCGAATTTATTCCCCAAACAGAGTAATCAGTGTATGTCGTAGCTCTGTTTCCAGTGAAAAAAATACTGCTAGACTGGAGAAAGAAAAGTTTGCACAGGACTTGCTGCAAAAACAAATGAGCTTAAGAGGAGTGTGTTTTCTGTAACACAGTAGTTCATCACATTAGTTTTAAATGTTTCAGTTTTAAAGAGCATATAATAGCATGGTGCTATATGTGGTTCTACTGCAGTGTTTGTGGTTCCGTCTCATGTAGCCAGAGAGTATGTTTGTTACAAGCTGAAGACACATGCTATGTTAATTATATGTCTATGTCATGATAATTTTTTGTTAGCTGGCACACATTTGATATTTTAGTTCTATCTGGATGCTAGTATATAACTAATCTGAAAAAAGTCATCCAAGCTCATGCTTACTGGCATGCCCCTGGTGCTTCTGTAGCATTCATTAGATTTTGAATACTGATGTAGGATCATGGTTGTGAAAGGTAAGCATCAGTATTCTCTCTGAAATCAGTTTAAGTAGGGAGACAGCTTTTTAAAGATGAATGTTAGGAAGAGAAGGATGAGCAGTACTTAAAACAGGTCTTACATGTGCATTTGTTAAGTTCTAATGGAAGTCTTTTTTAAAGCAACTTGTTGTGTCTTGGCAATTATCAAATGGAGTCAGTTTTTCATAATCTGTGAGGAGATTGTCTAGTTATACAGTAATTACCATGAAGAAACCTCCAAATTGGCTCCGTGTAATCTGGAAGCAGTAGAGGTGTGCTCACTAAGAGCTACGCTGGGTAGACTTAACAGCTCAGCAAATTCTGCTTTCCACAATATGCAATGTCATTTGTTTTTATTTTCTCATTAGAATATAAAAATATAGCTGCTGTGTGGGCCACATTATCACTTTTTTGTCATAGAAATATTCCATTTGTCCGGTATTATTCCAAATGCTTGAGAGTTGGTTCTGTGTGTATTTTGATTTTAGTCCTGTCCTGTTGCACAGCAGCAACAAAGGGACAAATGAAATGATTCTGTGCATTCCAATTCCACTCATTCATAGCTTTGGCTGTGAAACTTGGTCAAAGTAAACATAGTACCTCTTATTTAGAGAAAATTCATAGAGATTTTCTTCAATTTGCTGTAGGTATCAGCCCATTTTTAAGTTCTAGAGAGAATAGCTAATTATATCATTCATGTTAAGAGAGAGTACTGTGCTCTGAAGCAAAGGTCTCATTTTCCCTTATACTGTAGTTTACATGCAAGTAATTTTGTTAGTATGTTTGAAAGGTATTGCTGGTTTACAGCTGGTGTATCTGAAAAGTGAATCAGACCTATAATATCTGATATTCAGAAAGTGTAGAAGCTATGAATACATCATGTTCCAAGATATAAGGAGAATCTTTTCCATCATTAGGACAGTAAAGCGGTAGAACAGGTTGCCCAGGAAAATCATGCAGTCTCCATCCGTGGAGGTTTTCAATACCAGATTGAAAACCTCTGACTAACCTGGTCTGACTAACATAGTCTGACTTCATAGCTGTCCTGGCTTTGATCAGGAGGTTTGACTGTAGTCCAACCTCTTGAGGTCCCTTCCAGCCTGAATTACCCTATAATCCTGTATCGAGCAAACTGCAAAATGTGAAAGCAATGATGATCTTCACAACTGGTTTGGCTTTTTTACTGAGTGTGGAACCTGGAGCCAGTTATGTTATCCCTTCACATTTGTGAGAAAAGCCAGGCACTATATTTCTCATTAGTATGTATTTCAAAATTTTGGACAAATTTGATGTATATTGTTATTTACAGGAGCAGTAGTGTAGAAATTACTCAGTTTTCTAATTTGATGTGGTTTTACTGAAAATTGAAAAGAAAAAAATGTATAGGGTTTTGGTGAGCTTCCCCCTTTTTCAGGAGATAGAGGTGGTCTTTGTAAAAACAATGTCAAGCTTTTTCATAATTAATTAAAAAAAAAGTCACTCCTCTGTCCTGGCCCCTGACCAGCATGTTACAGTAACTTCAGATTATACAGTATTGCCACTTTTTTATCTTAAGCCTGGGGAGAGTTCTTTAAGTCAGGGAAACACTGAGGGTTGTCCGTGAAATATGAGCAGATACCTAGACAGTTAACATACATGCTGCTATCTGCTGAATATGTTAGCAAGGGATTTGTACTCCTCTCTGAAAGAAAAGCTGTGTACAGCCTTCAAGAAATATGCTGCCGATCACCTCATTCATATCCTATCTCATAAGCCAAGTAAACACCTTGCTGTAGTTCTGTGAGAGAATTTGTAGAATCTTAGGTTTGCTTGACCCACAGATTTAAGATCAAAAAGGGCACTTTCTTAAAGACTCTACTGAAGCTTTGGCTTTGAGCCTGCTTGACGGCTGGAGCTAAAGTATATTCAACAAGATCTTTAGAGTTATGTGAACATTCACACAGTGCAGACATGAGCAAAGGAATTCATAGTTTATGTACTTTAAGCTGCCATGACATATTGACTAGCAAAGTAATTAATTTGTCAGTGTCTTTAAGAACAATCATACTGGAAGCTTTCTGTGTGTTATTGTAGCTAATCGTCTTTACCCAGACGAGGCACTGTCACAGCAGGTAGGAATTAATTGTGGAATTATATCGCTTCATTCCTAGTATACAACAGCATTGGAAGAAGGGCATATAAACCCACTAGAGTGCAATGCAAGACCCCAGCATTGGAAATATTAAAGCATGGGTTTCACATTTCCACATGGGCATATCTGAGCGCTACCAGGATCAGGGCCTGGGTCTGCAAGGTGGTGCAAAAAAACTATGCCATGATCAAGCAGCTGTTTGTGTGTGTCTTTTCAGTAGGACTTGTGTCCTTTGATTTAGACCAGTTTTTGAATACTGCCAGATCAAGTGTGGTGTAGTTGTCATATTATCAAACCCTTGAAGAAGAGCAATGAAGGCATATGTTAACCGTGTAAGACAAATTGTCGTATCAGGTCAAAAAAGTTTATTTGATCTACACAAGAGTTTGCAGGTCTGGTGTTTTCCATCGTAGTGTTCATATGAGACTTGCAGAAACAGAATAACAGGGTACTGAAGAAAAAGTCTGGAATGCCATCTGAATTTTTCAGCAATGCTGAATTTTGGCCAGGGCTTTTAAGTGAACATCTCTGTGTGAAAAGTATGATAAACTTTTAATTGTTGCTGAATATTGGGAATTTGTGCTTATCTAGAGCTGAATATATTGTAAGAACATAATTTACCGTTATCTTCTATGTGCAATTTTATTTTAACTGTATTTCTTTTTTATTTCTCTTTTAACTATTCAAGCAGGATTTCTTCTGTTTGTGTGGAAGTTTGTAGAAACTAAATTTTAAGGCCCCTTGGCAAGATTTGTGTAAATATGAAGACCAATATGTATCTTAAATTTATTTTGGAAAAGTTAGTGAAATATTAAATTATCTAAGAAGAAAGGATTATTATGATGTGATCTATAAAACCAGTCACACAAGCTACTATTAATTTGTTAGTGTACATTACGAAGTAATACAATGTACTGAGTACCTCCCAAGAAATCTTAAAGATAAAATTTGCTCCTAAAACTCTGTGAAAATTTAAAAATTGGTAGATTTTTTAGTCTGGTTACAGGTAATTGGCAATACATGAAAGTGCTAAATTTGCTAAGTAATTTGTTTTCTGAATAAATTGTTTATTGCCAATTAAGCACTTTACAGCAGCCTAAGTTCCTGATCCTGCAGAGATTTATATGCATAGTTATCCTTACACAAAATGGGTAAAATTCAGTGAAGTCGGTAGGAATGTGGTCTGTATTTCTATGAGTATGAAGTGGTGCTGCTGTTTACTGTATATCATACTAAATGTGTTTGTAGGCCTTTGGAAGAATAGAGTCTTCATTTAAGCTGGGATTTCCCAACTCTTAGACATACTTGGTTCTGTGTTGCTTGTGAAACCTTAGGAAATATTAGTCCACCGTTTTCATAAACTTCAGTTTCATAATATTTCCTCCTTTCTTTAAACGTAAAAGCAAGTTTCCATTTTCTTTTTTTTACTTTTAAATAATTTTCTGGTCCCAGACTAAAAGGTATTTGTTTTTATTTAGTTTTATATTAGTCCCAGGCTTTTCTACATTTGTATGAAGTCAAACCTGTCTCATACTATGTTCCTACTCACGTTCAGCTTGCTTTGTCACAGCACCAACAATTGGCATTCTCCAGAAGATTAGAGCTTGGTGATTGACTTGCTCAGATGAAAAATAAAAGCCTACTACTGTAAGGGTCTCTCTAAAAATATAGGAGGAACTTTTTCCAAAGCTGACTTATTACTATATGTTAAAATTATGGAATTAAACTGTGCTGGTAATAGAGTCTGAGATCCCCATTTTAAACATTAAATATCTGTAAAGGGGAACATGTCCCTTAAAGCCAATTTAATTTGTAGACAACAAAAAAAGATGTCAAGTGAATTATTTCCTAAAGAGCTTCATTTTACTTACGTTACATTTTCAAGTTCACACCCACTTTGTGTTAGCTTGCCCTTCATCTCTGAACTTTTTTCTGTAGTATGGAGATAGAAGATTCATGTTGCTGAAGAAAATATGATCCAAAAATGACTGTCGCAAAAGGAGTGATGCACTTCACTCGTAAGAGGGAAGCAGCACTACGTTTATTGCAGTAAGACAGCGACTTAACAAAGTTCAATCGTAAATAAGAACAATTTAATGAGGTTCAATTGGCAAGGTTCACTCAGTTATTTACTGAATGAAGGACAGGGTCAGATGCGTGTGCAACGGAGACCCTCCCGTTGAGTCACGAGGTTCAGACTGGACCCCCTTGCTTTCTAAACTCCTTTGGAGGGGAGCCTAGGTGCGGCTGGATCCAGTCCTAGTCTCAGACTTGGTCAGCGGTTTATGTCTAAGGGATTATGTGCGCAATTAGTCAGAGATGTAACTCAGCAAAGTTTCGTGAAGTTCGCAAAAGTTCAGCATGCTATTAATCACTTACCAAGGATCTGTCATGGGTAAGGAATCTCTCAACCTCGAGGAGTAACCTTGAGAGGCGTCCCTGCTCAACGGGAGGTTCTGCAGTGCAGCCTGCTGCCATGCAGGAGAGCTCAAGGGGCGCTGGGCTGCCCCCTATTTATGGGGAGGAGATGATTGACTCCGTCATATTTGCATACTAGATGGGCCTTAGTTGGCGCATGCTCAACTAGCCCCTGCATACGTGCTGTTTACAGGGAGGTTAGGTTGAGGGGGAGAGAGCACATCAGTGGGGGGGAAAGGAGCACACCGTCACAATGACTCTTTAATTCTTTTGGAGGGTGGTTGTTCTTTTACAATATTTGTGAAGGGGTATATGGACAATGATGGTGAAGTCCTGGTAAACAGGATGTAAATTGATCTTGTAAGCTTTGGGGTTCTGTGTGTGTGTATGACTCTAATCTTATTCCTTGTAAATCATGAGGTACCCTACTTTAGTGTTTGCAGTCAGTATTAAAAAACACAACTTTAAAATGGAGGCATAAGATTTTTGTAGTGTATAAATTTTTGATCTGCCATTGACCTCATAGCAATTTTTTGAAGAAAAAGCAATTCAGAAAGCTATGAAAATTTCTCTCTTTGTAAGCTACTGCATTGTTGTTATCACTGTATGAGAAATATTGGCATTTTAGCGAGAACAAATTGAAACTTTTGGAATTTGTTTCATGGAAAATTGTCATTTTGACATTTGTTTCATTTTGAATTGGCCAAAGTTTATATGAAACAGATTTCATTCAAAACCACATTTCAGTAATTTCATAATGTTATTGATATCCCTGGGAGTTATCCAAGATGTTATACAAACAGCTCTCATGGCTTTTATCTTACTAGGCACTTACTAGGCACTTAACTTCTTTTTAATTCTTTAATTTTCTAGTGAAGTTTGCCATTTTAATAATGCTTCTCAGACAAAGTTCTGTGTGAAAATATGAAGAATAGCTGAAATAGCTCTTCTCTGTAATGATGAAGTGAGAGCTATTACATCATACTATGCTTTTAAATACTGACCTTAGAAGGAATATTATATAAGTAAAATTAATTTGATGCTAATTTGACAGTGTAAGTACAAGTAATACTGCACAAACACTGTAGTTTTAAATTCTTTATAAAAGTCATAAGAGAAATATGTATCTTGAACTTGAGTGAAACAGCTGCAATTGATTGAAATTTGTCAAAATCACTAATTTTAAAATTAGAATTATTCTAAAAACTATTAGAATTATATTTTCCATTTTAAAAGATTTTAATGACGTCTTTCCGTAAATTAATTACTCTATCACTCAGCAGAATATTTTTAGGTTTGGATGTTGTTAATTTGGCTTGCTAGGTTGTGTTATCTCTTGAATCTTGTGCTGATAATTTTGATTGGTCATTTCAGCCAAGGGATAAAATATTTTAATAATTTTATTTAAAAATTCTGAGTTTTTAAGTGACATCTTTAACCCTAACAAAATAGAATCGAAAGATACCCTCCAAAGTCTGAGTAAAATATATTTTGAAAATGGAAATTATTGCTATAAAAATAAAAAAGGATAAATAATTCATTTGTGCGTGTATTTTATTTCATACTCATTTTGCATATGTATTTTAAAATACATGTGATTTTTCCTTGTATTTTAACAAACTCTAAAGGGTGAACACACTGAGATTCAAATAGTTGCCAAAAACATGAAGAGAACATCTAGATGGTTTCATTAACATGAAAGTGAACTCACCAGTTAAAAATACGGTATAACACTGTAGTACCTTACACCACTTAGCATCACGGGTTTTAGTTTTTTAGCAGAATCCTAAGTACTACTGCAGTTCAAATAATAATGCAATATTGCTTTATTTTGGAATTTCTTCCCAGTATTACAAAGAAGAAATATATATATTTTTAGCAGAGAATTAGATATTGCTAGTGCTTTTAGGTAGATATTGCTAGTGCTAGGCTAGTGCTTTTAGTGTCGTCCTTTGTTGATGTAAAACTTTTATTCTGGAAATTACTTTTATTCTGATTTCCTGGTGAAGACACCCAACTAGAGTGTATGGTGTTCCTGACCTTACGTTAAACAGCTGAAGTCTGATCAAAACTTTTCGTAGCTCTTATTTAAAGATCAATAATAACATAGATCATCACAAATTTTCAATGATGTATGTGTTTACAAGAGGAACATGAAAGTGGAAAGGTCACTGAATTCTGGCTGTAGTGTTGCAGGTGACCCTTTTGCAAAACAATCAAGCTCCATTCTGAAACTAGCTGGAGTGTTTACAGAGTTAGATATCCTGAATATGTCAGACTGTGTGTGTCTCTGCGCTTCGTAGTTGCCCTTGCAAACACAGTGGCCATTTGTTTAGCAGCCACTTTGGAGTGGCTCTGAATTCAGAAATTCCAGACAGATGATCAGGCAGCTGCATCTGGAGCTGGAAGGCATTTCGCACGGTCGGCAGAGTACTGTAACTCACAGTGGCTAACCTGGTTGGGTAGAATGGCGTAGTAAGGGAGCGCTTGGGCTAGTAGCCTGGAAATCTTGCAAGGGCTAGCTCTACTTCTGCCATTACTTTGCTTTGCAGCCCAGGAATGCCACTTCTGATGACATCATGTTCCTCACACTGTTAAGAAGCATTGCTAATTGTTTATTAAATGGTTTGGAAATAGAAGTACAAAATTTCAAATCTGCTAGCTCCAAGAGGAGAAAAGAACAAACAAAAACCCCTTGTGATGAACCACACATCAGGAGTATAATTCACCTTTAGAAGTGATAAAATAGCTAACATGATCACTTTTAAGCCAGGGTCATAGATAACTACATTCGAAAGCTTAGACACAAGATTCCTGTCATCCTCTCTCTCTCTCTCTCTCTCTCTCTTTTTTTTTTTAATATTTTGCTGGATGTGCTAATTATAATTCAGGCCCTGAAGCTGAATCCAAACAGCATCTAGTGCTTGTTAGCGCCAGACTCTAACAAGAGAACTACTCTTTGCTGTCTTCCAGTAGACCCAGTACAGCTGTAAGGGAATGCTTCATTGTGTTAAATTGGAGGCTTCCCTTCTACACCTAATCATTAAGAACTTAACTTCTGTAACATAGGCTATAATGTTTTTCCCAACTAATTGATTTCTGTAGTTAATATGGAGTGTGAACTCAGGTAGATTCTCTGTAATAGTCAAGAACAAACTACTATGATGTCTTTGACAGGATTTAGAGAATACAGTGCACGTATATGTGTTCCTGTCTTTATTCATGTGTATTAGTTTATAAACTGCTAAAAGAAGACTGGAGAGAAAGGAAAGCTTTATTCACATAATAGCTTCTATTTTTCATTTATTCGTGTCAGAAAAATATTTTTATGTGTATTGAAATAATAAGGCAAACATTTGCTTTCTCATGTTTGAGCTTCTTACAAAATAAACACCACATGTAAAACCACAGCTCAGAATATTAATATAACATTAGCTCTCTGAAGAATAATTTGAAGAAAGAAAAACAATTACTTACAAACTAGGGTGTCTTAAAGCAAGTTCATGGTTTTGGCTAATTCTTTCATCCAAGAAAACTGAGAATTGGGACCACTGTAAGCTTTCAGTTTGATTCCATTAGCTGTCACTAGTGCTGAGATGTGTACAATAAAATTATAGATTATTGGTACTGTCTAGAACAATTGTATTGAACATTTTGTATATAAGCTCATTGCAGTGGAAATTCTGTATGCAGTATAGAAAGGGTCAGAATTGTCTGAATTATTATAGTCAGTTTTGGGCATAAACATTTCATATTTTTTATGTAGTTAGACATAATATGAAAAAGGAGGAAAATTTCTGATTGGGCAGATCTGCAAGATGAACTGAGGAAGAGAATGATATAAGTTTATAAGTCTATAATTGTTTACAAATTCTGTGTGTGAGTTATTTCTTTGGGAAGTTACTAAGTCCTTGCTGTGTTAATAAATGTTTGCTCTGGGCATATATTGGTTTAATTTAATATCTGGATGCTAGAAATCACAGAGAAGGAACACAAAGGCACTAGAGAAGTAAACTTCTGATAAGCATGACAGGAGTTAAGATAGAAATCCTGAATTATTAGTTGAGAAGGTGCTGTTTCCATCTACCAGGGAACATATATAGGACTGTTGTTGCTACGGTATGATGCTTAAGTTCAACAGAATATTAAAGACTTGAAAATAATTTTCCAGGGGAAAAAACGTGATGCTTTTCATAGAACTTTTGGAGTAACAGACTGATAAAGGATAAAACTATGTCATCCAACTCAAAAGAGGGATAGAGGTGTCAAAGAAATTAAGTTCATACTGGTTTTGGGAAAATAGTAGTGGCGGTACAGAGAACAGGCCCACAGTAACACTGCCCTTGGAAGGAAGGTCTTACATTTAACTGTTCTGTTTGACATGCTACCTAGATGATCAGCGTATATGTACTTCTAAATGAGTCATGGGCCCAAGGTGTCTCTTATGCATGTGATATTGAGGTATTGTTGGAAGAGGTGAGGATACTTTGAAAGAGGAGGGTTCTTAAATCTTTTATCATACTCTCTTCAGAGAGGAAAATGTTCAGTTGGAGTTTGTGACCTGAGTTTTTTGGTACTGTGTTAAGTAATCCAGATTTTATGTACAAGTGCTTAGAAAAATACCTGGAATTCATTTATCTGTTTTCAAATGGATAGATACCTGTATATATACTAAGTGGCTCTGCGAAAAATATAATAGAATGTAGTACTATATTGTATTACCTTGTAGACCTTTAGCTGTCGTTTGTGTTTAAACACATTTGAGCTATGCTTCAGATACCAGAGTAACATTACCTCTGAAACAGTAGCCTGACTAGGTTAGCTTATGGGCATTGTACTCTAATTCAGTTAGATTCTGTAGAAATGTGTTTGTCAGCTATATTCTAAAATGTAATTTCACAAAGAACCATCTTCACTTAAATGAAATTGACAGGCATTCTACATATTTTGATTGTGTTTGAAAGCGCTGAACTAGAGGCTCTTGATTTTATTATTCAGTCTTCTAAATCAAGATGTTTTGTCTAGATAGATTTAGAAAATTATTTGAGAGTAATACATTGACACTGCTCTAAAAATTAAAAACTGTTTGAGACTATCCTCTTTCAAACCTCTACAAAAATCTTATGAAAAGTTTTTTAACGTTCTCTTTTTTTCCAGAGGATTAAATAATAGCTTTTAAAAACATGCTCATGATTTTAATGTGACTTGAGTTTCATATTCTGGGAGACTGATTAAAACAAGAAGATTAAAGCAGGATCAAAAGAACTCATGTAAGACAAAAATCAGATATAAGCAGTAGGTGCTTTCTCAAGAAGCTTTGCATAAGAAAACAAACATTTGTAGAGATGGCGCAGCTATCCAGGCTAAAAAAGAAAGATATTAGAAGTACTTACATAAAATTTTGCTTTTCATTATTCAGAGCTTTAAATTGTAGACTTATGCATATAGAGTTGACCTGCTTGAAAAGTTTCCTATGAAAATCTTCAAATTAGTATTTTATATATAGCACATATATATACACATACAGAAGACCGAAGTTTTAAAAATTGAAGTGAAACAGTTTTCATGTTTTTGATGAAACAGTTTTTAATCTTTGTCAGGAAAAAAGGTGTTCATTTGGTAATTAGGAGGACATCACTTAGAAGGAAATCTTTCCTGGTGGTCCTAGTATTTTTTGCCTTTCTCAGATGTATTTTTTTTTTTAAGTTTGGAATGGAAGTTTAGAAAATGTTGACACTGCAGATATTTATTAATTATGTATGTATCAGTGGAAGTGGGACAAGAGTAAGAGAAGGAGGCAGACTGTAGGCAGAAGTATAAAAAGAGGGTAAGTGACTAACACAAGAATGTTGAGGAGTAAAAAAAACTGCCAGAAAATAAAACAAATCCAAAACAGTTACTTAAAACTTTGTTTACTCTTGTTACTACCTGCTTGGCCAAAAAAAAACAAACTTAAGCACATGGTAAAAATTCATGCTCTGCTAAATTCTTTTTTTTTTTGGATTGTTATATGAATTTTGAGTTTCAACTAACTGAAAGTGCAAAAATACTCCCATAGAATTTTATTTATAGTATTTCCAACAAACTCTTAATCAACAAGTAGTTGCTATATTGTGATAATAACCCTGTTGCACACACAGAGCTCTTTTTTCTAGATAAAGGGATTTAATAAGTCTAGATGGTGAGCTGACCTGAAATTTAGCAACCTTTTGATATTTACTCATCATTAATTTGTAGCATGCTATTCCCAAGACTCTTGGTCTGCTCATATGTGTGCACCTATTGCTGACATTTAAGTCACTACCATTCAGTGTAAAGGACATATATAATATAAATCAATGCCTAGGAGAGCTCTACCTATCATTTAAGTTACACAGAGCCTTAGAAATATTTAATTTCCCTTAACTTGCAGGCAGAAGAGGACAATAATTCATTTATTGTAACGACCACATCCTCAGCCCCAGTGAGTCTCTTTTTGCTTGCATAAGCTACAATGATATTAAAAGTTAGTTTGGATGCTAGGATAATGATTACATATTCCTTACATAGGAAAATATACCAGTGTTGGTATTTTTATTGTCCCTGTTGTCTTAGCCTTTTAGGGAACAAATGCTGTTTTATCAGATGGCTTAGTGAAAGAAGCAGCCCCTCTACACTAAAGCCCACCTGCTGTATTGCCATCATAAAGTAGCCTCAGAAACTGTATGACCTAAGCTGTCAAAGATGGAACTTCAGTTAGCTGTAGCGAAGAATAAGTACAGGTAGATACAATTTACTCATGTCTAATTTGGACAATGCAAAATTTACTCAATTCTTACTTTTTGTCTCCAATGTCAAACTGATGAGTTTACTTCCCCATTTTTCAATTGTGTAAATAAGAACTAATGCAGTTTTGTCTGCTGAGTTCTTTCCTAGGCTCAAGCTAACAGCTATGGAGCAAGTCAGTTGGGAACAATGAGAGACTGAGCTGAACCATTTTCAAGATTTACAGGATAGTGTTTAGCTAGTGAAAAACGGTGGGATGCATGGGATGTTTTGTTTCCCCTGTTCATTTTAGAGGAGCTATTGCTAGAAAAAAGGCTATTTCCCATGAGCTCTGTGATAAGCTGCCTACACTGTATCCAGTCACCGTTTATGTGTTTGCAAGGTCAGGCACAATCTTGCTGATGTAGCAGGCCTGCTCTCTGCACTCTTTTTCCGATTTTATGTATTGGTATGGCACTCCTTCAAGTTGCAGTGGTCTAGATCATTACAAATTAAATAAGAGATTAAATGAAAGCTCAATGTTCCAATTTTCTCTGCTCTCCAAGTGTGGCATATTGTCTTAGGCAGACTATGAGTAATTTCTATGTCAGATTAAATACCCTAAATACAGAGAATATATGAAAACTAAGTAAAAATAAGCTTATCATCACAAGCAAAATGGGAAAGTTAAGCATAAAAGATATCCATACACTTACATGTATAGCATTAAGGTCTTTGCATTAGCAGAATGTGAAAATTCATGTTTTTATTCACTCTTTTGTAGATGTTTAATGGCCCTAGGGGAGCAAAGCTTTAGCTGATGAATCCCTTGTAGCTTTGAAGCTGTTCAGATTTCTTCCCTATTCTGGGTCTGTTGTATATGAACCACTACAGGGCTGTGCTGATATAGGGTCTCCTGAGTAATATGAATTCCTATGGAGAAAAATTATTTAAGAGAAGCTGGTGAATCCAGTATCACTTGGTTGTATCAGACCCAACTGTAGATCCTGCTTGGCATATTCTTGTGTGAGAGAGCTGGGCTCCTTTGGAAGATGTCATCTCTTGCTTGGGAACCAATCCCAGGGAGTCTTATACTTTCAGACATATGAAAATTTTGGCATGTGCTTGTAGAGTTATGAAGATGAATTTAAAGATTATTGGTTTAAGGGATAGATAAGGAACATATCCTCATCTTTTTCTCTGGCTTGGCAGGATTCAACAGTGTGGGGAAGCAGAGTCACAGGGATAGATATATGGGCAGCAAGTTCTTACACCCAAGGTGCAGTGTGTACAAAACCTGTTCCTCTAGCCAGAGACCTATCTCACACTGCGAGTGTAGCTTTCACCCTTCCTCCTTTAGATTTAGTGTGTGTCTGGGCTTTTTTGTTAGCTGCAAGTACTGCATTAGCCTCGGTGGGAGGCTTTTCCCGTCATGTCCAGTTTAGTGCAGGTTGGCACCTTCACACCAGCCAAAGCACTGTCTTGTCTGGTGAAAAGATAAGTTTCAAAATGTCACAGTTCAGGTAACATGTGGCTGTCACAGTTTGGTCAGAAGGGATCTGGAACCTTAATAAGCTAGAGAACAGTGGAGTTAAAAGATGATGCTCCTTAGGGAAGATGATGAGTGGCGTTAATACAATGAGGAGGGTCTTGGGAAAAGAGTTACGATGGGAGGGCTGTGCAGTCTCAGCAGTGGGAAAATGGACTGATGACAATTTTCTAACCTAGGGAAATAGGTAAGAAATCATGATCTGTGGTATATGAGGCAGCTCTGGGTAGTTCCCTGATGAATTAATACTGTTTCTGCTTAATTAAACCATATTCCTTGTATGTTGTCCTTCTTTCCTCATGTCTGGTTAACAATTTAACCCCAGCTACCTTTTCCTTAAAATAGTGCTCTGGGAAGAGTAAAAGTGATGTGCTAGCATTGCATTAAAATTGCCGTATTTGTTGTGGTTTAGCTCAGCTACAGAAATAGCCAGAGAATTAATTTTGGTACTATTTGATATTTGGAATTCAGAACCTCCATCAAACGTTTCAGACACAAAAGTATAACAGCCCAGACATATCCCAAAATGTGACAGAAATTAGTTCTTTATATTTAACGAGAACAGAGTTTTGCCTTTATATATCTAGGTTTGAGTGTATACGACAGCATGAGTATAGGAATATCTGGTCTGTATTTCTCCTAAACTTAAATATTATAAGCAATTATTTAGTAGACAAGATAGTACAGCAAATCAATATGTAGACTTTCAGCTCTGAAGACATGCGATGAAGTACAGTTTAGTTCACCAGTAGAATGTGTTGGATAAATTAGGAATTTATACACATCCAATTACTGAGCTGAGAGACCATGTTTTTATAATGCTTGCTTGAATTATGTATGGCAATAGCTGATGAACTCTCTGGTCCTGCACTGTGCAAACTGTGTAACTGGTAGGAGTCTATTAAAAGTTTGTTAAACTTGCCCATTAGCTTTTTAAGATTAAGAAGAAAATGGCCATTTAAATTTATTGTAATCAGATTTTCTGCTGCTTAGTGGACCAGACATTTCCACCATTTCTTGTAAGAAAAAGCAGTCTCACAGCTGAGGAAAGGTGACAACAGTGATAAAAAGATGATACACATTTTTCACTGAGAACACTTAATGTGTATAAGTCTGGAGAGGATGTTTTACTACAATGAAAAGAAAATCAGAAATCTAGCCAAAAATTAGAGCAGAGAAGCACTAAAAAGGGGTGTAAAAATGTTTCCTATATCAAAACAGCAAAAGTGGGTGCAAACAAAGAAAATTAAATGTCTTTTTGTTCAATAACTTCATTATTGCCCCTTAGTTTCTTTTGCATTTGTAAAATTTCATTGAAAACTTTACATGTGAACTCAGAATCAAAATCTCCTTGTTTGGATGAACATAAAGATGCATTCTTGTCATTTTGCCAGTAACTCTCCAGAAGTACAAGCAGACTAGGAATCCTGCCCAATGTCTAATTGCTATACGTTCAAAATGATGGTGGGGACATGGAGAAAGTGAGAAACAAAAGAGGTTATTATTATGTGAAAAGGATAATCTAAAAATAAGACAAGTCTGATTCTGTATTTATTGACTGTTCATCTTAACAGCTCCATAACCACAAAGGAAATATCTTTCATTTAAGGCTCTATAGAGAGAATACTGTCTGAAGAGGGCTTATTGCTGACTGTCGTTCATGAAAAGATGGGATTTTAATGAAATATGCATAAAAGTCATTTTAGATATGTGACCTACATAATCATACCTGTCCTGAGAGGCTAGGTTTGAAAATGCTTCTGTTCAGAATAATTAAAACTTCCCCCTTGTATTATTCCTCATTAATTCAATATTCCTCTTAAAAATAAAGCTCCCACAACAGCTTTAGTAATCAGCCTTTCAGATTTATGAGCTATTTTTGTGCTCGTATTGCTCTATAAGACAAGGCTCCTTGATCAATTGCCAGGTAACTGTTTCAGTCTTTTTCCAGCACCCTGCTAATCCAGCACATTGACTTATTTTTAATTGAGTAACTTCATTATTCAGAAAATCCCCTTTGTCATACTTCGGCAAACATTAACAGTATTTTATACAAACATTATTTAAATATAATCAGGTTGCTCCCTGCATCCCCATCTCTCTTCTTGTGCTGAAAAAAATGAGTTTGAAGGCAAAGAAGGAACATATTGGAGAAATTATGACTTATGGTCATTAAAATTACTCCTCAAAGTGCAAGACCAATTTTAAGCTAAGATCCAGATATAAGAAAGCTCTAAGATAAATTTTTGAGAAGGTTAGAAGTGATTTAAATATGATTTCACAAAGAACCATCTTCACTTAAATAAAAAAATTACGCAATTGTTCTGCTTGTCTGCAAGGGGACATTATACCTGAAGCGTACCATAAGTGCATGTCCAGTGAGAATGTAATGTAATAATAATGACTAAACATTACTGATTCAGCAACATTTTCAGGAGGTTGAAATAAGGAAGAGAGTACACTGACCATTTACTTTAAAGCAATATATTTTATATTGCACAAAATTATGGCATAACTGGTATTAACTTTTCTGTATTTTTGGTTACCTATTTAATGGATACCTGCTGCCTCCTTTTCAATTGAAAGAATGGCTTGTGAGTTCAGGCACACTTCCCTCAACACTTAATTATTCTAGCAACAGTTACAACAGTGCCTCTCCTAAAAAATGCATTTGAATGGTGTCCCTGAAAGCATCAAGAAGCACTGAGTGAGGGAGGCGGTGTGATTAACACAGTAGCCATCTTTTCTACAGGATACTTAAAATAAAATAGAGAGGTTATTGGTGGTTCTCATCAGAACTCAGGAATTCTCAACTACTCAAAAATCTTCATATGACATTCAGAAGAAGGAAACCAGAGAGAAGAAATCTTTGCTTGCCCTTTTGTAATGGAAACTTTTCATATTTTATGAGTTCCTCTATGAATTCTCCCATAATAACACTATTCTGATTTATGCCAAGGGTGAGAAAAAGACATATTCACATCATCTGACATATGTATTCAAACCATGTTTTCACTTGGTCAAAACTTAGACATCCATATCTTGCAGCATATTAAACAATCTAGGTATAAAAGATACCCAAGCTGCCACTGTAGTTGGTGTTTAGCTACAGGTGCCCTGATGTTATCAGTTCTGTTTATTTCCTAACAGTAGCCCACATAGTAGACCTCATAGTACTATTTTCTGCTGCACTTCAGAAACCATACTTATGGCAGTTAAGATATCAATTCCTAGTCATACCTCAAGCAGACCAGCTATACAACAGCTGCTAGATCAGGTAAAACCTACTGATGGAGAGACGAGCCTGCACAGGACTTTAGAGGACAATTTAGTATTAACATCAATTTAAGGAATCCAAACATTGGATTATGGATGAATTAGAGCTTCTTTAGTGGGGAATCGGAAGTTGGCTTGTATTAGAGGCAAACTTGTGGAAATCAGCCCAAGGAATAATGATCTATGCTAAACTGAGTTCTTTGCATCATTCTCTGTGGGAGCCTTTCTCTCTGGATTGGATAAATATATACAGGGATCTTGGAGGTTAGCCTGATAACTTCTGTATCTAATTAAAGTCCCTAAAATTGGGCAATGCAACTGTCTTCTCTTCCCTGAGTATCCGTTGATGAAATACACCATGAAATACTGAGATTCCATACAAATTACTGTCAATTTTACTTAAAGTGCACTTTTACTTTCAATTCATGAATTTTTATATAGTTCTTGTGAAAATGCCTCTGGTATGCAATGCAAGTAATTCATGACTAAAGTCCTAATCTTTTTCAGTCAAATATTCAGTTGTTTCGAATAAGTCTTGCAGAAGAAATTCACTTCCTAATGTATGCTTGCTACACTGAATGGAATTAGAGTGTTTAAATGAGGAAGTAAGCTGTGTTCTTTCTGTTAGTTCTTTGCTCGTTTAGTATTGTTTGGTTTTTTATTTAAAGCTGATTCATTGTCTTTGTGTTCCAAAATTAAGGCGTTGTTCTTAAAGGACCATACTGGTCCTTTAAGACCAACAGCTCTCTGCCTAATATCTGCAGGTGCACACTGAGGTGTTGAAAGTGCTTTTTATGTTTGTTTATTAGATTGATCACAGTTATGCTTAACAGGTCCCCTGAAAGGTGCCAAGAAGCAAATAACAGGCTGCGCATTAATTTAAGCAGATGTGAGCAAGTGCCAAAAACCATTAACTCTACAAATATGGTTATGTTGCAGAATCTGAGTGTAATACAGTTCTTCTTTAGTTTGGTTTCCATATGGTAGTTCAGATTGGAATCAACCTGTGGTGAAAGTACTGACCTGATCATGTAGTCATTTATAAAACTCCACCTACTAAAAAAAATTGCCCTGCTACCATTTACTTCTTTCACTTGTATTTTTTGATGATTCTGATAAGGTATATGGTAGAGTCTCTGAGACTTCTTTAAAGCTGTGTTAATTCAGTCTTACATGGAAGAACTAATGCCATATAAGTAACAAGATCTCTGCTGCACATTTTTTTTGCTTCTTACTTCTGCTTTTTTGCTGGCTTACATTGCTTTCTCCATAAAGGATGTTTGCATGGAGTAGTGTGTGTTGGTAGATGGTGGTAGCAAATTTCTCCTGGATGAAATTGCCTGAATGTCTTCATGTGATAAAAATTATATTTTTTGCTTAGGCCAGATTGTGAAATGAAATATACAGTCCTTTGAATTCCTGGTTATAATCTTTCTAACTGGATATACAAATCCACTGATTCATAGCAATTAAAGAAATGAAAAGCAACAAGGCATTGATTCATTGCCTATATGTCACATTCAGAAATGCATAATTCATTAGATTTTTATTTCTGCAATTTAATGGACTAAAAAAAAATTCCAAGTCCCTCCAGAAGCATGATATCATGCATAGTAGTGTGCCTGATTTTCTCTTCCAGGAAAGTTCTGTGTTTCTTGTCATTCACTGTTCCGAATCATTATTTCTGTTGGCAATGTCTCCTTGAATACGTTACTTCTGAAAATGGCAATGTAGCATGAGAAATGATGGAGGTTATAAGTGTTTTGGAGAGATGTAGTCTGTATATCAGAGATGGATGGGAAGAGATCCTTTCTTGGAGCCACTGCTAGTGTTTATCTTGAAGAAGAGACACTTGTAATATGAATGATGTGTGTAGACATTACACCCAAAAATTACATTAAAAGAAGATTAAGGCTGCAGCAATTTAGTATTCACAAGTTGGGAATTGTCAATATTGATACTTGACCAACTTAACTAAAGAGGCATAAGCAAAGCTATATGATTATATGGGATACCTGCCCACCATGCCCCTTCACTCTGTGGCAGAGCACATTCCTTGTTCAAGGTGCAGGATGGACAGTAATAACTGAGCATTTAATATTTTCTCTGATTTTTCTGACACCTCTTTATCCTCTGAATAAATACATTCACACTGCTTGAACATGGCATGTTTTCATTAGTAATTTATTTGTGAGCTTTTAAATAACATTCATAACTAAATTATGAGTGGTTTAAAAATATATAAATTTTCACAATGTGCTTGCAGAGTGGAGGAGCACTACTAACCCTATTTTTGTAGAAAGTTAAAAGGAGAGTACAGAAATATGAAAGTAAAAATTTTGCGTTCACTGTCAGTGCCTAACTTGAATGTCTAGAATCTTATTTTTTTGGTGTTCTTATTATATAATCACTTAGTATGTTTAAAGCGTAACTCTCATTAACTTCAGCTGCAGCTGTGGGAATTAGCACTTCTGCAGATCTCAAGGCAGGGCAGTTAGGCACCCAGAATATAAAGGGTACACAATTATTATCCATGTGACAATTTGGTTTTAGCGACTTGCACATCATCACATGTGAACTCTATCCACAGGTGGACTTCGTTGTTCCAGCGTAACAGTCATCCCTGGTCATATTGTTCCTTGACTGCTGCCTAAGCCATACCTGTTCCTGATCTCGTCTTCTTGGCTGACCACGTTTCTGCCATGTGCTGGTTCCTGGGTGCTAGTTGTTCTTCAGCTCCAGGTTCCTGTTTGCTCTGGTTTCCCACCCTGCTGTCTCCCCGGATCTGTGTCCAGTCAGTTACAATGACAGCTTCCAGATACAAAGTCAGGCCATAAGACAGGATTGTTTGCCTGAGGAACATTCTCAGTACTAGCTCTGGAGCAACTCAGCTTTTAGGGAAGAGAAGCTCTATTCTCAGGTTATACAAGACTGGAGCGCTGTATGCTTTACACTGTCCTCCACAGGATGCCTACTGCCATGCAGGTTATTTACCTGTAGGAATAGTGTCCTGGGTTTCAGGAATACCTTCGGCCACCCTAGGCTATTTTGATGACCAAGGCAAAAGTATAGTATATCAAGTTTGTCACTCATTGCATTTCTCAGTCTATGCTCCTGCTTTGCTCCTTGCCTCGTTTGCTTTGCCCAAGTAATTCTAAGTTTCTGTCTCTGGCAGTTTCCAGTCACAGCGTCTACTGGTGGTCTTCATGCAGTGTCTTGCTTCTCATTTGGCTTATGATATACCAGACTTCTGAACTACAATATGCATGGCAAGGGAATTGTCTTTGAGCTTGTAAAATGGGTGGATAAGCACTAAGAAAGTTTTTTTTTTAAATAATGGTGTTCTGTTCTTCTTGTTTTCTTTATGCTTGAATGTTGCTCATGATTTCATTGTGAATTTGATTTTATGTTGATCGTTTAATTAGTTTATATATGCAATACATTTCTTGTATAATTTAAATATTGACTTGAGAGTGCACTTTGATCTGCCAGGTTTAAATGCAGCTAAAAATATATAGACATATAAATATAAGTAGTTTTTGTAAAGAAAGAGAACTATTTCAAATTATATTTCTGTTGATTTAGGTGCTGCAGCTCTTATTCCACTAATATTGAAATGAACTTAACACTTATTCACCCTTTCCTGAGTTAGTCCGAGGAAAACTACAGTGACTTCTGAAAATCTACTATTCATTACTGTCATACATTTTGCAGTAATTTCTTCTGTTGTCTTGGTGACCAGAGTGCTTTTTTACAGAGTGCATCTTTACATTGTCTTTATTAATGAATTCCTCATTGCTTTCTACTCTTTTGTTAAATTTTATTATCACATATGGCATATTTATATTTCTTTAAAGTGAGAAAGAATTCCATAGAGGTTTAGAACATTTATTCCTCTTGCATAATTGTCTGAGAAGCAAAAATTTGGTGAGCAATATGATTGGCTATGTGCTGAGAGAGGATGAACAGCTGCAGGCCGAGGGCTTTGTTTTCCTATGTGTGAGTGTAATATTCATCCAGGCCTATAAATTAATAAGATTATTCACAAGCCATAATTCTAAAACATACCCTTTTTCTACTGCTAGGCTCTGTATATGCCCATACTTAATAGGTCTTAATGGCTGACTGAAACTGTGTGCTATGTGGTAAATCCCCTACACATTATAGCAAGCACTTACATGGACTTATTTATGTCTGTATTTTTTCTAAATTTAGCTTCTTTTCAACACTGTAAGCAAAACACTTCAGACCTCCTGGGTGGGAATGAATAGTTGGCATTTTCCTCAATACAGCATTGGACCTATTTAAACTTTGTCCATATTGCTCAATTTTAAATGAAAGTTCATCTTGCTAGTAGAAGATGCTATATCTATAAAAGAAGATATTTTAATACATCTGGAATTTACCCATAATTTCTCCAAAGGACAGCATTTTCCATTTATACAGTGCACCATGTCTTCCTGTGTTGTTTTTAACTTTAAAACTCATTCAAGCCTCATTTCTATCTAGAATGTTTGCCATTCTTGTTACACGCCAGTCGTCTCTGCTGAATGATGTTGAGATGGTATCGGTTGCATTTTTTCCTCTTTTTCCCTCATTGCTGTATACCATATGTTGCGTTTTAGTTTTAAAAGACTGGTAGATTAGTAGAGAGGAAGATTCCTGATTATCTTTTCCTCGGTCCTGTATTCTGTGTCAGGTGGAACCCTCTGGAGGGAGGAGGAGAGGGCATTTTCCTTGAGAGCTACTAGTTGAGCTTTTGCTAAAACTTCCTGGGGTGCATGACTGACCAGGCAGGGTGAATGGCAGACCAGCAGACATCCTGTAGTAAGAGTAAGGAGGGGAAGAAGTGTCCCTACATGAGGGAACAAAACGTACAGTCAAACCTCAGTGTGATAAAAAGGGGGAAGAAGATTTCATGTGCAAAGGGGCTACTTAGAAGTCACTAACAGTTGCTGGATTGAGAACTAACTTGAGAGAAAGTATCTGCTATAGCAAGGACAAGAGTTAAATTGTTTAGAAAACCTTTTATTTTCACCCATCTCAGTCAGCAGGCTTGGATTCTCAGTTTTACAGTATACTAGATGTATTCTGTGTTGTTATAAAAATGCAGTGATGCAAAACTCTCTTGATATAAGCTCCTTCTCAGGAAGAGGTTCAAGTAATTCTGCCTCAAAGCGTTGGGCAATTTCAGGTCCCATTCACAGAAAAAAATAAACTTTTGATTTGATTTAGGAATTTGTTGAATATCCAAAGTTTCTGCTGCCTTTAGCAGGAAGTGTAGGTCCTCACAATATTTGACTCATAGATCACTTGCATTTAAAAAGTTGCAGTCTTAAAGAAAGTTTCAGGAGATGTAAGCATATCATGCAAGACATTTTGTCCTGACTGAGTGTTTGGTCTTATTCCCACTTTTCATGTGTCACATACCAACATGAAAGCATGATTTACTGCAGAGACAGCCCACCTTACCAATCCGTGTGAATTGTTCACCAAAACCTCTCCGTGGCTGACAAGAAACAGCCTACCTAGGCAGGAGAGTGAAGAGGTAGCTCTGGGAGTGATTCTCTGGGGATCCAGCCTCTCTGTTACAGGGTGGATGCTTGAACTGGGTATGAAATGCATCAGTGAGGTGAAGGACTGCTGACTTCAACTGCTTTGTGCAGCCCCATTGCCACCACAAGCTGAGCTTGGAAGAAGCAGATTGCCTGAGCTGCGGAACATGAGAGTCACACATTAACTGTCCTGTTTTAGAGCTTTGCCTTGATTTGACGCAAATCAACAGCCTCACTGAGAACTTCCGTTTGTTTCAAATTCTTACCTTTACCTCATCATCATTTACAATCATTAAAAGAGTTTTAATCATTAAAAAGAAGAAGTAAAATAAGAAATGTACTGTGGAAAAAAACAGTAGAAGAAGAATGGGATAAAAACACATCACTATTTTTATATCAGTCTTTTCTTTGTAGTTCATAGGAACATAGGACTAGAAGGGAGGACTTCTTGGCCTGTCAAGTCCAGTGCCCACATTTGCAGACGTGGCACAGTTTAGGACTAGTTTAAAAGGACTCACAAAATACATGCCACATGCCCCGAACCAGCTCCTTGTAGCTATTCAAGTGCTGTAGTAAAGATCAAAGATTGCAACTGTAGTATGCTTCAAGAAGAGAATGTGGAGACTAAACCAGCCTTTTAGGTATCTGAAGTTACAGAATGTTCATTAAAAATCTGCCAGATAGGCTCATGCCCTACACTGTGGAGGGTGATGAGGAAAGAATGCTATTCTGATGCAGAGAGGAAAAACAAATCCCTTTGACTCTGAAGTTGGCAACTAGCATGCAAATGGGACAGAACAACATCAAAAACCAGTCAGACCCCCAAGGGATATTAATGAAAGTAGGAACAGGGCACCCTGTTTTGCTTCCCTAGAGAACCGGTACTAGATTATGAAAAAGACGAAAAGCTATGAAAAAGACAAAAAAGACAAAAGGCTAAATTTAGATTTGACCTTGCATTTAAAAATCCAGGAGTGATTGCCATTAGCCAGTTGTTAAGCTTTTGAATCTTTCTGCTTGATGAAGCATTTTCATTCCTTCCCTGTGTGCCCTTTTGAAATCTATACTGTAGGGTTTTACACATTGCAAGATGATACTTTGCTTTACAGTATTGATTAATAGCAAATTGTACTAGAATCAGTTCTGAATACAGATCTTTCTTCATCTTCTCCTATTACCCTCTATGAAATAAAAGAAAATTAGATTATGGGAAACTGCCATTTTGAACTGGTCCTTTTTAGAGGTAGAAGCCTTGTTTTAAAATTCTCATCTCCCCTCTACACGTCTCTTGACATACATACATGTGTCCGCTGCCTGCTGCTTGTACTAGACGAATAAGACCTGTCTGTTCCTACATGAGAGTCCCATGTTTTAAGATACTGGAACTGTGCTAACCCTTTTGGTCCAGGGTATCATGTTTTATACAGCTGATTGTCCATCATGAACCTCAAATTCTTTTCAGAGTTACTGCTTTCTGGAATAAGTAGTTTCTCTCATCAGCCTGGCACGTATTCTGTGATATCTAGATGTAGGACCTTTCATGTATGGTGCAGATGATTCTATATTGATTACTCTGTCTTTGTTATTTACAGCTTTCCTATTGATTGTATCATCATCCAACTTTCTTGGTGTTAATTTTGTGTTTTATTTTAAGTCATATAAAAATATATTAAATAGCATAAGAGCAAAAACTAGTCTATTAGCATGCCAATAGGAAAATCACCTACTCAATGTGGAGATAACATTTGCCATAGCATTTTAGGACCTGTCAGGCTCTTTCAGAATCCATGTATGTATGCTGTGTTCATTTTATGTTGTTTTGATTCTTAATCAAAATGTCATGCAGACCAAAGTCAAATGCCTCACAGAAGTTCAAGTCTATTGCACCAACAAAACTTGTAATCTCAGCAAAAACAGCAAAAAATTAAGTTAGTAGTTGGCAAGGCATATTTGATTACCTGACATCACCATGTAGGTGATCAATGTGATGATTGCGTTTTTTTCCTTAAAAGAGAATTCCTTAGAGAACTTAAGAAAAAAATATGATTAACTTACGTTTTTTTCTGAAAAGAAATGATATTTGTGGATTAAGTTATGATTTCAGGAGGAGGTTCATTTTATTCTGAGAATAAATCCACATGAGAACAGAATCTAATGTTATTATTCCAAAATGAAAGTTGCCCAACCTATTCTTGAAAATATCCAATAAAAGCAAAGATTCTACAGCCATCCTCAGCAATCTGTATCAGTCATTCACCATTTTTAACTGTTACTAGAAAGTGTTTCCTAATGTTTAGTCTGAATCTCCATCCTTTCACTTTATCTTCAATATGATGAACAGATGATTCCCTTTTCTTTTCCAGGGACCTTTTACATATTTGAAAATTTATCTTCCTTCAGCTTTCCCTAGGCTAGCCAATGTTTTCTTATAATTCACGTTTTCTATAACTCTGATTATTCTCATTGCTCTCCTTTGCATTTTCATCCAGTGGTCACATATTTCTTAAAGCAAGCTGCCCAAAATGGTGCACAATATGCCAATTCAGGCTTTCCAGCTGAAGATCTATGTTACAAGCAATATCCCTGTTTATACATACCAGCCTTTTTTTTGACAGCCTGACATTATTGACTAATGTTGTTTGTGATACTTTCAATCAATTGCTGTCTTGCCAATTGTGCCCTATCCTGTATACCTGAAACTGAATATTCGTGCCTAGGTCTAGAACTTCTAAGTATGTCCTATTTCTCAGCCACCTTCTCCAATTCATTAAGATAATTTTGAATTCTAAACCTGTCTTCCAAAGTGCTAGCCAACCCTCCCATCTTGGGGTCATCTGCAGATTCAGTAAGCATACTCTCCATTCTACTACCTGAATAAAAATACTGAATATCAGACCCAGGATAAGCTATGTACTAGGTACATCCCTTCATTTTAACAGTGCACTGTAATTGCTCTGGCTATGGTTTTCTGACAGTTTTGCCCAGATTTAGAAGTTCTGTATTGCCACTGTTTCCCAGCCTTAATTATGAGTATGTCATTTTAACTACTCAATATTTGAAGACTCCACAATATTTTGGATACTTGCTTTCTTTCAGTCCTTTCTTTTAGCCTTCAGCTTCATTGAGGAGTAAAGGATTGAATGAGCTTTGGATGAATAGCGTGACATTTCAAGTTGTGCTGAAACAGATACATTTAACTACTCATATTTTCTCAGAGGTTTCCAAAGAAATTATTTCTAGAAGCTAATGTCACCACTCTTGAAATGGTTTTCAGTTGGAATGTTCAACAGTCAGAGGGAATTCATTTATGTTTGAGACTTCTCATTGCTCACAGAGGAGAACAAGCCTCCTACAGCAGCTGTCCTGTAGTTGTGTAAGCAGTAGAGAGCTATCTAGAATAGTCAATCTTTTCCCCTTTCCATTGCCTACCATATTTATCTCTGGTTCAGCAGCTCTGACATTGCTGAACAAACACAGCAACTGTGGTAAATTTGAGGAGAGAGAATACCAGATATAGACAAGGTCATGAAAAGTTTGTTTGAAAGAAAAAGCACTCAATCTGATAAGAGGTCAGACTGCTTTATTAGAGTTGTTTAATCTTCCACAACCTAGTTCAAGGTTAATTAGGTGACCGTTGAAATTTACTTTTCATGTAAAGTTCCTACTTTTATCAGAAGGAAAGGGCAACTGAAAAAGGTTCCCTGCACTGTTGCAAGAACAGAAATTATGGCTCACAAACTAAATATTTCTGTCGCCACGAAAAGAGAAAAGGAGCAACTTGGTTACAGGTTTCAAGACCAGACTAAAACAACGAGCAAGCTTTGAGATACTGTTACATTTTGTAAAGTACAGTATTCCATGTACTGACATGCTGATTTTGTTATCCAGAGATTTCAGAACTGTTGCTTTATTCTTTCTAAGGCATTTTAAGAAAGTTTTTTAAATAACAGGTATGTCTCTATAAGGAAATTGATTTTTTTCCCTTCAAGCACTGTCTGTGGTATCTATTTCACCTCAGCATTCTACTATATCATTTGGAAGTTGGCCACAAGGCTCCAAGCAGTGTGGATTTGTATATTTAAAAGCAAAGAACATCAGCATAAATTATTGTGTCGAAAGATGGTAAGATTTATTACAACATAATAAAGCAATGCTTCTCCTCTTCTCTCCCTGTCCTTCTTCTCCTCTCCTGCCTTATTTCCTCTTCACAGAATCACAGAATGGTTGAGGTTGGAAGGGACCTCTGGAGATCATCTAGTCCAACCCCCCTGCTCAAGCAGGGTCACCTAGAGCATGTTGCTCTTTGACTAGCAAAGACTGAAAATCTTTTTCAAAAATACTTCTACATTTCTTTTATTTCTAGTCTAAATACATTTTACTTACCTATGAAATGAATTTTAGATACAAGAACAAAATGAGTGAAAAAATCACTTCCACTTATGTTTATATATTTATAGTAGTGTAATGGTCATTTTCTTCATCAGTCACAGAAGCTTGGCAAAGCTTTAGTATTATAAATCCTTGTGCATTTATGGATCTAATAGCATGTTAATGTCAAAGTGTCTCTTCCTTGATTTCTCATTGTAAGCATTTGTTCCTTTTTCTTCTGTACACAGGCTGTAAAAGCTCATAAGGTTTCCCTTACAAATGAAATTCACCCTGTAGCGGTGGAACTATGTACCTTCTAAATAACCAGACTTAAATGTAGCAGGACAAAAATGTTTTCAATGCCAAATGGGCTAAAGCTATACTAAAAGAACAGGAGACCTTATAATCAGCTGTTGAAGCAATGTTGAGTATTTGGGATTTTAAGTTAGGTTTCTGTTTTGTGAAAATATTTTCCCTAGTCACTAGTTTTTAGTTTGCTCTTTGAGTCTCCTCTTTGTTTTTTGACTCTAGAACAATATAGAATAGTTGATGGCAGGATCAGTGAGGAAGGAAAAAAGGTTTCCAGATCAGAGTTCTCTGCTGTTGACACTGGAGTGGAGGCTGAGGAAATCATTAAGCTCAGAGTTTGACAATGAACAGATTACGGCCACTAGCTTCTCCCTTTTGCTGAAATACCTGTAGGCATCTGAGGACATTCGCTACTGGCTTCCTGAAGTTTTTCACTCTACTGAGAGTCTGGCAGCAATGCAATTGTCATGCTAGTTATGAAGTCTTTTGGTAATTTACTAAGCCTGTTAAAGACACTTCAGAATCCACAGCCTCATACCTTAGAAGGAGGTAGTTTACCAAGTGAAAATCTATATAAATGTCTCAAATAATTCATAGTACCTCCAACTTTCTAGTATTAATTATAAGGAGTATTGAAAATAGCTACTTGGTAAGGATTTAATAAAAACCTTATGTAACTTCACATTCTGCATAACAAAAGATCACAGCAGCTGAGAATAGAAAAATGTGTTATTATCATGAATAAACACTCCCTGATGAATATTCATCATATTTCTTCGATCTAAATTTAAGTATATTTGGTTGTTTATTTCAATTCTTCTTCCTTTGAATGATTTTCACCAGGATGGCTCTATATTAAACAGGCACAGTAAAGAAATTAGTAATGACTGCATGTTACCTTTGCTCAGCTTAAAATCAGTGCCAAAAGGTAATCAAATGTTAATGTAGGTCAACATCATCCCACTAGTCAGCACTGACATACCGCACTGGATATTTTTGTGTGTTCAAGGTCAAGTTCTCCCAATGACAATGCTGTCCACAGTATTCAGTGAGGCACTGACTATGTCAGTGTATTTATAGCAAGATTTTTCTTTTGACACCACATGCAGATCAAGAGCCTTCTGAGCTGGAGTATCGTTTATGTTAAATATGTGTTTTACTATTTGCCACCACAATAAAAGCATTTTATGATATAGTTCCTCTTCAGAAGCTGCTTTAGTGAGGTAAGTGACTCTATATCTTTAAAATGCATAGCAAAATTTAATGTCCTTCCCCCACTAAAGTTGTAAATAGGCTGCTTTGCACTTGATGAACAAAATGTGGTCTTCATTTCCACAAAGTGCTTGAAAAATTTACCTTGTGCAAAAGAAACCATTCTTAGTTTATTTTAAAAATGTTGATGTTGGTGTAACCCTTGAACTTGTTTCACTTAACTACATGCTCTAATTAGAAATAAAATCTGGTTCTGTTGGATCATCAAATTTTTAAACACCCAATTGTGTTCTCATAAATGACAGATGAATACAGACCTCAAAGATAAGGTATTTATGGGAAATATTATAACCTCCTCCTCATCCTTTTCAGCATTTTACACTGATCAAAGCAGTTTTCATCTGAAAAGCCCAAAGTACATTTGTCATTTACTCCCATTTTACAGCCTGCAAGCTGAAGATTTTGATACCATTCTTAAATAGCATCTTGATAATTATTATTTTCTCAGAGAGTGGTTGGGAGATAGAAGACAGCAAAGTGTCACACAAAATGGCAAAGCAATCCAGGAGCGAATATATTTATCAAAGTGTTCCTCATAAAACCTGTGATGATAAGTGATGATTCCCTTTCACTATTCAATATACAAAATAGTTTAACACTCTACTGCACTAGGAAATTATCTAATTCTATATTTTAAGCCTCATCTTGAACAAGTTTTAGTTTATGATCAGCAAAAATTTAAAATACAGGCCTATTAAATGAATAGATAGACACTGATACTCTTGGGCTTTGGATTAAATTCCCAAAATGTTGAAAATACCTGTAACATCAAACATAAAGGATCACACTGAATGACTTCTAAAGAGTCAGTTTCTGGTGATTTCTTTGTAAAGAAAAAAAATGCCATTTGGTGTTGCTAGATCCTTGTGATTGAGCATTCTGATTGATAATGAGTGTGCCACTAACATACCGCAAAATAAGCAAACCCCATAATGCCAGGGGAGATGTTAAAAAGGCACATAGGGTGCTTAAAACACCAAAATCTTGTTGTATTTGTTATTGAAATATGAAATGCAGAGCACATGCATATAAAACCACTCGAAAAGACAGCTTGTCATCCTTCTGGATTTATTTAAGACAATAACACATTTCAGTGAAATGCCATGGAAGATTAACAAATTAATTATGTATAAGCTGACCTCCTGTATCCTTGGGCTCTCTGTGCTATCTCACTTGCTCCCACTGCCATTCTGATACAATTTTAATTGAAACCACAGTTCCTTATGCCTGTCTGAGTTTGGGTTTTGTTGGTTTATTGCTACTGCCTTGCATGGGGAGGACTACCTCTAAAAGAAGGAAACATGCATTCTTTTTAACAGTTTTTCCTCTGCTCCCAATATACAAACTAATTCTAAAGGAATATATAATGCAGAAACTGCTGAACTACCTATTGGCATTAGGTACAGAACTTCTTTGCAGACTTATCAAAAATAAAAAATCCAGCATTTTGCAAAGTGTTGACTGAGTACGTTACACGCAAGAGAGAAGAGTGGAGGCAAGAAATAAAGGTTATCTGTTCAACTAATCCGTTACACCTCCAGTGCAAAGCTTTTCTGCATTTTTTTTCTTCGGTGTTTTGGGAGCCATTTCAAAATGAATCATATGATATAGCAGCCCCCTGCACCTAGAAGAGAAAACCATCAGTAAGAAAAACTCTGCGGTTATTCCAATTCTCTCTTCCCTTTACTTTTTCATTAATTTATTTTATTAATTTATTCTCTCTGCTTCTAATGACTTTTACTATTCATAACATTGTCATTAAAATATCATTTGCACAGGAGGATAAACAGCATCAGGGTCAAATGCAGGCTGCATGGGAAACAGTGCATAAAGCGTCGTACAAACTTTTTTAAAATAATACTTTCCTGAACTCTCTACTACTTCGTATGTTCTTCCTTTACTATGCTGGAGGTATCCAGAGGCTGCGCTTGTCACAGCAGTTTAAACCATAAGTAGCCATACTATGTAGCCCTAGAGAGGAGTAATAAGAGGAACCAAACCAGCTTTCCCTTTCCCTTTTCTGCTGCCATTGTAGCAAATTGAGTGATTGCTGTGGAAAGGTTATGCTTGCTGTTCATCAAAGGAACATTCTCACTGAATGGAAAGGCTAATAGTAGGGATAGGCAATCCTCTCTAATTTCCAGAGGCTTTACAGCAAGTGTATATTAGTGGTGCAACACAGAACAAGTCGGGGGTTTTGCTTCATTCTCCAAGGAGGCTGCTCTATGTGGCCATAGTTGCACATAACACTCCTCTCCTCCTGCTTTATTAGCAGTTCAGCGGCAGTGAAAGCTGGTGTGGGGCAGCAGATATCCTGCATCCTTCAGGCTTAACCTGACCTTTAGAGATTAAATTAACACACTTAAATACTGGCAATGATCTTTTTTAAATTCCGTGGACATGCCTGGTTAGAAATCCATCCCCAGAATATGATTGATACTTTCTCCTGAAACAAAAGGGTTTATTATATAAAATTTGCACTTTATGCCAAATCATAACGTGAATATTCCCTGTGGGGAATACCAGCACAGACATTTGAATATTGTGAATCCAGTGCTTTAGATTCTGCAGTTTTGGGGGAGGTGTGAAGGGAGGGAGAGACTCCCTGGAGTGTGACAGAGAGATGTCTGAAGAGGGAGAGATGGTTATTTGATTGGAAAGAGATGTGTCTTCCAGCAAAGCCCCTCTGAGCACAGACCTTAGTGGGATGCACAGTACTGTGGCTCTGGGCTGTGACTGCTTCATGGAGTCCCAGAGCAGAAAAGACACTGCTGCACTCTATTACAAATTCACAAGATGCTGACACTGCGGATAGAAGATAAGAACTCCTACTGACACATTAAGTCTTGACAGAACTGCTGGTAAAAAACTTCAGTGTTTTCCCTGTAAATGCTAGAAATGCAAACTTGTAAAGTTTGGTTAGATAAAAGTTTATTTCCAAGCTTGCGACTTCAATATTTTCACTGTTGATTTTGCAGCAGCATTTTTCTTATCTGCTCAGTTGCAACTAAATGTAAGTATACACAAGTTAAGAAGAGATTGAGTAATGGAAATATTTAGTATTAAATCAGGCTGGTTTCAAGCTTCAAAGCACAATTATATTAGACTGACATTCATTAGCAATACATATTGCAAGTGGTTAGTTATTAAACATTATTGATCATTACCACCACTTACTTAAAGCAGTCAATCCTAACTTAACAAGCTTAGCCTAAATTAGTGGCGAATATGCAGTACTGCAGAGCTGTGTAGTTAGCACTGATGGCTGCTGTCCTTGGTTTTAGTCACTGAAGTTGAGGTGATCAAGCTCTGGAGCTCTTCAAGAAGGGAAGCTGAACCAAGGTGGGCAAAACTGTTCTTCCCTGTTTTCCCTCTCTCATTGTTGCTATTTTTATATTTGTCACCCCTCACCCCCTTTGTGATTACGTGTTATGCTCAGCTGTCTTGCAAAATGCTTATACATTGTGACAGTGTATGGTTGTGCTATTTTAGAATGCCAGTGTCCGAATTCAAGGAAAGCAAATATTAATTATATCCCGCTTAGTGTATTCTAATTTATGGGTGCAATAGGCCTCTGCTCTGGCTGCGGCACTGTGGAGTCCTTTTCTTCATTAATTTTCATTTTTCATAGGTAGCAAACGTATTCCTTTAAAAATTTTTATTTTCCCACAATCTAAGCTTTTCTAATGAAAAACTAGTCAAGGTACTAGTTCTTTAAAAAATGGTATTCTGTTCATGTCAGTGTCTGGGAACAGCAGATAGCTGATTTAGGGGGACACTTCATGGAGGCCTACATGGATTCCCTGGATTGAAGCAGAGGAAGAGCTGCACTCCTGAAAGAAAAAATATTTCCCCTCCTCCCTCTCCTTGTCAAACAGAGGCTGTACAGAAGAGCTTAATGATGAGAGCAAGGAGAAAACTCAGGCCTTAAGAATCACTGGATGCTACTGACTTCTCTTTGTAAATTGAATTCTGGACCTTCTTCTCGATTGGGTCACAAGGTCATTTTGTTGTCTCTTCCTGCAGCTTTCCTGTTTCATTTGTGCTTTATGTGTACTTACACTACTGGAGCTTTGGACTATATGGGAGCTTTAACCTGCAGCATTATGGTCTTCTGAGCATCTAAGAACTATGATTTCACCATGGCCTGACAGCATCCTTTCATTTCCTTGTAGAGCAAACAGCTACTTTATACCCCCTAGATAAATAATAATAGAAACTGCTCTAGTATACATTTTGTAGCTAGCAAAACAAGTCATGCTTGGATCCATGCAGAAAGGGACTCCTGTGAAACAAATACATATTTGTGGATACAGGAAAAAAAATTCAGAACCAGATGGCTGGTTTACCTCTGAATATTGCTAATGTATGCTTAGTCTTAAAACATCCTCTCTCACTGACTATTTTAATGTTCTGATTTTCTCTATATTCTATTGTTTCTCTTACTGCTTTTTTCTTTCATTATATCTCCTAAGCAGTGCTCTTACTAGATAATAAATACAAATTACTAGCCTTATGCTAGTGAATTGTCCTCACTTACATGACTTAATCATGTTGTGCTTTGGTGGCTTTGTAACTGTTTACACTCTGCTTGGTTTCATTTTAATTACAGCTGCTCCTAAAGCACATTATCAAGATATTTACATAGAAAGATAGGGTAAAGATACTGGGGGGAAGTGGCTGTTCCACAAAGGAGTAGCAGTACTTTTTCTATCCGCTTAGAATTGTTCATCTGTATCCAAGTGAAAGCTTCTTTAAACATGGAGCGTCCTGAACTCTGCTGCATTTCAAAATAAGAGATCGTTTTATATCTCTTTTGCTCGAGCATTGCTAAATGAGATCCAGAGCAAACAGCTTTGATATCTCCCTCAAACACAAGTTTTGTATCTAATCACAGCAAATGCATTTTCCCCTCTTCATCCTAGTACATTCTATGACTAATCCTTATAGTATTGTTTTTTCCTCTCAGTTTTTACTTTTCTTACCTGCCCTCATAATTACTGGTCATCTTTCTGTTTCTCAGCTGGGCTATCTCACACTGTGATTTACAGCACTGTCTTTTGAATAGCAGCTTCCCCAAACGCCATGATTCTCTTTTGCTGTTGTTTTTTTTAAATAATGCTTATTTTAGCCTAGAAAGAAAAAATACCTGAGTACTACGTACCAGTATTTAAAAAGGCAAAAGTATAAAAAACCAAAGAATCCCTTATTGCTTTACTTAGCCCACAAATTCATCAATCCTACAGCTACCCTGAAATTACAGAGGAATGTTTTCCCTCATGTGCGCTCAGTTTCTTTTTTTATGTAATTCAGAACACCTGGTAGGCAATTGCCAGGTAAAATCAATTAGTTGTCAATCATGCCTAGCTATAGTCATAGGCACTTCATGGAGATGGTTAGAAGTTTTTGCTTGTCCAATCAGCATAATCTCAGATAGTGCTGCTAGAAGACAGTGAGGGAACACAAGTCCCTAGGACCATATTGCCTGCTTGACAATGAGCTATATTACGGGCAGTTCTTACAAGCAATCCACAGAGGATCATGCTGGATAGTATTCTTTCTTTCCTAGGGCTACTATGTCAAGGTATGAATCTCATTTTGTTGCAAGCACAAAAGAGGGATAGTTGTTATGTTCTGATTGCAAATTTTCATATTCTAGTCTGATTATAAATTTCTCCAAGCTTCTGTGGTCTCCAGGGAGAAAGGCATTTTAATGAAAAATAAATATATTAAAAAATAAAAAAGGTATACCTTATTTTCCCTGCTTCCTCTGAGGGTTCTGTCATGTTAATGGAGTCTAGTGGTCTGCTCACTTGAAATGCCTTGTAGGATCACAGCTTTCTTCCTCTAAATGATAGTGTCAGTAGGGAATATGAGGTGTTAAATGCCTTGAAAAAGCAAGTAACTTAGGCTGATAACCAATGGAGTGACAATACCAAATGTGTGAGCTTATGATGCAATGTTATTTCTAGGTATCTATTTGTATATATATGTGTGTTATATTTTGTTATTTTAGAACATTGTGACACTGTCATTGGAGTCAGTGATGCATTTTAAAATCATTCTGGTAGTAAATGCCTCTTTATTTGCAAATGTTGAAATCATATGAACCGAGGAGGGCCAGTTATAGTAAACTGTGCTGGATTGTGTTACATCTTATAAAGTGTTTTATTTTATGTAAGTGAAGAGCTTATTTAGACTTCCAGTTGAGCTGAAGCTGGAATCCCAGAAGAGAAAAGCTGACTATCATAACTAGAAATTTCCTTAAGAGTTTAATGGAAATTCTAGGGAATGGAGTGTTAGTGTTTGGGCATAATAATGGTACCTGGTGCAATATGATCAGTACTGGCTTCAGAAATCTGTAGTTGAATGTGAGGGTGATGCCTGCACAACCTCTTGAGTGATTCTGGGTGTGTTAGAGAGCAGGTGAGTCTACTTGCTAAGAATTAGTCTGGGACTTCTTCGCTCCCTGTCTAGGTGGCAGGAGTGGCTACTCCGGAGAACTTCCGTGAAAAACTGTAAGAGTAAATGCTGTTTGGCACAATTTTTTCCCCACCTTAGTCCTTGATTAGGCTCATACTAATCTAATAAACTTCCATGTATCCTTTTTAATCCATTTTTGTTCTTTGTTTCAGTCACACACGTAGCCCTTACCAATCAATCTTTCTTGTATTGTCCATCATTCAGGAGTCCCATGTCTGGAAAAATAACATGCTGCTGTAGATTGAGGTTCATGATTTCATGTATACACCACTTATTTCATCAGTCGTGAAGGTTTTCTAAAGACATTTCCCGAGTTAATAAAATATCAGCAGTAATGATGGGAGAACTAAATGCAGAAATAACATCTGCAGACATCAGCATTTTTAACCTACAGTCATTTACATATTCTTTTTCTTTTCTAAGGATATCCAGAAATCATGGGTTTACTGCTCAAATAATATCACTTCAGTTCACGGAAAGACAACTCTCTAATCCACAAAACTTTTGAAAAGCTGCTCTGTATTTGGCATAATTAAAAAATCAAAAAAAATTCCCCCAAAATTCATTAAGAGCAGACACTTTACAAAAGTATTAGATGAAGTTAAAACATAACCTTTTGATAAAGTAGAATATGAAAGACTGAAACACTCACTAAGTTTGTGTTCTGTAAATCATTCAGGACACAAGATGGTACAGCGAGCAACTGTCACTTTAGTGCTCTAACATCTGTTCAATAAAGAAATACTAAGATCTACATCATTACTTATATATAGCAGAAATAAAATCATTAGGGTAGAATATTGTCACAATGTCAGTGTCCTCTGCTTTGAAAATAAACCTCTTTGCTGCTTTTATATTTACATATCAGCTGGAGACTATCATGCAGTAGCACCTTACTATTCTTTTGATGTTATCCACTAAATTATAGAGAATACAATATTTGTCTCTTAGTGTCACTATTCATATTCATGAAAAACTCTATTCTCAATTATAAAAGAAGCTTAGTGGTACTTGGGTCTGTTTTTTAAACTTTTAAAAATACTTACCTAGCCTTTATGACTCCTTGTAGGAAGCCCTTGTAAAATAAGGGATAACAGAGTTACCAACTCACTAGCATGCATATACTGATATTTTGGCTATTGTGCTGCAAGTAGTATTTCAGTTGCATCTTTCAGTGTCTGCATATAGAACATAAATTAAGGTGAAACAAGCAAGCAGAAATAAAGGGAAACATCTGAAACAGATTCAAAATCAATTTTTATTCTTAAATGTTAAAAACTTCCTCCTTGTTTTGCTGTTGTTTCAGAATTATCAAAATGGAATTGCCAATAAAATATAAATACAAACTGCAGTGGAGCTGCAGGATGAGCTGTGAAATTCTTATCACCTCTGTTGTTAGTGGCTTTTCCTGTGGTCTTTTAAGACACAAAAGCAGACGTGCTAGAGTCTGTTTGCTAACTCCCATAAAGCAAGTTATCACTTATGTGTTGCAGAGAGAGATGTGCACAACTCTTGTTAGCAGTCACTTGTTACTCAGGGTGCTTAAACGTGTTCTAGGATTTCCTTCTATAACACATAACAGCATAGCAAACCTGTGTTAAAATCTTTGTAATGCTTCACTTTCCTGTGTAACATTGATAATTTGAGAGCAACAATAATAAAATCCTGTAGGAAAAAAAATCCTAGGAACTAAATCTCTCAAAAACTAGGTATCTATGTCAGCACTACTGAACACCACAGCTATGGGAAAGCCATGCAAATCCTTGCAGCAGGAACTGGGCTGGAACCGGGCCCTGGAGCCCATGAATAGAAAGAATAGAGGGAAAGAAGGGATTCTGTGGTACTGCACCTGTCTGGGAGCAAGGCGGGTCATTCTTTGCTTAGTCACAGTATAGAAAAATTACAGAAATGAGTGTAGAACTGCTATCCCCCCTCCCCTCGCCTGCCAAGAACTTCACTAATAGTGGTCAGACTAATCAAAAGTGTTCTGCAGCCTTCCAGAACGCTGACTCCACCCATATTTAAATCCCTATAACCCAGAAAATAAAATATCGATGTATACACCACTTTCTGGGACAACATACAGCATTTAGAAAGCTTAGAAAAATTGTGTTAGTTATTAAGCTAGTAGCCACCTTGTGTTTATAAGGGCACTTCTACTCCACTGTAATAGGGCAGTATTTTAACTGTCTCTACCAACATCCCTTCCTTTGACAACAAAAACTATTTTGGCTCTAGAATATTGAGGGGAAATAGCTGGCCTGAAAAAAGTAAACTCTGTATTTTTAAAGTTTTGACATCGGCCTGTGTCATAGTCTCAAAGACTTGCACTGATACCAATGCACCTTTCCCAGTTAAACTTCCCTAGCTAATAATAATGTGGAATGATAATATGAAAATAGAGGGACAATCTAAAGAAACTTTTATTTATTCATATTTCCTCCTTTTGCTTGATTCTTACATTATTTGGAATCTCATTGAGATTAATTTGCCTGGTCAAATTTCATTTTGGTGTTTGGTTCTTTAAAAATGTTATTCCTAATTTCATGAAGTGTCTGGGCTTTTTTTCCTGCTCCTTGTTTTTATTGCGGTGGATCTAATTTTGAATATGATATGAATAATGCATAGGTTTTATGTGGGATCTTTGAACATGGGTGTATCTCACCCTCTGAGAAGAAAAGGAGAAAATAGAATAGACTGTTGAGTATGTAAAAGTATATGGCATAATATAAAATATCAGCTTTTCTCATACTTTCATCTTGAATACAAACACTATTATTTCAAAAAATGTGCTTGTGGGAAAAAAAATAAATGAGTTAGCATATTTATGAAGGCTTTTAAAATCATTATAGCAGGGTAAAAAGGGTGCAAAATATTAGGACTAGAAAGTAAAGGCTGTCAATAAAATCTTTCCAGGTTTAAGTCAGTGTATCTAAAACTGGAATGTGTCCTTATGGATTATTTGGTGGTATGATTTCTGAAGAGTTAGCCCTGTAAGGCTTTTCAGGAAAATATAAATGTTGATATAAAAATCATAAATTAAATTTTAAGAAAACAAATAGAAAGCAAATCCTTGAAGACCATTGCTATATCAAGGGAAGTTTTAATGGAAGTTGTATCTTTTGAAGTCAGAATAAAATAAGAATTAAAATTGGTATAGAATTAAATTAGCAAACATTAGGAAACAATCTAATGGGAAAATTTTGTGGTGGTAGTAGGCTTCAAATAAAAAAAAAATTATTTTAATTAAAATATGCCACCAACTTATATTAAAAAGTTCAGAATATCAGCTGACGTTAGGCTACACAAAAAACTGACTTAATTTCTCAAAGTCTAAAATGTCTCAGTTTTTTACTCTTCCTATAAATTGTGAAACATTAATATACCATCTCTGAATCAGTCCTGGAGGAATTTATAATGTTCTGTAAAATTACATTTATCACAAGTTCACCCTGAAGAAAAAAACGTGAGGTAGCTTGGGCTGATCTGGTTTATTTTTCTTAGTTGTTTCTATTGTTATGTTAACTCTTTTTCAAAAGTTTGCCTGTCATTTGAAAGAGATGGCCCATGCAATGATCCCTGAAACCCCTGAATCAAAATCCCTTCTGGTGTGGTCTCTAGAATGTTTCTGTCTCACTTCAACCTCCCTTTGAAACCTCAGATAAGCTGCGATGGCCTATTTTTAAATGGCTACACATAGTCTGGACTAAACATCTTGTTTAAGCCGTGGGAAGACTCTGTCCTCTTTTTAGCTAAAGTTCTGAAAAGGTATTTTAACAAAATACATTAGCATTAGAAGTGAGGGAATAGGAGCATTTCTTGTTCCATCCATGTTATGTAACTGGTCGTTTATGCAGCAGCTTTCTTCCCCATGTTGTTTCTCATCACAGTGAAAGCATGGAGGCCAGGACAGAAATTGGTTCTGCTGGTAGCGGAGACCAGCCGGTGAGATCTGGTTATTGTCTCACACCTAAGCATTTTCCTTCTAAGTCAAGGCTGAGATATAGTGGCAGGTAAGGAAAGTTATGTTCCTGTTGGCCATGGCAGAAAGTGGGATTTGGAAGAAACCAGGAGAGGAAGGTTAGAATTCTGTTGGGAATGTAATAGAAAATGCTTTGGTGAGCCCAGGGAAGAATATGTGTAAATCTAAATTGATAGGAGAATGAGGAAAGAGTGCTTGAGGTTAGAATGAGCCCTCGAGTAACAGGAGACATTGGAAAGGGAAACTGGATAAAAAGAGATAAAAATATAAATAAACATATAGTATGTTCTGAAGTTATAGTCTGGTATGTAAGTAGATCTTGATTTATAACCGGATTATATTTGGTTATATTTGTTATTAACTCCCCAGAGCTGTTAGGGGATAGAAATAGTAACCCTCATCAGTCAGATCCACCCACTAAATTCACGTGTCACTTAATGGGTTGTTAGTGAGCATCTGTTCTAACCTGACACAGAACAAGGCTTCAAAAGCATCTGTAGGCTTTGGAATTCATGTAGAGCAGAACAGCCCACATTTTTGTATTGTCTTATTCCCTAATATATGTCATCTTTTTCCATTACTGTATGGTAGGGATATGTATGTACTGACCTTGCTGAATGACTGCAGCAAGTTGTGAATAATGTATGAAATGCAAAGCTCCTGCCCAGTGCACAAAGAATACAGACAGTGCTGTGCCATCACTGCTGTTCTGAACTGTGTTCTCATGCTCACAGTGTTCAGTTCCAACCTGAAGGCTGTCCTTGTATCAGAGCAAATCCTAAATACCTCAGAGAATTAAATTATTTTGGACTTGAAGTATTTGTATTTTGTTTTATTTCTGTTTTCCCACAATTTATAAACTTGATAATTACAATACTAATTTCTAATGCTCCTTCTAGAATATTGTTAGCTGCTATAATTTTGGCTTCTCTTGACACATACAGATGCTTTTGAAATACTAATAGCTCTTGGGCATTGCTAGACACTGTTTTGATTTGGCAAGACAGTAAACAATCATTTACTAAAGGTGAATATAGCAGCTGTTGATGGACATAGTACTTAAAATGACTATAAGTAAAGCACTTAAATTACTTAACCATGATAAATGAACTTCTCCCTGGAGGCACACAGTACTGAGATTTAAACTCTTTTCTAACTCCTTGTAACATATGTGTTAAAAATGCACTTCATATACATCCGTAGAGGAGAACAGTGAGTATGGCTCATTATTAGCTCTTCTTGACTCTTGATGCTGGGGTGGGTGAGTTATCCTGAAGTCTGTGTAGCTGGTATTTGTTGGGTCTGTCTGTCAGTTCCCAAGAGTACATAAAAATTTACTTACAGGAACAAAAACAATCCTGGGTGCTTGAGAAAGTACAGGTAATTTTAGTCTTTTGTTTTCACTAGCACTTAGTAAAGTAAAACAAGCAGAAATATGTATCACTTTCTGGCAGAAGTTTGGAGATGGAACAAGTCATCAGTGGAACATGTCTGGATGGGTGATGCTGTTGAGGGAGATCAAGTCTGAAACCAGAAAACACTGCATGTGATAAGCACGTTTGACTAAGTTCATTTATTTTTCTTCTGGTACCCGTATTTCATTATTGTATATACTGAAAGATGGGCTAATTAGGTTAATATTTTTTAATAATTTCTGAGGTTTGAGCAAGGCCTTTGAAACAAAATACTGTCTGAGGAGAGTCTTTCCTCACAGTATTTTCTCTTTTTCTCAGCTTCTGGGTGCTTCATCTTGATAGCATTTGGGATCATTTCAGTAAGTCACTGATGAAACAATACAACCAAGATTGGCCATATGTAGTTTATTTTGTCCCTACTTTTCTCCAGGGGAAATTGCTTCTGTAATATGAAGCTTGTTTTTGTAGGATTTTGAATTTTGGCTCACCTTATGATGAAAGATGAAAGAGAGTATGTTTTTTTGGGAGGGGAGAGGGGATTCTAATCATCCATATCATCCATGTTTTTTTAGCAGCTCGTACTGTAGTCTTGATGTGACTCCTGAGAAATTTTGGTCTCCTGCTTTATTTATTGTGGCTGAGGGTTAGATAGGTCTATCCCAGTTTTCAGCTAGAAATAGCTGATGTATTGGTGCATTTGGTCCAGGCTATTGAATAATATGAAGATATGACTAGACTTTGAACTTGGATCTAGCTTCTATGGAAGTCTTGTGTAGGGTATATGAGAAGATTATGGATACCTTTGACATGGTTGCTCTGCCTGCCTGACGGAGGAGGAGGACAACAGTTTTCTTGGACAGAATTTCCTAACGGTTGGTAGCATCATAGTTTGATTTGTTGAATTTTTGTGATCCAGATGAAAAATTAGAAAGGCATGAATAAACATGGATGATCAGTTACTAGGACATGGCAATCTCCAAACGAACAGGAATATTAGAAAGGATAATGTACTAGTAATTAATTAAAACTATGCAAAATACTATGTCAGTATGGAATCCAGGAGCATTCCTAAACTGTGAAGAGAATTAACCAGATCTGCTAGAGAAGACTGCAAGTGCTGCATATGCATATACTTCAAAATCCTACCAACACTATCTTCTGGATTCTTGGTTTCAACTTCAGTCCTCTGCTTGCATTCCAAAGTTAAGCTCCTTTAACCCCCAAGATATTTGGGAGACTAATATTCAGAAAGAAATTGAATGGTGACTTTGTCTTTAAACTTTGAATTTTTCAGTTTCTGAAAAATTAAGAAACAATATATTGTTTATGAAGCATAACATATATTAGTGGTATATACCAATACTAATAATTTGCTTAGGCCTGTGAATACAGCTACACAAGTGATTAAATCCCTTTTGTATGAAAAAAAGCTTTCATCTCTTGAAGTAAAAATGTTTCTATTTGCAGTGAAGATCAGCCATTTATTGGAAAGTTTAACAGCAGTTGCAGATCTAAGAATTAATGTGTACTTAACTGAGGAATTTAGACAACCAAAACTGTGTTGCTTAATACGGTAGCAGGAATAAAGGACAGAAAGCAGTCCAGCAATGACTCTGACAACAAGATGGGTAAATATGCAGTGGAAGTGCAAGGAACGATGGATAAATCCAGTTGCATAATGATACGTAATTGATAGATAGTTGATAGAAGTTGACTTCTAGAGTTCTAGAAAATAGTGAACTGTTATGATTTCTATTCCTGAAACAAATGGTTGTGTTTCTATCCCTCTGTCAAAGCTCTTTGAGGCCCTGTAAACATTTAAGCATCATATTTGTAATTCATAATAAATATATTTTTATATGCAAACCAAATGTTCTGCTTTTCTGGGAAGTTGCCATATAGCCATTTCTGATGTGTTTAGTAGCTTTGAATTACATGTCTGTAAAATTTCCAGCGCAGAAGGAAATCCCAAGGGCTGAATGGTCCTAGATAAATGTAGTATATTTTTATTAATTATAGTTCTCACAGACAAGTGAAGCATGTTAGAATAGTAGAAGTGAAGAGAATTGCTGACTTTTTTTCCTAATGGAGCAAATTAGAAAAATTAACATAGTAATTTATGGACATAAGCTAGAAACCTGTGTAAGAGACCAACTTATATCATTATTGTCACACTATAAAGAATTCAGTCAATAATGTACAGGAAAAAAATACTATTTGAAATGGTGCATTGGACATTATAGTCTGTATTTTTTTATATTTTTGCTAATATTTTAGATTTGTTTACAGCTTTTTTCCTATCTTTCATACACAGGATTTGTTGAATGCCTGACTAACAGTGGCTCATTTTAAAAAGTTGCCAACACTCTGCAAGATCTTTCTTAACATGTAAACCACTGAATTTAAATTGTGTATAAGCACAGGAAATTATTATTATTTTTATCTTTGCCAGTGTATAAGTTGAGATGAAAAAAAAAAAGTCTTCAAAACCCTTTGTGTTCATAACAACAACAACCAAAAAAAAAGTCAGTGAACAGTGAACTTCTATTTTCATATTGTTTTTTACTGTCACTTTTGTTTTGTCCCAGAGAGATCAGACTCAGTGCGAGCTCTTAGCCTCTTCCAGCCCATGAAAGTCCGGGGTTTCACCTGAAGGAAAGCCAGCACAGCAAGAAATGCAGTCTTTGCACAGATTCTTTTCTGTATTTGGTATTTCTTCCTTTGCTCAACTGCAGAGGCAGTTTTAAGAGGACTGTTTTCTACATGCCCTGCAGAGATGGTTTGACCTCTTTGAATTGTTACTCAAGAAGCTGAATAGAGGGCTGGAAAGCTCATCTTGGTTTAGTTTCCCAAGTCGATGTAAAAAGTAGTGCTGCTGCCTGCAGACCATGCTGTTAGGATGGAAGAGAAATGGAGGTTTTCTCTGAGCTTCTCTGTCAGGCACATTACAAGGATAAAGGCCATGTTTCCCCTGCAGCTTGGACATCAAAGCTTTTGCACATGTGTGCCATTTTTAGAGTTCCTGTTACTATGATTATGCCTCTAGATCCACACTGAATAGCCATTGCCATTTATCAGACAGTCTGACAGGGAAGATGCTGGATAGAACGTGAATGACAGAAAATACTCCAAATGACAAAATACAAGAAGGCTCATAGCAAGTGGAATTTGTAGGGCTTTAATATAATTTATCACACTGATAAACTGATTTGTCATTCCTGAATATGAGAAAAAAACTCTTTACTTTTGTCAGCGATTCACTGGCTGAGTATGTCATGCCCTGCTCTAGGCTGGACCTGCTTTTGCTGAGGGAAGCTTTTTACTTGAGTGATAGTGGCCCTGGATGCTGCTGATGAAGGAGATGGAAGAGAAAATATGGGCTGAGATTTTCAGAGCAGTGTGAGGTGTTCAGTTTTATATGCTTTACACAAAATAAGAGTCCCTCCTTCTGTATTTATGCAGGATCAGGGCCTTTGAATACTATGATGATATTGAAGTTGTAATCATAATGGTAGGAAGAAGTCCTAACCCTGACATAGGGCATTATCAGACCTCAAACAGACAATAAGGACTATAATGTGGTGATGTATGTAATTAATCTTCTAACTGATGGTGCAGAATATGCTCATAAACTCTAGATATTGCTTTCTAGAGTCAGGGAGCACTCGGAGCTTATATTGACTTCAAATGCAAATGCTTAGTGTTTCTGAAAGAGGAGGATGACGTGAAAATTGATAATAAAATGTGAATTTTCATGATAAAACTAATGATGAAATGAGATTAATCAGTTGTTAATTAGCACTAATTAATTTTATATTACCTAGAGACACTGTGGAGAAGAGCTTCAGAACATCAGAAAAATATGCTGGCATCCAGATCGTATCAAATTTAGCTCGTACTTTACAGCTTTAAGACACAAGAAACTTAGGACATTGAAGTTTAAAGGGAACTAACTGAGATTTGATCCCCTATCTTACAAGAATAGTAGTAAAAGAGAGATTTCTGTGGCAAGCCAATAAAATGTTTATAGCCACAAATGAAAAACAGTATTCTGAAGAAATGAAAATATAGAAAGAAATCTCAGACAGTAATTAACAAAGGGTGTGAAGTCTAAACAGCGCTGAAATCTATGGAAGAAGTTATATAGTCAGAAATACAATGAAGAGAACTCCGGAAAATTACAGGATTATTTTCAGACTTACAAAAACTAGAGGGGGGTTAATAAACAGCATAGAAAAAGAACCAAAGAACCGTATGCAGGAAGGATAATTGCCATCAGAATTAGAATCAGTTCCTAACAGAAGAGAGGTAAAGTGGGTTAAATAATCCAGAAATAATAAATAACTGGTTTGAATAGCATGCATTGACAAGGTAAATTTGCCCAACTATCCACAGGCAGTACAGAGAATATCCACAAGAGTCTGAGAAAGGAGAAAAATAAAAATTTTCTAGTAAATGATTACATTTACAAAAGAACAGAGGACATGTTAACAAGCATCTTAAGAGGGACACGGCTGAGAATGAATAAAACTCAGTCGTTTTAGAGACAACTGAGCAGTTTGTGTAGAACCAGATTTTGAACCATTTAAAAAGCAACCAGATGCTGAGGAACAATGAAGCACTAGATGTTGGTAATTATTGAAAGCCGGAGGGGTTAAGGTCATGCAAAGACTATGACTTAAATACTGTCAGCTGGTATGGGAAAATGATGTGTGGAGGTGATGAGCCAGTTTGGAAATTCTTTGAAGACATAAGTTTAGTTGTGGTAATGAAATCCCAGTGACGTTAGTGAATGGAAGAAGACAGATAAGGCAAGCATTTCTCAACCACCGTTCTTGTGATGATAAGCGTCATGGCCATTGTGTTTATAATAAGGAGGTAGGGAGGGAAGATACTGAACAGCTAAATAATACTAAGCAAAATATATAAGTTCCAAGTGTGAATGACTGTTAATAGGGAAAATAAGCCCTGACAGGGAAATACAGGTTATATTTTGGGGAATGACCTAAAGCCTGTCAGGACTATGAAACTGAGGAGACAGTAAAAGTAGCATATTAAAAAAAACAAAAACAAAAAACAAAAAACAGGCTAAATAACATGTAAGGCCTTACTTCTTGGTGCCCTGCTCCCTTTTATTTCTTATTGGATGGCTCTACAACTGTAATGTAAGGCCTTTCTGTGCTATATGTAAAGTATGGAAAGCATAATGACAGATTTTTCCACTCCTTCCTGTTTCCTTTCCTTTCCCTTATCCTCCTCTGTTTTAGATTATTTACATGCATTTATATATACGCCTAAGAAGATATTAACATACTGGAAAGAAAGCATGACGCTTTTTTAGGCCCAGTGGCTCCTAATTCTTCTATATTTCTGTTGAGCTTAAAGAGACTGCATGTGATACAAAGATGCATTCTGTGTGATTAAGGCTGCCACACTGATCTTCAGCGTGAACTGTGCTTTGTACAATGTGGCAAAAGCTTGGGAAAATAGTGAATCTCTTACAGGGTGCCCAGAAGGACAATGTACTTTGAGTCACAAGTCAAAGTAAGTTTCAGAGCTCTATCCTATTCCTTGAAATTACATGTCACATCTTAGTTGGGACTATTTACTTGAATTACTTATTAAGTCTGAGGAGATGGAAAGAATTTCAAGGTAGCTCATATTCAAACTATATACACTGTAGTCTCTATGGAATATTTTTTCTTATCAATTCTTCTTATTACGTTGTGTAATATTACACCCAGTGTGGCTTTCAAGTGAGAAAAAGGTTGTGAAGTCACTAAGTATAAGGTCCTCATTTTCAGAGAGAAGCTATATAGAGTAGAAAAATAATGGGACATATATTAAATACCACTCTACCCCTTACAGCTGTTATTCACTGAACTCTATGTGAAATATCATGACCTCATTGGATCCTGGCTATAATGTACCCTCACCACCCACATTATAAAACAATATTATAGCACAGAGAAAAGTAATATTCATGAAAGACTTCACTGTAATCAGTTTTAGCCTATGGGTCTAAGCTTTTTACAAATATGTATTTTTTCTGTAATGAATTGCATTCCAAAATAGGTTATCACTCATATTCGAAATCATAAATTTAATATTAAAGAGAAGGAAAATGAGGATATCCATTCTTTCTCTCAGCACTTTGATCTTCAGAAATTATGGGCCCGATTATTTCACTGAGATAAAAATTGATTTTAAACATTCACTTGTCACAAAATGTATTTACAGAATTAAGGCTAAAAATAGCTATGTGCTAGGAACTTTCCTGAAGTCTGGATCTAAACTCATCACTAGCAATTATTATAGAATATTATTCATTTAAATGCATTTTAAAAGTTCAGGTCTTGAGGTATTATACATCTTGACTAAAACATGCACTGAAATTCTTACAGAACAGTGTTTATGAATCTCTTTAGTCCTTCTATTGAGGAATTTTCCACAAGGAACTGCCAAAACCTTTTATTTATATATATATAAAAATAAATAAAAATATAAATATATAAAAAATATATGTATATAAATAATATATAAAAATATATATAAAATATTTTTTTTTCTCTATAATGGAAGGAAAGCCAATTTCCAGTTCTTTTGCATGTAACACTGGAAAGCCCTGAACACAACAGTTGTTTGAGGGGTGGCACTGTAATCTGAGGTGTGAAACAGTCTCAGATAGTCTCATATCTGAAATAGTTGTGAGCAGTATACTGAGTCAGCATCCATAGTCTCCATTAGCTGAAGACTGCTGTGAATGTCATGCAGGTGAGCCCTGTTTGTCAGTACAACTCACTATAAAGGATTCCAAAGCCATTTCAGGATGCTGAAGGCAGCAGATTAAATATTCAGAAGAAGAGCTTGTCACCTCCTTATGTCAGTATTCCCCCCCCCCCCCCCCCAGCACACACTAAAAACCCCAAACCATTTGGTCACTTTTTTATTTCTTGGGCATCTGTGGTCTCCATGCTTTTAACATAAAATCCCTGAGGATTACCAGTGTTCCCTCAGTGAAACAGATGCTGCCATCACCGTTTCATGCTGGCCACATGGCTTCAAGTGGGCATAGAGGCTAAATTTAATAACACTGGCCTGAGTGGAGTTCATTCCCTTTCTGATCCTTTGCTCCTAGTATTTGGCAGCCTTCCCTTAAATTAAGAAAATAATCAAATAATTATGTCTATTAAAAAGTTTTTTGGTCTCCAAGCCAAAAAATGAGCTTAGAATCTACATTTATACCATCATTTCTAGTGAATACTGTCAGCAGAAAAAAAGAATGAATTATTTTGAAGGGAATTTGATTTAGCACACCTGATCAAAAACCAGTAGCTACAAAAAGCAATGGTAGAAGATGGTGCAGTAGGCACTGTTGTAATTAACGTGTTCTGACAGTGTTTTCCTTTAAAAAAAAAACCAACCAAACAAACAAACAAAAACCCTCCAACCCCCCCCCAAAACCCAAACCAACATCTATATGAAAATGTAGCTTAGTACATAGGCTTTCAGCTCTGTAAGGAACAGTATTTTGGGAGGAAGAGTAGGTAAAAGAGCTGGTTATTAGTTTACACACCTTACATTTAAATAACATGACAAAAAATATGATCTTCCAAGTACATGAAGCAAAATATCCTTAGAGTGTAATGAAAGATAGTGCAACTCAAAAAAACAAACAAAAAAATGCCCCACCAACTATGTTTTGTTTTGTTTAACCAAACCAAGTAGATTCTTTCAGCTCAAAACAGAAGTGATAGAATTACAGCAGGAATTAATCACTGAGTGTATTTCTGAAGAGAAATGGGAGGTTTAAAACCTACATTTAATAGAAAGGCTTTTTTCTTCTTTTCTTTTTTTCTTTTTAAATCTGCTTTGTTCTTCTCATTGGAGAGTTCACAGACATTTTTGTTATGCATGTGATCTGATCACATGTGTAGACATGTTATAGCTATAGCTTCAACAGGGCTGCTCCCATTTACTGGGATGATGAATTGTCAGTCAGAAAGCCTATAAGAATATGTGTTCCACCACAATAACTGAACTGGAGCAGCATAGTGCAAATCAGGTATATTTTATGGAGCATCATACTTTACTCACACTCCATGAAACTTTAAAGTCCCAAATGTCTACTTCTGTGCATTTCCTTTTGACCAGATTCTGTATTATCTCTAGAAAGGAACAATTACATACCATGAAGAGTTTATTGGAAAATACACAAAGTGAGGTGGGAGTGTGATCTTTTCAAAAATATATTAGATTTCAGAGAGGTATTTTTCATATCTCTAAAAATGTGACTCCTTGCTATGTATTAATTCTGTTTTCAGTTCCACTTTGTGGATACAAGGGACCTCATTCTTATTCTTCCCCAGATTTCCTATTTCAGGAGTGTTTTAAGGCCTGTCTGCTCTAAGAACTTTAACCATATTTAAGAAAAACATGCAAATTCAAATACATTATGCAGAATTTGAAGCGTATGATGAACCTGTTAGAAAGTAGGTGATGTCCAAAAAATTAGGAGATAGTTCTTCCTTTGTCGATGGAGAGCTCGTTCCTTTTGAAGACCTTCAGAATCATTCAGAGAACTTATGCAAGAAGCTTACATCTCCCTCTTGACTATGTAGGATCATAGGGACCTATATAAATGCATCCTTAGGTTCATGTCTGTTAAGCTACAGACATTGTCATTCATATGAATGTAAGTTTTATCTGATTAAAAAGACTAGCACGCTAATCCGTTTAGTTATGGTAACTACCAGTTAGAGCTGTCTTGGAGTAGCGAGAAAAGAGCACATAGTTTGTTACAGTTAGTTCTAAGATGTGATTTCTCAATACAAAGAATTCAGCTGCAGTATTGGTTTAAAGTTTTCCTCCCCTTGGCTCACTCCTGTTGCTGAACAGATGCATCCCAGTCTAAAATCCTAGCACAGTTACTTGTGTGTCTATGTAAAAAACAGATCAAATAGCTGAAAGATGGCCTTCCATTTTTTTTATGCTGTCAGTTCTATGTGATGTTTTCTATTTCCCCTATCAAGTTGTCGTCTAAAGTAAGGGCTATATGCACATAGATTGTATGTGTAAACTTGCAAGGTGATATAATCCATTGTGTTCTTGCCCCTCTTTTCCATTTTTTGGGGGTGTTATCTTGCCCTGTGTTGATTACCACTGTGAATACAGGTCCATGTGCTACTTTTGCATGACTTTTAAGACTGAGGTATTTGGGATTCTAATGCATGCTTATGGCATCAGAGTACTGTTCACCATCTACAAGCTTCCTTTTAATATGAGAGAGCTCCACTGTCTTGACAAAATTGATAACTGTCAAAAGACAGTTCTGTGTTCCCTCTGATTTGTTTTGTTCAAGAAACCAATCACAGTTTGGTTTCTGATCAAGTTCATCTCCAAAATGTTACCATTGGTCTTTTAGTCTGAACTTTGTGCATTTTTTGGTTTTCTTGAATTGAAATGTTCTTCAATTACTTTCTCTTTCTATGTGGAGTGCTGTGCTCCTCACTTTTGTGATGTGTTGTCATAGTTATTTCTCTGTGTTGAATTAGATGAAAACTGTTAAGCCCAGCAAGTATGTGAGAATCTGCTATTTGTCAAAATAAGACTGAGTTTTCATTAACCATCAAGGCTTGTTGTCTTTTTGTATTTCCAGGCATTTGCAGTTTTGTTGAACTTTTAACTGGTCCATAAAAATGTAGTGCAACGATTATTATTTCATCACAGTTAGTAATGAACCAGACCATGGGTCAGGTATTAGAACACTTCTGTATTGGATATTGTGCTAATGAAAAAGAATAAAAATACAGTTTCTGTCCCAAGGATCTTATAGCCCCAGACAGGGAAGAGTAAGTGCATAGAGTAAGTGGATGCAGAGAGAAGGATGTTGAATGTTATTGTTACTAGATTCTGTCAAAGACAACATCTGAAGACAAATATGTGGTGAATTATATCGTGTGTGTTCTACTATATCAGCTAAAAAGTTAGCAAATTTGCCCTCTGTTGAACTTCCCTGTTAATTAATCTTGAAGCCTATAGTCTACAGCTACTCTTAATACGAAAGTCACGGAATGTCTGACAGTGGTTGTTCTTTCTGTCCTATCTTCATTGCTAAAAATTATCAGTGCAGCAGGAATGGCTTTCCATGGAAACTTGTGTTCAGTGGAAGATCAGCATTTATCTTGCCCTCTCTGGAGCATTGCTCAAAATTACTGGCTTTCATTGCACAAAAGTAGTACAATAATAAATGTTGACTTCAGCAAGAGACAGAAATCTGTAATCATGTGGCTCACTTGTACTCCAGAGTATCAGAATAATAGTGTAGATTGTTACAGTGCATCACTGTCTGTGATGCTTAAGGGTGTGATTTTTCTTGGCTATTATAATTATGTAATTATGAGATCGAATAAGATATTTAAATTTTGTTTACTTAGTGGATGATTAATATTTAAGCCTTCCTTACAGAACTTGAGGAAAAAATGCTTTGATAATTTTGACAGCAAGGATTTTGACTAATAGACTGATATTTGTTTCATTCTACTGTAAAAATGCTTCTAAGATTTGATGTATGAATTTGGCAGACATTCAGTCATTAAGCTAGAGTGCTGCTTTTTTGAAATAATTTATGCTATTAACAGTTTAAAAGTGGCTGTTGCCCATGCAGCTTAAACTCCATTAGAACTCTTGAGACAAAATGACTCCACTGATGCGTATTGGCTCAAGTGATTCACATCTATTGTATCATATGCATATCAAGTTTTATTCTCCTGAAATAAATGATAAGAAATTATATTTTGTGGGAAGCATATAATTCTGTCTCATGAAAATTTCACAGTGAAGTTTAATCTTTATCCAGGCCAAATTTTGCAATGAAAACTACTGATATTCAGCTACTTTTGCATTTCAGTATGATTTGAGTGCCTAACTTTTATAAGCATAATAAAACTGTTATCCCAGAAATAATCCTCCTCACTGGGCTTAAAACTAGAATAAAGGCTGATCATGCTAGTAGCTAATTCACAGTGGAAGAGCCACAAGTTATGAATGCAGACATCCTGAGATTCATAGCTCAACTGCTCTTGATCATTCCTAATTGCCTAAGTCAGGTTGTTGCTGTCTAACTGATCTTTTTTTTGAATGTCTTGGAGGTGAAGCACCCTGTTAAGGTGTACTTGTCTGTATGCAGCCTGGGATAGTTAGTCATTAGATGACTTCTTACTGCCAACTTATGGTCTTAAGGCCTAATCACAAACCCCTTCAAAATACAACCCTTGGTATTTTAAACCAAAGTTCTCACAGCTCACAACTGACCAGATGCTACGGGCCTTGTCCAAAACACATTGTAACAGAAGAGATTTTCTGTAAACTTGTAAGCATTCTTATTGATGTAGTGCAGCAGAGCCTCTACAGTAATAATTCTCCTTACGTGACAACAGTGAATGTTATACTCTTATGTACCTAGCAGAATCCGTGAAGAACATCTTAAATGTGGAAGTGTATGATGAAAGAGCCTGTTAATATTATTTTGACTTACTCAGTGAATTATTTTCAGGGTGAGAAAGTAGCATCTGAAAAAATTTTTTAGGAATGTCAGATCTTGTCCTGCAAAGTCACACTTTCCTTTCCTTCATCTCATAATTTGATCATATCAATGGAGGTTAAGAGCTCCTGAAAATTATATCCTTGTCAGGGTTTGGTCTGTGCACTGAAAATCTGGAAAACAAAATATGTGTAGTAATTTGCATTACAAAAAGTGTGTAATATACATAATACAGGCTGTGAACCTTTGTTGTGCTCCTAGCAGAAATATTCACAAGGAAGGGAAGAATAAAAGCATTTTTAATTGCTTTTATTTGTGGCCATTTTAATAATAAAATGTTAGAAAGACTATTACAAATTTAATGTTCTGAAAATTCAAAAGTCTGTGGCACATGTTTAGCATCAGGCAGTAGAAATAGATTGTTCGTTTGAGAGCCAACAGTAACAACTTACAAATCATTCACGTTTGTTCAAACAGTGTGTTATGGAAAAAGGATTGCAGGAGATCATGTGGGTCATATTTCATATCCTCACATCCTCCATAACAAGAATTGCAATTATATTGGGAAGATATTGAATCAGAAACATCTTGTAAAAGGTGTTCTGTTTTTACACCCTGCAGCCAAAACCATTGAACTGGTCAGTGATTTGCTGCAGCCAAAGATTTACAAATCAATGTCAGAGCCTATAATTAATCTTAGTATTGTAAAAGTGAGCTGATGATCCATAAAGAAAAGTGTTTTACTCTCCAAGGTAGCCTGGTAGTAATACTGACACAAGGAGTTAGTGAGTCAGTCATGCTCAGAAGGGTCACTTGTGTTTCTAGTGACTAAATACCTAATTCGTAAGAACATTCATATCTTATTTTCATGCATTTAGGAAATCTAGGTCAAATTAATTTCTGGTGTAACTGCATGATTTCCAGTGGTTTTATGCTGAGCATGAGTTTGGTTCCCACTAACTTACTGGGATTGCAACTGTTTATCTATATGAACCATGCTTTATGCATGTCTAGTAATCATTGTAGGAGTGCACTAGAATGCCATCCAGCATATTTATTCATTTTCAGAAAAACTGTCTAATACATCATCTTCCTCAGAAGTGAGTTGCACATTTGCTGTGTATGTGATACTAAGCAAGAGGCTGTTTCAGCTGGAATACAGCAGTCAAAGTGTTCCTAACACAAACAGGGTAAATTAACAACAGAAAAGTATGGATTTATGGTAGTGATATTAGTTAGTGGCACCTCTCTTCAGGAAAGGGGCGCTTCCATGGCTGAGAGGGTAGGAGAAATCAAGCTAATGGTCTGTATAATATAATAGTAATATCAAAGGTCTAATGATGCTGCTCTTAGTTCAAAGAGCTGCTAAGTTTTTAATTAAGCTACCATAAATAGGGAGCTTAAGAAAGTGCTAGGTAACTGAGAGTTAGGTGTCATATTTGTAATATTCTGGGTTAGCACTGAAGTAAGTTTTAATTTTGGTAAACGAGCTTTAGATGCATAATGTCAAAATTACTGCATTCTGAAATAACTAATCTTACTGGGTCTTTTCTCTTAAGGTGTAATTTTATAAATAACAACATAATGCTTAGTTCTCCTGCACTTCTTATTAGATGAGAGAGGAGGTAAATATTGTCATTTCCTCATTTTGCATGAGAGGAAAAGCTAAGATTTTCCTTATGTGACTCATCAGTAGAATGGAGACAAGAACCCTGGCTGTGAAGTCCCTGTTCAGTGCACAATCCAGTAGACCATTTTTTGAATTAAGTTCTTTAGGATATTAGCATGATTCAATTCAATTTTTCTTAACATTCAGGAAGAAACCTGCAGTACAACCTTCAGAATGGCTTATTCAACAGCTGTTAGAACACATAAATACCTTTCGTATTGCTTGGTATAAAAGCCCAGCACTTCTCATGAACTCTTCTAATATTCCATGCTGTGAGATGTTGAGTGGCTGCTCTGTGATTTGCAGGTAATTCATATAACTTCATTTTCTAATATCTTAAGTGTTTCTCCTGATTCATGCAATCTACATTTGTTTTGTATTGATGGCTGCAATACAAATCCCACTGAAAAATCCAACTGTATAAATACAACTGGTCTAAATATTATAGAGTCTGATTTAAACCAGGCAAAAATAAATCGGGAAAACTAGCTTTTTGTAATCCAATTAATTCATTTGTGGGCTAAATTGACTCAGGTAGTCTCTGATCTCACTGGGCTTATTTTATACCACTGTAGCCTCTACTATGTAGCTCAGACTTCTCTTCAGTGTGAGACGAGAACCTGTCTACCTCACACAGTGAGATGGCTCATATTTACCTTTATGCTATTGTCTTTTGGTGTACAATGAATACAAATTGTACTCTTCTGATGTTTTGAACTGGTCTGATTCTTGTAATTTTTGTTTTGATGATAGCAATGCAACCCTCTTAGCAAACAACCCACATAAAAAGCTGCCTTCTACACTTAGGAGGTTAGTAAATAAAACCAAGTGTAAGGCTTATGAGATAGTCTTCAGTGTCTGTATACAAGGTGGTCAATGCCTGATGATTTGAAATCTAATCATTCAATCACATGTGCAGCAATGATACCAGTGGCATTTTTTCTGTGTTCCAATTAAATGTTTTACTGACCTTCAAGTACATAAATAAGGAAAGGATATAAAACTCCTGGACCAGCAATGCCACAGTTCCCTTCTGTATAGCACAGTGAAACTGCTCCTGGAATAATACTTTCTGTTTTGGGCAGCAGTGAACCAGGAAGATGAAGATTAATTGGATATAATTTTCAGGGAAGTGGAGATATAGTAAGAGGTACTTAATATATACTTGGAAAGTGTGTAAGAGCTAAGTACATGGCCAAGATATGATTTGTGAAAGGCAATATGGGAAATTCCAATGAGCATTTTAGAAGACAGGAAAAATTGAGAATGATGTTGGTAGTAGGAGGCCTTGGTACACGCCAGCAGAAGCACTGAAATTGTGATAGTCAATATGTGAATGCAAAAAAAGTATAGTAACTTTGGCATAAAGGGAAGGTAGTTAACAGCATGATAAAAATTGCTGGGGTTATCTTTTATTTTAGGAAGTGACTATAGGATGCAGATTGATCCAAAATAGTAGTGCATGCTGGGGGGGGGAAAAGTGACCGCTAATCAATGACACGCAGACTCCTGCATTGTAACTGATGTTCTGGATGGAGAAGCTGCTTGAAGCTGAAAGTCTGGTTTCTCCTGGCAAGCTGTTGGACTGATCATCCCACACTATGCCTGAGAAAGACATGGTATCCATCATCTAGGCTGTATGCTTGCGTAAGATGTGGTCAGAACATTCAAGGGATGAAGGAAAAACAAAAAATGCAAAACAAAATATGGCGAAGATATTACGTTCTACTAGATGGTGTAATATTTACCTAAGGGAAGGAGTTAGTTTAGTAATGCAATTTGCTGGGAGTGCTATATGATTGGATCATTGGGGAGCAGAGTAGAAGCTGATTCCATAAATCGAGCTTGAAAAAAGCTGTGGGGATGTTTAGCTCTCTACCATCTAGCTGATCCCAGCTACAGGTCTGTGGAGAATTTATGTGCTTGAGAGCATGGCTGCAAAGTTTTCAAGTTTACATGCCTTTGCCTTGCTGTGGAATGCTGCTTGTGCAGTAGGACTGTGGTGAATAAAAACATGAATAAATTCACTTGTTAGTATACATGAAAAAGAAAAAAATAGTGTCCAAATTAGAACTAGCTTTATATACGTCTACATAATCTACCTGCAGTTCTTGACTATATCACTGCCTTTTTCTGTCACTTTTCCATCTGCCTATTTGCTTATTCCGTGAGCTGGGTTTTTGTTTGAGATGCTTTCTTGTTATGAATAGTGGATTTTGCATTTCACCCAAGATTTTGCTGAACACTCTAATAGCGGGAAAGAGAAATTTTCTCAAGTTGCATATTGCTGCAAGTAACATTTTTGAGAGCATATTGGAGGTTCAGTAAGGGAGAATTTTGAACTGAGATGCCAGTTACAGTAGTCTAGAGGAGTCCAGAGAGGATAGTTGAAGCTATTTTGAACAACTGCACAAACTTCTAATGGCTATATTTCATATGCTGCCTCAAGTCACGCTTGCTTCAGTAAAGAGTGGGGAAAGGAGTCTGGATTTTTTTTTTCTTCCCATCTTAACCTCTAGAGAAGAATTATTTTCCATCTTAATTTTCTAAGACTCTCTTAACATATTTAGGAAAAGAGAGATACATTAATGTAAGCTAGGATCACCATATGCTTTAGGATTATTAATGAAAATACCTCTCTGTATGAACAATAGTGAATGAGCACAGACTTGAGCATATTAATCAGGAGATTGTCTTGCATTATGTATCTTTAGCAGTGGAATAAATACTCTTTCAAGAGTTGCCAATTCACTTTATGTATGCAAGAATGATGACTTTGTAACATTAGCTTTTTGGCTATCAGCAGTCCCATCCACAGCCATCTTTCATCACCACAGTTACCACTGAGAGGTTTCCTAGGATAAATAGATCTGGGTCACACAGAGGAGTAAATCCTAATGATAAATAGATTCTCTTCCCAGAAATATTTGATCTTGTCAGATCTCCAGAACAGATGTTGCCATGATACCGCATCCAAGATGCGCTGTGTATTAAATACTAGTGTTTTGCTAATTATGTGTAATCAGTTGTGTTCTGAGATCTGACCTGTGTGTACTTGGTGAAGCAGGTACTATTGGAACCAATGAGCCTTTTTATTTCTCTCTTTATGCATATGTCTCTGCCTAACAATGAAGGAGAGCTGGAGGAAGAAGTGAAAAAGGCAGGAAGGGAAGGTGACCAAACAGCTCTCTACCTAGTTCATAAACTTCAATAAAAAAGTTAAGGTCTGTCTGAAACTGTCACTGAAGTCAAATGTCAATCTGATGTTAAATTCTCAGACTCAAAATTTGCCTAAAACATTCAGTTTTCAAAAATCAGTCCCCCCCTCCCAACCCCCCCCCCCCCGACAAAATTGTAGGGTTTTCTTGTTTGTTTGTTTTAATGCATAAGGGTAAAGAATCCTGTGTTGTGTTTTTTTTTTTCTCCTAGATCTTTGCAAAATCTTGCTAATCCCTCAGAATTATGTCCCCATCTAATCGAATTTAAAACTGGACTGTTACATTAAAACTGTTGTTCGCTGTTTTACTTGGGGCAATTAATGAAGGCTTTTCTGATATTCTTTGCTTATTAATTGAACATAAGCTTATCACTTCTGACCATGAAATAATGCTACTGTACGAATCTGAAGTGATAGAGTCAATTTCAAATGACTGTGCTTCTTCCTTTCTGAAATTGGACCACAGTGCAGTGTGGTAAGAAATGAAGTTGGGAGCTCTCAGCTGTGGATTTCCCCAGAAGGCCTATCTTACTTGGCTGGCTTACTTGATTGTAGTTCTGAACTGAGAATGTGATAGAATCTCATTACTAAGACTTCCAGCTCTTGTTCTTCAGTCATGGAAGAAAGAGAAAAACTGTAATAACTGTGACAGTCTACATGTGGGACGAGTTTTATGAGGTGAAATACAAAAAGAAAAATGCCTTTTACTAGACCAAATAATATTGCTGAAAAGAACAGACCTACTTCTGAGCACTTAAGACCTTGTTTAGGTGACTGGAAACTGGGAGCTCGGTTGATTAGAAGTCAATAGGCTACATGGATAAAAGCAGGGGATGAAAGAATCTCTGTGAATATGTACTCTGAGAAACCTTGGTCTTGAATTACTTTGAGGGTCTCCTGGCCATCAGTACTAAATTGATCTTCGATCTGAGGGTCTAAGGGAATTAAGCATTGCTTGCAGAGTCTGACACCAGTGATCTTTCAGTTCTTTCAGTTATGACTAGCAAGTAGACAGTTCCCATTTACTTCCTGGTAATAGCATAGGTTGATTGCTCACACATGATTCAGTCCACAGATGGAGTTTTATAAGGACTCATTAGTTAACATATACTTGTCCTTTATACAAATATTATGTCTGTGGTAAGTGTTCCATGAATAGCATCTCATTGCTGATATCTGCTTTTTGCCTGGCTCAGTCTCACTGCAGCAAACAGACAGAAATAGTCTGTATTGTTGAATTAGCTTTGAACTCTTGTTCACCTAAGTATTTTCTGTATTTGTCTTTGAAACTGCAGCTGTGATGTGTTATAGCCAGTATCATACCCTACTTTAGCACTTCGCTATGGTTTGAGGTGAATAGGTGCACTGCAGTTACAAGCTGAGGAAGGGAAGAGTTGCCAATGAAGTAGAATATCTATAAACTGTAACCGTGATATTACTATCAGACATTTACAAGGCACTAAAGCATCTACTAGCCATTACCAACTTCATAGGATTATTATAACAAGTTCAGTACATGGAGCTTTTCATTTTATGCTGTAACATCAAGTTCTTGCAAAAGCTTTGATTTTTAGTAGCACTAAACATCAACTTAAATTCATGTATGTGATCCAAAGTGTTGCTGGAGCACAGCCAAAGTTATGCAAAGAATGTTTTCAGGTAAAAGCAAGTTTGTGTTCATTTACACTGGATCTATTGCCTACGGAATATGAAATTTCCTTTCTTTCTGCTATATGGTACCTGTCCCATTTAAAAATATTTAAATGACTTATCAGTAGTCCTGGGATAATGCTTACTAGAGACTGGCCCGTTTTGCATTCCTAAGTACTACCTGATGCTTGTTCCTATCATGTATGCTTCATACATATAATTCTAATTCTAGAGTTATTAGTTCCACAGGGATTTAGTCAGACTAATACTTCAAAACTGTATAGAATATTACTGCATTAGCCTTTCATGTCTGGGAATTTAAATTCATGGTATGTTCATGAGTATGGTTCATGAGTGAAAATTACTTTAATAAGCTGACTTCTGAGCCCATTTGTACACATCACAAAACCCATCAGCACGGGCACAAGTTTCCATTATTGTTTGTTTTTCTTCAATAACTCAACACGGTCCTTTTTAGGAGCGGTTTGGTATTTTACATTTAACTTCATTAGGTGCAAGTTCACTCCTTTGGTACTATCTCAAGACATTGGTATTAAGAACCAATTTCTGCTAAACTCGGAGTCTTCCAAACTATTTTCAAGAAGTTCTGGAACAGATATTCATCTGAGAGGAGTGGATAAGTAGACTGCAAGCAGGCCTGCGTTTGACAGTAAATAGAAATATGCCCATTAACTATAGTCACCTTAGCAAGTCCTGATGTCCCTATTTCTCTTTTCTTAAACAGGCAATGATAAAGTTAACTAATGATCAGCCAGCTTCCACATAGCATGTGCAATTTCTTTTAGTATAAGAACAGTAAGGAAAAATATATGTTGTGGTTTGAGACCGAACTGGCAATGTGGAGACTATATGTGCTTGGACACCAAAGCACTTTCAGACACAGATGTATTAATGTTAACAAATAACACAACTTCCGTCTTCTGCGGGAGGGCTGTTGCAGTGCAGGAGAGAAGCCAGGCAGGACAGCATAAGATTTTCTTTTTAAGACGACCTCCCTGTCCCATGGCGGGGCAGATGGCAGGACCCAAATGGGAGGCTGGGTGGGTTGGTGTAGTGGTTCCAGTCAGGCGGTGTGCAGTCCGGGCGCAGGGCTGTGGCCCCCGGCCCTGCCACCATGAGCCCTCGGGTGCCCCTGCAGCCTCTCGGGGGTCTCTGCTGGGCTCTCCCCGAGTGACCCCGCCAGCTGTGGGACTAGGCAGGGAATACCCGATTCTGATTGGTCAAATTCCCGCAGTGCAGCAGGCCCCTGTTGCCCCTCTGGAATGTTCTCCACAGTCTGGCAATGACGTGGCAATTAACAGGTTAGTTATAGTGGAGTCATTTAAAGATGAGCAAAGTTTAACTAGTCTCAACCCTATGCCAAACTACCACACTGTATAATGAAACAATAAACAATCTAGGTGTGTGTTAGGCTCCCAGGCTTCTATCTGCCAGTGACTGGCACAAGATGTTCGGTTCTTTATCTGGCTCTTTGGGTGAAGTTTGTCTCAGTTTAGTTATCTAACAATTAGGTGTTACACCTAAGCTGCTCACCTAGGCTTCCTCTACAGTTGATGGAGAAGAATATGTGTTTAGATCTTCCAATCATAGAATACACTCAAATGCAGTGTGAAAGTGACTGGCAAACTCTCTGCTTATTACAGAGGCATCCTAGAAAAAGCTAGCTTAAGTTAAATGCTCGACTTCTACATGGCAAAGTTAGAGAAGATTAATTTCAACCTTTGTTTCAAGTGAACAACCCTTCAACTGCAAGTAAGCCTGCTCTTTGAAAACTTTCTTCCCTTTCCTGGAATGAGCAGAGTAGTAGATGTAATTTTCCTTACTGGAATCAATTTTAACAAATTAATTCTTGGTATTTCTAATCCCAAAAGATAACTGCCTGTAAAATAACTCCAGTGGACACAGACATTAGCTCCTTCTCCTTTGCTAGTATAAGTTAGAATTACTCTAATAAGAGCAATAATATAATAATAGAATTACCATAATAAGAGCATAATATAGTTTGTTTGCTTTTTAGTAAGTGTAAAAGCCATTGCAATTTGAGTTTTCTATGTAAATAGTAACTTTAAAACAACTTGCATACATTTTTAATTCATTTAAAAATCCTTTTGATTTAAACACCATTTATTAGTCATTATCAATTCATATTATGGTAATTTGTATCTGCTAGGTTACTAACTGTTTTCCATTCATGTATTAATTATGGGAAACTTAGAATTAGAACAATACCAAATTTCAGCATTTAAATGATGATGTTCTACCAGGGAAAGTAAAGGATAGACTTAAGAACTGGTGATCTGGATCGTGTAGGATATACAAAAGAGATTTGTGGTAGTGATATTACATTGTGAAGGAATGCATTGCATTCCAGAGTTCCCTTATTCAGTTAAACAAACAAGTATATCAGTGGTAGCTCTAATGATGGAGTATAAGTCATTCTGAATTTCAGAAGTTATTGTTTCTTTGCTTTCTGAATTTCTTCACTTTGTGGAATTGGTGTTGTGGTTTCTTTCACTTCTCAGCTCCTGTGAGATGTCATAGTGTTATAACTTAATAAAGGTTCTAGCACTTCCTCACACTTGCTTCAGCAACTCTAGTTTGAAAAAATTCCCACTTCAGGGCTGCTCTGAAGTGTTATCAAAGTGGAAATGGATATACTGTATTATTCAGTTAAAAGTCTGAAAAATGTTCTGTTCCTGGAGACTACCTTTTAAGAGCAGAAATTCATCCTAGTCAAACAGTGACTTGTATTCAACAATATTTATTTCATATTACTTTTTGCTGGGAAGCATCTGCTGTGAGGTGTATCCAGTAATGTAAGAAAACACAGTAAGATTGGAAGAAGGGGTTATGAGGCTGACAGGACTGATTAAGCTGAAATAGTGTTTGCATGTACTCTTACTCTCCCAGGATTTGACTACACATACTCAAAATACAGTAAGTTCCTCAAATCTAAATAATTTCTCAGGTCCAACTGCCTTATGATCATAAGGAAACTAATTAATTATGCTTGAGGTTTGTCAGACCCCAGCATAGTTGCACCAAAAGGGTAGGTTGCACTGGTTATAGACTGCAATGCTGTAGTGACAAGGATACATAGACATATGTATATGTTCAAAACCACAGTGTAAAACCTTACTGGGAAAAAAAAAGAAAAGGTGCTGTTTACAGTCAGTCATACATGGCTTTTTGTTTCACTCTACTAGAGTTCTTGTTCACATTGTTTCCCAAAGATTCACATATTTCATGTAATGTACTTTTGATTTTTTTTGATTAGTGTATCTTACAAACTTTAGGAAAAATGGTCAAATCCACCCATATAATCTCATCTTGTGACATGGCAAAGCAACGTAGAAAAATGTATTTCTTCTGATTTATAGCTGAAACTATAAAGTATTCCTGGTTGTTTTGGAAGTAGTCCATGGATCACTCAGAATTTGCCTGCTGGTCATTAAAAGTTTTACAGGATTTTTTTAGTGAAAATTGTCCAAGTTAACATGTAATAATAAACTTTGAGATTAGTTGTCAATGTTAATCAGACCTTGAGCTACAAACATACTAGCTTCTGTTCCAAAACCTGTTGGATTTTGGTTGTACATAAAGAACTTTACTTTCAGTGTTAAGGGCCAGTTTCTCAGCTACTATAAAACCATATAACTTTATAGATGTCAATGGAATTATGCCACTTCATGCCATTTGAAGATCTAATCATAAATCATTATGGGTAAAATATTCAAAATCACTTAAAAGCTTAACTCCCCCCTCCCCCACCCCGCCCCGACTTTCAGTTAAAGATGGGTTTCTATATGTCAAAGTCACACTAAAAAAAAGGCACTTGGACTCCTAAATCATGTGCGTGTGTAAGGGCTGGCATTGGATTACAATACATGTAAGAAAGCTAAAGGCAACATTTTAGCCTTTTGGGCTGTTTTGGCTATTTATTACCTTCCAGGTAGTTCTCATGTGTGAGGTTTTTGCTTTTTTTAAACTCTTATTTAGTCTGAATAATATTTGAAAGTTAGAATAATAATTGAATATAAGAATTTAAAAATGGAAACAATATTTTTAATATACAGAACAGTCGAAGTACTAACATTGGCACAAAACATAAATCCTAATTGACAAAATACCTGAAGCTTATGGATGTTTCTGTGCAATTGTTGTGCTTGCTGATTGCCAACATACTTCTTGGACCTGTGATTTTTTAGTTTCATTTGAGCTTAAAAGACCAGGATTTCCTCTCTTAGGTGTGTACTGCCTTTGATTCACATTGTCATCACTCAGCTTTCATTTGTATTTAGTTTAGCATGAAATTCTCTTCTGTATGAAGATTCGAGAAAAGGCATGTGTAGCAAGATTCTTTTTTACTGTATTTTAAAATTGTAAAAGGGACTAAAGTATGCTCAGGCCTCATCTTAGCATTTTGAAATTGGATAAATTTCATATACCGTATGCGTACTTAAGTAGCTTTCTTATCTCACTGTTGGAGCAAAGATGGCCAGTCTCCATGAAGCTTCTCCACCCTAAAAGTCTTATGAATGATGTTATCTCTTAAGCCCTGTGCTAACTTTTAGGTCAATATGTGAGTTTTCCTGAAAATACCCTCTTATCAAAGCACTGGCACACTGTGAAAGTGTACAAGAAGGTGAAGAATTTACAGCTAAACATTTTGGACATTCAATTCCAATTTAAAATGAATGGATAATGTAGTCTTGTATTCCCACAGTGAAATGCAATCAGCATTCTGTTCAAATTGTATTTTCATTGTTATTTTTCATATTTTATCTTTGCAAATCTTTGACATATTTCACTTGAAGTTACTTGAAAATATGGCTGAGAGTCTTAGTTAAAGATGTCCTTGTTATCTACTTTTGGAGAGGTCTGGGAACGTTTTATGGTGTCAACTTGAAGAATCTGGAAACCTCATAACTGACAGTGGGAGTTGAGTGTTGAGGGTGGAACTGGGCTCTTTAGGAACAGCAAATAAAGTTAAGGGTGTATGACATCTATTTTTGTCCATAAATGTAAAACCTGATAGTTCCCGCAAGCCTCCAACTTTGTCAGTAGATGAATAAGTGATCGTGTATCAGCTTTTCACAAAAATGGAAAGACATGTTCAGGCAAAAGCTTAAAAACCCCATTTTCTAATTACTTGTTTGAGATGACTAAAGTCCATAGGAGAAGTAAAGGCAGTTCCTTAACAGAGGTGGAGCTGTGTACTTGAGGTATTTGACACAAAACACCATCCGCTGAACCTCTGTTTCCAAATCATTCCCAGTAGAAATAATCTAGTTTTTATATGAATGGAAATGGGTCATGAGACTCTGCTTTCATCTGCAGTCTGCATTTATTTTGTTTGTTTGTAAATGAATACTGACAGAATACTTAGCTATAAAGGTGAATGTTCTCAAATAATGTTTAGACTAAACAGTGAGTACCAAGGAGCCTGAAAGCTTTCTGCATCTACAAGGCATGTGATTAACTCCTCAGCAGCATCCTAGTGCTGCTTATTCAGTTTTTACATACCACTAGTGAAAGGGTTTGTTCTCACAGTTCTTATACTGAAAAGTGTGCCCAGCAGCATTCTGCTGTATAATTGCCCAGTATGTTACAGTTACTGCTAGTCAGCTAGATTATGGTAGTGCCTAAGACCAACAGAGAGAAGGCACTGCCACACTACGCAGTGGGAAAATGCAAGAGTTTACAGTGTTTGCCTCAGCTCATAATCCAAACTGGTATGACAGATGTAATGTTGGTGAAGAGTGTTACTGATGAGCAAAGTGACTGCTGGAAGGATGCAAATGCCTTAATGACAAAATAAAGGGAGAAGAGTGGCCTCAAGGAGTATAGGGAAGATAAAGTGATGGGGAAGGGGACCGAGAAAAGTTCAGAGCAGACAGCCACAAAACATGGGGAGGGAGAACTGAGACAAAACCCTGGAAGCTCTCAGTGTCTGCTGTTATCCCTGCTGGGCTGTTTCTGCAGCTGTTACTAGCTGCATAATTTTCGTGGTATTTCTTTACCAATCTTATCATTATTTTCCCCAAACCATTTACAGCAGGAGGTTCTAGAGTCCCTGAAGTGGATGATCTTCCTTGCTCTTTCAGCTGTTTGCTGCTGCTAAGGGCTGTTCATACTACAAACAGGACTCATGGTAGATTATCATACTAAATTCTACTCTGCATTATACTGATATAAAACAGGTGTTACACCACTGACTTCAAGTTGCCTTCCCATTCCTTTTTCCTAGATGTGTCTGACAGTATCCAGACCAAATTTCCTAAATGAAATGTAGCCCCATTAGTTCCTAAGAGCAGCAATAGCAATTTACATTGCCTGTTGGGATACTCAGATTCCTCCATTTGTACTACCATGTACAGAATGGATAAAATTGCTGCAGGATGGGTTTTGGAATGAGATGTTAAAGTGGTGTGATCCACAGGATTTTAATGGGGGAAAATGGCAGAATGTGAAAAACAATAAAGCCTCCTGTATCAGTTTCTCTCTCATTTTAACCGCCACAATCAGGCATTCAATAAAAACATAATAAGTGAATTTTTCAAGACGCCACAGAATAATTTTATGGGCACCAGACATAATCTTAATCTTATTTATACTTTCTGAGATGCAATGAGTCTATTTAACTCAGCACAAAGTAATGGAAAATTTTGCATGAATTATGATGATAAGGTAGCAAGCAGAATACATGTATTTATCTGAACTGTTCACATTTTTGTATAAATTCATGATCAGCTTCAGAAAAAAATGTACTAGTTCACAAAAGGTAATTGTGAAATGGTTGGTCAGATAGATGAGAAAGTACACTAGGCCTTTCTATTGCAAAGCCTCAGTAAAAGATGCATATATACTCTGATAGAAGAGGAGTGAAATGGGGATGGAGTGAGCATTCAGTCAATGTTGTCTAGCAAAAATACAGAACTACTGCCAGACAGGCATCTGACCAAGAATGGACAGGCATTTTATCATCTGTAGGTCATTATTTACCTAACTTCTTTCCTGTTTCTGAAAGGCAGAAGAATAGCAAAGGAGATGATATACTGAGTCCTGTGCATGAATTAGAGGTGGCAGATGAGCAGCGTATTGTGAACTACTGTCTAGACTGCCTAGTAAGTCGAGGGAAGTCATTTCATTTTTCTTCTACATAAAACCACTCTTTGCCCTTTTCATCTTAGCCACTGGGCTTTTCAGAAGGCACCAGGAATATCGGATGAGTCAACCTTCTTTGTCCAGATGATGTATTCAATTGTGGAAGCAAAGAATCAGCCTGTTTTTGCTCCATTAGCTTCACTGGTAGTACTATGGCAATGTAATTTTTTACATAGCTCAGTGGGAAAGATTAGCTGCACTCTGTTTTGCACTTTTTCTTTCATTTGTATAAGGAACATTATTAGGAAATACTTTCATGTTACAAATATACAAGACAGGTATAAGAAACCACCCAGAGAATAACTATCCAGTAACTAGTCATTTATCCTCAAGTCACATGTTTCTTTCCTAACCAAACTGAGATTGCCTGCTTGGTGAGCACATGTTATTGTAGATTACAGAGTATTTCATTGCAATGAAATATCTAAAATAGATATTTCTTTTAACATATGATAAATAGCTCAGTGGGAGAGAAGAAACACTTTTTTTTCTTTTTAGAAGAAAACTTTAAAGCTTTATATTTGTTTGTATTCTGTGTGTTTGACATCACAATAGAGCTTTACAGCCTGAATGACCTCTGTATGCTACGACAGTAAAACACCATGTTATACTGTTTCTATCACTGCCAGGTGTTACATGGTTCCATGTGTCTTTTTAGTGAATGAGCAGTGTTTTCTTTGGTGGGATGTATGAGAAGCAGATGTTGTATTCTGATTCCAAAATGTGGAACCCATAACTTGGGTTTCATTTGAAGACTGTATTTTTGAAGCTGTAAATCAGTCTACTTAGACTTTTATGTGCTGAGCATCCATGGAATAACTTGGTGCTCCTTCCTCTATAGACAGTGTTTTTAAATATTTCATTGACTCGTTCATCTTACAGCCCCATAGATCATACCCTTCTTGAGGCCATTCACACCTTGTCTTTTGAATATGGCTTCATTTTAGACAGGAATGTGGCAGCATGCTTATTTTCCCAAGGTCTTTTGAACTTATTATTAATTTAATTCTCCCCTTTCTACTGTTTGGGTCATGGGAAGATACAGCCCATCCTTATTAGCTGTCTTAATGAAATTTGTATGTTTTATAATAAACATGTATGAAATTTTGCTGCAGTAGCATCAAAAGCTATAGATCTGAAGTACACTGCTTTTGCTCTAAGAAAATGGAAAGGGAACTGGATGAAATACTAGAAAAATAAAAAGGAGAGTGTATTGAAGTGTTAGAAGAAATGCTGTAGATACTGAAATGTGTATTAAAATCCTGAATCTGTACTGTGCATTGGAAGAGATAAAACATTAAACCTGTATCATGAGAAGTTTGTTAGTAGGTTCCCAAGTAGCCTTATATAGAGCTTTTAGAAGCGTGAGCATGACAGTCATCATCAAAATCCGTTTCAAAGAGTTTCTTTTAAACCATACTGTGTTCAGAAGAAGCACAAGGTCTGTTTGTTTTGAGAGCAAGCAAGAAAGAAGGCAAATCAGCCTCCTCACACTGAGGGAGGATGAGAATTCTGTCAGTGAAAAGGCAGCGCTGAGCAGCAGAGCTAGGAGGAAGATCGGGGCCCCAACAGACACCTGCAGACGACCAAAGGGCTTGCCTTTTGCAGAGTGCGCAGGGTTGCGTTCTAATGTCTCTATGTTAAAGTGGCTCGATGGTTAACTCTGGAAGCCAAGTGCTGCTACTGGTATGCAAAATGGGCTTCTAGAAATGAGACTTAATTCAGGCAACTTCCTGTATCAGTCCTTGGCTTTTCAGCTGAGATCAGTAACGCGTGGACAATAAGATTTATTTATTTATTTATTTATACAGTAGTTGGTTGAAATTTCAGTTGGCTTTATATAGACTGTTATGCCAATCTTGGCCAGATTTGACTGCAGACAAAGACTTAATATAGGGAATGGGAGAACTTGTTTTGCTATTTCCATATGTTGACTAATATAATGTAATTGACTTAATGTTTCTCTTCCATATAACTTGGAGGGGGGGGTCCTGAACAAGCAAAAGAGGAAAAAATCCAGTTTGAAATAGGGTCGAAATGGAGATGAGCACCCATGATTATATTTAAAAAAAAAAAAAGAAAAAAAAGAAGAGACAAAGAGAGACAGACACACACAAAAACAAATAGAGACCAAAAAGGCAGAATAAGAAACAATGTCTAATACTCTTGGCTGGTGTGAATCAGTGATATCCTATGGACTTCACAGAATCCCTTTGGATTTGAAACAGTAAAGTATCTTGCTATGCTACAGTTTTTGATATTTGAGAAATATTGAAGATGCTACTAGATAGAATGAGGCAATATGTAAATGGGAGAAAACTGAAAAATTGAAACTTTAAATAAAGGTATTCTTTGTGAAAGAATACTTAATCGACTTGAAACAGCTTTGCAAAACAATAGTAGATCACAATAAAATAAAAAACTAATTTCTTATAATTTAGAACCTACCACTGATAAGAGTAGAGTTAGTTCACAGATTCCAAGAAATTCTTAATTAGTTCAATATTCCATTAAATGTCACATGTTTAAAAAAGTAGTGTATATTTTTACAACATATACATTTAATTTTTTGACCAGTTCCACTTATGATTCAGATCCTCCATCAGCTGATTCACAAAGAATCTTCAGTCCTAAGTTATGCATTGTTTAAAATAATGTAAGATGAACTTTAGCTCTTAAATAGACGGAGTTAGAGGGAAGCCACCCTGACTGAAAGGTTAAAACCTGGCTTCTGTAGTTCACTTTCAGTAGATTACTCACTATCAAATAGAAAGATGATTCAAACAATGAAAAAGAAGTCCTTGGAGAGATCTGTTAATACCTGGAAAGGGTTTTCAGGGAGCAGTCACCCATAAGCAGTCTGATAAGGAGAAACAGATAATGTTGTCTTGGATCTTGCACTTGGATCATGCACTGTTCACTCTGAATCTGGTCGGAGTTGAAATGGAAAGCTTCTGTTGATGCAGGAACAGCCCCTGTTACATCAGTATATGTAAAACTGATAGCTTGGCTAGAAACAGATCTAATACTTTATTTTCAGTGATTGGAATTTTTTCTTCTTAATCACCTCTTTGCAAAGAATATAATTCAGCTTGTTTTAGGTCCAGCAATTGGAAAATTGTATGTTAAGTACTTTATTTTTAAAAAAAGTGTAATCCTCTACTTCTGTCGTATAGGTTTGGTACTTTCCTAACTATCCAGCTGTTTCTTTCATATGGTTAAGAGCTCTAAGCTACTGCTAACTTGTTCAGCTTTTCTTACTTTCCTTGCCCAACATTAAAGTTTGGGATTTGCTTTCACTAAAGGCCGTCAGAAAAGAATAAACCAACACAGAGTGTCTGGAGCCACATCAGTAGCTCCCACCTGGTAAATAGCTCAAGCCAGTGTTATCTTAACTACCTTGAAGCTGACAACTATAAATATCTCATTTCTTTCATTGTGCTCTGTGCTATTGACTTTTCCCGGAACAGCCTTGCTTGATTTAACTCCTGGCAGTCAGATGAACTGCTATCAAACAGATAGCCTGAGCAGCATATGGCATTTATGAAAGCAATGCGCAACTGTCTAATTCTCCACAGAAGCCCTCTGTGATGCACTTGTGTAAGAGAAATGTTACAAAGATGTAATCCCATTGTTTATATATGAAATGTGTTCAATAAAATGAAACAATCATGCTTCTGTAATTGTACTGTTTCTGCATTAAATGCATTCTTATGACATGCTGTTATTAAACTAAGCACATTCCTGACAGTATTCTAATAGTGTACCATAATCTTCTAGAAGGTTCTTCATATAAGGTAGAAGTATTTAAAATGCAAATGCAGTTCTTCAGAGAAGTATCTTTCCTTGTATTTAGACAATGAAACAAAGGAGTGCTTAGTTCTGATTCAGTGCAAGAGTGTCATGACATAAATGTGAAGAACAAAAGCAAATAAGTGATTTAATAATTATAGAAGAGAACCAAGCTTACTGATATAACCTGCAATGTCTGTAATGCACAATGAAATGTGTGCCACATGCAGTACTAATTTCACGAGGAATACAAGCACTAGCAGGCCATGTGGTAATGACACACAGCAATTCTTGATTTGAGTATATTGACTCATTTCTACTTCTGTTGTTAATCACTGGGTATCTCTTTTCCTTTACCGATCCCTAATCTATTACTCAATCTTAGTATATATTCATATATAGCCTTCATTGTTTGGATATTGGTTTAATTAAAAAGATCAATTCTTCTGTATTTCAGTAAACTGGCAGTGATGTAATTTTTGTGGATGTCATTTTTCTGTATCTCCCAGAAATGCCTCTCTCCTGCTTTTAGGGAGGCATGCTGATAATTAAAGTTTCATGCTTAGTCCTCTGTTAAATACAAGAAGAGACAGCTTCAGGGGTACCTGACAGCAGCCTTCCAACCCCGTGAGGAAGTTATCAAGGAGACAGAGCAAGGGTCTTCACAGTGGTGTATGGTGGGAGGACAAAAGACAACAGGGATAAGTTGAAATGAGAGGTTTAGGCTGGATTTAAGGAAATCTGTTGCACCATGAAGATAGTCAAGTAGTGGAACAGGTTGCCCAGAGAGGTGTGCAGTCTCCACCCTTGGAAGTTTTCAAGACCAGACTGGATAAAGCCCTGAATAATCTGGTCTGATCTCATAGCTGGTCCTACTTTGATACTATATATGGTTTCTAACATTAATCTGTGCACATTAACAAAGCATATACAATTAATTAATATTGTCTAAATTACTGATTGATCACAGTACTAGAAAATTCCAAAAGAGATCTTGCCTTTAGAAGAAGCCTGGTCTGCTAGCTGTCCCAGCTGTGCTGTATCAATATCTGTTGAGTATAATAGTACATAATTTCTTGTGACTGTGATAACACTTTAACATGGCTAGATAGCATATGATTACAAAATGGCTTGAGTAGTCTGACTGCACAGCGATGAGCAGTGAGTGAGAAATCAAGACAAAGTGATTGCAAAACGCTGTTGCTGGTTCATCATGCAATAGTTGGGATCCCACAGTAAAGTAACTCATGCCCAATGATTGTAATTTGAACACAAACTATGGCAATGATTCACATGTCTAGACAGGAGAGCAACTGCTACAGTTGAATCACTAGCATATGAGAATAAATTCTATACTTGGATATCTGTGAGGTACAATGATGGATAATGTGCCTGAGAAGCATAACATGAACTTGTACTATGATACTCATGATCATGCCCTGCAATGCTAGGTGCTATATCTGGTGCTCCACAGCCAGAGGGCCTCCTCTCTGCCAGAATATGTTCTAATTGCTGTGATATCTTGCAGACTAGATCTCTCCATAATCCTTTTTGATTGTAGTCCCAGCAGGGCCTTTCCTCTCAGCTATCTTTTGTATCTGTCAAAACAAATCATTAGTTGGTATTCCAGATGCATAAGCAGATAAATAAGCATAGGATGAATAAGAACTGCCTTTTTTTTTTTTTTTTTTAAGGTAGGACAGATTTAGTCTTAAGCCCCCATAATTGTTGTTTCATGAGAAACTCTGCCTCTAAGTCTTATGGAAAAGAGTTAACAAAGAGTAAAGGACAGTAGCCATCATCATGTTGGTACTTTTGACTTGGCTCTTTCTCTGTCCCAGGGATTCATATCAGACTGTATTGAGAACAGTTTGTTCTTCCAGGAAACTGATGTCCCTTTTGTTGTGGAGCACTGCCTTTAATATGAAAAATCCTTTTTTGTACTCTTTCTTCCATGTAGCAATGCTTTTCTGCTGATGCATAATGTTAAAGCTTGTTTTTGATGCATGTTAGAATTTGTTTTCTTTTTTACGTTGGTGTGTCTACCTGTGCAGAAATCTTGTTTCTTCTGAAAATGGCCTTAAATCAAATTTCATAGGAATATTGAAAGGTACATTGTAATAATTCATTTCTATCCAATTTCTATCCAGTTTTTATCAACTGGATTGCTATCCAACAGGTGGAGGAAGCCTGTATCTGAGGGATTCTCTTTATTGTTTTTCCTGACATTCTCCATCTTTTACCTTTCCATCTTCCTGAGAAAATGTACTATTGCAGTCTTACTGCTCTGCATTTGCTTAGTCTTTAGTTAATCAGGTGCTACTTGGTTTAAATAGTACAAGTGCATGTTGTAGGGCAGTCTGGGAGGGAGAGACTATCTTTTTTTTTTTTTTTTTTTTTTTAATTTGAGATTGAATGATGGAAAAACAACAGTGCTGGACAAGGTTTCAGTTTTGTAAAGATTAACTAAGGAAATCTCTCTCCATGGAGTCAGATTTTCAGAAAACTCCCCAATTTATAGGAACAGGTTACCTATTTTCTCTTTCCATAATCTGACTGAGGTCAGAATTTGCACATACAATTTAAGTGTGATTGTAGATAAGACTAATTGCGTCTGTACTGAAATAAAAGTAAGAACTTTTCAAATATATGGTGTTGGAAATCCTTTCTTTTGCATCCATTTGCACCCACAGTTGGTTTGTTTCAAATACAGTATGTAGGTTTGGATTTTTGGAGGATGCAGACAGCTTTCATATTTAGTGAAGATGATAAACCTTTTGGGGAAATTCTGAATCTTTGAAAAGCTATCTTTTCACACACATGAGATCTGTGACCTTACCCCCTCCAGAAAAAAGGTCTTAGCTACCAGTGCCATTTTACTAGAGAGTTTTGAGAATTCTGAATGAATGCATTCTACTCGGTGAAACACACTACTAATTATCAAGTATATTTGTCAAGTTATATATGCTTTTAAGTATGCAATTGATGACTTTTTTTCTTCTTCCAAGTGAACCTGAAAAGCACTTTATGAACACAGAGGCCAGCAGGTCTGCTTGCATGAATAATTAGTGTACATTAATCACTGCACTGAAAAACTGTCACCTCAAAAAACTGTTTTTCAGAATGACAAAAATGAAGTCCTTACTGTGCTAAGTGACAGGACATGCAGGACCAAATGCCAATTCATTTTGAGGCCTATGATAGATTAATGGTAATATGATAGCTTTTCAAGTCCTATTTGACCTACCTTCTTTACTTAGTCATTCAAAATCCAAGAGTTGCTTTAAGATGATAATTAGGATGGGCCAGATTGAATTTGCCTCTCATTTGCCATGACACAATTCATTTTCCTTTTCTCCTTTTCCCCCTTTTATTTTCCCTTTCTTTTAAGAACAGCACTCTTCATTCCTTGGTAGGAGCTCTTCACTGGTTAAGCTGGATTTGAAGCAAAAGATTGAAAGGAAGTCATTTTTGGCGCTGTTATCTGTCATGAAATAGTGACAAGGGCTTATATATTTTCAAATCAAGAAAGTTGAAACTTTTAAGTGGGTTGATTTCAAAGACTTCTGGTGGCAGAGTGGAAGACTAATGCTTCTGACTCTGCATCTGTTTGACTCTTACAGTGAACAGAGTGCAACAGATTTTCATCAGTTTCATCAAAACCATCTCTTCGGAATCTCTTTGTATTATTCTGAAGAGTCGGAAGGAATAATACATATTTAGAAAGTTGGAACGCTGAAATATACCTGCTTTGCATCGAAACAACCACATCATTACTTATAAAACAGATATTTTGTGTGAACACTTAAATACGTAAGGCCCTCTGCAGATATTTATGAATGTGAATACCCAATATGTGTGCACATATATGGTTTTCAGATGTGTGTACTTCATTTCCAACTAAAACAAACCAAAAAAACCAAAACAAAACAAAAATCTTTTTAAGGCTTGATCCAGTGCTTGCTGAGGTTAATAAGAACCAGAGAGTAATGGACAAATGTTGCTTGTGTGTCCATAATTGATAGATGTCTGTATCAGTTATTTCTGTAGCTTCTACTGTTCTATTCCTGCACTTCAACTCATGTTCACTTTTGGCAGGGTTTTGTGGGTGGGGTGGGGGGAAGTTGAAAGATTCCTGCAAAACAAAAATATTTAAGAGAATCAGCACAGGTGAAAAGAGTGCGTTCCTAACCTTGAGAAAAATATCCTTAGAAATTACTTTGTCCTTGATAGCCAAGTTACTTCAGTTCCATTCCAATACTTATTTTACAGATGTCCTGAAAACCAATGTTTGAGACTCCCAGGGGAAAGACAGGATGTTTATTTAATTTGTCATCACAGGCATAAATCATAACCCTCTTGCACTAGATGCTGTACCCAGAGTTAATAAATGATCCTTGCCCCAGGCACTTACGAATTAAATCTAAAACATAAGATGGTGGATAGATACAGCAAATAGAAGAGTAAAGAAACCTGATAAATAATGCCATTTAGAAAGATAGATTAATTCTTGTAATATCAATGTCAAGCTTATTGTCGACTTCCCAGAAAGGCAGAGTTTTGATAATGGATTTAAAGGAAGATAAAAAGTACCTTTAAAGTATTTGTAGGGAAATTCTTGCAAACGTGTGGGGGAATGTAGAAGCAAAGCTGAAGTTGCTTGTATGGAAGATAAACATACAAATTAGCTTGTTAATCAGTTTTAGGATTTGACATTTCCCTTGTGATTGAGGATAGGATGTAGGCTGTTCTAGTAGTATTTTGCTGTAACTTTAGGGCACAAGCAGGACAAAAATTAGTAGACAGAGCTGTTAACTTAGATGGTCTGGAATTACTGAGCGGGATACCAAAGAACCCTTACTATTTTTATTGAAGGTATTTTGCTATTCCCCTCCCATTTTGACAGACATCACTAAAGATTAAGTGTTAAAACAATCTTGATAGCATTTCAAATGTGGGGTGTAAGTGCATGGAAAAAATAAGGGTATACTGTGGGTTCCTAACTTTGATATTGAGACCGGTTTGGTGAACTAATTTAATGAATAAACAGATAAATATGTATATATACAGAGAGAGAGGAAGAGGGGAACTTGACAATCCCATAACTTAATGTGATAAAGGACTTCCTAGTGCCAAACACAAAAAGGAAGCTAGTGTAGCATATAAAAATTGAGAGTTAAAAATAGCTCAGAGGAAATTATCCACAGAGAAGTCTGGTAGACTGCCAGGGCCTCAGCCTTCACACCCAAATGCATAGGAAGAATACTTAGAGAGGCAATTACCAAGAGGGGGTGTGTGTGTTTTCCCCCTCCCCTGATACAAGGATTTCTTAATGCCTCCATTTCAGCCCTTCTTATTTAAAGCAATAATTTCAAGCAGAAATTTGAATATATGGTTGCTCTTGCAGAACCCTCATGTTCTCATTGTAGATGAAAAAATAAGATGGTTCTTAATTCAACAAATAATAAAACCAGTTTCTTAAAGCTTATTTTCTTTTTGGTTACTTGTTAAAGTTCTGAGGAAGGGAGATTATGAAAACAATACAAGATAACAAGATTAAAAGAACTAAATTAAAATCATCCTGATTCAAGAAAGCTAACCGAAGTACTTCTGTGCTTTGCCTTGAGCAATTGTTCTACTGTGATGAAGCCAGACTGAACAAGATAGATGCAATTCTTCACTGAAATCTAGTCTCCAGGAGTGTTAACTGAAAGGAAAGAAAATGTAAGTTGAGGAAAAATAGAAATGCTAAAGGACTGTCAGTCAAGAAGAGTTGAAATTTCATTAATAGACAGAGATGGCATGAAAATTCCAACAGGCCAAGATAGACTGGGTGGTCTGGGGTAGGAGGAAAACTTCACTATGAAATTTAAGATACAGTGGTAGGAATGGTAAGGTCAGCTGGGCGGAACACTTCCTGCTCGAGTTGTTAGTATCACGCAAACAATTTGTAGCAGAAATCAACTGAATAAGTAACTTGGTGATGTTTTCCTCAGTGTAAACTTGATGATTTGGGAACACCATACTCAAATGAATAAAGTACAGATGTTAGGATATTTATTAAATACTTGATTTTACTGTTAATTACATCAGGTTAGTTAGGTTATTGGGGTCAAAGAAGTTTTGAAAAAGTTGCATTTTGTTGTCATTGAAGTTATTGAAAAACACCTGTTGATTTCAGTTAATGGTGCCTACTGTGTATTCTGTAACTATTTTAAAGTCACTGACAGCTCTCTCTTGTAGTATGCACTTGATGCTAAAAGATGAATCTAATACTTTTCTGATGTCCTCTTCTAATACCATATATGACAGTGAATATTTTCCTTTTTAACTGTGGTCAATACTCATAGTAATACTCATTTTGAGCAGAGTCAACACTTTTCAAATGTAAAGTCTGATTCTATTTTTCATTGAAACAGGGTTTATTAGCCTGGAGTACAGAAGTTGCTGCATATAAAGGTGTGGGGCTTTTTTTGTTTTTGGGGGGCTTTGGGTTTTGGGGGTTTTGTTTTTGGGGGTTTTTGTAATTCAGCTAGCTCATTACTACTAGCAAATGCAAGATTCATCATTTCTTCTCCTAAGAGAAGTAGTTACTATTTATTTGGAATATTGTGGGGATGGGCGGGGGGGGCACTGATTTCAAAGTTAGAATATTTTTATTTTTACTTCTCTCTGGTACCATTGCTGGTATGTGACTTAGTGATGCATACATTTTAATACAAGAAAATAAATCCTGAGGGCTCTTTTGGACTCCCTCCGGATAATAGCCCCTGGTAGAGATAACAATACCGAAACAGTTCTTTTAAAAAAACAAACAAGTACACAAACAAACAAAAACCCTTCTCCCCCTAAAAAAAGACCCAAACAGCTTGTATCCTCTATGAAGAATATTGGTCATTTAAAAGAGAAGAACAAAGGGAACTGCCATAAATACTAGTAGGTAAATTAATGCTAGATAAAAGTGTCAGCATTTTGTCCTTGGGGTAGAGTTTAGACCTCTTCCATTAGACTGAAATAAGTAGATTTAGTAAGAGATGGCCACAGGGAAACAGCAAAGGAAAAATGAGTTCTCATCGTAGATGTAATTAGAGAAAAGCTAACAGATTCTTTTTTATCAAGCTCTGACTTTGCAGTCATATGCTCTCTAGCATCTTCAAATTTCTCTGTTCAGAGTAGCAGGGTGCAATTTGGCAAAAGTAGAATATAATGCGAGTGTCGTGTCCTAGATATCTTTCAAATCACTTCAGGCTATATGGTGCAATTGTCTTTTAAGCAGACTTTCAGTGAAGTTAATTGCATGTTCTGCATATTTTGTTTCTGCTAAAATATTAGAACACCCTTTTGTTAATACGATCTTTATCCTAGAGAATACATCAAACCTAAGAAAGGCATATGTTTGTTTCTCAAAAAGCGTGTTTCTTCCTGTCTCTAGATATGTCTGTGAAGAGTAGATTCTGGAAAAGAAAGAACTGTAATTGCAGGATTCTCTGTAGTGTTGCTATGTATCTCTAGGTAACAAAATAATCCAATTCCCTTTGATACAGCTTATCATTTCATTTTGGAATGATGCTCCATATTAGAATTTTTTAGGCTGGAGGCATATTTGAACCTGAGTCTCTTCTATGTCCTGAGAATTGCCCTGACCGCTGGACTGCCCTTTCCTAAAGGCAGCTTTCTGGCTTAGAGAAACATTTTAGTGAAAGTTTAACTGGACTGTTGCCTCCAACAGTTGGGGGGGTTCCAGGATCTCCAGATACATTCATCCAGTCATTTCATTGGATCTTAGTAGCTGGGATCTTTGATCTGTTGGTTGTTTTAGTATCTAGCCAAGATAAGGTCTCACATATAGGTAGCTCAGGGTCACCTGAATAAAAAACAGAGTGCAGTGGACTGGAGAAAGCAGCTGAGAAAATTATCAGGTTTATAGTTTGCTTATTTTTGTTTAACCAGTTAAATTAATTGGATGACAAATTAACCACTGTGGTAAAAATATCCATTTGTCTCTTACTACTTTTACGTTGACTTCCTGGGATGTAATGTAACAAGGTCTGACCCTGAAACATGGGAACCAAAGAAATACAGAAAAGTTATATTTAGAAGAACATGCTTTGTCAGAGATGAGGTTTATTACTCCTACAATTTACAGATTGTAAACTGGCCTTTTTTTTTTTTTTTTTAAGTGTTGGTAGATTGTAAGCTGGCTTTTTTTTTTTTTTTTTTTTTTTTTTTTAAGTGTGGGTGGTACTGGGGCCCAACTCACCTTAAGTTGTATGGAATGGAAGAGATCAAAAATAAAACACAGTGCTTATCTACTAGGTACTGAATTATCAAATGCCCATTCACAACCAATAACTGGCAAAAATATTTTAAATTGTTTAACATTGTATTAGGCTGGCCTCACATTCTGTCAGCAATTTTCATAAGCCATTATCCATAAAGTAACAGTAATAATTGAAAATATCCAATGATACCAATCATAATGTGTTTGAATATCTTTTTCTAGAAGTTTTCAGAGACATTATCATTGCCATTCTTCATTGGCACTGTTGGATTAGAAACCACAGTTTGTCCCATTCCATGTAAGAGGGTAACTTTCTCCTGAGAGCTGAACAGGGCTTCCTTGAAGTGGGTGATTTTTTTTTCTTTATATTGAAACAAATTGGACATGCTGAAGTAATTACATTTTCAGTATTGTGGTTCTGTGGTGGAACACACAGTGTAATAATCATACCAATATCTTTTGTGTAATTATAAGTGACAGATGTCTGAGGCTCACAATCATTTTAGCCTGACATTTTCAATTATTGCAGCAGTATTGATGGAAGAGGATTAAGGAGCTCTCAGATGCCAAACTCCATTATTTCAGCTTTATGTAGAGCTGTCAAGCCCTAATAATTCCACAGGGATTTAGCCATTACAGGGTAAAATGCATGCAAAAGGTTTTCATAGCAAAGTGAAAACTATTATGGACTGTCAAAATGTAAATGATTGTAATTTAATGAATATCTAATTTTACAACTTTCGCTTAGCTATTTTAAATTATGCCCCACTCTTTAGGTGGCATAGTGGTCAACAATTAGTAATGCTCCTTAAAGAAGACTTTCAAATGTCTATTTATTTTGGCATCTTATAATTGTGACTCATGAGACTGCATAGCCTAGCCTTATGAAAATATATCCAAGGGGCTATAGAATGGATTAGTTTTTTTTTTTCTTTTGGGCTGACATCCTTATGTCAACAATTTGCAGGCTGGCCTTTCAAGTCTTTTCAAAGGCAGATAATTCTTAAAGAGCTTCCCTGCTTTATTGCTAAGATACTTTCCTGAAAAATGAGACATACTCAGTATATTGCTGACCTCTTTTAGATTATTATAGGATACTTTTAAATAAAATTATTCCATGAAGAATTGATTTTAGTCTTTATCCTTTTCTTATGGAGATTCTAAACATCTACCTAACAAATTTTCTTTCCTCATATCTTCCTGTGTTTAGGAAGCTAACTCCAAGGTTTAAAATCTCAAATTATCTCTGTACTTAAACTCAACTATTGTTATTTTGTGATACTTTTTGTTTGCTTTTTTCATGTGGCCTTCATTTGACAACTTTGGCAAAAACAGAGCTGTTGGATTGTGCATTGAAGATGACCCTTCACATCTGTTGGCGAAGATCTCTTAACCTGCAGAATTTTCCCTACTGCAGATTATATACCTGTAGTAGCTAAAAATATCACGAGAAGCCGACCTGAAATTTGGTACTTTGAGCAGAGTTATTTCATCTTTATGGATGAAAGAAGCTGATGTCTTTAAAGATAATGTACAGGAACTGAAAATGTGTCCAGAGACAAAGTAGACTCATACAGAATACTGCTGTGATCCACTCATATTTACTTATTAAAAGTTGGACTGATTGTATTCTGTTTTTCTAATTAGATTCATGAGCACTGTTTTCATTTGTCATTTATAGCAATGAACTACAATAGTCTAAAACAGGAGGTGAAAAATATGGACTGTGCAGAGCGAGACACTGATATTTCTGGTTGATGTAAATGGAGCAAGGCTTTAACTTCTGTGATAATATCTTTATTCAAAAGTAGCAATCAGGCCAATAGGACTTCCAGACTGCTAAGAACTCTTGAAGAGAAATTGCCCATAAAATGTAAGCAAAGTATTGGTCAGCTTTTCAAAGTGTTTTTGAGTTCCAACCACAACTGATAACAATCTCATATTCTGATAAGTATGCTGAAATAAAGCTTCCAGTTTATCCCCTGAATTGCTGAAACATATTCATACTCCTGATAGCCTGTCATGATGTATTTGACTGTGTCAAAAAGGTGGTGGAATTTGAGCATTCATGGTCTTACTTTGCTTGGCCTTTTCTCATTGCAAGTAACAAAGCGCTTGGGAACACAGTAAAAGGCCTTTTGAACTCCATCTTTCTCACCTGCTCTTGCCCAAGGATTGCCTAAACCTTACAAGGCTGGTGCTGGCTTGCATCCAGTGAGTTTTGACACTAAATAACTTATGGATTTGAATAGAACCCTTCATCTCAGCGATATGATAGACAACCCCTTTGTGATCAAGAGACCTCAATAGTAAACAATGGTATTGCTGATGTTATAATATTTTTTGTATATTAGAGTACATAGTGTTTAAGGTACATATAGCAAATGCTTGTTTTTCAGGTATAGCCAAAAGCCAAAAACTAGTGGATTATAAGACTTGTATTTCCTACTGATCATTTTTGGATTTTGAAGAAATATAGAGGCAGAAGCCCAACTTCATTCAAAATGCGTGTTTCTTGTTCAGAATGCCACAGGGCTGTGAGAGCAGAGCCTTCTATCAGCCAACCCGAAGAATGCTTGGTGATGTGCAAGACCCAAAAGAGAAGTAACAGTAGCAGAAACACAAAAGAACTTATAAGAAAGCAAAATTGGTGGGAAATTCTGTGCCTGACTGTTGGTTGGACTTGTTGCCCCAGTTCTTCATTCTGTTATTCCATTGTAAATATGCAATTCCACTGAACATCTGTTTATAATCTAAATAATACAACACAAGATCTTGTGAGGTGCAGGAAGCAAAATGATAAGAGAACAGTTTTGTGCCACTGAGAATGAAAATGAAGAGTGAATCTCTCTGCCTACTTATGAGCAACCCCACTTGAGAAAATTAAATGGCTCTGAGGAAACTGTAGAAGAATTCTACTTAATCCTCTCTGGCCGGAAGACTTAGAGCTCTGCTAAAGACACAGAAATGCAGCAGAACTTCTTGAGGGAAGGAGGCATATAGCATGACTGACATGGAAGGGTACTTGGAGAATTATATTTCTCTAGCTGTATGAAGATTTTTCTCAGCAAGAATTTTAATCAGATCCCTGGCTGTTGAACTTGCTTATTGTGTGTGGTTTCATCCAATTCTCAATAACAATCATTTTTTTGTGTTTAGTCACTGGGGCACACTTGTGTTTTGCTATGTTCCCTCTTGACAGCTCTAAGACCATCAAGAATCTAGCTGTTTGTTTGACTTCTGGGTTTGCTGACAATGATTACTATATGTCTTATGCTTAATTTTTTCCACTTCGATTTATAGTTAGCTAGTTTGCCTGGATCCCAGTAATTCGTTGCTATGACTGTTGGATGCTGTCCCTTGCTTTGTGTGCTCTAATGAGCTCGATAGTTCATTTTGAGCTTCTGCATCTGGTAAAGATAATAAGCATGACATCTCTGTTAGTCACAGCCGTGCCTGCGCTGAAGGGCACACTGGGTCTTTGAGTTTAAAATAGATTTCTCTTCTATAGTCTATGTGCTCGAACCCACAATAATTACTGAACAAAATGTTCTTAGACATTTGCCTGAATAGCATCAATCAATGGCATTGCTTATGAAGGAGAAAGCTATTTTTGAGGCACAAAGAAGCTATGCAAATAAACAGGCTTTTACTTTCCTGCGCTACCAAAATCCAGACCTGACGCTTTTGTTTTCATTTAATTTAATCAACAGGTACACTTTAATCAGAGCATTAAGCCTGTATGTGCTCCTTCCCCACAGAATGGAAAAATGGAAGGACCGTTCCCTTTTGTCCTTAAATGATATACTGTTAGTCCAAGGAGAGTCTGTATACAGTGTTACATCAGTGACTGTGGTGGGGTGACTTTAAGAAAAATTCGCCAAGTTTGGCTGTGCAATAAGAAATTGGTGAAAACAGGAATAAAATCCAGGGAAAACCCTCACATACTGAGGGTAGTGAAGAGTCATGGTTTATTTATTCAGAGAATGGGGATGAATCTTGGCTTATTAAAAAGTGTTTTTTCTCTGTTTTTGTGGAAATTCTCTAAGGGTGATTTAGCCTCTAGTAGTGCAAGTTGCTCTGTTGAACAGTTGTTAAGAGGAGTCCTCCTCTTAACAGGTGGAGCCTTACGCCAGGCAGCTTCCATGTAGATTCATGGTAGCCTCTTCAGTAATAATAAATGCGTCAAGAATGTATCTGCTGATGGCCCCTCTTTGCACTTTTGGTAGCCATATGAGGCACTTGGAGAACATTTATTGTGAAATACTGTAAACTGCTGTTAAATGCTGTAGAAGATTGGATATCTGGGAGCTGACAGTGCTCCATAGATTAACAAAGTGTGAAGTCATGTGTTCCTTTGGACAGGAAAAAAATCAGTAGTTAGAGCACAGTCATGCAGACAAGTTATTTTAGAGTGATGAGTTAGGACTATCAGCTGATCTAAAATAACTGCGATGATGCAGACTCTTAGTCTGTTGCAAATGCAATTAGAATTAACTGAGGTCTCAATAGAAGGCAGTTGTCCAGGTGTGTAAGCCATTACTTACCCAAACTATTGTTCCTAGTATCCAAATTATTTGAGAAGAACAGAGGAATACGTATATTTTGGCCATAGGATGCAGTCAACTTTTGGGGAAATGGCAGGTTTTAAAGGAAACAGCAATGCTATCCCTGAGAAAAGTATTCAGGGTAGGTATTTGTTTCACAAGAAGCTTAGTTCTCTGATAAATCTGGAGGCGGGGTTGTTTTTTTTCTTCGTAAATTTTGTTTTTTAGTCCAGTACTTCCGGAAGAGTCTTGCAAACCATTACATACAGTAATGATATTTAAAATCCAATATATAGCTTTAAAGTAATTAGCAGATACTGCTGTCATTTGTGGGGGAGTCTTAGAATGTATATTCATATTTATTTTGTTTTGCTACTGCTGAAGTGAGGCAAACAGTAACAAGTCTATAGTTACAGAAAGCTAGAACAATCGAATCAGCATCATACTGATAGATGCAGATACAATTAATAGTTTGATTGATGTATTTTAAGGAACGCAATCTTGTCTGGTAACTTGAAAAGCCAATTTATTGACACCAGTCTTTAAAATATGATGAAATATCTGGTAAAACTGCCTGTGTGTGCTGTTTCCATTGGCATTATTATTAATATACCTAGTGCATGTGTGTACAGGCTCTATACCTTGCATATGCACTGCGTAAGTGCTTTGTATGTATGCATCACATACAAATATAGAAAGAGAGCCAGAAACAACTGTGAGTCTGGCCTTGTTTTCTGGCTGAAGACTTTGTGGAAATATTGGCAGTGTTAGTCTTTTGAGTGAATGGAGAAAGGGGAAAGGATGTAAATGAAAGCCACGTTATTTCATGATGCAAAGATATGAGATGAACCATGTAAGTTCAAGTCCATCCTCTCTGAAGTCAAATGGAATTTTAAAAATTGATTTCAAGATGAATAGTGTGAAGTCTTCTGATGTATTTTAGGAGCAAAGTCTAAGTTGTTAGGAGAAGCAAAAATAAAAAAGGAGCTGCTTGCCCCATAGTGCTATTTTGTATGATATTTGTATTGACTAAAAATGCAAAACTGAATTAAAATAGGTCACACTCCAATTTGACATTCAGTCTGGAGTTCTAAAAGCTTGGGAGAAGCCGTTAGAATCCAAGAACAGCTTTTACAACTCAGGCCTCTTTATTCTAAGCTGGGTGTATCCATCAGCTAGGCAGCTTGAAGTTGGCATGACATGGAAGAAGTAGGTCTTTTGGGGATGGAGGGCAGGGCAATGACCAGGGCCTGATTTGACATATTCTCCCCCAGACAGCTACTTCCTTGTTGGCAGACTGACTCAAGGTGGTGCATGCAACTGTTTTACCTGTGTATAGCTCCTCAATGTTTTTCTGGTCTATGACAGAAGGAGTTTCACTGTATAAGTGGTATGTGATAAAGCCTTATTATTGAAGAGGACGGATATGAGAAGTAAAACCTGTATGATATTGATTTCTAATAAGATAGTAATGAAACAAAAATGATGTTACTACTAAAATGTATGGTGAGGACCAGTGCTCAGTCACATCACTTTGATCTGCTCCATTCCCTTTCCTGTGTTTACATATTGCCTGCCTATTTTCCCTTGGAATTCCTCAGGAAAGAAATACAGCTGCGAATCAAATATCTAATGCAGGAACAGAAAATTGCTAATGCTAAATTGCTGCTAGCCATGCGATAGCTACACAGCAATGGTAAATACCTCAAGTCTTGCTTCCAACTCCAAATAGTAAAAGTAAGATTAAACAGGACCTTTAGATCCCAGCTTTTTTTTTTCCTTCTAACTAAGTTCTTGACTCAGTCCTGATTTAATAAAAAAGAATTTAGTTTGAAAGAAGAGCAGAATCTGCCTCTGCAACACTCAGAAGGACAAGAGAGTAGGGAAAGCATAAGACGGTTGCTCCTATTATAACATCTGTAGTAACAATGGAATGATACAGTAGAGGGGTATAGCTTCCAGGACCAGAAAATTTTCTGGTTACCGGTTTTGTTCAAATGATAAGCTAGAAGTAGCAAACGCTCCCTTTTTAAGTGGCCATGCTGTTTCAAGGAATAAGCATGCTTGCTTTCTGTGTTGTGGAAGAATGTGAACACTGGCAGTGTTTTATTTTTGACACCCCAACGGACTTCAAGGTTTTAGAGTGGCACAGTATCTAGCCAATGTTTGAGAACCTCTCTGACCTCTCCCTAGAAATTATGTGAATATTTAAAAATATTTTAAATGTTTAATGCATACATAGTTTGCATTTATGGCTGAACTTGAAACTGTAACTGCTTTAACATTTGTATGTGACTTTTCTACAAAAGAGAAATTTATCTTTAGGCACAGTGGTGTTTTATTACTGAATAAATTCACTCACTATAGCAGAATATAAGGGTGTATTATGCAGAGTTTTATACCTACATTTTGCTAAGCTGCACAGTAATATTAGAGAGTTAATGCGGCACGATAGGGGAAAAAATACACATACAGTTTATCATTGTGAAGAACCACTAGCTAACTCGTATGCCATAAAACCAAATTTAAACTTTTCAGAGTTACAAATGAAATATAAATGCAATTTCCCTCCCCCTACCTACTCCTCACTTTGAACATAGGCAGGCTGGTCTGGGTCATAGGTTATTGGAAAACAGTAGAAAATCTGGGTCCTTGGTGAGCTGTGGCTCCCTGCATGCAAACGTAAACTGAGACTCCAATCTGGATAGTAGTATTCACAAAACATGAGTGAAAAAGAGTCTGCTCTTCTGTCTTAGTTTGTGTGTTTAACTTGCAGAGGTCTACTTCCTTATGAGATCTGTTTGAACTGCTCTGAACCACCTCCTTTGAACTGCTGGGTCCCTCTATTTTCATTGATCACAATCAGCAGAAGCTGAGGCTGCTCAGCATTTTCCATAGAACACAATGGAAGGCTTGCAATCAGTGTGAAACTTCTGGTGACCTCAATGGTCAGGCTGAGTGCTCTACAGTATCAGGCTCTAGGTTAGCTGCTGAATTGAGAGGATTTCTGTGGGAGTTGAATGTGAATGCGACCATATACTGATGGCATTGAAACAAAACTCATATTTCACAGTACTAGCAGAAAATAAGGAAGAGGAACAGTAAGAAAACTAATGTAACAATATGTTACAGCTACCTGGGACTTGGATACAGGTGGCAAGCAGTTAAAGTACCAAGTGATTAATACTCTGTAATGAGAAGATTGTTTAGAGCTGGTGTTTTCAAGACCTTCAAATTGACACCTAAATCTAATATGCTACTTTCAAGTCTTTGTGTGATATCCAGTTGGTTTCCAAAAACGTTTAGGCTTTGTTTTTTTGAAATTGGCTGGAAAAGAGTTGTTTGGGGTATTTTCCTGTACGCAAAGTAAAGCACTAGAAATGGACTTAGAATAGTCTGTCTGATTATTATATCCTTATGCTGTTATTTGATGTAGCCTCTTGGAAAAGAGAACTCTTCAGAACTTAGTCATTACACACCACGACAAGTGTGTTATGCAGACTTCTAGAAAAGTCTTTTCTAGATTGGAACCTGATACCTTTTTCAGAACTTTGGGTTGGGATTTGCACTGCAGAGATGCTAACTTTTATGGTTTGGGCAAAAAGGGGAAGAAATTCTGTTTGGCCTGTTTCATAATTGCCAACTTTGGTACTTTAAGTGGTAAGCTGGGAATAGACAAAACTTAATACCATCAGTGTTCCTTCATCTTGGCTATAACAGGTTCCATATGAGGCATTTTACTGGGTGATAGGCTTCTGAATAAGATCTTATTTTCTAAGAATAGTAAAGATTTCTAGACAGTCTTCAAGAGGGCACTCTTTTTCTCCATTTGTCTCTTTAAACTCAGCACAAAAATTTACTCATATAATTTCAGTCTGTGTATGTAATTACTACTGTATCAGTTAGGAATGCATCCAAGAAGGAAGGGTTCTGTACATTTGGAGCTTACCAGCTTGTGCATAGTTGTCTCTCCTAAGCCAAAGTTTTGTAGGGATTGAAAGGGAAGTTAAGTTTGATACCGTTTAAGAAGTACTGCATAGAAGAAGTAGTATCTGCAGTGGGAGAAGCCTTGTTAAATCTCTGTACAGAGTATATTTACTTAGTTTTCCTGAATACTGATAGTAAACTATAGAACCATACTTAAGAGGAGAGTTCTCCATATTTCTTTACTCATTTGTGCTAGAAGACATGGGGAATATCTAATCAATATTTTTTTCTTCTCTCATAAATTCTCTTTAGAAGAATTCTTAAATTTGCAGAGCAGTTTCAAGGACATTTGACTTATAAAAAGCAGAGGTAAAGCTCTAAGAGTATAAGAATGTTAGTGCACTTTGAATAAGACAAGTCTTTACAGATGAATACATTAAACAATGTTGTCAATACATCAAAATAAGAAGGTAATAGAATTCTAAAAAACCTGCTATTTCAAAGTAAAACTTGGTAACTTCTGTAGCGTTCCCAGAGAAACCATAATAATGGCATGAAAAGAAATTTCTGGTGTCTGCTTAGATCATCTGAGAAGCTTGCTGGAGATTGTGGGAGATTTCTGGGAACCCTCTGAACAACCAGAGTGCCTGCTGCTGACAGCTAAGGAGAGCTAGGTAAGGACAGCCACAGGTCTGTCCCTCAGACTATTACCCCCTGCTGCTCTTCCATGTGGGTGCCAATGAAACCATCAAGGGCAACTTGGAAAGTATCAAATGTGACTACAGAGCTCTGGAGCAGTTGTCGGGGTATGGAGACCTGGGTGGTTTTCTCCTCCATCCTGATGGGAAGAATGTGAGGAGGACTGCAAGTCAACAGTTGGCTGCACAGCTGATGTGGGCAACAGGATTTTGGTTTCTACAACCGTGGGACACTTTTGAAGATTGACATCTGCCTGGGAGAGATGAGATCCATCTCACTAAGCAGGGCACAAGTGCCTTTGCCAACGGGCTGGCCAACCTCATAAGGGAGGCTTTAAACAAGGAAAGATGGGGGAAGGGGAGAGTTATAGGGACCACACAATCAATAGAACAGGGCTTAAGTGGGGGTGCCTCAAGTATTTGCATGCACGGAAGGAAGTGCCTACAAGACAACACTGTGGGGAAACCTCTTGCACCCCTTCTTGGAAATTGGCATGCTTGAATGCCTCTCTGAAGTGCCTGTACACAAATGCGTACAGTGTGGGGAATAAATGAGGAATTAGAGATCTGTTTGCAGTTGCAGGGCTATAATCTCGTGATTAAGGAGATGCAGTGGGATAGCTCAAATGATTGGAATGCTGAAATGGATGGATACAGACTCTTTAGAAAGGACAGTCTGGGAAGGTGAGGAGGGGGAGTTGCCCTTTATGTGAGAGAGAAGGGAGGATTCACGGAGCTCTGCCTAGGGGTGGGTGATGGTCTGAGTGAGAGTTTATGGATAAGGATTAAAGGACAGACTAACATGGGTGACACTGTTGTGGGTATTTGCTACAGGCCACCTGATCAGGAAGAAGTAGTAGGAGAGGCCTTCTACAGACAGCTGGAAGTAGCCTCACATTCACGGGCCCTGGTTCTCATGGGTGACTTTAACCACCCCGATATCTGCCAGAGGGATAACACAGCAGGGTACAAGCAATCCAGGAGGTTCCTGGAGAACATCGATGAGGAGCCAATGAGGAGAGGTGCTCTGCTGGACCTCATACTTTCCCACCAGCCCTTCTTTGTTTGTGATGTGAAGGTTGGGGGCAACCTTGGCTGCAGTGACTATGAGATGGTGGAGTTCAGGATCCTGAGAGGAGGGAGCAGGGCAAAGAGCAGGATCACAACCCTGGACTTCCGGAGAGCAGACTTTGGCCTCTTCCAGAACCTGCTTGGAAGAATCTCATGAGATAGGGTCCTAGAAGGAACAGAGGTCCAAGAAAGCTGGTTGATATTCAAAGCTCACCTCCCCCAAGCTTAAGAACATCCCAAAGAGCAAGAAATCAAGCAAAGGGGGCAGGAGACCTGCATGGGTGAACAAGGAGCTCCTGGCAAACTCAAACAAAAGAAGGAAGCCTACAGAGGGTGGAATCAGGGACAGGTAACCTCGAAGGAATATAGGGATGTTGTATGAGTATGCAGGGATGGGGCTAGCAAGGCCAAGGCCCATCTGGAGTTTAATCTGGCAAGGGATGTCAAGAACAACAGGAAGGGCTTCTATAAATAAATCAGTAACAAAAGGAAGACTAGGGAAAAGGTGGGCCCACTGCTGAATGGGACAGGAGCTCTGGTGACAAAGGCTACAGAAAAGGCAAAGCTACTGAATGCCGAGCCTTGGTGGCAAAGGCTACAGAAAAGGCAAAGATACTGAATGCCTTCTTCACCTCAGTCTTTACTGGTAAGACTGGTCCTCAGGAATCCCAGGCTCTGGAGACTGGGGAGAAGGTCTGGAGAAAGGAAGACTTTCCCTTGGTTGAGGAGGATCGGGTTAGAGATCACTTAAGCAAACTGGACACACACAAGTCCATGGGCCCTGATGAGATACACTCATGAGTGCTGAGGGAGCTGGCTGATGTCTTTGCAAGGCCATTTTCAATCATCTTGTAATGGTCATGGCCGTCAAGAGAGGTGCCTGAAGACTGGAAGAAAGCAAATGTCACTCCAGTCTTTGAAAGGGCAAGAAGGAGGACCCAGGGAACTACAGGCTGGTAAGCCTCACTTTGATCCCTGGAAAGGTGCTGGAGCAGCTAATCCTGGAAACCATTGCCATCTCTAAGCATGTGGAGGAAAAGAAGGTGATCAGGAGTAGTCAGCATGGTTTCACAAAGGGGAAATCATGCTCACCCAACCCGATAGCCTTCTGTGATGGAATGGCTGGCTGGGTAGATGAGGAGAGAGCAGTGGATGTCGTCTACCTTGACTTCAGTAAGGCTTTCGACACTGTCTCTGATAACATCCTCATAGGCAAGCTCATGAAGTATGGGCTAGATGAGCAGACAGTGAGGTGGATTGAAAACTGGCCGAATGGCAGAGCTCAGAGGGTTGTGATCAGTGGCACAAAGTCTAGTTGGAGGCCGGTAGCTAGCAGTGTACCCCAGCGGTCAATACTGGGTCCAATCCTGTTCAACCTACTCACCAGTGACCTGGATGATGGGACAGAGTGCACCCTCAGCAAGTTTGCTGATGCTACAAAACTGGCAGGAGTGGCTGACACACCCGAGGGCTGTGCTGCCATTCAGAGGGACCCGGACAGGCTGGGGAGCTGGGCAGAGAGGAACCTCAGGGAGTTCAATCAAGGGAAATGCAGAGTCCTGCACCTAGGGAGGAACAACCCCATGCCCCGGTACAGGCTGGGGGCCGATCTGCTGGGAAGAAGCTCTGCAGAGAAGGACCGGGGGTCCTGGTGCACCGCAAGTTGATCGTGAGCCAGCAATGTGCCAGGAAGGCCAGCAGTCTCCTGGGCTGCATTAGGAAGAGGATTGCCAGCAGATGGAGGGAAGTGATCCTTCCCCTGTAACTCAGCCCTGGTGAAGCCACACCTGGAGTGCTGTGTCCAGTGCTGGGCTCCCCAGTACAAGAGAACTATATGGAGCTACTGGAGCAAGTCCAGCAAAGGGCCACTAAATGATTAAGAAACTAGAACAATCTCTCATATGAGGAAAGACTGAGAGAGCAGGAGTGCTCAGTCTGGAGAAGTGAAGACTGAGGGGGCATCTTAACAATGCGGTTAAACATCTGAAGGGAGGGTGCAAAGAGGATAGGGCCAGACTCTTTTCAGTGGTGCTCAGTGATAGGATGCGAAGCAACGGGCATAAACTGAAACACAGGCAGTTCCATCTGAACATGGGGAAAAGCCCCTTTACTGTAAGGGTGTCTGAGCACTGGAGCAAGTTGCCCAGAGAGGTTGTGGAGTCTCCTTCCTTGGAGATATTCAAGAGCCATCTGGACAGGGTCCTGGGCAACATGCTCTAGGTGACCCTGCTTGAGCAGGGGGGTTGGACTACATGATCTCCCGAGGTCCCTTCCAACCTCAACCATTCTGTGATTCTGCAAAAGCAGTAATTTTAGTTTTGTACTGGTCTGTACCTTCTTCCAAGATGTATATATTTTAAGAAGTGGTTGTCTACTTCAGTCAAAATGCTGACATGAATCTACAGCCGAGGCTGAATTTACAGAAGTTCTAAAGCCAACATGTCAGGATAGGTGGAGAGACAATGCATGATTTTAATACCCTTTGCCAGTGGGAATTCTTTGAGCTCAAAGTATTAATGTCTTCCACATTAATGTGCAGTGAAATGAGTGTAGCATTAATCTTCATGGAAAGTTCAGTTCTCCTAAGACTATAGAAGGATACTATAAACCACATTAGTAGAAGGAAGGAGCTAGGTAACACTGGGTTGCTTTTATATATTTTTAATCTGATGAAAGTCTTAATATTTTCTCTCTCTGCAATTTGTCAGAATCAAGCATTCAGGATGACAGATTATAAGTGTCTTGATACTGTGAGCATTTGTGTGTGTGGCTCATACATCTTTCTTTAGTTTGAAATTTTAAGACCCAATTCATAACAACAACAAAAAAAACCCTGAAATAACTATAGTATCACCATTTATGCTATTGTACCTGAGAATCTGTCTGTATTTGTATTATAAATGCCCTGTTTTCTGGAGGCTTCATTTCTGCTATAACAATTATGCCTTAGGTTGAATGTTAATTCATAATGTTGTCACTTGAAAGTAGATCACACTTCAGTGATATAGAAATAGGTTTTTCTGTGTATGGAAGAAGGAATGGAAGAACTGGGGCTTATTTGACAGCACAAAAACGTACAAATGTAAGTGTACCAGTCTGCTTTGTTGCTTTTGCAGACACATAAAAATCTTTGTGTTTGCAAAGGCAGTTCATTATTGTTCTCTCAAATAATGTTTTTTCCCTTTGACATCACTGTTTCTTGCTGTCAATGTGATTAGACTGTCGTGAACCTGATTTTAAGCATGACTTCACGATCAGAGGGGGATGGAGTATGAAGAAACAGGCACCCAGGCAGTCACTGAACTTGATCTTGCAACAGAAAGAAGTGTATGTAGGGGAGAGGGAATGCTGTGCTACAAGCATGGGATTTGCTAAAGAGGTCAAAGAAAGCAGGAGGAATAGACTGGTGATCTGGTAAGAGAGCTATGCCCTGAATTCATTATGGCATTTGTGTGGTGGCAGCAAGAGCTTTTTACAGACGATCTGTCAGAAGAGGAATTTTTGTGTCTGTGGCTAACCCGTATGACAGCCCCAGCTCGCACTTTTTGTTAAGATCAGCTCTCTGAACACTTGGACAATGCAATACTCCAGGGAGGCAGAAGGAGTAAGATGACAAGGGGTCGGCCTCTAAACTTCATGTGTATGCGCTGGATTGTACTTAAACCAGCATGATCTTACTACGCTTTGTCTCTGCCCTGTGGCGTGGCTACTGTGTCTGTGCAGATCAGGCATTTAAGTTTGCCTAGTGTTCAGCAGTGCAAGTAAAATTTTCCATGCTCAGTGGATCTTAGTTTTCTTACATGTCCTTTATCATTTCTCAACTGCTTGCAGGATTAGCTCTGTTCATTTTGGTAGCTGAGAAGACAGATGATTAAGAGGACTTCTGCTATGTAGTTCTTTATACAACAGAGCTCTCACTGGCATCAGTGAGAATAGGACCATCTCTAATGTCTCAGTTTACACATCAGAAAACGTAGTAAATCTGACTACAGAGTGATCTAGTGAGGCTTAATTTATGGATTTTTATGCAGCACTTCGATTTTTTTGGTTATATGTGTCACTGCAAAAAGTACAATGTAGTTTTCTTGCTAGGACCTCTTTTTGCAAACTCATTTATGTGATTAATCCAGATTCCTGCTAACAGTCCTTGAAGTCAGTAAAGCTAGTCAGGTAAATGCAGTTTCGATGGATGAATATCCTCATTATCCTGGATGACATGAATAATTACAAAATCTAATTTTTAGTTTGCATATATTTGGAAATGTATACGTGTGTATATATGTACACACAGAGAAGGACATATTCTTGGATTTTCCTGTCTTCATTGATATATTACGACCTTGTTGATTTTTCCATGGCATTATTTTGCAGTAATTATTGGATATCTGTCTTTACTTATTTTATCCTTGTATTGATGTTTTGCAAAATATTATTGTTTTGTCTTGGAGAATAAGTAAATACCAAAATGTTGTATTCACAAATTGTCTAGATAGAGACATACCCATATTATTATTCCTAGATTCTTTCAGGTATCCATTTTTATATACTATTTTTCCTAGGCATGTAAATTTTTATAAGAGTACTTTCTTTTACTATGTGCCTGATCAGCAGCATCTGCTCCAAAAAGTGATTTGATTTCCTTACATTCCCAAGGATGAGACACAAATGGCTTTGTTTACTAATAAGATCCTTTTAATAGTGTGACTTCTAATTCCCAGGAACTATCAAGGCAACCCCCCCCCCCCCCCCCCCAGTCTTGTTCTTTAAGTTTGTAGCCCAAAGACATTTAAAGACCAAGGACATTTAAAATTCAGGGTCATGGGGAAAAATTTACACCAACATTGCTGCAGAGAAACTTGTCTTCCAGATGCATTCAGAAAGTAAGGGAAGCTTTATTTAGTTTTACAGAGAGTTTTTTTTCACCTACTTAGTTACCGGAAGTAAACATCACAGATCTTTGCCTAATGCAATTTTCATATATCAGTACTGAAGTGGGAAGGTCGGCACAAATTCAGAGTTCTCCATACTGCCTGTGGCTTGTCCTGTCACTGAAGTCTTAGACAGATACAACAGCATCCACTGCAGAGTTTTTCTCAGGGCTTCCCTAATGTTAGTTTCTGACAGCAGCTACAGAACAAGAGTAAAGCTTTGATTTGCCTGGTGAGACTAATACCCAGATTTCCCCTTTATGTAGCAATGTAGGAGTTCTGCAATTCCAGACAAAACATCTCTGTTTTGACTGAGGACAGTGCCAACCAGGAATGTTGCTGGTGCAAAGACTCAGACTGGCAGTGCCAGCAATATTAAGCATATTCAGACAACAAAACAGAACCTTGAATTACATTGGTCACTTACCTTGCATAGGTTGAAGCACATTTTTGCAAGTTTGTCTCTGTTATTTGACACCACTTTTTAAGGTTGCATTGAAGAATCGTGTGGTTGTCTTCTGTAATCTTGTCAAACATGAAAACTAGTTTGTCCTCCTGCAGAAGGCCGTACCCTCAGTAAATGGACCATGACAGTGTTTCTTTTGATGTAACCTGTATTTGAGTAGCATTTTGGTCAGGTTATTCCAAATTCCCACTGAGTATTTCCAACAGACTGGATGCTGGCAGAGAGATTTATCTTTTTTTTTTTTTAATTTCTTAAGCAAGGGACAGGGTATTAGGGGATATTCCTCCTTCACATTTGGGTTGCTTTTATTTTTTTCATGAGATTTAGGATTTTTGTTTTGCCAAAGTTAACCTCTTAATTTTGATGATAAGATGTGACCCAATGAGAGTATTGCCAAATCTTGTTATATTGTGGTGATTTGCCTAGGGTTTATAGCTTAAAAGGATATGGTGTTTCTAAAGGGCACTCAGTTCTCAGCAGTATACCTATCTCTAGTACAAAACTTCAGTTTCCTGGACAATTAATTGTCCGTTAAGTCAAAAAAAAGTCACCAGTATCTTCAGTATTCCCCGTTCTTGCTTGTTTTTGTTACTGAAATGCAGATATTGAGGGGTCACCATGTTCACTGACTTATTATTTACAGTCTTTGCTGAGCATGGGTTCCACCATCCTTCCGGGACAGCTGGTTCTGTATACAGGCAAACAGAAGGGAGTTCAGTGTATTCTTTGGAATTTGATAGTGTGGTTTCTGTTTCTTGATGTTAATACCATTCTGTTCCCTATATATAAATTGTCTCTATTTGTTCACTGTTTGACAATTAATTCTATGAGGAAAATTTCAGATGTTTCCTCCAACATGTGAATGTCACACTTTCACTCCTTTTGTATGCTTCTTTTTGAAATACAGAAAAATATTCCAAGACTAAGCAATTGTGGGTTTTTTTCCCTCTGAATTTTCTGTTGTCAGACCACTAATACATGGATGCACATGCTAAAGCACCAACCAGCACAGGTGATGATAAATGTAGCTAGCAAATTTTATTGGATACTGAGCTAACAAATACCCCATTTGAGGGGCTTTCTCACTACCCTGCTTTGATGCAATACTTGCATGACTAAGACTCTTATCAGCTTAAATTAGGTGAACAAGGATTACATTTACTACAGGTTCTGCATATCTTCCATTTGCAGTGCCACTGACAAAACTTGGAAGAAAAGATTATTCCAAGCTGTTCCCTGTGAACTATATATGCTCAAAAAGGTGGTGGTGGGAAGCGAAAAGAAAAGAGGGGGGAAAAAAACCCCCAGCCCTTTTTGAAAGGAAGAGATTTAAGCTACTGTAGCCTCTGGGAGCAGTAATTTATATTCGGCAATTTATGAGTGCTTTACTGACTTCCTCATTATTCACTGAAAAAAATCCATACTTATTTTAGCACTGTATTGACATGTACTCTAGGTATTTCTAAGACATGTCAATACAGTATTTCATATGAACGTACGCACTTTTCAAAATATATTACTAAAAAATTCCTAATGGGGCTATTTCTACTGTATATATATGATATGTATCTATTCAATCTATTTCTCTAATGAACCTTTGAACTCCAGGGGTGTATGGCAAGGTTAGAGGAAGAAGAAAGTTACTAGGGCACCACTGCTGTACATGCTGTGCATTTTAAAGAGCAGTAAATTCACTTAACTTTTTAGTTCCATTCTTCTAAATCATTGTGCCCACTGAAAGGGGAGTGTAGAACTGTTAGACTGTTTGCCCAGTGCAGGAAGGACTAGCTCCCACACTTGGATCTGTTTCAGGTTGCTGGCCTAGGTTTGTAGTCTGTCATTCACATAAAAATCTTGAACCAGAGGTTCTTCCTTGGCCATGATGGAAGGTCCCAGGAAAATAAACCTGTGTGTTGCCCTTTATCCTTAATCTGGTGTCGTGTATAGTACCAGTTGCAGGAACCATGTCCTTCTGATGCTTCCTAAGTGGACTTTCAGCAATTCCTCATGGAAAACACACAATTATTTCCTATTCTGTTTCTGTAAATAATTTCAAATAGTTGTTCCCAGACCTCTTGCTCTTCAGAGGTACATACCGCTCGTCTACACGAGATTAGGTAGAACAATGGCTTAATGCACTATATTTTCATTGCTGCAAATTTAGTCTAAAATTTTGCTGTAGCTTATATGCCAGCCCCATGGGCCAAATGAATATCTACCGTAAGCCTATAGTCTTTTAAAAAATTTGCATTAGAAATAAATTTGGTGCAGGGTATGATACAGAAATACTTTTTTGTCTGGTTGATGAGAAGAATTAAAGGAATGGATTGTTCAATTAAAAAAAAAAATTGCTTAAATGTCTTCTTAAGAAGTAGTCTGAAAGAATGATATTGCAACTGCATTATCAACACAGACATGCCTCCTTCACTTTTATTCTTACTAATGCCTTCTTACAGGTTCAGAAATGTTAAAATCCCCATATTGAAAATAAATTGGAAAATGTATATATTGGGTAAATTCATTTTCTACACATTTCAGGATTTTCTAAGGAATATTTGCCTGTGCTGTCACAGAAGGTTTTAAAGTATTAAAAGACTTGATCACTACAAACAGCTAGGAATGTACGAGAAGACACACTAGTATTATCTCATTTCCATTTATTGCAAATTCTGCATGGAGCAGAAAGTAATTAGGATATTGCGATCTTAGGCTTTGGAAACTCTACAAACAGGATAAACTTTCATAGGTGGCAAAATAAAAATACGCAGAATCAAACACCGCCTAAAGCTCTAGTGTGTGTTTGGCTTCATATGTCAGCACCATACAGAAATGAAGAGGGAAAGTTCAGAAAATAGGTGCAGTGTGGTACACAGGACAAGGGAAAAAAACAAAAATATGGGAGAAATAAGAAAGAAATGGTAGTAACAGAGAAGAAAACATCAACACCAAAAGAATGAAGAAAATACTAAAGCCCATGGGACAGGTGTACCCTGAATTCATTCTTTTCTCAGTGCAAAAGATTCCAGTGTTTGGGAATATCGTAGCAAATTGATTTTTCTCTTGTTGTGTAAATGCTCACATAGCTGCTCACAAAGATAAATATGTTCAGGGTTTCCAAACATCTAGCACACTATCTAACTGCTGTTTCAGGAACTCTCTTTCTGGTGGGGGGAAAGTGACTTAGTTGATACACAGGAGACATGCAGTAGTGCTACGTGTTCATGGAAGCTGATTTCTAATTCCTTTTGATGTCAAATTGTTATTATATTCTTATTGCTTTATTTTTTAATGATCTCTTCAGTTTTTTAACTTTTAAAATAAGTAGAATGTGTCTTTCAGAAAATAAACAATGACTGTGCTTTAGGCGCAGAGATATATTAGAACAACATAGGATTCATTAATCCAACAGGGAGAAAAATCTCATACAATGTTAGATTGGAATCTGTTGGATGATATTCTTTAAGCTAGGGCAGTATCTTTATCTTCATTTAAAGAAGGGACAATTTAAAACTGAAATCCTATGCTGTATTGGTCCTGAAAATAAGAAATTTTACAACATTTTGATACCATGTGACTTTTTTTGGTCCCCATTCAGTCAAGCTTCAGGTTAGGATGTGCCTTGCAAGCAAGTATGGATTTAACTGTGGACAGCGTATGTGTATTGGTCAAAGCTCAGACACCAAAGATGGTGCTGTTGAATCTAACAGGTTGTTGGTTTCAAGAATATTGATCATGAGATATTACTGTCTCCTGTATTGAATTTGGCATTGATGGACGGAATAATTCTGAAACAGTTGGCTTGTTCTTCTTTGAAAGGTTGGTTGTAATGAGTAGTTTAATTCCTCTTTCTGCATGCAATAGTGCAGTGTTCAGCCTTGTTACTATGCTCAATAAACATGGATATTTGGTGAGAAAAGATGCAAATAATTAGCGTTACCACATATTGATGATGGTAAGGTTTAGTGGTATCTCACCTCTGTTAGGCTTTGAAGTATCCTTTCTCTCCTTGGCTAGGAACCTGGATGAAAGCGAGGCTGTGGTTAAAGCTATATATTTAACATAGAGGTTATGGTTCACTTGTGAAGCAGATAGAGGGGCTCATCCTAAAGGGAATGAAAGTCATTTCTGATGTGGCACCATTGGCATGAAGGAAATGGATTTAGAACAGCATGTTTCCTTTTTTTTGTAAATGAGTCTGACCAGTAAGAGAACAAGATGGCAATGTGAGACTACTCAGCTCAAAAAGGATCATGAAAATGGAAATATGTACATATACACACCCACAGAGTAACATATTGTTTTATAGTGCTTGTAATTCTATAATACTATATATAATTATATGGGTGGGTGTGTATATATGACATATATGTATATACAACAAAAATTAAAAAGTGGATTTATCCCTTATTTCTGACAATATTCAGTGAGACCAAATTTTTACTTATAAAGTCTCCCTGCCCCTTCTGTAATAGGTTCTTTAGAAGCTTATTTTATACAAACCCATCTTTGAAGCCAAGTCTTCTTATGATCTGTCACAAAACCAGAATATTTCTGGAACGTTTCTCACCTGATCTGCTCTACTCTCTAGAGTTGACTCTACATGCAACTCTGACAGAGACTAAGTTTCACTGTGTTTAGTAGTACCTGTCTAAAAAATGTGTGAAATGGGTCTTCACTTTTGTTTGCTCTAATTCATCTATGCACATTACACCGCATGTTTCTTTGCAAAGGCAGATACTGTTATATCCACATCTAGGGCCTGATTCTACAGGACTTTCTCACTGACCTCAGCAGAGGACTTTGTGTTGGAATTTATATTTTGTATATGCAGCTTTTAAATCCTTAATTTGTTGCAGTTTGCCTCTTTGAGTGTGAATGCAGAAAAATATGGGAGTGCAAACATGCAATCCAGTTTCTGAAAACACACGAGCAGAGTATGCAATGCAAGGTGTTTGTTTAGGGTCTATAGTCAGCATTGGGATCCACAGTTTTTGCTATCTGTAGAGGGGGGAAAAATAATTTTTTGCAGAAGAGGGTTCATTTTCTTTCGCTTAATACTGTAAAACAAAATCAAAACTGAAAGTAGGGCCATTTTTTCAGTGTGTCTAAGGAAAATATTTTGAGAATAATCCAAATTACTAATACTTATTGTATTATGAACAAGAAATCTGACTAAAAATAATAGTTTAAAACTGGGACAAAAACTGAGGGAGTTTTTTTGATCAATGTTTATATTGTCTGAATATTTATTGAATGATCAGTTGTGCTCATATCACAAGCAGCATAATAGCTATTTATAATGCCATAGAAAATGCTTCATCAGTCTTTGGAGAGAGCTGAAAAATAAAAGTAATTTGAGACAGGTGGTAACTTTATAGTCCACATCCACGTTTTTAAACACAATGCTTACAGGCAGAAAGATTAAACTTACGCTTGCTCTGGCTGTTCTCTCTCTTTTTTTTTTTCTTCCTTCCCTGTAAGTTACAATTACAGATGGAAGGGGAACACTGGAAAATGGAAGCTTTTGTGGTTTTCTGAGTGAATATGCAAAATAATTCAGTCAAAAATAAATTTATTTATATCTTACTATGTGAACACAGAAGGGGATTGGTTGAGAATACCACTTTAGTGATATTAGTTAGAGTATGTAGTTAAGTCATGCATTCATGATTTTTCACTGATGGCATAATACTGTGTCAGACTAGCTTATCAGCAATAAGTATCCAGAGAACTGTAGAAAGTTATTGCAAACCCAACCTGAATGATCACTGTTTTTTCCCATATGAGGTCAGTCCAACTGAGATGAAAATGATCCTTTGGAAACAGTATTACACTGAAATCCTGTAAAAGGGGTATTGATACAGTTTGTATGCTATGTCTCATTGCTATTTAAAGTGTTCAAAGTGCTATTTAAAGTGTTCAAAGTGGTGACTTGCATTTGAGAAGATGGACAGAGTTCTGGTAAGCCTTATCATAGAATCATTGCCAGAGAAAGATATTGTGAAAGAAGCTCCTGTTTGATGTTACCTGATGCATTTCAGAAGCCTGTTCTTTAGAAGTATAGCTATGGAGCAGCAGTAATGTCTCCTGCAGTTTGACTTTGGAGTCAGCAGGAGCAAAGGTTGAACTGATAAAGGATCTACAGCTGTGGATATACCAGTTGCCAATTTACATGTGTCAAACAGGGACAGGCAAAAAGGGGACAAAATCCTCCCAGCACCATCTGGAGGTTACCAGTTTCCACAAAAGTGGGACTGACTGACCCAGATCAGCCCACTTCATCCATTTGTCTTCATTTTTTGCTCTGTTTGAGCATTTACTATTATAGGATACAGGGTAGCAAAGAACAAAGGCTCATCTTCAGCATATATTGAGAGACACTCATTAGAAAAAAAATATTTAAAAGGAGAAGAATCAGAGGAGAGTTACCAACATTATAAAAGATTAATCAGGTCCTGGAGCAAGCAATCACAGAACATGCATTAACAGCAATAACAGTGGGGACAGTCAATCTTGTATCTTTAACATGCTAAGAAATTAAAAATCTTTTCAGCAACAAATTATAGAAAGTGAATGCCAGCAATAATATGGTCAAAAGTAACTTGGGATAGTAGGCAGAGGCCTCTACCATCTGCCATACTTGTTCAGCTTATGAGGGAAGTTAATATAATATTATAGCTAACATGGCTAATCATAGTGCATGTGAAATAAGTTCCTTTCGCTTCCTGAAAGCCTTTGATGAAGTCCCACGTGCCATGATGATGAATAAGCTAAAAGCTGCAAGCATTTGAAGCAAACACATGCAAGTGAATAAAATTACCTAGCAAAAGTGTACTCATACAATAAAAGTGTAAGATGAATCTCACTTCTGGGTATCCAAAATGCATTGTATTTGTGAGAGCTTCTCATTCATAATATTTAGTGTCCTGGAGAAACAGGTGACCTGCCTGTAGCTGCTGATCTATAATAAACTCTAATCATTGTATTGCATGATTTTCTACCTGAGTTTACTCATTCAGGTTCTCCCCAAGAAAAGGTGAGATTTTCTTGGGCATACAGAATGGTAAATACTTAAAACATTTGTCTCCCTAGTAACTGATCCTGTCTAAAGAAATTTTTCTTCGTCTCCTAGAGAAGACAGTTCTCATGATCTTATTTCCATACATATGTTACCTGCAATCAACTTAGGAAAATACAAAAGAACAGCTAGTAGAAAATGTGTATTTTTGCAACAGAGATGGTTTTCCTTTCTGTGAGCTTATGTGGTACCTAATGTTACACTGTACTCTCTTTGTCCCAGGAGATGTGAATCCATCACTAAGATGTCTATTTTGATACGTATTTTGATATTTAAGATTTTCTCTCTCTTTAGTATGTTCAGACATCAGTGGAGGCCTATAGGTTTTCAACTGAAATTATTGACTGATAATACTTGTAAGCTGTACCAACTGTACAGAGTTTCAGTATCAGAAAATCAGCAGTGCTACGCTAAGCCAGTGTAGGGAAGATTCAAGATAGCAGCACTAACTTTTCTGCTCTGCATAACCTGATCCCAACAGCTACACTGATGTAATTCAGTATCATTTTAGTTAAAGAATGAAATATTGTATATCATTTGATTATACTATTCTTGACTACATCTTTGTGAGAATTGGGAAGAGAAGAGAAATGGGTTCTAGGATTAACTGGCCTAGCAAGAAAAATAACACACAGGAACCTTGTATTTTGGAAGATAATTCTACATTTTAGAAGTTTACTTAGCTTGGTTTGGTAAGCTTTTGGCCAGGACACAATGTCATAATTGCCTGAGTGAAACAGAGAAGCTTGAGAATGTGCGGTTACCACCTTTGCTATGTAGTAAAAATTAGTACTACCTTAGGAAATGCAAGTCTCTGGGTTTTCCTATTAAGAAGAAAAATTGCTTCATACTTGTAGCTTTTAACTAAGGGCTGCAATAGTTAGAGAAGTATGTTCAAAACTTCTGAAAAAAACTTTCTTTAACCTACGGTACTTTTCTACCCCAGAAAGATATTGTGTTAAACAGAAGGGTTGCTAGGACTGTTTTTTAAAAATCTAGAGAGCCTTCCAAGTCCAGTGCATTCTGCTGGGAATTAATTAATTATAGCTGAGTCTAATTGGCTCACCAGGTAACAGAGACGGGGTCATACCTGTGGGCTGAGGGGTTGGGGGTGTTTGAAGTGAACTTGAGAAGCAGGTGGGCTGCCCTGCAAGCTAGTCATAGAAGAAACTCAACTGGAAACCTTTTTGTGGAGTTTATACTATTTAGGATAATCAGAATTCTTTAAGGATAAGTTTTTCATTAACATCTGAACCTTTTACAGCTCCTCTTCAGTTTCCTAGGCGTTCTCTTTAATGCATAATAATCGTTAATAAAACATTGCATTTATTATCTTTAAGTATTACTTAAAAGAGATTCTCATTGAAATAAATTCTGAGAATGCAAGCATTTTACATGGGAAACCATAGTAAATTAAAAAGGTTTCTTTTGTGATATTTGTGACAGACTTCTAATGTTTTATAGCTGATACAGTAGTGACAGATTGACTTTAATTTTTCAATAATTCATAGGTGATAAAGTACAGAAGTTATCCTAAGTTAACAGGAAAGTATAAGGAAAAACAAACTCTACCTTTCTGAAAGGAGCTAGTGTGCAGGATTCAAACTTGCATCTTCTCTGGGGACTGAACGCTAAATCATAATCTGTAGACTGAGAATGCTCTGCCTGGGTTTTATCTGATCTATATAGTGCTGGCAGTATGACTTTCTAAATGGCAGGTTTTTGTTGTTTTTTTAATGAGACAAATTTTTCCTAAGGCTAAGAGATAAAAATCCATGATTTGACTGCTTTTCTTCACATAGTTAATTTTCTCTCTATTAAAACATTGGATTTTTAGTCTGTTTCTTTTTTTTTTTCCAGTGTCTTGCTCTGCCTCTCTGATAGACTTGATAAGCACTTTCAGTTAATATTCCTTTTGTAGGTACTTACAGGAGGGTGTCATAAAGTCATTCCTTACCTTTCTTAAGATAAACTGGTTGAACTCCAGTATCTTTACACTGTAAAACTTCTCACACAGGATGAATTTCCAATCCTATAGTCTTTATCTAGTGTTTTCCAGTTTATCAGTGGATAATTTATTATTTTTGAACTGTGGACTCTAGATCATTATTTCAGGCAAGCTTAGGATAAATGACAAAGAAATGATGAAATTTGGGAAAGTTCTGCCTAATGTGAAACAGCTTGTTGCAGCTGAAGTGTTAATATGGTAAAATTATCCGAAACTTTAAATTTTGGATCAAAAAGGGTCAAATTAATGGCCATCTCAAAAAAGTGGCAATGTTGCAATCAAGTTCTTATTTCTAACTGGCATGAAACAGAAATCTGGATTTAAAAAAGTGTTTAAGGAGTGAAAGGTGATAGCTATATTTAGTCAGTCTCAAGTACCATCTAACTATTTAAAAAGCTTTCAAAGGATGTGGTAGGAACCTACCTTAATTGTGTATTTTCTGAGCTTAAGCAGGAGTACTTTCTTCACATTTCAAGTAGTGTTTTGATATGATAACAAAACTTAGTATGTATATCAAAACAGATGCATGACAAAAATGTCAGGTTTTAATGCTCACATATTTCCTAATAAAGATCAAATGGACTGTTGATGTGGGAAGTCTACAACAATTTGATAATGCAAGGTCAGATTAATTCTTCTATTACACTGGTATTTAAAAATTTTGGGCTCCGTTGTTCTGAGTGTTGTACACATGTATGATGAAAAACCTTTATTTCATTGTTTGTAGATAGGAAAATGTTTGGCAAGAGTGCTCTACCTTCCTATGGCAAATGTGCATAAATCTTTTGAAGGAGTGTTGCCTGTTATTTAGCAGTTTTCTCCATGTAGGTCACAGAAATTTTAAAGCTATGTATATGTGGCCATATGCCTGAGGGGCTGAGAAGATATTTTCTCTGAAGACTGTAGGACTGTAGTATTGTAGCTCTTCTAAATATTAGTAACAGAAATGTATAAGTTTTTTTCTCTTTTCTTTCAAGCTTACACATTTTGACTCTGCCTCTGTCTGTTTTCATAAACCTCTGTTTTTTGTAGCTTGTTAGTGTGACTGGGTACGATTTTAGCTGGCCTTGTATCTCTTCGAAATAAATAATTTGAATAAAATGGGGAACCTTATCAGGAAATATACATAAACATTTGTATATTCAATTATCTGTTTCTAATTTTGAGTTTTAAATGTTTGTTTTCTTAGTGGAATAAGACAGGGTATAAGCTGTCTGTGGTTTTGTGAACTGGGATTTGTTTTCTGGGGAGATAACAAATTAAAGTCAGTGAATTAATTGGTTGCTTCTGTCTTGAAATGTAGTTCCTTGATTCAGTAGGCTTGGAGCTCTCAGAATAGGATGAAAGAAAAAGATTTGTTCTCTTGAGAGAGGAGTTAAGATTAATATGGTCTGTGGCAAAGCTAGTTATGTATTTTGCTACATTTTTTAAAAAGAAAAGTACAACTAAAAAGGAAGTTAAATTTTGTAAAATCAAAGATTTGACCAACTGCATAAAGTTCTAAATATAGCAGTATAAGCTTAATTCTTCTTTCACAAATACAGGTTAGAAAGAGGAAAAAAATCCACTGGAGCCGTTGGTATTACATCTGTAAACCTGTATAATTACTTGTTTCAATCCCAGCTTATCATCAATGAAAATGAGTGTGCCTGCTTTATTCAGATGCACTTCCTTGTCAGGCTGCCACATGGAGGACCAGAGTGCAACAGGAAGAGGTGTTATCCGTCAGTGCTGAAATGCATCAGCAATGCGGTGAGGGAGGTTGGGTGAGTATTTGAACAAATGAGTTTCACTTACACAAACAGTAATGGAAATTGCATTCCAAAGACATAAGCACAATTGTTTGTAAACAGTGAAGCTTAAATGAACTCTCATAAGTATTAGTGGTAGATGTATTTGTGTATTAATTCATTTATGGAATTAATTTAAAGTCCACATGACTTTTTTGACCAATTCAGACTCAGTAATGCACCATTTTTAATGCTCTTGAACAACTCAGAGTTACAACAATTATAATGAATTTTGTAAATATTTTGAGAAATAATCGTATTTGAGGATATTAAAATGAGTGAGTAATCAGCTCTGTGAGTGTTTTTTTAAAAGCTAAAAACTAGATTAATTTTTCATTGCAAATTATTTGCTTAGCTGTAATTTAGACAATGCATAATACTTTCTCGTATGATAGTTTTAGAAAGTAGAATACGCTTTAACTGTAGTAGACAAGGAATTCTTAATTATGCTATGATTATTTGCTTTTGTAACAACTCATTTCTTTACTATTTGGTGTTCTGTTGTCAGGGAAAGACTGGGATGATTCATTAAGTGTGAGAAACTGGAATGTGGCTTTTTGTGAAAAGTCTGCTTTTATGATGTTATTGATTGCTATGTTCTTAGTCTTTCTAGTGTTAGGTAGTTAATAGCGTCTTGCAGTTGTTTTGGATCTTTGGGAAGAAGAGAAAATTGGGAGAAAGGTTTGGGGAACCTTATGGAAATGAAATGTTAAAAAAGCTGTGGTTGCTGATTTGGCATACATTTTATGTCTCTTAGGGTCTTTTGCTTTATTAAAAAAAAAAAAAAAGCTGTAAAATCATAAAGGATGTGAAGAAGAACTTTCACTTCTCCAAATCATTTCTGTAGGGCAGGCGCACACTGCAGCATAGATTTCATCAGGCTTTTGTATAACTTATTGGGAGACACTAATAAGAGTGATCCCATTTTGCTGATCTCCTTGTTCCAAGTTGCCTTTTTTGAATTCAAGAATATGGAAGCTAGCTGTAAAGTTGTCCTAGTGAAATTATCCTAGAATGGGCCTAGTGAAACTCACTGAGTAACTATTTTTCCTGCTAGAAGCATTTATTGTAATTTTAACTTGTGCAACTAGTTCTTCAACACCTTACTCCTTTAAGTCCATTTATTTACTAAGTTTTCATATTCCGGATGTCCCAGATCTCATGATATAAGTGATAACATTCTCCCCATATATGCAGTCATTTTTGTCAGTATCAGTGAGCTACTTAGCCAGCTTCCTGCCATCAGACAAAGTTGAAAGGCAAGTTTTAACTAGTACTGACTGAAAAGGAGAAAATTTGAGGTACTTAGGGTATCTTTTAAAAGAGTGTTAGCTTGGGAAATGCAAACGGAATGCTAATAAATTGACTTTTCCAGAGTCAATTGAATACACCCTAGTACAACTCCTGCCTGACTAGTATCTACTTGTTTTCAGTGGTTACCACTTTGAGAGAGATGAGAGAAGTCAGAAGGTCTATGAAGAAATGGACATCTGGGCGGATAAACTAGAGAGTAAGAGTTTTATATTATATAAGATTATTTATACAGTTTTCTTTACTGTGATCTGTCAAAATTCAAAATTTTCTACTTAGATTTTCCTTTTTTTAAATTTTTGTTAAAGATTTTGTCCAAGAGTGAATATATAGGAATTTCCACTGTTCTTGGGATATTTATGAAGAAACCTGTAGCAGAAAGCCTTGCGAGATGTGCCATGTTGTTCCATAAAAGTGGTGGAGAGATTTCCACGTCACTTAATTTTAGGCATTAGGTTATATGCCCCAAAATGGAATCAGGATAATCCTTAAGGAGCTTTTCCTGAGAATTCAGTGAGACAAATGGACTTCTCCACAGTGCAAATCAGAGCGTTTAAATGAGGTTCATGCTTGCTGTCTTCTGGGGGAAATTATCTCCTCCTTTGAAGAAACTGTAGGAGCCAGGGAAGGTCAGCCTGTTATCTTTGGAACCAAACTGCCTTTCCTGAATTAGGTGCTGCAATGCCCTGGCAGTCAAACTCTGCCTCCAGAAACTGAAGCAGTTGCCAGTTCACTCTGGAAGTGACAAAGCTGATAAGATTATTCAGATCCACGCTGGTCTGTGACATCTGAAGATGACTGTTTCCTAAAGATATGGAAATCTTTAGGAACTCCCACTGTACCTGCAGTATTCATAAATTACAGTGGTACTTTAAAAGCTTCAGTTTTGATTGCTAGAGGTTTAGTTTTGGAAAAACAATGCCACCATTCATGTACATTTTTCTTCACATTCAAGCTTGAACATTTCATGGGGAATAATTTTCCTCTACTTAAGTAATCTTTTCTGAGTGAAATAAATTGAGGATTATTTAAAACTCACTCACCACAGAATGGAAACTGAATGCAACTGTGGCAATACTTGGGATAGTCTTGCATCCCAGTTCAGTGCCTTGCTTCTTAACAAGTTACATTTGTTAATAATTTTAAAATCTGCAATTGAGTAGAAATGTACATCATTTAATACTAAAACCAAATCATTACATCTTTCTATTTGATACTAAAATTAAATCATGATATCTTTAATGAATGAATATATGTTTGAACAATGGCTAGAAGCAAAAGGTAATAGAGAGATATTAATTGTTTGAACTAATAACAATCTTTTCGCATATATTAGAAACCATGATTTAAGGCTGTAGTAAAGGAAACAGCTTCTTGAAAGACAGTCAAGGAAATTGTATATACATACTTGACAATACTTTTGCCTAGAGGTTATAATGCACAGACATTAGGATGAAGATTTTAAAAGGTCAGGAAAGAAAAAATGTTACCTAATTAACTGCAGGCTAGAGTTTGGACTCACAGTCATGGGGAGAAAAAAACCTAACATTAAAATGCAGGTGAGAAGAAAGACTTAAAGGATAGAGACAGTCAGAGGGGCCATTGATGGCATTTTAATTAAATATAGGTTATGTATTGTTGAACCTAATAAAAAGTACATGTGAATTGAATTGGAAGTTATAGGTTGGAAAGGACCTCAGGAGATCATCTAGTCCAGATAGAACTTGCTCCAGTTGATCAAAGTGGGCCCAGAACTGGATGCAATATTTTCACTGGGTAAATCCATGCTGACTGTTCCCAATGCCCTTCCCCTTCCAGTGCCCAAAGTGTGTTCCAAGAGGACTTTTACCATGATTTGCCAAGGGACCGAAGTAAGGCTGACCAGCCTGTAGTTCCCCAGATTGTCTTTCTGACTTTTTATTTTTCATATAAGGACTTTATTGCAAGTCCCCTTTTAAGTGTCATTTGGCTGGTCAGGTGCTTCAAAATCACAGCTATGTTTTAATGATCTGTAGTCTAAATAACTGGAATGAAGTTGTACTGGAGATTGGAGTGCTGGCAGGTGGAAAGGAAACACTGGATCTTAGTGAAATATTTAATGGTGCAGTGAGGATGTTTTGTTTTTCAAACAAACTGAAACAGTTAATATTTCCTATTCCTTAACCGCAAACTTCCTTTTATGTATTTGATGCTAGAATCTTGGCAAGTAAAGCTATAGTTGAATAATAATGAAAAATATTAAGCCACTTTGCCAGTGTCCTAAGTAGATCTTCTTGAAAGTTTGGGAAAGTTAAAACTGGGTCATGTATACAACATAATTCTGCTAGAAGAAAAGGGCAAGCATTGCTCTGAGAAGGAAGTGTAACTAGATCAAGGTTTTTATAACCTCTTTAGATAAGCCATACGAACTGATTCAATTTGATGCTTAAAAAGTAGACACATCTAGGCAGTACCCTGAGAATATAGAATCCAGTGGTATCTCTTTCAGTAGAAAGCAAATTGAAAGACTGACACATAGAAAATAAGTCTAGAAGCCAATCCAGGAATGTGAACTGGTACAAATATTAAGAAGGAGCTTTTTTATAAAATATCATCATAAAAACATGGGCACTGTCTTATGTGCAGACCGTGATATATTTTTCTAAATGACGTACCTTTTCCACATACATGGTATTTGCACTGTTGTTTGCCGTGGTTAGCATTTGGTGCAATGCAATTAAGAAATTTCATGTTCTCAGCGTGTTCACAGATTCCTTCCCACCCATTTTCTTGGCAGTATGTTTGGTAGTTGTGCTGTATTGTTAAGCAGACTCACAATTTATATATGTCTTTGCACCTGGTGCAAAGGCCTTGTCTGTAGACTTGGCTTTGCTTAACAACATAAAACATTTTATTTGTGAGGCTGTGCGGCTTTCACTTTTTTTTTCCTCCTATTTTCTGTGCTTCCCCCTATACCCCAGCTTTCTCAATGTGCACACACTTCCTTGTATCTGGAGTAATGCCATGAATAACAGAGGTGACTTCTGTTATAAGAAGGCATGCAAAAAAGTATTGGTCAGTACTTTGCAGAGTATGCTTTAGGTCTTCCAGGAACCATTGCGGATACAGTTCTGCTCACATCAACAGGAGGTATATATGCACGCTGTATTGCAAAATCGTACCCTAACTTTCCTGATGATAGCAACTTTATGATTAGCTGGAAAAAAGCCCCATTCATCTGAAAGTTCTCTGAAGTGTTAAGAAAAATGAAAGGAGAAAAAAAACACGCATTGCAGCTTGCAGGATAAGTTCCTCAAAGAGAAGAGTGAGGTATTTGAAAGAAATTTCCAGGGAGGAACTATTAGATTATTTTCCCCAAAGGAGTTGTGTAAGGTTTCGCTACTTGGAAAATACCTTTGTTAATGGGGTAAAATGATAAAATATGTTGTTCTGCTTGTACCTCAGAGTTAGTAAGGAATGGGAGGAGATTTGGAATTTCTTCTGAAAAATTTGTCGTCAGGGTGTCGTTGTTTTTGTCATGGGACAGTACTTTCCAGCAAAACCAGATTACGTGCAGGGGGTAGTGACTGAAAGGCTGAAGATGGAGATCATTTTGGGATTAGGAGAGAAAATTTTTTTCTATATATTTCATAGACAACCTCTTCATATATATAAATAAGGGAAAGCCATATTGCAAAGGCTTCTTGATTACTAACTGCTGAATGACAAATGCTTTTTGTCTTCTACTGAATTTTGTTTTAAGCACAAAAAACTGCTGGAGGAAAAGAAGAATGTCATAAACATAAAGCAGAAGAATGGGTTTGCAAATGGAGAGGTTATTTTCAATCAGAAGAGTGGAAATGGAGGGAAATGATGTTGATTACTATTTTCCCTCTTTGTAAATAGGTCTCACAGCACCTTCGTGCCATTTTTAATCAACAGTCCATCCATCTGTGATGGATTCTCTTGGTTATTAGTGGTTAGAATTTTTGCTGCCTCAGATGGGGCATGTTAATACACATAAAACAGCATGTGCAAATAAAGACTATTTTGTTTTTAACTATGATAATAAGAAAAAGAGTATCTCATGTTAAATATTTTTATCGAGGCAATGAAGACTCTTTGTTTCAAAGTTTTACTCAGCCTTTATAAAATGTAGGCTAAGTAAGAGGACCTCAGTGTTTCTGCTCTCTTTCTGAATGTCTTGGGCCTTGCTTGTACAGAAGTATTTGTCCAGGAAACTTAAATCACTTTGCCATTAAAGCGGAAATGGTCCTATGATTTTAATCTTACTGCACCATACATGAGACCTTTCTGGGAAGTGATCAATGTCATTGTGCAATGAAGGTGACCCAATTTTCCATTGCAGGTGCGGTGGAGTGTTATAAGGTTCAAATCAGGAGGAGGTTTATCAGTAAGGCTGAGGGGTGGTCGCATATCTGTGGATCCCTCAAGTCGGATCACAGCTTGTTCCACTTCTCCAAGTAGGTGCTGATTTATTATTTCTTAAATTTTCTTAAGCAAAATCTAGATCAGCTTCTGATTTATGCAGACATTCAGATCCATTTCTGATTCCACCATTGTAGTTGCCCTGAAGACCCATTATGGGTAATATATTCAAACTTTGGGTGCTCTAGAATGCTAATTACATGGATCTGCATTCTGTAATCATTTCTTTGCCCTAACTTGTGAGTAACAATAACAAAACTTGATCTCTCTAATGGCAGTGGATGTTTGTTTATGGAAAGTTACTCACTGCTTACTGTTTCTATATTCAGTCTAACTGAGATGAAAGACTTTGCATTCCATAATTACCATTCCCCTGAGATTATTCAGGCTCATGGTTCATAGGTAATTTAAGCATTGGATTTGTAGCTAAAACAAGAAACTAAATGCAATTTGCATAGTGTGGCAGTTTTCCTGGGAGATCTTCTAGAAGCTGCTTTTTACAAAACACACTGATCATTGACATTCAAGAATGTTATTCAAGGCTGCATGGTCCAATTCACGTGCTAGTAGTTCCTATTTCTGTTAGTCTGGGCACGTGCAGAAAATGGGACTTCTTGAATGAACAAATACTATGAACATGGGCTTTAATCTTTTAAAAGATTCTTGATGAAGTATAGTTGCAAACTATGACATTTCAGCTGCTAAGGTCACAGCAAGCTGTTTCTGTTTGGACAAGCCTTCAGTGAGCTGTTCCAGAAGTCCACTGCAGGAATGCCTTGCATTCTCCTTTAATCAAGGGACCCTGTACACTTTAAACAATTTCACATGGGATGACTGGTTTCTCTGCTAGAACACTGGATAAAGTGTGATTAGAACAGTGCTTGTGGTGGAATAGTCCCCAAGCTATGTCTAATTTTGTTCTATTCTCAAGCTATTTTTTTTTTCTCTGCATGTCTCAGTGCAGTTCAAAAAAAGATGTTTTAGGCAAATCTGATATTGCAAATTCTTTGCACAGATTTTTTTACTTTTCATTTTTATCTGCAACTTTAATGCCAGTCCTATTATGGATGATTTTCTCCCTTTTCTACTATAAATAGTAGTATTTTAAAAAAATTTTATGGATGCTGTTATTTTCCTTCCATGAAATGACCAAGACATGCTCTGCATGTCTTTGAAAAAGTGTTTTCTGCAGCATTTTCCAGGTTTTGATATTTCTTTGTATGGTTCTAACTGAAAAATGTTCATAAATTTATTTACTGAGGTTACAAGAAAATGTTGATTGTGATTATACTTTATATTCTCAATTTACTTTTTTCTTGTTATTCATGCTGGACTAAAACTTCATAGATCTTTCATCTAAGCAGGTGGGATAAATAGGTATATTTAAGAAACAGGATATTCTTGAACTATGATTATGATATTTAAAACATATCTACATTTTTTTAGCAGCAAATCCAAAAATTGTAGTTAAAAGTCTAATGAAGAGAAAGAGTTCCTAATGAAGAGTTCCTAAACCAAATGTAAACTAGTAGTTGGTAAAGTCTTCTCTTTTTGTGGTGATAATAGGATTTTACTGCGGGCCTCTTAGCTTCAACTATCCTTCAGTACTTAAAGCAAATTTCTCTTAAACTGTCCCTTTCTGGACAGGATTTTTGTGAAGGTAAGATAAACGGATTTTGACTACACAGGTGACATTTTATGTAACTATAATACTGTCAAAAAGAAGCACCTTTGATCTATAACACTGGCATGATAAAATCGCAACAAAGCTTGTTTTAATAGCACAGGGACATAACACTTGTTGAAACAAGTACATCAATGTACTATGACAGTTGCTGATTAAAAATATCGATTAATCCCATATCTCACTTCATGAGAATCATGGGAATTTACTGAAACCCCTCACAGTTCTGATTTGTAACTTATCTAGATGGTAACCATGCCAAGAAAACATCAGTCAATATGACTGTATCTACAAGAATGACCATGAAATTCAGTGGAATCAATGGATTAACCAACGATAGGTTTAACTGCCTTTTTGATACTTCTTTTGCATTTATATGCCAGGTCTTCAGAAAAAACCTATTCAGTTGTATTTACATAAGTATGTATATACCTCATTGTTGTAGCCCGACTGCTCTCTGCAAGAGCTTTTGGTTGATGCAGAAGCGTTATACACGTATAGTAGCAAGAGGAGCATTTTTCTTCTTCAGTAACCACTATGCGTGGTCGTTGTTTGTATCAGAAGCAACGTTAGCAGGCCAGTGCCTGTAGAAACACAAATATTGCTTTTCTCTCTAACTGCAAACATTTTCCAGTTTTACTGCCAGAAACTTCTTAAGCTTGTTTTGTTTTTTTTTTGGGGGGGGGGGGGTTGCTTTTTGGGGGGTATGTGTGTTTGTTTTTGGGGGAGATGGGGAGAAAGTGGGAAAATGTTGTTGTAAAAGATATAGCTGTCTTCATTTTGTGCTTGCTTGTTTTTATTTCTATAATTAAGAGAGTAAGGACAATGAGCATTACTATTCTGACAGAATGGCTGCTATTTTGAGGCTTACTAACGTTCATTAAAATCAGCTCTTTGCCTATCATACATTATTTGTAGAAATATTTTGAGGAATGAGAGAGAGAGAGAGATATCTCTCCAGGAAATTCCTATCCTGAGCTTATGTATCAGCATATATCTTTAAAGAGTTTTTCTTTGAGAGCTAGAATGCTGTGTTTCTTCTGTGCAACAGGTAATTGTGTGGAGATACCATTATACCACTTCCGGGGAGAGAGAATATTGAATTGTTTTGGGAGTCATTTCAAGGGAGTGGTAGTCTTGGTTGCATAAATGAATCCTTGCAGAAATAGGCCATTTTGGTTTCAGAAGGGCTTTGAATGAGAGTCACATCTCATTTTCTTCCCTTTTTTTCTGTCTCTCTAACCTTTTGGTAAACTAAAGGCAATGGGAGGATAATTCTTTGTCATTAACCTCCTCTAAATTTTCCTTTTAAGACGTTTGTGAGTACAGGATGAGTCCATTACTTATTGCATTCAAAGTTAAAATTGTCTGGAATTTGTGATGAGTCCCTTAAACTCAGATTACATGCTGCTTTCTACAGGTTACAAAGGGGAACTGTGATGATCACTTCAAATTAGTTTGTATGGAAAAGTGTTGCAGTTGGATAATATCTAGGTAGCAGCTACACTAATAGGACTACATAGCATACATTAACATTCTGCTGTGCTTTCTTTGACTTAGGGTTTTTGCGCATATGAAATCATATCGGAATCTAAAACCATGGCAGATATGATTGCATATTTCATTTGAATATGTGCTTATCATAGCAAATGCATAGAAAAATTAAGTGAAAATTTGACTTTTGTATTTCATAAATCACCAAGCAGTGAGTACAAAAAAATAAATTAAATATAGGATCACCGTTACATTCAGAAATCAGTGTGGATAATGTATTAGATAGAAATTCTAATAAGTATAAGGGATTTCATTTTAATAGGTTAACATTTAGCACATAAAATACATAAATTTCAACTGCATTGTTAATCCAGTACCAACAAACTTAGACTTTTTTTAAATTTGAAGAACTTTCAAGATTAATATCAAGTCTCTTTAAAAGACAGAAGTTGAATACAAATGTACTACAATGCAGATCATAGTTTTTTAATATAAAAAGAATAAAATAATAAATTAATAAAAAAGAATAAAGTGCTAAGCAAAACTGCTTCCTATGTCAATAAAAAGCCAGCAGAATTAGGTTCCTATTGATGTGATTGTAAATAAGCACAAGCATATTTCTTTCCAAGCTATCACACTTTAATACAAAGATTTTTAGGGGGAAAAAAAAGTTTCTTCTTTTGCACAGGTGCTTGATAATTTGACTACCACATATTATTTATATGGGAAGACCGTAGTATTTGTATGCTGGAAAGTAAATGCAAATATGTAACCTTTGTTTCAAATATCCTCAAAAGAAACCATCACTACAGAAGTCTTGGATCAAGGTGGCTGTCATGTAAATCACGTGGAAATTCATTTTAGCTCCAAAAGTATCGTCTCAGTGATTTGAGTCTGGAGTACTGCAGCCTATACCTTTTGATTCCGAGTATGTTGAGAAAGTACTTGAGCTCACCTGCCCTATGATTTTAGGCACCATGTTTCTACTTCTTCTCTTTCACTGTTTTTTAGTATTCTCTTTCTTCCAGGAGGATTTGCCAAGAACAGGATGTGACATATGTACCCTGGACTATATATATAATCTCCTAGTGGTTCACTGGACTTTGCTTTGAAAACAACCCATGGCTGTTTTCTTTACTCAAAGTACTGGTACACTAGTCAGTGTGTTTTCAAGTCCAGAGAGTAATGGTGTGAACTCCTCAGCTGCTTCCTCTGCAGTAAAGTTCCACATTTCAGCTGCTAGTCATGCAAACCTTATTTTCATGTTAATCAAAACTTATGTTTAGAAATGAACAGAGTAACAAAACAATAACTCGTCACTCCAGACTCCTGCTAGTAGATGATGAAAGGGCTACCATGCAAAGATAAATTGCAAAGGAGCCAATTATTATTATTTCAATGAGAGGTACAGTTATGATTAGTGCTTTACTCATTTTTTTTTCCAGCACTTTTATTCCTGTCAATCCAGGAGCCAGTTAATTGTTACATAGTTTATGCTTCTGTAAAATGATCTTTTTTGCTTTTAATCTTAATCTGTCAATGAAGTCCATAATGGAGTAAAAAATAATTGCTCTTGACAAGAAAAATTACCATTATTGGGGATAGGAATAATTTCAGTTTTATGTTGATACAACTATCCTTTTTGTTATTAAAAATTAATGGATGGCGATTTGCTTCATTATAATGTGAGTTTTAGGGTGAGAGCATGTTTCTGCTCTATAACAGCTTAAACAGAACATAAATACAGCACTTATGAAGTTACAATTTTTTTCTTTAAAAAGGAAGTGTAAAGGAGAAAGAAGCAGATGTGCAGGCAACAGATTCACAAATTTTTTCTCATAGATGCGCATCATCACTGTTTCTAATAACAGTGGCACTCATATTTAGTTTAAGAAAAACAGAAGAGATGAGAATGACCAGAAAAGGCAAATCTTCAAAGGTTCCATTCCTGAAAAAGTGCATTCAAGATATTCGGGGCAGAATGTAATTTTCTTGGGCCATAGCAACCGTGACATGGCAGCAGATTTTGTTATCAGTGTAGGACAAAAGGAACCAAGTATTGCTTCATTTTTTGATACGTACAACTACATACAGTTTAAGGCTTAATCCAGCTCCTACTGAAATCAGCATGTGCCTTTTTCATGACTTATAGGAACCAAATAAATCTCCTTGCCAAGGCGTGTGATGCTAAAAGGCCAGTTCATAAAGTAATTAGTAGGTAACAACTCTGGTAACTAAAAATATTGCTCTTGAATTCTTTGATTAGGAGGAAATACTTGGTATTTACAAGGGGGAAAAAATCTGTTTCTTGGAAAAATAATTTAGGTAATAACTACAAGATTAATAAAAGAATAAATCGCAAGTCAGAGGACTTCCTATAAACAGTACTATCCTCTTCAATCAACAAGTTTCCGTATCTGCTTTTAAAAGCACACCATGTTCTCCATAAGACAAATTGTGTTTAGAGAATCTTTAACCTCTGAGAAGCTTATTTAATGATTGTATTGATGGGAAGGAGAGACTACTACAATGTCTCCTGCCATGAGAGCTTTACAGCCTTCTTGACTGAGTGTAACATAATCGGTAAAATTGTCTAGCAAACTCTATTTATATCAAAGAGGAGTTTGTTATGTAAGCATTTTATTAAAGAAATTGCACATTAAGTGTGCTTACCCAAAAGAATATTAACATAGAGGTGAGAGGAAATAGTTCTGCTTTACCAAATGACTGCTGGTGGTAATTCTCTAAAAGAACCCTACTTTTGCCATGTAGTTTTGGTCTGTTTGGAAGAAACAATTTAATCTTTCTCTTAGTGTCTACTTCTTGTCCTCAATGATGGATACCAAATTCTGAACTTGATCAAAAACATTTCCTTATAATAGATCATTTTTGTTTTCATGCAGAAGAGAATTTTTGTGTCTTATCTACTGTCCACACAAAATGCTGACTTTCTATTAAAAATATTGAAAATTCCTAAATATTGATTTATTTTTTTGGGGGGGGGGGAACAATTGTTTTTATCAGGTCAGTAACTACATTTCAGAACTCTGACATAGTTTGGAGAAAAAGGTTTTTTAGGTTGGCAGTTTCAAAAATGAGAAGCTTGGCAAGTTACTGGTGAATTTAACAATCACAAATTACTATGGGTCAAGTAAAATTTTTAATTTTGTTCAAATACAGACAATTTTAAATAAAAACATTATTTTGAAAATGTTGGAATGGAAGACTTCCTATTCAAAGTCCAAAATTTGATAAAATGACATACAATTACAAATTATTTGTCCATTTCATCAAATATCAGCATATCTTTCTGCCTCTGAGTTTTAGCAGATGCCCAGATGATCCATATATAGAATGGTCTTTCTCTTTGCTGAAATCAGGCTCTGGACTTCAACTCTGTTTTAGGACTAGTGATTTTTATTAGGACAGTGGAGTCAGCTGGAGAATACTAGAGTATGGATAACAGGGTGGGCAGAGTTTGCAGAGCCATGCTGTTGTGATATTGTTTGGCCATTTTGTTTTTACCTTTTTCTATACTACTACACCATCTCAAAAGCTATTTGCTTTGTATTCTCAATCAGTGCAGCCCTTCCCAAACAGAGGAGTATGAATCCTAAATGAGAGAAGTAAAGCAAGGTGTAAGAATGGGCTGTGATCCTTTGGGTAGCTCCATAACTGTTTTGTGGGATGCTTCCAGGTCTGTTGATGATTTTGATGATTCCCAGTGATGTGGTTCAACAAAAGCATCACCATATGAAGCTTTTACAAAATTTTTGGCCTGAATCACTGTTTTTTTTGAGGATTCAATTATATATTCTTGTATTATTGGGATCTATTCTCTTGCTCCTATGCTGATCTGTTAAGCTCTACAGGTATAATTAAGGTCCAAAGCGTGGTGCTTAAGGTAGTATTTAGAGATTACTGTCTGGCTGCGAGGGACTTGATCTTTGGATGATTTGTGTTTAACTCTTTTTCTCATGTGTTTTGACGAAGAGAAAACTCAATTCTTCTCTGCTCAACATTGTCTGTCATATAGATTTTCACAGTAGGATTTGAGATTTAGACAAACACATCAGGAAAAGATCTTTGTCTTTTGAATTCTTAAACACCAAATTTTTTTTTCTTTTAACCTGAAATCATTATCTTCCATGTTAGAACAAATCACACATACATAAAAAAGTACCTAGCATTTACCTAAGGTATTATGTTTGTAGCACAGAAGGTCCTCTTCTTCTGTATTGATTGCACTTCTTTTTCCTTTCCTTCCCCCCCCTCCGAAAATTCTATTCCCCCTTTCTGCACATGAATCTATTGCTCAGATTGGGCTCTGTCTTACTGTGATCTGTATCCTGCAGAGTGATGTTCAGGTAAGTCTAAATGTTTAAATGAAATATTTTAACAATTCACAGTGTGGTGATTCATTCTACAATACAACGTGCCAAATATTGTTGTATGGTCACTGTCACTTGGCTGTATTTGAGATGTTATTGAAATAGAAGTATATCTTCATTATTTAAGAAATTAGGTTCTATACATGAAATGTTGAAAGTTAAAGGTGAACTGTCAGGTTTCAGAGAGGCGGGGTGAAGCCTGTACTCCTCCTCTGCATTGACATGTTTCATAAGGAATCTTTCTCTCTAGCACCGTGCTAGAGAGTCACAGGTGCGTATGAACATGGGCACCGTCAATATGGCTGGAGCTTCCCAGTGGAGCTCCCAGGAGCTTCCACTGTAACTGCGCTGGCTGACACACGAATGCAGACGTTGAGCCAGTCCCTGGCTGACCAGCTTACTGACCAGCCCCAAGGTGTTTGGAGGAGGAGACCAAAAAGAAGCTGAGGGAAACTGGCAGGGAGCAATTGGAATCCCAGGCTCCTGAGTGCTGTTGTACTGCACTAAAACATTTCAGATAGGGTAAGGAACAAAACACATAAATCTTACAACACCTTGAAGATCTTTTCTGGGATGTCTTTTATTTCTTCAAATTCCCTACAGTATTTCTTTGTGTGTGTGTTGATGGGGTTTTTTGTTTTTTTTCCTAGCCCAGTCAAAGTATGTGTGCAGAGTGAATTTGCCCAAGAAGCCTGATAAAAAGCCCTTTTGCCTGCTGGATGCAGCAGGGATGAGGGAGGCTATGGTCTGATGGGGCAGACTATTTTATCAATAGGAAAAGTGGAGTGCACACAGAGCTGTTTGGGGAGGCTATCTGGGGTCCTCAGGTGTGATCCAATAACTCTGTTAGGCAGCCTCTGCCGTTCATCTGACTATAAGCAGCACTGTTGCCCTGGCCTTGATTCAGATACCCTGCGCCTTGGTATTTTATTTCTACAGAGCACAAGTGTTTGGTTTCTGCATGATGGAAGTATATTTCACCCTTAGATAGCTATCTAGATGTTTTCATGTCCTTTGAGGTTTAAATTGGTGATGGGCATCGTTCCTTGAGAAATTATTCGTTATTGTTTCTGTTAGGTTCAGTGTACTACTTGATAAAAGGTTTGCTCGAGAGACTATCTACATGGCTGCTGCTTTCTTTTAAGCTGTAGAAACCATGCCACTGAGAGGGAGGGGAAAAAAAAAAAACCTTTTCAAAAGAAGGCACAAAAGCTGACAATGTCTGTGTTACCAACTGTTCTTGGTCAGGTTATATTTATTATTAACCATAAATCTGTTCTTCATAAAGCCTGAATGACAGGTAACTATTGAGGACAAGGAGTAAAAATGTGGGTTATATAAATTGAATATGTACAAAAAATTAGTCCATTTGGTAGTCCTTACATGGTCATTTTAGCAAAACTTTTTTCTTGAATATTTTATGACTGATAAAGAAAACATTTCTTTATGGATGAAAACCTGATCTTTTTTGGCTTGACTTTCTTCTAGTAAAGTCAGCATACACACTTGCTGGTAGAAAACCGCTCTTTTTCATAGATGATGATGATGACAGAAAAGGGGATTTATTTATTTATTTATTTTTTAACACATTTGGGAGGAATTGAACTGTAATACTGTAGAACATCCAACTGAAATACCCTCACATGAAAAATTTGAAATTCAGTCATATGTACTCCCCAAATTCATTTAGTATTAGATTTGAGAACAAATATGCTATTCTGTTGAAGCCCTGCTTGTTTCCATGGAGCTTTTCTTGAGCAGGAATTGAAACCTAGGTTAGGGGATGTAGTATGGGAGATTTAAGTTCATCTTCATTCAGTGTCTTAATACCATTTCTAACAACAAAGCTTTATTGCATGACAGCAAACAATCCCTTTTCCCCTGCCCTGTTCTGTGTTGCACTGCTATCTGTCTTGTTCTGCTGCCTTTGAATGCAGACTAACAGCTGCTGCCCTTCTGACTTCATCTTTTTTTCCTGATGCAACTTGTTTGAGAAGTAGATTAAATATTCTTCAAGAAATATGCAAGCATTTCAGGGTTTTTATGCAAATTTGTTGGGCATTTTTACACTTTCATCTTGGAAAAATAATTTTAAGATTGAAATGGGCTTTAAGGGTAAAACGCTGCTTATACCCATGTAAACTACCTGTCTGTCTTTTTTAAATTTCATTTGCTTATGATGAGTTCTTCTATATCTAAGCTATTACAGAAAGAATAAGACTCATAATCATTTACATAGCCGCTTTTAGTTGCTTTCAATGGGTTAATATTGTCTTGAGCAGAATGTCTTTAATGAAATAAATGGCTTTTAAAAATTATTTTTAAAGGAAAAGTTGTCAAGGAATTGTGCATATTTTACATCAAACAGTTTTGTTATCAGATAAATTTTGTGGAATCAATGCAAAGAATTTTGACAGGGAGTAAAACTTCTGATATCTGAGGGGTTTTTTGTTTGTTTGTTTTAATACAGAATTCAAAACATCTTCCAGAACAACTAAAATCTTGAAATTTTGACTGCATCTCCTGAGGTGAAGCTCCCATTTGGAGCTCCATTTATGATAGTAGTCCAGATAGAAGATGGGCCCAATTCCTTCTTAATAATCATGTGTCTGCTCAAACATCTGTCCCACTGAAAGGACAGTTAGAGTTTCTATTCCATTGATCCATTTGCTATGAAGCTAAAAATCTCTTTTGCTTTTATGGAGGTCAAAATAGGAGTAAGCTGGAGCTACGCAGACCAGGGAAGAAGGTGTGATGAAGTCAGAGCTTGTCTGGTATAGTATGGTGGGAAAGATAGAATCCTTGTTATGAGGAATCCTGGGACTGATGCTGCTGGGAGCAATGGTAAGACATGAAGGAAGCTGATATGTCAAGAATTATGTTACTGCTAGTAGATGGTAGCTTTTAGACTATCCTTTCTCCTGCTTTTGCTCTCTGTTTTGAAAGAGAAAAGTGAATAGAGTTAAAAAAAAAGTGCTTAATCTTCTGAAATTCTCAGTCAGGAATCACAGAACTCAAGCTTACTTCATTCCTTTTGTAATCTTGGTTGAGCAAATGAAAGCTCTCTTCAAAACTTGCCCTATCTCATGTTTTCTTCTTATTTAGCACAACTTGCTTTGCCACTGTCCTAATGAGGTTTAAAGAAGAAAATCAGTTCACTAACAAAAGGAAGGTTTTGCACCTGAATGAATGATATTAAAAGCAATATTTTCACCCTAAAAAATTCCACTTTCTTAAATCTTTTTTCTCTCTATTGGTAAAAGGAACACTTAGGAATGCTGTTACTGAAAATGGTTACAGGGTTAACGACCTCCTCCTCCCCTCTCCCCCAGAACAATCAAAAATGAACAAAAACCACTCCGCACTCTCACTTTTTTCTGTCCTCCAGGTAAGTTCGCATTTTGAGGTTTTGATAGCCCTCAGTGTATAATCGCTTTAATTTCCACCTTGATTTATCATCAGTCAGTGTGCCCCATTGTCTGTGTGGCTCTTTCATACAGCGTTGAAGAGAGAAAAAAAACTTTTTAAAAAGTAAAAGAGAAAATAAATAATGTGATTGTGAAAGTCCAGGTGTCAGCAGGAGAATTTAGTAGTGTATGTAGAATTACAGGCTACTTTCAAACTCCATTTTTAGCTTACCTAGATCTCAGATCTGCAGTAATTTAGTAACTTTCTTTAAGCCTGAAAGAAATGGTCTGCACAGCTTTTCCCATTTTGATGCCCCCTGCCTGTGGACTGCATCTTTAGAAGAGAGGAGACAGCAATGACTTCTGCTAATTTGACTAAGATTTGACTAAGAGCACGCTATGCTACACAATGGAGACCTTGCTTTTCTTTCACCGTCTTCATTGCTATACTTCGTCTGGTCCTGCAGCTTCTTTCTTATGTTTATTCTGTGATTGTGTTGGGAGGCAAAAGTGTTCCCCCCCACCCCCCCCACCCCCCCCCGGTCGCGTGGTTCCATTTGTTTACAGTAACGTAGTTACTAGTGTTACAGGTAGGTTGGGAGGAAGAAGACAACATTTGTTTCTCTCATTGTCATGGCCTGGCTTTTATTTGGCGAAACTCCATTCTTAACTAGTAAATCAGGTCCGTCACTGATCTCAGTACTTAAACCCCTCCCGTTTTCCTCCCCACTGCCTTCCTCCTCAGAATTATAAATCAATACACTTTCATCTAAGTGTAAAAGCCTGGGATGCTTATGTTGTAGATATCTTCCTCTGTGCCTTGATATTGCTAAATGTGGTTTAAGGAAATCGAATGTAATATTGAATTGACAATTAATAGTTCTGTTCAAGACTGCCAGAAAGTTTTATCTTTAAGGAAGTTTGAAACAAACTTTGCATTGTACTGCTCTATTTTTCCCCCCTCTTTAATACTGCATTAAGCATCCGTGAATAATTTTCTAAAAGAAGTAAAAAGCATCCGAGCTAGGGAGTTCCACTACATTTTCCTTAAGGAAATTTTGAATTTTCTGAAGAATAGAAAAATAATGATTATTCAAAAGAAGCTGGAGGAAAGTATCTCAAAATGCTGGAGTCTGAGGAACAAAAGTGTTTTGTTAACTCCACCAATTCTGACCATCCAGAATAAGCTGTAACTACAACAAAATACAGTCACCTACTCTTTTTGCAAAAAATCTGTTTCTAAGCTTTTCAGTGTCCTGTTAGTTCACTTCTACAGACTGGCACTGAGTGATATGTGGTCTGTTTTGATAGCTATTGTAGAGTGAGCATTAGTGCATTTTCTTTTCTTTTGGTCAAAGTTTGAACAGCAAATGTGCAAAATGTTAATTTTTACCATGATTTGTGAGATAATTACAGTGATACAAAATTAAGGAGGGGAGAGGCTAGTACTTCTCAGGTGTTGCAACACATTTTATATTGCAAGTTTTCTTGGCCAAAATTAGAATTTTTTTTTGGCAAATTAGCCACAGGTAGCTAACATTAAAAAAGTGATATTGAGACAATATCTATGAGAAGACCATCAGTGTCTCTTGGGGGGGGGGGGAGAGAGTCCAATTAAGTGATGGAAGATAGACTTCAAAATTGAATGTAATTAGAATCAACTCCTTGTTTTTTAAAGCAACATACTTGATCTATTTTTCAATGTTTATCAAATTATTTAAAAAAGAATATTAATAATGAACCTTGGCTAGGGGCTAATTCTGAAAGGACTGAAGAAGATGAAAAAAGAAATCTTAATTTTCTTAATAGAACCCATGCTCCTAAATTGTCTAAATGCCTTTGTGAATCCAACCCTCTGTGATTACACTGAGATAAGCCCAAGCGTGCCGCACTCTGTTTCAGTTGAGAACTGAAAATATAATTTGATAGAAACGTCTCTGAAGGTTATTAGAATTAGCACTGGGTTAGCTTTCAGCTTAGTCTGATCCTACAGGACTTTGCAATTAGGTTTGTTGGCCAGAATGGCCAACAAGAGGCAGAGGGGTGGCAATGAGTTGTTGAGGCCTGCCTTTTTGATGTGTAGCATTGGCTTAGGTGACTCAGTGTTCCTCAAACCACAGCCCTTTGTGTCCTGCTGCATCTGTGTATGGGATACCTATGGTGTATGAGATCCAGAACGATGGAGAAGGACATCGGACAGTGAAAGAATGGATGTAACTAGTACTAGAATTCTGAGGAAAAGGAAGGGAAAGATTAAAGATAAAATGATGACAAGAAGTAGGGAATTAGGACCATTGTGAGATAGAATATATATGGTAGGAACAAAGCATAAATATGTTGTTATAACACAAAGGTCATATGTTGCTTTGTGATCAAGTAAACCTGGAGATAAAGCAGTTTTATGAGACTTTTGCAAAACTACCTTTTCATAAAAACCATTAAATTGTCAAAACAGTGACCCATCTGCACTAACATTTTTCAACATGAAAAGAAAAGAAAACAAAGGCGCAAAAAAATCAGCAAAGAAAAAGAAAGTGAGGTTTACCTCCAGAAAATAAGACCCAGAATCCACAAAGGTATTTTATTATACCTAGTTACTTTATCTGAAAAGTGCTAAGTGATGCTGAAAGGGGACAACTGAAAACCCTTAGTTGCATGGGGTGATAGCTGAACCATCTGAGCAGTTCTCCTATGTTGCTGATGTAATACTTATTCTTCCTTCCATTTCTCATGTTGTTTCTTTGTTGTCAGCTTCTATTTTTTCCTCAACTGTGTTTAAATGTAAATCTTGCCAAATTCCAGATACAATGTAACATTGATTCTAATATGGGAAAGTAGAAAGCATGCTTTTAGGGGATAAGGGGAGAAAAAAAATCTTAACTATCACTGAAAATGAGGTCTGGTTAACAAGAAAAACTTAGCTGGTTTTCTGTTTCTGTGTTCTTCCAATGGACTAATACTTAAAAATGTTACTAATCTTTTTAAATACAAAATTTTGCTAGTCAGAAAATGACAAAATTGAAATTTATTTAAAGTACCAGTTTTGCAAGCTTCATCAAACAATCATTAGATTTCAAATGGCAAATGGTTGGTGGGTTTCTCCTTTTTTCCTTTGGGTTTTTAAGTCTTAGACTTCACGTTCTAAAGCTCTTTCTACACAATGGTAAGAGCTAGAAAATTCATTTCAGAAAGATTAAGATTTGAATCTGGTTCTTGAAGTTAGAGATTAAAGCATTTAACCAAAGATCTGATTTTTTGCTATGCAGTTGCTGACACCACAGTTTTATTTTGACTACAGCATAGTCTATAATTTTAGTCATGACGTGAAGATAGAATGTGGTTTTGTGACTGTAGGCTCAAAGGTGAGCACCTGTGAGAAGCTCTTTACAATACAGCCAGCCTAGAAAGCCTGAGAGCCGAACTGTCATTCTCCAAGTTTGATGTTTTCTCTGTCCCTTATCTAAGCTGCATTCTCTTTCCCAAAGTAAAGATGTCAAATAACTTATGCACCAATAACCTAACCTTCTGCTGTGTTTTCCAAGATGCCAGGAATCCTCAATGGCTATTAATAAACTCTTACAAGCCTGTGCTTTCTTGTAATTGATACTATAAGGCAATGATGCATCATGAATACAGAATTTTGCAGCACATTGGAAGATTAAAAACTATGGGAAGTAGAAGATGTTTTGACTGAGTTTAAAATAAGAATCAGTATCTGCAACAGTGGAACTAAACTGGGGAGATGTCTTGAAAGGGCGAAGATTTTTCCTATTTAACTTAGGTTACATCGAATGTGGGTACTTAGTCACTAAATAACTTGCCCAGCATTTGAGCAATAAGCAGCATTATGTCTGGGAATTGAGCTCCAGGGACAGAAGGATATCTCATTTCTGTTCATTTTGTACATAGGGGTAGCTCATCCATCACAAATGTTTTGTTTGGGACACTTTCCTACTATTTTGAGCTATAAAAGCTTTTATATGACCTACTGTAATAACAGCTTATCCTGAGGAATGTGGATATATGGAACAAACTTGGCTCTTATTTACACAGATAGAAATCTGGTGTGACTACTGAAGCCAGCTGATTTACCCTGCATTTACCTTAGTGTAACTGAGAGTTGATTTTGACCTGCTGTTTTATGCCTTTAGGCTTGCATTTATAAAAATTTCATTTTTAGATGTTACATATCTTTCTGTTTGTTACTCAAGTTAGAATGCAAGTATAACTACAGTTATGATATATGGAACAAACCAGCTAATTGAAAAACTGAGACTTGAACAAAATTAACCTCTGTTTTTATTAAGATGGAAATGAAAAACCCACTGCTTTGATTTGTGCATTGCTGTTGTCTTTACCTAGAGAGCATCTGCTTCCAAAGGAGATAGCTGTTTATATGTATGTCTCCACTTTGCTTCTAGTTTACTTTTTAATTTGATTATCATTCTTTTAAATGAGAAAGATTGTCTGTTAAAAAAAAAAAAAATCATGAGGTTTGGAACTATCCTCCTAGGATATATCAACATGGATCTTTGTCGTAATTTTAAAAAACAGGTTATGTACAGATTGCAGAATAATAATCCTTTCCTTTTCTGAAGCATCTTTCAGAGATTTCAGAGCATGTTGCAGTTAAGCCACTGTACATGTCTTTAAAGCAGTTGGTATTATGTGTATTTTAGAGATAAGAAAATAAATGCTGACTTCAGTTTCACAAGAAGTGAATGGGAGGATGAGAAATAAAGGCAGGGCTTTCTTCTGCACTTTAGCGCTTCTGGGCACATAGGAGAGATTTGGGGAAAACAGTGAGGGGCCACAGATTGTATGCTGATTCCTGAGGTAGGTATGAAGCTGCAAATATCTTGAAGCTCAGCAATTATTGAGGGTTCTGCATAAACCTTATGGTAATGGACAGTTCAGAACAGGTAGTGGACAGTCAGGCAAGAGGAAGTTTAGTTTCTCACATAAGCTGCTTGTCCACTTTCCCCCTTTAATTAAAGGAGAGAAAGACAGACTTCTGGAGGAAGTCTCATCCATTCCTATCTCTCTCCTTAGAGAGGTGTGCTTTAAATTCATATTTTGGCGTGCTTTAAATTCATATATTTACAGTTATTTTTGATGTTCTGAAGTTACACTGTTCAAAATTTGAAAGAGAATATTTGCAACTGTTTGCAAGTGTCGAGCTCTGTGTATGGTAGAACCAAAGGTATAGGCATAATCTTGTGTGCCTTGCTCATGTGACTCCCAAAGAAATCACAGTAAATATTTGTATGAGGAATGAATCATAAGTAATGGGTGTCAAAGTAGGGACTTCAGGCCAGATAATTTTTAACCTCCTGCAGATGTGGACTTGCACCTACTGGCTTTTTCGAAAATACTTTTGTGCCTAAAATCCTATTTGAGACTTTAAACACCCAAATAGCTTTGTAGATTGGTTTCTTTTGGTCTGTATGTGCTGTGCTAGACTGGATGTTGCATATTTTCAATCTTGTTTCTTTAAAAGAGGAACAACATACACATTTTAAACCATATTTGTTGAATTCAGGTTTTGTCTTTGAATTCTTCCAGCACATTCTCCATAATACCTGATAAACTTTTTACCACAACAGTCACAATGGTCTTTTTATCTCTAATGGTCTCTAAATGTAAAGAAGCTCACATTAAATTTCATGTGCAGTATACATTATTAATTAAAAATTAAGGTTGGTTCATTAAAATAAAAGGTTAGTAACATAATTGTTCTGGATCCTGATTAAACAAATGTGAATGACTGGATCAGTAGAACTACAGATGCCGAAAGAATTAATATTGAAGGAGATATTGATGAGATTGTTTGATATTCCCGTGTACAATTAAAGACATGAAAGAGCTCACTGAGCTGAAAAAAGAGACAATGTCTATGACGGAACAAGTATGAAAAAATTGCAAGGGCTAGAGCATACAAAATTTTTCCTCTGGATTCTGAGTGAACCGTAAAATAAACTTTGAAGTTTCTTTATGTTAAAAGGCCATAACAGAGGAGGAATGCATGAAGAACAGTAAGTCAGTGTGCAGCAACAGACAGAATATCTCACCAATGAAAACTCAGAGGTCTCTGCTAAGAGCAGCCACTTTTTCATGTATGAAGTGCATGAACAATTCATTTTCCTGGGTAAGACAGGATTACAGGATATTATGCTGACTTTACATGGGTAATGACAATACAGTTTAACCTCTTGATGCCAGGGTATGTGAGATTTCTGTGTGTATTCATATTAAATATATAGGATACAGATATGGGGCAGGAGCTGCTGTTCTGTCAGGTATTTGTAACAGTAGTTGCTGTGGCATCAATATGCTAGTGTTACTATACAGAAATTGATATCTTCTTAAGCCATTCTCAACATTAAGGAAGCTGAATTTCTTCAAACTGGTAGTGGTGAACACCTGCGCTAACAGTACAAAAGTCGATCACTATTCACTGATGCGTGAGGAGAATCTGGATATGATTTTGAACAACTTTGCTTTATTGTGAAATTTGCAATCTTTTCTGAATTGTTGTCTTTCAACTGCAGTAGAAGTGCTACTTTGATATCTCATGTCAGTGATCATTACACAGTGTGGGAAAGTGAACTATACTGATAAAAGAAGTGAGAGACATATGCATGGAGGACACCTGTGCAGTTCTTAAAACTCAAATATTCTATGCTGAAATGTCTCATTGCTCCTCTGCTTAATAAGTCACTTTTGCTTTTGCCCTTGCTGCTCACTTCATGTAGGCTCCTGTGCAGCTGTTCAAAAAAAAGAAAATAACTAATACAGAACTGCGAGACAGAGGCGCAGAAATTCTCAGATGTTTTTGTTCTCCTGTTCACTCTGAAATAGCAAGAGATAGAAGAAGAGGAGGGAATTTAACTAACTGCTTTACTAATTCTTCTTTTAGTATTATTAACCCAGGGACATTATATTAAATTAATGTAAGAGTCTTATCACCTAACTTTCTCTTCCTCCCAGCTGTGCATCCAGGCAGAACTAAGTGCCTAGGAGAACCTCTGAGGTTCTGAGTCATTTTAGGTGCTGAGACTCCCATAGCTTTGGGATTCCTGTCATAGGAAGAATGTATCACTGCCTGGAAGTAGTTCTCACCATTGATTGTAATGGGAAACTTGTAAGTTAGGGTAGACTAGCTGCCTGATTTCTTGGTGGCTAGTTTAGATGAGGACCATGTTGTGTTGAAGAATACTAATGCATAGCTCTTCATTCCACCCAATAACTTAATTCTCATAGTTTTCCATTTCTCTGTGTAATGCAGTAGAAGCCTGTATGCGTGTCTCTGCCTTATTCAGAAAAAATAAAAAAGCCACTGATTTTTTTCTTAAAGTAACTTAAAATTTAGTTTACAAGATTAGAACTCTCACTAGAATATGCAGTACAGCTAATTTATTCTTAGCAGTGACAAATATTTCATTATGAAGTTGAAAATTAGTTAAAGTTTTGCATAAAAGGAGCAGCTTTACTGAAAATGTGATGTTAAGAATCAACTTCCTGGCCCTTCTGGTCTCCATTTATGTTTTTCCATGTAACCTTGCAATTTATTTTCTAATCTTCCCCACCAGAAGCTTAGATAATATTTTGGTCCAATGCATGTTAGGTCTTTCTTCTTTTAAGCCCATGGCATTTTAAAAAACATGTCCAGTTTCAGAACTATATTATTTGGAGAGAGGAGAATGTGTTGTCTTGAGATTCTTTTCTCTCTTAAAAGGATTTCAAAGGTTTCAGTAAAGTTAATATTAAATGCTTTTGTCAATGTTACAATCTCAAGCCTTTCCTAGAATATAAAAGGGTAAAAATTGGAATTATAGAGTTTGCAAAAGCTTTCCATGGCAGTAGTGATGCTAAACTACTAGAGAGCAAGCAAATAAAACTTTTATGAGCCCAATTGTAAAGCAAGGCATCCTCGTTAGTGTAAGTTCATAAAGGGTAATATCGATTTTTCCAACTTGATAGCTTTTTAAAAAATTGAAAAAGAAAACTTTATTGTTTAGGGATTGTTTTGGGGGAGGTAAAGAAAGAGGTTAATTCTTAGATATGTTTGGATTCTTGAGAAGTAACCTTTACCCATCTTAAATTACTGTATTTTGGGGGAAGTGATACATTTTGTGCTTTAGTAGTTGGGTGATTCATTTTCAGCTCCTAATTTTTTTGTTAATTTGTCATTTTTTCCTGTTTCTAGTGTATTTTTGAAGTGTGAATTTTATTAAAACTAGTAGAAAGCTCCCCTGTTTTTTATGAAGAATTAAAAATGGTGGGGGGTTTTTTTTGAACTTTTTTTTCCTCACATAAAACTGCAGTAGCTGTCTGATATGAGCATAGGTATTTGGATAATAGCTAGTCTGCAATTTTCCCATGAAAATGTTTTATATGGGAGTTTAAAACTGGAAAAATTAGAGCTAACATATATCTTATATATATACCTTCACCCACTTATATATATTTATGTATATATCTATATAAATCAGTTGATAAGTTTTAAACTATTGAAAAATAATAAGGCTTTAATAAGGCTGAATTTTGTATGCCTTGTATCAGTCAATCCATCCGGTCTGAGACAGCAAAATGTCAAAATCTCAGAGCCTTTGAGAGCAAGCCCCTCTTTTCCCTCTTCCATCTCCTAGGAACATATATTTAACATCTCCATGACAAACTGGAATAGATCACTGTGCATCTTTGTGACACTGACAGTGTTCCTGACTGCTTCGTGAATTCAAAAATTGGCACTTCCTAACAGCAGTCTGCCTTCTTTGGAAGGAAGGTGTCAAGTCTTTGTGCAGATACAGCCCTCTGAAAAGAGGGGCAAACCCTTCCATTGTGCCCGGAGTCCAACAGGACTGTTACGAGGAGTCTGCCTTTTGGGGGAGTGCTTTCTGTATTGTTTATGCTTTCTGAAACAGCCGTATATTCTGTTTGGAGAAATTAATATTTATGAGAGAGAAAGGTGTCACAGGACTCAGTATTTGATATTTATAGTTTTGGATGAATCCGAGGGAACAATAAGACCAAACCACAACAGTTCAAAAAGGAGCTCTAGTCCTGCTCATGACACAGATATCTCTCTAGTGCTGTCAGTGAAATTCTGACAATGGCTCTGAATGGGAGTTTAGTAGACCTGAAATGCTCAATAATGTAAATACAACAAAGCAAATTTCAAGGGCTTCTAAGAGATATAGATCATGCAAGCAAGATCTTGAAAATATACATTATATTGCCTTTTTCAGTTGTACCATCCTCCATACCTCTTTTTCCTCCTTCTCACTTCAAAAAAAGCAATTAGATGAGACTGCCTCTAGTATGAACATAGCATGCTTTCAAGAAGAACACTACCAACTCTGTGAGACAGGAAGAAAACTCTCTCCATGGAAAAGTCATGAGTTGGAAATCTGATGATAGCATATTCCCTGAGGAAAGCTGCCGCCTTAAGCTCTGCCCCTACAGGAGAAGTGAACAACTTCAATATTCCATGTATAAAAGATATGTGTGCCTGTGTATGGTGGCATGACACAACACTTTGTGAGAGCTCATTTTATTTTGGGTCCTTCACATGACAGTTAAAATGATTTCTGCAATTATTCTTGGGTATAAGATCCAAAGTCAGTTCTGTTAATACACGTACTTAAACTGTTTGACATAAAATACATTTAGATGCCTCATTTAGACACCCCTCTGGAAAAAAATTGTGAAATTCAGCAGTGATTGAGTGGATGAGCTGCTACTGTATTGCTTTGAGGCCCAGGAAAAAAGCAAATACAACTGGCAGATAAATGAAATGTCTCATTTGCAGTGCAATTTCATCCCAAAGCTTACATAACCAGACTTGCTTTTCTTGTAGCTAAATTGGATCTTGTTTTAACTCTAAGTTAAAATGAGATCATTGCTATAAAAAGGAGTAGGAGAAGATTAAAGTATGTACTTGCTTTAGAACTCAAATGTACATTAACCATACCAGTGATAAAATATTAGTTGTCATTACAAATCTTTATCACTGCTTTTGATTAGAAATAGATGAATTGCATAATTAGACATTCTGCTGAAGAAATTATTATGTAGATAACTATAACTTGCTTTAAAATAATTGGTGGATTTATTATTTGATGGGAGTACGGAATACTTTCAAAGCTACCTAATGTAGTTAGTAAATTAAGAAAAATATATGAAGTCTCCTAAAGCTAGAAGAGGCTTAGTCTCTTCTGTATTTTTAGTGTAGTAATCATGCAGTTTTTATTACAAAAATGTCCATTCAGAGAAAATTATGATCAGTTTTTGGAGGGGGGAAAAAAAAAAGTTCTCTTCCTGAAAATACAGTATGACCTTTGTTGTGCATTTTTAGATTTCTAACTCGACTGGTTTACTTTCATGCCAGGACTGAAGGCACTTGGTGGGTTTTTCAGCATCATTGAATGGTTCAACCTGCCTCAAAGATATGCAGAACTACAGAAACGTCTGTCACAAGGCCACTGTCAATGTCTGCTTGCAATGGCCATTTGCAGTACTTTTCTATACCTTGGCAGTATGCGGTCATGGGCTGTCATCAACGACTGCCATATAGCTCTCTTGTGCTGGGGAGCCCAGCACTGGACACAGCACTCCAGGTGTGGCTTCACCAGGGCTGAGTTACAGGGGAAGGATCACTTCCCTCCATCTGCTGGCAATCCTCTTCCTAATGCAGCCCAGGAGACTGCTGGCCTTCCTGGCACATTGCTGGCTCACGATCAACTTGCGGTGCACCAGGACCCCCGGTCCTTCTCTGCAGAGCTTCTTCCCAGCAGATCGGCCCCCAGCCTGTACCGGGGCATGGGGTTGTTCCTCCCTAGGTGCAGGACTCTGCATTTCCCTTGATTGAACTCCCTGAGGTTCCTCTCTGCCCAGCTCCCCAGCCTGTCCGGGTCCCTCTGAATGGCAGCACAGCCCTCGGGTGTGTCAGCCACTCCTGCCAGTTTTGTAGCATCAGCAAACTTGCTGAGGGTGCACTCTGTGCCTTCATCCAGGTCATTGGTGAGTAGGTTGAACAGGATTGGACCCAGTATTGACCGCTGGGGTACACCGCTAGCTACCGGCCTCCAACTAGACTTTGTGCCACTGATCACAACCCTCTGAGCTCTGCCATTCGGCCAGTTTTCAATCCACCTCACTGTCCGCTCATCTAGCCCATACTTCATGAGCTTGCCTATGAGGATGTTATCAGAGACAGTGTCGAAAGCCTTACTGAAGTCAAGGTAGACGACATCCACTGCTCTCTCCTCATCTACCCAGCCAGCCATTCCATCACAGAAGGCTATCGGGTTGGGTGAGCATGATTTCCCCTTTGTGAAACCATGCTGACTACTCCTGATCACCTTCTTTTCCTCCACATGCTTAGAGATGGCAATGGTTTCCAGGATTAGCTGCTCCAGCACCTTCCTGAATGATGGGGATGAGCAAGTTAATAAATCTAGTAAAAGTAGACAAAAGCTTACTTATCCTCTGCTTGTCACTTTGACCAAATGCTTTGTTGTGCTGGCTTTTTCTGATTGTTCTAAACAACTGGAAATTTTGAACTGGCCAATTTTAAATATGCCAACATGAGAGTGGCTTCCCCTGAAAATCAGCTCTAACATATTTCAAACTCTGACCTAAACTGTTTAGTCTCTTTTGGCATTCTTTATTCCTGGCCTTAGGCAGAGGTTGACAAATATCCCCAAGGATAGTGATTCTCACAGCACTTCTGTGCTGGTCCTGGATGGATCTAAAAGGGAAAATACAGGAAAAAAATGAGTGAAGTTTTTGAGTGCCTTCTGTATTAGCTACTCTGTTGCAACTGAAGTAGATGGCAGCAAAATCAAAGAAGTCCTGAGACGACTTTGTTTGAATTTGTTGAATTTGTTTGAATTCTTTGTTAATTGAGTGTTAACTCAATAGGTAAATATGTATGGATACTTTACTTTTAATAGCACATATCTGTCTCCATTGGAAAAGCTGAATAGTTTGTATGCAATGCTTAATTCAGCCAAACTGATCTGTCTAATCTACAAACTTACTGCATCCTTAGAAGTACGCACTTCATTGCTTTGGAAATGTTCCATGAATTCAACATGATGCTGATAATCATTTTTAATAATTTAATTCTCTTTATTTAGTTGGCAAACAGATTTTTTTTCTAAATATGATAATTATGGAATAAGGATAATCTCACTTTTTCTGCTATTCCTTACTTGAAATCCACATTGAATCATCTGGTTGACCAAATTTTGATCAGATGCCAGCATGGGTTAGCGTATAGTTGAGTGTCTTGCAGATTAATAAAAATTATACACATCCTGCTGCTACGTGAAAATACTTGTGGTGAAAATGTGTGTGAGGAAAATAAAGCCATCTGGTGTGTGAACTCAAAGCCTGTTGAAAATTGTTTTCTGCTCTGAAAAGGGCATAAAACAAACCAACCAACCAACCCCCTCCCTAATTAAAGAAATTAGTATGATTGCTTCAGGTTAATTTTATTTATATATTTATTTATTTATTTATTTATTTTTATTTATTTTTTTCCCTCTTGCTGAAATATTGTTTACAAGCTTTAGAACAAAGAACAGCTTTGAAATGAAAAATCGAACCATTTAATTTTCATTTCCATAGGATTGAAACAGGAGCTTTTTTCTACCTAAACAAAATATTTCACTGCAAGTTTTGTCTCCTGCAAGAGTTCATCAAAAGCTAAGTAAATCTAGGGAAATTTTAGGTTTTGAGACAGTGGCATTTTTCAGTGAGAAACATTAAATTTAAAAACATTAAATCTGAAAAGTGTCACCCAGCTCCAATCAACAGGATCCAAAAGCAACTTCAGTCAATGCATTATTGAAGAAAAGCTATAAATGGTATAACATAATCCTGAAGTAAAATTTAAATGACAGCCCTAAGGCATGAAACAAGATTGAGCTACAATTATAAAATCAGGCTGTCAATATTTTGATCCTCCAACAATACAAGTTTACTGAAGAAAATTTTAGTCAGTCTCTAATTTCATACATCACTGGAAACAATAACAAACATAATGGATAGGAGACACTCGATGTAGTAATGCACTAAAATGTAAACTGAAAAGAGCAATGAAACAATTGTACAAAGCTAAAAATGAAATTCAATTCAAATGCATATGTCTGGGTATAATTTTCTCAGATGTTGATAAGAGGCAATAGTCCTCTTTAAATTTCTATTAAGATTATAAAATTTAAATATAATTCAATTTTTCAGGAGGAGCCACTCTTAAAGAAGTCTTTTTTCCTTTTTGCTTTATGTAGATTATTTTGCACCTATGTAACATCATTAATATCACTAGACTTGCTCATGTTCTTTAGAACTGAGAAAAGAATCTGTAAATCTATTTAGATGAAAATGTCTTAATATGAGTGAAATATTCAGTAAAACTGTCAGAGTCTCAGGTCAAGAAGTGTTAGTCCTTGCAGTTCAGGGAGTGGTGATGCAAGCTGACCTATGCTGGCCCATCAATTGATGCTGGCTTTGGCTTCAAGAAACTTGCAAAGTAATGCAAAAGTGTATCTCTGTCATTTTATTTTGGTCTCAAGGGCCATCAGATTGCTGAGGCTGCCAACAAAGAAGTCAATATTGATGTAGATATCTATTTGCTGGCTCATTTCTCTTTGCCTACCACACATAAGCAACACTGCAAAACTTTTATTATTGCTGATCTTAACAGAATTCATACATAGTAGAAAGCTCAGTGTCCTGCTTACCATTTAGCTCTGTTCCCAACTTCATGTGTTTAGTGTTGACTCACAAAGTTACTGAATTAAAGAGATGAGTTTCAGAGCTAACAAAAAGTTGACATCCTTTTTCCTTTCCAGCTATTGCTATCTTTCTACACATTCCAAGTATTCTTTATTTATTAGTAGCTAATTTGGGAGGAGGGAGATTTGAACTACTGCAATATCTGGCCAACAACTTTCTGGGTTTAGAAAAGTAACATTAGCTTGAATTTGCCAATTGGAGTATATTTCTGTGAAATACTCATGGACAATATAAACAAATATTTATCCTTGTCTAAAAAGCCATAATTACAATATTTGTTCTCATCTTCAGTTACTGAATACTATGCTTTCTGAATACTTACTATGTATATATTGTATTAGGAAAAGAATGTTTATATATTTTACAATACTTGTACTGATAAAAGGAAAGATACAGCTGGGTTCTGTGTTATTTTGCAGTCTTCCAAACTATCATACTGTTGTATTGCAGACCAAATTATTGTGCTATCTCTGGGAGAGCTTCAGGTGGTATAAGGCAACTTGATGAAAAAGTATGATGCCATGAGCAATGCTCAGCTGGCTTCCCAGTTGCTGATCATTTGTCCTAGAGACTTTGATCAGACTTGCACAGGAGTTTAGTCCCCTAAAGATGAGGATTTTTTGTAAATCCAACCACAAAACATCAGGTCCTAGAACCTGTTTCTGAAGGTTTTGGGTACTTCCCACACCCTTGACAAGCTGTTGACCTGCTGAATAAATGGGACCTTACCAAAGTAATGGTAAAATGAAAGTCTCTTCCAGAACTCTTTTTTGGATTTTCCAGTTATCCATAGTGAGGACCTTTGTCTTCAAGACAAAATGATGTCCAAGATCTACAATGCTAAAAGCTAGCAACACTAATGTATTAGATCATTTAGAGGTGTATGTATTTTAACTAATACTCTTTGGTATGTTTAATCATCATGTTTCTCTGAAAGGAGCTCAAAGAAATAGCAGTGAAGGAGGTTGAGATGGAGGCTGAAGGCTTTAGACTTCCGGAAGTCAAAATGGGTAAGTTTGAATTCTCCACTGAACAACCCAGTGCCCCCGATCCCCTCCTTCAAGAATACAAAAAATCCTCTTTCATTTTGAGTAAGCTTTATCATTAAGATTTTTAACTGATACAAGATATGTGGTCCAGATGTTTAGTTATCTGCATGTTACTAGCATCATTTACTCTTACAGGTGAGCAAGGCATCTCAATCAAAGATATTCCACTGCTGGTAGTGTCAATTTTAGGAAGTGTGTAATCAGTATAAAGTACAGCAATCTTCATCAAATTTTATTAAATGCACTGTAGCAAGGATGGTACAAATATACTTTCTGTGCAGTGTTTACAAGCAAGCTTTCTGCTTTGGAACACTTGCCTATCTCAAGACCAAATATATTTATTAAATGTACTTAAAATTAGTAATTATTTTGGATTCTGAATTGTCAGCAAAATATTACAAACTTGACATTTCCTTTCCATTTGAAGCTGAAGCATTGCAACATTATTTTTGATATGATGGCCATTTCACTGTGCCACTGAAATGCAAATCCAGGAGGCCTAAAAACAATATGGTTCAGTGAAACACATTTTTATAAAGTTAGATTTGGGGTTGGCTTGTTTTTGTTGTTTAAAGTATCCCTGGTCTTATTTCTTTAATTAGTGACCATACCAGATTTTCTCCTCTGTACAAAAGGTGGGTGTGTGGAGAAGAGTCACAGGCAAGATAAAAGAAGGTCCAGGCAAAAACCTACAGCCAACAAGCAAATTTGAAAGAGGAGCTGGAGTGATGCCAGGTGCCTGGTGCCCTGAGAGACTCAGCTGTGTGATCCAGGAGTAGTGGAGTGGTGTTTGGGCCAGGATGGAAGAGAGCATGACTATTAGCATGAAGTCACCTTACATTTGGTAAGTGGTTAAAAACAGAAGAGAGTATAACAAAAACCCTCTTTTTGTTTGTGTGGAAGTCTTTTTTTTTTTTTTTTTTTTTTTGATTTAACTTCTAACCACCAAACTGAGAAAGTACCTGCTTACTTAGCTCAGGCCAAACCCAGGAGCTACAGAACTACAGAAAAAGTTTTTGCAACTTAAATGTTTAAGAGTGAGGCAGTATGTCAAAAAAAACCCGCACAAAGTTATCTATCAAAGGTGCTAGCACAGCCAGTGGCTTTCTCTCTCAGGAAAACAGAAGGAATGGAAGCAACGGGGGAGGTGTTTGATTGCTTTCTGGGAAAATTATACATTGCACTGTTTTTGCAGAGAGTAACTTGCCCGAGATGCATCAGGAAGGGTATGAAAAGCACTGGAGAAGTGCATTCCTGGTTTAATTCCATATAAAATGATGTGATTGCATCAGAACTCCACCTGGAACTCCAAAAGTATCACTAGAGATGAATGAGGCTTGATATGTTTGATAATATTGCTGGTAACTCATGGAAGGTTTAGTGGAAGGAAAAACTGGCAAGTGGGAGGAAGAGAGATTTTTACTTCTCAATGAACTGTTCAAAGAAGTTATAGGTTTTGCTCTGGTCTGTTTTTGCTCAGGCACACACTATTGTCATGCCAGAATGATGGATGGCATATGACATAATCCATGTGCTTGAGACTTGAGGTTAGTATAGGTGCTGCAGAAATCTGAACCCTTCAGAAAAACTGGACATATTTCATTATCACTGTCATCAGGAGGATTTCCTGAGAGCCTTAAAAAATGCCAGTCTTTGTAGTGAAACATATTTGTCTGGTATACGCTATGTCATACTCCTGACCCTCTGTTGTCTGCCCATCTGAATACTTGTGGGCACTCAGGGATTTTGAAAGATTGAAACAAAAGTTACTAGCTAAAGTAAGGCATAGAGAAGGTCAAATTCATGTGAAACTGAACGTTATGGGAGAGATATAAAGGTGTCTGTTGATAGCACACTTAGAAACTTCTGTTATCTCTAGCTTATTTTGGGGAGGATAGGGCAGGTTTTCTTACAGAAAGATCTGATTTGTTTGAAGTATGCCATCTTTAAGGTAAGTAGCATAACATGAGTAGCATAACTTTAATGCAAATTAATAGCTGAAGTGCAGCTAACTAGTGTGTTCTTTGGTCTCTTATAAATTTGTCTTAAAGTGGCCAAATTGAAAGGATTCATACAGATATACTGGACTTTGCAAAGTTCAGGTCAAATGTAGTTTAAATACATAGCATCCTTCCATTTTGGTTTAGAAATCAACAGCTCAGTAGATGCAGTACTGCAAAAGCATATCTTTGCAAAAATCCCCTTCTGTCCAATATCCGGTTGACCTTAGAGTGTTGCTATTAAAATCTCCAAATAAATCTTCAAATAAAGTAAATGCTTTTAAGATGTGTTAACTTCCAACCTAAAGACTGGCAGCGCTGGGGCTGTGCCCACAGGAGGGGTGTGGCAGCAAAGAATACTGTGCTCTGTCTTCTCTGTGATGCTGCGGAGACTGTCTGAGTGCGGAAGAGCTCCATTTATTATGGCTGTTGGATGGGTACAGATTATTAATAAATATGACAGATATGTCAGCTAGGACCAATTGTGATAATGTATTTGAGATGTGCAAACACTCTTCAGAACTGGACTAAGAATTTAATTCATTACACACACAAAACCAGGCAGCCATAGATCAGATAGTATGGTTGGTTTGTTTCTTATCATGGGAGCCAAAAAAAGTGATGACTGAGGGAAATTGTGCTGGGTCTTAATATTTATGAGGTATGTATTAACTGCATAGGGTCATAAGCAACATTTATTTCTTAGCGTTATTTCTTTTTATGTACTTCAGTCCTTTGAAAGACAAGAGATGTGGTGATAAAAGAATGATTGTCCAATTTCAGTATTTTACAGTCTTTTACCCTGAAATTACTGGGAAAAAGCTCTGAAAAATTACAACTGAATTCAATCCATAAAACATCCATAATCGAGACATGTTTATTTTTTTAGCTATTATTTTGTAAATCTTTGGTTTTAATTGAATTTTCTGATCAAGTATATAATAATATAAAATGCATATTTTTGTATCCATTTATGAATTTTAAGAAAACTCATGATCATGCAAATAACATCATAAAACATATCCTTCATTGAAAAACTTCTCAGCCTTATTTCATCTTATTCTCAGTTCTAGTATATGATTGCTTTAGAAAATATTGACCACACATAAGGTCTTGTTGCCCTTGAGTTAGTACTCATATCAAAAGATAGAGTTCTCATTTTCTTCATTTTATTTAGAGAATATGTATATTGATATGGTATTTTTATGTGGATATCTAGAATATGCATGTATGATGTGTGTACATATATTTGAATACATTATTTGCTATGTGTTGGTCAAAGAATGAACATATTCTAGGTCTTCGCTTGAATTTTCTAAGCTTAAAGTTCTTGAGGCCAGTATATCACATCTCCTGGTAAAAGGCCTGTAAAGGGTCAAAGGATAACACATCTCTTGGGAAGTTTGTTTTGTACCTTTCTCTTAAGAGGAGAAGGTGGTAGGTCATGGAGAAGAATGACACCAGAGAACGTTTACCAACTGCAAGGATGTAAAAGGTCTCTGCGTTTGTAGAAAAATCATAGCTTTACTCCAGCAGGTGCACAGAAGCAACTCTTCCTTAAGAGTCACGCTCCAGAACTGATGTGCCTTCTCTTAGAAAGTACCGGGCCAGAACATCATTCCATTATTCATGTCTCCTGAAATGTTGCATTTGACATGTGCATTCCCATGTTAGAAGGGAGATACAGCACAGAGACCAGATGCTCTATGCTCACTTCTACCTCTTTCCCCTTTAGAATGTCGCATCTTTTCAAGTGACAATAGCAAATTCTCCTTAGGACTAGAGAGAGAATGGCATGCTTCTCCTACTGTCTTTTGCAGTAATCCCATTCCATTCTTGCTCTGTGTGGTTCCTCTGATCCTACGTATGCATCAGTGGTTTGCAATCATTCATAACTACAGTGTCCAGAGTTTGATTTTATAAAAAAATTGTAAATCCCTTGTTTCTTTAATTCTGTTTTTAGTTACAACTTCAAACAGCATTTCACACAAAGAAAAATAGATCAAGTGCCAGAGAAGAGATATCTATAGAATCCAAAAAGAATTTTTTATGAAATGGAAGAAAAGGCCAATTAGTGAAAACATGATTGGGTACTGTACAGAGAACCACGTCTGAGACAATATTAGCAATGGTCTGAGAAAACAAGGAAAAACAGACAGAAGCTGGTAATGAAAAGCAGCAACCTCCCATTATTCTTGTCCACTTTCTATATTCTCCATCTAATTAAAAATTTTTAAATGGGTGAATAAGGGTGTTTAGTCTTGTTACCAATAGACAGTGTTTCATCTGAAGCAATGGTCTCTCAAAAAGCTTAGTTTTTTAAAATTCTGTGGCAGAGTTTCTGTATATAAAGTAACTTAAATTTTTTCAGAGGGAAGCGATGCTGTCTGTACTTCTTTCTGAGTCACTTTAGGCTCTACAACATCTTTGGCCTGATCAGTCAGTTTAAATTGCTGAATTGATCAATGGAGCCATGCCAATGTAGTCCAGCAGAAGACTAGACCCTGGAGTTACGTGTTTTTTTTCCTGAGCGTAGAAACATTTATAAGTCAGTTTGTTATTCTGTCCAGCATGTAAATTTTGTGCATGTAAATGCTAAATTGTGGAATGTAATACAACGATCTACCTACAAGACCACTTTCTTTCCTATCTCTATGCTGAAAGCCCTGACAATATACTACTGTACATTCAATGATACCTTTAACCTGTACCATAAAGTTGCCTAATTTAAGATCTGATACTGAAAGCAGGATCTTCCTTAAACTTGAAATTGGAAGGTGATCAGCTCTCCTCCTTACATCAGTTTTTTCCACATCAGATTCTCCGGATGTGGGTCCCAGTTCCTGCTGTTTGTGATTCAGATATAGGCCCATCTCCTGCAAGTTAAAGCTTTTTTTTTTTTTTTTTTAATTTTCTCTCAGGTTACAAATTATTGTGTTTGTTTATGTTTCTCTAATAACTGTCACTATTTACTATTATGGAAAACTAATCTTTGAATTTAACTTGCTGTAGTGAGAACACCTGTGGAAGACCTGGTGAGGAGTCAGTGACTGGCAGAGTACATGGTAGCAGGTCCAGCGTGTGAAACTACACACTGACCAAATTCCCGTCAGGGCCTGGCACGCATATTCTGTTTTGTCAGCAATGTCTAGCTGCTTCCTGGGCAGTAGTTTCTCAAGGTTAGCACGGCTGAGATAAGGAAATAGTTCTAGTAGATTTAAGGGACTCTTACGAACAATGAGTCAAGTCCTGCCTGTGCATCCAAACCGTGCGTCCAACCTGTGCCTCCAGCAGCCTCCCATCGGCGACCCCTCCTCGTGGTTCCGGGGCTCCCTGTGCAGTTTGTAGTGCAAGTCCTTCATTAAACCTATCCTGTTTAACCCCTTATGAACCTTGAGTGTCTCTCTCCGCCGGTATCCGACTCTCTCTTGCCTGCCTTGCAGTCACACTTGCTAATTTAAATTTATAGAAATGTTTTGTGGAAGACTCATCATTTATATTTTAGGAAAAAAAACAGTTCACTGTTTCTGCGTGTAACAGGTGAAAGGTCTAAAATCTGCTGAAATTAGATGTCACTCTCAGTTACTATCAATCCTCATTGCTCTCAGGCTGTCACGCTGCAGGAGACTGTAGTTAAGTTTTCTGAATTAGAGTCTTATCATATAGCAATAGATTGACATCATTGCACACTGGCATTAATGTACAATTTTTATAAAACAATAATCTTATTGCTGGAAAATACTGCTTCAATAGTTAGAGAGATAGGCTCCTGTTCTGAATTAAATTTTGATGCACAGTTTGCTTGCTTTCTTAAAGTAATTGTGGACTGTATACATAATTTTTTATTCAAAATCCATGAATGTGTTTACAAAGGGTGAATTGTCTTATCTTTCTATCCTCCTCCAGACTAAGAAGAGAGCCATGTAATTTGAAGTTCCCAAAGACAGCAATCAAGAAGCAAGCTGAATTACAGACTAAGAACTATCCTGTGGTGAGTAAACCAAGGCTTTCATATGCTGAGCTGCTTATGTGAAGTGAGGATTCGGTGGCACATCCTTTCAAGCAAAAGGAAAAGACACAGTTAATGTAATTGAATGAAACCTTAAAAATTCATCTTACAAAGATAGTATTAAAAATGAAATATTTATAACCGTTTCATTATTTTAGCAAAACTACTCCATTCTAGTGCAGACCATTTTTTCTGGTTTGATCCACATTCCTACATTCTACTGTCACTGTGTGTCTTCTAATGCTATAGTTTGTAATTGTATCATCAAACAATATCTGTAACTGATATTGCAAAGCACTTGTGCTGGCTAAGAAATCTCTTATTCCTTGACAAACTTGTATTTGAATATTGCTGCTGCAATTACTACTACATACTATTGAGTGGCACTTTAGGCATTGAGTGTGCAGGGACCTGAGTGTCTTCACCTATTTCAGTCACATTCAGCAAAGGGATAAAGCCCCTTTGTTGCTGAAATGTAGATCAGTCCTCACCAGAGACAATAATGTGGCTGCCAGTGAGGATACTCTTTGATGCAGTCATGGCCAAACAGCTGAGGGAGGAATGCTGTTGCAGAAGGACCAAAATTCTTCCCACAGGGCTCAGTCTCTCAGTGGCAGCTGGTAATGCAAGGTGCTTCCTAAACTGAATATAGGGGTTCTAACAACGCTATTCCTTTACTCTTCCAATATGCATATTCACTAGACTTTTCTAGGAAAACAAAATTTGAGCATCTATGAGTGAGAGTGAAAACTCTTCCTCTTCTACAGAAATGTAAATGTGTAAATGAAATATAAAACCTGGATAGAGGGAAAGCTTATAATGATATCACTAGTGAAGTGATAAATAAGGATGGGTAAACTCACATGTTTAATTCATATTAGAAATGAGTAAATGTTGTATTTCCCAAATATGTTTATCTTTGATTATATAATTGCAATGGTATTGCAAAATCACCAGTCACTTCCATGTACTATATAGAAGTTTGCTTTGATATATCTTTTAAAAATATTAATCCTTGAGTAACTATCCAGTCACATATTTTGTGTTTAAACTTATTTTATTTTGTGTTTAAACTTATTTTATTACAGCTGCTTTTAATGGTGACAAACTTCTGCCATACTACCCCCTTTATAGGGAATAGAAAAACTTTTTGAGAATCCATACTGGTGAAATAATTTTCTGTTTTTACTTAACAACACAAAGAAAGCACTTTGAACAGAACGTTCTGCCACCTCTATATCTGTTCATGGATGGCTGACAATTCATTAAATAAATATGATAGCTAGATCACACTTTATCTTTTATAGCTGTGTTTTGGTTCTTGCAGGAATAAATAAAATATTTCTGCCTAACATGCTTTATAATGACAGCTCTAAAACTTAGGAGTGTGCCCTGGGTAGAGTAGGGTGCATATCCTGGGGCAGAAGTATGTTGCTTTGGATTATCCTGGGGGAGCACTGCCAGGAGGAAGCAGTGGGGGCAGGCCTGAGTGAGGCTGGAGCGGTGGTGAGCAGACTGGAGCCAGGCAGAGCCAGGGATCTGCAAAAAAGAGCTGCACAGCTGCCAGTCGGTCCCTCACCGTTGTTCCTTTCACATAGCTATCCTGGAGAGCTTGGCAGGAGTTTTCTGACAGATCCGGGGGCCGGTTGCTCCTGTTGAGTGTACTGTAGTTGTTCCCTTGACCATGGCTTCCAACTTCATCTTCATTCCTAGTTCTATTTCTACCACTCTTCCTTCCTTTCTTCCCAGTGGCTCCCTACCAAGGTGCCTGCTCTGCAGAGATACATCTCACCTCTGTCCCTTTCTGTCATTCCTCTCACCAGTCTGAGAACTGTCTATAAGCCCCTGCAGAGCATGTCTGTAGGCAGCTTAAGGGGTCTTCTTAAAACAGTGAGATTGGGGGGGGGTGCTCTTCTCCCTAGACAATTAGATAGAGTTACACAAATATATTTCTGTAGCCTGCACATAAATCTGATCCAGGGTGGTGAAAAATCACTCTGGATCAGATCTTTGTGCAGGCTAAATTTCAGTCAGTGACTCGTCTGAGTTTGTTTACTGGAATAAGGGGAAATGCATGCATCTTGAAAATTATTTGGCCTGCCTGATAACAGCTTTTATAGCTGATAAAATACTTGAAGGATCTCTTGGTAATTGCACAGAAGGAACACAAAATCCAGTGAGATTTCCCTGCTTAAATAATTCTGAAATAATGGCTTATGGGTAGCAAGAAAAATAAACCAGTATTGTGATATAGCTAGGTAGCACTTTCAGACTAGTCCACTATATGCCAGACCACTCCCAAGAGATACTATAGAAACATGGGCTGAGGAGAAGTATTGATTAAAACTAAGTTTCTTACAGTATTTATAAGGAATAGGTTTGTCTTCATATTCAAGAAAAGGAAAAAAACAAGAAAAAACCCTGGCAGACCAAATATTTTTAGTGACCAGAATGATTTTGTTTTCTGTTTAATGCAAATGCACGCTATTAGTTTGGCCCTAGGTTTCCTTGGTTTTCATGGGATTTAAATCTGATATGTCTGTTCTCTTGGCAAGGCTTAATTTTAGGTCTTCAGTGAGATACTCAGGTATCTTAGTAAGACATTACCTGTGTCCACATTGCTATGCATAGGATTAGGCCCACAGAGAATTTAAAGCACAAATGAGAATGTTCTGTCAAAAAAGAGTTCAAATGAGGAGCGATACCCAGGGCAAGCTATGAATACCACACAGGATAATCCCCTTAAAAGGAGGGCCTGTTTCCATTTCCTGGTAAGCATTTTCAAGCTGTGGGTAATGATAACTGCTGGAAAATTTGTTGGCCAGGTGAAGACCTTTTCCTGATCCTCCTTGGAGAAAGACTTAAGGTTGGAGCTGCACTGGTAACTGTTTTCTAGAACACACAGAACTTGGATCTGTTCTTAATAAGAACGATACTGTTTTTTTTCCTGTAATTGTGCAAGAAAATATATTTTGTTATGTAGAACTGTTGAGTACCTTAAAAAAAAAAAAGCATAGTGGGTTTTACTTCTGAATAGTGGCTGTAATGCAAGATAAAGGACTTGTGTAGAGGGCATTTTATATATGTATGTATATGTGTGTATATACTACATGTATACTATATACTCTATATATTTACTACATAAATACATTTTTACACTATATGTGTGTGTGTGTATATGTATGTGTGTATATGTATGTATGTATAGATATATGTGTGCGTGTGTGAGAGAGAGAGAAGTCAGCGCATGGTGTTTAAACTCACAAAAGGTAGTGCTATTATTTCCAGTATGCGTCCCTTGGGAAGTGTCATTAAGCATTGTTGTTGACTAGTAACACCCTTTTCAATGTTTGCTCGCTTCTTCAAGCAATGGTGTGGCATTTGTTAGGGTCATTAAATTCATTCCTCTGTTTTTATTTTCTCCTCTGATGTTGTATTGTCCCATACAGACAGCTTTAAACGGATACTTTCTTGAATGCATTCATACTATCAGTTTGAAGTTTTCTTGTTTGTTTGGCAGTGATGCCTAAAATGAAAAGATCCAAGCGCTTTGTGGTTTAACATACTGCCAGCATAAAAGGTGGACATGATTGTTAGCAACAAAGAAACATTGTAAGACGTGGATATCAAGGTTAGGGACAGTATTTTTAATTTAAAAATATGTTAGATGCTCTGGGTTTATGCACATGATGAAGCATAATCTACTAAGGTTGTTTGGGCTATTTTAACTTTTAAACTGTAATTCTGAGTGTGTATTTTGAGTGTTACTTGCATAACCTTGAACTCCTGTATTTCTGTTTCTTCAAGATTTATGCTTAGTTTACCCTGAAAATATATGTTCTGAGGAAGTTCAAAGGACTAATAGTTCATAGGACTAATACTGGATTCTTAGACAATATCATGTAAGATATAATGTCAGTATCATGTCATAGATCGTGATCTTCACTCATCTAGATTGTTGTGGAATTCGTTGTAGGGATTAACTTTTGTATTTTAATGTCACATATATTGCTGTGATTCAAGCTGTATTCTTTTATTGTTGCTAATTTAATTATGCTGAGATAGGGGGACTTTTTAGAGATATAACTGACCTACTGTGCTGCTTTTCCTCACACACAAAATATTTCCATGTGGAAATCAGAGAGTTAGGCATCTATGTATTTTTGAAAATCCCATTGGATGCTTATCTGTAACTCTTAGTTCAGAGTTACCTTTGAAAACAAGGCAACTAGATAACATGTTAAACCATACTGATTTTCATTAGGGTTTGTATGACTCCCAAATCAGATACGTGCTTTTAAAACATTTACCTTAGGAAATGAGCAGTACACTTCTGTTTTGAAAATGGTTGCTTGACTATCTTACTGAATACAAAATACATGACAAAATACTTGGGCCCTTCAGTTCTTTATAACTGCTCAGTGTATTCGAATGAAACCAAGTTCCTGCCTTTTCTTCTGACATGTTATACTCTTTCTGTTAATTCAATTCTAAGAGAACTTGGTATATCAGTACGGGGGGGGGGGGGTGCAATGATATATGGAAACTTGTCACATATAATTTATCTGCATGTAGTATTCACACACACAAAAATGGAAGAGGGAACATTTTCTGCAAGAAATAGGAAAAGTGATTAAAGCAAGGTGTTACCTGGAAACAAAATTCACAGCTTCTAAAATCACTACGATGTGTTAAATTAACAGATTAGATCAGATCCTGTTTAATCACTTTTAGGCTTAAAACAAACGCTTCTACTTCATGTTTAAACTTAGTAAGTCTGAGAATTTTTTTAATACTGAGTTTCATTTCAGACTGTGTTATCTTCTGAAATCTGATGTACTATTAATAGAGACAGGCAAGCCAGTAGATAGCAAGTAAAAGTAGCATTCATAGCAGGCAATTCTGCATACTTATCCTAAATGTGCTGAAATGACATCAGAGAATGTATATTAGGAATTTAATGGAACTTCCTAGTGAATTCTTAGTGACCTTGGTCTTAAGGTTCAGAAACCTCTGAGTTTGCATTTATTTTAGTTCTCAAGCATACTTAAGGATGCCTGGAGATGAAAAATCACAAACCATCTTTAAATCCTTAATATTACAAGAATATAAAGTAAAAAGAAAGATAGAATCATTTGCAGTTCAGTGTCAGTGTTTCTGATTTTAAAACACCATCATGTCAAAATCCTTTTTTTTTTCCCCCTTCATCAATCAGAAAACACATACATTACTACTAAGACAGTTTTACTTTAACTGAGGTTTCATTTTATGCTCTGTATTAAAAAAAAATTATAATATATGCATTAACAGCCATCAGAAGTGATTCTAAGAATCGAAGATGGTGTATTAGTAAAACCTCACTGATCCCCAAGTAGCCATGCAGATTTATACAATTCTTGTCTAGATGATAAAATGAGTCCAAATCTAGGATTTTTTTTTCTATTAGATGCATAGTGAAGCCACATGATTGTTAAACATGTTTTGGTTACTAGAGGCCCACCTTGTCTTCCTTCTCCAAACAGAGAGAGAATCAGAATCTGATCTGGGGGCAGGGGAGTCTCCCTCAAACTGAGGAATTAATGACAGTACATTTCAATGTATACATCTGTAGTTTAAGGACATTGGTAGACAGAGAATGGAATTACTAGGAAGAAAAGTCAGGGAAATGTGACTGCAGACTTCAGGAGCAGTATGCCTGTTGATGTAGCTACAGGAAGTCAGGTATCTTTCAGGAATTCAAGGAAAGGCTTTCAGATTTGTTCCTTGGCAAATGCCTTCTGAATAACTTTTCATAGTCAAAACATCACTGCTGACTTACTTGCTATAACTCTCTGTTCAGTACTGGCCAATATACTCACTATTTTCAGATGTATAGTGACAGCATACACTCCCTCTCTTAGTGAAAACATTTTATTTTCTTTCAAGAAGACTTAGAACAAAGCAGGTTGAAATGTTGTTTCCTGTTTGGAAGTGGCAGAGCAATATATCAGTGTTTTGTAAGAGTATGTATCTCAAATGAAAGTAAAAGAGAATTTGAATTTTTCCAGTACTAAAATGCAACTCTTTAAGGTAGAAAATAATATGGATAATTTTATGATGTTGAAGCTTCCTGGATGAGTCTATACTGCTACTTTTAGATGTAGGGTCAAGAAGTGTTAAATCTAGGGCCAGAATTGAGGCTAGGCCAGCCAAGGTTAGATAAGGTTAGATCATGCTCAGATAATTCTTGGTTGCTTTTAAATGAACCTTTAATTCAAGGCAAGGTGCTCACAGAAGGAGTGAATTAAGGAGGAGGTGGTGTAAAACCAGCGCAGGGCAGTGGCTGTGCTATGGACGTACTTCAGAGTAAGCCCTGGATTCAAAAGGGGCTGCCAGGCTAAGGTAAGGGCAGGTGCTGGCAAAATTACCTGTCAACACTTAGGTCTGTGACTTCAAGGGCTGGGTAGAATACAGTAAAATCAGTAAGAGGTTCAGGCCAACAGCAGATGAGCTAGAGTGCAGAAAGTGCCAGTAAAGGCCACTTTTTGTGACTAGAAAGAGTGTCTGGGGTAGATATTAGATTTGAGCATTGGACTGCAAATACAAATGAGCTAGCGTAAGGTCTCAACTCAGAAGGGACTATTACACTCATCTAATATCTAAGACCTGAGGCTGGCATGTGCCACCTGACAAACTTCTAGGTTTGGGATGAGAAAGGATCACTAAACTAGGAATAAGAATTGGTTTAGAATGGTGGTTGGTGTTAAGGTTCAAGCTAGCAGGGTCATCAAGCTAGAGAAAAGTGTGTATTCCAATGGCCTGCCTGTGCTTAGTATTGACAATGAAGGGTCACTGGCTGCTGGTGGGACTGAGGGCTACAAGGATGGCTTGTATGGGGCAAAGGAAGACATGGTCAGAATGGGCCCCTTGTCCAGCTTTGTCACTGGAGCTGGCAACAGTACTAGCTTTAGACTTTAAGGAGGCAAGTTATAGGTATGGAATATGGAGAGGGTCAGAAGCCATGACCTTTCTTTTGCAGTAGCTTGTAAATACGATGAATAAGTATCTTGCATAGAGTTGTATGTTCTTTATAAAATGAAGATGTGACTGCTAACAGCTACACACATTTACCTCCACATAACAGCTATTTTCACAGTTACAGAAATCAGACATGTACAACTGTAATTCCACACAAATATTTCAGCCCTTATTTTAATCAGTAGGTTTTCAAAATGAAAATAATATATCATATAAAGCTGCCCCCTTGGTATGCAGTATATATGCCATGGGTTTTGTTAGAAAAGGAGTTTGTAAAAATAAAGAAAATTGGAAGAAATGAGGAAGAGAGAGAAAGCAGAGATGACTGGGTTTACTCCTTTCTGATTTGAAACTGTGTGCTCTTTTAAGGTCCAATTTAGTAAATCGCTTTAGTATTTAGTTAACCTTAATCACAGTAATAGTCCCTTTGATTTCAGTGTATTTACATGAGTAAAGTTAAGCATGTGCAAGAATGTGCAGGAGTGAAATACACAAAGGTAGGCATGATGCGAATACTTTTATGTTCTGTGTCGTTACATCCCAATACTTCATATAGTCCAAATCCAAATGAAATAACACATAGGAACAGCATGTCAGTGACAACCATCTCTAATTCTCAGTTTCCCGCTAGGATTTAAATTAGAATCTGTTTTGCAGATAGCTGGTCTGCATTTGTAAGGCAAGTCCAGTCTTGCTGTAATTGCACTGGCTCTTTCCTAAACCATCTGTCTCTCTAGTTGTGCTTATTTTAGGGAATAAAGCTTATGCTGGAGAGGAAGTAATCTCAAATCTTATGAAATGTGCCCAGTATCTGTAGGCATCTAGGACACAGACAAATGAATTATGAAGAATAAAGACAAGAACAGTAGGAGGAAAAGTGTAGTATTTACATTGGGCAAGATCTTTGAAAGTCTGTCACCTATTTAGTATGTCACCTGCTACAGGTGACCCTGTTGAGCAGGGGGCTGGACGAGATGACCTCCAGAGATTCCTTCCAACCTTAACCATTCTGTGATTCTGTGAGTTTTTCTCTGACTTAGCAGGGAAGAAGAACCCACATATAAAGGTCAGATAGGAGTCATGGTGCTCTCATGCCAGGAGCAACACCTCAGTGTGCATCTGCAGGTCACTTTATAAATATTCAAATCTCTGTTGACAGGACTTAAATCCCACCCTTCCCCAGGCCCTAAGTGTTTCCATCCTCTTAGAATGGATAACCTGAACTTTGTCCCAAAGAAAGCAAGCAGGGCTTTCCTCTCTTGTAATGATCATTGTGATAGTTTAGTAATTAACTGTGATGTGGGAGGCCCAGGTTCATTTGTCTCTTTTGACTGACGATGTTCAATGTCTTCCTGGCATGTCATTTTAGAGGGTGCCCTGACAGTCATGATGAGATGGAGAGAAAGGGGCAGGGGACAGAATGAGTGCCACTCTCTGCTCATCCTTTTGAACTTGTTCTGCAAGATTTAGCTGATTTAATTCAGGATTAGCTGCCCTGAAAAGAGAGAATGAGACTGAGTGATATGAAATTCAGTAGATACCAGCAAAAAATTCTACGCTTAGGAAAGAGAAATTAACTACAGTAGTACAGCTGGGACAGCAACTGAGAGGCTGCAGTACTAGAAGGCAGCAATGCTGCAGAGAGGATCAGGAAGCTGGAATGGATCACAAAACTAATTAAAACAAAATATGACACGGCAACAATGACAACACCAAGTTAAGTAAGACCATTTGTTTGACTGGAGGCCTGAGCAGTAATTATTCCCCTCAGCTCAGCAGTGCTTGCATCCTGTCTGAAGTACTGTGTTTGTGCATGCCAAAGTTTTAGATAAATACAGACAAATTAGTGAAAAAAAACCACCCAAACCAAGAAGATGAAAAAGTGTTTTCAAAAACATGGCTTAGGAAGAAAAATTGTCAGAATTTCATTTCTTCAGCATAGAAAAGATAAGTCTTCAGGCAAGGTGGATATAGCAGTCTTCCAGTGTGTTAGTGGGTGTTTAAATGAAAATAGTGATTACTTGTTTTACAAACCTAGTAGTGGTAGAACAAAAAAATAAAGGCCCAGTGTTCAGGGAAGGGAAAAAATTGTTTCTAACCCTGGAAATGTATAGAAATGCTACGTAATCCTTTCATTATCCTTTGGAACAGGGATTTCAAAGTGAATTCAAGCTAGGCATACATGTTAAAAGCCTGCTGAGCAATGCTACTGAAACTGTATTATGTTTAAGTATTCAGATCTTTGGGGAACTGTACAGTGAAAAACTGATGTTTCTTTGTAGTATGAGTATCTTCAGTGTTAAGTGAAACTTGAGTAGAGATTTCAGGATAATTTGGGAACTAGGCTCCCAGTTTTCACCTAAATACCTCTGCAGATGCTTAAATCTTTTCTTGAGCTCCTCCTAAGTCTTTTGAAGTATTTTCCTCTGTGTTGTACAGTATATCATATACTTAGATAATTTACTATGAAGTTCTGAAGACTGCACCAAAGAAAATAAAATCTAAATAATTATAGCAACAGCAACACCAATAAGGACACTGGGATCCCATAGCATTCTTGAATACTTCTCCTTGTGGTTTTATTCCTAATATTGTGAAATCAAAGAGAGTTCAGTTTTCAGCTTCATAGGGAGGTAAAACAAAGCCTCTGATCCTCTACCTTGGCTATTTTAGATATCTTAATCTCAATAATTCCTGCAGCCACAGTTATATTTATTAAAAAACAACATTTTTGTGTTGTAGTTTCTGGGTTATTTCATGTTTATTTGGCAGGGGGAGAGAGAGAGAGAATAAATAAATACTTCCCTCACATAAATTCCTCCTTTTAATTTTTAAAATCCCGTGACTCAGCTAACTAGAAATAATGTGAATAGAGTTGCAGCACCAGCTTGTTTTTTAACTGGAAAACAAAGCATGCTGGTTATTGAATAACTAATGAAAAAAAGAGGATTTAAAAACTTCCAGCATCTAAAAATGCTTAAGATTTAGCCTTAAGTTTTAGGTTACTTGTCAATGTTTTCTGGGTGTGCATATGCTGAGAAAATGAAATTCTATCCTTGATAGTGTGGATTTTGGGGCTAACATGTATCTGTTGGATAATCTGCATTAATCTGTATTTATGATAGACAGGTTACCCAGACATAGTCATGGAACTCCTTTCTCATGACAAAGTTTCCTATTCTTGACATAAAAATTATATCCTAAATCCTCTCATCCCTAGATTTTCCTTCCTGTTTCATTTGGAAGCTTTTCTTCTGCCAGTACGGGAAGGACCTGTACTGATGCCTATTTCCTTCTCCTGTGAAATACTGCACCACAACTGGACTAGTCAGAACATGATGCCCAGGTTAATTAAACCCACTAAACAGCAAAATGTGTATCCGTCACATGGCATTTTTCTTTAATATGGAGCATTTCATTTTGTGGGACTAACATTGTGTAATCTCTTATATAGTACTTCTTTATAGTTAGATGTGATTTTTTGAATGTATCTTAAAGGAATGCTTATATATTCTACTCTGAGTAAAAAAAAATAATAATAATAAAAAAATAATTGCCCTAAACAGGAAATACTCCCACTGAAAGATTTTTTTAGGAGAGTTTTTCTGAATCATATTGAACCTATCATTTTCTTAGGATAAAAGCACATTAAAAAGTACAGATTTTTATTATCTTCATTATCTATATTCAAAATGATTTGAGGCCTATCAGGAATTTGTGGCTCAGGGAGGTATGTACTTGTTACCTTTGAATCATCAATATGATTCAAGATATGTCAGATATGTCATAGGTTGGTAGCATGCTAACATTTCTCTGACTGCTGTTTAGATGCCTTGATTAAGTGAACTGGTGGTCTAATTCTAACTCTTGTTAGCAAGTTTTCACTCATGATTTAGTGCTGCAAGATGTGGAGAACTAGCCGATTTATGCAAGAAGAGCCCTGTAGTATTACGGGTGTCTTAAGCAGAGCATTGGCCTTGTGCTGGACCTCTGTACAGGAGTGAATGTCATACTGAATGAACATTAAAACCACAAAAAAGAACCTTTTTAATCTTAGAAAGTCTTTAATCAGATCACTAAATCTTAATTCATTACTACTTCATCTGTAAGAAAAATTAGGCTTTAGAGGTTAGGGAACTTCTCCAGAAGATAGGGAGTTGGTGGGTTAACAGATATTTAATAATATATGTATTGAAAAATCTTCTGGTTCAAAGAGCTGAAAAAATTATAGCACGCATCTGGTGCTATACAATTCAGGAAAGTCAGTCTTTGAGATTTTGTTGGTATATATCAATTGTTTGAATATTTCCTCTTTAGTTTGTACATCTAATGTTGTTATTAGCAAATAAATTTTGTTACCCCTCTTGGAAGTGTTGATATAATGTGTAATGTTTGGAAGAGAAGCCATGTCTGTGTGATCAAGCAGGGGAGAGCAGGAGGTGATCAGTGGCATGTCAAATGGAGAGGTAGTAGCAAGCCTTATTTATGCCTGTTTACAGCAGCCAGGCCAAAAGGACACTATTATAATGCTCCATATGCAAAACGGTCCTTTCTAGCCCACCCTTTGGGTTTTCTTATCTTCTGGATTGCCTGTGCCTTGAAGGAAGGCTTCTGCCAGTCTGTTTGCCTGTTGCTGTGCCGATTCAGGGCACCTATTAACAGTCATTTGCAACTCATTAGGATGAATCATCATGGCAGTAACTGGCAGCCAAGCAGAGGTGGAGAGCCTGAAAGGTGAAGTTAGCATTTTCTTAAGTTCACTTGATTTTACGTAGCAGGCTACATGCAAATAACATAAGTCTTTCAAGGGGTATTACCTGTATAGCCGTTGCCGCTTTGTGACCCTCATTCGTTCTGTAGTAGCCCTGCCCCTAGCCAGTGACCTCTCCTCACATGTCTGGTGGATACAGAGTTAGTGTTCCTCACTATTAGCCCTCCAGGGCGTCAGAAGCCTGCAGGGAATGAGGTTGAGAAAGTCACAGCTCCATTTCTCACTAGCTTAATGAGGTTAGTGATAGACTTTGAAAGAGATCACTCGATTGATTTCTTGGCAAGCAGCCACTGCAAAATTCCTCATTAGAATGTCTCTTTCAATCTCTCCTAAATTCTGGTGATCAAACAGCCAAAGCCTGTTCAGGACTGAAAAGGAAAGAGATTTTTCTTTTTGGGTTTGTTTAGGAGAGATCAATACCAGCTGTTTAAAAAAGGGTTGGAATACGTACTTGATGTATATCTACCTACTGGTAGTTCTTATTATTTAGGTCCATGATATTTTGTTGCTGCATGTACAGTACAACAAACTTTAAGAAGTAAAACGAGGAATTTAGTATAGTCACAAAGGATGGGATAAAATAAGACCCAAAGAAAATCTTTACTGGTACTGGTGAATCAGATCTTTCTCTCTTTCTTGCCTGTCCTTCTCTCTCTCCTTCTTAAATAAAAAAAAAATATACCTTTATATTATAATAAATAAAATGATATGGGCAATTTTAGTTCTTTGCATTCTCCTAAATATTTCATATCACCATAGCACTGAAATTTAAGAGATTAAAATGCTACCTGTGCTGTAAGAGGTCATCTATTAGCCAATTAAGAGCAGATGAATATATCTCAACCTATCAGTTTTTTAAAAGTTTGCACAATGCGTGCAAATGTTACTTTAGCTCTCGCTGCTTGCTTGTGAGCAGTTTGTGGACGTTGTGAGTGATTTGGTCATCTCGTTCGTATCGACTGATCCTCCGTGTGGGAATGCATAACTGTTAGCACCCGGTTTTTAATGTGAATGCTCACAAAAATAGTGTAAGCGCTTTGTCATAGACACTTCCTTTTCCACTGTGTTTGTCCACCATATAGTGAAAGAGAATCCTGAAGTAACTTAATCCTAGCAAACTTTTTCAAATGCTGAAGGAGCTTTTTTCACATAGCATAAAATTAAATTGTAACTGTCCTTGCCCACAGGCTGTGTGGCTATTCCCCCCCCCCCCCAAAAAAAAAGTCACACAAGGAAAATTCAGTAAGTATGTCCCTGTCATATACCCTTAGGTAAGGGTACCTACCTTACTTATCTACCTCTGCTGTCCATTGTTAAAGACAAAATGTACAACTACAGTTCCACCCGCTGTCTTCATGAATATTCATTAAAAGAGCAGGAATATTAATGGAGAGTAAACATAAAAAAGAGTGCAACCTGAACAGTGTAAAAATCAAAACACACGGGTGTCGTTTCAGTACCATCACCACAAATACCATGGAAACTTTCTTGTTGTATTTTTCTTTAAATATTTCTACTTTCTTTAAACAACTCTTTTCATCATTGTTTCCTTTTCTCAATTAAAATTGTTGTGTTTTCTAAAGGCAGATTTTTTAGGAGATGCAGAGCATTTGGCTGGAAGAGCATTTGGGGTGTAGGGAGGGAAGAATTGAACGGTGCATGTACTGACCTTTTAGAATACCTTGCCACTACAAGCAATTCCCAGTGAAATAAAGACATTTAAGTAGGATGATTTTTTGATTCTCTTGCTGGTTCTTTCTCAGAAGTTATCATTTAACTATCTGTTTGATTCCATATAAAGAGTAGCACGAAATATCAAAACAAGAATGTCACCATGTGTATCTCTAAAGAGCACATAGCAGAAGAAAGGCAGATGTATCTTGTATTAAAAGAAACAGATTGCATGCTATTCTTCTGGTGTATCTTTCTAAACCTGTCACATTTATAGCTATTGATTCACCCAAATGACAGTAAAATTTCTCAGTTGCTCTGTAACACCTCTCTAGAAAGCAGTTGTTTGGGTCAGAAATAATTGTTTTCTGACTTATGACTCATGGGTTAGACCAACTGGCTCTTCAAATACCATTGTTTAAATACCCAGTAGGGAAACAAGAATCACTCTATTAGGTAAGCATACCTTGATGGAAAGATGCTTTTTTGTTGTTGTTGTTGTTGTTCTCTTCCTTGGGTTCCTCACTGTTCTCTTATGCCTATCTAAAATTATGATAAAATATGGCAGTTACTATCAGTATATAAAGGTCAGGCAAATGGTGTCACACATCATCTTTAATCTGTGTTTTTGCGAATACGTAATATATTTAAACTCTATTTGAAACTGATCTTGTAATAATGTACAATAAAACATTACTTAGAGGTTCTCTGCTTTGTTTCCCTTTCCTTAATTATCAAGTTTTTCTTTTCTAGAAATCCATTGTTCTCATGTAAGCTTTTAATTCTTGTAAGGCCTTTTTGGAGTCCCAGGTATATGTTACCTCTTTACTTCTTTTTAAACAGAAATAAGGGTTCAAATAGAGAAGCAAGCTCATATGGCCATGTATCCAGTGCATTCCACAACCTGGCTTAATTTCCAACATCTTAGAAGAATCATTTCTAATGCAAGCAAGAATTCATTCTTTACTGAAACTCTTAAAAGGATCAAGATTGTTAAGCAAGGATGAATTTTGTCTGCTGAATGTCTACCCCAGTTGAAGATGTCTGATACATTGCTCTTCTCAAGGGATACAGTATTTCGAAGTTTTATAGCAATTTTACACGGTCTTTATATACGTGTTTGTGTAGATATGCTGTTATTTTTAAGCTAATACTGTATCCAAAGTGTAGTATAGCATATGCATTCACACAAGTTACAGTGAAGCAAACATCGTGTGATTAAAGATTGGATTTATGTGGGTTGGGGTGACTTAGGAATGTAGTCATCATTACCAAGCTTCCAGTAGCATCCAGCTGTTCTCCTTACAACTGTGCTGTTCTTCAGTTTTCTAATGCATAACTATCACTACTAATTTTTTTATAATGAAGTATAATAATTTTTTTTGAAATGAAGTACTGCCTATTTACCACAGCTAGACTATTCTAGATGCAGTACAAATACACATTAAGTAAAAGTTCTAAAAACACAGATTTTTTTTTTTAGAATTTCATATTATTACAGTAGTGGTCCAAAGTCAGTCAAAATTAAGGCCAAGGCAACACTCCTACTGAATTTGCAGCTCAGTCTTTGATCCAAACCATGCCCAACAAAAATATTCCTCACATAATGTCTTTTCTGTTTCCTTTGCAATTTTGTTTGTGTCCTGTTTGAATTAAGCCATTTTAATCAGAATAGATATTAATGAGGAAAATTAATTTTTAAAATTCTTTATTATTTTGTGAGGGTCTGAAGTTTAAAGTGCTGGTATTAATCTCACTTGGAGAGGAAATATTACGATATGATATTCTGGATATGTGTTCATGTCAGAAGGACAGAATTCTACTGATGTGACAAAGAATTTAGCAAATTCTACACGACCGCACAAACTCTACTTTCTTTGGAAAGGTGCATGTTCTTGCGCTGGGTTGTGCATATTCTCTGCAAGATAGGAATGCTCTAGGTTAATGCTCGCCACTCTTCTGTGCTGCAGGTCCTCCTTTGGTGCAGCTGTTTACAGGCAAGTAAAGCAACTGAACACAGCATTACACTTGTGGTAGAAGTTCCTTCTTTTAAGCCATAGTGAGATGTGAGAAGATCAAGGGCTAAATAAGAGTGATGCATTTCATAATTTCTGCTTGTGGTTGTTGTTGATTTCTGCAATGGCATACTCATTGACTGAACTGTTTCAAAGCTTTTTATTCTGAGATACTTTTTTTTTTTTAATTTAAACTCAGGGGAAGAAACAAGCTAAGGAAATTCACATTTCACATGAAAACTCTAGTCATCATTTTATATCTGAATCATGTTTCATAACACAAAGCTTAAAAGTGTAGCCCTGAGATAAGATGGTTCACCAGTAGCCAGTCTCAGTAGAGTTACTGCTGTTCCTAATGGAGCTGATTTTGATTTACAAAAAAAGGCTCAAATGATTTTGACTGGCATTTCCAATCTGTCAATGTATAACAAGTTGAAGTGGAGCATCATCCCCAAGTCACCTAACTTAAAAAAAAAAAAAAAAAAAAAAAGCATCAGCAACAAAAAACAACACTCTCTCCTCCCCTTCATTATTCAGTAGCTCAGTGAAGCTCAGTGGACAGGTATCAGGGTAGATGGTTGAGGGCTAAAGGGACCTTGAGCTCTGAGAAAGACTGCACTGAGCTCTAGCAATTTAAACAGCCTACTGAATTATTATCAAGGCTAAACCCTCAGTAATATGAACTAGTTAAACTGTTTGCATTTGCTTAACACTAATTCTGCAAGAACATTAGCTGTGCATTTGTACATCATTGCTTTTATGCCCCATTTGCCAAGCTGGGCCAGCAGGTATTGCTTACAGGTTCCCTAACTCTTGCAGTTCTGGAAATAGTTTTCTGCATGATGCCTTTCAATAAGAAAGTTTTTCTAAGGATAGCATTGATATAGTTCTGAGTGTGAGCTTGGGTGTAAAAATGAATCTAATGACACCTTTACTCAGTATCATACTTTTTTATTCCTATTTGCCTAGTGCAAATCAACTCAAAGAAGTCTATGGGAGGCATGAATTTGGACCTCGTATAGTAAAGAAAGTCTTGCAAAATATTTCCCCCCCCCCAGGCAAGCCTCTTTTAGATGGTCTCTTTTTAATGAATGGAACTCACTAGAAATGCTTTGATCACTTATGTTATTGTTTAGTTTCACAACCCACTTAACTGCATTTCAATTTATAGTAAATTGAAATGTTTGCTTAAGGGTTGGTATTAGAACTGCTTATATCTTCTATTACATTTGTTTATTGTTCTTAGACTTTTGATTCATATATTTTTATCCTTACACAACCTCCTTCTGTTTCAATACTTAGTAGAGTAACACAGAAATTAAAGTTAAGAAGCAGCACATTTTTGAACAAGATATTCCTCTCATATCAGTTTCTGTGTTCAGTAACAAATTTTAGACAATTTGTTCCACAACCAAAGTGATTTTCTTCATGTCATTCAGAGTTTGTAAATGACTACAAACAAAACTGTAAGACTGCCTACCTGCTGGGCATTGTCATCCTGGTGGTCTTGAAAGCAACTCCTCAATATACTCTACAGAAGCAAAACTAGTGTATTGCCATTCATTTTAACTGTATAATATAGTAAAGGATTCTGTCATATCAAAGAGATTTTTAATTGCATGATTCTAGACAGCCTTTTTTTGATTTTCACAGTCTCACACAAAAAAACCACAAGCTCCAAGTGTTTAAAATTAAATCATTCAGCAGAGCTTTATTTGCTATTGCTTGGGGATTGTTTTCAAACTGAGAAATAACATTCACTAGAAGATTGAAGATTATGAGCCATATGCTTGTCTGTTTATAGAGGGCAAAGGAAAACAGAACAGCTTTTACTCTACAGAGGAGAGTAGAGGATTGCTACTTGAGGGAAAAAGCAGCTACTTTCCCCAATATCTGATTGCCTCTTCTACATGCAGGTTGCATGCATGAGCTCTCCTGTAAGCAGAACATTCATTTCTCAGGAATATGGCAGAATTCCCAGTGTAGTCACACAGTAAATACCTGCTGCTCTGACTTTCTATGTGCTTCAGAAAGGACAGGGCATATACATTGGATTGATATGTTTTGATAATGACAGTGTAAGAATGAGGATCTAGGGTCTGGTTGCTTGAAGAAACTCCGTATGTAAACTGCCCTTTACAAGAATTTTCATGTATCGGTAACACTTTTATTCTAAAGTAAAAATCCTCTCTGAGAGTATGATTTGAGACTCTGTTTTAAAAGAAGTCTCTAGAGGAAGGTAGAAATAGCTTGATTCTTCAGCACAGAATGTAAAGAGGTGTTCTAGGTCACTTTTCTCAGGCAATTTAAGGCAGTATAGAATAGCTGTTTTCTAGACAGATACTAGCAGACCAGAAGAATTTTGATTTACAGAAATCCTCAAACGATCAGTTCTGTTATGATAACATATATACGGTCTCTTCTCCAGAAAAAAATGAAGTTTATGTTGCTCAGAGGGCATAATATATGGCTCTGAAGAATCTGAGGGATCCCAGGACAAATTATTCTCCAGCAAAGGGACCCCTTGCCCTACTTTTCCAAATTGCTGAAGGGCTGCGTCTGTCAGCAGGTAATGTGGCTGCCACCTCAACAGCTAACTATAAACCCCTTTTTGAAGGGTTTAAGAGCCACACTGAAAGGCAATTAACGCTGCAGAGCTCTGTCATATTTATCATCACACTTCAGAGCCAGGAAAAGCAAAAGAAGAACTGGGAAAAAGAGAACTTTAAATGTCACACAGCAGGTCAGCACAGTCCTCCCCTGGCGTAGCCACCATTTGATGGCAGGAGATTCTGACGGGGGGCCCAGCATAATTCGGAGAAGTCACTAGCAGCTCAATTTGGTAGCACTGAGTGCTGTACTTCATAGCATATAATGCCTGTTACTTCTAATAAGAGTAAATGTACTTGAATTAGAAGATCTGTTTATAGTCTTATCTATAGATGTATAAATATCTTAGATGCATTCAGGGCTAGAAAGCTGGCTGAGTATATACACTTTGTATTAATTGTTTATGTTTTAGGAATGTAGACCATTTCAGTAACAACTGAACTAAGTGTAAACTCAGCTCTTCCTTCCCTCCAAGTTGTAAGTTTTGGGAACATAAGCCATTTTTAAATTCTGTTTTGCTTACAAAAGAAGATACTGTTCCATGGCTTATGCCCCTCACTTCTATCCCAGTACACTTGAGTAGGGAAGATGTGCAAGTGGTTCCTTAATGATATTTTGAAGACTGTATTCATTTTTCTTAGCTGTATTAATCATCTGCCACCTGCTAATATGTGATAGGTTGATACTAAATGAATCTTCGTATCTCCTCTTAGTAGTATATGCTAGACAATTCAATTTTGGTTTTGTCAGTCTCTTGCATAACCTAATCCATTTGTTCTACTATTTTGAAGTACCTATTTTTTCTGTGACTTTCAAGAGCAAAAGATAGGTCTTTCCGTGCTTCACTGAACAGCTTTTAGGTTTCTCTTCTTATTTTTGATGGACAATTACTATATTTTATTGATATGTGCCTTATGTCTGTTAAGTACACAACATATACAGAGCTGGAATACTTTGTCTTCTACAACAGAAAGTTTAATTTTAAAGGGTATTTTTCCATTTCATTTTTTGAAGTGGATTTTTTTTAATATAAGTACATTTTTTATATTCCTTACATTCTTAGTGACAAATGAAGCAAGTGGATGGCCTTGCATAATTTTTATTCAGTAGAGAAATGGAAACAGTCTCTAGCAAGTTCTTAAATTGCGGTTTTCTGGCTGAACATGATGCAAGAAAAAAGCATCACGATAACTAGTGTATCTTGCTGTGGTGTTAAATTATATTTTGATTCTGATCAATACATCTAAATACTGGCGTTGTTAACAGCTTTCATACTCAACAGAGCTAGTCATCCTACCGTCTGTAACTGAGTGTATACTGCAGTCCTGACTATGAATGACTGTGCCAAAATCTCATTAAAGGAATGCTGACTGCGCAGCACAACTGCTGGAATTTCTTTTTCAAGCAGAGAGGAGGATGGAGTTTCTGTTTTCTTCTGTAAAACTGAAACGAACTTGTGAAGGGATCCCCTTTCTTTAGGCATTATGCTGCAGACCATAGCATTTCAACTATTTTCTTCATATCCTACTGTAAGTCATCACAGTTTTGTTCTATAAAAAGTCCTTTCCCCCATGCTTTTAAATGACTGAGTGCAAAATCTATCCCTTCTCTTTTTCTTTATATTCATCTCCGCACTTTCATGTTTTTTGTACACAGTATGTATGTTTTCCCTTTCAAAATCGGAGTCTTAATGATTCTAATTTATACACAATTACAAGCCATAGAAATAAAGACATTTCCATGGTTTAAGCAGAAGTCAATGTCAGTGTAGATTATTCCCTCTTCAGGAGTCTTCTCTCTTTGCGCTCATCTTCTTTAACAAGATAAAGAAAAGCAATATATTCCCCTTTGTGTCAATCACCAGTTTTCTATTCTTGAAATAAATGACTCTTGTTTACCTTAGATTCATTTCCTCCTCTTTCTGGCTTGCCTTTTCTCTTGTTTGTTCTGAAGCCTAAAAAAATAAATAAATGAAACAATGGGAAGTGAAGATAGGGTGAACTACTATAACTCTGTGATGATTCCTAATTGCAATTTTCATTGTGCTAATAGTAATTATTCATGCCAAATTACATGGTACATAGATAACTTTATCCTCACTATTAATATGTTGAGCTTTCTGTTTTACAAGTCATTCTGAACAATTAACTATTCTTATTTTGGGTAAAATGAAATTTAGAAAAATAATTAATTCTAGTGTGCTACTCTGCAGATAATTAATTCCACTGAAACAACTTCACTAGCTAGAAGGCTTTTCATGGACTTAAAGGCAAAATTAATATGTAATCGCTATTAAACTATCAAGTAGACAAATTGCCATAGAGCTACTATTCTTTTTTTTAAATGGAAACAAGCATACATCTGTTCAGGAAATGGTTGCTAGTCATTTTAACACTAAAAGGCACTCTAATGTGGTGAGGAAAACGCACTGATTTTGGTAAAATCAGTAACCATGATGAGTCAATCATATGTAACAAACGTTTCCTCTTGCAATGTTGAATAGCATAGATATTTCTATTCTGTATCATAACAACGGTTTAAAACAATACGTTAGGACTGATGCTTTCTCTCTGTCTGAAATAACAAAACCAATCAATTAATACACAGTCTAGCAAGCTGTGTTCCTCCCTGGCTGGTATAAATGCTACAGTGTACCTCCCCTAATGAACATTTAGTTAGTTACTTAGTTGCACAGAAATAATACAAAGGTTCTTGTCAGAGGTGTTATCTGGATGCACTTCACTCATAAAGATAATACACAATGAAACTCTTCTCTGATTATGAAATCATTTTTTCCGTATTACTGTGTTCTCTCAAAAGACCACTTCCATGGCAAGTTGTATAAATGTGCTTTGCTGAATGCTCTTGGAGAGAATAGACCTGTTTTGGACATGGGGAAGTTTGTGAAGAGAGCTGTGTTATCAGCACTCTCACTTTGAGAGCAGGAAGACCCATCCTGGCCAAGAAGCTTCCCAGTAGGGTGGAGAGGAGTCTTTCATCCTAGCCCCAAGTGTTTAGTACTTATTTATCTGTCTCAAAGAATGGCAGGTAATATTCAGTACAAATATCAGGGGACAGCTATAGATGGGTCTAGCTTTCCAAACTTCTCAACATTGGCTTCATACTGTTGGTGCTGAAGTTACTAGGAAACTATCCTGCAATTTTCTTTGGGGTAGAACTAAGCTGCTTTTGAAAACTAGAGGCAAAAGCATCAAAATGGCATGTGTGTCTTAGTGGATAATAAGTGTGAAGCAGCTGTTAATAGAACTGTACTTCACTTGTAAACTCTTTGATGGGAGGGGACTAACTGAATATGGTGCTAACATAGGTGGGTCCTGCAGGGTTGACTGCAATTGTAATCATGTGGAGACCTAAAAGTTATTCAGTCCCACTGATAAGTCTGTTGGGCATCAGACTAGCCTGGCCCTATATGCAATATAAATAAGAAAACATCAGATAATAGTACTGTTCATCATAGCCTTCTCTTTTGTCTGCCCCTTTTTATTTTTTTTTCTGGACCTTTTGTTCCCCACCCCCGCCATCTTGTTTGTTTTGTATACTAGTCAATTAGTACACTGAATATTAAAGCTACAGACTGAAACAAATAAAAAATGTCCATGCTCTTTTTGTTGGCTTGGCATCAGTAGCCCACTAAAGAATGCTATTCTGACAAGTCCGCTGGCATCAGCTGATGAAGCTTGTGCGCACCAGTGCTTTGACATGCTAGATTGCTGTATGTAAGGTGAAGAGTTTTTGATTTTCGAAGCCAGAAAGAGTCGCAGCAATTTCAACTTCAGTCAAAAGAAGGAAAAACCTCTATCTTGGAGAAATAGAAAAGCAAAAGATCAACGAGAAAAGGCAGGGTCTCCTGCTTAAGAGAAGTTGATTCTAGGAAATTGCAAGCACTTTCAGCACCAAGTGAGTATTATGGAAATTGTGGTAAGTCTTCACATCATCTGATTAGACACTTGAAATTTTTCAGATCACAGTGAACAAACTGAAAAGAGAATAAATTAAAATGGTTTGATTGTTTTTTAATGAAAGTAGCATGCTTACATCAAAGTAAAAACTAAAAATGCAATTAAAAAGCTAAACCATACATTAAAAAATTCTGACTAACTGAAAAAATATACAGAAGAAAGCTATGTAAATAGTCTGATTATTCATCCATGCTTGTGTGCTCAAAAGTCCCTATTCTGGTTCAGTAAAGACTTGTGAATATTTCTGGGCAGCAAGAAGTAGCATTCATGAGTTCACTGTCCCTGCAGTGTGAGACATTTAGTGAACCTACTTTTCTTGTCTTCTGTTGTCAAACTTACTATGAACCAATCAGCAAAGTTGAAACTAATTTTTTTTGCACATGTTAGTATGGGTTTTTCAGTCAGTTGTTATACTGGAAAATATATGACCTTTTCCAGCTTTGAACTTGAAATGCATTAGTGGAGAGCCATGCAGAAAACGTTTACAAATATCTAGCCAGGGCAAAAACATTCACATCCAGCTTTGACAAAATTCAATCAAATCTTTGCTTGTTCGCAAACACAGATTAAACTTCATCCAGGGTTGTTTGAGTGCGTGTATTTTATGTTCCAGGTAAAATGCCTCCCATCCATTTTGGATGGCCATTAGTGTTTCCTCAGGTTTTGTATGAATGATCACATTTTATGAAAGTTTTTTTAAAATAATAAATGATTAGGCTGGTATGTTTTCAGCAGGTATATTGCACTTTTGGCCTACACATATACATGTTGCAAGCTCAAAACGGAAGGAAAGTTTTGGAAACAATAAAAATGCAAAATGCTTAACTAAGCATGGAAGTATTATTAAATCAGATGCCCATGATGTTTGTATAGTGCTAATCGAGAGAAAATCTTGATCAATGCTTTATACATTTGCACATGGTTATCATTGCTATGGATTCTTAAACTACTCAGTACAGCTTTTATTGTTTATTTCATCTCATCTAAGGTTCCTCCCCTCAGCATGTTAGGGTTGATCATTATGTAGTGTATTGCATGGGAAAAACAAGGCATGCTAAGAAGGAACAAACATAATACAAAGAAAGAAGCCTAAAGGTTTTGAAAAATTGTTTTAATCAAATGATTTTTCATTTTTGCAATAAGAAAGAACAATAATTAGAAAGAAATGCTTTGCTTATGTTTGCATTTGAAGATCAGAATAATCAGTAGTAATTAAATGTTGGGTCATATATTTGATAGTTAGAAAAAATAAACAAGATAAAGGGCATAGAATTGTCTGTTTTTGAAATAGGGTATTGCAGACAACTGATGCCGAGACCAGATAGACCCACTTATATTAGTTTCTTTTCTTCCTTTCTGTTAGGGTAGTTATTTCTGTGCTGGTTTTATAAGAATATTCTGGAATCCTGCGAAAACAGTTCAGACAAAGAGCTATTTGTGAATACATGTTGTGTATTGCAAAAAACTGTCTTGAGAATTAGAGCATTTATCATCTAATGATCTCAAAGTTTTCTTAAAAGGACAAAGTCACTAGCACCTCTCAGAGGAACTAGAAAAAAGTCTATGTGTGTTTTGTACTTTATTAAATAAAAAGGAGAAGTCTTTTGAGAATCAGGCTGAACTAAGAATTTCAATCTGAATGCTCTAATTCATTCACATTGTGCTGCTCTTGCAATGCAAAATAGACTGAGCAAAGAGAGAAATGGCTAAGCAGGAAGACCTTTTCTCTGAGGTCTTCACTGTGCGCATAATGCTGGCAGAAGTACTTCCTACATCAGCTATCTCTCTCTTCCTCCATGCTAATGCAGAGGAAGTGTTGAAGATGTTAGGTATAGATTAGTTTTCTAATTCTTCCAAGACGAAAAATGCCTTGTAAACTTCTCACCTAACTAATGCTTGGGATGGCATAATGCTGCAGCAGAGCACTCTCCATGAAGAATCAAACATTTAATTAAAGAAAGTATATTTAGCTAACATTTCACTAGCCTAGTCCTTCTCAGACTGGCTCTATCTGTCCTAGTAAACTAAAAGACCTTGGAAACAAGAATGGGCTCTGGCTCTCATTGATCTATGCTACTGACTTGTTAGGACAGTGTGTGGCATCTTTTTGCTCCAGACTCACCAGCTCTCTTCCCAGACAATACATAGCTAAGGTTCAAAGGTTAGTATTTACGGGGGACCATTCCCAACCAGCAGTTTGGATGTGGCCTCCATACTTTAAAGTGTAAGAGAATTTAATGTTAAGGTCATGCCAAAGAAAAGTCCATGACCAGTTTTATTTACAAGTAGAAATGTAGCCATTATCCCATGCCCTTCTCATCTGGTGATATAAGGAATTGACTGCCCTTCCTAGCTGTTTAATATTCTTTTATACTTCTATCCCAGTCCTCTTAACAGTGATGACTTGGTTGATATCTTACTTAGAACTACTTAGTTCTTATCATCCTAATAGTATTCAACATTTCACTATATAAGTCCTTCAGCATCTCTCCATTTGAAACAACAAACATGCAGCATGTACGTTTCTTTGTGTATCTGAGAGTTTCTGTTTTGCAGTAATCTGTGTAAGCATCCAGATCTCTGCTTCACTGCTAACTGCTGGGAGGCAGAACTGAGACACAAATGCTTTTTTAGTTCTACCTTATTCTTATACTATGAACTTGTATTCTTATACTATGAACTTGTAGTTTTTTATTCTTTTCACTAGCACCCCTGAATACATATATTTTTATTTTTTTTATTTTCCTCTCATATATTTTTTCCTCTCATATATTTTTCCTCTCATATATTTTTATTTTCCTCTCATGGCATATGTGAGTTTCACTTCACTTTCTTCTCTTTTGGTTTGTCTTTGCACTGTTATTTTTTTCATGCTAAACCTTTTACCAGGGCCCTAGCTGTCCTAAATGTTTTAAAATAGATAATACAGTCTGTCCAAGTCAACTTACTAAATCTTATACTAATTATAAATTCATGCTTTTGTCATTTCTAGTCTGGTTTGTAGGAAATCTTTCTCTCTAAACAGTTCAGAAGATGTTGTATTACCCTTATGTGAAATTTATCTCCCTTGGCATTTAATCTGTAAGTAGCCTGTTTTTAAAATAGTTTATGCTTTCCAGTTACTCTGTGTTTGAGGGCCCTAATGCGTATTTCTTTCTCAGCACTGGCTGAAATTTTGCCAGTGGACTGTAATTCTTTGCAGTGAATACTGTACAGAGTCATTATAAAAGTGCTGCAGTTTGCTTGAATATGCAATATATACAAACTCCTAGCGGGATTTGTAAATTATATTGCTGTAGAGAAATTGAAAGATGCAGGAAAAGTGGAAGAAAAAGAAAAGAGTATGGAAAGCTAAGATCAGGGCAATTGGAAGAAAAGGGTGCTGTGGAGCCCCTAACACCACTTTGTACCACCATATCATCTGTGTTTTGAGAAGCTTTCCAAATGCCTTGCAAACCCCATGAGGGAGTCTGTGTACATTCTGTATGCAGGTGATCTACATTGCCACTACAATTCATCACTCATGACATCCCTGTGAGGTAGATAAAATGCATTTAATTAAGGCTCATGATCATGCACCATTGCAGACTAGGTACCCCAGATGGTATACACCAGATGCTACACCCATGATGATAGGTGCCTTAAAAATACTCAGTACAGAAAGATGGGTGAAACAGCAGAGGCAGTGGTAGAATTACAGAATGCCCCTGAGCAAAAGCTAACAATTCTCATACTGGGTGCATAAACATATATTGATTTGGAGCTTACTAGAGAACTTAAGTAAGAGAGTATACATTTCAAGGATAAAATTATACATGGGTTCATTTATCTCAGTAATTTGGGACCTTTGACTGTTTAACCACCAAGGAAACCTTTCCAAAATTCATGTTTCTTGTGCTGGACTAGGTGAAGTGACAGTGCTACACATAGTTGAAGTCAAAATAGGAAGATCCACAAAAAGTACCACTAAATCCTTAGACTCTTTAAAACTAATAATTAGCATAAGTGGTAAAACCAAAAGTTTAACTGTCCTTGGATGTTCTGATCAATGTTGCCAGAAACAGTTGTTACTTCAGGTCACTTAAATATATTGCCACAGTTGTAGTCCACAGTGCAAAATTTAAACAAATGTTATATTCCACCGAAAGAAGAAAAAACTGAAAAGAAACTGAATTTCTGAAAATAATCTTTCAAGTTTAGGAAAAAATACAATGCTCCTTGTGACAAAATCACTATCAGCTTTCAAAAATTTGTATCAATAACTTAGCTTTTTGTTTCAAATCAGCCATAAACTGCAAGAGACAAAAGTTCAGGCATGCCATAAAGTTCATGCACTTGTGTAAATAATATGAGGACGCAAGTCAGACCTCTTCCCTTCTCCTTTTCTTCCCTCTTTCCCAAAGAGGGAGAAGGTACCATTAAAATGCGTTCAGAAATCCATTTTAATTTCATAAAACAAAAGACTATTTTGGTAACAGTGGGAAAAGGGGGATGGTAACTCTTCCTCTATCCATCATTTGTAAAGGTATTCCCAAAGGAATATCCTGGATATTAACAGGCCCTGATCCTTTCAGTATCTTTTCCACCAGACATCTGTAGTAAGAGTGACTGTCTATTGATTGGAGGCTGCAGTTTAGAAGAGACCACCACTAATTCCAAGATTTTCAACTCAGGGTTCATGTTTCCACCTTCGTTATCTGCAGGGAACTTAAACAGTCTGTTCAACAGTGCTAGACTTTATGGAAAATATCAAAGATGCATATTTTCAAATAGGAGTTATAAAAGACTTTGCTGTAGTGAATAACAATTTCCCTGCTAGTGTCCTCAGCTTCTTGTGTTCTTCAGTTTTTGATTATTTTAAACTCAGTTTCTAATTTCTCTGTGAAGAAATCTTCCCAAATGAACGTCAATGTATGCATATCTTGCAAGTGCTCCTGAAAATGTTGATTACTTCTGTGCCTCTCCTTCTCTCTAAATTTTTCAGTGGACTGTACTGGAGGGAAAACTGATCCATGTATTGTAAGGTGTAACTGTCACTCTCTAAGAACAGCAAGAGCTTGGAAACATTTGGTCCTTCCTGGGACTCCAGAAAACTGAAACACAGTGGTCAAGCTATTAAATTCCAGCTTTTTTTGTAAGACCTGGAAAATCAGTGATGTACAAAAAACAGAACAGAAAACTTATTTTTATGGATTCCGAAAGCAACCAGAGAGATGGAAGGACTGAGTAAGAAAGATGTTTGACCACTTTTGCAATAGTTCTACACTGGAAGTTTGGAAGAGAAGGAGGAAAGAGAGTTGTGGATGTTTGTATAGGAACAAACTTTACTGCTGTGTTCTGAAGGATTTGCAGCCATTTCTTTTCATTCCATATCACTGGTAGCTTTGCTGCAGAGGTAGACACCTGATCTGAGCAGAATGTTCAAGTATTTGGTGAGTTGTGCATCAGCTCTCAATTCTCATTTGGAAGTAACAGCCACTCTTTTCATACACTACTTCCTTTAAGTTTAATTTAGTTCATTATAAATTTAGCATTAGATGTATGCCCAATCAATCCTAAAAGAATAACATAATACTAACAATTCAAAATTACTCTTTTTGCTTTGACTTTTCTAGTTCCTGCAAACAGTAGAAGTTTCAAGCTATATTAACTTTTATCATTTTTTCTTGCTTACACTAATGGCAGCAGTGCTGCACATTTCTGATGTTGCCTTAGATTCTGTCATTATTGAAGCTCCCTCTCTTTGACTCTCCTGAATAATTTATGAAATGTTGGATTAGAATATCAATGCCTTTTTTCCCCCCAGGAATGGCCAGGAATGACTTGTTTTTTTCTGAAGAGTTATTTTGGTCAATATTAATTGACTTCCAAGAACTTTCTCCCATCAAGAAGTGTGTGGGCTCAGTGCAACTGGCATGCTTTTTGAAATGTGAGTCTGGCAATATTATCTTCATTAATTCTTTCATTTTTGGTATACTGGAGTCCACAGTACAACTTTAGAGACATCTTTAATGCAATTGTTTCTATAGTGGACTAGACTCCAATAAGAAGAGGTCAGTACAACATCTGTTTTATTTTGCTTACACACTAACGGGTACCATTGTGCTATTTCAGGAATCTCTGGAGTATAAAATAAACCGAGATTTAATGACTTGGAATGTGGTGTTTCAGCTGATACTTTGACAAGCTGCTGGCCTGCTATACCTTGTGCAAGACTCTTTTAATCCTTCCTAGAGAATGGCTAAATTGGCAGCAGAGTTTACATGCCAGCTTAACATATTTTCCAGTGCAAAGATTCAGAGAGAAAAAATAGTGAGATGCGTAGAATTGAGAAAGTCTTGAGTACCTGACAAAAAAGTAGTCATCTGGTTTATTGTATTACCATAGATATGAACAGTTTCTTAATGCGAGCTATGAGTTTAAAAAGCATAAAGGTCAGCTGAAATAGTATTTATAACATGTTTCTGTTGTCTTTGCTAAATGTATAGACCCAGCTTCTCAAGCCCATTAAATTTGATAGAAATCAGGTACCTTCACATCACTGATGACATGAATAGTAATTGCAGATTTCTAACTACAGGTATTCTAGAGAACATTGCAGACAATACTGAATGATATCGCTAGGACAGTTTTGACCACTGGTGGCAAACTTCATGGGTAGAACTAGTGGTCAGAAGAATTCTTTGAAATGAGAGATACACCAGAGCTTAAATTGTTCCATTAAAATTTTTCTCAGTGTTTCAGTTAATGTTGCTTTTAGCTTCTCATAGATTTCACATATTGTCTGGGAGGCCTGTCCCTTCTTGTGGCAGCTAGCAGTGCTTTATGAAGACAAATATCTGAGGTGCACTGAGAAGAAAAATAGATTTTGTAACTGAAGTCATAAAGCATATGACTTCTATGCTTTAATGAGTTACAAGGAGCAAAAAATTAGAAGTTACCATTTAATGAATGTCAGTAAGCCAGAGTTTGTTTTTGCTTATATAAGTGCAATCAGAGATATGTCAATCTGAACTCTTCAGAGTTGCTCTGTTATTACCCAGGTTTTACCGAGATCCGGCTGCCATGGTTTTTTTCTATCAGTGCATGCTGTCCTTGAGTAAGGATACGCTTCTCTGTCTGCGTAGCTCAGCTAAATGCTGCAATAGCAGAGAGTAAACCATTTCTAACTAGTGTGATTTTTTAAATCAGTTTCACTACTCAGTAAAAGTAGTGTACAGATTAGACATAATAAAGGAAAGTGCAAGACTTAGCCTTCCACTTTTTACACTGCAGTTCCCCCTTCTACTCTCTTTTTATCATGGTAAGATCTGTGTATTTGACAGCCATAGAGTCTATGCTGTGGGAAGGGAATATGGACATTTGGACTGGCAGGAAGTGTGGGGTACTCTGACCAGGCATCCAGAGTGGATGGAAGAGCAGAACCTGACAGCTCACTTGACAGGCATCTGCCAGTCACTCTGGATGTAGTGCCCTGTACGCCATTAGCCCAGAGGTGTTTCAGATATGTCTGGTTACAATAGGACTCTTTTCAGTAAACAAATGTCTGGGTCTGAAAATTAATGAAAGGGAATGACAGAAGTATGGGTTTGTTCCTTTTTCTCTGTTGATAGTAGTCTCGTAACCAGGGATTCCTGGGGGCAGGGCATAGGAAGAGTAACCGGAGTAAACTGGCAGAGGAAACATATGAGAAAAGCACTTTATGTTACTGTGTTTTGGAAACTATCTATATTCTTGGAGTGCTTTTTGGGTTTCTTTTTAAAGAACTAATCTAATAACGGAAGAAACTTGAAGTTAAAGAATAATTGAGAAATTGGTCTCTTCCTCTGCTTTCCTCAGCAACCAACAAAATTGATGCATCTCTTGCCACTTCTCCTGTAGGATATAGCAGGAGCTGTGGATTGCTGAAAACAAATTATTTAGTCCTGAACTCAGAGATGCTTACTTACCATTTCAATTATGATTAAAGCTAGAGGGAAGCACAATGCATACAGGAATTCCAAGCCTCAGCTTTCTTCAGAAATAGTGGCAGGATTTAAAGTTCATTAAATATATTGTTTGTTCCATCCATTCTGGAACATTTATAGCAGTGGAAAGTTCTGCTTAAAAAGAGATGGTATGGTCTTTTTAATACAGAAGATTCTGGTTTTGGGGATATGGTCATTAAATGTTAACATAATAGTTAAAACAAATACATTAAAGAAGCATGGTCAAACTATTGTATCTTTACAGATTTATAGATTTAACCAATTAGTCTATCAATTAAAAACTGAATTATTTTGTTTTTAATTGCAGGTCATTTAGCATATTTGTCTTTTCCTGGTACTTCAGTAATCAGGTATTTTGTTAGATGCTTTTGACTATAGTTCATTCAATAATTTTCTGTTCAAGTGGATTACATTAAAAAAACACATTCCGTCCCAGAGCACTTTTCTGCAGTAGCTAAATGTTGGCTTCTATTTTAGAAAGCCTGTGACTGCCAAAACCATTCACAGCTCTGGCTTTCTCACCTGGCCAAACTAAGACCATCTGGAAAAAGAAACAGAATCTGCAGGTGCCTTTCACAGACTGTCTTTGGAAACTTAATTTAAAGTTAGTCTCTCCATGCCTGATGCTCCTGGACAAAATCAAGAGGCCAGAAATTAGAAGCACAGAAATTACAGTATGTTTTCTTTCTAATGTGTAAAGCTCAAAGCCAGATTAACTCTGCTCATCTAAAATACATAGAGGTGCATATGCCCAGTTGACAAAAAAATCATGATTTTTAAATATTTTTAAATCAAAACTTCCATATGCAACCACTATGATTTTAAAATCTTTGCAGCTCTTTGTCATGTAAAAGGGGGAAAAAGTTGCATCAATTTGATTCTGACATAAATTTAAAGCTGAAACCATCAGAGCACTGGGTAATGTCATGCAACAGCAAAAAGCATATTATATATGCCATTTGATTTCCAGTTTCTACTTTGTACACTTTCCTGGAGACATCTATATACAGATAGACCTTGCTGCAAATAGGAGGGGTTAAGAGAAGTTAAGACTGAGAGAAGGTGTGTATTTGTTTGTTTGCTGTGCAAGACTTTTATCAATGGAGTGAACAAGGATCGCCCTGAGGAGTTGTAGGTGTAAAGGTCTGAAGAGGCAGATAGAAGATTTAGGGATTCATGACAAATTTGCTTCTCAAATACAAAATGAAAAAAGGAACAATTCATAGGCTAATATCCATTTTTCATGTATATGCAGCATCTCAACCATTTTACTCTACTTTTAAAACAATCCAGATACTTTGGCTTTCTAAGTATTTCATGCTTCCTGTATCCCTGAGGAAAGCTATATTATCTCCATAGTAACCAATCCTTTATCACAGTAAAACAACCTGGTTCAGCAATGGAGCTTCCTTAAACACCACCACCTTTTATGGCAGTGAGCTTTCAGGAGGGTGTGAATTAATGGTCAGGCAATGAGGAAAGCTGCTGCTTTTCCTGGTAGTGTGTACTAGCTGAGACTTAGTTCCTGATTTGTTCTCAGGAGCAGAGTTCATGGCTTTGCTGTCTTTCCAACAGAGGGACATTAAAGAAATATTTAGAAGGTGCAACATGATAGATTGTAGTATTTTAGTTTCTGTGCAAAATTAAAAATTAAGAAAACCACAGAGGCATAGCTAGAATCTAACTAAACATGTTTATTGGCTATGAATAAATATTTAAGGCCTAGCTACCTGTGTGTGTTGCTGTTCCTGGACAGTTTTTATGGCTTTAACAGGCAACAGAGAAATCCTGTAGTGGATCTACCCATTCTTTCAAGGGTTATTATCTGATTGCTGTACCTCACAATATTGCCTATTTGTGTAAAAAGATATACTCACATTTACAAAAGGATGTCTAGCAAAACTTCAGACAGTATTATACAACATGTTACTAATGAGTATATTACTGCCCTTTTGCATTACATTTTGTGGCTATAGAAGTAGTCTTTCTGAAGCAGCACTATTAACTGTATCTCCTTAGAAATACCAATAGAGACTCTGGAGGACTGTCACAAGTTTCCCTCTGTGGCTAGATTATTGGCTTTTTCATCAGACAACCTGCCTACAGAACCTCTTCCAGAATTTGTTCATGAATGGTGGTGCACATATTTTTATGTGCTATTTTTAGTGGTGTCTCTACAAGGCAGATGACTAAGCATATCAATACAGAGTTTTGTTATGATGTTTCAGTAGTCTCAAATTGGAAGTGTGGTATAACACTACTCGTAATTGATTATAATATTGGGCTGCTGCCAAAAGAAGACATATCATGCCTCAGTTGTGGATTCCTTCCCTTTCTTTGCACTGAGTCTAGTGATCACTGAGGTGAATCTGTTCAGTTGGTTGATCTGCTGGCAAACTATTCTTTTTTTTTCCTGGGGACTTCTGTCAGATCTGTGAGCAGAACCAACTCACTTTGTTGGCTGCATGATCATTAATTAGATCCATTGCAAGAAAAGCAGTGGGAGAGAAAGGCCACGTGTGGGCAAGCTGAACTTCCTTTTTTTTGGAAGCAGTCCTCAATTACACTAGATTAGGGGTAATGTGAAACTACACCCTAAGTTTTTTTTTTTTTCTAGTTGACTGCACAGTCCAGCATGGCTACCTGTGCTGATTTGCCATTATTTTCCCTTTTGAAATCAAGAACAACTGCTTATGGGTTATCCTCCCATTTAATATAAACTGAAAAAACTCTTTTTGTTTGTGAGAATCCTTCAGTCAATCAGGCTCTAACAAACAAGGCCAAACATTCTTCAAATAGCATTGTTGAGATGTGATTTATAATAGTGTGGGATGCAGCTTTATAATCAGTTAAACAAATGTAATCTTGTGATATGGGCTAAATTTATTTGGGATTATGGCGTAGTCATTTCCTTGCATTTCCAACAAATCAAATCTTTCTACTAATCTATTTCTGAGAATCTGGTAAGGAACTGATGTGAGATGTTTAATACAGTTTATTATGACAATAGTTGAAACTTCGGATGTGAACTGAGTTTCATTGTCACTTGTAATCTGTTCAGGAACTTTTAATGACAGTTTTAACACTTCTACTGCTGGTTCTGAACTAGCTGAGCTCCCGCAGAATGCTTCGGGCCATTTAGGATGAGTATCCATTGTAGCAGAAAACATGATTCTTGAACAAGGGAATTCTCTGCCATTCCCTGAAAGTAGTGTGACCACATCTTAAGTTTTATGGAAGATACAGTACTAGTAATAATGTTATTATCCCAATATGCTTGGAAATGAATCCTGTGAAAATTAAGTATTTTTCCTTATTTGGTATAATACCACATTAAAACAAACTTTGAAGAATCTTTTGAAGATTTTGTAAATGGATTTTAACAGTAGGTGCTGCGACTGTTATATTGTCCCATTGACAATGAGTACCAGCAGTGTCCCAAAATACTCCTTCTATAGATCACTGTCAAATATCAGATGCATGTTCTGTTCCATTTGTTAATCTGTAAGCACAAGATAACTAGTGTCTATATTAGTAAATATGTCCCTTTTTATCATACTTTATCTTTCAGATAGGTTTCAGCAAGGTTGATCTTGAGGAAATGCATCTGCCACCTAATAAAGTAGATGCAGTCTTTATTCTAGGAAGAGGATGGACATTTGGATGCCTCATTGAGTTAATGTAATCTCTAAATTATCCTAGATCTAGAAAACTTATAGCTATTTTCATTGACACTCCAGGGAGTTCTCCATTCCTTTCAGTTGACCTTGAATATAATTCCAGAGGACTGAAAATGTCAAAGTTTTGCCTCTAGTTGTGATTGTAACCATAAAAGATACTAGACTGACACTGCAAAATCTAGGCATTGCAAAGCCTGAAACAATTTTTGTTTCATATGTTTTAAGATTGTAATTCCATTCTGGCAGCCTTAATATGACCTTTTCCAAAAATTCAGCTATTTTCTGTTTTGGGATGAAGTTAATGAGTGTTGTAAGCAACTCTCCAAACACAACAATTTGCCAGTCCAACTGAATCCCTACCTATCAGGTAACACATGTCACTGCTGCTTCCCAGTACAGAGGTTTACAATACTGTATTACCCCTGCCATGAAAGCATGTAAGGGAGCAAAGGGTTTTCTGTCCATATACTATTAGAAATATTGAGATTTCTTGCAATTCTCACTTTCTGGAATTGTCTGTGATAAGCCAGCTCCAAAACCATGGAAATATCAAGCTCCACAGGAGACTTTATATTTTATTTTGCTTCTTCCAGGAAACGAAACAATAAAAATACCTTCAAAATTAGACAGTTATAGAATCACGCTAATACTCTCCTTGGACTCCATATTAGTCCATACATGCTGATGAATATAAATTTTCCTGTGGTATTTTTCCAAAGGTTTTGATTTGTCACTGACCTGCAAATTCCATGTGTTTGCCCAAACTTCTTGCAGTTTTTCTTTGACACAGAAGCCATTTGCATTTTCAGACTGTTTCTCATAATGAAAATGCACAGTCTTTGAATATTGTCCTAGACGTTCTTTCTGGCTGATCTCAGCTTCTCTGCTCCACAGATTACCTAATTCTGTTGCAACTCTGAAACATATATTAAAATTGCTCATTCAGTGAAGGTGCCAGAGAATAGCATTTCCTTGCAGGTGGTGCTGCTTCAATCTGTGTAGCACATATAAACCAAGTCCCTTGAATCATTTTAACTATCTCCAAACAACACTCCATTATTAATTTTTTTGTTGCAGCTCGTATTCAGGAACTGATTCACTTCCTGATTCCCTCTGTAAAAGGAGAAACCCTCTGCAAGCATCACTGGCTTTGGGGGTAGGTGATTTTGCAGATTTTCTGCAATCTCAGCAAGTGTTTTCTCTACTCTTTGATAGGACCTGTAAGAGTGCACAGAATGTTTATACACTTTACCTCCATTGTAATAAATAAAACTGCTGTCTTTTTGTTCCCTGATATCATTAAGCAGCTTATGCTAATCTCAGCACAGGTGACCTAATATTTGAGGAACGGCTTTTCAGATAGGCTGGACTATAGTTTTTTGCACTTCTTTGCAGTCTGAGCCAGTTACTGATGGGCTGGAGTTGCAGCTTCACCTTTTTCTGGTCCTTGCAATGTCTCTACATTAGAAGTAGGATTTGATCTTTATGGCCAGCTGATTGTACCTGGCTCATACACACTAAGAATGTAGGTCTTGCACAGTTGAGTTCATATTAAACAGAAGTGGATTTTCATTGGTTTAAAATAAATAATATTTTAATTTTGTGAGGAATATGCACTCTCTGGTGGAGGCCTAAAATTCCAAATTTATGCCTGAAGTGAATTTTTAAATTTGTATTGTCAGCCACTGGAAAGCTGTAGTTGCACAGGGAAAAGGAAAAAAAAAAAAAGAATGAATAAGCAAATAAACAAAATACCTCTTCTGTTTAATATAGTGTCATGAACATGGTGCTCCTGTAACTAAATATATAAAACTATGTATATATCGACAGTTTTATATATGTGTGTGTATATGTGTGTGTGTATGTAAACTATGTAAATTATTGCAAAGTGTGAAAGCAATTTGTTCATTTGCCTGTACCTTGAACAGAAAGAGCTATGTGGCACCAGCTTTTGGGATTCATGAAATATATGACTAAGAAGGGAATTTCAAATCCAGTTTTCAGGGGGTTATTCCCTCTTGCCACAGTGAATAAAGGGAGGGAAAAAGGGTCTGTATGGTGTGATAGGAAAGGTAGGATTGTAGGACAGGCCTCTCAGATTCTTATTGAAAGCAATGAAATTTATGCAAATTTTCTGTTTGGCTTGTGTATGCTTTTGTAGCCCTGTTATAATGGATACACTGGGGTCCTACAATACATTTCACCTTTCCTGTTGCCACACTGAGAGCATAAGTTAAAACATTCACTTCTTCCCTTTTCCCTGAGTTTTCTCAGAATCAGCCTCAGTTATTGCTGGAGGGATGAAAAGAAAGTCTGCAGCACAGCAGTGAAAAAATGATGACAGTGCAGGATATAAGAAATCTTGTTCACTCATATTTCAGTAATGATATACACTGGAGTACTTAGAGCACATTTGCAATTGTTTCTGGTATGCATTAGACTCTGTAGTTTTGTGAGCCTATACAAAAATAATTAATTCACACTTCATTTGTTAAGTATTTTTAATACAGGCTTAATGATCCTTTAGACACAATATGGTCCAAAACCTTTTTCTGCTTCCAGAGCACAATATTTGTATTGTGGCTTAAGAATTTTAAGTATCAGTGTAAAGACCGTGTTTGCTTCCAGCCCATTCCCTGATGCTGCAAGCACACATTCAGCTACTCTTCCATTTTTTTTGGTGCTGTAAGTGAAGTCAGTAGGACTACTTATGAAGTTAGGCATGTGTTTTAAGACTGATATTACAAACAGTAACTGAAACATGAATAATGTGATCTCACGCAGCTCCAGAATAACTTTCATCACTAAAATGCAGAATTTAGCTGATACTACATATCTAGGCTTTTTTTTTTCTCAATTCAGCTAAAAATGAAGGAATTGTCATGCTGGATGAGATCTGGAGATCATCAAATGCAGTATCTAGTTCCCAGGAGATTTCAGCCAAAGATGAGTTAGAAAAGCATTCAACATAATAATTAGGATAAGCTGTTGCCTAATAATTAGCAATGTCTTTAACCCTGTAGCTTCAAGTAACCAGTGTTTAGATCCAGTTTTTGCATCCACTCTAAACCGCCTTTTTTAATATGCACTACTGTAACTGAACATCTCTGTAATTTATACAAATTATAATCCTTTTTGAGTATCTATCCTCTTTGTATATTCTTGTCTTTAACAGCAGTGATTTTCATGGTCTGTTTCTGTGTTGTAGTATTACCTTTGATCAGTCTGCAGTTAGCTGTCTGTTGGTTTTGAGTGTCTTGTTCTTACATTGTGAGACATTGTTCTTACATTGTGAGAACAGGAATTTATTCTACCTTCATTGCACATGCTTTTTAGCATCTCCTTTGTGATTCATCTCTTTTTCAAGATAAACAATCCCAGCATTTTTAGTCTCCGTAAATATACCTTTTCTAGGTTCCACTGCTTCTTTGTTCCCCCTTGAATTGTTTAGTTCTACTACATTTTTTTGAGATCAAGTGACAAGGAATGAAATTAATGACAATCACATTGCTGATTTTTAGACATCTAATTGAATTTGAAATGTTGATTCCCCCAAAAGTCAAAGGGTTATACTGAGTACCTAAGTTAGACATTCAAAGCTTAAGTATGCTAACAGGGGAGAGAATAATGATTTCTTTAATGGCACTTGAATATATTCCAGATTACTCTTTACCCAACTCCTGTTTTTTGGATTGTAGTCATATATTTTCTGAAGGACTTTATTCAGTTATCTATGATGAAACCCAATTAAGTAGAAGGAACTACCATGCTATAAGTTGCCTTGTGTGGAAGCTGTTTTGTGCTCATTTTATTTCCATGTAATAAAGTGCTTTCTTTTTTAACATATATTCATTTTTATAAAAAAAAGAGAGAATTTTCTATTTGCTTAAACATTCATGTGCAAATTGTACAGTAAGTTGTTTCTACTACCTGCAACAATATCTGCTAACATTTAAATGCAATTTTTTTATTTCAGTATTTTAACTGAATGTTATTGCAACTGTTACACAGTCAAATACCTCTTTGAAACATAGAAAACTCTTGATTTCAACAACAAGGTGCCACATACCTGTTAATGTCCTATCATAGTGAAAGTATCCTGAATTTTTTAAATTTGCTCAGTTAATATACATCATTCATTCATGCTGAAGAACATTGTTTCTTTCACACAACAGAAATCGTTAAAATTCACAAATTGTCCATGACCCAAATTCATACTGTGTCCCAGCTGGCATGATAAATACTATGGTTTGTAAACAATCTTTTCCTTTTTTTAATCTTTGTAACATCACTTGTTCCTGATAAAAATAAGGTAGAAGTACCAACGGTTGTATACAGTGAGTGCAATAGGGAAGAATTATCTGGAACATTGTTAATCCCCAGCAATCAAACACAGAAGCATATAAATTTACACCAATGCCTCTTAAAACACAGTTAATTTGTTCATATTTTCCTAGGAGCAATTAACAGCAGGCAGGAGTTTTAACAAAATAAGATTGTGATTCCCACCGGGACTATTTGTAATGAACATTACTGAGCAGCAACAACTTCAAACTGTTTACATTAAGACATGATTAATAACAAAGCTATTAAGCTACACTTTAGGTTATATGTAGTGCCAAGTTAAGGGATATTGCTTAATTAAGTATCATATTCATCAGTAATCATGAATTTTGGAGGGGTTGGGTTTTTTGGGAGGGTTATGGTGATTTGCATCTCTTAATCTTTTTCCTGAAGGATCAGTAGAATTCAGCTCACTTCTTGCACAAACTTGTCATATTCTACAATGTAATTTTCTAATAAAGTGGGTTTGTATTGCACCATTTAGAAACTTCAGTCAGAGTAAGTGTCTGTTTATGATAGTTACTCAGAGCTGTACAAATGAGCTCTTAAGGGAATTAATTAACTTTCTGTGAGGGTTAAACAGGACTGTTAAACATGCCAGTGGAAATTAAGTTTAGGGAGTTCATTATAAAACCTGGAGAAAGTTTAATAATCAGATTCTTAATTTCTGCATGATTGAACATTGACTCAAACTTGCTTATTTGAAAATATATTTTTACTGATAACTATAGTTTTATCAAATACAGAATCTCTTGAGTTTTGCCAAAACAAATCAGAAATGACTTTTTAAAATTCTCTCTGAATAAGGTGTTTACAGAGATAGATAGATCTGTATTATAGGGAAGAAAATATCCATGCTCAGGTATTGCTTTAAAAAAAACAAAAAAACAGACCAAAAATTTCAGCCCTATGGAAATTAGAATGTGAATTCTTACATCAGACATTAACTCAGATTTTAGTTTTACTGTGTGCAATACTTTATTCCAGGTTTCCCTGTTAAAATAAAACCACTGAGATGGAGCCCTACGATTTTTCACTGTTTAGACTTCTAGTATGATTAGGCTTCAGAGACTAATATGTAATGTAAATTATGTTATTTTGCACAAAGACATTTTCACTGGCAGTTGTTATAAAAGTGAAGTTAACAAATGTTTGGGGCTCTTTAGGTGGAATAATCATGCAAAACATGAAAAGTGTATTTAATAAATCTATGCCAGAACTGACATTTTTTTAGAAGCACCTAGTGCTTTAGAAGCAAAAACACCAAATGAAATCAATGAGATGTGTGCATCTAAGGAAAGTTAGCACTTAAGAAAATCTAAGTCATGATGAAAGAAATGCCTGGATTTTTAAAAATGCAGTAGCACTATTCTTCAAGACTCTCAGTTGCTGTATAAATTGTATCAGGTGATATAATTTTGTAATTATGATATCACTGAACTCAAACTAGTATTTGAGTTGGCTTGCTTTAAAATACTGATGCAATTAAAATTTTCTTACTTGTGTTTCAGTAACCCCAGTCTTTAATGTCAACCTTTTAGATGAGGGTGCCTTGATGTTTTAGCAGTTTACTTGCAATGCTGTTCACAGCACAGCATCTTTATTCCTATTCACTGTTTCACCCCCTGTGGCAAGTTTTGAAATTAGGAATGGTTGGTTGCCTGTTGGTAAACTGAATTTGCTCTCTTGATTACATTGTCTTATTAGAGTCCTTTGCAGGTGTGACATTTTAAGCAAGAAATGTACTGCTTTCATTATGAAATCCCCCAAACCAACATACTCAAGCAATAATTAACATTTACATAAGGTGACTTTCCAAATTAGAATTAATTCTGTTATTTTGGATTCAGTTTTTTCTTTATAAAATGCCTAAGCATCCCATGTAGGTGAGGAAAATCAGTTTTGTGATACTTGGAGTTCTTTCTGTTGAACACATTACATATTTAATTGCTTTTAGGACACTAGACTTTTGATACGGAGTGTTATTCAATACAGAGCACAAATGAAGTAGCGCAAATGCAAAGTACAAATGAAGTAACATTTATTCTCTGCACCTAAATTATAAAGACCAAGTAAATAATTTGACGAGGATGTGGTAATACATATGAAGTGTGTACTAACTGTCACTGATTTTTAATGAAATGAAGTGGACTTACTTAATAAAGCTCAGCTTACACATACACACCTAACTGCACTGGTGCTTTTTCTCTGAATTTACCGATTGCTGTTTTCTACACTACTTCAGACAATAAATAAAAAAAGTCTATTTTTAGAAAGTCATGAGATCATTTGATCTTCGTGAAACTTACTTATACTGATCTCAAAACTGGACCTAAGAGCTTCATGATCTGATTTTAGTAGATACAAGAAGGACATAATGTTTGAGCTGGTGGACAAGCCCCTGGTTTTTGATCATCTTGGGGGAAGATCGATGGTTCCCTTTGCAGGACAGGCTAGTTGAAAAAGGAGTTGAATGTGGGGGTCTGAATGCATTAGATGATTTAGTCTGTTAATTAACCCTTCTGATTGAAATTTGTGTCAAATGTCTAGCCATTAACTCATGTGAACCTTTTCTCTGTTGCATTAAAGATTGTGTATTTTCTTCTCATGAGGGTACTTATACACAGTAGTCAACTGATTTCTCAGGCTTGTGGTAAGATAAATACACCAATCTCTCTGTAAGGCATTTTCTAAAATATGGTTCATGTTGAGGCTACTTTTTAATGTCCTCTGTTGTCTAATAATTGGTTTGCCAAACCAATCATAAGGGAGATTTTGCTCCTCCCAAATAAACCCAGCTGAATAATTCCTGTTCTCTAGCCTTAAGTTGAGCATTAATGAATTCCAAAGCTGTTATAATAATTATGAAAACACTGTTCAAAAAGTTGTAATAGGATTTGAGTTTTATGATGTAAACATTTGTGCCTAATGGACAAGATTGCAAGTTGGGAAAATATATAGTGATTTTTTGAATAGGTTAAAATATCCTATGTTTGAAGGAAAGTATATTTTTAGATAAAATCTGAAAATTCATTCTATTTCAGTATATGCCTTGGGAAATAGAGCACCAAAGCAATTCAAATTGTCTCTTTCTGTCTTTTTTCTGTAAAGCCTTCTTTTACAGCCATTCAAGAAAGCAAGAAAAATTGGTTTCCCATATACACGATTGTCTGGCAGCAGTTATTCTAGCAGAAGACAAAGTATCATTAAGAGTAACATGGATCTGATGAGGGCTCCTTCCAGTTATGCCTTGGCCACAGGACTGAGTAAGTAATAAGGGACAGTGTACATTTTCGAAGCAGTGTTGAAGAGTGCCACAGTCAACAAAACATTTATGCTGGCACCATGCACAAAAACTGAAACACCAGTTACAAATCTATGCAAGTATAAGGATGTAGACTATTCCAGCTGCAGAAATAGAAAAAGAAATACAAATACAGTTATAGAGGATTTTAAAATATCTTGTGTTATTTCTTGTAGGAGTAGTAATAAACCTTGACTTTAAAATTTATTTGATTTATATAGAAACCAATGTTTCTGGAAGCAATATGGTAGCACTGTTCCTAAGGATTGCAATGTACATGGTCTTTTAATATCTGAAAAATACAGTGATTTTTGTTGAAAACTTTTGGGTACTGAAATATTCTTTACTCATGCTAGTGATACCTGAAACTTGCACTGGCATTTTTATTTTCTTTTAAATTCTTTCAATTTTATACCAGAATTTATTTCAACAACTTATGTCCAGGAAAAAAAAGATTTTAAAAATTACATTTCTATTTTACAGGATTTGAAACACAGTGGTTGTTACTTCTTTCAAAGCTATAGATAAATCCATATTTTAAAATTTTAGTTTAATTAAATCACATTTGAAAATTGGAAGTTCTGTTACTCTTTTCTTCCTAACTTTTCTGCTGCTAGTAGCAAAGATATTTTTTGATAACCAGTCCTTTTCATTTTCATTTTTTTTGTACGTAACTTTTCTTTATTTTCTGAATTTTGGAAAAAATTTCAAAAAAGAAAGGACCAGAAGAGGAAAAAGAAGCCTTAAGTTTTCAAAATCCTTCATTTTTTTGTTTTTTGTTGAACCATGTATGTGCCCACGGGTGCGTGAACTGGTGTGCTCAGGCTTTTACACAGAAGGTTAGCCTTAGCTGAGGGACGGGATCTATCCCTGTTCCAGGGGCATTAACTTCCCAAGGCAGAACAGAGAGGGAGTTACTGTTGTCTACAGCTATTTGGGGACAGTAAGCAGAACACCAAGTCCAGACTGAGCATGTGAGGAAGATTACCAGGCGTAAAGATCTGACTCACTCTGGGGAGGAATAGAAAAATATGTAAAATCAATACAAACAAACATGCTTAACTTCCATTAGCTGAATGAATAATGGCATTGATAATCAGCTACTAAGGGTTTTTTTTTATGGTAATACTGGATAGCAACGTTCTCTTACTTGTTTTCTGTCATTAAATTTATGAGAAAATGGTCCTTAACAATGGGTATAATTTTCAGGCTTTCTGCAGAGAAAAGGATATGGTCCTAACAAGGTAAGATACACTCTCAGGATATCAAGTAAATATAGGGTGCTTTGAAAAGTGTCCAACAAGCATGCCAAGCTAACAACACGTTCTGACTTTCTGAATACAGGAGTGAATCAGGTTTGAAATGTACTTTTAGCTGTCTCTGAAGAGTAGAGACATTGTGCATTTGCAGGAATTTTTGGAAAATGCTTCAGGTTTTGAGAAGAGGCAATTGATTACAGAGAGAACCAAGATGACTAGCTTATAAAAGATGTCCAGCTTTTGGATGGCTCATGAACCCCTCTCCAAATATTCAAGATACTTTAAACAGGCCTATTTCTTTTTGAGGATCTGACTATAGAGGAGCATATTAAACTTTAAAAGAAATCAGGAGACCTTTAGTCACTCAGTGGTCTTTCCTTATCCTCTCCTTTTTGTCCAGAAGTTGTTCTCTTTCATGACTTGTTTCAACTGCTTTCAGTATCTAGAAAAGGATGAGACAAAGTTTTAAAGTATGCATATTAACAGAGTATATGGGTTATGGGCAGTGGGACTGAAGATTGCTATTTATGTGATATAAGAATGATCCAAATATTTCTTGGTCAGAGTTAGACTTGCATTTATAGATGTAATGCAGTTCTTACGTAATATGACTTTAAAAAGCGACTGATTGAAGTGATGTAGAATATAACATGATATTTTTATGGTATACTTTGAAAAAATTTTTTGGCAATATTGCAGCATCTAACTCTTCAGCCAAATACTTTTCTTTGGCACTTTCTTTGCAGAAAGCAGCCTTTCCGGTGTCTCTATTGGACAGAACTGCACCAGTGAAATCCTCCTGCCTAGTTTGAGGTCATATAAATCCAGATAGATAGTTTTGAGACATTATTTTGATGATATTTCAGAGACATAAAATCAGCTTATAAAAGATTAGTGCATATATTTTCCAAGTAGTAAGTAATTATTAAATTGTAATGTATTATTATGAAATAGTAAGTGGTTAATGAATTATGCATAGATGGAAAAACAGCAGGAGAAACTGAATTCATGCATATTTCTTTACCTGCTTATTTTAACCAGTTTTGTTGTAACAGTCTATGTCACTTCTTGATCCGTTTCCATATAATTATATTGACATGATCTTCCAAATCATTCAGGCTTCTTTTCCAGAAATCTCAGCTGTTCACATTTTTTTATGAAGCCAGGCTCTCTTCAGGCTCTGGCTATCTACCAAAGGACCTGGCCAGAACTTTTTCACAGTTAGGCAATACAGATTTTGTCAGGGTGTCAAATTTTTAAGCGAATCACTGACTTTAACAGCAGGTCTGAGTCTGACAAGGACTATTTTCAGCATCATTCATATTCTCTATCATATATATCACCCTCAGAACTCATTTTAGAAAACAGAATTTTACATCTCTAAGCTACTTCATTCAGAATATTAAAGTGTAAGCATTTCCACATGTGGAAAAAAATGTATTAGGCTTTGAGTGAAAACTATTTATTATTGAAATGTTATTGGTGCCTCTTACTTTAAATTAAAATTCCTGTTCATTAGGGTAGATGGATATACATAGACTTTTTCAGAATCTGAGCTAATGTGACTAGAGTAGATTTTCTAAAGTATATTTCTATTTTTTATTTCTATTTCTATTCTCTGTCTTTAGATATTTTTATCTCTATAATCTTTTTACTGAAATGTTATTCAGTATTAAGTATTCTTTCATTTTATGTGTACCCCTATTTTTTTCTCCTCTGTGTGTCCAAAGAAATCCATGCTTTCTTGTCTCCTTAGCTGTTGTTGTTTTGCTTGAACACAAATAATAAATATTCTTCCTAAGAATATGTATTTCCTTACATCTGTCAGTGTTGGATTTCATTTGTTCATCTAGTTGTTCTGCATCTTCATAAAGCTTTATCAAGTTCTTCTGAAAGCACTGAAGAACTGCTGTTCTTCTTTTAGTCCTATATAATATTTATTACCTTAAGGAGCAAAGTCTGTTCTCTGTAAGTTATTATTAAGGGAGCTTTGATTCAAGTATTGATAAGGTAACCTGTAATATTCTGTAGGTTATTGGACACAACTGAGTGCACTTCTTCATAGTGGTTCTCAAATACCTCATCCCTTAAATATATTGATGAATCAAGGTTAAAAAAAGAGATTAAATCATAAAATAATTCAACAGTATGTACTTGGGTTTTTTATGTTTCTTCAATGGCCTCCATAATTCCTCCACTTGGAAATGAAGGGCTGTAGTTGTGTGTCTACGCTCAGAGAAATTAAAGCAGAACAAAAGTCTCCTGATGGATTATAGCAGCTTCTGACATTTTGGTTTCCAGTGTGACAAAGGACTGCTTATTCCCTAAATAAACATCACCCCATGCAGACAGCTCTTCCATTTGAACTTGTGTGAATCGACTAAAGCTTTGTTATAAGTCTCTCTGGAGAGGACTGACACTCTCAGGTTGGTGACAGAAGAACCTGGCAGATAGCTCGAGGGGATTCTTGCATCACTTCAGCTGCAGCTATGATCAGGTTTTTAAAGTTCTGCTTGAAGATAGGCTTTAACTGTTTGAAAGGCAAACAATTCTGGAAGTTTCTGTGGAAGAGAGAGTAAAAAAAAAAGAAAGAACCCCCCAGCAACTAATAACTTGACTAGAGGACAAAAGGTGAAATATGAGAATCAAGCTCTAAGTGTGCACTGAAAAAATTACCTGGAGCTTTGGTGAAAAATCATTTAAAGTGAGATTTTTACATTGTTAATTGCATGTGTGCTCTGAAACAGTACTGTCACTGCCGAGGGAAGAGTATAGCTTCAGCTGTGCTTTCTGTTGAGAAGTTTGGACAGGAAAAACAAGGGTTTGGGGGAAAGTATGTGTAAAGATCAGTGAGCACTATGTTACAAATGGCATCTCCTGAGTCATTAAGTGGGAGTCCTTCACAGGCACAAAGGTAGTTCAGTGTTAATTTTTTAAGGAATTATAAATTCTTTTGAAACACTGCTAAATAATGCCAGTTTTATTTTCTTGCTTTTGAAATTCTGCATTCTACATGACTTTGTCCAATCCATTTAAAATTATCGTATTTTAGAGTCTCACCCCAAACTCATCAAATGTGTGACAAAGTTCAGTTTGGAAATGACTTCTCAAAATTTCTGTTCCCCTCTCTCCCTCTTTCCTCCCTGCCCCAACTATCGTGAATAATACAATAATGTCCTGTATTAGGTAACTTATGTTCTCTGAGAGGCTTCATTGTACAGTAATGATTCAGATTACCCATAGGCCCGGATTATCAATCACTCTAAACATGACTATGCTTGAGAAAAGTTATTACAGCAGATGAACTTTATCAAGTACAGCTACTATATTACTATGGTACTGTTATGCATGACTGGCCCTGAGCTCTGCATATTAACTTCATTGTTGATTATGTGAATGCCAAGCTAAAATTAACCACGTGTCAAGGAGGATATGCTTAAACCTAGGTCAAAATTTAATATTAGTTTAGTCGGTGAAATAGCTGCATGTCTGAGACATGCAGATTGATACTATTGCCTTCCCAGAGTTGGTTCTGCTCTAGGAAACTCATGTTTTGATTTGAAGGTCAGATACAGCCCTATGCATTCCTGCTTTTTTCATGCTGAAATGATTCACAAAAAATACACATACATAAACATTTCTTTCTATGAAAAAGGAAAGATTTTTCCCTCACAATCTAACTGAAAGTCAGGACTCCACAGATGTTGTGTTCAGTGCACTCTTGCCACAGGTTCTGAGTATCAGTCAGCATATTGCAGCACTGACACAGAAATAATGCTAAGGCAAACATTTTCTATGAAAAAAAAAAAAAAATCTGTTCTCCATACCAGACCTATATCTGGTCTTCTTAAGCACTGATTGATGATGGAAGAGGAAACACAAACTGTGTCCAGTAACCTCCTGCCACCTCTCCTGCCTACCTTTTGAAGTAATGTTAGCATCCCATTTGAGGAATGCCTAAGGTGCTGGGGAATGTGCCTGCACAGCTAGTGAGGCAGAATAATCTGAACCTGTATCAGATGAACCTGAGTTCTGGCTCACTGCCTGCGTGATGTGGAGCCTGGAGATAGGGACATTTTCCAGGAACACCGCTGTAATGGCTTTCATATTTTTCTCAGCCTTAGTGAACTGTTATGACTGTCCTGGCCCCTCCCCACCGCCTGCCTTGCTGCTGAGTTCATGTATACTCACACTGTCTGTATGATTATGTTTAGTCCTTTCCCTTTTTATTCCTCTTTCCATTACGTTTTCCCCACAGAGTGTAAGCACAGAACCTCACATCTCATGAAAGCAGCCAAATGGAGGAAGATAACACACCAATTCTGAATTCAGGTACAAGGTCCCTGCTTTGGCCATACTGCCTCCTGCAACACAGTACAAATAGTGGACAACAGCTTCTGAGAAGTTTATGCAAAAGTTTCAACAAACAAATCATCTTAAATCAACAAAACTAGTGCTGTAAGACTAGTTGCTTTAACGTTGCTCTTCCCTGAAGGTTTCATATGCCTCTCAGCTGCAGATATTCACTTTGCTGCAGTATTTAGCACTAGCAAGTCTCAGACTGTGTGGGAAATTTGCTGCAGAATTAAGGTCCAGTATATTTCAAACAACATCAAGTGGATTACAGCTGAAATTGTAAATTTCCCTGTCTAGTATGTATACTATCATATATAGGTATATACAAAATGCAAAATAGTTTTTGTCTATCTAGTCTTCCTTAACAGCTAATCATAAAAAGCACTTGCCAAACACTTCATGAAAAAACTATCTGCTGACAGGTCCACTTTAAATAAAAAGGAAAAAAAAGTCAAATTTATCAGTGATTTATAGGGTTGTGTGGGATTTTTTGATAGAATGTCTGTCTTTTGAGTGGATTCTGACAAAAAGAAAATGGTAAGAATATGCTAGTTTCAGAAACATTTGAGTTAGTTTAAAAAAAGGACTGAGGAAGAAGCCTGGGAAAATCAATGTGGCTTTTAGCCACCTAGACTAACTTTTCCAACATGGAAAGTAATTTTCCATGTTGAACTCAGTATTTAATTCATTTATATAAATTTCTCCAATTTAATTGAAAAATCAAAAAAGTACAAAACAAACCAAAACCTTTTTTTGTGTATTGAGATGAAATATTTTGACTGATTGTTTTTTATTTCATTTTGTAAAATTGTTGTTCTTTGAAAAAATGTAGAAAATGCAGATTTTCTTCAAAAACATAAAATCTCATTCTTGACCAGCTCTAATAATTAGCAATACTTGTCTCTACAGTAATTTGAGCACACTGCCTTTAAAATGTGCTGCCCATCAGAAAATGTTTATTTTTGATTCAGATCTAAATTCTAATCTAATAAATGATTCAGATCATCAGCTAAAATGTCCATGTAGTTTGGTTTGGAAAGATCCATTGAAATTGTTTTCTGAAACAATGTGGGCCAGGAAATATTCACTCAGTCAAATTTTTAGAAAGCTTTATGACTCAGTCATAAACACTGGCATTTCTTAAATTATGGGGTGCCCGACTTAGCACAATCTGTCATGGATTAAGAAAAAAAAGCAGAGTGCTGAATTCCCCTTGGTGTTCTTTGGAACAGGGGCAGATGGTTCCTATCTCCCTTAAAGAAGTTTCATTTTGTTGTTTTCCTCCTCCTCTTTCAAAATGAGCTGTGGTAACACTGTGACAAAAGCATACTATGCAGAAAGCAAGCTCCGGCAAGAAACTGACCTATTGTTTTCACGTAGACTAGTATCTTCTGGGGAACTGAGGTGTTTACAAGATTGTAAAATGCCTGGAATAACACCAGGTTATATATATCCAAAATATTTACAAGCAAAATTGCTTGAAACTTTTAGAAAAAAGGCAGCTTAAGAAACAGAAATTCCACTAATTGGATGATCTAAGTCACTGATCTAGGTCATAAGCAGAGCTGAAATCTTTAAATCCCTCACTATGGAATGCTACCTCATACTTCCATCAACACAGTTGAAAACTGGAGTTATGTAGGACATTCTCTGGACTTCACAGCAATTTGTTAACAGCACAGGCATGGAGAAATCAGAAAACCTTTGGTTCTGTTCCAGGTTCAGCAAATATTATGATGGGCATGGGACAACCAGCAAGTGTTATATGCTTTATATATGGGCAAATTATATGAACTTACTATGTTCATATATTATGAACAGAAATATTTTAAGTCAAATTAAACTCCTATTTTCAAAATATGCCTTAGGAAATGTAAGAGCAGTTTCCAAACACTTATCCAACCAGTTGCTGATCAACAGATTTTTTTTTTTATTTTTTTTTGAGCTCATACAGTTTGTACCAAAGATTCAGGACAACATACATTCACTTACTTTTAAAAGGTCTACAGACAAACTGTATTTCAGTATTTGAGCCATTTAAGTCAGGGCAGTCAATGGTGTGTTCCAGGTATTTTTTTTTGATAGTAGCTCTCTAAGTGAATTTTATATATCTGCAGTGTTTCCATTGTTTAGTTCTCAGAGCATCTCCCTTTCCAAATTATAGTCCTAAGTGCTCCTGGTCAGAGCTGTGCCAAACAATCTGAAAGTAATTTCAGCTGTTGGCTTACAAACCCTGAGTTAACAATAGCAGAAATAAAGTGACAGTAATGATGCAAAATAAACAAGAAAAAGAAGCAGGAGGAAGAAGTGTATTCGGAAAACGTTCTGTGTAAGAATGAAGCAGAAAGGGAGACATGAAGGAAGTATGCAGGTCTTAACCGACTGGCTCTCCACAAAGGATCATCTTACACACTAGGGTAACGTTGTCTAGAAAGACAGGGAAGGCAGAGCTGCCCTTCTGGGTCATGGATGGCATGGGAACACCTGAGTTGTTACAACTTTGAAGTTTGCTGTAGTCTAGCCTTATTGCCGTCAGTAGTCAGCAAATAAAGTCAGTACAATTATAGTTCTGTATGCTACATTGCTGTTGGGTGAAGCTTCCTGCTGCTAATAGTCTTTACAATATCAGTACAGAACAGCTCCATGAACAAAGGCAAGTAAAAACACTTTGCTCTTAGGAAGTGCTTTATATCTGTTGATCTCACAGCTTGTACCTAAATGTTCTCATCTCCATCATGCAGCTGTGTATTTCAGAGGATAAATAGATGAAGTAATTTGCCTAACATCACACAGCAGAGCCAGGAGAAACTTTATGGTGTTCTGATTTAAAGTTGAGACCCTATACCATTAGATTATGCTATCTTCTGCCTGGTTAAACCCATCATAATTAGAGCCATAAGAGGAATGAAAAATGAATAAAGAGTCCAGTTGATAAAAGAGGAACCCAAGACTGCATACAAATATGATGCAGACTGAGGTGTTTTCATATCTTTTTTCATGTGTTCTTTTTGCTTATGTCTAGCCTTCAAATGTGTGGCTAGAGTGAGAAAAGAAAAAAGCTTTAAACTTTCCTTTTAGAAGGATAATTGTTTCAGCGGTATCTGCTGAGGATGTGTTGTGAAAAGACCATACTGGCACAATACCACAGCAAGCTATTTTCCTCCTAGATTTCTAGAGTCCTGGATCATAGGCAGTTCAAGTCACTGCACATTTAAATTAGGTTATTTTCTGGAGTTGGTTCTGTACTGAAGTATTCATTTTGAGTCAGTTGATATTTCTGCCATTGTTTTTAACTACAAATATAGTTTCATTTAATCTTTTTAAACTGTAAAAAAGTACTATTTTTAATCTATCATCTGTAGTCCACATAATGCAGAAAAAAATTACTCTGTCTCTTGGACTTTGATACCTGTGCTGTTTATTCTCCACTTAATTATTTTACTGGAAAAATTCTGAATTCTTGTTTTTATATTTTCTCATGAACTAGGAGCATTAGGCTTATAAGGATTTTCCATGTATCTGAGGCAATCCTCTGCTTCTACAGATATAACATCATATAATCCTTTATATATATATATATATATATATATATAAAAAAATATATATGAAATCCTAAATTTTAAAAAGAGTCAAGCTTTTCTTCCTCACTACTCCTTTTGGAATGCACCTCTAGAACATCCAGATTTAAATATCTTTAAATTCCCAGGCTAAATTTATTGATGGCCAGTTAACAAACATTTGTTGTTATGCCAAGATTTTCTTTTAGCTCACATAGCTGCCTTCCTCCTAGCTGCTGAGCGTTCCAGCAGACATCTGGGGTTCTTTTGGCCTTCCTTTGCTAGACTGAACAAACTCTCTGGCCTCTTTGCCAGTGATACATGCTCTATTTCTGATAATCCTGGCAGCCTTCCACTTCACTTGTTTCAGTATGAGTCCATACTGAACACGTATGAGCATAACAGGGGTAATTAATTGTTATTCACTGTGCTTATTCGAGGTGTGCAGCTATGTTTGTTTGCTTTCGCTGGCAATTCAAGTGGCTCTACACAACTCCAGCTAGAAAACAGCTTTTTAGTCTTTGCTAATTTTAATATTAGTCAGGGGACTTCTTATTGGAATGTTTGTTTGTCTACAGAAATATAAAGCAATCGGAGTTTCTTAAGACTGTTTTGACACACCTGCTTACAAATATATTTAAAAACAAATGGAAGGCATAGCTCTATCTTAAATGCAGGTAGGGTTAGGGACATTTATTTAAAATCCGTGTTATGTATTGTTCATTCTTCCTGGTCAGCCCAGGCCTGTTGTTGACAGGTTTATAATTTTCATACTTTTTATACGTGACTGAAGTTATTTTCAGAAGTTCAAAATCTTGTTGTGCTCTCTCCCATCTCGCCTGTCTCTCCAGCAGTATGGGAACATGGTGTCTCCTCATCTGAGGCTGTCTGTGTGATAAGGCTGCCTCCATACTGCAGGGCTGTTCTAGGATATTGGAGAAAACCACTGAGCACTTCTGGCAGATTTCATACAGGAATCTGAGAAATCTCTTCCCTTCCGACCCAGCAGTTGGACACAAGTCAGGATGCTCTAGAGCATTGCAAATGGCACTAAACACCTGTGTTTAGGTAACTAAGTTGAACCTTGAAGTTCAACTTTAGCTTTCCTTTCCTAAAGGAAAAATTTATAGCAAGACTATGCCACAGATCCCTTATGTCAAGGATCCTGGAAGATCTGTTTCAGACACTGAGGTAGCCTGCATTAACTAACTCAGTTCCCCCCAAAACTGGGGCTCTTGAGGTTTTCAGGATTGAAGTTCATTGTTTCAGCAGAAGATTCTTGAAAATTCTACTACAGAGTTCAGGTTAGAAAACTGGCATTCAGAGTCCAAGTGAAAGCCAAGCAAAAATCCTTTCTTTTTCATGCATCATCACCAGCAATAAATATTCTGCAAGCTCCTGCAAGCCCAATTAGACCCTAAACTCCACCTGTACAAATTCATACTGCAGTGGGGTGGCATAACTACAGTTTAGGACAGAAATGACTCTGCAATTGGTAATCCAGGCCAGATCCTCAGTGGGTATAAATCATCAGACATCAGTGGAGCTGTTCTTATTCTTAGTACCTGCCCCATAGTTCAGAATCCTGCCAATGATCCTTGAGAGAAAAGAGAATCAGTTCACTTTCTTATATGCTCTTCAAGGCTAATGCAATAAAAAGTGATAAGAATGTATTGTTTTGCCATTAAAGTAAGGAAATGACACTTGGAATACAGAGCAAAGAATAGAGCAGTTGAGTAGGAAGGTGACATTTCAACAAGATCATTTGTTCTAGTTGTTCTGTACTTGCAAATTATAATATATTATGATCTAAAGTAGATGGCTAAAATTCTGAACATAGGATGAATTCTGCACTGCCACAGAGTCAGTAACTATTTAAATGCCAACAACATGCCAAAACATAGCATATCAACCAGAGTTACAGACTAGAATTACTGCCATTTCTGTTCTTCAGTTTTATGTATTTTTGATGACTATTAATTCTGTTGTCCTTCTGCTTCGCCTAGTTTTTGTGTTATTGGTTTAACATAGCTGCATTTCACAGAGTACAGGCAATCCTGCAGTTTAGATATGCCATATGATTGAGAGACCATATGCTGGAAAGAGATTATCCCTATGAAAATAGATTTGTGACTCCACAGAACTTATTCAAAGATGAGATTGTTGGACAATAGCCGTTTGTACAACCTGCATTATTAAAAGCACGGTCAGAGCCGCAATACTCTTCGATGTCAATTTGATGCCAGGGTACCCCTTTCTCCCCACTGAGGATGTCTCCCTCCTTAGGCTCCCATCCAGCTGACAAGGTTCCCTCAGGCCCATACTATCTCCTTCCTGAGTTGCTATGGACCTGAAACCTTTGGTTCTGGGCAGCAGCAGAAGCCATTTACAAAACCTAGATTTTTTTTTTTCTCTGTAGTCTGCATTCCTTATGTGGATACTCAGAGCAGAGGCCCTGCTGGCCCTGGTCTTTGAATGGTTCTGTTGAATCTTTTGCATGGGTCTAGTATGCTCAAAACATCTTAGGGTGCAAGTTTTTGCCCAAATTAGAGCATGCTTTGTCAAATGGTGGAGAACAACAGCTTAATCTCAATTTTAATTCTTTGGTTCTTTAGGCTATTTAATAATATTTTGGGTAAAAAAATCTATTAAGGAAAAATAGTTTGTATGATTCCAATAATCTGTGGAAAAGAGCTAACTTTAAGCTTGTTGTAACAAAAGAATAGGTTATAAAAACAAGGAAACGCATGTTCAGAATGACCGCGATCATTGATACCAATGCATGAAAGAATGATTGATCTACTGTTGTCATTGGAGAGGCCTAAGAAGGAGGATACCTTGGAAAGGCCTAAGAAACTAAGTGAGATCTGAAGACAGGGAAAGCAAGCCCATCTGAAATGTAAGATGAAATGTGCTTGGGAAGAGTCCTGGGAAAAGAATGCATCATAATCGAAGACAAATACAAAAAGGTGCACTGACTGTAGGTTTTACTGCTAGCAGAATGGAATGACCAATCAATGGCTTTAAGCTGGATAGATAGCCAGGACAGACAGCAGGAATAGGAGAGGGAAGACCTCTCCACTGGACAAAGAATGATAGAGAGCTCTTGAGAAGGGCACTTCAAAGATTTCCCTAGAGGTCCTCACTGTTGCTCTGAAGTGAGGTGCATTGTCACTGCAGTATTGACTTCAGTAGACATAGAATGAAAATCTGCCCTCCTGATGTTCATCGTGAAACAAGCAGGAGTGTACCTTCGAAGATGTAAAACACTGGCAATTATGGTACTCTCATGTAGGACAAAAATGTGGACAACTATAGGACCTGAACTTGAATTCAGATTTCAGTGGGATTTATGTATTTATTTTTACAACCATATTTCCTGAGTTGAAACGTATTTTTAATTGCAAAAAGCACCTTGAGCCAAAACTGATAATTTCAAATTACTTTTTCCTCTTTGTATTGAAGCCTGTAAGGGAACAGGATTGGAGAAAATTTGAATATAATGCAAAGATATCTGCAGCAGTTAAAAATTACTGAATTTAAAGAATAAACTACTATAAAATACAAAACCAAACATTTTAACATTGCTTTTGCTTTTTAAATGAAGAAGTGATATATTTAAGAATATAGTACTTGAAATTGTTACATATGAGGCAGCTTTTACTAGGTCAAACAGGAATCAAAACAACACACTCTCAACAAAGAATCTTCCAAAAACTACACTGAACTACAATGTTCCTTTAAAAGATACAGTAGGCTCCATGCATCTCCCTGAAATATGCTTCCAGCAATGAAAAATCACACATAAATTATGTATGTAATTACATTTTTATCTGGGCATCATAATTTAGCAAATGAGGCTTAAAAATATCATCAGAAGGGGAAAACAAGAAAGTCAAAGTTCGAACCTCATAATCATTCTTTCAGTCCTCAATTAAAATTAGCATTTGCTTTTCCCTCACTAAGCTCTTTTATGTTTATTCAGTTTATTCTGGGGAACTGGAAATCATTGTTGATAGTTCTGAAAAATTGTTTCTTGCCCTCTAAAAACAGAACTGAAACTTTTGTTTCTGTTTTAAATATAGCTTGCTTTATTTTTAGCGGTTTCACAGTCTTATAGTGTAAATATATCTTTGTGCTGAAAAAACAAATTTTGTTTACTAGGCACTTTTAGGCAATATAAGAAGAGAAGCCTGGAAGCTTCTGCATGTACACACATTACTTGCACTAGATTCCAAGATCTGAGCTTTCTGTGGTCTTAATGCCTAACATCTATTCCTGAGCCATATTAATTATGACTAAACAACATAATGACTATGCATGGAAAACCACTGGCTACATATTTATTAAAAGAAAAGAAGGCATCTGTAGAACAGGTGTCTCAGGATATTAGCTGAGATAGATATTTATTTGTAAGATTTTATGTTACCAAGGGTTCCTGCAAGACTCTGGGGGGCTTCCTGTTTTCATCAAGTCCAAGGAAATGAGTTGATCACTTCCTGGAAGGGTTCATCATTTAAGTCATTATGACTTCCTTTACTCTTTGGGTGGGAAAACTAAACATAAATAATTTCCCCTGTTAAATATTTTTTCTGTATCACTAAAATCTCTTCAAACTGCTGTGCCTGTCTAAAATGTGCCATCAGCAGCCCTGGAGAGTAAATGCTCTATTTTTTTTTCACTGGAACAGGTAGCAATACAGACCACTGCAGTGTAAGCCTTTGTAAGAACCATAGGATTAATTTAGAGGAGAGCAAATAGGCTCCTAATCGAACAAGCTGAAATTCACTAAGGGCTCTGGCCTATATTGCTCATTGAAAGCACTATAATTCAGTGTACCCTTTTATAGATTTTATTAAAGTTGAATAAATAAAAAATAAAAATAAATGTAAGCAGCACTAGTATTAAAAGCAAACTACTTTTAGTGCTTCTTGCCAAAGTAAGATGAACTAAACAGTTACCAGATGAAAGAAAAGTAAGACTAATCCATATAGCAGTGAGTTCATGTTAATACTGCATTGTAATCAGAGCATGATATTAATCAAGGCACCAGATTAATACGATTAAAATTCAAACTCTTTATATAGAAGGGTAAGATAGCTGTCCTTTTAATATTAAATGAAACTAAAGAATCTGATTGGAAGCCATGTTTCCAGATTATTACCTGTTGTCTCAAGGCTCAGACTTGAGTGGATTAGTGGTCACTCTAATTCACCTCAACACTTCAATTAAACTGTGGAAACTGACCACGCATTTGCTTTTAGCTCTCAGAAAATGGGGAGGGAAACACACCTTAACTTAAACTGATAATATTACAACAGTAGAAGAAGAAGAAGAAGATGTAGAATAGTAAATGTAGTGGAATAATCTGTCACAATGGTAGCTGTGATAAAGGCAAGAATGGATAGAGTTAATGCATTTCCAGGATCGCGGGTGCTTTTTATCAGAGCTTAGCACTGACTGAGCATGAAGAACTTGAGGATAAGTTTGGCACAAGAACAAAGGCTTATAACCTGGCCACAAAGAACTTCAGCCCGGAAATGAGAAAGTGCAATGTGTGACAAGGATTTATGACAGTGGAATATCCTTGGACCTTTCTGGAAAACTGATCGAAAGCTTGATATTTTCCTACGTTTTTGGCTTTCAATCTTTTCATGATGGGTGTTAACTCCAGAGAGCAGAAGGTCTGGCTTCTTTGCAAAGTTTTGCTTGCTGAAGGAACTTGTTTGGCTACTTGTTATCTTAGCTTTCAACACACTTTAAACAAACTGAATGGGCCGTGCGGCTTGGTCTCCAAATAATATGATTCAATCGCGCCAAAATAAGGCACCGTTTATGCTGACATCATCATACAAAAAAATCCATTTTAAATTATCTTTTCAAATAGGCTGCATGCCCTGAAATTCAGATGATGATCAGAAAGGGAAGAGCAGTTCGTAATTCTGAGCCTCAGAAGGTTAGAGCATTAGCCTTCATTCTTCATACAAATGTGAATGCCAAGCAATGCAAAGACCTAGTAAAAGCCAGCTGGCACCAGAAACGTGTTGACCTGCAGACCTGAGCTGGGAACCGGAGGAGCCATTTCCAGAAAAAAGCAAACTACTTGATTTTAAAAGAACTTTACCTAAAATGAATCACAAACCAAATGAAGCACTATAAGTATTTCATGAAAGAAATATGTAAGTAGTATAGAATTTTATATATGTTCCTACTGGGGAGAAAAGATCCTTACTGCTGAAATCCTAATAAATCTTAAGATGGGAAGAAACATTAGAAGGTGGGCAACCTGTTAGGGCTGATTTTTGTTTGGGGTTTAGATGTTGAGAGGGAATGCATAATTATCTGCATCTTTTCTGGAGGTGGGACCCCTCAGCACAAACATGAGTGTCCCCATCGTTTATTAGCTAGTCAGTAACATAAAACTGGCACTTTACAAATATTTTAAGTCGGCACACTTTATTTACCATCCTGTTTCTAAGCAGAGGAATCTAACCTTTAATCTTGTTTATATTCTATGATTACATAAAACAGTCCGATCCTGTCATCAGTGGTTTGAGCTGTGCCATTGCTTAACTGTGACATTTTGATTCTTCCATGCTTGTCTTCTCTTTTTGACCTGACTAAAACCGAAAACCTTAACTTCTGAAGCACTCTGCAAAAAAGATTTGCATTCTCCCTGTTTTGTACTGATTCTTTACATTAGAGAAGTCTTTTACTCTGTTTTTTATAGCAATTCACATACATAATACAGTTTTGGTCTATTATAGGGCTTCTAGTTACTACTAAAGGTCTGCACACTCAATCCTGTTCTTATCAGCTAGCTCTGGTATAGTTTGGCGATATCATGACAAATCCCTTATTTTTCTTTCTAGCAAAGCAAACTAAACATTTATCACTAATAATTAGGGGTAAATCACAACAGCTTTTCACTGAACTGCTCTTTGTTGGAGAGAGTATTAAGATAAAGATTGCTTGAAAGCTTTAGAATCATACTATTATGTAGACTTAATCAGAAATACATTGTTGACTCTATTTTTTGGCTAAATATTCTTGTTTAGCCAAAATCAAGATATTTTGAAAAATATGACAAACTTTTTCCTGGAGAGATTAAAGTTGGCATCAAGTGTCAAATCTTTAGTTGCAATAATAAAATGCTTTGGCCTAGAAAAGAAGTCTTATTCAGTACGAAATGCCCATAAAATGTATTAACTGAAACACTTGTGAATAAAATGCTTTGGGCATTTTGACAAAAGAACATTTTTAACACAATTTCAGAATTCCAAAATAAAAACGTAATTTTGGGTAGTGGCAGTGAATGAACAAGGCCTAAGGCAATGGAGAACTGGTGAGAGATACCTTTTCTGAAATGTCTCTTAAGATAGTAATTTTAAAAAATATAGTCTCTTACAAATATAATTTTCAGTCTTAACATGTCTGGAACATGTTAAGTCTTTAATTGTCTGGAACAATTAAAACAAATCATACTAGATCTAACTATTTCCGTGATAATTTCCTTCCATTTCAGAACCTGTGGACTCTGTTTAGTCACTAAGATTTTGGACTGAAATTAGTTAGTATTCAGGGTTGATTGCAGTGAACAATTTTCCTTGAATCCATGCTCCCTGTAAAAAGGCTCATAATACTGTTCAGTCCCCTTGAGGGAAAGTGCTTTTTAATGACAATTATTTGGAAGAAATTAAAAGTACCAAAAAATGACATTTTAAAATTTCTTGCAGCTGTCTCTACCAGGCTTTTTGGTGTTTAGCTGATAGATAGGTACTGTTTCAAGAACAGCAGCACAATAAGATAGGTGTATTTAAAGAACCAATGCTGCAGGATGAAGCACAGGAATTGAACTGGGCAGTGGCTCAAGTAAACTCTGCAAATAATTTTCCATGTCCATAGTGGTGTTTGAACTTGGTATTTCAGGTGTTATGTAGCTAAAATACCATATCACGGGCTGAGCAGAAAATCAATACAAACAAGGCCATTTCTTATATCTCCCACCAGAAGTGTCAGGGTTGCTCTCTATACATGTGAACAGATACAGGGAGATTGGGTGATACTGGTTAACAAGACATCTTTATGTTCCAGTCATTCTGTCTTGGTCACTCTTAACCCGGGCTATTATTGCACTTGAACATTAAATATTCTTATGTCAGTGTATCACCTGCTCCTTAGAAATGATATTCTGAAAAACCAAACAAAACAAAACCCTAGAGAAAGGGGGGAAGAGAACTGGAGAAAGCAACTGGAAGTTTGTTTTGGGGAGGAATCTGGCAAACAGTACTACATTCAAATACAGAAGACCATGTAAGAGTTCTTACATGGATGGAAAGTGGTGCCTACAGACAGTCAGTCCTACAAGCACAATATTGTACTGATGATGTGGGACTTGTTTGCAAGCACCCTCTGGTCATACTAGGCTCAAGTATACAAAGATCCTATAGTACAATTAAGAGATCAGAGCATTATGGAGATAGGAAGGACTAGATGTTCATCTTGTCCACCACCATGCCAACACAGGGTTGCTCCTTTGTATGCACCTGTCTGTATTCTTTCTTATCTAAACAGTTACGCAGCAGTCATCTGAGTGTCCCATATTGCTTGGGAGGAAACTACTCTGGTCTAAGAAGAGGAAAAAGTATTCTGATTTTTTATGGTATCTGTTTTGTTAAGTCCCTTATCTTAATCCCATTGTCATATTCATCTCAATTATAATTTTCTCCTTGGTTCATGAATCACACGTGTATGTGACTATTGTATTAGCCTATGAGAGCTTGGTGCTGAATGGACTGCAAGAAGCTATGAGGCTTATGATGAATTTAGAAAGCCCTGATCAAAGTTTATTGGAACATTCATCAGCTGCTTTTATTGCACAGGAGACTAAAAGGCAGACAGAAATCTGCACAGCTTTTCCTGTTTGGTGCTACAGATGACTGTATGCACTTCTTTACATAAACTCATTTAAAACTGCCTTTACCCTTCTGTAAAGCTAGATGGGTGATTAATCGGGTTAATAATAGGTAAGTACTTACCGCTATTAATATAATGCCAATAATGCCATCTGGCTATGAATAAATTTCGTAATTGAAATTTTCATCTCAGCCCCATTACAGCCAATAGTAGTTGTAGGTTTCTCTACTCATTCATTTATGTGTCAAAATAGAAATCATAGGAACATACTTTAAGATTTCTATCTTTGCAAACTTCAGCCTCAGTTTCTAAGTTGTAAAATCTTTATAGAAAAGATTTAAAATAGGGGTGCTTATTCAAAGACACAGGTGAATAGCTGGCCTGAAATGCATTCAAACCTAAAGTCAATCCTTCATGATATGTCTCTAAAGTAGAAAGCATTTTAATGTAACACCCTGGAAAAAATGCACAGACTTTATTGTGAACCTGTAGAACAATTACTAATTCAGCATTCTTATCTGAAAAGAGGACAGTTACAACATTGTTTCCCAATAACAGTAGGATCGTAGATCTTTATTGCTTCTGACCTGACTGCAGCAAAATGGCTCAATATTGTAACTGGTGTGTTTTAAAGTAGTCTCCTTACATACAGGAAAAGCCAGTTTTATATTAAGAAAGTTCTGTTTTCATATTGTGAAGTAAAGTGGCATTGTGTTTTATGATGTATTACAATAATCTCGCCTTCTGTTTCAATATTTTTGAAGCATTCGGATTAAAGAAAGTAAAATCAAGAAAATAATGTTTAATCCAAAAGAAAAGTGTGAAATGCAGAGAAAGGTCAGATGAAAGTGTTTATCAGACACTTGTTATTTAATGCAGCAGAATATCTGAGATTTAAGAGAAAATCCTTAAAGATGTACAGGCTTCTGCACTTGCCTGAAGAGAGCAGAGCAAATTAATACTTCAGTATAGTACTTGAGGCTTTGTAGTAGAAAAGCAGCCATTGCTCTAATTGCTATGCAAGGCACTATAAAACAGAGTTTGCAGTCTATGTAGCCATAAAAAGAAATGAAGGAGAGAGGACTGGACACAGAATGATTTGTCTGGATTCACCTAATAAGGTGAATCCCATTCAATGGATTATGCTACTGCTGAAATGTGAGTTAGCACATATAAATTTGGACAGAAGGAAAATGTAGCCATCCTTCTTGTTCTTACTACGCTAAGCTTCTTCATAGTGGAAGCACGGCATGGAAGAGCAACTGTGTATGGGAAATACTGCAGTGGATGCAAAGACTACTTCACACTGAGGTTTGCAGTATACTTAAATGCTGAAGATATCATCATTGAGATTGCTGCATGACAGATTTTGCATATTCATGGATGGGTAATTGTGATTAGGATCGGTAGGCTGCTAAGCAAAACAAAACAGCACCGCTAGGAATAAATACTGGGTATAAATACTGGCTTTTGACATCTCAGATAGGATTCATTCTGTCTTTAGTGGGGTCACCTTGCCTTAATTTTGGTGCCTAAAATGTTGAAGCTTGTATCTGAGCTACATGTCTAGACTCCTGTAACAGTCAGTGAAGATTTGTTCAGTCAGCAGAGTCAAGGGAGTTACCAAGCTAACCAGAAGAACCTGCCTTTTTTTAGAGGGTGATAAATCAGCCACTACATTGACTGGATTGACTAAAACTCTTGCATTGACTACAGCAAGAGCCTAGACTCATACCTTGCCAAATTTTAAAGTTAGGTGACCTGAATCTCATCCTTGGATTCTATATTATGAACAGTCTTTCAAATCTTGCCAGCCTCTCCACAGATGCCCATTCATGTAGATCCTTGAATAAACTGCCCCAGCTGCACATCATGAAGTAGAGACAGGAGCAGTAAGCTGTAGTCTTTAAAGTCAATTATTTTCTTCTGTTGAGAATCAATGAAGAATCTAAATTACAATGACTATGCCTCTTGTTTAAAAAAAAAAAAGACTACTGAAGCCCAGACCTGTGGTTTTTTTGGCAACAGCTCCTGCCGAGATACAGAGACAGTCTGATTAACTAGGTACTGCACTCTTATACAGGGAGACATCTGAGATTACCCCCAGCCAGCAAAAATATCCAATTCCTATGAAAAAAAAAGACTATACAAAAGTATAGAAAAGTAAGTTCACAAAGTTATTTGTCTTTTTTACAGATCTAATCACTTAGGGAACATGAAAGTGTTGAGCTGTATATCTGTATATGGATTAGCAGCTTAATACTGTATATTTAAGATCCTGCAGAATCTGTGCTAGCTGCTAGTTCCACAGGATTATAAAAAGAAGAAAACCAAGAACTGATGAACTTCCTTTCGCATTATAGAAACATTGTCCTTGGAAGTTTTCCCAAGGATTTATTTCAAAGGACTGAAGGAAATGTTAGAGAAAATGAATTTCCACTGAGTCATGATGACACAACTATAATTTTGCTCCTGAAAAACGAGAGAGCCGAATGACATTAAGGATTTGCACAAGGCATTTCTGTTCTCTCCATAACGCAAGCAATTTGACTTGGAGATCTAGCAAAGCCTTAGCAATAATTTGCTGAGCACTGCTCTTTGCCTTGTTACTTTTGTACCTGATGAATTTTTTTTTAAATGTAAGAGTGTCTACAACACTTCACATTTAATATTTCAATAATGATTTGATTATGTCTGATCAACAGAAACCATTCCTTACTACAAGAATACTCTTCAGAGTGCGGGTTTAAAGAGAAACTTATATTTAACTGAAATACTTTAGCAACAATTGAGCAAGTCGGGCATTTAAATTGCTGGTCATGTTGGGATAATTAATATTTTCATGGTTGTTATCTAAATGCTAGTGAATTCACAAAGATTTTATTTTCTACAACATGAAATCACCTAGACAAATAAATATACCTGAATGGCTTAGATGGATAATCTGAAAGACACAGGCAAATCTTCCATAGTGCAGAAAGAAGAAATAGCAATAGAACAGAACCAGCAATATCTTTAACTGCTTTAAACCTTCAGTAAAATACACAGACCTATCTAAGTGATGACAGTATATAAAAGAAGCAAAGAAGGACATTATTAACTATTTGTGATTTAAAATTCTAAAATTGCAAGTATTTTGAATATCAAAACCAAAGTCTGAGTGACCAATATTTGGCTGTGTGACTTAGTGCATATTCTAAGCAGGCTTATTTTAATTAAGACCCTGGAAATAGATTAGCATAAGTTGTTTCTCATGAGCTGAACTGCAGGTGCTTTCTGTGCCACATCTCAGGGTCCTGGTGCCTGTTTTTTTATGTGCCAAACATATTCAAGGGTGCAACATGTCTTGTTCTGCGTGCGTACCCAGATTCCTTTCTGTGGAGACCAGGGTGCATGTGGAAGAGAGGGGTCGGTCCACGTCTGTATCTCGCTTTGGCAGAGAGCCAGAGTGTGGCCAGGATTCTGACCAGAAGTTGCTCAGATCAGTCATGACTATGGATAGCTAGGAAGAAAATGCTATCCAGAAACCAGACAGCATTCTCTTTTTGTAGGAAGTAAGCCGTATCCATGTCTTCATTAGTACTAACAATTATAAGTAATGGAACTGGAAAAGCATATGAATATTTTCACTGGGCAGTTATAGCCTGCGTACTTCACCCAAGGTGGTAAAGGATGTTGAGAACAGACAATCCTATACTGCCTAGCAAAATGGTTCTCAAGCCAGAAGCAGCCTCAGAGGAGAGCTACATATGGAAAATGACTAGAAATACGAAGCAGTCACAGATCTCTCCATCTCCTGGTGTTTCAAGCACATTTGAACAATCAACACTGCAATCAAGCACCAACCATTCACACTTGGTGCCCTGTACTAATTCATTTTATCCAAAGCAGAAGAGAGTTCTATTACACCAAGTCTCTGCTTCTCTTTTGTTGATGAGTATATAGGGCAGAAGTCAGAAAGCATTTGTTACAGAAGACACCTATGCAAATAGCTTGAATCAACATTTGCAAATATGGTGGTCTAATTTTAGGGACCCAGGTCCATATTTTAGCTCTCAGCTGGATGACCTGATTTTGAAAGGTATTGTGCATCCACAAGTCTGTCATTAATTTCAGTGGGATCATTAGGAACTGACTGTGATTCAGAATGGGATTGACTGATTAGGCACCTACCTACAGGTTGAAATGCCTAATTTTACAGCAGTGCATGTTTGAAAATACTTGTCCGAATCTGTTTGTATCTCTGCTTCTTCTTTACAAGACTTATGTGAGGACTCACTGTTCAATAGTTGTATTCCCATTTGCTTCATTAGCTTTTGGATCATGACCCCAGTGTTCTTCCTTTTGACTAGCTTTTATGATTATCAGTGCAATTAGTGGATATTTACAGCCTTAAATCTCTTTTGAGTAAAATCCCATACTTATGGCACAAAATAGAGTGTTTTTGTAATGAGCAAACATTTAACATGCCGTAAGATCAGAGTCTCAAACTAACTCTAGCACACATTCAGTTTTGACTCAAACTCGAATAAACCCAAACCACCACATTCTGATTGCCCTGAAAACTTCCTAACTCAGAGGATACCTGATGCTGATGTGCTGATATGTTCCACTTTCTGAACTGTGGGTTAAATGTGGCCCAATTATTGCTATGCAGTTTTCTAAGGGCAATGTAGGGGAATATACGGAAATTTCAGAGGACATACACAAAGATTAATTGTTATAATGGAAGCAAGTTTCCAAGGTGTCATTTTCCACTGGAGGTTCCTTCCTTGATGTATCAAGGATGGGTCCTCATCATGAAGCATGTCTTCTGACACAAATTTCATCCAAGTTTCCAGCCCAGAATTTTGGACACTATTAATTTTGGAGCCAGAAAGACCTTCTCAAAGGACCTCTGTTGTAGTGAGTAGTTGGAGGATGAAAAGAACAGTGTGGTTCTGATTCTGTCCGAGCATGTACAGTCCCAGATACTATATCTGTCATAGACTGAAAAACTAATTAATTACTGAAAGGAGTGGTGGTCAGTGTCTGCCAGTACAACCTTCTATTACAGGATTACTCAACTCCTGCATAAGTTATTTAGAGGCAGCACTGGGGAGAGTCTGAGCTAAATTAATTCACGTAAGAACCAGCCTTAACTAAATTAAGCCAGAACAATATGAGGAATAAGAAAGAGAGATAAGGTGACTAACAGAAAATAATCACCTTCACTGCAATGCAACAAGCAACTTCAAACAAGTAAAAGACTGTATCCTGAAAAGCAATAATAAAGGCAGAATGTTCGGAAGAAATCCCTGAGGAGTATTCTGCCTTTGTATTTACTTAGTTTATATATTTTTCTTTTAGGAAAGACTTGCTATCTGCATAAAAACACCAAACTCCCAGATCTGCAGCCAACTTCATTTTTGTTTTATGAATCAGCCTCCTAACACCTAAATTAGCTACTTTATACTTTCCTGTTGTGGAATGGAATACTAAATACCTAAATCTCCTCTTAAATGTTTTTTTTTTTAATATATATATAACTCACCATAAACCTCAAGAAAATACCTTTCAGTATAGTAAACTGTGCTTAAGAATTATTTGACAGGAGACATTTTGATTCAAGGCAACAACTCCAGCAACGATATCTCACTTTGAATTTGTTTTCATGGAATAGGTTTCTCCTGTAAACTACATGACAGGCTCTTAAAGATCAGGTAAACTTGAAGAATAAATTATTTTTCAGGAAATTTCAAAGAAGATACTAACCGTCTTTGTTTGCTTTTAAATAAAATTGTGGACTGACACTTTAATTTAGATGCAAAAATAATGAGGAAAAATGCACAACTAAAATTAGCAAATTCAAAAATTACAGATTGCACAGCAGTTTTACTTTAGCTATACTGGATATTTTTCTCCTATTACTTTATTTAAGGACAAATTAAATATAGCTCCAGATTTAGCCAAAGTTTCCTTATATTGCTCAAATCAATGGCACTGTGTGTTACGTAAGATACTGCTTAGTGGGAAAAATACTGATATAATCTTACTCTGAGTGACATATATAATATGCTTTCATACACAGTATTCAGCAAATAGAGATCTCAAAACACTCTGAAGAGACATCTTCATATAAGAATAATAATCAGACAATAATTGTACCATAAAGGAGGTATCATATATGTTTGATAAGCAGCCCAGATTCATCCTAACACCAGAAGCTTAAATGAGGTGCTCCATGGAGAGTAGAGTTGCCCAAGACTCCATATATACCTGATTTTAAATGGTTATTGATTAAACGCTTCTCTTTCCGTGAAATAGCAGAAGATCCCAGAATGATTAGTCTCTCTCAATGCACATACAAACAGTTTGGAGAATAACTGCCCAAACAGAATTCAAGTCCCATGGCTTTTTCCTCTGGCAACTTTTCCTATCTTCATTCTTCTCTGTCTAGGTTAACTGGATATTAGTTAATTGGGTATCCAATAAGCTGAGTTTATCTGCTTGTAAATCCTGTTTGCCAAATGTTTCCCTCTGTGACCTTTTTAATTAAGCATGTCTATGTTCATTTGTGTGCCTTGCAAGGAGAGGTAGCAAACGAGAACTTATGAGACAGTTGCTTTGTCATATTCTTGGCCTGTTTGAAGCAAGGACTGCCCATTTCCATCCTCTACTAAATAATTTCTAATACTTGACTATGTACTGCTGCACTACAAAGCATAAAAGCTGCAAGCCCTGGTAGGATAAGAAATCATATATTTTACAGACTCTTCACTAGCACATGCTTTTTCCTAATGCCAACTCTATTTCCTTCTTTACCCTCTTTTTCCTTCTTTACCACTTTAATCATGTCCTGTGTTTTACTAAATATAAAGATGAATATAATCTCCAATAGGACTATCTCTGATAACAAACACTATGCTGGAAGATAATATTTGCGGGATATAATTATTTAATGCTCATCTTTGAAACTGCATTATTGATTAAAAGATGGCATTTACAAAATACTTTTATTTATGTCATACAGACTCTACTGTACAACATGAATGAGGAAGAATAAATAGAAACACTTTGATGATTTCTACTGCATCGCGGGAAATGGTTTCTAGAAAACTAGCACTGAACATTCATTCCACCAGTTGTGAAAAACGATTTCTTCCTTCATAATCTTATCCTACCTCACTGTCCTGTAATGTGGCATAGCACAATATAAACTAGTATTTATTGTTATAACTCCTGCAACAGAGCAAGTTGCCATAGTAAGTGTTCGAATGACTAGACTCTTTCTCCCTCACCCTTCCTTCTTCCCTCCCTCACCTTCTCCTTTTCTGTAAGCAAACTACCAGTTTCCCCTCTGAACCAATCTCAGATTCTGACTATTGCTGGAGTCATTTGTACAAGATGCAGTTCTGACAGCCTTCTCTTGCAACTTAAATTGTTGGGAATATCATTCTTCTGCTGGTTCTGGAGACATGTTTGGGAAAAATGGACAGTAACAAGGGATGTATTGACATCCTCCTCTGGAGCACTGGCACTGCAATACCATAATTTAAATTTTTCTTTCCTAAAACTTATGATGAGTGCACCTAAGGCCCTAAAGTTCACAGTTCTGTGTTTCCATACACTCAGATGGTATAAATACATACATACACAAAAAATGAGGTTAAGCATTCTTTCCAATTAACATATAATCTATGACTGATATTCAGTGATTCTGTCAGCTAGTGCAATTGTCAGTTTCCCAGTATACTGGGCATTGATGGGGAGGAGGAGGAGAACGCTCACTTGCTCCTAAGCTTTGAGACTAGTGATGGACCATTGCTTTCAATCATCAAGTCTCCACTCTAAAGTTTCTACTGTGAGATCTTTGATAATGGAAAAGTAATTTCTTGATGTGAGCCAAAAAGAGCTTTCCTATCAGATCATTCTCATTATTGATAATCTGCAGGTAGCTGTTTATAATTGGCATATGGGGTGTCTGATTTGTGTTCCAAGTCAAACAGAGTGTGTTCAGCTTAATTAAATTAACAATGTTAACAATGTTAACAATGTTTAATAAACAATGTAATTATATGAGAAGTAGCCTTGAATCTGCATGAGCATGACCCAGACAGAGTTTAAACATGGTTACTATAGTGGGCAACTACAGCAATAAAGAAAAAGCAGAGACAAGAGGAGAAAATCAGAAGAAAGACATTTACAACTGTTTCAGCTTGCCAGTTTGTCATCTGGACCATCAACACTTACAGAAGTATAATTTTATCAAAATGCTATTGTGCTTTATCAGATGATCTTTTTAATTATAACTGCTTGCTTAACAGGAAAAATGTTTTATCTTGTGCATTTTGAAGGAGGGACATGCAAAAGTTGTGGAAAAGAGATTTTAAAAAATCCTATTTGCGAGTTTTGTTACTCAAGCATTTTAAAAATTGTTGGAAAGGAAATGCTTCAGTATTTAAAGACAATAGTGAACATCTCAGTCATTCAAGTGTTAGAAAAAGCACTTGAGTCCTTGGCAATGTATTGATTTACTTCTTGCAAACTTATTTCTGAAGACTATAGCAAAATAGTTACAAATATTTGTGATGACTGCAGAAATATGTGCTAACAAACACAGTAATCCAGTATAGCAATGTACACCGCTGTGAGCAAAGACTCCTTGCTGTCCTGTAAATCAGTAAGCCTAGCTAGCTCATTTTGAAGAAATCAGGCCTTGAATGCTAAAGAACATAGCAAAAGCTTTAGGGAAATATCAGTAACATATGTGGATTTTTCAAAGTCTCCAAGCTCTTCTTCCAACCAGTCATTAGACTTTGCCTTTAAAAAAAAAAGCATCTGTCTTTGTAATCAAACAATACACTGTGAATTAAAGGCAATTTTCAACACAGCTGAAGCACAGTGAAATTTGGTAAACAAACTTCCGTAACAGAATCATATCCCAAAGATATTGAATGAGCACAGGAAAAAATGGGAATGTTTGCATCTGTTTAATTACTGTAAGTGAACATTTCTGTAGGAGGAAAGGAATAAGCAAATTTTCCCAGTCAACCCATACAATCCAATTATATTATCTACTTAGAAAGATTTGTTTTCTGTTGCCTATTAAATTCTTCTTCCTTGATGTAATATGCGTCAACATTGACACCCAGTGGCCAGAGAGACTTAACTCATGTTATTCATTAATATGAACTCAACTTACTTTCTGTACCTTAGTCTCGTCCGTTAACATATTAAGATCCTGAATTTAATCTAATATCTACATATCTATGCTCACACACATACACATGTCTAGACAAAGAGAAAGATTTTTCCATTTAAAATATGTTTTTTAACAATGGAGATCTTTTCAGTAGCACAAAATGGCATTTGGACACCTATCTTCTTTTGACATTCAACAGAAGTTAGCCCCTGTGCTGACATTTAAGGGAGTGAAAATCTCTTATATGCTGTCCTTGTCTGGTTGCAATAAATAAAGAAACATGTTCATACTAGTAAAACAGAATTACTTCCTACTAGAACTATTAAGTCTATAAAAACTGCAAGTCCCATGTTGGAAGCATAAAGCCAAAGCATATTTATCCCCTGTATGGTTCCATGGTTCTCATGTCAGCACATATGGGGCAGTGTTTAATATGAATGATAGTCTAACATTTTTTTTCTCTGTATCAATTTTATTGAATGAAAACTGTAACAGCTTTATTTGCAAGAAGTTGGGCAATGCTGTAGAATAAAGGGAGAATTTTCTAAGGACTGAGGAGACAGAAGTACAGTAATAGCTCTTTGGATACATGTGATAGAAATTGTCATCCAGTAGTGAAAGAGAACAAGGTGGCAGGCTTGTGTTTGTGAGAACACTGGGATATGAGCAAGAGTTGTCACTGCAGCAGTGACAAAAAGATAGATTCTGGTAATTTTTGTGAGAGAATATTTTGTTTTCCTAAATTGTGGACAAGATTGTATACTTTTCTCATTCTACTGACTTCAACAGGCATAATACGTTCCTGAAAGATGACTGTACACAGAGACAATCAGTTATAATCCCTAAACAGTGAACGGTCTGAAAGAGGGGGCAGCAGAAGCCGAGGAGGTCAAATTGCCATGCAAACATGCCAAACAATTCTAGTATAGTTACTGCTACTGACAACATGCAGAAGAGCATAAAGCAGGGTGAGCCTGCAAGAACAGTATTTAGTTCACAAGCCAGAGACTGATGACTACTCTAGACCTGAGGCCAGTTTAGTACAAAAGAATTGGAGGTTATGAAAGTAGTGTTAGAAAGAAGATGGAAACTACGGAAATTACCTTTTTCTATTACGACATAGGATTTTGACTCAGCGAATAGTAAATATTTTGACTTAGGCAGAATTTGTCATCTTAGTTCCATTCAAGACACCCCATATTCTCCCCTTTTAAGGATAAAAAATAGGATGGTGGCTCCCAAAATCATCCATGCCAGTGGAAGAACTGGGTACTGATAATAACCCATAAAACTTAAAATAATTCATTTATTAGCTTTTAAAAAATTCATAAATGCTAAGGCTATTAAAGATCATTTAATAACTTGGTCTGACTTTCTCCAGATCTTAGGACATAGTCATTTGACATAAATTCTGCCTCCATAAAGCTCTTTATTCTTAGTATGCTTAGATACTAAACCTCAATGTGTTGAAAATACGTCATCTTCATGGATCACTGGTTTTCTGGTATTTGCTAAGAATGCCAATGCTAAATTAGTATTTTTGAAGTGGGCACATCTTTACCTCACAGAAATAGTAAAAAGTAAAACCCACAGGCATAGTTCTTCCCAGTGAATGATCCACAGTTTTCTCTTTTGCAAGAGCCAGCTGACCTTGACTGTTGCCTTCTCAGTGGGCATTCCCCTTCAGATCTTCCAGAAGTGGGTCTGAAAATTCATGTGTTATTTCAAGCTGTGTTAGTTGCTATAGCCAAACGTACACCTCTCCCTGTAGCCCTGGCCTCTTACATAGCTTTAGGCCACTAAGGCTATAATACCACTATGATACGAATTTTCAAGATAAGCATATAATATATGCATAAAATATCTGATTAACTTCATGCTGAAAGACAACTTTAGTAAACACTTAAAAATTAGTAAGTAAACCAATTTGTTAATTGTTACAAGTTTGCTATTTGCATTAGGTTAATCTGGAAAAGGAGAAAAAAGGCAAGTCAAAGACAAAGATGTTAATTCACATGATGTAACTATGAACAGATGTGATCCTAGAGAAAGTGATATGTGGCAGCATGGTGACAGTGCATGTATATGTATATACCACCTATAGTTACTTGGCCACTTCTGCCAGTAATTCCAGTCAATGAAATGTATATTCTGACAGATGGACAAGACTTTAAACAGTTGGTAGACTTTGCATATGTTGTGCATCAAATGTAATTGCTGAATTCATGACTCCCACCTGAGAACATTATGGCATCTGGTCAAGAGGATGCATCATTAGTGATCATGCTCTAAGCTGCATTCTTTTTGAAAAATAAGAAAAGTCATCTGTGGATTTTTCAAGGAGAATAATTTGTCCTAGCTGTCATAAAGAATGTGAGGTAACTTGCACAATTGTTCTAATTAAATCTTCAGCCACTGTTGTAGCTTCTTCTCTAAATGAGGCTCTTTTAGAATGGGCCAACAATAAATCTTGTAGCCTTGCTGATCTTACTGTGAACAGGTCAACCATTTGCAAGGAAATGCATGTAGATTAGATCCCTGAAATAGTAAATGAGGCTAGTGAATACTTCAAATGATATATTCATAGATTACCAGCTTAACATGAATACAATAACCCACATATTTTTCAGCGTTGCAGAAAATATGTTATACTCAACAATTCATCATTTGTCTCAGATATCTAATGAGCCCTTAGGAAAAAGGCATTTCAGTAGACAGCATAAGCTGTCTGACTAAAAAATGCTTAGTGTGTTAGTTATTATCTTTTAAGTCAAATGAGGTATAACTACTCATTAACGTGTTCCTGCAGTAAGAGAGAAATGAGCTTGTCTATACTGAGAACTTACCATTGTAAAAAGTGAAGTGAAAAATGAACTTATGTTGAGGAAATGTAAAGGAATGTAGAGAGGAACTGGAGCTTTGAGACCAAGTCCTATATTCTTCTGCATAAAAAGAGCACAATGTCATTGTTACAAAATATTATGTTTTCAGTGCTAGTCACTAGAGAGATGAAAATAAACATTCAAATACAAATAGGGTTGTAAGTGTTCGACACACACTATTAGGCTTACTAGGTATATTCACTACTGCTCACAGTTAAACAAAGTAGCTCAAATTCTCCAGTGAGTGGCTATAAGCAGGTGCCACAAGAAGAATGACCAGGAAAGGAAATGAAAATGCTATGACGAACAATGACCAGAAGGAGGTTGTGTCCTTCCCATTGTTGACCCAAACTACATGAAATATTATTGATTCACTAATACCAATACAATGCTAATGTTTTATAATTCATATATGATACTAATATAGCACATGTTATTGCCATGGAAAACATATCACAAAGGTGTCTTAGTGGCTTTATATAGCCACAGAAGTGTAGATATTTATCTACCAATGCGTATTAATATAACTTTAAGGTAGCAAACACAAATGCTTAAAAACACGAAACACAATGGAATGGAACTCTCCATATTAATGCTGGTTTTGGATGCCTACAATGCAATGGCAAATTACTTGCCAAATGGAATAGTTTAATATGTACTACATCATAGGGAGTTTTTTAGCCCAGCTTATTCTTTATATGCGTGCTCCTCAGTTTGTAGATTTTCTATGGATCGGTATCTGCTGCAGGGAAAGTCAGAATTTCATTTCATTTCACTAATGGTGAAACTATGCATTAATTTTAAATGGCACAAGTTTAATGATGGTCCCAGAGTTCCAGCTTGCCTGCTCTCTGAGCTGAAATAACAGGACTCCAGCCAAATGAAACAGTTTCCTATGGCTGTAGAGTTCCACAATGGCTCAATTCTATCCTGACGGAAAGGCAGACATAGATGTGAGTCCAGAGTGATAAAATGCACACAGATATTCCTATATTTGCCCCTTAATTTCAGTTCCAATGTCTTTATTTCAGCCTTTACACAGAACTTCAGGTTTGGCTTTGAGCCATTACAGACAGGGAACTGAGATCACCTTTTATTATCTTCCTCCAGCACTTCAAAACTGCTGTCTTCAAAATACACAAAAATATTTACCACTAGTAATGATTTCTTCCCTAGAAGATGAGTGAGAGGGATGACTTGGTAGAGATTACCCTTCTTTGTCACTTTCAACACTTGTCTTGGGAATCTTCCCTGTGGCTTTCTCTCTTTTCCCCATGTCCCTGAAAACATTACAGTTATGTTGCTTTGTGTTTGGTACCCCCTTTTCCCATATCCAAAAGTCTGACACAAAATTCTTAGAACAACAATACAAATTTTCCAATTATACAAATACAATAGTAACCACTTCTAGCCTAATATCAGACCACCCATTAAAATGACATATAAAATACAGTCAAAATACTAAGGCAAGGTAATACTGCCTGGAGGAGCAGTAACATCCAATAAATAGCGCAGATGCATTCAGCAGCCTTTGGGATGCTATCTCTGTCTCTTTCTACCTACATAAGAGGCTGTGGAAGAAATAGTGATCTCCTAACTGCTACAGCTTCTATTTTCAGTTCTCCTTGCATTAGAAGTCACTCTCAGGTTCTGAAACTTTTTCTTCAAAACAGTGTGAAATTCTCCTGACAGTATATCAGTGAACACAAAGGTTATGATGCTCAGTGCTTCTATTCATAACATCTCTTAGCCCTTTATTCAATGGTATCATTGTAAGATATTTTTTGCTCACTAGGCAAGGTCTTTTTTTGGCAGAAACTAGCTTTGAAAACTGACAATAATACCATGTTCATCAAAATTATTAGTTTTGTTAAAACTAGGGTGGGGCAGGAAATTCCACAGCATGCCACTACTGGGCTCTGTCATGAGGGTCAGAGATTTAAATGCCCTTTTTCAAGGCAAAAATGCACATAATAATTTTCCCACATGAGCAGCCTATTTTCAAGTGACCCACCCTACCTCCTCTTGAAATTAGAAGGCAGTGTTATTTTCGGGATTATTAAATTCTTTGACTTTTCATTCTACCTGTTCCATTTTACAATTAGGAAGGACCACATCTAATAGTAGTAAGGCAAGTCTGCAAACCCTGTTGTATCAAATATGCAGAATTGAGCACTGTGTGGGATATATAATTGCTGAGCACTCTACACAGCATTCACTGCTTGACTCTAAAATGGGAGGGGTTGCAAGGAAACTGGAAGACAAGATTAGAATTCAAAATGATTTTGACAAATAGGAAAGAATTCCCCCCCCCCCCAAATTGAAGACAATCCAGTGAAGACAAGTACAAAGTATCATGCTTTTTAAGTAGAAGGTGGGGTATGCCTGGTTTGGAAGTAGTTTTGTAGAATCTGTCATTCTGTTGTAAAAAGGAAGATGAAAAGAAGCCAGCTATACTGGCTGTCATATAGTATAATTTACACTTCGTTGAGTATAAACTCAGGTTTCAGTACTACGTTTAGGCATGGGCGCTAGATTGCAAGATAAATAGGAACCTTTCAGAGTTTGGAGAAGGGAAGCAGGAATGAGTAGAAGATTAGAAAACAAGATCTTTGAGGAAAGATTAAAACAGCCTTAGGTTGTTTTGTTTAGAAAAGTTAATTTATGGATGTCCTACTGAAGCCAAGAGAATTATTCCCTGTACATTGAGTCATGAAAGCCACGTGATTCCTCTTACCCTACCCCACTTGCAATGTAAACACTGTTTGAAATCACATTCGGGGTGGCCCTCTCCTTTTGGCCTAAACTGACTTCATGTACTTTCCTTCACACTTGGGGCAGGCAAAGAACAAGGGATTTATCAAGGTGAGCTGATGGGTCGGATAAACAAATTACCTGGGGTAAATTGACTGTTTTTGGTTCAGCGGGTGCACCTTGAGAAGACAGAGTAATAGTCTTCTAATGTAAAAGGTTGCTGCAAAGATGAAGAGAATATATTAATCTTCATATTCAATGTGTGTAAGGGAGTAAGTAAAGGACTTCAACTACAGCAGGAGAGATTTAGGTTTGACATTAGGAAAAGAATCCCTTTCCCAACTGTAAGGTTTGTTAAGCACTGGAATGGCTTTCCTAGGAAGGTTGTATAATCTCCATCAATAGGGACAAGTTAAGAGTACACATGGGAAGTATCAGTCAGGAATTGCTTAGATGTAGTTGATCTTGCTGGGCGGGGGTTGTTTTCTGGAATGTCTATATTACTATGGTTATATTTATAGGGAACTGTGGAATCAGATCTGCCAGAGGAAGTCTTCACTGAGGACAACTATACTTCCTGTCTGCATGTTCTCACACAAAACATCCACTTTCTTTTAATTGTTTTAGATTAGTGAAAATGAAAACTGAAACAAGACTAAAATTTCTAGAACAGACCTTAGTATATAGCTTCTAAGCCACAAAATGGCTACTGCAGTCTGATCACAGATAATTAAATTAATTAAATTAATCTTTTAAATTAAATGCACCGACAATAATGGCAGGACAGTTACATACCTAGTGACACAAACTATCCATACTTTCAAAGTGCAAAACTGGCTTTATTAAATGTATCTAGAACTTTCTGAAGTAACAGTATTATTCTGTTTTGCTTTTAAAGGAAAGTTTACCCTCTCAGTTACATACAGAGCAATGCAAAACACCTCCTGCAAAACTGGCCACAGAGTACTACTTTCATTTTGGTGTCTAATTTCTACCATGCCCTCGAAGGGAAAAAAAAAATCATATTTAGTTTCCTTGATATCTGTTTTACTAGTTTGACTTAAAAAAAGATGTTTAGTCAATCAATCACTGGTGTGTTCTGGCAAACGGAAAGCTAGGTAAAACTGTATCTGATACTAAGAAACTCACATTTATCATACTGATGGATTTTTCAAAACATTCAACTACAACAAAACTAAGTACTATCAATCTTTGCCTGGTATATAAATCTTCCTAGGAAGGTACCCTATCAGAGTCATTTCAAAAGGAACCTGGCTAATTCTCTTTCCTACCACTTGAATGCTCTTATTGCCATGACAACTAACAAGTTCTAACTTCGGTCAAGGTTGAAAGGGAGAAGACAGTGTTTTGTAACCAGCTGATGTGCTTCCAAACAGACATGGAGGGGAGGTTTTCTGTCTTGTCAGTGGTGCATGCATTCATTACATAATTTTTTAGCAATACTAGTTAATGAAAGAATGAATATCCAGTAATTAAAGGTATGTCAGAATGAGTAATTATTCCTGTAAATCTGTAAGTTTATTATGAGACAGATTCACTTTACCACTGAAAAACCTGCCTCCGGGTAGGGAGACTGAATTGGAAAGAAATGGCGCGCTCTCTGTTGAGCTGGCACATGCAGCTCATAAAAGGAAGTTTTGGCAGGTTACAAGCCAAGGCAACAGGCAACTGATTTGGTGCGTCAAATCTGTTTTAGCCCCAAAAACATCAAGGCCCAAATCTTACAGCTACTGAAGTGCCCCTACATGCCTCTCTAGGCATGTAAACCTGGTATTTGGATGCAGCCGGGTGCAGAACCACCACTTATCTGTTCCTAAACCAAGGGATGCCTACATTTCCTCTCCAGTAAATTAAGTTTCTACTGGAATGTAGCTCAAACCCCTGTTTTGAATTAAGTACTCTCAGGATTGAACATGAGAGTCCACCTGATGGTCAAGCTGTTATTCTATTGATCACACTTAGGTGGCATTCTTTCTCAGTTTTTTACAGCAGACATCTGTACAGGCACCTAGCTCCAAGCTACAGGAGCTCACTGTCTCTTCCCCTATATTTAGCATGTAGCCACAAGATAAGGTGTGGCTCTGGTTTAGGAATGCTGTTCCTTTCTCAGGTAAAAGAACATGAAAGTTTAGCACCTAGCTAAACCTGTGCATTAGATGTGATTCCAGTAGGCGGCTGAACTTGAGTGCAAGGCCTCAAATCTTGATCTTCTACCACTGACATAAATGGAAATTTTGTGGTTTCTCTCAAGTGGATGAAAACAAAGTCCTAGGTTTCTTCTGTATAACATAAGTTGTGAAAAAGGGTAGCAGTGAAAACTGTCTCTGATGACTGGTCTTTCCCTGAGGACACAAGGATCCAGAGGAATTTAATGACTGCTTATCAGGCTCTTCAGAAATCCTGTCCTTTTGTGGGGGAAAAAAGAAGGAGGAAAACCCCGGCGTATTGTTAGATGGAAATGTTTATGGCTTCCTAAAAAAACCTCAGTACATTAGTTCCCACTTCTGTCTCGAAAGCCTGCTGTCTGTTAAGAAGAATGGCTAGGAATCATCATCTTTTTTCTTCTTTTTTTCAGATGAGAACTGAGGATGGGATTGCAGATGAATTGTCTGCTCATTAACAGAAGGTCTTGGGGTTAGCAGAGATTGCAGGGTCCATAGGAGAAATGCAGTGAAACACAAATTACAAGAAACCCAAAATCACATACAAACTATTGTTGAACCACAACAAGAAAGACTGCAAACCAGGCATATAGAATCTGTAATCTGCACTATCTGGGAAAAAAAAATAGGTTGAGTTAGTCACCCAATTTAACTGCCTGGCTGTGTGTCTCTGGATTCTCGACAAAATTATTCTAACTGCTAAACCTAGATTATAGCTTTGCTAGAATCACAACTATTGAAAAAACTGTGACTTTGCAAGGGAAAAGAAGGCAATATTTTTAACCTAAGCAATAGACCTGCTTAGAAACACAAGTCAGAAGTGACTTGCATCTTGCAAAGGACCAGGCTAGGAGGTCCACAGGGCTTCCCCAGCGGTCCAGTGAGCCTGGAGAGTGCTTGCTTGTTAGTGGTGTATTGGATCACTGCTAGGTCACCTCCTGGAATTCTCTGCTGAGTTCCCTCTACAGCTTCTCCACAACCTTTCCCTGTGAGAAGAGTTAGAAGACAATGTCTGACATGAAATTAATGACAAGGGGAAGAAAGAGAAGATATCCACTATGTTAGAAATATCACCTCTTTCAGTTACCTGCTTGAATCTCAGTAGGTGTGTCAGAAATGTAAGAAAGAATTAGACTGCTCAGCCTGGGTCAGGAAAGGTGGAAAGGAACTGAAAATTAAAGGGAAAAAGAGAAGAAGGGAGGGAGCATGTCCTGAGTTTGTTTTGTTTGTTTTTGAGAGGATTCGAATTGAGCATTTCCTGGACAGTGTGCTAAGTCCTCCCAGCTCTGTGAACTTGAGTGGCTTGTGAAGAGTAAAAAATGGGATTTAGAGGTGAAGTTTTCCCTCCACTCAGGATAAAGGAGGAGGTTTCTATGGGCTTAGTTTGACCAGGTTAAAGGGTAATATAATCAAAGATGAACCTCTGCCTCTATTGTATTTTTGCCTTTCAGGCTATGGGTGTATTGATTGTGTTTGGAAGTTGGTAACCTTCTGACAAGAAAAAATACCCACAGCTGTCTGCTCTTGGGCAGAGATTTTCAAGCTAGCAGGGATAGGTCAGCTGTGGAGAACTAATTAATTTCCCCAGTTCAGTACAAGAATGAAGTGATAGAAGGAATTGTTTTTCTTATGAATGCTGGGTTTTGTAGAAGTGAGGTGGAGTAGTTCTTGCTCTTTAATTAGGCTCACCTCTCCTCTGTATTTTAATCTGTTGCTTTCTACCCAAGCATCATCCTAATCCTGTGTTACCAGTAGTTCGTATAGAGCAAGGCAGGAGAACAGAATTTCCTATTCACTTTTCTTGTGAAGAAGTTACGCTTATTTAGATTTGGATCTTGTTTTGCAACCAGCAGGCGACAGGACCTACTGAGATGTAACTGCACCCCATAAGTAGGGCATCAAAATGCTACAGAAAATTAACAAGTTAGGGGGGTGTATAGCAAGCCTATTTGTGGATCTAGGCATGTCATTTTATGTACTGCTTTTCCTTGGACTTTTCATAGCTGTACTCTTATTTTAATGTATTATTTTGCTTTTTCTGGAAGTGCCATTTTTTGTGCCATGTTTCCAGTTAATTTTAAAGGTCTATTTTTAACTTGCATAGACTGGAAAAATGGATGATGGACCAAGGATATTAAGTTCCTCCTTTCTCAAAGATGAAATCTCTGAAATCCTACTAACAAAACATGATTAATAAAGCCTAGGGATTGCTACAGAAGGTGAATGAATGAAAAGAATAAGAATGAGATAAAGGCTCTTCAAATGAGAAAGAAAAGTACATAGAACAGCTGATTGAGGGCAAACAATAATAAAATCACACTTTCTGACAGAAGAAATGGAGCACTGAATCTAGTAATGTAGAAAAAATTGGTGACAGTTATTGTCCTGCATGTCTAATAATCAGTGAAAAGAAGTACTAGCAGATTTTGTCAGGATTAGTATGCAAAACAGTTACGTTTGCTTGTTGCAGATAAACAGGCTAGTAGATTCAAAACAATGAAAAAATAAAGGAATAGCTGTTAATGAAAAAGATGATATGCAGAAGCCTGACAGACTGCAAAATGAAAGACAAATGTCTTTGAGGGCTGAAAGAACAGAGAATGCTTTCTAATTATAAATTAGGAATGCACAGGTTCATTTAGATCTAAACTAAATATTATCATTTCCAGTTACTCAGATAAGTAACACAATTCATCCAGTTATTTAACAGCTTCCTAGGGTGAATTAGTGATGAGTTAAGGGTGAAAGGTTCAGCTCAGCTTGACTACCTTTCCAGAGCTTCTTCAGGCAGTTTACACAGGCAGTTTATTCCAGAACCTGAGAAATGAAATCTAACATAAAAAAGAAGAAATCAGAATCATTAGGGCCAGCATGTCATCTACATGATCGTTACAAAAGGCAGTTCTAAATCCAGAAGGAGGTGATTAGTAATTTTATAACATGAATAAACAGAAGTCCTGTTCAAATTAAGATGGAGGAGAAGAATACATGCTATGGTAGGAGATGTCAGAGGCCACTGCTCTGGAAGTAGCAGAAAACACCACCTGAAGTGCAGTGTCTGGAAAAGACATTTTGAGGACTGATTCACAGGCATACTTTTGCCAAGTAAGCCAGTTTCCAGTCCTTCTGTGCTTTGAATACTGTCAACCCTATTACTGACTTGTAAGGAGAGAAGAAGGAAATGAAGTTCTGCACTAGTCCTACCTCAGATTTTAGATGTTATATATATAGCAGTTGGATAGATAGAAGAAAACAGCAGTTTTCTAGGAAAATGTGTGCTTGAATGGACTATTTTTAATCTGGGAAGGATAGACTTCTGTAGGTATTTGTAAAGTTTTCATTTCAATTAATGATTATTATTTTGTGGAAGCTCTTTTATGCTAGCAAAAAAAACATTTACATTATTTGGTACACAAACTCATTTCTTAGAGGGGGAGAAACAAATTTAATAGACTATGGTCTCAGTAACAAAGATTTAATGGCTAACTGAATTCCATGGCAGCCAGCTAATATATAACACTAAACCAAGTCCCAAAATTATTCATTCTGTAATAGTTACTGTAGCCTTGCTCTGCTATATTAATCTAGTAGCTGGTTCATACACTAAAGTAATTACAATACTTTAGTAAGAGGCAAAGCAGAAAAAATAATTCATAACAATAGCAGGACTTGCAAATTGTCTACATAAACCTTGATAAAATTGATCCTGGTAGCTGAGCATTTTCTTAATTAACTTTATCCCAGTTTCCCAAACTCCAAAAAGAAGGAAGGGGAAAATGCTGACTTAAAGCCTAGTGAAGTACTATGTGAAATGAAGCAAAAGGTGAGAAATGATAGTGAGAAATAAAGTGATGAATCTGGTTTATAATACATTCCATAAACCAAGATTTTGGAACAGTAAGTGTCCTGTGCTGGGATTGAGGCCTAATTTTGTAAAATGACAACCTTCAGTTTCTGTGGAGGACACTGGAATCCAAAGTATGGACTGTCCTTTGCAAAGAGCCACGAAAACTGAAAAAATGGAAAACTGAGAGGGGAAATAAATCTCTTTGAAGCATACACATGATAATTGGAGACACTTCATCTTTTTGCTAGGTGTGGTTGATTTGCAAAGGTGAAAAGTGTAAAAGACCTACTCTTTCCACAGTCAGTCTTAGCTTTTGGAGTTCTTAAGGACATGCATAGCATTAAGCACTTGAGTAGTCCTATGGTTGTTAGGGGTTGTGGAATGCGTGGGAAAACCAGCTGTTACGGACTTCTCTTTGGGGCTCAAACATTCTAATGCTGTTCCTATGAGCAACCACTAAATATTGCATGATTATATCTTGCAGTAATGTGGCACTGTGTCCCTACAATGTTGGAAGCAAAGAGCCAGATAAAAGACGATCTCAGAATTAGTTCTAAGACATAAGCCCTAAGTATGATAATTGAGAGAGAAATACTGAACATCTGGTATCTTGTGATAATGGTACCATTAGATCTGAAAATTACTTGAGGGTATTATGAACTATATAGCACCAAAAATATTGAACTTTTAAAAGACAAACTTTGAAGACATAAAGAATGGATAGAAAGAGATAGGTTAGAACCATCTGCTGTTTACTGTGTAATGTTAGAGATGATTATTTAAGAAATAGGGGGGGAAATTCACACTTATTTCAGTAAAAATAAGGATAAGAATGAAATCTGATGTGGCTGGAAAGGATTGTAAGAACTGTTAGAGATGATAAAATAAAGCATCTAAAAGGTGCAAAGTATCTAGTAAAGAGCAGGGCAGAATATTAAAAAGCTGCAAAAATTGAAAAATAGTAACATATTACCAAATAGTACTATGCTTTTTTAAACATTAAGTAGCCTTAAACATAAATATGATCCCCTTACAAACAATCTAGCAAGATACTAAAAATATTAAAATACTATTTTTTGCAAATGAATAAAGTTTTAAAATCTTTTTCAAAAGAGGAAAAAAACCCCAAAGACTTATGAAGTATAAGCCTTGATCACAATTACTGAGCTCCTGCAATGCTATTATCATTAACTGAAATCAGTTAATTTTTATAACCCAACATTCCTAAGAAATTGCAAAATGTTATATGTAAGGAGAATCTTTAAAACATTCTTTGAGGTGGCATGAGGCAGAATGAGAAATCTAATAATCTCAAAACAACCGTAGATTTTGTAAACTTGTTTAGTAGTAATTGAATTAAGGTTGTGGAATAAAGAAAACTTTACAGAAGAAGCTAGAGAATTCTTAGGAGTTGAGCAACGGATAGGAGATCTCAGATTACATTTTCAGACATATGTAAATGACTTAGAGACACTGGCACCACAACATCACAATAATTAAGCAACAGCATAGAGAAAACATGCCACAGCAATATAGTCTCTCAGCTGCTATAAAGCAACATTCCCAGTGATTTCACACCATTCCCTGCTAGATGAACTCATCATTCCTCAGTTGACCTTACTGCAGCACCACACAGATGTGACTGTATTTGCTCCTGGATGTGATGCATTTTGGGAAGTCTATACCTTACAGTCAGTCCTAGAAGTGATTTTAGCCTTTTGGACCATATTTTCCAAGGTGTTTTCCATAAAATGGAAAAGTGCTAGACTTTTTTGCAAGAGTCTACTGACTTTCAGCAGAAGTTAGGCACTTGAATACATCTAAATAAATGGTATTGGGAGGCACAGAGGTTTAACAGCACAAGTAGAAATTTACTAGTGTTTGTTTCTGAAAGATGGTAGGAATTAAGCACCTAACTGCCCCCCTCCCCCACACACACTGTTTTTGGAAATATCTCATTCTATACTCAAACACAACTTAGACAAGGAATACATCAGTGCTTTTAAATATTTTCTTATAATCTATATCTCAAATACATACAGAGTACCAGGCAACTGCTTAAACAGAAAACAATGCATGAAGTGAGCAATAATGGAATGGGTGCAGCATCATAATGAACCAAATATTTTGTAAATGCAATGTTTGTAAATGAGGAAAAGTGGTATTGCAAAGGTGGAGATGCTAGGCCTGTTTTATTTGTTAACTGGAAAGAACTGAGTAACAGTATGGTGAGCAAAATATTCATGTTTACAAACTCAGCAGCAGAACAAATAAGGAGAAAAATCCAATCATATCTAGAAGGATTAAGATAATTTATCATTTCTAGTACCTTTATGCCAATAAATCATTCTGCTGTGTGTCCCAAGTATTCAAGCTGAAGAAGTCTGGCTAGGTTTCAAAAATTGATTTCTCTGTATTTTGTCAAGCTTTCAGATCTCTTTCATGACAACTTAGATCAAAGTCAGTTGGACTCTTGTGACTGTCTAAAATAAGATGATAGCTGAAATGATTTTCAGAGACTTAACCAATGTTGTCAAATGTCTTTCAGTGATTCTGTCACTAGTTTGTCACACTTTTTTACAAATTAAGGTTTCTATTAATAACAATGAGCACCTTATTCTCAGTTCTGAACTGCTTGAATATTTCCTATATATACAAGGCATCAGTGAGCATAAGAAAATCTGGTATCATTAGAAAATAAAAAATATTGATATCACCATTGCTTCTTTAAAGCAGTATAATTTTTTGATTTCTCAAGAATGAGGATGAGAAGATTTTCATCTCCGACAGTGATAAAATACTAATACTATATTCCAGGAGTGGCTGAAAGCAAAAAAAAAATCCTTCAAAATATCATCCTATCTTTGAAACACAGTTACATCACAGTAAACCAAAAAAATGAAAGTGCACTTCCATGAAAATGCTCACACTCTCAAATGTTATCCCACATTATGCTGGCTGTGCTAGGCAACTTTTCCTTATCCAACGCACATCTTTTTTCTATGTGCTCATATGTAGCAGATAAAGAATTAATTATGTTTTAAATTGTACTCCTTAGAACAGTCTTGATTCGGGGTGGGGGAACCTTATTGGGAGACTGTTGCCAAGACCAGTAAGAATTCCCATTCAGAGCAGTGTTGTCATCTGTACAGTCCCTGTGTGCTTCAAGACAGAGATACTCATGTGCCATCATGTATCTACCTGTCCTGAGACTCTGTGATCAGGGATTCTCTTTCAGTATTTATAACCCTTCTTTTATTCTGACTGATTAGTTACAAGTGGGGAGAATTCTGTCGTTCACACCTGCAGTGCCGTTAGAGCTGCCTGCACCCACACAGCATTGGAGGTCAGGTGGGCCCATGAAAAAACAGGCATCAAGTGGACTACCATCCAAAACTGATCTGCTTGGATTCTAGGAGCTTAAAGTACTGGCAGTGGTCTGGGCATTGTGTCCTTAACACTTGGCACTTTCTGGCCTATTATGTTTCTACAGCCAGCCATTTCTGGCTTATTACATAAAAGCTGGCAGCTTTTAACGAGCACTCACATCAGAATGGCAGCTGCTACGCAGCACTTGGGGCTCCAGGATTGTCCAGCTGGGTATATTATACTTTTTATGCTTCTCTATGCATGCTGTTTGCTTGAATGAATTCACTTTGCTGGGGTCCCCTGTCAGAACCCATGCGTCACAACAAAGATTTGAGTGCCCGGCATTATGGTTTCTTGGTTTCTAAGAAAAGCAATCATGCTAAGTCTAAATATCCAATCATGGGAATGTAAAACAGACGATATATACTGAATCATGCTAAAAGAGAGAATAAGCAATTAAAATGAAAGGTGAATTATTCTATCCTGCATGATGTTTATGCAACTTTCCAAAACCAGGGACACAGTGGTGGGAAAAAATAAGGTTGCTGAGTGGTAATGGCAATCCTGGATTTTTCAGCACTTTTGGAAAAAGCTAAAATGATTTTACTAATTACCAGAATAGCAATAGTGTCTGAAGAGCATCAACCAACAACCTTGTTTCTTTCGGTCAGGCATGTACAAAGCAAGAATAAGATGTGGGCCTAGTCCAAGAGACAGGAGGGACAGGGAAAAGTAATCATTTTCCTGTTCTACACATGGAGAAATGGAACAAAGAGAAAACCAATTTTTTGTCCAAGATTGAGCAGGAAATGCATGGCAGGACTAGGAAACAAACTAGTTCTTTTGGATGAGATATTTTAGCCAGTGTCTCCTCCTTTTCTTAGGTAAGAAGTGTCCCTTATCAAGCTCAGAACTTTCTAACGTGTCAAGATAATTTGCCAGAGTCCTCAAAGTCCCAACTATACTCCTTTTGGGATCACACTTGGGCCTTTGTCAACTTGAAGACCAAAGTATTAGGGCAGAGTATTGAATCCAGGATTGTTGGAAGATTGTGCAGACTGGCAATATCTTCCCTGATGGAACCCTTGCACATGTGAATCAAAGTCCTGTGTCTTACTGAAATGTGTTTTCTGGCATACTGTTAAGTAGAAATCCATTTTGAAGTGACAACTCCAAATCCTTGTTGTCTTCAGTCACTGAAGATCCCCTTATATATTTACTAAAACTTGAGCTATACATTCTAGTGTCCCAGCCAAATTTCAGTTTGGTTAATTATCTTAAGCCCATGAAATCTTCAGCTGGATTCTCTTTATTTTGTGCTACATTTCTTGCAGGTATACTGTAAATCATATGAATTAAAGCGGAAAAAAAAAAGATAAAAGTAATTTTTGACCTAACTTCTTCTAGTGAAAGACTGAAAGACTGTCTCTTAGGAAATGTTGAGGTTTTTTGTTATCTTATAAATACACTGTTAAACAGTTGATATGTTACAAATGAGAGACAGCTGCAGTGATGAAGTGAAAAGAATTGGTTGGTGAAATGATCTCCAGAGTTTGATAACTGTATTGTGTTACAGGATCTTTTGAGTTTCTTTGAGATCAAAGGCAACATAGAGTTACACAGTTGGTATTACTTATTTATGAGGATCTTTTAACACCAAAACTGTTCCAAAGCAAACAGAAGTTAAGAGATACAGAGAAACACAGACAAAAAAGATTCCTTTGGTAATTTGAATTCATTCTCTTGGTCCTGGAAATTGAAAAGAGAAACAGAGAGTATGGACTGAAGAAGAAGTAATTAACTACTTGAAGACAAACCAAACCAATCCTCTCTATTATTGCTTTCTTTTTAGGTGATATTTATCTTAGGCAGAGACTGACCCTAAGAACAGCACAAGATGGAGAAAAAGAGGTAACAGTAGTAGTAGTAAAATCATTTCTAGTGGATGAATAAGGTCTTTGCATCCCCCTCCAGACCTCACCTCTGAGACAGGATTAGTTTAAACATTCCAGATAAGCACTATTACTTGAAGACAATATCAGATGTCTCCAGAGTCAAGTATTATAGTGGAACCAGTTGTCTTCATCTATCTTTGATTTTATTAACTGTTTTTTTTCCCCACAGAATAGATCACATGAGTTTCTCTAACCAGTCCTTATGTACAGATGGTTTAGCATTCTTCAGAGTAGGAAAATGTAACAAAGCATATCCATTTCTGACAGTCTCCTTTGTTTTGCTTACACACAGGAGACAGCAGCATAAAAACTAGTATATCTTTAATAATTAACTCTAGCTGCCTAATTAGAAAACCCCTCCTAAAAGACTGCTATTAATACATTTTATTGTAATATTTTAGAGACTAGAAATCACCAGCAACATTATAGAGAATTGGCCAAATTCTGCAGTCCCCCCAAAGGGCAGCTGGAGTAAACATCACCACCAAAGCAACAATGAAGTTGCACACACAAAACCCTCAACTTTAGTTTACTGCCTAGCATATTAGCTCAATTTATTCTAATGCAAAGAATCAAATTTTCAGGAACATAAAACTTCTTGATTTCAAAATATTTCCTGGCTATTTGACATGTCAATTTTTTTTTTTTAATTTTTGCTAAAAAGTTCACACTTGGAGTGTCTATTAATTAGCATTGCAACTGTATTCACCATTGCTTTATTTTTCTCCAAGGCTTGCTTAGTTTGAAGAGGCAATTGTAATACAAAAAATGCCAACGAAGTATTATGATAAACCCATCTGCAGGAATTCCTAAGCTGCTGGTATAAGAACAATTAGAAAAGCTCAGATGAGCAGCTCTGCATTGTATCTTGGCTTATGTACGCAGAGGACTTCACACATTTATACAGTAACTACAGCGTCATTATTGAACAGCTGTGAGATAATCACTAGAGACTCAAACTTTGGCAAGACAGATCCCTCCAAGCTCACAAACATGTTGTTCCTTAGATTTTGTTCTTGGAGGAGAATACTCATTCTGTGCACCTTCCTCTCTGCACCATAAAGAGGGAGCCTAGTGGCATTCCAAATAAAAGAGTAGAAATGTACCTTTCCTCTTCTTTTTGGAGAGAAAAATGTAAATATTTCACAGCGCTCCTATCCCACAAATCACTACTTCTGAATATAAGAGAAATTCTGTATTAGATGGAAACTTCAAGATCAGAATGGGAAGATCAGAATCATAAGGCTAGACTTAGCAGCAGGCCTAATTTTAACTTTTGAGATTTCAACCCACTACAGAATGAAGAAATTTAAGATCAAGTGCTTTAAGCATATCTGGATAAAACTTTTTTACAGATGAGAATATTCTGAAGTAGCAATATTTTGTAATTGCATTTAAGAAGTGTAAATAACTGCATCAGCTACAAGATGGTACGTAATCAGTACCCAGATATGAGGTCTGTGCTACTAGCCAGCAGAGCTACTATATGTTGATAAGGTGAGCAGCCAAGCAGCAACTTGAAAGATACAAATTAAAAATATGTGGGTAGTGGTATATGTAGGGGGGAAGAATTTAAAGGAAAAGGGATGGGAATAGGCAAGCACAGAAAGCAGATGTTAGTATTGCTTATTGACATGTGTAACAGATGGTCATGCATTTCATGTATATGCTTACTTAATACAGCTGCCGAGATGTGAGTCTGGTTAATACAGCCGCTGTTTTCATTTCATAGTAAAACCACCACAATTCAAGCATCATTTTCTTTGAGGTTCCAGTACAACAACATGGGAAAATCCCTATGCAAGAACAGGATTATTACTGCATATGTGATGCCTTCCATATTGGCCAACACTGAAGTTCAACCATAGCCCTCCAGATTTAAAAAATACGAGCAGTGGCAGCCTGAGCTGATCTTTCCTCTCACCCCCACACCAACCCCCTTGGAATTGCTGTAGCTGAAGCTGCAGTGGACTTGTGCTCTATTTATTCATTAACAAAGTAGAACATGCTTACGAGCTGGTTGCATATGTGTTTATAAGGGAGGGTTTTCTGTCAGGTTCTCTCTTGAGCTTGTCTACATTAAGGTGTGCTCTTAGGGTGACAGAGTAAGGCACCAGTCTCAGCCTGATGGGAATGGAATCTAATATTGGCCCAATGTAACTATTAGAGAAGAATTTAACAACTTTTAAAATTTTATCTGCAGAACAGGCAGCCTATCCAAGCAGTTACAAACCATGTCAGCTTAAAGAGTTGAGTGGAATGTCTTAATATAAAGGGTGCTGGAATAGGGGAAATATAAGAAAATTTCTTGTTATATCTTAAAGACTTGAGGGTGAAATTTTGAGGAAGAAAATCTCAAAATGGAGAAAAGTAGCTTAAAGTGATAATAATTATCCTTAAAGAAATCCTACTATAGAGAACTACCATAGAGATTATGAAATTGTATTCTTATTTTCAAATGCAGATGACAGCTGATGTGGGCAGCTTTATTAAATACTCAAGGTTCGCACAGAATTTCTGTTACGATAAAGTAAACATATCTGACTTCTGTCAGGGTGACTCAAAGGGAAAAAGTGCGTCAGTCCCTTCCTTGGTTCCATTTAGTATGTACAATTCAAAGGAAACATCGAAATTGTAGAGTAGTTTTGAGGGTTGCATGTATATTTCTTAAAATTTATCTTCTTTTTTTGCTTTAGCATTTCAGTATGTTTTTTCTATATTTGTGGGGTTTACTATATTTAACTTTTTTACTAAGGCCCTATAATCTCTTTTCTTGGAAATGATTCTTGGGTAATTTCAGTAATCGCAGTAGAAAGTCACTGACTCACAGAACTATTGTTTGAAGTCATCTGCTCCAGCCCCCTGCTTGAGGAGGGACTAGAACCGGCATTCAGTCAGGCCAGCCCTGGTTTTGCCTTGCTGAGTCTTGAACACCAAGCACACAGGTTCCATGGCCTCTCTGGGCAACCTGTCACTCAGCTGCATTACCTTCCTAGTGAAAGAGTTTTTCCTAATGTCAAAGTAACTGTTTTCAAGTTGTATTTCTATTAATTTATTCATGTTTAAGCTTGTGTGTCATTAAAAATAAAGGCTCTCACTGCTTACATTTCAGTTGTGGTTCCCTGTTACCAAAAAGCTGACAAAATCCTATAGTTGTTTTTTTTTTCTCCCCCTCCAGTGACTCTCGCAATATAATCCAGGAAGGAAAATGTGAGTTATTCCTAATAATTCTTCTCTTTTATATAGCCCACAAACTCCTTAAGGGAGTAAACAAGGGAGAAAAGAAAAGAAACAGACTTTCAGGCTCCTTTTATATGTTGAATATAAACTTTTCATTCCCTATATGCAAGGATTATTCACAATGAAAACTTGTATTTTGTGTTTTCATGCAATAAATAATTAAATAGCTTTCAAAAAGAACTTGCAAACTTGCCTGAATATCTATTCCTCATTTTATATTTAGAGTAAGATAATTGAAATTATTCAAAGTGCAGTGCTAATCCTAACTGCATGTCCTGGACACAGCACTCTTACAGTAACTAATTACTGGTGGCCTAAGGAGTCCTATCCTCACAGCATGTGTTCTTTTTCAAAATTTTCTCATGTACTTTGTCAAATGAGCATATCTGGCTGATTTATTTCATGTCAATGAATGCAAGAAGTGTGAAGGCATCCAAATGACTTCAGAAACCCACTCCTTACTTGTCTTCATAGCAACCTAATTTCACTGACTTCCATAGCTTCATGACAGCTATTCTGCATTTAAAATCATGTTGTTTATTAGAATCTGAACAAGTGGTTTAGAATTTTTTTACAATTTCTCAATTGTTCTATATGCATAAGAACAAGTTAAAAGAAACTTCCAGTCAAGACTTTTTTTAAACACATCACTAGAGCCAAAACAGGCTTCACCAAGCAGTGGCAAACCACTTAGGTGTTTGTTTTGCAGTTCAGTTACAGAGTCTGTATCCAGAAGTTTGTCTCTGGTTTACATTTTTATTGAAGCTGAGGCCTTCCACAATCTGCAGCCCCACTTCTCCCACATAGAGAAAACAATAGTCATTAATCTGTAACTAATGACAAGACTGAACTGTATGAGAAGTGTTGTGAACACCTGATTTCTATATGTGAAAGGTGTAAAATCGTATTAATTATTTACATGATTGAATTATGCATTAAAGCAAATCAGCTCTCCATCTAATAATAAATGCCACTTTATTATGAATACTATAGTCTGCCTTTGAGAAATGAAGATAATCTTATTCAAGCAAGCATCTCTGAAACTCGCAGTTCTCTAAAAAAAAGCAAAGAGAATTCTGAGAACAGGTATATTGGAAGCTAGTTGCAAGTATCTTATTTTCTGTTGTTATCTGAGAGTTCGTCTTTATCATAACAGGCAAATTCTATCTGACTGTTGAAACAGAATGAGCAATATAGGTCCGAATAATAGACTGATCTAGTCTGCCAGGCTGAGGGCTGATTTGAAGGTCAGTCATATGTCCTTTTCCATGCATCTATAAAATGATGACTATAATGATGAGAATGTATGTGTAATCTAATCTGGGAAGAACAATAAGGATGTTCAAATTCCTGATTAAAATTCTGTTTGAGATTTTAAAATAAATGTGTTTTTTTAAATTGAAGTTTCATAATTTTAGTGACCTTACACCATCAGTTGTAGGAGCCAGTCCTGTTTTTGCCTTAAGTGTAAATCCTGTCAGAATCAGAGAATGCTGTCCTATGTTAACTTCTCCCTGATCTGGAAGGATTACAAGGGCAGTGTGATAGAAAGCTCACTGACCAGGTCAGGATGATGCTTTTTCTGCCTTCTCAGGGAACAGAATAGGCCTAAGTACTCAAGGGATGTAGCCCCAGTGCCAAAACTGCAGTGAGTCATCAGCAACATTCATTAGTCAGACAATCTAAAAAGGCAGGTACATACAGATATGCATAAAAGAAGCATATGATTTTATCAGTTAGCAGTTTAGCTGACTAGATTAGATATACATAGTCCCCACTTGGGCTTACAAGAGCAAGTATGAGTACTCAACTTGTGAATATAGTTATTCAGATGAAGGAGTTGGGGAAGAGAGTTGAGAAGCTCTCCAAGTTGGTGTCCGGCTGCTTTCCCAGTTCCAAAGTTGGCCATTAAAAAAACAAAACAAAACACCTATTCTGAGCTCTTCTGTAATGTCACAACAATCACTGGAAATGTCAAGCACAATCTGTACTGGGGACAATTTTAACCTTCAATATATGGACTTTGTAATGCTATATTATGCTGGGATATGTCTAGTACAGGATCCTGACTCCACAGTGTCCAGCACAAGCTGCTTCAGAGGATAAAGCCAGCAGATGGTACTTATATGAGACGGTATCTTCATGAGAAGTTTTCCTTCTTGGCCAGAGTAGCTAGAAATTGTAAAAGTGCTTCCAGTGGCTTTGTGCTGAGAGTCTCTGTTGCACCTATGCAAGAACTGAACATCTTGAACATCTACTAGATATTCAAAAGTGATTCATATGTGTTTTGCAAAGAGGAAAGGTAGCAGGTTTTGTAAGTATTATCAATTCCTACAGTAATCACTGAATGTCAGCACCAGCATTAATGAGAAAAACAGAAGGTGTTAAAATGAGCTAGAAGACTTTTAGGCCTGTTAGTCTCTCTGCCAAAGGAACAGTTTTAATACTCAAGCTTTTAGGAAACTCGAGGAAGTTAACTCAGTATGTTATATAATGCTTTTCTTGTAAGCAAAAGATAAGGATTTCATCAAAACAGAACCACTTAGTGAAAATATCAGATATTTCCTGATAGCTTAACAACCATGATTTCTTCTGATTTTCCATCCTATAACAAGAATTACAACTGAAGAAGTTTTTCGTGACAACATGGATTTTTTCTGTCACGATTCCTATGCAGCTACTTCAGAAATCATCTGCCTGAAATGACACATTTGTTTTCCATCTGAGTATTCATTTGAATTGCATTTCATCCCTCATTTATACGTCTCATCTACATGATAACCTTGAGCACACTGATGCAGTTTCTCTTGCAATCATCCACATGACTCTTTCTGATTTCATTTGACACTATATTAAGGTAGTCCACATTCTTGTTAACATTATAAGCATCAGAGGTGTTTGAGTGCTGCTTTGAAAGAAGACAAATCACCAGAGGGAAATGTAACGACTATATACTGCAAAGCAAAAAGACTGTCTTAATGGCTTAAAATCAACTTAGGAGGATAAAATGATTTCACTAACATATAGTTGAGATATACAGTTGAGGTGATTCAGCCAGTAGCTTGTGTAAGGTACCATATTATTATCGTATCACTAAGAACTACATGGTAAAGGGTTCCCTGACTCTGATAACTCCAGTAGCACTCATGCCTATAAAACCTAATTCTACTCCTGGGTAGGTACTTAGTCTCATTTATTTCACTAACATATGCTTATTGCAGAGAATATATTTGGACATAACATTTGTTCCTTAAAAACTCTGAAATAAAAAAAACAAAGCTATGCAAATTTCGTATGAGAACAGATGTCACATAGAGAGTGGACAGTTCAGATAACTGTTTTCAATGAAACAGTCTGTGAAATCACAGTGAGATCTTCTCTAGTCTAATCTTTATGCATTGTATAACTTAAAATATCAGCTGCTAAATGGCACAGTATACTTTCCAGTAGCAACAAACATTTATACAAATATTATGGACAAAGAAAAAAAAAATCATACTTTGTTTATGGAGCAGTAATGTTCAAATGGTGGTCTAGTATTTCCACGCTTTTTTTTTCTAATTTACTAAGACAATCATTTGGAAGGAACACTACCAGCAAATAAACTTCAATACCTGAGAGACTGTTGAAACAAGAATACTTCAAATGCAAAGCAGCATTAAAAAAAAACAAAAAACCCACCACAGTGTTCTGTGGTGTTCTTAGATTTTTTACTTGAAAGTCTTGATAAATGTGAAGCATAAATGTATCAAGGATATCTATTGTGTATCCCAAGAATGTTCTTTCTTATGAAATTTGGGACAAACATATTCCAAGAATTCCATGCAGACACAGGACATTTCTGTGAATTGTACATGTCGGCCATGGACACAACCAAGGAGCATATCAATCAATCAATCAATAAATAAATAAATCAGACTGAGAGCAAACATAAGATGCATCTAAAACTGCTCCTTTGCATATCTTTGAGGATGGGCAAATAACTCAAGGCAACAAATCCCTATGAAATATATTGGACCACTTTCTGCGGCACATATTCATTGACTGTACTTGCTATTCATTTTAAATGTTTTTTGTATTGTGTACAAAGTAATTTAGTGCAAATGTGAGAAGTGTTAAATGCTTGCATCCCTGACTGGAACCTTCTGCCAGTTTGGAAGCAAATATGGAACATTATTCAGATCCTGAGACTATCAACTGTTTAAAACAAGTGGCATTAAAGACGTAATGTCAACTCCTTTGCATCCAGTCACAAACATTAGCTTTTAAGATTGCTACAGTAACAAAATCTACTGAATTGTATATACACTGCTAGAATTTGTGTTATCTGTGACTAGCAGTTATTAGACCCTATTGGTCCTAAGCAGCTTCTATGTGCTATGTTATAAGCAAAGTTGTAACACATTAGGAAGAGACAAATGCACTAACAAATCTATAGTATTGAACTAGGAACTCTTGCCTGATCTGAAAATAAAGATATTGTATAAAAAAATAGAAACATGCTTGAGTAGAAGCAGGGAGAAATGGCATATACATGTGGCAATAGACCAGGAAATGTGAAGTCACGAAGTTATTTACAGCTAATTAATTTGGAGCTTAGGGACAATGAGATATATTTTTAATAAATCCAGTAGAAAGGAAAGAAAGAGGGAAAGCATGAGAAAATATAAATCCGATGCTGAATGGAGAAGGGAGGAATAGCAGATAGCAGGCTCACATATTCAACGCGTTTTTTCCATCACTCTTTATAAAGATTAATTATGAGGGACTGGTTATTCATTTTATTTAACACGGGAAAAGCAGACTGGAACTGGAAAAGAATAGGTTAATTTTTTTGATACATTATGAGCATACAGAAGATGATAAGGAATACGCAACATTGGCTTTAGGTAACTTGCTCTTGACAAATCTGATCTTTTACTTTGACAGTGCAGCTACCTTAATGGATAAAGGCAAAGCAGCAGCTGTTATCATGTCTTGACTGGGCTGAGGCTTTTGACACTGTTCACTACAACACTCTCACAAGCAAACCATGGAAACCTAGACTGCAGAAAACTGCCTTAAGTGGGTGCCCAAGTGGCTGAAGGATCATATTTGGAATGGTTTTCAATGGCTTACTCTCAGAAGGGTAGGATGCTGGGGTGAGGGCTAGCAAGGGTCTTAGATTTTTTAGGCAAATTCTTAGTGCCATCTTCTACATTGTTAAAGAAAACACTGCTTAGTGCCAGACTTACGGTATGTAACTCCCATTGAGTTGGAAGAAGATGACAGAAAGCTCCTAGAGTTCAAAATCACCCAGACACAATGATGGATTTGGTCTTAAGGCAGTAAAACAGAACTCAGTAATAAGCATAAAAGTCCTACAAGCAGAAGAAAAAATTAAATGTGAAAAGTAGATGATCTCACCATCCGTGTAGCAGCAAGACAGAACAGGATGGAGCTTATAATGAGTCACAGACTGAATATGGGGTGTGAATCTGATGCTGCAGCAAGAAAGAGATTGTTCTGTACAAATCCTTGGAAGTAAATATTCCTCTCTGTTCAGTACAGGTGAAGTCTCAGCTCTCCAGTTCTGGCACCACATTTTTTTTTTAAAGAGATGAGGACTAATTAAAGAAAATCCAGACGAGAACAATAAGAGATGTAACAAGATTAGGAACACTTCCTGTGAGGAAACGCTGAAGCAATTTCAGCTGGTTTTAAGTTGTTTCAGGGAGATGAAGTCTTTTCTGAATATTGTGTAACATAACACTGCATTTAAGCTATACTTTCCGTGATTGGATAGCATCCACTGAGACTGAAGGAAAGATCATTTTTGACATTAGCGGACATTCAAGCCCCAGAGGAAAGAGAGCAACAATAGCTAAGAGACAGAAGTGCTTTTTTTAAGATGGGGAACTTTCTACCAGTTATAACTATTCCAGTATACAACAAGCATTACAGGGAAAACCTGCATAGATGTGCACAACACACGCACACACACACTAAAAATTTCAACCCTGAGAAAGACTTTAAATTGCTCTGTTATTACTGTCAAAGATTAGACACAGATATTCTGCACCTACAGGTGCTGAATATGGTGCAAACAAAGCTTTAAAAAGAGACTTACTTGGAAATTATGTTAGCTTCCATCATAGAGAGAGTAAAACATATATGCAGTCTTAATCCTAGCAGAAAGCAGCTGCATCTGACACTTTGACAGAACAAAGACCACAGATAGAGAATGTGCTAATGAGTGAACACTGTGGTCAGACTGTGAATAACAAATGAGCATGACAAGCTCTGGGCCACTGAGGACTTCACAGTTGTCACTGTGCTGCACAATCTGGACAAATAAATTTAATGGAGGCAGTGAGAAAAGAGCTCATGATTCCCACACCCACAAGGCTTTCACTGCTCTAGCACATGCTGTCTCTGCACTCCTCGAGCTGGCAGTGTGTCAGCTCCAGCCCTAGGATGAGGAGGAAAATCTCTGGTGAAACGCAGAGATGCAGGCAGCTGTCTGTCCACTCTTCAGCATAGGCCTGCAATGTAATGACATAAATTGTCATTACAATGCCTGCACACTGTTAAGAAGGTATGTCAAGAAACTCTTTTCCCCATTAACACCCTTTGCCCACACCCTCCGTATGTCCCCTTTGCTACTAAACAGGACAAACTAAATGCCTAGACAGATACAGAAGAGGAGAAAGGCTCCTGTGTGCCAAACTGGATCTGCTAAGGGTGAGGGAAATCTCTGCACAAACAGCCCCAAAATTGAGTCCCAGCAGCCTCTTCAGAGGCTATGAGATTTTGGACTTGCCCATCTTCATTTCTGACCATCTCTATAGTTCGTTCCTTTAGATTTTTTTCCCCTCATATTTTGAGGTGTCTCTCACTCTCCTTTCTAAGCCCTACGCAAAAATGAGAAAAGTAAGCTGGTATAGTTGAGATTTCCTTAGAAAAACTAGTACAACTTGCATTTTGTTTTGGCTGTAAAACCATTCATAATGCTAATGAGAAAATCAGATGCTCTGGAAACCTTTATGAGTCTGATTGTCTGACAGATGACAATTCATACAAAACAATTTTTTGTAGCAACAATAATTTTTGAAAAATATATTCAACATTTCTGTAGAGTCATGTTTTGATTTTTATTGACATTACTTACATAAGTCTAGTAGCAAAGTTTTGGCCACTAATGAGGAAATATTCATATGAATTTCTTGTTGCCTTTAATTAGAAGTAATAAACACTGCTGTGTTTCAGTGTATGGCTAAGTCCTTATATTCCGCAACTTCTTGATAAGCTGATGCAAAAGAAAATCAGTAACAGCTAGATAGGGATGTATAATTTAAAGAAGGATATGCATACATATCTTAATAAAGACGACAGCTGGTGATACATTCAGATTTGTTTTTCTCTCTGATGTAGATTTGAAAGTGGGAAATTGCCACACTACTTTAAATTTTGCTAAATATCCCCTTGTTCCTGCTACTGATTCCAAGCAGGCAGGCTGCTCCCAGAGAATAAACATCAGAGATCGTAACTACCCAATGCTGCTTTGCTGTTTAGGATTTGGAATGACTTTTTTCCCTAGGACCACAGCCTTTGAAAATTCATTCTCCTCAGTCCACTTTCAAATCCCTAAATAAAACAAGCAAAATGAGGAGCTGCCAGCTGACTCTCCTGTGGCTCACAGTATTCCTTTGTGTACTGAACATGTCTGAAATGCCGACCTTCTATTTGGGAATTTACTTTTTTTTAGGAGACCTTCTTTTCAAAATCTTAGGCCAGTAATGAGGAAGCACAATGGAGTAAATAAGTAGGTACTTGACTAGCCAGTAAGCCCAGCTGCTGGCCTTTCTGCTAGAGATGATTATATATTACCCAGCAAGTTTCAATTTAGAAAGTTACTGAGGGGAATCTGGACATCCAGGCCACTGCAGAATGATCACTGAACAGTCATTTGCTAGATAAAATCACTATTATTATGGCCCTGATCCCACATCCTTTGAAAGAACTGAAGGATCGGTATTGACTTTTCAGTAGAATTTGTAAAGGGCCTGTGCACCTGACAGCAACTGGACCATATCATTAGACTATCTAAGGGATTTTTCATCAAAAGTATTTCTAAAGGTAATGCTAATAGGAGAACTCTCAACCTCTGAATCAAACGACAGATGCGTGAGAAGGGTTAGTATTTTAATGGAAAGGACTTCAAGAAAACAGCTACTAAAAGGCTTTTTGAAGTTATGGAGCATAAGCCTAATACTCTGATTTATGAAGGCAGCACAGTAACGATTTTTTAATTAACTAATCTGATTGTTCTCAATTGTCTAGGATTCCTAGTATTCACAGGAGTCCATGAATGGCAAAACCCCACTTCTTGGCTCCAAAACAAAGTGGACCCTCAGAAGAAGGCTTCTAACAGCTGCCTGACCACGTTCACAGGACCTGCAGCAGCTGATAGGGCAGCATGTCAAGTCCCATGCACACAGACTGACTCACCCCATCCTGCCCTTGGCCCTGCTCTACCCTGCATTGGACATATTCCCAGGGTAGCTCTGAAACTCCCTGGCTCTGACTGCACTGGGAATATATGGTCACAGGCAGCGGGAGGTACCCACTCCACATGCAGCGCCAGAGCTGGGCTGTGCCTGTGACCCTCCTCCATACTTGTCCTTGCATTAGGCTTTAGGTGAACACTGCTGAATGTGTTGTGGAACAGTTGCAGGGATTTTGGAATAAGATTTTGGAATCATGCCAGATTGAGCTGAGATTTAGGTGAGATTTCTTAACTTGGAAAATCCAATACACATATCAGCTTTGTCTTTTGTCTTTGACTAGTTTTAATCTCAGGTTCTCATGCAATCTAGCTTACCATTGCAATAATAGAATCCAAACAAGAATGGTAGTTTGTTCTAAAGAAAATACATGTTCACAGGATACTTAATTATATAACCATGGGGTTCTACCCTCAGAATCAACTGAAAAAATGAGGAAATTAGTCTTGAGTTTTAGACCTTTCCTTTTTTACTGCAATCTGGTAGCCATCTTGACCTTCTTCTTAGCTATTAAGTTTACCCAAATGCTAAACATGCATTATGGCAATTGTTACTGACAATATGCTTATGAATGGTTTGCTCAAATTTGTGAAATTTGTTGGCAAGTTAAGAGATATGAACTTGAAAAAGCCAACAGATTTTTATCTTTATGAATCTAGAAATGCCCTTTCCTGAGAACACAGTCAAAGTTTTCTCAGAAAACTTTGCTTTAAGAAGTCAAAAAGTTTTTCGAAAATATTTACTTAAACATGAAACTTTGCATTTGTTTTGCTTGTAAATAAAAGATCATGTAGTGTAGAAGAAGCTTATATAAACTACTCATACAAATCGGTATGACTGCCAATTGGATTCAATTTATCCTGACTTAATTTGAATTAACTTGATGGGTCTTTTGCCACAAGTTGTACTGACTAAGTGTTGCTTATCTGGGTGCACTAAATCAGTGAGCACAGCAGTCAAAAGCTCAGCCAGATGTTCATATCTTCTTTGATTGCCCACAGTGTTAGGTTTGAAGAAAAGTCAATCAGCAAAAGGATTCTTCTTAGCATCTGTCAAGGTACTGATCACATCACCGTGATGGCTGTCAGAATCAGCAGAAAGGCTCTCATTCCCCTTTCATTTACCCTGGTATCAACCTTCAGCAGCTCTCCCCGGTGTTGGTTTCATACCATCACAAAATGTGGAAATGATGTGTTATTTGACTAAATGTCTTTATCAGTAGTTGGTATCACCACAGAGAATGTATTTTAACCTTGTATATACTTATATTAATGTGCCTTATATACTTAATGTCTTCTAATAACTTATTTGCAAGAAGCAGTATTGACAGCATGACAGCTAAAGGTTACCTATGTTCTCTACATATATACACTTGCATCCTCCTGAACTCTCTGGTGTGTGGATGTTTCACTAGAAAGTTCATTCCTTTGTAAAGCTTGGCCCATGAGACAGAGTTTGAACAACTTTTCTACTCGGTTTTGATTTAAAAAACAGATTTGATCAGCAGACAAACACTTTTATAAAAGTACCTTTCAGAATATGTTTGGAGTTATTACCCTGACTGAAGGAATATTTTTCCAAACATCAATTAAAAACTTCTAATAAGCTAAAAAATGAGATGTATTGCACCATTGTGCAAGAAACCTAAGCCTGCTTAGATACATCAAGCTTTATATTTATAGCACAAGCAATGTTTTCAGTTGCATAGTGTTTTCATGAGAACATTAGGGAAAACTACGTTTTTTTCCTTTTCACATATTTTTTTCAGCTATTCCAGAATTATCTAACAGACACAAAATTTGCATTTATTTTCAGGAGGGATACAGCTCAAAACCATCTTAACCCTTCTTGCCTTTCTTCCCTATCTGCTTCAAATGTGTCCTTGCATTTCCCGCATAATGGAATCCTATTCTTTAAGCATTGAGACTTTTTTTGCAGTCCAGATAGGAACAGTGGTAACAAGGGAGAATACATGGTTTGCAACTGTTTGAATTCAAGAATTACCATGCTATGGAGTCCTCCCATCCTCAGGAATACTTTAACTCATGAGTCCACTTGCCTGTCTGGCAGCCAAATACTCTGAGCAGGTATATGCTGAGCTAAGAGGAACTGGAGGGGAACAGTCCCGGCCAGCAGAACACGGCACAGAATAGCCATCAGTTTGCTGCTCATCTATGTGTAGGACTGGCGCAAGGCTCTTACTTGGTTATATATGTTACACAGAAATGTTCTAAAACTGTGATTTGGTTAGAAGAATCTTTTCCATGGCCCTTAAAGGGGATGGACTGTGGACAACACAATTTTCTTTTTTTTTTCTTAAAAGTTGTGGTAAAACGTCATTTGATTTTAGCAAGTGCAGAAGCAGATCTGTGGACAGTAACTGCTCTGTGTGCTTCTCCCTTTTGGGTAGTGAAGGTTGTGCTTCTCTTTTACAATGTTTAATCGGTGTAAAGTCAGAAAGATAAATTTAACCTGACAGATCAAGATAATAGGGGAAGGATTTTGGAAACATTATGATGGGTGATGAGCTGTAACAGCAATTAATTTGGGAATTAGTTTACTGAAGGAAACTCCCAGGTTCTACCACAAAGCCCTAAATGTGGCTCGGTTTTCATCAAAGATGTTCAGAGGAAGAGATACATGAAAAAACAGCTGTCACCTCCACCACAAAGCAGCTTACTATGATTTATAGTTCCACAGAAGAGTTTTCAGTGCAACTTAACTCTTTAAACAGTGTTTCAAAGCAAATGGCACAAATCCTGGGTTAGCTTATACACAGATGTCTAAATAGTGTTAGTATTTGCATACCTGCTGTCAGAAGTCACAGAGCTATTCAGGATTTGCAGAATTGTGCAGTCTCTTCTACCATGGAAACACCTACCAAAAGAAAACAAAAGACCCCTTTTGCGATGTTATCCTTTAAAAAGGTTTTTTGCCTGCGGTTTCACATGTCCAGCATTTCAGAGAATAATCCACACATCAGTGCTAACTGATGGGCAGCATTTCCACGGCATAACAGGAGAGAAAACCCAAGTGACCGAGAAGCGTCACTGACTTCAGTACACCCAAAAGGATTGAGAGTCCTGCACTGGGTTCACGCCTCTGAAGGAGGAAAAGGCAAGGCTTATATTCTGATTTTTTGTCTTACTTAGACCTCTGCAGAGGTCATAACTAAAATTGAATCCACCTGTCCCACCCGAACAGACATAAAAATCTGGCCCTGAGACTGGTACATTCTCAACAGACAGTTTTCAGGGGAAAAGAGAATTGAGAAAAAACAATATGAGGAAACAGAGCCGAGCTTTTTGGCAAGAGAGAAGTGGGCACGTCTCTTTTACGCGCACAGGCTCAAAAGTTACCTGACAAGCTTTAAAAGCAGTCGCGCCTGAGGCGAGCTCGCCGCTGCCCCGCAAAGGCCCGGCACCCCCGCCTCGCTCGCCGGCCACGCAGGCGCCCGCCGCCAACGGTCCCGCCGCCAACGGTCCGGCCGCCCGCGAGGCTGGCGCGCGCCCTCCTGCTCCTCCCTCTGCGCCTGCGCGCGCGGCGGCTCGGCCGTGAGGGCGCGGCGGGGGAACGGCGGCCGCGCGGCGCCGTGCCGGCGCGCGGGGGGGCGGGGCCAGGCCGGCAGCTCCGCACAAGGCCGCGGCGAGGCCGCCGCTGCTAGGCCCGAAACGAGCCCGTCGGGATCAAACTCCCTCCCTGTGAAGGCGGAGGTTTTGCTCAGAAAAACCCTCCTAAGTGTCTCTACCTGTGACCCGAGCAGCAGGCTGCCGTGTACATATCTCCTCAGCTGTTCTGGCCCAGCTTTCTCTTGCTTTTTAATCTTCTCTTATAGCATGCATGATGTTCGCAGGCGCCGCTCTGCTTTTGCCTTGTTACAGCGCTCTCCTCCGCGTGTGGGAGTCAGCCTGCATTTATTTACGGCGCTTTGAAAACATGCATCAAGCTCAGTGTTTCTCCACTGTGCTTAAATGGAAAAGGGCTGAGTGCTAGCTGGCAAAAGCTATCTCCGCTTAGCTAGGGAAAATGCTCCAGTGTCAGAAGAGCAAGAGAGCCCTAAAATACCCTGGTGGTTTTGCTTCCCCTGAATTATGTGTCTCATTAGAGTTAAGCGTATCATTTCATACACCGTCACAGCTGAGTTCCACCTGGGTTTTGTGCATCCAAATTTGCTGTATATCTATATGAAGTATTTATCGTTGCGCATATTAAGAGGGTATTAACAAACTGTGCTTGCATATGTTTCACCTTGTAGCGTGGCTTTCAAATTTGTGATTTTGCTTTCCTCTTACTTTTATGGTAGATGATTCTAACCTACTCATTAAATTTAATGAGTAATCACACTAGCTAGCTGCTGTTTCTACATGGTACAGTTGTGCATACAGTCATCAGAAAGATTATACAAAACATGAGAAATGAATGCATGCATGCAAAACTGCTTAATGCCTCAAAATAGGCAAGAATCATTTCATCAGGAAATTTTTCAGGTATCATCAGTTCATCTGTATTTCCTTTTTTTATTTTTTGCTTTTTCCAGGAAAATCATCATGGAAAGATGCAACACCAAATGTGGTTCCTCAAGAGATTATGGCTTTGTTTTGTGGTTAACTTCTTCTGTAAAAATGAGAGAGACCAATTTTAATATGCAGAGGGAGTTATTATCACACTGTCATCAATGTGAACTGCACTTCCTACTGTTTTCATCTGACTCCTGTTGTAGAGACAGTTCTGAGAAGGATTATACCTCTACCTGCCCCATATGCCTCTCTGTAGTAGGAAAAAGCCACAAAATTAGGCAGCCCATGTTGTTGCCTTATTTCAGTCTACAGCTCCTAATCTGGAGGTGTGGATGGCCAATCGGCTTTGCGTTTTGTGAGTCTGGCAGCATGTTAGTGGGGGTCTGCATAGCTTTCCCAGCCTCTCCACTCTCTGTTCTCCCTCCTTCAAGTACCTGACCTTAAAAGTTATGCCTCTTATCCTCCTTTCAATGTCCTCTACTTTCCAGTGCCACCATAAAATGTGGCTGCTCCATGTGGCTGCTTCTTCTACAGCTCCTGTAGAGGAAGCACCTTCAGGAACATCTGTTGAAGACAGAATGCCTTGGGAAAGGAAGGATGGGAGAGCTAGGGACAGAGCCCAGGAGCTCCAGCCAATGCTGCAGGTATTGGTGGCACCATGTTTCTTACAGAGGTCTGTAGTGTTTGCTGCTCTTTTTAGGTGCTGTTGGTAGAAGTGAGTTTTGCTACCAGCTACCTAGGAGGCCAGTGGCACCCCTTCATAATGACTGCAGGACCAAACCCTGAGCTCTGCTTTATACCAGAACACACATACAATGCTCCCAGAGAGGGCCATGAAGATTTCTCATCCTCCTGTCCTGGGCTGGGGAGAGGAGGGAGCCAAGTACTGCTCCCATTGCCCTTTTCCCATATATTTCCCCACTAGTTTCTTATTTCCTTTTTCCCTACACTTTCCTCCTTTCTGTTGCATACTGAGCACTGTTTTTAATTTGTTTCATTGTGCTTTTCATATGGATGCCCTTATTCAACCGTCAGTATTCTATTCCTCCCAGGGCATGGAGAAACAAACTCAGTGTGGCTATCAGTAGACTTTCTCCTCCCAGAGCAAAACTGGAAAAAAAGGCTGCAATTTCAAATGGAAACATCACAATTTAAAAAGAAACAAACAAACAACCCAAAGAGAGTGAAACATGGTTTGCTCTATTTAGAAATGGGAATGCTGTGGAAATTTTTCACAAACTGAAATTCAATTTTTGACCATCTATGACAATAATAGTGCTTTGATCTTAATATCTGTGCATTGAGCAAGTCTGCATGCCTGGAGCAAAGCGGATATTTCTAAAATCCTTCTGAAGAATAACAAAGGGATAAGTGATCCCTTTACATCAAAATCAGAAAGTTCCTGAATACTGCATGTTATAAAGATTATATATTTATGCATTCTTCAGAACCTGTGCCTTCACATCTTACTGTGTTATCTTGTGAGCCAATCTGGGCAACAGGACCACAAAGCAGAGCTACTCTCTTGCCTGAACTGCCATTGAGATGACATTCTAATACAAAAAAAAGGCATAGGCTCAAGAGACAGCACGAATAGACTGTAAAACCTTGCCTCATTTTATTGTTAGTATTTGACAAAAAGAAGCTTTTATGTCAATAAAAATAACTTCTTTATTCTAAATCTCTCCACTTCTCATTTACATAAAATACTTTACCTGTATTAATGCTCATCCTCAAAAGACTCTGGGTGATATTTTTAGTGCCTGATTCAAAAGTCATTGAAGTCAATGATAATACTCTAGTTGACTTCACTGGGCTTTAGACCAGCCTTTCTGTGCAAGACTCCTAAGTACACTAACAAAGAACAAATTTATATCTCAGTTCCAGAAATAATAATTGTATTGGAATGTTGTCTCTGAACCTGAGTTCAGTTGAAAATCTCAACATTTACTTCATAATTTTCCATTTAAAAACTCAGTTTTATGGCTCTGCTGTAGCTGTGCTTACACTTACACCAGTGAACTACTAGATCTTGCAGGCTGAGCCTCTGGTGGCCACACAACACTATGGCCTAGCATTATTTTAGCACATTGTGTGTTGTGTTCATTTTCAAGATCTCTGTCTATGATGTATTTCAGAGGGACGTGAGGACTGACCGAGAGGCTTCTGTGTTCATTCTTGGCTCTTAGGATGATCCTGGGGACTCTTGGCAGCCTTGTTGTCCAAGCCCTGTGGGCATAGAAAGATTATTTTAATTACCCATTTCTTACTTACTACAGTGAAAGTATAGCAAAAGATCCAGATTAGAGAACTTTTTTGGCTAGAAAAGAGTGAATCTGGTTTTCTTCCTGCTAAGAATTTTACTTACCCTCATTTAACTCGTAAAGTGGAGGCCAGAACACAGAATCAGAAAACGGTTTGCTTCACAAGTTGTTAAAGAAGAATTCTGACAAGTATGTATATCCAGTCTTCTTTATGTATGTAGAGGGATAAATGATGATAAATGTTCCATCAACTATTCTGTTTACAGTATAGTTTGGGAAGTGATTAATTACCCATTTGCTTATTATCTGTTGAGGGCTTAGTGGCAGTGTTTGTGGCAGATGTTTTTTGTTTTAAAATCATGAAGGAGGTTGAGTGATTATTCTTGCTGAGCCTTATGTTGTTCTGAAAATACCGAGTATGAGAAAAGCAATAATGTTAGTCACTTGGCAGTATAATGGCTGATAATCAGAAAATTGTAAACTGTCTCTGGTTAGTAAATATATTAGATTGTAATAGCTCATGAAATATATACTAGACATTGAAAGACAAACGAATGGTCAGCATTATCCACTGAAATGCAAATCACCAAAGGATGATGAAAGGAAATCTGGTAACAGGATAAATGTTTTTCCTGGAGAGCAAATTCTGGACTGAACAGAAAAACAACTGGGTATGAATAAATGAGGGATGCCATGGAGCCATCAAAAGAGAGAAGAAAAAATGGATACATTTACATCTTATTTTTGGATTTTATGATAACCCACTGACTTGTCCTTGACTGCTGGGACATCTTCTATTTATATATATTATGTTTTAGTAGTGTATGAGGTAATGCCAGCAAATTGGATGAACTGAATTTTAATTTCCATAGGCATTTTAATCACTGTACTAATTAGGTTTTGTTATGCTCCAGCAAGATTTATCTACAACGTATTTTTGATGTTAACAATTTTCTTAGACTGTATCAGGAAGCAGAGAAGATGCTTAGATCCCAGTGCTGCTGCTGAATTCTTAAAATCTCTTGCCTGTCTTACTGAAGTTAGCTGCGTTTTTCTGGAGATCACATCTCCACCCTTGAGAAGCTGAGGCCAAGTGAACATCTTGGAAAGGTCTTGAGAGATATGGGATAAAACATGGCCATATCTACAGTAGCATCGTGGACTTTGGCTCCACGCTCTGTCATGAGAACAGAGCCTGCATTCACGTAGATGAGAACAAAGCCAGCCCTATTTTGGCTAGAAGAGCCCAACTATATGTCTATGTTTGCAACCGTCTTCACTACAGTAATCTTCAATGTCCTTACTGAAAACAAAATGAATAAAAAGCTTCAGAGCAGTAATTTTGGCAGTACTTTTTAGTGAATCAGCAGTGAGCCTCTTTAATAATTGGTGTACATAGAAAAGGAACACAAGACACCTTTCCACGTAAACACACTGGACATGACGTTCAATTTCCTGTCTTTATCATTTTCAAGTTATTTTTAGTGCCTTGTGTACAACAGAGAATGCTAATTCACAGAAAAATGAGTGTGCCTGTAATAGAAAAACAATTTTTTTATGACATCTTCTACCAGTCATGTGCACATGAAACTCCATTATATAATTAACAAAGCTATTACCAAGGCAAATAAACTTAAGCAAATAAATGTGCTAATTTTTTGAAGCAGATGGTAGTTTTTGATATCACAAGGTGGCTGTTATGTTAGCAATAATGAATGCCCACTTAGAATGAAAAAATATCTTCATTACATTTTATGAAGTTTTTCTAAGAGATGTGCCAATGGTGAGGATGTAGTTCCTTTGTGTATTTAGAAGTGCCTGAAATTTTGTCTTTAACTTATGTTGAAGGGAAACACCATGGCAAGGAAATTTAAACTTTTCCAGAGCTTTTAGTATTTTGCATTGTGAATAGAAGTGACTGAAGAAGATGATATTACAAAGGATATTTCATGTCAGTAATGTCTTTGACTAGTTAGGTGACTTCCTGAGTGTTACTAGGTGGGATGAAATTCACTTTTATTAGTGCCATCTCTCAGATTTGAACATCTGTATCTTTTTTACATCTGCATTTCATATTGCAAAGAAGTTTTAGTCAAAGTTATGGTAAGGAGTGGCCTACTTTAATATTAATACAGTCTACAACATTTACAACATGATACTGGAAAAAGACAAGAAGAGCTGTCAGTTTAGAAAGTGATGTTACACTAAGATGTTATGTATGAAGCAAGTTACTTAGCAGTGGATGGGTCTGGAAAATACTCATTTCTGGATGCCTCTCAATTTTAAAATAAAGCATCCAGCTGGTGGATCTTGCACTATGGCGAGCAGCTAACCTGCAACAAGAGGTGGCCTGGTTCTGTGCTGGGAAATGGGCAAAGCAGCCAGTCCTAAAGAAGTCAAAGGAGTTGATATTCCCCAGTCATGGATTAGAAAGAGAAAAGGAGAGAGAGAGAGAGAAAGAGAAAGAGAGAGAGAGGAGAACAAACCCTATACCAATACACAAGACAGTTTATACCTCCATAGTTGTAGCTTGTCATATAAGTCTCTGTCACGTGACCATGTTAACTTTGACACTACATTGCCTCAATCCATAGCATTATCCCTTGGCTTGAGGTTGCTGAATCTGTTTACTCCATTTCTATGCAACCAGTACAGCAACATACCTGTTTGCACTAAAGAAACCTCTTACCGTCTCCACTACAGCTTCTCCCTCTTTAGAGAGAGGATCGAAACAAGCTTTAAAGAAAAACTGCCCATTCTGCTTTGAGGTGGTGTGAAACCTCAGGATCGCAGAACATCTGAGTTCAATTTTGCTAGCTTACAGATGTAAAATTGAGAAGTCATGTAACAATTTCAATCTCTTTGTGATTACACAGAGTTTTAATTTGCAGTGTAACATACATTGATCCATGTTTTATTATAGACTCGGTTAAGGAAGGAATTTAGCCCACACAGTTTTAGAGTTTTTTAATAGCATATGATGAATCCTAGGTTTTATGTTTTCATGTCTAGCAGCATTTATTAATTATAGAGACTGAAGTTTATTTAATGGAAAGACTAATGTGTGAGTTTTGATATGAAATTTGTTTCTGTTGTGAAGAGTGCTCTTTTCTCTTTAAGCACTGCAAATATGAGAGACTTTTGTGGGGGCAAAATAAATAGCATAATTTGTGCTTGGAGGCTAAAAATATATAACAGCAATTTTTCCACTTTAATCAGAAATTTTGAGAGAACAAGAACAGCACATTGAAAACAGTGAATGGTTAAAGAAGGGTTAGAATAATTAGCAGTGGTGAGTTACTTTTATGAAAAAAATAAATAGTAAGGTACCTGGCTAAGACATTGAGAAGGTTTAAGGAATACTTCTGATGGTTAGGTTTCTTGCCTGACAGGTGTGAAGACTCAGGTTCAGTTCTTCCTTTGGGATGCTCTCAACATGAACCTTGGCAACACACCTAGGACCGATTTCAGAAAGGATCTGGGTTGCTTTGTCTTCTTACATCCACCATTGCACTCTTAGAACGCCAGAATGCTGTAACCTAATCCTGACTCGGCCGAATCATAACCACCTTTTTGAGTCCTCAAAAATATTTAGTGGATTAAAAATCAAAAAAATTTTTGAGGAGGGCCCTGAATCCTGGTCTTCCTTCTCCTAGATGACATGTTCTGTCTCTAGTTTGGACCCCTCACTGGTTCTGCTTCAGCTATCTAAAACAAGGTTCTGCAAATTTTATGTGTTCAATAGTTTCTAGGTCTTGCTCTTAGTTCTTGTCTTCAGTTTCCCATGAATAAATAGGGTTGTTTGCCTGCCTTATGGGATCCTGTGAGGATAAGCACATCATAGATTATGAAGCACTCAGGCATTGCAGTTTGTAAGACAGTGGCTGCATAAACCAGTTCAGGTTCTTGCCTTGTGTTTCATGGCACTATGTGGGCTGCTGCAGCTACATATCCTTACAAACTAAAAAAGAAATTATATAGGTCAGCCCCTGCTGCATACTGTCAATGACAGCACCATCACCTTTGCTATTAACGCTTCTCATCCCAGTGCTGTTGCCCAGTGCTTGCCAGAACATGTAGTAAGAGTGGGTTTTTTTGAGTTGGGATGGTCTGGAAGCAGAATGATGTTACACTACTGACAGTGGGTGAGAGTTTTGGACTTCAAAAAAACAGAATGACCAATCCAGGTAGACAAGACTTGATTTTATTAATAAAATTTGTATTTTCCTCTTTGAGGTGACAGTTACAAACTTTGGTTCAAAAATAAAAGAAATTATGAACAGCAAGAAGTTGACTTTTGAAATCTCACTTTCACATGTATAATTGCGCATGAGAAAATACCAGTTGGAAATGAGCCAGCAGAAGCTAGTACTATTTAATTTAACAATTTATAAGACATAGAAACAAACATTTATTTTCAAATCTTACATATATTATGAAAAATAATTACAAAAGGATTTCTGTTGTAAAGTTAAAATGTAATTTCTACTTCCAGCTACCTGAATGAAATGTTCAGAGGGAAGGCCAAACCAACCTTTTTGTGAGATTTGAATAGCAAATTGTAACACTTTGGGTCAAAACCAGCTCTGTTAGAAGCAGTCCCCTCATATGTTGCTTAGCAACTAGGTAGAATCACATGACCTAGACATATTGCATCCCTGGCCTTCAGTTGAAATAACAGGAAAAAGAATTCATATTAATGGGATGGGCAAATATTGTATAGGACCATTCTGTGGACCTTTTAGTATCCCATTCAGGAAACAAGTATCCATCATTGCCCACATAAAATCTAAGTAAACACTGCAAAAATCCATAAATAATTGTTTAGAATCCAGTTTTAATATTTATGCAGATCAAAGAAGCACAATGGAAACAAATTCAGATAAGATGCAAAAAAAAAAAAAAGGAAAGCTATATGGCTAACCATTTAATTCACATAGATTTTAACAGATCTCTTACACAGAAGTTGTGTTTTTTCTTTTTGCATATTTTCACCACCCCAAAAATATAAACTTGCTTATTTTAGGTATATACAGGTATCTTAAGAAATCCTGGAATCTGAGACGAAAATAAAAAGTCTGAGGTATAGCACCATGGAACACAGCACCTCTGGGGGTGCTTTCATTCTGGAAATTCATCATCACTGAGTAATATCAGCAGAAAAGGATTGTTTTGAGTGTGCTGCTCAAGGTCTTCCAGTTTTGCCACCTGAAGTTTTGTTGGTGGCTTCAAATAACAAAGCTCTTCAACATCAATATATACAAAGGGATTTTATTATTAATCAGAAAGTGTAATTGGATTCACTGGCAATTACAGCTTTATTTTTCAGAATACACACACAGTATTGACAATGTAGTTTTGTAATTATAAAATAAGAGCCAGATGCAATTCAGAGACACATGCAAGTTTTGGAAATGGACAGAGAAATAACAGTATAGTACTGTACACAGAATAATTACAGTTTATTAAACACACTTTCTTAACACCTCTTTGTTGTAATGGAAGGAGCACCATGTCGTTCATTTTTTTACAGCACCAAAGAAATCCAAAGGGGGGGATGTTCATAAAGTGAGCCCTATGTTGTCTGTCTCTGCCACAGCATCTTTGCCAAATACGTTTAAGTCATGTGATTCTGGCCCTACAAGGGCAACAGTTACTTTCTAGATACATACACAGCAAGACGTATTTTCTATGCCATCCTTATTCAAAACTTGCATGTGGCATGAACTGGGTTGGTAGCACCAATGTGCAACGTTTTTGTTGATCTGATCTTTGTCCTAAGCTTAACCAAGGAAACAGACAGGACCAACCTCAAATCCAAACTTCTGATTCTGATCACCAAAGTCATTGATCATCACATCAACGATAGGCACTTGGTCTATTTTAGGTGTGTTGATTTCAATCACCGTCTTTGCATAGCCCTTTCTTGACTGTTAAAAAAGAAGCAAAACAAATCACACATGGTTATATTTCAGAGCAGTAAGCATGTGCTACATATCTTCATAGGATACCTCTGAAGTGTAGAATTTATAAATGATTGCCATTCATGTACCAGACATTACAAACCCTAAAGCATGAAAGTAGGTTTCATTATTGACATTTATATTTTATTAGGATTTTATTTTAAAAATAGGATACTGGATTTTAGGAAGAGATCAGCCCATAGCTTTTTGACTTACTAAAATAAGCCTACAGAATTATCTAAGACATTTAATGTTCCTTAGGGAATTCTGAGTTTACACATATATTGTTTAATGAATAATAATAATACTGTCATAGCAGACTTCTTTGTGAAGAAATCACTAATTAATTCTGAGAGACAGAAGCAAGATCTGCTTATAAGAAGAAAAACTGTAACCTTCTCACAAGATATAACAGCAGCTGTTTGGACATAAAAGGAAATAGTCTGAAAGGACTACTAGCTGTTGCACTTGAAAACTGAATTTGAAGATTATAAAAGCTTAGCCACACCCTTCCTTCCTCATAGAGGCTCTCCGTCTCTTTTGGATATCATCTAGCCAAGTCATGTTAGTTATTAGGATTGCATTTTGTTCAAGATGGTCTCCTGTGTCTTGCTGAGACCCCTCCCAGCTGTGCCAGGGTCTTAGAGCTTAGATGAGCATTCAAGTTGGTCAATCTGAGTGTTCTCAGTTTAGTGATGGTGCTACACCCTAAATCAGTTCCACTTCTCTCTGGAGGTCTATACTCACCCACTGTGGGTAATGAAAGCTAAATAAAGATACAGGACATACAGAAGGACTGACATGAAATAGGCATGTATTAGAATCCCATTACTGAGGTGAGAAGACCCTGCATCTAGCCTAGCTGTCTCTCTGTCTCAGAGCTGGCTCTCTATCCTTACGCTTTCAGGTCGCTGATTCTCTGTCACTGATTTCTCAGGAACTGGCTTCAAAATGCTGACATATCAGAATACACAATGATTAATGGCAATGAGAACTGTCACTTGTTGCTTTGATGTTTTTGTTTCAAAGTGTTCAGTGCAGACCATTCTGCTTCTGAAGAGAGGTAACATATGCTATGCCTGCAAAGACCCTCTTGGAGAGGCGGTCAGAGAGCTGTTACATGTTTGGGCCGTGACTTTAGCAGGGCTGAGAGAGAAGTATGAAAAGTACAATCCACGGACTTCAGCTGGCTTTGGTTACCAAAACTGAGAAAAGGAAATACAGTGTCACATATCAAACTACGTAATTAATTCACCACATTTGGCATATATATGTGCCTTAGTTAATACATGTTTTTACTGCATTCACTAAATAATCTGTCTGTGCATGCCTTAATTTTGAGTATAAATATATCCTGCTGAAGGGCTGCCTCTTCTGCTGTTGCTTGTTTGCTTTTGTTCTTCTCTTATACTGCGCATACTAAGAAGAAAACTAGTTTCAGCACGTTGGTGCTGACAGCCTGTATCCATGCTAGGATAGTTCCATTTCTGTTACTTGGCTTATGGTAAATATTTTAGATACATATATGAAAATTAAGTAGTAGACTATCTAATGTAGTTAAAATCTACCAAAAGGCAGCGTATTGAAAATGAAGTCTTTAAAAAGCTTTTCTCAGAAGAAAGCTGGGAAAAGAATGAATTGGTTTGATTTGTACTTTAATTGACAGGTTAGTTTAGTAAAGAATATTCTGAACTTCTACTTACTGCACAGCCATCGTGAAGAGCTTTGATGTAAGGATTGTTGTCATAAGACATCTCTTCATCATTTGATCCTAAGAATCTCAGTGCTTTGTCATAGCTGTCAGATGATGCATCATGCCAAGCTACTGACTGATGACAGTTGTAAGTGAAATTTTGTCTGGCAGAGGCACTCAGTAGTTTCAGGAATGTCATTTGGACCATATTAATGGAATTGCCTTCAACATCCAAATAAGAAAGCTGGAAAATATAAGAAGTCACATGAAAATTTAGCTGTTTCCTTGCTAAAATGAAAATTAGAAAATTATTGTTGATAAAAGAACCACATAACAGGCCTTCATATAAAATCAACCAATGCATACCATTTTATTGGATTTTAAAGTTCAATAAAGCTATGACTCAGTAAACAGATTTTCATGTGGTAGCAATACATTTATGATGAAGAACTATTAATTTTAGCTTCATTCTAATGGAAAAGACAGAGAATTAACCCCACCATATAGTGTAAAACAGCAAAATCTTTGAGAATTTGGTTTTGGTTAATTATAATGTTATGCCAGCCTGCAGTCTCATTTTTGCATACTCAGTGTATCTCCAGTTACCCAGAATGGGGCAGGGGATCTGTGCTCCAGCTGCTTTACTAAGGTTCAGCAGTGATGTGTGGTCTGCCAGAAGCCAGATCCTCACCATCAGTTGTGCAGATGACCATAGGCACCGTTGTGCATTTGCAATATAATGGGACAATACAGAGCAGGCTCCTGCTGTCCAGTGGACAAGAGGCCATGTAGCTGCTCTCATATTTAGGGCAAAAGGGCTGGGGCTGAGGAGTCTTTATTTTTTTATCATCTGATTAAAATTCCAATCCTGATCACTGATAACATGAGCTTGAGTTGTGAATTACTGCATGTTGCGCTTACCAGTTTGCCTCTCTTAAATTCACTAAACCAAGATCCTGGGTTCTCCTTTGGCCATGAGGAAATTCTAACCTGTGTGGTAAAACACCAGAGTCTGTAAATATTTAAAGCATGTAACAGCTATGAAAGTTTTAAATTACCTGGGACAAATTTCACATCAGAGAGTAAACAATGATTCTTCTTTCTGAGATTTCAGCCTCTTTAAAGGTCTAGAATAGGATATTTTTCTTGGATAGAATGCCTTCAGATTAGTGACTTTAAATGTAATCAGAGATGATAGTGTATAAAGACAGATAATTCTATTTAAGGGAGATGCTGTTGTCATCTCTTAAGGTTCAGGTAAGTTGCTGGTATAAATTGTTCCTGTGAAGAGTGTCTAAATTAGAGTTTTCACTGGTGTTGACACTGATAGATCTCTTGCTTAGACAAGCTTTTAGAAAGCCTTCCTCTGCACCATATGCCCCTCAGAGGTAATTTATAGCAATGAGTGAGAACACTGTTAATATGTAGTGTTTTACATCTACTTTGCATAGGTATAAATGAATAGGTATAAGTGAAACCACAAGGAAAACATTGTAAGAGTTTAGCTTTTTGGTGTCAGTTGCCAAATCTTGCACTCTAAAACCTGGCTGCACAGCTGTGTTGCATCCTGAAATGCAGTGAAAGGTTAGCAAGCAGGTGCGTAAAAAGCTGATCAAAAAAAAGAGTAAAAATGCTATTTGTTGACTCCGTGTACCATTTTACTGCTTCATTCAGATTTATGCAAATTTAAATGTAATAATTAGCTTGCAAGAGAGACAGATAAATGAAAATGTGACAGTTTAATTATCCTGTTTAGTTCAACATTGCAACAGCATAGTCAACAGGCAATGGAATACATAGACTGGTACTTACTCCTTCAGATTTCTTATCTGGGTAGATGCAAGTTTCCCCACCTGCTGTGAAATTGCAGTACACTTTGAAGGAGTCTCCAGAACAGCCCTGGTTAGGATCAATCCAATATTCCCCTAAAACAAATGAGAAAAGATCTGCTTAAGATAATGGAAATGGTATTTGGAAGATCCAGGTTTTACTGCTACCTATTGTTCCTCCAAAGTTTGAAGCAGAGAGTTATTTTAATGACTAGGAAAAAAACATTTTTTTCTGCCTTGTATTTTTTGTTGTTGTTGTTGTTTATGAAAGATAAGACCAGGATCAAAGTCTATTTTTAATTCATGACGTTTATTTTTGTCTGATTTTATTTCAAACCATGACTATGTTGCAGAATATTGTTAAGGTTTTGGAGGAACTGCAGTGTAGCATCACAGGGGCTGAACTATGCTGCAGAGACCTCAGCCTAGAGGAGGAAGGATATTATGTGTGAAACGTACATTGCAGGTCTCAACAATTCAGCCATTTAGATATTTTAGCTAGAAGGATAATTTGTAACTGTGGTGATAGCATTCAGAAACACAGCAGAGACAGCCTTAGGCAGAAGCAAGCCATGGCCTAGTGCAGAGAGATAAACCTAGGGTCCTTTTCATATATAACCACATGGAAAGACTGTGGCACAGCGTGTGGTGAGATCATAGCTGTCACAAGCGCCTAAAGCTTCCCTTGAGAGACATATACAGTACCTCAAGCGCAGATTTTTTTTACTACTGGTTTGTGAAGCTGCAACACTGGAGAAACTCCAGGCTGTTTTAGATGATAAAAACACCTTAAGTAATTCTTGGTTAGGTGACACAGTGGGAAAGACAGTTAAACTTGAATATGCTTCTCAGTTTCACCAGTCCTACCAGAGATGGGATTGACACGTTTGAGAATTCAGGCTCTAAAATGCTGGGGTGAATTAAGGCTTGGGATGAAAGAGAGCTGCAGTCAATCCAAGGTCCATTAAAATCAATGCATTCTGGAATCCACTGTTCTAAGTACAATGATGATTTCTGTGATGTGGGTCCTTACCCTCTGCTAGTTTCAGAGCGGACACCAAATGATGTTCTGACACTACTGTTCTCATCAAGTTTCAAGTAAATAGTGTTAAGTTTTGAAGAGGCATTATAAAACCTTCCACCAGTTCTGTCTTCTGAATACAAGGCTTAGATGAAGCATTTATGGTATTATAAAATTCTATTGATCTAGGCTGTATTTACTGAAAACAGGCTTTCCTACCTATAAGTTGTTCCCCTTGAGAATTTTCTATTTTAATGAATGCATTTACTTTTATTTTAACCAAATTAAGTTCACTTTGATATGAAGAAAGCTCCAAAAAAAAAAGCAAATACTGGTAAATGAAGAAGTCAAATGTTCTATAGGAAGCATTCATTATTATAGAGGTACCGAATTCTAAAATATGTGCTTTTCATATAGCACATACACTATCTAACTACTCCTCAAGGCAACCATCTGTTTTTATCTATCTTGAATGAAAGCAATAAAGTATTATTAAACTGTCAACATCTATTTTTCCTCCCATTTAAAAACAGAAAAATATTGCTTTGAACTAGGGAAAATATTCACTGCAATTGAAAAAAATATGAAAGCATGAGAACTCTGTGAAGGCTGGCTTTCATTTAAAGCTTTCCAGAGGGGTAAACTTAGTTAGAAAAAAGAAATAAACAACAAAGAATAATTAAATGAAGATACTTCTTCAGAACATAGTGTCTAGTTCATACTGTTCTGCATTTTATTAAGCTAGTACTTACTAGCATTAAACAGTATCAGAGAAACTTGCATGGCTAGCTTCTGAACTTTACAGAATAGTGATCATTCACTAGACCAAATTATGGTTTCTAAGTGTAAAATAATAATGAATATTTTTAATAGTAAGCCTTATATAATACCAATGCTAATTTTTTTATACTACGCTAAAATATACAAATACTAAAATATCATTTTTCTTTAGATTTAAAATAGCTATAAGCTATCCCAGCATGTTGACATTTGTGATTATACTTCCTTTGATCTAAATGGCATCAATCTTTCATCCTCTTCCTGTTTGGGTAGTTCTGGAAATGCAAGGCTCACCTTTCTAAACAATCACTGTTGTTTTCTTAGCAATTTTAAAAGTTTTAAATCTAAAACCATAGCAGGTTACTTATTTAAAGAATTTTAGCTTTACCAACAGAGAATCTCTATACTCACATTTTATAAATAGCACATTTTTATACCTGCAAGACTAGATTTAATGAGACTGTATTTACTGAGCAACTGTATTAAACATCTACCAATAACTGTTGACTCTGCCAGTGTATCTTAGCAGATCATAACCTCAGCCTTGTTTGCCTTTGTCATGCAATATTAACATACCATCTGGGAAGTCTGGGTGGCAGAGTTGCAGATCTTTGCAAGTTCGGGCTGGGTTGTTCTGCGTGCCCATTGGATACTTCATATGCTCAATGTCTTGCTTCAATGAATTCAGTGAACCGAAGATCTCCTCCATGCCATCAGAATAATCCAGAATATTATCACCAACGTCGGATAACATGTAATCAGGAGATCTTCTTGTCTTTTTGGGTGACTGGATTGGCAGTGGCTGGATTACCTCACCTGGAGGACCCTGAGTGGAAAACAGCATATCTAGTTACCTTTTCTGTTTGTTTTCCAGCTGCATAATTGCATGCAGGAAGAACAGAGAACCTGGCTTGGAGGTACTTTGAATAGGCTTTCTTCAAGATCTTTATTTCTTTATTTCACTTACTTTCTTCTGATTTATGCAGACTTGCTTTGATTTAGTTGCAGAAGAACAGATTGTGTGGGAGGCTGAACTAATGCTCTGCTCTAAACTCTTCTCACTGCATTGCCATTTGGGGAAGAGTGTGCTGCCCTCACCTAAGTGTGCAGTACTGAATTGCAATTGCCTTTTTATCCCTGGCAGTTCTCCAAAGCAGAGGGGTAGCCTATAACAAATAAAAACTGTGGATGTTTCCTATATAAAACTTTAAAATTCCACTTGGGATCTATAAAGCAATATTTCATTTCAAGAAATTGAAACACTTCATTCAGATTTTGACTGTTTTCATTTTAGATTGTTGTAATATGAAAAAGAAATAGTAGAAACAGAAGAGTATTCACAGTCAGAAACCAAAATCATTCCATTTGCAGTGCTTCAGTGTGACACATTAAATCATTATTGCAAGTTTTTATTTCATTTTTTATTTCTAATGGATTTTTCAGAGCAGACAATGTATTTCTATGTCTGGTGGATACATGTTTTCTGACAAATGAAATGTCAAACAATTACAATTTTTTTCCTTATGTGCAAGTTCACAAATGCTGTTTGCAACCCCTGTGATAACAGGATCATTCTGTCAGTACAATGTTCATGCTTTGTCAAGTTATTACTTACTGGAGGACCGGGTGGACCAGGTAAACCACTGTCACCCTTTTGACCAGCAGGGCCCTATAAAGCAATGAAAGAAATGCAGTGTTGACTACGTAAAATGTAAATAACACTGTTAAAAAATAAGACTCACAAAAGTAAAGTAAAATAACAAAAATATGGAGGAGAATTACTCACACTGGATCCTTTGGAACCTTTTGGACCTTGGGGACCCTAAGGGCAAGAACATATATGTATAGTTGGTGCATACTGCATACAAGATAGGAGTGTTTTGAGCAGGATGATGAGATGAAATTACTTACAGGTAAACCAGGAGGACCAGGGGGTCCGAGTGGACCAGCAGGACCGGAAATTCCCTAAGAAAGAATAAGCACAGAACTAAAGTATTCTGCATACTGCATCACTAGGACTGGATAAAAAATGTGTATCTAATGAAAAGGTAGTCCTACTAAGTGTCCAACTCTGTAAGTTTTGACTTAGGCTCTTCAATGGGGAAGGCCGTAAATAGTCTTTAAATTTAAAATATTATCTGACAGTTCGAGTTGCATGTAGTTGTTCTCACTCTCCAGCATTTACAGTCATGACCCTGTGCCCTTCAGATCTGTTCAGAAGCCTCACTTTTTACACAGAGTCTAAAAACGTGACTTAATAAGTAGGAGAAAAGAAGCTACCTGGGTTAGTACAATTAATACATGTGAATAGATTGGTGCTATTAATTTTACCTTGTCCCTAACTTATGTGTACGTGCTTTCCTTCATCTTCTGAAACACTCTGTGATCTGGTTTTAAGCTGTTTAACTTCAACTATGTTTGTACAATGCCTAGGAAAGTTCTGACCTCTAGCAGGAGATTGGCTGTTATTGTTCATAGTAACTTTATATGTCTCTCACAAGAAGACTGGAATACACACTCTTTGCTTGTACAGAATTTGAATTATGAACAGAAGTATGTTTTACTCACTGCATCACCCTTGGCTCCAGGAGATCCCTGTGGGCCAGGGAGACCCCTGTCACCCTTTTCACCCTGTTCTCCTGGAGGTCCAATCAGCCCAATCAAACCAGGATGTCCCTAGACAACAGAAGAAAATAAACTTAAAGCTCAATATATATTAAGTAGATGTGCTATGCAAACACACAAATTAGGGCTTTCAAAAGTCATCACTATTGCTAGTCCATCAATTAACCTGAAAACAGATTATTCCGAAAGGATATTCATTTGTTGTTAGGTAGTTTTTGGACGCAGAGATTACTTGCAAGCTGTGACTGCTTATTCAGTGAAAGAGATCTAAGTGCAACATAATCAGTTCTTATTGAAACCGATAGAGAAATAACAATACACATAGGTATGGATTTCATACCAGCTTTCAAAATGAGATACTATAAGGATATTATAGAGTTGCACATTTGTTTCCACAAGTATATAGCTGTTTAAACAGCTTATCCAAGCATATAAACAAAAACTGTAATTCACAAGATATAATCGTATTCCTACCCTTTCTCTTTACAGTTCTTCTCTGATACCCAAACAGTCAATATATTTTGGGGACTCCATTAGAATATCCTATCTCAGATCTTTCAACCCATTACTGCAAAAGAAAGTATTGTAGCTGATTTGTTGTTTAAAAATAAAAATCTCTAATTTTGTTTTTGTAAAACAAAAGGCTCTCTTTACATCAATGTCTTTGGGGTCTTCATTGCAATAAAAATCACTTACATGGTCAATAGATTACTACACAGGCAATAATCCTTTTCTTTCTGCCTGCCTCTAGGATATAAGATGTGGCTTAAAACTTCACAGTTAATATTAAGGCTGTGGGGAGCTGATTGATAGCTACCATAAGTTGTATTGCTTTCTGATATGAAAACGACAGTGCTTCTTACTGGTGATTTTATACAGACTTTTGGAGTGGGTCAAAATTACACAGGCACAAACAACAAATCAAAAGGGAGATGTTCTCACATACCTTCTCTCCTTTGGAACCTGGATCTCCTTTCAAGCCAGGCAAGCCAGGTGGACCCTAAATAAATAAAGGGAAACAATGTTAAAATAAGTTTTAATGTATTGCACAAATGATGTTTTCCTGAAATATTAAAGGCAATGTAAGTTAAAGTACAGAGTCATTCAGTGGCTGATAGTTCTGACTGATGGCATGTGAGGTAGGACCCAAGATAACACTGACATGTGTGTTTAAAAAGGCATAATGCTGCTACTGTAGCATTTAAATTACTTTATAATTAGAAAACTATAAAGGGCTTTATGATTAGAAATCTATGAAGAGGGTCAATTAAAATTCTTAAATAGCACTGAAAGCATCCAATGAAGCATGTGATATATAAACAAATAAATTAATTTTTGTTGATTAGCTTAACTTTCCTTGTGGTTACATTGCATGCTTTCAATTATTCTTCCACCGTTATTATTGTACCTATCCAGTTATAAGACAGTAGCATGAATATTCTTAAATTGCTTATTTTAGCCCATTCTTTCATCAAATGATGGAAAATATTCTCTTAATTTGTTTTCTTCCAGTTTACTAAAGCTCAGTAAGATTTTTGCAGAATTTAAATGAGTTGCTTATCATAACTGCTTCTCAATATTGTTTTTTTGTTGGAGAACTACTTCATATGTTGGTTCACTACTCAAGACACTATCCTGGGATTATGGTTTCCATGATTTGCCACCTGATATTCCAGTATGATGATTAATAATGCATTTAAATCCAAGTTTTCTAAAATACTCAGCTCTTTTCTACTCAAAATTGCAAGGTTACTTAATGTGATCGAGGTGTGTTAGGTCCACTTACACATACAAGTCTATGATCCTACATCACTTTTGAAAATGAGATCAGATATTAGACAAATTACTTAGGTTATGCAACGCTTCTCTGGGCAATCCTAAATTCTTTTAGGAACTGTTACTTTGTCTCTCTGGATCTTCACTCCTCAACTGTTAAATAGGGATGATACCCATACCTTACACAGGTGTTGTTAAACTGATACCTTTTTTAGGCACTTACATGGGCTACATCATAGGATAGTTTACAATTTGTAATTTGTAATTACAAGCCATCTTTTGTGCAGCACAGTAAATACATATGTTACTTTATAAAATAGGGTAAGATATGCTCTTTATTCTAAGTTTTGTCTACAGTTGGTCCCTAAATAATACTAATGCTGCTTCTGTCAGCTCTTGACAGGCTGATTAATGGCAAACAAGAAAGGCAGAATAAAAATGTGAAGTGCAATGTTATTCAGCTGTAATTCACAATCTGCAGGAAACCATGGGAAAATATAAGACCTGCTCTGTGGCATTTAGTTTTGTGAATAGTCATTATGCATGTTTGTAATCCAGTAGACATCAATGGTTTTATTCATCTCAGATTTACAGGGTTAGGGGCTTTAAGTGGCAATGAGAAGGTAAATGTGCAATTAAATTAGCAACACTCTTAAACTAACCACTGCTAATATTTTATAGACTGTAAACTCTTCCACAGATATGCCAAAGCAGGGTTCAGGTATTTCCCCAATCATGCAAGTAGACAGAGCACTATGGAGTGCACTTGCAGGAGTGTCCTATGAGGATGAAAGTGAGCAAAATGCTCACAGAACAATATATTGTGGTAGGCTTTCAAAAGTTTAGAATTTCTGACTGACACGTAGTTTGAATTCATCTTTCTGAATATGATGTTCAGAGTTGTAATCAGTACTTCAGAAGTCTTAGCCTTGACTTGCTTAAAGGGCCTTAATATTTTCCTGTCTCTAATAGCAGTCCAATCTAGGACCATATTTGATGCTTTCTTCTGTGACACTGCAAAATCTAATATCATTCAATGTTCTGAAACCTCTCTCTATGGTGGAATGCTTGTAAGAAAAAACTATATGCCCTGCTTTGTTTCAACTATTACCCACTTTAGAAAATAAGTCAAACCCATGGGAGTTTGGAAACTACCTAGAAGAGGGTTACTTAAACACAACCCATAGCACTGATGACATAAGACTAAAAGAGGTTTTAATGGCCACAGTCTCATTAGTAAGTAAATTCATCATTATTTGAATTAGTGCTGTCTGGATACCCTCCCAAGATAACAAGATAGGTCGTTCTAAAATGACCTTTCACACTGTCTGAAAAACTCCTAGCGTCCTGTCTTCTGCTCTGTGTATCAGATACCCTCTGTAATTTTCATGAGTCTGTTTCAATAGGCCAAACCTGACTGTTCATTAGTTTGAAGGCTGCACAATGGATAAAGTACTTTGGTCCTAACTATCATGGGATTGAACTGAGCCTGACATGGCAAAGGTTGGTTGGATATGACCAAATGAAATAGAAACTGCCTTATGCTCTTCTGCAGTGTAAAGCTCTTGCAAATAGCAGCTTTCAACAACCACTGAATAATCTTGCTCTTATAAAATGGAAGAACTTGAAACAAACTTCTCTTCCTTGACAGTGCTTTTATTATCTTTATTGGGGTCATAAGGTCAATCCATTAAAGACTATTCTTCCAGTAGTCAAAAGTATAGCTGGAGAGATGGCACAGAAAAAGAAGAACTTATATGAAGCTTTTAAAAATTCAGGCTTTTTTTTTTCTTCAGCTCCTTTTTTTTTTAAATTTTAATCCTGAAATATAATTTTGGAAGAATTTTGGGGTGATATAAGAACCTTCTGAGGTTCATTAAAATGCCAGTGTCAGTTTTCTGTAATTTGTACAGAATGAGGTGAAAAATTCAGACTATCAGTGCATATGCAAGCACAGAAAAGGCATTCAGCTCTCAGAGGCCATTAATCTCACACTGAACATGTAAGCGTTAGGAGTAGAGCTGCTAGACTAAGTCAGTATCTCATCACTACTAGTCTCCTGCTGGCAGTGGACATCTGTGAAGTTATGATATGGATAGCAGTAATAAGTGACCTTTTCAACTTGGCACAGATTCAAAAGTGCCATAACACTTCATGTACAAAATATTATTCAGTGCATATCCTTTCCATCTCTGCTTCGGGATATCATTAGATGCAAAAGCCTAGGCAAATACATAATTCATGAATAAAAAGTGAAAATTTAACTGGAATACAGAAGTTTCAGGAATACAGAATCACGCATTTTCACTTGCAGTGTGTTGTGCTCCACTGCAAATCTGCTTTCATATTCCTTTCCTGATAGCAGTCTACAGGTGGGGAGGAAAGGGAAGGAGGGAAGCCTAACCTCAGCCACTTTTACGTATAAACTTTGCTTACTTAAAATCAAAAATAAAGTTTAAGTTGCTGTAATGCATCTAAAAACGTTCCAGTTGAGTTGACTAGTCAACAAGCAGCCTCTGCGCTTGGGAGTATGTAATTCATTAATACACTCAGCTTTAGGTTTGATTTAAATGTTTAAGTTCTCAAATTTTGGAAGGGATCTTTTGATAATGTATTTGGAGGCTTCTAGTAACTGATATGTGGGGAAGGGATGATTATTATTTCTAAATAATTGTTGATTGACTTTTATACGTCAGCTCAGTATTGTAACTCAGGAGATTAGGTTTCAGGTCCCTGATTCGCCCACCATGCATTTTATTAGTAAATTTGGGCACATGACTTAAACCATTGTGGTGGTAGTGCCACCTTTTGCCTTGGTTACTGAAATCATAAACTCTTTGGAGAGAAGAGTTTTTTGTAATGGGCTTAACACTATTTCTATTTCTTGCATTTTCTCATTCATTGTTTCCCAACCACTGTCTTAGAAATAACCTGTTGCCCATGAGACTTTAGACAAAATCAGAATGTTAAAATGAAGGGCAACTAAGAGCTATAGTATAATGTTTCCTCAGCACATTATCTGCTCATTATTGTTACCTAAGGGCCAGAGAACTACGAGATTATGTATAGATACTATTGTAATACCACCTTTATATACACATCAGCAGATGTTAGATAAACCTGTGTGCCAGATCACAGTTCACTGGAAAAATATTTCCAGTGTGTGGGGCATAAAAATTCCCCATTTTTTCCACTTTCATTTTTATGTACTGGAAAAGCCTAATCTGGAAATCTTATAGCTGATGTTCAGAGCCTGGCTTCTTACTGGAATGGTAGCAAGCCTCTTTGGAGAGGTTTTGGGATTCAGGTGTATAGCTGAAGTGCAAAAATTACTTGAGCGTTAAGGCTACCTAAGGACCTTATTCTGTATCCTCTAAGTCTATACAGGAAAGGGAAGAGAGGATTCCTTTCACACTTTACACTCACAACCTTCCTTGTCCACATTAAGAATCACATCACTTCTGAAGTACAGGATAGCCCCTTATTGCCTTAGTTTCCTAAGGTAACCTGATTGTTCATGTGGGCATAGTTAATCTTCCAGACAAAATAATAACAAGTAGTTTTTACTTAGCTTGGGATAACATTGCTTGCAAACTGTAAGATACCTTGAGAGTGTAACACTTGTGGCAGAACAATTCCTCATAAAAGATGATTGCAGATGGCAACTGTGCATAGATTTTATCCAACAAGGCACTTAAAATTGGACCTGCATTAATTTTTTTTAATATAGCAGCAGTTAATGCAGATGGTAATTATTTTACTTGATAGCTTCCTACTCGATCTCTAGCACTTACATATTAGCAGTGACAAATATTTTATTAGTCTCATAGTCACAGCACCCAGTGACTTTTGCTACATTACAGAAGGATGTTAATGTAAAGAATGTTAATATAACAGCTTGAGAGCAAAAAGAAAAAGAGAATGGACAATGACACGTGTAGTGCTGTTCAGCTTGCCTGGTTGTAAACAAAGGAGGATTGGTAACTGAAGTTGATATTATGGCCTGTTGTCTTTTTTAGACATCAGTTAGGACTGAGATTCTAAAAGTCCCACAGAACTGTGGTATCCAGCTCTTGCTGATGCCCTAGGAACTGGAAGCTTGGCTCATTCGGGCCCTTTTAAACACTTTGAACATGAATTATATTTCCTGGGACTGACATGATGAACAGCAGACATGATGCTGCCCTTCATTTTTATAAAACTAGCATGTTTTCTTCTTAGGTATAACTTCCTTTCTGGGCCTACTTCTAATCTGATTTTTTTCTTTTCTCTAAGGGATAGATAGATACGGTCTAAACTTTTACCCTAGGAATAAGGTTCTTCTATATGGCAGTCATTAACATCAATGGATGTACAAAATTTACCGCTGCTATGGAAACAAAATGATTTAATGTATTAAGCTTTGCTGATGTGGGGACAGAAATAGATTTTTTGATAGTAAGCTTCATTCATTTTATTTTTAATTCTGCTCAAGGGATTTCAAGGACTTGGTTTTCCACTGCCTTATTCCACATTTTACCTACTATAAGTCAGCAGCATTCAGCACAGCTGCCTGTGGAAGTAAAGCAGTGGAATGAAGGAAGTCTTGCATATCAGATTCTAACAGCACAGAAGAATAGTGACTTTGTGCTAAGAACTGACTTGTAGATTTGTTTTCCTATATCATTCACAGAGATGTTAATGGTATATTTTAAAGGGTGTTTTTTGTCCTTTGGCACTGGAAAGAAGGGTACTCACCAGAGGTCCAGGAGGGCCATCCTGACCTGGTGCTCCAGGTAGACCTTGTTCTCCCTAGAGCAAACATATGATTAAGTTTGCTTTACTAGACGATATACAAGAAATACAACATTTAAATTATTATTATATACTCAATTTACTCACCACAGGGCCAGGAATGCCTCGGAGACCCTCTGGGCCAGGTTTTCCTGCAGGTCCCTGAGGACCAACTGGACCTGTTTTTCCAGGAGCACCTTCTGCACCAGGTTCACCCTAGAAAGAATGTAAACAGGTCAGAGAGGAGGGAGCTGATTCAGCTGGGCACTGTAGGGATATACAAGCCACAGAGCACAAAGAGTTTCCTCACTCTGTTTTTCAAAAGCTAGTCCACAACAGGGTTCTCCACAGGACTGTTTTCTGACCAAAATTATGTGGTGCCAGCAAACCATGCTCACCCTGCTTTTCTGCAGTGGTGAGATAAGTTGTGTCTGTGCTGGTGAGAGGCCACCATGTACTGCCACAAACACTGCTGAGGTAAGATCTCTTTATACTGCTTCCTCCCTTGTCCACAGAAATGAATCGGACTTACTGTGTCATACCACTGAGAAAATGAATTTCATGACTTCTGTACTAATTCTGGCTATTAATTTGGATTTTAAAGTTTATCTATGATTACTTTGATGAGTTTCACACTCTCAGTGCACGATAAACAACTTATTTATTTGTATATAGTTTACATTTCCATGCTCCTAAAAACAGTTCCCAAATGAATTACCTTTGCACCTTTTTCACCTTGTCTGCCTTCAGCACCAGTGGCTCCAGGAGGTCCCTGTAAAAGATGGAGAGCCAGCTCATAATCTCAGTTTGCTAAAATATTACAAAAATGAACGAAATCTGAAAGCTCTTAAAAATTTCCACTGTATTAATAAGTAGTAAATGCTAACAAAAGAAAACTACATTTATTTCTGACAGTTTATTAAGAGGATAAAAATCTCATTCAGTCATATCAACTCTTTTTCCCTTTATAAAATTTTCTGGGCTTTTAGAATATCTAAAAAAATAATGAACACCTAATACCTAGTTTTAAACTTCCTTGCATTGGCCTATTTCTGTTCACTCGAGTTTATCCACTGATTCCAAAAGGGTCTGCCACAGAATGGAATATATATCTTTATTCTCTAAGTCGGGGATGGGCTTAGTACGCCTTTCAATTACATTTGGACAGCCAAAAGTTGATACATGCCTTACTGTTATCTAGTAAGTATGAAAGGAAAAAAACATCACATGACTAAAGGTTATAAGGAATGAAACAAGGACACTAACTGCATCTTGCTCCTGGCAGCAGGTTTCCTGCTACTGCTCTACAAACTCTCTGTTTGACTAAGAAGACATGACTCAGTACTGCAGGAGGATGCTGAGATGGGATAAGGTTGAGGTGAAGTTCACAAACAGAAGTTGCAGTAATCCAGCAGCTCTGTGGCTATGTATTGCTGCTGTCACCCTTTTTTCATTTTCTTAAGGTTTCAATGGAAAAAAAAAGACATTTTTCTCCTCCAAAAATAAAGGGTTGATTTTCAGCTCAGGGAATTAATACTCATAGCTTCAATTATGAACAGAAGCAGTATCTAGAATTTAGTGTTCTGAAATGGTTCTCCTAGATATACTTAGTTTAGAAAAGATGCACTCAAGATAAAGGACCAACTGTTTTCATACAAGGTTAATTTTTAGCCTGGGATATGTCTTTATTACAACCAGCTATTTCTTGCCAACCAATGAGTAGCTTAAAGCAAAAGGAAAGAAAAATGACCATGATCAAATACAAGGCAATTTTTTTGAATCTATAAAACTTGCTCTGTAAGACTCATCTGTTCATTAATACAATATGCAGTTTGTAATGCAGAAATGACAAAAAATGTTCTAAGGACCAGCAGCAAGAAAAAATTAACCACTTACATTTACTTATTGTCTTTCTCTTATAACAACAGACAAAAAAATGCGGCCCCTAAAAGTAAAGCACTAAACTACATTCTTAATTCTACAGGTGTGAACTATTCTTTCAGTCCAGCATCTACCTGTATGCTTTGTGAGCTCAGGGCTTTAGCTCTCAATTTGACCTAATAGCAACTTTTTATATTACAGCTGAATTTAGCCCAAACTTTTTATAGCCTGATACATTTGGCTGTCCACTACTATTGGCACATACCTTGAGCAACTCCACCAGTTTTAATTGAATTCCCGGAGATTTACATTCAAGATATAAGTATTTAGATAAAAATATATTAAGATCATTCATTTGCTTCTGAAATTAAGCTCTCTCTGGGGTGGAACTGAACATCTGCAGTGTTGTATGAACCTTTTGGCTGACAGAGGTAGTAAAGCTTTTCCATCAAAAATAATGCAAACTGAACTGAATTACCCACAGTGGACTCTGGCCATTTGTTGTGGGTATCAACATGTTGTTCTCTTTGGGATTTTTAAGAGCTGTAAGTGGTAAGGTACTTAGCTTTACATACTAAAAATGCAGAGAAACTAAAAAGCTCTGGGCAGCGCTGTCCAATTAATAACTCTTTAAAACAAGAACAGTTTTGCATCACTGCTGTTCCCAGTAGCAAGCTCTAATGCATATACCCCTTTGTTGAGCCTGTAACTGGTTGAGTGGATTACAGTTTGCAGTGATAACAAGAAAAATGATTAGTAGGTATATAAAAACACTCAGAAACATTTTAGAAACAGTACTTTTTCCTAACATGTATTAATCTACGTACCCATTGTCTTTACTGCTTGCAAATTCCCTTCACTCAAGTTCCCACATAGGTTATAATCTGCCCTACCTCAGAAACTGAAAAGGGTTGAGTGTGGTAGTTTGTATTTGAGAAATATGGTCTCTACATAATCTAGGAGTGCAGCTGCAACATGAATTAGCAGAGCTAAAAACACTGTGATCGCTAAATTACAAATACAATGAATCATGATTGCTAAACAAAAGGGGCGCATTCATTATCAAACAGTGCCAATGCTGTACTAAGCGCAAAGCAGCTAAATGAACAGCTTTTTCTAACAGGCTCTGATTGCTGGCATGGCACAGATGGTGCTTCTACAGCGAAAGACTGCTAATTGATATTTATCTTACCTTCCTACACTTGAGTTGTTGGAGTGTCTGGCAAATTTTAACTGACATAAAAGATCTCAATAACAATAACTTGAAATTAATGCTGGGTTTTCCTCCCAGCTACCATGGTGATTTTTATGATTGTTTCACTTCAGTTTGGATTTATTGCCTCTAAGCTTTTACACAGAACTGAGAAGACAAAAAAAAAAAAAAAAAAAATCCTGCAGAAATAAACTTGTCTTCAATTTTTGTTACAGGAACATATTGGACATTTTTGTCTGTTCTGTGTTGCAGGATTTCCTTAAAATAATTTAAAGTGTTGTTTACAGCTGTCTGTCATCTGACTTAAAACATGATTTTCAACAAAGAAAACCATTACCACATTTCATCAGTTTATTAGGATAGGGACATAGTGTGCCATTATATTATTAGATGTTCTGTGTATTTTTAATCAAGGAAAGACAGGAAATCAGTGTAATTTACAAGTGCTGTGGGCACCTTGCTGAGGCACTACGATGCTGTAGCCAAAATGGAAAGAATCTCCTTCAAAAAATGTTTCATTTTTTTCCTAATTATTCAGCATTGTAACTGAAGGGAACTAACCAAACAAACTTCTGAGTTTCAAATTTTAGAGGCTGCTGGTGCTGCAGTATTGATATCTATTCTTTTATTGAATCAGGCAGTATGCACTCCAGTTTAGAACAAGAATATAGCTAAGTCTTGCACTTCTTTCTTTAAATTTGCACTTTCTTTAAATTCTAACAGTTTTAGAGTGATATACACACTCTAAGGCAAATGTGATCTAGACATCTAATTGACACTAATAAAGAAAACATGCCAGACAGCAGGAGACACAGCTGAAGGGCCTAGGAAGCTGAACGGCTAAGAAGAAAATAAGCAAAAAGGATTATTTGTGTTGATTTTTATTGATTGCATATGTTACTTGTTGTAAGAATAGATATGAAAATGAATGTTTGATGATGTCTTTTCCTCCTTATGTTTTCAATATTTGTCAGATAAAAATCAACGAATTCAAACTATGTAAGATATTACACAGTACTCCATGGCACAAAAGAAGAAGTGCAAAGGGTATGTGCAAAGAATAAGTTTCAGAAGAAGAATAACAGTGTTAATTGTAGCGTGGTTCAGTCTTTGTATCTACATTTCTAGACAAGCAGGCATTGGATCAGGAAACATTGACCCACTGAAGCCTTTTTAGACGTACCGCTTTTCAGTGTGCCAGCCATATATCTGCTTTCAGCTTTCTGAGCAATGTAGCTCAGTTTATTAACTATTCACTTATCTTCCACATTGTAAAGAGAAACTGAAAAACTTTGCACCTCTTCACAAATGCAGTCTTCATACAGTATGCTGTTGACCCATGCTGAGCAACAGCAAAACTGTACAGCTCCAAACCCTCACTGACAAGCCCATAGCAATTTGTGAACTCCTTGGTTTTCTAGGACTGCTCCAACAATAAACTTAACATTCTGATGCAACTTTCCTTTTTAGAACATTTAAGAACACTTCAGAAGTACATCCTTCTGTGAAGCAGGCAAGTTGCTTTATTCAGTTTTTGCAGACAGAAAAATTCAGACAGCAATATTAGGAGCGTTTAAAAAACATATAATAGCAAAAAGATTAAAAAACGGCTCTTATTCCCAGTGCTGTGTGTAAGCCATTAAGTAGTACACTGTCTGTCTGTTCAGCTTCAAATATCATATACATACATGTAATGCCTCAAGTTTTCCAGATGATCTAGGCTGATTTAATCAGTGGAGACCTTGTCAAAGGATGGTGGAAAGTCTATACTGAGAGGAAGATGTGCTGAGAAAAAGTGGCCATTCTCAAATCAGACAGCACTGGTAAGGTTGGAATTGCATCCTGGATAGCTGAGAAGTCAAGTCAGTGATGTGTTCTGTGCCTCCACTAAAAATTTGATTGTGCTGGATGTTTTTTTTTTAATATATGTAAAGTAAATATGACAGCTGATTAACTCATAGCCATTGTGTACAGCCTCTGAGGTCTTGATCTGGCAAGACACTTAACTGGGCACTGAAATCTGCAAACTCAACCAAATGCTTATGTTTCCTAGTAACCTTATAAGCTATGTTGAATCAGGAATACTAAGAAAGTTGATCAATTTTTGCAAGTAGCTATAACAGATTTCTTTAAATAATATGTTTACTTTAAAAATTCTTTCTTTTGCATCATTAGGCTTTTATGATTTACCAGAAAAATATGTTTGGAAACATTGTATTTAACTGCTGCTGAGTATCCTTCAGAAAGATGATACAAAACTATTCGCATTGGCCAGCTAGAATGATAACCTTAGCACTAAAATACAGTTTAATGACTCAGGTTGTCTCATCTACTCTACATTTCAACCTATTGAAGAAATTAACTTCAACCTATTACAAAGTTATGAAAGAATATATACAAACACACACACACACATATATACATATATATATGCATATTATATATATGTATAAGGCAATTGATAACAACATTTTCTCTCTGACTTCAATAATAATTATGCCATGGTTTTACTTCTACACTACTCTCATTCACATTCTGCAATCAATATTCCATTTAACAGATTATTTCTGCCTAAGAAAGAGAAGCAAATGCTTTGGAGTAAATTCCTTTAATTTTAGAATTATATCCTTTTTGGGGATATCAAGCATAAGATTGTTTTTTCTTGTTTACACCAAGGGAAATATATATTTCTCAAATACTTTTAACAGTTATTCCTGTGTTTTTACTATAGTTTCATCTCTTAATAAAAGTTACAAACCAAATTATAATTTATCTAGAACAAAAATTATTGTCTTGACTATCCAAGTAAAGCAAGATATATATACATATTATTGTATATATGAAATACTGAGCAAAGCCTTTCTACATCATTGGCAAGATGCTTTTCAAAAACGATTACTATTTTTGAATTCCACTATCATTAGAGTTAGTAGGAGTTTTATCACTGATTTCAAAAGCAGAGTTTAGTCAATACTAAACCAGTTCTAGAAAGTCTGATCCAATGAATATGTAATTTAAAATCAGTTGTTATTTTAGTTGTTATATATTCTTTTGTTGTGAACTAGAGAATCTGGCCCTCCATTTGTTAATGACAAAATCAGTTCAGCTAAATATTTCCCATGCTGGATTTTGATAGCTCTAATTTTCTAAACAGTATGTGCACAAATCCATGCTAGATTTGCATGCACAATTACTATGATTACTTACACCATAACCATTTAGATTTACAAAGCCTTCTGAGCATTCATTTATCTGATTTGTTACATGCAAAGATCATTTCAAAAGTCAGAATCTGTAAAATATTAATTATGATTGAATTAAAATTAATTTTTTTCAAGAATATATGTAATCACTTTTTCAGACTTTATCAGTGGTTATAACACAGTGTGTGCTACTCCTAGATTATATTTTTGACATATAAATATATATATTTAACCTAGTCATTCATCTGAATGTAAGATTCAGTTCGGAAGATGGGCTGATTTCTTCCCTATAAAAGCAAAAGCATTTACTGCAATAGCAGTTTCTGAAAGGCATCTGTGGAAGTATTTTTTGGAAGAGCAATCACTAGGTCTGAAAATAATATATTAATTAGGGCATGCATTTTTGGATGTGCTAATGATCTATTCTTGTGTCAGTCACAGGCTTTAACCTTTTCTTTGGTTTAAACTTGAGCTTAACCTTTTATTTTGATTTAGACTTGAGCTAACTGGTCATTTGAAAGCTAGGGAATTTTACCTCTGCAAAGCAGAAATCTGGAGCAGGCTCATCATTCTGCCATGTACTTCCCAAATGGTATTTCTTAAAAGAAATTCACCATACTGCTTGTCCATAAGACCCTTTGTAAGTCCCAGAGCTAGTTCAAACCTCTGGTACTTATTGTCAAAACCTTTAGAGCACCACAGTAAAACAGTTTTGATATCTGCTTGTCTCACCAACTGATAGTAATCCTGTTACTGGTATTACCCATCACTAACCAGGAAAATCAACTTATTCTTGGCCTTCCCTTGATATTTGAATTTTACTGTAATTATGTATCTGTAGCTGAAGTATCTCAGATACAATGGGAAAACTGTATTCATGTCCATGTCTTTCATTAGAAGCTGCTTCTCAGGAAACCCTGGGGGAACCTCTCTGGAACCAGCAATATTAGACACCTATTTTTCATAACTCAGAAACCTGGTAACAAACATAATTTCATACAACTGGGCAGTGAAACTGAGTTCAGGTCAATTCCAAGTTACCAAGGGTTTATGGATAAGCAAAACTTTCACAAGATTTCGTTTTCAAGCAGGACATGCCAGTTCTTTTGGACTAAACAGTTTAATATCATTAAATTGCCCAGATATGACTGACAGTAATTGATTCTGAAGGAAGGGGGGCCAATGCAGGCATTGATATGGAGGGACTTCCAGCACTGGCAAGAAGTAATTACAGGGATAGTGAAGCAGTAATACAGAGATGCAGTTTAAGTGCATGAGAATGTGTTTGAAATGAAGAGAGATGGGAGAAGGATAGAAGGGGCTTAGGGAACAGAATTGGTCTAGAGAATGAGAAAATGCTCAGCTACTGTAGTGAATACAATAGGAAAAAAAAGACCATAGAACAATGTGAATGAAACAAACTTTGACTGAGAAAGTGGTGAAGCATTGATTGGTGGAAGAGGCATTGATTGAATAAATATAGGGGAAAGGGGGAATGAAAATTAATGAAGGACAAAGTGTGGATGAGGAGTTCAAGGGACTAGACTTAACAGTATGAATCAGCTTTCAGCTTGTCATTTTAGAGACAGAAAAGCAAAAAATGAGGTGTAATGTTGCTTTCTAGTAGTTTTGTCAGAGCTCTGCACCTCTATAGGCAGCAGCATTACTACTGAAAAGACATGTCCTAATCCAAATGAGAGGACATTTGCCAGGGCTTTTTGTTGAAACTGATTCTACCATACCACTGATTAAAACTAATGAAGAGCATATGTTTTCTTCATTATGCCAGCAAAGTATGAAGTGTTCAATCCTTCATTGTTTCTTTCAAGTATAACATTAGTACAACACTGGCTTTCTACAAGCTTGAAGCTTTCACATACTCATGTGATACAGAATTTGATGCTACAAAGTGTTTTCTTCAGAATTCAGGAATGGGATCACTTGGCAATACTTATACATAGCTTTTTCCTTGCACTATCACTAATTTGGAAATGTGTTGAACCACAGATTATGGATGACATTTGTATTTCCACAGTGTTTTTGCATCTAAGTATAATCAGGTGCAATATGTCCCGTCTGCTAGGAATAAGCTACTGCCTTTCCATGTAATAAAGTAGGAAGTTGTAATCTGATGCAGAACAAACATTAATGGCTAATATTCAATCAAGCTGTATTCCAGTTCTAGTGATAAGATTCCTAATGCTACCATAATCATTTGCAGTATTATAAATGTGTTGCAAGTTGGTGCAGCAAATAGATTATTGTGTAAAATAGATAAAACTAATTAAGCATGTCAGTTCACTCAAGCCTATTAAATAGACCAATTTAACACATTTTGTTAAATAGCTCTCAGCTTACATTTAATGATGCTGTCTTTTTTTTAAGTGTAAAAACTGCATCTAATTGCTCTCTGAAGCAGATCTAAAGGTTGATGCATCATACAGTTCTATAAGTATAACATTATTTACTGATTTTGATGAGCTGTATTTGTAAAGCCTGTGAAGCTTCAAAGACTTTAGGAATAATGGAATGGCTTCATCAGTTACAGAAATGTCTGCTTGCTAATTTTGTTTGTGGAGTAGATGGCATGGGTTTTCACAGAAACTAAACTGAAATTATTTTATTTCAAAGGTTAAAGACACTAAAACAGGCACATTCTTCCTGCCCCCTACCAGCAATCATACACCTAAGCATGATGTTTTGTATTACCTTATAACATCAGTCTTTATGCATTTTTGATGTCTGCAGTGCTTTCCTTTACTCGCAGTCCTTCACAGCATGTTTGACAATACCAAGTGCATAATATCTTATTCAAAATAGATGTCTGTGCTTTTGTCTCCTGGCAGATTTTACCCAGCTGGGTATTTGAATGTGGATTTCCAGTATGACCATATGGATAAATAATTTTTTAGCTGGCTTGGTAAAATACAATGTAGATGTTATTGTACAAAGGACACAGCTTTCAGTACTATCAGGAAGGATGCTACCTCTTTTTGACATAATAGCAAGAAACCTGAGCTGAAATTAGTTTGTAGAACTGATTCAGCTGAACTGTTCTCATTCTTATTCCAGTACAGAGAGAGAGAGGAAAAAAAAAAAGCTACTTCTGTTAGCAAACTAGCAAAAATGCTAGTTTCTTACCCTAGTTGACATTGAATTCACCTGGCTGAAAAGAAAAGGCACATTTATAGGCCAGGAATACATTCTTCCCTATGTCTTCTCATTCTTCTTGATGTTGGCAAATAGGAGCCTTCATGCTGATGGATATATAGCTCTCCTGGTTGCTCATCAGGTAAGTGCAGTTCTAAGTTATGCTGCTGCTAATGCTTCCAGACTGCCCCAAATTTACTTGAATGTTACAAAATAGGTGAATTTCATGAGAGTAATGGTAGCCAGGAAAGGTGTAACATTTGTGTTGATTTTATAAATGTGTGTATACAGCAGTCTCAGAAGGAGCATGAGATCTTTCAGGTTCTCACCAGTGCAGTTTTTTGCAATTTTTGATTTCAAGCTATAGACAGACCATTATGCAACCTATATGTTAAGAGCTATTTTCCTCCTGCTTTGTGTTCCAGGAGATGCTGTATATCTTGACATACCTCTTTCTTCCTCAAAGTGCCAGATCCTAATAGCTAAACTCAAGGCAGATTAAAGTGCTTTACATCACCCATGTTAATGGGTTTTCTCTGCTGTTTGTATTTTTCAGTTCATTTGTCATTATTGAATAGAGACTACAAACATCATATGCGAGTGTCACAACATGGAAAACAAGTAGCTGAAATTTTCTAAAACATAATGTCTCAAAAAGAGAAAGTACAAGAAACAAGGAGAAATCACTTACTCTCTTTCCAGGTGGACCAGGTGGGCCAGCTTCACCTGAAGGACCTGGTGGACCCTGCAATTGAAAATGATGAACTCAGTGGCAAAAAAGAATAAAGTTATCATCTTTCTTCTGCAATACACTGTCCCCTTTCAATGGACAGGAAGTAAGTACCATAAACACACACACAGAAGTGATACCTGCTCACCCAGCAAATCCTTCCTTGGGATATGATGGGGGGGTCTACTGAAAGTTTTAACACCTTGTGTTACTGTACAAAATGCAGCCATTCTTTTTTCGCTTCCTGTTTGCAACAAAACATTTCAGACAAAAAGGTGGCTGCACTAACGTAACACAGGGTCTTAGCCTACTGCCTAACCCTATTAAAAAGAGTTTCTAACTTTCTAACTTTCTCAGTTTTCTTCTCCTGTGTGTGGTCTTTGCAAATTTTCAAATGTGAGGTCCTCAGGTTGTTACTGGTGCTGTACACTTTCATCATCATCTATGAGATAGCTGCCATGTAAGTGGCATTTCTTTTGAAAATCTTGTGTGCCTCATGTGGGTAGCTGTGATACTCTTCTTGTAAATATTGTGGGATTGCTGAATAGTTTGATAGGCTGTTCTTCATGAACACTTAACATTCTAAAAGTATTTACTTCTAAGTAAGACATATAGATACTAATTTCCTGAAGCGTGCACATAAACCCCAGTTTATAACTTAGTTCCAACCACGTGTCTTCCAATGCACTACCTTTTTTTTTTTCCAAACTGTACTGTATAGGATAGTTCCCTGATAATAAGAACATTCAGTGCTGGAAATGGGGCTTTCCACATAGGAAATCCTAGTTTTTTTGCAATCAGAAATTAAATTTATGTTTTGATATGGTGATCTTCAGAAATATAAGGACTTTGATGCTTAATATGGTTATTGCTCAGATAAATCTTAAATGTGACATGAAATACTGTGGAAATACCAAGATTTTGCTTCATTTCATCAGGTGAGCTGATGAAGATTATATAGCTGCAGCATTCCCTGTTACACTCAGAGCTGCTCTATTTTTAGTGCTTTCTCAGCAATTCAGGCACAAATCCTTAACACATCATTTCTTTCTACTTTTGAAAGAAATTGAGCTCTTGCCTCTGATTATTATTTTTCAATAAAATATAAAAAAGAATCTATTTAGAAAGTATTTTTAGGGATATGAATTTACAGAAACCACTGATTTAGGGTAGGAGTGAACATGAAGCTGACACAAAATGACAGAAACAACTTACAGGTTGACCAGGATCACCATCTTCACCCTTCTCTCCACCAACACCATCTTGACCCTACAGAAATCAAGAAAATGAGCAAATTATCAAATTCAGCTAAATCAAGTAATTTAGTTTCATATGCAAATATAAGGGCACTGTTTTTCTACAGAGCATTTTTCTAAGGACACTATTTTCAAAATTTTTTAAAGATTTCTAAACCTGCTTTAAGATTTAAGAAATAGCTCTTACAAGCAAGACCTCATCCCTAGGCAAGGGAGAGGCAGGGGTAACTAGAATTTAGTACAAACCAAGATTAGGAGCTAAAACTGTTTTTTAAGTATACTTACAGCAGGACCAGGTTCGCCAGGGGGACCAGGATCTCCAGGAAAACCAACTGGGCCCTAGATAAATTGGGAAGAAAGCAAGGAAAGTGTCATCCACTGAGAAGAAGGTAACAATCATCACAAAGTATTTTAGGAAGAATACAATGGATTTAGCTCTCATGTAGAAATTAATCCACAGTTTTATATGTAGCAAAGGTTTGATTCATTCAGCAGTGCTTCATAGTGCTTTGTGTTAAAATTAGTAAGCTCACTTACGGGGTTACCCTTAGGCCCGTCATCGCCTGGAGGTCCTTTAGCACCTGGTGGTCCTGCTGCTCCAGGTGGACCAGCCTCGCCTTTTTCTCCTCTTTCACCTTTTGGACCCTGCAGAAAACATAAGCACAAAAAAGTTGTCTGGAAATTGGGTGGCTAAAAAAAGATTACAATGATAAAACTCTTTCTCAGATCTGGGCAATGTTATTCCTTCTCAATAAATGCTGGCTTGTGGATGGGAAATTAGGCCCTCAGTCCCAGATTGGAATACCTGTGAATCTCAGGTCTGAGTGCCAACCTCTGCACCCAGATATGAATCTGAACCTATTTTGCATCAATGGACTGTCTTCAGAGAGAAAAACATGCATGACAAAGATAATACTTTTGGAAGAAGTGAGTACACTGTTATGAAGTCTTCAGCTTTGACCTCTAATTATTACAGTAAAAGATGTGGCTATAATTATAAACAATCAAATTACATTTCAAAGGTAGAAATTCTTCAATGGAAATTTAAAGAAAATGTACACAAGTGCACAAGCAATCTGATTACGTTTTCTGAAGTAAGCACTGCCAGATACCTTAGTTAACCATAATAATGGTAAGATGAAAACAAAATACTTACAGATGTCCCAGATTCTCCAGGAGGTCCAGGGTTACCAGCTTCTCCAGGTTCACCCTGTAAATGTATGCCAATAAATTGATGAGTCAGTAAATAGAATATTTCTGTGAATTTACTTCTGTTATGACATACTGCTTACGCTTATTCATGTGAACAGCTTACAGGAACTGTCCTTCTTTGGGTCTACCTAAATGGGGTTGAGTTACTCCCATATATTTTTGCTGAAATGGAATTTGAACTTTTAGAGAGAAACTATCAGACTAAGCTTTCAGTTAGAAAGGGAGATGCACATTCCCTTTGGGTTTTGGAAAATCTTCCTCTTTATCATGTACTGCAAATTTTCTGTTTGTCATCTTTGTTTCTAGTCACAAAAAAGCCAAGAAATATATTGACTATGCATGTTTTTTCTCCAGAACAGATATTTTTGCCTGGAAGCAAATCCCTACAAATAAGGGAATACTAATTGGAAATGAATTTCAATGGAACAAAAACATTATTTCTATAGTTAAGTGTTATAATAATAATAAAAAAAGTGTTAGGATAAAATAATAGCATAACAGTTAATAAAACTTTCACCACAGGCCACAGAGGCATACCCTGTGTATTACTGGTGATGGAAATTGCTTAGTAAACCAGATGGCTTTGAGGAGAACACCATATGGAGACAATCTGTGCAAGTCAAAGATTATACAATATTAAATGAACATATAAGTTAATTTAGTCTTTTTTTGTGCCAATACACAGTACTGTACATGTCAAAGACTGTCTTTGCAATTGTTCATTTTAAAGTTTAGTTTTGGCTGATTATTTTCTAGCTCAGTAGACTGATAAATAAACCTTTATAGAAAATTACTGTGGTACTAAAATGTTTAGCTATTAGACACAGATACACAAATCTATGAAGGGACAACAGAACCTGCTTTGTGATTGTCATGGAGTGCTGAGTTGAGAATTATATATTTTTATTCCATAGGATTTCTCAATTTAACTGTTAATGGGGGGATCTTTTTCCTGTAGCAGTGTTATAACTAGAGGTAAATATATACACCTTTTTGAAACCAACTAAACCTTGCCAGTAACCTTTCTGAATTATGCCTAAATATATGAATACTTCAGTGCTGAAAATTAATTTCATCCAATCTTCTTAACTGAACTCAAACACAGATTTGGAATTAAGCTTGTGTATCCATCATATCCTGTATGACCTGCATGCCCCTCTTCATCCTATGACAATTCAATTAATACAACATGCATCTCTCTCATTTCCATGCAGAGAGTGTAAAAGGGTAAATCAATAAAGATGAAATTTAAACAAACTCTTATGCTATAGATACTGAACTTTTATTCACAGAAGCTAATGGCAGCATGATGACCTCACTAGAACCAGAATTTGGCTCAATATAAATATTACTTTAGATGAATGGAAGAAGATATGACTACCCAACTGAATTCCAGAATCAGATAATTAACAGATTATCAGAATTTTGAAAGCAATATTAAAATATCCTTTAGAAAGGGCACTTCCAGGGGGTGAACTTGCCTTTAGAAACTGCAGTTTGTTTTATTAAACTTATTTAAATTTTCATTGATCTTAAGTAGCTATCCTTTTTAGTACTTAATACTCATTTGAGTATTAAGTATTAGTATGACTAATTTGCTTCTGTGATACAGCATTCATTATTAATAAAATGTCTTTTGGATAGTTCAGGTCAACAAGTAGGTTTTAAGTGTGTTTTCTATGAAAATTCATAATCTTAATTTTTCTTATCCTCTACATAGGGTTTATTGAATCTGGAGCATCATTAGTATTGTTTTTTTGTCCATGACAACTATCAGTCAGGTTAGATTTCTGTAGCTACAGAGAATGAGGTCTGGAATTAGCAAACAAATTGATGTTATTCAAGTTAGTGGAATATCGATAAATATACATTCTATCTAACAGAGTCCAGAATATAGACCTAAATTAAATATAGCCCTTCAGCAGGGTTCCCCAAAGGTGTGAGGATCTCTCTGTACATATTCTATTGCAGGACTAATTAAATGGGTGACATAGAGTGCAGACTGTGCAAAGTTTTGCCTGACAAGCATCTGTGCCAGTGTAATCCCATTTTAAGCTTCCCAGGGAGCAAATTCTTTTTCTGCCTTTTGCCAAAGGATATTGTAATTTACAATGATTCACATTTGATTTGAAAACCACTCTTTCCCCTTCCCATTGGCAACCTCATCTTCATTTTATGATCTCATGAAAAGAAGGGAAATGATAGGCTTTCTCTGAGCTTTTGAAGTGTACTTGGAGTCACTGGGAGAACACTGTGCTCTTGGGATCTTATGGATCCCTGCTATAGCACACATGTCTAAATTGGCAGATGCAGGCAGCCCACATGGGCTCTGTGCATAGTAACTCCACAAAAGAAGCACTGTGGAAGAGAGCAAAAGTGGAAGGGTTAGAAAACGTCAGGAGTTCTCCTCAAAGGGCATCTGTGGAAGACTAGTCTAGTTATGGCTTAATCTCACAGTAATACTTCTAAATCGTATGTTGCTCTATAAAAAAGCTGTGACTCTTCCCCATATGTAATCTTTTCTTTTTCTGATATGGATTTTTATATTCCAAACATTAAATGCTAGGAAAGGTTATACTTGTTTCAGACAGCTGTTAAGGGAGTTAGACATGTTTTGATAAGGAAGATTGTAGCTGATATGTATTTAGAGAGTGCATATTTGTATCTATTAAATAACTGTGCAATCTATAGGTTATTGTTCATCCTTGTCTTCCTTCTTTGCCTTTTCGGTAAGGATGGTATTAGTTCAGAATCAGAGAAACCTTCTTCATGGGAAATACGTTCTTTTGCAGAAATATATTTTATGATCTAATAGATTTTTTGAACCTCTGGAATTTTTTCCTCCTCTGTCATCAGGCCAGATCTTTCCTTTTTAAGACTAGTTCTAGAAAACTGTCCATACAAAGTACAGTGACAGAGATAGTGGATAGAAGTCTGCCACCTTTTGGTTTTATTCTGGAATACAGTGATTTATTTTGTAAGAATTAAAGACAGCCTTGCTACTGACTCGGGCTGGTGAAGAGGATTCAATTACACTTTTTCCTCCTTTTTGACATCCTCACACACACACACAAAAACAAAAAAAAAAAAAAAAGGTGACCCTAGAAGACAAACCCTTGTCACATAGATACGCATATGTGACTGTGTTGTACATAGGTCTATATTATGGCTCAGTGGAGAGGTAAATTTAATCCAAAGAGAAATTCTAAGGAAATGTTATATTTTCTGGGAGGGATTATGTTTACAAGCATGTTGGGGAGGTGGGAAGGAAGAGAAAAGATAGAGACAGTGAGTCATATGAGGTTTTTAAGTAATTCATCTGAAGGCCAGATATTCAGCTAGCATAAGTTGCCATAGCCACATTTTGACTAAATATCTTAGTGTAAATACTAATAAGATCTAGAGGCCCAAAATTACAAAGGAGATCCAAACTAGCCAATAATCTCCCGCACCCTATTGTCCTTATGCACAAGTCTGCACTCATTAAATGTTTACATCCAAACAGGTGGGTAGACAATGTAGACGTGTACACATGGAAATATCTGTGCAAACTTATTAGCCATGTTCTTAAACGTAGGGCCAGAATATTGAATTGATTTTGAGTCCTCTTACTTCCATCTGCAGTATAAATCAATGACTGATGAGGCACCTAATGTATTGATTTCACTTGTTTGCTGGGTTGGACTCTTTACTAGTGTATTGTTATTTTAGAATAATATAATGGGAAGGACTATAAATCTAGATTAGTGTAGTGGTTTTCTAATATCAAACTTTTTCTTATAGTAAAACAGATTTAAACTCTGAGAGGCTATAAAAAGAGTTCTTAGCTTCTGTAGATATTCATTTTGCATCACTCATTGCACTTATCACAGATTAGCCATAATTTAGAAAACTGAGTTTATATTTAGTAGGATTTGTGGAAGACAAACTTGAGGTTTCAGTTACTTGTTTTGTTTTCTTTCCATGTGGTAAATTCATACTCTACAACTTTATGGTGAAATCAAATAGAAAAAGCAATCTACATGTATACATTTTTTTTGAATAGTAGTTTTACATTTGATTGAGGTAAACATCTAAGGCCTAGTTTCCAGAAGTTGTGAGCAATTTACTGTGTATTTAGATTAAATATCTGCATGTTAGGTCTTTGACATCAAGGTAGAGATCAATATGTCTTGGTACATTTTGGTCTTGCTCTTTTTCTCAATCATAAGCAGAACAAAGAGAATAGTCTCCGAGTGGAAGCTGGTTTTAAGTGGTTCTGGTTGAGCGTAAGTCTCCAGACTTCTGGACTATTCCACAGAGGCTACAGGCATTAATAATGCAAGGCTACATGCACATTTGTACTGCAGATGTCTTTGATCATTTAGGCCTTTATGTGTACAGCGGAGGAAACAACAAGCTAGTTAAAAATACATGGCACTAAATGTGACAAAAATTGTTTAGTTTGCCAGATAGATAAGGGGACCTTGAAACCCTGGTATTAATGACAAAGTATCTCCTTGTAGTTCAACCATACAAATATGAAAGTGAACAATGTATTTCACTCCACAACAGTGACAGGGAAGATGCCAAAATATTTTTCCGCACTCTACAATCAACACTGCATTGTATAATCTATAGCATGATGTGTCCTCCTTGAAGGTGATCCAGAAGCCAAAGCATGCTGACATAATAAGAAAAACATTGGGGAAAAATATGGGAAGAAGAGAAAAGGGAAAAGGCATGTTTTGTTTAAAAGTGTGAACTGTCCTCCCATTTCAGGAACACCATGTGAATGTGAATGAATCACAAAACCAAACTCCTCCTGACAAAACAACTCTTTTTTATTTCTAAGCTTGCAGAACTCATTAAATGGAACTGAAATTAAGAAGGAAGGTGTCCTAACTAAGAAAAACCTTGGAATGTATTAAAACTTGAGAAGGAGGAGGAAAGTAATTAGAATAAAAACCTGTAAAATTATATGCTTGGAAGCATCTCTATATGAATGCAGAGAATATGGGAAATAAGCAAGAGAAAATAAAAATGACAACCAGTGATGCACAGTCTGAATTTCATGTTCTTGAATTAAATTTGGTGGGCTGACTGTCACAACTGGGGACTCTAAATCACACAGAAGAGCCACAGGAAGAAACTGAAGAGCAGGGAGTGCAACAGAAGTCAATGTTTTTACAAAATGACTGGAATAGAATTTGATCATGAAACAATGAAAATGAAAGAGTTGATTGAAACCAATGGCAAAATTCCTACAGACTTCAATGGGGCATAGTTTTATCTAAGCATTTTTTTAAAGCTGCAATGGTGCAACCCTGGACTGTAGTGTTCTCAGTATAAGTATTTTTTCTCTGTTTCCTAGGGGTCAAAAGAAATTTTTTTTTTCCCCACAGTGCCCATTTTTTTCTGTTTTCCACTGACAAACAGACTCTCTTTTTCCAATGATTTTTTGCCATCTTTACCAGCTCATGCATACAAATGTGTTTTTGGTACTTTTCCCAGAGAGAAAACTATACCCTGCAGCTCTTTATGAGGTCAAACTCCCTTTTAAGATAGCCTGGGGGAACAATGTCACAGGCTTGGCAGTTTAAAGGGAATATCCTTGTTAAAAAATAATGCAATCAAGCACAAGGGCATACTGCTTTGTATATTTTTAGCAATTACTAGTAAAATAGATTGAAGACGAAAGAAAGCCCCTGTTACCAAGAGATGGGTTGATGCTCAGTGTACATAACTGAAACAGAAGATGCAATGAAGCACTGTCAGCTTCAGATATGACAGCACCAGCATGAAAAATCTACTGTATAAAATCAGTATTTTCATTTGCCTGGGATCAGTACACTCTGATCTCAGAAGACAAAGAAGGGACAAAGTAAGACATTTTTCCATCAAGCCATCATCACTATTTTTATGTCATATCATTCTAGTACCCTCTTCACTGCATCCTAGAGCACTGCTAAGTGATTTATTTGATGGGCATGTAGAAAAAATCATGAAGCATCTGAAGATTCTATTAAAACAATAGTTTTGTAATACTGATAAGGAGTTGGTGATTCCTTTTGACATGACCCTAATATAAGTGAGGGGCCATTTGAAGAAAAATCATTTTAATGAAAAAAAACCCAGAGAGACGCATAACCTAAATTTTATGTCAAAACTATATTGAAGAGTATCATAAGAAAGATCTTTTGTTACCACAGAGGAATGAGAAGCTTGCAAGATACTGTAGGATGAATTGCAGATTTTTGTGATTTTTTATTATTATTCTTACAAATGATCAGGGAAAACAATGGCAGCTTCCTTATCTTTTGAAAAGAAAAAATATCTATGGCTCTGTTAAGCAGTCACATGCTTCTGGAGAGTGATTAAGAAGAGCATCATGGCAAATACAAATGGTTTTGATTGACCTGGTATTCAAGTTAGTATTTGTAAATGCATAGCTCTGATGGATTTGTACCTAGAGGTGCAATAGCTGTACACTGTATCAAATAGAGTATGTAGAGAAATGAAAGGCAGCAGAAGTTAAGTACAACTTCAGAAGTGCTGAAGTTCAGTGATGGTGAATGACGAAGATGAGGGAAAAGGTACCTGTGCATTTAATTATCTGGTGGGACAGGAAGAAAAAGGGACTAGGGAAAACTTGCTTCATTTTCTGAAAAACTATCAACAATATGTGCTGTCCTTCCTAGGATTCATTGACACCAGTGTCTTACTGAATGCATATGATATTCTGTGGCAAATATTTAAAGACTCAAGAGCAATCTATGTAGTTTCTCAACAAGTTATATATACAGTAACCTGGAATATATTTCTATTCTGTTTCCTTTACCTTATGCTCATTCCACTATCTTTTTTCAAATTGCCTGTCCCAAATTTAAAGAAAAATCTTACTAAATCCATAACTTTACAGCAAAATGCCTTAAGATTTACACCTATAATATGGCTGAAGTCATCTAATTTTTTAAAATAAATACATAAGTAGGAATTTCAAGGGGCTGGCTTTTGAATTTTGTGTTTGCTCAGCATTTTTAAATAGTCTATGCCGGTGATTCAAATGAATCACAAAAAAGCCATTAAATAAAGGCTATTGCATACAAAATCTTTCCTTTAAGAAAGAGAGCGTATGACATGTTCTTTGGTAAGGTATGAAATTACACGCATCCCCCATCCCCCATTTTCGGAATATTGATCTAAAAATATCAATGAAAATAATTTTGAAGAACAGATATCATACAGCTTCACTCTGGATCAAGTTTTTAGCTACCACAAATTATCCTCAAACTTTTGAATTTATTGGAACTGTGTCTGTTTGTATGAGGAATGGATACATATTGATGCTTCAGGTCTACTTCCCCCCAAAGATATGTTTACCATGGATACTTTAGATAGTAGCTCATATTTTCTAATGTTCCAGATAGAAGGCTAAATGGTATTCTGAGGCACACCAGCATAAAATGAAAAAATACTGTTGAAGCCAATAATGTTATTCTAGACATCAAATTATGTAATTAAGGAAATCATCATAACTTTACCTAATTCACATGAAAACTTCCTCTTTTCCTCCAAGGCTCTTTACTCTGATTGTTAAATGTTTTTTGATGTAAAAAGTGAAATAAAAGGCCAACCATTGTAAATCAGCTATTAGCAGTATAACTAGATGGCTGTCAACAATTATTAAGTCAATGAAGGATATTTGGGAACTCTAATGTATCTCTATAGCCCAGAAGAAAAATCAAAATGTATATTCACATTCCTATTCCAACGGTTTCTCTTTTTCAGAGGATATTATCAGCATTCTCACCTTTTCACCAACACCTCCAACAGAACCAATTGAGCCTGGGGGGCCTTGAGGACCCTACAATGATGAAAGATGTTAGTTATCCCAAATATAATGCTTGTTACTGAATTTTAAAAGGAATGTGATAACTGAAACATAGATTGATTCTTACATCAGCTCCATTAGGACCCTGGGGACCTCTTGGACCTGGAGGGCCAGGTGGACCCTGTATCAGAGAGAAAACAGAGTATATTTACAATCATAAAAAATAAGTCCAATGGGGCTTTTTGGTCAATGAGAAATAATATACTCAACCTGTAGAGGACATTTAATCTTCACAGTGGTACACAAGCTGTAGGGCCAGATTGTTGCCCAAGACATGAGATCACAGCGTGATTGGGGATTCAGGCTATGTTATACAGTACCTGAACTGGGAATGATCTGATGCTTAGGACTCTCGAGGACAGGCTTCCTGCATTGTATTTACCCTGAAGGTTACCTGCATACCCCTTCCACTGTCCAAAGACCCTAGCATTATCTTATCTGTCTGTGATAAGCCATGTTACTGTCACAGCCAGGTGACAGAGCTGCATGTTGTGTCTACAGATGGGCAATAATAAAGCAGCCAGGCTTGGCATAGGGTGCTGGAGATATTGTGTATGTATTGATAAATTGTAGAGAGCTTGCATTTCATTCAGGGCCCGGAAGGCATTTTATTACAGATAAACAGTATATACAGTGGAGGACATAGTCTCAAGATCACCCACAGAAACAGAGTAAATATAGCCAAGTAGTATTTATTTAGCATCTTTTGTCTTTGTCTTAGTGTTGACCTGCAAATACAGTCCCACGGAATCAGTGCTATGGTTCCCTGATGCTATGGCACAGTGCCCTGAAGCTCCTATTTCAGGGACGCAGCTCCAAACTCTCTCCAATGCAGGGGTGTCTCCTTTTTCTCTTTCTTTCATGAACATTCTCACTGTTGCCCTGTCTCATATAGATATAACATCTGCTTTCCTACCTACTCTTTAGAGTAAGTCCTTAGGTTACGTGAATCTTCATTTTAGAGATGAGGAGATAGATGCAAAGTAAATCCCAGAAAGAGCTGATAATACACAAAAAGTTTCATAATCAGGCACCAAATTCAGGTGCTTGATTTAGGAGTGCCTTATCACATTGCAAGCTACAGAGAAAAGATAATAATACATGGATGATTATTTATGGCCCCTAGAGTGTCTGATAGGGAAGTCTTACCATTGGGCCCACATCGCCATTTTCACCCTTTTCACCTGGTGGGCCAGGCAGACCCTAAAAAACATGGAAGATAAAAGAAAACTGTATTAGTAGAGTATCTGGAGTGATGAGATATACATCAATGTGAAACAATATAAATCACATCTGTGTGTGAAACTTGAGGGGAAACACAAAGACAAAACATTTTTGCATTAAAAGAAAAAAATAATTTTAGAAGGAGTTTTTTTATATTACAGCAAATATATATGTAGTCCTGGGATGTTTACACCAGCTGAAGCAGAACATTTTGAAAAAGAAGTTCAGACACAGACAGGCTGAAGTGGCTGACTTGAAAAACATTGTCATGATTCCAGTGGAGGCTTGGATATTTAATTGATGCCATGATACAGATGTATGTAAAAAAAACCCCCATGATTAATGCAGCACAGTGAAGTGGCATGCAAAGGTACCTAAGGTACCTCAGTATTGGAAGCCATATAACTACTTTAGCAAGGAGTCTAAGGGAAGTAATGAATCCTGCTGAGTGCCATTGCACTGGCATATCTTTTCTAAAAATGATGTTTGTTCTTGCTGTCTACTGTTGTGGAAACTTGACTGACTTTTCAGTGCATTGTGGTTGTTGTGACAGCCTATTTATTGTTAGATAATCAGCATGAAAGAGCCACCTTTCATTCATCTGATGATGCAGTGGTTTTTGTATTTTAGTCTTTGTTTATGTTAAAAGTTAATAGACTGTATTCTATTAAATGGAAGCCATAACTGATAGTAACATCTTCACTAAACTGTATGTATTGATTAGAGTACATGCTGAGCAGTGATGTCAGTGCATATTTCTTTCCATATGGGCATATGATACAATTTATAGCAGCAGGTGTTTTTATTGCTTTCAGACACATTAAATCTATTTCAACCTGGACTCATATTTAACTACTCAGAAACATTGTATAAACTATCTAAAGAGTGATAATGAATTGAAGACTTGATAATTCTGAAGAAAATGCCAGTCTTTATTATCAGATATTTAGTTCCAGTATAATGATCCAAAGTGTCTGTTATAGCAATGTTATGTGTTAATTAGAATTGATTTTCTATCATGCCTCTCAAAATATTTTAAATAAACCATGTCTCATTATTACTGTCTAACATTACTTTATTCTGGCTAAACTATATCTTAACTTTTAAAAATAAATACAAAATGATTCAGGTAATTCTAAAATTGCACAGCAGATAGTTTACAAATCCTGAACAATATCATACTCAGTGTCATTATAACACATTTATCAAGGTCTGAAAAGATTGTTTTTCATTGTGAAAAATACGACTAATGAAATATACATTAAAAATAATGTTTGATGTATAAGGAAATGCAAACTGATTTTATTCTTTTACTAATACTTTTCTTCTAGAATTCCAGTTTCTGCAATTTCCGATAGCTTGTTTCAGAAAGGAAATTTGATGTTATTTGTGGTATTCAAGAACCAATATGTTCAGCTTTTGAAAACTCTCCCCTTTACAGTTCTAAACAAGTACGTTATGTTAAAGATGATGGCAATTTTCCACACATGCCTTCCCAGAAGAAGGGGGATTGTTATTTATTTATTTATGGAGAAATTTTGATTTACCTCCAACATACTCTTGAAGAATCTAAAAGCAGTGCTAGGTCCTGATTAGTATTCATGTGTATACATTCACATTTTCTTACTTTTTCCACCCTTTTTTGTAACCTTGTAATATTTCAATGAATAAAATTTGAATTGACTTTAACATTTCCTTTCACTGTGAGGAATTTTAAATAACAATTTTGTAGATAATTGTACCAAACAGTGAGTACGGCAGAATCCTAGACTTGGACTTGGCAATTAAACATTTACTTGATATTTCCTTCTTTGAAAGGGTCTCCAAAGCCTCTCAGTGAACTCGAGTTCTAACACTGAAATCTCCCACTGATTTCACTGAATCAGTATTTCATGCATTACTGGACATGGTATTTTGGGAGTCTTTTCAGTTCCTCTTGATAATAAGGGATAATCGAGGTGTTTATCACTTTATACTTCAAGGTTTAAGTAAAATTGCCATAAATTGCATATGAGATAACTTAGATAAGCTATAGTTTTAAAAATTGTCTTGACTTTGTCTTTCTTTTGTAAGCAACTTCTGTATTTTTTAAAAATACTATTGAAATTATATTTCAAATATTAAAGAAATTCACAATTAAGTTAATAAATATTCAGAATTACCTATTTTCATTTTTATGAATACAAATATTTTTACTTAATGTCCAAGTACCATCAGTAGAATTTAATCAAAACAAGTGGGATATAGTTACCATGGAATATTAGAACTAAGAAAAATAAAGTTGTTACTCCCAAATAGATCATTATTACCATGAGAATTGTGTTAGTGAATAAAAGAAGCTCTTGATTTCTCGCTGGTACTTCAATACCAGTAGCATATACAGAATCTTAGTCCATAGACCAACATACTCAAATGGAAATAAGAATCAGAGAAATATAACTCCTCATTTGAAATAATTCATTCATGTAAGTCTCAATCTAATAGATTTTTATATTTATGTAGATTAGTATCCATTAAACTTAAAAGTTGAAGGTGGAATATATTAATCTTCAAAAAATATTTTAAATAAAAGCAGCATCCTAAATCTGGGAAAAATAAAAAGGATAATTTTATTTCACTCTCTTTAAAATACTGAAAAACAAAACAAACCATAATAAAATTTGGGAATCACTTTTTTCCTGATTTATTATTGCTGAAAATAAAGAAGTTTTCTTTTTCAAGTGCAATAACTTCTTTTGTGTGAATCTACATAAGAGGCTTGTATAGGTGCAGTAGTGAACTGTTCTTCCATGGTATTTTGCAATATTTTATAAACTTCACTGTAAGTTTTGTGAACTGCAATATGCAATAGAACTGCAATATGTGATAGAATTTTAAAAAAGATAAACTCAGATTAAGGTGTGGCTTAGTGAAACAGCTGATTCATTTGACACACTGTGGACAGGAAGGACACATGCTGTTTAGTATATTCACTCACCATTGCTACAGTTTTCCAATTTTAGAAATGGAACTAAATATGATTCATACTGAAGCATAATATATGGATTAGAAATAGTTTCAAACTGCTCTGTGTGCTAATGTTAAGTACATGAAAAAGAATCAAATGTCCTAAACATCTTGTTCTTTGTTTTGCTATACTTAAGCAAATTAAATTTTTAAAAAGCAAGATTTTTTGACTATAATTCTGGATGAAACAGTGAGAAGCCTAAATTTTAATATGTATTTCCTTTGTGTCTTTGGACTCATAAAATAACATTTTGAACAGGAAGAGAGATGAAACCATAGGAACTTGCTAATGTGGGCAGCTATGTATATGCATCACAGAGTTCTGCTAATCTTTCAGAACACAAGTGGTGTCTGTAACAGTATCACTGAGAAATACTGTATGCTGCCAAAAACTACTGCGAAAATATTACAAATGACCAAGTAAAATAGTATTCTAGATTGAATCTTTTCTTTAAAATGTGTATCTCTAGTAAAAGAATGTGCTCTTGTTCAAGCACAAATGTTTTGCCTGAATAAATGAATTACTGAGTGAGATTCTAAAGCCTGTTCAGGAATTCAGGTTCAGAGCATCCTACCAAACTTCTTCATCATTAAATCTGTTATTCATGCATGAAATCTATGAACATCGAATCTTTTAGCTATTATTAATTGATGCTATCACGTATGTAATAGTAGGCAACACTCTGTTTTTCAGTTTCAGACACAGAAATAAGAGTTCTTATAGGTGGAGAGCAAAATAATAAAGGAACTTACCTGTAAACCAATAGGGCCTGGAGGGCCAGGGAAACCTCGAGGACCTTCATCACCTTTCTGCCCAAACATCCCTTGCTGACCTCTTGGGCCTGGTTCCCCATCACCGCCCTATTTGGAAAGAGTGAAAAGCAGAAATATCACAGGCCTCATAAAATCAGAAAAAAATCCACTGAAATCACTGGAAAACAACTGCAAGAAGGCTTAGAATTAGCCCTAATATCTTTTCAAATGCATCATACCAGCTCCATTCAATGAAATCTGTTATACAAATAGAATACAGGCATATGCCCTGGTTTAAGGTAGGTCGAATAATATTGCATGTCTCACAAGAATTTTCCCTGAATAGCTCTTAACTGTCACATCTGCTTACACATTCTAGCTCTTGAATACCTAAATATCAGTAAAATACAAGAAGTACACAGTTTTATCAATCTTTATGATAGAAGAACTCAAAGCTTTCTAAAAAAACCCCAACTGGTTATCAGATGGATTTAAAAATAGCTACTCTCTCTTAAATGCTTCTGGTACCAAGCTGATTTTCCTACTGACTGTCATACATACAATCAAACAAGTTGGCTGAAAGGATTGGCCCCATTCACTACTTGCACTATTTCAGTTTCAATGATTCCTTCAAATTACTGCCCTGCTGTAAGTCTGCAATATAACAGCAACTATGCAGGCTTGTTTACAATAAACAACTGAATATAAGGGCACAATGATACATCTGTAAACAGTGATTTGAAACCTACTCCTCAGCAAGCAGCACAAATAACCATGCAGTTCTAAGAACTTCTAAGTATCAGACTGGTTATGGCAAGATTGAGGTTTGCTCTGATTAAGTATTGGACTACTTACAGCTATACCCGGGGCACCAACAGGACCCTGGAGACCTGGTGGACCTGGAGGACCCTGCAACAAACAAACATCCAAGAAGAAAAGTCAGTGATTATGGCATCTGGAATGAGATGAACAGCAAATACAGAGAGAAAAATATTTGCATGATTGAGGTCTATAAAGCATTTCTACACTTCTCCGGAGAATATGTAGCATTATTTGCTAGTCTTTTACATTCAGTACAGCCAAGCATTATTTGTTTAGCTCTCAAAGACCCAGATTTGCATGTCTATAATAAATTTTAAACTGACATTCATTGAAAGCACTTATATTTGTAATGTTTCAGGATATTTAAAATAGATTCCCATGCAAACATGAATCAAGATGAAAACAATTTTTTTCAAAATTAAAAATATCAGACTTTTTAATGAGATTTGTGCAGAAAAAGGCCAACCTTTAAAGCATAATCTAACAATTTATCTTTAGATGGAATGCTTATTACCTGAATCAGTTTTCATGAAATTGTAAAAGGTTTTTGTGATAATACAAAGCTTGTTATTTTGACTTCCATAAATCATGAGAAAGTGCAACATCTGAATGCTGAGTTACTGTTGAGCACTGGAAGTCTCCTTGATACTAAACCTCTTCTGTACAGAATGGCAAAAAATAAATGTATTCAAGTGGGAACTTCTTAATTTTTCCAGGCCCCTTACAGAATTATAACTTTGTAAGTTATACTGTGTATATTTTAGCAGTCTGATCTGCAGATGTGATGTAATGGAATGTCTAACATTGGGACTATGGGAATGCAGGGTACTGCTTTATGAAGGGGTTAAAATGGTGCCCTAGGTTGAATCTGCATTTTGCAGCAGCTGGAGGGAGTAGACTGATAAGGGGTGGAAATAAGAAAGTATAAAGCCTTACACCTAAAAGAGTTGCATTTTAGTCTGGGATTTCAAACGAGAAAGATATTTTCTGTACCTTCTAGGCTGGGAATTCTAATTAGTACAGAGGTATGCTTGAATTCAAAGAGCTTGCTAGGTTATTCTCTCCTTTATGAGGAGATTAGGAACAGGGACTTCTTAATTCTTGTAGCCTGTTTGTTTCTTTGGGTTCTATGCATATTTCAGGGCATCTTATTTTTCAGAGAGTCTGAAATTTCAAGATATGTATTTCTTCTCTTTTGTAATGACCATCTTTTATTCTTTCACTCTATGGAACTATGGTTTATATGATGGCAATGGGAGAAGCAAAGTTTTTAGTGCCTGTGGTGACATATCTCTAAACTAAAGGATTCATAGGAAGAATCCCATCTCTCCTAGAGACAGGGAGAGTTACCATGAAAAATGGAATTAGCATGCATGATACTTAAATCAGATCTGAATCCACTGCTCCTACACTACAGCATGCTTCTACCTACTAGTTCATTTAATAGGGCCCAGAACAAGATCTAGGCATCTTCTAATCTCACTCAAACACACATTTAGACTTTAAAGTATTGCTTGAAGGTTCTTTGCAACTGATTTGCAAGCACTCATTCAGACGTCGTCAGACTCCTTTTTCCATTGCTCTGGAGAGCAAAAGGAAACAGACCAATCAGAATGGTCAAGAGGGGAGAATCTTCAATTGGCAAAGGCAGCTGTGGTAGCAGTTGAGGTTTCAAAGCTGCAGATAGGTGGTATGTGAGTGATAAAATCTGATTAATCGCAAGTTCACTGATGGGCATAGTGATGATAGTTGAAAACTTGTGGAAACCTTTTCATCTGAGGTCATCACTGTTCTGAAATGTTGAAATTAGTTAAGTTTGCTCTCCAATAATTAAATATTAAAAAAAAAGTTAAAACTATATGGTAGTAGATTTCTTTACTGATTTTTCATATAGCTTAACATTACGGAAATTAAGCTAAAGCTCGGTATCACACAATCCAGTCAGTCAAGTTACCTTAGACACAGTAAGAGAATGTATGTCTATTCTTCGTCTCTTCCAGTTCCAGTGTAAAATGGATGAATTAAAATTATACAGGAAGAGTGCTTAGGAATGTACTTTAACATTAACATTATTTTGAAAAAAATCCTTATAGAGTAAGTAAACAGCAGAACATTTTTCACATGTGTCTTTGTTTCTGTTCATTGATGTATGCAATGTGACTTGCATACTTTATGCACGAACATTTTTTATTTAGGAAGTATGTACTGGACAAAGGACATTGCTACTCACGTTTTCTCCCTTGTCACCTTTACTGCCTTTCTGACCTGGTTCACCAATTTCACCCTGTAATTGAAAGTTAAAAGTTAAACTTCTCATTTAGAATGGTCTCCTTCACACCTAGCTGAAGTCAATATCACAATATCTTTAAGTGTTCCCTTTTACATGATTGTTCTGTCTGTTTTAAGCTGCAGCTTCAAGTGTGAAAGCCTGAAGGAGACAATTCTGCATTGACCAATCGTATGACATATTAATCCACATATTGACTGCTATACTGCAAAGGACAACAAGACCTGGCTTTGAAGTATAGTGCAACTGAGCTTTAAATAAAGGAAATTGTGTTCCTCATGTCACCTTCAATATGAACTAATAATGAAAGTACTCTGATTTACAGACTAATCTAACTGTACATGACTGAACAACTACTTCTCACTGTTATGTACAATATTTCAAAACTTCAAAATTATTCAAATTGCCAAGAAACCATGTCATAAAAAATTATTTTCTTTATACAATAATAAAAGAAAATTATGTTAAATCACAGAAAATACTCTCTGTTGGTAACATAACAACAGTAATTCATTATAAACATAAGACTCAAAGTCTTTACCTTCACACTATGTTAACTAACAGAACAGTGCTGAATCAAACGAACATGCAACATGATCCTGAAGGCTGCTGTGTTCTAAATTCTGTCAAAAGTCAACAGGATGTCTCTGCTGTGAATGATTTATTATGACACCCTCAGCCTAGCAACAGTGGTTCCAAATTGTTATACATATCAAGAATGTCTCATCTTACTCATTCAGTAAGCCAAGTTTCTAAAATAGGCAAAAATCAAATTTGACATCATGTTCCTTGATTTATTTTGCTACACTTTCATCCTTGTTTTTTTGCCAATATAAATGTTTGTCTACTAGTTCTTGAACACAAATTCTGACTTCCTGTGGCATCCGTCCCTCAGATATATAATAGTTTTTTTTCTGGGAGGGGTGGGTGGGTATTCTTTTTTGGTAAGAGTTGATTAGTTGCCATATTTATTGTGAGGATAGCTATTGCCAGAGAACCGTACTCAAGGCCTCAGAGATGCACTAATGCCAATTATAAGGATTCACCTTGTCACCATCTTCTCCAGGAGAACCACTTGGACCAGCAGGACCAGGGAGTCCTACAGGACCCTGTACTCCATCACGTCCAGCTGGACCTTGAGGACCTTTTTCACCCTGATTTTGAAGAAAAGAAAGTCATCAATATTATCACAGGAGACTAATGAAGATTATAGTACAGTGCAGATAATACACTACATAGCTGTAGTCTGAAACCACCCAGAGATGTTCACACACATCTGATAAAGTTCATCATATAAAAAGAAAGGCATTTCAGCCTATACTGAAACTATAGACCAAGAAAGATCAACTGCATTCCCCTGACAAATAGCCCTGACATTTTATTGTCATCATATGTGAACTTCATGCCCCGGTGACTCTAAAAGAGTTAACATGAGAGATGAATTTAGACACAGTCTTCAACTATTTATTTCTCACAGAATCCATTTCAATGAATGGTAATTATCTTTCATATTTGTACTAGAACAGTTAACCATTTTGCTTCCTTCAAAAATTTTTTTACATACTTTAGGGGCACAGAAGAGGAAAAAAAACAGGAAGAAGATTCTTTCTGGCATGATAGAATCTCCCATGGATGCATATTTGCAAAGTCAGTTCATCAACTATCTTGGCTGCAATCCCCAAAGGAAATAACATAGTGGGTGTAGAAATGGATATGCTAGAGGCAAGAATGCAGTTGTACATTATATTGGACTCTTGCTGGTGGATAGTTCCTTGATATCTGGTTGGTTTCAAATCTGTTCTAGCCTGTACCTGGGCCAGAGCAGAAAATAAGAGCACTTCTGGCTGCCTGACAGCTCCATGGTCTCTATTCAAGTGGAAGCTAGATGCAGCAGTAAGTTTAATTCCTAAGCTCCTTACTATACTCCCATCTCACACAACTTCTAGACAATTGGTTTGCTAATATTCAGAATCATCAGAAAACATAACAAAAATAGAGGCCATACTCTGTAATACAAGTCTGTAAAAAGAAAATAAAAGCTGAGGCATGCCTCTGTGACAACTGGGTGATACGGCTAAATTCATTCCATCTTAAAAATCAAAGGCATCTTGTCCTAACTTGGAACAATAAATAAGTGGATATAAGTTACCACCGGGGTTAAAGACACAAACTTTCTGAAACCTGATCTTAACATGATGCTGTTTTTGTGGGGAATTCAAGTGACAAAAATCTCTGCTATCCACAACTACTGGGAAATGTTTTGGTTTTGTTTTTCACCCTGCATTTGCTGATGACGACTTTTCCTTTTCCTGGCTGTTTAAAGGGTAGAGTCCAAAATCATGATTTGATTTTAGGAAAACATATTTTGAGGTTCCAGAAGCTGAATTCAAGAAAACTGAGAAGAATGATGTTACCCAAATGTCTGCAGAACTGAACTTGCCTTTCATTCAAAGAAAATCTGATGAGTAGATTCCAAAAAGAAAATAAGCAGGATGAGATTATTATGATGCATTATGATACATCAAAAGCTTAAAAAAAAGACAAAAAGAAAAATTAAAGAAATTTCTCCAGAAAAGAAACCATTAAGGGAAGAGAATGCATCAGAAAATTATACTCAGTGATAATGGAATGTGATGACAAGCATGCTTGTACTGTAATGCAGAGTGGCTGGGTATAAAATTTTAACGAAAGACTGCTTTGACAAAATATTTTTGATTATATTCACTCACCGCTGTGATGATAATGCATTCAGTCCTTCTTGGGTATTAGAGAATATGACAATAAATGTCTTACTATTTAATTAATTGCAATTATAAAAGGAGTAGTGCAGGTATTTTGGGGATATGTTCAAAAGGCAAATACTGGAGTGGGAAGAAGTAGTATTCTGGAATGAGTAGTAACTTCTGTGCTTTGACAGTCTTTTGTGACTCTGTGATTACTTACAGGAGCACCCTTCTCCCCTGCAGGGCCTGGAGGACCCTGAGGTCCGGGACGACCAGGTAGACCAATTGGGCCAGCAGTACCTGCTGCTCCACGTTCCCCTGGTGAACCCTGGAAGGAAATGAAGAATTATAAGAGAATTCTGATGTAGCCCTGATAACCGTTGGTGTTTTTCATCACGCAGGTCAACACTCTTAATTTTTCATTCATCCTTCTATATGGAAGGATACACTCAAAGTTGAATTTCCTCTGTTAGTGTTGTTCAATTGTTTCAGATCAAACTTCATTTGTAGTTTAAAATATTTTAGACAAGCAAGCAATTCTAAGACAGTTCTTAGTGGTGTTTAGTTAGCACAAAAGAATCTTCCTGTGTTCCTTAACGTTTCAGTGTGCTCACAAGAACATTTGAAGTCATTCTGTAGCATGCTGTGACTCTGTTTAAATAGTAGACAATACCCTACTGGTTCATTTAATCTATTACCAGTCAAGGGCCCTTTGATTTCACACCTTTAAGAAAGACTTATAAAATAGGTAAGAAAACTGATGTCAGAGATAAGTATTTATTCAAGGTATTGCTACATTTGCAATGTTGCCTGTAACATCGTAAAAGTTGACGGAGAAAAGCTTCCAGAAAATATCCTGGCATTAGTATTTCCAGGGATAAATTACTCTGAACACAACACTGGACCAAGGCATGGTATATTCCTAAAATGAGATTAACAGCTGGAGAATGTGGTACTGAGTGCAGTACTAGCAACAGCAGGACCAGTGATGATCAGGTTAGAGATCAAAGTAAAAATGATATCCGGTGTGCTAGTGATAATTGTACTGCTAATGGCATGAGCAACATTAAAAACAAATGCTAAGAACTGTTTTATTGTCCTGAAAAATGTCACTAACACAGGAGACATTTAAAAAATTGTATCAGCCACTCACTGAAGCCAAGCTGTCAGTAACATGACTGACTGTCAAGATCATCATTAGAACTTACCACCCTAAAATCCTGCTTTAGAATCAAAACATTTTTGCTTTTCTTTTTTTCTAATAATTTGCTCTTTTGATGGCCACTTATGATTCAAAAAGATCTCTTTAGGTATAACTTCATTCCATTATGGTGCAAGAATTTTTTTTTCTTTTTAAAAAGAAATTCTAAATACATCTAATAACAGTGGCATCTATTAAACTTGTTTCACAACTATTAGCCAAACTGTGAAGAGCAAATCCTTCCTTAGTCTTTGCAAATGCAAATTAAATGCAAATTAAAATTAAAGGAAAAGATAAAGTCCTGACTATTCTTAAAAAAATACAGATTCAGTTCAAAAGCTTTTTAATTCCCTCCTCAAAATCATGTCTTATTCTGGAAATTTTCTTTAAGTGAAGGATTGATTTTATAACATTGCAATACTTGAAATGTTAGAAAGTGGATTATACCACAAATTTACTGTCCTATTTTAAAGCCTCAGCTTCTGAAGATACTGAAGCAATCTACATGTAACTTTTATAAGTATCTTTTGACAACAGAAAAGATGCCTGTTCATATTCAATGAGATTCCAGTTGGTAGATTCAGCATGTGTACAAGTGAAGCCAAAGTCTGAAAGAAGTAACCTGAAGTTCACACTCAACGTTATTTATTCAATACTAATCTGAATTTACTCTTTTCGCAAATACCCTTTCCTGTATTTTTATTAATGCTTTATAAGTATTCCTCATAATAGGAGTGTGCTTCAGCCTGTTTTCAAGACATTTCTTTCCTCTGTGTTTCCATAATACAGTAACATACTATTTTGATGAAAGAATATTCCCCATATGAAAACACAGAACTAACCCACACCACAACCAAAATTTTTGGTCAGGTATTATGCTGCACATTGCTGCACTGATCAGTAGTTTTCTGCATTTCAGTCCACCCATATAAAACTCTATTGAAGCATAATTATCATTTCGAAGTGTGATAAAGAGGAGGCTTGGGTGCCCATATTTTTAGATAATGACAGAAAGCATCAAAGAGCTAATAATGGACATAATAGGGGAAAAGACAGGTGCTGTATGTGGGAAAAACACTGAAATGGTGTTTTTCAAAACATATTTTTACAGCAAAGTTGCATTTTTACTGTAATACTGATATGCCTCACTTCTGAATGAATGATATGGTTCTTATTATTGTATTCCTTTAGTTGTCTAAAGAATTTTTTTTGTATCTGAGGCTACCAAAGCATGCATTAGTGAAAACTTAGTTTCTGCCTTCCCTATTGGTTCTTCCTCTTGTGGCAGTGTAGGTGTTGTGCAGGGTTTATGGCCTTTCCATAAGAAGCCAATGTTTCTTTTAAATATGTAAATGTGCCACAGACCGAAGCTCCATAGCTTTTCACAAACTGAGCTCTGCCTGTATGATTTCTGCTGAATTGAGCAAAATGGAGAATGACTATGTACATAAAAATCTAAATCTCTAAAAATCTAAAAATCTCTAAAAACATAGAGGTACTTAGGTTGGACTAATTTGTTCCTGTCTTATTTACTGCTCTTTCTATGAGTACAGATGGCATATACATTTAATTGGCAATGAAGGAAGAAAAGGAGAGGAAACAAGGTGTTCTGATACTAATAAGCCTTTCTAAAAACCTACAAGGGCATACATAACAGTATAGATTAGAACTTCTACCCAAATAAATGGCATTTTAGAATCAAAACGTTAACTTTTGGCCAATCCATATTTGTTTATTCTTTGGTCAAAAGCCAAAATGTGCAGTAGTGATTTTAAAACCTTTTGGCAAGCTGGGTTAAATTCCAAACAGTTATCTATAGACAAAAAGTTCTCTATAATTCATTAGCAAAAAATGGACACCTGGCTGGTGGTGCATAGTAGCAACAAAATGACAGGGAGCAAAAGAGTTTGCCATAACATTTAGACTTGAATTTCTAATATCTCCTTGATCATGTGGGCAGATTCTGGCCAAGTATTCTTCCACGTTTGTTCAATGGATTCATAATGGCAGCAGAAGCACAGGAGAAAAACCTCCTATATCCTGATAAAGAGGTTAACTGCAATCTAACCTGGCTGCTTCCCATCTCCCCACAAGGGTCAGCAAGGGCAGGGAGGCAGATGCACAATGCTGTCCTGGCTAGAGGCAGGGACTGGCAAATGAAGGAGCTTCTTTGTGTTATTTTGCACCAACAGTGGCTGAGAACTTCAACAGGAATTTCAGCTTTGCAAGTCTTGATTCCTCCTGAGGATTCAAGACATACATCTTTGTTATTTCCTTGTGGTGCTTCTCAGAGTAAATAGGGCAGCATGGGAACAAAGACAACTGAGTATTCTGTTCCATTGTATTCTTGCAATGGGCTAGTCTTACTCTTACAAGTCGAATGGGAAGGACTCTGTTTCCCTAACAGAATCACACTTAAGGTTGAAATAGAGAAAACAGGCTCGTATGAACCAAAAATAGTGGAGATTATGCATTTTGCTGGTTTAAAATCTCTTTTCACTAAAGCTAAAATTACCTTTATTGTAGTCTATAACCACAGGATTTGAACATTTGCTCAGCTGCAGAAGTTAATTACTACTATTTTTCCATTTTAAAATATAGGTTCTATTTTATCGGAAGCAAATAATCTTCCAAGTTAAATCATGGGATATTTAAATGATATAAAACTTGAAGACTCTATATTATATAGACTTTGATATAGTTTAATATAGAAGAGGTCTTTTGAAAAGAGTCTATTCTTTGTTGAAAACTTTATTATTTATGCTTTCATTAAATATAGGTACAATTCAGAACTTTGAAAAAATTGGCAAAATTAATATGAAGCACAGACTGGGTTAATTGGTTAATATATCTTTTCTGATGCTTCCATAAGAAATAAGAAGAAAAAACTTAATTTAGTGGACTTAATCTGAAGCATAAATAGTTCTATGAAAAATAATTGAATAATTTAAAAAATGTCTATTCTCTGCATGCTATTTGTGTCACTAATAAATCATGTCAGGAAAAAATCTATAATATCATGCTATATAGTCATCACGTTGCTTAGTGGAGGGCAACTGTTTCAATTTTCCTTTCTTTTTTAAATAAGATGACAATATGAAAGAAAATTTTAAAATATGAAATACAGATAATAACAACTGGAAGAAATATGTTTTAAAAGCAGGGGTCATATGGCCTCTTATAAATATTTAAAAGATACTGTAACCCTCAGAAAATGGGCTAGGCCCAGCTGCATTTAAGGTTACAGTCAAACTCTGAGCAGATCCTGTTTTGTGTGTGCAGCTTCCAAGCACTTCAGGTCTTCTCTCCACTTCCGTTTTCTTTCCAGAAAAACACATCATCCTTCACCAGAATTATCCTCCTCTAAATCTTCTCAATATCAATAGGCAAGAGGAACATCCGTCTCACACTGTGACGTACTATGAAACTTCTGTAGTGATGCTGCTGAACAACCATCATGCTCTAATTTCTTTCTTTTAACTGATAAAATTGGCAAAAAAAATTCACTCTCCTTCTTCCATCTATCCAATCTTTTTTGACACTGCATGAAGAACAGCTAGTTCTAATCTGCTATTTAATTACCAAAAACACCTTACAAGAGACCCAATGATCCAACTCTCTTTGTGTGACAGTCCTCTATGACTACTGTCGGGGTTAATTATATGACACAGCCTGCAGCTGTCATTCATGTAACTGGTCTAAATAGTACATTTGTGTGCAATTCATTTTGGTTTCTCAGTGCCACCTTTGCTGATTACTAAGTAAGAGAGCTGATAGAAGATTACCCTTCCACAGGCAAATTGACCTGAGGAGGCGCAGCATGTCCGCTCCTCCCGGAGCAGTGGGGGAAGCTGCCCTGAGAGTGCGTATCCACATGGAGACTATGGCCCTGCTATTCTGCAAGGGGGCTCGGACACTACTCTAACAGGTACACGCCATGGTGGTCAGAAAAGGCTGCTCTGTAATGGTTTGTAATTCTATACGGAGTACAGTAGCTTTCCTTCTAATCCCTGCATGCAGGCAGAATGTTCCATTTTCTGTTGTTCTCTCACAGTGAAAATATATGCTCTCAGCATATGGAGGTACAATTTCTTTTTAATACAAAGAGCCTAAAGCTAGACTTCTTAACCCTTTGGGGATCTAAATCATTGGCTCTTATCGCCCAAATTTCTGGGACCTATTTGCTTTTCTGGAGCTGAATGAGAGATGCAGAGTGCTTGGATACAGTACTAATGTTTTAATTCCACTTCTTAAATTTGTAAATAACTTTAAATTGGGATTACTGTGCTGCTGTTTCTAATATTACGATGAGCAGTAATAAAGGTAACTTACATGGCCTTAAATTTTCTTCTCTTTCTCATTCTAAATCTTTTTGCTGCCAGTATTAAAACAGGATACTCGTAAAAATCTCAACCATTTTGCAAAGTCTATGCCTCACTAAAAACACTTCTAAAGCAAGATAAATAAGATTCAGGAGGAATTTGTAAGTGAAAAATTGATTTGGGAATGGACTTTCTGGAAACTGAGAAGCAGAAAGAGCTGTCCTCTCCTTCTAAATCATTTAGATCTTTCACATCAATTGAGCACTGTTAAAGACCTGTTTGTTGTAATAATATCTTTCCCTAGCTTTTCAGCTTGACACCTATAAGATATTTTATAACACTTTAAAGTTATTGGTAATCTCAATCTTCCAACTGATATACTGGAAGTGGTACATCATGGAATGGATAAGTAATACATATTATAGACTGAGACTCTGAATAGGCATTTTTCCCCCATGTTTAAGCAAGATTGAGTCTGGCTGTCTCTTGGAATATTAAAATTTGAAGGTGCTTTTGCCTGTAAGGGCTCAGTTTCTTACTCCTATTCATGGCATGGTTTTCCTGGATTGATCCCACTGGCGTAACTGGTACTTCCACAATAAGGTGCTTTTCTCTCTAGATTACTGTGGCAGAATAGAGTGTTGAATGGTTGCTGCAAGTGCAGAAAGCTGAATGGTTGCTCCAAACCTTTTTGCAAATTATTTCAGTAAGATCTAATTCTGCAAGACTGTTCAAATGGTATTTGTGCAGGAATCATAGATGATTTTTATTCTTCCAGGTGTTTTTTTGAAAGTCTGTGTGGATGCCTGAGTTTGAGTCCTATTTCTGCTCTTTTTTTTTTTTTTTTTAACTTCCTAAGACTTCAGTCAATTCAACAAAAAAAAAATCACTTGCCTGCAGCCACACCACCATGGTCTCTGATCCTGTCAGAACTCATAAGCTAAACAATTTCAGGTCAGCTCATCAGGAGGATGCAAGAATAGAGGGAAAAAAAATGCAAGTAACTCACAGATCTTTCCTACATCGGACAGCAGACACTAACAGTGGCCATAATTTCTGCTAGCTCTTTTTACTCAGCCAACCTTTCACATGTATATTTGCATGCATTTTTATTTGTCACACTTAAATTTCACATGAGTCATAAACAGGAAGTACAGATGCTGTTATCAAGAATCCTCTTATTTCTCTGTGAGAAAGACAGTGTAGACTCAGATCAAAGAAGAACACATTAAATTATAATCACAACTCAGAAAAGCATTTTAGGCAGGTCCTTAAGTCTGTTCTTCTTTTGCCTAACTTTTAAAACTTGTAAAATAATGCTGTGAATGATCATGTGATAGAGGGGTCGGTGCAGCAGAAGCAGAGCTGCTGCCAGTATATATATGTGCTGAATTTCTAAATTCTTGCTTGTGTTATTTTTGTAGGAAATCTGAGAAAGTCGTAACTAAAGACATTCAGTTTCTTATACTGATTTTTTCAATGCCTTGGCTAAAAAAATAGAAAAGTTATGTAGAACAGATGAGATGATAATAGTCTCTTCTGATCTTCAGAAGTGTGAACCATAGTTCTACATTCTCTTCCTAAATTTCTCTCTTTTACTCTCTCTATGCTTATTATCTTTTTTTGTCACTTTGCCCCTTCACTATGAAATAATCCCCTTTTGCTACTAAACTCCCTACTAACCTGTGATCTGTGGTACTCACATCTTTGAATCTTCTTTTTGTTAGTGTGTTGGGTTTTTTTTAACTTTTCTACAGAATCGAAATACTATGTTCTTGCCTTGTATTTCTCCTACACAGATTATAAGCTCATTAGTGACCTTGTTTTTATCTCACTTTCTGTGAAGAGATACGTAATTTAGGGGCCTTGTATGCATTATGTAATAGTAGAAATACTTTTTAGTGATGGTTAACAAAATGCTCAACAAGTGAACATCCCCATGACTAAATAATGTTATCAGACAGAGGAAGATAGCTCTAATTCTGGCAATGCTGCTAACTGAGTAGTCTATAGCTGGCTTATTCACAGTCCTATTTGGGCATCCTAGCTATAAATGAGCTAATGAAAAGTGACTGCTTGACATTCCAAGGAGCTTTCTCTCATCAGCATTCAGCATTCTATGCAGTAGTATGAGAAGGGAAGAAAACAAACAGAAGATAAAGATAAAAGATAAAAGACAACTGTTAAAAAAAAAAAGAAGAAAAAGACCTTGCTCTGGAGCACATTCATGCATCTCTTTCTTTTGTCCAAATCCCTCTAAGCACAGTAATTGGCATGCACAATATTTGGAATAGCCATTTGTTTGGTATGCTTGCAGATGTAGGCACTAGCCAAATAAAGCTTATGATTGAGTACATGTGCTAGTTAGGAGCAATTGGTATTGGCAGGCAATTGGAGGAAAATCATCCAGTGGCATGAATCTTCTTATTATTACAAATGCCAAATGCAGACTCCACTATAATTACACTTCTCATTACTGCATGTACCCTCCGTTGCCTAAAAATAGACTGGAAAATATTTTGGGACAATTTGATGCTCATGGTCTGCTATGAACTACTGTGAAAAGAGTGAGCTATTGTGGTTTAATTGTGGTCTTTGCAGATGTACAGAAACCTGGTATTAGGTGCACCTATGCATCTTTTTCACTGGAAAGCACATCCAAGATAAGAAGTTACTAATTAAAGATGAAATAGAAAAAAAGCCTACTGAGAACTTCTGGAAAACTTGTAGGTCAACTTGGTGTTGTTTGTGCCTCAAATATCCTGTTTGCAGGGCTATTATCCTACAATGAAGTCCACGAATACTTGGCAGAAAAAACACTAATGAAGACACACTCTATACGAAATAGAAAATGTCTCTTTCCACTCTGCCCAAAATACCTGCTCCTATTACACCTATTTCTCAAAAAAAGATTTGAGAAAAACATGAAAAAAATTCTGAGCTTCCTAAATAATTCTTTGTCTACATTATCAGGAAGTGTGACCCCAAAAGGAATGGACTTGTACAGTGAACCAGCTGGTACTGTGCTCCTGACACCCTTATTATGTGTATTTCTGGAATATACTTCATGCTAGCTGTGGTCTGACACTGAACTCCCATTAGTGGGAATGTATTAGAGGTAGTCCTGGAATTTCATCTCTGGTTTAGTTTCACATAAAAAGAAAACAGTTCATGTGCTACAAGACCACTTCCTGGTATGAACCATGAAAGCATGGTAATTGGGGATGTTGAGACATTCACCTCAAAAAGGCATTGATGTTCTGAACTAAAACACTAATGAAGACACACCCTATACAAAATAGAAAAACATGGAAAATATTAATTTAAATTCAAACGTGTATAACATAATTCAGACAACCATAACAGGGTATTTGCTTTTGCCTGACAGCCTTATGTGAGGTGTATTTATAAGAAACTATATGACAGTAGTGGCACGGCTACGGTGTGAATGGCCTGTCTGGGAAAGTGGGGTGTGTAAACATGTCACGAATGCCTGCGCTGCATGGTTTCTGCAGGCTCAGAAGAGTTTCAGTTCATTGCACTAAGATTCAGCTCATCTGCTTGGAAGCTGAGTCCAGCCTTAGCTCCTCTCTTAATAGAAAATACAGACATGACCTTTAGATTGAACAGACTATTCTGGTCTGTGCTTTCTTGTTTCTGATTTATCTTTTCTTCTAACAGTTCAGCTTCACTGGACAGAGTGGGATGGTCTTCCTTTTGACCCACCCTACCAGCTTCTGCTTCATTCCCAGTTACCTGAATGTTTGAAAGCCTGAAACTAGAAACATGATGGCTATGTGAGAAAAGTAAAGATATATAAATTGTATATAAGTAATGGTGTGTGGGGGAGTGGTGTTACTGGAAAGAGTTCAACAGAGGGCTTTTTTTTTTTTGTCTATTGGGATACTTCTTGTATTTCATATAGCATGTATTTTTAATGTCAAGAAAATCAAGGGTGCCGTAATAGATTGAACATTATTATGCATGCAGATGGACTATTACCTCCCTGTGGAGTTACACTGACCTCAGTAGAGTTCTGAATTATATTTCCCTGTTTGTGCAGATCTATTTATCAGATTCCAAACACAGATCAGAAACATTTTATATTGCAAATAATTAATAAAGTAAGGGAAATACCAGTTCACAAGTAGCAACTGTGTGGAAATAGTCAGGTTACAAGTTTTTTGCTGTCTAATTGTGTTTTGAATTTTATTGGATTTAATTTCTTTTTCTTTTAGTCATTTTGATGGTATTTTTAAGTGGAACGTATTACTGGTTATACATTACAGCTGTCAGTGCAGAGAACAGGAATAAGGTAAAAGAGGCAGAAAGCTCAGGAGCTTTACTTAATTTCAGTGCCTTTTGAGAATGTGCATGTACTGCATTGCATTAAGAACTCTACATCCAAAATGCAAGTTTTTGATTTAAAGAAGAAAAGCTTAAAGGTATTAAGAATTCAAGAACTAATTTTAAGAATTCAAGTACCAAGTATTAGGAAATCAAGAATTAAAGCTTAAAAGTATGCTACAGCAGATCTTTTCCAATCATATAGAAATAATCCAAAAGCAAGAACTTTTCCATTACCTTTCTTTCCCCTGTTTAATGCATTCTAATCTCAATATGAATGTAGGGCTATGGGGAGCTTTATTGTTGAAATACATAGAATTTCAGCTCCTCTATTACTTTTCTGCCTAACAGAAATAGCTGCGCTACTTTTTTCCCCCACTTCAATAGCACTGAATGAAAGAGAGAGCTGAGTTGACTGGATGGTTGTCAAAATCTGCACACTTCATGTTTGGAAATAAGTGTACCATGTTCTGAATCTCAGTGCATCCTTGTAGAACTTCCTTTGCATAAAAATGACAACAAAGAGTAGGCTACTTTAAGCAGGTATTTCAAATACCTTTCAGTTGATAATTACCAGAAACTAAAGTGAAAGAGGCAGGAGAGGTATAAATAGTAGAAGTCCAAACATGAAACAAAATCTAAATGTAAATAACTGTTGACCCTAGCATTATCTAGAAAAAATCTACCAATATTAGTCAAGGGAGAATAACTTATTCTTTTTGAAGGATAAGTACATGTCATTGCTTTTTCCTCTATCTTAATCATAAAGGAAAAACAACCACAACACAAAAAGTTGGCAAGCATACTTTTATGCATATGTTGACACTAAAATCTTGGGAAAGAATATTACTGCATGACAAACAGTTTTGTTGGAGTACATACCCAGACATAGTTTGGTAAAATGATTTTACACAGTTCTCATTAGCCAGGCTAACCTCATTCGTAACAGTTTCACTGGGCCTGTTTTTAAGCATGGTCCACACAAGAAGTACAGTGAAGATAAATCCTTCAAAGCAATGGGTGGTTTTCAGTAATGGTATTCTTTACATTTCTTGAGTAATTGTATAATGCATCATCTCTTTACATATTCATAAGATGGTATTGTTTATGGGCCACTCTTCTTTTCTTGCATGATCTATATTCCCATGGATTTCAATGAAAAATCTGGAATTGCATATTACTTTTTTCTGAAATAAAAGTCTTTTTTTACAATGCTCATCATACTTTCTTAAAGTTCTTAAGGTTGCTCTACAATTTTTCCTCCTTCCTACAGTATCTAAATTTTCATTGAAAAACATTTTTACAGTGAAGCTAATACAGCAAAAATAATGGTATAGTATGCCTGCTGCTACATCCTTCACTATACCAGTTTTAAAGCACTTTGACATAGGATTAGGATGTGTTCCTTTCTTTAAGACTGTTCAGTTCTCCAGACTTAGGGTGAAAAATCACAATAGATTCTGTGAGCAGAATCTATTGTGATTTTTCCAGAATTTTTTGTGTCAGATTGTAAATACATAAAAAAAATTATAATAGCTGAGGAACAAAATAGACTGTGAGACATTTTCCAACTATATGGAAATTACAGAAGATGAGCAGAATACTTACAGTTTTTTTTCTTTATATATAAAACTTTCTGGTATCACAACTTAAGCAAAAAGTATCTGTTTCATAATGAATTAAAATGAACCACATGGTTTAAAAGATTAGATGCAACAGTAAAGATGAAAAAGTAATCATGTAACATTTTTAAAAGCTAGTTTAGGCTATGCAGAACACCAGCAATAGTTGGGTCAACTGTATGAGTGAACTGCAGTTGTACAAAGGGAACATAGCATGAGTCCAATATCCACTGTCTGTCGGTTTTCCACTACCAAAAATCTCTTTTGTTTCAAAAATAACTTCTGTAAGTGGCAAGCATTGAGCAACAAGTCAATTTTATACCTGCTGATAGCAGCAAGCTTCAGATATGCACAACCTTCACATTCCTTACGATAGGCTCATTAATGTGGGCGATTAGTAGAAAAAAATTATTGTTCACTTTGAATGATATATATTTGCCTGCTGTTTTACAGACTGTGATCAAAATATCACAGCATGTAAAGAATAAAAAAGGTTACTATGTCCAGAAAATTATGACGTTTACTTACAACTGGGCCAGGTGGGCCTTGTGGACCTTCCCCTCCTTTCAGACCAGCTGGACCCTAAAAAATGGAAAAAAAAGCCTATCTTTTAGACTGGAAAATTCAGGAGTTATTTTTGCAACGTATGTAACAGGAAGAATGTAAAAATCCTAGGACAAGCGACTGAATAAATTCTTTCTTGGCTCTATAGCCAATGATACTTAATACTGTTGGTACTTGATTTGTGTTCTCTTATTGCATTCATTTTTAAACACATTAGAAGGTTTCATGAAATAAGAGTGTTAATTTATTGTTCTCTTGTATTCTTATAAACATTGTGTCAGTTGCTCTAGTACTTATATCATACCTGAGCTCCTGGAAGGCCTCTTTCTCCAGGGAAACCACGGAGACCTGCTGGTCCATCTTTCCCAGGAATACCTTGAGGGCCTGGGTCACCCTTTGAAACATATTGCAAGTTGATTAAATAAAATTTAAAAAAAATGCTAATGTTAGTCATTAAATGAGTGGTGAAAATGAAATACCAGACCCTGATTTATTAATGACAGAAAAAGATTATGCCCCTGCCTATTTACCCACCAATTCTTTTATGATCTTCACTACTCTAGTTTGTCAATATGTTTAAATTTATAATAAGCTTTAACAAAATACAGTGTTAGGTATAGCATATAAATAGTGAAAAACATAGCAAACCTTTTGAAAGGTATATTCATAAAGAAAGTTATGATGTCCATTTAAAATGAATGTTTGAATAAAATTATACAGTAATTAGATAAGCAATTTTTTTTCTTTTTTTGCCCAACAGTGGCCAAAAAGTAGGCTAAGAGATATATTTCATCAGTGAAATTGCACCATGTAGCCAGTACTACATATATCTATCTATATCTAAATTTCCATGTACAATTTTCCACTTAGATGTGATCATGTCATTACTATGTATTTCCACAGTTAAAGTGTGGTATACATATACTGCTTTTTTTTTTAATTACAAAAATGCTAATTATTGGTTCAAGAGAATTCTCATTGTTTTAAAGAGAGCAGAAGCAGCTCTGAAATAGGAATCTTCCAGTCTTTGAATTCTTACTGGGTGAAATGTGTCGATCACAATTTTATTTGGTATATTCTGATTTTATTCTTTATGTTCTAGGACAATTAGAAATGTTATCATTTTATCTGCCCCCCTCCATTTTCTTTCTTGAAGCCACATCATACCTTAGCACCTTCTTTTCCTGCGGCACCTGGGAGACCTTGTTCACCTGGTGGGCCAGGAGGACCCGGATGACCTCTTTCCCCAATTGGGCCAGTTTCACCAGTAGGACCCTAAGCACAAAAGTAAAAACTTCCATCATCTTGAGGTATTTAATGTCTTTTTTGAGGGGGAGGAGGAGGAATCTTAATATCCAGCTGTTCTGAGTGTCTGTTACAGAACAATATGTTCATTGGTTAGCATACATTCCTCACCTTCCCCTCCAGGCAAAGCTGACTTACAAAATATCTTTATCCCATAAAATAAATCTTGCATTGCGTTCTGCCTGCAGACACGTCTGTAGAGCTTCCACAGAGTGAAATCCCGATCTTGCTCCTTAAGCAATGAAGGTTTAAAAATACAGTGCTTACGCACATATGAGAGGACGTTACAAAAAGGACAGTGGACATGCCTCTGCCTGTCTTGAAATACTGATGTTTTTATGAATAATATGAATTGGAAGGTAGGAGAGTTCAAAGATATCTCTTCAAATTCACTGGCAGAAAATTTTCACTGCTGAAATCACCTAAAAAAGGCCATGGAATTCAAATACCTAATCCACTAATTTTACTGCAAATAAGTAAGATCAGATCAAATTAAATTTTGATAGTGAATCTCTCCACAACCTAAAAATGACCAAAATTTGGCCTCTGACAAAAAAGCCACATAATGTATTGTTCTTTCTAAACTATTTCATGTTAGAGATCTCATTCTGCATTCTTGACTTCTGCAAATCATAAGCTTTATGATCACATGAAGAAGTCATGACATAAAAAAGTGGAACGGTAACCCCAGTGTTTGTATATTTTGTGAAATCATTAATTGCTAAGTATGTCTTTCTAAAATTGTTATACATCTATTCATGCTACCAAAGTTGATATATCCATCAATATTTTCATTTTAATGCAGCTGAAAACTGCCTGATGCAGTAGCTATAACATAACCATTAAACATTAGTATTATAAAGTTAGATAGGAAATTGAATGATGTACCTGAGGGCCAACAACACCACCAGGACCAGGAGGACCAGTTTTTCCTTGGAAACCCTGAGAAATAACCATAATATACTATGTTACCCAGGACAAGACACAGAAGAGCAAAACTGGTATCTGTGCTGATATGGAGAAAGGGAAATTCCATGTCACAGGTTCCTTCTCTCCAGGAACTGAAACTGCAATATACTTTTTTCTTGTGTATGCTTAAAAGTGAAATACTGATTAATCTTTCTTAGCTCTATCAGTTCCAATCAGTCTGAAATGGTACTACAATAAAAATTCCAGTCAGTTTTACAGATCTTTGTAGGTGAACTTGATTAGGTGATTCTGAATGCATAAGTGATACAGCTAAAAGACAGCTGAAAATACATTTTACATATATATATTATCAACCATAAAGCCAAACAGACCATTTTTTTAAAGAAACACACAGATGGTGGATTAAGTTGGAGAGGCATTAAAGATAGAGAGAAGATTAGAATGAAAGAAAATGGAAGGAAATAGAGATTCAGAAAAGATGAATGTTATACAGAGATGGTAAAAAGGGCATCATGAGTACCGGAAAAGAGAATGGAGTTAATGAGAAATTGAGATGATGACAAAAAATGAGAAGCAGAGAATAGATAGCAAATGTTTTTGGGACAGTTTTCCAGAACACTGCAAATTTTATAGAATTTGCATATTCTAATCAAAGTCCCCAGAGACTTCTGCCTAGAATTTGCCAATAAGCTGAATGGCAGCCTCACTTTATAGTAGCACTTGTTGTATCTTGGAAACATGCTAAATTATGTCTTTCAAACACATTAGAAGCATGTTGCTGCATAAAGTTAGGAGAGTGCATTCACTGCTGTATCGCATCCAGGGTCCCACATACTATTCCATGCCTAACAGTCTGTATCGGCCTCCTCCTCTGCTCACCTGTGTAAAGACAAAGGTGTCATCTGGCCCATATTTGTTATAGACGTTGGGCCCTATTCAGCATTCCTCAGGACACAATCTCACTGACATTAACCCTGTTCCATCAGACGTGGTTTAAGCTTTTTTACCTTCCTCAATCTGATTCCCTTCTTGCTGCCAGCCAGATGTTCTAATGGTTCAGTTTTGCCCATAACTGTTTAGTCACTCTCTCTCAGATCTCCGAAATGATCCAGAACAAAGACAAAAGAACCCCTTTGCCCTCCAGGCTGAAAATCAGAACTGCTACAAATAGAATTGTTCATGTGTCCATTCCCTTATCCAGCCAAAACTACTTCTGAAGCATATTGTAAGGAAAGAAAAAGGAATGCTGAATATAACTCGTTTCCTGAAAGTGCCTTGAGAAGACCTACTATTTCCAGGTTTGCAGAACACATGAATGTTTTCCAGTATATTCAATAACTTGATGCTAATGGTGGCCTTACTACTCTGCTTTTTTTTTTTTATATCACCAGCTTATCTATTCCTACAAATTCAGATTTGTAAAAGAAATAATAAGCAAGAATATTTCAGCAGCAAATACTCAAGATGACCTGGACATCCTGTGGGTTCTTCTAAAATATGCAGTTTTAAAAAATTTACAGTAGTCTATCATTCATGTGCATGTAAGGACCTAATACCCTCCATTTTTTCAGCATTCCCTGTGAAAGATTATGTAATAAAACTGAGTTTATTGCAGTAAGAAATAACAAGGTCCTTGATTAATTCTAATATATAAAATAGCTACTACATTTCTATTTTATCCTTTCATAGACATGAAACACTAAATTCTTGCATAATATCAGACAATTCAGCTGTCTCCTCAGTTGATGCCTCCTGCCAATCTGTGGATGACATCACTGAAAATGATAATCATTTCTAAAGGGAAAGAGTAATTTTATTCTCATTTTCAATATCTAGTTTATTCCCACACCTGTATCCCAAATTATTTATCATGATACTATCATTCCTATCTCTGGAATTTTAGCAAACATTGGCAGTTCTTCAAAGTGAATATGGTTTACTGGGAGAAAACGCTATATCCTTTTCTCCTCTAATATTTACCTAAGTAGCTTTCAACATATGTTATTATTCCATAGGCAAGCTGCAGAGTGCCATCTGTGAATCTGGCTCTCTAACTTGTTAAGATTGAATATATCTTTTAGTCTAATTCTCTAGTTGCTATTATGCCCGCAGGCACGATTGAACTTTAATGGAAAATACACCTAAAAAAGAAACAGAAATCTAAGACACAGATTTATCAATGAGCTCAATGAAAGTCTTGAACTATACTTTTTTTAATATGGAATGGAAATGTTCATGAAAAAAAGTGGAAAAAACCTACATTTCATTTTAAAAAGTCTGTTTTTCTACAAAAATATATACATGAAAAACTGCATGTGTGCAGAGAAATACTTTTAAAATAAGTCTGGCCTGGGTACACATACACACAGGGCAGAAAACAATGCTAATGAAGAACTGTATTTGCTTTTGAGTTATTCAAGTTTTATATCAGTGCAAACCTAGTAACCTCAAACAAGATATAAAATTAGAGTACCATAGTAGTGATTAAACCCAGAGGGACCTGATCCAAACATCACAGAGAGACAGAGTCCCTAGTTTTATTATATTTTGCGTCTTCCATTTCTAGTCATGAGTGAAATCAAGTAACAAATAAGAATAAAAGGAAAATAATAACTGTGTTTTTTCCTATCAGACTACAAAACAGTTAGAGCTTCCTGCATCCTAAACAATGGTTCAGACTGGTTCTCATGGCACACAAGACTAGTCTTTGCATCATTGCTAATAATACTCAAAATGGCTGTCTGAAAATAAAATTCATTATTCATCAACAGATGATGACTGTAACTTTAACTTGCCACAAAGACACATATATTTTAATCAAAAGGAGTGTGTTTATTCTCTTATTCATGCAATTAAAATAAACCAATTAGTCATTGCAGTTAAACCCCCATTATAGAATACCTCATTTTTTATTCAAAATTCTTTTCAATTTGATAAATATAGTAGATTCCTAGTCAAGTTGGAAGCCAAAACATAGTCTACATGCTGACAACATTTCTCTCTAAATTCATCTCTACCTTTCTCTAGTTCTGAAGAACTAAGCAAGAATTTTATTTGATTTCATGAAATATTAATAAGGTTTGGCACTACAGAAGTAGATTTTTTTAAAAACAATTGCACTAAAAATGTTACATGTTAATTTTTTTTCATTATGCTGACAGAGTTTATTCATTGTGATTTTTAGGGGGATTACACAGTTTCAAAACTTAACTTTGTTTTGGCTGATTGAATCATTCCTGATCCTACTTTCTCAAGGTGTTGGCTTTTAAGTTTCCTAGCAGGTTAGTATTATTAATACTTTTTATTATGCCATGTTACATGGCATTCAGTGAGAAAAGAACCATATAGTAATTGCCTGACAAACCTTTACTGAAGTTGATACCTGAGTGCTAAGTTTTCTTACTTCTATTGCCTCCTTAAGCTCACTGTGACATTACTAACAGGGCATAGTCAAGAATAATCTCATCCTTATAGCATGGAAACAAAATAAAGCTTTCCCATGCCTAACCTACTAAGCCATAAGAAAGCTACAGTCATATTATCTCTCAGTCCCAGCCTCGTCCCTTTTTCAATGAAGTCGTGTCTATTTCTTTAGCTTTGGTCACACGTTCATGACTTTAGTAGGTTTACAACACTAGCACAGTAGAGTCCATTTACTTACAGTCTCACCCCGCTGTCCTGGGTGCCCAGGCAAGCCATCTTTTCCAGGTGGTCCCTGAAATTGGAAAATACATAAATCAATGCATTTTCCAGCCATTCTTAGTTCTGAAAAAAGTGTGCTATTAGCAATAAGAATCTCTAATCTCTTCATTTTTTCAGGCCAGTCTTCAGCACAGCTTAACTGCTCTGATACCAGCTACATATGATTTTAACATTTCATTTTCTTTGTTTCCTCCCTGATGTGCATTAACAATGGTTTGGAGAGGGATTGTTGGGTAGCAGTATGCAGGCACATCTAAAATGGATTTCTGTAGTTTCAGAAATCATGCAAAGTCCCTACACTTCCTCTTCATTTCTCTTTGCTTAATGAGTCAGTTAATGTAAAATGAAACATGAAGGCAGTATTTGCGAAGGTGCAGTTTTTGGTGCTGGAAATAAAAATACCAAATACTTGGGTGAAAAATTCACAGTCTCAGTAAACATAGCATACTTAAGCTCATGGGAATTATATGTACAATGAGTCACATGGTCTGAGGCAGTTCACCCAAAAAAGAGGTTTGGTAAGGTAAAACGTCAAACCAATAACAATAGTACAGAGCATGTTTCTGTTTCTGTACTGAAGTGAAGCTCCATGTAAGCTCATTAATACAGAATACAGAATTAATACAGAATACTCATTTCTTTCTCTACATCTTACTACTTCTTGTGTCTTATTTCCCTCCTGTGCCCCTTCCACTAACCATTGTGCATACATTATATTGTATTTTAAAGTTGCTGAAAGATGCCAACTGATTTTTGCACTAGACTTTCACTGGAAGTAGATAAATATGACCTTAGGACTTCTAGCTCAGTAATTCCAATAGGATTCCTTCCAGCAGGGTCATCACAAAACATGAATTTCTTTTGATGTCATAATATTCTAATTCTTCCAGAGATTTTGCTTGTCTGCTCTGTACAATGTACTTGAGGGAAATTTAATCAGAATCAGGAACAGAAAATAATAGAATTGGCATCCTCAATGTACGTGTTCAGAATGAGTTTTGAAGATCTAATTATGGAATATAATATAAATAATCTTTCTTCAATTTGTGTTGGTGTGGTGTCTGGGTTTCTTGTACATAATCATGAATTTTGGGAGGACTGTTTTCTCTCTTTCATCAAATAAAGTTCAAAGCTGGATCTAGAACTGTGAAAGTCCTGAATTAGTAAGTACAACAGATCTACCCAGCCAAAGTTCTTTTTATATAAAAACATTTATGAACTAAGAATGATTTGGCAACAACTGACAGCAAGTTGCAACAATCTCCAAATAAGCACAGTTCTCTTTTAAAAAAAAATCAGTAACCTTCATTTTTCAATTACATATGTATGGTGTGGGAGAACATACATGATACATATGAGCATTTACAAAAATTCTTTAATTCAAAGGTAAATAAATATTGTATATTTCACCATGTGTCCTAATATACATTTATTTAATTTATAAAAGGCAGTATACTTTTATAGGGTAACCTCAAACGTGCTACTTTTACTGTGCATTTCTATTACTAATGAATGTCTCCTTCCTCTGCGTTTTTGTTACAGAATCAGCTGTTTAAAGGAAATATAAACTAGACAGAGGGTATAGTATCTTGCTTAAACTCAGTCTGTTGCCTGAACTTTGGCATTAACTTACAAGAGCATTTCCAGTTCAGTATATGATGTTGAATGTCATATAAGCTGCACCAGTTGGATAGGCTCAGCCACTGTTTTGAATATCCAAGTGAGTTCGTGTCATAACCTTAAAGCTCCATAAGCTTGAAGGATATTTGTGTATTTGTAATCTATACACAAAATGACCCTTAAATAAACCTTCAAATATTAACTTCAGAAACACTGTATGAAAAATAACATTCTTGCATTGAACATATTTATTTAGAAAGATACTTACTGGAGGTCCTTTTGGTCCAGGGAATCCAACAGGTCCCTGAGGCCCTTGTGGTCCCTAGTATTAAAGGCAATCGAAAAAGTAAAGTTTTATTCTAACTGCTATGACATTGGACTGAAAAGTTTGCTTCAGTAGGAAAATATATGAATGCTGTAGATAATATCTGGTTATATGTATAAAGCCTGCTCTATATTGTCATAAATATTAGTAGCAGCAACTCAAATACAGAGAGGTTGGGTGAATTTCCTGAAAGCAATGTTGCCTGTATAGAAATGTAGTAAGAGAAAAGAAAAACTACTTGTATTGAGTATTTCTGTGCCTGAACTCTGAAATTGTGCATGATAAAATAGGAGTTAGCTGGGAATAAAAAACATTGTTTTGTACATTGCATAAAGGATGGGAATTAATTCACAGCATGTTGGTCTTTGTTAACTTTGAATCCAACACTCATCCTTGGCAGTTCTTATACTTTGATAATATTTCAAGCCATCTTGACAACAGTACAAACTACTTCCAAATACAAAAAGCTTTACAGAGTTAACAGGAACTAAGAACAATATTCTTGCTTTCATGAAAAATAGTTGAGATAGCTGAAAAAAGATTGTGATGCATGAAAATTTTATATATATAGTTACACGTGTGTGTGTATATATATGGATAAAATTTTCAGGAAGCATGTTTGTAGAAATTTATTTAGAGATGATCATATGAGTCAGTATATTGTGTATGTATATGTACATGTATATACATATATATGTGTACATACAGATTTATATGTGCACATATATATTTACACAAAGTACTGGCTTACACGATCATTTCTAAAGTTCTCACTAAAAGAAATGAAGGCCAACTGTCAAAATTTGTTGCTGATAAAATGAATGGAACCCAGTGTCAAGTTATTAAAAGAATTTTTCCTGTTTAATTTTTTAGTGTGTTAAGTCAGAGAGTAGCAACCTGAGAAAGCTCGCTTTATTCTACATGGTCCCACAGCAAAGCTATGTACCCTAGTCATACAGTACAAGACTTATCCTGCTCTAGTTGGTATATGATGTGTGGTTTTACTAAGACATCAGCTGACAAAATATGTCAGAAATGTTGGTTTGAAGTTTAATGCAAAGATCTGAAGTGGGAGGCCACATCTCCCAAGTTATGCTACCTTTTTGCTCCTCTGATAAAGCACCGACTGTCTTAGGTCCAAAAGCCTTATTCAGTAGAGCCCTGGCTCACCGCCAGAGTGCAGCTGCCTCTAGCAGCAGGCGACACAGTGTAGGCCTGGAGCTGAGGGAGAGGATTCTTTGTTTCCAGCCTGGGAGAATTTGTCCTTAAGAGAATCTGATTCCAGGGTAGGCCTTGATTATACTGTGTTATTAAAACTGAGTCAACTAAGAAGTGCTAAGCAAAGGAGCAAATCTTTCTGTGATCTTCCTGAACTATCATTTTTATTTTCTCTCCCCAAAAAGGTGTAAAGCATTTGTTACATCTAGGTTATTTTTGAAACCACCACAACTTGCAAATAGGCTCCATATGGTATAGTTTTTGATTCTGCTGTCTCTGTGACCTTTCCTCATTTGTTTCTGGGTATAATACAAAGCATAAACCTTCAACAAAAAAATGGAGGAGTTTTATAGAGGAAAACTATAAAAATTGATTTAACTACTCTACAAAATATACGAAAGAAATTGGTCCCTCTCAGGAACTGGGCAGAACCCAAAGTTTTTCTGTTAGAGGCACCTTCTTTCTCATAAATCCCTGTTGTACTTTGATTTTCACATCTTAAGGTTTTTAATGAAAGAAGATTTGCATTTTTTTTAATTCACAATATGGCTTACAGATTTCAAGCTACTGGACTGATGGATTATGTCGAAAAAAAAGCTCTAGAATACTAATAGCATGTTACTAAATTTACATTTTCTATTTTGTTATTAAATTTCATTCTAACAGTAGCCATACCAGACAGATTACTTAATATTTACAATCCAGGTACCTGAAATAGCCTAAACTGAATAGAAATGACAGTTTTAATTTTTGGCTGATATTCACCCCTAGTGGAAAGCAAATGGACACTTTACATTAATACTGCATGAGTGACATGAGATGTGGTGCTCTGTGACACTTCATCTCTTTGCTCTAATCCATTTCTCTCCAGGGATGCCTTCATCTTGGATTGATCTGCTCATTGTTTTCAGTCTCCCCACAGCTGCTCTTCTTCGTAACCTCTTGACACTTCCAGCAAAACCCTCCTTCGTGAAGTTCTGCTTTTCAGTTCCTGGCAGTTTGCCTCTGGTTTTCTTCCTCAGTGTAAAGCAATCTACACTTCCTTCCTTGGACTGATACTTGCTATGCCTAGTTCTTACACCCAGCGTCTTAGTTCACTCATTCCTCCCTTGACTCCCAGCTTCCTGTCCCTGTCTCTCTCCCATACTGCCACATCATTCCTGTTTCACCTAAACTTTCCACTTATTCCTGCTGTCCATGTTCCAATTGGTACATTGTCTTTTGCTTGACATATAGGTACTCTCTACCTCTTACTGCAGCCTCTGTTCAGGGTGCTGTCTTCCATATGTACCGGCTACCATATAGTCTGCCAACCCGCAGTTTACCCTCTGCTCCCTTCTACCCCTCCTTCTTACTCCAAGAACCACTGCCCTGCTCCACTAACTATTCTGACGGACACTTAAGTAATACTCTGCTTCAGGAATGAAAGAGTTAAAAAGATAACAATGAAAGGTCTTTAGTCCGCTTTTGTTTTCGGTGTGCTTGGTATTAATTTTTTTTTTGCATATGCTTTAAGGGCTTTCAATCAACAGGATAAGTATCCTTTTAGTAAGCAGAAAACGGGGCATTTACCCTTCCTTTTAGATATGAAGGCACCCACATTCCTTTATGTGCGTATAGGAGAAGGATGTTTATTAATACTTTGTTTAAAACTAGTAGGGATAAAACAAACAAAATTAACCTGAATTAGTTTCTGCAGACACACAAACTGTGAAAATTTGATATTTGTAGAACAAACTTGTGCCATACTCTTTTTGTTAGTTTTATGTATGTCCTTATCTCCAGTACTTAACTCAACCAAAACATGTTGTCTGATCTTTTGGCCTTTCTCCTTTTTTCAGATTTGCTTAGTAGTAGTCATTCCAGCAAAATTGGCTTGCTGTTGTTTTGCCAATATTATTACACCAGGTGATCATGCACTTAGTAGGGAAATAGTGTAACAATGTGACATTATGGAACATGGAAAGATGTATAAAGAACTTGCTGTCGAGAAGAAAGACTTCTGGAGATCACTGGGGCTTGGGGATGGGTGTTGGAAAAGAATTCATAGATTCTCTATATGAAAAAATGTAGCAGTTTACATGCAAACAGGCTATGAAAGAAAAGTTTGACCTAAGCTTTGCAAAGATACCTAAGCAGAGAGCATGTCCACTTAACTATCTGAGCGTGATTTCATGTGCTGCTACTACAAATCTGATTTATTAATATTGTTTTTCTATATACTGCTGTGTAATGAGTTGACTGTATATTGGATTTGTGTATTGATTGGTAATATAATAGCGAGCAGAAAATTTTTTTTCAGTAAGCACAACAGGATTTCTCAAGCATGCAGAAAATAGGTTGAAGGGAATTCTTAGCTGATCAGAACAAAAAAATCCACTGCTTCAACAAAGAAGCTCCTAGAGATGGCTTAGTTATTTGTATATCCCACAAACAAGCAGTAAGCTGTAGTAAATGGGGCATTCTTAAGAGCACAGGCTGACTAAGTCCAACTGTAATTTGCATGGATATGTAATACAAAGTGTGTGCGTAATCTCTGCCCTATTTGTACAAAACTGAGCTACAGATGGAAGAAGAAGCTTTCAGCATACTTCAGGTCACTCATACCTAACTTTATGAAAAGCAACATCTTTGCAATTGAGGTTTTGTCAGTTCTGGTTACTGTGGTCAAAGAAGGGGAAAGACATGAGTGGGAGAAATAATAAACCAACCCTCCAATCCCCAAATCACAATCCTGAATGGTGGAGAATAACAACATGTACATAAATAGCTCTCTTAGGCATACCCTTTCACCTGGTGGGCCAGGAGGACCATCATTGCCCGCAGTACCCTAGAAAGGAAAGACAATATTTCAAAGATGAAATCTCTATTTTCTTTAAAAGAAACAGCCTGCAGCCAGTCTGTACAGTGTGCCTGACAATTACCTTCAGACCTGGTTTTCCAGTGGGACCTCTGGGACCTCTTGAGCCTCTTGGACCCTGTCAATTTAACAAACAGATGCAGCTGATAGGTGTTACAACAAATCCAAGTCATCATCATTCTTTATAGTATAGTGGAGGCAATTAATATAGAAATGCTTCTAATTGCAAAGCAAATTACATACTGTTGGTCCTCGCTGTCCTCTTGGGCCTGGTTTGCCATGTAGTCCCTGTAAAGAAAAGTTCACACAAATTATCTTAGCAGACAACAGCTTTGTGAGATAAAGTTTTTCTATTGAAGTGGGGGCAGAGTGCAGCTCCCTTATGTTTAAATGCTATTATACCTTTAAGCATCTGCTTTGCATTTTAATTTACAGAAACATGGTCCTTGATAAAACTGATTATCTTCCTGAGTTCTCTGAGACTTGTAGCTAAATGCACTAAATTTGCCTCAGAGTCAGATTCTGTCACAGGGAGTAGGACATTTCAAACTACCTTAAAATAGTAGTGAAGATGCCACACAACAAGCAGAATCCCTCTGCACTAGTCTAAAGGACCTAGCAGCATTCCCAATGTAACAGCCTTGAAGACAGTCCTTCCAGATTCCCCTGGACAGCTCCACAGGTTAACAGAGAAAAGAAAGGTCAATCCTCTCTTTTTCATAAAAGAAATAGGGACTGTAACATCTACCAGGATGCTGCACACTTGCACAGAGATACAGAAGTTGCCAGAATGCTAGCCCTTAATTTTTTGCTCCAATGTATCTCCTAACCATACGCTACAGATTCCTTTCTTTAGGCTTGGATTTAGGCTAGTATAGCCATGCATTCTAATGCAAAGAAGCTTAAAATTCAGGAGCATATTCTTCAGATAGGAAAAGAAACTTACTGACTGGTACTGGCTAATTTCTGTGGTGAACACAACAGCAACAAAAAAATCAGCAGAGATGTCTTTGTATAAAGGTTGCTTTAATTTAAAAGCCAATTAAATGCACATGCCTGTTGTTTTTTGATTTTTTTTTGTTTTGTTTTAATATCAATTTTATCTCATCTATCAAAATAAAAATGATACATTGTTCTTATAATGCTACTCAGCTTGTGAACTGTTCAGGAACAATGACTGTCTTTCCTAATACCAGTGTGCGTGGTAGCATAGCACACAATGATATGCCTTTAGGCAATATTAACAAAAAGAAATGCCTCAGATTAAAAAAAAAGGCATTGAGTCTCGTCTCACTGATGTTCAGCATAATACTTAAACACACATGCAGTTTGACAGTATTAATTATATAGTTAGTACCCCAGCTGAATTGAAAGTTATTTGAAGGCTTGATACAATAAGGGTATTGGATCAATATCTTTACATATTCATAATTTTAAGTCTGTTCCTTGATGTGTTATCCTTTTCTTTGTTTTTTAATTTGATATCCTGATTAGCAGTTATATCTCATTTTTTCCTGAACATTATGTTTTATTCCTTGTGGCTGTCCATAATAACATATCTTTATCGCAGCTAAAATAATACAAGAACAATCTAAACTATACATAAGCAACTACAAATGCAATTAGCTTTCTTATGTTTCATCTTAAAAAATACGAATTTCTGCTTCTGTTGTCATGCTTCAAACTAAAATGGATTCTTAAGTGCAATAATGATATACATTGCTTCACTTTGACTTAATGCCACATTGAGCTGCTATCATCTATGAATTCTGACTCATCTTTTCACTTTTGATAATTTCATCAGCTTTCTAACAACATAATCAGCTATATTTAAGTGAGCTTTAGAGACAACAGTACAATGACCTTCTTTCTAACCTGTGTCTCATTTTTATGCTTTGAAGAATATGCATAACAGATTTTCCCTCACGTGCTTCAAGTAGTTAAAGCAGAAAAAACTGTCATTGATTTGTTAATAGTATGTGTTCTTGTACGGTATATCTTGCATTTTCAAAGCTGAGGCTATAAAAAAGCTTGTGGTAAATCAGAATACTTAGGAAATACAAGTTGAGTTCCCCTGAGGGTAAATTGTGCAGTAGCACAATTCAGGGGATACAGAAAAATAGTCCTTGCCAGCTCATTCAGCTACACAATCAAATCAGATCCTTCATTAAAGGTGAATTCTTTTCTCTTTTTCAAATATATAACTCCAGAATAAGATACCCAGTGAGAAAGTGCCTGAGCTCCTGTATGCTTGGGTTAATGCCTTAAAGAATGAAAACTTGTGTCTCAGTATGTCATATAACTGTAGAAGTTCATCCTAAATAGGAAAAGTCCTGTTTTTTGTTGTTCTTTTGATGATAACTTGTATCCTTAGGTTTCAATGACTTCTTTGTAGCACTGAGTTCCACATAATTAATTAAGCATCATGCAAACATGAATTATCATACCCTTGCACCTTTCTCTCCATTTGCACCTGGAAATCCTGGGAAACCGGTTGAGCCCTACAGAAGAAACCAATGCAAATATCAGAAAACATCAATAACAAAACCGTACTATAGTCAATATTTAATTTACATGTGAAGCACACCTCCAAAGTGATGTATACTGTACACACATCTAATTTGTGTGACAGCTCTGATGAATATCTGTAAATTAACTTACCACAATGCCTCAAGTCCTGAATGCAATGCAAGAAACATCAACATATAGAATGGATATTATTTATCATCTTCTTAGATAATAAAGTATTCACTAAATATGCAACATTTTTTAACAGTAGGAAAAAGATCATTAACAGCCCACTAGAAATAACTGTAATTGTACCTAATAAAGAGGAACAAACAAGGCTCTACTGTCTCACAATATAATAATATTTTTACAAAATAACTCCATGCAAAGTAATTGTAAAGTACTGCCATATCAGAACAGTGGTTCTGTTGTAAATAACTTCATGTGGTTTATTTACTGTAATGTGCTTACATGATTGTCTAGTAAGCAGAATTTATGGAGAGATTATCTACCTTGATTCTATATATAGAAGCTATTTCCAGGAACTATTCCTGCTTCTCCTTTTTCTCCTTCTTCCTTCTGCTTAATGCTCACTCTAATCTGAATACTACTATTTTATTTTTTACTTCTGGTGTACAGCTCCAGAGGGAGAGAAGACTTGTAAGCTGCCAATGTGTTAATTTGTTACAAGGGACTTGGGGTCAAAGAGGTGACAGACTTGATAAAATATGCTTTTAAATTACTGGAGATTAAAATCAAAACATTGTTTGATTTGACCAGCTAGTAAAACAACTGGCCAGACTCTGCATAGACTGCCTACTTTGATAATGCATCTATAGCTGTACGTCTTGCTATTAGTATTTTAGTGGCTAAACGACCAATTTTTAAAGTGCAAATAACAAAAAATTAAGGTAGAATTTCTTGTTGTCTTTTTCTTACTTATGTTTGCCTTTTAATAAATCTTACTTAGCACAAATCATTCCAATTACCCATTAACTGGACTGGCTTGAGGACAGTACAACTTAATTGACAGTGATTCTAATGAAAACTTGACTGATATTCATTGGTGCCAGAAAAAGTATGAGATTTTTTTTCTTCTTGAAATTCTTCACCAGTTATAACTTAAAGTGTGAATAAAATCTGTGCAAATTCTATTCTGTGAAGCCCAAGCACATTCTTTAGGGGGAAAGAAAACAGACTCAAATGATCAGGCATCAATGGGTGTGATTTGGCTGCAAGTATCTTGTATATTCAGTACTTCCTGCAACAGTGTTAATGAAGAGGGACTGGACTGGAGAAAAAATATAGTGAAAATTATCAGTTAATGTTAGTACTCTAAGAACAACTCTCACAAGAAAGCTTAAAAAAAAAAAAGCAAATAACTGACAGCAAAAAGAGCAGTGTGAACCTTCTCAACAATTCTGGGACAGGACTTCTTATTTCCTTTACACAGCTAGTACATTTTTCTGCTGTTTTCCTCTTCTCCCTCTCTTGTGTTAATTTGAACTGGACTGCGAATAAGTTTCAAAACAAGCCTTTAAATGACTTGATGTACTGTAGCTGCCATGACTCTTTCTTGGAAGTTAGAGTGACAAATTAGAAGAGCAAACAGTGAATTCAGCTTGAGAACTAATTTTAATGTGATGAAAATTTAATGTAATGAAATTCTTGATCGATTGTTTGCTGAAGAATCAGTCAATTCTTATTTGAAGTGTTACATTGTTTTTGTTCTTAGAACTGAATAATGTAAAACCTCTTTGATCTTAGACTTCTCAAAAGACAGTTCTGATGTAAAGGAGACGAAAAGAGAGACTGAAATCTCAGGCATTTGGGTTAAAAGGCAGAAGCAAAAGATGTTCCTCAAGGTGAATATTCTTCATGAATATTTTCCTTAGATGGTTTTGATATTTTTCATTAACACAGAATGTTCAGTGGATAAATATTGTTCAGATTGTTCATTCAGTTGACTGAAAATATAGGCCAAAGTCAGAAAAACACTTTGCTTAGCCAGGCAGGAAGTTGTATTTCTGCCAAAAAATTATAATTTCAAATTTTAAAATGAAAATAGATCCCAAATTAGAGCAAATTTGAGGATTTCACTGCAGGGTGATTTTTCAGTTGTATAGAAGGGTTAGGAGATTCTTTTACTTGCAATGTTTCCCTAGACGACTCATCTTTGAGATGGTCTAAAGATCCAAAGTCTCCCTGATGGCCTCCTCTACACTCGGAAATATCTGTAGAATGGTGGTATTTTTTAATTTTTCTTTCCTACTAATCTTAGAGAGTTCTTTGAAGTAAAATTTTTTAAAAAATTATATTAATTTAGCATGCCCATTTCCTAAAGCCGTGTTAGGATGATACTTTTAAAATGTGTTTTTCCAAGCCTTCACTTAGATCAGGAAACAGCTACATATTTTCTATTGCAAACAAAGCATAAAGGATAGTGGAAGAATAGATGTAGGCACACAAATCAACTAAGGGTTGGGTCACAAGTTTATCTAAACAGAAGCAAAGGGAATACATGACAAAAACTGTAAATGAAAATATGTTGCAAAGAAATATGGCTAGTCTTTCTGTGGCTAATGGAAGAAGCAGTAATGAGACAAATGGAATCATTATACTACATGGAAAATTCCCTATCAGCATCCATTTTGTGGTCAATATAGTGCTCATTCTCTTTCAAACATATCAGCAGTTCCTTCTTTTTCAACATCATGTAATGTATGCCTGCCTGATGCTGGGACAGAAACACAACCCACTTAAGGTTGGCAAAGATTTGAAGGCAGTGTAGTTAAGAAAAGGGGAAACAACGGGGACCTAACATTTTTAAAGATTTTGCTTCAGAACACGATTGTCAAGAAATAAAATATGTGAAGAATGGCCCGTGCTTTGATTCCCATACCCTGATCCTCCAGACACATGAATAAAAGAATAATTGCCATTTTGACTAATTTTCTGTAGTGTTACAAAAACAAGATCATTTACCTTTGGACCTTGTCTTCCTGGATATCCTGGCAATCCTGGTACACCAAGCTTACCCTGCAATAAAATGACAGTGTTAAATTATATTTTATCATACTCCTTAGTTGTTTAGCAAACTTCTATAGAAAAATATTTTTCCACAACTTAGAGTGATATTTTATGAAACACAATATTTAAAGAAATATACTTCTTCTTTTAACTATTAAACACCAGAGAAATAGTTAACTGGCTTAGTTCTCAAAATCTAAAAAAATCCCATTCCAGTGAATGAGTTCAGCAAAGCCAATATCTCTATGTCTTTTTCTTTTCATAAACTGTTGTGTATTGCTTTGGGGAAGAGGTCACTAAACTCTCAATGTCCTCTAATAAATCAGGGTGTTACTAGGCTTTAGTGAGAATCAATTCTTTTAACTTCATACTGTACAAAGGCTGCTTTGCTTTCCATAGACCTTTCATGAATAAGCATTTGAAGCAGCAGCTTTTTCTTGAAGATTTCTGAACTGTTTGAGAATATGGTAAATCATACTCCACTGACTATTTGATATGAATAGATTTATCAACAAATATGGCTGCCTTGCTATGTTCAGAAGAGACAACAGGATGAACAATTTGATCAACACTGATATTGCCCATTCCTAGAAATGAAATAACGCGCCTCATGGAGTTGGTCTCTTCAAACTTTGAGATGATGAGTGACAGCTTGTCACTTTCAATGGCAGTGGAAAACAGCTTCCGTCTTTGAGAGATGGGAACTCTGACTATTCTAAACACAATCCATGTTCCAGGCTACCACATTTTGGGGAAGATCTCCATCGAAAAGACATGACTGCAAAATATAACATGATACTTAGCAGTAATCTTAGATGATGGAAAAGTGGGAGGAGAGACCTCCTGTATGGGAGAGAATTTGGCAAAATAAACATATTTATCCTTGAAAAAATACAGCACATGAATAAAGGGGTTGTGCATTATCATATCCATGTAAGCGCATGTTTCTGGCTGAGACCCTATTAAAGAAGAGTTCCATTTATAAAAATAATTATAATGCTGCCAGTTACACGCCACACTGAAACAAGCTGCATGCATTAGAATCATTTGAAAGTTTTGCAGCATGACAGTGCTTCAAACTCTGCTAAATTCAGTGAGAGTTTTGTCACTGATTTTTTGATTGAGAAAGGCCCAGCTGTCTAGGTTTTGTGTGGATATGGATGTTTTTTGATAAGCTCCATTCCGATATGTTCCTCATTCTTTCTGCACCATATTTCGCATTTTCATTATTAAGCAAATCTACCCTACTTGGGGAAAAGAGTTTTCTTATCACAGGATCAGTCAGATGTAGAGAACAAGAGACTACTGTAGTACTTTCAGTCAACAGAAGAGTAGTACTGATGAGCACAGAAGACTATGACTTTGCATAAAATAAAGTCATAGTAGATAATAAAGGGAATGGGACATTGATATCTGCTCTTACAGGCACTTCCTTGTAGAGAGATATAAAAATTAACAAAGATTATTCTAGGCTTTTATGCTAAAGTCAATGTCACAAGAACCATCACATAGAATTGCTCTCTGACCCACTGCATCATGGCTGAGTATCCACAGAAGATGTTTGACTTGCAACAGGCAATGAAAGGAATAAATAAATGGGAAAGCTCTGGATCGAAAATTCCAAACCAGTGTTGCCAGCTCCAGTAATTTTTTCACATATGTTCTGATTTTTAAGGCTTCAAATTCTGGACTTGTGAGACTGTGAGAGTTCCATATATTTCATAGTTGAGAAGGAAAGTTTGAAAACATGAACCGGTATTCACATTGTGTAATTTGAACAAGGAGAAGTAAAAATAACTCAAATTCGTATTTAAAAGCTAATGACTACAAAAACAAGTTCATGTTTAGAGTTTTTTCTTTGTTTTTTATGCAGGTTCTAAAGACTTAAGAAAGAGGGAGTATTTTGCAATGTCCTCAATCAATTAATTATTTTGCAGATATCATGACAGCAATACAATTTTTTTTTAAGAGTCCTAATATTCTTTTTGTCAGGTCAGCTACACTGAAAATAACCTTTACCATGATACATACAATCCTCTTTGAAGAATGCAACCATGTTGTAGATGAAGATAATACATCCCTTGTTATAAAGATTGTTTTGTTGATCTAGTTAACATTGAGTACACTGGCATTCTGATGTGAACTCAACTTGCATTGATGTAGGAGAATAGTCCTGGATTTCTTTTTGTTAAATGTTATGTGATTCATGGCCTTGCTAACAGCTGGCAAGATATCTTTCAAAATTGTGGGGAACATTAATTCATAAATAATTCCTAATAGTTAAGTAAAGCTGAAAAAAAAAACTTTTTCAGAATGAGTGAACTGAGCTTTTGGATATGTTCTTTTATAACAGCTTATGAATGACACTGGACACAAATTGTAACTCTAACCTCTTCTGAACTTCTAGTAATAACATACTTACAGAAAGTAGTAACTTCTGATGAAAGAGAGTTTGTTCCCAAGTCTGCTGATTACATTTTGTTCTTCCTGGCAAAACTCTTGGCTGTTAACTTTGTTACCTCTTTTTAGTAGTACCATACACATAGTTAAGACTCAATGTATACTTTTAAATACTGTATATAGATAAATAGACAGATAGAATAATTAAACCTGATGTTAGATAGGATGTGGCTGGGTAAGTACAAATTGTTCCTATTTTAAAGACAGAGAAACTGAGAAAGAAATGTAAAATGCTCTTTCTGTCCTATTCTTTTCAAGATATAACCAGCATTAAAACCATAGTTAATCAAAAAAATTTAGATAGAAATATTTTCAACAGCATCATCTCATTTTTTTGAAATATAATATAGATATATCTGAATCTTCATTTTTGTCTTATTTTATCATTCCTTCACAGCTAACCAAAATGCCACAGCTGAAATCAACTTTCTTTTCTGATGCTATGACCCAGTGAAATACGCTGCCTGCATATTTCTCACCTATTCCTCAGTCTCCTTTCCCCCTCTATATTATCTCAAGTCATCTCAAGGAGTTTTTAATGAAATGAGGATCCTACAGAGATTTGTCTTTCTCCTACATTTGTGCTTGTTCTCTCCTGTATTTCATATCCCCTTACTTTAATAGTTCTCCCTTTTAACAGTTCCTTTCACTTTTGCCAATCCCATTTGGGATTTTTTATTCGGGATATGTTTTCTGTTTTAAACAAACTTTATTTCATAATTTGCCATAATATGACTTTGAATGCACCCTCCAGCAGTATCTTCTTAGTGCCCAGCTATTTACTTTGCATCATATTTTTCTTAGCTGGTGTGTGTGGTATGCAATCTGGGACAGCGATTTAGCTGCCTTAAAGTGCTATGACTTTTTGTATACTTAAAAAGTAATGACTACCAGTTCCTATTTAAACGTGAACTCTAGTGGTTTGCCTTAGTAGTGTCTCATAAAAACCACTGTTAGGTAGCTAAAGGGACGTCTTCAAGATCTGTAGGCTTGTTTTTTTAGTGAAGATTGTGGGTTCCATCTACATTATGAGGCAATGATATGTTTATATTGGTATCTGGCTACTGACCTTTTCCCCAGCTGGACCAGCAGCACCCGGGTCCCCAGATGGACCTGCTCGACCTTTTGGACCTTCTGGGCCGTCTTCTCCCCGTGGACCTGGCTGGCCAACTTCTCCCTAAAATACAACATAATGTAAATATGGAACAATTGACTGTGGGCATCTAATAGTGAGTCTACCTACAATTAGCTGAAAATAAGTTTTCAGGAGAAATAAATGGAGATAAGGAAAATACCATTGCTTAATCAATGCAAATGCACATAAGTTAGCCACAAAATGTTATTTTTACAGGTTCTAGAGCCCAGTTTCCTTGCCTGAAGAGAACTGGGCTTGGAAGCTATCTATTCTTATTTTTCCTTCCCTAAACCCTTGTGAAGGCATTCTGAGGGTCTGTATAAGAAAAATGCGTGTTTCTATTTATTTGGATCCCATCATCACAGTTACATATGTATATAGGTAACAGATGTAGGCCAGCAGCCTCTTGTGAGAAGCTGTCTAGAACCTGAACAACACTATTCTGGAAAGAAGCTAGCCCTCTTCCTTTGGGCTAAACAAAAGACTTTTTGGCAGAAACTTGTAAGATGCTAATATTGGAATGGAACCATATTTATTCTGGATAAATTAAGTTTTCTCAGGCAAATACTGGACATCTTGGAATCTTGACAAGGATGTTCTCTAGAAAGAAGCTTATTGAAAAGGAAATCCAAGACTGGCATTGTCTTTCTTTTTATAGCTGGGGATTGCTGATTCAAAAGAACCAGCTCTCTGGCTGAAATCTGTGCATGCTCAGGGAACAAAAATAATTATAGCTACTAGCTTTTATTTTATTTTTGGTTTAAATTTATTCATTCACTTAAATGATCATTTCAAGATAATGCCAGTTATTCTTTTTAAGAATACATGGGCTATCAATAAATGCTTACCCGGTCGCCTTTAAGGCCCATGTCACCTTTAAATCCTGGGAAACCATCTTCACCCTAAAGAAGGCAGAAATGTATATATCAAGGCTTTTAGTATAGGAGAGATTTTTCTTTCTGCAGATAGAATAAAAAATACTAGATAACCTTAGTGCTACCAATAGCAATAATTCATCCACTACAGATTAAAATAATTTGCACAGATAAAATGAGAAATTGACACATCAGAGTATTTTAATAGGGTTATTGCTATTTTAGAGAAAGTATATCAGTGCACTACATAAAATGATTGCTTAGCTGGAAAGTTCCTAATAATAGTTGTTTAAAGCTGTTTAAAAGCTTTTTAAAGATAGAGACAAAACAATTCTTAAGTTTTGTTATGAATCCCTTTATAAGGTCCTGAATTTTTTTGGTTATCTTCCATTTCAATAAGGCCATCAATCCAATTAATTAAAAAATTGGTAGCAAATAATTCAGTGTTTTTATTTTCAGTGGCAGAACTTTCCTTTTACTTAATTTTCTTTTAGACTAGTGTCTTAATAATACCATGAAAGGAATCAAAGAATAGGCTGGTAATGGCAGTGTTGTCTTAATAAAAGAAAAATAATATAAATATTAATGTTCATAACTACTAAAAGAAGAATCAGTGTTTATATAGTGTTTGGATATCTGGCAATACTTAGTCCTGCCTACTCCTGACCAATCTCATTGGCTGATGGGATTGAAAGAAAGTAGAAAAACAAACAGACATTAAGCTTGAATCTGTATACAGTGGCAAAACAGGTGCACATTACTGTGATTCTTAGTGAGAACTACTTATTTACTGCCTAACAAGTACTTGCAGCTAATTTAGTCCACACCTTTTAATAGGTTTCCATATTGAAGTATGAGCAGACAGTACTTGGTCAAGTTGTATTTACCCCTATATGAGTTAGGTCACTGATACAAACAGAAATCTCCAGAGGCAATGGAGTTGTTCAAGACTTGCTCTAGCATAACTGATACCAGCTTTTGATTCACTCTTTCTCAGCCTCACTTAACATACAACTATAGCTCCAATGTTCAGATCACAAAAGATTATGGATAGTATGATTTTATCTACCGCTCAGTTATATACCGGGAGCAAAGCTCTCATTGTGACGAATGAGCACGTAGTAAAATGTTTCACTGTGATGCTGTTAGTTTTTTATACACTGAAGTAATATTGGGGATGTAGAACCTAAGTAATATTTGACTGTCAGCCAACCCAACAGATCAGGAAAGGGTGACAGCATGCTCCGGATATTACTGAAAAAACAAGAAAGGCTTTATATTTCATCCTAACTTTGAAAGAGAGGTTTGCATTTTTCACTCCCAGACCCACAAAAGCTTTGTCTTCTCCCTGATCAGCGAGAGACAATTGAGAAGGTTTGCAAGGCTAAAGCTGCTTTTACTCTGTTCAATATTCAGAAGTAGTCATGCTGCATGCAATAAATAACCCTGGAAAGGGTGATAGAATCATTCCCCAGTGGTAGACAGCTGATGGGACACTAGTATTAAATTCCAAACATGACCAAATTTACTTTTGCAATGTGTTCATAAAAAAAGGATGAAGTAGCCCATCATGATTGATTCAAAAATATACTAAAAAAACCCAACCCAAACCAACCCAAACCCCAACCCCTTACAAGTAGGCTTCCTGTGTTTTGTAGATGGTAGAAATGAGGTTTATAAGGGCATCTTACATTGCATAAATTAAAATTCCAGGTTGGCATTTCTTAAAATTTAAAGAGCGGTGAAAAAGGTAGAGTGCAGAACACATGAAAAAACTTTAGTTGTAAAAGCTGCTCAGTTATGTCCATGGATAGTAATAACTATATGAGAACACCTTGCAGCATATCAGCAAGGACTGACCATGTGCCAACCACTGACCAAATGGTTGCCAAATGAACTAAAACTCTTTTCACCTTTCCCAGTGAGGTCACAGCTATTGAGATCTACAAAAGGTTGATTTTATTCCATGTAGGCAGAGAGAGTTGAATGCTCTATTTCCTCTTCTGCTGTCAACAAAAAACAAAATATCTGAAGAGTTCTATTCACATCTACTGGTCAGTACAGAGGCAGATCTCCTCTGACATCCCTGGAACCATTTCAGATCTACAGAGGTTTTCTTGACTGATCAATTTGTTTATTTCTGTCTTCTTACAGTGCTTTCCCCAGCACAATAGTATCTGAATGATTTTGATAAAAAAAGACCTCTGTCTAATCGACCTTTAAAGCTCTGGGAGAGCAATCTGTGAAATACCTTTGTGTGACATTTTGAGGTGTTCAAGAGTGTTCAGCGTCTTACTGCAGCTCTGAGATCAACTTTTAGGATCACAGAAATGCTGCGGAGATTACGCTAATCAGCATTTATTAATATATATTATATATATCTATACACATATCTTACTTGCATGTGAACTCTGCATTTTGTCCCAGCTAGACTTTAATCGCTCAGTATGACACAAGAGAGGGCTGCTTTTTTGAACTGTCCAGTCACTGCAGGGTTTTAAACATACTTTTGGTTTTTAGCTTAGATTTAATGAGCAACCCTAAAAGGAGCCCGTGGGCTAGACAAACTGTGATTTAGGAAAGCCTGAAAATGTACAGCAGCTCTTGTATCTGAGCCTGAAAGACAGATCTCTAGCGCTGAAACCAAGGCTCTTTGGCAAGAATGAGTCTTCTGCTTTAGAAATATAGATATAAATATATACACAGCAGCCACTAGAGCCATAAGGCTGAACTTTTCTGTGTGATCAGGTGGTGTGAGTGAGGGTGTCTGTAATCTGTCTCATTCTGAGTGCTGAGGAAAGTGGGAATTCAAGCCAATACTGGCTGCAGTTTCAGCCACTGCAGACCATTTGAAGTCAGCAGAGATTGCAGCAGTTGGTGTCTGCTCTGCCAGGAGGATTTGCTCTGTGTAAAGAAGTAATGGTATCAGGGGAAAGTAAAAACTTTATTCCTGTTTATATATATGCATCTGACTGGAGCTGTGCATCATGTGGGCAAAGACAGAGATCTGGCTCACAAATACCTGAAATTTAAAAAGTTATTGGAAGTTTTGGGTACATAAGAAATACAAAATCTAGCCTATAGCACTATCAAAATAATAAAAATAACACTCTTATTACCACAAATCTCTCTGATGCAACAAGCTCCTCAGCAGCCACTGTAATATCTATTAACAGGAAAGGGGATGTCTAATTCTCCAGTTCAGAGCACCTTAGGGAGAAGTTATTTACACTGGTGCCAAAAGAATCCAAAAGCATTTGCATAAATGAATATTTTACATTCACTTTGTATCAGTGCTAAAAACCATGGAGGTAATTGATTTATGTATGTCCTTAGGGGTAAGGCAACCCCACCACTATGGGAGAAAACACACTGCAATGAAGGAGACAGAAGAGGTGGCACTGAAATAAGGAACTCAGGAAAACAGAAAGGAAGTAAATGCAGTCATAGGTTTACCTTTTCACCTTTGGAGCCTTTGAGACCACGGACACCATCAGCTCCCTAAAGAAAAGAATAAAAAGAATTATCCACCATATATAATCAGAAAGAGGGGGCTAGGGGGAAGAATCCAATGATTAAATCTTACCTTTACACCACGAGGACCTGGATAGCCAATTGGACCCTGAGGACCTGGAGGCCCCTAAAATATATTGGAGTAAAGAACCTTTGTTTGTATAGTGGTTGTTTAGCAAGCAGTTCTCTTCTGAGTCTAATCCTTGTTCTTTCACTATAATGCAGCAGTCTTGTGTGAGACATCAAAACAACACTAGGTTGATAGACTTTTCAGGCTGTCTGCCACTAAGAAAAGTTGCAGCATCAGAAAACATCCTTCAACCTCACTATGGAACTATTTATAGGTTTACAAACTTGGTTTTATTTGTATTTTTGGGAAACATCTACTCACAATATAAATCTGTCACTAACTTGAGAGTGACCTAAAAAAAGTCCAGTGTATACGCACACTTTGGTAAATCTTCTAAAGGTTCTGAAGAGTTCTAGCAGGTACCCTATATTATGAAATTGTAAAATCAAACCATTTGCAAGGTTATTTATATGACATGTATGCTACTTTTATAGATTGCCATTCTGTTGGCTCCACAATTAGTTTTACTTTAAAAGAGTAATATGTAAGTTTATACTATCACTCCACCCCCCTTAGAATATTATAAATAAGTTTGCCAGCACACAGAAGCTTTGAATGCATGATGGGTTTTCTATTATCTTCCTAAATAGTCCTTTAGGAACAAATGTATCACAGAACTGAAAAACTTGCAAAAGCTTTCTTGAAAGCTATGTAAGTTTATAAAAAGGTTTTGAAACTCACCAATGCACCTTTCTCTCCAGACTGACCTTCTTTGCCAGGATGACCCTGATTCAAAAGAAATGTACCTGATTTGGAAAACACTCACTTTGGGAAATGATATTGCATTATAAAAATACAGTTATTTTAACACTTGAATTTCATGACATTAAACATCCCTTTTTCTGTATAACAATAGTAAAAAATATAATTTTGGGGAAAGATTTTCCTTTCAAAATACTGAGTTACTTTAGGAAACAGAGGAAAAGCCAGACAATGATTACGTTAATGTGAATGTTTTCAGGAATACCCTGATCACCTCTTCTTTTTAGTTAATGTTTCAGCAGTTAGAGGATTTAAATGTAAGATGCTCTTGCACTTGATTTTTAAACAGGCTAGGTGATCTTACAGCATAAAGACATTCCTAACACACCTTCAAAAGACTATGGTATTTATTGCAGGAACCAATAAAGGACTGATCTAGTTTTACTGAACATTCTGCACTACTTCCATATCTTTACTTTAAAGTGTTATTTGCTTTTAAAACAAAATATGTTTATATTTTAGTTTTCGTTCTGTATCACTGAAGTTAAAAATACTGCAGCACTCAAGACATAATTATTTACCAACCAATTATTTTTCTTTATTACAAAATTTATACTAAAGTGCTGTGAAATTTAATGGCAATTTAATGAAAGTAAATGTGAATAGAAGATTACCGTGTATGAGAATCAGCAGGAATCCTTTTTCTACTTATGTTGATCAGTTTTATTACAGGAGTATAGTAAACCTCTAGTTTTGCCAAGCATGTAATCCCACATAACATAACATAGGCTACATAACATGCAGCCAGTTACTAAAAATATTCATGTTTTGGTGTCATTGACATACCAAAATGTTTTCAGTCTGTCAGATGTGACATGATTTTGAAGTGCCCGCTAATCTTATATGACAAACCTCTGGTGCTTATATTTTATTTGCTAGCTTGGAAAACAGATTAAAATATGTGGTTTATTAATTAACGCTAAAAAATAATGATTAAAATAAAAATTATTTAATACCCAGCTGTTCATTTTGCTTTAAAGAGTTTGTCTTACTAACATCGAGTATTTGTTGTTGTTTTTTTAAAAGGGCACATGTCAGTGGTTTAATTCTAATCTCCTAGAACATGCTTTTTTGTGCACAAGATTTTAAATCCCCAGCCAGTATTACAGATCTCTATAATATTAAATGACTCAAAAAATGCTGCAGTTAAAGACCACATCTGTTTCCCTTAGAGCTCCATTAATTCCAGTATAATATACCCCTTTTAACAATGTCTCTCCTTCAAAAAGGAATGACATTTCCTCACATAGTAATGAAATGAAATAGTATAGCAGGAATTTTTCTGATCTCCTGAAAAAAATGTCTATGAGCTTTTACATGATCTTAATATGGATATCATGGGAACAGACACAAATCTCACTGAAATCAGGTAGATACTGCTCATTGCCTTCAATCACCACTGTAATTCTATGGTTGTAAGTAGGTCATGTCAATTGAAACGGATTTAGTTGAACCTGTTTCCCTACCCCTTCCTCTAAACAAACCTACCTGTACATTAGGGAGATAACATGGAGTAGGGATGTATATCAGGTAGGAATTCATACCTGTGCTAACACCTGGTTATCTCTTACAGCATTTTTCTCCCCTTAAGGTTTAACACATGCAGATTTTTAAAGAATGCTGATGTTTGGAAATTAATATTGTTCTCAGCATGCAGAGAAGGATAAGGGGAAAGCTCAAATGTTTAGACAAAGATTCAAGACTACTTAATATAGGCTACCATATGTTTTCAGCTGGACTGTCACGTGCGTTTCTAAAAAGAGAAATTGTGACAGCCCTGGGTAAAATTCTGTATTTGTAATATATTAATCTAAGCAACAACCCCCCTGCAGTCAGTTCTGTAGTTCTTATTCTAGTAAAACTCCTGCTGAAAGTCTTGAGTGCTTCTGTTGATTTAAGAAACAGAGATTTAATCTGTAGAAGAAAAATTGTAAGAGAAAATGGCATGGGAAGGAGAGATGGTCTGAGAAGACACACTGACTGTCTAATAGTTCTTGGTGGCATAAAAACATGTTTTTTGTTGCAAGAAAACTTGTGTGCCTTCATGTCATTAAAAGCATTGATTCCCTTTGTAAGCTTAATGCCTGAACTGTAAGCAATGCTACGCAGGTGGTTACATCCTCTGTTCACATGAACGAGTGTATCCTCAGAAGCTGAACTCCTTAGCAATCACAGGATTATAAAGTTTGGCTTAGGTCTGTCCCAGCATAGACAGTGAAGAGGCCTAAACATGTGATATGCAACTTAGGTCAGGAAGCAGAGAAAGAACTAACCTATCCTGTTTCCTGAGAAAATAAGTGGTGACCACAGACATCTTTTTTTACAGATGATTTGCTCTTCCACAGTGATATAGTAGGACTACAGTGAAACAGTATCTTACCCTCTGTACGTCAGTCAGGTTATTTGTTCATCACTGCAGATGTTTTGTATGCATTTTATTATCTTGAACCACATTTTTAAAAGCCTAAAGCCATTCTTAGCAGCTGCTTCAAAACCATAACTCTCAAAGTTTCAATAGCTTAAATGATACAGAGGGTTTACATGGATTTTATAACGCTGTTCCCAACGAGGAGTACTGATGCTTTTACTCTCCATTTTCTCTTTGCAGCATTGGTATCGAAAATTATGTGCTACTTGGTAAGAGTATTTAGACATTCGGTGGACAAAGTATTTAGTTACTTACAGGAGGCCCATCAGAACCAGAAAGGCCAGGAAGGCCAGGCTTGCCTTGAGGTCCCTGAGTACAATAATAGAGACAGATTTTAAGAACGATATCAGACAAAGAGACTTCAATGAGGATTGTCTGTAAACAGCACTAGGAATAAAAAGAAAAGAAAACAGTAATACAGTAATGCAGGGGGATGGAAGGAAGGGAAGGGATATCTTCCAAAAGCTTAGATCCCATCTTAGATTCATCAGTTCACAGTTTATCAGCTTTAATATATATCAGTTTAATTAACTTCAAATAAGTTACTTTGAAAGCTCACGTTTACCTTCTGACTCAAGCATATTGAAGATATTATGGCTGCTATTGTTTTACATGCCTGAAACACTTACATTTCAGAGACCTTTTTTTTTTTTTTCTGAACTCCCTGATCTCCCTTGGACTGCTTGTATGTGCAGAGCTTCTATGAGTAGGCTCTGAAGTATGAGCAATCTTGGGGTAGTAAGCTGTCATGAAGTATATTGTACATAATGTTGTCCTTAAAAGAGAATCTGCTAGTAGCATGATACTTCATCTTGAGTTTTAGCATCTAAAATTTTGATACTTTTTTTTCCATTAAATTTTTCTATATAAATGGGCTTAAATGGAGTAAATCTTTGATGTGAATAGATTTGGGAATATACACTGCATGAAAGAAATAGAAGAAGGGGGCTTTCAGTATTAGGAGAAAAATATTTGTATTTATATTTTAAGTATTGTTGCTCAATTTCCATTAGAGTTGCTTATGTGTACCACAATAACTGCCTTTAAATATTTAGATATATAAGTAAACAGTAAATACAAGCAGGCTGAAATAGACAGAAATTTTGAGTGTTGATGAATTCAGCAAGGAAAACCTGAACTGAAAGGGGAAATCCCTCTCTAAATTGGTTTAGGTAGAAAACTTTCTCTTAACATTTGGATATTGTTGCTTCACACACTGCAAAGCCTGCAGGCAAGGAAACTAGCAGGCAGAAGTTTCTGGGTCAGCAGAACCTGCCAAATGGTCATATTTTCACTTGTTCCTTAGGCCTATTCCTGTCCTACCACAGACCTGGAATCTTAAGTCTAAAAGTCCTCTCAGCAGGTCCCATCAGAGACAGTATCCTAAGAAACTCAGAAATTATTATGGAATTTCTAAGTGTATATGTAACATATCTAGGATGCTTCTCAGTTTATGTAGTGTGTGCATTAACCAGCAGGAGAAATGAGAGATCTCAGACTTACTTTTCCATAGGGATGCCTCTAGCACCTAGGATGGAGAACAAGCCCTTTCATCATATGAAGATTAGGCTGCCTGAGCCATTTTGCGCTGAAGCCATATAGTGCTTTAGACAAAAGTATTAAATCTGCTGAAACAGTTTCTCTTCACATGACTATTGCTGGTGCCTCACAATCACTGTATTTGGTAGTTCTCTATCTAGTGCTCAGTGGGATGGAGAGGTTGCTCCACGCTTGGGGAAGTGTTATAGCAAACAGGTTCTGCTCGCTGAGAATTCTGCCCCACTGTGCAGTGATCCAGCTCTACCCCATCACAGCCACAGGGCACGGTTTTACTGTCAGAATATTTTAAATTCATTCTCTGTATTTGAAATGTGGTACATTTTGAACTAACTCAGCTATTCTAAAAAAATCTATATCTACTGATATGTCAGATGCTCTCTAGCCTACAGAAATGGGTCATACTAGAAGTTAGCTGAGAATAGTAGGGGTTTGGTTGGATGTGAGGTCTTTGCATTTAGGAGGTAAAGCTAGTGAAGACAGGATTGTAAATCAAAGGCTGCCTTTTTTTAAGTGCTATAAAATGTAAAACTCACTTCTATCATATGTTTATTTAAGAAAGTCTCTAAATTTTGCGTGGAATACTTATTTTTTGTGTTTAAAAACACCGCTTTTGTGTTTTGGTGTATTTCTTAGTAGTCTTTTTAACCTCACAGAGCACAATACATAGTAACCTGCTGTAGACTTGTTAAGAAAATATTTTAATCCATGTTAATATTAAATACAAAAGCAAGGAAGAGCACTAAAATGAGAACAATCACAAAACAATGTCATGGTTATTTAGGTAGGTAGGAAACCAGCAAACTAACTGAAATCTTTTTGGTATTCTAATCTTATTTAAATCAGCTAGTGAGCCCACCCCAGCTGTACAGTAGCTATAAAAAAAAAAAAAAAAAGGAAAGAAAAAGGAACCCTCCTATATCCAACATTCTAAGAGCTAAGTGTATAAATATAGTTATACATAAATCCCTCGATATGGACATCATGGATAAACCAAGAATATAACAAGACTAAACCCAGCAAGATACTATGGTACAATAAATAAGCATGAGGCCAGTTCTTACAACCTTAAGCCAATACAAAGGACCCATATTTTTCCATAAGATGCTAAGAGGAGACTTCAAGAATTACTTGATGGACACGCACATGCACAACACGGGGTGGGGAAGAACTCTCCTACTGTACAAAGTTTAACTATTATTTAGCATTCCAGGAATTAAAAAAAAAAAGGCCACACCATATGAAAGATACAAACAAAAACCAAGAGGCTGGCAGAACTACAGCTCTCAGAAAGGCAAGGTATGCATTTGTGAAAGACTGTGGAATGCATATATTGTGGATGTAGCCCATCTTGTTAGAATAATACTTCTTAGGCATAGAGGCAGGGAGAAAGCATGCATGTTCTTTCCCCAAATCCCCTTCAATTTCTCCTAAAACATATATTAAACAGTGAAGGGGAAAGAAATCAAAGAAGAATCAGTGATGAGGGAATCGAGCAAAAAGGGGAGAGAAGAGTAAAATTAGTTTCAAATTCAATAGTGACATTTTTGGAATTTACGGAAGATGTTTGCAACCACAAGAACATGTACAAATAGATTAGAACAAAAACCTAATTGACACTACAGTTATGCCAATTATACTACAGAGCTGTATCAAAATAGAATCCTTGTAAAATGAGAGTGGAATCAGACTTAAAAAAAAAAGTTAAAGGTAACATAATAGAAAACTGTTATAAAAAGGACGTAATAAAATAATTTTCACAACTTGCTGTGAAATTAATTTATATACAAGTATGCACTGTTTAATATTGTGGATTGGATTCTGAAGCTAATAACAGAAAAATTAATCCAGATCAAAGGGAGGAAATTATGCTTGTGAAAAAGTGTAAATGAGAGGAAAGGCAAGTCTCCATTGATCATTCCTTTAATTGATGGTTTCAAGAAGCTCTGCTAATTCTAAGATCTTAGGGTACTATTTTCTCAAACACAGCGAAGCCCTTAAGCACATAAGCAAGGTTACTGTACAGAACTGACTGTGAAATAACAGAATAATGCTGTAACTTACTTTTTCACCAGGAGGTCCAATAGGACCTTGTGGACCAGGAAGCCCCTATTAAAAAGAAACCAGTGTGAGAAAACAGGGAGAACAATACACATACATTCACCCTAGTAAAGGTCCCTCATTAATCTGTTTAAACACACTTGCAAATATAAGTGGCTTTTTTTCCCGTTACCAGTTAGATCAGAAGTTCTGTGTGAGTCTTTCGCACAAGCCACTATTCTGGCAGTAGGTCTGTAACAAGATCCTATTCAGAACCCTCCTCCAGGTGTGGCCGTTCCTGCTGCATTCCAGGAACACTGAATGAGTCATTTTTCTCCTGAATGAAAAATCCCTCTGAAAGCTTTCTTGAAAGCTCTGCTCCCACTGCACAAGGCACATTCATAGCATTATTTATAAAATCCTTCAAGCTTTATCAGTTTTGCATGTGAAAAGCTAACTTTGTACTAATTTTCATTCATTAAATATTTGCTGCATGTTAGATCATATTTTTGAGAGTTATTTTACACTTACTTGTGGGCCTGGGATTCCTTGTTGACCAGGAGGTCCTGGTTCCCCTTGAGGACCCTACCATGCAAAAAACCAAGGCATTAGGTGTGCATTTCTACATTACAAATCTTCATTGTCAGAATTAAAAGGAAAACAAACTCATCTTTGTTCCCCCCTCTTTAAAGCCTACCATCAACTTTCTCTCCAGTGTGTTTTTTCTCATGCTAATGAATATCATGGCCTTTTCAATAATAGAGAGTAATGAATTCAGCCCACACATAGGCCCTGAGCACTGGAGTCCATGGGGCTAGAGGAGCTTGAAAGAAAGCATCTTTAGCCCTTTGGGCTGAAAACTAAGTAATAGAAGACTTCTCTTTTCAAGGTAAGATCATGAGGCACCTGAATCTTTTGATAGAACACTTCAATTAAATGGAAGGGGTGGGACAGTGGAAAAGATAAGAGAATGTGGAAAGGATTCTTAGAATCCACTCTCTTTTTTAATTTCCAGCTTACTTACTCACCATGTTTCCTTTTGGGCCTGAGGGGCCATCAACACCTGCAATGCCCTATGACAAAGAATATAAACACAAGCAACATTCAGTGGACTTTCTTTTTTCTTCTAGAAATTGCAAATAAAATCCTTCATGTTTTATACATACGTACAGGTTGTCCAGGGGGACCAGGTGTACCTCTGGGGCCCAGTAATCCCCGTGGACCCTGTAGAGAAGAAACACTTGTTAACACCTGTAAGAATTTCTCTGAACAAAGAGAGGCCCAGGGCAAGGACTGGGCCAAGGAATGTCACAAGGAGTAGGAGGCAGGAGGGGAAGGCAGTAAGGGGTGTGGGGGAGAGCCAGATGGACGAAGAGACAGACGGACAGAGAGACAGGAAAAAATTCATTTAGAGCAGATTCTCCTGAAGTCTGCCATATGTCTGAACAGGATGTTAGTGGAAGGGTGAGCTTTGTTTTAGTCAGCCATGTGGTCACTTCAGAGAAAGGTAGAAGGAGATAACTGTTTTTGTTTGCTTGTACAGAACATTGGCACAGCATCCTCCACTGAAGCTTCAGCTGTATCTTGGCCTGAAGGTCTGACCTGAATAGTAGCACACATGTATATGCCAGTCTTTTTTGAAAGCGAGATGTTCTGTCATGCTGTGTATTACTACATTAGGTTTGAAATAATACTTTTCTGTGTAGTAAAGATACAATAAATATTTCATATTTACTAATAATTTTATTATAATAAATGCAAAGTATTCTGCAAGCCAAAATCAGAGTTGCTCCTCTTACCGCTACAAAAATTCCACTGAAGACCTAGGGCTATACTCCTAAATAAGATGAGCAAGATTTGCCCTATAACATAATCTTTGACTTTACACTATGTAAGTGAATATTAATTTTCATCATTTGTGTCCTCACTCGTGACACACTTGCTAAAATAGACAGGACTCCAATTTCTTCATGTACGATATAGATACAAATCACTAATACTCTGATTCTGTAGCATCTTCTTCCTACTTGGTGAGTAGCTAGCAGTATACTAAACATTTAGAATAAAATCCCTCTTTCTGAGGCATGATTTCTCATCTGCAATGCAGAATTCTGCTCTGCAGTGGCAGCACCTGCAGAATTCCAACTGACAGAAGTGGAACTTTTGTATGTGGCACAAGTATAAAAATATGCAATGAAGCACCATGGTAGGGAAAAAAGAGGAAAAAAAAACAGGTCTTGTTTTCTAATAATAGATGCTTGTAAAACATTTTCAAAGCAACAGAGGTTTGGTAATATTCTCATGTATCACGGTGAATTAACTACAGTGACTGATTTTATACCAGGTCAATAGGAAAAGAAATATCCTTTATGATTCTGGAAGTTGTGCTTACTTGACTGCATATATCCCTAACTTAACTCTTATCCTTTTAGTAGTGTTTCACCCTTAACAAAATTGTTAATTTGTTTGCTTTTCAACCAGAATCAATATTCTCCATGCACACGCTAATTTTTAAACCCGGAATCCAGAACAGCTCAACAGAAAGGAAAACAAATTTGAAAGTGATTTTTGTTTAAAACAGGGTACAAGCTAGAAACAGAAGAGTAAGAAAGCACTGCTTACAGCTTCACCTGGGAGACCTCTTGGTCCAACTTCTCCATCTTCTCCCTGTTTTTATAGAAAGGGAATAGGAGTTTTAGGAAAAAGAGCACATGTTGTGACCATATTCTGATTACATGAGAACTTTCTGTAGATTTTACTTTGTATGTGAAATAAACAGCAACTTACTCTTAATCCATCTTCACCAGGTAAGCCAGGAGGTCCCTGTGGGCCACGGTCTCCCTGTAGGATAAGGGAAGTCATTAAAATAATATGACTGTGTCTGGAAACAATAAGGGATGGGGAAGTGAAATGAAAACAAATGTGTTAGCTGCAGTCTGATGCGTCAAAACATGTCTTGACATAACAATACAAATCTGTAGGTTATAGTACTCAGCAAGATCTTTTATTGCATTAGTATAAAAACAAATTAACATTTCCGAAACGATGAACTATTTGTGTTTGTAGTATTCGACTCTCTAACTATTTTGGCCCCAGAACGTACTCAGACTACTGTTACAAGAGGTAGTGTTAATGTGTACCCACATTTTACTGTGTCTCATCAGCAATACCTTCCCCCCAACACAAAGTATCACTGGCAGTAAAATAAGGAACGTGTACATGGGTCAGAGGTTAATAAACCAATTGCTGGGCCCTGGAATATACACAGTGAAGTGCAATGACCACCCTTCAGAACGACCTGCTCTGGCCCCAGTCCACAGAGAGCCTTGGGACTGATTTGTCTGAGGGTTTGGAAGGGAACCAGACTTCCACACCTCCCCTCTGAGGCTGGGGCTTTTCAAGTCTATATATGGAGAGCCTCAGTAGATTCTGGACTGTACTTTTAGCATTTATTTTTCTTTCCCCATTTTTAAAGAGAACTAGTGTGCTGCATAGCTCAAGCACCACTGACTGACCTCTTTTTGGGCAGCGGGTTTTTAGGCTGTGACTGCCTTCTGGCATTGGACAACAACCAAGTATTCATGCTGCTTTCCTTAATTTTATCAGTGCCTCCAAGAAGCTTGACCACTGCTGTGGATCCTAGCAGAGATATACGGAGTCACTCTTGAGCGGCTCCACTCTTTCAAACTCTCTTAGGGGATTTTAGGTAACTGCTCACTTATGCCAGAGCTCTCTTACATTAGGGATGTCAGGATTTCATTCCACTGCCTTTCTGTCCTCTATGAGCTGGGATCATCATGAGAGAGAATGAATTTTTATGAATTGCACTTTTATAGTCCTAATATTAATTACTGCAACAGTCTCTAAGTTTTGCTAAGTTTTGAAATTATACAACATGATCTGCTGATACAGCATGTGGCTTTCTGTATGCTAAATGATACTGCTGAAAGATGAGACATAACACATATGATCTCTGTTCTGGCTTTCAATTAATATCCTGGTGAAAATTACAGTATAGGCTTAAACTGTCAAATGTTGAAATAGTTCATCCCCTAAGTGGCTACCCTTCTTGTCTTGTAATCACATGACATTTAGAGCCAGATTAGGAGCTTGAGTTCAGTGTCCTGGTATTGTCATGCAGTCAGAACATAACTTCTTATCATTATCAGCATCCTCAGTTCTTCAGTTCTTTAGTTCTCTAGTTCTTTCTTTCAAATGCTCTGTTAAGGCCTGATTTTCTTTTTTTCTTACACCCTTTTCTTCTTTCTAGTAGATAGCGTGTGGTTATTTTACACCTGAGAAGGTGTACATTTCTACTAAATCTACACAAGAAAACTTCATACTCATAAACATTAAGGCTTAAAGGACTTTTAAACCTTGTAGTCTGATCTCCCCTGCACTGGAGGCCAGAAGGTCTTATTCAGTTACTGGTGTCTAACAACTCCTGTTTGACCAAAGCCTGTCTTGAGATAGACATCCAATTTGCAAATCACAATTAAGACAGGACTAATTCTAAAAGAAGTCCTAAAAATCTACTCTAAGGTTATAGATTTTCAACATCAATTCTCTTAGAGGTGAAAGGTAACTACAACAGAAAATAATGTTTCTTTTATTTTCCTTCCTGTGCTCTTTATTGCAAGCCATAGAGAACTAAATATTTGCATTATATGTTGTTGGTATATTATGAATCTGAAGAGCCTCAGCTATCTGATCTGACTTTGAATCGAGCTGTTTCCAGATAGATCATAAATTGTATGTTTGTAGAAGACTCCCATTGGAACACAAGAGTGCAGTGTTTCTTAAATAGTGGGATGAGAAAGCCGATGAAAAGAAGGCAATATTTTTCATTATCATTTTGCAAATTTCAACCAAAAATTATTCTTCCATTTTAGGGGTATTTTTTTTTGATTTGTTCAGGAAATATGAACCCAATGAAATATTTGCAAGAAAAGAATAATAAAAATTTTGATTTAATTATGTCATGGAAGCTTCCATGGACTGACAATTCAGCTATTCAAGGTTAGAAAGCAGAGATATATCCCCTGGCTCTGAACCAATTTCTGCTCAGCCTTCAAAGAAAGAGATAAGCAGTAACAAGAGCCTAATGTCTAGCACCCTCTGCTGGTCACCCGCTTATCAAGCCACATTTCAATTCTGTGAAAAGCTGATTCCTTTACACTCTTCGAGGAAAAGGGAAGCATGAAAGAGAATCAAGAGGTTTGTGAATGGCACTAAAAGTTATTTCTCCATTGCAAACAGAACTCAAAAGAGTAGCCTCAGATGTTATTACAAAGAACTACATTACTGGCCAGTAGCCAAAAGTGGTGAAAGTTCCTGGGAAGTGCAGCAATTTACACTAACCTGTTGAAGGGTGAAAACTATAATCCTTCCATGTTCATCAAGCTCTAGTGCAGATGGGAATGGTTCTGTTGACATTTCCATTCACTGTTTCTTTTATGGTGCATTGCACTTACCAGGACAACAGTTAAGGAGTTACATTCAGTAGAGCATGTTGCTACCAGCATTCAGTAGAGGATGCTGTTACTAGCACCTACATTGGGTGTATAATTTAAAGCAGAAAGCCCCTGCTGTGATTATTTCTACACTTTGTAGGGAAAGATGCAGGCTGATTTTATAGATTGTTATGATGTAAATGCAAGTTATTTTAAATATTAGTCCAATTTTTCTTAACTTATCTGATCTGACTCCGATCTGTCTTTAACCAAAAGTCATTGGAATGAGTCACACTAAACAATTCAGTTTACATTTCAAATACCCACATGCATTCTTTGAGCAAGCTTTTGAGCAGACTTAAAATTTGACATGCTCTTGGTATAGAAACTTTATGTTAATTTACTGTATTACTGTTTCCTTTAATGACGAGTTTAAATTTAACAGGCAAATTCCTTGACTAAGAAAAATTAGAGCAATGCCAAGTAGAAGACATGATGTAAATTTCGCATATGCATTTAAATCAGTAATACAAATGTGAATTGTTTTCTATTGATTGATATTACTAGAATGTTTTATGAAGCATACATTATTTGACCATATAGATATTATTCCATAATGTGAAATGCTGACATTTTCTCTGAACTTTCTCCATAGTCCTTAGTGTTATTTTTAATTAATTGTATGCTAATTGTATATTATTTACATGACGGTATCAGCATGCTGTTGTATAAAAACATGCATGTTTATCTTACCCTGTTACCTTTGTCACCAGGGAGGCCAGGAAGACCATCAAATCCTCTGTCACCCTAGGAAAGAAAAATCACAACTTTAGTATATTTTGTATTACTCTGACTAAATTGTGCCTTCTCTCTAGAAGCTAATTTCTACTCGTGGTTATAAGTACACTTTTGTTACTGAATGAAACTCATGGAGATCAAACATGTAGATCAAACTCAGAAAATTTACTTCTATATATCAGAGCAAGAGAAGATGCCATACATCAGCCTTTACACTCCACTGTAATTATGCTATTTATAAAAGGAAAACTACACTTAGATGAAAGCTTGGTACTAGCTGCACTTTGCAGTTGCAAAACTGACTTTACTGTTGCTACTACTCTGTAACTGGAAGCTGTCTCAGAAGAATAGGAATCATGCCCAAAGAATCAAGTTATTTCAGGGTCAGACTACTAGCCATTACCATTAATTAGCATATTTTAAATGGATGATTCATTCTCAGCTCTTGCCTCTGATCCAGCTATCTGAAACCTCAGTATTTCCACTTGAGAGTAGAACTTTGGGTTGGCGTGGCAGAAGCTGTGGTGCCTATTTAAAATCTGTCTAGCCCATTCCAAGACTGAAATAAAACCTCATGTCTCATTATTACTTACCTTTGCACCAGGTTCTCCCGGCATTCCTCTGCCACCATCAGCACCAGGGCGTCCCTGCAAAAACCCAAAGGGCTAAGCGTTTGAAAATGCAGTGGAATGAGTTAATATTCAAATATATTTAAATAGCAATTATTTACCCAGTGCAGGCTTGATCCCTTTGCTACCTACCCTTTTACCAGCTTTCCCACTTGGACCAGGGGCACCTTGAACACCACGAGGACCCTGAATTTAAACAGTATAATTCTTAGAATCACATTAATGTCAGCAAAAAGCTAGTTAAACATCTCACCTCAAGGACACCATTTTATTTATTTATTTATTTATTTATTTATTTATACAAAGCTGCAATTTTTTTCCAGGACATGGATTCTGGATTCCTAAATCCCATTAGTTTTAATAGAACTTGAGCACTCAAATTGGCCTTAGCACTGCCAATTTTAACACTAGTTTTCATGAGATGACACTACACATGGCATAATTGGTCTTTTTTACATAAAAGCTTGTTACATTCTTTTGATGGCTTTGAAGATCTTAGCCTTGTGGTTTGAAAACCCTTGTTCCAGTCATGCCAAAATTAATTTAGCCACAGAATAATTATTTGATGAAAACTGAAGAGTACTTATTTCGGATCCCTAACTGACACACAAACATGACTTGTGCTAGTAAATAGCTCATATGGTGTCTTAGATTTACTCAGCAGTTTTAACCAGAGGGAGACCAAACTGCAGACTGCAAACCTAATTCCACTTTTCAGACATGTTGCTCTCAGTGAAGATGGGGTGGAAGTATGTTTCTGTGGAAGCATTCTCATCCCCCATCCAAATGCATCTTCCTCAGGTGGATGTAGCAGTGGACTAGCATCCAACATTATAGGGTAGGAACAAAAACAATAATAAGAATGTAGGTAAGCAAATGGGAAGATTGACAGCTGTTCACAGTGCTTTTTTATTTAATTGTTTTCCTTTAATTTTATGCTAATACCCATGTGGACTTTTATGACAGGCACTTAATAATGTATTAAATCCACAATATCACTTGAGATCTGGCAAAATCATTGTTCCAGAGACTCCCAACATGTTTTCTTTAAGAAAGCCATATTACTTCTAGATTTAAGCTGAAAGATATCAATGTTTTTCAGTGCTCTTTGAGATCACTGCACAAGAGTTGATATAATTGCAAGCTGAGAGGAAATGTGTTTATTGATTCCTAAAGACTACTTCTTGGCATGTCCAGTCTTTCTTAAAAATTTCCTGTTTAATTACTAACTAAATTCAATCTCTCTCACCTTATGAGATCTGATAAGATCAGAGTCCAAGGTCATACGACTGCAGACTGACTCATGGCAGTTATAAGCATGTATGATTTTGAACAGAGAAAATAACCTGAGTGACAATATTAAAACAGGTTTTCAAGTGATGACACTCCACATGTGATAAATGCTCTTTGTTATGTAAAGGCAGATTGTTACTTTCACATTTCAAAATGAACAGTCAGTTATTTCATTTAAATAGGACTGTAAGCGTAAAAGCTATTTTTCTTCAATTGCATGCAGGAAGCACATCATTGATTGATTTCTACTAAGTGACATGAATGCATTTTCTTATACTGAAAAGCATATAAAGGTAAACAAGGTCAAATATAACAAGCAATATTATTGTACCTGGGGACCTGGCTCACCACTTTCACCTTTAGCACCTGCTGATCCAGGCCCACCCTTGATGAAAAAAGAGAAACATTCTGTTAGTATAAAAACACAGCACAACTTTAATTTAGTAAGTTATTTGCTATTTCCACACATTAAATGCAGGGAGAAAAAACAAGCAATCCCATGTTTGTTAGGTGGTGTGAAATCATCATTTGAATCTGCAGATATATCGTGATACATCATTGTCTAGAAACTAGGCCTGAGCCAGAAAAATCTTTCTATTACCAAAGTAAAACTCCTATAGATTTAAATGGGATCAAATAAAACCCTTTGTTCTATATTAGTATTTGACAGCTATATATCAGCACAAGAAGAACATAAGTCACGCATACAGAAGTCCACCTGCTGCAGGGAAGTCAACAGAAATTAAACTTGTCTCTTTTCACCTTTATTCATTGCTATGTTGTACTGAAAACAACAGACTCAGAGCTCCATCCAAAAATCACTATAGCCAATGAAAAATCCCCTGTCTAACCTTGCCATCAACCAGTGTTGTGCACAAGATCTTTGTGCATCTAGCCCTGAACAAGTCGAAAATCTATATAACTGATTTTCTTTACCATCATTAAATGATGATACAGATTTTCAGAGTAAGTTTTAACCATAAGCAATCTTAAAATAGATCTTCAGCCAGGGTAAGATAATGTACATGGAATCTGAGGCAGAATTAGTCAAAATCTGTTTTGTCTTCTTAATAGTAGTCTCACAAAAAAAAAGACAAAACAAAACAAAAAAAATCCCAACATGCCAAAAAACCCACAGATCTCAGGGAAGGAACATACTGAAGTTTACTACTATGGACAAAATAACTTCTGCATTTCTGACCTCTGAAATAGGTGATCACCAAATGTATGCATTTAATACAAAACAAATCTTTCAGACCTTGGAGGCTTGATTCTCCTCCTATGTTCACCATAGTGACTTCATTCAAAGAAAGGAGGAGTGGTCTCAAGGCTTGTTTTAGTGCCCAGTCTAGCATCTTGGAGTGGAAAGATTCCCCCTGATTTTGCAGGTATTGAACCAAGTCCTAAGCAAATTAAAAACCAGATCCTGAGTTGATATTGGCAATGGAGAGAACAGTGGATTTGGTAGGTGGTGACAGCCTGTATGGGTTTCCCTAGTGTAAACTCTGCTTTTAATGAATATAATTCATTACATTTAATATCTGTACACAGAACTTTATCTTGTATTTTATGTTAACTAAGCATGCAATCTCCAGACTCAGCTGAAGCTAGACTGGGGCTGTGACACTGTTGTGTTCAAGACTTTTTTTTATAAATACTTGACATGTTTCTTAATGTATCTTACTGGCTACTAAATTAATTTAACAGAATACTGTTCACAGTAAGGTCAAAATCTCCAGCTATTCCATTCTTGAAATGAGCTGGGCACACAAGCAAATGACACACCAAAAATCAGCAGCTGCTTCTGGAACTCTAGGCCAAAAATGTAGCCAGATCAAAGAGCTGGATTTCTAGAGCCTCCTGGTGGCATAGCAGCAAAACAACTATTATTATTATTCATTTGTTGAATTTTGCATACAGAAATTCATGAAGACTTCTAAAATATACAGTAGCGTGGGTATGAGGCCAGGTTATACTTCAGTTAAAAGAACTATTCACTGTCAGTATTAAACCAATCTTTACAAATGGATTCATTGTTTACAGCAGTTCTGTAACTATTTTGTATGTATAAACTGAATGTCATCCTGCAGGTCTCTTGACTTAAATACTCTGCTGGAAATAGCGTATTAGTTTGTTAAATAAACTCAATGTGTTGTCTGACTTTTTATAAGTATCATGTACCTAATCACAATCAATTAGGAGTCTATGGGCCAAATTCTCAGCTTGGTAGCAACTATTCACTCTGGAAGAATTACTCTAGAAAAGAATTGATCTTGTATAGGCCAGTTTAAAAATACAACTAAATCCCAGTGATTTCAGTTTCTGGGGACAGAAGGAGATTCTGATCTGGTTACCTAAAATTTACCTGAAACCAGTAAATTTCACCTAGACAAACAGGGATGGGTTCATGAGACCGGCCGTTTGCAGCATAGCATCATCTGGAAAAGCTTCTTTGATACTATAAAAAAAATGAGGCCAAACATTGCCAAGCCAACCCAGAATACAAGTTACAGCAGTTTTACTATTACATAGCTCTCAAAAGTGCCCAAAAGGCATGTTGAGATGCTAGGGATCAGGGAAGAAGAAGACCTGGAGTATTCCTTATTCTCCCTAAAATATTACTTCTACAGTATGCAACTATCTTATGCCTCCCTGAGATTTCCCTGCTAATAAAAGTAGTCACTGGAGGGAACAGAAGGGAGAGCTGCTGAGGCAATTATCGGTTGCATTGTGCTGCTATATTGATGCACAGTGTGATGGGCAATAAGCTGGCCAGTATTTTCTGCACGTGATAATGGATAGGATGCTGCATTCATGTTTGTCCATCTGCCTCTCCTCCTTGAAAACTAACAGTTAAAGTCAGATGTACTGTACATTACTGTACATTAAGAAGGATGAGGATGAGAGGGGGAAAAAAGGAGACTGGAAGAGAATGACTTGATTGTTACCATTCAACAATGGCTGTTGCTGAAGCATCACATTAAAGAAGGAAAGAGGTACAAAAGAAGAGGAAGGAACCATATTTCTCATACTACAGTTCCATCACTTTAAAATTGTGACCAAACCTCCACAACAGGGATAAGTGGAAGGAAACTACTGCAGAGGAAACTGCTATTGCACACTAAGGCAAGGAAAAAAACAGATGCCCTCCAAACTTATGTTGCTGTCTTGTGTGTATAATGCTATTGTTGTGGCTGACATAGTGCTGCAGTCACTTTTACTTCACACAGTAAACCGGGTAGGAACTTCTTTCATCCTTTTCTCTTTGTTATACAGACATAATTTGTTTTCATTCTTCAATAGCACAATTGTATTTTTGCTTGTGTTTCAAAACTAGATGCTTGTCTGATGTCCTATCAAGTGCTAGCATTGTTCTTTGTGCTCCAGGTGCCCATCACTGTAATGATGAGGTATATAAAAATTACAGCAGACATAGATCAAAATTAGAAAGAGACCCAATATTTGCCAACCTAGCTGTGCCACCAAAGTAGACTAAATACTGGTTTCCAAATTAAGTGGAAGTCACATGATTTCAAATATAGATGCTGTACTAACTCTAGAAAAGAATTTCACTGCCTACATAAAGGATAAAAATAATCACCTGGGAGAAACAGAAAAGATCAGGTTTCTACAAGGCCTGTGATCTTGGCTGCAGCATTTGTTATTTTATATTGTGGTAGGGATGCTTTATAATGACTTTTTGAAAGATGGTAAGTGCTAAATTATAGCATTAGTGGATTATTGAGTCTGCAAAGTATCCTTTTCGTAAAAGAGGAAATTGCAATAACAAGATTGATCAGGTGGTTTTTGTTTGCTGAGCTACCTATCTGCTTTTCTACCTTCACTGTGTCACTGACCTTTTAAGGTGTTTTTTAGAAAATACAGTTGCAAACCTCTTTGTGATCAGAACATTGTTTTGCATATCATTAGAAAAACTTTTGTTTGTGTTCCATATATAGACCAGTACCAAATATAAACTTTTGAGCATGCACAGGGACAGCTGCATTTTCCAGATCACTTAGTATTAGCAGCATGGGCCAAATTCAGGTCTAAAGTAAAAAAAAAAGTATAATTCTTTTAGAAATCTATGTGGTTTTTGATTAATTATTTCAATGTCTCTTAAAAACGTTCCAGATGCACCTTAAATAGTGGGTCAAGGTCATTCTGCACACTCTTGCTTTAATATCTCCTTCTGTAGAATTTCACATTTACCACAAGAAACTTTGTGAATATTATTACACAGATAACTGACTGCAGAGGCGTACGTAGTTATATAAGGCTATTCACTAGTTTTGTAAGTCCACCAGCATGCGCTCCAAAATCCACATTAAAAACTGCTTTAACATTCAGGTTGCATTTCAGACCTTGAATAAGAATACAAACTATGGACTTCATTATATCAGTGTCATTCCAAATAAGATGAGTACAAATGCACAGGTGTAGGTAAGATAGGATTTGTTTACATACCACAGGACCTGGTCTTCCAGTGAGTCCCATGGGACCAGGTGGCCCTCTCATAGCAATCTGAGGAAAAAAAACAGAGTAAAGCAGCAGATATCAAGAGAAAATTGTCAATCCAGCATTCAAATTCTATAATAACACAATTTCATAACCCATTAGCAAACAACTGCCGCCAGTAACTCAGTTGTTAATAAGGGTATCTACTGTCATAAGATGATGCTTACAGCTCTTTATGTCACATCCTGCATGCTGTAAAATGTAACTGCATTTGGAGCCGTACCCTTCTAGCAATTTTCTCTGCAGGCTGCTTGTGCTTACCCTAGCTTGCTGAAGAATAGCTTGTGCTTGAGCTTCCTGAGCTGAGATTGTTGGACCCTTTTCACCGTCTCCACCAAAGCGGAACTGCAAGTATCAAAACAAGAAAAGGAATTCAGAATTTATTAAGTTAAAACCAGACTTGTTATTCACTGCAACTATGCAAACCACTGTGATGATACCGGGTTCACTCTTTAGATCATTCCATTATGCCACCATTCCATAACGTCAGAAGACTGCTGCACTGGGGCCACTGGATCCAGCATGAATATTCAGTTATGAATAATAGATTAGAACTGGAGCACAGATCTAATCCTTTATGAGAAAACATTTCACTAATTTCATTGGATTTTTTTGTTTTTTGTTTTGAGTTTTTTTGGTGACTTTTAATCAAAATGGACTCTAATTATCTGCAAGACCTCATTAAAAATATGTATCAAAATGAATTTGTGCCATTAATTAATTCTCAGTACATCTCTAACTACCCATACAAAAATGAAATTCATCTTAAGGCAGCCTTCAATTTGAAAAATATTTGGTATCTAAAATGAAACAGTTTTGTGTTGCTTCTGACAATTTCAAAATAAATTAAAGAATACAATCGAAGCACTCATTCCTGTACTCCTGGTCTGTTCATGGAACTGCTAGGAGAAGCTCTGCAATGTTGCAAAGACATTGTCTTACAACAAGAAGCATGGCGTTGCTAGGTTATGCCATAGCACACTCAATACCAGGGCCATGAATCCTTTACAGCCTGCAGCAGTTTGTCCAGTTTGCCTGTGTCTAGAGTTGGCAAGGTAATTGATGTATCTCTACTGTAGTCATACTGTTATCACAATGGAAGGGGCTTTTTGAAAGTTTTGGAAACTTATTGCTTTAAGCCCCCAGAGATGAACACTTGACTTTTTTTAAATTAGAAAGCAAGAGAATTATCAAGCCTGCTACCACATGAAAGGAGACCAGGGTTTGTAAGAATTGGCATAATATGGAATCAACCACTTTACAAAATATTTTTCCAAGCAAAGGTGCCTAAATTAATTATCTTGCATCCAGTGAAAAGATGAACACATTTAAATGAATTCAAGCCCCACATGAGAAGAGCCATATGTCCCACAAAAGGCATCTCCCACGTGTTACAAAAAGCTTAGAATCCTTCTAAAAATAAAAGTGACTTTTTATATACCCAAACACCTATCCTTATTGACTACTGTGAGATATTTATACAGCTCATGTGTTTTAGGATAACTGCAATGACCACATTTCAGCTGAAACTAGACCAAGGGGATACCAAATTTCTCATCATGCATTTAGAGCAGATTAGAAAATACAGTAGAAAAACAATATAATTCAAACAGTTAGCAAAGATCATCCTGAGCCCCTGACTCAGAAACAATATGATTTTGTGAAAATTTTTGACATTAACACGCTAAGTGTGGAGAAAAAGTCTGGATGGTGGTTAAGCTACTAGCCTGGAATGCAGGATACCTGAAGCCAATTTCTTGCTTCCCCAGAAATGTCTTGGTATTTTGGTAATTTGGTAATTCTTGGTAATTTGACTTGGTAAACCTCTTGTGGTCTAACTTATTAACATTTAAAAATAAAGGTAGTAGGATTTTCCAAAGTGATGGATAGCTTAAGTATCAGCCAATGGTTGCTACCCTTAATGGAGCAAACTGATAAAAGATAAATCTGACGTCTGCTGGCCAGCAATCACTGTTGGAAGGTTTGGGAATAATTGCACTCAGGAGTAGTGGCATTTTTTCCATCAACTAGTTATTAGTGAATAAATATTTTTCTTATACAGTCAGTTGTGACAACAGAAATGAGCCTTAGTGCAAACATGAGGTCAGAACCATAGCTTATTTTAATAATCTTTCATTGATTGTTTCATAAATAGAAAATAAACTTTACAAAATCATCCTTTTCTCATTGGTACTGATGGGAGATAGTGCTCCTTAAACATCCATCAGAAGAGCTGTAAGCCTTTTTACTGAGTGTATCTTACCAAAAACACTGCACCATCATTCTTGACTGGTGTATCAATTCTCTGGGATGGCAGTATTCATCAAATCTTTCACATACACTTAGGAATATTGAAATCCATGCACATAGTACTTCTCATACTAGAGAAAGTTTCAAGGCACTTTAACAGCTTTGGGTTTGTTCCTCCTCCTGCTAAAACAGATGGTGTTTTGCTTTGACTCCAGTGGGAGAAGAGCTGACTACGCGCATATATTTCTATCCAAAGGATGCACTGTCTTGTCAAAGGAGTCACTGGAGTCCAATTTTAAGCATTCCATGCTTAAAATTCTCCATGTCAAGAAGAGTAGGTTCTCTTTGTGCAACAGTAAACTGCTTGTTTAAAATGTACTGTACAGTTGAAAATATAAGGGAGATTTCAGTAAGTGTATTACAATCACTTATGATTGTAATATGTATATGTTCCAATCTGGCAGTTAAGCAGAAGCTTAAGCCTACATTTTGTCTGAGAAAAAACACACAAATGATCTTCAAATGATTACACCATACAACAACCTCTTCTCATTCCAAAAACAAAATCAGATGAAAGAGGAAACACCTATACATTTCTTGAAACACACTTCCTCTTTTTGGAGACTGACTACCCTGGAATCATAATCCTACTTACCGGCAACATTAACATGGTACCTGGGGGACCTGCTAAACCATCAGCACCAGGGAGACCAGGGCGACCAGGTGGACCCTGTGAAAACAAAGGGATGAGGGGGGAAAAAAAAAAAGAGATGAGAACAAAGAGACGGCTAGATAAGATAAATCTACAGAGTCACCCCCCCACACTTACACCAGTATTCTTATGATGCACTTGGAGATTTAATAGTCTTTTAAATGATGTGGGAATGTTAGTCATAATCAGTGAGATAAACAAAGAAGTGGGTCTTCAGATAACCTTCAAGAATGGGGAAAAGAGCTATTCTCTTCAATTATCTTACTTATAAATTTTATATATATATATATATATATATATATATATAATATATATATATATGAAGTAAGGGGTACTTAATTATGTCATGACTAAATAAATTAGGCTGAGCTGAGATTTGCACTACGATCCTGTGCTCGCTTCATTTGTTATAGAAAACTCATATTGCTAATCCTCTTTAAACTCTTTGAGTAAGCTTAATTTTCAAAGGTTATGTAAGTCTTGTAGTTAAAATCTGAAACCTATTTTTATTAAATATGTTTTTCTCTGACGGTTTAAAAAAAGCTAAATTTTGGGTGTAAGCTGAGGCTGAAGAAATGTACTAATGAATATATGTGATCCTCATGATTATTGATTAACAAGAAATGTTATATCAATAAACTCTGCTGTTGTGAGTCTTTGTGTTCCCAAGTGAAACTGAAGATTAGATTAGTTTTACACTTTCTTCTCTCTTGACACCATTTTATGAGTGAAATTCATCCCTGCAGAGAGTATAAGTAGGATTTTTGCCTACATCTGTCCTCTTCAGAGGGCCATTTTCATCCATTTCTAAATTGTTTTACAGCCATGATTAGGATTAACACGATATAATAATTTAGTACAAAAGCTGAAGCACCAATAGGCAACTACGAAAGGTGGTAGATTTTACAATAAACTGTTCTGTAGTTCTGTGCTTACACAGTATTCTCAATTATTCTATGCATTAATGCATTTTTTAAAATAAGCAATACTCTTTTCTTTAGTGGTAATTTTCTCAGAATGTTACTTTTCTCAATTTTTTTAACTGAGTTAAAAACTATAGACAGAATAATTATAACGAAGGGCTACAGTCTTTATTCGTATACACTAATTCTTAATTTAAGTAAAAAAAAAAACCCAAAACACAAAAAACTGTCCACATATGTTAAATTTCCAAGTGAGCAACGTTTTCCTTTAGGACAGAATCTGATAGCAGAATCTGGTTGCGAAAATCCTTATTTTCCCCATGAGTTTGGTAACTCATTTCTACAATTATTTCTTTGTGTAATGTGTTCTTTTTTATATAAAAATGAAGTTTCTTCCATGGCAGAAACTTGATGTGTTTAGATAAAGATGTTTTTATGAAGAATTTTATTGAGCAGTTAGTTTAAAAAAAAGGAGTATTATGAGTAGTTATTCCATCACAATGTGTTAAAATCCCCTTTCTATCAGTTTAAATTTGAAAATAGTTGTTTAGTTAAACTACAACAAAGAAATATAAAAGAAAAAATGTGTATGCTGTCTTACTGTCTAAGCGAAGCGTTTTTAGGATTTTAACATTATCTAATTATCCAGTGAAGAAATAGCATGTTCTCAGTACCTTGTACACACAAATGCAACAAGCTAGACTCTTCAGTAAACTATCACTCATAGAACTGAGGAAGGTCTTTTTTTGTAGCAAAATATTTTCCTCAACTAAATATATGTAGGCTATTTTAAAATCATGCTCGTTGTGGTAGTAGGAAAAGGCTTGTGAAAACAAGTAGCACCAAAATAATAATTAAGCTTTCAGTTATACTCATGACTAGATCTAGGCTTTAATGCACTATATTATTTAATATGGCCAATAAATTGTCTATATCATATAAATATTATCCATCACTTTCATTATTTCTATGTATATTTTGATTCTGTAGAGCTATGCCCTTTTTATTTTCTGCATCCTGAGGTCATGCTGTTTTTTTAAAGACTCATTCAAATGCACAAGAAAAGTTTTTACTTGGATGGTTATAATTACTTCATCACATTTTAGAATCATTCACACCAAAACTTTCAGGAAAATATAGACAAATAGGAACTTAACTTTTTTCTTGTATTTACAGTACATATTCCTACTTCTAATGAAGTATTTGTGCAGATTCTCAGCCGAGTAGATCAGCCTCGGTTCAACTGAAGTTTCTTCAGCTAAGCATATATATTTAAGATCAAGATCTTTCTTACTCTTGTAGCAATTAGTGTAAGACATACCGTGAATACTCAGGATAATCTGTATATTGACTTACCCTTTCACCAGGGTCACCTGGAGGACCAACAGGACCTTGTAAACCTGGGGGACCTGTAAGACCCTATGGAAAATTAATGATAAATTATTATGTTGAACAACTGCTAGCAGCATGTTTTTGAACTATTTTTTCCTCCAGAAAGTTATGTTAAAGACATATTTGGAGAAAATCATTTATTATAAGGCATATTTTTTTCTTACAAAGGATTTATAGCCAATATTCAGATGTCTTTGTTTTTCATGGGCACTCAGCTTCTAGCATGCTGTCACTGAAAATGCTGGAGCTGACCCTTTTTACCCCCATCCTAAAATGCTAAGTTCAATATACCTTTGGGAACTACGATGAGACTAATTTCAATTGTGTTAACTCATAAATACAAAGCACAGTGGATAAATCAAATGAAAATAAAGCGAAGGGATAATTAATCTACGTACAGCAGGTCCTCTTGGTCCCGGTGGTCCTTCAATGAGCATACCCTGGAGGAGGAGAAAAAAAGATGGCAAATTGGTTATTTCTTGGAGAAAGCTTAATGAGATAAAAAAAGAGTAAGAATATATATATCTTTTAGTTGAACAATTAAAGTTAAAATTTCTGAGGGTTCTGAGGGTTCTGTCCATATAGTCTGATAGTACAGAATTTTGTTGAATTACTCTGTGGAATGTCTTACTTTCTGTGTTATCAGTTTCAAGAAAAAAGTCATTAGTAAAATAAAGACACTTGAAATTCAGCCCATATATGCTGTTTTAAACCTATTTTGGGCCCTCTTATGAGAAATTTTGTTGGAAGCTTCCTAGGTCATTTACTAGAATTGAAATCTGAATTGTTCTGTGGCTTTAAAAGTATTGCAGACTTGTAGGCTGGAGGTATCTCATAGTACTTGATTCACAATAACAATTTTTTTAATACTGTTAAAGAATTGGATGTGAATAACTGGCTATTTTTATGTTGTCAGTTTTATAACACATTCTAGTTCCTTTGCCTGAGTGATGATGCTAGTCCTTCAGGTACTAATTTCAGGTTATAATCCCCACTTGTATCTGGCTTGCCAGAGGAGGAAAGACTGGAGAAGCAAGCTGGAAGTTAGCTGTAGTGAACTCCAGCAATGTTGGAGAGTGGCAGTAGATAACTCTTCTGCAGTATGGATGTAAACTAAATGTATCTTGCAATGGTTTAAGAGAGCCATGCATTTTATGAGCTAACACACCCTGAGCTTCTTCACAGGTCATGCCTGGGAGGTCACAGTCTTATCTTGCAACTTGTTCATTACTGTAGTCCTTCTTCTTTGGCGACCAGTAACTTAAATGCTAATCCTTGGGATAAGGATATAGAACTAAAAGGGAACTCTTGGATCACAGAATCCAGATCTTTGATACTTAGATAGTGATGTTCATGCTATTTTATTAGGCTTCAGCATAAGTTAATTTTTTCCCTTGATGTTTCCATTTCTAGTTTGCTGTGAAATAAAAATGAGCTTAAACTTTAATTTCCATTTGGATCAAATACATATTGGAATACAGTTCTTCAAAATTCTGAAAGGGTAAAGCACACCAACATTCAACTTCTCCAAGATACTATAAAACAGCACATTTTTGTGAAATCTGTTTGTTTTAAATCAGGTACCTTTTAATTTACAAGTGATCCACAATGTCACAATATAACTTTGTCCTACTGTAAAAGCTGCTTAGTGACCACATTGCTATTTAAAGATGAGAAAAATTCTGTAGGCTACTGGTCCCTTAATATGTTTATTTCCAAACTGTAACCTCTGAAGCCAGTATATAATTCAGCTTCCAGCAGTTTGATCGTGCCATATAAGCATGTACATATTTATTTAGCCCCTCAGAGGGACCTTCCCGCCCACGCTGAAATCTGTAGTTAGTGTGGCCTATGCCTGAATTTGAAGCTCTCTCTGTAGGTCTGTCCAGGCAGTGGTTGCTAAACTGCCTGAAGACCAGCTCTATGCTGTTTCCCTCTGCGTAGTAAGATTCTCCTTGTTTTAAAGGACATGCAGTTAGTCCTTTGTATAGCAGAAAGAGAAGGCTGAACAGAATACTGTTATCGCTTTTACACAGTCCACGCTGCAGATGATTGTTTCATACATCATATATAAGGTGCTATTATCCTTCCACGAATGACATGGCTTGATAATGACCTTCAACAGTATATGCATGTTGTATAGTACTTAAGAAAAAGTCACCCACATATGTACTTACAGGTTCAATCACAGCTGGTTCTCCCTTTTGTCCTTTCTCTCCATAAGCCCCATGTCCAATCACCTAGCCAGGAAAAAAGCCCCCCCAAAATAAAATAAGTAGAAAGCCTAAGGATCTGGTACACTAAAGAACTGCAACAACTTGTAACTGAAAGCTAAAGCTGGAATAGATCTGTACTATGAAAAATACATCATAGGCACAAACCATATCGATCAAAAATATTTAATATATGAGGAACAGAAAATGCAAAAACTGCAAGAATACTTTTTAAATCATTGGATTTTGTAATATTTGCAGAAATAAAATGAGTTTTCCAGTGAGATTCAATAGTTTCCATTAAATCCTATGCCATGGTTTGCATTAGGACTCTGGACTTAGAATTTAAAATTTCTCTGTGAAAATTACAAAATTCTTTTTTCTTATTTAAATAAACATATTCTTGACTTATGACCCAACAATAAACAATGATTCTTCATGGCTTCCTGAGTTAAACAAGCCTAAAGCAACTGGGAAAGAAAGATCTTTTGGCTCCATATGGACAATATTCTTCATGCTTCTAACTGAATGAAATTAGACATCCACAACACTTAAGAGACTGTCTAAGAGTCTATGACTTCATGCCTTAAATGGGAAAGGAGTTAAGTGGCAATGTAAGCATTAAATTATATTACATGGACAGTCAGTTTTGCCTCCTCACTATATGAATTAGCATCAGCTGTAAAATTCTTCAGGATCAGCTCTATGGGAAGTTCTGGGCTCAGGATTAAGATAACAGAAGTGCCTAAAACAACAGGTCAATAACATATGCTAATGGCATAACATGGACAGATTTAAATCACAAACAAAGAAAGAAATTGATTTCTGTTCAAACTACAATTTTTTGGGTTTTTTTTCCTCCAAAAGTAGCCATCTTGATTGGTAACATATCCACTGCAAACTAGAAATCAAATTCAGCTCTCATCAGATGAGAATTTGAAATGATTCTTTTGATTTCAGTAGACTGATTCCACATTTACACTAACGCAACTGGCGATTTGAACAGGCCAAGTGATTCTGAGGAGAATGCTATGCTATTTCAATATGAAAAATTTTGGGAAGGAAAAGCAAAGGTTTAGACTCATGGCATGTGCATTTTGCAGTCACTTAGAAGCATAACAATGTGATAGTTCATGTAAGTCAAGTAGCAAGAGATATAGATAATTATGTTTTATTATATTCATCAAAATTGACTGTAAAAAGAGGAGACTAACTCTCCGTCTTTGGAAACATTACCCCTTTCCTGAAAGCCTACAAGTATTATAAAGATATCGAGACTCCAATGCATTGTAATACAAATGGGTAAGAATTAGGTATTTTACTCATAATAGCCTTTGACAAGAAAGGGATGCCTAAATTACCTTATAACCTAAATAACCTAAGATATAACCTAAATAATCTAAAAGATATTAGAGAAGTAGTTTGAGCTAAAGTATAAAGAACACACATATATAGCTTTTTTATGTTTTAGCTTTCCTATGTTTGGGTATCCTTCCTGCACTGTAATACAGAACCCTTAAAAAACACACTGCTTTTAAAGCAAATCTCTTAAATAATATATTTACTTTAAAATATCAAGAACTGGCATGAGCTGAGTAACTATTTTTATACAGGTTCACCAGAAAGCATCTAATATATTCTCATGTCCTAACATTGACTTTTGCACAAAATTGGTAGTAGTGCAGAAAGATGGTAAACGTGCTTGCCCAGATTTTGAAAAGCAGGGTGTGCTCAGTGTCATATATTCAAACTAGTGGCACCATTAAAACTTCAACACTCATTGCTCCATACTGAGTAATATTAGCATTTCCTACCAACACAAGCTATGCCATGAAAATGCAATCACAGACGAATGGCATGTGCTGACTGTTTAATAGTATCCAGTATATGTATATTTGGGCTTGATTTACATACAATATTTTGTTTTTGCACATGCACATTTATGCCCATGTAAAACATTTTCCTAGGCTGTTTTCATGATTTAAAGAATTAGATACATAGAAGTAATCATTCAGGGTCTTACATTTTAATTTTACAGACTGGAATATCCTGCAAATTCATTTTTGGTCCAAATGACATCTTCCACTATGCTTAAATCATTAGGAAAATGGTAAGCAGAAAACAAGTATAAAAATATCACATCCCAAATTCAATCTTTTGTAAGCATGTAAAGCTCTAATTTTTCTTCCCTTTTCTTTAATGTTGCATTTAAATATAAATATGAATTAGAAAGTTAGAAATTCTTTAAGTCTGTCCAGTTTAACCACATTAAATAGCACTAGCTCATGTGTTTTTCCCACATTCAGCAAGGGGCTTTCAAGTGGGTATAGGAAGAATGAGCTCAAAATCAGGCTTTATGTTGATTCTCAACATTTTGATGGTAGATAATTTTTCAAATGGGCTCTGGATCAACATTTTTTAAGTAGCACAAAGCACAGCATAACAATAATCTCTGAGCACTGATAACATAATAAATACGAGCCTGACTCCTTTGGAAAGGATCTTTAATGCTGAAAACGAAGACTCCATTCCTATATTTATATGCTTCTTATTACTGTTCTTTCCCTCTTCGGCAGGATTGCAGAGCATAAATATCTGTTTGACCAGACATCAATAACACCTGTTTAGACAGGAGACTTAGCAGTTTTCATTTATGATCCAAAGTCACTTTTTTGCCCAACATTTAAGAAAGGATGCTCTTCCACAAACCTTGCTGCTCATAAGTCTAAAATATGGCATTAAGGAAAATGTTTCTCCTGCTGCTCATGAGGTATTAATACACCTGATATTTTTTAGGTGTAAGAAAAAAGCAACAGATCCTTAAAATGCAGAACTTAATTATTGGCCAATGATTTGACATCATTAACTAAAAAAACCTTTTAATAAGAAGCACTGTATTCAAGAACATTAAGATCAATACATGATTGGTGTCAGGTACTGATCCTTTTTGATGAGCAATATCTTATTCCATATTCAGATAACTTAATGGAGGTCTAGTCTGAACCAGTTCTTTTTTTAATTTTTGTTTGGCTGAAATCTTGAAATCTCATGATTTCCATTGCTGCTAAAAATTTTGTAGTCAGGGTTTTTATCAGAGGAATGAAAACTAATCTTTCTGTCCTAAGTTTTCATATTACCTTACGTTGTCTAAAAAGGCTAGATTCTGTTCAGTCACAACAAGGATAATGCTGAGTACTTTTCAGCCTGCCTTTTTTTTATCAAAAATAGAACTCCACTTGTTCTAAATACATCCATATATTAAAGGAAAATGATATGATGTCACTGGTTCAGCATATGAGAGTTGTAATAATAAAGCTGGCGCAGATTAGGGCCAAGAGCTCGGTTCTCATCCAAGCCTCCTGACTCCTTCAGTTTTGTAGCAAGGCATTTTAAGGTGAAATTTACACCTGAGAATAGAGTCTACACAGTCATTTGCTTAATGCAGGCACAAATGGTGCCTTACGGGCTCTCTGCTTTGCAGATAATCTGACCTTTTCTGTGTCACTCTGCCACTGTGTTCCCACCTGTGCTAGGAGAAAAGTAAGCCTGTATCACATTGCATAGATAAGAATCATTAAAAAATACTATCACCCCAACAGGGTTTAGAAAGGAGCGATAAATGCAATATAGAAGTTTGAGTTTCAAGGTTGGCAGAGAGAACTGACCTCACAGTATTTGCTGTTTTTCTTGGATCCTCTGCTAACTAAAATTTTGAGTTTGTGAGGAAAAAATAAAAACAAGAGTGAGCAGATGCTGCAAACAAAATTCTCTTTCCTACTACATTCAGGGCCTTCCCAATTAGAAATCCAAGTGGGAATTAATTCTGCTTCCAGCCTTAGTAGTATTAGTTTTCTTTGCAGCTTCCACAGTCTGGTAAATGAGGCTCTTGGCACAACGAAGGGAAAACTAAAGCCTTGCTGTTCAGCCTACGATTAAGTCAGAGGGAGAAGAGAGCTATAAAACACAGAAAAAGTGCATGATTCACAGGATCCACTGTGATATCCTATCTTCCTTTATATATGCAGAGCTGTTATATCCCTCCTGCAAGGTCATAAACGTGTCACCGTTGTCTAAGCTTATTTTCATGAATGAGTTCAGATCTTCACCTTCCCACTCATGAGTCTTCCCTCTGCAAGGTAGCAGAGGCCATAACTTTCTAGATACTCATACACATTTCAACTTTTTTAGGGTAATCATATAAAAATATTACAATTTATTACAGTTCTTGCACCTGCACCCAATAATTATAACATATTCTTTCCAGCTTTAGCTCTAGTGTAGAAATATTTTAAAAACTGTGCTCATCTTATCATTTATTCTTGGAGTTCCCTTTCTCCTTTTCTCCCTCCCATCTTCAACCCTCCCTTACTCCATTCAACAGAAGAGACAAAAAAATAATAATAATAATAAAATTAGAAAGCTCAGGATTACTAAGACAAGAGGATGAACTTGATCCAAAGCCTATTGAAAGCAGAGAGAATATTTCTAACATGCACAATGACATCTGGATCAGGCTCTGCACCTAAAAGAATTGCTAAATTAAATTAATTTAATACTACTGCATTATGCCTGCAACCAACTTACACTTGTTTCTGTGATATCAGTCTCTGCAGGAACACCTGGACCAAACTCCTCATTAGTGGAATCAGTTGGTTTCTCTTCATATTCTTTATATTCATAAAAATCATATTCGCCTAAATCGCCATCTACCAGAAGATCAGATTCACTGAGGTTTACTCCTCTGCTTCCATATTCAGTTTCCTCAGTTTTTTTATCATAATCCTCTCCAGTTATGTATTCTTCAGCAAAGACTTCTTCAACAGGATTTTGCTATTCATATCAGTAGCAAAGATTTGGGAATAGGAGGAATATGTGGGTTATTGTTAGTAAAGCAATGTAAGCATATGCTGATCAACTATGATAACTTGTCAAAAAGAAGAGAGAACAGCAGAACTACAGCATATTATCTTTTAATTAGAGTCTGAAGGAATGGAAGTCCAGCCTTTCAGAGCAATTAAAAGATCATTGTATGTACACAAGTAATAAAAAGAAGTAATGCTTTCATACATTTTTTTTTCTTTCCAAAAACATTGAATACAATATATCTAGCACTGTATGTGTGTTGCTTGCTTAATGTTACTTCAGTGCCAAATATAGCTAAGTTTCCCTGCTTGGTTTCACACTTATAATGTCAAGTATTCATGAATCAACACATGCACCCAAATGAACAGAGAATGAATTCAGATCTGTTTACAATAACCATATACAGGAAGTGCAAGTATCACTTTAATTTGGGCCAGCCATCTTCACTATCTTGTGTCAATAAAGAATAATGCCAAGATAAATGTTTCAACTTCTTTTCCCCTTTTAATGATTTTCCAGCTCATGTATCACTCAAAAAGTTATGGTTCATGTCTTTCACAGCAATTTATATATTTTTTGGCTGAGTCAAAATTCCACCTGCAAAACACATAAAAGATGAATCTGAACATTTCTGAAAGCTAAGTATTGCTTGCAGCTTTCATCTTCAATTACTCAAAGTGTCAAACCAAGCAATCAACTTACAAGCACCAAAGCTGTTTTAAGGAATGCTGTATCTGAGATGTACAAAAACATTTGTTGAAAAAAAAGAGTTTTCCATTAGGCTATTACACAGCTTTCTTGGAAGTATAGTTCTGAAAAAAAATTAACAGTTTGGATCTATCTTATAACAAATATACTATTGCACAATTAACCTATAATAAGAAGCAGAATGATTTAAATATAACTGTCTCCATCAACTTGTGAGAGGTTAACAAGAGATTTAACACAGAAACAGCTTACATTAGAACAACTAAAATATCTCTTAATTTACCTTTACCTTCCAAGATGCATAGGAGGAAAAAAACTGAGATTCTTTTCCTCTCTTTCATTATGCTTTTTAAGTCAAATGAAGTGTTGAACAACTATTTTCTAATTCAAAACATAGTCTAAAAGACCTCATAACTTCAGGATTCCTTTCATGTTTAGAGGGGTGAGATTTGTACATCTTTTAAGCAGTATATCTTCATTTTGAAAGGAATGTGTAAAAGGAAGATGAAAAAACATATATTTCCTATAATCAGCCACTACCTTTCTAAAACTAGTATTAATTAATATGTAGACATATTAATCAACACTGGGTTTAGGTGTAGCAATATTACTAAGAATAATGTTTAGGCTTGTCATTGTGGATTTCTAAAAACATGGCTTTTAACATAATTTATAATATCTTTTTTGAACAGTTCAAAATACAATGTTTCATTTGAATAGAATCTCAGTGAGAAGCAAATAATTTGTTTTTGTTGGCTGAATAACTGTTAAAAGGAAAGGATGGCTTCCAACTCAATTTCAGTATGCTGCTATTTTGCATGAAGCAAAAATTCTAAATTAAAAAAATTCAGCAGGCTGAATACCACAATCAGCAGTTGTAAACAACTAGCACTCTTAAATTACCAGGTAGTTACTTTTTCTTTTAGCTCTGACTCACTATTGAATTTGAAAGAGAGAACTTTTCAAGGATTTAGGACAGTATATTTCAAATAGAGTTCAATGCACCTGAGTTGAACATATATTTGGGAAAAATGACTGAGTTGGGGGTGGACAGGAACTATTCCTGCATGAGAATGATACCTAATTCCTTCTGCCTGGTTTCAGGCAAAAGAGCAGCCGTCAGAAATTCATGTTGAAGATCAAGTAGGTGGCAGCCATTCTTTGTCTTTAGTTAGGCTCATTTTTATGCTGTGTCTTGAGAGCGATAGGAAGTATTCAAGAGATCTCTCTTTCGCTTAGAGAAGGAGGACTATGTCTAGTATTTAATCTAGTGTATACTAGGCATAGCTCCATTCACATCCACACTGGATGCAACAACCCTGCATTGCCATAGCATATATTATTGAAGGATTTCCAGAATTATGAATTGTGCAGTCTAAAGATTCAGCAGATCTCTACAGAATTAGTGGGAGTTCTACCCAAGAAAATACTAGGTTCTGATATTGGCTGAGAAAGCATAAAATCACATTAATCACTGTTACAGATATGTATATTTTCACAGAGAGACAGTCTTCCTTTAATAACGTGTTTGTGCTTTGTTAATGATTGACATCAGATTTTGATCGGGAAATATTTTTGCTGATAATTTTCTCAGTGTCATTATTACCTCATTTGCTTCAGTCGTTCTGGAGGGAGCCTCTGTCTGGGCCCCGTAGTCAGTTTCAGCTACGCTATATTCTTGGAATTCATCCACAGCGTTTGCCTAGTGTAAAGAAAAAGTACATTATTAAAAAAAACCCTGTAGGAAAAATTCAGGAGGTATCACTTTATTCAGGTTATGGTATTAGCCAGACATGTATTCATCTAGTGGGGTTAGGTCTATTTTTTCTCATGATCAGAGATCTTCCAGTCTTGGTCTGGGAAAGATCTTGATTATTTCTTTGCTACCTTTACCCCTAGTTTGCCTTTTGTTGCTGCTTGATAACTTTTCTTCTTCCTGGATGCAAATTTTTCAGATTTTTTTGTTGTGGCCTTTGGGGGGTTGTCCTTTGAGCTAGCGGCCACTGTCCTCTTCTTCTTTTTGGCCTTGGCTTTCTTTTTCTGCAAACGTGGTGAAAGATGGAATGGGAAAACATAAATAAAATGAAAAGAAAATGCAGAAAGAAAGCATGAATGAAAGGAGGGTAAGCAAACGTGAGATGAATGCTGTCAGCTGTGAGGCCTTCCAACTCTAAGTGAAAGTAAGTGTTACAGCTATAGAGTAAAGAAATGAGTGAAAGGAAATCATTAAGTTTATATGCAGAGGACACAAAATGACAAACCACATGGTAGGGGACAGCTGGACACCACACAACAAACAGACCAGATTGTTACCTCTGTTTGTGCTACCGTCTCCTCGAATAGTGGGGGTCCCTCTGTTACAGAGTCAGTTTCTTTATAATCTGCATCCCCATACTCATAGTCATATTCGATAAAATCTTCTGCTGTATACTACATTGCAAATGGAAAAATATCAGGCATTCCCATGTTAGTGGCAGCAAACTATATTAGCAAAACTGGAAAGCATCTTAACCTTTACTTAGGAGTAAAGCTTAAGGAAATAAGGTAGCATAAACAATTCAATATAGTTATTCATTTGGGGGAAATAAAAACCCTAATACAATTTCTTTTTCTTTTTTTTAATGGCCCAATACAAAAGTAATAAAAAAGCAAGTACTAGTGCCAGGCAAAAACACTCTTATTGGACTGCACAGAAGAGTCAGCTATAATTTGGATTACTGAGTGCTCCAACTGACCTTTGTGAAATCATATACTTATCTGCTCTTTAAGTCCAAGTAATACATCTCTCTACCTATACTCTTTTACCTGTATGTCTTCTGGTGACTAGAAGAACTAGAGAGATACCAACGTCCAACATGAATACAGTAAATAACTTATAATTCAGGTAAGAGGCCACAACACACAAATATCCATGGCTATCCTCTTGTTTGCTGGAGAGTTCCCAATACCAGGGCAGTTCCATGGCACACATGTTCTGAGCAAATTCTACGCTTTATTGGCATAATTGCATTTAAAGGTCAGATCCTCAGTTGCTGTAAATTGCTCCATAGCTCTGTATCTATAGCTAACATCAGATGAAGATTTGGCCCACAGAACTTTTAAAAGAGAAAATAGGTTTAGAATTAGTTTGTGTAACATTGCGCACGTGAACTAGTCAGGCAGGAACTCCTGAGCTGTAATCTTGGCTCTGCCATGAAGACATTGGTCTAGATATTAGGTGCACCAGGTGCTACTGATCACAGTTGAAAAGAAAGGGCAGCTTTAAACTTTCTGCCCCCCTCTTGCTTGCAGCTGCACAACTTGTTGGTCCTGTAAATTAAAGCAGTCTCATGGCTGCTACCAATTATCTTTACATCTGCAGGGAGTCAAATGAAGGTACAGCTGTGTCCAGGATCTGATGCTTTCCCTCGTTTAGGAAGAAATGTTCTAATGTGCCTCATGAAGAATAGCCACTTCCAAAATATCCTTTATCCTGCTATAAACTAACATCACTGTCTGTAAAACGAAGGAAGTATCTATTTGCTTAATTAGATGGCTGATAGGATTAGTATATTACACTTCCAAACGACTCTGAGGATTCCTAGATGTCATAAATATCATCAGCATTAAAGACAGATTGACATTTTAATAGAAATTGTATAAAGGATTAAAAAAAATCTCCATATTCAAATATATATTCCACCATGTGGCCAATGATACAGGTTTAGCTGTTTTCCCTGGCAACGGCTTTTGATACAATTATCGTACTTATGCTTGAATACATTTTATTCAGCAGAAAATATGGAGATACTGAAAGGCCTTAAGCACTTGCAAATCCCTAAACATGGGTTTCTGTTACTTCACTCCTCTGACACCTCTAGCTAATTATAACTTTTTGTAACTATTAACAAAACATATCATTTTCTACTATGATCACCAGTTAACTTGCTTTTTTCATTACATGCACTTCTTGTATTGATAGTTGCCTTTCCTTAAAAAGAAGATACGATTTTTCTTAGTAAGTCAGAAGTCTTTTATTTGATTGCCCTCTTGATTATTTCTGCACACACACAACTTGGTTAGCCATTCATCTTGGTTAGACATTCTTTAAACATATAGAAAGAAAGTGACATTCTTTTGTTAATTGTCCCAATCTCTATTGCATACTTATAACAGAAAACTGAAATTAAATAATAGAACATTACCATTTAAAGTGGAGGGTGTCCTCTCTTTGAAGTATATTGGCCCTTTACATCTGCCTATTATATGATTTAAACTGTGCTTTGATTCCATCAGTGATATCATTGCCATGACTTGCCGAAAAAGTTGATTCTATCTATGCTGTTCAAAAGCAGCAGCATTTTAGAGTTAGGTCTGACAAGTTACACGTGATCATTCTCTCCCTGTTTGGTAAATTAAGACTCAATTCTACTCCCAGTGAAGTCAATGAAACAAGTGGTATTGTCCAAGGGCCTCATGAGAAGTGATGATATATTTTTACAGATGTGTACATGTATAAAAACAAGTTGTCTGGCTTCTGCAGTTCTAGAAATGCACCTCTATACAACTTGTTTCTATTGGAGAATGCCACTGACAACCAGAAAAGAAAACACAGTGGCACATTTCTAGGAGACCATAAGAAAGAAGTAAAAAGTAAAAGAAGTAAACAACAACAAAAAAAACCACATGGGTAAAAATAGCCCTTTGAAATGATAGCACTGAAACAGTCATATCTTTTTAGAAATGATTAAAATGTGTGCAAATTAAATGATTAAAATGTGTGCAAATGCTGATTTGTTTATCTTCTGTCAACAAGTCTATGCTGATATACAAGAAAAAAAAAGCATTTAGTGGAATGTAACTCTTCATATTCAGTTATTCATGCCAAACAGTGACAATCAGTTACACACTTTTAAATGTTTCCTCAGCCAAACAAAATGAATCAAACACTCTGCAACATAATTTTTGCTGATACCAAAACAATAGACACTACCTGTCTTAAATATTGTCCAATACCTTAAGGGATAGGTGGAGGATGATTTGGGGGAGAATTACTGTTTCCTTAGCAGGATTTAAATTTAAATATACTGTTAGGAGTTTGTTTTAATAACTTTCAGTCAAACAGATTCCTTTTTAACAAGCACTGTAGAACTATTCTGAAACTGGAAGCATTCATTCCAAAATTCATCTTGGATTATTAATAATTAAAATATAACTGTGTGTTGCTCAGTATTATAACTGATTTTCCAATCTCAGCACTATTGCATCTCTCAAGGAAAGGTGAATGGCTGTGCTCAACAGTGCCAACTATGTGACTAATAAAATAACAACAGTGGGTTACAAAAAGTTCTTCAGAGGCCACAAACTAAGCAGAAATGTTGACTGGGAAAAAAAAAAAGACAGGAAAAACATCTGTGCCAGGTATTAAAAAAGAAAGTAGTAAATAAATTGATATTAATGCTAAAATCTGCCAGAGGCATAGTTTGGAAAGCCAGACGTATATGAATGGAAACTAGAAAACACTCATACAACAGCATGAATATGTGGAGGGATCTACTGCATCATGCATAAACACCGGGAAAAATACTTTTGGGGATTGTGCTTTATTTGTTTCTATTAAAGAAAATGAAACTTTCTTCATATATGTAAAATATTGTCACAAATACAGTGGTACATTTGGGTTACAATGATATGCAGGCACACAGACAAAAAGAACAGGAATGGATGAGAAGTGGGGAATGACAGTTTCCATCCTGGAATAAGATTACTGCCAAGCAAGTGAAGATCTTCTCCGTGACCTTTTTGTTTTATTTTGTCTTCTGTTTTTAGTACACAATATCAGAGGGGCATTATGGAAACTCTGGAACCTACAAGCTAGGACATGCGGCCATCATGCTGAAACCATATTCATGTAGTTTGTGATTCGGAGTAGTTTGTAGTCCCCTGGTATAAGGGGGAGAATTGAGGATACACACTAGCCCTAAGCTTGCTGATCTTGTTCTTAGCAACCCTGTCTTTCCAGAGCTTTCTGATTTTTAGCAACCCTTCTTTCCAGACCATTCTTTCTGAAAGACCAGAAATCTTGTTCTTTCATACCATCCAGTAAATGGAGGGAATACGTTTTTTCTACTGCACAGGTTCTGTTGCAACTAGAGAAACCGGCTGCAATACCTTACAAGTGTATTTCCCAAGGCACGATCTTTCCAAAAGGAGGAATGCATTTCTACACCCCAAACTGGTGCAAAGATGTATTTTACAGATATGATTTACTCCACAGTAGGATTTTATCAACTCAACCTGATAAAGGCCGTTCCTCTTCTTTAAGATGAGACTAGAAGACTGGTGAAGGACTGGTCAGTTAAATAAGGACTAAATTTACAAACACCAGGAGCAGGTTTCATGGGGTAAACAGTGGGGCTTTAGTCACCTGCTGTGACACTGGCAACTCACACATGCCCTGCTATTAACAGCCAAGAGTGAATATGTGGCATTTAACCCTTCTCCTTCTGGAGCTACACAACTACAAGGTCACCTTTATCAGATGACTTGAGGCAGAGGTATGCCCCACTCAGTCTGGGGCCTCAACAAACCCTGACAAGAGCACCTTCAAATTTTGGATGTTACCATTTCTGAGTAGAAAACCCATGATACCTCAGGCCTTAGTATTAGTTCTGTCATTAGCTGGAGAGGTATGGGGCACTCCCAGAAATCGGTCATGGTTGCACTGTTAATAAGGGGATGGAGGATAGTAGATTCTTTTGAAAATGTAGGAAAAGTACCTAGAATTTCATAATTAATTAGTAGAGAAAGAGTCTGTACACAAAAAGGTATCTTCTGCCTCTTTCTAAATTTAGTCAAGGCTATTACGTCCAGTTTATAGGGAATGAAAACAGGTATCACAGAGACGAGGAGTGTAAGTGAAGAGAAAATTATTTCCTTTGTTAGCTATATAATAAAGGAAGATATTACTGGCTAGTAATGCAGTCAGAGAATCAAGAAGCTGGAAAGGCTTTTAAAGAAACATTCAGATTGTGGAGCATTCTGATGATCCTCCTATGGGTATAGACTTAGCCAAATGCAAGCTATATCTTCCACAGCTGTGCAGCATTATTTCAATCCTGCTCAAGTCGAGCTTTCTCTATCATATTTTACCCTAGGCTCTAATTCTGCTAGACAAGGGGATGTTTATAAATAGCTCTGAGACAACAGAGATGAAATTCCCACAACTTTTACCTTTCCCAATAATTTTACATTAACAAGAAAAAGATGGCATGCATGATATTTAGTTCAGTTAGGACCTCATATTGGAAAATAGCTGGAATTTAGTGAGGGATTTCTGCTAAGAGGCATCAGGTAACACATACTTCAAACATAATGCAATTTTCTTTTGTTTTTCTTTCTTCTGTTGTAAGACCACCAATAGTTACAGCACAGCCATCCTTGTAATGAATATTGCATATGACTGTTTTCTTACAAATGAAAGGAAGAATAAAACCTGCTGTTTCTTGATGGGACAAAATCTTTCCACTATGATCTCATGCTTTCTTTACCAGAGCAATTATATTACACTACCAGAACCTCATGCAATTCCAATTAAAGAGATGAACTGTTTTCTTCATCAGATGAATTTCAGAAGCAAAAGATCAGCAGCATGCAAGGCATATTTCAACTGTGGAATGACTTAAATTTTCTGAGGACAGCCTTACTTTGAAAATGAATTCTTCTGCTATCCATATAGAAATTACTTGGAAATCTATCCCCCCCATCCTGAGATGTAGATTTTAGCAATTTTTACTTTACTTTTCCAAATTAGGAGGAACCAGGAGAAAATGACACATAGCAATCTATATCCTAAACCAATAAACTGTTATAAGCTCAGTTTTTTTATTGCCTAAAGATTATACTAAATGATCTAGGCAAAGATTACTTTGAACCATTCTAGGCCCAGTAATACTTTACGAAATGCAATAAAATAAAGGATGTCAAACAAAATGAAACTTTTTAAGAAAGTAATGAAAGGAAGGAGATAAAAGAAGATAGGAGCAAAATCTTCAACTTCCAAAGACAGACTATGTGAAAATAAGAACAAACACTAAAAGGTCTGTATTAAGTTAACTGCCTAAAGAAAAATGCTCTTTCTATATGTACAAAGAGAGCTAGGAAGCTTGTTATTTTTACAGCCTGCTAAGTTAACTAACTGCAGTACTCAATGTGATTGAAACTGAACATGAAAACAGCTCATTTCCTATATTCTTCAGAAAATTAGACTTTCTGATCAGCCAAACAACTGAAAGAAATGACACTAAATTAACTGGAAGGATGTCTGAAAACCTCCCAGACGACATATAGAGGTGCCATTTGCATCTTTACTTCCAAGTTCATTTCATTAAAGGCACACATTTCATTTCTTCAAGTAATCCACTTGTTTGGGATAGGTCCAAAATAAATGAAGCAGAGTTCCTTCAGGGAGCAATTTCTCCAGCAGGAGTCAGGCGGTGTAATTTATTAGGTTGCAGAAGAACCTTCCAAGAGAAGATTTGAAAGCCTGATAGCTGGGGCCATTGAAAACTAGACCTGACGACACTCCAGAAAATATACTATAGGGTACAGTCCAACATCAGCGAAGATGGAGTACATGACTGAGTAGGTCTTTCCCTGCTCTAATTTCTGTGAGTTGGCCAAACATATGTGATTGAACTGTAACAGAGTTTAATGCATTTCCATTTATAGCAGAAGGGATTTTGAACACAAGACAGAAGTCAGACTAATCAGAAGGTATTTATAAGAGAAGCATAGAGGCCTAACTTCCTTAGGAAATTAATCCTGATAATTTTTTAATATAATTTGATACCCATATTCAATCCTTAAAACCTAAGTTCAGCATGAAACAATTTTAACGATCACTGAGGCTATCGAGTTAGATGTGCAGATTACAGTTGCTGCTAGAGGACATGTTTTGTATCTGATTATAATGAAATCTTATGAGAAATTCTCAGTAAGAATGACTGGTGCCATTTTGGAATTATCCTGAAAGTGAATTAATCTTAAAGCCCAATACAAAAAAAGCCCCTCTGAAATAAAAGAGCAGGATGGAGTAAAAAGCTTAAATAAAATCAACAAAATAAAAGACCCTTTTCTGCCAAAGACACTATTCAGCTAAATGGCCAATTTGCCAATAAGTATTTTCATAAACTCTGCAATGTATCTGAATGTATAGCACCAAAAGCTCCACAGTAACTCATCCTATCTTTGAACTCAAAAATTCAACCAATATTATTAACCATCAGACTTTGTAAGAAAGAGTACTGTTGCTGTAAAAATAAAATTCTAAGATGGAAGAATAACTGTTTAGTACAGAGAATTGACATTTTTCATTTATTTCTCCTCCCTACTTCTTGTCAATTTAGTTATTAAGTAATAATGATTAAGTAATAATTTTAATAATTAAGTAAAAATTTGGTTTGGCCCATTTGGGAAGTACTCTCTCTCCCTATTCAAGCTTGAGCATTTTCTGTAGTCAGATACCCTTTCTTTTTCCTCCAGAAGCAAATACAAAACCACAATTTTTGTAGTAAATTCTAGGCAACACTTTACTGGTGCAGTGACAACAGCTGAGGTTATCACTCTACACTTAAGAGGTTATGGAAACTTGTACATAGCTATTCACAATCAAGCACGGGGACAGCTTATGCACAGATAAATTAAAGCATGTCTTGAAGGCAGAAATGAATAGAAAAGAAACAACAGAGTAAATTGTGTGGATGTTACTGTTAATCTATTTATTACCACTCGAGTGCTTTCCCATTTTCTAATTTCAGACTGAATGACACCCAGGTCAGAAGAAGTCAGGGACAAAACACAGAGGAATAAAAGCATTTGGCACAGGAAAGTCACCCATGCACATCTCTATTCTGTCTAGCCTGAACTGTCCACAGAAAGTCTGACAGTCCTGGCAAACAACCAAACTCAACAGATTTAAAGAGCCAGTACGCAAAAAGTAGTCAAGGGTTACCCAGCTAAACGGACCTTGTTTAGATAGATATAACAGTTACCTGGATCCAACAAGTGACTGATACACTTAAAATGGAACCGGAAATACAGCATCCAACTCCAAAGCTTATGCCTTGAAGTCCTTAGATTACTCCTACCTAAACCCCATAAAGGAAGGGAGAGGTGATGGGAGAGGAGACAGGAGGTTGACCTTGGGTAGGTAAGAGAATGAGATGGGGATTGGGGTAGCTCAGCTGACTAAGCCTAGACTTTAGAGAAGGGTGGAATTTAAGATAGGTCCTCCCTTCGTAGCCTGGCTAGATCTATGTCTTCATTCAGTCAGCTTGCTGGTTTTGTGAGTCCCATTGTGCAATGCTTAATTCTCCCTGAGACTTATTTAGGATGACCTCAGCACTTAATTCAGGAATGAGAATACCCTGCACCTAAAAGGTAGGAACTGGAATGCACTGTTGCATCTCTCAAATTGCCTTTTGAATCTGAGCCTAAGGCAAGAAGAAAACTTCAAAAGAAAAAGAAAATCTCAGCATAGCACTTTACATAAGTAAAGACACTGATTCTAAATCAGCATCCAATAAATCTACATACAAGAGTGGAGTCAAGGTCTTAAGACAACCCATATGAAACAAATCCAAAATTTTAGACAACAAATACTGCACTCCTGATATTGCAATTGTGTGACGTGAATTCTCAGGCTCATTTAATGGGATGGGGATTCACTACAATACCTTCCATTAATTTTCCGATTTTTTTGTTGATAAGTTATATTTAGTTCAGATGAAGTCTCAACTCTTACCCCCCACAAACACACAAAAAATTCTACCTGCTGAACTTGAAGGATAGCATGAGTGAGGTGGAAATGAGTACAGAGAAGAAAAGGACTTGTTTAATTGCTATTGAAAGAAATGCCGACAAAACTACAACCTTGGGTATTTTAAATTTTCTTCTACATTTGATTAAGTTTGCCCCTTTGCAGAAGCAAAACACTGCCTTGAGTGATGTGGATTACACTCAGTTAAACAGACAAAGTACTTCTGTGGATCTTGCCTTTAAACCTTCATCATCTTAGCCAAAACTTTCTCTCTCCAGATGCTTTTAGTGGTCTAAAAATCATCCAATTTTTCAGAATAACTCCATTCCCAGGCTGTGAACATGCCAGGAGATGACAGAAGTTTATGTTATCAGTAGGAATCCTCTTTAGCTTCCTAGGTGCAACTCCACAAACTTAATTTACTATATGTCCTTTTTGTTTCATGGACAAGAGCCAACCATTTCCTCTGTGTTTTGTAGTCAGTGCTAGTAACACACATTAGCAGGCTCTGCAATCACTTAATTTGCCTCTTTCCTCCAAGTCAAGTATCAGTTTCTTGTTCTGGTCTGCAGTAATTCAGAAGCTCAGAAATGTAAAGCCAGAAGGGACCATTAGATCACCTTGACTAACTCCTGTATATTTTCAGACTCCAAATTTTCTTTCAGTCCCCCTTGTATTGAGTCCAATAACCTGCACTCAACTAAAGCATAAATTACATTTGCCAAAACACATCCTTTGGAAAGGCACTGATCCTTGGTTTGAAAATATCTGTTTAGAGATACACCACTTTAATAGTTTGTTCTTTCATTAATAAAAAGTTTAGTAGCTTCTTTCCTCTGTGAAATTACCTGACTTTCCTTCTTTTCATTTTTTTCCCTCTATTTGTATGCGGTCAATATTTTCTTCTTGTGAAGGTACTTGACATATGCTAACTGGGCTAGCTTTCAATCTTTTGTTCTTATTGTGGACAAGTCAAAGACATCAAGTTTTCCAAGTCCCTAAGTCACAGCAAGTCTGTAGCTCTTACCTGAATCCTTTACGTTTTTGTGATTGTTTTAGTGACTAAACACCAAGACTGTATGTGATGTTCCAGTACATGTTTTAATCAGAAGCATACAGAGAAGTAAAATTTCATCTGCATTCTTATTTCTTTGTTTACATACCAAGGCACGCATTGCCTTTTTTGCCACGGCTTTGCTTTGAGTGCTCATATACAAATTATTTCCACACTTTGAGATCCAGAGTCTTCCGGGGCAATTGCCAACAAACTTTTTAAGCTTATGCTGGCTTAAGCCAAAACTGATGCTGAAAGCCACAATCCTGCCTTGCCTTTAGCCCAGTGCTGCCTCTTCCCTTTTTCTATCACAAGAGTTTGTGAGAAAACCCGACAGATCGAACCAGGAAACCAATCTAGCTAAACAGTTATCTTTTCATGTTAGCTTTAAGCCAGATCAGTATCCCAGTTTTGTCAATCATGTACCCCTCAAATTGCTTGCACTGGCATAGCAACAGAGGAAGCCTGGGGATAGGCACAATCAGCAGCATGCAACAGGTTCTTTTGTCAGCATGTGCATCCAAGTTTGAAGCATTCATCAAACTTACAGCTGCATGTATGCACGTACGTTCCCAAGCACCCTAGGACTGGCCTGCATTTCTTTTTTTTGTTGGATATATGTAACTTGTTTTAGTTGAATTAACATACAGATCTGGAATACTCTGTTATCACTATTTACCAGTCTGCAATATCATGACATGGACAAAATTTAATAGCATTCATTTTACACTTATTTCTAGATTGCTAGCCTCTACCCTTAAGAAGCTCCAATAAAAAGTTCATTCAGTGATGGCATTCTGTTTTTAGTAATTTCTGAAATACAGCAGCCAGATTTGAATCCTTTTATCAGGTACTTTATTTTTATCATATAATGTTATGTTTTTAATTCAAATATCATGTATTGACAAATCAGCAGCTTCACAAAAGTCTAAGTATACAAATTCTACAAATTTGATAGTGATAATGGATAATCTCAAAGCATGCAATCAGGCTTGTCTGAAAACATTGATTTCCACATAGACTGGCTGTAATTATATTTTTATCTTGTAATATCTTATTAAATTAATTTTGCAATCATCTATCATAAAACACATTTCTAAAAAAATCAGCAATGGTATCTTCTATAACTTCCTCCAATCCATATTTAAGACTTGTTTCACTTATTTCCTTGAAAATTATTATCAGTGTGATTTGTTAGGCTGCATCTCAGAAGCTAATGAAGTAGCCTGCTGCATGCATGGGCGGCATGCCTTCTTATCTTATAGCAGACAATTCTATCATTCTGGGCAATTCAGTCAAGCAGTTAATCCATTTCATATTCATCCCACTTATTCATTGCACTGGTAGTATTACTGATGTGATTACTTCAGATGACTATTTCACAACATGTTAAAAAGATCCATTGACTTCACTGGGAATATTCATATAAACCTATGTGTGTACACTCTTGGACAGCGATCAGGAAATTGTGTCTTCAGTTCAGAAACCAAAGTGATTCAACAACCACTCAGACCAATCAATGGACGCAAACAGAAATGAGACTTTTCCATTTTATTATTATTATTATTTTATCCTTTCAAATTCACTTGAAAATGTTATATTACAAATTAAGAACTTTTATTTTACTTTTTTCTTTGTAGGTGTTCCCACAAACTGTCTGTATTTTCAGATTATCAAAGTGTAAAATGAGGGCCTTAGAAAAGCATACTAAAAAGTACTAACTTTTACAATGACTGATGAATTTAATGGTAAAGTATCTGCTGACTTTAGTGGCTATTACATTACGCTGTAAACTATCTCTGTTCAGGATGTCCAAGGAGAACAGTGCACGACTGATTTTATGGTACCCTTTCTCAGTTGATAGGATAATGTTTGGTGCTGACCAACTGTTTTCAATGTGTGCAGTATATATTTGGATACTCTACACTATGAGCATATAATTATACATGTGCACACACATAGGTTTTATAACTATGATAAGAGGCTTATTCTTTTGATCTACACAGGAGTGCTAGTTCTCAACTGCTGCTAGCATCAAACAGCTTTGACATAATATAAACATAAAATTTGACAGAGGGAGATTCAGCTAGTTATTCATTATGAAGAAAATGTAGTCCCTGAGCCTATTTTATTCATTTCCTACATCCTTTAGAAATATTGAATTAAAGTCTTATAATTCAGCAGTAGTCATTGCTAATAACTGAGCACAAGTACTCATTCAAATTAATCAAGAGGTAGGTAAGACTTGAATCTACAATCTGATTCCAGCCGATTTTTGTGGACTCCAAGTCTTGTCCACATTTATTGCACCGAAGGACAGGAGCCATCATCGCCATCAGTGGTGGCCTGAGCAAGCAAATATTTGCAAACTGTCTAAGCCATGTTAACTCCTGCTTAGGAGTTGATGGCACTTTGGAGGTGACAGTACTACCCACTTAGTTAATACATTTTACGTATTTAGATATAGTCTTGTTCAAGAAAGAGACCAGGAGATGATTATCAACATTTTCCCATAAAGATCAGTTCATTAGATTGACTCCTCTTTGGTCTTATTTCAAAATAGAAAAGCTCTAGCCCATTCAAACTTTCCTAGTCTTCACACAGGAAATATAAAAAAAGAAAAACAGAATGGTAAAACACATAGCAGCAAAGCCCAGGAAAGTTCCCAAGCAAAATTTCAAATTTAATAAGCAGAAAAAAATTGTTTTATTTTGCTGTCTTTTATTTTCTTCCCATAGAATATCAACCACGTGCTTTCACCCTGATCTGTTTTGGAACATAGTGCATGGAGATCCACACAGGCAGGCAAATGGACATAAGATTCTACATGATGCTCACAAAGAGACTGGGCTTCGGGCACTATAATGTAATGTATAGGCCACTGCGTATGTGCAGGTGACCTGATACATCTCAAATTGAACTTCTGATGCAATGGATGTGAGAATCCCCTTGAACTAAGTTTGGGGCCCCATGGACCTTTGTCATATGATGATATAGTTTTCAGTCAGATAGAACAGTAACAACAAATTATCATGTATTTAGGAAAAATTCTGTCTCAAAATTGCCTCAAAGCAGGTGTTTTAGATTCTGCAAGTTTTTAATGCTGATCTCTTGAGCATTTGAGTAACAATAGCCAGTCAGATCACACACAGTTGGGTGCATGCTGACTGTCCAGAACCAAGTTCAATTAAGACTAGTTATATTTCGCAAAAGCTCTTCCACTTTACAATGTCAGAAATATGAGACAATTTTGATAGAAGTATTTGGAACATGTTACAATACTTACAATGGCTGATTCTCAGAGGACTAATCTGAGGTTCCTCAGTTGCCTTTAGCAAATTACTCAGTTTATGGCTGTGAGAACTGTCTACAGTGACAAATTATTTCTGTGAGTGCTAATTTTTTTTTATTACTGGGAAAAATTCCAACTGTGTCTTGTCCCTTTTGATACTTATCTGCTAGCAGAGCTGTCTGAAAGGATTTAGTATGTACGTGCATTTGTGCACTGGATATAGCTCATAGCATACATGACATTTCTAGTAGCAGAACTTTACAAGTGCAAAATACTCATACCTCCCATATCTTTTAAATGTGGCATTTCGGGGTATTCAGCATCAGCAAAATCACAAATATACAAAGAAGCAGCAAATAGGCACAACTAAAAGAACTCAGATTGCTACCATTTTTTAAAGGAATTATAGTTTAACTTTTACTGAGCATGCTGGAATTTAAATACAATAGTGATAGGCTCCTTCAAGTACTTGTCATAAATGAGTGGGTAGCAAAAAGGAATGCACTCCTGCAACCTTCTTCCTTCATGTCTAGAATAATGTATGCCATTTAGCTATAATTAAATGCTCCCTGGGTAACTTGTATCCAGCAAAACCACTAATGTGCAATAAATCTAGTAATACATGACTGATTACTCACCTCATCAACTTGAGGATCTTGAGCCTGAGCAGCATTGGGCACTGGGGAATCACAGTCTGGGCTATAATGCTCGCAATAGTCATATGCAGCTCTGGGGTCAGCTATAATCAACAGCTGCTGGATTTCACCCTGCAAGAAAGCATATACAGATTAAACAACAGAACCAAAGATTGCCTACTGCAGTTCATCAGAAGGACAGAGCTTTCATGTAGGAAAAAAAAAAAGGCATACAATACATGTACTAGACATTACACTAATATTTGTGGTTTTATATAACATATCTACTTAATTTATAGATGCCATTTTCCATTCAGACTGACTTCAAAATGATTTTCAGTGGTCACATCACATGAAAATGATGCTTTTACAGGGATGCAGAACAATTTAACTACAAAAGGCCAGATCTGGAAGTTTTTGCATAGAGATTGCCTGTGTAAGGAGTAGGTAAATAAAAGGGTAAAAATTCTGGGATATCTAGAATCCATGTGGAAATCCCTGAAAATATTAAACTAACTAATTTTTAACCCATGAAACTTTTCTATGAGTTTTGGTTCAGATAAACTTTGCAAAGCTCTGTTCTGAACAAATAAAAATGAATTAAAATCTCTTGTAATGTATTATGTACCATTCCAAAATAAACAAGGACTAAGAAAGTACTGAGAGCAAAATGAGAAAGTCTGTAAATGGAAGTTATCTTCCGGTGATAATGATTCTAATACTTAATCATTTATATTATGAGCAATGTAAGGAGGTTGAAAATTCCAGAATGCCCACAGCAGACACCCTCTGTTTTACCTTCTCTAGATCATTCATTATTTTATAGACCTTGTTCCCTTATTTATGCTTGATCTTAAGACAACAGTTACAATCATTTAAATCTTTCTTCATTTAAGGGTTCTTTTCTAAGGTTTTCATGACTTTTTCTGTCTTTTTCGAAGTTATATATAGATATCGTGTCTGAGACAGCATGACCAGTATTTGACATAATAATACAATATTCCAAATTGTGTAGTACCACTGATACGTATGAATCACTGGAAATGAATATAAATTGCCAATTCCAAGGTTGATTTTTCTTTGAGCCCACTATGCAGCATTAGCACTCTTCATCTGGCAGTAGATGCACCTGCTAGGTGAAATCACACATGGCCAAAGAGACAGTTACTATGCTCTGCTGCAGAAATGTGCGCCACCCCACATGGCCCTGTGCTCAAAAAGATTCCCCCTGAATTCAGCACAGCACCTCAGTCTCATCCTTGATTCGATGCAATATGTGACTAGAGCTGGTAACAGGCTGCTATATGTGCAGGGGCCAAGCAGCAAGGTCCACTTAATAAATTGAGCTTAGCAGCTCACACTGTCTGGTGTTTCTTTTCCTCCCATGACAACTACATATTGAGACTGGCTGATATGTGGGTGTTACATTCTCTCTCATATTGGCTATATTCTTATATATTCTTATATAGCCAATGGCCATATGTCTCATATTGGTCAGACACATTTCTGAGAAAAGATATCTAACTTAGAATGTCTTAAGAAAGCACCACCATAGTGAAAAGACAACTAAAGCAAACTGTTACTGCCACAAGCTTTTGAATGGCCAAATAAATGTATGGGAACATGGTTTGTAAGACTTCAGCTATAACTGAGTAGAAAATGAAAGTGTGAGGGTGACATTTTATGAAGGTGTCATTTTCAAAGAAAGTGTGTTAACACTTCTTTTTTGTATCATAAATCATAGCGTAATTCCTGAGATGGATGAGGAATTGACACAGTCTAGCTATGAATCACTGATTCTAGGCATTAATAAGTTTCACATCACCTGCATTACCACAGGAATATGTTCATGTCTCCATCCCCAAAATGTCTGCAGAATATATATTGAGATGAACAGAACATATTATAGAGGACAAAGAATCAAAAGCATATTCATAAGCTTGCATCCAAATGAGAAATGCAGTTAATGAACTTTAAAGCCATTTAACTTCTAAGTATTGTTATGAACAACATCTGTTCACTAGAATGTTCAGAGAAAATGATAGCGTTAGCGTTCTGAATAACATCCTCACTATTGTTCCCACAGCACAACAAGGCCAACTAATACCAACCGGACTAGCCGCAAAATTCTGGCTGAACATGCTGTCTGGTTTGGAAAGGAGAAGGTGGGAAGGTGTAACTCCCGCTCTGTCATTTTCATGCTGTTTGTTTACTTGTTCACTGGGAACCAGTCTAAATTCCTAAGATTTAATTCAAGGCACTTCCTAGCTACCAGCATGCAGCTCAGCATGCAAGTGATCAGCTACAGTGCTGACAGTTTGCATCACATCTATGATCCCATAGAAGAGGGGGAAAAAATAAAAAAAAGACTGTACCAGAGACACAGTTATTGGAATCAAACATACTTAAGTGACCAATATGTAAATATATAATATAGAATATGCTGAAATAAAAGTTCTAATACTTAACAAATGTTATTTTCTTCTCTATTTCCATATATCACATGTAAAAACAACATCATACTGAAAAGACCCACTATTCTGGATAATAAAAATGGCCCTGATGAGATCCCCTACAGAGACTGCATGTTTATCATTTTCCACAGAAAGCTGTCTGGTATCCAGTGTATTTCTTAATGTAGTGGTACCATTTAGGCTGCTTTAGGTAAATTCCTGCCAACTTTTCCACTATAAATTTTCTTTATACAGGAGCTTCTTACTCTATCACAAAAATAAGGTTGTTGAAAGTTGGCACACGTTCTAGGTCAAAGCCCATTAAGTTCAGTCTCTCACTGTATTTCACCCCAAAGATGGCTGTTTACTTCTGGCATTTGTATTACTTAAATTTTCAAGACTTTATAAGCTACTAATGTAATTTTATTTTGTTTTTACCAAAAAAGGAGGCAGGGGGAAGGGCAAAGACATCACTTTGTTAGTATATCTGTGCAAGTTTTGTCTTTAAAGAGAAAATATCATAACTGATGTAGAAATGTAGAACTGGGAAAATTCACTATTACTTCAATATTTCCAAAATTTCTTTGAACCTGTCAGAATAGTAGCTTTTAACAAACTAACAAAATTGGGGAATATTTTAAAATAGTTAACAATATTTTGGAATGTTCTTTCCTTTCAAAAAGAAACATCCCAGAAAACAAGCAAGAAAGACTCAAACTAAAAAATCAAACAACCCTTTGCAACTTCCCTAGCTCTATAAAAATTATTTACTAACTTATTTAACATAAAATTCAAAATGTTTAGTTTCTCAGCACACAATGACTATACATTACAAATTTGTTTGCTATTGCAATCTCAACTCATTTTGCTTCACAGGCTCATGTGTGTCCCAGATTAATTTGGGATTAGAATGCATTTTTTAAACTTCCAGAAGTGTTACAAATGCGGCAGTCTGTTCCCCTGCCCATGTCTCTTTTTTTTTCCTGCGCTCACTAATGCTTCCTTGTTTGGTCACGTGCTATAGGTACAGAGAAATTCCCCCTTTGATTCCTTATGTGACTCCCTCAAGACTGCAGCGTAGTGCTGTGAGAGGTTTCACAGTCAGCATTTGTCTGGGCTATGCATCCCACCTCCTCCAGCACAAAGTTTTTCCAAAGTGGTCTGCCCTTCCTCTTTTAACAGCCAAGTTAAGACTAAGCAGAGGAGTAAGAAAGAATTAGCAACTGAAAGATAAAAGAGCCCCTGTCCTCACCTGTTGAGCTCAGGTCACTTTGTTCTGCCTTAAGTGATATCATGGATCCCAGCTCACACACCTTGCTGTATGCTCCCGAACATACATGGCTCCCTGAGATGCCCATACAGATCAGCACGAACACACTGTGCCCGTTGTTGTGAGTAATGCAGGAACTGCTCCTAAAACTGCTGTCTGTTTAGTTTGATACGCTAAGAGAACCCAGTTAGGGGAAGACAGCCAGGATTTTGGAGCTTGTTTTGTGCTGGTCTTTAACACCATGGAATTTTGGCACCGGGTTTTGCTGGACTGCGTGCTGGCAAGAAGCACTCAGCGTGATGTTACCACTTGGCTGAGACGTCTGTAAATTGCTTAAAGCTGCTCCTGATCCATTGACTGTACTTCCCAGCCCCGCCTGTCTGCCTGTCATGGGTCCACATAAAGGGAGGCCCTCAGTCTTGCAGGGTATACCTGTTGTACCCAAAGCTACTAGCTATTGATGCGGGAGTTTACTGAGAAACTGATTGATTCAATATTTGGCATATCACATATCGATTTTCCTCTTTTCTCCTTCAACAGCTGCTATAAGAATATTCCCAATAAAATTATCGTTCTTCTTTTTCCAATACAATTATTGTTTTTAATTTTCTGTCTTTGCTTGTTAAATGGCTTCTTTGAGTATGTGATGTATTGACAATGCTGTTTCACCAGTCACTGAAGAGTGTTCATCTCAGATCAGGTCACCAATCCAGCACACAAATTTCCACATACATTACTGTGGATTTCGTAACTGTGACTCAGTTATCCTGTAGTCACAGGTGTTTACTGGACAAATTTACAGTCTTTGAGAATTTTTCACAAAATGACTTCAGTCTTCACCAATGCATTCTTTGACTGTAACCACTTGACTCTTTGAGACTGAAATAGAATGCTGTAAAGCTTTTGTGAATAAATTACAAGTATTTAAGCTGGCAGTACTTCAAGGCCTGGAGTCAAGAAATTCGGCACACACTGATTTACCTGCACAAATCCCAAGAACTTTAAATGAATATGGATAAATGGAGTAATGGGTTATTAACAGTTCTAAAAGTCTCTAAATTGACACTGAGGTATCTAAACATATATGCATATGTGCACAATGCTATTCCCATATAAAACTTGCAGCACAAAAGGGAGTCTCACAGGACAGAATTATGAGAGCAAGAGGGAGAGAATTAAGATGGGGAAGAAGATACGAGAACAGAGTAGCCAAAAAATATGCATAAAAAGGCAGCTGTCTATTTAAATTAGTTTCATTACCATCCCTATTAAATTGTTGTGAACAGACTTTTTTTGGATCAAAGAGTACTCAGGCAACTTCCCAAAGCTCCTCAACATGGGTCTTCCCAGAAAAGGGAAGATGGGGTTCTAACAACATACATAAGCCTGAAAGCATATATGCACTGAAAAAAATGGTTAATCAATTCTAACAAGCTCAGCTGAATCAATCAAACTTCCATTCAACAGAAACGATATATTTTACCATAGAAGGAAGAATGAGATGCCAAATAATGTAATGTAGTAAGCCACAACTTTCAAATTCCTTTTACCTTTCACAGAGTTCTAACAGATACAAATGAAATAACCCAGTTTAAATTAGCTAAGGAAACTATTTTTCAAAAATTTGTCAAAATTGACTGATGCTTCCATGAGCATCTCATGTTAGCATAACATATACAACCTGCAGTTGCTATAGGTAGTGGGAAAAGAGCTACTAGCTGTTTAAGATAGCTGGAAGAAAATTAGAAATACATGATGTATAAGAAAAAGAGACTGGAATGGGACAAGGAGAGGAGTCAGGAGATCAGCATGTTCTCAACATTGTGTCTAATTCTGGATTGGAATTTGTTATCCACAAATACTATAAAAAGACATATAGATGATATATAGTGCATTTTACAAGTCAAATGTTTGATACCTCTGTTGAGTCAGCCATCCACCAGGACTTGATGTTAGAGATAAGTGCGATGACAGTAGAAAGCAGAGGCAGAAAACGTATACTGAGGTACCAGACAGAGCCTGCAATATCATTTCATTTCATATGGCCCCCAGACACTTTTCATTTTATTATTTATAGCAATGTGTATGTTTAATTTGTGACCCTGAAAAGTGCTGAAAGCCTATTTAGCCATTAAGAAGAAGAATGTGCTGCCCTATAAGGATTTTTGTCCTGGATTACACTTAATATAATGTACTTTAAAGATTGCTTAGTAGATATTTAACACTACTTGAATATTAAAGATAAGAAAGCTGAGAGCTATGTCTCTGTCTTAGTTACCTGCAGATGAAGGTGAACATTTAGCAAGGTATTTAAGCATACCTAACATTAAGCATACAAATACCTCATGACTAACATCGGTCAATTTGAAGTCTTAACATTTAGTTTGGATTGTAAATATTTTATTGAAACAGATACTGAGTTGATGTCAGAGCCAACACATAACTCACTATGCCCAAATGATGCCTATCTGAGCAATCCATCTCAGTAGAGAATAGAAATAGTTAAAGTCTATGGATGTTTTAATTCCTATATATTTTGGGAATGTGATGATAATTAAAATCATAGGCTTTTGAATCAGCCTCATGGTTATATGAAATGAGCTGCTTGAAAATCATAAAATAACTTGCCCATCAATTAATTATAGGATGCAAATGAGATACAGAAAGATTACTTCTATGGCATTATTCTAAAACGTACTGAAAAAATGAAAGGTTCTTTGCAGAATCCTCCAAGGCTATTACATGGAGTTTATTAGATCTGAGGAAATATTCTTTAGAGTATCTTTGTGGCATGCCACAGCAACTATGAAGAAAGAGGCTACAGAACTGCCAGGATGGGAGAATATGCTCAAATCTGTTGAATATTGAGACAGCTGCACAGACATTATCTAAAATTAACTGTTCTGCAACAATGAATGGTCCAGTTAAGATTTAGAAGTGTGCGGTGAATTCATTCTTTGAAAATTCCTCTGTGAATATCTCACAGGCAAAAGCGTGACATTCCAGAATCAGAAAGGGTATATGTGTGTGTGCACTTCCAGCTTTTGTTGAAAAACACACCGCACTAAGTAGTAATGCACAAGGGTGGGCTATCTGCACTGAAAACATAGCCCGTTGATCTTGAAACACTTTGCAACATTGAGAAAAATACTGAGTTGTCTACAATGAAAAATGAAATGAAGACACAATTTGCAAGAAAACAGTAGATTGACAGGTTCTCCTTACAATTTTACAGAGTAAGTATCTCTTGATAGTAGCCTCATGGTAGTAATCACTATATTTGATGTTAATTCCATCTTTTCAGAGCCTTTGTTAAATTCTACAGCAGAAATCAGAGACAAGGCAAGTCTCCAATAGCTATGGTGTCTGACCTGCTCAATAATGTAAATTAGGGGGCCTCATATGTAAGGAATGAATTATTTTATCATTATATGCAGTAAATGTAAATGGCTCCTTTTTACCTTAATAGTGACTTCATAAAAAGTCTTTGATATTAATCCATCTTCTTGAAACAATGAAGCAAATTCTAACTATGTAATCTTACAAATGCTCTCTAAATATGGTATATTAGAGAAGTACAACCATAAAGCAGTTCATTTATATTCTATTTGTCATCTAAAGGTCTCTATCATTGATAAAGACATCTTCTCTAATATTACCTGGCAGCAGTGTTAAAAAAAGCAGAAGTGTGAATTCTTTCAAGGTTGTAAGAGCAATCACACTATATGAAGGAATCGGAGATGAAACTATTGTTTTTTCCAGTATCTAACTTTTTATAATCTAGTTCCCTAGTTCTACATGGCACTCAGACAGCTAGAGCAGGAGAGTTAATATTAGCAAAACCCCGTCCTTCCAACTCATATTTTAGACACCCAAATCTCTTATGTGCTTATAATGATAATTTGCTTTCAGATCTGACTACCTAAATGGTGATAAGAGCATAACAAAACCAGTGCCAGGCACTATATGAACTCATGAGAACGACATCAGGAACTTCCATTTTCATATGATGGCTAAAACCTAAGGATTCCAGGATGGAATCTTCAGTAAACCAACGGAAACCCTAAACTGTGTCTATGTGCCAACTTTCTCTAATTAGTTATGTGACAGTAAAACTATAGACTCCAAAGAACAGAAGTCTAGACAGCCTGGATATTATTACTATAGAATTTAGAAAAACCTGCTGCAGAATTCATTTAATCTTCCTGCAAAGATTTGAGGGATGAAGAGTTCCAGAGGCCTTTAATATAATATTCCATAACCCAGGCCCATTGCATAATATAGCAAAAGAAAGACATTAAGAGCCTGCCAGACTGAAGCACTGTAAAAGCAATAAATTCTGAAAGCAGAATTCTGTACAGGTCAAAATTTCCATAGAAATCAATGTCTTCTTGATTCTTTGAAAACTAGTGGTTACACTACTATATACCCAACCTCATTAAGAAATAGGTTGGCATGTCCAGTCATAGTTTGTAACCTTCTAAACATGGCTGTTCTTAGGTCTGACAAAGACCAAAGTCTGCTGCAATTCCTGGTTGAGAGAGGTTACTACAATATCTGTGTTTACAGCATGTATACATAACAAACACAATACGTGAACACTGCTTAATGCTGTGCAGAAAGAGTTCCTTGACAGAAAATTGATAAAACTGTGTCTAAATTCCTGAGAAGGACATCCTATTTTCTTGATGCAACACATGCAAATGTTTTAAATTGCCATTTATCTTTGAATCTCCTCTATTTTTCTTTCTTCTTTAAAACTTAAATGCGTACTAAACAAAATATTAAATGAGAAGATGATAAATCTCATCTGTAAAACTTACTGGAGTTGATGTAACAGTCAGCACTACTTGAGCCTAGATTGTTAACTATAAATCTAATTGTAGTTTATTTGAGTGACCATTTCTTGGCTTCTTGAAAATATTCCTTGATAATGAACTGGAACTCCAAGTAATTACCAGAGCTTTGCTTTTTCTTCCTTTCCCCTCCCTTTTAAAAACAAGGAAGTGAAAAAAGGAAAATAGAATTGTTTACCTTTGTTCATTGCGCACAAGTTTGGAAATACTATATAAAAAAAAAAAGACCAAATGACCATCCTTTCAGATAAAAAACAAAGAAAGAAAAACAAAATAAGCCAAGTAGTAAGCTTTTGCAAAAAATGTGGCTTTTTGTTACCTGCCTCTGAAATGGAAAACTGGTTTGCTTTGTTTTGGGTTCTCTTTTTTTCTCCCAAGCTAGAACTTGGTCACTTCTCTGGCAATTGATAGTTAAAAGGTTGCTAATTGATGTTTTTGCCCAGAACCTATTGCATTTTTTGGTTTATGTTCCATTTTTGTCTGACAGTAAACATTCAGTGGGTCACTAAAGGTGATGTGTAACAGGGAAACCACGTTGGCTATGGCTACATTAGCAAGTAGTGCAGTTCAATAGGATAGTGAGAAACAGAAAGTACTGATGACTCATCATTCATGCTGTATGTCCCTGGAAGTTTTACTTTGGGCTAGCTTCCCTATTCTACACTAGCTGTTCAGTAATTTTGGTCAGCCAGCAAAAGCTCTACCTGTTCTGCCACTGCCATCTTCTTCATGGGGTGTGCGCACAGATGAATGGCCTTTTGGCATTTAAGCACGTGGAATTGCCATGCTTACAAACATGTGAGGGATGGTTATTCATCTGAATGGGCTTATAGGTTAAATCATATTGCTATCAAGGTGTTCTCACTACATCTTCAAATGCTCACTCAGGTTTTTTGGAGGAACCTTAGGGGGTACATAAGTGTTCAAATGTTTTTTAATGAAACCAGGTTAATGCCTCGTAGCAAAATCTCCACCCTTTATTAACTAGAATTACTCCAAGGATTTAGTCTTGTAAACTCTGCGCAGTCAAAACTTTCATTGGCTTTAAATCAGAATTTTACATACATCAGGATCTGGATTGTTATACTCATTTACAGCACAGTACTTAAAAGAGTATTGTATCAATCTGAAACATGGACAGTTTTGAAGGAAAAAGTCTCTATAGGAAAATCTCTGCATAAAGACTGTGTTAGTTAATAACTTATTATAAAATACCTGTTTTATTGTTCACACTAACAGTACTAAATGAGGAATGACAAATCCTTAAAGCTGGCAAAGAATAAAAAGATCCCTGCTATTTATCAAAAATTTAAGCTACAGACGTATTTCAATGGACATATTTCAAAACTCTTGTACTAGGTGCCATGTACCAGCATCTGATTAATTTCTTCTTCTCTTTTTTTTTTTTTGAATATTTGTATACTATCAGTCACTTACAAACCAGCCCTTAGCGCACACTGTATTTGAAAGCATATGTGAGATTAATTTCAAATGAGCCATCTGAAAGTTTAAGTTACATTGTATCAGTCTTATAAAAACAAGCATTTACAAATGAGTCCTACTGATGCCAACAGCTCCACTTCAGTAAGCAAGTGCTTAGCAGTGTAAACGAGGACCCCAAAATTCGGTCAATAGCAGTTCCTTACGTTCTGTCTGAACATAAGGAAAAACTTCTTTACTGTGAGGGTGACAGAGCACTGGAGCAGGTTGCCCAGAGAGGTGGTGGAGTTTCCATCCTTGGAGATATTCAAAAGCCATCTGGACATGACCCTGGGCAACTTGCTCTAGGTGACCCTGCTTGAGCAAGGGGGTTGGACTAGATGATCTCCAGAGGTCCCTTCCAACCTCAACCATTCTGTGATTCTGTGCATATCATTTCTAGCCAACATAATTTTATTACTTTGAAAGACACATGCACAGTTAATTATCTGCTTCTCAGGCATTTGCCTGCACCTGATGGTTAACCCTTGCTTGAATTCAATATCCTGTTTGTGACATCACACCAATTTCCATATTAATTGATGATATCATAAAACATCAGCTTAGCACTTACATTGAGGAATGAGCAGCAGAACAACTCCTAATAATAAGTTCCTCATACAAAACAAACACAAAACCTCAACAAAATTTGGGCAAATGCTTAAGATAAATTTGCTCTTGCTTTTAAAGCTAAAACAGGGACATGTCTTAAATCACTCTTAAGAAACGCCTCTTAACTTAAGCACCAGTAGGTTAAGCTACCAAAGAATGTTTGCTGAATAGTCCAAGTTCGCAGTTTGGGTAAACATTTATCACTCTCTTTTATTGGGACAATATTCAGCCCTTTTCCTCCTTTCCCTGAGGTGAGCTACCTGACTTCTGGACACCCCACATGTTTGCAGTCTTGAGCAAATGGCACCATGAATGAAGCATAATTTTACATTGAACATACAGAGAGACCATTGTAACCTGACATCAGATACGTGACTTAGTTTTCAATGCAGTTTTGATACACAGTTGCTTAATAAATCTAATGTGGGCTTTATTTTTGGATCTGTCAATGTTAGTTTGGTTTTGAAGGTCAGATCTTCAGTCTGACCTCTTGTATAACAAAGAAAATGTGACTACTAAAAGCAGTGCTGGGCAAGACTACAATCAGATACAAAGAAGATACAAAGTCCTGCAAATATTTTGCTCACAGTAGTCCTAATTTTGAGGTAACAAAAATGACAGAGAATAAAATAGTAATTTTTTTCATCCAAAAGGCTGTTCATACAAATAAATGTTTCAGGATTGATTCCAGATTCTGTAAATATATATTTTTGGGTATTTGATTCTGTTAAAATAGACTAAAAGAATATTGATCATCAGCATAGGAAAGTTACATCAAGCTAGTCATGTCAAACTGATTAAAATTTATACATTTAAAATTTCCTAGTGTACTGTAACGGTGTACATTGACTATTACTAACACAATGATGTTAGTCAGACTGCCATAATCAGGGCAAAGGTGGAAGAACTGCTGAAAAAGCAGAACTGAATCTTAGGAACAGAAAAAAGAAAAAGATAGCCAAGAATTCAATTTTATTACATTTTTTTGTGTGAAGAAAAACATTTAATCCAATGTGATGTAACAGTATTTTAAAATGTCTAAAACATCCCTCATAAGAGCTACATTTGTTCTGAGGATTCTATATTAATGGCCCACGTAAATATGTTAGAGCAATATGACTGAAGAAGTAATGACTTCTTTTTCCAGAGATACAATTAAATTATCTGGAGTTCAGGGTAATGTCATATAACAATATTTATTCTGACTTGTGTATGCATAAAAGATAAATTCATAGAGGTTTAGATATGCTTTTTAAGGAATGTATCTAACTGGATACAGTACTGTTTCTGACAGTGCTGAACTCAGCTTTCAAAGGGAGTGAATTACCTTAACGATGCAACTTTTTTTTTTGTGGAGCTATGCAATGCTTTTTGAGTGGGTTCAGGAACAGAAGAAACCCTTCTTGACATCTTCAACAATTAGGTCATTGAACACTAAGATTCTATTACTTTTATCTAAGGGTTCATTACTTCAACACTTTGAATTTCCTTTGGGTTTGAGGAGATTGAAGAGTGCTCAACAGTTCCTACAAGCAAATCTTCGGCTTGCTACAACTAAAAAGTATCATTATTATCCAAGATAAAACAGCCTTACAATATTTACTTTTCTGATATTCTGTGCTAGTGAATTCTAACAAGTGACTACACACAAGTACATCTTTTTGTATGCTTCCTGCATATAAGTTAATAAAGGCATCAAAAATCAAATGTCATACAGAAAAGTTTGTCCTACACAGTTTTAAGTCTTACACACTTAAATGTAATTTCATGAATAAATAAGCCCATTTCTGGTATTTCCTGCACATAGAATAAGACACATCATTGTGTTATTATGTGGTTGTTCAGGGCCAGTTGTGGTCTCAAGATACAGCACAGTCCACAATATGTAAATACAACCAAGCAGGGCTATGGAACCATCAGATATCCATCTGTGCTACCACGAATGAGCCAAACAGGATGTTTAAGAAAAAACTAGGAGACTTTCAAGCAGGGGACAGATTCCAGAGGACAGCTCCAAACTTCAGAAACTTTAATAGCAGAAGCTAAAGATTGGTACAGCCTTGTGAATGAACCAAAAGGAATTCCACCTATTTTTTTAAAAAAATAGCAAAAATGAGAGGAACTCATAAAAAACCCCTACATTATAGTCTGCTTGGCCAGACTTTGGAGGACACATATCATTAAAAACATATATGATACAGCACTTTGTTTAAATTTTGAAGGACATTCTAATTGCCCATTTTCAACACATACATTTCTAGTTAAAGATTCAAATAATTGAGAACATATGAATAAACTTAACCATGGTGGCTCTACAATAAAAGAGAAAGTGGAAACCAACCCCAAAAGAAGGGGCTGCAAGCTTTTAATTTAAGTAAGAGACTTCAGACTAAATCTAATCCCTCAGCTATCACAAGAAAAGCCTTACAAGAATACAACTGATTCCCCTGAATGAAGCAAGAGAAAAGAGGCACAATCAGGCAGCTAAGGAAACCTAATCACTAAAGGAACGTGGAAATCTACAATGATGTTGCAAATGGCAGAAATGTTGCTGTTCTCAGTGCTGAATGTTTACATTCAGTCTGTAAAATGGCATTACAAATAGCTGCACTATTTCTTTTGCGAGTCCATAGCCACCTTTCTTCTTAGTGGGTTTGAGCTGGAATTGAAGCACCAGTTTGCCAAGTCAGTATAGGAGGCTTCAGTGAACTTTACTGAACCTTTAAAACACTTTAAAATATAGAGGACAGATATAATATCATAATCATCAACAGCTTCAGAGATGAGAAGTCCCTAGCATGTTTCTGTTCTGCTCAAGCACGGTAATAAATGCAGATGATCAAACCAGATATTTCCCTTTATGTATGTGGCATCAATGATTGTATTTATTTTCAAACAACTATGTGGACTGGATTGACTACCCTTGATTTATAATTGGTATAGTCTCATTGTGGGAAACTACACACAACAGTTCTCTCTATTTAGCAATTGTACAGAGTAAAAGAAAACCAAAGACCACAGTTTAGCTATTGTGTACTTCCCTTCTTGACAAGTTTTAGCATGGTTTCAAACCATGTAAGAACAAGTCAGAGCCTGTTGCCTTAGTTTCCATTAGAATCTAGTCCTGTAAAACACTAACAAAATATGAGTTTGTCTATGTTTATTGAATTTTTTGCTGAATTCTTTTTACTTATATATACTAATATTGTACATATTTCAGCAATTTATTACCATATATAAAAACTGTGGGACTTTGTTGCTGACCCAAAAAAGAAATACAAATGCAATTGGCAAGAAGTTTTCCCAAGTGTGGACCAAAACTGTTCACCCTCCCCTCCAGCTGAGGCATGTAGTGGTGGAATTCATCTTCAGATGGAAAATAATTTCTTTCTGATGTGCAAACTGTATGGGGGACTACAGACAAATTAGGCTGTGAATACCAAAAATGTGTGTCATATTGGTTGACTCACTAAACCATGACAGAAATTTCTCCATTTAGAAGGCTCAGGTTTTGTCAAATTCATGAAAATTCAAGGAACCAATGCCACAGTGCTACACTCAGAATTCATATTTCCTCTCATGATACCTATGCAACTTCTCAAGCATATGTGCTGCTTAAAGCTAGAATTACGTTTCTAGGCATTTATGGAACCCAGATGTTCTGCACGCGAAATAACTTAACTACTGATCTGTATTTTTATCCTTATTGTTCAATTTTAATTTAAAATTTTGACAGTTCTGACTGTTGTATAACAATATGATAAAAGAAACTTAAGAGCATAGATTTAGAGAAGCTTCATTATTAGCCTGTAAAAATAATTGTTGACATAAGGATTCTACCTAGAAAGGCCTCATGATTGGCAGTCACATGCTTCTTTAGAGGCAATTCACCCTTTCTATATTTACTTCTTGGCCAGTAAATGATGGAAACATATATATGTCCTTCTTGCCAAAGCATGCTTCAGTTACTGGAAAGATTAGGAAGTGGGATAAACAATATGAGATTCACATTACAAAAAAAAGCACCCTTTCCAGGTCCTTCTCCCCCTCTCCCAAATATTGTTACCATGCACAAATACCTATAACTGCTTAAGAGAGGCAGAACTAAAATGATTCAATGTCATACTATTCAATTTACCCCAGATTAATTCTCCTAAATATCTCAGGTATCTCAATATCAGGCAAAAAGATAATAAAAGCAAGCCCTTTCCAGATACAACATAATCTAAAAAACAGAAAAATACAGCACATTTTCCAACAATAAAGACAGTTCTCTGTTCTACTTCTCTTTCATTTCAGCCAATCCTAACAGGCTCTGTAAGTCAAAGTTTCTGCACTGCCCTAATATTTGCTTTAAAAAAATATTCTAATCTGCATTAAGCACTTCACTTAAATGTTGATTTTTACCTCAAAAACTTCTTCATCCAGAATCCTGGTTCCAAATACAGTGATGCCATTGGTGTCCACAATTGTTTTGTCACTTCTTTCAAGTGGTTTTGTGTTTTTTTTGTTACAGTCAACAATCATGGTAACGCTTTTCTTTTCCACACTAATAGCTACTCGATGCCACCTATCAAGAGAGACATATTTCTGCTGTAATCTCTATTTTAAAAACAGGTCAATATGCTTATAACAAGACAGTTTATTACAGACTGGGAGGCAGTCAAATGTCTCAGATATTGAAATTATAAAATTTTAAATGTCTACATTTTTTTCCTTCTTTCATACACACACAAATGTACAAATGATATTTTGGCTATTCACTATGTAAGTTCTGTTCCTTAGTACAAAGGAAGCTGATCCAAAGCTCATTGTAAGACTCAGATGAAGTTCAAGCTGGCCTTCTCTGAAGCTTTAAACAGATTTTATTTTTATGAATGTGTTTAGTTTTCCAAATTACTTAAGGAATTACTTGTGCAAAAATATTTCACCCAGAGTGGCTGGGTGGTGAATTCTTTGCTATTTACATTTTACTATTTGTGCTCTGTGGTTAATCACCAAAATTTTACCAAATTCTTTTGCTTACCTATTTCAATAACTCCCATGCTGTAGAGGTTTTTCAAAAATGGACAACAGTTCCAACATTGATGCTTTTGCAAATACACATACTTAGAAATGCTTGTCAGTATTCCTGCAACAACAGCTCTGTCTACATAATTCACCAAAAAACTGAATGAAGTTATTGGGAATACTGAAAAAGATTTTACTTTAAAGACATTTGAGAATAAAATCTTGTACAATTTGCCGAACTGTAATATGTGCTTTATGGCACTTTATTACATGACAGACCACATTAATTTAGTGAGGCCATCTGCAATGACAACTTAAATATCTCAGAGCAAGAAGCAGACACTTTACAATCTAACACAGAGTAAGCAAGTCATAACATCTTTGATAGACAAGGGCAAGAAGCATCAGAGAAAGTGTGTCACATTGGTAACAGGCAAGAGGAAGGCTGGAATCAAATGATTTTAGGTGGCATTTTTTGGCACTAACAGTGTCTAAATCAGAAAGACAGCTGGGATCATTGTTAAAAAGAGCTTCTGTATATCGAAAGGAACACCTCAAAGCTAATGCAATCTGACTGCTAAACAGTATCACTGAGCCAGAATGCTAATTCTGTGTTTTGTCTGGAATGTGTTAAACATTATCATTATAAAAGCAAACTGTCCATACATCCTCAGGCATATTACATGGTTTACACTTTTTTTAATGTATCTTATTTTGAGACGAAGATTGTTGCCCTATATCTGTCACAGAACGGCTGAGTCAGATGAAAATCATTGGTCAAACTTTGGCAAGTATGCAAAAGCCGAAAGCATGAAAACATAGCACACTCTGTGGACTGGATTGACTACCCATGATTTATAATTGGTATAGTCTCATTGTGGGAAACTACACACAACTAAATTCATTTGATTTCTTAATCTCTATCAGATTCTCAACATTTTGGGTGAAATTCTGAAGTCTGTGTCAAAGCTTTGTTATTTAGAGGAAGCCAATGAGAAAAAGTCTGCTGTTTTGTTCTATTATATCTTCTGCTGGGGAAATGCATCAGTTTATTGGGTTTCATGGTATAATTTAATTTTGTGGTAACACAAAGGCTAAAAGACAACTACATTTTTCTTTTTTATCCTTTATTGATTTATAAATGCAAGTCTTTACTTCATTATAATTGAATTTATTTGCCCTTTCCTACCAAGTTGCTTTCTTTTGCTTTAATAAAATTTCATTCTGTGTAGCTCTGAAGGCTGTGGCTGTTCTTCCAGGATTGCAGCACAGTAAATAAAAAGCCTTTAAAAGGATGAATATTCCTTTAAAAGCAACAATAATGGATGTGAAAAGCACTAGAATGGCATTCCCTGAGAATGAGTGTATGTCCACAAAGGGAAGTTAGTACATAAAAAAATTAGCATCTGTATTTAAATGCAGTATGTGTTTGGATCTATTCCCCTTTACTGAGGGCAGAGTATGAGGTCCTTGCAGCTCTTCAAAGTAATCTCCAGTTTATTCTGCCCTAACTTATATAGAGACATCTTGAACTGTCATGTTTATTCACTGGATAGGTTCACGATAAAAACAATTCTACGCTCTCCTATTAATTTGCCTTCACTCTGCCTATCACCTTCTAACGGAGAAGACAGAATCACAGAATGGTTGAGGTTGGAAGGGGCCTCTGGAGACAACCATTATAGTGAAACTATCCCTTGAGTCTTTTGAAAACAGAGTATCTTCCTATACCACCCAGGAAGAATCTTCGTATGTTTAGTTTTGATGTAGTTTTAACTTCTGTGAGTATTGCCTCTTTTCTGATTTATGGAAATGGCAAATAAGAAACGTTGGCTGGCTTTATTTGTAGCTATATATGCCAGTTGAAGCTGGAACTGCATTGTGCTGCAAAGAGCTCTTGATTTTGTAGCACTGCAGTCCTGGCTGGAAATTCTGTAACTGATTGATTTTAATATTTAAGATGTCTGTGTGTAATGACCATATAATCACAGATACAGTGGTTTGTGGTATTATTTTTTATGTTAAACTCTGTTTATTTTACACTTACTTGCCATCAGCAATGTTGACTGTTCTGAAAAGAGGATAGTCTTCTGGGGCAGGTTTTCCATTTTGGTCTTCAAACAGGAAGACAGGGGATCTACCAACTTCAACACCTACTTGCTGAATTCCTTGTTCATTGTAGACAGACAGAAGGAAGGACTGGATACCCTTTTTAGGTTTTACTGTCATTAATATTGAAAAATCTTCTGGAAAGTCTCCATCTATTAAAAAAAAAAAAAGGGAAATATACTGTCATAAATTTGGAAAAGATTAAAAAATTCTATGAACATTTACATTCTGCTAAAAGTATAGAGGATCTGCATCCAAACTGCTTGTTTTTTTCTTCTGCAGAATAAATACATAACAAATTACATTAGGGAATTTTTTCCTCTCCTTTTTTCTTTCTGATCTCACTTTACTTCCCAATAGATATACCTTAAGAGTTGTTAAAAACTGGATTTGTAAAACTATTGTGAATTTACGTGGAAATACAATATATGAAAGAAACATAAAAGTTTCAAATTCATTATTTTTTCTATTCTTCTTCTTTTTAGCAATTCAAATGTGCTCTACAATTTCAGTCAACAAAATAAGTATTGTTTTTATAGCAAATATGTTCTCAGTCAGTTATCTCCCTTGATGGCCACTTGTTTTAGTTTCTCTCTCCTACAATATATATACATACATATATGTATATATAAAATATTTCAATGTTTCCAGGATCATTTTGTGATTAACTTATTGAAAAAAAAAAAAGTGCATAGTCTTACTTAATGGGAGTTCCAGGCAAAAACAAAGAGCATTTTATTTTCACTTGTTCCCTGCTGCTTTCTCTTTGAGGGAGAGACTATATATCAATCATTGTTTCAACTTTTACAACTACAAATAAACAAAATTAAAAATGGATACTGCTTGTCTACAAAGAGGTTTGTACTCAGTACTGCTCCTGTTGAATCTAATTGTAAATCTGCATTTGACTTGAAGTGAAAGTTTATTAGGCTTAATAACAATGAGTGTAAGACTGAGATTCTAAAAGACAGAATATACACTGTATCAGCGTGGCCTCAGCAGGGCTTTGACATGCTAGCAATAGAGTGATTAGAATCTAACTGTAATGTTGGCATATACATGCTTTTAAAATGTGTATAGCTGCAACTCTGCATGCATGAGAGTGTGGGTAAAATGTTCTCAAATGTTTTAATAAAATAACAGAGTAAGTTTTAATAAAATATTATAAATTATATTTTATAATGAATAAAGTATGAAAGAATTCAAGATTTAAATCTGATTTAGGAAGTTTTTTTCCATTGGAGAAAATCTAGGAGTGTTTCTAAGACAGGTATTGTGGGAAAACTCTTCAAAGATTCTGTAAAGTTTCTCCTGAAGACCAGCTATTAATGGCATTAACTTGTTAATTACAATATGTAACCAAAATGCATTAAAATGTCATTTTTAAAAGGACTTACTACACTATTCTAAAATAGGAAATCCTTAGTCTTACATTTATTGTATTGTCTGCTACAACGCTGTTTTAAGTTCTTTCTACCATCTTCATAACTTTGTAGTTACACAAAGTTGAAACATTGTAGTAATGGAGACCAATTTAGGCCTTGTGAGATCTTATTTTGAAGGGATCAAAGGCCACTACAATAAATAGGAAACATTTAATCGACTCTGATGCTTTTTTGGTCAAGATTTTTAATGATAAAGCAAAGCTGTTGGTTTAATTTATTAAATTAAACTATGTTATAGGTTCTAATATCAGAGTAAATAGACAACAGCAGAAGTAGAAAAAGAAAGAAAGAGAAAAGATGACTGTGAAGAAGGAAGGCCAAATAGATGATTTGAAAAGCACTGAATGCTTGCCTTGTGTGAACTGTAAATCTGAAAGATATGTTGAAAATGCTTAAGGCAGGTGATACTAATTCATCTAGTCAGAGCATATGCTCTTCCATCATATAACATCCTATGGGGAAAAAAATAAAAAACAACTGAGGGAGCTTTCTAAGAAAGGTGACTGAATATGAGTAATGTGCCTCAGTTCAGTCATGTTGTGCTGTATCTGACATAATATTCCCAAATGCTTTACCTTGTACATACACTGTATGATTATAAGTATATTTCCTCCAAGCATAGTTTAATTTAAAAAGTCAGAAAACAAATAACATCCTAATAGAAAATGCATTAAAAAATTTTTATGTATGGCTATGTACAGTTCTTGGACACTTGTCTGTAATAGTTATCAAAGCCTTCTCAACTACTTTTAAATTTCTTGTCTGAAACAACTACATCTTAATGTAATAGAAATGGTATGGTTATATTTGAACAATACCAGAGGGAAAATCACTAGAAAAAAATCTTTCTATATGCATGAGTTGCCATTCCTGTCATTCTTTATGCTTTTGGAACAGAAAATTAAGAAAATATAAACAAACAGTGTAATAAAAATCTAAGCACTTATCTGAATGATTCTTTACAATTATACAACACCTTTCAGCCAGTGAAATCAAGGCTCATTATATTCTGGGAAGCTGGTAAATATTATTAGATCCATTTTTACAGACGGATATACTGAGGCTTCAAACTTTTGTTATTATTAGCTCCCTTTGAGCTACAGTAACTAAAAGATTACTTAGCTGTAATTACCAGATTAAGTAATTAAAAGATACTTCCTGATTAGTTGTGGGAGTTAGATTAAAGCAAGTATAGGATATATTACAACTTGTTGTTTTGTTTAGCTAAAATGATGATAACTAAAATGATAACTCAGTCTTGTCTTGGACAGCTTCTGCAGTCTTTCCTCTATTACAGAGCACTAAGTCAAAGCTACATAGTCACCCAAATATCTTTAAGAATATTCTCTGAAAAAGAAGGATTTTTTTTTCTTGTGGTGGGGAAAGGATTCCTCTTCCACAAAATTCAAAAAGAAGTAATTACCATAGTCACCTCCTAAAAAATGTTTCTAGGTTCTTTATTGAAGCAGACAGTAGAATGACATTTTCCTATATCAAGGTGTTGTGATGGTTTCTTTTTACACTGTGAGTAAGCAATGCTTTTTAGTTCCTCCCACACACAGAAGAGTTGCAATAGATGCGTGAAATCGAGCAAACTCATCCCAGTTGTAATGTAGAAACTGAAAGCATTAAAAAGAAGCGTGCCTAAATTAAGGTTGTCAAAGGCTATAGAAATTTAGACGTCAGCAAACAACATTAGGTACCTATTTGTTCTGGCATTCGAGAATCAAATGAGTGATTTTTGCTATAGCTGACAGGTCTCCTCTTGATGCTACGATTTCATTCAAGAATAAGTGCAAGTTAACCCAAGCTCCTCCCAGGGAATGTCTAGATTCTCAGGCTTTGGTTTAGCAGAAAGTACTTTTTCTATTCTAAACTTTTTAAAATGTCAGTGATTCAAAATCAGTTCAATCTTTGTCCAGTTGTATTTGAATGCTCATTAAAAGTTTTGCTATACCACTTGACTTCAATGAAACACATTGTAAAACTCTGAATGTAAAGGTGCCAATTTATTACACTGTGCAGTTTTTCAATATACTGGATCATTTTTGCATTTTTTAAGGAAAGACCAGTCCGTATCCTGCTAACCTTACTTAGGTGAAGTAGTAATTTATTACACATATAGTCACACTAATGACAATACAGACTGTAATATGCTACTCGGTGAACAATATTTTCAGCTGGACAACTCAACTTATATGCAGCTTGGTTGAGATGATATATTCAAAAGTGAAGAACTGTGAACAAAATTAATAGAAATAGATTTCTGTAGTGAATTTCTCTTCCATTTTCCACCACAAATAAAAAAGTGAACAGATGAGTTAAGTCAACATACAAAATATATATATACACACATACGTATATACATTCTGGGAATGATTTTGCAAACACCAGCTACAATTCATTCCTACCACTGCAGCATTGCTCCAAAAAGAACTGCTTTTAAGCGGACTGCTCCTGAAACTGGAGGAAGAAACTTACTAAAGTCACCAAACAAGCTTCCCTTCAGATAGAGTGATGAAAAAACAGGTAAAATGACTTACAGGCTAGTTCTGCCAGTGATACAGAATCTGGTGAAGAGCTTTATAAATGAAGGCACTAAAAATGGCTTCATTCAGTGGGTAAAGAGAATGTTCTTATGCAGACACAACTCTAACTGAGGGTAGCAGAAGTGCTTTGTGGTACTGATGATGGGCTATATGTTGTGCTTTAGATAGTGTGAAAACATAGGCAATAAGAAAATTTACCAGCGTAATAGCTTTCTGACAATCTCACCTGGGTACAGCTGCTTTGTTGGGGCACTGAGCTGTGCAGTTTTTGAAACTCTGTAGGCGACATCTGATCCTTTTGAATCCCTTCTATTTGTGCAAAATCCTGCTGTTCTTGATACCCCTTCTGGTGAATTGTGAAATTCTAACGCTTTTAGCACATCAACTGGTTCAGCTGAAAAAGCAACAAAAACAACAACAAAAAGAATTACTCATCTTGCATTTCTACAGTATGCAGCCTTTAAAAGGAAATGAATTTAATTGCAAAAGCATATGTGTAATCATAACAGTAGCTGCATCCTGTTTTGATTTATTGCAGATAACTCCTACACAAGAATATTCTTTTAACAGGATTATTCATTTTTCAAATATGTAAGATTTCATCCCATCCAGTGTGGTAGTTACGATCAAATTTTTGAACAGCTTGACCATAAATTGAAAATCACTGTTTCCCAAATGCAGGGAATCTTGGTTAGTGAAACTTGCAACACACATTCTTTTAACAAGTGATTTCTAAGGAGTGGAACTGATTTAAAAAGCTGGCACAAAAGTTTCAGAAGTATTCAGCTACCAATAATCTGCTGCCAGAGTCTCATCTGTCCACTAACATTGAAATATATTCTGATTATATATGACTGCCTTCTCAGTCACAAATTGATAAGGAAGAGGCTAATTTCTTCCCTCATCCTGTTAGAAGAAGAAAAATTTACCTGTTTTGCCTGCAAGGAGTGAAAGGACTGGTCCAGGTCTGGGGAATTACTTCCCTTCCACTTTTTCACTATCATCAAAAAAGGTATATATTTAGATGGACCAGGGTTAGTTTGACAAGGAGATTTGGGGGGGGGGGTGATCTTCAAACAGAAAACCAAAGAAAGTGAGTTAATGGGATGGCTATTTTCTTTTATTTGTATCCAGTATTTGTCTGGATCAAGCCTTTCTTCAGATCTTTACTTGGGACGGTCTAGTTGGTCCTTAAAGAGATGTGATATTCTTTGTTTATAGTATATAGTTTGTTTATAGGGCTTGGTCCAGTCTGGTCTTGAAAACCTCCAAGCATGGAGATTCCAGAGCCTCTCTGGCAACCTGTTCCAATGCTTGGGTGTCCTAAAAACATTTACTTGTATCCAGTTGAAACCTCCCATTTTAGTTGATGTTTGTCATCTTGCATCCTCCCACCGTGTAACTCTGAAGAGCATTGCTCTGTTTTCTTGATGATATCCTCTTAGGTATTGGAAAGCTGCCTTTAGGTGCCCCCTAAGCCTTCCCCTCTCCAGGCTATACAGGCCTATTTCCTGCCGTCTCTCCTCCCAGAGCACCCACTCCAGGCCCTGACCATCTTGGCAGCCATCTGCTTGACTTGCTCCAGTTTATCAATAACTTTCTTATATTGGGGATTTCAGAAGTGGTCTAATGACTGCTGAGTAAAGGAGATATGCTTCAGTCTGCTACCTACACTTCTTTTGATACAGCCCATTGTGGGCACACAACTGATTCACGTCTAGCTTGCTGTCCGCCGGAAGCCCTAGGTCCTTTTCAGAAGAGCTGCTACCCAACCAGTCAGTCTCTAGGCTGTACTATTGCAAGGGGCTATTGCATCTCAGGAGCAGAACTTTTTATTTGTTCTTGTTGAAGATGCAGAGCCTTATTTCCAAGTCAAAATTCAAATATGCTGTATCTTTAACTGTCTAACAATATACAGTTGTGGATCCAAAGAAATCCAGAGCTGCTACTGCTCTGAGACAGATATGCTATGATTTTAAAATGTAAAAATAAACTCTTAAAAGATAAATTATCACCATAGCAAAAGGGTGAAGTACAAATGGACAAATACTTCAACAGAGACAGTGACATTATGTAGCTTGCCTACTGCATATCTTTTTCCTGGGAAATATTAGGGTGTTCATTCTCATACTCCTTACAGACCTTGGCTTCACCAATTTATTTTTCTAAATGGAAACAGAATTTTAACTGACCATTTCCCCACTGGGACTACGCTGCAGTCTTTATGTTGGCAAACTTTATCTGGAAATACAAAGTTTTAGATGACTTTCACTGTTAAAGCTGAGAAATTTGTTTGATAGATGTGTCCCTTTTTCATGTTTTTGAACTGCACTGTGGCAATAACTATAGCTAATTTATTTTCTGTTATTATTCATTTCATGTGTCAACAAATGTAGACTTCAGGCTCAAAATCCATTGTTTATGAATATTCAACTATTTGAATATCTACCAACAACAAATAAAGAGTGTGAAAACATAAGCAAAGTGATAAGCTAATTCGAATCACCGACTGAAACATCCGTACTTACTTTTTCCTACTGTTTGTTTAGTTCTAACCAGTATTACTGTTTTTCTTGTACTGTAGCATCTTAAAAATCATTATGGTATATTCTCTATCAGTAGCACATGTGAACAAAATTAAGTTTAAATAGTTCATCCTATTCACATCCTGGCATTGCCAAATATTAAGCAGTCAACTTTGTGGTTAAACCTAACTTTGAATAACACCAGAAGTATACACTTAAAAAAAAATTCTGACGTTTTCTTAATCAGCCTAGAATACATATAACTTTTTCTGTCTTAAAATATATTCATAAAAATGCTTAAGTGACCTTCTTTAAAATGGTTTTACATCATTCAACTTCTTGTTTCCATTTTCCATCAGATCATGTTATCAAATATAGACCCAACAGCCAAGGTTTGTTAAAAGTTAATACATTTTGAATGAATGCTACAATATACACCTGAGTTAACTCCATGACTTAAACAAAAACCACATATCCTACAGATTCAAGTAATTTTGCTTACACGTTCTCGAAAGTAAAGTTTCAAAATCTGCACATTGTTGAAACATTAGCCCTACCTCTCTGTTAAGTACTGGCTAAATAATTTTAATGGGTATAATGCAGTTTCATGAGCAATATAATGACTCTTACTAGTTACACCACACATTTCTACACATACTACCATCCTGAAGAATTTTCCATACTATTTTCTGTTAATTGGTGGATATTTTTGCAGTATCTATAATAATTTGAACTGGTAAAGTAATATAGAAACAGTCACTGGAAATATCAGTACAAATTCCAAGAGGCTGTATAAATCAACCGCTGCTACATTCCTTTTTCCTTTGCTCTTTTCTACAGTTTGTAGCAGATTCTTATTCTTCATTCATTTTTAGAAAAATGGCTACTCCTTGCCTGGCGGACTGGAAGAGTATTCACCCATGAACAAGATTATTCATTGCTCCCACTGTTCTGCTGCTAGAAAACTTCAAGTCAAGAAACAGAACAATGATAGAGTAGAGCAATTTTCAAATCACAAATACCAAATAATCATAATAGTAGTCCAGAAGTGGCATTTATTTCTGCAAACTGCAAGTCAAGGGGCTTAATAGCAAAAATATTAGAGTGACTTTACAATGATTTCTAGATAGAAAAGACAAGGTATGTGAAGTAACTTACGCAAAAAAGGTAGTTGGTTTATGTCTAATAATAACATGACTGATTTAATAAATACAAGCTATGAGTAACAGAAATTGCTTCCCTAATCGTAATAGATTCCTCCCTTATGTAATAGATTTCAGATAATCACTTTGACTGATAGGTAAGAAGTGGTGTGATCCTAAAGAAGTTCTTTATAAAGAAGCATATTCAAGTTTATAGATTCCTGCCTGGACTACCTAAAAAATTTGCTTTTGATAGAAACCTACATATCATTCAGACATGCCTGTGAAATGAAGTGGCTGACTGAATTTGTGCCTCATTTCCACATATGTTTTTGCAACATTCTTCGGTGTGTCATTATTTATCCCAGTCTTGAGTCTCATGAAGTGTCCAGATTAGGATGCAACCAGTGGTGTACCTCAGCTGGGAGGCGGCAGGCATGGAACTCTCCTCACAGCTGTTACTGTCACCTCCCAGCTGAAAACACCACCTGACTGCGTAAAGCACTTCCGCCCTACTCTCTTCCTGTGTGAAGCCATGCATAGGGCTACCATATATTTGGGTTTCTGCAGACGCACCCTCTTTTCCCTGCTGGAAATTTTGTGTAAAATCCTCAAATTCATCAAGACATTTTGTGGAACTATGGGAGCCTAGTTCAGTAGCTCTGACCAGGCTGACATTAGTCTCAAAATCCTTGATGACCCCCTGTGTACATTCAGATCATCCACACAAATGCCTCTACAGAAAGCACTAGACACGGTTGCTCTCAATATGCTACACATCACACACAGACATGCTTTAGTCTAAGGAATCCAGTAAAAAAATAAGACGGGTCTTGAAAAATAGCAGAGCTTAAATCACAACTGGTTAGAGGTATCCTGTTTGACTTTGAACTACAAAGGAGGATGAGAAGTCCTCACAGAGTAAAGAACCGACCTGCTAAGAAAATCATGGTGGAGAGGGAGAAAGAGAGCTCACCTAGTCCAGTACTAGTCTTGGCTGGAAGCTATCAACTGAACTTGTAGCTCCTCTCTGCCACTTTCTGGAGGCTCTGCAGCGCTCAGCATTACCATTCCCTGGGAACTCCAGCTCTTCCCAACTCTCTTCCTAAAACTGTCTCTTCTCTAACATTCTTCCCCCAGATGATTTCTGGGAATGGTAAGAAACGGACAGAAATAACACCAGTGCTAAAGCCACAGATTAGGATTACTGCTTGTATTTATATGCAGCAGTGTTAATGTAACCTAAACATTGGCAGATCAAGAGTCTCTCACAAGGGCTTCCTTACAGTACATATCATTTAGCTTGCCTAAATGATTTTAGCCTCTGATCTAATTCCCTGAATAATTATCTAAGAAGAGAAATAAAGATGACTGTAAATTAATGATATACGATGTAATAGCTTTGCATCCTTCTGATTTGGTGCTAAGATTTGGGAACGCAAGGAAATAACCAATAAATAGCCATCATGCAAAAGCTCTGTTCACCAGTCTTGGGGAATGCAATTAATTCTGCTTGCAAAACTTAGCCACCAGCTTTAAGAACTGGGCTGTGTTTGCATGGCAAATTTGCCAGAGATTTCCCATAAAAGTTGGCCTCTTCATGCAGATGTTTATGACCACACTGAACTGCTGCTTGCAGGCCACCTCCTAGGGGCAAGTCAGCCCAAACCCCAAAATAACCTTTTGAAAAAAAAGCCCATTTGTCAGGGCAAATCTTTCACTTTCAGATGAATTTCTCCTGAGCATCAGACCACATTCAAAAAGCAAGTTTCCACTGTGCTGTTTGTCCATTGATAGAGAACCAATTGCAAGGGATCGTTCTCCTCCCTATATATCCTAGTGCAAAGCTCAGCAGCGCATGTCCTTGATTCAAAAAACAGAGTTCAGAGACATGTACAATTTTCACTGAACTAATGGACTATACAGCAGTACCCAGAGGAGATGAGTTTAAAAGGGCTGGGATACCTGAAAAGATTAAGGAAAGTTATTCTTTAAATATCACTTTTTTTTTTAAAGACAGAATTGTGTGAGATAAGATCATGAGTGTGAGAGTATGTCATGAGTGTCATTGTATGTCATAGTTTCAACATGCCAAAGTATTAAATCGTTAGCTACAGCATAAGTGCCTTGTTTTCAAAAATAAAGAAGTGAAAGCACAAGATAAATCTAATGGTGTAACAGCCCAAGAGCAGAAATAACTTGTAGCTTTTAATATTTAAACTTATAGAGCCAAATTCTGGTCTTCATTACCATGGTATGACTGAAGTAAATCCATTCACTCAGTGAACTCTTCACATTTATACTGGTATGAATGAGAACATCAGGTTCAGAGTATTTCCTATCAAATGTAACACCTAAGCCATATTTAATCTTCTCCCTTTGTTTTTCCTTTAGCTTTCTTCTACATGGATTAAGTAGAAACCTTGGGGAAAAAAAGAGCCAGAATGACAGAGAGATAAAATCTTCCAAGCTACTTTAAATGGTACCAAAATTGTGCAAAAGTATCTTAAGTAAGAAAAATCCCCCCCACCTAAAATGCACACCTCTGCTTGCATCTCTCTGCTGAAAATTAAGAGGAAAATATCAAATATTGTGAGCTCAATATGATTCTGATCTAGGTCTTGCCAAATAAATTAGGAGCACCTACAAGTCAGTGGACTTAAGTAATTGTGAACTGGATGTCATATCACACTTTTATATTCTTGGGTCAGCACAGAGTACCAGGAGTGAATTACATCAGGGAAACCTCATGTGTTTTTTTCTTTCTTTGAAGAGGAAGAAAATGCATATAGAAACTGATTTCCAAGCCTAGACTTCCTATAGATATGACGATATATTTATTTTAAAGGCTACAGCAGCATATTATATTTAGCGGGTTAATACCTACAACAGCTTTTAAATAAGATAATGCAATTATAGACTGAAACTCTGTAAATAGCTGTACTACATTTTGATTGTATATTTGCAGTTAAAAATATCTGAGTTTTCACTTCCTTCCATAACCTGTAAATGGAAATAAAATCTGACATATATCATCACTTCATACTGATACTGACACTACACATACGGATCAAATTCTAGTGCCTTTATATTGCATAATGTTTAACAAGCAGTGAACTGTCAATGTGATTATTTCTGGAGTTAAGTGGAAGCTGGCAAAATAGCATATTCTTAATTTTTGATATGTTAGAATGCCATAAATAAGCATCACTTATTATATAGAATCAGAGCACTCTCTTCTTTCACTTTGATTTCCTGATATATCTGACCGGGAATCTGTTACTTAATGTGGCTCTCCCTTTCTCTTGGCAGAAACTGCCTGTGGAGGAAGTTCCAGGGTAATAGCAACACAGGTTAAGGAATTAAGGGAATGAGGGACTGAGAAGCTGTAAACAATGCAGAAACTGAACTTCTTTAGATTGATGACTTATTTACCACGGGACATCAAGATGCCTTGTGCAGGGGGAGGATCCCAATTTTTTAAAATATATTCTTATCATTCCACATCCCTCTATGGGAATGCTTCTAGTAGGTGAGCAGATGACCCTTAGATAAAGTGATTCACATTATGAGAACAGGGACAAGGTGTATTAGAAGCAAGAGAATTTGCCTTGGTATGGCCAGGCCTGGTTCTTGGCATCAGGATTTATTTAAATGCAAGAGGAGATGATAATCACATCTGAATTGTGTTCAATCATATTTTCTTAGTTTATATGTATGCTATCTGTAACTGAGATCATTGCAAACTTAAGAGATCAATGACAGGCAATAAAGCTGCTTATTTGTGCTTCAGCAGCCACCATTAAAATTCTGCATTGTGATAAAACTTATTTACCCTCCAAAGGCTAACAGCATGGAACACAAAAAAGATGACTCAAAACATCTAATGTTAGCAGAGATGTCTTTGGATCTACACCAGCAGCAGCTATTTTGGGTAGAAGGGTAAAACATACATACATACATATATACACACACACATATATCTTTCTAGCTAGAATCACCTTATAAAGTTAATTATCTTTATTTTAACAACTTTGCAGTTATGAAAAGGTTTTGATTTATAACAGAAGCTTTTAAGATTTACAGTTTTCTAACTACTGACCAACTGCAATGACAATCCAAAGAAGAAGAGGTTTTCCATATATGCGCTAAAACACTCCTTGTTGCCTTTGCTGAACATAGCAAAAGTGATGCAATGAGAAACCAAAATATTTGGATCTAACCAAGGTCTACCAGATATTGTCTACCTCTGCCAGCTACTACAGGCAGTTTTCTGGCTGTAAAGCCAGAGGTAAAAAAAACAAAATGGAAACCAGCAAAATAACCTCTTTCCATATGATCAGTTTCTGAAACTAGCCTGTAACCTTAAACAATTAAGCTTCTTGAGTAATTCTGTTTCTGAAGCAATTTTGAAAGAACCAAGGTTATTTTTATATTAATTTTTAAAATACATATTTGGGCCAGAAGCCTCCATGGGTTTTAACATAAAATGAAATTTTCTTTGAAAAACATGAGAAGAACCCTGACCCATGAGTCTTGTGTACCAGTGTACTATTGATAGAGAGAGACAGAGAGAGAACCAAACGGAAACAATGTCAAAATAGTGACTAGGTAAGGTTTACTTAAATCAGTCTAGTCAGAGACAGTAATGTAAATGTTAAGTACAGTCATTAAATGCAATACAAACAGAGCTCCACTGATACAACTAAGTAAAAAGTTCTGTCCCCAGTCATTCTAGGCAGCTAATGTGTATATGTCAATCAATTTACACTTAAGCATATGAAACACTTGAGCTGCTGTTTCTTAGCACAGATATCAGCTTCCACTCACAGTATCCTGTCAGTAACTTTAGTCTGTTCCTGTCACAAATTAATTGATCAATTCAGTGTCATATTTGTTCCATTGATAGCTGGAAGATGACCCAGACACTTCACTACTAGAAATTTTTTATTTGCAGAAGATAAATTTTCAGCATACTTTCGCAGTGCTTCCTCAAAAATGCCTTTTTTGATTTATACAGGTTAATCAGTTATCAAAAAAGTTTCTAACCATCCTTTCCTGTGTAAAGCTCTATTGAAAAGCAGTTTACAGGTCAGCTCCAAGAGTGGCTGCAATTCCCCACTACTGTGGATATCACTCAGTATTTCATGTCTAACTTAGCCAGATCTTAAGAGGTCAAACATCTAAAGTGATCCTATCACTGTTGTTGTCAGGGGCCCTCAATACATGTGGATTGAAAATATATTAGTCATTCAAATGAGAGTTCTGTTCAGTGAATTTGATTATTCTTTTAAGAGATATCCAAGAAAATCAAGAAGAACAATTGTCCATTCTATCTAGGAAGTCCCACCACCCTGAGTTTTCTTCTCTTCTGTGTGGAACTTGCTGCAAGCCACAGAGAAGCTTTATCTAGAACCTAATACAGCCCTGGACCTTTTTGTAGGTGATCCCAAACTTGGCACCTGTTTTCTTTCTACAGGCTGTACATCAAACAACCTTCGCTGCAGTTAAAAGTGCTGGTTGACTAATGACTAAACAGGTCAAGACATACTTTTATGGCAGATAGGGGATACAGAGGAAAACAATCAGCTCCTGTACTTTTAAAAGCAAGTGAAGCCTTGAAATGAAGCCCTCCATGACTGATATGATAGCAAGGTGACTGTTGTGGCAACCTTTGGCTCCAGAATTCATTCCCAGAAACTGTTCAGGGGATGACTCATTTAGACTAAAAAGACTCATTTAGACTAAAAAATTTTTCTATTTGTTCAGGTGCCTAATAAAGCATAGAAGTTTAAATCCTATTGATATCCAGATTTTGGTCACGTAACACCTGGGTTTTAATCTCTTAAATTTGTAAGAGAGCTCAGGCACAATGATCCTTCCCTATTTATGGGTTATGTTCATCTACATTATTTATAAGATGCTCCTGGATAGCATGGCAGCAGACATATTTTAAATGCAAATAATAACAAAACTCAAGGAAAAAATGAACCAGTATTCATTTACTTTACGTTGATATTTCTTAGAAAACTCAATGTGCAACTGTTTGCTTTATTTGTAATACCTTTAGTAACTGTGACTTTTCCCTTTTCAAATACAATAAACATTATTGATTTTCTTCCTGAGTTACCATGATTCATGAGCAATGCCTTTCTTCTGATTAATGTGAAAGTGAAAATTCATCAGAAATGACCACAGAAATACCCTATAACAGAGTTGCTAACTCACAATTGGCGAGAGACAACCCTGGAGTAGAAAACAGCTTAATTCGCCCCAATAAAAAAGAATTATCTGAGATTTTTAGGAATAAGACTAACATTTCCAAATCATTATTATTTTACTTTATATTTTTCCATGGAAATACGTTTCATTCTGTCAGTAAAATCTGTTTCATTGGAAATACTGCAAAACTAAAACTTATGAGTGTTGAAACATTCATCTTTAATTCTAAATGGAGTGTTTTTAAAGCTTAGGCCAGTTTTATTTTACTGTGTCAGATCATTTAAAGAGTGAAAGCTATTATAGCCTGGTAGGCTCAAATATGCATATTTGGTGGCTAGTCATGAAGGGACTTTTTATATTTGTGTACAAGATTTTCCAAAAAGGACACCTATGGTTAGATTTCTAGGTATATATTTAGAAACTTATATAGAAAGTACTGGCTGTTCCACAGTTTTTTGAAACCATGGTACCTATTAAAGGCATAATAGCCTACAGTTAGTGACTTTTCTTAAAATTTTGAATCTTCATAGCTATAAGCGCTCATTCTAAGGGCTCTCCATGCATTCTACAGGTGGGCAGAATTAAAAACTACTATGATGATGGTTTCTAAGTAACATTTATTAGGAGGCCAAAGGCTTAATAAAGATAAGAGTTGAAAATATTTTTTGTGAACAAGAAAAATTCTCAAGAGGTGGCGGCTAAGCTTCAGTTTCTGCTGCCGACCTCTTAGAACAGTGCTGTTAGTCCAGAAAAAGAGAGGAAAGTTTTTCTTTGCAAATCAGTCTTAAATAGAGATTTTGTCAAGTTCTTCTACATAGGTTTATTCTAGCTATCATTTGTCAAGCTATTTCAGCAGTTTTCCTACTGTGAAACCTAATAACTCCTCCCCTCCTTGCATTCCTTCTCCCAGATTATTAGCTCAGTTTCTATCGACAACTAGGAGCAATTTAGTTTACTAGCTAAACCTAAGCTTGCAAGAACACAAAGAGCAATAAATACTGCCATTTTCACAAATGATCAATAGGAAAGTGTTTACTAGTAGTGTTAGAATTTGGATTTGTTACAGACTGCCAGCTTTCTGACATTTAGGATACATTGCAGGACCCTGTTAAGCATTACTACAGGAGCGAGAATTGAAGTGTGTTATGTTCAAAAAGCTTAATTCAGCTTCCCAGTTCTTAGAAGGAATGGACCTTGTCACCATCTCACTGCAGGTTCTAGTCTCTGTGTCCCAAGCAATGATACCCTGCAGTCCTGCCACAGGTGTCTAAGCCCCCAAAGAAGGTTCAAACACTCTTCTGTCCTTAACAATTCCTACTGGCCAGGTCTGGGCAGATCAGCACTTCCTCAGCTGCTTTTGGGATTGGCAAGCTGAGAACTGCCTGTCTCCCTACTCTGTACTGAGAACCCTTGGGGCACATAACAGAATACGGCTTTCTGGGATCAAGCATCTCAGCATTGGTTCTGCAGTGCCCATCGTGAAGCTGCCAGTACTTTTCATTGGCATTAACCAAAGCACTTTACAGAACTGGATAATATGAACTCTGTTTTGCGGGTTGCAAACGTGAGTCACAGAGCATTTTCAAGATATAAAAATGAATCTGATTAAACTGCCCAAAGTAATTACACAGTGCTCCTGAAAAATCAAGCTGTTTTTTTCCTAGGTGCTCAAATATGAATTTATGAGATTAACTGAACATATATTGCCAAATATATGCTTCTAGAAGTATACTTCTAGATGAAAGGTTGCTTTAGTTGTTAAAGTTTTCCTACAGCTTATCTTTAAGATAGATTATTTAATTGGGCTCTTGGCTGGTGACATTTTGAGAAGAAGGTGTCATTATAGTGCTTCATATCTGATGGCTACGAGAACTAGAGACTATCCAGATGCATGCAGGAATGCTTTAAATGGCCTATGATCGACTGACTATTTCACCAACAGATCGATTGTGCAAAAGTGCTCAGACTTGGTTATTTCTGTTTTCACACCAATTACTGGGAAATTTTTCATTAACTTCCAGTGCTGCAAAATCTACTAAATACATAAATGGTATTTCAAAGAAAATAAAGACAGACTATGCACATATGGGACTCATTTTTACACTCACCAACAACTAATTATATCTCTTCTCTAATACCTATGTATAATAGGCAGTAAAAAAACAAAAATACACTTAAATCCCATGTTGACATCAGCGGAAAAGTCAGCTATATACAACTACATGCTCAGACCTTTAATGAGGTTAGCTTGCAGGCTTAGTAAGTTGAAATATTCATTCAAGAATTAAGAATTGTTCTTTTCTGTTTTCATTAGTTACGAGTATTTACACAATTTCAGGACGTAACCTAGACTTTGAGTCTGACACTTCATTTGTGCTTTATACATTTTGCCAGAAAAAGTGACTTTTTCATTACTTACAGGAAAGCCTTCTTTCAGACTAGATAGTTTAGTTACTCTGTACTTTTATTACTTGTTCAGCAACATTGATTACAACTGAGCATTTAAGACCTGATCCTGAGTCCATAAAATGTTTCACTTGTTACCTATAAAATATTGGGCCAGTTAATCATCTGCTGCAGAGCTATATTGGTCCACCAGTTCACAATAGTTTAAGCTCTGTCTCAAAACTTCTGTGGAGTTATTCCTATTTTTGTATCGAAGCAGATTATACCAGATCTGCAGCACAAGTGTCTAACTATGTTGAGGCCTCTGCTAAACATCAAAAAAGTTCTTTTTGGACAGACAGTGGAGGCAGTATTTCCAACTGTGAAAATCAGCAAAACAAGTATTAAATTCTTGGAGTATCATGTTTCTATTACCATAGCAAAAAGAGACACAATCTAAAAATGGTCATTGCTACAGTAAGAGACAAGGTGTGCCCTCAGCAGTTAAATATGAAAGAGATTGAGGCCACTTAAACCAAAGGTTTGTAGATAAACAAAGAGGTATTTATTCAGAAATATCCTAATAGGTTTCAAAGAGTTTTCAGATGTGGAACATTTGTACATTTTTCAGCTATATGCATAGAATTATGTTTAGAAAAGCAAAATACAGCTAAGGAGAACATTTACAAGTAATGCCATTTAAAGTAATCCTATCTAATTAGAGATTAGAGAATCCTATTTAATTAGCTAGAGATAGACATAAATGATTTTTTTTAAATCATTGAACGTGAAAATTTTACCATACTGGTACTGACGTTAAAGGTATAACTCCCTTTTTGACAGCAAGACAAGCAAATCATCCTCAATTCTATATCCTATTGAACAGGATTGAGCAGGAATTCTACTTTAGCAGACAGCAAGGTTGTAAAACCTTGAATGTTTCTTTTTTTTACTATGAATGCTCGATAATCTGCCAGATTACTATGATATTTTGACTAGATGTATCAAGTGAGTAGATATAGTAGAGTGAATAAAACTTAGACTGCAGTGAGACTTTAACAAGGTAACCATGATTTGACCCATAGCATACAGTTATCCTTATTATATGCAGAGTTCAGCTGCCAGTGATATCATTCATGGCAGCATCAAGGTCTTCAGTTTTTTAATCATATTTTACAATAACTCTTTCAATTCAGCTTGGTAGCAAACAGCTTTCTCCCATAATATCAGCTCTGTCAAATAGCTTCTGTTTCACACACAGTATTCATTAACACTTTGATGTGCACTGAAGTCCCAGATCTAGAATTTACAAAGGTTTTTACAACCCCTTATGTGTGGTAATGTGCTGAAAAGAATTTAAGTTCTGCCAGCTTCTACTACTATTGTAATAACAAGGTCAACAATTAATCCTTACATTTACAGTCTGCAAATCTGGTATTTAATACTGGGTAGTACAGTTATAAACCCTCACAATATGCATGTGTGTTCACCTAATTCCTTTAAAGCCACTGTCCTCTACTGTGTCCATCCATAGGGCAAATCTTTATCACTGCATGAGACTTCACATTCCTAGAACACTACAGATTTCTCCCAAGCTCTGCTTAATTTATTCTCCCCTTTTATCAACAAATAGTCAGAACAACAATAAATTTACCAATGCTGGAGGATTTCTTCTGAAAAGAAGCAGAGACCTTTACTGAGAAAAGCAAAGCAACTTCTTAATCTTGCTGGCAGATGGAAACCCTACTGTTCACCACTGTACAAAACAAATCTGGGAGAGACATAATTGCTCCAATGTGTTTTAGGTATAACTTCACTTCAGCAGTAATGTCATGCCTCTTTTATTATGCTGCAACCCCATAGGAATTAAGGGCCTATTTAGAGGAGACTGAATAGTTTTGGGCAAGACAATTGCCATACTGAGTATGACCACTCCTTTGCTACATTTTACAATTGCCATAGGCACTAATTTTACCAGCAACTTTTTTTCAATCTTTTTCAGCAATCAGAAAACACCATAGCATCAGAACAGGTTTTACATTAAAGAAAAAAATTTTTCCTAGTAACACTCAAATAATAGGTGCTAGACAGTAAAGCCAAAAATCACTTAACATTTGTGTTTGTTATACTTGTTAAGATACACACAAAAATTAAAGTCAGGAAGTATTCATCATCTTTTCTGCAGAGCTAGTAAAAAGAAACAGCTTCATTCAGCCTCAGCAGTCCTTTCTGGAATCCTTGTCAAATCTCCTTATAAATTAAATGTAAAGAATCATGCTCTAGAAAATCTACAACACATATCAGTTATTTTTCTTTGCCAGATGTCTGTTGAGGTTGAAATAGTTACTTCACTTCAGAAACAATTAAAAAAAAAAATCTAAATTATATAGCAGACACATGCACGCAACTCTCCTTTGCACTATACTGAAAAGACAGGACCATTTCACCTGCTGATCCCTGGGACTCAAACAAGCTTTTCAGCTGGGACCACTAACAGTTACTCAAAATCTAACCAAATCTACCTTTGATTTGATCACTTTTGCTCACTTTGTCAATATTTATCTCAGAATCCTTTGTATTCCTTCTATTTCTGAAGGTCAATGGCATTTTGTTAAACTAAAATTAATGCACAAAAATGTTACTGTAAAATAAAGGAATGACGAAAATGTTTTACATTGTTACAACCTTAAAGCTGCATCTATAAGTTAAAAGAGTTTTACATTACTAATAGTCAGTTTTGAGAAGAGATATATACATTTCTATTTTAAAACATCACTTTTTAAAGGTTGAGTGGTCAGATATGTTAAAGAGCTTTCATTTTAGAAACAGACCTACATCTTTCCAGTGTAACTCACTAAGCAATTACTATCAAGTAACAGTGTTAGGTGTGTTGCCATTACTGCTGGGCCCAGTTCTGCATTCCTTCTGCACCTACAACTCCTACTAGTTTCCAGGTATGTTTGGGGGAAGCACAAGAAACCTTTGTATTTCCTAAGATGACTGTAAAAAATATGCACACTATATTAGAGATAAATCTGCTTGTCCAGACATAGATTCACTTACACAGAAGGTCCAAAACATATTTTCTATATATAGCTTCATAGCCATTTCCAGTCAGGATCCTTAATACCATTTTGCACCCATAGTAAGAGTTGGATTTCCATTTGCTTGAAAAAGCTTATAAATAATAAAAAGGCTGATTTTTTTCATTTCTTGCCCATGAAATTTAAATCACCATCACAATAGTGCATTGATGCCAGGCCGTGACCAAAAATTTATAGTGTTGAAGCCATGCCATTTTGAGTAAATGAGTTTATTCATTCCAAACACATTACCAACAGATTTAGTATTAAAGGTGAGGAAGGGGAAAGAAAATCAAAGGATGTCTTTTAAAATACTGAATTTTGTTTATTTTTGCCAAGTCATAAAGCAAAAATATTTGCTAAAAAGAGCTGCTTAAGACCTGGTGGGCACTGAGCTGACCAAATATGAGTCACTAATTTTCCCATTCAGCTTCTAACTTCTATAACTTTTTCTGCCTAAAGAAGAAACAACTCAGGAGCCCAATCAGAAAACCTCCACACCCCCTCCCTTGGTACTATGAAAGACACCTCATACTTTTCTTTCTTTTTTTATGTTAAAAAAAGAAACTTGAAAAAAAGTCAAGAATTTTAGGAATTTTTTGAGGTTTCTCTAAATGGAACAGATTCTGTTGTCTTAAAAAGAATTCATTACTATACGATCAGCACTTTAAAGAAAATTACACAGTGTATTCACATATGTAGGTGTAATTTATGAAAACCTAATCAAAGAATACAGGGTTTAACAGAGTTTATAAGGTCAATGATTCATACTTTACCTTAATAAACATTGCATCATTTTCATTTACTTTTTACTCCCTTCAGTATGCTATTTTGTTTTATTTCTCAGAATTTTCTCTCTCCTACTTTCAAATGTGAGTCAGTATGTCCTATTTTATCTTTGAACCACTTTAAATAAGATTAGAATACATAAAAGACTGCTCAGAAATATCTCCCTTGTACTCCATTAGGGAAATTAGGTCAAATTCTGCTCCCTCTGTAGTCAATGGAAAGACTCTTACTGACTTCAGTAACAGATCAAGCCCTAAACACACAGCTCCCTGTAGTTTCTAAGCAAATGGCATACTGTATTTCAGAAAAGTTGAAGCACTGAGTTCTGTTCAGAATGCTTCAAACATGAGAAACCTCAAGTTTTATATTTCTGAAGTGTCTTTTATACAGAAGACCAGAGGAAAAGATTTTTAAATTAGCTTTTTTATTTTCAATATAGTTCTCAAACACTTAAAAGCAAATCAGTGCACCTAATATTTCTGAAAATATTTCAGTAAATACCAGCTAACTTCTGTTGATTTTTTTTCTGGGCTGCCTGGGTTTAGGTTTTCATTTAAATTTTTATCTGCATCCAACTCACCATGCAAAGATAATCTACATAAATCCTGGTTAACAGAGTCGGTTCTACAGTGATGGGTCACACGAAAAGTGGCATAAAAATCTGTCATGGCTTTGTCTACAGTACTCCTTCCTGAACAAATTTAGTTTCAACACAGTAATGAGCAGCCAAGCTCTGGAAGCTCCGTGAGGTTAATTCATCCTAGGTGTAACTCCACTGGAGCCCGTGGAATTGCAACAGGGATGAAATTTGACCCCCTGTCAGAAAAGGGGGCCAGCAGGGGGCGGAATCCCCGACTGATGCGAGACCGTGCAAACTGCGCCCAGGTACACAGGGCTGAATGGAAAGTCCGAGCCCCTCACGGTGCTCCCACTAGTGATTCAGACGGTGGAAATTCAGAAACGGAAATACCTCGTGAAAGCAAGAATGAATGCATAATAAATTAAACCTTTCTCCCGGGAGAATTGAGCGCCCTTCACGGCTGTCAGGGGCGCAGGGCAGTGAAAACCCCAGCCGCAGGCACAGCGGCCCCCAGGCGCGCCCAGGGGCCCCGGCGGAGTGGGGAGGAGGCGCCGGCGCCCCCCCCCCCCCCTTGCGGCGGCAGGCGAAAGCGCTCCAGCCCCCGCGGCTCCGCGCGGCGGCTCCGCACGCGCGGGCAGCGCGGCGGGGCCCGGGGGCGGCGGGCGAGCAGGGCCTCCCTCTGCCGCCCCCTCCTGCCGCCGCTGCGGTGCCGGGGAGCCCCGCCGCGGCCGCCGCAGGGCGGGGGCGAGCGCCGCGGCCGCCCCGCCGCCGCGCCCGGCTAGCCGTGCGCGCAGCCGGAGCCCGCACGGACGGACCACCTGCGGGCGCCTCGGCCGGCGCCCCAGCGCGCCTTCGCCTCCCCTCGGGCCACTGCAAGCCGCTGCAGAGGGAAAAACAAATAACCGCGGAACGGAGGGAACGGGGGCGGAGAGCCTCCATCCCCCAACTTTCCCTTCCTCGCCCCTCCGAGGAGGGGACAGATACTTGTCGCTCCATTTCAGCCAAGACTCGGGGAACTTTGTCAGCTTAATGACTGAGTTCAACAGAGCTGAAAGTCGCAGGCGCGCTTTATGACTTCAGGAGTGGATTTAGTGCTGGAAGAGGGGGGAAATCACTCCGTTCAACAAGTGTTTGTTGCATCCCCCCAGCCCGCCCGCGCATCCCCTTCACGGCGCCGAAACCGCAGCCGAGCCCTAGGACGAGACCCCTCAGCCCGCGGCGCCGGGCCAGCAGGGCTCAGCCCCCGCGCCGGCCCCTCGCCGCGGCATCCTCATCAATTTTACCCTAATCAAACATTGCATCATTTTCATTTATTTTTTGACCCCCTTCAGTACGCCCACGGTGGTCCCAGGCGGGCTCTGACAGGCCTCCCCGAAGCACGGCAGCAGCGCGGCTCCGGACACCCCCTCCGCGGGGGAGAGGGGTGACTGCCCTCGCCCGCTCCCCGTTTCTCTCTTACCTCCTCTGACCTCCGCAGCCTGGAGAAGGAGAGTGAAAGCGATGAGCACGGTTACAGCGGAGTCCCAGAGCCACCTTTTCGTTTTCCACCTTGTGGACCATCTCTGCATCTCCATGCTGGGCGCCCACAAGTGTGAGTTAAACCCGGGCGCCCTCAATTTATACCAGCTCCGTCCCTTCCACAGTATTCCCAAAGAGGATTTCTCCTATAGAGCCATAGGTGAAATACCAACGGGGACCGTTTGGGGGGGGGAGGGGGGTTTCTCTCTCCCTCTTTGACGGCCTTGCGCAGGCCCCGCCGACCCGTCCTCCCCGGTGCCCTGCCTTCAGGCTGAAGGCAGATGAGGGGCTTTAATCAAACTGCAAGGAGCTCCGCATCCCCCTAAAGGCTTCATCCCGTCAGAGGGCTGGGCAGAGGCTCCCAGCGGCCACCCCCGGGAGCCCAACTGACAAGACGGCCACCGCGCCGAAGCCAATCGCGCGGCGCCGCCGGCCGCCCACAGCACCGCCCTCCGCCTCGGCCGCGGCACGCCGGCCGCCCCGCCAGCCCCCCGCGGCGGGGCACCAGCCCTCCCGGGGGCGCGGGGCGAGCGGGCGGGATGGCTGGGCGGCAGCGGGCCCAGCGGCGCTGGAGGAGCGCTGGAGGAGCGCGGGGGGCGCCGCTGGGGCGCCCCGGCCCCCCGCTCCCCCTCAGCCCCGCCGCCCCCCGCCCGGCCCGCCACGGCGCGGCTGCCCCGCGCGCTCGGAGCATGCGCAGTGCCGGCCGCGGCGCCCCTCCGCCCGGGCGGCGCGAAACGGAGACGGGCGGGAGGGACGGCGCGGGAGCGGGGACGGGGGCGGCGGGGAGGGGAGGGGAGGGGAGCAGCCTGTGGTGAGAGAGCAGCTGCGCCTAGCGCGCGCGCGGGGAGGGGGCTCCTCGCGTGTGGGGCGCCGAGGTGGAGCCGTTGGACCCGGGGCGCCCGAAAGTCGCTGCCGGCCCCGGCGCTCCGCACGCCGCACCCGCTCCCGAGGGTGTCACGCACCCTCGGGGGCCGCAGGGGGCCTCCCGCCGCAAGGCTGGAGGGAGCGGGGAGGTGAAGGGCAGGGACAACTCCACCGCCCAACAGCCGCTGCCCGTTCCCGCTCCTCACCTCACCCTGGATGTCAGGGACCAAGGGTTCAAAATTCCTCCTCGAAAACGCTCCCCGCTGTCCCTCCAGGCCCTGCTGTCCCCCCTGTTGAGCAGCAGCTTGTAGTGAAGGGCTTCGGCCAGGTGGACCCGGGTGCTGAGGGGGGAAACCTGCTGCAGAGCTGGGTCCTGCGGGAGGTTCAGTGAAGCCCCTCCGGAGGGATCGGGTCCTCAATGCTGCGGTTTCTCCCTCAAATGAGAGAAACCTACGCTCGCTTTTTAGTATAGGTACATACTAGATTTTTAAATTTTGGCTTCGCTGGTGCCCTTCTACTTCAAAAAGAACTGCTTGCAGTAGTTAATGAACATATGGCTTATTCTGGTACTTCAAGTAGTTTAGCCACAATACAGCTGTGGAGCTCCAAAATACCATGCCTATACCACTTTTCTGTATCCAAGCTTATTCCTTCAGAACTAGTCTTGGAGTTGTCTGTCTTAAACCCTAAACACGTACAGCTACCTAAAAGCCAGGAATTAATTGTTGGTACTATTGCTGCTTACCTCCCTCGTGTTGTCCTCAGAGGTTTACCAGATGCTTCTGAAAACAAATTAGTATAATTCCTTTGGTGTTTCATCCTCCTTCTGCTTAATTGTCAGAAGGCAGTCCAAAGGCAGTTTATTGTTTTTGCTTAACACTTTGTTGCTGGAAAATCTCATATACTGTGAAGTTTCAAGTTACCTGTTGGTGTTTATGAATTATGCATCTTTCTGTCACAAGCATTCTTGCTACATCCAGTCTCTTATCACAGCTTGCCTCTGACATTTTTTTTTTTGAGCCTTACTATTAGCCTTAATGAAAATGACTAGAAGGGATCCTAATAAAAAGAAAAGAAAAGGGCTGTCTCTAGCCAAGAGAGGAAGAGGAAGCATTTCGGAGAGATGCTGAGAAAGAACAGGTAGTTAACGTCACAGTGTAGAGAACAGTAATTTATCACAGTGCCTTTATAGTTATTTAAATTTTAGGGGATGTGGTTCAGCCCCAAAGTGTCAGTAGAAAGTTACCCACTGTTTTTTGTGGCCTTGCATCAGGCCCAAGCAGAACAAGATAAGTCAAAATGCTGAATATTTGGCCTCCCAGACTAGAATTTTAGATCACTGTAAGGTGTTAAGAGGAGAATATGTTAGTCCAGGTGAGGTTCCATGTTTATACAACTATATTAATTCTAGTACCAGAACCACAATTTCTGGAGCTAGCTCAGTTATTTCTGGATGCAGCTACATTAAGCCACATAGATGTGTAATAAATTGCCATGAGATTCTGCAGTTTCTCATAAGCCAAATGTTATATGCAATTTAGATGCTTGAAGTGGTGATCCACATCTTGCAGCACATCATTAGCAACTTTATTAAACATCTACCTTAAATTTGGTATTTGAAGATTATTGATTTTCATTTAACTGATTGTTATAGTTAATATTTGTGATCATCTTAATTGCCATGCTCATGTCACAGAATGTAATAATCACAGTCAAGGTGCAATGAAAATGCATCAAAGAATAGAGATGTTTTAGAGGACAGGTAAACTTTATAAGAGTCATAAAACAATTCTTAAAGTATTTTGGTAGAAAATCGAGTGTACCACTTGAGTGTAATTTCAGGATAAAGATATTATTTCTGAATCTGATTGAAACATGAAAAAGTTTTCAGAGAAAGACTGATGAGAGATGAATAATGTTATTATTTTTAAAATCAACTGTGATTCACAGTGGTTTGTTCTTTCTGTTGGCTTTCTTGTTCCTCGTTACTCTTCAGGACAGCTTTAGTGAAAAGAAAGACTAAGCATTGTGAAATTCATTATGTTCTGTCCCTGATACATCAGTGTTGGCAGATTAGCCCATGTTTAAATATTAGGAATTGCTCTCTTGTATATGCACAGATGGGTCATTGTTGTATTTTGGGGCAGAGAGGGGGAGGGGTTAGGAACTAAAGAGAAGAGTATATTTCCTTGGCCCAATATAGCTTACAAGAAACTCACAGCAACGCTTTCGCATTACTCAGCCTATAGGCACTGTAGAAAAAATATAACTGTAAGTGTGGTGTTCTTTCTCTGTCTTGCAATCATACTGCAATAATAGCAGGTTCCCTGATGTAACCAAAAGTAGAGACTTCTCTCTGTATGTAAAGGGGTTATTTCACTGGGAATAACTAATGCATTGTAAGGAAAATGATATTTTAAACCCGAGAGGCCAGTATTCTATGCTATTGTTGTTTTCTATGTATCTCAGAAACATAGACTTGTCTTAAAATACTTTGTTTCTAGCTTTGCACAGATGTTGATGCCTTCTAAAACTTGAACTTCCTTCTCCAGTTCTGTTCACAGCACAATATTGTATTTGGAAAATACAATAATTTGCAAAATTTGCAAAATGAGTATTGCAAAGTTTGATATGTGCCTGTCTTAAAGGTCATCACTCACTGCCTTCTCTATGACTTTAATTCTTTTTATTTGGTAGGTGGATATCTCATCCTTGTCTCATTTCTGGTGCAGACCTATGTTTTTGAAGAGTATTCTATTGTATGATACTGCTGGGAAAAAAAAGTTAGTTATACCGCTTCAGTGAAACGAACCTTTGTAAAAAAAAGATCTCTTACAAATGGAGATTAGTGGAATGATATCTGTTAGGTGAAATGTTAATTTTTTGGGTAGTTTTTATGGGAGAGAAATATATGAATGCATGCGTACAGACCAAATAAACAACCATATTTGTTTCCGTGATTCTGTCCTCAAGAAGTGTAATATTGTACCATTTGCTATTACCAGTAATAGCTTACTACTCCACTGAGCTCCACCAGTTCCATTGTCTAAGGTTTTGAACAACGTAACCAGGGCTTTCTCTGTTCCTCACCAAACACTTTGGACTAGGGAGTGTCACAGTGTCCATTGATTCTTTCTTGCAGATACCTAAGAATCAGGGAGAACAAGTGATGGTAAAAGAAACTTGATACAAAGCAGTATAGTTCAGTACTCATTCGCCCAGGTGCCAAAGCAATATAGCAACATTAGCATTACTAATTTTTCCTATTGAGAATGTAAAGAAGCATCCTCAGTTGACACTGGCCAAGCTGGAGTGGTTAGACAGAGCTGCACTGTGCATTGTTGACCTACTCTTACTGGATTTTATGCCTCCAAAAGCAGGGCCATGAGGTGACTGCAAGTTCAGTTCATATTAGTTGCCATATTTATATTGAGGATTGAATTTGTACAGTTTCTGGTGAAAAATTCCTTACCTTTTTAAACTAAATGTGCACTAACTGGAGTTGTTACCAGAAACACCAACAAGAGAGATTAAAAATTCTAGGCCTGTGTAATAAATTTCATGTTAAGGTTAGGATTAGGAATTTAAAGGATCAAATGATAGAACACTTTGCGAGGGAAGGTAAAGGTGTACGAGGTTTGACTTCAGCTTTAGGACTCACCTACCAGGTTGACATAAAATTAGGGTTAGGATAGGGTTAAGTCAGGGAAATTGTTGAGATCTGAGTTTACTGTAGGAATCTGCAGATCTCCAGCGATAAAACTATGGCAGGTGGTGATTGAACCTAAAGTCTTATGTTAGTTTTTTCCTGTAAGGATTGTTTTTTAGCTATAAATAAGGTTAGAAAAGACACAAATCCCAACAGGACCTCTTTTGTCCCTACCCTGCCCCCTTTCGCCTCCCCACTTAGAGAGGAGTTTAGGGTTAGGATTATAGAATCTAAAGTGTCATCATCCCGGATTGGCAGTGGATTCTGCAAAAGCTCAGAGGTAAGAAGAAAACCAGGATGGATAGAATCCAAAACTTTAAATTGTATTTTATTGCTGAGATTGATCCTCTAGTAATAAATAAGGTTAAAATAGGATAGGGTTTGGAAATTAAAGCATCAAGTATTCTGATGTGGACTTGGCACTCTCCCCAGAAACCGAAAGAGGCCTGGGTCAAAAAAGCCATTACTCATTATAGTTTTGTACTATAGTGATTAGCCCCTGCGTCTACATAATTTATATATGAGCCTCTACATGATTTATATATAATTTATATATGGAGTTTGGTCAACATTTGGGAAATTTTCTGTTGTTATTGTTGAATTCAGTTCAGTGATAGATTTTGCGGAGTGTCCAGAGATGGTTGTTGTTGACAGAAACTGATATCTGATGATGTCTCTCCCTGTAGGCATTTATGTCACTCCTAACAATAAGAAAAGGGCAAAAATTTGGCTTAAGGTTAGGGCTGAGGATTTTGAAGTCTTAAGAAACCAGATTGTTGCTGGACCCACCAATCCTTGGAGTTATTAAATATGCTAATATTGGTAGAAACCTGTGCCTTAAGTTTTATCAGTCCTGTGGGGGCTAGTAGACTGTCTAGGAGGTAGGTATTGTGATGGTTAGGGGACCTCTCAGTATACCTTTCTACAAGACCCCTCAAAGGTAAGAAGAGGCCCAGTGTTGGTAGAAATCATTGGCTAATATTGTCTTTAGTGCTGGGGTTTACTCCCTTCCCTGCAAGTTTGTTTAGGGTTCAAATCATAGTCAGGGTTTGAGAACTGTAACTGCCCTAAACCCTGAGTTATGCTGGACTCTGCAAGACTACCAGAGATGAGTAGCAGGGAGGTATTAATAGAATCTGATGTACTATGTTGCAATTTCCTGTAGAAACTGGTGCCCTTCCTAAAAATGAAACTACTGTTAGAGATGGGTTTAAGGCTGAGATCTGGCATCTAAACTGTCACAATTTGGAACAAGTTGGTTACATTTGGAGCCTGTGAGAAACAAGGAGATAAGAAAGAGGCAGGCAGGCATTGACAGAAACCAATGCCTTGCATTATGTTTTCCTCTAGGCTAAGAATAAGTCTAGTGTTAGGCTTAGAGTTAGGGCTTAGGAAAATAAAGCATCAAGAGGTAAATTCATTTCTCATAAATGCAATGATCTTGGCAGCAAGCATTGTGCTAGAGTAGTTAGCAGCCAAAGCCTTTAGTTGTTTTCTTCCTCCAGAGAAAATGATACTTCTATACCAGATGTAGAAATAAACTAAGGGTCTCTATTCTGTTTTACAGTTGGAATTCATTCTCTAGATCTGAACAAGGCTTTTGTTACACTTGAGGTTAGGGTTAGGATTTTTAATATAATGTGTCTGCATCCCTGAATAATGTGCTATTCTGCAGGGTCGCCTGCAGATAAACATAGAAACAGTACCATGGAAAGCCAGAGATTGATATTTTCTTGTATTCCAGGAGCGGGTCCTATGAATAAATTATAAGTTAGTATTGGACTCTGCAAAGGCTGCAGAGGTGAGAATTGGGCAGATACTGCTAGAAGTCTTGTACTGTCTTTTCCTATGTCAATCTCTGTAGAATTGTTGCCCTAGATAAGAATAAGAGTGGTGTTACTGTTTAAAATAGGTAAAGGCTGGGATTTTGGAAGCTTAAGTATCAAGAGCATATTTTGGGGTAGAATCTACAGTGTTTCCAGCAATAAGAATTAATAAGACCCAGCTGATAAGAGTAGAAACCAATGAGTTTTCTTCTGGTAATTGGTCCTCTAGTTATTAATAAGGAAAAAGTTAGGGTTGAAGCTACAGGAACTGGAGTTAGGATTGAGGTTTGGGAATCTTTAGACTAAATTTATATTAGTAAATAAAATGGGCCAGGGACTGTTCCAAGGTCCTGAGACCAGCTAGTCTCCTGGATAAGCTTGAGATTAGCTTTTCTGTCTAGAATCCAATTTATTGCACCCTCTTAGGGGCAGAAAAGAGACCAGTGATGCTATAAACTGCTGGCATTTGTTCTCTTTCAGTGACAACTGGCTATCTTTCAGATTAAGATTAGGAAAGTGTCAAGCCCCCACCTCAGCATCAATTTTTAACAGATCTGAAGAGTTAGGAAGGTTGCTGTCAACAGAAGAGGGACAAGGTTTCAGTTAGGACTCAACAACATAATTCACAGGCAGCTGAGTTGATTATTGCATATTTCAGTATGCGGAAATAGAAAGTGGGCTGGTATCATCAAGGGCAAATATCTTATTTTCAGTTTACTACCTTTTCCATCTGCTAAGCTTGTATATTTTGTCATTAAGGTTACAGTGTACAAAAGATGACTCCAAGAGACTGGGTTATTGATGGGGGAATAAGAGGCAGCTTGTTGCTGTCATTGTACAATGCCTTTTTTTCAGCACTGTAGTTGTATTTGGTTACCTGGGTATAGTGAAGGTTAGGGATAAGGTTGGCTGTAAGATTAGGGTAGAAAAAGGATATTTTCAAGACCCATACTTACCACTGCACCACTTGCAGGAATAGGAAGTTGGATGTAATATTCATGTCTTTATTTTCTTTTTGATAACTATATATATGCATATATAATTGGGGGTTAGGGATGGTGTTAGATGTTATGGTTTGGGAGATGAGGCCTTGAGGATGCTGGCTAATTTTTGGATTCTGCACGACCTACTGAGATAAGAGCAGCTCTGATGTTTTCATAGGCCATTGCCTTAGTTCAGAATTATTGTAAATGTTACCAAATAGACTACACCTAAGGTTACAGCTCTGGAAATAGAGACTTGAAGTGTCTGTATAAATCCATCACCTTGGTGCAATGAAAGTAAGGTTTAGGACTAGGGTTATGTTTAATGTTTAAGAGAATAAAAATTCAAGAGTCTTGCTGTCCCCAGACTTTGCGTGGCTTGCTAGTGCTGTGAGGGTGCTTCATCTTCTGTTTTGCTGTAAGCACTGGTTACGTAGGTAGGTATTACAGTGGGGCTTAAGAAGAATAAGTTTGGAGAGCCTGATTTTGTGTGAGTCGCAGAGACAGAGGTATGGGTCAGTCTCTTACTTTCACATCTGCTGTGGTTAGTGGTCATGTAATACAGTTAAAGTTAGGTTTATGATTATGGCTGGGGTTTAGAAAAAGTCCTGAACAACCCACCCCATGGTGGATTCTCTGTGCCTCAAAGGGAGAGGAAAGCAGCTGGTGTTATCAAGGGCTAATGCATTATTTTCAGTTTTTCCGTAGGTTTCGTTTACTTAGTCAAAATGGAGATTATGGTTGTTTGGAAAAACAGGGGATGGGCAACCTAGATTATGGCTTGATTCTGCTCTATCTGCCCAGACGAAAAGGGCATGTGTTCTTTCCTTGAACCCCTTTCTAGTTTGAGGCACACTTCCATATCCATTCCTCAGCCCTCCTATTTTATCAGTATGTATCTATTATTACATCAGAGGAGGAAGTAATTGATCATGTTAAAGTAATTGATCATGTTAAGGAAAAATCTTGCCACTATTAAGGAGCACAATATTTCATTTACTTTGTTCTTTTTGTTGGTAGATTTAGTCTGAAAATTTCTAATTCTCTGTTAAGTTCCTTTATTCTTGCTTTCCATAGCCACAGTACACACAAATGTAAGCACATGGACAATATCACTCTCTGCTGATGCTGATACAGATGGCCTGTTTTAGAAGCTACAGCATATTGGGATATAACTGGGAAGTTAGTCTGTCTGTGGATTGTGGATCCACAGAAACACAGATCTGTGAATGGAAGATTCCATGACTGGGATTGTTCTGGGAATGTGCTATATGTTTGGCCTCAGGATGTTACAACTCTGTCAACCTATAAAGTTCCCTGAAGAAAAGCCATTTTAAAAAACCCTACTCTTTCCTCTTCAACAAAAAGCTCATTGCATATTTAAAATAACAAAGCTGCTTTTCAGGTAGTAATATGTCTGCTGTATTTGATTCTCTGCAAGTGCAGAACATGGTATAGGCATGTGGGAGGGTGAATTGGACTCAAGGAGCTTCCCCATTCCTTTTGCTTGCTGCTGTATACTCATCTGGGCATAGGAATTCAATGGGATTCAGGTCACTGCCCTCCAATAGCATCCCACATAGTGAGGAAAGCAATATTGGACCTTGTAAAAGTGTATGGCAGTAATCACTATCGTAGGAAGGAGGATATTGCTGAAATAGCATTTCACAGCATATAAACATCACAACATTTCCATCCTGATCAGCAAGCAGCAGGAAGTATCAAATATCATGCAGCATTGCCAGCTCAGCTTGGCAATTTGGATAAAATTTTTGGTGTTTATTTCAGCCAAACTCCCTAATCTTTTAAGGTTCACTTACAGTTACTCTATAGCACAATGTAGTGTAATTGATACAGCAGCCCACCATTCCTTTTTCATTTGCACAAATTTCTGCTGGGGATCTAGGCAGCTCATAACCTTTGGTAATTATAATTATACTTGAATCAAAAATAAAAAGATTATGTTGTCTATTAATGTAACATCTTCTAAAAAATGAATGACCTATTAAGGATGCCAGAATTTTCCTCATTTAAGACAACTGCAAATGAGACATCTGGATTTGATGTAGGGATTAGTTTCTCAGTTTCTGAATAGTTTTTTTTTCTTTTTGATATTGCCACTACATGCCAGAACTGTCAAAAATGTATATTCTGGTGTCATTTCTGAATCTATTCAACAGCCCATTAAAACTGATCATTAATATAAGTCTATAGTGGTTTTGCAACACAACACCTTTTTAATATTTGCCTTTAATTGCTTGTATCTAGTTGGTCCCTTCATTGCTTTGTTTTTATAATGAATCTGAGACTTCTTTTGCTGCAGACCAGTTGGAACAGAGTTGGAAGAATTAACAACGGACAGTTTGGACAGGCTCAATTACTCTTATCGCCAAATGTTTGTCTTATTATCAGAGTTTCAGTGATCAGTTCTGCTGTTCTGAAACAATTCTGTCCTTGAAACAATGGGCTATCATGTTCATACCACAGTCCATTTTTAAGTAAGACCTGTGGCAAATTAAGAATGCAGGTGTTTAAGTATAAAAGGCCTCTTATAGGCCTTGTTTTGCATTGTTCTGGGGCATTGTCTTGTAGGGGAGGAGCACTGGTGGCCTAGCTAATACACAAGGAGGCAGTGCAGGCACAGACTAATGGTCTGCATGTGTCACACACTTGTAGCAGGTTTATTAGTTTCAGGTAACACTAATGCTACCACCCTCACAGTTTCCTTTGCACTGGGGGAAATTAAAACAGGGAGAGTACTAAGAAGGTGCATAGCTAACAGCAAATTAACTTATGCCTGGTCTTGGCAGTCATGTATTTCTTCTCCCTACGCACAGATATTTCTCCACTGAATCACATGTTAAATTACTTTGGAGTAAATTAGTTTGGAGTTGAAGATAAGTTTATCCTGTTCTATAAGAAAGAGCACTGAGTTATGCACCTAAGAAAACAAAGGTAACATTTCCAGTAGGCCTTCTGCCTCAGATCTTTCCCTGTCTCATGCCTGCCCCCTCACTTGCCCACGTCCCAGAAGAGAAGGAGCAGAAACATGATGTGCAGATAAAAAAGTAAAAATAAATAAATAAATAAAAAATTAGAACTTAATCATCCATAAATATGCAAGTACATTAAACTCATGTTAACTATATTAAACTCATATTCCTTCCAATAACATGTCCTGTCAAAGGACTCACTGGATTGTCGAATGCTAACTGCCTTGAAATATGAGAGTGGTAGCAGACTTCTTTGAATATTTCCCACCATCCATGTCTGAATAGGTTTAAACCTACATTAGAATAGTACTAGTTGATGAAAACTGAATGGCATGCCTAATTGTGCAGTGTAATTATTCTTCATAAAAGACATAATTCTGTATTTACCACAGAATAAAGAAAACTTTTTGATGAAAGTGGTTGAGTTAGTTATGTGCAAAAGTTTTAAAATTAAGACATGATAAACCTTTTCATTTGATTTGGTGCCTTTTAATTGTTTAAGACTTCAAACCTCTGTTTAGGGCTGATTACTCCCTTTTGAAGTGTGAGTCTACCTTCAATACATAAGCCCTATCAAAGTCTTTGGGACCAGTCCCAGCAGGCTAGTGGGCTGTGTGTGTTAACAGCAATTCCCAGAAGGCATTGAGGACTTCATGCGACAGCGAAAATTGAAACAAAGATTGCACAAAAACTGACAAATTGCCTTGGTCTTCCTGTCCATGGGCATGGATTTCTGCGGAGCCCAGATCCTTCATAATTCCTCTCTCAAAAGCAGAGCATTTACGTTTTGTCTGTGTGTGTATGTATGCTGAAAAGGCAAGTGTCTTGAAAACATTAGTTGAATCAACAATAAATGGGTGCTCTGTAAAAGACATTTCTTACATTGTTTACTGTAATATAATGTGAATATTAACTTCTGAAGTTAGCACAAACTGAGGAGAAAATAGCAACTCGATCAGAATCACAAAATAATGTGTAAATAAAGGACCAGCAGAGCATTTTTCATATGCCTTGTCCCACTTGATGATATTGTGAAATTGTGCTTCAGCTTTTGTCTGCATAATATTCATTACATCGATTAATTAATATATTGATTGCTATTCAATTCATTTCTATTGAAACTCATCTCAGCTTAGCACTTTAAAGCACATCATAGAAATGCTCACAATGCTTCAGTAATTCTACTGTAGTCTGTACTGTTCTCAACTAGTACCTTAACTGCCCAGTATTTTGATTTTTTTTCAGAAAGTGATTATTTTTTGAGTCAATACCATGAAAATTATCATCTTTATTAGAAAAAATTGAAGTTAATGCATACTTTCAAAGTTGCATTAACAACTGGTTGGTGTCCAGTTGCTGCTATCTGGTAGGCAGGTTGCCCAAACTGTAAAATAATTAGATTCATTTGTAGCCAGTCTGGACTGAAACAAGAAGTATTGAGGTCTACTTGAGTGGGGTAATCAAGGAAGATAAAAACAATAAACTAGATAAAGAAATAAGAGATTCTTAGAAACAAAATGTAAAACTGTAAGTTAAAATCTAGTTTAATTTATTCATATCAATTTCATGAAATACTGTAAAATAGGAAATATGAAAGTCCACATTTGGCTTCTCAGTTAAAGAAATTTAAGTTCCATTACATCGCTCTTTTCACTACTATATTGTTTTATATGTTCCTGATATTTAAGACTAAAGTACTAGGCAACTGATTCAGAAGTTATCGTAGTATTAAAAGTAAAGCTTATATGAGATGAGAATCTACACTAGATCATAGTAAGTCCAGAATTCAAGGTTATAGTCTAACTGTTTGTAGCCTGTTTTTCTTTAATATGAGATATAATGTAATATATTTTATGATTCTTATAAAAAAATCTCCCACTCTTCTTGTAATTATCTGTAATACCTTGAAGGTGGTAGCACCAAAACCTAAAGTCAGGTTATACTACCCAGATTCAAACTGTAGATTGTACATAGATTCTCAGTGGCTGGAGAAATCAAGCTTTACATATGCATATAACATCTACAGTGTACATTTGCAGTTAATGAAGTGTAGGACGCAATATTTATCTTATGTTAAAGATTAATCTATTATATCCAGATTGATTCCAAATAATGATTGCAGTTATTTTCCAAAATTTATTATACAGTTTAGTCTTCTAATTCTCTACCATTATAATCAGATATGAGAGAGAGACTGAGAAATAGAGACAAAAGTGTATTTCACTCCAAGTACTGATTTTTTAGCTACCTTGCTATCCTTCCTACATTGCTCAGAATCCTTAAGTCCTCCTCAAGGTAAGCTTTAAGGATCATTGCATTTGCAGACAATAGTCTTTTCAAAATTGGTCTGTGTTATGCCAATAGGATTTTATGCATCTGTTTTTATTTTTAGGTATGTAAAAAGTTCAAAATTTATTCCAGATGTTATATAGCAATCTTGTCTTTTACTTTCTCCTAGATAAGAAAATCCAACCTATCTTCACCATATAAATACTGTTTCTGTTCTTTACCTCTTCCTACAACTGCAGGCCAGCTATGGCTCTGAGCCTTCTAGTATTTGGACAGGTGCTTAATTTTTAAGTGTATAAGTATTTATGTGTACCCAGTTGAGGTATATATATATATATCTTTTTCTATCCAGGAATAGATCCAACTACTACAAAGTAGTTTGACATTTTTTAAATTATTGTATGTATATGTGTATTTATGTATGGAAAGTAGAATCAATATTTATTTCTTGGACATCCATATGGCCCCTAAGATGCAGCTAAAACTGAAAGATGTTACTATTATTTTGAGTTGGAGGAGAATTGAACTAGCCAAAAAAAAAAAAAAAGGAAAAAAAGCATGATTAGTACATTTTAGGTACTCTTTTGTTTGACCCTAAATGATTATGGTATTAAAAAAACTAATGGAGAGCCACAGGAAGAAGGGAGTGAGAAAGCCTCACTTGCAGCACAAGTCCCTTTTCATTTAGTGATTCTTCCCAGTCTCCATCACCCAGTGATGCCTGTGCTGCTAATGTCCAAGAAAAGAGGCTGCATATCGACATTAAGAGTAATTAGAAGAATAGGAAGCAGCAGAACAGATGGCTGAAAGGAACTGTGGAAGGAACCTCCTCCCCAAGCTGGAGAGGCTTTCCAACATACAGCTCATCTTTCTATATGAAAGGGAGCAGTAGCTTCTGCAGCATGCCTTTATCCTGCTCTAATATTGCAGAGGGTATTTAACCATAGGGGAAGCCAACCAACAAGATCAGAGACAGAGTATCTGAGTGACATGAATCAATACTGTTGTCCTCTCAGGAGCTCCATTCAGCATTGCACAGAACCCCTTCCTGCTTGAGACAATGACCTCTGTACTTAAGAGCATATTACAGACACTATGTAATGTGTATGTGTTGTGTGTAATATTGATGCTAAAACCTAGTAGAAAAATCTCAGGTGAATCTGAGATGAACCCCAGTCTGGCCATCTTAGTTTTTGGAAAGCATCCCCTAAATTCCCACAAACCCAGGGCAATTGCACAAAGCCGAATAGTCTCCAATAGGATCAGAATTTCCTGCATTTTAAAATATTGAGCCAAATTTCTCCAGGAATATAAATGGGTATGACTGTTGACTTCAGTGGACTCATTTCAGATTAATAAAACTCTGAATTTGGCCTGTTTGCCTTTGGAGCCTAAAGTGGATGTTTCATGAATGACAGTGTTGCAAGAAAGATGCATTTTGACAGGAATGAGAATAATAAAATAACGAACAGGCAGCTGGAAATACCTAGGCAAGTTTTGCTTCTCGGCAGACTTCACAAGGAGCAGAGCTGCTGACTTGGGAGTTGCCTGTGGGTCTGTCACTTTGTTCGTCTCTATCAGGGTTGATTTTTCTGAACTACTTTGTCTCCAAGGCATCATTTCCCCTAGGGTTTACCTTAGCCTGTAAAGAATTTGCATGTTGTTATCTGTTCTGAATACGCCTTAAGTCTCCCCAAAAATGCTGAAGCTGTTTCTGTATTATAAAAAGTAGTGGGAAGGAGTTGGAGTTTTGTCATCCTGTTATTTGTTTAGAAACATCACTTGTGATAGCATGTATTTCCCCATATGCCTCTAACTTACTGGACTTTCTGTTTTGGAGGAGAAAAATAATTTAAGAAGATCCATAAAATTGCCCTACAAAATGAAGCTGCTAATTTATGTAATATTAGTTGCCCTCACACTGTTAATCACATTATGAAATTTAATCCAATATTACACTGAGAAAGAGGAAATGTTGTAGAAACAGTGTTAAAAATTATGGTGGTTGAGAGAGTAATAGTATGCTGTCACAGCAGATATTCGTAATATTTCAAACACCTAGACAGAGCAGACAATAAAAAATGGAATGAAAGAATGCGCAGTTTGATTTCAAACATGTCAAGCCAGTACAGTCTACTAACTTTGAAACCTGACCACAAATTTGCATTACCCCCTTTTTCTGTTTAATTTCCAGCTGTGCGAGCCACAGGAATGGGCTGCAGGCATGGGAATGCTGCTGTCACTTCAACAGGGAGTTTCCCTGTTCTTGACTTCCCCTTCCCAAAGGCAAAATGGTCTGGCCTGTAAAACAGTAGCTTCTTTCTATGCAGAAGGCAGTGGGAAAAAATGCAGGAATTATTTGGTCTCTGAAAAATTCCCTTCAAAAATGGATGTTCAATGCTTTGCTTCCTCTTAAGTTGCCAAGCCTCTAAATTTAAAAAATGTGTTCATCCTCACCTTTTAAAAACTTGCTGATTTTATTTGATCAGATTAAACTGTGTATGCTGGGATTCATATTTTGGTAGTTAATTCAAACCCAGGGTTTTCAAAATTTTGACTGGGGAAAAGTTAAGTGTCAGGAGTTAATAAAAATTAAAGTCCATGCAAGCCTGCCATTGGTCTATGGCAAACCTATGCTTGGAGAGTTTAAAAAAATTGAACAAACTGTCTTAATACCAATAAAGGCCATTTCATGGGGAAAGTTGACCTGTCTCAGCAAACAAGACTTAACAAACTCTGCCCTGCAGTTTGTTTTCCTTCCCCATTAAAGCACTGTTGCCTGCAAGAGAAATGTGCTATCACACCCATCCAGAAAATATTTGAAAACAGGATTAAAAAGTCTCATTTTAAATGAAAAGAACAAAGGCCAGGGAGCTCTATTTGATTAAGCGTATGTTGAACAAGAGCCTTGTACAGCTCCACACATGAGAACTTTCAAGGATTCCTCATTGCTCTGCAAACTACCAGGACGAATGAACAGGGAGGGCCGGGTGATGCACAATCATCCTGCTACACTACAAAAGTAAGCAATCTAAATTCAGCATTCATATTATTTTAAAGTTATTGATTCCTAACAGTTGAAAATCGTCTTTCATCCATGGTGTGATGAAAAGTGTATTGTGTTACTTGCTTGTTCACAGTTTATTGCATGTTGTACTTTGTAAAAAGAGGAAAGTAGGTTGTCTGTCTGCTTTGGCTTGGTGCGGGCTTTATTGATCAGGTTAACTTTTGTAGTTTGAAGGGATGATGGGGCTTCCCTGGAATGAGTTTCAGAGTGTTACTGGCCCTGCTCGGCTGGCAAAGCTTCTGGAGCTCAGGGCAGGCAGGTTGGGAGTTGGCAGTGTGGGAGGAGCTGGGAAGTTCTCAGGAGAGGCAGGGAGCAGCCATGTAGGTAGGCATGAAGGGACAAAGAAATTTTCCTTAGGCTCCAGAAAGGAATGTTGAGTTTGTAGCAACCCAAGAATTGAAAACTGCTGGACCTGGGAGCTGGATTTGGATGTACAGGCACCTAGAGTAGGGAGGAGATTGTCTACAAAATGTTTTATGTGAACCTGTCTCTTTCAACAGATTTGAATTTCTTCTGTTTCAAAGATTACCTTGTTCCAGTTTGGGTTCCACTAAAACCTGGCTTAGGGATTGAAAATTGTTTTACCATTTTTGATGTGCTAACTCTAAGGAAAGGGTACAGACAGCTCTGCCTCAAAGTTCTGGCTTGCTTAGTGTCCTGTCACACGTGGTTATAAAAACAGACTCCTCTAAGGCAAATATGTTTATTTTTCTGACAAATCTAAGCCGGAACTGTCTTTTTGCCTGCCTGTTAGCATATGGCTGTTGGTGTCCCTCTGATGACTTGTGGAGTCATGTGATAAGTTTCATTTACCATACATCTTTGATGACTGCACCTGCATTTCCCTCTTCAACCCACCTCCCACAAGATCCCCGTAGCATTCCAAACTTTTGAACAGTTTCAGTCAGCTGACTTTTTTTTTTAAACTAACCTGCCACAAAAATGTTCCTTTTTTTTTCCCCTGCCAGCTATGGAGCTTCATCTCCCAACTGTGTTGACCTGAAGCCCAGAAGGGCAATATTCCATCTTTGACTAGTGTTGAATTGCTGTGAAACAGTCTGTTAGAGCAAGAAACAAGCAGTGAGGGCTAGAACTAGAAAACTGAGGTCATTAAAAAGGGGAAATTACGTTGAATTAATGAGTCCTAAGATGCCACAACTTAAAGCCTAACATTCCTATGCAAAATAAAACAGATTGGCTGTTTTTAAAAGCAACCAATAAATGCAATTTCTCAGTTACACTGTTTTTCTTTTTCCAAAGTCTGCAAAATTAGACTCATCAGACTAAGGCAGTCTGTTTTGCAATCACAGGAATATAAAAATATAACTCAAATTAAGTATTTTAAGTTGAGAAAAATATTTTAAAATGCTATATGTTTGCTCTGAAAGAATATATATCTGTGTAGTCTAGCATGAAGTTTTCATCACTAATCAGTAGGCCATAAACTGTGTAATTCGACTGTAATTTCAGCTCTGGTAGATTATGTATACATTACTTCCTTTCTACTCTGTGTATCTGGATATATACTCTGTCATAAATATTCAGAAATTGGTGGTAGAAAAGAAGACAGCTAATGACAAACTTGAGTTCTCAAACATAAATATATCTAAGGGGAGATTTTAATTCGGACCATACAGAGCAGAATCTCATCCTCATATCAGTTTTACATGGTTGTTTAAATTAACTGAGGTCCGTGTAAATCAGCAATAAGTGATATAAAAACAGAGATGATTTTGCACTCATTAACCTCATTATGCTATGCTGTTTCTTATTTTAAATGTAAGAAGAAAATCAGTGTATCAGAAGTACAGATTTTTTCCATGCATTCTTATGAGGATGGATTACAAAAACACTATTACGGAATTTGTGTTTCTTGCCAATAGATTACTACTACCATGTTTTTTGGCACATGCGAAAATGGATCTTTGGCTACTGCTGTGAATACTGTATTCTTCAACAACAGCCTTAATCCTGAGGTAAGTGGAATCTGTATATTTTATTCCATATTTTTGGGTGCATCTTTTTCTTAAAACTTACTGTTTTTGTAATACCTATCACTGCCATTTGGCATTTGTCACATTAGTGGCAAGGGACAGCCAATCTCTTTTCTTCATAGCTTTCTAGACTTTCAATTCTACTTTTTTTACGAAAAGTGAAAACAAACAAAAATAGCAACAAACAAACAGCAGATGAATCATTACCAAAACATTATTTATCATCTCTGTAGTGTTATAAATATCAAATAGGAGATAAGCAAATGCTTGCTGCAACTGTAGTGTATTAATTGCCTCAGCCTGTTATAATTTACACAAGAAAATGTACAAGGTAACTAATCAAGTGGTATTTTTCCATGTATTTTAGAATTTGCACATTTTTCCCATCACATTTGTAAAGGAGGAGAAAAATGATGGGGGAAGCTGAGAAGAGATTTCAAGGATGAAGTGAAACCATAATAAACCATATAGCCAAAGCTGATGTTTTGAATATTTTGCAAGCAGGGATAATTGTCTGCATTTGATGAGTTATATAGGCTTTTACAGTATTATGAAGAAAAATAAAGAGCGATGATGAAAAGATAAAAATTAAGGGATTGAGATTAGTAGATTCTTGCCTAGTTGTTCAGTAGTGGTGAAGGCAAGTAAAACAAGGTAGTGGAGATAACCAGGCTTTCATTCAAAGCAATAAAGTGAGTGCTCTGAACTTGTATTTTAGAAAAATGCCAAGTAACCTAATTTCTAAATGGAGAAAATCAAGGTTGTGGATTGTTTAATTCAACAGAAGAACTAAATGTCAACAGTGGAAAATAGAATACCTTCCTCAGTATTTTAGAGTTGAATATTGAATAGACTGTAGCCATACTTCCCAGAAGACTGAAGACCATTTAGTGACTTTTAGCAGGCATTTATATACATAGCCTACATGGTCATTCTGAAGCTAGCTGGAGAGATGATAGAAATATGACAACATAGAACACAGGGTAAGTTGCAAAATCTGCCTAAGAAACTGGATAAATGACTTTCTCCCTTTTCCAGATCTTAACTGGATTTTCTTCTCAGTGCTGACAAATACTTCAGCCAGCATGTTGTGTGAAGTAGAGTCAGGATCTGCACTCCTTTGTTCCTTCTTCCCTGGTCTTTCTGCCCACCTGTACAGGATTTGGAAGACTGCCTTCCAAGCTGTGATTTGCTAGACAGCAGATCACATTTCTCCCTGGGAGTGTACAAAATACATGTCTGTCAGTACAAATAAAATCTCTTTTATTTGCTGTCAGGCAGGCGTCCTTCTAATCATATTTTTAAATCTCAGTTACATTTGTCAGTATCTCCAGGTAAAGCTTCCCAGCCATCCCTGGTACTGTCAAGAACATGAAGTCATGGTGGGTTTGCAAGCCTTTCAAATGAAAAAGATGGAACTTACTGCATTCCATCTTGTATTTCTTCTGTTGTTCCTGAGCACCATCCTTCAGTAATAATTATAAATAAGCACATAAATGCAAATCGTATGATTTAGTTAACTGAATGCTTCAGGCATTGTGCTAATTCATCTCCAAGATAAAGATTTTACAAATGTACATTCAAATTTTAGCCAGTATGTTCTACAGATATGATAAGGGACTGATTCAATAACCTTCACTCATACTTTCATATGCAACTAGTTATATACATGCCGAGGGTGTATATATGTTTAAGTGAGAAATTGACTTCAATAATAATAATGAGCTGAAACAGGAAATTTTAATTGTATAAAGTACTTTAGGACATGAAAGAGGATTAGAATGGCAATGGAAAAAGGAAGATGTTGGTAACTGAAATGCAGAATTAAGAACTGGCCCCAGAGACTATGACCATTGTGACCAGTGAGAAACAAGGAAAACCCATGATGCATACACCACTTTATAATGGGGCAGACCAGTCATTTTATGAGGAGAATGACAGTAGCCTTCTGGATGGCTAGGAACCTTTTATGGCACAGTTATTTTTAGAGATTTTAAAGAAAAGACTTTTGTTTATTTTAAAATCTAATAGATAGACAGCCACACCATACCATACAAGGTATATGACAATACATGTCTGGAAGTCTTGGTAAACACACTATCAAATCTACACACAATGAATTCATTTAAGAAGAATTTGTTGCTGGGCTAAACATAGGGTCTCCAGCTTCTGAAACAAAAGCTCTGTTATGGAGCAAAAGAAACAGCTCCCTTAGCTCCAGCCAGCTGAGTTTATGTTATATTCAGTCCAGACTGCTTTACAACCAATAATTCTTTTAGTTTATATACAGTACCCTGCTATTTTCAGAGGGATGATTGTATTTGACTATCCATTCACCTAGGATACAAGTCTAACTTGAATATGACAGTGCCAAATATGGCAAGTTGATCTTATACCACTTTGATATCTTACTTTACAAAGCCAAAACAAGCATTACCAAGCTCTACAATTGTGGTTTACCCGACTTACCATTAAATGCAGCATTTTAAAACTTGCTATGGCATATTAAAGGAATGTGATCATTTAGATGCACAAGACCAGAATTACAGTGCTGGAATCATATCATTATGTACTGTTTCCTGCATTTTCTTTATGCTGTCATAAAACGTAAAATGGACACTACAAAACATAGATTAAGCAAGAAAAACATTAAAACATTAGGAAAGCATTCCTGAGCTTGAGAGGTTAAGAAACCTGTAAAGCCTCAAGGAAATTTTAAGTGTTTCCTAGATATTCTTAACATTTTTTTTCCTTAAAATGCTAATTTATTGTTGTGGAACAAGAATTAAACAAGGCTAATCTATACCAAATAAAACATATATGTTGCCTGGCGTGAAAGTAAAGCAATTTTATACGAGTTGTAACTAAGATATGTTGCTACTGTTTCCCTGTATCTCTCATTCTAGCTGAGGACACAGGAGCAGGTGACACTTCAGTGCTAGCAGAAGGGCTTAGACACTCTCCCACACTAGAGTATGCTCTCCTTCTCAATCACGTGATGGGGCCACTTCCCTTCCTCCACTCCCTCCCCCCCAAATTTATGTGTTATGATATAGTTCTGTCTCACAGAAGTGTAGTGCGAAAGAATATGACAACTATCCATACAGACTTCAGCACAGCAACTTTTCTCTCGATAAAGGAACCAAGAGCATTGCAGTGCTGTTTCACAGCCTTTTCTGAGCCAGTGTTACATCAGGGGAAATGGTGTGTGCAAACCTGAGGCGGAAAAGCTCCTTCACCTCCCTGCGCTATTTGTGCCATGGGAGGATAACTGTCACAGTTGGGTCAAGTCTGGGACAGGAGGCAAGTCCCCCAAACACTACAGAGCCATCAGCATAGAGTAGGAGATTTGTAGCAGTAGAGGTTGATGGTACCTTGTTGGAAGTTGCACATGACAAAGATCATGCCATGGCAGCTGTCATTTGCCAGGGACTCCATCAGCAAGTACAGATTAGCCCTCTTATTGTCCTTCCCCTTTAGGAGAGATTTATGTTTTCTCCAGCTACTATGGACATCTCATTAGTAGTCTGAGATGTGAAGAAGTGTTGGCATTTAGGTTTGTGCAGTTAAAATAATTTATAAAGCATTTTGGTGAAGACCTACTTATAAGCAGTTTAAGGTGGCCAGCGCTTTAATTATGCGGACTGAAGAGTATCTCAACAGTGAAAACAATATTCTGAACCCTCTAAGACAGTAAATCTAATCTGAGCATGTAGAACCTCTGAAAAATGCTGAATTAGAGTTATGGAGAAGTATGTTTAGAAAACAATATAGTTGCATATTTTACTGCTTCTGTTAATTTTGTTAAAGGTTTACAAATAATAGAGAATGCCAACATGCAGCTACACCTCAGCAAAACAGTGTTTTTATTATGCCACTGAGTGGTTTGAAAATATATTTACTTGAAGTGATGGTTGCGGGCAACAATGTGATTTATCTTTTACACTTTGTCTTGTTACATGTACTACCTGTTGCAAGATCCTTTGCTTTTGTTTTCTTTACAGCAGCTCTGAGAATCTTGATTGTTTGTTCAGTTAGATGGGGGGAAGAAAGAGACCTTCCATTCTGTGTGCCGTTCTTTGGTGTTCTTATCTCTGCGACAAAGTGTTCAATGTACAAAAGTGTGAAAGACTATAATGGTTTCAGATACTTCTTCTGGATGATATTTCTTTTCATTTATTTTCAAATGCCTTTAGATGGTTACAGATATATATAAAGTAGCCCAAGAAAAGAGAAATTATAAAATAGGGAGAAATTTGTATAATGAGACATTAGATCTAATTTTCATTTGTTGGAAGGCCTACTGATATATATCTGTAGCAGCTCTTCTATCAGAGATGCTGAGGAGGACACCTCCGAGAAATGCTGTAGCAGCTCTGCTGATTAGCCCAGTTAGCTCTTTATATAACTTAAGAATTGCTTTCTGCTCATTAAATAAAATATTATATCATATCCTAATTAATATGAGATTTTGCGGAGAAGGAACTCAGCGAGGAAATAAACAAAACTGTCTACAATAGGAAAACTTTCTTATACACAACTGAATTAAGTCTGCTCAAACTTATCAAAAAAATTCCTTCAGGATTTTTGACATTTTGTTTGAATTCAGTGTAGAATGGTCGTTGAAATCCAAAAGTTTTTGTGGACTATTGGAACTGCCCTTAATTATGAATATCTCTTAATCCCGCATTTTCTCATTAGAACTTACTCTAAGAATTCAGCATCTTTACCCAGCATCTTTTCTTCTGCAAATCAGCGTAAGTGGTTCAGTGGTTCCGATCAACTCATCCAGTGTAAGTCTTCAATTTCAGTTGCATCTGTATACTCGAGATCTCAGTTTTATGGCTAATTTAGCCATATTCTGAAGAAGATTAAAAAGTGAGGAAAAAGGATATATTTTATTTTATGCAGCCTATATAAGCACCCTACAGAATAACAAACCTTGCAAAGACATCTGTTGACACCATAAAATCTGATGTTTAGAGAGGAAGGAGACAAGATACTGGAACTATTATATTCTGATACTCTTTTTCTTTTATCTTTCTGTTAAAAATAGGGAGGTTCCACACACATTAAATAAAAATGACAGAGTTATGCTCTATAATTGCAGGAATAAGATACGTGATGCAGGAGACTATCCCCTCTGTGCATGTTCCAAAGACTGAACATATGGTCAACAGCTGGAATTTATGAAACTCCACATGCCATGAAACATTACTGGGCATATTGTCACTGCGCCATTATGACAGCAGTATAAGCAGAGAAAGGAAGCTATGCACACAGAATGCATTTCAGGATAAGAAAGGAAAGTGAGGATGCAAGTAATTCAAGTAATAGAAGCACAACCAGAATAAAAAAATAGCATACAGTTAAAGAACCTCACTGTTGACAGTTAATTATTAAGTCCTTTGCTCAAAGTACAGCCAACTTCAGAGAGCAAGTTGAATGTTGGAATGCATAGGGAACAGGATAACGTGAAAATAAAACTACAAGATTACAAGAAGTGACCTCCCCAAGTCTAGCCCCCTGGTATTTCAGGCAACTCTTACATGCAGTCTCTTTTGTAAATATGTCAAGCCTGATATCAGATGAGTTTGGTTACTTGCCGAAGACTTCTGCAACTGAAAGACTGTTCCAGAAGTCTATCCTCTGAAGTTCAAAAAAAAATCTATTTTGCAGGCTACATTTACTCATGACTAATTTATACATATTGTCTATGCAAATGCATAGTTGCTCTTCTTCCTTCCAGCAACTCATTCACCAGATGTATTAGTTGAAAAGGAGCATATTAAGGTGAGCATGTTAGCATCAGCTTTAGTAGACTTAAACAAACTATAGTTTTTCATCACCTCTTGTAAAAAAGGCTCTCATTTTCCCTGATTCTCCTTTGCATCCTTTCCAATTTGAATGCATCTTTTAAAAGAAATGCTTAGGGTCATTAAGTCAATGAGTGGAAAGCCTTCACCTGGAATACTTATAGCTTATAGATAATTCCATCTAAAGAAAGGTAATGAAGAACAAATTCAGATGCCACTATCAAGAAAAAAAGGAGCTTCGAAAAGATTTTGTGTATTGAGAACTGAAGTAATTGAGATGGCTTACCTAGAAAGAAAATAAAACTGATGACACTAAAAATATCTAGTATAACAGGCAGAAAATAGATTAGAGTCTCTGGTCTGTTGGTTTTACAGGCTGCACAATACTTCCGTGAGTATGATATTTGCTGACATAAATTTCAATGATGAATTTGAAACCAAAGAACAGGATTCACTTCACCTAACTTTAGCTGCCTTAAAAATTGGTGTCTTTAGTCTAAGCCAAGCTTCCTTGGTAAGCAATGGAGAGGGATTCACCCCACTTCACCCCAGGGAGGGATTCACCCCACTTGTCAATAACTGCATTAGAATAAGATCATTGTTTGAATTAGATGATCTTATTTTAAATATCATGTGGAAAACTAGACAGGAATTTGATATTATATACTCTTTGGATTTTTTTCTGTTTTTATACAGTATTTTTATATATTTATATTTTTATACAGTATTTTTTACTGTAGCACCTGGTTTCAAAGGAAGTGAATTGTCTTTATCTAAATTTCCTGGTGCAGTGGTCATCTTTGATACCTTTACTGCTCTCTGCAGATCTTTTGTGAACTGACAAAGTATACAGAATCCACAAGTTGGTCCCATGTCTTCCAAACCTTTCATGTGTGAAAGAGAAAGTCCTGCAATAGATTCCTAAAGTATGTGTTAGTCCACATTTATTAACATTTGCTCCAGATTTGCACCATACTCTACAAACACATAGATGATAAATCTCTAATCCCCTTGGTTTACACTCTGGCTTCATTAAAATGCAGGAATGAGTTAAAATGAAAATAAATAAATAAATACAAATTTGAACCAAGCTTCCAAAAGACCCACGTGTCTCTGGAAATAGCAATAAACTGGACTTAAAGATACTGCTTTAGGGTTAAATTTCATGAATTCCATTCACTGAGAAAGACATGTTTAAAAACATCAGAAATTTTTAGGAAATTTCTTTATATAAGGAGGTTTGGTTTGCTGTGTTAAGAAAATAATTATACAGATCTGTTGTACTTTCAGTGTTTGTTTACAAGTGCAGCTCGGAAGACATTTATTAGCTAAGCATTAAATATGAATATGAGAGCACTTAATGATTGGTATTTAAAAAAAACAGCCCCTCATCCACATTATTCTCAAATTACCCCAGCTGATAGAGCTTATGAGATAGCTATTAAGAAACTGAATGCAAAGACAGGTAAAAAATGACAAATGATAAAAATCTGCTTACTTATTCTGTCAGTCCCATTGTATGCTACAGACTTCACTTTCTGAAGACTATGTAAAAGGCCAGACATGAAATATTTATTGCCGAGACATTATTTTAAACATCAAAAACTAAATAATTTTTAACTTCTAACCTCACCCACACTATTCATTATTATTTGTTGCAGTAAAATGGATGATGAGCAAGGATGAACTATGTAGCAGATATGCCACAGTGGTATTTGAGGAGGAAATATTTTTGGTATATCAAAAAGTATGCAAGTTTTAAGAATACCCTAGTATGTTGCAGCCTCTTTTGCTGTGTTGAGTCTTCTTAATTATCACAAGACAGTCTGTATCCTTAATGCATCATACCATTTTAAAATGAACATACTGTATTGGCACATGGATTGAAGAATCTATGAGAGTAATATTTATGAGGAGAACTGATTTTTAAACATACATTGTGTATTACGTGAAAGAGAGGTAAATAATATTTAGACAGAAAAAATAATGAAAGGGAGGAAAAATAAATTGATACAAGTAAAATAATAAATTTAGAAAAGAGAAATGTGAAGAAAGAAGGACAGAGCTGGATGATAGATACAGAGCAAGAAATAAGCTGTTTTGGATGCTCTCTTATTATGACTTCTTTTTTATGTGGGTTGCAAAAAAGACATTAAAGCGAAGTCTGTACTATCTGTTTCTAGTGTTAATACTGATGCAAGATAAAAACCCTGTGGTGCCTTTTAAGGAGAGGAGAAGCTACGTGCTTTATGTAGCCAATCTTGCCTCTTTCAACAGAAAAGATTCTAGTTTCTCGGTTGTATGTGAGCCAATTGGTACAGTCATTTCACTTAACTATCGCATCATTAGTATTTAGCTTATTACTTCATAATGTCCATTCAGACAGATATATATCATGCAAAACATGATTCTCATGCTTTAATTCTTAAATGTAGAGCATTTCTATAGTGCTTTCAAAGTTGATTTTAAAACTGAAAAATATTTTCTTCAATATTTCTTCTTTTTTTTTTTGTGAACAGCCACAGCTTCTTTATTCTTTGTGCCAGCTCCTCTTGAATTACTGAACTTCTTTAATACAAATCAAGGCTTTATTGCCTGAACTGTGCAATTTTTCTTGGCCTAAAGAATCTGAAACCACAGCAGACATGTAGATTGTGCAGACACTAACATCCTATGAATAACTTTGTTCTTTGTCCTTGCACAACCAGAACAATATACTATACTGGCTAGAATCAGGCTGGACAAAAGACAAGCAGCTTCAAATTCTCACAATATGAAAACAAATTCATTTTTTCTGTTAATGACATCATAATTAGATCCACTTCTGTATTAAATTGGTGACTGCATCATTTTAACCCACTGATTTACTGATATGAATTTAGTCTGATCATGCAAATAAAAATGGTTTATTACATCAGATTGCAGCATCAATCACAATGACACTTAGAGAACAGAACACCTATATAAATGAGGTAAAAAAATTGCAAGCTATTTGCTTCTGTTTCCATATTAAATCTAGATCCCTCTCTGGTATTCCTGTTTATAAAAATAAGATTGATGCAGGCAGTCATCTAGCTTTCTCAAGGAATTAGATTTATGGTATAAAACGCAGTAGTGTCTAATTTTCTGCTCACATCATCCTCTTTCCCCCTGCTTTATTCATGGTTAATGAGCATGTCTCACGTGAGTCTAAATGACTTCCTTACCATATTGTTTAGCAGTTCATATTGTACTGTCTTTTCCAGTTGTTCATTAAAGGAAGAAACCCCTGCTTGCATACAGCTTGTCTTCATAGAAGAGATTTTGGGATTACCTGATTCTATTGCTTTCATACTTTATGGAACTTCAGCAAAAGTAAAATGTAAAACACTGCATTGCATTTTTGTTCAATTAATATAGTACTTTATTCTTAAATATTATTTGCTAAAAATAATGACTTTATCCTTTAGAAAGTATTTTTTTACCTGATACTTGCCTTTCATATTTGGTTGCCTTGCATGCACATATATATTCTATTTCTATGGTTTGTGTTACTACTGTATTTGCGTCACCTAATTTAAAACAGACTTTCTGCTGTTTTCAACTATAATGGGTTTGTGGCTCAGTATATGAAATAGAATTCACTGCCCAAAATGTGAAACTCTGATGCTAGACATTCCAGCTAGGTCTTTACAGACAGGAATGTGCATTTGTCTGGGCAAGCATTATAGACCTACGGGTACTTAGCTCTTTTAATGACAGCTTGAATATGCTGAAGTCATTCAATATTAAAAAAAAGATAGAAACATTCATTTTAAAGAAAAGAAGAAACTGCATTGGCACAGTTCCAGCATCTGCAATGTAGATCTCAACATGATATAAACTGTGGAAGAATTTGCCCAAGAAACATTGAAAGTAGAATAAAAAGTCTTAAGCATATAAAACCCTGAATGTAAACTGTACAACTTAAGAGAAATTCCTTGCTCTCCTTCAGAAATTAAATGTTTACCAATAGGGGTAAGTTGTACTAAAAAAAATCTCTGAAGCATAGATAGCTCCAAACCATCATTTACTTTAGATATTTAACTATATCTGCACAGAAATGCAAACACATTAAATCCACAAATCTGAAGAGCTTGTAAATTTTAAAACATGAGATAGTTTATCCCATTTTGCAGTCTCACCCCCACTTTTTGGAGAAATCAGAGATTTCATGTTGCTCTGGTAATGACAAGCACAAGCCACCAGAACACTCACAAAGAAGCTCATAGGAGGTCATCAAACTGTTGAGCTGTTTTTCTCCCCATGGGGAGGAGGTGTTCTCTCTGGACAAGGTAAGGAGAGAAGAAAGAATGAGAGAGGAGGAACTCCCAGTTTAGGAGAGAGATGAGAAGGAGGAGTTTGAACTCCTCTCTAACAGAAACTTCTCAGGATGGGCTGATGGGAATTAAGACTGCTGCGAGTCCAAGTCTTTTTTATTTAAGGTCAGCTTGTATAGAAAACATCTCCCCTTGGGCCAGCTGCTAAGATCTGCCTCCTTCTTCTGCCTGCAGCAATTTCAAAAGGTCCCATTCTGGCTTTGCCTACCTATGAAAACCTTCAGTCACCATTGCCAGGGAGAGGAGCAATAGAACAAAATGGATCTGACAGACACAAAGAAATGTAGTGTAATCCCAAAGTCCTTATTCCATAGGAAATCAACTAGAAAATAGTGTTCCTGACTCCTGGCTCAAGCAGTGGTCAAGATATTATTGCCAACTCAAACCTCTCCTTGGTTCTCCAGCGGCCTGGCTATCTGAATTGGTAGGATACCTCTCAGCAACACTCCAAGTCCCAGGCCACTAGCAAGACTTTTCTTAGAGGCTCTGCAGCTGTTCTCATGGCTCCTGTTGTGTACCAGAACAGCAGGCACAGAGCCCAGGCCACCAGGGTGAAAAAGGAGAGAACAGGCAGGAGACTAAAGCTCTGGTTTAAGTATTACAGTGTGTCAGTCTTACATGTTGGATTTTGAGGTTAAAACAAGCAATGGGCCATGGTGCTAATAACTCTTTTAAATAATGTAATGGAAAGAAGGAAAAATAGCACTTGTTTTAGATCCATTTTTATCACTGGCATAAAATTCATTTCCAAAGTAATGAACTAAGTTGTTTTTAATTGGATTTTTTATGGTTAAGTATAATTTTACTATGAATTGAGATGAAAATGTTACGAGAAAACAGAGAGCTCATGTTTATACTGTATTATGCAGCAAGGCACGAGACTCCTGAAAGGCAGGAAACAGATTGTTTGCATTGGTAATTCTCATTTTTTTCCATTCTGAAACTCTAGCCACTCCTCAGGACCATTCTTCTATCTACTTGGGAGCTAAAGAAGATTTCCTGTCTGTGTAGGAAGAATACACTGGTCAAAGGCAGAACAACTCAAGTTAAAGGCTCACAGTTTAAATACTGTATGCTCACCGAAATAACTGAATTGTCCACATTCCTTTTCTGGAAGCTTTAGAAAGCACTAGGATGCTCCTGTAGCATTCTTTTTTTTTGCACGTAAATGCAGTTAAACAAAAATAAGCATGGCCATATCGTGTCAGATCAATGCTCCATCTAGTCCAGCATCCTTTCCCAGACAGTGGCCAGGAGTGGAAGTTTACAGGAGTATAAGAACATCTCCCAGTGTACTTCCAGCTTCTGGGGATCTACTGTTTAAAGACTTTCTAAGATGGAAACATCTGCACCATCATGTTTGAAAGCCACTGATGAATCTTTTCAACATAAATTTGCTTAATTCCTTTCTGAACCCATTTATACCTTTGGCATTCAAAATATTGCAGCTATGAGTACTATAATTTCTAGATGCAATATCTGAAAAAGTACTTCCTTTTTAAAATTTAAATCTATAATTTAGATAATTTCTTCTGGTGACTGCTAGTTTTTTGAATTATGAGAAACAGTAAGAAATAATTCTTGACCACTTTCTCTGGTATCATTTCTATTTTTTTATGTCTAAGTCAATTTATTCAAAGCTGAAAAATCCTGATCTTTACAACTGTTCTTCTCCAGAAGCCATTCCATAACTCCTTTTAAATTGTTACTTTCCATCTACTTTGTATAATACTGGAACATCCTGCCTGAAAGGCGATAACCAGTAGCAGTGTTGGGAACATGCATGTGCTAGGGATTTAGTCAGTGTATAATGATTTTCTCCTGTTTCTGTTATTTCATTCCTCTTCATTTTTAACTTCTAATTGTCTTTTTGTCAGCATCTGAGTACTGAACTACAGTTTTCAGAAAATTATTCAGAGTATCTCTAAGAACTCTTAAATGAGTGGTAATAATTAGCATAAACTTCAACATCATACATGTTTATTTAAAGCAGTATATTCAGTCTCAGAAACACAAGTCTCTTTACAAAGGCTTAAGTGTCCCACCACCATTACATAGTGAAGTTAGACCATAACTCTCTGTGTGTATGTGTGTGTGTGTGTGTGTGTGAGCGCTTGTTTGCATGTGTGTCTGTGCATGCGTGTGTGTGGTGCAGGATCAGTGGGAGAGATCCTATGTTTAACTATCACAGAGCAGATCTCAGGTCACAGTTCTTGTTAGGAATGCAGAATTTGGATTGCAGATGGGAACTATGTCTCTCTAGATGAATAATTTGAAACCCCTTATACTGATTGCAGATTTGTTGCAACTGCTTTTTATTTTCATTAGCCTTGGAAAAGATGTATCAATTTAATATACGGTTAAGAAATTTAACACTCCTCCCACGTTATGCCTGTCTGTATGAAAGAAGGCTGTTGAAATAATCAGTTTGGAAAGTTTCTGTTGGAACCGTTACTCTGAACTGATACGTGCTTATAAAGTCTAATCATTTCACGTATACATACTACAATTAGTGAATTGTCTTTGTTTATTTATGTCTCCTTCTGTCACTAACAGAGAAATATGTATTATTGTAATCCTTAATACTTAGTGTTTACCAGTAGGCTACTTTGTGATCTAACTGCAAATTTCTGAATTATAAGCTTTATAATAATCCTGCTTTTATTCAAGCCAAAGTTATTATGCTTATACTAGTTATTTTCTAGCCACATTTTCCACTGTGTTAGCTACATGAAAATAAGGCTTTTTTGTAAGGTTATATATTTAGAGAAAACTCTACAAAATTGCCCCTGTATTAATAGAATCCAGAGCATTCCTTGGTGGTGGCTCAGCACATTACCATGTGAGTTGTCTGCCCTTGAAAAGGCATAATTTGATCTTAACAGTTTTCCTGCATTTTCTGGTAGTTACAGAGAACAAGTGACCACAGTTCAGCTCCTCAAGCAGAAAGTGGAGTTTAGAACCACACTGGTGCTGACTTGTACGTTTCTGAATTTCAACAAGAGAAGGAGAAGTTTAGTTCTTGCAAGTGAGTCCTGATTCTAGTGAAGAGCTGGAAAACTGAAATAGCAAAGTGGTCCCAGTTGGAGATTTTTTAACTGAAGGCCTCTTCGGTGCCCGCCAGCTTCAGTCGATGTCTCTTTGTAGGGTAAAAGGCTGGATAGTGTTGCGCTAGAGCCAGCAGGAATGCCAGGCAAACTTTAGAAAGGGCAACATTTACACTCTTGTGTCTATAAAAGCTAGACATCTCATAAGAAATTACCTGCTGCAGAATTGTTCAACATACTGTTTTTTTCCCTTGCTAGATATACATTTTAATTATCAAGGAAGGCAGTAATAGTAGCTTAATTGATGTCCAAGGAATAAATTTCCCCAAAAGACAAAAGAGCTAACAGAAGGTTGGCGAGCTTAGAATAAAATAATTAGAGATTTCCTATCAGCTGCTTTTGAGCAAGAGAAGGGAGTTCAAAGGCCAGGTGCTGATCTCAGCTACAGCAGGGCAAATCCAGAGCAGCTGTATGTGAAAACAGTGGAATTGTTCAAGATTCACATCAGCATGAACAGAACTAAAATTTCTCTATTGGAAACTTCTTTATGAGTAGAGTGCATACTTACACTGCTAAGTTTATTTTATGCTTCTTATACCATACCATATTAATATCAGAACATTGGTAAATTCTATTTGTAGCTGTTTCTGCAGGTTTCTTTTCTTAAGTTAATGTTTTCTTTTTCATGACTTAGCTTTGTGTCTAGCAGCATAACAAGGATGGTATGCTAATAGCTTTTGATTGTGTTTTATTTAAGTCATGAAGGTGTTTGGATTAGTGAGAGGATGTGAGATGATATTATGGATGGACATTGACTAGTAGCAAAACAGGGTTTTATAGGCAGATCTCTCTCACCCCACTGCTGGGATAGTGGGGGAAAAAGTTGGAAGCCTGCCTGGAGCAGAGGAGAAGCGAGCCTAGCCAGGGCACAGCATGTGAGATGTCCCTGGTTAGTGCATGTAAGTGGCGGCTGAGAGGATCTGACAGACAAAGCGTAGATGACAGATGCTGCATCTCCCACAAGAATAAACAAACGGACTACCAAGTGGACAAACATAAAGATTCAGAGCTTTAGGCTGAAAGAGAGCCAATGCAGATCACTTTTACAAGGATGCTAGACACATGTGCCTCTTTCTTCTCTGTTGGCCATGGAGCTTACTCTTCAATGAACAGGTATTACATAGAATTCAGAAGATAAAGATGTAATAACTTTTAAGCAAAGAGCACAGAATATAAATGTCAGCTTAATTTCTAGTGACCTTGTGAGAATTGTTTCTCTTACATCGAAATGAATATCCTAACTGTGTTTGAAACTGTATAGAAAGATTGGGTAAGTCTGTAGCAGGTGAGACATATGATGCATGGTCCTGACTCTTTTTTCCTCAGTTTCTGCTTCATTAAGTAGAAATTTTTATTGGAAATAAACAGTTTCTAGTGATCTCATTCAAACGGTATAAATTGAAAATATTGTATATAATTTTGCAAATACCTTTGCAAATACAGCAAAAGTAATGCAAATACAGCAAAAGGAATACAAAAGCAACCTTTTTTAATAGAATGGAAAATCATTTTTAAGAATCAAGGAATTAAGGCTCTAAGGGGCTGACTGGTAGTGCTCACAACTTGCTGCAGAATTGGATTCTGAAATGAAGAGCACTGATTCATTACATAAGATGAAAGTAAAATGTACTGTCTCCACTCTCAGTGTTGTCAGCTGCTATACATCTCTCTCGTCCATGGAGCTGTGACACTACATTTTTTGCAAAAGGAACTTTTTTTTATATGAAAGTTTTTATCTTAAGTGACTAGAGATGCACCCCCCCATCACCACTACTAAGCTGAGCATCACAAAAGCTATGTATAAGGGTTAAGCTGTGTATCCAAACTCTGCCGCAAGATCTGCGACCTGCCTTGAGCTCTAAGTAAATAACAGTTTCAGCAGGAATCCTAGTGAGCTATCATTAAAAATGGATTAACGGAGAGTTTCTTAACCTTCAAAACACAGGTCCATTTCTTGTTAGAATGCAATGTAGACATCCAACACGTGAAAAAAAACAAATGGCAGTTGATCCTCATGTCTACCATGAAAATTGAACCTCAGTTCTGGGTGAGATAACTAGCATCAACGCAGTGGCATTGTCTGGGCAAAGGTATCCATGAGAAAAGCAGTAAAAGCCTATGCAGATGCATAAGAGGTGGAAACGGCTGCAAACATAATTCCCAGTGAGGCAGTGAATTATATGGCTTGGTATATGAGATTGATAAACAGCTGTGAATGTCACAGTTTGCTTGCATACATGTAGCCATGCAGCCAGTCAGGATTTTGGCTTTAAAAAATGCTGTTATCAAATGATATATTTGGAATATATTTGTAACAAGCTGGCATTTTACAGTAAATTTTGCTCTAAAATGATGCCTTAAAAGTCTAATATTCAACTGAAAATATGACCTATGTTTAGAAAAATAAACACATAAAACACTGACCTGATTATTTAATTAACAGTTATGGAAACAATAAATATCAAAGTACTTACAAGCAAGCTTCTTTACATCAAACTGACCTTTAATTACCATTAGACTTTCAGATGCTTTTGCTGTTTACACAACAGTAGACTAATGGTTTTGGACACCTGGTATCCACTTTGGCACCTCTGAAAAAACAGAAACTAGTTTACTTGTGGTCTAGCCAAAATTGGACCTGGCTAGTTATTTACCTCATTCCAACACCACATAAGCTGCTTATCAAAATGGTGTTAATATTTTGTCTCATGGAAAAGACAACATTAATATTAAAATAAAAACTTTATAGTGTTTATATGCAATAGATATTTGCATTGTGTGTATAGTTCAGACTATGGGAGTATCATTAGTTAATGTGTTGTTCAATACACATTAACATTTATATTTAAAATCAAAGTAGATTTCTTTTTTTAACTCTCAGTAATTGAGTTCAATCTCCCAATTTAATATAATAAACCTACCAGAGAAAAATGGAATTTTTTGAATTTTTTAAATGAAGAATTTCCCAGTTTATACAGAGAAAAGATTTAAATGTGATCTTTTTCTGGAAGCTTGCTGTGTTCCTTTGCTTTTTTGTGTTCCTCTGCTGAACAATCACTGCTACCACAAATTCCAAACTTCATGCATGTACACACACACACACACACACACACAGGCACAGGCACAGAGTAATGTGTAGTAAGGCAAGTCATATTTGAAATGCCAGAATTAAACATATATTTTATTTCTCCCAGGCACCTCAAAATGATGACATCTCCACCGACAGAGTGGGGGTAATGGTGCATGAGTAAGGTTTTATGGTACATAGAGGGAGACCAAAGGCTCAGGTTGTAAGAGGAATGTGAGCAGGGGGGCAGGGCCCCGTGTGCAGGAATTCTTCAGGGTGGAGCATGACACGGATGGAGGTGGGAACAGAGTTCTAGGGAAGGCTGCCAAAGGCTAGCGCCTTAGTGAAGAGCCAGTTGGTTTCTCTGATATTGCTGCCTTAGTGCCTTCCAGGGGTACTGGCAAGGACCCTCTCACATTTTCTTCCTAATATATTAGTAAAGCCACTAGTAAAAGCAATGGCTGCAAGGAGTCAAGAAATGAATGAGTTTTTTAGCAGCTTTAATCTTTTCCATGAACTGCACTGGACTGCAATGTAAAATATGAACCTGAACTTTTCCTAGGAATATTTTTTACTGCCTCTAATAAAATCCTCCTGAAAGCTAAATAAAGTTTGTAGGTATTGACGGAATAGGGTAAGTGTAAGATAGGGAATGAAAATTGGTTTCTCTTCTTGTTAAGATGATTAGGATGACTACAACAAAGTCTAGTAGACTAATGGCTGTAAGTCACTTTCAGCAAGACTATCCTGCTAATTAAATATAAAATAAAATCTAGCAGCTTATGATTTCTCCTGCCTTTTTGCATATTTATTATTCAGTTCCATTAATGAAACTGGAGACCTGCCTCAAGTCTTCTCAGCAGATGAGTAGGCAAGACTGAGGAGGAGGAGGAGGAGGAGGCAGAGGAGGAGGAGGAGGCAATCTTGCAGCAGGAAAAGGAGGAGTGGTGGAGCTGGGCCAGAGGAAACCCTTCTGCCCCTGCTGCTTCTAAGAACAGGGAAGCAATGGCTGCTCGCAGGAAATATTTCCCTTCCCTCTCTCCTCCCTGCCCACTCTGGAAGCGACTGCCGCCTCTGCCTCTCTGAACCCTCCGGTGACAGCGAGAGCAGCCGTGGCAGCTTCCTGGGGCTCTCGCAGACACTGGGTGGGCAGCAGTGGGCAGCTAACCACCTTGGTTACACCTAGGCCTGGACTCGGCTTCCTGGGCTAGCATCAACAGCCGGGTTGTACCTTTGGGTTTTTTTAGGTAAAACCCATTAACTCATTTAAGAATTTATGGTGAAAACATGGTGGTATGAACTGACTTGCAAAATGCATGACATAGTATTTAGTGGGGTATGTTTCTGCTGTCTTTGGAATATATTTCACAACAAAACAGATATAAATCAAAGTATTCTGCAAGTCTGTTATTTTCCTTTTCTGCTCCTAGTGAAACCAGAAACACTTGCTTAAGGTGTGGCAGAAGCTGTTTTTATGCTTCTCCTTTTATTTTTTATTGCCACTGCATATACAACTTAAAATGACAGAAAAAAATAGATGAAGCAAATGGAGACAAAGAGATGCTTCAACTAGCAGGCTGGTCTGTCACCTATCTATTGTTTTTTTTACTTGATTTTCTTTCTGATTTTCTTTCTTTTTTACAATAATAATGGCAGAAGTTCATAAAGAGACGAAGATACAAATGCCACTAAGTGGGCATGAATGTGTTACAGATTTTGAAATTCATTCTCGGCAAGCTGGCAAATTCATTTTGCTTGGTCAAGGATTATATTAGTCTGGTTTTAATTTTAAGAGCATATGAATTGACATACAGAAAGCAAATAGTGGTGTATCTGGTATCCTATCCAACAAGTGGTCAATGCCAGATGCTTCGTAGGAAAGTGAAAAAGCTGCCTCATGCTTCTAATTTTATCTTTAACTAAAGCATGCATGCTGGAAAAGGAACTTCTATCTGAAAATTGAGACTAGAATTATTATCATCATCACAAGAGGAAGAAGATGGTGATGATTTTGTTGATTTTTAGTGTTGCTTATGATGTACTAGATATGCTTGAAAAGATAAAAGAAGGACAAACAGGACTAGTCAGAGTTAGCTGAAAGAGAAAAGGAAATGGGAAGAGCAATCAGCAAATTATATAGTTTATGCTCATATTTGCTTGACTCATTCTGAGTAACATAATTTGTGAGTATAAAGTGAAGCCAAAATGAGGGCTTTGTAGAAGAGTTCCTGGAAGTAATAGCATGTACAGGATTCAAAACCTGACCTACATAGTTGGGGCCGGGTCACTAATTCATATGAAAACAATTTGGGGATATCCACAGTAACCTGTTTGTTCCTGAGTTTTGTAGAATCTGTGTTCTTCTGATGGTACTGTTTAAGTGAGCTTTCTTGTATGTACTGATGTGTTCAAAAGCCCACTAAATGACAAAGATTTGAGAGGTCTTCTAGACATGAGAGGAGATAAGGAAATTTGGCCATCTACCCAAAGTGGTTTTACTTTAATGATAAGATGTTAATATAGTCGCTAACAAGATGTTCCTTAAATAGATGTGGAATACAGTTTTCAAAAGTACCCAGCTAACTTACTTACCTGAGTCACATTTTCAAACCTGATTAAGCTTAAGTATCTAGGTAAATCAATGAAAGTTGAACTCTTGTTAATCTTAAATTTAGAATCTGAAATTCCATAGGCACTTTTGAATGGTTTCCCTCTGGGGCAATCTGAAAGCTATTTGGCAGAGATTATGATAAATTCAGAATGCAAAAAATGTTGATTTGTAACCGCAAAATATCTATTTGAGTATCTTACTGTACATTTTTCTCTTTGTTTTGTTTTATTATTCTGTTAGTCACAGTAAGTGGAGGGATTTTTCTTCTCTTACAGCCTCTGGCATACAGTAGTTATTCAGCTAACTATTGGCATATGTTCTTGAAATGCTTGCCCAGAAGATGACCTGTAGACTAAACAAAATCTGTGGAATCTGTTGCTGTACTTAGACAAACTAAACAATTGGTACTTTAAAAAGCAACAGGTAACACTATAGGAAGAAGTTATCTTGGCTTTATTTTTTACTTCGCTGAGAAGAAAATTGTTGAATGAGTTGTGTAAGGGCCACATAATTCTCAGTCCCTAATTTTGAAAGTACTCCAAAAACCATTCTTTCATCTTCTAATGGTGTTTAATTCCAGCAACAAAAAGGCTTCATGACTATAGTAAACACAATTCTGTAAATATCTAACTACTTGGCTGTGCCCCAAAATTTTGGTGACACACATGTTTAAGTCTCAGTTGTGTATTTTGTAATATAAAATGAGCTTGAAAAAACCACAGGCCATTTAAAAAAACAATATTTAACATCTTGCCTAAGATAAGTGCTCACTGTTCAAGTAGGTGTGATTGATAGGTGGCAAAAAGGACAATATCAGAAATATTCCAGAATCAAACCTTTCATTTAGTAATTCTAGTAAATTGATTTGTTTATTTCAGTGTTAGAATTACACTTAAATACAGAATTTTTAAACCAGTTGCAGAAGAGATTTCACAGTCTAACTGAGGACATATGATGTCTGTGACCTTGTTAATGCCATCTAGTGCAATGTTTACTACCTCATTTCCTTGGTGGGGCAAACTGTACTCTATAACAGACAGCTGAAAATTTGCTATCAAATGCATGTAATCTGAGTGAGAAAGTGCAGTGTGGGCCACAGGCTAACGGAAGCAGAGATGAACAGAGAATTTGGCTTGCTGGGTTTGGGGTTGTTCCTTCAGAAAATTTGGCCTTATTTAGAAATTTAGAAAAGATATGAACTCAGTGGGGCATGCTAAAATCCAGCTAACTCATTGGAACAGACAGGAGGCTTTGATTTAAAAAAGTTTTGAACACTAATTAGTTTGACAGCTGTTTCTGTTCCTTTAGTTGAGAGATCTCACCAATGAAATGGGCAATAGGAATGGCTTAACAGTAAACACAGTCAGGGATGCTGTTCGGGATAAGTGATCAGAAGAGCTGCCTGGGACCCCCATGTTAGATAATAGTGGAAGTTATCCAAAGTACGGGTAAGTCTCCTGACTGCTCTCCTTCCATGGTTCCCACCAGCCTAGCACCAGCATCGCTTACTGGACTGGCAGGAGTGGACCAGCTGGTACCTTCTTCTGGATTCATTGTGCGCCGGAAGAACTATGAAGTAGCAGATAATAAAGAGGAGACTTTTAATTCACAGCAGTCTAAAGAAAAATGTTTAAAGATCATTCGAAGAATCATTCCTTGAAGACAAAATATTTTTAATTTTCATATGATACTGCTCATATGGATACTGATGTGAACTGTTATTTATCTAAAAAATTGGCTCTGACTTATCACCAACAGCCTACATGATCACTTTTAAAGGCTCTCTAGAAGTACAATGTGTCTTTGTTGAGTGAAATTAGGAATGAATCTCTGCCAATGAGGAAGTATTCTATGCCACTAAGGAAATCAGAAACAAGTAGAAGTAGACTCTGACACTATAAATAATGTGGGATATATGCCAGTTTGCCATCCCATTCTACTTATAATACTTATGCTCTCCTGTTTGCAGAAATTAAATGGAAGGAAAGAGCTCACAAGCAATAGAATAGCACAAGTCTCTTTTTTTTTGTTTTGTTTAGTTTTTGATGTAAATTGGTGGCTTTGTTAACTTAAAAATAGCTTAGAGAAAGGACACTGTTCAAAAATGTCAGAGAATGTAAAGCCAGGTAATGGCTCTTTAAACATTTGATACAGGATTTAAGAAGTATAGGGTACATCCATGTTGCACTGTGTCAGTTACCCACATCTAGTCCTCCAGCTGAGCCCTGTACCTTGAAAACATTAACATAATCCTCATTTGTAGAACATGTTCAAAAAAAGTTTGTTTTCCAAATAATATCACCAAATCTCATTTTGCCTATGCTTCCTTTTGTGATATTTTGCTGTTTTAAGCCATATCTACCCGAGACCAACTTTACTGCAGCTGATTCAGAGGTACAACAAGATTGAGCAGTCTAGAGTGGCTCAGGACGAGGGTCGCAGCTACCAGCAGGATACCTATGCCTAAGAATTTTGATGTCTTTGGCGTCAGGTATATTTAGACTCATGAGATCATTGTGGCGTGATAATACTATGATATGGCTGCGGCACTGTAATGCAGCCAGTGGGAATAGATGAGCATAATGGTTCCTTCAAGATTTAAAATTGATGAGTCACGCTATTAGTCTCTTTGCAAAGTTCTTTCCTCAATTTAAGTGATCTATTCAGTTAGTAACAAAATCAGTCATTTATGAATAAGACTAGCTATTTGTTGCTGCATGTATAGAAATATATTCTCTTAATCTCAAGACTTGTTTTATGTAATATTGATGAGAACATAAAGCCTAGGAGAGATTTCATGGTAAAGGAGTCCAAGGTGTTTCTTGGTTACTACATAACAAATGTCTCCAGAGACTCTTTTAACTTTGCTAGAGGTTTCTCTCTGTTATTAGGGACAAATCAAAGTTCGATATGTGTGGGCTTCGAAGAATTCATACAAAGCTCACAAAGCTTAGGTGCAAGAATCACAGATTAGATGCTTATCTGTGGGAATCTTAAAGATGAGAAGTTATACCTCTGCTTTAAAATCAGACTTACCAAGATCTATCAGGAGTGAATTAATTCTGAGGTTACTTTAAGAATGAGCCTACAAAACAGTCAGAAGGAGGCTTGACCTAGTGCAGGGAAAAATATGAAATCACATGTAAAAGTCTTCAATTATTCATACTTGGATGCCAAATTTCATTGTTTCTTGAATTAGAAAAAAGACTTTTTATATTCTGTGGCTCCTTCAATATCCCAGAGATTTTCTTCCTTTTCCCACAGATATCAGTTTTCCCTGGACTCCCATTTATATTAATAGTTTTATTTGTGGGCCATTTGGCCTTCTAGCTCTGATATCTCCAAAATTATCATGAATTTTGTTTGATCCTAACCTGCAGTTTCCCAAGGAAATATTTCAGCTGCAAACTTTTGCTTGATGCCAATTTTGAGACTATCTTGAAAATATTCTTAAAACCCTATTCTTTTCACTCCTTTTATGTACTTATTTTTTACACAAGTGATTGAGGAATATACAAGCTGTTGACTCCCCTTGTCATGTCTAAGTAGCTTCAATGCCAGGGACTACGCAGAGGTGAGCACCAGTTCAGGTGAGAGCAAAGTAGATACCTACATCAGGCAAAAAACCATCCATGTCTAGTCCAGACTGCTACAAAACAATGCTGGCTGTTACTTCTGCTGCAGGCAAGGACTGTGAAGGTGTGCAGTGCTGTAGCTGCTGCGAGGAGAGCAGTTCTTTGCACAGCAATAGCTCCCTCTACCTTTTCCGTTGGCAGGATCACCTCTCCATCCTAATACACAGGGAAGCAAAATTAAATTTTGCCTACTTTTCTGAAATGCCTTTAACTACTTCTGACAAAGGCGCATTAAGCCAGCTGTAGGTTGGAGGTCCAGGGAATGGACTTCGGGGGGAAGGAAGGAAAAGAAGAAGCGGGAGGGAATGCTGGCTCTTCTGCCCCTTGGGATGTTGAGAGGTTTCACAAAATGTGATGTCACTTGCTCAGTTCAGATTGTTAATTAATGATCTAATCCTAAGTAAATGCACTTTTATTATTCTGTGCACTGTTGTATTTCTTGTCAGCATGACTGCTCTTCCAGTGGGCCTTTTTGGTGGAGGAAGAGAGTAAAAGAGAGAGATTGGGAACATGCATGGAAAATCTCTGGGTTTGTGGCTTGTTCTTTTTTAATACCATTTTGAATGAAACATTTGGGTCCCATAAAGATGTTTAAGTTTCACTTTTTTCAGGGAACACCATGTGGACTGCTTGATAGTTTTCTCAGATGTGAGGAGGGCTTGAAGTTGGGTAAGTTTAAAAATAAGTCTTTCCTCTTGATTCACACTTTGGGGGAAAGGAGATCCAGGGTTCTGGTTATAGAAAGGGAAGTTTTCCAAAAAGAATCAGAGTGCTGGTAGATCTGTAAAGCATAATTATTATCGTAAGTGGAGTATTTCAGAATAACATACATTAGTTGCATATATGAAGACCTCAGGTTATGGTAAATCCTAAAGAAAGGGTTGCAAACATAAACTTTGTAATTAGTGCATGTGAAAAAATGATAGTTAAAATAGAAGAATATCCTTCTCATTTGTGTCAAAGAAGCCATGAACGTCCAACTGTAGCTAATTTTCTTGCTTAGATTGTAGACAACGGTATTTCAGTGCAAGGCAGGAGGGCTAGTAGAGTTGCCTGTGGTGAGGATGGTGTCTGGAGAGCTAAATGAAAGGTGGAAGATAACAAGAAGACTGAAGAAGGAAGAAGTTTGGGAAGGACAGGCGATGTCTCTGGCCTTTGTTAGATGGAATTCGATTAGTTTAAGGGGGAAGAATCTTAAATCCCCTATCCAAGCTTTTTGAACTTTTCTTCCTCGGAAAGATTCCTCTTTTAAAGGGAAGTGAAATAAATGCCCAGTATAGTTCCGTGGTGGAGTGCAAGCCTTTCAGTGGTATTAATGGCGTCATTTGAGCTGGGGCTCTGAGTGCCAGTGTGCATTCGGCTCGAGCGGCCTTCGGGCTGCGTTGGCATGTGGGGTGGCATGTGTGGGTGCAGGTGGGGGCAAGAGGTGCAGGGCCAGGCTGGGCTGGCACCCCCCAGGCCTCACCATGGCCCCTGCCCCAGCACCCGTGCTGGGCTCACACTTGGGGGCTGTGGGTCTAGCTTAACACGTGGGAAGGTTCAGCACTAAAGTATTCAACAATCGTGTCATCTGTATATGAGATCACTTAAGTAACATAGTCTGCCAGTTTTACTCAATTACTTTACTCCCTGAATTGCAACACTATTTTTTTTTAATTAAGTGCAATTTCAAAGTGTTCCTCTTTAAAAATGAGATCTATTTACTACATTAAATATGTTTATATTACATTTTATGTCAAGGATTTATATGGCATTCTAGATGGTATTAACTGTGGCAAAATGCTGGAACTTTTTTCTTTACCAAATACAAGTAGAAGGAGTGAGTTTATTTTCACTCACTTAAAAAATACCCTGCTCCAAGAGATACCAATTCATCCAGCCTCTCTGTACTTAGAACAGCCAGAGTTTTAATTTAAACTAATGGTCCAGTACTATGAATGAATGCATATTGATTAATACATAGTTGCATTCCAATTTAATTTTGAAAGCATATTTTAAGTCAACTATTTGAGAAAGCCTGGTTAAAGTAGTCTGATTTGTCTGCATTTACTGAGAAGAAATATGAGGGGGCGGACTGGCTATACGTAGAAGTTCTTTGTTCACTTTTCAACATCCAGCATCTTTTCTCCTTAGTAAACTGAGGCTAGGATGGGATGCCAGGTGTATCTTGCACAGTGGGAACCTCCTGAAAGACATTTCTGCAGTGTTTTGTCCAGGAAAAAGGAGCTCAAACAAGATTTATGACAATATACTTATTTTCATACCTTAGAAGGTAAGAGAGGGAACAAATTCATTTCCTGAAGAAAATGGAAACAAGGAAAACTAATTCCAATGATATAAACTGATGAGGACAGTACTTTCTCTTCTATTTTTCCCTCTAAGTTTATATCTCATAAAGTAAGAAAAAGCCCTGATCTCAACATAAATAGTGAACCCATGAAAATTTGATAATTTTTTTTAAAACAAGTTGAAATATTAAATTTCATACTGCAGATTGACAAATACTCATAATACAGAAACAAATACAGAATTTATGAAGTTCAGTCATAAAGCAAGGTTTCTTAAAAATTCATGTTTTTCTTCCAGCCAATACTGCTTTACTCCTGTTGGATATGTATATTTTTTGAAATCAAGTTTTTCCCTTGCTATTTTAATATTTTTATAGATGTAATTACTTCATGAAAATCTTTGAAAAATTATTAACACCCCACTTTTTTAGAATATCTTTTCATTACTTTTAGTAAGGTATATATTTCATAATATAATAAAAGGGTTTGGCTCTGATGCTTTTATTGTTCTTCAGTTTGTATTTTGTTGGCTTTCTGACAGGATCATTGCAGAGGAAAGCTATTTTGTCATTTTTTTGTGAATAATCAGAACATATTTGTTGGGAAACTGATTTATTTCTTGGATTTTTGTCTGCAATAAGAAAAATAAGAGCACTCAATAAGAATGTAACAGCATCTTCTTGTGGGAGAATTAACTTTAAAGACTGATGGTAATGTGGAAGATTCAACTGCTGCTGTTAAACTTTCTTTTATGTAATATTCTAATTAGATATATGATGGATTGCATTTTTGATAACTTTTGCCATGCACCGAACTTGAGTGTTTTGTAGTGGGTTTATTTGCATCTCGTATGCCTTATGGAAGTCTGATTACCCAAGTTAATGAATCAGTCTTCCTTTCAGACTGGAACATCTGTGATTTCATGAGAGTGTGTTCTGGTTACTTTATTTTTACCTTCATATTTCGTACAATTAATTAGATCATCACATAACGGTTTATGCTGACATTATACCATTTTGCTCAGACTGTTCTGTGTTACTTATTAGATTCTCCACTGGGAGATATTTTGAAAATGCAGCAGCATTTCTTCTGATCAGTACAATTGTTTGTTGGAAAGTTAATTGATTTTCACATTAAATAAAACAAAGATTTTCCCCTCTCTTCTCCCATGAATGTCTTAGATGCACTCCATATACAAAGTTTGACTAAGTTCCACTAATACTTTACAGATTATTTGTTTATAATCTTGAATTTCATATGGATCCAATACTTAACTTTGAATACTCCACTGTTTTCCATGGTTCCTCAGAAATGATTCTTTTCTACTCCACCATCAGCTATCAAATATCTGATTGTTCTGGCTACTAAGCATGCTTCTTTCTGCTATTTTTAAGTATTCCTTTCTCTGAGATCACCTTTTAAAACCCCAAATAGCCAATTTTAGGAAAAAGAGCAAAAAACCACGCTTTTTCTAGAGTATGAATTTACATGTTCATTAGAAATTCTCACTTTGCCCCAGTTAAAGGATAGATTTTTCATTAGCAACAGTGTGGAAAATAAAATGGAAGAAGTATGCTATAGAGTGGAATCTTCTCTAAATGGCTTCAGGGGAACAAAAAATAAATGTAACCCAGAAAGTATTTATGTCAAGAACCAATAGCATATAATTAGCAGCCAAAGCATAGAAGAGGTTTTCCCTGTTATATATCTAGCTGTAAAATACTGACTTCTGTCTGGAAATTCCATTTTATTATGTAATATATTTTGGAGCAAATCAGCAACTATTGAGCCAAGACACAAGTGCTACAAGAAGTGGAATTTTCATTACTGCAAAACCACTGCTGTATCTTTCAACTGCTTTAAATAAATCTCTGAAAGAAAAATGTATGAACGAAATCTGGTACTTAAAAATCAATCTCCATAGTTTGCTGCATTTTAAATATATCTAAGAGTGTAGTGTACGGCATTGCAAGAAGCAGTAGGCTAGACATTTTAGGAAGACAAAGCATATATGGCCTTAAGTGTTCTTCATTTTTCTCTTTAGAATGTGCTTAAGGATTTAAGGATTCCAGGAGTGAAGAGAAGTTACTTAGTCCTTCAGGTACGGCCCAGTCATTTCCCACTGGGGAAAATCCCTCCTTCCCTTTTAGAATGGCGCTATAACCTGTGTGGCACAGAACAGTTAGTGACAAAAAACTTATGAGGACATAACTCTTTTTTTCTTTTGCTTTACTAATGAGTGTATTGGTCCATAAGCTTAGCAGACTATCAAGTCAGTGTGTAAATTAAAAAATGCTCATTTTTACCTTTATCATATTCCACTTTTTTAGGCTATGGGAAGATAAAGATTCAGAAAGAAACCCAGGAAACAACTAATATGACTGCACACAGGCAAGCAGCAAACAGATACCACCAGTTTTAAAATATCCAGGCTGTGCTTGTGAGTGGGCCAGAGGTGTGAAATATATTAACCAGGCAAAGAAACTGGCTATGTGTCATGCTAATTCAGTCCTGCTTACTTCTGGTAATAAGCCACTGATGCGTACATGAGAAATTTATTAAGGTCTTCTCAAATAATCAAGCAGAACTTTCAGATATGAGATTTGAAACACAGCTTAAAAAGTTTTGTTTTACAAATCTTGGTTGCGCAATATAAAAACTTAGATTTACAATTCCCAAACTTTATCAGTTCCATACCAGACACAGGCTGGAAGTTGGATTGCATCTTTCGTCCAGTGCCTGAGGATTCTATAATCCAGTTTTGGGGTAATCTTACGATCTAATAAATAACAATAAACAATAGCCAAATAGACATGACGAAAGCTAAGAAAACAATTTATATGGCATGTGAGAAAACATCTGATTGCTTCTACAACAGTTTAGTGGCACTGAGTAATAAATGTATTAAAAGGAATAATTTTTACAAAAGCTGGGAAAGCTTAAACTTGTGGTTCTTATTGCAGAACACACTTGATCATACTCATTATTTTGAAACACCCTATGAATAATTCATCAAACATCTGCTGTTCTTATTGTAATAAAGTTATAATGGGCCTAATAAAACTACCTTATTAGCAGTGTTGCTAAATTTAATGATTTTTTTGCAAATCTTTTGATATTTGGTGTTTTTCTTAACTCCTCTTAAGATGTGTTTATGAACATAAACCTCGACTGTTTTGCAACCTCTCTCAGAGTGAGAAAAGCCAGTGGAATACATATTAAGAGCCCTATAATAGTTAAAGATCTAGCCCCAAGCTGTCAGTAAGGCTTGAAGAAAACTGCCTGTTTGTCATAAAACAGGGGGTGAATCAACTGGAGAAGACTCTCAATGGAGAAGTTTTCAGAAGAGGAAAAGAGAAAAAAAACAGAGAGAGACTTTCTCTTTCCGAAGAAAGTCTCTCTCTACATAATGTTCATGTGCTAATAAAGACAGATATGTCACTCAATTATAAATTCATTTACTGTTTCATAAGTGTTCCCTTAGAGATCTGATCAAACACACATGCTTTTACAACATTAATTAGAGCATGCAGTTGAAACAGGTGATTTGTGTTGGGCTTTTCTATAGCTCATGCAGACTGGATTGGTTTTACCTGATAAAAACACCATTACTTTTGGTTTCTGTAACTTAATCACGTGATGTAGTTCATAAAAAAAAAAGTAATTCTAGTATCAAAATGGAAGTGAATAGATGTTTTAGTTTATAATATCAATGTACATAGCCAAGTACTCATCTCATTTACACAGATTTTACATCAGAACACTCAGTTCACTGACTGCTTTGCTCATTCTGGGTTACACAAATCACCTGTTTCAACTGCCTGCTCTGAGTAATATTGTAAAAGCATGTGTGTTTGATCAGTTCTCTAGGGGAATAGTTATTGAACAGTAAATAAATTTAGTTATTTTCACACAAACCCATTTCTTATCATGTCTGTTGGTAAGAGGAGCTTTTAAAAAGCTTTTATGTCAGGATTCAAATAATCACAAATGAGGGTAGGAAAAAGTAGTTTTGCAATATATATGCATTAATTAGTTACCTAAGTACTGACAAACTTGGTGTAGCTGTGTAAAGGATATAAGTACAGGCTTTCCTTTTTACTTTGCTTTGTTTCTTGTGGATTGGAAAGGTGCAAAGAAGAAAGGAGTGCTTTTTTCCTCTTTTTTTTTCTCCTTTCCTCCTTTTTCCAACCACTGTGTTCTTTCTGTGTTTCTTTTCCAACCTGTGTTCTTTCTATCTGCTATTTACTCTTACTTTGTAAAAGACTATTTGCTAACAATAGCACTGAGCCACTTACCAAGTAGAAACATTGGAATGAATGTATTATTCTTTCTTTGCTGGTAGTTGTCTTTTATTTTCCCTCTTAAGATTTTCTTACTTTTCTTCAAATTAGCTGAAGGAAGTTTCTGGATACTGCAATGGAAACTTCCAACTTTTATGTATTGTCTGCCAAAGTGACATGGACTCCAAAATGGGTAATTGGCTTTAAACCATGTGTTGACAGTCCTAGGAGCAAATGTTCTGCTTTCTTTGAGATATGCTGTGAGACTGTCTCTTTAAGGAAGCTGCAGCTACTGGGAAAGGTAAGTCATATGTTAAGTCTGATATTTCACAAGCAGTGCAGTAAATTAGGGTTTCAAAAAGTATTTGTAGGAAAAAAAATTTGAAAAAGAAAATGTTAATCTTAATTCAGAATGCCTATCTCCCCCCCCCCCCCTTTTTTTCCTGATCTGTCTAAAGGGCAAGGTAACTTCTTGCCTAGTAATATTTCAATGAAAGGCACAATATGCACTCCCAAGGATTGCGTAAGATAGTTCCTAAAATTAGAAGTGGTATAGTTGTATCCATATGATGCTCTATAACAATAAAGCAATGTGGTCTGTAATGGACACAAATTAGCCTGAGAAAGCACTCCCTAGGGCATATTTGCTGTATTTTGCATTCTCTGGATTTTTTGGCTTCACCCCTAAGGAAGAGTGTTTTTAGTGAACCAGCAGACTTGGTTATATTCTGTCACTTTCCAGAATGAAATGGTGCAATTCTCATGTTCTCTGGGTCCAGAATAAGCTATCACGCAGTGTGGACTGGATTAGCACTCCCCAGATCATGGGTGTCTGTATATATTTATGCTTGATTCTAATATTCTTGTTTTAATGTGAACTGTGTGGCAAATAAGGCTTGCTGAAGCCTAGAAACTTGTTCTAATTGGCCTCCCTGTCCCAAGGGAGGATCTGCTGTGTCTATTTGATTCTCTGCAGATAAAGTATGTGTTAAGTCTCCTCTTAAAAACTACAAGCTATAAATGTGGCACAGAGTCTTCATTTATGTCAGTGTGAACAGCTTCATAGCTGTTGTACATCAGAAATGAGCTATCTAGTCTTACTGTGAATATGAAGAGCAACTTATTCCCTTCCTCTTTTCAGCATGTTTTAGAGGTTTGAAGTGTGTTTCCCTCAGTCTTCTCTTTTTTTAGATAAAATAAATCCAGTTCTTTCAAGTTTTCTGCACACCTAAAAACATTGTGCTTTCTGCTCCCTTCTGGATTCTTTCCACATATCTTGCATAAGATGTAAGAATGGGATATAATGTTTTGGTTGTCTTCACCATGCTCAGTAGAATGGAAATATTTCAGTCTGGTTTCTTGCATAATTGCTGTTCTGCAAGTTTCTCATTTTGGATTTGAGCTGTTAATTATTTGCACCTATACGTAGCACTGTATCCATGTGAATGTAAATACAGTCTGAAACCATTTCTTTAGGTTCATCTCTGTTTTGGAAAAATGGCATGAGAAACACTTTCAGCTGTGCAAGACATACATGCATTGTATCTGTGTTCAAAGGTATAAGAAAAATGCGAATTTCAATTAGCAAGGTAGCTTGGGTATTAGAGCTGTTTTTCAATATCTTTGGTGAAGGACTTTGCTCTCCTGGCAGCTGATTGAAATTTCACTCAGATCAGAATGAATCATCTCTGTGATAGAGAACTGGCATGATATAATAATGTGTGTTGCCTTTTACTGAACTTGGCTTAAAAATAACATTTTAGTTAAATACAAATATGCATGTGAATCATCTTGTAGGATTTTTTGATTGTTTTTACTATGAGTTAGTAGTATTTGTCTGATCTGCCAACTTGCACTCATTTAGAGCTGCATTCAGGATGTAATGAAGCCAGTGAAGGTTTCTTTTTGCTTTAGATGAGAGCTAAATGAAGTCCTTAGAGAGAAACATCTGTTTTGGGATTCTAGCTATTTTGGGGGGGTTCTGCATGGTAAAAGGACTAGAGAGGATTTTTAGCAGTAAAACTAAACTTTCAAAATCAGACTTTCTTTAGGGCCTAAGAAATCCAGACATTAAAACAAAAAAATTAAAAAGCACAGTGCAAGCCTCACTTTTTTTAAAGCTTGTCAATCTGAAAGTTGTCATGTTTCTTCTGATTAGTTTTTCTGTAGAGGATCCGGAGTTCTAGTTTTTTTGATAATCCAATAGACAAAACCAAAATAGTTATGCTTGCAAACAGAGACTTCACTTTGATGGGATGCCAACAGTCATTGTAATTTGCAGGTTGGATTAAAGATTGCTGGTTTCCCAAAACAATGGACTGTGTCCCAGAAGGACATTGTTATCAGGTCTTTGTTAGTAAATAGCCTTCCCATATGTAAGTATTCACATTCTTTTTTTTTTTTTTTAAAACAGGGAATGTTTGTTAACAGGTTTACAATGCTGTGAAATAATATTTAATAACAATATTGTGACAGTTACTCATTATATCTTGTAGTAACTCTTATACATCTAAGATACAATTTTAGAGAGACTTAATATCTCTGGAATAATCACAGACATTATTTTCTTTATGATAGTGAATAATGTCAATAGCTCTGTTTGTGTCCTCTTTATAGTAAAAAGTTGAAAGGAGCTCTTTCAACCTACTGGGTAATTAGTACATATTTTCAAAATTCTTTCCTGAGCTGCTATCCAGTTCTTGGAGGAAGGAAGAAAATGAGTGAGAAACCTAACAGCACAACCTTCCAAATCTGCAACAGGAAACTAAAATAAATAAGAAAAATTAATCCCTTTGGGCCCTGGAGTCCAATTTTTCCAGACACAAGCTCCACTGGAATCCACTGCTATCACTGCCAGGGAATTAAGTTCCCTTGATATATTTTGTTTACTTATCTAACTTTGACTTTTTGGTCTAGTGTGTTTGATTCCCTGCCTACTGAAAACATATCAGCCTATTTCATTTCTAAAGACAAACCAAAATAAGCACTCTAGCTGCACGGACAGGAGACAATCAACTTACATTGTTTCTGTTTGCCTCTCTTATACTTTTATTTTTGGCAACATAATCCAGACAGCCAGGTAAGATGCTACAAGAGTTGGCTGATGCACAACAGCCTCTGTGTCTGTCTTACTCTTCCACTGGCTAGAAGTGTAGTGCTGTGACAAATGTTCACGCCATCTCAAACACTTGCTGAGCTTTTTTGGGGCTGGGGATGTGGTGGGAGTGAAAGGTTGTCTTAATCTATATTAAGATAATTGACATCAAGGCTGTAGTTTTTAGTATGTAAAACTCCCTATCACGATGCAACTGTTCTTCTTGACTTTTGAAAATGTTGTTCCCCATGCAAAAAACAAACAAACAAAAATACAAAAATGAATACTTAAGAAGTACTTTTGAAAGAGCTGTATTTGAGTCCACAGCTGTAGGCCACTGACATCTTGCGTGATGGTGGCAGAGATTGCCACTGGCAAGAGGTCAGATGCTTTTTCAGCTTTGCCTTCCCAGGACAGAGAACCTGTGGTGCAGAAATTGGACATTAAGAGGTGAGGCTATTCTAAACTTCTGTCTGAGCAACATGACACTACCTGTATTTGTAATGAAGTTGAATAACAATGTCCACTTTCAGCAACTATATTTGGATTTTTTTCTTCCCCCCAAATGCTTAGAAAGCTAGTTTTGTGCATTTTCCTAGGGAGCTAAATAGTATTACTGTTTAGGAAAATAACCTAATGGTGTTCAAATGCTAATGTTTGCCCTCAGGGAAAAGAAAACATCAGTTGTTAATGGGAGAGGAGAAATGTATTTGACCTCATAGTGACCTTCCACTGGAAGGAGCAGCACTTTTGTTTAAAGAAATGAAAACCAGAGATATAGGATAACTGCTCAAGTAACTAAATGAAATGTATTTACAGCAAAAAATGCTGCATCTCTAAGTTAATTGTCAAAAAGCTAGTGTATCATGCCTTAAATAAAACATATCAAGTGATTTTAATGTCACGTGTGAATTTTGATATTATTATTAGGAAGGTTGATTTTTAGATGCTTTTGTAACACTGAATTCATATTTACTCATATGCAAGGGAAACCAGAAGCCACTGACTTGGTTGTCAGAGGTCTGAATACTGATGATTTCTTATTGTTAGAGTGATCCAAGAGGTTCAATATATAAGGAAGTAGAAGAAAGATGCTGGATAGGATTTCAAATGTCTGGCAACTACTCCTGCCTGCTCAGCTAAATCTGCACTGCAAGCCTTAAAATCTCCAAGGCAGCCTGTGTGTATTCCTGCTTGGTGGTGTAGGCTGTGTTTGTATTGCAGAATAAGGAATGCTTCCCATCTCTCAGGTCTGGGCACACTTTGAGCCCATCAGGGCAAGATGGGAGCTCACACGTCTCTACCTGGAGGAGAAAAGAGGAAGCCTCTTTTAAGGAAATCTGTCTGTGTGCCTGACCACAACATGTGCTAGCTGGTGCAGGTGTGGATGCCTGACTAATCAGGGGCTTGTGACACATCAAGACAGGCATGGCTGTTGACTTCTGCTGCTAGCCATGAGAGCCTCTAGGAGTGCTGGTAGTACAAAGTGTGACTAGAAATTATTTCATTTTGCAGACACAGGACGACTAGGGAAGGGCCTCTGCAGAAGCACATGCCCTAGAAGAAGGGAGGGTTGAAACCACATCACTAACTGAAGAGGATCTCTTAGCTGATTGCTACAGCAACCAGACTGGAAGTCCCTGGGAGAGCTAATGCTGTGGTGTGAGGCCTGGGGCCGGGAGGAGATGCTCTGCCAGCCTCAGGACTTTTCTTGTTTGTCTGTTTCCGGCATGATTTTTCAGGGAGCTGCATAATACTGGCTCTTCCATGATGATCAGACTCCAGCATCAGAAGTAGGAAAAAACTTCCTTTTAAGAATAATTCTTATAGAGGAGGGTAGAGTCAAACTGCCTTTATGATCTCATTGCAGACTGCTAGATCCAGTGCAAACTGACTCCCTCTCTTTCCAGTGATCACTTGCTCTGAAATACGTGCTGGTGACCACTAGTAAGATGAAGTCCTTTCTCAGCATCTTATTCTTCTAAGCCACTGAAAGTGGCTTAAATTAAATTCATCCACAGGCCTTAGTATTTGGAAAGCCAATGTTTCTTGAGTGAATTTTGTTTGGAATGGATTGCCCAAATAACCAAGAGAGTAAAAGACCTTTTAAAAAAAAGTATATATTTATTGGCACCAGAGGCAAAAACCTCCATTAGTTTAAAAGTCTAAGCTGATCTCCAAAACTAGTGAGGAAAGGTACAATTTAATCTTGAATGCTTTTTTTAGCCAAACATCTTGTGAGATGCATTATGTAGCAGTTTTATACATCCTCATTTCTGTTTAGTATTATATTTAATTATCAGCTGTACTGAATAATTTATTTAACACAAGAAACTGCAGGCATAAATAACTTTACCTGTTTGTGGTTATCTTGGGTTGTTTCTTTTTCTTTTTTCTTCACATGATAGAATTTTAAGCTAAGTACTTGAAGAAAAAAGACTGAAATTATCCACTCTAAAATTATTCTAGATGAGATAAAAGATCATAAAAGATATAAGATACAATAACAATGGCTGGCATCAGGTAAATCCTTGATTCTTAATCACTTAACATAGCTATGGCTATCATAAAAGATAGAAACTCCAAGATACCTACATGAGATAAAGACACAGTGAGAAACAATTTTTGTGCCAAGAACTTACTACTTAAAAAGAAGGTCAAAAAATGGTATAGAGAACAATTGAATCAAGGCCACATAACAAGGAGTAGCAAGTTTAGCATCCCAGAGCCATTTTTCTTAACTCTCATTTCAGCATTTAACCACTGAACCCTAACAACCCCCTGTAACAGATCACTCATCTTTAGCTTTCAGGTGGTGTGGCCACAAACTCTCTCCAGATATTAATACCATTAGTTGTAAAATGGCAACTCATATTAAATACGAATGGCGCAAATAAACTGTCTAATAATAGTATGTAGTGTATGGCTTGAAGCACTGCTAAATTAAGAAAGTGTTGTGTTGTCTAGATTTCACTACTTTATTTGGCTAGACTGACTGGCATGGAACTGGTTAGCACTTGGTATTGTATTGTATTGCTCCCATTACTGACATGGTCTCTTGTACAGTGATGTAATATTTTTTATTAGATGAAAGATAGGTACCTGGTATGTGATGTGAGCTCAGTACAGGATTCCTTTTGTTACAACTGGCTAGTCATTTTCTCCACTTGGTCTAAAGAAATATTCTCCCACTGAACCAAAAGAAGATTTTGTAGTTTACTGGTTCTTTAAAAGATGGAATCCAGCTGCTTGAAATGTGAATAGTCAAAAGCAATATTACTTAAACTAGAGTCTGTAGAGTCTTTGTGGCTCAGTGGGATAACTTCTCTGATCCATGACACAGTAATAGTGATGCTTATTCCTGAGAAGCCCACAGTCCCCTCCTGTCATGTACTGGATGGTCTGGCCATGTAGCAGGGCCGGGAGGCAGTTGTGGGGCTCTTGGGAGTGATGGCTGTTGGGAGCTAGACACACTTAACTGCCTTGGCTCTTGCAGCCTGTTTCCAGCCACTGTCACTGTTGGGCCAAAAAGTTTTGGGTGTGGGCTGGAAGCAGGCTATGGGCAGATCTGCAGTGTATAGGCTGTATTGCACACAGACAGGAGGTCCAACATGTGTCACATGTACTAGCATCACACTAAGATCACAGCCTATATATAATAACATGAAAGTGGCCTGCCTGCCCTACCAGAGAGGATGTTCAAATGTAAAATATATAGCTTCAATTTAACTACTTTCCTACTATTGGGGAAAGTAGACTTCTCCAGCTAGTCTACTTTTCCCAGTAATATATATATATAATTGATGTATATGAGATAATACAATTATTAATCTGTGATTCAGTGGACATATTGCTGTAAGACTGAATCAGAAGCTATCTAATTAACCCCTTGAATATTTTGAAGTGTGTTCATGCACAGAAATTAGAGGATGGGTGGAGTCATCAAAATTCCTGCTGCCCTTTATCCTGGGATGAAGAGCAGCTTACATGTTAAGTCACCAAAGATCTTTGCCTTGCAACCTTTTGTTCTTTATTAGCAGGGAATAACATTTTTATCTCGTAGTATAATTGTATTCCTAAGGTTTAGGTCATTCAAATCAGTCCAAATAGAAGAAGAAAGCTGGCCAAGAGTACATCTGCAAACAATGTTAGAAGCAGACAATTTCTGTATGCTGGGCTGTTTGGAAGATCTGTAAATTGCACAGAAATAGATCACTCCTCTGATGTTCCAGTAGGGTACCAAAATGTTTCTAAGTTACTTCTGTAATAATACCAACTTCTTGGATGGCTGTCGATTTATGTTCTTTTTCAGTATGGAACTTTACGTCATGGGTACCCTTGTAATTACAGTAATTGAGCTCTTATATGTCTGTATGACTCTGCCCTGTTTATTTTGGAAGATCCAACTGCAGCAAGCTGCCTTATTTTAATAATTCCCATAAAGTGATTTCTTGGGATGATCCTATAGCAGCCAGTTGAACCATTTCCATTCTTTGCTGTAGTGTAATGAGAGAATATTTTTTTATTGTACTGCTAGGCTTACAAATCCAAAGCACTTTATTATATCATTGCAAGATCTGAGCTATCATATACAATTATATACAGCCTTGTTTAATTTTTTTTTTCCCCCCCAGCTTTCTAAAAATTAACCTGGCAGGCTGCCCTCTCACTACCTCTGCAGCAGATACCAGTCTTTCTCCATGGATTCACAGCAGAATATGCTGAGCTAGGCAGCTGGACTGTCCAAAGCATGAGCATGGCAATTTTATGATGCATTTAGTCAGTGCCAAAAACCTGACATCCATTGCCAACTTTGGGTTGTTACACTTGCGTAACAAGGCAAGAAAAACTTTGTCGTACTGCACTTCCTTTATTTTTTGGCCCTGCTTGTTGTCTTGTGTCATCCTCTCCATTTATTCCTAGACTTTTGTGGTGCTTTCGAGTATAATTAAGAGCTGTCACACTCCAGGCAGAGACGGTGTCTTTTAATGCCTAGCATCAATAACATATTTCAGTGGTAATTATTTAGTGGTAAATATATTAACATAATTCAGTGGTAACAACCAAAACTGAAGGATAACCAGAGGCTTTGAAAATCAAGAAATATAGGCCAGAGTAACTACTTCTGTGACTTACTTGCCTGTAGAAGAGATCTAAACATTTGAGTTTTTTGTCATTCTGTTTTAGAGCATGCCAGTTTGGGAAAAGACAGGAGCTATACCCCTCTCCCAGGCATGGTTGCTGAATGCAATCTTCAGGTTCCTTACTCAGCCTGGAAAGCAAGTGGGCCACAGGGAAGCAAACTTGAAAGATTTGCCCAAATCCAATTTCACATACAGTGACAACTCATTAAATTCTTTAAATAATAAAACATTTTTGTGTTCCTCAGGAATCCAGTTAGAATTTTAGATCTGGACAAGGATAATAAAGGAAGAAAAATGCCTGCATTTTTTTCAGCTGACTGTAGATCTAAATCTTTCTCTTTTATTTTACCTCTCCACATTGCACCCATCTATCTTTGGGATCTTAATTTCCTTCCTGTTTCCTTTGCTTCCATTTCTGCATCAGGATTCTGTCCAGTTCAATATTATGCTTCTATCAAGAAGGAGGGAAAGAATTCAGCTGACTAAATGATCCAAAGAAAAATATTTTCATATACCTCATGTTGCTGTGTTTATAGATGTTATTGTAAACAATTTTTATTCTCAACTATCCTCTATTGTATCTACATAACTAACATTACAGATGCACGAATAACTTTAGGTCATTAGCTTTTTTAAGGATACAAGTAACTCTTCTGCAGTTTTGTAGAGCATACATTGATGTATTTTATTGTACTACAGCCATTAAGTCCAATGTGGGTTATCCCACAGCTCTAGTGTCCTAGGATGCAAAAGATCACTGCCCAGTGAACAGGATTTGTTAGTTTGGTTTTACTAAAGTTTAAACTGAAGTCAGATTTCAAAATACTCAAACTATTGGCCGCCTTCCTGACTGGAGGCCTGGCCAGCCTCTCCTGACATGACTACTGCAGCTGCCTCTCCTTCACGACTACTACTTTTTCTGGCAGACACCTATCTGCATTAGCCATTTACATTTGGCTTTTTTGCCTGTTTAAATTCTTAACCTACATTCCCTTTTGGGCTGTAACACTTCGTTATTTCTGCTTTGTCCTAACACTGCACACTGGTTATGCTTTGCCCAGATCAGACTGCTGAGAGAAAAGGCACAAAAGTAGCAGTTCAACAGTCTGTTCTGAAAATTGCACACTTGGCCACTGTACTTGACGCTGCTTATTCCCAGATTTTCTGTTTTGACATGTTTTACTTCTCTGAATTAATGGTTCATAAAAGAAATGATAGGAGGGTTTTAAAATCTCTTCCTACCTGAGAGGTTATCTGGTTTCATCTAATGCCTGAGTCTGAGCTGGTCACTATTTTTCTCATGAAAACTCACTCAAGGAAGTCAGATTCTGTCTCAGCAGAAAAGCATCCCACACTAGCCCCAGGTTTTCTCATTAAAAAAAAAAAAAAGAAGTTAATCAACACGAGGCATTCCATGTACATTGTCATAACACTAGGAATTACCATAGCATTTGTTCAACTGCACTATGGCAAAGTGGTTGAAGGAACTTCAGTGGGGAGGGGAGACAGAGATGCAGAGACCAGCAAGTTAAGTAAGTGAAGGATGGGATTCAGAAACCCTGAAGGGATCATTCAGAGGAAAAGTGAACTGTTGAAAAGAGATTTTGCATACAGCTTTTTCTAGGACACTTTGAATATTTGACTTTACAAAATTGGCTCGATTTGAAGTATGGAATACTAGTACCTGAAAGGTTTGTGAGAAGTGGGCTATGCTACTGATCATGCCCAAAACCTTACTTTATTTAGTACCTCTGCTTATCACAATCTATGGTCCTCTTCTGTCCATTATGGTTGATAATTATCTTTTTTTCTGCGTGATGTAAATACCAACACTGGCTGTCTTTTGCTTTTGATTGTGGAGGGACAGCAATCTAAGGAACAAGCATGTTACAAGTAAAGCTGCTCTGACAAGATTTCTGATTCCTTTTAGCTTCCTTTTTTCCTATCCTAAGCTCCCTCTCAGCTGAGCTTTTGACCTAAAAAGCTGTGATATCTTTTATGTGCCTTTATTGGCTACCTTCTGAGTGTTTTTTCTGTAGCAAGCTCTCTGCTTGCAGATCCTAGATTTTTCCATTTCAGGTACAGTAGATGAAGCTGTAGCAAGTTTGTTTGGCAGAAGGAACCAGTATTTGTTATAAAGTCATGCCAGTGTACATCCAGACTGGACTTCTCATGCTGGAGAGATCATTCATTCCATGAGCATAAGGTGGCTGTAGAGGGTCCAAGAAACATTTTTGGAGGTAGTTAAATGACAGCACTGAACTTGGTTCCTTTTGCAAGTTAGATGGACCCTAGCACAAGGAATCATTAAACTTTTTAGTGTTTATTGTCTGTCATTTAATAGTAAACTTTTATTGGGTTTCACAGTTAGCATAATTTCATATGTAAACGAGTAGATCAAGCATAAATAAACATTGCCGTTTTCCCTACTTAGGGAAAATTGTGAGAGACTATTACATGATTTGTTTAGCTAATGTGAATAGTTCATAAATGAGTTTAAAAGCCCACAAAACTGAACAGTGCTGTATTAAAGAATTTTTCTTCTTAATCGTGTTGTTTGACTTCCTTCATGCTGCCTGATTCATTCTTGGAATTATAATATGCTTTTTTCCTGTGTCAGACTGGTACAAAATAATTTTCTCTGGCTAAGTGGCAAAATAGTGCTGTTTAAATTTCTTTCTGCTTCTAATTGGACCCCTTGGGCTCTGTGTATCTAAGGACTGTCTGAATCAATCCCATTAGCTTTATAGAAAGGTATCAGTCAACAGGATACTAAATAAAAAGACCTTGATAAAGAAACCTTCTCTAACAACTGTGGTTAAATCCTTTCAATTAAAGTTTAGAATAAAACCCCCTTTAATTTCCAGAGGGGACAGGATTTCCTCTCAAGTGAAGAGCAATGCTGCATTGGCCAACTTCAGCTTTGTCATTAGTGGAGTTGTAATCTGGTCTTATTAGACAGGAAATATGGAAGTGGAATATTATCCATTGATAACAGGACACTACTACTACCTAATGGGTAAAAACTAGAGAAAAAACAAAAGTACTTCCAAAATAATTAGCCATTACATGAATTTACATGAGTTTACAGGAGTTACTTAATTTCTTTGATCTTCTCTTGAAGGCAATATGAAGCAAGCATGTTCAAATCATGAACTGATCTAACTTTTCCACCCTAAGCCTGCCCATCATCTTCATGGGAAGCAAATTTCATCCCATCTACAAAGAGTTACCTTTGTGTACTCATTTTAAAGCAAAGTAGTCAAATGTTTTTGGATGGAGTGCTGCCTCCTCTGCTTTGTAGCAGCACCCAGAGCTGTGCCTTGCTAATTTAAGGTTGAAGATTAGTCCTGCTGTTAACTATCCTATGATAAGTGCACTAACCAGCTGAATGTGCTCTTTCTTCTTTCATAAACTGGGAAAAAAGTCTTTGAGATTGTGGTAGGGATATTTTGCAATGTTTAAAAATGTACAGTTGAAAGAAATGTACATATATGATGATAAATCCTAAGGTAGAGAGGCAACTGGGAAGACAAAGATTTTAATGGGGTTCCTCAAAATGTTAAGAATCCATTTTATCCATTTTACTAAAGGAGAAATCAGGCTGATGAAATTACTTCCATGGGCATCTCAGGATATTAAATGAGAAAAGAAAGTCTTCTCATGGGGAAACTGCTACAGCTTATTAACAGGGAAAGTATCAGATGTGACCAAAACTATGAGTATTTTCAACTGAATGTATATAGATTTTCTTTCCTTCTCATCTTTTCACCCATATTAATCTCCAAGCCTTTTTATGTGCATCTCCTGATGTTTGGTACACCTAAATAAAAAAAAATAAGGTCTTTTGTAGAGAGGTTTAAAGTCTTTACCTGAACCATACTGCTTACCTTCAACTCCCTGCTATAGTCCCTCTTGAAGAGCAATGTTATGTTCATAAAATGGTTGATAATTATAACCCAGGCATAAAACATATGTAGAAGATGGAGTGCAACTGAATGACAAATCTGGGGGAGGGAGTCATTATATCCCTGCCTGTATTATGTTGTCCTGGCTTGTAAAAATGTGGTAGCAGGATCCTGGCTATTCCGATGAGCTAGTCAATTGCTCAGAATCACAGAATCGCTGAGGTTGGAAGGGACCTCTGGAGATCATCTAGTCCAACCCCCCTGCTCAAGCAGGGTCACCTAGAGCATGTTGCACAGGATTGCGTCCAGGCGGGTTTTGAATATCTCCAGAGAAGGAGACTCCACAACCTCTCTGGGCAACCTGTGCCAGTACCCTGTCACCCTCACAGTGAAAAAGTTTTTCCTCATGTTCAGATGGAAGTGTCTGTGTTTCAGTTTGTGCCCGTTGCCTCGCGTCCTGTCACTCGGCACCACTGAAAAGAGTCTGGTCCCATCCTCTTGACACCCTCCCTTCAGATACTTGTACATGTTGACAAGATCTCCTCTCAGCCTTCTCTTCTCCAGGCTAAAGAGGCCCAGCTCTCTCAGCCTTTCCTCATAAGAGAGATGCTCCAGTCCCCTAATCATTTTTGTAGCCCTTCGCTGGACTTGCTCCAGTAGTGCCACATCCCTCTTGTACTGGGGAGCCCAGAACTGGACGCAGTACTCCAGATGTGGCCTCACCAGGGCTGAGTAGAGGGGGAGAATCACCTCCCTTGACCTGCTGGCAACACTCTTCCTGATGCACCCCAGGAGACCATTGGCCTTCTTGGCCACAAGGGCACATTGCTGCCTCATGGTTAACTTGGTGTCCACCAGCACTCCCAGGTCCTTCTCCGCAGAGTTGCTTTCCAGCAGGTCAACCCTCAGCCTGTACTGGTGCATGGGGTTATTCCTCCCCAGGTGCAGGACCATGCACTTGCCTTTGTTGAACTTCATGAGGTTCCTCTCCGCCCACCTCTCCAGTCTGTCCAGGTCTCTCTGAATGGCAGCACAGCCCTCTGGTGTATCCGCCACTCCTCCCAGTTTGGTATCATCAGCAAACTTGCTGAGGGTGCACTCTATCCCTTCATCCAGGTCATTGATGAAGAAGTTGAACAAGACTGGACCCAGGACTGATCCCTGGTGGACACCGCTAGCTACAGGCTGCCAACTAGACTCTGTGCTGCTGATCACAACTCTCTGAGCTCTGCCATTCAGCCAGTTCTCAATCCACCTCACTGTCCACTCATCTAGCCCATGCTTCCTGAGCTTGTCTATGAGGATGTTCTGGGAGACAGTGTCAAAAGCCTTGCTGAAGTCAAGGTAGACAATATCCACTGCTCTCCCCTCATCTACCCAGCCAGTCATTCCATCATAGAAGGCTATCAGATTGGTTAGGCATGATTTCCACTTGGTGAAGCCATGCTGACTACTCCTGATCACCTTCTTGTCCTCCACATGCTTGGAGATGGCCTCCAGGATGAGCTGTTCCATCACCTTTCCAGGGATGCAGGTGAGGCTGACTGGCCTGTAGTTCCCTGGGTCCTCCTTCTTGCCCTTTTTGAAGACTGGGGTGACACTGGCTTTCTTCCAGTCTTCAGGCACCTCTCCTGTTCTCCATGACCTTTCAAAGATGATGGAGAGTGGCTTAGCAGTAATGTCCGCCAGCTCCCTCAGCACTCGTGGGTGCATCCCATCAGGGCCCATGGACTTGTGGGTGTCAAGTTTGCTTAAATGATCTCTGACCTGATCCTCCTCGACCAAGGGAAAGCCTTCCTTTCTCCGGACTTTCTCTCTTGCCTCCAGGGTCTGGGGTTCCTGAGGGCTGGCCTGACCAGTAAAGACTGAAGCAAAGAAGGCATTCAGTAACTCTGCCTTCTCTGCATCCTTCGTCACCAGGGCACCCACCCCATTCAGCAAAGGATCCTATCACCACTGCTGAAGGATAGAACATGCTCATTACCACCGTAATAAATACTTGATAATAACCTTTTCTGAAGTGGGTGAACAAGACAGCTTTTTGAATAAAAGACTGACTTCCTAGGCAGAGAAATAGTCTTGTTTCTTACTCATTTTGTTTAGAAATGGATAGTAGGAGGCCTAAAGGACAACATGTACATAATCTAATTTTGAGGTCCTATCCATGTTGTTGATGGATATGCTGGGTCTGCTGGCAGTATTTGCTGGCAGTATTTGCTGGCAGTATTTCATACGCCTTTCAAGCTAAATTTACTTGTCACTTTAGACCTTAAGGCAAAGACAGGTGAGCCAAAATCTGGAGATATTTAATACTGGTAACATCAAAAAAGATTATTTGATCTTTATTCACTTCTATAGATGGAAACTGCTTGCTCCTTGCCCTTTAAAATAATTCACTGTGGCAAGCAAGCTGAGTCTTACTGAGTGTGAGTGCAAACTTATATTGGTATTTGATATAAGCGGATTCTATCAGTATTCCCAGAATATCTTCTCCAAAAATTACTTTTAAGGGCAATAAATTCTTTTGAAGGAAAAAGAGTGATTTGCTTTTCCTGAATTGAAAGATTCTGTATTTTCAGGTGATGCCATTGGTAGCTCTCAATGAGTTTGAGAGCTCTCCCTTAGTAATGGAGATGCATTATTTTGCATGTCCCAGAACAAGTTGCAACAGTAGAATTTACCCACTTTTTTTGGGGGGGGGGGGGCAGGGGTGAGAAAGGAAGACTGGAATTGGATTTACATGGCATATTGTGACTAGCTAGCCCAGAACATCAATTACATCTAGAGTATTTTTCTCTCTTCCCCTGCCCTCCCTGCTCCCAAAGCTGTTTGCTTTGAGTGTATTAAAAGGGCGGTAGAATGGAGCTAATGATGAGAAAAAACTTTTCTCCTTCAGATAAATGTTCCATTTTTCACGTCTCAGAGCATCTATTTATTGATTATGTTAAAACTGGTAAAAGTGGAGCCGTTTCTTGAAATGTTCAGTATGTATATATCTCATGATTCATACATGAACTGAGTCCAACCCATTTCTACAGTTATTTATGTCTTCTCTTATAGGAAAATGAGTAAATAAATGCAAGCATGGGAAAAACTTGTGGCAATGCATTCCTTATGAATGTGTACTGTGCCTTTAAAAATAATGAAATAAAGATATCAAGACAAATGGGAAAAAGTAGGAAAATGTATGTGAAGAACTTTTTGCTCTTATATGCCTTCATAGATGCAAACACTTGAAGCTGAGGCCCTACCAATATCCTTGGCAGCAGCAGGGCAATAGCAGTAGTGGCAAGGCCAACGCAGCACTGGCAGCCTTTGCCCTTGCCCTTTATTTCCAACCCCTTAAATAAGATACTAAAATTAAGTTCATTGCTCTTGCTAATTTTAATAGGAATATATTATTTTTGAAGAAAAGTGTTTTGTATTGCAAGTTGTTGGCTAAGTGAGGTGGATGACTGTACCCCTTGGTGTGAATAGATGTGAGGGTGAGCTGCTCTGGCGTATCTGAGCACAGGGGGGAGGGTGGTAGGAATAGGGAAGCACAAGCTTTCTCTTAGTTGCTATATATTGCTTGCATGCAATGGAAAATTATACTGGTATGTTGCTGACTTATTTTCTATGGTGCACACAGTATGCATTTACCTGTTTGGAACAGGCCCATTCTGTCACTCCTACTATATGTTGAATTGTACTTTACTTCTGAAATAGTCCCACTGTTTTTGGAAGGAGTCCTTAAATGGAAAGGACCTACTTGGTGAGAAAGTGACAGGAAATGACACATTAATGGGCTCTTTCATTATTATTTTATCACACAGTAATGTTGGAATAACTAGACTTAATTTTTAAAGGCTGCTAATATTAATCTTCTGGACAGTTAGGTAGAGACTTTTTGTCCTGAAGCTCTGTCCTGTAACCCAACTCTGCTTAGAATTGGCATTAGAAATTGTTGTGCTTACTGGGCAATATGACAAGGGGGAATAAATCCAGTCTTTTATTTTTATTCAGACGAAGCCAAAATCTATATCTGTTCAGAATATAGCTCAACAAATCTTGGAACATGAAAAGAAAGGTACTGTTTCTACCTAATGATAACTCGGAATGGAATATTCAGCATTCCTCCCTTGTGCCTCTTGGCTTTCTGCTAACTAACTGTGTGATTGGGAAATGCTTTATTCACAGCTGGGCAAACCTGTGAAATGCTTCACTGTTTAGCTCTCAACACTGTAGTGAGAGCTATTTATTTAGAATCCTTAACTATAGCACAATTTACATATTTTTGATCTGCTCAGGAGCTTTTATCAAAGAATTTCTTTCTTTAAAAAGCGCCTGTTCATTCACATCTTATTACAGTTTCATTAAAAAAAACTGGTATGAATTAATACCTCATTTTGTAAAAAGAAAAAAAATAAGGAAACATTAAATTTTGTCAAAAAGCCCCCCCCCTTTTTATCATTTCAGATCAACATTCCCTTCACATTTTATTTTTTAGTCAACACGCTTTTTTCTGAATAAGCCACAGAAGACATACTCTTTGATCATGTAGAAGAGCACTTAGATTGCTGCAGAAGTCACCCTTTTCTCTTGTGAATAATTAGGTTTACAAAAGAATCATTTTCAGAACTTTTTGGCTGGGAGACCCTTTATGGTTGTGGTGGGAATTGACACAACATACCGTACCGATATTAAATACAGAAAAGGAAAAAAAAAAAATCCAAAGTAATTCTAACATGCTTGGGTGAATCCCTGTGAATCAGATGAACTGATATTTGTCTACATCTATAGACCTGGGCATGCATCATCCCCTGAATTGCCTGGCTTCCTTTCAGAGCTAACACTGGGAGACAGGCAGTAGAGACTGAAAATGCACTACTCTACTACTGCAATAGAGAACTGTAGTGCATTTTGGTAGATGCAGACTGGAAATGAGGGCCATGTCCCACTGCGGGGAACCAAAGCATGGCATGCCCCTGGAGAACAGTATTGAAGGGTACACCATGGGATAGTTTTGCACAGCATAGGCAAAGCCAAGAAGAGCTTGCTCTATGACTAGGGGCCCACAGTCTGCCCCAAAGTTATTTTTCAATTAGTAACAAATAAAGAAGCTAATATTGAGAGAATAATAATGTAGGAGAGAGGTTAGTTACAAAATGTTCTTCTGAGCAGTTGAAAGGTAAAGACATTATTCAAAGTGAACAAGAGTACAATGAATTGTCTTTAAGAAACTTGCACAAATGCCTAACTTTATCTGTGCAACTTCATGTGAGATGTTAACATGCTTTTCAGAATCACAGTTCAAAAGCACTAATGAGTTTTGGGGTTTGCCTCTACTTAAATCCATTGTCACTCCAGACAGAAATACAACATAGATTAGTCTTTTCTGGTCTGAACCTCAGTATAAATGAGAGGGGAAAATATGTCCCCTCATTATTAGGTTTTACCGAATAACTTGCTGTTAAAAATGTGAGTATTCTTATTTAATTTATATCGGCAACATTTAGGGTCTTAGGCAGAGCCAAGAAGAGTGAGAACCAGTTCTAAAAGCCCAAATATCCCTTCCCTTGGGAGTTCATGTTTTAGATATAGTTTCTTAAGGCATATACTGACTGTCATAAAAATACATTGCTGACAATTTCTAGTACTAGCAGCACTCAGATGAATAGCCCTAGTGATGCTGGTGTGATTTCCCCCCGCCCCGAGTTAGAATCAGCCTCATGCATTTCTAATACTTATATATATCTCAAACTATGAGGCACCCTGTTGTAAATGTGTATTATATATCAACACAGATGTTTAAAATATGTTGTTTTTTTTTTTTCCTGTGGCAAGTCCTTCACTCCTTTTACCATCTGAAGTCTGAGTGTTTTGCCTGAATTAGCCCAGTGTGCAGCTGCTTGGAGTTAGCTCACAACAAATGCTGAGGACAGGTATAAATCTTAATTCCTACTTTGCAGACAGTGTACGCAGCGATGCAGGGAGATGCCTGGGGCTCTTCAGGATCCGTAGTCCAGGGATCCTGAATTCCTCATCTAGGGAGCCAGTACTTTGGCCCTCTCCTCCTGAGAGCATTGGCACCTCCCTGCCTGCTGTTGGGGGAATGTGCTGCTGGGCCAGACCCTGCTGGGCGCTGGCACCTCCTTCCCCAGCTCCCTTTCTGGGTGTTTTTCTGACTTTCAGTCTGTTTAATGGAAAAGGCACACCTGATCGTGGCAGGGTTCCAATGGCCAGACCTCTCACTTGGGGATATGGAGTCAAATCCTGTCAGGCTTAAGAGGAAACTGGGTGAAATTTCCTGGGCAAATAATCTAATCTTTAAGGAGTAAAGAGGGAGGATCAACTTTTTTTTCCTTTGTAGGTCACACTTAAGGTGGGGGTAACAATTAATGCAGCTTGGCAATTTCCAAGGCTTTTATAATGTGATGGTTCAAATAAGTTAGAAATCAATCACCTGGATCTTGTGAACATTTTCAGCTCTTTTAAGTCACTTTAGACTATAACTCAAACTCAAGCTGAGTAGTTGGGGAACTGAGACCCATATATAGGAAAAGTCTTTTTTTCTTCTGCTTAGGCAGCGCTTTAAGAGTGGTGGGGAAAGCTGTTGGCTTGCACTTCAAATAGGTGAACATCTGCTGTAACTCTCAAAATGGATGTATATATTTGTTACATATTTCTGTGGGTGTTTTTGTGCAGTAAATATATGATTATATTGTATTTTATATTGTAATCATCTGTCTCCCTCGCTCCTTGAAAGAGAACGCCTTTCTCTTTTTAACATTTGTTCTTTCATAAACCCACAAATGACTACCTAAAGAATAACTAAATATTCACTCTGGCAAACTCAGTGCTCTTTTTGTGAATACCATGCCTTTTGCATTACAACAGCACATGGTGAAGTGGCTTTGTGCTGAAGGACTGATGCATGTCTAATTGGCACAGGCAGCATGATATACAATGATTAAACAAGAAATGATTGGAAATTTTATGTCATATTTTCTCTGTCAACAATGCAGTTTCTGTAAACTAGACTTTTTAAGGGATGTTCACTTTCTGTAAGTGCGTTTTCTGTCCTCTGTCCCTTGCTTCAGGTGAGGAAAGCTCAAAACCAATCCAACCTTTTAAAATATGCTTGACCCAGATCAGAACATATATATTTTTCTGAATGAAAGTGTTATTTGCTTCAAAACACTCAAGCTATATAACTGCACTGCCCTCTCAGTACATTGTTTTATAAGTCTTTATCATTTTAAGCAGGGTTGCTTGGAGGACTACAGCTCACATTATTTGTATATAGATAAATAGATTTTGCAAGATCTTGAACTGCAGTACTTCTGCAGATATAGTGGTACAATATTAATTTAACTTAGTTTAATAATCAGTTTAATAACACCAAAACATTTCACAAGCTTAACTAAAACATTTGGTTTTATGGATATTGCAAAAATAACAAGAAAATACTAATATTTCTATGTTGAATTTCTTCAGAATTTCCATTCTGAAGCTATTTCCTACTGAGACCTATATCAGGATGCAACAATTTAGGTGTTGAAATGCTGGAATTTCCCAGATGATCAAGACTGATTCTTTCACTCCAGTTTTTGAATGTTGTTGCTAATATGCCAGATCTCAAAAGTTCCATTTGAAAGAGAATGCAAATAGCATCAAGCATTATGATGGAATCTGTATGGGATCTGCTCATAAGCTAATTGAAGATAAAGAAGTTTGTCAGAACAAAAGAAATACTTAAGAAAATAAATTTGAGCACTCAACATGGCAATTACTCAGGAAAATCCAGTATGTGAGAAGTGATGGAAATATGGCCTACTAATCCTTCCATGAATGTTAACAGTTGTGTATTCCGAAATAAGAGCTTCCATTAACTTTTCTTCCAAGTCTGCTATTTTTCCTCAGGTTTTACCTTTTGGGTATGTATTTATATTCAGATTTACCTAACAAAATTAAAAGTATGTCAGACTGAAGTAATTATCCATTAGATACAGTACAGATTAACTGAAAGAGGAAAAAAACCACATCAGTCAGACTAAATAGCCAAAGTATGGAACATTTTGAGTTCAGGTCTCTGAATATGAATATCATATATACATACAGCAGGTCTCTGCTTTATGTTCAATCATTGTATATATTTTTTGGTATATATTCAATCACAAGTTTTTGTATTTATCAAAAAAAAAAAAAATTGCCCACAGTGTTCCTAGCCATTTAAATAAATTCTGTGCTTTTTCCATAAGATCCACAAAAGGGTGCAGAAACATTTACTTATGGTTCAAAAAAAAAAAAAAATTGTGACATTAATAAATACTCCTTATAAAGAGAGAAGTTATTGTTCTTTCTAGTTTTCATGCTGAAAGTAGATTATTACTTTAATAGATACAGAGAAAGGTTTTTCTGGGGCTTCCAACAGAAAAAAAGCATCCAACTTATCTGAGGCATGATGGGATATTTTGCTGCCATTTTGTGCCATTTAGACAGTTTCCTCTGATTTTTCAAATAAACATTTGATACTCTCTCATGGACCTGGTTTCTATGCTGCTCTTTCTTTTTCTGAGCTTTCCAAGCTAACAAAATACTGGCTAGCAGCTGCCATTGCTTGTTCTAAATTTTATATGGTTTAACTGATGTTACTGGTGAACCTGTTTAAATAGCTTTCCAAGGACATTTAATAAGGTAAAGAGAAACAAACTCATTAAACCATGTAAAAATCCAAAATCTGTGGGGAAACTGAGAAATTATTTTTTTTCCAAAGACCAGATCCAAATCAAATGAGTTAATGCAAAGGTTCCACCTTCCTTCTGTGTGCTGAGGATTTTGACAGTAGGAGCTCGAGAGATTCCCTGTATGCCTTTATCATTTTGGTTTATTTGGTCATCCCAAATATTTGGTCATTTTGTTATTGCCCCAGAATCCACTGTTGCCACATCATAAACATTTCTCAATTCCCCACTATACCAGCCTAAACAATATTTTTAACAAGACTAGTTATTTTGGAATAAATTGAGCCTCGAGTGCTAACCTACTTCAGACACATTGCTCTAGTTACTCCGACTCCCTCTGATAGGCAGTATGCATATATATGTTGTAGCAGATGGTGCACAGTTCAAGTAATTGCAAGCTTCTATGTTTTTTCTTTTTTCTAGAAGCCGGACACAAGAAAACCATTTGTTTGTGGTTTAGTGGATTCAAATTAGAATAAATATAGAACTACACCTTTCAAATATGCAATTTTCACCAGCTAACCTTAACTATACGTAAAGGACCACTTCCTTTTTCAGGTTTAATATTTAGCAACCAGTAATTTAATGCCTAAGATGCTTTACTAAGCAGAAATACTATGAGCTTGTATTTGGAAGAGAGATTTAATGCCAACAAACTTTCACTTGGGCCTCTCAAATGAGCTTTCCAAATAATACCAAGTAGACACAATTTTGTGAAAAAAGGATTCAAATAAATAAAAGGAATCACTTATGAAACAAGAATTTAGCATGCCTAATATAATTATTGCTAAAACTTTGACAGTAGTCATTGAGGCCAACATAACTCTAGCCTGGAAAAAGGCCATATAAATTTGGGTAGGTTTGACTTTATATTATCAGATCAGGCTAACTGAAAGACTATCTCATATCAGTTTTCTACTTAGTTAAATCTTTATATTTTTCATTTTCTAAAGCCATTATAATAATGTTTGAAAAAATGCAATCATCAAAACAATCTAAAAGAAACTTATGAAGAATGAGAATGGGAGGGTTCCAGTTTTTCTGTCACTTGGGAAAACCACCCAAAATTATGACATGAGAGCAGTATTATGCATCTACTAACAATGGTGCAACACAGGAGAACATTAACCATTATGGTATAGAACTGCCCAGGAAAACAAATTTGAATCTGAAGAGTAAATGGATGGACTAATCAGGGAATGAAAGTGGAATTTCAATAGTGACAGTCCTGCTGAAATGCTTTCCCTTGTACTTCTGACTAAGAACTACAATTCTGTTTGTATTCTGTCATTGTTACCCTTTGAAACTCGCATTCTTGTGCTATATCTTTAAAATGGTGTTTTGTAGTTAAAGAGCTAAGAAAAGAGAAGAACATCTGCTTAAGAAAAATGAATCCATCATAAAAATGATAGGCACAAATGCTCAGCAGAGAACAGATTTGTTTGCAATAAAAATAATACATTAGAACGGTCATGCCAAGCATAGCACACATGCAGCAAAAAGCAGTCATCTAGCAAAACATGTTGTAAGCATGATGAACTGTGGTGAAATACTGAAGTGCATTAAATATATTAGCAGCAGTACAAACTAGTGCTGTTTAATACAGAGGCAGAGTACTTCATTGGGCTTTTACTAATCAGAATAATATTTGTAGTCAATTGTTTTTTGCCATTGGAAATAAAGCAACCGAAATGAATGTCAAAATCCTTGATGGAACTGAGTGCCTTGCAATCACAGCAAGCAGCCTTACTGTGTGAAGAATTAAAGAGCATAAAGAAGTGGAAACATCAGATTTGAACAGGACAGGTATACTTTAGAGCAGGAGGTTCTGCATAATCTGGAGCATAAAGGATGGAAGTGGGGGTGATGACATAGGTGTGCAAGCAGAGGTGTATGGAGCAGGACACCAAAGACTTTAATTACTTTATTGAAATACTTAAAAGACAGGGTACCAATAAGAAGGGTATATCATATTGATAGAGATACCAATGCACCATTAATGTACTTGCAGCTATTAGCAATAATAGATGGAGTTATCTGTGTACAAAAACTGCAGATCAAACTTCTTACAGGAGAACATGAGAAGCTGCTGAGGAAAGACATATAGCAGCTGACACAGTTAAAAATGTGATCATGTATTGATAAAGTCAAGCATATTGAAGATCTGTAAGAAAGGTCATCAAATGTTAATGTTACAGTGAGAAATGTGCAATGTACAAAACTTGTTAGAAAGAGCCAACAGTGAATTTTTCTGTCCTTTTAATATAAAATGGTAAGAACAGAAGAATATACAATATACAACAAGAATATGTAGGTTATATGTTAGAAAACCTAAGTAGGAAATTCTAATTAGGAAAACTACTAGGAATACCTTGAGGGGAAATAAATGCTACACTGTGCTACCCTTTGAGGCCATACAATCCTTCATGTTTGAGGATAAGGCTAGACAAAACCTCATTCCACTCATAGCTGGCACTGCTTCATTGCATTAACGGGTGACTTTCTGCAAGGAAGGTCCCTTGCAGCTGTATATTTCTGTGACTTGAAAAGAGCTGAGCAGAGTGTTTCCTGAGCCCCATAAAACTTCAGCTCTCCTTGTGGTAGTTTTATATTTCAATGGTGTCTGTGCAGTATTACCTCAGCAGCTAAAGAACCTATACATCATATTTAGAGACTGGGGATGAACTAAAAGCAGTAATGGATGAGCTTGGGTCTGAAATTACCAGCAGTAAAAGAATATCCTTATATATGACAATGAAAAGAGCCGAAGGGCTGCCCTCTGTTTCACATTGTTGCACCTTGCATGGTACCTAAGGAGCTTGCTTACAAAATCAAAAGCAACAAAATTCCATATGGATTTTGGGATACGTCAGCTTTCTTTTAGGGTATAATTTTGTTAAGGTATCTTTAAATATTTATTTCCTTATTTAGGCATTATTTATACTAGACTGTGACAAAATATTGGCTTTGTAGTGACAAAGGTGTTCAGCCAGATGCAAGCAGGGCAAAAAGTTAATGTACAAAGGCATATCCTAAAACACAGTGATCTATCCAGTCTGTCAAAATATCCAGAGAAACTCATTCCCACTTTATCTGAAATAAATGGCTCATTGAAGTTGCTTTTTGAGGAGAATGCAGAATGTCAATGGGATGAGTGACAAGATCTCAGAGAGGTGTTCCTCTAAGGTCAATGGAGAGCCTGAGGTATTGATGGGCGTATGGCCTCCTGATTTGAAAGACTGTCCAGGATGCAAGCTTACACACAACTGAATGAAACCTAAGTGAATTACATTCAGTGTGGAAAAAGTCATGGAAGTGTGATTAAGGGAGAAGAAAAAATGTATTGTTTTTTTTCTTTTGTCTGGGAAGTGAGGATTTTCAGATAATATCTTCAGTGAAAAGATGAGGCAATATACTTGAGCACTATGGCTTGCTTGTATTGTGGTTACTTTTTCTTACCAATTACATCATTGTTTCTCAAATGAAGGCCCGTTCTGAGGACAGGGAAGATGAAAGGGGCATGAGAGGTAGTCAGGAGGGATGTGATAACATTTGCAACTACAAATGGTGGTGTTGTCCCATAGGGCAGTGTATCCAGACTAGTTGAGACAGTGCTAAGAAGAGCAGAGTTCACTAAGGAGCAGGACATAAGGAAAAATAACTTGGGAAATGCTGGATTAATCTCTCGGCCTACATGCTTCTTGGTCTTGAATCATGCTTCTTTCCTTTGTGTCTTCTGTAGATGTGACTGATCTGCAGTCAACTCCTCTGCTTGGACCATTTATCCTGGTTAGAGGCCAAAAGAGCTCTGAGCACTAGCTCAGTAATACCCCAACTAATATTTTCACAGTTGAATAAACTGTGCTGCATGAAAACCTTCATCATTCCTTTTATAAACAGTTTGTTTTCCATCTTAACCAGGTACTACTTATTCCTCCACTCCACAGTCCTGGATGCCTGTGGCTTGTAAGTTATGCAGACATTTATTAGTACATAGCAAAGAGGGCTATTGCTTAAATTCATGTCAGATGAGGGAAATACAGAGTAAGCGTCAAAGGCTAAGAGGAATTTATCTAAAAAATTCTATTGTTTAATTTATTCAGATTTAAACTTGTTTTTAAAAAGGCACTAATGAGGCTCCCTTTTCCCCTTAAGGCCTTGTTCTGCCTCCATGAAAAGAGATAGTACATTAATAGGGTTCTCAGTATTGAGTACAGCAACAAAGTGAAATGTGTATATCCCCATGAAAGGAGACACGGAGCAACTCTCACACTGAAGCAGCATGTGTTAGCCACACTACCTGAAACAGGTCCTCCTGGCATGGCTTAATGAGGAAGACAGAGGCAGGCATTTCTCCCTTAAAAGGCAAAAAGTATTTGAGTATCTGATCAAATTATTCTGTTGTGCTTCCTTTATTGTACAGTGGTCTCATACCACTCTTGATTGGATAGGTCATTACTGCGCTGCAGCATCACGGGACTCTCATATTTATCTCTCTGTCCCAAACATGACTGACAATGCACTGCGAGACAAACTCCAACAAATCTGACATCCTCGCATTTTTAAAATGCCCAGGGTCTTCAATGGGAATTTGTCACTGAAAGGGCAAAGCCAGACAAAATTTCAGCCCCAAAGGCAGTACAGAACCAGCAAAATTTGTCTCTTTATTGCATTTGAATTTATTATCTTCAGTTATGTATCAATGCAATTCATATTGGCTAGACATGTGATTGTCCCCAGAAACCAGATATAATTACTCTGTGAAATCCGATACTAATGGAATCAGGGATACCAACAGTATTCATCTCTCTGTCTATTTGATATGCTTTCCAACAGTGATGTTAAATACACTTATGGTCCAATGTCACTCATGCAGTTTTATAAATCTTCACCCTTTATTTCACCTGTATTTGTGAACGCTATACTTCTAGATTTGGTTCCCTAATTCAACTGGAATTACAAACTGCAGCCACAAAAAAGGCTGCCATAGCATTGTACAGGCCTCTGTTGCACCTTCTTTTCATCCCAAGAAAAAGATCATGGCCCAGAATACATTCTCCGGTCTGAATGATTTCACCTGTAATCGAGAAAATAGTTTCCAGTAGCCAGTCTTTAATGGGAGGTAAATTTCAGGGGTAGATAAAACCTGCCTCTATTTTCTTCTGTGAACATAAGTATGAAACAGAGATGCAGATTTCATTTTGGTGGATTTCAACTGCAAAACAAAAATTGCAATAATCTTATTTTCTGAACTGTTGTTTAAAGGAATACAAAACCTCTTCAGTCATGTGTTGCAACATGTTCTTTATTATGGAATTCTGTGTTGCTTAAATGTAACATTGAACTGAATTTGTTTACAATACTAAGGCAAAATTCAGGCCTATTGCTTGAGGAGGAAGTTGTTTCTAAGAAAGTATAATGGAACAGCCAAGCATGAATAAGTGCATCAAGATTGTTTTAGGGTAATAAACACAAGTTAAAATATGATTAGAAAGAAACATGAACAGCTGATTACAAGTAAATTCTGTGAAAAGAGAATACAAATTAAAAATGGTATTGATATTACTCTGCATGAAAAAGCATAGCTTGATGTTTATCCTAGGTTTGCTCATTGATCTTTGTGTTTATCCAAGTACTTGCTTGAGTAAGCAAAAATAATACCCAAGTCCTTGTTGAAGAAAAATATATGCACATTTCCTCTAAAAAGATTGCTGCCAAGGCTAAGAAAATGAAATCTTACCTTCTTTCTGGCAACAGGCCTATCAAATGCAGATTTTATTTGCTTACTGAGGTGAAATCTCCCTTTTTAAGGAAATCTGTCATTACTGAGACAATTGGTTCCCTCAGGGGAAAAGTGGGTGTGTAGATGCAAACTTCATAAGAAACAGAAAAGTTCATGCCATAAATAATTACCAGAGATAATTTTTGTTAGAAGAGACATTGAGTATCTTCTCTAGTGGTGATAAATTCTACTTTTGCTTCCATACTGCATTAATCTAGTCAGAATGATACTAACTTTCAGTTTCGTTCTGCTTTTTATCTTGAGTCCTACTCTAGCAAGACATGGTTGCATGAGTGAGGAAAAACCTTCTGTTTTTATGTTCTTTCTTGCAGAATGTTTGTATTTTTTTCTCAAATGGTTAACTTATAACGCTAGATAGGTACCCAAACAGCCCTTTAAGGTACTTTCTAAGGCTTATTTCCTTCCCTCCTCCCCCTTCCCCCATATGCCTCCTTTTTGGAGGTACATTTAATTTTAAATTAAGATTTTGCAAAGATCTTTTCCGCCATTTTGTAAAATCAGGGTATGGTATACATAAGCAAATAAACTTAGAGATGATGGGTGTGATGACCCAGACTACAGCAGAAGGAGCTCAGAACTGTGTAAAGAATAATTATAAGCATCAAGAAAGTATAACATATGCAAAGAAAAAATGTCTAATAACTGAGGTCTCTAATCTTAGCTGGCAAAAAGATAACAAGTTCCAGTGCATGCCAGATGAATACAGAGAAGGTGCAGCTTGATATCCTTTGTAGCCTGAGCATACTTAATCACCAGAGCAGCTTAGTGAGAACATATCTACATGGGCAGGTGCTGACATAAACAGCTCTGAGCTGGCCAGATTTTATTTAAATACCTGCATTAATTGAAGACTATCCCTTGCTAATGTACTCTTCAAAACAAAGCTAATGAGGTACTACCAAGTTCTTCAAATACCTACTTTTTAACCTCCCCCAAAATACCAACCTGTTTGTGTGAAATAACACAATCCATAGAAAGTCATTTAAAAAGGTTTAATAAGAACATAGAAATATGTTTTGTCCAAAATAACTGTTTGGAGATTTTATAGAGTTAAGATCATAGAAACAAACTGTAATTGCTGGGATCCAGATGATAACATAGGCATGTTTTTGTGGTTGGGGCACAACTAAAGATTTCAATTTAAGAAGGCTAAGCATGGTGTTTTGGGTTTTTAGAAATGGTAAACTGCAAAAATGTAGATATTATATTTCCATCCAAATCTTTTTATATATTAGTAAGCTCTTTCATTCAGTATTGGCAATACCATAACAAAAAGGAAAAAGGACAACAGAAGTTGTACACAAAAAAAGAGGAACTGAGCCATTGGCTCTTTGTTGTTTCTATATATCCATGTGTGACATTCAGTGGTATTTCCTCAATATGTTGAACACAGTGGATGATGAAAGAGGTGGAATTCTTTCATGTATAGTTAGCTGTAGAAAAAAAAAAACTTATCTTCATAGACTGTTTCACGTGAAAGTTTTCTAACAAAAATTGTGCCACTCCTATATTCTCTCTGAATCTTTTAGTTATTTTTAATGAGACTTCCTGAAGGGCTGGAGCATGCTTATAAATTTAGCCCTGAATGGGGAGGGTGGAAATCAAGTGTGCTAAGCAGATACGCACTGAGTATATCGAGTGATGCTGCTGGAACCCCTGGATCCCTTTCTGCTTCTCAGCTACCCCAGAGGATCTGCTCAGACTGCAGATAAGGGGACATATGCCTCTGCATGCTGCCCTTCTCCCTTGTGCACAGGGAGAGGGACAGTACGGCCAATGCTTCAAAGATATGCTTTTCTTTAATCCCTTTCCTTCTATTCCAGGCCTTTCCCTGCCTGCTTGTTCCTTATGTATTTACCATAGGAAAATGAGTTCTTGACATACAGTTCCTCTTCTTCCTTTCCACCTATATCAGCAACAACCATGTGTATAGGCTGTACAGTGATTAGGGATATGTGGCAACTTTCTTTCTCTGATGCACTTGTGCAACCAGACATGTTGGACTGTGACCTGATCCCAGATGCTCTTTAGAGTATGTAGCCAAAGATCAGACAAACCAGGTAACATAGGAACAGCCCAAACTACAATGAAGTTGCATGTTAGAGGATGACAGTGCTTTATGTCTCAGCAGGGCTGCTGGGATGTCTTTGAAATATTGCATTCACCATGTTCATACTTCTTGATACTTTCCCAGGAAGTGGTGTTAGATCTTCCTTAGAGTTTTGTTTAGTTATCTTCTCTAGAAAAACCAAACAGTTTGCCCGTAAAACTGCAAAGTAAGCTCTCCAGAAGATTTTATGCAGAGAAGGAAGCTGAAAGTATGCAATTACCTGCTTACAGGAACTTTTATATGAGGTAAATTCTCTTTGGCTTGAAACGCTTCATAACGAACATGGTGCGGACATTAGCCAACTGACATGAATAACAGCTTGATATGTAAGAGCTTGTTAAAAGAATCCATGTCACTGATGCAAAAAATGGCAGAGACGCATCTTGTTTAAAGGATAAATGTCAGTCTTGAGCTGGCTGTGCTGTCATGACAGCACAGGTATCACCTAAGGCTAACATCCAAGTATCTGACTAGCTTTTTTATGTAGGTTCTTGACTGTGTTTTGCTGTGGCTACATAGACAGTAATGCCCAGAGTAGTGTGGATGCACCTCTGTGTACCTCTTATCTTCTGTAGAAAATTTAGTGTTTTTTTCAGATGACTTCTAGCAACAGTGAAATGGTAACATGGGTGTAAGTGTGAATGGACCGTCCTGAAAAATGATGTTTTGTAGTAAAAGCATCAGAGGCCTGTACTCATTAAAGATTTTGTGCTGACCCTGCTTTGCTACTGTGGACTATAGCTAGAATAAAGATACTAATTTTTGTACAAGTAGAAGAAAATTGATAATTACAGATGTAGCAGTAAAGTATTCTGGAGTAAAAAGAAAGATTTTGTAAACTTTCCAGTCCTTCCAAATGACCTGAACAATGAAGGAAGGAAATACGTTGCTCTGACAAAGCAATGGACCTAGGGAGTGTTTCCATCCCTACTTTCCTGGATTCTGTGGTTTGACAGGGGCTGGTACAGCTGCTGGTGAGCAGGGTTGCTGGACAGACGTCCTGCAGCTTCTGCGTCATGTGAAAGGGAGCAGACGCTACAAAGCTCAGTGCTGCTGGGAAAACTTACCTTGTGCACAAATCAAGTGCCTGCCTGCACTTGAAATGTCTGGTTTTGTTTTGTTAAAGGAATAGATGCCAAGAAGTTATAGCTGGCTTTCCCTAAAATCTTTCTCCTGACCATCTACAAAATAGGCAGTTTGCTTTTACTTCAATTTCATAGCGTGATACCCTTTATTTCAGCTTTACTACTGTCTGTCACAGTAGATACATAAGCTGTTTTAAGGTGGATTGGTAGATAACACAGGGTTCTTTTTTAATAATGTACTATTAATGGCAGGCAATTTCTCAGCTTGAAATACTTCTGTTGGTGGAACATTTGTGCTGTGTGCAACAGCTCTAACATGTATGTTATCAGTACACAGTAGTACAGAACAGGCTCATGAAGAATTATTTGGAAAGCCTGTTCACCAAATACATCACCCTGAGTGAGGTCCTTTGTTGAAAGATGCTTCCAGCTACTATGAGAGTATTCAAATAAAATTCTTTCATGTGTCAGGGAAATATCTGGATCCTATCCATGAGTGGTTGGAAACAGTGAATAGTATATTAGAAGTGTCAAATATCAAGGGTCCAAATGTAAGTAAATGTTCTTTCTACGTATAGAAGACTCTAAGCTGTAAACTAAGAGTTAAATATTCAGAAGGTTGACCTCAGTACCTTCAATGGGGTGCTAAGTGTACCTGATAGTGTCTGGAAAATTGTATATTTCAAATTGTGGAATAAGTAGAAGAATGAGCTAGTATTTTTCTGACTCAAAAATACGAAACCAGATTCCAAGAGAGATTATGACTTTAAATAGAAGGTTCTCCGTGAATGGAAGAAAGACCCATGCAGGAGTAGAGTTCCCGGGAGAATTGGAGCTGAGTCAGGTTTCTTCTGGAGATTGCAGAGTTTAGAGGGTGAACAGAGAAGCACAAGATCTGATCCCTCCTCCACCTTAACACATTACACTATGCACAAATTTTCTTCTGTCTTGGGATTTCATTGAGCTAATTACCCAAATTGTCCTTCTCTATATCCCTCTTTTAGCACATGACAGAAGGAATTTATAAATACTAGAAGTGATATTCATTGTTTTACTAAAAGTTTCAAGTAGAGATAAAAGTTCTGTTTATTTTGGAAAGCAGCCATAGGCAAAGCTTATTGGCTGCTTCAGTGCCAACTTGAACTGCAAATACAGACAGTGATTCTCTTTACCCTGACCACAAAGCATGTAAACCCTTGAGCCACCTAAAGGATGTCCCCATTTGTGAAAATTAATGTGAACCTTTCAGTCCATGCAGTCTGTATGCATTTTCTTGTGTTTGTAATGTAGAATTTTCCTCCAGTATTTTAGGAAAAGTTTAATATCTTGAGACTGCAAACCAGGCTATATATAATGGTCAGAGTTTCAGCTGGCAAACATCTGAGAAGCTGAGGAAGATTTCACTTGGATTTGCCTAGATTTAAATGTTGCTCAGACTGGATAGAGGCAGTAAAGAAATGGTAGTAACAGCATAAGGCTGGAAGATATTAACACATGGCCAAAAACTATAAGACAGCAGACATTGCTCTCTGAGAAAGTTTATCATATATGTTGTTCCCATATGGTAGAAAGTATAAGAAAACACCACAGGTGTATTTCAGACAGATCAGCTGCAGCACAGGGAGAATGGGGGGAAATACTGCAAACAATACCTGAAAGCTAGTCTTATGAGAGGTCAAAAATATTCTGAAATATTTTTTAATTGTTTGGTGTTCTCCACTAGTTCAGTTTAATTTACTTTTTTAAAAAGCAAAATATCCTAAAAACACATGTGAACAAAAAGTGCATTTTGACTGTATTTTCTTTTAAACTTTTAGAGCTCTTTATCTGGTTATTCCAAGACTGTACGTATTGGCACATTGAGTAAGTTCCAAATAATTCAATAAAAAAATGACAAAAATATACCTTCCAGGCACTGAGTTTCTGAACAAGGTTTACACAAAAAAAGGAGTTCTTCGGAATCATTAAAAAATTAACTGATTACTCCTAAGATTGATATTGATAGGACAGGAGAAGTAAAACTTCAGTGTATTATGTTTAACGGCATAGTCCCTTTCAAAGGGCAACGTAGGCCCAGTCTTCCCATGATATCCTCTATTCCATTCCCAACACAAACAAGTCACTGAATGATAAAGTAAGGTTTAAAGGCTGGAGTGTGACTAACAGCTGGTGACAAAGGTGTCACTACTGTCTGCAGCTTTAAAACATGGCTTTGTATAGGCTTGAATATAACTGGCATTGCCAGGTAGCGTTTGCATTCCTCCAGTGGGCTAACTGCTACAGCACCATGATGCTACTTGTACCTCAGTGAGTTTAGTTTTGTAGAAACAGTAAGTCAGAGGTAGCAAACTGAGGGTTTGAGGTTTTTTGTGTTGATAACCACTTATGAATATTCTCTCCCATCTTTCTGTGATGAAAAGGATGTGATGCAGCTCAGCTTGCCTCCTCTCAGGCAGCTCTCTTCTATGCATGATTTTAATATGTTGTGAAAAATACCTGGTGCACTCTCTCTATATTTAATTATTTTGATCCTGTAAGTCTTTGCACTTGATGCATGCATTTATGAATCTTTCGTCAGCTTCATTTTTCAAGAAAAAACATGTGCCTCCAGTGTTGGTAAAAGCACAGTCTTTGTAAACTTAATATCCAGCTTTTGGCTTAAAAACAAATCTATTTTTATCAAAAGCATAAACCTATATGCAAACGCATCACTTACTATACCTAATGTCGATGGTAAAGTAATAAAATGTGTGAACACAAACGCGTGCTGCTCACTTTGTATAAAGTTTATCTGATAGTCATGACGTTCTTTTCCTGTTGCATGTCACTTCTGGAAACACCACTATCTTTCAGAATAGCTTTAGCTTTCTGGAAAAGTGATGGATTTTATTTAGAAATTGTTTTCTCCTATCTACCTGTAAACATCTCCATTACATCAACAGTTATATTTTCCTATTGGAATGCACAGCTTTCCTTAGGGATTGTGCAGCTACCTAGAAAGATTGCAGCTATATTTCCCATTTCTACCCAGTTGTTGTAGGCAAGATATTTTCTTCCAGAAAGGTCCCTGAAGCAATGTATAATGAGGGAAAAGTAGAAGCACAGTTTCATTTTTATACCAAGGGCATGAGGGAAATGCCATGACAGCTGTGAAGTCTGAGGTATTCTTTAGTGCAGAGTTCACATGGGCAACTCTTCATCCTCCACTGAGGAAAGAGAGGTTTCACAGAGGTTTCAGTGATATATTCCTTTTCAAACTTCTTTCTTCTGGGTAGAGAGTGTGGACATATGCGTTACACAATACCTGCAGTTCTACAGTCAGAAGTAGGTTATACATTGGATCAGAAAAATTTCAAATTAATATTTGTTAAAATGAAATAATCATTCTGATGTTGGAAGGTGCATAGAGGAATGCTACATGCTTGATAAGAAAAATATCTGTGTTAATTTTTTTACACTAATGCATATTATCAGCAAGTCCATAATCTGGAATTTTACTGTTGAAAATCATCCTGGAATGTGCTTTGTCCTATGGTACCTGCTTTGTGGCTAGAAACCTTGGCCTTACTTTGAGTCTCAATCCTTCTCCCATGTACCTCAGTGGTGCGTACCGTATTTCAGTGTAAGCAGTCAGTGATTGTGAAGCAGTCTGTCTGTGACACTTCTCCCATTTTTAGAGGTTTCCTTTCCTAAACGTTAAGACAAGCTTAAACTCTGGAAAAGGTCCATAAACCAACAGTAAGAGTTTACAGATCAGTATAAATGGTTTGTTTATAGACATTTGATTTTTTTCCATTTGAATCTGTTGTTTCATTTTCTAACAATAATTATTTTGTATGTCAAAATGTGAAGTGTTTACTATTTTTGGAAATTCCATATGATTCTTTTCCAAAATTAAAAGTCACTGAAACTTGCCCCTTCATATGAACATTTCCAATTTCCACAAGCTGGTGTTTTCCAATAAAAAATGTCCTTTTTTTGCCAAAATTTTTGCAGCCATTTCAGTGCGAGATACACCAGCCCTCTCCTTGGTCCTTACTACTTTTTAGCGAAATTGATTTCAGCCATAGTAAAGACTATGCTAAAGATGAAAGTTGAAATTACTTTAGACTGAATTTTACCATTTCTTTTTTATTCTTTATCTTATCAGCTGTTACATTTTCTTAAATATGCCAGCGCACAGGCTTCTATCTAATATTTCCAATAAATGATAGGGGCTTCTGCTTTGTAAGATTGATTAGGAAATATTTAGATAGTCCTTCCTGTCTTGCTGAGTGTGAAGTTGTGCAGCTGTAAAGGAAAGCCAAAAAAAGGTTTAATTCATAACATTTGTGCATTTTTTCATAGAATTTTGCAGATGTTCCTTTCTGGTGTGGCTTTTTATTTGGCTTAGCCTCTGCTTTGTTCTCATATTTCAAATTTCAGTATGAAGTAACAAATGACTGTGGTGCACAGAGAATTTACAGATGGATCATGATTTCTCTTTTCTTTTTCCACACTGTTTTGGAAAAGTTATATTGCTTTTAACTTTTGACAAAGTTCTTTGAAAAATATAATGACCATTGAGAATTTCTTGATACACATGACACAAAAGCTGAAGCAAAAAAGTATAAACCATTGAGGACAAGCAAAATTAGAATTTTTCAAAGATTGACTGGAAATCGCTAGTGGATTATGAGAGTAAAAAATGTGACAGGCAAATTAGGTATTGCCTTAAAGAGGGCAATGTTTTGTTAAAACACTGAGTCGCATGGTGCTTCTGGTTGTACCTGTTTAAAGCATTAATACAGTGTACAGGCTTTCTAAAACACAGCACTTGTTGGGATTAGATGGTCACAGACTGCTAAATTCTCTGGCCCCCTCTACAGGCATGCAAAGCCCAAGAAACAATGCAAATGTCCTGCTGCATCTACACTGGGACAAAATGGGAAAAAGAAACCCAAAGGCAGCTGTACAAACCCACCGCCATCCTGCACATCACCAAACTGTGAGGCCTGTTGGCTCGGAGCCGATGGGTAGCGGGAGGGAAGGGGAGAACACGTCTTTACCCACACAAAGCCCTTGCAGACCAACGGGAGGCTGCAGCATCTGCAACAAGCCCAGGTGCCCACAGTGCATGGTCAGTACAAGGTGCCTTATGGCTGTACTACTTAATCTGGGAATAGATCTCACTTGCATATTTTCTAGGCAGTAATTAAGACCAAATGACTGACACAGTGACAGCCATCCTCACAAAGAAATTTCATGCAAACTACTAAATAAAATAGGGTGCTAACCACTTCTGGTTTTATGTCAGACCTACAGACACCTACAGACCTAGGATGACTTAAATATATTTTAAATAGATTTGATTATCTCTGAGCCATATGAAAGATTTCTCTTCTCCTTCCTTTCCTCTCCTCCTCTCTTCCTTGCACATACACACGTGGAAGCACACTGATCCTTTCTTCCTCCGGAAGGATACCAGGACACTCTGTAAAGCATTTTCTAGGATTTGGAATAGAAAGGACTCACAGATATAATGAGATAATATTAGTCACTAAACAGGATTTGGGAACAAAAATACTCTGAGTTCTGAAAAGAATAAATTTTCTATTAAAGAGGAAAAATGTGCTGAAGAGCTAAAAGCACTGCATGATAGTGTTACTTAGTGAGCTGTTAATTTTTCCTGCAGAAGTTCTCTCCCATAGGAATGTGTCATACAATTATAAAGATGTACAGAGCACGTAGTGGTTTTTTTTTTTAAACTCGAGTTGGCTATCTTTTCTCTTGGAGAAAATTCTTCTTGCTGGATATATGAGCCACAGGTTCTTACCAAGATCCCCCTCTTTTTCCAGAAAGTGGACTGTGTTGACTAGTATTAACAAGCACCCCTTTATACCTTTCCTTCAGCGAGTACAAGGATCTTTTGAGCTCTGTGACGAAGGTTTGTTCTTCCTGCAGTTTACACAGTGGGCTAAACTCTGCTCTGGCTCGTAGCGCTGCGACCCCGCGGAGCAAGTTCAGTCGGGTCATGTGGGGATAACTGGAGCTGACCTCCTGACTGTCATTACAGAAAAGTAGAAAGAATCTGCCTTTCTTACTTGGTTTATAAATGTCCATTTTTTCCCTATTTTTTTAAAGCATATTAGGAGCTTAATTCATATTCTGAGCATATCAATAGAGTATTTTAAAAGCAAGTTCTTGGTGGAAAGCAACAATATTTTACTGGACATTCTGGAGTACCTCAGCAACAGATTGTTTTTTCCTCAGTAGCGTGGAAATGGCACTGCAATAGAGTGCAGAAAAGCCTGTAGCACTCACACTTCTTTATATGTAGCCTGTGAGCTGGTCCTGGCCTCTCCATAGGAAATATAGATATTTCCTGTTTTGTAAGATGTTCTTGAGCCAGCAAGAGAGTGAGCAAACTTGAAAGCAGCTGCTTCAGGCAAAGTATGTCCCTAAAAAGTATACGTTAAATTTTCTGTAATATGTTTGGTTTGCTTGATTTCTCACATTACACTTTCTGTAAATACCTTAATCTTCTCCACTGTGTACAGATGTGCATGAAGAAAGTATATGCTTACACCCAAAGAGGTGTTCATTGGGACACAAGTCACAAAACACAATCTGCTCACCTGCCTCAGGGATGGATCTTGTGCGTCATGTGCTTTGTGCTCCAGCACAATTTTTGAAGTAATCGCTGCCTTTCTGAATCATTTTGCACAGCAGGAGGTGATATAGTTCAAAATGCTTTATTTTTAACCCAAATTACACTCTGTCCCTTGCTTCTCTCCCTCTCCTCCCTCCCCCTTTAACCTTAGGCTACTGAGTAGTTTCAGCTTTCACAGGTCTCAGTTTATGATTTGTTAAAGCTATTGCTATTTCCTGAATATCTCTAGATTCCTTTCAGAGGAAAGTTCTGACATGCCCTTACAAAGAAAGCTGGAAGCAACTTAATCCTGCTCTATTAAAATCCAACTGCAAATACAAAATGTATAATTTTTCACTGGAACAACAGATACCTTTCTGTATTGGAAAGATATAGTTACACAAGTAACCATCAAGCTAAGATCTAGTAAGAAACCATGTCTTTTTCTTATTTTTGCTGTTTCTATGAAGATATCAATTCTTCTGCTTCATGGGACTTTAATGTACTTCCTTAAAGGATGATCAAATATGAGGGGAAATTATTCCTATGCAAAGGAATAGCTCAAGAACTGAAGTAATTCTGAAATGTGCTTTTAGAATTTTTCTCTGGTAAGGTCAGCAATATATTAGGAAATACACAGACAGAAAGGAAGCCACAGGCTAACAGACAAAAAAGTTAGAAAAAAGGTTATTTCAACATATAAGTTGAATTATTAAATGGGTACTGACCATGCTATGTTTTGTTAAGGATTTTTTTTTCCATTTTTAAAATTACTCCTTAGCTATCTCTCTACCTCTTAGTCACTAGTTATCAGCTTCAGTGAAGGGTACGTCAGAGAGGGACTGTCCTCATGAAAAACTCCTAAGGATTGGGAGGAGCATGGAAAACAAAACTCCAACTCCCCTGGCTGGCCTTAGTGAAGTGACAAACATTATGTAGAGGCTGCTGAACGAGATGGGACCAGAAAGGGACAAAATGAATTGAGGAAAAGATGGATAGATAAGAGGGAGTTTATTCATGGCTTTGAAGCATGAAGAAGAAACCTTAACTAGATGGGAAACAGGCGGGCCTTATGAGGAGCATGTCATTAGATGAATAAATGACACAAAGTTACAAGTGTCCTGTGTTCCACTGCATGAGTTAGTCATGTTAATCTTTGACACGATTTTTCAGAAACTAAGGAGTATTTCATCAAATCCTGTTCATAAGTGATACTGAGACTGTGGAAGTTAAGTGCATATGGTGGCAAGAGTCAGATCTTTTAATTTATATGTGCATCTGAGGGTGAATGAATGCTTAGTTTTACAAGGAATTTTTTTGAATTACTGAAGACCACATTGAATCTTTAATGATGGGCTTCCTTACATTGATTTTCATTCTTGACATTAACAATTAGAAATTGTGAACCTTTTTCCAACTCTGCCACTCCTGCTGAATGTTGGCTTAGGCAAGGGAAGATCAATTCTTTTTTTTTTTTTTTTGACATGTTAAAATTATCCAGTTACATGGTATGACTGATCATTTTGGTTTTTATTCTTTTCATTCTCAGATGATCACTACTGAACCACTTTAATTTGTGCTGAAGCCATCCAGAGTAGTATTACAGGCTGTCTAACTCCAGCAGAAAGCGCTTGTGATTCTACAAACATTTGCTACCTGGAGCTGCGCGAGGCTGCACAGGCAGACAGCTTTCCAGACCCGCGCACACAAAAGTTCCATTGAAATGAATAGGCCTATTCATATGTGAAAAGGAGGGAAAGAACGGAGCAAACCTGGAAAAGGGCTCTCAGTCCACTTGTGGATCTCCTACAAAAGTCACCAGCTTTAGTTATAGAACAAACCTTGCCATCCTAGTCGTTACAGTGCTTTGGACCTTTGTTGATTATTCCCTTTTGACTTCTCCACACTCCTGTCTGTGATCTTTTTTAAGTGTCTTCCATACTAAAGCAGTGCCAGCACATGGCAGAAAAAGTGAAGAATGGGTCCAGGCTTCTAAAGTCCTATGTATATGAGGAATTTTACTAACAGAAACAATCCCAGAAAAGTAAATGGGATTCACTATGTAAGTAAAATTACCTACATGTGTATTTGTAGGATCAGACCCAAGACACCCATCATTAGCTGTAAGGTTTAATAGTTTTTGCTTCTTGCAGGCTTAGAATTTTTAGCCAGAAAAGCTGATTTGGCACCTCTAGAACCACAATGACTAAAATAAGGGAAGAAATATGAGCAACAGCTGTTCTGACCTACTAATTTTGGGTACAGATGCAAAAAAAAGTAACGTTATCACTAGCATTCCTCAATTTCAACCAAGAGAAACTTCACCTTTGTGCAATCTGAGATTTTGTTGTAAAGATGGTGACATTTCATTCCTTTGAACAAAAAGTAAACTTGTACACATCTGTCCTACTGGAAATTTATCCACTAACTGAAAATATACAGTTTTCCAGATCTTTGCTTCCATTTTCACAAAGTGTTGACGCACAGCCAAAAGAGGATTCTTTCTTTTATAAAAAAAAATAAATCTAAGTATTACTAAAGAGTAATGTCCATTGCCCTGACATAGATCCACATTAGCCACAGAAGCCAAAGGATACATTCCAGTAAAGTAGATTCAAATCTGGCCAGGATTATGGGTTTCTGGAGACTTAGTCTCTTTAGTTTTTCTGTGCTGTTACTTCATCTTTGTCATCTCCTTGACAACTCCTGCCTTCCTCCTAGCTGAGTTCTTTCCCATTCTAGTCTGCTTAAGATTTTGCTGCCAAAATCATCACCATAATCTTCTATTCTAAATTCTTTACCTTTTCAGCATCTTGAACTCATTTATTTACTTCCCACCTACTTCCCACATCATTCTCCTATTTTTTACCTTCAAGTAGCTGTACACAACAGAATTTGCTTTTGCCTGCACACTCAATTTTTCTTCCATTTTCTTTTCTATTCCTTAGCATCTCTCATTACTGCTGCCTTTGCCTCCTCTTCCCTGTCTTAGCTTTGTTCCTTCACATCCCTATTCTCCCCCTGGAAATACAGCAGGGGGAAGCATAATTTTTGTTTGTATAAAGTTCTCCTTTTTCTTTTTAAAGTCAATTCTTTTTACAGCTTTCCCAAGGAAAGCTCACCATTGTCCCTCTTCACCCTCTGGTAATTGAATTTTTCATTTTTTGTCTGCCTGTGAGTACTCAGTGTAGGATCTCTGTGACTTTTGCCTGAATGTATCTGTATGACTCTGTATATATTTACAATACCACGGAGATCTTGGAAGCATTGGCACTAAATTTAGGTTTTTAACAATGAGATGACAGACTCAAGAGAAACATCAATGTTAAAATACAGCAGCTGATCTTCTTGATTTCATTTCCTGAGCCACAACTTTGTGAGCCACAAAGTAACGGTGAGCCCGACCTGCCTTCCTTTCACATTGACATGCATCAGGCTGATTTCCACTGAGATAACTAGAGAGATGCTGGTGATGTTGGCATGGGGAAAGTTGGGCTGTGGTCACCCACCTTGTTCCAGGCAAGCACAGTCTTGGAGGGGAGCTTACCCCTTCCTGCCTGTCACCACTCGCTAGCTGAGATCACCACCCTTTCGGATGGCAGCTAACTGCGTGTTTAAACCAGTATGGTTTGGGCTGAGAGTGCAACCCCTTTCATCCATTTCTGTGTCTGTAGAACAGGACATGGGACCACATCTTCCATACAATACCTCGGAGAGCTGTTACTTCTGTCACTATTTCACTGTTTAATCTTATATTTCAAAGGGGGCCGGGGATTTAGCTCTTTGTGTACAATAAGCATGACAAACCATTTTCACTTAGCTTGTTGAACCAGCTTGACTAGTAGAAAATACATAAAGCAAATTTTAACGTTTCTATTTGTCCATCTGTCCCTGTATCATAGCAGCCTGAGGATCCTTTACTTCTGAAGTGAACAGTGATTAGAATTAGGACCACAGATTCTATGCGGACAAAATTTCCAAACATAAAAAAGATCTCTTCTGGGAAATTGAGATCTATGGTTAGATATTTTGGGGAGAAGAAGCCTCTGGCAAAGGGTGCTAAAGAGTAGCTGGAGCAGGCCAGTGAACGTTACGCTCTCAGCCAACACAACTATTTACAGAATATCCTACTGCTATGTGCTAGTCCCTCACATAGGTAAATCCTGTGCTAGGACCGGACTCATAAGCCTAGCACAGCCATTTATCACTGTTCAGCAGAGCACTGATATCTTTAAATGATTCAAAGAAATACTTGCTTATGTGTTTAAATAAGTCAGCAAAGTATCTCCATTTTTATAAGCCTAAATACTTTGGTGTGGCTATATAAAGAATCTTAATTTTGTCCACTGCAATAATTTTTGGGAAGCTTCTTGGCACTATCAATATATGTAAATGACAAATGTCCAAATAACATAATGTCATGAACAGGCCGTTGTTTTATTGATGGAAAATGTAATTTTTATTAATTAAAATTAATTAACTAAATTAAGTTAATTTTTTTGTTGATGGAAAGCTATATTTATGACCAGAGATGTAAGGATTTTTGATAATTTCTTCAGAACATACAGAATCAAATCCTTGGATATTACACACAATTACTTCAAAGAGGCCCAAACCTTACCCATGGTAGGCAAAGAAATGATTCAAAGGTATTATCAGACATGATTCTTTTCAGTGAACTCACATTAATTTAAAATGTCCAGCTAACTAACTATAGCTGGTGATGCAGTACCATATGTGAAAGATATGAAAAGACACATAATCAAAATTAATATATGAAACTTTGATTTTGAAAGAGAAAACTGCTAATAGATTAAATTTTAGATAAATTTAAGTGCATCCTTAATAGCTAATTGAAAAAGTATTCTTTCCTCAGGTATCCGGGTGCTCAAGTACCCAAACGACTTTAAGCATAATGGACTTTGATTTGCTCTCATGCTTACAGTACCTGTTTGACCAACAGGGCTGACAAGTTAATTTCCATTGTCTTGTTATTTTTAGTATTAGTATTTTTGCTGTTGGTCTTAGATACCCCAAACAAATCCTATCTTCAGGCACTGTGTCTTGGAAAATAAAGGAAAAATGACACTCTCCCTGCTAGTAAGCAAATTTACCAAACACTAAAAGTGTTGTTATTGTCCAGAGCTTAGGCTGAACAACAAAAGTTATAAAGCACTGACAACAAAAAAATCAATATTACCAATGAGAACAAACTTGATTCTGGTTACCAGTGTGTTAAGGAGAATGACAGAGATAGAAAATAATCTAATTTTACATAGTCAGTGTGAATTGTTTGACTTAGTGCTACCTCTCTTGAAAATGGTACTTTGCTAGGCTGCATTCCAGTCCTTCCTAACAATCCTTTCCCCCCTTTTCCCTTTCCTCACTGCTACCAGAAGTGGACACATTTGCAGAATGGATTTTACATTTGAGCAGACCAGACCCTCTTGGATGCCGAGAATGGGAGGCTGATTTGCAAAGTCTGTTTCCACTCAAGGATTCCAGGCTCTTGTTTTGCAAAGCCTTCTGGGAATACGCTTTCCCAGTCTGCATTCCAGTAGCTTTTTATTTCCTGTAGCTGTGTCAAAAGCAGTAAGAGTAAGTCTAAAGAATGGAACAGGTTACCTTATAATATATGTACCATATGGCTTTGCAACCTTCTTTCTTCATTTGTTTGGAAATGATTGCAAAAGAGAATAGTGACTCTGTTTGCTAATTGTTGTCCTGTGTGCTAGATTCATATATCTGAACTGGGCTGTCAATGAAAAATTTGTGCTTTCTTTTCAAAATTTCTCTTAGATCATTATATGATAAAAGCAAGTTAATTGCAAATATTTAGAAAACTCTAGCTTCAAGAACAATGTCTTTTGGATCACTGTCAGCTCCATATACTATATATGTGCTTTGCATTATTTGTTGCTTTGTATTCAAATCTGCTTTTCTGTGGGAAGAAATGTCATATTTTGCCCTCATCTACTTCTCGGCAGCATCTGGGGCTCTAGGGTCTTCAGACTGACTGGGAGAAGCTGATCATTCACAGAAGCTGCAATTATCTTAAAAGAGCAGCATTAGAGGTGCAGTCCATAGTGGAGGAATCGCTCTATGAAATACTACACACCACAGTTTTTATGAGCTCAGATTTCATTTGGGAAAGAAAACAATGTTAATCAATATTGTAATTCCCCAGAATGCGGCTTTTCATTAATTTAAAAGCAAAACAATTGATGTTTTGTTCCTAGGTAACTTATAAATATTATTAAAAAGCACAATTAGAAGACAATAAGTAAAATGGTGAAATTATTAGAGGCTCCCTTGATATTAAAGGGCTTCCTGCACTTAAGCCATTATATTAATTATTTTGTGAACAAATTTACACAGGGTGTCCTGCAATGTAATGAATACTTTTAATGCTAGGTATAGCATGACAGTTCAGTGTTCTCCCTACATTCAGTGATTTTTATTTCTTGAAAAAGCTTTTTTTTCCACTGTGTGATGCAAACTTCTTTAGGGTGTCAGTGCTAGCAGAAAGTACTGTGCATTTCTGAGCTTTTGGCTTTACCTAGCTTGTTCATCTCAGGGACAACTGGGATTGGGGAGAGATCAGAAGGGGAAGAGAGCTTCTTTAATATTTTTCAAGTGCTGAACAGCAGGACTTGAAAGTAAAAAGAATGTCCAAGCGCAACTGTCAAAAGCATCACAAAGAAATAAGAACAATGCTGAGCAGAGACAACAAGATTTTTTTCCCAATGGAATGTAAAACCGAACAATTAACTACATGAAAGAGAGAGGGGTGTGTGGGGGGGAAGACCCTGAACAGCTAAAGGAGTTGTCTGGACTAATCTGGTATTTATTGATTTATTTAGTTTACTACAAGTCATCAGTGCTGAAGGGTGAAATCAGGGCTGTTGATTGAGAAGGGCAGAAGGGCAAAAGTGTCCTGGCTAAAGAAGCTTTTCTTTTAACTTCTATGTACATCATGGGTAATATAGCACCAGGATGAACTCCTGAAATGAAATGGAGCATTTATAACATGTCTTTAATCCAGACATGTTTCAAAGAAACTTACAACCACTGAAGTGCAACAACTCTGGAGAAGAACAAGGCTGCCTTGTAGGGCTGGCACAGTATTAATCAGGCAGGGTGGGAAACTGTATCCGGAAAATTGGTGGGAGGAGGTGAAGTGATTCCTTGGCTGCACAGACTCCATGGCTGTCAGCTGTAGCACACAGCCTGGCAGAGATTTCCTAGCTGTGATTGTAAAATGACAAAGCTAATCTTCCACTTAATGCCCCCTCCATACCTTCCCTGATCTTCATCATTTAAACCAAGGGAGAACCCTCTGATCCCTTTGTTAGGCCAGCCAAGAGGTAGTGACAGAGTCACAGAGCTGTTGTTTCATTCAAGAGAAAACAAGGGTGTCTTATGCAATAATAGCAATAATTCCATTTACACATAATGCTCCCCAAATGTGCTAGGTATAAAAGCAACTGCCCTGAAGAACTCAAATCTAGATGTGCACCCTAGGCAGAAAAATAACACAGGGAAAATTAAGAGAGAGAGCTATTTCATTTTATGGTGGGCTTTTTCACACTATCCAATTACACTTTGCTGTTTTAACGTTTGCAATTCTGAATGAAGAGCTTTACTCTAGGAGACTTTTAGATGCTCTCCCTTGCCACTTTTTCCTTTTGAGACTGAGTTCTCATTTCACTGTGTTTCCATGCGAGTAAAAAAACAAAACAAAACAAAACAAAACCCTGAATGAAGACTGAGAAGTAATATGTTCTTTGGTTTCTTCTTGTTCACCACTACTTAATTGTCACACTTTCTTCCTTTCAAGATAAAGGGCAGGCAGGATAAAGGAAACATGTGCCTGTTTGCTGGGCAGCTGAAGGGCTTAATTTCAAGGTCTTCTGGTGACACAAGTGACTCAGGTTGGCAAATGGGGAGGATAGAAAACAGTAACCAAAACACCAAAATAAGGGCCCAGGTTAGTAGTTAGAAAAGGATAAGGTGGAGTTTGTTCTAAGCAAACAGCTGTATGGCAATAATCTTTCTGATGTGGCTTGTTCTCTGTGCTCTTTGATTAAGGAGAAAAGGAGTGAGTTCTAAAGTATCTTTAATCCTCTCTGGAATACCTTTTATCTCTAAAGCTGATCTGCCTCTAAATTATGCTTTCCTGCCACTTCACTTTTTATGTTTATCATCAAAATACTTTTGGGAAAACATATATTCCAAAAGATGTTTGTTTCTCTTCCTTCAGTGTGGAGTGAAGGAACCTCTTTGTATTTTATTTTTAAAACTGTGAGAAAATCAGTAGTGAGTGTGGCAAGTTACTGGGAATGTCTTGATTACCCTGCAAATGTCTCTTATGAATGAGTGGAGGAGCACAGAGATCGGAATCCAGTAAGTGAGTCAGTGCTTTAACCACTATGTACCAATTTCTAAAGAGTTTCTGAAAGTGAAGACAGGGCAGTAGCAAAAGTGTAGTTTAGACCAGATAGAATTCTGTCTCTTAAAAAGGCAGGTTTCCTGCTGCTTTTTCATAATAGAATAGGACTAGAACTTAGAATAGTAGGACACTGATTTTCAAGGAAATCCTGCCTGAAGCTTCAACCTTATGAGGTATTGAAAAAGAAAATAAGTAGTCTAAAGTTCTCTTCACATAGATCCAAAGAAACTCACCACTGTTGCAGTGAGAGATCTAAACACAGGATACACCCCCCACCCCCGCTTTTAAATTTGGATATAATTATGTCAGCCAACACTTGAAATGCTTGAAATGATGAAACAGTTCTGAACAAATGAATAAATTGCAGGTAATAGCAACTGATGAAGTCTTTCCTAGTGGAGTCAGACAGAGAAGAAGAGAAAAACTATTACTCTATTCACATGTCTAAGGGTAGATTGGAAAGTGTAGCTATAATAGAGTGATTATGCTGTACTGTGATAAACCTAATTTACTGGCTGAGGGTGGCTTTGCTTCTAACATGAACAGCAATACCATAGATTTATGGCATCCAAGTCTACACAGATTATTGTGTGGATTTCTGGTATCTACAGCATCCCGAGGCAATGAGCTCCGCTCTTTAGTTATGCATTTTGTGAATTGCTTTTTTATTTGGTCTGATCCCATTGCCTACTTATTTTGTTTGATGTTCCTTGTATCTTGTACTAGAAGAGACTGTGAACATTAATTTCTTATTCACCTTCTCTGTGTCATCATTAATTTTAAGACCTATTTTAATCCATCTCATTCTTCTCTTGTCAGGGAATAGAGTTCTAATTCATTCCTTGTATGGAGACGGTCCCATATCAGCTTTCTTGCTACCCTATGAACATCACTTTATATTTATCCATACTGACCTTCATCTTTTATTTTATTGCTTAGTCCTGTACTATCACAAAGCCCTTTTGTGGTTTCCTTGCTAAGTACTCATCTTTATTATACTGAATTACCTAGCAACATCTGAAAACTTTCTCAGGTCACTATTTATTCCCTTTCCTGAGCATAGAAGGATGTACATCATAGCACATCCTTGTTTGTGTACATTATGACCTGGACACTGATGATCTGGAGATTTCCTTTTTTAAAAAAAATTGACGTATGGCAAACGATGCAATTCATAATCACAGATTATGAAAATACACGTTACTTTATGATACTCCTTCCTGTAATGAACCATTCCTGTAAACCACTGGAGTAGGTAACTAGTGTATTCCACATACACTGAGCCTACTGATTACTTGTAACCCATCTCTGCATGCATTCAGTCACTGATCCACACACTGGTTCTGTAGTATCCATTAGTACCAATAATGCACAGGATAGCTGAGGTGAAGTGCCTGCCGCTAGAAAATAGATCAAGTAGGAAACCTGCTTCAAGCTGAGCCAGGAATTTTGTGCGAATTGGGTATCCCTAAAGTTGATCTTATGCGTCTAGGTTTACCCCGAGACATGCTCTTCGGTATCCTGTTCATAGGGAGTCCAGAAAGGACACTCTGGAAAACCTGGCACTCCAGGCCATGCTTTGTGAAGTAAAACAAGAATTAAAGAACAGGGCTACAACTAAATGGTTCCCATTAGCTCTGCAGAAAACCTGTCTGGACCATGTAGAATTAGAAGCAAAAGCTAAAAATTGAGGTTTTGGGGTGGTTTAACAGTCTAATTAGATGAAATCTGCTCTTAAATGAGAAAATACTTCAAACTTCACTTTAATTTAGTAATAATTGTTTCTAGACTCTCCTGGTTTCCTAACTAAGAGCTTTGCTTTATCACTGCTCTGGAGAGGAATGTGTCCAAAGGCTGTGTCTATTTCCTGTGGTTTTTCTTTGTCAACTAGAAGGTAGCTGTTTAGAGGTTGCATTTGTTTACAGGCTTGCTTTTCCTTTTTGTTGGTAAAGAACGCAGTTGTGTTTGTTCTGAGTACATAATTTTTTCCTGTTTTGTCCAAAGAGAAAAGGGAGAGAAAGAGTTGCCATTATCAAGACAGGAGAGTTTGGGGAACAAATCCAGTTGCTGATATATAGCTTAAGGGCATAAGTAAAACTGGAGCTGTAGAATACAACATAGATGACAGTTTACCTCTCCACTGTATGACTACATGAAAGAAAGTCTCGTCCCATGAGTCTTCTAAAAATTCTGTTAAGAAGAATAGGAAGGTGAAACCTATTGTTCAGACTCATCAATATATAAATTTTTTACTATTTTACAATGGTTATACAAGAAATTGGTATTATCCTTTGATACTGAAATAGATGTGATGAAACAGATCCAGTAGCTATCATACTGCAATGAGTATAATGCAGTGGTTGTACTAAAACAAGTCCCTTGGCTTAAGGCAGAGCCCCTTTCTTAATATATTTAGCCTAACATATGCCTAATGGGGGAGCTATGGATTCCCCAGACACAGGAAAACCGTAGAAAGCATGAAGTTAGTTTATGCTGCCTCTTATCCTCATTGCTTACCCTTCCCACTGTATAAGGCACTTGGAGGCTTAGACTGAAGGGAGGAGAAAAGGTGCAGGCCAGAATATATATCACGCTGCTGCACAAGTTCAAGCTGATCCATGTTAGAGCAGCTCTGAACTACTGTTCTCCCTGCTTCCACTGAGCTATGCTGAATATGAGCCTGGCACGGCTGAGCTTGAAGCCCAGGTTGTGGACAGTCAGGATAATTCTGCCAATTTAGGAAGTGTTTGCAATAGGGAAGACCAGTGCTCAATAAAGGACTAGTCTGGCAATTACTTAGATATTTGGCATACGGCATTTCTATTTCCAATTGCCAAGGTATGCCTGAAATGTATTTTCTGTGTCATTTTGTGGTAGGATGGAGAGCATATTCATAGCCCAAGTATTTATACCTTGTTATTCACTTGCATACAAAACCTCTGACTGACTACGGTTACGTGTGTAAATTGGCAGTTTCAAACAGGTCATCTCAGTTGAAGATCCTATGTGCACTTGTGCATAATTGTGCTAGATTTCTTCCAGCAGACTTTCTTAACCATCTCTAGCATGAGGGAATTTTGCAGTGTCTGCAGTTCATTTGTACTAAGCTGTGTTAATATGGGGTAGATACCCCATCAACATGGGTTTTAAAGTATGAATTTACTATGTTCTTTGTGAATGCAGAATTTCACAATTTTATTTCCACATATTGCTCTTTCTCTTGTCTGCTGATCCCTGTCTCGGTTCTTTTTTTTTTTTCATGGTTGACAAAGTATTCTGTTCTAATATACAGGATAAAATGGAAATGATGGCTGTGGTTTGAAAGGGTAGCTCATTGGAATCAGCCTTATAGAACACAGTGTTTCTGTTTGTAACAAATGTGGTAATGAACTTCCACAAAGAAAATGCTTGGATTTAAACTTTAGAAGAATTTTCTCCAGAAGGAGAGATTGGAACTTGGTACCTGTATCTCAGCTTTGAAAGCATTTGGAGTTGTGAACAGGAAGGTGATGCAGATCACATTTTCCTATACTGTGGATTTGTCCCATACTGGGAAAGATGCCTTAGTGCGTATTGGCATGAAACCGCTTCCTACTACTGCCCTCCCATCATAGGCAGTGCAGGTGCATCGTGGCCAGAGAAAAGCGAAGGTATCAGTGAGGTGCTAGCTATGCGCAGTGACAGACCGTCCTCTGGGCACTCTTGCCAGCTGGCAGAGGTTAGAGCAGTCCACAGGTTGCACCAGTGTGTCCAAGACAGAGGAAGAACAGAAAAGCAGGGAGCACAGCCAGCTCCCTGATGGTCTCCTCTTTCTGCTTCACTGAACCAAACAATCTAACACTCAGTGTTTGTGTCAGGCAGTCTGAAAGGACGGCTCTGAGTACTACTGCTGTTTCGTTTCTGTCCCTTTCAATGGTATGATATAGAGGCCGTGATCCCTGGAGATGCAGAGTGCCGTGGAGGAGCTGATAAGCCCCGTCTAAGTTTTCACATAGAGCTGAGGTTAGTTGTTGGCTTCATAGGAAATAAAGTCCTGTAACTACATCAGCTCCAACTAAAGGTAATGTGCTGACAACCTGGCAGAGCCATTTTGGTCAGACCTCAACTGACAGAAGTTTTGTTTTATACAATAGTTTTTAAATGAATTCAAGGGGTTTCTAACTGCTTTTCAAACAAAATTTAATATCTAAATACCAGACAGAGAGCATATCATACTTCCTTATAGTTCAGAAACAAAGGGAGTACAGCCAAAAATTTGTTTGCATACATCTGTAAACCACATTGCTATGGAATGACAATAGAGGTGATCTTGAAGTGGCACTTGTTATTTACTATGAAATACAGATACAGTGACACAGAACATCACTTTTCAAGTAAGTGTGCTCAGTGTAGTCTAAAACACAATATAACTGCATGCCAGACATTGATTTTATGCTGCTGGTGAATATCTGCTTGATTTATACAGACATCTTGTGATTAGGCTCCGCTCAGTAGCTAGACTAGCAAGTGAAAGGGGTGGAGGGGAGGAGGATGAACATGCTTTTTTTTTGCATGCAATAAACCATAAATGTGTTTATTTCCATAATGAGTGGAAATACAGATTCAGAGTTCAAAAGGTATCTGCTTTCAGCACATTTCTTCATTGGAGCTGGCTATTTACTTCTAATTGGCAGTCATCTATAATAAAGTGTATTTTCTGGAGGAAATAGATTTTTATATATTGAATTAAAAAAAGTTAATGAATAAGAAAGCAACTTGCATATTAATTTATTATATGCATGAATGACAAACAAAATGACTTATTAAACTAATTATCCAAAGCAGTACAGGAAAAAAAATTTTGTAAGCTATTGTTCTTAAGAAATGTTACTTCTCACCAGGGTTTTTTAAATCCTCTAATTCCTGTGGGTTGTAATTTCCAGTTTCAGAAATATCTCTGTCAGCTCTGTACGTCATCGCAGTAAAATCCAGTTGGGGCCAGATCTTACCATGATCCCAGTTTCTGTTCCTGCAGGACAAGTGCCAGTGCTGTTAAATGCTAGTAAGTGGCATTCTCAAAAACTAGACACAGACTCCATTTTGCAGATCCAGTACAATGTCTTTCAGTAATTATAAGTAGATGACATGACTATTCTGGTCTGGTAGCTAACTTATACTTTTCATACTTGTGAAGTGATATTAGCTAGCAAACTTTTTTTTGGTTTGTTTTCTATGCATTTTGGGAAAAGTACAGAAAATCTCTAGTTAAGGCATTGAATAGAAAATTAGGAAGTGGGGATTCAGTTCGCAGATCTGCCAAAGACTCCTATAATCACAGTTATAGGTACTTCACTCTCCTCCTCAACTAACTGAGAAACATTTTTGCTCATCTCATTTCTGCCTTGGGCGTTTTTGCCACTCAGAAGCATGTTACAGTTTATAAAGCCAGAAGAGAGTTTTGCATTTAACTAGTCTGCATTGCCATGTCAAAAGGCCATAAGAGCTGCCTGAATTAATTCCTTTTAGAAAAACATTTTGATTTTTAAACTTCCAATGCTGAAATCCATGCTAAATTGTTCCATACCTTAATTAATCTTATGGTTAAAAATGAAGGCCATGTTTCTAGCCTGTATTAATCTACCTCTTCACTTCCAGCCTTTTGATCCTGCTGTATATTTTTCTGTAAGTTTGGAGAGGCGTCTGCTTTATCTTCTCCTTGAAAAACTGATCAGACTGATCCTCTTGACTCCAGCTATAAAGGCCATGGCTCCTAATCATGTAATCTTTCTTATGGCTTCTGTCTGATCCTTCCTTATCATTTTTGAATTGTGGACGTAGAAACTGGACACAGCATGCCAGCACTAGTCATGCCAGTATCACATATGGCTGTAATATAATTTCCTTGCAGACTATTTACTACTCACTATTCCTTTGATGATACATCCAAGGCTTTGTTTTAGTCCCTCTGGACTCAGTGTCACATAATGCACATTTGCTTTTCCACGTGACTTCTAATGACTTTCACCATAACTTTTTCAGAGTCCCAAAAGAGTAACCTGGAGTTTGATGTACATTTTTTCCTCTTAGATGTATGGCTTTACATATAACTATTAAAACATGAATTGTTAGTTTGTGTTCACCTACAGAAGTAGGGAAGATCATTCAGTGCTGATGATTAGCCTTTTCATTATTTTCATCGTTTGCTGACCCTCCAATCTCAACGTGAAATTTTACCATGTGGCTGGAGAAATCCAAAAGAGATCAAACATACTTAGGTCATTGCTGAGGAATGACCATCTAAATGATTCCTTATGGTGGAAACACTGTATCTCTCCAAGTTCTTCTGATTTGAAAACTTTTTCCAATATCTAACCAAAATCTTCCTTGCTGCAAAGTTAAACCAATTAGTTATGTTTCTATCTTTTTGTCCATTTCTGGTAAAAGTGTTCAAAGTGTAATGCCATTAACTGATCTCTTAGCAGTAGTTATTGCCACCTGAAGTAGGTAAATTCTATTGAATATTGCTGCGTTTTTGACAAATAGACTACCTCTCTCACAAGAGCTATTGAATATTAAAGATCCAGTCCAGGACTGTATTTTCAGTATTTCAGAGTCTTCTTGCAAAGAGTATGCTAAAACACCATCCCACTCTTCATTAATATCCTGTTATATGTTACTTCATATCACAGCAATCTTAGATTTTGTGCTTATAGTAATCAATGAAATTTTGTTCTATCCAGTTGGCAATAAAATGACATATAAAATATATTTCTTTATGTACCAATTGCTTGTCTGTTTCCAAAAGGCTAGGACTGAACAGGAGGGGATTTTGCCACCTCCTAGGCAATATCTCAAGGAGATATTTAGTCTCAAGGAACATGCACTGTCTCCTAAAAAAAGTACAGCAGGTAACTTAGTCATACATAGCCTGTCTAGTAGTTGCTTATGGAATGTCTTTGTAATATGCCACAAATGAATGTCTGGAACATAAAATAGAAATAAATATGCAATAACTTTATTCACGGTATCCAGAAAATAAAGTTCTAAGTACTTGTTAGAGCATACTGCAGTGCATTTTAAAAGGTCTTAGATTTACTATTGGACATACTTCAACCTATCTAGTAGGAGCCTAAAGAGGACCCATAAGAACAGCCAACAGTCTTTTAAATATACAGTTAATATTTGGTGAAATTATAAACCAAACAGTGGGCATATACGGTAATTATATCCAGGTATTCAGTCTTGAATTTTTCAAACTTTTGGCCTTAAACATCTCCGTATTTTTTTCATGGAAATGGAAAAAAAAAATTTATGCACATTCAGGCATACAAAAATTGTCCAAAAATGCTTTTAAAAACATTTCATTTTTAGTAAAATAGCACTGCTAGAGATTTGCATGGCATTTCTTTTTGTTTTTAAAGGCATGATCCAAAATCTATTTAAAGTCGATGAGAATCTTTTTATTGAATTCCATGAACTCTGAACTATGTTGTAAATGCAAAAGAATTGCTTTCAAATGAAAGGTGAAAGTATATATTTATATATATATATATCTTAGAAGCAGAAATGTATGAACAGCTTTTTTATAAAAGTTGGATTCTTCTTAACAGAATATTTCATAATAGTATTCTAAACAATTTCTTCTCAATAGTTTCTTAATATCTGGGTGCTGAAACAGTATCTTTTCCTTAGGAGAACAGACTATAATGGATAATCTAGTGTTAGGACCCACACTGTATAAACTACACTTTTCTGAAACTAGATTGATTCACTGACTTTTATGTTTGCTTATAATAAACACATTCAACATAATCAATATCAATATTTTTTTAATTTAAAAATATTTTCCTTGAGAAATTCCTGTCATTACTGCAGTAGTAGCTGAATATGGACTGTAAGTATGCATCCGTATGAAAGATGCACATACCGCCTATTAGGCATCTATTCAGCTCTTCTGAATTACCCTTTGGATGAGTATCTTTCCTTCCATTGACTTTGTAAGCCTAAAATAACTCCAAACTTGATAGCTGTGTGCTATGAATACTTTCCTGTGTTTCATTCATGCCTTGTAGGAAAAAAAAATATGTTTAGAAAAATATCTAGGGATGAAGAGTCATAGGACTTATGACAAGACATAATATCTTGACAAGACTATGAAACCTATATATGCACCTACGTGATTATTTCTCCTTTTTGGGGTAATATTGAAAACAATGAATTGTAGTGGTACAGAAAATATATTTTTTCTTTGTGTGTTTTTAATACCTGGATCTGAGTCAGCGTAGATCTAAATCTACCTTTCTGATATCTCCTTGCTTCTTGGCCCACCCACCATCTGCACAGCTCCATTCATTGTAAGGTAAGAGCTTAACTTCAAAGACAGACAGAGTCAAAGATCTCAAATGTTAACTCTTGCTCCTTCTCAGGGCTCATTCACCTTTCTCAGTGTAAATTCTCCTTATATTAACATATCCTGAACATCTTGGGCTTTCATAACATTTTGTAGAAATACAATTAGGCACGGCAGTTTCCTTCTAACAATATGTGCGAATGGACTTCTTCTAAACAGATATTCTCTATGGCAAAATCACTCATATAAAATAGAGAATTCATAGACTTACATATGCTTTATACTGTATCTTATATAGAATAAAGAAGGGAAGAAAAAAAAAGAAAACAATTAACACAGTCTTAACTGAGAGAAAAGAAAATTCACTCTGGACCGGAAAATGGGTTTACTAATTTCTGCATTCAGGCTAATTTCAATCCAATCTTTTACTGAATAAGCAATCATTGAATGCTGAGTAAACCCAGGAGCTGATTTTTTCCAAGTTCCAATTTTTAAAATGGTGCACACTTTTGGTTTTCTTAATATAAACCAATAGGTACTATTGCAGTAAATGCCTTTGTGAATAGCCATAATCACAGCAAAGGGAAAAAAAAGATGGAATGTTGATTCTGGCAACGGAGAGCGTGCGTTTAATCTGTGACCTTTCAGGCAATGATCTTTTCAGGTTCAAAAGTGGGTTTGTTACCCAAAGACACTTTGATGTCTTTCATCTGTGGAGGTCTTTATCAAGAAAATTGTTTTATTTTTCTTTTCCTTTTTAACAAAGTTCTTGTGCTATTGTTCCATGACTGAACAATTCACTATCCTGAAGACCTTGTCCAAATTTGAAATGTTAAATGCAAACAAACAGGGACACTAATGTTTCTGAGACAAAGAAAGCATCAAAAAGAAAATATTTTGACAGACTCATCTCTGAAACAGAAGATCTACTTTAGTTTTGCAGGGGTGATAAAAAGGCCATGCATGAATTTCGGGTGAGAAAGTCAGAAAAATGAGTAGTGTGAAGCAACAGAAGATGCTAACAGGGATAGGTTAAACTTGAGGATAAACTTTGAGAGTGCTGTTTCTTTTACAAAGATCTTGGCACTGACACCAAAAGCTGCTGTACAAGGCAAAAAAGGCTACTTAGGTGTCTTTTGAGGTATTTGCTTCAAGAACAGGGAGAGGAAGTTCCCCTTCAAGACCCTTACTGTCTCAGGAACTCATCAGAGTAACTATGGGATTTGTTAGGACTTAAGTACAGTACATTATAAATTCTAACCTGAAAGAAATGCAAGTGTCCTACAAGCTTATTATACAAATAACATTTAATATCAAGTTAACAGTTCATATAAATCACTTGCTTATTGACTGCAAAGTATCTAGAACTGAAACAGCACAGTTCCTGAGTATTGCATTATAAGATACATGAATTTATCAGTACAAAGGTTTGCCTGGTCCTATTTGATCTATTTGTACAACCTGTATTACATTCAGTTTCTTGCATGATACTATAAAATGCATAAATGTTAACCCATAAACTGACAAAGTGATTTAGGACCAAATTTTTGGAAAATCCAAGATAATGATCTGTGACATATAAGGTTCAAAAACTACATATCTGAACGTGAGTGTTTCATTACCTAGAAGTAGTTCAGATACCACAACATTAACTTGAATCCTTCTTTATCTGTAAAGGATGTTGATCATCAGTATGAATATTTGGATTATGAATAGCTGCGGTAATACATGTTTTCACCCTGATTTGAATTTAGATTAGATGCCACTTATAATAAAGATTTACCTCACTGTGTCCAGAAAACTGTTTATTCTCAAAGGTGAAAATTATTGAGCACTACCAGATAGCACTACACTATTCATCAAGATATGCTGAAACCAACAGAAAAACATATTACTGGAAAGCAACAGATGGTAGTATTTGTAAATGTCAATCTGCATTCCATGTTAAAGTGTATTAATCCTGCACTACATTGAAATAAGGAAACATGGAACCCACATGGTTTTCACAGTATGCGTGCCGACTCTCAAAGTCCCCATGGGATGGCTGGAGTAAAATCTGCATTTCTAGTTACTAAATTATTAATACTCTTCCTGTCTTGATATTTGCTTATCTCATTTCTGCAACAAGGGAAGCTGAGGAAGATACTGTGTGTAGGCTTGAGCAACCAATAAACTAACAGCAGAGCTGAGACTGAACTTGAATAGACTTTAATATATATTCATTAAACAAATTTCATCATCTTTGTCTCATTGAATTCACAGAGTATTCAGCAATTTGAGAGAAGGCAGTCAAGAAGGGAATCAAAATATTGTGACTACTTTTGATTACACTGGGTGTAGCTGGGATGTTCAGCGGATTGTGAGTACTACCATGGGGGGCAGGGATTTGCTCCCTGCTGTCGGGGGAAGGCTGACTGTTGGTAATAGTTTTTGCACAGTTAGTGGCAGTAGTTAATAGGAGGTATATTGCTTTCTACTAGGGCATAGGAGAAAGCCTCTTACTGTTTATTGTCCATTTTCATCCACATTTATTGGAGGCTTTCACCCTGGCTGACTATTAATGATAGTGGTGCTATTTTTGCACTTGAACTAGAAAATTGTTCCCCTATAAAGACAGACAACAAACAGGAAGTGCTGAGCAGAGGGAACGGACGGCCGTGTGCCTTCTCTAAGAAAAACGAGTCCTCTATTTCTTTGAACTACTGTTCAAATAAGCATTTAGCTTTTTGATGTTATCTAGTCACAGAAAACATACATGTAGCCTTTTTCTGCTTCTTGCATTTACTCTGCAGTTTTTACACATTGTTTCCTCACAATGATGCTACTTTGGAGAAAACATTTTGGGCAATACAGGTAATGAGACCTACAATTAAGATTGTCAAATACTTTGTACTATAATTCCCTTTTGCCAGGACAGATTTTAGCTTTACTATATTTCTGTGGATTGGATGGAAATTATTTATGAGTATTGACAAGGCTGAAGATAAGTAATTGATGCTATTAGTGATAAAAGTTTATTTCTTTCATTGGTTCTGTTTCCTATTCAATATCTTTTGGATACATCAAGGCAATAAGAATTAAAAAACACAGTAAGAACTCATAAACTGCTCCACCGGCAGGAACCATGAGGTGCCTCATGGAAAAAAAGTACTCAGCAACTGTGGAAACTAAAGCTTCTTTTCTTTGCTGACAGCAGCAAAACTGAATCAACTAATTGACTCCGTCTATATTTTTACAGTTGGCTTCTAACGTATTCTGAGGTTGGATTTTACACTGCCTTTTTGAATTTCTGTTTCTGCTTTAAGAATGCACTGCCTTTGAAAATGGTCTGATCACTGTTGTGCTACAAGTAATAATCAATTTATAGTGGGATAGAAACACAAACAGAGTCTAAATATACTCTGCAGAAATATGGGAGTTCTTTAACCTGGGCAGTTTCTCTGCTTGGGACTGAGAAATAACACACAAAAAAGAAACTGCAAACAGATGGTACTTGGCATGCTTTTTAATATAAAGATGAAGTACACACAAATTATTCATGTGTAAAAAAAATGTGAAACTGGGAGTTTTAACATTTACAAAATACTATCTTTGAAATGGGGGGGGGTTATTCTTTCATTTTAAATATTTTTGGTTCAAAACAACAGAAAACAAACTTAATGGTGTGCCAGGTTTTTTTTTTTTTCCAGAGCATTAAAATGACTCCTCAGAGATTCCAGGAAATTATTTATTCACAATAAATTAAAGCTGCTGAAACTGCCAGCCAGACTGTCTGCAGCAAAACTTACAAATGTTTTATTGTCTAGCATCATTGAAGTCTGCCAATAAAATTGTGCTTCGTTCTACAGTCAGTGAAATATTGTACTCCCTCTCTATAGGACTGTTTATTTAGTATCCACTCGTGCTGTGTGTGTATATGCATGTGTGTGCATGCACACTGACAATTGTGTGTTATCTTCTACAGCGGAAAATCGGAACAGACACAACTGAAGACAGAGTACAAGGACTTTATACTAAGCCTTTTTCATTCTGCATTTTGTTCAGAGACCCAGTAATATTTATTCCCTTCCAGCACTTATGATTTAAAAAATGTATAGTATTTATAAAGGTATAGACTGGTAAGCTGTACAATTGAAACTTGGTTGAAGCTTTTTAGTGTCACTGTTATTTTACCTCTGCATTCAAATGATTAACAATTTATTTAGCAAAATTATAAGAATTAGAGGATTGTGGTGTTATTTCCTGATTTCTGGTCATATTGATCTGAAATTTAGGCCTTTGGAGAGTTCACTGATAATCAAAAATTAACACCCACAGTAGGGCCCCACATATACTTTGGACAGCAGGGCAGGCCTGATGTCCTACCTCATCTACATGGTGTTTGTGTCCATCTTTAACTGGAGATATCGCTTACAGAGTGAGAGAAAGAGGTCTGCGCAGTCTTTAAAATTGAAAATGAAAGATTGATGAGGCATGGAAATTATAATAGAAGTAACATAAGCACACAGATCAAGGCTTGTGATCTGCAGATTTTCAACTAGTAATCAAACTGAAAACAACTCACATCAGAGATTTTTAACAGTTGTTGAGGCTCTATCAAATGCCCATAGAAATGAACTGGAATCTTTCTGTTGGCCACATCAAAGCAGGCTTTGGATGTGGCTTCCAACTCATTCCCTTAATGGGACCATTCAGCCTGGGAGCGCAGAGGGGAAAGGTCCATTCAGAGTCCTGGACTGTATAAATATTCTTGATGCCTATCTCTCCTTTCAGACCCTCCTTTTTACCATGATATTCTCTGAGCTCTTAGTAGTTTTTTCTCTTGGAAGTTTAGTTACAGATGTGTACCTATTTCACTTTTTAATCCTAGCAGTAAAAGCAGGTGAATCCACAAGCTACAGATTTACCATCTGTCAGTGCCCTTGCATTTCCATCTCCCCTGCTATGGACTGGCTAGTCGCCCATCAGCCATGCACTAACTGTACCGTGGGACTAGTGTGCTCAGTTAAGCCATTTATTACACCCCATAGCAAAATCTGTGGTTTCTTTGATTTAGGCCTATGACTTTCATAACTGAATTAAGTGGAGGAGGGGATAAAGGTGTGGGAGGGAGCCTATGATATTTTAAAATGTATTTTAAAGAAGTTTTCTAATCCCATCTATGTCAATTTATACTCCTGTCTCCCAGCTACCAGGACTCAGTGTTCCAGCTTTGCTGCAGTGTTATCACAGAATCGTCTACAAGCCCAGCTGTGAATTTTATAGAGGAAAAAGAGTCTAAAGTTTTCTACAATTTGGGCTGCCCACAGAGCGCTCCCTGAAGGGAATTCCATATTGAATGGGATACTTCATAAACTAATACTGCCTAAAGCAGTATTTGATTTGCTCCATTCTCCCTTATAAGCTTGGACAACAGAGAATCTAGAGTAGCTTACTTAATTTCACAGCTCATCAGGCTGTATGGAGGTAAAATATTTGAAGGGTTTTGAATGGGCTTTGCAAGACCAGAGGAGGCTGCGGGAAATCCTGCTTCTCTTTGAGAAAAGCAGGTTTTGGCTTCCCCTCTTGGGAAGGGAGGCTGCTATGTACCTATGAACAAGGGGAAAGAAAGGGAATGAATAATGGGCTACCCAAACTGCTGTAATCCTCATCCAGGTAAAACTTATTGCCTGGCATTTGTTGCTTAATTTCATACTTCAAAGAATTTGAGTCAGCAATCCCACTGGTTTCAGAGGTCAAATAGACATCCAATATTTTCCCTTTACCCATTCTTTTTTAAGTTGGACATAATTGCCTTTGTGAATTTTTAAAGCAGGAGAGAGATCAAGGCTTTTAGGCATATGCTCTTCCGCAGTTTTCAGTAGTTCTTAGAGGTAACGTCTGAACATGATTTGGAAAATCTCATTGGTTTAAGATTAGAATACCATGTTCTCTCAGGTATGTAAGTTAGATGAATACTTAAAGGATCTTTTACAGAGACTAACATAGAATAGCCAAAAGAATAACACCAGAAAATAGCAATAAAGGGGCATTGCTCCTATCCCTACTTCTGATTCAAACTAGGTGTTTTATCTCAGAGAAGACAGAGTGGCCAAAACTTTGAAATACAGTGCCTTAACTGTGTCAAATGTACAGTTGGGAAGCTAGTAAATGACTTGATTTTTAGACATGCGAAGAAACCAGAGATAACACAGGTTTTGAATTAGTAGTTTTTCATGTTCTGTACTTTGGACTTCTGAAAATTACATCAGTTTAGCTGCTTAAATAGAGAACTATCAGATACTATATTTTCAAATATCAATGTCTATGTCTCAGCTTCTTTCACCATAAAAAGAAATACTGCTTTTAATTTATAAAATGTTTTGTTAACCTTGGATACAGTGCAAGTGTGAGGTATCATAGTTGAAATTATTTTGTTTTACATAAACCCTGAGATTTTTTTCCTTGTCCATGCTCTCCCCCACCCCCCCAGATTTGTGTGTGATCATTTGAATGTTAATATAACTTCAGCCTAGCTCATCCAGTTCCATACCATAAAAGCCAGGTGTTTCACCAGTAGAGACTTCACTTTTTTATCCTCAGTGCAAGGTTTCACTGAGGGAACTTCCATGCCTTAAGCTCTCCCTGATGTAATCTTCCCAGATTATGCTGTTGCTGAGAAACCACCTCTGAATACTTCCCAGTCTTTCTGGGAGCTGCCCGCTGCTAACTCACCTATAGCTTCTGCCAGTGACACAGGCACAAGCGCCCATGCCCAGAACATCGCTGTTCTGACCACTGCTGCCCTGCAGCACTAGTGGCAGAGGGCTCCTGCCTCCTTCACCCAGTGCTGTAGGATCACAAGACTGCCGAGAATGCAGTGCTGGGAAAAGTTGTGATAAAATACTGGAATTTAGTTTAGCACATTCACAGATCATACAATCTTTTTGTTTTAATAATGTTGCATGGTAGATATGCATTCTGCATGTTTTCACAAATCCCAGGGTAAGATGAATTGCCCATGCAGAGAAACATTATTACAGACACTGATATTCTCCTGGCAGGTAGTCAAGAAATTCTGGTTCTCATCATGTGTTAAAGTCTGTATTAATAATTATCTACATGAAATGTTGTTTCAGTCTGAGCTCTTGTTGCTTAAATAGCCTCTAGCATTAATACTGTTAGCATTAATTTGTTTCAGCTTTATTGTTTTAATTATATTTCTAAAAGTATGGAGATTTCTGTGAATGTTTAAGAAACTAAGATGTGTTTAAGGTTTTTCTTTAGTTACATTTCCTTCAAAAGATCGCTTCAAAGTTTGAGATATGTTGTTTCAGGGAACAATCAACTTCTTCAATCTTAAGGTGCTTCATTAAAATGAATATGATCATTACTTGTGCCTGAAACACTAATTCTGCTGACAGCATGCTTTCAGTAGAATAGTTGCAGTTTTTAATGAGTGACAGTGATTATAAATGTGGTCATTAGGTTAGAAAGATGATGTGTTCTTTTTCAAATGTGTTATGATAAAGCCTCTCTATTTCCTATTAGTTAAAAGATATGCAGTGCTTCAATTTTCATTTGCTTTGATAGCACTAGGATATTCAGTTTTTTGCAGCTCTCATAGTTGGAATTATCTGGCAGTGAATGTAACATCCTGTACTGCCTTCTGACCTTCTTGACCTGAGTCAAAAGAAGAGCCCCAAAGACATAGTAGGTTTTGCATCAGGCTTTTTCTAAAGACCTGATTCTTACATACATCATTGGAAACCAGCTGCCTTACTTTTCTTAATACAGATGGTATGCATTGAGACCCGATGCAATCAAGATGGGATTCATGTGAGTGAGAAGAAAACTTCTAGCCTCATTTTGCATTCCTGGTCTCTAGAACTTTAGAAGATATTTTACAGAGTAGCACAATACTCCCACTCCTCAATACAATGTTTCCTTTAAGATGCATAATCCCTTATATAATTACAGCAACCTTGCAATACAGTATTAATGTAATATTAACTAGTTAAAAGTAGTGTTAATTGTTCATTCATAGCTGATGTCATCAAATTCATATCATATGTAATATGAAACAGATGAAATTGCATGGTAAGAATAATAATTATATAAATCTCAGGGAACAATATACTACATAGAAAACCCTTATTTGAACATTCTAATTAGGTATTGCTTCATTTTTAGGAAAAGATCAGAAAGAATTGCCACCCACATTATCTTACTAAAGCATCATAAATCCTTCTTGCACTACAGGGTTATTGTTTAACCATAAATTTCAATGAAAACATTGGATACAAATTTTGTTTGGTGAATATTTTTTGTTCCTTTTAAATGAGTTTTCTCACTCCAAAATTTTTACTCTGGGATGCTTTACTTACTCCATTTAAACAACATCACAAATTTATTTAAAGAAATAGACTACAAACTCCATAAAGATATAACTTGCATTTGACCTTGCACAAATTTGAATCAGGTATAACTCTGCTAACTTCTGTGGAATTCCTTCTATTGTACAAAGCATAAATGAAACAGATGCCTTCCACAGCAATTAAAATATATTTGTGTGCTTTTTAATTCTTTACTGTTCAACCTTGAAATACTTTAGCTTTAACAAAAGATTACTTGTTTGTTTTCTAAAAACAAAATGGTGGATGTTAGGTTTGTATTTGATTATTAGGATGATGGAATTTACAGAACTCTAATTCAGTGTTTGATCACAATTTGAGATCCCATTAATATTTTATAATCATGTACCTTTGTCATTATTTGGAAAATGCATTACTTGTTCTATGTAACTAGCAATTAATGTAGTATTTGATTGTCATTTGCTAAGCCATTACTGGTGTGTTTCTATTAAAAACATGATTGACAATATAATATGCATTCTAAATCCTTATTTTCTTGGACAGTAATGCAAGTTTCCCTGTAGTTTCATCATAATTAAATTTTATACTAGCTTTTTTGAAAAGAGAGAGGCTCTAATAATTAATTATGAGGTAGTTTCTGCTGTTGACAAAGAATGAAGTTCAGTCAAAATGTCCTTGGGCTTTTGTAATAAATTAAGAATGTTTTACATTTTCAGTTGATTCAGAGATTATTTATGTATTTCATTCCTGCAGAGGGATAAAAGGATTTTAGTCTGATGTTGTTTGCTTAGAACGGATGTAAATTGCTTTGTGGATCAGCTATGTCCTGCTAGTTCTTTCTTGGCCTATTGTTTGGGCAGGCTGTAATTGCTAATTACATCCTCTAACAGATTTCCTTGGGTTACCAACAGAACTCAGACTGATCAAATCCTTTTTCTTTTTCATTTTGTTGTTTTTTTTTGGGGGGGGGGTTGTTTTTTGCAAGTCTTCATATCTAATGTCTGACTATGAGATGGGCATCCACTTGTTAGTTACTAATGCAAATCTGGACGAGAATTAGTCAACAAAGTCCAAATACTCACTCCTGTTGAAAAGTTATCTTTAAAAGCAAACCTATATATATTCTAGATAACATCTACCCTGGCTTTATGCTGAGGGCATGATAGAAAGAAATCATTTCCCTTCCCTTCTCCTCCCTTCCCTGCTCCTGAGTACTTCATTTAACTCCTGTAGTGCTCACTCGAAGAGCCACTGTACTTTCTCATACCTCTCCCACCCTCTACCATGATGGAGATATAAATATAATACCTGCTGAAGGAGAATACTAATATTTCTCCCCTGAAAAGCATATTTCTGAACCAGAGTAATTATTCTTGCTAAGGACTAAAAGAAAACCTCCAATCCTATGTTTTCTTCTACAGATCATCTAGATTCTAGTTTTGTAAGAGCTGAAATTATTCAGCAACATTTGTGAACTATTAACGGGACCATAATTACTCCCTACCCCTGGCTTGATTTCTTGCATGGCTTCCAAAGAGGAAAAGAAGGAAGGAGTACTGAGAGGAAGAGTGAGGGAAAAGTAGTAAGATATTTTAAGCTGTAAGCATCTCAGTAGGAAGAGAGCTGATCTTGTGAGCAGAGTCCTTCTCTGTTCATTGTGGCCAAAATGTTATACCAACCCCAACAAATCCACATGTGGGACAGATGACAGGCTTTGACTGATATAATCTTAGACCAGACATTTCTGCAGGATAGTATATTATTAAAATTTTTGGCACTGTTCACAACAAGCCTAGTGCTGTCTACATACACATGCAGGGAGACACTATCCCCTGATCCAAAGAGTTTCTAGAGCAACACCTTAAATAGCATCCAAAGAGGAAGGGAGAGGGACAATTAAAGTGCAAGGCACTGATGGAATGTTTTAGTTCTATGTTTGAAAAATGCCTATATATGTTTAAGCTCTAAACATGATGGCAGAAATCTAATGGTAGCTAGATTAAATGGGAGTCTTTCCACTGACTTTAAACCTCATGGAAGGATAAAAAATAATATACAGTAAAAAGGATGTGAGTTTGCCATGCAGGGATGTAGCTTTTTCATCATTAGGATGGTGGTTAGCACTGTAGGAGGTATCATTACATACTAGGAGATTTTTATAACCTTCAAAATTCTTTCTCTGTCTCTGTTGCATGAATGGCCCTATTTACTCTTCCAAGAGATGGGAAGGGCTGAGGGAGAAGGGAGGGCACATTTTGGGTCTGAGCAGCAAACACTCAGTCCTGGCTTTTTCAGGTTCCATGTGGCTCATGTCTCACGTGGCTATTTTGGTACTCTTTACAGGTAACAGGTACTACCAATTTAGTCCATCGCTAGTGGTTGGCACTCAAAAGTGAGAATAGCTGGTCTTGGGTACTGCAGTGAAGGAAAATATCCAAAGTGGCTGTTAACAGAGAGGCATTTGTGTCTCCCTGAGAACACTAATATACAGTATGCTATGCCAGAATTATTACTGATACCATCTATAATACTTATCTTACTTCTGTTAGTTGTAATTCCTATGAAGCCTAATGGCTTGAACACAGCCTTTTGAGGGTTTAAAACTAAATGGAGCATGGCATTTTTCCTTCTTTTAAGGAAAAAAATCACTCTTACTTTAAAGAAAGATAAAGGAAAAGCAAAGGAAAAAGGAACCTCCTTTCAGGAGGCTACTTTATAAAGTCCTGCAGCAAAGACTTTATTCTCTAATTAATGAACTTTACAGAAACATACAGCAGTAAAGAAAGAGATCTAAAAATTACTAACCTTCTGAAGTAGTGGAAACTTGTGAAAAAAAGAATAGAGTAGAAAGAGACACAAATAGCTTCCTTCAAAAAAAGCTCAGCATAATATTTCTGGTTAGTCTTGCTTATAAGAAGGAGCCATTTAGATTTTAGCTGCTAATCAGAAAGATATACCATAGGATTATTCTTTTTAACATCCTATGATGTTTATTTTCCCTGGAAAGAGTAGACTACAGTGAACCTTCTATTTATGTTTCTTCAGTTTCTGGACCTGCATTTGTTCTAATAAAAAGGATAATGCTGCCAACTAAAACAGCAGTGTGGTGAAACAGAGTTCCAGTAAATGAGCAAAAACCAACTTCCACACATACAAATAAAGAAGCTGAATGGGACTAATGATACTCCGAATAGTAAGGTACTCCTCCTGCTTTCTTCAGGCTCACAAGCTGTCAGTGGTTCAAACTCAGGACTAAATGAGATTCTTGCAGAAAATCTGAACGGGAACTGAAAGGGAATTGTGAAAATAATGTAAAGATGTTAAAAATTTCCAGACCAAGGCTGCCAAAAGAGCTATTTACTTCATTCAGAAATCCTTTGTGTTACTCAGTATCTTAGTTATTAAAGCCTATTCTGCAATAGAAAAATTTAATATTCTGATCCCAGCTTTTGCCTCACATACCTCTGCAAGTGTTTCCAGCAATAGAAGGAGTGCATGCTGCCTTTTCAGTCAGACTTGCCCCAAGGAGAGCTGACCACCAACTGGTCCTTCCCTGTGCCAGTTACCCCTGTCTCTCTGCCAGCATGGGTGGAGCTCCTGTGTCAAACAACCTTCTCCCTGTGCGAGCCTTTGTGAAGGTGGCACAACTGACCTGCTTTCTCTCGAAAGCACCTCAGCACAAGTCCTGCGAGCACATTCCAGAGCTCCTTTGTTCATCGCTCGCCCAAGAAGCAGTTCTCCAGCAACTTCTCCTCCTGCCTGCCTCTGCCCACACTCATGGGCTCCTCTGTTTTCAGGCAACTCATTCAATTGAAATCTAGTACTAAACTATTCAGGGAATACTCACAAATCTGTAGAACAGATGAACTGGATCTTACAAATTTTTACCATTTGCACGTGATCTCCCCCACAGTAGTCTGAACATCTCTTCAACTGATCAGCACTATCAGATTTTAGACTGATCTATAAAAAATTGTACATGATCCCTCAAGCTCTGTGCAGGAGTAGTATGTCTTCCTGTTGTGCAGTGAAATATCAAGATAATGTACTTACAATACAAACAAAATTATACTATGTGCATTTTGATTAATGTATTAATGCATAACAGAAATTATAAGTCCACTATCAAAAACAGAATTTCAGCTTCTGAGTAAAGCTTTTTTTATACAGAAAGACTAGTTATGGAGTCTGTCTAGAAGAAATATACAGCTGTGCTCCATGGTCTACATGCACTTTGAATAGTTTTTGAAAATAATTTAAATATTGATTTTGAAGAAACTCGTTACTGGTTTGGAATCCAGTTGCCTTGCTAGAAGTGACCAGTGATTTCTGTCAATTTTAACTGATAGATTTACCTAATAGTGCACCTCATTTTCTGTCCTGCCATCTTCCACCAGAAGAGCTATCACCATAATGACAGTCAGTAATGAAAGATGAAATAACAATTATTCCAAGTTAAAAAGTTCACAGCTGCGGATTATCCAAAATAGGTCCTAGACACAGGTACTTACTGCTCCAGGTAACCTGTGACAACTAATTATTGAGCATTAACAGGTTTAGTGTCTGTGTGTACAGGACACTTCTCCAAAGTGTGTAGGTAAATAGTGAATGGTTTCTATGGTTTGGTGAAGCACATCAAGGAACTTATACAGCCAAACAAAACCAGGGAAAATATATGCTGAGGGGATTCAGGATATGAAAGCAGATGCAGCTTCATGGCATAATAGTTAGTTTCACAATTTGGAAAGCTTTGGTGCTTTTCACAAGGTTTTAAGTGCTATTGCAAATATCAATGCAGTTTCACGTCTTGCTGATGATGAGTACAGTGTATAGTGTACAGAGAGAGCCCAGGAGCAGGGAGAGAGATCCAGAATGATATGGAATAAGATGATGGTGGATATGTGTTTCAGAGAGTGGAAATCCTTCATTTTGTCTAAGAGTTTTGCCTCAAAACAGATCTTGGCCTCAAGATGGAAATCCAGATTGGCCATAGTGTTAAATTGGTTTTAAGTTAAGCTAATTATTTTTCACTTCTCTTTACATTTGAGAAAATACAGTTCTTTTGATTCTTCCAAAAAACTTTAACATAAATCTGTAGCTAGTAATAAGTGGGAGATATTGTGGGAGAAAAGCAATGAAACACCAGTGTTCATTATGGTACAAAGAAAGTGAAGGAAACACTGAAGGAAGTTTCCCCTTGTAATACTAGGAAATAACTATTTTAAAGCAAACATCGAATAAAACCAAGACACCTTTCCACTACCTGGGTGAATTAGGTCAGAGCCATCTAGGAAAAATTGGTCTCTTACTTGCTGGTCATTATTTAGTTTGTCTCAAGAATGTATATTATCCCCTTGCGTGTACTTTTGCTTATCAAATGAGCTGGTTAATTCACCCAGGTCTGCTCTCAGAAAGCAGCTCAAATTTAAACTCTCTAATGAATCTCAGTGTTCAGGTAACCTGTTCTCCTAAAAAAGATCAATAAACATAATATTCCCTGTAACCTGTCGTAGGCACAGAACGCATGTTCTCTGAATTTTAGAGGCAAAGTACTTTGCAATATAGCAATTACTAAGTGAAAGTGGTTTATATATTTTATTTAACTTTGGGAAGAAAATAATCTCCTATAACAAGAATTGGTGATATACTCTAGCTTAAAAGCCGCTGATTCTGAATATTTACCATCCTATCTATTAAATCATCTGGGAGGCTTCTGCCTTTTAGCAATTCTCTCCACAGAACTGAGAGCCTTTGTGTCCCTTCAGACTATCGTGTTTGGACACTCAGAGTGGGGAGATCTGCAACTCGAATCTTTTTTATGCTCAGTGAGTACAATGTGTTATCAATGCACAGGTAGCACTCCCAGCACCCTATTCCTAAATCCTCTAAATGTGCTTTGCAGTTTTTTTTCTAATGAGTTTGATAATGTTTTTATAACAGATCATCTTGAATTTCTGTGAGATGGGTGCCTTTTTGAAATAAGGCCACTAAAGAATGCTTCAGAAGCTTGAATCCATGTGTTACCTTTAAGTGTTCTGCCTCACACAACACTGTATCCTAGCAATGGCTTCCTTTAATTTGTACTTTCTCAAAGTGAACTTCCAGTTAAAAGAAGCATGAAAGCTGTTGTTCCGAAACATGTGATATAACTCAGAGACCTGTCTCCAGAGTTCTGTGGGCTGTGTAGCCCACGCTTGAAAAAATTTGAAAAAAACGCTGTAGTATAAGCTAAAGGACAAACCAATATCTGCTTCACAGGGCTCTCCTGAGCTGTGGATCTAGCTTGCCTTTCTCTGTCACTAACCAGTTTTGCCAGTGCTTCCATGATAGACCCTGTCTTCACTTTTAAAAATGCTAACAGGCTCCTTGTGGATGGGATCAAATGACTGCCCTGTTCCCTTCACCTGTGAAATTTCAGAGACTACTTGAAAAGAGCCATTGTTTCCCAGGAATGCCAGGCCTAGTCCGGGAAAGAAAGTCTTCATTTCAGCAGGAATTTGGAGTCTGCCTGAGAAGGCCTTGCAGTTAGTAGGTGAAAGCTATGGCACATTCATTCCAGATCTGAGCAGTTACAGCAACGGGGCCTCACCCTTTCTGGGTTCTTTTGCTTACTCCTGCTGAGCTGGTGGGGAGGAGAAGGAAGGTTTCACCACTAAAACCATTAGGTTTGAACTATGATTAGCCCTCCAGACACAGGTTTCTCTGTTCTTGCTTCTGTCCTAAGCATTTATGGCACTTGTGTGCTTTCATGTGAGTAAGCTTGCACATTTAATGAGCATTTTGAAAACAGTTTCTAATAGAATATACTTGTATGAGAATACAAGGGAAAAATACAGTGAATGTTTTCAAGATCAGATAGATGGTGTGTGTTTAAAGCAAATTAAAAGTCACTTCTGGGGTGAGAATTGGGAATAGAAGCTGAGAGAATACTCTGGTATTTTTAAAATAACTTGAAACACAAGTGCACAGGCAAACCATTCTTACAAGAATCTTCTGGGACTGGCCAACAGTTTTACTATCTTACAGTCCTACTAGTTAAATTTCTGGGACATTTTCTACAGAGTTGGAGTTGTTGCCGGAGTGGACTGATGCTGCTAATACAGTGCCTAACATTTCATAGACCTTGTTAGGAGTATCTGATCCAGTGTCATGAAATCTTTAACGCATTACACAGGAGATGCAGAACATGCAAATGTGAAACACAAAATAATGATGAACAATATTAATAAATTTGTAACCAGCTTGGGTGAGGGGAAGAAGGAAGAAGTTTTCAAAGGGTTTTCAACCTGTTTTTCAAAGGAAGGAGGAATCTGACCTGAATATGAACTGATGATAATAAGTACTGTGCTCAGTGAGCCAAAGCTCTGGAAATTTTATTTTTTATACAAATACATTTCTTCTCTGTTTTCATTTCAGACCTCATTTAATCTCAAAATGGTAACATTTTATTGACATTAAATACTCAGGTTATAATACACTGACTGTGACTATTTTCTAAAAGTGTGGACTAGATGTAATAAAGCTAATAAATAATGTATCCCAAAAAAGTCAGGAGTATAATTTATGACATTTTGGATTTTTTTCTCTCCTTTTTAAAGATGTTTCCTGTGATCTAGTTTAAAAAAAAGTTGTAGCACTGTTTGTCCTTAGACCCTGGTATAGATGGCACACAAAAGGAAGCTTGTCCTTTTGGGACCTGGCTCTGAATCAATTACAGACGACAGAGAAATACTCTTTTGTGGCTGCTAAAGTTCAGGAATGAATTCTGGCAGGCTTAGCCAATTCCCTAATGCAGCATCCACGTTACCAACATCAAATTGGCAGCTTTTGCCTGTCCCAGGGGGGACAGGGTAATGAATGGATTTAGTTAAGGTGTCCTGACTCATCTACAGAGTGCCTGGTATATGCACCAAGGCTGTCCTGTATAACTTCCAAAAAGCTGTCACTCAAAGAAAAATGAAGTTTAGAAAGTTTGTTGGCTAGCACTGGCATAACACACGACTGGGCTTCAGTCTGCCCTGAGTCCCCTAGAAAAAGCTGCAGTTCATTTTCCTTCTGATTCGTAGATGCTAAGGCACTGTAAGATAAGTATATTGGTCCGATATAAGATTTTTTAATTTTACTATATTTCTATGAAAGAGAATGTCATTATGATCCTCCCACTTTCCTTCTTTTTTCACTATCTCTTCAAAATAATTTATGACATGCCAAAACATTGTTTGGCCTAATGAAAGTTTTAAGTGACTTTTCCTGGAAAAAGACACTGTCATTCTTGAGTCCTTAGGCAGTATGGAAGAATTTCTGGAGAGTCATACAAATATGATTTTCTGTGGGACTCTTACCCCCACCAGACTGTCCGGTGGAGATTGACAGTGGATCCAAAAGCAAATATTGCAGAAAGCCCAATGAAGTACAGCTTCTACAGAAAGAATTGTCCTGTTCTTTTATTTTCTTCCCACAAGTATCTCTAAATTCTCTTTCTTTTTTTTATAGGGCCTATTTTTAAAATTACTTTACAACAATTATTCTTAAATGAAACAGGAAGAATGGGAGAAGCAATTTTAACTCCATTTTTCTTTCATTTCTTTTATCCTCACTCGTGTCCCTAAAATCCATGATGATGTTCAGGGGGAAAAAAAAGCTGCTAAAACATAGGTAGGGATTTGGTCTTCTGATATACACTTGTCTGTTTAATCTTATTTTTTCCTTCACTGAGCAAAATGAAACAGATAAACTAACCAAGGTAAAATTTTCCTTCAAGTTTTCTTGTTTACTTTTGCTGCTTCAGCCAAGCTTGGTAACATTCACGGACTTTGAAGTTACAGGTGATCAAAGGCAAGAGAGAGAAAATAAAAATAATGACCTAATTTGAGTCAGAATGATCTGTTTGACTGTTTCTTTCAACAGGAAACTAAACTTGGATTTTTTGAAGGGGCTGTGTGTCAAACTGGAACTAATTCTCATCTTCACACTACTGTAAATCAAGATAAATTTTACTGAAGAAAATTGCATTAGACTGGCATCTACCTTGTGTCAGAGGAGAACTAGGCCCATGTGCATAATTATAAATATATATACATATGTATATATATATATCGTTTCTATAGGATTTGTTTGTTCTTTCAATACTTTCAAACAAAGAATTGGTTTGCTGCCATTACACTGCGGAATCATTTAAAATATTTGCAGAACCTCGCAATCAGAACATGTTAAAAATGTTAAATGAATATAGAGATATCACCCATTTTCCACCCTGGCTATGATAAGCAGTTTGGAAAAAAAACAGAGAAAAAAAAAGTCTCAATAACAAAATCCACATTGAAAAGTTAGGCACTTTGAACTTTCCCATCACCTTACCAGTGTTTCCCCACAGGCTGTCTAAAAGACAACTCAGCAATGTCTGAATGGAACTGCACACAATAGCTCCTTCACAAGCAGGTCTTTAATTGATTACGGCTGTGTTTATAGAAGCAGAAGAGAATTTACACAAAATGACAGATTGCCTTCAGTGTTAAAATAGTTTAGTAACATTAGTGGTAAAGGAGGTCCCCTCTACCTCCTCTTCAGCTGACTGAAGTCCTAAAGATGAGCTCTTTGTTACTTCAGCTCTCAGCTGTATCTTTGCTTTTTCTTTTCCTCCTCTCCTCCCCACTTTTCTTTTCAAAGCAGTAATATTCCTAACCTCCTGGACTGCATGAGCTGTGCAAATTTACATAGAGAATAGCAACTAACCGACTCTTGCAAAGTTAAAAGCCTCAGAAATTGCAGGTTCAAACATTAAATATGAGAAACTAGAAGAATAAACAATACAAACCTACTGGAACTCATCCTCGCTGCGCCCCTGCCTGTGTCAATTTGCTCAGATAATCACAAAGGCAGTGTTTGAGAGTACAGTCAAAAGGTTAATCTAGATCAAGTACTGGGAGTAAATTCCTTTTTCTCTATTTATGTTAAAATAAACTCCCAACAAGTTAATAGTGCAGTGGGTGGATGTGGCTCTGAACCCCTTTAGCCCCCAGGGATGCTGATAGCGCATGCACTGGGAGGGAAACTGCTCGGCCTCCTTGCAGCTTGGTGACTCGCTCCTCAAACACAGCCCAGAGACCAACCCCAAAATCTGGCCTGCTGAGGCCGGATAGCCCCGGATTAACCCTGTCTCTCTTTACTCTGGGGATGTCTTGCATTTCCCTGTTAATAGTGACCTCTAATGGTTACATGCATGAATATCACAGACTTCTTTAACTATGAAGAGAGGAAATAGCATTCGCCCAACAGAAATGATTATTGTGCTTTCGCAATATAGGGTGTAGTTTCAAGGCAGATGTTTAGTCTCATAACTGCAAAACTGTTTTAAGCCTTATCACAACTTCCAAGCCAAGAGGAATATGACAACTTTGCTTTTCTGATGTCATCGTATTTTAAAATCACTTTTAACGAGGATTTGTGAAATTCTGAGTCTCAGGCTAATTTGACTGAGAATAATTCTAATATTGAGCCATGGAGTTCACGTTTGGTTCTTACCTCCTCCTTCTTAAAGGGGAGATAAGAATGTAAAGCAATGTTTCTTTTGTTTCTGATGCTTCTGAATTAGCTGATGCTTGAAGTAAAGTAGACAAAAAAACATTGCAGATGATGCTATGCAGTTACTACTTATCTGGAAGACACTGTTAACATTGTCTCAACTTACAGTGTATTTGATCTAATCCAAAAGATAGTTAAAATGGATTCTTTATTTCAGCTGTATGATGTTAAGTATCAGGTGAGAGCTGTCATGAGTAAATGATGGCATTCTGAAACAAAGACATGAATAAACCAGATGGGTATGAAAATACCAAAATACCAAAAGGAAGACTCTGGGGGTATGAATATCCCAGCAAAAATATCTTCTAAACTATGATTGTGCTGAATGCCTTTTGACTGGAAAATGTGTTGTCATGATGCTTTTTAGTAAGACTTGTCTTTTCCAAACTGCGAGGCTTGACTTGTCATTGGATGATTCATCATGCTGCCAGCTTATGCTGTCATGCTGAATTACGGCACTAGCACAATGTAACAATCTTTTAGAGAACAGCAATGTTTCAAGCCTGGAAACATCAGGAAAAAAAAAACAACCAACCCTTCTCAAATTTAGCAGGGAGGAGAAAAGAGGTAGAGAAGCAGGGACAGGAAGTTGTTTGTCTTGTTACAGTGCAAATTTCAAGCAAATCATCTTATATCTGTTAAATTATTCTGGTTTTACAGGAGCTAAGCAGGAAGGAGTTTGGGCTCTTCTTAACAATGACTTTTTCAGTATTACTTTTATCTTTCCAGAATGGGTCAAGTATTAATGAAAATTTTTCTGCTTCTTATTAACTGGAGCTGTACAAAACTGAAATACATAACTGAAAAGTTATTTATTCACATTTCACAGCAAATTCTCTTTGTCTGTGCTCTCAGCCATTCTGCATATGCTTCCTCTAATAGAAGATGGGTCTGTTAGGTATTCATGGAAGCAGCTGACTTGAAGTGAGCATTAGAGAATACCTGCAATAGTCAAAACTCCTTTTCTGAAGTCTGCCTGCTGGGTTTGCAAGAAGGATTTACTCCACAGAACGTCATCAATTCAGAGTGGAATGACAGACATACTCTCTTCTACTAAATGGACTTTAGTAAGCAAATGAGAACAGTTCCCATACAACCCTGGATTCACTTGATTCTTTCAAGTCTGCACAAGAATAGACCCTTATTTTTGTCTTTCATCCTCAATTAATTCAGCTTAATCTTGTGCAAGGAAATCATGCATCCTATCCCTCTTCTGAGAATTTGTTGGAATAAGCTGTTCTGAACACTCAGAAAAGGATAGAACTATCTACTGTATATGAACCTGTGGAATAATGGGAAGATGTCATTTTTTCAGACATTTCCATTTGCCATAGATTAAAAGATTAGGTTTCAACTCAGGAAATGAAATGAATATGTGAGCTTAGGAGCTTGATCCTCAATGGAGCTGATGCTGAATTATTTAGTTTCTGTGTCTGAACAAATAGAGTTACCTTTAGTATACGTTTGCTTGTGGTCAGTGTAATTAATGGTCCAGTTTACTAGGACATACTGTGTTGATGCTTGGAGGTGATTATTAATCCCAGTTTCTTGAGTTGACTCCTGAATGGGATGTACATTTGCAAGGGCAAATGTTGCATACAGTTATTTATAAATTTCTGAATGTCATTGTGCTGGGAACTGACAACTTTGACATTTCCTGTGGCTGAAAGAAGGAGCACGTATTTATAACTCTATGACTTGTATAAGATGTATTGTTTCTGTCACAAATATCTTGCATGAATATGTACTCTATATGAGACTGCATTAAGAATATTGCTTGACTGATAATGTTTGCTTTTGGCCCCTTTCCACAGGTATTGCATCCGTCCATGTAAAGTCACCTACGCATTTCTTTTAAATTGGCACCATGTACCTATGCATACAAATGAATTTAGGACTGGAAATAAGAGTATCTTAAGGTACAAAGAATATCTGAAAAATGAAAGAAGTCTATCTGGTCATACAGACAATTCTTTTGAGAATCCAGGTGAACCCTTCAGGGAAATGGAAATGTTCTGCCTCTAGCTTATACACAGTCCACAGTTTGATAAATATTTTGTTCAACAGTAGTTCCAGCTTAAGCACTTTACCAGTTAGATACTACAACTATTAAAAACGATAAGCTTTCATGAGGATCAGTTGCTAATCAGTTCTAAATCTCCTCTTTAGAATTACAGGGCCAACTGTTAAGACCTAATTTGAAACTCCAGCACTTGTTGGAAAGAGGTAGATTTAAGCAACAGTTCAGAAAATACTGATGTATTTGACATTAGTAGGATACTTAAGCACACGAGCACTTGGAGTTTGATTTGTTTTTATCCAACTCTTGCTTCTCCTCACTCAACTGTGCCCTTTACTTAAATTAAATCTAACAGGATTTTGGCCACGTGTTACGTAATCCCACTGTTGGACATTCAATATCTTGTATGTCTCCTAACAAGGAAGAGTTCATAAACAGACTCTGAAAATATTTAAACACCAGTGAAGCTTAGCATCGTTCCTTCCTTCCCTTCTTGCTAATACTTTCCTCTGCTTTACGGATGCTAACTGTTCTCAGAAACTGATTTGCTGGCTGACAAAATGAAGCTCAACACAGAGCAATTTCTCACCGCCTCTACTGAGCAGCCTAAGCATAAACACCAGTTATTTTTCCCCAGATCATTTCCCCAGTGCAGTGAACATCTAACCAGAATGCCCTATCTGGGAGTGGGATGGGGATGGGGTGACATGTAAAAAGGCTTTTCAAGTTAGAACTGTCACTGAAATGCTCATGAAACTACAGAATTCTGTTTTAGGTTTGAAAAGGGTGTTTTGTGGCCTAAACCACGTTCATTTTTTTCAGTTATACCAGCTGATATAATGAAAAATCTCTCCTTTTAAATGCTGCTTCCCTTGTGAGCTTCTACCACTTCATCTCTCTCCTCCAGTACAATTTCATGGAAACCATAACATGAGAAAACATTAGAAAGCTCCATATGCTTAAACACTTTTTGCCACTGGGAGACAGATTTTCTGAGTCCAGCAGACTCCTCCACTTCCCATATGAACTCCAGGGAGTCTCTGTAAAGTGGTAAAGCTCTTCAAAGCAGACAAACCTTTTTTTTTCCCAAGTGGGACAGCTGCTATACCCTACAGCTATTACCAGAGAAGTTACAAAAGACTCATTAGGAGTTTTCAAAAGAAAACATAATAAAAGAGCATCATGTAGTATTTGAATAATTACAGGAAAATCTGACGGATGGGTTTGAAACAAAATAAAATACTAATGCTTAGTAAACTCCTGCTTTTCCAATAGATACACTTTCAAAAATTCTGTAAAGGATGGTGATATTTCCCCATATTTTAAAGTTTTTCTTGAAATTGGAATTCCATATTAATCATCCTTATTGGCTCCAGTTCACTTGTCTCATACCAAACATTTTCATTAAAACATTCCCTGAGCACCAGAAAAGAGTAACTTATATATACCATATTGTTCCTTCTCATTCTGTCCTCAGATTAGTTTTAAAAAGATTAGTACTTCTCTTCCTCCAGTCACCAAATAATAAAGTATCTCCTGAATAATTTATGTTTTGATTACATTTCCAGTGAAAAAATTCCTAATAGAGCAGTTATGGATGCTGGAGGGTTATGAAAGGAACAAATTGAATGTAGTGGCCAGATCTGAATATTCTGCCTAAATAGTATCTCCTGTTGCTACAATAAAAAGGAGATTATTGATCTAGATGGACTGTAAGTTTGACATGGCAGGCATAAGGGTATTTCTTATGTTTTTATCTTCTTAATATGTTTCCCTTGAGATAAATATTTTTCAATACTTAGTCTTTACATGAAGGCCTCATAAAATATCTGACTGACTGAAACCAGTATTTTGTAGATAGTCACCTGTTTATGTATAAATACAGAAAGGTAATTTTCTGTTATAACTGATAATGAATGTAGTAAGATACTGGATTTTTAAAATAGTGCTGTTAACTGTATATTAGTTAGTTATCCAGCAATTTTTATGAAAATATTTATTAAACTCCATTGACTTTTTAAACAAAAAAACTTTTTTAAATATTGATGATCATTTAAATTTAATGGCTTCCTTTAAGAATTAAAAATGATTAAAACTATTATTTTGAGGGCTGAGAGATCTTTATGTAAAGAATATGGTTATTCAGACTAATCAAAAGTAAAATTTAAACTCTTACAATGCAATTAAAGTAATATCTCAGAAAGTAAATTACTCAATGGAAATAAAGATTCAATGGATTTTCTGAGAATTTGCTTTCAGAAAAAAGTAATTATATATGGCTATATATGCTTCAGGAAATGGCAAGTTAATAGGCTGTCCATGCCATCAACACATTCTGTGAAGGTGATAAACTACTGAGACTACTATTAAAATCCATCCATGCCACAGAAGGGAGCATACCTTTCACCTTGGAGGCCACACACAGAGGAAAATGTTATACTTCTCTTTGAAGTAAGACACCACACTGCTGCCTGAGTATTTCATCTGAAGTCAGTCTATTCATTTCACGCATTCAAGCAAACACTCATGGGTAATCATAAAAAAAGCAACAACAGTACAAACCAATTCTCAGCCCAACCTGTTCTTGCAGCACGATGATATCACCATGGCTTCAACAACATTAAGGAAATGGAGTTTGCCCAAGAATTGTCAAGGGATTTGAATATTTATAGTAGAGATGGAATACTAAAAACTATATAAAGTATTTGTACCTCTTCTCTGATTAGTCAATGTATTCCTGGAAATGAGGCATAAACTGATCTTGCTAATTACAGAAAATATTATGTATTTTATCAATTTGCTTGCTTCAAGGTGACTGCTTTCACAGCCTCTTATAAATGAGAGGTAACACTATTTCCTTTGGTTTCATGAAACTGTTAAGGGTATTATAACTGTTAAGGGCCCATCTGTAAGATATTTAGTGCAGTTATGTTAGAGAAAACAGCCTATTCATATACTTATTTTCCTACCCATACATTGTTTAATACCATAACACAGGACTCGTTCTGATTTGTAGAATAAAACTTCTTGGTACTTTCTTAAGTTGAAGAAGAGTATCTATCTGATAGACTTCCTCATAGTGGGATCTCTTTGAAAAGTGTATGAATGAAAGTTACAGGAAAAATTGTGGAAACCCTTCTTCATGCCTGCTTCCATTCTCATTGTTTCATTTTTATTTCCTTTTTGTTCTTTCTTTTAATAAAAAATAGGTAATAATCATGATTATTTTTGTCTTTAATTACAGCCTCCTTGAAGGCATGACAACAGGCTCATGTGATTAATATGGTTACAACCATATCACAAATTAATGCCACAACAAGTAGTAAGATCTGGCCTTCATTTCTTTTCTCTTTAGTTATTCTAACTCATACATTTTTAATAATTGGAAAATGAAAATAAATAGCATTCCGTACCTTAAAACATGTCTTTCTATCCCCATACTTAGAGGCAAAATATTGATTTTTGGAGGTACATTTATATACATGTTAGCATTGTTAGGTACTTCATGAAATAATAATGATGTATGTTCAGAGCAAATTTAATCAGCCTGAATTAATTTAAGGGCTCTGGTCTGACACTATGTGGAATTATAATATGTTTAATGATTGTGTTCTGGCACGTTTTGTTTAATTCTAGCTACTTATTTCTCATTCTGCTGAATCTTCTTTTCTTTCTATTTCTTTTTTTCTTTGTGTGTTCTGTAATTTAATAGCCATTTTTAATTACTTTGGCTGGTTTTACTTGCAGATATCTGCTTGGTATCTTTTACTTTCCAAGCATTGCAGTTAATTAGCAAACTAATCATTTTTAAGGCAAAAATAGAACCTCTTTGCTTTTTCGGGTATTTAATCTCTGAAGCAACATACATCTAGTCTACAGTGAATAAACATATATCTTACAAAGACACTCATGTATCGTTTCTTGTGTAATCATGACTATACCTTTCTTCTCCTAAGTGACAGCTGAAGACTACCATATAGCTGACAATAATTTATAATTGAATGGTACCTTTCCTCTACTAGCATTCTAATACAAAATGCTTAGAAAAGAAAAATAGTAAGGACCTAACATCACATGGAAAATTAGCTGGTGATATGGCCAGTGGACACAGGGAACACTATGAAACAGTGCAGCAAGTGCAAAGTCCTCTCAGAACCCTGGAAAATTTCAGACCTGGGCCTGATCTTTGCAGGTAGCACTTATCTGTTTAAATGGTTGCTGCTAGGAGATCAAAATGAAACTTCAGTCCAGTTCTAGATTAAACTGTATGACTGCACAGATCTATAGAAGTTAGGGTTATTTTATTTCACCCATACAAGGACAGATCTAGAAAGAAATACTGAATCTGAATATATTTAATGTACAAGTTTATATAATGTATACAGATGTACTGTGTCTGAGTTAACTTATTTCTTCTAAAAGTATATAGAGTTAGAAAATTAAATTCAAAGTTAAAGGTCAAATGCAATGCCAAAAAACTTAATTTTAAAGGTTGAATTTTGAATATACATACTGAAAAAATGTCTCAGATCCTGCTAAATTTGAGAAATTTAAAGCTCATCAAGGTGTCAACAGCCTTGAAAGATTCACTTTACAGTAGCATACTTCCAGATCATTTGGACTTCATAGTTACATTTTCCCTTTGAGGGAGCTTCAGCAGACATAATTTGCCTCTCCCAAACAAGGCCATAATAATACATACAAATAGGTTTGCCATTGAAGAACTGGGTAAGAATTAGTGAAATCTGAATACTTTCTGTGATCTCAGTCAGCAGGATAAGACTAATCAAAATTTATTTGTGATAGATTGAACTTCTTGGTTTAAAAAATGAGATGATACACTACATATATTAAAAATGAAGCAATAACTTTGGATATATGCATAACAGTTTCAGTTCAAAACCAGTAAGCTATAAGATATTCAATAATTATGTACTCACACAGATCTTCATATTCATTGCAATTTTACATCTTGTGTGCACCTGATGTTCAAATTTCCTAAAAAGAAAAAGATGAAAGACAAAAATATACCATAAATATAGCAGAGCTAGATCTTCTGGCAATATTAAATTGGCACAGATCCATTGGCATAACAATCCCAATGCATAAATCAAAGCCAACAGAACCCAATATAATTGTGATCCAGTGCATATCCCTCTTCTACTTTGCATGCTTAGCAAACAGTATAAAGCTAATACTCTTGAAGCACAGCAGAAATATTGACTGGCAACATACTTTATATCTTGTATGTTTAGTGGATAGCTGATGTGCATAAAATTCACATTATTTTTCTTCCAAACTGCAAGTATACTTTTATCATGGTCGTTAGAAATGTGTTCTGCAAGTTATTAGGTAACACAAAGTGAAAACAGATAAACCGGGAAGTTTCACATATTACAGGATAATTGAATTTGCTCTACACATTGTGAAACAATGCAATTTACTAGATTAGTACCAGCATTATATCATTAGGACTAGTGATTGCACAACATTTGCAGTCAGTGGTTCAACTTGTGATATGATAAATGCAACTATATTTTAGTCTAACTAATTAGAAAAGAATGAGATGATAGGAAAGTTTTAATATTATTTATGAGATCACAATTCATTAGGTCTTCAGATTCTAGGAACAGCCACATGAAAATAATAAATGTCCAATTAACAGCGCCCATAATACCTTTATTCTGAAAAAGCGTAACAAAGATTAGCACAGGGAATGTTATTCAGCAAAGTTTCGTATGCCTTACACTCCTACAAAACTAATCCAGTGCATCCTCTTCAGCTGCTTGGTTTCCCACACAATTCTTCTCATCCAAAAGGGGACACTTAGGACATACAAAATCCACTCTCAGCTTCATCTATTATATAGTCTAGATCTCCACTGACTATAATAGGAGTCTAGGCAGCTAGCTCATAAGTAGACACCTACATTTAGCGAGACTGATCCCACTCAAGAAGCCATAACTTTGTTTCCCATCTTTTGTAGGTGATGCTTTACCTAAAGCTTGAATTTAATTGAGAAATCAGATCCCCAATCCATATTGATGAATATTCTTCCTTAGGAATTTGTCAAGGTACAACTTCTTTATAGGCAACCTAGCTATCAACTGAAGGCAAAACAATGCAGAGTTCCTAAAGGACATATTCTTTCTTCCTAGTGCTCCTAAAACAAGAACTTCCAATGGTCAAATCAAGACCATAAGACTTGCCCTGTTTGGATACAAGGGTATAGGTGGGCAGGAAGCTCTGGTTCCAAACACAGAAAGACATTCAGAAAGACACAGAACAGGGAGATGACTATAAGCTTTCCAATTATAATTGCAGGAATAAATAGGTTTCCTCTGCACCTCTTTAGCTACTTAATCAGATGAACAAAGTCATCTCCTTCAGCAGAGGAAATGCCCAAGAGACAAAGAAGAAAACACAGAGAAATTAGTGTTTTAAAAAAGACCAAGGACCATTCGAAAGCAAAAATATAGGAATGGTCAAACTGTTCCAAACTAGTCCAGGAAACCAATAAAGAGCATATATAACACAAAGCAGTATAACATAATACAATAATATTATAAATATATATGTATAAAATACAGGATAATATAATATAATACAATGGTTGTATAGATGAGACTACTAAAATAATGCCTTATATCTGCCAGGGAGGAATGTTAATTTACTTTAGATATATTTCTCAGGTTATTTAATTCCATTAGAAATCAGCTGAAATTTATTTTACCCATATTTATACTAGTCTTTTATAAAAGCTGTGTCTTCTTGTTGTCGGGAGCTTAAATAATTGTAAAGGAGAGTAGGGTGGGAGCATTTCTGTCTTTTATAGACTGGACCTGGTGACCTGGAACACAGACAGCATCCTTGTTTGCCCAGCAATGGGCAGAGTGATGGTGCTCAGCAAAATTTTTTATGAGTTGTTTGAATGGTTGGTTGATGAAAGGCCAGTCCCTGTCACTCACTGCAAGGAACACTTTTTATAATCCCATAAAGTCAATGACTTGTGGGTTTTTGTTTGTTGTTGTTGTCATTGTTTTTTCCTTTCAATTCCTCTGCCTTTGGCAGTAAAAGAACTAGTTCAGACAATGCTGCAAACCCATGAGGGGTCTGGGGATCCTGCTCAGGGTCTTCCACCCCACCAGACAAGGCTATGGCACTTACACAGTGATGCTCTGTGGTGAGGAGTGTGAGTTGCTTCATAAAAAAATGGACAGTTCTGTCGGGAGAACCTACAAAACCATTTTTTAACCAGGCACTGATCTCCTCTCTCTCTCTCTAAGTTAAAACCTCTCAGGAATGGAGCAGCTCCACTGTTGTTCAATCAAAACTGAGCAAGGATTTCTACAGCAACAGGAATTTCCTTGCTGTCACTTCATATCCAGGCAGTAACATGTGCATGCATTAATTTAATATAGTGTGTGGCCATCCTTTAAACCTGCTGTGCTAGTATGGTAGTTGGAGCACTGCCCATCATTGAAATGCACTCCCACCCTGACAAAACAGGAAGGCTAAGGCACAGCTTTGTTTGAGCGTGCCGAAATTCCATGGCAGTGGATTTCTGGTTTTGGAGCAGAAAAGAAGATTACGCTCATGACTACAAATATAACACAGGCTAAAGAGTATCTCTCACTGATCTCTGCATCAAGTTCCATAGCTGGGCATGGAGCCTGATCCAGCTGCTATTGAAACATGCAGGAGTTTTTGAGATTACTTCAATGGATTATCTTTGATGTTAGGCACTCAGGAGAGTAAGCAGGGATTTCATCGTGTTGTTGGGAGCTGCAGTTTGCATAGACTTTTGTTACTTTTTGCAAAGTATCTTTTGGAGCTAAGGGATCCAGTGAATCAGCACAGTTTATTGCATCGACACAGCATGGTCACAGCATCCTGGCTTACTTCTCTGATTCAGTGTCTGAGAGAAATGTTAGACCTCATTTACAGTGCCTAGTCAGCAACTACCTAAGTAACAAAATAATCTAAATGTATACTTTGGTATATGGAGTGGGTAGATACACAAAAACAGACCTCCATTCTGCTCATATTGTGTTTTATGGTAGCCATTCTAGAAATTATCCTCCATCTGCACGATGGTCACTCAGAATACTCTGAATGTCAAGCTTTGTTATAGTTTGTAGAATAAATTTTTTTCAGCTCAAGCCTGAAGCCATGTAAACAGGAATGAAAGCAATATTTCTGCATGAACACTAGCCAGATCTACTCCACTATATTGGAAGTTCTATAGAAGTTCTATAGCTGAGGAACCAAAGTAACTTGGACATCTATTATATATGAAAAGGAAGCTGTGAGCCCAGCTCAGTGACTACTTTGGAGATGCAGATAATTCTGTCTTGGTAAGTCCCCTCAACATTTCTCCTCTGAAGTGCACATAGCTGTAGCAGAAAAAAAAAGTATTAAGGGCTATTAATGTTACATATTTTAAACTTCCTGTAAGGGTTCTGGCTTGCAGAAGTCTAATTTAGACTTTTCTGTTCCTAAATGTTTGTTTTTAGAATGTGAGTGGGAATCCAGTCATGGTGTTGGAAGACTGTAAGCCTTAGTCATGTCTTTAAGGAGCTGTAGCAAAGAGTGTATGTGACCATTTCAAGGCTTGTTATAAGTAAATTGTAGATTGTTTGCGCTAAGTCAGATGCAACTCTTCTAGTTGCTGTTTTGCTATACTAATCATGTCTGGCACAAGCAAAATACTGACTTTTAAAAATCAATTAGTTTAATTAAAAATTATGCTTCATCAAGTTTGCATTTTGGAACTTATTTTAATGACAAAAAAAAAATTTCATCACAAATATTTCAGCTATTTAAGACTCTGTAACACTGTAAACTTGAAACCCTTCAGGTAAGGTGAACAAATCTGATGAAAAATATCTGAAGTTGAACGTACACATAGAACTTAGCCACCAAGTTTAGATCTCAGGATATTTAAAATGGTACAAAACATGTTTCGTTTTGGAAATATTTGCAAGAAGTTCTACAGCCTTGGAAAGATCAAGCTAACTGAGATAATCACATAAACTTTTCTTTTACTTCTACAACCAAGATGTTTTCTAAGTGCCATAGTCTGAAACATTTATAAAACATGGGGGAGAATAGATCTTAAATTGCAATTAAGTGCCACTCAATGTCAGAGTTGCAAAGCCAAGCCTTAGGAGAGCATTTAAAATCATAAAACAAATTCTAAATAATGTGGTTTTATAATCACAGAAACAAATTTTGTGGGACAATATAGACAACAAAGATGGCTACTTTCTTTTCTATGGATTTGCTGTAGGATCTCTTCTAGAGCAGGGATGTGCTGAAGAGGATTTTTATTGGACTTACATTTTCTGAAAAATGTAATCTCATGATGTACTTTTTAAATATCAGACTATAACAGAGTTGGATAGTTAAAACCAGGTATATGAATCTGTTGTACCTCTTCAGCAGGGTGAAAATGCTCTCCAGATTTCTACTTCCAAATAGGACACACTGAGATACTAGGACAAACTGTACTGTGGGAGATCCTTAAGGGTTGCGCAGGGAAAATGTTTTATCACGCAACATCTCAGAGGAGGTCTGGAACACATGCATACATCCTAAATTGGCTACTTAGAGATCCTGTTGAAATTCATTGCTTCCAGTTTTACATGGAAGAGACTTCTGGCTGTGGCCAAGGTGCCCAACACCAGGCATATTCATACCAGCACTTTCCTTAGGTGCTGTTTCAGATGTTAGTTTCCCTATGTAATGACACTCTCATTTGTCCTGTAAATGTGATTTTATTTCATTGTATACAAAGAAGCCCAAGCTCCTAAAGTAAATACCTAAGCAGGATACATAAATGTAGGTGATAATGATAATCTACAGTCTGCCACTAATAATGCAAGCTATTCCTCAGAGAGAACCCTCCTTCACACCATTCCGTGATGTTTTCATAGTTTGAGATACTTATTTTAAACAATAGAGCAGTCTAAAAATGTTGGTGGACAGATGTTTTCCCTTCTCAACATTCTCTGCTGGTTTTATTAAATTGTCTATAATTAAATAGTAGAATGACTCAGCCTTCTAGTTGTATCATGCTCTTTGCTTCATTCTGACTGGCATATCTTGGTGGTATGGACACAATTAGCCCCACTTCACGCAAACTGTATTAACAGAGAAGCCTAATGTGCTCCTCCACGTTACTTTCCACTTGCTATGCACCGCAGAGGAAACTTCAAAGCTGAGAATTCATACCCCAGTATGCACAATGACTACTTTTTTTTTTCATACAACAACTATGAAGCCTTTATAAGCATGATAATCTTGTTGAGTAAACAGACCTAATTAAAATTAAAACTTGCTGTTGACTCATAGCTGGCCTGTGATGTCCTCACTTACCCATCAACTAACCTTCTGCTTTTTATTTTCCCCTTTTTGCACATTCTGCTTTGCCAATAGCTGCCACTGGTAGCTTTCCAAAACACAATTTCGAGATTGCATTTACATTTTCCAAAATATTTGTTAGTTTTTCTGTAATATCTTAAGTAAACAAACATTCAAAGAAAGCCCTAAAAATACAGTTTTTATAATTTTCCAGCCTAATAAGATATTTTTGCCAAGAAAAATGAGGAAATACAAGTTTTCTGGATGCAAATCAGGCCAAGGGCTAAAATTCTTGGTCATCTTTTTGTCTTGTGATGCCTGAAGTTATATAAGCAATAACAAATACAGACAATATATTTGACTGAAAAAAATATGTCTAATTCTAAGCATACTTCCAATGTGATGTGATCTTGTGTATGGAAGAAAGGGAAATCTCATTTGCCAATAATGAGAAAATTTTATTTATATAAATCCATCCATAGACAGCCAGACAAATTTAGTATAGACTTTGGATATACATCACAGCCACTGAAACTGGCATAAATTTTGCTTGCCTGATTTATCAAGCATATTACTTAGGGCTGGCTTGCACAGCCAAAATACTTCCTGAGCTCCTATCAAAATCTCACAGGAAATGCAGTGGTCAGCATCTCTTGGCATGCAGGCTTTAACTAGTACTACATGGAGGGCATATTCCAAATGACTTCCTGAAAAGAAATCATACTGTGTTGGCACACAGTTATAAACTGTTCTGAAACAGCTCTAATGATATGTTGGTACATATAAGAAAGAACATAACGTATTCTATTTCAAAACTGGGAAAACTGGCAAAGACAGTAACTCGTTGAAATGCCAGAGCATTTCTGATTAATGAAACACATTGCTTCACAAACGCATTACCCAGCCTGTGCCAAATTACAGGTGACATATCATAACAGCTTCGGTGACTTGTCCTAGCCCTAAAAGAGATCCCTTGCATTGCCGGGGTCTCAGAGTTCTGTTTGCACTGGTGGTACAAATGCCAGTAGAAATACGCTCTAATCTGTGCCAACATCTCATAAGCCCTGCAGTTTTCTGGCTTGCATGTAATATACTTGGTTGTGTTACATGAAAGAGTCATCATGATACCAGCTCCATTTTACACTACTATAGGAAATGTCTATGAAGAGTCCCCTTTAGGTGTACCAGTGTACTAGACTAAATGGTTATATTGGCACAAATGTCCCTATTTTGAGAAAGTCCTGAATGACAGGTGTAATAGAGACCTAGCTTAAATCCACTTATTCTGCTTACCTGAGAACCACTCATTAAATCACTTAATGCCCAGTGACCCCTGTTTAACTGCTAGGCCAGCATCTTTTCATTCCTAAATTTCTTTAACATTCCTTCACTCAACATTTTTAGAGTAGCTGGTAATATAAGTTATTGTAAACTAACATCCAGCAGTGAGACAGTTGGGAAAAGAAACTGCTCTATGAAGTAGCCAACCCACAATTGCATCAGCTTTTCAAAATGAATATGGCACACCCATATGCTTGTGTGTGATGACTGTAATCTTAAAGAGTATATTTCTCTCTGGAATCAGGATTATAATCCAAGTATCCCAACTCCAAGCAATCCACCTCATTTCCAAATATCAGTTTAACTCTCTGACAAGTATGTGCTCTATTTGCCAAAAAGTGGTTCATCTGCCATACCAGTATCAGTCTATCACTTCCATCATGTGGTAGAGATCTGTGCTTTTGCTTTGCTTACAGCCTGCTTGGGAAAGACAAACAGTTATTGACAAAATCAATTTAGCTCATGCTGAGCTCTGTGCTGTACTGGCTAGATTGCTCCTGGTGTACAGGATAGATGTGTCATGGTATTTATTCTATAGCTCCCCTTCCTGTAGTGCACTCTTTCTCAGTGCACAGCACAGATGGAGAATTGGGCAAGGGTCTGTAAGAGGACTGTTGTCACTGGGCTTGGATGCAGGGATGTTAGGGTCTATTTCTGCATTTGCCACAGCTATTCCATATAATGATGAGCACAGCCCTTCTGCACAAGCAGAAGAGAGACAAATTAAAGTCCCCATCTGTCAGCTGTAAATATTCTCAGGCTCTCCTGACATAACAGCTCACTCCTTCAATCCATTGCCTCTACTGGCAGAAATGGAAAAGACTTGCTCTGAATTCTGTCATGATGGGGGTAAACCACCCCAGAATAAGAGATTTCCATTGCCCTCATCTAGAATAGGACACAGCAGATACTTAACAAATCCTTTTCACTAGATTGCACCTTGCAGTGCTGAAGAGGTGATTATTAGCATATTACACTGGGATCTACACTAGGAAATTACTTACTATCAAGGGGAAGAAAAAAATAGGTGAGGAATGTGTAGTATTTTATGTTGCAGAATCTGAACAGTTATTCTATCAGCCTGCCCCACCAAAGCAACAGTAGATGTTAATAAAAGCCCAGTAAAGGAGCTGAAATGCAATATAATATTCTAAATGGACGGGTTTATATAATAGATTGTGCTTTAATTTTCATCCCCATGATTTAAACCCCGTTTATTCATTTCTAACTGTATCCTTCCTTGGTATTGGTATGTTTCAGCACTACAGTTAAATGGTAACTTAAGGTTAATCAGAATGTTTATCTTTCCATTTAGTTGACTGTAAGCATAAATGGCCACTGCAAATCTTAAAAGCCATACCAGTCCTATCCTGCTTCTTTCTGCTTTTCATAGTTTGGTACACTTTTAGGTTTTGTCCTCACTACCAAAAAAATCTGTGTCTTAGAATAATTAAAATGCACTAGCAGTTCTGCTGTAAAATTTGAGAGGAGGTAAAGCACTTGTGAGGTACAGCCAATCAAGCTGAGTAATAAAATGTTTACTTTACCTGCCTATCTTGTGATAAAAATTGCCAGTCTTTTTTCCACTAGGATTTTATATTACTGTGTAAATATTTGGTTAGACTATATCGTAACTTTTGAGAGAGAGCAATGTTGGCCTCTTTGAAGGTACCAGGCTTTTTAGCTTGGGCTCTGGCATGGCAGTGGGAGCACCGCAGAGCTAGGGAGCTGGCTGCGCTCAGGAGAGGCACGGAGGTGGGGCACAGGCACAGCAGCATGGGTTTCGGAGGCAGGCAGCACGGAGCAAAAAGTCCAAAGGGGAGGAGGGCATGGCAAGCAGGAAGAGAAGGCCACAGCAGGGTGGTCTGGTGTTAAAAAGATTTCCCAGTATCCTTCTCAATTAACAGTACTTCTGTCTATGGCATACTCACTGCAGAATCCTGCATTATTCCTGTTCGACTCCACTCATTCATTTAGGTTTGTTATCCATCTCTATCTGTGATATATTCTTTGACAAGGACATACATGAGTTGCTCATACAGATGATTTATGTTCAATTGTTCTCTTTTCACCCATATTCACAAATCTCAAAGCTTAGGCAGTTAAAACTGAGCAATAAAATTTTAAGAGAGGAAAGACATCCTAACATATGTACAGTGATGCATTTGAGAACATCAGCATATCTGCAATCATCTGGATATGTACCATAAAGACATTTATCTGTGCCCATTTTGTCTTGACAAAGAAATAACCATTATTTCTTGTTGATATGACCTCTCTCACTCTTTTTTAGAGAAACATACAGTAATGTATGTTATAATGTATATATTCTAACTCCTTCTTATTAAGTGTCAGATCACATATGTATAATAGCCAGAGAACAATCAACCCTGTCAGGAAAAGTGTGATAACCCTCACATTGTATGCTGTTCAACTAAGCAGAGTCAATTTTGAGAACAACAGAAAATCACCTTTTCTGTCAAAATGACAAAAAAGAAATTAAGAGAAATTAAATTTCTTTACCTAGACTGTTTCGACTGACAAGCTGTCAGGCCTGGCCTTTTCTGATCCAAAAATGAGAGCCTCATAGACCACAGAATAAGAAAAGTGACCTCCTTATCAGTGATTTTTTGTAGCATCAAATCAGGATATAAAAAGTTGCATTCATTATGAGGAACAAAAATGTTGTACTTTTCATTTTAACTTTTCCTAGCAAATTCATTACAGTCTAATCCTCCTAAAATTGGCATGGCTTTACTGTATCCTATGATACACGTATCAGTGTTGGTAAGTTTCCAAGTAACACAGATCTTACTTGCTTACTTTCAAACCCTACAAATTCATCCTAATTGGACTTCTTTCTGGATCTGCATTGCCACTAACAACTAGGTTCTGAAATCAGAATATATTCTCAGTTTCTTCCATGCAAAACAGTCATTTTCAATGGTAGAACAGTTTTAAATAAGGGTCAATAATATTAAATCAAACAGTATTAAAATACTATTAAACAGATCATTTTTTTTATCAGTTAAACTGAGGATGGGTAATTCAGAAGAGAATTGTTTTCATTTTCCATCAGCTGTTGGCTCAAATGGGGAACAGCAGTAAAAGTAACTTTCCAGAGTAAAACTACACATTATATTCTGAACCAAAGACAAGTTACACACACATACTCATAACCATTAGAGAAGCAACCGTACTGTACATGCGTAAATTTATTAAAGATAAGCTAATGTTTTGTTAGAAAATGGTAGGTTTTTTATAATAAATAAAATCTTTTTTTTCCAGGACTTGCCCAAGTTTCATTCAATGTATTCATACTGATCTGGATCTGGGGATCAAGATTCACACGACTGTGAATATTCAATATTCTCAGCTTGGAATTTAAGCTTCCTTTAAATGATAATTTTCATTTGTCTCAAAGTAATACTGCAGACTGTAACTGACTGGGACAGATTCTGCAGAAACATAATGTAAAAGAAAGTCTTGCCTCAGCAGATTTACAATATATGCAACTTTTCCAAAACCCATTAAGATTAATGGAAGGAATCTTTTATATTTCAACAGACAGTGGATAAGGCCCAGCTACTACAGCCCTGCAGTCTCTAAATGGTCCTATACATCTATGCCATTCTCAGAGGACTATGGCTCAGTTTCAGACAAGATGCATGGTAAGCAAGCCAGAGAAGATAAAGTCCAATAAGAAAGGACTGGATATGAATAGACTTTACAGGTCAGAGGTATTTTTAAGGTTATATGTAAGAAAGGTAAAAATTAGCACCAGACTTAGCTATCTGCCTCATGAATTTTTTCTCACATTTAGGTGAGTGTTCCTGCCATAAACTTACTGAACCTTGTTATAAATGTACCTGTCTTACATTTGTAAGGTGCTGATTCCCTGCTGTCTTGCATCTTGCCTAGATACTTATCCCAGTGCCAGTTGGCTTAAACTGTATTGGCATTGATGGATGAACCTTATTTGCAGTAGCTCTTTCTAGATTGCTGAGACATCTTTGATTTTTGTTGCTGTGACCTAGTCACAAAAAGACAAGCACCAGCAGGATGCAACTTTCTTAGTAGACTTTTTAGCTGATGTTACATTTTAGAAAATGATATGTGATATGTCTGGTTTCACTCAGATAACTGCTTCCTGATGCCTTCCTCAATTTTCAGATGCAATGTTAGTTTAGACAAGGCCACAGACCCAATATCCTGTCACTTCTGGATGCCTGCATCATAAAGGAAGGGAAAACCAGCTCTTTTCCTGGATGGATTAGAATATATTATTTGATTGTATTTTTGATGCAAAAGCAGAAAACTTCAGAGATGATTCAGTCCTATGTTAAAACAAGATGAAGCCTATTACAGGCTTTAGTTCTGGCAACATGTCAGCTGTAGCATGATTTTTCTGAAGAATATGAACAGAGGCTGTTTTCTGAGAATGATTTTAAATCATATTATAAAAGTAGAGACTGTACTGGAGACTGTACAAGAAAATGGCTTAGCACGATTTAGTGACCATGGAGAACATGGCTGTCCAAGATAATTGAGCAAATCCTAGCAGATCTGCAGCACAGGCAGTCTAGTGTGTGGTCAGGATATTTCGGTGCTGGGTCTCTCTGAGCTCTCATGCTGCCAGTTATCATACTTATCCTCACACTTTCTAAGTAAATGGTAACCAGGAAGCAGAAGAAATGATAAAGAAGCATGAAATCAAATTAGGTCTGTTCCCTTGTGTTTCCTAGGAACATATCACCAACATGAGAAATAATGTTTTCTAAACTGCTGCTTTCTCTAATTGCCTGTAATGTCAGCTCTCAGTCTCTAAAATAAGAGGGAACTACACCATTTTTCCTTCACTGACTTTTAAGCTTCTTTGGAGGGATGACTTTTATTTCTTTCATCAAGGAATGATTTTGCAGTGTGCTTACTGTAGGTAATAAAAAGAGAAGTATTTTTATACCCTAAAGTATTTGAAAGATGTTGTTTTAATTGTGGATTTACCCTTATTTAAGCATAATCATATGTAAGTACAATTAACAAAAAAAATTTTCTGTAATTCATTTCCTAATCTTCTTAGTAAGCCAAGCAAGCATGACATATTATACATATTAAAAAAAATGTTCAAGTGTTCAATAGTATCATGTATAGTTAGCAAGTCCATTGCTTCTGTGGCGTAGAATTACAATGTTAAGTAATAATGACAGATTTATTTTACAGTGCAATACACCAGGGAATTACTCTAGTTCAGTGATATTCACTGGGAATTACTCTTCTTCAGTGGTGAAGGATTTAAATGTGAAAAGACATATGTATCATGCCCTGTTAATGATGAAGATAAAGCTCTTACTGCCTAGCTAATGTCTTAAGATGTGTCATGACCATATACTTCTCAAGGAAAAGATACATTTCCTTAATTAAAAACATACTGTTTTTATTGAAAAGATACAGCTTATTCTAAGCCTTACAATGTTTGCAGTATAGTGAGATAATTTGTGCAGTTTTTTGCACTTTTTTCTAACTAGTTCATTTTTATAATGCTAGAATAAAACAAGCCAAATTAGCAGATTCTTAATGGGAAGGCATGAGTTTGACTATACAGAGGGCTGGCTTAAAATGAAAATATAGCTAACAGAGACTTTGTCTTTCCTGGAGAGTTTCTGAAACACTAGAAATAAACTCAACATTTATGGATGTGGAGTCTCCATCTCCACTGAGGGTTTTTTTTGCTTATGCTGTGTATGCATTGCTCTGAGAGAGAAAAAAAACAAACCAACAACTTTTTTAAAAAGTGAAAGTAATATAGCTTGTAATAATATAGTTGAAAATCCTGCAAACACATCTGAATATATACAGAAACACCCATATAGTCACTTTCTGAACTATTATGAATTTCTTAAATCCTACTGGGATAGCTGAAGGCAATGGGACAACATGAAGTTACAAACTAGGTTTTTCTAAGGATATGGTGATACATGCAAGTCAGACAGATATTGAACAAAAATGCTGAACTATTGATGAATTTTAATCAAATACAAGGTCACCAAGTTTGTAAGTACTTCTTATTCACAATCCAAGCAACATTTTGGTCAGTTTTATTATTTACTGTTTGCTGTTTATTAAAGAACACTTGTGCTGGAAGGTTACTCAGCATTTTACATTCATACCGTAGAACATGTTCCCTGTCTGGGAGAGATTACAGTTTAACAGATGTCTCCCAGATGGTTATCCAAAACAAAATTACACATAGAAGTCAGGTCAGCAACTTTGGAAATAAAATCAAACTCACAGGAAATATTTATAGTTGATTCAGCACGCTGCAATATGACCTTTATGAATGTTTAAGGAAAAACAAGAATAGAATTTTGAATAGAAAACTTTTTGATAAAACTATTATAGAAACTTTTAGTTTGCTATTCCTATGGTCTACCCAAAGTAAAAAAAAAAAACAACCCTCATAAACATATCATATCACAACACTTGCTCAAAAAAGGCTTAAATGGATTGTAGAAAACTTAAGAACTGTCAAGAAAATATCTTATCTTTCATATATTCTATGTGCCTGTCCATAGTTATCCCGTTATTCCTCTCAAAGCCATTCAACATTTGGAGTTCTGACACACAGCGACCTGTTATTTCTATCAATTAATGCTCCACAATCAAAGAATCATCCCTTTTCACAAGTAGAATCTGAGGCATCTGTTCTCCTTTACAGCGTGCGTGCAGCATATGATTTGTCTGTTCAACTTTGATGGAAAACTGAAACAACTACCAAGAAACAAATGACATTAGCATGGAATAGTTTTATCTTAGAACAGCTATTTCTGCTTTTTAACATATAGGCACCTCACTTAGGCACTTTGTTTGCAGACAACACAGTCAAAAATGAACATAAACATTAGCATTCATAGTTAGCTATTTGAGGCACTATTTGCAAAGTCTAATTTAACAATCCCTGGAGTCAACGTAGGGATGTTACTAACTTAAAAGTGGTCTGCATTACTCATCGGAAGAGTCTGCATCTCTCCTTGGACAGGTAATCTTTTTTTGTAGCAGAAGCATCTCAGGCAGATGTCTAAAGCTAAACCATTCCACTGCTGTCGTTGGGTTAGCTTTCAGCCAGAGCAGCAAGGCTGGTGGTACGGAGGGAATGCCACTTCTGACAGCAGCATTAGTTAGCTTAAGCCGATAATGACGCTACAACCTTTTCTTACCAACCTGCCAAAACAATCATCCAAATTACTTTAGAGTACTTCCAGAATTACACGGCAACTGCTTGCTCTATCTTTTACTTTACTCTGCTTTGGATTGCCTAGGAAGTTTATGTTTCTCCTCTGGCAGTGTTTTGTCACTGATTTCTGTAGAATATTTCACTCACAAAACCAAAAATGTATGGCGACTTTATAGGTTTTCAAAAACAATTTAAAGAAAGAGGTGGACTGTAAGAGATTTCCGAGTAGGATTCAAATGCTGGTTTTCACAGTTTGTTAATCTGCACACAGTATAGTTTACCTCAGCCTCCCACAACCACTCAGAAAAGCATTTGTTAGGAGAGTGCTGTAGCACCACTTCAAGTGACATCTGAGTTATAGCTATAGTGCAGTTACAGCAAGCGTCAATAGTATTTCTAGGTGAACCTGAGCTACCATTAGGCTAACCAGCTTGGTTTGCTCTTAGAAGCACAGAGCTTGACATAGGCTAATTTGTCTTACTCTTTAGGAATCTTACACAAGCTGTGTTGAACTTTACACTGTGAATAGCGTGCTGGTTTAAAGAAAGCTTGGGTATGTCTGCACTGTCTTGCAGTGTCTTCTTTGACTGCAAAAGCCAGCCGGGTTGAATCTCAGCCGGGAGCTCCCAGAGGCTGGAAGAAAAAGTCTTAAGGCTTTCAACACTTTTTAATTCTAAACTGTCCATAGTCCTATTCCTGGGTCTGAAATAATTTATTAACAAGATTTTTGAATTAGAGTGGCTGGCTGAGGTGCTTTTAGTCACACACCTTTAGTGTTCTTTATTTCGATTTATAACAGGGCTACAGGACTTCAGACACAAGAGGTAGCTTCACAGTTTATCCTCTTGTGTAAGGTGGAATGTTCCGTTTTCTAGGACCTGGATGAAAGTTTTGTTTAGTTTTGCTTTTGGTTCCTATTTGTCAAATACATAGGACGTAAAGTCAAAGAAGTGCCTTCTACTTTCCCTAGGGAGACCATCTGGGATTTTTGGCAGTTCTTAGTTTCTGGAAGTACTTGGCTGCGGTACATGCCAGATGGCTGGGTGATGACTTTAGGGAGCTGATTGTGCCATGACTATTTACAATCTTTTTTTCTTCTAATGGTTATATATTAGAATTAAGTGCTCTGGTTTTATAATACAGATTCAACGCACATTAAGAAAAAATTGCCCTAGATTTACACATTTCAGATCCAGTTCCACAGCCATCATTTAACTTCAGTGGGAGTTTTGCTTCAGTAAGAATACTGTAAGTATCCAACTTTTAATGATATGCTAGTATTGTAGTCACAGAAGACACAAAAGAAAACAGATGACAAAAACTTGCCCTTGTATGCAGTTCCAGTTACTAATATCATCTCCATTTCAGTGGCATTTGATATGTGCTCCATTTTTCAGGATACTTTGAAGCATTTTTGCTGCGCACTAAATTCTTTTTAAATTGGCTAAAGTGGTGCCTATTAGTTCCTAATGTAAAAATTAGTTCTAAAATGAAACTTCATATCCTGAGGGTAGATGGTACATTTTAAAAGATTTACAAATGTCAAGGTCACTTTAGCTTTCTAGTTATCAAAGTCAGTTTGGGAAGTGGAACATGTTTTCCTGGAGGTTTCACAGCTTTTTGCAACAGAATTTTTGAATAGCGATTTACCTTTGATGTTATAAGATTCTATAAAAAAACAGAAAAAGAAAATAAGTTTACTCCCTGACAGCAGATGCATGACTCAGGAGCTTGGCTATGCTATGTCAGTTTAAATTATTTTTCCTCAGCAGGAATGTGGCTTGAAATTTAAAATATAGATTTTTTAACCAAATACAATAATCTTCAAGGGACCTGATGTATCCCATAATTAACAAAGATTTATTCTATTTTTGAATCTATTATCATTAAAGAGCAAAAGAGTTACTTTTACAGTGTTCAACTATAAACATATTATATAACCAAATAATACAACACCAGTTCTACTTCCCTACTCCAAATTGCAAACTTTATGAGTTGGCCCACTTCAGGTATCCTTGAAATCCTTGAACACGCTGATTTGTGTATTCAGGTAGAAAATATCTTCTGATTCAGAAATATATCCCTTGCACAGAAGACAGATCATTTTAAAGCTGTCTGCCCAATGCCTCTTCAATTTATGCAGATAACATGACCCTGCTGAAAAACTGGAGTCAGTATAGACTGTTCCTCAATGCTACATGTTCTTACCTCCACTAGATGCATTTAGGGAGACAGACCAGTACTGCATTTAAGAATGTGAAGGGATATGTATTTTACTGTGTTAAATGACACATTTATCTCACAATAAATGATTAAAGAGATTCAGTTTAAGGCTCAAGATAGCCTCCAAGATGGGTATAACTGGCATTTGTAATCACTGCAGACACCAAACAAGAAGAATGTTTGATAGCTCTCAGACCTTCCATCCATTTAAAAGACTAACTAATTTGCACACACAATATTGGTGACTGCTTTTGAGAGGATACCAAATATATTAAGGACCTTGAAGAATTTAGCAACATGCACCTATTCACTAATGATCACTGAAAGCATTAACCAGGTGAGCTCTTAGATGACACAGAGTTTGACACAAATCAAAACAAAAAGCCTAATAATCTGTCTCTTAAATCACAAAATAAAGATATTTAATAGAGAGTAGATTCACTATAAGGAAGATTTAGGAGAAGGAAAAGAAGAAAATGCTATAGAAAATTTAGGATATATGCATCTCTTAGTGTCCAGTATGAGGAAGTGGCATAAATCACTACAAGGAATATTAAAAATAGGACAATCCCCACGTCATTGTGGAGAAATAAGCTACCTCACAACTAAGTAGATGAAAAAAATGACAATTAAAGAGAAAGCCGATACAGCTTATTACACAACTACAGAAACAAAAGCAAGAGAAAGATTCTGTCTGCGTGAAAGTCACATAAAAAGAAAATGAAAGACCTTTTTTTCTCACTCCTTCCTCCCTTACCATGCTTCTTCCACTTCCCTCTTCAACAGTACTTATCAGAAAAAACAGAAGTTAACAGGTGAAAAAGGAAATTACTGCATTTTTTGGAGTTTTCCCTTCATGGAATTTCTTACTGAAACTTCACACATGATAAATGTGCAGAGTTGACCTGCAGTTCATGAAAGGACATGTAGAAGGTAGGCAGGCTGACTACCCATAATCTCTCTAGCCTCTATCAATCTTTCTGTTGTCGTATTGAGTCTCAACTATTCACATCCATCGGTCAACCCTACTCTTCACACGGTCACCACATTTCCTCTTTCGAGAACAAAGGACTTGCCCATTCTTACTTCCAGGCAGCTTGTCTGTAGCCTGGGGTACACTTTCTCATTATGCAGTGGTGGGTAATCTTTCTTAATTTTTATCTCTACCTTTCCTTGTTCGATTTCCTACCCTTGTTTTCCTCTCTTCAGCCTTCCAGTTGTTTCTTTTCTCCTTGCCCCTGCTTTCATACTTTTATTCTCAGCTCTCAATAGGCTTCCTGGCTCTGGATCTTTTCCTTTCCTCAACTGCCCCATTACACCAGTAAATCAGTGTCAGTGATCTTCAGTAGAACTACTTCATGAGTATCCTGATGAAAACAAAGATCCATGAGTCCATATGTACATAAAGAAATCAGTAAAAGTCATATTCTCACAAGACAGATCAGAAGCATTTTATAGAATAAATGAACAGTGAGAGAAAATATTGGGAGTTAGAAGGTAAGTTCAGTATACTTGCAGTGACATCTAAAAAAAAAAGATTGTCACTTTAAAAAACATAACTCTGCCAAGATCTGTTTTACTCAAGAGCTTTAGAAATACAAATGTAAAGCTCTTCCTTTTAAAATTTACATGTAAACCTTGAGTTGTTTCAACAAATTAAAAATAAAAAGCTAAAGGAACAGAAAGCAGAATGCCAACAAGGTTTTTCTGGGCCAAGACTGTGAAACGACTAATGAGTTGGAAGAACGTGTTCTGCAGTAAATGTAGCATTTGACAAACTCATTTCTTTCACAGCAGAACAGAAACTTCCTACACTAACCAAAGCTTATGCAAAGTGTAAATAGGAAAATCTGTCACTCAGCAACTTCACTCTTTCCATCAGGCAGTTGCCAAAATATGGGAACATTATCAGTAGATTTTACCAAACACATGCAGGCATTGTTTGCTAAGTATGAGCATTTATTTTCCACATTGATTAAATGATTTGCAAAGAAAATGGTTATATGTAAAGATACTGTGACTGTTGCCATACTGAAACAGTATGGGACTTTGCACCAGCACAGATTTGTAGTGGCTGAGAGCACAAAAGAATCTTCACTGTGTTACTCTTGTTACAGTGTCAGTCCTCTTGTTAAGAAAATAACTGCTTTCTCCTAGCATGCATGACTTCAATCTTTGCATCTTTCTGACACAAGTGATTAGTAAACATGAGACTATGTAGTTTGTTTCCACTAGGTGAAGAGATTGATAAGAGCGCTAGGTGTTACTTTAGTACCTATCCTGTTTCTGTGAATATAACAGCAATCAGACCACAGCAGCCAGTGTCTTTACAGTTCCAAACCTCTTTCCACTAAAGTTCGGACCCCCAAACTTGATATTTCTATGACCTTCTGACTGCCATGCTCTCATGGCTGTATTCAGCAGTGCCTTGCTCCCTCCTGTTCCACCTCCTCTCTTCCTTTCTGCCTCCCTATACCAGATACAGAGGTTACGTTAGTCAAAGAAGGACAGCATATCCATTTCTCCTCCTAAGTTAAGGAGCTAAGAGCAGGAAATTCCAGAGGATCCTTAGACCAGAGTTTGCCATAGGACATAAGCACCCTCTGCTTTAATATTTAGTAAACTGTAAATTGCAGTCTGCCCACTGGGTTTCAAATCTGAGCTGTACTGAGTACTGACACTTCAATCCAGCCAATAATTAATGAGACTGTTAACACACTTACAGCTTGGGCTTAATGTGCTTTGCTTGAGGTAGAGCAGAGTGCATGCATGTTGAAACCATGCATGTTGAAATGTTTGACAAACCGTAATATTGTAATATTTTGTAATATTTTTATTGCCATTATTGGGATTCAGTAAAACCGAAGGGAATGTTCTTGGTCTAAGGTAGTCTAGTTTGAAAAGTATTCACTTTATAAAAGAAAAGGTCTAGGAATAGAAATGAAAAGCTGCATGTTTTTCACTTGAAAAGGCCTCTGCTAGAGCATTCTGAAAGCATACAGATGAAGGCACTGTGAAGCTTCATGGTGTGTATTTTATCAAAGTTGTACTAGAAAAGCATTGTTCTAAATGCATAAAAGGTTTTGTTACCCCACAGCTCTTCCAGCTAGCATGTAAAAAGAAAAAAAATGGAAAAGAATATGTTTGTCTCAAGGTGAAAATTAATATTTGAATATTATCCTATAAACATAAAAATCACTGGGTTTATTAATGCCAGAAAAAGCAAGCAAACTGACTGTGCCCTTGAAACCTTTCCAAAGACTCATGCTCTTATTCAGTAGACTCAGAACAATTAACATACTCTAGACAGAAACACTAAATAGAGTACAACAAGGAGAAGAACCTAGGGGGAAATATAGCAATTTACAGTAGGGTCTTAAATGAAGCATTGGTGATGCAAAAGAACTAGTCTAGACACTCTGCACTGGAAACAATTTAACCTCTAATGAATCTTTTTTAGGTTTTACAGTTTGGCTTAGGATAGCGAGTTCCTCTCAGATGATCCTCCTCTTAAATTTGACTTTATTCCAATCTCAGGCTGAGTTTTGATGGTACCATTATATAAAGCAGCTCTACACATCTAATATTAATGACTGTTTGAACTTTTATATTAATAAATTACAAAGGTTGAAATCCACTACATTCCCCTATGAAATTCATCCTCCTCCTTGTGATTTGCACAAAGTTTTAGTGATAAGTGAGCTGCTGTAATTCAAATCAATAAATCTGCAGATGACTTTTCTTTTATGTTATCAAAGAAAATTCTATTTGCAGCAGGGAAGTTCTTTCTGACCAATGACGTTCTGTCAGAGTACAGAAAAATATACCTACTAGTGCCTAAAAAAAGAGTTCAGGCACAAAGAAGAAAGTAAGAAGCCACCACTTTAATATCAGATATACACAAAATAGAAGACAGTTACAAAGCAACACTTTTCAAGGTTTGGGAAATAGAGATTACATGTTTTTTTAAAAATGGAAATTTTGGTGAAAAAGCCTCTTGTATGTAGTTCTAATCATTATAGCTGTACACTAATAGTTGTTGTAAGAACAGGTAAATCCTTCAGAAGCTCCAGAAAGAACAGATTGCAAGAGAGGCTCAATATCTAAAAAGTTTGAAAAAGTAACAGAGTGAGTAAAAATGGTGAGGTGAAATGCTGATATCCTTGCTAATACTGATTAAATACCTCATGCAGTACCTGGATATCTGTGGGACCATTCGTGGACCAAGGGTCTAAATTTCCAGGTCATATGCTCCTGTGCCAGTGGGTGGAAGAAGAGAGATGACCACCTTTTAGCCTTTGCTCTGAGTCTATTAAAGCTTAACATTGGCCACTAGTTAAGCCTGAAGAGAGTCTTATGATTCTGGGTGTTGTCCTTCTGTCAGAATTTGTTACTGCATGCACATTGCAAATGTGTAAACATATTCTGTAGATCTGAGAGGTCCCTAACATTCTAGTGGCACTGAATTTTTAATGGCAAACGTTTTATTTAAGGATGTTTTCATTTAAGAATTTTTACTTTACATATTCATTCTCTATTAATATTTACTTTATTTTTAATTTACTTTATATATTCATTCCCTGTGTAAGTCTAATGATTTTTTTTGGAAGGGAATTTTAGATATCTTTCAAGGTGCCAATAAGTTTATGTCTGGAGGCAAAATGATTAACGCCCTATTATCATAACACTACTGTAACTCTGGATGTCCTTCATCCATGTAAGTCTATCTCAAAGTAAATTAGTAAAGACATACTCCAAAACAAGAGTTAACATGCTTATAGGAGCTCAGTTTCAGTATAATTGTAAATGAGTCTGCTACATGGAAATTCACTTATAAAATGGATATTGAACTACACCTCAACTCAGAGCCTGCTGTGGATATAACACTGTCATGGCCAAGCTGGCATTATAGTGCAATACAGCCATCTCCCTCTTAGATCCTAGTGCGGCTAGTAAATTTTCTTTTAGTGAAAGCAGGATAGGCTATATGTACTACTTACTATCTTTCAAAGAAGACAGTAATTTTCTCACTTCCATATTGAAAATAGGATCCAGATCTCACAGATTGGCAGAAGTATACTACATACATGCTATATACATGCATGTGTAATTCCCACACGTTATATGGGGATCAACTGAAAGGAGCTATACCTTTAACAAACTCCTGTACAGAAGAAGGCTGAGTATGTATGCTTTGACTGCCCCTATCAATTTAACCTTATAATAGTTAATGTTTTGCATTAAAGGACAAAGGAATTAACATAAAAATTATTAAAAAGTAGTTGTGTGAGTTCATAAAAGTGGTAAATGGAGCAAACAATTAGCTCATGTGAAGAAAGTATACTGTTCTTTTGAGATCACTTTGAGAAGAATAAAATAGTGAGTGTCACCTTAGAAAATCAAATGGAGATCTTGGCCAAGAGAGCTAACAGAATGTGGATCAAATAGCTGCATTTTTTAATACACAAGTAAATATATCAAAGAGGGGAGATGACATACAGCAACAGAAATCAGAAATGATATCTGTGGAGATTAGTAAGATGTTCTCATTTCTTACAGTAGAAGGAGCTGAGAAAAAGCCATATTGCCACCCTTAGTTCTAGATGCAGTTAGAAACATTCCAAACATTCCAAAATTCCAAAAATGTGGATTTAAAGACACAATATTAACTAAATCTACAGGACTGGCAGAAACAAATGTCTCTGAATGAAATATATCACAAATGTCTTTTCTCAGCATCCCTTTCAACTCTTTTCCCTAAGTCTTTATCAAAGCAGTCCACATCTGCATCTATGGAGAATATATACATATCACAGTGGCACATACAGCTTCTAGAATCATGTGATATTCTCAGTATTAATAGAAAGACCTACTGCTAAGGAGATATGTGATCTGTATGGATTTGTATAGAATATAACTAGTCTATATAATATAACAGCTACAAACCATGTAGGAACACATAAGAAAAGTAATACCAAATTTCAAACCAATTTAATGTAAGAAAAGTAATACCAAGGAGTTCTATAAAATGAAAGAATCACAACAAAACCTCAACACTGTACAGTTTCATATACAGTTAAGAGTCACAGCATCATCTAGTGGTCAAATACTAAAAGTAGAATCCTAAGTAAATTATCCATCGTTTTGGTACTTCAACTCTTTAAGACAGAAAAATTAAAAGCATAAAGTAAGTAAATGGCTGAGGTGTAAATGGCTACTTACACCTTAAGAAACATTGAGAACTCAATGTGGGCAAAGCAGAGGAAAGCAGTTACTTGACTTTTTAAGTTTTTTTGCTCTTTCTCTTTTTGTTTTCAGAAAAGGGAAATAAAATTAACAAAGCACACTAGTAGAGGAGACATCATCTACTCTTTATTCACTTTTTCTTTAACCGTACACATACTCCGAATGGAATTAAAATACTCCACCATGTGGAGGATGCCAAATGAAGTGAAATATAGCAAACATTTTGCAGTCTCTTTGAGGCTACATAGATGTTTATACAGTGCCTAACAGACTACGGCCCTTATCTATGCCTGAAGCTTCTGTAACACACATACATAATGCCAGTAATAATAGTTGTTAAGTCAGCAGTGGTATTTGGTCCTTCTGCAACATTATCCTTTCTAAGTCTAGTTTGTTACAGTACATTATTCATGCTAATAATGAAATTTACAGGATTGCTACCGTGATGATCAGATTTTCCCAGCAACTTTATCATCTGTGCCTCAAAGGTATTCTTGCAGTTTTATCTCTTTTTATTTTTCTTTATAATTAAAACATTTTGTTCTGAGAGTACTAAACGAATACACAGTTAACAAAAGAAACTTTGCCAGCCTTGTCTAGCTTACAAAAAGTATCTTTTGGGGAACTGAATTTGAATGACATGCAATATCACCTTCTTCTCCCATATTTTTGATTTACAGAATGGTTATTAGTGGAATAATGATGCAGTGGTATAGGCTGTTGCCCTGTAGTCCAGTAAATACTGTATTGCCACTGCTAGTAAAAAGCCATAGGCTTTTCACTGAGTTTACAAAGCCTCAGGACTGAGGCTTGTCAGACTTGATTTGCCTGAATTTATCTTAACCTATCTGGATCTTTGTCTTAGCATGTTTAGCTATAACAGAATTTTTTCTTACCAGGTGGTTATACCTAATTTGAATTGTACCAAAATAGTTTTCATATAGATAGTAGTAACAAGTAGTTATTCTGTGTAGAATGAGATATTTATGACTAATGTAATGCAGGCATACAGGCCTGGTATGACAGCAGAGGCCCTGAAAACGGGGGCGCAGGATGCAATACAGGCATGGAACAGTAAGTGACAGGGCACAGGCTAACATTGGAGACCTCAGGGCTATAAACTACTCACCAGTGGTCAGTTAAAGAAATGCAGATCTGGACAAAACTAGTTTTAAGGGTAGCATATAAAACAAAGATCAAGTATTTAACATTTCTAAAATGACCCAAATATAGCAAATTCAGATGTAATGTGGACTTACAGACCAATGAAGAAAGAGCAAGGTGTCAAGCACATTAGCAGACATATAAAAATGACCCTAAACAGATCCTAGAATGAGGAGGAAGAAACCATTAACATCATACTCCACCTGGCAAAGGACGCAGGATGCAGTCAACTTGCCATACCCCCCACCAGACTGAGGCCATCTACATTAGGACCCAGAGGAGCAGTGCAAAGGTGAGTTTAACACCAAAGAAAAAGGTTAGATACTAGGAAGTGTGTGTATAATAATTTTAACTGTACTGTTATTATAGAGACTTTTTCTTTAATAGCATTCTTTCCTTAATTTTATTTTTCTTTCTTTTTCTGTAATAATTAAACCTGGATTAACAATAATTCTTAGCTTATACTGTTAAGATTTCAATTATACTAACAAAAATTCTTGGCTTTACATATCTGGTTTATTTGTTTTTTTGACTATAACAAGATTTTGAGCATAACAAGGACTCAGCAGGACTTGAACCACATTCCTGAAAGTTCCCAAGGGGGGCTGTTGAACTTAGAGCACAAAATTATAATAGCCCTATGTCAGGGTCAAGATCTAAAAAGACATCAGTGATAAACACTACTCATTGCAAAATCACTGTCCCTGTATGTCCATTAGATCATGGAACAGGCTCAGTTCAGTGCCTTCACATGTTTAGCTTGCTCATCCAGCATGTGCCACTGTAGTTTTGCTGGTTTGCTGGGATACCTCAAAAGTATACATTTCTGTGACTATAACTAAAAGGATCATGGACAAGGAACACAGGTGTATCTGCAAAGGAATTATTCTTAGAATAGCTGCATGGAGAGACCTAAGCAGTTGATTATGGGTACTTGAACTGTAAGCATCTGCTTACAGTAACCTAAAGCAGACTATCCGCAGTGACTCTGTAATTATCCATTGTGATCTGTCCTGCAGTTTGGTACATAAAGCCTGGAGACGCCTGTTTTACCAATCTGTTATGTTGACTAAACACTTTCAGAATGGTCTCCTTTGGGTCTGCTGCTCCCAACCAGGCCAAACACTGCTGACTTTAGCTGGCAATCATTTTTTATCCAGCCACTGTGCACTATATGGTATATTTCCCCATGAGGTATTTATGCTGCTCCACCTAAGGAATATATTTACTTCTCAGCCAATTGATAGAACCTGTTCTGTACCACGATCCACAAATTGATAAAGTTCTGCTTTCAAGGGTACAATTGCAGAAACAGCAAAGTCAGCACGGATACTACCCTAAAGAACTGTTAATACTTAACCTGTCAACATATTTTTGATGTTTTGAGAAATCCCACATACTAATGGGAGTGTAAAGAAATGCATGCCTGGATTTGAATGTCTTCTGTTTCTTCCGTCCCAAACATTTGGCATGCAACATTAAAGTCACTGGACACTTAATCTTTCAACACTGAAGTTAGAAGAATAATGTCACCAAATCCTACATGATGAATTAGCTCTGATTGACGGGTAATAAATATGTACCATACTGGATAGTCTTCAATTGATTAAAACAGAACATTTTTGATGACTTTTGGAACAAGGCAGAAAATATATGAATTAAAAAACAAGATGAGAGGGAAATAATGAATTCTAGTAAGTGCCAAATAAATGTATTCAGAACTCTGGAGAAGTAAAATGGTGTTCCTGTTGGTTTATCTTTTCATGTTGTCCTCTTAAAAGCAGTATTTTGATCCCTTGCTTGTCACATACTAATTCTTCTGAGGAAAAAAAAATCAGAAGAAAGAAAATCCACCCTCTTTCCACTCTGTTTTGTTACCTATAATTATTTATGTCTCTCACACAGCTATAGATATTGTTCCACAAGGGAGGAGAGACAAAAAAAGATGAGGGAAACTCCAGACTACAGTTTCCAGATCATGCTTGATGAGCTATCAAGTGTCAGAAAGCATGGAGAAAGAGTAAAATGTCAATCCAAGACAGCAGTGTGTAACTGAGCATATGGACTCTTCATCAGTCAAAAGCAGCATGCTTGAAATCTTGAAATATAGCACAATGGCCCAGAATAAAGTTATAGTTGCATAAAAGCTATAGTTTGATGTATTTGATGAAAGAAAGACACTGACTAAGTATATAAGGTATAATGTAGAATAAGGCCTTGGCCCTGAACCTGATTCCTGTAGGTAAAAAAGAGGCACTCACCTTACAGAGAAGCATATTTTATGTCAACAGCCTTTCAGGTTAAAGCATTGCTTTAAGATATGAAATCTTAAACATTAGCATTGGACATGTAACCTGAGAACTGACTTGGAAAACTGAAGAAATGTAGCATGTAGTTCTTACCCTCAACATATTGTGTGAAAGGTAATTTGACTGACACTTCACTTTAAATGTAGCTCTCAATAATAACGAGAAGGTGCTTCCACTAAATGTTTTTTCTCCTGTGCTGTAGAATATGCTTAAAGGTGCTGACAGTTACAAAAACAAAAATGCCTTTATTTAAACAAAAACTTGAAGCATGTAGCACTTGGAAGAAAAGCTTAGAAAAGCAATCAGAACACAAATTCATAGGGAAAGATGGGCAAGAGGCACCATTGTTAAAAGAAACTTTGCAAACTTTGTTTGAAAAAAAGTAAAGAAATTATTAGATTTTGCTGCTGTGGCTATGCAGTGTGCAGGGACAACTATTTCCTTTTTCTAATACTGGAACTCCAACTGCTAGATTCTGTACAAGGTATAGAATCACTCTTTTTCCTCGTGTGGATTTCTTAAATAGATTTTTACTCATTATACTTTGTAATTAAAAGACAAAAGAAAAGAATTGTTTTAAATACACATCTTTGAATTCTACTGAAACATCACTAAACTGTTTTGGAGCAGCAGTAGACAGGCAGCCTGGACAATTCTTCTGGGGTTCCTTTTTATATATTCCTACATATAGCATTATGCCTAAACCATGTATATGTAAGCTTTAATCACAAAGCAAAAAAAAACTATTAAAAATATAAGCCTGGAACAAACTCATACATTTATCTCTGTGTGCTTTAAGAAGGAAACAGAGAGTCAAATAATAGCTGGTCAAATTCCAAACATGTTCTTTGGACTCTCTGTATTCAAGGCTACCTCATTTTTGACACAGTTTTATGTAAGGCTTATGACCAGACACCTCACTTGAATGTGATATTGCATGAAAAAAAGGAATATGTGTTCAGCTCAGAAAGGAAGAAGTCTTTAATAACAGCCTTTTAAATTTTATATTAACTAATTAAGTGTAGGCTTTCATGCCAAGTTATGGCTGACTTATTTCCATTATAACAAATAGTATTAAAAGTCCTTCACATGTTTCAATAAAGACAGAAAAACAAATAATTAAGGCTTTTATTTTCTACTCCCTTTAGTGAAGAAAGATTGTTTTTAAAAAAGCCTTTCTTGATAGCCTCTCAAACTGTATTAAAAGTAGCATTGCCTGTTATTCCTGGGGAAAAGAGAACTTGAATTAAGGTTATTTGGAGTTGCTGCTGTTGTAATCTGAAATTGCTTTCCTTGTGTCAGTAAAAAACAGAAACAAAAACAGAAAAGCCAGTAAATACAACACATATAGTCTCTTTCTTTAGTGCCAACTCTAATATGCAATTTGATTACCAAAAAAACTGGTCCCATCATACCTTTTTATTTATTCTGTGGACTGTTCAGCTAATGTTTGGGGCCATTTAAAACTCTGCTTGTGGTGGCCTTTCTGTCCTAGCCATACAAAAGGGCTCCAAAATGCTAGGTTAGGTTGCCTTGGAGATTCTTTTAGGTAGATGTATATTTGGTATGTGCAGACAAGGTGAGACAAGATATACTACCTTGGGCTTATCTTCATGCTAGCACAGCTACATGCTTCCCCCCTCGGAGCTTGCTTGAGTCTAGCTGATTGGAATACGGATACATTTTTTTCTTCTACAGGAAACAACAGAGCAAATACCTGGAGGCATATAAGAAAAAGGCATATAACCAAAAATGATAACAGCAAGTTCCCAAAATCCCACACTGAAGCTTTTCTTCAACATTTAGCCTCTTTCTGGTCTGATTTTATTAGTATCATGAAGATTTAACAGCATCTTAGTGTATCTCACTACTCCAAGAAACAGTAAGGTGGCTGCCCTCACAGTAAAGCCTACCTTTTCCTGTTTAAGGATGTAGATAAATACTTTCTCAGAAATTGGGAGCTCATTAACTTATATCATCCAAAAAATTACAGTAATTTCAAGAGTAAACTCATCCATCTATTTCTAGTGACTTTTACAGACCCTTGCATTATTTTAATTTAAATAAGCCAGTTTATGTTATTCTACATGTCAGTGACTTTCTCTGACTTCATAAACAAAAGTAAATAACAGGCTGAGTTAGGCTTTTATTTCTTTGGACAACTCAGAGTAGCTGTCTCTGGCCACTGATGACTTGAGGTCATTAATAGACAACTTCATGGAGGGAAGGAATGAAATAAACCGTGTGCAAAACATCAGGGTCTTCTGGAAAGCCAGTTTTCCTGATCTTCAAACTTCAAAATTGCTTACCAATTTAATAGATCTTAATTGGGAATCTGAAATTCTATGTCTTTATGAAATTACCATAGATTTACACGAATACAGTGATTTTACAACTGGATTAAAGGAACACAAAATCACTATGTGGTTAATTAAGCATTGGGAGAATTTGTCCAGAGAGGCTGTGGAATCTTCATCCCTGGAGGCGTTCAAGACCAGACTGAATAAAGCCCTGAGCCACCTGGTCTGAATTCAGTGTTGACCCTGCTTTGAGTAGCAGGCTGGACTAGAAACCTCCTCCTAGGTCACTTCCAACCTGTATTACTCTGTGATTCTATGACTCATGCTGATGTATTATTAAAATATTTGCATTGACATTTCCCTTTCTGCATAAGCAAAGTACTTCTAAAAACCTAGAATTGCAACAGAAAAAACAATACATTAGTGTCTAGGAACACCATTATTCAGGTATCTACAAAATTAGCAACTTTGAAAGTAGAAAAGCAGCACATTAGCCATCTATCTTGAATGCGGGGGTGAGGAAAAGAGAAGGAAAAATGAAGTTTTCTGTTTCTGCATTTTAGCAAGAAAAAAAATTGCAGATTTTAATCCCTTTGGCTTGCATAATATTCTCTGTTAAACCTCTTCTCTAAAGATGTGCAGCTTCGGGGGCCTTCTCCATCCAGGTGAATAGACCTTTTTTATAACAGAGAAAGATGGGGTGAACACATATGAGATACTAGATTTTTTTACAGTGAAACTGTTTATGTCACCTTAGTGTTCAATGTCACTGGAAAATACACATTTTCTTTGCCTACGCTGACTGGAACTGAGAAGTGTGTTTCTTATTTCTGAGAGAAAAATGTATTTGGAGCCATTTATATCATTGAGTTATTTCACTATTGGGTGACTGATGTGCAGATTAATGATCACAGTGAACTAGAGAGCTACAAGGGAGACTAGAGAGTTTGTTTTGTCTACAAGTCTGACAGACCTGCTGCATAAAAAGTTCTCCTGTGTCGTTACTCAGGATTGAACTAAAAGTCAGGCCAATTTAAACAGGATGCAGCAGCAGAGCCACCACAGATGTGCTTTTGCAATCCTGACACTCCCATCTTTAACAATTGCACATTGACCTGCATTTCACGAAAAGTCCTCTGGACTTTATACCAGCCATGGGTCACGCTTTAAACTTGCTAAGCCAGTGTTATTTTCAAGGTTTTAGCAGCCTCAGAAAACACTGCACTGCTGGTGCCATAGAGAGAGAAAGTATACTACCATATTTGCATTCTGTGTCAATTCTTCTTCTCCCAGCTCCCTCCCAATCCCATCTGGATGAACTTGGACTATCATCTGCTCCACTCAGTGAGACCGCTGCGGCCACCCACAGTGGCCAGATCTTTCCTCAGATCCTCAGTGCTTAATCACCAAATGGCCAAGATGCTTCAGGTATTGACTCTTCATGGTAAAGAAGTGTACTTGGAGATTTTATGGACTGAAGGCCCATTTTTTTCTTTTGAAACCCACAATAAGCAATCATTACCTGTTCACCAGCTGTACTGCACAGCCAGCAAAACACTCCTTCTCCCTGGCTGGCTCCACTATACCCTGAGCACCAGTCCCAGAGCTTGGGTCCCCCTCTGTGCTCTTGCTGCACAGTGGGCTGGCCAAATCCCTCAAACTTTGCACAGGGGCATTTGGTGCTACAGCTCGGTCACACACAGAGCCAGGGGTCACAGGGATCTACGCAGGTGGTACTTCTGCCAGCCAACAACCAGCTCATTAGAAATGGCATGATATGCGACTTGCATCAGTCAAGTTTCAGAGTTTTCATTCCCCTTTGAGATCACAGCCTCTGGCCTCAGAAAAAAGGCTAGCTCTGGATGTGGCTATCTGGTTTCAGCAGTAGCTGCCTGACAACTGTCCCTGTACTCATCACTCACTCTGCAGTCTTCTTTCATGCCCATTATTACAAGTTGTAACTGTGGCTGTGCTTCACCCATGCTGGTTGCCTTAGCCAGACACTCAACCGGCTGCTATCTTGAGGCAGCATACCAATATGTCTATGCCAGAAGGTTCTCAATACCCTGCTGTTCAGCTCAAGGCGTAGGAGGAACCACAGAATCACAGAACTGTTGAGGCTGGAAGGGACCTCTGGCGATCTAGTCCAACCCCCTGCTCAAGCAGGTCCCCTGAAGCACATTGCCCAGGACCCTGTCCAGACGGCTGTTGAAGATCTCCAAGGACGGAAAAGAACAGACTCTTCAGCTCAAGGCTAATGATCATGACGTTTTGAAAGCAATACTTCTTTGAATTTAGTCTTAAGACAAACCCTGGAAGGGAGCGAAAGAGAGCAAGGGTCATTGTACATATCTCCCTTTGGCACAATATTTCAGATTTGATGAAGGTAGATTTTATATAACATCAGCTAGAGTCAGTAAATTCCTGGAGCAGAGGTAAATCATGGCAAATGTCCCCCACGCAGACAAGGCTTTCTGAACAGAGTTGACTGAGGCGAACGCCTGACCAGCTCATCCAGGTCACATCAGACAGGCGGCTTATTTCAGGTACCCAGGGGTAACCCCAGGCCAAGGCAGCTAGCTCAGGCCTCACCGTGGGCCTGACAACGGCTCCCTGGCCCAGGCCTGTGCCATGCGTGGCGACACCGGGGCTGGTGTGCGCTGCCGCAGCAGCCCGGCCTCATTGTGCCAGCGCTGGTGCTGGCAACAAGGCGGCTGCAGGTGGCCAGGGCCTTCAAGCACGGCTCCTCGGGCAGCTCCATGCAAGACGTGACGTGTCCCCAGGCCGTCTGGGTGAGTGCTCATGGCAGCTCCAGCAGCAGCAGGACCGAGGGGGCGGGTAGCCCCCACCGGCCTCAGAGGGTGGCTCAGGCTGCCGCTCCAGCAGCCTGTCAGCACGTGGACTACAGAAACCTGCCACAGCAGAGCCGTGGCTTACCACGGCGCCCGTCCTCCGCCCCTTGGCTGCTGGCTGACCCCCAGCACGGCGGCAGTGCTGCCTGGGGCAGCGGGTCTCGAACCCGCGATCCCGCCGCGCCCTCAGCGGCCCGGGGGCTGCGGCCGCGCGCGTCGCCCGCCACGCGCCCTCCTCCGCCCAGCCACTAGGTGGCAGCAGCCCGGCGCCGCGCGCCGCCAGTCTCGCGAGAGCCGAGGCCGAAGCCGACGCTTCCGCTCTCCGCAGCCCTCGCGGCGTCTGCGGGGGCCGCTCGCGCTTCCGGGTCCGCGCGGCGGCTGGCGCCGGCCCCCGCGCGCGGCGATGGCGGCGCCGGGCTCCGAGGAGGCGCGGGCCGGCGGGGCCCTGGGGGCGGCCGGCGGCCCCGGCCCCGGCCCCTGCCCCGGCGCTCACCCCGGCCCCGCGCCGCAGCCCGGCCCCGGCCCCGCGCCTCACCCCGGCGTGGCGCGGCGGCGCGGGCGGACGCTGCTGGTGCGGCACCTGCCCGCCGAGCTGGCGGCGGCGGAGAAGGAGGATCTGCTGAAGCACTTCGGCGCGGTGGCCGTGCGCGTCCTGTCAGACCACGGGCGGCTGGTGAGGGGCGGCGGCGCCGGGCGCTGCTGGCTGCGGGCCCATGTCCTGTTGTAAGGGATTAGGGGAAGAGCCCTTAGGGAAGTGTGTGAGGGGGGTGTTTTTAGGAGGATTAATCATCCTTATCGGTGTCTGCTTGCTTTCGGTTTAAGATGGTTTTAGCTCACGAGGAGAAAAACAAACAAACAAACTCTTTTCGCATATTCCTCAAACTGCTGACTTCCTGTCTTGATTTTTGATTGCAGGCGGCTCTTGTCCTAAATTCTTAGGAGAAACACTCCCTACTCCCTCACCTTTGCCGCACACGTGAATTTAGATGACTAGTAGCTGGAAGCTTTCAAACGTCTAAATCTGAATTTACAAATTACTCTCCGGATATAATTTGCATGCAATTTATTTTCTCTCTATCTATATATATATATGAGCTCAGTATGACGAAAAGGCTTTTTTGTTTTTTAGAAACATACTGCTTTTGCTACGTTCCCCAGCGAAAATGCAGCTGCAAAGGTTTGTATCAAGTTTGTTATTAAATGTTTTAGCAAAGGACTTTCCTGAACTGCCAGTTCTGCTCTAAAATGTTTTCCACATCATCTACTACTGAGTGTCAGGGGAAAAAAGGTTCAGAAAAGTATTATGGTCCCATCTCAGTAGGTGCATGACGGATTTATTAAAACAAATACTTCTATAGCAGCATAAAAAACATAGGTTGGGTGGGACTTCTGGAAGTCATCTGATCTAACCTGTCACTCAAAACAAGGCCAACTTAGATGAGGTTGCTCAAGGTCTTGTCTAAGGGGGTGTGTACTTATTTGTATAAAAACTGGCTTGATATACCAAACATAATTTGTCTCCCACGTAATCATATATATGCTATAAAATTGAGGTGTAGTGATGTACACAGTTCAAGACTGCCTCGCATGTCAAATGTTAATAAGAACAAGAAAAGTATCATGTTAATGGGACACACTTAGACCTGCAAGAAAGGTAATATTAATACCTATTTTTTAAATATCACTCTTGTAAAAAGCCTGTGTCCTGAATTCTACTCTTATGCTCTGAGTTTTTTTAGGCCATGCTGTAGAATAGTGTTCAAAGAAATTACAAAGAATGTATGAGGTGAACAGTGGTGAATTTAGGTTGCTTCGTGTCAGTCATCAGCAGCCTATCCTGATTTCCAGGACAGGTGTTCCATCTTGCAGAAAGCTAGATCTTCCTAGGGCCGCATTTTAGAAGTCTTGATTTTAAGGTTCCCAAATATTATTGTTAGACTTCAGCATGTTGTAGTTCATGAGAAGGAGGTTTGTTACTTGAAATCATAGAGATTTACTAGACTATTAAATAAAAATCATAGTTAAGGCTGCAGTCTTGCAACTGTGTTCAGGTGATATAATTCTTTGCAACTATTCTAGCTATGCAATATCATCTTTTTCTTTTTTGCTGGCAGGAAGGAGGCTGCCAAAAGCAGGGCCACAAAGGCAGGGACTGGGCAGCATTACCTCTGTAATGGCACAGATTTAGCTTAAAGCAGTTGAGGCTGCAGCCTATTTGAAGCAAAGAAGAAACAGTTGCTCTTTGAAATATATTCTGATGTTTTCCCTCTTCTTTTTCTCTCCTTCCTCTATCATGATTATTTGAAGGCCTTGTCAAGACTGCATCAGCTGAAACTTTTAGGTCACACTTTAGTTGTTGAATTTGCGAAGGAGCAAGATAGCATACAGGCACTTAGCCAGCCTTCACTCTCAGAGAAGAGTAAAAGGTATGTGGGTAATAATTTAGTTTCCGTGTTTGTGGTCAAGGAAAGGAAATTCTTTATTCATAATGCTTTCATAGTACAATTAAGTCAAAGGATAAGCCAGATAATGCTTTTAAACAGTTAACAGGCAGGTTCAGATCTATAGATAAGTGACTACATTCCTCCTATTAGTGTTTTTGATTAAATATCATCATGAAATAATATCCATCCTTATTCCAATAGATTAGTACCTTTAATCAGCAGATGGTCCTGTTTGTTTTCATTTACAGAGCAAGACTCCAGCCTGTGTAGGTTATGCAGGTTCCCTATGTTTAAAGAGCCTCTCTGACTTTTCTGTGTCAGGATTATGATTTCCTTATGCTATTAAGCAATGCATGCAGTGCTTTTCTGATGTCTTTTACATATCTAGTCAAGAGTTAGGCAGAACTGGCACCTGATAGCATGATTGTACAGGACTACACTGCTACAGCCATTGGCTTCTAAGCTGGTGCTGGTTAGCATGTATCTATCTTGAACGAGCACAAGCAGAACAAACGCACAGCTGTCTGGGCCTCTTGTTAAATATTAAAAATATATAATATTTTAAAAAGTATATTTGACAATGAACCCTCTTTTCAAGATTTAAGTTTTCCTAATATTGTTTCAAATGCTAATGTTTGACCAAGAACTGTGACAGTTTGGATTTCAGATTTCTGTCAAGTACTTCATTAAAAAATAAATTGCATAGTTATTCTTTCAGGGTTACCTATGTAATATATAACAATGTGATAAAAAAATATGCAGTTGTGCTTAAATGAACTACAGAGGTTTTAAAAAGTTGATTTGTACTTATTCAGAGAGAGTGGAATAAATGGTAATTTAGTACCTTTGATCTCATACAGTCTCTGATTAGTGAGTAACATGAAATAATTTTGCTGCTTCTCCTGTGAGTAGATTTATGTGAAAAGTGTTTAAGTAAAGGGAGACACTTAACGCTGCATAAATGTTTTTTTACATTGACCTTAAAAGTCTATTATAATTGAGTTGTAGTGTCATTACCAAAACTTGTTACAAATTTATATTTTTTAATTTTGAACATATGAAGTAAAACATATTTCGTACATTATGTGAGGCATTTAAATTTTGCCCTGTTTTAACTAATACTAGACTATCTTTCAGCTCAGAGGAGCCAGTGAAAGAAGAAGAGAAGAAAGAATCAAGCTGTCTTAAAATAGACAATGGAATTGCTCCCAGCCATGGGTTAGTATTTCTTTTCTTGCATAGCGATTTTATTCTGCTAGTTTATTTCAAAACAACTGTTCTGTACTGTTGAACAAGAGAGAATGTAGTAGTTTTGTTCTACAGTATGTTGCTATTCTACATGCATAGGTATAGGAATTGTTGTATAGATGAAATTCATAGTTCATCAAGTTTAGACCCTATAGTTAAGTAGTAACATGTGCTTTGAGACATGAAGCTGTGGACTGTGTAATAGCCTTCCAGTACAATTTGCTGCTATTTCAGGAAGAGTTTGAGGGCTGCGTGGGTTGTCGGAGTGTTAAGAGCAGATTACTCTTGTTTTTTCAGTGGCTTCTTGTTCCTTGTTTCCCTGTTTGCATTGTTGCATATGTGAAGAATAAATTTATTTTGGGGCATATAGCATAAATCCAGCATTTTGTGAGAGTGCTGGGTTTATGGTGTCTGTGCAGCATGGCTGTGCTGTAGGTTGTTTCCTGTGTGCTTTAGGCTTCCTGCGTATGTTAGTACTTTCATTTTGCCCAAGCCCAGTAATTCTGTCACGTATAAGGGATTGATTGCCCCCTAACGTAGAAGAGACAACGTGAGTAGCCCAGTCAGCTAAAATTGTACTCATCACTATTCTAGAGGAAATGGTGGTATTTCAGTGATATTTCAGATGTAATGAATTGTTAAACCTCTAATATTCATTAATTTTTACCAGTTATTATATGATAGTGGAGCTAAGATTCCTTGTCTTTAATCTTTTTCCTCAGCCTCACCTTTCCCATCAATTCTTGCCTCAAATATTTGTATCCACCACCTTCAAGTACAATTCTAGCAAATATAGCAAATGCCTTGGCAAGCGTGCCCAAATTCTATGTACAGGTAAGTAAAAGCATCAGAAAAGGAAAGTATAAAAATAAAAATGTCTCCTTTCTCCCCATTTTTAATATTTACTATGACACAAATTATTTCTGTGCATAATTAAGTTAGCTTTTCTATGATAATGCTAACCAATGTTAATTCTTTACTATGTTGAGATAAGACTCCACTGACCAGAAGTAACTGTTACTTCACTGGCACTGAGGACTTGACTGGATAAAATCTTAATTAGTTTTGACTTGGGTATTTCTGTGATTTAGTTGTGAGAAGGCCTTTTATGTACTTTTTGCTTAGCCTTTTTCAGATGTCGCTTGTATTTACTGGTAGCGTTGGCTTACAAGTTTAGGTTTTCACATTGGTTTAAAGCAACATAGTTGTGTCCTCTTTAAAAGTATGTTGATTTACACTTGCTAAAAGTTATCAGCCATGATAGCTGGCAAGTAACTTATCTTTTTCTAAGGGAAGTAATACTTAACTTGAATCATTTCAGGTACTTCATCTGATGAATAAAATGAATCTTCCTCCACCTTTTGGACCAATTACTGCTCGCCCTCCCATGGTAACTTTTTAAAATCTTTTTTACAGTAGTTGAAATACACATTCACAATTCAAAATGTAAGCAATGCGATAGAAGATCTAAGTTCAAAACTGTAAAAGTTGAAGAAATGTATAGAAGATAGCAGGTACTGCTAATTTTTATTGGATAAGATGTGCATGTTAATCTTCTAAAGAAATCTTTTTAGTTGTACTTAAAACAAAGAAATACCCCTCTCCGACAGTAGAACTGGATATTTCGAAGTGTTGAGTATAAAAAAGGGAGGTTGTGGAAGCGTTTACAGCATCATACAGGAGATATGATAGAATACTACTAGCCTGTTGCCTTATGGAGGCGTGTAAAGTTCTTTGATCTGTGTGTTTCTTGGGAGTTCTAATAAGATTCAGACTGTTAATGAGATTATGCAGAACTTTTGGATTTAATTTGCTCCATCTCCAGGATTTTTTTTTTTTTTTTTTTTGAAGGGGGCAGGTGTAAGTGAGAATTGGCAGAGGTTTAGGAGGAGCTATTTCTGTAGCAGTCTGAAGGGATCTTGAAATATCAACTCCCTGGCTCAGTTCTCCATTATCCCTGAGCGAGTAGTTTAACTGATTGCAAGGGGAAAATAGAGCAAGAAAGGACGTACTGTAGTTATCACTGTTGCTGGAACTGGTTGTAGGAAATGCTTGAAGGAAATCTGTGCTCCATTACACTTTGTGATTGCCCTAACAAAATGCCTGCTTCTAATGACAAAGGTTTGTGAAGTAGCTGGTAAAGAAAGCTATAAAATAGATTCATCAAAGTAGTGAATTCACACTGATTTTCTGGGAATCATTTTGTTCTTTGCCTATTATTGGACTAGGTTAAAGCTGTGAATGTAATGTTCATACAGAAATGAGTAATAAGATGAGAAGCCAGTCCTTAAAAATCCTAGAGCAGTTTTTTTACAGGGCATAGATCATTGTCAGTGCCTAAAGACATCAGTGCTTTATGAAATTGATGGTACATGCAAGTAACTGTTATGTATAGTAATTGTTGATTGTTGGTAGCAGGGTTGGAGGTTATTTTGTAGATAGGGAATTTCTTATAATATTTGGTTTTTGTAATCTAAAAGAAAATCCTCACTCCTTTTTTACAGAGATAGAAATGACATAACTTTGATAGGTGACAGAAGGTTCAGTGTAGAAACTGAGATGGTTTGGGAGCTTTGGGCTCCTTCCATGTGTTTTCACCCTACTTCTCTCAGGAAATGAATGTAAAAAGAAAAACCCAGGTTGCTACTATTTTTATGTTTTAACTCCTTAAATTAAAAGAGTAACTCCTTAAATTAAAAGAGTAACTCCTTAAATTAAAAGAGTAAAAACATTCACTGTAACACTTCAGAAAGCAGCAAATACTTTTTTTTTTAAGTGGAAAGTTCTCATTAGCAATTTATCAGCACAGCAGATACAACCCTATGAATGTGTTTTAAAAAGCTGCTGCTTGCAGTCTTCTGACTTGTTACTTTCACTGTTTTTATTATGCAAGATATGCAGTAGTCTCAAAAAAAAAAAAAAAGTGACTTTCTTTTTCCTCCTTATAACTAGTATGAAGAGTATTTACCAGTGCCTGTGCCACCTCCCCCAATCCCACCTCTGCCTCCTGAAGAGCCACCTTTGCCCGAAGAGGAAGAAGAGCAACTATCTAGTGGAGAAGAATCAGAATATGAAAGTGATAGTGAGGAAAAAGAGAGGTGCATAATTTTGTTGTTTGGAAGCTGTTGGACTCTTTTAAGATGGTATTTTCATTCTTACGGCTTCTCATTTTGCCAATGGTGGAATCTCTTGACGTTTCCAGTGTATAGATAGTCTCTCCAGACTCTTACAGAAGCTTTAGGGTGGCTTAAAAATGTACAAAGACAATGCTGTTTTGGACCTCAGTGAGAGGAGGAAAATGACCAGGTGGCACACAAATTACCATTTGTGTCTGTGTTTGCAAAAAGAACAAAAGCTCAGTACTGCTTGAGTAGTTAGCTTGTGACTTTCAAGCTGAATGATATGTGCATGCTGACTCCTAAAATGTTCTTTCTACATCAATGTATAGTGTGAAGTAATAAGAATGGGAGGTTGTGTCTGCTGAGGATTCACCAACAATTTTGGGATACTATATGTACTGAATTACATCATAGCTGGTTTCCCAGCTTTAAACTGGTACTAGATAAAGAAATAATTTTCTGTATCTGATATTTAAACTGGAATGAAAAGTAAATAGGACAATCTCTATGCTATATTCAGAAAAATGCGTGCTTTTGGAAAAACATGGGAAAAATTCCTGCGGAGTGGAAGTGGTATTAAAAACTTGATTCAGCCTGATACTTCTTAACATTTCTTTAGCTTCAGTGTCCTGATTTTAGGTACCTAGTTGGGGAAAGAAAAGACATCACTGAACTCATTACAATTTTGATCTATTGCTTAAGTAATGCTCCTTTGCTCTATATCAAATTGATGTGTGATGTAATTTATTAGTGTAATTTAGGTCTTAATGCAGCTTAATATATAATTTATATTCTGAAAAGTTGTATTTCAAAGTTTTTAAGAAAGGCAGAAAGGTTATATTTACAAGTGAGCATTCTTAAATAAGCTGCAAACTCACTTTGGTACTTTCTTTTATTTGTTTTAATTGTTGTGTCCAAAATAGAATGACCAAGTTGATGGAATTAGCAACCCTTCAGCCTAAAAGACCAATAAACACGAAGAGACGTGGTGTTAGAAAAAAACAAAGAATTAAAGACTTACTGAATGCTCCTGTGTGTACTCCCCACAGGTTTGTATTATTTGTATGGTGCTTTCACAGAAGATTATTCCTTTTACTAAATGACTTTCACTGTCTGATGCTTGTTTTGGTGTTGCTATTTTAATACAAACCTCTTCACTGGTACCTACCTTTTGTAGCAGGATTGGTCTTCCTTTAGCCACGTGATTGGTTTTTACTCATTTCTCAGAAGGTCCAAATTTTCGTGTAATTCAATATCAAGTCTGCTTAACAGCCTTAATCTGTAGTCTGCTCTCTCTCTTTTTTTTCCCTATCAAACTAATAAAAATCCCTTTTTCGTTAAGAAAAAAATCATATCGCCCTGACAAAGCAGGAATCTGCATTTGTTGTTTGAAGTAGTTCTTTTAAAAATATGGAGATAGAGGAAGAATAAAAGTTGGTTTGGTTTAAATCTTTTTGGTTTTTGGAACAGCTATATTATGGCACAATAGACACCAGTATAATATTTCTGTCTAGTGATGATTGATTGTGAATGCATTTTTATAAATAGCTGTCCTTTTTCCTCTAAGTGATTTGGTATATTTTTTGCAAAAAATTGTGTATTTATACTATATGAAAGCAGCAGCAAGGCCAGTTATTTTTGGCTTATTTAAGTTACTGATGGAAAGCTTTTCATAAGTGCCTGTGATGTGGTATGTATTTCTTGTTTTTTGTGCTTGCTGCCAGGCAAACCTAATGTATTTACACTGTTTTAAATGTGATGTAATAAAGTTGAAATTGATTAGGAAATAGAAAACTTGTGTTTGGTAAATAACAGCATAAAATCTAACTGGAAGAAATGCTTATCTTTTATTCAACTATGTATTTGTCAGTGACTGAAACTATTTAAGTTGGATTAACATGTTGTTGTTTTAAACAGTAATTTGCACCCTACACTGTCACCTTCAGATGTTTTTGAGCAGCCTCAACATGTAGGTCATAAAAAAATTGAGTTTCATATTACTACTGACATCCCAGCTGTTCTTCAGATAAACTCGGAAGGAGAAGAAAAAAATGGTGAGGAGTTTGTACTTCAGATGTATTTAATATTAACTTCATGTGATTTCAGATTTCAGCGTGCAAAAGTCTGCTAAAATTTAACCCAGGGAATCTTTTTTTTAATTTATTTTTTTTGTACTGGCGATTTCACAAATAATGTTTGTGTTTTTTTTTTTTTTTTTTTTTAAGAACACCAACTTGCATCTTGTCTGCCTTTGTTGCTTTTCCTATGTTAAAGCACGGAACTCTGTGCTTTAGTACAGTAAGGAATATAGAGGGTTTTAAAGTCTCTTTTTCGCCTGTGAGCTCTCTGCTTTTACAGTGAATTGCACATTTTTTTTAAACTTTAGGTTGTTTTTAGTAAATGTGTCACAAGTTCATTCTCAGTCTTACACGGTGTAATTGAATGTATCAGGGTAACTTTAGAGTCTCCTTTTCCAGCTCCTAGAAGGCAGCCTTCAAGTGATCGCTAGCTCCCTTTCCGTAATGCGCTGATAATCACTTTGCTATATAAATATTGGGCAGTAGTAGCAATGAGGCATGGCAGTTTCTTATAGCATTAGGGTCAGTCCTGTGTTTCTCAGTATTTTAGAGTAATATGCAATTTCTTTGAAAATATTAAAAACTAAATAAATTAGTGAAATGTATACATCTTTGAACAATAAGACTAGTTTTATTTTAGCTGGCATGTGCCATGGCTTTTATCTGTAGTAAAGTTGATTTTGTAGAACTGTATAGAGCAGATGTGTTTATCAAGCCAGGGATGAAGATGGATTTTCTTAGGGGTGTATTCAAATTCATTTAGAATGCCTGCTATATTCAAATGCTACTTCTGATTTTGAAAGGTGTATATTTTTTAACTTGCAGTCGATCCTCTTGTAAATAAATGTACAAACCACTATATATATATAATGTATTCAAATTTTAGATCTTTATGCAGCCACAGAAGAAATCAATAATGCAGGATTTGGAAAGATTTTCCCAGCTCCTACCTCAAATGATAAAATGGAAATGGAAGAGGAGAATGATGAAATACCATCGGAATTTATTTCTAGAAGGGAACTAGAAAAAAACAGACTTTCTAGAGAAGGTATAACTTTGAGAATAAATCCTCTATTAATAGCTCTTTGCTTTTTGTACTAGGTTTAAGTAGTATTTCTTTTTTAATTTATCAGATATATTAAAATTTAGTTATTTTATAATGATAAAAAGTAAAAAAAAAATCTTTAAATGAGTTGAAACATTTAGATTGTCTATTTTTCTGTCTTTGTTTTGTTCAAGAAATGGAAAAATTTTCAGTTTTCAAAAACTATGAGCCAGGTGATCCAAATTGCAGGATATATGTGAAGAATTTAGCTAAACAAGTTCAAGAAAAGGTAGGTAAATAAGCAAATTAAGTATTTATCAAAAAGGTTTTTTTTTTTTTTTTTTTAATCAACTTTCCTCTTATACCTGCCCTTTAATTCCAGGATCTCAAGTTCATTTTTGGAAGATATGTTGACTTTCAGTCAGAAATGGAACGAAATATGTAAGCTGCTTTGATGCTTGGTAAAATTAAAGCTTTGTATTAATTTCTACAGCTATGGCGAAAACTTTGATTAAAGATCAGTCATCTTTTCTTTTTTCTCTCTACTTCAGCACTTTTAAGGGGGAAAATGCTTCTCATCTGCAAATCTTTCTTTATCAGAAGTACAAAAGTAGAATTATTTTTTTGAACAGAGTTCAAAGACCCAAATATTATGCCTTCATATTTTTGCCACTGAATTAACTGTTTTGTTGGTGAGCGATGCAGAATGTACACAGTGAAGATCATTGTGTGTATCTGATCATTTTGCATATGTTGTGTTTATTGTAGTTGTACATCAGCTTGCCATCCTGCCATCTAATGTCAGTTTTTACTAAATAGCTTCCAAATTTTTTTTCCCCTGCAAATATTAATGGTCTCAATGACATAATACCTGAATGTAGGCACTCCTTCTATTTCTACTATTCCCCCAACTGGTAGCATGAGAATTATTTATACTATGAGATATGAAAGTGTAGTTAAAAACACAAGTAATTCCTTATTCTCAAATTTGTTTCTAGGTTTGATATACGTTTGATGAAAGAAGGCCGTATGAAGGGACAGGCTTTCATTGGATTACCTAATGAAAAAGCAGCTGCTAAAGCTTTAAAAGAAGCAAATGGATATGTGTTATTTGAAAAACCCATGGTGGTTGTATCTTTTATGAAAGATTTGTATTATATTCTTTTTTAATTTATTCGTGAGTCTCTAGCCTGTAATGTAGGGTTCTACTTTATTAGAAGTCTATAGAAAGAAAAGATGTATTTTAAGAACACCAGGCGGTATAGCACAGCATACTATTGTTAATTTTATGATAACTGAAAAATATATAGAGGCACTACCCCTTCTGAAATAGAAAAGTTAATGTGTTTTATTTAAGACGTAATAAAATTGACACTTCTGTTGTTAGCTCTTTGATCCTGCAGACATCCTAAACATAATTTAGCTTGTATAACTACTCTCTTTAAATTGAGTAGGCTCTTCAACTTGGTTAAACCTGTGTTTGCAGAATTAGGAACTGAAGTATATTTTTAACACAAAATGCAAACTCCTTTTGTCAAGGATTTGCATTCAGAAAACATATACTTACATTGTATATACATTAATAGGAACAAAAAATCAGAGATACTTATAAGAAGTATTCCTGTCAGCGGTTCATCTTTAGACTGCTTCTCCAGCTAGAACTATCCATGTGTTTCTGGGCCTGTGTAACATGTTGAGATTTTTATACTTTTTATTTGGATTTCCTTTGCCATGTTGTTTGTGTGCTTTAAATCTTTCCCTGTCCTCTTCTTTCTTAGTTTTCACTTAACTGTTTCCTAGGTTTTCTCCTTTTCTTTGGACTCTTGTTCCAATGACCTCTGTTTCTTTTAAAATCTTTTCCTCCTTCTTACCTTCTGAGATATCAGAAGTTTTGGAATTAACGTACAGGGATGGAGGTCTGTAAATATCAAATGTTTATCCTGCTCTAGTTACTCTGTTTGCAGCTCCCCTTCCCAGTTTATCTACCTTATTTGCTTAGTAATCTATACTCTTGAACAGGTTCTCTTAAAAATTTTTAAATTACCCATCAGTGAGGTCCTAGTCTTTGACTAATAGGCACAGCTGTAATCATATTTAATGCTGTAGTATAATTGACTCTCAGAAAAATGAAGGACACATTTTAAACTACCTATCCTTTACTGGAATAATACTACTTTTCTTCTTCTTTATTAATTTCTCTTTGTTATCACTGCCACCTGTAGTCCTTAACAGAATCTCAGCAATTTGCTCGTTCAGCTAGACCAAAACAGGATTCCAATGAAGGGAAAAGGAAAAAGTAGAACACTGCAAAAGGTAAGGATTCCCTGCCTAAAAACAAAAAGTGAGAGAGAGAGGCTGTTTTTTTTTTTTAATTTATTACTATTTTTTAAATAGCTGCTTAAGCGTTTGTCTTCTATCAGAAAACCAGGCTGCAAGTTACATAGACAGTAGGAGTTTAAAGTTAAGTTCCTTTCTCTAGAAACCTGGAGACTGCTGTTTCTCCAATCCTCAGGTCATAGGGTTGTTTGTCAGTTTTTCTAATCTTTAAACTAGGGGGTGGGGAGTTGGGAAAAATAACTTTGAAGAATCTGAACACTTCTAGTAACCTTCAGGGGTTTTGGCTTTGAAAAGAGTTGTTTTCAACACGCTTTTCCCCCCACATTGTAATGTGACCCTGAAGAACTGCTTCCAGTTATAAATTTACTTCCATTAGCTCTGTAAAGGACCTTTGATAACTTTGAATCAGCTTTGTGCTGTTGCAGCATCCTTTAAGTTTGTTTGATTTAGGAAAGGGTACTACGTCAGAAATTTTTGCTTAATATTATATTAATTGAGACTTCCTTTTTGTGATGCAATGCACAGATGCTGATTTTTGGTCTGTCTACAATGCTGACAAAGTAACTTTTAGCAGAAAGCAATCATGATTTGACTTTATTTCCCATTATATATATGGCTTTGCTTCACTGCTGCTTTACTTGAAGTATTTGAGTTGCCCTAGAGTAACTCGAGCAAAATCAGCTCTAATTAAAGTGTAAGGAGTTTCATGACCCCAAAACATTTGAGTAGTGAATTGCCTTAAACTAGCACATAAAATAACTGATAGAAGATTTAGAAGTCCTTAGTTCTCAGCCTCCACCCATTGATAGATCAGCTAGCTCAATCAAATTTAAAATGCCATTTAACTCACTACAGATTTCAGTTGGGCATCACTGTACTTATCCCTCCATCTAAGACTGAATGAACTCAAACCTTAGACTGAGAGCTTTTGAAACATTCTACTTGTTCCATCATGTTTTTTGATCTGGATATTTTGATCATTTATTTTGGAGAAAAACCCAAAAGCTTGAAATTAAGGATATAAGTGACTGTTTCTGACTTGGAAAACTGTTTTGAGACTCCCAATATTGTTATTGCCAGGGTAATATTTCTATTAATAACAAAGTTATTTTAATTGTAATCATAGGTTTCTGGTTCTGTCAGTTGTCTGTGAATTTTTGGTCAGATTCCATTTGAGCCTATGTTTCACTCATTTCTGAGATGCTATGCAGTCTTACCAGCTCATATTTTGAGTTATTGATTTCTGCTTTGCAAAATCAGTATCTTGTTTTATCAAATTGAAGACTTTTTTTTGCAGATATTCTTATGTTTTGGTTGTTGAAAAGAAACAAATCTTGGCTAAAGAGTACTATAATGAGAACAGGGGTTTAAATAAATGTTTTGGTTCTGTTTCTAACTTATTCCTTGATAGAAAAAAAAAAAAGAAAATGTATTAAGATTTACTTAAATGGAAAAGAAAACTTGCAGAAGTATTTGAGCTATTGGAAATCCTCACAAGGATCCTCACATGTCTTTCCAACTAACTTAATATATAATATCTGATTCTGACTTCACTAAACATGTTTTAAATAGTATTCAAATTACATAAACAGAAGCAACGAGATGTTGATTTGGTTAAGCATGTTGACGGTCAAGTCAGAAGTATATTTTTAGAATGAGCAGGCGTATTTACGCATTTAAAAGGTTACATGAAATAGCTCGCTGTCACTCGTTTAATATATCAAGGGCAAAACTTCTTCCTTACTTTGACCATTTATATGTAAAGATCACAGAATGCTCTTTAGATTAATACAGAATTCTGGGAATCCATGAGTTTTAATTAAAAGTTATTCCTTTCACTTGCCAACTAATGATGAAGCTGAACCCTATTTCTACCTGGATGTTTTTCCTGTTCCTGCTAAAATATCCTGGAAGATGCTAATTTGTGATGCAAAATTCTGTGATAGACATCCGAGTCTGTAAGGAAGAAGGGCGTCAGAGTCTCAAATTAAAAAAAGTAAATATAAATTAATTTATGCAAATATTTGGAGGGCTTTAAAATTGGTCTGTGTTCTTCATCTCACAATATGTTTAAAAAAAAGACTAAATTGACACAAGTTAAATTTTGATTATTCTTAAACAGGAAGAAGCTGTGTTTAATTCATGAACACTATTGCAAACATGATTTTCTCCTTTATATAGAAAATAATGCGTATGCTTTATAAAAAGTGCTATGTTACTCCTTTATGACTGAAATACCTTTTTCTTGATGGACCAGCAAACATTTAAGGTGATATTTGGGATGATTATTTTTTCTGTAGCTAAAATATTAGCTTTTGGGGTGAAGGGTTATGTAGAAGAAGCTGATGCTGAGAGGTCACCAGCTTCTTTGTAGGGAAGAAGTGACCTGACAGACTGCATTGAATGGAAACGTGATTGGGTTTTGGACCTGTTGGAAAAAGTGAGTCTGTAAAATGTGGAAGACTGAAGGAGAATCAATGAGACAGAAAATTCTGGTATTGTCTTAACAGTTCAAGTTATCAAAAGACACATTTACTTTTGAATATGGAGTTAGTTTTGGTGGACTCAGCCCTCATTAAATGTGATAAGGGGTCAAAACTGTATTTTAGTAAATGAGGCATTTTTGCTTATGATAGGTAGTATAAAGTTATGTGAATGTGATACTGAGAATAAAGTAAATTTAAACCACATTCTGCTGTTCTTCTTTAGAAACATTCCTGCGTAAATACTGCAGTAATACTGTCATGCAGAGTGTATCCTTTCTTGTTGTATCCTTTTTTGTGCAATGTTTCCCGTAGCACCCTACTTCTTAAGTTTTCTTTTAGAGTAGGTGTGGGGAGGAGTTTATGCATTTTAGAGCTCGAACTAATCTGGTAATTTTAAAAACAAAGGGCACTTCTTCAGGGGAAATAATTAATGAGTTGTCTCTATTACTTGAATAGACATAATGAAGTTTCCTAGTCTCAAAATGTGGCCTCCACATTCTTCCTCTAAGGCTGTAAACTTTAATTTGCGGTCAAATTGTGGAGCTGTGCTGATCTCACACTGAGAATTCCTTCTTGTTTTTCTTTAATAAAATATCTGTTGGTTAAAAAACATTGCAAAGCAGTCCATTAAATTATTACAGTCTTGAGCTGTATTTTAGAACATTTAATGATTACTGTTGTCCTGGTTTACGAGAAACGATCTGTAGTTGAAATACTTTGAACATTTCTTATTTTTTAGAATAGAGAACAGAAAATCTAAGTGTCTCACAATGAAGTAATAGACCTGGGAATGGAATTATTAATCATTGCTACTTTTTTGTTGTTTTATAGATTGTTTTCTGCATTGTTGTAGTGTTGTTGCCAGTGATTTATATATTTTTGGTGGATTTTGTATTACATTATTCTGTTTAATTCATTTTAATATACATTTGATACAGCCTGTTATATATTAAGTTAAAATTTTTCAGACATTTCGTGCTTTTCTAAATATTAAGCATCTTCCAATTTAGCTGTCAAAAGAAAGCACATACCCATATTTTCTGGTCATTCATACTTTTAACATGCATTTATGATGTTCCAGGTCCCTTTTGTGTTCCATCTCTTTCAAGTATTATCAAGCTGAGAGAAGAAGCAGTGATCATCAGGACTCTTGAACTGTGCGTAGTAGCATTTCTAAACTATTTAAGACAGAGTATAAATTTGCTCATCTAAAAGATTCCAGATGTCTTTAAACAGTCACAGGACTTATATGACAAGTGTATGCTAATTTGCTTGTAAAATCTCTAATAAATTATTCCTTTCTCTTCATTTTGCATTTTTTTTGTTGTGGGGTTTGGGAGTGGGAAGGGGAAGGAGGAATGCACCTTTATTTTTTGAAAAGTTAAGTAATCCGATTGTAATTAATTCAGGAACATGTTTGAGGTTATTCAGAATATATATTTGTAGGTATCAAGTGAATTCTTTCTTTCTGCCTTGAGTATAATGTTCAGCTGTTAGAGTTTCAGAGTAAAAAGATGAGAAAATCTGAGGATGATCTGATTTTACCATAAATCTCTTTTCTTGCCGTGGAAACCAAACAGAAGTGGTGCACTGGAATGAGGTTGACGGAACTGTACTGTGTAATTAGCCACTCTCTTTTTTCCTGAGGAGACCAGGAAACCTTCCTCTGACAATGTGTGAGGACTTCCGAAGAGTTTGATGCCCAGAAGAGAAAGGAAGAAGTGAAGGAAAAAACCCCTGACAAATCTAAGAGTTCTGTGGCCGTTTTATTATAAATAATGTGAAGGGTGTAAATAATGTGAAGGGTGTAAATAAAGCTAAGCTATGTGCTTGTTAGGGTTGCGTTATCAGACAGCAAGTAGAATATTCCCCCCACCCTCCATTAATCTGTCAAAGAAATGCTCTCAATCCATTTGAAAGAACCCTCTTTTTTAAAGGGCAGACGCAAACTTCCACTCCCTTAAACCAACTTCTTTCTTGTATACTCATTTATACTATTTTTTCCTTTTTCTTTGGAACATGTTTCAGTTTTCTCTTTGATATTTCAGGTGAAGTTACCACTTTTTTTAACAAGTCATATGGGGCTGCTTCCTGGATCCCGCAGAAGCAGCAGACAGACTTATTTCACAATCTGTTCCAACAACTACTGGCATATAGACACACCAACTTTAAATATGAACATGTCTTATTTAGTTAAACTTTTGAATATACTCATAGCATTATAATTTTGCAGGTACGGCTGACTCATGTAGATGATGTAATAATCAAGAATCTTGCTATAGTCCTGTAGTATGAATTGACTCCTTGATATAGCAAAGATCTTGCAACATCGGAAACTAGAATAGATTTTCTGTATATGACCTTGTGCGACTTGTCAGAATTTTCTTTGAAAGGCAGAGTCAGAAGGTTGTTCTAACACGCTTTTAATTCCAAACAGATTTGTGACAAGTTTAAATTGCAAAGTGGATTGCTTGATTCAAAAAAAATCAAAAAAACCAACAAATTTCTTCAGTATCTTCAGCAGGAGCTTGATTTGGAAGGTCTCCTCTCCTCTCCAGTCTTTTGGGTGTTTTTCCTCAAATCTTTCTTTTTGAATTTTAGGGACTTCACCCTATTACAGTGAAAAGAAATTTTGGTTTTGAGAAGATAAAAATAATGTTTGCGAAGTGGAGGTGGTGTCTTACTCAGAAACTAGCTAAATTATCCTTATGACACTAGTGACTTGGAAAATTCCCCAAGATATTTAACAGGTATTCCATAGTTTGCATGTGTTATAGCTTTCACATCTTTGAAAGTTGGCAGCTAAGAGGGCCTAATGTCAAATTGAGAATCACTTTTCTTTACTGTTTTCTAGGAAACTTTCAACTGTCCTAGTTTATTCCTAAAATGTATCTTTCTAGTTGATACAAGACTAAAGAGAAAACATTTGCCACTGTAACTACTTTTGTTTACTGAAGTAGTTTGTTGCTCCTTTTTGCAGAACAGCAAATAGGTAGCTCGAATCCTGTGACTGCTGCCTGGGTCTTCTCCTCCAGGCTAGGAGACAGCTTCTTGAATGAGATCTTGTTATATACAGGCAAATATTCATTGTAGTTGTAGTGCTGATTAGTTGCAGAGAAGAGAAACCTTATTCCAATGACATAACAGGCTCCATGTGTTACTTTGTATAGCACAGGCACTGTGGCAACAATAAGGTAGAAAATGCTAGTTAGTCCTGTGTTGCTTTTGAAGAGGTGGAGCGCTTCATTGTGCTAGGATGTTTTTAGTCTGTGCCTTGATGGAGCCACTGTACAAAGCATTGTGATTCAGGTTATTGCACATAAAAAGTTATATAATACACAAAGCATGCAGTATTTCCTAATACCCACATTGGGTGACATGTATAGAGCCAAGCTATTAAAATATTACATAAAAGACAAATATTTTTCAAAGCGTTGGAATAGGATGGCAGCAGATGGTGCTATAATCAAAGACAAAAATACTTAAAAAAAAAAAAAAAAAAAAGTACATAGAGATTTCCTTTCTCAAATACTAAGACTAGAGGTATTCCAGAATGCAATTTTATCTTGAATTGACATAATAATGTGTAACAATTTTTTTAAAGCAGTTTTTATTTGGGCATACAGCGCTTTCTCTTGAAGTAGCACAGTTGCATGGTAAAGCTGGTGTGGGGCTGAAGGGTTGGGGCACGCTTTTGGGGGGTTTTCCGTGAGCTGTGGCGCAGGCTGGAGCACTGGGGCAGCAGGGAGGAGGCGGCGCTGCTGCCGCTGCTGTGCTGCTGCCGCGCTGGCAGGCTGCCGGGGCCCGGCCGCCCCCGCGGGGCTCTGCTGCCCTGGCCCTGACCACGTACGGCCGCGCTCCGCTGTCAGCTGCCGGGAAGGTGCTGCAGGAATCGCCTGGAAATGACAAATTAGCCCCAAACGTACGTATTAAGGCGTGCTACGTATTTTATGTGTGCTTATTTCCTGTATGTGCTGAAAAGGCCCTGTAAGAAGTTTGTAAGGGACAGTGCAGTGTTTCCAAAGAGAGCGTCAAAAGGAAGCAGAATTGCTATATCTGTACAAAATACGCAGCTGCTGAGAGAAATTCTGTGGGGAAAGACTGGCAGTTCCCATGGAAGCTAAACTACTTTCCTTTTACAGCCTATTTAACATCCGAAGCTTCAGTGGGCCTGCATCAAGCCTCTCATGTATTGCCATTCAGCTCAGTTAGGCATTGTTTGTGTGGTTTGATGTGTGCCCAGGTAAAACCAGGATGACACTCTGACTTTGGTTTAATGAACGGATGCTGCCTGGGACTTGGCAATCACTGTAGCTTTTCTGTCTGACCCTGGACCGGGGTTTGATTGTTTATCTGCTTGCTCCTTAATTTGGCTCACGGACTGTAATAAATCTGAAAATAATCTAGGTTTTAAACCCTCGTTTAACCCCATCCCTTCCCCAACCCAAAACAGCACCATGCAACCCAAGGATAAATAAACCTTTATAATGGAATATTTTACGAAAGGTGAAATCTATAATTTATATCTGATGAAATCTCTAAATTATTGGTAAAGATACCAAAAAATACTCTGATTGCATGTAATCTATACAAAATAATAAAGCTAGTTCTCCCTGCCTTATAGTTTTTGCAAGACTTATTTGAATCCCTAATGAATTCTCATCCAGTTGAAATACAGTAGTGTACTGAATACCTACAATGACTGAACTTCATGCAAAACAGAAGCTTCTTCTGACTTAAGGCAAGAGAAAGATAACTTGGAAGTCCATACTCAGCACTGATAGGATATTCTAAAAAGGCTGAAGAAAAGATGTTTAGACTGTGAACATTATTTTTCCTAGAAATGTGTAATGCTTTTAAGATTAAGTAAAATGTTGTAATTTTTGTGATGTTTTTGTACACTTGTTTTGAGGTGCCTAAGAGTTACTGTTGCTGTTGGATTGTAATTCTGTATTAAATTTAAGATACTGCAGAGAGGGGTTTATTATTTTGAATCATGTCATGTGATTTTATTTTACTACATAGGTACCACTTCAAGAATGTAAGAAAGACGATGATTAAGTCAGCAATACCCAGTGTCCTTCTCCTTTTCTTCTTTTAAGAGCAAATTTAAATACTATTGCTAGCATCCTTGGTATTTTGAGGATAGCAGCTGAGTTTCAAACCACAAACTTTCAACCCAACAGAAAATGAGCTGACTCAGGTTCTGACTCAGGTTCTCAGGTTCTTCGAGACAGCAGTGGAGTTCTTCAGAAATACCACTTCCCTCCCATGTTCTTTGAATTGCAGTCAGCTGAACTCTCTCTGCTTTCCTATGGCAGTACAGTATTTTTTTTTTTTCCCAAGTTTTAAAGCATTTTGAAGCTGGAGCCTTCAGACTGTATTGGGGATTTCAGCATTTCCATCTTATCATTGTACTGAAGCCAGAACAGCCATAAACTTTATTTCAAAGAAAGCAAAAAACTATATTGAAACTTCTCTTCAAACACTAGGCCTTGGAGTCAGTCTGGTCAAAATATATTATTCTTACTGCTTTGTATAGCTTAGTTGTCATTTTATCTATTTTCTTATTCACTTTGAGAAAGCAAAAAAATGGGAATGCTTCCTTACAGGTAAAATCCCCCAGCTATTGTCAATTGTAGCCTAAGCACCTAAGCAACAAGCAAAACTGAAGGTCTCAGTTCACTCTCAATGACCAAAACTGCAACATGAGCCACTTGTGTATTATGTGTAAAAGCAATGACAGTATTTTGATTATCTGGTACCCTGATTTAGAAAAAAGAAAAAAAAAAAGTTGTGTGGAAATCTGACTCAAAAACTCAGAAAGTAGTTTGAACGTGACTTAGCACTGCCAAGCTGATAAATGGCTTCTCTTGTCAGAGAAGATCAAACTCTCTTAGCTCATTCTCTGTTAATATATGTTCTTCCAATCAGGACAAAGAAACAATTTGTCACAGAAATGAAAGCACACAGATGGCAACTGCTTATGGCTGAAACTTATCGGTATATTTTACAAAAAATTTGCAAGTTACTAATTTCATTAAAATTGCTTTGTTCACTAGTAGCAAAACAAGCTAAATTTATCAGATGATTCATTCTAAATAACTCTGGTTGCCCTGAGAAATACACTGACAGCTGATAGAACAGGATCTGGAAGCAGGAACTACACTATATAAACTGGCATAGTTTGCACTTGAACTCACTCCAAAGAGTGTAGCGTCACAGACTGAGAGATGCGCTTCCTTTGCTTGAAATAAAAATATGAGAGAGGGTTGTATTGTAGAATTCACTTAACATTTTATAAAAAACCTTGTGTTTGGATGTCTGTGTTGTAGCAGATCAGAGTTTTCAGTGGTACATTCTCAAATATATTTGTATATTAAATTGGGAGAATATGCATCTTTTTTTTCACATAGCAAACCTGATGGCCCCTGTGTTCGTCTTTGACCCTCCACTAAAGTGTTTGGTGTCTCCCATGACACCACACACAAAATCTCGTTATTCCTTCATTGCCCTGTGTTGTTTCTGTGTGTTTTAATAGCTTCTGACGAAGAATAGACACTTAGGAGAAAGTAACGAGATTTTGTGCTATTTAAGGAAAGTAGTTCAACCTCTTGTTTGTGATATGTCTCCCTTACCTTGTAGGACTTGCTTGTATCTCAGACCCTCTAAAACAACTTCTAAACATCAAGACTGTGAAACGAGATTCTAAACAGTCTAATGTAAACCTTGACAGTCACTAACTTCCAGTTTGTTCCAAGCAGTATCTCTCTTTGGATGAGAGAAAAAAGAGGAGATTTTAATAGGCCTGTCATCTGTGTTTGTTAGTATATATAGAGAGCAATATGATATGACTTGGTAGTAGAGTGGTACTAACCTAGCCTATCAGAAGGTAATGCAGCTTGTTTTCCTCCTTTGGAGAGTTTCTTTGGTACCTTTGCAGAACTCTGCACACCTGGGCATTGAGAAGGAGACTTCTTGGTTATGGAGCTTCACAGCACTTGCAATGTCCTGCATGCCACTGTGTTATGTTCGCTGGGAGAAGAATGTCTCCTCACAGGTTGTAGTAGGGACAGAGGTTAAACATTTACTGCTTTGGGTTTTGAGTCAGCATAGTAATCTGCTGTATTTGAGGGCTCCTCTATGATTAGTGCTTGCACTTTAATCACAGTTATCATGAATGACAGATCTCCATATGTTACACTTCCAAAATATCTGGATTTTGTTGACAACTCACTATAAGATGAGCACCACTTCTGCAAGGCCTCATCTCAACATGCACAAGTCATAGTAATGCAAACTGGAAAAAAGACCCCTCTCATGGATAAATAGAGATATCAAGTATTATGCATTAAAATGGAAAATGAAATGTCAATTTTAGCCTCTGCCATTTAGGTATTTTGGGGGGGCATTATAATAATAAAAATACTACTTTTACACACTAGAGGCAACCTGTACTAGACAATGCCTGAATTTTAACTTCAGAAAAATTAAGTTACCATTAGCACGGGAAGTTGATATAGTTTAGATAAACCAATTCTCAAAAAAAATAACAATCAAGTGAAGTTAAGTGAAGTTAAATAAAAAAGATGCCAGAGATAGGTAGTTGCTTTTAAATGTGTATTTTGCAATGTGTACTTTACCCTCTTGCAGGAACATAAATGGGCAGTAAGAGGAGCACAACTGATCAGAGAAGACACGATGGGTATCTATTTTCTTCTGCTAGTTGTAGGGTTTTGCTGGGCCCAGTACAACCCCAATACTCAGCCCGGGAGGACCTCTATTGTGCATCTCTTTGAATGGCGCTGGGCCGATATCGCTCTTGAGTGTGAACGCTATTTAGCTCCTAATGGATTTGGAGGAGTTCAGGTACGTTGTTTCCTAGCAGGAGGTAGTAAAATTGCTTCATAGGTGATAATTTGTTTTTCAGAGCAAAATGTTCAATTTAACAAAGGACAGGTTTTGGAAAAGAAAAACAGAAATTGGTAATGAGGTATTAAATGCTGACAAATACATTCCTAGGCAAGTATCATGTAAAGGTGGATTTATTTCATCGCTCCAAAGGGCATATGTTTTGCTCTCTGTACTGCTTCATTTGGATGAATTAGAATTTCAGATTACCAACTAAATCTTTATTTACTGCTGTGAAGAATAAAAGAAGGATCTCTGTTATCCCTATCTCACGTATCTCTGTTTATCTGCTTGATATTATTTAAATCTTAAGAGCTAGACAAACGTTAAATGAAACTATGACAGAGAAAAAGAGCTCCCAGAGAGAATACCAGGGTGCTGAAAGTTTTAAAAAAAACAGCAATGAAAACAAACAAACAAAAAAACCTTAGGCTGCTAACTGTGTGCACCCAGACTGGCAGGTTTCTCTCTAAAGCCTCGTGTCAGAGTAAGCCATTAAAAGGCCCTGCTTTGCAGGAAGGCGGGGTGAGTGAGCAGGCAGAAATGAGCTGAAAGCAAGTCTTGTTTGGGGTGGAGGTGAGTCGGTGAGAACCTGGGGCAGCTGCTGAGCAGGCACGTGCTGGAGAGCAGTAACCTATTACAGCGTTTCAGTTTGTTTGTTGGCTTGCTCTGGAAAACTTGGTGAAAGAATGCCGCGGTAGTCTGCCTGTCTCTTGTAACCTAGGAGGTAAAAACTGGCCTGAGAACTTTCCTATAACTTTTTAAAAAACACATCCTTTCTTTGCAACCTTCTTTCCAGAGTTACAGGCCTGACTGATTTTAAACTGATTTTTCAAACTATGGTATACTCCTGCATTCCTTTTTAACCCATGACAGTGACAGCCCTGTGACAATCCATGGCTCTCGAAAAGAAAGTATTTACAGGTGCAAACTGCTGTTCAGCTTGTCACAAAGTTGTGGGCGTAAAGTAAGCTGTAACTCAGAGATCTGTGTGCAAAATGGTAGGATCAGTCGGTCATGCCCAGAGACTTGGTGATGGCAGCAAAAGCTTGTTGCCCAAAAGGTGTTCTGGAAAGAGCCCATAAAGGGAAAAAGCTTATCTGGGAACCATGAGAAGTCTCATTGCATGTACACTTCTATCCAAAACATTACAAAAATTGCAAAAGAAAGTCAGATCTGTTTTAAAGACGTTACCTCAGTTTCTTGTTTTACAGTCAGTTCCTTCCTGACTTTGGACTCTCTCTATTGACCTAACTGTTCAGATTTCAGGCCCTTCTGTTGAGATATGAGGTCTATGTCCCCAAAGATGATTAGGGACCTATGTCCATGGACATCATTTGATGGTATGTTTTTACCTGCTGAAGGTCTGGACTGAAGTCTTTTTTTTTCCAGGTGACTACAGTGGGAGTAGAGGATACAGAGGATCTGTATGGGCTAGGTATTGTGAGCTTCTTGGATTAAAGGGATCTGATTTTCTATTTTTACGTTTTTTCTCTAACAATTCTGAGCAAACATTAAGTAAACCATAATCAGTACCCTATTACCAAGAGACACCATTTTATTCACAGATTTCTCCTCCAAATGAAAATATTGTCATTACTGATCCCTGGCAACCTTGGTGGGAAAGATACCAGCCAGTCAGCTACAAGCTCTGCACACGATCTGGAAATGAAACTGAATTTAGAGACATGGTGACCAGATGTAACAATGTTGGAGTAAGTGCTTTGAAAACCTTGTGTTAATAGTGCAAGGATATAGATGCCAGGAAGTTTAGAAAGGACGATGTGGTAGCTTTGGAGCAGAGATGTTTGTTTCATTTACTTGCCTATCTGTTGGCATGCATGTTGTACTGCCACTGCTATATAGGTTTAGGAAAACTGTCTGACAATTTTAATAAACATGGAATATTTTAAATACAGAGCATGTTGGGGGAAGCAAGTGAGCAGAAGTAGGTGGACAGGACAGGAGATAAGAACAAGACAACATTATTTAGTCAGTGGTGCTGTGGGAAGTAGCATCCCCAAGTGGAAATGTGAATTTTATTCTCTAGGTACATATTTACGTGGATGCAGTAATCAACCACATGTGTGGAGCTAATGCTGGTGCTGGCAACCATGCTACTTGTGGAAGCTATTTCAATGCAAAGACTGAAGATTTCCCAGCTGTGCCATACTCTGGCTGGGACTTTAATGATGGTAAATGTAAATCTAGAAGTGGAGACATTGAAAATTATCATGACATATCTCAGGTAAACCTAAAACTATAAATGTATTTTTCATGTCTGTCTGTTCTTGGGCTGTTATTTCTTTACACCTCTTTACTGTCAGACAAAAAAGATGAAACATCTCATGGAAAACCAACCTAGTTAATAATAGAGGTTGATCAGAATAGCATTACTAACGTGAGCTCCATTTTTTAAAGGAATAGCTCTAACTTTTTAGATACAGATAATATGCTTAGGCACATTACAAAGTTTTAAAATTCTTAAAATTTATTTGGGATTATTCTGTGTTTAAAAAAAAGGTTAAAATTATTATTAATTGCCTCATTTATTATGTGGATGATTTCTTTGGTCTCAAATTCAGGAGAGAGAGATTAGGAATTCATAAAGAAAAATAATAAGGCTAACATCTGGCAAGCTAACCTTATATTTATAGATTCCACTTCTTAAGAAAGACCTGCTGGTTTGCAGATAAGAATTCTGTCTGTTACTGTATGTCAGATTATAAGATCAGGATTGCAATACTACAACAGAGCAAGTAATTATTTTAGAAAAATAGATAGTTATTTTTCTTGAACCATGTCTTGTCCCCTTCAAATGTATTTAATCTTTTTTAAATCTAAGTTTAGGAGAGAGGTTTTTGGGGGAAATAGAAGAAGGGGGACTTTAAACATCCAAGGAATCTTGAGCAGTTCTTGAGGAGCATTTGAAATGCCGGATCTGTGGTACATGTTGCGATATAGGCTGAGGTCCCTCTCTCCAGGTGGATGTGCGTAGCCATGGAAACCCACTGTAAAAGTTATTAAACATATACTGAATGTACTGAAATGGTTTTATAGAATATATTGTTTTGATGAATGTCCTTGCCCATCGTTTTATGTTTACAGGAAACAAAAACAAAAAAGGTCCAGGGAAAAAAGGGTTTAAATGTTTAGTAAAGCTATATAACTCAGGACTTTTTAAAATTTTGAAATATCACTTCTAGAAGTATTTCCTGCATTAAAGAAGAAATGGATACACTGGAATAAAAATAGTACATCATTTGTGCCCCATGCTTGCATTAAAAAACTGATAGTAGATTTAATGTTTTGTTTCTCTCTTGTTGTATTCCTTCCACACTTACAGCTGTGCAGGCTGGGTGAATGCAGACTGCTTGATGACCCTTCTATGTAGATGTAAATAACTGTCCAAGGCACAAAATATGCATAGTAGACAACGATTAGTGGAAGATTTATTTTGGCATTGTATTATAGACAATAAAATTAAAAAAAAATTTAGATCACTATTTCATTTGTTAGGTGAAAAATAAATCAAAAATTTTTTATAGGTCCGTGACTGCCGCTTGGTTAGCCTTCTTGATCTGGCTCTGGAGAAGGACTACGTGCGCTCAAAAATTGCGGAGTACATGAACTATCTCATTGATATTGGTGTAGCAGGCTTCCGGATTGATGCTGCCAAGCATATGTGGCCTGAGGATGTGAAGGCAACTTTAGACAAGCTGCACAATCTAAATACTATCTGGTTTTCTCCAGGATCTAAACCTTTCATTTACCAGGAGGTAATTAATTTTCTTAAACTCACTTTACAGTTACCTTTTTGCAGATACGCTATAGACTCGGTCCTGCCCTTGAAGCTGTGCTTTGCTTGAACTGGGACTGAGCACCTATCAGACTGAAGATCTATAGAAATAGATGTTAAGATTTAATAACCACATTTTCAGATCTCCAATCTTCCTGCTAATGGATATTGACATGCAAAACGCCTCAATTGTTTTGGACCTTCTGAGCCTGGAAATTTCAAATGATATGAAATCTACTGCATTTAAGTTAGTGTAAAAACTTGTTTGATTGCAGAAGGAGGTGATTTCACTCTGTGCTTTTTATATTCCAGGTACATAAATTGCAACAGAAGATGGCATAACCGGTGTTTCTTGGAATTTGAAATTTGTTTTACATTTCAGTAACAAATTCTAGTAAGAGCTGAGAAACTAGTAACTGTCGGTTTCAGTCAGCAGAAGCTAAAGTCACTAGACATATTTTATTAAATCAGTATGTTACCTAGAAGGTCTAAGATACAAATAGTGCAAGATACTTTAGCTATATCATGAAAATAAGAAATGAGGTGGCCTGTGTGCTGGAAGCAAGAGCATTGGGATCTAGAGTAAAGATAAAGTTGTTATGGCCCAAGCCTTACTTACGCTGCAGTGATCAGTGAGGGTAACCAGGTAAATGGTGGAGATGGAAACAAAGTGACCACAGCTGGGCTGGGATAAAAAGAAATAAAATATCTTTAAATGCAATTTTGAAGGTAAGTGGAATAATATAATTAGATCAAATTATTATTCTTTCATAGAACAGCTTCTAGGGCAGTTCATTTCACATCTTTGTAAGCAGAAAGGAAAGTTTTCTCTTTCCTGTACCAGGTAATTGACTTGGGTGGAGAGCCGATCACAGGCAGTCAGTACTTTGAAAATGGCCGAGTGACAGAATTCAAATATGGTGCAAAACTGGGGACCGTGATCCGCAAGTGGAATGGCGAAAAGATGGCCTACTTAAAGTAAGGGTGACCATCCTGTGACTTCTGCGGGATAATGCAGCTGGATGCACAGCTGGACAGGGTAGCCTCAAGCCTTTGTCTTCTTGTCTAGGAACTGGGGAGAAGGCTGGGGCTTTGTGCCTTCCGACAGAGCCCTGGTCTTTGTGGATAATCACGATAACCAGCGGGGGCACGGGGCTGGTGGAGCTTCGATTCTAACCTTCTGGGATGCCAGGTAAGAGATGCCGTTGTGTGGGTGATGCTGCTTTTGTGGGTTTTCTCCCTGGCATGATGGCCCTTTCCATGTCTCATTACTTTTGGTCTTACAGGCTTTACAAAATGGCAGTTGGTTTCATGCTGGCTCATCCATATGGATTCACGCGGGTGATGTCAAGCTTTCGTTGGCCAAGATATTTTGAAAATGGACGGGTAAGTTTACAAAAACGAAGATCAATTCGCTGTTCATAAGGATCCAAAGAGAGCCAGTGAATCAGTCAAGTCTGGTTAAGCTTGTAAATCTTAAATGATTTCTGTGTCCTGTGCTGTTCTACGTGTTGGAAATATAGTGTTATCTCTAGCTTTCCTCTCCAGTCAGTATCTCCGCATTTTCAGTACGAATGGTAAAACTTCTCTTTTAATGAAAGGATGTTAATGACTGGTATGGACCACCAAGCAACTCGGATGGATCAACGAAATCTGTTACAATTAATGCAGACTCCACCTGTGGCAATGACTGGGTCTGTGAACATCGCTGGCGTCAAATAAGGTAGGGCGCTGTGGAGAAACATTCAGCAAAAGCAGTTAATTTTGCATCATGTTCCTTGTTGCTTTAGAGCTCTTACAGTTACAGCAACAGCCATTCTTTGCACCTCCAGGAACATGGTTATCTTCCGTAACGTGGTGGATGGTGAGCCTTTCTCAAACTGGTGGGACAACAACAGCAATCAAGTGGCTTTTGGACGTGGTAATAAAGGATTCATCGTCTTTAATAATGATGATTGGTAAGTCGTGGGGTTGAAGAGGCTGTGGGATGGCGGCTCTAGAGAGAAGCACAGTGCCTCAAGAGCAATCTGAAACAAAGATGATGTGCTGGGAAGGGGAATGTCTTTGCAATAGAACACAATCAGGTGAAGGAGATGTGATAACACAGAAGCTAAGGCTTAGGGATCTGAAGTGAGTATCCGAAGGTGTAGAAATGGCCTGTTAGTGTTTTTGGTCTGCTAGTCATATTCTCTCTCTCTCTGTCTCCCTCTGAGAAACTATGGCTGTGGCTAGAGTAATGCCCACAGGTTGGAGTAGTAGCAGTTGAAGTTTTGGCAGCTGTGAGTGAAAAGGGAACTCTCACCTCTCTCATGCCACCCAATCTGAATGGGCTGGACAGTCACAGTTCTAATTACTGCTAACAGCGTGTGTCCTGCTGTGAAGCTCAGTGAACCATTTGATTTTGTCCCATACTACCTTTTTGATGACTGGTGGTATCCCTACAGCCTGAGTTAGGTTCCTGTGCTTGCTTGCAACCCCCATTAGTCTAGAGGGCGAAAAGGAGAGGGTAGGGGGTGATACAGGGGGTAAACCGAGAACTCTCTCCCATTCAGTTGCCCTTCAAAGTAATGGACTAGCATCAGATTCGGAAGTGCTTGAGGCAGGTTGAAATACCTGTTTTGAAAACCCAGCATAAAGAGCATTCACCTGTTTTCACTTAGGCAAATGCATGTGAATTTGCAAACCGGACTGCCTGCTGGTACCTACTGTGATGTTATTTCTGGACAGAAGGAGGGCAACAGATGTACTGGAATACAGGTGTATGTTTCTGGTGATGGCAAGGCCAATTTCCAGATTAGTAACTATGCTGAAGACCCATTCATTGCAATTCACGTTGATGCTAAATTGTAGCTCAAGCAAAACATGTTTCTGCTCTTGGTCTGTATGTATGCAATATCTCTGACTATGCAATCGCCTTGTATTCAAGAATGAGTGAGTCTCTGGGTCTAGCAAATAATAAATGGGCTTTAAATGAAAGAGTAATGCTTCTTCTCTTAATGGATTGGATTGTGACTATCTCACGTCATACTTAGTGGCAGGGCAATGGTAGGTTTTAAGGATGTGCTGGCAATGTGACACTGTGCTTCCCAGATTGCAGGAACACCAGGGAAAAAAGCCTGGGTAAGTTAAAAGGGCTTATTTCCAAGGCCGATACATGCACACGCATCATGTGGTGAGGAGTAGCCACGTTGTGGCCAGTCAGCTGCTAGCTGTGTGTATCGACACAAAAATGAGATGCCTTTCTGGTGACAAACCAAACAAAGCGTCTGGCTTGGCAGACCCCAGTGGCCTGCTCCAAGCTCACCTTCACGGTGGCTATTCCAAAGGTATATGTGAAGCGAGATGTGTGTCCGGGCATCGCTTAGTCATTGTGACAGTGGCATAAGCACAGCACCATCTCCACGGTGCGTTACATTTGACAGTTCTGTAATATCTCGCGTAATTATGGAGCCTGAGCACAGACTGGGCAGTTTCCACAGTTTTGCCGTCAGCCATGAGACAATCCCCAGATAAATGTGAGCACGCCACCGTCACTTCAAAGCAAAATGCCTCCTTGGGAGAAAACACTTGGCGTGACCCAGTCTGCCAAGGCAATTACAAAAGGCATTGCAAGAGTTACTGTTTCTGAGAGCAAGGTCCATTTTGAAAGGCTGTTTCCCTTTTCTGGAGGGAGGGAGAGAGGAGGGAGGGAGGGAGGGAGGGAGGGAGACAGGCAGAGTGTGTGGTTGTGTTGGGGAGGGATTGGCTCAGACTGTGCTCAAGGGTTCAGGGCGTTTGGCAATGTAGTCCTGGTGGGGGAGCATGAAGAAAGGCCGTGTCCCTGGCCCAGGGCTGGACCTACCATCTCCCTTGGTTGGGGTGGCTACAGCCACCTTGCTGAGGGCAGAGGGCCTGCTGGTCAACAGTGGCCTTTGGATCTTCTCGCTGGAAAGGTGTCCAAGACCGGGGAGCCCCACGTGGACGGAGTGAGGAGGAGAGGCTGGTTTGCAGCAGCAGTTAATAGCCATTGCAAGCCTGTCTTCCGCCCCGGGATCAGATCGGGGAGCCCTCCCGCACCTTTGCAACAGCCTGGCGCCGCCTGCTCCTTCTCTCTTTCTGGGTCAGCATAGCCCTGTCTGTGGGAGCTGTGCTGGCAGTGAGCTACAGCCCTGGGAAACCAGGTGATGCTATGTTAGCTGTCGTTCAGAGATGACCTGACCCGGCATATTACACTCGGTCTAGCCATAAAGATCGCCGTTGTTTTCTCAACCCCCTCCAGCGGCTGTGGCAAATGACTGACCTGATGCACATGGCCCCGAGAAGTCCATGAATGAACAGGAGGCAAGAACGTGCCAAATAGGGAGAGGGAGACGTCTGTGCTTGCAAACACTTTGGGATCCAATTTTCGTTGATGCTGGAAGGCAGTGAGTATTTTGCCGGCTGACGCCATCGCAGGTTGAGCCTTAGTTCTGCATCTGATGCTGGAATTGAATGCAGTACGGAGGCAGAAATCACGAGGCAGTCTTACTAGGTGGAAGTAAAACGCTGCTTGGACTGAGACGTTGACTGCTGTGAAAGGACCAGGCTTGAACCGCAGGTTTGGGGGGGAGTGGGGGTGGGGAGGGCTTTTAATTTTACGGAGGCAGTTTTGGCCCAGTGCTTTACAGTGAGGCACGAGACACTTACGGAAGTAAGCAGCGTTGCCATCCAGAACAACAGCACGTCTTTTAGATGGGTTGTGAAGCCCTGAGGTACAGTCAGCTTTCTTCCCGGTCTTCAAGTCATTCCCAGAATTATTATAATTAGAAAAATGTCATCATCATTTTCACTGCTCCATTTTATACAAAATAGGTGTCAGGAACAGCTATGCCAGTGCGGAATGAAAATCTGAAACATTTTGGGGTCTTTTATCCTGTTAAAGTACAGCATTTTCCAGGGCCAAGCAGGATGTCTAATTCATTTGTTGAAGTGTAGGATTTCGGATTTTTGCAGCCGCTATGCAATAGTGCATTATCTGTTGCAAACAAAGTGGTCCTCTCTTTCTTTGTGGAAACTGTGAGTTTTGCTGAGTCATATCACCATCTGAAGGCCTGACTCTGGGGATTTTTTTTGCTTCTCTTCATCATTTTAGAGGCATTTTTGGTGCACTGCCTTGCAGAGTAGCACCTGGTAAGCAAGCTATGTTTCTTTCCTTCTTTTGCAGTTGCTTCATTCTTCCATGATCTCCTCTTCTGCTGTTTTTTCTCCTTGGATCTATCTGAGCCAGTGCAGTGCTGGTGTTTGCTCAAGAGAAAACAGTTGTGTTGCTTTGCTCGCCATGTAACCAAGCCCAAAGTATTGGTGGTAGCCCTCGCCAAAGCACTCTTCCGAGCAGATGACTAAGCTTTACCTGAGCGTGCATCAGGATCCATCTCTTAGCACACTGGTTTCAACTACAGTAGTTTTGGGATTTTTTGCAGTGTCGGCAGTGTTTACAAGTTAAATCTGTCCATCAGAGGTCATTTTTTGTTGCTGATCAACTCCAATATTGTGAAGATGATAGGTTGCACTGAGATGTACTTTTAAAGTACATTTTGTCAATAAGTTAAGCTATGGCCTTTGCGCTCTTAAGGACAGATGAAATTTTGGGCCCTGAGAAATAAAAGGGCAGCTCAGAAGCTCAGCTATTGCAGTGGCCTGCTCGAGGCTGAAACAATACCAGCCTTGCCCTTAAACATGCAGTCCCGTGAGTACCGTTGTGAGAAGGAAGTGGTCTTGTGGGAAGGGAGTGTGAGAACGAGCAGAGCAGAAGGAAGACAGGCCCCAGGTTGGCTAAGGCAGTTTCCAACTTCTAGAAAGAAGGAAAGCATTCCAAAGAAAGCTGGCCAGGTGACCCTGTGGGAATTTGCCAAAGTGCTACACCTTCTGATCAAGGCAAACTACTGATCACCACCTGAGCAGCGTCCCTCTGGTTCTCTGCAGAAGGTGTCAAGTGTGAGGGGAGTGGAAGCGGAGCTGCAACAAATGCCAATAAGGTCCTTAGTCTAGAGTAGGTGCGAATGGAAAGTTTTAAATGTTGACATGTTCTTTGTGTCAGCGATACATGATAGTTCAAGTTAACTCTCCATGAGGAAGCATCTTGAAGACCAACCTCCCTAAGTCTGTCACGTTCTATTTTAGTAGCCTGTCTGCAAATGGTTGAAGTATTTTCACAGTCTGTCCATCACAAAGACATATGTGACACGTCACAAAGATACCTATTATATGTTTAGCCAAGCTAAATAGCAGCGAGGGAGATGCTTGCATTGAGATTGTTTTTGTGGGACAGAGAACAGTTTGATGTCGTTGGGTCTTGCGCACACATTGACACTGCAGCTCTCTATTGGGAAGGCACTACCACTGCAGCGTGGTATCACTGGTATATTCATTGGGCAGGAGTTGTGCTAGGACCACTTGGGGAAGTACAGGGGCGGGCCTGCTTTTATAGGTTTGCCATTTAAGAGTTTGGGCAAACGGGACCTGCTTCTGCTTTTTCTCCTGGCATGTAAGTTCTGGGAGAGAGAAGGAGGTACAGGACACACACTGAGTGACAGGGCTAGTTTCAGGGAGAACACGGTAGAGGAGGAAATTCAGCTACCAAGTCCATAGAGGTTCCTCTGCTACTGGGATGGTGGTGCCGTATTGTGGCCTCTTTTATTTCTCATGGATACTCACCAAGTGTCACTGGTTTTCTGGTGAAGTTCTTTCAGAAATCGTTTTATCATAAGCATGACTCTAGCTTATTCATAAAGTGTTGTCAGTGAGGCCTTGATTTTATAGGTCAGTACTGAACGAAGAATTGAAACCATGCTACGAGCCAAAGCTAGAAGGTTTTGGAAGTAGGAAATTGAAGGAGAAGCCAGAAGGGGCTCAGGCAACAGCTCCGTTTGGATTCTCAATATAATTTTGTGTTAAGCCTCCAGGACCCTTCTGCTGCATCTCCTTCTGGGTTCTCTTCTTTGCAAGAGCTGAGCTACCGGTCATTCAAAGGGAGAGGAAAACTTGCTCAGAGACTCTGTTGGATAGGAAAATACTAGAAGTTTAGATCACTTTTTACCACATAGTAACAATGGAGTTGCTCCACACAACTGTGTGGTGAAAATCTGTCACAGTTTATAGCAAGGATTGGGCAATAACTCTAGCAATATATATATGCAGGAAAACAAGTCAGTTTCTAGTTACGTGTCAGAGTCCAACACTCTCTGACCAGGTTCTTTTAGATCTTCCCCGTGCAGAGGGTGTGGAATGTTTAGCACCAGATTTGCTTGATTTTAGGTTACAGGGGATTTTGATTTAGCAGAGTGATACAGCAATATATCGAAATGACAATGCAAGTGTAAGTTACACTTAGCTGAATATATCAATTGCAAGATGCAGTTGGGTCACAAAACAAATGGGATTCCCATTACTGGTCTCTGCAATGTGCTCACCTCCATGACGCTGGGTGTCCCTGGTTGCCGGCAAGGAATACATGGGTTGAAATCATCTCAAGCCCATTGTCAAGACCCTCAAGACCAAAGTCCTTTTGTTAGTTGTTCAGCTTTTATACCCTGTGTTGTGCTGAGCCAGGTATACACCCTCTCCCTGTCATGCTGCTCTGGCTATCTCAGGGAGGCAGTCACACTCCCTCTGATTAACTCAGGGAAAAACATTTACACAACCAGTTGACCCACTCAGCTGCGAAACAGTCAGCTGATCCACGCATCCGATATAGCCGTTTGTATAAAACAAAGGTCACCTTCCGGTCCCCTTTGTGTTGAGATAAAATAAGTTTTCTTTGCAACAGCTGTGGTCAGTCACACCCTACCTTCTTCCTGGAGATCCATGGGCACATTGCCCTCACCCATCTCCTCTGAGCCTTCTTCCACTTTTGGGGTTTATGGGTCAGTCACATTATCCCTGTGATTCCCCTGTTGAAGGCTCCTGTCATGTCACATGATTCATCTACTATTGACTGACAGTGGCTGATCAGGTCCCTGGTTTTGTGCTAGTATAAATCCTGAGAGCGCGATGCTTTTGAACACTGGTGAGCCCATTCTCATAGGGCTATTAAACTTCTGGTTGTCCTATAATTCCATTCTTTTTGCGTTATCTTCCAGCCCTTCCCCCCCCCCCCGCCCCCACCATTGGAGAGCCCATATATCACATTTTTTAATAAACTTTTCAAAAATATTTTTGTTAATAAGACTTGAAAGAGTACCGTTTTGAATGTGGGTACGCTGCCTGCAGGCTGCTCAGTTGGCGATAATGTATATCTTTGTGAAAAAGTAGTTTATCTTCAGGTGTTGGGCAATTCAGGAAAGATCAAAAATGTGGAAAGGTACTCAGCTAGGTAACCAAATAATAACTGACAGCATTTATCTGTGTGAAATCTGTCAGCTGCAGTGGGAACTGTGTCATCACGCAGGAATATAAGTAGCCAGTGAGAAGACCACAACCTTAAACGGCGGACACCATGCAGGTCCTCCTCCTGCTTGTAGCTGCTGGGTTTTGCGGGGCCCAGTACAACCCCAATACTCAGCCCGGGAGGACCTCTATTGTGCATCTCTTTGAATGGCGCTGGGCCGATATCGCTCTTGAGTGTGAACGCTATTTAGCTCCTAATGGATTTGGAGGAGTTCAGGTACGTTGTTTCCTAGCAGTAGGTAGTAAAATTGCTTTGTAGCATTTGATTAATAAATCCAAATGTCTGAATCAGAGACAGCAGAGTCCAAGCAACTGTTCTGCTGAAGATGGAGATGAAAGTAATATAAGCTGTTAGATGCAACCCTAGCTCCTGCAAGGCTCATTATGTTCCATCTCTAGCAGATCAGTTACAAAGAGGCATACTTTCCTCCAAAATTTGTCGCTTGCAAAGCTAAGATTTCCTCTTTATCTTTTTCCAATGGAAGTGCCTAACTATGGAGTTTTGGCATTTCTAATGCCATCACTGTTCCAGATATAAAAATCCTGTCTGTAGCTTCAGCCCTGCAGTGTGTGTGCCCTTCGAAAGCAAACCTGTGCTGGACCTGGGCAACCCATGGGAACCAAAGTAAACTTCCTTGACAGTCTACAGGACTGGCACCTCACAGACCAGAGCTTATGCTGGGGGAGAGGAAACCGGGGTTGGATTGCAGCCTGTTTCTCCTGGAAATCCAGAATAAATCTCTGCATGGAGCACACATTTTGCACTTCAGACTTAGAGTAAGAAAGAATTGGTATTTTATGAAGGTGCATCTTTTCCACTGCAGGTTTCACCTCCAAATGAAAATCTGATTGTAACTAATCCCAATAGACCCTGGTGGGAAAGATACCAGCCCATCAGCTACAAGCTCTGCAGTCGCTCAGGAAATGAAGATGAATTTAGAGACATGGTGACCAGATGCAACAACGTTGGAGTAAGTGCCTGGAGGATGTGTAAATAATATGGGAGGAAGCACTGTTTTGGCTGAGGGATGTTACTGCTCCCATTCCCAAAGGAGGCAGAAAATAAAGAAAAGGGGGAAAAAGAGGAAGAACTAAAGGTGATGCAGTAAAACTCTGGCTGTCACTTTACCACTCTTAGAAACCATACTGAAATGCAGTGACTGCTTTTCTAGGTTCATATCTATGTGGATGCGGTTGTCAACCACATGTGTGGATCTGGGGCTGGCTCCGGCACCTATTCTACCTGTGGAAGCTATTTTAATGCTGGGAACAGAGAATTTCCAGCAGTGCCGTACTCTGGCTGGGATTTCAATGACGGTAAATGTAAAACTGGAAGTGGAGAAATCGAAAATTATGGTGATGCTTATCAGGTAACTTTCTGTGACGAAAGTTTGACATCTGTTTTCTTGACTGGATTTGTTGTTCCATTTGTTCTCTCCTGTTGTGTAAATGTTACAGTGCAGCAAAAGAAAGGGAGGAGGTTATCACAGAAATTGTTGCTTAGTTACCTGAGTAGTGACTAAAGTAATTAATGCCGGCTTCTGTTTAGGCAAGGTTCTGTAGGTATGTAATAACATAAGAACTGAGAAATCAAGAAGCCTCCTCACCTGTTTCATGCGGGCATGTGCAGGAGTATGCTCCTGAGTTGAGTCCAAGGTACTTAGCTCAGTCAGCGAGCAGTTAGGGTTTGTAAGCGTAGCTGACACTGATAAAGAGCCCCCGCAGAAAATTGGCAGCAGTGCAAAGTGTTACCCTGGCTGAGCGTGTTGCTCTTTTCTGTATATTAAATCAAGGTTTGTTCTTTCTTGGGTTTAGAGCTCTTACTGCATCCACTTTGCCACCATACACCATGCTGTTTCTCATCCTAAATTCTGAGGACAGCTGTGCAGAGAGATGATATCCTTCAGGACTGCCCAAACTTGGGAATCAGGCTGTGTAGTAACTTTATCATTGTTTTGGTGCAGACTTTGGAAGCATTTTCTTCTGTATGGTTGTGATATACAAGCTGAGTTGATTTGACTAGTTGAAAAGCCCAAACATTTTATTGCAAGATACGTGTTTTGTAACCTGAAGGAGTGACACCTCAAAACTTTTTTGACAGGTCCGGGACTGCCGCTTGGTTAGCCTTCTGGATCTGGCCCTGGAAAAGGACTATGTGCGCTCCAAAGTTGCTGAGTACATGAATCACCTCATAGATATTGGTGTAGCAGGCTTTCGGATTGATGCTGCCAAGCATATGTGGCCTGGGGACATAAAGGCATTTCTAGACAAGCTGCACAACCTAAATACTAACTGGTTTTCTTCAGGATCTAGACCTTTCGTTTACCAGGAGGTAATCTCTTTTTTTTTTTTTTTTTCCCTCTGTCATCTTTCTGTCATCTTCGTTCCTTTCCATCTTTCCCTTCCTCATGCAGGGGAATGGAAGTAATGTTATGGGCTTGATCCTACAAACCCACAAAGGCTGAGCCCTGCAGTCTAGCGGTCAGAAGTCTAAATTGAGACTTGCACTCCAGAATTGCAAGACGCCTTGAAATCTTCATGGAGCAGCTCCCTGGAGACTTCTAATAGTCATATGACTAGGAGGTGATGGTGCAGTACGTGATGACAACCATACGGCCAAAGAAAGAGCTAACCACTTCTCTGGAGCAGACCTTCAAAAACGATGAATAGCTTTGGTTTTTAAAAAAGCTTCAACCATAGACCATTGCCCAACTTTTTCCTGTCTTTATTCAGTTCCATTTTCACATGTCTGCATCGTGTTTTATACTGAATTGGGTTTGATTTACATAGCAGAAGCAAATGTGCTTAGCAGATTACAAAAGTTATTTCTCTCGATGTGAGGCAAGAACTAATGTTCAGGACTGTACACTGTACTCTTTTTTTTTTTTTTTTTTTTTTTAACTTTGGTCAGGCTGGCATAGATCCCTGCTTTCTCTTTCCTGTACCAGGTAATTGACTTGGGTGGAGAGCCGATCACAGGCAGTCAGTACTTTGAAAATGGCCGAGTGACAGAATTCAAATATGGTGCAAAACTGGGGACCGTGATCCGCAAGTGGAATGGCGAAAAGATGGCCTACTTAAAGTAAGGGTGACCATCCTGTGACTTCTGCGGGATAATGCAGCTGGATGCACAGCTGGACAGGGTAGCCTCAAGCCTTTGTCTTCTTGTCTAGGAACTGGGGAGAAGGCTGGGGCTTTGTGCCTTCCGACAGAGCCCTGGTCTTTGTGGATAATCACGATAACCAGCGGGGGCACGGGGCTGGTGGAGCTTCGATTCTAACCTTCTGGGATGCCAGGTAAGAGATGCCGTTGTGTGGGTGATGCTGCTTTTGTGGGTTTTCTCCCTGGCATGATGGCCCTTTCCATGTCTCATTACTTTTGGTCTTACAGGCTTTACAAAATGGCAGTTGGTTTCATGCTGGCTCATCCATATGGATTCACGCGGGTGATGTCAAGCTTTCGTTGGCCAAGATATTTTGAAAATGGACGGGTAAGTTTACAAAAACGAAGATCAATTCGCTGTTCATAAGGATCCAAAGAGAGCCAGTGAATCAGTCAAGTCTGGTTAAGCTTGTAAATCTTAAATGATTTCTGTGTCCTGTGCTGTTCTACGTGTTGGAAATATAGTGTTATCTCTAGCTTTCCTCTCCAGTCAGTATCTCCGCATTTTCAGTACGAATGGTAAAACTTCTCTTTTAATGAAAGGATGTTAATGACTGGTATGGACCACCAAGCAACTCGGATGGATCAACGAAATCTGTTACAATTAATGCAGACTCCACCTGTGGCAATGACTGGGTCTGTGAACATCGCTGGCGTCAAATAAGGTAGGGCGCTGTGGAGAAACATTCAGCAAAAGCAGTTAATTTTGCATCATGTTCCTTGTTGCTTTAGAGCTCTTACAGTTACAGCAACAGCCATTCTTTGCACCTCCAGGAACATGGTTATCTTCCGTAACGTGGTGGATGGTGAGCCTTTCTCAAACTGGTGGGACAACAACAGCAATCAAGTGGCTTTTGGACGTGGTAATAAAGGATTCATCGTCTTTAATAATGATGATTGGTAAGTCGTGGGGTTGAAGAGGCTGTGGGATGGCGGCTCTAGAGAGAAGCACAGTGCCTCAAGAGCAATCTGAAACAAAGATGATGTGCTGGGAAGGGGAATGTCTTTGCAATAGAACACAATCAGGTGAAGGAGATGTGATAACACAGAAGCTAAGGCTTAGGGATCTGAAGTGAGTATCCGAAGGTGTAGAAATGGCCTGTTAGTGTTTTTGGTCTGCTAGTCATATTCTCTCTCTCTCTGTCTCCCTCTGAGAAACTATGGCTGTGGCTAGAGTAATGCCCACAGGTTGGAGTAGTAGCAGTTGAAGTTTTGGCAGCTGTGAGTGAAAAGGGAACTCTCACCTCTCTCATGCCACCCAATCTGAATGGGCTGGACAGTCACAGTTCTAATTACTGCTAACAGCGTGTGTCCTGCTGTGAAGCTCAGTGAACCATTTGATTTTGTCCCATACTACCTTTTTGATGACTGGTGGTATCCCTACAGCCTGAGTTAGGTTCCTGTGCTTGCTTGCAACCCCCATTAGTCTAGAGGGCGAAAAGGAGAGGGTAGGGGGTGATACAGGGGGTAAACCGAGAACTCTCTCCCATTCAGTTGCCCTTCAAAGTAATGGACTAGCATCAGATTCGGAAGTGCTTGAGGCAGGTTGAAATACCTGTTTTGAAAACCCAGCATAAAGAGCATTCACCTGTTTTCACTTAGGCAAATGCATGTGAATTTGCAAACCGGACTGCCTGCTGGTACCTACTGTGATGTTATTTCTGGACAGAAGGAGGGCAACAGATGTACTGGAATACAGGTGTATGTTTCTGGTGATGGCAAGGCCAATTTCCAGATTAGTAACTATGCTGAAGACCCATTCATTGCAATTCACGTTGATGCTAAATTGTAGCTCAAGCAAAACATGTTTCTGCTCTTGGTCTGTATGTATGCAATATCTCTGACTATGCAATCGCCTTGTATTCAAGAATGAGTGAGTCTCTGGGTCTAGCAAATAATAAATGGGCTTTAAATGAAAGAGTAATGCTTCTTCTCTTAATGGATTGGATTGTGACTATCTCACGTCATACTTAGTGGCAGGGCAATGGTAGGTTTTAAGGATGTGCTGGCAATGTGACACTGTGCTTCCCAGATTGCAGGAACACCAGGGAAAAAAGCCTGGGTAAGTTAAAAGGGCTTATTTCCAAGGCCGATACATGCACACGCATCATGTGGTGAGGAGTAGCCACGTTGTGGCCAGTCAGCTGCTAGCTGTGTGTATCGACACAAAAATGAGATGCCTTTCTGGTGACAAACCAAACAAAGCGTCTGGCTTGGCAGACCCCAGTGGCCTGCTCCAAGCTCACCTTCACGGTGGCTATTCCAAAGGTATATGTGAAGCGAGATGTGTGTCCGGGCATCGCTTAGTCATTGTGACAGTGGCATAAGCACAGCACCATCTCCACGGTGCGTTACATTTGACAGTTCTGTAATATCTCGCGTAATTATGGAGCCTGAGCACAGACTGGGCAGTTTCCACAGTTTTGCCGTCAGCCATGAGACAATCCCCAGATAAATGTGAGCACGCCACCGTCACTTCAAAGCAAAATGCCTCCTTGGGAGAAAACACTTGGCGTGACCCAGTCTGCCAAGGCAATTACAAAAGGCATTGCAAGAGTTACTGTTTCTGAGAGCAAGGTCCATTTTGAAAGGCTGTTTCCCTTTTCTGGAGGGAGGGAGAGAGGAGGGAGGGAGGGAGGGAGGGAGGGAGACAGGCAGAGTGTGTGGTTGTGTTGGGGAGGGATTGGCTCAGACTGTGCTCAAGGGTTCAGGGCGTTTGGCAATGTAGTCCTGGTGGGGGAGCATGAAGAAAGGCCGTGTCCCTGGCCCAGGGCTGGACCTACCATCTCCCTTGGTTGGGGTGGCTACAGCCACCTTGCTGAGGGCAGAGGGCCTGCTGGTCAACAGTGGCCTTTGGATCTTCTCGCTGGAAAGGTGTCCAAGACCGGGGAGCCCCACGTGGACGGAGTGAGGAGGAGAGGCTGGTTTGCAGCAGCAGTTAATAGCCATTGCAAGCCTGTCTTCCGCCCCGGGATCAGATCGGGGAGCCCTCCCGCACCTTTGCAACAGCCTGGCGCCGCCTGCTCCTTCTCTCTTTCTGGGTCAGCATAGCCCTGTCTGTGGGAGCTGTGCTGGCAGTGAGCTACAGCCCTGGGAAACCAGGTGATGCTATGTTAGCTGTCGTTCAGAGATGACCTGACCCGGCATATTACACTCGGTCTAGCCATAAAGATCGCCGTTGTTTTCTCAACCCCCTCCAGCGGCTGTGGCAAATGACTGACCTGATGCACATGGCCCCGAGAAGTCCATGAATGAACAGGAGGCAAGAACGTGCCAAATAGGGAGAGGGAGACGTCTGTGCTTGCAAACACTTTGGGATCCAATTTTCGTTGATGCTGGAAGGCAGTGAGTATTTTGCCGGCTGACGCCATCGCAGGTTGAGCCTTAGTTCTGCATCTGATGCTGGAATTGAATGCAGTACGGAGGCAGAAATCACGAGGCAGTCTTACTAGGTGGAAGTAAAACGCTGCTTGGACTGAGACGTTGACTGCTGTGAAAGGACCAGGCTTGAACCGCAGGTTTGGGGGGGAGTGGGGGTGGGGAGGGCTTTTAATTTTACGGAGGCAGTTTTGGCCCAGTGCTTTACAGTGAGGCACGAGACACTTACGGAAGTAAGCAGCGTTGCCATCCAGAACAACAGCACGTCTTTTAGATGGGTTGTGAAGCCCTGAGGTACAGTCAGCTTTCTTCCCGGTCTTCAAGTCATTCCCAGAATTATTATAATTAGAAAAATGTCATCATCATTTTCACTGCTCCATTTTATACAAAATAGGTGTCAGGAACAGCTATGCCAGTGCGGAATGAAAATCTGAAACATTTTGGGGTCTTTTATCCTGTTAAAGTACAGCATTTTCCAGGGCCAAGCAGGATGTCTAATTCATTTGTTGAAGTGTAGGATTTCGGATTTTTGCAGCCGCTATGCAATAGTGCATTATCTGTTGCAAACAAAGTGGTCCTCTCTTTCTTTGTGGAAACTGTGAGTTTTACTGTGTGTTTACTGAGTAAAATCTCTTAGGGTGTATATTCTAAATTTTTTTTCAATATTGGCAGTCTCATGCCTTTCGAATAATGGATCAAACCCAAGAGATTTTGAGGTAAAAAAAAAGGATTTTAATCAATGCTTTTTGCATTTTCCCTCCAGTTTTTGAGTTTTCCGTTTAGACTTCTTGCTTTTATGTTTTATTCTATATCAGTTTAGTCTTGAATTAGTCCTCCTAATCTTTCCAGTATGGATTAATCACAAAAATATTTCCATCCTTAAGGATGTGTCTTGTAGCTGGTTGGAAGAAGCCTGACTACTAGCAAAGATAAGACTTTTACCTTTTTCACCAGTTTTGTTATACAGACGTCTTTTCAATTCCTTCACTGTGGAAGAGCACTTCTGAGCAGCTGGTGGGGCAGGAGGAATCGACATTTGTGGGGAAGAAGGTGAATCTGTCCCTTTTTGCTTATGAGACATAGGATAATCTTGGGAAAAACTGCTGTTCTTTCCTCCTTCTTTTGTCTTTCTTTGGCTGGTCCAGCTCCCCTCTGTTCCACTTTCCTTCTCTTCTACTAAATTTGCCACAGCTTTGCCACTTTTCCTGCTTTTCTGTCTCATCTGTCACTAACAGCCACTGAGTATGGTTTTGGTCCTAGTCAATTCTTTCTTTGTGCTCTTAAGAAAGCTCATAGGATCCGTGACTGTTAGGTTCAGACTCCCATGAGGAGTGAATATTCTGATTTGATTAGTGTGAGATAGAAGAGCTATATGAAACATTGTAGCCCATGTGGGACATTTTCACCTCCACTGTTTGAACCAATTGATTTTTTACAGAAATTTAGTGTCCTGTTTAATAATGAAGAAAGCAAACAAATGCCAAAGCAATGATGACTTTCTGGAAGCTTTTGCATCTATGGGTGCACCAAATCCTAAAGAGACTTACCTACCAAGGTGAGTGTTTGGAAAACTTTAGAAAAAATAGTAAGCTGGATATTTTCTTCAAGCTGTGCTGAAATGAGAGGGGAATAAGATGCTATCTTGTAACAACCTTCTTCATGCAGTGTGAAGTCTTTAATGTTATGCTTTGGAATAGCTGTATTTCATAGACACCATAATTCAAAGTAAGCAGAAACTTCTCTATATCAAGATGTTGTTCAAGCATAGTTTGTTTTGTGCCATACAACATATGGAGGCATTTAAGAGAAGTAGACTGGAACAGAAGGAAGATCAATGAAGAGATAATTAATTTGCAGTGTAGGTGTGAGAAAAATGCCTTGATTTATTTCACCCAGATGGTCTATATGTATACATTATTGGCAATGATAGCTCTAAGAGGAATCCACAGAACGTTTTAGGTACAGTAGTTCAATGGGTTTACAGAGAAAGTTTAAGACTTAACCAATACTTGTTGTAAACTTTATTTTGATTCTCTAGTTAAACATCTTAACTGCTGTCCTTTCTGCACTAGGAAAGTTTTGGGGCAGGTGTCTTCAAAAAGAACAAGTCCAACTCAGGATGTGCTTAAGTATAGTGAGTGTGGTGAATTAGATGAGGTGTTAGATTCTGAACAGTTAGCATTCAAGATTGAAAAGCTGCGAGTATCTTGCCCGTTGAAAGCAGATGGCATGCTGTTAGCAAAATCAGTGAGGACTAATTGATATTTTTCTTATTTTGTTTATTGTACTTGTGTTTACATGGGTGATAAAGAAAGAAATATCTTTTGCTTTCTAAATACATGTTGTGATGAGGTGTTATAATTGTACTGGAGTGGGAAAGGCCAATTTTTTAAGTACAAAGCACTTAGTGTTCACTTAAACTTCTGGCAATTAAACCACAGAAAAAGAACAAAAAAAGGAAGTATATCAGCAAATGCCGTTTTCATGTTATGTCCATTTGTTTTGACCATATGTTCTTTGAATTTATGTGAACAAAGCACCCTGCATGGTATTAAACAAAACAGAGTGTTTTACTGGTAGAGAAAGCTAGCCAAGTAAGTAATAATTGGATATTTTTAAAGTTATCAGTAGATTTTGATAGGAAAGTACAGAAATATCCTCAGTAAAACAGAGTTCTTCAATCCCATTATACCCTAACATGTGAAATGTTGAGCCTAGAGCTACATGGCCTGTTATGCTATGAATTGTCGGGTCTTACATTGTCTGATCTGGTCACAGCAGTATTATGTTTTCAGTGAATGGTTATAGTAAAATACTTTTACTTATGCAGACAAAACAATAGTAATCAAATTGCAGACATCAGCATCCACAGGCATTAGCTTTAGAACAAGGAAACATATTTCACTACTGAGCTGTGCAACTTTTCCAAATTTTCCATGAAGCTTTCTGTGAATATTGGCTAAACGTGTTTAAAGTGTCAGTTTTAATGAATGAGTGAAAAATCCCATATTTTGTCTGACTATAAGGGAAAGCAAAGCAAAGTATTCAGAGAGGCTCAGAGACAGTGCGATTCAAAGACAATGCGGTATAAAGTTTCCGTTTGACCATATGTCATTGTTTGTACATAGATCCAAAACCTAGAATGGGTTTTCTATTCTTCTGATGCAACTGAGAAATACAAAACCAACAGACCCAACAGATTGAGCACTGTAGTGGCTTCAACTACCCCCCAAACTGAGACTGACTAAAAGGTCTTTTTGAAACACAATGATGTGTGGCATATTATTAACCGCCTGCATATATATGTGCCCAAAAGCAAGAAAATTAATAGCTTTTTAAAAATACACCCTGCCAAAACTTTGAGCTGGTCTGAAACAAGTGGAGGACTGTATTCTTCAGGTAAAAGTCAGTGAAAAGTACCACTTCCTATATTTACCCCAAAGATGTTCAGTTTGAGTAGTCATTTGTCAATGGCAGAATCTCAGAGATGGAGATGGTCAGTTTCTTCGTTCATTCAAAAATATGATGCACGTAATACTAGAAATTAGAAATTTACAAAAATTTTTCATTTCAAATAATATATATTCCATTCCTTCATTTGTCACCCTGTGCATTAATTGTTTCATGCATATATTCTTATTAATAAGCTTTACCCATATCTAGTGAAATTCTTTACACAAAAATCTGATTGTTATAATCACAGAACATACTGCTAGCCTTAAACCTTACATTTTAAGAGACTGACTACAGGCAATAAAAGTTTTTCGACACTACTGCCAATATTCTTTGTCTTCTGTAGGTCCAAAAAAAAAAAAACTTTGTAGTTGAATTTATTTTGCTCCAACTTTTCAATTTTAAGACAGTTATTTGGGGCTGATTTGCTATGCAACATAGGAGGATGCCTTCTTGAAGCATAATTTTTAAGGCCTGTAAGAAATCAGCAGTCACTGAGAACAGATTAGAAAGGACTAAGCAAGTAAGTTGACAAACTGGAGACAAATTGTCCCAATATAAATTATTCTATGAATGCATAATAAGCTTGTAAATTTGTTCATATTTCTAATTTTTTTTTTTCACTTCTCACTGTAGTTGTTTATTTTTATGTATCTTTTCATGGACATAAGAGTGATCAGAATTTAATGGAAGTGAGGTGCCGTAGAGCAAAGTAAATGGCAACATTGCATGTGCAACTGCTCACAAATATTTAAAACATACATATAGACATATTAATGCAGCAAAAACTTTCACAGTCACCCAATCAGAACAGAGAAATGATGGGTCTGATACATCACAACATAATTTCCCTTTTAGTGTTTTTAATCCACAGAGTTAAAAAATGTATTTGTCAAGTAAGGTGAAATAAACAATATATTTAAAAAAATCATGACTGTCCAGTGGGGTTTCTGTGACTGGACCAGCAGGTTAAGTATACTAAATTATTCATGACAAGTTATTTTCTCAGCTCAATACAGTAACATAAATGGAAGGTTTTGTTCAGTTTTGCACATCTCTTTGTCAGCTTATTTCACTGAATCACTCTTATTTTTCTAGCAGAATAAAAAGTTCTATAAAGAGAAGCTAACAGTCCATTATCTCTTTTAAAGAGACTGAAAACATCTTATTCAAGTTATTTTGTTGTAAAGGAAAACAAATGACAAACTCAAAACATATAACACTAACTTTTTATTGCTGATTGAGTATATGCTTCCTTTATATACAATCTGTATTTTTAATAGTCTTAGCCTATTAGTCTCACTGCACAAAGTATTCTGAACAATATACAGATATTTCCTTTGTAAATGTTTTCATGCCATGGCAATTTCCACTTTGACTTAATGTTAACTCAGAATGGTGGTAAGAAATAATGCTATTAGAAATAATGCTACTTGAAACATTGCCTTTCAGATGACATTTAATACAAAAGTCTTACTCATAAATGTTCCAATAAGACCAAATGTTCCAATGTTCCAAATGTTCCAGATGTTTGAGATAGTGGTGAATTATCTCCAGTCACCAGAGTCAAGGTAGGAGTGCTTGGGTTTTCACCCAGCTGGCCCAACACACCAAGCATTGCATGTACAATGTAGACAGTGACTTGCACCCTTTAGGAGAGCAGTAAAGTGTGAGAGATTGTGTGGCACTTGTGAGTTAAAAATGGAAATACCAAACCTTTGTCATAAATAGAACTTTCATTGTCCTCCTTGGTCCTAAACTAAGAATTGCATTATCCATCCACTAAGACTGTGAGATATCCAGCTTAATTAGCTGCATTATACTTTCTTACTTTTCCAAGGGATTTTTTCTTCTTTTCTATTTGGAAACAAAGAAAGGATGATGTCCTGGTAAATATGCACCAAACTACTGTCATGACTTATTTTTCATTCTAGTTGTAAAGAAAACCTTTGGAAGCTCAGCTTTTTTGGTGCATCATAATTGACAAATGGTAATATCTATGGACCCTGTTTTCTGCCAACATTCTTAATACTCTCTGGAGCAAATACAGTCAGGCAGAAGACCCTCAAGGAAAGTTAACCTTCAGATTTGGGCAAGCTGACTACAGGGATATCATTATGTTTACAATAATGAACATTCAGATATTGACTGAATTTAGGTGGGTGCCATTCCTGAGGTGTTCTTTTATAGTATGTGGGGGAGGCAGTCTCTAAGATATTGATTCATTATCTTGACATATTACAGGACTGAGTAGTATTTCCTATTTTAAGTACAGGAATTTGTCTATGCTTATAAATGAACTGTATGTTGCACTATTAGTCTCCAAATTTTTCTCTTCTGCCTTTAAGATCTTGTGTACATATCTGTGTCTTGGGAAGCACTGAGATTAAGTTCAAATTATTGTTGCTGGAGCTCACAGACTAAAACCATTCACCTGCAGAATAGCCGTTGACTGAATTTGGGTTATTTAGATACTAATCAAGTTGAATCCCACCAAACATAATATATTGCAACAACAAGAAGAAGATGGAAAGAAACATTCAGCCAGCCAGATTAATGCCAGTGAAAAAAGGGTACACACACACACGCACACTTTTTTTCCTCAACCTGGTACTAAAACCAAAGTGCACAGAAAAAGCCTCTTGTATGGCCTTAAATAGCAAGAAGAGTGAAGTAAAAAGCATAGTCATTTGCTAAGAAGTTGTGGGGGTTCACAGTTCACTGTTAAAAGTACAACAGATGCAACTGCAACATTGGCCTGTGGACCTGGTAATGCCTTCCATGAAGCTATAAAAAGTGCAAGAATAGCATTTCCTAAACTGAAGTTTCTTGGAAATGAGGATGATGGCAGCTTCACAAAATACATATCCATACCTCTCTGAGGACATCTGAATATCTCTGGTATTCTATGTTTGTCTTTTCCTCTCCTGCTTTTCAGCATCTGCAAACTCCGTTTTGATTGTATTTTGACATGTGTAATTTGCATGTCTGGTGGAAAATGGCAGGGCAATATCTTTCTGTGATGTTGCAGACAGGTAGGTAATAGAGGGACCAATAACACATCCAAACCTTGCTGCTGGGATGAGAGAGAACCTAGGATGATGTTTTCAGGTGGCAAAGAGGGAATGTGGATTTTCATGAGCTAATCTCATTGCAATTTAAGCAATTTGCCCTGACTCGTTTTAGGATAGATAATGGATTATAGTAGCAACTAAGGCAAAAAAGGCTAATAGCATATAAGGAATGAATTTTAACTTGCTCAGTCCAGTTTGAGTGCACATTTTTTCTGCCTTTATACAAATATTCCTTGAATCTATAATTTACGAGACAGTGCAGCTAGTGACAAACAGCTGATGTGCACAGTGGTGACAGAGATATGACAGAGCAGTCAGTGGTGGATAGACAGCATGGCACAACAGTTAGGTGATAAGATCGAAGGGATACAAATGCTGACAAGTGGGTGAAATGACAGGACAAATAAACACAAATGGTTGATAAGAAGATGGAACTCAAATAGAAAATAGGCAACCTCCTTCTGGATCTCTTGGCTAGAGAGACAAGGTTTATATCCATATGCAGCAACTGCAGGTGACTGAAACAAGAGCGAGATGAGACTAAGGGAAGTGAATCAGCAGGTGCTGTGTTTATGGATAGTACACAGGACCTTCATGTTGTAACTGGAAAAAGAAATCATGTTTTAGAACAACTGTGATAGAACTTTACGATACTATGTAACTACTAACCTGCAGCAAACTGTCAGCTCACTGAAAACGAAAGTAATGACCATGTCAGTTCAGATACAGTGCCCCATGTTGCCGTCACAGCCGTATGCTGTGCAAGAGGAGCCAGCTGTGAAACCCCCTTCCTGGGGGATCTCAGATGATACAAGACAGAAGGAGCGGTAGCGGGGGAATTTGACCAGTGGATTTGCACCTAATTTTCCATTCTTTTTAGATTCAATTTCAGTATCCATTTCTGAAAATTTTAAATGGATCACCTTTGTGTGTATAATGGCTGTTGTGCTCCTCCCCAGGCTTGATGCTGTAAGCTGGGCTGTGGCCTCTAGATAAGTATTCCATGGCTTGCCACCAGCCAAGGGAAGGGAACATGGCAGTTCTGCACATGTAGCCACTACATACTCAAAACCAGAAGTCACAATAGCTCCAATAAAATCATGTCCCTGATCTTCTACATGCTGGGAGTAGAGACTCCTGCCCTCCACCCCCTCTTCATGAAATTATGGAAGAAAGCCAAGTATTGTCTCTGCTGAGCCCTGATTGTGGCACTGTGTCAGCACTGTGGGAATCTCATAAACCCACTGTATAACCTATCAAGTCATTTCCTCACCTCACGTGAGATTTGAGAAGGTTTGTCTCAACAAGTCTGCAGCCCATTTACAAAGTTGACAGATTGGAGAAGTGATGTAACTTCACTGCAGAAAACTGTGTTTATCTAAAAGAAGGAACTGTCATGTAATCTAGCCCTGAATCACTACTGCTATCTTCCAGTTTGTCACTGAGGCCATAGGATTTCTCTTTCCGTGTCTGTTGACTTTGGAAAAATATTCATTGTTAGTGTCACAAACTGTTTTCTGCTTTTAAGATCTTCACTCTTGAATTTCATGTCCTGTTTATTCCACACTTAGAGATCAGAAGGTTGGATAAGACCACTGGGGTCATTTCAGCTGCACTATAATTACAAGATTATCCTCTCCACTAATCTCTCAACTGTTTTATCTCATCTACTTTGAACATAGCTTTGTTGGTGCTTCAGTGACCTCCTTTGAAAAGCTACTCAACAGCCCAATGGACTTTATGGGCAGATTTTTTTTTATCAGTAAGTTAAAATTTCCATTTTTATATTACAGTCCATTACTTTTTAACCACCTTAAATAATGCCTTTGTCTTTCCCTCTGACAATATTTCCTCTCCATATCTTAGAAACGAAGTGTGTGCTGAATGTCAATGTACATCAGTGGTGCTTCAATTAATTAGAATTAAAAGTCCGGTGTCACAAAATGAAAGCCAATTTCAGCTTTTTCCCTTCATTGTTATCAAGGTAGACACCAAAAACTGACAATGTGCTTTTTTTAATCATGCATGAATTAGTGGATATTTTGCTCATTAGCTGATAAGTATGCAAATACTGTTAGTTAACCTGTAATCACTGCAGTTATAACCTAGTTTCAAAGTGTTTGTCTTCCCTGAAAAGATTAAGTAAGTGAGTAGTCTGACTAATGCAAAATCAAGTAGCATATAAGCATGAGGATATATATTCCTTCTGCCTGCAGGACATCCCTTAGGCACTTAGATGGAAATTACATGAAATATTTATAGATCCCATTTTTGTTGAATTTCTGCCATAACTGTTTAGGGATCTGAATTAGCAATGTAGGTTTTATTTCTGGGATAATCAATGGTCCAGTCTCATACTTCTTGTGCAGCCAAAATTTTCATTGAGCTCAAACAGCAATCTGTATGAATAAAAGATGTAAAAATAAATAGCACCAAGGCCAGAATGATCAGATACAGGCTTCTTCTTGGTGTATGCATATTTCCTTTAGAAATGCGTGAAATGACTTATTTCCCTACTGAGTTCTTATCTCAATGTTTGAGATGCCTGTATGATTCTGCAGTCAGATGGAATTTTAATTCACCCTTATCCTAGCAAATGAGTGGGTGAGTGGTGAATTTGTACGGAAGAGCACCACTCTTTACACAGTGAGATACCTGCATGCTGAACTCGCCCCCTCCCTCCTCTGCTCCTGAAAGAATACCAGAAATGATGGCTCTTTTTCAGACTTATATTTAGGGGTCCTTTGAGCAAACCTAATTTGTGTCCTTCTCCCTTTGCTAATTTGCAGATATAGACTCTGTTTCTACATGGTGACCGGTAATATTTATTGTGGTGGGAGGTGACCTCCCCAGTTCTGGGGAAAAGTAAAAGAGAATGGAAATTTTATATATATATATATATATATATATATTTTTCCCACTTTGTGTGTACTGTGATGGAGGACATGTACGGACCATATGCTGAAGCTGCGGTATCATGATGCTAGCCAGGGGCCATAGACCAAGGAGGATACTTATGAGTGTGCAGGGGGTGGGTAGCAGCAGGCAAGGGTGTCGCTGATGCTGCTGAGAGCAGTGCCGCGGCCCGCGCGGTGTGCAGCCCCGAGTCCGGAGGGGCACGGCCGGTGCTGGCTGTGCTGCTGCTGCGGTGGGGGACCAGCGCGTGGGACCATGTGGGAGCATCGCCTAAGGAAAGCAGGAGACCCAACAGGTCTGCTTGGTGTTTGGCTGCACACTGTCACATGCCAAATTAAGCAATTACTTGGATTGAAGTGATACTTTTCCTAAACTGAGTTCAATTTATGGCTCAGGAGAATAAGGTCGCTTCTATTTATCTGTGCAGTTGTATGTCCCATCCCTTTCCTCACCACCTACTACATAAGCATCCAAAAAATACGAACGAGTTCATCTCGTGTTGGGGAAACATTTGTGCTGCGGAGGGCAGCTGAGGCGCTGGCAGCGGGGATGCGACTGTCCTTGCGGTCAGACTGCCGAATCGAGAGCTCGGTCAGCCCAGCTCAGGCAGGCACGGGGCGGCTCCGCGCGTGGCTGGCAACAGCTCGGAGTGGCCCAGCAAATTATGACCTGCCCAGGGCCCAGGGGTGTCTCAGCAAACCTCTCCAAGCTGAAAATGAGCCTCGGGCCGGCCGGACACCCACACCTGCTCACCTCCTGGGTGTGGGCTGCAGCCACCGACCCGATGCACTGAAGGTATGCGGCAGCTGTGCCGCCAGACTCTGCAGATTTTGCATGGACCTCAGCTCAAGATGGGGAACAGGAACACAGCCCTCTGCTTGCAGCGCATCTTGGTGGCTAACTTGTAGCTCTGCTCAGCCTGTGGCGTTTTGGCCCACCTAAGTCCTTTTGCTGGCTATATGAATGTCGCCTGCTATTTAGATACCGTAACATCTATTTTGGGCCCTTAGAATAGACAGTCTGAATCTTGCCTAAACTGTATAATTGGGAATACAACAATGTCGACAGCCTGATTTGCATGTTTCATTTTGAAAATTGTTAAGAATTAGATGTGTAAGATAACAGTAATGTTATTGTATTATTTTTCTTTTCTTACACTGAACCCGCTGCGCTCTCATAGGGTATGGCTTGGGAAAGGAAGACATTTGCTAGAAGGGTTGGTTTTCAACCACATATCTACACCCTATTTTAAAATGGAATGATGAATAACGCAAGATATTTTATCTCCTCAATGGCATGATATTAGCCATATCCATTTCACCAAAATGTGCTTTATTTTTAGGGAACAATTCAGTAAGCTGAATATAGTGATGGATAAAACTGCAATCTAAATGCCAAAGACAGCAATAAAAAATAAACATCAACTCAAAGCCAAGAAATTCATCTTATGAGAATGTGACAGTTATTTTGTCACAAGTGGTCTATTCCCAAGACTTTATTGCTTTTTGACTACTTGATTAACTGTATTCATAACCCAGTATTCTTGTTTCCATGTTTTCAACAATGCTTCAAAAACTATGCTTCTATATGCTTTAACTGCTGTGCAGTAAAATGTATATTTTTAAAGCTAGATTTAGAGTAGATCCAATAAAAAAAGAGAAATTCTCTTAATGGGATACTAGAAATTTAAATGCGGTTTTATTCCAAGAAAAATCTACAGTTCAACCCTTCTGTTATTGAAAAACTGTCTTCTTATTGAAAACAGAACTCTATTATCAACATCTCAGCCCACCAGATACCTGATAATTAATAAATCTAATATTTTATAATTATGTTTTATAAATGAGCTAGCTGAAAGATTTTGTGCCCACACAATTCTTAGGAAAAGTCCTACTTTACATGCGAGCACAGTGACCACTGTTTAGTATCTGCAGAATAAGGGCCTGCGTTGGCAATATTGTTCAGTTGTTCAAAAACATTTGCACTGCTACTAACTAAACTTACTTGTGAGTTTTAGAAATCTGCTGTTGTAGAGAGTCTTGGCAACACCTCCTCAGTCTGAAGTTCCCTAAATTTTTCTATCATTCTTGTAAAATAGGCCCTTCTGACCTCAAAAAAACAAGCAAACAAAAAATGCTTGCTGCCATGTCAAAGAAAACTATTTTGTTTACATCTATGTTTGTTTAATAATCATTATAATGACAGCAATCACTTGAAATTAATCTGCATGAGATTTCCAATCATCTACAGTGTCTCATATGTGAACTGAATTTTCTCAGTGCTAAAATATAAAGAATCCCTGTCTTCATATTCATGAGACCCTTTGCTTAATTTTAATTCAGATCCATACTACATAGATCCACAAATGCTCGTATCAGCGAAAGTGAGGAATCCCCAAACTTTTCGTCTGTAGGCCTGGGACATGTTTTCAGGAGCAAATAGCTCAAGATTCTAGAGGTGGTGTTCACAGTGCTATTGAGGTCACAGTTTTGCTATTATTTTAAACCATGCTGCTACATATATAATTGATAATATAACATATGCAATAAAACAAAGATCATGTATAAAATCATATTTTTTCTGCTTTCTAATTTTGAGAGTGTTTGAATTCTGTAAAATAAGCATAGTCTTACCCTAGGTACTGGTGTGTCTCTATTATATATATACATATACATATATACACAACTGCAGTGGTGTATTTATAATATATATAAGATCATCTGTATGTTCAGGAGACACTGCATTGCTGCTGTATATAACAGAATTGTAAGCTTCGCTGAGTATCTAACTGAATTGAAATAGGTAGCTTAGGCTCTCCAAATTCCATTTTTATGCTCAGCAAACTGTCACAGAAAAAGTAGTTTTGCATGGTTTATAACAACTTCAAGAGATTTGCAGTTGTGCTCTGAATGCATTCAATTATACTTAATATAACCTTCAAAATTACTTTTTACCATTACCTGGACAACTTTAGTGCAGAGCAAAGTGGTTTGTTCAGAGATGGTATGCTAATATCATATATTTGAGCATCTGATACATTCAAACAAGCCATTACATATGAAGGAAAAATTGCATCAAGAATTTATTAAATATCAAAGGCTTTCCTTTCTTTTCCAGGGAGTTCCAGCTGAGCAGCTCCCTAAAGCGATTCAGCAGGAGGCCAAGGAAGCCAGACTGAGGTCTGGAGGAAACCACTTGCCCCTGGGAGAGAGTTTGAACCCCATGAGGGCAGAAACAGCAGCGTGCGTATGGGCTTTGTACACGAAAAGCTGCATTTTCTTCATTATTGGGCTGTAGGTCCAGCCCTCAGAAAACAAGAGAAAAGCAAAAAAGCTCATTCAAAAGTCAGCTGAAAAAATATCTAGGATTTCTGCCTCCCTCCACTTTGGAAGAGGTAAATAATCCCTCATCTGTTTTTTCTCACCATAGACTCAGGCCTGAAACGACGCCAGAATTGTGTATGCTTTGGCTTGGCTAGATTAATCTTGTACCTGCAGCTGTCCCTGCAGTAGTTACTTTGCTACTGATGGCAGTCAGTCAGCACCCTTATTTATTTCACATGCATTAAGCAGTCATCCATTTTCAGTTTTTGAAAATGTGGAGACCTGAAACGCTTTAAAGTCAAATACTGTAATCTACTCCCTTTTCGACTCTGAAACCAGTCAGTCCCATGACCTGACAAGCCCAAATATTTAAGCCGAACGTAGATGTTATCACAGACAGGACTGCAGTGCCTCACAGTGTGTATTTAAAGGTATATCCCTCATAGGGACTATTTTTAATGTAGCCTGAAACCACCAGTTAATAGCACGCTATTTTCAGGTGCTTTTAATTTTGCCAGACTTCAGTCAAATTTCTCTGTGAAGTGTTGACATCAATCTGAAAAATTTTGGCTAAGTTAGCAGTATTGTTTCTAGGATTAAGGTTAAGGAAAAAACTGTACCGGGGCAGAGGGAGGTGGAGAGGGGGTGTTAAATTAGTGGTGGGGACATGTTTTCTGCTGCACCAATGAATATTATTGGAAAACTTTTTTTATTTTAAAATAATCTCATAAGATCATCTCTACTCATTGAATACAATGCTATGGCTGCTCAGTTCAAAAGTATTTAAAAAGATGATCAAAAAGATCGGATGTGTAATTCAGAGGCAAGGTGTTTCTGATTGCGAGGTGTTTCTTGGAACGCACAGGACGCATCAGTGCAGTTAAAGGGTCTCTAACGAACAATTTGAAAAGACTGCCTACAAAAGAGCAATCCTGCACAGAGGTGGTGATGTCCCTGATTAAAGGAGCTGGGCTATGATCATCGGGATAATGTAAGTACTTAGAACTGAATAGTTTAATTTAATCTAAATTGGACTGTTCTGGAAAATACCACTAACTGGTTTTGATGGAGGTAGACGAAGTCATGTCGTTCTTGCCGCTAGGCCTGTACCTAAAGCACAGGCACAGAGCTCAACGCTCGATTAAACAGTGCATGTGCATAGCATAAACACCGTCTTTTTTTGGTGAGTGGTGTCACAAAGGCACTGTTATGTGCAGCCTCCGGCAGAGGAAACGTCGGGGCTGGCCAGCGCCCCAGGGAGAGCCTTGCAAGCGCTCTCGGCAGGGCCCAGCTCCACAGCCGTCCCAGCCGGGCTCAGGCCTGGCCTGGCTCTGGCTCGGCTCCTCGGAGGAGAAACGGGCACTCTGCTCGAGTCCTTATGGTCCTGCAACGCTTCCACCTTCTCCTTGCTAAAACTAACGCACTGGAAACCTGCAGGGCCAGTGATGGCAGTCCAAGGAATATAAAAGCCCATTAACTAACTCCAGTGATATGATAATATCCTCTTTGCTAACATTTCTTTCCTCTGTTAGTGAGCACTGAAATTGTGTAAAGCTTCTAAACCTATTTCTTCTTTTCCCTCGTTTTGGCAGGGAGGGAAAAAAGAAAATTAAATAGCAAAAAATGGAATGTACTCTTCCATATTTGAACATTTATATTAAAAATCAGAACATTAAAAATCTCAGTTTTTCATATTAAATGCTAATTTGACAATCTGTTGTATTATTATATTACATTTTATATCTATGCAGTGATAGAATTGTTCTGTATTATTAAATGCATACCCCAAAATATAAGGAGAATACAAACCCAACAGTTTGATTGCAGACTTTAGCATCACCTTGAGGAAAGTTTGTATATTTTAATTTCTGTGTCATTGGCTTTTATAGGTTTCTGAAGATTCTGTATTACAATTACACAGAACAACTGTTTTAAGCAGTACACCTAATTTCATGCATTTTAGTTGTTGATGGAGATGAAATATTTTAATTGTCATTCTGCCTGCTACATCTCCAGCTGTTAAATTTTGACTCAATCTTTATGTAGCTGTATCAGGTCACTAATCATAGCTACAGATGGATACCATTAAAATTTTGCTTGTGTTAAGCAAGAACAAGGTGCACAAGACAGGTGATCTTTTGATTTAGTTTTCGGAACAAGATCTTTGCTGATGACAGAGCAGATGGTCAACCTTGTTGAAACACAGACTTGAAATAACTAGATAGATTTTGGCAGTTGTTCACTACATTCATGCATAAATAAACTTAAGCCTCATCCTTTAGCTCCTCAATCTGGATTCTAGGTGTAAGGGATGTGCAATATGTCATTAAAAATATGCCATGAAATATGCCATAAGCAAGGAAAGAAATTAAAAACAGAATGTATTAGTCAACTTTGAAATCTAAGTGTTATATACTGATCATAACCATTTCCAAGAGTGTTACCAAGCTTAGAAAAAAAAAAAGAACATTTTTTCCTGTTTGTGAACATCAAAAGCGTATTTATAATTTCTAAAAGGTTCAGTTCTGAAGCCTGCAAAAGGATAGCTCACCATTCTCAGGACCACTATTGTGAAAAAAAAATGACGTCTTTTGGTTTTTGCAACAGATCCATACGTAGATATAAAGATTATTAAAATCTCATTTTTTTCATAACTCTGCTTTACAGCTTCATCATTATTACAGAAAGAAAGGTTGTTACCAATAAAAATGGTATTTTAAAGAAAGATTGCTCATCTGAGGAATAAAAATAGGGACTGTGCAGCACACGTCCTCTAGCACCACTGCTCTGCACCAAAAAAGGATGTTGGTAAGTATTATAATACACTTCAGCTCTGTAGTTCATGTGTAAATGCAGATCCTTTTGCCTGTATTTAGCTTATTTCCATTAGATGGCTACTCATCTTGCTACAGTTGAGGAAGCTTGGGACTTTCCAGTCTGAAGACGCTATTTCCACAAAGTCATCTTTTTAGATTTATCATCAGGAAATGTAAAACAAAATACTTCAATCTGGACCAGTTTGTCCAAGAATCAATGTGGTGAGAATAAAGAGAATAAAGGTACAGCGCAGGGTTTGGAGTGCAGCCTGAGAGCCTGCTCCTTATTTGTCACTGTAGGGCAGCACCTGTCATGGGGTCCTGAGGGGAGGGGGTGTCTTTTAATAACAATAAAAAATATCCAGAATAGATTTTTAGAGCACAATCTTGTGAAGTGCATAGCTGCCAAATGTACAAATCTCCCCACCACAGATCATACTGGAAATCAAGGACTGCCTAATTTCTGAGGTTATGAGGATTTTTCCTGATAGAGTATTGATTCATCAAAAGCCAAAGTCTCACAGCCATGTACAGCTTTGATAAGCTTTAATATGGAGAAAGCTTTTCAGGATTCTTTGGGCCATCAAGAAAAGCTCTTTGTCAATAACCTTTCCTCCTTAGCAATGTGCTGTCTGTGGAATTTGCCTGCAAAAAAGGAGATCCATATTCATGGACTGAACCTGAAACGGTGTCCAGAAAGAAAAATAGGAAATTCATGTATGCTGTACAATGTTCTATGTGGGTGTGATTTTCGCAGGTGTCTGCTCAGTACCTGAAAGATTTCCATAGGGCCTCAAATACAAAATATTGAAAACTACTCATTTTATACCAAGTAGAACAGTTCCAAGAAAGAGCATTGTCCCAAGGTAACCATCACTTGTTGAGAGGGCCTTCACTTCAGATGTGGAAGGCCCTGGTGCTGGCACATTCAGTGGGACCAATAGGTGGCACTCTCTTGATGTCACCAGAAGATTAATTAGCAAGAATATGAGTTGTTCTAATATAAGACTTACTATTTGCTGTAAAAGTTTGAGCAAGTTTATTTCAGAGGAACAATAGAAAGCTTGACATTTTTCATAGAAAGGAGAAAAAAAAAATCCTGTAAAGCACCAACAGAAGTCATAGCCTCTTTCTTTCAGTGGGACGGTACAATATCAGGTAGCTCAGCAACTCATCTGGTAAGGCAGAGCTTTCCAGTTATCTCACAAATGACTCTTGCAGTAAAAAGGGCCGAGTCTTTTCTGTCACTGAAGGTGACAAAGGCATCTTATCTTCATTCTTCTGGACCAAGAGGCTAGTTTCACTCACTCTAAAGTATTGAGTGGTCCAGTCCTTCATATCTTGCTGTCTGACAGGGCTTCCTCCAAGGCCAGGGACAGCTCTACATTATCATTTATTAACGCTGACCACAAGTGAGTCAGAGCAGGGTCCCAAAATACTATCATGGTGCAAATACAGAAAACATTTTTTTTTTTTTTAACATTTTGGACTTTTGGCACTGAGAATTCAGAGCGTTTTTTAGAGCCTTTATCATTAATCTCTGACATAAAAGCACTCTTTTAAGACAATACAGCTCTCTTTTTGGACTGTGGGTGATCTTGCAGACTACCAGTGGTTCGGGGCCACAGATGAGAAAACCAGATGCTTGCTAAAGAACATATGCCTGGATCAAACTCCATATGAAAAGCAGGCAATCATTAATAAAGGTAGCTCTGCTCAGTCAGTTGTCTCACAAAATCCTTCTAATAAAAACCTTAACTATCTACTCCCTTTCTTTCAATGGAAGGAAGGGGATAAAAATCAATTTGTTGAAACACTGATGAAATGGTTTAGGACGTTCAGATATAGGCTTTAATTTTTTTGTGTGAATATTTTGCAAGCGGGACAGTGCTAGTTCTGACATATGCACTGTGGCAAAGGCATATTATTTAGGATTTCTGGAATTCTTGCCAATGCAATAAAGAAAAAATGTCTGCGGAAGGAAACAGAATGATAAAACTTGTCATAACCACAAGGTGGCAATACTGCTTAAAATATAAAGCTTACTCAGCTGAAACAATAGTGTTATGACCATTCATAACAGATAGAGTACATAACACTTGTTTACAGCTACAGTATAAAATGGATATTTTCAAGGAAGATAATTACAAGTTAGTGATATCCGCAGACTTTGTTTTAATTCTCCTTTTAACAAGAGCTGTAGAACAGGTTCTTATTTAATAGCATGGTTCAAGCTCCAGTGGAACTATGCTGCTGGATTTCAGCACAAAACCCTAAAGAGGTAAAAATGAATATATTGCAATCAGTGAACATTTTGCACATGCATTATCTCTTTCATTTCCTCACTTTCTGGATAAGAGAAATTTGAAGCCACTAAATAGTGTCTGGCAGCTACTTTTGTTGATTAGCTATGTTAATAATTACAGCCACTTTCAGGCAACAGAGAGAGAGAGAGCAGACGCAGGAAGCCACTGCAGCATTGCTTCATCAATATAAAATTTGTGTTGCATACAAATGGTGTCATTCAGAGCAAGCAGATGAAGTGATATATTCTCTAGGGTAAACATCATATTCTCAGTTCTGGGGCACTGCCCGGTTATGTTATTAATTAGTTATTGATATTATCTTTTATAGAAAAGCAAAGAATCATACCAAACCAAAGTGCTTATGCAGCAGCAGCTGGAGGGAGGTAGGTGGCGATCTTTACAAGTAATGAAAGTAAGAGCTAGATGGTCCCACAGTCAAACAAAAAGATTTGCCAAAGGCATATGAATTCATTGAGAAATGTGCACAAAAACACACATGCATGCTCACACAGCGCTAAAAGGAATGATGGAAAATTACCAGGAAATTCTATTTCAGGGACATACATGATGATATAAAAAAAAAAAAACACTACTGTCTCCACACTGTATAATGGCAAGAGAAGCCCTAGATACACGCTTGCTTCCAGATTCATGAGGGAAATGGCTTTCGGCAGGCGAGTGCTTTCCTTCTTTATCCTCGGTCCCAGGCAGGGCTGTGCTGTGGAGCTGGCAGCCGCAGGCTGCAGAGCTGCTGATTTGCCCTGCTGAAGATCTGTCATGGCACAGTAAGAACTTGCTGTTAGTCTACTGATTGCCACGACAAACTCCACATATCTATTTCTATTTGCACTCATAGATGCAAATAAATACACAAATTTCTGTTTCAGAGTCTCATTCAAAATATAGTTTTCAGCAACATGAATACATTGACCAGTACTGGTGTATGAAGAGGAATGTTATTATATTTAACTACAGGATAGTAGGTTTCCTGACGCGTACTATATTATGTAACTTCCATTAATTTTCAAGGGTTATAGACTCCAGGAACATCAAAGTAGAACATACCTTTAGGAACAAACATCTTTCCCTGGACGTGCATGCACAACTGCTATTGACATTAATTAATATAGGAGGTAGTTCTTAGCCCTAAATATGCCCATTTCTACTGGAATCAAGAAGCTGAGCTCAGTTCTCATGGAAAAGTTTTACAGAATTTCCAGGAAAACAGCAAGTCCTAGGAAGATTTTTTTTTAAGCTAAACTATTTAAAACCAAAACCATATTAAACAATGAGATCCTTAGTGCAGTATACACAAGTTATTCTAAAATAACCAGCAGCAAGTGTCTTACTCTGTTTATTTCTTTTGGTCTCATCTGTCTCATCTCTCATATCTTGGATTGCTCCATCTCATTCTTGCAATTGGACTTCTTTTCATGGAGTTGATATAAAAAGAAGTGGCACATGTATCCACCTTTTGTACCAGCTGCCTCCATAAGCATTCAGGCATTGTGGACATACAGCTCAGCCGTGATTTTTAGCCCAGATAATTATGTATGTATCATCATCAACGGTCATGAAGTCATAAACTTCTCATTGACCTCAATGTAACTTCTCTGCCTTAACTCAAGTTTTCCTGAGAAAGAGGTAACAAACAGGCCTACACACAAGTATTAGAACTAGAATTCTCCCCTAAATGTCTATGGTTTAGGTTAGACATCCATACTCAGTTAAAAGAGTGTATGCCATTTGGGGACTTTTGCCTTTACAGGTGATTAGGTAAAGAACTGTCTTAGCTACATGCCAACTCAAATTCTCAGCTTGTATGCAATGGGATAGGGATGAAGGTTATGTGCGCGGCAAGCTGAGAACATCAAGCCCTTAATACCAAATGCATGGAAAATTGCATGGTCTTGGTACTTAAACATAATTTCATGATTTGTTATAACAGGCTATATGCGCTACAGGTCTGGATGTAAAAAAGTCCACTGACTCAGTGAAGATCTGGAGGCTCAGAACAGGAAAGAGTTTATCAAAAGTTTCAGTATTTTCCTCTGCAAAGATGGAATACACTGCAGGCCAGACTGCATATGCATGTCTTCAAAACACGGGAGGAAACACACTAAAAAAAAAAAAAAAAAATCCTATCTGATACTGTTGTTTAGTTTTATTCCATTTATAGTTTATAGTCAGACGCTCTTTGCTGCAATTTTGGTAGCATGACAGTGTAGGAAGAAAGCATAAATAAATAATAAGGTGACCTGTAGCCTAATATGCTCCCTAGTTCAAAAATATTTTCAAGTATATATTTTAAGATGACATGCCATTAAAATAAAAATTTAATAAGCAGAAGCAACAAAAAGTAACGTATTTCATTTCACATTAAATACATCTAGGTGACCTGTCACACCATACCTGAGGATGACAGAGGAAAGAGGTTACACAACTGAAGGACAACAGCTGGCTCTAAGTCCGCTTGACTCTGAGCACTGGCACTGCAGTGCCAGAGCTGAGCACTGGTCCCGCTACTCCAATATTCTCTCTCTCAAAGCAACTAGCATTAGGGTCTTCTATAGGAAGTGCAAGAAAAAGATGTAATGGAAAATTATGGAATAACTTATTTAGCTATAAGAAACTGCTTAGTTTCATAAAACAGTGGCTAATTTTAGGCTCTAAACACAAAGGTGTCTAGCCTTTACATTTCTTTATCCTATCTTAAATATAATCTAGATCATTGCTTCACAATGTTTTCAAGTTGGAGACTCCTTATTACAGCAGAAAACTTTTTTGTTACCTTTTTCTATTTACTGTAAAAGAGAACAGTACTGTCACAGAGGCAAGAAGCGTAGGTCTTATTTTCGTGTTTGTTTTGAGTGGAGGCAAAGGATACTTGACCTTGAAGAAAAAAGACAGTGGGTATGGGGGGTAGCATAAGAAGGGTCACCTTTTGTCTTTATTTTTGAATGCCTTTTATCCTCTGGAGGTGCCAACACACTGGATGAAAAAAATTTGTGTGTGTGTGTGTGTGCATGCACGTGTGCACATGTGTGTATTTCTTTATGTGAATATTCTTCAGACAGTACAGAGCTCAAAGCTACTCAGAGGAGCTAATAACTTTAAACTTTGGCATATTTTAAAAATCAATATCCAAAGAAAGTTTTCAGCAAGTCATATATCTGGGAAGGATTTCAGGATGTACCCATTGCCTAATGCTGTAGTGTCATTTTGGGAAGTACTGTCTTTTGCAAACAGTTCTTTTGGGAACCATGGCATATCCCATAATCTGCTCTAACTACTCTGCAGTGAACAGGATGGTAACTGTAAAGAATGGGTAAAGTAGCATGGAGAAAATAAGAATCAAGCCCTCCAAAATCTAAATCAAGGTTCCTGTTGCAAAGGGACTGGTAGAAAGGAACTGAGTTAGTGAAGTACATCACTATTTACTGCTTCATAGCATCAGTAGAAGACCACAGCGTCCAGCTCATAAACTAGAGCAACACCAGGGCCATGAGGCTGATGTGACTTAGCAAGTACTGGGGAGCAGGGCGACAGGGCAAGGAGGAAGGCTGTGGTGAGCATTCAGCATGCAAATGCTGAAGTGGCTGCCTTGTGCTTTCTGCCCACAGGGAGTCCACAAAGGAAATTAATGCAGAAAAGCCCACTGTCCCACAGCATATCTTCTGTTTACTTTGCAGCAACTTCCCATGCAGACAAGCCCGAGCAGTCCAAAATGAATGCTGGGAAGACACTGAGAGCTGGTCGAGATGGCCAACCAGCAGTAAGAACCTAAACTGTTCACAGTAAGTGGCATACGGCTGAAATATTATCTGCTAGAAGCTGGCTTCTGAGCATGTTTCTGTAGATTTGTTTACCCCAGTTATTTTAGCAAAATATGGCTGAGTCTCAAAAATTTTGTAGCTGTAGAAGACTTGTTTTCATCTTTTTTATGAGACTGCAAAAACTTTACAAGCTTGCATACTCTTTCCTCTGGTACTTAAATCTATTTTCTGTTTTTCATAAATGACTCAGCCTTTGAAAATTTTCCTAGCAAAAAGACAAGCACTGCTGTGTGCCGACGGCAGTCAGACTTGCTGTTCTGGCTGCATTCAGCATGGGCGCAGGGGTCACCACTCCCCTCCCAATCCAACAGTCCCTGTTGAAGTTAGTTACTCCCTGCTTAGACTTGCTGGCCTTTTCCCGAGCTAAACACATTGTGGAGGTAACATAAGATCCTATAGAGACTTCATTACAATATTACCTCTCATATGGCCTTTTGTTTGTACAACTTTCTCTGGTTTTCCTGCTCTCCTTTTAAGAAAACTGGGAACACAACAATACAAGAGATGAATTTTCAAAATCCACAAGGGACACTTAAAGGTAGGCAAAAGGGGATTCATCCAAAGCTTTAACCTCATCAGACTAGGTGAAGGCAGAAATGGTGTGATTTTGTCCTTCCTATTAAAAATTTAATAGGCAATTTTCTCATAATTTGATCATCTATGCATGGTAAATGATTTAGTAAGCAAACATTGCTATTTTATTTAAGAAAATATGGCATTGTAAATTTAGTTTCTTAACATGCTATTGAAATACTGACCAGAAAAGTGAAAGACAGCTGAATAAGTGAGCAGATTCCCGAGCTCTTTGAACACCCATCACCTGCACTGAACAGCCCAACAAAGAGAAGCCAGCTTCAAAAGTGCAATGCACATTTGCAAAATGCATAGTCCAGAGCACACTTCAGACAGAGCTCTCTAGGGGATATTTTTGTGTTTTTAAGTATTCAGCTGAATTTCTAAATCAGAAGAGTGGAAGCTCACATTTAACAGAAAGGCACTCAAACTTTTAAGCTCAGTCTTAATGATAACTGCTAGAAACTTTATGGAAATAGAGAAATCTGCTATGACAGTTTTACCACTCAGTTTTAATAAAACCAAAATTTCCTCACTTCAGGTTTATACTAAAGGAAAGAGCTTTAAATGTTTGGTGTGTTTAAAGCATCAAAGGAGCTTGACATTAGAGTCTTCTTTTCTTCTCTCTTCTTCACCTCTCCCTCTCCCTCCCTCTTCTGTAAATGAAACCTGTTACCTCCTTTTCTGAGAAAATTCTGGTTCTAGAAATACACATTAATCACATAATATTAATTTTTTTTGCTGTTCCATGTCAGATGAGCTGACTAAACTCTTCCTAGCATTTGTTAAACAGGAACAGAGGCATCCTTGCATCATACACTTATGAAATGTTCTTTGATAGTATTTTGTTTAAGTGGGGAAAGGTGAGGAAAAAATCAATCCTAATGAATAAGAAATAAAGAGTTTCTATTTGTTTGTTTGTTTGTTTGTTTTTCTAAGGCTCAGGCCTGTTGGTTTCTAAAGTGAAGAGTGGAGAGGATAGTGGTGAGGATATGGCAAGCCAGTGTAGCATTGTTTCATGCAATAAAGAGGTTATTGAGAACATTTCATTTATAGAAATGGCAGTGTTATATCCTTACATTTGTCTGTATTCTCATGTGTAGAAAGCACAAGAAAATACTGCTTACATCATCAAACCAAACTCTCATAGAAATTTCATGAGCGAACAAAGCACAGAAAGTTGAAGGCTAGATCAGTATTTAAGTTTTACCTGTTTAGGAAGCCTTTCTCACCTCAGATCCTGAAAAGGTTTCACTTATAACTCCAAATGAGCATACACAACAACTCCTGTAACATATCCCTATATAAAATATATATCCATGTATAAAATTTATATCTATGTTATATATCTACAAATAAAAGCAATTCAAGTCACGTGTAAGAACTTGCCCTACTGAAAATGAGATTGAGAGTGCTTCAGAATAACAAAGGCGTCCATTAATAATAACCACTGCTTCTAGTTTCTTCTGTAGTATATTCTTGTTTCTATAGGGAAGGCCAAAGTGCAATTCACTAAAGTCAGTTTATATTTAAAAAAACATGTTAGATAAGTATGTAATCAAGGACCATTTGTTTAAAGGTTTTTTTCAGGTTTAAGTAAGACTTTTTTTTCTCTAAATGAATTTTTAACTTTGTGTGCTCTTTCACAGGTAAAAATGACAATTTGAAAAAAAGCCCTTACTTTGCAATTCAGAATTGTTCTTGCACCTTAATTCTTCATATAGATTTAGATGTGCAATTTATGCATTAAAATACAAACATGTTGGCCAGTGCTATTTTGCCAGCACGCAATGTATCGATGATAGGAGGGGAAAAGACTTTGAGACTGTTCACAGACCAGACACGATTCATTCAAAGCCAGGAATACCCAAATATCACTTTGGGTGCCAAAACTGCTCCCCCTAATCTGGGATTTCACATCTAGATTTAGCTAGCAAGTTGCAAATCATTATTTAAAACTACTCAGTGGCCTGAATTTAGAGAAAACATGATGTTCTTGGTAGCTGTTTGGGTTTTCAGGGCTCTCATGTCTGGCTTACCTTCGTTCTGACACACATTTCCATCCCACCAGTAGCCCATGGAAAATCTCTGAATCACTGCTTCAGCCAGGGCTCTTCCTGGGACACAGCTGACACACACTACTGCTCCTCACTGTTACTATGCAACTGTCAACGGTAATAGACTTTGGATAAAATCTCATAAAGGATCTTTTCAGCCAGCCTTCCAAGAACCTTAGAGCCTGTATGAAATTTCTTCAAGTATATTTTATTTCAGAGTGCTACAAAAATCAAAGCAGAGAAGCAATGAATATCAAGTCTGTTACCACTTCTGCCACTTCTCAGGTTGACAGGGTAGGGGTACTTTTAAGGCAAAAGAAAAAAACATCCAAGCAAAGTTGAAAGCTTCAGGCCTTCATATCTGTACCAGAAACACCATGTACTCATAAAGCTTGGGAAGTTCTGGTAGTCCTTCTGTGACCAATTTATATTTACGTATCAGTGTGTTTACACACACACACACACACACACACACACACACACCCTGCATGAAGCAAAATGACCCTGGAGATGCTCATGTATTTTTAACCTTTTCATTTGTGCAGGCTGCATTAGTCAGCTTGTATCGCATGATCTCTGAAATGCAAGAGTCATTACCAATATGTGTGTGTGGGGGGGGAGTAAAGCGCAATATAACATATTTCAACTGCAAATAGTTAATCATAAAAACAGCGTTCGAAACCTATATTTTTTTTCCATTTTTGGAAAAGATGCAGTTTGCCTTCCTCAACTTAGCTTAAAAAGCAGTCCAGGTGTTAGGTACCCTACTCATGCCTACACAAACTTTTTTTCCCTGAAAAACATAGTCAAAAGAAAATATTTCGGAAGGTGCAAGAAATATGCACTCAGGCTGCCCTGAGAATAATTAGGTAACTGCCAGATTCAGCTCTGTTTTTCCCTGTTTAAATCTGAAATGCTTTGACTAGAAAAGCTTGGATTTGAGTTTTGATATGTGATCCTTCACTCCCTTCTGGAAAACAGTGGCATTATGTTTGACTGTTCTTAATCCGACTGTAAAAGAAATACTAATATGCGTCCAAATTCAAACAGATTCTGGCAATAGACAATTCTTGCATTACTCTTGATTTATACCAATGACAATAAGATCAAAAATATGCCCACTCCTGACATTCATAAGTAATATCATCTTCATTTTCCAGTAACTACTGAAGACCCTATTACCATCAGTCTATCATATTATTCACCTTCTACATCAGAAATAATAAATAAATGAAGAGGTAAGTCCTTCAGTAACTTACTGTACTACAGTAATGTTGTCTATAATAATACAATGAAAGTTCATAACAGTAATATAACCCAATTCCTATTAAACTATTAAGGACATTCTACCTCTATAATAATGCCAGAATTTAAGAGGGAGATATATAGGAAAATCAATAATGGGTTAAATTGGTAGAACAGTATTATCGGACCTTAAAAAAAGCACATATTGTAAATCATGGCATAGTATACGAGACCATCTGTTAGAACAGATTATTAGAAAGATCAGTAAATCAGTTTATTAAAAGCTTCCCATTATACTTAAGAGACAGCTACTAAATAAACAAGTCAGTATTGGTGACCTGCAGTTCTGAGCTGAGGACCAGTACAAGATATGTAATGTTGTCTCAATCTTGGGCAAACTTGCTGTTAGCAAAAACTGAAAGAACTTTTCCAACTCTGTGCCAGAGTCTGGAATATATCTGCTTTTTATGTTCATATCCAAAACGTTTGTTCTTTCTGCAGCATCTTTCTTTCCAGTGAGGCTCAAGACATTCTTCTGCTTTGGCAAGACAGTTTTAACAGCTGTCACAGCCACTTGAACTCAGATCATCTTATCTTCAACAGCAAAGCAAATGGCTACCCCCTCCCACCCCTCTCCTTCCCCCCACCAAAACCCCCAAAGCCAGACAAACAGAGCAAATCCCCTAGACTATGTAGTCAGCAATTAATATGGTCCCATGATAACCAATTTGCTCTGGGGTTATTTATTATTTTTTTTCCTAGAGGCAGTGGGCAGGTCTCTCTGGGAAGGATAGTCTGAAAATAAACAGCATAATACTCTGACTAACTCTCATGCATATGCTATGGAAAGACTGAACATTTCCTATTATTGCAAGTATTGGAAAACCTGGCAACATGCAAAAAAAAGTATGCAGGAAAGATGACAACAACATCAAAATGGCCAAAATTCCTGACCAGGGCATGTGACTAGACAGGCTTAAATCTGCTGCCTCCAACTTGCTGAAAGCAAAAGGTTAATGGGACATGCAGGTGGGACTGAAAAGATTAACCATATGCATGCCTTTCCTTCTCATTCATTTCAGTTGGCCATTAGCAGGTACTTCCATATTCTCCTAAACCAGACTCTGTCCTTGAGCTGGAAGATTATTATGAATGTCAGAAAAAAGCTCCCTAGATTTTTGCAGCAAATATAGCGTTACTGGGAATCCACACTTCTCACTTTAGTCTGTGTCCCAGAAACCTGCTGCGCAGTTCAGCACAGTGCTGCCTACAGACTGCCCCCGCACAGAGGTCTGTTATGTCCTGACGGAGTCATCTTCTCTTTCCTACTCTTTCTTTATCAGGACAGGACATCATAACATATTTTTGGATATCCCTCATGAGTTTACAGAGTTGCAGAATGTGAGTTTGTTTTCACACACAACATTAAGTGTTGAACATCATAGTCTGCAAATAGCTTAAGCCTTATGCTAATGTAGGATATAATTGGGTAGCATTAGAACAAGGTGGCTAACGATATAATTGCTCAGAAATGTTTGTGAATGAATTTTCTTTAGCTGAAGTTTGCAGTCATTTTGTCCTTGTCTCTAACTGATGTCTGCTGATGCCCTTTAATGGCACGGTTGCAGAAAGCCCATTTCAGTGCTCTAACCTGAAATTTGTGGCTGATCGTCTAATCAGCGAGCAGGGGAAAAAATACCTAAAGCACTATTTGACAGCTCACAACTAAACAAAACAACATGAACTGAGATCACGCCAATGGGTAAACAATTTTAAAAGATATTGGAAGGATATATTTGGATAATGAATAAATCTGAGAAAAATCACCATCTCCTTATGAATATTTCTTGAGCAGAAATAGGCTAAATGAATCAAGGAAACTGTTGTTTGTGAATTATCTGCTTATTACTAGGAAAAGTAAAGGAACTTCCTCTTCCAGCTTTTCACAGATAACTTACTGTATGTTTATATTAGCCCAAGTGTCTGTCTTTTCTGGGACATTCAGCTAGAATCAGATCAACATTAAAAAAATATGTAAAGCTGTTCTCATGTTTAAATCACTCTCCTAGAAAAACTAAATTCATTTTAAAGTGAAGATGGAGACAGCAAAGCCAAAGGCAAATATATCTTGAGACTTTAATAGTTTCTAGCTTAATATTGAACTGTTCTTTTAGATGAGCGCCCACAGAACTCTCCATGCTTTTTGGCCCTGACTTTCTGCAGGTAGAAGTACTTAAAATTAATGAAGTAGACCTACTGACAAACATAAATGAAACACACTGAAGATTTTTTAAAGTGGACAATATGTGGTATGAATACTTACAAGGAATTAAAAATAATGTAAAAATTCACATTCACATTCCCTGAAATTCACATTTTATTCATTCCCTGAAATTCTGACTGGATGTCCAAAGCATAATTCTCCTTGATTATCACAGCTTCCGAACAGCATATTCTGTCGATACTGTGATGATCACCTCTACTTAGTAACTTGGTCACAAATTCATTTGCCATTCCAGTAAAGAATTTGTATGGCAGACATTTTCATTCATCTATTATTTCTGCTGTGTGGAAAGCACATGAAAATCCTGCTTACATCATCAAATGCTACACTTTTGAACTGTCACATACTTTAACAGTCTGAAACAAATGAGGAATTCACAAGCTAAGATCACTTGGTGTTGAATACTCCAATGGATGTTGTCCCTTATAGGCTATATTTTAACTATACCAAGCAAAGCAAATTAGAAGTTTGCAACTTACAAGATAGCTTCCTTACGGATTTGGGGGTAGCTAGTTCATTGCTGTTTTATTTATAAATTACATTATCTGTGGCAAAAGATGAAATAGTTTCCATCTTCCTAATCTACATAATTATTATCATTATAGCAGAAGTAGCAGGAAGACTACCTGATAGAATGGTACTTCTGATAAAACAAACATATCCATCTGTGAACAATGTTTGCTCAAAAAAAAAAAAGCAAATATTGCATCAAATACAGCTCTGTTTCAATTTGTCAACTTGTAAGAGTTTCTTTCGTCTGGCTATATGAGACAGCTAAGAATGTAAATTTTGCGGGCAACGATAAAGTTAGTAGTGCCTAGGAGCTTAGCACATTCGAAAATGCAAACATACATTTGGATGGTTCAATTTTCTAAACCTGTATCAAATTTAGGACAGTCTATTTTAGGAATATGTGTTTTTCCAACAAGCTAAAATAGATTAGAAGCATCATTTTCTTTTGTGTTTTTATTCTGAAATACATATAATATTTCATTTTCAAAAACATCTCAATCAATCTTCCCTATATCTTTGATTCAATCATCTTTTAAAAAAATCTGTATGATTGTTCAACTGCCAGGCTTTAAGTAACGGTACCTTAAGAAAAGCATACAAGTTACTCTTACCTTTTGCCCTCTATATATCCACTAGCTTCCAGAATTCTGTGAGTTTCTGTAGTCTCTTTTGATGGGCTGGACTATTTCTGGCAGGACTCATACTTTAATATATATATTCTTCATGAACCTAAGGTACATCTTCAGTTATAGGTAAATCAAAGTTGGTTTTATTCCAAACATGCCTTCTGTACACAGAAAGATTTGAAAACCACCCACTTATGACATACAGGTTACTAAGATTCAAATTCTTTAAAAATCCACAGCTATATTAAGAATGTAGCATAATAGGATATTAATTCAGTTTGGAACACCCATTGCACTGGCAAGCTATCTGCAAGAGTTTGGAATAATTACAATTGTTGTATGGCTGAAAACTTTCACTTTTCAAATCTCAGCCTGCAAAGACAGAAAACTCTGTTTTATCACTTTCTGCTAATGGAAACTTGTCATTTGTCTAGCCTACAGATATATGAAAATGAAAAATAAGAAAGACCTTTTGACCTAAATGACTGCATCGCCATCGCTGGCAATCAGCTACTGAGGGAGCTTTCCTGGATGGTGCCATGGGCTTCTTGATTTTTCCTCAGCACGCTTAGGTGTTATAATAATGTATTAGTGTCTTCATTGTATCACATTCAGACCTAATGAAAGTCAACGGTTCGCTCTTTATCTGCAGTGTCCTCAGTAGGAATGCATGTGAGATATTAAAATTTCAGCTGGGAGAACACCTGCTGATGTTATGTTCCATATCAGTCTGACAAAAATATCACAAAATATTTCCAAACAATAGTCTTGATTTTTTTTAATGGCTTTGTCCATGTCGAGGCTTCTCTATCTTCTGTAAATATCCTTAAAAAGACTTATTGTCAGGAACCGTAACAGAAAATGTAAAATTTAAATTAATTGCAGAAATGTAGTTCTAGGCACTTGCAAAGAACAGGCACCTAAGGCATAGGTTCTAATCAAAGAAAGACACACTTGTCACATTTATCTACTTACCCACTGTCATCCAGCATAGTCACAATGAACCTACCATATGTATCATACATATCCAAAATTATTTACATATTTTTCAGTAAATAATACCATATAATGGATAAATGAGAACACTTCAGGATTTATTTGAGATAATTCATAGTCTGAAAAGGCATTTCAATCTTACAACAGATTATTGATTGCTGATTCTACACTCAGCTACAGTTATAAAGATGGCACTTTATGCTTTTTATATCAATTGTTCACATAATCATTCTTCTCCCTTTTTATATCTAAATGTATTGGAGTTTATCTGAATAGGGAAAATATTTATTATGGAGACATACCTAATGCAAACATCAATTTTACAGTGTAAGGAGAGCAAATCGACATTGAACTTACATATGGAAATATTGAAGGAAGAGGAGATTCTCACTGAATATTTTTATATGCACGTTTAGAGCTTATCTCCTACTTCACCACTCTATAGTATTACTTTAACTATTACCTTTCTAAAATGTCCAGTAGCTCATTCAAAGTACTTCCTGAAAAATGAAGCTGTGATTGTCATTACACATTACAATTAGAAAGTTTTCTGTCATTCTAATTACCTATATCTTTTGCTTACTGTTACTAATTCTTCCATACTATGTATTTTATGTCATATACTATGTATCTTATCTGCAGTCCCAATTTAGATACCTGTATATCATATATAACATACTTCATATAGTGTATTCTATATATTTGAGTATTATATTGTGTGTGTATATATATATATTTATATATGTACATTTATACTCAATGTGTAAAATGCATGTGCCTATATGCATGTGAATGGACTATACCTACACACACAATATATACACGGCCTTATGCAAAGTGAGTGCATAGCTTTTGGACTCCATTTAGCTTCATCTTTCTACTCAGCTTTCCATCTCCATTGTCCATTTTCTCCCATCTTCTGTTCTCAGTTAATGTCCCAACATTTTTTTTGTAGCGTGACTGATACAGAAGAAAGTAAGACTGGTTCCCTTTAGCCGGTTTCCATGAACCAAAAGGAACTTTTAATAATGTCTCGGTTAAGAAGAGGAGTTTGGTTCACTCCAAGTCCTTTCCCATAATAGCCAACTCCTCGGAAGAAGATGCTGTTCTGGATGAGCATTTGGAAGGGCAGTGGAGCACAGTCATCCAAAATTTTCTGAGAAGCCTTGTAGTGCACTATGGTTGTATTTTCCCACCATATTCCTTACTGTAAAGAAACAGACTCCAAAACAATGTAAGGGCACATTAAATCTTTTGACACTTATAATACAGCTTGCTGTAATAATACCTTCATTTTCAAGATTTCCTGAAATACTGACAAGTTTTGCTGCAAGTTTTGCTGCAACTGTTTCAGTATCCTTTGTGCTGCCCTGTCCTTAAGCTTTCAGTGTCTTCAAATGAAGTTTGGTTAGAATGGCCATACTGATCCTTCTCTAATTTGCTTCTTCTCATTATATGTCTCATACATTTATTATCATTCAAACTGTACTTAGAGACTGTAGAAGGATTATGAAATTCACGTTTCTCTTGATGTGCATATTTCTACTATTAAGCTATTCTAAACCGTGCTTAAAAATAGCTCTCAACAATAGGTGTGTAAGAATCCAAATACAATCATTTTGCAATAGCCGCTCTGAGGTTATATACAAAAATACCCTCTCTATATATTCATATGCACAGCATATGCAGCACATAAAATGTTGGAGAAATACCTGTTCCATTCAAGTCAAGATAAAACTCTCAAGGATTTCAGTAGGTCCATGATTCTGCTCCATGGATCTCTATCTACCTCTTCATAGGAAAATGACCATCTTAAAAAAAACAAACAAACAAGAAAGAGGCAGTATTGGAGGATATTCTTAAACTGAACAACAACCACTTAATTAGGCATTTCCAATTTTTCAGCTATAAAACATAAAGCACTGAAAACACAACTGAAAAATAAAAAGTCTTCAAAAAGTAAGCAATTTTTCTGTAATAGCCTGTGTCAATCAGCTTCACAAAGTGGCAGCTTCCCTCCACCTAACAACACATTCCACATATTTAAGCCTGTTTAACACAGAAAACAAAATTGTAGCTGCTGCACCGCTACCAAATGGGTGAGACTGCAAGTGGAAGCAAGGCACAGTCCTGTAGGGAAAATGCTCTGAAGAAATGCAGAGAAGTAGAAGAGAGGTGAGTGAAGTCTATAGGCATGAAAGACATGTAAGAAATAGACTGCAAAAGAGGGAAAATGCTGGGTTTTTTTCAAAGTTGAAGACACTGAATTTGAACAAACACATTAATTCTGAACAGGTAAAAGTGCAACTTGGCCACATGTGACTCAATAGTAAAAAAGTACTGAAAGTGAAAAGCAGATACTTTTAGAAAAATATAGTCCTTCTGGGAGGGAGGAATATTAGGAGAGAAAGAGAAAAAAATGAAGTTAATAGATAAACACAGCTAAAAAGAAATTCCAAAGTTAAGAATTTCAGAGTGTTTTAAATTAACTTGAAAAGGTTGATCAAAACATATCTATAACACAGATAAATACCTTCGCTTTAAATACAGCCAGCTTGAAAGAGACAGTGAGGGCTGAGAGACAAAGGATAAGAAACTGAAGATTTATTAAATTTATTGTTTTGCTCCCCTTTTTGTTGAGTTGGGGTAAAGATGAAATGTACCAGGAACCATATTTCTTCACGTGATAAAGCTGAAATTTGGAAAGGTTTCAGGTAGATCTATGCATCTGTGCATTTTAGTTGAAATGTGTAAGAAGAGAATGACAATTCATTTTGCTTAGCAGACTTTTCAAACTTCATTTGCTTTGCTACTTTTCAAAATACATAATTAAAAAAACCATTCTGATGATGTTTAAATTGTATTTAATTTGCTTTTCCCAATTCTTTATTCTCAAGGTCATTTACACTCACAGACATAGACATACACACACACATTCTGTTGCTTAAAGCTAATTTACTTTTGTTGATTATTCAGCAGTGGAAGTCATATACTTCTCCCAGTGGTATCATTTCCATGAATTAATATCACTGTTCACTGTTATTTTTATTGGAAAAAATGACTTTCAACTATTATGTCTCTGCTGGAGAAATCATATGATATCTTAGGTTATCTCATTCATGCCACATCTCAAAAATAACTTGAGTACTAACCTTAATTGGATGAATATTGTAGGATATAATAAGAGAACATAATGAAACACTTTATTTCCTTAGACATTTCCCAATATGGGTTTAATTAAACTCCCTTTTTTGTTGTTAATTCTGATCAAGTTTTATGAATCAGTCTTAAAGCACAGTTGAAGAGGAGACATTTCTCTGCCCCAGAGGCCCAGGTCTGCGTTCATTGTGAGCGACACCAGAAATGTCAGCGCTTGGGGACAGAGGTGCTGGGCCCTGGCAGAGGATGGACACAGACAACCCTGGTGGGCTTTCCTGGGGGCTGGGTAACAAGGGTGCTGAGAGCTTCTTCCTGGTGGGATGCAGTGACGTGCTCCCAGCAGGCTGCCTGCTGCAAGGGTGACCATGACAAAAGCCAGACTAATGCAATCAACAGCCAGGGACAAAGCTAGGCAAGGCAGCTCTCCTCCTCAGCAAAATAAAAACAAGCATTTGTTTCTCACCTTACTCTACAGCTCTTCTTTTTATATAAAGCGATCACAAGTTTAAACACAGAGGAAAATTGAGCCCAAATCCAATAAAATTTGGAACTGCAGCCACCAGCAATACCAGGGGATTTCCACCCAATATATTTGCCAACAAATCAATAACAAGAGTAAATCCTTCTGCATTGTGGGCAATCAAATGCTCACTAACAGGTACTATCACCTAAATTAATATAATCCCCCAAGTGCTCTGTATGTGTCAAAGTTAATACCAAAGGAAGCTTATGCTTCGCATGTGATAAGCTGAAGGATATTTCTTAATAATGGTTTAAATAAAAGGAAATTATGTGGAGATTTTGAATTAAATGATCCTGAACTGACTTGGCTCCTCTGAAGTCCCTTCTTTCCCGAGATGTTATGTTTTCTTATCCCACAGAGCATGCTGGTCTGCCATATCAGTTACGCTAAGTCTGAAACGAATTCACTGTGCTCTTAATCCAGAGCTAGTCCAAAAAAGTTGCAGCTGCTTTCTTTTGTCATCATGTTTACATGTAAATTCTTTTCTGACCTGTGGAAATCATTCATTCCAGCATTTATTTCACAGCCAGTCAAATATGTAAACTTTCAACTCTGCAGAGTGGACTAACTATTGATATTTAGACCAAACACTTGCTTATCATTAATCATTTCTTGGCTGGACTGTGATTAAATAAGGAATAACATGGCAATTTAAATCTCGTCATTTGAAAGAGCCTGTTGGGGCCATGGCATGGTTTTGTTTTGCTCTAAGGGGAGCAGTTTTTGTTGATTTTTAAAATTTGCACATAGCTCCAACTCCAGAGTATGGCCAACCTTTCTATTTCTCCTGGGAAAATCATCTCTGGGGTGTCCGTCTCCTCCAGACTGGCGACTTGTCTCCCGTGAGAGGCCTGTGATGCAGACTCTTGTGCAAAATCAAAATACACATAACAAGTAAATAATAAAAAAGCAGTTAAAGCAATCCTGAACCTACTCCCTGGTGCCTCAGATCAGTTTAGGTGGGTGAATTTGCCTCAACCTTTTCTGATTAACTTTTGCTATCAATTAATGACTGGTTTGGAGGACATACCTTTTCAGGAAGAAGAGCATTGTGGTTAAGACACTTGCTGGGTTTCAGAAAATTCAATTAGTAGTTCACTTGCAGACTTACCTGGGGGAGGGCGGGGGGCAGGGGGGGGAGAAAGATTTCTCTTTGCTTTACTTATCCATAAGTAAGGAGGTTAAAAAGGTATCCTCCTATATCACTTAGCAAAATACACAGCTAAATCCACATCTGAGCTACCACAGTGCTAGCGTGAGGTAGCTGCATAAGTTAGAAGGGAAGTTAAGAGCAAGCGGCATTCATCCCACACTACGCAGGGAAGGAGATTTGAGGCTGTTCTGAGCTACGCATGATTAAAAGGCTCCCACACGCCTGGCACAGTCCATTTGGGAGCTCTGACATGCTGCGGTTTCTTTTTTGACTACACTCTGGCAGGTAGTAATTAGGTCAAATACTGCTCATTTGCACTTTTTTGAGGTGTCCTCATCTTCCTTCTCAAAACTGATCCAAGGTGTCTAGCTTGATCTTTGAAACCCGGGGTTCCCTCCTCATACTCTAAACATTCCTCAGTTGGGGGCTCAGATGAAGAGCAGGGCCGAGCAGTCACAGGAGCACCCACTGTAGGAAAAAACAGAGAGTTTCCCCCATAGGGAGGAAGCCGGAGGCTGGAGGCCAGGCTGCCCTGGCAGCAGTACGGGGGGAGACAGGGCGAGCCAGGCGGCAGCGCTGTGAGCACATTTGAGGTAGAGGACAGTAAAATCAACAGGCTTCTAGAGACATTCGGGGGAAGTGGCATTTGTCACTGGCAAAACTTTCCACTGAAAGCCTTGCTATACCACTCTGCTTAAAACTCTTCTCATGTGAGTCTGAGAGGTGCAATCATCGATTTTCTTAAACAGGAAACATTTATTAATGAAAGTGCTCTACATATTGGGAACAAATAATCAGGCTTCCTGATTTCCAGTTTGATTTCTAGATTTGTCTTTCTTGTTTATGAGCAACCACACTGTGCCTGGAACTTGGTAAAAGTCTCAGAAAAATTTCGTGGTTGAATTTCATGGTAGTGCAAGTAAATACGTCGTTCCCGCTCCCATCTGACATTGCACATAATGTGACAATGCTAAAGCCTTTGATTTCCTTCCCTTGGCCCCTTACAATATCTTTCTGACATTTTCCTGACCCTATTTCCTGCAATAAAACCTCAAAGGCAGGCCTTTTATAGCATCATCCACTGCTGAATTGAAGTTTCATGTATTTTGGGAGCAAGTCGCTCAGGGCAGAGGGACTTGCATATTTCAGGTCACCCAGTCTGAAATCAGGGTCCTACGAGGGAACATGTAGGATTTTGCAGAGGAGTGTGGAAAACTGGCAATGTGCTAACTGTGATTGAATAAGTTAAGTGACAGAAAGCAATGAAACACGATACACTGCAGTTTGCCAGAAGCAGTATTCTTTTCCTAACTAGGTGTTATTGTTCTGATGGTAATGAGCAAGATCAGTATTTTGTAATTAGCAGAAGGGAATTTGAGATGCCAGACTGATGAGTCACAATTTCAGAGAGTGGGCGTTTGAAGGTTATTTGTGATATATAGCAATAACAAGTTGCATTTCACAAAATGATTTGTGCTTAATAATGGCACTCTAAAATTGGTATGGTGTAGATGTGTTTACTGAGCAGTGCGTTAACAAATTGAAAGGTGTTTCCTGGATATAGTCAGGAAAGATGGTATGGAAAAGAGCTGCTCCTTTGCAGTAACACTTTTCAAAGGTAGAAAAAGTAAATTCTGGTTGCAGGATGCAAGAGGAATAAGATGATGTTTTATACATCTACACATATATACAGAAATACATACATATAAATACATACATACGTATATATATTTATACACATACACACACACACACCAGTGAGGACAAGTTGTTCCAGAGAGAAAAAGAAGTCGTTATTAAAGGAAGAAGATGAAAAATTTGATCATGCTAATTCCAAACAGACTGCTGGCAAGAGAGTCTCTAGCTTTATGAGGGAGAAAGCAAAATGGCTAATTAAGGAAGGATGAAGACTTGACATCTGATTCTGATCCTCCTTAATGCATGACTCATCAACACTGATATGCTTCAAGGTAACATACTGATTTACACCCCTGTTCAGATGGTCAAAAAATCTAATGCCTAGGTGACTGATAAAAAGCTAGTCAAGAAATGCAAGGAGAACTTTAATACAGGCCTATTGGCACTTGTGAATGAGGTACACCACAGAGTTCATGCTAATTACTTTATGGGATTAACCAAAGAAATCTTCTGAATATATTTTACAATCTGGTCCTGCAAGAGTTATCTATATGCCTAGTTTAAAAAATATGAGCAGTCTCCTTTGCATCATTAGAATTCACGTACTTAAAATTAGCCATGTGAGTAATTCTTTTTCTTTGTAGTCTAGGGCTTTTGGAGAACTAATGAGACACCAGATGGCTGGATGACACTGAACTTTAGAAGATGAATAAAGAGTAATCGTGGAAATTATCATCTGGTAAATCACATTACAATCCCTAGGAAAATAATGGAAGTGAGATGAGATAAAAAAAAAGAAAGAAAAAAAGGAAAGTAAGCAGCTGACAGCAGAAACATGAGCAATAAACACCAATGAGTGAAATTATGATCCTAGACATACGTGCTGGAACACAGGGCGACTACAGCGGGGGTCGCAAATTTGTAACAGAGAGCAATTTTGGATCTTGTATCCAGCATCAGATGCAATACCTCAGAAATCATACTTGAAAAATTAATCTCAGCTGGTTTGGAAATGAGCACTATCTCATGGATTTAAAATTGGCTGACAAGCTATAAATGAAGGGTAGTGATAGATGGTGAGATATTGAGCTTAGGGGAAAAAAGCAATGCAAATGTTTAAGCACCAGAGCAATTTGACTGATGAGGAACATTTATGAGAATTATGTAATGTAGCTGAATATTGACAGAGGGTGGTGTGATAACTATCACCATGCTGAGAGAGGAACTTAGGAGACAGGCCTGAGAGATACAACTAGAAATAATGGAATATTACAAAAGCAAATTGAGCATGAAGGAAAATGTCCTAACTAGGAATCATTTTTAATTAGGAACAGTCTCCTGAAAGAAGAATTGCATGATCTATACAGAACATTTAAAATTTTTAGATGCCAAGAAACTTTGCAGATGAACTCCCTTTTACAGGTGGGGAAAACTGAGGCAGAGAAGCTTCATCCCTGTCATGACATGGCATGCCTGCAGTTTTACTCCATCATTCTGTAGCTCAGTGGCTACAATAAAAATGTCTGGTCAATTTTTGTGTCTGAGCATTAAATCAATCTCTGTTCTAGAATCAGAAATTCTTCATCTGCTTACTTCCACTGTGCTGCTGGTCATTGCTACCACGCGAACAAGTGCAGAAACTGAGCTTTGTGCGGTGCACTGGCAATGTATCCCTGTATTGCCATCCACCATTTTCTGCCCTTCTGTAGCAAAACCAGGCTGGCTGCGCCGCAAAGGGACCCTCTGTACCTGCAGAGGGAAGCAGTAGGATTTAACTCAGTAAAGCAGATCAAACAGAGGGTAAGTGTGCATTGATTAGCTATGTCATCACATGATAAATGCATTCACCCTTTCACTTGTTCCTTAATCCTCATTGATAAATAATTGCCCTCTACATCCTCTGCCTTCTCATTCTTCATATTACTGTGTTGCTGGCTTAAAAACACTAACGCTGAACCAAGAAACTGCTGTTATTAAAGCTCCCATAAAGCCTTTGATGCATACTGTTGTGTTGCAAATGAGTGCAGTAAAATAGCTTTGATTTCTGATGTTCCCACCTGATCATCTATCAAGGCCTTCATAACCTAAGGACTTTTCCAAACATAACAGGTAGCTGTGATTCAAACCTACAAGTGCTGTCAAGGTGATGCTGTCTGGTCAAAGCAGGAGTCACAACTACTTTTACTGTTTTAAAATCTGGGGTGAAAACAAATCAATAAACTGACTGAGGCTATTTCTGAGAAAGAAGAAAGAAAGAAGGGAAGAAAAAAAAAAGTACAGAGGTGAAGATTTCACAAGGTAGATTAGTAACAACTACAAGGCTGCCTCTAGCTATTTTTTATCCTCAGCAGCTCTTCCTGAATCGTGTTAAGTAATACTGAAGCACCATTTATTGATTCGCCCATTTTTCTGCTTTGCCATTATAAGAAAAGTTCATACGGATTTAAAATAAGAACAATAAGATCACGAGTTACACTTCCCACTGTAACGCTAACTGAACCTGTTTTCTTACCATGTTCCAAAAAGTAAGTAATTCCAAGGAGCCAATCGGTCAGAAAAGTGACAGGAAGACAACAGTGCATTTGAAGAATTATTTTAACTGGCCAAAAATCAAATCCTAGTGATCTAGCATAAAAGTTGGTCATTCTGTTTTTTCCTTATGGCATGCCCATGCATTTGCATGGATTTGGAGGACCCAGGAGTCTATCTATTATTACAAACTGGTATTTAGTTTTAGGAGTGTACTAATGCTGCCAGAAGACTTATTGTTCAGGTTCTGAATCCAAATGCAAATAGATCTAAATAACCAGCATACATGAAAGCCTTCAAATAATGTCTCCAGAAGGCTGGATATTTCACTGGAGAGAAGTAAAATTATATTTCCCGTTATCCATGTATCCCTAACAACTTTCATAGCTGTAATAGTTTTCAAGCATGAAATCTGAGTTGTTTACTCTCAAAATCTGTATAAGCATCAGCCACTCTTAACAAGCATTTATTCACAAATAGTTTGCACAAGCAATGTGAACATCCAGTCACCTCAAATCCATAAAGAGCTTGGATCATCAAACTCAGCCCAATCTCCAGCTATCTGCGGGTTTCTTTCACTCTGCTACTGCTTTGCTACTTGACTGGGCAGAACATGGGCCAGGGTCAGACGATAATTTCTTACTGTCCAAGAGAAAAACGGCTGGGGGTGGAGTTGGCACTCTCCCAGGCCATCAATCCCTCCGGGTGCCTCTGGGTTAGGAGGAGCCAGCCTAGGTCTTGCAACTGCAGTGCAAAGCCTGCGTGCCAACCCCGGATTTTCTCATCTGAGAAACACCACGCAGCACAGAAGGGCAGTTTTTCTGTGAGCTGTGCCTTCATAATGTCCCACAAAATGTGTGTTAATGAAGTATTTTCTCCTCACAGTTTCATCCATCCTAATGCATTTCTATTATTCATTTTACTTTTGGGCCTCCTACTCTTCTTTGCTTGCTGTTCTGTTCCCTCCCCCTTTTTAATGAATTTCTTGCAGCCGCTCAGAGTACGCTATCTTGCATAAAGTGAGACAGGAGCAGTCCAGTAAGCCAGCCCCACACGGTGGCCCCTGCCGTACACCAAGGTTTTGCCAGGCGCCTGACTGCAAGCCTTCTGAACTCGAGAGCAATTTTTCTGACAGCTCTGTCCTGTAGCGCAAATCAATCACTTGTCGTCCTTTGAGCCTGCCTGGACACTTGGGATTGCAAAGACAGAGTCCTCTGCTTATATTTAAGGGGCTACACTGAGACGAAGGCAGGCAGAGTGGCCACCAGCGCGCCGTGCACTGGAGCCCAGCAGGATATGCAATAATGACCTGTCAGGGAAGCAGGCTGTGTGCCATCACACTGTGAAATACCCTGGGGGACTTGCTTTATGAATTCAGCGTGCCTCCAGGCCAGAGTGAAGTCACACATCATTTAAATATTGTTTCATGCTTTCCTTTTAGGGTGCCTCATGCCTTTCTTTGGTCTGTTCTAATCTGTATTTCTAAAAATCAGAAAAATAAAAAGGAAGCCCTGAAAAGACCGTCCCAACCTTCCCACAAAAGCTGTGTCTTGGAGGTTTCAGATTTGTTCACACACACACCTTTTATCTCAGCAGGAGTTTGAAAAGGCAGCCAGAAAAAATGTTTTGCTAACTATTATTTGATCATTTTAAACAGGAATTGATTGCTTTGTTTTCTTATCTTCACAATTTGGCAGCCGTTTTCCAGCAAGAGGTGTGCGTTGATGTGGGACTCAGGAGCAGCTTGCTAATAGTCCTGCAGAAGAAAGGAAATTTAATTTCACATCCTTCGTGTAAAAGGAGGGTGCACAATGCAAGGACAGTGAAGCCTTCACGGGAGGTAACAATAAACCCGGACTGCCATGCCTTTGTTTGCTGATTTTATTTTTTCCTTGAACAAACACGCTAGCTCTGCCATTTTGGTGATCTTGCTTCTACAAGACAAGCATCCTTCTTTTTTCTTGCGGTACTGATGTTTATTCCCATGTACAATACAGACTGCCCAAGTGCTGCCTCCCCGGGTTGCTAATGGTCCCTGTCCCTCGGCCCCCTCCCAGGCCCGGGTCTGCGCCGGGAGCAGCCGGCCGGGCTGGCGAGGTGCAGGAGCGCCCTGCCCAGCTGCAGCCTCCAGCTGGGGGCTTCTGCTCGCCGCTGGGGCCCTGCGAGATTTTAGGGCTCCACAGATAAACTACATGCTTTGCCACGGTCATATGGAAAGGGACCAAGCAGGTTCTCCTGACTTTTGGGAATGTAGTAACTACAAGTAAGAGCCTGCTTCCATGTAGAAAGTTTGGGCTTACACTAGGAAGGGATTTTCATTTTCTAAACATCACTGTAATTTCTTCCTTTGTCCAGAAGACATTACTTTTCCTTGTGCCCCCAGCCCCTACTAGAAAAGAGTGCTTAAATATACTGGGGGAGGGGGGTGTCACAAATAATAAACTACAAAAAAAATCTCTCTGCATATGAAAGTGCTATGAATGACTCACAGAGACATGAGTCATATGGAAAAAAATACAGTTTAGATATCTGTATAGGCCTGTGTGCAGGGCTTAAAATGGTCTTAATTTCCATGAAATATAAAATAGAAGTGTGGGCATGCACTTCATTTTCTCAGCAAGCTATCACTGATAACAGCAATTCATAAGCTTCGTCACTTGGAGCTATACATTGTTCTACTCACTTGAGAGCTAAAAACGGTGTCATAGACTAGAGCCACCTCTACCAGAAGACTTTCCACTCTTTTTTTTCCTTGCATCATTAGAGACAGTGAATCGTTAAAAAGCTGAATTGATAGGCTTTCTACAGAGAACTGCAAAATAATGGTTACACAGGGAATCAATACTTAAGGGAAAAAAAATCAAGCTACTTTGATCCAAAAACTCTGTGTCTCCATTGCTTGAAATGTGCTCATGTGCCAGGAATATAGGGCTTGTTAAAATAAATACATATATTTTATCAAATAGTACAGCATAAAATCTACTTATCTTGTTGAAATATTCAGTGACTCACTCCTGCCCTGCAACTGCATTATTATATACTCTCAGCCTAAACACAAAGACAAACAACTATAAAGGGATTTTTTTCCATACTACACATATATCAAACACAGTAGTTGTAACAGCCTCCTTTCGGTAACATACATTCTTTCCTGTATCTGTATTGTCTCTTAGGTGTATAAATGAAGATGCAATTATACCTCTTCTGGAGCAGGAGGTGCATGAATCACAAAAAACCCTGTGGATAAAATGTGATCATTTACCAAGCTTTGTGTCTAAATAAAGAGCTGCAGAGAAGTGACCTGATTTGAGAAAGAGGTGGAAAGAAAGAAACTGGTGGAGGGACGCTCATTTCTTAAAAATAGAGTCTTAATCTGTTGATTCACTCTCTAATTTAACTTTTGATAAGTGTTCCTCACTATCCTTGTCTATTCACATAAGCAAGTGAAAGTATGGCTGTGAAGGGGGCGATGACAGTTCTGTTCCGTAACGTACTCAGCCAAGGTGCCCTTATTCATGTATTATACACATGGGCATTTTTAATATGTATGTTGCAGCTATTTAAAACCTTGCTAATGCTTCATGGAAAAAAAATGGAAACAGTGTACTGAGATTTCACCTATACAGCATGTCTACCCTCCCCCCCCCCCCCCCACTATTTTATAACTGGTGGCACTTGCACTAAAGCTGAATCTTTGTCACTAAAGAGTTCATCTGATTTTGCTCCGAGATGCTTTTCTCAAGTTACAGCCCTCTCTGACATCTTTGCAATGGTGCAGACTGGCTCCTGTTTTCAGAGAGCGAGCTTCCATATTTCTGAAAGCAGGAAAAACATCCTGCTCACTGTGAAGTTGAGCAGTGCGGTTGGCTGGAATTGGGGTTTTGTTCCGCTCTAAAGTTAACAAGATTAAAATCTTTCAGACCTGTATCAGTGCTGTTTGCACATCAAGTGTGTCTAAAATAAGCATCCAAATCGATGGTTGACCTGCCCTTCCCAGTACTCTTTAAACAGAAAGGAGTTTTGCTGTTGCTTGTTGTAATCAGCATTGAATCAAATTTCTGATAACAAGAATATTCAGACCTGATCTGTTTGATACTGTTGTGGTAATAAATTCATCCAGATACACTCTTTAATGTATCTGAACCACTTTCCAAGCAACAGATATTTGTTTACTGATTCTGTTTGGCAAGCTGATTAGAGCATTCACAAGTATATATCAGAAAATGTATAAACTCTTTAAGATTATAAACATTGCACCCCTTTTCATGGATTTACATTCAGATACCCAAGTAAAAATAATGGGTAATATTAAAGGCCTCACACAACTGAAAAACAACAGGGTCATGTAAACGGACATGGCTCTCATCCAGCTGCACGGAGAAACTGTTTCTCAGTTCTTAGGTAAAAGAGCACTGGCTCATAAACATATGAACTGTGCTAATATCACAAGCCTTTGCCTCTTTGACTACCTGTTCTTACTACAGCACACACAAAAAATAAGATACTATCACCTATCTTCAATTATAGGTCAGATATTCAATGCTTGTTTGAAGAGCAGCAATCTCCCGGGTTCAAAGTCTTATTCAGCGCAGCTTGCCCCCCGCTAAAGTGTCCTAAAAATAAATGCATTTAAAGTTTCTCACGGCCCTTGCACAGGCTTTTCCTTTTAGGATAGAAATTTGAATCCAGCGGAGGTCAGCAGAAAGGAGCTGGAATTATCCTCCTAGGCAAACAGTCGTTTGTAGCCGCTGGAGGAAGAACATGGGTCTCCTCTGCTTCCCGGGCTGCCGTCGCGTCTCTCGTGAGAGCAACCACTACCAATAAACACACTTCATGGGCTTCACAACAGAAAGCCTAGAAATTGAACAAACTCATGACAGAATATTTATCATCTTAAAAAAAGTCATCACCACACTCTAGAAATGAGTTGTTAATACCATTATTTACATAGTTGCCAAATAAATACATGATGTGTGTATACACTTTCATTTGTTGTTATCGTAACAATATTTGAAGTGGGGCAGATTATGCCAATTCAAAAAAGGTTTCCCAATATTCCTTACAGGAATCTTTTGTTTAAATGAAACTTGTAAATCACTTCACTCTCTTAATATACAGAAGATACTATATGTGCAAATTATCCCTTACCACTGCTATTATTGTTAAAATATTAAATATGATAAATCTAAGACATTTTTCACCGTCCGGCTTATAAAACTTTTTGGAGGACTAAAATAAAATGCATGTCATAAATATGTTTACATGTATATATGTTAAATACCTCTATATAGTCCATCATTATCATAGTTACATTGCTGCATTTTAATGGCTTTATTCTACTGAAATGAAGCCTATGAGAATGATTTTTCCTTCAGCATCAGTTAGAAGAGAATCACCCTCAGCTGTGGACGTCTTTTTCCCAGAAAAAAGTGTTCTTTTTTTTTTTTTATGTTGTATAGACATAGGGGACTATAATACATACTACCTGACTGAACCTCTGCTGTAACGTGATATTACAAACTATACACTTGACAATGCTGATATTTAATTCATGGATTTTTCCATTTGAATCGACTACGAATAGAGCTCCCACACTGACTCTTAGGCAATACAACACTGTAATAGGCTTTAGCACCTCAACTCAACCAACTGCATCCTTGGGCCTATAAAAATCTATTAATCAAACAGTATTAGATGTTTCTAATAATACAAGTGAATGCAAAAACTAAATTCTGCCTTCATTCATTGTAAACATAAGTAATAGACCAATTCTTAATGCAAGTTCAGTCCCATTTTTCTTTTAGACAAATGCTATAGGACTATAAACAAAACATATGGTCAGCTTTTTTGTTTCTGTCAAGAAAATGACTACTGCTAATTACCAGTGTTCTTGGCAGGCTCAGCAAAGTCCAGGAAGATATTTTCAAGAGCCATCAGATTTTCACACAAAATGAATTTTAGGCTGTAAACAGCACACATGGCTTGCCCAAAGAATAGACTTTATTTTTAACACACATATTGTTATTGAATTAAATGGCAAGGACTGCAACTGAGTTAGAATCATAAATACCACAAATACACAAGAGAGTCCTGTGCAATAGTTAAAGTATGCAATGGCAAGCAAAGGAAGAGGGGTCTGATGCCTGATTTCATCACTTAGAGGGTTAAACTCTTGCGCGAGTTTGAAGAAGTAGCTGATCTGCACTTTTTCTCAGTCTGGCCATATATAACCTGGGGATAATAGTAACACCAACACAATATACTTTGAAATCTTCCTATTAAAAATGCTAAGCAATGTTACAACCATTAAAACCTCACTAAATTTCTTCTTAATACGAGTACAGTAAATTTATGTCTGCCTCATTTCCCAGACTGTGAAGAGTTTCCTGGTGAGAACAGGCCAAAGCACGGCTTGCTCTACAACCATGGTCTCACTGCAACTGTGATATGCCCAGCCTGGAAGCATTGCTTTGGGGTAGAAATAGTGAATGCTGTAAACACAGTCGGTCTTGTAGAGTGCACAGAGTCCTTGTCATGATGGCAGGAGCAGATCTGTCTTTGCAGGCCATTACCACCCATGGGCTGAGAACAGAAGTCCCAGTTCAGCAAAATAATGTGCACTAAATTTTCTCACATCACAGAAAAGTTTGCTCAATCTTCTGAGTGACTTCTTTATTAAGAAATCAATTCTTACTGCCCATTCATCGAGCAAGCCAATCTCTTATTCTAACTGGAAGGTTTTCAGACAAATAATACCTTCATAGTATTTTCCCACCACATCCTACAGAAGACCTCCTGAAGAAACAGCTACACAGCCATTTGGCAGTTCTTCTGGAAATCCCCTTCGATATCTCCTTTGTCATAATCCCCCCAAAATAAGAGATTAAATCACAGCGCTGATATTGCTGCTTAGTCTGCAAAGTCATGTGCACCTTTCTGCCCATCTGTCTTAAAATCCATGTGCTGTCTTTTGCCTTCCACCTAGATTGTAAATTTTAGGCATTAACTAAAGGGAACCTAGACAATGCTGTATCTCTTTGGTGATATAATGTATGAATAATAATTATGCTAATAGGATCAGTTCAAGAGAAAAAGTGGCACTAACAGTCAGCGACCAACATAGTCAAAAGAACAAATATTACAATGATACTTTAAATTGACAGTGATGTTCTGCTAGGACAATAATATAATAAAATCAGAGGCCTTGGGGAATTTAATGCAACTCCAATGAATATGAAAGAAGGAAAGCAGAGAATAAGACCTTGAACTGTAAATCAGAAAATGTTGGTTCAACTTGGCCATTCAAGCAGAGTATTGAAAAGCGGCAAAGAGAGGCATCACTGTTAGTCCCTAGGAGTTAATGTAATATACGTCACCACTTTACTTTGGTTGAATTGGAAGGAGAAATCCAACCACTAAAGTGAAATATTCCACATGTCATTAAAAATGTTATGTATTTTTTTTATTTCTTTCATGACATAGAGGCACTGAGATATGTAGTTTTAAATTTTGGTGGTATTAGTGGCACCCTCAGGGGATGCATTATTTAATATTGTACCCTAAAATACCAGCTATTTCCACTGATGGTATTCTTCAAGGAAAGAAGAGTTCATCTGTAAGGAACAAACTGAAGGACTGTGACTTAAGTTTGCATTTACTATCCCTTTTCATCCACTTTTTTCACTGTGAAATTCAGATATAGATAACAGTTTATAATCTATTATTTCAAAGATGTGGGTAGAGATATATAAAATGAAAGATGTTCATCCCAGTGAGTGATTTAAAATTTTTAACTTTTCTTTTTCCCGCAATAAGAGGTCCTAGAAGTTTAACTGGGAAAACTGCGATAACACTGAGAGAGTGAGGGAGAGACCCAGTCCAGAGGCCTGGGCATGGGGGTGTGTCGCAACCTAAAGCCAGCCTTTTAAATCCAGTAACCAACTTTGTTCCTGGCATTTTGCTGGAATGTGAGAAGGAGGTTTATAGCCTCTGTTGTGGCCTATTTCACTACTGAACCACAACTAACTTCAAGAGAAGGAGAATTGATTTGGTCACTGAGATAACTGAAATGTTTAAACAAAGGTTCCTGTGTACACTGAAAGAAAGTCTTTCATGAAAAGCTTTGTCCGTCTTAAAAGAGAGCTCAGAAAGCGAGACGTGATGGTGGCCATTAGAGAGTGGGCGGATGAACGTGAAGTGAAGTGCTGTTTGTGAAGTGCTGCCTCGCCTGTCTCAGGAGAGCAGCTGCCAAGCACACTCGAGAAGCAAAGCTGAAATCAGACATCTGTATGTGCACTGCGTCCACCATGTTTGCTCTGAGGAGAGGGAACCATATGAAGCAAGACAGCAAAGGTGAAATCCAGCAAGACATCCTACTTTATTGCCATGGCAACCCTGCCCTGATGAAAAGTAGAAAAACAATAAAACATCTTTAGGAAAAAAAATCAGTGCTATGTACCAAGGGAATTGAGGAAGATGCACCTTAAGGAAGAGCTTGACATTTCCACCATTTGGTGACTCTTTGAAACAAAGGTATGGCTGCAGCTTTTTCAAGCTATGGAGCTAGAACATATTGTACTTGATAAATTATTTAGTTTGTTTAGCAGCTGAATTCTGAATTATAAGTGAAAGCTGTAGTTACAGATTAGAATCTTTAATGCCACTGTAGCCAGACAGAATATTATTGTTGCGATTTTCCTTGATGTCTTTTGACATCTGTCATCCTTTAGCACCAGAATCACCTTTCCTGCATTAAATCTTCCAGGATGGGTGAGAATGAGAGTGTGAATGTGAATAAATATGTGTGTGTGTGTGTGTGTGTGCACGCGCGCCTGTGTGATATATATGCAAGCATATGTCTAGGTCTGTATGTGTGTGCTTATAAAGAGTTTTATACATTTATGTCTATTGTATCTGACTATATTTGCTGTTGATTATCATGTAGATTGAATTAGATTTGGTACAGGGTCCATACAGACCCTGGGATCAGGGGGCCCAGCAATAAAACATCTGCTGGTAAAGGAAGCAGCGACCACGTCTCACACCGCGGTAGTAATGATGAGGAACCAATATACAACAGAAGAGTGCTCAGTGCAGGGGCACAGCAAGGGCAGACGGAAGAGGCTCGTGCAAGGCAGTTTGTCTGCGCAGCTCTGGTGGGAGGTAAAGCCGCACTCCCGCTCCCACTGCCTCCCGCTTGCTCCAGAAGGCTCCTGGAATGGAGCAGCAGCAGCAGTCACACAGCCTGCCATTCCCTGTGTTGAAGCCTTCTTGTACAGCAGGGGACTTTGGCACGGAAAGGTGTAATATATATCTTCCCCAGCCTTAGAGAATCTGATCTAGTAGAGGTATGTTTGCCAGACATAATCCTTTAATTTTCATCTATTATTTGCAAACATTCTGTTGCAGAACTGATTTGCATGGACAATAGATATTCTAATTTCATACAGTAATGAGAAAAGCAATAAGACTGTCTTACCAAAGGGCACTTTTAAAACTAAATATTACTTGCTGTTTTAAACAGCATATATTTGATATGGCTCTTACTATTAGTATTAACTGTAGCTAAGCCATTATGGTGGCATCTAGAGATCCTATTTCAGGTCAGAATTCCAGTGTATAAGGTGGTAGATACGTCCAAGAATAGAAAAAGAAGAATTTATCTTATGAATAGACAAAGAACAGGAGAACCCCTCCATACTTTTAAATGTGGAGGTACAGAGAAAGCAAGCAGCTTATCCAGTGGACACCACTAGTGGGGTTCATCTGACCAAAACTGTATCTGAGCTAGTCACCTTGTGCTCCCAGAGGACAGCAGAAGAGGTCTATCCAACAGTTCAATGGATACTGCAATACGACCCTTCAATGGATAACTGCAATAGCTCACAAGACCCTTGCCAGAAAATTGTCTATTTTTCTCTAACGATTTTATAAGAAGCATAGAGTGCAAGATCAGTTATAGATGTCCAAGCTGTAGAAATCTCATGGTAGGTGAACTGAAGCCTCTGCAGGGATGGGATGTGAAGGGGAGAACAACTACACGCAGACCACTCAATTCCCAGGCCAGAGCTTTACACAACACTTCTTCCCCTCTCTCCACACACATAACTCAATAGGGAGATTATCCCACTTCCTTAGCCCGGTCTGTTCATCCCACCATCGCACTGACATGTGTGTTCCCAGCTTTGAGCTGCAGTTTCTCCCTGGCTCTTCAGCACCAGCCCAGCAGCCTGGTGGAAAGAGGGAAGAGAGGGATGTCCTCTCCATTCCCATCCTCTCCGCAGCCCAGCAGAACAGCTGTGTCACCATCATGTGAAACAGTATGAGCTCTCCACTGGCACTACATTATATCAATAGACAGATATTCAAAAGGAGATCTAATACATACAGATACAGTCCTATAGAAAAGCTCATGGAAAAATTCTGGCAGGTATGAGAACACATTTTTGAAAGGGGCACTGAAATCTAATCCCTTCATAACAGGAAGGATAAAAAGCTTGGCACTGTAGTAAATCCACACCTTTTTTACTCTAAAGGGAAGCTACGGCCTTTAGTTTCTACCACATTCATCAGGAGCCATGTCAGAGTTTAACACAATACTGCATTAGTGCATGATGTAAAATGGAGTTATGATCACAAGAACTTGCAATAAATTTTGCATGCCTATGAGCAATAACTCAGCAGCTGGTGTGTGCCACCACTATGCTGTGTAAAGCATATACAGACTTTTCTTTGAAATAGCAGCAATTCAGAAATATGTTTGCTTTAATAAAATTGCAGAGATGACATGCTGTCCAGTACCAAAGAAAAGAATGTTTGGGCATTTTCAGAAATAGTTCATTCATGTGGAAGGGACACACGTGCATTGTGGCCAAGGTCATGGAGACCGTGGATAATTCACTAAGAAAGACACCACAAACTAAAGTGCCTTAGAACAGAAATAACAACAGCAAAGCAAACTTTCCACACTGAGGATATGAGAGGAAGAGCTTTCTTCTTGCAAGGTGTGCATCACTCCTACTAATATTAACCAGAGATATGGCTTCCTGTACTTGCCATCAATATTAATGAGAGGTGCACGTGCCACTAATGTTAATGGGAAATACACATGCGTGTAACACCCATTAATGATCATTAGATATCCACAGGAGAACCCTCATTAATGCTAATGAGCGTTGCACGTATATGTAATTCCCATCAGTATTAACCAGAGATCTATGTGCATGTATTGCCCATTAGTGTTAATGAGAGATATACATGCATGTGGCTGAAACTGTCATTAATGTTAATGCGATGTGTGCAGGAACTGACAAAAGAAGATACTTTATCTTGATAACTGTAGCTTGCCCTTTGTGTTTGGGTTCTAGTGCATCTTTAGGAAATGAGTTACTTCTATTAATAATCTAGTTTGGGTAATACTATGGTCTCATATCTAAGTACTGTGCAAAATTAAGACAAACTGCTGAGATCCATTTTTCAAATGCTGTTCAGTCTCTCTCTCTGTCATGGATGAGAGTATGGCAATTTGGGTGTCTATGCCAGGGTGGTCAGGATGTTAAAGCTGGCAAGTACATGCTTTGCTTCTATGGGTTTTCATCAAAACTGTGCTTCTTAATTGCAATAAATCTCACCTAAAGCTGTACTTGCTCCGATAGGCTGTTAGGTAGCTGCGATCTACCTTGAACTTAGGTCCTTTCAGCTTTGGAGAATCGCTGGGGTCGGTGAAATTTGCAGCAATTTCTGGTAGAGGTATTTAGCCCCTAACTGATTGGAGGTGTGTGTGGAGGATGACGAGTGGGCTTGAGTGGGCTTTTTCCTTATGTGAAAAGAGTCAGTGGACTTACAAACTGGAAATGTATTGGCATCAGCCTTTGCTATTACAGAGGGATATTGCCATCTTCTAAGCCTGCCTCTTTAGGGTTAAATCATCTGAATTTTGCAGCATTTCTTTCATATTATGCAAAAGCCCACAGATATTCAGACAGTGAGAAGACTGTGAGAGGTGTTAAAATTAAAATCAATGTTGAAAAATAAATTTCTGCTAAATCCTTCTTATTTAAAATTTTAAACAGGGCACGTCACACATACAGTCTTAGAAAATCTCAAAGCTTCTTTAGAGAAAACAAGTTTTATTCTTCACTGACAAATACCTTGTACTGTCACGTATGCCTTGCAAAGTAAGTGCAACAAAACAGCAAGGTAGAATATCACACCTACTTTGCACCATATACGCTGGTCCATACAGAAATATCTGAGAAGGACGGGGGTCTGCAGGAGGTATGGCACTATAAGTATCTCGTGTCCTTTTAATTCCCCTATCTGTTCTGGAAAAGGTCTTATTTATTAAGACTGGGAGATAACAGACTGGTCAAAAAGAGAACTTGACAGTTCAATGAGCCATATGTTTGTAAGAAAAGTAAATCTTCTGTTCTATGCTGCAACACTGCTTTACGCTTACAAAAGCTTTGGGAAAACTGCCATGTAACACTACTGTCTGTAACAGGGAGGGCCAGGCTGCACACTATGCTCATTGCATTAGTGAATCCAGTCTAAGAAATTCTTGCTCCCCACCTTATCCCACCCCAGCCATTTATTCCCTTGCTCACACCACATCCCTCAGTCGTGCCAAAACTGTTTGTGGAACTGTGCTATGAAGTACATCACTGCGATTAACTGGTTTAGAAAAATCACGGAGTACTATGGTGGTTTGCTGGGGGCTTTTCTTTTTCTTTTAGCCAGATCATTTGATAATCCACATTATCACAAACAGTTGTATCAGCATAGCTGGGGTGGGAGGGGAGAGATAAAAACTGCCAGCACAGTGCAGGAACAAGCATTTTGGGAAAGGTGTTTAGCATAAGGGAAAATGTCTCGCAGCTCTGCATTCTCAGGTCCATGGGCGAAAACCCTGAGCAACTTCTGGAGGCAGTAGAAATGCAGCATCCTCTGGATTCTCAAGGACCAATACCATACACTAGAAAACAATTAAAAAAACACTGAAAAACACACAATAGGTTCTTTCTTCGACTAATTACTTTTGTGCATGTCCCATCATGCTATGTAAGCAACACCTGGTCTTAATTGCATTATTCCTACCAACCAGAAAGCAGAGGTTCCAAGTTAGAGGAGCAAATATAAAATTAAAGCAAAAACCCCTCCAAACCTAAAGAAAATAACCACAAAGTGAACTCCTGGAAGAGCATGCACTCGATTCTAAGGACTAAGGAGTTTAATTTGGCACCGTGCTTCACATTAACAGCAGACTAAGAACTAACAAAAGTCTACCACAAAAACATGACTTAGGGCTCAATTTTCCTTTCTGAGCATGTAACCTTTGTTTACATATTTGCAGCTCTGGGGCTCAGCAGGGTATTCAAGTGCTCCTGATTTTAATTAAGGGAGTAAAATTTGCATATGAAACACCCCTCTTACTGGTGTTAATGCTGCAGCAATGCCAGCAGCATTGAAAGAACTACGAAAAAAGGCAGAAATCCAAAAAAATACAACACTTAATCAATTTTGCATCATTAAAGTAAGGGAAGGAACAGAGATGGCAATATAAATATTTCCAATAATATAGTTAACATGCCTGAACTGAGATTCTGGTCCAGCTTTTAACTGAAGAGGTGTTTTCATGGGTGATACCAGATCCTCATGCTGTCCCAGAGAGTCTGATATAAATGACACAAGCTGAGATTTTGCCATTCCATGGGAAAGCCATGCTCAGGTGAAAAGCTTTGTAGTCTTGAGCAACTGCTGTTCACAGAAGTGCCTTCCCAGCCTAGAAAGAGAGAGAAGAGAGAGAAAGAGTTATTTATGTCTGAGAAGTAAACACAAATATCTTGGGCATTCACACAACACTCCAGCTTGCTGCTATGGCTTCCCTTCTTTGGGATCGCTAGAAACACGCAGATCCTCTACAGAGGATGATGACAAGTATCAGTGCAAGGCAAAGTCCAGTATACGCATTATCTCAAAAACAGAATAAATTCTGTGTGGTTAAGATAATGCCATTGAGATATTCACAGATACACCAGAAAGCTGGAATTTTTCAAGCAAGCATGCACGGGCTACCAGGAGATTGGAAGGAGTTGTGGGTTTTCCATGTTAGTGTATAGGTTTCTCCACCATAATTTGGGCAGTGGCATAATTCCCACTGATCCGCTCACCTGCAGAAGGCCCTCCTTTCAACAGACACAGATGCTTGGCACTATACAATATCGTGCTGTACTGCTTGGCGCAATCTAAGTTTCCATCCAAGCACCTGGGTGGTTACAAGGGGTTACAGTCCTTGGAGCACAGTGAAGGCATGCACCACGGAGCTCAGTGTTTCCGTGGTAGCATTGGAGCTGCACCATACTACAAAAAGCAGTATACAGAACAAGCTCCAGAGGAGCCATTGTAGTCTGTCAAGTAAAATATGCCCTCTTAGAATTGCTCAAATGCATATTTACATGAAAGACTGAAAATACAGAACTGGTCTACTGAACAAACACTGCAGTAAGCTTCAGAGCCATTACAGTCTACTGAGTAAATAAGAAGAAGTTTTAAAAGGGTCCAAGTATGTATTTTCACAATAGGACAGAATTGCTTCAGAGGAAACTACTGTGTCAATGTCTATGAGTGATTTCCTTTCTTTTCCTTTTTGTTTCACCATTTAGCCTAGCTATTACATATGCTGCTTGCATAATGATACACGGTTCTTTCCAGATCCTGGTCACAAATTATAAGAATCTGCCTGGAAATTCATCCAATACTAAAGACACAGCATCTTAGCTGATGGGATTTTAGGCAACAGCCTCAGCAAACACTTTAACAGAAGCTGGGGGTAAGGGGAATGAAAGGTGGTGATGAGAAGGGCAAAGATATTTTCTAGCAAATTGGTAAGAGTTGAAATGGCCTCATATACACCTACTGCAGACTGCAGCCTTCCCTTTATTTTCTGTTGTATTTTTCAGCTTGCCTCTTCTTTCCCAAACTAATAATAGAAAGAAATCTTTTCATAACACTCCATTTCATGACAGAGATAAAAACCATCTTCATCCATGGCCACAATTAGGTTCAGTTGCCATTTTATTTCATCCTATGACTTCAAAGGGCTTACAGAGAATAAAACTAATCACAAATCTGATTCACCTACTCTGTGAAATACAATAAATTAAGACCATCCAAAGAATTGATTCCTACTAGCAGTTAACAGCAAGTTTGTTGTCTAATTATCCAGTGCCAAACTATTCATAATTGACATTCTCACAGCCTAGGAACAGCTAAGGTAATAGCTCTACATTTTGTTCTCACATCTCTCAATCAGGAGGTACTCCTCTAGATTTTGCAACTGCAACTGTGAGTAGAATATTTGCATGTGAAATACTCTTATGCATTGTCCCAAGAGCTCTGCTGAAAGCTTCCTGTAGGAGGACCTTTCTTGGTCCCACGAAAAGCAGTCAATTAGCTCCAGGGAGGGTTTCTTCACTGAACACACTAAGTAACATCATCCAGCAGTGAGGCAGCTAAAGCCCCAGTACTTATGATACAGAGCAATGGAGACAGACCTTCGCAGCCTCGTCTTCACTCACATGTGCAATAGACAGAAAATACAAGGAAGAGAAGCCATATTAAAAAATAAGTTATTCTTAAAACAAACTGTAAAGAAAAACAAAAGGCAATACACTATCCTGCTTAAAGAGAAACAGTAGAAAATCTGCAAAGAGTTACGGAAGTTTAACTTAAGGAACCCAGAGAATGAGTTTCAGAAAGGAAAGGGGTAATGTCTCAGCTAAGCATGTCAGCCAGAGTCCCTTTGCATTAGCCTCTGGAGACAGAGAGAAAAGCATCTCCAGGAAGGGACTCCTCTCCCCTTGCCCTACAACATTGCAGAATAGACTATATGCAGAACTGGATACCGATGAGGGAGAGCTTAGGCAACCGGTTTAAAACAGATGCTTTACTTTTCAGAGAGTTTAAGTTAAATGAGATTAATTCTGCATGTGGCATCAGCAGTTGAGGTTTCAAGAAATATATCAAATGTATGTACACAGCACCACCGACTACAGACAAACAACAATTTTCTACACCAGGTTAGCACTTAACAATAGAACATCATAGCGTTCACTCAGCTTTTATGGTGACTTTCAGTTAAGTATAAGAACCAAACCCAAAGTTTTCTATAGCCCAGAAATTGTTGACAGTTGGAAAGAAAACCATAGAAACACTGAACTTTCATGGAAGCTCTGTGAACTCAGAGACAGAACACACTTTGAATGATTTTAATTTTACACTGTATATTTCAAACAGCTCTAATGAGACACAGCTTCCAGCAATCACCAGATCCATTGCACAGGATATGTAAAAGGATTTCTCATATGGAGAACCATACTTCTGGTATCAAAAGAAATACTAATTTTGAAAAGAATGCTCAAATAGTTTCTGAGATCACCTACTGGTTTCATGGGGGCTGGTAAGAGTTTTTATTCACAAATGATTTGTCAGTATCTCTAGGGTTTCTCCATACAAGAGAAATGGTAAATTCTCTTTGGTCCCACAGCAAAATAAAAAAATCCAGGGTGTTTGATCAGCTATATAGTAAGGATGTAAATCATTAATGAGCATCTGTGTGCTTTTCATTTTAATACCCTGTTATGCAAAATAAAATGATTTCCAACATTTACTAATGTGATCATCTTTCCAGAAGAGAAATCAAAGACTTTGTGTTTTTTTCCTGTGAAGTGAATATATGATTTGTCAGCTGCTAGAAAATCAACATTCTTATGGAAAAAGCCATGCATTTGTATACCATTACATTACAGTTAACCAAATTGTTCAATGCTCTCTGAGAAAAGAAAGCAGTAACACTTCCATCTATGTGCTGAGTCCATCAAGCCACAGTGCCTTTCAACATTAAAAATAGAATTAATTCTTCCACCAATTGCAATTGTAATTTAGCAGAACTCCTGCTTTGTACTTCACCGCACCACAGTCCAAGGAGACTTACTGAATTCACATGGAAAGGTCTGCTTAGGCCCATGCACACTTGACAGGTTTGCAAGGCTCTGGCAAGGAAGAAGTAAATGCAGGTTTGTTGGAGACAGAGACACACTCCCAAACACAGCCAAAGGTATGATGTCTTGCACTGGGGAAAACTAGGCAGAAAGTGCCCCTCCACCCCTCAGGCCCATAACTGGGAGGTCTGACACGGTATCGGGTGCATATCTGTACGGTGAAATGCCCATACTCACCTGGCTGCTACAAGCTACCGAAACCTCGCGTGAGCAGCCCAGCTGCCAGCAGGCCTCGGCAGTGGCACAACGTGAAGTGATTTGGTGTGCTGCCTGCTCGCTGGGTCCTACACCCAGCCAGCGCCACTGGAGCTCAGCCACCTGGGCTGAATAGCCAAGGACCTAGCAAAACGTGCCTCTTACTCTTTACTTGGCAACTTACACATTCAAAAAACAGTTCAGGATTTCACAGCTATTTGTCACCTGGCTAAACACCACTTTATGTGGCAGAAACAAAATCTGACCTCTTAGGGAGAACATATGCCAATACTGTCCTGATTAACTAACAGTCGTTACCGTACACTGTCATCAGTTTCCACAGAGATAGACCCAGTAAAGCAGCTATCCCTATTCAGCATTCCCAATTAAGTAGAGTATGCAGTAATAATATTTTACATTTATATAAGGCATTCAGCCTCAAGCACTTTATAACAGTGCTCAGATACCATTGTGATGAGTGTATTATAAATACCTCCATGTAGCCATGCTGAACTGCACTAGCTTTTCAAGGGGAAGGCAGCAGCCAATTGGCGTACTGTTTTCTGAGCTACCATGGCTGTAAGAACAGCATTGCAGTGCCCCTGAGATAAACCCATGCTATTAAAAACAAAAAAAAATTTCTGGAGTTTCTGAATCTCCCTTGGGCAGAAAGATATTCAGCTTTAGATCTAATCAGAATAAATCCATGTAATATAATGCACAGAACTCAATCAATTTAATTTGAGAAAACAGCCAAGACATCTCTTCCTATATACAAATCCACAGATCCTGAAGATTAAATATTTCAAAATCTGATGTTTGGACTGCTAAGCTCCGTTTTCCAGTGACTGAATGCTGAATTATTGTCAAATGCACTTTCCTACTTTCAGTGTCTAATTTCACTTTTATTTCATTCTTCCACTGTCGAAAGTATTTCTCACTAACCTCCCATTTCTTCCACCCTTCATTTTTGGTTATAATTCTCCATTCTGTGAATCCAGAGAATATCTCATCTCCAGCCACATTTTACAAATGAAAACGGAAATGACAATGAGGTATTAAATACTTAGCTATCACCTTTCTGTGCAAGTATTGTGCAACAATTTGCAGCCAGAGCATATACAGCATCTTGTTGATCATGCTGTAACATGTATACATAGTCCCTTTTCCTTGTTAAGACTCCTCCCTCAAAGTTGACTTGTGGGAGGGATCTTAACACTCTTGAAGTCTTCGTGCTTGAAGTGCCTGTAGTTTAACAAACAGCCCAGCTATTTATTGTGAACAACTCTTTCCATCTGCCCCCTTCAACAGATATTACGCTCAGCTAATAGAGAAGCTAAACAATTTGTTTAGATGGTCCTGTCCTCAGTTGGAACACGTATGTATTTCTCCAGAATAAAGCTAGTTTTTTCACATCGAAGATGCTGATAAACTTTTGCAGACTTATCACTTCATTAGGAGACATCAGCTTTCAGTTCTTCTGCACTTCTGCTGTGTTTTGTATATCCTATGAAAATACTGTTTGTAAAGTGCCATATTTTAATATACTTGTACAGAGAGAAGCTCAGTAAGATTATGGGTTACGGGACTCAGGAAAGATGAATATATTAGTCTCCTTTTCTTTAACACTGACCTCGCACTGGATAGGAAATGAGGGGTAACACATTGACACTGTATAAATTCCAATAGCTGCTGGCCATCCCTGTTGTTCATACCTAGATCTATGCGTTTTGCCTTGTCATCGTCCGTCAGGCTTCTCGCGATGAGGAGGTTCCTCGTGGATGAATTCCTCTCCAGTGAACTGCTCAAAGCCAAAGGGTGGTCAGCAGCCCTGAAGAGTCCAGACCACGTCACTCCAGGTCCCATGGCATGTCCACCTCCAGCCTCGTGTCCCACCAGCCTTTGTTTAGACCAACATCACTGGGTAGGCAGTTGCCCAAGCAGCTACACTGCTGTGGAGTTATGCACATCACAGTCATACTAATGACTACTGCTTTAAAATTATGTACATACAAAATAGCATAAGTTGAACTACTGTATAACTTTGGTATTTAACAAAGGCCTATATGCATGGCACATGCACTCTTTATGCCAGAGTACGGGCATGAACCTTATAGGAGAAATCAGTTGAGTTATCCCCCAACGAAGCCTCTGTTAACAGAGCTTTTTCGCAGTGGGAAGGAATATATTTTATTGCCATTCTCTCATTACTCAAAAATGGATGAGGAGGTTTTGCTCAACCTTGCAGAAATTAAAATATTACTTTTGAGAAGGACTAGGTTCAGAAAGCTTTTTAAGCACCTGGTTAACTCTGGTATGTGCTTACCATTGGTTGTGAGGGGACTTAATTCACTTTCACTTAACGTGTGCTTTTTGAATAGAGACGTTTTTCAGAATCAGAGTGGAAATACTGCAAAGTTTAGCCCTGTAGGTGAATGTTTTGGAAGGTTAATAACCTGTGGAAATAGAGGAGCCCTATGTTATGTTTAGTACTCACTACAGCTGAAGGATGAAATAGAGACTCACTTCATCCAGCCGTTGAGATGCAGCCACCTGTGGGGAGTAATGTGCCAGCTCTTTAGTGCAACAGTGCAAAACCGTTTAAGTGGGAAGTGAAGCGTTATCCCACAGTCCAAAGGGAGTGTTTGCCATTGTTGTTGCTGAACAGCATGACATTCTTCTCTGGGCGGGAGGCAGTGTCTGCATAATGCTTCCTTCAAAAGGATTTGGGTTTGGAGGCACAGGAAATGGGATCACGCCATCAGCTAATCAATAACTCACTGCCATGGACCAATCTCCCTACTTAGCACTGGAAGACAACCAGCAGAGACAACAACGTGGGCAAAGTGAATGTTAGTTAATGTGAGTGCCTGCACAGAAGGCTGTTTTTATTTATCAGTCTTATAGAACCCTTAAAAAGAGACTCAAATATTTGGTACAATGAAATAGCTTTAGCATTTTTGCTATAGCTTGAGGTCACAGTTTAACTAATATAACATGAGTTTCCTTTCTTTTCCATCAGAATTCATTGTTTCTTCATAATTAAAATGAAGTGAGTTTCTCCTATAAGCTCAGGTTTAAATTTGATCCGAATTTCAACCAGATCAAATCTATTCACTTTACAAATCATCTTTATCCTTCCAGGGTAGGACTGGGAGGGCAAGGTGAAAGTCTGGAAAAACTTCTGCAAGAGACAACGCAACAGAAAAAGTAAACTGCAGAAGACCAAAAAGCATAATTCTAATTCTCTGAAATGATTCATTAAAGGAAACCACCCTTTATATAGGTTAAATGTATTGACTGTGGTATTTTTATCCCCTCTGCTATTCTTTCCTTAAGCTCAAGGAATTGAATTCCCCCAGATTCACAAGTTCCTCCCCCGCACGCTGCTCCCCAAGCAAAAGCACTAGAGTGGTTTTAAAGACTGTAAAAATGCAAAATCATAAGATTCTGTGTTGATCAAGTCTCCCTAAATGCTTATATACACTTTGGCCTGAAGGTGGCAACATTGAATAAAATTCTGAGGAAAGACCTTTCACATAGAGATGCCTTTAATTAAAGTTTTATATTTTTAAACAAATATTCTTCTCCCCCCTTATTTATTCACAATGTGTTGAGAGAAATATGGTGGGGTATCATACATTTGTTTCAAATAACCTTGAGTGCACGTTATGCAAAATTATTTGTAAATTAAAATGAAAGCAGATGCACATGTAATGTATACATAAGCCAAGCCCTCCAGCTCCTCAATTTAAAAGCAATTTAAAATATTATAGGCTCTATGTCCCTTTTCACAATATTAATATCAATAGATGCTCTTAACTCCAAATCAAAATCAGTGCTGATTCTTTCAAATCAGAGCTTGCCTTTATGCTAAGTTATTTCACCTGTATTCAGTAAATGTTGTGTTATAGAATGTGATGCATTAATCAAGTAATAGGACCTGGCAGTCTGTGCATTGCGCTGCAGAACGGCACAAGCCGGGCGCACTGCAGAACAGCGGGTGAAGCCCTGTCTTGCCAGTTCACTCTAGATGGGCTGCGAGTCAGCAAAGCAGCCTGGTCCTGGTTGTTTTGCGGAAAATTCAAAACCAAAAGGATTTTAAATATTATTTCTAAGTTATTAGTTTAAAAAAAAGTTTTTAACCTTCTTTCTAAAAAGGAAACCTCTAAACTCTTAAAAATAAATGTACAAGTAGATACCTAACTTTGGATTATGAAGACGATACTTCATTTTTCTTTGAATTTCTTAATCTTTCTTTTATATTTCATTTTTTTCAGGGATTTCCACAGTGCTCTGTGATTTTTCTTTTGACTTCTGGAAGATTCAGTGTTTTCTGCTATCTCACTGATTACTGTCCTTGAGGCTACTTGAAGAAAGGTATTATACATGGATACATGTATCAAAATAATACTGTTTTACATAGTCCTCACTGGTAAGGCTACATCTGCACTGCTCTGAGCATTCCTTGCTAGGAAAGAGTGGTCGATTAAAAGGGAGATTAAAAAACAACAATAACAACGACAAGAAATACTTAACTAGGGCAGCCCACCCCCCCCCCAAAAAAAAAAAAAGGCTCAAAGTTCAGAAGGCAGTAACTACTGTATTAAGAATGGTTAGGAGAAAAAAACCCACTGTTGAACTTGCCCTGTCTAGAGAAAAGATGACATGATAACAGGCTGTGAGTACTTACAAAGAATTAATAAAAAGGAGGAGGTGGAGGCTGATGTGGGAGGATTGTTGGCAGCACTGGGAAAGCAGGTAGAAGTATAGTAATAGCTTAAAATTACTGAAGGGAAAAATGTAGATTAAATAGTACAAAATGAGAGAACAGGGAGGTAATATGGCAGAGAGGGTCACTGATTTCAAGGCAGATGCTCATCCCTGAGGAGCATGTTAACCTACACTGTTTGCAGAGGCTGGCGTAGGTGACTCCAGAGGTATTTTCAACTCTAGTGCATATGGGTCAGATCTCTCCTCTTTATGGCAATAAGGCAAGGAGGACTGTTTCACACAGAGCACCCTGCTGCCGGAGGGTGCTAAGCAAGCCGGGAGCTTGGCTACGTGCACCCTGCCGGTTCCTGCACCTTTCTAACAGCCTTGAGCTTTGCACAGCCTTTTCCAGTCTGCAACAGCAGAAGAATCCCTTGCAAATGATTGCCCCCATTGGCGCTGGAGAGAAACCGATATAAATAAAGCGTAAAGAAGAGCTCCAGTTGGAGCAGTTAGATGGACACCATTAGTTCAGCTGGAAAAGTGCTGCCGATGAATCACTGACTTATAAAAACAACTAGGTTGCATCATTTCTGATAGAGGGTTAGATTTTGACTGCATATCCATCCCTGAGCAAAAGGAACAGTAAATTATTACCCATCCAAACCAGAAACAAAGGTCACTGAGGAGGGAAGGAGGTGAAAAAAGGCTCCAGTCTTTTCCTGCCTACTCTTACCCTCCCACTTGTCTAGGGGCAGCCATAAGCAGATGAATGCTCTGATATTGTTATACCTCTGGAAAAGAGATACAAATCAGGCCCCTTAGGGCGTAACAGGGGTTCCTACTGCCTGACACCACAGTCACAGTCTTGCTCTTGAAGATTAGTGACATTTCTGATGGGGTTTCAAATGCTTTTTGGGGCAAGCTCTGAACTACTTTTTAATGCCTAAATCCACTCTGTGATTTTGAATGCACTTAGTCATTAAAGCAGACTTACTACCTTTGGCATTTCTATTAAAACTGCATGTTCAGAGAAGGAACAGTGGCTCAGTGAATCACTGACAACCACAGGTATCAAAGGGGAAAAAAAGATGATTATTTCCAGGCACATTCTCTAGGAAATTAAACAGACTGGATGAAGATTTGACAAAGTTGTAATACAAACCACAGCATCATGAGGTAACAGAGCAGAAAAGCAAAATTAACATGATCTCAGCCCTATACATTCAGCTCAGACTCCATGTTCTGAAAGAAATCATAAAGAAGTGAAAGAAAAATTTCCTGTACAGTGTGATACCAGACCACTCACAAAAGCAAACATGACACTAAATGGTCATGAGCAACAGTGTACGCAGCCTGCTTTGGCGAGACAGCCATAGTTAGGAAAGCTCTCAGACTGCAGCTGCAGGGATGAATTAAGTGCATGAGTAAACAGGATCATCTCAGTGTAGGAATCTCACAACAACACAAGTTAAGATGAATTTAGCAATGGAAACACAGGAGTGAAAATAACGTATAATAGATAAACACAGCTAACTCACTACGCCCTCTGGAAAGCTTTGTTTCAAATAGAAAGGTCTTTATCAAAGTGTTAAAGCAAACACAGCTGTTGGCCCTTCTCAGCTCTGGTGGGATTTCATTTTGCAGGCCTAGACCCGAAGAGCAGAGAAGGCAGGCGGCGTCCTCAGCTCCCTCAGTATACGCTTGGCACACTGAGGAGCAGAGGCAAAGGTAGTGCTAGACTCCCTATTCCCAGAGCTAGTGTAGGAACCGATCTGTCCCAGGCACACTCTTGTGCAGGCTCAGGGTGCATATCTCCTGCCGATCCTCGGGGAGTCACTCTGCCTCTGTCCCCCGAGCACACCACCTCCAGCCTTCTCTCCTTCTCCAGATGGCCCTTGCTTCCCCTAAGGCAACTTTCAAAGGCACCCTGTGGGCCATGAAGGGCTGATCTACGGAGGTAATACCAACCAGGGCAGACTAGTGCAGACTGCCCTTATTCTGACTCTCTGCTGGGGCAGTCTGAAGGTCACTTGATGGGACTTCCTAGATCACAAAGTGGCTTTACGGTGCCAAACCACTGGCCTATCCCACTTACCTCGACTGTCTTTGCAAGGTCCAAAGCTCCAGAACACCCAAAGCCCCACGCCAGAATACTTCATCAAGCTAAAGCATCTCAGAAGCTACAACAGATTTTACAAAGCATAGTTCAGTAGTGAATTTTAATGAAGTCACATGCTCGAATTATTTGTGCTCTAATTAAGATGCCTCTGTTACTCTCCTGAACTGTGTCTATTTTATTCTCAATAAGGACACTTTTGATGAACATGAATTAAAGCCTGTGATACTTTGTGCGAACAAAAGTTTTCACACCTAACAAAATGAAGACTGGGTAAATCAGCAAGAATCTGTCAGGCCCAATGCTGGCTGTAATGACCCATGGTTTTGGCAAGGTCTCTTAATAAGGGGAACCTTAGTAAACCTTGGTTTTCTTGGTGAAATCACATCTTAACCCGCCTTTGGGACAATGCCTTCATCTGCTTAATGAGACATATTGCACATGTGTAGGGATAGCTAAAATGTGCTTTTTTTGAAAAAAAGCTTACACAGAGAAAATGATTTGCTGTGTGGGTTGTCTTACCAGTTAGTTCTTGGGCCCTGGGAATGGTTTTATTTTCTTAGCCAGTGGGTCATCTCTATTATCTTAGATGAAATATACTGTACCATTTATAGGACTATCTCTGAAAATATTTTCTGTGTTTCCTAATTTCTGTTTACCAAAAGAACCCACCGTGGGAAAGCAGGAAGAAAAAATCAACTTAAGGTTGAAGAAACCGTTAATAAAATGAAGAAGTACTATGGCAGGTTGTTCTGTAAGATTCATTTGCTAAATTTTAATGTATGCCACAGCAGGATGGCATGAGTCTAGCTGGATTTGAAAGCTGTGTGAATCTCCCGTAATAAAAGGCATATTTGCCAGGGCAGCTACAGGAAAGTATTATTCCTATTGGTATTGGCAGAATGAAAGAATGAAGAAAAAAAAAAACAGTTCTAGTAAATATCCTTCCATATGACTGTGCAATACAGTGCAACTTCAAGTCACCGCTCCAAAAACCAGGATTTATATTAAGTTTATTTAAGTTGTCTCCTACCAACAACCTCATATTGATATGATACCTGGGGGGAAGCTTTAAGGGAGATTAGCAAAACAATCCTTTCATGCTGGGAGTTGCATTTCTTCACTTAAATGGCTATTGCTAGCAATGAAAATGCAGGCAAAACTGACAGCAAAGAGGATATCAGTAGAAGTCAGAATCTTGAGTGTTTTCTGGAGTCAGCTTAAATTATCTGTTAATAGGCAGCTGTGACACACACTTCTGTCTTCCGGTGAAAATGTAAGATGTATATTATATAAGTATCATCTGTTAGTGAAGTTTTGCTAACACAGACATCATACCATTTGAACCACGTATTTAATTCTTTTTCTGGGGAAAAGTTATCTGAAAGTTAGCATTCAAATTTTCCCTTTATTTCCAGTTTAATACATTTTGAGACATACAAAAGAATTCCACAAGCACTGTCTAAATCTTGTGAGGGACATAAAGGTTTTCTCACAATGCTTAATAAAGCCAAGCTTTTCTCAGCTCCATCTTCAATGACAGATCAAGGAGATTTTTGTTGTTAAAAAAGACTGCCTACAGATATCTTCCTTTCTTTAAAGGACAATGTATGGATAAGAGGTGAGCACAACTGCTACAGTCAAATGTGTAAACAACAATATTTGACCTGGCAACCCTGTTGAATAGAAATATTCATTCTCCTTAAAAGATAACATAAACAAGTAGATTTAAATGGAAATCACAGACTTGAGGGTGTTTTGTTTCTTCGTCTTTCCTTATTCCAGCAAGAATAAAACAAGAATAACTATGTTTTCCTAAATAGTACTTCACCATTTTATTTTTTTGTGTATGATCCTACTTCAGGCACAGTCTCATGAATAATGTAGCTGATCTCTCAAGATAGCCATAGGTAATGTTCTTATTACCCAATAATATTTTATATTACCCTTGCTGTAAAATAAGCAACAGAGCAAAGAAAGCAAAACACCGTACTGCTTAGGATCAAACCCTGCACCACTCAGGATGGATCTGCAGTCTTTGTGAGAAGTAATGGGAAAAGACCTTGAGGATAAAACTGCTTGTTTCAGCCTAAGGGAAGGTTTGTCTTTAGTGAGGCCTAACCTAACTACTAGGAGATTTGTGGGCTGAAATATCAGTTACTGTTTTTCTGTGCAAGTCTCCCATAACCTCTGTTTTGGCAAAATCCCAGAAATTCGTCTTCCACAGCATGGATTTGCTGCTCCTCCTTGCCAGTTTAAACCCTTCCAGATACTATTGCCAGATCGTGTTCAGATCCACGTCACAGACTTGCAGTACCTTTTTCTGGATGGCAACAACAACCAGCAGAGATAGGAATATTTATTCTACTTTGGTGGTTCTCTCTACAGCTGTGGATGTAATGAATTCTCCTATATCTCTGTACCAAACCCAACAATTAGCCTTTGCTGTATTCAAAATACCAAGGAAAAGTTCCTCCATGGAATCTCTTTTCTTGATAGTTCTCTTCTCTCCGTTTTTGAGTTTTCATAAAACTAAAGGAGTGAGAAAAATCATTTGAGGTGGATGCTGACTTGGTTGAATGCACACCAAGCTTTCCAGTAACAGTCACCTATTCAGAGAGTTCTCAGCCTTGCTGAGACCAGCACCTGTCATTTTTCTCGTCTGGACAAAATTAGGATGACTTGGAGGCAAATGACAGATCTAAGTCTTTCACATTTTGTGACAAAATATCTTCTGTTCTATTTGAGTGTGGTCTCCACATTGCCCAGTGCCTTTTGTTGAAAGGATTAGTGGTTCCTACACTGAATTTTGACATGAAAATCCACTTTAGAAGTTATGCTCGCTGAAATTGCATTCCTACAGCTTCCTTTAGCTGCACAAGATAGTACGAGGAGAAAAAGCAGACAGACCTTGTTAAGCTTCCTTCAGAGGGGAAAAACTCAGAACAGGCAACAGGCCCTATGTGATACAAACTAGTGGGGCTTCATTGAGCGAAACTGAGGGAAGAAAAGCTTGTATCATTTCCTTCCTGTATGGGAGACGTCAGTCCCAGACTGAAGGGCTACACTACAGAATTTCTGCTGTGGGTCAGAAAAAAAGATCGTAACCTTTTTGCTAATTAATGTCAATCCTAAGATGCCCACAGCAATACATTTTCCAAGTAGAAAACTGGTGATTTGTTGGAAGTATGTACAATACCTTTGCACAGCTTTATTTGGCTATATAAGATGCAACACAGTGGGAAAGCAGGCCAGTTTCCTCTCTTTTTAAGCATCCAAAATCAAATGGGAGAAAGAAGAAGAGTAATAGCAAACTAGGGACCCGACTATGATCTAACTCCGTTTCTTTTATCCTGAGGTAAGTTACTTGACTGCAGTGTACTTTCATTTGGGTCAATATGAGAATGGAATCAGGCCAAATGGATTTACATCAGTATAAGCTTTTGCAGTTACTATGAAAAACATTCCCCGTCTCCTATGCCCCTGTGTAATACAAGCTAAGACTAAGCCAATGAATTTACAATCTTTTTTTTTTCTTTTTTCACTAGTGTAGTGCTAGGGAGACTTAAGTATGTTGAAAAGAGACACTGAGATGGATGGTTGCATCCATCGCTGTGTTCCTCATCAAATATAATCTCTACCATTACTGCAACATTAACCTTGACTGACTTTCAGAGGTTGCTGTTATTTTCAACCAGTGCCAAATACTAGGACACTGGGTGTATAGATTGAGCCACATCCCTAAATGCCCTCTGCTAACCATAAAATCACCCTAGCTACCTGCAGATGTATTAGTACTTGGCTAGTAGTCCAGTATCTCAAGGGCACTGATATTTATATTTAAGGCAAAATCTCTCCAAAGTTCTGCCATCCTCCAAGTTTCCCTATCCTCCAAAGTTATTAGGATCTCACAGTAGGCAGCTCAAATGTTCAATGCTTCCTTTTTTGGCTCTGATCCTATCTTTTGTTATCAGCGGACTTTGAGGCTGCTCAGCACCTCAGAAGACTAATTGCTAATCAGCATTTCATCTCACACTCTGAAATCAGCAATCTGATGCATCTTTCTGTTAAATAAAAACTATATTCCACAGAGATCTTTGAGAACATTGTGCTGATACATCTAAATAGCAAAACAGTTTAAGGCGAGATAGCCATTTTTCCAGCCGGCTAACTCCAACTAATAAAAAACATAATTGTATTTACTCTACTTCATTTTTGTTCACCACTCAAACTCTCTTAGTCAATGCATATATAAAAAGAGACCTCCTGTAATAGCCACTATCTCTAGGTGAGCAAATGGAAAGGATAAAAAAAAGATCCCTATGCATTGTAAAGTATTGCTCTTAACTCACCTGTATCTTAAACTCTTAATAGTGGACAGTGTGAAATAGACGGAAAGGACAAACAAATGTATTGCTGTAAAGATGACTTGGAGGCACAAAAGGTCTGAGATTTTTTTTTTATTATAATTGATCAGAAGCAGGTCAGTCCCAGAAAATAGCCAGTGACAGATGGCATACACTCTGATTTCTTGGTAGTTTTAGCTCGTCTGAATTAGACTAATTATCTCAAAGCTGCAATTTACTGAAAGGCCCGTGCTTTACCTTTTCTTTCTTTCTTTTCTTTCTTTCTTGCATTCTTTCTTTCCTGCATTCTTTACATATGTGTTGTGTCAACCTTAGAAAATCTTTCTTGATCTCATTCTCCTCGTAAGGGAGGGAGAAAAGACATTTTCTTTCACGTATGTGCAAAATACCTTATTTTTCCCATCTTTATGATGATTTTGATATAATTAAGGAAAGAAAATTTTCTGTCTGTGCTGGAAAATCAACAGGATAATTAAAATACTGTTGCACATAGAATTAAAGAGAGCCAGTGAAGAACAAAGGGGAATATAATTGTCAAATAGATAAAACAGTCAAATAGTCTTTAGTCAAAATTAAAGACTGTATTGAGAATATGTTATATTACTTTCCAGATTTTTGTGAATAAAAACACAGATAATCACAGTGCAACCCTCCTTCTAGATACTTAAATGATTTCATCACACCAGCATCTGAGACTTTGATTCAAAGGACAGTACTCCAGTTCACAGTAGAATTAAGTCATCGGTTTCAGGAACACACACAACATCCCCATCACCTGGCCTCTAACTGCCTCACAACTTCGATGAGATTTAGTTTTACATCTTTGTGAAGCAAGCAAGACGAGCGCCATCACCAGTGTGCAGATAAGGAAATGAGGAACGCAGGTTGTGACACCCAGACCGCAGAGACCTTTATACATCTAATTCCCTAAGTAAGGGACCTAGGCCTATGTTCAGGATCACACAGGAACACCGGTGATGGCACTGGGGACTGCAGTCAGACCCAATAAGCTCCATCCAGCTAGAGCCACGGGTCCAATCTTCCTCCCTTTGTTTTCAATGATGATAAATTCTTTTAGATAATTGTCATGAAGATATAAACTAATTTTTTAAAAATGCTTATGGCTGATTAAAATTTACATATGCAGGATTTTAAATTTCAGAATAACCAATATTTTAGAAAACAGGGGACAGTGAAGAGCTTGATAGGAAAACATTATAATTAAAACCACACCAAAGGCATGGAGATGTTGAGCTTCCTCATAGAAAATAATGAGACAATATTTCAGTCCCACATACCAAGTGCGATTTTTCAATCATCTGTAAACAAAAAAGTTTTATGGGAACTATCAGAAAAAATTTCATAGAGAATAGTTTAATTTTATATGTATATTAATTCAATGATGTCCATCTGATGTTTTTTTATGAACATCCTGTAATGAATGAATCTGTACTGAACCCTTTTTAGTTTTTGAAACTTTTTAAATTAAGCAAAGAATCCTAGTTTGTACAATTCATAGTTAGCTATATTACTTATTCCTGCTATCATTTTCCTCTTTACATTACTTGGTGATAAGAGATTTTATTATCTTGTTTTAGCCTTCTACTGATGAGTTTTATTGTTACAGCACTTTAAAGCCATGGATTTCAGAGTCAGTTTGAAGATAAGACAAATAGTTTGGGGCTAAGTGGAATTTGCCCAACATTGCCTTTCAGTTGCTTTCACTAGACATTTAATTAGCATTATAACAAGCAAGAATACAACATTAAACAATTCATGAGGATACTTGATGATTTCTCTGACAGAAAAGATTTAAAATAATGTTCAAAGGAATAGGATACAGAAACCAACTCATAGTGGAACTTGCTAGTCTCAAAACCAAAACAGAAAAAAAAAGATTGTGTTTTTCAGAGTTGGAAGAATGAGTTCTTGGAAAACATCAAAATGTGAACTGATAATTGCCTCATGTTAAATGTGGCTTTAACTTAGATTATAATAATTTGGAAATTAAAATTCACTGAAGAACCAAACATTTCCTAATTTGTACAGCTTGCTTTATTTTAGAATTAATAGAGCCTGGAATGTCTCATTTCATGTCAACTTTAAAGCAGAGGGTGTAGAGAAATAGGCTTTGATTCAGAAGTCCTAGACCTGCCACAAACGCTTTCATTGTGGTGGACCAGCAGACTCATTTCTTTGTTCATTTTCTTGATGAGCCTGCTTAGACATCGACAGATCTGGTTGATATCTGAGTTGGACTCAATTGCATTAGTGCAGCAGAAGAAAGAGGGACAACTCTGTGGACCCAAATAACGAAATTTCTTTTTTAAGACTAGAAATTATTATTAACTAAACCGAAGACTTTCAGCTTTGCATTTAGAATGTTTTGCAACTAAGTTCAAGCACAATGATGCAGGGACCCTGGTCTAAAGCTATATCAAAACATGAGCAGCATGTTCTCCTTCACAAGCTACCAGTGTGGTGTTCCTTAAATTAGCATTTTGAAGCTCTGCATTACTAGGTATTATTGCTATAATTAGCTTTGTCTCCTACTCTGAATTACTAAGTATATTTGATTGTTAGATATGTCTAGAACTAGTAGTAAAAGCAAAGTCTGGAAACAGATCTAAGCCAAATTTTGGCCCCAGCTGGATTCCATATTTGTTCTTATTCCTTTTTTCTCTTTTCTCATTTCAAATGGAGATGGAACTATTGAACTGGGTTGCACTATGACATTCTCTAATCAACAAATTAGGGAAAATTTCTGACAGCACAGCTGATAACTTCTGCTCTTCTAAATCACAGAGAGAGAGAGAGAGATCAGGGTATGCTGGAATCAGAAGAAGAAAATACATTATACAAATGACCATCACCTGCCTCTCTTGGATCTTGTAGTGAGAACAACTCAGACCTAGGTCTTGCATCAAAGAAAAGGAATAACTTGAAACATAGAATCCAAACATATCTGAACCAGGGGATTTGAATTAGGAACTTTTCCAGGCCTCAGTTTATTTGGATTGTCTACATTATATTGAAGGCCTATTAATGACAGCCTAATTCCAGGCTGTGGGATTTGGACATCATCGGCCAAAATAGTTGTTGCTGATTAAAAATATCTTACTTACACTACAGGAAGTTTATTATGATATTTCCAAAGTGGTTGGATGTAGGACACGTTAGAAAACTTTCTTAATGTCAGAATACGACGAGTGTACTATCAGACCAAAACTAGCTACAGTTTTTTAGAAAGAAAAATTGTGTCTCCACCCCTTTTGAAGTCTACCTGTACATATGACCATTGGAATAAATTTTTCTGAGTTTGGTTTATAAGTATACTGAGACCTAAAGGGCTCTTGGGGCTCTAAGAGGGTATCTCCACTTTATGTTGTGTCCAAAACTATCCCTGAGGCTATCTGAATGTATGTCCACACAGGTTAAGCAATAGCTCTACCTCAGGCAGTTCTTGCATGGCTGCAGTTATCAAGGTTTTAGAACAGAATTAGGTGTCCAATCCACTGGGCGATCAAAATAGAAGTGGAGTAGGAGTGTTGGCACAGTCAGATATTTTGTCTCGGCTAAGAAGAGGTTCTGAAACCACCCTTCTACAGCAATTGACCATGAAGTTGCTACCAATCTGTTCCAGTGCAAAGTCAGTGTAAGTCAGAGATAAAACTGAGGTCCACTTGCTTGATTTTAGCAGGGCTTACCTTGGTTCAAACAGCAGATCTAGGGATCCAGACACCACAAAGAAGGGAGCTCAGGGTCAGTGAGGAAGGCTCATCTTTCACTGGCTTTTCCTCCAAGTAGAGCTTCCAGGCACGATCACCACAGGCACTGGGAAAAGGGTCCAAAGCTAAATGGGTTTGGGGGGGTCCATGAATCAGGACTCAAGTACATACACAGGCAGAGCTTGAACAGTGTGAACATAGTCTATATTTATCCCTAAATCCCTAAATGTAATTTAGGGATTACATTTATCATTTCTTCTGTTACATATAATGCACTATTCTTATTCATTAGCATTTGTATACCTGCTCTGCACAGATATAAATGGAGGCAGTACAGAATTAAGCCCAAAATACAGATTATGATGCAATTATTCACAGTTAAAGCTATATTCCAAATTGTGATTTTGCCAAGGTGACATAAAACCTGCCGTTATTGATACCTGAGCGTTATCATCACTGGGATAGTGTACGATGCTGTAGTTCTCAATCTCACTGGCACTGGCTAGAAATTGCATAGCTTGTTGAACACAAAAAAGATGCATTAGCTTCTCCTTGGTCAAATACAGTGATGCATGCAGAGTTCTTCACTGCTAGCTGCCATTCTGTAGTGGGAGATGAGTAGTCCTGTTACTGTGGAAGAAGAATAAATATAAATAAAAAACCATACTTTGCCAGAGGCTAATAAATAAATCTCATTGAATGCCATTAAATTCAGATGCTTGAATAAAAAACAACTCCTAGAGATAAAAGGCTTGTATTCAGGCAACATATACCTCCATTCTACAATACTGTCCCATTTTCTGTAACATCCTGTGTTTTCTTTCACTGATCCATCCTGTCATTCAACCAACATAGGGTTCAGAATTTTTTCTCACCATTAGTAATGAACCCCTGCATACCCTGGGAGATTGTCTTCTTTATATATAAAAATACTTTACCAAAGCCTTTGCTGTCACTAAGGTTGAAGGGACATCTCTACCACCTAATAAACACAGAATAGATTTACCAAGGAGATTCAGAAAAGTAAGAAAAAGCAGGTAAAAACGTAGTACAGCATTAAAAGAGAGAGCCTTGAGACTCAACACAGAAGATTAAAGGATTTCTTCTATCTTGGAAGCCTTTGAGAACGAAGGACCCAGCTAACCTATGTATCACTAGCACTGTTTAACTCTCTGATACAGTCTTATTTTTCTGTTTTTCTTCATAAGATTAAATAGTTATCTGAATGATGGTCCTGATGGATTTTAAATAATGAATCCACTATCAATAAGGTTGGAATAAATTCAAAGGTGAGGAGTATAGTCCAGTATAGCTTAATGAAATCTCATTTTGCTGTAATTCACTTCATATTTTTATCATTTGTCTAGGAGATGTAGCACTTATGAATTTTCTTTTTGTCTACAAAATACTATTTATATTATACATATTCTCCACTGGCAAGCAAAGTGTAGTCTCCAGAATTTTTGGAAATGATCAGAATAGTCTATATTAAAATATAATCATGATGCTCTGGTGTGGCAGCAAAGTATTTAACAGCCACAGACAGCATCAGAATTTTCCAGTGGAAGAAGGCAAAGATTTCCATCTACATCAGATATCAGTAAAAATGACACTTATAGCATAGTATGGTATAGTATAGGATAGGATAGGATAGGATAGTATAATATAAAAGGGAACTAGGCTTCACTTTGCTATCTTATTTTGCACTGATACACGAGGATTGTTATGCATTTAAATTGTTAAGGGATTCTTCTGTTAAAAGCCATATTGTAACCAAAGTAATACCTGTTTTGACATCTTCTTTGCATACCTTATCAATGTCGTCGTCGTCCTTCAAGTCAACACATTTTCCTGTTCGCACTTTCATTAACACAAAATACCTAGAACTTCAGATAAACAGCTCATTGAATGAGCTGATAGGCTAGTGGGTCCACTCTGTAATGCCAAAGCCAAACAGACAGGAGACCCCTTGCAAGTATCTGCATTTTGGTAAGGAATTATGCTGACGAAAGAATGTTTTTGCTCATCTACTTTACGCCTTTCAAGGAAATAGTGTATCTATGTCAACAGAATATGCTTTTATCAGCACACTTCATATCCACTATGTGCACCACCAGTGCAGCTGTATCAGGATGAACGTGTAGTGTAGGCAGCCTCTGCATCCTAGTAACGGAGTTCAAATGCAGGCTGTAACATCCATGTTATCTAGCGCGTCCAGAACATTGGCTAAACCCTCTTCAAAGTCAGGGAGTAAGCAAAAGATAACTAGGAAACTGGGAGAGAATTGACCCACTTAGAAGTGAATTTTACATTTTGAAGACTTCAGAGACAGTTAATCACTTTTAAATAGAAGAAAAGCATGAGGTCACTGCACACATTGCGTACAACAAGGTAATGAGCATCAACCAGTGTGGCACAGAGCGCCTTCAGCTGCAGAAGGAGGCGAGAACCTGCAATACTGAGCAAGCGACATTTAATAGCTTACTGGATTCGGGCTTTGAAAATTGGCTCCTAGTTTTGGCTTGTCAAAGTATATGATCTAGTTGTTTTTATTAAAGAAGGAAGTAGTCGTATAGAAGGTTTGAGGGTCAGGGAGATAACTTGCTTCTGTAAATTACATAAAGATGGGACGTGGCCCTGAAAGCATGTGTAACTGAATTTCTGAGTAGTTTTGCTAACAAATATTACAACATCTTCTCCATCTTTCCACTTTTCAAGGACTAGTAAAGCTTAAACATTTGCTTTGAACTTCCAGGTCATCTAATTCAGTTCTCATAAAGAAGCATGAAGTGCACCTAGTTATCATATTGATGCCAATCACTAAAGCAGACTTGTATGCAAATGGTTTTTTCAGCAAAATGTAATAGGATTTTATTATGATAATCAGATTTACAGGGAACTGTCCCTGTCATAACTTTGGGTAGAAAAGCCAAGAAGTCTATTTAACCTAAGTTCTCGTCATGCAAATTCATATAAAGCAATAGTCAAAATTAATTTTCTTGCCAAATGAAAGAGAAAAAAGACTCACTTTGCTTGGTTATATCTTACACATTAAGGTACCAGACATTCTAGAAATAGCGAGCATATTATTTCTTCCTACATTATCATGAGCAATGAATAGACTGAATGAATGCCACTGAATAGGTGCCTATGCATCTGTTTTCCAGTGAACGATGCCTATTGGTTAACGTTAAAAAATGCTAAGATACACAGTTGGAAAATGTCCCTTTTTGCAATGGTGAAGATCCAATGAGTTCACCGAAGTTGCTTCTTATTCATATGCTGTATGAAAGGAGAATCAGAGCCAAAATTAATCAAGAATGAAAATCACATTAGTGTACTTGGACAAAACTGATCCTTGCGCAAGTTGTCTTAATTGTGAAGTTCATGCAGCAGGGAGAAACTTAATGCTAGTGATTTTCCCTGATTTAAATTTCACTTAATTGGACTGAGAGCAAAATTATAGTACTGCACTCAACCTCACTATCTCTTCAAATGCACTCTGAAAGCAGCTCCAAAACATACTTAATGGCCTGAGCTATGTATTCTGCAGGTCAATAATCTTCAAGAATCAAAAGTGAAAGAAAATGCTGAATTAGATATCCTTCCAACGAGACTGTCTTGCTTCCAAGTGCCAAAATACCTGCAGAGGGTTATCTCTAATGCTTCAGCTTGTCTCGGTTACAAGGACAGAGTGTGAAAAGAGAGGCAGATTCAAAAGATGCAAAGAAGAGACTGAAACAAGGAACCTGTTCTGATTATGGAAACAGTGCATAAAATCTACCTAACACTTGATAATATGTTCTAGTGCCCACAATGCTGCTGAACTGAAACTTGAAAATTAACTTTACAAGATGCTCAGTGTAATTTAACCTGGAAACAAAAAAGCATGGAGAACTATAGTGAGGGACTCGGACAGAAAAGGGCACAAGCTCTGTGCCAGCTAAAGATAGAAAAAGTGCTTTTGGCTGCTGTCTGGACATCCACAAGCAGGTGAATATCCAATAAGACACTTTGACTGTGAGCTTTATTAAGAAAACGGTGGGGTTTTAGTTCAGATTTCTTCCCATTAAAGGCACAAATAACTTATTCATTGTCCAAGCTGTTTCAATTCATAGTTATAGTCTGTCTTCTTATATGTACATCTTACCAGCAATCCAAAGAAAGTCAGAATCTTAACACTAGTGTTTGATGTCTGTATCATTACAAACTTAAATAATGAGAATCCTTGACATCCTTAGAATGTCATTCCCAATTAGCTTCAGGGAATACTGATTCTGGAGTAGATCTGCCCCAGATCTATTTTTCAACAAGTAAAAAACAGGTAACAAAATATTTTCTTGTTCACACTTTCATTAACACTTCCTTTCATATGGATACACAGATGCCCCCTAATCTGTACTGCTTCCCTGTCTTACCTGGCAAAGTGACAACTCAGTCAATCTGTATTCACCGTCAGCAATATTGCTATTTTGTAAAAAAAAAAAAAAAAAAGAAAAAAAAAAGGAAGAGAGAGAGAGAGAAAGACTGTTGTGAACTTGGATAGATCAATTATGTGTTCTTATCAACTGTGGTGCTACAGTGATCCATCTTTCCAGCCTCCTAATTTATGAAGGTCATAACTTACTACTAGATATAAATCACCTCCATGTTTTCTAAATCTGTTCCCTGTTTTCTCTCTCTGTCTTGTACTTACACATACATAAATATCTCCATATTCATAACAAGACAGAGACAGTACTATTGCTACTATTTCCTTAGTGTCTCTTTTCATACACTAAGGAAATATTCAACACATATATAGCATAAACACTTAAGTCTTTTGTATGACATGCTTATAAGCACATCTGCTGAAGCAACTTTCAGAGTATGAGATGACAATACTATTTTAAAACTGTCTTGGATGAGGTTTTGAAATCTAAAATTAAAAAAAATCCCACAATATATAGCTTCAGTGCATCAGGAGTAATTTCCCTACTTATGGAGGAATATTTAAAAACAAAAAGAACTTTTCTTTATTCAACACTGGGTTTATTTGACAGAGCCATATTTGCTCTGTGATTAGTGTAGAATTGCAGAGCAGGGAAAAATAAAGAACAAACAGAAGTAATTATATTTTCAGAAGTCATGAAAACTTTAATAAAATCATCTCAGAATTGCCCACACACATCTTGGTGCTTCTGTAATGACAGGAGAAATGAGAGGTCTTGAGTTTAGTTTTCCTCTAAAATGACTTCCTAATACAGCCCAACTAATTCCGTCCAGATTAGATCTTAAATCAATCACACGTTCCTGAAAGACCATAGGGGACGTGAGCCCACCTGCTGGGACCTGGTGCCAGAGGACACAGGAGCCATTTCTCCTCTTCTTCCCCAAACAGCCAGTGGCAGGACCTTCTCATTTTAGTGACTGCTGGAAAACACAAAGTGAGGAATAATAATGTTGCAGCTGACTTAGAGCAAGAAGAAAATGAAGTGTTGCTTCTGAGCTCTGCACCACCTTACTGCATGAACTGTGGTAAGGTCACAGTCAATAAGTATGACCATTTATAAGAAAGATTTTTTTTTTTCTGTTTTGATCCCTAGCTCTGCCCAGCCAGAACATCCTAGGAGCAGCAATCAGCACCCAGTCCGTCCTTGTCTGGAGCTGTGAGTAGACTCTCAAGAAGAAATGGAGAAACCCAATCTACATTTAAAGGTAAAAGTTGTTTTTTATCAAATACCCCTTTTCATGAGAGTTGGTGTTCCAGACCCTCTTTCAAAAAATGCTGCCATGTTTATCTTTAGATGGGTCTTGGAAACATAGTGCAAGCAAACATATCTTACACCCCAGGCAGTCCTTCTGGGGTGTTGGGGAGATCTTCCTGTTTGCTCATCCCTACATTTAACATCTCTTTACCTTTACTTTCAGCTGCACCATTTCTGTGGAGTCCTTCTTTATAGCATCTCTGAGACTGGGGCAAAAAGTATCAGAAACTCCAATAATGTTAGAATGTGACATATAAGTTAAGCAAAATGAAAAAAGGGAAAGAAAAAAAAAATCCCAAACCTGCTCTGCCTTTTAGCTATAGTCATTTCAAGGCCTTCTTGTAACAAGAGAAGACACAAAATTTTCAGGTGGAAATGTGATTTTCAAGTTGACAATATAGCTTTAATTAAATGGGAGTCCAAGGAAAGAACATATCACTGAGAAATAAACAGGCTATAAAAGAAGAAAACCACCGGTGTGGATAACCAAGGAAATTAAGGGAGAGAACAGGAAACAGCAAAGAGCGTGAGACATCTATTACAAAACATCAAGGTCAATGCTACAAGTGGTGACATGGACAGGTAAAGTGATAGAGTTTACAGAAATGATCAATGAAGCAAAGCTCAAACATGAAAGCAAACTGGCAGATTCTTACTCTAGTGCATTCTGGCCTGTCCAGAATTGCAAAAAGGAGATTTTTGTGTGTTAAAATATTGTATCAGAAAAAAAATATTACATTGAAGTGTGTCATAGCTTTTAGTAAGAATCAGACATCAACTTCCAAGTATAAGCAGCTATGGAAAGTAATTATTTTCAATGTTCTAAATAAAATTACAGACTCTTTTCCTCTTTTTTAAAATTTTGTACTAGATTAACACTCAAAAAAAGCAGCAGGCAGTTTTTGAAGCACCAAACCGGCAATTCTCAAAGTGCAGTTCCAGCTCCTGTCCCAAGACCTGTACATATGTGAACATTCTGGCATTTTCCATGTTCCTCAAAAACAAAATTCTGGCAAACATTTTGGAACTAAGGAGAAACCGAGATGGGCACCATGGACTGACAGAAGCGAGCACTCCCGCAGAGGCTCCCAGCTGAAACCAGGCCTCTGGGAAGCCTGGGCTCTGGGATAGTCCAACCAGCAAACCAACATTTACTTCTAAGTCTGCTGTGCTGGGAAATGATTATCTCACAATAACTTCAAAGGTGCTTAGTTGTAATTCTACTACATTTTGCTCTCATAATGGTAATGATCATATTACTCCTCATGGTAACCATGCCTCTGTGTGCTGCTTTTGTTTCCTCCTAGTTATTTAGCTACTTTTTTTTTCCTGTCTTATGTTTGCTGTTGTTATTCATTTATCTCAACTAAGCCCAATTCAATGAGCCACCAGTCAGACCTTGAAGAGACAAGTATGAAGCACATTCGCTATTCCAGAGAGCTTATACTTCACATCTCAGGAAGATATGCATGTTTGTACACCATATTCAATATATCTAGCAGGGATGGGGTACCTATTAATCCAGTCATTTTGACAAGTGTCACCTGTTTTATCAATAATACTAACTGTATAAACAAGAGGCACAAACACAGATACACACACGCGCACTTGAATAAGGTTTTTTTTTGGACACACTGTTAGAATGATCTTTACCAATTTTTAACAATTATATTGCCTCAATTTAAGGACTCTCTGTCTTCCTTTCATCTCTTCCACCTCTCTTCCAACTTTTAGCTTCTACTTTTAGCTCTCAAATTGTAGTCTTAGGCTTCCGGTTCTTGTATTTGACCCCACAATTTAACAAGAATTCCCTTTTGAGATAAAAATGAAACACACTAAAACTGACAAGTTCTGAGTCAGCCCATCTTTTTTTCTCTATCCTAAGGAGAAAATTTCAAAAGAACAGCCATATCCCTGTTCCTGTGATTATAACAATCATTTTCTAAGGAGGATAACATTATCATAGCCACAATTCACCATTTGTAGCAAATTTAAACTGAAGAAAAGCAAGAAAAAGTAATTAAAGAGTGTCTATTTTTTCTTCAAGAGAATTAAAGAAATCTGTTCTTACAAGATTTATATACTCATGCTCTATTTGCATTTGTCTCCAAGGGCTAGGTTCCCTAGGGACTTAGGAACAGAGCTAGCCTCTGCCTTTGTGGTCAGGGGAGCATAGGGGAAACGGGCACTCCCGTCCCCTGTAGGAAGGCATGCTGCATGCCCTCCCTCCAGGGCAAGCAGGAAGGAGCAGGACTGCTACCAGTAGTTTTACCTGAGAGCACCATGGCTTAATTTGCTGGCCAGTTCCAGAAAAAGGTCCATGATTGTTGATTCTGTGCTTGAAGCCCCTATTCTCTTTGGTGAGCAGGGAAAGAGCTACACCAGTCTCATTAATCTTCAGCATTTTCCTCTCCTGGTTACTCCCTACTGCGGGTGTGGGCTGGGAGGCTTTTACATCCCGAGGCACTTGTCTCTCCCTGCAAAGCACAGGGAGCCTGGGTGCCTCTGCCTGTGAATTTCTTCAAGCTTCAGCACACCTGACCATGAGTCACTGCAACACTAAACTTAAAAATTTGGTGGAACTAGCGTGAAAGATATCTAATTTTTGGCAGTATTCTTAGTAATATCAGAGGAAATCTTGAAATACAGCCAAACATAAAGAAAGTTGCAATTTGCATTGCTTTTGAATGTACTTATATCACTCTTATCCAGTTACATTGAGAATATATTCATCACTGGGCACTGGGAGATACTGCCAAACAACAGACAATGTAAAGAACAACAGAAAAGGGAACTGGTGCGTTTGACTTTTGAGGAATATTTAGAAGAATAATATGTATTCACAAGAGCTTAACTAGGCAAAAACTAAGTAGATATATGGCCACAGTCTACAAATATTTGAAGGGTATAAGCACTGCATTAAGAAAGGAATTATTTGTCGTAAACATTAAGGAAGCAATGTGAAAAATGGATGAATATCTGGACACTGTGAGTTCTTCTAGCTTGTGAAGTATAAACTTGTATAAACACTAAAACATTAACAATAAGGCATAATTTTAGGAAGGTGGCCTGAGTGACTATTTGATTATCACAGAAAAACACTGAAACATGAAATAGGTTTTGTTTCAAGTGTCTTCTCCAAGTCTAAAGTTGTATGGGTTGAAAAAAAATAGGGAAATTTCCCATCAATTATCTTCTTCTAATTTCTTTTTTCCATTTAAATGAGAAGAACCATGTGACCATTTTAAACTATACTGGTAAATACTTTCTCATGCAAAAAAATTATTGTTCAACTAGAGCAAATAATACATTAATTTTGGATCCCTTGAACCTGTCTCACTTCACTGGGATATGTTTTGACAATGCAAGAATGGAGTGCAATGCAGCGAACTTTGAATGGAAGGGTCAGTGAGCAGTGATGACAGAATGAGTCTTTCAAATTTACTTGAAAAAATAGCCCTTGAAGCAAAAGAGGGTCTGTTTCTTTCACTGCAGTCACAGACACTCATACAAAATAAACCTATACCTACTCTGCTGCGGTAGCCAGTGGACAGCACTGAATCAGCACATGTCTTGCCTGGCTTGGTTATGGCCTTTCCAAGGCAGAACATGTCTGTAGATTAAACCTTCCCAGCAGCATATCCTGGGGCTAATATAAGGGAGGCTATAACCTATTCTTGACAATCTTTCCCATCCTCAGTTTAGGGTGGGTTCAGACCAATGACTAACATGATCTTTTGGCAGTGTCTTTCTTATTTATTTTTATGGTTTAGCCAGCTATTTTGAAAAAGACTAAATAGCCAGATCAGACCAAATTATGTATGAAGTTAACAAAGGAGCAAAACATTAAGGATCAAAATGTGTTGCCAGTAAGAACTTTCACAACGCCATTAAATCTGTGTTTAACAGACGATTCTCCCATACATCCTCTCCCATATCTTCTGGTTTGAGTCAAGATCAAATTTTCATTTCACAACCCCTAAATTTCATGCAGTGATGTATCACAAGCTTTACTAACATTTATTTTTACATATATAAAAAGCAAATTTATGTAAGGATGAACTCATTGTAGAAAAGATGCATATTCTGCAGGCCCTTATTATTTCTTGTTTGGGTCACATTATTTTAAATATAACAAATACTTTTATTTTTTAATACCTTAGTGCCAGCAGCATGTTTAGGGCTCTATAGCGCAGAAGAAGGCCCTGTTCCAAAGAGCTTCTCTTTTATTTACAGATACATTTGTATCAATCCTTCTAATAAACAGTGAATGTTAAAGCTGTGTCTCACCATGCTTTCTTTTTCATTATACACATAGAAGAAAATTAAACCAGCTTCTTCGATTTTAAATATGGAACATGTGGCAATAACTATATAAATAACTTTGATTAAACTTAAATTTGTATTAAATTTTTGGCCTGTCAAAGATTACATATTTTGATTTTGTAAAATCTTAAAGAAAAAGAACCGTTCCTGTAATCTGCCTTTCTCTTTTGCATTGCTGTCTAATTGTCATAACAATACTATATGCTTGTGAGACATGAACATTGCTTTTGTGCTGTTGTATATTTTATATAAGTATACCCTGGATAAATCCTTTTTATCAGAAACAGAAAATGTAACAACAACTGGAAGAAGTCCTACTGTGCTTTAAGAGGACCCTCACTTACTTTTCCATTTGAACCTCTCTTACTGAATCCTGAAGTGCCTGTGTCTGCCGTGTAAACTGAACATGCCGTACAGAGCAAGAGAACAGAAAGGATACTTTTGCTTCGTTTTATCCTCTTAATGCAGCTCCAGGGTAGCAGACACCTCACACTGCAGTTTGCCCTGTCCACCCCCAAGAGACTTTACCTTCTGCTTTCCTTAAGGATTTTTACATTTTTGACTTAAATAAATTCTTTCCAAAGATAGGAGAACTAAAGTATCTAACCTTCTCATTCACTTCCTTTTGATTAACATGTCGAATGACAAACCAGGTTTCCTTTTTAATTAGGAAATTAAGTATCTTCAAAGTTTTGCTACTTACCATAATGATGTTCTATTTATTATAAATGCTCCGAGCCTTTGCCGTAGTAGAAAAATGTGCTTTCCAACGCCATCAACGGGGTCTGATTCATCTTGCACTTAGACAAGTTTGACTCCTGTGTAATGGCAATGACTTCAGTGACATCCTTCCAGGTTTCCACTACCATACTGGAGAGAAAACTAAGGTCCAACCCCACTCTAAAGCAATATTAAAACTGCTGCTAACAGAAATAAGACTAATACTTAGTACTCATTTCTTAAACATGTATGAAAGAGAAGCCCATTAGGTCAGGAGTCATATGTGGAGAACAGTAACAGTAAACTAAGTCTGCATATTTTCCGCATATGAAATAAAAGGAAATATTCCAACATTCAGCCATCCCAGCAAGGAAGATTGTGGAGTGAAAAGCTTTTGAGAGAAAGAACAATTTACACAGAAACAAGCTAATACGCTTTTGCAGAGTAGGACTCTCCATTTATACTTCCCGTGATTCTAGCTTGTTTCTATAAGCAGCCCCATAGCCAGCTGCAAAATGCTGCTGCTAATGCTGTCATGAAATGTTTATATGTCTCTACTGCTTATATTGTGTGTGCATGTGTTATTTTAAGGAAGTGTTTATGAAGTAACTTGCATTAAATTACCCAGATGTAATATTTTGCAAACTGCCAATGAAAATTATGATTAGTGTTCCTAATTAGCTGATCATCAAGCTATAATCATTTATGGATATTATAGAAAAGTGATGAAGTGCCAGTGCCAGGGATTTTCTGTTGCTGTTTTTTTATATGGCACAGTCAGATGAGAAGGGCAGAGGATGTTTGTTTGCCTTTAACCTCCATTTGCTTGTAGTAAGCAAATATGAGTTTCCCAAGGCTCAGAACAAAACTCTGGCTTAAACTGAACATTTCATTACCAAATGGGTTTCTCAGCAGTGAAGAATCACTTGTCTTTATTAATTTTGACCCCACTTGTCTTCATCAAGTTATTTTTTGGATGAAGACTTTCATGATTGCCTTCAACAAAAAAATGATGTACTGATTTAAATGGCCCTGAATGGCTATTCTCAGAAGTTACACTGGTATCCTGAAAAAAACTAGTGAAGCAAGATCATCTCCCTTCTTAGACACTTCAGTCACTGACAACATATTACTAAAAATCCTATGATATAAATGGACTTAGACTAATAGTCCATAAAAAAAAAAGATACCTAGATTTATAATTAGCTAACCAAATACTGCATGTCTGCACGCATAATAATGCAAAGGACCCAATGATATTCTATTGTGACATCTACTAGCCAATTTAAATGAAATTAAAAATGCATAACCTGAAACATATGGAAATCTTCACTATATTGGAGGTCTTTAAATCCATTTTAAAAAGGAACAGTGTTAAAAAGCAATATAAAATGTGGACATTCTAATAATACTTTTTAAGTTTTGATATTTGGAGCAATTTAAGAAGGCCTTGTTTATATGGGTTCTACTTGATTAAGTTCTCTGTTTATACATGAACCATGGCAATTTCAATTTGCATTTCACAGACAAGGCCCTTGAAGCCTTGCTTAAGATTTTAGCTCTAAAGTAATTATGTTTTATAATACATTTGGGCCCTCAAGTTTGAATGAGGTCGGCATGGCAGATTAGCACGTACTAGATTCATTTCACAAATGCTTTGGACTTCCTCCACTCTGGCATAAAGTGAAGAAAATTTCCAGTGATGATGAATTTAGAATTTTAATAGACTGCAATTAATCTTTTGTCGCTCTTTTCCTAAATGTGGATCTAACATATCTGCCTTCCATCCTACTTATAAGACTGGCTGTAACAGTGTAATTTGTCATGCAAAACAGCTGTTTCTGGATCTTCTGTTATACTGAAGTCAAGGAACTGAAGTGGGGATACATTTGGAGTCAGGGAATGTTGACATATAATAAATTACAATTTAATTTTTTTTTTAATATCGGCCTGAGAGAGCTGAAGCTAGAATAGAAGAGACATGGTAAAAGTTCTTTTAAATACTACCCTTGCTGCCTGCTCTCTTTTTCTTTCTGAATATTGATGGCTCTGCAGGACCATGGTATAATGAGAGTTATATATGAGACTAAATTTGACTAAAGCTTGTAAGGAAGCTACATTTAAACAGGTCATCGATCATAAAAAATATAATAAGCAAGGTCTTAGCTAGCAACAATAAAAGAGGCAGCATTGACAAGCATATATCAGTTTTCAGAGCTGTTCAAACACTAACTAACCCTTGCTAAAAACCCTCTGAGAAAGGAAAATATTATCACCATTTCATACAACAATTAATCATCACAGAGTCCATTTGGGACCCCACCTTGATTTTACAGGATGATGAGAAGCAGCAGCATGAAACGCTGAGGAGAGGAGGCAGCTCAAAGGCTGGACAATATCACCGCATGGGTTTGGCAAAGTCAGAGAGGAGGTGCCACAGGACACATCTCGAAGACTATGAGGACTCTGGTAGCTCACCTTATTCCATCTTAGCTCCGACTGGCAACCAGGGAGAGCATAGTCATGTCTACATTTCACTCTAAGCTCTACTACAAACAAATAAAACAATGCCTTTTTTGAAGCTTGCTGTGCCTGTTAAGAGAAAGAAGAAAACAGCCATACTGCACATGAATCCAGGACCTGAGGAGCAATTTTTCTAAGGGGCAAGTGACCATGAGTATGTGTTTTCACGTGCTCAGCCAGAGCTACCTTGCACTGGGCTTTGACAAATCAGAGGCAGCTGCAGCCTCTGCTACCTTTCAAATAAAATTGTGATGCTCAGCAGCTCTGAAAATTCAGCTCCTTAGAGGCTCAAGCAGAACACTTAGAAAGTGAGGCTCCAAAACTGCAATACAATTCTGTGGTGGCATGGTGTGGTGTGTTCTTTTTTTTTTTGGCTCCTATTGAGTTTTAATTAAAATGAAATATTTAATATAAAAGTAAGTTCTTTCTACCTATGGATAAGAGCTTTAAATAAAATATGAAATGCTGAAATGAAATGAAGTGTAGACACATGAACTGGTTTGTCATTTTCAGATGTTTTATTCATTTCACCATCAGTAGTCTCATGGAGTAGAAATCAGCTTTTTCAGCTGATACACATAGTTCTGCACACTTCATTTAAGAAGTGGAAAAAATCAAACTAAGAATTAGTGATGGTCCAACCTCTATCAGCTTAGTGCTCATAACTATCCAAAAGTGTAATTCCTTATCCAAACTGACTGAATATACAGGAAACCTTAACTCAGTCAACCCCACTCTTTTCCAGGCAGGATTTTTTTGCTGCAGACACTGACTTTTCTTGACTGCCCTAATTTACTTTCAGTGAATGAAGAGAGTCAAATGGTCTGCTCCGGGCCCCAAACCTGGTTTATTCACGTACAAACAGTGCAAAGTAATTGAGAAGTCCAACAAGGTCGTGACAGAGTTTTTTATCGACATTTATGCATATCTAATGCCTGTCACAGATGCAAGAAAGAAACAAACTTTACTTCTAAAGCCTCTTCTTGATTATAAGTGATTATTATTGGTGGAGAAGGATGCATTTTCTTTAGTACTGCAAAGAATTTCTGTGGGGTTTTCAGCAACATCAAAGCTGTTGATCTGAATTGCTATATTAGTAATAACAAGAATATCTGAGTTAATTGTATGTTTAAAATATCTTTTTTACTATTAAAGATTTGCTTGATGCACATTTTAATGTATTTGTTTGACAGAACAGCTTCCGCTTAAGGCACCTTCTGATATGATTCAATCAACATCTTGGTAGACAATAGATTTATCAAATCTTTAGGAATAATTCTCCTGGAGTCCCTGAGAAAGTTCCCTGTTGCTTCTCAAAGTTTCCCACAATCACGCAACCTCTCAGATTATTTGGTAACATAAGGACCTTTGGTCACTTGGCTCAGGTTAAGGTGCAACACTACAGTTGTCAATACAGAGCTAGACAAGATCACTACAATCACTGAATTTGATCTGGAACAGATACCATTTTTATTGAATTAGCCAAAAATTGTATTTTATGACAACTTCATATTTTACACCAGCTGCCAGGGGCAGATGATGCATGATCTGGCACTATATTGACTGATGAGAAGTTAACTCATAAAATTTTTAGTATCTTATTGCTAGGACACTTTTATCAGGTAGTAGAGTCCTGAAGCCAGATTTACTGCATCATTGTCTATTATTGAAGGTTTTAATTACCAAACTTAGTTTGAGCTGTTGTGTTGAAATTTCACTAGCAGGTGGTGTGACAAAGCTGGTAGTCTCAAGGAACTTTTGTACAGAAGAGAAGCAGTTTTGTGTTTAGTGAAGGCTCTAAATTTTTTTTTTTGTCACTATATACCATAGTGAATTAACTATCTGTATTAACATTAAATAAAGCACTTTCAGTTATGTTTTTGCCTGTACCACCACAAATATGATCTCAGACTGGACCCTAGCTTTGGGGAGGAGGAGTGGATGGCTAAAAGGGAGGAAAAAAAAAAAGGGGGGGGGGGAACACGAGTAAAATTTCACTCCTCCTAACAAGCTGTGCTGCCAGAGCACTGCAGGAATAAAGGAAGCAATTATGATAGACTGCAAATACAGGAACAAACTGAAAAGCTACCAAAGAGGAAGCACAGACCTGGTGAAAGTAAATGCAGATTGGTGGCTACCTCACAAAGTGAGTCACTGCTTGAATCCAGAGCAACTGGGCCAAAAAGTTATCCTAGTTTTGGAGCTAAGAGTATTTCTCTTTGGTAAAAAATGAAATAGTTTTCCATTCAGCAAGAACATTGGCAGAGAATGCTGAGTAGTTCTAAAGGTCCCTGCAGGATTGCTCATGTTGGAAAGCTGCATAACTTCCAATATTTAATACAGAACAGGAAAAGAAGACACACACACACACACACTCTCCGTAAATAATCACAGATCCGACCAAATCTTAGCATGACAGTGCTGAAAACTAAACTTTTGCTTCTTTTCCATAGCAGCCAAGTAAGTGGAAGTTATCTGATATTTTTTTTAAGCAGAATTCACAAACATCCAAGAGCTCTCCAAAGCTTTGCAGTTTGTTCTTCAAGAACCGGGGAGTATCATTTCTGTTACTACCAATAAAAGACTTGCCTCTGCAATCAAATATCTCACTGACCTCTTCATTTGCATAGTGAGGAATCCTATCAGCATGCCTTTACTCTTGTCTCATTTGATTAAGGCCCAGATTTAAAACTCAGTCTACCAAGGTCTATTTATGAGAGGAATCGGCCCCTGTAACTTAAGAAAAGGTTCAGAGTGGGTTCTTGGAAAGTACCCCAGCAAGCTAAGACTAGACAAAACAAAGCTAAATAGAACAGTGTTCGATTTTTTTAAGTTATCTCTGATAGTTTCAGAAAAGATTGGGTAGGAAATGGTGAATGGTGATAGTTTCAAAACTGTTTCAAAACATCTGTAATCTCTCCTTTCTCTTCCCAGGTTTTTGCTGTTGGATTTCTATTTATTTGGTTATTTAATTATTCTTCTATTTGCGATTTACCTCCTTTCTAAAATGGAAAATTCTGAACTGATGCTGGCTACTGGTAATCCAGCCTCCTGTTCCGCTGCTCTCATACACAGCGGATCATGATTTCATAGCCTTGTACTCCACCTCATACACCAAGAACACTAAAGAGTTATCAAAATCAATAGACCTGAGTTAATCACTGTCATACTGGAAAAGACTCCATCTTTCCACATTCCTGGTTTTATTTACTGGATAATTTTCTTGGCTAAATATTTATATCCACCACAGCTGGCAGAGCTCAAACCTGTCAGAACTTTGACTGCACCTCAGACCTCTCCATGCAAGAAATCAATATTACTGATTCATCAAAAGCATCATTCATCAAACCTAGCTCTTGCATACAACACCATGGTTAACTAAATAAATTTTTTGTCTTATCCTTTAGCCAGCTGCCTCTTATGTTTGGCACAGTGGATCACTTCATTATTTGCCAATACCCATCATTTTCATGTTTTAGCTAGTAAAACAAGGCATTCTGAAGGTGTCCATTTGAATGCTTCTGTTATAAAAATATGTCTTGCTATAAAAATATGGCTTAATTCTGGCAAAGAACAAGACTATAAACAATAACTTCAACTATTTTTAGTGAAAAATACATTAAGTAAAATTTAGTCATAGGTGGTGAGAAGAAACAGTAGTGTGCATGCACAAAGGTAATAAAAACTAAAATAATTTCACATTCGGTGAGTTATATTAGTGTCTGACCATTAAAATGTTAACAAGATGATAATCAATCTTAAATCAATTACTGTGTAATTGCTGAGTCAATAGAAGTGTAGTTAAATATTGATAAGTGTCTAAAAGCTCTATCAGGACTTATTGACAACTAGAGAGATGAATGGAGGCCTGTGCAAGAGGAAAGCCTGACTTGCATTGCTTTGATGGAAAACAGCACAAGGTTGAGTTTACATTCTTATTACTACCATTAGACATGCTGATCGATACAGGCTGCCTCTGCCCTGTCAGCATGGAGCAGTGGAGATGTCTAGGTGTTATTTCCAGTCTTTTCATCTTTACAAGTATGTGGAGATGACTAAGTAACATCCAGCGTAGCAGAGGCCAAAAGACTTCACAATAAAAAGAGTAAAAAAAAAAAAAGTTTATTTATAAAATGGTATGAAGGAAAAAATTATTTATATCCAGAAGGGACACTGCTGTTTCTGTTTAGCATTCCCAGGTGGTTGCAAAGGTAGTCACATTAGCCTGCAGCCAAACTTGCTGGAGTGGCTACAGTTATAATTTATGAATTAAGACTCCTTTTATTTTGATAGATATGAGCAAAATGGCTCCAAGGATTTACACTGCCTCCACAATCAGATGAAGTCAAGACACGTTTTAATTATACGCAGCTTTAGTTTTGTTGTGATGCTTATCAAAGGAGTCACCAGTTTCATTCCATGATGAAAGTGGAGCAGTCACCCCTATCTTGTTCTTCAGCTTATGAAAACTCTCTTTGTCTCCACAATATTAAGCTATTTCTGTTCCAGTTTGCCTAATAAAATCATTATGTTGAAGCAAATACCCTTTACTATTCCTTTTGTACCTATGACTGGGTGAATAATTGGTGTCTAGATACCAATATTCTTTGAATGAAACATATTCAATTTTATCTGTAGCCAGCAGCAAAATACACAGGAATAGACAACAGAGCTATTTGTTGTTGGATTTGGGTCAGATAAGATACATTATTATAGTAAGCTCCAGGTAGCATGAGCTGTTCAGGTTATGTCAGAAATGCCATTATAACTTTCTGTTTCTTTCATGCTGATAACTTTTTGAAACATTCTCCTTTTCTGCTGAAATTTTCCTATTTTGCGCCAGCCCAGAGGCAAATTGTTTTTAGCAAGTTTCAGCTACAACCGTTCAGCCATTTCACTTTACAGAAAGATTAAATTTGATCTCCCTTCCAATCCCCTTAATAAATATTAAGGTACAGTTTTGTTCTTGCAGCAACTGCTGAATGAATCTTTCAGGTCAGGCCTCGTTGGTCTGTGCCTGCCGCTCATGGTTGGCACTCAGGCACAAAACGTGTAAGGACCATCTTCCTCCAGCTGCTGAAGCCACACAATGCAGTGACTTCAAGAAATCAGTCATGGGCGCAGAGTACAAAAAGCTGAAAAGTTGCTCTGCAGAGCTCAGTTTAGAAGGAGTTTCTGGCAAGGTATCTCCTGTGACTCTGGTAAAGTTCCTGCTCTTTCCCAGGCGCAAGTCTGAAACTTTGCTGCAAGACACTTGCTCTGGAGTCTTGACAAACCCTGTGGATCCTGCCCACTGAGGAGCAGCCTTCCCAAATCCCAGTCCCACCAGCACTCCCCAGGTCGTCACAACTGCTCAACATGAACCAAATCATCAGGGCTCCCACTTGCCATTTGTCTCATGAGCCTCAAAGACTTCCAGTGCTCAGGAGCACACAACTGGTTGCTATCACATTGCTTGGCAAATAAAAGGGCGAGCAGTTCTCAGTGACGGTGGTTGTTTAGCTCCCTAAGGCTTAAATGAACTTTGACAAGATATGCAAGGAAGGAAAAAACAATTTGCCTGCGAACAGACCAGTGGTTTGGTGTGGAAAATTAAATCCATTCATGCTGGTCACTGCTTAGCAAAATATGTCTTAATTTACAACCTGCTTATCTTATTGAGTTTGCTTCCGATGGGGAAAAAAGAAGCCCATTTACAGCTTCAGTTTTAGTTCCATCATTTAATGAGAAAGTCAAATTTTGTTTGGAACATAGGTAATTCTAGGACTGAAACAATTGGCATCCCTCAATAGGAGAACTAATTGACAAACAGGCTGAGGCCAACACCCAACACGCCATTTTAAAGATAGGAGATTTTTTTTCTGTTGCTGTTGGATTTATGTGGCTACTCAGTTGCAATACACACCACAAAGTGGCAACCTAAGTTCAGGAATATAAATCATAGATAGATGCAGATGCAGATCCTACAACTCTGACAGGCATGGTAAACAAATATTCATGACTCTGGAATAGCATTTTGTTTTATCTGCCCATTGGTGAAAGACATACATCTGTGCATCTAAGACTCCAGTATCTTATTTAAGTTCAGAATACAAATGTGATAAATTTCTATTGGGAATGGATTCTCTAAATGCAATCATTGCCATTGATGAAAAAGTAACTTTAATGGAGAAGAGATATTACTATTCCTAAAACATGTACTTTTTTTAAATGTCAAGGACTCTTTTTTAAGACTCTTCAGTCAAGTATCTCTGTTTAGAGAACTGAAACTGCATCAGGCTACAGTCCATTTTTATCAAATGTGTTTGGACATCAGCACATTACATGATATGTTATTATGTTTTAAGAACCATTTTAAAAAAAATACTCAGACAATAAATCATAGATTAATGTCTCTGCTAATGAGATCCCTCGTTAGTTAAAAAAAAAAAAAAGCCCTATAATAGATGAAACAGATGGGGATTCAATAGTCTCCAATTTTGTCACCTTTCTTTCTATAACAATAAACGATGCACTTCTAAAAGGGTGTCCTTACTCAGGCAATCTAATAAATATCAGTAAAGACGATTTGCATTTTTAAAAATAGGTTCAGCCTCCCAAAGAGATAGCAGTTGTATTTTACAGATTAAAAAGAAAGGTTTATGCCACTTACTGAAGCTAACAAAGCATAGCTTGAGAGGCTCAGAGGTGGAACAGCAGTGTCCTGGTCTCCGTTGTGCTCTTGGTGCTTTGTGGGCTCTCACGAGGTCTCCCAACAGCATGGCCTGGTGGCACCTGGGTACAAGGGGATGAAGTGTTTGAACTTGATTGACTCTTTCCTATAGCTGCCTTTTCTGGCTGGAGGAGTGAGCTGGCGTTCATCACACCAGAGCCAGACTGAGTCAGCATGGGGACGACAAGCTTCGGCTCAAGGTTCCAGCTAACAGGAGATCCCTAAAATCTAGTTGCCAGGGTTAACCACCATAGCATATTATTTCTTTTGGAGACCATGGAAAGATCTTGAAACCCCTGATGTATAGCTCTTCAAAATGGGTTTGCAGGATTAAACTGAAACGTACACTGATGCTGCTTTATGTGTATCTACATGTAGGGAAGTAGACACCTGACAAGTTTTAGTAACTCCAGAGAGCAAATTACAAACTATTAATACTAAAGCACCCTTGAAATAAAGTATGACATCAAAATAACATCTATATCTATGACTCTCATGAAATCAGTTTGACATAGAATAGAATTTTCAATGTAGGTCTCAAACAAAAAGTGAGAAATACCCAACAGCCATTTCTGTTTCACAATATACACTTTGATGAGAAAATTGGCATTTCAAAGTTCAAAGTTGGCTGATACTCTCAGAAATCTCTGAGTGTGGTTTTTTTTTTTTGAAAACATATTTAAGACTTAGGCACCTACGTCTTGTTCTGAAAAAGAACAACGAACTACACTTCAGAGACTTTGACGTTATTTAAATAGCAAACTGATTAATTATGAGGCAAACATTGTTTATTTCAGCATAGTTAGTGTATATTTAAATGAAAAGACTGAGAACCTAAAAGCACATTTGAATTGAACTTTAAAATTCCTAACCACTGAATAGATCACCTTCAAATCTGAGTTGGTCTCTCACTCTTCATTAATATAAGCTTCACATATTGAACAAGAAACTGTTTTTTAAATGTAAGTTTTAATACATTTTACTATTAAAATATGCCATATGTAATGTGGTATATGCAACTTAGTCACATTACACTTAGAACAACTCAACCTTCTAAAATATTCTGATTTTTGAATGCCTGATGATCCAGGGCTAGCACTGCATTAATGTAGCATTTTGAAGCTCATACTGTTTGTATTTATTATTAAATTTCTAAAAGAGAGCCTGTACTCCTTTAGAAGTGTGAAGAAGTGTTCTATATATACCCTGATACTCTTGCTAGGCCTTTGCTTTTCAAAGACTGACTGCAAAACCAGAAGAGGCGTGACACTTCTTTACAAGCACGACAGGGAGTCTGTTCAATATTTATGACCTTCAGATGTAAAAATGCTCTTTACCAGCTCCTGTTTTGCATTCTGTTCAGCTGAAGTCACATCATAGGTCAACTAAAAAGACTATCACCAGTGCAAGATAAATGAGCAGCTATCAGTAGACAGGAAAGACTGTAAGTAACACAGCCGTCTAAACGTATAAGGTACAGGATTTGCTTTTACAGAAAAAGACAGTCTTTTGGAAATAACTAATATGAGGTGATTTAATTTTTTATTTTTCTTGTTTGTAGTCATAGTGCTTTGCACAAAATATCTATGATAGTAACAAAGAGACAGAGGATGTGCTTCAATTGCATTATTTTTAATGGCAATAACAGACTAGAGTTTTAATGTTGCATTCAAGAATAGAGCTTGGACCATTCGGCAGACGCTTATGCCTTCTTTTATTGGTGTCCCTGTTTCACTAGGCCTCTGCGTGTATACCTCCAAAATTCATTTAATGCAAATTGTTGTTTTGATGAAATATCAAAGTCTGCTGCTGTCCCATCTTCTCTGCTGCGGATTAGGAAGCACGACACAGATTAAGGTGTGCACTTCAGAAACTGGGTCAGCAGGAAACAGGAGACAAAGAAAGGCCTGCGGAAACGCCTCCTGTGTGCTAGCACAGTGCTAAATCCAAGGGGATCCACTTTCTGCTGGAACAGTCATTCTTTAACATACTACACTGCTCTCAATCCCTAGCCAAGGTGAAGCCCCCACCTGAAGAAATCCAAGGTTTTTAAAGGTGCCTTCTGGTTATTTTCTCTAACAGTATGCTGACTATGCAGAAAATATTAAGAAAGGTTCAGCTGTTGATCAAATAACAGCTTATTTTAAGAAGTTTCAAAATGGAAATTTTTGTGTACTTGCTTTGAAATTGCTGTTTCTATCTGTCTGGGAAGTAACCATGCACCAGGCTTTGAATTGCTGGATCAGCTTTTCAGTGATGTGAAAGCTGCCTAACACTCTTCCAGCAGCAAAGCAGCACCATGATGTGGAGGGACACTTCAGGGTTCCTCTGGCATCAGTACAGCATCAGGCCCAACCTTTTCCGGGAAGCATGCTTAATCATATGAATGTCCAAACAAATAAGGACTATTACAAAGAAAATGTTCAAATATCTTCCATGCTTCAGCTGAACAAATTAGCCAGTACCAAACTCCAAAAGGAGGCTGGAGACATAGGTCTCCTCAAGTTCTGCTCGGCAAGTTTATTAAGAAGGTGATCTTTCTATTTTCAGTTAAAGGGATATTATTTCCCACAAAGTTAGGAGATAAATTACTGTTTGCATTAATTATAGAGTATGTTGCTGGCATCTCAAAGACAGACCTGCTTGAAACAGTGCTGGATTTGAGTGGATGCTACTACTTTTTTGCCACATATATTAGCTAATAGCATTTGTAAAGATTTCAGATCCATTCCTAGGCCTTCTTTTCAAGTCACAGGTTAAGTGAGCTGAATGATTTCACAGTGTAAGCACTGGCCATAGGGAAATCAATGCATCCTCTTTTCAGCAGAGAACATTTGTCACAAGTGCTGGCTAATGGCGAACAGCTCTAGTGTACACATCCAACTTTATACAGGTGAAACAGGGAGAGGATGGGAGAGCTCAAAATGCAACAGTATGCTAGGAAGATTTTAAACGTCCCAGGAAAGCCCTCTTAGACAATCTCTCTGTTAATTGAAAATGAAAATTCAGATTATTACCTCATCATCACTCTAGTAATTTTTTTAACAAGATAAATCTGTTTCAGGTCTCAGCAGAAAACGAAATCTGTCATCTTTTTATTCATCACACATTTTCTCACAAGGCGTATTCAATCATTTATTTCAAGCCTTAATGATTTAAGGCTATAAAATTGATTCAAAATAGAGGTCAGCGTACAGGTATATTCTGACTTCACATGTGGAATACTAATGCATTCAGCTGCACAGAGCTTTCCACAGTAGAGTCTGACCTGACTTTAAGCAGAGGCTGAACAGCATTCCTGACTAAGCCAATGCTAGGCATCCACAGTTAAAGCACAGTGACAACATATAGTTACAGTTTAAATCGAGAAGCTTAAAGAAAAGTTCACTTCAGGAGGTGTTTTAGTACCAGCATAAATAGTAGCTGCTGTTTAAAATCTGGCATGGCAGTATCAGCTTTGTATACTGAAAGAACCCTAAGCAATCCAAGGTTTTTAAAGGCACTTTCTGTTTATTTTCTCTAATAGCATGCTAGTTATGCAGAAAGCATGAAGAGAACTGGTACACTGAATGTGTCAGTGCAATCTATGTTTTCTCTCTAAAAAACATTGTATTTATTTCATTGAGCTGTTTTTGGTATTGGTGGCAGGGAAATTTTCCGGTAATGATCCCAGACAAGCCTTCCCTAGATACTCTGGTCACTGACTAAGGACATTAAACTGAGGTGGACTATTCCACAGCTACCTATGCCATTGCTAATGACATATCACAGAGAAGATCACAGATTTGTACTCCTAAATACAGCCTCTGGTTTGAATCTCAATAGGCAGAGTGCCACGTCCTTGCTGGGAGCTGACTGTCTGCTTTTGCTGCCCCTTTCAAGACTAACAGTAATGTCGTCTTAGAGCACTGCTCTGGGAATTTCCAAGGCATATGTGTATATACATTAACTAGCCCACGAGTCAGCTACACTATTTCAGTAGCAGCATTGCTACTCTGAAGATCTGAAGCTGTAAGAGAGGCAAGGTGTGATGGAAGAGGTACTATCCGTTAAAACACTAACAGCAACGGAGAAGTAACCAAACTTCAACACAACCAAGTCCTCTGTTTTAAATATACCAGAGCACACATATATCCAAACACATCTTCCACCCCACCCACCCTCTATATCGGGTGTTATTAAGAGACCCTGTTTCTTCCTGCAGCCTTTCCCAATGGTACCGCAGACATGGCTGAGATCACTGAGCAACGGAAGCAGAGGGAAATCTGAGTGCATGAATTATGAATCCACAAAACTAGACTACAGCTTTCCTGAGTTTTGAGAATCAATAGTACGCTGAATTTAAACCACTATGGTGTTCCTCTAAGTTTATCACTTGCTAGCAGGAGAAAAGGAATTCTCAAAATACACTTTACTTTCTTTTCATATCAACCATTGTAGGACACCAGAGCTATAGTACTATGGTGAAAAAAAACACCAAACCTCTGTTTCAATCATTGCTTGAGAATGACAGCTGACCAAGCCTTCCAACTTTGTTGTGCCTTTCAACAGAAAACTTAAATTACTCTAGAAACATGCGGAAGGTTCCTGGTCATATAGGGTGACTGACAACCTCCCCCCTCACCCTTCTATATATATCTTTGTAGAAGAGAATATACTTAAGCACTTGCAATGATTCATGTAAATCTATTATGGTACCTATCCTGCCAGTTTAGGCTCTTTAATAGCAAGGTAGTTGCATGCAATTCCAGATGACCTCTAGCATACAGAAATAAGTTATCTTCATATGAGTGGCATATTACTATATAGAGTTTGCCCTTCCTGTAGCTAATGTAGCTAATTCCTGTACAGATCTTCCTGTAGGTCATTTGGTAATGATTTACATTTTTGAACTGGAAGACCAAAGCTCTATTGCTCAGTAATACATTTGAAGATTTTTAAAATAAAAATAATAAACCATTTGGACACTAGTGCCCTATTTATGTGTTTGAGGTCTGATTTTCATTTGCTCTTGATGAACTTTATTAAACTGTAGGAAGTATCGAGGTGCATATGAAGGACCTTGGCTCTGTCTCAGATATGTATGGTACACCTTATAAAAAGAGGGTGTTGTTTATATAAGCTATTTCTGATAAAATCCTGGAGATGAAGAGTCTGAAGGGACTGGAAGAAATCATCTAGTCCTTCCTCTTACTCTGAGATAGATTCAAATACGTATATCAAGCCTACTACTTCTTGTATGTCTCCAGTGGCAAAAATACCTGCTTCATACAAATTAAATTGCTTCCTCTTGGCCTATCCTTTACTGATGTGGGGAACATTTGAACATCATTGTCTGCAGCACCCGTTATAAAAATCAAAAAGCTGCTGTCATGTCTGTAGTTTGTCTTTTCTCTCCAACATTAAATAAATATTATTCTTTCAAACTTTGTTTATGTTTTCTAAACCTCGTCCTCCCTGTCTCTACATCTTGAGGTGTAGAGACTCATCTCAAACTGGATGTACTGCTCTAGCTACAGTCTCATCAGTGCTGAACAGAGCAGAATAATTATGCCTCGCCTTCCACATATATCCCTCTTGCTCCAGTGTCTCAGTCTGCTGTTTGTATTTTGTTGGACAGCATCAAAACTAATTCCTGTTTTGTTTAAGCCACTGTAAGTTCCAAAACTACTTTTGCAGTTGTATTGCCTAGTCAGTTGTGCCACATTTGGATTGGGACATTTGAGTTTTCTCCTTGTGTTTATTGACTTCTCTGCATCGACTTCTGCCCCTTTCTCTAGCTTAACAAGTTCGTTTTGAATTCTAACTCTCAAGCATCTGTAATCTGTTGTGGTGCTGTGTCATTTGTTGATTTTAAAAACTACTTTCAAGTTACAGATAATGACTTCTCTCTCAGCTTGTTTTTCAACAACTTGTGCATCTGCCCTATATTAACTTTGTTAATTTGCTGTTGATAAGTTTGCACAGGGCAGTATCAAGATATATCACATCTATGGCTAACCCCCTACCACTAAACCAGTTTGCTTGCGAATTAGATTAGGTTGGCCCCATTTGGTTTCAGGCTGGCTGAGATTTCCTGTAACTTAGTAAATTTCCTGATGCTTAAAACTCTGTTTTTTAGTATGTTGATCTGGCATCTTTTTATGGTGTACAAGTCTGATGACTAGCTTATATTTAAAAGGAAGAAACTAATGTTCTGTAGATTATAGATGTTAGGTCTGCTGGAGATGTCCGGGCTTTTAAGTGTTGCTGTTAGCTTAGCATTTCCAAGTGCCTATCTGAAAAAGGAAAACTATCATAGAACTCAGGTGACATCTTTCCATTGGTTTTGATGACAAGCAAATATTGAAGTAGATTTAGAAACACGGTCATTAAAGACAGTGGAAGATTCATCAAGCCTTAATTAGTCATTGTGAACAAGTGCTTTAGTAAGCTGTGAATATTTCTTCATTGTTTTCAGGAAGCAAACTTTACCTTTCTGGAAAACAAATGACTGCTGACCTATATATACTACCTTTCCACAAAGAAAGGTAATGACATCATGAATTACTCCTGATTTTCAGCTGAGAGAGAAATCAAGTGTGTCATTACTACTAAGCAGGAATAGCAGCTGAAAAAAAGGAGTTTCTTAAAGCATATACTTAGACCTAGTATATATATTTCTGTGTGACAGTACAGGCCTGGAGAGAGAGAGAAAAGAAAATCTAATTTCTTAAATGTGCTAGTTTAGATCTGGTCAGAATTCTTCCCATAAATGTAAAAAGGTACACACATGAGGAAATACATGTGCAATTAGCTCTCATTGCTGTTGTACTCTGTAGTGCAGCTCCATTAGGTATTATCCTAGGATAAATGAAAAGCGACTTTGGCTCCAGACTGCTAAGACTCATAGAAGGGAAGAAAAATAATTGTCACCAGTGCTTATTGCTATTTTAAACAGTAGCCTAATGTGATAGAAAACAGGAGTTACAGTACTACTCTTGACAATGGTTCCTTTTATAGGCCTGCCGGTTTGTACTCAAAATTTAGGCAAGAGAAACACTTCCCTTTGCCTCTCAGTTCATTTTGATCTCCCTGGACTACTTGTACCACACCATCACGCTAATATGAAAAGAGACATCATCTGGTGCAAGTATGCAGAGTACACTTGTCTGTGTTTATGATTACAGAAGTCAAGCTGCTTTCAAGTCACATTCAAAAACATTGAAAATGTGTGTCTTCTGATAGTCTGCCAGCAGTGTATAGATATATAACCAGTATGGCTACAGCACATCATAAAATTTTATTTCCTGTAGATTTGTCTGCCACAGAACATTTACTTGCTGTCAAAAAGGTAAAAAATATGCTAACAGCCCTGGGTTTTCTCTACATGCACTGCAATTTCTGAAACCATCCCTACGGCTACTATTTTTTCATAATCCTTCTTGCAATATTTGATGTACTCTACTCTGAGGTGAGGGGAAAATTTATCTTTAGAAATGGAATATTTTCATATTGGTCTCTAGGGAACAGCAACTTCCAGAGCTTTGATTTAATTTGGGCTCCTCTGTGACACTTAGGCACGAGTGTCACATGGCACTGAATGTCTCATTTTTATTGGAAAGAGTCTTCAAGGGAGTGACATTTATGTGGTTTATTAGATCTATATATTGTTACAGTCAAGCTCATTTCAGCCAACATGAACACATAGCAGGCCCATTGCCAGTTCTGTTGTTTCACTGTTGCCAAACGTAGAGGGGCTAAAAATGTCTCTCTGGTGCTATCCGATGTGGTAAGTACTTTGCCTTTTGAGTTTTTCTTGCAAGGCTCTTAGTACAAAACTGGAATTTATCAAGAAACCAACTGAAAAGTGGGTTCAACTGCCAAGAGGTAGAATTACTTAGAGACCCATCCTGTGCCACCAGCACTAACTTCAACAGGAAGGCTGGTTCTTAAACTCTGGCAGGAGCTAATAGGAATCTTTCCACTTCAGCGGAGCTGTCTGTATCATCAAGTTAGCTGAAGATTATTATGTTAAATTTGTTAATAAGAGACTCTCTCAAACATACAGTTGGGTGTTACCTCCTACTGCAATGTTAAGAAAGGCCAGGTATGACATCATGCACCAGATGAAATTTTTCAGAAGGTTCCCCAGTTCCATTGTGCATCCACAAGCACAAAACAGAGTCAGCCACCGAGTATTTTATTTGGCTGAGTGAAGCGAACAGACATGACAGTGAAGCCTGCAGAAATCTTATATCTAGAACATCATATTAGCCAAATCACTTCAAGTTAAGCCTGTTTGGAAAAAATCACTTTTTCTGTGAATGTTTAATAAGGCTGAACATCCTTTTCTTATCCTTTTCAGATCATTTTAAATATTTAATATCTTCATTTCTAGCATATTTAAGAAACACAAAAAGCAACATATAAAGGTATGAAGGAACACGCATCCAACTTCACGCTACCCAGTCATAATTTTGCCGAAGGGTTATAGTAACTTAAAGTTACTTATTCTTGTCACCATAAGAAGCTAAGACACGTCATCATGCCTTTCCAAAGCATATTCATGAGGTTAATCACTTTCTAACAAGAAAAGCCTCATCTTGAGCTCTATTTTAATTCACAATTAAACAACAGCAATTAATGCAGTTATTTGACTGGAAAAGTACCATTAGAAAAACGCTACTTGTTGGCTGAAACTGCAGCCTCTGTGGGGCACCATCCAGCTTCACTACAACACTGAGAACACCCAGAACAATTTTGCCTGTGATCACTAAGTGCCTCTGTAAAAAAGGCCTAAAAGTTATTTCACCTTCGCATCCTACCTGTTCAGTTTTTCCCAGCTATAAGAAAGAGCATTTGCACCATGGGAACATGCAAAGCTTGATCAGATGTGGCTGGTTCCTGGGCGCCGCTTGGAGCCCTCTGCCTCCAGACACCCGAGCACGGCTCACTCGGCAGAGGGATTATGCCCCCCTCAGACAACCCCTATGAATATCAGCATAGATGCATGGCAACGCGTCTTGAGGTTTATCAAGGTAATTGACAAAATTAGAACATTTTTCTATATATTCTTTGTGTGATGTCAAAGCTTGCTATTTTTGAATATGTTGAGTCATTTGACGGTTTCTGGTTGTTTTAATATACTACAATTACCCACCAAAGGTGACAAGCAAGGATCGTTCTGACATAACGGAAAAATCTGGTTTTACTTTCTAGCTCTGCCATGCATTTCTTCAACAACTTTGGCAATGTCATAATCCTTTCCTTGCTAAAGTTTTAATTATAACAGCTTTCTCTCAGAGTTCGTGTGGCATAAAATTCTTGGGGGAAAGAACATTTGACAGCATATATTACTTGCCAGTGGGGGGTTAAAATCTCAGCTGGGATTGCTAAGCACTCCTTCCAGCCAAATACCTGCAGTAAATAAGGTCTGACAGGAAATGGTTTTCCATCTCTAGATGTTTCCATGTATAAAAAGGAAGTCCCCAGTTCCAAAAAGCCTGAAAAGACAAAAATCTCAAAAATGCTTCCTAACTGAAAATCAGGAATAATTGCTTGGAAAATTTGAAGCGTTTATTTTTATTATTTCAAAATATTGTTTAAAATTTAGCATTAAAAATGTTAACACTATCATAACTTTAAATTTTGTAATAAAAGTCAGTTTTAAATTTAACTATCCCAGTATATTTTTCATTTAGAGACAGAATTATTTTGATGAATTAAAAATAATTTCTTAAAACTCTCCAAATCAGACTGTTTTCTGAAGAAAAATAAAGATCGTTTTTAGTGAACTGACAGTTTGTAAGCAATTTGTTTCTGAAAAACTCCTGAAGAATTCTGATTAAGTAATAGTAATACCACCTCTAAGCTATATTGGTGTGACACTACTTTCTTCCAAGTCCATGAGTGCTGGCCAAGATCATAGAAAGAAGGGAAAGTCAGGTTTTAACATTTGGAAATGGATGCGCTTAATACAGAAAACTGTGCATTCTTGTGAGCGCACACGCTCGCACCCACCCACACACAGAGCATCTAAAAATACAGGCATACCATTTTGTTATGAGCTACGGACTTACATTTAAATAAATCAACGAGCTAATATTATACTTTAAAATGAAAAATCAAGAGCCTTTGAAACACTGAATGTCTCAAAAGGCATCCATTGGAAGAGTTTCCACCAATGTGAATTAAAATACTGCTATCGCAGCCCTGTTAGTGTTTGGAAGGATTTTAATTCACATCAAAGACCAACCTGTTCTCCGCTGAGCGAATGCAAATACTGCCTGATGATAGAGGCTGAGGGCTTGATTCAGGATCACTTTGGCAAAAAGGTAAAAGCTGAGTTCTTTTGTTTTTTCCGCCAGAGCCGGTGCCCCTCGGCCATTTCCATGAGAAAGCTGGGAAGGGGCTTCCCGAGGGGCACTGCCGGCTTCGACGGGAAGCAGCGCTTGGGCCACAGCAAGTCTTTTTGGATGACTTTTTCAGCAAGGAAGCCGAGCTTTGCACTCTGAATAATGTTGGCACAAACTCAGCAGTGAGTTGAGCCCTGTGCGATATTTGTTACATTAATTATGGGTTAGCTGTGGATGTCTTCTGTCAATACAGCACAATATTTACAGTCAGTTTGGTGCTCCCCTCATTATGAAAGCACAATAACATGTACCTAGTCCCTGGTATGAAGCCTGGTTTAAACTCAGACCTTGGAAAGCTACACTAGAGCTGAAAACAATCTTAGTATCCAGGGTTTGCAGCTAGTCATAATATTTGTATTTTTGTTGTCATTGTGTCTCTTTACAAATTCCGAAGTACATGCAGAATAAATGCTGCCAATTCCCTGTGGAGTTTTTTAGTACAATAGACATTTATGACAAGTAATTTGCCAAGAAAACATTTACAATGCATATAATTTTCATGTTAAATCAGACCTTTAAAATAGAAATAATTTTTTTTAGACTTTCACAATTTTTACAGCAAAGGCTTGAGAAAAGAGTGTTTCCCTTTTGAGAAATAAAGCAATATGATAATTGCAGGGGTGCTGTGAACCGTTTGGCAAAAGCTGCTCACCATCTTTGAGATTATCCCTATGGTAGGTTTTACTTTTTCTCATAAACTTTAATGCAGCTATTAGATGAATAATAAAGAATAAGCCTGGAGAAAGACCCATATTTTGCCATGAAGTCAAAGGAATATTGACATGTTGCTCTTTTACTCTCAGGAGCTAATGGAAATGCAGAAATAAAAGACTGACTGAAAAAGAAAATTACTGGATCTTTTTCCTTATGAATACAAGATGAGTCTTAACCCGGACAGCAACTAAGAGTGGAAGACTGTTTTAGAGAATCAGCCTACTTCTCGTTTAATACTGTGGTATCCTCTTATTGTTCCAGCTGGCAAGTTATAAGTTAAAAGGAAAGAAAAACTCAAAGGTAAGAACGGCAGAGTCACCTAACTGCCTTGGTTATTTTGAAACATTCCCCCCTGAGTTTTCACTCAATGCAAGACCAGACGGTTAGAAATCTGGATGACCGCAGGCTACAGTGAGCAGGCAGAAGTACGGTCTAAATTACACAAGAATGAGAGTTGCATTTCATGAACTAGGAAATTAAAAATAAACAAATAGCTATTAGCACTGGCAAGTGTGAGTTTCACACTTTCCAGCAGTGTATAACATGTGTTGCTAGCTCCAGCAATTTGTGATATAATACCATATACAGTAACTGGTTGCTTATTTCAGGCCAAAGCAGGGCAGCAAAACGCATTCGACAGAGATGCCAGAACGCTTTCAGCACATACCCAGCTTTCAGCCGCTCTGCCGTAACGTAGCGATCACAAATACTAAAACCTGTAGCAAATCTCTACAAATGCTTAAGATGCTTATTCTACTGAGTTCAGATGCTTCCCTGACACACCTGTTGGGAAGGCTGGAGGTAAAACTGCAGCGATCATGCATATTTATGAACGACTACTTTTTATTATGAGATGTAAATCCCACCATGTATTTAATTTGGACTGACAACCCCACTGACATTTCTAAATGTGTCATTGAACACACCATGCTATATAATCATTTTCTAAAATATTGACTTTTCTGAAATATGAATCAATACATAGTCACTACAGCTAAGGAAAAAAAATATATAGCTCTAAATTAGTCTTTAGTGTAATAAAGCCATAAATGAATTTAGCTTTCCAACCCAAATAGCAGCTCTGATGTCATGAAGATTGAATGTTGACTCTGATCTTCATTGGGGGTTATGAGGAAAAATACTGACTTTTCAAAGCCTTCAAGCTCCAAGCAGTTCAAAAAAAAAAGCTTACTGTATTCATTGTTGTGTGTTACTGAAGGGTCCCCTATGAGTATACTGAAAACATTTCTCTCTTCACCACATTTAACAGTCTGATCATAAACTAAACAAAAACTATAGTAAATCACATTTCTGACATGCCAATGCAAAGAATTTTTTGGCTGTTTCAGACTATAATTTGTGCAGTGCTGCAGGATTTCTTGGAATTGCTTTGTGCACATTTTAGACAATCTATTTTAATCTCAGGATTTCACACAGCAATTATGTAGACTTTGTGGCTGTTGTCACCTCTCCTCCAGTTTTATAAATCCAGTAAATTACAATAATCACATTTTGGGTTTCAGTCTAGGCTCGAAGACATACTATATAAAATCAGAATGTGTTGTAAAACAAGAGATGGATTTACATGACACCAGGTATTAATCAGACTATGACAAGTGTGGGCTATTGTGAGCTACACTTACATTTTAGAGAGCTCTCTACAGTAGCTTTTGTTAGGTAGTAGTGGTTTTGCACTTATTCCTTAGAATAATGTGTACAAAAAACTAATAGGAGAAAATACCTAGTGGAATTTCTAGTGAAAATGGAAGGACACTAACCTTTCCTGTGATTGCATTTATACTCTTATTAGCAATTTCTAGTAGTCACATTGACAAGAAAATTGTATGCTCTTGCACTGAACAGGTAATACTAGATACGAGTAAAGGTGCACCTCCGCACATCTCATCTTATGTGAAAAAGGCAAATTACTGTCAAATTTTGGGAAGCTATTTGAAATAAAAATGAAATTCTGCTTAGAGGAGTTCTGTAATGACCATGTTTGCATGGATACATGACAGAGTTTGTACAATGCCTTTAGTATGTATGGCTTGACTCCTGTCCCTCTGGATCGTCATAAAAATATGATGTTACTCTTCCTGAAGATGCTAGAAAATAATATTTTAAGCAACATCAGCACAGCTAACAGGGACTACCAGTCTAATCCAGAATTAATGTGCCATAACCATGTCTGATATTCAGAAGAAAAGCAACTAAATATCATTATAATGCAACAAAAGCTAAATTATGGAGTCTGTACCTATACAGATGATAAGAAATTGCCATGATTTAGCTCCTCTTGCATTCAAGGGTAGTCAAAGGCATAAAAGCTTTAATGTCACACTTACATTATGCATCTGGCACTGCTTGTGTAATGCAGCAATACTTTTAATGTGTCACATTATTAGCAGCGTCATCATCTGCGGCTGAGAAACTGATTCAGGTTCAACCCAGTCTTTTTCAACAGGAGCTGAAATAGCGAGAACACTTTCTCAAATGGCCTCACATCTTGCAGACAGTAGAGGGCTGATTCAAAGCAGCATTTACCCTGTAACCCACAAAACTCCTGGGCCCGCACATGGCTTGACAAGTTTGCCAGGGAAATAACCAGGTGTGGACGGGAATTGCTATTGAATAACCTTTCTATGCAGCATCCTCCAAGAAGACAATATTCCTGGGGATGTGTGCTGGTCTTGTCCATGTTCCCAGAAGTTCCTGCTTTGCCTCTGAGGAGACGGTCACAGAACGAAATTTAGCTCAAAGTGCAGATGAGGCATTTTCATTACATGATGGCTTTACCATGCCAGATAAAGGTATATCTTCAGCAAATGTTCTACAAAACCTGAAAAATGGCCTGGCTCCCTGTTTATTTCTGAAGTCCAAATATTTCCTTTTGGATCTTCAGCACTTGAGGATTTACACATCTATGCCTCTTGCCCTCCTTGTAAGTCACCAACACTTTTGCTGAGGAAATGATATAAAAGAAGTCTTTCATATACTTGGCTGCAAACTTCTGAATAGTTTCTGTGTTGATTGAACTTTTCCTCAAGACACACACGCATACTCTCCTCTATTTTCTGCTTTAGCATTAGCAATTGGAATACATGGAGATTTAACAGCAAAGCAACACAACTTAAAGAGTTGTCTCACTTTTAAAGTTAAATTCTCACTTAAAAATATACAAAATACCCACAGATTATGCTTCAGAAAGACACTAATGGGAAGTTTTCATTAATTACAAAAAGAATGTACAGTAATTACAAAAAGTATGTACAGTGAAGAATGAAGCTAAAATAGTAGCTTTGGCAGACAAATTAATTTTATCCAGGTCCCAAACAACTGATCAGAGTATACAAATATTCTGATACAAATACCCAGAAATGGAAAGCAAGGTAAGAATCAGACATGGACAAATAGGACACCACATTTCTTTGTAAATTCAGCAAGAATCAGTTCCATGCATGGCTTTTCAAAAAAGTCGTCAAGCATCTCCAAATTTATCTGGACGCTGTCAACTGTAAATGCAGAGGTTTCTGCTTAACAGTTGATCAGATGACTCAAATTTCCTTTGGGATTTTCTACAAGGGCTAGACTTCCCCTTACAGCCTTACAGCTTCAGGTTAGCAAGAGACCACTGCATCAGGGAGAAAGGTAAAAAGTCCACAGAGTGTGTATTTTCGAATTGTTTGATAAAAATACTGAAAAATAGTAACAACAAACATAAAATGAATGCAAACTAACTTGCTATTTGTGTATATTATGATATATCTCACTAGATTTAAAGTAGATACTCAAGTCATGCTACTTGGACTCACTGGGTAGAAAAAAATGCTAAGATTTTTGCCCAATGTGTCTGGGTAACCCCTGAGGGAAAAAGAAAGGAAAACAGTTACCTTCCGATTATTATTCTTCCTTATGCCCTTGGGGAAGGCAAAGACCACCGTGAGTTTTCTACAGCTATCTCAAAACAATGGACTAGAGATTTTGGAGCATGTGAACAAGAATTAAAACTTTCACCTTTCTAAATGCAAAGGGTTTATTTTACTATAGCTTATTTCTCTGATGGGAGTGGCTTATTTTTGTGTTTTGATATCAAACTTCGTTCCACAGTACAAACCAATATATAAATTGGATCTAGATTTATAAATCTGCTTACTTAGTCATGCTTTCTTTAATCTTTTTCAAAATTGTGAAAGCACTTCTTTTTTAATCTGTATAGATGACTTTTTCCTTTTAGATAATCCTCTTCTTTACTTCTTCCCTTTAATATAGTTTTTAAGACAGAAAAAGTTTAAGTAGTTAAATCTTTGCCAAATATGATAATGTCTTTGCTATCCATCTTCCAATTAAAAGCAAACTCTTACTTTGACCTGTACACTCTTTTGCAATGTACCTCACATTACACAAAATGCCATTTATTCAGTGGGAAGGTGCTACTTCCCACTTCTACTTCGAGTTTGGGGCAGTAGTTACTGTACTTTCCTTTCTTGAAAACCTAAGTCTCTGTCTGGTTATTATATTCTTCTTTGCCTGCCTGCTGCTTCCTAATCTTGTCTTTTTTTTTTCTGTGCTTGGACTCACTTATAATAAACCATTTTAATTCAAGGTTTCCATCTCAGTGTTAAGTCAAAAGGAAAGATGCAAAAGATGATATAATTTGGGTAAAAATATATTCATTTCATTGCATTAGTGGAATCTGTGCTATGTATCTGTGCTAAATCCAGCTATCACATGCCAACATTTAACTTGTCAATCCAAATCTTGCTTGCACTGTGGCTAGTTTCCTTCCTTGTAAAGGACAGTTCCTCCTGGGTCTGCGTGGTATAACTATTTGTTCACTCCTGTGCACTGAAATATTGAAAAACCAGAAATTTTCAGAGGAAATGGTTCTAGGATCTTTAGAGTATTTATCTTCTGTTTACTTGAAAGGGGCAATTACATAAAGCTACATTCTAGATGGCATAACTTCAGATCTGCTTGAGACTAGACAGGCTTATTTTAATTGTTCTGAGCAAAACTCTGAATATCAGATATGTGGCAAGACTCCATGATAACAACTATCTTGATTTTTTGTAGTGGATTGCAGGACAATCATAAACCAGCCCTTTAAGGCCACTGTGAAACAGGTAGAAATCATTTTAGAATATACAAAAAGGGACTGCAGCTTTCTAAACAAATGATGTAATACTTTTACCTCCCTCAGTTCTGGGAGGTGGAAAACTGTCCAGTTTTGGATATCATCTTTCAAAACATGGAGTGATAGGAGAGACCCAGAAGAGAACAGCAAGAATGATAGAGAAATATGATCCAAAGAGAAAGCCTGAAAAAGTGCTATCCTTTGAAGGAAAGAGAAGACTGGGGAGAGCATAAAGACAGCCCTCAGCCATAGAAGGATGCGGCCTGAAGAAGGGATAACCTGCTTCCCATATCTATGATGATTAAAACAAGGATTCATTTCAGTAAGAAGCTAGGTTAGACATTCAGAATAACTGTTTAAACAGAAAACTGTTGGGTCTGACCTGGCTATAATTGATCCTTCTTGGAAACAGGACATGAACACAAGATGAGCGCTAGATGTTTCTTTCAGCTTTAGTTTTCTATAATTCTGTGTTTTTCTAGGAGACCTGGATCAGAAAACCATGTACTTGCAGGATACTGCACTAGTTCATAAGCAGGTTCACCTGTGTGGAAAGCATGGGCTAGTAGGAGAAAGCAGATGTCTTGTAAGAGATTTCAAGTATAACAATGACCTCTTAACCTACACCTAGGCAAAACAGTGAACTGACCATAATAGAGTTACACATAATCCAAGAAAAAAGATAGCTTTTTTTTTTTGTTTTTAAGGTATTGGACAGTGGGGTAGATGGCATTAGCATATCCAGCTGTACTCTCTGCGTGAAGGTGGCATCCTTTTGCAGCCCAGTCATCAGGGCCAGATGTTCTGATAAGCACAATTCAATTAATCAACTCTATCTTCCAGTGAGACTAAGCAAGAAAGTTTTTTGGTTTAAGTTTTAGCAGAAAGAAGCATACTTCTGTACTGAGTATCACTGAATTAGTGTATGTCTGACTAGGAGAGGATTCCTTGTTAATAATCTTCAGGGAATACTGAAGACACTAGAACAGTGAGTCCATTTAGATAGATGTTTCCCCCCTCCCCCCCAAAAAACTACTGAAAAAAAAAAAAAAAAGATCTTGGATAGCCATTTTTTTCCTGACTGGTGAAAGACATGAATATTTTAATCAATAGAAATATTTACTAGAAAGATTTGCATCTGTGTGCCTACAGCATTTGGATAATCTGCAGAGATTATTAATAGGACTGAAAAAGCAATTCTGTATTTCTTTGAAGTGTCCTGAAAATTTGGAACCAGGTTGTAATGCTGAGGAAAATACAGATGAATACATTCAGGAAATATGAAGCTTGATGGTAGATAGACAGATCGAGTAGGTTACCCAAATTCCTCTTTGCAGCTCTAGCACAGAAGATGATAAACAAGGCTCTGGACACCTTAGAAAAAACAATTTGCTGTGTAGGTAAAAGTGGTAATACTTAACTCTGCACAGAACTGGTAAGTCTTGCAGCAAAATCTGGCTAATCTACTTTTGTTTTTGACAACACAGACCTTGTAGACTACCAGGTAAAAAAAAAAAATTACATTTTAAAAAAGTGTAATTCCTTTTTTCTGCCACCTCTCCACAGCAGGCAAAATGGCCCACTAATTTCCTTGTTCGTTCTGCTCAGCCCAGCTAGCACTGAGTACCACCAGCCAGGAAGCAAACAAGGCAAAACAAAATAAATACCATTTGATTTAGGGTGAAGAGTCAAAAATCACAGCCCAGTTCCAGTGTCAAACATTGTATATCAAATACTCTCAGCCACTGATTGCCATCCAATGATAAATCATTTCATCCCTAAAGGCAGAAAACCAGTACAATAGATTACCAGTATATAAACTAAATTGAAGTTGTCTTGCAAGCAGAATAAAAGGCTCTCTTAATTGGCTCCAGGAAGCTTATTCTACAGAAAAAGGACAAAGACACAGTGAAGTAGATCCTGTACCTCTTTTATATACACACTTCAAAATTACAGAGAGATGGAGATTATGTTGAGAAGAAAGAGGATATGTCTAGGAAACCCCTTATTTCATCAAGACTTGGCTGCATTTTCATTGCCTGCTGTCACTGCCTTTTGGGATTGCTCCGGTCATTCTTCGAACACAAAGGAGAAAAACTCACTTGCACAACACCATGGCGGGGATTATAAGAGCATAATGTGTGTTAGACTATGTTTACAAACACACGTACATTCCCCAAACACTTTTGAGTAATCCACAGAGCTAATTCACCATTCATTCTCATGACCATTTGCTCTGAATTACCTAGGCACTGCATGCCCAAGGAAGCATTCTCCACATTATTCTTTTCACTTAGATGAATGTTGCTTACAAGAAACTGCAGCACATACTATTCACTTGTGGTACCTAGCCTTTTCTTGGGCAACTGTGATTTGTTAGGTGACAAGATTTCAGTCTGTATTGAATAAATTTCACATCACTACATCAAGGAACTTAATGTATAATATTCAACAGCTTTTTTTTTTTTTTTTTGAGGGCACACAGAAAAGTTAATCTGGCCATCATACTAGCTAAGTCTGGAAGCTTGTGCCAGACTCATATGCATCTGATGTTGAAATACAAAGGATGGTTACCGTTTTAGTTTGTTTACTATTAGTGCTTCTCTATTTGCTACAGAAATACTGAAATGTCACTATACCCTTTTAACATCCCCAGTCTGATTTCCATACCTGAGAATTTTCAGTAGTTTTGCGTGAACATTCGAACACTGAGAATGAGCCAAAACCCACTTCTTTTCAGGGTACTTCATCAGTATGAAGATGACTTGACTGGTCCAGGTAACAAACTTGAACTCAACATTATTCTCCCTGAATGGCTTTTTAGAATGAACAGCAGGGACTGGACTTCCAAAATTGCAAAGTACCATAGTTCCAGGTGAAGTCAGCGCAAGTTCTCGGTGCTCAGACTTAATTCTGAGAGAGAAAAAAATATCCTCCGATTCAGCCACCGCAGATGCAAGGGATCAGTAGTTCAATCATTGCACTTGCAGAAGGAAACAGGTTTATGATCTGTACCATCCCTGCTGGCTTCACTGTGGCATTATGAGTTTTTTTCTAGTGCATAGTTTTTATCATCTACCTGGTCTCTAACAGTGATCAGTATAGAGCTGATAATAATGTAAAGGCTTTAAATAAAGGCTTAAAAACTTCTGAAATGGTGACTTTCAGATGAATCTGAATGGGATGTATTTAAAAGGTTTTCACCTACAATAACCCTTTCATGGTGAAATGATGACAGCAAAAAAGCAATGATGAGACAAGACTTTGAAAGAAGCAGATGTTGAAAAGATGAACAGTTGATATTAAAGCATTCTTCCAGAATAAAGCAGCTGATGGAGACAGCCTACAGCCTTGCCAATGATGGCCTGGCTCACAGCACTGTGCTGTGAGAAAACCGGCTGATCTCCTTTCTTTGTGACATTAGTCAAGGCCCCTCTGTGGCTTTGTTTCTTGTTTTGTAGGGATTCTTGATAGAGCGCAGACTGATAGCTTATTTCTGACAAAGCTTCCACGGGAGTTTGTGCCTAGGCTTACCGGGATGCCCCTCTGGCTATCTATGTGTTAGTGAACAGAATACTTTTCAAAATCTGGCTTTGTGTTACCAGTTTTCAGAAGAGATTGAATTCATGAGAAAAACTACTGGGAGAGAAACGTGCAGGCAGACATTCAGAAAGCCAGAGTTTACCTCGTGATCTGGTTCCTTTACGCTGCCCGAATATTGTAAAGCAGACAGAGTCTGTCCACGACAGGCAGGCAGAGGGCTGTTCTCATGCATGGAAACGCTGTACTGTACAAAGCTGTTAGATCTGTCTGCCCAGATCAGCTATGCCACCACCTTCTGCAGCAAAGGTAAAAGAAAGGAAGGTTCAGAAAACAAAGCAAAACAAAGCTCCTTTGGCATGGGAGCCAGATGTGAGTTCTGCTTTGTTATTAAAAAGAAATATATTGCAGTGGCACCAGTGTGATCTTTGCAACCATGACTTTGTAATCTCTGTTTATATATTCTGTCTGGAACAACAAAGTTTCTGTTTCAGACCAAGGCTCAGTTTTAGCTGTGTTTGAACTATATTCACAACCTTAATGTGAATAATAATATTACTGCAGATTATGCAGACGTTTCTCTTAATCACAAGAACAAGACGGACATGTTAACTGCCATCTGCAATATTGTGCTCTTATTTCATTTAAATACCTCTAAGTGCTGAATTTGTGACCTATGTAATTGTGACTGCTAGATTAGTGCTGTAGTTCTTAAGCTTCATCTGCTTCCCTTGCGTTTATTTTGCTAATGCTATTGGCTACAATTTTATCACTCTTGCTTTAATAATGTGGAGTCTGCTCTTAGCCCCTTGGTTACTTTATCTCATAGCATGTTGGTAGCATGTGGTACGTCTGGCACAGATTGATATCTCAAGGCCAATCTAATGAGACAAAGAATATTATATTGTACCATTTTACACCATTGCAGACTAGCAAGACATGCTCTGATGTGCAAATGATCAAGTGCTTACTTTAAAAGCAGCTGGTGATGACCATCTGCAGGCACAGATACTTCCATATGTTTAGGATATACATGGGTCATGCATTGCAAAGAGTTAGGTGTCATCATCTTTCTACCACTTGGTATTATAAAAATTGTACATTTGCATGAATGATGACTGACTACAACAGTTCTGGCACTGACAGAAAATGCTGCTATTGTAAGATATGCAAAGTACAGCTTCCAGCAGAGACCAACACAGCATGATTCTCAAAAGCCTGGCCAGAAAGACTCTCCTTCAAGTTATTCAGCAGAACTCCTCTTCCTTGAGCAACATGGTTTGAGCACAACAACTGTAAGAACCCGGACTTCAATAAGTTACAGAGACAATGACAAACTGAGGATACTTCATGAGCTACACTTTTCTTTCTATTATATTGGGGTAAATCCATTGATTCCTCTCATACCGCTGGGATCATGCTGGATTCCAAGAGAGCGCAGAGCCTGCGCTCTGCATGTTGAGTTCTGTGCAAACACCAAAGAAAAGAAAGAAAACATAGTCCCACTTTTACAAATAGATTGTAGCCACAAGATAGATGCTGATAGTTGAATACATTTTCTCCAGTGTATGACTTCAGGCAACCTCATAGAAATAGCATCTTCCTTGCTTTCAAAAGTTTGAATAGAAATAAGCACGCTGCACCGAGAAGTGGATCAATGATGCAGCCTGGTTTTGCTTCACTGAATTTAATAAACAACAATTTAAAATAATAATCCTTAAAAAAAAAAAAAAAGGTTCTTTGTGTTTTGTAACCTCAAGGTTCCTTAAATTACATCCCAGCTAATCACTTTCCTTCTCCAGAAAACACCTCTTAGCCATTCATGTCACGAACTTGATGACTTGTTGAAGATACTTGACCTCAGCAAAGAGGGATACTCTCAGATAGTGCTGTGTGTATTTTATTGACTGAAAGAAGTAGATGAGAATCAATGATAAAAATGTCTCTGATGGTAAATGACTAAGAATCTGATCTGCTCATTGAACTTAATGACCTTTTTTTACTGATTTCAAATGGACATTGGCTTATACACACAACTCCCCCACCCCAACCCTGCTGACTGTCAAGTAAGAGAGGCAGCATGTTCTCAATTCACCAATTGCATACAACTCTGTTCCTCTTGAAAAACTTGTGTGATTAATAAAATATACTGAATGGAAAGATATTTTCCAATTTTCCTGGTCACCAGTCGGCAGTGTTTAAAAAATAAATATTTAAAGCAGCGATGTTTGGTTTCACGCTCTACGAGCCCACCTCTTTACATTTTTCTTTCACTGCTGGTATTAATTTAGAGTTGTATTTTCAGCTCCAAGAAAACTATTTATGTGAATGGTCGACATCAACCAGTCATTATTTTTTCTTTAATCTTTTATTGTTTGCATCTTGAATGATTTGGTTGACTGTGCGTACTTAATCCACATTTTTACCTCATGTATGAGAGTTCTTCCTCCTTTTAAAAATAGCTTCTTTGTTACCATACATTAAAATGCGATGTGTTATTCAGATAAACCATTACTAGTTCCTAGCAATTCAGCTATATAGAAATACTTTTGCCATCTTTAATGTCCTTGATGCTGTAATTCAGTTTCAGAGAAGCATAATCACATATAAAGACACCTTACTTTGGCAGCATGACATTCAGGGAATACAGCGTCAATACCCTAGCTAAGAAGTCTCACAAGTCACCTACCTAATTCTCTATGTATCCTAGAGAAACTTACCCCTTCCTATCAGGATACAACAAACTATCCCTCAGATAAGGCTGTTCTTTTGAAGGAGAAATACCTCTTTTACATTTGACTTCTCCCTCTTTCAGGTTTACATGCCCCTTGGAGGCAAGTTAGCAAATTACACAGGAAAATTTATGCGATAAGTCAGTCATTTCTTATGCAAATATTATGTTCTGCTTCAGGGTGTATCCTTAAGCTGCCTTAGATATTTACCTCATAGTTTTTGAAAGTGTTTCTTCTCCTATAGCAAAACGGTAATGTCTTGTAGAAAGGAAATTATACTGAAGTTTGTGATGAAACAATCTGCAGGCATTTTAAAAGGCATTATTACTAGAATTGGCGAAGAATCCTCAATAAGATTTTGCTGCCTAGGAATTGTCTACCCATTTACAATTCATACTGGGTCATTGAAAATTAAAGGGATGAAAGAAACCAAGGAAGTTTGCTCCTTGGACTACATTAGCTATTTCACCCTGTGGCAGTATATTTGTTTAACCTTTTCTATCCCTAGTCACACTTTCCCAACTCTGATCTCTTTGGTGTGAAGCAGTATGAATTTATTTTTGCATCATATTTCTTACTATAACTTGTTTATTTTGTCCAATTAGTAATCAACATTTTTCTTGACAGCACATGACAATTTGAGAAATATACAAAATGACCTAATTTTCTAATTTGTTGACTAGACTCATAATTAGCATAACTAATCTCAGTGTTAGCGCTTCTGAAATTAAAATGGCCTGATTTTGAGTTCCTAAAGTTAGATGTTATGTGCCAATTTTAGAAACACCCACTTACAAGTCTGGTCTACATCAAAGCATAAAAAACATCTCAAGAATACCATTCAGAAGGGAGAGGAAGAAAGTCCTAGCTGTAAGGGCTTATTTCCAGGAAAATACACATTTGAATTGGGTGGGGGATACGCAAGGACATTTTCAGAGGCTGGAGTTTCCTGGCGCGACTGCCCAGACGTAGCCACTACCATGACGCAGAATCCCGGCAGGGGGTTGGCATCAAGGCAAACATTCAAGGTTACTTTAACATAGCTTTTCCTGTATTTGATAATACCTATCTTCTGCTAAGGACAAATTAGTTTAGAACTTCTCCTACCCCGCAATTATTTTTTTTTCATCAGTTGGAGCAGCTGCCAATTTACCACACTTTGTGACCCGTATTAGCTTGCTTTAGAAACCAATCTAGCAGTAATCAGCCTTTCCCAACAGGAAGAGCCTCAGCGTTCCCTACTGAGGGGATGGAGAGAGACAGTATCATCAAGTGCTCCACAGAAACAAATGCAAACCCAGGTCTGCCTCCGTTCTCTGAGAGCTGCCAATGGAGTAGCTGCCTCAAAACATTTTACCTCAAAACTCTGTAAAACAAACGATTCATTATGCTCAAGAAAAAGTTATATTCACATTAGTTTCTAGTATTAATCTGTGTTTTCATTATAGGTATTTCATTAAGCATGTCACATTTGACAGTGCCGTTGTGCACAATTATATGATAGTAATGAAGTCAACACAGTGCATCTGAAGACGCAAAAAAGCAAGTAAATGGTGACCTGCATACATAACTGCATTTATAAAAGATACCCATTACTAAAAGTTTATTAGCAAAGTCAAGAACTGAGAAATACCCAGTAAGAAACAAAGTCCACCTCTCTTTCTGAGAAATATTTTTCACTACATTATGTAATACTGACGTTAGATTTGACATTCCAGGAAACATTTTTAGATGCATTGCTAGATAGCAAGTTGGAATTGTTATTTTCCTTAAGGTTCATCAGGTAACATACTGTGAAGAGGTTAAAGCACTCTTTGAGTAACCAAAAAAATTATTTATATTTTGGCAGTGGTAGTAATTATTAGAGTATCATAAACAAATCACAACTCTGCCTTTATAAAAACTAGGTAATACCTATTTATCTGGGAATTGACTCTGGGATGAATATCCCCGGGAACCAAAACTCACCACTTCTGCCACAAGTGCAAAAGATGTCTTTCATTTCACTTTCTTAGCACAAATAAATACATCACACATTTAAAAAGTAATAAAGATAAAACCTACCAACCCCTCCCCCCCACAAAAAAACCCCTCCACTACAAGTCTAAGGAGAAGGTAAGAAAATAAAGAATCCATGACAGACTTGGTTGCTTAATGTACTACTGAGAGATGCTCCGATCCTGAGCTAATAAACACGATACAAAAATTCCTACAGAGCAGAATAGAATAGTCCAATTCACATGCAAAGCATCGTGCCCAAAGCATTAGGTGTTCCCTGGAGGGACATAATACAGTGGTGATGACAATAGCTGAAGAAAAGAAGAAAAAGCCTTTAGAGTAACTAACCAGAAGTTAGAACAATTGACACTTCACACTGAAAGACAATAAAGACAAAGAGGTAGAAAAAGACAATGGCACTGGACAGCTGAAAGTACCAAAGGTCAATCTGACCAGACAACCCATGGGAGACAAGGCATGCCATTGGGTATATTAAGATACATAGAAAGTATATCAAGGAGTCCAGTGTCAAGAAAGGAGTATTCTGTATTTTCCTGCAGTTACAAAAATAAGAACACAGTTTTGGATCTCATGCAGGGATGGCTGTGAACAGACCTTATTTTTTGCCAGCAGAACTGGCAATTCCAGTTCTAGTTTGCTTCTATTCTTCTACCAGTCTTTATGTATAAAGATGAATACAGTGATTACAGGTGAAAAAGATGGATGCTATGCTTTGCAACCTAGACAATTTTTGGTGGGAAAGGTACTGACCACAGCAGCTGCACTCAGATACAAGGAGGCTCATCTGGCTGATGAGGTGGTATGAAAAAACCACCAGTGTAGGGATGGTTTCGTATCTGGGACCCAGTGAGTTTGCACTGGTTGCACCTGCAAAACATCACTCCTGGCTATACCTTCAAACAGGTCCAAAACCATAAGATACAAAGAGCAACTGAGGAAAACAGTATTCTTTCACCAGAACATTAAAAAAGAGCCATTATTTCAGTCTAGCCACATTTCTCCAGAGAAAATTAAGACACTAATAGTTATCACATATATATGGAATGCATACAAGAATAGCATAGGTTATAATTAGCTCAGCTTCTGGTGTTAGAGAGACACAAATTAAAAGACGTGGCAGCATTTTGATTGCTTTCTTGAAATATCTACTTGTTTCCTTTTTCAACTGTGACCAAACAGCTATATTTGAACATTTTATTTAAATTCGGGAAATACTGCAGTTTAGGGGCAACAGGTCACAGGACATATTTCCAGGTCAGTCTTGTACAGAGCCACACATGCAGTATTTTCATATAAGGTGCTTACCACTTTTCTAAAAGATCCAGCTCTTCAGTTAAAACAACATTACAAAAAGTAAAAATCAGGAGTCATAAATTAAAGGCATAGTATAAACTTCCTTAATTTCAAGAACCTCGAAATTATAATGAGCTTAGAGTCAGGGTTTTGGTTCAGTTCACTACATAGCCAAGCTGAAGACCATTTACATGATTCAGATTTGCATTTAGGTTCAGATTCTGAACACCACTGTGGGCCAGATATTCAGGTCCAGGTCTTGCTTTGGGTCTATCTCAGATAGATACAGCCAGGGAGCATGGACTGGCTGAGAAGATCTGTCAAAGCAAGCAATTTCTTTTATATACTGAATATAAAAGATGCATTTATTAATATATAAAATGGATCAGGTTGTTATTGCCTGGTTACCTGGGGTAACCATTTTTACAGTACATTTGTGTTGAGATTCAGACATCTTTACAACTAAACTGATTCTTCTTTATGTATGAAACATGCCTGGAATGGAGGATTCTGTTTACTGAAAACTGGAGTGATTTGTAGCAATGCTAAGTGTTGCAGGTGTACCAACAGAGATACTTACTTCATATGATCATGTTTCGAGGACACATATGGCAAGCTTCAGCTATTTCTCTCTCAAAAGGGATACTGGAATGCTTGATCATACATTTCTCCTTAATAAAAAGTCTCTCTATTTTATATAACAAAAGCAAAATAGTGGGCATAAGCATCCCTGTTTCTGTTTAAAAAGACAGATACATGCTGTTTTTCGTATTAATTTTACTTTCAGCTTCTCTAAATGATAATTCTTCTAAGATCAAATCTAATTTAATAGATATGATACCTATTAGAAAACATCTTCTTTATTACTCCATTTTGCTCTGTATGTGTGCATAGATCAGTATTCTTTGGAAGACTGTGCCCTACACAGCTATTGCATAAATGTAATGGTTATGGTATTACTTATGCTCATCCAGATAAGAAAATTAATGAGCTTTGTATCTTAGGTAAAGGTGATCTGAAAACTGTTAGTATCTTTTTAAAAACTAAGATGTGGCTACTGCTACTTAAGGATATGAAGCTTACACAAGCTATTTTTATATTAAGTAGCTTTTATAAACATAAAAGCTAATGGTTACAAATTCCCATAATTAGAAAAGTGTGAGTTAATAACAATTATATTAGGGAAAATATTACAGACTTCTTGCTACAGAGGGTGTCACAGTTGTAGAAATTACAGGATACATTTTCTTCTGAGCCAGCTTTGTGCACATACAGCGGAAAGGAAGGCTGGTCCTGACCGTAGAGCAACAGCTGAACTGACCTAAGCAATATCACCACAGCACCAGTGGAGAAATTATATCTTTGCACACCCTTTGACCTGCTCTAAATATTGTCCATGTCAGAATTTGTCAGTTTAGTCCATTGCCAAATCAAACCGATTCTGATATTTATTGAGAGCTTTTTATTCAGATAATTACTTTTACTTGGTCAAAACTAGGAGTCTGATCTGGGTTGCCTACGTAATTCTTTAGGCAGTGCCACACAAGTTTGACAATACAACAATAACCGCATAAATTTTTTATCTACCAAATTTCAGAATGGGCCTTTTTTGCTCTAACTGTATTTCTATTTGAGAGTTTAGGGCCTGTAAGTGTGCAGAAAAACCAGAGACTGGTGAATTTAAGCTGCACTTCTGTTGGAAACACCCCTCACGACTGCCCCACTGCCTCCAAATAATAGCATCTACAAACACCAGTTATTGTATTTTTGGAAGACTGATCCTTTAAAAGTGTCAATGTGTGAAATAGTACTATCAAAACATGTTTATATGTATTATGGTCCCCCTAAAATGCACAGTTTTCAAACTGAAAGAAAAAGAATTAGCTAAAGTAGCTTAAATACATTTCTATGGATCATTTCACAATCACAATCTGGATTTCATAATTATAACAAGATCTTCATCTAGGAGTACAAAGAAATATGCAAACATGACCAGGGATCACATGCAATTAGACAGCAACAAAAAGCTAGTGATAGTATACACCAAACAATAAAAAAATCCTTACTCAAACAACTCAGACTAAACACGGGTCAATTCCCTTGAAGAAGAATTGTTAGTTCATAAGTCTAACATGGTAAATCTGCCCTCTGTCAAAGGGGTTATCACAATACTAATCCCAAGACATTTACTAATGTTCAAATATTTATATTTTCTCTGCTCTTAAGTAGACTATATTTGTAATCAGATTTGCCTGGTGAACATAAACAACGGTGACTGTCAGTAAAGGATATTTCATTTTGGATCTACTTGCTCAGACAGGAATAAGCTGTTAACTTCAAGTATTTCCAAAGCATTATACTTTGAGTTACATTCAGATGGGCTTGCTTTAAGTGGTTTTTAAAAGAAACACCATTAATCTGGCAAAAATTAACCTAAGAGACGATATTAACTTTTACAGAAATGAAAATTATGAAGAACAGAAGCACCAGGAGAACACCATACGGAAAAAGGATGCCTAATGGCTTCCCCAGGGAAAGCCTATGATTTCTTAAACATAAAAAAAATTTTCATTTCCTTCAAGCTAGAGATACAAAGCGATACAAGACTTAGACACAGCTGGAGTTTCAATATCAGACCATTAGAACTGACAAGATATTTTAATTACTGGTCTGAGGACAACTCTTTTTTGCTTTATACGCAACATTTTCAAACTTTAGGATTCTCCTAAATGTGACAAACTGCTCAGATATAATGAGAAACCTTTATGTTATTATGTTAACTGATTTATTCAAATAATTTAATGAGGCCATATCATGCAGACAGTGAGCTCTCTGGGCAGATACTGTCTTTACTATTTGTCTATATAGTAGTGAACAAAATGGAGCCTGATCCTATACTAGCAAATGTTGGTATTATTTATTGTTCATTTAACAATTCTAAACACATCTCAGGTTACTTACAGCCACTTGATAGCATGGTTAATAGAAAAAATCTTCTTTTATATATTTCACTTCTTTTGCATGATACTTTTTGTTTTCTAAGCTGGAACCACAGCTGGCTATAGAAATTGCTACTTTTTTTGCCTGGCCTGAAGAGCAGAAAGGCTTTCTCTCTTCCCGAATTCTGTGCCAGGGAGGAATCACAATTACTCATGACTATCCCCAGCACTATCTTCAAAGATAATCCTTCAGATATCTTGCAAGAAGGAAGCACAAGCTACTCTATAACATTGATGAGATGAATGGTTAACAAAAGGGTGCTTAAAAAGCCCAGGTAAGAAGGAGAATAATTGCTACTAACATTCAGAAAAAGGCAGGTACACAGATGACTGGTGCTTCTTTCCTTCAAAGGAATCTATTATGCATAGTTCCCGATTCTCATTATTGTTAGCAGTTCTGTCTCTTGTTTGAACAGGTATATACCAGAACTAACCCCTCTCCCTCCTCCCACCTGCTGCTGTCCTCATTACCTGCATTTAAAGCTCTAGTCAGCACCATGACCAGATGGACTCAGTCTTCATGTCTGACTCCCCTTCAGCTTTTCTTCTAATATCACCAGAAAGGTGGGAAGTATGATCTTCTCTCTTTTGTAAAGTGGAAGTTAATCCAGCAAGAATAAGCTTGAGACCAACAATTAATTTCACTTGGAGCAGGCAATGCAATCTTATTATACTGTCTTTCAGTCATGACACATTTAGCTAAGGATCACAGACATTGAGCTAGCCGAGCCTAAATCTGTAAAGCCTTCATATCCCATTAAAAGTCATCTTAGTTCACTCTATATATCTATCAACAACTTTTGATGTCACTGGATTTCAATCAGGGCAGGACTGGGATTACTATTTGCAAAGCTACTAGCATCTACATTACTTTTCCACTCTGGTACCAAAATGAAAATTTGAAAAAGTGAAGTAAGAAAGAAAACATAATTTATTGCAAAAAAAATAAGGGTTAGAAAAAAACTGGTCTCCTCAAGGAGAAAAAAACCCTGAAGGTTACAGCTCTGAAGGTTGTTTTCCACTGCCTTTATTTTTCAAATGTGATAATGTCCTTTTATAAGCACCCCAGTAAGAGTTTGCAGCCTTCTCCCAGGGACTGTAAATCCACTGCTTTTCTCCTCTAAATTTTTAATGGATACCATTGTTTCCTCAAATTGCACACTAGGGATTGAAAGAATCAAGATTATTCTCAAGTACATCAAATTCAGTTTCAAGGGCCTTTATGACACACAAAACTGTATCAAGGGATGTTTAATAGGCACAACAGATTCAATCCTGAAAGGTGAGAGAGCACTGCACCGGTAGATAAACAGTGTTAACCATACCCACAGTGGGAAGCAGTTGAGATAGAAACGTGCTGGCCAAGGAGTCACTGCTAAAGCGCCGCCAAGCCATTCATTAATAATAATACTAAGTATAATGGCTCCCTTTATTTAACAGTCTTTGGATAAAACGTTGACCTTTGAGCTGTCTTCTGCGGAGTATCAGAAGAGAGAGGTGTCTGACAGGACGTGTTGTTTGCTTGCTAAGCCCTCTATATGGACAGCAGCGTTGCAAAAACGATCCATACAGGACAGGGAACGGCCCCTTCTAGAGCAGATCAGAAGGTGGGAAATCCCTGAACCACCTCCTCCCCAGAACAAACATCATCACAAGAGTCTATTAGAGACTAATTTTCAAAGCAAATCCAGTGAGTCACTACTTAATGACATTTTGACTTTCAACTATAAGTTAAGGAGTAAGCTAGAGAGTTATGTCTATGACCCTGTTCAACCTGGCTAGAAGCACAGTCTGTATTTGGATTTTAGAGTAATTCATTCTGTTAAATATTATATGAGAACTAAAACCCAAGTATAAACTTAAAGAATGCTGCTTCTTGCAGAGAAAATACTTCATTGCACTGTGAGGCCTTCCATGTAGCATAGTCCTAGTTTTTTTTATATATAAGTGCATATTAAGAGTAGATTTTTTCATTAGTATAAAACCAAAAAAGAATAAACCTTATTTCCTTGCTATCTAGAAGGAGACAGAAGAGAGCAGACCTCACTTCATCATTATATTGAAAGCAAATACTAGAGGGACGTGCAAGAAGGCAGAAGTTGCATCTACTTAGCAAACTTGTATCAATAGCCTCAGTGTGCAGATGCTATGGTGTACACAGCCAGAAAGAAACTTGATGCTAGTTTAATTAACTGATACAGACAGCACTGCTAGTTTGAGTTAAAAAAAAAAAAAAAAAAAAAAAAGTGAAATGATAATATCAATGCCTAGGAAATATCAAATCACTTCACTACAGGAAGACTGGAGATGATCTGTGACCTTGAATCCAATCCCCTCCACTGGATTATAAATAAACATGAAAATAAATGATTACAATAACTACAAAATGTTTATACTGCTGAGGCTAATGAGCCTGGGCACAGTGCCGTGTTAGGGCACTGTAATGCTTCTGGGAACAGAGCTGGTGCAGCTGCCCCACTCTGCTGTGCTCTGTAGGCGTCAGCCCTTCATGGAGCGACCTTCAGGTGAGCTGCTGCTGCAACTGCTTTTAGATACTACAGCTTCCTCTCCATTTCAGTCTGAATTCAGTTTTCTAGAATTATACACAGTATTTCAAGGAAGAATTTAGCAGTGCTTGGAACACTTTCTAGTAAAAGTAAGGTCCTGACACTATCGGAGAGCACCGACACATGACACAATCACAGTAGGTTTGCTCATGGCTTTGGCACACAGATGGTTCCCAGTCATCTGGGCTGCATAAATATACATTCAAATATTCCACTCAGCACAAAGCAATGAACCTCCAGCTTATAGAAGTGTTTGTTGTACAGCTGAAGATCTTGTAATCGATCATTAAATGTATATTTTTAACTTGTGCTATTAAGCTTCCTTTTATTTCTATTCTTTCACTCCACAAAATATTCAAATTTTTCATGTATCATGTCCTAAAGAGGCCTTCCAGCTTGTTTTTTTCAGGAAATTTCATCAGCATACTAATATTTTATTACTTCTTTGGACCATAGTCACTGACAGAAAATTAACTCCAATATATATATTTAAGGAACTCCTTCAGCCTGGTAAATTCCCCTCTCCATATACCCCTTGTCTTCTTCTCTCTAAGCAACTCTTCAGCCACGTTATATTTCTCATGCTGGTCCTCATTTTATTCCAGCTATGTGATTCCCCAGGTGATAACATATCAAAAGCTTTACTGAAGTCCAGTAGTGTTTCTTTCAAGCCTTTGTTGCTGGAGTACATTCCAAGTTAGTGAAAAAAAAAAAAAAAAACCCAACAACTTTGCTACATAGGGGCTGCTTCTCAAAGGAAGAAGAGACATTGAAGATATGTTGTAAGGCACATACAACTTTGATTTTGCTTTCCATAGGAATTTAAATATGTAAAGATAAAGATATCTCTCCTATTTTGCATGCACATTATTTTATGTTCGTCATTACCTGCAACTAAAGATTAGACTGGGAGGAAACAGGCTCCGCACTAGCTTTGCACTAATTGGCTGCTGCATATGTATGTACACAATAATAATGAAGAATAAAGGAAAAAGGTATTTTGTTTTGACTGATTAACAGCCCTAGTGGAACAAAGTAAAAGTACTACCATTACAGCTGCTTCATTGTAGTGATTCTTTCTAGAACTTTTTGCATCTTCATTCCTGTCTGACTTCCTGCCAGTTACATGTATTTTATACATTTGTTGGCATATTCATCAAGAGAGTATGCATGCGGGAAACCTAAGTTCAGTTTGGTGAAGACTCTATAAATATTTTGTCTTATATTTCTGATTTATGAACTGAACAAAAATTTTAAAACTATTCAGTCTTCCCATTGCTGGAACATTTGCACAGTGACTAAATTTATTTCTCTCTGTCTTTTAATTTCTCCAGTAAGATTGACAATTTTATACAGTATGCATATGCGAAAGCACTTTTTGTTATTATTCTGGAAAGCAGGATTAGTGATTCTTATACTGGATATTTTTAACCATTCTAAATCAATACTAATGCATGTCATGGGCACTCAGTATCTCTGAAAAATCTGCCTCAAGTTTACAGATATTATACTATGAAATGAGATCTGGCCATTTTGTGTTCAACAAGAACGAATAAAACATTTGGAAGTTGGAGAGCTTTTAAAGTTCCACTAAGCAACCTTTGTGTTTAAGTTCCAGACAGCTGGCTTTCACTTGAGTTGTCAAATTGCATTACATATTTTTATTTCCCTTCAAACATATCAGTCTAGCTGTTTGCCAGAGTCACCCAGAACAGCTGATCATATCTCACATGTGGGCAGCAAATAACCACACAAGCCGTGAACGGTGGATGCTGTCCTGAGTTCCAGTAAAGCCTGACTGCAAAACATCTGAAACATTTTTCTATTCTCATGGAAGTTTAGCAAACCTCTGTGTCTTTTATACACAAGAAAGATGATTTTCACTGATCAGATTTAAAGCATTTGAAACTACAAATAATCCGCTGAAGACCTCAAAGCTTATTTGCATGTCTCTTGTTTAAGGACTGACAGTGTGTGCTGGTTATGACATAATATTGCCCGATGGAAGGATTTAACATATCTACCTTGAAGCGAGTTAGAAAAGAATAGCAAAATCCAGAAGTGGGAATGCCAGAGTTCAGAAGGAAGTACAAACAACACATTAGTAATTATATTTCAGTTTGCCCCATCTCAACATTCACTGTCTCTTAGTATCCTGGATTTTATGTTTGCCATCCTCTTCTCTGTGATTAATAGAAAATGAAAAAAGTAACCCTCTAACAAAGAAAACCAATAAATTATGAACAAATAAATATGTCAAACTGTTAATACCCCTAAACCCAGGATCTTAATCGTATATAAAATTAATGGGTCAGATGACAGAGTTTTTATGATGACCGCTGCTGTGCTGCAACAGAGGACCCACTGCCTTCAAGTGGAGGAATAAAGTAGCAAATGTAAGCATCGCAACAAATAGCGCTACTATCCCATCCCGAGTTGCAGCCTCTGAGACTGCATGGGTGCGTGCTGCAGGTCTGAATCGCTTTTGAAAGCGGGCCACTGTTGATGTTTAGGTTTAGATATCAAAGTTTGAAATTTTGGCAGTATGGTTTTTTTTTTCAGGCTCGTAGTCTCTGACTCTATGAGAAATCAGTTCTCTTTTTGCTTTGCTCTTTAGTTCACAAATTTCTCTCTTCTCTTTACTTTTAGTTGCTCTGGTTCTCTTTTTTCCTTCAGGTCACTTCAGTTTCTTACTCACTTATTATTCAGTTGCTTATTTCAAAGCATTTTGCAAACCAAGCTAGTCTGCGCACATTTTCTCAGTGTTGGGCAGTCACACCAGGAATCCTCATCTCCTCATGGCACAAATTTATCAAAATATCTGCTCAGTTTTCAAGCGCCTGACCTAGCAGCTCTTCCAATTTATATTGCAAGAATGGAGAGGAAATTTTGGATTTCTTCCCTGGAGTGTGACTTGAGGCACGGTTTATACAGTTGAAGAGCAGAGGTGCTGAAGCCAAGACTTCTGGTCTCTGTTTGTAAACTCGTTCCCTGCCATTCGAAGGGTGTGTTTACACAGTATCACATAACACTGTGATGACTGCGTTGTCATAACTGTAATAAATTCTTTCATCCCCTTCTGCTGTTGGGGGATGGAAATGGGATGGGACCCTGATTAGGACCTGCCAAAAGAGTTTTATCTCTATTAACTCTTCACCTGATAACCACCAGTTCCTAAATTGAGACAGCCTCTTTAGAGACCCAAAGTACACCTCAGGGGTGATGTATCCACTCCAGTACCTGCAGACCCCTGTAGTTAAACTGGCCATCCTGTGAGGAAAAATATATCCTGAGCTTCTCAGACCACCCTCCGATTACTCCTGCTACCTGACAAATACCCCCTCCGGCAGAGTGGCTGGCCAGGTCCCCATGCATTCAAATACAGAACTGGGACTGACAAGGCGGCCCGGGAAATCAAGCAGCAAGATGCTTTATAAAGATGCACAGTAAAGTCAGCTCCGACTGCAGCTATTACTCTGGGTTCTCCTGTATATTTTATTAGGTTACTACTGACTGTAACCCATTTCTCCTCCCTCCTGCTATTCAGTTCGCTGTTAGCTTTGCCACATGAGCTGTGCGTGTCTGTGAGAACGCAGGGGGAGCCACAGACAGAATCAGATTGCAAGTGCAAAGTTTCTTGCCTCAGAAAGTTTCAAGGCACTTGATACTCAGCCTTCCTTTCTCTGTGCTGAACTATTCCAGTACTTTTCAGACTGCTGCATGGCTCTCAATATCTTATAAATCACATGCCATAAAAAAGTATTATATAAGGATCTTACTACCTCCATGGTCTTCAACATATCCTCAGCATTTCAGAGAACAGACATGACAAATTGATGGGGAGGGAGGGAGAGAGAGGGGAGGGAGGGAGAGAGAGGGGAGGGAGGGAGAGAGAGGGGAGAAAAAAGCAATCCTGTTTGCTAATTGAGTAAAACTCTTTCCTCAGTCACTGTTAAATTTCAGGGTAGCTGGCATTCATGCACAATGCAGACTAATGGGGCAAAGTAACCTGCATGAATATTACAGATCTATTGGGCTACATAATACATCTGAGCACTGTGCAAAGAAACTGGACTAGTTTTATGGTAAAAAAAGCCTAATCAAGAATGGATGTAGCTCCACCCTTCTTCTGGAATATGTGCTAACGTCCCTTATCAGCTAGATAAGACCTAATATATGACTGTATCATGTAGACTTCCAACCTAAGGCAGGACTAATGTGGCTCTCTCCACACAGTCCTGTGTTATGCGGTGTGCACATCTCTGTGCTGAAGGAGCCAGACTGTGGAAGGACGTTTAGCAATAACCTATTTCACATGGATAAGGCATCAAAGATTGAATTATTCAGCATCAATGTAAAGCTTTGAGGTCTTAAATATGTCTTCCTATATGTGGTCTATATCCTATCTAATCTCAGGGACTATCAGAGTAGACAAATTCAAAGTAATGCATATTATTTTCTAAGCATACTCAGTTAAATTATCATTTTACAAGCCTATATAGCTTTACATCTTTTGGAAAAAAGAGAAAAGTAATTTTCTATGTGTGTATACTGCCATTCTTTCTAAAATGAGAATAAAGTACTCTTAGATGATTTGTGTCAAAAGCCAGTCAACTAAAGATACGGTAGTTAGGATTATTTAGTGTGAAGAACACACATTACATGCTATGCCTCTATACCTCACATTCTTGAAAGGGATGATTTACACAGGTGGTCTTTGAGCCGAAATACGTAGGTATCAGATGAAGGGGATATACTCAGGCAGACATTCAGAAGGCAGAAGCTAGCTAGCCATTCTTCCCAGGCTATTATTAGATTCACTGCACTTTCTGTAGTAGCAGCCTGCTGCTTCCCAACCAGCTGGTTATCATCTTCAAAGCTCACCCAAATTCTTTCAGGGGTTTCTTTGGACCTCCCTCTGGAAAAATTCCATTTTCTTTGGAGTTAAGAAACATCAAAAGATTAGATTGCGTCAGGTTTTTTTTTTTTTTTTTTTAAAGGAGCTAGTTTATTCATCTCAAAGCAAAAGCAGAATTATCAAGCTACATCTGACTATTCAAGCTTTCTGAAAATCTTTTAAAAAATGTTGTTAAAGAAATGCTAGGCAAGCCTGATCACGACCCTGTTCTATATTTGTCTCTAAATGTATCTTAAAGGCATATGGAAATCTGGAATTAGGATAAGAAGTCCCCAAATCAGAGAAATCAAATTGAGAGGAATTTTATTGCAGGGTAATTAGTGGGCCTGGGCTGTCTGTTTTTAATTAAACCAGGAAAAATAGATTCATTTTATCTGAACTAGTAATTTCACTCCAAACAGATGTCTACCAGATAAACTATGCTAATGCATATAGTAACATCATAATTTCTTTATGAGCAGATTTCTATGCAACAGGATGAATATTCTGCAAGCACAGAACTGAATACCATGTAAATATATGGCTGGATGTAGAATATATCAGCACAAGTTGCAGCAGTGTAGACCAGTAGGCTGAACACAGGTATGGGATTTGAGACTCTTGTGTTGTTGCTTTGCCACATATCTGCTTTGGAAAAACTTTTAAAGTGAAATACTTATTGTCCTGCCTATTAAACTACAAGATCTGAAGAGAAGGAACTCTTGGCCACTATGGTTATGTTCACAATGCAGATCAAAGCAGAGAAAACCAGCCAAACCTCACTCTTAGCAAGCATACAGCTGTGTAAGTGCAGAACTTTCCCCAGGCTATTTTCTCAACGGCTCCATGGCTATAAAGCTTCTCATGCCTGAGCCAGCCTGTAACAAAAATACTTCTCAAGCATCTTTACACAGTACTGCACCGTATTGCGCACACAACTGTATACCCATTATGTGCCCATATGTGCCTAAGACAGTAGGTCCTGAACCTAGTCTGAGCCTCCAGACATTACTGTTGTATAAATAATAACCCTCGATTTTTAAAGTCATCATTTATATCTTTGTCCTGATGTATACACGGCAAATAGCTTTGCTCAAAAGATGTTGAGCCAGGCTCATATGCACTTATTCGCAGAGTCCATAGCTCATGGGATACATTGACTTCAAAGTTATCTTTGGGTAAAAATGAAGGCAAGAAAGAGAGAGAGGGAAAAACAAAATAGGACAGAGAAATCTTTCCCCAGTGGCCAGTGGGGAAGATCAGTGATGGGGTCCCCAGAAAAACATCTTCCTCTGGGCTTTCTCTCCAGAGCAGTGCGTAGTGATGAAGAAGATGACAACAATTTCCCCTAGCACTGTAAATTTTTCATCAGGACCCACTTAAGCTTCCTGTTGGTAGTTGCTGTTTATGGTGCTTTTAGTGGGATTGGAGCATCCTTAATGGGCATGTTGACACATGTGCTGCACACTTACTGGTTACTAAGCTTCTCTGCATAGGTAATGCGTATTGGATGTTCAAGTGACTGCCAGTTACTTTGTTCTGCACTAAATTTTGGTTCTCTTCTAATATAAACCAAACGCCACAAAATAATGAGTAAGAAAAGGTAGGGGGGAAACAGGGATGGTTTTCACATTAGTGGCATCCGCTTCCCATGAGAATCTGCTGTAGCAACAGCAGCAGGGGTTGCAGGCGCAAGGCCGGGAGGACGACGGCCCGAGAACAGCAGCGTGAACCAAGGGAAAGGAGGCTGCCACAGAGGCTCTGGGCAAACGCCGCTACGGCGGCTTATGCCAAAGGCTGCAGCGCTGGGAGCGAAAGGCAGGCGACGGGCTGGGCAACGGGAAGCCCTTAGCACGACAAAGGATCAGGCACCTAAGGCGCTGTGACACGAGAGGTTTGGCAGGTTGGGAGAGAGAAGCCAGAAGAGCTTGGATAAAACAGGCACTTGGAGAGAGCTCCTGGGAGTCAGGCTTGCCTTTGGGACCTGCCAGGCCGCCGGGAGCGCGGCGGGGCTGCGCCCGGGCTTTGCTGCGGGGCCATCTGGGGACTGCGGGCCAGCACAGCAGCCCCCGCCCTGCCGAGCCGCGTGTATTTGTGACTGCTTTCCACAGCCCGGAAACAGGGACTTGGCTCCGGTGGGAGCCGAGAGCACTGCTCCTTCCTGGGACGGCCTGCTCTGGTATTCCCGCAGGAGCACTTCACAGGACGGGGGCACCCCGGCGCGCCACGGCCGAGACTGAGACCGCTCTTCAGAGCGGAGTCACCTCCTGCCTTTCCCGAGTCTCTTCTTACACATGCACTAAGTGGGATACTGGAAACGCCTGTCTCTTTAAAAAAAAAAAAAAAAAAAAAAAAAAAGAACACTGAAATTGTATTTTTGCCACCAATACTTACTTATAATAAGGTAATTTTTTTTCATTAGATTTAGCCATTCTTTGATATCCTTGTGTTCATCATCCTATCAAGCACTGCGCTATGTTACTCACATATATTTAGGAGGTGATATTTTATACATTTATTTGCGCAAAGTATAACCAAGGACAAGATTTCTCTGGTTCCAATGGCTTGTATCAGACTTAAGGAGATGTAAAACTGCTTCATTTAATTTACTCGGATAAAGAATCTATGTACCTGTCCTTAAAATTTAGAAGGTAGGTAACATACTAATTTAAATATTTCATAAATGATTTGATGTCTTGGATATTTAATATTATATTTACTCATATTTGGAATAATAACAGTAAAAATTGCCACGTCACCACTTTTTTGGATCGTGAGAAAACTGTACCTTAAATTGTGTTATTGGCTATGCACCATAAACACCTAATGCAGCATTCTCACTTGAAATGTTCAGGTCCATAAAGAGGCATTTTTGCATTTCCACTGGTATAAAATGCTACTGATGTTTTATACTCCATGAGATCCCCTGAATGCATAGAAGATTTATTTGGATAACTCCTGTTAATGCTAACTGGCAGAATACACACAAATTACCTTTGCATTAATGAGAAAAAAACTCTGCAACCCTCTCCATTTGCAAAATCTTAAGTATGTACAGGTTTTGAAGGATGATTATGTGCTTGTTTTTAAATATCCAGTATTTTTCCTCCTCAAAGCTTTTGTGCTTCTAATTATAAAATATGCTTAACTTTTACAACTACAGGTACAGGAGCATTCCTCCACCTCCCAAATATTCTGTTCTTAGCATTGCAATACCTTAATGAAGAGTCCTGACAACAACATTTTTTTTAACTTAAATTTACAAAATATATATTTTTTAGCATAAAGATGAGCATAATTATGTAAACTAATAGTAGGAATTGTTTTGCTACAGAAGGTGGGTTGACTTATAAATAGCTTATCTGATACAAAAACAAAATTAAAAACATAACAACGCAAATTCATCCTGATTCTTTCAAACTTAATTTAGCAGGTAGGTGAGTAAGGTCACAACCTGGACTCCACACCTGCATTTCATTAATAAGTAACTCTTGAAATAAGTGTTATGCATTTAAAACTAAATTAATAGAAAACACTACCAAAGTGTGACATCCCCCCAAATCTCTCTTTAGTACAGTGATTCTGTCCAATATTGTCAATTAAAAACTCCAGTTCCTGTGCTGTTGCCTGTTGAACAAGAAGCATTTCATAATTCCTGAAGAAGAGTTTAAATTTTTATATTGTCTGACACGATACGCAAATACACTCAAGGAAGATGAGTGTTCCCTAAATGATTTTCCCCAGCAATAAATACTGAACAAGAAAAAACTGCACACCAATTAAATGTATGAGAACTGTGGATTATTAATAATAATATATTGTCTCTGACACCAGCTCCTTTTTCACCTGGTGCAAGTCACCTAATGTCACTGCTCATCTTTTTACTTGAGAGGAAAAAAGAAAAAAAAAAAAGAGGAAAAAAAGAAAGTTGATGTCAATCTTGGGTTGGTATTTTATGAAAGTTAGCTGCTGTCTCTTCAGAACCATCACAAATATACACAACATTCTCTTCATATTATTAAAATATGCATTGTACAACATTCTCTAAACATATTAAAGACAAGTTCTCAAAATAAGGTAAAGGTTATTTCTCATATACTATCTAGATTAAACAATGAACAAAACAGCTCTGTGACACAAAAGAACTGCAAGTTATAGAACCCACTTCACGGAGCCATCAATCTGGATTAGTATCACGTCCTTCCCGGTGCCGAGTTATAACTGGTAATGTCCACAATGGGTGGGAGCCGCTGTTTTTCCAGTGCAGAAAAGAACATTCGTGACAGAGCCTATGGCCAGTGGGAAAACTCCCTCCTACTTCAGTGGTACCCGGCTCCGGGGGGATTTCGCAAACAATTAAGCACATTAACAATCGTATATGAATTCTTTAAAGAAAAGGAGTAAAGCTCATTATCATAAAGTTCTAGCTGTTACATTTAACAGACTAAAGAAAACCCCAGAATCATGTGGTCCCAGACAGAATCCCCTATCCTCTCTCACTGTAATCTCCAACATCTGCATGACCACTGCCAAGGACTTTCCAATAAACACTGGCCAGTCTGGAGGCGTTTTAAGCAATGACAGGAGACAGACTAGCAGAACACGAGGCAGGCATAAACACTGACCCCTGGCCCTGAAGGGAATGACGAGACAGAGCCTGCTCTCACGTTTGCATACATGTAACTAATAACTGAATAACGGCAGCTCCTCCTGCCTCCTGGGGATCGCAGAGCTCGATATCCAAAACCTCTGCACAGGACTGCTGGAGTGGGCAGTCCTGCAGTGCTGTTTCCAACAGCCAGCAGTAGCAGATTCTTGTGTAGCAATTGGATAAGAAATGGGACTAGCTGCTCTTAAAGCATAGCTAAATGGCTATTCTGTTTAACATGAAATTTTTGATGCTAACTAAAGAGGTATATGCCAGCTTCTAGTATAACGAAAAGGCTTACGGAGAACACTCACTCATTCTACATGCACTCTACAACCGAAAAGGATATTCAACGTGCACATAAACTGTTCTCTCTGGGAGGAAAAGCAACAGTAAGAATAAACAGGGAGTTTACAGCCCGTATCTGACTGAGCTTGGTATGTTAATCATTTAGCCTTACTACCAAGAATCAGATGCATATTGCAAAAATAGATTCCAAATTTGTCAGGGACAAATTAAAAATTCTATTTTAAAATCATTAAATCATTACGTGTTTGTTAAATACATTTTCATGACAAAGAGGTCCTAGCTGTATTCCATAATCACAAAGGAAAGACAAACTTAGACTTCCTCAAACTTTAACATTTGGAAAACTGAGGATGGAGGAATAAGGGATACATGCAAGAATGCTCAAGAAACAGCTCACACCATCTGATTTAATTGTGTTATAGAATTAAGTCGTACCAAAGAAATTCAGACTTTGCATTCATTTTAAGAGCTAAGGATAGATAGTTTAAAGGCCATCAAAGCAGAAGCTCATGATAAAATGAGTCATAGAACTGAAGCTGCCAAAGAATGTGAAGGGCATACATAATAAGAATCTACTGAGGCTGCTCAGCTGTTTGGTATGTGCTGTATGATTGACTGTTGAATGCACCATTCTAAAAATGCAGAACAAAAAGGATAAATAAAGAAGTAGAATCCTCTCAAAAGCTTTTGTTCAACTGAAGCTAATTGTTACAAAAATGTCTTAATATTCCACTTTGTTCTCTCTTTTGGCAGGGGACTTTTCTACTAGTTCATCCTCTTTAATTGATTTTTTTCTTATGTTTCTTAGGTTAATGTTTTTATTTGACGAGCTTGAAAGGGAAAGTGAGGTTAATGACCCACCAAAATATAATAGAGACAGCAGTAAATATTTTAGATGGGGTTGGTTACGGAACAGGCAATATAATATATGGCCTATATTTAGCCCTTGTATGATGGATGAAAAAGGTAGCTGCAAAGGCTTTCCTCACTGACTTCAGAAATGGCATGACCTTGACTCACCGTGAAGGGAAGACACAGTTTAAGGTTCATCTATACTGTCTAGTGATAGTTCCTCAGTGCTGTGAACTTGCCCACATAAACGGTGAAGGATCAAGATTCTTTGCTTCATATTTAGTCAATGTTCATCCTTTTTTAAATAAAGGCTGGGAGTGAAGGATGTCTGCTAGTGATCAAATGGGGGCATTTGAACTTGGTGACGTTACCTCATTTAACCCCTTATCTGACTCAGTTTACAACATCCTGGGAATGAAGAAGCTGGCCATTTTCAGTAGATGGTATGCTCAGCCATGGATTTCCCCTCACAGCTTATCAGTACTAAGCACACGCACATGCAATACATGAAAGAGAAATATTTGAAATAATAAATCAATGTATCATATGAAACCTTAACACGTTAAAGTTTCCTAACACTCTTTTTAAAAATTTTCCATTGTGAGGACACTATAAGAAATCTGATTTGAAAACAAGGATGTGCAAAGTGCCCAAAACATTAACCACTTGGGGCAGAAAGCGCAGATGCACAACCCTTCCTCTGCTCTGCTATCTTCTGGAAACAATTCCTCTTCAGAGACCAAACAGAAACTCTTTTTTCCTTTGAACTGGCCAGTTTCCTTAAATATACCCAAACTAGGTCTTGCTCATCCACACAGGGAAAGTGCAAAATCCTGTCTTTAAACAGCATGGCTTTTTGTCGTTTTGTGAGAGCAGCAGAGAGAAATGCAAACGGTTAACTGCTTCCAAATTAGATCAATGCTGGCAGCAATTAACTGTAGCACAGTAATCAACTGTGAGGATATATTTATTTAACTCAGGAAGATAAACTAAACTCACTATCAAAGAGGATGAGACAGGAAAGATGTGCGTCGAAAAGCCATCTGGAGCGGAGGCAGGCAAGCCACGGCACGCCTCTGCGCTCAGGGATTCGCACGAGAAGACACATGAGGAAACAGCAGTTTGTCCTTGTCCTCGGGCAAACATGGGCGCAGGAAAAGGAAAGGATGAAGTCATGCACGCTTACGACACTGGCTAGCTGCCGGGGTGATGTCAGACAAGTGCCATCCTGCCACTGCCAGTAGTCACCCAGGCGGCCCCAACTGGCAGGCGGGTGAAGGCACGAGAAGATTTGGGGGCATCATGCTTGCGGTTCCTGGACTGGGAGAGGACAGTGGAGGGCCTGGCTGAGGGCTGCTGTCCCCAGTGGCACGTCTCCTCATGGAGGACGGCGCACTCGCCTGAAAGCAATGGGCAAATGCTGCACCATCAGGCACTTTCTGCAGACACGGACAGATACCAGACACATGCAGAAATATCTCGAGACTGACGGAGATTGATCAGCCCCGCGCACCTGCTTGGCTTCCTCTTTCTCCCTGCACACTGTTGCTCACTTTAGCACATGCAGCAGTTTCGTACTGGTGATTTACAGATGGTTTACACAACAGAGAAATTGCTCCCTCACTACCATTTCTTACTTGTATCTAGTGTCACGAGGTTATTTTGGCCATCATTTCACCAATTACTCAGGCACGCCTTCAACTTCAGAGGTGCGACTTCCACCAAAGCCAAGCGGCTGCTTCAGCGTTGTGCTGGCCGTGCTCCCAGTCTTCAAATTGTCTCTCTTTGTGAGGGGCATGTCTGAAATGCAACCTGCTCAGAAGGTCTAGAAGAACATCACCCACAGCTGCATGGCTGGATTCCTCCTGCCATTTATAATATTTTACTGCATGTCCCATTTGGGTAGCAAGCGATCGCTGGCAGGGCAATCAGGCTCCACAAAGCTTTGCGCTATAGAGAGCCACCACCAATACCTTGAGGCTTGGAGGCATCACGCACAGCTCATCAAGGAAATTTTCTCTGTTGTTCATAGGCATCAAGGGACATCACGCTGTTATGAATAATGGCTTCTCATATCGCTGTGGCCTGGGTAATTGAATTTGAACTGTTTATGTAAACAAAGGGGAGAAAGAAAGATATTTGAAAAAAAAAAATCAAATGAATGGATCAACCACAAGACCACAGCAACTGAGTATTCCCCTTGATAGCTGGTGAGTTCAATGCAATTTAGATTATATTCAGTAAGTAAAACTTTGGCTTGTGGTATTAATGGACTCATAATAGCTTCCTGTGGGATATATATTACTTCCACTCTTGTTAAAAGTTCCTTTGATAACTTATTCATCACTTTGCCTTTTAAGAGTTACAATGCATTTCTTAATACATTTAGTATGCAAGTCCTTCTGGAAAAAGGCTTTTGACCTTAGGTAATCTGAACTCTCATGATTTATTGTGCCAAAACTAAAGAGGATAATTTCAAATGTACTGTTTGAAAAGATTTAGGAAAAGACAGGAGACAAAATAAAAAGTCACCATGGACAGAGACTATAACCTCAAAATAATTTGGCCTTCATTAACCAAGAATATTCTGGATTAATTACAAATAGATAGTATAAAAAACAGACTGTAGATAAAGAATCCCAATAATAGGAAGATATTGATTAAAAAAAACAAAAAACACAAAAAACCCCAAGGTATATGCAAACAAGACAACATTGCAATACTTGGCATTACTGAGCATTTTCCAAGCAGTTATAATAGATATTACTAGTCTTATATTTAATAATTTTGATAAATAATTCTTTTCAGAAAACATGTGGCTTGAAAAAATTGCTGTCCCTTCTTGCAACATTGTTCAGAGAAAACAAGGGCCAGTGGAAATGTAGTCAAGTTAAGACTGATTATGAAAATAAGCAGAGAGCTTAGATTTATACCCCACTTAACACATATTGTATCTAAATATATCCATCTATAAAATGGTTATAATTTTATCTATTATATGCCACTTTGAAAATGCTTCCAGGTGCATACACACCAATAAAACAAAAGCCTTTTAAAAACAGGGAAATTGAGGGAGAGACATCACGACAGCCTGAATCCCCAAAGCACAGAGGTTCTTATCTAAGATTCAGTGTTTCGCATTGCACAAAATGAAGGAATGAATAAAATCAGACACTTGATGGATAGGTAGGTGAAACCTAATTTAAAGAGAAACATAAAGAACGTCCACTTTAAGGCTTCCCCTTTGCGGGATACCCATACAGAGTGAACTTGAAGAGAGACAGCCGCTCTGAAGCAGCTAGCTGGGCACAGCATTTACCTTAACACAGTACCTGTGTTAAATGCGAGATAGCCTGTCTCTTCCACTACAGGACATGTTATCCATCTCACTTATATGGAAGAAAATGTTTAATTGTAACAGAAAAGCTGGTAAGTAGCAAATCACAACAAAGATTACCCAGTGGTACTATAATTGTATTTGCCCACACCTTACATTTCTTGAGTTGGACACTGAAAAAGCGTGTAGCTGAATTTGAGAACTGGTATTCAGATATACTTCTGGATACATGTGCAGCTGTGTGCAGCAGAGCAAATCTTGTTTTCAAATTATATTAAAGTCCTGATTCATATGGAAAATATGAATTGCAGAGTGGGTTGTGAGAGTATCATGATTCTGTCTGATTCAAAAAAAGGGCCCAAAACATGTCAAATTACTAATCTCTTGGAACTGAAAAAACCCTTATCTCAAAACACTGAAAAACAGAACTATCCACTGTACTACTACCATTTCTTTCTTCATGCCAGTAGCATACTTTAAATATTATTCAGACTGCAAATAACTAGTCATAGAGGGAGCAGTACATAGTTCCTTAGGTTTGATCTAAAAGCTCAGGGCTGCATTAGCAGCACCTCCATCCATAATATCTACCTTCCCCAGTGATCTGTGCACACTAAAATAGGGAAACAACATTATATATGAATAAAGCTTCTGAGAAGACAAGCACATAGAGTCAGCCTCTTGGATATCCCAGAATGAAACAAAATGGAAATGCATAAAACAAACATCAAACTGCCGTTACCATCAGCAGCCATATTCCAGATTTTGTGGCAGGTGGTGCTTGAATCTGTAGAGTCACCAAGCTGACCTGACCCTTGGGTAGGTGGGAGAAATATTACTTAGTGTCTCTAGGACAGAGTGCCTCCAGAATTCACTGTTAAAATAAGACTACCAAATGAAATCGAATTTGTTCCTCTTCCCTAAACTTGGGAGCATATAATTCTCTCTTATATCCCTAACTCCAACATTTCTCTCCCGCAAAGGCTCATTGATTGGCCAGCAACAAAACCCAGCAAGATACACCAGTTCAGAGTTTGTCAGAGGAAGATTTCACACCTTTTGCTACCATCTCCAGAAGGAATTTCAGCTTCTGTTGCTAGTATACTCAAGACAAGGAGAATCTATTTCATTTACTGCTACTCTTATTATTTTATTTGAATGTAGTTTGAACTTAATACTCTGATAGAACAAGAATCAGTACGGCCCTTCAACCTGATAGCTGTAACTTTTTCTGTACATTATTTCTGAAGAAAACTATTTCCTACAGTATAAGGACATATACAATGAACACTCTTATTTCAGAATTTCAGGCCTTACAGAAAACAAAACAAAGCCTTGGTCTTCATTTTTCTGTCACTTATACTAGTTCTACTTCACTGTCACCCTGTTAACACAATGAATTTACTCTCAATTGACAGAGATGCTAATGTCTTCAGTGTTTAACAAAATCCTCTTTCATACAAAGAAAAACTGCCTGCTATAAAGAGAAACTTATTTTACTTCAGTTTTCAAACAGAGCATAGACTAAAATTTTTATCATGGAGCTGAATTATACATTCAATCACAGGTATGTTGAAATAGAAATAAAACGAGCGTGTCTGAGGAACCAATGCAGAATATGCCTGAAAGCATGCCAGCAAAGCCAACTGACCTGGCAGCAACTGATGGCGTTATCATTGCTTTCCACAATTAATGCAAGTGTAAAGTACAAGACACTTGAATCTTCCAGACAGCACTACAAAATTGTTGGGGGGTGCATTGGAGAGAGCTAAGCTCTGAAACTATGTCCTTTCCTATGTCAACCTGCCTGGACATTTCTATTTCTCACTCAGAGAAGAAACATAACATCTGGCAGAGGTTAACTTGCATTAGGATTGTTAAAGTTACTTAAATAAATGCCCATATGGTTTGAAACAGAGGATAGATTTCCAATGCTCTAGAAATTGAGAACTTAGTTGTTCAAAAAACAGAAGGAAAGGATGAGGGAAAAAGGTCCCTGTCCCGAGTACTTTATAGAAATAGTTGCTTCTAACATCTTTGAAACTCTTGGACACTACGGGTCAAATCTTGATTCCTGAAGAATACTTCAGGGTACCAAAGAATATTTCTGCACAGTATTATCTGTACTTGATTCTGAAGGCTACATAGATGGATATTTTGGGGATCTACACTTTTCAAATCTTTATCCCTACATCTGAACATGTTTAATAACATGTCAGTAGAACAAAACAGATTATTGTTTTGCTCAATTAACAGCATACTGATCATAGCAGTTTTAATAACTTAAAAAAATACAACCACACAATAGGGCATTTCTGGATTTTTGACTCATTCTGAAAAATATATCCAAAAGATAGTCTGCAAAAACAATGATTAATTACTAAGACTCATTTAATCTAGGAATTAGAGGCCTCCATGAAATTACTGTTTTGCTGTATTGCTTACGAGCATATCATTATAAAACTGAAGTGTGCATTTTGCAGACTATTTCACGTGCTGCTTATGGGTAGGATTGTGTTAATTTTTTCATTGCAGAAATTAGCAAATATTGTTTATGTGTGATATAAACTTTTAAATCCCAGTACTTTATGCCACTGCATGAGTAACCAGATAAACATCATATATGACCCAAAGGACCCTCCGGTACCATTCAGTGCAAACCCCTATTATAGCATATCATTTTACATAAGATTATTCATGCATGTATTAGTCTAGGGGCTCTGAAAATTCATATTTCCAGAGAGCACTTATTCATTACCAAGTATACACACATATATATACACATATGTATGTATGTATATATACTTATATACACACATATATAAACATATACCTATCTGAACATATATCACCACTGATTTTTTTTCTGAAGTAATTTCTTCTCCCTGTATTTATTTTTCTGGTTTGATAACTGGACAGTGATCTCTTTCCAGCTCTTCTTTTGCTAAAATATTCCCAAGAAGAATTTTCACTGCAAGGCAGATATTGCCCAGATAAGAACATGGAGGCTGAACTTCTTTCTCTTCTCTCCCTAGCAGTACAATTCATACAGTGGGGAAAGACACACTCCCTTAAACCCAGACCAAGCAGTGGCAAGAACTGCTCAGAAGCAAAACTCCACATCACAATCCAAGCAATAGTGTTCCTGCCACAGGGTAATACACGTGAGCAAATCCTTAAGGGCAGATTTATAACTTAATAAAGACCTTTTTTCCTCCTTTCCTTTCCAGAGTCTAACAGAGGCCTTTAGTCCCACAGTTGCACCTACCTCAAAACCTTCCTGCTTCACCTGTTCCAGCATCTTTGGAATACATTTAACCAGAGAAGGTTATAACATGCTAGGTGAGCTCTGGCTTTACCTCAGCCAAAAGAGGTTCAGTTGATACATTTTTTTCACAGCTGCATCTCACAGCTGGCCCTAGTCAACCTCTAAATAATTAATGCACCAAGGCCCTTCTGTGCCTGTGGTCCCCTCAGCTGAAGAGTTCCTGGCTTATTGCTGAAATTCTTGTGTTAAGTTCTTAAGTGCACAGCTTTGCATTTTGTACAACTACATCACAGCTCGTTTGTTGCATTCCAGGCCTCAGGAATTGTGTCATCGCTACATTTTATTGCCACGCTATCGCTCTTTCTCAAAATCTGTGCAGAAACCCTGTATACTTTTTTTTAGACCAAACAATATATAATTGCCCAGCAACACCCAGACCACCTCCTATGGCCCCTTTTTTTTTGAAATATAACACTCTACTAGTAAGGGAGAGGTTAGGTCCCCACTTCTTCTGCTGGAAGGGAAGTTACGCCCTGTCATCTGAGGCACTGAAACTCCCATTCCCACAGAGTTCAACCACAGACAGCAGGCATGAGGAGTTCTGTGCTTGAGAGCGCTTTCCTCTCACTCTGGGGCCAAATGCAGACAATCTGCTGCTATCTGGATTCAGCTATCTACTTGAATTCAGCCTTATTTTCTTCTATTTCACAAAGAGACACAGGGTCATGGTCTAGAAATGGAAATCTCAGAATTTGTGGCACAACATTAATTCCCTGTGACCAGACCAGAATATATCATAGCACTTTGTGTTGGCTTGGTTGACTTTGCTTTCGATGAATACTTCATTCAGTAGGAAAATTAATTCATTCTTCGTCAAGCACCATGTGTGGGACCAGTCTAAACCACCAAAAATGTTTATATCACATCCTAAGCACCCCAGAACAACAAAGCACTTTTGAGGCAAAAAGTATGGTTCCTTCACCATAGGAATGGGCTTTCCTAAGTATTGCTAACATGGGATTTGGTTTAGGATTGTAGTGAGACCAATCAGAAATAGATACTGGCATTCTGAAGCTGAGGATATGAGGACCTCTACCAACCATCGTTTATCATAACAATATTTACGTAGTTTTTCTAACCAACGTTAGGATTATGACAAACTGCTCAAAGTTGTGTTGGAGTGTGATCCAATGACTTAAGGGATCTCACTTCTGTCTTCTCTGGTTCATCAAGCCAGAGGTTAACCTCAGCCTCTCTGAAGACAAAGTCCATGATTCTTCTCTATAGTTTTAAGATGTACTGCATCACTCCAGTGCATCAGATATTAGTTGCACCATTTAACATGAGCATGAAAAAAGTAAAGAAAAAAGATTCAGTGAGAGAAAGAGAAAGAGAGAAGTTTCACATCAATGGATCATTGTTCAAGGAAAGTTAAAAGCCCTTGAAAACGACTCCTCAACTGCCCTATACTGCTCTGATATAAAAGACATTCAGTAAGTATTACAGTTTTTACTCTTCTTCATATCACAGTGTGTAGATAATTTCATCACTTAAATATGATTGACAAAGCGCAGTTTAAAATAATAATAGTGTCAATGGGCTGACAGCAGGTGAATTGGTCATCCAGGCTTATAACCCCTTACATTCAGCTTCTTCATGTGCTATATGCTCAGTGAGTGCCTGTTAACTGCATTTAGGGAGAATCATTATTCTTTTGGGTAGTTTATTTTCTGATGTTGAAGCCAGTTTCTGCTGCATTATGTTCAGGTTATGGTTCATGATACAATCAACACCTAGGTCACCTGAATAAGATCACCAATTTTCACAGAGAAAAGAAAGTCTTTGCCTGGTGACACCACTATGATTTGACATTTATGAGTCTTTTCATTTTGCACTTGTTTCTTCTCTCTTATTTTCCAGTGACACTAACAATTTGCCTCTTGCCATGTCCCTTTCCTCTGCAGGCACTACTTTCTCTCTCCAAAGTAAAGCAGCTTCAAAGAGGTATTAAGCTGTTCCCTTGTCATCTAGCACACCTTCATTTTATATAAAGCAAGAGTATCGAACAAAGCAGCCTAAGTGAAAATGTGAATCTGCAGTTAACATGTTAGTATAAGAGTTTAATGCAGATCCCTAATATGTACAGAAAATCTTTTATAGAATTGTAAAGACTTTATTTCCTGTCTATGAAACACAGGTTACAGAATAAGAAAACTTGAATTCTGCTGTCTGAAAAAAATGATATTTCAAATTTCTTTCTCTTGTTCAGAATGAAATGCAAACAAAATTATCTGAAGCTTCTCATAAATATACAATATCCAAAATAGTCAATGGGCAAATTTGCTTCATTTATGCACTTGAAGCCAGCTCTCCTACATTCAAACTGAACCATCAACCTCCATTCTTTGCTCCCTTCTCCAAATTCCAGCCTTTATTTTCTTCTAAAATTAGATATGTCCCTGGGTAAACCTTTGTTTCAATCCATCATATTTATTCTGATTTTAAAAGTTTATCAGAAAGCATTCTTCTTTATGTAGGTAATGCCAAGTCCTTTACAACAAAGAGAAATTTGTGGGAATTATAAAAGAAATAAAGATTGTAAACTGTCCACCTACTGTAGCAGTGAGAGTGTGGGGAGATATAAAACCAGTCTTGGTTATCGTATCCATACTTTAAGGAACTTTTAAAGTTTGTTAGGTCAAACATTATTAAATGGCTTCAGTGATTGTCTGTGAATAGATGTGCCCTGTCCCTGATGGATGACAAATGACAGATGGCTTCATAGTAAAGAGAATACATTCTCCCATGCTTTCAAAAGCTGCAACAGTCAAAATTCCTCTTACCTCAGAAACATCTAACTCCGCCGGTATAGAGAAAAGATAACATTTTGAGGAGTTTAGTAATTTATCAGGTAGAGATCTGCATTCTCTGCTCACTTCTCAGCATCAGGTTTGGACTTGCCCCACCCTAACTTTAAGTAACAAAAAGAAAGGAAGACAGCAATATGTCCCCTCAATGTCTCTGCAATACTCAGTAGGCTTGAGCCACGATCCTATGTCCTTTACTACATTAAATACTTGTAAATACTTGTGAGGTAAGAGTGAGGAGACCATTTGATGAAAAACGCTTCTATTTGTCTCCCTGATAACTGTGATCTTCATTCATCAGCAATAGGTAATTTCTTGTGCTCATCTCTTTCTACAAATTCAAAATGCACTTATAGCTCACTAGACTATTAGCCCCCTTTTTCCTCTGAAAAAATGCAGCTGATATTTTTCAACAGACCTTGCAGGGTTTTTTTTTTAATCAATTGTTTTAGACATTGTAGGTATTGGAGCCTTTACTATGTTAAAGACTTTATTGTGTTAAAGCAGGACAAATGAGTACCTAATTTACACAAGTACAGGGAAGTGTCCTAGAGCCCGGGAAGAATTTGGCAGCATATCCTTCAAAAAAATGTACTCCATCTCCTGCTTTCCTGCGTGCACTCTAATGAACGTTAGGCACTGAACTGCCTAATGCACCTGATGTAACTGCAGCAGTATCACTACTGTATTGAATCTCGGGATATCACATAGTCACACTTGCAGGTGGTAATGAATGAACAGACTTTACAGAATCCTGAAGGTCAAGTAATACAAATCAGTATGAAAAAGGGAGTCGCATCTGTAGGGCATAACAGCGCTCAGCAGGTACTGGTTCCCACGGTCACTGTTGAACACAGTGTACACACTACTGATCTCAAATCCTCTCTCTACGTGGATGGAAATTTGACATCCTAACTTCATTTTATTCTGATGACTGTCTGACTTTCTTGGAAATAGGTTTAACCTAAGAAGTTTAAACTATTCTAATTAACATACTTAGGTTTTTTTTGGAGAAGAGGCTGCTGGTGAGCTGTAAACATGTATTTGTTCCCCTCTGACTGATCTCCCATCCGCATCATTTGAAACTACTAGGACAGCAACTAGCAATTCCTTAGGTCACTTTAAATGAATGTTATTTGCCTGCCTGCTCTTCTATTCCTGTTCTCCATATCATTCAAAGTAACACTATGGTTGGTGCTACTTACTGGACTTTACATTTCCTTCTCCCTAATACTTCTGTAACTTTAGCTTCCCAAAATGTCTCACTTTCTTTACCTGTTCTTTCCTTAAAAAAAAAAAATTCTTGTATATACATGATTTGCATCTCTTCAGATATTCCATTTCTTTGGTAGCAGTTTGGCTGATTGAAAATTCATTTCATTACAGAAAAAAATAGATGTAAACAAACTATTTTTTGTTCCAAAATACCTTTTAGTCTTGCTTTTCTCAAAACCTTTTAACCAAGTCTAATGTTAGTTAATTACCCACTGAGATTCTGCATTGGTTGATAGGAAAAACACGATCATTCTGAAAATAAAATTTAACTAGTTTCTCTAGTTGTAAGTTATAACCCTGTGCCATCTTAACTACAAAAGATTAATTCTTAAGTTATATACCAAAATTTTCACAACTCCACTGTGCAACTGTTTTTACTGAAGTCTGACACATATAGTATTCACACAAAAAAACCCTACTCATTTGTCCTTAAATTAATGCTGTAAAAAGTTCTGGCTTTTTTATGTTTCTAGTAACCAACCATTTGTAACTTATTCAGAAGAATGTACGACTTAGTTCTGAAGACAAAGACAAAAGTTATCTGAGAAGCATGAAGACGAGTATTGTTTTCCTGAACTTGGCAGGAGTTAAAATCTTTCTAAAGTCTTCTTTTAACTATGTTAAGAACTTTTTTTTTTACTTTAATCCCTTGATATACTGGCCTAAAAATGCTACTCAAACACAGATGCTTTAAGCAATGTGCATTTCAGGATAGTTAATCATTTATCAAAGCAGACTGTTACTGTCAGGCATGCTCCATATTGAACCAAAGGTCCTCCACTTTGCTATCAGACCTATAGTTCCTTAGGCATTAAGCATGACTGCAACACCTGCTTTTCTTTTTGTAATTATTCTGGTCTTAATGGAAAACAATAATGACATTCATTTACATGTCTCCGGTAAAGCAAAAATAAAATACAGCAATATATCAGAAATATAATTAGGGCAACTGCTTCCTAACGTTTTCACAATTCTCATAGGCTAGAACGAGATACAAAAGAGTCTATCATTAGGGTTAAAATAGACACAAGCATTTTTTTTAATGCAGATTTTGGAACTAAAGCACATTACCTACCCCTCATAACAGCCTTTCCAAGAATAGGTAAACTACCTAACAGAATTAGAATTCCAGTTGCATCTTAGAATAAAAATTGTGTTGAGAAAATTTTGAAAGAGAAAAGAAAAGTACAAAATGAAAATTATGTTTTCTTAGTGAAGAGCTATTGAAAAGTCAGGAAGATTCCTATGGACTAGACTACAGGAAAAATACCTGGACTCATTGACATAGAATGGAATATTTTCCTTCCAAGAAGTCAGGTTTTCAAAACTATTTAACATTTATTATATGGAAACTATTTAATGGGTAAAACTTTGGTGATATAATAAATAAAAATAAAGAGCAGTGCTTGTCATCATTTGTTATATAGCAATAATTATATTTCCCACAGCAATATTTTTTTATGGGAACTGTGACTGCCTGCATACAAGTCACAGGTCTCCAGAGAGAATGGTGCAGATGAGCTACTAAAGCTGGAGCTACTAAGCTGAACCTCCTGTAGAGCTACTCATAATCCAAATCCCTGTTTGTGTGAAAGAGTGAACCAAGAAGAGAAGCCAGTCCCTGTACCCACCTGTGGTCTTGGTCCTGCCCTTCCCATGGTGCGCTGGCACTCCGGCAGGAGAGCCATTTCTATATCCTGCCGAGGAACTGTTGCTGTTCCTCCCTTCAGCTCTCCAGCATATCTGCTTTGTGTCCTGTGGCTCTTAGCAATGTGCAGAATTTCACAGCTCACAAGTCAGGAATCGTCCCCACAATATTAGCCCTAGCACGCAGAAACTTGAAGGTAAGTGACATGCATATGATGTAAGCTAGCAAAATTCAGATATTTAAACATTCAGTTACCTTGCACTGGTAGCTGTGAGGAACTAAAGAGCAAAATGTGAAATTACTTCTTAAAGTATGAATTTAGTTCTTGTACTGACATAGGATTTTTGTGATTTCTTAGACAAGACTAGAATTCCACTCCAAATGCTGAAGTCCAAGATTTGAATGCACTGATATAATTATTTCAAAGAAGTTACTAATAGAATTATATAGCAGCTTAATTAAGCATGAAATGAAAGCACCAAAAGATCTTCAAAACTTTTTGAAATGCTGCATTGACGATACTAAACTGCTGACATACATTTTTCTCTCCCTTTACTATTTATTTTGAAAAATATTAGCATAAAAAAAATCTTCAGCCTTTACTAATTCATCTGATCTGCATTCTTATTCCTTACATGAAATCAAAATTCTTTAATTAAGACATCATTATCATCTGGACACAGGCTATTTGGGCTAGGACTCGTAGCACCAAGCAGAGGTTGATTGAAAGGCTTAAGTATCATGAGCTCTTGAGGAAGCGAAGCAAGGAAAGTAAATCTCATCATTAAAGATATGTCTGCAAAACAAGGAAGCATCAACCTTTGTCTATAAGTAAAAGATACCTTGGTTTGTTGGGAGGGAAATCTTGATCAGGCACCAGGTGGGGCCCACTGTTTGCTAATGACCCTCGTCTGCACTGTCACCTTCAGTCCACATTCAAAAGCTCGTAAGAATCTAGCAAGAAGTTTCAGATCAAAAACTAATAATAAATTTAAAAAATGTACTTCTCACTCTGGAGTCTAAATCATAGATATAAAATTGCTAAAAGGGGCCACTTAAAAGTAGTTGACATAGAGACTCTTATAAACGCAGAGAAAATACAACAGAGCCAATAATAGCCAGTCAGTTTTCTCACTTCACTACTAATAAATTAATCTAGAAATAAGGAAGTAAAGCAAGATATCCAACATATTTTCCTTTCCCTTGAAATAACCTTAGCGCTGTATCTAATTGCAGAGTAATGGGAGTGGAGGCTTCAAAAGCTCACTATTATATTTTATCACAGGTATCACATGAAATTAAACAATATTTTTAGCTTATATTCAGCATATACAATGTTTCATGGGCTTCCCTCATGTGAAGGAGAACCAGGCTCAGAAGATCTCCTTTTGACCAGAAAGGTTGATGTGAAAAATAAAACAGTTAGGATGTATTAGTTGCTAACTTTCCTAATACTGATGCAGCCCTCCAAATTTGAGAATTTTTCAGTCTCCTAGTTAATTTTATTTATTTACAAAAATGGATTCACAATTGATGCCAACAGTGGTTATAAAGGTCAGTTTGCTGGAGACGTAGTTCTACAAGGAACTGAACTTAGCGAACACCATCCATAAAGTCCACTGATAAAGGCAACGCTCAGACTTTCAGAAATTACCACTGTAGAACAAGCTTAACTTTAACTTTGTATTGATGCTTTGCTTCATCTGTAATTCCTCCAAGATCTGATTTCTCAGGTCAAGTAAGCAGGTTAGATTACAACAATTTAAAAATACTGATCTTATGATCACTACACGTGATAAGGTTACAAGAAATAGTTACTATGCCAATATATTGAGGTATTTTTTGTGTTAGAATTTTGTTTAATTATTGGCTTACAGCTGCAAAGTAATTCAGATAGCGTATTCAAACATTCCCTCACAAAGAGGCAGAAGATTAAGTTATTCCTCTGTAAATCCCACTGTCTTGGCTCCTTCCCAAAGCTGCAGAACCATACAAAGAAGGCCAGCACCAACTGCAGCCGCAGGCAGACCTCCCCTGCGAAGGGGTACAGTTGTCAGGAGCTATTTCCAGGGAGGCCAAATGGCAGGAAAAGCAACGTTGTGAGATGGGTCTGGAGTAAGTATGTCTAGGCTCATGAGGAGACAGGGGGCTTAAAAATAAACAGTTAAGTTTTTCCTTTCCTGTGTTATGACCTACGGTCATACATGTGAGAGGCACAGACCACTGTTAGGATTATATACAGCACTTTAGGAAAGTTGACTAGTCAATAGATTAACCTTCAGTCAATGCTCCCAAATTAACGAATTTAGTGATTGGTATTGGTCGCTCTTTGTGACAAATCACTGGTAGTGCATATGGTGCTTGGTCCACAAGTGCAACCTGAAGGACATTTTAATTACAAGGACAAGCCTATAATCTTGACGATGTACTCAGGAATATATACAAGAAGGAGCATGGTACAAAACCCAGCTACTTCTGAGCTGTAATGGATGCTACTGTAAACAGAAAGCACAACAGGGATGGGAAGGATCCGGAGATATGCAAAGATATTAAGCCAGCAGACTTTCATGATGAAGCACCTCATAGAAGAGCTCCCAGATGCTGTGTGCCAAATTGTGTTTTCCCTTATGGAGAACAGCTTACTGCACTGATATGCGAACAGATGGGGGCAGTTTCCTCCCTCCCCTAGATGTGCTTTCCGAGAGAAATCGGGTCCGGAGCTCCTCTTTCCCCTGCTGCCCTGGCCGGCGGGCTGGGGGCGCCTTCTTTTCCAGCCCATGCACCCCTGTGTGGGCTAGCGAGAATCTGACCACCACAGTTCACAAGCTTCCCCTTCTGTTTTGATTTTAGTATTAAATCTTCCACTGAACTTCCTTCTTTGCCAAGATTTGGTGGATATCATACACAGTGCTCTCCAGGTGAACTTCCTCATCTGTTTTTCTCATATTCGACTGTCTTAACTACATTCTGCTTCCCTTTAACATAGTTTCCTTAATCCTAGCACTTTGTGGCACTTGTAAAATAGACTAACTAGTTTGATTCCTTACAATGTTTTAAATAAAATATTCAGATTACCTGGAGGTATGCGTGCTTTAAAGATAACTACTGATCAACTAAAGGGCAGGACAATCAGATCGTATAAGTAATAAAGCCTCCAAACAAGTCCTTTTTAGGTTGTGTAGAGAACATACTGGATCACAGATAGCCTCTTTTGGGTTATACCTGATACAGTTCATACCTTGTTCCATGCTTTTGTTTATCTCTCTAGTTGATTTACGCAGTATCTTAGACCTTCTCATCAAACGTTGTACCTCTAAGGCACCTGGAATCAACATCAGATTATCTGTCAACTCCTAAGAACTGGATTATTGACTTGTAGGGCAAGAGCCTTTTTCAGTGTGGATTCACCCTCGGTCAGCAGCAGTATGAGGCAGATAACTATGTACGTGACTGTCATTCTCAAAAGCAATTTTTTCACTTAGAGTTTGCTTTTCTTTCACATTTTAAGTACAGTTTGAATGATCTGTCAATTGGTTTTGATTCTTATGTGCACATGTAGTTCTTTGAAATGTTTTTATGAATGGCTACATATAATTTCTTCACAGTTTCGTGTTGTGGGCTTTTTATTGCTAATAGGTAATGGAAATGGGATCAGATGCAACTTCTAAATTTCCAGAGCTCAATATAAAAGAAATTCTAAAAACAGATGCCCTGCCTCACCTCCTTCTCTAAAGTTGCTGCATAAATTTAAGTGTTGCAATCCTAAAGATATTTGGTGACCTACACATTCACATCAGGTATGAGAAAATTAGCATTTGAAAGTAACTATGATTTTCTTTATAATTTCACAAACAAATTTCTGCAAAATGAGCAGATAATGTGTAAGTAGTTTCTATTCTCACATGTTAATGCTCAACTTTATGTTCCTTCAGGAGCATATAAAGCACCCATTAAAACAAGAAACACAGCACCAGTGTATATTGTCAAGAATCTGTCAAACATTCTGCAATTTTCTATGAAATGCTTCTTCCAGTTTGGTTCCTCTGAGCCCTTTTTTGTCTTCTCTGAACGGTCTTTTTAATGCAATTTCTTGTGAGCAGAATAGGAAAAAGCACTTATCTTTATAACACACTTATTTTAATGTCTTTGATGCATGGTAATCCAATATGCATGTAACCTGGGGCTGCTTTCTAAAAAGATCTGCAAATGATAACAGCCATGTAATTCAGCATGACAGAATTTTAAGAAGGTGTTTGCAAGGCTAGTTACTAGAAGGATGGAAACTATCCTTTCATCTTAGTATTGATAGGATGGATCAAGCTGGTTAGACATAGACTGCATAATTCTACTTTAGTGGATCAACAGCTTTACTGTAGATATATTTAATTTTTCATAGCCTCATTTGTGAGTGCTTAAAAAGGAAAGCCGTAATAGTCCATTCCATAAATTCAGCGACCGTATTTCTATGCACAGGCATTCACACATGTTCCTAATGTATGGCTACCAAAACTTCCCTTGGAGCAAGAGATATCAAGAAGTCTGTTAATGGCAAAAACAGTGTTGCTTTCATAGAAAATAACTTTTTCAAAGAGTATCTTGGGAATTAAACGTCAACAAGAAGAGCATTGAAAGAGTATTGCTCTCCCTATGTTGCTTCGTTGTCGGTTACACACAGACTGCTTTACCACTGCATGAACAAGAGCTTCAATATTAAACTAGTCTCGCTGACAGAACCAAACGTAGTTGCCTTTCAAGCACGCAGAAGTGTTGCTCTAACACTAAAGAAGTGAGAGAAGAAACAACTAAGTAATGACTACTAAAGACTCATAAATAAATAAATAAATCTGGAGTCAATCTAAAACTTCCAGCATTGGTTTCCCTCACTGAGCACCAAGCTATCTTATTCCAGGAGCACAAAACATCTAAAAGGTGGTAGATCTTCTAAGGTGAGCTCACCCACCACTCCAGATCTGCCCTGGATAAATATGAATAAATGTTTGGGCTGTGAATGTTGAGACTGCTTACTTTTGAGTGCTTATGTTTGAATCTCTTGGTAGCTATTAAAGTAATTAAGTTTTACCCTCACAAATGCTTAAACTGGGAGACAAATATATTCACATCTTAGAATTTCTACAAGTAGTATACAAGGCGATCTGCCAGCAAGTGCAATCTTCCTTGGGCAAATTACCTGGGAAAAACTCCTACTAGAAACAAGTTCCTATGAAAAACTGATTACAGAACAAATTCTCATTTTTAGCTGACATTTTACAACCAACCCCCCCAAGACGAATATAGTATCTCTATTTGCCTTCTCTGCCTAAAGTCACTAAAATGCCTGAGGTTGCTAACAATTTCCTTACTTCTTGTCCAGCTGTGGACAGAAAAGGGCATAGCTAAAATAGATAAGCACCTCAAACATATATGAGTACAGAGCCAGCTCTGAGGTGAAGAGGTCTGCTTCTGTATTACGTTCCTTTGTTTAGCTCAGTAAATGATTCCATAGTTTCCTCAATTATATATTTAAGCATAGTAAAATATAAAAAATTTACACAGCTTGTTTATAGATGCTACTGAAAAAGATTATGTTTCTTGGAAGTTTATTTATCATCTCCTCCAACAGAAGCCATCATGAGAAAGGAAATGGAAAAATCTGTGCCCCCGTATGCAAAATAACAGATGGCTGGAAGAAAGCAATTTGGGTTTCCTTGTTCTCTTTCTTCACCTAGTAGCAAACCATATTGTACCCGGCAGATAAGCTTGCACTGCTCACAATGGCCATAGTGGGACATTTCCTATAGGTCACATACTTTAGCATTATATAGCAAGTATGATCTGTTTTAAGAACAATTAATCTAGTGGGCAGGAATTACTCTGATCAGCTCCCCCTATGGACTTCCAGTGTCACTTGGATGTTTCTTATTCTCCTGTCTGAGAAGGAGAGTGAATTAAAAAAAAACAACACAGAATGACAATGAATGAACAAGTGATCCAGCACTTGGAGAAACAGCAGCATCAGACCAAGCCAGGAGCAGGACAGAAACTGGATTCAAAAGAAACTGTCCGGGAACTATCTCCGAACCAGGAGACAGGGAGCAACCTGCCAGACAGAGTGTGGCTGCCAGAGATTGCAGCTGCATTTGTGTAGGTGCAGACTTGCAAGGACCCTGCAGAGGCAAGGCAGGGACACAGCAGATATTGGCAGTAAGAACAACCACTAACACGGCCTGGCCTAGCGGCCTCTGTGTCCCTGTTTATTTCTCACAAAAAAGGCTGACGAGGAGTAGGTGCCTGCATCTTGGCAGGCTTAACTCCCAGCTGGCCTGCACTGGTCGGGCAGGCTCAAACAAGAAATGCTGCTCTTTTTGAATTCTTAAAGCCATTATAGCTAGGGTATTTGCAAGCTTTCTCTTACTTGCCAGCGCAGTAAAATAGTTCTTTATTTCCCTCGGAGTTATGACAGTGACATATAAAGGCTGACATGGCCAGTGCTTAGTACCACCTACTTATGGGGTATTGGTGGACGGGGGTACCACAACACTCATCAACAAAGCCACCTCAAAGCTGTCTGCGATGTAGATAAGATGGAGTTTTGCAGTGGCAATGAGACAAAAACTTGTCTGAACATGTCAGTTTAAGTGAAGAAATGAGTTAAAGGGGCTGGAGGAAAGCGGGGGTGGTTTCAATGCAGGACCTTCTGTTTTTCCACACTTTGCTCCAGCATGGGACACACTCCCCTCCTCGTGCATCCCCAATACCTCCTGGACACCACCTGAGGAGGCCAGGCTGAAGGATCTCCTGATCCAGAGTGACCATCCTTCATTTGCTCTCCAGCTCTAAGCTGTGACAGGCAACCCACCTACCTCTCCTTTCAAAGGAGGCCCCACTCATCCCTTGTGACAACGCATTTGCTAGGCTGAAGAGAGAGAGAAGGAGAAGATCAGGACCAGGATTTGCTCTGGCAAGTGCGAGAGTAATAGCTGGACGGGGCTGGGCTTGCTGCCACAGCTGGACGAGGGAAGGGCCGTTGCTGGAAGAGGCCTCCCTCACACCCTGGCCACTGCCCAGTGCCCTCCCCAGCTGCCAGGCCATGGGCAAGGGCCCGGGGCCCGGTCTGGGGAGCCCCACGGACGGACGCAGGCTCCTGGAGGCCTGTGCACAGCGGCAGCCTCCCGCTCCGCTCCCGCCGCTATCGGACACCACTGGGCCAGCTCAGCACTCTGCCTGTGGCCCTGCGCCTTTGGTTGTTGTCGTTCTGTAAAACGCCTTGTTTTCTGAGCACAAACTTGAGCACTATGCCAGTGGAAAGAGGTGAGAAAACTTGTCACAGCTTCCAAGCCAGAGGGAAGAGAGAGGGCAAAGGACATATCCCAGAATCGAGTTGTTTTTCCTTTAAGAGAAAAGTAAGTGCAGGCAGAGAGAATGGCACCTTTCTTCCTTACAAGTATTTACTGTCTTGAACAGGGATCTAAATGACAAAACCATCAAAGTACAGCAGCATCAGCAAATCTTATAGCTCCCTGGACTCCTGCAAGCATCTGGTTCAGACCTTCAACCATCACTTACTTTTTGCTTTCCCCAGACACTGCGTTTAAAACTGCTGTGTGTCTTCATGTCTTCAACTCTTAAACTCTGATTGCAGAAACTTCGTTGTTGGCAAAATATGTGCCCATGGAAGAACCCAGCTTGAATTTCAGGTTCCAGGTTGATATTCAGAGAAAGATTTTTGGGGTGGAGGAGGGATAAAAAGCAACAAAAACCTTGAAGGATGTCCTAATGCACAAATTTGCTGTTTCCCTCTAAAACACAGAGTTGGCTCCAGGCAGAATCACTTTCTGAAGCTTCATAATACAGCAATGATCCAAAAACTTATTAATGATATCAGCCTACAATAGCTGCAATAGACAACATCTAGTAATACCTGTCAAATCTTTTCTTTCCCTTGTATTATTAAGCTTAGTTTCCTCACCAGAATAAAGACAACATGCTCACTAACTTTCTTGCACAAGAAGTAGCATTACTATTTAGAAGACAGGCCTATCTACAACCTTAGAAAAGGATAAGGACCTGTGTTTGTGCAGGAGAGAGATGCAAAAATTGTTACCTTAATAGTAATGTATAGATATTTTGAATTAAGTGAATTTTTCCATAGTAGAATGTTGAGTCATCATAAATAATACACTTAAGTACTATAAATAGAAATAAAATCAAACATTTTTTATTCATTTAGACAATGTAAAGGCCTAGCCATAGCCAGGCACTTAATTCAATACTTCAGCACATGTTTAAATGCTTATTTAACTGGCGCTTGAAAGGGTGGATCCAGTTTCATGTAGAGAAAATAGTTTATTTTATTGCGTTGCATACTTCATCCTGCAAGGTTTTCCTGGGTGTTTGTAAGTCAGAGAAACTTTTGTAATAGCAAGTGGTGTAAAATTAAAAAAAAGAAAAAGAAAAAAAACCCCAGTACATGTACAGATTTTGCTATTAACTGCAGATTAGAGATTTGTGTGAAGAGATAAATATGTGGCCTAATTCTGAGTGGTCCCAGGCACATACTGTAACCTGTGCAATAAACAGGAATGAGCCCTTCATTTGTACAGCTCCAGTTTCATCATTTTACTATTGTCATAATCAGTGACATCTGTGAGGAAAGTCACAGTCAGAGAGAGGGGATATAAAAAAATTAATATAAACCTTTAGGTTATGCCCAGGTACATACAGGGGGGGATATATAAAATTTTAATTAAAATAGCATTAATTACTGATTGAATAGCTGAATTACTGAGGGAGAATGGGCATGAAGAACCTGTTTTCAGATGGTCTAGTTGGGATAAATTACTCCCTGGAGAACTATATTGTAGTCACAAAATCAGAACATTACCGATGTTAACATATGACAAAGGACAAATGAAGGTCTAGTTAACATTGTAATAGCTTCTTTGCAGAACAGCACAGATCAGACATTTAGGGAAATCTCCTCACTGTTGAGAATCTTCCCGAAGATTAAGCAAAAGCAGAAACCAATTAGAACTATCTTGTATATAACATTAACCTAAAGGCTATTTTTGGAATAACCCAGCAGAGGCAGGAAAAATGAATATTTGGGCAGCATCTGCATTCCATTCTATCCATCTTCTCACCCATATATGCAGCTGTATTGTTGCTGTTGATGATGAGAATAATTTCATGTTTATACCATTATATTATGAAAATATGTATCTGACAGAAGAAAAAAAATTTGCACAAGACCAATTACTTAGTACCAGTGTAGCTGTATTAGTGAAGTATTGCAATAAGATAAATACTCTTTTCAGTCTTGATTCCTAGGGAAATGAAGCTTATATGACTGCATTGCCTGTTTCACAGTTTTCCCTCAATAACTTAGACAATCTGCTGTTTAATTTCATCAAAATTTGAAGGACAGGAGGGTGGGGGACAGCAAAATTCTCAAAGATAATTAAGTTCCTACAAGTTTCAGGAAAACTGGTGGCCAAATGGAGGAAAGAGACCCAAATTAGTACTCCCATGGATGGGAAAGCAGGTGGGTTCATCTCCTTTTTGCAGCTGCCAACCAACCAATCTACCTCCCCGAAATGGCAAGCTATCCAGCACACAGAGAGCTCCAGACTAGCAATGGCAGATCCCTTTCCTAGGAGAAAACTAGGTTACTTATAGATATGAGAATTTAAAGAATAAGGACAGGTATCAGTAGGAAAACAGCCTTAATTATTGCATGCAAAAACCTTGCCAGTTGATTAGCACCACACTGTAGAATAAACAGTTGAGGATCCAATTCATATACCATGAAACAGAGCAGGGGGGAGTATTACCAAAAGCACCCAGGATAGCCACGCCATCATATAAAATGTATCATAGACATACAGTATCTAAGTTCGTGGTCAATTTGGTAAATCTGCCATTTATAGATTTTCCACAACTACAGTAGGGCTCCATAAACAGCTTTTTGGCCAAAATATTGGTCAATGCTAGTGTTGCTAGTACTTTTACCAGCAATGGTTCTGAATTAGTACTAAAGCAGACAAAACTGATGTGAACGTATTTTAATGCATGCACACACAAGAACGCTGTTAATATGTGAAAGTCAAACAAATCAAAATGAATGGAAACACATTTAATGTGAATTTTGAAAGCTTAATTGAACTTCATATTATTCCTTATCAAGTTATCTTTATCTTTTAATCCTTTCATTTCAGCAGGTTTCCAGTCTCTCCCAACTGAACAATTAGGTCCCCTACCTTTCTCATGCCACAGATTTTAGTTTAGCAGCCATCCTCAGCCCCAGTCCAAGTTTTGTATTCTTTCTTCATTAAAAACTGCAGGTACTTCCTCCCTTGGACTTGCCATTTAGTACTGACTGCACAAGAGGAACAGGCTTTCTGCTCTCAGATCAAGTGACTGGAACAAGTCCTGCCTGAGTACAGTTCTGCAACTGTTTTCAGAAAGTCATATACAGTCCCAAGCTGTGACATATCAGCCACACATGAAGCTTTAGCTGCAAAGCCCGAGCAAAGGTTGATGGAGCTGGGGTGAGCTGCAAAGCTTTCTTAACCAAATATGAATATTTTTATACAGACAATGTTATAGATGCATGCCTGACAAAATTCACTCACTGCTAAACTAAAAGGTAAGGTGATGGTATGTAATCTAGAAGGAGAGAGAGAAAAAAAAAACACACCCTCATCACAATTATTATTGCAAAAAATTAGCAAAACACATCCTGAACATATTCTCCTTGTATTGTTCTCCAAAAGAGTTAGTTTTTCAAAATATTTCCTGTTTGTACATGCTCTATAAGACTCATCTTTCTGATTGTATTTGCAAGGTTTTAGTTGTAAAAGCATGTTTACATGAAACCTGCATTAGAGAAAAATTATCTCAGTATTCTTGTTACTTTCTGCTCAAGTGATACCTTTGCAAAAATTTATGCGGTCTCTTGTAGCTGCATTTCTGCATTGAATATGAAATTTCATGGACAAGAAGGAACACTTCAAGGAAGCCAAAGATTTAAAGTTGATTTATTTTTTCAAAACTTTTTGCAACAGCAACAAGAAGCCAGGGAAGAAGGACCATTCCTTCTTGTCTGCAAAACTTTATATGCAGTACAGGCTTGAAGCTGAAGATGACTCCTTGGCTCCTTTGCACAGATGTGCTGTTGGTAGAGACTTCAGAAAGTCCATGTAGTATCGGAAAACTAGTATGCTGGCACAGAACTGGCTGCAAAAACACTCCATTGTATAGGCCTCTCTCCACGTGCATCCTTACAGAAAGACCTTTGCTTTCTGGTGGCCTTTTCCAAGTACAATGGAGAAAAAAGGTGTACATGTGTTCATGGGGGATATATGACACAGCACTCTTAAGCGTTACGGTATTTTATGTTCATATGTTTTGTAGGGAGGCTTATGTATTTGCTTGTGGCAGGTTTGCAATTTTAAGGTGGAAAGAACACAGTTTTTTTCCCCCCTTCCTTTCTTCAATAAAAGTATTTACAGGACAGAGACAGGTGCACTGCAGCCACTTGTGCCTGCCTGCACAACAACTTTTACGCTGTGGAGACAGCTGAAGTTAGAACTGGGAATTTTAAGGCATCGTGTTCTCAAGATGCATTTAAGGTCATAGTCCCTGTACCCCTGCCTGCTGGATGTAGTCAGAGCAATAAAACAACTAATGCTTTCACTCACAGTGAAGTGAAAATCTCATTTCTGCTGCATATCAGTATGGTTGGAAACCTCGTATTGTACCCTAACTACCAAGTTTGGGGTAATATTACTGACTTCAAGTTTTGCAGTTTTATTTAGTTGTCATTGCTCAGCTGGGATACGCTGCTGTTGAGCTATGTACAGTTTGAAACGACATAAATACAAGGCAGACCATTTTACTATTAGGAAAACGTAGATTCTAAGCAATACAATCACTAATAGTAAGTAGCTTACAGAGTCACTAAAATGCTACAATATGTAACAGCAGCCTATTTGAAGAATGACACAGCTTAGAGCAAAGAAAACAAGCACAATGTATGGCCTAATATTTTATGTGCAAGCTAGGACTGCTCTGAGAAATGCTGTCTCCTAAAATACAGAACATTCATTCAACATTATATACGTGCAGTTGTGTGTCCATGTATTCATAAACACACAAGCATGACTTCATGTATACGCACTAATAAAGACAACTGGGTTTTGAAGTTATATTTTGCTATTTTAATATAAGACTGCAATTATAGAAGCAATGCCTAAATAAGCTGCCTTCGAGAGCCTGACAGATGACAAGCAGATTATTGCTTTTTTTCTGCACTAAACAATGCCATAGAGCATATTAATTGTTTGAAGAAAACCATTCATGTCAGGAAACAGTGGCAATTTTGGTGAATTTTGGTCTTTATTTAACAAGCACTGTCTTGTCATGCCATACATGTACCTTCTCTATCCAAGTATAGGACTATTTATACTGGAGCAGTCGCTATTTTTTCATTATGTCTTGAAATACATTAGCACAACACTAAGGTAAACTCCTGGTCAAAAAAATGATCTAACACTTTCTAGTACAAAACTTAACTGCTAATCAGAGCCAAACAAGTGGTAAAGCTGTTTATGTAACACAAAGAGTAAATATTTAAGAGAGAGGGAAGGTGGTCTGAGGACCAGACTGGAAGGTGCTCTGTGGAGCAGGCTGTCAGCAGGAGTTGCAGGTAGTTTCTTTGAAGCTAATGTACTCAGGTTTCCTGGGCTGGTGCAGCCTAAGGACTGGAGCATCATCTGAACGAGACATATTTCTGTCTAATCCTGCTGAAGACAGATAAGTCTGTCAATTGAGACTGTGCAGGCCTGACAGCCAACGGCATCAGCTTTGTAATAGCAAAAGACGGATGCTGAAATACTAGAAATGGAACAGCATTTTCTGACAGCAAGAACCCAACGTGTTTGCCAAGAAATTGGAGGCAAGATCATTTCCAGTCAAACAAGATGTCTGTTCATAGAAAGAATCAAATGTACCTTGCTAACAAAGTTTAAGATTCATTTCATTGCTGATGTTTTATGCTTCTTCCTTTCAGAAGTATGTTAAAATTTAAAGAACCATTGGTGACACTCCTGTATCCCTCATGCTTCTCCACAAGACAACATCCTCTGTCATTTCTCCCTCAACAGGGATCATTGAATACAAAGTTTAATTGTGGTTCACAAAACACTCCTTAATGTGTTTTATGATATTTAATATATTTACTGATCTCAGTGCTAACTTTCATACATTTCATTATTCATCAAGGTTTGGAATTGATTTAGATAGCTTCTGTTGTTCTTCACTTTTATAATCTTATAATACATACACTCCTTTCATCCTCATTTTTTCCAAAGCTCTGCATTAATGAATAGGTTTGAAATTCTAGGCCATTTCAGCAAAGGGCAAAGCTCCTACCAACTTAATAAGATATTTCATTACATACAAAAGAAAGGATTAGATCCAGTGATCTGAAAGCTATATATATATATATATATTTTTAAGTTTAGCGGGAATTTGTGTTGTCAGGGTGAAGAGTTCCTTGAAGGTAAGTAAATACATTTATTTGTAGATCATTGGTTGATGGGTTGCAAAAAATCTTTTCCGTCTTGAAAGCAGAGGAAAAAAAGGAATAAATTGAGGCCACTTTGCAGGGGGAATGAGTAGTGCTTAAAGCTAATCAAGGTTTGGCTCCAAAACTGAAGACGCCTGCATATCTATTTGCTGATATATCAGATTATATGACATGGTCAGCTATGACAGCAGAAGAATTAGATTAAGTACCTGGGAGGTCCTTACATTGTTATACTGAGATTCTCAGAAATATCAAACTGATACAGAAATCTGCTGATTCTTACAAATTTGAAACACAACTGAAAAATACCATAAATCACAAATTCTAAAAAAATCCATGAACTTGGTAGAAATCAAAAATGAGCAGAATTACACTATACAACTTGTGCATCCAGCACTTTTTTGTTTCCGAGTTTCAGAATACTACACTGAGTTCTGTTTTTTGAGCATCATTTCACTCTGATCAGAAATTACCTTGTGCTACAACCATTAAACGTCTATGCTCATATTCTTATGAGCAATCTGCATGGATTTATATCCAACAGTCTGAATAAGCAGCATCTCCTCATGACTGAGGAGTAGTCAGGAGTCTTGTTCTATGACAATAATATCTTAGAAAGCAGCCAATCTTCCACTTTAATCTATTTTAAGAATACGGTACTTTTTACTTCTTTAAAAAAAAAAAAAAGTAAAATTGAACTGTCTTTTAAATCATAATTGTATTCCAGTATTGTTTGACAGAAAGAAATATGATGTTGATCTAATACATTAAAAGTAGGATGAGGGAAAGTCAGTAGAATGGAAATGCGTTAAGAAATAGAACGACACCAGAAATAATTTGGTATTATCTTGTAACTTCATAGTTCAAGTCTTGCTTACAGAAAAACTAGAGAAATAAGCACTGGAAATTTAACTCTAAGCTAAATCTTACTACTTGCCACTAACACTGATGTTTTCTAACAGTGAAATCTATTAGAGCTGTATTTCCACAAGATACTTACTGTTTATCATTTCAGCGGACCAAGAACAATGAAGGAAATATACAAACAGATTTTTACAAGTGCTACAAAGAAAAAGAACTGCAGAACTCATTTACCTCAAAAACATACAAAATCATCAACCTTAATCACAGAAACACCCTGGAGATTGCAAAACAAAACCAAAATCATATCACCACTGTGATGATTTATTTCCAGGTAAAGTTAAAAATGACCACTATGTGCATCTTAAAGGGCGGATCTAGATACTAAAAAAATTATTCTTTTGGGGGCCATTATGTAGATTAGCATATTCTTTTCAAACGATTTACTGTTTTTACTGAAAGCAGGTATATGTCAATCGCCTTGAAAAATCTTGCCTTCCAGTTATGCTTAGGTAGACGTGAACCTGGACTAAAAGATCTCATCTGTGTGAAGAAATGTTGACTTTTTAACTACCACCCCTTAAAATCAACCCCCAAAGCACCAACAAATTACCTGACTAAATAAATAAATCAATTTTTAGCTACTGGACACAAGAAAAATTATTCTATATCTATATGTAAACCTGTCTATAAAGATATGTAAGATCTTTATATTTTTATTTGTTTTTGTATATCTTTGCATTTTTCCCCATTTCCCCCTTGCTTGACTTCTTCATTTATCAAATGGGCACACTTGATACAAAGGATACCACACTATCCCCCCCCCCCCCAAAAAAAAAGTCAGTTTAAAGTAAATTTAATTTGTCCCAAATCAGATTGACATTGAATACATGAACTGCAACAAATTATTTTTGTCAGACTATATCACTACACTTGAAATTAACTGTGATTGCTGAGGCCATTGTCATATTAGGTATTTTCTTAGCAAAATGTTGATGGCATTGCTAAATGCCCTCCTAATTCCTGAGTGGCAAATGCTTTAGCAAATTAGAGGAACCACTCTTGAGGGAAGAATGAAGGAAAAGTACTGAATGTTAAAACAAAGAGGCTACCACTGGTTTTCTTCAGATGCTACAGTGGCATTGCATTTTTCATGTGTAGTGAAGAAAATGTCCTGGCATTATAACAGCCAAATTATCTACAGTAAACTACATTAAGAGGCTGAAAATGAAAAATCCTCTTCTGCTTCTCTTTTACACTTTTTTTTTCCAGAAACTGCTCCATCTGTTAATTCTGCTAAAAAAAATAGAGGATTTTCTGTTTCTCTAAGTATAGCAGAAACTGCCAGAAGTTCCTCACTGACTTCCTCATAGCCGATAGCCTCCTTCATTCTCCGATAGGTCTAATTGGTACCTATATTTTGCATCTTCTAAAATACTACTCTAAACTCCCAAACCAAAATCCTGACGCGTTCTTCCTCTGCTTTTTATATTCCTGGCTCAAGGATCTGGACCTGAACAAATCATTAAGAAAAGTATATTATAACCCCATTGACCAGAGCTGGAACAGAGTTTCTAGTCTGGATGGACACCTGTCAGGATATCCTTGAGGCAAGAAATCCCTCATTTCTTGCATTCTCGAGGATTCAGACAAGAATTGGAGACTCTTCCCTAGGAGATTCTGCCATGGGTGGTGGCCTGACAGAGCAAGGAAGCTTAAATGGGGAAAATGTTCCATATCTACCAGAGAAAACCAATGAAATATAAGCCAATACCCCATTAGTAATTTTCAGGAGGCTTTTAAAGAAGCGAATCTTAACAATTTGTTATTATACAACTCCTCTGGCTTAATAAAAGCAAAATGAACAATAGATATCACAGATCTCTCTCCAGAAAAAATGCTTCTCCTTTCTCTAAACTAAATTCTGAAATACCCTGTTCTATTCTTAAACCCAGTAATCGGCATATGCATTTACAAACTGTATTCATTGGCCATGCATTCCACGCCACGTACAGTATGGTTCATTTTACTGTTAAACAATTCCCTTAGGGCATTTAAATATTCCTGTATCCCTGGATAGACAGGCTTGTCAAACATCGGCCTATCAACACTTCTGAAAACACACCATGACTGCAATATTGTCCTCTAAGAACAGCTGATGCTTAAATGTTTTTATGGTCCAGTTTGCAAACATTTCAAAGCAAACATATGATGAACAAGATCAGCTGTTCTTATTATTCCATTAACAAGATAAGATTATGATACTTTCTATTTATCATAATCTGTTTATCATAAATCATTTCATAATTATTTTACTGATATATCCACAGTGCAAATATTCTTTTATCTGCTACAAAATACTATGTAAACTTCAGTGCAAAAAAACCTTGATCTAACCAGTGAATGTTTTAATTTAATCTCCATAGTGTATATTTGACTGTAGTTATCATACTCAATGGCAAATGGCCGGGTAGTTTGAAAGTCCACCTTTGCTATCGACCACATCGTTCATTAAAAAATGGATGATTTAAATAGAACTTGTAGATAGTATTTGAAACGTGCAGAATGCTATAGTGCATGATGGAACATGCTACCTCTCCAAGTGTCACTGTAACAGACTTTAAACACATCTGAAGCATTGAAAAAGCTCAGTCTTTTCATTTCTCATTTTATATGACATGCTGCATTGTGAACACTGAAATAAGAATAATTTGATGTCTTATCCTGAAAATGCATTGAAACAGGAGAGTTCCAAGAAACACTCCACTGAAATTTTCATTTGCAATCACAAAATCACAGAATGGTTGAGGTTGGAAGGGACCTCTGGAGATCGTCTAAGTCCAACCCCCTCAAGCAGGGTCACCTAGAGCACGTTGCACAGGATCACATCCAGGCAGGTTTTGAATATCTCCAGAGAAGGAGACTCCACAACCTCTCTGGGCAACCTGTGCCAGTGCTCTGTCACCCTCACAGTGAAGAAGTTTCTCCTCATATTCAGATGGAACTGCCTGTGTTTCAGTTTGTGCCTGTTGCCTCTTGTCCTGTCACCGGGCACCACTGAAAATAGTCTGGCCCCATCCGCTTGGCACCCTCCCTTTAGATATCTGTATACATTGATAAGATCCCCTCTCAGTCTTCTCTTCTCCAGGCTAAACAGGCCCAGCTCTCTCATCTCTCCCATCTCTCAAATGTAAGCACAGAAGATTTCTCTCCCCAAGTGCCCCCAAAACCAAACTGTCAAGCTCTCCCCTCCATTGCCCAATGCTGCCTCCCCCTTTACAGGCATCACTGAGAGCAGAGGGTGACAATGGTGCGAACAGCAGCTGATACTCTGCTCCAGATAACCAGGTATCTCCAGAGAAGCTCCTATTCAGAGGTTAAAACAACAGAAACTACAGAGGGATGTGCTTTTCATAGGATGAGCTTCCTATTTTTCCTTAGTTAGCAAGCAGAATTCCTCCTTTCTCCTGAGGATAATTCATTATCAAAGAAAAGTCAGGTCGAAATGCCAAAGTTTGTGTTCCCACCCTTTAAATCAGAATGCAAAGCATCTATTAAGAGAAGAAACATAACATGCCCAGCTCTTCCCCAGAATGATTTGTACTTGCACTGGCTGGCCAGCGGATGAGTTCGAAATCTCACAAAAAACGAGTCCATTATTACAACAGAGCAAGAAGGAAGATTAGACAACACAGAAGATTTCAAACGTTCATATTTCAAGAGCCACTGATTACCTGAGCTAAAAAACAAAACCAAAAATACAAGGCTTCTCCAAGAGCTGCTTTGCAAATTAACACTTTTCCCAAGAGGAGAACTGCAGTCGCTTAAAATCTGTGACGCGGCCCTCCATTTCAGCTGGACTTGTTCTGACATGGAAAATTCTAGAAAGGAGAAAATGTTGAAGCCAGCCTTAAGTGATTTTTACTATAATTACTGTCTCTAAATTATCCTCATCACAATATTATTTCTTTCATTAACAACAAACCAAAGTAGGATTTTTCCAAGTAAAATGATTTTTTTGTTATGATGTAACATTTTAATGAAGAGGTATATTTTCCTATTTAAGATGGACAAGTTGTGCTTATAAATTTAAGGATCTTTTTCAGGATGTTCCATTGTTATTTTAAATTAAACATTCACATTCTATGTGCTCAGTTTTTGTAAAACAATAAGTAATGTTTGCATAAGTACTGTATTTTTGGCTAACCGCGAGTGTGTCCCACATTCCCAAGAGAATTTAAAACATGTCTGAAATGTCTAAATCAGTTATGATGGTAGGTATCTCATTTAGAAAAAAAATAAATACATGCATGTTAGGACCTCTTCTGTAATTTGTTTTCCCTCGTATTTTTCTACATTATCCAAGATCCAAGACAGAAGAAGATTTCATTAGACTAGGGTGAGTAACCAGAGAAATAATTGGGACAGACTGAGAAAACAAGAATTGTTTAATGAAAATTTAGTTTTGGTATTTGTTTTTATCCATGATCAGAATAGGATCTTTCAAAACATTTCAGATCAAGGACACCTGCCCTGGAATAATCATTGTCTGGTAGCTGAGGCAGCAAATCAGGATGAACAAAACCTACTCCACTCCCTACTGCAAACCTGGCATCTGTGGGTAACTGCTCGGGCCACCAGCTATCTAACTAGTCTAAAGCTTCTCTCTTGTGTCCATCGTTAACTCTGACTTGGAGCTGAAAAAATTTCCAGTGATTTTAATCAAAATTAATAAGATTAGTTTTACCTGTCATTTATAAAAAAAGAAATTCTTCAAAAAATTGTGTACAAGTATCTTAAGGGATGGTGTCAAGAGGATGGGGCCAGACTATTTTCAGTGGTGCCCAGTGACAGGACGCGAGGCAACGGGCACAAACTGAAACACAGGCAGTTCCATCCACATACGAGGAAAAACTTTTTCACTGTGAGGGTGACAGAGCACTGGCACAGGTTGCCCAGAGAGGTTGTGGAGTCTCCTTCTCTGGAGACATTCAAAACCCGCCTGGATGCAATCCTGTGCAATGTGCTCTAGGTGACTCTGCCTGAGCAGGGGGGTTGGACTAGATGATCTCTAGAGGTCCCTTCCAACCTCAACCATTCTGTGATTCTGTGAAAAATTATTTGACCAGTGCTAGGTTAAATTATCTAGTCCTCTTATCTAGCATCCCCCCTGAAATCAACAAATGAAAAGCTTCATACTGAAATGTTAACAAGTAAAAGTATTTACAGACATGGTCTAGGTGGATTTGCAAATAACTCATATTAAATGAGATCTCAGTAAAGAACACATCTCCAACCACTTAAATTTTCTATGCCTCAGTTCTTCTAATAAGAAACAGCATAGTTTCCCCCACCCACCCCTCTACCTGTTTTATCATCTGCTTAGAGGCAAGACCTTTCAGTAATCAGCTTACTAGGCATTTATGGACAGTGCCTAGCACAATGTGGCATCAGCCTTAGCTGAACTCCCTAGGCTTTAGAATAACTACAAGTAAGGATAAAGATGAGTTATTCTGGAAACTTGTTTCTACCAGGCCGTCTCCACTGATATATTGAAGAACATTAGTCCTGGATCTTTTCCTGAGCAACCTTTAATTTCTGAAAAATAAGGCTCATCTTAATAGAGACATTTTCAGCAAAGTCAGGCTCATTATTTCAAAGGGCAATACAACAGAAGGTTAAATGTTATTTTGAGCCATACTTTTAAGCGTATCTCTTCCTAATTTCTACAGAGACAGAAGCAGTTGCCCATCTTTGATCCTAAGATCTGGCAGCACATTAAGGACTATCAGAGATCTGAATGGTGGCAAGCCCTGCTTCCCTTCAGAAAGCTCCTGAGCTTCGTGCCTAGGTACGTTCGAATCTCAAAGCTCTGCTAAGCTTTTCTGGTAGTCCTCTATCCTTGAACCTTTTCCACATAAAACACGAGTTTCTTTCTATAATACTGAATTGCTTCCATGGACATCCTGGCCAGCCTCCAAACTGTCCATGTTATCTGCAAACTGCTTAAACATCAGCTACCAAGTGTTAGTGTGGAAACATCCCAGTAACTGACCAGCTGGGATCCCACTGCTTATCTTTAACAAATAGAGTCGAGTGCAGCTCAGTCAGGCTGAAGTGACCTCTCTGGCTTCACTGAGGATGGATTACAGTGATAGAGACACATATCCCAAAAGAATGAACACACCACTTATACTGTATAAGAAGTATTTTGCTGAACTAGATGTCTGTGCTGCAAAAATTTGTATGACTAAATAACTTTCAAAAACCTTTTCTCCTTGGTCCCCTCAAACTAAGTGTAAAAGAAAAGGTGAATGGCCAGAAGAAACCAATTCCTCTTCAACTTCAGGTGGTCCAACAATCTCCCCAGAGAGTATCCCCACATTGACTAATTTGTAGCCCGCTCCTTAGGGAACTCTTCTGGGGTTTGTGGAAAGTGGATTTATGTCTTTGCAGACAGAGAATTAGATTCGCATTTCCCAGTTCTTCTCTAGGTACTTTATCCAGTAGACTATTGCACAGCAAGGGAAGTGTGCCACTGCTGCATAAACTGCTTTCTTCTTTCAATGAAGGGACAGAGACACTTAGGAGATTCAGGGAATTGGGTGCAAGTACCTCAAGGGCTCGACTCTGGGCTGCAGGTCAGTACCTAATGTCCCACCTGGACCTGACCTGGAGACATACCGCATCCTGGCAGCGAGAGATGACTCCGCATGCAGGATTCCAACCTGGGGGCAAGCTGCCCAATCTGTGGGGTCCAGAGCTTTCCTAATGGATCTATTCCTCACATTCTTCTGAGAAGCCTAGCTTGAAAAGCTTGGTAAATAAGTCCAATGGTCTGCTTACACTTTCTTAGATTCCTCTGGAAAACCCCAGTCTGAAGGCTAATTCCACTGACCTAATTAAACATGCCCTTAAAGCAAAGTCTTAAGGGAGAAAATTATTCAATTCCACAGTTCTATTGCAGAACTTTGGTTTAGATTAAGCTGTTGAGTCCTCCAAAAATGTAGGACTTAAAAGGATAACGGGGCTATTAAGTTTCTCTGCAAATATGTGCAATCCGTCAAAATTCTCCACAACTATTTTGAGAAGAACTGATTAATATTTTTCACACACATACACCCCTTCATCACAGTCTGTGAATGTATACTCATTTATCTTAAGATGAATTGTCACATTTTTGTTTGGGGAAGCCTTCTACAATTATACAAGGAAGGTAAAAAGCAAGCTTTCTGTCTTTAGAGTCAGTGGAGTAAGACTGTTCAGCAAGGTTTTAACAAAACAGCCAGTAAATAATGACTATTGCCAAGAAAAATCTGGATGTGTAACTGTTTTGCAGTCTCAGAAACTTTTCTCATATCTCATTTAAATCAGAATGAACTCAGGACCATTTCAAGTAGAACTGATGCATGAAAGAAGGAAAGTCCCTGAAGTGCTCTCCTTGGTTAGATGCAGCTTCATTTGTACCCATCAGCTCTTCTGTCGAGACTGAGGGTTCAGAACTCTATCCTTCTCAAAACTATTACATAAATCCCTGCAAAGAACATGTGATTTTAGCAAATCAGCTTTCTGAGAACAAATGCTCTGAACTTCAATCAAGAAAATTGTGCAATAGCTTTATTATTTCTGGCGATTGCAAAGACTTTTTTCCTTTCTAGTTGTAGCTATATTAATTTAAAAATCAGTAAATCCTAGATCTTGAATCATAATACTGAACAGATAAGTGAATAGCTGCACAGCACCAGACAGTTCTATTTCAGCACTGTTTCAGAAAGGATCCAGTACCAGACACTAAGGGAATGATTATAAGATGTGTAAGATGATCCTTGCCTAGTATAACTTTCCAGCTTCCAACAAGCAGTTTAGGCACTTTTTGAGTTTGAGATTATATCCAGACTACCATTTCAATAGCTGCCCATTTTATACAAATTTGTCAGATTCTTTTTTTGAACCCATTTACACTTTTTGCCTTCCTGTGGCACAGGATTTGCTCCACCATTGGAGCATGAACCTTCACAACAACATCATGCCCTAGAAGACGCTGTTTGCCACAAACTAAAATGCAGTAGGCTCATACAGCATACCTTAAGATCATCATATATCCTTTGTTAGAAACATGCAGTTATATCCGAGTTCCATCAAAATACCAGAAAGAGAAAAGGTCAGAGATTTATGTTATTAAGAAGAAGCCAAGCTTTTAAGTGCTAAGAAAGATGTAATTTGAAAATACAGAAGAGGGGGCACTTATGAATGTAATTTGTAACATTCCTTATGAATTATTGTTTCAGGCTTTTTTCCCCTAGGATAATAGGAGCACTCATATATGAATACTCCCATTATTTAATATTTACATGGGAGAAATTTGACAAAGCGGTGTAGAATGATATCTTTCACCTAAGCAAGGTACTTTCAAGAAGCATAACACACACTGTTTACAGACTGTGATTTTGTAGAATTACACTGCTTGATTTAATCTCTATGTAGTATTCAGAAAGATTAATATATCGAATACAGTTTTTGAACAGGCTTTCTATAGACTTCAGATCAAAGACACATGATTTATTGAATCCATTCTAATTCAAACCTTGATATTTAGGATCAAATCCTATTTGCCTTTGTCTTAAATGAACAAAGCTTGCTAGGTAACTTCAAAAGCAATTTGCAAGCAAGTCTCACAAGAAGTAGTTGCTTTATCTCTGTATGTATATACCTATAATTATAAGGCTATTCTGTTATGCAGTCTGACCCATCACTTCTGTTTAAGTGTTTGATAGAGTTGCACAGCCTGTCCAGATCACTGTAACGACCTGAATCTGCATTCTGGAATATGTAAGGTACTTTTCGGAAAATACTCATCAGAACAACAGGCCTTTGACAATATTCTTTTAATCCTGCCAAGATCATTTCTGGTAAATAAAATAATAATAGTATGGGGAAAAATAAGACTTATATGTCAAAATTATATGAAATTAGCAAAGGCTTCAAAACTATTGACTCTATCCTTTTCTTCTAGGGTGTGATTTATTCCTCCTTACTGTAATCAATGTTGGATCAATGCAGCTTTATCCCCAAGATTACATCATCATTGTAACTAATCTTTGTTTCAGTTTACATAAATGTCCTCCAAAGATCAGGAAAAAAAAGGCACCCTGCAATAAAAAGGAAACGGATATACTGCATCAACAGCAAAAAACTGAGAATACTGGGAAAATCAATAGGTTTATAGACAGATGGCAGAAAGGAAGGAAGAGAGCAAAAATAACCATGCCATACAAACCAGAAAGGATTTAATGATTTGTTTTGAATTAACTAAGCCATTTATACTGCACTGGCTAGAGAAATAACTTCTGTAGTATCATTTCTGATATCAGCACTGGAATTTCAGTTCTTGTGCTACATCCTTACACAGAGATAAATGAGTATACATACTGAATATCTATGTATAAGAAAATGTGTTGGTAAACAAACTTCATATATGCAAAATATTACGATAGTTCCCCTTCCCATTTCTATAATGTGTGTGCTAGCTACAAGTTAAAAGGTTTCTAAGTAACATATGAGGTTTCTATTAATATAAAATGTACCTTCTCATGGCAGGAGGGACTCAGTGTCTAATTATGTTTTCCTTCTATATTGGAATTGCATTTAGGATACTCGCACAAAACCTTGGTTAAAACAAAACACTCCATTTTCTGTTATCAAATGGCTGCAGGTTGCTCATTCTGCAACTCAACTGTGGCCATGTATATTTTTCTTAAAAAAAAAAAAAAAAAAAAAACCAGTCACAGTGACATGATATTGCACTGAAGGATTCTTCTGATGCATGAGTCAAAAAACTAAGCCAAATATATTAATACTAGGATGAAATTGTCCAAAGTAACACACCTCTCTGCAGAAGTTCTCTGCAGTATTCTTTTTGTCTTGTAGTCTTTCTCCATTGATAAGTGTTGATAAACTAGAATCAGCCATTACTATTTGTTTATCTTTCCCTGAGGTGCTTAAAACAAATAACCAAAAGTGTTGAAATAACCATAACTTTTAGGGGACATTCAATACTGAAGATGTACATTGGAATTTGTGTTAGGATACAATTTTTATTCCAGCATCATTAGAACTGCTATCACTTATCTATTATTTCAGACTATATTGTCCAGATTGTTTACTGCTATCCAGATAATTGAGATAATGATATTTATTTGGTGTTTTATAGTCATAGTGATTATTTCCTGGAATACCAGTTCTACGTTCTGCAATCTGTTCTGCTCAAGTTCCTTATAGGTTGCATTTTTCCAATTAAAAAACTTTTCAATATTTACAGTCAAAAAAGAAAAAAAGGTTTCAACATGTTATGTTTCTCAGGTATCTGGTAATGTCTATTAAAATATGAGTGATGTTTTTTATAATATTTGTCTGTATTTGTCTCTATTTTCTTTTGAGCTATTAGCAAGCAATTTTTTTTCCTTGCCATTATTATCGATCTTTAGTGACTACTACATCCAAACAGTTCTAGAAAGATTCTGACCAATTTCTTTCTAAAAAAATTACCTTTCTTACAAATAAGTTTATTGAAGTCTCTAATGTGAGTAGGAGTTTACAGTCTAAAGCTATACCTCATTCTTTTCAGCTAGCTTTTTTCCAACACTATTGTTGAAGGTGTTTTCTGATGGCAATGCCTCTTTAATGGTCAAACTTCTGTCCAGGCCTGTCCTCCTCCCTTTTCCTGCAGACTCCAAGCTGGCCAAGCAGCCAAAGGTGTGATGAGGTTACTACTTACGCAAGTTGCATTACTTGACTTTAAAAGCTGCTGAAAAAAAGTTGTGTTAAAACCATTTTAAAAGAAATCTTAGATTTCCAGCCACGACTTCTTTCAGACAACTTTTTTTGCTTTTGTTTTTGAACAGATCCTAGATAGCTCCACTGAGGTTACAGCTTCACTTTTGTGGTTAAATTTGGGCAGAGGTTTCAGTACCTTCTTAGCCCCACCATAAAATCATACTTAGCAAAATCAGATTACTAATTTATATGTATTAAGTGATATTTTCCTTTTTTTTTCTCTAATAGGCTAACTCCCTGCAAATTTTGCCCAAATTAAAGGTGATCTAGACCAGTTTTCACAGACGAAAATATTATGGAAAGAATCATAGGAATCATTGATACATAGGAAATACCTTCTTATGTAAAATACTCCAGAAAATACAACATAATTTATTTCCAGTTATAACAAAGCCAGAAAGCTGTTTTCATTGTGATTTTGACAAATTACCTGCAAGGACACTAAAGCCAGCCTTGTGCATCCGTAGAGGCAATATCAAATACAAACAGACAGAGTGCTTGCTTTGGGCTTTATTACCCACTGCAAGTCAGCTCAGCAAACGCAGCTGAATTGTTCTCAAACTCTGTGGTTTGTGGTGTGCTGCGGGGGGGTCTGCAAAGCACTCTGTGATCGTTCTGGCTTGCTTCATATCCACCTGCTAAGCTGCGTTAATATACAGCTAGCTAAACAACCTTTTCTCCTGGCAAGTGTTAGTGGCTGGCATCATAAGTGTCTTTGATCTATAGGCAATCACAGATCTTGAAGTTGTAGCGTAGTTAGTATGCTCATCATTCAGGCTAAATAAAAAGCCTGAAACAAAACAATTAAGCTTCTTTATGGAGCAAGATAAAGAAAATAAAAGATACCACCATTCAAGATGTTGAGCTACGTGGGAGTAACAGAGCAAGAGCTAATCTGGAGAGAAAAGTGCTCTTTCCCAAGTGGCTCCTACACACAGGAGCGGGCACACGGATAGGCTGGAACTGAAAACACCGGGGACAAACAGGAACTCAAGGGGATGGCTTCAAACACTGGGAGAAAAAATAAAAAGCGTAAACCTGAGGAGGAACAAACAACTCTTCCTTATGGGCACTGGGCTGCCTAGAAACTGCACCAAGGAAATTGTCTACTGTATTCAGGGCAGCACAACAGCATATACACACTTTATAAAGAAACAAAAAATACCTGACTTATAGCCAATTTTTTTGCAGTGGAGACCACTCAGAGCCAGGGCTGGATACCGTCTCAGGGATTCGCACACCTGCTTTGCTTGAGTCCTGGCAAAGGCCAGCCGTGGGTGCTGCTAGAGGAAGCAGTGGTGGTTGCTGCATATACTGGTGGTGGCAGCTACAGACACCAGCCCTGTGCCTGGTGACACACACAGAAATCAGGTATGCTTCCACCCTTTCCAACTGTACTCTCCAAACACACTTCCTTGTGCTCTCCCTGACAGAGGAGCCTTATCCAGCCATACCCAACCCTAACAAGCAGATCTTCAACCACCTCTTCAGTGCATTTCCTTACTGTACGGTAAGTCTATCTCCAGCTCTGTGCTCCTCACCTTAGAGTCAATCCTACACCTGAAGTGCAGTGGGTTGGGTATAATGCAAGTGCTGGGCCTTCGTCTGCGCACAGGCGCTTACAGGAACGAGAAGCCAGTTTCAGACTCCCTGCAGTAGTCACAGATACACAGAAACTGAAAAGTAGATTCCAGTTTTCCCTACCTGCTGATTAAAAGGTACCATACGTCAGTGGCATGAAAATTGCATCAAGTTTATTTAAAATCCCTTATATTTTTCAGCCAGCTCTGAATAACAAAGCATGCATACAGAACTAGTTGCACGTGCATTAGTATAAAGTTCTTTTCCTCCTCACATTCAAGCACAGTGGCATTTTCAGCAACACCTTCACTTGAGTACGGGTAGTTTATTCTGCATTAGTCACAATCAGATAAACTGCTTAGGTTTCCCTTTAACAGGCATCTCATACAAACCAAATTTTTAAAGATCTTTTTCTGACTCTGGGCTGCTCAGTTGCGATTACAGTTTAGCTCCTAAATTTACTTCTGTGAATTTAGCAAGGTGCTGATTTTAAAAGGAATCTTATTTTAGAGATTGGAAAGCTTGATGATTTTGATATTTGAAGCCAAAACACATACTTCTTATGGATGCCTCTACCAAAGTTTGCATCTTTCTGGAATTCAGCACGGCAGTAGAACCAAAGCGGCTGCAGCAGCTGTCCTGCTCGGGAATCTGCTCCGGCCAGCCAGGGCCCGGCTTGTCCTTACGCCCCTCAAGAACAACAAGTCCAGCAAATTCAGGTTGTTTCACTTCTTCAACAGGGAAATGTGTTGTGAAGCAGTGAGGTCACAACTAATGAGACAAGCCCACAGGACTGTAACCAGACCCATATATGGCAGAAATAATGGAAGCTCTCTGCAATTTACTAATTGACTTTTGCATAGAATTGTATTCAAAAGTGTTATTCTTGGAAAATCTTCTGATTCTGCCACTATTGCCATCACTGCAGAATTTCTAAGTATTCACAAAGATCTGCAGCGCTTAGTGATGTTAGAACCCATGTTGTTGTGTTTTTGTTTTGTTTTGATCTTTTTCTCCTCAGGTCTTTGACCACTCTTTAGTGTTACCAAGAGAATACAGAATATACAGTTTGGCTAATTCCAACATTAAACACAGGAGATGTTGGTCAATTAGTGAGGCAGTGAGTCAATCTCATTTCTCTACAACAAAGTACCACCTGAGAAATAAAATATTGCAATATAAGCTGAAAGGGAAAAAGTGAAGCTGTTTAATTGCTTCCTACTTTCTCTAATTTATAACAATACTTGCTGAAAATGATTTAGATACAAGTCATAAAAATAAGGAAGGATAACCATAGGACCCCATCTGCCACAAAAGCTCTACTCCCACTGGCAATAATATAGTTATTAGGCCTCTTGTAATACTCTCTATGAACATGGGTACGTGTCAGCAGGTCACAGAGATTTATGCTTTCCTTAATTTTGTTCTCTCCTGTGAAACTCTCATTAAGATAAGACCAATGCCCTGACAAAAGAACTATCTTTATCCAAAGAAGGCAGTGAAATCCAGATGAACTTACTTGGATATCCATATTTGGATAAGTAATCAAAAGTAAGTTTTTAATGCTGTAGCACATCTTGGGGTTAGTGGAGAAATACATGCTTAGAAAATGGTTCCTCCACCCAAGAGTAAGTGTCTGCTCAGAGACTGATTTCTGTAAGGAATCAAGAAGTTTGTTCTTATGCATCTAAAGTTTCCTAGAAGGCAGTCGAGCCACTAACAGCCTTCCAATCTAGAAAAATGTTACTGTCATTAGATAAAATATACCATTTTCCCTCTGGCTTTTGTTAGTGCATTACAGAGAAAGAACATTTGCGTTTTGTGTATATTATGATCATAGTGACAGCAGGTTCAAGGAATATATTATATTAAAAACCTGGCCTCTTCCAGATTAATGAATTCCTACATATTGGTGGTGAGTTAGAAAAATAGATCTTTTGGATAGGTGGGAAATTTCAAAATGTATATTATGACCCAACTTGAAGATATCAACCTACAAATTAGAAAAACAAACAAAAAACAAACTAATTTTAGTGCCATCGTGTACTGTGTTGGATGTGGTTCTACTGTATAGGGCAGAATTTCCTATTAGAATTTTAACTGGGCAGAAAGAAATTAAATACAGTATTTAGAATGATAGGTACAAAATAAATGTACCTATTTTGTTGAGTTTAACTTATATCCAGCTGTTAATCAAATACAGAAGTAAATTGGACAGATGGGAACTGCTTTATTGGCTTTTTTTTTCCTCCTAGGAAGCAAAGCAAGAATTATAAAAATAATTATTCTCCCATGGTTTTGCTATACTTATATTATTCCTGCTGTAGAAATCTGATATCTTATTGTAATCACAATTAATAAGCTTCCTCAATAAAACCTGTGAGGGTATAACAAAAATGCCTTAGAATGCACTGCAGAATACATTTTACTGGTGTAGAGCAGGGAGTTTAAGTTCCTCTACTATTGATCATTTCAGCCTAGATTATGTTCTCATTTTATTCAACCAAAATCATCAACATGATTCTTCCAAAATTCATCCAGCCCACTAAAATCCAGCAAGAACATTGAAGAAAAATCTGCTGTGTTATCTGGTTCTGCAGAAAAGCTTTTTCAAAGGATGCATTACTTTATCTCCCTGCTCCATAAAGGGAGAACAGAGAATTAATGTAATTTTCATCTTATTTACTCTTCCTTCCATATGCCGTCCTGTGATAAAGTGGTTATACATTATGCTTAATAGATAAAAAGCCTCTTGGGTTTGATCTAGCCCTTACTGAATTTTATTAGATCATATCTCTTCAATTAAAACGTTTCTTTCTATGCGCTATACATTGGCTATTGACAGAATTTAAGCTAAGAGCTTGGTCATATAGGTTCCACACACAGTAGCATTTATGGATACACTGTGAAATTTAAGAGCCAGGAGGCTTTATATTTACACTACAAGAACAGGTGTCTTGAGCTAACATGATGCAAGTAGATGGGCAGTGTCACACATCTCTAGGTTTTTAATCAAGTGACTTTCTCTTTGGTTTTAGCAAGTGCTTTACCCACTACATGCAAAAAATGTATCTGACCAGGGTCTGTTTTGGCATATTACTCTAAAAACCCAATGAAAATTGAAGATGAGAACAAGCTGGTATTGTAACTCTCAGATTGAGAGACAAAATTTATTCTTAATTGTGCAAATATTTGCCATAAGCTGCAGTGAGCGACATTCAACAATCTTGGGTATACAGAGACCAAAAGAAGGTATGAAAGGGACTTGTGGAAGGCAATCCTCACAAATTGTCGCACTTGACAAGACTGGGGGAAAAGCTGAGACATGGGACCAACTGCCAATGCATGAGTTTACTTTCTTTCCTGTTTCAGAGACCTGCACAATGCAGATATGAACACAAAAAAAACGTCTTCAAGACAGTTAAGGACTTCTAGAATTCCCTCACCCAAGTCTGAGTGTTATCCTCTGCTCTCTTGGCCTCTGCTCTAATAAAACAGCCTGCCATAATTAATCAGCACCATTCCTGGAAAAACAAATTGCAGCTTATATTGAGGATGATATGAGCAGATATACACTCTTTGCTGGATTTTTATCATAGTTGCCCTGAAGGGTACACATAGTTTGTGTTAGAGCACAGCAAGGAAGTGTGCACACTTATGAGAAAATAAGGACGTGTGAGATGAAGCTTGTGGGGAGAAATTGCCATTTGCAAATGTCACTTGACATTAAGTGCTGTAGTCAAGGATTGTCAGAAAATCACCCCCCGCCCCGCCCCCCCCGAAGAATCAGAGGATGCCTATGAAGTAAACCACCATCTGCCTTCTTTGACCCTCCCCATCCAGTTGCCTCCCGTAGCTGCACATGCAGCACAAGTCTGGACTGGAGTAGGCAGCATGAGAAGATACTGGAAAGAAGAGGACGGAGGAGTATCAGATCAAGTTGTTGTTCTGACGAGAGAAGCACTGGTTAAGCCGTCTGTTCTAAAATAACAGGATGAAATAACAAGGAAAGAAATACTAAGCAAGATATTGTGTCAGATGGACAATTCAGATTCAACAGTATGCCATTTAGTATTGCCATGTTACTATGGAAATGCAAAGAGCTATGATTTAAATATCTGCAGCACCATCTGAAATTTTAATCTCATTTTAGAGACATTCACAGAACGAGTAGTAAAAACATGCATGGTTGTCACAGTTGCTGATACTGTGCACTTCATCTGCACAGCACAGTCCTCTCCAGCTTTTGTCACTACATTTATATTCAAACTTGCCAGTCAGCTTGCCAGTTATGAATCCAACTTTAATATGCAAGGCGACTGAGGTACAATGGAGATAGAAGCGTAGGAGTGAATGCATGAATATGTTTCGAAAACTCAGAAGTTCCACAGAGCACAATATATATTTATTCTAAGAAGGTATGTTGACCAAAATAGATTTTTTTTTTTTTTAAATAGATAAAGGGGGTTATACCCCACTTGAGCTGCTTTTTCAACAGCAGGCATTTTTATTCAGCTGGTTAATGTATTTTAGTTAACAGCTTCAACTATGGTTTCTGCAACTGTAAATAGTTGCTGGCATAGCTAAATGTTAGTTTTGTTAATATAATTATATTTTTAATGCTTAATCATGTATTTCTGAAAGCACAACAATAAAGAGGATACCACAGAGTGTACCACCATCAGCGAGTATTTTGGCACAATGTTTTGCTTCCTGATTATTTCGTTTTCCTCCCCCCCCTCCCCATGGACAGCATCACAACCAGCCACCCTTTACTCAGCCTTATTTGGTGAAGATCTCACCAACATATTTGTGTAAATTTATTGACAAAGTAAATGTTTCATGGACTGTAATCCTGCTCATAAAAATCTGTAGTCCATTTCATAAGCAGCCTTCTTCCCACTACCTTTCCTGGGCATCTTACGCCTCCGGAGCAGCACTGCAGACTTCCACAGCAGTTGCACAGATATTGAACAACCAACCACCTTCTGACTTTACAAGTTCCATTGATAAAAATGGAAATTAATGTCACATAAGTGAGAAAAGTATCAGACTTTTTCTCAGCTGATGCATTCCCCGTTGGATTTTATGCACTAGAGACAGATAGTAGAGAAGGATCCAAGTACATGGGGGCAGGGATGCGATACGAGTACTGTGCTGAAACAGTCTTCAGAAATCAATGGGAACGTCTCCAACTCTGCCATACAAGAAATACTGACAGCAATCAATAGGCATCTAATTTAACTGCCCCTAAAACTCTATTTGGATTCCAATTTGAAAGAAAGATATTTGTATTCCAGTAAATACATTTAATTTTAAATATATTTCAATGACTCCTTCCCCCTAAAAATGAGATATTTTGTACAAGTTTGAGTCTGTGTATGTGAGTTGCTTTGAACTCTCTCCTTTGGTTTTACATAATGAGGAGTCTGTTGTGCTCCAATCCACTAACTTAGTTAAATCATTTCACTGAAATTAAAGATCCCATTTATAAACTTTCAGTTATGCAAAGAAGTCTTTGACTGTTTTGATTACGCATTTCCTGACAGTTTCTCTTGCAGTTGTTGCTTTGATGGCGTACGTGACAAGCTGCTCTGTTTTGTGTTCCCTAGCATGCAGAGTCTAGCAGATGGAGGCATACTTTCTTCACAGATAAAACATCCTAACGTCTGCGACGAAGAACTCATGAAGGCTTTCAAGGTACCGCAGGAAGAACATGCTTTTGCCCTCTGAACAAATAGTAACTAACGCCCCAAAGTGTTGACTGAAACATTTAATCAGCTTCAGGCAGGTGACACCTAACTCGTGAGACATCGTCACTGTCTCCTGACACTGCAGGTCACTGGAGGAAGGATGAAGAGGAGCCTGCGCTCGTCCTCTTGCTGCCTTCTGCAAACTGCAGTGCTATCGGTTGCTTTAGGGATCGCAGAGCTGCATTTTATCTCTCTGTCCTCTCAGTCTATATAGGAAGATGTTTGCCAGCTACTTAAAAAAACAATACCATTTCTCTGCAGAATTCTAATTCAAAGTTGTTGTAAACAGATTATAAAATATTCTTTTTCTCACTGATCTGTAAGAACTTGCTTTCTTCTTGCTTCATTAGAAAATTAATTTCTAATGAAGGTATCTAGGTAGTTTGCAAGAGTGGCTTCATTTGTTTAAAATCAGAATTGGTAAAGAATTGATACTGCAATACTGAACTTAAAGTGAAAGATGATAAAGATTAAATGAGCAGTAGGAGACTCATTAAACTAAGTACACCAAAAAATGAATATACTGCCTTAATAACATAACTCCATAAATTTTTGCTTGGACAAAAATTAGCAGTCCATATGGTAGATATTTCAGCCAGATAATCAATAAGCTAATCTAAAATTTCATACATGTGGACTGAACATAGAAATTACACAGCAAGCTAAAGTGCTAAATTATCTTTCCAGCTTACAGTTTCCTCCAATTAAGAATATATAAACCTCATTACATTTCCATTCAACAATTATGTCATAACAATTGTAGCTAAAACCTGCCAATTTAATTTCTTCATTATTCCATTTCCCTGTTTTATTCTTTAATCATCCTGGAAAATAACACAACATGGGCCATAAATCACTCAATTCAGTGAAATGATATATATGCTGTAGGTATTGGTGTGGATAAAGATAATATCTGATTCTGGCTAGAATAGGTTTTTGGTACCTGAGTGTGTTATATGAATTAGAATTGGGGACCTTTAACAGCTTCCTGTAGCAAAATTGAGCTTTAATTTTTTATCTATAAATCTGAAAATTTGTTTTCACAGAATGTTTTTCCCCTCAAATAATGCCACACGCACACATGAGAAGAGAAAATTGCATTAAAGCGTGGGCTTTCCATGGAAGCTTTCCACTGAGCAAAAAAATTCAGCCTGTAAAATCCACACACTTTAGTTTTATCCCAAATAAGTTGATATGGCACTAATTAGTCTGAGAGTCCAAAAAGTAATTTAATATGTTGAAGGAGACTATCTGTAATATCAAATAGTATTTGCTACATTTTGAGAACAACCATTTTCTTGGCAATATTTTTTGTTATATTACTTTTGTTCAAAACAAGAGACAAGGTAATTTATCCATAGAACAGTCTTGAAAATTCCAAGAAGGATAGAGTCCACAAAAGTCATCTGAAGTGTTAAACACCTCCAGCTTACCAGTCACATGTTCAAAGACTGATATGCAATAACTTCCCTATTTCAAAGGGCAATCTGGACTCTTACTACAGACCTTTACTGTGTTTCAATTTTGTTTATTCTAATTGTGCTTAAATAAATAATCTTAGTAGCAAAAAGGTGATTTGTTCAGGGTAGTCCATATTCTTCATGGTCATTTTAAGTGAGAAATTTTAATCACATAAGGTGAATAGCTACTAGAGAAATCCTCTCTTGGGGGGCAAGAGCCTTTTAGAACAGAACTGTTTTGTACTCGTTTTCCGCAGTGCCACAGAAATGCATATGTCAAGAGAATCATGAATTTAAAAACTGGTGTTACAATTTTTATCTTATTAGACTGTTTGTTCTGAAAAAAAATCACTGTCCTGTTAAAAATGAGAGTTCACAGGCAAGGAGGAGCTTGGAGAAAACAAGCAGGTATGTGTGGATGGGCAGAGTCATAGTGTAAGGGGTGTCATCCAACACAGTGACAGTGCAATCAATCTGTACGCTATGATTTTTGAAGACTTATTCTAAGGAATAAGAAATCTTAGCTTTTCTTTAGTGGCCAAATACTTAGGAAACTAAGTACTTCTCAACCTTGCTCTGGTGTGTGAGATGCTGCATTTGGTTTCAGGCCACCTTGCAGGCAGAACAGCAGAAGTAGGGATTTCTTGCTAAAATGATTCTTAAAATGAAATGATTTCCATGATAGGTAAAAGCTGCCAAGTGGAAGCTTTGAGGCTCCAGGAAAATGCTGTGCTTCCCATCTCTTTACAAGAGTATATGGGCAGAACACATCCAGATAACTGGGCACTACTAGGTAACCAATTTTGTTGTTGCCATGAGAAAGATGTAGGCTGGCAAGTCTTTGCTATTTTTGAACACTGATCTTATTCTTCATTCTACCACTGTACATGACTAGACACACATATAAATAAGGCATTGTCTCAAACTGCTTGTGAGCTTAATGTTGCAATGACTAACCAGATTAGGAACAGAACCTGAATGAACTACCTTTAATCTATCTGCAATGCAAAACACAAATTCAGTTGAACTTATTGTTTTATTTAAATGGTTCTTTTATTTACTTTTCCTGGTACGTATCAAGGAATGCTGAGATATCATTAATACTAGCACATCTAAACATTATTCATTACAACGTACCATTTCCCAACTGGACAGCTCCACATTTCCTGTGGTCACCTAATTAATGGGTGGCTATTACGCCCATCTGCAAATCTTACTGGGTAATACTTTAACAAAACTAAATTGAGCTTGCCACTGCAGAAATGATGCAGTACTATGGGGTACAATTAACTATACAGAGGCATACTTTATCCTAAGCCTTGGGCACAATCAATAATGAGTTGCTTTTCCGAGACGTTATGGGGTTATAAGCACAAGATGATAGGCTTGAATTACTTAGGTTTTGATGACCATTTTCTATTTGGATCCTAACTCTCAGCAAATATGGAGATAGACAAAGTTTTATTACACAATAAAATTCCCAACCAGTTCTAAAATTAAAAAACCTAATCACCTAAAAACATAAAGCAGTCTCCTGTCTGTGTAAAAACTTAATAGGTACAATATTAATAAAACAATATGAGAGCCACTAATACATACTGTCCTTCATCTCTCTGGGCATGCAGGACTGCTCTTTGATTTTCTGAGACACTATAGTTTAGGCAAAAGAAAAACATATTCTGTTGGCTGATAAGAATTCGAAGATATAGCTCCAGCCCAGTTCACAGGTTGGAATTTATGAGTCTCACCACTTAATTAACGACAAGAAACACAAGAACAGTGATGAGCCTCATCTGTTGTAAAGGTAGGGGTGAAAAAAAGCATGATCTGACTGACAAGAAGGAATTTCCAGAGCAATGACTGGTACAGTTTCACTCCCTAGATTCATAATGTGTGGGGAAAAATGGCTGGAAAATAGGCTAGAAAAATTTGACACTTCAGGGTTTCAGAAGGATACACAAATAAGTGGTATCAATTCATAACTGAATATTTATAAACATTCAAGTCAGGTAAATACTGTCAGACCATCTTGTCCAGTTTTTCTTCTAGTGTAAGAGCCACAGAGTTGCAGAGCCACTGAAGACAGCGAGCATTTTGTCCAAGCTCACTGTAAACATTCAAGTAGTAGAATTTCCAAATATTCCACTTTGGAGATTAGTTTTCTCTAATCTCCCAGACAGGACTTAAGTCTTGGGAGAGTTTTATACTGAAGGAGAAAAGTGTGACCTATTAGCATATTCTTATTTCACGAGTATTTCTTCCAAATGCATTTAAGAGCCCCTCCCTAGACACAAATGTTTTCCAGAAATGGGATTCACCTCACCTATCTTTAGCTATCTAGGCGTAATCAAGTACTATAACTAGCTGTGCAGGCTCTCACAGTAGCACATAGACAGAAGAATGCATATCCCCAAGCAACAATTTATCTCACTTGTCTTACTTGAAAACATGTTGGATATCAAGTGCCCACAGAAAGAACCTAGACAACTATCTTGGACTAAAAAGTGTAGTCATCTAAAAGTTACACAGGAGACAACAGATCCTAGTGTCCAGGACTCTCCCCCAAGCACACTTTCCTGTGAGACTCAAGGTCAGTTCCAACTCTTCAACCACCTCTTACTTGCCTGCAAACATGCATTCAAGTGGAGTGCTAGGATTTTTATAGAAAAGATAAAACTGTGCTGGTGTGCCAGGCAAACTATATTCTTCATCCTTGTAACTCTAAAGAGATCACAGGAAAATTGTTCCCATATTTACAAACAAATTTGTTGCAACCATAAAGAAATAACATTAGAACGTACAATTTATTATCCAATACTTCAGAAGCCAAATTATTTTAGCAAAAGCCCAAAGGTGATTCTCTTGAAGACTGGGGGGGGGGGGGGGGGGGGGACAGAGAAGGAGAAAACTAATTTCAAATCTAATTTCAAAATTTACAGTGTTCTTGCCCTTTCCAAGGTTACACAGCAAGACACATGAAATCAGGGAATACAGCCTGGAGCATGGTAAGAATAATGATTGGTATGTGCAGTAGGTGAATAAGCTATGAAACCAATTAGCAGATGCGTTACGATGCATCAAGACGTGCATTGTATAAGAGGGCAAACAAAGCAGATTGTGCTTAGACTCAAACTACTGGACTTATAGCTGTCTATATGCAGCAGTATTATGGCTATATTAGCTGTGGCCTCCCCGCTACAATGGCTTGCTTGCTGTATTTCCAGAATAAAGGAAACACGAGTAATGCTTCCAACAACTAAGGGGGTTAGGACCAAGGCAGACTTGGAAAGAAGAGCAGATAAGGGTTTGGACCTGGGATCTCCTTAAGAGACAGAGTAACTTGATATAAACCTACCTGAGGGAATCTTGGTCAGTTTTGTGAATCCCTTATCTAGAGCTATGGAATTATTGTTGAAAATACCTGGTACTGCTTAAATGTCCCTGTGTAAACTGGTTAACTTGTGTCCCCATTTGGGCATTAGAGCAGATTAAAGCGTTCCTCCACAGTGACAAGTGAAATGCCCAGCTTTCCTCTTCATTTCTTATATGGTTGTGTGGGCCACATAGGGTAGAGGGGTATTCAGTAGTTACTGGATATTTTAATTCTCAAAGTTGACACAGAATGACAGTTCTTGCCTTCCAGTTCCACCAAAATCTAGCAAGTTTGCCCTGGATGGGATGATCCCTGAGCAACAAAACACTGCTGCATATGCTACGTCCATTCCCTTCACAGGTGTAATTATGCTTCCCTATGCCCCAGAAAACCTCACTTTCCAAGTGAGCTCTTGAGAACGCAGGCAGCTGAGCATAAAATTGAGCAGCCTAGAGGCAACTCTAACCAGGATGTGGGATCCACCCTGACCTCTGCTAGCCCTGGAATCAGAGCAGCTTAATTCAGCTCCTGACATATTCAGCCCTACTTACTTTGCTGCTACTAGGACTGAAGACACTCTCAGGTGGTTTTAGAGAGCTCTTTTTAGGCAGGCTCAGTACAGTGTGCCATATTTATTATCTACTGTAACACATAAACCTTATGAAGCAGAGTTGATTCAGTGACTGCTGTGATTCAGAATTTTCTTTCTGCTCTATGTTATTTTGGCATTGTTTGTGTTTACTTAACACATGCGGTAATTTCTCATCCTTCCCACAGTAAACACCATTGACACAACAGAACCTAGATCTCAAATTGTATGTTATCTTCATTAAGTCACATTTCATCTGAAGTGATAAACAAAATCATTTCATATAAATTTGAAGAGAATGGAAGAATACCACAGTGAAATTATTTAACTTTATTTTATTGGCCATGTGGTTATTTCAATATGCAAAACTTGTCTACTTATTGTCTGACTGCTTTCACGTGAAATTTTAACAGAAGCCTAAACCAATTTGATTTCAATACATTAATTGGAAAGAAAAATATAGAAGACTGTAGCCTGTTTTAGTATCTCAAGCATTTCAGTAAATATTCTCCCTGACAATAGATTATGTGGTAAATTAAGTATTCACAGTTCTATGCAAACCAAAAATGTTTCAACATGAGCTGTTTATTCCCTTGGTTAATATCTGTGGCAGTTATTAACTTTACTTAGGAACTAGTCTCCAGAATTTATTTGCCTACCATAAAAAGCTGTCTTGTCAGCTTGTTAATATGGTTATATTATGTACACCCAGTACTTGCAGGAAAATTTATATTGTTCCTTACCTACAGTGCTGGATTTTCACAGCTAAGCAGTTTGCATGGTACAGCAAAATACATCAGCAGTGTGGAAGCAAAGTGATAAATGGGTAGGGGCAAAGAAGGAAAAGATGTTTTGAGACTAATGCAGAGGGATGAGAGCCAGGACACCTGGGTTCTATTCCCAGACTCCCTTTATCTTCTGAAGTGACCTTGGAAAAAAGCATGTCACCTCTTTAGTTGTCAGAAGGCAAAAAAAAATCAAGCCTAATTCACAGCTAAGTGAAAACACCTCTCGCCCGAGTTTGAAGAAAGAACTTGAAGCGTCAGCAAGGCAGTGCTGTTATACTGCTTATGGGCCCTGATGCAACTCACAGCCCTTACCAAAGGGCTTAGAGGTCTGTCCTTGCCTGAGGGCACCTGACACTCCTTCCTCTGCTTGCAGGGAGGCGGCTTCAGTCTTCCACACCCCTTCCCCAAGAAGTGGGATGAAACAAGTGTGGATTAGCTGCAAGCCAGATGCACCAGCAAGAAGTTCTCGTCAATGAAGTTTTCTGCTTTTTTACACCATGAGACTGGTACGAAGGGGCTGGCACATGGGTTGTGATGCTAACCCATGGCTAGCGCATACTGACAGTCAGCCTGAGCCACTTGTTCAGTTCATGCAGTGGCAATCATGAAAGAGACCCCTATCCAGGACCTTAGGCAGAGCACAGCAACTGAGAATGGTTTCCATTATACAAAAGACTGAGTAGATCTAGAGTGGAGGTAGCACTTGTAAACACACTGGGAATTGTCTCTTTTGTGTAGGACAAATGTTTGGATGGCAGAAGGTCTGAAAACTTTTTTCCTGGAGTACTTTATATCATAGTTATGAATTATAAGCTATGCAGTGCTTTTGACATCTAATAAGCTTGTTAAATAGTGTTCATGCTCTCTCTTGTCAGCAACTAGATTAACAATATAACATACAGTAATTTTTCTTCCGATAAAGAAATTGCCTAGTACAGTATAAAAATTCATCCCCGTGGTATGGATAAGGACAAGAAGACCCCAAAAAACAATTTTCCAAAGTGCCAAAGGTATGTAGCAATCTCAGTTCAAAACTCATTTAGGGTTTTGGAGTCCAAGTTTCAATTGATGCCAATTAGGCTGGACTCAAGAAGTCAAACAGGCAGAGGAAACCCTAGTCTGAATATTCGCATTGCTCAGGTGTTAGCTGTGGAGTTGCATGCATATTTCCTGCTGAAGAAGATTAGGGGGTTGTGGGTCTTACAGGCAAAAGCCTGCATATCTCTAGGTTGAAAGGAGGAGTGAGTGAGTGTCACTAGTACTAGGTGCTGTGCCTAAACTCTCCTTTGTATACCTTGCCTTTAGTGACCCAAACCTCATTGAAAAAAAACCCATGAGTCTGAGGTCCAAGAAGTCCAAGGGCATGCATAAATGAATAGGTGGAGACAATCAAATATTTCTGCTGCTCATGAAGCACAGCACAGAAATGTGATAGAGTCACAGCATGTTTACATACAACTGGCTTCTTGCAAGCATAGTGAGTGCATGACAGTAGCTCACCTGAGTCACTGCTTCAACCTTCATATGCAGCTATCTAGAACAGCGGGGACCCACTGCGCTGAGCAGTGTGATGACTAATCTCCTTGAAAGGCTGAGTCTGGAGTGATTCACCCAACTTTTGGGAATAAGACACTAGTGTGTATGTATGTGTGCATATATATTTTAAAAAACAAAGTATCTGAATTTAGCTTTCAACTTTTGCTCAGTTGAAAGACAGCAAAACCCCTTATCTCCAATTTCAACTGGACAGTTTCGGAGCGTTGCAGTAGATCACATCTGGCAACATTTGAAAGGTAACATATAGGGAGAAAAATAGGGATAGACCTTTCACTGAAATACTGCATTCAACTCTATTGAAATACATTAGTCTAAGATCTTTTGTACTCGGAGAGCTATCTGGGGCACAGAGCGGAAACATGGGTTTCTTTTTATGCAGCAGAAGCGAAATGCTTTCTAAACAGAAGCAGCTGACAATTACAGATACAGTTAATATTTCTAATACTTTGCTTTAACCAGGCTAGTCCTTGTGAATAATCTATTTACTCACATTTATAGGATAATTTTGAAAGTAGCTTTGAAACAATGTCTTTATATTTGGTAAATGTTCTGCTTTTAAGGTCAGAATTGAAGAGTATAACTATGTAGTCTGATTACTTATGCAGCTCTGGCTATAGATTTTCAATCAGCATTTTCCTTTACATGTAATGAAAATCTAATTAACTTAATATCATTAATACCTCTAACAAGGCAAAAAGCAGTAATGATCCCCTATAACCATTTTATGATTTCCAGCCAAACATTTCATTTTATTCTGCAACATTTCCTGAATGCTGTTGCAGACATTTGGGACTCAGTCATAGCTGAAGTAGATTTAGTTTAAAAGAAAGCAAAAATCATTTGCAGCTGTAGTGTCTGTAGTGCTAATCCTTCAGCATCCTAATGGGCATCTAAGTTCATATAAATGAGCAGGGAAAATTAAGAATACAACCCAAAAGTGGTGCTGCTAAATTGCAACATAACTGGTTTACCTCTATCTGTATGCAGCAGCCTCTATGCTGCACTAAGCATTTAACATTGTGCCTCTTTAATCTCTAGTGGGTCCGCCCAACAAGAATCACTGAACAGAAATTTTTTGTTGTTTTTTCTTCTTGCTTTTAACCTCTGCAGTTCAACACACACGCAACTTCTGGCACTTGGATGCCTCTAGGGTGTCTCTCCTGTATTATGGTACTTGAGATAACATCTAACAACTTGGGTGAGCTCATTAATTCTGCTGCAGTTCAAGTGACATCAAGGACTTCTAATATACCCAATATTCCCACCATGCTTGTAAATGGCCTGTTCTGACTAAAGAGTTAAATAGAGTGGCCTAAAAACAGCACAAGAATGGTCTAAATGCTTCGTATATATTAGTATATATTAACCAATATACAAACCAGCCATAAAATAAATCAAACCAGCCAATGAATCTCAACCCAGTGTTCCACAGTGGGGAGACCGATACAGTCTGTTGAGCTAACTGAATGATGCCTATCTCAAAACTGGAAAATGTCTTGCAGAATGAATCCACAGCAGTTTTCACAAGGGAAAAAGTCATTGGTGTTAAGCTATTGTATCAGATACTATCTTAAAGTAGGGCAATCTCAAAGGAAGGAGCCACATAAAAAATAGCGTTTCTCTTCTTCACTGTTAACCAAACACTCTTCAGACAAGAAGTTCACTTGGATACAAACAGCTTCCTCCAAAAAATGAAAAGGAGGAATGACAGCACTTACCCTATACACATTCATTACTAAACGTAAAGGGTGGTGGAACGGAAACGTGCACTTGCAATACAGAGTGAACACAATGCTTAGGCTCAGGGTAATTATACTTTTTGTGTGGAGGGAGTAAAACAAAGGAATAAAATAGAAACATGTTAGCTGGTTGAAATTATTAGAAGGTAAGATGGTGTGGTTACATTCTATAAGTGGTTGCAAAATAGCTTTGAATAAGTCTTCCAGGGGAGCAATGATTTTTATACCTTAGCTTTCACAGTGGTTGGTATGATAGCTTACCTTTTATGGCATTGTGCCTGCTGTGGCTCAGCCTAAAAAGTATTCAAGCTTATCTTTTCTCCAAGGGTGATTTTTATACCATGGCTCAGAATCTTAAATAAAATGCTTTATTCAGTTGTGACTTTGCATGCAAGTACATTTTCTATGGCTCTTGCATGCCACAGCTGACATTGAAACTTTTATATTTAGTCAGTGAGAAGCAAAACTTAAGATATGTGTATTTGTATCTGATAGTGGTATAACAAGGTTCTGTGCTGCTCATGGCCCCAAAGAAACATGTTTTCTGCATATAAACAAGTCAATATTTAAAGCCACTTCCAAACAACGTTGATACAATATTAAAAAAACAAAACCCCAAATGATATTGTCCTTCATGCAGTGTCCTTTATGCAGTCCAGTAACAAAACAACTGCCAGTAAAGCTTTTAATAACACATATGCTCAAATTGTGCTAGTTTCTGTCAGATTCAGCTATTGATGCGACAGGTCACAATGCAATTTAGAAGCAATTAAAAGGTAATGAATGTGCTGAACGGAAACCTCTGCCTGGGAGGCTTTTTATGTATACAGGGGAAAGTAGATAGATGTGTGTCCTTCAGTAATTTCTGCTGGTGAAATGGCAAAGCAAAATGCTTCTGAAATGGGCCTCAGATGTCTGAAGGACAGTCTGTTTTTGTGAGTATGAGGACTGCTAAGGTAGCGCAATATACCAGCTTAAACTACAAAACATAAAAAAAAAAAAAAAAAAAATCACTGAATTATTTCAACTGCTAACTATCCAAGCATTCTCTCTCCATAATAAGGTTTTGTGAAAAAAGAAAACTGGCACTATCCTTTGGATACTGCACAGTTTCCACAAAATGTTGCATAGCTTCTTATAGGGTTACTATCCTATTAAACAAGGTAGAACTATCTCTACAGTTAATGATTGTATATGTCAAACTTATAAAAACAAAAATGCCATCTTATTAAGCCATAAAACTTCAAAGTGGTTTATTCTCATTTTAAAAGTTTTATTTGAAATCGCTTATTTCATGGTTAAGCTTTCATTAAAATTATTGGTCCCTCTATCTTGTAGTACTTCGTTGTTATTCCATTTTGGATCAATTAGGTGCAAAAATAGCATACTCTTCTTTCTACATCTTTTAATTTGGGCATATACTTTTCTTACCTTTTTAGCCTTTTAACCACTCATACTGGAACTGATAGATTTACTAGCTTCTGACCTATTCAGTCCAGGAGACATTAAGGAAGCCAGTACTTGAGAGTATCAAACTGAGCTTTTGAGGAAACTTTGAAAACCGCTTTTACATATATTCATACACACGACCATGTAAAGTTTTAAAACTATATGGCAGCTGTATGTATTCTTTAAATCTACAATAGATGTAGATGATATGTATACAGAGAAATATGTTTGAATAGCTAACTATATAATATGTAGATAACAAAATTACACCTGTGTCTAATATAAAATACACACATACATACATACTTATTTTTACATACCTGAGCTCCCCGTCTCTTCTCATGGCAATTCCTGTATAGTAATAAGTAAAGAACCAGAGAAGCCATGAGACAGAGCCTGTTTCTAGAAGACATAAAAGTAGTTTATCCTCACATTAGCCACAACCTATTTTATATATGTTCTAAACTATTGACCTTCTCAGAAAACTCCTGCACAGAGCTAACCAAACTATTCATTACAATATACTCTATTTTATTATTTGTGAATGGTTCACAAGCTCAGTTAGATTTCTGAAAACATATTAAGTACTTGGAAAATAGTTTAAGAAAATCACTTTCAGGCAGTTGGAGGTGAACTGTGTTCATTTTGCTATTTATGGTATGTGGTTCCTCACCTAGGAAAAACTGAGCCACATCACTTATCTGGCTGAAAAATTTAGAATTGGAGAACAGCAGTAAACATCATTTCAAGTTCTCAATTTGAAAAAATATTATTTTCCTCTAAAATTTGCAAAAAGGTTGCTGTCTGAATAACCTACAGCTTCATGAAAAAAGAGCAAGTTAAACTTTGTATTCACCTCAGTGAGAAAGCTGTAAGAGAATATCTAACAGTTCACAGTAAAAACTGAGACTTACTGTGCTAATTTTGTGTGTCCATAAAATAAGTCTTATCAATAGCATTAATTCTTCTATTCAATTCTGATGCTTGCTAAAAGCTTCACTAAGCAGCTAAACTGCTTATCCAAAAGTATATTTAGTGCACAAAAAGAATCTATTGTAAGCTAAGAAATGTTCAGGTATTGTCATTAAAAAACCAGCTTGAAAAGAATTCAGTGAAACTTCTTCCAAGTTAGCATATTTTTCTGATATTAATAAGGGTGGCAGAATCAGGCTTAAGGAGAGAAAATCTGTACGAGACTACTGTAGTTCAAGGCCATGGATTCTGTTTAAATTGCTATTTGGAAGGCTGGGGTGGGGGGGGGGGGGAAGGAATCTTAAAATGCCTGGGGGTGGCTTCCCAACTTGCATTTTGTGAGAGTGAATTATTTCACATGACAGAGGATAACTGCACATAACCCCATTTAATGTGATATGGCACTTTAAGCGATTTATTTCAGCTACTCATAGAAACACGATGAAATCCTATTAAAGAACATATATCAGAGCTACCTGTTGTAGATGGTTTACAAACATAGGTATCCTGACTCTGCAGTAAAGGTTAGCTCAGTTACTTGGTAATACTCAATACAGTCAGCACAGCAGCCACCGACTCTATGACAGAAATTTTTATGAGAACAAGGACCATCTCAAAGTAAATTGCTATTTTGACAGGATATACTGTACTGTTTACAACGAAAAAGAAAAACAGAGTCCAGGAATGAAAAAAGTGAAAGCAACAGACTTCCAAGATGCAGTTTTTTTAATACTATAAGCATGATAAAGAGAAACCATACCATACCTCCAACAGGTAGATAAATAGTTATGCACTCTGACTAGTGTTAGGGATCAAGCATGAACCTAATCCTTCGAGAGTTGCACTTGAGACATTAAATATAATCAAAAAACACAGTATTTCAGAGAATCATGATGCAAGAAATGGAAGTAAGCAAAGTGACTTGCTAAAAATGGCTTAAGAGCCTCCAATACAAACTTCCTTTCACAGGTTCTGCAGAGATGACCTGCTAGCCTCCGCATATAGATGTGGAAGCAAGACTTTTGAATACAAATACAAACTGGAACTGCTGAAGCAGCTCAGATTAGAGGAGAAAAGAAAGCAAATGAGTCAGCTGACACTTAAGCTGTGAAGTCATTATGATTAAGTAGGCTACCAAATAACAGAAGTACCTGCTGCATGATATCCATTTACAGTCTCACTAATAAAGTCACAGCAGAGCACACAAATCATGCTAACCCTTAACAAATCTAGTAATTATTACAAAGAAAGAAAAATGAATAATACTGGGCTCTTGGAAAAGGCTGCTTTACATCTGCTGAACTGTATAAAAGAATAGGCTGAAGGGACTTACTACCTATTTTTTAAGCTTACATATGCCCAAGCTTGCATAGGCTCAGCTGTCTGCAGGGCTCATGTTCAAGACTGCAAAGCTTTTTCTGAAAAGCCTCTTAATCACACCAAAGATTCTGAAGTGACCTCAGAACACAGATGTGGGACAGCCCTGAGAAGGTGGCCTTGAGTAGTGACAATAGGATGCTACTGGCCCAAAAACTTTGTGCCCATCAAAAAGGTCAGCGCAAGTTTTCCCACTAAACTACCTCAAAACCAAGTTTTCCACCTCCTTTTTTAGTCTTTATACTCCCACTGGGCTGAAAAGAACATGTCCTGAGTCAAAAAAGATGCATGATAAAAATGTCTTCACTATAAAAAGATTTAGCATAATTCAGGTTTGGTGTCAAGCTATGACAGGGTTACTTTCCTTGCAGAGGCTTTGAAAGGCTCTGATACTGATCACTGCATTTTTCTGCTGCATCTTTGTGTTTACTTCTTTTAGAGTCCTGCTCCAAGTCTTGAGTGCTTTGCTCATAAGGTACTTTTTCTTCCATGATGAAAATGGAAAATTTACTGCTCAGCAACTCTGGAAGTCAACCCCCTGATTTCCATGACTGAACACCAATTTAGAAGTGCAGGCAAGAGCCTCCCAGTTTGTCTGTACCAGGCTCACCCAACACCCTGAACCGTATGGATGGTTCCCGACTCCTAGCTTTGTGTTTACTGCTGCTTATTCTGGCAACAAAGAGTAGGATTGTTCAAGTAAGCCTGAAGGACGTCAGTACTTAGAAGTTCCCGGGTTTGGGTATTTAGCTCCTGTTTCTCTCAGAAAATTTCCTTTCACATTTGATGGAGAGCAATGATCTGGAAATGTCATTTAGGAAGTGTCATAAGTTTATGGAGCAAACTTAACCAGATCCAATTCAGTCATCCTAGCATGATACTTAGTGTCATAGCAGGCCCATTTTATATGCATTTCAATAACACATCTGTAGAGTGAGTCAGAATAAGTTCCTGGAAATGACCCTGGTGGTAACAGTAGCAATAAAAAGATGTAGACCTTTATAAATGGAAATAACAGAAGGAATAATTAGCATAGTGATCTTGTTAACTTCAGAGAGCACTAACCTCTTTCTTTAAGAGTGGAAAGAATAACTCCATTTTTACAAATCTATAGGTGCAATAAAAATAGCTCTAATTTAGCAAAAAGGCAGAAGTAGGTTCTTGAAGTTTTATGACACTCCAGTGTTAAAGCTGCATAATGTGCGTATCTTGCTGCAGATATTCAAAAGGAATTCTTTTTCATCTGGGCACCTCTGTGTATTACAGGTCTGATCTAACAGCCACTGAAGTAATGAGTCTTTCCACCAGCTTCAGCAGGCTTTGGATCAGACCATACAAAATTACTGCGCAAAGCAAAATTGAGCAGGTAGTCTGGACAGAGTAACAAATGAGTGATTAAGCTAAGTGAAATAGCCAGAGAGATAAATGCACAATTCTACAAACAAATATGCTAGAAATTTGTGCTGCCAATGAAATCATAGTGGACAAATTTTATTTCATACAAAAGCAGGCATGATTCTTCAAGCCTTGAAAAAAAAAAAAAATACACATGGCCTTACTTCAAAGCTTGCAGGTAGCTCACAGAGGTCCCCCTGAAAAGTTAATGTATGTTTAAGGGCTCAGTTAACACACATAGTTGTGCACTTTGCCTCTGATTCAATAGGGTACTTAGAATGCACTTAGATAAGTGCATTAACTTCATATGCTTGAAGTTAAGAGCATGTAAAACATGCTGGGTCAGCACTTGGTAATTGTTTTGATGGGGCCTCCCAGCTACCTCCCTCTCCCTCTGACATGCCTCCCTCTCCTTGTACCATCCCCAGACCCTCCTTTCTCTAGCCTTCCTCTCCACCTTGCTGGACTGCTGCTCCCTTCTCCTGCTCACAGGAAAATCCCATCATCTCTCTTCTCGTGGCCTCTCCCTGAATGTCAGGATTTACGCTGGTGCACCGGGCTAGCAACACGCACCTTGCTGCATGGCAGCTGGCACACTCAAGCAGAATGCAGGTGCTCAGGATTTTGCAAGTGTGAAACTCTGATGAGGAGCATTTGACTGCATGTTATGAACTGGTCCCGGCAATGAATTTGATTCATTTAAAAGATCTGGAAGAGCACAAAACTTTCATAAGAAGAAAGCAAAGTTACTGGCTGAATGGGAACTGGACCTGCCCTAATAAGATTCTGTAGTTCCACTGATAATGCTAAAATCATGAACGATAAGCCTCTTTGCATAGCCCCATGCCAGGATTCAACTCCTGGATTCAAGCAGCTAGTGATGAACCAATGAAAAGTCTAATGAGGCAAAAGACAATAGCATTTCTGGTCAAGGTGCCTGGTCAAGGAAACCCCCAATATCAAATTAACTTTTCTGAGAAGCCCTGAACTACTCAGAATGAAGAAGCAGGAAAAGACTGTCCACTATAATAAAATGAAAGAGAGAGAAAGAGAGAGAGAAAAGGGCTGGCTAAGTGTAGTGTGAAACAGGAAGAAAAAGATCAGTGTGTTAAAGAGAAGGAAAAAGTTTCCACAGATATAAGAGTAGTTAGGAGAGAAAGTTGAGTGAAGATGACATAGGTAAGGGGTGATAGACTGAATGTCAGCTTTCTGCTTAGCATTCTAGTTTTGCTGCTGCTCTTTCCAATTTTATATTCATGGTGCCTGATAAGATTCCAAAAAGCATATTGCTTGTTTCTAAACAACCAAGAAGAGAAATGCCCCCTCCAGCTTTCTTCTCAAATACACAATTTCACTAAAATAGGCTTTACCAGGAGAGAGGTCCACCTCAAGTAGTGAATATTTCAAAACAACACATCATGAGCAATTAAGAGTAGAAACAGACTGTTGATACCATTAAAACCAAATAATTCTCTTCAAGATAGATTACAAGATAACAAAATTTTAGAAGTGTCCAGCATGCAAAGATATATAGGATTATTCCTTGGGTTTTAAAACATTTTTAGCTGCATATTTTAGTTTCCTTTCCCTGTACTCAAAGGCACAAGCAAGCATCGCTTTGCAAATAAAGGGACATGCAAGTCAGAGCTAAGAACTATTTAAAATGTTCTTTTAGAGTGGCATTTCTGAGAAATGCAGTGTTCCTAGAATATACGATGGTGTACTCCAGTAATACATTAATGGCCATATGTTTAGGATGACCTGTATGCTACTCCAGTAGATTTATATATGCAATGAGAAGTATTGTCCACCCATACTACAATTCAGGAAAGCAGTTTAGTAAACTCAAACATAAGCTCCTACTTAGAGGTAAGAACTTAAGTGCTTTGCTGGATGGGGACCCCAGTACTCTCAATATCACATCCCTTCGCTACTCAGCTAGTGTTCAGATCTCTTCTGATTTATTGTAACAATACTAACAATAAATAGGAAGTTGTTCTGCACTTGAGATGCGAGTCCAAAAGCAGTTTCTCTGCTGGTACTTGATCCTGCTTCTAAAATAAATCTATACAAGATAAACTTTTTTTCAGGCTTTTTATCTGTTTAATAAGGGTCAGCATTTCCTGCTTCAGCAGTGTACAAACTGTACAATTCTTCAGAAAGGATTATTTCTAGCACATTACTTCCTAGAGCATGACTATTCTGTAATATCCCTTAACAATCAATTAAGCCTGAAACAAAGTCTGATATGGAGTAAATGGCTCCAAATCTTCCCTCAAGTCCTTTGAGTGAACAAGTACCTCAAAACTGTTTTATACAGTGAGGACATTTGAAAAACCCTGGAAATGATAATATTAAAATGGTTTATAAAAAAATCTTCAGGCTAATGCTAGTGTAAGCTGTACTGCTATTCTAGCATCTTGAGTTTTTGTTCCTTAAATGAATTAAAAAAAAAAAAAAAAAACTTAGAAGCATTCAGTGTGATAGTTTATTTTAAGCTATTGTTGAAATATGCCTGTCATATTTGAAATCTTAATAATAAAAAAAGGCATCAGAATTTTTCTTTCTTGTCATATGATCCTACTGGGGGGGCAGGGGGAGAGAGGTGGGTTGGAGAAGCTGGTAATAACCTAAGGCCTTGATGAATGCACATGACTAGCTTTTCTGCTCATCAACAACTCTTGACTTCAGAGGAAGTTTTCAAGGCATAAAGATTTTCACATGCATAAATATTTTCAGACATGAGCTTAAATTCTCAATTCCTTTCAAAATAGCTGTACCTACACATTGTACAAACAGAATTTTGCTACATACCCTGAAACTATGTGCACTCCCCATGGAATTTCTTTAAAAGTATATTTTTCTGAGAGTTCAAAAAAGTCTGAAAAACAGGGATATATGCAGCAGCAATTGTAAAGATAGTTTTTGTTAATGGTAAGAGTTCAGGAGAAGGTACATCACCTGTAGATGGCAGCATTTTATCAGTGTCCAGATGGGAAAGTAATTCCCTGGGATTTTATGCTTGATAGTGAAGAGATTGGGGGGGGGGGGGGGGAACCAAAAACAAAACCCACTTTTTTTGGCCCAGGCAAACCAAAACTCAGGATCCTGCAAAGTTTGTTCATTACCACTAGACTCTGCAGCTCTTTTACTACTGCATTTCCATTCCATTAGATGCTTTACCTGCCTATTTCCCCTTCTTTTGGCAGGGGCACCACACCTAGTTATCCTGTCTACAGACAATAATAAATGCCATTAGCAAATCTATTTGATAACATTATAAACTTGAATATACACTTAATTTTCCTAGAAGGATGGCCTACTATTTTGGGGTGATAACTAAACAGTTTTCTAGAAACTACAGATTAACGCAAGGACAAGCTGAGTGCATGCAGAGTTTTTTGTGCAGATGAGAGAACTATACATTTAACACAATCTCCTCTGGAAATGGGTCGAGAGCCATATTTGTAAGGTCCATATACTGAATAGCATAAGAACATAAACTTTTTTTCTGGCATCTTCAAACATTTTACTCCAGTTAATAAGGGCAGAAGTTTTAGCTATATACACAGCTTTGTGATCATTTCCACAGCATAAGCTTCAGGTTTTTGTCTTGAACTTTAACATTCACTCCAAAATTGTGATCCCCTACACTATGAATTTCTTCAAACTCACTCTACTGCAAATTCTCTGCCAACCTCACCTGTTTTGCTGTGTTCAGGTGTTGCATTTCAAAGAAAGTATGCAATTGCTTTGCATAAGATGTACACCTGTCCTTGAATTAATAAACTGTTTTGTATAAATGATAGTAAAACATTTTGCAATATACTGTATGGAAGAAACCATATAAAATAATTTGTAATTGCAAAATACTGCAATTGCAGTCAACTAGACTGCAAGCAGTAAGAGAAAAGACTGAACCATGGTGAGAGGAATAGCTTTCAAAAAAGGTATTATTTCTTCAAGAGAGAAGCTCCTCCCTCAAATAATTAGAGAATGATAGTCAAATCAGAGAAATAAAGAACTATTACAATACATTTGTCATAGTGAGAGGAAGAAAAAGTTTTTGCATCAGTGAGGTTGCTTCTAAAATAAGTTATGAAAGAGAAAGGCGGGAAGGAAGGAACACACAAGCTGCTCATCGACACTTTGCACCTTTCTCCAGTAATGCCTCCAGTTTGGCAAAGGCAGCGCAACAGAAGAGTGTCTGAACAACCACAGCGAGAAAGACCTATGGAATTGGAGTCTGACTGACTCTTCTATCACACAAAATTAGAGAGCAGAAAAGGAAATAGAGAGGTAGGGTGTCTCAGTAAGCTATCTAAAACAGGTAATGGCATCATGCAAAATGTACTTTTTTTGAAGGAGATGGAATTACAAAGGCACAATGCAAATTCTGATAACGGGCATATGTTTCTATTTCTATTATCTTTATAATATGAGACACCAAGTCCATGTTAGATTCAATAGTTTGCTAACACTTCAGATTCTCATTTTCAACCCAAAGCCTTATATTAGCCAGTTTTACTCTATTTTTAAAAGTAATTCAGGATTTTTTTTCTTTTTTTGCCTCTTTCCAATATTGCTTTCCAAACTCCCTAATAATATTCAAATAACTAAGTTATTGTCCCTCAGCAAATTCCAATTTTTCCAGGTAACACTTATTACTAGTAGGTGACACATACATTCAAGAAAGTTTTTGCTGTCCCCTAATTTCTCCTTAGGGCAGGCAATTACATCCTCTAGGTTGCCTCCCTTTAAAGCCGCCCATATTTGCATTTCAGAGAGCACAAGGCTTTTTAACCTTTCTTACTTCAAATCAGATATCATCAGTTTTGGGTCACATCAAACAGTTTGCAAGCAGATATAACTCATTTCAATAACGACTTGTCTTCTAGAAAGAAGAGACTCCTTAACATGAGCTGGCTAAATTGAGTTAACCAGCTTGAAACAAAATCTGTTGAAAGATAAGATGGTATAACTTTCACAAGAATCAGGCTGTCATAAAGGCAAATGGGAAAAATAGGAGATTAACTTGACCAGCAGGTGGGATAAGTCAAAGCTGCATGATGAGGGAGGATGTATTTTACAGAACTTCTACCTTATTTATTATAGCACTTGAAACGTGTGGCATGAACGAGCCAGGGCGCTGGGGAGATGACTCGTGATTGACATGTGAACACGGTCATAGACAAGAACCTCTCCACGCAATAGTGTTCTTATCAGTCTGGAAAATAAAAACATACTGGGTGCCTCTGTTCAGCAGTTACTTTTCCTCCTCGTGTTTCTGCTCTGCCTACAAAATGGGGATAAGGCCATCCATTCATTTCACAGAGGTTTTGTGAAGGCAGAAAGATTTCTGAAGTTTTCACGTGACTGTTTTTCAGTAGATAAGGCTAGGGCCACACTGTAGGATAAGGGTGAGATAAAATATTGAAGAGTGCTCACTATGCGAGCATTTCCCAGTAGTGCACTGAACGGGGGAAGAGATGCTGCAGACAAATGGCTGCATTCAAGTTAGAGAGAGCTCCAGAAGGTTACGACAAGCACGTCTGTAACAGAAGCCTTAATTCCTGCATTTCCTAAGTTACAGGTTCATGACTTAGCTACCTTAAGTGTTCTCATAACATAATTTTTGTGTACAAAGTCTATATGGTGTTCAGTTATAGTGGTATGCCATATTGTTAATTGTATTGTAAATAAAGCTGCCCCTGTTCACATCTCTGAAAAAACACCCACACCTTGCACTTCCATTATTAGAAAGACGACATTTACCAAAATGACACTGCATTACTTACCTGCCTCAGGCTTTTTGTTATATTTGGCTTAATAAAATAGAGTACTTATCACTGTGCCAACTCCTGTCTTGCATGATATGCACACTAGTAAGTTTAAATTACTGAACTTTATCATTCAAAAGGTCAGACCAAAGCAAACTTAAAAGGGCATCTAAGCACATAAATATTTTTATGTATTTTCTCATACTCTTTATTATAACCAGAACATTATACATCAGTCTTAATGAAACAGCTTGGAAAAATTAGAAATATAACTGCACAGCCTGTATGTACATGTCTCCATCTGGTGGTTGGTCCCAGTTTGTAACTTTTCTACTAAAGGGCTTCATTTCAAGTGATAGATACATATACATACTGCAGACCTTCACCAGTAATCCCTCCTGAGTCGCTGTTATCCAGGGAACAGAGGCAAGAGCGCAGGACATGCCATTTGCCATAGGGCTGCTCTCAGCAATGCTGGCCTTCATCTCAACCATAGGTTATTTACAAATCAACATCCATATTCCCTGGCACATTTCATTATCCAAGCTCCAGCTTTGCAATTGGAGGTCTTTCCAGAAGGTAGCTGAAGGTTGGGTAGAAGGTGCCCATGAACTCTGTATGAGTTGCAGTAGTGTTATCATGGGTCCCACACCATGGAAATGTGGAGGCATGGCTCAAGTGTAGTACGTGTGTGTTACCTGCACAAGGGAAACCTGGGGGCAGGGAAACAGCTGTAAGGAGGTGGTAGTAAATGGACAACAGTGTGATAACTCTGCTCAGAAGCTGAGACCAATATGTATAACAGAGTCTATAAGTATGCGGTTCTCTGGTTATTACATCTATATATGAAAGTATACATAATTTTATGCAAATATATACACACACATTTATTATGTACCTGAATGTACTTATGCAGCAAGAGAAAAAGTACTTTCCAGGAGATAAGCAAGTCAAAAACTAGTCTCAAATACTTTTCAAGTTAAACCTGAAACATTGCCTAATCTGAAGGCTAGCCTGAGCCAAATTATTTGAACTAAGACTTCAATCTGTTACACTCATAGTTCAATAAATAGTTACTAAAATAGTTCCTTTCATTTAGCATCCTTGTTCATGGTTTTCCCCCTATTGAGCCCATTTCTATATCTTCCTGTAATTATGAAGAAACACACCAGTATTGCTGACCGCCAAATAACGTTTCAATTTCTCTCCTTGTCTCTCACTGCACTCCCATAAGGTGCCAATATTCTCCTGAGAAATGCTGAATGATTGCCTCTCAGGAGGAATTCAGTACCTTTTAAAAATCAAGGCCACAGCTTGCATTTATTATTTCTGTTGCTCAGGACCTGGCATGCATACTCAAATATATGGGGATGTATTGAAAGATTTCTTTATTGCTGTTCTTGCAAGTTACATTACTGGCACTTCTCAACCAGTACAAACTGCATCAGAATCCACAAAAACCTAGCCTCACTTTGTGTGATCACTGTTACAGATAAACAAGCTACGTTTTTTTCTAAAATATTGTAGAAAATTATTTTTCCGACATCAACTATTACATTAAGCAGAACTGGTTAGAATTGAGTCTGTACAAAGAGTACTTGCGCAGAGTCGGATTCACTGTGGCCAAATGTTGCAAATGAATATACAACCACTAAGAAACGTGGGAGCCTGAGATAAACTATGTACCTCTCCAAGGCTTGTGTTGAGCTTAAGAGTGTTATCCTTGAGCTTTAGGCTTCAGCTACCATAAAAGAAAAAAAAAAAAAGCCACCACCTCACCTCCATGGCCACGGCCACCTCATAGTTCCACTCAAACTGACCAACCTCCATTTCTTTAAACTAATTAGATTCAGTAGATCCCCATTGCACCTGCTGAAGAACCTCTTGGGTTTCTTTTCAGCCAAAAAATTTATCCTTTACCAGAACACACATTTGTTCTGAATTTAAATAGCTTTCTTCCCAGCACAGGAAAAGAAAGGCTAAAAAACAACCACTTTCTGTAAGTACAGAGGTATAACAGTCACATGCTCTTAGTCTCTTTTTCCATGACAAGCCCTCTATTCATGCTACTAGACCCTTTCTTTATCTATTCCCATTTGAACTCATCTTCTGAAATAATTCTGGGTAACCAGAATTGCTGACAGCTTTCCTGAGGAGTGTCACTACAGTACTTTGCACAATAGCACTAATATTTCCTTTACTCACTTGGGGGGTGGGAGGAAATACATCTTCTCATGCATCCTGAAGGATCACATTTATCTCTTACGGCTCTGTCTCATTAGTGCCTCATAGTCCTTCTGTAATAGAGTAGTGCACTAAAGTCCTTCCCTCCCTCAGTCACTTCCAGTTGATGAGCTCCACACTTGCAGCAAAAATCCCTATTGTTAGTTTCTAAGGGCATGAATTTGCATTTTATACAACTGAATTACAGTCTCACTGCTATTATTACAGTCAAGTTCATCCAGTTCTTTTATGATATTTTCATCCACATTTGCATGCATCCACATAAATAATACTTGCGGCAGGGTCTGGCCACCCCTTTGGCTCAGGGGAATGCCCCAATAACTAGACCTTTTATCCTGCTGTTAGTCCAACAAATCCTTAAATCCTTTCCAAAAAATTGGAAGAATTGCAACAGCAGAGAGGCACATAAACAGAACTTTAGAACTTAGCTCTTTTTAAACAAATACTGAGGTTCTATACAGACACCATGAAGTGATCTTGAGGCTCTCACTTTTCCATTTAAGCACTCTTAGTCTAATAACTGTTGTGGATATGAATTTCTAAAGCTTAACATTTATGCCTTCCCTACTCAAACACAATCCTACATTAGAGTACTTTAGGGCCAGATTCTTATCCTGTTACACCTGCTGAATATTGTTTTATTCCAATGATAAGGCCATTATTGAATTAAAAAGTCATTCAGAGGGATCCACAGAACACCTATTCTGCGGGACACCCTGTATGTTAGTAATGGTGCATCATGGACACGTAATGTTGTGTTATGGCCATGGTGAGCAGTATCCTGAGATATTATTATTACAGTGTGGTACAGCCGTTTCTTGCCTGCCTGCAAGCTCTTCCCCACTGAAGGTGGCCACGCACCCTTCCCCTTTCCCCAAGGGAACTAACTCGAGTGATGCAGGGGGCCACGCACTTAAGACAAGGCTGAGTAAAGGAGGATGTAGCACTGGGAAAGGGTCCCTCTATCCCAGGGACCAACAGGGGAAGAGGGCATGAAACAAATGCTGTACTAATCAGTGACGCATGTTCTATTAGCAAGATCAAATGGGGCAGCAACATTAATATGCTATAATGCTAACATTTAAATAAGAATTGCTTCAGAAACTGAATTTAAGAATTAAAGATGTCAGGGCCAAAATTTGATTCAAGCAAAAGAAACATGTCTTTATTTCTCCATCGAGGGAAAAGCATAGGAATTCACATGGAAAAGAAGCCAAACGGTGAAAAATGAACGATGATAGAAAATTATGTTTGGAAGACTAGAGCAAAGAAAAGAATGATTATCCGAGACTAAAGGAGCAAGGCGTCAAGGATCTCCAAGTGCCAGCCACCTCCAAGAGGCCCAGAGTCTTTTACGTGACAGAGCCGCTAGAGGTAAGGTAGTAGGCTCCAACCTATTTAACAGAGTTAAACCAACAAGGAATATATTCAACTGGAAAACAGCACATACCATCTAATTCTTCTGCACTTATCATTAATAATACTAAATTCTTAGACACCAAAATCTAAGTTTGTGTCCTTTCTCAGAGACTATGCTTTTACTACTGTAGTGTTCTTAGCAAAAGGGATACCGGTTTAAAACAGTACTGCTTGCTTAATCATCCAGTTTCAGTTTGCACTTACTTTCTTTGAATTTGTATATTACTTCTGTAAATACAGAACCAACCTGGATCTCTATTCAGGCATACTCAGATAACACCACTTGCTACCACTTCTCAGTTGCATTTTCCCTGAGGTGCAAAGAATGTGTTAAAATTTATCCTCCCTAAGCTATACCAAGAGCCAAGGGGGAGAGTCAAGAAGTGACTCACAACCATTGTTCAGAGCAGGCCATTTTTATGTGTGGGGAGTCCTGAATATGTACAGCATGTACAGCTACCCCAGTTGAGATCTACTTTAAAAAAGCATAATAATACCGTAGTGTATTGACAACATAGCATTAGAAATAATATTGACTTCATTTATATATATGTGCATGTGTGTGTGTATATATATACAGGTATGTGAATATATACATGCATATATATAAAACAATTCAGCTACTTCCTCTTCAGAGAGGACAGCTTAGGACTGTATGCCTATTTAACACCTGGTTAAACACTACTTAACCTCGCTGCACTGGCCAACTACTTTTCATATAAACTGAATTTTGGCTAATAATGTCCCAATTAAACAGCAGTCATTGCCATTCACTATCATTAGGCTAAATTGGTTTCCTGGGAGATGTCCCAATAAAGCAGCCATCCTGGTTAAAGACTTACAAGTTAAGTAAGATATGCTACACAGGAGAGGATTTGTGAAAGAAAAAGAAATCTGACCATACTTTAACTGGTTCTATGTAATTATTTTCCAAGGATTGTTAAATAATGTGCAGCAGAGCAGAGAAACTTTGATTATTAGTTAAAAATACATACACATGCTCTATCAGAGAAAGAATAGCATCTGTGTAAACCCTGTTTCTCTCTAAAGCAAGTATAATATATGTCAAAAATTCACATAATGAATGTCCTGCAAGGGGAGAAATAAAAACATGCTGAAGGAACAAAAAATTAGAAGTAGGCCTGCAGTGCTTGCTAGGAACAGTCTCAGAAGGCTAATTTGGGATGATCTGTGTTTAATATTAACAACAGAACAACATTTTCAAAAGTACCCCAGTAACTTGGAAGCTTGAGCCTTCATTTTTAAATGCGGCATTTAAAGGAAAGTGTCTACTCAAACCTGCAATAGACAAGTTGGGCACCTAGGGTGAGATACAGCTCATTTAACTTTAGCCATTTAAAAGTGAGATGTCTAATCTAACCCAGTCACTGTGAACCTCATTATTATCAGCAGAAAGAGGCACTTCTGGTCTGAAAAAAAAATAAATAAAAAAATCAGTCTATGATAGGAAAAATGAATAAACTTCAAGAAACTGATTTCTCTACAGTCCCCATAGCAAGTGTCCATCCAAGTCAGGTAAAACATGCTTTCATTTCCTGCTATTAAACACCACCGAAGCTGCCCTGAAGTCCTGGCAGAACTGAGGGTGTAGCTTTCTACACCATAGTCTATTCTTAGGATAGGGAAGATATAAATACCATTTTGAGACTAGTAAGACTAATCATTCACCTGTATTTAGCATGTGCTAAGTAACAAACAAATTAAAAGGGAAGAGCTATATATGAACCTCACAAGGTCTTGGGCAGAGGAATATGCCAGAAAGTAAAGGAGCTTTACTTGATCATGTCAAATAGGTACAATGCTGCAGACAGTGCCACGGAGAGATACCAGAACAAACTAGCTTTAAAGCCAGAAGATGATATAGCTGTGTTAGGATGCTCTCTTGCTCACCCCATTTCCAAGGCAGGGCACCCTGCTCCTTGTAGAGCGGCAGATAACCCAGCAGAACATGCAGCTTGGCAGGGCGCTTTTCACAGGGTGCAATCTCAGTCTGCACCACAGCTTGCTCACCAAGTCAGAAACCAAACTTTGCCAGCTCAGGATTAAAGTAAAGCTGAGCCACAGCACACCAAATCATACTTCCCTCGCATAGCTCCTCTGGAGCAGCTCCACCAGTCTTTCCTTCACAAGAAGGCAGAAGTACCTGATGGTGGTATGCTCTCCTGCCTCCTCCTGGGGAACGAAACTAGCCAGGAGGACGTGGTTTCTCATAAGGATCTGCTTGTGGTGGCACAGAGGATCACCACAGCAGTATTGGCACAAACACATCACAAATGCAGTAAATGGACCTGGTGGCTTTGCATGTCACTGTGCAGAACAAATCCAGATGAGCAGAGGCTGACATATATCCAGCTTCTAACTGCTATAAAAACACAGCTGAGCATATGATATACCAGCGATGCTAACCAATGCCAGTGACTGGGGTGGTCTGCAATCATAGACACATGAAGCAATTCAGACCTCAACATCATCTTTATGTTGTCATGTTGCCTTGAAAACCCAAAGAGCTTTCACCACTGCACAGTTACATGATATTGCACAGTTATGTGATATTTGCAAAGGTTTTTCCACAACCAGGACTAACAAAAAAATCCTTAAAAAAAGATTTAAAAATAATTAAATGTTTCTAGAGCTTGGGGATTGTATGGCCTAAGCCTTGAACTGGCCCTAGGCCAGCTTCTGTACCGCTCAGGGCTGCAAAAGCCTGTTCTTCTAATTAAACCTAAAATTGAGTTTGTGTAATCATTTTTTTGTTACAGGAGTTAGTGAGTAACACTATTTGCAGTTGCTGACTGTGGGGAAATTAGGAAACGAGCAAATATGACATACTTTTTAAAAGGGACATTCTGAAAGGAAGAATTGGGAGAAGACATGAGCTTTGCTTGAAAGCTGCTGTGTAGGAAAAGCAGAATTCGTAAAGGCTGCTGTTGACTGCAGAGCTTAATGTGCAGTTGGTTTTCTTTCTTGAGATTTTCTTTCTCGAGGTTGTGTAAGAACTGGGACACTGATGCACGGCAGGGAGGTGGGAGAGGCTGCAGGGCTGAGTTTAGGAAGTCTGATGCTGCCCTACAGTGCAGGGCTCTCACACTGCTGTGTTACTGAATTTCTTTCTACCTGCTTGTAGATATTAACACACTGAAAGGATGATATGCTCGAGCACAGACTCAGTGGAACATCTCCAAACCAGACTGCCAACATAAGCTGTAATAAAACTTATTAACACCCTTTTTTTGAGCAGAAATGCAACGGTCAACTGCAGGTATGTCAAATTATGAATCACTATCTGCAGCCCTACAGCCCTGAAATCAGTTTAAAGTTCATGAAGATTTTCCCCACCCCCCTCCCAAAAAGGGGCCTTTAAGTCCTCATATGTCAGTTGATACAGACATTCCACTTTTTGGATGCATTCAGGTCCTGGTTCAAAGCTCTACCTTGCTGTCGGGAATCCTAGAAACTCCTTAAAAGTGGAAAGTCTCCCTGCCCCTTTCCCCCAGTCACGACTACATTTTATAGCAAGAACCTAATATTAGGAGACCTGTAAACACGTTACATGCAGATATTCAGCAAAGTGTGTTGAAGTAATGATTTATCTGTTTATAGAGAATTCATTCTGGCTTTTTTCAAAAATAGTGATCACCTCAAAGGTCACACAAAGTTTTGGGGTAAGGCAGTTGCTTGCAAGCTGCCACATGTGACGGGCATTTTTTATTTGCTTTGCCAAGATACAAATCACCTTGGCGACTGTGTCCTCCTGCCTATTTAAGCTGGTCTCAGACCACGTTGCAGTAGCTCCATCCTCGCAGTCACATTCGCCCAAGCTGCTTTGAAGCAGGAATGCTTGCTCGCACCCTCGCCGTGCCAAAGCGGCCACAGACAGCCTGGCTCAGCACGGGTTTCGGCAGCTGGCCCGGGCGAGGCAAGGCTGAGCGCGGGCCGCACTAGCGCCCGCGAGAGCAGGGGCTCAGCAGCTCGCGAGGCCCCAGGCAGAGCAGTAGCGGCCGCCCGCGTGGCCGCACCTGTGCGAGTCCCTGTCCACCCAAGCAATCCCTTTCCTTTGGGAAAGGGCAGCAGCGGGGTTTCTCACCTTCGCCACAGCATTTAGCGGTGCTCTGAATTAGGGGACAAAAGAATCTGTGGCGACCTGTAACTTTGCTCTCATGTTCCAGGAGTCCAGTAGAAATAGGAGCAATCTCCCGATTCCAGCCTAAGCACTAAACAGTGTTTTTGAATCTTATGACTGATAAAATATATCCAGACTAAGCACTGGCTGAGGCCATCTAGTCACCAGTATGCATTTTCATCACCCCCAGAAAGGAAGAGGGGCTGAAAGAACAACCAGGTCCTTTTTACAGCAGCTCAGAGTTTCCCATACTCCGACGGCCTGGATCTTCCTGGACCTTCTGAAGCAGGCGGATTGCTTAGTAACCTTTTTATTCACCTGCGTGGCTAACTAGCATGACCTGAAGTCCTCGCTGCTGCCTGACGCCCAGCGGTGCCTTAGCCCCCGCTGCGGTCGCTGTGTTGGTGCTGCCTCGGTGCCGCGTGCCGCCTTCGCGGCGTGCATCGCTGCCCGGGCACAGCACCGGTGGGAGACCTCGTCTTCCCCGAGCTCCCCGCCTGCGGGTGACCTTGTCCGTCTGTGCTGCGGGGGAAGCAGCGTGCAACGTCCTCGCTGAGCTCTAACTCAGAATAGCTAATGTGCGATAGTCGCCCTGAGGTGAAAAAATGCACCTTTTCTAGAGGTGAACCAGTTGCATAACCATGATGTTAATACTTGACATGGTGGTGGTGGGGTGGGGATAATATTTTATCCAGCAAAATCAGGTAAAAACTGAATAGCAGCTCAGATACCAGCATTGAAGTCATTTGGGGAACCTCAAACACATATAAAAGACATTATATTCTTTTCACTTCCCAACCACAGACAAAATGGCAGAGGGCAATGCCTACTATAGGAACTTTCCTGAAGCCTACCTAGAATTTCCATTTTTACCTTTAGGTTATTTTACAGGAATCTAGTCCTCAATTATTGGACATTTCTGATTGCACTAAAGTTTTGATAGCAAAAACCTAACTATTTTGGAGACAACTGCATTCTACATCTGCTGCATATGAGTGCAAGGAAAAAGGCTAATGCTCCCACAATTCCTGTTCCTTAACAACTTAAGATCCAAGCCTATTATAGTCAAACCTTTTCTGAAAGGTATCTCCAAAGAGAAAGGTGTAGGTTATACAATTATCAAGATGAACATTTTGAAAAACTAATACAGCTATTAAGTAGAAAAACTCATCTCTAATGGATTTTTACTTTATACTGATCCAACATTCAGTTAGTAACTATTCTTCCCCCAGAGGCTTGGAAGACTGTAAATCATGCTACCATTGGGATTGCTGCTAGTGAAGAATGTTTTTTTTCCCCCAAGCATGAGTGGTAGAAAAGCTTATACTTTTTCTAGCCAAAGGTTACAAGTTTGGTCTCTGATGCTGCTGGTGGTATGCAAGGCAACAGATAAGCCTGGGATCTACACCTGTGATGTGTAGCTGGAATGAGTCCAGTACAAGCGCAACATGAAGCAAAGGGCAAGATCAGGCCCCCCTCCAGCTTTTTTTTTTTTTTTTTTTTTTTTTTTTTTTAAATAAATGCTGAAATCATGCTATTCATTCACTATCTCCCCCTTCCTCCTGAAAGCTCCTGTTGCATTTAGCCCTATCTGGAAAAGCATTTCATTTGCACTGTGTGTGGGGAAAGGAGGCAGGTTAGGATGTCAGCATGTTATATAATGCTCTTAGTTTACAGTTCTTGAAAGAAAAAAAAAAGTTTAATGCTGCTGCAGCCTGGTAGCACCTGGCAGCACCTTCCCCTCACCCGATCACTTTCTATTTGTCTGCAGCATCTTTATTATTATTTATGCCACTGACAATGCTTAATTACTTGTTTCACAAAGATGTCTGTACTGAACAGTAATAGTATTGATCTGCAGAGGTTTATTTCAATAGCACTATACATTAGAAGTGTATTAATGAGCACTGCTAACTCCCAATTTGTTACATTCTGTTGGTATCTGTCTAATAATTTGTGAATCTTGAGCATCCTATCAATATCAGAGGAGCCCTGCAAGCTGCTCATGCAAATTTATGTATGGACTTCTGTCCTATGTTTCATCAGCAATAACTGCATAATAGATAAATGCCTGAATTTTTAAGCACATTGAAATACTTTTAATGTGGAGTGACCTTTGGTATCGATTGTAGTTCCTTCTGGTGCTTGCATTAAAAACAACTGAAAGGATTAATGAGTTCTTCCAAGTTTTTATGCCAAGTTGGGTATTCCTGGTTGAATGGATCTTTTCAGGCCAACAAAACAATTAAAACAAATTATGATAGTCTCATGATTATTTTCTTTGTATTAACTTTGAAATTAGTTTTTTCTAATCTCTATATGGATATGCTGCATGGATAACAAGGACAAGATGGAGGCTGTCAGGAAAAGAGGGCAGACTAAGACCAACCAATTCGCAAGTACCAGAACTACTACAGAAATTCAGGGCAACAGCAAGTATCGCATACACAATATAGTCATAACATCTATTTGCTGTCTGTCTTAAGTATTGTATTCATCTCATAATATCATGTCACTGGAAATGAGCACTGGATTTTGTCAACACTGCTTGATTGTCCAAAAATTCACCATCCATTTCACCTTCATTGCACTTTTCAAATGATCAAATATTGTGCTTGCACATAACAGAAGCAAGCACTTTATCCCCCCCATTTGCATGTATCTGTAGAAAAATGAATATGGGTCATATTCCCAATTTAGCACCAGTATTTATGTTTTATGGTCTCACTTCGCCAGCACCTTTTCCTTTCCTCCTCCTCAGAGAGCAGATTGAACATATTCTGATTCTATGCTCCATGTGAAGTTAAGGTAGACAGAATATCTGACACCTCACAGTGACATTTTACTACCTTTTTTTTCCCTTAGACAAAGTTCATCCCTGTGCAAAGGGTCAACATAAGGCTTGCTCAGCTGCTAATAATACAAGATTAAGTATTCAGTCCTTATGGTAGTGCTTTGCACAAAAAGAATTTCCAGTCAAAGCAAATACAGTATAGACATTATTTAAATTACCCTACTCTACAGGCTTAGACATGCAATCACTTTACCTGCAGCTTTGTAGGATACAACCTGTTGGCTGAGCTGGGGTAGCTGTCCAGGTATGCACTTTTAATCCGCAGCAAAAATAAGGTAACAATAATAATAAAAAAATTCTTAAACTCATTCACCAGAGAATAAGCATTCAGGTTGCTGGCTTAAGAGTACAAAGCATCATGGACACAATAATTTCATCAAATGCCTGAACTCAGTCATTTACCCCAAAGAAAAATGTCATAACATGCTTTTAAAACACTAACTAGCATGGTGGCTCTGTTGCATCATTGAAGCATAATTCCCATTCTGTGTTCATTTCACCAATGACACACAGGTAAGCAAAAAATGTCAGAATAGCCATATCGCATTTGCCTTTATTCAGTAAGCAGAACAAAGAGTGTTAGGATAAACAGTAAAGGAGATTGGTAGAGAAATGTGATTCTCCAGCTTCAGCATTACATAAATAAAAATGAAAGTGATCAGAAAAGGGTTCTTTGAAAGGAAGTTTGTGCAGTATTAACTTTTGCAGCAGCAGGCAGAGTTTACAGGAGACATTTTAAAAGCTTTAACTGTAGTTAGCAATGTACAAATCCTCATTAGCATTTCATGTTGACTGTTGGTGGGGAAAGGAGGAGAATAAAAGTTTAGGAAAAATAACCCAAGCTCCATTTTGCTGAACAATGAAATAATCTGAACCATTTATTTTCCCTAGTTAATTCTTAGCAGTTTGGAGTAACAGGGAACACTCCCGACTCCTAAAGGCCTTTTGTGCCTGCCAGCAACATCTTTCCACGTGTTCATTTGGGCTCAAATTCTTCCCAGCGATAGCCGCAGAGCTGCACCAGGGCTGCATGTGACCCCGTGTCCTATGTGCGACTCCTGCAATGCATGCTACATGGAGAATAATATTCTCAGTGTTCACTTACAACAGCAAAAAGTCTCTGCAAGCCAAATAGATGTTAACATAATAAAAACATTGTCTTGTGCTCAGCAAGAGCACAGTAACGATGTACGCTATTAGACCTTAATGCTACATAATGTTCAGGGATTCCAGGGGGAAACATAAGGTTTACACCAGTGCCAGGGATCATGTTAAAGAGAAGATCTAACCAGCTAAAAGAAACTAACAGAAGACTGTATTTCACATCAATAGGATATGATTTTGATATTGCATTGAGAGGGTCTAATACATTACTGTGCTCTTACTGTGTTAAGTAAGATCTTACCTTACGGCATTCCTAATACAACAGCATATTCCTTTCTCTCATCTCTCAGGCACATCTAAAGATTGCACTGCCTTATGATCAGAATAAGAACATTTTGTTGGCTATATTTATGGAAGTTTCATTTACGCTACCATTTGTCCCCTCAAAACCATATCTGCAATATTAGACATACACCAGTTGTATGGATAGCATTAGAACTGTTTGAAATACAGCATTTTTCATTCAGAATGGTTTATTACACGAAACCTTTTATTTTTCTAATCACAAATCAAGTGAGAAATCCGAGTTTTAGCTGACTGTGTTACCCCAGAATTCCTAACCACGTGTTATTTGATAAAACATCTCAGGGCAGCAGAAATTAATTCATCATTCTTGTCCATTTATTTCTATTGTGGCGGTAATCAAGGATCTTGATTAGGATCCTTCTCTCTGAAGGACTGACACGCATCCCCGAACCTCTGTGCTCCAGAAAGACGCTATGCAGAATACACGAGAGCAGCAGTGGGTGTGAAATGCCAGCCGACTAGCAGGTGGAGGTGTGACCACAGCACTCAGTCACCTTAGGGCTCTTCTACACACATTTTATCACACATGTGACTGCTAAGACTCTTCAAATTGCAGCTTCTGTATAACACTTTTCGTGCCTAATACCTGTATAAACACTAGTAAATTGCATTTATAGGAATATAGGAATGCCCAACACCTATATTTTTCTCTTCAGAGAGAAGAACTGCCATGCATTGATCTTTCCCCTTGAAAACAATGTTTTTGTGCTGACATCTTTGTTACGGTTATCTATTCTGCTTTTTGCTTTAGCACATATAATAGCCCAAGGCTACTGACACGAGCCAGAACAGAGATTCATGCTCTTGTCTCAGAATAGCGCTCGAGAATGTACACAGAACCTGTGTTTATAGTTACTAAATACAAGTAAAAATAGTTGTAATAATTTCCAATTCAATGAACCACATTTGAAGAGGAAATTTTGTCTCAGAAAATTTTAGAATCAATCCTGTACCATCTATGCCACCCTGAAACTTATCGCATACCAAGTAACATCTTCTCTCAGCCAGCTATTTAAAAAGCATCCAACCAGCATAAATCTCATATGATGTCCCCTAGCTACTTGGGCAGAAGTAACACATGCACATGCCCAGTTCACATGAAACAAGCACTAACAGTTGATCCGGCACCAGCAGACATGGAATCGCCCTCAGACTTCCCCCACTTACCATTCCCATAGCACAGAAGAGTCTAACAGGAGACTAAGTTACCAATTTAATATAATTATGACTATTCATCATGTTTTCCCTTGCTTGATTTTTTAGACTAAGTTTGAGTCTCTTTCCATTCCTCCAAACCAAATCTGAACATGGAAAATTTGGAGATAAGCTTCTAATCATCCTACAACATATCTCCTTCTGGCTTTCTGACCTCTCAATGTATAATGGTTTTGCGATGCTTCTAATAATATTTTTATACATGTTTTAGTGACCAAAACTGGTACATCACAGTGCTCTGTCTCTTTCCCTTGATTTCCCACAGAAAAGTGTACAAGCGTTTAGTCTACAACCCTTAAGGCAGCCACCCACACCTCCTTTCTTGGGCAGAAATGGCTTAAGCTTTTGGAACAAAATGTCCTAAGTGTGATCCCTCCACCAGACAGCATATTTGGGGTTACTGCATTAACTCCGAATTTTGAAAGTGACCATACATTTAATATTATGTTCAATATATCCTGCTCTTAGCAAAAGCATAGAGAAAACAAGGGGCAGCAGCAGAAAAGGTGGTAAATAAGGGTGGGAGAGGCTAAAATTGCCATCAGGGATGTTCATCTGGCTTCTCAGAAGACAGACCTCAAAAGCTAGCTAATGGGATCGGTCAGGAAGAAAGGACATGGTAGAAAGCTGTAACAGTTCTTTGTGTGTCTCAATGCTTTAACATAGCTCCAGGTATCTGCAAAACTAAACAGAGGTGTAGTGAAATGCATCACAGCTTCTCAAAGTGCGAGCGACAGAAACACATGCTTTCCTCCTGCTGCAAGAAGTCCTGCAAATTCAGGGTATGTCCACCCCAATACAATTGTGAATTCAGCAATTTCTCACAAAACAGGATTTTCTCAAAGCAAGTATTTCTGATCCACCAGAATATTTTGCTTTGGTTTCAATATAATAAAATAGTGAAATAAGTTTGATGCAGAGCTCAACTAGGTCTTGGCTGAACAAAGGTGTCGGGGGAAGGAATTGAAATAGGGAAAATGCTCAAGATCTTGATATTTATATTGTGAGCCCCATCCTTAAAAAAAACCACATAAATAAAAAAGCAGGTTTGGCATACATCAGCATGGGAGGCTTGCCAAAATAAAAGCTGCATAGAAAATACTATTTGAAGACCTCATATGTAATAGCTAAACAGAACATTTAAACAAGCACTACATCTTTTCCACACTTTGCAACTTAAATATGCCTTTACAACGAGAAGTGGTCTTAACAAATAGGTACCCGATTCTCTAGGCAGCAAGTTTAAAGTGAAAACCTGCTCTTTGTCAAACCCATGTATAGTCAGTAATATCAATATTTTCTATTTTGCATCTTTGCCCCCAAGAAGTTTATGCTTTAGTGTGATTAAAAAAAATTCTTGCAGAAATCAGTCATACTAAATATGAATAAATACTGAACTACAACAAGAACTATTAAAAAAAAAGCTTTCTGCAGTCACATAATAAACAGCAAACAAGTTTACACTTGAGGATTTTAGTCTGTAATTAATTTAGTCTGTATTATTTTAGTCTGTCTTTCATTTTTTCTTCCTTTAGCACAGCTCTTCCAAATGAGAACAGAGTATGCATCTGGACAATAATTCAATGGAAGAAAAGTGTTTATTATAGCTTTTATAAAATCAAAGTACTTTATCTCTTTAATAACATCAATAATTAGGTTAATCAAATAGCATATTAAGTGTGGAGGTTAATTAGAAGTGTCTTCAAATACTGTCTACACAATTGTAGAATTTGTTGTCCTGCTGTATTCAGTGAAGTCTTTTCCTAAAGCAGCTCCTTGAACAGAGAAGATTTTTTCCTAACATAAAAACAAAAATTCACATTCTTTGGGGTTATACAAACTTGTTTACTCAGTAGGGCAGTTTCCTAGTAGCTGTCGGCAGACTAGTTCTTAGAGCTGCTTATACAGATTGTTTTGAACTCCAGAATATACCAAAAAGGCTGCGCACTCACGATAACAGTCATTTTGTCCTGCCCATTGGCAAAGGAAGATACTGGCTAGTGGGAAGAGATGAAAACCAACCTATTTACACTTATTATGCATCCTGTGTATTTCTTTTTAATGAGTCTAAACACTAATCTAAACCAGGGACTCAAGAGGAGGACAACAGAGGAAGGCATAATAAAAGGAACAAAAGGCCTCAACATTTATTTTCAGTAGTTTTTCTAAAATGTTACTGAAAAATGTCCAAGTGGTAAATTCTCCACAGAGAGTCCTTTAAAATTGGCAGACAAGGAACTTGAGTTCTCATGGCAGTCTTTATTAGACTACCAGACTACATAACAGACAAACACTGCGTGATACTCTCTGGCTTTCATTACGCCTATTTGACCGATAAGTAGTTGTTTTTTCCCCCCCCCCCTTTTTTTCTTTTTTAAAAAAAGAAAACAAAGACTAGAATTGTTTTTTTGTCCAACACAAGGTGAACTACCTGAAGGGTCAAGTTGTACCTGAAGAGTTGAATCAAGATCAATTATACACTTAATGTTCCTGCATTTCAAATATTACATTTTGAAGTTACCCAAACAAATTAATCTCTTTGTCTAAGTGTTACCATGGTCTCCTTTGCTGGCACTTCAGCATGCCTCACACGCACAATAAAGCAACTGAGTTTAGCAGCCAGAAAATCATTCTTGCGTACAATCTATAAACACCCACCTGCCAAATAGCATAAAATAGCCGGAATAATCACTCTCATAACAGACCGTACAACAGCAAAGTGGATTGCAAGTCCAAGTGGATGTAACTCTGCATAAGGATGGCATTGTGCGTGCATGATGTGGCCAGATGTGACTCTCAAGGCTTTTCCCACCATTGATATCTTTTACTTAACGTCCCTGATGCCAAAAGCTAGAAAAGGCTGCCTATCAGTACAGCCTTAAATGAGTTTTGAAGTGTTACTCTTGAAGACAGGAGCAGGGAGGTTTCAGTACAGCACAGTGAGGAACCGTGGTCTCATGTCTTGTAGGATCTCAAAAGCGAGAAATTTGAAACACATTTTTACTCACTGTTTTGCCTGGGACAAGTAACTAAAACCCATATCCTGCCGATTTGTGCCTCTATACTTTAGATTAAAGACAATTTCCTTCCTTCACAGGGGCATCGAGAAGAAAATCCTTGCAAGCGCATTGGCAGGGGGCCAGCAAGAGGACGGGCAGGCCGGCCCTGTCGGGGAGGTGGCAGCGGGCTCCCACACCGGGGCCGGGGGCCCTGGGAGGCAGGTTTGGGCCGGGGGGAGTCCCCACGCTGTCAGGGCTGCCAGCCCACGCGCCGCCCTCCGCGGGAGGGCCTCTAGCCTGGCCCGCCGAGGCGGCGCCGCGTGGCCGAGGCGGCACCGCCATCCTTCTGCTAAGGCAGCAAAGCCTTCATTTAAAATACAAACTCTGTTTTGAAATAGGACTTTAATGGAGCTGACATCCTCCGAACATTCACAGCCTGCTGTTTGTTGGTACAAAATGGTAACACCTCAGAGCAGACCTATGCAAAATAGCTATTAAAGTCTAGAAATTAAACTACTTAAAATCCAGGAGGCTTTTTTTTTTTTTTAAATAGGTGAACTATTTTGTTTCTATTTGTTTTTCTTCACATTACTCAAAGAGAGAAAATATAGTTTATACCTTATCAGAGCACCTTGGTAAATTTTACAACTTCTATTTTTGTACCACCTGGTGTTACATGGGTCAAAAGGTAAATTCTCCTGGCTGTAACTTGCCCTTCCGTGAGATAAATCAGTGTTGATGCGAAGAACTGGGAATTATGATGTAAAAACTGGGAAAACTAGGCTGATGTGAAAACTGGGAAATATGCTGCCGGAAGGGACTGAGTAGCAGCACATAGCTGTAGCTGGATGTGGGAAGGAGTCTGTTAACAACTTCAGTTTTCACACCGATTTATGTAACAACACAGATTTCACATGTTTGCATATACACAGCTATATAAACACACACCAAATCTGAGTGCAGACTTACTACTGGCAGTACTAAGGCAATATGCAATATTTAATGACACCACATTGGTCACTTTAAAGTTCTAAACACTGCTTTAATTAGATCAAAACCATGCAAAGTAAACATACATATCTGGAGCTACAAACTGTACCATCAAGTATTTTAAGTGTTAGCACTTCTGTGAAACTTGTATGGTGCACAGATAATTTTATGATATCTTTTGCTTCTTTTGAGAAGAAATGTTATCCAACAGATTCCCACATGAAAATATTTTTACTCTCTACCAAACTGAAACTGATAGAGCTATAATACTGTGTTAAAATAGATTAGTCTAGTATCCCCAGGTGACAAAAATCAATGAATATATGGATGAGTATGTAGTGCCTTTCAAGGGATGCTTTTACCAATAAAAATGCAATAAAAAAAAAAAAAACTTTCTCCGCAGTTTAATTAGGACAGAGATATTTTTCAAATGAAGCCTAACAAAAACGATTGAGATACAAGTGTGCCTAGGCTAGCCAACTGCCTATGAAATAAATGTGCATCTTTATTCCAAAAAAACTGGATAAACCATTATAATGGCAAGAACAAAATATAAGATCTTTTTTAATGGAGGAAAAGGGAATTCTTCAAAATCATTAAAAAACCCTTTTGTTGTGTAAACATACACTAAGCAGGTTATACTATGCTTGTGTTCCAAAACATTGCAAGTATGGGGCAAATTTTCCTATAATCTCATTCTTAAATTTGTTTCTATTATTAAATCAAAGAAGAATATAATAGTATAACACTGAAGTATGGCCTAGGAAAACAAGACTTCGAAATTTTTCCTTTTAGGAGAGCCCAAATAAGCCTATGTTGGTTATTTTTTCCCCTAAAACTTTTATTCTTTCCACCAATAAGCACAATCAAGCAATTTAACCACTGGGGTTTCAACAATCACGTTATCTTTTCCAAATCAAAGTATTTGATGAAGCTCACTGTCTGAAATTCAATTATTAAAATCCTACTCTTTAATTAATCTATTAAGTTGTTAAACGCTTGAAGAATTGCTTTAGCACCTTGTAAGAACTGGGCTTATGTAATACAGAATATATGTTGTCTGCATGACATCATGTTTAATTGAAGAAATAACTGGGAAAAATTAGAATCAATGCAACACCAACTCAAACAAGTTTATCACTCAATAGGAATAACTAAACAAACAAATACAGCATTGGAAAAAACTGACACACAGCAATCCTGCAAATAAGTATCCAGAGACTATAGAGGACCACATCATGAATGCTAGTTAACAATTTGCAAAATGTTTCAAGGCAGATATGGGTAGAGATTCTTACAGATAGCCTGCAAGAAGAAAGCAGTAATTCTTTTGCTCCGTTCAGCACAGGTATGGCTTCAACCAGAGAGCTGTATTCCTGCTCAGGCCAGATGCAGACAAACTAGAAAAATCCAGAGGGCAACAGCAAGAGTGGAGAAAATGGAGGAGTCACAGCTACCTGTACAGCTTCTGAACCATGATTTAACAGGAAAACAGTCATCAGACTAGTAGGTAGTTCAGTGAAACTGAATAGGGTCTCCTTGCAAGGGACCAGTCACCATACATCCATCAAGCTGGACAGGCTCTGCTTAGATGGCTGGAGAAATGGAGCACCAGGAGGCACCAGCGCCTGAACATAAAATGATAGCACGGGAGTCAGACTAAATGCCTAAAAGGAACAGAGAGCTTTAAGCCTTGAAGAGCAGCCTTGGGCAGATAACAGGACAAGAGGAGCAGCAGCAGCACCTGGTGTCATGGCAGCTGTGGTGGAGCACACCAAGTAGGACGGGCTCCTTTGACTCTGCTTCTGGAAAAATCCCACACCTCATTTCTGAGTAACCGCAGGCTACCTTAAATCTTGGCAGCAGGTCTAAGCTGCTTCTTCCACAAATCAGAAATCTTGCCACATGTGACCTTCCAGAACACACAGGGAGGACTTACTATGGGTAGTTAATTTTCTTAGCAGACATCTGTTGAGAATGGCTTCACCCACAGGCTTGCTTATCTTTTACAAAAGCGTTTCTCATAACCCCTGACTTCCTTACTAAGGAGCCAGTCACCTGCTACAAAACCTGTCTCTGAACTGAGTTACAACAATTTGAGTAAAGTTCCAAAAAATCAATGACCTTCTGGAAAACTAAACATTGTTTCCCATCCATTCAGTGTCCCTTCCATCTGAAAGCTCTCACTGTTACAGTAATTCTTCTTTCTGCAAAATTTTTAGATTGTTTCCATCTTTCTACACTCGAGAAGATGCAATATAGCTATAGTAGCAGATTTTTGCCTTTGCAGACAGACTACAAAAGCAAGAGTTATTTTACAGGTCCCCAATGGAGAAAGATACTGCCAAAAAAGACTTTTTGGCAGTATATCTGTACTGTGCTTATGATTTTTCTTGAACCAGAAAATTGACTAGGTATGCAAATTGAAGGGGTTTTTTTAAATTTTTTTCCACAGTCAGGTTTAAGTACAGATATAGCCCAGGCACAGCATCTAATTAACAGCATGAAAAGTGACACAATACTGCTGTTAATCATGAGTTACATTGTCATTCATTTCAATACTCAAAGTATTTACAAACTACAGGATGGTGTTATCTCAGAAACTAAACCTCAACAGAAATATTCCAGTATCAGCTATATTCATTGCTTCAGGAAGTTTGAATGTCAGATGTGTATTGAAATTGAATACCAACAAAATTTTACCTAGGATTCCTGTTTGTCCATTCACAAGAAGATGACAGGAAAGGGCTTTGAATGAAGAGCCTATAGATTTGGGTAACATAACTGGCATATGGCCAAGGAGAAAGGCAAAAGACAAGTAATCTAAGCTGCAATATCACTGTCATACACTTTGTTGCAGTGCCAGAGATGTTTTAAAGGGAGATTTGGCTTTTTGAACACCTTTAATAGGCTTCCTCAGAGTTTTAATTAGTAAGAGATCCAAGCAGTAGCTGACAGCTGGCAGAATCTCCTGTCGTGAGTTAAAGTCAACCTAATTAAGATTCTGGAAGGAAAACATATTCCTTCCAACACTTTTAATCAGTCAGGCTTGGTTAGAAAAGCAATATGGAAGCTTTTGCCTTGACAACAGCATAACTTTGGAAATGTGGCACTTCCAAATAATAGAGTGATTTCTTCATATGGAAACTTAGTAAATCTCCTAGTAAATCTTTGAAGCATTCTCCACCTTCCATTTAACAAAATTGTTAATATAATTTAAGACTATTTGTCAGACTTTGGAAGTCTGGCATTTTATGACAGAGACATTTTGTGCTACTGGAGTCATGGCCAGTGACGTGCAAGCTGCTCCTAAAGGTGACTCAGGATCCTTCCCCCCTGACTCTTGTAAGGATATCTAGACATTTGCAGCTTGGGTAGAAATACAAATACAATGAGCATTTAGGTTGAACGAGGTATACATGGCCAGAGGAAGATTTGTCTTCATCGGATAGACAACGGTTATCTTGTCAGCGCATGCCAATATCGCAGCCTAAACCTTGAGGTGTCCACACTCTCTGCAGCTGCTCTGCTGCCTGCAGAGCACCAGGGCAGAGGCAACATGATGGTCAGGTTTTGCCTTGGCAGCGCTATGGATACAACTGGCTCATACCCTGTGTTTCTGTTCTCAACCAAAACATGGGCGCAGCTGCCACAAGCAGCTATCACCTGTTCAAAGACAGCCCCCCCCCCCCCCGCTCTTCTCCTTCACTGATGCCAGCTCACCTGTTTTCACACCTGAGACTGGAGCTTGCAACTAAAATGTGTCTTAGCATCTCCTTTATTTTTACCAAAAAGCATTACTACCCACAGCTAGTCCAACACCTGCCCCATTCCTGGCACGAGAGAAAAAAAATAAAAATACTATTACCACTTTTTCCACTGTCTGGAAAAAAGCACCACAGATCACTGCCCAGAGTAAGAACTGTCTTGAGATTAGCATATAGAGGATTGATACAACTCCCAGCAAGTTCAAGCACCACAGGAGACATGAAGATAGATTTGAATAGAAGTTAAATCAAATTTACAATCTCAGGTCTCCACCACTTCCCCCATTGCCTTTTTCTACCATGTACTCACTTATACCTCTGTGATGACTTAACACTTCTACTTACTTGCTGCTCATTCAGCACAGGGCCTCGTTCTCCACTGCCGCATACAACATACAATCATTTATCTATCTCTCTGCAACTGTAATAAGATTGCAGGAATTCTGGTGTCATAGCATCTCATAGTCTTTTTAGACAGCTGTGAAGGACCACAGAAGGTACAAGGCACTCAGGAGTCAGGCCTGCAGTACTTAGCAGAGTGATTACAATGAATATGACAATAATCCCCCTCTTTGTAAAACAAAATCCTAGGAAATGTGTATACAGGGAGGTTAAAGCCTCTTGGAGCAGCTGCTAAGATGCTGCTTAGACTACTCAATTACACTATTAAACTGGCAGCCTCACAGGTGATTTGATTCTCTGTACAGAAGCTGTGCAGTATGAAGAGTAAGATAATGCCAATTTTAATAGCAAATTTGAGGCAACCCAGCCAGTACATGCTGCAACACCACTCTGAAAGAAGCTGTAGCAGCAAACTCACCTTTGTTTCCCCCAGTCACACCTGAATAATCTGAGAAACAAATGTAATTGTGGCAGATAACATCCCAGACCTACCGGGTGGCTCACATGAGACACCAGGAGCCCTGAGAAAAAGCACTGGGAGCAGGCATTCAGCTTGTTGCCGTTCTGTACTCCAATAGACCTGGTGACAAGCTACCCTTGCCACTGTGACAGCATTATGAATATTAATACTTGACAGAGTTCAATCTTATTTATCTTTTGGATAGTGCTTTCATACCAGCAGTACCTCCCCAAGCAAAGATTAAGAGCTATATTTTACTGAAGATGCATTACTCTTTAGGTATTCAGTTGGTTAGCAACAGGGTGATGGCTGGGAAAGCTGCATTTCCTTTATGCTACCATATGCTATAGGCAGTCTGCTTGTTTCATCCTTTCAGCATTACAAGTCTCCCTTCTTAAGTCAGATAATTTCGCTTCTGCCTTTTTCACTTCAGCTCAATATCCAACTCACAGCTCGAAGTCCAATGCTGTTAACATCTTATTCTCTGCCCTTCCATCACTGTGTTTTCCTCTGCAAACACACAGCACACAATTTATTTCCATTATCAGGACACTCTCCTTGATGTAACCTGCTGCAGCATTTGCACTGAGTACGTAGTTACAGTGCTCCCACCTCCATTGCAGCCCTGCTGCTGGCAGCCAGCAGGACCACAATAACAGGCCTCCTGCTTCAGCCCCTTTCTTCTCCCTCTTCTGCCCACACATTGCTCTGGCTACTTGCTGGGCACTAAATATCACCTGCTGTTGTGAATCATCCACAGCTGTTGTCCATTCAGCTTCCAATTGCCTCAATTTTTGAGGCTTCTGCCTGAACTTGTAGCAGATCTTCTTGCAAGGACCTGCAGCTTCCCTGCTTAAGGGCACTGCAAGTTTCTGCACTGCAGTTAGAAACCACTTTGTTTCTGAGAGCAGGAAATCTCTGTCCATAATCACTTTTTTTTCCCCTTAAGACTCTACTCCTCTTCAACCTAGAGAAATATTCTCCACAGGCTGCACTGGTTCACTGTCTTTCAAATTTCCTTTGAACTGAAGATTAGTGCCCAATTTCTTCTCTTCCTACCATGCTAAATTTCTTTAGGTCCATCTTGACTATAACCATCATCGTATAGCAAACTTTTTCCTCACTATTTATCAGCAAGATTTCTCACTAGCGACTGCAAGACCATGGTTAGAGCACATGTATCGAGAATAAATGCATTTAGAACCACAAATTTGTTTCTTTTGTCATCGTTTTGTTTTTCTTTCTCAAGGCATAACCCGCTAACTTGTGGTGAACATCACAAGTGATACAAAAAGCCTAAACCAAAGCCAATGAAATAGGGGGAAGAGTCCCTTCCATTGAGTTCAGCATGTCTGGATTAGGCAATCAGCAATAACACTTCATGGCTTTAATATTTATATTCCTGGGACATACTCAGAAATATTATACTTTGTTACCATATTAAATATACAGGTCCTGAACAGCAAAGAAACTGTTTATAATACATAAGATGGAAAGTGCACTTTCAAAAAACAAAAGGAAGGAGGAAAAAGATGCTACAAATAAACATTTAGCCTGGATTTTTAAATATTTTTCAAAATTAACTTTTAGCATGAACTAAACAAAGTCTAAAACCTAAGACAAGACGTATCAAAGCTAATACAAGATGACATGATTTTCTCTTTGAAACCATTACATGATATAGGTAATTTGGCTCATAATTTTACCATTTAATTGAAGAGTTCAGTCATAGTAAAGCATAAAGCTAATATATTTGCTTAGCTTCATATAAAAGTTATGAGACTGTGATACAAGATCTGTAGGATTTAATTTTTTTATTAAAATGTTAATACTTAGTGACCAATTTGCTGTCTCTGTACATTCTTTAATGATAGATCCTTCAACCCTGTGGTCAATTTAATAAAGCCTAGGATGCATCTTGATACTTTCTTTGGACCACTGAAGCTCAGAGAAGGCTTCTCACACAGCTGTATATATATATTTATATATATATATGCACACACGTGCTTTTTAATATTTTATATATGTACACACACACACCCCTATATAAAATACACACAAATATATAAGACACCATTATTTGATAGCTCCCCGATTAAAATCTCAGGCTATTTTTGTACTAGTACAGCATCACTGACTTAGTCAGGTTATCCTTGATTTAACAGCATTTGAGGCCCACAAACTCACCTAATATTTCATTTAGTATGTTTAAAAGATTCACCTCTCATCCAGAATATACCACCTAAATAAGTGTTACTCTCTTATAGACTCTAAGAACATGAAAAACCATTGAGGTTTCCACCATACAATTGTATGAAGTGCTAGCTTCATCCAGGAATTTAAGCTTTTTATCCTCAAAAGTCCAATTTTATACCATTTTAGGTCCACAACATTGCTTAAAAGCCTCGCTAAGCCGCTCAGATAATTAACATATCCTGCTCACATTTCTCTTCTCTCTGCCCCAAATGCGGAAACACGGCTCCTTCTCCCAGGCTCTCCTTAGGTGGTGCCACCCAGCAGCCCACAAGCCACTCAAACATTACCAGAACTACCCCAAAAGCTACCGAGTCACATGCAAACCCGTGTTTTTCCTTGGCTACCGGCGCCGGCAGGCCGGCTGGAGTGGCTCCGCAGGGCCACCAGCCCTGCCCCGCTCCCTTGCCTCTCCGCGCCTCGGGCGGCCGCGCGGGACGAGGAAGCAGCCGCCGCCAAGAGCTCCCCTGCGAGGGGAACAGCTGCCGGAGACGGGACGTGCTTTGCACCCCCCTCGCTCCCTGGCCCCCCCAACAGCCCCGTCCAGCCAAAGCGCTGGGAAACCCACGGAGCAACTGCATGCCAGTTGGTGTTCTTAATCCAGAGTTATTCCCTATCCTCAACTCAGTTCTAGACAAGCTTTTACAGAAAGAGGCAGAAAATGAATATATATGCACTTGCACCAGTTCAGGAGGAAACAACCGAAGAAGCCGTAAATCAGAGTAAGGAAGTGGCTGTGGACAGTCGCTGTTTGACACAGCTGTGCTGCAAAAGAGGCAGACTGGGAAGGAGCCACGAAGCGCTTCAGAAAATTGGGCTGGCTGATTTGGGGCCTCAGGACATGAGCTAAAACAGACCAGCCAGCAAACCACGCGGAGCAGAGCGGAGCAAGACCAGTGCCCGCGCCGCAGCGCTGCGCCCTCCCCCAGCCGGGCGCAGCGGGGCACTTTCCCTCGTGGTTTCGCAAGGCCTTAGGCCACCTTTGACCAAGCCAACGAGGCAGAAAGCAACATCACGACTCTACAGCTTTCAGAGCCACGAGTTACCAAGCCAGGCGGCAATTTGCTCATTTTACAATTTTTACTCTCAGGCCTTGGAGCTGAGGCAAATGGGGACAGGGAGGAGCAAGCAGGGACCCCGCCATACCTGAGATGAGGCAGCAGCAACAGGCAGCTCAGCAACAACCACCAGGCTGAGGCTGATCCCAGAAACCCAGGCAGCAACCCAGGAGCAACCTGGAGATAGCTCACCTTCAGCCTGGCTGTGCCCGCAGAAAACAAACTCGCCACAGCTGCAGCTCATTTCACCAAGCAGGGCTACACCTGTGGTAAAAACTGCAGCGGGATGATGGCAGTAATGCCTCTCCACATTTCAAAGCACAAAATCCTACATTAAACAAAACAAAACAAAACATTGCTTGCTATCATCTTACCACTTTGTTTTTATTTACGGTTAAAAAAACCCCCTCAGAACTTGGGTACCCCTCGAGTTAACCCTGTTCTCAGCTCAAAACACGTGCTAAAGACATTACTTACAAATTGCATATTTTAAAGTACTTTTATATGCCATTAAGATTGAAACAGCTTTACTTCAGCAAGGTGAACAGGCTTCCCCCCCCCCTTTTTTTTTGTGTGAATGAGGACTGTTGCAGTAATAGCAAAATGCATAGGCAGCTTTAGCTTTGGTTCACAAATGAATCATTAGCCTGCTCAAAAGTATCTGTAGAGTTTTTCTATCACATGAGTTAAGATACAAAGGAATTCAAAAATTATGGGCAAGGCCTTAAGCTGGTGTAAATTGGTTTAGCGCCTTGATTTCACTGGTGTTAGGCCAGCTTGCATTAGCAAGGATCTGGCCCAGGGAGTATTTGGTTGATGCTGACAGGTTTATTTATATGCATATTCATATGCAAAAAGTATTAACGAGGAGATTGGGATCGCAGTATTTAGGATTGTGATGTGATATAAGCCAAAGACAAACGGGAATCTAAAGCAAACCATCTTCTACCTTAAGCTGTTCCAGTGCAGAAAATATTTCTTTCCCACCCCAAACTGTCACTTTTCAAACAGTACAAAAAATTTTCTCTCTTCTGTAAGATCTGATACATGGTCTATTTAATATGGTATCCTGCCAGAAAAGGTGGACAGTAACTGATGCTTCAGAGGAATCTCTGCCCCGTTACAGCTGTTCTATTTGTAGGAAGCAGCACAAAAGGTGAATATATGGAGTTAAACTATTCCTGATCCCTGAGGCAATCAGTGTATTCCTTGGAGTATGAAATTTGAATGCACTTATTTTCTTAGCTTGCATAGCTCTGACTGTCCTTAGTGTATATAAAATACTTCAATCCTCTTAGAAATCCTGCCACAGTATTTGAGGTGGTGGCTCCCTCGGGCAGGGAATTCTGCAGGCGGGCTGCGCTAGATGCAAGGCCGCTGACCTAAATGACAAATATCAGATTTCATCACTAAAAGTTTACACCATAGGCCAAGGTGGAAGCATTATGAGGGGGCAGCCTGGGGAAGCTTCAACTGTCGTTGTTAATGCAGCACCTGTCCTATAAACAAAATACACTTTTACTCCATCCTCGGTGGCTATCAATGCTGGTCCTTTCAGGGAAACTAATCTTAACTTTAGAAAGTGACAAATGATTTCATAGTTGGCAAGAAGAGCAAAACAGTCAATGGAGCCTAACTGAATAAGAAATCACAAAATACCTGAAATGAAGAACATGTTTTTAATTGCTTACTTCTCTCCCACTCTAATGCCTGTCTGTGATGGATGATGTGACAGAAGAATACTCACAAATTCTAAGTAAATTAGGATTAGCAGAAGTGGCACTACATTTATCTTCTTCAGTAATAGTTCTTTGTTTCTCTTTGGTGTCATCCTTTGGTTTTGTAGTTTATGGCATTATTCAGTGCAAGGGCTGAGATAAAGGGCTAGAAGATTAATAGAGTGGAAAGAACGGGCAAAAGCCAAGTGTTCTGATAACATGCAGATTAAGGGCATTTAAGAAAACATATTATCATCAAAATATGCCTTTCCAAAGAGACAAAATTTGTTAAATTACCCAGTGCAAGAAACAGTGTTTCTGAACATAGCATAGTTTGCTTTCATGTAACTGACAAAGGAAGATGTATTAATACGGAAAACTTGTGTTTTTTATCCCACTAAGTGTGTTAGCTTGTAGCTCATTAAAAGGTGAGTGATAACAAAGTAAACCATTTAAACAGTAGTGTATTTCTAAGTTCCATGTAATGGGTACCAAGATTGTTCAATACTTGTGAAAAAAGATAAATATGTTAGTTGCTCTTGCAAAGTGTTCCAAAAAAACCTTAAGTGTTATGGCAGTGGTTGTCCAGCAATATGTAAATGCAATACACACACACACACACACACACACACACAAACACATACCAGAATGACCTAGCTAGTACTGGTGAATACTGTCTGGGAGAAAACTCTTATGTACTCTTACGTATTACAGGAAGGTTCCATTGTTCACTACCTAATTAAGCAATATTCGCAATGTTTGAGAATACAACACTGACTCAGATGACATTGTAATTGTAAGCTCATTTATTCAGCAAATACACAGAGTGCTGTAACTTTCATTTGCTGTGGTACTACAAGAATGCCTCAAATACAGGAATAATTATTTCACAAAAAGCATGCTGCTAAGGTTGAGAGAAATTAATTTGGAAACAAGTGGCATATTCATGAGTAAGTGTCCTTTGCTATTTGTATGCTCCAACACAATCCTAAGTACTTCTGAGGAAATAATTTACTTGGTCATTCAATCTGAACATGTATTTGATAGTTATTAGACTCAGACACATGTCCATAGAATTCACATATTGAAAGCTCAATTAAAATTGAATACAAGAGTGGTCTTCTAGTCATAATACAGTTGTGCTACCTCATGACAGTTAAACATAACACCCATCACATCAGATGCTGATACTGAACAATTTGCCTTGTTGTTCTTGAACCATTCTTTCTCTTTTGCCTAATTCCCAGTTTGGCGACTCATTGTTGGTACAGTTCTAAATACCTGCTGTACAGACAGTGTTACTTCTGTAAAAGCTACAGACTTTTGTGTGTTTGTGTGTGTGCGTATACACATTTGTGTGAGCATGCAAAAAAGAAAAACAGTGCAGGTGGCTCAAAATATGCCAGTAAATGTAATACGTGCAAGAACATGTAGGTAGTTTTGTTCACCTATTTTCTGTTTACCCTAATTTTTCCTGCAGTACTTGAGGGCCCTAAACAAGGTCTTTGTAAAAATTCTGAAAAAATGACTTTGCCATAGCATAGGATCTGAAGACAAAAGATCTGAAGATTAAAGCAGTACAAAAAGTACTGATATATTTTAATATAAATAATGGAAGCTAATGGTGCTAATTTGGCAAATCACTTGAGGCCTTGATTACATTTAAATATCAGACAACTTAGATTCTAAACTGAAGCTATTTTCTATTCACATTCAGATGCTGATGATTCTGTGGTAAAATATCTAAGATTTAGAAAGTTAGTAAACTTGTAGAAATAGCAGGAAAATAACATGCAATAAAGATTTATCAGGGTAAAGCAGATGTGGTATGCCACCAAATATTTCAGAGTGAAAGAGCTTTGTTGTGTTTTTTTTTCTTTCAATCCTAAACCTTAATTTAGTAAGGCATTTGGTTTAAAAATACCCCACACTAATAACAGCCGCATGTTCAAAGTATCACAGGATATCACAGTGGTCTATAGCATGAGCTGGTGACTTACAAAGCAGGTGCCAAAGACAGCACCCACAGAGACTTTAAATGGCAGTCAGCAGGGGACACGCAGCCAAGCATCTTGAAACAAGCCTCCTCTTTCCTGGGACGCTTAACCTCTCTGGAAAAGAAAAAAAGATGTGGCCCATCAACCTGATATGATCTATATGACAGATCTATGATATGTAAAATGATTTTGTTATCCCCATTCTTTTTCTTATATTCAGTTGTATTCACAGGACTCAGATGCTAACTATTGCACTGGCAGTGAATAGTATTCTTTCTGTACAGTTAGTAGAAAGCCAAGGATAAAACAGGACTATGTCCTTTGATCCCCTGAGCAGTATTTACAAAATCAGTTCAAGCATACACAGAAGACAAGTTATGAGAGCCTATGCTGAGTTCATCCCAGGAACTGGTAAAGAGGTTTTGATCTTTGATCTGATTCATAAGCATTAAAGCTTTCCCTCCAAGGGAAAAGAGTCCAAAAAACAGAAAATCACAGGCTGTGTTGTTGCCCTCTTTTCCCTTTCTAATTCCTTCAATTAATAAGCATTCAGCTCCTCAAAATACAGGATTATTTTGAAGCAATCAGATGGTGCTTTTTGATTTTGGTTATATCCTGGCAAGGTCTGATTTTTTTTGTATCACATCTGAACTGGCAACACCTACAGGGTAAAGGGTTGAGCTTGCTGCATGGCACCCCTGCACAGTGGCTGGACCCCCTCTTCGGTGGAGTATACTACCCCAGGTGTTCCTGTGCACCAGACTCCAAAGCCACCATTTCAGCTGCTACTCATGCCCTAAACAGCGTTAAACAAGCTATTTTTGATAACTAACAACATTTAACTACAGTTACTAATATCAACTCAAGTGACCATTAGGGACTCAGTGACTGCAGGCCTCGTGACCATGCAGCATCTAAGCTACCAGGACTGAAGCTCGCTTGGGCACCTCTGCACATGTACTCTTGGGTTGCACTGCAGGCTTACATGCACGTGACCGCGCGTGTGCTCTGTGTCTGAAGAGGAGCAGGTGGAGCAGAACGGCAGTGAAACCTTGGCCCATTGTCTTTCGTAATCATGCTCTTAGGGGACAGTATGTAACATTATTTGTATAGCACAGATGGCCTAGGAGGCCTGAAAGAATTAAAGATAAGTAAGCCATCCATATGTTCCTTCTAGTACTCTTAACAGTTCATTGGATGAGATCCTTCCACATAGGAATTTTAAGTGGAAAGAGTCATCATCTAGTCTAATCTCCTATGCGTCACCTAGAGTATATGAATTTGAGCACATACTACCGATGAGCTTTTTTCAGTTGACCTGTCAGAGATTTTAATCAGCAACATTCAAACACTAGAGCTGGATAGTGAATAGACTTGGTTCAAATACATTATAAACATATTTACAAAACATTTTTTGAGAAACAAGTTAGTAGTGGTAAGGTGGCCACAACACCAAAGGACTGAGAAATTGAGTGTCATTGTAACTTCTAAGCCAAAACCTCATGCTGTAGCTTTTGTTTTCATGAGCTTAGATTTCCTACAAAAGCATAACACACTAAATATTCTTGTAGACTTTGAGAAAGTCTGAAAATTCTTTGCCAAGTCTTCTTGGGCAACCCCCCCCCCGCCCCGCCCCCCAGAAAACTGTCCTCTATTTGCAGGACAAATAGAGGTTCCTATGTGCAAGATGCAAGAGGTTCCACTTAATTTTGGTAAAATCGTATAATATACATTGAATTTTTATTGAATATAAATAGATCCACAGAAATAAAATATATTTCATGGTGACCAAGATGTGTAACACAAGTTTATAACTCCTGAAAGATTTATGATCTAGTTAGAAAGATGAGGATTTATGGCAGTAAACTTGCCTCGTCACAGTTGAAGAAGTGATGAATTGTCAGAAATAACAGATGCAGCAAAATACTTCAGGTCCTATTAGTTCTCAGACTTCATCTTAAGCATCAATAATTTCCACATCTAAAAGCATAAATGCGATTAAATAAACTGTAATTAAAGAATGTTCTCTCTCATCACACCAGATTAGCTCACCTCAGACAGATTGTTTCACATACCTAATCCTAAACTGTAAAGAAAAGAATGGGAGCTTGCAAACTGGGTGACTTTAGACATACCATGCTATTTGGAGCAGCTATCCTTTAAACTGGGTCAATACAGAGGTGGATGTCAAAGCACAGTAAACAGGCACATTTATGTCATTCTTCATCAGACCTCTGATTTTCCTAGCGGTTCCAGTCTCCTGCTGTTACAGCCCAATCTTGCAGCTACATTTCAGTCAGAAATCTGAAACAAAAATAACTTCACTGAAATTTTTTGTCCTTACATATGGAGTTCCTATTGATTCTTTAGGGAAATTCTGTTATTATGTCCACTGACTGAAAGACTAAATAATATATTAATATTAAAATATTAAACAGGGAGAAGAAATAATCCAAACCTATTAAGGTGGTTCAAACAACTGTATTATTGTTCTCCACTGCTTTCCTCCCTCTGCAGTCAAAATGCCATCATCATGATTTTCTACACACTTTACAATTCAGTGAAAGTTGAAACTCTTTCGTCTGAGAAGTGTAATTCTAAGCAGGGTAATTTTCCAAGCACTGTAAGTTATACACATATTGGTTGAAAGAAAAAAATATAGCCACATTTCTTTCTGCTGGTTGTAGAGCTTCCACAGAAAAGACAAGGAAGTTTTTACCAACATGTTCTGATTAGACTCTCTTAATATTTCTTAGATATATTTCATAAATGACATCTCTCTGACGAAGTTCTTGAAGCTCATTATGAGAATCACTCAGCAGTGGATTAGCCACATGAAACTCTTCTGCACCAAGAGTTTTCCCCATACAATTGTGAGTTAAAAAAAATATTTTTTTTCCAGAAAAAAGGCTACAGTAACTAAATACATTCTGTTTTATTTTGAAGCAGTCATGTTCCCTTTTACAGACAACACAAGAGAAATTCTAATAACGGAATATTTAAATGACACATAAAATACAAAGTAACTCTAAACTGAGTTGTTTAATGCTAGTTTTAGTATTTTGGTATGAGGGATCATGTTTTTGACAAATATACATGTAGCAGTTTGTATATTAAGCATGGAATTTTCAAAAGTAGCCAAGTGTCCTGGGAGCATATTTTGCCTTGTAATTCACTGGATTAGTTTTCCTTAATCATGCAGTATAGCAGCATAATGATACTCATATATCTTGGCAATGGTTGCTTTATTTTGTATATTTTGAGTGGAAAACATGTTTACTTTCAAGTCATATTATTTATTTCCAGTTGAAGTTACCCTCATCCAAAAAGAAATGTATTATAGCTGTCTGACTGGGATCGCCTGCCCAGAGATAGATACCCCCCCTGCTTTCTACTGTGAATAGAGCAGAAAGCAGAAGCTCATTTTAGGAAAAAGGTGAGGTCCAGGCCGTGATGGCAGTGACCCTGACATGTGGCAAAGGATGAGAAATAGCTCTTGACTCCAGATAAGATCTGCAGATTTATTTGGAGAAAAGCAGTCTCTCTGACTGCTAGGGAGGGGGAATTCAGGATCCGCGACACAATTTTGATGGCAGTGCAAAAATTCTGCAGATCATATTGCTAGCTGCTAGACAGCAGGAGAGCTGGACTCACTGATACAATCCCTTGGCATTTTCTTTTCCAAATTTGCAGACTGCGCATTTGGTTTGTAAATATTTGTTGAGTAGTCTGCTTATTTTTAAATCCATAACTGCTGTTACAGTGAACACTTAACATATAATAATATTAATACATTTGTACACTGAAAAAAGTGGATATTCAAAGGAGTCCGTTCCCAACTACCTTTTATTTGTATGCATTGCAGAAATGTCCTATAACACTCTCTATGAATTGCAAACCAGTTAATAAAACAATTTTTCTGATTTGCTGTAAGGACAGTATTACAAACCAATTTTTTTTTTGGCCAGTAAATTGGATTTTGTTTGGAAAATTGAAGGCAATAACATGTCACATTACATACACACACACAAATATTTTTTTCCTCTCATTTCATCTGTCAGAAAGATCTTGTCTATTCAGGATGAAATTTCATTCCCATTTAATGCAAATGAAGTAATTCAAAGTTTACGCTAACAAATTATAAAAAGTAGGCAAGGAAGCGGTCATCCAATCTGATAACTTTTAATCAGAGAACTGGTATCAGTTCTATTATAAGAAGATCAATAAAGTCAAACACAATGGAATTGTTTTTCCACCCATCAACTTTGAATTTGGCTATTTAATTTCAAAAGGACATTTTATACAAGTAAGGTACCACTAGTACATGAGGCTGTAGGAACCAATCTGAGAAATATTACTGGAGGGGAAGAATGGCTGAAATGTTCAAGGCACTGAGTGAAGAGATCTAGGTTACACTCCTGCCTGTGCCACTAAATTCCTTTCAAGCCCAGGGCAAATCACTTAAGGCCTCATGTTTCAGTCCCCATCAATGAGAAGAGATCAGTCCTTTCTGTCTACCCTTATAGATAGGCATCCCTTAGCTTCAAGAACTGTTGTTCAGTTTATGAATATATGTGTGCATGCATACACACACACACATATACATACATATAAACATATGTATATATTTATAAAAAAATGTATATATTTTTAAAGCTAATCTAGACAAAACCACATATATGTAATCTCCACTTGAAAGTGGAGGACCTCTGCTGTTGATTCTAAACACTAACGCTATGTAAAATAGAAAATAAATAATCTCCACAGAATTTGATACCCCAGTGCAGAAGCAAAGGGATATGGAAACGTGAGTGTGGGAGGGTGACTGGGAAAACACGTGCACATGTGTGGGTGTGTATTTTTGTCTGCATACTTAGTTACCCTATGATTAATCTGAATTCTAGGGAAAGAGGAGTGAAACATAAAACCCAACAACACATGGATAGCTTAACACTTCTGATTTTGAAAAGGGCAAGTGAACAAATCTCTTTCACTGCTGGTGTTTCAATACAAAGACATGCAACATATGAAGCAACATAATTTACTTTGACACACCATCATTATTTGTTAAGATAAATTAATAAACAGCACCTTTGGGTGCAGCCAATTCATTCAGTTCCTGTCACAGTTGATTAGAATATCTGACTGAGCTGTAATAAAACTGAGTGCATTAATATATGATAGTTTCCTTTGTTTACTTAATGCAGAGCAATTACCACTTGTTCATTCCACCAATCACAATTTTCTCATAAACAGTGAGCGTTTCTAGCTCTTGCTTACAGTGTTGAAACGAAAAGGGTCATTACTCACATTTTATTATTGCCCAGAGCTCTCAGTTACTGTGAAATAGAGGAGTTGTGGTGATTTAAATATGTAACATGTAGTCTAACTAATCACATTTGTTCAAAAGATCTATGATTGGCAATATTAAAAGAAAAGCACAATGTATGAACATTTTATAAATTTAATCTTAGAATATTCTACCTCTAATATTAATGATATTCCAATAGTGTGTGTATACTTTAGACAATTTCTCATCACCTTGAATATTATAAATAAGAGTAATATTCATGAATCATCAATATTACATTCTATTACCATTGCCCTTTACAAAATGTGTTCAGATCATCCTAATTTAATTTCTCACTTTCTGTTTCCTGAGAAAATAAAAATACTTCAAGTTGATTTTTTAAACTGTCTTTGATTGCCATTCTCCACTGCGATATTGCAAATTTATTTTCCAGTTACTACTGTACATTATTTCTCAGTATCCCTCACTCTTGCTCTCATTTTGCTGCTGTTGCATCTTTTTTTCTGGTGCAGGAATGTTTTCCTGTAGTAGGCGTATAATTACTTTAATCAGGAACTTTCCATAGGGAACAATAATACTGTTGCTTTATTCTATTCAGTCTTCCTTACAAGGACCTCACAATCTTCTAAGGTTACCTCACACCATTCCAGCAAATTAAAGAGTAGAGTATTTTATACTTTGTAACCGCTGTTCACTACCAAAGAGATGTGAATGCTCACTGTAAATGGGAAGCGGGCCCAAGGGGTCAAATTAAGTCCCAGCTGAATTTTGTATCAATACGGCCATTGACTTCAGTCAAACCAGAATTTCATTTTCTGTCCATTATTTATGCTTAAGATCTTTATTGCATCTGCTGAACTTTTCCTCCTTATAACAGGCTTCACTATAATAGAGATCAGTGGTCTGAACACAAGACTGGCTGGCAGGGATCCCTTAGTTCTATTACTGGTACTGATGTTCCCACTGTGGCTTTTGATAAGCTAATGAAATTTAATTTAGTAGGAGCTGTAGGTGCTAAACATACTGAAAATCCAACCATTTTCAATAAGGAGCCCAATTACGGTTTAAATCACCTAACTTCAGGTGGCTAGGTCCCCTGTACCACTTATAAATTTCAAGCCATAGGCTCACAGTTGCATTATCAGGATTAATCTGTAAATGCAAGATAATTTGATAAGCATTACTATCCTATAGAACCACTTACACATAAACCTTATCTCAAACCTTCTGTGGAGCCTTTGAAACTATAATAGGCAACAAGAACAAAAAATTTGTGAGCAGTCAGGCAGCTGCTTTCTCTACACTTTGGAGTCTGATTATGGATCAACCATAATAAGAAATAAGAGAAACCATTACCATTAATATTTATTGGAGGAATATCATCTATCTAGTCACTTCTATGGCTTTTATTTGCATAATAAGAATGTCTCATACTCATTAATAGACTTTTCTGCAGATTACCTCTGGGATTTTCTATTCTTTGAAGACAAAAAAATGAGGCATCAGCTTTGACCAAGGTCAGATAGAAACTTGGGCTGAATTGCAAACTGAAATCCTGAAATGACAGGGCAGTTGCCTATCAACAGTCATTTGTCCACCATCCTATGGTATGAGTTAGAAATCTGAATATTTTTTGATGTTGCATTGACTTGCTTTCTTGTGTCACAGAGCATATGGAGCACAGTATGATTCAACAAAACATTCATCGCACATGGGGGAACAGCAGTTTTTAGAAGCTACAACAAGGTAATTCAGAGATATCTAAATGCAGCTTGCTGCAGTCCCACCAGACACAACTCCGTGCTAAATGCAGGTACAGAAGAAGGCAGCACTCATTGCCCAAGCTGTTGTAGCCTACAGGCAAAATCGAGGGAATTAAGGTTTTTAAGCTCTTCTTTTTTTCTTGTTGCTGTTGACCTGTCAGTTTTCCACACAGGGTGAAAATGGAGCCAGTGGCTCCTTTGGGAGCAGTTCTGTGCGTCACACACCTGGGCCACCTTAAAGCCTCACGGGGTCACTGAGTGGTAGTAATTCCCTCTGTGAAAACAGTAGCACCTCAAATTGTGGTACAAATACCACTATTGGGAGCCTCAGATGTAAGGAAGAATTGACCAGAGGTTCTTTTTACATATCTTTGCTAGAAAGTAAATATTTCATGGCGCTGGCACTTGGGCCCCTTCTCTTCCATTTAATTAAGAAATGCTGAAATGTGGGGAGTCATGGATGATAAAGGCCTGATCCCAACCCCACTGAAGTCAATGGAATGACTCTGATAAAATGGGCTTCACATTACGTGCTAAGTGCCATGTGGTTTTACTAATTGCTGACATAACCACTGTAATATCGGCAAAGCCTACTCTGATGAGCCTTAATATTGTTTAATGTGGGCAAGACATGATGGACGAGAGAGGGATCCAAGCACCTGACAAAAAGTGCAAAATCTCCTTATGCTGTTTTGGGTGTCTTTTAACATTTCCATTAAGGTTTAAGACATATGTATTGCTTTTCCTTTTACTGCATGCTTTATGGAGAATAATGTAAACAATGAACTGCAGTTAAATCCTGCAGAGTGCAGCTCAAAGACAAACAAACAGAGTTTACACAGTTATCCATCATTCAAAAATAAATGACATTCTACATTTACTTGGTGCTGTGCATTATGCCATCTTTATATGTATCTTCAAACTTCATTAATCCTGGCCCCAGATGGCAATATGGACTAAAGTTTCAAGATGCATTGGGTTTGGTAGCAAGGGTGGCTTAAAAAGACCCTTATTTCCCCTGCCCTGAATATTTGCTCCCACCATTATGCCAGTATTCCCTGTCCCTTCAGATGATTTGATTTGGCTGTTTGTGAAACAATGCTATATCTGGATCACTGAAGTTACCTGGATTAAAAATAAATCTTCCTGCTGCCCTATCCTTCTCCTCACACCCATCTTCCACTTCTTACTCCTGACCTTGTTCTCACCTCCATATGCACTATTGACAGAACATTTACAGGTAGGAACTGGGCCAAGTCCATTGGGTCTATTAACCCACCTTTCTCCTGATATTCAGGAAGCTCAATGTGATCTGCAACGAAGTGTATAGGGAATACATATGGGAAAATAAGTTCCTGTGAGTCTTCAGCAAAACCAAGAGCAAAAGAAGGGGCTGAAACGCTTCTCACCAGACAAACAAAATGCTGCTGTCACACCAAGGGAAGAAGAGAGGGACAAAGGCCGAATGGATAAATCTTATACTGACAGGTCAAGAATTGGCAGGTGCGACTGGAGTGGGGCAAATGGAGACAGCTTTTTCTAGCTACCTAAATTCTATAACAGGGATTTTATAGAATAACATTCTATAGGAGCTAGATTTTCAATCCTTGTCTTGCAAAAAATGTAAGTTTATAAAACATAAATATAACAGAAGTATAATAAAAGCATTAATTTATTTTAAAATCTTAACACTCAACTATCATTAAGAGGTAAATATATTACTTAAATACTACGTTAACAAATATCATCAACATGACGTTTGAAATGGAGTTACTGGTGTCTGCACTATGAAGTACCCCAAAAATACCTGTAGACAATAGCTGTTAGTATTCAAAGGGTTCCAAAGAAAATATCCACGCACTTATGGCCAATATTTTGTTGTGAACAGTTGGAAAGCCAGTAATTGTATACATTTTGGATCAATCATTATTCTCTGCAGTACTGCTGAGAAACTGTCAGTTCCATTGCCAAATATGATCCTTAGAATGTAACCTCAATCAAAAGATATGATGATAACACTGATTTCAAATCCAATAGTTAGTTTTCCAATAAACTCCTGACATAGTGGCCATTATCTTTTCTCTATGAATCATATTTTGATCATGATCCCTTTTTATGATTGCATCTTACAGTGGATTTTTATTATTATTATTAAAAAGAACACATCTTAAGGCTTCTTTCCTTCTTGTTTTCATTTAGTCTAGTATTTTGCATTATTTCATTGCACTTAATAGCAGACTTTCTCTTTCGTTTATTTAATGCTGCATTTATTTAACCTTAGTTTGAGAGGAACAAATGCTTTTATGGTTCAGACAAGAAGTCTGAATAAATTGGTGCAGTGAACGTAAAGTCCACAGGGTAATCTGTAAGTGTAGATTATGCTTTCTATTATAAAATACCACTGTGAAGTACTTACACCTAAAAGCTGTACTAAATTTTAACAGTACACCATAGCTGCAAATCTATATTTTAAAGTGCTGGGATGTTTTCTGTTACCAAATAAATTTTTATCTGTGGAATAGAAATATGGCTTTGGAAGCCTATAAATATGAGCTTTCCTTGCCTTTGAAGGTTATGAGATTTATATTAATATGAATTGCAAGTTAGTAGCAAAGACATACTGTAACTTACCATGATTAGGTGAAGTTAGTAATATGCCAGAAAACTGCTTCCTTGTATTACACGAGTCCTCTTTGTGGGAAGATAAAAAGAACAATATAATGAATAACATATCAGGAAAAAAGACTCTTAAGTTTTTCCAGCATTTCAAAGTAAATGTACCCTATTTCGTATTTCAGCATGATGTATATTAACCATTTGTGGGAAGGGGCATAGGTAGCAATTATTATTTAAACTAAAAAATAATTCACATAGAATTCGCAGGAACTTTTATTTTATTTTATTTTATTTTATTTTATTTTATTTTATTTTATTTTCTATCATTGTTAAAAGTAGTCTGTACCATCAATATCATTTCTCATCCAGCAACCTCAATATGTATGTGGTAAAGATGAATGGGTGAGGTGTTTAGAGTTAATGATCTGTATCATATCACATCCATTTAACTAAAGATATATAATCCCACACAGTTTTGTTTATATTGACTCTTATTCAAGAACTACATCTTCAAAAGGCCATCATGCTATCCTGACAGGTTAGAAAATTAAAATACATAAGACCATAAACTCAACTTTCTGTTTTTTAGATACTCTAGAGAGTATTTGATAGTTTTAATTCTTATATCTTACAGTGATATTAGAGTAATGTATCATCAAATTACAATCACATTGCATTTTATCATATTAATTTTATTTCTGCTTTAGAAACATTTAGATTTCATTATATTTTTGCTAGCAAGCACAGATATTCTGTATCTGAGTGTGCACGAGTGTATGGATATTCTGAATAAATGCATCCGATTTCAATCACTACTATGCACTCCTATGTACTGTGTCCTTTTATGTACACAGAATGAGATTCACCAGAAAGTAAAGGTTACTACCAAGAAAGAAAGTAATTTTAATTAAAATAATTGTAAAAGGTTTTAGGCAGTATTAGATGTAGCCTTTGGAACGTGAATAAATTAGTATGTTCCCTGAGATCAGTGGTGTCCTTGATTTCTTGGTTAATACTACCTTTTGGGATTACACTAGCGTGCCTGAAATCAACTGATAAAGCTATAGGTAGTTCTGCTGGGTTGGGCCAACAGAACTGACTGGATACACTATATTTAGATAGTACATTTTCATCAAATAATGCTGAGGAGTGGGGAATGATTTTCATTTTCTGACTTTTTTTTTACTTATCTTTAATGCAGAGGACTGTAGGATATGGTTCACTAACCTCAATAAGTTATTTATAGGGCAAATATACTTTTCCAAAGTAACCAATATCAGGTGTGATCTTAAATATATATTATCTTTTAAAACTAATGAACCATTCTCCACAATCTATGGTAAAATATTTATCACATAGCTGGTTTCAGGTGCTGAGCATGTGAGCACCCTCATACATCCAAAAGACGTAGAGCAAAGTGATAGCAGAATCCAGTGGTCTCTGGTCTTTCATACATTATGGAGCACAGACCATGTCAGTCTCCAATATCCAACACAAGATCAAAGAGCAAGCAAGAAGCTGCAGTTTTGCAAGTTTTAAGTACTATGTTCCCTACTACTGGAATGTCTTGGATCTGAGCCTTCATGCTGCTGATATGGAGACTGCGTGGATAAGAGACTGAGTCAGGAGAGTGCAGGGCTTGAAAGGTGTGCAGGCTTTCTCTGTTCTGCAGATAGGTGCAGTTTGCACATGCAGGGGCAGGGCAGACTTGAGAAGTCAGAAGACAGTGATAATGGCATAGCCCTGGTTTGCAAAGGTGTAGAGAGTAAGGTGGAAAGTTAAGGGACGGTGTGACTCCTGGCCATGTGACATTTTGGAGCACAGCTTCCAGGCAGAGCCCAGCCAGCCCAGCTTTCTGCAATTCTGAAAAACATAGGTGCCTACAGCAGAAGAAAGAAGCAGAACTTCCAAATCAAACAGTAAATATCAGCATAAGCTTTCTAAATGCTTGTCCATAACTGCTCACCACCTCAGAGAAAAATCTCTTCAGAAGGTAGTCATAGACTTTGTCTCTTTCCTGCTCAGCAGCAACAAAACTCACTCAAATAGCCCCAACACCACTGGAGATGATATGGTCTGTTGGATTTCTACTTATTTACATGGACTACTGACAAGTCCAAATAGTTTGGAAATGGAGATGTGAGAGATCACAGAACCCTTCTAACGTATATTTTGTCAGAAGACCATAATACAACCTGAGCAGGATACACCAATTCATAAAACAAATGAAAACCTTTGGACTGAAGGAATTTGGCTGTGCCAGTGATAAGATCCACTCTGCTGGCAGAGGAGACTTACAGAAGGCACCAGAGGACACGGTGCCAGGTCTTTGAAAAGAGGCGATATGCACCTCTGCTCTGCATGTAGTAGACTACATGATTCAGAAGACTGAAGGCAGTCAAGGAGTCTCTCTATGGAGCTTTGTTGGCAGACCACAAGTTTAAGCAACGGCTAATTGAAAAAACAGATATTGCCTCCTTGAGCCCCATGAATAAATGCTGGGACAGAATCATGTCTGGGTGCTGAGAGTAATTTTGCCTCTGTTCTCTTTCTCTACTCATGAAATGAATGTAAGTTTTGGCTCTAAATTAAGAAACGAGCCTCTGTGGGTAAAAATTTTATATATTGTGCTATGCAGTTCTCATGGAAAATTCCTTCTGTGTCATGCTTTCTACTTGGCAATCTGTGAAACTACTTTTTCTCTTTTACAACTGCATGAATGTGTAAAACTCCTGTTCCTACTCTCAGCTAATTTTCACTTTCTTTCTATTTTCTCATCTCTGACTTCTTTCTTTAAGGATTGTCTCCCTTACATCATATCAGGGACAGGAAATGGAAGCAAAATTGCTGAAGAACGTGAATCATCAAAAGTATCTTAGGCTATAGATGTTAGGTACAAAACAGCGTCAGTTACATTTTGGAGTATCATGACACTCACGGACAGTGGTAAAGCTGAGCTATGTCAGGAAACAAAACACTTGGGCCCAAAAAAGGGACGGAAAGAGAGAGAAGAGTGAAAGGAACATAAAACACCAGTGAAAAAATAGATTTCCAACAATACTAGTCTTTTCCCTGTTAAGAGACTGTTTAGCCCAGACACTGGGGGCTTTTTTTATAATAAAAGTGGAAGCTTTGTGGATTTTTAGTTCAAAAGCAATAGCAAATTTCATTGACCATGGGCACATCATCATTCCTTTTCTGCATTCAAGTGGTAGACTCTCAAAGAAGGAATTATCAGAGTTTGATTTTTCTCTCCTTCATGCTTCAATCCAGCAATGCATGTAAGCAATATGTGCAGTTTTAGATAGCTGACAAGTCCCCTTTTGTGTTAACAGGGCTGAAAGATTTGCAAATTTTATGTGCCCTCCTGGATAGGAGTGACACCAATGCAAAGGACAAATACCTTCACTCATGTGAATGGTCTTCAGAGTGGAAGCAGGCAATGAAATACAAACCAGCTCCCTGGAACTGAGATGTAAAAACACCATCCCTCGAGGGAGAGCAGGGATACTGTAGCCTTTTGGCTTTTGTTGCATCTTTACATCCTTTTACTTCAATGATATTTTGTTATTTTGATCACAAATCTTGCTGTGTTTGGTGATGAATTGCATTATGTTAGACATTATGCTCTAGGCCTTAATTACATAGCAGTTGATTCACCCAAGGAACACAATCCCTTGTATAATATCACACCAAAATATTTATTTTTCAGTAGAATAATTTCTTTGTTTTTTTATGCTAAAAATAATGCATGTGACACGTTCAGTTATGTTTATGCTGGTTTTAAATGTATTTCATAAAATTTTATGATTTCATACTTCTAGTGTCGGACTTTGGTGGATTGATTAAGAGCCCAGTGAGTGACTGTAGGCCAGTGAAGACATAAGGAAAGGGAGAGGTTTGCACTGTTAGAAGCTTGGACTATGACTTTGTTTTGTAGTAATTAGCCCTAGAGCAAACAGTTTAATATTAGGTTAGAACTTTTATCTGGTCACAACAAAATCAATCTAGAGAACAGCTGACAAGCAGCAAAGAAAAAAAAAGATAAAATGAGGAAAATCAATATGCTGATTTCTGAGCTTACACACCCGGAGCCATTAGCTTTCCATATTGAAAATTTTATCATTCACAGACACCCTTAATATTACTTACATATGTTACAGATGAAGGAGAGAAGAAAGAAATTAAATTTGCCTACAGCAGAAGGAGATTTTAGAAGCATAAATATATATTTTTACTTAAAATTTAGTATAAAATGAAATGAAATATTTATATCTATACATCTAGATTACCTCTATGTTTTCTGAATAAATATTATGCCAAGGAACATATCAATATTGCAAATTCTAGTCTATACCAGTCTATCGCTACAACTGCTGGCTAATTTTATTTGAATGCTACTCTGTCATCAGAGTATGGTTCAATTACTGTTATATACATAAATATAGCTGTTGCCTGGCATTTAGAATACTCTTGCCTTATGTTCACTGATTTTTTTTCTGTCAAATACAAATCTATGTCCTTTTAGCTCCCCCCATTAATTATTATAATCAACACCCCCACTAGCTTTTTCTGCAGCTTTAACTTCTAATTTTAACTTCAACTTTAACCTTCTGTTGCTTTTGACTCATCTGCATAGGCTGAATAAAAGTCATGAGGCTTCTTCCTGCAAAACCCTCTGGAATTAACCTTTCCACCCTGCCCAGACTATTAACAGACATATCCACCCCTTCTCCTCTCCAACTGCAACCACTGTTATCTCCTAGTCTCTGATCCTGACACCTGCAACCTCGTCCTTTAAAATCTACTCTAGATGCTTCTCTAAAGATCATCTTCTTGCTTGCTTATCGGACTAGATAACTCAGTTTACCTCCTCCTCAATCTTTTTTTTTCCAGCATGTGAAATAAATGCTTCTGGCCCTTATTACAGTGCCTCTCAAAGCTCATTTCCTTGCAGCCTATTGAGTTGTTTCTAGAGCAACTCTCGATGCAGTGATTCAAAAATGCAATCCGCGATTTTCCACTTTGCCAACATATATCTTCAAAATTCTCTCATACTTAAGAGTTTACAGCTTTACAAAGGAGGAGTCTTTACCTACTTTATCTTCCTGCATGTCGTTTAAAAAATTTCACCTCTTCCACAGCACAAAAAGAAATCTGATTCACCAGGAGAGAAATATGACTGGTGCTCCTGGATGGCCAAGAACTGAACACATCCCGTTTCCACCACTAAGCTATCCTTCTAACTTATCTTTCACTTACCCTCTTTTTGGAGGTATTTCTTTTGCTTTTTCATAGCCTAGATGAATGAGAACTTTGTATATGAACAATCATTTTTTTACATTTCAGGAGTACTTTCCCCTACCATTTAGTTAGCAATGATGATCAACATAAAGAATTACAGAAGACTAATTTACTAGAGTTTCCCAGCAATTTTCCCTCTACAAAGACTCAGAGGACCAAGCTCACTCTCAGTTGTGATGGTATAAATCTAAAATTACCTTTCATTTTTATTTTATCACCCAGTGATATATCAGCACAATGAAGAGTTAAGTTCCAAGCTCCATAGCCACAAAATGTAAAGAGGATATGATCAGGGACAAACAAGGAGAAAGACAGAGGAATAAAAACAGGCAGAAGAGGAGAGTGAAAAAGTATATGAACAAATACATACTGAAAATGGAATTAGAGGACAGCGTCATCTCTTGATGTGCCATATTGAGAAGTCGCTGATGTAGAAGAAATAGAAAATGACTTATATTTGCACAGAATCCTATAGAAAGACAGAACAGTTTGTCTACATGATAAATACCAAAAGGCTAACTGTAGGGTCAGGAAGTTAATTCAAAAATCAAGACTAATGTAGATTTCCTGAAATAACCCTTGTGATCAACAGCAGTACCCTCCTTTTATATGTTTGCTTAAATAATAACAATAATAACAGGCTTAGTAAACATCTAAAAACTTTTCTAGTCAGAAGGGGATTTTATGTTTAGTTCTGAAGAATGGCACTCAATACCAAGATGAAGGGCACCCTTATAAAAAGCTATATAGATGGATTGATAAGAAAGAGCTGAATTAGGGAAAGGGAAAATGTGTTGAAGATTGAGAGAGTGTTTTAGAGGGAAAAACTGGAAGCAATTAAAGAAGATTGAAAATTACAGAAAGAAACAGCCCTGAGGAAAACATAGCTACTATAAAAGACATAAAAGAGCACTGGAAAGGGAATCAGAAGGGGGAAAAAAAAACACGGAGCCACAGTAAGCTATTATAGCCCTCTTGTTTTATGGAAGACTTAACTTTATTCCAAATTTTGCAATCTCTCACTTTTATGGTGGATGTAGCCACTTTCAATAAAACATGAAACTGTTTTCCTGGCCCATGCCCAGGCGGAGGCGGCAGCGGCCCCGGTGCCTACGGCCCCGAGTGGAGCACGCAGTGATGCTGAGCTTCACGCATGCCACTCCTGTCCAGGCACCAGGGGCAGCCGGGAGCCTTCGCTGGGTTAAACGCCAACGTTTGGGCAGAAAGTTGTGACTGTGGAAATTGCTGGAAATTGCTGAGCTCTCTTTGATACACCGGGATCTTTTCATTTGTTTCTTCTACCTTTCCCTCCCGCCACTTAACAGGGAGAGTGAACAAGTCTTGCTGGATTTACCTCAGCAAAATGGTAAGATATGAAGGTACTGATGCTTAATCACATTAAACTGCTCTAGACCCACCTGGGACATGCACCAAGCCCTGCCTGGTTACTGCAAAGGGAGCTTAAACCCACCAACATCTCCCATGACCTTCCGTCAGTCTCACAGCATAGGATGGGCTTCTCTAGGAAGTAAACAGATATACTCAGACTTTTTTTCTTCATTTCAGAAGTAGACAGTAAAGAGAATGTGTGATTTCAGAAATCTCTAAAACACAGCCTACTTTTTTATATTGCCACTTACATTGCTTTGGAGAGACTAAGTTCCATCAGAACCAAGAGGGTTTAAACTTTTACCTGTAAACTAGTTTATACTTGACTTCAGTATTTTTTAATGTATATGCCTCCAAGGTAGTAGACGTTGTAAAAACTTAAATTATTATTATACCTTTTAGCCAAAGGGGAAAAAAATTAGAATCAGACTTCTGCTTTGGAACTTTAACCTATCAGAATTGCATCAGGCTCCGGTTTTCACACTGGCAAGGGACATGCTGTAGCATGCTGAATAGGATTCTTTATCTAACAGTGACACCTGAGAGTGTTAAATTACAAAATAATTTCCAAGTCCAACTACTGGAAAAGCTGCCTCCACTGGGGTTAGTCACAGTTCACAGGCAGGAGCAATTTTACACTTTCAGTGACATCTTCTTTTAATATATTTTTTTAAAATCTGTCTCCTAGAAGTTTTTGTCCTATGTTGTTGCTAGAAGACTTACACTTTAAATGTCAAAGTCTATCAGGAATGAAAATGTTCCTGTGGGAAGGTGAATCAACTCATGTATTAATCACTAAAGGAAAGCGTGACATGAGGGAAACTTTCATGTTTAGAGAAGCTAAATCTGGGACTATTCATAAAACAACCGCTCAGTTCCAACCTTTGATTTTCAGTCATAATCAATATAATGGGATTGGTTATACAGGCAAAGATAAGAATGGGAACAAGTTGTTTAGAGAGGCCATTATAAACCTCGTAATGATATTAATAAAGCCTAGGAACTAAGTATCTTGACATGCAATGCAATTAGAATTCCTTTTAAATATGGGATATTATTCTCATGACCTTTATTGGGGCTTTTAAAAATGTTTTAATATGTTAAAACAGACATTCAATGTTTCTCTGGGATGGATGTATATAACAAGAGAGATCCTTATGGGAAAACATTTGAGTGAAAAGGTATGAAGTCACTGAACCGAGTACTTTTCCTAGAATTAATGACAATTTTTCTCATATTTTTAACCAAAATCTACTGTTCTTTGGTTCTGCACATACTGAAGCAGAAGCATAAATCTATTTACATGATGAAGTCCTTTTATATTTATAACTGCTAATTTCAGTACAGAAACTGCAGTAAATTGTGGAATATAAATTACTGCCTGATTTCATTATTATATAATTGTATTCTAATGGCCTAGACTGGTTACAGTGTTTGGTTATACTTCTTAGTATACATTTAATAAGCATTATTGCATTTGAAATGCTAAATATTTCACATCTGATAATGAGTAATTTTTCCTGGAAAATAATATCTCTAATACATAATGGAGTGCAGCACTTCATATAACATTGTGAAATACAGAGAAATATTTTAACTGGCTTTACTACATTAATAAAGAATGGACCAAATCCTGAGGATCTTATTAAAACATAACTGATGAGCCTCAATATCCAGTAGAATAATATTATTCCATCATAACTCTTAGTAATTCCAGTCCAGCTCAGTATGGCTGTGCCAAAAGCAGCATTAGCAACTTACCAAGTGTCACAAAGTTATGACTGAGTTCTACGTGCAAGATTTGAAACTCAAATCAGAAGCGAGATCCCACGTCCAGATCTTCCCTAGATAAGTTTCCCTTTTGAGGAGGAGTGGGAGAGATGCTCCACTTTCTGTCTTTATACAGATTTACACATGATCAAATGAGCTGTAGTAAGTTGCTTAGCATAAGCAGGGGTTTATATATACTTACTTACATTACATTCAGACCATGAAGACCACCATGGAACCTAATAAAAGTTAACTTCTGTGGATCTAGTCTTGTGTTTGAAAATTTTACTGTCATGACCTAAAAGCAAAGGATTCTGAGTCCAACCAACAAAGGCTTCGGTCTGTTTTTCAGGTGCACCACACTGATTCCCAGAGCGACCAACTTTCGTCCTGTGAGCTCGTGTTCTTTCCTCAGTTCAGCAGTCCCTGTATTCATCACAGCTAGAGAGCCACCTGCTCGCTCAAGAACTAGCATTTCAAATAGGAAACGTTAAAGTCTTCTATTGCTTTGCTGTGTCTCAGAGTGTCAGAGTTACATTTCACGAGAATTTCAGACATCTGCATAAGATGCTGCTAGTAGACCTATAAATATTATTAGATTGCAAAGTCAAAGAAGTACTCATGGCTTCACTATTTATTTTTATTTAGACACTGTTCATCAAGCTTTGTTCATGATGGCATATGTAAAATACAAGCCCAAGAGGGTCAGATTACATCAATTTATAGCATGCAATCATCAGGGTAAAAAACCCATCAAGCTACTGATAAGCTTTTTATAGAATGATAATGTCTGGCTTTGTCTGTCTCCTATTATCATAGCTGGAGTTACACATATATCTAAGAGTTCTGGAATCGACATTAATATTTTTGTTTCTACTTCTAAAAGTTCTTGTTTCAATGAAAGTTAAAGAAAATAGAAACTAAAGGCTGAGTATTCTAGATAACTGATGCCTAATTGCAGATATCTAAAGTCCTGACCATGCAAACACCAACCATGTACCTAGCTTTGCTCCTACAGCTATTCTGTTTAAAATAAAGAATCTACTTGGAGGGTGAGGGGACTTTATTGCTTTAGACCCTGATCTCACTCAAACAAGACAGGGAGCACTTGCTATAGGTTTTGAGATGATCCTGGGCAAAAATTCTTGAAACTTTGTCATGGATGTTTGCATGTGCATGTGCAAGTGTGTGTATGAGCAACCTAACTACTAAGTGTGGTATTGACTATGCCACATGGGAAATAGTTACATCATCATTTTAAACACTCAGGCTAAGAAAAAAAACAATTATAATAGGCATGTGCCTTTCTACGTGCATTTAAAAATCTGAGCATACAGCTAAATCACAGCCTTTGGGACTCTTGGTAAGTTACTCACGCTGCCTCCTGGCAATCAGACTAACTGCATATGAAAGAAGTTACTAAAGAGATGAGATTTGTCTTTATTTTTTCTTTCCTACAAAGGTACATGCAATAAATAAGAAACTAATGGTCTAATTCAGTGGTGCTGAGCGACAGGACGCGAGGCAACGGGTACAAACTGAAACACACACAGTTCCATCTGAACATGAGGAAAAACTTTTTCACTGTGAGGGTGACAGAGCACTGGAAGAGGTTGCCCAGAGAGGTTGTGGAGTCTCCTTCTCTGGAGATATTCAAAACCCGCCTGGATGCAATCCTGTGCAATGTGCTCTAGGTGACTCTGCTTGAGCAGGGGGGTTGGACTAGATGATCTCCAGAGGTGCCTTCCAACCTCAGCGATTCTGTGATTCTGTAATCACCAAAATACAGATTAGCATTCTTATGCCTTAATATATCTTTTTTGCATGCTGCACATTCAAACGATAATGTAAAAGAAACCCAACAACCCATTGCTTGCAAAGCCAAATATTGAAAAGCTGGAAAATGCCAGAAAAAGAAATTGCTTGGCTTGCCTAATTAATGGCGTTTTACAAATGTCTGCTGAAAAACTGAGAACACAGAAGAAGCTTTAAAACCTAGCCAGATCTCTACAAAAACAGCCAAAGTGCATATCCACAATAGCAAGATTAGCAAAGGCATCTCACTAAAAAACAGTTCAGGGCTGTTCTCTGAAGAACGAAGATGGCAAAACTCTCCAGGCAATGGCTGCCATTTCTTGAAATGCATAAACAAAGCATTTGCCCTATCCTCATGAGCATGCCTGAACCTGCTTGGATGAAACATCCTTCCCCTGCAAAATGTCAGTGACCAGTAGAAGGTGACCTTGGAAAATCTCCATCACATGGCTCAAGTTTGGCAAAATGACGGGCTTGAAATGAAGGCCATGGAGTGGAAGCGTTCACCTGCCCTTCGGATGTTGGCACCCGCTCTGCCCGGAAACACCGTTCTGCCCTGCTGCCTGCAGCACCTTCTGGAGCCCTGCTCCAGTCTTCACTCTTCCACGCCAATCACAATGATACTAATGCTCCCAAATTTTCAATAACTTGCAATTAAGTCTTTGTTAATTACTTTACATTTTATTACCCAATATTTTCTAATTTGGTTACATTAGCAACTACTGAAGGCCAGTTAAAGTTCTCAAAAGTTTTCTGTAAGGGATAATTCAACCACCATGTATTCTCCTTCATTGCTATCAGCCCTGCACTCTCTCCTACCATCTTCATAAAAGAAAGTATTTTAAAATTAACAAAGTCTCTAAGATCATCCTTTATTTCCAAAATTCTTCTAATTGCAGTAACAGTTGGCTGAGGCACTTTTATTTGTCAGACTAACTTCTTGTTTCACTAATTTATGGAGTTTTGATGCTTGAAACTCTTTCAAATAGTTTTATTATAGCTTTGAGTTTGTTTGGTTTTCTTATTCCAGACTTTGGTAGAAATGATTGGGTTTTGAGTTCATTATATTATTTTAACCCCCTCCACTTCTCCATGATTTGTGTGAATCATTAACCAAGTTTTGATAGTTATTCTAGGCAAGATTACTCCTGATGGTTTCATAATATCATACTTGGTTAGCAAATAAGTTTAAATGAAGAAGTCTTAGCAGTAATTTCTAAAAAGCTGCAAAAAAGGCATTTCTTTTTATTCTCTGAATAACATTCTCTCTAATTAGGTGCAGACTGTTAGGAAGACTGCGTCATTCAATGGACAGAAGCCGGGATTGTGGCGCAGGCCATAGTTAGATGGGCACTTTAATCTTGTACATGTCTGTGCTACTGCCAGAAATGGACAATCTTGGCTTCCTTTCTGCCTTCTCTACTGTGGCAGTATGAAGGTATGACATGGCATGGCGTGGCATGGCACGGCAAACCAGCCTGATGACCCAGTCTGGTGGGTAATCAATTCACACAAAAACAAAAGCATCTCCCAAATAAGCAGCATGAACACACGCTCAGGCACAGGAAAGGCAGCAGGCCCTCACCCTCCTCCTTTCAGCAACAGCACAGGTTTATTCCGAATCAATGCACTCCCCTAATCACTGCCTCATGACATTTGGGTTGTATTTCCAGCTATTGCACCATCTTGCTGAGTGATCATGGACAGGCAGTTTCACTTCTCTGCCTTTTCATGCTTTTTATTGATCTGAAGGTTCTATATAATAACGACCTTCTCTTGCGGAGTGCTTTGAGATTTATGGATGAGAAGCACTTATGTGTTATTATTACTGTAGTTATTTTTTCTTTTAAATCCATTGTTTCCCTGCAGAATTCTTTCAGAAATACATACTTGTGTATATTTCTGTGTGTATCTTATATATGTGTAGGAGCAACTAAGGTATGTTTGCATTGTGAAACAGTAAATAGAGGGGAAAGAAAAGATGTGGATATAGAAAGAGAACAGTGAGAATTATGCAAGAAAATCAGGAGACTGGGTTGGCCTAGTGCAGATATGATACTTCCACATTTGTGGCAGAGAAGAAGGTGAGAATGGTAGCTATGAATTCTGACTCTTATATGTAAATTTTATAGATCATGATTTTGTATTTTTTTTCAGATCACTGAAGGAGATACTGCAATATTAACCTGCGATATTGACCTGTCCCATCAGGCTGGAAACATCTATACTGTGGCAATCAGCTTTTAGAATCACTTCTGGAGGTTATCACTAGTTTTAATCCATTTAATACAGATAGTTTTAATCCTTAATAACATAATAATCCATAATATATTAGTTTAAATCCACTTAGTAGAGACTGCATTGATTTTTCTATAATACATGTCTTTCTCGAATGCTTTGCAGTACTCTGTCAAATGTCATGCAGGAACACTACACTTTATTTTAGCACAGACCTCCATCAGCCAACATGTAATTTCATTTAACTCCCCCTCTCCTCCCCACCACACATACAATACATATTAGTACAATAAAGCCTATTTTCTATAACATCAAGCTGATGTGACATCATCTGCCCATTATCCTAATTTCTTTACTGGTTGACTGCCTGTCAGCAACCAGAAGACCCATTATCTACATATCTGCATATTGGTATGATTCTTCGTAAGCACTCAGCAGCAGCAGTTTACGCTGTTAGTGCTCTCGACTGTGTGACTTACCTCTGCTGAAGGCCCCACCACTCTAAGCAAATTTATCCCCACGTTTCAGCCATTGACCTTTAGACCTTAGCTTATTAGCTCAAAAGACCACTGAAAACTGCTTTACAGTGATCCTTAGGACTGAACTGCAGCAGCTCAGACAGAAGCATGTGTTTATTTCTGACACATTTGTGATGGGGGGTGCAACAGGGCAAGGATGGACAGGTGGGGGCTGTGACTTGTTTACCTGCTCCAAGCAGGTCTCCTAGAGGTTGCTTGTTAGAGCCCTCAGTTACTCGCATAACCCCCCCATGCTAGGAGTCATTTTTGTCCAGCAATCTGGCCCTTCGGCACTCTTTGCTTTTTGCATCCTTCATGTGCACTTTGGATACTTACTAATGTATTGGAGGGGCAGTTGCATAATGTACCTTAGTATGGAGACCAAATGCGACCATTACTTCATCCCTTCCCTTGGTTTGTCTTTGGTCCTTTTTTTATAGGAAAGTTTGGTCCTTGATTTTATAAAGGCCAGCTGGGAGGAAAGGAAGGAAAGCACCATCTGGGCATTTTGAGTAACCTCCCTGTGACAAGGCTTAAGCAGTGCACTGCAAATTTTGTGGTCAAAATCGATTACACGTTGTAACAGAGCAAACGAGGACAGTAATCCAGCTGCGTCCTCCAATGCCTAGATAATCTCTTCATGGAAAACTAGCTGTGATATACATTGACACACATTAATTGGGAGAAATACTATCCTTTGTGATCATAGGGACAGCCATAAGGATTCGCAGGCTCCAGATGTGGCATGTAACAGCATCAGAAGAGTAATTTACATATAAAATTTACAAGCGTGCTGTAGGCTATTCATCTTCCTACTTCTCCTTTAACCTCTAGAGAGGTTTAAAATACTGATATACATTTTACTTCCTCTCAGCACTCAAGTGGCAGCAGCACGGAAAACATCAGCATTCAGAGGTTGAGGACTCATACAGTATTGCAGACTGCTGCACCATTCGTTGGGTTCACAAGCTCAAGCTTTCAACTTTCAAGAGTTTTGGCCCATCGTGTTGTAGGAGGCTGGTTATTTGACACGCCTTCTACTGAAGTAGCAGAAACACCAGTTTAAGCATTTGCCTTGAAACAAAGGGACAAAAAGGAATTTTGTGGCAGAATGCAAAGTTTAGAAGTGACCCTGACCTTAAAACCCCCTCCCAAACTGGTTAAACATCCATTAATTCAGCGTTTGCCAAATATTGTACTTACGGCAGGTATAAAAGTACATAACTGGAATATTCCCAAAGCTTAGACATTAGGCAAGCAGCACAGAGCAACAATTATAAATCTCCTCTAGATGCAACAGCTAAAGATCCTACTAGCCCTCTATTCTTTTGAGGAAAGAGGAGGAAGAAAGGAAATTTTAGTCAGTGAACTTTGCTGTGGCCTGACAAATTACCTCATCCTTTGCCACTAATATAGGCTAACCAAGCTGAAATAATTTCTTTCTCACCATGATCTCTTTTTCTATTGCAGAGATCAAGGTCATGTTACATCAGCAGAACATCAACCAGCTGTGTATTACTCTTCATGAGACATCCTAATTTTTATTCTGGAGGTAGTAGCCACTAGTGGCCTATTAACAATTATATATTATAAGGTCTTTCATACATTGCTGTTATTCACAGCTCCTACAAACCGCCTTTGCGTATTGTAGTAATACATATGGCTTAGGAAACTGACCTCTAAAGAATATTAAATAGCTGCGTGGCAGCTAAAAAGCAATTATCTCTGTGACTGTTTAGTTATACCTAAGTAATTTTTAGCATTTATAGTGGTGGTAATGATCCCTCTTGGTGCTTTGATATACCAAATCATGGCTAATCCATGCCCACTGCTTTTTGTTACAAATGCAAATGTGTTTGTCTTGATACAAATATTAGACAAAATGAAATTAATGCCTTATTATTTTTGAGTTTATACTTGCAAAGCTACTTGAAACTCTCATTTTCTTTTCTATGATCTAATTACAAAGCCTTGAGGGAAACGGAGAGGGAAAGAAGTACTTGAGAAAGGGATATAGAGGCTCTAAGGCTAGCCACAAGTTCGCCAGTCTGCAGTAGCAAAGCCCACCAAGTCCCAAACACCCAGGTGAATAGTCACTAGAAAGTATAACAATGATAATAAATATCTAATTACAAATGAAAAAAGGATCCCAGGAGAACAATGTAACTGAACCTGTGTAGGAAACAGTTATTTTACACGTTAACAGAATAACTAAGAAAGTGAAGGTGGAGTGCCACCTTATTGCTCTCTTTGCTGCCCCACTGACAAAAGCACGAAGATGATTCCTACTTCTAATGAATCCTCCTATCCTTAATGTTAATATGCAATTTTTGATATACTTTAACAGAAGTTAATGGTTCACCTTTTTATTTATTTATTTTACAGATTTTTAAGCAGGCTTGGAGACAAATTCCATCCAAATAATAAAGATAATCTTATGTGGCTTGAAGGGGTGCAGGGGAAAAAGAAATAAAGCCATTTTATATGATCAGCCAGAGTAGCACTTTATTCCAAAAGTATCATCATGGAAAATAAAGCTAGTGTTCAGGTTATAAATTTCTACCCAATGTAAAAATGGTGCAATCTGGCCTCTTCTGTAGTCAGCTCTGTAGTTCTGTTCCTAATGATCCCTCTCAGTGTATTGACTGAGGCCTAAAACTTCCCTGAATTTAGATAAAAAGGCAATAAAATTGTTCAGTATTCTGCACTCCAGTGTGCTAAAGAGTCATTTTCACCTAACTTGCCCACAAATATTTAAACTACCTATACAGTATATAGAGCTATGCATCATTTTATTTTAATTTCTTCCAAACTTCAGAAATTAGCATTGAAACTTTCCAGCTCCTAAGCAAGTTTCTCCTACAATAATAGAACTTTAAAAACCCTGTGGAAGGATATGTTCGAAATTGCCTGTTCAAAGAAATTTATGATTTTATTATAGCTGCATATTGACTATTCCTACAATAACCTGAAGGCAGAACCAAACAGTTTATTTATTCAAACTGCAAATGAAATTGGGCAAGAAAAGTAATTAGCAAGCAACAAAAAATAATGGAAAAGCACCATAAAAGCAGTTGTGAATTTATGTGGGTTGTCAGATAGTTAGGAAAATAACAGCTTAAATTTAAAAAGATCAACTTTTTACATACTCCAGTAGCACACAGTATATAGCGATTAACCACAAAGTTGGCTTTGAAAAAGCCCAGAAACCTTGGTTCACTCTGCAGGTAGCTCAGCCCCTTTTCCTGCTTGTAAATGAAAATGTTAACTCAAGAACAGTGTTAACTCGAGAACAAGAGGTGCTCCCACAGACATCCATGGGGGATGGACTCGAACAACACTAACACCAATTTTTCTAAAAGAAAAATTAAACTAATTTTCAGAAATACAGATTCTGCAGAGGGTCCTTTCCTATATATATTTTTATATTGATAAATTACATTTCTTGTCAATGGAAAAAAGGCTAGATTGAACTGTGCTGTTTTCCATCAGCTTAGGGTCTGCTTCATTTTTCTCACCTCTGTACCTTTACCCACATCCCTAAAGACTATTTCTTAGCTACAACCTGCCACCTTGGGCATGTTGCAGCAGATCATACATTTTATATCCAAGAAGTTCAGCTTATTGCCTTTTACAGTCTTACTCCTCAGGTCCCACATCCGTTCCTAACCTCTCCGCTGTCCTAGGAACAACTTCAATCTCCTGAGCAGACAAAAGTTCCTCAGACTTCTATATCAAATTTAAATGAAAGAATCTCCTAAACTGTTTGGCGGAAACCCCCCCCGAGTGTCATTTTATGTAGTTCTGTTGCCTCCCCCCCCCCCCCCCCCCCAGTTTAAAACCAAATACAAATTAGGGTAGATTTTCAATATGCGCTTATGACAGGTATTTCCACTTTGGTTGTTTGAACAGCCCCGGCTCGTTCCCGCACCGCTCTGAGCTCGGGCCAGCGCAGGTACTCACGAGCCTGTGTGGGGAAGGGGAGCAGGGAACCAATCTGGCAGAACAGCGACTCTTTTTCACTTCTAACCGGGCTAATCTGCGGCTGGATTAATTTACTGCCCCCGGTGGCTCTGCTTGCCCAGGAAGGGCAGCGCTAGTAACACAGGGAGCCTCATCTGGGAAGCGGGAACGGGGGGCACGTCAGGCAGCCCCCCGGCAAATGCAAAGCCACCGCCTTGCATGCACACACCCTTCCCCTAGGAAAGCGTCTCTGAAACAGCCAGGTGACTTTTCCCTTTTTTTCGAGATAGTCTCCCAGCCCTCTCTTCCTTGTCCTTCTCTCTTGTGCCACCAAAACAAACCGGAGCAATGCCAAAAGCTCATGCTCATCCCCAGGCATCCGCTACCCTTCCCGGGTTTCCCAGGCCCCAGCACCTGCAACAAATTATTTCAGATTCTGTATATGTGAATATTTGCTGAAGCAGAACAGTATCAATAAACCTATATATTAAAGGAATCCCATTTCAGGCAAAGAAATGGTACTCACAGAGAAGTTAAAGGTAGCTTAACTGCCACGCGGCAAGGTTAATTCTGAATGGGAAAGATATAGTATTGACCTGGCCTACATACATCACCAAAAATGCCCTTACATCTTAGCTTTGATTCATTACTTACCTCATACAAAAGAGCGTATATCTTAGTCACGAATAGATACTTCAGTCTTACAACTACCAACCTTAATACATCCTGAACTATAATGATCTTCCATGCAATATATGTATTAAAACTGTTAATGCATCATGAATGTAAATCTTCCAATAGGATGCTTCTTAGCACCTTCCATGTAAAATACACCCTTTTAATCCAATGCACTTCTTATTATCAGTCTTCTATCTTAACTGTTCAGCCCCTTTCATTCTTGTTTTTAATTCTGCATCTTTTAATTCCTAACCACTGCAGTCTTGGTTTTAACTCTCATAGCTGGTTAGCGATTCACCCATGTTTGATAAATCTAGTTTCCATCTCCTTTTGCCCCACCTAATCTAATGTTACACTTAGTGCTGCTTAGTATTGCACAAATCTTGTTATATTCAAAAGAAAACACAGCATATGTACAGAGCCAAGAACTTAGTGTTACACCAGTTATCTTTTTAACAGTCTGCTACTCCAAATGAGGTAATTAATATAAAAAAGTCTCATTACTAATATAGGTAAAACTGTTTTAGGAAAACTTCCCAGTGTCTACTGCTTTCTCTGGGTTTCACTCACCCCGCTGGTGTCCCCAGGGCCCCAAGGCTGGCAGCTCCTGGCTGCCTCGAGCAGCCAGCCTGCCAGCTCGCGGCTCCGCTCGGCCGGCTCCGGGGCTGCGGGACGATCCCCCTCCCCGAGGGCTGCCAGCCCCTTCCCACCCCTGGTGCTGGCAGAGCTCAACGGCATTTTCCTTGCCCTTACAAAGTTACCTATTTATGATCTTACCCATGTTTCCACTCTGTCCCCAAAATACAAGCCTCTCTTTCTAAATATTTTCCTGCTGTTTAATGTAGCTATGAATTTTGCAATGTTCAAGGTAAAAGCAGCAAGAAACAGCCGGATTATCACTCCGGCAGTTCCTTTTTGCACGGTCACTTTGTTCTCACTGTGGAAAGAGAGTAAATGATAGCTATTACTATTTTAATGAATAAGCCCCCAGTGAGCATATGAGCAGTATTTCCAAGAATAAAAAGGTTAATTCTTATGCTTATTTTGGATATTTGTACTCTTTTTAACTGAACGCTCACTTACATTCTACTATGTTTTACAAGGAGGGCATATATATATATTTTCCATTTCTTTTTAAATTAGGAGCAGAATGTTCCCTAATAATACAAAATGCAAACTACAACCCCCCCCCCATGCATTTATTGATACTAAAGTCAGACTTTTCAGTAAGTACCAGGGTTTCACAGGAAACCATAGTAGATCTTTCAGTCTTTGATTATTGTAAACCATATTCCAGCAATCACATGTGAATCACTGTTCAAAGTCTTGAAAATCTGTAACCATGAGAATTTGAAAGAAGAGAATTGAAAGATAAAATTAAAAAACTTGTGCTTGTGGAATGACATCAGCAGTTGCAGTTCAGTGACTAGTTGTATGTCTATACTACCATCTCTCCCACACAAAAAATGGGAGGAATCAGCCAAAATATTGTATCTCTCAAAATGCTTCCATTAAAACTTTATTTGAAGATTAAAAAAAAGAAAAAATGTTAAGCAAGGGAAACATTTAATGTACAGAAAACAGCAACATTCTTTCTGAAGAGAAAAATATCAGCTGCTTTTTAAATCTTTAATAGTTTCACATTTTCCTCTCCCTTGAAGAGCACAGGAAAAGAGCTATTGAGACTGAGACTATCAGCAACAAAAATCAGGTGCAGAATCCTTACACAGATGGGCTCTACTTAAATACAGACAAGACAGTATTTTAGTTCAGTCCAAGAGTGCACTTTTGAAAAAGATCTCTCAGTTATCCTCACATATTGCACTTGCTTTTGCATCATGGAGTGGTCTTAAAGGAAACAGAAAGAAAATAGGTTCCCTTCACTTGAAACTAGAGCAGAAGAGGTGTCCAGGGAACATTTGATTCACTCCGACAGCTCATCAGCATTCAGTCCACAGGACCACACTAGATGGAGTCTGAAGCAGATTCCCCTGGAAGGGGTACTGGTTTCACTCTACAGATACTGGTCCGCATAACTTGCTCGTTGCTCCAAACCTGCACACTTTGGGAACTGCCTCTCCATGTTTTGTGAAATGATTCCATTTTTTCTGGATAGAAGGATACAAAGAATTTTTCATCTGGTATGTTCTATTTCCCTTTAAATTATTTTATTATTAATTATTTTATTATCTAGGACAAAACATGGCAGAATGAAAATGGTACCTGTTGGGTACCCTTCTGTACCATGTTACTTAATTTGTTTACTCAGGTATTTAATCTAAAATAATTTTACCTTTATCTCTAGAAGCAAACATTCAAAAAAAAAAAAAAGTAGCAAAGCACTAACTTTCTTTTTGTATATACTAAATATCCATGATTCAAGTTCACAAACGGATGCAAGTTAGTTGCATTTAAATCCACAGTTAAGCTCTTTACTAGACAGGCGCCTGAGAGAATATCATCCGTGTGTTATCTCATGGTTTCTCCTACAAACTGCATTTTTCCCAATTATCTGAAACTGCTTAAGGCTTGCAATACTTCTGACAGATGACCATTGGTGCATCCATTTGACAAATACAAACCTGAAGCACAAACAGCACCAGAAACCGAGTCCTGTATGGGTACTGTGGCAAAGACAAGCCTGTCTCACAAGAACCCAGCCCAAAATTCCCAATATTCCAGTTATTTCCTAAGATAATAAAGCCACAGGTTCAAAAACTGCTTCAAAAAGCGAAGGCAGGCAGGTTCTTGGCACGTGGTGCCCGGCAACAGGGCATACCCTCTGCGTGTTTGTCCTATCTCCCCATCCTCCCAAGCGGGCAAAAGTCATCTGCTCATTTCTGTCCTCGGTGGGAACAAGCTCCAAGGTCCCAGCCCCTGCAATTTCCCTACTGAGGGAAACCCAGATCCTGCTGAATTAAAAGCTAAAAGTCTTATCAACCTTAATATGGCCGTAATTTCACCCAGTGACTTTATCGCAATACTTAAGCGAGCAATTCTGAGAAAGGACCTTATACAAGTACTGTAGCTCCACTAATCAGAAGGCAGCAGTCAAAACTGTGATGTTCTCAGAAACATTGATTTTGAGTGGCAATACTCCTAGCAGGAAAACAAAACGAGGTGGCACGTACTGAGACATATCCGCTCAGGATGTACCAAGTCTCAAATCACCAGCACTGCTGACACAGGATGTCTATGCACAGCAATGATTTCTAAATGGCAGATTTTAATCAAAAATAATATGCAAGCTTTGGCTTGATGAGGAGACAGGTACCAGGTTACCCTCTAATTAAACAGATGAAGTCAAATACTTAAAATTAATTAATACTTAAACCCTTGTGTTTAATCTGCAGATAGGAACTCATAAGGGAATCATTAGATACATAAATTATCTTTCAAGAAAACATTAGTGTATATCCGTTCACTTGCTTACTGTGCAATATTACTTCTGGAAATGTATATACAGCTTTGGCTCACATTACATTGGCTTGTAATTAAGAGATGATTGTTAAAGTTAAAGTGTTAAACCCTCAGAAATCAGGCACATTAAGACTGGCAATGAAACCTCGATCAGCCTCCTTGCCTGGACACGTTATGAGTAAGGTTGCAGTAACAAGAGCAGGGCAAACCTGCCAGCTGTACCATCCCGGCTCGGGCTCCCTGCAGCTGCTGCCTCACAGCCCTCATTTTCTGCCTTCCCGCAGCTCTCAGTCCCCAGCCCTGCCCTCTTTGCACACCTCAGTATTTGCCACCATCCCTCTTAGCAAGCGCAGTCCCGGTCTCTCCCCAGGCCTCCTTCTCAGAGGCAGACATCATGTCTTTCCCTCCTCAGCAACTGTCTCATACAACTTCTTCTCTGGTACCTGGAGATTGGCATCACCGCCATGCGATGCTGAGGAAAATAAACCCCTGCGTTCGCAGGACAGCAGCTCAGACCCCCGGCAGTTTTCAACAAGAAAGAGCTCTAATGGCAAGGCAAGTCCTGCTCAGTGCCAGAACATGTTCAATGCAGAGAATATTCAAGGAACTCAGTTTTTAAATCTGATTATTATTCTTGGGCACATGAGCATGGAGATATTTTTTAAACATTCAAATTTTAGAACACCACGTTCAGGAGGATTATTATAAAAATAGTGAAAGGCACATGTCACCAGCACAAAAAAGAATTTTAAATCTCCATGCACAGTGCACCTAGGACTCTTCAAAGAAAACATTGTGGGAATGCTTCAATATGGCAAAGCAATACTTTCACCTGGCCACTTTCCTTAAAACAAGTATGACTGTGTGACTACCAAATGCCAATACAGATATCAACAGCTTGAGATACTGAACACGATGATGATGGCTCCAGTTCTGACATCTTAGTAACATGCAGAACCGTCACCCCACCCCTAGTACACTTATGGAAAGCTTTCTTAAATGACATGATTTGCAAACTCTACTTTATGTTTCCACTGAACTTCAACGGATTGCAATACCATTTGGTACTGACATACAGAGTACAGTTCAATTTAGTAACAGAAAGACTGATATTTGCCAAAGGGAGACTTGTGCACAGATGCAGCAAGATGCAGCAAAAGCACCATCTTTAAACCGAACACAAACAAATTAACCAACTCTTTCCTTCTTGAGTCTACTCCAGTTCAGCTGGGGAGCAATAAATGCACCAGAACACTCTAAATGAAGTTGGCATTGTGGGAATTTTAATCCTAGATTTTTCTTTTATAAGCAGGAAAGAAAAACCTCAGCAGAGGAATGAAATTAATAATGCCTAGGTCAACTTCTGCTCAGGTGCTGAACCTTATTGGAACCGTATAGGTATTCTGACTTTCTGCTATTATTTAGCAATATTAGTATCTCATATTCACACAAGAACATTTATTTTTGTTCTAAGATATAGTAATTTTGGTGCCTCACTCCTGAAAATAAACAATAGTGGCATGCACTTCCATATCTATTCTCTGATGATACAATTTGTTATGGTCTTCTCCAAGGACTAACCAATCCAGAATTCAGACCTGTAACAAGCATTGCACAAATCCTGGAAGAGTAGATAGCCTTTGTCTCTAACAGTTTATGAGACAATGTAACACATGCATGTTACCTGAAGTTAACAATTCTAGGAAAGAGATAGCTTTGACTTGGATTTATTCCCTCTTCCCCTAGTACATTAATCCCAGATGTCGCTGCTTTCACAGCTGCTCCTCACCGCTAGTTGCACCAAACAGGAGATGTGTGGCTTTCTCCCTTGCAGAACTGAGAGCAGCACTGGCATGCTTCTCCTTCCAGACCTTCTTCTGAACTTTCTCCGGACTTCTAAACTGCAGTTTTCCCAGGCAGCCTCATAGGAAGGGATCTCAGTGTCTCCTAATATAAATCGAAACAAGGCAAACCCGGAACAACAGAAGTCACCTCCCACAGATTTCCTAGTAATAATAGCAGTATCCCCAGCGTGGACTGTGCTGAGATCCTTTCAGGTGTTTGAACATCTGGGTTATCTTACCTTTCAACCTCCTCTACTGATCTCACCACTGGGAACATACCGTCAATGAATAAAGGATTCCACTTTCTGCCAGTGCTGATAAGACTAATACACTTCTGGTTCACTGAGACTACTCGTGCTTTATCTAAAATCAGTCACACAGGTTTTGGTTTTTTTTTGTTTTGTTTTGTTTTTAAACATTCTTCCTTTCGTCCCCAAACCTGCACAATGTTTCAAAACCTTACCACCACTAGATAGAAAATCCACAGTTGCCTTTCCCTTTCCAACAAGGAGAGGCACAGCTAATAATCTACAACTGCTTGATAAATGTCATTCTGCAGTGTTATAAAGCAGTTGGTGTTTGTCAGGGATGCCTCAGAGGGCGAATGATTATTTACTTCAGAGTTCAAAGGGTAAATGGATATTTAGCTAGCAGTACAGAGATGCTCTGACTGGAAGAACTAAGAGCAAACTTTTCAGCCAGTTTTTCTTAGTCCACAGTGAAGTCTTAATTTTCATTGTCCTTTGCATGGCCATGGGGAGGCATATGCTGCTGATTTTCAGCTACCTATGAGCATTTAATTTATAATTCTGCCAATGAGGTTTTTTAAGGGCTTGAGTAGTCATTAGCCAGTTCCTGAAGTGAGAGATAGGTGCTGTCTCGGGGTAAATATGCATGGCAGTAAAGCAATTCATAGTCAAACCCAACCTGAAATGACCTGAGAATGACAGTACGTTAAATAAGGCAGCTTCAGATTAGTTTACTTGAATTGTATGAATAGCTAAGTATCTAGCTTTGCTGACACAGAGTTATCTTCAGGGGGCAACGGGTTTTGAAAACAAGGTTCAAGAGAGGATATAAATTCAGAAATGTTTGAAATATGAAAAAATTAAACTGCAAGCCGATTTAGGAGTAAATGCTAACACCTGTATTCCGATTTAGCATTCTGAATCTGGCTGATAAAAACATTAGGAAGTCTCTAACTGGCAATAATGAATACAATCAAGCCATCTCAGAGAATTACATTTCTGAATAAATGCCAGTTACATGATTAGAACATGATAGCGAACTTACTTATTTAATTTCAACGTCATGGCTTTGTTATGAATATAACTAAGTTTTAATTTCAGCTGATCTTTTACATAACTGCTAGTCATACTATACATACTGTATATCCTTATCAAATTAAGCATCATATAATTGCCTCAGGATAAGATGCTTAAATTACAACACTCATTTTGCTTAAAAATTCTCTATGTTTTCAAATACCAATTTAACTATTGTTTAATATGTGGTCCTAGTGGAATATGATTTGCAAATCTTGTAGCGTATGTTCTGTTAGACAATAACACATCATTTCTAAAATGCTTCAGTTTGGTATAACTGAGCTTGTGTAGTGTTTAAAGGCAAACTGGTGCCATTGTATCCAAACCATCAATGTATCCTGATACAGTGGCCTAAACAGTTTATATTGTTTTGTTGACTAACCAGAGTGCTCAGTTAGAAATCGTTGGTATTCAAGTGTGTTTCACTACAGGGTGCTATCATGGGTGTAATCAGTGAACTGATTACAGAAAGGGAAATTTTTGCTATTATTACTCATGTAAACACTAGTGAAAAGTAGTGCTCAAGAAGGCTAGGAGGAAATTTTGTAAAGCCTCGTCTGAGTGAAAGAATCGTCCAAAGAAAAATGGAATGATCAACTAGAGACGATTTATCTAAAAGCAGGGAGGATTAAACTAACAATTCCAATTCCTCCCACAGAATAACAAAATTTCTTTAATAAAAAAGAAAAAGAGAAAGAGACAACTCTCAAAAAGGTCTACAGTTTAAATGGCAGCATCATCTAGGGACGTCTTCAGAGAGCCTGGTGCCTGAAGCAGTCTAGACAGCAATGACCCACAGGTCAGGGAATGATAAGTATTTTAAGCAGGGATGTTTGTTAAATTCAAAGCATTTGAATTTTACTTCATTTCCGAGTGAAAATGGTAATAGAAGCATATCCTTTCACATCACATAGGTAGCAAAGACATCTAGTTATCTCACTTTTGTTCAAACAGGGGGAATCCATAGGCCCAGGACTCTGCCTCCCTCTGAAAAGAAGGTCAGGAGCAGTAAGGCAGGAGCCAGAGAGCACATTTTGGGGACCAGACCAAGCAACACTTTCCATGCTTTCACATGCTTGACAAGCTCCTGCAGCAAAATCTACCTGTAGCAAAAGGGACAAAAAACATTTTGAAGCTGCAGTGTGTCCTCACTTGTGGGAATCATCATAGGAGACAACTTCAAGTAATGTGATATTGCTCATGCGAGCTGAGAGAGAAACAAATATTAAAACTATTTCTTCAGATAACAGACAATGGGGACTTCAAGGTTTGCAGGTTTTTTACAGAAAACTTGTATTATGATTATTATCAGATTATTATCCCATCCAAGTCGGCACAATAACAACAACCATGCATAAAGGAACACTATCATGCCATGGGAGCAGTGTGAATGAATGACGACTTAATACAGCATTTTCTCTTAAAACAGTTGCCTACAGCTGGTTCTCTACAGTACAGACAAAAACAGCAACAAAATTAAACGAATAAGTAACTGTACCATTTGTTATGACTGACAGGAGTTTGGAAGATGCACATGCTAAAACAAGCCACTGCTGGATAAAAAAAGCTGGCTACATTTCAAAGTTAGGGTGTTCTGGAGAGCGCTTGAACAGATGTACATATGCCTACCTATCGTTAAAAATACTTAAAGCATCCCTGAGACTAAATTGACCTATGGCAAATTAAGATAAAAATGTCATTAAGTATGCATTTAATAAAATGAATTAAGAAGAGCAACACATTTTGCTATTGTTTCTTTAACCTGTTCACAAACACAGTCTCCATATAGCTTTACTTTGGTTGTAGCACTCCATGGACCAGCTGAGGTTCCTTTCTTAAAGCACACATCTGTGAAAACACGCAAAATGTTTGCCCTACAGAGATTTTGTCTTGCCAAGAGCGATAGCGCTTCATATTCCTGCAGCTACGCTCAGTGGGGCAAACGCTGCTCCCCGCTGAACTGCCATTCACTAAGAAGAAATGCACGGAGAGATATGGCAGTACTTTTTGTTTGATACCACTGCAGCAAAGAGAAAGAATCTGCACAGTCTATGAAAGGAAAGAGCGCTTGACTCACTTTAACTAGGCTGAAATTTGCACTTTTAAGAACGTGACAAAATAGAGTGCAATACATAAACAGGAAGAAAGGGAAGCCTCTACCCATTTATTTGCCTGCCAGTGAGAAACACCTTGTGCTAGGAGGGACTGAGCCATGGCATGCCATGTAGAGGCATGGGGACCTGGGCAGAATAAGAATGAATTCTATTTGCAAGATAACTGAACATTTACTAAAAGATCTCTCTCTCTCTTTTTTTTAAATACACTTTATTATTAGTTCTTAGTGCACACGATGTGTCAGAGAGTAACATCATTCCTTCAAGCAGTAGATAATCAGGTAAAATAATGACTTCATTTTCCAACTCTATAGGAAATCTTCCCAGCACATATTTCTAACAATTTTCTGACACACCAGAATGCTAGGGAATAGATGGACTTTACTGCTTGCCTCTGGTCATTTCACCTGGTCAGGATTATCAGGTTTAATACCCAGTCACATAATAGGGTTGACCTCCATTGATTACCCTGTCACTGTTAAGGCCCCCTTTGCTTGGCAGAAGGATGATAGTGAGGTGTAAAATGCAGCTCTAGTTATTTATATTTAAACCTTTGTGGAATGTAATAAAAATATTTTACAAGAAAACATTCTTGGATGCTAAACTGTTTGTACAGTTTAGGAGATTTTGCTTTCAACAAACACAGAATAGATGTAATAAAAAGACCCACATGAAAGCTACAAAAATATTAAATTTTAAAAGTATTAAAATAATGACAGGTGAAACAATGAGAAAGTATCAAAAGTTGAACGAATTTCCAAAGAAAAAAAGAAAGTCATTAAGGTAAAATTAAAATCAGTGGGAAAAGTATAGCCTGAATAAAATAGATCTAATCATAAGGTTGATTGAGATGTCCATGAAAGTTGATAATGAGTGGCAATAAGATTTATAAGTAAATTAGATGTAATAAAAAGGTGTTAATTTTTAAAGAGAGGAGTTCTCATTAGAGACCAAAAAGAAATCTAGACTTTGAAAGTTATACATTTCATTTACAATGGATTCAGAATTTGGTCTGAACCTGCATCACTTTTATAAGACATTTTCTGTGATTTCAAGGCTAAGGAGGTCTGCTGGGTCTATAAGTTTGTAAATTAGTCATAAAAAGTGAGGCATTCCCTATTAGCTCCTATTAACCAACGATGGCTGCACGAACGGAATTTGATATCTTAAAGATCATGGAGGTATTTGTCTGTATATGTTTCATTTGCATTGTAAATATTTCCTTTATCTGTACAACACTGCTGTTCTATGTTGACACAGATCCACAATAGAATTTTAGCATTAAAAAAAAAAAAAAAAAAGTGCTCTGCTCCATTTCTGAAAGGCACCTATTTCAGGAGAGGAATCAATGCTGCAACTGTAATCTTATTGTAGACACCTTCTTGCTGCCCAGAGTCAGGCCACTGAACCTGTGGGAGGACTGGAAAAGAAAGCATGCTCTTGTGTGCAATGTTTCTGTCGGGCAGGAGAGTGTCCCACCCCAGACAGTGGTTTGGAAGACACTTCAGAAGTGCTGCACGATCAACCACAGAGCGAGGAGCTGCTATTCCCAATATTAGCACCTACCACCACAGCCAACACTTGCACCTACCATGGCAGCGTGAACCCCTGCTGTGAATCCCCCCAAGGCAAAGGAAAGTTCAGACACACAGTAAAGTTGCGGCAGCTTAAGAAGTTAACGGTGAGCTGAGCATCAGTAATTGACTGTAAGCTTTTTCCTGGTCCCAGCCTGCCTTCTTTTTACTTCATACTTCAGTTCTTAACGCTCACACACGCAGGCAGCTACTCTGGCTCAGCTGATGCATCGTTACTTGATGTGGATGAGGAACTGTAACTCTTCCTAGTCACTGTATAGGAAATATGCCATAAACACAATAAAGCAAAGCTGTAGACTCTATTCTGGAAACTAGAGGCCTCATCAACACAAAATCTAATTCCCATTACAGATTCTCCAAGAAACATGAAAGCAGTATAAGGGAAAAGAGGAGGAAAAAACATATAGATCAAGGAAAGAGGAAAAAAAAAAAGAGCTCTTACAGAAAACTAAATCACAGTATACCTCAAACTCTCAAATTTAGACAGGGCGGTAACCTTTATAATAGTGTTTGCAGCCAAAACACAGTGGAAAGGAGCAAGAACATGAAAGCTAGGTCGTTACAATCTGGCTGAGCTCAAAGTGGGTGGCCAAAGGCTAGCGCGAGGCAGAGCACGCGCCAGGACACACTATTCACCTCTCTCCCTCCCGCTCTCTAAAGCTGGCCCAGCAAACCCGAGTTGTCAGTATATATCATTATTCACAGCAGTGCAGAAGAACACTCCATAAAAAATGATGCCTTTTGAACCCATTTGCAGCTCATCACCTCACCTGGGATGGAGAAGAGCCTGGGCAGAACTTTCTTCCTGTATTGCTGTAGCAAAAATACTGCAGGAGGAAAAAAACCCCCAAACTTTACATTAATGTCCTGCAGAGAGAAGAAAATGGGATTTACAGTGTAAGCAATTTGTATATATGCTAAATCATATAAACAAATAAGATTTGCTAATTGACTTGGGCCTGTAGCACTGTTACAGACATGGCTTTGAAGTCATAGTGTATATAGTGAGAATATCAACAGATCTCAGCACCCTGCACCATGGCAGATCCAGCTCGATCTTCTGCAGACAAAAGATTTTGTCACAAAGTTCTGAGTTCAAGAAAGGTTTTACAAGAGATATATTATGAAAACATTTGATTATTACTGGTCAATAAACAATCTTCACCTTTAAAGCTCGATTTAAAAACATTTTTTGTGGATTATTGGATTATCTTTACCATATTCTGTTCTTATTATTTATATTTGCCATTTTCTCACATCAAGATACTGGCTGTTTTACTACTTATGAGAGTACCAAAATCAATGCTCGTGTTCTAATGTTAAGTCAACAAGTATCCCCCCAAAAAGCAATAGCTACAGTTATTATTAAGTGCAGATTAGCCTAAAACTTTACGACAATTGGTTTACAGGTCTAGTCACTATTAGTAGCATTAAAGGGGATCATCTTTCCATCTTCCATCAAAGCCTGCTGAAACAATACATAAGATCAAATCCCATGCTAATGGGCACGCATATTTGCACGGGCAAAGATGATCTGTCTGCATCACGGATGCAGGCCTCTGCTATCCCTGCATGCATAAGGCCAGCTGGGTACATTGGAAGCACTTGCCAAAACATAAAAAATACCTGGACATAAGTAGGCACATTTAATCTCCCCACCTTTGTAATATACCTGTTTACTAAGTGTAACACTAGCCATGGATGTATTACATTCTCTGGTAGTGTCTTCTTTAGAGAGGAACTACTGAATCCACATGCAGCCCAGGCTGTACAGTTAAAAGATTTGGAAATATATATTGTTCTGATTTATTTATATGCTAAGCCAGACAACAACCCTGATCACGAAAATTATATTCTTAGAGTCACCCAAAGTAAAGGACAAGAAATGCAGTTTCATTTGGAGATGTAAAAGGCTGATAAAGTGAGTGCAGACAAAAAAAAAATTCATTTTCTGAATACAATTTATGAAGGTAAATTTGTGGTTTTAAAGCTAAGCTTTCTGACTGTTATTCTGCACCAGGTGTGGGGGTATGCTAGGACTACGAAGAGAACAAACACCAAACAATAAAGGTGACCTTTCAACGTTTCATCACACAAGAGGACCAGATCACAGAGAAAAACATAAGCAATGCAAGCTATGGCTGTTCTATTTTCCCTTGTTCTTCTACAGTAAATAGTACTGGCCTCTATATATTCATCTTATTGATTTTTTAATGATATGTACAGAAAAGTAATTCCCAAGTGCTCACTCTGTCACTGTGACTAATCATTTTCCCCCTTCTCTAGATTTTACACCTTGAGGAAACAGTTGTGTCAATGATGCTTTCCATTAAAGTGTTCTGCAGATGTCAAGAGGTACACATTAATGGCCAGATAAACCTTACGAATGGCAAGCATGCTGTTTAAATACTAAATAAAAACAATAATCAATAAAGAAGCTAGAAGTACTGTATACATTTGCCTACTTTAAATAATGTCCTGCAGCAAAATAAAATGAAATGCTGACCTCTTAGTCTCATTCTCTCCTGACTTCTTGAATGAAAATGTGTTTATGTTTCTTTGGCTTCCTTCTTATGGGTCATTTAAACAATCATACAAACTTACCTGTAAAACTAAACGTACTAAGGAGTGCCTCAGACTCTCACAACATGAATAGCTGTGGCTTTTTTGAATATTAAGTACTTGAGTAAAAAGTTAGCTGAGATGAAATTTGAAGAATGATGTGTATCCTTAAAAGTAAACAGGGTGGAAAGCCGTTTCAAAAAAAGCTTCCAAAGTCTGATGAATCAAACTTTTACAAGTACTGCTGCTGGATGCAAAGATGAATTTAATTTAGTAATTATTGTGAGAAGAAAATAAAGCCGTTCTAAATATACTAGTTATCTACCCACAAACTACTTCTAGAATTAGTCTTACTATATGTAGCTTTGAGGAAATCAAATCAGCATATTAAAATAAATAAAAATAGAAAAAAAAGAGGTGAAAGCCCAATAGTAAAATCCAACTTTTAGTTCCTAGAGCATCCAGAAAAAACTCTAAACTCCAAATTACTACAGTTTATTGGAAGACTGTTTACTTCTTATAGTGTCACATGAAGACCTGTTACATGATATGCTCTATTTCTATTGACTTGTGAAAATGAATGAATCTTGATAACAACTAAAAATACGTAACCTTTTCCAAAGCAGAGCAGCAGTCTGTCCTCAGCAGTTGTGATGAGGTTGATGATTCTGGTTCAGGCCACAACCAGGGCTGTATCCCACCATGGAAAAGAAGGACACATGGTTCAAAGGGTGCAAGACCCAAGGGCTTCTGCCTTGCAAATTCTATCATGATTTAAAGAAGAAAATTCTCTCCCAGGTTGCTGTTACATCTTGGGAAGGATGCTGGCTCCCAAGTTAGCTCATTTGCTAACTTCATGAGCAAGAGCTTTAAATTAGGATCAAGGAGGGTGGGAGACAAAAGCTGACGGCTTGGCATAAATAATAATCTGAATAGCATCTTAAAATGTATTTAAAATGAAGGTAAAGCAGGGACAAGACAAAAAAAGGGAGGGGCAGTTTGTTTGCTGAATATCTCAGGTATCTATTTACTATGCCAAGAAATATGCAGAATAAACAAGAGGGTTGGAGATGATCTAGGTTATAATTTAAAGGGGATAAGAGACAATATAAAGATAGTTCACATATTTGAGATGTTTATATAAAGGGTATATAGTTCTTTCAGAAAGGACAGGCAGAGATAAAAAGACAGGAGGCATCACTTCGTATATGAATATGTATACGCCTTACATACTTGAACAGAAATCCAGAATCTAGGTACAGGGAGAAAGCATGCAGAAATTGAAAAAGTCTGATAACTAAGGAGGAATATAAAAGAATAATATGAGCATGCCGGGAGAAAATCAAAAGGTTACGGCACAAAATGAGATGCAACTAAAAAGTGTGACAAGAAGTCATTATATTAGTAGTGGTAAGAGTGCTCTGCTTTTCAGAGAGAAGGAAATCTGTCAGGTAATGCTGGGAAAGCTAAAGTGTTTAGTGTTTCTTTTGAGGCTGCCAGCTGCAAACAGGTACATCTCTCTATAAATTCCAGTCGCAATGGAGTAAGAATTCTGCCTAGAATGGGAAAAAAAGAATAGGTGAGGTACTATTTTGATAAATGAGTTGTTCCCAAATTATTGGGATATGCTCAGTTTTATTCTAGGATACTTAAAGAATTGGCCAAAGCAATTTTCAAGTTCTTTATAATTATCTCTGAGGACTTGCAGTGTTGCCAGAAGATGGGTAATAGGTGAACATTGTGCCTGTCTTGGAAAAAAAAGACAGAGAGAAAGTAAAGGAGAAATGGGACAATCAGTTAATTTCAGTGCCCCCAAAATTTCTGCAATAACTTACCAAGCTACTTGTAACCATCTAGAAGATAATAGACAAAAATTATAGGCAGTATAGATTTGTCAAGACCAAAAAAGTCAAACCAATTTGATATCCCTCTGCAACAGGCTAGTGGATCTTCTAGGCTTAAGAGAGAGAAAAAAAGATCTTACATTCTCATTTTAGGAAAACTTTGACACTGTCTCACTTGACATTATCATAAGCACTTCACAAGCACACTGTCCAGGTGAAACAGTAAAATATCAGGTGCAAAAACTGGCTCAGTAACCATACCCCAAACTAGTTTTCAATAGTTTGTTACCTAAGGCAAGCAAGGCTTACACAGCTGAAACTTTCCTGATTCTAGATCTGTCCAGCATTTTCAATAATGATATTAATGACTGAACTAAGTGTGTACTTGCCAAAGTTAAGGATACCATGAGGTTGGGAAGGGCTGCAAGTATGAGAATTCAAAATTATCTTTGCAAACTGAGGCATAAGCCAAGCGATGTCTAAAAGCAGAATAATGCAGAAACATAAATTAGTAGAATTCATCCCAAAAGTTAAGGATTAACTGGAATGGCAGTCCTGAACCTTGCAACAACCTTCTTCCGTTTCCTGTGTACTGCCTTTTTGCACTGGAGCCCAGCCAGGAGTCCCCCCCGCCATTCAGCCCAGCCGGTCTCCTTACAGGTTGCTTTCTTTTCCTGAGTATTGAGATGACCCATTCTTGCTCTTGGAGGCCATTGTCCCTAAAGCCCTGCCAGTTTTCCTGAGCTCCTTAACCTGTCAGAGCTGCCTCTCATGGGATCCCATTTATCACTTCCCTAATGAAGCTGCAGTCTGCTCACCTGCAGTCCAAGCTCAGTCCTCTGATAGCTGCCTAACTCTCTCCTCGGGATGTAGAGCTCCGCTGTTTCCTGGTCACTACAACCAGGGCTGCCACTGATTATCACATCCCCAGCAAGCTCTCCCTAGATCAGTGTCCTGATCAATTCTCCCAAGATCAGCTGTAGCTGATCCTGCATCAGAATAGGGTGAAGCACAAGTGACTGCTCATAGTATCTTCATTTCTGAGAACCAGGAACGCAGTACATGGAAATAAACTTCACGAGTATCTGAAGAATCTTCCTATGATCACAGAAATCTTCCTTGTGGCATTTAGGCATGAACAACAGGTTTATCCTGGTACGCCATGGGGAAGCACTCTGTCTGAAAGACAGTGCTGTCCATACTTCCCCAAGCCTGCAGTATCTCTATACCACTGCTCTATTTAGAGTTATGCAGCTTAAACCCTGTAAGAGCAGGCTGCTAATCTCTGTTCCCAAGCAGGTATGTAGAGCTCAGCTTGAGTATCCACAAGGTACTCAGGTTCACCCTTTTTGCAAGCACAGCTGCTGGAGTTCTACTTGATCCATATGGGCAAGAAGGCAGAAGCTTCTTATTTCCTGTATGCCTTATATCCAATATCCTTAGCCCAAAACAATAACTTCCATAATTTATTAACAACATCTTAAATAAATAAAAGGGTGGGTTTTCCAAATGTTCTATATACTGCTATAAATTTGTTCACACTGCACAGGAATTCTTAAAGTGTCTGCAAGGGGAACAATTACAGCAATGGTGAGCACTCACTTCTGAAATTCTTATTCATGCTTTCAAGCCATAACAGCCAAGCATATGCTAAAATCTAATAGATGGGTACAGAGTATTGCATGGAAAGAAAAAGAGGGGAAAAATCCCTTTAATACTTTTCTGTGTGATAATTTGATAGCTTCTCAATTATTCACTTTTACAACTCTTTTGCAAAAACATTTTCAGACATTCTTTTGTTCGCTGTCAGTCATTCAGTCACTGTCAAATTAAAAGCTTGTTCATATAGAAATTACTTTGATCTACAGTGGCAACCAAAATTCAATGAACAACATTCCTCAGACTTCAAAGATAAAACTGCAAATGTATGTAAAATGCATAAAAGAGTTGTCTGAACACAGAGATGCATTACTAAGTATTGCTTATTGAGGGAACACATGTATATTTTCCAGCAGAATTCTGACAGCACTCAGAGAGTGGCAATCACATTCATTCCAGAAATAATCACTGAAGAAAACACAGCAAAAAAGGCATGAAAAGAATTGGAATACTGTATTTGCTGGGTAGAGATTTCACCAGTCATGGCAAGGATATTATGACTATGACCCTGCTGGGTAAGTGGCACGGTGTGCTTTGCACGCACCAATAATGAGAAACAGTTTGATCAGGGATATTTGGAAACTAACACTTTCATGTGAATGATCACGAGAAAGTAATCAACTTTATTCTCTAAGGTCTTGAATTTTAGCTTATTTGCAGAGTTGCTGAAATTATGGCATGTAATTGGATTGGCCCATGGTGAGTTCCTGAAAGTACTGTGACTTAGGTACTCCTACAGTTTCATAGTATTCACTTTTGCAATTTCTGTCAGTTTATCATTGGATGCAATGCACTCTACAACCAAATTTAGCTCCAGAACTAGACTGGGCTAGGGATGGAGCCATGGCATTATGTTCATGCTGATACTCTCAACCTAATTTTCTCCACTATGCAGACAGAAGAGTAAGTCCGCAGCAACACAGGAGAACTGTACTCCACACCTGCACAGTGCAGGACCTTCTATCCACCGTATTGTGACATCCTCTCTAGCCAAGTTTTCTGTTATGGACATTTTTCTTGACCACTACTTAGAAAAGTAAGTGGTCAAGTCCTGTTAGTAAGGCTGCCACAAGCAATTACAATCGAGTTTAATTTACTCAGCAGAAATATGCCAGTGTCCATGTCCAAAACAGCCTCTGAGGCTGCGTTTCGTTTCCCTTTACAAGGAGGATGTGAAAATTTTTAATATTTTTCTCTTTAAAGACTAAGATAAAGTGGCTCTACTGTCCCCCTCTCTATAGTTTCCCAACTATATCTTTGAAGATCACAGGATTCTAAGTGTTTCTGAATGTTCATCAGTGAGATCCAAAGATCCTGACTCCTTTTCTTCAGCTACTAGATTTTAAGGGCGCATCTACATCAGAAATTTTGTTGGAATCAGGAGCATATTTTTGAAGTGCATCTCTGAATTGTCTTGCTACTTGTTATGCTTTGTCTTGCGCTGTGAAGAGGACTCGACCCATGAACTAGACTCCTTTCAGATGAAACTGAAGTGGAAAAAGTGCTCCAACTGCTAGTGGGCATTCAGCCCATGGGAACAGACTAAGCAAGTCCAAAGTAAAACTCTCCAGAGCGCATGCACCCTGTGTGGATGTCAGGTCCTCTGCATGACTGGATCAGCTCTATAAACCAGCAGAGGAGTTTCACAGACCTGCTCCAACCAGGCTGCATTCCTTGCTAGTGCAGACATAGTCAAACAGTCTGGGACAGAAAAGTCCACAGAACTCACTAACAGTTTTAAGCCTCTACTATTGTCCATACAGAAGCTGAATTTGAAGAATTTTTTGGAGTTCCATTGCTACAGACCTTTCTAGGGTAAAAATACTAGCATTATCCAATAAATGACAAGACTTTTTTAACATTTCACTTAGTGTCAGCCCTGTGTTTTACATCTAGTTCTCTGAAAGGTACTTGAAACTTCTTCAAAGACTTAATTCAAAAAACCCCCCCCAAAAAAACAACAGATGCTTTGGTGTCTCAAAGGGTACACACAAAACCATCTTTGAAGTAGTCATCTTAGAAAATATGGCCAAATAATTTGTGCCTCCGAAATTCTTAGTGAGATAGAACACACTATGTCCATTCAAGACAGGAACCAAACAACTATTTCTTATGGAAAGTTTTGAGCTGAAGTATGATTTTGTCCGGGTGATTTGGTTCTTACATGTGAAATATAGCTTTAATAAGAAAGGAAGTTACAGAAAAATATGCATAAAAAAAGAAGTTTTCTACTGTTTGTTCATGTTATTGAAGTTGTAAAATATTTAAGGTTACAAACCTAATTTTGGGCATAGCAGATGATCTGCAGCCAACAGGAGAGACAAAAGTTTTGGAGAAATTTCTGTCCTAACTCTTCAAAACCTAGTAGAGTTCACTCTTTGCAAGAAACTGATGAATACTACATGAAGTATGAGGGGATATGTTCTTTCATACATTTCATTCCTACAATTTTTATTCTCTCATAATTGAGCTACGTATCATACCTTATGAATGACCTTCTACGCTTATAATGGAAGGCTAGAGAAATAAAAGAGTAGCTATGCCACATATGAGTAAAAAGATTAGGGCTAAAAGGCACTTGTGAGAAAAGAGAAAGAAAATACAAAAACAGTGCCCAGAGCCACTTACTGCATAGGAAAAAAAAAAAAGACAAAAAAACCAAAAAAAAGAAAAATAAGTCAGGCAAAGGAGACATAAGCTATTAATAATCAAAAGCAAAATCTCAGCTTCACTGAAGACATTTAGAGTTTTTCATACACCTCAAGGTTTCTAAGGTGAAGACATATTATTCTAAAGCCCAATTAAACACACAATTTCACTTTTGCTCCTCTTAGTTTAAATCCCTTTTCTGGGGAGCTAATGGTTCATAAGAAAGACCTAGTCCCTAAGAGCATTCTAACATGGGCATTTTAACTGCCAGTCACTACTTAATGTTGCTCTCGTTGCAGCATGACTACTTACCAGGAATGTTCTATCACATATTAATGAGCCAAAATGGTTCACATACTCATGTTAACGCTCTCAGATCTAACTGAGCTACAATAATACAAATAATTATTATTCAAACTAAATTAAATGCTTTTAAAGCTGCTCTAATTGTTAATCATTTAAGCCAACATTGCTGTACACAATCTCAAGACGAGACTGAGTATAGGTGTCTACATTAATGTGCTCAGGGTTCCTTTTTACAGACAGAAACCTACCAGCAACTGAAAAACATAATGAAAGGTATCAGATCTGGTTCAAGAGAAACAATCACACATGGAAAAAAATTAACATTTTGGTTTGATGGTAGGAGTGTGATGTACAGGTACTGAAACCTGTTCCAGTTCTTAATCATCAGGGCTTTTATATTGTCCACAGTCCACAATTTGCACAAATGACGTCAGTATTGCCTCAAACTCTTTTCCTGGGGTTCGCACCTTCTGAGCTACACCACAGTTATGTTTATCAATGAGAATTTGCCATTAGAAATTAAGAAACTAAGGACAAGAAATATTTTTTGCTAACCATATGTGAGATGGACAGGTATAAATAACCTTTTACTCTTGCTTAGAAACCTTAAAGAAACAGTTTTTCAGGTCCAAAAGATTTTTGCTTTAGATTCATGTAGTTTTTCCTGTGGTTTTAATAAGCAAGTGTCCATGGCTAGGGGCCACTATGGTTCACTCATTCACTGGTTCACAAAAGTTAACTGAAGACTATCATCTTATTTAGAAATATTCTGTCACTATCCTGCACCCACATATTGTGGCTAAACAGTAGCAGAAGGTGCTTGGCTTATTGAGAGATCATTTAAGGACTTATAGAAATAAACCTAATTTTAACCTATGTCTTCATTCACTATTTTAATATGGGCTTCCAGTCTTCTCCCAGAATGTACTGATAACTTATCCACGGGAAACAAAGATTGTTACAGGATTTATTTATATGTAACAAAACTGAGCTTTCCTTGTTTTTCTCCAGTTTGAGAACTGGACAATGCTTTGTCTTTATTAAAAAGAAATCCACAAATCCCTATTTTGAAAAAGCCTTGCTTACTTCACAAAAAAAAAGGGACCAAATATCTCAGTCAAAGAATCACATGGACAGAGGGTCCCCATTAAGCTTATTTGGTGAACTTTGCATTTGAATGCAAATTTTCTTATTAATTTTACTTTTTTTTTGAATATAACTTTGACTTAGAGCATCCAGGCTAACACTGTGCTTGTATTCACAGAGAGAATTAAAATATTTTCTAATGGACTTTTTTCTCTTAATTAGACAGACAGATAGATAATTGTAATTCTAGTTTTATAGCTTTGCATATAATAATTTTCTTTTCAATCTTAATAGAATTGGGCAAGGGAAATTTGTAGAGACTGAAAAACACAGTCTTATAGATCATGAATCAATTTCCCAGATATGGTTTACTTTGACACAGGCAAATCAGAGGGCAATGTGTTTTAATGAAAACAGTGAAAGAACGCCGTTCAATAGAAAACCCACTGCTTAAGGAGTTAAAAAAAAAAAAAAGTTTGTGGAGATTTGAAGACTAAGATTTGTAGCTGGTTCCTTGTCAGGCCCTTAGCTGAAGAGATGCTGGTGAAGCTCTAAAGGTTTCGATCTTACCTTTATCTTGCATTTAGAGTTCTGTTTTCAATTCTCCAAATAAAAGGTACCAGAAATTTCCCTTGAGCAACCGGCATCCCATCCCAGCTACTTGGCAGGTGCACAGCTGCTGGATTTGCCAAAAGACTGTTTGCTTTCCAAAGGGAATAGCCTTTCCTGGCAGGAACAGCAAATATCTTCCACTTGGATTACAGGCAAAAGTCAAGCCTTAAGCCTGAAGCAAAATAAATTGTGGTGGATGCACACAAACAGGCAGATTGTCCACCTGAAAGCGTAAGAAACAAGCATGCCTTGAAAAGCGAGCAGGTATATGGAAATCCAGCTCATCTTTAGGAAATTTGTTGTGCGTTTACAGCTGTTCAAAATCAGAATACCTTTACTTTCCACAGCTCTCACAAGTCTTTAACGATCAGAACTAGAACTGGTCAGGTGTGGAGTGACGTGCAGAAAGGGTTCGGACGTCGCACTACCTACCGCCCACCAGGTGACGACTGGCCTATCTCCCATCTCAGAGACTTTATAACCTCAACCCTGTTGCATAAATCTAAATCCCAGCCATAAACCATCAGGATCTTTCAGTCACAAAAGACAACAAGTTCAAATATATCAGCATCAGTCCTCATATGGAATAAAACAAAATAAGATGTTTTCATGCCCTGGAAGTACATCACACTGAAAATACCCTCAATACCTCTTACACACTCTCTCCTAAGAAAAAAGCATGATTTTTTCCTTGAAGCCGGGAATTCCCTTTTGTTTCATAATTCACAGCTTCATGGTAAGTAGCTTGAGAATTGACTAGCTGAGCATAAAGGAAAAGGGATTTCATGCATCTCTCAAGCTGTAACTTAACCTGAAAAGAGCATTTTTCTAAGCAAACAATGGAAGCTGTATGAAAGTAGGGCATGATTGTTTTATGAATTGAACCGAATGATGCTACCACCACGGTACAACAGTTCTTCACCATTTCAGATGTTATATTTTTACTTCACTATTTTTGTCTTCTTTTTCACTGTGTGAAATGAATGTACGAATTATTTCCTTGATGGAAAATATTACATATAGACTCACAATAACAGTCACTGACATTTTATAACTGCAGTTTGGAAAGATGTGCTACTGATTCTGTTTGAATGTAACAAAAAGTCCTTTACTAGTGCTCATGGCTGAAATTTACTGTAACCCTGGAATCATCCAACCCAATGGAAAGTAGGTGCTGTAATCTACCAGTATATCTAAATAGTAAAATTTTACATTCATTTTTCATTGTTATAAAGTAATTACACATTGTTCAGTACAATGGTTACATCAAACCTGTCGTGAACTAATCGGGCTTATAAAATCACACAACAGTGAAGAAGGGTGCTTAGTTTGTCACTGGGCTTTGTTAACAGTATAGACACATGTCCCTGAAGCAGCAAGAACGCAGTCATTTTGGTAATTTTTTTATAATTGCTGATATCCTGTTAAAAGTTCAGCCTGTTTAATCAGAAACAATGGAAACTCTGAAAGCAGTCTGTGTCTTTAACTTCTGCCTGCTGATTCACTAAAAAAGGTTTAGAAATCACAGGAAATTGTGTTTATCTCTTGCCTATGAGCCATTTATTCCTGATGTCCAAACTATTTGCTGGGTATACAAGACTAACACGTGTATCTGTCAACAAAATGGGTCACCTCTATACTCTTCTATATTTTCTTTAGTTGAAATCAATAAAGAAGAAATCAGAAGCATCAGACACTAGAGGGCAAGAATGATGAAGTGCTTAACACTGCTCCCTGATGTCTGTATCCCAAGACACAAAGCTGGTTCACAACTGTTTCATTAGTTTTCACATTTTACCTGCTTGTGCATCCTCTAGCCCTTCTAACTATTTTGCATGCTAACATTTTTTTTTCGTCTGTGCCATAAAATTATGGGCAATAATGCTGGAGCAGATTATTAATTTAATTTTTAATGTTTTGCACAACATTAGTACGCAAACAACATACCTTCAGATTACATCTCCCTCAGCCGATCATGCACACAAATTATATTGCAGGAAAAAAGCCCTGTAAACAAAGCACTGTTAATACTTTTGTAACTAATGTGTATCTTCTTCATTGATAGGTGAAAGAAGGATGGTTTATAATTACTTTGTTAAGAAAATAAATATTAAGAATAATTTATATTTTTCTAATCATTTAAGAGAGAATCCTTTACAATCTAGAGTAAAAGCCAAGTTTAGTCTTTCAGCATCAACATCATATCACATACAGGTGAGGGAAATATAAATCAATATTAATGCAAAGTAGGAAAAGCAGCAGTAAAATCACAGAAACAGTAAAGGAGACAAATTCTCCCCCTGCCAGAATGCATCTCCTGAGTATGCCTTGACTGCAAGGTCATCAGCTCCAGAGATAGCCTTAAAGTATTATTTGTTGGCAGTGATATCACTGCAGATGGTTAACCTGGTAAGTGACTATGACACCTAGTAAAGTTTAGAAGTAAATTTCACACATACTAGATGACTAAAATGGGAATATTTATTGAAGCTGTTCAAAAATGCAGCAGAACACTGTGCACACCAGGACGCTTCATTAAAATGAGAACAATAGAGAGAATACAGAGAGCATTTTTTGGGTTACTACTAATTTTGTTCTATATTTACCAGAGGAGAAAACCCACAGGAAAGTAACAGGATAGTCCTGGCAGAGCGGCAAGTTCAAATTTGGTATCTCTTAAGGCTCAGGGAGGGTGGGATCAAAAATCTCAGTTTCAATCACAAACTCCAAAATTTGGGCCTGGATTTCAAACTGTCAAAACATCAGAGGGACTTAGATATAGGCATTTTGATTTAGAGTCATCTCAGGGCCTGCTGAAAACACGGGGAAACAAAATACAGTGTTTAAAGCGTGCAGCCCGGCACATACAGACCTGTGAGGGGCCGTGGCTTGCAGCACAGCTTACAACATCCACTCATATTTTGAAATATAAGGGTGCAACAGGAATAAGATATTGTATACCCTTCTGACAAAGTCAAAGCATAGCAAAATGAATGTGAATTCTTGCTATTGTAGTACAGTACACCTAAACCTGCTTTACTGAATGTGACAGCAATCATCAAACACAATTAGCATTATATAAGTATGCACATAGTAAACAACTTCTTATAAGCAGGAAACAGCAATGAAAAGCTGTTGCAGTACCAGCACTGTCTAATTCAGCATATGCAGCTCTATTACACAGAACCTACGTTGGACTGATGCACAAATTTCTAGACATTTTTCTCAATGACTGAAGGAAATACAAATAAACCATGAAATAAGAAAGTGATAAAATATATTGCATGAAAAATATTTCCTTTATATTCTCATTTTTTACCAAGAAAGTACAGTACCTACAGGCATTACTATATTGTGAGTGATGGTAACTACCACACTGGACAGTTTCTCCTCCTCTGATCAAAGACTTGACTTTCTTCGCTGTTTGAAAGGGATAGATTTTGAAATACTCCATGCAATGCATACACAGCTTATTAAACTCCCCCAGAGATACCTGACCTCATTATATTCCCAAGAAAAGGGGATATAATCAAGGAGCTAAAAAGATAAAACGTTGGCTACAACAACAACTCAAATTTTCAGTACAAAAGGAACAGACTGATGGTGACCATCAAGCCTCTGCTTGCTTTCTGATGGCCCCCACTTATTTTCTTGAAGAATCTAAGGAAAACAAAAACAATAACTGCTTCTATCACTACTTTCAAGATGAGAGATACAACACAATCTTGACAGATACGGCTGTGAATGCTCCAGAATATATTTAGGTTGGATTCTTACCCAAATTCTGACTTACATTTAGATATTTGATAAACGTGGCGAAAGAACTGTGATCATCTCACAGAGGTCCAGTGTAGTTTATTTCTATAGGAAATCCCTAAAATGGGATGCAACATTTATCTGCTTCTCACTGGTATATAATGAAGGGTTGTGGTCCTAATTTCCTATTGTTATTACTAGCTTAGCTGTAGGAGGAGGATTTAAATAGCATCAAAGGAAGTCTTTTGGTGAGTACTTCAAGCGACAGCTGCTACATACTTATAGGCACTAAAGCAATTAAATTAGTAGTGGTAAATAAGTCATTTCATGTAGTTCAAGTTCAACTTTAGATACACAGTTTAAACTCTGGGCCTGTACTTCTACATGCCAGAATCTTAAGCTTTTAAAGTCTTCAGGCAGCCCTAAAAAGATGATTTTACCAGAAGGAGCGAGCAACTACTCCTTTCATTAGATACTGGTAATTGCATTTTCTTATAAGGTATAGATACTTGCTGTAAAACAAATTGCTTGTTTATATAATCTAAGCAGTTTACAAGAGTTGGAAAATGGCATCCTGCATGGCTTACCTGTGCTTCTTTCCTCCTCTTGATATTATCTGAGGCCTTGAGAAAGGAAAGGTTGCCAGGCTGATGCCTAGCTAATTGGTCTGCTCGGACATTACAGAGTGGTTGGGGCTGGGAGACACCCCTGGAGACCATCTGGTCCAGCCCCCTGCTCAAGCAGGGTCACCTGCAGCAGGCTGCCCAGGACTGTGTCCAGATGGCTTTTGAATATCTCCAGGGATGGAGACTCCAAAACCTCCCTGGGCAACCTGTTCAGTGTATTAGTGGATTTAGTAGCTTAAAAATTTGTTTAGCTTAGTAGCATTTTTTTAGCACCCAAACATAAATAACTCCAGGCTGCCCAGATGTATTTGAAAATCCTTCTGGGGGCTCAGAACTAAGTACTTAAATGACTTTAAATAGTTTTGTCTGAAAGACAAATTTCAGTGCAGTGATCTTAGAACAAACTGATGAGAAACACATTGTAGTGTACTGCATCTGACATGAAAAGTGGCTTAAATATCTCCAAAAGATGCAATGTCAGACATTAATCATAAGCAATACACGCTGCTCTGGTCCAGTAACTGTTGGTACTTAACTTCAGTAAAAACACAGTCCTCTCTCAACCTGCTCAGTGTCGCTGTGTAAACATGACAGCAACTTTAAATCTTGTTGACAAGATTTCTGTACCAGTTGGGGGCAGTCAGCACTTCCTAAAAGGCCCTTCCTAATTCCCACCCTGAGCCCCAAACTCAACGACAGAATTTGGGAAAGAGCTGAATGCTAAGTCAAAAATGTCACAGCTTTATAAACAATTAAACAATTAAAAATTATGGCGTTGAAGCAGCAAACAGAGATTAATTAGAACAAGAAAATCAATTGGAATTTGAAGCAGAGCAGAATACTTTTTCAGCCACTATCAGAGAGAATTAAATCAAGTTTGTAAAAATCACAAATTTAAGCAAAGGGTATCTTCAACAATAAACCCAGATTGTAATAAGTTAGAAATACGATAGACATATAGGTACTTATATATTTACATACATATATACATACTTGCCTACCTACATAAAATTTATTACCAGAAACAACCCATTAATAAGTAAACTAAAATTCAACCATGATTTCCACTGCCATTATTCTTCTGAGAAATCTGAAAGAGCCAGATAAGTAGAAGTAAATGCTGCATGGATTCACTGGCCATCCTATGAAGTTCTGTTGCTTAAAATTGCTTTTTAAAATAAAATAAAATATCTTACATTGTTCCACTGAGTACAGTCAATCAAACCTTTACTATTTCTTAGATCGTGTTTTTTTTTTATTATTTTAATAAAAGTCTTTTGATTCAAATCATTCCAAGTAACAACACACGCAATACTGGGTCTAAATAGCAGGACTTCTGGAATCCAAACTACATGCAAGGTTATCTCTAGGTAGAAGATGATCATGTGATACCAGATTTCAGAAGAAATCTTTAACTGTCTTCTAAGCTGGTCTAAATAGCATATTCTCTTTTTTAGGCCTGAGTTAGCTGTGTGTGTGATAGGTTTTTTAGTATTTTTAATATTTTTTAAAATCCACATGAATAACAAGAAAAATCAAATTGTAGTTATAGTGGGCCTGTTCATCTTTCAATATCTAAGCCCTGCTGTGTTTTAATATTCATCCCCATGGAGCAATTTTAGCCACCAAAAGCATAAGTGCCTACAGGCTTCTGTTATAGAGAATTTCTACTGAAAAATCTGGCATATTTCTAATTATATTCCAATACTCCAGAGACAGTCCCTGTATTGTAACTGCAGACTGGCATTAGTGTCTGGAATTTCTTGAACTAAATGAAGAAAGTGTTAGCAATTTGATTAGTAGAACCTGATTGCTTTCCCTGAATATTACAGTATGTTAAATGAGAAGCTGCATAAAACAAATAAATGAAGCAGGTGCATGTCAGATGCTGATTTGGAAGACTGCCAACCGATCAACTCCACCAATGTTTTATTATCTAACCAGAAACACATTTTGTTGATGCTTAGATTTTTTTCCCCCAGAATAACTGCTGCCAACACTGGAAACAGTTCAATGAACAAAATGCTGTAACTATTGAAGATTCAGGTAAATGCGCTGTACTAAGCACTGTGCCCAACAGGCTCTCATCCCTCTGTATATGCATATGCACACACACGCAGGGCTGGTCTGAAAATATATTCCAATCTTTATGCCAACCCAAAGCCACAAAAATGACAGAGGGACATCAAAAAGAGAGAACATGTTTTTCATGGTCTTTGTGATGCACATTAAAACAATGATTGAACAGAAAATCTCACATTCAGTAATTTGGAGGGTATATTTTCCAACTGGATAGCTTCCTTTGGACCCTAGTAAACAGCTGGAGGGGATGGATAGAATATTTGGTAATATTTTCTACTTGGCTTTTCTTCTCTTTTCATCAAACTTTTAAATGGTTTGCAATGGAAAAGCATGACCGTAACATCTTGTATTTATGCCCAGTGCATATCATTTGCAAGAATGTCAGACAAAGTGACCTGCCACACACTCATTTCATGACAAGAATGTTAATACCATTAATAGACATTTTAACGTTTTCTCTAGTTCTGATAAAGCATATTTTGCAGTATTGTCTGGGTCTACACTTGCACTGAATTTCAGCCCCTGAGCAAAGATTTTTTTCCCCTTCCCTTATATGGGAAGATGAAAATCATGCTGCTGAGACATTCAAGAATTTGTCAATTTGAGGAAGTATTTTTTTCAAAACATCAAAGCTGGCATTTCCAAGACTATTTAAACCAGTCAACAATGCCAAGGCAGTTCTTCCACTCTGTATTATGAAACGTTCCAACCTGCTCAACCCAACCCAAGGTAACACTCATAGCACTGTATACAAGTACCGAAGAGTATCCCTTCCCTTTGGGGAAAGGTTCTATCAATACTAATTAAACATATTCATTTTTTGTATGGCTTTTAATATAAAGCACTAAGGGTAAATTCCTCAAAGCATATTCATTGTTTAAGAGACTAAACTGAATTGTATTTCAGCAAGTTGCACATGCTTTTGCAAACTGTATGTCAAATATTATAGTGGAGCCATGGTTTTCATCTTTGCCAAAAAAGTCTATAAAAAAGAAATCCATACATTTTCAGAAAATGAAAAATTCTTAGCTCTAGACATTTTGTTATTATATGACTAACACTTGCAGAAAATAATAGAAAGCATAGCTGGAAGAGACTTCAAGAAGTCCTCTACTCGGATCCTATCACAACAAAGGTTTACAAATATCTAACTCGTTTCTGACAGATGATTGTATATCGTGTTCATAAAAGTCCTCAGTGATGGAGATTTCACTGAACTCAATGCAACTTATACTAGACAGTATCTTCCACTGTCCTTAGTTTTGGGGAATTTTTCATAATACTTTATATAAATGTCACTATCTGCAACAGAAGCTCAACTGTCCTTGGAGAAAAAAAGTTTCTTATCTTTCTTTTCATAGTTTTTTTAAGCATTTGAAGAACTACCATGCCTCCAGTCTTTTCTCTATTCTTAACACCTACAATAACCTTCAATTTCTTTTTATCATAGATTACATTTTCCAGACTTTGTGTCCTTCATCCTGTGCTGCACCTAATTCTCCCCAGTTTATTCCTATCTTTCTTGAAGTATGGTCTCCAAAAGTGGCAGAAGGACTCCAGCTGAGGTTTTATTAATGTTGAGTGGAGCAGAAGGACTACTCCATACTTCTGGATACTCTCCTGCTTTCCCATCGCAGGATGAGGCCCGCCTGTTTCCACAATGGCAGAACATGACTCAGTCATGTTCAGTTTGTGATTCACAAACGAATTTGTAAACTTCCAGATTGATGATAGCAATGCTGCTATCTAACAGGTCATTCTCTAACTTGTATACTTGAATTTTCTCCCCTACAAGCAGTACTTTGAATTGTCTTTATTCAACCATAGCTTTTTATATCAGACTGTTTCTTCAATTTGTTAAGAATGTGTTGAGTTATAATTCTGTCCTACAAAGTGCTTGGATCGCCTGCCAACTTGGTGCTGTCTGGAAACTGAGTAAGCAATTCTCTATGCCTTCAAAACCATTAATAAAAATACTGAGCATTTAAAATAGCTGCATGATGCCAATTCTTTATATGATTTTCTCCCAAAGACAGATTATGTTTGAAAGGAAGAGTTCTGATCAAATTCAGTCAGGTTAACCATGATACTGTGTCAATTTTCAGTAGGAACATCTGGCTTTCAAGGGGGTACTAAAAATTTATGATACCAGTTCATATCAAACTCTAAATTTGTATGACTGTTTTGGTGCTTTCTTAGTGGTGTTATTATTATGTGAACAGAAATCTGTAGGTATGACAAATGATACAGTACGATGTTGGCAAAAAATAGTGTGCTAAGAGGGACGTAGCTCAGGCTCTGCTCATCCATCATAGAATAGCCTTTCATCCATCATGCACCACACCCTTCTCCCTCAAATTTTTATTATGTAACTGATTTAGACACAGGATTAATCCTAAATCTCAGCTGTAGCAATAGACTAGGGAATTATCTAGCATATGAGCTCCTATAAACAGCATGATCTGATTCCTCTTCTATGTAATTAACCACAGAGAATCCCTTATTAAGATACATTTAAATTATCCAGGAGTTAAAACAAATCATCAATATGCTACTATGATTAAAATTCTTAATAACTTACTAACATTCTTGAGGACCTGAAAATGACTAAAAGACTGTATCTGTATATCATAATAGTTCTTAAACAAGAAAATCTTCCTGTGAGGAGCTCTTCAGAGAAAAATTCTGAAAAGGTCCACAGTCTTACTGACAACATATGGGATGAAATGAAATAAGAACATTAAGACCAGCTGTGCTGGGTCAGAAAAAATCTCCCTTTAGCCTGTATCCTTTCTCTGACAGTGGCCAAAAGTGGATTGTAAGGAAAGGCTATACGAAAAAGGCCAAATGTCAAATTCTCTTATCCTTTACCAATAGGTGTCTCAAAGTTCCTGAACTGGGATAACGTCTTTGTGTCCCTCAATGGATTTCTCTTCCATGAACTAGACTAGTCACCATGTCTTTTTGTACAACCCTGGTCTGAAGCAATAAAATACAAAGCATCTGCCTTTGAGTACCTGTTCTGCTTTACATCCCAAATATATCTCAAGTTGAACCATTTCCTACATTCTTTAGAGCCCAGAATATTCCAGTCACAAGTAATGGAAATATGGAAAGACAAAAATGTAGACAAACTATATTCCCAGAAGAATCTTTCTCTCTTCATTTTTACTCCACCTCTAACTAGCAAGAGGGAAGACACAGGATTTAAAAAATCTGGCAATGGAAGTCCCAAGGGGTGCTAGAGGGACAAAACTCTTGTGTTTTACAGTTGGTATACTCTGACTCCTTGGGACAGGCCCTTTTTTGAGTATGCACAGAAGGGCCAGCTTCACCAAGAAATACAGTGAATTACATTTGGACAAAACTGAAATTAGCAATGCAAGAATGGGCCGTGTAATCTGTCGCCTTTCTCCATGGGCCTGGCCTTTACCACATAATGTGTCTTCCTGTCTTTTGCTCTCCAGTCTTAAGCGATGGGAGAACTGAAATATCTACAAAGATTGACAGGAGAAGTTCTTTCTTCGTTTGTGCAGTTCCAGTGTCATATTTGTGTTCTGACAGTCATCACTGCCTGCTATGAAAAAGCCCTACCAGCAGCCTGCAGGAAGGTGAGAGTCACTGCAAGAGAAGCGCAAGTAAGGGTGCTGCACCAAAGGCATCACTGAGCAAGGGAAACTTGCTCGTGAGGTCTGCTCAGGGGGAGGGAGGGGAAACCCTGCCATTTTCTCACTTTCTAAAGCACTAAATTAATAAGAAGAGAAGCTGCTACGGAAACAATGTCCTGGGGTGTTCCTCAGAAAACTGTCCTAGCAAATCAGGCCCCAGGAGCCTGAACTGCTGAAGCAGCAGAGTGCCTTCAGCAACTGCCATTTCTTTGTCATGTTATTTGCTGGCAGTTTTTTTTAAAAATGCAAGAGATGCAGTCAGTACCCACTGCTAAAATTTTAAAGCTACTGCTGAAAATAGGCTTTCATAGGGAGACAGCGCTGTTATGCCTTTACACGAAGAACATCTGCTCTGCATCCCTCACCTCTTCATGCAGGCTGAAAGGTATCTTGCTCACCTAACCATTCTGCACTTGAGATCAAGCAAGACACTTTCATTTTAAACTGAAGCCTAATTTAAAATAGGATGGCACAAATTCTGCCTTCAGAGTTGTATTGCATGGATGTAACTTTCTTTGAAAGACGCCTCAACTTACCTTCACAAAGAAATGAAAGAGAAGTAGACTCATGCAACAAGTACATAACTTGAGGTGAACCTCACCTGGCATACACTTCTCTAGCAGAAGAAAGTGGAATGCATAGTGTGTATTTTTTGTTAAATTGCAGATTCATCATTCTTTGGACTGGATTTTTTCAGTCACTAGCCACCATAGTAGAGAGACTATTTTCCAAGTTTGCTTTTGAAGACACTCAGCACTGAAACACAGGTTTTCTAGGAGAGTCTTGAACACTAAATACTCAAAGAATCCAAGGCACAAACACTGAGGGTGCTGAGGAGTGACTCACTACCCAATCTTGACTTGAAGAAGAGGTATGTACACTCAGCTCAGTTTAAAATAACTGGTTTGTGTCAAGGCAGAGATTTAACAAATCTTCTCATACGCTAAAGTAGTTTAAAGAAAAAGGGTCATTAAAAAAACCCATATTTATACTTAGTGGGATAGGCAGCAACATTTAGAAAAAAACATTCTCATTTCTCATACCAGTAAAATATACTGAACTGACTCAAGAAAACAGTCTAAGGACAATGAATGGACAAATACAACTCCCTGCTGATCCAGGACAACATTAGCACACCTTCCACTCAATGGTGATGCATTTGGGCAAAGCCCAGTGGGGTTACCCAGGTATTATATGGATGTGATATTCTAAAATCCAATCTGTTAATATAAAATAATGAAATATATTAAGATTAAACACAGTCAACTTTACAATTTTTGCATTCAGGGTCATATTCCAGATAACACATTGTCTTCTCCTGACTTTGAAAACGAACAAACTGCTTACCTGAAACAGCAAAGCATGCACTAAAAGTCTAAATTAAAAGGATGCTTGTATCATGTGCTTTTGCATATTATATATTCAAAGAGAATACAAAAAAACTCCTCATTACACAAGCAGGATACTGTTACTGAGAAACATCTGTGTGCTGCCACAAACTTGACTGCTTCCAAATGCTTAAGGCAATGGAAGTGAGTAGGAAGGGTGACTGCAAAGCATATGATGCATTCATAGGAAACCACCTCAATTATAATACTTATGGCTGCATTCTCCAGAACCCCATATACTACTGACACTTTTGCCAGCTGCAGCTGCCACACCACATCTCAGAGTGGTGGATATCCACAGATGTGGCATTGCACTCAGAGTTGCAGCACTATGAATATGAAATGGATGTAGAAACAGTGAATCACATGCTTTTGATGTGGCTCTTGACAGACCAACCTAAGCAAAAACAATTTATAATTCACAACTTTTCTGAAATCTAAGGGGTGCAGGATTAGGCTCCAGCAAAAAACAGTAGTCTGTCTTAAGGAAACACAAACTTTTGCATCCACAGAAATTAAAAGCATAATTTGAAGGATAAAAGATTAAATGGTAAGAGGTAAAAGTGAAAAATTTAAATGAGATAATCTCTAATTACCTATTACAAAAGTACAGTGATGATAACAGAGTCTTTCCAAAGACACTTTCCTTTAATATTCTGGCTAAAATAATTTCCTTAATCAAAGATATATGGCCCTAAATCAGGGCCTGATAATGTTGGTTGCAACCTTTGTAATGACCCACTGGCCTCTGTTACTTAGCCTGTATATTTCAGAAGTATTTCATTTTTTAAGCCATTGCACCTTCCTCCGGGATGGAACATACCAGTCGTTAGACAGTGAAGAACAAACAATTCCCTCCCTTCGTCATCCTCCTCTCCTCCCCAGGACACCAGCAGAGTTTAAAGCATGAACTGAGGTAAACTCTCTCCACATGTCCCTGAGGGGGAATGAAATCAAGTCAGCCATGATTCACAGGTTAAGAAATACAGCTGAAACAGGGCTGGTTGGAAACTTAAAAAGTTAGCCTGGTTTCGAGATGCCACAGTGGAAGTTTTCACAGTGGTCCATTGTCCCCTCTCCCTCCCCCAAAATATATATATGCATGTATATAAATATATGTATATATACACGTACATATAAAATACGTATATAAATATATGCACACAGACACACATGCAAACACACATATACCCTGCAATTTTCAGCTGCTCCATGTGATCTATGCCACATTGACTCTGTCATTTGAAACATCAAATTGTGTTAGGTTGCTGGTTCTGCCCTGTCTCTGAAAGGATACTGCTGTCTGCTGAATTACAAATACAGTTCCTACATCAAAGAACAAAAGTTACAGATACCACTACTTCTCCTCCACTTTTTCCTATTTATAGCAGGAACCATAAAGACAATATCTATCTTGCCTAATCAAACTCTTTATGCTTGAGTGGGCCCATTTTAACAAAAACAGGAGCTGGAGTTGGGAAGATAGTGGTTTGCTAAGTAACGTGCTTAGCTATGGTGCATTTTAAGACACCTTAAGGTACCTGCTTTTTAAAATAAGGCTTATTTCCACAGCACATCAGCAATGCATGGTTTCAGTTGGAATTTTACCCTGGGAAGACTGGACAAAAGTGTGTTGTAGCAAGTTAAGCTAAGAGATCTTGCAAAGACAATCCACAGGGATGCATTTATTAGATAGCACAAACAGCAGCGGAGGGAAGAAAAAAATCTATCTTCATATAGATTACAAGAAAATCCATTGAATAGGAAAAAAACAAGCTTATGAAGGTTTATGAAGAAGGACTACTATGGCGATCATGGAGAGCTTGATGATAAACCTAACTGGCATAAAGGGTAGCATGTACGTGTGAGGCATGTACTGAATCCATGCAATTGCTAATTTCCAACTTAAGAAAAACACATTGTTTTTCTTCTGACATGAATTAGGCAGGAAAGATGCTTATAAGCTTTATAAATCAGGCTGAAGGCTGGAGCAGATTAGAAATGGGATGAAACTCTAAACATGGGGCTGCCTACTGTTCCTGCTGCAGAGTAGATATATTAGCCTGTGAATCCTAAGAGGGCAGTAGAATTCTCTTTTTGATTGCTTTTATATTTCTCCATATATTCTGAGACTCAAAGATACTTTTACATATGAAGCAACTGCATTTGAAAACTGTGAGCCCCAGAAATTTAAGAGCCTGGCCAACTTGCAGTGCGGGTTTAATCCATGGGCAGAGAAGTGACAAGCCATAGTCCTCCTCCTTTAGGAGGACCACATGCAAGACAGAAAGAAGGAAGCCAGGTGGACGATGGAGAGGAACAAAAAGTAGTAAGGCTCTCTCAGTATCAGAAAGAAAAAAAATTCCTATCCTAAAAGAATAAAATCTGATACATATTTTAACATCAAACTGAAATCTCCTGCATCACTGCAGTTCCATTTCTTGCAGATACTAGATCATATAGGCCATTTCAAAAGCTTCAGTAAACTTCTGTCAAAATAGCCAGCTCTGCCATGTTTGTTTGTCTAGTCGTTATAATATAAATTCTTACTTCAAAATTTGAGAATCTAAGTTATGTAACCTCTGCCATGATTACTCATTTGCCCTGTGCAGTCTTAGGAATGAGAATTGCTAATTGCAGTGAATGAGACAAACAGCACAACTATTTTAAAAGTTACTTTCCACAGCCTGCGCTGTGCCACTGAAAATTGCTTGGTGAAAAAATTGCTGGATAAATATTCATGCAAACACACTATCATGATTCCAGCATATGCTATTAAAAACTGAGTCAGTGGCTTTTCAACAAACATGGCTTATTTAGAATAGATTCCCTATTACAGTTTTAAAAGAGGTTGCTGGTGAAGCCTGAAGAGGTAGGAAATACTAGTGGCTATGAATATACAGACATCTTACCTCAAACATTCTTAAAGTTTTCTTTCACCTTGTAGTCATACATAAAAATCTTTAGCTTACGTTTAGAAATGCAAATACTTAAAAGAGCAGACACGAAGCTCAGGTGAGAACCCCAGCCCACCACATGGGCACAGCTGCTGCGCTTATGGGGCTGTGAAGACCCTGGGTGCCCTTGGACCAAAATAGCCAATCTCTGCATTGACAGGAGATCCTCCACGCTTGGGATGAATCCCGCAGGCATCTTCACAGGAAAATTTCTGGTACATCCAGTGCCTAGAAATGACTTTCAGGACACACTGTGTTCCCGGGTGATTGGTCTCTGACCTTCAGCTGTCCTACCCATTCTGCCACGCTCACTACTGCAACAGCATTTGGATATATTAAAAGAGGGATCTGCACAGCTGAGCAGAATAGGATCTGTCCCTTTTGGCAATGAATCTCACCCACGCTGTGAATCCATCACAACAAAGAAGCCAAGAAAGCATCCTTAATTTCCAAAGACAATTGGATTTTGTAAGTACATTTTTCTCTGCATGTCTACGTGGCAAGCTTATAAGAAAATACAGATTACTAATTATTTCCATATTTAAGTAATTGCTCCTCAACTTCATATAGAAGGGTATGCTTTTGCTGCTCAGAGAAGAACTATAAAAATATATAGTGTTCATTTAAGTGGAGAATGGCAGGCACACTGGAAAGCAATTACTGAGTACAAACAAACAAATCAACCGAAGAATAGCTACTAGGCATTATATATAGTTATGAAAGTAGTGAGGTCAACAACTTTTTCCTGAATATAAATGCATAAACCCCAAGCATTTTGAAACACATTACAAAAAGATTCTGACATTTGAGACTTAAACTCATCCAAAAAAAGCAAACTCCTCCTCAAGTACCTGACAGTAATAATGTCAAAAATGAAAAGAAGCAAGTCAGTAGCTTATGAGCATCTACATCTAAAAGTTAAAAACCTTTCACCTTTTCAACTAATTGCCTCTTCCAGTCTAAAAATATTAGATAGTAACATCTTTTTGCAAACCTTATCTCCGAGTCTTTCTAACCATGAGTTTGCTATAAACACCATACCCAAAAGTGTAGTTAAAATAACATACATAAAAACATTGTTTGTGCTTATATTACACCATTTAGCTATAAAAAATAAAAGCCTATCTTATATTGTAAAGTGAACAACCACCATCCATCTATCCATACTGACTCTTATTCTCCATTATGAAAACTCTACTACATTTTCAAAAGAGACATACCACCTCCCAAGTTTGTAGTGTGAGAACGAAGCTTGTTTACAGGAGGCAGGAGAGAGAAGTGAAAAGCAGGGGACAGGGATTAATCTTGTGTTAGAAAATCTATTCCTTTGCGAGAAAGATCTTCTTTCTCCCCCATATGTCTTGGTCAGGAGAGGTGTGTTAGTCTTGCCGCCAAAACCTTGATCATATTCCAAGTGCTTCTTTCCAGTATCTCGTTGCAGTATCCTTCTGCCAACATCAAGTATTGAAAAAATGAATAAGGTTCCCCATAATTATAAGAATAATATAAAATTGTGACACTTTACAAACACCACCATCTATCTATCTATCTATCTATCTATCTATCTATCTATCTATTTTTACTTTTGGTTTCTGAGCATATAGAAAACTTTGTAGTTTTTCTCCACAAACATGATTCCTAGAAATGTATTTCTGTAACACCAGGAACCTGAGGTACTCATACAATCACATGCACTGTGGCTTCAAAGACACCTAAATTCAACAACACTGGTGAGAACTGGAAACTTGCAAACACCTCGAACACCTGACAGTTTTGATTTTATAAATTGTCCCTTCTGAAAATACGGAAGGTACATTTCTTTAGGTTAGCTAATTTAATTAGTAGCTAGTCTAATCAAAGAAAAAAAGAAACAAATGAGTTAAAAAAGCAAATTAAGCGAGCCTATTCTTCCCATTTCTAATCATTCAATTAAAAAAGAGAGGTGTAGAGGACAAGATCTACTCTTTCTGACTACCTCTGCAGCTCTGACATGAGTAGTTCAGCATTTTAATTGCGCAGCACAACTCCAGTGTAAAACTCAGTCTCAGTAAAAATATGTTAAATTTTATTGAATTTAATTCTACGTATACATCTAAGTTTTTTAACTGATAAAATAAATCGCAAAATAATTCCATGATTCCATCTTATTTTGCATTCAAATTCCAATAAAGGTTAATTAAAGAAGTATTTCATCAACAGTAAACAGCAGGAAATTAAAACACATATATAAAGGTAGAACTGTTTGAAGAGATGAAAACAGAAGCAGTGCAGTCTCCTAAGCAGAAAAACAAAACAAAACAAAAACTGTTCAGTTTAAATGCAATAATCAATTGTAAATTTAAGTATTTGAAAGGTTCTAACCAATGAGAATCAACAGCTACTAAGGGAGTTAAAAAAAAAAAGAAAGAAAGAAAGAAAGAAAGAAAGAAAGAAAGAAAGAAAGTTACCATTAAAGACAAAGGACAAAAGATCAAAGCAATTCCAAATTACTGGTGCAAAACATGATTACAGCTGGTGATTTGAACCAGTTCCCCTTAAACAGCTTTATATACAACTGCATTTAACTGTCAATTAGTAGACAATTGAGCACTCAAAACTAAGTAAAAACTGTTGCATATGAGGAGAGAGAAAGTGTGACTGCTGTGACAGAACATTTACACCTGGAGTCCCAAAAGCCAGACAATGCCAACCTGAAGACTGATCAAGTGTCATCTTCAAAATACTGATACATGCAACAGAGATTTATAATACTCTTGAACTGTATGAAAACATGGTTATTTCTTGAAAGAACAGAGCTAACCCTATGTTTTCCTTCAAGTGAAAAAGCAACCCTATAAGATCAGAGTTTCTTCAGCTCCAGAGACAGCAGATTTCAGCCCATGGATACACACTCACAACACATTGTAGTAGCTTCGTTGTAACCCTACTCTGAAGACATTTTTTAAAACAACAATGAATGCCTTCATTTGGATGACTCAATGAAGCCAGTCACGGTGAGAGCCAGGTTTTTAAAAGATATATTCAAAAGAAGATTAAGGTCAAGGAAGGTGGGCTCGTTGCAGCAGCCAGACACCTCTGCCCTGACACTAATTTGCTGCGGGGCCCGCTGGTCCTGCTGCTCCTCCGCATGGCCCCGTGCACGGCGCAGCCGTTCGATGAGGATATTTGGCGAGTTCAGCAGCCATCCCCTGTGCTGCGTGGTTCGGCAGCTCCCTTCGCCTGTCACGCACGTGATGTGGCTGCGGCAGAGGGAGGCCAGCGCGCCCCACGGCTCCCGGCAGATGTCCTCTGGGTGAGGGATGCCGGTGGCCAGGGTCGGCCCCGAGCCACCTCACCACCCACCTTACCCACCCTAACCACAACAGAAGCCGTAAACGAAAGCTGTCGGACGCCCTGCCTCTATCTGCCAAAGATGCTTGGTCAAAGCATAATTTATGGTCAATGCTTACACAAGAAGCGTTGCCAAGTCTCAGCAATTATTAGAGATGTAACTAGACATAGAAAATAAGTGTTTCTATGCATTTAAACAGTGCTCTGACATTACAGTAATTAGGTTAGTGATTCACATCAGTTTAGTCTTTCAGAAGGCTCCTATAATGGCTGCAGAAGTGAATTTCATGTTTTTTTTCATTTGAATGAAATAAAACCCTGGCATTTAAATATGCTTTCAGGTATCAGATTTGCTGCTGGATGCTGTCCATCTTTTACTTGAAGATTGACTAAAGTTTTTAAACCATGTGCCTCATATTGTGCAGAAAAAAACTTTGATTTTAATCAATAAAATACTAATATGTTGAAGAATTATTTAATCCTGAATGAATTATTTAATCCTGAATGTATTTTGAGAGTCTGATATATAACAACAGTAAAATCGAGCAACACTGATCCTTTCCCTGAAATTCTAAGAAAAAAGTACTATTTCAACAGTTTCTGATGGTTTTAGCAAGCCAAAAGTGATTTAAGGCTTGTTCTTCCTTTCAGATACGTGGGTGTGAATTGCTGAGCATCTTGTAAAATTAGCAACTTACTAGTACTCAGAAATGATTTTAAAAGAGATATGGGAAAGTAATTTTAAATGCCCACTGGACAAACTACATTGTCTTGTCATTATTCGCTGTGATGACTTACGAAACCTTTTAACTTTGGTGAAAGAGATAACCAAAACTGAAATGTACTTGCCTTCAAAATTTAAGCAAACTCATCAGCCAGGTATGTCATTTAGCTGACATCTAGACACCACTCATTTCACCCCAAGCTGCACTGGCTGGGTAGCTGCAGAAAGCTGCCAGATTGCACGCAGCCCGGGAACATTTATACCAGAACTGATGTCATTTTTATCAGAACACCTCAAAAACCAACCACTATTAAAAGGTCTGGATCATCCACATTTCCTAAAGACTTTCAGAGTACTCCTTCACACTTGATGTTGCCTGGCCTTTGTGCCCTACACACAAAGTGGCACAAAACCAGTCTCCGTGCTCCTTCAGCGTTTCCCCATGCCGACGTTCCCCACTCCGCAAATGGACTGGAGAAGGTGCAAAACAGGGAACCACACAGTGAGTGTCGCCAGCCAGGCTCGGGACTACTGGGCAGCAGCCTCTTCCAGGCACACCAGAGGGTACAAACCAACAGGCGTTTTAGAGCAGATCGGCCAGATCAGGCGGCAAATCCCCCTTTGGAGAGGCAGCAGAGGAATCGAGCCCTGCTTTTACTCAGACACTAGCCTGGACCAAGCAGCAAGCCCAGATCTTTCTGTACCTCTCCTCCAATGAGGTCTGCTCCTCGTCTCCGAGCTGTTCCCTGCTGGGATCCCCATCTTCTTCATTCTGGGTAAAACACTTTTCCTTTGGGCAAAGCGTCAGTGTGAGATATTTAGAAGCAATGCCTTTACCTCAGGCTGCCTACATGCAATTAAATGAGATAACTAAGCTGGTCTAACAGAATCCTACCAATTAAAACGGCTGTCCCATTTTTCTTCTCTTCCCTGTTCCTGTCCATATATTTCTAACCCTCTCCCTGTGTTGACCCTGGTACTCATTCGACCTCTGTTGGAGATGATAAAATTCAGTGAGCAAACAGAAAACCATTTGTCAGACTAGTGAACTAAATAGACTCACCAAGAGGTCTGATGTGTGCCAGAAATGATGCAAAGGAGAGGATGAGGGTGGCTGGAGGAGGGGATTCACCCTAAGGCAGAAAGCCTAATCGGCCAGGCAAACAATCAACAGGAACTAACACTATTTAAAATGATCCACTGATGTCATATATTAAACTACAAATCAGATTTAAATCTAAACACTATGTACACAGCTAGTGCTTTGAATCACATGCTCATTTCCGAGCTAACACCACCTGCTCTCAGCTTATTTTTGCACTCATTTATGGCTTACTTTAAGTTAGACTGAAGACTTACATCTCACTACCCAGCTTTTTATTCTATTTACCTAGAACTACTTAGAGTCATTGAGAGTTACTTCTGATCTGTCCCAGCAAAAGCCATAGAAAAAAAGGACACTCTATGATCTTTGTGGCAATAACTATACTTCATAAAGGGGTTTATATACAATCCATATAAAGAACTGTGGATCCTCACTGGAGCTTTTCCTCAGCTCTAAAGGGATTTGAACTTTACAAATATTAATTGAACCAGAAAAACTCTGTAAGCTTACTATAGCTTGCTTCTCCACTGACTTTTACTTTGGAAAGTAATTTAGATCTGTTCCAAATTGGTTCAGAGTACTAACAATCTCATGGGGTAATGATTTATGAAGTGTTTGCACACAGGTGAATACACATAGTGCAAGAAGTTGCAGAATCAGACCCCTTATTTCCTTTGTTGCTATTTAATTATGAGTGAAGTGGAGGCAAAGAGCTTAAATAAACCTAGTCAAGTATACATTGTCAAAGAAACACCAGGGAATTCAAGAACTTTGCATAACTGTTGTTGTACTTGGGCTTTGTTGCTTTTTAAATTCAGGTACAGCCCAAATCACAAATCTTTTTCCATACTCATTTTTGTTCTACTCCTCTCCCTATTAGATTATTTCCTGTTATTTTGCAGTTACTTTTTTTAATGGAACTCCTCACTAACATTCTTTTGAAGCCAGGTTCAGAGTCTAGGGTCTTACACTCTTCTTTAGCAAGAAAAGTTTTTCCTTGATTTTTCATCCTTGAATGGATACCACAGCTCAGAATAGCTTTTGGTAAGAAATCAAGAAGCTAAACAATCTAAAGGCAACCTTTGGCTTGCCTAGTTACTGATGATCTCTAAATTAATGAAACTGCTGCCTTATTCTGTTGGAATAACGGGACATGCACCACTGGCCTGCTATGCTAATAAGCAGATTTTACAGTCATTTGTCTTATAACCAACTGGTAATGGGCATCTAAAACTTTCAATAAGATTTTCATATATGTCAAAATAATCCATTGCAAAACCCTTGAAAAGAGAACAGCTTTTAATAAAAAAACAAAAATTGAACATGACAAACAACTCGGGCAATATCATTGCATGTTTTAGTCCTGCAGGATAAAAGGTTTGCATTTTAGATAATCTCTCTTTTAAATGTTACAGTGAAAAATAAACCTAAATCACATTTTCTTTAAAAGGAATAAATTAATTGTTACCATCAGTATAAGCAATTATATCAATCAATCAAAGTTCTCTAGTTCATGGCATTATTTAGGATATAAAACTGTTTTCATGTTAGCCCATGATTTTATATTCTAACAAATGCTATTTGGGAAATAAGATTGAAAGATGAAGCATGGAAGAAAATGACATTTTGTGTACCATCTAATTACCAATTATCTGCCAGTGGAACTAATCAAATTGTATAAATTTAGACTGCAGATTCATCACCCAATTACCTTAGAGAACATGCTATGCCCCTCATCAGTGATTCAACCAACAGTCCAAGTATTAAACAACTTACTATGGATATTACGGGGATCTATTTATTCTGGCAAACACATCCCCAAGCACAATAATTAAAAGCTGCTGCAAATTATAATATTGCTAAAATACCACTATTGATGCAAATGTATTTTAAAAGTCCCTAATATTAATTTAAGTTTATTATTCAAGCTACAGAAGAGGAGTGATTTACAGTACTGAATTAAAGCAAATTGAAATTGATGTACTATGTTCTACAAAATCACACGTTTCATAACCTATGCTTATTACACAGCATAAACTGATGAAATACAACTAGCAACTGGCTTATAAACAACCATTCATGCATTAATTTAGACATTTTATTTAAATTAAGAAGGATCTGGAAATATAGTATGTCAGCTCTTATCTTTGCATTATTTTTTCCTTTTAGATGGAAATTCTTGATTTAAGGTAATTTTATTTTCGTACAATGCAAACTTTAAGTTACTTCACAGAAATTTATTTGAAAAAACAATCTGATGGTGAATGTCTTTCAGAAATATATATCTTAAAAGAAAAACAGCAATGTGTTTTCTTTCTATTCACCACACTACTCATTTATGTAAATATATGTTTGTTAAAAGCACTAGGGCATGTATCCATGATAAAACAATCTGAGCTTTCTATCACTTTGCCTGACCATTCTTCTGGAATCAATATCTAAATATGGTTACAGAGCCATCCCTAACTTTGCTGGGAGTTACTATTTCCATATTAATGAAAATACAAGTACCCTCTAGATGCAGAAACAAACAACTGGAATTTTTGCAGAAAAAATAAGCATTTAACTAGTACAGTACTTTTTTTCACTGCAGCAGCCACTAACTGAATTACATGTGGAAAATTCACAAATTTCTCATTTGATGGAATAACAAATTTTGTACTAAAAATATCTATCAACTTCAGTTCAATTTTTAGCTGACTCACATCTAAAAAACCTAACTGTTTCTTAATCCAAGTGGCTATGTTCAGTTTTCTGCAACACAAAGCATGGTGGGATTCAGGGAAAGGTCAGTCACTCCTAAGAACTTTGCTAACACCAATGGCAAATAAGTTGTTGATTTTGATAAAATTTGTAGTGTGTCATATCTTTGCCAGGGTAAATACACTTTTACAGACTGCGTAGTGCAAAATGAGCCTAATTTCCCAGTATTTTCAGGCTGCGTATAACCCTCCTGTTTTTCTGCCACCCTCCCAGTACTGCCAAGTTAGCCAGCTTTTCCCACACGGAGTAGTTCTGCGCTCTCCTCAAACCTCAACTAGTGCTTCGGGATTTTTAACAGCGATGAAAATTGGCCCTAATCCGGGCCAATTCCACAGTGCCGTACGGTACGCCTTGGCCGCGGACTTTGCAATACGCTAACAGCAGATGCCTCGAGAGTTGCCTCAGCTTGGCTTGCTGAGAGGTTTGTTTTAGCTTGTTTAGCTGTAACAGCAATTTTCTAATGAGCAGGTGGCTATTACCTAATTTATTTTAGTTTTGCTTAGCTTTGTATAATTGTGCATAATAATAGCCATATTGTTGATAATTTTGATACAGATAGGAATAATAAGTAGTTATGCTATGTAGAGTGAATTATCTCAGACCTTAAAATAAAGATGCAGCAGTGAAAAGCTCAGGCCTGTGCCGAAAGCATGGCCTTAAAGCAGCCTTAAAAATGAGGTTGTAGGAGGAGTCCTGCAGCTGTGAACAACTCACTGGTGGTCACTTACTGGTAATAACGTACACTTAGGTGCTGGGCAAAACCCCTGTTAGGAGTAACAGAAAGGACATGAAACAAGTATCTATCATATTTAAAATGTATCATATATAGTAACATCAGATGCACTGTGGAGCTGCAGACCAATAAAGAACAAACAAGGTATAATGTGCATTGAAAAGCATAGAAATGACCCCAGACAGACCTAGGGAGAGGAGAGAAACCATCAGCATGGTTCTCCCAGCAAAGAGAAAGAAGAAACCCGTCATTGACACGACGTTTCTCCCCGTGAGCACCTCAGGACAACTCATTGCAACCCCTAGACGGCCAAAGGGCCGTGAAGAACAGTGGAAGGTTGAGCATAACACCAAAAAGCAAAAAGAATAGCTAGTTGGAGGTTTTGCTCTTATAACTTTTAGTGTATCAAAAGTAACTAATTAACATACTACTGTGAGTGTTAGCATTGTTGTAACTGAGCTAATAACAACTGTTTGTTTAATTTGATCAGACTGTTAACTAAACTAACAATAACTTGTTGGCTTCACATACATGATGTGTTCTTCTTTTTGTCCATAATAAGACTGAGCATAGGAATATGTGGATGTGGAAAGGATATTTAGCCAACTCTCGGTTACCCACAAACTCCTTACATTCCCAGAATCCATTTGGAGATAGCTGTTTCCTCAATGTGCTCATCACAGCCAGAAAAACTGTTTGCTACAAGTGTCCTGACCAGGTAGTGGTTATGCAGTTCCACAATGCCTCCCAAAACCCCAATACTCTACAAACCCAGTGTCTATTCCCAATAGACAAGCAAAACTATACCAAAGTTATGTCTCATTTCCCCAAATCTGGGGATATAACTGGCAAAGTGGATTTCAAAAATGTTGTATTGCTCTTCATCGAAAGATTCACATCTTTAAATATCCATTTTGCTCCCTTCCTTCATAAAAAATGTGCACTGCTTCTGGTAACAAGCAGTTCCCGAAGCAGGTGTAGGTGTACCTGCACAGGCACACAGTGTTGGTCCCCTTGGCCTCAGACTGAGGGTTGCAGAGCACCTGCATTTTCCATAGGGCAGATTTAGAGAAGGCTTGGTGGTGCTAAGGAATCAGAACAAATTAATTCATACTGTCATTCTCTTTGCCCAAAAGAAGAGTTGAGCTATGGGCACTGTAGTCTGAATGGGAATAGCATACACATTAAAAGTCAGCTTTGGGAATTCATTTTCTATTACTACCATGAACATCTCCACATCTCTCTTCTGACAATATTGTCAGTAATAGTTTGTCTAGCTATAATTCCCCCTCTGGGAGCCAAGTACACGAAGAAGATAGCTTTACAATTTAATTAAAGGCAACAATGGAGAAAATATAATAATAAAGCATGTTGAACGCTTCATGAGAGTTAGATACAGAGATTGCTGAGCATTGATAAGGCATTGATGTTGAGCACTGATAAGGCACTGAAACCATTTTACCATTTACAGAGAAGTTACTCTAGAGCACCATTCCCAGAGGCCCATGCTGAAATGCTGAAGGTCCCAGCTTGTAGGTCACAGTGGGTGTCTTTACAAGTTCATACTTGTGTATATAGAGGAAAAGGAGACAAATGTAATGCCTTTAGATCTAAGAGGGTAAACGAAGTGCATTCCACAGGTAGATAAGCCTTAGGAATATTACAGAACCTAACAATATAAGAAACATTTTAATAATTTCTAGTTGCTAAGGGAATTAGACTTAGGGCTGCGACGCCAGCCAAAAGACAAGATTTCTGGCAATAAGGAAAGGTGGTTGGTCTTTAATGTTCACTTACAGCTGAGAGTCATGAGGTTATTTATATGTACTGTTCCTTTAAAAAAGACTTTGGAAACTGTTTTTCTAAGACAGGTCCAATTTCCAAGCGGAAGGCTCTGCAATGATGCACAAAAAGAGAAACAGGACAGGCTTAAAGGATAATAGACAATTTTGGCTAAGGCATTTTGCAGGGGAAGGCAGCTCAGTGCTGAGACACAGGCAGCAACAGTAAAGTGATTTTAAATAAAACAAATAAGGATGGGCAAGACGGAGAGGCTGTATCATGGCCCTTCTCAAAGCTAAGCAACCACTTGGCGTATCTGCTGCTCAAGCAGTTAGCTTTCCTCGCTCTTGGTCCATGCTGGTACATACCCACCAGCCAGCTTGTCTCCATCTCTTGAGAATGCTACCATTACTGCAATAAGTTAATTTATCTTCAAAGGGGTGACTGTTTTTCAGTTATTTCTCTTCTGTCATCTCCTGCTACCTTTTGGCCAAATCTTCATATCAGTCTCGTAGCCTTGGAGACAAAAAACAGCCCAATTGCCACTTTTTTCTTTCAGAGGGAGGAAGTTTAGATTCTCCTGAGTCTTTCTAACAGCAGGGTGGGAACACAAATATTTTCAAGTGTGTCCTGAACCCACCCTACAGGGCTAAAGACTCTGGTTGCATGAACAGGAGACACACACACACCTTGCACATGACTTGCAGAGCCAAGATTTGAAGAAAGCAGATCTGTTTCAAGAAATAACATTTCTACAAGATTGATGTTTTACACTGTAAACAGTAAGGAGATAAACAGAGCGGCCATATTTCCTTGGCTTTCATTTCTCATTGCAGGCTGTTATACCTTCTGTGTATAAGATGCTCTCCCACAAAACAGAAGTTCATCAGACATTGCCACCCTCACTGCCACGATGCCATTGATCATGGTGATAACAGCATCAGAGGAAAGCAGCTCCAGCACATAAAATGTGCCTTAGTTTCTGAATCTTTTTATCCATGGAAAATGTCTATCCGAGATTTGAGAAAACAAGGTAATTAAAAATTATACACTTATGTATGATTAAAATGAATATTTGCCAAATCCAATATTTTTCACACACCTGTTCTTTTCCAGCTATGAAATGCAGCAGTTGGCAGCAAAAGCAAGTACAGAGAGGGAAAAAAGCTCTCCTGAGTAAAATAAAGAATGTCCATTAACTAAAGGAAAAAAAACAAGATGACAAAGGGGAAATAACAGACTAGAAAGTTCAAGAATCCAAATTAGTGTTAACAGTTCAATTTATCTTGCATAATATGATAGTAATTGGATTGTGTCTGTCATCTTGCTATTGTGACACACTTGGTTTGCTCTCTTTGTTTCTTCTGGTTGCCTACAGAGACCACCGTTAGATGGAGATCACTTTCTCGAACCCTAGCAGCTTTATTCTCTTTGCTATCGCAGCTACACTTAGAGCTACATTCAGAAGTTGTATACCAGCATGTCTTGGATTGCTGCTCTTCACTACAGCAACATTATGTATACAGGATGGAAAAGTTCTCATATATTAATACTTTAAGACTAACTTAATGTGGCTATTAAGAATGTCAATGCATATTTCTTTTCTCGGTGGTTTAGTCATCAGTAGCGAAAGGTAAAAGAGTGATTTTCATCAGCCACAGAAGACTGAATATAGGTCATGGTGAGTTCAAAGACAAATAATTTAAGAATCTGAGCCTCAGTGGAATGCATCAGAGGTAATGCCAAGTAAATCACTGTGTCAGTATGACTGATTAAATATTAGCAAAGAATGTGAATTGATCTTAAAAGAGAAAAAAAAGCTTTGTATTTTATGTTATAAATATTTTTCCTGCCACGCTACCATTACATTTTCCATTTTATTGTATTGACCTATGATAAAACTATAATGTTTGCCTCAATAAGGTTAAGCAAATTTTAATTTAAAATCTATAAAGGTGAATTTCAAGTAGAAACAATGCACAGCTAGCCATCATTATATATTACTAATTCAAAATACTGAGTCTTTTCACAAAAATCAAAGCAAATAAATCTTGCAACTCATCCTAAATCTCAAATATAAGCATTGAATTTTATGTGATTAATATTTGAGCAAAATTGTCATATTTCAAGTGTAACAAGGAAATCTCCACCAATCTCATCATCTTGATATTACGGATCAGCTGAAAACTATATGATTAACATGTGTGCTGGAAATAGTAACTAAGAAATTTGATATAAATAAAAAATACATCCCAATGAGCATGAATGATGCATAAAAATGCAGCTGTTGTTTCTCTGCTGTTGTATATTTTTCCAAATTCTAAGAAGTCCCTTCTAATTTTTAAACCTCAGTAAGGTCTGTTAAAGTTACTACTTCAAATTGTAACATACTGGATTTTATTAGAAATGTCATCTTGTGGCAGTAGGGGATAAGAGAAAATAGTCCAAGTTGTGAGGAAGAGGAATGCAAGGATCTGTCGCCAAGGGCTGCACAGGGGAGGTCCAGCCTTCCCCGTGAGAGAAACTGGACCTAGGAAAGGATGTCGCACTGTCCTGTCCTTCAGCAGTTACACAGCATTGGCCACGGACCTCAAGGGAGGCATTTTTCTTCCCCAGAGAGTGGCATCATGTTTGGTGAAGCTTGTCAGCCTGTATTTTTAAGCACTACCAGGACAGGACAAATAAATGGATATATTTTTGTCTTAAATCATCTTCAAAAGATATAAATACACACTAGAGGCACACTGCTTAGGCAATGCTTATCTAAGCTTTTTGATCCAATACAAGTATTTGTAGCAAATACACACGGTATTTCTATCACCATACCAGGGGTATGGTGTTGGCTATGGCATGCTTAGATCTAACAAAATCACATCAACTGCTAACCTAGCCAATAGCTATGTACCTATTAAAAATGTATAAGGTTATATTTCTCAAAGGAGACAGCTTACGGCAAGTTTATAAATTTTTACCATTCCTTGATCAACAAGTGCATTTATACTCAAATGAAAATGATTCTCCTCATCCGAGACAGCTGAACTGCTGGTGTGCCCTGACCATGCAGGAGGACATCCCTGGCAGGACTGGTGGCAGCTGCTTGTGTTAAACAGCCCAAGGGTTAAAGCACTTGCTCACACTCTGGGTTCAGACACAGGTTCGGTGTCATCTGCACCCACAGTGGCTTTGGATCCACCTCTTGGAGCCCACCTGGAGCCGACCCACTTTCAGCAGGACTGGACCAGTGCAAGCTGCCATGGGCCCAGCCAGAAGGGCCCAGGTGGGGCTGGTCAGGGCCATCAGGGCCTGCTGGGCCCTCAGGACCCTACATTCTCCCCCTAGGTTGGGACACCTTTGGGGCTAAAATAAATAAATAAGAAAAAAAAAAAAAAGAGCAGCTTTCATTGCTGCTTCCATAATCAAGTCACCAATTGATTTTTTTTTTCAGAGGAAGGCCATTTCGAGCATAAATTGTAAAACAGTCTCCACAGAGCCTGGGTTGAGATGTATTGCAATAGAGCCCATAGGAATCAGCTGGAGAGGCAGAGGAAACTCACCAAACATGTGAAGAAAGAGCAGTTGATGAATGCATTATTACTTAGAATTTAAGAAGTTCCATGGATGAACAGAGTGATTTTTTTTTAAACCACTGCTGTAGAAGAGAAGAGAAACCGAGAGGAAGGAAAGCAAGAAAGGGAGTTTAGAGCCTGCAAAAAAAGCAAAGGGGTAATAAAGTAATTATAAGATGTGAATGTCAAAGGCTGCAATACCAAATATCTTTGAGATGTGTCCCTTTAAGCATATCTCGTTTATTCCTTTTAAAATGAAATTCATTTATAGGAAGGCTGAGACGTGAGCTGAAAGCCCTTTAGATTTCAGATTTTTGAGGATGAGGACTGCTTCTGACTGTGTAGGCACAGAGACCATCCTAGTATCGACTTGTTCAGGCTAATGACTGTATGCTAGGATACAACAAATATTATTTCAAAAGCAGCAAAAGAAGAAGGAACGCAATACGGTTGCAAAGCATCCAAGTCTATGGAGAATATTTCAGGAACATAGGCAGATATATTAGGAAGGTCAGTGTCAAGAAGCACTGCAGAAGAAAAGGCAAAAATAAGAACAAGAATAGTAAGCTCAGACAGTGATTTGTAAAGGAAGAATGGGATTAATGGACCTGTCAGTACAAATAAAAGGACACTTCTGCACCACTAGGGAGCAGAGTGGTCTGCACTGTTATCTCACAGATGTGAGGGAAGCATGAGAGCAAAACAGGGAGAGTAGTAGACAAAAAGACAGGACTAATATCACTAAGGTAAAGAGGAAGAGCAATTCCAAAAGAGATGAATGGGACACATTCAGACAATTATTACATTGATTTAGAGTAGAATGCTTTTCCTCATCTTGCACAATTGATCATACTAAATATTCTTTTTATTTTTTTCTTGAAAGAGGAGACAGGTAAATGTATGATCTGTCCACTGTAACAAATTGCTTTTTCTCATACAAGCATCTTCATTACTTAGCTAAGCAAATAAGTCCAAAGGGGATACTGTCAGAAAACATCCTTCTGTGAATTTCTATAATTTAGGAAATAAGATATTTAGAGGGACTCCACCTCCAAAAGACATATTTAGAGATCCAGAAGTAGTAACCTCATCAGCAACAGAAAGGAGCAGCTTTACTCTCCAAATAAACATGAAGTCACCTTTTGTTCAACAGCACTGGAGCTGGAAAAGGCATCAACATTCTTCTCACGCTACAGACATCTCATGAGATTCCTTCAGCCTTAGGGCTGCAGCAACTAGCGCTGTGTGCTTGAAGATGGTGGTGTACATTAAAGACATGAGCTGAACAACAAGAGAAATGGAAAGCTTACCTAAGCTGCTCTTAAAACTATTCTGTAACTCCTGTCTCTCTATTATGGGTTTATTTCTATGGGCTGACCTGGCTGGTTTCAGCAAGTCAGATTCCCTCTGGACACTCATCGGCATGCCCAGACTGAATTACTAACTTGAGCTACTTGGGTAATCTCTTGACAAACCACAACTTCCATAGTGCAATCCAAGATACAGTGTTAGAGTAAAAATAGATTCATAAATTTCCCTAAAACTTCACACAATTAACATCATCCTACAGCCACAATCTGAACACGCATCAAAAGGCAAGATTACTGCAAAGCTAACTTTTATATTTTCCAATGATTGGATCACATGTGTTTTCTATCTGAGTGGACTGATCTTTGTGAAATTTAAAATCACATATAAATTCAAATTTGATTTTTACATAAGTTATGTTCATCTTTCTCAACATGTGGTATTTAAGGGAATGATTCTAGTAAGTACTGAGGTATTTCTAAGAGACATATTTCGCATCTTGCCGACTCAGACCACGTGTGAAGACTATGTAGCTCTTGTAGTGTCAGGACTCTATTACATATTAAAAAAATCCTATAAATATAGTACTGATCTTGGAATGGTATTCTAGTGTATTTTTCAGCATTCAGATAAAAAGTATACGTTTAGTTATAACATTTGCACAACATTTATTTCACCTTGGATAACTAAAAATTCTGACATCTAAGTTTAGTTGTACATATTAGTCCTCTAGATCCCATAAATGGTATGCAGACATGCTTTGCATTATAATCTAATATTTACTTACCCTTTCCAAGATATCCAAGCTGTGTTTAATCTCTGCTTCATGGTTTTCCTTTAACTTTCCTTTAAAACATAGAGGAACATGATAGCTTTCTATCCTGGCAAAAAAGACCAAAATCTATACAAAAAAATATTTTTATCTAACCATAAAATGCTGCCAGAAACCCAACAGGGACTGAACACCATGTTGGAACAAAAATAGTCCAGAGATACACTTTCAAAGTTGAGCACCTGCTGTAAAATAACCATCTGTGTTTAACTGTAATTTAATTATAGGTTCATTCCTTTTGTGTACACTGGAAGGATCTCATAGGTCTTCCCCATTTGGTCTGCAATCAACTTCTGGCACTTTGCAAAAGCAACAGACATGTTCTCTTAATAACACCTGCTAACTTGTTTCATTCCCATTTCAGTAAAGGGCTTTGGGGATTTTACAATGGTTTTGATGGGCAAAATAAAATATTATTAATTCTGAAATAAAAAAATGCATTAATTAATCATCTGCCCTAGAAAGCCAATATTATTGGCTGTCAGATATACCATTTCCCTTTCCACAAAAGTAATCCAAGAAGCACAGAGCTGAAAGATTTTTTATTACTATTTTTGAGGGAAAAAGTATCAGTATTCTCCAATGATCTCCAAGTTACCCCAACAAAGGCAAAATAAAATCTATATTAATCGAAAACTGTAGAGTTCTGCACAGTAGCTCAAAGCAAAATAAAGTTCACAGACATTAATACTTGCTGAAACTAAGTCTTTCTACAAAAGATTTATTGGAATTAGAACAAAAACCAACACAGCTGCTTCTCATGGATAGAAAGATCCAGGTAGAGATGCCAAATTTAATTTTGGTGTGGTCACTGTGTAACTGTGATCAAGTCATTAGACTAAATTATTCAAATATCAATGCCCAAAGCTAACAACCTAATACAAGAAGTCTGGTTTCAGTTGAAACTAAAAAAAAAAAAAAAAAAAAAAAAAAAAAGGCTCTTTGTTTAATTGACCATTTAAAATAATTAATTACAAGGGAGAAGATTAAAATGCCTTAAAATTTCAGTGTATCTCTACATATTACACAAAATGCAAATAAATTGTTACCTACTCAACAGGAGTCCTGTTGATCAAACTTACCAGCAAACAGTGTTGAAGCCCTTTAGGAGTCTTAATAGAAGGTGTCAAAAAAATACCAAGCAGTAACTTTAGAGAAGTGCAGAATCACACCTTAACCCACATTGATTTGTACTCTGACTAGACCAAATCAGAAAATGTATATTTAAACAAGATTCTCTTAATGTCTAACCACTAGTTGTTCCACTAGCAAACATTTACACATATAGAAATAATCAGAAAAACACATTTTCTGTGAACAGCAGATGACATAAATAACAGGATTAGTATGGTACAGAAAGCTTGATAAACTGTTTACTATTAAAAACTATCAAAAACAATAATTCATTTTTTCTATTCTGACAAAGTAAAATAGGTGTTCCACACACTCAGGGACAATACAGAAGCAAAAGACGGATTGGTGAGCTTGGAACTGGGAATGCTGCTTTTGTAATTTTTGTGCTTATATATTAGGAACTTCTGCGTTTATATCTTGCAGTTATCCAAGTTGTTGCAGTCCCACTGCAATGAAGTACTGTTCTATACACCTTCAGGAATAGCAGTATTTTGGAGAGAAACTGAGAGAATCCTGCCTTGGCAAAGATTCATGAAGAATAGCCTTGCCATATGGAGCATCGATGATGAGCCTGAGGTAAGCACAATAGGACCTTGCACAAAGACAAAGGGAACAAGAGTACAAGTTGCCAAAGCTTTAAAAGAAATAAAAAAAAGATGCAGAGAGATTAAAAAACAAACAAACAAACAAAAACGCCCCAACATTGGCTCGAAAGCAGATGAAGTGCAGTTAGCGGACCAGCACCATTCCCATCTCTTTGTGTCTGTTTTTTATGCATCTCTGCTACATCTAATTTGGTCAGTGGAACCGCTGTGAGCACACAACTGACACCCGCACCGTGGCCTGGGAACGTGCCTGTCAGCTAGTTTTCTCCAAATATAGGGGCTCACTTGCAACTTTGGTACTTGCAGTACCAAAGCTTCCAGCCCACTGTGCGACTCCTCACATCTGCATCAGAGACTAGGACAAATTATTACACCCAGGGCATGGAGTTTCAAAGCAGAAAAAAAAAAAAGGAACATTATTTCAAATGTGCAAGATGTGACCCTGTCCATAGGGAGGAGAGGGCTTGTTCCTCCTGTCAAGAACCAGAAACTTTACTGCATTTCAGATGTTAGGCTCTGCAAATACTGAGCAGGGATGGACTCCCTAATCAGAGGCAGAGGAGTGGTGTCCAGCCTCAGGGGCTGCAATACGTCCTGGCCAATTCTGCTGAAGGTTTGTAGGATTGCAAGAACCAAAGAACTGAGACCGTAGAAATAGGTGCAGTTTGCATGGTCAGGGACAATGGGAAAAACAAGCTTAGGGGGTGGAAGAAGAAAGAAAACACTAATGAGGAGGTAAGTATGGTGCAGGGTTAGTGACTGAGCTCATATGGGGAGGAGCAATGTAGCAGAGAAAGGAAGAATACGGCTCATCACCATCAGAAATGCTGTTTCTCTGCTGGCTAATCCTAGCACAGGCTCTAATTTAACAAGTGTGTTGGAGCCTGTCTGTATTTATCTGCTAAGGAAGTGTTAGATCACCATTCAGAACATACTAACTGAGGCCAGAACCCACCACAGAGACTTGAAAGGGATCTCCTGGATCAAGTCCATTCCCCTGTTATCACAGAGTAGTGCTTTCATCACTCCAATAAAGAACCATTTCACTTTTGCTGCATGTGTTAATATTATTTATGGCAAGCCTTGCAAGCAGAATTACAGAGTGGGAAAGGTCCGGCCATTCAAAACTGCCAAGGGATCTGTCAGATTAGACATTTTACAGGTCGGGACATGAGTAAAGTATATATGACAGACTTGCTGGCTGCTGATGACACCTCTGGCATTTACTACTTTCTGTAAGGCTATAAGCTCTCAGGGGACCATTAGAATAAGCAGAAAATCTTATTCTGAAGAAACCTTTAAGTCACACAGAGGGAGTTTGAACTATTATTTTGCATTTAAGCACACTATTTTCAGATTGTCTGACAGCAGAATAGTATGCCATATAGCAGAGACCCCCACCAATGTTCTTATAACTGGTTTATCCAGCAAATAATAGGTTAATATTCACAATTCTGTGTTTCATTTATTTATCCCGCTATTGTGTTCATCCTATTCCTTGAATGTAAAATCTCTGTGGCAAGTATGCCTTTCACATTTGTATATATGGCAAATACAATTTTAAGCAAAAATGTAGTTTAAAGTGGTCTTACGTCTTACATCTCTTTATTCTAGTAACAAAACTTTCGTAGCATCAAATAAAAGCAAGCAGCTGGCAAGAGAAAAAGAAATGATGACATTTTAGAGAGGTAGTAAAGACGCCACCAAGCGTGTTACAGAATCAGAGCTCCTGAAAGATGTGTTGATACATTACAGACAATCAAGGATTGGTCACGAGCTATGTGCTTCAGTATTAATATAAGCATGTTAATCTTTTGTCACGTTTCTATTAGTTATTGTGCCACCATCGTGTTTACACTTTTTGCTTGTCTTTGCAGCAAAAAGAACAAAAACGTCACTGGAACTTCTGAATCTGTTCATTAAGGATGTGTCAAAATTATGATGAGAAGAGTCAGTTGCTCAAAACGTAGAAGGTATAGTCCTCAAAATTATTATCAGGGGAAGCATCTACCAAAGACTTGGAAGGTATACTGAATGTGCCGAAAGTAGTGAAAACCATACTCCCATTGCTCTTAAGTCAACTGAGCAAAGTTCTATCATGGCACATTCAAAGACTATAAAGAAAACTAACTTTGACCATAAACAAATATAACCAATTACAGAAAGTAAGGTAACACTACTTGAATTTGGCAGAGGGTAACATCAATAAAAAGCAGAGATGAAATGAAATTTCAAAAGTGGTCTAATCAAGACCAGAGAAAACTGAAGAGAACAAGAACCCAGGGGAGTTTCTCTAACAAATCTCCTCTCCTTGTATCAGCTGAAGCTGAAGTGTTTGTCCATTATTTAGGAAACATAAGTGTATTGCTATCAATACACTTCCTTTATTTAAGATCACCTTTCTCTATTCAGAAGAAAGGAAATGCCTCTTGTAACAACAAACTGGACAGGAAGAAACTGTACATCCTAGTCTACCAGGTTCTAAGTAGAAATCGGCTCAAAACTGTATAGTAACAAACCCTACTGAAAGTTTGATTTACAACAAATTGTATCTGTTGTATGACATCCTAGGAATCCTCTCCACAAAAGGGAAACCTGAGTGCCACATGGAGAGTTTCAATTCTGTTGTGCGTAGACCAGAGTTAGCAAAAGCTAGTATCCAGACTGAAGACTTTAACAAGTTTGTGGGGATAAGTATATGATGCCATATGCTGTTCAAAAGTTAATACCATTCGAAAAAGTCTGTTTTTTTTTTAAAAAACATAGATTCCTATGAATAATTTGAGGAATTTAGTGATTGTCCCAGAAACACTGCTAGGAAATTGATTGCACTCCTTTTTTGTAAGGTGTTTAGAGATGTGAAGTATGAACGAATGCTTTAAAGAAAGGATTATTTAGGTATGAAGTGATTAACAGTGATATAAAAAGCAGTACTTTGTCAGGAAAAAAAGAGTTTGATTGAATATTTAACATCAGGTAAGAAAAGGTACTGCAGTATCAAGGCAATTTATGTGATAAAACTGAGTATAAAATTACAGAATACATGGTTAAAACTACTGATGAGGTTCTAAGAGCACTTAGGAGCAGTATTAAAATTATTGCATATAGATTTGGGATAACTGAGAGTTATGCATGAAAGAGTAAAGATCTATTGCTGCTTAAGAAGACATTAAAAATCCCAGTAGCTCATATGTCTTCATTTTAAATTAAAGAAAACAGTATAACCATCAGACCCTTGACTTCCCCTGGCTTAAAGTTTGACTGGCACATTCACAAAGGCCTTTAATGAAGATCCATATCTCAACCATGGTAAAAAAAAATGAAAAAAAATCATGTCTGAATGAAAAATTATAATAAATGCAACTGTTTTCAGATAAGATTAATTACTTCTGTAAACGTCAACTTTCTACCCTAATCCATCAATTTAAATTAATTTATAACCATAACCATTAACAGTCTTTACATTACTTCTTGGAATTCCTTTTCTTTAAGTTTTAATTCAAAAACCAATAAAAACTGTGATTTTCCCACTCGTGATGACCACTATTCCAGCTAAAACTGGGATGTAGCTGAGGAGCTACATAGAGGAAGAAGACAAAACATGCCCTAAAGTGTTAAGCAAGGTGGCATGTAGCTGTAGTTGATTGGCACTGAAGGGGATACGAACGCACAACAATTTGCAACACGCATCTGTGCAGAGAACTAAGGAGGATCTCAATCCCCTGTACTTTAAAAACAACAACAACAACAACAACAACAACAAAATCCCTATTCATAGATAAGAGCAGGCACTGTTGTGCCACTGCACCTTGTCACTCCTGCGTAAGCACACAGACACAGGCACTAGGCTGGCAGGAGCAAGTCCTGGTTTCATTCGCCCAGCGCAACCCCTTGTGTCCCCAGTTGGTCTAAGCTACACTTCCACCAGCAGCATAACTGTACTGATTTTACTTGGGGTGACTTTAAAAGTGCCAGTTGAACACTGAGGATGTTATTATCGTATTTATTCTGATGTTCTCACAGTGTTTTACTGCTACAGGCTTTTCTCCAGAATGTCTACTCATGGGGAAGGATTTCTCATTTGTCATTTTGTTTCCAGACGAAATTGTAGTCTAAACTAACCTTGCCTTTGAAACAGAATAAACGCAGAAAAGCATTTTTGCTTATTATTTACCTGTGGAAGTTCAATCTTATATGTAATCACCAGGTATTCAAATTTCACAATGCTTTTCCCCATAGTATGTAATAGTAATCCCTGTTTTAATGTTAGTTCTTGTTTAATCAACTGTGGCTTACAATTGCTTCTGAAAGCTTTTTTTCTTTGTCAAATGATAGTTGTGCAGTGCCACACTCCAAGCAGAACACTTACCTCAACTTTGCGTGGCTAAACACAGCTTGCTTACCCAGTGACACCCAGCAGATATTTCAAACACATTCGCCAGAGAGCCATTGAATCAAATCATTGAACAAGAACACATATAATTGTTAGATGCTCTGTCCTAACCTGAGTTGCTCTTAATCACAGATCAGAAAGGATGTGTGAGAAGGTTCTTCACCATCTGAAGAATGGGAGACGTAACAGATCAGATATCTCAGCTGCTAAAGAATGAGAGTACTCCTAACACATGGATCCATCCTTTGTCTTCCACTTTCATATCATTTCAGTCTTAGTTATAAATTCTCTATGATCTTATTTTAAGCTATATTGCCTTCTTATTCATCACTCTACCACCTCCTGCTTCATAGCTACTTTTCCTGTCACATGACTCTTCTGTTTTTCTTGTCTTAGTCTTCACTATTCATTTTCTGTGGATTTGAGTTAGGGGATAACAGTGGCTAAACCCAAATTTGTATCTAAACCTAGATTTCATCTAAAAAAACCAAAACTTTGTCCACTGAGTTGAGGTATATTGTCAAATATTACTCTATTCTACGTGAAGTAAGAACAGATCTACCATGTGTAGTTCTCTGCTTTGCTGAAATATCTTCCAAGCGGGAAATGAGACTAGAATTAAAATATTCCACATGTTCTTTTTTTTGTTCATCCTATTTTAGCTAAAATAGTCTTGTACAGGACAATTTTTACTGCACCATTAACATTTTCCTTAACTTGTCCTGTATTTATGGCATATAGGAGCTCTATTAACTTCCTCAGGGTCACTTTCACATGAATCTAGTAAAAAATGCCTCTAGATCTCTCTCTGATTTCTCAGTTTCTACTTATATTGCTCACAGATCCACAGTAATCTTTTTTTTCAATAACTCATTAAGAAACACTATCATGTAGCATATGTGCAACCCCACCTACAGCTGGAGGGCTGCCCCTTGAACTGGTGGCAGGAGCAGGGAACCTACTATACAAAGCAAGTGGGGACAGGATGCAAGCAAAAGGAACAGGCACGTTGACTGAGTGTCTTGCATGTTGAGAAAAAAACAAGTAGACAATTGCACCCCTATGTATGGACAACCTGCTTTTCCTTTTCTTTTTTTTTTTTTTTTCTCCAACAGCTGTGAATAAACAGCTCTAGACTTGTTTGGTAGCAACTCCATAATCGTAAGTGCATAGCAGAAAGACACATCTGTACATATGATACATTTAGTCCAGCTGCTAAACTAGGTAGAAAGCAGGTGTTTTATTGTAGATGACTTGGGAGGAATGATCTAGAAAAGAAGTTTTAAAGCATAATTACAGATTTAACACGTTTTCATCATAGCATTCTCCTCTGAACAACCACTATTTCTAAAACAAAAATCCCCCCCCAAAATCTCACTAGAGTTTATGAAAGGCAGAACTGCAGTAGTAGTAGCTGCAAACCAGGAAAAACTACATTCAGCTGTATGGTTTATCGTCTTAGTACAAATCTCTTTTTCCACTACTTCGATGCAACCCTGAGCTAGGGATCTACAGGTCTGAAACCTGCTAATGGTCTAAGCTGGCATTCGCTGAGAGACCCATCATCTTACAAAATTGAGTACTTGTGCTTTAGGAAACGCCAGAGCAACAGCTGCCCCTGCCACCTTCCTTGTGTCTCTGACTGCACACGCTTCCCAATGTAGCCTCTAAATTATATAACTCCATACCTTGCTTTCCACAGACGCGGCGTGTATTTTGCACAGTGACTCAGGCCATATCTTGCAGGAGGCTAACTCTGTACAGAAATCAGTACAAGCCTCTCTCTATTGCAGAACCTGGTGAAAAATCAGTTAAAGCTCTGCCACTACAGGTTGAGGGCAGAAGCACAAAAATCGAGTCCGGCTCCCCCGCACGGGGATGGGACAAGGCCACAGGAGCCAGAAACCCAGAGGACCGTGAAGGAGGCACCCGGAGAACCCCCTCTGCTCCTCAGAGGTGTCTAAAAAACTGTTGTGTTGTCCCTATGCATGAGATTCCTCTCCCAGGAGGATTTTTGTTTCTCACTGAAGGTAAGAGATCCTGAATAAGGTGAAGATAAGGTGCAGGTGAAAACGCATTCACAAATTCAAGAATATACAGTAAGTGAGGAACTGAAATTATAGTCCCAGACTTGCAGCAACTCAGTAGTACCCTGGAAAAACAATAACACAGTTTCACACAGCAGAGATCATACTTGCACCATTTCTCCCCAGCGAATTACTAATTATGCTCTCCTCATTTTCTGGGTGCCCAGCAAACACCACTTGTACTTGATGTACAGTCATTCTAGATGGGATGTTTAACTTTATAATGCATTTTTTAATGTTTCTGTTCAATTGAAGGGTAGAGGTCTTTTTGGCTGTAATAAAATATTGTTCATAGATAATGATTTCCCTCTCCTTTCCTCTCAGCTGCCCCAACGGAAATTTCTTGGTAAACCTCTTAAAGGCTCGGCTATTTGTAATTCTCTCTTCTTGCCTTTAAGAATGAACTCTGTTTTCTTCTGTTTACACTATTCCCTTAATTTCCTTACAGCTAGGATTGATTAAACACATAATAACTAAACCTTCTCTTGAAAGGCAATTTGCAATGGCTATGCTGCCATGCATTTCAGATTATATTTTTAAAATAACTGTTTCCTCAAGGGTATTATCTAACCTCTAATACCACTAAACATTTAAAGGTTTGCATTTAAGAATCCAATTTCATAAACAAAATAACCCTGTGTTTATTACAAGGCAGTGTTTAAATTTCAGTCAAAACTGGTGAAACTTTGCTTATGTTACCTACATTCCTAATTCTCTGATCCTGAAGTTACCTTTTAACATTAGTGACTCTGATGAAACTACCTGACTGAATAAGCAAGAAACTGACTTCCCCAAGTTTTTCTTTTTCCCCTCAAAAGGACTATTCTAAACAATTTCAATAGGATTTTTTTTCTGGATCTTCATTGACTGCAAAAGGAATTCTCATTAATGTTAAATATTCACGTATCTTCCATAGATGTAACCTGTCATGTATTGCACACATTACTCTTGCTTCCAGTGGCAGCCTTAGTTACATTAGTATTATTTACATTTTACCTGAATGCTCAAGCATATAATTTCTTAGCTAAAAATCAGTGTGACAAAAGCTAACAAAATAAAATGAAAATGAATAGATCCCTACAATAACACAGATGACTAAGTAACTTATTTCAAAATTTTAAAATTACATTTTCATAGAGTTTAACTTCTATTACATGTAATATTGAAAAACATGCATTACCACTGTATTATTTGTTTGGCATTTTCACAATTTTTGGTGAATTTTAATTACTAGAGCAATTAAGAAGAACCTAGAAAATACTTATAATGAGCTGAAGTCATATGCTTTAGTGTCACCCTGGAGCTTTAAGGCACCTGCCATATGTTCCCTTTAATAATTGCTACTTTTCCTTTCTGAATAAAGTAAGAGAATTTATTAACTTGTAGAGGCTTCTGAGATATATGCACTTGTGACTGGAGATGTGGAAAGAATGTCAAAATGTTATTTCAGTTTTAAGCAGTCTGAGTTAATACAAGGTTATACCTAAGGACAAGGGCTAAACTGACACATTTCCATGAAAAAAGCAGATACCAGATGAAAAATCATCCTTTTAAAAATGTATATGAAAAATTAGGGAAACTCTTCTGAGTTTAGCAATCACTGGGATTACCAGATCAAGTCTGGCTGATTGGGTTGAATTCCACCTTTAGAGTGTTTCTGTGGAGTTTTTTTTTTTTTAACATTATTTTCTTTATATTCATTTTCACTATTAACATGCTGGGTATCAAGTCCCACAATACTCATTCATTAAAAACTAGCACAATGAACAGATAAATTGTTAAAATTGGCTTTTGCATGTTGCAACATGCTATATACGAATGCATGAAATTTGGTTCTTTATTTGTGAGCAGAATTTCTATTAATCTTATATTTGATGTTAAAGCTATCTCAAACTCTAAAGAGCGGAGAGGAATATATCTTACAAACTAGACCTTTAAAAAAAGACCCCCACATACTATATGTGCTAAAATGTCCATTTTAGAAAAAGTTAATATATTGAAAATAAATGGAAAAATAGCATATTTATTAGGGAAGTAACCGATGACTAAAAACTATCCTACGCAACTAATATTCACCACATAAAAGAAATTAATCTTTTAATATAATTAAATATATAATATATTATATATCCTGTCATACAAAACTAAAGCCTTGGAGAAACTCATTCTAAATTAATAGCTAACATAGCAATTTCCTCTTACTTCATTTGCTGTCCAATGAATGCAGCAACCAAAGTTTCGAACTGATCATATCGTAGTATTTTTGGAGTTAAAAATAACATCAGTAATTAATTTTAAAGCCACAATGAAACATTTCTGCAAAACCACATGCATTTTCTTTTGCTCATAGTCATAGGGTGAAATCCAGGTCGTAAAATTGAAGTAAATGGAGGGTTTGCTATTTATTTGGTGGAGCTGGAATCTCATGCTAACAGCTAAAGAAAAAACCCTCAGTCATAATATATTTAAAAAGGAGAAGTCCAATTTATGATTATATTTCCTGATCAGTGGCCTCATCCCGGAGTCTGCTAAAGAAATTGGCTTTAAATGATTTTAGATCCTGTTCTTATTTAAGAGCTGCTCTGAGTAAAGAAAATTCGGCATATGTCAGTATCATTGGAAAAACAGCAGGCTCAATTGTCCTTGTTAAATAAAAAACAGGGGTTAACAACAGATCACCCATGGATCTATATATCTAATCTACATTTTTATGTACATCTATTTATCTTTGTGTCTCTCAATGCATATATATGTGAAGGCGACAAGAGAGGGAAAGAAGAGTTAGTATTTCTTTGTAGGAAGTTTAAAGCTTTTTGGCAATGAAAATTGCCAGCACCCATCCCTTCTGAAAAAAAATATGAACGTTAAATAGGACATTTCCTTCAGCAAAGCACAAGCGTCTCTATCTCATCCAAGCCAAACCATCACAAAAGCAGCATTTCTAACATCTTCCTATTGTGATGTGCTTTAAAATATTCTTTTAGCTTGATGTCATAAGAGACAGTCCAATTTCCAAAGCTTTGACACCTGCACTCTTAGCGAACCTTTGCCCAATGTTTTTATTAACTCAATTTAATGGAACCTTTTTGATGGTGACCTTAAGAATTTAATAACTCCTCAAAGCAAGGACAGTACCACCTGCAGGCTCCTCCGGGATTAAACTGTGGTAGTTCAATATGTCTGCAGGAACACATAAAAAGAAAGCAGAAAAAAAAAATACATCCAGGAACTGCACAAATCAGTCACTCATTGCTGAGGTGGGTGTGATGGCTGGTTATGGTGTCCGCTCCACGACATGTGACATAAAACCCCGCAGCTGATGTATGCAATAGCCTACTTATTGCTGCTTAATAGTATTTATCTAGCTTTGATCATGTCAGATATGCTAGCAATTTTCAATTCCAGTGCCTTCCTTTCTGACAGACACTTTGCATATCTTACAGATACGATCAATACGTTATTAGTCAACAACCTGACAAGGGGCACAAAAATTAATCCCTTTCCGTCAACCTAGCAGTTTGTACTCTAGCGAAACCTCACCCTTGCAGTATGCGTGAGACTTATCTTAATCCAATTAGGGTAAAATGAACTTTTTTCCTATGGTACTCTCCATCTATGTTAATTCAAATCTCTGAAGACAGCTGCTGTGAGGAAATAATTTTATGCTTGACCTTTTATGGGCAAGGTTAAAGTCAGTATAGATATACATATATGCAAGGAAAGTCAATGAGCTCTCTCTCACTTCCTCCTTTAACCTCCCACTAGCACCTGTAAAATAATGCCAAAGAACACTGCTGATTTCAAAGTGACACGGATATATTTATTTTAGTTGCATAAAGGACCCTGTCACTTTAGCTTTACATTTAGTACACCATGTACCTTTGTTTTGCTGAGGGGCAAATTAATAACATGGAATGACAGCCCTGTCTGTAATACTGTAGAATTTGACAAGCAAAGGATGTTGTTAGCCTACAGTATGCAAAACAAATCCTTTCTACTCTTTGCGATAGTTATCTGATATAATGACAACACCTGTTAAGGAAACAAGCCTTGATTGGTACCATTATCTCTCCAGTAGAAAATATAGGAGAGAGATAAGCACTAAAGTGCATTTGAACTCTTCTGTGATAAGAGAGAGGCGCGCAGGATCTGAAGTCTGTGGTGACGATGCAGCATATGCTGAGGTGCCTTCTGTAAGGGAGTACTCATTGATTTCTCTCTCTTGCTCAGTTTTTCCCACAAAAATAAGATTAACCTAACACAAATAAGGACCATGATTACTCTTCTTTCAGCTACACCTCCTCTAAATACCTCCCCTGCCCATACCCAGCTTTCCTGGGTTATTTTTACGCAGCTGAACCCCCTCTGTGCTGCCGCATAGGCAGGGCAAGGAGGGGACCTAGAAGATGGTCGCAGTGACAATGTCGCTTTGCTGCTGCAGGGATTCGGCACCCCGCGCTCAGCCTGAAACCTTGGCTGCAGCCAGGAAGGGGCAAAGACTCAGGATAACGGCTGCTGCAGCCCTCTGAGCAGCCTCCTCCGGGCAATGCCTGTGGGTATCCCATCTACGCCACTTCTACCTACTGTACCATCCTGCAACTGCGGGAAATGGATAGACTTTGCTTTGCACAGCTCTGGAGTGCATGCTGGCGGGGGATTGTTTACACATAACCTTATCCTAAAAACAGGCAAAAGAACATGCACACAAGACCTGGTCTCTACAATCCTCCCCAGGTAAAGATGACAAAGCAAAAGTTGTTTTTAATATTTCTAGGAAAAAAATGACTTTTTATTTCATTTACAGGTTGCTGCAATGGAGAGTGTCATCATCCTAAAATTAGCCAAATGGGTTTCTGAACTGCAACTTTCTTTTAGCATATGCAATCTTACAAATTTTATGAATAACGCCTTACTCAACCTTAGCAGTTTTATTCAAACTAAGACTTTAGCCCACAAGTTTGTGCCACTTTAGAAATTTGCCGTCTGAAACAGCAGCTACATCAAATCAGGAAGTCCTTATTTTTCAGCATAATTAAAAAGGATGTAAGAATTTTCTCAAACTCTCAAAAGTGAAAATCTCAACTCTGAAAAAGACTAAGCCAAGAAATACCACAGGCCAAAAGTCTAAACATTTCTGAGGAGCTGTGGATGCACAACCTGTGTACTTACATTCCCTCACAGTACCTCAGTACTCAATTATGAACTTTGCAAAGCTTCAGCATCCTTGCAGCATGACTGTACTAGGAAAGCATAGGGGTAGGCATTCTGGGTTTGAGTAGAATACTTCCTCAGTTAATAAGTCTTTACCTTTCTTCATTAAAAGTATATCCACAAATGTAACGACATCAAATGCTGTCTCACAGTACCTTCTCTGAACAAAACTACGCACCAAATTCACTTTTCAAAAACACTACCTGAAAATGACTGGCTGACGTCCCTTCAGCACTAGGCATCACACCATGAAGCACACAAAAAACATGGAGATGAGATGAAAGGACGTCTCTTTGAAGAAACATTTCCTAAATGCAAAATTGTATCTCTCTCCTTTTTCCTGTACCTCTTCCCAATCCAAAAAAAATTCTTGGCAAGTCGGTCTACATACGTTCTCAGACAAGGAGAAGAAAGTTCATTGTCAAAGCATAATTCTAGCTATCCTAAATGCTAACAGGTTTGGCCATAGACATCCTTAGACACCTTGACATCTTTAAAGGTAAAAGAGGCCCCATAACCAAAAACTTTGTCCATAACAATGCTGCCGGAAGCATTGCTGAAGCTTTGGTCTGACTAATGATGGCAAAGCATTTCTCTCTGTCTGACTTGGCTCAGTGGCTTCTTCAGTTCCCAGTATCTTTGACCATATTCATGAAAATATCCTCTTGCAACCACAGAAGTAAACCAGAGTTTCCAAGATAGCCTGCCGCTGGACTGAACATTATCTGCATATGCGTTTTCACCTACACTTGATATTCATGGGATTAACATTTGGATTTACACAGAAACACACCTACATAGCTGATGTATCAGACCAAAGTTCCACCTAGCAAAACAGCAGCGGTCAATACCCCACAGTTCAGAAGTAGGTGGTCTTCTTTCTTTGCATCTCCCTTTTCCTTACCGTTGTGCACTTCCAGTAAAGTACAATCGTGCAACTGGCCTCCGACTCCACAATCTCACCATGTAGGTGTAGAGAGGGGAAGGAGCTGGCAGCAGTGATGAGGCTCTGGTGACAAATCTGGAGGTGGGGCTGATGCCGCAGGCACAGTCTCATCATGGGATCTTTCTCCACTTTAGGTGATATATTTTTTAATACAGACTGAAAACCCAGCAACAACTTGAAAATACCCAGGTGAAACTGGAATTGGCCTGAACCAGGACTAAACCTAAACAACTTTCAACAGAGCTGAAGCCGAATCAGACGTGAATTGAAAAAATGAGCATTTTGACTCCCTCTTACAAAGTCTAAGAAAATGGTTTTCACGAATACTTTCCCTGTGATTTAAATACACTATACTCAGCATATAGTGTTTTTGTTTTCAAATTTGTTTATGAATTCCCTGTATTATATTAGAAAGCTTAATTATGGCTTATTCTCCCCAAAGCATGGTGCACATTCAGAGGTCAATTTTTGAAGGTGCACTGTTTAAGATGTTTCATATTTACTCAGGACCAGTTGAAATATAACCCCTCTGACCTTTGATGTTGTGTCCCTGAGATGGCTGAGATGCTCCTCCTCTGCAAGGACACACGTTCCTTCCACTGTAATCCTTGAGCTTTCTGAGTGGCCTGGGTGCCTGAGACAGTCTTCCCAGTAATAAATTCTGGAAACAACAAAAAACCTTATTTCTTTGTAGTGCATTTATTTACAGGAAGAGATGGGACCTATAGGCAAATTTCACCCTGTCTGGAAACTGAAGAAATCTCACTTGTCCCCCCTCCAGCCCCAGCACCACCTCGTTTGACTTTTTTCTTCTGGTCAGTCCCAGGAGCAGGGCAGCACGGCGGGAGCAGGCAGTGCAGTCCCCAAGGAGGTGGCGAGCGGCCACCCACGACCAGAGGCCAGCTGCGGCCAGCGCTCAGCAGTACATCGATGACTACATCCAGGTCCCTAACTGGCCCGTTTTAGTCTCAGGAACACGTACAAATGTCAGCACAGGACACTGACGCAAAACAAGTTCATCCTCTGAAGCTGTGGTTTCTCAGGGAGGAGATGGAGTAATTTTTCTTTACAACTTTTCAGCAGGTAAGATGGTTTGCACCCTAAAAGTAGCAGAAGGAAGCAGCAACTGAGTAAAGCTGTGGCACAAGACTGTTTTTGTTATTACAATAAAGCTCCTGTTTATTGTTTGAAGAAAGACTTTAACTGCAATTCTTTACTGTTTTCATATGACAGAGGTACTTAATCTCCGAGCACCGAAACACTGTGCTGACTGTGTCGCAGCAGGAAACCCACCAAAATGTTTGCTTCAGTATCAAAAAAAAAAGAAAAAGTGTGTGTTTTCTGTAGAAGATACTTACCTCTCTTTACCATTTAGTGCTCCTCCGCCTAGTATAGAGAGTATTCTTTTAATTGGAATAGAGGCTCTCAGAAATACTATCATGCACCGAACAGAATTGACAATCTCAAGTACTTTGACATCAAGAGCAAGTTGCAATAACATATAAATTAAAATAACCTACAGATGAATTGCAGCAATCATAGGGAATTAAATACACTGGTGGCAAATTGTAGTCATGAAATGAATTTCAGATATTGGTTATTTTTGAACTAATAAATGGAATGACAAGGGAGGCTTCTTAGTAATGCAGCATGAAATGTATTGTAGCAGGCAGTTTCATAGTCTTATTTTTTCTAAACCTTATTATTTACAGTGGTAGAACGACTGCATTTCTTAAAGATTTTAGTAGTTTTAGTTGTCTCACTAGACACTTTTTCTCTCTTATATTTGAAAAAGTTAGGTATTCCATGTCTTAGAAAAGGACAGGACATTGTTACTCATTTACACTTGAGAGCTATTAAATACATCACTTTACAAAGAGAAAGAAGAAAAGCAGAACTATGTCTACATCTCCTTGGAGATAGCCTGGTACAATAGACCAGGTCTCAGAAAGGGCAACTAAAACGTTATTGCAGTCTTCAAAACCGAACAATGTTTTTTTCTTTTTTTCTTTTTTTTTTTTAATGTTTCAAACCTTATCTCAGGTTTTTCATCAGGAAAAAAAAAAAACCCAACAAATAAACTCTTACTATTTTTTTCCCTAATGGAGTCTTGAACTGGGAATTTCAGATTTTGCAGTGTACCCAGTCAAGAAAAATTAAAAAAAAATGTTTAATCTTTTCTTGCATTTCAGTTCACAGCTTCTGTAACAAGGTTACTGGAAGAAGCGTTCTAATATCTGAACCTATTCCTCTGACACATGCAATAATGAAGCATTTTGTTTGTATGCTACACGAATCTGAGAAACTGCACAGAAGGGAAGAAATCACAGGTCAGCTAGCCCATCTCTCTTTTCTTATCTTTAGCTATTAAACTATTAGGCTCATGAAACTTCCAACCCCTCCAATGGGGCATCATTAGATAGGTGTCAAAATTAGATAGATTTTCCTAAGATCAGCACAGTGATTTTTTTATGGGAACTGCTAAAGACAATTGGTAGGGATGACTTAGTCTTACTATTCCTTTTCTTTTATTCCACTGCAAGGAGCACTGCTGGAGCTGACCTTCCTCCCTTTCATTTAAAAAAAGACTACTGGAAAATATAAGGTCATATTAAAATAGGAAGTAAACTGAAGAAGTAGAAAGGGGAAAAAAGAGGACAAAGTACTGCACCCAAGAAAAATGAATTATTTAACACGGAAAAGCGTACTTATATTTTTGGTCACCCTACCTTTACAAAACTGACAGGGAAATTTTCAAATCAAAAGACTTCTAGGCTGCTTCCAAAAGGCTGACTGTTGTAAGTAAAATATTCCATATTTATTTCAATTCCAAATGGCTATATGAACGATCAAAAATATTTGCAACAGCGAAACTACAGTCATGGAGTCTGTATGGTGAAAAAATCAATTTATTGGCTAATAATAAATATATTTTAGCAAGTCACTGTTTTTAAACAATTTCAGTCACCCAGGCAGGAAAGAAACAAAACCGTGCTTGGTGCAAGACTAACCAGAGCAAATGGTCACACTGAAAGCAACACCCAGCTGCCAGCAGAACACAAGGGCCCATTTAAATTGTATGAAGAACAAAAAAGTCCCAAACCTGGATAATTATATGTTGTTCATTCCCAGTCAGTCTTAATGAAATGTAATCTTAATAAACATGATTTTTTCTTTTTGTACCACAGAATATGTCATTTCAAGAAAACAATAGTACTGTTCTATTAAAAAAAAAAAAAATTGAGCCAGCACAGTGACACTGCCTCAGGCACAAGTGAATCTACTTCCAAACACCAGTTTAAAGGAAAAAAATATTTTTTATACAAGCAATTCTCAATGATGAATTTCTTAGTAACAGCATTCTTAGGAGTTTAACATTTGAAAATTGCTAAAGAATAACAGACTGTTGTATCGTATCTGCCCCTGTTCACCAGCTGTACTAACTTCTTCAAAAGAGGAAAAAAAACCCTGCTAAACTTTAAAGAAAAAAATAGACAACTTCTAATAATTTAGTCAATGTAACTAGCAATTCAACCAGCTTTCAGTCTTATCAATGAGCCCTAATGCCTTTCCTTACTGTACTCTGAAACCAGCTGTAATATTGGTAATTAAAAAAAAGCAAAAAAAAAAAAAAAAAAAAAAAACCCACACAACTTCACCCCACGCATCCGTCTGCCATGGAGGATTTCTAGCTGCGAGCCCATTCTGCAGGTTACCCAGCAAGGCAGCAGAGAGGCGGCGCAGCCCCGAGGAGGCGTCGAGGTGGTGCCTTTCGCGGCATCGCTCTCCAACAGCAACGTCTCAACAGAGGCTCTGCATGCAGCTGTGCCTCTGAGAGAGTGCTCCCTGGCTTTCATTTTGCTTTAAGAAGTTATTTCCCCTTTAAAAATATAACCAGAGATGCAGCCGGTACTTTGGAAATTGCTAGGCTTAATATTAGAATATTTTGTAACGAAGAGGAGTTTGGTGGTCAGGAGGCCGAGGCAGAACTTTACCAGGGACTACTGAACAAGGAGGCCAGAAGCAGAGCCCGACCACAGCTCGGGGCGCGTGTCCGAGCTTGGACCTGTGACCCCTTCTCACAGTTCAAGCTCCTCCCTATCCTGACAAATTCTTTGCTTGAACACTCTCTGCCTTAGTTGCCCATCCATTAAGAGCAGACGAAATCGTGTCTCTGTTCGTCCAGAGTGTGGGGTGCAAGAGCAAACACGGACCATCGTGAGCTGCAGCGATGGAGGCGCTGAGGGCTGAGAGACCAAACCCACTTGGAAGCAGGGAGGGATTCACTTCACCTAACTTCAGGCAGCTATTATCCGTGCAGATCATGCCTTAATAGTTAATGGCCAGAAACAACCCAGATGAGCTATTTTAGATCCCTAGCTCTGCATAAGATGAACCATCTGCATGCGAGCCTAAAGCCCAGACCTGGTGATGTACAAATGTCTTATGTTGATTGGACTAATAGATCCTACCTTGCTCACCTAAACACAGCTGAGACTTTGGGACCACAACGCTAAAGTACCTAGGGACAAGTAAGGTACAGTTTAAAAAGAGAAGTTTTTGCTAGGAATTCTATAGCTGTTGTTATTTGGATTATTAGAATTGAAAATCAAGTGACGAACTAATAATAAATACTTCAAATTTAAGACATCATAAAACACTTGGTAGAAACCAGGTGTAAATAAGTGAAAGAAGAAGATTCAGAATGGTCCAAAATGGGGGACAGGGAGAAGAGTCACTGGTCTTCACTATCTTTGTTGAGAGTATAAGACCAGAAAAGGTGGAAAATTGGCAAGACTGTATCATGCTTCTCTTTCCTTTCCACTCATCTCTTTCCTTTCTAGTGCAGAGCTTCATACTTCATCCTTCTCTGACGCTAACAAAATTTCAATTTCTGGGTACTTCTAATGAATTTAACATGACATCATCATACCAGAGCTCCAATATTTTCTGCTGTGGTGTGTGTTTTTCCCAGGAGTGGCTCTCAAGGATAGGTCAAAAACACAAGATTTCATCAAGTTCTCTCAGCAGAAATGTCAGCATATTATTACTGACCAAGAAAATTTATAGCAAGATAAATATCTCAAGGGTAATTTCTTGTTCTATTAACCAAGAGAATATTATTTTCAACAGGAAGACTGATGTGACAGAATACAGTTGCGGAATTACAAAATGAATGATATGAAGTCTCCAGAAAGATGTTTAAAAAGCAGACCCAACTATCAGTGTTCTTGACATGCCAGAGAACGCTCCAGAGCTTAAATTTGATATGTAAACATGTTTAAAAAGTATTTTTCATATAGTTTATATTATTTACAATAGGAAACTAATTAGCACTGAACAAAAGGAGGAATAAATTTCTCTCTTCCTAACAAAACACATTTATTACTTTGCTGCAGTTCTTTCTAAGGATAGAGTATTTTCAATTTAAAAAGGGAAAAAGCTAGCCTCATAGTTTAAAGCATCCTAGAACAAACTGTGAACAGGAACAGGAAGATGTCTCTTAGCATAAAAAAATAAGAACTATTTTATGATAGAAATAAGACAACACATAGGTTTATACTGCTTCTTTTCACACATAAATCATGTGAATATGTCTTGCAGAAAAACAAATGAATATTGTCATATGTATATTATGCATTTAGCATAAACCTTTTCCACACTGTTCTATATACCCCATTAATATACAGGAAAACAAGTGTCCCTTTGATCATATTACTTGTCATTCATCTGTTTCACTGAGACCTGTACTACAACAACTTAAATATGACAACCCAGTTTCTCTGACACTTGTACAAAGACTTCAGCAAAGCAGTATCACAGAGAGAAAGCATTGTTCAAAACTTTGAAGCCAAATTTTATGCTTCAAATGAATGGAAAAGTCTACGTTGGAAGGCACCACTGAAGGTCTGCTCAAAGCAGCTTCAAAGCACGATGAGGTTGCTCAGGGCCTTGCCCAAGAGAGTTCTGTAAATCTCCGAGGATGGAGATCCCACCATCTCTCCGGGCCTCCTGTTCCAGGGCAGGAGATAATTGGCATCTTGCCTGGTACTCTAAAGAAGCATTTTAATTTCCAATCTTTTCCCCCTTTATTTATAACTACATATTTTAAAATTTCTCAAGCATTACTGAAAAATGGAAATGAAAAAGATGATGACTATTATCATGACATTATAGATAAAAGTAAAAAATTAAGTATAAAACAGTCACCAAAAAAGCTGGGTTTAAGAACTTAATTTGAACATCCTTCTACTGCAGTGCCCTAAGCCGATCTTTGCCATGCTATTCACTTGTTGTAAATGTCAGATATTAGGGTGCATAGAATTCAGTTAATTTAATGATTTGACAGACACTGAAAAGAAATAAGACAAACGGACAGCTAACTATTTGCAAAGATAAAAAATCTCTCATCTTTATCTGATTGAAATTTTCTCTTATAACTAAAGTTTAGCATGATTATACAAACAATTTTTCTGAGGTCTACTGAGCAGCATAGTCTTCTATGAGATATTTATCACAAGAATATGGTCAGTGCACAACTTCCAATGCTGCTATCTGCCGATTCAGTCTTTTTCTCATCTTCTGGGCCTTTTTAGAACCTGCTTTATGCCCTGCCTTCACCTGTTGGTTTTAGGAAACATATGGGGACTCAACAGATGGGATAGTCTCTTCAGTGAACTGATGTGTAGGAAAAGGGAAAGGAATGCCACCCTGATCAGACTCGTGAAGCATCTAGTCTAACACGTGTCCTAAATGCTGCAGAATAAGCCATAAGAAATGCTGACACAAACAAGGATTACTAAAAGGGATTGTTTGCTCCTGTATTCTGCTCATTTTAGCAATTCTAGATGACATCCTTATGCCATCAAAAGTTGCAATGAACCAGTTTCTCCAGTAAAGAGATATCACCTACTCTAGAGATGTTGGTACTATAACCTTGTTTCCCTTGAGTTTCTCAAGTTTTCCCATGCTAGTGATGCCTCAACTAATGATGCCAAAAGTGGCAGTCCCAGGACACACAGAACAGTTTTGCTATAGTGTCAGAGCACACCGAGGCAACATGACAGTTAAAGCCCGAATGGATGCTGAGGTCACCACTCTTAGAGGCTGCAGCTTGGTACATGGTAATGTGTCTGGTTTAAACAAAATCCAAATCCACAATAATTCAGGAAGCTGATTTTGCACTATTATGGCTTCTGCTGCTCTTTCTCATCTAAGCTCATTTGTGCTTCAGGAGATCACCTGATTTCAAAACTGCTCTTTTCCAAGCCCCATTTCACACTCAGCCTTGTACCCTCTCACCTTCAGGTCACACCATATGCCTTTTACAAGCTTCCCTTCCCTTACTTCTCTCTCTCCCCAACAGCTTCTGTGTTGAGATCGGTAATGCCAAACGACTGCCAAATCCTGTATGAACATTCTCATTCTTTTCCCTTGTCTCTTCTTTGACAGCTTAATATTCTTTTAACTTTATCGTTTACTTTGATATTTTACACTGCTTCACAGTAGCCTTTAGTGTAGTGCTTTGGCAATAACTCTTTCACACTTGGCCAAGGCTCACGAATGTCAGCACAGAACTGCTTTCAAGGCAGAACGGGCTTTCCAGACGAGAGGAATGGCTGCATGGTTGGATTTCCTGTTTTTCTGGCCAATTTCCATGACTAGAATATTGCAAACTGGTTGTTGCTCTGGCCTGCCTCTTCCCTTGGCTTCCCTTCCTCCAAGCCTGAGATGAAAGAAGAACCCATCTTTACTTTCTAGAGGTCCTAGCAGCACTGCTGTTTCTATGTTTGTTAAATGCTTAGGTGCTTAGGCTTTCCTTAGCGAGCAAACAAAAATTCATGCCTTTAGAGCTAGCAGATGCATAAAATATACCTTGATTTTTAAAGAAAATACTGTAAAATTGTTGGGTGCAGACTTATCCGAGGGCAGAGTGACTAAGAAGCTACTGTTCTCTTCCCTTCTCCCTTCTATATTACTTAGTACAGATTAAAAGACAAGTAACTGACACCGTATGCCGGGAAGCTGAAATAATGTGCTGCTCTGTCCCTTACGCCCCCCAATTATGTTGAATTTTTAGTCAAGAGCCATGACTGATTTTATAACTCAAATATAATTTTATTTTATTTAATTATTCCTTAACTGCGGTTATTTATTCTTTGGTATTTGAGGGACATTTTTCAGTAAAATCAAAAGAACAGACTGAACATACTGCAGGTTATCTGGTGCAAAAAGCACAGCATTAATTTAATGAGAGCTGTCTTTTAGTCATTTGGCAAATGAGATAGTGTGGTGGCACTAACATATGTAGAGCAGGGACCAGTCTGAGACTAAAATACATTGATTCATGAGTGGCAAAGAGCAGCTTAATGTAACTCGCTGATAAAACAGCTACTGATCTTGCTCTCTATCTGGGATTCCAAGGGAGAATGATGGGAAAGCCATTCGGTGCCATTAATGACAACTAAGTAAAATGTGCCAATGAGAGCTAATAATACACCTGCACGATACAGGCCATTAAGCAGTCAGTTACAACAGTCTTGAATAACACAAACAAATGAAAATGACATTTATGGTCAAACCCTTGTCTTATTAAGCTGTGTTAAATGCTTTTCAGAATAATTAATATGACCTGGAACTGATCATTCAAAAATTTGAGCAACTGCCCTGTCTGCTTTCTCCTCGTTAATATTTATTTAAGCCAGCACTGACAAGATGTGAAACGGCATTAAGCAGAACTCAAGGAAATGCTTTCTGCTGCAGTTCTGAAAGCCTAACAGTCTGCAGAAATGAACAGAAAGGACTTCTATTACCACTAAAAGCCACTGCCATAATATTCTCTCAGCTGTGTAAATAAATTGTGTTTTGATGTTAAAAGCGAAGATGAATAGCACCAGAAACTACAGCAATGAAACATCTGCAGCATCCTCTTTATCCTTTCTATTCCTCCTGCACAGGCATGGTGCATGAGCATTTTCTGGTCTACTGGTAGAGATATTTTTAATAATGACAAATATGTCACAGTTGTCCCCTCTGCATATAAGGAGCTGTTGCAAGATCTAGCTAAAGGGTTTGGGAAATACCACCCACGTGGTACTGGTCATCTTTCTTTGTGAGGAATAGCACTGCATTTAGCTTCAGATAACAGGAAGGAAAAAAATATAGGATTCTTAAACTACTCCTAGAAGGCATGTGATACCTATTTATATGTGCAAAAACAAACGAGAGCTGTTTGCACTGAATGCATTATGCCTTCACATCTTAAACCTCTCAGATGGAGAATGCTGACAGGAACGCAGAAGGAGAGCAAACACACTCCTCCCTCTGCACGCATCCACGAGGGCTGCGCCGCCAGCATCCACTGGCCCTGAAAATGAGGACACTCCGTTCTTCTATGAGTGAGAGATTGTCTGCTCCTGCTGGTCTCATTCCAGGGCTGGAAAAAGCAGGCCAGTTACTCTGGCTAAATTTCGAGATTGAGACATTTGGAGCCCAGAAAAGAAGGCGATACGCAGTTGACACCAGCAAACATATTGTGTGGAACTAATAACACTTGAATCCTATGTGAGGAGCACTGGGTCACAAATGGATCTTAAAAAGTGGGACTATCCAAAGCCAATACTGTAAAACCAAGGGCAAACTCTTAATGAAAATAAACTATGTTTTCTGAAGCATTTTAAACACATCATTGCAATTACTATGTTTAATCTCTCCCTATAATACATTTTAGATTTCTTTTTGCATAACTCTGCTCATATCAATTGATATTCAAAATCTTCTTGCAGCAGACAAGTTTTATAAACTAAGTGTACGGGTAACCAAATGGCCAAATTAAATAGTTCCTGCACTGCAATTTAATGCCATCATTTTTCAAAAAATGTTTTAAAATAAGGTTTCTTAGTCATTTTTGCTGTAAGAAATAATGATAACATGCATATTCTTTTTAACAAAGTCTAGATCTTATTCCAAGCCAAATTAGTTCAAGCACTGTGATACACTCTTATTCCTTTAAGTAAAACGATAAATTTATGAGCCTTTAAAAAATGCACTTTGCTGACTTCTTTGCATTAGGAAAAAAGTGTTAAAATCAGAACTATAGAAATTTCTGCATTAATTTCCAAATAAGGAAAAGGATGTTACTGTTATTTTTCATTGAGACAATTTAGGCTGGTGAGTGTCTTGACTCTTTCTTTGATTATAGTGGTTTAATGCAGCATAACTCCACTCATTTGAAAGAACTTATACCAGAATAAAACAAGCAAGCAGAGGATCATGCTAGTGCAAATTCCCACTAACAGGCCTATTTAAAGTAATCCGTTAAGTGAAAGGTGTCTTACTAGGCTCTTTTCTTGTTCTCTTCTTCCATTGCAATGTCATCTACTTAAACCTGGTTTTAGTTCAAGCACATCTTTATCATTCTACTCAAACCCAGTTGCTTTGCTTTTTCCCTTGGCTGCTTCTTTTTTGCCTCTGTCAGGCTGGCTGTAGATTCTCTTGGGTAAAGCCCAGCTGTTAACATGCACAGCATCTTCCTTCATAATCAGTAGTTCTGAAAGGTTGTTACTAATGTTCTCGGAGGACTACAACAAATCGTGACTAAATAGGAAGCCTGCACCACTTCAGGAAACCTCTGCACCTTGGATGTTAGATCGTCTCCCTTTATTTTCTGCTCTTTGTGCACCTGCAACAAAATAAAACCATGGTCATATATATACCATTTAACCAAAAATGATGATTTTCAACTGTCTTCCCATTGTGCTCATATCAGGGCATTCTGCGGCAGGAAGTGAAACCATCTTGCATATCTACTTGTTCCCTTTAGGGACACTTCTCATTAAAAAGCCCTTCTGGTGCAATATACACTTTCACAATCCCTCCAAGGAGATGTAAAAACAACCTGATACTGTAGCTTTTTCACTGTCTCAGAAATCAGTACCAGGATTCCTGGTATTATTTAAAACATCCTTACATGGAAGCAAATCCCTTTAATGTGCCAAGTATTTTATGAATTATTAATTAGTCCATTACCCTTATGCCTGCAATGGGAACATAAAACAAGACAAAAGTACATTGAAAGGTGAAACTTCAAGTGGTTCTGTCTGGAAAGCAAAAAGTTTAGAGCTGGATTTTCTGTTATAATAAGACCTCTCAATTATGCAACATTTTTACCTATAGTTTTATCTGAATCATAAGACCGAAATGCAGAGCTGAGGGGGTTAGAAAGTTTATGGAACCACAGCAATGCACAGGCCAGAGAGTGGATTCAGTTAGAAAGAGAATGAAGACGACAGACACATTTGGATAAAGCACTGACATAGTGCCTAAAAATATCTCTGCACAATGTTGTAAATGGCTTACTGCACTGATCTATTCTATTTGTGTCGTCTAATGAAATATAGCACTTATTTCAGCATTTTATCATAGGCTTGTATTGGTTAAAAGTGTTTGGCTAAAGGTCTAATATTGCTGATGGTATTCCTATGTCATATTTCACTTTACAGATTTGCAAAGATAATAGTGCTGATAAATTCTAGGTATTTCAGACTTTGGAAAGCACACTTTGTGAGGCAAAAGACAGATTATTAAACAGGAAAGGCCAAGAGGGTAACTCAGGTTATAATAGAAATAGTGTGAGTAGCCCATAATTGTGCCATAATTAGAGAAAATAAAACATGTCATCATACTTCTGGGCAGAAAGAGTTGGAAACCAATCACATTTGGCATTAATAGCTCCAGTGCTCTTGTGCAGTATAAATCTAACAAACTAGAAATAAAGGCTATACTTTTAGAAAGAAATCATTTACGTGTTCATACTGAGACTTTGCAAGTCTTTTTCTTGCTTCAACCTCATCATCAGTTTTTAAAATTTAGATAGAGCTTTAACACTTATAAAAAATGCATTTATAAACAATTCAGTGTTCACCAGATTGCATTTGTTTATAATAAGGTCCACACATTATGGACCTTATTCTATAACATAGAGAAAAATCACCATCAGTGTTCTTGGTGGCAATGAATAGAGAGTACCATAAGGGCAGAACATACCTTGCACTATTAATAACCTTTCATTATCATTGGGCTGTTCACCCAGCCAGAAAGGGCCTTGAAAAACTGCCAGCAACAATAAACTGCTATTTGCCCAGTCACAGTCTGGGTCCCTGGGAATTCTAAACACAACGTGCTTCACCGACACAGCAAGAAGGCCAGGACCAAAACCACATCTAACTAAATTTTAACTAAATTTTGTGAGTGTATGCTCATCATGTGACCAAGTCCTTGATTTATCTGCTCTGCATAAAGGAAATCTTGAGACCGCTACTCAGGTTTACTTTGGACAAAACTTCAGTTAGCATCAGTGAAATGTGCATGACTAAGGAATTCAGGATTGGCCTCATATTTGGTCCCTCTCAGATTGTAAAAATAAAAAAATTTGGACAAACCATTGAGGAGAGCAAATTAATCAGTAAGAGATCAATTTAAGTTTTTCAGGTGGTATTGATGACTAAATGCTACAGAAATGTATTGTTTTATGAGCTTGCATTAAGATGTGTTTACTTTTATGTACTGCCTTTTAAAAATTTCTAAAAGGCTCATTCAGGGCAAAAAGGTGCTTGATGGCAATATGATCACAGTAAACTGTTCTTTTGCATTAGTATTTCCCAAACAACAGTTTACTAGTTGCATTAGAACTGACTCAGTTTACTTTGAGGGCTATTAATAGCTGAACAGTTAATGAACATTGCCTTATGCCTTTAGCCTAATACCAGCTCTGGAATGGAAAAAGTACATTAAAAGGGAAGATATATATAGTACACATAAATAATTCAGTCTCTATATCTGATAGCTCAGTCTCTATTATATGGAGATCCATAACTGCATCAAAATTAAGTTCAGTTATATATGTTTATGAGAGCTACCAGTTCTTTCATCTGCTTATTTTACCCAGTGAAACAGTCTGTTTCAACTTCTTCAGCTCATCCCAGAAATGGCTTATACTAGCCGAAGAGAAAAGCACTCATGAAAATAAAGAAACGAGTAACTCGATCTCTCACTCTGACAGGGATAGAACCACGATGTGACTACCGGTATTGCCTGTCTTGCCCGTTTAGATCGGAAGAGGACCATCTCTTTACTATACGCTCATGCGGTACCTATCACAACAAAGTTCCAGCCTCTGGTGAGGAGTATGCACTCCTAAAATACATATAAAAATAACAGTAAGAGCTCAGAGAAAGTAATGCTCAAGTACAGCAGATACAAGATAAAAACCTATGCCAGCAAATCCATACGGTAATTTCTAACCGCCCTGCATGAACATAACGAACACTTCCATTCTAAACTCTATGGCCCAGCCAAGTACAGGATATTTAGAGTTAGGAACTGGGTACACTAATGATTACATTAAGTAGTTTGTACACAAAAATGTATTTATTTACAAAGGCAACATATTACTCAAAATTTTAGGCCCAAACTGATTTTACTAAGGCCTCAATGATTACCTCTTCCTGGACTTAATGAAACAACCAGGTTCCTCTTTATCCGCAGTAGGAAAGATGACAATTGAAAAATCTTTGGAGTTGCAGTGCAACTTTGTATTAAAGCAAAACAAAAAAGCTACTTTCCTAGAGAGGAGAGATACTTGCTAGTATTTACAGACGTATTTATTTTTCTAAGCAACCCCCAAACATTAAGCTTTACTTTTAAATTGCAAAAGTAAGAGTCAGGTACAAGACATTTCCCAAAGGGATGGTAGAGCACTTGGAGATTTTGATCCCATATCAGTCACAAAAGTCAGTATGCCTCAACAAGAAGGGCAACAGGCTGCACTCCGTTCACAAACTACTCAGCGTGAAACACAACACTACCTGAAAATGTCCAACTGTGCTGTATTTTGAAAAAATATTTTGATACAAATCTGATCCTGGCTCATAAGTTCTTCACAAGTTCACTGCCCAATCCATAGCAGATCCCCATGCACCTGAGCTACTCCTTCATTTAGGGCATAACCCCCTTCCTCGTCTTCCCTGACTTTCTCAAAGAGCCTGTAACTTGTCTGAGACAGCTCAGTTATGCGAGCTGTTATGGTCTCTGTAATTTCGGCACCATCACAGCCCTGACTATCCACAGATTTCCAGTTCCTCCTGTTTGTTCCTTGGCACACATGCTCATGTACAGGCAGCTCCCCGGTCACCACGCTTCCTCAAGGTGAGTGATAGAGCCTCTCTCCTTGCCTTGTCCTGTGCAGGCTCTCCTTTTAGCACCCACTCATCTGTGGGCTTTGGTCTCCCCCAGTTTAAAGCCCTCCTCATTAGGTTAGCAAGCCTGCTGGCAAAGTGGCTCTTCCACTTCACCAGGTGGGTCTCGTCTCTCCCCAGCAGCCCTTGCTCCTCAACGAGGTTCTCACATCTGTAGAAGGCAAAGCCCCAGCACACAGGCAGGTGTGTGGCACACATCTGCTCCTGACCAAGCCCTTCTCCTTGACAAGTCAGATCAAGGACAGCAACATCCAGACCCTGCACCTCGACCTAGCCCCCAGAGAGCTCTCACCCCTCTTAGTCCGCCCAAGGTATCTTTTGGCAGTATCACTGATGCTCACATGGATGAGCATCAAATGGTAATGATCCAAAGGTCAGAGGAGCCTTGGCAGTCTTTCTACGATGTCACTGATCCAGGTCCCAGGCAAGCAGCAAAACTCCCAAGACAGCAGCCCTGGTGTCCCCCTAGAAGGGAGCCCTGACCACTATTACCCACTGCTTCTTCTCTGAGGGCTTTTTCCAATCCTTCATTCAGGAAACAATAATGCATTGTGAAAGACTGATTGATATAAGATAAAGGGTAGTAATTTCTGAAATAAACTTTCAACATATAAATCCTAAATATTTCCCTTTTTATTTAGTTCATTTAGTTCAAACATGTTTTACCTGATTGTATACTGCTTCATGGCTGGGAACAATGTGATCTGCATCTCTTTTATTAATACTCTTATTCCAAATCTTCAACTGAGTCATTGAGCATAGAATCCCCAAATCTCTTTCTAGAGAGTTTAAACAGCTACCTTATTTTTTTCTCTAATTCATATTTGTGAGTTGCATTTTCTAGTAAAGCAAACCACAGGGAGCTGAAAATAGTCTATGTATGATTATACTGGTAGGAGAGAAACCCTTGTTTACTTCCCCAGCTCTCTCTTTTGTCCCATCTTAAAGCCTTATGATGCATCTTCAAAGTCATTAGGAAAACACAGTCTGTCTTCTTTCACTTGAACATCTTCCACATGAAGTACACTCTAGAGGAGGAAATTAATGATTACTGTAACACTACTAGAGCTCTAAACACACCAAAAGTATTGAATATTGCTTTAAATAAGAAATTATAAGCACAGTCACATTGCTACGATACTATTACAGAGGGTAAATCCTGATTTCTCTGTCAGACCCATTGCTGCCTGCTTTCCTTATCCTTTCTGATCCCCTTTCCCCCCATTTCTCCCTCACCCCCCAAGCTAATTCTCTGCAAATAGAAAGGCTCTGGACTGACGGCAGTAAAGCCTGAAGGGCTCATTACTGAGCCAAATTAAGCACCTCTGCCTGCTACTGACATCAGCTAACATTTGGAAAGGGTTGGGGGGAGAAGGTAATTAAACGCCAGGACCTTCAACATACAGAATACATTAGAGTCTATAAAAGTTTCATTATCTTTTCTACCAAGCAAGTGCTTAAAATCAGCTACAACAGAGGAGGTTTTCCCCAAGATCCTGATTTCAGTCTGGCACTGAAAGACTCAGCTGCTTAACAAAGGCACAGGGACACCGATCCCTGAAATCCCTGGCTAGGAGCACCACAGCGGTTTGCTGGAACAACCAGATCAGGATGGCTTTCAGCGGGACTTGAGGTTTTTCTTGTTAATTCATGATTTTTTGTGAGAAGTGCATTTTCAGACGCATGACATTCACGCAGCAAGTTGCAGTATGAGAAACTTATATGTGAAGTCCATAAGAGATTACAATGTATATACCTTTTGCCCAAGACCATGGCAGTTTGCAAACAGAATGACTGCTCACTAAACATCTAGAACAGAATACAGACATGAAATTGAGTGTTTCAAATAACTAAAAGTAACTGTGGTATTTTAAATGAAGAAAAGTATGGTTCAGGAAAATGCTTTCTCTGTATATTTATCATAGAAACACTATTTACATTGAGTGGATTTGTTATGAATAAACTACAAATAATTTTAAATATCTTTAAAAATATCATTAAAGCTTTTCCACACTTTATGCATTTAATGCATGTAATGTAAGCATTCAAAAGTCTTCATCAAGCTGTATCCCAAGTTACTGCATTTCTTCAAATTAGTATCTTTTGGTTTATGTGAAATCTTTGTTGTACCTATGGCCCTGATCCAGCTAAGCATGTATCCCATTACTCAGTTAATGCTTTGCTGCTGATGGAAGTTCACAATAGGTTTCTATTCCCTTGGCATATGAAAGTGAAGTGTTCCCAGAGCAGCAATCCTCCCTGTACCTTGCTGGTGAAGCAACAGTTACTATTATCCAAAGGACACCGTCAGAAATATGCAGCTCTGGCTTAGCAGGCTGGGTTTTTTTTCTGTTTGCACATGCAATGTGCTCATAATTATTCTGTTTTTCTTAGTTCCATGTCAATAGCCTTCTTCACAGAGCGAGCCTGACAATTTATTGTGTTTAAGGAATTTTACCTCAGGATTTCTGCTACTTTTGGTGCCTGCGTAATTCACTTACAGATAAAATTCAACACTATTATCTTTATGTTAATGCTTGTTTTGATATTATTACAGTCAAAAATGTAACATCCAACTGCTGCCTTCTTTGTACGGACAGCCCCACTGGAAAGCGTTTCAATGAGAACCTGCTCCCCTGCCTGCCTCCCCCCGCAAACATCTTTCTGCTGGAGAATTTTAAAACCTGCAGTCTTAAGTCAAAAAAAGGACCAGAAGAAAATGTTTCCCTTAGCTAAAAGGAACAGTGCTTAAAACACTTAAGGGAAATTTCTGACATGGCAAATTCCTAAGCCCATATTGGAGAATTGAACTACTTGCACCTTGTAAGGATGGCACAATTTGGCCCAAGTTAAACATAGAATCAACCCTGTTTTTTCTATTAAGCACCAAACAAGGGTAAAGCAGCACTTAATCTTTGGCATTTGCTATTTACCTTATAAATCATGGCTCAGCAGGGAGAGTTGCTACTTCTCCCATATAAAAGTAATCCTGGAACAGAGGGCTTGAATTCTCCCCTCACCTCCCTGTGAAGCAGGAATAAAATAAGCATAAAAATAGGGAATTTTTATAAACTTACAAAAATGCTGAAATGTATTAAAAAAAAAACAGAACCCCCCCCCCCAAAGGATATTTGAGCAACCCCTCTTTGATGTACTTGGCAAAGTTTTTTCCATCTCCATTTCTCACAAACAAAGTTTCTCACAGCCAAAACAAACTTTTGCAAAGTATTCCATTTGTTCTTTCCCCTGTATTAAAGAATAATTCTGTATACTTCTAGCCTTAGCTGAAGACTATGTAGCTATTACGTAAACATTCTGTATGCATCTATACTCACTAGGATCAACATGCATCTTATATTTGGCAATTACTGTCATTCCAAACCATAATCACATGCTGTTGCTAAGTGTAGCCTATGGTCTGTTTTCTCACTAAGCAGCATTTGCATACACTTACAGTTTGCAGAACGATAGGGAACACTTCCACTGGAAAGACAAGGCATGCAACAAGTACAGGAAGAGTCCTAAGCAGGTAACAGCAGGCTCAGTTACTTCCACGTATATTTTTAAATAGTTTTGTAAAAATGGAGTAAATTGAGATTACTACATTCCCAACTGCTTCTGTGTAGGTGTGGCAACATTTGTTGTTTGAAAACGCAGGTTCAACCTTTTTTGCTGTTGTCTTTTTAATGAAGCACCAGCTTTTCAACATACGTGTGAATGCCAAAATGTTACAATCAAAACCCTGAAAGATTTCTACTAGGAAATGCTGCCACAACACATCTGTGTAGCTTCCTTGATTGTGTTCACATTCTTCTAGTTAAAGAATCTAGTACTTCTTAAAGGATGAAGCTGACAAGGGAACCTGATTCATAGAAGAAGCTACCAAGCTATAATGACTGTGAAGCAGGAAAAATAAAAATAGAGAAATCTATTCATTTTCAGATCATTTTTTTTCAGCACTTAACTTTATAGAAATAAAATCAATCAACCAGAATTAATTCCAGGCCTACATTAAGACAAAGATTGTAAGTTATGTTCAGAGCATGCTTGTTTCTTTTCTTCAAAAAATTTTCATAAGTGATCAAGATAAATTATATCTTAAAAATGCTTACCTTGGTGAATAAAAATCTATCTGGGACTCACAAATTAACTAGTTTGGGTTGCACTCAGCTGCACTTCACTTTATTCTAAATAAAGTTTTTGGTCAAACTAAACACCATCATCTAGGCATGCTTCTTATCCACACCACAAAGAGGTCTGAATTGAAAATACTGGCAGATTTTACTACAGTGACAGCATTGCTGCTGCTTTTGAGGGTGCTCTAAAAGATGCCTCCTGCCTGAGCTACCCTTCAAGACCAATCAGGAGGACCAGGCAAGGCAGAATGCAACGACCCATCAGGAGAAAAGTGCTGCTGCTGGCACCACGCTTTACCTAGCCCACGTTGGCAAGCAATTTATTTCCCACTATGATTCGAACTGTTGGTCTGTGCTAGAAATCTGGAATTGTTCATCCAGGTTATCTTAAAAGAGTCTCTTCTCTGCTGCAGTCCTGAAGTATCCAAGGCAGTATTCCAAAAAGCCAACATAAAGTACTTACTAGTCTTTAAACACCCTCTTCTAAAATGTAACAAGTGCCATAAACTTTTAGTTTGAGTTTTCAGTGTAAACAATTCAGAAACTCCTCCTAGGTAAGCATTCTAGCAAACATTACAAAGCCAGCCTTTACCCCAAAACCTTTTTTACTTATTCTCCCTTTTGGTATAGTTTGAGTCTTCTCTTAGTTACCTTATACTTTGGGGAAATGAAGTTGCTATCATGGATGAAACAGTTGTACTATCTGAAGATGCAAAAAACTCTGTGTGTATCATTACAGTGTGAAGAAGTAATTTAGTTATTAAGGAGGCATATAGTGATACAGAGGACAATACCCTTAACAAGATTCCTTCAGTTTTACAAAACCCATCACAGGAAACAGATTGTGACTTTTCTTAAATTCTACAATAAAATCATCTGAATCCACTTACAGGGTCATTTTCTTCTGGATGTGGCCATTAGATGCTGTTTCTATCATTTATATCACCAGATGCCCACTATTATAGAAGGATTGTTTCTTTTTAAATTATATCTTATTATCTTATTCAATTACTTTTAAAGAAAGTTTGGGGCTATACCACTTTTCACTAACTGCCTGAAAAAATAAGCCTTATCTCTAAGGTTTTCCTATGATATCTATTTCTTAGTACCTTAGAATAAAAAATACAGTAGAGCTAAGTAGAAGTACAGTGACAGGGGAACTCTTGAAAGTAGGAGATACCAAGCACTAACACAAACGCTGGCTGACATTTAGGATGAAAAAAATCTCTAACATTGCCTCCCATGTACTCTTATTCTTAAAGTCACTCTGTTAACGAAAGACCAATTATGTTGCCAGTAGCTTTTGGTCCTGATAGAGCATAATTCAAAAATTCTTAAAAAAGCATATAGAGAATATCGGTGGTTTGAAAGAGAAGTTATCTTCAGTGACAGTAAGTATTATCTGTTGTCTATTGCTTTGAGTTTCATTACAATGAACCTCAAAAAGCTTTTGGTTTGCAATGTTCGGGAGTAGTCAGAAGACAAAGAGTATTCTGGTAACGTCAGTGGAGCTTTGACATATGGCGTTAGTAATGATAATCAGACCCTTTGTAAGATCCTACAAGAAACATATATTAACAATGCAGTAAATATATTGATTTGTTTTTATCCAAATATTTTTAGGAGAGAAAAACAAAGCCTCCAAGTACCTATTCTTCATGCCATACTGAACTATTACTGCCAGGCATCTGGAAAGTAATGCCAGGCATCAAACATGGAAAGTAAGGAGAATTAAGTAGCAGCAAACACGGACTACCAAAGAAATCATCACTTTCAAAAACTGGCATGAATTTATGGCATTGTATAAGCAGAATCAAAAGTCAGCATGAACCCCAAACGTGATCAAATACATGAATTAATACAGCACAAGATAAAATCATGTCATACTATTAAGTGATGAGAAATAAATGCTACGCAACGGCAAATTCCATATAATCTTTACTGCTAGGAAGCTGTAGTTCTCAGTTGCAGCCATAAGAATCTACTGAGGTCAACAGTTCTGTCCTTCTATGTAAACAGAGACAGAATGAGCCTGCAAAAGAAAATTCAGCCTACTCAAGAATTCAAAATTTCCCCTAACCACTCTGCTCAGCCACCCTTTTTATGTGAAAAGTACTAAGATGCAAAGTCGCCAAAAAATCTACTTTGTATTTCATGTGCCACTATCAACTTTAATTTGCCACCACTTGAATTCCATGGATTTTTCCATGGAATTCAATGGAAACAACAGCTCTTGCTTCAGTATGCTAAACTATGGCTGGAACCTGCTATGTAATAATCCAAATGATCACTGATAAGCAATCACACATTAGAAAAATCTGTCTTTACCTACTCCAGTGCCCCACGCTAACAAAAACTTCATTTTACAGTAAGTAGTCAGGAGCTAAGAGTGGGGCAGGAATCCTAGGTCTTGAGCAGCAAGCAAGGATTTTAGGTTTTCCATCTACTCTGTGAATTATTTTTAATTAATTTTTTTTACATTTTTAAAGTTAAAATCTAAATAGAAAAGAAACAGAAAAACATACAACATAGCTTACAAAAATGAGCAACTGTAATCGTTCTTGCCATTGCTTCAGTTCCCCTGACCCAGAAACTTATATTACATAATTGAGAAATTTAAGGTTTGGGTAAATGGTGACAATTCACAGGTTTACTTATAGATACAGTAATTACTCTTATCTATAAACAAGTAGTAGTTCATTTGAGGGTGGTTCTAAGTGTAAAGTCAACACAGAGCAGAAATTCAGCTTTAGATACTCATTTCTCACACACAGATATTGTACTTAAAGATTGCTTTTCACTAAGCTCTACTGTTTTCAAGGAGATTATCATTCAGCAAAAATGTTAAACCACTTTACAGTCACTCCTTTTACTGAGAGAAGTCTCAGTAAAAGAACCTTACATTTTATTCAGAAAGGGTAACAGCCAAGGTTATCTTGATCAGAGATGGCAGAAGTTTAAGAATTTAAAGTATTGCAATAGCCAATTCCATTACCAATGTGTATCTTTTTATGTACAAGCAAATCACAAAGAGCTGGTACCGCCTTTAAAACTGAAGACTCTTCAGTAACTTAGATTAAAACTAGACTTTGAAACAAACAGGAAAACATTTTCTCATTTATTCATCCTCTTCTACTGCAAAAGTGTATCTATGCACTTAATAAACAACTGATTTTGAACCTACGCTTGGTTTTTAATTGTGACAGAGAAGAATAATTTTGCTGTTGGGGCAAGAGCCATGAAATTTAAGTCTTAAGTGAGATAGAAGAATGAAATTCAGGTTTGTCCTTTTGTTATAACCATCGTGTAACTGTAACCCCAACAGACTTCAAAGTGGATCCACCAGCAGTGGAGCTGTGGAGACTCCCGTGCTTCCCTGTGTAACTCAGGGGACGCCCGCATCGCAACACAGGAGGAAGGATGAGCACTCTCACCGATAGCTAGATAACTGTTTTCCTCATAAGCGTGTTAATTTAGTGAATTAATGAAGTAATGAACTAGAGAATTAATAATTTAGGCTAGTCTACTGAAAAGGGATTGAGCCCTTATTTACTTTTTACCTAATGAGCTCATGAAATAAAGTTTGATTCACACAGTACATTGTCCCATAAATCTGAGAGATCACAAGGAACTGTGACACTCCCCCAGGCGGTTCCTGCTGCAGAACTGACCAAAGAGTACGTAGATATTTGTAAATAGTCTAGATGCAGAATAGATGCAGAAATGACCACAAAGGAAAGTCTTTCACACACAGCTAAGACAGTTAGGAGATGTTTTGTATGTAGTTTAAGACAATCAGTATCAAAGGATCATGCATATGCTGGAGCAGCCATGGAGGACCACGGGCCAGCTGGGCTGCAAGGACCGAGCAGAGCAGCAGTTCAAAGAGCCTCACCTGATCCAGCTGAAGGTACTGCTGCAGGGACACTCACAATGGGCTACCATCACCATCTGGATGTGATCGACCATCCTGTGAGAGAGATCCAGTTCCTCACGTGAGTGTTTCCCTATGCAAAGATTCCGACAAATCAAGGTATTATTGAACAAACACTCTGTCCGTGAGTGTCTGTGCAACACTGTAATTCAAATAAATGCTACTTAACACCGTCCAGAAGGGCAAATTAAATGATTTTTCATCTTTGAGTTTCTGCAGCAAAGAGAGAAAAAAAATACTCTTTGAGGTGATATTGATGACTCTCGGAGGTCTTCAAAATACTTTGGCAAGTCCATTAAGCTATTGTTCTCCAGAAAACACAAGATATCTCTAAGAAAGGACAAAAAGGGCTTGCATGCCCAAAAAACTACTTACTGTTTTCCAGCTACACCAGTTGGTCTAATAAAAGATATCACATCTCTCTATGATTCTTTTAATGCCTATGTCCTTGGACTGCCAGGGTTATATCAAAGTATCATTAAAACTGTTTTGCTTTTCTCAGATCTAGAAAAGAACTTCTATTTTACTGAAGTAGGGCTGTGCAGCTATTTTCTAGGCAGGTTTCCCTCAGCCAAAGTAAGCAGCAGTAGAATCAGTTCTTGTACCGATGAAAATAACTTCCAAGAGTGTGTGATTAAAAATAATTAAAAGCCTCTAAAATGTAACTCTTCTGTTCAAATACTGACATCCTTTTTTACACACACACACACACACACACACACACTAGAAGTTTCCCCCTTCGGTTATTACTTAGGGTCATTGCATAGTTTGAATTCTCCTTCAAGAATTCTACTGTAAATATGCAGATCCCAAGCAGCCTTTTCTCATGTATAATATAACAATAATATATCATATGTATTAGACAGCAAAAGAAGTTCATGAGCCACATAGCGATTCCTAATAAGAAAAAAAAATCTGTAGCTTATTTTTTTTGCACTAATTTTGATGTTCATGAAATTGTGAAACTACAGGAATTGAGCACATAAATCACCTTAATACTACCATCTTTAGCTCTCACCTGAGCTCTGACTTGAAACAGAACTGTCTTAAATCAAAAGCAGAGGCTGATAATTATGACTATAAAGATTTCATAAACATAAATTAAACTAATATCTGGACACAGTTTGAAGTGATGACATCAAATAATTCAATAACAGCTCATATTTCTGCCAACCTTCCTCTTACGCATTGAAGGCCTTTGTACATTTGCATGAAGCAGCTTAGACTTGCAGTTGTTGCGTACACGTTACCACCATGCAACTTGGTTTTCCCCTAATGAAAATGCGCCAGTTTATTGACTTTCAAGTCATAATGTGAAGACTATATTTTTCTTAAGGTGTTACTGAAATGTGTGGGAGAAACTGTTGTTGTGTTTTTTATAATATAACGTGGGTGTAGTTGGAACCTGCTCAATCCTATCCTGATTATATGAACCTAATTCTACCCAAAGTTTAGGAAAAATCTACTATTTATTTCTATGGAAAATTCAAACATGTTTTTGAAGTTGAACTTCTATAAGAATATTATTATGACCACACTTTAAATCACATAAATAAGCTTACTTTTACTGCTGCCTCCCTTATTTCAGGATTTCAGTTAGCATCTACAATTTTAAAGAAGACAAAGCTCTTCAACCCTAAATTTGACAGCCAAGTACTAAGCAGCATTTGAATTCTGAAAGCACCAAAGATTTTACATATTTATTTAGGATAATAAAAGAGATTAATTAGAAACAACAGAATGAAATAGACACAGAGAAAACAAAAGCTGAATATCAGAGGAACTGTATGGAACAATATTACAAATTATGGAAGTGGTGATGAAAACATACTTATTTTTAAGACTAGATCAGAAAGGAATAAAGAACTACAAAATGAACCAAGTTAAATTCATTCATTTCTGTACAGAACCCTATATTCAGTTATTCAAATTTTCTTCCCCCCCCTTTTTTTTTTTCCTTTCCAAGGAAAGCTATGCAGGGAGCAATACAAGTACCCTGCAGGCCTGCATATTGCCCTTCACAAACATTGAAATCTCGGACTGACATTAAAAATCACTTTTCTACTAAAGGACTATCAATGTTTCTTTTCATCAAACTAATCTGCCCAAAGCATAGTTATACTTTCAGCATCTTTGCTGCTGTAGTTTTGAGATGATCTGGAGATATGTCATAAAACAACTGTCGAACGCTATTCAAGAACAGTCAAAAGCCAAGCTTCACTCTACATTTCTGATCTTTCAGGAAAAACAGAAGCAGTTGAGAAAAATATGAATATGGTCAGGCTTCTGAATATCAGCAGGGACTCATCATCCCTTACAAATACATAGTAACTCTTAGTCTAATTCTGGTAAGAGATAAAATGCTCCAAATTAAAATTGTTATGAAAATGCTTTTTCCAAAGAGTAGGTGCATGTCTCAGAGGAGTTGCAGGAAGGTCTCTGAACGAGCTGATCCCCCTTTCCCCAGGATCTCCAGCCACCCCTTCCCTCAGCCGCAGAGACAACGGTCCTGCAAAACCCTTCCACAAGTCTTTGAAAATATTACAGAACAGCCTGGTGCGAAGGAAAAGCTTCTAATGTTCTACTTAATTCATGCTCAGGAATGTCAAAAAAAGTTCAGATAAAAAATATCAGATGGCTGCAAATAAATTCTGTTAAAAACAAAATGGTCTTTGACAATAATAGATAAACTTCTTAAAGAACAGGGGTCAGAAATGTAATTCAGTTAATTTATCCTTTTACGGAAGGCTAGAATGTGCTAAATGAACATCTATTTGAGATGACGCAGAATGATATAATAATGAGCTACAGAAAAAAATTATTTCTATTCCTTTGGCATTTCTTTGCAAAAAACATGATTTTTTTTCTCCTCCTTCAGTTCACAGATGTCAAATATTGTTAACCTACATTGATCTTTAGCTAAAAAAGACTGGGTTTAAATAAAGGTCAACTAAAACATCCACAAAATGGAACACAAACCTTAGTGCACAAGTAATAACAAAAATAAAAGAAATAGTAACTGAAGAAAATTGAAAAATTAGCATCTCACTATATTCTTTACAGTTTCTATTCAATCCTACTAATAACACGAAGGAATTTAACAGAACATAAAGAGCAACATCATACAATTTAGATTTCAGAGAACTGTTAGCCTTTGATTTTGGAAACCCGCTTTTCCGACAAAAATGAACAATATTCTTAATTGGCATTTTAAAACCTCTGTTTGTACAGATCTTTAATAAGTTTTCATGAAACACAGATGACATTTTCATGTAAGGATAAGAGAGCACTTTTTTAAAATGAATTTCCAAAGTTACAATATGACAGTATTATAAAAGGAGATTTAGTGTGCTGAACACTGGGAGAAAAAAGCCACACTTTGATTTCAGACTGTTAGTAAGGCCCTAGCTCTTACTTGCAGGTCCCACATGAAGCAAAACTGCCCTATTTCCAAAAGTCTAATTAGAACACATTTACCAAAACTGACTTATTGTCCTGTGCATCTCCTACTTGTTTGATAAAACTCTGGAAAGAATATTTACAAAATAATAATTTATATTTAATATCAGCCTAAGAACTGTTGCACTGAATTTACATTAACTCTTGTGGGCACACTATTAGAACTGCAGCGTGCCAAATCAGACAAATGATGGGGTTGTGAACGCTGCAAGACTAAGTTTCTTCAGGATTATTTCAATTAGCAAACACCATGCTCCTCTGAATCCATCTTATTTACCAGCATCATTTTCTTCTCTTCCTCAATTCGAACTGGACCTCATGCTGACACCCACACAGCTTTTCAAAATCGATGTTGCTGGTCCTAATTGTGCCGCTACAAGATCAGACTCAGATTATTATTTCTATGAAGCATCCATCTTTGTAACTATTTTTATCAAATCATCTGAACGCTTTGCAACATCTGAAGCATGCATCTTCAACAGTACAAAAGTACTCTTCCCATCCCAGTGCTTCAGGGTGGGACAGAGATGTGAGGCACCAGATCGAGTAAAAGATGCCTATAAATTAGCGGATGAAACGCCTGCATCTGAACAGATCCCAGAGCCCTGAATGTGATGCTGGGCCCTCCAAAGAGAGGGTCAGGATCATCTCCTCTATTTTCCTAACATGACACAAACTCAAATAATCTCCCGTCTTCTAGCAGAGTTTGGATGAGGGTGATTCAAAGTTTTTCTGCTGAACCTGAAAAACCAGGTGACAAGTCAAAGCAAAATTCTACTCGTATACTGAAATGCATTTGCTAGGACACACACAATTCATTTCTTCTTGCAGGTTTTGCTTAGGTGACTACAGAAAAACAGAAGGACAAAACATGTTTATGCCATTTTCCGAAGAGCCTCTGCCACAGCAAGCATGACATAGTGTCTACTGAACATCTCCTGCTTTAGCCACAACACATACCAGATCTCCTCCAGCAGCCAAGCAGTCCTGAAGGCCCGCACGGAGCGGTGGCAATCAGTCCCTAACGCAGGACTGGAGTTAGGCTGGTGCTCAGGGAGCTGGTGTGGTTTCCCACCATCTCCCAAGTCCTTACATGGGCTCCTAAAGATAGGACACTTTCCCTGCCATTTAAACGTGTCCTTGCTAAAGCCGATGTCAGTAATTCTCTCAAAGCCAGTTCCAAAAAGACTGGCGTAGCCCAGTAACTATCACTTTGCTATTACCAGCAGAAGGCTGAAGGTTGATGTTGTCCCGGCAGCGCGGGGCCCAGGCTGGTGTTGGCCAGGGTTTATTTCCCAGCGCTGCCCCAGCCTCCTCCCGTGGCCTTCCCAGCCGCCCTGAGCTCCACCAGCACCTGGGTGGGAAGGGGCCAGCAGCCTGGGGGGTCAGCACGGGGCATCCCACAGCCTCTGGTGACATCCCACAGCCCCGGGAGACTGGTGGGCACCTGCCGTGCTGCACCTGTGATGCGGGGGAAGGAAGCAGAGAAGCAGATCTACCGTATGCCCTCACGTCAACCTGCCTTCCACTGAGGAGTTACCAGATAGGAGAGCTGAAATGCCTAAATCCCCTAAGTTACCTAGAGATTTCACTGTTGGAACATGTAATCCCCTCCTAATGGCCAAATAAGGCAACTTCAAACTTCCAAGGGGGGTTTTAAAAGCTTCCATAAGCCAACACTATCCTGGCTTGAAAGAGATGCTGGACAAATCCACAGGGGACGCGGTCAGCACTGGCGTGCTCCTGCCTCCGCACCAGGAGCGCGCCATGCCAGCGCAAGCTGCGCCACACCAGTCGCCCCCAGCCGCTCGGCACGGGTCAGGCACATCTGACACAGCAGCTTCTGCATCTCCAGACTGCCAGCTTACCGTCTTAAAAATAGGAATTACGGTATGTCTGAACTCCTGATGATGTGTTCAAATCACACAAATGTCTTCAAGTTCGTAAGACGTAACCCTCCTATTGACCACATGTCCCGAACACAGCTGCTTTTGTGTCACTGTGCCGTTACAGTAACGAGTTGCCTTATTGCCACTGGAGAATTGAAAAGCTCTGGTAGCACCGAAGAAAGATTTACAACAAGGAATTTTCATTCAAATGATAGAGACTTACTAGGTTTTTGACAGCAGTGCTGTTATGACTTTCTGCAAAGACAGATAATCATAAGTTGCTGTTACCCATAAAACACAGCAATTGGATTTTACAAATGTGACATAATTGTTCTAAATTTATGTTGCTTATTTTAGCACTCTAATGATTTGTCAAATGATTTTAAATAGTTCTTAAAATCGCAGCATGCCAGGTACCTTTGGGGAGGTAGGATGGAGGAGACTAACATTTACATTTTGAGGCGGAGCAGCTGTGCTGGCAGGCGTCCCACCGTCCCCCGGCACGTCCTGCAGGAGCTGCCCTCGCTCCCGGCGCAAGCAGGGCTGCAGCTGTCCCTTGGCACATGGGAGCTGTCTACAGATGTGGCAATGCATGAACTGCACCACTAAACTAGGTGTACAGGAATATGGAATTAAATTGTCACTCAAACGACTTAATGTGTGATGTTATCTTTAACTGAATACATCCTAAATTCCTGTCAGCGAACTTAAAATACAGGATACTTCCAAATGACTCAAAAGCCCCTGTTGTGTTAATTAAGAGTTACAGACTACCATAATGTATTAACTTCGAGTTGGACAATTAGCTTTACATTATTATAGGAATGGAAGCGTGTTAAATGAACAAGAGGAATGTGCACTTTGTGGTACCCTGACACACAAGTCTACTTTCACTGATCCTGCCGTAATACTACTTTTAGTGAATTTACTGTAGATTTATACTGGTGTTAATTAAGATCAGATTTTGGACTTTGAGGTTTAATCTACCCTGTTTTGTGTGCATGTCTCATTATAACTGAACATAAACTGTTATTAAATTACTTCTAGTATGTAGCACTGATTAAAATGCTTCGAGTTTAGTTACATATTTTTGCTATGCTGCATTCTACCAGAAGTATTAAATGATGATTTTATATTTTATTCATGCTCATGCTTGAGGAAAAAAAAAAAAAAACTATATGGCCAAAAAAAGAAGCACCTCAAAGAAAATAGCAGGAACGTTTAGAAAGGGGTAATTTCTCACTGTAATTTAACTAGGGTACTTGGTTTCATTTCCTTGAGCCTGATCCCATACCTACTAATACAAACTGATCATCCTTGAAAGGAGAACTAATGAGGTCTTTTTCATGTTTAAAAATGTTACACAAATATTTCACTTCTGTTTTTTCCCATGGAAACTAAAAATCAGATTGTGTCACAACTGCTAGCTAAATTGAAGCTCAGATAAAGTTTTAGCTCACTAAGATTTAGTGTTATAGAAGTAATTTTGGCATGTTAGAATTTGTACTTGTGAAAGACAATAGCTAGTTTGTAAAATCACATTTTATTAGTGTCATTTTATAAGCCTCCTACTATCACTAAGAAAAAGATGTCTCTGCCATAGGATAAGTTCAAATTCAATTTCCAGCCGTGACCCATCTATCTGAAGAAGCTGGGATTTTTATGAAAGTAGCTCATCGTCTGAAGAAGGAGAGGCAAGACATGCTTCGTTTCACAATGCTTCAAGTCTAAAGCAAATTCAAAAATAACACTAGCTTCACCCACTATCAAGTGTAATACTCCTGCCCTAAAATACAGTGCCTTAAATAAAAATAAGGATTGTAAAAACAATGCTTCTATCCATTTGCAGCCTTTAAGAAATGCAGTCCTTATTACTGCCTGGGCAGGTCTTTCGTTGGCTTGAATTACAGCTGCTGAGCATGTCTCAGAAACCAGGACTGAGTTCTGCCTGGAGGTTGGGAAGGCCTTGGAGGCTCTTGCCGGCACACAGCGGCAGCTCTGTGACTCGCCACCTCTGTCGAGATCCCAGGTCCCACTCTCTTATCAGGTGGAAAAGCTAAAGAAGAAAAGTTCCACATAATTCTGCAAAACCTTTCAGACAGATAAGGTGCAACCAACTGCGCTTTTTGTAATGTCACTTGGAGGAAGAAACAGAACTACTAAGAATAGTAGCATTTATACTCTTTGCGATTGCAATTTTTAGCCACTTCCCTGTCAAAATAACCAACTGACATGAATAAGTAACATAGATATGCAATCATTCACAGGTTTTCACCTAGGAGGATACCTGCAAATAATATTTCAAAACAAAACATACTCTATATACTATAGACTGCAGGAAATCAGGAGAAGTTAATCTTCTCCAGCCACATCAGCCACATACATAAACCAGCAGATCTCAAAAGTCTGTGAAACCTTTACTACAGTATGGGGTGCCCTGCTCTAGCCCACCACCTCCGCTAGCGGTACTCCCCTGTCACACTTTCAAGCAGTGGGACTTTCTTCTTAGCTGTGGGGCAAGTGAGGGAACTGTTTGTGCGGAAGAAAGGCTACACCTGCAATATCTCCATGTATTTTCGATCCCTTCTCTTGATTCTCTTTAACACTTTCTTAGACTGTTCTATGTCATGAGACACTGAGCAGCATAAAAAGTATCCTAAACAGTACACGATCATTCCTGTAGTGTTATGTTTCCAGCTGAGCAGAGTCCAATCAGCCCGTGGCACATTACTCAAGTAATACTGCTGGAACTGAAAAAAAGGATTTCATTTCTTCTCTTAGAAGAATATTTGTGGACATCTCTGCATGTTCACACACAGTGAGTCTTCCAGCAGATACAGCTGCAAGTGACAACAATAACAAATATACTCACGTTTCCCTTCACATTTAAGCTGAGCTTTGAAAAAAGGCTGAGACTAAACTCAGTAGGTCAAAAACATGGAAATTCTCTTTTCTGTCAGGGTAAGCAACTCTTTCCATGAACTCTCCATATCTCCGTGAGCTGCCACGTGACTTTTAACAAACCTCATCCCCCAGGCATGTGTGCTTCTGCACAGCATTTGCTTGATGCACATGCAGTGCACGTCTGCTCAGACTGGAAGATATTCCAGGTGCTGCAAGCACACGCACTTATTAATCATTCTCTAGAAATCCAGAGGGATATAAACGTAAAATAACATAGCTTACTTTAGATCATATGACAGATTTTTGGATGCAGTCTCAAAGGTACAGAGCAGTAATTTTCTAAAAAAAACCCAAACAAACAAAAAAAACCCCACCCTACAGGAAAAATTATTTATAGAAATCAGTGCTCAGTAATCATATTTGTCCTAAGTGGGCAGTATTACCCATTGAATCAGGTTTTACCTGAAAAGCTGAATGTTTGCAATTTAGTTTCTAAATATCATCCAACTTTTTGAAACAGCTAATAAGATAAAACTGAAATCAAAATGGAATTTTTTATTTTTTTTTTAAACATGGCCAATCAGATAGTTTGGGTACCTGTGAATCATTTCCACTGAGGTAATTTTGATATAGTCCTCTGTTCACAGAGGCCACTTGTCAATAAAGACCAGGCCATAAACACATGCATTTTTAATCAGTGTCTCCATCGCATATTTATCTCATCAGTCTCCAGGAGAAGTTTTGAGGCCACACAGTTCAGCCTGAGTTCAACTGTGACACGCACTATTCTGGATGAAACTCATTACAGTTTTCAGCTCTCTTTTACAGAAGTGGATGTACTTCTTTGTATACTAATAACAAATGATAAGGATAATCATGTACTTCCTCAATAGTCAAAGAGAGTCAGCACAACTCCTAATAACGTAAGAGTCATTATATTCTGCATCTTCTAACCAGTGGTGCTGAGGTTTCAGTTTGGGGATACAAAACATCCAGCAACACAGTCAGCGTAAGGAGTCACTGGTGCACTGGCACAGCATGCTGTTTCTTCATTCGTGCCAATGCAACAGTCTGAGAGTCACACTGAGAAGCAGACTGGGCAACCAAAGCGGTTTGAAAGAGCCCCTTTTCTGGCACTGTTTTTTTTTTTTTTGTTGTTGCTGTTGTTAGCTTGATTGTTTCGGGGGGGGGGATCTTTTTTTAATTTATTTTTAATTAAAAATCAAATCAATTGCTTGTCCCTGTTCTCAGTATGGCTCCACAAGCCAAGGGGTCTCACAAAGACATGAACAAACAGCCAGAAACAGGAGAGGGACAGAAAGGAAAACAGCAGTGGGAGATCCTCAGTGCAACACTGCTGCCAGATGCTTCACATCACGGAGCTTCAGCTTGGAGCATGAGCAGCACACAACACCTTGGCTATAGGGACAAAGCATTATATGTCCCACAACAAAGATTTAAAAAGCTAACTTTATATTGGCTCATATAGTTTAGGGCAATTTTGATGTTTTACACTACACCAGGTGGCAAAATGCCTACCAAGGTTAAGCCTGCAGAACAGCAGTTCCCCACCTGACATCCCTGACGCTCTTCTGTATTCATGTATATATATGTGTGTACATATAAATGACACATATATAACACATATATGACACATAGATATACATATATATAAAATGAACCAGTTCTCACCCCTTGCCATGCATTAATAAACAGGATTACTTAGCAGAATAAGAACATACAGGTCCATCTGCACATCCAAATCACAGCCAAAGAGGATGTTTATGTCACAAGTAATTATTTATCTGCTTTAACTCTCTTTAACATGGGAAGTACTGTAAAGGTGATGTTGGCTAGACTACGTGATACCTCTCCTTTTATATCAGAGTCGTTTTCCTTATTAACTGAAGTGGTAAAAATCATACAGAAAACCAAAAACTGTAACAAAGTAATAACAGAGTCCAAACTTACAAATCTTCTAAATAAGTAGTTGTGTGTTTTGGGTTTCTTTTTTTCCTTCCAATAGACTTCACTAGCAGGTGAAAAGGAAAATTAAATATATGCAAATGTGTCCAGCTTTCAAAAACAACAACAAAATATATTGTTCTCTCTTCTGTTTGTGTGTATCAAGGATATGTACTGACTTTGTGGAATTATTCCAGCAAGCTGTGAATGATGATGCATGAAATGAAAAAATCTCAGTCCAGTGCACAGGAAGAATACAAAGAACAGTAGGCTGTCAACAAGACACTTTTTAGTGGAGAATGGATATATGCCAAATCTTTTTTGGATGCAACTGTGCTGAATTCAGTTACAAGTTCTTTCAAGTATCACGTGTGTAAACAGGGGCCACTGCCAGGTAGCCCTGGTGGACAAACAAATTCCAATTTTGAAAGATAGTACCGAATAATTAATTCAAAACTCATTTTTTTATCTAATTGAGCTATATTTTCTGTCCCAATTGTAGGTGGTTGTAACTAGAGTCAGCTGGAGGCTTTCCAAAATGATGCGTGATGGTCTTCCATTAGATTATTGGTCAGAACAAAATAGCTATTCAGCATCATATTCCACTCATCTCCGTTTCACTCATCTATTTGATTGGAAGAACAGGCAAATTCAAGATAACACGCAAATAAACAAACACTCTTTGTAAACCCCCAGGCACTAAGCACAGTCTCAGCCATGACACAAAGCCCTTACCCTATCTTGTCTAAAAGGCCAGCTCATCAAGCAGATTCAACTTTTCACCGGCCTACATGCTAGAGAACACAAAAATAGCTCTGGATAAACTAGGGGAGCAATAGCCTTAAACCCCAGAAAAGCTTAGCACATTCATTCACGCTGGTCAACTTTTCAAGAAAATAAACCACATATTACAAATCACTTGCAAAAGCCAAGACAGGTCGTCTCAAATTAATTCAGTTAAAAAATATAGAAGAAATCCACCCGTGCCTGTACAAGATGACAGACTGCAAAGCTGAGACACCAAAAGCAGCGCAACAGCACTTTCACCCAGAAAGGGATGATTTGTCTTCCTTTTGCCTTCTTTAGTGTAACTTATTCTAGAGAAATAGCAGTTGTGCTGCTGTGGGAATCAGGCCTTCAACACAGCTGATCTTTACACAGGCCACCTAAAAGGATAAGGTGAAGATTCCCTGTACGTCAGTGTTAGAGGCATATCTGGGAGCGTGGGCATTTGAATCTCCATGTGATTAGCCGCAGGCTGAGAACAGCTGAGAGCAAGAGGTAGGTTTCTCTTTTCATTTGGAAGATAATACATAAGAAGGCTCATGGACTAAACATAAACATTTACTTTATAAGGAAGCCAATCTTCCTTCTCCAATTACTTGAACATTCAGAAATAAGTCAGTCTCTCAGAAAACTTTCAACAGTAAAATATGCTAAGTACAATCATAGATGCCATGAAGGTGCAGGGCACGCAAATGTAACAACAGAGCCAGCTATTCTACACAAGGGAGCATTAACCTAATCAGTATCTCATTCAGCTGTATAAACCTCTGCTGGTAACATGTAACAAGGCACAGATAAATAGCACTGCTTGAAATGCCAGGCAGATGATTTTCACTAAAACAAATGTCTCCCATTATTTCTGTGCAGTGCACAAAAAGCCATTTAAAGTAACTTAAAAGAAATGGTTCTTAGTTCACATGAGAAGAGCACCGACAACAGAAATGGAAAAGGGTTTAAACTTCTAAAATTGTTTGTTTCCTTATTCTATATTATAAACACTTTCCAAAATTGCTATACTGCTTCTGCCATGCTTGCAGCTCAGATAATGTATCATCACCCAGGAAATTTGCCAGCAAAGTTCAAAGACGCAAGACTCAGCTTCTCCAGAATTGGTTCAATCTGAACTTTATGTGAGAAGAAAACAAGTTTCCAGTCACAGGTTCCATTAAGAAAAAAACCTGGAGGATGAACAAACCTCAAAGTCATTGAAAAGATGCACATTTAATCCAACAAGTTTTAGATTGGAGTCTTTAAGAACATTTTTGAACAAAATTGTTTTCCTAATATGCATCAGTAAATGGCCCTTTCTCTCTTGGATAAGATTGATGAGAAAGTCTTCTGTCTAATCTTCATGAATATTCCTTTTTAATGCCCTTCAGGTTCCCTTGATACTATCCATTAACCTGTTTTCACAGACCTTTTGAAGATGCTAGAACAGGACCTGAAGCTGAAACATATATGCTACATCCTTCCTTCAAAATGCAACTAGAGAGTATCCACAAGGAGGCAGAGTTTGCTAAAAATCTCATCAAATGACATAAATGAATATAGCCTATAAATTTCTCGAGTCACTCATATTTCAATTAAATATCATATTACTAAGGTACAAGATAAGCATTGGAGAGAATAACATGTGGTTTCCTACTTTCACGCTCACATTACTGGGATTTAAAGACATAGATTTAAGGCCAGTGGATACACCAAGTGGACAAGATTTGAAATACAGACTTATAAAGTTTTGCAGACCTGACAGAATAATCTTTCATAAAAAGGTAGAAATGTAAGTATCAGATGAAGACTATATTCTACTGCCAGTCCCATCAACCTCTCAGGCCTTGAGAGATGAATATGTTTGATTTCTACTTAGCAAGTGAAAGGACAAATCCTGGATCCTTGTTCAATGCGTAATTGGCATTAGAAAATGTAATTGAAGCAGTGTAGCTGAAGCACAAAAAAATCACTAGCAAGGACTTTTTATCACTTCACCAAAAGTGACTGTAACTCAGAGTTTTGGCCTTAGCTCATGCAGAATTTCTACATAAGGATTCAAATGTGTTCTCTGAAAATACTCTTTCTGAAGAAATTACACCGAATTGCTTGCTGACCAAGAGATAATTATGCCTCCTAATTTCAGTAATACCTTAGTACAGAGATCACAAGTGTTTGGTGACCTGAGTCTCATTCTAGGACAACAAAAACACATGATGTGCAAATACTACTACATCACCAAAATATGTGGGGACTGTACAGGATAACCACACAGACCGAGATTTCTGCAAAAGTTAGCAATGCCAGTGTAAAACTGATGATGCAAATCAAATTTTAACACAAAGGAAAGTTCAGGACACAGGACTGCAGCCTTCAGAAGTGGAGAGGTAAAACACGAATGGAGTGGAGTGGAGCAGAGAGTAAAAAATACTCAACAAATACCAGTACCTCCAAGCTAAAGAGAGTAGCACAGTGAAATTAAGTGATGGTCACAGTCCATAGATTGAGAGAAGTCTAACAGACAGAGTCAAGAGAAAACATCAAGCTGTTTTTCAGTAAACACAGAATAACCAAAGGGGAACTAAACTAAATCTGAAATTTCACCGATTTCAGTGTCTGAATTGCCTCCCCACCCCACAATATGATCTCCATGAAAAAATTAACTAAATAAACAAGAAATCCAGACTAACCAAATCTTCCACAATATACTGATGTTTTCAGTTCTTTTTATGTAACTGAAAATTGTGAACCACCTACTACAGATACACTGAATGACTTTGAACATCCTGGGATGTCCAGAGATGAATATTCATTTTTCTAGAGGAATGCTTCTTTAGGCTTTAAGGTAGACTCTTTGTACAGATTTCTCAAATTGTACAGAGGTTGAAAAGGATGCCAACTGAGCACATTCCCAAATCACTACAAATTCCCCATTAAGCCTTGCTTTTTACTTGAACCATATGCAATTAGTGTCAATACAAAGGCTTATTTTGTATCATTGCCATTTAGAGTGTGTAAGAATAAAGAAAAACTCCAAGTTTAACATGGATTCCTTTTCAGATATTTAGTCTTCTAGGTCTCAGCAAGCTGTACAAGACTACTCAGCGCATACAGCACAATATATTTTGAATATGAATATGTCCTAGTACTTGCCTACGAGAAACAAAGGGCACAGCAGAAGTTGCAAAGGCATAAAATCTTATTTGGGTTAGAAGATTTTCTTCTGAAGGCACTCCCTTTAGAAAAAAACAGGGCTAGGCCCACGCCACCTGGCTCAAACCTTTTTCTCCTACACCCATATGCTCTTGTGTTTTGCCTGAATGTCCCAAGGCAAGGACTAGCCAGGGAACTGCTCTTCACTTTATGGAGAGATAAGGAAAGAGTGGAAGTGTCGGTGTAGTTAACAGGGTATGAGAAGCGTGTCTTTGGCTCTGCTGTGAGCACTTGCCATATATTATTTTTCGACAGCAGCTTCCAGTTGTGCAGGCAGAACCCACCGCTGCCTCCAAGCGCCCAGGCCATTGTGGTGGCTGGGTTACACTCCATGGGTTCATCGTCCCTGTCGATCATGTGTCCTTGCTGAGAGCAACATTCTGTATTGTCTTTCTGATACAAGAAATAATCACATACCTCGGTGTCAGCTCATGATTCCTCTTTGAAAGCTTCACTGCATCAGTGAGTCAACAGTATTCAGCACATGTACACTCGTAAATAATAAAATCAACTATTAGAGAGAAACCTTTTTAAGACAAAAAGGTATTCTTTCAGCTTTTAACTTTTCACTCAGCAAAGATAATCAGATCTGAAAGCAATTTTGTTAAGGATATCTAAGAAAACAGCCCTTGACCAGCTTTAGTAGTCATTTTGATATCAGAGAGGATAAATTGTTAGGAAGAGGACTGCATACCATCTCATTCTAAATCAGCATATGAGAGAGATCTAGTTATAGTTATAGACACATATAGAATGAAATCAGTGTAAAATCTCTTTACCCCACTGCAAATTTTTCTCCCATACATTAAACAATGATGTTTTCAATATCTGAACTTCTAAAAAGTCTAACTAAAATATGGATATAAGTTACTTATTTTGGAAATAAAGTCTGAATGAGAAGAAAATCTTGCATCAAATCTCAGCAGAATGCAAGATGGCTATCTTTTATTACTAGTTTATCTGATAGTGTATATTCATCGCATACTGTAACAAAAGTTACGTACACACACAGAGAATGATAAAAACTCCCCACGTGTTCTGCATATTTTAACTTTAGACCCACATTTCAATGGTGATGATTGAAGACAGTGAATATGATCTCTCCAAGGTCTGTGAAAAATAAAGGCAAAAGATTAGCCAAATACAAACACTATCAACATGGGGCTGGATACAGGTTCAGCTGCATGTGCCACCACCATGCACAGAGGAGAGCAGAGCAGCACAGACCTTACCTTCGGCTGATCCAGGCCAGAAACATTTGATAACAACTGACTGAAAAATAATGTACATCCTCAACAATGATCTAGGAGTTTTACACTGAGGAGTCCGGGTTTATTTTTTGCCCAGCCTGCCTTGGCTCAAGCTAAGCTATCCAAGCCCCAACCAACTGATCTCGGTGCTGCGTGAATTGTGTTGCATCTCGACGTTGTGTGGTTACGGCCTTTGCTTGCCAAGATCTGCTTTCAGCTTGTTGGAGCTGAGTGAATGGCTCATACAAAATTAATTCTTTGCAGCTTAGTTACTCACTTTCCTGGGGTGCTTGGAATTGGTATGTAAAGCTTGCATGCGTACATGTATACTTATGCTGCAGCTATGCACGGGTATTTACATACCATACATATGTACACAAAGGCAAAACTGTGAACATGTAACAAACAATTAACATTTATACGAACTCAAGCAATGCACAAAAGAATATAATTTTGTTATTACTGATGATAAAGACATATGACAAAGTTTCTGTTCCAAGCACTCAATCTTTTCAGAATTACTGCCAGAAACGCATACACAGTTTAAACCACTAGTATCCTCTCAACCATGTGCCTGAAACCTGCTTTCTGTTACCAGCTGAGCTTGATTTTTATTTTGGTTTCAGTTACATGTCACAATGCAATTTTCCCACTGCTTTAGCTAGCACATCTGCTCACAGATGTGGTCACTAATGCCAGTGTCAGTCCAAGACAGCCAGTGGTGGCTGAGTTGCACTGGCTCCGCACCCTCCCAGCCCACTGGCCACGGAGCAAACTGGGAATGACGTGCCGAAGAGCAACTACAGCAGACAGCACAGTTTACTCTCCTGGTATCCTGATGTGCTAATCCCAATTTCAGACAAATCTGGAGAGAAAGAGCAGCACTTTCACTGAAAGCGGAAGAAATTTATTCTGCCTCCAGCAATAAGTTTGCATAACTTTATCAGTGATGAAAACACTCGTGAAGCCACAGAGAGGAATAAAGTTGAGAAAAGAGAGAAGAAAAAAAAAAAGGCAGCTTTTTTTCCCTGGTTTTGCTTTCTATGTTTAAGCAAAACTAACTCTGGTATGTCTGATCCCTTTCCTCTTTTCCAAAGTCAAACAATAAAAATACACTTCCTTAGAAAAACATTTTCCCACAGGAGCACAGTTTCAGGAATTTACTTTTGTGTATCATATTTTGTCCCTCTTGTCCCTCAGCTGGGGAGCTGAAGTTAGTCAACCGTCGTCTTATCTTAACAGTGCAACTTCCACATTAAATAAAAACTTGTTGAAAGAATGCTGAAAATTAATGCAGTACGCAGCCACAAAACTTGGGAAATGGTGTGGCTGCAGGTTAACTGTGCCAGTTGCAGCTCCCTGGGAGCTGCCAGCACAGCATTTGAGTCTCACTGAGTTTTGAAGTCAGCAGGAAACAGGAACCCACCTAGCATGTAAGCATCCTACTACCCTGATTATTAGCACAACAGCAGGGATAAAGAAGGCGGCAACAAACCACTCAAAATCTGCCTGTGTGTCCGTTTAGCATGTAGGGCTTGGACTATTCCATTAGGTTATTCTCCTGCTCTAGGGATCATCTGCCTAATTTGCTCCATAGCTGCCAGGGCGCTAGAAGTGCATCAGTTTTGGAAGCAAGGGTGAAAACCATAGGAAAATAAAATTCTGATGACCTCTAATTCTCATTTTTTCTGGACCTTTTTTTACATCTGCTGTGTTCCTGCAAAAGGTTTGTACCTCAAAAAGTGACAAAAAGAAAGACAATGTTCAACCTATATATGTTTCTAGTTCCACAGCAATAGCTATGTTTGAGCATAGTAACTTAAAATAATTAAGAAACTAGTATTGCTTCAGTCAGTCAGGCACACGCTAAAACTGGAACATCAATTTGTCTAACTTTGGGAAGGCATAATTGAAAAAATGCAGAGGGGAAAAGGGGACAATGAGGACAATCAAAGCTGTCCTTTCAGCTTTGTTCTTAAATTCTTAAATGAAGGGCCCAGGTCCAAACTGCATCCTTAATGTCAGTCTAGCTCTTAACTTCACTCAAATCTAGATATTGCTTTTTACTCATCACTACCTACCATCAAGTTAAATACACAAACATAAGTCCACATCAGAAAATCAGACAATTTACATAGCCAAGGCATATCAAGAAGTAGTGGCATTTCACTGCAGAACATTCCGACTTTTGGCAATTTCTTTTAGGCTGATTTCTTTGAATGGAAGAATGTCCACATGACTAAAACGTAGCATACGATTTTCTAGCTATTTTCTTTTTTCCTCCTTAACTCTTCCACAGGTATAATTGCCACTAACTTTTAGACAGGAGAACCTGAATGCCCCAAGGGAGAGGGTTTTCTCATTTCAGGAGCTCTTCATTTCTGCCACATTTTTAGCATTTCTAAAAAGACTATGCATCTGCAAATATCATGTCCTTTCCACCGCATACTGAACTTCTTCTGAAAGGAAAGTTGTCAAACAGAAGGATACTTCATGGAGACCCAGATTTTACAAGGTCGTTCAGGGAAAGAGGTATCATGCTTTTTTAGGAATACTTGCTTAACAGCTTTTCTTCAGAAAAAGAAAAGGGAAGATGACAAAGGGACTTTCTGGTAAACATTTCAAAGTACGTTAAAGCTAGGGCAAGAATGGTTGTTCTTCAAGAATCCAGGCAGTTTCCCTGTCCTTTGATTATGCATGCTCATTACGCAGCAGGAAAAGAATGAATTCAGATCAAGGAGCTATAAAACTTTGAAAGGCATGGAATTGAGTTTGATTTATGAAGGCTCTTATAAGGGGAGAAATTTGAGCTCCACTAAATAGTCTGAAATTGTAATCCAAGGTGGAAAAAATATGGTCTTACAACAAGATTTGCATCCAAAAAAATTTGTATTAATTATGAGATTTTTTCCAATTTTTTATGTAGGCACTGAAAACACTGTCCTTAATCAATGATTTACTACAGTCAAGGGAATCAACTACTTCCATTTATAAAGATTCTCAGTTATTAATTTCGCTCAGTTTTAATTGTTTGGACAGAAACACCACATTCTAAAGTCTACCTCGAACTGACTTTAACTGAATGTTTTTACTTGAAGCTTATTAGAAAAAACAAGACTAAGGAAAAATAGACTATTTGCCTATATAAGAATGAACTACATTTTTTTTACAATCTTGAATCAACATTAATCAAGGCCAGGATATTTGGTGAAGAAATTCAACTTTATGACTATCATCATGAAAAGTCGTCCAAATTTTTAACAAGTTTTTGAAGAATTTGGCAGCCATATGCACCGTATATTTTGTTTTCAGTGAACTGGTATTTGGGTGTCAATGAAATAGCTGAAAAGGTCTTTCTTTCCTTTATCTCCCTCTAAATTGTCAATGTGGTCCATGCATAGGAATTGAGAACAAGTCTCTACTTTACCCTGAGCATGATGCAGTCTGGACAGAACACATAGCAAGGAAGGCAGGAAATTTTGAAAAGGTTTTCCTTTAGTCCAGGATCAAAGGTGAAAAAATATATATACATACACACAGGTGCACACACACACACATATAAACATAAATATAAAAAAATATATAAAATATACATATTAAATATATATGAATAAATTACAAAATAAATATAAATCTACATAAATGAAAATATAAAATAGGTATATTTACAAAATATACACTTACCACATGTTTATATATTATAAATACTCTCTAGATATTTGTTACATATATTTAATATGTATACCCTCATATATAAATATACAGAGAGATGTGTGTGTATAAAGGTGTGTGTGTGTGTCCTTCATTTGGCACACAAAGCAAGACAGAATGACCTTTTAAAAGCAGCTTTCCCACAACAAAAAGAACACAGCAGTGACCTTGCATTATTTAACCTGCTTAGCAATTCACTGGATAACAATTAGTACTCTGGGGTATCAGTCTTGAAAGTCTACAGTGCTAATGTTTGCCATTGCAATCTAGAAAAAAGCATTCCTTATAGTCTAGCTTCATTAGGAAAAGCTGCCACACATTATGCTTCTAAACTAGACACATGAATTCCTGCAGGGGTACATATACTATTTCACAAAATAGCCTCACAAAGAGGCATAGTACAACAATACAAAGCAGATCCGCTTAAATTAAAATTCATCCACAATAAATATTTTTTGGTGTATGATCAATAGAGAGAACAGTTTTTCCTTTTATTATACAAAGGGACATGAGGGAACTTTGGTCTGCTGGTAACCAAATCACTCAACACTTCTAAAGCATCCATAGCAAGTAACAGTAAGGAAAACTCATATAATATCAAAAGATCAAGCATGAGAGTGCCTTTGAAAATCAAAGCTTTCTTCTGTATGTGCTGTTATCTGGTTTCATGAGTGCAAGCCCAAGCATCTGAAAGACCTAACCTGACCCACCAAATCATGGAAAAGGGACCCTCTTAGGTGGCTGCACTCCAGCAGCTAATGAAAATCCAACAAGTGCAAATGTTACACACCTCAAAAAAACCTGTCTGCTAGGCATGGGAGAGACCATAAAATAAAAGGACTTAAATTTTGTAAATTCATAACAATTTCATGTCTCTAAGATTTCAGTTCTTCCTTCCAGGTTGAATGAAACAGTTGAACAGGTTCAGCAGTTACTACGAAGGAATTAACAGATACTTATACACATTGACACATGACTGCAAAAACCTACTTTCTTTCAGAAGCAAAGCTGAAACCACACATGAAAAGCTTAGGGTTTTCTAGGCAAAAGGAAGAGCATCAAAGAAACCAGGACGTTCAGGGCAGGCCTACAGCCAACCTCTTCGCATGCCAGCGGCTCCAAAGCTACAACGTACCGTTGAGTGACCATCAGTCTAAAATATTCTAGTTGCAGACATGCATATTTAACAGCCCTTACTAATGCAGCATAAAGCAGTATTATCTTTTTATGGCTTTTTTATTTCAAAAGTGACAAAATGACTTAGCTTTTTCTCATGAGACACTACTGAATAATACATTCCAGGTGAAATTACACATTTTATTGTACCATTGACTTAATGGCTAGCTGAAACAAAATCCAGGTCTCATGTATCAAAAAATGATGTACAAGAGTAGTAACAGTGTCATACAACAGGCAGTGAATAGGTATGAATTGTTTTCAGCTGAAAGCAGAGTCATTTTTCTCTAAAGGATGCTAGGAGTTGCTTCTTCCAGTTAATAAGCCATATTTTAACTGAACAATACTGGTAGTTGAAGAATTCATATCACCAACATAATGGCATCACTTAAAGCAGATGAATTAATATTCAAAAGAACCTCTAAGCACAAAAGTACCAATAGACTCACTGGTAACAACAGCTGTTCTGACAACCATAGTGTTTACATCGCTAAGGAATATCATATTTTCATGTCATTCTTGGGAGTACACCAACCATCGGAATCAAACTCTGAGACAGAATAATATACAGAGATATTAATCAGGAGTAAGAGTGTGAATCATGTCAACTTTCATTTTCTTGAAAAACTGTTTTTTAAAATTTATCTCCTGACATATCTCTCTATGAATGGTGAAAGGAAGAAGATGTAGAAACTCAAAGAAAGATGTATAGTAAGGTAATCAAACACAGAAGCAAAAGCAACTGCCATGCTTCTCTAAGAAGTCATTGTTTTTCCTTATACTTCAGAAAATTGCTCTGAAATGCCTGAATTGAAGCCGAAAACTTATATTTCAACAAATCAGAGGACTGAGACTTTTAAATTCATTAGTTTAAATGATTAATTGGAAAGTAGCTGGAAATGCATTTTTTTCAAAATTAAATATTGTCTATATACTATTCCCTAGATAAACACTTGCATCCATTCTTATCATGCCAGAAATGCACATTATTCTCAATTAAGAGCATACTACATTTATAATTCCACTTTCTGTTTTAGTTTTTGATTTTTGACCGAATCATCCCTGATTTTGTTCCAGAAAGTCCATTAAACTTAGGCTTGGTTTGAGACAATAAGAAAACACACCAGTTGGCATTATTTTAATTAAATCCTAGTTGGGAAGTAAGTGGTTCATTTAACAGAATCTTAGAGAGATATCAATTAGGTTTGCAGGTACTCCACCTTTTCAGTGTGATCAATCTGCAGTATAACACGTGGCAGAGTAAGTTACAATAGGATCAGTGACAGCATTAGAAGTACAAATTGAAAGGCTCCTTGCTAAACTGCTCACTAGAATACAAAATCAACAGCAAATCAGCTATATGAAAGTTATAGAAAATGCTTATGCAACAATAACTACAAGCTCAGGTTTTAATGATATCACCTCTTTCTTCTAATTGTGAAAATGGGGAGAAATTAATTGGTTCAAGATCAAGCCTCTCCAAATGAATTTAAAAATCCACAGCAGTGCAAATTCTGTACAATTGATCAGAAGTCCATGAAACGGGTGCTAAATAGAATGTTAAGCAGGGTGGGGTGTAATGAAGCCTGTTGATTTTTTGACCTGCAACAAATTGCACTGTTCTTCCATTGAACACCCAGATTCCCTATGGAAGTGAGCATCTGGTCAATGAGAACGATTGGATTTACTGCCATAGGAGACCCCAAAACTACACTCACAGTTGTTTCCCTTCCCAAACCCCGTCTAGTAGAATATATAATTTACAGTTTAATGGAACACCCTTGTACAAACCTTGCAGGAGTATCCCATAATCATGGGATTGACATTACTTCATGGCATCTGAAGAGGTATTTTTCCAGAAAATAAGTTAAAGAATATGATTAAAATCCACTTTACATCAATTATTCCTACTCAGCAAATTGCTTTATATCATTCACAGCTGCCTTACATTACTAAATTAATGTTTATACAGAATCAAAATCTTTTGCAATTAAATACCTTTGGGATTGTGTACTCTGATTTAAGCTAAAAACATTTTCATTCGATATCAAATGCAATGGCATGATATGTAAAGAAAACTGAAATAGGAGGGGGGGGAGTTGGAAAGAAGTAAACTTCTAGCGATGAGTTAAACATTATCTTTTAAGGGCATGGCTTTTAAAACAAAAAACGTGACTTTTAGGTTTTCTTAATGTTACTATGGCAACTTTCATTATGTCCAGCAGAAAAAGAAAGGGCTTTTTAATATAATTTGTGCTAGTGTAGTTTTCATCAAATAATCTAAAGTGTTGAGGGGCTTTACTGCAGAATGAAAGATCATTTCCTAATGTAATCTATTATTTGTATTAATTTATTAATTGCATTTTTACTCACCAGCTTATTTTCTGCGATAAAGCTATGCCTTTCTCTGAATTTAGCCATGACATAAACAGCCTTCCTGACCATGCTGTGATGGGTTGGAAACCCATGTGCATGCGACCTGCGAGTCCCAACTAATATTATGAGGGTGTAACCGTAAAGAAGAATGGATGCCGGATTTGTGCTGTACTTTTCAGTTTTGTCAAGAGCCCAGGGCCAATGGAGAATACTTCCTGTGACACAGTGACAAGAGCGCAGGAACATCAAAGGTCTGCCACAGCTGCACATGGCCTTCAGGGTGAAGGCAGAGCAGCATGCAAAGCCCAGTGTACAGAGAAATAGCGAGCACTCTGTACGCACACGTATGGCATCAGCTTTGACAGTCTCTCTCAGAGGCCATCTGAAGTCAGGTTGACCAAGAGTGGCACAGGTCTAAGATAAGATACCTCGTCCTGCCTTGGACCACAAGAATTTCTTGGAATGGTTAAAAAAAGAAGAAAGTTTAAAATGAATTCATAGGGGAAGTCTTCGAAACCACGCAGCTTTGGTTCAGGGGAAGGACGGAAGGGGGAACCACTACATTTCCGGAGCAAGGAGCGGAGCACTGGTGAGCTGAGGACAGGGACAGAGAGTCTCCCCGGCTCGGTCCGGCAGCAATCAGGTGCAGGGAAACCACCTCCAGACAAGCCCTGTCCAAAGAATGGCCTAGACCACAGGGAAACTGAGTCAAACCCCCCCCCCCCCAACGTTTTGCTTTCTGGGTGTGGTCTTATGTAGTCTGCATGATATTAAAAACAACCATGTTTTTGGATCCCATACACAGTCCACCATTGTTGAATTACCCTTCTCACGTATTTCTTGAAAGGTCAAACTATAAACTAAAGCTTCTAACCTTACCAAGCTCAAAAGAGAGTATATTTAAGCCACTAAATATCTTGAGAGGAACAAATAGTCATGGGGACCCATTTCAAAGGAAAGAGACCAGTTAAGAATTCATACCTAGCAAATGTGCCAGAGAAGCAAGGTGTTAATTAAAAACAAAAACAAAAAAATCCCCACAATATCTCTTTCACCAAAACCTCTCTACTCTTATTCCAGGTACCACTGACACAGTTAGTGGTGAGTCAAATTTAACTAGATACTTTTCTCCTCATACACCACTTTAAAACTCCCAAATCTTCACAAGCCAATTTATGAAGCACCCTACAGTCCTGCATGCTCATGCTTTCTTTTAGTGGCTTTGTAAAATACAAAACAAACCTTAAACTTGGTTAGATACTCTACAGTAAGGCAACGAAGGCAGCAATACTTGTGCAGGAGCAATCTCCATACATCTCTTCAGTGCATCTCATACATTTCTTCAGTGCTGAGAGCTGTATAGTTGGCATTGCTATAAACCAATTAAAAGACCTGAGAACAGAGACACTAATATGGGGTAGAGTGTCTGTAATGGGAATCACTGGTGAAGAGGCTGATTCATGGATATTGCTATGCAAGTTTAGACTCAGATTAGGAACACAGGAGCATGTCACCATCAGATGATCATTTGTGAATTTGCACTTTGTAAAAAGGAAATTCTTCAAGACAATTTCTTCTGCTAACGAATTGTACCTCCCAGCTCAATTTAAACATTAGTTGGTGTTCCTCACCCACTGGAGCACATCTCAATTTACTAGGTGAATTTTTCATTATACTTTTACAGTAGGCAGAGTATGTGTTATGTTTGTTAAGAGTATTTGAGAGGCCCAGGATGAGTTAGACACTATGAAAGTAGCAACTCGCAACTTCCTTTTTCTTCCTCTTCTTTTGGGAAGATACAAACTCTAACAAATAGAAAAAGTTACTTAAACTAGAACTGGTACACAAAAGGCCCCTATATTGAGAAGGAAAATGAAAGGGCTGACAAGAGAGGTTTTTTTTTTTTTTAATGTGCGTTTTCTTTAAATCTAAACAAAAAAAATGTTACAAGGAGAACCTAGGGATATAAAATTCAGAGGAAGAAGAGCTAAAGGACAATGCTGGCACAATCTGAAAACAGGTGAGAGCTGACTGAATAATTTTATGCTAGAAATGAGAAAAATCCTAACCACTGGAACAATGATGCCTTGCATGGTTTTCCAGTGGGAAAGGAGGGAGGAAGAAATCCTGACTGCTTTAAACATTAAGCTCACTAAATTAATAAAACGAATTACATGACATGGAGTCATCAGTATTAGGGGACTAAGCTTGATGACATAAGAGGCTCCTACCACTCCAGCATACCCACTACCTTATACCTCATTAGGGATAACTAATACTTGCATTTTAGACCCAGAAACCAGAAGTGGCATATGAAGCTGATTTACATTTAAAACCTGTCTTCTGTAATAGAGGTCAATCATTCTGTCCAAAACAATGATCTACGTGGAAAAAATTGCAATGACACCTATGTAAAACACATTGTTCAGACCACAAACCTTTCGAATTGGCTGCATATTTTCAGCATTCTCAGTTCCTCATTATTTTGAGGCTATTTGCAGACATCTTTTAGTATCTATCTATGGCAAGAAATAGTCATGGCAAATGCAAAATAAAATGTTTCCTGCTGAGCGGCTGACCTAAAACTTCATTGTCTTTAACATACTGAGCATTCCTTGTTCACAACTCGTTATCTACAATATATTCCAAAATGTCAAGTAAATACAGTAAAAACAATGAATTACGGTTCTTGTTCTACAGAAAAGAAGATGTTGGAGATAGACTGGCATCACCATGTGTTTATGTTATCATTTAGCAGTAATCCCTGGAGTATAAATTAATGTTTTCTGAACAGATACATCAACTGTGTTTTTTTCAGGGGGAAAAATAGATCCCAAATAGAAATCATCTCTTCTCTCATCCCTTTTTCCCACTGCTATTCCTTTCTTTAACTCTTAGCCTTCTCTTCTATTGCCATTTATGCTGCTTTTGTTTTCAGTGCTCATGGCTCTTCTAGCCCATGCCACTCTGCTTTTATGTATGCAATGTTGGACAACATTTAAAAACTTCCCCTTGAAAGCTCTTCCCTCTCTACAGGTATTTTTCTTGACCCACTGTGGTCTTACTTCTGCTGCCACCATTATATACTCACTTCTGTCACTAAAAAGTCCCTCTATCTTGATTCTCGGATGAATGTGGAGCTGCAGGGACCATGAAGATTGCCAAGCCAATGGAAACCTTGCCAGAAAGCCTGCACAGCTGGGCAGCCCCATGTGGACATACCACCTGGGTCACCACTGCAGGGTAGGCACATTCGTGGACTGCTCTGCTCAAGCAAACTTGCCGCCAGCTGCACCAGAAGCCAGCCCCGAGCAACGTGCTCTAGGTGACCCTGCTTGAGCAGAGGGGTTGGACTAGAAGATCTCCAGAGGTCCCTTCCAACCTCAACCATTCTGTGATTCTGTGAAAAACAATATATGCAATGTACACATTGTTTTGAAATGAGGAAATAGTTCTAGGCCTATTAGGCTGATCTAAAAAAGAATACATTTTATCCATGCTTAGCCAGCAGAGAGAGGAGTGTGTGTTGTACGTTTATGGAATCAACAAAAAGCTGACACTGTCTCTCTCCAAAGTTTTCTTACCTCTCTCTCAGCAAGCATTTGACCCTTCAGCTCAGGAAGGGGCATTAGGAATACGTGAACATTGTGTTGCTCTTGCCTATGACAGTTTTTCTTTACAAACACAGAGGTGGAGACTTCGCCAACCTCTAATGATCAGCGCAGCCATTCCTCCTGCATATTGAAAATAGGACAGAGAGACAGAGAATTTAAGAAAGTCCACGCTTATTTCCATGTACTTACTCTTGGTCACAGTTTTTGTCTCATTGCCAGGAAGCAAGACAGAGAAAGCTTTTTGCCTGTCCCACTCTATTCTGGATCAAATCACAAAGCACCTTCATTTACGCAGGTCACCTATTCTAAAGGGTTACTGCAGTTCGTTGCCTTTAACTCTGCTCAGGTCCTTTGTAGAATCCCTCGCTGCAATAAATACTTCTCCTCAAGCATATGTGGCTGGTAAGGCCTGCTTTCTATATCAGGAAAAGTGAATTAAAATTCTGAGGGCTGCTCAGCCTCTTGTATTTGTTTCAGTCTGTGCTCATGCTATGCTCCAAAGAAACTGATAAAAGCAAAAGAGCAGGTACATTCTGTACTGTTATTCTGTCAAAACTGCATTAGAGATGAGAAATAAATCTCAAGGTGCATTACTTTGTTAAGCATGAAAAGAACATCATCTCTTTCTAAAGTCCAGGTACTCTCTCATTTCTAAAGCAGTTACACATTGTAGAATTGCCCTATTTTTAAGTCACCATTGCAGGAAACTTTAGTTTTGTGTTGGAAAGAGTTTGTTTTTTCCTCTGGGATGAGCACTATACGCAGCAATCTTCCAACCATTCCATGACTCACAGGGGATTAGGAGTTTAGGAGTTTATCAAATCTCTCCAAGTAGCAGCCTGTTAAGACATATTAAAAAAAAAAACAACGAAAAACAACAACAACAAAAAAAACACAAGAACATTTTTATTTGATATAGGAAGAACAAGTCTGTTACAGTTATATCCCAATATTCATCAGGAAATGTATAAGGGAATCCTGGCACCTCTGTTCTTCGAAACACAAAACAGTTGAAAAGTGGCAAGAACATGATATATGGATGTAGTTGACCAAGAATCTGGTATTTTTCAGAAGTATTAAAAATTTTCTATTATTCATGTTGTCTGACTCATTTCTGTCAGTTTAAAATACATTATCAACATACTGCAAGTTTACAGAATGTCACTTCAGCAAGGAAAAGCATGTATTCAAAGAGCAAGAAGGTGGCTTTTAAATGCAGAACTGTACCTGGCGTTCATCAGATGAAAATCATGTATGCCTGTAGAGGGCAAAGCACCATTATCACCACCTTGCATTGAAATCTTGCCAGGAGACACTTAAGTATTATCCTTATTAGTAGGTAGCAGTAAAATCTACTTTTAGATGCCAGATACTTTTGAGACCTTTAAGCTGGTAATATCAACAAACTGTAAGATAGGACACTAACAACAAAACTAGGAAGGTGGCGACTTACGTATCATCTTAAATAGCAACCAAGCAGCGGTGAGGGCAGCCAGAGGTATAAAAATGGGCTGACGAGATTTTTGAGAGTTCACTAAGGAGGCATCTCCTCCCTCTTCCTATGTAGGGCAGCCGGGTTCAGGAGACAAACGCAGGCAAACATGGGACTATTTTGGTCTCAGACAGGTATCATCAAAACTATTACAACAACCTTGACTACAATCAGACATTTTCATTCCTCAGTGAAGTGATTTGCAATAAGGCAGCTTCTTAAAAAAAATACATAAACCCAAGTAATTGTCTTACTACTTCTCATGAAAGCGTACGAGAGAAAACAGAGCCTTTGGCTTAAGACACAGGGCTCAAGAGATATGGATTCAGCTCTGGGCTGGAGCATGACGCCACCGCAGACTTCCGCGCCATATTTCCCAGGCCGCCGGCCTCTGCTGCGTGGAGCAGTCAGTGAGCACAACATCTAAAGCTCTGCTTCCTGGAGAAGAACAACGTTGTTTGGAAATATCATTCACATTACAAATAACTTCTTTCCGAAAATCTGACCTTCAGTTTTTCTGTGCCTCAACTCCTATCTGCAAAATGGAGCCAGACAACTTTCTATTTTCTTTTCTCTAGTTACCTCAGAGCAAATACGGCCTCTAACTAGATTTTAGAATATCTCTGGGCTACATGGACCATCAAGTACTCTCCAATTCAAATAATTAATTATAAACGTCATTGACACAACCCCGTGCAACAGATGCATGCTCATATATAACTCTTAATCCTAGATCATCTAGCACTAGAGAAATATCAGAAAATACAGTAAACTGATTACTTTGCACAAACTTTGGAAACTCTGCTTTAACTCACAGACGTTACAAGTTTGAGGGGTTTTTTTTAGGTACATAATATTAAAAAGTTCAAACAAAATTCAGGATTATTCTCTTTAAATTTGTAGACATTTTTATCTGTGTAAATGAATTTAGCTCAATAAACAACCAAGCTTCAACCCAGATGCTAGATTCCATTTAACAAAGGAGCCATGTATTAAGTGAAAGAAAGGATTATCATCTGAATTCACCCCTTGCATTTCTATTTTTGCTTTAAAAAGGTCACAGGACTTTGAGATGGCTTTCAGTTCACTTCTACTGGTCTGTAAGATAATTTATAAGACAAAATATCTTTCCTCCAAAACATAGGTAGCTTTACAGAAAACTGAACAACTACCAAAAAAAAAAAAAGTAAATAAGTAAATGCTTTATAACAAAAGCTTCCCACCACACTTCCTGCGCATTGTCAGGTACAACATGAAGGCTGCTGAGCACACCTCCTCTGCTGGAAGAAAGGGAAGGAGAAGCTGTAGCTGCAGCAGAGGGAGATCCCCCAAGTGAAGGGACCAGGCATCAGAAACACCTAGTGAGACAAGGCTCCTACTGAGTAGCACAGAATAACTACTTGGTACTATTACGTATATGAAAAGTATTTTTATATTATACAAAGATAAGCAAAACAGATTAGACAGTCACCTTGTCAGAAGAAAAACTGCTTTTACAGCAAATCCAGGTTAAAACAAAGCTCTAGGCAGTTGAGATGAGTTCAGACAAAGACCGACAAGTCTCTGTCCAGAGCCCTTGCAAACTCGGTACAAAGCTGTGGCCTGCAGCTAGCAATGGCTGCACATTTCAATTCCCGTCAAGACAACCGCATCAGGATAAGCTCAGTTTCACATGAGGAAAAGCTCCATTATTCCAACAGTCCCTGGCAGGATTTTGCTCCTAGCTTCAGGCAGGACACAAGCTCAGGGCAAAGCTGGAAGAGCAGCGGGCCACGGCAGCAGTGGCAGTGTAGGCTGGACTGAGGAGCATCACAAAACCCACCTAGATAGCTCTGCACAGCTGTTCCTGCTAGTGTCCCACATACACATCAAAATCCTAACTGATTGTAAGTAGTATCTTACTACTAAAACTGATTTTGCAAATCAATAACTTAAAATCTTCTACTAGGATTTAAATTGCTAAAATGACTGCTATTGGCTTTCTGAGAGTATTTGATGTAAAGGCTCCCTGGGAAATGAAAAAAGTGCTGAGCCTCCAATTTGGAAATTTTCTTTCTCTAGGGCTACCCGGCACTACCCTTAACTTCACTGGTGGGCAGTAAACAGCTCCAGCGTGCGGGCTGTGACGAGACGGTCACTCTGAGTAAGCCCCACGGATGACACAGACCGTATTGCCAGGATCCAGTTTAAAACTGAGCAGAGACAAATATGGAGAAAATGCAACTCAGCCACAGGATTAATAAGACACAGAAATAAAATTCTGGTTAACAAAACTTAATGTTCCGTTTTATGTGTGTGTGATTTTATTAAGTATGTTATTAAATTTGTAAGTAACCGATTAGTGACTCTCTCTTACGACATGTGGACATGCTACTGAACTTAAAAATCATTCTTAAACAGTTTCCTATTCCCAAATGTTTTAATATGAAAATAGAAGGGTTCTTTCTACTCCCCCAGATCTTTTCATTGCTCTTTCTTTTATAAAAACCCAAAGAGATTTTATAACACAAAAATGAAACTGGTTTAGATATGGTAATAATCTAATGCTTTTTATCTTATATGTATGCAGAAATACTAGAAGTCAAACACTTCTAAGCCTTCCCCCCACTCCCCTCAGTACTCCCACAATGATTCTTTAAAACTGTGTTGTAGATTTTTAGGTAGAGTAACGCTGCAGCTGTTTCATGGCATAGCCTGAGGCTGCAAATGCTCCGAGTCCTCAAACATTATCCTTCAAAGTTTTGAAAAGTGTCTCAGTGCTTTGTTTAGCCATCACATGGATTCTCACATATAAGTTTCATGCAATCAAGCATTCAAAATAATTAAAAACTCATCTGCCTTTATAAATAATTCATTACAGAAAATACAACATATATCATGCTGTCTGTATGTCATTGTTAAATTAGAGGTGTGTATCCTGTTAGTGAGCATTGAAGGCCAGCTCCTCAGTGAGTGCATAAGCATAACTTGAGCGACTTCGATAAAGACATTTCACAATGAATTGTCCCATATCAGTTTATAATCATGGGGGACCAATTAAAAACAATTTAGCTGGGTTCCAGCTGAATGAATTCCTGCCTTTTCCTTTGAACAGCTGGAGGTGAATCAGAAAAGTAATACAAGTTTCAAGTCAGGGAATAGGCACTTTTAAACATAAGACTATTGGATATTGAGGGTATATCAGATGTCATCTGTATTCAGGCAATGGTATCTGCCTGTACATACACCATTTTATTTCAGTAGAACAGTTCTCATTTCTCTAAATTCACAGCAAAACCATCATGTTAGAGTTGCAGAAGGAATTAATTATGAGACAAATCAAGTACTGATGAAAATGACACTTTTCAAAATAAATATTTGATTTGCAAAGTTTTCATGCTCTGAAAGCATAATTAGCTAACAGGCATTAAATAATTAGATTTAGAAACATGCTTTGAAAACAAGCTTGATTTGTAACTGGACAAAAAAGCTCCTACATGCAAAATTAAGCAAAAAACCCTGCCTCATATTCATTCTACCATGTATTCTGAGTTACGGTAGGCAAAGGGCACTGGAGGGCTTCTCCTGCCAGGGGTGGGCACGTTCCTGCCCCAACAGGAAGCTCCCCCTGGCTTCAGCAAATGCAAAAGCAGAACACCATGAGTGATATGGGTTTGGAGAAGAAAGTGCAATACTGATGATTAACAACAAGCACTTCTGCTGTTGCTTCTACGTTTCTATAGCCACAGAGCAAAATTAATATGATGGATCCATTTTACTACTGCCATTCAAGACTCTGGCAGCAGTAAAACCCTTAAGAATTATATCAGTTCCAGGCTGCTGTTCAGAAAAGCTACCAAGAACAAAGAATAACTGTGACAGAGATATAAATATTACGTTCTCCCCCACCTCAAGGCAATGAGGATAAAAGTGCTTTAAATAGGGCTCATCCCCTTCTCACAATAGCGAGTAAAAGAAGAAAAGACCACGATGAAGTTCCTCACTTTATGTTCTGAATGCAGTCAGACACGTAACTGGTGGCAGCAGGACACGCAGTGGGACACCTGCCTCGGGGAGGACGAGCTGGCGAAGCTCTGCCTGGTGCCGTCGGCGTCACGGCCCCAGGTATTGGACACGGGCCCTGAAGGAGAGCTCCACGGTGGCTGCTGCACGCTACCGGGCTGCCTCCCTCCCACACCATCTGGCCATAGACCAGCTGCTTGGCATGAGCGTCTGCAACTGCCTCTTTCCTCTGAAACAGCATCACTTTGTGTAAGCTACCTTTCCACTATCAAAGCCCTACCTAGTAAAGTCAAAGACACTGTGAAAAAGGTGGCTCATTAGGGTTATATTGTGGCAAACAAAACAATCTCAGTTATTTCAGAATAATTCAGCAATAATTACACCAACTTCCACAGTACTAGTTTCACTCACAAATTTCCCTATAAATGTACTCCAGAGTAACTGAGATGAGAAGCAGGGTCATCCCAAACTGCTTATCACAGAATGTTTGGGGTTGGAAGGGACCTCTGGAGATCATTTAGTCCAACTCCCCTGCTCAAGCAGGGTCACCTAGAGCATGTTGCCCAGGATTGTGTGTAGACGACTTTTGAACATCTCCAAGGATGGAGACTCCACAACATCTCTGAGCAACCTGCTCCAGTGCTCAGTCACTCTTACATCAAAGAAATTTTTCCGTATGTTCAGACAGAACTTCCTTTATGGTATTTCTTGCACAGGTCTAAAGTAACCATGCTCTATGGGCCCTCAGTTACTTGAAACTCTAAATTTTGACTTGGATATATATCCAATACAGCAGTGCTTGCATCTGTAGGATTAGGAAATAAATTTCTTTTTCACAGACATACATTTGGAGCAGAAGTAATGTTTTAGCTTTCACTAATCTTAAGCTTTCAGTGGTGATTAAGTAGTTTAGCATCAAAACCAAATGAAAAATTGAGCGATTTTACTTACTTGAGTTTAATAACCTCTTAATTTAAGATAGGGTATTTATTTTCACATAAAGTATTGGCAGTCTTTTGGATTAGAACACCTTGCCTTTTAAAAATGAAAGAAAAACCACCATAACTTGTGGTTGCTTTGACATTGTATTATCCTGTTGTGGGAGTAACCTGAGCTTTTCAGACAGGAGCTGACATTCAGAAAGTAAAATGGTCAAACCATGCCAGTAACTAAATTCAATTTCTAAATATTCGGGCCCTATGTCATTCTTTCTTGCTTTTGGTTTAACATAAAAACTATGCTTTTAGTTTAACATAAAAAAGTTCTTCTGCTTTACTGTTTTGAAGAAAACTTATTTATACGGCTAAGTTTTGGGTATTCAGTGTGACTGTCCAAAGCGTTAGATGATGGAGTTCAGGGATTATGCAATAATCATAGTGTTGATTCAGTAAAATGAGTCAATAAAAGAAAACATTTGTAGTGCCATGGGATGAAAGAAAAATTTGAAAATATGATCCTAACTCCTAAAATATAAACAAATGGAACAGATGTACACACACACACAAATAAAAAAAATCAAAGATATATACATACTTAAATAAATCAATAATGGGGAGGTCTGACTCCATCAAATTACTTACTTGAGTTGATAAACGTAGGCACCTTATTGCCACCTGAATTCTAGCATTCTACCTATTAAACATCAATGTACAGGAAGTGGGAGACAAAATTTTTTAAAATTGATAGTCCTTCCCCATGAAGAGCTTCAGATCTAGGACTGCCATATTGGTAGGTGTAAACCAGAAGTGGAAGTTCGTGAATGATGCAATGGAATACATCATCATCTTTTTAGCATTGGTAGTTAAAAAGTTTTAATGAGGAAAGCATGACTATTTGGGAGTGGTACTTAATAGCCGTATTATTTTTATAAAAGTCTTGCTCAGATCTGAATTAAATATCTTAGCTACCACTGGTTAAGAAATAATTCCCATGGGTCTAATTAGCTAGCTAGGAAACTAAACACGAAGTAATTTATAGGGGAAAAACATAAATGAATCTGTGCTCATCATATTACTCATGCTTTGCCCCAATTTAAAACATGCTGTGTATCAAAACTTGATATACGCAGCAAAACACTTTGAAATAAAACAAAAAATTTCTACATAGCTGTCATTCACCTACACAAAAATGCAGACCTAACTCTCCCACTGATTCTTCCCATAAAATATTTGTTCCTCCTGGGGATGAAATAATTTTATGAAGCCACACTTACATAGACTGTTTTCAATAACTTTTTACAGTTGTCATCCACATGCTTCATTTTCCTCATGGGTAGAACAGCTATTGGGAATTTAGACAGAGCACAGCAGCTTTTGACTTGAACAATTTGCCTCCTTTTTTGGTCACTTGCACACATGAACGGTCACGATCTCCAACCTTCATGTTCACTGAACACACAGTATGAAAGTCAGCAGGAGACGACGAAGGGAAAGCTCATCTCTTCCAGAGATACAGCACTAAAAGACAGATAAATTACAAATTTTCATGTCCCACCCACTCTGGCCTTTTTTGGCTTGTGCTATGAGGCTCAAAAAACAGATCCAAAACCTTCCCCTTGGGAGGAACTGTCAGTAACTAATGTTGGCCAAAAAGCAGGTCAGGAATAAAGCCTCAGCACGAAATACTCTTTCAGCACATCCCTCAGCTGCCTCCATTAGCAGGATCTTCTCCTGACAAAAGCCCTGCAGCGAGGCACTTCGCCTGCCCGCACGGATTAAACCTCAGCTCTCGATTCTGGCTTCAGATCTGCATACAGCCTCTCATTTCGCAAGAGAGTCTACTGGGGTTAAGTCTTGCAGCTGCATGAATCTTAACACAGACACCAAAATTCATGCTGCAAACCTACGACTGTCACAGCGAGGGAGGATTTTTTACTTTTAAAAATAAAGAAAAAATCTGCTCTGAAAAATAAACACGCTATGCTTGAATAACCTCTAGTTGCAGGTGTTGTTATAGTCTTAGTTAAACCAAAATCACCGACTAGCAGTAGCACAGAGCACTTACTGAGTGCAGACCACTCAGCAGCAGTTTTAACCACTCTCCCTCATCCATCAAGTTACAGTTCATCGTTCCTGGTCTTTTGCTGCACATTTCTACTTGTCTACTTCTATGTCTGGAAACTACTCCCTCACCTTGCCTGCTGACCAATGCCACAGCTGTGGCTTGTTTTGTTGTTGCAGACGTTATATTTAAAGAAAATTCTCATTCTTAGTACTGTGGCTAAGAAATTGGGAAATGATCCTTCTGAGAAACTCTGTCAGGTTGCGTGCTCATCACAAGCCAGCTGATGCTTAAAATTAATTACAAATGGTTACCTTGGTAACACTAAATCATGCTTGAAAGTTTCAATATTGTTTATCCTTACAAGTTTCCACAGCAATTTCAGTTACAAGGGTAAAAGACTGGGGACCAAAGTTCAGCAGAGAAAGCCATCCAACCTGATCCCGTGACTTCATCAGCGCCACCTTCTCCCGCCACCTGCTGTAAGGACAAGCAGAGCTGGTTGCATTCTGTTTTAAAAACATTTGAACTTTGGGTACGTACCTTAAAAGGGTATTCATCAAACACCTACTGTTCACATCAGACACCTACTGTTCAAATCATAGATTCTTAGATCTCTGCTAAATTGATATTGATTTCATATGTTCAATTAAAAGCATACAATAACAGAGTTGAAAGGAGAGACTGAGGCGCTTGTATTTTTTTTTTTTTAAGTAAGGCAGAGAACAACAAAGCTACTTTCAAGCTCATCAATCTATTCCCAGCAGTCCAAATTCCACCCATGATTTAGGATAACGAAGTGCCGTAAGAACGCTTACTCTTACTCACTTCCTTAGATTTGGAAGAGAATTTTCATTTTTTTTAGTAAGATGGGCTTTTCAGTATATAGGTTTTCCTGTGGGGTGAGGGGTGAGGGATGGGGGGATTATAAACTCTGTAGTTTAGTGCTTGAGTATATTTTGATACCCCTCCCTTTTCCATCATCATAGCTTTTAAAGGTAAAGGTCTTGCTTATTTTGCAATTGCCAAATTTGCAGTACAGTTTTCTACTTGCTACAGAACTGGCTTAGATGCTGGGGAAAGGATAGAAAAAGTAAATTGACAATTGCTGAGCTAAAGAATAAAATGATCTTCATCAGTAAAAAATACCAGTATGAAATGGTGTAAAATAACATGTATTTAGAAGGTGAAGGATGAGGTGCAATTAACCTTGCCTTGGAACAAAAGCTTGCTTACAGGCAGAGCTCTGGCACCTACCATGAGAGCAAGTAAAAGCCCTTTCTTGCAAAGCGCTGTTTAAAACATGTCATTTCTTTCATAATAAGAAGTAAAAAAATGTGCTCTTCGCACTTGTCCAATTTCTTCACACCACAGAGACAACAGGGTCTGTATTAGCCCAGAACAGGAGCTGGAACGCTCTGAGATTCCTCTTTCTTTTTACATATTATAGAGAAGTTTTCAGGCATTTCTCATGCAACTAATAACATGATAAGACAAAATCAAAGATAATCCTAGAATACAGCAAACTATGAATTGAAACGTAGGTGCAGAGTAGCTGAACACTGACCTGTCCCTGCTCTTGGTGCTGCTCTCACACTACGAACCACCAGAAGGAAGTGGGCCGCCCAGCAGAGAGCGGCAAGGAACAAGCACAGGACTCACCAGGGTACAAAGTCCTCTACCTTCCAGCAGGCAGAAAGAGAAAGGACAGAGGGACATGCAGTTAAAACCCTGGCTACATGCCTCCTGGACAGAGAGGCTAACACAGGAGGGATTCATTCCTGCAGGATCCCGGTACCGTTTCACCAATGTTACGCAGCTGGGGCAGAGCCATGCAGCTCTGCTTCCCCTTTGGGTGCTACTGCATTACCCTGCGGTCTCTCATTACAATTAATATTAATTAAGGAACTAATCAACAAGGATAAAGATTGAAGAACTGAGTCGCTGGAAATTATGCATTATGATAATACAAATAAGTTTTCCATTAGCTGTTTCAGAGGTTGACCTGGAGTCTGTACCTTAGCTAAGTTCAAATCCAAGTCTTTAGTTAAAAGCTATCAAAAGCCCACCTTTCCTCATCTGATGCTGTCCCCACTCACCTTCCCCTAGCTAAACACAGCTTCTAAGAGGCATTTAAGAATTTTACCCCTAAAATACTTGTGCCACTGCAGTGCTCATGAATAGGAGGAAATAAATAATACTTAAAACCTGATTAGTTTTTCTTACAGCTCTTATGAGTCAGATAATCCAGCAGCTGCACTGCTATTCCAGCCAGAGACTTTTTTTTGATGAGAAACCACCAATCAAGCTGATATGTCTACTAGGGCCCAGGATGACATCTTGAAATTCATCTCTGTTAATGACCTAAAAAATTGCAGCTTGGGCTCAGGTCTTCTGTGTGACAGGCTCACATAGTACCTCTACTGGTCGACCTGGTTCTCTGGTTTCTTGTTCATAATCTTATGCTGCATGTATGGGTATCTGCCCTCTGTGTGTGCTGCTCATCAGATAACGCTGGGTTGCTATAGTGATTGCTAAAAAAGAAAAAAGGAAAAAAAAAAAAAAAGCAAGCTGAATTGTGGAAAACCCTGAGGCTAAAAGATGGATAAATGACCAATCCTTAAAATGAAACTTAAGCACCATTTGCCCTGAGTTCCATTGGAATTGTTTGTGAGGGAGTGTATCCTCCTTTATTAAAAAAGGCACCTATTTTCTTCTATTAATTCTTCCCGATTAGGACCTATGTTGCAGGGCACCAGAAAACAAAAAGGCAAGATGAAACAGTGAAAAAAAATTCTATAATATTAATTTTGTGTTTACTCAAGCAGGTTTTTTAGCTCCTGGACCTATCAGAGGGAGACAGAATTACTCTCATATAACAAAAAGTGATATAAATCACAGGGAGATTAAATGAGATACCTAAGGCCAGAAAGGGTCATTGCTTTCCGAAACCTGAACTCCATCACTATACATTATTGTTTCAGATAAAGATTTATATATCACACTCCTTTAGTCAAAAAAGAAGTGGATGTACACAGATACCTGCACTTTGGTACACTAGGTAATGAATATTTATACACTCATACAATTTTAAGAGGAAGCACAAAAGCAAAACAAAAATCTGATTGAAGCCAGCGCTTAACACTTTACAATCCTTCAGTTTAAAAGTTAAGTTGTCATTACTTCAGTGAAACTAAACAATCTGACCTGCACTGGAGTATTTACATTATTTGGATAGGGCTTCATCAACCCTCTTCTAATGCCTCTTTCTAACTCCACCTGCCCTACCACTACTTGGGAGGCAGATGAGTGCGATGCTCTGTTCGCCTCTTAGGAAGAATTTAGAGTCCCACAGTGTCCAAAATAAATGAGTCAAACCTCTGAACAGCAAGTTTCTACTCAACAAAAAAGGCAAAAGAAACTGAAGCTGGGACTAAACCCAAAGCCACTGACATGAAAGGCAGCATCAGCATCCCCTCAGGGGACCCTACGGCTTTAAAAAATTTCCAGCAGTTGAAACAGCTCACTTGGATGCTTATGACTCAAACTAGTTGGCTTGCCACAAGTGGAATAATTAATTTTATGTTATTAAAATCAACCACAGAAACAGTTATCAGGAGCAGCATCGCCTTCCAATATTGTTATTGTTTAAGCCAAATGTTTACTGTTGCAGCATGAACTTCCAGAGACACGTGTATTTCCAGATTTCCACGACATCAGTTTGATGAATTATTTCAGGAAGACGGGCACATTTGAAGACATTTCCACGGACAAACACCGGAAACTCATGCCTAGCTAAACCTTCCTTACTGACCTCACTGCTGTTTAGTTGTTTACCAGAGGATGTAGCTGCCTGTCACTAGCACCTTATGCTGTGCCCATCATCACTACATAGCTCTAAATTTAGTGGATTTAATCATCACACTAATATTTGTTTCCCTGTAGAGATTCAGCCATGGAGATATGCCTATGCTGGCAGCAGGTGATAAACATCCCAGTGTTTCCAACTGGTGCCAAAAGGTCAAGACACATAACTTGTATGCTTGGGAATTGCCGGATTTTTTTAGCACAAATTTATTCCTTAATCTCAACAGTTTATGGGACACTACCTGCTTTTCAGCAGATGAGGAACTTGAAACAGGTTGCACTTCAGCATCCTATTTTCTGAATTAATGGTTGGTACTTGGTCTCCCAAAATACAAGCACTTTATTGAAAGACCAGTTGGAAGCTATACAATGCATAAACTATCTGAAAAACAACATTCATCTCCTAATGTCTATAAGGATAACCCAGCACTGATTTAATGAGCGCATTCATACAAAATTATACTATTCACGAGAATATTCAAACACAAGAATATTCTCAGACAAGGAGAAACACCACTGTGATACCTCTTTCAGATAATCAAGGCAAATAACCAACCAAAGGGAATCTAAACTTAAACCACATCAAGGAATCTAACCTGAAAAATATTTAGACAAAGTTTCTGGCAAATGGTGAAATTTATTGTCATTTCTCTGATTATCTAGTTTTAAAGCTTAACAATGTACTACTCCTGCTGAAGCGTACTACTTTATCTGAGCAGAAAAAAAATTCTCTGATTTTGCTTCTCTGGTTTTGAAAGGAACAAGCAGAAAGAGAGAGAGAGAGAAAGGACGGAAGGAAGGAAGAGAAGGCAGGAGGCAATGGGAACGAGCAGGTAATTGCAAAGCCCATTACAATTCAGAGAACAAAAACCACTTTAGGTGCATTTTAAGTAGATGCCTTCAGGTGCCTTATGTAATTTATGGACAGCTGCAACTCCAGAAGCATCTCTGACTGCCACAGAATCCATTCCTCTAATGAAGTTAACTAAAGGAATTAAAATGTAATTTCTTAAACTAAAACTGAATAAAAGCCATAATTTCTATTACGGGTATTTACACATTTGAGATGAAGTGACTACACAATGGGAATTTGAAAAGTAATTACTTCCCATGCATTTATATTCCACAGCCCAAACAGCTCGTACCTGCTGGTTTCCTTTCTCTACAGAGAATTACTTGAAAGTTTTTGCATTCTCTCCCAGGGGTGAAATACAATAGGAATCTGCACAGAACATCAATTTTCTTTGCTTTTGTAATGTTTACAACTTCCCTGTAGTATTTATCAAGAAATATACAACTCCCCATCATTAAAGCTGCGCAGGCTAGCAGTAGGAGCTCTTGCTGGTGATGGAGCTATTGATCACACAAACATTAAAATTATGTCTCCTGTAGTAAATGCCAATAAAACAGAGGTACATTAATCAGGAAATCAATATGCTTGTCAATAGAAAGGCTAACTTTGACAACGTAATGCAGCAGGCAGAGCTACTGGATGGTGGACCACAGCACAAGTAACCCAGGTAGCGACCTTTCGGTTTGACTTCTGGCTGTGTTAAAGCACTGTATGAATAACTCGCATGTACAAAACAAAAGGAGGAGGAAGTCAAGAAGTTAACTTGTTCCATAGGAATAAACTTTAGATTATTGCTGCAGTGACCTTTAGTTGTTCAATTAAAAAGAAAAAAAAAAAAAGACCAAACGCACAAAAGCAAAACACAAAACTACCACCCAAACTTCTATAGCTCATGTTTTCAACTCCCTCTAAATTAAGGGACAGCACTAGTAGAACAAAATTCTAAAACTATCTGGTGCTTAAAGAAAGGCCAAATTGCCATCTTTATCATTTTCTTTTTAAAACATTAATTTTATCCCTTTACATAACAGGTTAATTATTCATGCTTTCAAAGCTTTAAATAATTCTTTTAAATAGAAACTATACTTCAGGTGTGATCTGTTCATTCGATTAGAAATAGAGAAGCACGTATTCTCCTGTACAAGAACAGCATATGTTTTAACACCCTCTTTGCATGGGTTAACTGAAGCTATGTACTTGAATGCCCTGGGGACAAAGTTAGCTCCTAGGAGATGGCATTGCTGAAATGAGCCCTGCTCTTGGAAGGAGAATCTTGCCTTCTTAGGTTGAGCACTGGGCTGCAAGATCCTGGGGACAATTTAGTCTTTTTTTCCATTTGTTAAAGGACGTGAAGTTACTGACCAACTACTTGAAAACTGGTATATGAAAAGCAGAATTGTATACGAGTTAATTGGGAAAGTTCTTTGAGTTCTGTGAGTGGTATTTAAATATTTTACAAAATATTCGATGAAAAAAAAAAACCTCCACTGAGCAATAGCAAACCCAGATGGTAAACAGCAGCTTATCACAGCCAATTTTCTAAATCAAAAAATTCTTGCAAAAAGTTTTGCCATTTGAGCTGACTCTGCAAATGTGACTTTTTAAGAAAAGGTTACTGTTCAAAAACAATTTTTCTGATACAAACTATTATTTTTCAGATTTTCAGAATATTAGCTTCAGAAAATATTCATGACTGATAAAAAATGTTTTGAAACCCTGTAACTCTGACATGGGAAAAATATTTCCACATCTAATTATACTAGATACTTATTAATTCAATGATGTACAGGAATATAGGCTTTTCTTGTTTTGAACAGCTGTTCTTCCTATCTCCTGGACCTGGTTTATATATAAACCTTATAATGATTTTCACGAAAGGAGCACAGTCATAAAAGATTCCTGATATTCTGCAACTCTCATTTCACTTGTACCTCTGGACTGGTATGTTATAAACCAGTATACTTTTCAAATATGAGCTACTACCCCTTATGTCAAAAATGAAAATGTCACTTTTGGAGCCAAGCAGAATATTTTCAATCATATGAAATCTACTCCAAATCCAAAGAAGACAAAGATATTTCTGCACATCACTATCTTGAGCATTCTCTACTAAATTTAAAGCTGCTCTGTTGTGGTTAACTTCTCCACTATGATCTGGGAAGAAAAAAACCCTGATCTGAATCTGTGTAATAGCATCTGAATCGGAGTTCCACTTTTTAATTCATTTATTTTAAACATTCCGTACTGGGACAAAAATCAATTTTCAATCCCACAGATTCACAATACAAAACTGTTGTAGAGTGGCCAGTGTAGTCATGACTACTTCATCCTGTATTACTAATAAATATATTGATTAAATAAAGACCAACAGCAGACAGGAATTAAAGAGCTAGTGTTTGGCTACGGATGATTTTGTCCATCCAGTTTCTGATCAATCACTAAGCTTGTGGCAGTGGATTATTTGTTTTGAGGAGGGCTGGAGAGGAAAGACATCTGCTTACTGACGTACTATATAGTATCAACTACTGGATATATGAAAACAGCAAATCTGACAAACGTCAAAAAAGCTACCAGCACTACATAGCCTGCTAGATGTATCCAAAAAGAAAGGGAAGTTAAAAAAGAAAGTTTTTGCCTATCCAAGACAGAAACAAAATCTGCCAAAAAAAAAAAGAAAGCCATATATATACACAAACTTATCAGATGGACTACCGAGGTGGTACCCAATACAGTGTGGCAGTATTAATATCATATGAGTCAGATCAACAGATTCAACCTCTCCATTAAAATAAATAAATAAATAAATAAATAAATAAATAAATAAAACATGTTTCATCTTGGACATCTTACTCACATGATGACCTGTTTCTCTCAAAAAAATTAAAAAATAAAAAAAGCTGTAGGTCAATTTTAGCATTCCTTTCATAGGCACTTTGAGTTAAACACTGATGTGATGTAATATAAAGTATACATCAATACTCCAACATGAGCTTGATCCTTCATGTTGTTGATAAATGACGTATGGTGGCAAAGTTTAGATTTCATACAGCCTGCAGGTCTGCCAGGCTTCTTGAAATGATAGTGCAACACACCTCTAAAATTATGTTCCCCTAAACTAAATTGTGAAAGTTATTTTATCTCAATTAAAAACACTGTTTTTTTCTTTCAGAACTCTCATTTTCTCTCCTTTCCTTTCTCTATTCCTTTTCGCTATTATTACTTTGGTGCTAAACATTAACAAAGCCATAATTGGTTGAAGCTCAGGCAGCTATTTTGGGGGCAATTTTTTTTGATTATTTATGAGCTTATAAAACCATCCTTAAGTACCAGAAATCCATTGTGCATGAGTTAGGATGCTCCACGTTCTTTCACAATGAAATCTGGAGAGGATTCAAACAAACCCCATCAAATAATGATTCCAAAGTCAAATGCTTGATTCAGCAACAGACTATGACCTTGTAAAAGAAATAAAGTTTGGAGCATTTGCTCCTTTAGGTGCCAGCAGTCTTCATTGCAAAAGAGATTGCCCTTGTAGCCTGACCAATTAGTGCGTAATGCCAGTGACCGCCGCACTGTTGCGCAAGTACAAAACCTTCCATGCCTCTAGAAATGGACCTTTTAACAACAATTAACATTGGCCGTTGTGATGACTGCTCTCTAGTTTTACTTCCTTTTCTAACTGCATTGGGGCATGGGATTGGGAAGCTATGGAGTTCCTGTCCTCTCCAGTGTTTTTGTACTACACAAGCTCCTGCACTTTTATTTTTGGTCATCTCCCTTCATTTTCACTCATACCTAAAAGACGTTAATTTTAGTTAAAGATATTTATGGAGCAGCAGTCATCATGGAATCTAGGTGCTATAAATTTATTTTTATACTTATCACATCATTTCCCTCTCACACACACTGACCCAGTTATAGTGCAGAATTAACATGTACTTCACAGCTGAAAATAGTTCTGGTTTTGGAAATCAAGTTAGAGAGAACTCTGTTGGAGAACACAGCTCTCCAACTTTATAAACTTTTTTCTCATAACAGGTAATTATAAGCAGATTTACCACCTCTTACCATAGAAACATTACAACACCTCAGTCTACTTCAGCCAGAAGGCAAGAAGAGTATAACCAGTTGATCAGAGCCTCAGTACTTTTGGGGATGAGTTCAGTAGACTCTAAAACCTATTTGCACAACAGGAAAGTTTTGAAGAAGCTTGCCCATTTCCCATGCCTGCTACTAGTGTCCCTACAGCTTCCTGCAAGCACCTTTTCTTTAGAGCTGTGTGTTTGTTGAAGGCTGCTAGTCACAGAAGTCCCCTCTAACATTTATCAAGTCATAATGATCATAAACCTCAGTCATGCGAGCTTAATCAAAACTCACTTCTTCAGCTTGGGTTTCCAGAATCATCTGCATCCCTCTTCATAGAAGCACTATAGAGCAAAATGAAGAACTTTGAGTTCATTTGATGATGTTTAATTCCTGAAATAATCACTTCAATTAACTCAAGTTACCATGGCTGATTTCCCATTCAAAGCTGCCTATACAACTGTGTGGCACATATTGGTAACTAACAGCAGTGGATAATGATACATCATAACAAAAAATGACCATTCAGAAAGACATTCTATTAAATTTGAGGTTAATGATAAAGGACATGACAAGAGGCAAAAATGACATTGTTATGCTCCCAGTGTAATTGCACATTTAGCATACACAGAGAAGTTTGCCAAGTACATTAATCACATAGAATGGAAATACTGGCATCAGGCAGCAGCAAAGGAATCCAGGTAAGCGCAAACAGACAAGGGGCTGAGTTTTGTAGGGCTAAAGAGGAAAAGAAAAATAATTGGGGAAGCTTGGGAAGGGGACAACTGAATTACATCAAGGTGCGAAGATGACAGATATTTATGAGAAACTGAGGAAGCAACTTAGGTGACAGGCATCTGGGAAAGGATAGATAGCCAAGAAAGGAAGCAAAGTAAACAATTTGAAGACCATTTTTAAGTTTGCATTCAGTGCTACTCAAGCAAGTTCATAAAGGGTAAGAGAAGAAACAGAATTTCCAACGTAAGAAAGCAAAATATACATTTCTTGCTTGCTCCAATTATTATCTTTTCTTCTTTGGTTTCATAGTTTGATCTGAAAGTCTGTTATTACTTCAGCAAAAAAATTGATTTAATGATCATACATAACAATTAGTATAATATACACTACTAAAATTGCATTATGATGTATCAATAAAACTGTGATTTAATATATATAAAATTTACCTGAAACTTCCTCCTTGAGCATTTGCTCAAAATAGAAGATGACATTGTCATTTATAGCTATGCTCCTTTTAGAGGTGTACCCACATGTGCATTCGCGCAAAACCTAAAAGTCTTTGAAAAGAAGAACTGTAAAGTAACTGTGATCTTTCTACATTCAAATTTAAGATGTCTGTAAAGCTTCTTATGCAGACATGTTTTTGCATCAATACAATCCCGTGCAACTAACAAGCACATGAAAATAAACATTAACTTCCAGCTATTTCTGACCTCTCATTTAAAAAGGTGTCTACTTCTCAGTCATAAGACCAGCTGCAAAACACTAGCAGCAGCAATTTTTAGCAAGAGACTTGCAAGCTATTCAAAGAGAAAAGAGAAATAGGATTCAAATTCCATTTGCATACAAACACTGCTTTTTCTTCCTGCATGTTCATTGTTGAAAGCTTTTGGAGATTTAAGAAGTCCCCTTCTACAAATTAGGCTCCCTGTCACATCGCACTATCACTGACAGGTAGATGTAGTAATTACTTGCGCAGCATCTGAAGCCTGCAGAATGAAATCTTGACCGCTAAAATTGTTGTTTTTATTTATTTCATGGAAAACGAAAGCCTATCAGTGTAAACCACAGAAACATTCAAACTACACTAATAACTGAATATCTGTCAACTGTAGTTAGCAACTTTGACACCTTACTGTGTGTGTCCTGCTATTTATCATGGAAAGATTTGGGTCATTAGATTACCATTCTTTTTTTTTTTTTTTTTTTAGTGACAGACTGAATTATCTCATGAGAGGAAGTCAGTTTGTTTTTTATTTGAGTGTATGCAGGAGTTAGACTGAAATTTTCAAGTCTACACCTTCTCACAGTACTTATACGAAAACATGTGTCCTCAAGAGCAAAAATATTATGCAAATACATCAAAATATTATCCCCATTTTTAACTCCACTAGAGGACAGAGTTTTTTCTACGAAGTGAGTCAATTAGAGGTTGATCTAAAACTTGTAGATGACAGTAACACACACGGACCTTAACTGAGACAGGAAGGCTGCTGTGCTTGGCATTGTAGAAATGTATAAAAATGACTAGGTAGAGCAGGGGGAAAGTTATTTTCAATCTTCATTTTACATATAAAAAAATAAAGGAAATGCTGGAGGACAAGGTTGCTAAGCAGGCAAAGAGACCAAGACTAGACAGGTGTTTTTCCTACAGTAAAGCAAGATTCAGAAGCCCTGAGAAATGAAGAAAAAAAGTGTTTGTTTTTTTTTTCCCCTAACTCCCCCTCAACCCCTCTGGCTACTTTTAAGTGCTAGATCCCTGCTTGCTACATAGTAGTCGAAAGTAAGAAAAGAGGAGAAAAACTACTTGGTGCAGTCCTAGTATATTTTCACAACCTAAAGAAAACATCTCCCAGACCACCTCAGCTGGAGTTTCTACCAAGTTCTCGCACTATGAGATCAATCTTACCCTCAGGGTGGCTCTGAGTTGGGCTGGGTTTTCCACTGTTCGAAGCCAGTCATTGAACATGACAAGGGCTTATTGTTAAGAAGGCAAGAACGGGTCCTTTCTTCCCCACGTTAACAGTGCTGATCCTGTGCTGCCTGCAGCCGGAATGGAACTTCATAACTACGAAGCAGCTTGAGCTTTCCAGTTATGATGCCCCAAAAGCACAGAAGTTGTATTTCAGAAGGATTTTCTTTTGATCTAGTTTAGGTTCTCATTAACAAGGAGTTCGTTATGCTTAAAAATGTAGGCCTGTCCACACAGGCAACTCTGATAGGTCCAAGGTCCTCATCAGATCTGCTATAAACATACAGCAAATCCAACACACCACGTAAACCATGCAACCAATCTGCATTTTCACAGCAAGTCCTGGCCCTGTCAAACAGACTACACATGAGGATTAATGTTGGTATAAACCCATCATAGCACATGCAGAGCACCAAATTGCTCAGGATATTATTGATTGCTAAAGCTGCTTGAATGAATTTTCTTAGTTATTTCAGGACACACGGCTGCCGGACTTGGCTCAAAAGCACTCCTGTTTGAATCCTGTTTAGGTTTTTGCTAGCAAACCCAGTAAAATAAAGAAGTTTTGTAACTCTTTTGCTATCCTCCATGTAACATTCGCCAAAAATGATCTTTTGTAAAGAAAAATAGATTCAAAGGTGGGGTGAAATGGTTGATCCACTGTCATACACTATTGCAGGCTCTGTAGGGCAGAAGTAATGTCTATTTTAGAAAATAGTTGGCTTTCATAATACACAAAAAGATATTATTTAAACAAAGAATCTCATCAGCATGGAGAACTATTTTTGGAGTTTAATTGTCTCAAGTTTTTCAGTTCTAAAACCAAACTTTTTCATAATGGCTTGAAGTCATCACATTACAGATAAGAACAGAGCTCCACAGCTCACACCTCTGCAAAATCTGACCTCTCTTATATTTGAGGAAAAGGGATTGAAGGCAAAGGGAAGGCTTCTGCATGATCTCTGCAGTTTTAGGTGCTGCCCTGAATCCTTACACTTCCCCTAAATGTCTCTAGGGAAAACAAAAGAAACTATACTCTCTCTCTAGTGTTGAATTAAAACATAACACCAAGATGTGCTTTAAAAGCATTGGCAGGTACTGGCTCCCGTGGCAGCTACCACGTATGGAATATAATCAATTTCATCTAGGGAAAATAATCACTATTGGGCTGATTGGAGACCAAAGCAGCTATCTGCAAACGACTGCCTTAATTTATACTGAATTTTGCCTCATCGCTATTCTGCACTGCATCAGTAGCCTGAGAGGAAAAAGAAAACAAGAAAAGTGGGGGATAGAAGATAAAAAGAGATCAGAAGAAAGAAAAACAGCATTGCTTCTTTGCAATATGGACAGGCTTTTCCCCAGCCTTCTCTTCAAAACCGTAGAGTTTATTTTGCAGGAGAAGTAGCTGAAATAAATCTGCTGAAATATAACAGTCCAAAGAGAGGGGGTTTTTTTGGTTATAAGCTTGAAAATCCTCTATGATCACCACTCACTTTTATACCTTGCATACATTGTCATTCAGGCAGTAAGAAAAAAATAAGTTTCTGTTCAAATTCCATTCCCTCAAAAACCAGAAAAGCAAGTACTACTTTTTATGAATGCAACTACCATGGCACAATCAATATAGATAATGTTTCATTATTAGCAATAGTAATGTCATTATATTTTGGATCTAAGTTCTTGTAAGAGCAGCTTCAAAGTAACTGAACTTTCAGATTTGAAATTCCCATTTAATTCCTTCTGTACCTGTTCTCTTGACATTTACTCAGCTACGCTCACTTGACGATCCAAATGGAGTAGCTGGGAGAAACTGTAAATAAATTGGCAAAGTTTTATGACAAAATGAGCTCAAGGATGCTTGTTTCAGTATCATTGTAGAATCTAAACATATTTTATGAACAATCAAAAACTGGGAATAAACGTACCATGGCATTTTATTTTAAGTGTTCATAAAATTTGATAACATATAAAATATTATATAATCTCTTAGGAATCTTGTAGTCACATAAATACATTAAACTCAATAGGATTAAGCTACCAAGAGAGATTTTTCTTTTAAACAAAGAAAAAAAAAATCAGCATCTGTCACTAAGCTCCCATATGCTTATTAAGATGGGAGGTGTAAAAATGATAGGTAGGGAAAGACAAATTCATCAGACAGCTGAAGTTATTTTTCCAAAACAGTAAAGTAACAAATCCACATTTAAAGGAAAACTAGAACCAATTACATAATAAATTTCAGGAAGATCCCAAAATAATGCAATTTAAATATAAATCAGAAAATTTATATTGCTATCACCTGAAATTGGAAATAAATAAATCAACTGACAAAGAGGATATTCAAATATAGTATACATATTCAAAGCTGTTATGTTTGCTCATAACTGAGAATAAATTATCAAGGGGTTATAAAAAAAAAAAAAGGAATGGGTAAAAGAAAGAAATTTTAGGGTTCACCACCACTTTGTTCTGCAGGTGTCGGGGAGAGAGGAAACTGAGGCGGCTTCCTGCAAACGCTACAACAGCCACCCTTCTCCAGGTGCTCTTCCAAAAGAATAACTCTACTCACTACAAAAACGCGGTTCGTGCCTGGCCCATCTCCGGCGAACCTCAGAGCGGGAAAGGGCGAGCTGCTCGTACGGCCCCGGCACCGCCAGGCGCGGAGGCCAGGCAGCACGCCCGCAGTCAGGAACAAACTGCAGCTGCACAGGACGCTTCCTAAGCTGCTTTCCAAGCAAATAAAGACCACTCACACCCAGGATCAAAGATTCAGTCTGGAAAAGCAACCAGATTTTTACGCCGTTACTTTATGCTACAATGAAATGAAACAATCCTTTCTGGACCAGGATACTGCGGGACTCCCAACAAACAATCTATCACACACACTTTTAAATCAACCTATATCCTCCTCTTAAGAACCATATAAGCTTTTCCTTACAGTAAATCTGGTATGAATCAGAGATTCCTTTTACAATGCCTACATTTAGCTCTGCAATATTCATATGCAAATATTTTCTTTTAAAAACGAGTGGCTCAAACACAAACTTTCCTTTCACATCTCATTTTCACATCATATTATTCTGACAGTTGAGTGCATTGAAAAGGTAAGCTCATATTCCAACTTAGCAGAAAAAAATTGATACATTTTATTAGCTGATTATTTCTACAATAATAGACTTGCAAAAAAGCTACCCACGGATTCAGTTATCAACGGAAGATCTGCTTTTCGAAGCATCTGTTGGTGATCCAGCTATCAAATTAGCAACATTGTCATAGACTGTCGGCTTAATGTTATCCTTGCCAACAATTTTATAACTACATTTTAAAAGGGCAATTACTCCACAGCTGTTGATTGATACTAAACTAACTCTATCCTTGTGCAGTTTAAATACTGCAAGTGCTGTACCTGTTTCCATTTGAATTATTAATGGTATTGACTATTACAGTTATCTTTTCATTTGTTTTAAGACAACTTAAGATGACAACGGCATACAATGTCTGTGTCTTTTTTATGATACATCATTTAAACTGTATTCTTTTAAGTTGTTCTACTTTAAATATGGAGAATTCGGGGAATTATAGAAAAGTGCCTCTTGCTCATGTCTACTTGCCTTCCCTCTCCAACATGTATTTTCTCCATAACATACCTGACAGAGTCTCCACATTCAGGAACGTGCTATTAGCATCAGACCCCTCCGCAGACAGCAGAGCCTGTGAAGTCCACTAGTGCGCAGAGCACCGAATGCCAAAACAACTTTATCACCTACCCACCATAAAGTGTTGGACAGCACCTAGTTGGCTTTAATTAAACTACAAAGACTGAAATCCATGTTAGAGAATTAGTTTGGATCAAAACAGACACAGAGAATACGGACAACGGAGAAGAGCAACCGAATTCTCCCTACCTATCACTTCCAGTATGGCTCTCTAGCAAATGGTATTTCACACTTTCCTCTGAAGTCTCCATTTTTCATTGTCAGAAAGGACATAGGATAGGACAGACAGTAACCTATGCCAGTAAGACTACTACAGCGGACTGGCATAACCACAACTTATTCATGGTCCTGATCATTTTCAGATTTCAATAATTGTTATTTTATAGATACAGAAAGCATGACATAAAAGTCAACGTTTTTATCAAGTTCCAATCACAAATGCTGTATCACTCCCCAGCAAAATAAAAAAAATAACTTTAACGGGAAAAAAGAAAGAGGTTGGATGAATTGTGAAGCTGCTTCCAGAGAAAATGGAGTGCCTCAAGACTGTTCTTTAAAATAGGAGCTCTTGGATAGTTAATTTTAGTTTACAATTTACAGAACTATATTAAATAAATGTGTCATTTGTGATGCATTTCATTCAGATTACTACTCTGGTTCCAAATGATTTTGCTTGTATTCTGTAGTTCTAAAAATTACAGATATTGCAACACTATTAAAGCAGTAATCTTTATACTTTTTATTAACTTATGTAGCACTTAATGAAATGAGGGAGCTCTGCACCTTTGATTAAATATTGGTGGTAAAACTAATTAAATATATTCTAACCTGTTAACAAACGACTCAAATCATTAGTTAAATTTTTGATAGTGTTCCAACCTGTTACCTAATCAAGCCCGTAGGTACTAATAATTTGTTCAAACAAATAGCCTTGCACATCCCCTTCATTTAACTAAATATGTTAATTAAGTTGTTCTTGTTATCTTAATCTGCAACAATGAAAACACACATGTCAATCTCTGTTGTTCAAGTAAGATCCCTATAATCTTGTGACTTTACCTCTTAATGGCTAGGTATATTTAAAACCTCTAGAGTAGCCAAGTTAATTCCACTGTATAATAGTCACTGTTGTAAATTTGACTTTTATTGCATTCTAATTCTCAGCACCAATTAGCACACTTTATGACTCCATTTGGAACAGCTCCAAGTTTATAACCATATCACTACACTTTATAATTACTTTATTTAAACAGCCTGACTTAGACCCTTGCTGCTGTAAGGTGGTCTGCTATCAAGTTCTGGAAATATTGCATATATTAAACAGATGTCAACACTACATATTTTTAATTAGCTGCTCTTACTTTGTAACATTTACTCAAGCTCCTGAGTACGGGAGCCACTTAGGGCCAGGCAGATATGATGTCATTCAGACTGGACAAAAGGGGCACAGTGGCCATGGGAACAAAAATAATAAAAGGTCACAGTCAAGTTTAAAAGTGGAATAGCTACAAGACACTTGAGGTAATAGCTTGACAGTGTAAATGTGGCACACAACAGAGAAGTGCGTAGTCCATGGAAATCCTCTCGGGTTTGTCCTTGGCTTCCAGCACACAGAAACGCAGAGATTTTGATAAGCACATTGATCTTGTAACTTGCAATCTGCTACTGTGGCAACAAAAATTTCATTTTATCAAGGTCCAAGGAAGTAGTCAGAAGTGCAGATTAAATATGCAGTGGAAGAGTACTGCACCCTGCTTTACTCCCCTTCCCCAGCCCAGCACTGCTTCTTCACCCTGCTTCTTCATATGAAGGCTAAAGAGACGAGAAAAGTAGATCATTCGTAGACTCGGACTTGCTGCCATTTATTGAGACGATTACTCTACTCCAGACCCATTTACAGTTCTGGTTTCGCTAAGCGCCAGCAGTCCAGTGGACTGGGGTACCCACCTCTGACAAATCCCTGAGCTCACAGAGGCCTCACAAATCGCTCAAAAAGGGTATAAACATTATATATATATACACACCTTAGGGCCCCTGTGGAAACAATGCAGGGACTGAGAAAGATATTTGTGGTAAATAACTAACTATTTGATAAATAACTATCTCACCTTTGCTGTTTCTGTGTTTTGGCTTTGTCATCCCCCAAAAAGCTCTCTGCTATAACTCCTGTTGCAACATTTCAGACCAGTTTATAATCATTCCTAGAAAATGAAGTCCTAAGTTTGCCCTTTGGAAAAGAAATTTAATAAACAATTTTGTTCAGCTACATCCACATGAAAGAAGATATGGAAAATTGCATCAAGAATTTGAAATGAAACATTTCTATTTTTCCCCATATTTTTTCAGCCAATTACTTCTCAGCTTGCATTTTGAGGAGGAAATACACCAACATCCAGTAAGGATCCAAAGATACAGCAATTGCACTCCTCTAACAGCCAAACTTATGGGTGCCTAAGGGAAATTAAGCTAGTTATTATTGTGTAGTGAGATAAAAGCCTGGATAATGAATGAGAAAGGTATTATAAGACTGACTCCTGACCCGTTTCTAAGGCAGCCAGAAAGAAACCTTTTGTGAGCCAGGTGTTATATTGACAGAAGCATATATTTTATTTATAAATATATAAAGGGGATGGGGGGGACTTGATCTGCAGGCAAAGGCAGAAAAATTGCTTTAGCTGTTATTTTCTGCTGGCTGTCAGAAAGAAGTGTAGGTTTTTTGCTTTCACTGAGAATGAGTTACTTCCAGACACTATTAAAACCTCAGGAAAAGACAGAAAATTAGTATATCTACCATCTCCACAGGACACCTGCTTAAAAAAAAACACCGGTTTAGTTTCATGGTTCCATCTTTTCTTGGCATAACATTAGTAGCAGCAACAATAAAAAGCTTTATTTAAGCTCTACCACTCTAATTTTCATCATAGTTAAGGAGAAGGTTGCTCAGGGACTTTGCTCGCTGCAGCTCCCGGGTGGCGGGAGAAGAGCGAGGGCCTGTGAGGCACCATGCAGCCCCCACATTGGAGAAACGCGGGTGTCCCCTGCTCTGGCCATCGCCTGGGAGCTGGAGAAAAGGTCCATGCTGTCAGGGGACATGCAACTGCAGCAGGAACCAGAGGGTCCATCCTGGGGGCCTCAAAAAGGTGAGTGCCAGGATAAAGCCACAGCCACCCCTCGGGTAATAAAGCCTTCACTCCTTTCCCTACAGAGAAAGCAAACTGTAGCTGAGGAGAAGATAAATGAACTCAAACTAGGCAAAATTCACCAGCATAAAAGTCTATGAAGTTCATAAGTCCCATGCGGATTTTCAAATGATCTTTACAGATTTTTATCCTTCTGCTAAAATTCAAAACCATGTAAATTTTGCTTTAAGTTTCATTTTGAAAGACCTGCACAGTCTTACTGAATATATTTCAGAAAATTAGCACAATACAGCCAAGTTTTTTGACACATTATGTTCTACAAAAGCTAAAGCTTTTTTAGTCTTATTTTTAATCTATTTTCTGAAGTCAATAAATCTCATGTGAACATGCTATGTTTTTGCATGCTTCCTTCTGCCTCTCACTTCCTCCAAACAAGTAACTTTCCAACTTAGCAATGCATTTTTATCAAACCTGAAGATAATTGAGGTCTTCAAGAGAATTAAGTTTCTACTACCATCATTCCTCAGAAGTTGTAACCATTAAGACCATTGAATTTTTTTTCTCAATTACATTCAATATTTTGGCACTTTCCTAAGTGAACCCAAGTATGTCACAGAAATTTTAATTGCCAGCAAATAACTATGAAGTTTGGAAAAAGCACACAATATAGCAGAATATCTGCTTGATTATTCTCTTTGTAGAATATGAAGGAAATATAAATAAATAGCTGCTTTAAACCAAACAGCAAACGAGCAAATTAGAAAAGTGTAACTAGGCTATATTTTAAAAAATTGAAAAAGTAAAAAACAAATTCCACCATCATCTAATGACAACTATTGCATGTGTCCCCTAAACAAGTCTGCATGTTATGTTCGCAACCTGGTGACAAAATAAAATTTTCAGTGACTGTAACATGAGTCTAATGTCCTTGCCAAGGCAAAAGCTTTTGACAAATCTGATTATCTGTTTTGCTTGGAGGTGCACTTAATCGACTTACCACTAATTTCTGAGATGTCTTGGGTTGGTTTTGAGGCCCTCCCACACCCCATTTTTGCCTCTATTGTTTAAGATGATGCAAAATTGGTTGTTATGCAACAAAGCAATTCAAATTTAACGCATCAACCATTCCATTTTAGAACTCATACAACATGTACAACATATACAACATGTTTTTTATCATGTGTCCATCCTATCTATCTGTTTTAGTTCTGAGAAATATAATGCCAGGAAATTGGAAAAGTGTAAAATGGAAAAAATTAGGTCAACTGCAATTTTTTGGCTGAAAAATATATAATGTAAAATTGGCAAGGCAGCTGTGGGGAAAGCAGTAGGGAGATTCAGGAAGTCGGCCAGCAAAGAAAAGTACATGTACCTCCTCTAGATGGTAAAAGGGTCAGGTAGCATATAAAGTGGGTATAAAAAGATCAAATGGTAAAAAGCAATTAACCCCTTGGCACTGGGAATTGGGATTTCCTGACACCAACAGCTAATGCTGGCCTTAAGGGGTTATAGGATCAAATAATAAGACAAGTCCTGAAATAAAAGCTATCATTTTAGGCAGTGAGGGAAAGCATTTCAAGTACATACTGGGCTGCCAGTCTAATATGGTGAAGGGGGAAGGGTGCAGAGGAGAAACACTCTAAAAGATAAATGGTAAAAATAGTTTTCCCAATTTAAACTCAGACAGATTTCTTTCAACCAAGCTTTTTTTCTTTTTAAATTGAACACAGTGTTTTGCCCTATATTTCTGTGGTGTGTGACTTAATCCAACTCTTCTTTGATATAGAGAAGGATTTACTGCCCATTTTCTGAGCAAGTTCCCTCTTATTTAGTGATCAGCTTCTGAACATTGTCAATACAAGCTGGAGGTGGTTTATTTTATGGCCTTAAACATTCTTACTTTCCTTCCACAAAAAAGGCAAATGACAACAGAGAAGTTCCTCAACATAAACAGCAACATTAGATGATCAACCTATCTGAGAAGTGATAGGAGAGTCACAGCCATCAGCCTAGACTTATGGGAGGTGGAGAGATCATTTGTCTCCTTTAAAAAGGCCATTCTTTCCACAACATCTCAGGACCTCAGGTTATTCACTGATATTCTACTGTTTTCATATTTCATAATTTATAGCTTTAAATTACTGATGAAAAGCTAGATAATTTGTATAAAATAATTATGGCATTTTCAGACTAGTTGATAAATTATAACATGGATACTCTTTCCAAACACGGGATGAAGCTGACAGTTTTTCTTCAGTGCAAACTAAACACTCAGAATGGGTTATATAAATGCTGATCTTGCAACAAATCTTCAACTGATGTAGATATTCCTAAGTCTTCTGAAATTAATGAAGCTTCATTGATTTCCACTAGTTGAAAATCCAACATGTTGGTTCAAAAACTTTCAACCTTTTTCAGTATAACTTAATCTCTTATCCCACTGAAAAATTAATATTAAAATAATTTTTGGCATAAACAAGCATTTTGTTTGAAATTTTGTTTATGGATACAGGGTTCTTCCTTCTCTGTTAACTATCTATAATCACACATTTTAATGGAGATTCAGAAAAGGAATTCAGCTTCTATAATGAAGTGTTATGCATCTGAGGGCCAGAGATACTTTAGGCAGACTGATTTCCACTATTTGCTGTGAATCTATTATTCACAGCATTGGTATTCTGCAAGAGTGCTGCGGTAGGAAGAACTCCCTGAAGAAACCAGGTTGGCTTCGCTGTAGGCTGCACCTTTGAAAAAGCTGCCAAATACAAACTGCTGACTACAAAGTGGTAGCGAACATTTAAAGGGTGCATGCAATTTGTTTGGTACCCAGTTACATCTCCTGCATATGGTTGCTCATGTTTGGTCATACCAGCCAGCCTGCCAGCAGTGAGGCTATTTATACCTACAAAATAGGGCCTCAAGAGACTGAAATTTCATGCAGTAGACAGATACCATGAAATAGGTATTGGAAAGACCCAAAGGTATTGTCTGCTCCCTTTGTATTGTCATGGCTTCAATTTTGAACTGTGCTCAGTGAATTCAGTGAGAACATCTCCATCATCTTCAGTGGTACTAGTGCAAGCTCTGATGGAGCAAGGCCTCTTTTAGTATTGCCAGAGGAGAACAAAGACTGAAGAATTCCACAAAGATTAAAAGCAGTAGAAAGAAAGAAGGGGAAAAAAGACAGAAACAATACAGAAGTACAAAATATAAAAGTAAAAGAAAAATGAGAAGGAAAAAAGACCAAGTGCTAAAGGATCCCACAGTGATATAGTACTAAAGAGTGACAGTGAAGAGACAAGCTGCCTGTCACATAAACATGAAACTGCTGCTCTACAAAAAATTGTTGCCAGTTTAAAAAAAAAGATTGCTTACTGTAAGCAGAGGATTGAGGTCAACCCATCACATTGTCAAAAATAAGAAGCAACACCTGAAATGCCTCCTTGCCAGGTTGCCTGAAAACATATCCCAAATCTCTGATGAATAATGTAGAATTTATTCCTTCTAGACCATGTAGGCAACCACAGTCCGTTCTGCTCTCAGTGCAAAGATGTAAAAGGAAAAGAGAACACGCCCATACAGAAATAATTCATAAAACCAATTACTTCAAAGGTAACAATGGTAAGTGAGGGAAAAGCTGGACATCACTCTCTGCTTTTAATTGCTTTGGTATAATTTATAATAGACTTTGGTTAACAGTTTGAGTCAAACTACTAGAAGCTCAGCACTAAAACATTAGATCATTTTTGGATTTAAGCATCTTCATCTGTTCAATACTAGAGGGCACATATTCAAAAAAAAAATGTTGTAGACCTCTGGAAGTAATTAAAAGCTCTAATCACAGAATGAAACTCTGTTCAGTGACATGCTATATAAACAAAGCAAACGACTCCTAATCCAAAGGGTAAGCAGTTACACAAAGCATATTAGAGAAGATGCAGTAATGCTACAGTCTTCTCTTGACTTTTTTCTTTTTTTTTAAGGAAGCTTTGCAAGGTCCAGCTTTTGCCTAAATTAGTCAAAAAATATGACAAGAAAAAGAATCAACATAGGTCAAAAGCTGCAGAAGGAATGAACTTTTCACCTGCACAGCTTAAAATGGGTACAGAACAGGATGAAACTGTTTTAGACAACTACAGGACATAAAAATTAGGTTAAATTTTAATCTGCCCAGAAACAGTATGACAAGTTGAATATGTCCACTTATATGTCACTGTATTCGTGATCAGATTTTTTCAGGGGGCTGTGCTCCGACACCATGCTCCCTTGCAATGATCTCATGATCATAATGAGGTTCCTATGCGCAGACCATAATAATTTAATATAATTCAATACCCGAAGCTTTGGCAAGAGTTAATCCATATAGAATTAGCCAGACAGGCTTGCACCCTACCACTGTTTCTTAGCCTCTTAAAACTTACAAGAATTAGTATTAAGATTTTTTTCTAGGATTTTTTTCTTAATACTTTCTTCTTTTTTTTCATATATATAATTTACATTTTTATTTCATGCAAGATCTTTTGCATCATTTTGATTCATTTGTTATATTCCAAGATTAATATTTTCAGTTAAATTCTCTTAAAATGATCTCTTTAGAATACTTCCTTTTTGCTTTCTTTTTGCCTGGAAGTTAGTCCTTGAACTCTCTTTGTTCTCATTTCATGTCTAGGCATCAGCAATGTGCAGAGGAAACCAGAGTCCTCTGGCACATTAAACAGTCGCATGATAACACAGATAGGACAAGTAATTGAAAAGCAGTTACCAGACATTAGAATATATACAATTCAGAATTTGCCTGCATTATATATAATTTTTACTGAGCCACTTCTTTGGTCCTAAATGTCTTCCATGGAAAAAAAACAAAAGGAAGAGCCAGAATAGATTGCCCAGGCCAGTTTATATTTAGGCAATAAGATTGGCCACCTCATCACCCAAAGAATGAGAAGCAGGTTTAGCTTCTAATGCCTGAAAGGATTTCAGGGGGCCCATCCCTTGTCGTGAGTCAAAACGTGTCACCTGGAAAGCCTTGGAGCCAGAAGCTCCTGCAAGCTGCTGCTGTGGGATTCCTCTAATGGAATGAAAGACTCATGGGAAGCTGCTGCCCGAAGCTCTGTGAAATGCACACAGCACCATCCACACACGTTACTCCACCTCTCCAAAATTTGAGGATCAAAGAATAGCTCTCTCTTCACATCATACAGAAAAGGAGAGAACTACGTAAGCACTCATGCCATGAACATCCTCCCAGCTCTGGTCATATCTTACAGTGACTACATAACTCCTACTTTATCTAACTTTTGTAAAGGTCCATATATGGTAAATAATAATAAGAAAATTAGGGCTGAGCCAGAGAAGTCTGTCTCTCTGTACAGGACAATATGTATAATACTTAAAAGAATTCCTGACAGATGTTCAAGTTTTAAAAAACTTGAACATTTTTATTTTTAAAAAAACATTTTATTTTTAAAAAACTCCCCCCATGATGGGGATTCCATAGCCTCCATAGGCAAAACATGCTCATGCTGAAGTATCTTGCCCCAGCTTCTTCACTGAAATACTCCCTACTGCAATCTGAAGCCCATTACCACCTCTCTTGTCCACTCTGACTATGGAGGAAAAAAAAGTATTTCCTTCATCTTTCCAGAAGCCTTTTGCACTTTTTGAAAATATCACCCATTGTCATCTTTACAGTCTTCTCCTTTCTAGACCAAACAAATCCAGCTCTCTCATTTACTTTTCCTAGCCATACTTCCTAAATGTATGAACATCTGATGCCCCTTTGGACCTCTTTCCAGTACATACACATTTTTATTGAAGGAATATACTATTTGAATAACATTATTAGCTTGCATTCAGTTTGTGATTGGTTATTACCTGATATTACCTGAAGATTTTTTTTTTTTTTTCAAAACTGTTCTTAGCAAGTTTTTCTTCAAATCTCATTCTCCAACTCATGTTCATGCAGCTGGCCACTTGCAAATGTAGCATATATCCTACTTATTTCATATAATTCCCTCAGCTTGTCAAAAACATTTTGAATTCTAGTCTACTGAATGCCTGTAGCCCTTCCCAACCTCATAGTATCTGCATGTGTAATGAAACAAAGAAATCGTTTATCCTCCAAGCCATTGATAAAAATATTGAATCAGACCAGACACAAAAGCACAACATCTGGAAACATGGATGGAAGAAGCATTAATCCCAGTATTTTCTCCACTGAACTTAACAGTCCTCCTAATAGTCACACAGTTCACATAAAAACAAATCACTCAAGCAATTAATAATAGTTGGTTGAAACTGATACTCATCACTGCAAAAAGTAGATCCTCATCTAAAATGGATTAGAGGAGAGGTAACAACATAGTTACTTTTTACCTGTATTGAAAGTTAGCATGCAACCTTTCACCCCAGTGAGGACAGCCCAAGCCTAGAGCTCACAGAGGCAAAATATCAAAAGCAAAATTGCTAAATGCACATCAGAGGTAATTAACTAGATCTGTCAGAGAAACTTTCCTACCTTATATTTGAGGATAAGCAGAAAAGTATGAGGAGAAACAAGTTCAGAATTTTAAAAATGCATTTGCATTAGAAACATCAGTATCTAACAAGGAAGTTGACTTAAGGTATTGATACACCATTTTAAAGCAAGTACTCAAGAGAATTTTTCAAAATAAAAACAAACAAAAGATCCCTGATCCTAGCTTGAAATTGATTTGTCAGAAGAACAGATACTATTTCATTCTGGTGCACAAAAGGCCTAGGACTGATATGGCAATTTTGTAAGCAATACATAAAACTTCCACAAACTGTGGAAGTTCCACTTTGAGAGCAGTACATTTTTCCACATTATTCCCATTTGAAACCTGTTTCATGACCTGATTGCTCCGCTAATTAAGAACCCATTTTTGTAATTCCAAACTAACTTTACAGCTGGGGAGTTCAAAGCTGTTTCTTCTTGTGCCAACACTGTTTTTCTGCTTAAATAGTTATTTTCCCTCCCTGGTGTTTATCACTGTAATATATTTACATGAAGTAATCACATCCCTTCTTAACCTTTGCTTTCTAGGACTAAACAAGCCAAGCTTGCTTACTCCCTGTCCTTTCCCCAGGTGATCTGCAGCTGCTCTATTTTCAATTAATCTTTGTTGAACGTGGTTGACCAGAATAGTTCACAGAGATCCAGATTATGTCTCACAAAGGCCTTGAGCTATCAGACTGATATTTCAGGTAAAGATATGAAGTGCCTCATCTAATACCCTTATCCCAAAATGAGGAGCATCACTTGCAAACAGCCCCCTCTGCCAAAGGAAGGGCAGAGTCAGCACCACGCCGGCCTTATGAGCTCCCTGCTAGAACACTCTCTCAACGCAACACGACTTCCAATTCTTTACTGCCTTCCAGACAGATGAGATCTCTTGTGTTTCCTCAAACGTCCATACCACTCTGATATAAATTGTTTCCTGCTAGGTCAAAAACTGTTTGATGAAAAAGCACGTTTGCTATAATGTTTGAGTATCATGATCAGGATCATAACCCTACCTTCACAGTATTTCTTCTCCAAACTGTATTTGAGAAGTTAGAGAGTTAGGAACCCTCACCTCCCAGGACTCCTTTTAAGATCAAATAAAGCTATGCCGGTGTAACAGCAGCTCCACCTTCGGGGTGCCTCCAACCAATGCCGCTGTTCTGAATGCAGGAGCTTCCTAGGGAGCAGGCGAAGATGATGACAAAAATGAGTAGATTGTGCACCAGTGGATCAAGTAAAGCTTAAAGTATGTAATAGCTTATTTGAAGCTCCTCCAAATAGCTCAGAGCCATACTTTGTGAAAGTCTGCATGGAAATAAGACTCATTTCTTTAAAATTTAAATTCTTCATTTATATCAAGTAAAGGTACTGATATTCTTACACAAGGCAAAAGAGCTTTTCAGTGAATATTTTAGTATCAGACTACACTGTTAGGCAAATTGTAAGAACACAACCCTGATTCCATTAGTATAAAGGCAGATATGTGTTCTTCCACTGTTTTCCTTTAGGGATACACAGTAGCCAGCATGATACCAATTTTAAATTCTGTGGACCAAATGTTCTTGAATGTATGTACCAACTGATCATAAAGCTGCAAAGAGCATTCTTCATGTGAGGTGTTCTGCATGCAAGTCGGGAAAAGTATGAGCAGGAAGCTCATTTATGCTCTGTTTTCAGATGGTTTGTGAGCCAATGGATTTGTATGAGAAAATTGTTGCTTTCGTGCAAACTGTACCCACTAGACATTTTTGAATAAAAAGACAACCTGGGATAAATTGTTTTTTTCAAGTGTTGTTCTCTATCAGTATCTTCACCCTTTTCTCTTCATCTGATTACCCCTAGGAGATTAGTGATTCTAACAGATTTTTATTTACTTTTCAACAGCCATTTCCTCCCCTCCCCTCACAAACATTTCAATGGTGGAGCATTCGCATCATCACAAGCAAGCACTTTTGCTTCTTTTTAGGAGCTACCACTATGAAAGACATCAGAGCTGATTGGCATTTGCAGCAGACTAAGACCAGGTATGAAACTCATCATGTCTCAGCTAAGGAGCAACAATCTCCACCTGCATGGTGAATACACACACTATATGCTGAAAATTAGCAGTGATGCCTGTTGTGTATATTAAAGCACATATATCTCTAGTGATGTTAAGGTGGATTGAGAAAATCTTAAACTCAGTTGCAGTTTTGGCACAAAGACTGAGTTTTTCCCGTCACTTACACTGCGAGGCTAATTTCTGCTTACCACATTACTTTTCTCCCCCTCTGCTCTTGAAAATATTTCTGCAAGCTATCAGAGGGTACTGAAGGTACTGAGGTTAGGAGATTAGCAAACCTAATTATGTCTGTTACAGTCAATGGAGAGAGAAGGCCTTCTCCAAAGAGCACTTCAAACAAAAGTCTAAGTGCGCTGAACCATCCTTTAAAGGAGGGCGTCTTCCTTCCCTATTGACTATGACCACGTATACTTAAGACAAGTGCAAAAACTAGAATATATAAATGCCATCCACAGTTACTGTTGAAAGACTTTTCCTCCATAATTTATAAAGGTAAAAAAAAAATGAGGTAAGACCTTGTGACAAGGTAAAGGCACTGTTGTCTGCAAATGGTTAAGAGATCTTAGCTGATTACAAAAACCCCTCTGGGCAGATGATCATAGAAAAGTAACAGAAGCTAAGTCAAAGCTTTCTTTCTTATGTCCTGGCTTAAAAACAAAATTCCTTTTTGATATCATTATTGCTAGTTAACCAACCAGGTGTGCTGCGAAGTCCTCAAAAAGCTCTCAGTTTTAGAAATCTAGGTCCATTCCTCAAACAGTGAAAGTATTCACTGCTATGATTCACTCTCCGCTTTTAGATACAGTGCATGCAATCTTTTCCTCAGTGATAAGTTTTATATTCTGGAATATTTCTCTTTCCCTGCAAAATGGTTCAAAGAGTTCCTCATCCGATGGCTTTTAGTAGTCCACAGCTCTTTCATCTATTCAGGGCTGGGGATAATAGGAACTCATGCTGTCCTTGCAAAAAAAAAAAAGTCATGTGTAATCTGAAATGCCTAATCATAAGATAAAGAAAATATACTACCAGCTTCTGATGTGAGGCTGGTGAATTAGCAATTTTTGAGTTTTATTCTAGAATCTGTAATTGAACAATATAATGTGGCAGGGATCAGTTTGGAAACACTGCATGAATATATGTTGTATTATTATTAATTTCAAATAATATTGTCCAAATTAAGGATTCAGAAAAAAGCATCCACGCATATCTATTTCAAAATATGTACTGTTTTTATACGTATTCTGTAGAAAGGATCCCCTCCCCCCCCGTTTATCCCTGTATTACCACAAAATGACAGCTACAATTATACAGGAGAACCTCCTCCCACCTCCCCGAAGGATGGAAATTACAGCAGGAGACAGTGTGAAAACCAGGCAAGTGCTTGTTTAACACTGTCCGAATGCTTTGCAAGTAAGGTGCCGCTCAGCTGGGGCTCTTCTTGCAGCCACACAGAACAAAGGCTCATGTGCATGCAAAGCAGGCTGATAAACAGGCCCCCGGTCTCCCCCATCCGACGCTATTAACCACCAGACCCGCGATGGCAGGGTGCGTCTCAGGACCTTCACCCGTCCCTCTGGAGGAGCCCGAGGACCAGGAAAGGCTTTGTCAAAGATAAAGGAGCAAACCAAAAAGTACATAATAAAGTCCTCCCTGCTCCTAGGGAAAGAAATCTATGGCAGTAAAACTTTTAAAGTATTTTTTCTGTGTTAAACAGCCTGCTTTTTTACATAAAGGAACCAGGATGACAAAGTCCTCTCTCTCACACACAAAACCTTTAAAAAGCTGTTTGAAAAGCTTTACAATTTTTACAAAGAGGCTTCCTGCAGCCCTTTGAGAAGGCAAACAGCGCTTTTAAGTGTTATATTTTTATTCTTTTCAACTTGTAGATAAAATCTGGGTCTGGTGGAGAACATCCCCCACATGCATTATATTGTTTTGCAAGGGAGGTTAAGATAAATTTATCTCACTGATAGCATCATAAGTAGTGGGCAGGATAACGTATGTCACACAATCTCACTACAGTAAAACTAAAAAAGCAAAGTCTGCAGAAGTGAGAGCAGTTTCAGATAAAAATATAATTTCATCAAGATTACTAACACAATTAGTTTAATAGTACAGCAATTACGCAACTCCTTTACTTCCAAAAACACATATGCAGATGCTTATAAAGTCAGTGGGACTAAATACCTGCTTAACATTCCCAATAAGGATATTTTCTTCAGTTAGTATCTAAGGTACCAGGATTTCATCTCTGACCTCAAAGAAATCAGTAAGATTCCTTGCAGGGACAACTTTTCACTGTGACCTCAGTTTCTTTGAATAATCCCATTCATGTTAGTGGAAACTTCTCCTTTGCTGTGAAGATACAGTAATAGACATTTCAGATCTAAATAGCTCTTACAGCTAAGCAGTTTGGATACTGAATCCTTATATACCAGATTGCACTCGCTAAATCACATAAAAGATTGGGGTCTTTGACACCCCCAGCAGTACAAGAGGTACCAAAATGGTTCACTTTTTTTTTTTTTAAAACTTTTTCTTTTTTTTTTGTTACTTTTTGTTACCTAACCATTAAGAAAAGTACGGATGCTATCACATCACGTGCCCAAAAGTCACATGCAGTTCCCTTCTGTTCACTGACCTAGTATGAATCTGAACTGATATTGAGGCATGGTATTTTAAATCTGCATGCCTTATGCTGACGTATGTTTAAACTGCAAACAAGACATTTCTAAGTTTTAATAGCTCTTTGATTCAACTGGGATTTAGGCTGTGCTTAAACATCAGCATGCGTTAAGCTTTATTACAGGGAGAGAGGTATGGTTCTTAAATCTTGCTATCCATTACAAGATAAAACTCACCAACACCTGAGTCTTCTGCACAGTTCATACAGTGCTTTTCATATGAATACATGCCTTCAAGCCTGCTGATTTTGCTGAAATAATATACATTTGACACTTAAAATTTCAACTTGCCTTTAGTTCCAGCACTTCCCCCCGCATCTCCATCCAGCAGGGGGTCTTCTGCTGAAAAAGTATCAGTCACTTGCTTCACTGATTCTTTGCAGGAGCCATAACACAGCCCCAGAGGGTATCATTTGGTCATATATGCATATTTGCAATGGAAGAAAGTAAGATGACCAACCAATGAAAATTCATTACATGAAGCATTTGGGGAATAACAGTAACCTGACCACTGTCACTGGTGCGCATGTTGCTTAGCACAACTGTGAGGCAGCGCAGGGAACCACAGAACCTGACAAATTAAGAGGGTTTTAATTGGTTTTAAATTCAATAATATTTTCTTAAGAAACCAAAAATAGACTTCATGTGCTAGCTCCAGTGGCAACTATCCAAGTTCAAAATCAAAGACTATTAACATATGAGAATATATCATATCAAGGGGTAACTATGCCGTTATAAACATGGTTATTTGCCTGTATTGCCAGTTTATGCAGTGCCAATTACCCACTGTCTGATTAACCTTTAAGACACAATTCTAGTTTTAGCTCTGAGGAAGACATTTCTGAAGACATTTTCTTAACTTATTAAGGTAAATATGATGTATGGCATTAATTTAACAGGACATGGAATTATTTCAGGCGTGCAGGAAATGAAATTCAATTTCCAAATGTATCAAAAATGCATGCAGGTTAAAACTTGCACAGAACTCACCTTGGAGAAGGCTCAAAATCAGTTACTCAGCTGATCTGAGAATACGAAAGGAGTCATACGTCAATTATTAGAATCCTTTCCTGAAAAACCTACATGTATAACCAAAGTACTCCAGCCAGAAGCTAGCTAAATGAAAACACTCTACACATTCTTAAAGCATAGGTATCATTCTTACAGAAATGTTTACTTATGTGAAATCTTAATATTCATACTGTTATTTAGATCCATCTGGAAATAATCCTGCATATTAAAGTGGAATGCATCTGCAAGGAATTTATTTTGATTTGTAATAAGCATACTCCACAAAGATTTGGGATGGTGACAGGAATTATCCTTTGCACAACACTTTTCACATTTTTTGACCTTAGAAGTCTGTCTCTAAGCCTAGATCTGTTCTGGAAATTCTAAAATCTTGAACATAGCAATGATATTTAATTTACCAATATAGTACTTTGTTCTACAGATGCATAATATGCCTCAGAAATAGGTAATATTTTAGAGTTTATTAGCAAATGCGACAAAGTTGTAACTAAATGTCTTTTAATACCTTGTTTCCATTTTCTTACAATAGGTGAAAAAATTACCTTTAGGCTGTTTTTCAACCCAAAGACTGCAAAATTTCTTTGCACCCATAAAATCTAATAAAAATTAAATCTGACAAAAATGAGATCTAATGAGTGAAAAATAAATCTACTCACTGGCTCAAATGGAGACAAAGAATAATACAGACTTTTGACAAAAGACTAATACTAGGCTACTTTTTTTTCTTTTTTTTTTAAATAACAGTTGTGTATACAAGGATTTATATTTACCCGTGCACAGTTTGTATACTGACTGGTTCCTACATTTCCACAATGCACTGCACTGGGACAACAAATATTTGCACACTCTCCCTCTGGAACAGTACACAGATTTAGATGGAACATAAAAACACATGCCTTGGTTGAAATTGCAACATTTACTACAAATGGTAAGATAGGCAGTATGCCACCACCTATTCCACTGGGCACAGTGGTTTTCACTACAGGACATCCAGTATCACCCAGTCTGTCAGGTATGAGGGAGTCATGACTTTCTGCCATAAATCCATGCCACCACGGAATTCTTCCTACCGTTTCCACATTGTGCCTGAATGGCCTTCATCAGACAGGCATATTTCAGGCAGTTGTGAAGCTCCATGATTTTTTCCTTTCCTTCAACAATAATTGTGTCAACTTGGGCTATTCTCCAAATAAAGATCCATACACATTTTGAGAGTTCATCAAATAATTTAAGACACACTCACGAATCTGGCATCTCCTTTCCTTTCTCTCATTCCACCACTGTCTTTTTGGGGGGCTAGCAGAGAAAACTTTGTATTACGCTGACATGATCCACTCAAAGTAATAGAGTGGCCGTAGGACCAATTCATATTCTTGACAAGTTCTCAACTAAAAATTGGCAAAGTCGTCATTAGTCTGGACTTGTACAGTCTTCTGTTTGCTCCATTTGCCAGGCTTTTTTATGACCTCTAGTAGGATGAGATAGAATTGTAATATATCAGGTTAGCACAACCCTGCACATGATTTTTTATATGGGCCAGCCAAATCCCCACCTTGGAGTTTGATGGGGCTTTTTTTTTTTTTTTAATGTACAAGTTGGAAAAAATATTCACATTTTTAGCATTTAAAAAGATATAAACAATTTTTGGTATAAATAGTAACAGAATAAAGGACCAAACATAAAAATCTAGTGGCAGACTTCTGGTAAACCTCAAGATAGCTTCAAGGATAATCTTGAAGGTAAGACCAGGTAAATGCCTATACCTCTGATTCAAAAAGTAAACAATACATACTTGCTTATGGATGTGCTGTTCCAAATTATTCACACATGAAATTATTCCCGAAAAAAGAGTGCCTTTTTACTGATTGACATAATCAACTTTCAAAGTAGCTTAAGTTTAACAGAACACATTGCTATGAATAATGGTAAAGAACTAGTAAACTTCATGTGTGCATCCTACCAAAGTTAATATAAACTTTTACATTTAAGCAAGCTTCTATAGAGCTGCCACTTATTTCATGTTCAGGGAGAATGGAGCTATAGCAATGAAAGGGAGAATCTCCATGAGCCATCCGTGCTCTGCAATGAGCCCACAGCGCCATTAGCGCCCCTTGGTCTGAGGATCTGCTCTCCTCGGGCTTGCCCCGTATTGTGTTGACCACCTGCACACTCAGAGCTGCAATATCTAAACCTTGTGTATCCATGGAAACGCAAAGTTGTTCCCAGCATGGCTGCTGATCAAAAGCCATAGGAGCCCTCAAATAAGACCTCCCCTATCTACCCATTTTAAAGAAACTGTGTTGATGGGCCTATCCACTTCACTCCCCCATCAAGTCAGATTTTACTACATGGATTTTACCACATTGGCATCCATGGAAATACATCATCATTCAGGTAGTAGGAAACTTATTCAATGTGTATGAAGGATCAGGCAACAGCTATGACATGGAAACTGGACTGTGATTTGGCAGACCATCATGTCAAGAGTCCAGTAACTGCTGTTACGAAGTTACATCACCTCGGCCTTTGGTATGAGGGTGAGTGATCTGGCTTGTCTGGACCCTTGCAGGAATGAACTTAAAACTTGAGGATTCACTCAAAGACTTAAAAACAAACAAACAAAACCCTCCAAACACAAAAAACAACCAACCAACCAAAAAAACCCCACAACCCGCCCAATTCAACCTCATGTTCTCTTCTTTCCAGAATTTTCTCACCTATACGAGTCCACAAAAAGAGAAAAGAGATTGACAATCTCAGAGAGAAATATGATGAATGCCACTATACATGTAATCATGTATATTAACACAAAATTTCCCATAAGCATATCAGAAGGAAAATGATCTCATAATGAGTCCTTTGCCTGGTCTCTCTACATGCTAAAGGTTATACAGCACATCAGAGAGCTAATTTCTACATCTTCAGAAAAGACGAGCGACTTTCCAATCAATTTCTCTGGCGATTTATGAAGGCGCAAGGTCCATACGTAAACAACTCAATATAAAATGGCGCTCTCAAGTACCATATGTAGTGAATTAAGAGACGTAAGTTCCCAATTCCCACTCTTGTGCTTAAATATATTGTTTTCTTTAATAGGAAACGATTTTCAAAATTTAATCTAGAATCTTTGAAAAGTGCTTGCCTTCACACAGCTCTTCAAACCTTCTATCTCAATGGCAAGTGAGCCACTCTCAGAAGGGATTTCAGCAAGGGGTATCAAGTGGGCCCAAAAAACCCATTGACCCTGAAAGCAGGAAAATGGAAACAGTCACTTCAAACGAGGCAATTTATATTCTCCAATAGCCTTGGAATGAATAGCATTCGGCTAATCTTTAGAACTCTCATACCATTATAATTTACCCTACGTAGCAGCTTCATTGTCAGATGAAGAATCCGTAATGCTGCAGGAGTACTGTATATTCAGCTTTTATACAAAGTCAAGAGATTCCTCAGATGCTCTCAAAAATGTAACCTCCACAAAAATTCTCAAGGTAAAGATATAGCTTAGACTCTTGGTATAGATCACAACAACATGAAAACACTTTTGGAAGGTGAATGATAGAAATCTAAAATCAATGCACTTAAAAAGAATCTATAGAATTTCTTACAGTAAAAGGTTACTCAATTTAGTAAAATTTAAAAGACTTATGAAGGATAGAAAATCAAGGGTAGGCCACTAATTTATATTTTACATTAACAAAATGCAATAAAAAATTTCATGGGTCAAGCCTAAAAAATCCCCATTCTTCCTTAGCACTAGTCATCAGAGCTGAAAACCTATTATACGCAAGTGGAAGGAGCAATCGTATTTCGACAGAGAACAGTAATACCAAAAGAAACAACAACAACAAAAAATATTCAACTCATACCCCCAAAACACAGATCATAATTCTTAAATCTATGTTGGAGACCACAAACACTTACTACCACAGACAGTTTTGTAGTGTCATTTTTCCACTTTTTAGAAGAGCATTCAGAGCATCATTATGTTAGTAGAGACAAATTTCTTGTAATTGCCAGCTTAGGTATGAATGTTTGAAAGTGAATTACTTTGCTCTTATACTGCAAACTACACTTTTGCTTAAACACAGAAAAGTCCTCTCCTGGCTCTCACTACCCATCTATTTATAGGAAGCAATCATATTAGCATGCAAACACTTCTTCCACAGCCTAAATAAGCCAGCCTTTCTTCTTTTCTCATAAAATCAGCTCTCCATTTCCTCAAAAGCACTTGCAGCTCACCACCCTCCCCCCCCACACACACACATATACACTCATTCCAGTTGGAAAGAGTCATCTTGAACACAGACAATCAGCGCTGTACAGAATATCCTAGAAAAGGTCTTACAGTCCTCATACAATGAAATGAATACTTCTCCCACTTTATTGAAAATACCTCACATAATAAAGACAGGCATCGCATTTGCTTTTTTCCTTCTGAGCCATCAGTCACGACCACCTTTCCTTCCCAGGGGACTGGGCACTGCCAGAGCACAGACAGCAGCCCAGCCAGCGAGCACACAGGGCGCGTCACAGTGTAGAATGTTTAGATGGAAACAAAAGCACATCATGGATATTATGCCAACTGCAAGCTAGAAGTTAAAAACATAATAGTAATTAGTGACATAACACTGAAAAATCATGAGCATTAAGTAGCCTGTAGGAACCATTCAGCGTACTGCAAGGTGAAGTCCTAAACGCCTTTAACAAAAATCATCTTAACTGATCTCAGATCAAATACTTCAGACTTCTAATAGTAACTATTCATTTAAAATTATGACTGCAGATATCGCTTTATTTGAAAGAATACACACAATTTCATACCAAAACAGTAAATAGTAATGTCACAAATAATAACATAGCTAAACTAATGACAGACCAGAGATTCAACTCAGCCTTAAGGATTTCCAGTCGGTCACCTCACGAAATTTTCTGAGCGATGCAAGTAAGGACCCAGACACCCTGCAGAAAGCAAGTCTGCTGAGCAATGACAATACTACTGCACTTCTAAAAATCATTTGCAGCCAACCTGGCCTGGCAGTAATCCATGTGAAAGGCATCACCTGTGGTTGAAAGCAACTTAGCTGTTGGTATTGCACAGACTTTACACTCTGGGTAACAGGAAAGTGAAACCACCTTGTCTGTAGAGAAATCCATAGGGTACAATGAGCTCTACTGAAATGTACTGAAAGTATTTCTACTTCAAAGGATGTTGACCTGTGTGCCAGTTCTTCTTATGACCATTTTATCATATCAATAATGAGGTTTACTCCAGCTAATTAATAAGTTTTGGTTTCATTCTGTCCATTTTATGATGCTTTAATTATAATGTGCTAGAACTGTGTATTGTTTGCAGAATTCCTTTGCTCTTAGACAGGGTTAGGGCTACTGTATAGGTACTTTAGATTCTGGCTTATAGGATGGTTGGTAGAAAGAAAAATTGATCTGGGAGCATACAAGGATAAGTGAATCCTGAATCAAAACAAAGGTAATAGGAAATGCTCAGACAGAAGCAAGGCTTTGAATCCTTTACATTGGCAAGCAACACAAACTGTGAAATAAGTAGGTAACATCTGGCCCAGGCACAGAGGAATACTCTGGGTCATAAAGTCCAGACTGTTCACATCAGACAGACCCACCCACTTCATAAACTTTTCAAAAACCACTTCATCAATTCTAATATTTTTTCACCACTATCTCAACTTGAAGTTTGCCCAGAACCTTACTCCTCTATTGTCTTCAAACCGCCTAATGGTCATCTTACACATACGTGGGGCCATTTTACAACAGATATCTCATACAAGCAAGCACTTTATATTGTTACATTTTGTACTCTCTCCACTTCTGTTTTTTACTCTAAATATTTATTACATGTAGTCAATGAATATTTACATATAGTTGAGGCATATTTGCAACTGCTATCATATCAATATCTGAAGACATATCACCTTTACTACCCAGGATATGCTTAGCAAGGAGCAAGGCTAAATAAGTAGAGCTGAGATTCTCATATCCTTCCTGTATGAGAAATGCTCGCTCCAACATACTGGCCAGCACTAGATTGAAGAAAAAAAACAAACACACACAAACACCAAGTGATGGCAGACACAAAGGGCTTCATAAAAAGATGCATGATATCTGTGAGCAGCACTGTGTGCTGAGAGTGCACAACATACAAAAAGAAACACCTAAAGTATACACACAGGAATAGAGCAGTTTAATTCAACAACTTAAAATACATCGCAAAATATATGCAGTCTACCACTCCCTGTCTTCACAAAGTAGCCACGAGGCTTTACTTTGTGTTAGCTCAGCATTATTACTGCTGTAAAACTGAGTAATAACATCAAAATAGACCAAAAATTTATTCATTTGTGCAAACCCACAGGATACAACTTTTCAGCCTGCTTTCTCCTAGTTTATAAAAGCACCACTGGTTTCCGGCTGGAGGTGTTTGAGAAAATGGAAGCGAATGCACTGCCAAATTCTCCACAAATTAGACAGTAGGTTCAGCTTTCCATACAACTCTTAATAATACTTTTATATTAATGTAGTGAATATCACATACTATCTTCTAGTAGTAAAGCACTGAGGATGCACAGAAGACAATTTACCTTATTTTAAGAATATTTCTTAGGACATGAACCCTTCAGGTCACAGACCCTTTCTGTTCCATGCTTTTACAGCATTTCGGAGTAGCGAGGTGATGGTTACCGAGGCCCCTAAATGCTCTGCAGAAACACGGGATGCAAACTGCTGTTTAGTACATGGTAGGTTTCCACTTTTTGGAAATATTTTATTGTTTCACAAAGTCAGAAGAGAAGTGTAAGCTTCCCAAATGCCCTCCAGCATGATAATTCTAAATTATTTTCATTCAGAACTGTTAAATATTTCATGTAGATAAATACCTTTCTATAATGTAACCATATCTAAATGAAATGGTCATGACATTGTTTACTTTTGATGTTGAAACATTATTCACTGCAATATATTTTCATATTTATTTCTCTTTCAGTATTATATCTATCTATCAATTCAATTCATTTAATACAAAAAATTCAAAATGAAAAGTAAAAAAATGACAGTCTTTAAAAACAAATGAAAAAGTTGAAACCATTTATTTTCCATATGAAAATAATTGAAAGCATTAAATCCCTGCAGAATTTTCAGCTTTTGAGGAAATTCATTTTCTAATAGAAAAACATACTGCATCCAGTATGTCAGACATTTGTATTTATTACACAGAAGTAGATGCATGTACATGTGCGCGCACACACACACACACACACACACACTTTTATATGTTATTGTGCCTTAGCTGGAAAGAAATGATTCTCAGAATTTTCAACAGTTAGTCAGACCCACATAAATCACTAAATTTAAACTAGAGTTCTGAATGCACTGTACATGAAAAACTCATCAGCTAGAAGATTAGGAATAAATTACCTTTCCAACAGCTACTGTCATAGTTAAGCTCCAAACACCTATGTCACCCCGTTGTAGTCAGTAATAGTGCTCGTTTTTAACTGCAAAGTAAATGTGGCTCTTTCAACTTTGAGAAGGCAAGGAAGTAAGGAACTGCTTCATCTTCCTTGGGATGGTTATGGCAATCTGCTTAGCAGAGCACATGCTTCAGCTCACTAAAACCTGTTTTCTTATCATGAGACTGTGTTTTGTAGCTATGTAGAAAATAAAGGGGCTTCATTTTTATTTCTTTTACTTCATGTTCTGCAGAGCAGTCTCAGATTTGCATTTTTCAAATTTCGTTTTTTTTTTTAAAGAAGTAATTGCATCCCATATAAAATCCTTTCTTCCCAGCTACAATTCAAATTCTGAACTATATACATATGAAACTGAGGCCAGCATTTAGTTGTCATTTTCTAGCATCAGATATACAGACATTTTCCCAAATCATCAGAACTTTGTTACTTTTCTCTCTCCTTGTTTTTCATCAGTAGTTTCACCACGTTATGGGTTGAGGTATATGGTCCCCTAGTTCTGTTATAATAATATCCAGTGGCTGACACAAACCAAGTTTTCAAACTATATTTTAAAATTTTCATAATATATGGATTTTGGAAGGGTTTTTTTTTGTTTGTTTGTTTTTTAAGCTTCTACTTTAGTAGTCTGCTGTTTCTTGTACACTACACAGGCTAAGACTACCTTCCCACCATTATATTGGCCTTCCTTCCTAAGTCACTATCTTTTGATAAGGAAAATAATTTGAATACTGATAAGGAACACATACAAACAGGCAAAGTATGAACAGAAATTTGTACCTGCCAATTTGATTCCAAGTCACTAGAGCTAAAAAACAAAACAAAACAAAACAAACAAAAAACAAAAAGCAGAGAACAGAACAGAGAAAAGTTTCATCTTCTCTCCTGTTAATCTAAAAACAATAATGAAAAACCCAGAGTGAATGTTCCTGGGCTAAGTATCAAAGTTTAAAAGAGGCTCATTTATCAGTCTAAGCAACCTCCCTCTCAGCAATCTCTAACTGATATATATACACATATATTCAGTTGCAACAAAATGTGTAGGTATAAAGTCAATATGCCAGTAGGTATAAAAAACCTGGTATTGTAGTGCACAAACATAATTCACCCAAGCATTAAAATCCTTTTTGCTTACCACTGCATTCTAAATACAGACCACACCATTATGAAATTTATTCCATTCTTCATTCTTTAAACATTTCATGGAACTTTCAAAAAACTTCATGAACACATACAAACTTCTATTCATTAGGCTCCATCCAATTATCTGCTCTACAGCTCACAACAAATAATAACTTAAATTAGACAAAGCAGCCTAAGGTCAGGAAGAAAAAACAGAAGTCCTAAATAAACAATCGGTACTGATTCTATAAATAACAGTGCTTATCATTGAAAATGTGTGTCAGAATTACATATTCATAATAGTAGGACCTCAAAAGTTGTATGATTTTTCACAGTGGGAATCACAATTTTGGGTGGAATTTTTCATGAGAATTTTAGTACTGTAACTCTACCAGTTGACAGGCAAAACAATAGCATGAGTTGTGACTGCCATTGTTGATATCAAAACATTGCATTCCTAAATCTATTACTTTCTACTTTATATACTAACCTGAACCTATTCAGAGTGCAAAATAGGGAATGACCATTCCTTCTACACCTGTATAAAGTGACTGCCCCATTGCAACATCACTGAACTGACTAAAGATACCTATTTGGAAAGAGCAATATTGATCAGATTTGATCAACGCACAGGAAGGTTTATAACTTGTTCAGTTTTAAAATATTATACTTCTATCTGTTACTTATCTGCATGTGAATGGTTTTGTTTTACTCTGTTTATTTTTTAAATTACGCATTTCAGAGATTTGGTACAATCAGTAACAGATCACGAGAACAATATTCAAACAAATGCAATTAGTAAGGAACATTGTCCTCAAGAATACAAAAGACAAGCTACTCAGCTGAACAGAAGTATCTGCCTTCTGTGCCACACAAAAAATAGAAAAGACAAAAGCTGCAGTGAAAATAGAAGAGCAACTTCAGAAAAGTTGTCATAACGGAGTATATATAATTTGTCTGTTTTATGATTGTTAGATTTTATATTGTTTAACCTAGATGCTGTTGCTGGTATCCTACAAAATCTATTTATGTAAGTATTATGTTTATCTATCTGAAGTTACTTAAAATAACTATTTTTGTTCTAATTCGCACAATTCTTACTCATCTGAAAAAGATCAACGTGAAAAGTCAGGTTTACTTTAAGGAAAAGGACAGTGCAATGGTTGCTTAGGGTAGAATTTAAAACGGTGGCTCTTTCTAGCCCCAGCAAGGTATTTATGTTAGCTCCAGTGCTGACATCCCACAGGCCTATTGATCTGTAGTGCTGCACTGATCAGAAACAAATTACTAAACAGTTAGATTACTTGCTATATCAGGTCAGCAAGATTAAGATCAATGCAAAAAAGAGATCCTTCCTCCTCTTTGCATCTATATAGTATTGAAAAAGTGGTCCAGTATATGGTGCCCAGATAAGGAAACCAAGCACCTAGGGAATGTGCTCCCTGTCTCTGGTCCAAGAGGGCTCCGTCCGCCGGTGCCACTGCTCCGGGTGCAAGAAAAGGCAGATGGTGGGTGAAGTCCAAGAGACAGCTTAAAGCAGGAGAGGAGCTACAGAAAGGCCTGTGAAGGCGAAGGAGACCTGGACGTTCACCACCCAAGAAGTGCAAATTCCTGCCTCCAAGAGGCAAAGGGTCAGCTCTGATCTCCAAGGTTTTCACCCAAGCCATCAGAGGAGACCAATCTTTCCAGCAGCCCCTCAGACCAAAAACCACTGCACCAAGAGCCTAACCGCTCCGGGAAACCTGCTGCTGTGCTTTTGGAGGGACTGGAGGACCAGGGCAGGGGGTGCTGGTGGGGAGGAGAGAAATATAGGGTTTATTTTCTTTTCCATACCTGAAAGCAAGAACTTTGGGATGAGACCTCCAGAGAGGAGATTCAGGGGTGGACCCGCCTGTTCGTATCATGGCACGCTGTAGGCTTAAAACAGCAGTTACAACTGCAGCCCCTTTCACTTGACCTGACTGATAACAGCGACTATTTACAGTTGAGTAACATAATGAATGAATGAAATAATGAATAACAAAATTAATACATTTTAAGAGGAGTGGAAACATAGCAAATAGGCATCCTACTTAACTGCAAAAATTAGCTCATCTTCAATCTAATAATTCAGGATTTTATTATTACAGAAGGGACTCCAATTCTGCAAAAAACATCTGTATAGAAACCGCATGCCTACTTCAGTAAGTTGCAGCTGTTCTCAGTTACTACTTGTCTACTCCAATAGTGGTCAGGTTTTCCCAGCCTTCACAGCAACAACAGGATACAGCACAGCAGTGCACTGACTCTTGTCTAGCAATATTGTAGCCCTACAGAGTGGGAGAAGCCCTAATGCCTTTAGCGGTATAGGGCTGAGAGGCACTATTATCTTCTTTTCCTCCTAGATAAAAAGTCACTGGGTCAGCATTACACAGAAACACCTGGGAAAACTATGTAGGCCATCACTGATATTTCAGCTTCTCTGGCAACATTATCTCCACAAAGCCTTGAACTGAAGATAAAAATGGCTACTGCTAATTCAAAAATTCAAAATATTCTACATAAACGACTCTAAATATTAACAGTGCCAAAAGACAAATTAAATTTAAAAGCTGTCACCACTTATTTGATTAAAGTAATGACATAGTTTAGGTAAGATTTCCAGATACTCCTAGTAATCTACCTTGTTTAATATTTTATTTTTATTTGACGCATCTTTCATCCTGCAAAAAGCTTTCAAAACGCCATTCTTGGGAACACGGCTTGGCATATATTGCCCATCAAACCTTAATTATTGTTAACTTCACAGTGAAGAAGCAGGCACATTTCATTGATCACTAGTACAGCACAAATTTGCAGAGTAAAAAAGTACATATATTATAACACATTTTCACTTTTGTCTTTCTGGACACAAAAATCAATTTCAGAGAGTTTCAGACTTTTAAGTCTGAAAACCATATTTTTCCTTGAATTCCCAAATTAAATATTTCATTAAAAATTTTCTTGTAAGCTCCATAAAATCAATGCCTTAAAAATCTCAATTGGATAAATACACTTAATTCCCACTTAAGGGCATGTTAGTAAACAGTTCTGGCTCTCTTTCCCTAATGCCTGTCATGATCCGTGGTCAGGTGTTCCCTCTGCAAAAAGGAGAGAGTTGTACTTTGTTTCACTACTACATTAACACAAGTTTATAACATGTTCACTATTTTTGCTTTGCTGCAAGAAATTTAAAAAAAAAAAGGCACAAAGAATGATACTGGGAGATGGGGGTTTTCAAGAAGTAACAAAATGTCTATTAATTACCCAATACTCCCCCATCTGAGAGCAGTAAGGGAAGGTTTGTTTCCCCAGTCCCAGGCTCAGGGTGGTCTCAGCTGTTGAAGACGCTGGGCTGGGGAAGCTGAGCAATCGCAGGGGGAGCAGCTAGGGGAGACACGGGGCCGCGGAGGGGGCAGACTGCCCCAACGGGCTGGGTGCTCCGCAGCCGCCTCTCGCTGCAGACAGAGGGCAAGGTCTAGGCAAAAGACATGCTTTCTCTCTTTTCTGCCTGCTACTCTCTTTGGGTGACTGTTTTGAAATGGGGCTTCAAAATTTACGTTGGTATCCGATAGACACCCAAGGGAAAAACACTTACAGATTACATCCTCGGTTGGGTCAGGTGAGTTAATGCAACTGGGAGGGGAAGAAGGACACGGCAGGGCTGGGGCCCCCCTGCCCAACCAAGGAGGGGCCCGTGCCCGGCTCTGCCCGGCAGGGACAACGCTGGGGTCCCCGTGCTGTGAGCAATGCCTGAGGCCAGAAGACGACGGGTCCAGGTGAGTTACCTCGCTTGCACCCAACACCACAATGAAAGAGCACTAGACTTTCCAGACGAATCCTCATCCAAAGAGATAAAACAATCCAAATATTGTAATATCATATCAGATTAATTTATGTTTATCTTTATTACATCATGAAATTACTGCTACAGATATTAAATCTAAGACATTTTTTAAATGTGGGCTGTCTTCATAGCAGTGATCCCTTGCAACATTTTTATCACTTGTGTTTGACAGTCCGCGTGGTCAAGTTAAATACTGAAACCTGCATCTCAAACTAAAGCTGACAGAAGTAGATAGGAAGGGACATGAGAGGATATTGCAGAGACAGATTTGGATTTCTGAGAAATGTCAGCTTTTCTGCTCTTCATATATATAGCCTAAGAGTAGATGAATTAATGATGGTGAAAATTTTCTGAAGTAGCCGTGGTCTAGCTAGAGGTCCTGGCTGAAGAACAGCTACAACACTGACTGACAAGAGAGAGAGCAGGGAACCAATTAAGTAATAACACACGCATTTATGCATGCGCACAAATACAAACATGACCAATAATCTTAATTTTTTTGTTTTTTTGTTTTTGTTTTTTTACATAAGGCTTAATTCTAAATGTTGAGTGTTAAAAACTTGATTAGAAGTCCTTTAGAAAATGTGTCTTCTGTATAATTTTTAATGTAGTATGTAAAAATTTAAAGGGTTATTTACAATAATTTTACTTTTGAAACATAAAATTAACTCAAGGCAATTATAGTCACAGGAAACCAAGCCTAGAAGTCTAAGATCTCTAAGCAACATCTACATCATTACACTTATTTAAAAAAATGAGAAAATAATGACAGGTTTGTATAGTTAAATATCCAAAAGGTTTAAAATATAGTTAGCACTTGCATTCACGTTAGCATGTGAAAGAACTGCTATTTTCTCCCATACTATGAAAATCTCTCACTATCACTGTTTCTCAAGAAGGTACAAAAAAATCCTCCTTGGACATCCTTTCAAATACTTGACTGTATTGGGGACAGACAGAGAAATTATGGACTCTGTGATTAAGACAGCAATTATCAGAAACAAATAGCTCTGTAACAGGATTGCTAAGGGATATGAAAGAGGGGGAAACAGATTAAATACATGTGACTAGACTCCTTGCAGGAACCAAGAGAAAGCACTGCCGGAGTTAAACAAGGTGACATCAAAGAAACACAGGTGAAATCGGAGGCTGATTCTGCTATACGCAAAATCTAGTTACGGGCAAAAGGGGCACAGCAGCTATATATGCTATGTGCTGCCTATATATAAAGATACATACATACTCATGTATGGAGAAAAAATTTTTAGTCTAAAGTTTTAACAGGCTAATCAAAACACAATGAACCGTCCTTGTTAGACCAGGTACAGTAATGCTAACACTGATAGTGCAATTTAAAACAGAGAGGCTTCAGTAATAGATTTAAAATTGTTATATGGGGAGAAAAAAAACCAAGCGTAGCCTAGGACACCTGGACTACCCTCATCTGGTGTGTCAAGCGGTGGGCAGAGACGTACAACCCAGCGGCAGCCGCTCCGGGGATCGGGACCTCCACCTCCATCCTCGCAGAGGCTGGCCCTGCCTAAAACGCACACCACTGCATTTTTCACCATTTGCTTTGTTCTCACCTGCTACATTAGAGCTAACACAGATCTGCCCAATGCAGCATAGACCTAGCTCTGGAGTCTCAGGAGGAGGAGGACAACTAATAGATTTTGGCATACTCATATGTAATGCTATATAAAATCTGAAACTGGCTCTCTTTCTTCACAAGTCAGAGAACACATGAAATGAGTGAAAGCACATGAGTTTAGAGCTACATTTTTATTACTAAAATATCAGTACAGCATTCCAAATGGCTGAAATTATTTCTTTGATTTATTGAAATATTCTCAGGATGCAGTGTAACATGCATATGATCTCAACTGAATGATGAGATGGTTGGTGAACATTTTCAAGAATAAAGAGCTTTTTTCCTGAGATTACTACAGCCCATCATCTATGCACATGGTTTGTCAGGCTATAATTGAAGATACATTATGTCATAACATTTAGAAAAATAGTATTTTTCAGAAATTTTCTTAAATCTTGAAGTTGCATCAACCAAGAACCATTTTCTGACAAAAATACACTGAATGGCTCTGGATTTCTGTAGACCCAGAGGACAAAGCTAGATAAATGCATGCACTGTTCCAGCATGTAACAAATCTTGAACATACCAAGTTTATTTTAGGCTAACAGGAAGATCAGGAACACTCAATATTCTGGAGTACACTTAAATTAAACTTTTTAACTTCTTTAAGGCTCTTGTAGGCTTAAAATTAAGCTTACAAAAAAAGTTCTTTCTCTGCATGGCTACAAAAGTTTATAGGCATCCACAACATATATCCATATCAAGGAGTTTTGCAACAGATGTCGTAAAAGTCATCCTTGTTTCCAATTTAAGCCAACTAGCTTACAACATTAATAGCAATGAACTTAAACTCTGCAGTTTGTTAGATCTTGTTTACCAGAATCTAAAAGTATTAGCAAGCATTTATTTTTCTTCAATAATAAATGAAAGGAAGATATTAAGCAATGCATTTCAGGAATGTGATGTAAATATAGCAAAAGAGAGGAGAGAAAAAGAGAGCTAACTTAGAAAATGAGACTTGCACATCATTTTCTGGTCAAATTTATCTACTTCAAAACTTCTTTAAAACATACATTTTCACGCCTTATTTCCATGCACATAACGTTATAAATTACATTACCTAGCTATGGAAATGAAGTATAGAAAGAATGATTGTAACAGTGTCTGCTTTTAGTATTGATAGAGAGATAATAAAAGAATTTATGAGTTTCTGGTCAAAACATTATTTCAGTAAAGGACAGGACACAAAATAGCTGTTAGGGAATTTTATGCCCACTGTAGCTGTCCTTGGCAATGTAGCAAGACTTTAATTTTTTTCTTTTTTCAAATGAATCTTTGTTTCTATCAAAGGAATAAGAAAGTGGTTCCATTCTGTCCAAAGAAATGCTGCTCAAATAGGGCAACAAAAATAGATCTAAGTAGGAATTCCAAGATAAAGTTTGCGTCTCTGAAAAGTCAGATCAACGTCTTAAACTTCAGTAAGACTTTTATCACATCTATATCAGCTGTAATTTCAGGTAGGCAATTCCTACTTTTTGGACTTCAGATTTTAAATAAGCAATACCCTTAAGCATAGTAGTAGTTCCATTGCTTTAATAGGAGGACATGTAAGTTGGAGCCTAGGAGAGTATCACTGGACACCTATCCCAGACCTAGAAACTGCAATAGCTGGAGCTTTGGTCTCTCATGTTGTTATGGAGATTCCACTGGTAGGGATCTCAGGTAACATACTGATGGAAATCAACACTAAATCACAGGTCTGCGTTTGCATACAGAGGCCATGTTGGGCACAAATCAAAGCCGAGCCTGCAAGCTTATATGTGGTGTGACTTAACACGATGCAGGCTTTTCTTCAATCTTTGAAAACACATGGACTGGGGGAAAAAACTCTTTGCCCGTTCTTGTCCCATCTCCCTAATGTTTTTTTGCCATGCTTAAAAGCTTCCAAGAGAAAAACAGTATCTTTTTTTTTTACCTACAAGTACCTACAAGAGATCTATTTCCTGTCTCCAAAAAGAGATTTACTTCTCCACTTTGGAAAATTTATTCATTTTTTTCATAGGATTACTTTCAATAGCCAACTGCAGAAGGTTATTTCTGCCTTCAAAATTTATTTAAATTGTTTTCATACTTTTCCTCCTTATATTTCCTTTTAAAATATCAAGTTAATGAACCTGTGAACAAGCCTTTTCTTTTATGAACAAAAAGAACATCCTCATATGTTTCAGCATCTTGTTCTCTTGACCAGATACGTCCTCTTTAAACATGCTAGAACAATCTTCTATCTTTAGAAATTATTTTTCTGCCTTGTTCCAGAATTGTTTACACCACTTACATTAAGTGATTATATCACAGGTAAACACAATATTTGGTAGTTTAAAAACATGACAACATGAAAGGAAAACACAAAAAAAGGAAGACAGAAGCTAGGGAACAGACAGGATTTTTTTCCCCCCATATGCCTTCCTTTCCGTATCTACATCTCTGTCTCTTCACTACTAAACTATGATAATAGATCTTCTGATGAATGCCATAATGAAGGAAAAAATATGCAAGAGAAGAGTCTTAAATAATGTAAAAGGAAATTTCTGGATAAGCTAAACCAGCCAGCTCTTCTGCACCACGAATGTATCTGAAAACTTTGTTCTATATTTATACTTAGCAGTTTGTCTGTTTTGACAATTGGAAAGAAACATTTACTGTCTTCTTCTATATCTACAGACAAAAATATAAGCCAAAAAAAACAACTTAAATCTCTTATTGGATCACTTTTCACCAGAACAATCCCTCCATGAGGAAGCAAAATTTCCCATATAGCCCTATAAAAAAGATTTAATAACTTTTTTTGTGCAAGTTTCTGCAACTCCTGATAGACTGGGTCTTACAAGTCAAACAATTTGTAGGATCTTTTTGGAGATCACACATTGTTCGTAGCAGCTTCAGAGCTAATTCCATAGGATGTCTGCTTTGAGTCATCCTGTTCCATACTCCATTCCCATACCTCATTTTCCTAATTTTTTATTGTCTTTTTATTTCCTTAATTCTCTACCATTTTTATTTCACTCGGCTGCATTGCTTCCTCCCAATGCATTTGGTTAAGGGTATCTTAAACTCCTGCTGCCTAATCAGCAGCAGGGAGACAACTCTTTCTGGCCCCAACGCCACTGTAAGATGTATCTGTCCATCTTGCCTTAACAAAAAGCTGTTAACATAATCTGCTTTCTGGGGCAAGAAACTGGACTACCCTGCCTTGGGAGGTCCCAGTGCTTTGCCCATAGAAGGCATGGAAGTAACCAGATGAATTACACTGGAATCCTAATACTGCTGATAGGGATTCAGTCTCAGGTAGTCATCCTGTATCCCATCCATTCTCATCCCATCTCGTATTTATTATTTGAAAAATATTTAATTAGCCTTAATTTCTAAGTAATGTGCACCCTAATTTCTTCTGTTAATCATTTTGATGGAATCTACTTGCAAAAATGTTACATTCTGTGCCTGCCAATTTTCCGGCAGTATTGTTTTTTTTCTAACAGATTAAATTATTGAAGCAAATAATGTAAATCAAAGCAAACTATTACATTCTAAGTCAGCTATACAGGTTAATGCATGGCTTTAAGGCAATATATTTAGAATATTTTTCATATTATTTAGGCTCTGTAGATATTGAAAATCGCAAATAATCCTTAGTCAAGCTGCAAAGTCTAATCCAAGATCTACTTTTTACAGACAACTTCTGTTCAGAGTGATTGCTGAATCCCTACTTGGGTCCAAGTTTTGCTTTTGTGGTATTTATAATCTAGATTGATATCTGGCTGTGGGAAAATATAGACAGTTTATTGTTTGTCATAAGTCAAGCACTATTGATCCTGGTATAGCACAAAGGGCATGAATTCAGGAATATTAATTGCATATGTTTTCATCAGAATACGACTAATCGTCTCATGACTGTTCACTAAAAATGACTAAAAATGAGGTTTACCACCTCTACACATTCTGTCCATATCCCTTCCTCCTTTAAAACAGATTTACAAAGGAGCATATAAATATGGGCTTGACTTTAAAGAAGATATTTGAATGCCATTGTTGGGGAAAACATCCTGGAAACAATACTTACATTGCATATTTCTTCACTTATTCAGATCACATCTAGTGCATTTATATGAGAAGACTTTGAAAACAGAATTACCTGGGTACATCTCTTGGCAGCCCCAGCACTTTCTGTAGGATTCATGTGGCATCAGAGGTGCGTCTCAGTGGACCCAATTCATCAACTAGATTTTAAAATCCAATCAAATGAAACTAAGTAGTCTAGCTCCTTAGGGACATATAGCAGTAAATGAACAACTTGACAAGAAAAGAAAGAGGTAAGAGAAGTCATGAGCCTATGTTATTCTAACACACACACTCACACCCACATATCACACATAAAAGAAAACGCCTTGTGCAGTATGAATAGAAAGTTAAATCCTCAGTAGATCCGCCAAACTGACTGATAAAACAATACTATCTGAAAGGTTGCCTTTTTAAAAACAAACAAAAAAAACTCTTTCACATTAGAAGGAAATGCATTTTTGAAGATATATTTCAGCCTTCCAAATGTATGAATATGTGATTGTGTTCTAGAAAATAAAAAACTTGTAAAGTCTGCATAATAGAAACGGTAGATTGGGTAGCAAGCCATGAAAATGATACTGGAACTATTTTTCCAATAGTAGTATCCTTTGTTTTCCTCCCCTGGCTACCTTAAAACCCTCTGAATCAATGCAACTGCTTCAGAAATGCCTGCTGTTTACAGGGGATGGCGCATTACGTGGCTTGATGCACATTACAACAGGAAACGGCACTTACAACCAATCAGTTGCAATACAAACTCATTGGCAAAAGGTGGGCCTCCATATACAGTAAGGGATTAATGTCAGTATCTTACAGCTTTGTGCAAATAAGAATAGTAATGCCAGGGTAAATGTAGCTTCAGAAATCGCTGACATTTGGAAAAGAACTATTTGACACTTGAACCCCTGGGTCAGTTTTACAATTTATATAAGGTGCCCCAAGCTGGTATGCAGCTTATTACAATATATTTGCTATCACAAAACAAAGGTTAAGCGAAGTTCTATGCAAATTATAATAGGATTAAAATTCAAAATATTCCTCTGCTGCAGAATCCAAGTGGCTCACATGTAAATTGCCTGCTTTAAAACAAAATCAAGTAATAACTACCTACAATTTGCAAGGAAGGGGATTATGGCAAAGGAGCAGGTTCATGCTGCAAAAGCAGCCCTTGACCTTCGGACTCTTCTGTCCCTTGGCAGATGGGCTGGGATACAGTGATGGGCGACAGCGCTGGAATGGGGCCAAGAACAAATAAAAGGTTAGAGCGATTACAGCAAGATATATATGCGATTGACCCAAATTAGCAGAAAGCACTCATAACTAACAGAAAAATGATCTTCAGCATCCAGCAGGAGACTATGCAAAAATATTTAAGTGGTTTCTTTTTTTATCCTTTTCCTCTAAAGGCTACACCATACAATCACACATATCTGAAATTAAATGACTGCTTTAATTATCATAGTGTTTTACTGATATAGATATACTCTCATTAGGCTGATTTTTTTTAGAATTTTCCATTTATTATTTTATTACTATAGGTCCCTTAAGATTGTCATACTGAATTTTCCTAGTCTCTGAAGTAATGAATACTGTAATTAAATCTTGGTTAAAGGTAGTTCATGGCCAAACGTTGTTCATCCAAGCATCTGGTTGCCAATTCAACTTTTAGTTTGCAGGCTTTGATAATTCTTTGACCCTGATCAGAGAACTTTTTAATAGAGCTTTTAGTGGCTCTTTACAGGAGAAGAGAAGGAGTGGAGAACAAAACTCCAGAAAAGGCCAATCTGGCACTAAAATTAGGATAGCTTGTACCACAGAGCCACTATATCTCATACAATGTGCTCTCCTCTCCTTCAGGATAGTCACAAGGATCCAGAAGTGAAAACAGGTGGAGTTAACTAGAAAAGATCTGTGCATTGCCCCAGCAGGACTACAAATCCCACTAAGAGTTTGATGCTCTCCTCCTTACCCCCTGGGACTCTGGGGTAGTTTCACGCCATGCAGAAGCGAGCCCCACCTGGCATACAGATTCATGAAGTTAAAGTGCGAACAGCTACATTTAGCGAGGGCTCCTCCTGCAGAGGCTGAAGCACGATTGCGGTACGAGAGCTGAGCTGACGCCACATTGCTGGTAACTCTTGCCAGTGCAATTTAATTCTTCCCAGGAAGGCTCGGCCTAAAGCACTCCAAGACAACGCCCGAAGGATGAGAAGGGCCATGAGCTGCTTCGTAACAAGGGAGATGCCAGGAAAGCCTGAGGAGCTGCGCCAGGGGAGCCGGCCAAGGCCAGTGCCGGGGACAGCACAGCCACCGCCTCCACCCAAACGCAGTGAGTGCCGAGAGGATTTTGAGACGAATGAATGAAGAGAGGAGATGCAGGGAAGGGGGAGATAGCAGGACTCATGAGAAATGGAGGAGCAGAAGATACAGACCTACTGTGTTTGAGGGAAATGGCTAGCACAGCTGGACATTTCTGACATCTGTAACTAATAATTTATAAGGAATGGATACCACCAGCTGCTTGAATCACAGACAGACTGGGAAAATGCATCCAAATTAGCAAGAAAACTTAATCTTTCTATTGATGAACACACCAGAAATTAATAATTCTGTCTTGACAGCAAAGTTTGAGACAGCATGCAGTAAATAAACTCAGATATACATATAGATCAATAAGACAGAAGCTAATCAATATTATGTTATAAGTAAGCAACTCTTTGAAGTGAATAAAACAGGGATCCTAAGGAAAAAACAGTATGAGATCATAGTCTGACAGGTGAGGCTGTGGACTCTCCATAACTGTAAGCTTGTAAGAAAAAGCTAGACAAATATTTGTTAGGAATACACAGTATACTTGATTTCATTTGGGGACAGAGGAAAAAATTAAAGGAGTCTTCCAGTCCTATGATTTTATGACTCAACACTGTATCCTAGTGCCTACATACAAGGAGGATAAAACGAGAATGCAAGGGCAACCTTTTTCAGACATTTGTTAACTTTTGATGGATTGACTTCATTAAAAAAATGTTATTTAGGTCCCAAGTCTGCTCTTTAATTGGAAAACATCACTATTTGGCAAATAGAAACTAGCATGTTGACAGTCATCCTGCACACATAGATACAGATCTATATAGATGGATATTAAAAAACAACAACAATAACAAAAATTTTCCCCCAAGCAATTTTAAAATGCAAACTGCACATTTAAGCAGAATGTTTGCTGTCTTAAGAATATCAAAATATTGTATATTTAAATATGCATAGAGCAAAACCTCTCAAGGGTAAAAAAAGCATTTGCAAACAATAAGGACCCATATGTTTCAATACACACAACTGTAAACTTTTAGAATAAAACACTGTGTAGTCTTGTCAAAGAGTCTCAGATGAAATACTCTCTCCATTAATCATCTTATTTAAAAGGCATTTCAAAAAGCAGTAAAAAATATCAGCGATACCCTCTTTTCCCCCTTAGACTATACATTGATTTTCTCTTGCTGGTCTTTGCCTTATTCCTAAATTGCAAAGTATGACATACCAATGTGCGTCTTATCTCTCTCTAACAGAAACGTATCTCCAAAGTTGAACAATTCAAACAGGTCAAGCCATCATACTCTGTTTTCTGGCTAAAATGATGTATATTTCCTTGATCTCATAAAACAGCACAGTATTACAGAAAACTAAAACACACATAAGACCAGTAATGGAAAACAAGGCATCCCACCCATGTACTTCTCCCACTGCCGAGAGCATTTACAGAAACTCAGCACTAAACCAGCAGCGATATATCTGGGATGTTAGTTATCATTTGCATGATGCAAGGCCTAGAAGTGACCTGATTTCCCAGAAGTAAAGCTACTACGACATAAAATATAAGTGCCCCCTATGCACTGAGGATCTTCCCTTTTTTTTTTTTTTTTTTGCATTATTTGATGAAGCCATTTGAAGAAGTGTATTTTAAAAGTGTATGATGGATTACAGCTTGACTAATATTCTGTCTGAACACTAGTATCATACAGACACAAACAAAACACAGGGAGTTCACTCATTCTTTTCTCAACATCACCTTAACTCCTTCTTGCCTTATTAGACTCCTAAATCGTCTTTGAAACATTGACACTGAGACATATATAAATTATACCCTCAAAAAAAAAGTAAATTACAGACTAAAAGAAGATCTCTACTGGGATAGAAACAGCCTACATTACCTGATAAAAAATAGCCAACTAAAATAATATTTCATAGAAAAGGGTCTATAGTACATCACAGCCTGTAGCAGTTATTGCCGCAGATCAGAACCAATTACAGGCAATGAAACTCCAGAAAAGTTTCTGAAGAGAGATCTTACTGTTTGGATAATATAAAGATAGCAATATGCAAGTTCGTGTTCAATACGCATAACTAATGCATGTAATCATTTAGTTTTCCCATCTTTGACTGTTTTCTTGATATCATAAATTAAAATTCTTTTTTCTCTAACATTTCTGGTCATTTAAGATAAAAGATAAAAGTCACGATAAATAAGAAATTATTACCCTTACAGTCTTAATATACATTCACTTCTATACAGCTAGATGAAGAAACATCACATTGTTGAGATTTATTTGATTTTGGTCACAGAGTAGACATATCACTAGCTTCTAGAACATATCTCAAACAGTTACCAACTTTTGGACTCTTAAGGAGAAAAGTTTCATCCTCTGTATCAACAAATAATTTTGACCTAGAATCCTTCCTGCTTTCAAACTCCACAAGGGGTAAGAGAGGTTCTCAGCCCAATTTTGTATTGGCCCAGTTGCAACATCAGATTTAACAGCCTACTAAGAGATCAGAATAGGTAAATAAAACTTAGTCCTCCTTACTCCATCCATGATTTTCTCTAGAGCCCAGCAATAATAAAATTGTCCCCAAACCCTCTCCCACAACGGCAGTTTTCTTGTCTTCTTGACAAGACTATGACTGTCTTACATATCACATATAAGTTTCTGTACCGCAGGATAAAGCAGAACTTCCTTTGATAGTAAGGATAAAAGTAAAATAGATAAGAGAACATAGACAAAAACATGGAAGTCTGGTTGACTGTTGAATTTTCAGTCAATATCCTAATCCAAAATAGCTAGCTTTAGCCAAATTTGCAGTGATAAATTATTTACATCTGCATCACACATGTATTGTAATGACCTGAAGCAGTTTTGCTTTCAAGAAACATTAAAAAGGATATGGTCCCTCCTGATACAACTGCTGACTGTCTTTTATTAAGATTTTAATGAGAACAAATTCTGCCCAGTCTTAGTCCAAGTGGAAAATTCAATTAGTTTGACAACTGAATGACAATGATATAATTACTGAACCAGACAGCTTCCAAAAGCTCACAGTCCCTTCCGTGCAATCAACAGAAGAAAAGAAAAAATGGCTTTCAATTCAGTTCATAAAAAGCTCTCAATGCCACATAGGAAAGTCAACCTATAAAACAAATAATTAATAGTAGAAATGAGCCTTAGAAAAATATCTTAGCATATCTCAGCAGCAGTAATATTTTTACTAAGCTCTGTTTCTTTCAATAGTAGATCACATTCTGTCCTTTTGATTCTGTGTTTTAATCTTACTCATGATTGGGTCTTTTCCCTTCTTTTCCAATACAAATAATATGAAGTGCTCAGGAGTGCTGTGAATGATGTCCTAACTGGTTTTCCTAACACTCTTGCACACTGTCTCTCACAAAACTAAACCTGAGTGTCTACCGCACCAACACTTAGACTGCACTTATCTGTTCAGGGCTACAAAACACTTCTTTATCCTCCCCTCAGTATTTGTGAATAGCAGAATGACTGCAAACAGCAACCCATAGGCAAAAGTCAAAGCAAGATTTGACTCATTCAAAGCCAAAATAGTGGTTACAAGGTAATTTGGAAGGAATTTTATCTGACAGGACAGCAGGTGTCTATCCCTGGACAAAGTCTCTAGTGGATCAATTTTATCTGAAAGACATATCCCCCACATGGTTCCTCGACCAATTTTTCAAGAATGGGGTTTCCTCCATATTTTTTCCACATTCTTCTTGCACTGAGCCAGGCTCCACCATTGCCAGATAATGCCTTAAAATATCATCCTTCCCTCCATAACGGCACCGTACTCTGTGACGCTCCCTCCTGCTCCAGTCAAGACTAGGAAACAGCACATAGCTTGGGGAATTGGATGCATCTATTGGACAGGAAATTAGACCAAAAAGGAGACTGAAAAAAAGAAACCAAACATTCAGATAATTGAAGTTACTGGGTTTCTGGTGATGGGATACAAGAACTGTTGGCAGATAATCCTGCTGAGTGCAGCCAAGGCTGAATGTTTTTAAGGCAGCTTTGTACCCACAGAATTTTCCCTTAAACCAGGCAAATCCTGAATTAATGAATTCTTTGGGAAATAACACAACCCTTTCCACCTGGTCCAAACAATAAGCTACGAAGACCTGAATGAAAATGGTTATTCTCAGCTCCAGTTAACTTGTTTCATACCTCAGGAGTACTTAACCAACATGCTTTATTCCTTTCTTGTACTATTCCTTTCGTATACTAGCTCCTTGCACTGAAGAACATCAGAGATTTTCTCACTCAAGATTCCTCCAGAGAAAATTGGCAGAATTAGATTTTGTTTCCTAACCTTACTTCTCAAGTTTGGTTTTGAGATTTACAAACAAGATAGATTTCAAATTTTGTACAGAAATTTTGAGGTTTTTTGAATAAGAGAGAGAAGATTTTTATAAAAACATATTTACACAAATATTCCATCCTGCTGATCAATGGTACAGTCAAGAAAATGAAGAATAGTTTATACATTTTTAACTACAGGAGAGAGCAAGAGAAAATACATACTTTGTCAAACTGAAATTTGGCCAGGACAGTCAGTCCCAACCCTTCCCAAAAATATATGGATGATAGGAAAGATAGGGCAGACTACATTACAATTGACTGTTTTTAACTTTTCAATTCACATAACTTTCTAAGTAATCCATGCTTCTTTTAAAATGGGTGGTATCAAGGCATTTATATTTTTAAAGATTTAAATATGCAAAATGTATCTTCCTTCAGATCATTCTTATTCAGATTGGGAAACCTGCATATATATGTATGTATGTATGTATGTAAAATATTTCTTTTCTTCGGTGGAAACTGCATGGAAATTACACTGAGGAGTTTGATTTATACTTCTATTTGCTGACAGCCTTTGCAGAATGATACAAAGCCTTATACTATGAACTTCATCCTCATTATAATATCACACTTGGGAGTCAAGTGTTTTAATCATTACAGAGAATGTAGCAATTCAGGTGGTCATAATGAGATTTAATAAAGCAAGAAGATCCTTCAGACAGAACCTTATGTAACGTTAGGCCTTATTAGAAGAAGAAAGTATGTTATTGCTCTGTAGCATATTCTGGAGGGATTGTCAATAACTGTCGTACGGTTGTTCATTAATTGTGATTCACTGCTTAAAGAAATTTATTTTCATCAAAAAAAACAGAACCTCAGAATTTATTTCCTTTAGGTTGCTGCAAAATCATACTGCCCTACAGCAAATTTCAGGGTGCCAAAAATTTCAGGAAGGTTCCTCTAATTAAGGTGTTCAGTACAGTGGGGGAGGAGGAAATGAAGTTGGCCCCTCTTGACCTAGCAGAATAATATGCTCCGCTGATCTGCAAACAGATAATATATTCCTCTGCTGACACTAATTCCTGAAGCTATCAGCCTAGCCTTCTCCTCTGCCAGGGAAAATGCTATCTTTACATTAATTAATCCTTCTAGAAAACACTGCCTGTGTGCTAGGGCCTCGGTTAGCATATTTGTAGTACAATCACAAGCCCAAGAATAAAATTATTTTTCAGTTTCATTAAATTTGTATCTAACTGATAATACATTTGTTTCACTTTAATAAAGCTGCTCGTATTCAAAGAGCATTTGTTCCAAGTGAAGTCAGTAAGCTGTTTTCCCTTCCCTGCTTGAGGAAGGCTCTCAGTCAAAGTGCGGTGGGATTTGCTTGCGAGAGAGTAAGCGGCCACTCTGATCCCTCCCCACGCAGCAGACCCACGCAAGTCTATTCCCCCTGGAGCACTTCACGGGCTCTGGTTGGGAGAGGGTCTAACAGACACTACTGACACTAATGGTCATTTGGACAGCTTAGTCAGCCTCTTTACAAAGCAGACTCTAGCCTATCCTACGTTCTGAATAAACACACTAAACATTTAACAATTTACCATTGCATTTAAAGAGTAACAGATGATGCAAGAGGTGAGGACCATAAACACTTGCGCATCCTAATGACCCATTTTCTTTCTTTTTACAAAGAATGTGGAGAAGAGGGAAAAGCTGCAAGAAAAATCACATAGCAATGTAATTTATGAGGGGAAACTGAAATCTAAATCTAAATCTCATGTTGTCACTCCTACTCTACTTTATAACAGAGCACAACACGTGGTACTTTTCAGCACAAGACTTGTCAGTCAGAGTCAAAGTCAAAAGGAAAGAATACATCTGATTGGGGCATGATTGTTCAAGTCAAAAAAGATGACTTCCTACAAAATAAATATACTCACATACAGATGGAGGTGTCTGAATGCAAAAAGACGTGGCATTCTTCATTTTCTTGCAGATCTTAGCCACCAATGGACAATCCTCCCTAAAAACAGAAAATAAGCATGAAGATATTGAAAAGTATTCCTTCCTTCCCTCTATATTAAATACAATACAGACTAATTTAGAAAAGCATACCTTTTGGGGGAAGACTAATTTTAAGCATGTGTTTACATAATGTCCTGAAATAGCACTTGAGACCTTTGTCGTATTTGAACACAAATCAATCTAATAAAACAACAGTTATGAGAACTGATCCTCCTAATAGTGCAGACTGAAGAACATCGATGCATTCTTCAAACACTGAATCACTTCTTGCATTGACCTTGTGAGTTGCTTAAAGTTTTCCTTTGAGTTCGAATTCTGATGCTAGACTAAAAGCAGAAGTTTCAGCTGTCACCATCATCCTTAAATGGTTAAAACTTAGTATTATACACAAGGTATTTGTTCTGAGGAATGCTCATTCAGGGAAGAGAGAGAGAACTGCTACCTATAAAGGACACCAGGGGAAAAACCTGGCTGTTTCTTACCAAGATAGATGTTTCTCAGTCAGGAGCTATATACTAGTGTCTGTCCGCAGTGGAACAGAATAGCAATTAAGTGTATAGTGTGCATCTTGCATGCCATTAAAGACTCCAGCACTTCTGTTAAGAACACTGTCTAGGCCATAAGAACCCCTATGTGCATATATCACTCATTTGGGGACTGTATATCCAAGTTCTGCTAGCAGAGTAACACCAAGCTCCACACAGTTACTCTGATGGTGACTTGCTTATACTTCTATGAATTTACATTCCAAGATCTTTGAATTAAATTAAAAGTTTTCTCTACCACTTGCTACTTTCAAGATCTTACATGGGCAAAAGGGGGCACAGCATATAAATGTTGAGACAAAAATCTATTGTCAATCCAATTAACTTTTTAGCAGTCTAATTGTCAAAACTATCAAATCAATACAGAAAAACTTCATTAGAACACTGTTAAAATTGTTATATGTAAAATTCCTAGCATCTACCCCTTTTCTCTGGGGGTCAAGCTCAACCCTTCCAATGTCTCTCTAGGCCCTAAGGTGGACACGGCTTTGTCCCAGGCGCAACAGGGTAAGGCAGGAGGGTTAGGAGGAATCATCAGTATGTGGAGGTCTTCACCAGGACGAAGGTGGATAGGATGGGATGGTTTATGGTACAGGGGGATAGGAAGGCCCCTTCCGCAGTCTTGGCTACGATTATGTTTATTTTTACACACTTTCTGACAACACCCTGCTTCCTTACCACCGGTGCCAGGCACAGCACGACAGGTGCCCACCGGCCTCCCCCGGCCACAGCCAACCCCGGGGCTACAGGATGACCTTTGTATAGCTATTGCAATTTTTTCAACTAGCAAAAACACTTTAATTATAGAAATTACTACTATAGATTGTAGAGCTAAGGTCAAAATTTCTGCAGCTGTTGCAAACCATAGTGCTACTTTGCAGGGTGCAGTGTAGTTAAGCCTTAACAGAGGCTCCACACACACACACCCCTACTATCAGGTGGGTTATACACACGATTATAATGATTTCTGAGCACTTAGTAGGTATACAAACATAACCAGATTCCACATAAATAATTATAAATTACTTAAAAACCAACAGAACAATTTCATAATCACATCTGGTAAAATTTTGATCTAATAAATTGTCTGAAGTTTGAAAATTAATACTGTCATATATATCCTCCATACAATAACCTGCTGCTTGCCAGCATCTTTCTGTAGAGCTAGCTGGGCACGTTGCTTTTGGTTGGCAGCCCATTTCCATAGACACCTATCCTAGAAATGCTACTAGATATTTCCAAAGTTACCAGATCAGCTCCTTGATAATAAAAAGAACTTTTTCTATCAAATTCACACATGATTAAATTCCATACACATATGCAGTGTTTTGATATTCCCATAATGGAGGATCCCTGGTTTTCATCATTTCTTAATCATTATATGCTTTAAAATACCCCCAGTACAGCACTAAATGAAGGTACAGTCTTTCTAGTCCAGTGTTATAAAGCGAAGCTGCATTTGATAGTATGGATTTTTTTTAAAATACAATTTCAAACAGTAAACCTTTTTTTATACTTAATCAATTCACCTCTGCTTCCTAGAGTTCTCAAAATATTATATTTTATAAACACACTAAATTTCATTCGTGTGTGTATATATATAAACATATATGAAATGTTACATAAATAGACATCCATATGTTGGTAATCTTCTAATTATGATCATTATTAATAAAAGGAGGTACATATCTATCTGCACTCAAGAAACAAGGTTGCTCTTGTTTGGAGATGGAAATAACTGAAACTGGATATATTTTTCCTTATTTATCTAGGTTCATATTTTTTTCTTATTTCAACTTGAGCCATGGCAATTGACCTATAAAAAGCCTTAGAGGTTTCCTTTTTCATATATGCTAATAAGACAAAATGAAAAACAGCTCAAGCAAAGCTAAGAAATATATAATTAATGATATCCAAAGGGTTGGAATGGTTCCACCTCTCTCTTGTAACAAACTTTTTACTTAAACGTTAATAGTAGTCATGATACTTGTACATACATTTTACCATTACCTTCTCTTTTATTTATGCTTCAAAGACACTTTTTAACATATCAATTAAAAACACACGACAGGTAATTTCTGACTTTCAGAGTTAACCCTGTCCCAGTTCAACTGGAACTGCTTGCTTGCTGGTAGCAACACCACCGCTCCAGTTCAAACCCTCCTTTTGGTTTCTTCTCCTTTTTGATACCCCTTTGAGCCTTTTGCTCATCTCAAAATTTGTCCTGCTTATTGAACTCATTCTGCCAATTCTAAAAGAGGAAAGGCTGGCACCACTGCCCAATCGAATGTAGTTTACCCCCACTCCATGCTGGTATTTCTCACATCGTGTGTTCAGCCTCTGCCGCACCAGAGGACATCACCCATCAGCGGTCAAAGCAGCTTTGGTTGCACATCTGTCTTGCCTCTTCTCCCACTCCTCCACCTTCTCTTTTTACAGTGACCAGACTAGCAAGGAGTGTTATTGGACTTGCTTTAAAATTTTCTAATGCTTCATTAACAGGATCACTGGGGCTTGTAACTTTATACTCCTCAGAGAGGGGGGGTGTTTGCTTTACAGAAAAGCCTGCCTAAAACACAAAACAGGTCACCAGAGAGAAGCAGAGACAGGTGCCCCAGCAGCTTCCCCAGGCTCAGCCGGAAAGGGAAACCAGGATAACCCCAGCAGGGCTTTTATCTCCTTTACAGAGCAGCAGGGGGGTTAAGGCCCCTAGCCCCTCTGCAAGCTGAAGCTGGTGAGAAGTCAGAGGGGATAGGCACATCGGGGATGGTGACAACACGCAGGCACCAGCAAAGGCTCCCAACCTGTGAAAGTGCTGCTTGAAAGCAGCTGGAAAAGCATTTCTGCCAAGATTGAGTGGAATTTAGCAGAGGAAAGAAATCTCATATTACACCATCACAGCTAATCTTCGTGTTCCAGATGATCCACAAATTCTGCATCCCAGAACAAAGAAATTTAAAAGAAATGGGGGGGAAGGGAGGAGAAATCATATACAAACATGTTACAGTTGTCACCTGACTCTTTGAAGGGGCTTGTCTGTAAGCAAAATTAAAAGGAACTAAAAGCAACACAAAGCTGAAGCTTGCTGTGCAATGCAGTTACCAAAGACATGCAGAAGAGAATCAGAAAAGGATTGTATTACTTTAATTCAAGTATATTTGAGCCATTCTCTTCTGTTTTCTCCTGCCACATCTTGCCAGCCCCACAAAACCCTCTTGATTCTTTATAAGCTAAAAAAGGAGAAATAGTAGAGAAAAATTTCTACTAACGTGCACAGCTTTTGCAGTCCTACAAGAATGTGAATACATTTAGGTTTGATTAGCAATTAGAGCATAATTTGATGTTATACTTCTTCAACTTCTGTAATATTAATGAAAACAAAATATTAAAAGGCTTTAAAACATGTTACATGTGGAGTTTTAGCACACAAGGAAAACTGGACAAGCTAATTATCCCTTTTTACCAATAAAGTTTAATGGCTCTAATAATATTGCCAGTAAAGTACATGCTTATAATAACCAGAGCTATACCTTTTGCTTAACCATTCATTTGTATATTGATAGTCACATTACAAAATACTGCATTAGGTATTTCTAAGCATAGCTTTACTTTTTAACTTAATCAGACCAAAAATCATGCAAAAGTCTTCTTGAGATTGTAGCATATTTCAGACATCGGTACAATACTAAAACCACAGTTCTATTGTATTTAAAACATTATGGCTGAAACAAGCAAAAAATTATATCAACTTTTGCTCATCTGTATGCTTTCACCACACAAATATGATGACAGGTGCCTCTGCACCTTTATAGAGGCCTCTGGCAGGTCTCTAATTTAAAGCAACTTCCACGACCCTGCTCCCCTGGGAGATAATATATTGTCTCTAAGTAAGTACTGCCTGCCTTTAACCAATAGGTGATTGACTGGCTATCTGAAGTTTGAAATATTTTCAATACTGACCTTCCCTGTTGTCAATAAATAATGACGACAGGCCAGCAATTTTCCCTGGACAGCTTTCGGCATAGTGGTTTTGGTCCCTTAAATTCAAGAACTAAAGAACCAGCCTTCTCCGACACAGCCGTTCGCGGGAGCTGGGGTCTCAGCCAGTGCTGGAAGGGCCCTGAGCACCCCTGGGCAGACGAGCATCCGAGCACCCGAGCGTGACGCTCCGTGCCACATTAACCTGCAAAAGCGCTCCGCATAGTTCCTGTTCTGGAGTGCAGGCAATTACCCGTTTCCAGGTGTTCTTGTAAACCGGTACCTCTTTGGAATTGGACCTGGTTTTTTAAACCCTGCATAAACATCAGTCAAATAACACTGAGAGAATGCCTGAGCCAGAACAGATAGTGCTATATAAGCACAGACACTTTATTCTTTTTTTTCTTTTTTCCTCTTTAATATTTCCTCTCTTCTCTGGAATTCATTTGTCAAAGGAAATTACAATAAATTTCTTCAATGATTTGCACTTCCTACAGGCAGTTCTGACATCTTTGCTAGGCAACACCGCACCTTAACACATAATTTTCACTAGAACATCATTCACATCAGTATAACAAAAAAGATGATTGTTTTTAGAATCGTTTTTTCCCTGAATCATATGCCGTAAGCAGGGAAGGAAAGGAAAAAAGGTATTTTAATATTCCAGCAGATGTGTTTCACTAGGCTTTATAAGCAGCATGAGTGCAATGGAAAATACTGCACCGGCTACATCTAGGTGTTCCTTATCTCTGATTACAGAGCGCAGCCAAATACTAATTTCCAGGCGTTCCTGTAAACAGGCACTGATTTGCAACTGGAATCTAAGTTTTTGGCCCCCAGTTTCAGCATACAATACCTGTAAGCACTACGTTTAAATGTGAACATTTTCTACACCTACTAGAGCAGGTACACGGCTCTGCATTTGGGAGGTACACGGTCAAGGCAGCCCCATCTCCCCTGCTCATGCTGCTGCGCAGGCAGCCGCCAGCCGCCGCGCGGGGCCCAGCGGGCGGAGAAGCGACAGCCCCCGCCGAGGAGGAGGCCTGGCCCCCAGCAGCCCCGGGGCTCGAGGGGACCCACGGACCAGAGCTCCCGCTAACCATCACGGTGCCCCCACATAAAAGCACAGCTTGCCCAGCACTAATTTTAATAAATATTAAACAATTTTTAACAGTTTCGGAAGTGGACTTTGAGACTCTATGTAGAATTCCAACTGTCTGCCTAATTTATTTTTCTCCCCCCCCCCCTTTTTTTTTTTTTTTTTCCTCTAGTGAACCTCTACCTATGCAGTCTGAATTAGGTTACCCAGATGTAGTCTGGCGAACCAGTGAATCCGGGGCGGGCCGCAAGACTGTTCTAGGCAGCTACTTCTGACACCTAATTTTCAGCTGAAGTTACATCTGGATGGGATTTTATTTCACTAAAATGTCAGCTCCTGGACTTCAGCAGACCAACCGCTATTTGGGAAGTAAGAATTTACCCCAAACCTCCTTAAACTAGAACTTTCAATACATACTGGTTGGGAACTATGGATTCATTTCATAGATAAGTGATTAAATGTTTGTGTTCATAGAAATTACAATGAATATGCACAATGCAGAACCCATCTGCACAGAGAGTCTTAGATATAAAAGATTAAACACCGAGTGTGCTATGAAAAAATCCCACGGGAATATCTTGCACAATTGGAAGCTTATGTTCAAGTGCAGGCAGCAGCATGCAAAATGAAAAAAGGCAAGGCTCAATCTATTTCATCACAAACTGTCAGTTTTCAGAAAAAGTCTTGAATATTGTCAATTCATATCTGTTTTGTAAACAGACAGCCTCCGAAGGTAAGAAACAGCCAGTCCTTTTACTTATCAGAAGGACTGATTGGTTTGCTTTGCAATCACAGTGGAATCCAAGAGCGCACCTTAGTAAGCATCTAAGATTCCTCTTTATAGAGGTATGTAAATCTGTCCCATTTCCTTATTCAGATAAACTTCCAGCACCATCATTCCTCAAATAATATTTCTGTAAGCTCTTTATTCTAATGAGCCTACACTCAAAATATTTTACCAGGGCTAGAGAAATCTGAAATGTGTGTAAAATAATTAAGAAGGAATCAACATGTTTGGCAACTGATAAAATAAACTGAATATTTGCAAAGAAATTTTTTATGATTATTGATTTATAAAGAGAAATAATTGTTTTGTGTTTACAAGGATGCTCAAACCCCAGAAAGTACAGGCATTTTTGTACAAGCCAGGCAGTTAAGAGCAACTCTATACATTACACACAAAATTCATTTTATGAAACTTCCCTTTCTACTCCAGATGACTACCATCTGATAACAATTTATTTGCATTAATTTGTTGAATTATACTTCTTACTGACACGGACTTCCTGCAAGACAAAAGATCATCCTGTTTTTTCAAAAGTATCTATAAATAACATAGTCAAACAGGCCACAAAAATCAGGAAAGTCTGCTTTCTGTGTTTCATTTAACTAGCTGCAGATTACTTAAATAATGCTGTTTCCTTTTGTAACTCCAAAAGGACAACATCAGCTTTGAAATACAGTGGCATTAGATAATACTCTTAATTTTTCAAGAACACTTCTTCAAAAGCTTCGTTAACTATAGAATGCAATTAATTCATCTCAAAAATGCAGCTTTTTAAAATGATGCATGACATTAAAGAGCTTTTCAAAGCAGTGGCCAAAGCCTCCATCAGGCCACGGCACTGGAATCAGACCAAACAAAGTGTTTATCTCAAGTTCTAGCCAGGCTATTGGGTCAAGTCTCCTCTTGTCAAAAAGTGCAGCAGGCTGCTTAATAAGCAAGTGGGTTAAGAACTTGAACCTCTGAAATAGATTTCCAAGACTGTGCCTATGCTGTGGTTCCTCTAGGGATGAGAGAGGTGATTTAATCCAGGTATAAAAATGCAGACAGAATGGACTACACATCTTCAGCACATGCTGAGTCAAAATCCTGGATAGGTAGTCATGGGCTTAAACCAAGGTTGTCAAGTATGTATTGCTCTAGTGCCTATGCTGCCTGCCTGCACATTAGTTGAGGTATACCTACATAAGCTTCATGTAGATGACCAAACAGACATACCCCAATAAAGTCAGACCCCGATGTCCCTACCACTATTAAAAAAAAAAAAAGAGAAAGAAAGCGTGAATACTACCTGCTGAATCATTGTACCACAAGCAACTTCTAAATTTCTGTCTGACCCCTTCAGCTGGGAAAATATCTCAGAATTTCTGTTTACTTTTTCTCTAAAAAAATGAGAGGGTCAATGGTTCTCAAAGCATTAGATACACCTAACTAATAAGGGTAGATACTTCTACTTATGGCTGAAAAACATTAAGGTTTCCAAGTTATTTGCTTTAATTTCTACTGATTTTTAATAAGAATTAGTGCGCCATATGATCCAACCCTTTTAAGAAGACTTGTCCTTCTCCACCCCTTTGCTAATGAAGCTACTGAGCATTGGTTGCTGCAGCCCTACCAGCCAGGTTAAGGACCTACTCATTGCACCACCTGAGTCTCACTGTAGCGCATTGCAGAAACACACACCTAACAAACCCTTTTTTTTTTTTTATTTATTTTTTTTTTTTAAGGAATCTGTCCTCAGGCCCCACTATGTCCCCGTTATCCTCCTCACCCTGTGTTGTTTTGCTACTTCTTGCAGCTCATCCAAGACAAAATGATTTCCCTGCAAAAGAGCCAGAAGAAAAGCACTGTTAGATTCTTCTCACAGAGCATTATTTTTATATAGCAGTACTACAGGACGTGCTCCTATACTTTACTTCAGCCACTCAGGCATTTTGATTCAAAAAAATCTAAGTTCACTCTTGACTGTATTTTGAAACACAACAAGCAGACAAATAACAAAAAACAAAAGCCAAACATAATGAACCCTGAGAAAAAATATCAGCCATGTTAGAGCCTTGCAGTTAGGCATGACAGGTAAGTATTTCTTTTGCTTCAAAGACCCCTGTAAATCAGAACAATGGTGCTTATGGCATGGTATAATTGTCTGTGATATGCTGCAGCGAGTGTTATTTATGGTTGTTTATAAAATACACTGTCAGAATGGCAGGCTGTCTAGGACCTTAGCATTATTTATGGATTCTCCTGTCTTCACATGCCCTTTGGTGCACCAAATTTAAAAAAATAAAATAAAAGTTTCAGCTCTATGCTCTTGAAACAAGAGCACTTCCGTCAGAAACAAGATTTGTTATACTACACATTTGTTATTCTTAAGCTATTCTTAGATTCCCTGTTATGACAAATATTTGCAGCTTCAGAAAAATATTCCCTAACTTCTCTCCTGGCAAAAGTCCAAATTCTGCACTGAGTGATGACACATATAATTGCACTTATGCCATTAGCAGTATGCTGGATTTCAGTCAGAAATCTGGACTTTTCTTTGGGGTTTTCACAGGTGGCTATGGAAATACATCAGCCTGTTCCTACATAACTTTAAAAAAAATCTGGCCTTAAATACCCAGCACCTGTAAGACATCTTTGAAAACATCTACATAAAATGTTTTGAGGTATAACTGTCTTCTTAAGTATAGCAAAATATCCTCTTTGCTAAATATGCCTTTTATTTAAATCTAGTACACTTTAAAGAGTTTCAAAAGGCAAATTTTAGAACTGATGTTCTCACTCTTCTTTCAAGAAAGCTTTAAGCCAGTAGAGTTTTCAAGTTCATTAAACACCAACCACACATTAGCTTCTTAGGTTAAGTCATGCTCTTCTAAAATTGTGATAGCAAGAGAACATAGATTGTAGAAGAGATTCAAGAGAGACGCAAGAGCTGTTTGAAATGTTAAGTAGCAGAACCCAGGCATTCAGACAAGACAGATTCGAGGTGAACACCGCAGGTTTTTTTGCATGTTCTGACCCCAAAAGAATTGCAGTAACTCCAGCTACTTGAATCAAAATCTAAAGAGTGATAAAATAAGCAGGCTGATTTATTCATAAGTCTTTTCATACATTTTTGATGGTTTGTAGTTTCCAGATACTGTCTAATAAGGTGCTATTTGTCAACAAGAAGATATAAGTAAATAAAAGAATGCAGAAAGCAACTAATTAATTTATTCAAACAAATATTGTATGAAGTTTTAAAATTTTATACCTTTTGTCACCAATTACTTAACCATGATATAAATATACAATTACTGGACACATGAAAATAAAGCTTTTTCTCTTTTTTGTCTGATAAGTAGCTACTCTCAAGAAAGATAAAGTACAAGTCATATTCATTTTTAGCTCTCAGGATTCTTAAAGGACACCCATCTAATAAGCAGATATGTTTTTCATCCCCAAAGCATCTTTCCGTTCTCTTAGAAAACCAAACTAAATGACAAGCAGGTGATGCTGAAATTACTTTTCAAGCTTCTTCCTGGTTCACAAATGAAATTAGGACAAACGAATTATGGTTCTAATAATGATTCTAATGTGGCAGATCTGATTAGCTATTGATGATACCCTATTATAATACCTATTTTTACTTAAGACTGTTACTTGCAGCAATCTTTTCATAATTCACAGACAGCAAGTGCTTTGGGGACCTTCCAAAACCCAGAAACAATTCCAACTTCCTCTCTTATTTGCGGTGTTGGAGGAGGAAGTTCCCAGGTAAAATGCTTAATTTTCCTATGCCATTTACTCCAGCTGGAGTCATGTACCATTGCCTTTATTCTTCCTATACATATGCCCCTGTATTTTAACATTAACTGAATCACTTCAATATGTTGCCCTGCCAAAATTAGTAAATAGCATCTGACAGATGTCACACAGCATCTGACAGATGACAGATTACCTTCACACATCCCTAAAGGTTTTTATCAAAATAGGGAATAGCGAAACACAAAGAGGGTTAGAAAGTATGATTTCATTGGAAATTCTAAAAATGATTTTTTTTAAATGAAAAGGATCAACATGATTTGTTTCAAAAACATTCAAAGTACTTCAATATGAACTAAAAAGAACTGTTCCAATGCTTTAATTTCTATCTCTACTTGCAGCCTGAGATTTCTCAGCTTAGTTAAAAAAGTGAGTTATGCATTCACAATGTGATGTTACTCAAACCTCCTGGCCTTTGGCATTTTACTAAGAAGTATCTTCCAAAATACAATAAACTGCTGAACAAGTTCATTTTAATTTTACTATTTCTAGTCAGGCTCTCAAAATGCTACATGAAGGATATACATATGCTTTAACCATTTCCTAGCATAAAATTAGCTGGTTGCAAAACTGTCAAGAACGTTGAGCTAACAGGCAAATGACTAGGTACAGGACAGGCAAACAACTATGTTCCCAAAACTTTGCTGTCTTTAGGAGGAGCATTTAGTAGCTTACATTGTAAAGGATTAAGTACTCCCTGGCTACTGGATAGAAATTCAAAGGACAGGTTTTATTATAGAATCTAATACCTGTAACTTCAGTAAATAAATACAATTTATAGTTGAAATTGAAAAGAACTCATCTCCTTACATTTCCACCCTGTTGCTATAGAAGTAGCAGATTATCGTTCATATTTTGAGCAGAGCACCTGCAAAACAAGGCATTTCCTCATCACAGGAGTATACAAATTAATTCCCCCCAAAAGAGAATCTAGATTAAACAAGCTGTCAACTATATGAAATTGCTCAAGTTTTTACAGACTACAGCACAGCCATAGCATACATTATTAAGAAATCTCTGTGTTACAGTCACATTTATCCCAGGCTTTTTGCTACTGGTACTGCCAGATGTTATCCTCCTTGCATCATTCATTGCTCATCATCAAAAGGAAAACAGACAAACCCCACCAGCACCACACAAGGCAGCCTGGGAAAGCAAATCCAAGGGAAAATCCCAAAGCAAATCCTCAGCAGCCCACTACTACCCCTAGGAAGAGGAAGAGATTACAAATTCTGCTAACTCAGCAGAGCTCCTCATGACCATCCCCTTTTACAGCCTGCTGTATGAAGAGATATTTGAAATGACTGAGTGGCATCAAAAGGCTCAAAATACATCACTTGGTCAGAAAAGAAGCTCAAGCAACAGAATTCAGACACTGACACCTGCAAACATCCAAAAATTCAGTTCCAAAGTATGCCTGTATACACACGAGATGCTTAAAACTGAAGGATCCACACTTGATCATATGGTCATTAGGATACTGAACAACGCTTAGAGACCTTGCACTCATCATCCACGACTAGGTTGAAGTAATAAGCTCTTACTTTTACACTCTTCAAAGAGGTGGCAAACGTTTCTGTTTTATAAAGATCTTCATTTTTTAAGTGTGGATTACACAGAGAAGAACCAAGCATATTTTAGTCTTTGAGCCTATTTACCAAAGGACATGCTGCATCAGGACCAGTCTTGGAAGAACAGACAGGACTTTGATGATGCTCTCACTTCAGGGCTTAATGTTCTTAACAGCCTCTGCTCTCATTACACCCAAGAGAGCTGAGGTGATTCAGAATCCAAAACTTAATTCCTTAAAAGAAACTTAAAATAAAGTCTTCTACTACATTATTATTTACATTTTGGCCAGTGTTCTTTGGAAAAGGCTTTTCTGAAGAGATCCGCAAAAGGTAGAGAAACGACAGCAGAGAAACAGAAGTAAAATGCAGCTTTCCATTCACATAAAAGATACTAAATTTTTGAATTCAGGAGTACAAAGTTCCCACACAGGGAACAAAAGAAGAGAGATTTGGAAAAGATTTGCCTTTGAGAAGGCAAAATCAAAATTTCCAATCCAAAAATCAAATTCTTCATTCATTAAACCAGCAGGAAGTAGAATAGGATAGGATTCAAAGGAGAAGTCTACACAACATATGTCATCCATCTTCACAGTGAACTATCTACAGCAGCATTAGCTAGGCCCATGTGAAAAGCAGAAAGGCATATAGCAGCCGGGAAGAAAAAAACAAACAAAATTGAAAGTTTCCAGTCAGGTTTGTAATGCAGTCACGAACACACAACACATAGTGCGTAATCTTAACATTAAGGAATTGCATAGTCTCATACAGGAAGTGTGAAGCATTTTTATGAAAAAGGTCTCCCAATTCCAGCTTGTTGAATAAGATCCAGAAAACGTCCAGAACCTTGCCTCGCCTTTCCCTCCCTTCCCCACAGATCGTACATCATCTAGTAATCATGTGTTTTGTGCTCTTGGCTTCCTTTCAGCGCAAGGACAGATGCAATGAGCTTCCTATTAGCACAATACAGACAGTAGCAGCACTTGTAAATCAATGTGATGGATTGCGCCAGGAAATGAGTGGATTCTGATTTCAGCATTCGGCAGCACGGAAAGGGGAAGATGCTTGCACGCTTATGGCAGCACATCACTGGTGTTTGCATTCTTCCTTTGCAAATAAAGTAAGGGTTTAGTGTGCTCCTTAGGGGTGACCTGGAGGAGTTGGGCAAGGAAGAAGGGGAGAGAAAGATGAAGCTCGGCAAGTCCTGACTCGCTAGTGCCTTACGCCCACATTCTTCTCTTCTTACACTAGAAACAAGAGAGATATTCAGTTTATTTATACATTTGGGTAACATGCTAATGAATCAGATCATTTCTTTTTTATTAGTACCTTTCACTGCTTTACTGCATGCAGCAGGTTACTGCCTTTGTATATATCTGTAAAAGAATTAGTTAAGTCATAAACTGAAGCCACGTGTAGTGAAATAAGACATTGTTTATTTAATACTGCATGAAACTACTTGCCCTTTATGGGCAAAACAGAGCTACTTATATATATGCATCCTGTTAAAGTATAGTTTATATATATAATTTTAACACCAGAAATAGGCAACCTTATAGCAGCCTTTAGAAAGAGCAATCTTATTTCTCAACTATGGTTTAATCAGAGGGTTGACTTTCACAGATGCAAGGTCAAGCAGAAACTGTGAAATGTCTTTTTTTTTTTTTTTTTTTAAGAGCATAGAAAGCTACAGACAAATCTTTGCAGCATTTTAACAAATATAACTGTAACATGCTGTCTGTTCAGCAAGTTGTATCTGATTTTTCAATTTCCTTCTAACCTCCCTAAATAATTTGAAATCAAAATGGTTATTTACAGAAGCTTCTTCCCTTGCCCTTACTTTCTCCTGCCAGCCATTCCTCTCCCTTAAAAAAAAAAGTGCTTCTACACCCAGTGGAGTGGGGAAAATACAATATAATACATAAATACATAAAGCACAGTAAGGAAAAATAAAAGTAAAGCCCCCTGAAAGTTGGTGGTAAAACTGTGATTTTAATTCTCTGGCTCTCGCTTGCAAAGTACATGAATAGCATCTTCAAATGTAGTAAATGTCAGGTTGATTGATACAGAGTATGGGAAGTATTTAATTGGATTAATCAATACATAATATTTTAGTTAGATTTGTTCTTACTTTCTTTGCAGTATTTGGCAAGCACCTTTGTTTCTTGTTGTACCCTTTTTGAGACTAGACATCAAAAAGCTAAGACTCACGCTATTACTATACTCTCAAATCAATAGTTATACCAACACAAGACAAGAATAACACAGTATGCCATGGATATGAAATGTCATTAGCTATTCCTACCTAAGAGGGCAAAAAATACAGTACTTCAGCCTAAAATGAATTTCAGAACTGAATTTGATCAGAACACCTATGAGGTACATGACAACCACTTGATTTAAAAGGCAACCATGCCTTTCATTACAAGTAAAAAGAACATACCAGTGTTAAATTAACTGCAGGATAATGTTCATATTGTTCCTTCAGTACCATGGAAATAGCATAAGAGAAGGAAAATAGGAAGAAATCACACACGCCTATGGGTATGCCCAACCCACCCAATGTTAAGGAGTAAGCAAACCGTCACAGAAGCAGGTCCAAACTTTCCAGTGCAGACATCATACGTCACTCAGACTCTGGCTTCCTTCATCTGTAAGTGAAAGGGTGCAAACTGAACTACTTAAGAAAACAGAAAGGTGCTTACACCAATCCACACCGCACATTGCTGTACATGCACAGAGTGCTACCAAGGTGCAAAACAGACTCCACTAGTTCTTCTGAGGAAGGGTTCTGCATTACCAAAATCAGGAGCTATTCTGTGATTCGTTCATGCTACAGTTTTAGCAGCATAAGATGGACCCGATCACCTTCACTGTATATTTAAATATTTTTATATCAATATTGCAATATTATATCAAAATTGTAATGCAAGATGAAAACAAAACAGAGCATCATTTAAATCAGGTCCGTTTACACAGAGACAGAGCGTCACCCTGAAGGTGGCAGGAACTGCTCTGGAGTGGTCCAGATTGAGGGACTCCTAAGTGGAGCAGGTTGGGAATTCATCCCGCACACTCCCTGCGCCTTAGAAATGCCTTCCATGAATGCCGGCTTAAAGGAGCCTTTTTGGAACAGTTTCAGTAACAACAGTTTTAGAAAATCAACCTGGAAAGTGAGCCAGGTGCTTTATTTTCTACATCTAATTTCTCCGCAGTATCAGATCCAACCCTTCACGGCCTCGTTCCTTCCCCCGTGTTTGCACACGCACAGCATGCAGCGGCCACGTATCCCCAGACCAGGAGAATCAGAGCCAGCCCCAAACAGTGCCGTCACCAAAGGCCGCAACACGGCGGTCCCGGCCTCACGGCCCACCCGCTCGCAGAGATCTTGCTGCTGATCAGCGGCGGCAAGAGGCCCCATCCCACCACGGGCTTTTGGGATGGCTGGTAGATTGGTTGGGATTGTTTCATCTATTAAAAACCTGCCGCTCCACAGATTTCAAAGAATGAAAAGAAAAACCTCTTCATCTTTAAAGAGGAGGAAATTTCCTGCCAGACTAAGAGCACTTACGGAAAACATATATATTAGCGAAAGCAGCTAGTAGTTTTCATTGTGGAACCAAATTGGAGTAAAACTGGACCATCCGAAAAGCAATTACTTGAGCTTTTCAGCATCGCGCATTACAGACAGTTCTGGGTGACAGGGGTGTTGTTTTCATTTTAAGTATGCTCTGATAACTTTTTCTTTCCAAGAGCAGAATTTTCTTAATACTAAACAATTAAAAGTATTAGCTACTTATGAAGAGTCAATCCAATTTATACCTAACAATTTGTCATATACCCCTCTAACTACAAAAATCAGTTGTGATATATCCTAACAATGGAAGCTGTAGCTGTCCTCTATTCTGAAGATATTTTATTCAATTTATTTCATGTTAGTAATGTTAACATACTGTATTTGCCCATATCTCCTCTTATGTTTATAAAATAGTTTTGTAAATGAAATTTTTGTTTGAGTATGAAAAACTCTCAGTCCTATTTTTAAGCCATACAAAGTTTCTAAAAATTGATAGTTTTAGAAAAGTCATCATGGACATTGCTGATCTGACTCAGCACTCCATTGCTTTTAGATTATGTCAATATTACCTCACCGGTTCCCAAGAGAGTTGCACCAAAATGTAAATACACTCAACAAATTGCTGAAGACAGAAGTGCTGCAAACTCCTATATCTCTTCTTCAGGCTTCTGATACATAAATACACGTGGAATTTTATCAAGGGCAGAGGACATAAAGATACCATATACCCAGTTAAATTTTTATTGTGGAAATCAAGACTTTCCTAATGTAGGAGAGTTTTACCACATATACTGCTAGAGTCTTACAGGAGCACCTACCTAAGAAATCACCTTACAGCACAAAAATTTGTTTCCTTACTATTAATGCTTCCCGAGTAAAAATTTCACATGAAAAAAACCACTCTCCTGGAAGACTCCAAATGTTGTCATACCAGATAATAACAGTCTAGCTACAGCCATCAGTCAGAAAGAAAAAAAAAAAAAAATCAAATCTACATACTAGCAGAAAAACTTACTCCACAGACAACTCTGAGAGGTTAGATGTTACACAAGACACTTTTTAAACCATCTTGGAGATGAATTTCAGACAGTTTCTATCCTTATAGACAGTGCGAACAGATGGTTTAAATCTTCATTATTTCATTGAGTTACTAGACAAAAAATGCAAATTTATTCTGAGGATCCAGATTTGTGTCTTTCTTTTTCTGCAAACTATAAGGGACAGGGATGAAAATATGCTTGATAACCAAGAGTGAGATCTAATTACTGGAATATTCCATTAAGTATAGGAATTGGAGAACCATTTAGGATCAGTAAGGTCATTTGACTTTGCATAGGCCTCAGATAAGCACCAAAAGATGATCTACCTCATGAGATACAACTACACTCGGGGGGGAAGAAAAGGTGTCAGCACGGTAATGTAGAAAGGCTCCAAAATTCCTTCAAAATAAATCTTCAGAAAGGCCATGCGCACTGCTATACCCACTTTGGCATCGGCTCAACGTTCACATAAGCGAGTGCTCCCACGCCGCCGAGCTTGCTGCGGCTGAATCGGTGGCAGCAGGCAGGGAAAGGCGCTCGGCTGGTTCCTGGCGGACCCTGCACGTTGCCACCAAGGCCACATGCTCGCTCCTGCACAGATGGGTCTTGCTCAGCACCACAGTGTGGCTCCGCGCTGGGCCAGTCCCGCCGGAGAAACCTGCGGCAGGGCCACCACCAGCTACCGCTCTGCTGGGTGATGGGCAGTTTCAGCAAACCAGATTCTGTATTACCCTGGAATATTTCCCAGATGACTCCATTGCAACACAAGAAGCACAGTCATGGAGAACGGAGACCCACACCTTTCCTACCCCTCCTGCTTCCCAGCCTGTCTTCAGGCTGTGCAGAAGGAGACAGAAAAGTTTATCACACCTCATTAACCGTACACTGCCACAGCATTATTAGACTTTGCAGATGTTCCTCAATGTTAATAGTAGAATACTCTTTACAGTAACTAAAGTTGCTTCAAAATAGGACTACAAAAGACACTGTGATCCTCTAAGCACAGTCTTTTCCCCTAGGCCACCCATGAATTAACTTTTGAACTAGAGAATCTTTTGGAAAAAAAGTAAATCCATTTTTCATTTTAGAATCACCAGTGATGGAAAAAAACCTCCCAACAATCCTTAGCAGTTTGCTGTAATAGTTAATTACCCTTTCTGTCAGAAATGCTGACTGCAAGTAAAGCATGAAATTTCTCTAACTTTAAATTTTGGATATTTTTGTGCGTCCAGCGGCTAGGACATGGTGCATGTTCTGGGGAAAGGCTTGCGTCCTGCTCCAACTGGCGCTCAGCGATTTCCGCCAATGCACCGCCTGCAACACCACAGACCTTTCCCTCCAAGGCATGCCTTCCACCATGGTCACGGTTTTTTTGAGCTGTAGACTCCAAGACTGGATACACTACTCTACTTTGATTATAAAAGTGAAAAATGCAGTCGAAATAACCTCTCTAATTTAGATTTCCTGTTTCGACACCTAAAAATTGCATTATCCTTTGGCCACAACAGCACCCTGGCAGTGTTACATTCAGCTGACTATGAATCAGCACCAGCATAATTTTGTATTCATTATCCATCATTCCCCCCAAATACCTCTTTCCCTGTAAACATCATTTGTAATGGTTTTATGCTTTCCTCCTGGTCACTGACAAAAACTTTCCAAATGAGTCTAAAAAACCACCTCTACCAGACCCAGTATAGTCAAAACTGCTAATTTCTGTGTGAATTCTCCCTTACAATTCAGTGTGCGCACTGACTTGGCATCCTTCTATTTTCTCAGTCAAAATCCTAACAAATACTTAGAGGAATCTATCACATAAACACCATTGTCTGTATCAGCTGATCTAAACCACATTAAAAATTATATCAAGTTGGCTTGACTGAATCTATCTTGCATCAAGCCTTGTCAGGAGTCACTAATTATACTTCCCTTAGTTCTTTATTTTTCAAGCCTCTTCTCAATCAATCCATATTTGTATGGACTGAAGTAAGGATGAAAACCCTGAAATTAACTGAGTCATAACACTCGCTTTTCTAAAAAAATGGTAAAGTGTTAACTTTCTTTTGCTCTCTTGAAAGAGAAGGTTTTTTTTTTATCTAAAAAAAACAAAAAACAAAAAATTCAGCTCTTGGAGATTTTCTTGGACACTCTTGTTCAGTTATTTATGATGTAATTTTTATGTATCCTTTTTAACATATTTAAGCTCCAAGTATTCTTGTTAAATGCACCATCAGAATCACACGTGCTATAGAGATGTTTAACCTAATTCATCCTCAGCTGAGTATTGGTAATTGCACACATCTACTCCATTTCAATACAATATAAAACAAGTAAATTTCACTATTTCAAGTACATTAATTTGACTGAATGCCATTATTTGACTATATCCATTAACCAAAATTTTACAGCCATAGGTGTTTTCCTTATGTTCTTTTCTTTCCATCTGACTTTTGGCAATTCTCAACTTATATTTTTTTCCTATGTCTTTCTGTTTCCTTTTGCTAAACCTAGTTTTCTAATGCTGTAGAGGTGTGTCAAGCTTCCCTCTAAAATAGAGCTGCTTGGCACCATTACTAAGAGCGAGTCACCAATGCAGCATTATGTTTTTCTGTATTCACTGAAAATCTTGGACAATGCCCAACTTGTACTGTATTTTCTTCATTCAGTTTTGTCTTCTAATTCACTGGGCTTAACGTTTGACAGGAAGGCCTTGTTTGTTTTTTTTCTTCAAGTCAAACCTTTTAAAAGAATATTATTTTGGTTCAGACTCAATCACATTTCTTACAAGCAATCGGAATCCAGTCAACACTTCTCCCTGAGCAGTCATTAAGTCTTTGCTTTCAGTCTGGATGAGGTCCAAATTAACATTTTTTGATTAGTAATATTCTGCACTCCAGTCAAGAATTGTCTTCTAGGATACCGAGAAATTTCAAAATTACTTTAGAATTGACTGAATCTGTCAAGGAAACATCACTGGAAGATCCCCCTGATCTCCACAGGGAGGTGCTTTTCTGGTTTGCTCCATACAAATAAGCCCTTAGAGAGCTGTCACACTGTTCTTGGGTCCGAGCATTCGGTGTAAAGCAGACACCCACTGTTACCGTTTTGTGCTTTAGTTCCTGCAACATTTATCCATCGTCACTGGAGGCCTCCTGAGCGATCAGTAATTCAAACAGCTAAAACCGTATTTGGCATAAAGCATCATTCCCCTCCTCTCCCGCCACTTTGGCCTCCCCCAGTATGTTAATATTGAATCACGTGATTCACGCCATGGGGCTGCAGCGTTACCTTTGCAGCCTTATATTGTTAGTTTGCCTCCTCGGCTGTTAGCACACCCTCTCAGTAGCGTCTCCCTTGACAATGCCATAATAGCATTACATTAGCATGAAACCACGTTTGTTTAATCCACATTTTAACTTGATGGCCCTCACTCTATTCTTACTTAAAAGAAGAAATACGTTGGGATCATTAGGATGGGCTTGAAATTTGTTATACCTCACGGAGCTCACTGCAGCATTGCTCTCAGTATCTTTCTATTTTGCTAAAAGTATGCAGCCCTCCCACTGAGATTTAATTGACATTACTTGTCCTTCGGCCTCCCTTCCCCAAGTTCCCCGGACCACTGATAAAGTCACCTCTTCTGAACACATGCTTAAGCTGGAGATGATCTAAACCATCTTTGACATAATTTTTCCTTTAATAAGCTTTGATTTTATGCAACTGAATATCTGTACTCTTGGGAACAATTTCTTTGTTAGAACTTTACACATATCTATTTACCATAAAGATTTGGCTCAGTCAGATTTTTTTCTGAATAATTTTGCATATTCTATTTTAGGAAATTTTTGTATCAGTGGGTATACTTTTTTTCTTTTTTAAACACAGAATTTCATTACATGCTAGAAAAATAAAAATGAAATTCAAAGCATCTTGCCTCAAAGCATTTGCAATTTTTCTAACTTATATCTTACTTATATCTTGGAGTTATTTCTTTCCAAATAGCTTCCAGATGTGTCTGTCTCTGTACATGTTAGTAACAAATAAACATGAAAAACAAAATCAAATCACTATTGATGTACAACAAGGATAATTATGGATGAATGGAAAGTAAGGGCTTCTAATAGAATTCTGTCAATCATTTCCAAGCACAACTTTCTCATTATGTGTTTGCTGAAACTATATGATGGAATTTTGCTGGTGACATTTGAGTGATAGTGACTTTGATTTCAAAGGAAATGTTTCAGGTTCATTTCATTACCTTGGAAAAGTAAAAGCAAATTTGCCTTATAAAAAGCAATTACTTCTTAGCTGACCAGTGCACAATAGCAATATAAAAAAAGATTTCTCATTCCACTATTCAAATCCTAAACTAGCAAACTAGTGTTTGATTTTGCTTTAAACCAATTTTACCTTGTTTGAATTGCAAAACCATTTAATCTTCATAAAGTAGGTTATTATAATGGAGATCATATTTTATTGGTACAGTACACCAGCTTGGGACAAACAGACTTTTTTTTTTTATGAAGCAAATACTTAAAATTGGAAAGAAATCCATACCCTGTAGGTACTGCAGCATCTCAAAATTTTTTTTACAAATACCCGCAATAAAAAGTATTCAAAATATAATATCAAAACATATATTTATGTTGTGTTTTAAATAACATCTGAAATAAATGCTAGCTGTATGATGTGTACAAGATCTTATTGTTATCTTTCCACAATAATTTTTGTAAGAATATCATAGTGAATGGGAGTTGAATACTTTAGCTCCCCTTTACATAATTAGTTTTCACAATGAGTTGGGTAAATTCTTATTTTGCTCCCAGACTTGTTAGCAGTAATTCACAAATACTTATATAACAAAGCTAAGCTATAGAATCTTAAGCAAATTCAAGGTAAACAACTATAACTACAACCATTTCAGGTAAACAAAGGCCAAAAATTCTCTTTTATTCTATGTTTGAACAGAAATAGAGAATACTATATTTCTTCTTATGGAATTTCCTTGGAAATATCACCATCAGTTTACTGAGCATCATCAGAGTATTCTACAGCAACTTCTATTTTAAAGTCACTTTGGAAAATAAAATAGATCAATAAGGAACTATAAGCATACACAACAGACATATTCAGCAAGTGTTTTAGTAATTAATCAGAGAAATGGTGGAAAAAAAATCACAAATTGTTGCCATATTTTCTGATCATATTTTAAAAAATGACTAAAATAAAAACCCTATTTATCTCTGCAGTACAACATACTTACCTATGTATAAACTATAGAGAAGAAGCACAATTACAGAGCTTTTTAAGGTCCTGTGGTCTAAATAGCCTAGAATCAAAATGCGTAAAGTGAAAACAAAATGAAGTGGAGAAACCATGAAGTCAATGGCAGCGTAAAGCAGAAATGCAAGTAAAAGTTCTAGAAAGTCAGTAACACGAAATATCTTGAGCTAAAGGCAGAACACTTAATCTTTGCATTTAGATGCAAGCTGTGGACGGATACGTTTACAATGGAATGAATCATTAGAAAGGTTTAAAAATCTAGTTCTAAAATACATTCTACCTTTAAAAGGTAATGCAGAATATCTGGCTTTGACTTTTGAGAAAACAGGCATTTAATATAACCAGGTACTCTTTTGTTAAGGACTGCACAGCATGGGAGATAAAGCACGTGATTGTTGCATTTGAGGAACAGGTTAAGAGCCCACACTTAAGTGCAAAGAATAAAAGTATTTGAGACAGGCTTCTGAACTAAATGTGGGCTCAAGCTCTTGCATGCCTTCTGCACATGACGCACACGGAGAGGCCACACCAGAGCTGAGTTTATGGCTGGATGATGGATACGGTTGTGCTACCTAAACGATGCAGTTCGCATCTCCTTTGTTACTGGGCTGGAGTAACCTGGCCACAGAGCAGCCTTCCCATCAAGGACAGTTCAGACTATCCTGTTACTTCCCCCATAGCCCAGGTCATCTTTTGCCTTTGCATGCACGTGCACACTACGCTATGCTGGGACCAACAGGCCGCCTTATTTTAGAGGGAGAAGTCGATCTTTTTTGTGGTAGGAAATAAAAAGAAAAATATAGATTTCCCTATTTTGTTCCTGAAAAGCCTGAAGTCCAATTTTTCTTTTTGGGCAACTCTAATCAAAAACCCTATTTTCAAATCAAATTTTATTCAAAAAAAAAAGAGGGGAGGGGAAATGACAGCATCAGTTTCTTCAAATTTTAGCATTTAATTATGTGTAGACAAGATTTTTCCCCGACTCTCTAAAAGATTTTTCTGCCACACACACAAATCCTGTGTGCAATTCCAGTCAAAACCTCCAAAGCAAGAGAGGAAGAACAGTCAAAAATCCCCAAATGTTTCTCACCCAGTTTATCCTTAGAGTGACCAAGGCATCATGAACACTTAAGGTCTGGGACTACACCGGATGGGAAAATTCCGAAAATCAGGGACTGCGGGCAGACAGGGGATGAGGGATGAGCTTGATGAGGAAGAAGCCGTCAACATCACGTCCTTCCAGCACAGGACCTGGGACAGGACAGCTCACGGCAAGCCCCTCTGCGGCTGCCGCCGGGATGGCAGCTGTCCACTGAGCACCCACGGGGTGCTGACACCAGGGAAATGTGCAAACAGCGCCAACCTGGCGTACGTCAGACTACACCGATACAGGGAGGTAACGTTTAATTAGCCTGCTAAGAAGTTCTTGGCCTCACATACGAGGTGCGTTTCTTTAGCCCATATAAATTGTGCTCGGTTTTGTACCCTGCTCTTGAGATGCGGCTGCTGAAATTGAGACGCAACACCTGGTGCACCTGTGCGGGAACCCAGGCCGCCGTGTGGGCGCAACAAACAGCAGACAACTGGAACAAACCAGCGTGTTGCATACTGCGACAAACCAGTAGTGCTGCCTTTTAGAAAGAAATTGGTTGTATCTGAACAAAATTTGTTTATTCTGTGAGATTACAGACAAAATGGTATTAAAGTCTGAAATGTATACTTCCAACAATTTTACCAAACTATTTAAAATTAAAGTCAGAGATGTTGTTTCTGTGTGCAGCTATTTCCTTTTAATTAACAGATGCGTGCACAGTTCAACATATTAAGCCTAAACTTAGTTGAAATAAATAATTTGAAATTCAGAACGTTAAAAAGTGAAAGGAGAGAACATACTTCACTGACATTATGTGAACAACAAAGATGACTCTCTTTTGAGCATATTTCAGCTAATAAATTGGTGGTGCATAATCCGGAATCTGAAGCAGAAGCATTCAGTAACGTAGGACCACATACAGAAAGATTAAAATCTTTGAATTTTAAACAGCATTATATTAGAAGTCATCAAATTAGGTTCTTTTCTACAGACTGAGATGCAGCCCATTCCCTTCCACTGAATGATAAATATTACAAAGCCAAGTAGAGATGAAGTAACAGCGTCCCTGGTTCAAGAGAAATGTCAAGTGAATTTGTACGTCATCTTCCTAAAGAGAGAAGAAAAAACAAAAACAAAAACAGACAAATTAGGATTGCCGGATACAAACATTAAACAAAGGGAACCAGATTTTTCTGAAAGAGAGCTGGGTATAAAATCACCCCTATAAAACAAAATTATTCCTGTGAGATGCAAAGCAATTAAAACCAAAACCAGAATGTTTTAGACAAATATGAACAGTATGTGAGTAAAAGTCTGTTTCCTCCCCTCCTCTTTAAAAAACAGCTAATGCAGCAGGCTGCCTACCAGCAAAGTGAGGAAGATACCTCACAAAAAAGGAAATTTCACCATTTTATTGAAGGAATTAAACAACAAGTGAAGCACAGCACTTATCCATTAAAAAATTATCAACTTTTTCACCATTCTTTCCTGTTCAACAGTATTACTGTTTCAAATTCAAGCCACCACATTTTTCAGTATTTTTGTGATAAATTTGGAATTCTTTCATTTCAAAAGTGTTTTGATTTTATATGTTCTGATCCCCTATTTTTATGCAGAATGTCAAACTTTTACTACAGCACAAATGAAAGGCACAATTTTTTCTAAAACAAAGAATATTTCAATTTTCACTAAGGAGCAGCTTCCATTATATTTGATGTACAATATAAAATAATTTTAAAGATGTTGTCACAAATCTCTCCATATACTGATGTTTTATTAGCTGCTCTGCCTATGAACATATTCATAAATTCATTTTTTCTAATGTCCTCATTATTTTGATCCCAATGCCTAAATGACTTCAGAAAAGCAAAACAGCAAATTCACACCGCAGAGATGAACTCGGAAAGTAATGTAAATGATACTCAAAGTAACATTTTCTTGTAACAGAATAGAAATGGCAAGTTCAGCAATAGAAACTCATCCTCCATATAGTGATGAGCTTCTTTTAAAAACCAACTACAGAAATTTGCATCAGAGAGAAAGCAAAGACTTTTAACTGATGATTGCAGACTTCTTGTCAATAAACATGCCTTAGGAGCAAGAACTTTTCATCAAACATATCCGATTTATCTTATTTTCAATTACATTAACCATTACACTTCCAGCAGCATAAACGTTAATTTGGGCAGGGGGCAGCTTAAACACATGACACCCCTCCAAGTACCACTCTCTCATGCAATAAATGAACTGCAAACTCGTCCGAATCACTCGTGTGTGTGTATACATATATATATTTATACAGAGGAAGAGAGCATCTAGATTAGAGAGAGCTGCTGTTTGTATACAGGAGGAGTTCTTATAAGCCTAAATACTGTAAGTTAAAAGACATGCTACCAATTAAAATAAATCAAGGGAAAAAGGCTAGAGACACCTCATAAAACTTGAAACTAAGGATGCCAATGACGACAAATCCTGCTGTGTTACCAAAAGAAAGTATCTGCAACACCACGGCTGAAATTCTTACCACCGTGGGATCAGCAAGACCTGTTCCAGCATCCCTATGTTCCTTCTCTAATTTTAGCTTGAACTGGAAAACACTTTCCTCATTTCCAAGAAAAAAGAAATGTTCATAATTTTTAAACTTATACTAAATCATGGTGGTTACAGAGATTTCAAGAACCCTGGCATAATAATGGAGCCACACAATTAAATCAGTACGACAGCAGATTATTATATCTGCTGCAGTTTGAGCAGAATCAGATGGATGCTCATTAAAATCTTGAGTTGAAAGTTCAAAGGAAGAAGTCAAGCTGTCCTCAGGTCTGAAACACTTTTGATGAGAGAAAGAGGTGAGTAGGTCAAATTCAATCAAAGCAGAAAAATGAATAATCAAATTAGAAAGGCAAAAGGAGAAAAAAATTGCCCCATCAGAAAGACAAAGATTAAGGCAAAGCACGCCATCAAGACTTTTTTTATTAATTGAATTTAGTGCTTCTGAAAAGGAGTCAGACTGGCATCGCTGGAAACCAAGGCTCTTTGTTCCCTGAACCAGCTGAGCACAGGGGCCCCGGGAAGCTGCGGCGCCTCTCGCTGCCCATCTGAGCCCTGGCCTGCCGGGGCAACCCTCCCACCAGGGTGAAAGCCAAGTTCATCTTCTGTGTTCACATTCACCTTGTTCTCTTGCAAGACTGTCACCTCATGTAATAGCTGATAATGGTTGGTATGGGGTAATTTATAGAAGCTGGACATCTACGTTGCAGGAGAACAAGGCCAGCAGCTGATTTACATGAGTAATTCAATAACCATCAACACCTCACAAGGCAAAAGAAGGCATGATTTTGCCATATTACCAAGCACCGAGAGAACTGTGGATCATCCAGCAACCAAAATCCAATAAATCCCTCACACATGCATTTTCTGAAGAGTTAGGTAATAGCTGTCACATTCAGTCTAGTTAGCCCCAAAATAAAAATCCCTGCTCATTCCAGATAACCACGTCCTTCTGCCCAAGGCAGAAATACCTGTCGATAAACTCCCAGGTGTGCTCTGGGCCATGAGCTCACCCCGTGGCAGAGACCTGGGTGCCCCGACAGCTGCCCACATGCCTCCAGGAGTGAGCGCGGGCAGCGGCAGCAGGGAGCAAACCCTGCCGAGCCCTGGGACTGGTTCCCGTGCACGTGCGCCAGGGGAACGCGCTGTGAGAGTCAGCCTGGCATCTGCAATCACCGTCCTTTATTAAAGGACAAAAACACATGAAGTACTATCGCAAAACCTGCGGTGGCAGGACTCAAAACTGTGAATAGGTGTTTTCGCTGTTGGCTGCTAAACACAACAAACCTGCTCACGGCGAGCCTCGGTGCACCACAATGCTGGCAACATAACGCAGCTCACTCCCCCCTGAGGGTGTTAAATAGGATTTGTGCCAAGCATTACACTGCAATACCTGCTGGCAATGTAATAGTCTTCCCCAGCAGACATTTGGCAGCGTTGTACTGCTTCAAGTGGTCATCGTCTCCAGTGGCCTACGGTGAAAATAAAAATGCATTTTCTTCTTTTTCTTGATTTAAAATTTCATGGAAAGTCTGCATGAACAAAGAACTTGAACTTGCTTTAGCTGCCACAAAATCTCTTGCTTAACTTGCGAATACTGACAGCAATAGAATCCCAGCAATTAGCAGCCAGACAGAAAAGCATTGATTATGGCTCATTAGCGGTCACACATCAGTTTACAGGGTTATTCAAGTCTGTACAACTCTATCATGTTCTGACTGATGGAAGTAGGGTTTAAAAGGTGACCCTAAAACAGGAGTCTCCTCACCCTTCCACTAGAAACATTTCATTCATAATTTGCAGATCTTAGAGAGGCTGCAATCAAACCAGCACTTATCAGAAAAACTCAGGTCTTTAATATGTGTTACATAAACATTCAGGGCCCAACTCCAATGTCAGAGAGAAGTATTTAATCTCTTACAAAAGCTCTTTAGTATTTGCAACATCAAAACTGTGGTTACCAAAATGGAGTGGATTACCCAGTCACAGACAAACATCAAACACATGAGTTGTCTTACTTACCAGACCAGTTTATTAAAATCTTTACTATATAAATTACCTTATCTATACCCTCAGGCACAGATAATCCAAAATAAGAAGAGACAAAGAGGATTCTTTATATTTATCTCATTTCCATTTTAAACATTTAAAACAAAAACCTTCTTCTGCAACCAAACTTTCCTTCCTTGCTCATTTTATTAAAATTGAAAGTAAATTGTGATTTAAAATGCAAGGTTTCAATTCCATGCATAATCACTTCCAAATAAGGTATGGTACATAAAAATATTTGAAAAGAGAGAAGCAGAAAAAGCCTTTCATAATGTAAAAAGGGTTGCAATAAATCAATTCTTTTTCCCAAATGAAATGCTAAGCAATCCTTGTGTGAATTCCTAATATTAATGTTAGTATTTGCAAATATATGTATGATAACTTAAAATTGGGCCACAATTAAATCCATTTAGTATGTTTTCTTCTTAGTATGTTTCTTTATATAGTGGCCAGACTATTGCCTAGGTTTCTTTTAAATTTCTATTACAGATCCACCTTCATTTAGCTTTTTGCAGCTCTCTCACTGTTAGGTCCCTTGCGCACATTTATCTACCCCATGCTCTGTGCTTAAGCGAACATCCCTCTGCGGCTTGTGTGATAGCTCCCAGCACACTTCACAGCGACCTGCCCCTGAGGGGAAGAAAAACCCCAGGTCTGGGCCATGAAACATATTCTCCCATAATAAAGCCCAGAGAGACACAGACAACAGGGAAATACCCTCTTGCCTTTGGGGGCTTCTTTGGACCTTGCAAGGAACCTTGCTGCAGATGGCATTTGACATCACCTAACTTCTCCCCTCCCCTTACTATACTGAAAAATGCAATTAAAATAATTTTCACACTCTAGAGAAGAAGCTGAAAATAAAAAACTACTACAGAGCTGGAGCTTGTTAAAATAAGATGCTCGGTCAAGGTAGCTTGAGTCTCAATGAAAGAAAATATCTCTAAAAATGACAGGTTGCATAAACAACCTATGGTTTGGTGTAATTAACTCTGATTGTCCTCCACTGCAGAAGCACCTGTAAAACTCTAGGCTGTAGAACTGCTCCAAAAAAGTGTGAGTATGAGCAATTCACTGGTAGGACTCCCATCATAATGTTTACAAATACATAAATTGAACTTCTTGTAATAATTTTGGGTCCTGGGCAGAAATAAGCAAGACAGACAAAATGACCATCTTCCTCTCCTTCAGTTTTTAATCATGGTGGAAAATCCATGCACATATTCATAACATCGGATGCTGTTTCACCCGACCCTGACAGTGTTACCGAGATTTTCTCACTACTGAGGTCAGAGCACATGAGTGACGACTCCCATGCTCATGCACAGGCACTGCGATGAAGGGCACCATCAGGCTTCTTTCTGCAATGGGGCTCGAGCTATCTGAGCGGTGATCACCATATCCCCCGAGATATGTTTCTCTTAGTTTTAACCATCACAGAAGGTGTTTTATGCTACCCTATTTTACTTTTTGCTCTGTCGTGGACTAGGAGCATTCACGTGCCCCAGTGCAGGAGAACTGGTTTTCAGCTGAGGGGCAAGCTGAACAGCAATAACGCAGACAACTCCTTGCTCAATTGCGAGAACAGATTTGACAGCAGTTATTCTGCAATTATTGATTCATATATAATGTTTTCCCCAGGACTCCACCTTGTTTGGTATATATGATGAATGATCCTCAATTAATGAAGAAAAAAGTGTTTTATTTTACTTTCTTCCCATTATTCAATGTGATGCCACAGGCCTTCTGTATTTCACCCCAAAAGCCTGCTTTGAATACTTCATTATTAATTTCACCATAAGCTTTTTCTGCAAAGCTTTCCTCCGTAGCATTTGAATGACTAACAGCCACTGATGAATTTACTTTCATGATGTAAGGTAGCATTCCCTATCTCCAGTGTACACAGAGTATGTCTCCCCTGTCATCTCACAGTGACAGCAATGTGACATAAAGGCATCCACCACCTTTAAATAAGCTAATAGCAGTCTGTCTATGATAGCTGTGAATTCAGCCTGGACTATTTAACCTACTTTTGTTAGCAAAGGAAGAACGGCAGCTCTGCATACCCTACAGATCAGCGCTAGCTATGTACTACATTTCAATTGTCCCTATAATTTACTGTCCTCTCAAATGTAAAGGATTTACCCTCATCTGGTGAGTCTGCTTTGAAGTAGTCTGTTAGTTTTTCTGAATATTTAGCATTCTGTAGCACTATGAATAATGCTACTGGTACCGTATAACTATCACTGTACGACACTTCTGCAAAACAGGCCTCTGAATCCAATGAGAAGTTTAATGTCCTACCCATCTCTTGTATGAGTAGGGTTACCGAAAGACAAGCATGAGCTAACAGCAAGTCATCTACTTCACGGGAACTTGTCTAATTTTTTATTTATATATATATATATATATATAAATACACACACACACAATCTTAAGCAGATTTCTATTAGTAGGTTAAATCTATTCATGTATCTCCATATGACAGAGCAGAGGTTTTCCAAGGTGACCTGTAACTGCAGTGACTTGCCTGATTCACTATATGCATTCTGCAACAAATAGTGATAACATCTTACAGTCAATAACCTCCATCAGCATGAGTCACTGATATCCTTATTATCATACCTCCTCACAATGAGTAAGGCAACATCCTTTTAGGGGTGGGAAATTATGTGATCCTGTAAGTTAAAGACTGTGCCATAATACTGGTGCACAAATAAAAAGAACTAAGGATTTCTGAACCCTTCGTATTTAATATTCCACATATTCATGAGCGTGGTGCTATTTGGTATATATGTGGGTACTGTGAGTTTGTAGTACTACAAAACACACAGTATTGAAATAATGCATAGTATACTGCAAAGGTGAGCAAAAAACTTCTGTGACTTTAATCTGTGTTTCACTGCACTACTCAATAGCACCTTAATGCCTCTTAGTATGCCTAATATACCATGTAACAATAATATACACGCACACACAGAGGTACTTAAACAATGTCCCAGGTAAACCCTGATACTCGCACTCGTTCAAATCATACAGTGCAACCATATTGCCTTTTTTAAACATTTTAACAGCTTTCATTTATAAACTAAGTCCAAAATATAAAAAAATATATATTCAGGTTTCTCAAGTTGATAAAGGAATGTTTCTTATATTATGATAAAACGAAGGTGATGATTCACTGTTTCAGCTTTGGTAAGTACTCTTTAAAATTGGTTGTATTGATTACAGCAAAAACAAATTTTCTTCAGCCATCTGCATCACCGTGTATTGAATAAACACATTTGCCATGTATTTGGGATGCATAACTGCATTTATTATATAGTATCATATTTTATTATGCACTTGATTTGTAAAAGTCTCAAAATTATGGAAAATGCTCTGATATTCTCTCCTGTTTTGAAAAGACACAGATTACATATATATGCAGACTACTGCTATACAGTTGGATTTCTTTCATTAATGACAATACAGTGATAAAGGTCAATTATCTTCCATTCTTGTAAGCTTTGTTATTTCTAAAATCATTTTTATCCCAGGGTTTTCTGAGTAATGGTTTTAAAAGTCTCTTTAAATATTAAACATACCAAAATATTGATGGATTAAATGAGACCTAGTTTCATAATCATAATGCACAGTGTTTAGTGCACAGTGTTTTCTTTGAGTGTGCTTAGCACTGGCTTTCAAGAGGATGCCTTGCATTTTAAAATAGACTCAATTTCATTATCATAGATGTTTTCTTCTTTTGAAAACATTTAGTCACTCAGATATATATATTTTTAATTTCCCAGATAGTAAACCCTGGTGGGATAATCTCATACCAATCCATATGGGGAAGGCAGTTTTGCAGATCAACAAATCCTACCATTATTTGATTTGATCCAAGAACAACTTAATTGAAACAACATAAAGTCATAAAGAATTGTTCTTATACACATCCTACTTAATGTAAATGAAAGGTAGTTTAAAATAATGAAAATCGTTATGACCAATAGATGAACCCATTCTCATATTAAGTAAATCCAGGATTTTCTCATATATAGAGTACATTCTGGTCGGTCACAGATATTGGTTAGTTTTGCATCAAAGGAAGTGCACTGTTTATAATGACTACATTGTGCACAGGCTGATAGTATAAAAATGGTGTTAAAAAGCAGACATATACCATAATCCAGAAAAAGTATTTGAGGCAATTAAAATTATTTTCAGAGGTATTCTGACGAAGTGTTTTTTAATTTCAATATATACGTCTAAGAATGTTTCTTTAGAATATAAAAGTAAAAATAATGAAACTGAAGTGATTCATCTAAGATAAAAAAAAAAATCACATGAGCATGAAGCTTTTATTGCCTTTACAATTAAAGCAACTCTTTAGAATTTAGTGAGCATTAAAGAGACTTAAGAGAGAGAAATTAATAGGCTTATTGAAATATATTCAAAACTACAAAAAAGTCTGTCTGATCCTGGGGCTTTCTTATCTTCTAAATATACAAATATCTTACTGAAGCTACTTCATGTTTTGCTTCTTTTGAACAAAAAGTGGGCAGAAAAGACATTTCCTACCCACACAAAAGAACAGATTTTAGTACTAGGCTTTATGAGTTGAAAGCTTCAAAACTCTCCTGATGGACTAGAGTGTATTTTCTTGTGGAAAGACATTTTGGGGGGGTAGGGGAAAAGAAATCTCAAGGATTTGCTAATGAACTTTTTCTTAAATCATTCAAGGTAAAAGAGATTATACACCCATTTCACTTTATTTCAAAAAGAACAGCAAATCTCTACTTGAAAAGGAGGAGAATCTTATGCCCTAAAATGCCTTCTAATAAAAAAAAATCTGGTCAGCTGTTCACACTTCTATTGAAAAATAATGAATCACTACAGATAAAAGAATAACAAAATCCATTGCTCTTCACTTATTATTTTTAAATAGTTTTGTTGATACTTTCTGAAAATTCATACAAAATTATTTCTGCATGAATGTCTACAGAAGAAGAATTTCCAAGTTCTATTTACAAATACTCATGCATAAAAGCGTTTACGCAGCCTATAGCATTTACATACTCAATAGCAAGCACAAATAGGTTCCCACGGGGTATCCAAGCAACTATACCTAACCATAAAGACATGAAAAATAAATATGAATTATTCCCTGAATAGCTGAGAATAAAATTTCAAGGTTAAAATTTCATACAACTGAACTGATTCTTTCGACTTGCAAAGCAAATAAAACCAACAATATGCTCTGGATATTGCAAGGACTAAAATAATCAACTTGTTTTCAGCAAATTATCTGCTCAGTCCTAACTAGTGGTATGTTGTTTATATCTATGAATGCCATGGCAACACGGGTAACTTGCTTTGCAAGACAGAGGAACTGTGTGCTGCTCCCGAGAGCCCTGGGACAAGAGCAAGTCTTTCCCCTGCGCCCCAAGGCGGAGGGTTCCACGCATGCAAGTTGTGAATCCAACCTCTGCATGTCTAGTGGCTGGAAAACAGGAACGATACCTTAGATTCCTGAGCTACTCACAAACTGTCAGGCGACAACAATGCTTTTTTAGTTTCAACTTTAGGGTGAGAGTTTCAAACACCAGTTGGACTTTGAATTTCATGGGGGTGGGAAAGAAACAAAAAAAAGTATATATTTTTTTCCTCTGTGTTTTATCCTAATAAGATGTCACCCTCTGACATTTTAATTTGTGCAGATTTCTCATCTGGCACATTCAGAATGGGATGGTGTTTCAAATTACACCTAATGAAAAGATACAAGAAAAGAAATACTTAAAAAATTCAGAAGTGTGCTTCTAAAACTATATATAACTGCAGGTTGCTTTGGCAAGACTTACTAGCCTTACTGAAAACAAAATGGTGCTAAATGGGAAATTGGTTCAGAATTAGTTCTTGCATATTCAATATTATCTTTGTTTTTTTGAAGCAAAACAGTCATTTATACTGTCTTCATTATCTACTCTTTGTTTACTAAAATCAGAGCTAAATAACAGAATAGTTGTTCCTCACTGGAATAACTGAGGATACCATCTCGTCTACAATACGCTATTAAACACTGTGGGAAGAATTCCTCATTCTGTTTTTGTACCATGGCATTTAAAGCAACTGGATTTTCATTTTTTTTCATGTAGATGAACAACAATCATCAATCATTTCTTATTAATATGTACATTGGTCATGAAAATATATTCTTTATATCTGAAATCATTAATCCACTGTCTGTAACATCACAGCTGGTTACTGTAGAGAAGCTTACGGTGCTGCAAATAGAGGATTATTACTCCAGGTGAAGAAAAAAACTGCAGCAATGGATAAGCTGCAATAAGGAACAAAAGATCCTGTTATTTGTGAAAAACCTGTAGAAATAACAAATGAGTAGAAAATAAGCCACAGGTGATGCACACAAATAGAGGTGTTTGAACAGACTGTTTTCTACAAGGTTCTTTCAAAAAGAGTGCTTTTATGTTGGGTTAAAACTACTAGGGATTTAGGGTTAGTAACAACTGTTAACAAGAGAGTCAAAACATTCAGAGCCAGGAAAATCCTCTTACCCTCCAGTTTATTCTGCAGGGTTGCTTCAGTATTTTACGGAAGGAAACCATTTTTCAAGATCTTGATTCAGAAAATCACATAAGCACAAAGCCTGACTTTAAATCAAATTAATGAGATTTAAGGCCATGTTTAATTTTAAGAAAGAATTTAATCATATCTTTAATTCAGACTAAATTAGAATTTCTGCAGAAGATAAAACTGGATGGATTGTATGCTAAATTATTCATCCAGTTTATTTCTCTATCAGCATTCATTGGTTCATATGCCTAACTATATGTAATCATAAAGGAAATCTAAAAAGGACTAATTTTCATCTTGCTCTATAACAGTTTTCAGAAAAATTCATAAACCGCAGCATAGAAAGCGTAATACTGTTACTCTTCTTGGGTGGAGCAGAGGAATAGCTCACCCTCACTGACTCATGACTGTATGATCCAGTTTGATGATCCACCAACCTGAGGAAGTGGTAAAGAGATAGCTTAAAATCACTGCCAGGTCCGAGTGGATGATTACATCTCAGAAGAGTCTGAGCTTCCCCAAGGGCAATGCAACAGATCAGTAAATAAGACAACTGCATCCATATAACGTACCATTTCCCTTAGGGACATAGAGTGATTGATTGATTGATTGATTGAAGTTATTAAACCAGAATATCCACCCTCTGCCTTGTCACATCTAATTTACAATTCTGGTCATTGTCATAGCCAGAACCATTTCATAAAAATTTTGTTTGAGACCCATATTTTTGTTGCAGGTGTGAGGATAAAAGCTAGAAGATAAAGCATAGCAGCAGAATCCTAAGGTAAACCAAACGAGAAGAAATTTTAGATCTCATCAGCTAGGTTCATTATATCAGCCACGCATTGAAAGGATAATCATTGCTATTGAAATCAGTGGCAAGAGAATAAAACCATCAGTTGCTGGGACTGTGATAACACGCAAAGGTAGATCATCCTTTACTTCTCCAAGTTTTGTGTGGCAGCATGTTGCAGGTATGTCTTGCATCCTCACTAAAATGCATCTCCCAGTCTATGTGATCAGCAGAGATCTTTATGCCTGCTTTCTTCCCTTTGCTAGATGTTCACAGGCTGAGATCAGTGTCAAAACTCTGTTAAAGAAAAACCAAAGAGCAAACTTGCCTCAGCTCTTATTTCATCTCTCTTGTTCTTATTCGCCTAATGTCTTCTTTATCCTTAGATTGAAAATGTCCATTGCAAATCAGTGTCTTATCCTACTTCTCATACAAATCCGTACTCAAAAGTTTCCTCCATGAAGCCTATGAAGAGAAATCCTTTTCAGCAAACAATGCCATCACCTCTACACAATTATTAGAGAAAATTGCTAAGATAAAACCTTCTTTCACATCTGTGGCTGTGGGTTTTGTTGTATTTGTACACTCTTCTGTTCAGCATAGTCTTAACACTTAACACTCAACACTTTTTGTTTGAGGATAACACTACATACTTTGAAAGGATCACTTCATATTAGAGAAACTTTTGATAAAAACAGTGAGCAATATTTCCTTGAATTGTTAAGATTATTCAAGACTTGATTGCCTTTGCTGTTGAACACTCAGCAAATTCAGAAAGAGCTGAATACAAAATTCTCTGGAGACTAGGAGAAACTCCTAGTAGTGTCAACCACTTTCACACCAAGCTCTGATTAATTTGGCCTTTCTCTTTCCAGTCCTACAAATACAATGTCCAAACTGACTTGAATCTTTGCCACATTTGTGATAGACATTCTTAGGCTCTCATTTTTGAGACTTCAGAGTTTTCTCATTTATTCCACAACACTCTATGCCTATTATTTTCCTTTGAAATTCTACCAACAAATTCCAATGTACTGTCCATATTTTCTCACTATCTTAAGATGATGAAAACCAGATAGAAATAAACAAATTAATTGGCTTACACTCACTCCATGAACTGACACAGTCTTTCTCAAAGGAGAGAGGAAAACAATTAGATTAGAGAAGAATAGGTACACAGAAAGAGAGAAGGGATAACACAGAACAAACTAATCCCATGTGTCTTCTGTTAACAGAAGAGAATCATTACGCTGAAGATCTGGAAAAACTTGGTTTTAGCTTAGTTTTGTTTCTAAATACTAGTATTTTATCTCTTGCTATCAGTACATTCAATTAACGTACCATAATATTGTACTTCAGACTAGCAATATTCACCTGCTGTTGCTTGTACAGATGAATGAATAACAACTAGGATTGTAATGACCTTGTTCTACCTGTGCTGAAATGATTCAGATATCTGTAGCTGCTATTGCATGTTCCCATAATTTTAGGGCAAATTGTTTTAGCCCAAATGCACAGAATTATTTTCCAGGCGCACATTTATTTTTCTTCCTTTATATTTTTGTTAAAACCAAACACCAAAATGTATGATTGATTTATCTGTAAGTAAATAAACATCCCCACTTCATGAGCTTTCTCATTACTGAGTCATTTTAACACAACTGCTGTGATTCACACAAAAAATTATTATACTATAAAAAATGAGGACCTTACTGTGATCTCATAGAATTTCCACTAGACATTCATCTTCTTTTGCCTGCTTTAAATAGAACAGACAAACCAGTGTTCACCACGCACTGTACATGCCACACAAACACTTACCTTGCTCTGCTCTCTGCAATAACTGGATGTTAATTCCTTTAGTGATCTCTTCACAAAATCTTCCTTGAGGGCCAAATCTATAGATTTATTTGGTGGCGATCATCCACATCCAAGTTTATGAGTTGTTAGGAGGAACTTTTTAGTGCGTATCCACTAAAAGTGCTCCTTTTTCAACATAAAGTGTGGAAGGGCCTGTGTGTGCATTACTATTAACACAGTAGCAACCTAGGAGGACAAATTAGAAAGACAGCTCTTTTTTGCTAGCCATTAATGAATGGCATGCATATCACGAGAAAAGTGAAATTATTTGAAAAACAAACAAGTATCAAATACACTCCAGATATTTTCTCATTAATCAAAGCACATATCAAACCTTAATCAAATCTAAACTCCAAATTTATCTTTACTTCATGTTATGTTTCCTGCCATGATAAACCTTATTATAACAACCACTAGCCTTTTCATCCAATTATTTTAAATTCCTCAAGATCAACACCACCACCAAAACTTGGCAAGCCTGAAGGGTGGCTGAAGAATGCCAGCACGCTCACTAAAGGAAAAAGGAATTCTGCCATCAAAGATTCTTCACAGCAAACATTGTTCTCCTGGTCAGCTGCCATCTGTCCAGGGAGGAAGCTGTAGCACTTGTTCCTTGTCAGATTATAAATAAGAAAGTGTCACACAGGAAAGAGAGGTCTCACAGGAACAGGTCCCAAACTGTTTAAGCCTTAAAAACCTGGTGCCTGAGACTTTCTAGGTGGACACAGACCACATACGACAACCAACAGAGCACTAATTTTATATTCTCACAGCATGACATTCTCCTTAATAAAGGAGCAAACTGATAGAGTTTCCTTTTCTACCTGATCACGAGAAACAGCCTCAGATAAGACCACACAACAGCCTTCTCACCACACGATGACAAAAACCAACACATACATCCAAAACCACAGGTACCCAGCTTGCATTGTGCTGCTCCAGGATAAAACCAGCCTCCCACAGCTTCACTGGCAGAGTGTAGTAGTCTGAGAGAAGTATGAAAATACTGTATCTGAGAGATTTGCTTTCCCATTTACTCTGAAAAAATACAACCAAACAAAAACAAAAGGATAAAATACTCCAGACTATTTTACACACACTCAAAGCAATACTAAGAGCAACGAGTCTCTAGAGAGATTAGGATGCTTATACTAATTGTGTTCAACATTTTATGTTTTATAAATAAGCCATGGGGCAACTGAATCATCTCCTGAAATTACAGTGGTTAGGATGTATTCCCAAAAGTATCAACATTTGAGCTTGGAAAAGTTCTTTTCTTGTATTGCCTCAGGCATCAATAGGTTTATCCTTTCCGTGATTAAAGTTAGTATTTTTCAAGGCCATGGAAAGCTCATGATGCACCCACAAGAAACAAAATCAACCTGCTTTTGCAAGGTAACCTATCTGGCGCAAAAAATATCTGCCTATTTTTCTGAGAGGGGAGGGAGTAGTAGTAGTTTTTAATAGTGATTGAACTGGGGCCAAAAGCTAGGTTAGCAAGGAAGGGGTTGCTGAGCATTGACCCGTATTCACCTGCAGGTTTGACTGATTCACCTTCGCAATCAGAATTACGTTAGGTGGTACAGGTCTCCAGCAAGGAACAAAATACTAACCAAGAGAAAGAAAAAAATATACAAACAAAAGAGCAAATATTCTGCTTGGATTAGAACAAAGCAGTATCATCTAGCCACAGTTATAGGAAAAAAACTCAAAGAACAAAAACAAATAGACACAAAGTTTAATTTTAGCCACAATTCATAGCATGTAACTGCATAGTGAGGAGAAAATGAGCTAAAAAAAAGGGAAGACAAGATGCATGCTGATCGGAGGGCTCAGTTTGGACATACAGTTAGGTCTTCCTCACCAAACAATATTAGTAGTGAATGGGATCTTTTCACTGAAAGGCCAAACAAAGCTTCTATTTTCTCCATCCTATTTTGGGAGGGGACAAAACAATTGTGAGACAAAATGATTTATGAGATATCAGACTGGAGTGGAAACTGGGGTTACAGAGCTTCTTCATGGAACAGGTGAGTAACCTTGAGCAGATAAAAGCATTATCTACGCATTTATCTGTTTTGTTTATTGCAAGTTCTTTAAAGCAACAGCTATCACCTATAACACACCTATACAGATCCTAGAACAGCAGTCTCGGATGGGCTTGCTAGACCCCACTGTAATTCAGTTCATCAGTATCAATAAGGATAACAGATGTGGAAACAGGATATGATAAAAAGAGTTTAACAGTGAGAGCTCACAATGTTGGCAGATCTTTTTTTCCCCCCCACATAACTCAAGAGGTTACAGTACAACACATGGTAAAAAAACTCTTCCAAATGAAGTAGTCCTGGGGATTTTGCTTATAATATTCCAAAATGTAGAGAATACTGCAGGCTGCTGGAAAGGGTAAATGGTGGTTCATGTCAATAGAAATATGTCCCTAAGACCATAAGAAATCTAAGCCACCAGTCACTGGCAAGAGCAATATTACTTCTATTAAACAGAAAGCAGGGAAAGAACTTCAGATTCTAATGAATTATCTTTATCCAGCTTATGCCTTTTCATCCCAAACATCAAGAAACATCAGAAGATATTGTCCAGTGCCTGGGTTCTTTCCCCAGTAAGCCACAGCAAGAAAACTTATTTTGGGTTGATTCTTGACTTCTCAAGACCAACTGGAGACAGTTACAAGAAGCCAAGAAATCTGCAACCCAGAATGCCAGGGACTTCTGGAAGTTACTTCTTGGCTCAAGAAACAGTGGAATATGGTGGGTGATATTCTGAAGGAAATGGGACTTCTGTTTTGACTTCAAGGGGCCAGATATTCACTCATGGTCCAGTTGTTATTTCAACAAAGAGCTCCTGACCCCTCTTTCGAGGATCTTACTGGAAAGATTGGAAAATTGAAACAGTTAAAAGAACAAGGCATTTCACTGTATGTATGAACATAAAATATAATCCTTAAGCAAAACCCTTCTACCTGGTTCTACAAGCCAGGGAAGAGAATGGGGCAGAAGGAACTTTGTCAGCTCAGTTCTGCCCAATTGCCTGCAGGAGCAGTAATGCATGTGTCCAGGATAGGCAGTCACAAACAACCACTTTTGGCTTGTACTCCTTTAACTCTACAGTCAAAGGCAGACTGATTAAAGTGAACCTAACAGTCCAAGAAGAGTCTCTCTCTCTCTCTCTACCTGAAGCTGCTGAGATTGAATGCATTTTTTGCCTTAAACTAACATTTCAGGAGCTTTCTGGAACCTAACTTCTAAAGCTAATCAATATGCTGTTTATGTGTTTTATTTACCTTTTTTTATGACACACACTTTCATACCTGTCAAAAAGAATGGAGGCAATATGCGACACATGCATCTGGCATTAAGTACCCAACAGTGTAGACAATCAATAGTGTCTATAATGGCTAATAGCTTCTCTATAATTCATTTACTCAGAAGGCACTTTAACTGTGAGAAAAAAAAGAAATAGGAGTGGAATTACAGGTTGTAAACTGTATCTTTCGGTGTCTTTTTTCTTCCATTAGCCAATGGAAGAGGCTTTTTGTTCTGTTTCCTCCACCCCACTACTGGTGGTTGAAAAAAATTGAACAGAAGAGTTTTATGTCCAATATGAAGCTGAAGAGACTCTCCTGTAATTCTGGTAAGGTCCTTAACTCAGCCCTAATTAGGCTGAGACCTGATCAGTTTATACAGGGACACCTTAATCCAGAGGTGAGCTAAGAAGTCAAGCGCAGAACAGGGCAGAAGCCAGTACGTTGCATTGCCTGCGAGATCCAGGCAAGCATCACTGTGGGCAGGCGTGTTGTGTCCCAGTGAAGAAGCCCTCATTCAGAGCTTGCTTTGGGATCTCAAAAGCACCTCAAAGCCACACCACATAGGTGCTCTGGAGGAAATCCAGGAACTCAAGTGCGCATCTAACCCCTCTAGTACACAGCTTGCATCAGTCTAGTCAAAACATGAACCTGATATACTGACATCAGCAGTGCCAAACCTCAAACTCAGTAAAAACTGATAGAAAAAAACCTTAATATAACTAAATTTCACTTCTGCCACTGTTAATTGGTGAGAAAAGTTGATACGTTATTTTTATTTTGTTCATTACCATAGCAGGTACCTTCTCAAAACAACACAGAAAGATGGCATTTTTGCCTAACCCTTGATATCCTTCAGAGGTATCCTTCAGGACTTTGCAAGGCAAGTTACACACCTCACCTGTCTTGCTCCTTTTGGATTTTGTACAGAAATCTAATGTGCGCTCAGATGCCTCTAAAACTGCCTTCAGGCCAGCACAGGTCCATGTGGTGTGAAACAGGCAGTCACATTTCTCTGACACAAGCTAATAATTATGTAAGAAAAGCCATGTACATTGGGAAGAAAACTGTTACTCCTCCTTGGCACATCAGCCCAACGCATGCTCTTCAGCAACCTGCATCTGTAACTGGCCGCCTTCTGCTGTCTGACACTCACTTAGCATACCAACAACAATTCCTCGTAAAAACAGAGCGCTGTACCATTTACTGCACTTCTTTTATCCACAGTAAATGAATTTCAATCTGATTTCAAAGTTATAAGATTTTCTTTTTGAAAAGACTTCCTGATATTTTCTGATTTTATATCTGCTATCCAAGGTTTGAAATAAGAGTTTTCTGGAGAGTTTCAAGGTTGAGGTTAATGCTATATGCGAAAGAGATGCAATTATTAGATGTTTGGCTGGCAGAGGTTTGTACTGCCAGGGGAGGGACTGCGGTAATGCACGGGATGAAACATGGAGGTGCACCGCTGCACGTTGTTGCGGAGATTAGTCATACGTGGGTGGCCTTACAGTTGAATAGTGCTTTGTTACATATCTACTGCGTGCAACAAAAAGAATTAGATTTGTGAAATCTGAACTTTTTACAGGTGGAATCAGTACTATTCCAATAAGCACTATTACTCTGTGCAGGTACGAAGGGTTGGAGGAAGACATGAGATTTCTGACCAAGAAGTAGCAGCATCTGTCTGGGTTAGCAGAGAGCACTGGAAGCAAATCCCATTCCTGCACACTTTTCAAAGCCTCCATCCCTTTTTCCATTCTCACTATTGCTTGTTAAGGATAACAGGAAGGTAAATAACTTCCCATAAGTGGCTTCCCTGTTTGCCTGACCTAGAGAAAACGCGTTGACCCTCAGAACACAAACACAACAGATATCCCCAACCCACAAGTTTTTGCAAATGTTAGGGAGGCAGGAACTACAAAATGTTGCCTGGAGCAGTACCCTTATTTACCAAAATTACACATAGCTACAGGAAGTTCTATATACCCTAATCAGAACCATTCCGTTAAGCAGTAAATACAACAAAGAGAGCTTCAGATTTCTTCCCCATATACTTAGCTTTATGCTTTGAAAAGCACTTCTCCTACATTAACTTGTTTTAAATGTATCCAGACACACTGATAACAAATACATTGTGTACATGCTTCAAATAAATTGCTCAGCCAGAGCATGCATAACAAGACAACGTGTCCATTTTAGGAAACATTTGCTAAAGTACTGCTTTCTTATAGCATTTGGTTTTTACAGTCATATTCCTTGGCTTCTAAAATATTAATAAAACCAACAATTGATATTAAAATGGAACATTACTGGCTTTCTAAAGCTGTCGTTGTCAGTCACTAGTAGTTTTTAACATTATAGCCAATCTCTTTCATCACTGAAGTAAATGCCTTTCTAATTATATATTTTAGTATTTTTCCCCATTAAAATAAATAGAGTTTAGCATGATTTTTGTTTGCAAGACTGCCTGAAAATAACCCCATTTTTTTGTTGTTTTTGGAGGAACGAGATACTCGTTGCTAACTGTTCATGAGAGAGCAGCAATTACTACCTATAGGGCTTTTTGTTATCACTAACCCAAAATATCCATCTTCTGATGCAGCACAGATAAACTACTGCTGGGAGTCTATTTAAGTCTGATTTTAAAAAGGAACAGGAATAGGGGAAAAAAAATGGGAAACCATGCCAGATTGCACTTTATGGTACTTATAAGATGATCTTATCCTCACTGCAATATAGCCATTATATGGATTATGTTTGAAGTGGGGCAGCCAGGTCTGTTTCAGAACTGCATTATCTAAAGAGCCATAAAGCTTTTTTCTCCTTTCACAACTGGTAGCAAAAACTGTTGAAATTATTTTTTCCTCTACATATGTACCTAGATAATGTGCAAGTTATCTGCATTTACTGAACATGCCAAGGAGATGGTTACTGTAGTTTATTATATGATGATGTTTTATTCTGCATTGAACATTTCAATAAACCTACAGTCTTAAATAGATCTGCGACATACATATTTGCATTTAATCAGACATATAATCACCCAGCAATCCAACAGGTCTTTCTGTCTTAGCACATGTAGAGAGAAATAGGGGTTAAGATGTAAACAATGCTATATATTAACAGCAACACTAAAATACAAATCTGAACCGCAATACAGAGGCTCCAACTTAACCAGGTATAGAAAAAGACTCAATACAAGATGAGCATGGAAATAAATGAGACAAATTATTCTGAATGGAGTATGACCGGTTCATTAACACTGCATTGATTTTTTCACGTGTTTATATTATTTTTAAACTAAATTTTAGCAATAGCTAAAAATATGGATATTTCCAGTGCTTGAACTTAATTAACTTTTTATGGCTATATATTAAAAATGTGAGACAGGATATAAAACCCTTTAATTTTGTGGCATTCGGTGCATGACCAGGTTCATAGTCTACCCTGATGGTCCTGGCCATTTTATATTCTATAATGTAGAGGCAAGAATGAGGCTGAGGCACAGGAACAAGGAATAGATACTCACAGCACCTCAGTCAAGTGTCCAATACCGTAAGAAAGAGTTTTCAGCACACAAGCTCTAAGCGCACCCTTTTGCACTCCAGTTTTGACATTTAGCCTTAGGTCCTCTGAAAATGCAGAGCTACATGTGAAAGCACTTTATGTTAAGATTAAGATAAGGAGAGGAAGGGATGAACATTAAATGAAACAATTCAGCATGTACAGTACTTTAGGGGCTATTAACATTCTGGTTTCTTCTCGACTTGACCTTTGCAGTTTTCTAGCAGGTTCCTAGTGAGATACTAACCACCTGTGATGATATTTTAGAGAACGGGAAACAGGGAGTGCTAACATGGTATTTCTGCATAAGGAGAGAAGAGACAGGCAGGTTGAAGAAGCATGGTCAGAAAGATTTCCATTGGAAGAAAGTACTTTTCTCCCTCCTAGTAAAAATACACTTGAAGAAAACTATGTAATGTGAAGTTATGATGTAACTGATTTTTCATGAGGAAAAAAATGTAGTTATAAATGGAATTAATCGACCCTGAAAGTTACCATGTGTTTTTTGGGATGCCCACTTGAAAGCGTGCTTATGTTGGCGTAAGTCAAATATCATGACCCGATGGCCCGCGAGTCACTCCTGCGCAGCACGGTGGCGCAGCATGCAGGTAGGTGCGTTAACAAATGCCATGGCAATAGCACACGGGGAAAAGGCCTGAAGAGGGAAGCCAAAACCCAGATGGACAGAGAAACCAGCACCTTTTCATGCTGCAATAGAAGATGTATAACAAAGGCAGCACAGCAACTACGGATAAACACAGTACTTCATTTTCCAGCATAGCCAATTTGAAACATGACAGGAACACTGAAATACTTGTAAATAATTGCTGATAAGTAGATTTTATGGCAAAGTGAAGGGAGAAGGAGCTGAACAATTAAAATGCAGACAGTTAGCGGGGGTCAGGCAGAGGTTATGAAGCAGTAAGACGATGCTAAATGTAACTTCACTTCCTATTGCGTTTAGTCCATATGGTTGTAATATTTTCACCTGATGAACCCAGGCATTCTCTCACTCTAATAGTCTGGTTATATTGTTTATTTTCTTGCTGGTTGTAAAAGAAAACATCCATCCCCTTCAACCTTTTAAAATTGTTTCAGGGCAATTAAGCCCCTGAAAACCCAGAAACAAGACTAGAATGTGGTGCATTTAATTTGCATACCCAAATTTCCAATTATGTGTATAGCGATATGTAAATTAGCGTTTCTCTCTCCTCGTCAGGGAACTAGATGGCAGCAGAACTGCCTCTCGTCCTCCGCAAATAACTTCCTCGATATACACAGAGCTCAATTAGATTCAGCACTTATCTTTTGCCAGTCACGTGCCTGGGATCTCAGAGGCCAACTGTATATTTCAAATAAGTAAATTAAGGAATTGAAACCTGACGTTTTCTGGATTCCACAAGACCAAATGCTAAAGTCCACACCAATCGCCCCATGCACATACCCAGAGACACCTTGTATGTGTGGGCGACTGGCTTTTTCCTTCAGTTTCTATGACTTTGAGTTATAATGACAGGAGCAGTCTCATCATCCAGAGCACCTGATGCTAAAGCCCCGGCACCACTTGTCCCTCCGATGACCGTGTGGCACCCGCCCGCAGCTCCGGAGTGCGTGCACCAGCCAATGCCGGACGGGCTGGCAGCCAGGAATGGCCGCGGCATGCAGCACATCTGTATGGAAGGAACAGCTGGGAGAGAAACCAGCTGCGGAAAAAGGAAGTATGCTAACAGAGACGCAGTAAATGAAGATTTACTCATGGCTGAGATCAGCCAGACTTAAGGAGCTGGAAAATACCAGCCTGCATTTCAAAACCCTGTTTCCACATAGACGCATATTAAAGCAAAATGTCAGCAGAAGCTCTCACATGATCTATGACGCTTTCCCTGCTTACAGACTTGCCAATATTTTATTTTGAAACCAAAGACAACCGTATTCAGCGCTAAGCCTCCTGTACCCACAGAGAAGCATGGAGCAGGTGCCCAAGAGTCAAGGGAATCTGCTCTTCTGCACTCTTACTCTAAACTAAACTTTGCAGCCTAAGAACAAACCAAGGAAAGAGGGCAGCAACTTGCCAGATAAATTCAGTGCTCATTAGCTGACGTTACTACAGCCCCTTACACATTATTCTCTAAAAAAATACAGGCTTACAAGTAAAGCCCAAAATATCTGCAGTTCGGGCCTCACAAAAGACAGAGTAATCACCTGGAAAGAATAAACGTCCGTGCCGCACAGTGCCACACCGAGAGAGAACAGAGCGCCGTGACAATGAATTCTGTGCCTATTGTTAAGTGCCGCGTCCCTTCATTACCACAGGGCGAGTCTGTGACAGCGGCCGACGCCACGCACAAAGCACAGGCACGACACAATGCGCCGAGCTGCCCCACGGCGCCGCGAGAAACCTGGCAAGCGGGAAAGGCTGAGAGCACACTGGTCCACGACAGCACTTCGCTGGGAGACCTCACTTGCGGCTTACAGCCTCAAGTCCCTCCCTGAAGGGAGGCGTGTGTCATCTCTCTCTAAAAAAACTAAGCAAAACTTGTGCTTTTCTTTAAAAACACAGCCAGACAAGGAGGAGAGGGCTTACCGAGTACACTTTTTGTCAATACCTTTACAGTTAAAAAGATTAGGTGCAAGAATATGGGAGATGAAAATGCGCTTTCTTTCTCTGCTTGAAGATTTACTCCTGTATCTCTTATCAGCAAAGAAGAGTCCAAGCTACAAGTTGTCCCTGGTCCAAGGGAACTGCACGGGAATCACATCACTGTGCAAGACAGAAATGAGGAATACATGGACTGCAGGAAGGGAAAGAGACCATTAGTCAGGGCATTTACCTGCATGCATGGAGGCTGCAGTCTCGAGTGCGCTGCATTTCCCATGAGGGAGTCACTGGAAGAGTCACCAGTGCCCCAGCTGCTCCTCTCCCACGTAGAGGCAGAGGGACATCCCTGGTTTAGGGGGGCTGATGGTGCCTGGTAGGGCCAGGCCCTCCCCTCTTGGATCTGTGCTTCTAGCAGGAGGTGGAGGGAAGCAGCAGGGCTCATTGATGAAAGAACCACCCTCACCTGAGCAACATCCAGAGGTCAGCAGAGTGCACAGGGTGCAGCAGAGGCAGCAGCCAGGCACAAAGGAAGTTTCTCACTTATCCAATCTCCCAGCTGAACTGAATTTGCTGATTAATTGTAAAATACTTGAGAACAACACACAGCATTTGCAACAATCAAAGAAATACCGTATCAAGCCCAGTTTTAGATAACCAAGTCAACTTGACTCCAGCAGCGCAACATTCATTTTTTCAGACACTGGATGTGGCAAACACATCTGAACAACCAAAAGGCAAAATAGCCAAATCCCCTCGCACTGTTTTTCCACAGATATTGAAAAGTCTTTCACATAAATTTGAGCAATATGGAGATAACCTGATAATGCTTGAACAATAATGCACTATGTATTTATAGGCAATGAGATCTCAGAGATACTGTTATTATCTTTACTTTCCAATAACATAGCTCCATTATTCATCTCGTGTGAGCGGATCATTTTCATGCATTCATTTGCATCACAAATCTAACCCTTTTCTAGTTAAAGCTTTCATATCAGTTTTGTATGGTTCTGAAATTAATGAAACATTTCCTAACACAAAATAAAGCAAACTTGCTGGTGTTTTGAATTACAAAAGTAATATATTCAGTCTACACATTTCAAAGGAGGGTAGCTTTCAATGAACCTGGATAGGCATTTTGAAAATCTCTTCTTAAAGCGTCTGAGCATTTAAAATACTTCACAGTCAAATCTAATGTTTCCTGTTTACAAACAATAGCAGTGACACAATTTCATGCAGTATTAGATCCTCTCTTTGCAAGTGCTTGTGGGCTATTCCTCGTACTAGCTCCCTGTTAGCCTTTGACAGGGCCTTCTTCAACAAAGAAGGGTATTTGGAATCTTCAACATAACTGTCCTTACTGAATTATGCAACAGCAGTTAATTCCATTTTGTAAACAAGAGGAAACCAGCATAAACAAGAATAAGATACTTACTGAGTAATAAATTACTAAATATTTAGCTGCTTATTCCTGTATTTCACAGCAGAAACTAGCACATAAAAACAAATAATAAGTTCCCAAGAAATTGAAGATCTGAGCTGCACAATGTTAAAGAGAAAGCATGGACTTTTGTTCTGCTGTATTTTCACTATACCCTCCATGCAGAGAAAAAAATATCAGTTTCCCATCATTCACTGAAAGAGCAAAGCCCTCCGCATGCTAACCTGATACACAGGGCTGTACCTGACTGCCCAAAGAGCTCCAAGCTGCCACTGCTCCTCTGATTTGCTGTCTTCTCCTGTCTGATTCCTAAATTCTTATAACAGCGACACAAGAGAAACAGCTTTTGTAACATGATGCCCTGCATCCATGGACAAACACCCTTTCAAAGCCCCCAGAGCTGAAATGAAGCATCACCGTTCTCTCCCAGCCATCCCAAACAGCACCAGCTGGCACCACGCTTGGCCCTGTGCCCCGGTGGCTGGCTGGGACAGCGCGGAGCCGCTGGGGCACCAGTCACCGACGTGCCCATTACAACGCATTTGCCCAAGCTGCACTAAGGCAAAGTCACTGCTCTGAACATAAACCCAGAAGCCAGGAGAACCCAACGAACGAGCCCGGGGCACCGCTATGGAAAGCCGCTGCAGGGAAAGGGCAGAGGCCGAGCGGCGGGGAACGCAGCGTCCCATTGCAAATTCCCTCCTCCTCCACCTTCCGGTCCCCGAGTTAAACCCAGGACCGGCAAAGGGAGCACAACCGCAGGCAGCACTGTCCAAGCTGCGCCTCCGCAGCCTCGCGCGCCGCGCAGGACGGGAAGCACAGGTGAGCCTGTCAGTGCTGCTGGGCTGTTGCACCCTGGCAAACCCAAAAAGTGATGGATACGGCCCGAGAAGTGCTCAGGAAATTCCAATATGTGCTGTTGTTTTTCATCAAACTTTCCTCGCAGCTATTGCATCTTAAACATCATGGTACTAACGACCCGAAAGTGAAAATGATTACCAGAGCAGTGAAACGAACTTCATTGATTTTCCCTGTCTAAGCAAAGTGCAATGCAAAGAAGGTAATCAAACCAACAACCTAAACTGTGAAAACAAAATTGGATTTTTTAAATACTGTCATTTTTATTAATCTGACGTGATATTACTTAGCTGAAGATTGTTCTTTCATTTACAATAAATGATTTTTCCAAGTTAACATTCCCTATTTAACTGACCAAAGTTATTTTCAATTTTTTTCTGCTATATTTCAGACAAAAGCTATTTTTTATCATGAAGTCATAAAACCCCGTGAAAGCAGTTTACAATGGGAGCATTGACATCCCCTTAGCTGCAGCAGAACCAACTAAGGCAAATGTAAAAGGCAAAAAATTTCAAAGATAAGAATCAAAGTGCTTTATCAAAGCTGTTCATCCTATTACGCTTTCCACTTCTACAAACCTTTTAATGTAGAAAGTCACCTGCTGGACAGGAAGCTGCTGGTAAGAATCTGGATATAAAAGCATTTTTCAGTTACAGTTTGTGCCTGAAATGCCAATAGGATTTCCTGTGTGGATTTTCCTTTTAATTAATTTTGCCTTAAAGAAAGTTCTAAAGTACACTGAGCTTGTGATTTTTTTTCCTCCTTTTTTAACATACAGAATTGGATTTGGTGTAATAATTAAAAGTCATATTCTGTTCCCATACTACAGTCAAAGTAACACCTCTGAAATATCATATATTAGCACAGGTTTACACTGCTGAGGCTAAAATCAGAATCTGACTCTTAAATCCTTGAATGTTGTTCTTGGCATAACCTTGGAAATACTGAGACTAGGCTAAATATAACCAAGTGTACTTATATTTGAGCAGACACACATTTTCAAATGTGCAAACATATTCAAGAAGAAAGGGGAAAAGATATTTTAACGTATTGACAAAGTGATAAAATAGTTTTGAGATTTCAGAATTATCTGAATAAATTAAAAATGGAACCATTTTCTCCATCCAATTCCCTTTGAGTTTGCTGATATGTGGCATAGTCTCACAACAGTTAACAATGTCAGTAAGATGCTACTGGATTGGTTTTTCTGAAGACCTTGATAGATTAAAAAAAGAGAGATGCAAACACTGCATATTTCATTTCATTGAGATATAGAACCATTACTGAAATATTTTTAGAAATAATGCAAAGTTTGTGTTTGTTAAATAAAAGCAAAATACTCCAGCAGATACCATTAACAAACACCACAAAAATAGCATCATCTGTTTATAGACTTTACTAGATTCACTTAGTTTCTCAGTTTAAGGCAACAGTATCTAGTGAAATATATGTATACAAGAAAATCATCTCTTCATTTGGTTGGTCTGACAGATGCATTGCATGATTTAATTGGCCACATCTTCTATCGTAATAAGAGAAGTTTTCCAAAAAGGTTAGCCCCACAAATTAAGAAACAGCTGAGACTAAAAAGGCCTCTTGAAAAGTGAAGAACAAAGTATATTTGAAAAGAAGTAATTGTGCAATCTAGAAATTGCTAGGTACTCACAAAAGGAAATAGATGGTCAAAACACAAATTTGCCTGCACTTAATACAAATCCCTGAAGTCAAGTCTATGCAGGAGTGAAGATTTTGTAGTTTCTCTAAGAAATATGACATGTTATATTAAAAGCTTTTCACTCCCTCCTCCCATAATCTGATTATGAAAAAGGGTATTTTTACCCAAATAAATCAGTATTTTTAAAATTCAGAAGCTTGTAAGAGTACTGTTTCTTCACTTATGTCACCACATACATCACCCTGAGCCAATGCGAACGCCCTACAAGGGACTTGCAGAGAAAAAGAACTTTTGTTTGGACAAGGGACAATTTTCAGTCAAGCATGTTAAACTCTGGGATACTAAGCTGAGCATGGAAGAATTTTTTATTATTATTAAAACAGTTATTTAAAAGTGCAAGTTCAGTATTCTATGTAAGGGAATGGTTTTATCAATGTTCTTCAGTTTCCCATTGGGAAAAATAAAACTATATATTAATTTCATGTAGGTTTGTCCCAGATTGAAATATTCCATTTGGTTGAAGTGAATCAGACCATACTCTTTTTGAGTCAAGGCACCATTTAGCTGAAGCTAAAGGCACAGTGTTTGAGGGAAGTTGTTCTAAGCACACATCCGCCATGCCAGGGTGTGCTACGGCTTGTGAGAGTCCAGTGCATGTTTTCCAAATTATCTAAGGGCTCTTTTCAAGTTCTAGTGCTCATAGTTGCTTTTTAATCTGGTTTAAATTGTGGTGCATAGAGCAGCAAGGAGTCCTGGGGGGCTTGGCAAGAAGCGTGCCTGGATGTTATCACACCGAATGACAGCTGAGTGGCAGAAATTGCAGGATCTGAGTGTACAGTTACAGGCACAATGCCCAAACCATTGCAAATCCACAGCAAAGGCTAAACTTTCCAGAAGTCTACCTCTGCATACCCTTATCTATTTTAAAAATGCCTCATTCTCCAAAGAGCTTCTCTTCCCTGCGCAGCGTTCCCTGAAGCTTTCCCTGACACCGAATACGCTACACAACATCTGATCCCTTCCAAGGGTGCAGTAATACATAATGAAGTAGGCTTTAATTAGGCTTTCTCCCTGGCACTGAGCTAGCCAGGGACCAGCTGTGCCATTCTTGGCTTTGCAGGCCTGTTGCTATGAAGAAGACATGCCAGCCATATCAAACTTAGGCCAATATGGAAAGGAGAGGCTTTAAGGAAATGGAGTGTTTCCATAAGTACCAGTGTTTCATATATTTCTGAAATATGTTTCTTCATCATCCTATACCAAAGAAAATGAGTAAAATTTACTGATATTGCATTTTCATGCACAGATTATTTCAAAATTCCCATCACTTTTTTTCTTCCTTCTTCCATTTTTGTTACCTTATTTCTCTCTTAACCCATTTTTCTCCGTTCTCTGAGATGCCTTTTGAAAAGAAAAGAAGTCTTGTAAACCTGACACACACACACAGACTTGTGTTATTTGACATAAAGCCACAGAACATCTATCAGGTATCATAAAAGCAAAGAACAATAAATAAGAAATTTAAAATAATTCAGTGGACCCAAAATTAACAGATAACCTCAGAAGTCACCAGCACTATGTGCATTGCAAAATCTTTTCAACTGATCCTTTTTAGGAGAAGAAAAAACCATGAGTGTGTGTGAGGGGGTAAATGTCTGATCTGCATCAAGGACTAGAAGGCAACTCGATAACAGAATTATAAAAGAGGTACAAGACCCCAAACAGAGGAAAAGAGAAGTCTGTGCTAGTATTCTTTTGTCTTTAGTTTCAGCTAGCATAAAATTGGTAGTCCAAAGTAAGTTGTCCAAGACGACAGCTGATATGACTATATTATCAGAGGCAAATTTTCCAAACAAAAACAACAGCAAACAAACAGCAGTAAAACCCCATTTCTAAATTTGCACCTGCAGTTTTGTTCTTACAGTCATTCATGACTGCCAAAGATGCTGACTGCATGCAGCAACGCTTGTGTGCACCAACAAACCAACAAAGCGCGTGGGCCAGCAATTAGTTCTTTGCCAGCACAATATTTTAGCATGTATATCTTGCAGGTGCACTTCACAAGATCAGAAGGTAAACATATGCAAGTGCTTAATATCACACTTCGTAGTGAAACTGCTTATAGTGATAAGATTAAGCCTGTTTGCAAATGTCCAAAGAACATAAGAACAGTCATATTTTGTTTGAACAAATGTCCGTGGTTGGAAAATACTGTGAGAAAGGAGGCAAACACAGCATGGTGTAATCCTTCCACCTTCCTGAAGCTGGAGCTTCAGAGAGCTCTTGAGGCAGGGAGCACATCGCATCTTCTTTAAAAGCCACAAGCAGCCCTACTCGTTACTGCATGAACTAAGCAAATCTCTTTTGAGCCCGTTTACATTTCAGATTTCCATCACACCCTCCAACAAGGAATTCCACAACTGAATTATGCATTTAAGGAATGAATACTTCCTTTTGGTGGTTTTAACCTGCCGCATGATTTTTTCATTTAGTGCCCCCTCATCCTTGTATTACCAGGACTGTAAAGCACCACTGCCTTTTCTACACCCTTTGTCATGTATTAGACCTTAACCACAAGCTTAGTCATCTCTTTCGCAAGGTTAAGGTACGGATCCATTTAACTTGTCCTCAACAAGAAACTATACCATGCCTTCAGCCACTGTTGTTGTTCTCTGTAGCTCTTCCAGTTCCTTTGGAAACTTCTACCAGACTTGCCTGTAATATTCAAGATAACCGTGCAACCTAGATTTTAATAGGATTGTAACATTTTTCTCATTTTTTCCTGGATGTTTTGTAAAAGTGTGTTTTCTCTTCAACTAGTGTTGAGCATTGAGTCAGTTTTATTCAACTAATCACAATGACTCTAAAAGCTCCCTCCTGAATGGCAACTACTAAGTCAGAATGTATATTTAATTACATGCATTCCTTCACATTTACCAAGACTGAATTTCATCTGTCATTCAGCTTCACAAAATCCCATTTCACCTCTTCAGAATCAGCTTTAGTTTTGAGTATTCCAAAAACTTTAATCAAACAACAGCCTGTACCTTGTAACTAATCACCCCTTGCCCAGATTATTTATGAACATGTTGAGTCAAATCTCTATCCTAATAGCCAGATTGAAAATCCTCCCTTTGAAAATCAGGTTCCCAAGTATCAGTGCAACACCCTTACTGTGAAGATACAAAGCTTAATTTGCAGTGTTTTGATTTGGACTGCACTATCTCTTTTGCTTTATAAAAAGAATTATTCCACGTGGTATTGTAAATGTTAGAGCTGGTACAACACTAAAAGTGTTTTCAAAACAAATCACTTGAATAGAAAACAGTTTTAATTTGGACTCTTTATAACATATTATTCATAGTGTGAATTTTTGCACAAAAGCTTTGCAAATATTGAATTTCGGGCTTTTTTTTTTTAAGAGAAGAAAAAACAAGAAGTGTTTACTGAAGAAAAAAATTCAGAAGAGGACAAGTTTCCTAGAAAATGTCATGCAATCTAATGATAGCAACCACAAAAAGCGACAAGGCCAACGCTCCAGACAATTTTTAAATATCCAAAACATGAACTGAGCAGACACCACAGACACTCTGTTGTCATGTTTGCGAAAGGAGTTAAAACATTTTAAAGTCAACCATAAAATATGTAACTACTCTTCAAACAAAAAAGCTATGGGTTATTGAAAATATTATTTAAACCAGAAATAATCTGACTAACTTCAGCCAAGACTCAGTTATCTGTTTGACTGGTTTATTGGAATATGCAACTAGCTTACTGAGAGGGAATTTATTCAAATACAGAAAAATATCTATTATGCCATTTGAAATAAAGAGAAATGAAAAAGAGATGGGGGGAAGAAGAGAGCTGCAATTCCAGAAATGGTTTTCAAAGCAAAAGCCTTCTCGCCTGTTACTGCGCACAGAAACCGACCACACTGGCAGGCAGGCACCTCTGACAGATTAAACCGGACATTACATGGTCCTTTGCAGAAACAACTGCGGATAATCGTATCTTGCTCCCCAAAGTATGAAACTTCTTGAGGATGCAGGTAACAATCACAAGTGGATGTTTCTAAGCCTATGTCCACTTAGTAATCCTATCATGACAGGCAGCGTCCTACCCAGAAAAAATGTACTTCCTCATTAATACTAAATAATTCTCATTTTATACTCCTTATTATATTGCCTCTGCAGTAGTTCTGTGGGCTTGTTCTCAATGCCCTAATTTTTACTCGCTCTCAGCCATTTAAAAAAAGCTTTTTGAAAGTTGAGAGCTTGCTGAGCTGAGATCTTTTTTTCTTTTACTAATGTGTGTGCTTGCCTGCCATTTCTATCCAAGCTCCTACAGCTCTGCTTAAGAGTTAAAAATTGTAATAAAATTGAAATATGTTAATATAAAAATGAAGAATGGGATTTGTCTTACCATATTAAGAAGATTAAGCAATGCCTAGATAGTCCTGGACCATCTAGGGTTTAACTTCTACTTGTCAAAGCTGCTTCCTCATCTCTATAAAGACACAAGATTATAGTCCTTTTCCAAGGTCAGGGTACTCTGTCTCTGCAAGTAAAAAACATGAAAGAGATTTATTAGGCAACAACATACATCTATGCATTTTATCTTTCTGCAGTATAAACACCTAGGAGAGACTTGAAGCACAGTTTAAGAGGAATTCAAATGAATTATAAATGATAATACAGTCTAACTTGGTTCAAAAGTGATGGGGTTGCATCATTTAACACTGTCAGTAATGTGGGTTGCCATTTTTTGCACATCCCATTTTGTGTATGAATGTGTGCCATACACCATCTATTAGTGAGCTATCAGTATACTTAAAACCAGCTTTCAATTAGATGATCGTCGTAAGCATGGTCTGTATTTTAATGAGCTTTAAAAATTGTAATCAGTTCACAGGAAGCAGTAGAAATTTGAGCAATCATCTCAGCAATTCTCATGGCCCACACAGATGTAGACATGTGTGTGTGTGTGTGTGCGTGCACATATATATATATATATGTGTATCTCTATGTATCAGTGCTCTATAGATAATGTTAAATGAGAAAAGAATAGTCAAAGCAAAGAATCTTTTTTTCAAACAATATTTCACGGATAGATAATGGACTGACAGGGATGTAAGGAGCATCTAGATAGATAACATAGTACGTTAAGAGTATACAGTCCCATTATACAAAGCAGGGGCAAGATATTCCCAAAACAGAAAGATTTTCAAAGGTAACATTAGACTATATCTAAAGAAATTAGTAATAATAACTTAATAATATTACTATTCATACTACTTGTTCTATGGTATCCTGAAGGCAAGGTCAACATTATGAAGATTTATACTGCTCTGTGCCATCTATCACTTTATATGAGACATTAAGTAAATCTTGCAAACAAATTGTCTAAAATGTTGGTACTGATCAATCCATACTGGTCCATTTATTAAAAAAGAACTTTTTTTTTTAACGCGATAGAGAATCTAAACAACTCAGCAGATAGAGAATACAGCCAGAAAAATCTGTTCCTCTCAGTTTTTTTTTAAACAAAAATAAACTATTCAAAGTTTAAATCAAATTTTGTAGGCACACTTCCCACGATGAAGAACTTCAGTTCCTCTTGGTGTCTCTTCTTTTTCCTTGCAAGCATTCAATGCTAGATCTATAGGGGAGTGGGGGGGGGGAGCCAAACCCACTCAGCAGATGACATAAAAATGTCCCCATGAATAAAATGAATCAAATATGTAAGATTATTTTCAGATTATCCCAGGCAGCCTGTGTTTATTACAGAAGTGTCACACTTGCACAATTAAGAGCTAAGCTGTAATTTAACACCAACTCAGTGCTCAAAGATCAACTTTGAAAGCAGTTTCGGATACCAAAAGTTACCTTCTCCCTTTTGACTAGCCGCTGCCCGCTCTGGCAGCATCCGTGCTCCTCTGGCCCTGGGCTGCCAGCTCCCTGCAATTCCTAAATCTAAGTTTATAATTCTGAGATTCCCTGGATCTCATTTTTTCCAGACCTTAATTTATTTATAATATCTATCTCTCTCTGGAGGTTCTTATAAAAATCTACTGAGGATTTTTACTGGAGGCTTTATTGCTTGAGCAATAGAGCCAGAAAATACAACTTTCCCTAATTCTCAATCCTGAAAATGCTTTCCTAATTGTGAGCACTTGAAACATTAACCTAAATGAGTTATTGAAGCATGCACCTGTAAGCAAATGCACAATATTTACAGACCAGGAAGCCCAGAGTTCAGGATCTGTATGGATTAATGCTGGTGCAGCTAGAGCAAAACTCCTCTCTTCTATTAGATTTGGTCCTATTAGAAGTGCAACTATTCAAATAAGCTGCAGAAAATGGGAAGAAGCCAGGGAAGATAAGATTTTACTGATGAATGTCACAGAATGGTGTTGTTCATATTGGACTATGAAGTTTAAAGTGCTTTCCTCCATCTGTTGGTTATTTCGTGCTCCTTCTGTGCTGGGTGCAGTTTTGCCTATCATCCTTTGCTTAAGGGCTGTGTTTGCCTCCAGCCCAGAATATCTCCATAATATGTCAGGTTGGATCATGTACTTATCAAACCGTAAAGATTCTTGGAATCAAATTCCAACAAAAAATGCCATCCAATCCCTTGAGTATTGTTTAGGTTGACACAGGCTATTTAAATGGTAATAGCTGCAAATGCTCGCATGCGGTATTTCTCCTGAATATGCGCTCTCTCTCTCTCTCTGAAACCATCATTGGTGGTTATTTCAAGCTGAAGGCTAGATAGGAATCCTAAAAATCTTTAAATTGGATTAATCACTATGCTCAAAGTTTGATGTTTTCATGAACATCAGCAGATCAACAAAACAGGACTTGAGATCTCAAAATAAAGCTGTATGCATATTTTTTTCTTCTATTAGGGGTCTTAACTGCTATTGGTCTGAACTTCAGGTTTAGTGCCGTAAAAATGAATACCATATCGACTAACCTGACAGAGACAAAGGAAAGTTATGGATTCAGCCAGACCTGAGAAGGAATTTTGCTGAAATGAATTACGTATATTGACCTAACCTAAAACATTTCATATAATTTAGCCCTTAAAAGCATGTATTTTGAAGCAAAGCTGTAACAGTAAGAATAGACAAAAATAAAAGAAATCAAATGTTCCTGTTTATTTTGGATAGAACAATATCGTGAATTCGTATATTTATACAAATCTGCAAACGGCTCTAGTCCATTCACATATGCACCATAAAAAGAAAGGATAGGAGGAAAAACATGCAGGAAACTTTTCACTACGCTTCCCCCATGTTTACCTCTCAATTGAATGAGAGCCTCTCCGAAGACAGCAGAATCGCTGGAGAGATTGTGACCCACCACGCTGGAAAAATTGATTTGCCTACAGTGACTCAGAGAAAAATCTTCACCTACTGAAGAACTGCTCCCTACAGCAGTTATATATTTCAGTGATTCCAAACCATACGCATTGAAAGGCCAGCTTTACTTAGTTTCTGTAACTTCATACTACTAGGTAGTATTTTTTTTTATAAGCCACAAATGTAACAGAATCATTAAGAAAGACACATATGTAAACTGAGCTCTAAAGAACATAGCAGTAAAATGCTAAAAGAGCAAAGTGATAATCAGAAGTGACCAATTGTCCAAGGTTCTAACTCAAATTCTTGAAAACCATCAGCCTGTGGTTGATAAAAACTGTTGAAAGACTGTATTTGCCAATAAAGAGTGGCTATCTCCTCCTGTATGTAGTACGTATATGCACTTAAAAAAAAGGATAGGAGGAAAAATAGGTAGGAAACTTTTCACTTCACTCGCCTCACGTTTACATCTCAGTTGAATGAGAACATCTCCCAAGGCAGCAGAATCGCTGGGAGATCATGACCCAGCACAGCAAACTGTTTCCTGGCTTGTGGTCAACACGTGCTTTTGCCTGGCAGTGGCTCACTGGCTGATGTTGATTCAACTGGGTTAGTTAAGGAGGGAATTTGTTATGAAAGATACTGTGAGTCTTTAAACACCATCGTGTATGCAACACCTGAAGCCATCGCATTTATAAACATTTTTGGTCATATCTGAAATCTGTGTCACATAGCAAGCACTCCCCCATGAAAAAAAAAAAGGCAAAAAGCTTTTTGAACAAATTGGACAATATAGATTAAAAATCATATCAACTTTAATAGATTTTGTACTGAGTCCTCCTGAGGAAATCAGAACAGCTCTGCTGATTCATAAAATTATCCTAATTTGTATCAGCTGACAGGCTGATCAGATATGCTGATACTTTACTTCACACTCAGATAGGATTAAGCAGTTTAAAACAATCATGGCAATCAATATTTGAATTAGAGAGATACTTTATATAAAGTATACACTCCTCAGCATCTGTGTGATCAGGCAATCTCACGGACATTCAACGGCACGCGTGTTCCTAAGTTACCCAAGTTACAGAGTCAGTTCTGAAGAAAGGGTACAACAAACTGAGATTTAGCGATTGATATTTGCAGTGGTTAAAGCAGATGACCAATAAACCGCAGTTCACAACCACAAATCAGTGATAATCCCAAAGGACCCTGCACACAATGGTGGAGACTTCTATCAACTGAAGGTTTTTGGCTTCATTCCAGAGAAACTGGCCCAATTCCAGGCGTTACAGATGTAGCTTTTACCGTTCACAAACCTGTTTTTCCTCCAGTACCTGTGCACAGCAAGGAGTCAACCTCCTTTTGCCCACAGGCTCTGATGGCGTAAATATGGAAGCTCTGCCACTGCAAAAAGTCTTTGGTTGTGGCTCCCCACTAATCAAATGCCACATAACTAAAGTTCAGCCTTACACGTAACCTTGCGATACTTCAGCAGCCTCTCTCTCCAACACTTACCATAATTCGGCTGTGGTTAATTAATGTAGCTAAGCCTCCAGTAACATTGATTTAAATCTTAAAATTTGACAAACACAGTGTTCAGGATCTTAGCTTATATTTTATAAATGTAAATTTTACCATAACTTTATATATTTTGAAGACAACACACGGAGAATTGTTTGAAACATTTAACATGACAAATGATATCAAAACATATTTTCCTGCTATACAAAAAAAGAAAGTGCACGGGTACTTTTGTTTGCCTGGAGGCCCCTTTCACCCCAGAGATGCAATTTTGATCTTTCAAAAGTTGTTTTGGCTTTTGCTGTCCCTGTGAGTGACTTTGCTTGTGGTGGCCTAAGACAGCGCTCTGAGAAAGTAATAGACTTTGTGTGCAGATTTCATCAGTTCTGCTCATCCCATGTTGCTCAATGCGCTTTCCATGAGAATGAGGTTTGGCAACATGACCAAAACAGTCGAAAGTGTGCTGCACGTCTTCTGTCTATTGATTCCACATTCACTAACCATCAGCAAAGATCAGGTTGCAGAACAGGAGCTCTGTGATCCCTGATGTACTGTGCAGTATCAGTCAGCTGGTTGAAAATTTCCATTAATAAGTGCAGATTCCTTCATTATTATGTTTAATAGAATCCAAGAGTGTTGCAAAACAACAGATTTTAAACACATAGCAGTGCTAAGACTCAGCTTCATCCAGATTTTTACCTGCAAAAGCTCCCCTTCAATGAGGGCTTTTCATACTACCTGACTGAATAATATTCACAAAGCTGTCTGGATGGCCAGAAAGACCCTCCAAGCTGAAAGAAAAGAAGGTTTGCTCAAGCTGAAAAAGACCACACAGAAACCATTTTCATGTTCCTGGAATTTTTCTGGCCAGGAGGTGGGGGGAATCACAATAATGGAAATTCAACTGGGTCCAGCTTTCTAGAAGGACTTTTTTTCAGCAGCCAAACTACCGGTCTATTGACCATTATCCTAGCAAGGATTTTTTCCAAGAACTTGAAGGAAGCAAAGTACTACAACAGTTATCAGCACATAAACAGTCACCAGTCTGTTGGTAAAAGGAGATGGGCATGTGCTTGCATCCCTGAAAATCTGAGGAAGGATCTCTTTATTTTATGTGCTGAGGAGCTGCATGCAGTTTTATAACTACTGGTGACTTCAGCCTTGCATATTTTGACACATACCTCTCTTCAGATGGCTGTTCAGGGGCTTTAAGTATTTCCACTAGCTTTCTTGCTAGTCAGTTTCTATCTTCAAGCCTTCTCTCCAAGCTTTGTATGCAACCCACTAAGTCACTAACCATGACCTGTCAGAGTTGTCATTTTTCTCAAACTCATTTTTATCTTTGCATTTGACAAAGCCGAGGATCTCTGACAAAGCACTACATGGCATGCACCTGACATAGCGTTGCTCTGCTCCAACATCTTCCATTTGAACTATAGTAGATTCAAGCCTGTATGTCATTTAGAGTAATTCAGCATTCTTTCTCTGAATGGACTTGATCTGGTAATCTGACATTAGAAATGCGTAATTTCTGGGCAAAGACATAATTGATAGGATGCTAGTATTTGGACTGTGGAATCATCCAAGTTGTCTTGAGCTTGTCAGCTTCTTGGAACACTCTGTGATTGACAACTAGCACATTTTTAGCACATAGCATTAGTAATAGGGTGACATTTTCATTACTCAGATGCAACCAATAAGACAAACTAAGAGAGCTATTGGATATTAAAACTAGCATGAAATCCAGAAGTGGGTTGGCCTATTAACCCCTGCACACACTGCTTTGTGGCAGAGTCCAGTTTGACTCTCCAGCCTGGTATCTAGTTCTATCAGAAAAGTGCAATCACATGCTCAGCCTCTTAAGAAGGGAAACCCTTGCATTGATCTATAAATCCTGGGATTAAACTGTGGGAAGCAGATCCAAAGGGAAAGTCATGTTTTCTGAGCCTCCCACTGATGGAGGGGATAGAACAGGGTACTCAATATTGAATTTTTATGTTTAACTGGTGGAATCCCTTAAAGGAAGGTGAGGGTGGTAATGGCAATCCACAGACAACAGGAATCACTTAACATTTTCACACCCTAATGTACTTCATGCTTTTGTGTCTTTAGTTCTTCTTCATTATAGTCCGCCTGGAAAGAGGACGGTAACACTTGTTACCATTGAGTAACCAAAGACAGGCCCTACTTTGGGGTATGAGGAAAGGTGGATTGTAAGAAAGATCTTGGCTACAAATGAAACTAGGGAAAATGGCAGAAGTTAAAAAACATCTGAAAGCAAGCAGGCAACATGTAAAAATGGAGGCCAAGTTCAGAGGAACAGGAAAAGACTATGTTATTTTTCTTTCAAAAACCAGTGAGTTTGTACCTGCACTAGACAGAGATTCCCTTAGTTTCCAAAATGCTTAAAATCATCTGCTAACACATGAGCTCTGGGAGATTTCGGACATGACTGTCCTGCAGCAAAAGCAGCGAAGTAAATGCATATCCTGGTTCCTCTACCACCTGACAGATCTAAGATCAGCATTATTTACCAATAGATTTAGCCTACTTTACCAAACCAAACTGCAGTGACATATGAGAGAAATTGAAGCATCACCGTGACACACTTGTCTTGGGACTTCCTTTGCCTGGCACAAATTATTGTAAATAGTGGCAAAAAACTTTAAACTCAGAGACTTTAAATCCCAAATCCATTGTACATTTTTGAGCCAAACAACTTCAGGAGAAGATTGTACTTGCTGGGTGAATTTTGATGACTTTCAATTTCAATACAATTGCGTTATGATTACCATATTTGCAAAAACAGACAAAGAACACAAATCAGGGAAGCATAATAAGAAGAAATGGATGATGGCATTTGCATTTGCACAGTATATTCAATGTAAGTTTGATTTTTTTTCTTCTACTCAGCATCACAAACAAGTGTTTTGGAACCTCACTGCAGTAAGCATTATGCGTTCATTTAAGGAATTTCATTTGCATTTGATTTGCCTTCAGTTGCTGAATAGGATATTAATTCTGGAGGTTTATAAGCATTTCTTATGAAATATTGCCATGATCCAAACATGAGAAATCTCCGTATTTTTCCAACAGTTTTCACTCAACACTACCCTGTTTTTATTACATGTTTGAAAGTGGAAGATCTTAGCACAAAATAATTTCATTTGTTTAAAGATATATGCTCTGTTATTCTGAATTTCCTTTGAAACTGTTTTTAATGTAGATTATAGTAAGCTTTTCATTAGCAGAGATTAATACATCTTATCAAGATTGCATGCTACAACTTCTTTAGTGCTTGTGGCCCTCAAAGCTCTGCAGCTGTCCAAGGCTCAGGGAGCTCCGAGAAGCCTTTGTCCCAAGCCTAGTGGTTAGAAGCAGAGCTCTAGGACCTCTGGTGTCCTTATGATGGCCTTCACTGGGCACAATATGCTACAGATATCAGCTCCTGAAGGGAAGAAACTTCTTTCAGCTCATCATATACCACCACTGATTTCATCATTGACTTGTTCAAGTGTCCGTAACTGTCTAACAGACAAGGAAGATGAAGGCTCTGAATGAAAGAAACTAATTTTACTAAATTTGAAGCAAGATGGAAGGCAAACTGACATATAGAAACGGAAGGTTATTCCAAAAACTAACACAGCAGCAAAGCTTGTTGCAAGAGAAGACTAAGACCGTATTCCTCCACAGTGAAGCAGGGCAGAACTCTGCTCAAACTCGGGTTCTGCATGAACCGACTGTGATTTTTGGCCAAAGCTTCAGGAGTCAAGATTGGAGAAACAACTGGACAGACCCTAAGAGCAATCACTGAGACCAAAGAGATCCTTATTTTTCCAGTGTAAAACATGACTTTTCTTTTTTTTTTTTAAGCTTAGCTTTCCTACCTTAATGGAAATGATAAATGACAGAAAATAGAAGTAGAGAGAGAAACTGAACATCTCTCCACTGTTTCTCCAAGTCCTGTGAAGACCTTTAATGAAGCACATATTGAATGGGCTGTGGGATGTAATTCCCTTAGAGACTGTTACTGGGACGTCCACCCACATACGCATTAATGAATTAATTAGGGATTTTCTTCTGGGAGACTGAAGAATTTAATTATATATTTTAAAGCTGCAAATGTTCCTGGAGAACTGAGCAATTTTGTGGCTGCTCTGTCATAATGTCAGCTGCATCAGCACTAGTTCCTAACGACAGTAAAAGAAATACATCCGGTATTCATGCTGGTTACTTTGTAAAATATTGGCCACTGGGAGTCATGTTCAGTTATGAGATCTGTGAGCTCTTGAATTTCAACAACTAATAGAGAAAAATTAGTTGATGGCATTTAGGGTTCAGAGGAGGCTGGCTAACAGCTGGCTGAATTCAATGGCTCATTTAATTCAGTTTTTAGGGCCAGAAATAGATAAAAGTTTAGTGTATTCAGAAACTCCTCAAAAGTAGGAGGAGCTACTTTTGATAGCAAATTCATCAGTATGGGTGATCTGGCTGAGGATTCATTAAAAGGAAATTCTAAATTGCTGGCCATCTGTTAGTGATGAGTAAGGAATATATACTTAAGCAATTTCTGATGGGTGTAATGTGCAATTTATAGTTGCATTGCACAGAATTCCTTGACTTAAACCTCTTTCCACAAGGACTGATTCCAAACACTTTAATTACTTTTTTTTTTTTTAATAAGAGAAAATTCATTATTTCTGAAATACTACCAAAGAATGTGGGAAGGAAATGCTATTAAAACGATTTTAAGAGGCTGCCTTTAAGAGTGGGACTGAATGCATTCATAAAGTTGTTCTGAACCTATTCCTGACTGCAGTGAGGCTCCTCTAAGTTCAGAGATCCACCCACACTGCCAAACACCCCTTCAGTTGCAAGACTGTTGGTTTACATAATTTCCTAATTCAAGGACTAAAGAACGTTCATACTTTTCATTCCTTAGAACATTTTCCCCTGATTAAAATCCAAATCCTATCAGAAATAAAACTTTAAATTATTAAATACAAGCAGAAAATTAAAATCACCAGTTCTAGCAGATTCCTTCCTTCTCTTAACTCTTTAGACATCATTTACTCACCATGTAAAGTACCAGTGCAAAGAAGCAATGGTATGAAGCTGTTACAAAACAGTCTTTTTTTCCTGCTCTTTGCTATGGGAGGATTGATCTCTACAATTAATTTGCATGAAAAATGGGGAGAAATTTCAGTGGCTGTGCAGGAGTGTGGAATAATTCTTGCTGTAGAAGATACCAGCAGAACCAGACTTTTGCATGCAGGTCTAAATAGCCCTTAACATTTGCAACATATGACTGAAACTTTTGGTCCTGATATTTCTTTAGGTGCACTCTATATAGAATAGTTAGGACAATTGCCTTGCTAACTCCTGTAGACAGAAGATACAGCATCTTCACTTCTGTGTCAGGGTACATAAAACCAATGAATAATCTGAAAATCTTGGCTGCGTGTCTTTTTTTTTTTTGCATTCAGCACTCTACAAAAATCGCCTAATCTCAACATCATAGTAAGTTGGACTTCAACAATACTAGCTTCCAAGGCAAAAGGCAGGTCTTACACAGCAGATTCCTAACACAGACATCTCCACTTCTAACTATACCTTTCCCACACATCCCTGATTACAAAAAGTTTGGAGTTGTTCACTGTAGAGACATTTGCTACATAAACGAACTTCCAAGACACGTGCACAGCTCAGACGCACGCTGCTCAGACTCATCCTTAGCCACCTGTCCATCAAGAGGGCAAACTCCCCATCCCACTAGTGGACTCCACCAATGAACTAGGAACAAGCTTGACCTTACTAGGATGCGTGTCCCTGTGTGTCTTGTAATCAACTTAAATCTTGGGAGATCGGCACAAAATACTCAGTTATGGCACACACAGCCAGTATACTTAGCACACCACTGCCATGTTGGCAGTATTTGCCAAACACGGGCTTGTGGAGAAGAGCCGCAAGCGAAACCCAAATTCCTAGGTTAGCTTGAGACTTCTGATCAAACCCAGCCTGGGAGTATGTGCACACGGTGCAGGAAGTGTTCCCCAGAGCAACCCACCACTCGGGGACATCACCTCTGCTTTCCAAGACAAACGATAACATAAATCTGGTTAGCAATATCAGGTATCCCCTGGCGTAGAAGATAAACAGAAATCTTCACTTGGCAGAATCTATTTTAAACAGACATTACTGTAGTAGCGATATCCATGTTTAGAAGCAATCTTAATACATTTATCCCACGTAATAGCAACAAAAGCTAAACTGTGACTATAATAAGAGTATTCACAATAAAGTTTTAGTTTCTTTTCACTGACCATATTATTTAAATATTTATGGGCAGTTAATAGACTAAAATAAATGGAATAATCATACACCTACAAGAGCAATAATTATTGATTGCTGAAAAAAAGTCGTTAGTAAGAATGGCTGCTTTATCTAAAGCATGACTTGCACAGCCATTACAGTGTACAGCACGTATTTTAACCCCTCTGCATTGTATTTCTAGAGAAGGATATGCAACAATAAATGCTGACCAAAAGGCCCATGAGATTAGCGAACTGAATGGGTTAAGTCCATTGATTCATCAGCTCCTAACTGCCTCACATTTGCTAGCACTTTAGGTTTATTTTTATCTCAAAGTTTCCAGTGCTGTATTCTTCATACTAGGAAAGCTTGCTTAAAACAGATGAATGTAGTGATTTAAGTTTCATAACCTCATTCATCACTTATTATAATAGAGTCTTGCATCAACACCAATGTTTCTCCATAGAACTTAGCAGCATTACACTGATGTAAATGAAACAAAATCTTTTGATTTCACTGGAGTTACCAGGGATCATACGAATAGGGAAGAGTATCTGCTAGAAGCCAAGTCAATCTGCTCAGTTGAGTTATACTGTTGTGAAAATGTTATAAAGAATACAAGGAGTCTCAGTCTACTTGAGACTATTTGAGAAAGCAAACAGGATAGTAATAAAGAATATTTTTCTATACTACTAAATTGTGCATTAAGTATCACCTCTAACCATTATTTTGTGTTTTGATGATTATCCTAAACTAGAAGAAACATTTTTGATGTTTGTTAGTTCAAGACCTCTTCCCACAAGGTGACCATTCTTTTCCCCCCCGTCTTGCATAATTCCTGGAGACAGGTTTCACCATATATTTAAGGCTTGATCAGTAATTGTCTTCTGTGATCTTTTTTTCCTAATCAAACTTTAAAACAACAAACAGGCTCTCTTTTTTCTACCTTATGCATCAGGTTCTTCTAGTAAATACAGTATGCTTATTCTTTTTTCTGCTGCCCATTATAGGAGTTCCTTTAATGGGGAGATTTGGGGGCATTCCTTAAGATCTAGCATGACTACATTTGTGCTCTAAAGAAAATCAAGTAGGTGATGCCTATCACTGAACCCAAACATTGTTTGAAGACTCCAGTCAGCCCCAGTCAGCCCCTAGAAATCCTGGTTCATCACTGCAGCCATTTTTCCAAATACATCTGGATTTTTGAGCACTTGTTGGAATACACAGCACCTTCATTTATCACTTGAATAGGCAAGTGTTTTCCTGTCCAGTATGTTCTGTGAACAGACACACATCTATTCATTCTCTTCGAATGAAAACTACATTGTAGAAACTTTTATTGCTGCTTTACACTTTACAAATAATGATAGTACAGCTCATTTTTTTGAAAAGTAAATTAGCCCCTACAGATGTTGATATTAAACAGCAGTTACTCATGATAATAAATCAAATGTTCCATTTGGTTGCTATGTAGGTGAAATGTATTTGCAATACTAAATTATATTAATTGATCTATATACCAAGACATGAGGCAGTCAGACTTCCTTTAGCCTAATCTAATAAACAGCACTAACATCACTATCCTGAAAAAAAGGCCTCCGATTCACTTTGGGTAGCTATGAGATTTCAGTGTCACCACTGCAATCTAATGACTAAATAGGAAAAAGATGCATTGAAGGGCTGCTGAGCCAGTATGTGCAAAGCTAGAACATCGAGGATTTGCTCCAATTACAGTCAACAGCAGCAAGCACTGGTGTATATTGGAAAATCCTACTACTCACTGGCTAAGCTTGTACGATCTGTGATTTCCCCAACTGCAGCTAACATTGTGTAAGTCATAGCTTACAGCAGCTTTGCCATTATTCCTGCACGAATTTGCACTGGTGTAGTTGCACCTGGTGGCTGCCCACAGAGAGCAGGAGTCCCAGACCAGCTGGATTCCAACTCCTTGAGCCATGATAGGAACAATAAAAATCCAAGACAATAGCTTTTTCCCCCAAAAGTTCAGACACACACAATGAGACTGAACTTTCCATTATATTAAACTTTTGCTAAAATGGGGCCAGTTGTTTTGGTGCAAGATAGGGAGTACAGAACTTGTGGAAAAATCTATCTTTTGATGTTGGCAGGTGGGAATAAAGTTGAGTGGGAAGACATGACTTTGGAAGAAAAGAACCTTAAAAGCTTCCTAGCTTTTCCACTGAAAAAGCCATCAGTACCAATACCATCTGGCATGGCAGAAATCCATATTTCCTCAGACGGTAATGACTAGGCTGTAATCATGTGAAGTAAATCATTTTGAAATCTGAGCAGTATAAAGCTATTCAGGTACTGAACATTTAATGGCTTTTACATGAAAAGTAACCATTGCACTGATACATCAGCTGATACAGATGCAATAAATTTTACTTAATCACCTCAGAAGGTTTCTAACTCAGGTCAAGGGTGAATCAGCAGGATGTTTACATAACTTAAAAATAACCATATTTCATGGATACAGCTATAAATGTTGTTTACATATAAAGCACAAAAACAAACTTGTGCAGTGCTGAGAACTGCCTGTTTTTATATATATATATATATATATATAAAATCAAAGTTGGCATAGTAGATAGAAGGTAAAATAGAGCAAAATTAACAGATACTGCTGATCTGTATATTAACAGATACTGCTGATTGTATATTACACATATATTTAGATTGACATGGATGACAGGACCGAATTTGGCGTAGGAGGTTTAACACCAGGTTACTCCTTCTCTGACGCTAAAGACTATGAGTGGCGAGTGGGAGCAGGCGATGACTGTATTTTTAAGTACTGCAAGGATTCCTCAAGCAGGAATCGTTTCCAGCCTTTGCTGCCTTTGAACAAAAGCACTAAGGAACACGTATAGCTTCTCAAGCTTGAAAACTGGTTGCATGGAAGAAAGTTACAGCTTTTCAAGAGGACTCATCTTCAAGCATAAGAAATCACTTACACCAGTGTGAAGGCTCCAGGACTTCCAAGTACACAGGAGAAACTATTTTGGATATTCCTCCTTAAAAAACGATTTAAAGTTTTGTGACATTCTCAACAGCTGTAAATGGAGCCAGTTCCCACTTTTGGCCAAATATGATAGCTGTAAACCATTTGGGGAAAACAGGAAATTTGACTGCATACCAAGAACACCAAGTATAAATTGGTCATAACATTCCTCAGAGGAAATGTTATCCGGGGTCTAAAGTGCTTCCCAGGACCCAGCACTCAAAAATTTCCCTTCAAGAATAACAATATTCTAACTGTATAGAATATAATCATATGGAGAGAGAGAGAGAGAAGACTATATATAAGAATTTTCCATCAACACTGAGGCATTCAAACCAATTTAAAATATATCCTGCTTTAATAAATAAATCAGACCAAAATAGTTTTTATTTCAGTTTTGTGATTACAAAGAAAAATGCCTCAGGGAGGATCTAAGGGCATCACAATTTGCTTTGGAGTAATTTTGCAGCCACATACTTAGATAATCTTTACTTTTAGCATCTAAAATGTACAGCTGGTAGAACCCCATATATTTAAATCAGTTTAAGTGATCATAGGATGGAAGTTTGGAATATGTAAGTCGAATATTGATACTAATTGGTTTTCCAAGATTATCTTTTGGGAGGCAGCAGATGTATAATGCTTCTGAAAATGAAATGGACTTTGACAGGTATGCTAAATTCTGCTTAGATAGGCTTTGGTGGGAACTGGCCCTCCTTCATAATTTAAATTACCATTCTGTCACATTTTAAGGCAGAAGACAGTGCCTCTGTTCATAGGATTTTCCCAGTGTTAAACTGCAGAGGATAAATAGGTCTTAGTTTTTGTTTCTAGGATTAACACTAGGACTCCCCTTATTTTAAGAAAAGCCAAAAAGGGAAGGAATTAGACAGTAAAAAACACAAAGGAGAAAATATACAAATACATATTTCTGCTATAAAAAAATTATTTCATTAGGTTTGTATATTTTATTAAAGCATAACATAGCTAAGAATGAGGCCAGCATTAGCCAGTTTAGAATGCACCAGCCTACATATTTTGAATTTTATGTGCATTTACCTCAAATATGTTTTTTAAAAATGCATTCCTTATTCTTATTAGAGACTCTTTTAGTGGCTAATATTGTCCTATGCTATCTTAGGCTAATCTTGGCTAGTTCTAATTTTCTATAGACTGTCTTTAACCTAACCAGAGTACTACCTCTGTCATGTTCAGTCGAGGCTGTCTACAGGTACCATCTTATGTGTGTACAATGGAAATACTAAACCAAAAGGAGGAGATTAGCAGGTGTCCCAGATTTTTTCTTTAACAAATGTTTCTTGAATTTTACAGCAATATTTTAGCTGTCATTTTGGGGTCTTTTTTGCGGAACATGAATTATAGAAAAATCAATTTCTAAATAACTTCAGTATTTTTATTGTTTTTTAAAGAGCATGGCACATTAAAGAAGAAATTTTAAATCACCTTTATATGTTTATAGCAAAAGCCTCTCAGCAATGAGATATTTGCTTCCAGAGGGTGGAGAAGTCTCCAGCATTCAAACAATTATTACGGGATTATGACAGTAAAGCTCATAAGATTAACTCCAGTGCTTGGGTGGCTACTTATGAGTTCTAAATTAGTAAGTTTTGAAAAAGTAAAAATCTATAGTTCCCCAATTAATAATTTGTAAGAGTCATTAGGGTTAATAGCAGAGCAATACCACTTTTTGGCTTTGCCATGCAAAATTAATTTTGTAGGATCAATCAAGATGTTCCTCCAGTGCAAGATTTTGTTTCCTGACTGATTTTATCATATATTCCTTGACATAAATAATTGCAAATACCTCTAAGAGAATGCATTGCACATTTGCTCTGCCATGAACGCTGCACGGCTCCTTATAACAGAAAAGGAAGAATAGTTTGTACAACTGAAAGGATTTGGGTAGCTAGACCCAATGCAATGATCTTAGCAGGAACTGCGTCAAAATACCAAGGCCACTAACCTATATCCCTGTGAAAATTGTCACCATGATTTAATTGTTGCATTCAAGAATATAATCTACGGCAAAATTAAGAGTTTTAAAGAGCACAGACCATGCTGGCTCTTTCAGTGAGGAAGGACTTCCCACCTATGATCAAAAAGGCTCACCATCTAAACATCTTTTGCTGAACAAATTACAGCATGAGTACCGAAAATTCTGCAAAATAGATATTATTATGCAAGTTCACTACAACTGTGTTTGTCCCTTTCTATAACTTGGAATATTTTTTTCAGAGAAACGTAGACTCACAGACATGCACCAGAAGAATGGTTGTTAAGCTATTGTAGTTTTGTTACAAGCAACATTTTCTGTTCTGGTTCAAGACTGAAGATTTCAGGGGCTCAAAATATGATGCAACCAGCCAAGTGAGAAAGGGACATCTTAAGGGCATACAAAATTAAAATCTGCTTAGACACAATTAAGTTCCTGTATCTTTTGGATGAATGGTCAGTCCAACCACTAAAATTTTCTAGATCCAATTGACAGCCATTAATAAAGTATTATGAATGTTGCCTAGTATAGTTTATTAGTTTAGCATAGCGGTTGCTTTGGATACCTACACAGTAGCACATGGGATATTTTATTGCCCCAAATTTGAAAATCTAACCAGATTCAATCCTTATGGACTTTATGTGAAATGCCAAACCCTTAGCAGCTAGTGGTAACTGAGTTAAAAAAAAAAAAAAAACTTTAAGAACTAAATATTTTTGATTAGTTTGAAGTGGACCAAAGGTTTAGAGATGTAGGACCTAGATTTTTACAGCAACTGGTCATGTTTGAATCTTCTGTATTTGGGTGCTTGATGCAAGGTGGCCCAATTTTCAGAGACTGCATGTTCAACTATTTGCAAGGCAAATCCTTTAAAATGTCGTAAATTCAGTATCCCAAAATGAAGGTATCTGATTCCACTAATTTTTTCAAAAAACCCACCTGTAGACCCTAGTTCCTTTCATTCAATCAGCAGCAAAGATGGAGAGAAACAAATGGAAGAGCAAACTCAAAAGTCAAACCTATTCTGAGATGCAATTATTTTCTTTTACTTGACAATTTGCAATCACCTAACACAAAAAGAAAACAGTATGATCACCTCACTTAAACAATATTAGAAATAAAAACACTACCAGTTTCAACAGATGAAAACAGCTTTTCTTGTCCCCGATTGTAGTTGCTGGCCTGGTTATCCGATTCTGACATAAATTCTGCTAGTGATTCTCTGCTCAGGGCTTACTAACAAAAACAATTTGGACATAAAACATGAAGGCTTGTTGCCCAGCTGATACTCTATTTCCCATTCCCACTATGTATAATGGCACTTTAAATTTAACCTTTAAACTAATCAATTAATGTAGAGGTGTTAAGTTGCTCTGCTTCTCCTGAATTTGGTGAAAAAGGGTGTACCAGTTGACAAGCGTTTGAACTTAGAACACGTCGTCAATGTCAAGTGTGTCTAAAGGAATCCCAAGTAAGAGTAATATGAAAACGGGCTCACCACCACTCAATTTATTCCCAACAGTTACCTGCCGGTCTAAGTGCCTCTCTACCATTATAAAAACCTGTCAAGCATTCAAAACCAATTATACACAGGATGTCAAATGCTGTCATGCCAGTTGTCCTTTAAGTCCACAGGGGCTCTTACTGCCCATTTCCAGTTAAAAACACATTGAACTACATTGTTGTTTTTCTCAGCTGTGATTCACTGTAGTACACTAACCTGACTTCTACTTAAATACCTTCATATATGGAAATGAATATTTATACATAAAAATAGCACTCTAACATTTGCATATTAACAACTATAATGAAGAATTAAAAGCTGTTTCAGGACATTAGCATCAAGCTACAATTTTAAGGCGAAACAACTTAGTTAATGTGTGTCACCATTTCCATGATTGTACTTGACATTGAAACAGGAAGGGACGGCTTCAAGCATCTTTTCTGACTTCTCTTATACATGACACATGAATATTCATTCATCCATTTACAATAACATGCAGTAGGAATGCTTGGTACAATTGTTTAAAGATCTTAATCCAAAAAGAATAGCCACAGTTGGCTCAAGGTAGCCATCCTGATCTTATGACAAGTCATATAATACTACTAGTGCTAAAAACAATTTCAATATCCAGAAATTACAGAGGAACAAGTTGCTCAGCTGGATAGCAATAATAATTGTATTTTATTGGAATTTAATCAATAATTTGAATAACACTGATCTAAACAATAAAATATTGTACTACTAAACTGTGGAGGAAAAAGGATGAGCAGGGAGGCACTGCGGGGCGGAACATGGGAAGGTTGTAACGGGCGGAGCACTGCTGCCGGAGAAGAAGGCGGGGCTTTACAGCATTATAAAAGAGCAGGACGCGCCTCATTAAACGCCATTTTGCCACTCCTCATATTGGTGTCTGTGTGGTGATGGTCCGGGGCCTGGGGAGAAGGCCCCGTGCCTCCTCGGTAAGAACGAGAACGGTAACAAGTGGTGACCCCGACGTGATACCGAGGAGGCGGCTCGGCCGGCGTAGGCACCGGGAGCGTGAGGAAGGGATCCGGATCCGGAACTATGGAGGCCATATGTAAGGTAGTAATGGCCTGCGCCAAGGAATGGCGGGCGCCGCTGAAGGCGAGCGCGATACGAGCGTGTGTAGAGAGGCTCGTGAAGGAGGGAGTGATTACTTCTCCTATGGAGATTCTGCGGGAGGAACTGTGGCTGCAATGCACAGCAGCGCTGGCGGAGTTCCCGATGAATGGGGGATCCGCAAGGGAGTTAAAGGTGTGGGGGCTGATAAGAATGCTCCTGCGGAGAGCGAGGGAGGAACGGGAGACGTGGAAGGCAGCTAGAGAGGCACTTAGAGGGAGTGGGATACGCGTGGGGTCGACGGAGATAGAGGGAGCGGCGGAGGAGACGGCGCCAGAGGGGGGAGAGGAGCGGGTCGAAGAGCAAGGGGAGGAACAACGGGACGGAGGTCTGGTGATGCCAGCCGGGCTGGGAGAAGAGGCTTCGCGTGCCCCTCCACCACACTACCCCTGGGACGAGTTGCGACAGGCAGACAGAGCAGGACAACCTTGCCCCGTCGCGCCCAGTGAGCCCGAGGGGGAAGGAGAAAGGGGGGAGAATGAGCGAGGGAATGAGCGAGAGAATGAGTGAGAGAATGAGCGAGAGAATGAGCGAGGGAGAATACGAACACCGAATGAGTGGCTCCCCGGGGCACTCATGGTACCTGATAAGAGCTGGAATCAGGGCGAGTCAGCGGCCAAAGATGGCGCCGGGGACAGAGAAAGAGGGTGGAGGAGAGTCACCTTCGATAGTACGAGACGAGCCAGTGGGAGGGAACGGGTGAGCGAGGATGAGATGGACAGCCTTACAAGGCAGCTTCAAGAAGTCTATCGGGGGGGGGAGCGCGAGGGAGGCGTGAGAGCGGAGGAGGTGGAGGAGGATGTGGAGATAGGACTAGAGCAGGCGCTGCGGCTCCTGCGGAGGCTGGAGAGAGAAGTACAAAAACAACAGCGGATGCTGCAGCGACTGGCCGACACACGATCCCAGGACGATTCCAGTGGCGAAAAGCCCCGAGCCGAGTTATACCTGCCAGATTGGCAACTATCAGCGGGGGCGGTGACATTACGGGGTCTTAAACTCACGGCACCCCCTGAAACGCCGTCGGCGCTGCCGGTACGCCTGGCGCCCGGAGGGCTCATAGAATGGACGCCCATCGACCCAAAGGCCGTGTATGAAGAACTCGGGAAGCTAGTAAAGGTAGAGCCACCCTGGACAAAGATAAAACAGACACACGCAGAGAGCTTCACTGAATTCTGTGACAGGCTCCAGCGGGCCATTGCAGAGTCAGACTTGCCCCCTGAGGCCCAGGGTCCGGTCATGATGGAGTGCCTCTGGCAGCAGAGTGACGCCATGACGCAGGACATCCTGAAAACGATCCCTAAAGGAACACCACTTTTGGTTGTCATCCGCACGGTACTGCAAAAACAGAATCAGGGAACAGCAGCAGCGCAGGCTCTTGTCACGGCGGTGGACCAGATGAGAAAGGGACCACAGCGTTGCTTCTCTTGTGGATATCACAGGGAAGAGGGTATGCTGCGGTAAAACGGGAGGAGCAGATAAGATGGGTTCCAATGAAATGCATAAAACCTGACCTAAATGCACGTACGGGAGGGTCTGGGGTGTAACTAATCATTCTTGGTGAGATTCCATCCTGAACAGGGCGACGCCAGACGGGATGCTGCTGCATGGCTGCATTGATGTTTATCGCCGGCTTCATGATTCCGGGGACCGCAGAGTCATACTGGAGGAGATGAGCACAGGCGCACAGAGCAGCTCACTACTGCATCCCGTTCAACCCCGAGGCGGGGCCGACAGAGACTTTCCTGACGGGGAACAAGTCAACACAGGGGCGTGGATCTTGTCATGGTTTGATTAGAAATGGCTTATAACACTAGGCTTGATAGCACTCACAGTAGTAATAGCGATATGCTGCGGCTTGCTAATTCTGAATTATTGCTTACGGCATGTACGGCTTAACTGCTTGATAGACATGAGCATAGAGTATATCAATTAATAGTACAGGAAAAAGAGGTTCTAGAAAGGGGGGGAGATGTGGTGGATCTTGGGAAACTGCATAGACAAGATATTTGCATGAGAAGCGGTAGACTAGGCGTAGCGGAAGATCACGCGGTGTGACACGCAGCCTAGGGGTGGAAACGAAGTGCACCTGTATGTAAGCTTGCACGCAGCCCACAATAAACGCCATTAGACGAATGGCTAACTAACCTGTTTGGCAATCTACCACAGTGGCTAATAGGACTGCTCGCTGAAGGCTTGCGCATTTTGCTAATCCTCATAATTATAGGCTTATGCTTGTGTATAGTACTGAGCTGTGTTAAGACAGCCTTGCTGAAAGTAGCGGGCCGCGTCTGGATTGCTCGACAACAAGAAGGAGAAATTCTGGAGGAATGGCTGGGCTTTGGGGGGGGGAATATAGTCTGTTGGAAATGAGCAATCCCGCCTATGCCTTTAAGGTTTTCGCTGAACCGACGAAGACAAGGACACCGCCTGCGTTAAGAAGCGGAAGAAGGGGAGGCAGCACACAGCTCCGCTCACGAAGCTACTAATGCAAGGAACCACCCGATGGCGGTCCCGTCGAGACACGCCGCACTTCCGCGTGTTTTGTTGCGTCCCGCTCGATATAACGAAACAACGTTGATGGGAGAGGGGGAGATGTGGAGGAAAAAGGATGAGCAGGGAGGCACTGCGGGGCGGAACGTGGGAAGGTTGTAACGGGCGGAGCACTGCTGCCGGAGAAGAAGGCGGGGCTTTACAGCATTATAAAAGAGCAGGACACGCTTCATTAAACGCCATTTTGCCACTCCTCATATTGGTGTCTGTGTGGTGATGGTCCGGGGCCTGGGGAGAAGGCCCCGTGCCTCCTCGGTAAGAACGAGAATGGTAACACTAAACTTACTTTCTTTGTCATGATAGGTATTTTCATGTCATTATTATTTCTTGAGGTAATGATTCTACCCCTTATCCATATGAATTTTAGCACTATCTTTATTGAAGACAGTTCTAGCCCTGTTATAGGGATAAAGTCTTCTGGAGAAGTGAGCTCTTGTCCCAGCAGAGCTTTTAAATGGTGTGGCAAATTCACAGAAGTCTACTATGGCCTTTCATTGAAACCAAATATTTAATGGAAACATTTTGTTTTCCCATAGTGTTTTTAGTATAGAAGTTTTAGATCCCTTCTATAACTTCTGAACAAAAAGAAAAATCAAGGTTTCTGATTTGAGAGCATCTGACAATTCTCTTGCATGACAACATTCAAAACGCCTTATTTTCAGTCCAATGAGAAACAATCAAATCCAAGCTGTTGTGCTGGGGACCTCACAGACCCCAGAAAGCTGTCAGAAGTTTGCTGACCGTCTCAGAGACGCTTTTCAATAGACGTTCCAGAGGCATTCGATGGTGGTATTCATCAATAGCATCCATATACACATGCATTTTCCACTTCTGCTTTTTCTGGAGGCAACAGCAAAATGCCCCTTTGAAAAATGGGGTGTTAAGGGAGCAAATAGCAGAACAGATCTTTGTACACCTAATGACAATTTCACACTTCTAGTATTTATCAAATTCTCACTTGCTTTGAAAAACCTCTTTAAAATAACTCTCAAAACATTTTAAAAGACCCCAGTCTTACCAAATGGCTCCTTTTACCATTTCTGGCAAAGGTCAGCTTCTCACCAGCAGCGTTTTGTAGCTGTGAAACAGAGGTTAAGGCAGGGTACTGCAAAGCCAATGCCTGGAGCTCCCGAGCAGCCTGGCTCCACACATGGTAACAAGCAGCACGATGACACTGTCACCGCTTCACACGTGCTATTGCAATGAAGGAAAACTATAAATATATTTTACTCTTGTTTCAAAACAGAGAGAGAAACAGTTCTAATTGATTCTTTTTTATTATTATTTGCCTGCACACAGAATAATTGTGCCTTGTGCAGAACTATGCAGAACTAGTGGTAGCACTGAAAGAGGAGGGCACTCCTCCAACAGATCAGGGATTTTTCACACACATCCACTTTAAATAAATGCTAAAAGTTTGTGGTCTCTAGATTAGTGTAATTGATTTTAGGTAGCATTAATACTTTTGATTTCAACCCAAAAAAGGAAAATAAATTGCCTATTTATATTTACTTTGTTAGTTTCCTTCTCGAAACTGCTGAACTGTTTCACTCCTCCAGCGAGCTGACTTCGCATGGGATCCTTCTCACAAAGCCCTCTGAAAGCCACCTCCTTAACAAGCAACAGCTTTACCCATTTCCACCAGGGCCTTTGAGGAGAACCTCTCCAAAACAAGGACTGTCTTTCTATACAGAGGCCAACACTTTGCACTTCACTCCTCAATGAAGGCCTTAAGTGCTACAAAGAAGGGAAATGTTCATTAAATATACTACTACTATTAAGAATAAATTAAAAGTAACAAGAACAACAGTAAATGGGCCATATGAACATATTTTAACAAAAGAAATAGTGTAATTCAATTTTAATCCAAAACATTTTGGACAGTGCTGTAATAAACTGATAGTCTCTAAAATGAATCTATATTGTAGTTTAAGGCCGCAGAAGTCTGAAGTCCTGGGTAGTTTTTGTGTTCATTTAAAAGCACTGAAAGTTTTGAACTAATGATTCAAAACAACTGTACTAACCCAATGATAGCCTAGAGCATAGTCCTGTCCAAGCAGAGTATTGAATAATTTGTAAAAGAGGAAAAAAGAGGAAGCAGTTTTGATGGACACCATCCTCAGATTGTAAACACACAGTGGACTGAGTAAATTACTTGATGCAGTACTGTACATGTGACCATCCATTAGACACATAAGACTTGACGAATATGACATTCACCTGTCTGAAAAGAGAATGTATTTTGATAGGCTTGGGATGTTTTTTCATGCTTGGGAAGCCACTTGCTATAATGCCCACCTGAAGAGTGTACTGTAGGCCCAACAATAGCAAAAAACTCGTCATGGTAATAAATGTTTACTTAAAGATGACGTCCCTTCAGTGACCCCCACCTGGAAACTTAGAAATGTCACCATCTATCAGAATCACAATCAGAACATAAACCAGTGTCTCTGAAAAAAGTCAGAAAACAAAAAGAAATGCAAAAAAAAAAAAAATCCCCATAAAGTGCAATAGAAGCTCCAGGAATATATGCATCTTAGGCATCCCTGATTTGTAAGTGTGTGTAGAAGTCCTAGAATAAAGGGACAGAAAAGTGTTGATTATTTTTTTCATGGTCCAATTAGAAAAACAAGGCGAGAAACAAAAAGGACTAGACAAACTTATCTAAATAACACCATCACAAACTGTGTAGCCACTGAAGCTTATTTGAAAGTTTTGAGGTGTAAGTTTGAAAGGCCAGATCCTGAGCTGGTATAAAGTCAGCATTTTTACCACATATTTCAAAGAGTCTATGCTTGCTTATGCTGTTTAAGTATTTAGCTTCCTTGCATTTCAGAAAATATATCAGAAGTTTACAGCCATATTTACCATATTGCTATAAAGGTACACCAGAACAGATATAAAGTCACACCAGAACATGCACCTAGAGCAAAAAACAACAATTTTCTGTTTATATAGAAAAGCCACTGCTTCTGGCACACATATCACATACTGAATGGACATCGGTCTAGCGAATAGATAATATTCCATGCTGGGAATATTCTATTTTATAGTAATGTTATTAAGCTACAAATTCAGTACAGCTGATAGACTCATAATAGAGGGAAACTTGCTTAGTGTAACCACAGTTGGGCATATCGCTTTCCCATTAAAGATGAATCTGAAACTCTTCACACATTATCCACCTGCTGTCTCTAATTCAGACCCCAGATGATGAAGCTGGAGACTGTGCATGGGAGACTTACTTGCAACAGCTTGGTAACAAACCAGGCTTTCTCCCCTCTTGCTCACTGTATCAGCCATGGGCTTTTCTCCCAAAAGCTCTGTCAAGTTGGCTTGTCACTGTAGCAAATCAAAGCAAAATTTTGCCCCGGACCTCCCCTTTCCTTTTTGATCCATGCCCTAACCTATTCTCTGTCTGAAGCTGTAAATATCTGAAAGTGAAAACTGGACAGTAAGCCAGATTTCTAGGTTAAGTGTATCTTGCTCCTACTCTCATCTACCACTAACTTAATTATTTCACCAAGCTCTCCCTATAAAATTTGTGTGCACTGCATCTAATTAAGATGCTATCTTCTGCCATGTGCTCAGACATGTAGAAGAGTGTTCTTCAGCCAGTTTAGCAGAGTAACTACTCTTCCTAAATAGAAATAATAGAGCTAGAAGCAAAGTTGAAGAGCAACTTAATTTAAGAGACTGAAGTTTATTCATGTAGAGGAGGTATGAGCCAAGAGCACCTACAAGAATTGGAAAATTTCTTCCCCTCAGAAAATGCATCTTTGTCTGTAAGAAAGTATAGAATGAGCTCTGAGAATCCAGAATTTGTGTTGTACTACCTCATAAGGGTACGTGAGCCTTTGCTGGGAAGAAGGCAGAGAGAGGTCATTTTAAAAATATTCCAACAAGCTTGTAATAAAAAGATAAAACTAGGACTTTGCGTTTGCCCTAAATTCACAACACAATGCATTCTGCTTGTGCAGGATGAACACCAAGCTTTGCAAAGCAAGGACCACATGCAGAGACTTCTTAAAATAAGCCTGCACTGGAAACCAAGAAAGCACCTGGGAGCACACTATCTTTTGAACTTCAATGAGTAACAAGTTTTACAGCAGCGAGATACTACACATCAGTGTCAGCTAAGTAGCAGGCAGGAATTCAAGGAAGCAAGATGTTCTGTTCCTACTTGACAGTATTTTATCAAGGCAGACCCACACCTACACACAGGCCAAAAGGTACCTGCAAGTTGGATGTAGGAGAAAGCGCACATAGTTCATTAGTCTCCAGCGCCGTCTCGACAGTGCAGTGCCCGTGAGTCCCCTCGGACCAGCATCCCAAGGTCACTGGCACTGTACAAACACAAACAAAAAACCCAGCTCTCACCCACACGACAACAAATCAGCTCAAATACCTAATGTTCTGCACCAAGAACGTGCAATAATGGTTGAAAAAGAAATCATGGTCTGCCAGTGCCTTCATGAGGAAGGTAGTTGAGGGCAATTTTTTGACGGTGAATGACTTATTTAACAGCTAACAGGAAAAACAGTTCACTGAGTTAGACCTAGACCCCTGCTTAAAGACCACTAGCCCTCTTTTTTTCCTTCTGCACTCCTCTTATAAATAATTGGGTCCTCTTTTCACCTAGTTTTCAACCCTCTGTCAAGGCTATATTGTTTTTGTCACTCACCCCAGAAATCTCAAAAACAGAGCAGGAGCATACAAGAAGGAGAATTTGGGTCTGATTACAGGGCTAAAGTCAAAAAGGTCAAGATGGCAAGTAAATACAACTAGAATGACTGCAATATTTGCAACCATACAAACGGGTTTTACTTCATGTAACTTTGTCTTTTTTTTTTTTCTTTTTTTTTCTTTTTTTTTTAAAATAGGATTCTTAAGAGTATCTGGGCAAGGGAGGACACAGCTTTTTCTGCAAAGGGGGTAAGCACACTTTCAAGTAGGCCCAGAACTGGTTGTCTCTATGTCTTACCAAATACATGATGCTAAACCAGAATGAAGCGTTCTTCAGTGCATATAGAGTGGAGCTCTATCTGCATGAAATGGCACAGGAAAGTAATTGTAATTATTAATTTAATATTTAATACAGCTGTGTTCTGCTATTCAATTCCACTTCACTTTCTGTATCCTCCTTTCACCTCATAACTAAGCCAGTATGTTAAAGGGTGCTGCCAAGAGGAATAAATAACTTGTTCGCTGCGCCCTTGGGGAAAAGGACAAAAAGGAACAGAATTAGACTGCAAGAAGAGATTTAAACTAGACATTATGGTTATTCTGGGGGACATGATGGGTAATTAATCAGGACAACAAACTAAGCTGCAAAAAGGGGAGGTGGAATTTCTGTATCATTTTAACCTGGTCTTAAAAATATATGGGCATTCAAAGCAGAGGGATGAATTTGAGGTTTATCCAGCCCTATAAAAGGATCCCATATATAAAAATAAAAATGCATAGGAGGCATGTTGCGAAGTACTATATGTTGAAATGCATAAAATGGCCTATTACCAGATCTATGCCTCCTGAATACATCTCTGAAAAATATATTCTCAGTTTTCCTCTTCAGTGGTATTCCATCTACTGTGAAATAATATCCAACTATCCATAAGTTGATAATCTAATTATTGTGAATGGTCTTTATTTTTGACTTACATATCACTAGGTACTAGACCAAAAAGATTTCAAATTTGCCTTCTGAGCAACTGCAACATTTACAAGAATTTTAACACTATAAAAACTAAACATTCATAGCCTGATAGCCTACCTGTATTCTTCAAATTACTAGTCTGTACATTTCTTAATATGTAGTATTTTACAGGGCTATGATGAGTCAGACTTCAATTGAAACACATGTTTTGAAAAGACATGGGCTGCAAGTTATTAAGCCAGAAAACCCCTAGACTGTTAATCCCCTGTTACCAGCTGTATTTATAGGTTTGCAACAGAACGGTGACTGATCCTCTTCCTCTGAGACCATTTGCCAGTCCTGTCAGTATTCAGTGCAAGGTAATATCATCCCCCAGGTAGCAGGGCTTTGTTGCTTAGCAGCAGGTTCTGCCTGCAGACCTGACAGTTCTTGGCTAATTTAGATGATAAGTAAAAAAAAGTTCTGCTATTATCATTATTACTTAATAATGGAACAACACTGGACAAAGAAGAAAGGAATACTTCTCAGCTTTGACGTGTACTGAAGAAAATAATCCAACATTATTAAAGTTTGAAAATTTAGCATTTTACACAAAGTTTCCTTTAGCAATACATTAAAAGGAGGATGAAACAAGTGATGGTGTTTTACCATTCAGTGGGGAGTGAGATAACATGGCAAAGTTAGGAGTCCACACGCTTTTTTTTTTTTAATAGATAACCAAGTTCACACCTCATGAAAGACTGCAAAACACTCTACTAGATTTAAGATGGGCAGAAAGTTCAAAATTCAGATTTCAGTTACATATACTGGCTTAAACATGAAAGTAACAGACTGACTTGTGTTTCCAAGGCTTACTCACCTAATTTTACCCAAACTTTTCATTGTGACCATGGTTGATTTACCTCAAGGAAATAAACTACTTCCAATAACTCATTATTCCAAGCTTTTGGCTATGTGAGCAGACTCTTCTGCAGAGACTTTGTCTTAAAACATTCAGCATCTGCCACAGCAGCACCCTTTCCGATACCGTGACAGAGACGATGTAATAAATCTCACAGTCTGACCTAAGGCCTTAGATTTAGGCTTCTCTTTAAATAAAATGTAGTAAAACAGTTAGGATATATTGGAGGAATAGCAGAGCTATGAATATTTTCTAGTGAAAGAAAAATTAATGAAACATGATTGTCTGTTACGAAAATTCTGCCTGAAATTCACAAAAGGTTCGTATAAGAAAAAAGTCAACTAATTACAGGAAGTTAAGGAGTTACATGCAAAACCAAACAGGCTGTTATTTAACTGCTGGTACACGTATGCTGGAAACCCCTTCACCTTGAGGTGTTTCTGACCAGTTTTTTAATGGGTGATCCTGTCGTCTTCTGCTTCCGGCTGCTTGGGAATTCTGCTATTCACCCCAGGGGCTGCGAGAGGCGAACACGTGGGAGGGAGAGAGAAAAGGCAGGAGGGAAGAGAGGCTGGCAAGAGAGCACCCAAGAAAGCTAATCGGGACACCTGAGCCCACTGCTGATCTTTACTCTGTTATGCCAGGCGATTGCTGTTTCTCCGTGCGACTGAACACAGGAAAAGCTAGAAGGGTTACCAACAACTATGACAATCATTTTTGGGGAAGGACATAAGTCCTTCTATACGTGTTAGAAGTGTGAGGACAGAACTTCTATATGACAAAAAGATTTAGTACATTGGTCATGTACTTCAAATTAGAAAGAAGGAAATGTTTGAATTATCTACACTAGCCACAATAAAGGCCAAATTCTTGAGATAAAATGACTGCTACTTATTTTAAATTTAATTTTTTTTTTCATTTTTAATTATTTGGATTATGGTCAAATTTAGAAACTGCAGCCAAGATGGAGTTTCATCATGCCAGAAGCCAAACATGCACATACCAGGACATACCTTCCTGCCTTGAAGCTATTACAGTCTAAACAGAGGAATAGCAGGGAGGAGGACCACCACAACATAAAGACGTAACGAAACTTTCCTCAGGCCACACTACACTGTACTCACGGAGCCATCTGTTGGGATCATGTCGCTTGAGATCTAGACCATCGTATGTAAAATAAGTTAGAAATTACCATTTCTTTTCATTTGGAGAGGTTATCTGAGGACTAAGATATTATCTACAGCATATTTGAAGGCTATTTCTAATAGAGAAATATTTGGAAAGTAATAGTCTGTAGTATTTCCAAAATTTAAACAATTTTTAATGCAAGAGAAAAAGGTGGAAGAGATATTTAAAAAATGAATCTAAGCCATCTCTATATATATACCCTATTCTTTGGTAACCATGACACTAAAGTTACAGGAATAATGTAAATCTGAATCCACAGCTAAATGGGTCACAGTAAATAACAAGTTCAATCTACAAAAACTTCAGCCACCTCACATTGTCATGCTACCTCATTTTTAGAGTAAAGTATTTCTCAGCTTAAATTAACTCACTTTACTTCCTTGCACTATGCACAACACAAAACTGACTCTGAAGTGGCACGGAAAGTGTCATTCTTCTTTCCTCGTCTTAAGTATCTTACAAAATCCCAGAAAGTTTTCACTGTTGAAGCTATTCCCTGCCATGACTGTTGAATGGATAGTGCCAGAAGCAGATAGCAAAGTATACACATTATCCACTCCAGTTCTAAATGTACTATCCCTAAGTACCCAGTGAATAGCACAGTATTTGAAAATCTTTGAGTCACAATGTCGGTATTTCTCTCTGCAAAACTAGACAAAGAAAAGAAGCTTATAGTGGGTGTAGATAAAGCCACTTAGGTTATCGATTTTTTTTAATAGAATCATTCGCTGCAGTTTGGATTGTTTAGCATAGATTAATAATAAAATGGAGCATACACAGAAGAAACATTAAAATGGGAGAAAACAAAATAGCCTGGATCTGGCCAAATTGAACCCTCAGAGATGCTGATGCTTGGCTTTTAAGACTAAAAATAAAGAAGCAGGTACTGGAATGGAAATTAGCATTTATTTTCAAGGAATGCAAAGATCACACCTATTAACTAACTATTCTCAAATATATGACATAGGTAAGATTTTTATGTTTTGATGTTTGACAGAGGGACTGATCATTTTACATGCTTTGTTCTGCCAATAGTAGATAAAAAGCAGATCAAACAATAACACAAGACACTTACTTTACCTTTTGAAAAAGATTATTGCATTTTCTTCCTGACCAAAAGGAATGGAAACAATTTTCAGACTAAGAATCTTTCATAGATAGAGTTCTTCATATGCAAAAATGGCCACCATAAATGGACAGCTGAATGAATCTGAAAATTCTCTTTAGATGTGGAGGAAAATAACTAATAAAGTGTTGATTTGGTCCCTTCTTGACAGTGGACAGTCAATCTGTGTCCAGTTCCAAAATATCTGAATGTCCATCACAGCTACAGACTCAACTACTTGATATGGACTCTCCAATTTGATGATAGAATTGGGGTACTTTTTCAGAGAAGGATTCTTGCAAATTAACCATTTTGTGCTAGAAGGAATATATTAATAATGGAATTAAAATAGTGAAGTGGGTTTCACTCTACTCCGCAGAACAAAAGATGGAAAGAGGATAAAGTCCAGATAGATGTGATGAGAAACAGCACGATGATATTTAATCGTTCTCAGCAGTTAAGCTCTATTTCTACCGCAGCTTTTTTCAAAGTACCATGGCTACATGTATGATTTCTTGACAATACCAGGAGAATAATGGTTGCCTTGCATATTTTAAAATGAGCTCTTTTCATTCATGTAGACAACAGGGTAGAAAAGCTTCTGAGAGGTCCTTGTTTGAATATTTGAGAAACTACCAACTTTACTATTTGTTGGTGGAGCAGAATTGGCAGTCTGTGCCAGGTTTATTCCTCCTGCTCCCACAGCCAGGTACACGTCCTGACAGAGTCTCAAAGAGACACTCAGGTGAGCAACTGTTTTCTGCTCTTCCACAGGAAGGAAAGGTGACTGCATGGACCGGGATGAGGAGAAGACCAGGGCAATGATGCACAGCACAGCGCCTGGTCAGTCTCCAGTAAGTCTCACCATCAGCTGTGCTTACCTTCAAGCTGCACAGAAAACATTCTTTGCTCACGTACATGAAAGTTAAAACCACAAAACTCAAATCCTGATGCTTTCTTTTAGGTTAACCATATCCATATAGAATGCTTTATTACAATTGTAACCAATTAGCCAGTTACTAAAAAAAACAAAAAAAACAAAATCCCATTCTCACTACCTCAGAAGAAAGCTACTTGCTAACACATTTGCTTCCTAATAACACATTTACAATACAAGAATATTTTATTAGCAAGAATAGCTGCTTTACTTTCAGTAAAGAGGCAAGAGAAGAAAAGCAGCTTAGAGTAGCAATAGATAAAATGCACTTCACTTTCCTCTTGTAAAACAGAGGTCAGCACCTCCGGGTTTCAATATTGCAAATTAATGAAATGGAACACACTGTCCTCTATAAATCAAGCTTTCAGATTAAAGGATTTGTCATTGAATATTCTATAAAAATAAAATTGTATAAAGCTTGTGGCATTATGAAGACGACACCTGAGTCTGAAGCAATGGAAAGAAAAATATTTCACTGATTAAAAGTTCTTGGATTAATCTGTGCAATGTAGCTGTCATACTTTCATTTTTTGTCTAAAAGAGGACGTGGTTACAATATATTCTTTTGTTCTGTCAATGGCAGATCAAAAGCGGATACGAAAAAAGGAAGAATTCCTTTGTTTCCCTGTTTATCATTTCATGCCTGTTTATTCCTGACTCCCTGCAAAGTGCTGAAGGCCTAAATTGTACTCAGCTTAGCCTGAAATGGACAGTTTATTTCAATTATGCTCAAGCAGTTTTGCAAATGATGAAAACACTTGAGCCCAGATCCTCAAGGGTGTTTATGCTGATAATAAAATCAGCAGAAAGTAAGCCCTTTTGAGGATATGGGGTCTTGATCTCTAAATATAATTGGAGGTGAAATGGGAGTTTTAAGCAGGGTTGTGTGCCAGAAATAGTTAACTAACTCCCATTTAAGTGGCTAAAGGGGTTAATTTTCATTCTGCTCTATGAGAAAAATACAGTAGACAGGCTTAAACAGAAAATGGATCATGAACTTTACATATTCTCCTCACGTTTTAGCTGGGAGACTCTGAAGAAACATACCATGCTTTTTGGTGTACTTTAAGGTCCAACTAGCCTCAAGATATGAACATACTATTTAAAGAGGTAGGTAAGCCTTGTAGACTTCCACCTCTAGAAACCTGACTTAGTATCCTCAAGTTTTGTTAAGGGCAAAAGTGAATTAGTAGAATTAGTACCATCTCTTTATGTTGTTGTTTGGCAGGGCTCAGTGTTTAGCAGGGCTAACAGATGAACGTATACTGGGGTTAGGAATGCTCACAACAAAAGAATTAAACGATAAGCAGGAGGTTTAGTGAAGTAACAGACTGAAATGAAATTTCCTTAAAAGAAATTATCAAAAACAGTGTGGGAAGCAGTATGATGTCATGACTTAAGCCTAGATCATCTTCCTAAGATCATACAAGGGAGACTTATTTTTTGATGTTTGACTCTTGCCAAAAGGAAACAACTTGGCTTCTTCTGAAAAGCACCTCCTGGCATTGAGAAAGTTTGTGGCCAATCCTGGCAAATAAAGAAATGGCTAAATATATCCTTTAAATCAGTGATTGCACTGTTCCTTTTAATGCAGTGAGTCAGATAAGAGAATCTGGAACTGCACACAAATGCTTTGTTAATTTTTCATTATTTTACTAATTTTGCAACATACAAGAGAAACCATCTCACTCTGATAGCCAACAGGATGCTCCCTCCCCACTGTCTCATCATTGTCCTCACATCCAAACAGAATTTGTACCTGCTCTTGCTTTATCCCTAATTTATATTCCCTTCACATATGGCTTCCAATAATTGTGATAGGCAAATCATTTTAAAGAAACAAAATACAATAATTAGCTATTGAAATACAAAGTTTAATTATTTCTAACAACAGCTTTCATCTGAGCAACTCTAGTCAAAAAAAGCCCCCTGGCTAGCAGCAGGACTTACCCTGTTCTACTATCCAGATAACATTAAGCTGTTATAGGTGCCACCCATGAATAGAAGGAAAATAACTTATTTTGTCTGACGCTGATGGATTAAAATTAAAATACAAATGAATTAGATACATTATAGATAATTGTTTTCATAACTGCAATTACTAAATGTCAGGAATTCAGTGCAAATCTCATGTCAAATATCATTTTGTGACTTCCCTTGACAAACAGATGGTCTTTTCCAACAAGAAAGCACAGAGAGAAGAATGAACCTGCACTGATTTTGACAGTATACGTTCAAGAGAAATTAATCCCTTCTTCAGTCTAAATTTAAATAATCATTTAATTCTCAAATCAGTAACAGACAATGTTTGGCTTCCATGCTAGAATAGCCCACATAATGCCACAGAGGCCTTCAGCAGCCAGCATGGCCATCTGCAACGTAGGAGCCTGAACATATTTTTTTCTTTAAATTGAATTGTACCCTTTGGTGGGAGCTACCTAGGTCCTATAATTATCCAGGAGTGCAAATGCTATCTTATAAAGACAAAAATCAAGGGGAAGATGGCAGGAGCATAGCCCCAGGCTAAGGCCCACCTGGTCTCAGGAACTTGGCGCTGCTGCGGACACCTTGGGAAAGTTGGGAGACCAGCCCCAGGTTCCCCAGATGACCATGGTAGGCACCAGCACTCAGCTCCCACTGCCCGTGAAAGATCCATGGGCAAAGTTGTGAGAGCTCATAGTGTCCCTCCTGCTGTTGCAGAGAAGGTTCCTAGCTCTTTCTTCACCTGATGAGGCATCAGGTCATAAATACCAGGAACCAAATCTTATTTATCTGTTGTATGACTGTGCTGTGCATGACATATGCCTCACAAAGACTAGAAAAAATAGTGTCTGCAGAGGAAAGAAAATAAATAGTTAAACACTAACTTTTCCAGTCTGCAAGGAGACTCTGGCTGCCCCTGACTTTATGGGGCTGCTCCCCGAGGAAAGCCAGGGAGCTGAGGGTGACCACAGCACAGCAGTTGCCAGTGCAGAGGCACCTCAGGCAGCAACTGGGAACCCAGGCCCGGCTGGGCGATGGGAGGCTTGGTCAGCACAACCAATAGAGGTGTTTTTGGACTGCAGACACGTTAATAAAATGCATCTATTCAGCTATGCAACTATCACACCATACCACACTTACAGTGCATGAGTATCTCCTAATCATATTTCTCTGCAACTGAAAGCATGCTACATGAAAATATCCAACCTAGTCTTGCCTTGTTCAATTTTGACATGTACTAAATATTCTCTGCTTCATAGCGGCTTGGTTCCATAGAGTGCTCAGCATTATTTTCATATAAATAATTTTGATATTCAACCATACATTTGTTTGAATTCTAAACAATTTTGAGAAATAATGGCAGAGCTATAGAGGAGCCGAAACAACTTGATATTTGTCTTTATCTGTTGAGAAGTTCAATGTTTCTAATTGGCACCTTACTAAAACTCTAATTTTCTACTCTCTCTCAGCAACTCATTTAAACAGAATTCCTGGTACCCAAATACAATTTATTCATGAAAAAGTCTATAAACAAAAAACACTCATCAATAACAGCTTTCATGAAGCTGACCTTACAACACCACCAGAAGCCTATCATTCCCTCAGCTCATCTTAATGTGATAGTAACTACAATGCCTCATTATGATAAAAAATTCTGCCAAGGAAAAGCATATAGGCCAAACAAAAACAAGAAGAGTCATTAAAATTCTATTGCTCAGTTATGGTTAGCTGGGTTATCTTTTGAATGCTGCTCAAGGTATTAAAGGAAACCTATACAGCCAACATCAGGCTGCAACATCTAATGTCAGGCGTGTGAGACTAAGTGAATTACGTGAGCCAGCATGAGCCATGCTGGTAGCAAGTCAGGAAGAGCCTTCCTCAAATCCACAACATTCAAGATGATGAGACCTGAAAGGCCAACACTGGAAGGTAACTAACAAGTAAACAGTAAGTACAGCCAGATACAATTTATCATGAAAATCAAATACTATTGCTAAAGATTAATCTCTGCCGATTTTTAAACATTTATCGAAGAGCAAAATTTTCCAAGCAAACAAATAAAATAAATAATAATTGCTGCTCAGAAGTGAAAAAACATGTACAATAATGCTACCACCACATGGACCAAATTCACTTGTTTCATTATTTCACAGTAATCGCCTAAAACGTCCCCATACTAGGGGGGGGTTCTTAACTGTCCCCCTGATTACATCTTCATTATTTCCACATCTGCACAGAGAGATACCCTCACTTAAGGCTAGGCACCAAGCAAGAGTCCCAGAAGCAGCCACAGGGAAATCCGCACGGGCAGGTAAAGGCGCTGAATGCCCACGCTTCGCTTGCATTCATTCCACAGTCATCTGGGGCAAGAACAACAAATTTCTTATCCAGCTCTGTGTAAAATTAATCTCTAATTTTAATTGTACACTAGGACAAACTGCAATTGTTTATACCAGCAAGTAGTAGTATAAAATATTTCATGCAAGTGTTTAAAAACAGAACAACCTTGTGAAATGCATTCAGAAATAGTTATTCTAAAAATAGCGTAAATTTCTGAATGAGGAAAACATTCAAATTAGGAAAATATTGTGCTGTGGTCCTTCAGTTAAGTGTTAGGGTATGGTTAGGACATGAAAAATAATGAATTTCAGTTTTTGTAGTAAGCCTGAGTTCTGAGACACAGATTAATACAGTCAAATTACATGGACACAATTAAAAAAAATGGACATTAAAATACAAGGAGCATGTCATCTTTAGAAAAAAAAAAACAAAATTTTGAGGGATTTACTTCTGCAAACAATCTCATAGGGATTATATAACCAAAAGAAGTGCTATCAGTCCTTAAGATATTAAAAAATATATATTATATGATATTATCTGACCTAACTGATTATCTTTCATTCACCATTTACTTCTAGCAATAGCTGGCGTCAAAACACTGCTGATGGTTAACGTGGCCTGACAACTTCTATGTTAAGAACCCATTTTCACTCGCTTATTACTTTGACAAAATTTAACTGTGCCGAGAAAAATGCTTCAGGAAGTTAGAAAAATTACCATTTTTCCACAAACATACAGCTGAAACCAAAGGTCGCCTCCTTCTCAGGTGGTGGCCTGAACTCACCAAGGGCAGGTTCCCAGTAGCTCCCATGGTTTTCATAAAGAATATATTATTAACTGGAACTTTTACATCAGCTTCAACCCGTTATCAAGTCTGCTCAGCGATCTGCTGTCCCCCTCCAGTTACCTAGAGCTGTGCTTTCTCATGTGTTCGGGCAGGATAGCACATCCTATTTTAACACATCCCTTCCACTGCCCACTCTACCTCCTCTTTCCTCCGGCCTTAAAAACAAAGAATTCGGCAAAAGTAGGTAAATTACAAATATTCCCACACAGTATTTATTTGTGGAACATTCATGGAACTTTGACTCCTTTACTCAAGTGTTCTTGTTAATACAAACATGCTTAAACACATTTTGATGGTCATGAAAAAGGCCCATAAATATGAATAAAACAGATGATGAGTAGTCACAAAAAACAGCCACAAGTTTCACCTGCTTTCAGAGCTATGAAATTTCATGTCATTTCATAACAGAAATCATGTAACAAAAAAGAAGCTACCTTTAATGGCAACAATTACACATTACAGAAGCAACTGAAGACACTTCAACATCATCTGATTTTTCTATTATTTTTATTTTAAAGAATTGCAGCTGCTACTTTTAGCTTCTTGCCTCTATGGTAATTTCAAAATACCTACAACCTTGAAAATGAAGCTGAAATTCTCCTTATAAGAGGAACACTTTGCAGTAAGATTTGACGAGTATTCTGTTAATCTAAAGAAAATTAGCTCAGAGAAGCAGACACCCTATTGAAACCCAAAACTGCACTTCTTCCCTCATTTAAACTAAACCAACACTCTTTAAGAAAAATCCAACCATATTGTTTGCTAATGCACAAAGGAGACTGATTTTTTTTTAATCTGCCTGTACCCTTTTTTCAAAGTAACAGAACCCACATATCCTTATGCTTATATGGACTGAATATAGAAGAAATTCCCAGAAATTCTTTTATACAGCCCCAGATCTTTCAGAATTCTGCTGTTGCTGTTTGAAGAGAATGGCTTTGTCTTGTGTAAATCAGTAGTATTTAACAGAATGTGTCCTTCATGTCTTCTTTCAAGTGTTTACTTTTTTGAGAAAAAAGTCACTGTTCTAAAACAGGCCATCTTTCAACTAAAAAGAGCTGCTATTGAGGGAGTTAGACATGCAGATCCTAACAAAACAAACAGGAAAATAAACACAGTTTATTTACAAGCTATTTTAAGCACTGTTAGAAGTCCCAGTTCAGTCCCTAGACGAGTAAATCTAAGCATATGGCTGTGAACTGTGGCATCCGCTGTATCAATAAATATATATATACATACATTCTACACAAAGGCATCAGCCAGTCCCAGTCCAGTTTCGCACAAAAGCGGCTCACTCATGCTAAAACTGAGTATGAAAGAGCTAGCAAGAGTGGTGTGCAACCAGAATCGCACACCTGTGCACAGCTTCAGGCACAAAACTGCCCCCATGAAATCACCTGCAGAGTCAGGCACCTAGCTTGCAGCCATGTACTAATATGGGCTATCTCTCCATTAAATGCTTAAGGCACAGCTGCTGAAAAGGGACAATTGTTTTTTCATGGCCTTGAAGTTGTGCCACTTTCTTGGAAAATCCAGTTTGCACCTACTATTTTTCTTTTCTGCAAAGGTGATATAATATGAAAAGGTTTCTTGTTTTGAACAGAGCTTAAAACTAAGGGAGAATTCAAATCCAAGTCAGTAGCTTTTATCAGCTCCTACTAAAACAAAATCTCATTAAAATAATTCAGAAAATTTTGTGGTAGAAGCAATAACATGACCATCCAGAGAATTACACTGAAAGGAAATGGCAAGGAAACCAAACAGAACAAAAAATAAGCAATATAAATACATAAAAGGAGACAGCACAAAGACAGACCCTCGAAACTCAAACACTTAATTGAATTATATGCTAGCCACAATAAGGAACAGATCTCCCTTCATGTGACATTTTTGCTGTCATGCACCTAAAGCAAAGGCAAGGGAAAACGCCTCTCATAGTACATCTAGAAGTAGCCAGCAGTTTCAGAAAGCTTTCAACACTGATTTTTATAATTGTTTTTTCCCAAAAAAAATTCTTTCATCACACCAACTGTACAGTTCCCTTCAGGTCTTTCTCTGGGCACAGCATGTAGGACATGACACCAGAGCACAGCAGCAGCTCGTAGTGCAAGTCCTGCTCACTTCTAGAGACACAAACGACCCTTCCAGATTCTGAATTTCCTAAGCAAATATTTTTAGCCATTAAGTAATATATGACTGTCAATAAGTTGCCCTCCTCTATCAGTCTTTGACTAGTATCAAAGGAAAACGTGCTTAGCAAAATCTGTTCATTTCCGAATTGAGATAATGCTTATCCTGATTCAATATTTAATCTGAAAAAATATAAAATGCAGTTTCTTCCCCCTTCCCCCCATCCCAACTAAGTTAAAAACACCCAATAGCACTAGATTCAAACATTGTTTGCTTATTTCTGGATAGCTATGGTAACCAGTCAAAGACAACATTTAGAAGCAAGGGCATAGAAAACCAAAGGTCTTGAAATTGGGTGAAAAATAGTCTGAAAATTAAATATATTTTTTCCTGGAGAGAAAAAAGGATTTCTCACAATAAAATAAATTAAATAGCATTCCAGAAAAGACAACACCACAGAAATCCTGCTAACAAATGAAGATTTGTGTGTTTACTTCTCAATTCCATGTTTCTCTTCAAAAGTGTACCCCAGGGAGTTACTATAGCTGAAAGGAAGCAGTAACCATTGCGGAAGTTTTATGTGCCTATTTATTCTGCTATTCTATAAAAATACCCATTAGTTACTAGTATTTCCCACTTCACATGTTGTGTATATTCTGAGATCTAAGAGAGCCTGCAAATGAAATACAGCTATATCACATGTCCAATGCTTGATATGCCTGGTATTAACTTTCTTATGTTATCTGCAAACAGAAGTTACTTAACATAAACAAAAAGGTGAGCGTCTATCATGACAACATTAGGGCTTTTCGTTTCCCCAAGAAGCCTTTCAAATCAAGGCTAACCTCACTGAAGTTAGCAGTTTTATTCCATTTCCAATTGCAACTGACTGTTTAAAGTAAAAACACATGGTGGAGCTGTCTCAGGCTACGGCTGCATCGCCAAGCAGTGGATGTGGAGATTGAAGCTCTCGGTGCTAAGTAACCCGTGCCCATGCAGCACACGCTTCAGGCTAGCTCCAGTCTGGTACCAACGCTGAGCCCCCACTGGTGGCACATCTCTGCAGAGATCCTTGGGGTTAGTTTCACCTGGAAGAAACCCTGTTCACCTGCTCCAAGGCTGCCCTGCAACATCACCCAAATCCAGGTGGTGAAGGGCCACGAAATTCACTGCACAAGTGCACCGCTGAGCTGAATGAAGATGCTAACATAGACCCTTCCCGCCCCCAGCTGCAATATGATCCGATCACGCCTCATCCTTAGAAAGTTAATCCACAAATTTTCTGCGGCAGTGAAACTGTTTCAGATATTGGCTAGAAGGAAGCATAAGCAGTATATCCCATTAGGGCAAACAATTCAGGGGCCAGCTAAAGCAACAGAAAAATATTTGTTCTACTTTTGCTGTCAGCTGTCACTAGAAATGGTCATTTTCTACATTGTAATTATAACTGGGAGGTAAGGCTGTTCACTCCTAAGTGATGAAGGATAATTCTCCTTTCCTCATTAGCTAAACATTGCTCATTACAATAATTTCTCCCAATAGTAACTTATGTGTTGGCTAGATTTTAGATTCATCTGAGTTTTTATCACCTTTAAAGACACTTTGAAAAAACTAATGTACTTATAACTGAACTTGTACTAAAGAATGGTGAATGTGAATCAGAGCAACTCATTTCATAAGCAGAGCGAAAGGAGTGAGAAGTGTGGTGGGAAGGATATCATGAGAAAGCACCCAAGCGCTAAGCTGACAGCAAGAATAGGGAAAAATGATCACTGAAGATTTCTCCACTTCTACAGCCTTCTATAATATTTCAAATGCTCTAAGAAAGAGTATTATAGAGCCAATAGCATCCAGAAACAAGCTATACTCATTAAATGCTTAGATCTACTTGTAGCTGGTTGTGAATTCACAGATTTCATAAAACAAAATTCTTGAATGCAGAATATTGTTCTGCTCTCACTGGTGAAGGATGACGTGAATACTGAAGCAGGGCTCCATCATGCATTTATATGCACATGGATACCTATCTTCAGACATCCCTGTGCCCAGTGCATGGGTTCAGGAGCACCACATTGTGCCCCTTTTGGGAGGAGATATCAAAGTCTCTTGGCTGAATTTTAGACCATGCTGCATAAATATGGAGCAAGGCTGTGATGGTGGACCAAATCCATCCTCTCTTCTCAAAGCTCAAGGCCAACCATTCTGCCTCACAGTATTTAGAAGTGCAAAAATGGTCTTTGACCATAGCATGAGGTCCCTGAGACTGCAAACAATTTTTTATTTCTCACCTCCTCAGCAGGTACAAGTTATGCAGGACCTGGCATCAATGTGTCAAAATGGGTCAAAACAGTCCTAAAAATAAGAAAGGTTATGACTGTGAGAGGAGGGGTCACAGCAACTTCCACCACATTTTCTCCCAAAGCTACATAAGCTATACACCTGATAATCACCCTCCCAATAGTGTTCATACTCCATCAAAAGCTGCGGCTGAAACCCTATGGAAACAGCAGAGACAAGGATAATGGCACCATAATCTAAGTCCAAATAGAGTTCCCTGGCTTAGCTGAGACCCATGTACAATAGAAGAGAAGGAACATACGGAGATAATACAATTTTTAAAAATAACTTGCAAAAAAAATCAAATTCATTTCCAGAATCTGCATTATAAATTGAAGACAATGTTTCAGGGCTGTGAGCCTCTGAAGAACTGTTCTGGATGCTTTAAAGATGTCCAATTTAGACCCAACAGGTTGAGATAGTAAAAATAAAACAACCTTGAAAGAACACATATACTTTATTATGTACATGCACATGCACACAAAACTAAAAGTTGTAGTTTGAAGAAAGACAATAACAAATCCTGACTGTCTAGATGAATTGTTAAGCTTTAGATTTGATAAGGAAATATAAATTGTTACTTTAAATGTGATAGAATACCCAAATTTTATTCTCATCAGCATAAATAAAGGTGATGTGTGTGTGTGCACATATACACACACACACACACGTGTGTAAATATTTACCCACTGGGAGAAAAGTCTTCATAATAGTAAGAGAAAGCAGCTTTAATTTGCATGTCATTTTAAATACACATTTATTTAATGCTTTACTTAAGAGTTGAATCTCAGCCCTTTTGAAGTTCAGGTCATATTTCCACTTGACTTTAATGAAAATGAACCAGCACTTCAAATATCAAAGAAAAAACCTGAAGTATAAACAACAAATAAGAACAAAGTCAGATTTGTAAAGTTAACGAACCAGAAACTGAAGTTTTCTTGCACTCAAAGACAAGATATGTATTGCAATATCTCAGAATGAAGCACCTCTTTTGTTTAATTTACTAAAGAAACCAGACATTTAGGATAGGGTTCAGTAAAAAAATATAAATTTGTTCCGATTTTATGCTGTGTTCAGTAAGTGAGTGCTTGATATTTTAAGGAGTCATTTCTCTCAGCTTTCAGGGAAAGAAAGGAACTGTTATGAATATAAACACAAGCAAAACAACATCATTAAATATGTTTTTTGTTTTCTTAATGAATACTGAAATTTTTATCCTTGACTTCATGAAAGAATAAAAACTTTGTGAGGCTGCATACACAGTAAAATTTCATAACTTAGCATATATATTTATTTTTATAACATGATAGAATGTTAATTTCAACATTATAACTCCCATTATTTCTGTTATATCGGTCTTATTTTTACTTTAAAAGGTGTTCCATTAATTTACTTCAGGTTGCTGAAGGTGCTTGAGGAGGTATTTTTCCTTTCAAAGGAAACCGAATGGGATATTCTCCCCCTTTGACACTTCCTGCTTTTACAAACTTTAATGCTCAGAAAATTCCTATGAATGCGAAAATTCCTACAAATTCCTATGAATCCTTTTAGCATGGAAGCAGCTTCAGTGAAATACTTTGTATATGTTGGAAAGATGCCACTTCCTTCTCAATTATATAGTCCCATGCTGAAACATTCCCTTTAATAATCCCCAAGAGCAATATTCTTCATTCAGTTATTTTTTTCTGTCGGGAATCACTTTCTCTTATTGTCTGTACCTTCCTAGTTTATGTCCTGCACTATATATCAGCATTTAAAGTTGAAAGGAAGAGATGAGTCTCTTTACTTTTCAGGCAGTCCACACCCATTACAAGAAAAGCTTTATGTCCCTCCCCATCCCGGCTCTTTCTTTTAGCATTTCTTATTTCTCCTTCTTTGAAACTTACTGATTTAGAAATTATGGCTCTAATAGCAGTATTAAAATCAGAGCAAAATAACCTACAGGAGATGGCAGGTCAGAAGACAGACCATTTAACCTAGTGCTTTGCCTCCATAATGGCAAATAGCAAATGTCCGAGAACGGCACACAAACAGGGCAAGTCTACCAGGATGCTTCTCCAGAAGCCCCTCTAATGCTCTTCTGCAGCATCTTCTTAAAAAACAGATGCAACTCTTTACTTGGAAAAATGGAGACAAAGTTTTAAAAGTATTTAAATGATCATTGCTTTGTCCAAAACAATAACATATTACATCTATATACCATCCAGTAGGTTTATAAGTAACAGCACTAAGAGTTAAACATCCCCTTCCTTATTTCCTAACTCAGGAAGAGAAGGCCAATCATTATTGTCACAATAGGGAACAGGGACAGACAGACACATTTCTGTTTGAGCATTACAGTTCTGAATTTTTTTTTTGAAACCCAGCCAGACCTGTGGTACTGAGATTTGCCTTACTCCTACACAGAGTAGGAACCTGTGAACTGACCCATCATGCCTCATTCACATAATTTATTTCTTCTTTTAGCTTAAGGAAAAAAGCAATCCCTCAGTATTTGAGCTGAGCTGCAGCCAGCTGCTCTCCACACTAACCAGGTCAGGTAGCAGTGACCTACGAGCTTTTGCAGTTCACCAGTTGGCTCTCCCTGGCCAAAGCTTCGGGGAGTGGAAAAGAGCTCCTGAACCACCAACTGCATGGTAAGAGACACAATACACAGAAGAGTGGGTTTTTTTGTCTGATTGGGTTTTTTTGTTTTGGTTTGGGGTTTTTTTTTGCAACTAGTGTTACTTGCAACATTTCTCAAATTCTAGTGAGAAATGCTGAGTTTTAAAATCTTTACAAAGATGCACAGGGAACAGCAGGCTTCTACAACTCTCATATGAAATTTTCTTAAACATTTGAAGGTTGAATTTTCTTAAAAGCTTTAATGACTTGGGAAACTGCAATTTTCAACATCTATGTTAAAATCCTGGATTTTCCCATGTTCTTTTTAAAGGAAGTGAAATGAAATGATCAAAAACAGCCAGGCATTTAGGACAATGAGCAGTAGGCACCTTGCCAGCTCAGTACTGAACTTCTTGAGTCCCACCAGGCACATCTCTTCATTTTTAGTTCTACCCTTCCCCTCAGCCTTAAAAACAAAATCTCATCTATGTCAGCTTTACAGTGATTAAGTCACTTCGGTTTTTCTTTTTTCTAATAGCCTGTTGGCTTTGTTTTTTTCCCCCCTTCTGAATTTGCCTTTTTTTATAATGGATATTAGAAGAAACACCACCCATTAAAATAACAACACAAGACCACCAAAACAGATAAGCCAACAAATTCAGAAGCTCCCTGATGCTACAGTAAGCCATAGGGGAGCTGATTTACAGACTATTTACACTGTGATCTGCTGTGCAGCCTCCACACACCTTCAGTTATTTAAGAAAGAGTTAGCTCAGACACACTTCACCTGTAGCAGCACAGGCTTCCATAAGAGAGAGTTTGTCAAACCACTTTGCACAGCTCTACAACCTGAAGTACAGACACAAATTTTGAGCTATTTTGTTTAATTTATAACTGATCAAAGGATACATTATAATATATTTTAATCACTGGCCAAACAATTTTAACATATGTGAACAATGTGGTCACCAAAGGGCGAGAGATGCACGTAGGAAGCACTCAAGCAACAAAAGTTGCCAAGACAAAAGATGAAAAAAGCACAGGGGTCTGCAAAAAGGCTGGACATCCTCTCAAATACACAGGAAAGATGACTGGCAGGACAGGGAGAAGGGAGACCCCCCTTCTGGGGAGGGGGGCAATAGCATACAACCAGAAGGCACAAGCAACAACAGAAGATGGACAAGCCCACTGCAACCCCTTCTTCTCCCAAGAACTCTCACACCTGATCACCTTGAACTCATCAACTATGAACCAAAGACCACAGTCATTAGTGCTAACAATGAGGCAGTTCCATGCAGTCAGCTCCACTGAATTGTATACTCACAACTCATTTAGCACATGATCCTTAAAGTCTAACAGTTTTGTGTACATAGTGATGACTAATACTATGTAAGAACTATTAGAAAGATTAATGAATTAATTTAATAAAGTTTAGTTTTACAGTTTAAGAGTGGTCTGATTTGTCAGTCTTCTAAAACAGTCCACCGCAACAGTCTCCAACGCCCTACCTGGTGGGTGGATGTAGCAGTTACCACACATACTCAGTTGCCACAGCAGCAGCTTGGTGCACCTCAGGAGCATGAACAAGGGGGTACACTGCTTAACCATGTGAAGACCAAGAACCAGAGACATACCTCACAGCAGAGATCAGCAGCAGATCTGAACTTGATTAAAAAACAGTTCACTGATTTGAATGGATCTGTTTCCAAGTATAAGCATTGCTGGACTCCCTCTCTCCCTCTCTCTCTCCATTGCAAAGCAGATCTTTAGACAGTCCCCTGATGACTTTCTTCAACTCTGTCTCATACGATGAACAGGAAGATAGAGTCACCAGGTCTCAAACCACCAACCATAACATCTCTCCTTTGGACAATGGAAGCACATCATTTGCTTTGGCACTCGCATTTTATGACCGTTCTAATCCTTGAACTACAGTTTTAGTGGAGGTCACAAAAATCAGAGCTATAGGCAAAAATGTGGAAAATTCTCCTTTATTCTCTGAGCCATTTCATAATGTAATATTTGCATTTTAAGAACATCCCAGACTAATTAATTACTATTTGAGAGTATTTGTATGTATCATATTTACACATCAAAAATAAAATCTAATTTGCTAAAGGAAGTCTTATAAAGTGCAATTGGCAACATAGAACCAGTAGAATTAATTAGGTCTTGTTTAAATTCCTCAGAGTCCTTTCTTTCACACCTTCTTGAAAAAAGTTATGCTATTTTTTGTTGTCTTCCACTGGGATGGGGATAATGCTTCAGCACTTTAGAATCATTTTGTTGAGTATAAATTAGCAATAGGCGTCAAATGATGATTTGAATATTTATGATGTGATGTATAGAGAGCAATTTAGAGCATTTACATTGCAAATATTTGAAAATAGAAGTTAAAATAGAAACGATGCTATCTAATTAAACAGGTCTTACAGTTAATTCAAACTTTGCTAAGCAGTCTGGGAGTCCTCTTCAAGGTACCTTGGTCAGGTTAATTGGATTATGAAGAACTTGCCAGAACCCCTTGGTAAAAGTGTTGGAAAGTTTGAACTGAGACATTATTATAGGACTGGTGATGAAAATGGCCATTAAGGTATACATTGCAGAGACTGGAAACATTTCAAGACATTCTGCCTTAACAAACCTCTTGTTTTCACTTAAAAATGTGAGCATAGATTCAAATTTGCTTGTATCACATCTACTTGGTGGTTTTGGCACACACCTTCAACTATTACAAACAACAGATACACAGATCATCCCCAAACTACTTCAGTTTACCTACAACTTGTGCATGCAAAAACAAAAGAGCTTGAACACACTGAAGAGTCGTACTCAGGTTAACTCCTAGTTCTGTTATACCACTGTAAGCTTCCAATATACTGTACATGCCTTTAAAGTTACTGAAATGCTTGTTTCAATTAGCTCAGCATTCAGTTTTCAGCTACTGCAAGGCAGATGTGATCCTGCCCCAGAACACCCGGGTCATACAGCAGGCTGCAATTTCGAGTTGTCATATCCAGTACAGACATAAACCCTGCACAGAGGACTTCTTCCACGTGGCTTAGGGTTAGGGGAAACAAAACTCTCTGGAGTCTTGCTTGGGAGCGTGGGTAAGCAAGCAGAAGAGACAAATCTGTGAGATCTTGTAGGTCCCGGTCCCTTTTCCTCAAAATCCAGTACCATATTCCCTTATGTACTTCCTGTATAAATGGTCTTCGTCCTTAGCCCTCAGTCCCACTGTCGATCACTCACTTCCCGCTGAGCGCTTCAGGAAACAGGGCTGTGACTGACTGCACTGTGTGGGGCTGCTGTGGCAGATCTACACAGATGAGCACACTAACTTGCCAATGCACTGCACTTTGATGACCACAGAAGTCACAGAAAGCGGGGAAGGAAGGACCTTGAGAAGCCCTTTCCATGCCACTGCCTTCAAGAAGAAACTGTAGCTGTGATATTCCTCAGAGATGCTTTTATAAATGGTTCTTTAAAATCTTAAACATAGGTCTTCAACTCTGAAGGTTCCCATACCCTCCCACCGCTTAATCAATCTGCCTGTCAACATTTTCCCCAACTCTCCCTCGCAGTAATAAGCCGATTACATGACAGCCAACCTACAGGGGATATTTGTCTGTTTGCAATCCAAGTTGTGACATCAGCATCCTTCTGGACACGTCCCAAACATGCTGTTCTCCTCAGGTCACAGATCACTGCACTGATTTGCTGTTATCAATAGCACTACAATTTGCACCACTGCTATCTACTTATTTCTCAAAAATAGCATTTTTTGGTATTCCACTTCATCTGCATTTGAAATTTTCCAGTAAGCAAAACCCTGCCTTGCTCCTCACTACCATCTGCAGAAAAGAACCAAACGCTGCAGGTCTGCCACAGCAGGCGAAGGGTGCTCAGCACAGCGGTGGTGCTGTCACAGTGAAGTGGGATTTTACAGTCCCTCACCAAGAAAAGAGCCTTAATAAATCTTTACCTTTGTACTTACTGCCCTTCTTTCAGGCCCAATTCTGCTTTCTTTTAAATCCATTGTTCTTTCAAAGCCCCGGGCCCTTCTTGCCCTAATCTTTCAAGCTAGCAGTACTTTGTGCTTGCAAAAAGCCTGGACATTGCTCTACTCTTTGAAAGTGGAACAGAGGATCCTTAGTTATTTAGACACCTTTGAAAAATTTACTCTGAATGCTTTTGTCAACCTTCTTGCAGTTATACATGGCTTGCATTACCTACAGGAATCAAAGCTCCCTCTCACACCCAGTGTGGCACATACCTCCCTACTCCTGTTGTCTTCCTAACCAAGAGCTTTACTCAATACAAAATTCATGCATTTTTTTGTTTTCTTTTTCCTTTATCTTTATAGAAATAATTATTTAGGTGTTTACAGGAAAACTGAATTACATTAACTGCAAACTGTGACAAAACCAAATTACAGAAACCTGAAAAGTGTAAGACAGAAATATAGCTCCCCCCCCCATGACTTGCTGTCACTGGAAAGAAATAAAATGCATAATAAAGAAATTGCCAAAACTTGAATAGGCTTCCTAAAATCATCTCAAGTCAATATGATAAAAAAAAAAAAAAAAAAAAAAACAGAGGCATGTACTTATAAACATTTTAAATCACTCAGACGTTCCATTTTCCTTTCACAGCATTAGTCACAGTTAAATACTGCATTAAATAATTACATGGTTTGGGCAAAAAAGAATCTGACATAATCACCAGCACATATATCAATAGTCTAATTTTACAGTTTTGTTTAGGGTATATGCAGTATTACAGTTATAAATTAATTATGTAACGGTTCATCCTTTGTGTTAAATACCTTCACAAGTAATCAACCAAGAAAACAACAAAAAAAATCCAAAAAATTCATTTCACCACGCTCTTCTTTGATCTATTTAATATGTGCTGCACATTCGTTAACTCTTCATTATATTTTCATGATTATATTCTATGTGTAGCCGAAAACAAATACAGTTTCTTTCAGGCAAACATTTGCAATCTAAGAAAGTCAATTTCTATAAACATAATCAATCTTATGCATGAAATTTTAATACCCCCCCCCAAAAAAAAAATCAAAATCCACAACCCAAACCCTTAGAGTTACATAAATTTCAGTCTGCTTCCTTGCCAATTGCTATGCCATTTTAAATGACAACAGGAAAATAACTAAGGGTTACCAATGCATAGTACAATACCTGAAATTTCATTCTATATCTTGGGCAATCTGGACCAAATTCTTCAAGTTAAGAACTGGGTGAAGCTATCTCTGCATCACCATAAAACTACGAGCTCAGACTGGATTCAAGTAGGGTTTTGTTGTTTTTTTTTTTAATTCTGCATGCTATTTAAAAACAAAATTATTCTTTCCTCAAATTAAGTGATACAATGAAAATAACTAGTCACTTTATGTTAAGGTGTCTGTGTATTCCTGCACACAATCACTAATCAGAAATTTTCTATTTGCTTTTTATTTTGGATAGGTAGGTTAAGCAATAGTTCTTCTGCAGGCTGATTTTACAATAGAAATTTGTACTCCTCTGTATTAGAATTTTCAAGATGACAAGAGAAAACATACCGTAATTCTGCCATGAGTATACACGTAAATTCAATTAAGAATATTCTTAAGACAGATTTTTTTAAAACAAAATCTCAAACGAGGACAAAAATTGGCAAATTATTCAAGTCTACACTGAATGTTAGGTATTCTGGAAAGTTTTCTGTGGTTAAGATTGTTGCTACTTACAGATGATCAGCTCCTGTGCAACTGCTCCCTAACAGCCCTAGAAGAGTGTCGTAAGCCTTTTACAAGGCTACAGGCTTAGGGCATTCTGAGAAAGCAAATGTGTAAAACTTCAGGGCATTCAGATGAAAAATATATGAAGCTTGATCCATAGATTTTGCCTGTACAAATTTTAGCAATTGGAGAAGTCTCTCTTGCATACATGTTTATGCTCAATAGCTGTGCACAATAAGTGCTTTATGAACATTAAGTTGTTAAAACTAACATCAGATCTTGGAAAAATTCACTTCCAGGCCCCATCTTCAAAAGAAAAAAATAAAAATAAAAAAAATAAGGTGCTAACAGGACTAGGGTGTAATGCACCTAATAAGACAGATGATAGTGAAATCCTAATTTACTTAGCAAGTTGAAGAAACATTTTCTTAATGTATTCTGTCAAAACTATATTTCACTTATGATTGACAATGGCCATTATCTACCCTGAGCATTGCTTTATCTAAATATAAAGATTTTGGAGATAATTGGATAAAATGTAGATTCTGTAATACATACTATTCACCTCATTAGTGTTTAATCCTTTCCGCAATCCTCTGATTTAATTGCAAATGTTTGGTTCAGTGAAGCTAATATCCTTTTTGTCATTGTTGTTCAGTTAAAATCAACACAACTCTGCAGAAGATATAGATTATCAATAAAGGTTTATCCTTTTATAATTACTTTAAAGCTCAGAACAGGCAAACAAAAGTCATTATTATGCAGTCTACATAAAATGACAAAGGATCTTCTGATGCTGAATATCCAGCAGATCAATTCTGATAAGTTGTCTTCATAAACACATTACAACAGTCTATAATTTTAAGGAATATTTGGAGCAGCATTCAGCATATTGCACAAGTGCAAACGCAAGCGGGTTTCGCAAGCCTTACTGCTCACCAAGTCTCCCCAACTTTTCTGCAGCCATTGTTTCCAAAGAGACTAAGCCAAAATTAAAATCTTAACTTCTGAACCTGTGATGTATTTTGAATTGCTATTTATGACCTTAATAAACCTTATAATGGTTTTGCAGATACAATATTTAATACTTTCACTTATTAATCTGATTTGCGCTACTCTGAACATGTAAAGTCACAGAACTGGTCAACTAATCCATTACAGAAGCTACCGTGATTAGGTGAACTCTACTGAGAATAAGAGATTGCTCTAGTAGTAAAATTGATCACTTACAGATAATAATTTTTTCAAAATGTTATAACTATTTAACTATATAACTCCATTCTAATAAGATTTGAAATGAATACAAAGAAAAGAAGATTTTATTTAGTTTTGTGACATGGTATTGAATCTATTCCCACATACCGCCAGCATGAAAATGAAAGGTATACCAGTACGCAGGAAAGAATAAAATTATTCATTTCAAGTCAGTACTCAAGGCTGTTAAAATATTATTAGTGGAAAGCAAGTAACATTATGGATCACAATTTTCTCTTTGATTATTGGTATTTTTCTAACTGTAACTATTTCTGTGATGAAGAGGCTTGGGAAAAAGCAAAAAAACAACATCACCACACTTTGGTTGAGCATACTATGGACTGAATACTACCCAAAACCCCCAGCTCCTCATTTTTGAAATCTACAGGTTCCATTTTTGTGCTCTCGGCAAGCAGCACAACTCAGAATGAGGTAAGAACATGCTTGTGGGCCAAGGAGCTTGTCATTTTTCAAACGCTATCAAGGAAAATAGCAACAAATATTAGTCTTAGTGATATGCTTCATTAATCTCAATTTATATGATGCTGTAAAGTGTATAAAGTGTGCATGGCCCAGTAAGACTTACTCATGCTGGAAAGTATAGTTATGTCTATTCTTTCAGGCTATGCTCAAAACAGCACAGCAGAAATTTAATTTCAGGATCATATACTGACTCACCTTTCTACTCCCTTTTCAAAGGTAAATATCAGCATACAGTCAGATACAGAAGAGAATTTATGCTCCTGCCTTGTGTAATAAAAACGTGCTACTATGGGAGGGAAGAGAGAAATAAAATTGATAGGATTCCATGAAAGAAAAATCAAAGAGAAGCGAGTGCTAACAAATATACCATTGTCTTAAATACATGCTCATAGAGCGTCATGCAGAAAACCGCACTGGACAACCTTCCCCATTCAGATGTAAAGAAAACAATGGAAAATACCCGCAGCTCAGAGGGAAGAGAAAATCACATTTCCATGACAGCCTGGTGACAGAGTGGTTCTTGGCCTCTTGGAGGCTATTTAAATTGCTTCTGACTAGCTGTGCAACTTGAACAGACACGAGTCCAGTGAAAGCAAGATTGTGTAGCATTTTGCCAGTAGGAAGCTCGAGATGTTTTATTGCTGTGTTGTATCTAAACTCCATGTGCAAGGCTCAAGTGTGGTGTTCCCAGAGTGATTATTTGGAGTGGGTACTATCCTAAGGGCTTCATTCAGACACAAGTCCAATGCTATCTAAGAAGGACATTGCAACCAAAACCAAGTAAGGACACTGACTGCGATTCTACTCTGGACGGAGTTGGACAGAGGGACATCACACAAGTGAGCAATCAAACGAACGCAAGGAGACCACCCACACGCAGGCAGCGACTCAGGTGCTCCGGAGTTACAACAGCTGCTCAAACCGTGAAGGATAAAATTACCACCCAAAGTATTTTGAGGTTTTACTGGATATCTAGGTTTTGTTAGCATACTAAATGCCATACCAAGCACAGATTTTGCTGTGAAGAGCTAACAAGGGAAGTAACAATATGTAGTGGGCATATTTGGGCTGACATTGCAGCTCCGGAGGAGCTAGATGCAGCAGTAGTAACATGAAATAAGTCGTTGAGTCATTGTTTTCATGTGTGCATCACTACAAAGAACAGTAGTCAGGCAAGTGTATCCTGAAGTGTCTGAGCTTCCACACCAAATGTGGAATCTGGGTATTTTCCTTTGATTCACTGAATTGAACTTGCTCTTATTCAGCTGAATATTCTTGCTAAACAAAGGGGTTTCCACTTAATCGCTGTTAAAACACACTTGAATTTAGCAAGTCATATTCATACTTTCACAGCATGGAAAGTAGTAATATTCAAAATAAAAGATATCTTTTCATAGGTATGAGAAAAGTCATTCCTCTTGAGAATCGACAGCAAACTACAGTGTTACCTTCAGCACAGTGCTTTGACAATATATGCTTATTAAGAATTATATAACCTTATCAGAATAGCTATTATATTTTGAAAAACATTAATGCCCGAATCAGCACAGCTTAACCATTACCCTGAATTCAATGCCCTGCATGTTCCTGTTGAGCAAAAGGGAAAGCTGTAGCACTGAGTCAGTTCCAGCACCTGGATCTAAGGGCACCATCTCATCATTTGAGTCATCTGGCCTCAGAGAAGTCCTCATGAAGGAAACTGATGCTGGAGTCCTTGGAAGCACCTGCTGAGAACGGGGCATTGTGAAGCTCCAGTCTGCTACAATCTCTGCTGCTGTCCTGTCCTTCCCACTTCCACAGTCAGATCTCTTTCCTTCCTTTTGAAGTGTGTGTGTGGGTGTGAGGTGGAGGGAGTGTCAAAAGAGTTTTCTAATTCAGCCCACAGAGGATGTGGTGTTTACTGCAGAGGCACTCAAGGATAGTGCTTGATTAAAAAAAAAAAAAATAATAATAATAATAAAACCTTGGCATAGGGTAAAGATCACATAGGGAATCAAATTGCTTGAACAAGACAATGAGCCACTGTCCGGATGGTGATGGGAATCTCCATTGCAAGGGTCCTTGCAACAGATCTTTAGCTAGATTAGATGAGGTATTCTACACTGCTGTTGTACTCAGCTTTGCAGCTGGCCCACATCCTATGTGACCACTGAAGCACACATGCAACCCATTATCCTAAACTATGTATGAAATATCTGTCTTAGCTATGTACAAAAGACTGCTGTATGAAACTGTTTCTGCATCTACAGTAACAGTTTCTACCAAGTATTTCCAAGTATCTTATCTATGTACGGTTTGATCTATTTTGCAGCAGGAGCCACCAATGTAGTCTCTGGAAGTGTGAGATTCTCCACCCAGGATGTTTATCAATATTTGAAGCATACATGTTGGTCAGGCACCCCCAAACATCTTGTCTCAAAAGTCAGTGCATTGGTTCAAATTGATCCATATCTTGCTGTGCACAGCTGGTTGCTCCTCAGCTGCCCAGGGAATTGACAGCCCAAGGACACGGCCTGCACACAGGCACAACTCTGATAAAACTGCTATGCCACAATTATAAGACTAGCTTGAGTCTCATACTTCCCAAATTCCATAGCTCTTGCTCCAACATAACGCACATTTGTTCAGGAGGTTAGAAGAACTAGCCTGTAGCTTTCAGAGACGCCCAACACAAATGCTTTGCGTGCTGTCCGTATGAGAGGCCATCAGCTCCCTGCCAAGGAAGCCTTGCTACAAAAGCCCCAGGAACATGAAACTCTCCCAAGTGTTTTTACTGATGCAGCACTTGCAAAATGCAACAGTCTCATTTCAAAACTCCTTTAACAGGGAGGCATCCAGGGAAATGCTTGACACAATGCTGCAACACTGCAGCCATGCCTCGAAGAGTTAAGTGGAAGTGGTGTGTTAATACACCCCAGCTACTAACCACACTTGCCCAAGGACACCGTCGCTATACATTCTTTAAAACATTATTTCTTCCCCATACCCCTGAGACACCAGATTTGACCCTCAAATCTGGACTGTATTTTGTGCAGCTTGTATGTTGACTGGAAAAAGTTTATAGTTTAGATTAATCACACAAGCAGTGCTTTCTTAAAGAGACTTTTGATTACATTTTAAGTGACAGCTGATGGCAAAGAATTTTTTAATTAAAATAAGAAAGAGCCTTGAGTGTATGTTACCATATCTAATTATTGCTGATTAAACTGACATCTTGATATTTTGCATCTGTTTGGTTGAGAAAACAAGATGAATTATGAAGTACTGAGCTTTTAGGCACCATACTGACACTAATATTTCTAAGTTTCAAATAAGTCTCAAGAGATTTAGTAACATTCCAGCAAAGCTCAAACTAGCTAGCACTGTACGGAAGTACAATGAAATCCACTCTTTGGGTTTTATAATGAGATCTTTAGTAAATATTTATTTTTTGAGCAAGTCAGAAAACTTGTTTTTCCCCATAAGCAATTTAACTCATAAATCTCACTTTAAAATATTTTGACTAAAAATGAACATTGTTACAAGAGAAAAATATTTTGCTTAAAAAACATTCAACTAATTTTATTTTTTGAATGAAATCATACTTCATTTAGCATTTGATTATGATATATCACATGACACCCTCCACTTTTAATTCCAACTTCCTTTTTGCGTAATGCATTGTTCTCTACATTGCACTGAAAAGCAACCACCAGATAGTCTTGATGCTTCCTGGCCCAAGATAGCTAACCAACAATTTGAATGACTAAGAACTGGAAGATTTCTTTTTCCCCCTCTATTGATGGACCAGTAAATGGTCTCCTCTACAAGGAGTGGACAAGGGGAAAAAACCTGAAATTTTCCAGTCAACATTCATAATAAAAGGGGTAAGAGCTACATTTTCTAGAGGCCATCAATAGTGCAAGTATTGCATAAGACAAAAAGCAGTCCTCTAAATTATATAATCCTGTAAATAGCATTACTCTACCAAAACCCTTCACATTTCAGGATTCATAATCAAGTTTTTACCTTTTTCCTAAATTTCACCTTCAAAAGCAGTCAGGTTTTCTATAAATATTTTTAATGAGTCAACATCAAAAAATCAAAAAAATTTGATTTGTTTTTCCAGCTTTCTACATCTCTGGACAGTCTTATTCCATTTTGAGACATAACATTCCTAAGGCAAAAAAATCACTGTGACCAGCTTTCACTGTTCTTTGAAGACTTCATATTTTATTCTCTTAAAAGTTGTTGTGGTTTTCTTTTTACCTTAAAAGCAGTTGATCATATTGGGGTTTCACTGCAGGCAATAGTTCCTAGAAGCTTGTTTCTGCTAGTGAGACAAAAGAGGTTTAGGCACCTCAGGTTTATGCCAATAAAGATAATATGCGGAGACAACATTTCTTTGTCGTGGAGCAAAATAGCAGACACAAGAAGCAGCTAATCCATTGTATTTTCGCTGGGTGGATAGACAGAAAATAACTACACTAGCAGAGGAAGAAACTGGAATAATTCTTCATAAAATGGAAGCTACCTCCAAAGAGAAGCATGTATTTTTACCCGATATTTGATTTCAGTGTACTTCATTTCTGAAAGACAATGTTTTTTCCACTGATGAGCTTGCTGTAAAAGGGAGAAAATAGGCTTGGTTCTTGATTGTTTTGTGAGACATGATGTAATTTCATTATCCAAAGGTTGTGGCACACTGTGCCCTTCCCTAAGGGATTTTAGTGGCACAGACCATCACCAAGTCCCACAGAAGCAGGCTGGAGCACTTGGTGAGGAGTACTCAATACAGACCACAGTTTGAGGCTAAAGACAAATAGAACTTCTTAAAAACAAAAGAAAAACCTACTATGACATCTCTGGAATCAGGGACAATAGTGATTTTAACACCACTCTGGTCAACCATGCTTTGAAATGTACTTTGATTTCTTGCTTAAAAAATTCAACCTACATACCAGTTTTCATGAAGTTTTTACTATAACCTTCTATACTGAACAGTTTCCTTCCTCTTCTGTATTTCATTTCGAAGGTTTTTAATGACAAATATTCATAACATGGATGATGCTTCCCAGACATCTGATTTTTTCTGTGCAACTCTCACTTCTCCCCAATTCTATTATCATTTTAATAAATATTAGTATTTTATAATCAAAGAAAAGGCAGAAGTGCGCCCTTGATTAGAGAAAATCTTATGAAAAATGTTATCTGCAATTTCATCATATCACATTTGGGAATTTAGGAGAGGTCCCAGGGAAAGCCCAGCTGATGCTTGGGGAGACATGCAGGTCCCACATTTGTTGACATCTCCAGCCCATGCCCACAAATGTTTTTGCCACACAACCACCTTGCAGGTATCTGCCCTCCCCTAATGAAATACACTGGTCACACGAACTGCTCCACTTGATCAGGAGGATGCAACTGCAAGGTGCTGAGGCCAAGCAGCACCTTGTTCACATGACAGACCCAGGACCAGCTGCCACTCCATGGGGGCAGATCTACACAGCCTTCAGAAAAATGCCAGTAGCCCATGACTCTCTCACAGTCAGCACGTGGGGAATCTCACAAAAACTACAATAGGCCAAAGGACATTTAGCAAGAAACTGCAATACCTAGAAAAATCTTCCAACACAACTAAATTTGTTATTTACCAGACAGTTTCCTCCCAGTTTGCTGTTCATTAGATGCCTTATCATTCATTTGACACTAGTCAACTCCTTCTCAAGGGTACCATAGTTCCTCCTTGTTACTCTGCAAGTGGAACGTGACATTTTGTTTTGCCTTTCATCTCAGTTTCACTGTTGCTCAGACCTTTAGAAATGGTTGATATTATACTTTAATCTATTTTAATAATGAAATTTAAATACTAGGTACATCATTCAAATCGCTCAGATAGTTCCCTTGAAACTCCTTGCCAATATGGATTATCGGTCATATTTTGTTTCCTGTTAAATCAGCTCCTAGTTCTCAGTATCAATCTCCAATATAATTGATTGTTGGTTCTGTCTTACCGTAATAAAGAGAAAATTTTAAATTATGTCCTAGAGGATAATGTGTTACAAAAGTGAACAGTACAGATTATCTATTATCAAGATAATAGTAATAAGGCAAGAATATTTACATAAGAAAACAAAAAAGGGACATTAACTTGTAACGGACCTCACAGCTGTCTCCTACAGGCCCCATCTCATGCTCTGCCTGAATTGCCACGTGCCCATCTCTGCAACTTTGGCAACACGCAGCGACATGCCCATTGAAGGCTACCACACACATGAATGAATGCACAAGAGCTCTGTAATATTTTCTGAACTTGGTTTTCAACACAAAACTTTACATCATTCAACTTCACTGTATAAAGGGGCGGGTGGGAAAGGAAGCACACAGTTATATAATCAATTCTTACGGCTTGTCTAGGTAATGAAATCACAGCACAGTTGGGGGGCAGGGGGTCAGCACCACCTACATTTTCCCCGTGGGCCATTTTCTGCGCGCAGCCTGAGCTGCTGCACGGTCACATCTCTGCAAGCCCAGGGACAGCCAGGGACATCCCCATGGAGAACCACTGTGCAGGCACAATATACTCCCTGTTCCAGCACATTTCAGCACTGGGTTTGGTACTAGCACATACATCATCCACTCGTGAAAATTACATTTAGAATATTTCCCAGGGGATCATATAGCCCTGGAAGGGACAAACCCCACTATCCCCAAGGTAAGAGCCACCCCTGGAGGATACCGAGAAAGTCAGAAGCACACTCATAGAAAGCACCATGGATTATTACTTACAAATCATTTATCTGTGGTAAACAATCTGCATTAACCATTCTGTAATACACTGATTATTAGCATTACAATTTTCCACATACATTCTTAGTGAAAATCAGGACTGAAAGAACAAATGTATCATCAGTATGAAGCCTTGAAATCACAGACACTAAAAACAGAGCTTTTTTTTCTGTTTAACTTTAACTTATTTCTATCAATTTTCACAGTGAAGATAGCACTGAAAATATAAAATTGACTTTCCTGATGAATAGCTTTTCTTAAATGCAAGAACTGTAAATAGAATATTAGCTAGTGTTCATATTCACCCCAACCCTTAAAAAAGTCCTAAGCTATGCTCCAGTGCTCCCTCCCACATTTACAAAAACTTCTCCAAAAATGAACCTGAACAAGAAAAATGAAACAAATATATACACACCTCAGTGGGTGTTTTATTGCTGTGGAGTCTAAAGATTATGTAATCTCATTACTTCCATCTTGATAACAATATATTACGTTCAGAAATATAGTGCTATTGCAGTAGCACAGTTAGGTATTCCAGAGCAGTCAAAAGAGCCTCCACACAAAACAAAAGATGCGATTTGGTCATGCTTTTCTACAAAGAGTACTACTGCAGTATAGACTTCTGGGTTACTTTAAAAATTTGTCAGAAAAGTCAGAGAACTTTCTTTCCATTAAGCAAGTTGAATACTTGGGTTAATTTGCTAATGTGATAGATATAATACGCAATACTGAACCTTCTCTCCCCAAATTATATTAATCCAATCTCCTAACAAAATATAAGCTTTTAAAAATATAAAATGGAACCTAAAATAACACCCAAATTGAAAAAGTAAAGAAACAAAATCTGTGTGCCTGTCATTTACTCTTCATACTGCAAAATTGTTTCCTTGGAATTTAAATTCACATGGCAAACCACCATACTATCATTTCTGGTGCCCTAGTACATAAGATTGAATATACTGCAAAGCAGACAGTAGTTGACCATATACTCAGCAAAAACATATGACGTGAAAAGAAAACACAAGGAGCTACTGATTGCACAAGTCACCAGCATTTTTAAGTAGAACTCCCAAACTATACAATTTTACTGTTTCAGAAACATGGTATGAACCAAATGATTTTTCTCTTAACTTGCCCTGGATTCTGGCATCCCAAATCTAAAAGGATTTTAAACATGCTATTGAAAGCTTTTCATCAGAGGAATGCACGCATCTGATAAGGTTTCCGGCTGTACTTTGTATTCAGTGCTACTAAAAAAAAAAGATGTTTGACGAGTTGAACATAGAGGACAAAAGAAAATACGACTGGGAAAGTAGCAGGTTTTACAGACTTGCACAGTGCTTCTTCCCCTAATATGTTATTAGATACTTTAATCTATAAGTGCACTTTTAAATAATGCCAGTCCTTAGCTTGGATTGGCTAGGTTACAGGATCAGCCACTTGTTCCTCTTGCTCCAGTGGTATTGCCCCTTCCAAGAAGGCATAATTTATACACCCTTAATCAAGTACAGTTCAGGATCAAGTAGGCAGAGACTGCCAGCAGATGGGTCTCAAGCCTGTGAGAGCTACAACAGCTTTAGGGAAGGATGGAAGAACATCAGGATTTTGGTACTTTATGCAATGAGGTCTCTCATTAAACCAAGAGATGATTTTAAAATCTCCTGACAGTGGGTATATGAGACAGGAATATTGTGCCAAGGAACAAGGATATGTTTTATCCTGGATAGGAAATAGTTATAAGTGAAAAGCTATTGTAGCTAGCTATTCAGTTCAGTCATTTCAACATTTCCCCACATCAGACTCAATAGCAAAAATAGATCAGTACTTGCTAAATGGGCTTATGAAATCAAAACACACAATCAGGTAAAAAAAAAAAAAAAAAGATAAATAATCCTAATACAAAATATTTAGAGCTAGATTGTCGATAACCTCAGACAGAACAATATCTTAACTCACATGTAGCCCCTTTATCAGTAGTATATGATACAATTTAATCAAATCAGTCTCCAGTAATGATCCAACAGGAAAGGTCCAACATGATAATGCCTGCTGATTGCTAAGTGGCCACTAACATCAATCTGCTTCAGAGCATTGACCAAAAACTTGCACAAACCTTGGCAAAATCACCTGTCCAAGAGCGCTGTCACACGGAGCAGCCCACGCTGCTGGCCCAAAGCAGCTGCTTTGTAGACTGAGATAAAAAGTCTGCTCTACACCGGATGAATTCTTGGCTTGTACAATATTAAATCTGCAGCATAGAACGGCTTTCGTAACTGCTGCTGAAACAAGGCCAAAACACATTATTGCCACAGACAACACTAGGCCATCCAGTCTGAGCAGGCATCAGTCTAACTCTGAGCAGCCAAATGGTACATTTAGGATGGCTGCAGCGTACAAGGGATGTTAAAAGTTTTGATGCCATTGTTCTTGATTTTATCATAAACTTTGTAGTATTCAGTATTTATCTTAGATCCATGGCCTCCAGAAGCATGTAATTACATCAGATATCTTTCATAGATGAAATAAGCTTTAAAATATGATCCAATTTCCATATAAACTTTGAAACCAAAAGACAAAGGAAACTACAAACTAATTAGAAATCAACACCCCTTCCAATGCTCTCAGAACTGGCACTGTTAGAGGCATTTACGTGCACTGGTTTGTATGGGTACTATTAGAGGGCCGGGCAAAAAGGATTTAATTTTCGGTTAGTGTCTGTCTTAATAGTAGTGCATTTGTGAAACTGTAATTTGCTTTGAATTATTTCAGTGAACACGCTTTCATAAAGCGTGTTGATCCTTAGGATTTTTAATTAACTAATAATAAGGGATGTTACAAGCACTCAAATGGATACAAATATTTCTTCAACAATTTGTCATTTGGATTAATGCTCAGCTTCTTTCAAATCTTTCTGTGATTCTCCAGGCTTCAACTTCTGCCGACTCCTGCATGGAGCTGCACCCTTTCTGAAACCTGATCTTCTAGCTGCAGCTTCCATCTTTTTATCTTTCCCAGAATATACCCATAAAGAGAGCAAAACAGTAAGGAGATCAGTGGTGACAATACTAGGAACTTGGGCACTGGAAGACTCCAAGTCCCAGGTGTGCTTGTTAACATAACCATAATGCAAAGTGGACATTAATTTAGTGGTGCAGTGTAAACTGCTGGCTGATTTATCAGCCTGGGCACTGGGCTGTTGAGAAAGCACATGGAAGGAGGGCGAGTGCAAGGTCCCTGCAAGCAGCAACTCAGCCACGTTGCACCGTCAGAGGCTCCACACAACAGCAACCTCCAGTCAGTGCCTGCCTGGCCCAAAAAGCATTCCCAGTGGCTTTCTCCCCCAGCCAAATGTGACAAACAACAGGCATTAATATGGATTTGAAAAGCTTTATAACTAAGCTATTAGTTCAACTAACTGACTACATTGTCAATCATTTTTTGCTGCTTCTGTGGACCTGAAATACTGCTGTTACTGTCACCAGGCAGGAGGAAACCCGCTCACTCAGATGGGGCAGTGGCATCTTTGCTGGGAACACTCATGGGCAGCTCACTGGTGTTTTGTCAGTTTTGTAGACGTAGATCATTATCAGAAGGTGCTCAAGGACACTGGATGTCTTTGCCATTTCCAACCAGATGTACATAGTGGTGGTAGGGGAGGGAACTGTGATATAATGTAGTGGGGAGCAGACCGAGACTTCAGGCACCATCTCCTCCCCAACACTTCGGTTGCCACCTTCGCCATCCAGCTCCACCACCGAAACAGCCTTATCTTGGCAATACAATTACTCTGTTCTCTCAGTGCTTTCCCACAGGTGCACTCTGCAGCCCTCCTTCCCTGCTCCTCATAAGCAGCCTTCCCTTCAAAGCCTTTGACTCATAGCCTTCCTTTTCCTCTAGCCCTTGGTGACTGGAACAGCTTTGCAACTATATCACATGAGGTTATACCCACCCATCAGAATGTCATGTGGGCTTGTTTTCCCCCCAAAATGAAAATGTCAGGTATACTACAGCGGACTGTCAAAATTCATTCTACTCTCTGCTAAAGTATCTCAGGTGCAACTTTAAGACAACCAGGGCAACAGTCCAACAGAGAAATGCTGTCTGTTAAAGCAGGAATTCAGTATATAAGTATACACTGTATTCTTCTGAAGACATTTGCTGAATGCATCAACTGTAGAAAAAAATTAGGCATTAGTCATGTCCTCTCAAATTCTCCCTTGAAAGGAAAGAAAGAAAGCATCTTCCATGAATTTAGCTCTTGTGAATCTAGAGATGTGCAAAGGGTCTCATATCCTTCTGTACTTCAACTAACTCTATTTGGTTTAATTCTTGTCTTCATTATGCGATTCCAAGAATAATAAAGGAGAAAAATTTATATGATCTGAAGAGAGATCTTGGTTCCTGCTCTTTCTCAGCCTCTACTCTGCAAGTCCTTGTTCTGCAGTCTGCCCATCCCAACACGGGGCATCAGCTGGGCCAACACTGCAATTCCAGCATCTACAGTAAGAACCCTGTATTCAACAACACTCCTTCCTGGGTCTTACGAGACCAAGTGATTTTCAAACTATAACTCATCACTGGCCTCAACTGGGGCAGGCTGCTTTACATGAAGTAAGATTTATAAAATTTCCATGCATCTCCTTGGGCCCAATTTACTCTCTATCCGAGATGCTTAGGTACAGGGACAGGGACAACAATGACTCGCCTAGATGGACAGCTGCTGCTTTGTCTCTGCATTAACCCAGCTCCCTCTCGTGTAGGCTCTGAATAGTCAGCTCCTCTCCACCGATAGCATTGAAATACAGACCGACCCCTCTCAGTGGACTGGAAATCTTGCACAGAATGGTACCGAGTTAGGGGCTGGTCTCTTGATTAACATTTCACTTAGATAACCAGCTCTTAATATGATAGTATTAATATAGCCTAAAGACTATATAGGAAATGGTCCATTGTGTCAAAAACTTTAAGTGATCTATACAGGCAAGGGGAAAAAGACAACAAAACAAAGGCTGCTAAAAGAATTCCTCTGAATTGAAGATACCAGGATTGCTTGCTTCACTCTCACTTTTGCTCTTCTTGTGCCTTTTGCTACACTGGTGCAATCAAATGATGTGCTAGATTCTCTCTTCCACAAATCTATTGTAAAGTGTACATTTTTATGATTAGAAAAGCTGCAAACCCAGCATTCTCTTAACCCAGCAAGCCTGCTTCTTAGGACAAACGTGAGTGCCCACCGCCCAGCTTGAGGAACAACTTGCTTCTCTCCTTGACAAAAAAAAGTCTTTTCCATGACCCTCAGAGGTTACATAGCCAACAGAAGCTATTTTTGTTCGATCAGGTTGCACAATGATCTCCCACTGTGGAGAAAAGAAAACTGGCAAAGTTCAAATGGCATTTACAGCTGCCTCAAGCAGACAGGCAAGGGGACCTGCAGGAACCTCAGCTCTGCCATCCTGCTTCCCCAGTTGGCAGAGGGGTAGCCAGAGAGCAGGCTGCGCCGGGGATGGGGACCAGCAGCCCTTCCAGGATCCCAGCCCAACCCCAAGTGGTCCCTGCGGTGCTACCTTGGGCCGCTCTTCCAAGGTTTAAGACAAAAAAAGTAGAAAGATGAATGCAGTTTTTTCAGCTGTTGAATACAACCATGATTTCTTGACAGAAAATTCAGATCCACGTCTTTTAAAGAACAGAAAATGCTTTTCTAGCCTGTGTGTCGCTTTGGACTCAGTCCCCTTAAGAAGAACAAACACATTACTATTTAGGAACCCAGATGAAAAAGATAGGATACTCCCAAACCTGTTTCTACATCACTGTCATGGATCAAAAAATGAAAACAAGTTATTAATACTTGTAAACATATTCAAGAGATTAAGTTAATTTTCTCTTTAGAATAGATGGCAGAAAAGAAATGCACACATTTTTGACCTGAAGTTTAATTTTATATATTTAAGCACAATTTGCTGGCTCACAATACTAGTTGGGCTAGAGCAAATACTGCATTTTAAAACTTTATGGAACTAATTTATAGTGTAGGGCAGGCACAGACTTGATCTCCTGGCAGCAAAATTTTATGTTTCCATTTCAGCAATACTGCCTAACACAATAATATCAGGCCAGCAAATCTTAAATATAAGTTAAGCTAACATGATCCATTGCCTTATAAAGCAAGAGTACCCTGTGGAGTCATGCTGAATATGCCAAGCGATTTTTCAAAATTTAATCATCCTAAATGTCAGATAAAGGTGCTTTTGCTGTCATTCTTTAAAACCAGGGAAAAATCTGAGCGTGCCTTCAAGTTACACAGAAAACTGTTCAAAAATAGCTATGTTAAAATATCAATCTGCTGTTTGCTAAATGTATGGAAGGAAATATTGAAATGTTTTATTGCAAAATAAAGAATTTCATTTTTTTTCCAATAAAGATCACCAGTTTTCATATCAATATAGACATTACTGTTTCCTTCCAAGATCAATTTATCTTTTGATGTTGCTTCTACAGTAGATATTTTAGAGTGACAGCACTGACATTCTGAAAAATATTTTAGCATGCTTCAAATCAAACTTTTGTTGACTTTCTGTTCAGTTGATCAAATAAACAAGTAGGCAGGTTTTTACAAGCACCATCCTCTTTACTGATCCCACTCATGCAAAAGCGGTGGATATAAAGACTGCTCACAAGAAGGTTGCACAGGGATATGTGATATTGCAGTATCAAGTTGCTTGTGGCTGAGTAGAAAATATTAACTGAATTATAGTTGTGAATATGAGTATTTGTAAAATAAGTTATCACAGATATTTAGAATTTGTCTCTCCTATAGGCCAAGTTTATTTCTTTTTTTGCAATTATTTTACAATTTTTCCTTTAGAAAGAGTGAATGTCATTATACAAAGTTAATTGAAATAAATAACCAACATCTCAGCTATTGACACTAAGATGTCACAAAAAGCATCGGAAGAAATGTTACAGCTAGGAAGATGATTAACAGCTTGTTTAGACTGTGAAGAACAGGCACTGCCTGTGAGCTATGGATAGTGTCTAAGGATTTAAATCCATCTATTCTCTTATTTATACTAATGCTATATAAAATATATATATATATATATATATATATACACACACTCTTCCACACTTACTCTTCATACACTACTGCATGAAGCAAGCCCCCACCTCCCCCTTTTGGGGGGAGGGTTATATGTCCTACAACAGTTTCAAGAGTTTCATTTTAGAAGAATGTCAGGCTTGCAATAAACTTGGCGTCATAATCAGATCTATTAAAATTTACAATCTTACTTAGTAATTCGCATGTACACAAAAGAAATGCATATACTCAGGCACGATCATGTTCAGGCAGTATTCCTATAAATAAGGCTATGATGGAAAGCCACACCAGACAGCAAGATTGCAGCATGCTGTTTAGCACTTAATTTCTCTCATTCAGAAGGAGTGGAACATACTAAACCCCCCAAAACTTAGAGGAACAGAGACTAAGTCCAAATCCTGAAGGATGCTCAGAGCATTTATCAGTCCATGTTGCTGTAATGCAAATTGACGAGGTGCTGAGAACACTAAAAAGATATCTAAAAAGATATTCCTAAAAATTAACAGTATTAAATACTTTCCTATGAAGAAAAGAATGTACCCCTCCTTTTTTTAAAAAAAAACTTTGAGAACACCAAAAACCCTGAAATCTGACTCTGATTTCACCAGTCTGAAGTCAATACACCTGCCACAGTGCGACATGGGACTGGCCACATTTCGGAAAGGCTTCCTTGGTTTGGGCGAGTGACACCCCCGAGCCAGACCGTTACATCTGCAGGACTGACGCTCGGAGAAGCATGATTCCCATGCCTCCTCTGGGTGTCCCCTGTTCGTTTCTCTTGCCAGTTAAAAACCAAAAATTTACTTTTGTATACTCATCTGTTTTGTTTAAATTTTGTTCATGATCTCTGCAGTCCAGTGACATCATCTCTAGACACCATACCGCCAGGTGATTAATAACATGAAATTCTTCACTGTCAATAAAATGCACTTTTTCCCCCTTACACAAACACTGTTGTCCTTGTGTGTGATGCAGCCATGCTTTCTAGGAATAATGTTTGTTGTTTTCATAGCAAATCACTGGCTAGTTAAATCTTTTTTTATTTTCCTCAAATGACTAAGTGATGCTCATGACAAGGCCTAAAGTGGGATTGTAAATGCAAAGACCAACATCTCCTGTCAAAGAAGCTCAACCACAAGATGAGAGGCCTCCAGTGAGCAACTAATGAAACCACTTGCTGCAATTCCCCATTGCTATATTCACATCTTCAATGGTCATGAGAAAGACGTAAAAGGCAGCTCTAGAAACTTGCTGTTATGCACTCTAGACAATCTTTTACTCGTCTTTAAAAAAGAGAGACTCTGAGCTGTCAGACGAACAGCTGCAGGAGTAGCCATTTAATCATATTTACTATCGCCCATAACTTTGGCTAAGCAGCGAGCAGAGCCTTTGAAGCGTCCCTCCACCGCACTATTGCTTCAGCAGCCCTGGGGAACTGCAAAGAGAAAACCCCCACAACCCCTGGCACAAAAAGCCCTGGAGATGCACAGGTCCCACACTATATATTTTAGACACTTTGTCTATTTATTGAAACAACTTTAATAATGTGGCCCGCATACAAGTACCATCTACAAAGGACTCTCCTCTTTCTTAATTGTTATCCCACACGTATACGTTAATATGTTAATTCAAATGCTCTTTGCTTGGAACATCGTAGGTACTAACTAATCTGTGGGGTGAAGCGTTCATAAGCAGCCCACAGCAGCCGCCGCACCCACGCGGGTGCCCCCTCCCGCCGGCTGGGTCCGAGCTCTCCGGAGACACTCTATGGCGAGCGCCCGTGCAGATTAGGTTATTAACTCGGCAGCTAGACTTGTTGCCTAAGCAGGCAGCCCAGACACCATTCTCCCTACACAAACCGATGGGCTGGGAGAGCACCCGCTGCAACACGAACCACACAGGGCACCGGAAACCTCCTGCACAGCCTCCTGCAGATGGGCTAATCATCCTTGAAAGGAGGAAATACTACACCAGCCTGAAGACAGTTTATGTTTTTACCTTATCTATTTTTTCTTTTTCTTACCTTCTTCAAAGGTGACTAGACTATTCCCTAACACACCTAAAGCCCTTCACTTTGGGCAAAACCCTTCTCTTACACATATACACTCTCTACACTGAAAGCACTGCAATAACATTAAGAAAATTATTTCTGCATCTTGATGAAATGTGATAATTATTTCCATCTTCAGCAAAAATATGTAAAAATATTAATTGTTATGTTGTGTAAAAAAAAAAAAAAGAAAAAGAAATCACTGCTTCCTTGATAATTCACAGAGAGAATATAAAAGTCCAGAGTATGAGGGGGAAAAATAAAAAAAGCAAGCCACAAATTCTGAGGCTGTCAATTGTCAGAATAAGCATTTTATTCTGCATGGGAGAGAAAAGAGTTTATGCCCGACTGGTTTTCCTACTAAACCTACAAATTACTTGTCAGTTTATCTTTTTTAAAATTACAGTCTTAATTTTCTTTTTCACAGTTACACCACTTTTAATGTGGATTTACTTGCCTTAATAACTTTTGTCCATATAGCTCATCATCTTCATCAATTATATTTTTGTTCTATTGAAGTTCCTCTCATACTTTCTTAAGAGATACCAGAAACAGACTTGATGAAATACATGAGTATTATGCAATCATGCCTCAGTCTCAGTTATTTGGCAAGATTTCCAGTGACACAGTTTGCTTAGTGTTTCACTCATGTTTGGCTGGGCAATACATGCTACTCATCCTATTTCAGTGACCACCAGACCGATCCATGAGTCTCTCACTCTGGGTTGACTACTGTAAGTTGCTGCACTGTGAAATGAAAGTTACAGATCATAAAACTCCATGCGTTCATAAGGTAGCAAGCCTATGAGATTATTATTTGTGAGTAAAATACTCTGACCATCCAAAACCAAAAGTGGTTCCCAGCTGACCAGCAACAAGTTTAAAAACATGATCTTCATATGAACAGTCTGAATTTACATATAAATGAGGGCACACATAAGCATGATCAAATAAATTCTACAGTTATATAAATTTATACTGATATATACTGGAGATGGAAGGAAAAGGAAATATTTCAAAACAAATATTTATATTAACCCTCCTGCCAGACTCTGTCTTTTAGTTTACCCAACAGCTACTGGAGCTTTAACCTAGCCTTTGCCTTAAGTTTTGCAACACGAGGCAGTGAGCTAACCAACAGGAGGATGAAAAGATAATACTGAGCAAGACCTAAATACTTGCAATGTGAATTAGCAGCCAAGATATTTTCCTGAGAAAGAGGTGTGAGCAGACAGAGCAGTTAAGCACCTTTCAGGATTGGCAACCTGAAGGACCAGAGGGAGTGGAGTCGTGGCAAGACCCATCCTGAGCCGCTCGATTCACATGACCGGCACATGCTAAGGGGTAAACCAGTTCTTTAGGTGTCCAGCCCTGTGATCTCACAGGTTTTTTGCCAAAGATTAAGTGGGCTGGCAAGTGTTGGAAATTAATGTAAAACAAGTTATCCGGGGCAGAGTGAAATGCCCACCCAACATCACTTGTGACTACAGCAGAGCAGATTCAAGGAAAAAAGCTACTGCCTCCAGCCGTACGCACGCTGAGGTCCCTGCTGCTCCACTCCCGTTCCCAGGCCTGCCGCTGCCTTGGCTCCCCGGGTTGCGCCACGCTGCAAGCGCGTGGGCGGCATGGCCACACTGGCATGTCCCTCCTCCGACGGCGCCTCTTGCCAAACGCGTCTGCTCCAACATTCGCTCTCAACACAAGTACCAGCAAGCACGGCTAAGGTTTTCTGCAGCAATCATCAGTTTTCTCAAGCTGATTTTTGCACAGCTGTTCTGTCTTACACAGCTTTTAGCATGCAAGGACTTTCCTTGCTCTGTGACTCAGCAGTTACTTCTCAGAAAACTTCCTAGCAGTAAAAAAGGCCGAGGCTTTCTGGACAGCATCCTGCCTTGCTTAACAGAACATGCTTGTTATAAGCTTGTTTGGAGCTAAATATTTTATGCAGAAAACAATTTGTATCCCTCATGTTCATAACAGAAGCAGTCTACAAGGGAAGAATCAGAACATACACCAGTGTTTTGCCATGAATGTCTTAAATTAAAAAAAAATAAAATAGATCTAGAAGTCTAAGTTTTTCCAGGAACCTAAATGAAACAAATATGAATGTATGCATCTATTATTGTTGATTGTTTCAGACTATGAGACCTTGTTTCTAAAATATCCAAACTGAAATAAAATATTCACTATTGTGTTCTCAGAATTACTTACGGTTCATTTATTTTAGAAAAGAAAAAAATCAATAAGCATCATAGATCATAATTTATAAAATGATTTGATGTAATACCTTGTAGGAAAGAATGGGCTCATAATCTTGAATTGTAGCTATCAGGTTTTGTAATAGAAACCACATTAAATCTATATGAAACTTGAGTGCACATGACTTCAGTTGAAAATACAGGAGTTAAACAGAAGGTAATTTCTTCCTCTACAGAACTCTTATACACAACATATCCTAGTAAGATATGCAAGCACAGGACGCAAACAAAAAAAATCAGGTAGAGAACACAGAGCAGAGGAATCCCTCTGGAAGCAACTTGTAAACTAAGGCATAATAGAAGCAAGGTTTCTATTATAAGCCAAATTTGGAGTATTCCCATAACTCGGGGGGGGGGAGGGGGAGGAAGACTCAAAAACCCTGATTTAATCTAGAGAAAAGGTGGAAAAAAAGGGAAAGATAATAAGCATGTTTGTTCCAGGAATACCAGCAGGCACAATCAAAAATCGCATTGGCCATATTAACAAAAATGGGAAGCAATGAAAGTACGTAAGCTTTTCCCCAGTTGGTTTTACAGTACAGAAATGAGAAACAAGTCCCTTCTTCCCCCATATAGGGGAATTAGCAATTGGCTGATGGTACCAAACTCGGATCTGCAGAATAAGCTGGGACAAATTCTTTATGACAATGCTTTCATAAAAAAAAAAAAAAAGTTACTCTTTCCTCTCCCTCAAAATTTCCCCTCCCATTGCTAGATCATGACTTCAAGAGAAGAGTAGCCAGTTTGCTCGCAATTCTTAAAGCACAAGATGCAAGACACATCATATTGGTATAAAGCTGACAAAAAAACACCCAACTCTGGAAGACCCCCAACTCTCTTTTTCTACTGAAAAACCAAAGCTGACCTTACCAAAGTAAGGAGTCTGCAGCCGCAAAGGGCACATCTGAAACCAGCTGGGAAACACAAAGAGGAGAAGGGCTCCCACCCCACCTCCCACCATGGTGCCCCAGCCCCAGCAGCCGCAGGGCAGCCAGAACACCTGCCTCCCACCCCAGCGCCTGCCACCACTCAGTCGCTGGCTGGGCTGAGATTTAGCAACATTTCAGGCCCATGCAGACTCTGCAGCATGAGTCTGTCAGCCCTTTAAACCCAATCAAGTAAAAGGAAAAAACACACCATCTCTGAAGGAGGACTTCAAAGAGCTTTAAGAGAAGGAAAACACTGGGGGAGCACAAGTAATAGGAACTGATGAATAAAAACTTGGAAACAATCAAATATAAGTTGTTCTCTTCCGAGAGAATGCTTACAGTTCAGATTGGTCAAGCACAGCATCAATTAGCGATGGTGCTGGATCCCCATTTATAGCAGAGATTCAAAGCAATGCAAACAGTTAATGAAAGACTGGCAAGAACTTGCCCCCCATGCACAAAAACAGCATACACATTAAGTGTTTCCTTTACCAAACAAGACAAACTTACCATTTCAGAAAGCTAGCAAGAGAGTCTTAAAAAGAGACAAAAAATCCTTCTGGTTCTATTCTTCAAAACTTGCACTTTCCCCGAGGACCAAAACAGACCTGACACATAGCAGAGAGAAGAATAACTCATACCTTGCATTTTGAATCACATCTAGTGTAAGGAAGATCTAGAACCAAGACAAAGACGGACAGTTATAAAACAGGGCAGACCCCTAAAGATTCACAAAAACAAACAACTCAACTTTGATATTTTTACCTATATTAAGAACAAAGATTTCTCCAAACCATGGTGTAAAACTTAATTGCTAGAAGCTTCTCATTTTTACTAGCTCATTGAAAGACCTATTCATATGACAAGTCAATCCACTTCCTTGATTGATGCAATCTGCAGCTCAAAGCCAGGGAGAGTTAGAGCAAGTGAAATCATTCCCTCTTGGTTAGGTGATAACAGTTTCAACTACTTCATCAAGAAATTTCAGATACCCCAAGGCTTTCCAGCTTATAAACCGTTCAGAATTTTTAGCCAGTTTAATCTTCTGGGATTTTTCACTTATAGCTTAATCATTGGAATGAAGTCCATGATGCCACGATGTAGCTTCACCTGGGAAAAATTCTTACAATATTTCAAGAAGTGCTTTATATAACCAACAAACTAATGCACTACGAAAAAAAAAATCTTTTTCAGTATGTGCTACTGTTATTTCTGCAAAGGAGAATGCAAGGAAAAGGTTTATTCTACCAGAGGCTAGAAGGAGGAAAAAAAAGTAAATTAATGACCTAACACATAAGACTATACAAAAAGAATTGTAAGTATTCTATTCAACTCAAAAACCCAAATAAGAAATCTGAGCTGAACACAGCACCTAGGATACAAACTTGAGTGAAAAAATATAGTAACCATGTCCCATAACATTCAAGAAAAAAGCTAGCAAGGAGGGTTTGGACAGAATTTAAGAGTTTAAATGTTCTCCTTTAGGCATCTTGTACTAAAGGTGAAAGACATATGTCAGAACAACTGGTCCTCCAACCTTAATGTGCTGTAAGGGAATTGCAAGAAAATTTTACAGTCAGTTCTGCTCTACTAGAGATACATTTCACTCACAGAACTGCTGAAGAACTATTGCTTTCTTTTTCATCATTTCAGAAAGGTACATATTGTGGAAAAATTACCAAATGATATTCACACCCCAAATTAGTCTACCCTAGCCCAAAATCCATCTCGCCAAGATATTCTTCTTCATAAAAAGAATTATTTTTTAGATTTATATAGGGAATGCAACATACTGTATGTTGATAAACTGGAAGATATTACAGAATTTTACATCCTGTATAATACCTGGTGGTACTGTAATAATAGTATTGTAATTTTCCTTTTTGATAATACATTTATTTTCACAGTCACTAGCTCCGTGGTTTAGCAAATGTTCTGGGTATAGTTTGCAGTATTATCTGGCCTGTTAAGCAGATGTAATATTAAGCACTTCAGGAGGCTGCCAAATTGGCAATCACGATGAGTAAATCTCATAATGGAAATTAATTCTCTGGAAGTCTATTAATTTGTATTAAATGCCACTGTGAATATAGTGTATCATAATATGAAAATGCATATAATGCAAAGAATGAATACATATAACCCCTCCTTCCCCTTTCTCTCTCACTCTCAAATCTTTCCTGGGTGGGGAGAAAAAAAGAAAGCTGGAGTAGATGCCGAAGATGACATAATTTTTATATCAGCTTTGTATCTTTCTCTCTAGTTTTGCCATAGCAACTACGCTAAATCTTCCTCACTTGGCATCATTAGCTTAAGGATTTGGCTGTGGAGAAAAAGAAGCTGTGTTTTGGGATTTTTTTTTTCTTTCTTTTTTTTTTTTTTTTTGAAGGCATCTGATTGATCTTCAAATTGGAACCTGCAGTGAAATTCCTAGCCTGCGGTTAGCATAACCATCTCTGGGCAGATTCCTTTCGGGCACCGAACAGGGTCTGGCCGACATCCAAACTGCCTACGCTTCAGCGCCCTGGCGGGCTGGGTACGTTGCTACAATTAGTCTACCCAGAGGTGGACTAAAGGATTACGCTCGTCCTTCCACCAAGGCAAGTGCACCCGAGGGGCGCAGAAACGAGCCCCGCGCCGGGGGGCCTCCGAGAGGGAGGGACTGTGGCGACCGGGCAGGCGGGACACAGGAGCGGGTCACCCTGCCTTCGGGGCCCTGCTTCCCTCCGGCGAACGCTGTGCTTTGTCACAGCCACTGCACCAGCCAGGCAAAGGATTTCAGGGCAGAGCAGAGCGCAACACCTGCAGTACTCAATGCTGCCCACAGCTTAAACCAGGTGATTAAGCTACATGTAGGCTGCAATCCAATTTACTCATTTTCTGCCCTAGTTTGGAATTGAAAGTCAGGGCAGCTTTGTCTTAACTTATAGCTAAATTCCAACATTTTCAATAAATTCTGTCCACAAACAAATGTTTTAAGCATAATATGCCAAGCATCTTATACAGATCAAAAAAATTTCTCCTGAGAACAGCTGTTCTTTCATCAGAAAAGGGGAAAGATTATTTGCTAAAGAATGATTAAAAGGGAACACCACATTAATTGAAACAAACAGAAACTTCATATTTAACTCAAAATAGTCATGAATTCTGACATCAATAACACTAAGTGCAGCTTTAAAGTATTCAGTAATAATTATGCTGATTTTAGAGAGCTGTATTTGAGAGGAAAGCTACATACCAAACTATAATATTACTCCATTTACACAAATAGCTTCTGTACTTCTGTCATCATAATGTCATGCATCAATGTGCATAAAAGTTGGATAATGAATTATAGTCCTGGTACCACAAGTTAAAACCAACTTGTTAGTTATCTATCAGCAATCATACATTTATCTCAGATGAACCATTTCACATTCCGACTTCCCTCTACATTTCCACTAATGACTAGCGTGCTCACTAAACAATGGAGCTGCAACTTCTTGCAAGAGCAAGAATTGTCCAAAAACATAGCTTGTTTATATGAAGCATGCCACCGTTCTTCAAACAAAAAATTCAGTTGCAAAATTGCCAGTAATTTTATACACTTTATATACTTGCAAGACAAAACCTCAGAACTTCTCACTTTCCAATTGCATTTTTAATGTCAAATTTAACTTCTAAAATTTGTAAGGGTTAAAAAGAATTCTTTTCAATCAAGTACATGTAAAATTTTTCCCCAAGTGATAGTACTCATTTTAAAACTGCCTTAAAAAAAAAAAAAAAAAAAAAAAAAAAAAAAAAAAAAACTGTTTCAGACTGATCCTTTCCCTCCACCCCATTACTTCTCATTTTCTTTTTTTCTAGAAGCCAAACAAACAAAAAAAAAACATCATTTCCCCAGTTCTACTCTATTTACTGTTTTTATGGTGTGCTCAGGAACTGAATACAGGACAGAATACTGACTGCTTTTTGCAACACACTCGGTAGTTTACTACTTACTTTGTTGTTGTTAAGTTAGTGGGACCTCGGATTCCTCCCTGGATCGCTAGTGGACCAGAGAGGCCACTGCCCCTACAGTCAGACTGTGCTGTGCGCTAGGCAGCCTTAACAGCAATCCTTCTCAAAGACCTAAACAACGTCTAATCATGAGCACAGTTATAGTCAGAAGGCAGTGTAATATACACCAGACCATCAAAGATTCTCCATGAAAGTTAGCTGCATTATTCCTGGTATTTAACCGATTTGGCAAGTTTTACCTCTCTTTGTCCACAGACATTGAGATTCTGCAGAAAGTGATGAATACATAGGCCTTGACTTGTGATTTGCTCCACTTGTCATGCCCAAATGATAATATTGATGGGCACACACTAAATGATTGCAGTAATAATACTAATCACATTTCCCCTCTCCATAACTGTTTGACTTTTTAGCTTATGTACTGCACCACATGGCTTGACTTTGAAAAAGATCTGGTTTCAACCAAAGACCTCTCATTTCATCTTGCATGTTTGCAACAGGAGATATCAACTTTCTTCCTTGTAGTCATAGGACAATGACTGATTAGTTGCACCTTAGAGAACAATAAGGATAGGAATGAATTTGAAATACTGCTTTTATGGTTAACATGTATTGACACTACTTTGGGACTGGACAATGAATCTTCATGTTTTAATCTACTGCCATCAATTTGTAAACTAACTTTCCTACACGCAGAATTTTATAGCAAAGTGTATAAATCCTTTGTTAATTAAATGTCCATAAGGAAAAACATCCTTTAAATGTGAACATTAATATTTAGCAAAAAGCAACACACCAAGATACAATTTAAATGCAGAGTATTCCAGGACAAAATATTTTACTTTAAAAAATGTTAAGCTTCATGGTGATAGCAAGTGCAGGATCAAGGATTCACATAAAAATCTTGGAAAAGGATTGGCTCAAAGGAAGTGTGGTTTCTCCTATTTTGATTTTTCTTGGGTCTCCTTATTTTGTCTTGCTTTATCCAATCCCTTAATCTCAGTTTTAAAAATGTGTATTCTTTGTACCTTACACATAAAACACAATGATACTTAGTTAACTCTTAGTTCTTATTTCCACTTTTCCCCAACTCAAACTATTTATTATTACAGATACCATTCCCAGATTCAATTATTCATTAAAAAGTTAGGCAGAAAACCTAAAACTCGCTCAGACCCGAATTCCAACATCTAATCCAGCTTTTTCTCACAAGTATAGGAGCCATTAATCATCACACAAAGTATGTTTTCATTCCCTCCAGCCAAAATGATTCTGTAGCACCATCTAGTGAGATGACATCACTCTCCGCGAGGGAATTTTCCACTCCTGATTAACATTGATTGCCATTTCCAGTTTTGGGAAAGGTATCAGGTTGCAAGATTTTGATCTAGAGCTAAACAACTAGTTCCTGATATACAGCAATGCATGCTTTCAGGACAACCCTTTTTGGCAAGGCAGCTCCACAGGTGACACCAGCCCATGACCTATCTGCAACACTCAGAGGGAGCAGGTCTATTGCCCACTGCAAACAAGTACATCCACTATGCAGTTTCTACCTTGTTCTTGCTGCAAGTTCTTGGCATTACTAATTAAAGGCCATAAATTTTGAATTTCTTCACTGCCAAGGAAGGTAAAAGTAAACTGAACAAAATTTTAAAACTCCATCCTATTACTCAGCACAAACTAGGGACATGGGGAAAAGAGTACCAGATCCTTCAATTCCAGCATCTTTCACCTAACAGCAAATTAATGCATGAGATCTACGAGGAAGCCAAAGAGCAGCAAGTTCTTTAGTGCTTAAATCTGTAGAAAAATTTCCTCTGAACTCCTGCGGTGATTGGCTTATTGCATGAGGTATGAAATTTGATTATCCTTTTATTAGCTTGCATAACAACAAGGTTTTGTCAATAGTCAGGAAATCCTAATTTAATGGAGATTTGTTTGTTCCGACACACCCTCCAACTAAGCCAGCAGAAAAGAAAAGTTAGACGTAGGCTAATTTTCATTGGCTTGGAACAATAACACAATATGGATACACCTATTTAGGGAAGACATTTAGTATAAAGGGTAAATAACAAAAAAAAACCTAAATATTTAAGCAGTTTAATCACTCAGGAGGATAATCAGTTCCTTGAGAAACCTATGAAATGCAAGCTTCTGGAGCAGACCAGGAGAAACCAACTGCTGCAGGGTAGGTCGCAGGCTGCGTCCCAGCTCAGAGACCCGTGCACGCCTGCCCTTTCCTCGCGGGCCCTGCCCACGGCTTGGCTTCACCTGCTACCAGTTATGAGCACTGACGCACGGCGCTCGCCATTACCGTACCTGTCCAGGGGCTGCGCCGCCTCCACCCTCGGAGAGGTGCCAGCTCGAGCGTCCCTGAGCAACCTTCCCCAATCCCGAAACGCAGAAGCGGCAGTCCCCAAAATAGAGTGACAGAAAAAGAACAGAAAGAAGCACACACATGCACATATATATGTATATGAATTAGAAATCAAAATATTATGAGAATTTATACCCATCTTCAAGGTTTGAAAGCCAGACACAAATTCAGATCAAGGCAGTTTCGTGCTTAAACCAAATGCTCACACTGGCAGAAAGCAGAAGGTATGCTTTGTGTAAGTGATTCAATAGCTCACAGTGGGAATGAACCTGTACACATTTTTAAAGAACCCATGCCACAATTTACCTTTATTTATTTGTAAGCAGCTCTTTAAACAAAAAGATTTCTCCTGTTATTATATTTTTCTATAACATATTATATGCACACCTTTAGGCTGGTTAATTTTGCTTGCAAGTCAAGCATGCACACACATGCCAGTAAAAGCATGATCGATTCATGCTATATTCACATGTCATGTTTGGACATTTTCTGCTCTGCTTCTCATTCGAGACCATATGTGCCTAACATAAACCTTTCCAGTCTTTTTGATGGACTTACCACATTCTGCTCGTTAGGCGCCTACTTGCTGTTCAAGCTCCCCATCCTCCCTCCCCACAATGGCAAACAAGACTATTTTCAGACCTTCAGCTCCACAGCCACCACAGCCTGCGCTTCCCCACCACGACCAGCGCTGGATTGGGTCATTACTATTAAGAAGTTTCCAGACAATAAAAGGCTTGGTATAACTTGGTGCTTCTTAGAAGCCCATACTTTGTACATCATAGAAATCTTTACTAGGAAATTTAATAAAATATTGCTTATTCAAGAGGGGAAGGAGGGTATGAGCTGTTACTTTTGAAGTAGCTAAGTCATCTTCCTCCTGTTTTTCTCTCATCTAACTAAGAACAGCAGCTCCTAGCAAATATGCACATTTAATATTCCTCTTTTTCAGTATTTTTGTCATTCTTTCCATTTCTACCTCATAGCATTGCAACATTCTCTGCTGCAGCAGTGTATTTATATCTGCATATATCCAAATGTATTAAGTGCCGTTTCCAGCATGGAGGGTTTGGCTACACTTCGACACAATAAGGCTAAAGTTTTCGTGTCTTCGAAACACTGGTCCATCCATTTACTTGAATTATTAAAAAAATATGCCATTCTTTGGTTGCCTGGTATTATAGAGTTTTAAAGTAAATGCTATGTTTAACCACTTCAGCAGTGAAGCTAACCTCCACTAGCACTGTGATGTTGAAAATGATCTAGTAAGTTACAGGAACTGGTAACTTGACACTGGGTAACTCTTAGCCAGCGCAAACAGCCCCAATGCTATTTACGTCTTTGCCCTCCCTGAAAATAAGGGGCATACACATGACAGTGAGGGACCATGGAAAGTCAAAAGCTTCAATCATTTAGGTGATTTTTGTGCTGGAATATGAAAATGTATTTAGATTTCCAGTCTTCCTACTAAGGGGTTACTGGATGCTGGGAGAGCATGAGGGAAGCGGCCAGACTCAGACACTAAATACCTCCTGATGCCACTAACTGGAGACAGGACACGGGACCACACGGGCCCATTGCTTTGCTCCACAAACAGGTTTCCTACGTTGTTTAACAAAACAAAACAAAAAGACCCACACTACGATTACATCAAAGAAATTATTTCCTAGGAAACAGACTAGGTGAACAGAATGCCAAGCACAGTGGTATCCATTTTCTGTATTTTTTGTTAAATTTATATAATCCATGCAGTTAAAGGTCCAGTCCTTAATGCAAAAAAACCCACACCTTTTGGTTCATTTAGTCCATGTATACAGATTGCAGTTAAATGAACACAGCCTTTTATTGAAATGATGTGGGCATCGTAAGCGAAAAAAAAAAAACATAAAAAATGTTACGCTATTTAATGTTTTAAGAGTTATTCCAGTGGAGAAAGCAGAAGTATGATCTACAGCTCCGCTTTAAATAGTGAAAAGTTGCATTTGTATGTATATTCCTAAAAATACTTAGAAGACTGTAAACTGAAAGTAGAGAAATGCACTAGAAGTTGACATTATTTAGGGTATGAAACTACTGCAGGATTTCCTCTGGGAAAACCCCAAACTTCTCTCTGTAAACTAACTTTAGACAGAGGTATTTATTCATTTGCTAAAAGAAATACAATTATAAAAATCACCAGATGAACCAAGCCACCAAGCCTCATAATGATTTGCTTTCCTTCAAACTTTTTTTTTTTTTTTTTTTTTCCTTAAAGAGGTATGGCATCTGCAACCCACCATTCACAGGGTAAGTTGTTTGGAAGTGACCCTGTGTCACGAGTGGTTTATTATGAGCTCTGACATGTATCAGCTACTAAAATGAATTGACATTTTTCTAGATGGCTCAATTTTTTAAACAGGAAGAGCTGAAGCTTTTGAAAGAGTGAGGCTGATCGCTGCTGATATTCTTGAGCCCACACTACACAATGCAATCCAATCAGGTCACACTTTCCTCATCTGTCCCAAGTTTTTATTTCAGGTGGCTGTTTGCTCTCCATTTTCCTTTTCTGGTTCATGAACCAAAAAGAAAAGCATAAGGATATCTATTGAAAATGCAACACCTCCTTGTGCGAGTTATTTTCAGATTTTAGCTAAGCTTGGAGTGACCAAGCAGAGAACAGAAATGTCTTTGCCCAGGTCTATTCTCTAGTTTCAAGATAACCTCAGTCTTACCAGAAAGAAAGATGGTGAAAAGAAAATTTCGCATCAAATTTGCTATGTCCAAAAAGATTAAATTCTGTAAGTTTGTTTACTGTAAGCCTTCTGGCTGAAGTTTGTATAATTACAATTTACAAGCATTTAATTAGGTTTAGAAAACATTTCTAGAAGAAAACAAGCGTCCCACAACAGGGCAGAAAGCATTGAGCAGGCACAGAATCAGGTAGGTGTATATCAGAGTTATGCACTTGCACAGAGACAAGCACGTGACATCTGATTTATGGTGCCTCATATATATTAGTCACTACTCAGAAGCTGAAACACCACTGAAAATAAATCAGTAAGCATTGTAATTCATATATCTTAACTTTGGCAAGTTAATATGCATTGTATTTAAAAAATACACAAAACAATAATTTTAATTTAGCTTTAACAGCTGTATCTTGACTATCCCAAACAAATAACTTTACAGCAATAGGACCTGGTGGAGAAAGAAATAGCGAGCTGTGTTTACAGCACACAGTCCCATCACTGCAGAACCATCACTGTTTTGTGACATTTTTTAAATGCTGGATTCTGTCATTCTGCCTGTGTTAGGCAGGTCTCTGTTCCACCAACATCAATGAGACAATCCCAAAGCAATTTAAGTAATAATTTAGAATCTGACTTTTTCTAAAAGACAGGCATTATTTTGGGCACCAGTACCTTCAGCACCCCGTACCTTCAGTTATCTTTTTTGACACTGACTCGAATTATTTTGTGCTGGAGCCACAGGTTGGGCTTTATAAACAATCTTTGGTACTTAATTCTATTTAAAAAGTGCCTTAAGCTTCCTAAATGTCTCTAAAACTTTCCAATAGACTTCAGACAGGTTTCATATTTATTATTGCTCTTTAAATCATGACAGAAGTACATTTGTAAGAAAAGAGCACGTGCATTGCTATCCTGCAATATACACCCTCATAGTTTACGTGAGACTTTTCCGTTTGCGCAAGCAAAAGGACAGATCAGTCTAATACTTCGAAGCTTTCCAAAGGGATCCATTGGTTAAGCCCTCTAAAACCATGATTTTGCATCAAAGGATGGCAGGCTTTGCTTTCACTGACTAATGTACTTGCCACTATAGCAAGTGAGGACTGACTGCAGAGGAACCTATCAGCAGCCCAAGATCCTTCCGTGCCCCGTTGCGATGAGCCCTTAGGAGCAGGCTAAGAGCGGGACGGGGTATCCGGGCTCCTGCGGGGCAGCCTGCTCGGTTCTGCAGGACGCACCGTCTCCCACAAGGCGAGCGGGCCAGGGTGAGCGCCGCCCTGCAACAACCTCCTTTTCTTTTCCGGCTCCGACGGCAGCCGCGTGAAACAGCCCTGACAGCCCGCCGCAGGGCCAGGTGTGAAAAGCAGGAACATCCTCCTCCTCTCGCTCAACCCTAATGCATATCTTTCAAAACATAGCCCAGCTCACGCTGGGATCCAGACATAGAAACTGGCCATTAATGTGTAGTTTTTCAGTACTATACATCTATTACTAATAATTCACTGGGTGCCAAATCAAACACAAACAATAACCAAAGCTGCCTGCGAGTGTGATCAGATAACTAGCTTTGAAGGTATTTGAAATGCAACTGACTGTGTCTTATATTGATAAAACAATTATCGCCTTCTTCCAGTAATAACTCATGAGAAAAATTGATCATTTGAGAAAGTTCAGCATATTTCGCTCAAAGTCAGAAAATGAAAGCACAGATTGACAGAAAAGGTGGTCTGGTCAGATACCTCACCAAATGCCAGAGAGAAAATTAACCTCAGATGAGAGGCACATTAATCACATGCATTAATGTCTAAAGACAAGGTGTCATTACAGCCCCGTCCCCTTCGAGAGTGCGATGACAACTGTGCCGGCAGTGCAGGGCCCAGGGATAACTGCTGTGCCCACAAATAACCCATGTGTAACAGCATAATTACCCTCTCTGCACACACAGATGACTTGCCTGGGGACAAACACGGTCCGCGAGCACAGCAGAATATGATTTAGCTGCTTCCACAGCTGTCCACAGGCCCCTCACAGGTACAGGCCGGTCCGTAAAGCCCAAGCAGTCTGAACTAATCCCAGAAATCCCAGAATACTCCACTCCCTATTTTTCCTCTTTTTGGTGGTTAACTACCACCTAGACCAAAATATCACAGCAAGACCAGACACCTCCATATTTCTTCCTGAGACACATGATAACTCCATCGCTCACTCCATCCCACAAGGTAACAGAAGATAAGTAATTATCTATTATTTTTTCCTCTGCTCTTCTAACATTTCTGCTGGCATTGCTGCCATTGCCATTAATCAGGTCACTATGAAAATGTTTCAAGTACCCTTACAATGAGGTTTGAACCTTACAATCAGGTTCACCTCCACAAGCCAGTTTTCTGCTCCCCCAGAGGAAGGGGAACCTGGGAAATCTCTCCACAGAGAAAAGAGCAAAGCCTAACTAGCAACAGCGAGACCTGCAATTCCTGATCATTGTCTACAGAGTAATTTGGCTTTATAAATTCAACTATATTTTTTCAAAAAATCTCAACCATTTGATGATGATATACGTGGAACATATCAGGCTCAAGCTAGTGTCTGGCAACGAAGTGCTCAGAGTACAATAACCACTACTAGTATTTTGTAATAATTTCAAAAGAAAGCACAGGAATCAAATGGATTTGATGTTTCAGTATATTGTCAAAACACTTTGGCACAGCAGTCAGGACTCAGTTATCCTGAAATCCCATACCATACACGATTACTGAAATAAGTCTCTAGTGTAGACTACCTTTAGTATTTTAATAGCATTATACTGACTTCAAATAATCAAAAAAAAAAACCCAACTACCTTCCAATCCACTTGGTTGCCCGGCACTTCCAAATTATTCTGCAAACATTCTTTCCCTGATCAGCATCATCTTCTTTTAAATTAACTCATTGTAATGCAAGATGTATTGCCTACATGCTTGGTAACATATAGTATTGGGAAAATAATTGCTGTTTAAATGACATTCTAGTCCTAGAATTGAAATAAATGGCAAGAATAAAATATTAATTAAATGTTGGTAAGAGGGGCTTTATATAATTTACTTCCCAAATGATCAGACAGCAAAAGCCACAGTGGTAACAAAATAAGTTTGGAAATGAGACCTACCTTAAAATTAAGTATTCTGAAATGTTTCACATAGAAAAAGAATAAAGGGTGATTATAAGAAGAACAGATCAGCCAAAAAGACAGAGTCACTAAAACTCAGGTAGAAAGTTGGGTCCCTAGAACATGTGCCACAGGGATCATACCAAAGCAAGGCATTTGGCCATTTCTCTTCTCTATATGAAACAACCTCCCCCCTTTCCCCACCCCAATAATTTTGTCTCAGTGATTCCCAGAGGGGATTCAGTAACAATGGGACACCTTATTCGCTGTGTCTCAAGCGGTTGCGAGTCTTTTTTTTTTTTAAATCACTATTACTTTTAAATTCCAACTTCTGGTTCCCCTCTTATTTAAGCATGTTGCAGAATTAAACAATAAATCTGCCCCCAGAAAAAGCCAGCTGGAAAGAAGGAAGTCCAATTACAGAATGAAAAAGATTGAATGAACTGGAGAGACACTCCAGAAGATGATGAGGTGGAACAGGACAGACTTGAAATACGTGAAAATTACAGCATGAAGGAAGTGAATAATTTGTTCTCTTACTCCATGATGGATAGTATAAAAAGTAGAGCACTTAAAATGCAGCAATGTGGAGTCCAGTTAGGCATGAAGAAAAACTTTCTAACCACAAAGATAGTCAAGCAACACAACAAATTAGCAATGGTGGAATAACTTAAGACAGACATCTGTATTTGGGTACATCAGCCCTGTTCTCTGCACAGTGCTTTCCTCTACCATTTAAAAGAAACTCCAGATTCTCTCGGTTTATCTCTAGTATTTTCTGTTACCTGCGATGGCAAGAACCACAGGACTGCCTAAAACTCTGGGCTGGAGACAGAGCTTACAGACCTCTGGCAAAATACGAGTGTGGCAAACTCACCTCTTAGATGACTGAAATTTCTCTTATTTGTTCGAAGCCTAAGGAATTAACTTCTCTTAAGGACATAAACCCCCTTGCCATCCTCTGCTTCATATGTTAGACATTTCAAATCATTTTGTCTCACAGATTCACAGGACAACACCTTAAAAAGATACTATCAAAACAGAGAACTCTGCTGCACCTGGTCCCTTCCCTGGGTAGACAACAAGAAGCAAACAGTACGTAACCTGTTAGTCTTGTAATTACAGAATCACAGAATGGTTGAGGTTGGAAGGGACCTCTGGAGATCGTCTAGTCCAACCCCCCTTGCTCAAGCAGGGTCACTTAGAGCACATTGCACAGGATCACATCCAGGCGGGTTTTGAATATCTCCAGAGAAGGAGACTCCACAACCTCTCTGGGCAACCTGTGCCAGTGCTCTGTCACCCTCACAGCAAAGAAGTTTTTTCCTCATATTCAGATAAAATTTATACACTAATAGATGTATTCAGATGTAATTAATACACTACCATAAAATCTTCAGTAGTGAGAGTAATATAAAAGTGGATGTGAAAACCATGAATGACCCACTAAGATGAAACTGTTTATTTAGGTTCATTCCCTTTCAGGTTACAAGTTTTAGCCATGTGTCTAATCCTATGATTTTTTATTTTTCGTTCAACAGTGCTGCTAAATCGATTTCATTTGTACCCAATTCATTTTTGTTTTACCTTTCATTCTTAATGATTTTGTTAAAGATGCAACCTCATGAGGAGTCACAAGTCTTTCCACTAGCAACTTGGGTTGAAAAATTTGAACAAAACTTTCTTTTTCCGTAGGAACCTACCAAGGTCCTCTCAGAGAGTATGGTTCAAGATACTGCATGGTAAAAAAACAGAAACAATGTGCTGTTTTACAATGAGACACAGTACTGGGAACATGATAGACAAAGGATATGCACCTCATACGTCCATGACCATTGTAGCTGATTAACATCTTGTTCACTCAAGAGTGACTGAAATGCCATGATCATTTGTCATTGTTGCATAATACTCATCTAAGAGCTATTAATGTGAATATTTATCCACTTATTGATTTTTAAGTAATACATAAAACATCTTTGAGAACAAATCACTTTTCTCTGAAAAAGCCCAAATAAAAAGGATAAGAATTGATTTGCAGTTTTGCAACACACCTGTCTTCATGGGAGTAAATTTCTCACTTCCTTAGACTCTACTCTGTAAAACAGGTAAGCACATATTCAAAAATAAGTACTTAAAAGCTGTATCTGAGAAGGCATTTCTTCCTCAGATTTCTGTCCTCCATTCTCTCTATGAGAAAGGGGGGGGGGGGAACATGCAAAAAAATCCAACAACAAAAAATCCTTTCCACTTTGTTTATTAGGAGCTAGATCATCTAATTCAAGTGGAGCAAGACAGGGAGTAACATATAACCCAGTGCAAGAACAACACGTTTTTCAAAGTAGGGACCAACTATAATTACATCTATTTTAGACAGCAAATGCCATGTGTGTTTGAGTATTACAGTCCTCATGTAGCATGGCTACATTAAACATTTCACACTAAACAGGACTACACTAAACACTTCAGGAAGTCCTGGCTGAGACTCCACACGTCCCAGTCACTGGGATCCTTCACATGACAAGGCTTCTTTCTGTGGCACAGCTCTCCCCTGGTTGTATAGCTCCCAATAGGATATTCCTTTGAGCTCCTGAGCCTTGCAAGCTTAACCCTAACCTTGACTATAACCCTAGGCTGAACCCTAAACCAGGAACTCAGCTACATCCCCATGTTAACTAGTGCTCCCTTGCCAGCCCTCAGGCCCGTGTGACAGCCCCTTTCCAGCCCCACTCCCTGCACAGCTTCCCTTCCCTTGCAATCCCAGCCATAACACTGCTCCTCACAGGAGACTTGCGCCAGGGGATGCTTGGAGCCCCCAGGCTAGCGACTGCTTGGGTGACTCTTGTACACCAGTCCTTGCTCTACCCGGAAAACCCCTCTGAGCCCCGCTCGGGGCTCCTGGCCGTCTCTCTCAGCCCCCAGTGGCAGCTCAAATGCTATATCTAGTGGGGATTTCAACAGTGCATGTCCCTGGCCATATGTTGTGATGCCAGGCATGTTCCTGGCATTTGTGCTGCCACTGTACTCGAGTGCTTAAAGCAAATAACTCAACGACTTCCTAGGTGACCCTCAGTGAAGTTCTGATGGGGACAGACCCCACCACTCCCCTTGAGACCTGCCCCAGCCCACCATATTACTCTTTCCCCTCCTTCTCAAAGGCAATTTCATTCTGATACTTAGTTTTCCTTCGTGAAGGTTGTATCTAAACCCAAAGCTTTGACAAGGGCTCCATTCAGCTGAGCTCTTCAGTTTAATTCCAGCATCAATTGACTACTCAGACAAGTGCCTTGCCAACTAAAAGCAGATATAAGCATGAATGACACTGAGCAATATACCCACTTCTCATAATGTCATTGAATCAGTCAGGTTACAAGGAGAGGTCCGTAGTCCAACTACCTGCTCAAAGCAGGCTCAACACATAATTCAAACCAGGTTGCTCAGAGCTTTGTCCAGTCAGGTCTTCAAAAACTGCAAGGAGGTTACCCAGCCTCTCTGGACAACCAAATCTGGTGCTTAACTATCCTTGTGGGTGATACAGATTCTATATGACCACTGAACACCAAATCACTAGCGCAGAGAGAAGAATCAGATTCTCCAACAGGAAGCAGGGTGCAGAGGGAGAATATTAAGTAGACAATTCACAGCCACTCCAGCTCTCACTAAGCTTCCTGAACACCAGCAATAGCACCTGAAGGTCAGTGGCAATCTTGCTTTTACTCACTTTTGCTCATCTCCTATAAGTTTGAATAAGCGTAGTCACAAGTAGGCCCCATGCATAGCCACTTCAAAGTATTTATAAAGAGGCAATATAAGGTCTTCTATATCTTCCTGGACTCCGATTCTTTTTCTAAGTTTGAGGAATTATTCCTTTGCTATCCACCTCATATGAGTTCACTAATACCACTAGCAGTTAAAATATCCAAAGAAAAGCCTGAAGTCTGTTTACACACATAGTCTTCCTTTTTAAAAAAAGGACTGACTGATGTTGTAAAAATCAAAGTGGGTATAGATTCATTATTATTGGCTTAAGAACACCACTTGAGTCAATGCTGCGGACATATCTAACAAGGACATACTGCATAGTCCCCTTCTGCTTTACAGTATATAATTTTTCAGAAATGGTGGTACCTCTCCTGCTTACTCATGTTTACTTTGTAATTACCATATGAGTCAAATGACACTGTCTGCTTTAGGCATTAGCTTAGGTGCTCTGAGTCATGCCTGCAGGAAACCTCCCTCATTCCACAGATCACTCAATCCCTTGAATTGCCCCCAGTCCAGTGCCTTAGAGTAGTCAATGAGAGTTGCTTCCTTCAAACCAATTATATAATTTTCAGAGGTGGGATGAGAGTAGTAGCAGTGACCACTCATGACAGTGAGAAGGACAAAGGGAGAAAAAAAACGAAACCAAAGACCAACACTTATGTCACTGAAATATCCTGAAAGTGGAATTTTACAAAACAGACAAACTACACAGACAGGAGCTGTTGTTTACAAATTGCTTTACAAATGCTAAATGGCAATGGGTAAATGAGCTATCAACTCCTGTGACATTGCTAAGGTTAAACCAAATGCCATTCCCCACAACCCTGTAGACAGCATCTCTTATGTTTTACTGTTGATCTTTACCTTAATGTTGCTGTCCTAGATAAATTTTTTTTGACCAACAGTAAAACAAGACAAGAAGTGGAAAAAAAAACAGGAAAAAAAGTTGTCAGTTTACTACAGCCAGTGTTCACAAGATAGGATGTATAATGCACTGTCCAGAAATCAGTTATTATTAATGTCTGACTTAAATATCATTCATTGCTTTAGAGCTGGGTAAGTCTTCTGTATTAATTGGAAACAAATACCCAGTGTGAAACATCATTATTCACTTTTTATGCTCAATTTGCTTACAATTTGGAAGCAAATATAATTTGTTCATATTATAAACTTACACACTCTTTAAATCATTTCCCTGTGGAGTCTTTAAACTAAGATGCTGATGGATCTGCATTAACTCCTCAAACCTCCCAACCCTGTGGTTTTGTACATTGAATTCTTGTGGACTTAGCTGCCTAATGACTTTAGAATATGTATAAAAAAACCACAGTAACAACCTCCGCACAAATATTTTGATTGCTATTTATTAAAAAAAAAGAGGGATTCATTTTTGTGTGTTCATAATTACTGCATCACTTGACTTACTTTTCAAGCACCTACTTAACAAGGCCAGATTTAATTGAATCGCTCATTAGAAGACAGCTGAACTGCAAAATACATGGATTTTTATTCTTTCATATCATACCATTCATTCCCACACTTTACATTTTTTGAACCATACCTGCTTTACAAGATTTTATGCTACAGCCTCATGAAGACTGCAAATTACTTCCTATTCTAATTAGAGATTAAGATTTTTCAAAGTTGCCTCATGGCAATACATAGGAATCAGACTTTTGTCAAATGAAGACTACTTGCCCTCTGAAAAATATCAGAAAAACTTCAAGGTTTCCCCAGACTATCCCCAAATTGCACCCTATTACTGGAGGTGAGTTACGAGGAGAGGAATAAGTTATTTTAAGTACTTTTATGAGTGTCTTGCATTTTAACAGTAGAAAACTAATTCAAATTAACAGTTCAGGGTCTGATCTCATTTATATCAACTCCAGGGAAGCCCTTTTGAATTTCCAGCAGCGCAACTAAGATTAGCGCTTCGGCCAAACAATAATATTGATGACTGTCTACCCAAACTTGAGCTCAGAGGGTTCAATTATACTGTTCAGTACAGTTCCAAAGGGACCCAGGTAATTCCTGCCTATGTGCTATCTGGAGTTTGTAGGCAGTGTCACTGGTTTTGTGTGAAGCGTTCCTCAAACAAAATCCTTCTTTCCAGCACCTATTAACTAGCTAGTCCACATTCCCTCCAGTACCTTTCTGTGACTATATTGCTATTTAACTGCTTGTGGAGGTGAAGAAGCATTTAATTGCCTGCCCAGGAGAATGAAGTCTTCGGCTTAACTAGAACTGGTAGGAAAATCTGAAGTTTGACCAGTCAGGTCCATCAATGTTTAAAGAATTTTTTCTTCCTTTCTGCATTCTCCACTTAGCTTACAAAATGACACTCTTGGGATATTTAGCAACCATTTAAAGACAGGCAATTCTAACATAGCTACACGGAGGAAGAAAATAATCCGAGTTTGAAAAGTAACATTTTAGGAGAAGGGAAGACTATCTATGTACATACTTGCATACATATATACATACACAAATGAAGAAACTACAAAGTTTCTTGGACAGGGAATGTAAACAGACTAGAAATTCTAGTGTGAAACTGCTTCCTAAGGATGCCTTTCTCTCCCCTCAGATAGGTGGGGTTTTGTTTTTCGTCTGTTTTAGAACAGCACGAAATCACTGCAGTAAACAGGCCTTGACATAGCTACCACTTTCTACATCTTGTAATTAGGATGTACTGAGCTTATGTCTTTGCTTTTCTTCTGCAAGAAATAAAGAAATGGGAGTTCAGAAAAGGCACTGCTATAGGCAGCCATCAGGGAAAAATGTATTCGTTTTTCATCTTTTCCTTTAAAAAAAAGGACATTGAAATCTACTGCTTTTCAAAATGGGTTTTGGCAGACAGCATTATTGGAAACAGAACGAGACAGGGAAAATGGGAGAAACAGGGGTCACTGTCCAAATGAAGAGAATTTCCTCATCTGATTAGCAAACCAGGAACAATGACAGGAGGAACTAACTGGCACATCTACAGATGGACCCACTGCTGACATCTGGGTCCCAAGGAGCCAACTGCAGCAGTTCTCAGTGTTGAAAGAATCCTTTAAGCACTAGATCTACCTACAACTTCCAGCTTTTTCAAAGTTAATGCATTTAATACTGTTATTGTGATATTCCAATAGTTTTGTGGGGTGGGAAGTTATTTTTGTCATTTTTTCTTTTAACCGAACACACTAAAATATCTCTCAATTTTGGATTTCTATTTAAAAGAGCATATTAATGTAATTATTGGAGTAAATATCTCTACAAAGGTCAGCCCAGAATCCCCAAGAACCCAAACCTCTCCCAGCCAGAGGCAGCTAGCACTCTCTTTTGACTCTGGACCCAAATTTCAAGTCTTAACAATACTTCAATTAAGGCAGAATGAGACTATTTGTCATCTGATATAAGAGTACAAATTCTGTTATAAATAGCAGTATTACACCAGTGTTAAAGGAGGCTGAGCAAGCAGAAAAATCATACCTTTTTCACTAAACAATGGAGAATAATTTTTTTCCCACAGTAGGATGTTTGGAAATTTGAAAATAAAAGCTGATTTTAAAAGTCCAATTCTAATTCCCATCAAAAGATAAGGGGAAGAATCCTAATCCTTTGAGAAGGTATTGGATTATAATCTAAAGTATAGAAATACCACTAAGAGGTTGATTTTTTTGTTTTGTTTTTTTAGAGCCAATTTGTCCTGGCAGTACTATACCAAAGGAAAAGATTGCTATCTGATATCAGACCAAAGGAAGCATAACCTTGGGAAGACATTTACAACTTTATTCAAGATCATCCAAGATACTGAAAACCTGAAGTCACTCATTAAGATCTAAGTATAAGTTACTGTATTTCTCCCTCCTCCCACAACATATTAAAAATCTATGGGGTCATTTATATTAACATGAGAGAGAGAATTAACCACAACTTGCTTTTCCTTGCTGAGCTACTCTCTCTTCAACAAGTCTGCTAAAAAACAGGGAGCACTTCTGTATCCTGGAAACCAGATTCAGAGCAACATTATCTCAAACAACCGTAGTTCAGTCTGAGTATGCATTCGAATACTGTGGAGTGGGGTTAATACTAAAAATGCAATCAGTCACTCTGCACCAAAGGATTTTAAGGATTTTTCAGTCATTTTTGCACATTGCTGAATTCCTGCCTCTGTTATTGATTCATAGACTGTCCTATCAACTTATTAAAGAACAGTTTTCTTGCTATTTCAAAGGAGAAATACTGTTACTTGTTCTGACACATACTGCATTTCTTTTAAATTTCTCCTAATTCCATAATTCTTCCTTTACATCATTATCATTCAACAGGCATCATAAATAAATCTGTTAGATTGTAGGAACAGCAGAGGAATTTAGTTGATTCACTTGAACCAGCTGTTCTTAGCAGGTAAAGCATAACATATTATCATACCGTTAGTCATATTAATATAAATAAATGAATCTCAATTGGACCAGCTTTATAGCAATGTCATTTGAAAAACTGAGGTCGAACTTCTTCCTTCTATAGCTCATAGCCTAAAATTGAAGGCAAGATAATGTTTGACATAAAAATCTTCCCGTCTTTTTCTGAAGCTGCTGTTGTCCTAAGGTACTTTTCTAGGGGATGAACAGTTTTAGTCTGTTATCCCTGTTATTCAGAAATCACAAGAGGTTTGTATGAGGACTAGTGAGGTAATACTGCCAGAGCAGCTTTCAGCAAGCTGATGACATCCAGCTTTACATTACCATGTTGTTTCACCTCAAGAACATGTTTTAAGCTTTACCTCAGTTTCTGTGCAGGAAGAAGATGTGCATATGAGTTAGCTAGTTGAGAGCAAATACAAATGAAATTATCATTGTCAGGGTGGGCTGGGAAAAAGCTAGAGAATATGACTATGTGAGTTCCAAGGAAGGGGAACATATGGTCACTTACTGCCAAACTGAATATCTCTGAGGCTGTTAAGATTAAAGCTATTTCTGCAATTATGAAATGTTTAAGTACCACAAGGAACTGCTTTTTCCCCCAGCTTGAGAGGATTTTGTGCCTCTGCTCAGAATTACATTTCACAGTATGATACTTCCAGCTCTTCATCCTTATATACCATGTAGAAGAGGACAGCAGCCTGCTTCTTCCCAATCAGTGAGCAGCCTGTTGCCTTCTGGGTGGGATTTTGTCAGTCATGGCTTTGGTTTGGGGGCCATATATTCAGACATTTCTCTTCACGCGATATCACTGCAGTTACAGCCAGCAGGCACTCAAACCACAGCTTCCTCAGCTTTTATTAGATGTTCAAGATCTTTCTCTTGGCTGATTTGCAATGAGCACTGAAAACAGCAAAATGCATTTGCAAGGCCTAAAAAAGCTGGGGCATGAGTGGCATTTGAGATCCACACATGAGGGAGACTATGCTTTATTCCATTTTCTTGCTGACCACTGATTTATGTGACAAGAGATTTTCTAGTCCCTTCCTGTTTTAATTTTTATGGACTGTATTTTTAATGGCTATCTCAGGTTTCAGGTGCACGTGTCTGCTATTTAAATGTAGAAGTGCACAAAAGTAGGTGTGGACATATATCTAAACACACACAAGCACTGCATTCTTATTTCTAAGAAAAGAAATTGGCCTCCCAGTTTTCTCAGCAAATTACCTCTTAATGTCTGACACTTGCAGAAATTACAAGATCATGAAAGAATCTTGAGATCTGTCCCTTGAAAATATAGCCAAAGAATACAGTGTGATGAAATACATGTATAGCAGCATTTTTAACATAGTTAAAGTTTAAGCGTTCTTTAATAGAAATTCCTACAGCTGACATGTTTTTATAATTTAAAGTGTGTGTAATGTTCCGGGGAATCTAAAGTTCCAGACTTGCGAACATGTGGGTTTGTCTGAAGCAGAGATGCAGAGCTCCCCCTCTTTACAGATGAGTTTTAAAACATCCTGTGTTAGCTTTTAATGAATAAGATTATAATATCAAAAATGATTTTCTGGAATTCTGAAAACACCCTAGCAAACAACATACCAACATCTGAATTGTCACCAGATACACTTTTGGTAGAGGACAAGCTGTGCTACTATAGACAAGCTATGCAAAGAGCAACCATCTTCACTCTCAGGGATACAAGCTTCCTTCTGTTCAGATAGTTCCCTCTTAAACAGGCCAACAACTTTCCTTCCACTAAGGAAAGGAGATGACACAGAATAAGTTTAAGTACTTGCCAGTGTCATTAGCAAGCACAAAGCAGATGACAGAATCTAAAGAAATATGACACGCATTTGTTCAAGAGGCAGAAAAGGTTTAGAGGGAGATGAGGCTCCACACTCGCAGAAGAGGAAGCAATCACAAAATGAGACAGCTAAGCTAAGCGGCAACCACCTCCCATGGCAAACCAAAAAAATTCATTTATTTTGGAAATGAGAGGAAGAAACTCTTGTTTAGCAGACAGGTCAGCCTTTGACTTCTTGACCATGCATGACTGATGTCATGCCAAGTGACCTGTCCCTTTCAGTAGCCACAGCTTTAGAAATTACAGAATTTATTATGGTAGGGATTTAGTATGCATTTTAGGCATTTGCTGTATGCATTATCTGGCAACCAATCCATCCTCATCACATAGTGATTTTGTTACAAAGCCTCCCTTTGCAAGGACACAAGGGATTTCTGTGTAACGATTTTCCATCTTCCCACTGTTTATGTGCACATTTGCCATACAAACAGTAGGGAAACCTTGGCCATCTTCTGAACATCTGATTTGCAAGTACTTGAAGACAGTTGAACAACAAATTGACTCTGAATAGACATTCCTAAAATTCCTAACTATGAATTTGTTGTTGTTGTGGGGTTTTTTTGTTTGTTTTTTTTGTTGTCGTTTTTTGAAACAGAGGGCAACACACTGCACAAGATCATGCTAAATACACATTTTCCTAAACATTAACATACTAACAGCTCACTGTTGACAGGTTGCATGTGTGTGATTTTTGTGCAAAGTTGGAGAAGAGGAATTACTAGAATATATCAGTTCATGAAAACATCTGCAGAACTGTAATGAATAGGCTTAGCTGTCCACAAAATATATAACTTGCAGATCCCTCCTGTTTTCCAAGGGAGGAACAGAACCATATATAGCTAGTTTAACTCTACTGATCCAGAACTTGCTTCTCAACATTTATTTTTTTTTATTGTGGATTTCTCAGAAATAATATAATAGTTATTTGATCGCATATTGAAAACCACCAGAGGACTATCTAGAGGACAACTGAAACAGTTATTCAGTAAATTTGAATTATACAGCTCCTTTTAGGAAAAAAGCAGTAGTATAGAAATATCTTTACGTTAAGGCCTTCTGTAAATCCAAGTAAGCTGACATGCACTGATGCAGACTTATTCTCCATTTTACAAATACTATGTGTCTAATAATAATTGTAATAGCACTGCCAATATAAGCAGGGTTATTCAGGTATTAAAGTTATGGATATCAAGGATCATAGTGGTCTGCTGAGTTTTGACACTAGCTAGAAGTTAAAGGCCTCTATAAACTATGTCAAAAGTAACCCACGCTATAAAGACAATATAGAAGGCAAGGTGATAAGGACCTGCAAGCCACAAAATAACAAAGTTTGCATGAAGGATGACTTTTAGTAACTCATCAGATGTGAGCTCAATTCTCCTATTACACGTCTATGTGTCATTTAAATGTTATGAGTTAGGCTGTGAGCTATTTAAATGGAGTCAAGAGAATTAAACTAACATAAAGGACATGGCAGCTGGATCAGGTCAGACACAGACTTAAGTACTAGCACACAAGGCAGGCTTTTGTTTTATAATCCTTCACATTATTCTTTCCTTACGCAGCCCTCTGAGAAAGCCTCAGAGCTACTCAACATCTCATGTTACCGCTGTTAGAAAAAATGAGAAATATATCAACTCTTCCGCTTAACTAAAAGAAGCTACACCAAAAGTGTTTACTAAAAAGATCTCATTTTTGCTATAAGTTTCATTAATTTTCATATATCTGAAGATTCTTTTTTCCATGAACTTTATATTTGCATTAACTATATTCCATGCTTTTGAGCTTTTTGAAATAAATGTCTGCTTTATGCACTGTGCCGGTGCCTGTGGGAATACAACTTGGTAATAGCTTACAGTGTCTACAACACAAGCAAACTTGATCACACTACTAGAAGGTGCCAGTTCTTCCTTGCACCAACAGGCTAAGTGGAAACGTTTACTACTAGTGAAATTGACCTGAATAGTCAAACACTAGAATACAAACCATAAATAGTGCAATGAACTTGGGCTAAGCCAGCCGTTTAACACCACCCCACTAAGTTATGAAGTGATTAAAACCGGGATTCCGTTTGGAAATCGCCATTTTCTTCATTTTGATTATCAAAGTACAAGTAGAATATCTTCTCTAAAAAAAAAAAAAGAATCAAGATATTGGAGATAGAAGCGTTCGTTCTGTGAACCAGTAATTGAAGAGAAAGAACTGTTTAATCAATGACTAAAAAGGTCTTGTTTCAATATATTATTTCCTATATAATCACTGAACATTCCCCTGACTGTACCAATAACACACTGTGTTAAGTCATACTGATTTAGAAAAGGCACACACAGGTTTTCTGGGTTTTAGCAACCAAAGAGGAAACTTGCAGATAAAAACCACACTTCAGAGGCTACAGCTTGAATCAGAGATCTATCAAGCAAGCCAGGATGGCACTTCCTATGGAAGGAGGGAAGCAATCAGGCATTTAAAAATATATATTATACACATAAAATATAAATGTTCTCTATATATTTATATATAAATAAAAATAAAAGAGTGATCTCTCCCAATTCCAGACCAATGATAACTAGCTCTTTGCTGAAATGAAAACTAACACTCTGAAGCCTTACTGCTAAAATCTGAAGTGAATAAAACCTCTGAGGATATGAGAATTTGAAGTTAAAGTTTGTTATTACTTTGTGAAAAGTCAATGCCTTGAATAATAAAACTTGCCATCATTCTCTAAGAAAATTGTCTTAATCTGTTCTCCTCTATGTACGACTTTATTTGATTGGCTATGGTCATAGTACAGATATATTTTAAGTTTACATTAAATTCTCAGTTGCCTCTAATTCAAACATCTAATGTTTCTATGAAATTATTACTCATATATCCCCTTGGCATACCTACTTCAGCTGCACCAATAGCAGAAATGAGGCACACTCAGCATTCCCTATGTTCAGTATGAGACTACAAGAACTAGTCTCCTGGGCTGGAACGCTGTGTATTGAAAGTGTAAAAGAAAAAAAAAGCCACACACACACACACACACACACCAGCCAATGCTTTCACCTTTTAATGAAACAGCAAGGCAGAGTTTTCAGCCAATGAAGCAATTCAAATTTACATCAGTTGAGAAGAGAACTATGTGATATGTTCCAGTCCTTTCTTTCACCTAAATTCTACAAGAGCAAAACAATGGTTTATTTTGAGAGAAACAAGAGGGCTTCACTTCAGAAAGAAGTAAGTTAGGCTGTTTGCAAGAGCCCCTTGCAAATACCCAGCCAGCTCAACACTTGTCACATACTTTGAAGAGAAATCATTTTTCCAAGGCCACTCTCAAGGCCAGCTCAGATGATACAAATCTCAGCGCTAACACACATTAAAGCAGCAAAGACCACACAGTCTCTTCTACAGGGATTAAGGATCTGGTCGTGCAATCATTAATCAAGAATGATTCCCTTAAAGTTTTGCTCAAGTTAAGATTCCAAGAAAATGAGCGCAATTAACGTCCTCTTCAATTCAGGTGCAAAAAGCATATTATTTAGCTGTGATAAAACATAATTTTAAATACAGTTCAGCTCAGATTATTTTATAAACACTGAAACATAGGTGTCTAGTCTAGGCTTATTCCCTATATACCTTCACAGGGAAGAAAGATAAGCATCTCCAGAGGTAAGTTCGCTCCATCCAAAGCCAGACACCTTGCAGGGGCTGGACTGCCCTCTGGAGTCACTTGTCCTCTCCACTGATGGGAGGAGCAGCCCAGGGAAGAGGCCCAACTTCCAACAGCCAAGGCAATCGAGCCGAATTCCTCTGCATCAGTGCAAAGCTTGCTAAGAAGCCGACTTCAGTTAGACCTGCCCATGGCGACCACTTTCTTCAAATATATTACAAAGGACAGCATCAAAAGAATTTCCTTCCCTAGATCATTTTGAAAAAGTTAATTTCAAATATTCAAACATGGCTACTTCCTGGGAAAAGCTGAAATAAGTTTTAAACTCCAACTACTGACTGGAGTTTAAACCAGTGAGACTGAACAAACCACTACTAGGAAAATTATTCATGTAGACTCTTCTCATTCAGAGCAGAAAAAGCGAACAGAAGTGTTCTGTAATCTTTGCAAAAAAAATTTTTTTCCCTCCAATTCTTACATGAAAAACTTCCAGCTTTTGGGGTCTCAGAGGAAAGAGCTGGGAGAATCCTTTTCTGACAAAGACAAAGAAATAGCAGGTAAAAACTATGGAATAATAGAGATACTAAAAGCCTTCTCCATCTCTGGTGACAGAGAACCATTTCTTCAAATTTTTGAAGAATAAGTGAAATGCAGGAATAGGATACTGCTGGTACAAGCTGGAATAATAATTGTACCTGATACTTCTACAGACTGTAGCAATTTTCATCAGAGAATCGCCAAATAGCCTGCACACATTTCACCTTCTAGAACAGTAGGATCTTGCAAGGTGTTGAGTGTTTCAAGCAATAGAAATCGAGGGCGCACAGCACAACACAAGGTGCTTAGCAACTGGGAGAATCAAGTCATTTAGCCTTATTACAACCCTACAAAAGGTAAATAATGTGAAGTAAACAGATTTAACAGGAAGAACACAGTATAAATGCACAGACAGTGAGAGATTCAAGGGGGTGTGTTAAAACTGCATAGATCTGACACCGACTTATATGAACGTATATTTCTTGTATCACTAAAATACACTGTCCTGAATTCTTCATTTCAAGAACAAGAAATTGGCTATTTGGGACCCTCCACTGAAGCTCATCTCATCTAACACAAAGAAATATCTAAAGCCAGTTGAAACATTTCCTCAGAGTTTTTAAAAGCCTGATATCTTTGAGACCCATAAGGCTACAAATGAAAACTTTTTGTCAATGGGAAGTAGTTTCTGCATGGTCAGATTCTTTAGCTATGTATTAGGAGACATCAAAGTTCTGCTATTAAAACAATTATGGATTTTTTAAATTTATTTTTGAGGTGCTGTACAATCACAGTTTATATGGACTAATGAAAAAGTTATCTCTATACATTTACAGAAATAACAGGAGTCCAAATAATTCTCAGATTATCTAAAATACCCTAAGTCTCGCACCAACATTGCTGGCATAAACAGGCCATATAACATTTACTACTTGTGAAAAACACAGCCATCTCAAACTCAAATGCAAACTACCTTGCATCACTGTCTAGACTCCATTAAACCTAAAAATAGAAATGAAAAGTGTGGTAGCCAAAGGTAATAGAAAGCCAATCACAGCAGAAACAAACCACAGGAGCCCTGAAGCCACACAGGAAAAATGAGTGCTAACAACTGGAAAGAGAGAGAGAAAAAGAGAAGATACCCAGTGGGATTAACCCCATATCTGCTCCCAACAGCCATGTATTCAGGTCAGCCCTGTACACGTCTCAACATTACCGCACCTGAGGCTGCAATGCTTCCCCCTTATCTCCACTGCCTGCAGTCCACATGTCATTGCTTTCACTGGTGGCTGCTGTCCTCTCCTGCTCTTTGACTGCCACCTGCCTTTCTCTTCTGTATTTAAAGCATTACGTAAAAATACATATGATGAGGAGGAGTTGAATGCCTGACTTGGCTCACCCTCATAAAAATTATTTCTGTTATGGGGCACACTGCTTTCTTTCTTCCTCCCAAATCCTGGCAAATTCAAAGTGAATTGACATTTTTCACTGTGATTCTGCACGTGCAAATGGTAGCTTCTCAACAAGAAAACAGGAGTTGTTTTTTTTTTAATAAAGGTACTAGTTGTGATCTAGCACCTGTGAAAAACAGCAGCAAACAAACTCCAGTCAGTAGCATTACACCACACGCACCAGCACAAGAAGTGAAGTCAGGCCCAGGACTACTCCTCAAAGTCAAATACTGCTCAAGGGGGGAGTGGGAAACAGAACAGAACATGCCGTAGAAATGCCGTAGAAATGGACAGAATCAGAGCTGGGATGCTGGGAGAGTTTACTTGTCCAGGCTGAAGGGATCTGTGTTGCTCTACCCTATATTTGGTTTCATGGTTCCAGTGACCACCACAGCAGCACAAACACAGGTTTATCGCACATTAGAACTTAGCCCTTACTCTTTAGTCATTATTTCTAGTATTCTTTCTCTCAAATTTAAATAAAAGACATGTTGTCTCACCACCATGGCAACACTGTCACCGTCTGCATGTTCACAGGGATCAGCAGCAGCAGCTCAGGTGCCCCTGCCCTTCCTTGTCTATGCTGCTCCTCCAGAGGAAAGGGAGGGAGCCGCATCCTTTGGCATTCAAACCTTGGCATCTCTGTTGAAAGAGCCATCAACAGCTTTTGCCACTTGCAATATGCACAATTCTTCTCTACACACAAGCTGAAGACATTAACTCGTTTCACACAGGCCAGTGAAGTCATCTCATACAAACGACTTTTGATCCATAGCAAATTAGGCAGCATTCGTTCAAATGACCTAGAGGTTAAAGTCTCTGTATCGCATTACCACTCCTGAAGTCAAGTCATCCCACTTGTCGTGAGCTAACTCGATCATACAGAGACACAGGATTTTCTATTCAGCAGAAATAATTCAACACTAAAGTGGAATTTGCAAAACAGTTTGCTAGTTTAGCTGTTTCTGAAAATGGGACACTTGCATATGTTTGAAATGCAAATATCAGGATACCCTAGCCAAGGCTCAAAAATATTACCCTTTGACAAGGAAATAAGTCAGGTTTACTCCGGGGGGGGGGGGGGGGGGGGAGACACACACACACAGAGTGCCAGGGTGACGCTGATCTGGTGGAAGTGCTACACACCTGCAGTTTGCTCCAACTTTATAAGGAATTGAGGCTGCACGGCACTTTGCCAAATCAGCCCAAGACCCCTTTACCAATTATTCAACTTCAGAGTTAAATAACCGTTTTACTTTAACTTACTCCTATATAAATCAAAGATAACTTATTAATTAAATGCAGCCATACCAAGGTGAGATTAGCATGCAAAGCACAGACTGAATCAACCAGGTATATCTATGTATAATTTGACTTACAATTATCTAATATTAAAAAGGTATCACTAAAGAAGCCTCCCTAACAAAACTTTTTAAAACCTATTCTTGGTTGAAGAAGAGTGCAAGAGCAGTGAACTTTCCAAATAGTCCAGAAACACTGCACAGGTAGAACTGTAAGAAACTTTCACATGGAAACTGGAAGCGATAGCAGACTTTCTATCCTGTTCCAGGTCTTACAGCATGCCTGTCACTAACATCTGCAGAAAAGAAATTCTCTGATTTTTCATTTCAGTACATTTTGTAACTCTTGAACAGGTTCACCACGGTTCACCAGCTTTTGGGAGAATACAAACTGGAGTGTATTTGCAGAAGTGAACCAAATTCACAGGATACTCAGTGCAACATGTGCTGGTTTACACAAAGTCCTGGAATCTTAACCCTCTTCATTTCACACTTCTGGTTAAAAATCTCAAAAAAACCTGCACATGTTTAGTGGAACAAGTCCAACCAAAATACTTCAGTCTGTTTTTCCAGCTCTTAGCTAGAATCCGCATTCATTCCCACCAACTAAATGGCATCTGTAACCTGCCTGCAACAAAAGCCTTAGCTGCATCCAGGCACTGACAAGATGCTCTGTGCAAGTACAGGAGGCGCAGCACAGGGGGTGTGCCTCAGCCTGGTTTCTTCACACAGAATTACATTAGAAAAAAGAGTACATAAGAGTTCATAGCATTTTATAAAGCACCTCCATTCCTGTTTGTAGCATAGATCTGAGAAAATGATACATTGTAAATAGAATTGTGTCCTGGCACCCCAAGGGGCAAAATAATGAATAATAAATTTAAAAAAATAAATAAAACACACACACACACACACACAAGGCCACTGGAAAGGCCTATTACAACACTTTTAAGGAAAATGTTACTGTCCAGGACTATTTCAGTCACGTGATACCATAAGCTAACACAAACTTAAGTCTACAGAAGAGCTGAATAGCTAAAGCTACCTTTCTGTTATTTTTCTTTAATGAATAACAGTATTGGAGCCAGAAAAATATGATGGCAGATGACAGCGTGGGTGGTGATATAGAAAAACATGAAATCTTTTTTCTTTTTTTTTTTCTTTTTGTTCCCTCTCTTTTTGAGTGTCCCACAAAATGTATCCATATACTGTCTTCTATTTAAAGTAGGAGATCAAAATTATCAACATTGGGTCCCCCTCTACAACCCAGCCAGGATATTTATAAATGAGTTGTTCGCTGAAGACATCAAAAACCTGTCCTTGTGTCTTTGTTTTATTGCTAGGCTGCAAAAGTTGAGCAGTGTTTAATCATCAAAATCAATTAGGATAACATAACTTACTGCAAAGTGCCTTGGTGGACACGTTACCAAAATATAATGGAAAGTGAATAAAGATGTAGGACAAGGAGAACAGTGAAACGAGACAAGTAATGCGATTCTGTAAGCTGTCACTGAGGTCTCCTGATCTCCACTGAAGCTGTGATGCACTGTGCGAATTTACTGATTGCGGCAGTGTACTGCATAACATTGTATAACAACTGTATAATAAGGCACCACCCAGTACTGCGACTGGGCAGGTACTCGGATCCCACCCCCACTGCAATACTGACCCTGTAGCACTGTATCCTGACCCAAAATATTCCTGCTTATTTCTGTGTTAGACTAGAGGGTCCTGCTTCCCAGACATGTGGGAAGAATAAGAAAGGAGAACTGCTCAAGGTGACTGAAGTCTTCAGCGTTGGCAATGAACTGGTTGGCAGTGGAATCCCCCTCACGGTTTCTATTTACTTAGATTTCAGCTATTTACTCCATCTCTGGGATCTTTGGGTCCGGGCTCCACCTACTGCAGCTACTTCCACAACCCAGGAGTTAGCAACTGATGGTGCACTGCCAAAGATGAAGATTTCTAACCTTACCAATATGTGGTGAGGTGTTGCTGCTCATAAGCAACATCTTCATTTTTCCCCCCTTAAAGACATTTCATGTACACACACAAAAATTACGAAATGCCTGTGCAGCCTCAGTTCTGCCCTCTCAGGAATACATATTGTGACACAAAGTTAAAGTTTACTCATCAGAAGATCATGTTCTGTTGTGCTCTACAAGTCTGCTACCTCCTTCCTTGAGTTACCCGCACTAAGGGGCAGAATAAGCATTGCCAATTGTAGGTATTCCCATTACTGTTGTGTATACAGATGCATATATATGTGCGTACACACACATATATAACCGTGGCTTTGGAAGCTGCATGTCTCCCACAGCCTGCAGTTTTCTGAATTGCAATCAGAAAAGTTGAGACTTGGCAAGAACGATTCCTTGTTTGAAGTAATGAATTCATTATTTTTTAATCTAGCCGACTTGTGAACAATTCATGAAACACTTATCAAAATTTGATATGTGGTTCATGAATCTGGAGTTTAATTTTTTTTTTTGGGGGGGGGGGGCAATGGTAAGCAATAAATACAGACTCCTTTGGAAAAAACTGGTGCAGTGCTCCTGGAATACAAGGGTGTTACAGCTGTTTCAGGACTGAGGTCTACAAGTGGTAGGAGCTAAAAGCACAGGCAAAGGAGGCATTCGAAATGGGAAACCTTTATCCTAGATCATTTGGCTGTGTTTTTAGTACTAAGAAAAGGTGTTGTATTTGCTTGCAATACGAATGACTCTCCTACACTGAAGAGATGATTCGGTCTTGAGAAGGAAGACTTAAAATAATTTATTTCTCAGGAGAAATGCTCCAGAACTGAGCTGAGGCAAGCTCATAATTGGTTCTTGCCTTCTCAACAGAAGTTGCTGGACAGCCAGAGCTCAAAACTACATGAAGTACTAGCAAGCTCAGGTCCATACTCTGGTGCAAACAGCCACAGGACTACTCATACCTTGACACAACAGGCCTCAAGCCAGTCCAGAGAAAAAGTAACAGAACTACCAAAGAGGTGGCTTTCTATCTGTATGTCCATGATGCTGAGGGGACATTATCTGAATATTAAAGTTTTGCGTGAAGACACATTTACTCTGCTCTGTTAAGCTCACACCTACCTCATCCTCTGAGGAATGATATACATCTTTGAAGTGAATCAAGTGATGCAATTAACATCACTTTTCATACATATTTTCTCCTTTCCTTATCCACAGTGATCTTTAAGGTTTATGTGAGTTCCAAATCCTTTATCAGGATTTTTCTTTTTTACTTAAACCTCAGCAACAATCATTTTCTGTTGCCATCATCAGTGCCTAAAGAGCAAGCTTCTGGTGGTTATGGGAAGAGTCTCCTCTTGTTCCCAAGAGGAACGTGAACAGCCAGGAGTAGTTGCCGCCAAGGCTCTTGCTCATCAGCCACAACAAACAGACAACTTCACCCCTTGCAACAAGAGAATCCGACACGCTCCCTCCACTCCCCCACATGACCTATTACATCTGTATCTGCACCATTTGCCTGTAGTCACCTTCGTACCGTACTATCAGCATTGCAAGCTGGCCCTGTGTGAAAGCAGTCACTACAGTATTTTCATACCACTTCTGCTTAAGTTGGACTTGTAGGACTTTAGCACAGTATAAGGCACATCTCTGAACAGGGACTGCATTCGCACCCCAGTCTTTCAGTTTTGACATCATCTCAATCGCATTCACACACACAAAAAATCTCCGCAGCAACTATAACAATTCCTTACTTGGAAAAGTAACATTAGAAAAAACATTTGAAACTCAGCAGCTACAGGTGCAGCATGTGATCTACCCACATTTTACACATCATCAAATGGACAGCCAGTGGCCCACGAAACTAGTAACAACTCTGTCAGAACACCTATTTAGAAACTATGTAATAAAATGTAAACAACATAGTATTGCTTCTGCTAAAGATGGGTTTTTGAAAGCTGTACTAGCTCTGGTACTCAAGGACATAGGATGAATCTGATAGAACTCACAGCTGGACCTAATATCCTGAATACTCCACACAATTTTGAACTTTGCTTTTCTTCTCCAAATTAAGTCCTCTGTTTATAAACAAGATCTAAATCCCTCCTGGTGTTAATCAAATAACCACCAAATACAAACCCAAAAAGAGAAAATACCTTCAAAGCTGATATTTGCTCAAAACCTGGAGCAGTTGCCATGGAAATCATTCTTTTGATCCATAAATATCATCAAAATAGCATGAGCATTTGAACCAGGTCCAGCTAGTTTGGATTTGGAAAATAAGAAGGAAATGAAAATGACAGAAGGAAAAAAAGATGATAAAAAAAACTCCCAAGAGATTATGCTTGCCTCCTCTTTTCAAACTTTTTTCCCTGAAGTCCATGTTCTACTAAAACTTCATTTTTAGTATCGTTTAATCAAGATGTAAAGTGCCAAAGGAAACAAAGGCAAAAGATTTAAACAGAGGTTAAATTAAGAGCAAGATTGTTCCATTCTGCATAACATACCTATACTAGGAGTGTAAACGCTGTGCAGTTATTAGTTGTAAGGAGTCAAGAAAGTATTATTGTACCTTAACATGCCTGCATTTAAACTTGTGAATAGATTATTAAAGTCAAAGCGATTACTCACCTATTTAAGTATTTGAGACTCTTGGCAATAAAGTGAAGGTTACATCTTAACTGTAACCTTCTAGACATCATGGAAAAGGTTTCCTCACACAACTGTATCTTTCAGCATAGTAACACAGCCTTCAAGCTTGTAGGAAAGACTGTCTGCAGCCTCACAATACCCTTCTTTTTATTTTGCACTTTGACAGATTTCATTATGACAATGACCCGGTTTAAGAAATTCCTTTTATTTACATCATATATACACACACATATGTTTATATCTATGGCAATAATTTGGAGAAAAGGCATTTTAAGTGTAGCTACCTCTGGCTAGACACTACACTTCTTGCGAGGAGTTGCCGGCCGTCCCTCAACACCGCCAGGACACAGCCCTGGAGGCCGCACAGTGGCACCGCCACAGCAGCACCTCCACCAGCAACGTCCCGACGCTGCATAATCTCTGCTTTTTCTCTGCTTTGAAAGGCTGCACAGAAACAGGCTGCCCTGCGAGCGGCCCGGTGCTGCCGTCTCCCACGCCAGCTCAGGTGGCTCTTGCAGAACAAACTGGGGAACCACAGGGCGATCGTCTTGCTTCAGCTGGCACTATCAGAGAAGAGATTTCTTTTCTGGAGAAAACTGCTGCTTACTAGTCCTTATTTTATCCTGCAAAATAGTGCTTCATGGGGGTAGAATAGGATCAATAAATAATTTCTGCCTTACAGCACAGCCTACTAGAAGAGCTGGGAGTTGGGGAAAGCAAATACTTCTGTGCTGTACTAGAAGAGATGTCTAAAAAGCCATTACTTCCAATATTATTATTCTCTTCCTTAAAAAACACAGATTTCACTGCCACAAAGCTATGGTGATGAACATGGTCCAAACAAAACAGGCCCTCAACTCATAAGGAAAAGTTATCTTGAAATATAAATTCAAGCACTACACTGACCAGTCAAAAAAAAAAAAAAAAAAAAATCACTCATTTACAGAATGACCACACAAAATTGGAATTTACATATCAAATAGAAATAAAATAAATGAAAAAACTGAACCAAACTTAAAAAAACCCTAAAATATGTCACAGTGTGTTTTTCGAGTTGCTTAAGCTATTCTGCAAGATTCTATAAAACCTACTGAGCTTTGTGAAATCCCTTAAGTAAATAGTGTCTTTCAGAAAAAAAAAAAAAAAAAACAGAAAACCTTTTTCCCAAGTTTGTCAGAAAACATTGGCCCATTCTAAAGACAATTATAATAAACAATATTATTTCTCTTATATCTGAGATCAGCTTAACTAGAAAAGTTTCTTATTAATATTCCTAAAAATTGACATGCAAGTGTATAATGCTTGCAGTAAAAACAATTCAGATGCTCCAATGGAGGCCCAGATACGTTAGGCAGTGTGAAGTATTTATGAAGCTATAGTCCCAGTTGTAAGTAAGTCACAGGCAAGGCCTGAAGAAGAGAAAAAATCTACAGTCGTCTGCGCACAATGAATTCCCATCTGTGTACTCCCAAAAGCTCCCTTTTAAGTCGTCGCAGAGATTCAGCAACGCTTTCTGCCTCTGGTCGCCAACAGTCACCCAAGAGCGTTTTAAGGCATCACGGCCAAAGGCAGCCCGGTACCGGGGGGCACCGGCTGCGCAGGCGAGGTGGCCCCGAGCACCCCGTGCCCAGGTAGCGCAGGGCCGCACAGACACCTGCTGCCAGCAGAGCAAAGGGACATTTGGTGGGAGCCGCCTATGATAAACCGTGTAGAGAGTCGCAAGCTATTTTGTTTATAGCAAAGAACAAAACCAATGGCAGATGATTCTAACTCAGTATATGGACTTATTATTTTAAAGGCAACTGAGATGTACTATACTTATACATGATTTGTAGTCAGTGTTTCAGAGCAATAACTTCCAGAGGGTTTCTTAGCAAATGTGGTTAGATTTCTAGCTTATGCTAAAAATATATTTGAGATCGGGAGGGGGGCGGGGGGGGGAAAGAAGGTCCATCTAAAAATATTATTTCAGAATTACTCAAAGCAGCAGCTCTGAATGCAAAGTTAGTGTGATCAAATAGGACAGGACTTACTGCCTACGTTCTTTAGAGGATGGCACACAGCAACTCCAAAATAGCGTGAAGGTGACTGGAGATATGGTACCTTTCAAGAAAACAGTTGGTTTTTCCATTAGCTAAAAGATAAGGAACGGCAGAATTTTTTCTAAAGTTTACAAAGCATTTGTCCCTAATTGTGTGGACATATGCCTTGGTATAATAAAACACGGTATGTATGAGAACATACATATAAGAACATATTTTGGGTACAACTGTCTGCAGGTCAGAATCCTTATTTTCCAATTTTATGCCTATCCCGGGTGTTTTCACCTCTTTCAAAACTGTCAAAACTTATGCAATAGTATTTCAGGGCATTAATTACATCTTTTTTGACTGGAAGGCACTATGTGCAAACATGTAGTAAATAAAAATCTGTTTGGTGCATTAGTGACTGTTCCCACATGTTGGCTTTTTGGTTTTTTGACACTTCTTTTCCAAAAGAAATATGGAAATAAAATATTTTCAAAGCATGTGCCTCAGAGTTCCTTGAGGCATGCGTTATCTTACTGCTCCATATTCCTTGGGTTTTTTTTGTTTTGTTTTAACTAAAAGGTTCTTTAACAAACAGTATCTTTGTTTGCAGAGGAAAAGCAAATTATTCCCATTTCACTTGTGCTTTGTGACTATTATGTAGAAAATCACATTACTGCTTTCTTCCTAAAGAGAGGTAGGCCCCAAAGCAGGTCTAATAAGCAGACTGGACTTTTGCGCTAAGAGGAGCCGTAGGTGGGTATAAATCAGTCAGAAAATGGCTGCCGACAGCAAGGCAGCGCTGCTTGTGAGAGCTCGCGGGCTACACCCAGGAGCAATACGCAAGGGCACGCCCGAAACGACTCGGGCAAGCGAGAAGGTGCAAGACGAAGGTGGTCCAGCCCCGCTTTGGGGCCTTCCCAAGGCGCAGCTCCCCCAGCGCTCGCCGGCCGCGCGGGGGCCGAGGGAGGAGGCTCGGCGCCAGCCACCCTCAGCTCTCCCTCCTTCAAATCCGAACGCCCCGGCGCGCTCACGTCCTTTGAGCCCCTGCCACCTACCTGCGCCCTCATGGCCACGCTAACCACAGGAGAAAAAGCTCCAGCTGCCGCCCACGAGCTGCCGTGCCGGCAGCCGCGGTCCATGGGAAGGCTTGGCTGAATAAACCGGCCACGTCTTCTTTGTGCGTGGTGCTGCTTTTGTGTGAGGTGTTGCGACCTCCATCCCGCCCCGCTGGACCGCGCGCGGCCCTGCTGCGGCTTCCCCCGCGCCGGGGAGCTCAGGCCGCTGCTCTTCCAGCGCTTCCCCCAGCGCTCCCACCGCCCGCCCCAGCTCCACGGGTCAGGCCACGGCCGCCTCCCGCCCGTGCCGTGTACGAGCCGCCGGCCACATCTTCCCAAGAGCTACGAAATTCACCCTTCCCTGTCCACTGCCGTATCCGGTCGCTTGGGCACAACCGCACCATTACCGAAACCTCTCTCTCTAGTAAATTTTGGAGCTTGTTGTCACCTCCTGGTAAGTGTCCCCACAAAGGCATTTTTTCAGAAATCACTGTTCATTTCTCTTCCAAAACTGCACTAAAATTTTGCTCTTAACATTTCCCATACAAGCAGTGTTGGGGGATTTATTTTGAGGTAAGTGTACAGAAGCACTGTTTTTAAAAGGCCTTCTGATACAGATACACATCTGATCTAAGTCGTCCCTGGGATCTTATCTACAGTCCTGCTTTATTCTCACTGCGCTTTGCACCTATTGCTATTTCATTTCAGGTCCCAGACGGCAAACCCTGGGGGAACAGCTGCTGCTTCCCTGCGCTCCACAAAGGGTCAAGTGTTCCTCTGCACGGCACACAGGTAACAAGCAGCGCCATCACCCATTGCAAACTGCATGCACTATCAAAGTACGCAGCAAACGTCATTTTATTTGACCGTTAAGTCAAGCATCCGCCTCCATATTCACCACAGGAAACCTGGGGAACAGCTTGCCAAAGTAAACATGAACCAAATCCCCAAGAAGGAAGAGATGGAAGTGACAAGCACAGAGATACCCCAACTCTCGAGGTTCTTTTATGGGATTGCAGAGCAATTCGGCCTTGACAGGTCACCTAGTGTCCCCTGCTCAGAGCAGGGCCCTGGGTGACCAGGTCCCACAGCTACCCGCAGCACAGGGACTGCTCCAGGGCAGCTCTGAGGAGGGGGTTACCATGAATTTCCCAGGGACTGAGGTCCATAGTTCCTCAGGTCCCTCTTCTTGTGCTCATTTATTGAGATGGACATAACCAACTCTTCTCCAGTTGCCAGGGACCTGCTTTAACAACCATGATTTTTCACTGACTGCCAGCAGCCTTGCAATCCCACAGGCAATCTCCTTCAGCACCACTGAGGGAATCCCATCCCACCACAGGGTTTGCACACAAGTGGGTAGGGAGGCATGCTACCTTCAGGAGCATACCTCCCTCATTTTGCCTGGCTCTGGAACAAAACGAGAGCAAGACTCTGCTCTCTAAAACACCAAGATATATGCAGGCAATCAGCTTCATACCAAGTTTCCTCACATCAGCAGGGGTTTTTTTAATGCATTTGTGATAAATATGCAAAGAGAGGCTTACTGTCTTATTCTGAAGTTAGAGAATTTTCTGATTAGTTACAAGTCCCAGAGGAAGTAGTACAATACCTCTGCTATCACAAATGTGCTAAAGTAATCATGAGAAACAAATAACAATGCAAATAGGCCTGATTTACTTAAGTTATGATCCTGTTTGCAAACTGCATTTCCTTTAAATTCCCCACACTTCAGCAGCCTTGCTTTATCATGCCTGGCTACTGAATAGTCAGCATATCACTTTGCATTATGCAAACCCTAGAAAAACCCTAGAAAAGTCTTAGTAGGTCACTTGCATAATTTCCAAGTTTTACAGTAAGAAAAAAATCATATCAATCACACCAAGTGCACAAAATATGTGCATGGAAGGGCTAGAAGGTTTGTTTACTTTTCTCAGGGCTCCAGGGGGCTCTTGTTAAAATAAGAGATTTAAACTTGTTTAGTAAATCTGTTTTGATTGTCTGAGCTTTGTCGAATGATTTATCATATTGGTAATAAACATTTGCGGTATACACCATAATGGCTCCATGGGAGTTTATAGTAGGATATGCTGAGAATGCACATGAGAAATACCACCAAAAGAATAAAATCCCATTATTTTAACAAGTTAAGCCAGCCAGAATCACTATTTTGTGTCATCATCATTCATTTAATTTTTTTTTCTCAAAACTAAGCAAATTCATTACAAAATACTCTTTAAACAAACTAAAATATCTAACAGCAAAGAAATTCAGATATTTGGATGCAGGTCTCCACACACTGCATCTGTTGCTCCTCAGCACAGATACAGGCTTCAAGTGGGGGACAGACAATAGGGAGCAGCGAGTCACAGATGGAGCTCCCCTGCCTGAACTCTGTACTCCCCTCTGATTTTTGGGCAGCATTTGCTGACCAAAAGTGGGAAATGAACTTCATGGGCTCAGGAGTTTTGCAGACCTTGTGCCTTTGTGCATGAACACGGGGAGGGGGAGGACATACTAGCGACTACAGGGGCTGCTAAAATTGGCTTCACTCGCTGCGTGCAGCCTTTTTCACTGGCACTGCGCACTCCCTTTTCTACCTCAGCAATCCAGAAGCAGTATGAAAGGGCTGGTCCGATACTTAATACACCTTTCTTACCAAAGTTCTCCTCTTATCTTCTTTCGCATTTTTTTTTTTAATTAATCAAATCCCTATTTTTCCTCACCCCATTTTTTTGCAGTGATTTTCCTGGATGTAATGGGTACCTGATGAGAATTGACAGAACTTTGAACCCATACACAGGAAATGGGATCAAAAGGAAGTACAAGAGTTTGTTCCCTCATAAGAGACCATGTAGAGTGTTAGTGATGGCAAAAGCAAATTCTCAGGAGTCACTTTATAAAATTAATAGAACAGCTGCTTTCTTGTTCCTCTTTCTTCACATCCCTCAGATACTGGATTAATTCCTGGGAACATGTAATGTTTTTTTGCCAGAAGGAATCTCCATTGATAGAAAACTATCTAGAAAGGTACAGTGATTTCCAGCGACCCCAAACATCTAATTTAAGGGAAGGATTTGAAACCATTGACCACAAGTAGGTGAAGCATTTGTAACATTTTTCTTGTTTATACCATTAACAACAGTAGTTCCAAAGGTTTCACACATATTCCTGCTTCTTCCCCACTCTTAAAAGATAACATAACACACCTTAAAACTGAATTTTTAAATTGCAGGGTCACACCAGAGACTAATTTCATCTGCACTCAGACATCAAAAAAATTATGCTCCACATAACATGAAGTTCAATCAAGATTGATCAGTACAGTTTAAACACTAAATATCTGCAAGCAATTCATGGATCAAAAGCTACAACAAGAATTAATGCAAAAGATCAATTAAAACAATAAGTACATCTGAGAAAATATATTATGCTTTCACAGGAGATTTGTTAAAAGAGAATAAATTCATCATACAGATTATCTGCTATAAATTATTTGCTTAATAAAATTTGATGGTGTAACTTCAGAAACACTGTAGTGGGGATTCAAACCTCAGACAGTTTCAGTATATTAATACACATGGAAGCATGTTTATGTATCTTGAATGTATCACCTTTTATTTCCTTAAGATATGCGAACCACCGGCTTTTCACACTTCCTAAGATGACAACCATACTCTCAGATAATGAAAAGGTATAGAAGCACTGCCATTCATACGCAGTAAGCAAAATCCACACCATCTCCATGAAGGCCAAGTGTTTGATGCCTACGCAGGTGGATATGGAAAAGGAGCAGGGAGAGATGAAATTAAATCCTTTGAACAGCAGTTCATAGACAGAAATATAATCCTACTCCTCTTACTGAAGTTTTCTCTTCTAGAGCCTAAAAAAAGTCTCTCCAAACCAAATAAAGAGATTTGGTGTCCCAAAACACCTCTGTGATGGACCAAGCCTCCCAGACCAGGTGCGAGCATCCTGTTCACCGCTTTGCAAATCAGCTAGCCCCACTGCAAAACACCTCCAGCCCACAGCACCATCATTATGTAAAACACAGTATCATGGAGAGAAGTCCAATGACTTGTTTTAAGAAATCAGAGCCTATTATTTCAATAAGTACTATTAAAAGCAACTCTTGAACAAACTTGCTTTAATTCTTATATCCAGCACTGGCAAACATCAGGAATAGCACGCAGGCCGCTGTCAGTCCAGCAGTGGGAACATGCTCAGAGCCAAAACCCACCTCCTCCCGACCACAGGGGTATCAATAAGCATAAGAGGAGTCATACAAAGTATGCGTTGATCAGAAAGCTGATATTAGCAGTGGGGCGGTTCTTGGAAAGGAACATTTGCAGTTAAACAGCATTTCACTTATTATATACTCATCTGGTGAAAATTCTATTTTTTCCTTATTTAATTTCAGAAAAGAGCAGTTTTAGGCTAGTACAACCACTTGCTCTGTGTATGAAGGTGGTGTACATGACAAATATACAGGAAGAAGTGAGCCTGATTTAGGGAACAAAGTTCAACTGTAAAGACAATGAGGGTAGTAGTTTCCCATGAGTTGTATTTGAAGTGCAGAAGTCTTTAAAAAGCAGCAAGAAGCATCATTGCTTTCTAGTGTCATTCAAATCTGTTCCATAACAATCATGACAGAAATACTACCTCCTGCTAAATTAAGAGATTTTGCAAATGTTTTATTAATACTACAAGTTAAATATAACCAAACTTTTGAAATTCTGGCCATCATTTTGCTGTAATTCTTCTAGTAGAAAAGTTTTGCCAGTCTTCATGCAAACTAGAGATCAAATATTCATTCCAAGCTGAATAAAATTCTAGTTAGCTTATTTGCATTTTCTCATAAATAAACCATGAATTATTGCTCAATTGACAGGGGACTTAATCTCTCAATTTGGCTTGAAATCACACGTTTTAGGGTCTGAAATTAAAACACTTCTCTTTCAGGCCTTAATTTAGTCTAAAAAGCCATCATCTTTTTCTTTCTTTTCTTCAATATATCTGAATTATAGAAGACAAACTTCTGAACATAGCAGGCATTTTTCCACAAAATACATACAGAACTGACATAACTAAGAGCTTTATTAGAACACTCTACAAACACAACAAAACTAAAGAGAGGGGATAAGTAATCTCCTAGCTGGATTAAAGACAGAATTATGCAAGTACTTACTTCAACAGTAAACTTTATAAGCTCATTGCCCATAACAGCTTAAGCACCAAGACCTAGTATTCCAGCTTTATGCTAATAATGACAGAGTGGCAGCTGCACAAGTTATTTTGTACACTTGTTTTCCAGAAACTACATTGAAATAGATCCTTTCTACAATAGACAACTGTTCAGCCATTGGATTTTCAAATTCAAGCCCAAAACATGGCAACATGGCATAAAAAAATAAAAATATACATATCTATATATATATATATATTGTACAGACTACCTCCAAAAGTGTCAGCTTCTAGGTCAACAGCAACAGAGTTCACATCTCAGTCATGAAAACGTAGTGTCTTGGGCTTTCTTATTTTTTAAACACTTAGCACATTTCACTTAACATCTTGAAGAAATAGTTTACATTTATGACTCTCTCTAATCCTGTGACCGATTTACACAAACAGCAGGGTAGCCCATGTGGTTTTCTTTTATTTTTTAAACCAGCTTCTAGCCGCCAAAAATCTTCAAGTGGGCTACTTCAATACTTCCAAAGGCTTTCAAATGACCTTACTTTACTTTTTAGAAGTGCAAGCTGATCCTCTGAAAAATCTTTGAGCAATAAGCTGTCTGAATTTTGACACAATCTCTTGTTTTTGAAACATTATTATTATTTTTTGCAAAAAAGTACTCAGATACACTCTAATACCTAGCCTGAAAAGTACTTAGGTACTTAGTTTGAATTTCTCTATCACTAAAATTACAGTATGGATGAAGATGCAATCAAGTAGTATCACAAAAGTTAAATTTCATAAAGCCAGTTAACATGAAATCAGAGAAAATCTGATGTGGTGATCTGTAGTTATCCTAGCTGGAAATGTAATTAGCTGAGTCAAACAAAATAATCATGGCCTTTCATAGTCTGCAGATAGAGATTAAGACCAATTTTGTTTCAAATCTTCTAAAATAATTATTTCGATCACCCCTTCACCCCCACCCGAGTTCTTCTATTTTTATGGTTAGATTGCAAAGCCAGAGGCTTCAAACTTGGTATAACAAAATTAGTTAGTCTAAAAAGACATATCAACAACAAATAGACTTTAGCTAATCACAAATGGCAAATACGTTCTGTTACAGGTAGGTGACTGATGCCTTCACAAAATTAGAAGACTCCTATCAGATACTGCTTTTGGCATCTTCACCCTAAATTAATCTCACTTAACTGTCAGTAACTGACTGCTTGATACCCAGGCAAGGGAGAAAGACTAGCAAGACCCCAGAGCAAGGTAAAGTGCAGGCAGGAAGAACTGCTTCGCTTCATTTACCATTGCCAACTCAAGTGTGACCCAGATGCCCTAGGAAGTCACCCAAAATTAGGAGGGATTGGCTGGCTCCTTGCATGTGCTTCCATGCCATAACACTGAAAATACAGTAATTGATTTTATTTTATACCACTACTTTTAAAAAAAATAAATACTTTTCATTTTATCTAGTCCAGTGTAAGTACCCATTGCTGTGTGGCATGTAAACCAGGACAGAATGGGGCGCCCAAAAACCCAGCTTCTAGCTGCAGCTTTCATGAAGAATCAGTGCAGCATTTAGGAGTTCAAAGGTGGAAGCACTCAGAGCTGCATTAGAACAGAAGGCAAAATGGAAAGCACAAGCAGTACTTAATATTAGCAAAAACATGTTCAACATGCTTCAATGCACCCTATTTTGCAGAAGGATTTCCTGAAGTCAAGCAGAAAGCCACAGGGGCCCACAGTCCTGCAATCGGGGAACACCCTCACACATAACAATTTAGCAGAATTGACCACACACACTTTTTGGCTGCCTGTATCAGTTGCGTTTTCCTGAAGCAGCAAAACTAACAGAAAGTGGAGCGCATTATACGCTACCAGCTCAGCACAGCTTGTGCGGCTTGACCTGCAAGCACGTGCAAAATGGCCTGGCCTTCACCACATCACTTATGCCGGTGCTACTCGTAGCTACCACACAGCGCCATGACCAATCTGAACATTTGTCCCTCTGTTTTCACCTGCCATGGGGAGCGAAACTCCTCTGGACACCGCTCTGGCACACCGCTCAACACCTCCCCTTCCCTCAGAAGGCAGGATAACTGCAGCTCAGACAGCTTGGTCGGCCAGAAACGATGCTCCTGAAGAGGAGTTTTGGACTGCCTTAGGAAACAGGATTCAAAGGCAACAAAAACAGAGCAGAGGCTCCGCAGCCGTAGCACATAAAACCCTCTTTGCGAGAGTTTGCTGACTCTACCATACAACTGCTTAATCAAGTAGATATATTTTTTTCTGCAAGATGTAATAGGCAAGTAGGAAATGAAATATATACAAAATATGCACCTTGCCATGCTTTTCCAACAGCACTGCCCCATCGCTTGCTATTAAAAACCCTGTGATGCTGACATGCTTTTGTTAAGCTTTATTGCAAAAGGATTTTTGTTTTAATAATTCTGGTCTCTAAGTTCAAGAGCCAAGTCCCTTTGAAAATCTGGATGCTTTTTAAAAAAGACATGAGTATGGCCTCAGATAACATAACTTTATGATTTTATTCTGAAAATACTGACCTTTATACTTATTAAATAGATCAAAGGGAAGAGTTAAATTTTACCTGTTCTCTTGGGAGAAATTTCAGAGGCTGGTCCTGCAAATGCTTCTGTACTTACCCACACAGATGGAATAAAGTTTTACAAATTAAATTGGACTCTCCCCCTCTGTTGAAAGTTGGTTGCACCGCACTTTCCCTAACTGGGATTTTTAGGCAGTATTACTGAATAGTATTTCCCTCCCATCTCAAAACTGGGATTAGAGATAAAATTTTAACTTGTATAGAATTTTAAGCACCTCTACATTTAGGCATTGTTGAATTGATTTAAATTTTGAAGTTTTAACTCAAACATATGCAGAGTGTTTATTTCTGGTAGTACTAAAAAAGCTGATCAAGCTGTAGATTCATGATGAGCAGAAATCCTATCCTCTGGTCCATGTAATTGATCATTTAGTCTTCTTTCTTTAAATCATAACTTGAAATCTGCAAATGCTCACTGGAGCATTCACTTAAAACACAGGCCTGGACTTTACAGTGCTCTAGAATAAATTCATGGTTTTATATTTGTTAATTTTGAGATTTTCCCCAGTAACAGTAAACTGGGACAAAAAAGCTTGATATGTAACAAATAACGTTACTATTTTGTCAGTCAGGCTTTCTGCATAGTCCATCTACATAGACATTTGTTTTCATTATTAGTATCTTATTTTCTCCCCTCAAAACTTAAATATATTCTAAACAGCATATGTGAACACTTAAATCTTTTGGTCAACTCATTCGTAGAGAAAAATGGTGCTCCATTCAATGCAATTACATTGGGATCAGTAACCTCTCGGGTTGAAAATAGGGAATGGTAGAAGAAAATAGCTTCTGATTAAAATAAGCATTTGCAATTGTTTCCACTTGCATTCATTACCTGGAAGCTTTGATATGGTAGAAAGGTTGGGAATAATTTTGCATTCAAATGTTTTTAATCAACTGAAGGCCAAATCTTTACCAACTGTTGATTCTGATGAGATAAGTATCATATTTGAGCTAACAAAACCAGGAGATTTTGGTCAGACAAATGTGGCTCCAGAAGACACCAAAACAGAATTAGACCAAGTCTAATATCTTGGGGGTAAAAGGAGGAATGAAAACATATCCTTGGAGTGTCTACCAGAAAGCGCATCCTCAGAGCCTACACAGGTACTGTGCAGCCAGGCAGCTCTTTTGGCAGTCCCAAAAACCTAGTGGGACACAAGAGACTCCAGACATGCACCCGCCTGCTTCTCAACAGGCAAAGATTAATGGCATGTATGAGGAATGAAGACACCGCACTACCTCGCAACGGGGAGAAGAGCACTCACAAATGACAGGGCAGTAATTCACTGTAAACAGGCAAGATATGGCTCCCAACCCAGGAAGCAAGTTTTTCTGCTCCTGAAACAGCAGTCACAGCTGCAGTTATGAAAATGGGCAATGTTAACAAAATAAGAAAAAGAGCGAAAACATAGCTAAAGGCAGTTGAAAGAAATATTAAAAAGTTGCTTGCAAGCAATGTTTTTTCTTCAAAGGGCCAAATCCTTCTAGTCTTTCTCTTCCTAATCCCTCTGAAGGTGTAGAGTGCATATTTGAAGCTTCAAGTTATACTTATTGCATAATTACTTAAAACACTAAGTCACTTGTACTTGCAAATACTTTTTCAAAATCAAATTTGTACAGTTATATTTAATACTTATCTACCAAAATAAGCTAAATTAGTGACAGTCTTGCATAACTTGAGTTCAAAAGTTGCCATGAGTAAAGATGAGCATCTGCATCTAACAGTGTTGTGAGGATACATCTCTGTAGACAGCTACTATTTTATGGTTACAATTGTTTTACTGCAATCAAATACATCAATTAAGCTCCTTCATAGGATAAAAAGGGCACATAAACATTAAGGTGAGAAGCATGACATTCTGAAGTATCTTCTTTTAATATATATTCTTTAAATATAAATAGCAAAAAAAACAACCACAGGCTTAAAACACAGGCTGACAACATTCAAAAGGGCTAAATTTTAAGATTCGTCCTCAGCTATTATGCACTCATTAATACACATTTTCAATCGACATCTTCAAAAAGATTCTTATTTTAATGAAATAATGCCATAAAGTTTTAATTTTAATTCCAGTCTCAACAGCTATAACCACAAATCCCCAACATGTAATAAATTACAACATTTAATATCTTGTTATAACTTTTTTTAAAACTAATGCTTACACTTGTTATCACCCAGTTCTCTGCCTTCCTGCCCTAAGAATTTCTAGCCATTCATAGCAATTTCACCAGCTATCCCCAAGCTCAGGGAGGGGTAGCAACAACTCTGGCTGAGCGTGCCAAGGGAAAACATTACAAAGGTCCTTTACACAGTCATAACTATATTTTTTTCCAATGCATTACAACTAAATATGCTCATTTTGTTAGTATTTTCTTGATAATAAATATCCCATCCTGTTCTTGTCTGTATGATATTGTTCCCTTCAGTCTCCCTTGTTTATGCACAGGCAGACACACACCCCCACGGCAAAGGACTCTGTTAAGACAATCCCTAAAAAGCATCGGGGCTGCCACGCCACGAGGCAAAGAGACGCCTACGCCTAGTCCCCAACATGCCACCTGCTGTGACTGTTTAAGCCCCAGAGCAAGCGCCAGGCAGCCGCTGCACTAAAGCCATGGGGAGGAGACGGACTCCAGCACACGCCACGTCAGCACAGACCCAGGCTCACCAGCTCGCAGTTGGGACAGATGTGGGGTGAGCTACGAGCTAGCCGTCTGTAAGATGCAGTCAATCTCTTAAGTGTTGGTGTGGCCAAGTTAAGGTCAGTAACATGGACAGGAAAGATCGTTAGTCATCCTGCTGGGCAGGCCTAGACCAGGTCCACAGAAGAAGCTTCAAAGAACTGCAAGTTACTTGTGAAAGGGACATGGCCTTTATAAATACTTTTAATTTGAAATATTAACTCCTTTTTGTCCAAATGAGAAACTTATTGCATTCATTTGATGCATTCATTTGCCAGGTAATCTGCAGTAGGTGATACCTAACTGAGCATAATATTGATTAATGCGATTAGGGTGGAAACACCACTATCTGAATCAGATTGGCCTATCAGTCTTACTGTGAGTAGAATGTTTTGCGTATATACAATACCTCTGGATACAACACTTTTTTTAATCTGACTGCACAGGAGCATAGCAATTGTTTATCAGAAAGGTGCCTACTCTGGATAAAAACAGTCATGCAATTAACTGAAAACTGGAGAAGCAATAAATGTTGTAACTTATTAAATTACATTTGCAAGGGAATGTCTAAGTATTTAATTAGCATTTGACAAGAGTGCTTAAGCAAGAAAGTTATAGCTTTTCAAAATATCAATTAGTATTTTTTAGCAATAAATTATTATCCTATTATCTTGGTATGGCACTTTTGTTAAATGCCATTTGAAAGATTGCCATCTTTACAGCCAGGACAACAGTGGCAGTTCATTTGGAGAAATAGCAGCCTACTTCTACACCCACATTAAGAGCCAGTTACTTCTTTAACTGTAGTTCATCATCTTCAATCACAACTTATCTTTTTTCAGGCACGAATTCTTTGATTCATTAACCTTTCCTCTTCCCGTAGAGGAAAGAGATGCTACTTACATAAAATCAAGTTACAGGTGCTAAGATAGTATTTGCTGCTTCTTTGATTGCTAATGCTCATTGAATTCTCAGGGCAGAAAAAGGCTGTCCTTTACAAAACATAAGGCATGTCTGAGAGCTAGGATTATGCCCTCTGTCTATCATTTTCTGAGAGCCTTTCTACTAGAGCACTCAATTAACTGACTGTTGTTAAACTGAATGGCATAAACTCAAGTATATCCTAGTCATCATTCTATTAAATGTGCTTATAACCTTAACAACCTGAGCAAACCTGGGCTCTTCGATCAGACTAGCATGTACAAATGTACAAAAAGTAAAGATGAGGTAAAAGCCCAAAAATGGAAACTCCGAGTACACGAGCCCTGACTTGCACATGCAGCAAGCACTACTGATGCTTCAGCTACATTTTTCAGAGGAAACAAACCTAGAGGAAACATAAGAAAATGCAATCATCTTTGGACCTGAAAAGGTAAAACCATCCATAATGAATAATGTCAACAAATATCAGTCTGGCGATCTAGCAATTCCTTTTGACAATGTTTGCTTTAAATGAAGCAAAAAATATAGATGCATGGGTGAAAATAGCCAATTTCAAACACATTTCTGAGGTCACTTCTGCAGATCACTGTAGATATGACCATTACTTTCCTAAGCCCCTGGCAAAAAAAAAAAAAAAAAAATCCACTCTTGGCATTGGTTAAAAATAAGCAGATATTAGAAGGAGATAATTCAGCTACATCACTAATTCCAGCATAAAAGGGAAATAGACCTTAAAACTTAAGAGCAGTCTAGAATAATTTAGCAGTTCCTAAACTGTGTTTGCTTTTCTTACCAGCCCTGACGTCGTCTTTCTGCTGTATCTCCATTTAACAACAGGATTGTTGAGGAGGAGGTTAGTTTTGCCTGAGGTGAGGGGTGAGGAGGACTGAGAAAAGTGTCAAGAACATCATTTCCTCACTAACAAAGTCACAAGTTCAATTCTCTGTTCGTTCCAGTTAGATGCACAGTCTTGCGCAATGTGCGAGAGGAGGTGGTGTCATTTACACATTTGCAGAATGTTGCCTTGGAAAAAGCTGGCAATTCTTTGAAAAATAGAATCAGGCTTGAGCACTGAATACAGGATAACATTACTACCTTGTCTCATTTGCTTCCAACAGAGCAATTTAGTTGAGACTGCAGCCTTGGTTAGCAGGCATGCTAATTGCGAGGAGATGGAAGGCACCGTCTCCAACTTCCAGACAATCCTGAATCAAAAGAAGAGCTCCCTAAGCATGGCTGAGTGCAGGGCATTTCCTACGGGCCCCTAACAATCAAATAGCAATGGACAAGCCTAATAGCTTGTTGAAGAATAAAACAGAAAAAAGATAATCATTAGGAGTGATTAAGATTACCGTACTGTAATTCATCTGCTTTAAATAGGTTGCCTTTTAATTTCTATATTTAACTTTTCCTGCAATATGGAAGACTGCTGTTTCTGAACTGTATGTTTCATCTTCCACACCTTTTCCTTTCTTGCTTTTATCCTTTGTTGCTTAAATGGAATTCACCCCTCTTGTTTTCATTTTCTGTTGTACCTCTAAACATCCTTCACTCTGTGGTCTATACTCATTACATCTTGTCCAGCTTGTAAGGACCCAGAATCACCAGGTGTGCTGATCATGCTCAGGGACTTCCCCATAGCCTTTGTACATCTTCGCTGCTGGGGCCCATCCAGCAGCGGACTCAGCACTGACTTCCTCAGTCACCAAAAGCTCCTGCCCAAGATCACCAGCAAGCACCCGCTCCAACTCCCCTTGCTGCCATTAGACACACTCCTCAAAGCATCCACCTATCCCTGACACCTCAGACCTGGACCGCTGCCAGCCTATCTGCTCCCAGCATCCTGGACTCAATCTTCTCTCTCCCTTCTCTGTAGGGAAAAGTATATGACCTTTCTCCAGGATCATGCAGTTCTCCACTCCTCAGGAACCACGAGGGATATGAGCAAGAAGCCACAGAAAAGCTTCACAGACTTCTAAACTTCTCCCTATCTGAAGATAGCAAATGCAGAAAAAGACAAAACCTTTGATAAAAATAAATTCCTGAACACAATGTCCTTTCCTCTGGTCCTCCATGCCCTTGAGGGTTCCCAGGGACCATCTGTATTCAGGAAGCCAGTGTGTGACACTCCTGGAGCAGCTCACCTTCAGCTGATGGAAACCGCTGAAGAGAGCAAGCGATTCACCTCCTGCTCCTTTGCAGTCTTTGAGGCCTCTGGTTACGTGGTGCCAGATCATTGTCTCTCTGCCGGCATCACAGACCCCTGCAGGTGACCTCATTGCCAGGGTAGCCTCTTCCCTGACAACTCGATTTTCATCACTAAGAGCTGGGTTATCTCAGACATTTGTATTAAAATAGAAGATCATCTGCATTAAATGACCTTCTCTTATTAGGACTTTGCTCTCGTTTCAGCAAAACAGAAGAGAGCAAGGACCAGAGAAGGTAACAGACCACACAACCAAAATAAAGGCAACAGTTTAGGAGAGCTGGATACAGTTCACTGGGAAGGACATATGAACTCTTGATGCAGAGATATTCATGTCAGAGGGCTGCTCCAGTATATGGGAAGCAGCAATAAACTCTTTCCCTAGATATGCTGTGCTGTAAACTGACGATTAATTTAAGTTGCATAGAACTAATGCTAGAGTATTAGTTGAAGTGAAAGAGTTCCCAGGAACTAGTCTTAATTAGTATTCTCTAATTAATGATTGTTTCAGGCTACCAGTTTTAAAAAATATCCAGAGAAACAGAAAATAAGGGTCTACAGATGCATTTTATACTCATTAGCTTAAAAGTGTCCATAACAGCATCTTCATTTCTTTTCTGCTATGCCACCTCCATACATTCAGCTATATGCCAGGAATTCAACTCATCTAAATATAATTACTCCAAAAGGTCTAACATCCAAATTAGCTGTTTTAGCTCTGAAGCCAATGAAGAGACACAGATAACTCCAGAGAAATGCAATAAATTGCCTTCTGAAAGCACCTATATCTTTCTATTAAAAAGAGAAGTCTGGAAGACAGACAGACTAGACTTTAAAGTTTTAGATGCTAAACTTAAGTGGATCACACCTTCATTAGGAAATAAAGGCATACAACTTCATGACAGATTTGCACTTCTGCTGTATGCACTTTTTTTTTTTAAAGGGTTTTTCATCCTGTCATAAGCTATCAACCTGGGGAAGCAAGTGTCCAGTCCTCTTGGGTCTCTGGTGCTGGTCACAGCTGGACCAGAGGGTCAGGGCTAGGCTGGTGCAAGTGTGTGCTCTGTACAGAATTGGCAACCTTGTCACAGAACCACCACTCCAGAACAGAAATCACTGCTCATCCACTACACCCCTCCCACTTCATAAATAAATTTTAAGTTTTATGTCAGAGTGGCATGATTCTTTCCTTGCACCTACCCCAATCTAAATCTCCCCCACCTCTCCAAGAGGATTAGGAATCTGTAGCAGGAGAAAAGTTTTAAAAAAATAAAAAAAACAAAAATAATAAATACAGAACATATTTCATTTGTAAATCTACACTTTATTTTGAGCAAAAGAGCTACTTGGAGAGAAAAAAATTAACTATAGCTTTGACCTTAGTTACTTGAGTCAAGAGTAATAATAGTAATGAAGAAGTCTGGTAAAAGACAAGGAGTACAGAGTAGAAATTGATTTTGTTTTCACATTAAGTAAAGGAGTTTAAAAATGTTGAATGCATTACATTTAGGGATTAGAGACATTAGTAGCAGATGCCAAGTGATTTAGAGAAGCAGGTAGATTAACCAGAAGCTTGTTGTTTTTGTTACTGCTAAGTTATTACCTTACTTTTTAACAGAAAATTCAGAAAGCCATCTAGACATGCGAAAGATGAAGCCTGAAATCTAGTTAGAAGACATGTTTTCTTGTTAGTTTGATGAGGAAGCAGATTTGGCCCAGGTTATAGGTATCCATATCACCAAGTTATCATCACGTGTCAGCCTATCAACTCCAACAGAACAATCTGAGAAACAAGCATTAGGCTTCAAATCTAGAACTTCAGATCTCCATCACCTTTAGTTACCATTTAAGTTTGGGTGATGCAGAACTCTCTTCACTGGCGTCAGACATATTGAAAGCAAAGTGGTATTAGTATAGTGAGCATAGGAAAATACAACTGCTGTGTATATTGTACATACATAAGGTAATTAGATTGGAAGGCACCTCAGGAGATATCTAGTCCAAGCTCCTGCAAAAGCAGGGCCTGCTGTGAGGTCAGACCAGGTTGCTGAGGGTCTCAAGCATGGAGACTGCACCACCTCTGTGCAGCCTGCTGCATGGCCTGACTGTCCTCGCAGGGAGGAGACTTCTCGTATCTAGACAAGTCCCCTCTTGTTCCAGCTTAGGCCTTTTGCCTCTCATCCTCCCATCGCCCACCAGAGAAGCCTGACTTCATCTCTGTAACCTCCCCATAGGTACTGGAGGGCTGGTATTACACCCACCTCACCCCCATCCCCCAAGCCTTTCTTTCTCCATGATGAAAGAGCCCAGCTCCTTCACAGGACCTGTGCTCCAGCTTTGTGCTCACACTGGTGCCCCTCCACCCACTTTTCTCTAGTTTATTGATGCCTCTCCTGTATCAGGGTCCCAAAATTGGACACAGCATTCTGTACGTGGTCTAACCTGCACTGAGTAGAAGCAGATAATTACATCCCTCCATCTACTGGCTGTGCTCCTGTTTGTACAGCCCAGGCAAGGGCAGCAGGGCTCAACCCCAGCCTGCATCATTGCAAGGAGTTATTCTGTCCCATGTGCAGCACTGTTTGTCCTGTTGAATTTCACAAGGTCCCTGTCAGCCCATTCCTCCAGCATGTCTAGGTCCCTCTGGATGGCAGCCCCACCCTGAAGTGTATTTACTGGCCCCTCCAGTTTGAGGTCACCTGCAAACTGGATGAGCAAGCACTCCATCGCCTCCTCCAGGTCATTGATACAGATGTTAAACAAGACATACAGACCCTGCAGCACTCCATTTGGTACTGGCCTCCAGACAGTATGAGCCACTAACCACAACCCCCCAAGTCCCACCATGCAATCAGATTTTATGCATTAGTTGTCCAGCCAGCAACATCTTATCTTGGTACAAGAATGTTGTGGGAGACTGTCTCAAAAACCTTGCTAAAGCCAAGGTAAATGCCATCCACTACTTTCCCTCTTCCACAAATGGAGCCATTTTATCTCAAAGCAATCAGGTTCATACATGATCTATGCTCATACACACATAGAAGTCACAATATTGACCACTGGTCATGACAGAATTATCATATTAGACCGCTTATGACAGTAATCTTCAAAGAGTCTCAGTTATATCTTATTTGATCAAATCTATTGATATTCTAGTATGCAGGTTATGTTCACCACTATTTTTCTCTCAGGCTTTGGGGTATAAATACATTTCTATATATTCATGTACATTATAGCTGACCAGCTTGTTAGTGTCACGAAAACAGAAAATTGATTTAGTTGTCTGAGCTACTACATGATTCCTAGCAAGTGTCAGCTTCTGTTTTGCAATATGACAAAAATATAACAAATTCAGGCCAGACTCATCATTCAGATGACAATAGCAACTTCTCTTTCACCACAGAAAGAAAGAGGAATTGACCTTAAATCTATAGGAAACTATCCTGATCTCATTTAAACCTACCTAAATCAAATTCAGCTTTCCTGAATTTGTTATATATTTGTGGTGATTTAAGAAAGTTTAGCTGAATTACTAGAGAGAGTTTTAGGCACCTGTGAATATGTGAAGAAATATATGGTAAAAATTAGGAAAGTTCCAAAGAAAGAAGTCTGCAGAACATGAAACATGAGAAAAGACTGGAGAAACTGGGTTGTTTCAGGTAGAGAAGACCATGGGGAAACGAGATAACAATCCTCAAATATATAAAAGGTAGCTGCCAAGATGAAAGGAATAGATTGTTCTGCAAGACCACTGCACACAGAACAAGAAATAATACTCCAAAATTGCAAAGGAGACTGATTAGATTTTAAAGCAAAAACGTTCTGATCTTAATGATAGTTAAGTAATCAAATAGATTGTCTACTGAGATTACAGCATCCACAGCCTTTGAGGCTTTTAGGTGTTAGACAAGCATCTGTCAGATATAATTGACCCCATCTTGCTGCAGAGATATCTTCAGTGAAGTTTCTTCTTTCATTCACTGATTCTATGACATTGTTCTTTATTTTTTCCTAACTGAAAACACTGTTCATTTGAATCTGTACATTAAGAACTTATTTCATATGGGGTCATGTGCCTAACTCTAGTACAGCATTTGAACACACACATATGACTTGCTGATGATTTGCCATTACAAAGCAAAGCTTTGTAAACAGAAGGCCAAATTCCATTCTGGTTTCTCTTAAACAAAATGCCATAAATATTGTTAAGAGCAACTCCCAAAGGTCTTTGCTACAATACCATACCTGCCATATAAAAATATGCATGCCCGAGAAAACAAAGTAGCAATAAACCCTACAGCAGTATTAAAGTAAACCAAATGCCTTTATTAGATTTAATAACTTCTGGGTATCAACAGATGGAAAATGACACTATTTCTGTTAGGTTTAACTGACTGTTGAAACACTTTTGGTATTGATATTTAGGAATATATACAGAGAGAGAGCTTGTAATTTATTAGTATTTGGTCAGTTGTCATCTGCTGGAATGAAGACATGCAGACAGTCCTAAACCACACTACTCTGACCTTTTCAAGATTTTCAAATTTTAGTTGTTGGCCATTCCTTTTGTTTCCTCTGTCTGTAACCTTAATATTCTGTGAGCAATAGAAGAATGGGATGGTTGTCTATTCCAAGCAAATATGTTGTAAAGGTTAAAGTAGTATAAGAGATTGCTGCTGTTTTTTCTGTCATTTGCAAGCAACGCTGGAAGTCGTGACTCTAAGGTGCTACTCAGATGAGACTCTAATGGAACTAGAGAGTGGCAGAACTTTCACTTCATTTTCATAATAACGAGGTTTACAAATGTTGGTTTAAGCCTGTTCTCAGCAATCTCTTAGAAGCATGTGATAGCTTATGAGTAGTCCAGTCAATGCTAATGCAGTGCTTGAATGCTTCATTTTTAAGCCTTTTAATAGCAATACAGGCATAGGTGTTTAACTAAACATAAAAGTTTAATTTCATATTAATATATACAATATCACATGAAGTGACTTTTTCAACATGGTCTTACGAGCAGGCATGTATTCGGATGTCATATTGAATCAAGACCTAAACATTATCTTTTTATATTTCTTAGAGACATTAACTTTGTTCATATTGGCAGGAAGAGCGGGGTTAATTCCCACTGAAAGCTTAAAATATGGCTTGAAACATGAAAAGCTTGAAATGTGGCTAAACAATATATTTGTTGCACATTCCTACCAAGTAAAAAACAAAGCTGTAACCTGTCACAAATTCAAAAGAAGTAAACTAAGAATTTCTAACACCATTAAAAATATTCATCAACATGAAACTGTAAAATACTTTACTTCTAATTATAGAAAAATATTGCCCACTGTATTTGCCTTCAATAAAGAAAAAATGGAATATCAACTTCCCCACCAATCTAAATGGAAAGGAACCACAAAGTTTTTTTAGTCCAGAAGTACAGACAATGACAAGGCAAAGCGACCCTTCTACTTGGAACTAGCTGTTGCACAGCTGCTGCTGAAGGCAGTTATAAGGGCTCGGCTGCGGGATGTCCCCTGCCCTGGGCAGCCGGCCCCTTCCCACCCCAGCTCTGGCAGAGCTTGGGGAGGCCACAGGACGAGGCTGGGGCAACGCTGGGAAACGAGCCCCAACCAGCCCCGGCCAATGCCAGCCCAGGCCCTGCGCTGCCGGGACAACACCAGCCCACAATCACAGCAAAAGCCCTGGTTGAATTACCTTTTTGCTATGGATGCTCACTTTTTATAGTTAAGCATTCAATGACAACTAAGCCAGAGGAAAGCGGTTTTGCATTTGCTCTTTTCATGCAAGTGTAGCTTTAACAAAAAATTTAATCAACTGCAGTGTGAAGCACTAATAAAGCACTGTTTCCCTCCAAAATTTTCAAATTAAAGCCAGCAGAGAAAAAAAAATTTTCAACAAAAATATCCAAGTGGTATAATTTTGCTCATAAAATTTCCCCTTGACTGAATGCATCCCCAAGAAGATGAAACCAAACTAAAGATAGCAGCTCATGGGAACTTCCAGTCTTAGTAGAATCAGAAAATAGCTGCTGCTAACCCGGAACCTCCTGAAACTGAGATGTTATGCCTCCTACACAAAGTTTTAGCAAACTATTTCTTTTAGCATTTCTTTCTTTTTTAGCATTATTTCTTTCTAGCATTTACTTGGAAACTAAATATATTATACATAGCTAGAAATTGAACAAAATACCCATGCTGAGGATTAATAATCCTTACAGAAACACACTATCAACATTCAATTTTAATGTCAAGTAACATCTCATTAGAACATTTATCAAAATGGTTACCTATTTCCAGAAGTTAGCTAAGACTGGAAACCTCTGCCTATCATGTGCTGTTAAATAGCCTTAATGCACATATATGAGACATACTAAACCTTATCCACTCTTCCTGAGAAGCTGATAACAATCATGGGTTTTAGTCTCATTAGTTAGAGAAAGCTGGACTGGAGAAAGGAGAACTGACATGCTCCATTCAAACTCAAAGTAGAAAGAAAATATAAAGTATAATGTAACTTAAAGCAGGAGATCTGTCACTTAGAAATACAAACAGTCTCCCCAAAACTTTTATAATCATGGGAATGTAGAGTGTATACTGAAGTGCATGCAGTTAGAACACATTATTCGTTTTCTGCTCATTTGTTTCCAGATAATGAGCCTAGCGTGTAAAAAAACAAAACAAACAACCCCCCCCACACACACACACACCACTTGGCTTCACAAACCAATTTGTATAATTTAGTCAAGCATGAAGCCAACAGGAGTTTTCCACCACAGAAAGTCCCCCCACACACACACTTTGGGCCATATTTTGCCCTCAGTTATCCAGATTTGGCCACCACGACATGAATGAAGAGACACCCTCCTCATTTGCAGACCTCACAGGGGACTTCCTAGAACATTATGAAGTTACTGCAAAATATCCTCACAGCATTTGTCTTAGCTCTCCTACAACATTTTATGGGGATCCATACATATACCAAGATAATGTGGAGAGCAGGTAACAGCAGGACAGTCAGTGTTGTGTACAGTTAAGGAATTCATAATCACCAAAAACACTTGGATATCCAGTTCATATTAACTTCCTAATTCTGAAGATTCCTCCAAAAAAAGGTCAGAGGTGGCAGAAAGAGCCATCTTCCTTGTTAGCTGTCTCAGTCTTTGAAACAAACATAAAAATGTCACAGGAGATTATTTACCTATAAAGCTGTATTTCACTTCTGAAGCAGTGAATTCCAGGTGGGGGAAAAAAGAAAAGCGACTTGACACTCAGCAATTTTGTGCATGGCACCAGATTCCCCAAATATTTGTATGTACAGGAAGATGCACAGAAAGACCAATGATGTTCAGCAGCCACCAGGACCTCCACTCTGTGTGATGGTTATGAATTGAGAGGGCAGAAGTGAAGAAGCAACCAAAAGGGTTGTTATACAATGACTACTCATGCAAATGGGTCTTGGATTTTTTTTTTTTTTTTCCAGTCCACAGATATTCTTGCTAACAAACTCCACTCTCGCAAATCTCCTTGGGGGAAGGTAAGCATGGGCTACCATCAAAGCAAATTCTTAGCTGCTTTTTGATTGAACAGTCATGACTGTTTTACTGCACTTGGAAAGTAAACAGTACCTGTAATAGCAATTCACTCCATCTGAGAGTTTTACTCCTGAATTACTGCTGAACCTGAACAAGAAACAGATGGAACTGAGCATTACCTGAATACTGCCAATACCCCTATTTTAATTCTGTCCACGGTTTTATACATAGAAATGTGTACATGGGCTGCAGAGATCATCCATGAACACAGAATGAATATCTAGTATTTGTCAGATTTCTTGCACGTGTACTTATAAATCAAGTTTTACAGATACTCTGAAGTTTGATACTTCCTGGAAATGTGGGACTCGTCTGGTGCGTGCAAGTCATGCTCTTTGCACAGAAGTGGCAGACCAACACTTCCTGACTGTGCAGGATATATATATCCTGTGCACGAGCGGATCACCACACCAGCACACATGGCAATTCATGCTTCCCAAAAGCACTGACTTTCACACACCTGCTGTGTGCTCCATAGAACTGAACTGCACATGCACACACACCTCTGCCAAGGGCACAACAAGGATGCCGTGATGTCCCACAGCCCATTTGGGCCTCTTGCTCAAAACTAGAGGTAAAAATCTAAAATTTGAGGAGATGGCAAAAGGATCTCTCCCCCTCTCTCACCACCAGTGGAGGCCTGTCCCAAACCTCATAATTCAGTGAGGGCAATAGCTTTAGAAATGAAGTATTACTTAAAATCGCTCTTTGGCTTAAGAACGATATGAGGTATTTCATGATGTTGCCGTTTACTTTGTTTTCTTGGGTTTGGGACAGGAATATTGAGATCAGTATCAAGGCTGCTGCTAGTTTTCTCTGCATGGAAGAGTCGGGTTTTCTAACTTTGCTACCGTACACAGCAGGGAGGATGAGCACTTGTTCATGCCAGTTTCTCACACATGTTAAAGCTTTGTTAGAAACACCCACCCTTCCTAACATCTGCCTCTCACCCACTCAGATGCAAGCAGCCTTTCAGATGCTATTTATAACACGACCAATGGTTTGCAGGGAAACAGTATTTCCGTAGTGATTATTATTAGAGCATCTTGTAAAAATTCTTTCATGTTTATATTCACACAAAAGGAATTAGGCATGACTGGGTATCTTGAAATGTTAATTCAAAGTAAATAAAGCATGTTAACTTGAAACATTATTTGGTATTTATGCTAAACTACTGTTTAAATACAGCTATGAAACAAAACCATGGTTCACAGTTTTGCTGGAGGAGCACAGGCACATTCTAAAAGTTGACTAAATATTTCCTAACTTTTTTAAACACCCCTCAGTAAAGCTCACTGTTACCTTATCAACAGTTGTCCAAAACTAAAACAAAAGATTTTTGGCATACATGGACAGCATTTCACTTATGACCTTATATCCTACTCTACTTTGAATCTCACAACATGCAGAAGCTAACCCTTAAAAGAAAAAAAAAAAAAGAGAAAGCATGGATTATGATTAGAAAATTAAATCCACAGAATTTGATGCTTCTTCTCTGCACAAGAATCAGATATTGGTTGAAAGGATCCATCCATTCACTTGTACATTTCAAAAATTTGGTTTATTTGTAATTTCCTGCCCTAACAGCTCACTGAAAACTCTTTTACCAATACTTGGAAAAATTAAAAATGCCATTAAACATTTCAATAGGTAGCAGAAGAATAGTTTGTGGGTCTTTAAGGACATCCGTTACTGTAGACTAGCTATATCTGTTTCATAGCAAGATGTATAAAGTACTTAAAAAACAGACTTGGATTAAGAAGCTAAAATGGCAGTTCTTTGTTATTATCCTCATGAATTGTCACCCTGTCTTTCAGCCTTTTGTATTCTGATAATCCAAATCTTTAAATCCTTCAAGAACTCATTTGAGGGTTTGGGGTTAAGAATGATTTAGCTCAACAAAAATGCTAACATTCTTTCCTCAAGTCTATGCTTTGATGATTAGACATGAAAGAATTTTTTTTTTAAATACGTGTATATGATTACAGAAAAAAACAGTTTGAATGAATGAATAGCATTGTGCAAACACATTCCAGAAGAAAGCCTGAAGAGATAGTGTAGAGTTGTTACTCTACTGATAACTATTTACTTTTCTTTCAAATATGTTTTTATGAATTTAAAATGTATCAAGTTTGTTTCTCAAAAAAGAAGAAACACATGGCAGAATCACCTCTTACACACTGTTTTCTAGTCTAATAAAGCAGTTAAATTACTGGTTGTGGTGCCAAAAAACTGGATACGTGCAAAGAGTTGACATTGTGAGCAGTCTGGCATTAACACAAAGCAGCTCTGTTAAGTATTAGTAAAGAAAAGACAAAAACTGAAATCAGAGCTGATTAGCACTGAGCTCCTGGATGGGCACTGCAAGGTGAAGGGAGAGTCTAAGGCAGCTTATGTGCTCTAACAGTGAAACAGCTCAGAGTTGTCTCCCCAGTGTCTACCTGGGCAGCCTGCAAAGCAATTGTGTGCGTTTTGCTGCTTTGCTTTTGAAAAGGAAGATCATGGAAAGTTGAGGAGTATTGCCTGGTTTTCAGCCAAAGCTTGCGGAGTCCAACAGCACATGCCCACACACCAGCGGCACTTCACTAACTCTCCATGGTGGGCAGACCTGTTCACCCACAGTTTTACCTCAGACTTGAGAACAGCTGCAAGCTAGAAGTTAAATCAAAAGTGTTGAGAGCTTTCCAACACACAAAGCAGTATTGCACATAAGCAGCTTTAAATATATATAAAACAGCTGCCAGAAATTTAGCTAGCTTTTTCAAAAGCATATTGGCCGGGCTCATATCATTAGTGGTATCTGTGCAGTTTATCTTTTGTGAACTTTTTAGTATGAAAAAAATAAAGAGTTCTGGTCTCTCTATATGACAGTCTAACAGTGCTTTGGAGAATTTGTGCAGATCTGCTTGCATATTTGTGCAGAAGTAGACCCCAAAACCCAGCCCACAGTCTTGGTTTTGTAATAATTTGGTCTGTGAAATAAATACTTTACAAGAGATCTTCAAAGGACCTGTGGAAATGCTCTGAGGCTTCAATATGAAATTGAGTACAAAGGATTGGGGTCTTTTCAGTAAAATTAATAGAAAGTCACTGGCAAAATCATAACAGAGCTATCAGCATGTAGGCAATAATTGTGCTGCTGACTAAAATTGAAACAGGTCAGGAAAGAATAGAGAATAAGGGCAATGAATAAGTCCGATTCATATCTGGATAAAACAAAGTATTACTTAGCACAGCTGGAAACAGACTTTGATGTAAGATTACAGAAAGTGCAAGGAGAAGCCGAAGTTTTCAAAGTTACCCTGCAGTTAGCAGTAATGGAGGGTGAAATGCAAACCATCTGCATGGGTTTCTACCCCACTGCAAAACAGGCACTAGTGACTCGTTACCTCCATGAAAAGGCAGGTTTAACTTGACTAGTACAAACATATGAACACATGTTCCTAATGACAATAAAGGTCCCCAAATTTAAACTCCTCTTAGTTTTTTGGTTTAACTAGACTAGTACAAACATATGAACACATGTTCCTAATGACAATAAAGGTCCCCAAATTTAAACTCCTCTTAGTTTTTTTGCTAATTATAAAGCAACGTGACCCTTTGACACAAAACCAGAAAATTCAACTTATCTAGAAAATCAAGAAAAAGAGAAACAATGCAACTACAGAGCAAAACTAACCAAAGAGGTCATGGTGATACAGCACCTCCCCATAGCTCACAGGGCACCAGCACTATGTTAAACCCCTTATCTTGCACATAAAATGACTGTATCAGCAGGAAAAGGTTTTTATTTCTTATGACAATCATCCAGGGCAAGGTTTAGCACAATTACTATTTTACCAAGCAACACCTTTTTGGCAGTTTTCAGGGAGTAAATGCTGCCCTGGTGCACACCCCTCAGAGCCTCCCTCTGGTCTTCTAAGACACAGCTGGGCCAAGAGCCCAGCACCTCTGCACAGGTTTTTTCTTAGCCTGTTCCTGGAGCAGCACAGCTAGGTGTCACACCTGAAACAACTCTTGCAAAAGCAGAATCACAACCCAGAACCAGCTGTGGCCCATAACAACACATTAGCATTACTAATCAGTCAAATACTAAATTTGACAAAAGCAGCATCTTCCAGCTCTCTTTTCCAGTAACTTAACTGTTTAACTACTGAAGCCAGCAGATAAAAAAAGTGTGTCACTCAGGATGTATAAAAAAGGTAGAAAGCGTGTCTCAGTGTGGTGAATATATGAGCCCAGAGCCTTGATCCAGAATAACTTCATGTCTCAAGGTTCCACTTCTTGCACAGCATCCTTAATTTACTGGTAGCTTTCCAAAAGCAGAGAGATCTTGAGTTTACACCACTCAGGAGAGTTCAAGGTATGCACAGGCTGAGCATCAACTGATCTCTTCAACATAACCGTTTTTCTTGGCCTAACAGCTGTCATACAAGTACGGGTGCACAAGTAAGCAGCTACACACACAAGCCAGAGTGGTGAATGTTCACGTGCATACTTAGTAGTCCACAGCAAATGCCAAGTAATTTGTGTTCATTTAGCTGTTTATGTTTATTCTCTGTGGGATTTTTCAGAAACACTTCAAAATTCAGTGATACCAAAGTTCCTGGCTCCTAGTGTCCTGACATCATTATAATGTGAATTGGAGCAGAGCCAGGGCAAGGTACAGGTGTTCAACATCCTAGATACAGCGTTTTGTGTATATGTGTGTGCATGTATATATATACACATCCTATATGATTTGGGGAAGTCAGCTGCCCTGTCAGTCTTATTTCCTGCAGGCTGCCTTTTTTAGGCCACTTTATTAAGACCAGCATGCAGCTGTTATAACACATTGGCTCCCAGAAAACCCAGTTCTACTTCCTTTGTCACTGTAAGTTAAGAAATAAAATTCCCAGGTCCTACCAATTCAGCTGGCTTCAGTTTACAATCCTAAATTTACAGCACTGTCACAGTAAAGGCAACATGTTATCCCCAAAACACCAATAAGCCATTTTTTTCCAGGGGATTGCCCAAAATTCAGTTTGCCATGGAGACAGTTGTTTTTTCCTGCATTATTACCATGACAGAGTAAGCCTCTGTGGAGGATTTGCAAACTTAAAGAAAGGTTTCAATAAAGAAAAAAATGTAACTGTACAAAACCTCTTATTGACATACATGTGAAGAAGAGAAGAAAGAAAATCCAGCTTCAAGGTAGGCACCTGAATACCTCTGAGGATCTGAAGTATAATAAATAGGTATTAGACAAGAGGAGAAATGGCCTTGAACTTGGCTATGAGGAGGCTGGGGAGCAAAAAAACTTGTTCGAACTAGAGGACTGAAAGCTGCCAGAGAGGGATAAATCACACTTCTGATGGAAGCTAATAGCAGCTACAACAGAAAAATGATACCGAAGGTGCGTGAGGCATTTCAGTGGGATCATCACAGGTTGCTAACATCTTATATATACACAATGGATTTCTGACTGCTTGCTTGCTTTTCTTCCATGAGTCGACAACATATGTCTTCCACTCTGTCAAATGTCATGTGATACCTTTCAACTTCCACCCACTGTCTGATCTTTCCTCCTGCCACCTCCTTCCTGCCAGCAAAACAATATGGTTTGATCATGTCTCCTGGAACCCATTAATGCCACTTTTGCATCTCCCCGGGAGCATTGCTACAGAACGGCAGCAAGGTACTCCTTCCCTTCAAATGCCGTGCAAGTTTGCCTACAGTGTGCTCAAAGCCACTGTCTGCACGGCAAATCAGATGCCAAATTTAAGAACTGCATGCAGTATTTTAGCACAATGGAACAGAAATAACCTGGGCCCATACATCAACTATTTTGGTTTGATTCAAGCTGAAACTTGACATACAGATTTTCAGCCTAGATAATGAAACTTCATATGAAAAAGAGACTGAAGATAGTTAAGCCATTTTTCCTAAGTTACAATGGATGGTTTGCAAGTGCAAACCCTCTACTTAAATTCACCAGGTTCAGAATATTCAAGCCAATTGAGCAATTAGATTAGCTGAAGATTAAATGCCTTACAGGAACACTGAAAATCAAATTGACAAAGCAAACCAATTCAAATTCACTTCACCCTTACAGTACCCTGTTGCACACAGACACAGCAGCAGGTAAAATATATGAAAAGATACATATTTATTACACACAAAACTATGCCAGGACATCAGGATGGTTTCAAAGTCAAACTCGCAAAACTTAGACAATGGCAGAATTAGGACTGCCTGTATACCCAGAAAAAAAGAAATTACTTAAAAGTCAACTTTTTACAGCTTAGTGGTTTGGCTAGCCTCCTATGCATGGGCAAGGACACAACTTTATCCCATTTGCAAAGGCAGGATTAAAAATTAATTTAGCCAAGGCAGTCTTAATTTAATTCAGGACTGGATAACTATCAACCATTAGATAACTGGACATTAGCAAGTGTAGTGCTTATAATTAGGGAAGAAGGAAAACAGTTATACAGACATATACATGTCAGAGTATGTCAGACTACAGACTAGTAAACTCAACATCAATAGAATTCAAAGCTTTAAAAAAAAGTTGCAGGAAAAAAGCAATAATGCACAAGGAAGGCAACATTGCTTTAAACCTACACATCTAGAAGTAGCTCATGATCTAATGCTGCTACCCTAGGACCCTCCCACCCACACGAGGAGGTCCTGGCAGGTTCAGACAGACTGGCTTCCCTCGAGGAGCAAAGCCCCCTGCCTGGCAAGAGGGCAGGAGGAGGAAAGGCAGAAAGCCTGCAGGGCAGGAGCCTTGAGTCAAGCCATTTTTCTTAAATTTATTGCTAACTAACAAACTTCAGATCACTGATTCAGGTAATGAGAAAACACTCCTCTGGGGGCCAACATAGCCCCTCTTGGCCACTAGTTGTTTTTCTCCAGGCACACCTGAAGGCAACTGTTCAGGGCAAGCTCTAGGTACCAAGGTGCAACTGAGGAGATCCAATACCATGATCTCCCCGACACTGCACAGAGCTCTGCTCAGTGAAGTACAACACATTAAAATCTAGAGGCCTAGCAAAAAGAGCTTTTATTTCTCTACCATCTTTTAAAGATTTCAGAATTAACATTGTTCATAAGGTACAGAATCTCATCACCTCATTTAGAGCAATGAAAAAGGCCAAGTTACCTTATAACATCAGTTATTTGATAATTTAATTCATTTTGGTCTAAATTATGGAAAAGTTGCATATGCGGAGTTTAGCGTCAGTGTTACCTTCTGTGGCAGCACAGCATGTTATTAATGTAAAATTTCCAAGACAGCCAAGCAACAGAATGGGCTAATTAAAAATGGAAGGAATAACCTCCCACTTGAATTTATGTGGCATTCCTGTGAATAAAGTGAATTATTTTGTAGAAGTATGTTCCTAGTAGACTTTTATGGTCAAATTTACAAGTCTGTATTCTACCCTTTAACTTGATCTTTTTTAGACACGATTACCCTTCTGGAAGGGGAAATTTGGGTTGGATTATACAACCATGCAATAAAATAAATCTTCATATGTATGTAGCTATGTGCTTAACTTAAAATACTATACCAACATTAAATAATATCCAATTATTTATTACCAACTATCCAACAGTCTTAGGACTTAGGTACATCTCCCATTAAAATAAGTGGAAATATTTCCCCATAGAAGCGGGCCTTTAGCGACAGAAGGCAGGCAAGGTTTTTGGTTGAGCTAGAAAAATATATATATATTAGAAAGCTCTACATGAATACTCATGAGTCTGCCTTAATCACACTCATGCCCTGCAACTTTCACTTTTGGCATTTGCGTCACTGACCTTAAAGGCAGGATGAAAAGCCAACTGGAACTAAGAAGCCATATTTATGCAATGGATATGCTCATGGAAGAATTCAGTTTGCACACTCGTATTCTCACTGCAAAAACTAGCATCTATTGCAGAAGCTCTTCCACTAACTCCGATCATCAGAATTCTGCTCTTCTAAATCCTAGAAATCCCATCTGAGACATATCTGAACACAAAGAGCCATTCGAATCAAGATTTCATCATGCAAACCCTTGCCACCTTCCTGAAAGCTGGAAGGTGGCAAAATAAGTAAATCAACATATAGGAAGCCTCTGTCAGCTGCCATTGCAGGATTATTGGAGCTTTTAAACATGATGCTGTGGGAAATGCCTCATGTATCCAGGACCCAGCAAGGGAGGGGTCAAAGAGGCAGGTAGAGGAGCACACTGATAACCAAACCTGCTACTAGCTGCGTTACCCGACAGGTGTTTGTTCCTCCCCAGCTGGGCGTTATTTAGTCCTGACTCAGTGAGCCTGAAAAGCTTTAGGGGCACCTCAGGGAGTCAAGCTCCTTGCTGCTAAAATGACAGTGACTCAGTAAATGGGTTCCTTACATACATGCCAGCATACACTGCTTTTGCCTGTATGATTACACCTTCACCCTTTCAAAAAAATCAGAAGAGATCCCATTAGAATAGAAAAGAATAATCTGTGAGTCCTACACCTGAGTTCCTTTATAACTGTTCAGGCCCTGTCTTCAAAATATTACTAAGACCATTTTATTACAGAAACGTTAGGTTCAAAAGCTTTTACATTTAGATGTGCACAGTAAGTGGAGGAGACGATTAACTCGAGTAACTGAAAACACTCATTGCTAATTAGGTCACCCAATTTTGCTGGTAGCCAAAAAAATGTGTTTGAATCTTCCACAGTGCTTAAGAAAAAAAACTGAACAATGACCAAATTCTCTAGAAATCCATGCAAAAAGCAGCAAAGAGCATAAGTCTGATCTATATTGTGATTTTTCAGGTAAATTCAGAATCTTCACAGTGAATCAATAGGAGGAAGGAGAATGAAAAAACTACAGAAATATCTGCTTATGACTTCAATTATAAAAGTTATGTAGTTTACAGGGAATGTGATTTTTTTCCAAATACAGATGAGCTCACCTTTACCATTCAGCTCCAGTCCCTATCAAGATAAGCCCAAACCGTGAGAACTGGGCTCCTCACTGTCTGGGTGGACATGAAGAACCCAGGAGCTGCTGCCAACTTCCATGAGTGTGTCACACTTTAGCATACTTCTCATATCCCTCAAAGTGATGTTGCAAGGTAAACACCATCACCACCACTGCGTTCATAAAGCAAGTGCATACTTCATGCCAGCAATCACTCCACATTGCTGCCATGAAGAGGTTGTGGGGGAAGAGACCTGTAGTGGTTCTGCCAGACCCAAGCCATGGACGCGCAGCCCCTGGCCAAGGACAGAGAGCAGGCAGCCTGGCCACCCGGTCCATCACCTGCCTTTGCACTTCTCAGGCCCCACAGCTAACCCTGCAGAGGCCTGAGTCGACATCGGGTTTGATTTTTCAGAGACTTCCTCTTTTTCAAGGGAAAGATGATGATAATAGAAATCATTATTATGGCATCGCTAACGGAGAATATCTGAGACAAAGGTACGCACTATAGGTTTGATTTAAAGTACAACCTAGGAGAAAACGCTTGACACCAAAGCAACACAATTAAGTAGCTCCCCAGGCAACGGCAAACTCTGTAAAAGATCAGAACAAGTATCATTGTTTAATGGATGAATAAAACCTATTCTAACAAAAAGAAAAGGGAAAAAAAAAAACCTTTAAAAATTATACCGTAGTTATATTGAGTCAGATTTTGAAGTTCACCCATACAAAGAAGTCACATTTACTTAAATTGTTCTGTTTGCTTGATGATTCTTCATGCACACGTTGTTCTACAAACCCAGGCCCTGACGCTGAAGCTATTTCAGCTCTAAACACGGTGTCTATTTTTGCTTCTCTGCAAATGACTGTCAAGTAGGAAATTTGGAAAATAATTGGTTTTTCATTTTGAGAGTGAGCCTCAGCAAACATATGTAAAACTGACAGTCAGCTGATGACTTTCTTGACTCTGGTAATTACTAGATTTGAATCCAAGTCAGACTTTGTAATGAATATAGCAAGCAATAAAGAAAATACTAGCAGAGAAAAGCTTAGATAATCTACACGTGCCTGCAGCAAGCTAGCTACAAGAGTCAGTGCTAGAGATAAGCAGTGTTACAAAGACTGTATTAAAAGTGGCAAAAAAGCATCTCAAATGTTACATGTTCTTAAAAAAATCCTCTCCACCTATTTCTGCATGTTTCAAATGACATTTATATATACAAGTCAGCTAACTTAGCATGTACAAATTTTATCCATAAAAGATGATCAAAAATTTGAGAGCTCTTTAGAACATGTGATGCTTAAAGAATAGAACAATAAAAAGAAATATCAATATTCTTACAATATTTTAAGGAGTATTGTATAAATTTAGTGGATGGCTCATTCTCCCCAAGACATGGAATGGCAGCATCGATTCTGGCTGTATATTAAATTCACACAAATAAAACAATAAGCCAAGTTCTCAGCTGAAATAAATTGGTGCAGTTTCACTGAAATTAACAGTTTTAAATCAGTTTATACCAAGCGTCTGCTCCTTCATAAACTTTGTTGTTTGCAAACAGCATTTCTACCTTGACAGATGCAAAGTTAACTGGGGCCCACTGTATAACAACACCTAACAGTAATAACAAGCAACTACTAAAAACTTGCAGGAAACAAAATACAACAGCAACTTATATGGTAAGTGCAGCATCAATGAATTCTACAGGGCAACTAGCTACATTTAAGTGACAAACTGGTACAAGTTAACCAGAAAATCTGGGCCAAATTCCCTTTTATTCATGGCAGTGCAAATTAGTAGGAATTTCACTGCAGTCAGCAGTGATACGCTGCCACATCAACAGGACTCTCAGGCTGTCCCTCACCAGTATCTTCATGAAATGACAGTCTACAGCCTGATGTGGTGGCAACCTACTTGCACATTCTTAAGACCCGTGAATAAAACCCGGCAGAATCGTCCATTCTGTCAGTTAAGTGGCTTAATTTCCAAATTCCACTTTCTTTACATCCTAAACATGCTTGGGTAAAGTATTTTTGCAACCTTGAATTGTCTAAAATAGTTCAATTGATTAGGATAGGGAATGTGATCCATAATACTTTTCTACTATTGACCTCCTGTCTGAGTAATCATTTCTGATGTCAAAAATTATTGACTAGCTAACCATTGACTGAGACAGAGTAACATGATCTCTGAATGAAAATAAAGAATATTCAACAATGAAAAATACTGATAATACAGCACATTTATGGAAAAAAGTTGAAACACTGTATAATTTTGTTTCACATTGCATCTTTAGTTTCAATGACAGATGCTAGAAATGCACAATTAATTACTACAATGAGCAAGAAAAATGATGCAAGAACATTTATAATCCTAGGCACAAAGTTTCATCTCTAAATACTCCCATGAGGGCACAGCCACAGTGTAAGAAACTAATAAGCACAACACCATGCACCTGACTGCAATAAATTTTTATGAAATAACCCAAAAACTCAGCATCAGAGATTTTCCCTTCATTATTTATCATCATCTCAACTGTTAAGTTATCCAAACTTTAGTAATGTTTGGTCATTTATAGAAAATATTTCACAGCATATGACTAAAATGGTACACTCTGTAGAACTCCACTAAAAACATAACGTGTCTCTGATAACACAGCCTATCTATGAGGATTATCTCTACATAGTGACATTAGGTTAGCAATGCCTACATGTTCACTGAACGCGAGTTATCACCTAACCATAAACGATATCAATGTCATCTGTCTCAACGGCAGTCTTCAAAACCTAAATCCTACATGCATCTTCAAGGACAAGGATTGAGAAAACAAGATGAAAGAAAATTCCAAGAAAGATAACTTTGAAGTTATGGCATTGTATCTTTATAAACAGAGTATGCTTTCTCAATGCAAAACATAGCATCTCTCTTTTGTGGCCACAGACTTGAAAAAGCTACAACAGTTTCTCCGAAAGACAGATCTAGCCCATTAGGATTTCCCCCGAGCAGACAGACACCCGACAGGCACAGGTTTATCTGCAGAGGAGATGCAGTTAACCCCACAGAACAGAAAATGTACAATGTAGGTGGATATTTTTGGCCCACTTCTTTTCTAGGCTTGGTAAGATTTACTTCCATACAAACATTTTCCTTTGCATTACCACTGATTCTCACCCCACATCCAGAGAGACAAGAATAACCAGGCGCAGTGTATTTAAAAAACAATAAAAGTTAATCAGTGAAAAACATTTTTTCCATTCCCAGACTAGTCCTCAGCTTAAAAAACATGTATAAGTACATTTTGCAGAAGATGTGCATTTTGCAAATCACCTTTTTGTACATCATACTTAAAATATAGGACATATGTTGTCAGTCAGTAGACAAGTAGGGATCTTGCCTTTGGTTAGTACCTGTGAAAAGCTTAACACTGAGGGATAAGACAAAATGAATAAATACAAAAAAGTTTGAGTGTATTTAGAAAACTCATCCTCTCTTGGTGGTAATGACACTTCTTAACTCAAATGCTGAGTAAATGCACAACTTCTGACCACTACCTGGTCTCAGTTACTTTTTCTACTAGACAGCAATTTGAGTTGTTCATTGTTTACTGAAACACAATTTATGAAAAGCTGGCCAAAAAAATCTATATGATACATGTGGGGCATTGAAGAAGAAGTCAGGAGGAAGCAGCATTATTGCTTCCAGCACAAAAAGGTTATTTTCATTGCTGTTGATATCTTCATCAAATTCCAAAGACAAAAGTAAAGTAATTCACATACTCCTGATTAATGAGTGTCTGATGACTGGTAATATTGTTCAGTGACTAAAGCAGCAGCTATTCAGAAAAACAGTGCCCTTTCCCTTGACTATAAAATTTTTTACTTTGTTGAACAATTCTGCCTGACGCTTCTTTGTTCTTGACCAGTTCTGTTTTTCCTTCCGCCTGACACCAACCTCGGGTAGCTGCACTGCCATCCTGGGAAAGGCAGGACTCGTCAGCAGCCCCAGTGAAAGCCTGCGTGGCACCAGCAGCACCCAGGCTGTTCTGGCACACGCTTCACCTCAAGCCTCCTGCACTGCTCTTAGCTCCGTTCAGCACCTTTTGAGGTTTTTTGCCTGTCAGTTATGGTTCTTAATTCCTTACTTGGGATAATTCCTTATAATTATGCCAAACATAAAATAATTTCAGTATTTTCAGCACTTAAGCAATTTATACATCTCAAAATTATTTTTAACATTCACATCACAAGTCCAACACTGAACCCTCGAGAGGTACGGATTTCATGCTGATGTTTTAGAGAAGTGTACCAAACACTGAACAGCTAAGTCCCCTCATTTCCATTAAATGTCTATTTGCATTCATTATGATTTTGTTTCATTTTGAACATGACATCCCCTTCCAGTGCCATCACCATCTCAGCAGTGACCTTTTAGTTCTTTATCACAGCAAATGATACTTCCTTCTGGTGAAAGCCTCCACTCTGACGTTTTACTATAACCTTTTTCAGGAACAGAAAGCCTGGAGTGTGGGGGCACACACAGTTCACCCCTTATCATAGCAAATGCCAGAGTCAGCAGTGAATCAGGTGAAACTGGATAGCCAAAGCTCGAGCATCAAAGTGGTAGAACCAAAGATTTATTCTGGCATTAAGTGTTACAGACAGCATCAATGCCAGATTCTTCCTTGGCCATAAGGCCATGCTGACTGTGCAGCATGCAATACTGCCCGTTTATAACCAGTATGTTGTTCACGAAGCCCAAAGGCAGACAGTGAGAGTCGAAGCAAGCTCCAAAGTCCAGGCACTGCCAATAGGCCATAAGACGCTTTTGCTCATCTTTTAACAGCAGTTTTCATCTTCTGTCAAGAGCATCTTCCCACAGGACAGAATTCGGACAAGTTTATTAAAGAGAAGAAGGGAGTTTGCAAGTGCTGTGACGAGGAGGTAGATTTTACAGGGAAAGCCACTTGCACTTTTTCCCAAATACTGGGAATTCTAAGACTGTCAGGGAAGAACCTGTTGTGGAAGCCTAGAAGAGGAAGATGGTTGGAAGGAAAATTGTTAAAACTGCCCTCTATTGTTAAAGGGCAAGTCCTCCATTTTGTGATACTCCTATCATTTCAATGGATTCACCTTTTCAGGCTATACTGATGTACAGCAGATCAGAATCTGAGGCTTACATTATTAAATTAATGAATTACTGTTTCAAAAAGGAAAGTAGAACCATCACAAAGTATTAAAAAACAATTTAATTGCTACTGGAGAAGATGGGTCATGAAAATTGATTATCTGAATGCACAGATTTCTATCAAGTTTATAAAGTGTTCATTAAAAAGAATGGTTAAGCCTTGGTTTAAAAGTTAACTGGTTACACCTAAAGAATAAAACTTCATTTCCATACAAACTTCTATGTAATCCTTTGGGAACATAGGAAGAAAGTTTACCGTCATACCAAAGAAAAATTGGACTTTGGTTGTATGTAGAGCAATTACACATATAGTTTATTGACTGAGAATGCTAACATTCTCCAAGCACTAGATGGATACTTTAAACCACACTTTTCTTGAAAGAACGCATCAATTCTCAAGCAGAGAGAACAGATTTTGGCTAAATTCCACAACAACTCCAAGGCTTTAAAATTAGTTTTCATAAAGGACGATTAAAATAAGCTTTAGTTTCGGATTTTGTTATCAAGAAATTGTACTCATGCTAATAATTATTTTTGCCTAGACTACTTATGTCTTATGGTATACTTGAAACATGCCAAGCAGATAAGATACATGTCTCTATGAGGCTGTCATTGCAAAACATCTGAGATGTGGTCCTTTGGGGTATATTCTTAATAGATACTAAAGCAGGCAGAAAAGGATTTGGGGGAGAAGTAAAACATGAGCATAACCTTGCTTCCGCATTGGTTAAACAGATAAGCAACTTCTTCTGACTCCTCAAGTATAGGAAGAGTACTTTGTGAAAAAGCATCTATCTAATGTCAGGAGAAGTGTTACAGCAACATCCAATGCTAAGCTAAAGGATTTTTAATATTGAGTAAACAATGCTTTATGAAGGTGTCGGACAAACTGTCTGAGAAGGAGTATTTCACCTCCAAGAATTTTATTTTTGCCCAACTGAAATATTGTTGTGGCAAGCTTATTACTCAGCAGCTCCGCATCTGGAATAAGTTATTACCAGCTATCCCTAGGAAGTGCTTGCATTCCAGTAATAACACACGCACTAGAATGAAACTACAATGAATTTACAACACTTCTTCCACATAAGAATGTATTATTTGTTGTCATTTTCCTATTATTACTTTGGTTTAGGGACACCTACTTACCAGTGTAGTATCAACTACTATATTTTGATGAGAAAAGAACATCTGGCCTTTCTTTCTACATAGGAAGATCCATAATTTAATCCAAAGGATACTGGACACATCAGCTCGAGTATCAACTAATAAAGATCTGTTTCAAGAACTAAGCAATTCTAGTTCTTCCTGACAGCAGTATTTTATGATAATCTTTTTTTTTTTTAATAGTATCCCTTACCCGTAAAATAGTATAGAAAGTGACCCTGGCATTAGCAGGTCAATGATATTTCCTTCTTTTCCACCCTCCTTTCTCTTGACCCAGTTCAGTATTTCCTGCTCCTCAGTTATACTCTACATTTTAAAATCTATGAACAAATCAAATGAACCAGTATTTGATACTTTTGAAAATCCCACTGTACAACAACACATCTAATGCAAGTCTTGTGCTCTTGAAATATGATCATTCCCTCAAAAAAATCAGAGGATAATGATCATATTTAGTGATGGTCTGCTGCAACACTGTAGAACTAGCAAAATGTGATGAGCCAAGTTATATATTCCATAGAGATTAGATACACAGGGCAATCCGGAGTTGACTCTTATTAGTGCAAGTTGTTGGTATACTGCAGTGACAGTAGTTAAAATGACTTTTTAGAAAAGCCTAAAAGATTTAAACCTGAAAACAAAAAGTCTTTGCTGCATTGACTGCCAGTTAAGCGTATTTATTTTCATAGCCTATACTGTTACAAGATACAAACTCCCAGAACATTTAGTTCTCAAGTTCAAAGAAAAGAAGTCAGATTTGAAATAGAGTTTGAAGTTTGAGTAAGAGCTAACAACAAAACAGGCACCACCATTACGAGGACAAAATCATCAACAGCAGAAAAAAATTAGGAGGTCAAAGTCGCACTCAGTCAGTGGGATAACAGACACAGTACATATTGACAGCGGAAAGAACTTCTGTAATCACCAGTGACACTGGAAGAAAGCAAGGGCACTAGAGACCAGAGACACCATAATCAAAGCTCATGAGAAGAGTGGAAATTGGAAAGCAAGCAAACTGGATGAAACAGAAAAGATCACACTAAACAGGAAAGGGGGGTTATTTGGAGAAAGCCAAACCAAGACAGTTAGAAATACAAACTTGCACAAAAGCGACTGACACCTTCCTGTCAAAAAGCTAATTTGTGGAAAAAAAAGATGGCAGGAAAAATAAGGTCACCTCAAGGACAAGAGACTGCAATACATCAAGTTGATTAAGAGATAATTCAAATTTTTAAAAGCCAGAGTTGGAGAAAGTGGCAATTTGGACATGTTGGAGTCATATTAGTTTTGTAATGAATGACAGAACAGAGTCTATCATGAAGTAACAATTTTGCTCCGTCTTGGAGAGATTTAATTTAGTTTTCATAGAGAAGTAAGAGCAGTACAAAAACCGGAGCAGTGTGGTGTACCCTGCCCAGTAACTGCCTCACACACTGCAGCCCGCGTTGCAGAGTTACACTAGTCAAGACAACGGCAAGCATTTACAACATCAAGTACTGGAAGTGTGAAACCCCAGCGCATCCTCGCATCTGGGTGAGCACACTAACTAGGAATAAACGCGAGAACTCCTACACATGCTCACATCTGTAATACCATATAGACCGCTTTGCCTTTCAAAACGTCTAGCATCAATTTTCTTGTATTTCTATGAGCTGTTGAATACATCCTCCAAAAACTAATACACTCTTAATTGATACAAAGCAGTGCACACACACACATTATGTATTCACAATCACACATTTTATCTTGTAGATAGGGTTCTACTAAAAGTATGTCACTAACATTATTAACACAACTGTGTCACTCAAGCCCATACCAAGAATTACACTAGTCCAAACTGCATCAGGTTGTACCACTAAATCCCATTGCATAGTATCTCATTTACAGAGTAGCTTCACAAACATCATCAAGAATGTCACCTATGACTAAGGGTGAAAAATAAAAATATACAGCTTAAAGATCCCATAGCACTTTGATTGTACTCATAAATCAGCCCAAATATTTCCTAAATGCAAATAATTCTGAGAAGGAGCATGATAGCTCTTCTTTTAAACAATATTAAGTCACTATTATACTAGTTAAAAGAAAGATCATAGGCCTGAGTCTGGATCAGCGCATGCTGGGTAATCCCTTAATATGGGTTTGTTTTACTCTTTTTTTGTCCAAAAAGGAATATCTCCTCCAGAGATACTGTTTTGACAGTTGTGAAACCTCTATTCCAATCATGTTAAAATGAAATAAAAAGGAACTAGAAGCTTAAGCTCATACAAGTGGGTAACAAGTTTATTCTTAAACACTTCTAGCTAGAGAAATCTTTATGTGAAAGCCGTACATCAGGCAGTCAGCTCACATCTTTCATTGATAGGTTCTTCCATTCTTTAATCACTACAAAAGTTTTCTGAAACATATTAAAGTCATTGCTAATGACTATGAATGGCTTCATAAAAAATTAATGTTTGTATATTTGTGAAATTCTTGTTCTCAGAATGCACCAGATTAACAGCATTCGCGTCTGAGGGTTCATAGTGTGGGAATTCTAGAAATTAGAGCACTAAAATTTCTGGAAGAATCAAATTTCATTTAGCAAAATTCATGTGTACAATGCTACCAAATTCAACAAGAGGAGAAATGCCGGTATCAATGGCCTACCGCAGGGACTCTGACAGACATGCACATGATAAATTTCTTCTAACATGCATAGATTTTTTTGTTTGTTTTTTTTTTTTTTTTAATCTTCACTTAAGGGAGCCACTAGCAGTAACAGATCACACTATGTTTTGGTCAGAGAAACATAAAAAGCACAATAAAACAGATCTGTCCTTTGAAAGATTAGATAGGAAGAAGAAAAAGAGCGGAAGGGAAGGCAGAGATGCAAATAGTGGCACAGTAGAAACACGCTGATACAGAAAGGCTAAAGTTTCACCCTTTCCAGTTATCACCCCTTCTTCTCACACAAAGGTTCTCCTGAATGTCTCTGGGCACATGAGCTACACGTTGTGACTAGATGTCACTAAACACCGAGTTTGCATGTGTTTTTTCTGTTGCAAAAACAAGCACACAGGTTAGGTATGTGCACACTTTACATTTTCTCTCCTGATAAGATGGCTAGTCCAACAGTTAATGTAACAGCTGATTAATTGTTTTGTTAGCAAGAGGAAGTTATCACATAAGCAGAGCAGTATATATTCCCTGTTTACGGTACCTGGAAGACCTGTATCGAATGCAAGATGTTATACCTATAAATTATTCTAAATATGATACAGTTTTATCTAGTTGATAACAAAATAGAAATGCTGCAAGCAGCAAACACCTTTATCAAGCTCAGATATTCCCTCAGATCAGTTAACAAATGTAAAAAAGTGCTAAGAAAAATGCGTGCCTCCTTTATATTCAGAATAATACCAGCTGATATGAGATTCTAGATTTAGACACATCTTTGTCCCCCCAAAAACCCACAACTGCGTTAAAAAGCTTTCTTCCTCCCGAAAGTCTCAAGTGAGAAGAGTCCCAGACATTCTAAGAGAGCTTTTCATTCCCCTCTTGCTACCTTTTTTTTTTTAATAGAATATGTTTGCTTCCCCTTTCAATACACTATCAGCTTCCCCTTGCTCCATCAAACATTGATTTTTTTTCCCCCTGATGTTTTTCCTTTGTAAGGCAAAGCTAGGAGCTTTTCACACTTTAAAAATATTCCCAGAATTTTATTAGAGCTGAATATCTAGTTTCCTACTTGTGAAAACAGATCAGCAATCTCAGCCGAAACTACTTTCTCTGTAGAAGTTAAAACTTTTCCATCACCAGTACAGTTCCTTCAGTCCTGCCCCACTGGCCACCTCTTTCCCAGTTGTTACTCAGACTTCAGCCCTTTTTACAAGAACACAGTTTGAACGCTAGAGAAGAAGTGCTGCGTGCAGGGAAGGAGAAATCCTTTCCCACTGTCAAGATTTCCCTCCCTCTCCAGGGAGGAAATCCTCACTTTTGGCAGGAGCTAACCCAGGCCTAAACCCCTTTATCCGCCCAGCCCACGGAGTGAACTAAAGTCAGTATCAGAGTAACACTAAATGGATTGGAGAACATTCATGCAATTCCTGGAGAGACAGGACAGGCAGGAAGACAGGGATACAGGAGGGCAGGCTTGTCCAGAGCCCCCAGCAGGGGGAGGAGAAAAGGAACACGAGGAGCTGCAGGGGAAGGTGCTTACCCCAAGGCCCTTGCATAGGAAAAACACATTTAAAAGAAAAGAAAAATTTCTGCACTTGTCCAATATAATCACCTAAAGCACAGGTTGCAATGGCAATGAGGGATTCCAACTACCGGAAAACCTGCTGGAGAGTACAGCAGAACACAACGCATCCCACGAGGCTTCAAATGTGCGCGTTTATAGGTACAGAAGATGGAGAAAGCAACCAGAGCAGAGTCTTCTAAACACAACAACTGAAGGCCGTAATAGTGAGAACAACAATTCTTAGGAAGGGGAGGAAAATGGGGGAGGGTGGGAAGGGCAAGACCTTTCAGAACATTTTTGTTTTATCCTTTTTTGCCATGTTTTCAGCTTTGTGATTTAAAGGCCAGACACCATATTTTACTACAAATAATTTGTAAGGGTTTTACCCTTAGGATTGGGTAAGCAGGGAAGCCTTGATGAGGCTGACAAGGTTGGGTGCTTCATCTCTTTGGAAGCAATAAACCTGAGCGGTGCACACACCTGCTTACCTCAAACCACTAAAAGTGACATAAGAAGTAGCATTTTCACATCCACAGCCACGGCCGAGGCACCACTAAAGGCAGCACTAAAAGCAGCACTAAAAGCAGCACCAGCCTTTCCAACACCGCAGCTCAGCCCCCGCACCAAGCCGAGGATTTCGACCTCCAGAAACACAGTTCAGCTGCTGCCGCGGCAGCAGGGGAGGGCAGCAGGGCACCCGCAGTCCCTGCGGAGCAGGGGCCCCAGCAGGCAGGAGACCTGCAGCCCAGGGCAGCGCACCCAGCTCCCAGTCACCCTTTGCCGGGGGAGGGGGGGGGTTACTCTGCCCCCGGGGGCTAATGAGGGCAGTTAATTGCCTGCGGGTGCTCTGGCTCTAGGGAGCCTGGGCAGCTGTGGAGGGGCCTTGGGCGAGTGCAGATGCCCTCATCTACCGCGGTGTTCGCAGTGTGGAGACGCAGCATCAGGCACCCCTCTCCGGTTCCTCAGTGAATGGATTTGCCAAAACCCATTTTATGGCTGTATGCGCTCCAGAGAATGGAGCAACTGGGAGAAAACTAAAATCAGCAACCAGGATGCAACCTGAGCAACATGTCAGTTGCCACTGAGCGAGGACGGGGCCACAGGCCCGTGTCCGCAGCAGGCACACAGCCGTTTTGGATAAACCAAAGTACCAGATTTCTGTCTCCTAATGGCTTTTACTCAGAAACAATGCACTAAAACAGATTACTTAGAATATTCTGAGCCACAACGCTTACTGCTTTTTTTTTTAATTGTCAGAACCACAGGGTACATTTCTTCAGTAAATAACTCGTGGGACTTGTAGGCCGGCTTGTTTTCTATACTGCTACCACAGAGACTTAAAAGGGAAGAAGGACAAAATTGCCATGCTTCATTCCAGATTTGTGTGGATCTTATAGATTTCCTAACTCATTTAGCTCTTCTGTAGAAAGGAACTTCAAAAACATTTTATAACAGGATTCTCAGAACTATTTAAGGGAATTGCTGATCTCCATTGTAGTGCGTGCGGTGAGAACTGCTCAGCGCTGAGGAAGGCAGTTGCTACAGGGTGACGATCTCCAACAATACTGGGGGCAGGGAGGATTCAACTACAGGAATAAAAGATTTTGAATATTCTTCCAGCTCCCCCATAAAATTCTTCAACCAGAACAAACTGGATATTCTGTCACCTACCATTTCACTGCACTTTGTCTGCTATGCTCCCCCAATAGGGAGTCCCAGGAATGAGAAAGGAAAAGTTAATTTTTCACAAGTTTTTAAAAATGCAGTGCATCTAACACTCTCCTTATACAGTGCTAGTGCTGGCCCAGGTGAAAAAAGAATTGATTTGAAACCCAGCTGGAGAGGAGACTGAAGTTTTAAAAGGCTTTTACTGCTTGATCTCTTGCTGCTACCTCTGCTTCAAAGCTTGGGAAAACCTAGGGAGAGTCTAATAAAACAGAATCAGGCCTCTCAAGATGAATGTCTTATGTTTTCTTTTACTGATTGTCCTTTGAAATTCCTTGATGGATGTCATCGATGGCATAACAGATATGTGGAGGGCAAGAGTGGAGGGTAAAAGAACTGTACTTTATTTGCTGTCCCACTCATGTGCTGTATATGGGTAAATGTTACAAAGGGATGAATATACCTGTAACGTGGCAGGTAGCAGCCATTGACTCCAGCACTGTTAAACACTGTTAAGCATATTTTATTTTACATTCATCACACATATATATCTCTTTTATGACAGATGTTGCTAAATGCTTGCTTAATACAAAAGAAGTAAGGAAAGTAAATTGTGTGTTAATAATGAAACACATTTCCTTTCAAATTTGCCATTCATTTCAAATTTAGGAATACTAATACTTGCATATTTAATGCATTCACTCTGCATAGATATGGTAGCACACATTTAAGAAAATACTTATGATAAAAATAGTGGGCCAATTTAATAACCAGGATTTAAGTAACACAGCTAAAGTTTAGCATTCTAGAGCATTCTTAATCATTACAGGTTTAAGGTCAGATCACAGCTATCGGGTGTCTTGGATGGCTTCGTCACAGAGCCTGTTTGACTCGCAACCCAGCACCAAGCCCATGGTGATTATTTTGAGAACCTTTGCAAAAGACTCACACCCCTTGAGCATTTGCTGCCTAACTAGGAGACATTTTCCTGAAAATGTGCTAGTGTACACTACCATTTAAAGAAAACTTTTGCATCTAGTTAAATAAGCAAAGCACAGGTGCATTTATTGACTGCATGTCAAAAATGTTTTAAAAGATCATTTTTGAATGTCAAATGGTCTTTCATTTCTCCACCTTGAGATTCCTGTCTCTATTCTTTCTCTATATTTCATGTCTACTTGTTCTTTCAACCCCCTCGGAGCGCAGCCCGGCTCTGCAGCCTACAGTATGAATATGCCTGCTGTATTCCTGTTTGATCTTCTTCCCTTGATGTGTCAGTTTCTTTGTGGCCTGCCTACTTGTCAAACCATTTTCACTCTTCAAAACTTTTTATGAATTTTTAAATAAGCAGTGCAGATCTCAGGCCATTTGATGAATTTTTCAAGAGCTAATCACACTCAAATATCACAAACATTGCTGTTTATGTGTTTAATATACTAAGGACAAACACTTATTTACAAATTTCTGCACTTAAACCAGTCATCTAGCAACAAAATGCATTTAAAATGCACTGAGTGACAGGTAAAAGAGAGAATGTATTCCTCTTTTGGCTTTAATAGGAGTAGCTTATTGTTAAAAATCTGAAAAGCAGGGAGAAGCAGCAATTAAAGTGTCAACATCTACAAGTAGAATACTGAAGTATAAAATCTTGGGAATGCAGAAGAAGAAATACTGAGCCATGTTCATTTAAAAGACATGTTTTAGAAAAACATGTAGTGGTGCAATTGCTTAAGTTATGAGATGACTTTATCCTTCTGTATATAGCTAAAGGTTTCTTGTCAGCCTTACTGATGTAATACTCTTCACATAGGTAATGTGGCAAATCCATGATGCATGGATCAATAAATAAATAATTTCCATTTGCTGATAGCCATGAGACATGACTGACAATGCATTTCTGGAGGTTGTTACACTTTTCAGATGGTTAAAATCACTTGTTATATGTGAGTTTCTCATACAACAGAGGTAAACACTGATCATCAAAAATACAGCATGTCCTATGGGTAAATAATTCTCTGAGATGTTATAATAAAAGATGTCTAATCTCTAGACAGGAAAACATTTAAAATATTATACTGGTGAGATTATAAGTAATGTTGTTGCACTTTTAAATTAAAATCAAGACCACCCTCAGACAAAAAGTATCAACTCAAACTAAAATAACTCATTTTGCCCTATCCCAGTGAAGGTCACATAAAGTGTACTTAACTATAATGTGCAATATGAAAAGATATAGCTAAGGTCTGCTGAAGTCAATGTTTTTAGTACTGTAATGGTATAGGCTAAGGCAGCTTAAGTGAATACATAATCAAAACACACACATGGTGAGTACCACTAAAACATTTTTTCAGGAAATGAGGAAATGTTCTAACCTTCTAGGTCATTAAGATATCACCACTGGGTTTATCATAAACTCTTAAGTGGTAACCTGAGCTTAACACTTACTCTCAAACTAACTCTTACGATTTATGTTAGTTATATTCTAGTGTGATATTTTCTCATTGTATATAATTCTATAAAACTAATATTGCATAAAGGAACCTTCAATGTATTTGCAGAGTTAGTATGTAAAAGAATCTTTGTTTTGCAACCTACCCTCAATGAGATTTCCTGTCCCAATTGTACAAGACACAACATGAAAATTGTATTGTTTTTCTACTTTACTTTTCAGTCAGATCTTTTGGCATATTGCTTTCTTTATTTTACTCAATCTCTATTTTCTATTTGGAAATGCTGATGTTAATGCACCGATATTTTCTGTTACGAGAGCTATGGTAAGTATATTAATGTGCTGAAAATAGGTTTTAGTTTTGAATCAAAGAATAGTTCCTGGAAATGGATTAATAGAATGGTTATTGTGGACATGTGCTTACAACAGGATGTTGTTTGTACAAACTCAATATATGTCAAGATTTGAAATTTATTAATTGGTCTGGTCCACTCTCTAAGGATTGGGTTCTCAAAGGCGTTTAAGTGCCTGGTTCACATGGAACAGATAATGAGAACAGGTGCAGAGAAATTTTTACAGAAAACCAGATCAATGAACATCTACTTTCATATCCTGTCCAGGGCAATAGCCTCAGATTAATATTTCAGAGCAAAATGAAGACTGATTAGTTCAAATAATTATTAATCCAATTGTCACAAACTACAACTTGAGCAGACAGCTTACAGCTCTCAGTCCTTTCAAACTCAAAGAAGCATCATAAATAAACAACAAAGAGTTTTAAATTTACTATTACGTCTTTATATAAAAAGTGGTCTGCACCATATTTGAAAGAGGTAAAGTGTGCCAGGACCCAGAATGGTTATGTGGAATAAGAAGGGCCAGCAAACTGCTAGTGCTTTCTGCATTACTGAATCAATCCCTGTATGACTCCGAATATCTGGCTTTCTTGTTTATGCCTTTAAAAGGGGTTGCCATTAACATGATCCATATTGCCAATTTACAATAAACTCTATTCAAATTGTCCTGTTACAAAATAGAATATAAAGTATTTGGGGGTGGAGGTAGACATATCTACATAGGCTTAGAGCACTCTCAGAAACTGCTGAAGGAGAAATGCTATCATGCTGGCCATTAGTATGATAAGGAAGCAGGAATGAGAAAAGCATATGTAGAATTTTATATTTAATGTAAATTACCAATGAAAAGAGTCACAATAAATGGTGAAAACCAAGGGAACTTTGGGAGAACCACTGAGAGGCAATTAAAATATGATTACTCCTTTCTAATGTTTTGAACTGGTCCTCACCAGTTTTATCAAATTGAAGCATTCACAAATTTTTGTGAAGCAAAAGAAATAAAGGCTTCCAGAAAGGCATCAGATCAAATCAAGTATGCTGTTACGCTGGAAAGAGCTGGCATTTGAACCACAGACAATTCTGAAATTTCTTCAACTGAAGAGCAGTTTTACTGCTACTTTTAAAAGGTAATGAATAATCCAAATCCTAGGAAGTACCTGATACAATATTAGTTTTAGCTACCTGGATTCCAGGACACTCATGAGTCCTGTTTATTGTCAAATAATTTAATTGAAATTCTATGGTAATAGTATTTCGCAGCATCAGTATCAACAGTAAACTTACATTTAATATCTATCTGCCTCTCTGTTTCACCCATCTCCACAGAGTCTATATGCCAACTACATAATTAAAGCTTACAACATCATTTAAAAAGCTTAATATTTCCTTGCCATGGTGCTGTTGGCAGAGACAACATATTGCAGTGGAAAGTTTGTTACCTTTAAAATGGCTGTGACAAGAAATCAAGCATTTCAAATGCCTCAGAGATGTATGGTATGTCTAAATAGGGACTTCACATTTCCTCAAAGGGGATCATTTTTGTTGGCAGTCTTAGAAGAACAATGATAGTAGGTCATTATGGGATAAAAACATCATGAAAGAATTGAATCCTGCACTGACTGTCAGAAGTGTCAAGATGAAATTTCATTCATTTTGGTAGTAGCTCTCTTTTATAAAAAAAGGTTTTCTCGTTTTGCCTTATGATTGTACACATTTGTGTACAGACACATATTTTTATGCATCTTGCAAAGGAAGTCATTCCCTCAGTTAAAAAAAGATAGAATTCGTTCCCTCTGATGGTACTATTTGCATGAATGATTTAGTCCATAGTACAATACTGTGGTATTGATCAAACAGGATGAAACCAACTGATTGTCATCATATTCTGAAAGTCATACTCTACAATAAAGCTGTTTTCAAGCTGTTGATGTCAGTACAACACAACTAGGTAGTGCTTAGACATAAGCAGCAAGACCGAAAAATCATGACAATGGTAGGTTATGCCTTATCATACTGTATTTATAGAATATTTAATTTTATTTTGCAAACTGGCATGTTTCACTGTTACTGTCATTATTTGTCATGCCATTATGCAAATATGTGGAGCACTATACAAATAGGAACTGTTTACTTTTCTGCTGACAACACTTCAACCAGATACAAAGCACATCAGCCTCTAACTTTTAGTTAATCTCCAATTTCCCACTGAATAGGAAATAAGCCCCCACATACTGTAGTAAATCAGGGCCAAAGGGCCTTCATACAGAGTTGTGAAAAACAGATGGGAGTAAAACTGTTATATTCCCACTGAGCTCTGAGAGAAAGAAGATTGTCCTTTCTCTTTTTGTCATTACTGCTTTTACAGAGTAGGCAACCTGCTTACTAATTGGATGAAGAGACGGTGGAAATGAAACATAGAAGGCTGAAATAGGCAACTAAAGGAAAAAATAGTGTGCAGCAAAAGATACTTGAAGAAAAAAACAGAAAACGTAACCATTATAATAAATGAATGCTTTCCTGGGTTATTAGAAGAAAGCTGAAAGTTTTGGAAATTCGTTCATGTATTTTGTGATTATACTCTTTTTCCTGTGTACATAAACACATACTTATAAACAATATAAAAGAGAAAGGGGAGAACTCAGTAGGGTTGTGTGTTGCTATGGCTATATTACTGAATTTTGGGTGCAAAGGTAGATAAGAATACAAACCCAGCACATGTGAATATTGATTTTTTTTCTACTTCCAACCATCTTTTTGTTATCTTTTTTCTCCAGCCATGAACTCTGGAAAGTAAGCCTATACACCTATATAAACTCCCATATGCTATGCACATAAATTAAATCTTAACATGGCATATCAAAACAACCCACTGTAAATAAGCTGTAGAATGTAGTTTTAAATTATTGCAGCACTATGTTCTGAGCTGAGTACTGGACATCTTGCTAACAACATAAAAACTGTGTAATTTATTGCAAGAAAAACTCGGAAAATTTTCCATTTGCTTTCACAATGGTTTTATAATGGGAAGAAAAAATAATGTTTATGTACCATTATGTTTAGATATTAAACATGCAACTTACAAAAATGTTACATTAACATTAGCTTACAAACTGTAGCCAAGGTGTTACATTGAGAAAGTGATACGATGTGTCTTTGACTTCTATTAGCTTGGGAAAAGGAATACACAGCTATTATTATTATTGTACTTGGGCAAACAGAATGAAAGAGAAAAAAGCCTGACTAAAAAAGAAGCTCTTTGGGAGTTTTAAATCTTTTTATTTTGTTAATTTAAAATGCATGCCAGATGAATCTATGCATATATTAAAATTAAGAAAATGTTTATAAAGATACATCCAAAAGGACAGCAGCCCTTGCCTCTTTTGACTCAAATGATATAAAATACAATTTTTTTTTCCAATAATGATATAATAGTCTCCCCAGGTGATAGTTATTTACCAATTCTGTACAGATTGTTCAAAAGTTTCAAATTCTACTACCACTGCCGCACTGTTTATATTACTGTTGGAAGCTTGTTCTGTCCTCGCCGTCAGCAAAATTGCCTTTGCCTTCCTGCTAACCAGGATACTACAAAATCTCAAAGATATCATATAGGCAGCATACTAAGTAGTTCACTTTGGAGACCAGGCAAAAAAAATATCCATCTCTGTAGTATTAAAACCCACAAAGAGAGATTCCATGTAGCACAGTCTTGCTCCCTGTGTGGGATCTCTGCACACCTGCAGTCACGGAGGGTCGTCTGAATCAACAAAATTGACATGTTCTGTAACAAGGTTGTTCAAGTTGTGGACCCTGATCTGGACCTGAACTGTGAATAAACTTGGCCTGGATGTTGCCAAGGATTCAGACACACGGTTTCTGCAGCAAAGCATGTATTTCTTGCTGTTATCCTGGTTACCAGGGAAATCTTCAGCATAACACAACATATATCAGCCATCATTTAGCTGATTTGGAAGAACTAGAACCAGCAAGGTATTTTAATATCTTTTTATAAAGATATCTTCTCAGAAAGGAGGGAGAATGAAGATGCTATTTTAGTTACCATGTAAATTCTAACAATTGACCAAAAAAGTAGGAAGTTAGTTCATTGGCTGATTCTGAAGAACAGAGCACAGGTCAGTGGACAATTACTTTTCATCTTTGCTTCTCGGTAGTCTTTGCGTGGAATTCTTGCAGTTGACCTCCCAGCTCCAGCTCCCTGCTATACTGATCCAAAGACACTACATTTCTGTTAGATAACCAGAACTGGCTCTATTTCTGTAGTGAGCTTTGAAATCTTACTATCAGTCATAGTTGGGTTTTTTTAGTGCAATTTTAAAATAGTTTTCTAAGTGTATCGGAGAGTAGTTTAGCCTTCTTAATTTTCCAGAAAAACTACATAAAATGGGACAGTTTTCTTTTATATAATGCAATTGTGATCATTCAATGATTTCCCTGTTTCCAGTTTATTATTATACCTTTATTATCCCCTTGTTCTAAAAATTCCACACTATTAAAGATTATTGTATGTTAAACTAATTTTAACATAAAAGCCCCCTTATAACCTATCTAATGGTAATGGTCTAGAGCTTGTTATTTGTAGAACTAGCTAAGAAGAATTGGCAGATGGAATTTCGCTATGAACCTCCTCGCATGAGTGTAGTTCCCCACAGACCTGCTAGGACAAGGTTTTAGTGATGTGCATTTTCAAGGAGACCTTCCAGGCATAAGCTCCATTTAACTATAAAATGTTTTAAAACCTTAGAGAGATAGGGGAAGGAAGAAGAATTTATTATAGATTTAGGGTCATGTAATGTTCTAAGTTATCTGGGTAAAGTTCAAGAATTGACCTGTTAACTCCTTTTATTGTGAGATGGTATCCCAAATATGAATAATCCAACCAACTTTTCTTCTGAAGTTTGGCCAATTTTATGTCTTTGAGAACTGTGCTTAGGGGAAATGGGCTACAAAAAAGAAAAAAAAAACATTAATTAAGATCAGAAATAGAATATCATATCAAGTCACAAAATGGCATAAGTCTTTATGCCACTTAATTATGCTATAATAAAATTCTATAGCAAAGCTGTGCCTATCTTTAGCTGACTCACTGTCTTGTTTGGGTATTTCCACATTACTATTGTAAAACAGTCTTTATAAAAATAGCAGCAAAAACTTTTGTTGTTATTGGTTATTTGCATTGGCCAACATATAGACCTTCTCCTGCAACATAACATTTGGTCAATATGAGTGTTTCTATCATATTACTGCTATTTAAATCACACACTACTGGTTTAGTTATCATAGTCAATGACATGAGTTTTATGAAGTGTGCTTTTTTATTACCATTACACTATGAAAATTCATATTTATTTGAGAGATCTCTTTCAAGAGCTATGAAAAGTTTGAAAATGAAAGGAGGGTCCTTGCCAAGGCGTGCTTAGATCACAACCCATTTTTGCTTTCAGCTAAATTCTCAGTCATCTAAATGCTTTTCCAAGTGAAAAAAAAAAATACCCTATCACAAATAATGCCAAAGCCAATAAGCACATATTTTTCCAGAAGACTATTTATAAAGACTTTTAAGAATAAAATGGGGGAAGCTGCCCCCCAGGAGAGCAATAGGATGAGAGTCTAGTCATAAAGGTCAGGCTCCAAGGAACTGCTCAGCAGCTGGACATACTTCACTTGCAATTCAAGATATTTGCAAACAGGAGAATGTTATTTACTTAGTGACTGTGCTAAACGGTGGTTCTAGTTTCAATAAAACAATTTATAAAGCTGACTGAAAACCTGAAACATTGTTCACACCAAAAAAATCTCTTTTTAATAGACATTTTTTGTCAAACCCTATTTCCATAGGAGAAAAATAATAAGAAATTGAAAGATTTTGTTGTAAATACAGTTAGGTTTTCTTACTTTTCTTTAAATGAAAAAATGTATGTTTGCAAATGACAGCTGGTTTGGGGTGGGGGGAGGTGGGAAGGGGAGTTGATTTTGTTTCCATACTTCAAGGACTTAATTTTTAACTTTAACTTTATTGTTAACTTTAACTTTATTAACTTTAATCCTTAACATTAACACCAAAAAAGCTCAGCACTTTCTACCATAGATGCACCCATATTCCTATTTGCCCCTACTAAAATAAAAATATTACCATTATGATTATAAATAAATAAAATATATAAATATATTGTAAATATTTAAATACTGCTATTATTTATATACTAACGATAAATATAAATATTATTATCAAAAATAATCCAATTTCTGAGACGGTTCCACAACACCAGAACATTGACTAGTTACAGATTTGTTAACTCCGCTGAAAACAATCATATTCAGAACTTTGAAACACTTTTGCACATGCTTATATTTAAACTTGAGACCAGTTTATTTATGATAAGGCAGCTATTGATATGTGATGTGCTTCCAGAATGAGGGTTTTGAAGATTCAAAATAACAAACTCCTTCTCATATAAAACAAAAGTTGATGAGAATCTCTGAGAGTTCAGTTTGCCTGGCACAATCTCAGATCTCTCAATTACAATTTTAAAACGTGATTTTTTACATCTTAGTCATATAATAAAATACTGAATCCATCAGGTGTCTTGTTGGGAGTATTCACAAGTAAGCATGTAAATATGGACACTATCACAACACAGACACAAAACAGGTAGAAAAATGGGAAAAGTTAAAGACTGAAGCTCTTATTTTGGCATTTACAAATTATGGAGTACTTGATTTCATGCCTCTCTCGTGTTCATACTAACTACAGAGATTAAAATGGTTCTGGCCCCTGACTCCTTGTATATTGCTTCTCTGTTCTGAACAGCACAGATGGCACTGAATGTCGCATCCTCAATGCTTATCTCTAAAAATGTTAAATATGCCTAAAATTCTAGGCTTCATCTTTTTTTGCCACTGAAGAAAATGGAAGCACTCACTTTGGCTTATGTGGTAGAAAAATGGGATTCAACTAAAAATTAGGAAACATATTTGTACACTCCCTGAAATATGATCCCACTCAGAATTTCACTTTAATTGTTCTCTATCATACCCTATTTATTTGTTTCTCCTAACCTGTTAGAAGAAAAGGAAAACAAATCCAACTTACATAATTTAATCTCATTTACACCTTGTGAAGTTACTTTTGTTTGTTTCTGAATGTTTCTAGCCAAATATCCGTTTCTGATTATTGTAATCATGTAATCATAATTCAAAAGATATACATCTCCTATAAATAATGCCCCACAGGCATAAAAATAATTAAATAATATATAAATGTATATATATAAATATATATATAAATAATATATAAATATAAATAATTAAAACAAGATTATATGATTGGCCCAGACTAAACTAATAGTCCAAACCAAAATAAAACTTGATTTTATCTTTTCTGAGTCTCTAAAAATTATACTAGTTTTTTTCCATAATCATTGTTTTAATATTCAAACTTTTCTACATACTATCATGGACCAAACCCATATTAAAATACCATGAGAAAAATCATATTACTGTATGAACGGCACAATCATCTAGACTCAAAGTTTAAAAGAAAGTTCAATTATGATCCACTATCTATGAGACTTTGAATAGATTATTATATATCATGGTAATAACAACAATTACAATTTCTACTATTTCAGTATGTCACGTTTTTCATTGTCAGGCCCAGTCCAAAGTCAACATAATCTTCTGCTGAATTACTGGCCAGTTAAATCTATTTTATTTATTTTTATGTTCTACAATTTTGTTTTACTGCCAGATGGATTTTTGCTTTTTGCATAAAGGATAGATAACAAAAAATATACCCATCTTTTTTTCTACTGTGCAGAATTAGTTCTGTGCCAGACTCCTTGGTGCTAATATTTAGGTACAGTTAACGTGCAATTAGTACAGATCTGAGGAAAGAGGAGACCATGTGTTTGGGTTTTAAGAAGGAATAGCATAGTGACTCATGTTTAATACATAATTTTAGAAATTAATTCCTTGTCCAGAGCCCAAAATGAACGTTACATTAAATTCTTCCCGTGCCTCCAAGCAAGGGGACCACGAAGGTTAAGCAGATGGCCGGCAGCAGTGGTGGCGCTCGGCGGCTCCCAGGGGCACGCGGGCACCGCGTCCCCACGCACGTGGGTGTCCAACCTCCGAGCAGCAGGAGAAAATGAGCAATTAAAATGTACACACCAATAATCTATAGTTTAATTAGCCATAGCTAATGAAGTCAGCGAGTTAAACAGACAGGTTATCCTATACCAGATGCGTGCCTATTTTGCGAGCAGTGTAACAAAGCGTGCGGATGTGCGAAACCGATGCCATGCCGCGCTCGCCAGCACCGGTTCGTAGAGCCCAGACCCGCTACAGGGGTTACACGGCATGCCTAAATTAAAGCACATTTTGCCCACTGAAGGTCATATGGGAAGGAAGTGTGAGAAATGAGCCCCTTCCTCCTATTGCTTTAGAAACAGACTGTTGCTTTGTAATCTGCTTTAAACTGCAGCACTGACACTCTTCCCTTCAAACAGACCAGAAACTGCATGGACAGAGCTGCATTTTCCCTGTCGCTTCTGCCCTTGGGAAGAAGAGCACTCTTCCTCCTGCCTTAACAAAGCAAGCATCAATATCTTCTATTTCTGAGAGTACTAGCAGACCTAGGGAAGCGTAGTAGTTGATAAATAAAATATTAAAAAAAAAAACTCAAATAAACCTGATGAAAGACAGTTGTTCAGCCTACAGGGTCCCTTTTCCCTCCTCACCTGGAGGCCAGACTTTCCCCTCTTTCTTCTTTCTGGTCCAAAGCTCTGACTCTTCACTCTTCCTCCATGTATCATGGATAAATTTCAAATTAGCAAGTTGGCTTAAAATCTATTAAAGTGCTCTCCTACTCTTAAGGGAAAGAGTATTCCTAAGAATATTGCTAAGGAAACTGTATTTTCATGCAAAAGGCAGACTGCTTGGTAAGGCAGAAACCAGAACAACAACAGAAAAGACCTTGTGTTTTTTTTCCGCTTCTTACAGCATCACCAGGCTGAGTAGTTACAAGCATCTAAATGTTAGGGAACAAAAACTAAAACTAGTTAAATTTAAAATTGAGTTCAAACTAAAATATTTTCTTTTTACTTATTTTATTTAGTAGATGGAGACCACAGTTAAAGGATTGGATTGTTCAAAATAAGAAAAAGTTGATGCTTTTGCCACTGTAAAATTCAGCAATATGTTACAAGAAGGTTAAAATCTAGACCTTTTCCCACATCCCACTTAATGTATGCAGGAAAGGTATTTCCAGTGCATTCTGCTATCAAAATGTCCCTGTCTGTGTAGTTCTTTGAAGGTGCAGATTCTGCATTAGCTTCCCATTATTAGTGTTTGGGTTGACTAAAACAGTGAGATGAACCCTTGTGCCTTAACCTTGGGTTTTCAAAGGTTGTAGACATGCACAGCATATGCAACGTCTCTTTGCTTTTAACAAGCATTCAGCAAGCAACATTTTCGAATATCAGACTATTTAGATTACTTCAATATAGACTTAAGATCCAAAATAGTGGTATTCATTTTTAACACTGTCATTTTTCTACATTGTAAGCACCATTATTAGATGTAAAAGTATTATTTTGATAATATCAGTTTCATTTATTGACACTGAAAATGTGCTATAATTGCAGAATCTTCTGTAGAAAGACACAAATTGTCTGTACTATGTCTAGTTTAGTCAGTATTATAAGCATCAACATTAACGCAACATTAAGGGAAGAAAAATGTGTAGCACAAAGAAAATAATCTCTCCTGTTTTTCTATACTCATCATCAATACTGAAGAGCCTGAAACATATAAAAGGAAAACCAAAAGGATTTCTGGGCTTCTTTAGGCGAAGGTGAGTTCCATGTTTTTGTTTTGCTTTATTCAAATATGATCTCAGGATCTGAGTTACACTGATGTAATTCTATGTTTCCCACTGATGTAACATGATATCTTAAAAAACATCAGTAGAATTCATACAGTGTCACAGAGCAACATTTTGTACTGGTTACAATTTCTAAAAAATGGTAAAAATCCTCTATTGCGCATGTTTGTAAGGGCAAAATACGAGAATGCCTTGCCTTGGAAAGAGAACAAGAGGCCAGCAAAATACAAAAGGAACTGTTAAGGCAAGATTTTTTTTTCATTATTGAATGTTGAATGTACCTTTCAACTATTTTCCAAAGAAGAATGTATTTTAAACATGAACAAACTCTACACTCTGTGCCTTACTCTCTGTAAGCTTGCAACTCGAAGGTAGGTTTGTTGTGGCTTCCTGCTGAGTTGTTACAAAAACATCTCCTTTAAATTCAAGCTTTATGTTAATTTATTATGAAAAATAGCATGATGATTAGGGACTATTAACAAATCCTTCTGACTTTAAACTAGGAAAAATCTCATAATGATATAAAGCAAGATGAATGTTTCCTGAAATGCTGTTTTTTACCCTAAGTCCAATCTTACGCTGGGATTCAGAAAGATCTTTTTTTTAGTGGAATCAAGGAGTAGCTATCAGATTGAAAAGACAACAGGTTACTAAAATTCAGTGCATTGTATTTTCTTTGAAAACCAAGAATTGTAGGAGTGCAGTTTACAGAAATTTGGTACTTCTCTTCTCAGTGGCCAGATTAGTGTTATTTCCCTGGAATCATTTTTATCATGGACTTTGTCTATAATTTTTATTTTCTTTTTAAGAAATAGAAGTCTTCATACCGTCATTCTGTCATCTGCACTCTGGCAGTTGCATGGACCTCAATGTCCATGTGACATCCCCACACAAGGGGAACAGGATGCAATGCTAGCACAGTTTTGAGGGTTTTTTTGATTGTCAGGTTACATTTTTGCAAAAAAGAAAGATGCCCACCTGAAAATGGGGACTTACAAGCTACCTGTTGTGCATGGGTACTGGCAGGCAATCTGGAGATTTGCTGCTTTATAAATGATCTTTGGTTGCACCTTGAATTAGACATTACAGACTTTGAAGGAAAAACACTTTACTGAAAAGGCTTTAATACATGACATACATTCTTATAAAATTTGTCTCCAAGACCTAATTTGGATCAATTCTCTAACTTTTTCTGTAACCTTCTAACTCATAGATATTACCCAATGGGGCAAATTCTTTTCTCATTTCTGCTTTTCTGTTGAATGTAATATGATTGCACAGGTGTAAAATAAAAACATATTTTTACCTTTTTCAAGGTTCTTATTTGCAAATTACCAAATATCACCATTCCTGCTGCAACATCTTTCTTCTGGAATCACTTTGCTGAATTCTTCCTTCATTCTCTTTTAATCAAAGTGCATCAACATTGATACTTTAAGTTAGACCAATACTGTGCTTTTGAAGTGAATCTTCCTTCTCCTCCAATTGTGTTTTGGGTGATGTCATGGAGGGCTCTCACAGCATCAGAGGATGTGTATTAGATTTCTCTCAAATTAAACAAAACCAGACATGCTCCAGGAGTACACTTCAGAAATTGCAACTGCAAGTAAGAATTCTGACTTTGGCGTCAGACTAGGCATAGTCCAGAAAAAAACCCATGAAACACATGGAAGATGAATGTGAAGATCGGAGCACCAACATTTGACCCTACAGATCCCCTCCTGCTATGCTGCACTGCTTGGTAACGTGTACAGTGTTTGTCTTCACCCTCATAACTTTTCCCAGGTGCAATAAGGTTAGAGTGGACTATCTGTTTTTAAGGTATTACAAAGTATGGAAGTAAAATTTAGGACAAGCTGCAATTTGCAAATCAATATAAATAGTTCATTTACTCAGTAAAGATCTTTGTTCTTGATTTTTTTCCATGATAACCCCCAAAACTCTTTATTCTCAATCTACAATTTTATCATGCTCTGCTGGATGGTTGGTCCATATAATGAAGTCTGTTTTCATCAGCCCTCAGCTAACAGATGAGAAATATCAATGTCACTGAGAACTGATACGGTAATAAGCTCCAAAATTTGCCACAAATCTGTAACTTGTTTCATGACCAGATCTATGCATAATAGGCACCACAATTTTGCACTGCTCTATGACCAATCTAGAGTGTGATGCCACATAGTAAAGATGAACAACCTCATATTATGCCCTTTCCAATGCTACGCCAATTTTTCATTCCAGCTGCAATTCATGCTGATGACTTCTGATGTGCTGCACAGTTTTCATGCATCCTAATCAAGTCACATGGCAAACCCTTATCAAGCTTTATCTCCTTAATTTGCATGCAATAGAGCCACACATTTTCTGGTAATCAGTGAAGTGCATGTACTGCTTCTTAATACAGTCTTGAGCTTGTTCTATCATTCCTTCAAGTTGAGAAGTCTGTCTTTGATTCTATGCCTTCATTGCTGTTTAGGACTCATTTTGATCAAAGGTCTGTGCCCTTTTTCATGATCAATGTATGACTTCAGAGTGTTAAAATATTTATCAATGAATGATTGTTATAGCGATGCATGAGAAGGTATGCCAGCACATAAAGGAGCCTCACCCCTATAAATATTTCAGAAATTATATCTTCGGTTAAATTATTCCTATACCATATGACTGTCTTCAAATTATACCTCTTTTAAATATGTACAACATAGTTAGACCTGATCCTGGTACGCACATATGCAATTCCCAATGACAATTAAGAGAGAACAAAAACCCTCTCATTAAGTTTAAACAATATTTTAAGAAATAAACATCAGGAAAAAATTAATATTAATAAAGATTAATATTATTCCAGGATTACAATAAAAAAAGAGAAATATATAATGAGCTCGAGAAAAGATTTGACAGCACAAGAGAAGATGCAGCAGTTTGCCATAAAGTAGAAACAGAAGGTTGGCCTTAAAAAAAAAAAAAAGCTGGAAATATTATTGTAATAGGGAGTTAGAGATGCTGGTGAGATAGGTCTTCATGGTGTGATTTTTAGCTTCTGAATTCAGCTAGGATGGAATGTAGGGCAAGGAATATTAAAATTCTAGGACTATAACGACTGCTGGAGTGAAGTTAAGAACCACAATGATTGTGAAAACATTCTCCAAAACAATGCTTTTTCAGATTTTCAGGTATAGTAGCAGAGTTTTTCCTTTTGTTTTGGCTCCAGGAAAGTGTTTCACTTTCTATGCTAAAATGCACATTTACCAAAATACTGTTGTTACCATGGTAGGATCTAGCAATAGCTATAGGACCTACCAGCAAGTTAGCATCTATAAGAGTAGTTAAAAGACTTTTATTGCTATCTGTCAAATCTCAGATTGAGGCTGCAAGATTAAAAAATCCCACTTAACAGAATTTTCACACATATGTACAGTATTTTTAGAGATTTTCTCATTATCAAATAACCAACTATTTGAAGAGATTTCAGCACTGTTTGTGGCACTGTCCTGAATCAGGTTGAGCTACAGAAGAACCAAACTGTTCTTTTGTCGGTTTAGTGAAAAGTGCTCAATCTAGTTGCACCAAGAAACTCTATTTGTAAACAACCTTTTCTGCATAGATAACAGCAAGCTGAACATAGTGCCAGCTTAGGAAGCGTGAGTCTGATTCACTGAAGGATTCAAACAGGGAGAAGGAGCGGCAGAAAAATTTCAGCAGGCTTTGTACCATCTATCCAAAATATTGATAGATTTAAAACTGGTGGAGGAAATAAACACTGTCAAACATTCAAGAACAAAAAGGAAGGAGATACAAGATCTTATGTTTAGCATTACCAATATAATTACAATTCTTAGTAACAGTGCGACTCATGATAACTGACCGCTACAAGCTCCTCAGAATTATCGGTATAGTTTACCTATCATAGATCCAGGGACAAGAAGCCAAAGAATGTACATTTTTTCCCTGATGACAGCAAAATACCATGAAAGAGCAATTCAGAGATAAATTTCTTAGTTAATAACTTATTATGCTTTATTCTGTGGTTCTTTTCACAGAAACATTGGTATGATCCTAATTATGGTGAAATTTAAAACACTAACTTTCAGTGAATATTTTATATATATTATTATTTGTTGGTATCAAAATAGCCTCTAGAAACTACAAACAAAGTTAAACATTAAACAAAGCATATTCATATAGTAAGCAATCATCCCTTCTCTGAGGAACTTGCAAGCTAGAAAATCAAACAAAAAGCAAAAGAGGCAGAGAAAATAATTGTGTTTCTGTAGCATGAGGACAAAACTGTGAAATTGGGACACTGAGATTAAATGATCTGCTCATGGTCACAGGAGGAGTTGATAGCAAAACCAGCAAATTAATCCAAGTTCTTCATTCCCCTTACTAAGCACCTACCCTTCCCACTCAAATGTCATGTCATCTACATTTTTTTTAATAAGTTTGATGGAAATCAGAAAGGAATTGTCAAATATCACAGTCTGAAGTTTTCCCTATCTTTCGATGTTTTTATGCTTTAATACTATTGTCAAATGACATACTAAATCTGGTGTTTAGTTTAAGAAAAATCTTAATTTAGAAAAAGTTTCATATGTATTAATTTTAAATAGAGTAACCCTTGGATCTGAACTACAGGCTAAGGGTAAAACCTTATTATTCTTTCAAAGTCTTTTGTTATTTTTTTCCTACCTCTTTTTCCTCAAGTGATCTCTTGAAATCATAAACCATGCTATAATATTTATTATATTAATATACTTTTAATGTATTAGTATACATTACTATACTATACCAAGTATTCTTAGTCTGCTTTTTTTTACAAAACAGTCTATTTTGTTTCTTATTTTTTCCTCTCTCACAAAAAAAAAAAAAAGCATCTCTGCTCAAAATCTCAGGTAATACCACATTTTAGAAAGCCAAGTCATCAGTAGGTCTCCGCACAGCTGTTACCCATGTTTATCCTATATCAGAATTACAAGTTTGCTTCTTAAAGATGTTTCGATTTTAAGTGTTTATAGGCTTTTACTATAACCTTTTTTGCTGATTTTTCTAGATGACAACATCAGATACTTCACAAAGACCAGTGTTAGTTAAATCCAAATAAATTAAATGCCTGCTCACAGCAATATAAGATAATGAAAAGGAAATAACTAAGTAACTTCCATTATATGTGAATCAATTCTACTTACCACAGAGTAAGAATGAGACCGAGGATGTCTTTAGCTAGTTGTATGTTCATTCCAACAATAAAACCCCACAGATCAGAGATATTTTTTAAAAATTGCAATGAAGAGAGAAAATGCCTCTCTTCATTTTTTGTCTTCTTTTCAATCATCTATGAAACTATATACTGAATTAGAAAATATTCTTAGAGACAAACAAGTTTCCAGGCTTATCTAGGTGTCCAAACACATAATTAATTTGACACCATAAACAAAAAAAGAGATTGAGTTTCTGCCCTTCCATTTTAGTGAAGTATTGTGGTACTATAAACTAAAAACAACTTACTAAACTAAGAAAAAAAGAAAGAGACAGAGTCTATGGACAGCCTTTCTTTCACCTTTTATATTCAGTTTTGCTCTCACAGCATTTGAGATTGAGCTGCTGCTCCAGTTCTTTCTCATCCTCTCCTTCTCCTCTGGGAGAAGAGACTCAAAGTGCAGAAAGAGGCCATGATTTTCCTGTAGACGCTGCTCTAAACTGATTCCATTGCTCTAATATGACTCAAGAAAGTGTCTCCATAACCTTAAACATCAGTTATCACCCTGCACTGCGGTCCTGTAATATACAACTACCCTGTCTGAACCTGCAAATGTGCGGGACTTGCGTTTGAGAAACCTCCAGTGATCACGGGGCTCCTTTATTTGTTCACAACAAGATGACTCACCTTTAGCAATTAAGCAATTAAGTAGACTGTAGTTAAACACTTTCGCTCAGAAGAACAGTTATAACATTAAAAGTGACTGTGGCTTACGTGTTTTCTGGACCATAGAAATAGTGAGCAGACGGCAAGCATATTAGATTGTGCAACTAGAAGGGCAAGGGAAGCAAGCCCACCTCATCAAAAGCGCATCTGTGTTTGGCTAAAATTATGCATTAAAACAACCAAGACATTGCTAAACCACATGGCTTAATCAGTGCACCCTGCATTCCTTTCGCGGTGTAGAAATCAGAGCATGCATGCAATGGATAGCTAAATCAATCAACTACAGAAAAAAGGCACCATCTTTCAGAACAGGAAGGAAAATCCGTTTTGCTCTTTGCTGCACTTCCCCACGCAGCCATCAGTCCAAAGATGGCCAATCTGACATTTTAAACCAGTGGCAATGAAATGTACGGCGACTCCTCCACTTCCCTCAAAAATAACTGCCCGGGGTGAGCCCTTCAGAAGCTGGAGGGCTGGTGGTGGCCGAAGGCACCGTCCATGGGGGCCTCCACGGAGGGAGGCCGCTGCGGCCAGCACGGAGAGGGGCGACAGTGCTGCCCTCTGGATCTGCGCACACAGAATTAACTTGATTCGTTCCTCACCTCAGCAAGGTATGTCATTTCCCAGCATCAGTTTTTCTATCTGTGAAGCGTCGCTCCTGCAGGACTACTCTAAACCTGAATACGGAGATACTCATTTTCTCAATGATCACTTGGGAAGCTAGAGAGGATAGGAAGGAGTAAGGACAAGAGAAACGCTTTCCAAGTTATTCCAGAGAGAAGCCCACTTAGAATCTTGCTTGACAGCTTAAATGACACCTTTTACTTTATTTTTTTTTAAATAAAACAGAAATAGAAATGCCCACATAGTCCAGCCCATACAGGACAGTGCCAATACCCTCTACACCATACAATTACCAGGAAAGGCAGCGGTGTTTCTAGCAAATTGTTCATTTGTTCCAGCAACAGAACCTCAAAGAGTGAATATTTGGCTAAAGGGGAGTATAAGATAATATGTATCAAAAATACCCTCAGCACTGGTCTGAGGAAAAAATATATATATATATATATTCTAGAGCCCCCTCATTCCAGCAAGTGAATCTGAATTGTATTGCATACGCACAGCATCAAGAGAGCAGAATTTTACTTGGTATATTAAGATAGCATCAGATTAACTTGCATAATGCTACTGAATTTACAGGAATCTGGGAAAATGAGTACAGTAAGCACAGAAGGTACTATTCCTATCTTCAGTGTACCTGGCAGGTAGTACAGAAAGAAATTTCCTAGACAATAACATCATAGAGGCAGAGTAATTAATATTTAAAAGTTAATATATCTTTGGCTGTGTGTTTTATAAAGTATTCAGGCCACTAAAGGATGGTGTAATGCCATGAGCTACTCTATATCTCAAATTAAATCAGTAATTAATATACATATATAGTACTCATGGTCAATGAACATATTTACCAGTGAAAAATTAATTTTACTGCATTGCCAATAACATATTAGTTATTTAGGTAATGGACTAATTACCTTACACTTAAATACCTATGCTGAAAACAAGCTTATGAAAGATTATACAAATGAATACTTAAATTTCCCATAGTATACATTTGCAGAGTTTCTGCATATTTAACTAGTATTCTTTTATTTCAGAAGTGCCAATAAATTAGAGGAAATTTTGTTTCGCATTAATTTCTATAATGAAGCAGTACATATAAAGTCCATCAATAACAGTGATAGAAGTAATTAGGCTTTCAATTCCTATGAATTAACAATGTATCATATTCTCAGTAAAAAGTGGCATGCATGATTATCTCTGATTGTATCCATCTGCTTAATTTTTAATGAATGTATGCAAATTTTAATTGACAATAAAAACATGTAGATTTATTAGTTGTTTTCAACTTTATTAGTTAAACTTGTGCTATGCTAATGATCCTAATGCATTCTAATGGTGATTTCTTAGCATATCATTGAGTGCACTCACTGTTATACTCTTAGACAGGATAAGTGAGAGCCATGAGATTTCAACTATTAAATGTTAAATATGGAGTAAAACAGATGCATTCTGACTCTGTATTAAAGTAAATGAAAATCTATAATATAAGTCATAATACACTGCCAGAGAAGTAGTCAGAGTTACAGTAAGTAGCTTACCAGTAGTTCAAATAGATTCTTATTTTTTTTCCTTTTTTATAAACCAAGGATAAGATTTTGTTTGTTATACTTTCCTACAAAATATTTTAGCATTGAGCATAAAGTATAATATCGGTGCAAGAAGTGGAGATTTTACAAAACCTAGCAGATCTGTCATAACTATTATTTCTTAAATACTAATTTTAACCAATAATTTTTTATTTTTTTCAGAATTATAAGGCTAAGTGGAATAAGATGAAACTGGGTCCATTTTGTCCCAAAGGGAAGACCACTTTACTCCACCAACTGCTTTTTCTAAGAACTAGATAATATTATTTTAAAGAATCCTAAACCCAAGACAACACCTTTTAATCATAGAATTTAAATTTCTAAACAAGACATGTCACAGAATTATACCTGGGATTCCTGCATCGTAGCAACTTGGAACTGGATCCAGACGTCATCTTTGAAGCAAGGTTAAGCCCCTGAGAACCATTCAGACCATCTCTTGGAGAAACCAGCCACTGCTGCACATGCAATGGTCTGGAGGGTTGAAATCTGGATTGCACAGGCGAGAGGAAGTGAAGTCACCAGCCTGTGTGTCGGAAAACTGCATCATTCACCCCTCTGTGATGTCTCAGTTAACTTCACCTACCCACAGGGACTAAGCAAAACTTAGACATGCAAGAGTTATCGCCAGTGACTCTGGAAGATTTCTGAAAAACATGCAAGAACTTATTTCAGTATTTTAAGATAGAGTTTGTCCACAGGGCACTCAACCAACAGCCTGAGCAGATCTGCCAAGGCTCACACACCAAACCCAAAACTCCCCCTTCTCACCTCCCACCTTGCCGTTCCCCCGTCATTGCCGCCGATGTGGGGCACTGCCACTGCACCTCTCCAAGACCCTGGTGTAAGAAGTGCCACATTAAGTCCTGGAGCAAGAAGGGGTAATTAGGCTGCTCTGCACCCGGGGGAACATGCTGCTAAGTGGTGTATTCATCGGGAGCATCATCCCTCACATGCCTTAGCACACAGCTACAGTGCTCTCAAGAGTCTCAGGATATAGCTAAGCGGTGTGTCTTGCCAGGCGATCCCATCGCAAGACCTGTCATGAAAATTATATACTGAGATATCAATAATTTGAGAAGTCTGGTTAGTTCTCCATGGATTTAAAGACGTACAAGAGTGTCTGGTAGCTCCTACATATCAAAAAAAGAATTTTAATACAGATAACCATAGAATTTTATTTCATACATATCAATACTTTGAACCTTTTTATTAGTGTATAGAACTCTTGTAACATCCTGGTACTAATATAGCACAGTCATGAGCAAGAAAGAATAAAGAGGGGTTAGAGCAGATTATTTAAAAATATCAATGTTAACGTTAAGCTTGGTATACATGAAAACTTAGGTATCCATTTCATTCTGAATATTAAATATATTAGAAAATGCCATGCAAAAGATTAAGAGCTTTCCAAATCACTACTACTTCTTTTTTTTCTTTTTTTTTTTTTTTAAGAAAAGGTAATTTGCAGCCCCCCCAACTGTTATTACCTAGAAAATGCTGTAGTAATCATTTAATCAATATGGTAAATCAGTGCAGTCTTTTTTCACAAGAATCGGTGAATGAGAACTATGGCCTCATTGAAAATGTGCTAGCAATTCAGTTATGATTGCTATTGAAGAAATGGCATTAGAGTAATATCATTAGTCATAACATATGTTTAGGGCTTTTTTTTTATTTAAATGCATATAACTAAAATACGTAGAAGAAGGGACAGATAAGTAAGTTCTATTTTCATGGAAAATAATGAGGAAGGCATTAACATAATTTTGTTTTTACTTCTGTACTTGCATGCACGAACTGACATTCCTTTAATAGTTTCACGTTTGCTCTGATGTTTTCATTGCCCTCTTTCATTTGCAAGTCTTTTGGCAGCTAAAACACCCTGGGCAATAAACAACTTTCTAACATTTGTCATCTAGAAAAACGTATTGTACTCAAACAGTAGAGGACCAGAGGCCACAGCCACATGAAAGTCACACTTCATTTAACATCTATTACACCACTCTTACTTCTCCCCCCTCTGCCCCCAGCCTTCCCCTTACTTTTGTTTTTCTCTGGTAGGCGCAATGGCAGTCTCTATTGAAGGTTTATCCATCCCTTCAGGGAAAGTGTTTTCTGCCTCCTTTGCTGTGTCATTCTGCAAAACTGATGTTGGAATCAACTCATTCTTTTAAAATTCATGAATTAAATTAGTGTCACATCCTGTCCCCCATTTCACTGGACTTGCAACATTCATTCACTAATACAGGCCATAGCTCTTTCCCACTGATAGCAGTAATCAAAAACAAACTGTTTCTTTGTTCATTTGTTTTCCCTCATTCCACATCAAAGAAATTAGTGCAAAAATGGAATTTAACCTACTACCAGATGTATATTTTAGAACTATTTAATTATTATTGAATATGATTTTTCAAGATATGCTACAGGAATGGCTATCTAATTGGTTGTCTTATGGTCTACTACAGCTTTCATCATTAAGTTTTTTCTAGGTAAATTAGACCTAATATAAGGACATCGATGGAATTTTACAAAATTCTCTTTTTTTATTGATTATCTGAATATCTTCTTGAGATATAACCCAGCAGAAAAAGACATCAGTTCATTTTCTCCTCTTCTATTTCATTGCCCTTTTTGCTGATCTTATCCTCCCTTTCTTTTCTAGAAGGCATGGATGGATAAGTAGAGACCTCTGCATACAGTTCATCAAAGAGTAAGATTTCAGAAGGGGGACTGGGAGCAGACATATTCCCGAGCAGTCACCTCTTCTGGAGACTTTTCTGCAACCAAATGCATGCTGCTCACGTAAGCTGGCCAGCTCAGCCACTCCTGTGCTGCGCCGAGCCCTCGGAAACAGCCATATGGAGATGCTACAGGGCGAGGAGCCTTTGCTGACACAGGGCTCCTGGCATGCAGGGAAGCAGAGCGAACACGTACACGGCCTCAGCACTGGGTGCACCTTCCCGTGCCGCTGCCGCTGCCCGATGTGGTGCTGCTGAGCTCCCACGTACTACATGTGGCAATGCCACAGGAGGCTGTTTGGGAGCCAGTGTCACAACATCACATAGCTCAATACAGCAGGGAACTGCTGAAGAAAATATAATTTGCCCACTCAAATTGCATGGAGATATACTGAAGATATTTACTACTTCATTAAAGATTTTAACAAGTTAAGTAAAATTTTATTTTCCTCAGACTGTACTCTCTTACTTTCCTGCCTGAGACGCATTGGTGTGCGAGTTAATAAGCAAAGCTAGTTATGCTGCATAAGAAGAAAACGATCTGATCAGTGTATGCTACCTTCACAGCAGTCTGCTTGGAAAAACACCTGAAATAAGTATTGACCTCCCTAACTGAAGATTGACAAAAACATGCAAAAAGCCAGCGATATTATATGGCTTGGTCTGCAGGTTAACCTGCTCCAGAACATGAAAATTGTGTCTGTGGTAGGAGTCTCACAAAGTCACTTCTGTCAGGCGGAAGCGAAGGCTGGCTGCTCCCTGCAGGGCACGAAGCCGGCAGCCCAGCATGATGGGCGCTAAGCATGTCCTCAGGCACCTGGCCTTTTCCCCAAAATAACATCACGATACAGTTAAAATAAGGTTTAAGTCAAAATTTCAGAACAAATAAACATTGAATAACAAAATAAGTGCAGGACATCAAGAAATAAATGCTGTTTTTCAATAGCTATTCTTTTTTTCATTTCTGAATCTCAAAAGTCTCCATACTAACCTTAAGCATTTTTGCAGTCACTAAAGTATATGCCACAGAAGAAAGATTTAATAAACATATTCACTGTCCTTAAGAACACAGTCATACCATCCTGTGAACAAAATTAAAATGTTTGGCTTTTGAAGATTGCTTTGGGGCATTTTCCTCTTAATTTCTTCATAGTAAAGTTGAAAAAAATCAGAAAGTCAAATTATAAAGCAGCATAAGGAGGCAAAGGTACCCTTAAAGTTATGAAAGAAAATAAGTTGTACCTCTGCAGAGATAATACACCAGAAACATTTTAGGTTAAAGAAAAATGGAAATACAGCTGTTACATAAAACACGTTATTTAAGTAATCAGAAAATATGAGGTAAGAGCCTAGGGGGAGATGTATTCAAATTTAATCATAGATTACCAAAAACTTTAGAATTTCCCAGAAAAGGTTTTAGAGAGAATGTATAAACAAATCTCATCAAATTAATCTCTTCTTTGTTCCTAATCTCCTGTGCTGTCATAAGATTACCAAAGCTTGATCTCATATCAGATATTAAATTTCACCTCTACGCAATGGCTTGTTGGAGAAAGGGGTTGTTTAGTGGCAGACAAAATAGAAGAAATCAAATGAAAATTCTTGGTACAGTCCAAGTTTGATATTTGATCTCCTAGCCCACTGTTAAGTAGCTGCAGGAGCGCCAATGATGCAACGGATATCACAGCTGGAGGACCAGGGCCATGCAAAATAATAATTCACTTCGGGAGCCCCAATTCCTTAGCTCTCAGAAGGGTTACATTCGACTGCAGCAGGTCCAGGAAAAAGGTGGTACATTCACACATTTCCGGTGAGGCTTTCTGATTACAAATCCAATGTAAGATGGGCAGCACCAGCACCTCTATGGCCTATGTTGTTAACCCTCTTATTTATCTGAACTAGTCACGCTAGGGAAGACCAGATCAGAACTTCTGTGAAGACCTGGAAGATTTTATGAATAACATAAAACAGATAACAGAATAAGATAAAACAAAGAGATAATCCCGCCATTCCTATAGTCTCATATACCCTGGAAATGCCTTCTTCAAACATGCCCTTCTGGAAACCATTTATGTTTACATCGTCCCTTACGCCTCCTTAATCTCTGTTTTTGTTTTAATTCTACAACAATTTTTATTTGGAAGGGGTATAGTATTTCCTTGTCTGTCTTCAGCGGTGGCAGGGCAGCACCACCATGCCAGCAGGCTCTGCCAGGTGCTGTGAGGAGGAATCCCGTTCCTCGGAGGTACAAACATGATGTGCAAGTGAGGACGGTTACTAACAAATGAAGTAAAACATCAAAAAGAAAAATGGATAAGGATAAGGCCCATGGAGCTCTGATTTTTTAAATCTACTCCATCATCTCAGACTGGGTTTAGCGTTTATGGACTATTTTCAGCCTAACGGTATAGGATGATGGCACCACATATCTATCTGTTATACAACTTGGCTATTCAGCTGTACAGGGAGGAGAGGAGTTAGGTATAACTAAACAAGCAGGTTTTAGATCAAGTCTTGCTTTATCCTACAGCTGCAAATAGATACAGTGCTAACAGATAAGTAGGAATGTCTTTAACAAAAAGAAGTTTACCACATGTACCATGTGTGTTTACACATTGTACTTCATGGTGTTTAGCTTACTATAATAACTGCTTAAGAAGTAGAAACACCCAGATGTACTTTTTCCAAAATAAGGAGCAATTTTCAAAATCACTTAAATACCTTAAATTGGTGCTTCTGGAAAGTCTCACCTTTCAAAGATTCTCATATTAGTCATTCAAAATTTCAGGCCATAATATGAAAACAGCATCTGTTCCATAGCTCGCTGCAGTTCAGTGATTCTTAAATGAAGTTCAGTTCAAGAATCCTAAATGCATGATTAAGTCAGACTCCTGTTTACCAACACATTACACTTTTACTGATCTCCAGACAAATTGGTGCAGTCACTAGTTTTTAACTGCTAAAGTAGGCTAGGTTAGCTCATTGAGTTCAGCTTTTGTTTTCTACTTCACACATTTTAACATAGGTTTGTAATCTGCAATTTGCAGAACTTCAATTTCAAAGACTGTCAATTAACCATGAATCTTCAGAAGGGGAAGACTTGAGAAATCTCCTAGCAGGACCAAAGGATCCTCAGCTTCCTTCCAGAGCTCTAGCCTGGCACTTTCCAAAAGCCCTTAGCAGGGCAGGATTCTCATGTACAGGAGTGTCCAACTGGTTAGATGAAAGCATACTGGACTATGAACTTTCTAGATAGCCTGAACATAAGCTTTATACTGGGATATCAGCACTTCGAAAAAAAAAGTTTCCACTTCTGGACACGAATGGTCTGACCTTATAAGCAGTATTTCCTGGCATCATTTGACTGAAAAAGTATAACCAACAGAGCAGCTTCATAAAACAACCTTTTAAAGTATCACAACACTTGATAAAAGAATTGGATCTGAAATAGATGAGACTCTAGGAGTCTCAACATAGATACTACTAAAGCTTTGCTGTAATGAAATCCCTTAGACAAATGGCTTCACAGGAAAAGCATTAACCATTACAAGATACCAAGGCACAGACTAAAAGAAAAGAAAGCCTGTGAGGCAGCTTGGAGATTCCCCTTGCATCTGGCTGTCCGGCCTCAGGGATAAAGCTAGCTTATGAGCATGGTCACCACTCCTGTGCTTCCATTTCTGACCTGAGCTTTGAAGTTCTGGGCTAAGAAAGTACTCTGAAGCAATAAATAGTAAATATATTGCCAGGGGAATACTTTTAGGTATCACTATGAAAATCGTTTTGAACTATAGAAAATTAAGAATCACAATGTCTAGTCATGAAATGAGAGCTTATTACAATAACTGCTTGAGTAATATGAAATACCCAGATGTACTTTTTCAAGAGCTTCAAGTACAAGAAAGCTCCAGACAATATGAGGGAGAAAGACGGAGAGAAGAATGGTTAGAAGAATAGTTAAAGCATCTTGACATGAATCCTGAAATCAACCTGACTTTAGACTTGTAAGAAAAAACTGTCAACCTAGCAGCAAACAGGCACTCAGTCAACTAGATGAAGGTGTTTACTGATCATACCACTCCTCTGTTCACTTGTTATAGGCAACTGTGTTTTTTAATCACGTGAATACAAGAGGCAGGAGATTTAGGTGGATCCCTGAGCTAATAGTGATTATGCATCCACAGGAAAGAACTGCAGAGCCCAAATTGGAGCAGAGACTCTTCACTCACATATGTTTTCATCCAATGGCTAGAACAGACACTCACAGACTCCACCTTGTATTTTGAAGAGACGGTTGACTATTCTCATTGCTGCACTGCTTATTCTGCCTGCAGAAGAGTGGATCACTACAGACTATGGCTCAACAAAACTAATAAGACTTTCTTTTGTGTTGAGATATGGGATTCATCTCCCTTATATAAGCAACATGGTGTGACTACAGCTTTTTTGAGTCAGACTATCTTTATTTAAATACATTATTAAACTTAACACAGTGAAAAGCATGCTCAGCATTTCAGAGAAATCAGAAGTTGCCTAAATTCATGCAGAGGAAATAAGGCAAAATAAGATATGATATACAGGCCCTGTCCCCAGACGGTAAAGTAGGGTAAGCCTGCTCAAATGGAAAGAGCAACACCAGTTAGCACTGGCTGAGATTTTAGTTTTTCTGTTTTTTTTTCCTTCTTTCAGGAGGCTATTCAGAAACTAAATAACTGAGAACACAGTCCAAGGAGAATGGTAAAACTGTTGTTTCCCTCTTCCCTCAACTCCATACTGTGATGCAGTTTCCAGAGCTGAAAGTGTACTAGCGGCAAATTATTCTCTTGTGACTCAACTCCAGACAACAGCTAATACTCTGTCATGAAATAAATAACTGGCTGAGAGTCAGAAAACAGTAGGACTGAACTGACTGAAGTTTGCAGATGCAAGGTAATGACCCTGGGAAGCAATAATTTCAACTGCTTTTATAAATTGCTTGATCCCAAACTAGCTGTAAGCATTTAGACAAGAGAGTTGAATGTTATTATGAACAGCTTATTGAAGAATTCTGTTCAACATGCAATGAAAATAAAAATAGTGGAGGACAAGGCAAAAAATGTGCATTTTTTTCTAGCTTGTGACTATATTATGAATGCAGGTAAAAACAGTAAAGGCAATAAAATAAAAAGATATCAACAGTTGGAATAAGAATCCTTCTATCTGATGAAGGCATTTGTTCCTGATCTCTTATTTATTTTGGTTCTTCATCAACACCTCACCTATGATTTTGATACCTCAGGACCCGCCTCTCGTAAGTAGGTGGCATTTCCCATACTGCTTCTGAGGGTAATAGGAGCGACATCGTTCAGATTATGCACCTCAGAGAAGGGATACTCCTTGCCCAGTTACTTAGTACCATTAGTGAATTTACAATACAAACAACACAGCAAAGATCAGTAATAAAATGTAAGAATAAGTCAATGAAGGTAGAAAATAAAAAAAAAGGAAAGAAAAAAAAAAACAAAACAAAAGAACTGCTACAGCACTTCATTCTCTATAGATTATGTCTCCATATCCTACATGGAGACAAATGTTTCAACGTCCTAAAACACAGACTTGTTTGCTGCTGCCATAAACTGGAGTGACATCTTTACCATGACTGCATAATGGCGATCAGCCATTAATCTTGACAAGGCGTTTAGTTTCCTAAACAGGGTTACTATGATTTGAAACAGATTTTATGCTGTATCAGACAGGAATTGGTTACCTGTAGTGTCTTATGTCTTGATCTTCATCCCTTTTTCAGAAATTTTTCTCCTATACTTCTATATTTAGTTAGACAGATTTACTGATCCTGATTCTTCGGTGCCATCATATATGCTTCATAACCATAAGAAATCTAAACTCCATTATGTTTTTCTTTCATATTCAGTTATTTTTATTTTCTGTATTAGCTATATCCAAATGTAGTCTTTTGTTGTTACTATCTGAAACTTATTCTTTAGACTTGCATTAGGCCAAATTTTGTTCTGCTAAAATCACCCAGAAATGTCTCAATTCAAAATAATAATGAAAGCAAAATCTGCCAATCATTGAAAATCATTAGACTAAAATAATTCTAGTTCTCATATTTTGTTTAGAATTGAATTCACAGCTATGCTACAAATTTCCTTCAATATCAGGTTAACTCTTAAGTGATCCCTGACATCAGAAAACACTTCAGACAGGAATTTTCCTTTAAATAATCCCTTTAAATAGAAGACGCTGCAGCCATGGAAACATAACAAACGTGCTCTGCAGAGGCTCGTATATACTAAAAGAAGACAGAAAACAGTTCTTATGTGAAAACTGTATGATCATTCATTTTCCTTACTTTTGTAGAAAATTGATATAGGAATGATGATACAAAACTGGGAGGAGTGGCTGATACACCAGAGGGCTGTGCTGCCATTCAGAGAGTCCTGGACAGGCTGGAGAGCTGGGCGGAGAGGAACCTCAGGGAGTTCAACAAAGGCAAGTGCAGGGTCCTGCACCTGGGGAGGAATAACCCCATGCACCAGTACAGGCTGGGGGTTGACCTGCTGGGAAGCGGCTCTGCAGAGAAGGACCTGGGAGTCCTGACAGATAAGTTAACCATGAACCAGCATGGTTAACCATTAACCCTTATGGCCCAGAAGGCCAATGGTATCCTGGGGTGCATCAGGAAGAGTGTTGCCAGCAGGTCGAGGGAGGTGATCCTCCCCCTCCACTCAGCCCTGGTGAGGCCACATCTGGAGTACTGCATCCAGTTCTGGGCTCCCCAGTACAAGAGGGATGTGGCACTACTGGAGCAAGTCCAGCGAAGGGCTACAAAGATGATTAGGGGACTGGAGCATCTCTCCTATGAGGAAAGGCTGAGAGAGCTGGGACTGTTCAGCCTGGAGAAGAAAAGCCTGAGGGGGGGGTCTTATCAATATATATAAACATCTGAAGGGAGGGTGTAGAAGGGAGGGCCAGACTCTTCTTCAGTGGTGCCCAGCGACAGGACAAGAGGCAACAGGCACAAACTGAAACACAGACACTTCCATCTGAATATGAGGAGAAACTTCTTTCCTGTGAGGGTGACAGAGCACTGGCACAGGTTGCCCAGAGAGGTTGTGGAGTCTCCTCTCTGGAGATATTCAAAACGCGCCTGGATGTGATCCTGTGCAATGTGCTCTAGCTGACCCTGCTTGAGCAGGGGGGTTGGACTAGATGATCTCCAGAGGTCCCTTCCAACCTCAGTGATTCTGTGATTCTGTGAATACGATTCTTGTTTACCCTTGAAGAGAAAATACTTTGATGTTTCATTTTGTTCTGTTCAGTTGCATTAAACATTTACATAAACCAAACAAATTCTTAAAACATTAAAAAAAAACTTCTATGGACAAAACAAGTAATTTTTCCTATGTCCAAGTCAAAGGTATCTATACAAATACGCATTTCACAAAAATAGTAAGCATGAGGAATTAATCCACAACAAAGGCTGAATAACAGTGGTAGAAATGGGCTCCTTTAAGCTAAAGCCATCCCGTAAACAAAATATTCACCTACTATACTTTCCTTTGTATGTGTGGGACACCATGAAGAGAGAGCTCCCTGTGCCTTCCTAAAATTTTTTGAAACAGCACATCCAACCCTGCAATATCCATTTCAACCAGGAAGCCAAAATAATTCTAAAATTCCTTAGAAGTCATAATTCTGGAGGATTTCTCACAGGAAAAGCGCCAACAGGTAAGCACTTCTAATTTATCTCTGGTATTTAAATGAAGTCTAATACAGATATTTTGTTAAATTACAGAATTTACCTTAGGAATCAATACCAATTTAACTTTTCAAATTGATCTGATTTATGATTTTTTTTTCAATTTAAGAAATTTTTCAGTTCAAATAAATGTCAGTTTAGAAAATTGCTTCAGGAGTAGGGAGAAACATGAAGACTTTTTACTTCATTTCTGAGGTTTGGAAATCTCTAAAAAAGACAAAATCCTGAAATACCTTAAAAACCTTGATACATTAGAAGTCCAGATTCAGTGAACTGCCTAAAGTGCCTGCTCCATCTAGAGCTCCTCTAACCTGAGCTGAGCCTGGCAAATTAGATTCTTCATGGGCTTTTTTCTTCACTCTTGGGTGAGTCAAACTTTCCCTGCCTCTTTTTCACATTATTGATTGAATTCATACAGTAAATTCAAAAATTAAATTAAGAAAGCCATCTCTCTGTTTGTTTCCACACACTGATCAATACTGGGAAGCATTTTTAACTAGCACTGTAGTAGTATCTTGCAAAATAATAGCACACTTTCTTCTTTAAGCCTGTCAGCCTCGTGTTTGTCAAAGATACACATGGGGGTGGAGGGTACTTGGGGGTCAGGGTGTTTATTTCTTGTTTAGTTATCAAGGAAAATACTTGAAAAGTTATAGAAAATGTAGATGTTACTCTCCGGATGTCTACAAGTTACAAGAAACATGACAGCTTCAAAACAATATACTCCCCTAGCCCCTTAGAAGTAGCCCTTGCGCACAAAATTCTGGTTTTGGACCTACATGAGAAGGGTAGATCATGGGCCAAGGTCTAAAAAGTCCAAAGTCTGATCCAGCTCTGGCATCTGGCTTTCAGTTTTTCATTTATTCTTGATTCTAGGTACAATTTGCAATGTATCTACCAGTTACAATTATTCATTTTTGATGGCTGCAATCGTTTAATCTAATTTTACCTCAGCGCTGCTATGAGGTGAGTGAGGAAAAAAAACACAGGGCTCCTGCCAGTGAGGCCACATGGGGAAAAATATCCATCCTGATTTGGATCAACCAAATCAACATCATCTTCAGTTAAAACAGATTGCAATAAAGCACAATTATAGACTGAGGAAGGGGTGGCAGCTCACCTATGCTTAAGAGCATCTCTGGAACAAAACAGAAATCAGTAATGCACCGATTCTTGTTCTTATATCCCCTGTGACTAGTTGCTGGGAGGCAAAAATCACAGAGGGAAAGACTCTGTGGCCCCCTGTTTCTTGGGGCTGTTCCTCACGGGCAGCCTGATTTTATGAGGGAAAGGGGTCTAAAACTGAATACACAGTCCTAAAAAAGAGTGTTTCCTTTCTTGGGTGAAATACATGACAAAAAAATGTGAAACTAAACAAAGAAAAAACAGGTCCCAGCACTGGTAGCTGTCTTAAAAATGAGAAATGTGACTGCTGTTAAATTATTAACTAAGAAGCAATGATGAGATCACCCACATGCAGTATTAGATTAAGAATACCAGTGAGCCATCATGTAAGAATAGCTTTTGATAACTAATAACCCCTATGTGAAAGGCTCCTTATCCAATTTCAATTCTGTTTTGCCTTCTCTCCTTTCATGCATTCTTTCCCAGTTTCGAAAGTAACTTTCACAGGCAACAGGAAATATTCCAGTGAGTTTCACATATCTAATGAATGCTGATAAGTTATTTTTCTGCCCTACTGGATACCTGGAACTAAGCATCAATCTGAGAGCAAAATAACAGACAGAAGTTCATTATATTCAAAGATATTAGCATTGAAATTCTAGTCTGCAGTTACAGAGAACAGCGCTGTAACAGTTATTTAAAATTTATATTATTTCTGTTGCAGATGTAAACTTTTTCTTCCCAAATTTCTAAAAAGACAGAAGAGGTAGGCAAAATTTTCACAGCCACAGGCAAAAAAACAAGCTCTGATGAAGTTAATTTTAAACTCCTATTGCTTTACTTGGACAAGAGAATATTTTGAGAACTCAGCACAGTAATACTCACCTTCACGCTTCTGGTGAGGAGCAGAGAGCACCACTAGCTTTCTCACTTCCACTACTTTTGGCTAAAATCACCTGTTTCTCCACACCAGATGCAACCAGCTGTGGCACTCGAGGCTGGTGCTGGGACTGAACAGCCACATGTCCTGCCAGCAGGCTGCTGCGGGCTGCCAGCACCATTGCAAGGGTTGTCCAAACCCATGTGTTCAAGGTACCACAGATTTTCACAGACACCACTGAGATGCTTTATTCAGAGAAAAAAAATGAATATGTATGTGTGTGTACATTTAATTCTAATACGGAAAAAAACTTAAAAATTAGACTAAGAGTCTACTATTTCACATATAGTAGATTTCCTCCCACTTTTATTTAACCTAATAATACAACACAATTTGTTAGCTGCTTTTCCAGCTGAAACTGAATGCTTGAATTAACCAAAGTTTTATGAAAATTTTAGCTAATGTGTTACAGATTGGCAAACACTCTGTACCTATTTCTGAATATGCAATTTAAACAGCAGTTAGATCAAATCTCCCCATTATTCAGTCAGGTTGTCAAGCATGCATATAAAGAGAAAAAATACAAGTGTGATCACAGCCATTAAAAGCAATACAATTATGAGACTTTATTGACAGAATATACAATTCTAAGGAGATGAAATACTTTTATATTTATGTCTACTTCTATTTGAGCATATATTTCAACATAAATATTGATTCAAAAGCAAAATTAGTAAGACTTTACCCCCATAAAGGATTAAAGTACATTACGGTAATAAGCAAAGCACTTCTGTAGGTGGTGCAAGTCAGGGCAGCACAAGTGAAATCAATGGCACTATAATGACCACACAGGAGGATGACCCAAACCAAAAACCTTAGGCGAACTGTAAAAAAAAAAAGCATAGTAAGCTTTTTTTTTTTTTTCCTTTTTCTCTCAGATATTCCTAGGTCAACTCTTATTATGATAAGATGGAAAAGCTTTGGTGCCAAAGGACCAAAAGACAATATCAGCAAGACAATGTACCATCAACGTTAATGTCATTCTTGACAATAGGCTCCAAACACAATGAAATAATAGTATTAAAATATTAAGTCATTAAAGTCAGAAGCAACACACTTAGATAATAACATGCAAATTACAGTTTAATCTACACATTTGTCTGTGTACTAAGCTTGCAAAATACATATTTTTGCTTGATTGCTGGAAGATAAAAGCAGAAATGCATCCTCTGGGATGCTGTTCAAGAGGTTTGTCTTGAAAATTAGGTGACAGAATAAGTCAACCTATGCATGTAATTTATACCACTAACATTTACATCATTAATGTTTACAAAAATTACAGCTACATGTTTTTCTTGTGTGTAAAAAAGGGGGAGAGAGACAGAGAGAGACTATCACATTGGGTACTAAACAGAAACTGAAACTTTTACACTCAATGTGACAAAAACATACTTACTAAATATATTAGGAAGACAATTTATGCGTGATTTCTAAGGGAATTAGAAAGCACTCCTTCAACCTGGTGTTTAACAGGTCCAAACTGGCACAGTGCCATTGTATTCATAGAGTTAAGAGAGGTTATAGGAGCCTCAGCTCTGGCCTCAGCTTCTTACGGGCTAAGCTATTTAATGCTGTAGCTTCAGTCCCAGCGAGGGTAATGCAGCACATCTAGCATCAAAGTTTTAAGGAGAACCCCCCAGCAGTGTGTTGCCATCCCCATGCTGAGTCAGATGCACGCAGGGCAAAGCTGGCACACTGGGATTTCTACATACGCTGCTGTGTAAAGACCAGCCATTTAATTTCCCTTCCATCCTTCCCTTTCCCCTAATCTCCCTTTCATGGGAGATTGGTCTGCATCACCAGACTTCACCACAAGCATGTCCGCACAGTCTGCTCCATCCTTGCCCCTTCAGCACGGCTGGGCTCTGCATGAAACATGTTTAAGTGTGACAGCTGTTTGCTAAGCAACATGCGTCTACACTTAAGCATGGAAAAATATCTTTCTTCTACAAAGAAGTCATGCACAAGGAAAAAGAGGGTATGAAGGACATGTTGCAAACTGCATGTCATATGATACTCTTACATCCATTTGATACAATTGTAATATCTCTCAGGGTTTTATCCTGTTGCTTGCAACAATATCCTAACCTCTTCCACCAAAAAAACCCCTCAAAATTCAAAAAGAAAAAACCCAAAACAGTGTTACAGCAAATTTCACAGAGCTGATGACATTTTCTCCTTTTCTGAGGGAAATGGCTCTTAGTAGCATGTCTTTATTACAAGGGGAATGGGCATAAGAAGAGAAGAGGATATTCCCGCAAAAAGCACTACAATTAAAAAAAAAAAGTTACATACAACAGAAGATGCTGCTTTCTTGACATTTTGGAACTGCAGACGAACACAGAGTTGCTGCTCTCTCACAAAGTGGTGAGATGCAAATCTGTGAATGGGAAAGAAGAACTACCTCATATACAGAGTGGACAACAAGAAAAGCAAATTATGCAGGATTTGGTAAGCCTGCTTTGCCACTTCCCATTCAACTCAAAATAATAACTGATCTGCCTTTCTGGGGAAAGAAAAGTTGAAGCTGGAGGACAGAGGTGTAATGGGTTGCAGCCCCATAGGCAGGGTCCCCGGGGAGGGGGAAGCATCGTGCTTTCGGGCTCCCCTGGCCCTGGGGTCCAAGCTCCTGCCACAGCCGCGGCAGCAAATGCCAAGCTGACCGGCGGCACCAAGGTCACCCAAACTTCTGTTTGGGGCTAGAATTTCCTTGTCCATTTGTGTCCATCCTTATGCTCCACAGATAAGCTGATGTAATGCTTGAGTTCAAACAAATTATATGCAAAGAAATATAAAAGAAACTCTCATAACAGAAACTGATGCAGGAAAGGAAGCATTACAAGTTGGTTCGATTATTAGGTATGCCAATTATCATTTCACTGTTTCTAAATGATCCATTTTATTAACCTTAGTTATCATTTCTAATCATTTGGCAAATATTTTGCGTGGCCTAAAATAAAATTACGGGTTGTCCAGAAGCTTGTCATGATGCTTACGGACCATTTCTGATGTGATACGCACTCTGGCTGGGTAGTATATCTTCTAGTCCCTGATAAGATAATGATGTGATGAATGGCACAGAAAGACAACACTGTGTATGCACACACATACAAAAAAAATCTACTCACCTGTGAAAATACCACTGTATGGTATGCCATTTCCCAACAACACATATGGATATTTGAATACTTGAAGATACTTGACTGTTTGACAATATGAATGTCAAGATATGATGAGAGCAAGCAGCCACCCAGAATTCAAATAAATATTTGCAAATTCTTGTTTCTGATTTCTAAAGAACAGAAAATCAATCCCATATTTCTACTGCCTCCTTCAGTTTCTTTCCATTTTTTTTAAGGTTTTTGTTGTTATTGTTACTGCTGTAATTTTTCTGTCTGTAAGTGTGAACAGGTGAAGTGTGAGCAGCTGAACAAATAGATGATGGACTGAAATATGTCAATGGGGTTTTAGATACTCTGGACACATATTCCCTCTTCTTGTCACAGGGAATGCAGAGGGACCTAAAAGTTACTGTGACTGTGTAGTTTGTGAATTTTTCAATATAGGAGAATCCACAGTGATCTAAATCTGAATTTCAGCCAATTCATGTCAGGTATTTTGTCTCTCTGCCACAAAAGGGTGAATCAAAAACTTCTGATTTATGATCCTATAGCACCTGATGGAAAAATGTATACCTGGAAAGTCAATATTTTTTAATAAACTTTTTCACCCTCTCTCAAAAAAAAAAAAAAAAAAAGCAAACTAGCAGAGATCAAAATAGAGCTGTGCATCACTTAGATAGCCATGTCTTCTGTTTCAGTATGCCATACATAGCATTTTATTGGCAGTCATTTCTACTACTCCTATAGAGTTGTCTTTCAAAAACCATATAAATCACTCAAGAAGTTCCCCATAACTTCACCCTTCTTAGGAGATGTATTCTTAATTGTAATTGAGTCACTGCGAGCAGTACAGTGCCTGCTGACTATACTGGTCTTTCCAATGCCATAGGCAGAGGCTAGGTAAACTCTGATATTAAAAGTCAATAGATAAAGTGAAGACAAACAGAATGCAGTGAGAAATAGAAAGAAATTTGGGGAAAAAAAAGAAGTAATCATCTTCAAGATGAAACATGAGTGATGCCAAGATACTCAGTGCTAATGAATATTAGGAAATATTATTTTTCTTTCTGGACTTTTGAGACTATACAATGTAAAGATATAAACCTTCTTCACTCTTAAAAGAATTTATCAGTGAGTTACTTTAGCCATCTAACATTAGTGATTATGACCTATCAAATATTAAAGCATAATTTGCAAATATTTTAATGCATAACACTACGGATTACTGTTATTTATTGTTCACCTGGATTTGACAATTGATTTGCATTTGTATAACTAATGTACAGGTTAATACAATTTGTTATATGTTAAGAAGTCTAGGAGCGTAAGGATTAAGTATTTGTTGTTTTCCATAATAAGAAGCCTCAGTTACCCAGGATGGGAACAAAGGAACTGCTACATAACGTAGATGACAAGTCAAGTACCAAAATTAGTAAAAATGAACAGCTTTCACATAATACATGGGCTAACACTTTTATTTAAAACACACTAGAGTACTGGAATGAACTGAACAATGGAGGAAGGCCAATCTGCTAAAAAAAGTCATAAATTGTTTTACTTGTTTTTCTTTGAAATGTATTTGGATGGCTGTATTCCAAAAGCTATCATCAAGTCTGCACTACAAGTAAAGTTGGGCAGAAGATGATTTTTTCCCTGTGAAAAAAATCTAATAGACAAGATAACTATATTTTTTCTTTGAAAGCACCACATTTTTCTTGAAAACAGTGCAAAATGTTTGATTCTGGTAATCAAAACTATTTTTCTGTTCTAATCCCTTCTTCCAAAAGATAGTTCTATTTGAAGAGCCTTTAAAAAACTATAAATAACTGATGAGGGCATTTAGCTAAGGCTCGTAGAAGCTTCTAAACCTGGCCTCCCCAGACGCAGGGCAAGCTCTGCGCCTGGCCCCTTGCCGTCCTCCTCACCGGTCACCCCCAGGCACAAGGGGAAACCGCGGCGGAGCAGAGGCAGGGGAGCTTGCTGACGCAGAGGTCTCGGAGAAGGGAATGGTGGTGCAGGGAGAGGGGGAAGGCAGCTCAGACATGTCTAGGCACAGAACGCTTTGCTTTGACCTCTGATGCTCTGCTACAAACTGAGAATCAAAATTCTTTCCTCAGAAAACAAAGCCAATAACACTCCACTGCTGCTGCTTTGGCCTCTCTCTCAAACACAGCGCCAGAACCAAAACAAAAACTTCTCTTTTTCAATAGCATAAGATCTGCAAGAATTTTTGAACCTATTTTCAATTTATAGTTGTTTACACTACAAAAATAACACATAAAGGAAATTGTAAAGAACAACCACCTCTTCTGAGCTGAATTTCACCTCAATCTGCCATACCTTCTTCATTTGTCCATGAAAAAATTCCACTCTGAGTGGGAAAAGACTGCAGGTTATGCAGTAAAGCTCCAGACTGTAGTTAAGAGTCCTTTAACAGAGGTCAAAACCCAACCCCTCCACCTATTCTGTACATATGGTATATGTATCCCAGTAACTGGAATATTTTCACAGTTCTATTACCTTGAATCTATATAAAATAATCTGATTTTCCAAAGTGAACATCAGCTTTTTTCTAGTTGTTTAGGAAGAACAGTTTTCATCCACAAGCAGACATTCACTTAAGGTATACTACGGTCACAATTCATTTTGAAAAAAAATCAGAGCTGGCAGGTTGCACATCTATAAATGCACTTGACCAGCAGTGTGTTTCTTAAATTGCTTGGCTACAACAGCTCAACCTCGTTCTTCAGGCATCTTATATTAGTAGCCTCCAGTCTATCATCATACTGTGGTACCACTATTAAATGTCTTTTATTGTTCTTTATTGGCCAGTTTATTGTTCTTTTCAGTAGAATAATCACAAGCACAGCAGACAAACTGAACTGCAAGGAGTACTGCTAGAAAAAAACAAAGCAAGCCCATTTGTACTGTTATACAATTGAAACTTTGTGCTATCCACATTATTCGAAGATCTAAATACACAGGTTAAATACAGCATAACTTTATCCTACACAACATACTACACAGTATTGTGAAATGCCATCCTTGTTAAGGCGGTAGTATGCACTTTATTATTTTGAAACACTAAATAAGGATATGTTTAATAATCAAACCTGTGTTTGGAAGTGGACATGCATAAAGATACCTGCTCAACTCAAAGAATTTTCTCTCTGCCCTGATCCAACACTATCAATCATTGTTAATCTTTTCCCGGGTTTGTTAGGACTTGGGATCAACCCCTTTTCTGTCATATTTGCTTGCCCAGTCTGCAAGCAGATTGCTGCTACATATTATTGCTTTTAGGTCTGTAAAATCAATGTTGCTGAGAGCTGGCTTATGTGAGCGTGTGCGCACGTGAGTGCATGTGAGCTGTATAATTATTTTTCTTAAATCCCTGTTAATTACATCTGTGCTTTTTCATTAAAGAATAAACATTGATAGAAGGTGCCTGAGACCAGAAAACAATGCAGCTCCACAGCTAAACTGGAAAATAATGATTATTGATAGTAAGTCATAAAAACAAAATAATACAGATTGAATTTTTGATCCTAAAGTGAGTCTAATAAAGCTGGACATTAGAAACTAAAATATCCTTTAACTGTAAATTAAGCGCAGTATGGAAATTACCGGCAGACAATTAGGAAGAGTCAGTATTCAAAGCTCAATCCAATTTTTAAAAAATGTACAATCTTAAAGAGTTTAAAATAAATTTAAGACTAATTTATATTACCTGCTTTCAGGTTCTGCTCAGTATGCTACTCTGGCCCTAGGCTAAAATACTGCTCCCTTTTTTTTTTTAAATAAATAGCTATATGCATATATACATATTTATAGCTCTATATCAGCCATATCTAAACTTATTTGCCCTATATTACTGGAAAACAAAATAAAAACCAGAAACCCAACAGCCCATAGTGCAGAAGGGAAGTCTCAAAAGAGCAGCCTCCACAGTGTTCACCAGGAGCACAGTTCAGAGACAGGGGAAAAATAAAGGGAAACAGAAAATGGACCAAAGATCCTCAGAGCTGGATCATCAGCTGTAGTAAAAGGGCCCGGCTAAATTGCACCATTCCTTGACTTGGTCTATATTTTGCCATGCTGCCACCTATTATCAAACACTACAGTGAGCTGCAACAGAAGATAATAGACAATAGGCAACAAAACAAGAAAATAAATTATGAGAAATTACAAAGAATCTTATTTATGCTGGTTCTTCACTCTCTTTTAAAACCAGTTCACCCATCCTTAGCAAGAGCTCTCTCAAGTGACAAAAAAGAACAGCCAAAATCTTGCCAACCATCAAATAGCTATGTCTTTGATTGCACTATTTACAAATCTGTAATAATTTTTTCCATCTGTTCTGCAGTTTCCATCTATATGCTCAATTTGCAAAATGAAATAAATTGCTTAAATACTTGTTCCAAAGAAGTCTTCCAGCACATTGGCCATTACGAACCACAGTTTGAAATTTGGACAAAAATAGTATTTCCAAGTAAAATGGAGGGGACATTGTGTAAAAAAGGAATAGGTTGTTAAAAAGAACTAGTAAGGTACACAAGAGAAAATTTTAAAGAAATCCCTAACAATTAAGACTCAGACATCGACTGTCTCCTCCCTGTAGAGGTACACTTAGCTAACTGAGCTGTTTTGTTTAAAACACCAAGGTAAAAATCTAGCCAGGTTTCCAAAGCAGAGCTAAGTGTAATTCATGCATCACCTATGACAATTCTGTGGCAAAATGATCGGTAGTTTCTGACATATAAACAAAAAACATTCCCCATTACTCTATGAAGGACCCCACAAAGCAGTCGCGAAGCCAATTGCGAGGCCCTGGCCAGCAGCGTGGGGAGCTCGGCGCTGCGGGCACCTCTGCTTGGGGGCACGTGCCCGCTCCCCGGGTGAATGGCCGGATGACAGCTGCCAGTAAAACTGTGCATACAGACAACCCAAATTACACCTGGATAGGTTATGTTGCAACAAATGACTACCATAGAATTATAATTCTCATTTTCTGATGTAAAAAGGAAATGAGGCAACAATCAAGTTTCTTTCAAAAGCAGCTAACGCTGATACAAAAGCAAATGGCGTTCTTCGAAGCAAAGAACATGTAATATTTGCTAAGTGGGCGTCAAGTTATATATGTTTTCCTTGCTCAGTTATCCAAGTGTTCACAATGGAACCAGGTGAAAATTATTTTTAAGGTAAGTCTTCTGTTAAAAGTCTTTTTTAGGATTCTGCATGTGCTTCTCTATTTGTTTGAAACCTATGTAAAGGAGCCATAGATAAGATTTCACTTCTGTTACTATAACTACTACCTTTACTATTATTATTACTCAAGTGTCTCATTTGCTACCTCAGTTACATTTGCAATACCACTGACTTTGTTTTGCATTACTACCAAAGGCCAAGCAAGGGCCTAACACTTTAGAGGGCTCAATAACTGAGCGAATACTGCAGACACTGCGGGAATTAAATAACATGGCACTTATGAATATAGCTCATGTTTCTTTCTTCATTTACAAGACGTAGTGAGTCAGAAAAGTCGCACCCAAGTATGATTAAAAAGAAACGCTTTCTGACAGCCTGCTCCACAGTGACTAGTGAACATTGAGTCACCACCACCACCCCGGCACAGCATCATTTCTCCTTGATATTTGCCATTCCATAATTAGAACAAACGACATACTCGGGACACAGCAAAACGTTTTTAGTTAACTTTCTGCTTAAACCCATTTACAGAGTCTTTACTGTTCCTGCTTCAAAAGGTAAGGTACACAGTCATGATCTGTGCCGCCTCCATTTTACAGACAGCCCTATTATTATAAAAGTAAATGCCACCCACTTGCTAACATTGGAGACTAATTAACTCTGCAATTGCTGCTTAGAGAAGGGGGTAAAAACTGCACTGGCAATTCCAGCAGCTATCCTAAAAGATCAAGAGGATTAGATAATACTTTCTCTTCTCTGACCCAAAACCAATTTCTTTCTCTTTTTCTTCATTTTTTTTATTTCAGCTTGTTTTCCTGATAACTGTTATTTAAGTACAGCTTTTTGTAAAAGTGTAAAAAGTTTCTGTAGTACCTCTGGTTATGAATCCATTTTCTGAAAAACCTTTTTTGAAATACTTTTTGTTCATCCTCCCATCGAGTTTTTGAAGTTTTGACTTTTAAAACTGAGCACAACTTGAAGTTCCTGTAAGCAGGGTCAGCTAGCAAGCTTTGATTTCAATAGCTATGCTGAAAACTGACAACCACATAGATTCATTAGCCATACAGTACTGAAAGGAAATCTTCACATCCCACTTATTTAGGTCCAATTTATTAAAAAAGAAAAAAAATGCTCGATTTAACTTGCATTTCACCATCTATATATCCATTTAAATACATATACATTCACAGTGTGAGAAACATTTCCAAAAGAAATGTTAAATAAATATGTAAGTCATCCCGTCCTTCCATCAAATGAGACAAAAACAAGAAATGGCCAAGCCTCACAACACTGAGTTATGCACACCTGGGAGGAAAACTTTAGTTACAACAGCATCAATATGAATTTTGCAGTCTGATTAATTAGTGCGAGGATTGATTAATAACATAAGCAAAATGCAGAAAAAATCTGGCTGCTAATCAGCAATGTTGTGTGGACCTTTTTACTTTACATGTACTACTCTCTGTCCCCAACAAATACAGGGCAAATTAGCTTCTCTTGATTCTGGTTAGCAACCAGCAGCAGGGACACATGAATACAAATATTTTAGAAGCTCAGTTCAACTGCATTTGTAAAGATTTTACTGACCAGTTTTTCCATGTCCAATATTAAAAGCTTTTGAACAACAGGAATGGGTTTTGTACAGAACAAAGCTGCTCAAAACGGGACCTCAGTCATTGCTGGCTTCCCTGACTCCACATCCTGTCAGACCACCTCCCATCACTGACTGATCTGGTGGCTGGCAGTAAATAAATCACGTTTTTTGTTGTTGTTCTGTCTATAATCTTCTAAAGCTCTATAATCCATAGAGAAACATGGATTTAAAGGTGTAATATATTACTGGTTCTCACGTGGTAGACAGGGATCACTGAACTGCCTCTTTGTTGCTCCTGCTACCAGATGTTGGCAGCTCGGACGCTGGCAGCTCGGCAGCCTCCCAGCAGTGAGGCAGGAGCTGGTGCCGGAGCACGGGCCGCCCCAGCATGACCTCCCTCGGGGCTGGCGCCTCCCCAGCGCTCCCAGGCAGCCCATGCTGCTAGTTACAAATCACTCTTATTTGCACCTCATCCACTGGACATTAATTAATAAGCCATGCCAAAGAGATCAAACCACCATACCACCCTTTTATACAAAAATCAAAGTGGAATCATCTATACATTTTCCACTGTGGTAAGCTGCACGGTTAACAGATACATTAGCCCATACAGATTATGGGTCCAGGTTAGAAGCCCTTGCATAGATTTGGTAAATCGGTGCAAACACACGCAAACAGCAACATTAACCATAGCAGCATTACAATATCTTCATTTCAAAAATTAAAGAATGATTGTTCCATCTGGTATTAAAAAATAAAAGTATCCCTTATTATAGTAGTAAAGTGTCATTTTAGTGACCACCTACTGGAAATTAATTTTTAATATTAAGACATATTCCATTTCTACAAGATTTTTATTCCAGTCATGAAAAGTTTATTTTCAAATGATAAAAATTCCTGCTTTGAATTGTCCAGGGCCAGAATCTTGCTTTGTCACATCCTGGAAAATATACTACAGATTCTTGCTAGTCTTGAAATTAGTTGAGAATTAGCACTGCTTCAACTAGTCATTAATTAGATGAAAAAGATTTTTTTTTTCTTGCAGGATAGAATTGAAATATTGCAAGAATAAATATACTTATTTAACTAACAATTAGAATAACTTGATTTGTTCTGCTATTAGCATTAAATTTAACTTTTAACGCATAATATAAATCCTCGAGCCAAGTGATAGCTGTTACCCCCTCTATATAGGATTATCCAAGGCAATGTTAGTAACAGTAATTATATGGGTTAATCACTAACATTTGCCCCTGTTTATTATTCAGTTCCAGTAAGGAAAAATATTTTATTTAATATTTCACTGGAGCTTATAAGGAATCAATAAAAAATACTTTACTTATGTAGGAACTCAATGTTCTAGAGATCTTTAGGGATTGCTTGGGCTATAAATAACTGCAATGTCTTTGGGACAATAATTTCATTATATATTTATACAGCACCAAAAATAACAAAGATTCTATCTAGATAAGAACTATAGGTACTACAAAACATATAAATATACAAAAAAAATTAGAAACAAGCTACTCTTACCAAAGTAAGTCATTTAAAATAGTTTATGCAAAGGAAAAAAATTATGAATTTCAAATTTTGATTTTTCCATGGAATATCTGTAACATCTATTAATGTAAAACTTATTTATAATTAAGGATTTTTTTTTCTTTCAATTCACCCCCCCCCAGCTATGGTCCCATTTTCTCTTCATCGAATGCATGTAAATTCTATTAATGCTAATTGGAGTTTAGCTTGTACATCACGGCAAGACAAAACCCTTTTATGTTGAATATTTAATTAAAATTCTTTAAAGAGTTTGATGTGTTTTATAATTTGCTAATTATTTTGATACCTAACAACTTAAGAATTTGGAGGGGACTAACAGAAGTTGTCATTCTGACTAGAAAGTAAGGACACTTAGAGTGTATATGCAAGTTCACGAATAGTCCAGAGTCATTTAGCTACAAAATCAGGACACAGGGGGCAATGCAATCATAATTAATTTCTAGAGAGCTTCTTGCATTTCAGCAGTGCAACACTCATTATGGGCTCTCCAAACCATCAGTTCTCTCTCTTCTCTCCATCTATTAGATAATCTGTGTTTGTGGGTCTATACTCTCAGCCTACATTGATGATTTATGAACACTGTATTTTCTGATGGGCATCTTTAATTTTGTTTTGTAGAATATTGTATCCTGATAAGTGTCACATACCAGAGATCTTAGCAACAGTGCGTGTGCACTCAGTGTTGTAGCAACCAGTGATAAAAATAAAATGACAGTGGAAATAAGTATGTAGGACTGAATGTCATCCAGAGGGTAATTGAGAAGGGACAGCTTGGTGATTCAGTAGGAGCTGAGCTGCACTTTGTGGGTTGATTTTGTGAAGCTAGAATGGCTACAGATAGCTGGCTGAAATCAGCCTGCAAAAACAATTCGTCTGACTTACGTCCCACCTTCTGCCATTGCCTCACTTTTGGGCTGAAAGGAAGTTGTAAGACATTTGAATTTTTTCGGAGTCTGTGATCTTTTCCTTGCTATCCAAAGGACCTCCAAGGCTCTTCTCAAACATCTGATCAGCTGTACATCTGCTACATGATCTAAATTTAGGTCTCCCCAAACATGTAAGAAGAGACATTATAGAGCATGTTTCGGTAGACAGGCTCTTTAGTCCTCTATGTAGAGGGAGTGTCCCAGATATTCTTCAGCAGTACCTTACAAATTACAATGCACTTCACATAATTTGTGGGAGGCACTATTATTTGGATAGTATTATAGGCCAAAAAAACTGGCAAGATAGTTGCTAGGCTAGGAATTTAGACAAAGCTGACCCCCTAAAAAAATGTGATACTTGCACTCACTCAGTGATAACAAACTAGATTGAGGCAATTTGGAAACTGCAATGTGTGGGAGGAAATGCAAAGTGAGGATTAACTGTCCATGGCAGATGTGATAAAGCCTCTTACTGGATGAAAGAAATTAATTCTGCATAGCTCCTAGAAGCCTATAAAGAGTGGCTGATGCGGGTAGGCCAGCAGAGAAGAAAAGACGGCCCTGTCCTATTAACATCAAGGTACAATGCAAGGATGTGGGAAACACTGCAAGAATCAGTACTGCCCTATGGCAGTGTGCAAGATCTGATCAAATCTCACTTAACCGCAGCTTTGCCCCTTGCTATAATGTCAATGTTACAGATTTTGTAGCTGTTGATAATACAATCACACAATTAGATGACTGGTGGTATAGTGTCATTCTGTTTTCTCTTGGAAATGCCATGATAAACCAGAACAGCCATATACGCTCGCTGCAGGGGTTCCCTTGCTGCTTCCCTTACAAACCAAGTGGAAAGCAACCCAAAAGATTCCCTCAGCCAGCTGCCTCAACTGATGAGTAACCTGTAGGTAGTCCACAACACTCTGTAGGCAAATATTTGGGCACAGCGCAGTCTCAGAATTTGCACAGGTCGTGAAGGACATAAGGTATGTTTGTTAAACTATTTGGATCTACATTTGCAAATATTAAGCAGTGAATTTACTCCTAGAACTGAAGTCACAGGAAATCTGGACACTGACACTTGCAAGAACGGCACTGGTCTTAAAGCTGGAATAATAAGAATTATTGATACTATTGTATTATTATTTGAACAAATGCTATTACACTGAATCCTCATGTGCCTGTTCCAATGGGAAGTCTTTTTTTTACCCACCTGTACTATGTCCCTTGTTCCCAAGTTGCAGTTCCAACCGTTTGTTTAATTAAGTCCTTTTTGAGTCTGTAGATAATCTAAAATCAAAGGTATCTTTTCCTTCCTTTTTTTTTTTCTCCTGTGTGAGAGCAAGTTTGGGAAGCTAAATGTTGACTGAATTTCTTACTGCCAAAATCTAATAATATTTTTAAACGTGGGCATAACGGAAAAGGAATAGGTTACCAACAGGATATGTCTCTTGGCCATGCTGTAAAGGAGAACGAAAAATAATTTGGATCATAGAAGACAGACGAAAACTTATCTTCTCATGGTATATGTGCCCTACCTCTTGATGCTGACAGAGGAAATAAAAAGGATATCTGCAAGATCTGTGATAGTGTGAAGGAAGTTACTAAAGAGATGTCCAAGCTGATGAGAATTACTGAAGTATCTTTCCAGTTCTAAACAGTTAATGATACTTATAAAAATTAACTCAGTAACAACTGCAGCTACAAACCATTTGCACAACAAGGTCCTACTGTCTGCAGATTGCATACAGCTGTATACTATTTCTCAGTAAAATCTCCACTCAGTCTGAACTGTGCTACATAGATAGTCTGCCCAGCCTTTGCCACCTGCCATCATCTCACGGATCCTAGACCTCCACACGCTGCAGAGGGTACTGCCATCTCATTCTTGGTAAGATAGTCAGAAAGCAAAACACTCCCTTTTCACCATCATGCATATCATTTCCACTAACAAGGACAATGTCTTCTTATGAAATTTGATTTATAGGTGCTACAGAGCCATTGGGCTGACTACATGTCAGTCTCCAAGGAAACTAGTAGCATATATATTCTAGAAACATTCCTAGAAGGAAAGAAGTGTTATTAAAAGTATTCTCAGCATAACCTCTGCTATGAGTAGAAACAAAGGTCAAGGTCTTCTGTTGAATGGCTGAAGGATGCTGTGTTCAAATAAAAGGCTCCTAAGGAAATAATAGCAGGTCAAGCTGGGGGTCTGGCAGTTGTACAGCCTCCAGTTCTGAAACAGTCAGAAATTGGAAAGGAATCTATTTAACACTTTAGAAAAGGCTTGTTATTCTTTTATAATTCAGCCTAATTTTAGATTAGCATCTCCCCTATATACTTCAGCATTAGCAATTTCTGTAACGTATTCCTTTTTGCTGCTATTACATCTCCCATCCTGATCCACTTGCACATCTGTTTTTTCAAATTTGCTACTCAACCTCTTTCTAGAGTTTGTATATCTCTAATTCATAAGATTGGATAGAAGCACGGAATATTGCAGCCAGGCCATGAAAATTGTTGCCCCTTCTGCTCCCAGGAGCTAAGCAGAAGGGTGCTATATGGCTGGGACAAGGAAAAACTCTGTTGGAAAAAACACCACATGAAAGTTGTGCACTTACATGAGCATTCAAAATTGTCTGTGGCACCTCCTGAGTAAGTGCAGTAAGAGCAGTGTCCTATTTGAATTTTAAATGAGAAATTAAATTCCCTTTCTTCCCCCCAAATCCCCTGCAAGTTCCCATGTGAATAAGATACGCTTCCCTTTTTTGTCTTAAACAAGTAAGGATTTTCTGTATTTGATCCTAGTGGAAGCCTTATTCAGGAACAGCTGAATTAATCCCAATATAAAGTTCAAGCTATTAAAGCACTTTGGGAACATGTGAAATCAAAGACATTACATAATATATGAGGTTCTCATTATTGTTGCTGTAGTACTGACTGTTAGAAACATAGCTGCTCAATATTGAAACTCATTCTGTCTTTTAGTGGCACATTTCAGTATAACCAAAACCAAATAAATGGAAAAAAAAAGACTAAAATGAACAAAGCAAATAAGAAGGAGCAAAAGAGCTCTGCCAATAATGTGTATTTTGGTTCCACGCTTGGATACAAATGGGCTATGATCATTTTCACAAAGTAGTTTAATTTTACTTTTTGAAGAGTTTCAGTCATATTAAAAGAAACCTGAACCTTTCTGCCTAAGTGTGGATCTGAATACACACATATAGGCACAAGAAAACATTTCAAGCCTGAAGAAGGAAGAAAGTTTGAGGCATGAGCAAAGTTCAAATCTGATATTCAATAAATTAATGGAACTGGCAGGAAAAGGAAAAGGGTTAAAGAAACTTTACAGAGAAAGAACAATTAAAGTAATTAAAATGATATTGCTTGTAATTCTTTTTTTTCCCTATTTTTCTAATCAGAAAAATAACATGTGTTGGAGTTAAGTTCCCATTTGCCCCTGTTGTACCGCTTGTCTTCACTTTTCATATCTAGATTCTTAGAATGTATATAAACAACAACTTGAGTCATTCTAACGGACAGGGAAGATGAAGCACAATGTTGTAATATAGAAACAGTGAATTTTTAATCTTCTACAGAAATTCTGTCAAATCCAGAAACTAAATAACTGTAAGATCAATTTCATGTAATAGCACAAGAGTTATATTTGATTTCCAGAAAAAAATACTTTCAGCAAATAATAATCATGCATACATCTTAGACCTGCATTTTATTTTCTTTACAAACCTGGCAGTGGGACAAAGCTTTTTTTTAAATAGTATTGACAAGACGGTCTTGCCAATACCTGTTCCCAAATCATCTACCCCCTGGGACACCATCTACAGTTATCATTGCATTACTTTCTCATTATGAAATATGATTTAACACTACATTGTGCAACATGAGAATGTTTTCAAATCCTTATGCTACATTTTTGCATTCCTTATTGAATTTGTCCTGCATTTGCCATATCAGTAGACCTTTGTTATTTGAAGTTAAAACATTTTAGGTAAACACAGATATATTTTCCTATTGATTTCCACATCCCACATGAAAACCAAATTAAATTTGCAAGAATCTCCCAAACTTTAAAGCTTCATGTGATAGTAAATGTCCAAAGCCATGCATCCAAAGTACAGACAGCAAAGATACATTGCCAGAGACATAATAGCAGAAAACATCAAAAGCCTTTTTATCATGATTTGAAGTAACTTTTCTCTTTTCCCTGAAAAATGTTTTGCGATAGCAGAGAGAGCTGATGAGAGCTTGATATTCATATATGTAAAAGCATCAATATATAGTATTTGCCTTGATAAAAAACACAAGTCTATTTTAGCATTTGAAAATGTAGATGGAGAATCTGAGACTTACCTTAGAATCATGTTCAAATGGGGAAAACATAGAAAATCAGATGTACATAAAGGTCTATCTGGTAGAGTAACAAATACAGCTGCAGAATTTGCTTATTCTTCCTCTATCTGATGGGTATACAAGCTGGCAAATACCAAAGGAGTAAAAGAGCAACATGCAAATTTATCAAACTCAAATGCTAACATTTCTAGTTAGGACAACACACAGGGAGCAAAAATTAATTTTCTCTACCTGGCAAGGATACAGATTTAGGTGGGTATCTGAGAAACTGCTTGTACTAGCAGGAAGAAATAAAGCAGTGTTTGTAGTATTCTGCTGGTTGTGATGTACCTACCAAAGTGAATGATACAAGCAAACGGATAAAGGTGATCTATGGAACCCAAAGGCAGTTAATTTTCAAAGAAACCACAAAAAGCCACACAAGAAATGTATGTCAAATTACCCAACTTAAGACCTATTAATATTTCAAAATGCCTGATGGTTTTACACAGAGAAGCTTGAGAGACAAGCTTTTCTACTTGTAGTGACGTAAATATAATGAAAGCAGATTTCTTTCTCTGCTGTGGCATTGGAAAACAGCCTGTGCAATACAATACTAGATGCATAATTACTGTTCCTGCAGACATCTGATCCAAGCCATATCTACCAGACAGCCTTTCTTTCAAGTGCAACAGAAAATACTGTCTGTATTCATATCCAAAAGATTTGAGAAAAGCCCAAATCACTTTGCAAGTAGTTAACTTCCACTTAAGTCATTTGGTTAATCATTTCAGCCCTTGTCCATGGATTTGGCACTTTAAGGAATATAAATTTCTGCTGCAGTATTAGTTCAAACAACAAAGCCTTAAGGCTTGACCAGGTATTGACAACATACTAATGCTGAAACCATAATAGCAGAGATATTCTGACTGGATAGATTAAACAAACTTTTAAAATTACTTCTAAGTTGCAAGGAAATAGATTGACCAGTGTAACTTGATTAATCATATAATTTTAGTTTTTTCATGTAGATTTGCAATGAAGGAAGAAAAAAGACTTCACAATTACAGCAGTCATTGTTCATGGCAGTCATAAAACAGAGATGATAAGATTACGGATAATTTGAGAATATCAGAAAATTACTTTGGGATTTACAGTTGCTGGCTTTTTCTGTAAATCAGGCCATTTGGGGAAAGTTTCACACTGGACACTGAGAGAATGGCAACATGCTTATTACTAATATGAAATTAATTCTATACTCGCTAGAATAAATGGCAACTTCCCTTACCCCCAGCTATGCAGATTAAACACATTTAGTCCAAAATTTATACCTTACCTGAATAATTGAGTATTTATTTTCCTTTCCATCTAATGTGTACAAAATATTAAACAATAGGTTTAATACTTAAAAATCGGAAGCGAAATAAAAAGGTAAATCCTAAGAAAAATTGGGGTGATTGGTATGAACATTTGCTGGGCTATGTATAAATGCTTAGTTTTATTGTCACTTCCCCTTATAGTTACTCAAAAATTGAAACTTCAATTACTTAGGTTAAGATTATCACCATTTTGAAAATAATGTATTTATTGTGTTAGTTTAGTGTCTATTTACACAGATTACACATCCTTACACATCCTGACCAAAACAATTTGTTGCGTAAATGACAATGCTAGCATCCAGAAAATAGAAGATGGTAACACACTGAGTGTCTTTTATTTAGTCCAAGATTTTCAAAGTTTGGAAGGATGATCATAAGATCTTATTAATCTTGAAATTATCTGTTTAATGGTCAAAGTAATCACAATTAGAATGACATCTTTGGTACCAACAGGCTTAACATGTTTTATATAAAACACAAACTGTTCCATATTTAACAGAAGATTCTATTCCCAAAGAGCCAGCTCTAGAGGGCTGAGCTGCCAAGCCCAGTGAGGTTGGTCATTTCACCACAGATGCCACCTGCCTCTGGATGCTTCTCTTTCACATAATTACATCATGAACTTACACAAGACCGGATCATATCAATTGGTCAGGACAAAAAGCATTCAAACAAGATTCACAAAGATTTTGCCATTATTCCTTTTGGTCTAAAGCAGTGGAATTGTACCAGTGTCTGCTACAGCTCTTAATAAACAGAGTTCCTCCTCTCTTGCCTTGCAAAAGGCAGCATTGGAGCTCTGAAGGTGCTCTGGGACTAGAGAACATAATTCCCACTCCACTGAGTCTATCTTCATTCATTCTACTAGGATCAGAAACTCTCTTTTATTTGGAAACACACTCTCAGAAAACATTACTCCTTTCTCCTCCTTTTGGACCCATCAAGCCTATGTATGAGAAAAAGACTTTCTATTCCAGCACAAAACCATTAATTCTAAGTAGAATGGCTTCTGGGAACCAAACAAGCATGTAACACAAAAAGAGATCAAACCAGACTGCTGGACAGATCTATAAAGCTGTTTTTTCTTTCTTTTTCAACCAGTGACCTTCCCTCTTTCAAATCCAGCCTGAAGCCTGGCCCTCGGTGCGAGGGCACAGCCCACTCCTGCCAGCCTCGCCATTCTCACTCCGTAGGGAAGAATGGCTTTTACTTTGGTCCCACAAATGAGCGTTTCAGTGATCAGCAAAGGTAGCAAACACTACGGACTGTAAGCAGAGGCACGATTTTCCACGCAGCTCAGACAATACATGTCATCCCACACTTACAGGGCATTGTAATCACTTGCCCAGACCACCTGGTAAAACAAATCGCTTTCCACGGATGGACAAAGAAAAACAAGGAACTCGGCCACTATTCACAAATATCTGAAAACCACAAAAACTGTGTAACAACTTTACTACCCACATTTCTCATAGGTTTTTTTCCCCCTCTGGCTCCATTTTGATAAAACAGATAAGGAGAAAATTCAAGTTAACTCTATTTTTTTTTTAAGTTAACATTTTAAAACATTTCAGTCATCAGTAGAAATCTATTGTTTCCTGAGAGAAAACATCAAATGACAAAATATAACTCCTATTTGAAAAGGTAAAGTAACTAAATCTACAATGATACTATTTCTTTGATGTAACATTAAAGTACAGTGTTAAGATCTTTCAGATTAACTGTCCTGAAAGTTAGGATTTCCCCACAAACTTTTTAAAAATTAAAAAAGGATAAACCTAAGGATGTATAATGCTTCAGGATTCAAAAAGGTTGCTTCTTCTAAATCACCATTTATAAGATAGACATGTCTCAACTTCTAATTGTATTTCTATTTCAATATTATATAAAATATTTCCACTTCACATTTATTATTTATTCATTTCATTCTTATTGCTCAAATGGCTTTTTACTGTTCCCTTCTTCTGGAAGAAAGGGACAGAAGGATAAAAGATGTCACTACAAAAAGTTCAGTGAGCTCTCAACTTACAAACATACACACCCTCAATTAATGTTCCAGGTGGCTTTCATAGGAGTTTCTGATGGGTGCACAGTATTTCAGGGTTAGTTTTACTCCCTGAGCTACATGTTTGCAACTGTGGCCCAAGAAACATCAAACACAGGCTAAGTGCAAAGAGCTTTTGTTCCAAGATCAAGAGCACCAATCATGAAAAAAATGAGCCAATTCTAATCCTGTTCAATTAATCAGAGTTAACTGACAATTTTCTTGTGAGGATCCACAGAGTCTTCCCCATTTGTGTGGAAAACAGAGATTTTTTCTTTTCCTTAGAATGAAATAAAATCCAGCGGTAGTTAAGACAGCAGTGTGACACCTGAGAGACTGGGGTTTCCCCTGGAAGTGGACCAGCTCCCAGGATGATGAGTGGCTGGTGGGGAGGGTGTTCACCTGGGATGCAGGAGAACAACAAAATCACCAAACACAGGTTTCCCAGTTCCAGGTGAATACCTTAACTACCCACTACTGGCAAGCTGTGCTTTTGTCTCTCTGCAGATTTCATTATGCTGCTAGACAATGAAGAGTTAAGTGCTGCAGTTATTCTTCATGCCAATGATGAGCACCACTAATTACAAAAAGCCACTAAACATCTATCCAGAAATGAAATAAATTTGGCTAGAAATTTACTAAACTTTTGATTAAATAATTTATCCATTTTTATTGGTATCAAACTCCCCAAATACTGTATTTTGTTTAATTGCAAGGTATTAAAAGCATGTTTTCCTTGGCACTCTGTTATTAAGTCTAACTAAATTATTAGATATATTTTTTGCAAATGAAGAAACTGAGGCAGAAGGTTTACCTATCCAAGATACCTATAAGCTCTGTGAAAGACCTATTAACACAACTCTTTCATACCAACATGTCGTCATTCCTACAGATTGGCACCTCACAAATTATACTCTTGTATAAGAAATGTATTTGAGATACCATATGACTATTTCCTCTCCAGCATCAAATATAACATACCCTTTCTGCATCATGCATGAAGTACACCTGTCATTTTATTCAAATTAGCAGATCATCATCCAAATTGGATCAATTTGAGCACTCCATCTGTCACGAAAAATTTAGGGGTATATTATCATCATCATATATAAGGAGTTATGCATGCAAATTCCTGAACATCAAAATGATTCAACAGTCATAAGAATATTAAAATATTAAGAATTACAGCCAATGTGGCAGTTTCATGTACCTAATGTTCCACACAGACCTCCCAGTCTTTTAGCTCAAAACTTCAGAAGTAAGAAAGAAGATATATTTCATGGAGCAGTCAAACAAATAAAAAGTCACAAACAGTTTTTTCAGCATGAAACGCTAACAGCCATTCCCGCACCCAAAACTTGATAAATCAGATAATTAATATAGAGTGTAAAAATATTTATAACAGTAGGTAAAAAGAAATCTGTGTTAAGATATCAAACTCTTGCTGTGGACTGTTCTTTTAAAGCACATTTACAACACACTTAGAAACGAAACTCCCACAGCAAAAAACAAAAACAAAAAATAAAAATAAAAACACTAAACTTTTGCAATTAAAAAAGTATGTACTTGCAGTTGTTTTTACAACTATATGTATCAGAACATAAATAAACATGTTTTATTTGTTCAGTGTATCACTCCATTCCAAAAATCATCGAACACTTTTTTCTGCAGGTACTACATAGCAGCCACATATATTTTATAACTCTGTTTAAGGCCAGGAGGGGGAAAAAGGAAGGCAAAAGGAAACACTCTGCGGTTACACTCTACACTCAAAGATGTTTGTCTTCTGCTCAGAGAAATGCACCTCCCTGTAATGGTACTAATATACAGATGGAGAACTTTGGTGTAAGTGGAGGAATGCACAGCGGGGATTAGGCATTTTCCAAGTGCATGTAAATAGCTAGATAAGAAAGACTTTTTTTCCATAAGGTAGAAGTAAATACATGAGATCATTTCTAAATATTTTGAGTGCGACCCCCTTCTGACAGAAGACAACAAAACTAAGCCCAGACTTGGGACAAGTGAGCTAAGCTAAGTAGTATTGTGCAAAGTATTTCTGCGTTTTGACAGTGTTACCTGGTTGCTTCTGACACAGCGAGTGCTGGCTGCCCAAACCCAGGCCCCTAGCCACATTTTGAGTGTGGTGGAGAACAGCACCTTGCTGCCTGCCCCTGCTCCAGAGGGGTGCAGCATCCTCTGCACTGAGTTTGCAGCCCACCACGGGTGGCTCAGGTAGGCAAGGTGCCTGAACCTGTCCTGGCGCTGACCTTAGAGCACCTGAAACCTACCCTGCCAGGAGCACCTGGGGAAACTGGACCGAACCGCCTTTTTGCCTTCAGGAGCAGCTCTTTGTATCACCTGCCTAACTGGAAGCTGGGCTGCCAACCGAGACTGCAGGCTGAGCCCTGTCTTGAGGCAACCCGGGACATGCAGTTCGGTGGAAAGGCTGCCACTTCTGCCCTTTTGCTCCTCCTTGGCTTGTTTTGTAACTGGTTACATAAAATAACACATTTTGTGTAAAGCTATGTTTTAAAAAGACAACATAAGTCTTTCGGTTTTGAAATTATTGAAAATAACATCCCTGGAAATGGGCTTCAATTGAATAGTCAAAGATGTTTGACAGTGTTCAGAAAATAATTTTCTCTGGGCTGTAATCCTCATTTGGATTAAAATCAGTAGAAACCTCTCCACATTTCTGTATGGTTATTCATTGTTTTGAATTTAGGATTTTACAAATTTCAGTAAAATATGAGGTGGTGAGAAAGTGCAGGGCTACCTGTTTCTTCCTCAGCATGTCTCAGTCACCTGCTGCTGAGGTTTTGGGTTTTAAGCTTCAGCACGTTAAGCTTCAGTATGACGTGGCTTCTGGTTCCCTGCTGAAGCATATTCCCTGCTTCCCAGAAAATGATTAGTTGCCATTGTAGCTCACTCTATTATTGTAGGATTTTGCTGTCAAACAGGTAGAAGAAAAGAAATGAAAACGCTCAGAGCCACCTATTGTTTTTATAATTTCCATCAGTTGATATCTGATATCAAATAGTTCTGATCAAATGAATCAGACATTTGCAGACCAGGAATATTTTCCAAATTTAGACCCAGGTTTTAATACCTGCAATGAAATGCATAACCTCTGCTCCATTGCAATACACATTTAATGGACAGTTACTTTCTAAGGCCCCTGTTGTTAGGGATGATTATAACACAAGGATTAAAAAATAGATGGTGTGGACTGGCAGACTAAGGACTCAGATTTTAAAAAATTTCTAATAGTCTCTCAGCAGGTCCATGTCTTACAATGAAGGACAAATTCAGATAAAAATAGATGTAAAAGGTATAGCAGCATGGCTTTCTATGCGCAGTAGCAGTGACAGTAGCAGCAGGGCTTCCTGGATGACTGCCACTCTGGGCGATAGTTTGTATTAAAGAGTTCCTGGTGTTGTTACTATTGCAGAAAGGGCAAAAACTGGGGCTACTGTGGCCAAATTCATGGAGCAATTAGCAGGAACCAGGATTCAGGGCAAAACCCGAAAGCAAGATCAGGACAAAAGCAGGAATCAAGGCAGGAGTGAGTCACAAGACTTTGAATGAAATTCAGCAAGTTGCATTACAGATATATTGGCTACCCAGCCTGTCAGCCTTCGCATCCCACCCTCTAAAAGGGGATGAAGTGGATGCTTTGATCGCAAGCCCCAGCAGGTATACGACACAGCCTGCGAGTCCCCTGATGCTGATTCATTGCAAACACACTCTGTTGCCTGCCTGGGCATCTCCTTAGATAGCGAGGGATGGGATTACATTGGCCTTCCTTATGCTAGACTGTATTTTACTCCGAAAGTAATCCCAGTGAAATCAGTGCAATATGCATGAGATTAAGAGCATCAGCTACAATATGTGGAAGCTTGACAAGGAGAAGAAAAGGAATCAGCACTACAGCAGTGATGCCCACAGTACACTAGTCCAGTTATTACTAATAGCAGAATTTAGTCCGCATACAGATCCTTTATAAAGTCTTAAAAGGTATTAATACTCAATTAACAATTCATTAAAAGGTGCTGTTAGCTCTTCTAGAAGTATGATGAGCAGATAAAACAAAATTATTCAAAAGACAATAAAAACAAACCTCGGGTATATAAAAAAGTTTTTAAAGGCAAATATTAAAAGCAAGGATTCAGTCACTGTTTCTACCAAAAGTAGAATTGAAATTAAAGAACTTAAAGTTAAAATTGCAAAATTATTTCTGTGCATGCAAATAAAAAAATGTCTGATGTGTGGATTTTAGAAACACTAAGAATTATGTTTTTGGCACATAAGGAAGGCAGAAAAGAGAATTTTGGAAAAGGGATGAAAGGTAGCCATGCGCATCAAAGACTGTATGACCTATGATTAAAAGAATCTTTAAAGCTAGCAGACAAATGTGACTGGTTAGGGTAAGCACTGATCAAACTTTTCTTACACCTGCACTTTTATAAAGACTTTCCACAGCACAGCAATGTCATCTTAAAGCCTCATGTTTCAAGTCCTGAGCTCTCTACTGTAAAACCTTAAGAAGAGCTTTAATGATGAGTTGTCTTTCAAAAGAAAGAAAAAAATGTATTTTACAGCCTCTACAAAGTCATTGTCCTATAGTTTTCCTCACTACAAACTGGAAAATTTAAGTACTGACCAGCATATACCAAAAGTCAGATGAAAGGTGACTGCTCAGCCAGGAATCCAAAGAGCATATCTATATGAAACATTATAAATGAAAATAATGACTTGATATTTACCTTACATCATAAATGGTGGACACTGTAGCAAATATGATCACTTTCCTGTTGCTTTGTCATCTCCTGTCTCCTGATACCTTGAATTTTTTCTTTCTTTTATCAAGTATCCAGACTATTAAATTCCTTGAAGCAAGGAATCATCTGTCTTACATATATACATGCAAAGACTTCCCTGTATTTTTTTTCAGTAATACATACAGAGGCTTCAGCTCCCGTCTGTATCACACATGCTTAACTACAAAGTCATGGTTGACTTTGGGAGGATAACTCAATGCTTAAAGACGAGCAGGTATGTCAGACTGCAGGATCGTGTCCATATCGCTATTCCTTTAGCATGGTAAGACTTGGCTATAGTGACTTCTTCCCATCATGGAGAAAAGTTCTTCTGGAATGCTTCTGTAATTAACAAAGCTCTCCAAATATTAATTGGAAGGGGTTTTGGTTTTGGTTTTGTCATCTTTTCAGGATTGTTCATCTAAAGAGCACCCATCTAACAAGAAAATATACTTTCAAAAAAATTTCAACAAAAGTATTTTTTCACTAAGCACTGCAAGTTAGCATTGTTTTGTTATACCTTCATGTACATGCAATTCATCATCTGGGTCTTGTAACTGATTTTGTAGTGCCAGTGTGAGACAGGGGAAGTCATGTCTTTTTAGTCTCCCCGCACACAAAACATATATGGTTCCAGCACAGATGCTAAATTTGGGGAAAAAAACCACCAAACACACTCCTGAAGAATCAGAAAAGACCAGTTACAGCCAGACGCATTTCTCCTGTAGGCTGACAGAGCCCCACTGAAGTCAAGAGAGCTTACCTCATATGTGATACATTTTAGTTATTTAGCCAAATGATGTTTGGTATTCTCTCAGTACATCATAAAATGAATTGTGTGCAATACTTATCACCTTTGCAATGCCTGAGTTTGATCCTCATTTGGCTTACCAGCCTGCCAGAATGCCAGAGCTTTGGATAAGGAAGTATTCTCTCCTCCTTCGAATAACAGCAAATGTCTGCTATTTGCAGCCAGAATCCACTCATTTCCATTTCATGCTACACAATTATTCATTAATCACTTGCCACAAACAGGATACAGTGTGATGTCTGGAGGATGCTTTTCCATTCTCTCTCTCAATCGCATTGTAATGGTGACTTAGGCTCAAAATTACAGGAAAAGTGAGAAAAAAAATATGGCTCAGTTTTTCTTCTTAAAGTACCATGAGAACAACAATTAAAAATATAGTTCTAAACAATAAAAATGGCAAACATCACCTGATGAAGTTATTTCACCAAAGGAGGCAAAAATTTCAAAGCTCTTCTCCCTTTATGCCCTTAGGTAAAGCCAGTACTTGAAAATTATATGTTTGAATATTATTTTTTAATAATTTCCATTCAATATGCAATACCATTATCTTGGAAAAGTAATCCCACCAGAGTTTTGCTGCTCTTTCCTTCTTCTCATAACATTACTGTTTTTTCCAAAAGTCTTTTTTTTTTTTTTTTGCTTTCCTTCAGACAGTATCTTCTCTCTGTCTATTGCATTTTTATTCAATGAGAATGTTAAAAATCAAGTTTAGTTTTGAGGCCCTTGACAGCAGGAAAAAATTTCTATCACATGAAACCTGGCAATATAGAAGAGGATAATAAAACCTGATTCATTCATTCTTATTCTCTCTAAATTCTATAAGTTAGGCTGAAGCATGACATGAATTAAAGTGGGACAATTAAATTCTCCTACTTAAATCCCAAAAGAACAGACACTAGCTCTATTGCAGTAACATCAGCAGATTGATAGTACAATAATATTTCCTAACAAAAAATTCCCATCTCTTAGTATCGCAAGGAGCACCCGTTTACCAGCTCACTAGACCTGTAATGCCATTTTACTACTGGCTGATGTTCAGTAATTTAGCATAGGAAGTTGAACATAACAGACCTATTGCAGGCCTCAAGCCTGCCATATCTCTTGTGTCTCTTCAGCTGCACAAAATTGTATCCATCAGCTCAAATTTAAAACCAGCTTTTAGTACAATAGTCAAGAAACTAAAGACAAAATCTAAAAAGAAACATTTAAAGCTTCTAGTAGTTTACAAGATCTAGGATGCCTAAAACATTGTTTAGTAGAGATCTGTCAGTTTTCAAAAATAAATGGTTTACAAATGATGGAAGAACAATGGTAGAGTCAGGAATAGTACTACACAGCAGCAGCTCTCAGCCCTGCTTAGCTGCACCTCAAAGCATCTACAGCAGCTAAGATGCTTAAACAGCATTTCAGCTGACCTCAAGTTCCCTTCTACGAACATTTAGCATAATTTTGAAAAATAAACAAAGTATTCTAAATTGTCAGCTTTTTGAACTTTACCAATTCTAGCAAAACATTATATAAACTTTGTAAACTTACACTATCATATATCAATAGGAGGTTATTCTCTACTGAGAAATGTATATTTCAATATATACACAGATATGCAATTACAGAATGAGATTTCAGGCATTAAATTATATTGCCTACTGTACAGGGAGACTAACTGGTCCTGTTCCACATAGTAAGAAGCTTTCATTCCATGTTAGAGAAAAATGTAACAGAAAAAAAATTAAGTCATACCAGACAGTTCTACTGAAAATATTCTGTGAAAAAGAGATTCAAAAAACTGTTTGCAATGTTTCAGGTGTAGTGGAATCAACTCTAACAAGAGCCAAGAAACATCACCTGTGGAAATTTCTGCTATCTTTGTTACTCTATAACAAATAATAAAATAAAACATAAAATGTAATAAAATGTAAGAACTGTAGGAAACACCTCTATCTTGGCTGTGCATATCCTGTCAGCCCTTCAGCGCAGCCCTCCACAGCTACCCCAGCAGACACACGCTGCCTGCAAAGGGGCAGACTGCTGCCTCTTTCACCTGTTTAATCAGAGCAGTGAGCGAATGGAGCAGAGGAGGGAGCAGAGGAGTCCCTTGAACAGGGCATCCTGCAGGGCTGGGGAGCACAACTTTCTGGCTCTTGCTGTAGCAGCTGCTGAAGGCTTGTCCTCCTCTTGACTTGCATCCACTGCAGCAGAGAAGTGCCACCTTGACCCTCATCAGAAATTCTTATCTATCCCTTTTAGAAAATGAAAGTGGGTGCTTTTATGGAAGCAAGAGTAAAGACAGGAGATGTGAGACAGCAAGCATAGCATGGGCAGATGAAAGTTTGGGGTTAGGAATATAGCAAGGTTTATTACTTATTCGCAACTTTTCCCTTTCCTATAATGTTTATTTCCATTCTGTATTGAGACAAAAAAATTAGGTTTGATATCTGCATGCTAGGTGTATCATCTATAGGGAGAAAGATCCCCTCTGGTTAATAATTAGCTACTCGAGTACTTAACTGATAGCCAGTGATTGTTCTCAGTCTGTGTACCAATGGAAAAATTCAGTTATCAGCACTTTGCCAGAAGTCCTAAACTTTAGAAAGCAAATGACAAGGTGAGGCAATTCCTAGTAGAGAGACAAGTGGAGCCGCCTGTGCTGCCCTTGGCCAGTTCCTGAGCAGGCAGGTGGGGAAAGGAGCACCCCTCCATGTCCCCCCCGCTTCTTTTTCATGATTACACAGGTTTTTCCTTTCTCACTAACTGCCCTTCTTCTTTTATGGCTGTTTCTAAATAGAAGGTAAACTAAATAATGTTTGTGTTAGATGTTTGAATCTACTTTGTTGAATTTACTCAGAAACCAGGCAAAATAAGTTTGACCCACTTTAGTCGCTTTGACTATGATTTCATAGCGGGCAAGTAAAAGAGCAAAGAATGTGTACTTAAAATCAAGTAATCACTTTGCAGTTTCCTTCTGATAATAAGAGGTGTGTATAGCTGGATAGGCCAATGACCATTTAATGGAAAAATAAACATAAATATAAGTGCTCTTTTCATTTCTGAGAGACTGTATGTATAAAGACACTAATGAGAAAACCTGCCTATTGAGAATTGCCCCAATCCTTTCCAACACCACAATCCAGGATCACATTCCCCTGTCTAGTCATCATTCTCAGTGAAGCCAGCTTTGGTCCCAGGCATGAGGGTGCTCCAACTCCAGGTGTCCTGCCATTCCCACATAACGTGCTCATTGCAACCACTGCTCTTCTCCCCTTGGCGTCGCTGCCCCCAGCAGAGATGCTTGCCCCTTTCCCAGCCTGCAATGTTCAGCAAAGTCTCGTCTCACAGGTAACTCTCTAGCCATCAGGGCTGGGACTCATGGTTGTTTTCAGTCCATGTATTTGTGGAAGAATTCAGTCATCAGCATTTTGTTAAATATGACAAATTTTAACAGGTTACCAAGCAGGTGAGGCAAGTGATAGTGAAGAGATGGGTGGCGCTAGCCTTCCAGCCTTGGTTTAACCCCTGGACCAAGGCAGGCAGAAGAAGGAAGGTTCCTTGGGTTAACCTCAGCTCCAGAGTCAAGCCTGGGCCAGACCACTGCCCAGCTTGGCCCCTGCATGGCACCACCACTTACCGCCTGCTGGGTCAGGCTGATACTCACTGTCAGGGGAAGGACAACGAAGCCACAGCTTAATCACCTGTGTTTCTTTCCGTATTTCCTGGTAGCTGGTGTATATCCAGAAAACAGTTGATGCAGCACCTCTCCGCGCCCCGCCAGCCCCCAGCGATGACAGCCCAGAAGGATTACACTGGGTTATGTTAAGCCTTTGTCACCAGCAAATGGAAAGGATGGAAATTAAAGCTGCACTTCAATTAGAGAGAAAAGCAATTCAGAGTTATTAAATTATTGCAGACCACACAGTTCTTGTAAAGCTACTTTTGAAGAGTGTGTCTTACTAAATCTCGTAAAATATTTTGACTTTGCCAGCCTTAGCCCACATGGCAGCTCCTCCATTCAGTAACCAAACCGTTTCATGTAGAGATTAACCCAGTGATCCCACACTTGAAAGGGAATGCTGTAGGACTTAATTCATATTCTAGCACGAGCATTCTGTTGGGAAAGGCTAATTAATCTGTCCTAATAGCAAAGTGATGAAACCTGAAACCTGAATGAAAATGATGAAAGATGACTCTGCAAAGGTACTTCAGTTACAATATTTTAGGTATATACAAAATTACTCTATATCCTGTACATACAGTATTTTATGTATATACAAAATTTTATGTATGTGCTATTAAAAAGTGCTACTGTATTCTATAAGGTCAACAAAATCATTAGAAATAGATAAGTGACCACATAATTAGCTGGATATTGTATACACAACTTCGGCAGCTGAATGGACAGCCTTTGGCGTTGGGTTTTGATATAAGCAATATTGCTCTCTGTGCAAGATGCAACAGTCTGAAATGGCTAGCAAGACTTTTTTATGGTAAATGAAATTGATAAGGAATATTTTTCTTTAATTTACCACTGAAAGTCAAAGGATTCTTTTTAAAAACTTCTTTTAATGGCAAGAGCCATTTCAAGATAATACAGCCCTCATACAAGCTTCTATTTTTGATTTATAATTTTTCAAAGAGGTATGCAAGTTCTTACTGAATATATTTCTAAATTTGCACTTTAGGTTTGAATTCATGCAGTAATGAATAACTATTTGGGACAATTAATCACACACCACTTGGGAAATACAATTTAAAATACATGTGCACACATGCTTAAAATTGCTAATATCACAGATTTGGACCACAAGCTTGGAGAGACTTACAAAGGTCCTTCATTTTGCACAAATGAGTAGTCTCAGAAAATTAAACTTTCTGCCTAAAAAGTTAATTATTCTTAATTTTGGGACCTGAAGTAACCCAAAATATCTAATTTATTAATATTAATCTTTTGTAAAATCAATTCTGACTGCTTTTACTTGCCATTTTTTGTCCTTGACAGTAATTTTAAGATTTAAATAATCTTTCCTAACATTATGTCAGGGCTTGAGCAAGACTCAGCGCTGAAATAAGAGCTTTTAGTTTTCAACTCTGCCAACTGGATTAGACTGCCATTCAGATTTTTTTTATACCACTTTTCCCCTTTGGTAGTACAAAGCAGACAATTGGACATGAAAGTCATATTCAGACCATCTGCTTTAGACAGCTAGTATACATGCAGTTCAGACCACAATCAAGAAGCCTAATTTCCCAAAACAGTACTGGAAAGACAGGTTTCTCCAGGACACGGTGTGGAGCAGCAAGGGTCAGATATTTTAAATGGGACAGAGAGAATACCCCCAGGTGTTAAATATCCAGTTAACAAGGACACTCATAAGCCCAGGTCTTGTTAAACTGTATTTCTCAAACTCAGACTCTGAACTGCCCATAGCAGCTAGAAATTTTTGAAGCCCACGGTCTGCACTCAGGCACTCACAGGGCATCTGTCCTGGCTAGCACTTCCTTTCTTGGCTCATGCACAGGCAGAAAAGCTACTTCAAATGTTTTCCTGGGTGAAAAGAAACCACTTGTAATTTTATTCTGTAGTGACTAATCAAATGTTTGAATACAATTCATTAAAATTAAGGAATAGCATGGTTCTCTAAAATTGACCATAGGAAAACAGGGACATGCTTGCACCCCTAACTGTGGCGACACAGAACCACCTTGCAGGAGGCACCCGGGTAGGAAACTGAGGTTTTAAATTCCTGTTAAATGACATGGAACTTTCTGATGACTGACAAATATTTGTCAGAGAAACAGGGCTACTGAAACCACCTGTCTTGACTCTCACTCACATTTGCTTATTTGCTTGGGAGAGTTTTAGTTTAAGATCAAGTTCAACATGAGAATGAAAATCCACGTAAGACTCGGAAGAGAAGTGCCAATGCCCCTGAAGCCAGGGAAATTGTTTGCCAAACCAGGATTTTCACAAATCTCTGAACAAGCGTATGCAGCTTGTCCAGTGGCACATAAAGTTGTCTTTACTTGAGCAGAAAACCTCTGACTGTCTGAAATAACAGCACAAACTGGATGAAACAGCTTTCTACGGCTAACTTCAGTTTAGACACTTTTCTTTTCACTGGGTCAGACCAGCAGAAATCATCTCAACTCTTCTCTGAATTTGAAAAACTGCTACAGATGCTTAGAAGCAGCAGTTAAGACATCAGGTAGGAGGACCTGTATGGGGCCCAAACATACAAAGAGACAATGAGGTAAGGAACAGCAATGTGAAATAGGAATTGGTATTCCAAGAACCGAAGAAAACAGCACTTGGGAAATGACACTGTGTACTTGCTGTAAGCCCAACAAGATTCAGCTTTACACTAGAAAATAACTGAGATTATTGCATTCTTCTAGCTGATTAAAGCGAGCCTAGGAAACTGAAGCTGCTGACTAGGTTGTACAAAAAGAGCTCATCAAAATCTCATCTTCAGTAAAATGCCCCAGATCAGCCTGGTCAAGTTCATAACATTAGGGAATAATAAATAAATGTTTCAATAGATTAGATAAATGTCTCATTCCTGTTTTGACACAGTACATGCAGCCCCAGCTACACTGTCTTTAAAAAAACCAATTAAATAGTCCTTCTAGAACCCCTGAAAATAAACAAATACTATTTCTCTCTTCTCCAAAGCAGGAAATTGAAGTAATGAGATTAAAATATTGTTTTTGAAGCTACAATTCAAGCCATTTGCAAATAGGATTAGAAGTCAGGATCCTAGACCAGCCTGCTGGCCGCTGGAATATATTGACTCTTTATTATCCTTTAGAGAATATTTTCTTAAAATAATAATAATAATAAATCACTTTACTTTGACTAAATCTATGTATTAGAATGTAAATGTAGCAGTAAGAACAATCAATACAGCTTACTGATTAGGAAAAGATTATATGTTGATAAAAATATCCGATTAGATGACTGCACACACTGTGGACCTAAGAGATGTCTAATGAAAACAAGGGTCCAGTAGCAGGAGCACAGATTTTTCTGCACAGCATCAAACAAGCATTCGTATAATCGGCCCTCAAACAAATCCAAGGGCTAGGATTCCATGGGTGTCCCTAGAACAGTACAGAGATGGTTTTTCCCTTTCCAGTTCTTGATTTGTAGCTCTGATTCGCTATAATCCAGAAATTAATATTAGTTACAGGAAGAAAATGAGAGGAAGAGAGAGATACTTATCAGGGTGTTCTGAGGCTTAATTAATATTTGCAAAGCTCTTTGAGCTTCTCTGATGAAAGAAGCCATAGAGGACAAACTGTTATTATTTATTACTATTATTAATTAGTTTTCCATTGAATTCATTGTGCCAATATATGAATTGTTGAACCCCCATGCTTCATCAATTGTTGTACCATGCTCTTTACAAGTGCTCTTTACAAGTCGCATTGTAGTGATTTTGAATACAGGAGAAAATAGAACAGAGGATAAATAAGCCTACTTAAAAGTTATGGGCACATTTTTGAAACCTTCATTTTACCCACTGATTTGGAAAAAAAAAAGATTGTTTCCATAGCAATGATTACATCCTATTGTTCTGAATACTTCCTAGATACTGATATAACTGTCCCTTCAAACACCTGATTGCTGCATGCTTAACCATAGTTTAAGAAAAAGTTTCATTTCTTTTAATCCCATCTTGCTGCTCAGTCATGGCCTGGTCTGGAGCTTGCCTTACTGTCCCTGTGTGCAAAGTGGTCATCTACCTATTTTTTTAAAGGAATGCAATAAAAAGTGTTATTACTAGTCACCATCTAAACCCCCATAAATAAAATGAACATGTGAAAAAAAGACCCAGAGCTAGGATGCATCTGCAATTCAGCAACTTTGACCTCTCATCTAAATGTTAAGGTTACTTGTCTGGGCGCCCACATGCCTCATTTTTGTTGCTTATTCCTCCCTTCTCCTTTTTTTAGAGATAGAAACATCAATTTAAAATAATCATTTGATTATTTTATTTGATTTGATTCTCCCACACTATTTTTCTTTTCCTTTCAAAATATAAACTAAGCTCATCAGCTCTTATTTTACTGTTATTTTATGTATTTAATTAATATGATTCTTTAGCATTGCAGAGGAACATCCAAACACTTTGTGAGAAATCTATTACTATTTTCTAATGTAGCAGAAGCTGAAGTACTGATTGTCAACTCACATAAATCAACATCTTTCCAGTAAATTCCTTCTTTCACCACCCAGGAATCAGGTTTGCAAACTTTTCAACCGCGTGCGCTTCACTAGCAAGAGAACACTTTTAACTGCTGCACATAGAGGACAGTCAAAAGCTGAGTTCCCATTAAAAAAAAAAAAAAGTTATATATTTTAGGAAATATGCAGTGATTTATTTCCTCAGTCAAGGATACTGAGGAACATAGACTGTAAGGAAAAAAAAACTGTGCTTTTTCAAGGGTCACCACAGCAGCCTCTCTTCTGCCAATCATTCCCTCTATCAGTTGCTGCTCTTGCCACTCATTCCTTTATACAACACAGTTATCCTGTTAGATTAAGCTTGCCTCTGTTGCACTGATTTGTTTATGGCTCACACATTTTTTTCCTATTTATGCTGGAAACAAACTGCATTGTTCCTCTCTTTGCAAGGACATCATTTAGTTTTCACTCAGCCTTTAACAAGGTTATACTCCCATTAAGGATAAGTATGTTTTGCCACCAACTGATTTGACTGCTGGAACATATTCATTTTTTAATTTAATGATGTTATAAAAAAGGGAAGGGAGAGTTAAAATCATTATTATGAAAATCAGACTTGCTGTTGGAGGGAAAAACAAGCTCTTTTACAGTAAAGAAAGATTTGTAATAGCACATCCCTGTAGTCAGCCAAGTATTTTGATTTTTTTTAAATAGTCATTTTCTTTTACTTATAAATTTTGGATTATAATGAAAGATGGCAATTGAGTAGGCTACACTTTTAAAAGGAGCTGGCAAGAGGAATGTGGCAGTGAGTGTAGCAGGAGCCACTATGTGAAATGAAATAAACACTGTAGAGGATATAGCATCTTTTTTCTGTCGAATTTTGTATGACTTGGAAGCTAAGGAAACATCTGTAATTGCAGGCTGGAGAATGGCATGGTGATCTCAAAGCTAGTCTGTCCACAGAGCTCAAGCACAGACTCCTGCAGAGATAATAGCTGATGCCCTGCAATTAACTTCTCTCTTTACCAAAGCGCGGGACCTAACGTGATGGCCTGTCGTTCAGTGGGCTAGTTAGCTTGGCCACAGTGATACACTGACAGGCTGCTCCCAAATGTGAGAGTTTACTTTGCCAATCTTTCCTCAGAAGGGCTTACAGGCATCTGCGCTGCATTGTGGACATATATTAAGGGGCTTAAGGCAGCCCCATGCTCTGCTCACATTGACTCGTAACTCACTTTGGCTTTCTTGATTTTCAAGGAAAATCCCAGCCAAAAGGACCAATCCTTTTCATTTCTTTCCACTGACTACTGAGGGTGCTAAATCAACTTCTAAAATACTTCCTGGTTATATTACAGAGCATGTTTTATGACTGTAATAATTGCAAGTTTAGTTCTTTAATCTTCAACACATCATCTCAATGAATGCACTTCATTAGATACATTGATGGACTAAGCCGCTTTTGTATCAGAAAAAACTGAAAGGTATCTGGAATATACCTGAACTATCAAATCTCACTACATAATTAGAGCTAACATAATAATAGCTACATCATTTCAAGAGACACATCCCACTTGAATCTTTTCACTCTAAATGAAGAATGAGAACAGATACCTTAATTAACCATTTGATCATGTCTTTATGGGTCTTTTTGCTTTAAAGCCCCACACCAGTATTTCTAAGTACTGGAAACCTGGGCAAGCACAATTCCTGAGACTGATGGTTCCTTGACCCTGAGAGCTGGGTGGCACACTCCTCAAAGATCCTTATCCAATGGAAATGGAAATAGCGTACTTAGGACTTGAACAACAACATTTCACCGAAACACAGGTTTCTGGCTCTTGTTCAAATAATGTTCCTTCTCTTCAGCCTGCTCTCCAACCCTGTAGCTTTTCTGAGCAATGCTAATGATATCATCTGACCTTTCCCTCTACTCTCACTCTCTAAGAGTATATTCATATTTGGAATTGAATAAACTATTGAACTGGATCCACTATTTATTTCTGAAATAGTAGTCTTAAACAAGTTTGCACCAACTGGCCCTAAACAGATGTCCATGTCTCCCTTTGGTGGCTTACATATAAAAAGTACCAAAATCTGCTGAAAACACACTGCTAGGAGATTTACTACTGTAACTCAGGTAATATAATCTTTTACTTTATGACCTTGCTTTGTCAGAGATATTAAGCACATATCTAGCTTTAAGTATGTGAATAATATCATTTACTGTAGTGGAATTACCCAGTGCTTAATTGTTTTGCTGAAATTATTGCTTGTGCTAAAAAGTTGAGAGCACGCTACTGCCAGCAATGCAAGCAGCTGACTTAAGAATGGACCTTCAGGATTACGCCAGTTGCCTGTGTAGTCTACCCTGTCTTGGACAGTGGTCAACAGATGATGCCAAAGGAAAATTTTAAGAACAGGTCAGACCTAGAGGTTACTTTCCCAGCGTCTTCTCCCAGTTTCAAAATTTGCATCCTAGAGACTGCCTGAGGCAGAAGTGATACCTCTGCATTTAAGAACTAGCTGGCTTTGTGTCCCTGTTGCAGCATATGTATTTGGTGGCCTGTTCCTGTGCTGTATTACTATTCAAATTACTGTAATTTTTTTTTCCCCAATGTGGTGTCTTAAGTACTGCCATTTTTGCAATTACTCAGAAAATACTCTGCTGGATCAAGTGTAAACATTTCACTCTCCCCCACTAACTCCTGTGCTTTTAAATGCATTGAAGCAAATCTGAATTTAGTAATAAAGTCAAACACAAAAGAAAATGAAATACTAATTTAACTGTGGAAATTGTAAGCCCCTTGAATGATTTTTCCTTTCCAATGAGCATTTATACAACTTCCATATTTAGGCACTCAGAAATCCTAACTCATTTTAATTGCTATGTGAATTTTGTTACTTATTTGTATTACACCAAATATTGGCTGGCTTGGCCACATGGATCTTTTATTCACTGCCTTTGTTTAATTCAAGAAAATAAAATCCATATTTGGGGGGTTTTCTTCTCTTCTTTTAATCTCTCTAATGGGCTCTTCATCTAACTGAATAACAGCTTTCCCAATATTTTGTAGATGAAATAACTTCATGGAAATTATCACATTCTTTGAAGTAGGTCTTATGTTGACAGATTTACACTTATTTCATTGGGTTTCTAAATACATTATTTCTTTAAAGATGCTAAGCATATCGTTTCACAGGCCATTTACCTTTATAGTTATGGACATTTTAGGACTATTGAAGTATTAAAGATATCAGATCTTAAGCTTTATGCCTTGTAAGTCTAAAGATAAAGAAATAAGCTGAGAAAATGTGTGTATGTACATCTTTCTCTCTGCATACCCTATATGGCATGCATTGCAGTGTGAGGCGGTATAAAGACCTTACTGGCACAAATTCAGAACCACCTCATTAATTCTGAGTGATGAAGCCCAAAAATGAGTTACATCTATTATACTACGGAAGTCTATACTATGCCAGTAAAAAGTATTATAGGAAAGTTTTGAAGATTTGGATAAACTTGATTGATACTATTTTCTTGATAACCTTTTGCCCTTGAAGCTGATGTCTGAGAAGTCACAAAAATCACAATACATTTTATACAACCAATCTAGATGGGCAGATGTATCTCTACATTGCAGAGTCTGACTTCTTCACTTTATTAATATTTTTATGCATGAGTGAAATGCTAGTTTCCTTACAGCAGCACCTTACTAAAGAATAGGTAAGTACATTTTGTGTCTAGGTTAGCAAAATTTCACAGTACTGTCTCAAAGCAGATGTATGAACCTTGCATAATTCTCCAAGGAAAATCCAAAAGACATATCAACACTGCAGTCACCTCTGTGCCTATAACTTATGTAGATATATCGGAGCTGCTAGTTGAGGTGACATGAGCAGCGTAGCCATGGCAGCACAGAGCATGGTTATGTCACCGCCTGACCTTCATTACGTGCTCCTGTGGCAACACAACTTGCTCTACATCAGCAATTTTAAAACTAGCTTAGAAATATCTACATAAGATGCAGGACATCACTTCAGACTCATTGTCACTCTTGGGCATCCAGACAGTGACAGAAGCCCAAACTCTCTGCAACCAGCCCAAACTGGAACCATTCCTCAACAGCACGATCTCACATGACAACCACCCAGTGACAGTGATCTATGTTTCTGTCTCAGCAAACACATCACACGGGAAATTATACTGACTGTGAAAACATCACAGAAGCTAGAGGACACCTAGTTGCAAGCCTTTTTGGTAAAATCACAGCACACCTGTATTGCCTTTTCTACACACAGGAGTCAAAAATCCAAGTGTAAGTTCATAGTAAGGTCAGCAATTTTAAAGCCTTCAAACTGGCATGGGTCAAACTATGTCACTGTTTGCTTTGTCATCCATTACGCTTTCTGGAAGTGGTTATCATCTCAAGTACTACGGCTAGCATTCCCCTGAGAGGCATTCTCTGGAGCAGAGGGAGGACTGCTCTTCATCAAAGCCTGTAGCTACAAAATATACTACTACTGCAGAGCACAATGAGCCAGAGTCTTGACTCAAATCCCAGGGTAAAATTAATCATTCTAGACAGAACTTTGTCCATTAAATCAGAAGCCTGGTAGCCAACCAAGTTTTCTTATAGAAACAAATTAATTTAATCCTATTTCAGGGAGCATTTTAAGATGAAAAAAAGAGAAAGAGAAAAAAAGAGGGGAAAAGAGAAAAGAGAGGGGAAAAGAGAAAGAAAAGTCACTTTTGCTTGTCATTTTCAATATAGATAGAGAGCACAGCAATAGCCATATTTAATACTGCAAAGCATTTTTCAAGGCAACTATCTTTCCATTGCTCTCATTATACTAAACTTGAAATATTCTAGAAGAAATTCTCCCTCAAAATATCATTTAAAAAATAGTGTTAGAAATAATTCAACCGCTTTTGAGAAAGGTGCATTTTTCAAATGTTAAAAAAAAAAAAAAAGATTTACATGCAATTGAGAAGGTTTAACAGCTTCATGATTTGCCATAGGACATCGCAAAGTTCAGTAGCACCTTCATTTTTAGGAAAGTGCCCTGGAAGTGGGTTATGCTTTCTACCAGCCATCAGACCTGACTGGACTGTCAGGTTCTGGAATTATTATTTGCACATGCTCTTAAAAGGGGACAACTAAATCCCCTGAAAATTTAATCGGTAGTGAGCAACCTCTCTCCTATGATAAACATGCCTAACTATAACTCCATCTTTTTGCTTAGCACAAACAAAATTACAATCCTGGTAAGAAGCCACTATATAATAATTTAGGAGAAATAAGGCTTTTAAGTCTTTTACAGAGAAAACCCTACATGGATGAGAAATACAACTTATTTAGATTATATTTTTAGTTGAGCTTGTCAAAAACAGATCAGAGTTTTTCCCTGATTCAGAGAAAACCAGATAATGAAAATAGACCCTGACACTTTTCACTTACCTAGCAACACAATTCACCTCTCCAAAGCCTTCAAGCTATTTTCATTATTAACAAACTAGCTCAGTGTTACTGCAGATGTACAGGTGCTGCATGATTTTTGTTATTATTGTTTTTTTATGTTTGGCTTCAGATACATAGCTGGTATTAAACTATTGCTTATTTAAAATATATGACCAAAATACAAAATTGAAGCTGAATCTGAATTTCCTTGAATCATCAGGTTTTATGACTACAGTTTTGATTGAAGTCAGATTCCAGTTTGATATAAAAAAACCCACATTATGTAACTGTAAAATTAAGCCTTTATTAATTATATCATATTCCCTCTTTATTCATAACGAAGAAAAAAACTCCATCTAACGGCACAGCAGACAGCTCTACTACACATGGCAGGATGGATTTTAAGAGAACTCCTGAGAGTTATATGGAAGCCTGAGCAGACTCTCAGTCTGGGTCATTTAGCCTGGAGAAGGATTTGTGCTGTGGACAGGACCACCATTTGGGTCTACCTCAAGCCATCCTCTTTGAGGGAGAGGATGATCGAGCGAAATCCTGATCTATTGCAGTTCCAGGATTGTTCAGACACAATGAGGCAAGAGAGGATTCTGGTTTCCATAAACATTTCTATTTACTGCCCTGGGAAAAAGGTTTTCCCCTCAGAACTTGATTTAAAGGTGTATCAAGGGAGTTTTAAAGAGAAAGAGCTGCAAAGAACTCACTGCTGTTATAAGCTTTACTGTGAGCTACACCGTAGGGCTAGAATTCAATAATACTTTGAGATACTATGCTAGTTTAAGGCATAAATTTCCTGTAATGGTCTTCTGTTCAGTACTTAGGTCAGGATCATGAAGTCAGACATCCAACAGACAGTTACAGGCATACCTCATTTTATTGCGCTTTGCTTTATTGCACTTCGCAGATATTGCCTTTTTTGTTGTTTTTTTTGTTTGTTTGTTTGTTTGTTTACAAATTGAAGGTGTGTGGCAACCCTGCGTCAAGCAAGTCTATCGGCACCATTTTTCCAACAGCATGTGCTCACTTCACGTCTCGATGCCACATTTTGTACATTGTTTTTTTTAGACATAATGCTATTGCACACTTAATAGACTACAGTACAGTGTAAACATATGTAAACATAATAAAGATTTTATATGCACTGGGAAACCAAAAAATTCATGTGACTCGCTTTATTGCGATATTCACTTTATGGCAGTGGTCTGGAACCGAACCTGCAATATCTTCAAGGTATGCCTGTATTAAAACTATTAGCCTTCTTGGGTCCCTAAAAGAAGAGGAAAGTAAAACTAAACTGTACCCCTTTTCCAGCTTAATAAATCAAGGACAGGTTTTTGGTCTTAGTGAGTTGTAACTCAGTGAGGTATTCCACATTTAATCTACTCCAGTCTCATCAATATTTGTTATTTTGTCACTGCTTCTATAAAAGTTGTGGCAGACACATTTGCTAGCATGGGTATATGCAAAGATATGCCATTTTTCTTTAAACATATAGAATTGATTTACCCCTTCAAGACCAGGCAGCATAGACTATAATTCCGAGTCATTCACTTCGGGGGAGAGTTTGACAATGTTTTTTCCCACTGTCTCCCTCAAAATACCACCATAGGGAAATAAGGTCAATGTGCAACTGGTCAGGCAGAGGTGAGCTGTTGGATTAGGCACGGGCTGAGTCTGCAGGTGGTATCTTCTGTCCCGCTTCCTGCCTGATTCACGAGGGCAGTGTTGGTTTTGCCCACGATGCTTTTTAGCATGTGCTACCATGCATAAGGGCTTCCTAGAATTTTGCTGAATCAATAAATAGCCAAGAAATTGATAGTATTATATCATAATTACTACTAACCTTTAAGGCAGAAAATGTTTACATTTTATAATTTACTGTAATATCAGTTTTCATATTAGTTTCAAACTCTTCACTCAGTGTTAAGAAATCTCCACAGCTCTCTAAGCACACCTTTTACTGTCTCTGAACATTGAGGATGACTGCTCTGTCCTTGAACACACTTACATGCTACACAGAAGGGTAAATATTTAGTGCAGTGCATGGGGATTTAGCTGTGTGATTTCCATTTACGTTAATAAATATAAATATTTACAGTATATTTCTCCCAGAACATTTATGCTGAGATTTGGTGGAATAAGAGAGTCATGGGGAATAAAATACCAGAAAAGTACTCTGCCATCAAGAATATCTTCTATATCTAATGCAAATAAACGTCCCACATGCAAGATATTTAGCCTCCAAGTATCCTACAGTGCTTTACAATAAAATCACTTTGCAAGCATTTCTCACAGCCTTAAACTGGTAATATCAGAGATCTTACAAGGAGGAAAGTAGGACTTCTTTCTGCCTTTGGACCCAGCACTTGTGTACCACACAAGGTCCATATTCTATTAACTTTCAGACTAGACCAAAACTTTGCTGAAGGTGCAATAACACCAACTTAACTGAACTAGTTTTAAACTACCGAGCTCAGGTACCAATAGCAGTATATCCATGACAACACAGAATTCTGTAAGGATAAATTTATTCTCTAGAACCTAATATTACACAAGTAGTGTCCAAGTTTCTTAGCAGTCACCATATCCACATGCATGACTGCACTCCAGCACAAGTTAATATTGTGCAGGAAACTTCTCTAGCATGTACTGATGCTCTGGTTCTAAAAGCCCATCCTAGGTGTCCACATGTCAAGAGCTGCCTTTTGCTTGGGAAAGGTAATAAATAGCATCAGTAGGAAACCATGCACTACCTCAGCTAATTGCACAGTACTTAAAAAGCCCAAATATTTCAGAGATAATGGATAGTGACAACTTTCAAAATTTCAACACTGCCAACAGTGATGCCAGTCTCTGAATCCTGTACAGGTAACAAGTTCGTTCAGTGGTAGCTCTAATGCTTCTTTGCTGGTGGGGATCTTAACAGGCAGCGATGTTTCCTGCTCTGATGTGCTGTGGTGCTGGGTTTGGTGCCAGTATGCGCACTTCAGTGCATGAGGGAAATAAGGCTTAGATTTCAGTGAAGGTTGTGAAGTTCTGGTGGGGATGGACCCCATGATCTCCAAGGTGAGAGCTGCCCCTGGTTATTTTAATCACCTTTCTATGTGCACCTGAGCAGTACCACTCCATATGTACTAACACTGTAAGAAGTGCAATTCTGCTTCTTCAGACTGCACCCTTTTAAGAGGTTCCTACCACAGTCTCCCATCAGCATTTGACAGTGTCACTTTCAAAGTCAACCAGGCGTACTTTAATCTGACGTGCTTTTTTTCTTCTTCTTCTATTTTAATGACTTCCAGTGATGGAGACTCTTGGGGTAGTTCTTCCCTTCTTCCCAGTGGAACTCATCCATTTAACATACTATTACGATTTCTAACGTTTAGTTCCTTTCTCATTAAATTTAAAAAAATAGTGGGATTATTTTCACCCACAATTTGAACTAAAATGCTAGCTGTACTAAGGATTCTTATGGCAGGATCTCAATTCAGTGCTACAGAAATTAACAGTAAGCTTCCCCCATCCCCCCAAAATATTTAACAGTAATTCCCCAAATGACCCCAGCTCCATCTACCAGCCCTAATTTCACAGCGTCTGCTGCCTGTTGTCTCTCTCACATACTATCCTGACATCAGAGGCACTCAACGACCATTAGAACTGCATTTAAAATAAAATGCTCACTTTGCCAGCTGTGCACAACACTCACTGTCCAGCATTTCTCCTAATCCACCTTTCTCAACTCTCAATTCTCCACTAGGATCAAGGATAGTATAAAGCCAGCTGTACAGATAACACAGTTGTAGCCAGCATGAATTCCCACAAGTCTGAAAGCTAAATTTCCATTTAACCATTTAACAGCAAAAATCTAGGATTACAAGGATAGAGCTAATAAGCAGCTCCAAAGAACTGTCTGGAAAAGAACCAGTGAAAGATTAAAACTGAGCCCAGTGATTAAATAGAAACATATATAATAAAACAAACACAGAGTCAAGCTATTGAACTCACAGCAGATAGACCAAGCAGCTCTTCTCTGAACAGAAGAACAGATCTTTTCTCATCGGTCATCTATATACTTTTTTTCCTTAAGGAGAAAAATAAAAACGAAAACTATGACCTTAGACCAACTGATAATTCCCATCTAAATGGTGTTTGAAAATGAAAGCCTTCAGGTGTCCTTTCTAACAAGAAATGACACCCATGGGCAGACTGCAAACGGCTTAGCAGTTTTTGTTTGCGTCAGTGTAAGAATAAAAACAACTACATTACTGATGTGGATGCCCTTGATTTTGTTCCTCAGTGCACCAATTTATACTTTATAGGAATTGAATTATCTCAACTTTTTCCAACCTGATATCAGAACATCAGTTTTCATGCATACTAAAAGTAATTTTGATGCTGTACAGCTTTATTGCCAGCTTTTTTCTAGAAATCTGGCATCTCCCTGATCATTCGATGCCCTCTCCTTTCAGCAGATGTTTGAAATGCTAAGCCAGTCTTTCTTTTATTTTTTGTCAATCCTCACACAGTCTGGCCTATAAGACTGCAGTTAGACTGTAACATTTCTGCATTCATACTTTTACAGGTAGCACCTTTATTCAGAAAACTCAGTACTTTCCAGGATTCACTGGTTAGTCCATACAACCTGCTGTAAAATATAAAATATTATGTCCATTTTGCAGATGGAAAATTGAGGTCAGAGAACTATTGTGTTGAATAATACCAAAATGTGAAGCAACAGTAATATAGTTATTCCAGTTGCCAGACCCATTCCTTTAAACTACATCAGCAAAGAGGGAGACTGACAAAGTCCAATTCAGTTTGAAATCTTAGGTGTTTTTCAAATGAGAATTGATCCTGGAGCCACACATAAGGGGACCACATAGAAGTTGCTTAAAAAAATGAAACAATGAAAATATAAATACAGATTTTTCATTGTGTTCCCTTCTTGCTATCTGCCAGTATCAACCTGAGTTCTTGGTGGAAAGCAAAGGACACTTCAGCACACACAAGTTAGAAGACGGCTACATCCCAGACTTTAGAGCTGACCATCAGTAATATGAAATGATGGAGTTGTCAGAACTATTAAGGGATCACCAGTGTAAACTGTTAAAATATAAACATTTGTTTTCTTTCCTCCAAAATCGATTATTTCAGCAAAAGGTAATCAAATGTCCTTCAGCCATGGAGTTTCTTTGGAATTTTCTTTTGGTAGCAGAAGTGTTGCGTTTACTAAGGTTATAGATCAATCTTGGATTTGAACAGCTAGTGGGGTGTCCTGTTTGGTCTCTGCGGTCCCTGAAGCCCTAAACAATGTACACCATTGAGAAGTTAATTTACATGCGTAGGCTCAAGTTGGAGAAGGAGAATCAGGAAAGGAGAAAACATGGGATTTAAAGCCTCTAAATTAAAACTTTATTTATTCTTTTCTAACCATTTTTTTCCTTCCTAGCGTTCAGCAGCTCCAGAGAGTATAGCCCTGTCTTGCTACAAACATAATAAACAGCTTTATCAGCTGATGAAGTTGGCAATACTAGAGATAAGAAAGTTGCTATTTTCCTCCTAATCAAGTAAAACAGGTACAGAGAGTTTAAGCAATTTTCCCACAACCACACTGGAAAATTCTGAAATCATTTATAGATCTTCCAGGTCTTGCTTTGGCACCATGAGTGGAAGACAATACTTTTTATTTTACATGAGTATTAGTTTCCAAGGAGAGAAAACTACTGTCTCTGACTTCAAAGGGGCCATCATTTCATTCAAGAGAAAAGGAATCCCTTTAAAAATAATGAAATCATTATTCTACCAACATTTTCCCTTCAATTTGAGCACAAAATGCACAGCAATTCTCACATTTGTTCATTGTCTCCAATTTTTTCAGTGTATCCAATTAAGTTTGCCTGCAATAAATAAATACACACAACACATAAATAGACCTTCCAGGGTACTGTACTCTTGTAGCCAGCAATCTTACAGCACACCAGGTTTCCTATAATCATGAAAAATCAAGGAAAGTGTGATGTTTACAGCTACTTCTGCACTTCAAACTTTGACTTTTTGAACCTCCAAAGTATAACATACTTTCTGTGATTTTTCACATGACGTGAAGGTGACTGACTGCTCAACACTTAGCATATAGCACTGGAAATAATCCATTAACAGATCACGGGATTGACACGTGGGTTAATTATCCTAGAATGGCAGTAACCTTATGATCTATACCAAGCCAATTAACCAGAGGAGGTTTCAGTTTTACTCTCTAACAGAATCCTGCTAAAGAAAAAACAAAGAATTTTTTTTTTTCCCCAGAGAGTCAAGGAGCATTGGTCCCACTACTGGAAATCCCTAATTACCTATCTTGAGCTTTAGTGCCAAAAATGTTTACAAATTGGATTAAGTATTCACTTCAATAGAGTTTATTCAATATTTTGAATCCAAGCAAATGCTAATCCATTTTTTGTTAGCAATGAAGACTTTTTGTATTGGTATGGACTGCCTGCCCAGAGGGTTCAAGTTTTGGTTTTGGTCCCCAAACAACAGCAACATTTCAAGCAGAGAAAAGACAAGTATCATACAGTATATAAGGGCTGATAAAAGTCCTTATGTATAACAGATCCTGTTATAAATACGTGATAGCTACCCAAATGTCACACAATGATTCTTTATAAATATTTCAGTTAATTTCTAATGACAAATGAAGGCCCAAATTCTGTTCATATACCTAGTGCAACCCCACTGACTGCAGAAGTGTGTACCCACAATTGTACTTCTGGTACAAAGTATATACCCAGAATCGAGTTCTCAATGTTTGTAATTATTTTTGTGTGTGTTTTGCTGATGGTCTATTACTCTGAACCAAGAGCAGATTGCTGTCAAGTGACATCCCTGAAAATTAGTGAGCATTTTGTATTTGGCAGTCAAGGCCAGGGAGGCAGATTGATGAATAGTGTAGAACACTGTAATAAAAGACCTTGATTCATATCAGGAGAAGTGTATATGATGGGAAGTGTTGTGTTTATGCCACACTAACAAGTATGCAGATTGAGTAGATGGTGTCATCATCTTCATCATTCGATCTCATCCATTCCAATAAACAATGAAGTTTTGTGGTCTACAGAACTCTTTTATTGCAGTATCTCAAATGAATATATAAACATTTATACATATAGCCACTCAGCTTTCCTTTGTGAGAAGGAAGTTGGTTCACCCTCATTTTTTATTTGCCATGAACTTGCCCAAGGTCACTGAAAAAGTCTGTGGGAGATCCTGGAAAAGAGACCAGTTTTCTTGTACTCAAATCATCAAAATATTTAACCCTGAAAAACTGCCGAGTGGAGTAATATAAAATGAAAATAACTTTAAAAGAATTTCCGCATTCAAGCAGACAAACCACAGAATGGCTTTGTCTTAGTTTTGGCCTTCTTTAATTTTATCTTTTAAATGGCTAAGTCTTTTCTTCTAAGAAATCATAAACATGAGCTGAGTGTTTCACACTCTAATTGGACAATGTACATTATTTGTGACTAGAAAAAAGATGCACTAAAACTGATACTAGAATTAGAAAAGAAGCCTGAGTGACAGGGGGACATAATTTCTTTTGAAATACAAAAGGAGCTTGGTGCCTAACTGTATTAAGATCCCTTTGGAAAATGTCACCCAAATACTAAAATAGCTTTTCTCTTCAGTTATTTTTCTAGGTTAAAACAAAGCTAGAGACTCTACTGGACTTATTTGGAGTCCCTGACAGGTTGTATCAAGCAGATTTGAAGGCAGCCCACAATTTGCATGATTTTTGGAACCTCTTTCCTCCTTACTCCTACTGCAAACAAAACTAATCATGTCTAGAAATAGTGGAAATTAATGTAAAGACATTGTGTTAAAAGTAAAAGATAAGCTGGAGAGAGTGGAAATTTAAATAGCAGAAAGCCTGGGAGCCAGGGGAAATGTTAATAATGGAAGATGGAGTTTCAAAGGGGTTAGCATAAGCCACTTTCAAAGAAGGAAGGGTAGATGCTGCAGGCATCAGAAGATACCTCCTCTCCATTAGGATTAGTACCTCTCTGCAGGAGGATTTTTCTCTGCTCACTTCTCTGGTGGAGAGCCAAACAGGTTAGCTTAGATCTCCAGTGGAGTGGAACAGCGAAAGGCTCACAGAGGCTTAAGTCAACAAAACTAGGACCTCCATAGGGGCCAAAGAGATCCCGTTAAATCACATAAACTTTGGGTAATTGATTACACTGGACCAGGGTATGAAAAAAGCCTAGTAGAGCTGGTGCTGGTCTTGGCGGTGACTGTAAACTGAGAGGTGACTCCATTCCCTCCTGTACCCCAAGCTCAACCCTTAACTTGGTTGGAATGGTGACAGGTCAAAACATTTGCTGGGCAAAAGCCCAGAGCTCAGTCTCACATGACATATTATGAGAAGACAGCCTAATTTGGACAGATTCATTGGTCATGCCCTACTGCAAACTATGATTTTAATGACAATTTTGGATGAACAGGGAAATCATATATAAAGTTTTGCATGCAAGGAATGATTCTTCTCTGGGATAGCTTGTTTTGTTTGGATTACATGAAGTTCCTTTTGGAGCTCTTGGTAGAGCTGCTGTCTACAGATTATAAAAGTCCCATCTGAGTCAGCTGCTGTCATTTGCGGGACTGCATTCAGTCACCAGACTGGAGGCTTTGTTAATTGTTTATCTGCTCTTGAGCCTACCAGTTGGCAGACCTAAAGGCCGCACATTGCACAGCTCATGGAGAGATACTGTCCTATAAAATAAAACCATGGACATTCATAGCTTCAAGCAAGCTATTGTATTACACTCAGAATAGAAAGAAAACATTAAAGCACTCCAAAAAAGCTGAAATCTCTCTCAGAACATTTGCAAAAAAGAAAATAAATATATATATTAGCATCACATGGTAAGTTTCTAGTTCATGCTGAAAACAATGACATACAAAATCCAAATAAACTATCAAAATATTAATTGTTTCCCCAAAGCATCTACCAGAGCAATAATTTTGAAAACAAGTTAATTATAGGCTTACTCCTCCAAATTGCAATTGGTGATGGAAGATGGTCATTACACAAATTATTTTAAATATACCTCCTCCAGAGGCACACTGGCTGACTCCCCTGAGGCACCCAGAGCAAAATATTCTGCAGAGATAAAGCATAGTGTATCAGGAAGTTAACCAAGAATAGGACATAAGGGAACAAATATTCCATTCCACCTTTGTTTGCCATTTGATTACTGGGAGGTTTTCCCCTACTCTATTTTTCTTGTTTTTGAAATAGAGCAGGAATTTCTTTTCATTGATGTAAGTACAGTTTGCTTTGTTAAACTAAATGATTCTTTAATAAAAATAGTAACAAAAAATAGAAGAATAGCAGTTTATGGGAAAAATGAACAGTTCAATGCAGAAAATGAGGACTGGCAGCAATATATTGAAACTCTGGGCCAGCGTTTCCTCACATATAGGATTATAGAGAACACAAATCAATTTTCCTAAATGTTTAAAGTGGTAAAACTTAACCTGTCTTAAGCAGTTTGTAGCAGTCTCAGAAGCCAGGAGATAAAACTTCAGATCTGCAAAAGACTGTAAAAAAGTAATACATACCAAAACCAACACCACTGTAAAATATTTCATGATAGGAAGACGCAATATGATATCACAGCTGTATGATACTACAACTGTGTATGTGACAGGCTAAAAGACTAATGGAATATTGCCCATTTAGAGAAATCCTAGAGGATATACTGAAAGAATGAATGCTCTGTTAATAATGAGAGATTTCAAAGATGATTCCTGGCAAAAGTGAATTTAAAGTGGCCCAAAGCAGTAGAATTAACAAGATCAATGGAAACAGCAATGAAAAAAATACCACATCTGCTCTTAGAATGCAAATAGTCAAACTGATTCAAACAAAATGGAAAGCTAAGTGGAAAGGGCTCTAAATGGTTCATTTAAGTATCTCAACATCAGATGCTTAGTGAAAGAAATGCAGAGATCAAAGGCAGTCACTAGCCTTGAAAAAGAAGAGAATCTCCAAAAGTATAGAAGAAAGGAGGAGCAATTGTCTTGTGGTTAAAGGAAGACCAGTAAGTACCATATCCTGTCTAAAATGGAAGAAAATGAGTTACCAAAGTAAGCAACCAGAGAGTACAACAATTTACTGGTGTGTCAGGTCCTCTGAACGTTAATGTATATATCAGTTGGACAAAGCCAGAATTATACCATTAAAACCCTTTCCCTCACACACTTTTAGTAATTCAGGGACCAAGAGAAAATATGGCTACAAGAACAAAGACTCATCTTAATTGAGTTAAAGTCTAGTTGATATATATTAGTCATGATCTTAACTATATTATTCAGTTAAGACCTAGCAATTGACAATCATTTTGCAATACCCCTCACTTCACACTTATTTAAAGTTTAAAGAAAGTTTAGAGATGTTAGAGGAGAGAATGACCAGTGTTTATAACTAAGATTAAAATCAAGAATCAAACAGCATATATGAGTTCTTATGCCCCACTAGAAAAGGCTAAGATCAGGGCCAGGAAACATAAGATGAACATGGTTTCACCACTGTCACTATTTATAAATGCCATTTACCCTACAATACCTTAAAAGTAACAGTAAGGACGTCCACGGGAATTGTAAGCCATAGTGAAATAGGTTTCTAGGTTGGAAATTAACACATCCTATGGGTAGACAACATTAGGTGAGGCTTAAAGGGATAGTTAGCTAGATAGTAAGCCAGACATCTTTCAAGCATGCCAGAAAAATGAGACAGACAAAGAAAAAACCCTACAAAATCGTGCTGCTACAGACATTCATAAGGGTCTGCATCAGTGTAATAGGCTACCATATGGAATATTCTCTCAAGTTTTTCATAAACTTGGACATTTTTTTTTAAATATCCTGCATGCTGGAGTCAGAATTGGCAACTGTTCTGTCATTTTGACCTATGGTCCTAAATATCTGTCAATACAGAGAATGTATTTCAAAGACTGAAGCTAGTAGGCCCTTGTTTAAAACAAAATGAATACTTCCATTCCTACCGGAAAAAATAAAGCTGGGCTAAAGGAATGGGAAGGAGGAGACTCTTTGTTCAGATGAACAAACCCCATTCTTCAGAACTTGCTAAAGACTATAGGCAGTGTTAGGTATGCTATTTATGCTTTTATCACAAGTGTTTGCCCAGAAAGAATCCATGTTGAGCATCGACTCTTGAGGAATGATAACTGCAGCCAATTACTAGTGGCATTTCTCAGTGGTCAACCCTGGGTCTGACACTGTTTAATGTCTTTATTAATGGCCTGGACACTAAGAAAGAATAACCCCTGAGCAATTTCAAGGATGGCACCAAACTTGGGGGAGCGGTTAGTACGATGGAGGGCAGGCAGGGTTGCCATTCACAGGGACCCCAACAGGCTATAGAGGTGAGTTGACAGGAACTCAGAAGCATGCCCTTGTAGCAAAGAAGGCCAACCATATATTGTATGAGCAAGGCTATAGCCAGAGAGTGAAGGGAAACAACTACTGTATTTCCTTCTATTTAGCACTTGTAAAACTGCTTCTGGAGTACTCTGTCCAGTTTTGGGCTCCCCATTACAAAAAAGATGTTGACATACAGGAGCAAGCCCAGTCAAGGGTCACCAAGATAGTCATCTTGGGGGCTAGAACACGTGATATATGAGGAGAGGATGAGAGAAACGGATTGTTCAGTTTTAGGAGGAAAAGGATATGAGGAGATTTTATTTCTGTCCTCAACTAGCCAATATGAGGGTATAAGAAAGATCAATCCAGACTCATCACAGACATACCATATTGCTAGCATAAGAGACAATGAACACAAGTTACAATGATGGAAATTTTGATTAGATAGCACGGGAAAATACTTTCACTATGAGGATGGTCAAACACTGGAACCTGTTGCTCAAGGAGGCTGCGCAACCTCCATCCTTGGAGGTACCCAAAACCTGACTGGACAAGGCCCGGAGCTGCCTGCTGTAACAGAACTTCCTTTGAGCAGGAGGTTTGACTAGAGGCATTTGGAGGTCCCTTCCCACCCACATGATTCTGTGGTGATGGGTAAGAGATAGAGCTTTTCAGGAGTGTAAAAAGTCACTTCAGTTCTCAAGAGTTGCTATTTTGATATAAGGAAAGATTAATAAGCCATGAGAATTTTTTTCCTAGAAGGAAGGACAGTTATTTCATTTAAGGAGTTATCAGAGAACAGTCCTTCAGGGACGTCTTCAGGTCACCATAGCTGAGAGTAAGTCCTTTCAGCCACAGTTATAGGCAAGAAGACTATTACATTTGGAATAAAATTCTCTCTTTACCCTTACTGAAAGCCTCTTACCATTGTGATAGATTACAAATCACTTACAGGACTCTTCAAAGCAAGGGCATGCTGACCATAGCAGATGTCTGGCTATAGTGTTGAGCTGAGTCACACATGGATATAAAATAGTCTATAAAGCAGGCCCTTCAGCAGATGTTACAGTCAGTTGTCACATCTAGAATCTGCCTCTGTGGAGCGCTGAAGAGAGGGTTGTGCTACTCATGAAACACATCGACCAGATACAAGAACAGGCTTCTCAGAAAAGATCTTTTCCGTTCCTGTATGCAGCAATGCATACTGCAGAGCTGACCTAAAGACTAGAAATAGTAATCCCCTGTTAAAGATAATGGAAATTCTTTGACAGTTCAGTACAGGGGAGGAAAAAATACTGTGCAGCAGGTATTTCTTTCACTGAGGTTTCCACTAGATTAGCTTGATGCATCTCCTGCACATAATAATCTGTGCATAGCAATCTATGGTTGCCATGGGAATTCACCTAAGCGACAGGGCTCTCTGCATGGAGCTCCCCTGCTTTTCTATAATTTTTGAAGCCTATTTTGACCTCCCAGTTGCCAGGTTCTCTTTAAAAGAAAAGGAAGGATTCCTCAGCACAAGCTGGGACAAGATGAGATGAAAGTATAACAGTCTCACTGTTCCAACAACAGTTCAGTTTATTCTAGAGTCTCTGTTCCCAGTAGACTCTAGGAATTGGGGGACCAGTCACTCAGCCACACAGAACAGAATAGTTTGTGAATCACTGATACCATAAAGCCCAGGCCACAACAGGATCAAAACATAATGAGTGGTAGTTTGAACTGTACTTTAATCTGTTTGGTTTGGGCTGTGGCAATGAATGAAGGCTCGCAGTCCAGCTACACACAACCACAGCTATCCAGATGTACAGATAGTGATCCAGCAAAGAAATTCAATTCTGAAACATAAATCTAAAAAACTTATGTTATATGCAGGTTTTCACAGAATCACAGAATCACAGAATCACTGAGGTTGGAAGGGACCTCTGGAGATCATCTAGTCCAACCCCCCTGCTCCACCAGGGTCACCTAGAGCACATTGCACAGGATTGCATCCAGGCGGCTTTTGAATATCTCCAGAGAAGGAGACTCCACCACCTCTCGGGGCAACCTGTTCCAGTGCTCTGTCACCCTCACAGTGAAAAAGTTTTTCCTCATGTTAAGATGGAAGTGTCTGTGTTTCAGTTTGTGCCCATTGCCTCGCGTCCTGTCGCTCGGCACCACTGAAAAGAGTCTGGCCCCATCCTCTCGACACCCTCCCTTCAGATACTTGTACACATTGATAAGATCTCCTCTCAGCCTTCTCTTCTCCAAGCTAAACAGGCCAAGCTCTCTCAGCCTTTCCTCATAAGAGAGATGCTCCAGTCCCCTAATCATCTTTGTGGCCCTTCGCTGGACTTGCTCCAGTAGTGCCACATCCCTCTTGTACTGGGGAGCCCAGAACTGGACGCAGTACTCCAGATGGGGCCTCACCAGGGCTGAGTAGAGGGGGAGAATCACTTCCCTCGACCTGCTGGCAACACTCTTTCTGATGCAGCCCAGGATACCATTGGCCTTCTTGGCCACAAGTGCACATTGCTGCCTCATACTTAACTTGGTGTCCACCAGCACTCCCAGGTCCTTCTCAGCAGAGCTGCTTTCCAGCAGGTCAACCCCCAACCTGTACTGCTGCATGGGGTTATTCCTCCCCAGGTGCAGGACCCTGCACTTGCCTTTGTTGAATTTCATGAGGTTCCTCTCTGCCCACCTCTCCAGCCTGTCCAAGTCTCTTTGAATGGCAGCACAGCCCTCTGGCGTATCAGCCACTCCTCCCAGTTTTGTATCATCAGCAAACTTGCTGAGGGTGCACTCTGTGCCTTCATCCAGGTCATTGATGAAGAAGTTGAACAAGACTGGACCCAGTACTGACCCCTGGGGGACACCGCTAGCTACAGGCCTCCAACTAGACTCTGTACCACTGATCACAACTCTCTGAGCTCTGCCATTCAGCCAGTTCTCAATCCACCTCACTGTCCACTCATCTAACCCACACTTCCTGAGCTTGTCTATGAGGATGCTATGGGAGACAGTGTCAAAAGCCTTGCTGAAGTCTAGGTAGACAACATCCACTGCTCTCCCCTCATCTACCCAGCCAGTCATTCCATCATAGAAGGCTATCAGATTGGTTAGGCATGATTTCCCTTTGGTGAAGCCATGCTGACTACTCCTGATCACCTTCTTTTCCTCCACATGCATGGAGATGGCTTCCAGGATGAGCTGCTCCATCACCTTTCCAGGGATGGAGGTGAGGCTGACTGGCCTGTAGTTCCCTGGGTCCTCCTTCTTGCCCTTTTTGAAGACTGGGGTGACATTGGCTTTCTTCCAGTCCTCGGGCACCTCTCCTGTTCTCCATGACCTTTCAAAGATGATGGAGAGTGGCTTAGCAATAACATCCGCCAGCTCCCTCAGCACTCGTGGGTGCATCCCATCAGGGCCCATGGATTTGTGGGTGTCAAGTTTGCTTAAATGATCTCTAACCCACTCCTCCTCCACCAAGGGAAAGTCTTCCTCTCTCCAGACTTTCTCTCTTGCCTCCAGGGTCTGGGGCTCCTGAGGGCTGGCCTGAGCAGTAAAGACTGAAGCAAAGAAGGCATTCAGTAACTCTGCCTTCTCTGCATCCTTCGTCACCAGGGCACCCACTCCATTCAGCAAAGGGCCCACATTTTCCCTAGTCTTCCTCTTGCTGCTGATGTATTTGAAGAAGCCCTTCTTGTTGTCCTTGACATCTCTAGCCAGATTTAATTCCAAACGGGCCTTAGCCTTCCTCGTCGCATCCCTGCATACTCTGACAACATTCCTATATTCCTCCCAAAACTCCCTCACTTTTCAAATACTCCATGCTCCAAGTACTCAGAAGAGTACCTTATACCCTATGTAGCAGTCAGCCATTGTCTTCCCTAAAGTTCCCACTACTGATCTTAAATTTGTGGAAGGTAAGCTATTTATCAATTACAACCCAGAGTTCCTAATGCTTTCCCAGAGAGACTGATGCTTTCTGAGCGTTCGGATCTGGACATGTTGCAAGAAAAAAATACTAAAAAAAAAAATCAACATTTCAGAAGCAGCCAAAATACTATTTCGATAACATTGTTTGGTTTAAATATTGTTCGTTTATTCTTATATTGTTTCTATCATGCACGGCCATGTGTAATAAGCAACTACAAAAGATCCTTTACAAAATTGCATTATGTTGTGTTATGCTTTCTCCTATATGTAACCCAAGGTGTTTATCTCTAAAAAGTCAAATCATTTAAAATATGTGATTGCTGGAGGATAATAAGACCTAGTCATACACCTATTTGACATTTAGACTGTTAGGCTTGATTCTCAAGGTTATATGAAATGTGATAGATTCTTTGCTTTAAGTTTTTTTTTGGGGGGGGGGATGTTGTTGGGGGGGTTTTTAGGTCAAAGCCCTAGAAAACCAATTGTGAAAAATACAGCAGTGGTGTTAATTATGTTCAGCTAAGTCTAGTCGAGAAGCGGCTAACTCATACACCAGTTATGCAGTTCTATGAAATTTCTTTGAAAAGCACCCTAATTAAATATAGCCAATAAGCTTCTTGTTTATTATATTATCTGTTGCTGCTAGCACTACGTATCATGCTAAATTTTGTAACCTGATAGTGTGAAGTCAAAGTAGGGAGAAGAAAGGTTAAAAATAATTCACCTAAATAAACATTTCAGTTTCTGAGATAAAAATCCCAGCATTTTGCCTAAAAAAATAGATAAATTTGCACATTATCCCAGTCATTTGAAAACTACCAATTCTAAGTAGTTTCTACAATTCTAGAGTTCAAGCGAGATAAGCATCAAATAGTTCTAAGGATTATTTGAATATTTTTGGATATTCTCACACATCTGCTAGGCCTATGATTAACACATTTCTTCTACACCTTCCCCTCCCTTAGTGAAAGCAAAATCAGCAGCTGGCCCATTTGCTTATATCTTTGGTAGATGACATACCACCTTCTCCTTAATGGGTATTTTCCAGGAATACCATAGCCTTTTAAAAAACAAAACAGATTAAATACCTTTGAAATATGCAGCAAGCCTGTTTCAGAACATTCATTCATATGTCTTTCTGGTCCAGTCCACCGTTCTCATAAGGCTCACAAATGCTATTCATAGCCTTCTTTCTAAACAAACCTTGTCATTCTCAGGATAGGCCTCTGAGGCTGAACTATATCTCAAGAGCCTTAACAGCCCCCCACCTTCCAAATTTTTTGCACAAGTGCCTTTTTCATCCCTATAAATGCAGGATATTCCCTCACCACCCTACAACACAGGCAGAGTAACTTTGAAATTCACTCAACATGATATAAAATGACCCACAACAATATGACATATTTGAGTTTTACATATGAGCCTGACAAATAATGTTATGGCTAATTAGAAGAGAAATAAAATATCTGACATCTTATGATCACATAAGGTTCAACCAGTAAAGACATTGTTTCTGTAACCTTAGATTTTTTGGGGCACAAAATACGATACGAAAGAGAACCAGGTGATCTTTACACTGAGCCTTCCAGAAAGTCTGCGAGAAGTTCACACTCAAGGTTTTCTCCGAAAGCTAGTTTTCATTAACTAAGAAAAAGCATTCTGTTTACAGAGTGTATGGGAGCAGCACAAGCAGCGATTTAAACTGCTTGGAAGTAGGGTGGTTTTCTACTCTAGGCCCAAAACAAGCCAATGAAAATGCTTCCAAATGGCACATCTTCTCACCAAATGAATATGCATACCTTTTTTCAAAGGGCTAATTGTTTAGAACTTTGAAATATTTGGCCTCTTTTACTTTAAAAATTCTCTTAGGAACCTGTCAGCAATTTACTGTGGAGATGGGAGGAAAAAGAGAAACAAATTACTAGTACTAAAATAATGCCTGCCAAGCATGCCATAAAATGCAACGTTTGGTCATGTAATTGGTGCTCTTGACCCCAAAGCTTAAGATGGAATCACTTATCAGTGATTTCATAGCCATGGTCAGTGCATCAAAACAGACGCAGAGAAAAGATACGAAAAGTAGGATTACTGGTGATTTTTCATCACGGTGAAAGCAGACAGACATTCTAAGTTTGTTGTTCCATCATATTTAGTAGATTTCTTAATGGTCTAGATAGAGTCATGAATAGAGATATACCCAATGTTTCCAAAGTTATTTAGGTAAAACTGTAAAGAGAACAAAAAAATCACTCTTTCAAATCATTTTACAAGCTCCAAAAATGGTTTGAATCAGAACAAAATCTCAGAAATGTCTAATTCTCTGCTAAATCAAAACACTTGCAAAAATTCTCAGGGGGTCTGGTTCCCCCTGCCCCCCCCCAAGGTACTTGGCCTGTTTTATAGTACCCCAATGCCTGGAAAGCTGCGATACCTCCTCCAGGCAGGTGGGCAAGGTGCTGGGCAGCCCAGCTTCTGCTCTCCATTAGAAGGCAATGCAAGAAACAGGTCCATAAGGTAGTCTGCTGCCTGCTCACCTCACAGCTTGGTCAGCCGAATGGCTGAAGAGCCACTTGTGCAGCTAGGGGACCTGGGCGATGGGAGCTCACAACCCAGTATCTCAAAAGAAAAGTTTATAGGAACAAAACAGCCTGTAAAGTCTGGCACCTGGCACTGTCACCAATGGCTAGAAACCATGCAATCTGGCCAGCCTTCCTGCCAGGTCTGGTTTCCACCAAATGTTCTGACGTAATAGCTGTATTCCTGAGAATTGTTTTGCTATCATAGAATCCAGGGAAAGACCACATGATGGAAGTGAAATTCGAAGTCCAGAAATACAGACTAAGAGAGAGAGAATTTAAAATCCATTTTATACCTTTTAGGATTCTCAGATCACAAAAATCAACACAAGGAAGGGACATAAGTGTCTCTGAACAGCTCAGTGAAAATTTTCCTCCAGTATATAAAGAAATCATAAACCAAAGAAACATTAGGATGACCAAAGAATGGGACAGAATATAATATTGAAATTTAAGCATACCTTTTGATAAAATCAGTGGTCTTGGCACCACCTGAAACATTTTTCTGGTCACTTTATCTAAGAAAGTTATTGCAAAACTGAAGGAACCACAGATTTGGGAAGATGTTCACCTGGTCAAACATTAAGGGTGTGAAATGATTTACTATAGAGAGCAAAGAAGCTGAAATGGCATTACATCAATGCACATAAAATACTGAGTGTCATAGAGAATATGGATGACTTCTGTCTTCCAGGCCTCACCAAAATCACACACTAAATGAAACTAAAAAGTGATAGTTTCTGCTAAAAGCTTGTAAATGGCAGATGAAGAGCGAGCAACCTAAACACATACCACCAGTTTGTTCTCTTTGTACTTCCACCCCCTTCACAGGGAAAGTTTTTGGCTGCTACAGGAGAAATCATTTGGATCTGGGTCTCAAATCTAAAATTAAATCTAATCTTAAACAAACAAACAAGCTAGCAAAAATCACCCACCAGCAGCCACCAGAGAGAGGTGTTTGAGAGTTAAAGCTAAATTTTCCAGCATCTCTAATGCTGCTTCTTATTTGATTCATGCTACCCTTTAGTCTTTACCTAAGCTGTAGTTTCCAGAGGCCTGATTCAAAGAAAAATCCCTAACAACTAGTCAGGTAACAAAAATTGCATGGTTTCTTGAATGCAAGGGAAATGGAAAAATTCACATGTAATCTGAAATACTCATCCAAATCCAATAAGTTATAAAAATAGAAGAGCTGATAAGAAACTAAACTGGCATTGGCCAGGTAGAGGAAGCTGAGACTGAATACTGACATTTGCTACTACTGAAAAGGACAGTAAAATCAGCCTTTTCAAACTTTCAGACTGAAAGCTTTCTGTTTCACAGCCTATGGATTATAGAGGCTGCTCCAAAGACCATTTAAACCATATTTTCAGAAGAGCTCAGAATCTAAGAAAGCAGTAAAATAAGTAGTAAGATTTGCAAAATAGTTCAGTATGACTGGGGATCAAGTCAGTCTTGAAACTTTAGCTTTCATTTATATACTGAAATTAGGCATTATTGCTTCTGAAAATTTGTTCCTATTCATGGTGTGGAACATTTGAAACTTTGAATTTGGAATTGTTTGTCCTTCTTCATATTTTAGTCACATTGACATCAGTGCCAAAATCTTCTAAAATGGCTATAGTCTTTGTGTCCAATGTTTTATTTTATTAAAAAGATTAAAAATATACAATGACCTCTCTCTCTTTTTCTGTACTTTCACACACTTCCTTGCAAGCTGACAGTAGTTCAAAAAGGCTAACACGTTAGAAATAAAGAACGGTAATACCTAACACAAATAGGCAGCGATAATTAGCATCTGGCTGGGTGCTCAGGTAGAGCTGTGGGCAGGTGATGGGGCACTGCCCAGGCCCTGGCCTGTGGACACACGTCCAAACAGGATGTGAGAAATTGCTGGACGTGGCATGAGAAATCATTGGACACGGCAGATAACAGAGTGAGAAGCTGACAGAAGTTACAGATAGTGCTGTGGGGGTGGTGGCATTTCACCGGTGGTTAAGGGGCAATTGTGTGTGAAAAGGCCAAAATTCAGAGATAACTGAAGGGGAGCACTGGGGACCCTTTGGGGAGTAAAATCCTGTAAGGCTGACAACACCTCCATAACCTTGCCAGTAATATTATTTGAGACCACGATTATCTAGGTAAAGGCATCAGAAACACCAAATTTAGGTACAGACATAGCATACTGGAACTAATGGGGAAAAAGTAATTAATGACAGGTTGTTTATCTGGGAAAAACCTGGGAAAAGAAAAGGAGGGATAAGGGTGGTAAAAAGGCTGAGAAACAGGGATAGATAAGGTATGCAAATGATGCAATCAGAGCTGTCCATGGGTACCTGTAGGGCAGCTCTGCACTTAGTTACCACAGCCAGACCAGCATAATAAACCAAACCTGTTGGTCTGACCTTACCTCATGAGTCAAACCTGCTTCTACTGTCAGGAAGATCAGGAAGAGGCACCTTTCCCTTGTGGGCAGGGGAACATCTTGGATGGACAGGTCGAGCATCCTGCTGATGTCTGTTCCAGGTGTGACAGTATCTGGATCTTCCCAAGCACTTCCTAGCATGCTAGCTCTCTGGAATTTTACACAAAGCATAGGATTCTATGTAGGTGACAGACATTTTTCATCCAAAGAAATGAAATATCTGTAAAGTGAGAAGTAGTGAGTTACACTCAAAGCATTCCAATTCAGAAAAAAATCTACTGTAGCATTTTGTAGTCTGTGTGTTTCATATTTTCCTTAGACAAACCTTCTCCTCTGAAAAAGAGTAACTGTGTTATATGAAGGAAAACACAGCATGGGAAATATTCCTTAGCTAGGGATCTCAATCTGTAGGGGGGAAGAAAGACACAAAGCCCAAATTGTCCTATGGGATATAGCAGTGGCATTTTCCAAACCTTTTTTTTTTCCTTTTTCCTATCAGATAGGGAGAATAAGGAAGAGAAGGGGGGGGGGGGAGAAGGCAAAGAGTGGGCAAAAAAAACACCCCCAAACCCACCACTGGAATTAAATCCCTTTTATATGACCACCCTTTAATTTGACAGAAGATTCACGTAACAAAGCAGGAGCTGGTGCTATTTGTTAACCTCCTTGTGCTTACACACAGTTCTTGGTAAAGGATTTGAGAAAATGAGCCTTCTAATAGTAGCACTGCTATTAGCTGAGACCACTACAATATATGGCTATTTTCTTTCACCAACACTTGTCATAAAAGTAAAGAGTAATTTATATCAAAGGAATAAAAAAGGTTGGTTCAAGATCAGCCATAAAGTTCCCTAAATATGTAACCCTATGACTGGCCCTTTGGTAAAATCTTGCTATAGGGTTAAGTGAAGTTCTATTAGCATAAAAACTCCTCACCTCATAAACCATCATACATTAAACTGTTTGCTCTTGAACTGCTCTGTAGTTACTGCCTTTAAGATGAAGAATTTCTGATTTTGTTTCTAAGTAATGAAGTGCTGACTGCTACCATCATCCTGTCAGCTGCTTTACATGACCGGCACTGCCCTCCTTGACACCATTCAATTAACCGATCTAAGTCTGCAATCAGAGCAGACACACAGCAATACACATTATAAATGGCTCTCCTGTATGCTCACTCAACTGTTGTAGAAGTAATAGGCAGACCTCACGTACTAAGGGCGCACATAAGGGCTTTATTTTTTATCCTTTTCTGTATGCTTAAAACCCTCTCTGTAATAACATTCATTATGCCCTCTCAGCTCCAGCAATTCCTCTTCAATCAAAACAAGTGACCATACAAAAAGCATATTAGAGTCTTACACAACAGGTAGCAGACACGTTAGTTGCTATTGCTTCAAGGAAAACCCTGAAAATGATCATTCAGTTAACATGAATACAAATTATTTCTGTGCCCTTTTCTTACCATAAAATGAACATTCACTTAACCATTTTGTTCGTATAGCACCATGCAGTTTACACAGATTTCTAAATATTAAGGAAACCAGATCGGTTCGTTGTGACTGAACAAATTACAGTGATAAAAAATTTGAACCCACTAGTGATCTTGATATTCAATTTCTTTCTTACGTGTAACTGTAAAAGGCAAAACTTAATTTAAGTTAGATTTTAGGCCTATCACCCTACCAGGTAGCAAAAATACTTGCCAGACACAGATATTTCAAAGGAGAATAGGGACAGATTCCTGGATGACTTCAAGGACATTTGTGGGTCCATCTTCCTTGTTACCCAAGACTGACATTAGAGACGCTACCACTCAGGCACAACAACCTTATGATTCCTCAAAATGTCTAAGAAACAAATTAAAATGTCTTGTATAATCCAAACAATAGTATCCAGTGGGTGTTTGGAGATAACAAAACTAAACACAAACTGCGCTCCAAAACTTTGTTCCCAAAGAGTGTTCCCAAAGGGCCTTATGAGTGTTGTAAAAGCCTGTAGACTACTGAAATGATTCAGCCAAAAAAACTCTCACAAGAACAGTCCCCAAAAGTCTTTTCTCACAGGATTTATGCTCAATGAGAACGTAAAAAAGCACAGTCTCAAGTGCACTCAGCTGAGACTGTGCTAATTAATGCCAACCTTCCAGTGGCCTGTAGGTGCCATTGCAAAGAGACAGGAAAAGTGCAGCAGAGTTTCAGTAACATGCCCCATTGACCTCTTAAGATATATTCTATGTCCAGACTTAAGAGCAAAGATACCATAGATAATATAACATTAGAAATCCCATTAATTAGCCCAGATTAGACTGATCCAGTACAAAAATAAACCAAAATCTTTTTTCCCTTTTTCAAGATCTTATTTTATTGGGTATTATATCATTAGGTTAACACTAGTTTACACTTAGTTTCATACACATATGGCCCAATAACACTGGTACAATATTCATATACATTTTATATATCTACATACATCCATTATATTCAAAAGTCAGGATGTTTAATTTATTTACACAGTAAATCATAACTTTTTACTGAATAAGCTGAACTCGGTTTTTAAAATGAATATGTTAGAATTCCAGGATTCTAAAATATTTATAATTTCTAGTTCTTCATAGTGTATTGCTATGTGGAATCCACCATCACAACAGCCAGTAACATCTGCGAACTACAATGATGTATTACTTGTTCCTCTCCATGACAGTTAGTGGATAATGTAATTGGTAACCACGCCTAATGGCGGAACTTAACTGGAAGACTTAATTGTAGAAGTTCATGATTTTCTGTTCTGATGATGCTTTGCCCAGTCTCCAGAGTTTGTGCAAGATGGTTTCTATTAGATGATTATGTAAAATATTAATGGATAGGAGCAGAAGGAACATAATATGTGAAATCTCAGAGATTTTGAAGAATATCGAGTACCTAAAACAACATCTTTTCATAAATACGCAAGAGAGATCATTCATTAATAAATTAATTTTGTATCCCCTATTATGGCTTCTAAAAAAACCCAGCTGACACACAGTTTAGATGTTTGACATGGAGATATCAACATCAGAAAAGAAAGCAACCAACCTTGGATTTTTTTTTTTCTTTTTGCTATCACCATACAAGAATCACCAATTAAAGAAGGAAAAGACACCAAAAGGCAAAGAGAAATTTTGGAGCCACAGATCCAGACAGCTGCACATCCCTATAAAGATTTTTCTAATTACAAGGAGAGAGCTGTGAGTATTACCTCATGATGGGGCTATCAAGATTTATATTAACAGTATTATTATTAGTTAATATTATTAACAGTATTAATATTAATAATCCATTACCTATACCAAACAAGTTTTAAACAGTTATGCTTATCAGTCCATTCTTTCCAGAAAACTTGTGATCAGGGAATTGCAAATGCTGCTCTTAGGTTGGATAGGATAGTTCTGACGTAAGGAAAAATACAGTTTTCCTCAAATATTTATTCAATGAAAACACTCATAGTTTAAATCTAAATTTCAGTTCAGCTTTTCTTTCATAGTGTAGAGGGATCATTTCCTAACAGAAAATGGTTTGCTTTAGCATAAGAGAGAGAGTCACAGACTGTGGCCAAGGGCCTTGCCCAAGAAACAAGCAAACAACTTAGTTTTGTTACTGTGAAGGGGGGGGGGGGCGTGGAAAGAGTTAAGCTATCACAATGCACTGATACATAATGTACAGAACTGCTATGATACTCCAAATTTTTAAAATGTAAAATTTTGATGAAACTGTCTAACTTGTATCAGACTTTTGACAAAATTCTCCTTTACATTTGAAATATTTTAGTTCAGTCAGGTCGACACCTTCTGGCACAGAACAGTCCCATCTACCAGAATTTCCCTGTGACGTTACTTTCCTCCTAGATGCAATGTAACATGGTTGTGAAAATAATGTTAATGTTGTTATAATCATGCCTCATGAATGTGCTCTACTACCTGTTTAGGCTGTAACCATTACCCCAGCTGTAGCAAACACTTTCACCACATTATTCAATTTGATGCAAGGAGGCTAGGAACAGAAGTCATGTGCAGAGTTTAAAAAAAATACTTCAGTTCGAATATTACTGGTGATCACTAAAACATTTTGGTTTAACGGATCCATAGTTTGCAACATACATACATAAGCTCACAGGATATTGGAAAGCTGACATCATGCAATGCAGACTAAAATCTGAGGCCCTATAAAAATTCTTATTTTCTGAACTGGTTTTGTATACCAAAAGGTTATGCAAATTCCTAAATGTATCTGAAGAACACACTAGGGCTACAGGAGAATTTTCAAGGAGAATGTGAGGTTGTTAGGAACATTATCTGTATGGTAAGATGGATTCAGAAGTAATATGGTGATGTTACTCTGATGAGAGGGACATCCTCCTGAGAGAGCCTGCAGGCAAAAGAACATGACTACCAAAATGGCCTGACACTATAGTCAATGTTCAAATGAATAGCTTATTTGCTAAAAAAACCCCATAGCTGTGAATATGTTATTCACCTAATTCAGCAAATACTCAAATTCAGTAGTAAGTTTTATCAGAAAAAGGGAAATATTTTAAAAAGTAACAAAAAAAACCCTACTTTAAAAACATAATAATTTATTCCATGATTCAACCTTCAAATGAAAATAATAATTGTTCATATAGGAAATATTCTAATCATTCTACATGAGGAAGAAAAACCTATGGCAAGCAACCTACGGCCTTGCATTCCATGCTACCAAAGCAGAGAAAACATAAGAAGTAACTCCAAACTTATTTTATTCATCAAGGACTACAACCACTGAAAACATTAAAAATTATATCACAGTTTTCAGTTGAAATAAACTTTGCACTTCATCCATTGTATTATTATGAGGAAAACACTTTGGATGAAATCCATAGCACCACTACAACATTATATTTCAGACAGAAGATGTTGTAAACCTTAGTCATTTTACCCAGAAATTCATGAAAATTATACTTTACTTGTTCCTTGTAGCATGTGACCAAAATGAGGAACAAGGCAGAGAAATTAATGCCAATTAATATTGTCTGTAGCGCAGAAAGATTATTAATCTTGGCTGACACTAGCCAGAAATTCACATGTTCACCACAGGTGGAACAAGTCCACAGGCACAGTAGGGAATCTCCAGGCATCGCTGGTATTTTTAACTTCAAACATTTTAATTAAAGAGTGGTGCCTTTACCATAAATATTTAGAAACACTGCACCAGAGCCCACTTTCTGCTTAAAAATAAACACATTTTGGTTATTAGCATTCATCCTTGAAGTTTAATTGCCTTCATTCCACTTACGTTTCTGTAAGCCAAGCACTTCTGTTTTGCATCCAAATTCTCAAATATCTGGACAAAAGTAAGGTTAACTAAGGCTGAAGTTTGAATATTCAATCTCATTCCCTATGATCCCTAGCAAAAATCTCACTATGGCTTACATATGAACTGCTTTGGGCCCTTCAGTCTCATGTACTTCTATAACTGCATTGACTAAGAGTAAGACAGAATTTGTTCCTTTGTCTTTTCTATAGCCTGAATAGATGTAGGTGTAATAAAATACTACCAAATCTTTATGAAGAGAGATCTTTTTTTTTTTTATAGCTTCAATGTACAAATGCACTTATTGCCCATTACAGCATTAAAGATAAAAAAAAAAAAACTATATATTCATAACAACCAATATCACAAGCACAAGTTCAATCCATAAAACACATTTTTATCTTTGCATGGTATTTTATTTTCTGTTCTTTAAGTATTTTCACAGTGACTGCAGATCACTGAAAAAAACAAACATCAATTCAGTCATCAGGCACCAAATAAAAGAAGTGTTCCTGCTGTTTCCCTAAATGATTAATAAATTGTCCTATATGTCTGCCAAGGTTTAGAAAGAAATGCTAAATGTGTATTCTTACAAGTTCAAAGACATGCAAAACTGATTCATCAAAGCTGAGTTGTGGAATTGGCCTGCATGGAATTTAGGGAAGAGACATTCTTCCTTTATAAAAATTGGTAAAGCATAATAGCTGTCAGAAAGTTTTCGAGCACCAAACCTGGGCCATCAAAAATGGTTTGAGACAAGGGTTTGGACTGCCAACAGTAACTTCTAGAAAGACTGAGCTGATAGACACTGCTAAGCATTCTATGAAGCAAGCAACACCACGGCCAGAAGACTGCTTCCAGAAAGCTGCAACTTTGGGCTTCACCAATCCTTCAGTTTTAATGCCTAACGTCAGCTGTGAATATGACCCACTTGAGCATAATCCTCTTTCCCCCATACACACACTAGTATACCTAACATGGGTGTCTAATCCTCTGATAAATTAGTATAAAAGCATCTGCATCTGAGACCACATTTAAATTTTCTCATTAAACTGCAGATTTGATGAAAAATGGATGCATGTTGGTCTCTGAAATCTGTTCTAAACTAATAATCTTGTAAATGATGCAATAGGTGATAAAAGGTTGGAAGAAATGGACATGCCATTCCCTTTCTTATTCCAGACTTCTACATTTTAGGGTGCATAGTAGTAGCAATATCCTACCTTAACTTCCACCTGATACAGTTTCTCTTTATCAATAGCATTTCATCTTCCCTGGAAAGACTTTCATCGAAGAATATTGTCTGACCACATGGTCAGACCAGTTCTGAAATTTTATGATTGGAATTACTGTAATAACTTTCTTTTGAAATGAGTTTCTGCTATGGCAGATTTTAACGCAAAATAGCTACAAGATCTAAATATGTCTAAAAATATTTAACAAGATGCTGCTTAAGTCTGAGTTAAAACTGAATCCATCTGGAAATTGCCAAGATTTAATGCTTGAAGTAAGCCAGTGCATCAAACAGCTCACAGAAAAAGTACTATATTTTCCTTAAATATATACTTTTATTAAATATGTATTCCTATTTCCCTCAGAAAGAAAGCCTAATAGAAGATTTCTAAAGTTTTTCTAAATGAAGTATTATACAAAATGTTTAAGAAATACGGAGTTTGTAATAGACCAGAGTCTATAATATATATGAACATTCAACCTAAATGTAATCATAAACTGAAATAAGAACAAGGAAAAAGATATGGGAGTGCCCTCTCCTCTACTAAAGCACTTAGCTCCCAAGGAATGACTTCTCCTTCCTCTTCCTCCTCCTCCTCCTCCTCATGACTGGGAATGCCTGAGGCAGGAGGAGGCCACACTCTTATCTTTCCTTACTCTGTAATCTGACTGTCTATGCACCGGTGACATCACCACCAGAAACATGCTCCAGTTTGGTATATCCCTGGCAATAACATTTTCCGCTCCATACCAACACATGGATTGGGACCATTTGTGCACATGTCTCCCCCTCTTGCAGAGGTCAAAGAGGATAATGCCTGCCATGTTAAGAGGGGGAAGTCGAGGTCAGATTAAAAATAGGGGAGAATGAATCAGGCTCTGGATACACTCTCGGCTATTTCTAGGACCACAGGAGTGCTGTGAATACAGCATTTAGATTGAGACTGTGAGAACTTTTTCACAGTGGCTCACAACAGACTCGACAGCTGCAGCCACCAGTGAGAGATTTTCTTTGTGCAACATCAGTGTAGCAATTATTAGTATCAGGCTGGCTAATACATCTGCTGTTAAAAAATACCTGCTTCCTGGGGAAGCTAGTATAATTATTTTTGGTCATTTTCCCTCAGATTTGGTACAGTTTGTTTGTTTGTTTTTTACATATTTCCAGTCACACCACTACATATCATTTACAACTTGTGATCATTTTTCAGTCCTTGTCACCTGGGTCTATCTTTGTCTCTTCCATGTACCCTTGACCAGGGTTAAGCAGTCATTAGTGAGCTACAAGCTGTCTCCAGCTCTCACAAACTTATGCCATGGTGTATCAGTGTGACCTGACAGAGCATCTGAGTGACAATATATTGACCATTATGCACAACATAAAATTAACTCTTCATAAGCACAGAATCTAAGAATTACTTTTAGAGGCAGACTTTAGGTCAAAATATTGGCCTTTTGCACTATGCAGATTACAATAGAGTTTGCTTAAGTCATCCGTACAAGAATTGCCTGTGATATAACAAAACTGCATACTGAAGTAGTGTTTCGAGTGAGCCAGGAGCCTTGGCCTTCTCCACTCCCAATAAGATAGACACACATTGCATCCAGGGGAACACAAAGGACGTAGTGTTGTAGCTCAACTGGTATATCCAGTGTTAGGCCAGTTAAACTATGGGCACAAATAGGAAACTGCAGCAAGGCTGGAGTTGGACTTGAGAATTAGGGAACCAAAACCAGCTCCATAACAACTCTCCTCTTGCATCAGTAGAGAGTAAAGATTTTGGTATTTTACTGGGAATCTCAAGGAAGAGAATTGCTAAGCAAGTTACTGAGTTGCATGTAAAGTTTTCAACCTAATCAGACTAACCTGGCACGATGCAAAAAGAATCCGATACAGAAGGAGGAGCATGTAGTGTATTACTTTAAAACCTCCCATAGGCTCTAACTAATCGTGCCAGACTACTGCTCGCAACTTAAATTATTCATTGGGGAAGAATAAAAGTTTAATCAATAAAACCAGGGTCAAGTCACCCATACTAGAGGCTTGGAAAAAGAAGATGCCTTGAAACTCAACTGTAGAATGTTATGTGTTTTGAATGAAACTGTAATATCTTCTCATGTTCCTATATTCATTAATAATAATAAATCACAACCTCACCCGACCTTTGCCTTCACAGAATTGAAAGAGAGTTTATGAAAATCCTTAGTAATACTGGAGTTCTTTACCACTACTTCAGTACTTAAGGTACCTTCAAGAATACTTAATGTTGCAAAGACAGCTCTTGATCTTCCTGCAGAGCTATTTGTAGAATATCAGCTATAAGAGAGAAGCTTCAAAAGAGAATAACATACATGTAAAGCTGGTCACCACTGTTTACTTTTTTGTCCTGTGTATTGATACCAAATGATACAACACCAGATTGCAATACGTATTGATACTACATCCTTTCATAATTGACAGGGCCATAGGCGAGTGTTAAGTTAGTCTATGTTGCTGTAATTATAGTGCAGACTGATCTTTCTCCAAGTCTGAAGGAAAAGCTGGCAGTTAAAGTCATTGCATACAGCAATCATAACAGCACTGACAGGCTGCTGTCAAATAGGCAGGGGCATTCTGGAGATAGATAGCAGAAATGCCAAATCTAAGACAAATGCTCTTGGAATATGTAATAAATCATAATAGCTGTCTGGTGCTTCTCCTTGGTGTATTGACTGTGATTAAAATAAACTAATTAGAATCGTAATCATCATGCACTGAAACAGAAAACAAAGATGTGAGTTATGCAACATAATCATGAAGCGTTTTTTAACAATCAAGCAGGATCAAGCCCGGGCTTCTTCACCTGTTAACCAATTATAGGCACTTGTACACTCTGCATCAGGTTATGGAAGTGTCACACAGCAGCGTGGATACATAACACTTGTCTGCCAGGCTATATGTGGATGCTACATTAAGATCTCCAATTGGGCTGCAGTTTTGGGGAGGAGCTACCGCAGCTGTTTTAACACAAAGTGGAACAAAGCAGATGACACAGACCTGCTGGGTCCTCGCTGCCAGGGCAAAGGCAGGAGGTGCGGCCATGGCCTCGGCCTCTCTCATGTCCCACAGCGCCCTGGGCCAGGAGCAACACACACCAAACGAACATAACAGCCAAACACATAGGGGAGGCTCAGGAGTCCTCTGCAGCACAAGGAACCCATGAGAAGTCACAGTATTTCGCAACAGAGGTTTGCCTCTGCTAGTTGACTAGTTATACATGCGTGTAGTCATGTTAACCCATGTAAAAAAGTACAAATTATGCAATCTGACACGCAGGAGCTTGTCCTTTCTTACCTTAAAATCTATTAATTTATGTCTTACTATATTGAGATGTATTTGACAGTTTTGTGACTTCATATATTCATCCTCTAAAAGCCAAAATATTTAACACCTTCCCATGCTACATTGTGGAGAGGGCTATATAGCATAGCCATATTAAAACCCTATGCATAATCAGCTGACCAAATATACTTATGCATACTGGGAATATCATGCTAAGTCCAGACAGACTTTCAGAACTCCTGAGATAATTCCTAAAAGCTGCTAACCCTTTTGAATTTCTAGCACTCAGATATTTTCAGTCTCTCAACATGAATAGTCAACGTACGCAACATACAAGGGTGTCCCAATGGTAGCCTGAACAGAACCAAAGGATTACCTTGCATTTGGAAGCAGGTGCCATGCAGCAACTCTGAAAATTTTTGCATTTAACTAGGTTTGTATCTTGCTCTGTACCAGTGACTCAGTATTACATCTTCATCTCTTCATGCCAATTTTACACTGACTTAACTCTATTAATTTCCCCTTTACCTTTAAATGGCTTATTCTGGATTCTCAGCAAAGTATATGAGACAGCATCCAGGTCCTTCCTGGGGCTGGTTCCTAATACACTGTTGATGCTGACACCAACAGCTTAGAATAAATATTTTGTAATTTTATTTGACTTGACTCTTCATGTTACCAACTAAAAGCAGAATATGAAGAACACCCAGATTAACACTCAGATTTGCCAAAACATTTTAGAAGATCTGTAATACAAATTTAATCTGTGCTAAATGTGCATGCAGGAGAATGGTAATACCAATGTTATTCCATTCATACATCTTTAGCTATGAAGTTCTGAAAAAAAATTATGTATACTAATTTTCCAGCAATTGCCTGTTTTTATAAATTCACAGAATTTCATCTCCGTCTCTCTAACTTAGCCCCATTGTACCAATGAAGACAATGCGACTTACCAATATTTACCTACAAAATGACTGCATGTTAATTTATTTTCTCTTGCTTTAAGGTGTTGTGTAGCTAATGTATTTTGTAGGCTTGGCCAAAATACTCTAACTCATCTGCCTTCAGGAAGGAAGATTATACCTGCAATCCACATTTAGACACCCTAAAAAGCTGCTGACTAGTTAAGTGATTAATATTAATGGTCACTTATTTAAATTGCTAAATTGGATATACATGACTAAGAGAAGACAACTGTATTTGAACTGCTTGGGCCCAAATCTAACTATGAAGTAATTGGCAACAGAGCAGAAGACAGCTGCAACTAAAGAAACCAGTACGGATCTGATATGCTGTGCAATAAAGACAGTGGTAACATTCCACATAACTTGTCTTGGCATTATGTGCAGATAAAATTGAACCTTAAGGGTGCAATTATGGGTCCTGAGACTGCATAACGCTGGGAAGGAGTACAAGTAATCCTACCTGATTAAGGTGCTTAGAAGACCTGAATGTCCCTAAAGAAAGGATGCTCTCCACTATCCTTTCTACCCACTCCTGACAATGGCCTTCCTGGAATACAGCATGGCAGGCTCATGGCTCCATCCTCACCCTCACCTCTTTTGGGGTCTTTGCAGTGCAGCTTGCAAGAAGAAATCACATTCACGCTCCCACTGCTGAAAGGTTAGGTGCCTTGATGTGTCAGAGAATAAAGGAGCTTCCTGTGTAAATATAATTTAGCCCTAAGAATACCGATACTGACACCGATCTTAATGTTGTTTGTGGTGGTTAGCGATGGTTCAACTGACATCAGGAGAATCTGTGACAAGGGTAATGAGGTTGATTAACTCCATGCAAAATGACTCTGCATGAGATACAAATGTTTTTTTAGATATTGCAGTTTCCTCATTTAGGATCATGATCATAAAATGATCTGTACTTTGTGTCATGGGAAGTACCTCTCTATAAATACTCACTATGATTTTACATGGCGTAGAACAGATAATGCAAAAATCAGTTCAGTATGGATAACTTATTAGGATCACGTAATTAATTTAACTAAGGTAAAGACCTACACTTTGACCTTCATCTATCATATGGTGAATAAAGGACACTGGGAAGATATAAGAAGAAATGAGAAAATGAAATTAAATGTATATCTGCTTATTTAGCATTTAAAAGACATATTTTACCAATATGCTTTCCTTTTGTAACTGTAGAGTTTATATTTGATATCAGATTCATAGATAGCAAGGTTGAGGTCAATGAAGCTTTGCTGCCTTATACCAGTTAAACACCTGCCTATAAGTCAAGATAACCACAAGGGCAGAACTCCTCTGCAAGCAATTACAATGAAACCTGGGCCTTGAGCCTTCAAGGTTTGGGGGTTTGGTTTGTTTGCTTGCTTTTATCCCCCAGAACATATAAAAATTCCATCCACAAGCATTTAACTAGTTGATTTTGATGAGGAGATCAAATTTTGAGGGGGGAAAAAAAACCAAAACAACGACAACAACAAAAATCAAAGTAAAAAATCTTCACAAGTCCAAAATCTTCCAAGTCTATTTTGGAAGCAGATGAACCAAAGTATGGAAGATATTTCCCGTAATATAATGAACATTAATTTTGATTTTCACCAAGTCACTTTATTTCATTGAGCTGGAATGCTGAGAAACTTACTATCTTCTTTCCTTCCTTCTCTTTACTTCATATGGGCATAACCTTTTCTGGCAGTAGTGGGAACGCCAACATTATGTCTTTCTAATAAAAGAAAGAACCTTTTTCAGATTGTACACCAGCTGCTGAGCAATTCTCAGAAGTTTCATTTCAGAACGAACGTGCTTTCTTGAACACATTCTAGGGCTTCTTTTTACACCAGTTAAACACCTGTCTATGAGTCAAGATAACCACAAGGGCAGAACTCTGCAAGCAATTACAATGAAACCTGGACCTCGAGTCTTCAAGGTTTGGGGGTTTGGTTTGTTTGCTTGCTTTTATCCTCCAGAACATATGAAAATTCCACAGACAAGCATATAACTAATTGATTCCAATGAGCAGATCAAATCTGAAACTTGAAACCCAAGTTTCATTTGAGAATGAATGTGCTTTCTGGAACACATCTGGGGCTTCTTTTGCATGACTGTCCAAACATGGACAAACTCCAGTTTCAAAGAGTCGACAGGAATATTCCTACAAGCTCTGATAAGGTTTCTCCAATTGTATATTGAAGTGGACTAATACTGAGGTATTAGAGTCTGAGTAAATTAAATACAAACTATTTTGCTTTGTTCTGTAACTTTCCTCTTAAGTTTTATCACAGAATCACAGAATGGTTGAGGTTGGAAGGGACCTCTGGAGATCATCTAGTCCAACCCCCCTGCTCAAGCAGGGTCACCTAGAGCACATTGCACAGGATCACATCCAGGCAGGTTTTGAATGTCTCTAGAGAAGGAGACTCCACAACCTCTCTGGGCAACCTGTGCCAGTGCTCCGTCACCCTCACAGCGAAGAAGTTTTTCCTCATGTTCAGATGGAACTGCCTGTGTTTCAGTTTGTGCCCGTTGCCTCACGTCCTGTTGCTCGGCACCACTGAAAAGAGTCTGGCTCCATCCTCTTGACACCCTCCCTTCAGATACTTGTACACATTGATAAGATCTCCTCTCAGCCTTCTCTTCTCCAAGCTAAACAGGCCCAGCTCTCTCAGCCTTTCCTCATAAGAGAGATGCTCCAGTCCCCTGATCATCTTTGTAGCCCTTCGCTGGACTTGCTCCAGTAGTGCCACATCCCTCTTGTACTGGGGAGCCCAGAACTGGACGCAGTACTCCAGATGTGGCCTCACCAGGGCTGAGTAGAGGGGGAGGATCACCTCCCTTGACCTGCTGGCAACACTTCCTGATGCACCCCAGGAGACCATTGGCCTTCTTGGCCACAAAGGCACATTGCTGCCTCATGCTTAACTTGGTGGTCCCGAGCACTCCCGGGTCCTTCTCCACAGAGCTGCTTCCCAGCAGGTCAACCCCCAACCTGTACTGGTGCATGGGGTTATTCCTCCCTAGGTGCAGGACCCTGCACTTGCCTTTGTTGAACTTCATGAGGTTCCTCTCTGCCCACCTCTCCAGCCTGTCCAGGTCTCTCTGAGTGGCAGCACAGCCCTCTGGTGTATCGGCCACTCCTCCCAGTTTTGTATCATCAGCAAACTTGCTGAGGGTGCACTCTGTCCCTTCATCCAGGTCACTGATGAAGAAGTTGAACAAGACTGGACCCAGGACTGACCCCTGGGGGACACCGCTAGCTACAGGCCTCCAACTAGACTCTGCGCCGCTGATCACAACCCTCTGAGCTCTGCCATTCAGCCAGTTCTCAATCCACCTCACTGTCCACTCATCTAACCCACACTTCCTGAGCTTGTCTATGAGGATGCTATGGGAGACAGTGTCAAAAGCCTTGCTGAAGTCTAGGTAGACAACATCCACTGCTCTCCCCTCATCTACCCAGCCAGTCATTCCATCATAGAAGGCTATCAGATTGGTTAGGCATGATTTCCCTTGGTGAAGCCACACTGACTACTCCTGATCACTTTCTTGTCCTCCACATGCTTGGAGATGGCCTCCAGGATGAGCTGCTTCATCACCTTTCCAGGGATGCAGGTGAGGCTGACTGGCCTGTAGTTCCCTGGGTCCTCCTTCTTGCCCTTTTTGAAGACTGGGGTGACACTGGCTTTCTTCCAGGCTTCAGGCACCTCTCCTGTTCTCCATGACCTTTCAAAGATGATGGAGAGTGGCTTAGCAATAACGTCCGCCAGCTCCCTCAGCACTCGTGGGTGCATCCCATCAGGGCCCATGGATTTGTGGGTGTCAAGTTTGCTTAAATGATCTCTAACCCACTCCTCCTGGACCAAGGGAAAGCCTTCCTTTCTCCGGACTTTCTCTCTTGCCTCCAGGATCTGGGGTTCCTGAGGGCTGGCCTGAGCAGTAAAGACTGAAGCAAAGAAGGCATTCAGTAACTCTGCCTTCTCTGCATCCTTCGTCACCAGGGCACCCACTCCATTCAGCAAAGGGCCCACATTTTCCCTAGTCTTCCTCTTGCTACTTATGTATTTGAAGAAGCCCTTCTTCTTGTCCTTGACATCTCCTGCCAGATTTAATTCCAAACGGGCCTTAGCCTTCCTCATTGCATCCCTGCATACTCTGACAACATTCCTATATTCCTCCCAAGTGGCCTGTCCCCCTTTCCACTTTCTGTATACTTCCTTCTTCTGGTTCAGTTTTGCCAGGAGCACCTTGCTCATCCATGCAGGTCTCCTACCTCCTTTGCTTGACTTCCTACTCATAGGGATGCACCGCTCTTGAGCCTGGAGGAAGTGATGTTTGAATATTAACCAGGTCTCTTGGACCCCCCTTCCTTCTAGGGCCCATGGGATTCCTCCAAGTAGGTCCCTGAAGAGGCCAAAGTTTGCTCTCCTAAACTCCAGGGTTGCAATCCTACTTAGTGCCCTGCCTCCTCCTCGCAGGATCCTGAACTCCACCATCTCACGGTCACTGCAGCCAAGGCTGCCCCCGGCCTTTATTAGCTATATTGAAATGAGAACAAACATTCCTCATTTATTACTTGCAGTGAGAAGGACAATACATGGGATACTTCAGAAAAGCTTGTCTTAGGGAAGCTTAGCAATTCTGTTTGAAGACTGGGACACTGGTCACTACAAGAGGCAGAATTATTACACCAAAAAACTGTGCCCCTAAGGACGGCTTAAAAGCATCAAATACCATACAAATTAATTGTCTTTTAAAAAGAAAGTTCTTGGCAGATGGCTTATTCTCAAATATAGAAGCAAGTATGTCAGGTGTCAGAAATCAACCACAAATTGATCTACTTATACAACCAAAATATTATTTTCATTTTTCACTTCCTGATGCCCTTTATTTTCCCCACTTGATGAATTGCCAACCCAGCATTTAATTTTCTGTTTTGGAGTGTGTTAAGCACTGATATTATAAGGAGGAGAGTGGATGGATTTCCTTTCAACTTAATCAGTTATTTTCCTTGCCCTTTTCTCCTTCTTAATCCTTCCCTTCACCTCTTTCCTCACCCTTTAATATGCTATTAAGAAGAAATTTCAAATAAATCAATGATACTATCCTTGCCGATTCCTTCTTTTTGCTCTTGTCATTTAGGAAACAGCTGTGTTAAAAATAAGCAATGCACATCAGTGCATAAAAAAAAACAAAACAAACAGACACCAGCTGGGCAACAGCCATGCTCTAAGATGGCTCTTAAAACTCAAGAGTTTTGATTGCTAGCTACAGATTCCAAATAAATGCAGGTATTCCCAGCTTCAAAATCACCATGAACCATATCACCTGGCTACAGAGACACTTTACTCCAAAGACGGGGGGGGGAGTGAAGGAAGAGAGAAGGAAAGGCGCAAACATTAAGAAAAAGTAATGGTACAAACAGCAGCAAGGCAATGTAAAATTTTCAATTCAAGGAACCCACTAGAGCATATTTCAAACTATTAGAACTAAAAATCTATGACATATGCATGAGATCGCAAATCACGTGTTCCAAATATATCCACAGCACCTGAAGTATATTTATTTAAGCATCTCAATTTTTCATTGGCCATTATGAGATGTTTATCCTCAGTGTAATTGTTAACTACTGTGTTATTACAAAGTGAAAATTTAACAAAAGAATCCTAGATCACACATGGAGCTATTCCCACCCCCATCTCAGGAAAAAAACAAAAACAAAAACAAAAAAAAAAATCCAAAACCATTGCATATGCAGGCTTTTTGTCCAGATTTTTTTCTACTGTTCCTTAATGTACAAGCTAGTGTTTATTGCAAATTTATTTTCCAATGAAAAACTGAAGAATTACAAGAATATATATCAATAGGTATCAGGATCCAGGTGAATGCCAGAGGAAATCAAATATATATGGGAAAACAACCATTTTTGTGCATTAGTGGGCTAATTGCACGGTCAAGGTAGTAAATTATACAAGACTGTTTTCAATAAAATATTAATATACCCTCATAAAAGTCCATTCACAGCTAAAATAAAATGCAGCACAGAAGAGAGCTGACAAATGCTTTTTACATATGCAATATTTCTCTTTCCTCAGTGTAGCTTTTTACCTATTTTTTCTTTTAAAATATTTTAATAACCTTTCAAATAGAAAAATTAAGGGGCAGAACATAGTTCTCATGTAGCAAATGGGTAAAATGTTTCAATTTATGGGAAAATGATTAGAATAGATATGATACTTGGGTCATGTTCTTCAGCCTATCTCCAACAGGGCCTCAATATAATGATAGTTTGCAAGTACAGATAATTGCAGATGTAAATCAACATCAAGAAAGATACGTATGCATGATTTATGGCATTTAGGTATCATACGCTTTATGTGTAAATTACCTAAACTGCATTTAGAAATAGTTAGAGATGCAAAGGGATGAAAATTACAAGCACAAATGGGAGTATTTGATAGCAGCTAAGCTTGTGTTTGTGAACAAGTGAAACTTTCTGGAAGCAACACCTCATTTGAAAAAACCTGCCCTATATAATAGATAATGCGGAAAAATACTTACTGTTAAATAAACTTAATCACTAACATGATTAAATATTTATATCCAAATATTCAATATGGTGTACACACAAGATCAGCTTCAAACAAAAAGCATTTCAGAACCAGCCAGTTTCTCTCATTGTTTTTTTCCATGCACTGCATTCTTCTGCATATAATTTTAACATCTATCTTAATGTTTTTTAAGACAGCCTTTGTTGGAAGGGAAGAGAACAGAGAGAGGCAAAGAACTTGATTCGGCCCCTCACTGGGATTTTCAGAGCCAGGTACCCAATTCCATTGATATTCTTTAGCAGTTGGATATCCAGCTGCTCTTTGTGCCTCAAAATGTGAACATAAAGTTACTTTTACTAAGAGCATAAATATTTATTTTAGTAAATATACATCTAATGATATCCTTGAAGACTAAAATGAACTTGTAAATTCATAATCACAGGCTAAAAGAAATTAGTCTGCCTTTTCACAAAGCTCTCTGAATAAGTAACACTATTAAAAAAGCATATATTTAAATACTAAGCTGTGTTAGTTTCTACATGAAGAACTATGGTAGAATCAGTCATTTTATATTCTATTTAATTTCATTTTAGTGTTTCCAATTGTTTTTTATGAAGACCAATTTCCTTCTATCAGCAGATCTGGAATACATGACTTGTGGCTGCAGTGCAACTTTCCCCCCACCTCCAAAGATAGCAGAGCAACAAAAAAAGAAATTAGTAGCACTATTTTCTAGCTTTACACTGATCATCTGAATATAATAAAAATAACCTATGATTTTTTCTAGCGATCCCAAAAATACATCATTTGGCACTTTTCAAGAGTGGAGAGAAATGTTAGCTTGCTCCAATTGAAAAGATCTGGCATTTTCACTCAGCCATGGAAATGCTACATGAATAACCAGAAACATACATTCCTGAAAAAAGCAAGGCATTATGAATACTCTGCATGCTGCAATATGTCCATAAATAATATACCATAATATGAGTTACTATGGTAACTATTTGGATTTGAGATCACCAGGATTTTTTTCCGCTAAATTATGAAATAAATATGTAAAATATATATTTTTAACATTATCAGCTAAGACTGATTCAAACCTGATTTTTTTTTTTTTATGTTTTGTTCCCTTCTCCCATATGACGTATTTGGATGAAGCACTTTCTTTTGACTCAGCATGCTTTTCTTAAGTCACTTACTCCATAATGTATAAATAAGCAGGTATCATTTAGCACAAAAAGCTGAATTTAGGAATCACTGAAGAGGATCCTCTACTTGGAAAAAGTTCAGGATGGGTTTGTTTTGCTGAATAAAACAAACAAATCATGCATAAATGACATCAATCTTTCTTAAGGAACAGATTCTGCTTCTATCCACAATATATTCAGAATGATTTTGCAAAGCATTAAACATTTGCTAGAACAAAAGGCAAGATGGTTCCTAACATGCTGGTGGAAGAGACAATGGCAACAGCATTCCAACATTCATTTCTTGACAAGCATGCAAAATATAAATAAAAATATGTAACCTATTGCCTTAGCTAAAGAAGAGAGCAGAGAAATTGCTGATTTGTTTTGAACTAAAGAAGAGAAAAGGAGGCAACAAAATGTTAACATAAATAAATAATTGTATCATGAGAAAAAAGTTAGTTTTTTGTATTGGTCCATATAATTAAAATTTATTTTTAAATACCAGGCATAGGATGGAAGGGAATCCACAACAATGACTTTTAAAAAGCATTACTATTCAAAAATTGTATTTTCAAGGCAACAGTCAACTGTGTTTGAAAAGTTGTCTCTGAAGCAACACTAACCTAGTAAGGTTACTTTAGTTGCACAGTGCCACAAATAGTACACATTTCTGAACCTACTTGCAGAATGAAGACATAATGTGTTTATGAGGAAATATTGTAAGGAATCCAGTAAATAAATTGGTCAAAGTCAACAAACTATTACCCACTTCACTTGAATGCCTTTGCATATAGCATGTACACGCTTGCACATAAGATAAAAAAGATATTAAAGACAAAAGACCCACATCATTTGGCAACCTTTTTGTCTTACTGTTAGTTAATTTGTTAAAATGCACTGTGTTCAAACATAGAAAAACAACATTAAAATTAAGTTCTCTCACTATTCTCTGATGAATACACCTTGAGTTTCGCACCCATCCTTTTAGGCTGACCAAACAAAAACTAGCTCATAAAGATCAAAAATGCGGCAGAGATTTTTGAAGTAGTCTGGTGGCTTTAGATCTATATTTCCCCTTAAAATGTTGGCAGATATATTTTAATTCCCTTAATGAATGGAACATTTTAATTGATGGGTGTCATGGAAGCATCTGGCAGTAAAAGCTCTAACAAGTCTAAAACTTTTCAGCATTTCAGACCAGAAAGGTTGGCACTTTTTCTCCCAAATTAGTCTGCTTTTTGTGCAGTATCTGATTTTGTGCTCTTTCATCTGACCATAAAATGATAAATGTTTTTTTCTATGCATGAAACAGGATACTTTTCTACATAGGATAACTTTTGTTTAGTCAGACTCCATTATCCCAAGTGGTTTCAGAAGATGTTCAAGTGTTCTTTGAATAGTTCTCATTCCTCAAAGTCTATCTTTTTTAAAATGAAGCAAATAGGTAAACAGGGGCTGATCTTGTACGAAGCCTACCTGTGTGATTTTTGCAGCACACTTTTCCAGCTGCATTTCTGGCTCTTCCACAAAAGTTATGTGGCCCAAGAACTCATGGGTCCAGAAGCTGCAATCACTTGCTGCCTTACTTTTCAAGGCAAAGTTGACCAGGACTCATATACATAAAAACAATAATTCAAGGCTTCACAATTCACTGTCTCAATAGTTTAAGGCTTAAGTGGCATGTCACACTGCCCCTCAGCACAAGGCAGAATATCGGCCACACAAGATTTAACATATTTCTATGTTGGATATTGACCAATGAAACAGTTTGCATTCTGTCTCGTACAGAATATACAAGACATATTTGATATTTTAATTGATCATTGATATGCATAATAGAGGGTAGTTATTGCTAAGATTTTTTAGGAGAATTATCAGAAGATGTGATGCCTCGTTTGCTGGATAATAAATGTTTCATCATGGTAATAACTGCGGGGAAGGATATGTTTCTGAAACACTTTTCTAGCTGGAGAAATGGATTAGAGAGATTATCATTTCATCAAAGTGGCAGAACAGTTGAGAGGAAATATGGAAGGAAATTTTTGTATAATTTCTGTAGAGTTGCTATTTGTCAAACCCCACTAGCATCAATCATACTGTATCTTTTCTTCTGATGCAATCACATCAAAAAAGTGTGAAGTTTCTCTTTAATATGCATATGTTCGAGTTAAAGAAGAAGAGACATACTATGACAAGACGTGGATATTTCTTTGAATTATACTATAATCTAGATAGGAAGAAAGGTCCAATATGCTAAGCAGATAGTACTATAATTTTAATTTTAGTTTATAAAAAAGTACCGGATGAGTCTTTGCCAGCTTCTGTAGCACATTTTTAGCTAAAGATGTACTAAAATTTCCAGTGAGGTACAAGATCCTGTGTATTAATAAGGAACATACCCATCCTCAAACATGAAATTCACATATAGAAAACAGAAGTAGTCCAAAAAATCTCAAGAATAAGTGATCAGCATGCCTGGATTGCATTCTGTCAAAAACCATGTTAATGGACTTTGGAGAAGGCACTGTTATATCAACCCATGCAGCCCCGTTGTGAAGTCACTAAAAGAACAAGAAATATCCAATACAAAGATCTACTGTAAGTAAAACAATAGTTGCCGAATTAGAATAGGGGAGTGTAGAAGCCAGATCACAAGTCTTTTGGTAAGTGTCTTTCCCCATGTTTTGTTATGTTCTATTTCTACTTAAATCTCCCCTCTCCTCAAGTTTCAAAAACAACACTTTAGAAATTATATAAAAAAAATAAAGCTCAAAATACATATCCAACAAAATACAGCTAGCTGTAGGATGATTTCCATATGTTGTTCAAATGAGATGTGAGAGACATCCAGAAGCTTAAACTGGTGGAAATCTTGCCTACTTTCAGTGGCGCTATGTCTATTAGAACACATAACATTTGCGCTTGGAATACAGCATAAATATGGCTGAGAAGTTTAGAGTACAAGAGGGAAAAACTGAAAATAAAATGAAGTATAGAAAATCAAATGCTTAGCTCTTCAGTAAAAGTTCTGAAAAAACATCACATACAATAGATTACCTGAAGAATCACAGCTCTCACATGCATTTTGGACCATCCATGCAGAAATTTGTATGCATTATTCTGAAAACTGGACATCAAAGAACAAAGACTCCAGTTTCTTTGAAATATTTTTTAGTAATAAAAAGGATTCAAAAATTACAGCACAGAGGCAAAGTCACCTCTAACTTTTCAGAGTTTTCTGTGAGGTGTCATAGGTCTTTAATTCCTCATTAAGAGGCTACAGTGTGTTTATGCTTAGTTTCTTTACATAATTTAAAGGGTTTATCTAGTATATAATGTATGTAGATTATATCGTAGTGACACTTCTCTGAAGTGAACTAATTCTATGTTCCCCTGCAGATGTGTTTGTTATTGTGTCTATAATTAAGCAGTTATTGTTTTGTTTTGTTTTTTGTCTGAGGCATCTAGGTGACTCCACAGGGTTTAGATGTGTATTCCCTCCTCCTTACAGAGGATGTTCCATACTCCGCAGCTGCAGTTTTCCATTTCTCTCCATTACTTGAAATCCAAGTCTGGAAGAATAAAACCCAGACTGACCCCACTACAGCGGGTTACCACCAGGTAACATCTTAAGTACGCACTTTCTCACAAAACATCCAGTCTGAATGAACTTGTAAGAGGACATAAACTCTTTCTTCTACATGCCATATAGCAGATGAGTATTTTAAGGGATGAAATCATAGCAACTTGATACTATAGTTGACTGTGCTATAGAATATGTGTATATTTTTAACTATAGGACTTCCCATTAAAAAATTCTAAAAATGGAGATCACGTTGTGTTATATTTTTGGGATAGTTTTACCATACTATGCTCATCCAAAGTTATTGAGTTGCTGTGGGCTCAGCTGGTCCAGTAGGTCTCTGAGACAGGAATAGAAAAGAAGAAGCCATTACCCAGCTGTGGGAAACTCAGCCTCAGACCCTTTGATAGGCTGCTTGTTTGGTGCCCAGTAGTTCACCCCAGATGAACTGGTTATTGAAATAATCACTGCTTTTGGACTGTCAATACGGCCTTTCCTGTGAAACCAGTTGTAATGTGTCAGTATTTTCTGGTCGTTTCTGTGCCAGAAGACATGCACCTAGATGGTTCCGCATTTTCATTGTCCATATAATTTTTGGTGTCAAATTACCCTAAGTTTTTAAACCATAAACAGAAATCAGGAAAAAAAAAAAGTTGAATGCAATGTATAATTCAAACCAGATCTTCTTGTTCAAGTAAGGACTTTTGAAATTATCTAGGTGGGTTTTTTTGGTTTTTTTTTTTTACATGACTGTAGTAACGGTTATTAAGTTTTCAGATTTCTTTAAAAAGGAAACCAGCTCTAACGAAATTAAGAAAAATGGTTACTAGAAAAAGGCAGGTGAAAATCAGACTTTTTATAAAGTTTTGAGAGCATAATTCCTCATAGCTTTCAAAAAGTATGTTTCATCATATAATTTTCATAACTTGCCAAAATTACACAACTTTACACAAAAATGTCTAGAAAAATGGACCGTTTTGTTAATAAAAATCAATGCTTTTTTCCTTGGCGTTAATGCTCAGTTGAGAAAATATGTTTTTGCCTCCATTAACCAGCTGTTTGTTCTAATAAGTTTTATAGAAGGGGAATACACTATGCCAGGCATATGTAGAAAGTGTTTCAGCAGACATATGGCTTTTGCCAAAATATATTATCTGATTTTTTTTTCTTGTGCTTTACTTCCTATAATCCTATTCTAGAAAATTCAAACTTATTTCAGAGTGCATTCAGGTTTAAGGATTTCAGGGTTCTGTGCTAAACATGACACCTTTGGATCTGCAGTTCTTCGAGGGTGGAAGACTTCTGTAACACAATTGCAACCTCATTTTATTTAAACCATCTGAAACTGAGCTGTCAATAGCTTGGAGCTGGAGGAGTGGGGAGCACACAGGGCACACTTAGCAAATCCCAGAGTATCCCCTATTCATGAAATCCTCTGCAACCGTAGTTATAGCTCAAGATACTTTTCTAGGCAATAGAAAACTCCTTGGAGAGAATGGTCATGCATAGCCTGCCAGACTCTCCCCTGGCTCCTGCCACCGTATGGACGCACCACCTGCCTCGAGAATGGCATATGAGCACTGAATTACCAGGGTGTAATCAAACATTGATCCCATTTTCCAAGATGATACCTATGAAACACCACTGCAGTACATAGAAAAAAAAAAAAAAAAAAAAAGCATTTGCTATTGCTGCATATCATTAATCTATCACTGGTCCACTGAGGCATGCAAACACTTTTGAATTCTTTGCCAAGACAGCAAAACTGCAATAAATATAACACTGCCAAAGGCCTGCATGCTAGAAAAAGGAAAAAGAGCAAAGCTTGAAAATTTATAGTGGGCTTCCTAGAAAAAAAGACTCCATTTAGAGAGACCCACAGCACAGGTTGTGGCGGCCAGCAGCTGCCTGTCTGCAGGCAGAAGTGACACTGACAACAGCTTCCCAGCTCAGCTGGCTGACAGGCATCCATTCTACTTTCCTAATGCAAAGTCACTGTTTGCCATGCAAAATGTTTCATTTTTTTCCTGTATGAAATTTCTATTCTTTGGTAGGATGTCTGCAGTCAGCATGTTATTCAGCAGAATTGCTCAGTCCTTAAACTATTACTTGCAACACTTAATACCTCCTCCAGAACCCCTTTAGAGTATGGCTGTCTCAAAAGGAGATAATGCCTTATTGAATAAAAGTATTTTTAACCAAGAGCCAGAGACTTTGTAATATCTTTGCTTATTCAAATTTGCCTCTCTCAGATGATAATTATAACAGAATTTAGCTAAGGGAACTTTACAATTTCCTAAACCAGTTATTCTGTCTGTGACAAATCTGGAGTAAGAGGTACTACACTCAACCATTTATTCCTGTCCTACCCACTCTATAACATTGATTGAACTATGTGTCTGACAGCACTTCAAAGGTATTAACTGATACAGTTAAAAATAATCAAAGCAAAGACAACTTTGTTTCTATTAAGTTACTTTTAAGCCAGATAATTTCATAATTTAGGTTGTAGAGCAGTTGAGAGGATATGAGCTTCACTAAGAAGCTGGGAATATTTACTTGGATCTACTGCCACCAAAGAAGTCTTATGTAAACATGGCCTCTCATAAATCTTCTAGTTCTGATATTTTCCAAATTTTCCTTTAAAGTATAGACTTCCTGTAATTAGAGATGTAAGCATATGGCATATGGCTCCAATCACAAGGAAGCCATACAGAATGACTTTAAAATGCTGAGTCCGTATTGATCATTAGTCTACAGAAAAAGTAAAATTTGAAGTGAAAATCCTTCAATCACTGCCTCTGTAGATAGCTAAAAATTTACCGTATTTTTATGGCTAGTAAACCATGCCAGCAAAACCACTCAAGAAGAACTGAACATCAGCTAAGAAAAGGAGAACGAATTTGCCGAAAGGGATTATTAGGACCTCAACCTCTAACATAAGCTATGAATAGGATTAAAAAACTAATTAAGCAAACCAGCAATGGTGGAAAAATGGTTGAACCAGCTTTTAAACAACTCCATAAGGAAAGATGGGATAAATTGGCTAGAAATATTACAGCCTTAATGACAAGGGCTGAAACACAGAACACTGCTGTCTGTCAGGTCTGGAGAAGGGAAACCTGGTTAGGATGCCCAGGAAAGGAGAGTTACAAAATGTCCCGGTCTTGTTTGCACAAATAAAATGCTTGAATAACCATTTGAGACTGTTTTAATATTATGGTGACTGACTGTAATCTCTTGGTGCAAGCATATAGAGAGCCAGTAAATGGTTAAACACCTGCTTCTCTTCTTTAGGGCATATCAGGTCATGAACATAACACCATAAAAGTACCTATGAAGAACCAGTCAACCTCGTTACCTGACCAAACACATGGGCCTTTGAAAAGAGATCATAACAGATAGTTTCTTCCTCATCAAAACCAGGGAGACCTATGCATTGTTGGGAAACTGAGTATTCCCTGGAGCTTCTATAGGCAGAAGAAAAGCTAAAGGAGCTTGGTATTAGGGCAGCTGGAAAAAAAGCCCCAAAAATAATAAGAACATTTGAAATATCATTAGAAAAACAAGCCATTTCCTTTGAAAAAAATGTAAAAAAAACCCCAAAACTACACTGATTGTTAACATATTATTTCCTTTTTACTTCAGTGTTGAATCATCGAGAAACACACCACAAATTCAGTAATTTTTCTGATATGCTCTCCTTTATGCATTAAAAGCCAAATAATTCTGCCTGTAATTCCACCCATCTGGATGGTTGCACAACATAACGTGACCCTAAAATATAGTACTAAAAAAGAGCAACCCTAACTTACAATACTAAAAACAGCATTCTAGCGGAAAGACAGACTAAAGGAAAAAAGGGGGGGGATTTAAAAATATCATAAATAAAACCAGTGTTAATATTTCAAAAACATTAATGCACTAAACTAGTAACATGGCTAGTTATCAAGGGTGCCCTTGTTGTGCCAACTAATCACACCGTGACCCCAATGCCCTTTGGTCCTGCCAGTGGTAGTTCAGAGTCTGCCACTATGTTTTCCATCTGACTGATGATGACAGAATTGAATCATACCCAACACGTTTAAAACAAAGACATTCTTCTGATTTCACCTTCTGGCAGCCTGAACAGTATCTCGCTCATTTTCTCCAGGGAAATCTTCAGATCACAGCTGTCCTTTGTGTTCTTTTCCTATTCCTCCTCTTCCTACCACAGTTTAATGACAAAGATGCTGAAAGATAGTAATGTCACAGGACTTTTACGGAATTAAAATCTAGGCTCTTGAAAGGGAACAATGCATTCCGTTAGATTTCTTGACTTTCATTCCATAGCAAATTTGGAAAGCATTAACTTTATTGAAATAACATCAAACAATATAGTTGCAAAGATCTTGCTCATTTTTGCAAAGTTACAAGAGCCTAGCAGATTTAAATAAGAGATGAAATATTGTTTCCCACACATAACTATCCACATCTTACAGTATAAGGGCTGGCCATTTTACATGGAATCTCAAGCTATTAAAATAGTGATCAAAGACCTTTGAAGGAAATGAGAGTACTCTTTTTTAAACAGGTATCATGCTGGTCTAATTTTAATTTCCACAAATATTAATTAAAGAAGAATTATGATGTAACTGCATATAGTATACTCTAACAGTACACAGTACAGAGGATTTTATGCTACTGCCCATTGCTGTAATATCTTAACACTTTCCATCTAAAACTGACAACTATATGAAACCTCAGCTGAGCTGCGTGAATGAGCTCCCCCCCACATAACCCTATGAAAAAGTAACTGCAAAGTGAGAAGTGCAATAGCAAAACCTCTTTGCCGAACTGTACTGCGGATTTTTCTTAGGGTCAGCTGAATATCTTTTTTGTTTGTTTTAATAAACGGAAGCAAACATACAAAGCATATGGCTCCAAAACCCGTAGGCCAATGTGCTTCAAAAGTGAAGCATCCCTATTTCATGTTGATCAGTAGTGGCTAAATTCCGCCTTTACAATTATTTAAAATTTCTGAAAGCTGTCAAGGACACTTCATGGACTCCAGACTCAAGTATGGTGAGTCATTATCAGATCTGACTAATATCAGACCTGCTGTCCTGACCTCTGTTGTTTTCCTCTTTTCTAATATGCTCCACTTTCAGCACTTTCTTCCTAAGCAGAGGGAAGGAAATTACACTTTTCATTATAAAAACATATATTAAAATAATTATTCTTAGCATGTTAGATAATTAGAAGTTTTCCTCTGCCTTGATTGGATTATTTAATATTTTCAGAAATATCTGTAAAGTATAAGAATATATGCTTATATTTCAGCTGCTTATTTTATTAATTGGGATACGCAAATGAACTAAATATATTGATGAAGTTACTTCCCTGTTATCCACGGCAACGTCCCCACTCTTAGTGTCAAAAAACAATGTTTATTCAGACAAAAAACTTATTTATTCAGAATGTTAAGAGATAGTAAAAAGTTTATCACTCCATCTTGCTTTAACTCAGTACAACAGCATCTTATAAGTTATATTTAGAAAAATACACATAAGAATTGACTGCTGTAATTTCTTCTTTGTAGAATATATTTAACAGGTATCTTCAGTCCCATGCTGTAAACATAGTACACATGGGAATTTGTCAGACAAGTAATAAGCCTTTAAAAGGGTAAAATCCCTAAGACATATTCTGGTCTAATATGCTCATATTAAACAAACAAAGCTTGTTAAGATTTTTGTCTTAAGGACAGTTCCAAATGTAGGAGAATACAGACATCTTGTATTCAGTATTGAAAACAAACGTAAGGCTCAGAAGAAACCTACAACTTAGGTCATAAAGTGGACCTTTTCCTATTTCCACTCCTTTTACAAGGCAGATGTTCTAGCTTACGGCTACTCTGAAAATGCCAAAGGTTTTCTTAGTGCACGCAAGTAACTGGAGGTTATCATGTGAAGAAAAACATTCCCAGCTGGAAAACAGTGGCTTCATGTCCTCCAAGTGTATCACCCTTTACACATGCAGAATGAAAATTCTGCAGTGAAATGTATCTGCAAAAATCACATACCTGTAATGCAAACTGTGCATGACAAAAGATTCTGTACAAGTAGAAGTCATATCTCCACAGAGATTTCAAGATGAACACTTGTTATGATTTGGCCTATCATTTCTTCATTATCTTAAAAAAGACTGAAAATTCACCACAAAAACAAAACAATTTTGTTGTGAATTTGAAATACTTCTTTTTCAGTGATTTGCATAGCACACAGGACTTTATATTATTATGCTTTCCTGTTTATTGCTTATTGCCATAGAAGAAAATATTTTTGCATTTTGGGGATCTTTCATATCCACTGAAAGATGGAAAAAAGGATCTGAGGACGCAGGATTTATCAGGTGCTGTCTACATGTGAGGTTCAGCCATTAGGCCGGAAGGAAGCATGAACAAGATGTTTGTATTTACTGGCCACCAAGTTTTTAAATCAAAGCCTGGGAACACAGTACTCCCACCAGGCTCCAGCCCGAGGTCTCAGAAGTTTCATGGAGTTAGTCTGCACAATGTTTTTAGATGCTGTTCACCTAAACAGCTGTTTCTATCAGTATTTCAGTCTTCTGTGGAATAAGACTATTAATCCCATTCTAAAGCATTCCTAAGGTTGACATCTTTTTAGGAGCATTTCTTCTCTTTTGAGTCACTCAGCCCAGAAAATGCTACATTGCAGCTCTTGCAGGTTTCAAAACAAACCTGATTTTTGTTATCGCTGGCCCAAGTCCACTTGCCTTTTTTCTTTTTTTTCTTTTTCATTTTGCCATATCCCCAACAGAAGTCAGCTAGTTAGAAATTTCCAAACGACAGGCAAGAAGTCTGAGGGACATAGGAGGGAACATGAATGCTTTCTGAAAGGAAGAGAGATGGCGACAAATGCACTCTCGTAACAAAAGTGGCTCTAATTCCTTCTCTTTACTTTGCCTATGAAAACTACTTTCTGCCTCTATTTTTTCCTCCTTCTCACTATTGCAGCAAAAGATCCGTAAGTGAAGATGCTTGCTGGATACAACACGTACAAAAGACCACTGAATAAGTTTTAAAAAATAACACAAAGTAATACCGACAGTTAATGTACGTTCAACTCTTAAAATACTTTGGATTAAACTCCCTTCTTTAATATAACAAAGACTTCCCATTTTTCAGAGTCCTTTTACCCTGTAGAGTCTCAAAGGACAACTGATGTCCTTGCAGATATTCCAGATATTCCTAATTCAGCTTAGAGATATGAGGAGCCTGACTCTTCATCAGGGACTATGCTATCTTCCAAAAAAATGTTAAATTTATGACCTTACACATTTTCTTCAAGAGTCAAAAAGTCAACAAAAGTTCTTTGTTGAAACACTGAAGCTCAATAATGCACGGACAAGCTCAACAATGTACTCAGTTTATTCTCTGCCTGTGGTCATGTAAATCAAGAGAAAACCTAAATTTAAGAATGTCTTGGGTTTCATTCAGGTATAGCTAACAGTTTTCAATCAGCAAAACTTTAAGAAATGAGATTAACTTTCATCATGTTCAGATTCACTTTCATCATTTCAAAGATCTGTTTGAAAAATCTCTTCAGCCAGCTCTATTCCATAGAAAAAGTCATGAAAGCCTCCATACCAACTACCTCCCCATGCGTGCAATAGTTATGTGTGTTTATAGCTATACAGCAAGTGGCTAGTGTCTAGACTCTCAAACCAATTTCGAAAAAAATCTCTACAATGTTTCAGCTGTAGACTACCTAGGCCCTAAGATTTTTCATTTTCTTCTTTGGGATTCAGATTCCTGATAGTTCCAGTGCATTTGACCTAAAGCAACACAATATTTTAGAGTAGGCTGTCTCTACATTTATGTCCCCAAGTCTGCTTAGCTGACTCTACAGTTACTTTATCAAAGTGTGTGCACTCTTTTGAAATCAAAAGTTTAGTTGCTGACATACAGCAAGCAATTTCTCAGCTCCACCTCTCTGCTGCAAACCCAACTCCTCCTCTTAGGCAGCTCCTGCTGTACAGAGCGCCTGTATTGCCCTGGCCCCTCTCACGCAGCAGCAGGTACAAATTCTTAATCATTTTGCTAGGTCAGCGTGCTCTATCACATGCATCATATCTTGCTTTGGTTTCAGAACTGTCTTCATCGGCATCCCCATTCCGTGGATCTTTCCTTTCCTGTTTGTCTCGGGCAGCCCTGCAGGCCTACATACCTTCGATTAGGGATCTACCCTAAAATAATCGTGCTCCCCCACAGCTCCTGCATCTAGTTACCTTCATTTTCTCTATCATTCTCTGGGTCCTCTCCTTTATTCTCACAGTTGTAAGCTTCCTTATTCTTGCAAAGAACAAATCATACCAAACTCCCTCTCAAAACTCAGAAAAATCCCCTTGTTTGCTCTTTCCTGTTCCAACTCCCAGAGGCTGCTGTTTGCTTTTAAAGGATTTCACCGCAAGTCAGCCCTAATTATCTAATTAATCTCTACTGTGATCAGAAGGATGAGCCCCTCAGCAAAACTTTTGTCTCTCACTGAGGCCACAGACAACAGTGACACAGACACAAATTTACCCATCTCTAGTATACAGAAATTTCCTTCATCATTAGAGGACTGACAGATCTCAGAAGCAGAGTAATGACTGATAATCTTTTCAGTAAAAAAAAGAATAATAACCTATACTTTCTGCTTTCACCAGTGCCAGTTCAAGTTTAAAACACAAATAAGAGGAAGTCCCAAAAAATCTTCTTTTTTGAAAGCACACAGACAAATCAGAAAATGAAAATACCGTATATTGAAGGAAATAAAGGAACCATCTGTTTTTATAGGAAAAAAAAAACAAGCTATATTTAACACATATCATATAAGACAGAATATGCTTCTTAATGGAAATACCGCAATTTATGGTATGTAAAGCATAGAGAGGAAAACCATCAAAGCTTTCATTGTATCCAGAACACAAATATCAATAATGGTACCACAGGTGTCTCAAAGAAAGGTGAGAAACAGTTAAAAATTCTAAGTAATAATCAGAGCCACATATATTAAGGACTACAAAAAAGAATGAGAACATATACTTTGTCCAGCTAAATGCTTTCTAATGAAATAATAGAAAGAGTACAAGAAATTACTTGCTTCTTGCTGCAAACCAGGGAAGAAGTAGCCATCACAACCCTAAAGAAATGTCTACCCTGTACATATATTTCATATCTTCACTTCTCCATGGCTGTGATGATACAATTTACATTTTCTACAGACTTATATAGTCATTTGAGATGAGATTCACTACTAGTTGATTATGGGACAGCACTGTACCACATCACAGCATACTATACAAATATTTCAAGAAATAGTTGTGGGGCTTGTTTGTGTTTTTGGAAGGGTTTCACTAAAAAATAATGAAAACTTGAAAGAGTATTAAAAAAATTTTTTTCTAAATACTTATATATATATATATGTATATGTACACACACACACACGCACTTTTATAGTTCAAGGGATAGATTCTTAAGTGCTTGGCACATACAATCCTGGCCAGATTTTCATTACAGCTCAGCATTCAATTGTTGCCATTTATGGCACTTACAAACAGATTTTCAGATTTCAAAATAACTCACTTATTTTTGACCATCAGTGAAAGCTGTTCAAAATTCTGATCCTAGCAAGCATTAAAATTCTGAACGAAAAATTTACTTATTTGTGCTTGAAAAACAGTGGGGGAAGGAAGCTGCCAGTTAGACTGTTTCTGTTCCCTATTTTTTTTGCTGAAATTTAATTTTAGCCAAAAACTTCAGACAAGTTCTTCTCATTATTCTTAGTGGCGAAAGACTTAACACTATTCTCTTTCACTTAAAGTGTATTTCTTGGAGACGAGTTCTAACAGGACTGCTGATTCAAAACTCCAATCCCATTTGTTCTACTTTATACTGAAAGCACATCTTTACTTTTAGAATGAAACGTGCAGCTACTCTTCATTTAACATTAGTGGGCAATAGATGAGGTCATAAATATGTGATGAGTACACATTATAATAGCTAATAAACATATTAAAAGGTAGAGAAACATTGATATTTTCAGCTTCAAAGTTCTTCATAAAAAATTAAGACATATTGGCTGAAACACTGAAGAGTTGGGGAAAAAAATCCAATTACAGTGAGTGATATTTAAAGTGAATGTACTTAAAAGCATCGAATACAACTTATTCCTAAAGTAATAATGTTAATTTCATTGCACTACACTACAAATAAACTTAGCCTCTTTTATTTTTAGACAATTTAATATCCAAGTCTCTTCAGTTAGAAAGTCCATTTCCTTTGGTTACTTGGTTAATAAGTATGAGAACCATTCTATGGCATCCTCCTATGACATGAAATCAAAAGATTCTGGTGGGATTTTATAGACTGTTACATGCAAAGTAAGGCCTTAGATCTTGCAAATATTTATATAAACTATTAAACATGCAAATGGTCCAACTGAAGTTGAAACAAGTGACTTAAGGTTAATTCTTGCTTCCAGTGAAGTCTGAACATCTCTACTTTAAGTCTGTAATTATCTATATCCAATCTTTGATGCCTTTTGGTCTCTTCTTGGATACCCTGCCATTACCTTCGACTCTACATACTGATTGCTGATGTTCATCCTTACTACTAGTTACCATCCTCATCAGATTTCTCAGCCAGATCCATAATTTGATAACCTTCCCATATTCTAGACCCTCATCAAAACCCACAGTGTACCATGCATAAAAATACATACCATAAAATATATCCTGACTGCCTGAGTGAAATTCTCCCTTGCCACCACAAAAATCTATATAGCAATTAAATTTACAAAATAGGATACAGATATTACTTAAAGCTGTACGTGCTTCTGCCAGCCTTTCTTGCACATAGGTGAATTTCTCCCCTCTTTCATGACTTTTTCCCCTCAGCCTTAATCTTAGCTATAGCCTGTCTAGCCTACTTAAATCTCAGCTTGTACCCAACCAGTCTATTCAAAAAGCTGCTGCTAAAATTCTCTCTTTCATGCTGCTCAGACCCTGCCAGACATTCATATTCAAATCATCAAACCCTTCATCCTCTGCTTCAAGTTCACAGTTCTTCTCTTAAATCCAAGGCCTGGAAAAATACAACACATACCTGCAGTTTTGCTCTCAAATTGCTCTGTTCATTTTAAAACTTCCCTTCTCCCCACTATGGTCTTTATGCTTACATTCATGTCTGTTTTATTTTCTATACCCCGCCTGAAGTTTAGTATTTATAAAAGGGATTTTTACCATAAATCAGATAACAGCCACTTAAACACCCAAACTCCAAGTGATCCTACTTAAAAGAGAGAGGAAAACCCAAATAACTCCAGTCTAAGAAGGTTCTCAGTTATAGCCTTAATTTTCTGAAATACTACAAATCTTTTGCAAAGCTGTCTGTAATTAAAGGAGAGTGGCTCTTTGTCTTGCAGGGTATGTCCATGTCCTTTGCTTTCTTTTCTTTTCTAAACACTGAATGAGGGCCTTACTCTGGTAATCCAAGGAAAGAACTGTTAAAAAGTAAAATAACAATGCCTATCTTGGGCCTAACTTTATACTGTTCTTCTCTTATCTCCTATATCTCTGAATTCAATTAGCTTGCATCTGTTTTCATTTAATCTATTTAATCTCTCAGCACTCAGCCAAGCCTGGCACAGGGCACTGTTGGCATTACCCTGCAACTGCTACTTGCTCACCCAGGCTTTTTATCACTGAGGTGGTACATCCCTTCCATTTCTTACCCATCAACAGCACAGACACCAAGACAAAAAAGGAAAAGAGAAAAAGATCAATTAAAAAAAAAGATCAGTTTTATGAAACTCTCCACCTGCTAATGTTTGTTCTCAGGCACTGACTTGTGTCACAGAGGCTCTCACTGACTGTTTCCCAGGGTTATCACAACAGCACCGAGAAAGTCCAGAGGTGGTACCCATCATGATTTCAACACTAAAAGACAGAAGGATGTCAGTTCTTTGACTATGCTTCACTTTAATTATTAGGTCTCAATTAACACCCTGCCACTCTTTGTTTGCTCTGCTTTGCTCCATTTCCTGCAACCTGATAAAAGAAGAGAATAAGACTCTCAGAAACTTAGTTTATCCAATAACATGATTTTGTATTTGAAAAGAGATTTTTGTCTTTTAATTCTTTTTCTAATTAGTTTCTGTGCCTTGCATTCAGCATTCCCCACAATTTGTCTATCAACAACATAAAAAAGATTATCTTTTTCATGTTGCCAGAAGTCAGGTACCTTAGAGTTAAATCCAATCTCTAAAATGGTGCTTAAGCCTCCGTCTTGTTTCCCCACCCTTCTCTTCCTCTTACTGCCTGATTTCCGATTCCTCCACATTACATTGTTGCTCCTGAATGCTTCACGTGAATAGTTAGCTCCAGATATTGAAAGGAATTTAATATTTAAGTAAAATTATCACATATTATTAGATTTCTACCTTAGAGAATATCTTTAATGATCTTAAGTTGAAATCTTTAAAGTATTAACAAATGTTTTATTTAAGGATCAAATGTCTTTTGAAAATGATAGGTAAAGCACAGCAGAATCTCTGTTGGCATCAGTTTGCAGAATTTCTATTTACTTAATGATGTGTCATATTTTCCTGCACAGAACAAAGGCTTACAAACTCTCAAAACCACAGGCACTGGGGCAATTTAATTCACTAATCTTCTATAGTAGGATGAAGTTTTCAGAAGTCTACAAATCCTTGGGAATTGTTCCATAATTCTTATCATTATGGATCACGGCCAGGATGTAATAGTTTAAAGAAGACTGGTACACAGTAAAAAAAGTCCATATATAAAATTGATACAGTAGCAAAAAAATAGATATACAAATGCATGTGCATATAATAGATATATTCCCTATGTATGAGAAAAAGCTACAGGAAACTAGACCTGTTAATCTAGTACAATATATTTGTTGGCTCCTTATGTAGCCAGTTCTATTTCCCTGCAAGGTAGGAATTACAACTGCTGTGTACTAATGAGTGCACCCTAGTTCACTTCACATCGGCATGTTCTGCTTCCTGAATATGGTCTAGAAATTGGTCCCAAATGACTTGCCCTAAATAACAGGGGCATACAACACTACTTTAAACAGGCAGAAATAGTGTCATCAGGATAAGAAACTAATAGATTCATGGTGGACAATGGCCCAGTGGGAGGAAATTCGGTTTAGAAGTTTAACTATTTTATTAAAAAATGTGTAGCATCAAAACAGAGAGAAGATTTTATTCAGCTCCCCTTTCTCAGGTCAGTTTTCCCCCAACATACCCAAAGACTTTATTGGATGTAGATAATCAGCTCAATAACCAGAAGCATCAGTAGGAATTTCCACCCACAGCAAATACATCTTCCTTGAAAGTGTTTTCAGAATTTAATTGTCTCTACATATTTGACCAAAAATTGTAAGATGGTTGTTAGCCTTTCAGCTGCATTTAGTGCTGAAATGGACTGAACAATGCAGAAAGCCAACAGCCAGCTAGTCTTTCGCAGGGTAGGGTATAGCTGAGATGGGGGTGTTTGGGCTCAAACACCAACATTAGGCTTGTCCCACTACAGGTCTTTACCAACCTTTATCCCTCCCTCAGATATTCTGTCTTTACCATTTCTGTACTCCACAGTGCAGAGGCATCTCTCCCGGCTCCTCCTGCCAAGGCACCCCCTCGTTCTTCCCCAGTGCCACCCTCCAAAGGGTATCAGGGGAAACCCTTCAGGAGATGATCAGCACACGAGGGTTTCAGGCCACACTCTCCTCAGAAATGGGATTGGATCCCAGACCTTGTAAAAGCAAAACCTGCATTTGTAAGTCATTCTGGGTTTAAAGTGTCTCAAACTCAAGCCACAGATTGTTCTGCATGGGGGTTAAGACTAAAACCAGTTTGACAGCCCAAGTTATCTGTGCTGCGTAGACATCCCCTGTGATGCAAGGTTCATTGCATGTATCATTTCCTCGTCTCATCCCTCCTATTCACTCACAGCTGATTTTTGACATGAATGTCATTTTGACATGTTTTTATGTACAGTTTTACTTGCAAGGCATCTTATGAGAATTCTTGCCATTTAAAGAAAAGATAGTAATACTGTTTATTTCTACGAGTCAGATTTTTATGATAAGTGAGTAATTACCATACTGTTCCCTTTAGAAACATCCAAGGGTGGGTTAGGTGCCCAGAGAGGGAAAGTGGCACTTGTTTTAAGGGTGTAATTCATTCATAGAAGCAGGTAACAGGAGGGCACTGTTTGCAACTGTAATCTTCAGAGAAATTAAGATGAAAGGACCATTAGCATAACAATGCTTTTCATGTTCTCTGACAGTAAGAAATGGCAACAGGGAGACTGTCTTAAAGCATGGTGGCAAAATAGAAAGGGCAGGGAATAATTGCAAATGCCAAATGAGAGTATGATTTTTTTGCTTCCTCTGTGAGGGAACACTACACCAAGACATGACATGAAATTATACTCATTATTTACACAATTGCATTTCCTCCATCAAAATTAATTAAAACCAACTATTGTTTTGGAAAGTAGGCTTCACATTTAATCTACACCTGCTAATAAAAAAAAAAAAAAAAAAACCTAAGTTACTCATTTGTAAGGAAGAGTCAGTTACCATCTTTAAAAAAAGTTAAAATTTCTGTAAATACAAAATACATTATTCTGGAATGGCATCTCACTTGCCATTCCTGCTTCAGGATCCATGGTATGAAAAGCAATACATCCATGGAGAAAGCATAGCATATTTTCCACATAGATTAGAGACTGCAGACTCACAGATCCAAAGACTAGTATACAGTGTGATCGTTTAGATTTTACTTGGCTCCACCAGTTTTCATCTTTCAGCAGAGCTGACCAAAATATTTGCCTTTCATGTACAGCACACTTTAACATAACATTTCATTAGATAGCTTCCCGTGCAGCCTTTTCTTTGCTATAAGCTGAAATAGAGAACTACTGAAGACCAGATTTATTTTGTAAAGCGCTCCTTAATCATTAAAGTCAAAACTAAAAGCTGAGTAACAAGTAACAGGAGTCAGGCTTCCGTATGGGAAGCTTGGAAGAACAGAAACACCGCTCGAGACTGCGGCGCATCATCACACCCATGAGCCACAACAGAGGCATCTCCTCGTTCTACACAGGGCTGGCTGGCAAACCTGCACAGCCAGGAAGCTCCAGTTTGGCCTTCTGCCATATGCATTAATGTAAGAGAGGGCACGTTTAAATCTGCTTTGTCAAACAAAGGGAACACGAAGCTATCTTGAGCTGCCTCCTGAGGGCCTGTCTGTCGGAGTACACCTCTGTGCTGAAGGTCATCCAACATACACAGGAGACAGGGACAGAGCCAGACTTCAATTTTGTTCATAAATCAGATCAGTAGTATTTGTCCCACGTAACTTTCCAGTATTCATACACATAAACATGGATGACTTGGTATGCCGAAGCCTCGTTGGACATAATGCAATTTATGTTTCAACTGGTGAGAAAGCCAGTCTGCTCCAGAACTCCCAGAAACTGCTATTCTGACAAGCTAGATGACACCAGAACATTCAGGAATAGGAACTTCACAGTCCACATCAATTTTCCTACAGGTAGATGCTTTTAGAAGTAGAGCCTTGGAGCATGAGGAAACAAGAATGGGACCAATCTCCACAGTCCAGTGGTTGGATTGTAAATCAGAAAACTCCTAATCTACTGGACTTCCCCTTTTTCCAAACATCTCTCTGAATTAGGTCATCTTTTCTGTTATAACGTTCAAGATACATTTTAAGCAGGAAAGAAAATCAGGAGCCATAGTGCCTGTTTGATCTATGCTTTAACTTTTGCCATACATTATGTGAAATGTGGCAAAGAACTTGTTTAAATTTCCCATTAGAAACCCTTCTTCAGTAGTTTATGACTTTTTCATGTTGAATAGTTCAGGAAAACTTCAGATAATATCATTCATTATCAAGAATACTGCTAAGGAAAAACCACTTGTTTTGTTCCTCCTCAATTGATCTTTGAATGGCACCAGGTCTCCAGTGTTTTGGAATAGGAAATATGACATTGGGTGGGGAGGTAAAAGGCCTTTCCTTCTGCCTAGAATATTCCTCTTGCCATCTGCATAAAAATGCATCCAACTGCAGTCACATTACAAGTTTCACAAAACAATCCTGTTTGCACAGAATTGCTGCAAGTCTGCACCCCTGCAAAAGCAAGGTTTGCTTTGCAAGAGCTGCAGTTGCAGCAGCCAAGCAGGGCCTCCTCTGTACTTACTCCTCCTTGTGGCAGGGGCACCTGTGGCCAGACCTACGGTCTTCAGGGCTCTTCAATCCACCAGGCACATTACTGATTCACGGCAAGATAATAAGAGAAAAAGGAAGTAAAGTGACTGGAATAAGGGGATGAAGATAACGGAGCAGAAACAAAATAAGAAATATGAAATGTTTTAATGCAGTTATAACTGCCTGTTTCCAACATTTTTGGCCCCACACTTGTCTTTCCTAACTTTAGACTTCTAAGGTAATAGAACCCAACAATTTCCAGTAAGTTTCAGGGTGTATATGTTTCCTTTCCTCTAGGGAGCACTGCTCTCTTTCTGAGAAGAAAAAGATAACCTAATGTCAGTGTGACAGAAACTTGGGAACTCAACTCCTTCTTAGTCAAATCCCCAGCTGAGATTAGAATTGAGTTTGAACCTCAAAGCAAGGGTAAATCTGAATTTCTATCCTCAGCTTATGCTGAAACTCAGTACAGACAGCAAAAAAAAAAAACAAAAAAAAAACAAAAAAAAAACAATGCACTAAAGCTAAAAGCTTCAGTATACTGAGTCCTTCCAACCAGTTTGCTCCTGATTTTTTCATCTCTTTTTTGCTTTGAGCAGTGCTTTTCAATCACTAACATACTGGTGTCACAGGAGGCTATATATCCTGACAAACAAACCTGAGGACCCTCATTAACCCGTGGAATTCATTTTAGATCTTGTCCATTATGCAAATGAGATGTGCAATTTATTCTCTTTTTTTATGTAGCATTATTGATTTATGCAACTCCAGGTTAGACTAAACAATATACTTTCTAATTAGCAACAAAACTGAGTTTGCAGAGTTTTCTTTGAAAAGAGGAAGAATGCAAAACTTAACCATACTTTCTAATAAAAAAATCATGTGCAACCACACCTAATAATGTGATATGGTAATTATATTGACCATACAATTTCTACTCCATGCTAATTAGTGAAGTAAATTGGATGTAATGGAAAATGAAGTATCTATTGTCCTAGGATTGATTATATAAGCAAGGTATACTTATTTTGATATTCCAAAAATAGATTGTTCCCTGGGAATTTTATTTAATGATAGAGTTTTAAATACCTCAAACTGTAGCCCTTCCAAAATCCATAGTGACAGGTCCTTCCAAACAGATTAGTTTTCACCAGTGCGTTCCTACTCCTCAGACACAACTGTGACTCAGCTGCCACAGGGAAAACAGTGAACAGTCTGCAGCCACGCTCACCAAGTCAGGCTACTGCTGGGTCTGCCAAAGTAGCTCAGTAGGTATCTCCAGTACCTGCAGCTGTACTGTCCAGACTCCTCCCATTTCCTTCAGATAACATGAACAAGCAGCTGAGCTCGATCCTTGAACATAAAAAGAGCTACCGTAGTCACCAAGGAGAGGACAGGGCTGAACAAGTCAAGAGAAGGTTTTCTTCCAGCACTAACACAGAAAAAGCATCCAGTTTCCCCTTTTTATCTTCATACAAATGCAGTTCACTAGAGCATGCTTTGTATACAGCAGTTATGCAGAAGATTTTACTCTACATTCGCATGAAGGTTTCACACTCTGGATATTAAGCAGATAGTGCTCATGATTGCAATAACCATGAAGTTTCCTCAGAAACCACATAGAAAAAAGGGAAGATAGATAGGTAAGACCACCAGCCAAAACAGGTAAAAGTGTACCCTAATCTAAGAGGGATGAATGATTTGATACGTCTTCTCTTAATAATAGAAACAACTCCCTCTTAAAAGACTTGGAGTAAGCAGAAAAGGAAGATGTTTTAACAAAGATGATAGTTCAAAAAAAATTTAAACAGAAAAAAAATTACTAAATTTTAGAAATACAGTAAAAAAGAGTGTAATTCAGTCTCAATTCTGAGCAGTCTATGAGTGCCTGTGTCAACGTGCAGACATGTCTTTCCCCCTCTCCCCCGAGTAACAATTCTTGCCTACTACCATACCCCCAGTATTCTGCAATGTGGCCAAAATTCAGTGTTTGGAGTAGGGTGATAGAGAGGGAGTGAAGGCCAAAGCCAGGACTGGAGTTTAGCATGAGAAGAGAAAAAGATGGGACCAGGAGAGAATGGTGGCAAGGCTGCAAAGCCAGAGGAGATCAGAGAATGAAGAGGGGAATGGTACATGCTGTAACAACAGGTACTGTCCCACATGATGTCCCTTTTTGTAACAGCGGAAACAAAGGAGGTGGGCCTTGCTTCTGTTGTTAAATCAACTACTTCTGTCTCCTTTACCGCAGGCAAAAGAAGCAATCTACCACCCTGGGCAGCTGCCTGCCTCACTTGATCAGGTTCTGTCTGCAAACCCTTAATGTTCTTTCAATCTTTCAGAAAAATCATCGAAGTCTCTGTAAGTCACTGCAGATCATCCATTTAGTGCAGCAAACGGGAAGCCTGTATGCAAAGGAACTCCAGTGAGTCTGCTGCGTGAGTTGTTAGTTTGATGACTACTGTGTACTGATCCACAAAACTAGGTAAATCCAAGGTACATTCAATTTCAGTTTGCCAAAAAGCCTTTAAATAGTCATACAAATGGCAATTGTGGGCATGCAAGTTAGACGTTCGCATTCGCTTCTCCAGATTCTGGGTAGCTTTAAAAAAAAAAAAAAAAAAAAAAAAAAGGTTCTTGTTTTCCAGATGGGAATTCAGACTCATTCGTAACCTCCATATCTCATCACACACTTCAGTAAACGTGGGTGGCTTCCTTTTCAAGTCCGTTGATTGATATGATTACCAGGCTCATGTAACTGGTTTGAGAATTATTATACACTCATGAAGACAGAAACAGTTGTCATCAATAAGCCCGTATTTCTGACCAGAAATGAAAAAATCTGGAAGAGATCGATTTCTTGTTTGCTTTGCAATATAAAGTCAGATATCAGGGCATTTTAGTCTTTCTGTAACAAGTTCAAAGGTGTCATATTTTCTAATAAGATAAATCACACCACTGCAGCTAGAATCAAGTTTGTTTTCTTTTCCCCTTAAAACCTAAGTGCTTACTGTAGACTTAAAAACTTCATTTTTGCATCCTCAACAGGAAAAAAATGGAAATCTTGAATTGGCTAACATACAGCAATTACACTTGGCATAATTAAGCTTTAAACAAAGTAGATATTTTTTTTTCCTGTAGTTAATTTGAACATATATATTATTATTTTAGTTAACCAGTGCAGAAAGTGTTCAGCACTTATCTGTAACTTTATATAATTGTCATGTGAGTACATCAGCCATCTTATTAGGAAAAAAGATGTTTTTAATTAACCTCACGTTAAGTTAAATAGATGAGAAAAGAAAAAGACAAGCTAAAACCTAAATCATTTAAGGCCTGGTCATATTTTCCATTATGATCTCAAATATTCTCCATACAGTACTGCTTATTCCAGAATCGCTCTATGTTTTTTGACAAGGACATTCAAGCTCATTAGCAAATAAATATGGTTGGAGTCAACCAGGTCACCTGCATGTAAATTCAACTGCTGATATTGTATCACTCCAGCAAAATGTTACACAAATACTACTGCATGTATACATGTGTAAGCTGGCCAGATTCTGACCACTAAAAATTTGGCTTTCAATATAGTTTTTTTTCTTTATATATATATATATATACACACGCATGTGCGTGGCCACACATACAGCGAATTTATCCTGAATCCTGATGCAAATATGAGATACTCACAGTGGCTTAAATAAGAAAATACAAACAGCTAATACAGAGTTATACAAAATAAAAAGTGTCTTGTATTGAAACAGGAAAGACGATCTATCTATAATATCCTCCTGAGCCCAGGTTACAGTCATGTTGCAGGACCCCTTTTCCCTCTGTTTGTTTTACTGGATTATCTTCTTGGATAACCAAGAAAGGGCAATGGAATGGATAGATAAACATAGGTATACAGGCACCTGATGGGAATGCTTCACTTTTGGGGTAACACAACTATGGTTTAATTATATTTTTTGTAATGAAAATTTTCATTTTGTTCCCCACAATGAAAAAGCCCAGAGGGGCTGTGAATTCTCCACCCTGGAGATATTCAGAATTTTTCTGGACACAGCCCTAAGCAACTTAATCTGTGTAGAACCTGCTTTGAGGGGAGGAATAAACCACATGACCTCTAAAGATCCTTCCACACTAAATTATTCTGTGATTCTATGAACTTTGGATGTTATAATGTAATAAAGCAGTTGACTCAAGCATTCACATTTGTCTGTAGCTTTAGAAGATTATATTTTAGATAGAGCAACTCTGCATGTTATCAGCCACACGGAACTTGGAGTGCCTCTCGGAGATGGGCTGGCTCAAGGCCGAAACTGCGCTTGGCCTGCCTGCAGCAGGACAAAGTGGCTCGTGCCAACAGGAATTTTGCTGAGGCACCTGGAGCTCCTCTTCAAAGTCTGCTGTCTGTTCTCCTCCTGCATGTGGTTTCAAGTTTAAGTATCTCCTAAATGTAATTTTTCACAACAAGAAAACCTGATGCAAAAATATGATATCTCCCTTCAGTGCAGTTTTCAAAATGCAAGGATTTTTTAAAAAAAAAAAAAAAACTCGTTGGAAGCTCTGAATGTTTTCCATAGCCTTTTATGTATAATGTCACCAGGAGTTCACTCAACCCACCAGTTTAACAGTTCCTTTTAGAGGGATTTCACATGTGAAGTGGTTACTGTTGGATAAGTTAGCTAATGGGTATATCAGCCAAGAAGAATGACATGCAAGATGCTGATAACCAAATAACTTCCAGATGGGTGGGTAAGTAAAACTGTCCTACACATGTGCCTCTGAACCACGTTGGGCACAGAGACGTATGAATCAGTTGGGCAGATCTCCAACAGTGATCTCAGAAAGCACCAGCCAGGGAGCAGGAAAAGGGCCAAATGCATGAAACAGTTCCCTTTGGCAGCATCCCCAGAAATATTTTACTGACGTTTCATGCACTAAGATGCTGGCAGGTTTAAAAATGACAGATACTGAAGAACACACCATTGTGATACAGTGTGACAGCAGAGAGCTGGACTAATAGGCTCCCAGTCACCATCTGATTACTTTGGCCATCAGAGTCATCTCCATGGATCACGAACTCCAAGAACGCAAATCTCAACTTCTCAATGTGTGTGTGTCAAACTATTTTAAATTAAAAAAATATATATATAAAGCCACTGAAACCAAACCTTTCCTTCAAGTAATGAATGAGATGAAGCAGATCTTTGCTGAAGATTGCTTAACTCCTGGGTGCTTTGATTGGACAGGAATATTGCTTACCTATGTTGAAAATTATGTAATAACGTTCTCTAACATGTAAATCTCATTTGTCACAAGACTTACTATGGAAAGCTGTTCAGTCACAAGAAACTGCTGGTATTTAAAAAAGGCAGCTGAAAGTTCAAAAACAGTTATCAGGTATGTCAAACACAGCCAATGCATTAACCAGTCACTTGCCTTACCCTCTTGAGGGCTGTTTTACTGCAGGAAGAAAGAGACTAGCAATACAATCTTTTCATCTGCCTTTGCTTTTTGTCTGGGATTTAATCCTGCATATAGATACACAATATTATTCCCAACCAAGCTATCTGTTTTGCATCACAAAATGAACCACTCCCTATTTGAAGGAGCTGTCAGTTATCAGTGTTTTGTTAAGCACAAAGCAATATTTGCTATTTCAAATCCTGAACTGCTGACAGTCACTTCTTAGGAATCTGAATAAAGTGACTTGAATTATTTAGAATAGCAAATAGATTGGATTATCCCATTGTTCCATTTCTACAATTAAATCAAGATGCAAAATGAGCTTTCAGTTAAGTAGATGCTAGTATTAGACCCTGAATAAGGCTCAAGTAGATTCAACCCTTACTTCTTTAAGGAATGAAATATGATATTCTAGAACGAGGGAGGTGAAATATAGGGTAATCTGAAAAGAATTTTAAGATGAGAAGCTGCAAGCAGACAGGACATGTTTAAGCAGAATATGAAATTTAGCCAAAGCAGAGTTTTATTGGTACAGGCCTGCCAAAGAATCCATCTCTCAGACAATACTGATAGTGAATGTTAACAACAGTTGCTTATTTAGTACAGAATTAATGCAAGTGTTTCCAGAAAGCAATTCAGTAAGCTGAGAGATAAACTGTTGTTTTAATCAGGTGTTTACTCTTTTCATTCAGAAGTCAAGAGACATAAGATATCCCTATATTCTTCTACAGCATAATACTTTATTTTGTGTCACATTCCTCTTTTGCCATAGTCAGTGTGACTGTTTCACTGGACTATGGGATGCTCTGTATATACTCCAAGTAGGAGTAATCATTTATGAGGGTTTTTTTCCCCCAACCATTACATTTTATTTTTAAAACCACAATACATTCTATTTTTCAGAGAAAAAAAAAATCCTAGAACCATGAGTAATTAAATATAAAGAGTTTAAGAAAGCCAGAGTAAAACTTATCCATAGGTGCTCCAAGATGTAAAAGTAACAAATTCTTAAGAGAAAACATCATAGCACTATAATAATGCTTCAAAGCAGTTCTGAAATTCTCCAACATTAGTTGAATCTGTGTTTAAAACAAGCAATACTGTGAGCAAGGAAGCTGCATACAACTTGTGTACAAGTTGTGTTACATTAAATCATTAATCTACTCAGATATATGTACCTCTAAAGCATTCTTCCTTCTGAAAGCAAAAGCAGCTTTTTTGCTTTATACGTTACCACCAATGATGGGGGAAGTATATATCATAACTTCCTCAAAAGCTAGAGTGAAGATTTAAAAAAAAACAAAAACCAAAAACTTTATCTGGAATCATACTTGATGGACAACTTCTCACTAATTGTTTTGAAGTATTCAAAGCATTACATTGAGATATATTGAGTCTGCTGAAGTCACTTTTACTAGAAAACTTAATTTGACCGGGTTTTTTTGGCTACCTTCAGACAATTGTATTGTGAGTCAAGATCAGTCTTTGTCTTGCCATCCGTTATTGTTTGAAGGTGATTTTGTGTAACATTCCAACAAAGATCAGTGGAAACACCAAACTATAATAAAGTCATCAGATCTTATCTTGAAAGCATCCGTTGGGCACCCATATTCAATAATATACTCCTTCAGCATATATTCCTTCAGGACTATAGTCGTAAAGGACTATATATAATTCAGGACTAAAGCACCTGTATTCAGTAATTCTGCTTTTCAGGAACAATGGAACTTTCTATGATAAAGATGATTCGGGCAGCAAATGACATTCCTTAGAGGATAACAACAGTAGCCTTGGACTGAATGCTAGAACAACTAAGAACCACAAGATACAAGCTTGTTATTTTTTCAAAGCCACCTTTTCTACCACATCCATAAAAAACATATACATTTACAAGCATAAACGAAATAACAGTATCTTACCGAAAGAAAGCATTGCAATGGTTATACAAATTTCTCATGGTTTGTTCTCTCTATCATGTTCTCCCTGATAAGTAACAGATTAGTCACCATGCTAAGCGCTCTACCGGGGAACTGTTAGAAGAATTAGATAGAATAGTCCAGGTACACTGCTTATCTAAAAAACACAATTTAATGATTTTTAAAATATATTTTTTCTGAATGCATAAAAAAGACCTTAAAAAAAACAAACAAAAAAACAATAGACAGAGAGTGTAAGTAAATATAGTATGATAACAGCCAAGCGAAGTAAATCTTGACCACCAGGGAGTTGAGGAGGAAGCTGAGTGGCAATGAATATCAAATTTCCCTAACTCACCTCAATTACAGAGATAAAAATAAACTCTACTAGTCCAGAAAACTGCAGTGTGTCCTATGTTATTACTTCTTATACACAGGTGTGACAGTTGGGAGACTATGCCCATGTCAACTTGTAAATTCCAAAATTCCATTCTATTTTGAAAATAATCTTCAGTACGGATTTAAGCATTCATTCTTTAGCAGCAGTTTGACACTTTGGCAGAGACCACGTCTGGAAAGCTCTGACAGAGAGATCAGTAGCCACAATTACTGAATAGCTTAACCTCAGTGAAAGAATGGATTTACTACTAGAAAAGCCATTAGCTTTTTGGCCAGTTTCTTCATAGAAACTCGTCTGAGAAGTCTAAGGGACTGCAACTCCTGCTGTAAATGCACAAGTGTGAAAACTGTGGTTTCACCTACTGCCAGTTCAAAACTGACACTGCAGTATAGGTTTTAAAGGCTCTTTTTGAGCCAAAGAAGTCAGTTACTTGCTAAAAACAAAAGCCTGGCAGGGGAAACGTGGAGCGACTCAAACCCAGGATCCTACTTCTGAGGAATATGCAGCTTTTCTGAGAGTATAAAGAGTAAAGCCAGAACATGGGACATCGCAACCAAATGAGCAGGTGGTCTCAGAGAGTAATCTCAGCAGCAAAGGAAATCAAGAAGGCTAAAGCACTGGCTCCAGAGCATCTGCAGCCACGTGCAAAAGCCCAAGAAGGACAGTAGACATAAAGGCTTGTCAGTTCATGCATCGTGCATCTTGGACAACCAGAACTAGAAACAGTGACTGGGTTGGAAGCATGTGCTCAGCGGCTGGATTCAGTCATTCCCTTTCCAGACAACAGGATGGAGTTAGTTGTAGAAATCATCCAGAAGGTTATGTTTTGGAAGAAGTGCCTTGTAAGGCACTTAGACAGGGAAAAAGTTCCCTGTAGCTCATTTTCACTTGAGCTTTCACTATTTCCATATAAGTACATACTTTCAACTATTATGTATGTTTGCCTACGTTTTCTCCATCCTCCTCAAAGCAAACAATGTTGTACCCAATTTCTCCCAAAGAACTAGGTCTGCAAAAACAATTAGCTTTCATTTTGTTCAGCCAAGATAGCAGTTGTTATTATTTTAATGCCATCTTGTTTTCTTCTTTTTCTAGAAGTTCAAAATGACACATTTAGATCAGCTCTTAGCATATTTCAAAACTCTAATTTGAAACTGTATGCAAATCAAATTTCATTGTCTGGAGTGCCCAATATGACTAAGTATTCTATTTTAAAAGTTTCAAAAGTCAATGCTAAGTCCTTTAACACATATTAAGTAAATTGTCTATTATATATCTCTCAAAAATTTAAGCACATGAGCTTGAAAACTACAAGTGTTTAAAAAAAAGAGAGAGAAAGAAAAAAAAAGGAGCAGGAGGCACCTACAGGATAAAAATGATAAGAGCTATAAGAATTCAGACAATCCCTATTCTCTCTTGGCTTTTTCAATTATGCCAGGTTTGGGAGGAAGGGATTCAACTATTCCTCCAGCAGTCCACTCTGCATATAAGGCAGACACAGAAAGTCATTAATACTGAGAGGAACAGAATTTATATCTACAACACATGCTCTGATATACTTGGCAAGGAACTATGTTTTGCTTAATATTTAACCTCTTATGCAACTGTGAATCACTTGCAATAAAATGCCCCAATCTTATTCTGTTCTGTACAAAGGCTTGGCAAATCCATGGCCAAGTGTTGACTTGGACATTTATTGTGAAAATTACAGTATAATAAAATATATTATAAAAAAGTATCATAATAATCTGGTTTTCCTCTTACCTTAATTTACAGAGTACTGTTTCCCAGGCAACAGGCTAGTCTGGGGAGTTTGTAGAGCTGTGAACAATTTTCACCAGAAAATATGAACCATTGTATACTGGACTTATGTCAACTGATATCAGGCTTACTTTTCTTAGACACCTTGCACATCCTGCTTAGTAGCAGGTCACCTTGAACATTTTGCTTAGTAGCAATCTCTAAACCCAAGGATCTACACCTTGTATGTTGCAAAACCAGTATGCTACTTGACTTTGACTTCCCTAACCAGTAGCAACCTTTGTTTGGTTTAAAAAAAAAAAAAAAAAGGCATACACAAGTTTGAAATCCACCACAGCCACCACTTTCCCAGCCACACACAGAAAAGAACGACCTTTCACAAAGCCCAGATTTGACATCTCTTAACAAAACTTTGGACTGCACTACATAGTTTCTTCTGTCCCACAAGATCAAAGCCTACCTACAACACTAGTGAGAAAAAAAAAAAGCTGAGAAAAATGGATATTTCAAGAATTCATAATCTTCAGATGACTTAGGCTTTTCTAAGCATTGCAAATTTGCAGAAGAAGCAATGACTCTAGAATTATTATGTTTAATTAGGACCAATAACAATGTCAAAAAGGGGAAACGTACCAGTTTTATTTGTGTTTTCGTCACTGCAGAACATAACTGAAGAGAAAGCTATCTGTGAATTGCAAACAAATACACAAACACCTATCTTTGCTTCCAAATTGTTTTTTGTGGAGAGTCTGAGATGATAAACCAGATCTGCAGTATGGGATTTCACTGCTATTTTCCCATTCCTCAGCTAAGCCAAATAAGCATCATAAATAAAAATACAGAACAACAAAAGAGTCAATTTGGTCTTCCTATCCTCAGGAAATTTTTATCTCTTAGGACTGATGTAAACTATGCCTTCTTGAAGCCTCAGGTGTGTAATAACATGGAATCATAAGCAAATGTTCATCATGCGTCTTCTTCACAGTCTCATCAGTGAGGCACTGCAAGAACTAGAACGTCAGAGACTCTTCAAAGGAGGGAAATTCCCATTTGGCTCCATAGGCTGCTGCCTGTATCCACATACTAAACTTGAAGGTCACTTCACAAATTGTAAACAATTTACTAAGATTTAAGAGTTCAGCTAAAGACTAAACTTGGATTTCTCTTGCAAATTATTCACACACGCAGTCTCTGACATAAAATATTCACATTTACTAAATGTTCCCTCTGGAAAATTGTCATCAATAGCATGACTGAGTACTCACATTTTGATTGCAAGTCTATCTTACATACTCACCTCTTTCGTGGTAGCCAGTACTGCCTATTTACAAATAATGATTTACAAGTAAACATAAACAAAACCCCAGAAAAAGACAACATAAAACAGGTCAAATATTTATTTTTTTCTTATTTGTTCAGTTTACCTGTGAAAAAATAAGTGTTTTTGTCATTACTATTATCTTGTTTTACTTTTATCTCTGTAAATTCAACTTGATAGTCACCTGGAGATCTATCTGCATTCACCATCACCATCCCAATGTAAAATCTTTAGGCTAAGTCTGGCCTCAAAATACATTACGATCCCTGAAGCTAAAACCTGAGGAGAAACTTTGTGCATCTCAGGATAAGTCTGTATGGGTTTGCTGGATGTAAATCAGAGCACTACTTTTTTTTTTTTTTTTTTTAACAATTTTGATTATGATGTTTGAACTAGATAAAATCTAGCTAGTGCTCTTTTTTGATTTGTTACCCTTACAAAGACAGGAATAAAAATAAAAATAAAAAAATAAAAAACTTTCCCTTCTTACCCACCTCAATCTTAAGTTAAAGGCAGTCACTCACACTGCATATACTGAGGGAGTCTTGTCATGGACAAAGGCATCTTATGGACCCAGTTACTTTTTAGAAGTGACTGCTGAAATTCAGCATATGAGAGATTTTTAGAAAAGGGCAACCTCTATCTTTTGCGTATAAAAGAGAACAGCAATAAAAGGCAATGTAGAATTTCCCTCAGCCCTTTTATACTTAGCAGTGGGTTTTCTCAGTGTAATGGACATCTCAGAACAATGGTTGCCAAAGAGTTAAAGGCACAAGAGCAATTAACAGTTTAGATGAGATGTGTTAGCACACAAAGGTAGAAAGAGTGTGAACGTCTGCTGTGCACCCTGAGTTTCTACAGCTGCAGAGTTTGTTTTCCCACTTTCTCTTTTTTCTGACCTTCAGGATTCAACTGCTGGGAATTACAGGGATACAAAGGATGAAAAATTTAGCATGTGATCACACCATATTGTTTCTAATCAAAGCACTTATGCCCATCTATGTTTTCCAACAGTAATGTTAATAGTAAGAAAATATCTATTTGGATAACCAATGACTAAATTTATTTTAAATTCACAGATTACTACATGGAGACAACTTTATTATTGAGAGGCATTTTATGAAAGAGAAAATGACAATGCACTGAGAATTTGTTGAAGAATTCTTGAATCTAAATTTCCTCCGCTGGCGCCCTGGGTAACCTAAGAGTATAAAGCAATATTGAAATGAAAGGGGGAAGGAGTCCTACGTACAGTTGCAATTGTTTACAACATCTACTACTCTTTACAGAAGTTGGAACTACTGAGAAATGCTCTCTTTTGAGAAAACGCCCAAAAAGATGCACAAAAGCTAGTCTTTCAGGAACTAAAAAAGAATAGTAAGAGGCAACCCTGCAAGACCACTGAGGTAAAAGATCTAAGCAAGACAAAATGCAAAGCACGAAATAAGTGGTCTGCTTGTCAGAAGAGCTCTGTGTGGCAGTATGCTGCTAGTCTGGGAACCCAGGAAACGGGTCAGTGCGAAGCATGGACCAAATCCATAGTATGAGCAGCCTGACTGGCAGGTCTGTAGAAGTTCTGAATATCCACAAAGTCATGAGACAGCAATTGTTTTTCTTACTTTCCTTTCAGTACCCATCATCTCATGGGTATATCAGCCATCCCTCTAGGAGAAGGCCGACATTCAGACATCCTCATTAATTATGATATGCTCTCTTTTAGGTCTTATTCAGATCTGTGTTACTATCTGCAGGATATGAGATCATGCTAACAGCCCAAGACCATAAACTGCCTTCATGCACCATGGCTGTTTCAACATGTTCATGACCTCTGCATAAATACTAATATAGCAAAAGCAGTCATGACTGCTCAGCACTCTCAGAGCAACTTCACAGGCACCCATGTCCTGAAAATTTGGCAGGCAGGGAGACAATCTGGTGTTTATACCACATAGCACATGTATGAAACACTTCTACATTGGTGACAAAGCTGGCAAGCAAGGAAGATCCCAGCTGTTTAACAAAAACTCGTATCTGTCATACTTGTCAAAACCTGTATTCGTCTTCATGTCCTTGACTGAAGATATTAATACACTTCCCTAGGCATTCACAAATTTCAGTGAATTGTCTGAGACTGTCTTCAGACTTACTCTCCTCATTCTTTTAAAGACTTGACCATTCTTCTGGGAAATAGTAGTTATGAACTAGGCACAGGAACTGTAGAAAACAGTTTCATGACTTCAAGATATATATACAGATGCAGTACCAGATGCCTCAGTGACAACCCTGACTGTTGTCTAGGCATTGCAACTTTTCTCCCCCGTATTATTTCTGCTCTGTGTTCAGTAAGCATTGACTGTGTGATGTCAGTCTACCTTCAGCACATCATGCATTTCAGCAACATAGAGATGTAAATGGTAGCAGTCATATCCGATTATGAAATCAAGATTTTACCCATAAAATAAAATTTTATTGTTCTATGTTTCTTTCATTTCTTTTCATTTAAGACAGAAGGCAAATTTTAGTAAGTCCTTTAAAAATTCTCTAAGGAGTTTTGTGTTAGTAGTTGCCATTTCTACTTAGGCTTCTAATAAAAATGCTTATTAGTAGAGCTATTTGGAACATAAATTTCAATTTTTGTTGAGATCTTGATATTCTGAAAAGTATCAAAATCTCAAAAAAGATATTACTGGAAAGGTACTCAGCAGATTTCTGATCAAAAACAGAGTATTCCTCAAAATACAGAATGAATTTATATATTTGCCAGTAGCTCTGTTGCCCTCTGTATTCACATGAGATACAAAAGATTTATTTCTCCAACAGTCTGTCCAAATTTCTATTTCATTGACCAATATTAAGCAGAACTTTTATAACAGGATAATCAAGGCAGAGTGTCAACTAAAAGCAAGATATATAAAGCCCATCTAGGATACAGCAGAATGTTAGAGCAGAGAATGGAACTTGGCTCACCCATGCCCTAAGAAAGAGCTTTAGTAACTTAGCTTACATCTGAGACTTACTGAAAAGAAAGCATAGTAATTCCAGGACACACGAATGAAACACCTCCACTATAGGAATATGAATCTTGAACTCCCACATCTTTTCCAACAAGCGCAGTGTTGGGAAATAATCCAAATTGATTCTCTCCCTTTTTCTGGAGGGGGTGGGTGGGGAGGGAAGGGAGGAAAGGAAGGGAGGAAAGGTTCAAATTCATTTTCACACTAGGATGAAAAAGGAAGCGTTTTGATACACTGAAGATTTTGCATAAGACAAGAAAAATGTTATCATCCATTTATACTAACCAGCATTCATGAAGCTAATCTGTAATAAAGAACTGAAAATTAGCAGCAGTGCTAAGGTCACCAACTTTCTTAACATAAGCTACTGTCTTGAAATAAGAGGCAATTTTAAGCTTTTATCTGTAGTTCATTTCCTGTCAGTTGCTTAAACAGTTCCTATTACTTCAAGGCATTTCACTGATGATTCAAAAGGATTTTTTAAGCTGATACTTTATCAAATGACATGAAAGATTGCTTCACTCTTCCCTCAACTCCTTTTGCCCCTCCAAACACACTCGCAGCTCCCCCAGGCTTCCCCGATGTCTGTCTCATTGTTCCAAAATGTTCATTTTTCTTGGGAGTTTGCAAAGTAAAAATAACAAGCTACAGTCTGCTAATACTTTGGCTGCCCAGCTCCTAATAACGACTTCTGGCTCTTCTCGCACACTCTCCCGGTGGCTCATGAGATCCGATGAGTCACTGCTCCGAAACATATACTCTTCCTATAACACAGGCTGCTCTCAAAATCAACAAGAATCTGCAAACCAAAAATAATATGAGCTCTCTTCCATAAGATGTAAGAGTATTTTCTACCCTGTCCCACTGGCTATTTTTTTCAGTTTTATTACTGTTTTTATTGTGTCATTCCCTCTTCCTCACCCCTGAAAATTATGAACGTAATTAAACCTCATTTTCAAATATCTGCAAGTAAAATTTCATTTTTATAATATCAACAGGCGAGTTTTATAGTTTGGGCAAAATAAAGAAAAAAAAACACATTTTTTACTCAATCCATATACTCTCATGCCACCACATACCTTAAAAATGTAAGTTATGTTCTTAATGTTTTGGTAGAAATAATTGCCTCTGCACTGACAACTTGTCAAGTTTCACAATGATGCAATATGATAAGCCTGAGATATAATCTCCCAGTTTTATAACAGAAAGTCCTCACAGACCCTTAACTAGTGCAGTGGTACTGAGTGCCACTGCAATATACATTGATAGTAAAAGTTATGCTATCTAAAGATTTTTTTTTCCCCCACAGAAAATAATTTTAAAAATGATCCATAACAGAAAAAAAAAATAGAAGATCTAAATTCCATACAAAATAAATGATTCTCAGAGTGATCTTTTATATTTATTCATCAGTATTTGACTTCCCGGATCATTTTTGTTATGGTAACATTTGCTTTTTTTGCCTTTATCTGCCTCCATCCCTGGCCTTCCCCAGGGGTTCTCTACAAACCTTCCATCCTCATTATATCAAATAAGCAGGTTGCTGTAAACTGAGGGTTTAAAATATACATATATTGTATACATTTCAGTATATACCTATAACTGATACTTCGCAAGGTATACTTCCAATTGTGTGTATGCAGAATCCACCAAATCCCAGTAAATCTTCCTAAGGAATGGGGAAAGAGTTTAAAACTGAGTATAGACAACTGATGCTTCCTACATGAAATATTCTGCCATCCCATCGGCTCTCCTGGGAGGAGGGTGGACACTCAGCCTGGTCAGACACCATTAGCAAGCGTCACGATAAGCCACTGCTGAGCACGTCCGAACATTTGCAGTGGGCGTTATAAAGCCTCCTGTACCACACAGTACGGAGAACGTTCTGCCCAAGAAAATCAGTGCTAGTGACAATTACATGGAGACGGTCATGTCTGCCACGGTACAACACAGATGGCTCCATAGAACAAGAGCGAGAAAGAAAATCATCATGCTTTGCATCTCTGAAGGCAGACGTCACACAGTTCAACAAAGCCTTTTGCCAGCAGTAGAAATGATTCACATTCCATGGCTAGCTAGATCAAAAATGCCACAGAAGGTTAATCCCTGTTTCCAGAAGGCCATGTGCACAAAGGGCTTAGGCAGTAATCGCAGCAGATTTCTAAAATAATATAATGAAACAGATTCAGGTGTTGAGGCATGCCAGAAACAAAGCCAGTACCAACGCCCAGCTTAAAAAAAATATATACACGGAACATGAGAAGACGTGCAAATGATAAAGTACTCAGCAATTGGAGCAAACGCTGCAAACTCCTAAAAACCCAGCTCAGTCTCAGAAAAGAATGAATCAGACCTGTTCATTTTTAATGCTCGAAATTAGATAATAACGACCTAGTCTTGCTTCGGTTACTGAGGGTTGGCCTATGTGGCTTATCAAGAAACTGAAAGAACATTTTTCCCAAGCCAGGATACCTAAGAGATGGGGCACAAAGGTCCAAAGGTCAGTGAAGAAGAATTCAGGTGACTGACTAATAAACAGGAATTTGAACACAAACATCTTTTCCTGCCTACCCACAAAGCAGCAGTAAGGCAGAGTTGACTGTGTATAACGGAGCGCACCAGGAAAAGCTGATTAAGTTCATGACATTTTCTCATAAAAATACCTCTTCATTGAATATCAGAAACAGAAGTGTTTCCAAAACAAGGTCAGTTTCAATATCTCTCACAGCTGAAATAACTGTTAAAAAAAAAAAAAAATTAAATGTCCCAACCAAACTTTTTCATGCTTTATTCAATAAATACAAAGACAGTATCTTTCATTCAGGAAATGCCTGACCCCTTATTGCCAGATCATAGGAGGATATTGAGGGCAAATATACATGTCTTCTTTCCTATAGTTTTTCCTAAGTGCCTGCTTATGATCTCTGTTGGAGAGGTGGAGCTTCGATCTGAGCAAGCACAGAGTCATAGAAATGTTGCTTGGAAGGTGCCTCCAAAGGTCCTTAGTCTAACCTCTCACTTGAAGGATAACCACAAACACCAGATCAGGTCAGCCATAGCTTTATCTAGACAAGCCCTGAAAACTTCCAGGGATGAAAAAAGATGCCTCAACCACACTGATGAACCTCTTCTAGGGCTGTACTACCCACCTTGGCTCAGAGTTAGCTCCAGACCAGCTGACTGGGTACACAGGCAAAAGATGCACATATGCACTTATAAAATACTTCATGGGAAAATCCTGAGAAACCGTCTGTTGTTTTGCTTCTCTGTTAGATAGAATCAGATAGAGCTGGGATCTAGCTTTGGAAGGCTGCATGGTTACTATTGTAACACAGAGTATACACAGAGCATGGAAGTGACAAAAAGGGAACTACAGTCCCCTTAGTGTCCCAAGAAGACTGCACCCACTAATGGAAATAACAAACAGCAAAACAGATCTTTGATAATCTATAGCTGTACTAGAATGTGAAAACTAGCTTCTGAATGCCTGCTCCTTTCAATTACTGTGCACAGAGTTCGGCTTATGTCCAAGTAATCCAAGAACGGGGTTACTTACAGTTGAGTACAAACTTGGTCTTTGCTAGACCAAGTTCCAGGTGTCTCTTTTAATATCTCCATATCTGAAAATTATTATTACTAAATCAGAATATTCAGTTTCTCTACACTATTGTATTCCCTGCTACACTCTATGTAACTTTTCTCTCATTAATTTTAGCCAGTGTTTTTATTCCTTATATGAGTTTTTATCAATGTCTATCACAGTGGCATTCAGGCAAACGGTCAACTTCAAAACCAAACTTTTACTGAGGAATTAAAAGAACAGTCAAGCAAACGGGTTCTTCACAGCTGGGAAGCTGTTACTGTAGGATATATTTATAGCATATAAAAGATACTTGTGAACAGAGCAGATGGTATCTTAAGAATTTACCTGAATTTGGAGTTTGTCCTTAATTTCAGTAGATCCTTGTGAGTTGGACACCTGGTAGTTTTATTCTTTTGATCTCTTCATTTCCTCTAATACTGCCCACTATCAGGTTGTGTGTAAAGAGATACATTTACAAACTCTTCAAAAAATCTTTTAGAAAGGTTAAGCAATTGCTCTAAACTGTTAGTGAATCTGGCAGGTCAGCAGATTTCTCATAGGCAAAGTTAGGAGCAACTGCAGTCTCTCCCACAGAGGTGATAAAATACTTTATAAACACATGGCTTCCTAAATATACAAGTGTGACAAACACATCAGCTCTTCACCCATGTGTTTCCTAAGTTATTTGAAAATAAACTCTTAATTTAAAAACCTTTGAAGTTACACTCACTAGAAATCTTTGCAAACTGAGTACAACTTCCTAATCAACTGTACCCAAGATACAGTTTGCTGTTCCTTTGTGCGGTGACTAGTGCTTTCTACAGAAACCCACCAAAGCCTTTCAGGGTTTGCATTGTGGTTTTTAAATGTACGTAGTACGTACCAGTTCTTTACACTAAATGATGTATGACTGGCAACATGCAACTTAAAGGAGAGATATCCAGATGGACATGAGGCCTTCAGATGATTTCCAAGCAGAAGGATGTTGGCACTGAAAACTGGAAGTCTCCTTCACAAGATTTAAATTTATTCAAAGTCTGGTGAACACTCATGGAACAGGTCTATGCTGCAAGGTCTTTTCACCTGGAATAGCATTGCTCGCAGATTACCAGTTCTACCTATAACAGCATTTTAAGGACCATATTGTGGAAATTTCGGGTTGATGTAAACATTCATTACATTTGATGTCTAGTAAAATATGCTATATTCTAGAATACATAAAATACAGAAATTAATCTTGGGCTCAAAATCAAATTTAAACACAAAAGACAAAATGCTTTTATAAAAATTATCTTAGTTACATGGAAAATTTTTTATCTGTCAATTTTGGTCGATTCAGTAGTTAAATTTTATGATTCAATACCCTAAACGAGTCTACCTTAGCCTTTTACACAAGCATAAATATGGATCAGTGTATTGGAAATCACATATGTTTGTTCTGTGTATGGTCACAGTCCTTTGTATTAATAAACTGAAATATATATTATAAATTTGCTCCTGAGGGACCCATGGGCCTTTGCTGTGGAGCCACAGAGTCTGATTAAGTATAAGAAGAAAGTGCATTGTATTTATCCCTTGATTCTCAGATGGCAACAAATTCAGTGAGTTTCCCCTAACAGCATAGCTCTTAACTTCTATAATTCTGCCCTTGTTTTATCAACTACTAATAGGTTCAATTTATTGTATCCCTCAGTCAGCTAACCTGCACAAGAAAGCTAGCAACTATGCACAGATAATTTCTACAATATGTTCTCACTAGACATTTCTGTTAAAAAATCTAGTTATATGTTAGATTTAAGGAAAAAGCTAGTAGTATTATTGTTACATAAGTACATGCATTCACTTTTCTGTAGTGACAAATCATGTCTTCTTGTAGTGGGGAGCCAGGGGCAGATTGTACATCATATGCAGCAAGTTCTCCTGGACACATCTACCTCTTCCCATGAGCTTATAAGGAGCTAATCACCTTTGTGTCCATATTCTCCAGAAGAACCATGCTTTCATTTTAGCTCCTAGTTAAGTACATGTTCCACTTCTACCCTGCTTGACTATACTCTCACCAAAAATATACCAGGCAGTTACCAAAATTTTTGTTCCCTGAATGTTTTCTTGAATTTCAACACTGCCACTAAGGTAGCCAGTATGTGTTATCAGTCACATACTAATATACAACTTAAATATACAACATGTTGGCTTGAATATACAACAGCTGAAGTCTTTAATTATGAAAGATCTCATACGTGCAAGCCTAGGAGAGAATACAAGGCAACCAGACATAACTCACTGACTTTCAGGTCCTTCCCAAAAATTTTGCTTTAGCTTGTGTGACTGCAAGGCAGGCAAGAGAGGGTCGGATACCAGCGGAGAGAGACACTCAAGGTTCATAAGGATTTAAACAGGATAGGTTTAATAAAGGACTTGCACTACAAACTGCACGGGGAGCCCTGGGAACCATGAGGAGGGTTGCTGGCAGGAGGCTGCTGGAGGTACTGGTCAGACACATGGGTCGGATGCCCAGGCAGGACTCGACTTGTTGTTCATAAGGGCCCCTTAAATCTACTAGAACTATTTCCTTATCTCAGCCCTGCTAGCAGCTAGACATTGCTGACAAAACAGAATATGCGTGCCTGGCCCTGACGGGAATTTGGTCAGTGTGTAGTTTCACACGCTGGGCCTGCTACCATGTACTCTGCCAGTCACTGACTCCTTGCCAGGTCTTCCACAAGTGTTCTCACTACAGCTTGCAATAAAGTTGGATCAGAATGATGGAGCTGAGACCTGGAGTTGAATTTAAGTTTAGTACTATTTAGATTCTAAATTAATTTCAGGCTTTTCCTTTATCATTTAAAGATTAGCCTTCCAAATCCTGATGTTTTCAGAATTAATCAATCCTCTTTTACTAAGCAGGAAATTGCTATCTGGAAAACCTATGAAACTGTCTCACCCTTCTCTCCTCCCAACTCACATATTGAGAATTTTAGCACTGATGAAACAACTTCTCCTTAGCATTGAGGAAAGAAATATTAAAAACAAAAACAACACACACCACACACACATAGTTCTACTGAAATCACTGTGCGCCAGATTCAAAGGGTTTAAGTACTTAAAAGGTAGGTGCTTCTGGCTTTTCTTTTCAGCATCTGACCGTGATGTGAATGTAGCGCATTTTGTTAGGAGCCATGCAGCGCAGTAGGGGCATTGGGTGCATCACCAGGGGTTCAGAGCAGCCAGGCTGCTGAGGAAGAAGCTGTCGAAAACCCACAGCTAGGCTTTGGGAAGCAAAGGGCCTTCACCACTGAGATGGTTTGCCCAGGGCCACACCAAAGATTGCAGCAAGCTTCTCTTCCCGTACTTATGGGGTCATGCAACAGTTGGACTAGTGCCCATGAAACCCTAGCTCCAGCTTCCTCCCTTCCCTGCAAGGATCCAGCTTTCCCCTTCATCTCCCAGAGAAGGTCTTGCACAACCATCTGGCTGGAGCCACTTGCCATGCACCCTGGAGCAGCTCTGCCTCTCTTCAGAGATGCTTGCTGCAGCACCCCTCTTTAATCTAGGGATCAACAGACACTGTTTGGAGAGAAGTTTCCTGAGCCTTTGATCCTCCCCAGCTCGGACGTAGCCTGTATCTCCAACTGCTACATCTGTCCCAGATGGGATGCTTGGGGCTTGCACAGGTGCATGACTGAATGTGCCTGAGAATGCCACAGCACAACTGGAGGAGCTTCATGAAGCTCAGGTATCTCAAACTAGGGAGTAACTAGGGCCTAAATTCAAACTACCGTGCTGGAAACCCCAGCTTGGTTACTCCTTTGTCTTCAAATTCAGTGCCACAACAGGCTTCTCGGATCTTTCTTGGCACTGGTCCCAGGGGCCAGACTCTAATCACCTTTGCTCACCCTGAGAATATTTTTCATGAGGGGAGTTCACTATATTTAGACTATCTGCAGTGGAAGGTATTGCTCAAAGTGAGCAATGGTAGCAGAATCTATTCCAGAAAAAAGTGCAATTGCAAACACTGTGCAAAACTTAACTTGGACATTTTTTAGCATCAGAAAATTCTGGAGGCTTCCAAATAAACTCATAATTCAGAAGCATTTGAGAGAGCAATGCATCAATAATAGATTTTTAGTAGGTTATATCCTTGAAAAAAGGTAGATGGTACAGCAGGCAAAATAAAGTTGTTGGTGGCCTAATACATTGCAAGTGGTGTGTCACCTACAGCACTGCATTCTTTAGAGATATCTAACACTTTTTTTTTTTTTTAAAAAACACTCTCAAGTGAATTTATTGACTAAAACCAGTTCCACAGAACCAATTAGTATCTTACACAGGCTGCCCTGCAAGGCTTATGAGGCCATCCATCACTTGTCCATTTAACTATTTAGCATTTGTTCCAGCAATTTGTCACACTGTCAGAATGGTAGCATTTCAGAATAGGAGTTTTTGGTTGAAAGAAATCTAACTCAGATAGTGCAGATATTTCTTTTTTAATAAGTCTTACACAAGATTTATGTTTCTATTATTTTTAACCTTATGCATCTTGTCTGGAGGGTGAGGTTAATTCTTTGTATTTCAGAGGTTCCACGCTTAAATCAATTGTTTTATATGAGAATTTAAAAATATCATGCAAAATGAAATTACTTCAAACTTCATCAACAATTCACAGTTCTGACATCATACAGTACCTTATCTCACAGCTGCAGTGATTACATTTTTATCACTTTTCCCATCTAGTCATTTGATTTGTACAATCATTTCTGGTGACTTTCTTAATTTCACAGCACCAAATGAATGGCAAAAAATTACCTTTCCATTGAATGAAAGGCAAAGTATCTACATAATATTAGGTTGTTTACTTCTAAGGTATTTTAGATTTTGCAGACTCTGTAAATCTAAAGGGAAAAAGGATTATTGTAGAGCTTCAATTAGCCACCTACAGATATTTATAAATACAAATTAATATGAATTTAGAAAAAATAAAATGCAAAATAAATATTCAGGCTTGGCTTTTTCTTACAGCATATTTGATATCTATAACACAGGTATAACACAGGTTTCAAACATGGTATTCAGCTTACAAGAAAGAAAAGAGAGTCAGGACATCTTGATTGAACAATGTGTAGGAATTAGACTTAACACAGTTTCTACACTAAATGGAAACAGCTACAATGAGTATGTCAGGCAACCTGTTAACACACTGTCAGAGGAGCTTTTGCAGTCCTAATGTACACAGCTGTATATCCACGCACCTGCTATTTTGCCACTTCATAGATTCATGGAAATGAAAGTTATTCAATAACCTTTAAAACTGTTTATCGTTTCAGAAGCAGGACTTGGATTTTAATGGCAAGACCATGCAGATCAGAGGTCTGCTTTCCTGATACCCTGTAGGGTTTCCTGATTTAGATTTCTTATAAAGCGGATGCAGCAAAGATGCCTGGGAATCAAATGCCATCTCTGCGTCTGATTGCTGTTAAGCAGCTCCCATGGCATTTCTCACTGACTTTCAGTGTGCATCTGTCACTAAGCTCACTCCCAGAGATAAAACAGCAAATGTGAACTCCTGCGGGAAGGAGCGTTGAGTAAAAGCCTTTCTTGAAGCCCTCCGAATGCTACAGTTCAGTCACTCATCAGGCCTTCAATCAGTGGGCCCATCTCACCTTGTATGCAGAAGGTTTTGTAACATACAAGTGTTAGGCAGGGATAGGTACATGCTTAATATATAGAAAACAAAGTAAATTCTATATTTAAAAGGCTTAGCAAATTTCACTAGATACACTAGATTATCTGATTTTGCTCACAAAAAAAAAAAAGCGCTTTGCTGAGTAATCTTAGTGTTAAATGCCTGACAATATTTGAAGTATATACTTTATTTTTTTTCTACTCATTTGTGTCTATTAACAATTGCTTCAGTCCATTATATCGTTATCTGTTAAATGTCACTGTTATTTTAGCTTGTTTGTAGAGGATGAATCTACCTTATTTCTAGGTTTTCCCGTCTATACAAAAAATACTATTCCTAGTTACAATGAAAGAATACTGTAGCAATTCATTCAAGACTGAAGAAGCAGTAAGTAAAGGGCCAGAAGGAAAGAACCTGAAGGACAGACCACAGGTTAACAACAATTGCCTAGCATTAATTCTTTGGCTATCATAGTCAAAATGCCCAGCGGAGAGCTAGAACAGGAAAAAAAAGTCCTGAAGGCAAAGGGGGATGTGGAACTCAGCAAGCAAGAGCTTCCACCTACAGACTTTGGGTCTATGTAATAGTTATTTATCTATCTTTGGAAAAGGAATGGTTTATTTGCTTTTCCAAATATACATATAACATGAGAAAGCATAAAATAAACAGGAGAAATTATTCCAGACAGAGACACTGACATAGAAAAAAAAATATCCTGAAAACAAAACTTTACTAGTGTTAAACAAAAGCCTCTAGGGAGAACTGCCTACAACTAACAATGAATTTAAAAAAAAAAAAAAATTGCCTGCAACTTCTCATTTGATTTTCACTCCCTTTCATAAAGGAAGTCCCATAAGTTGCACAGAAGCATTTTGGGTTTAATAGTCCAGAGCTGACTGCCATTCATTTGGCAGGTTTGGTACAAAAGGAAGGTCAGAATTAAATTCTCACTTGACCAAGGCTGAAATTCATATTTAAAGTATAAAAAACTATCATTGCTACCGAAGTCTCATTCAGAGTGAGATGATCACATCAAGAACTTGGCCTGAACATAAAAAGCAAAGAAAAATGGAGGTTGAATGGAAGAAAGAAAGAAAGAAAGAAAGAAAGAAAGAAAGAAAGAAAGAAAGAAAGAAAGAAAAGTAATAACCCAAATTCATCATAAAGGGCCAAACACACCTCTGTCTCCCTGTGCACAGCTATTGCCAATGACAAGAGAAATGAGCTCTAAATCACTGCTTCTCTATCAATCAGCACTCTGGGCAACTCAGTGCTCAACTGACTGAAATCACATAATCAGGTCAAAAAGGTTTCACAATGGCCCTAAATATGATCGCTATCAGAAAGGGTCCCAGAGGTGTAAAGATCAATTACTAAGTAACATTCAGTGATATATGTTGATGCTTCTATCAAGATGTAGAAAGGAAAGTAGGGCTGAGCAAGCAGTGGCAGGATTTCAAAATGAACGTAGTACTTTCCATTATAACCTTTCTAGATAAAAGAACATGTTGGAAATAAATAGGACAGAATTTGTAAATAGTTGCATTAAGGATTAAACATTCCTGAAAAGAGAACATGAAACTATGAAGTTCACTTAAAGCAGAACAAAAATACTGAACACAAAAATACCCTATCCTAGGTGTATTCCATAGGCTACAGACACTATCCAACAGCAGCGCTGGATACTGTGCAAAGGAAGAAACTAAACATATGTGACACAATTTAATAAGAAAATAGTTCCGTATGATTTGCATCTGGGGCTGGACACAAGCTGACATATCTATACGCAAAGACAGACAGACAAGTACTTGCCTTTTTCAGGTGATTGCTCCTATCAGCTTTGTTGAAACAATGTACAATATTTTACTAGGTAACATGTAAACAGTTAGTCTAAGATAAAGCTTCACATTTTTCCATTCAAACTCTGCTTTCTCCTTCTGATGTTTGTGGGGGTTGATGTTGCTCTGAGGGTTGTTGAGAGCATACTACATAAAGGCTTTCATCTTGCATGCAGTATTACAATACAAACTTTGTAATAAAATCCATGCCTTCCAGTGTACAAACTGACCTCAGGGATGCATCGTTATGGCTAATGCCCAATACATTGCAAAAAATAAAGTGCAGCTGCAATTCTAAAGAATAACCAGGTATCTATACATGTTTAACAAGTATTTGTTCAAATATATTGGAAAACAGGAATGGATTCCCCAAAAATGAAAGATTTCAGAGCTGTTAAAAACAAGTGCTACGTTCAACAAGCCATCTTTTTCCCCCCATACTTGCTAGCATAAATGCACAGAAGCACTTTGCTGTATAATCACTGGGGAGCACTCTGCCTTCTTGTGATTTAACACCTTTCACTTAACTCAGTGAGCTAGACTACCCGGGCAATCTGCAATGTGCTTGGCAGTCTGCAATTCCACAACACAAAGCATGAACCACACCTACCCACATCTGCTAGTTATCACAATAAAATATTGTTCATTTTATAAACCAGACAAATGTTATTCAGCACTTCTAATTCAATGTATATATACTCAACCAAAATCCAAATACCACAGTTAATGAAGAATTTTTAATGAAGAATTTTTAATGAATGAAAAAAGCAAAGGATCATTTTGCAAAGAGATTCCCATAAACATCAGCAGAGCTACCCAAATGTCTACCTACAAGTCTTTACTATCCCCTCCAAATCACTTTTGTTCTCACGCCTTTGAAAAGAAAATCAGAGAACAGCTAGAAACTTTGAGAATGTGAATGCCCAACTTCGGTGAAAATATTACTCCATGCTTTCCTTTTACTCTCTCACCTGCCCACTTCCATCTGTTGTTTCTTGTCCCACTGCTAGATTTTTAAGGGTTCTAGCAGGAAGAGAGGCTGCTCTTTTCCGTTATTGTATATTCAGATTAAAAAAAAAAGTGCACAAAGTAGAAATGTTAATTAGAGGTGTTTCCATCCTAAAATGTCATTCTGAAAATCCTCATTTAGTTCATGACTGAACCTAAAGATACTTAAACCTATAGGCAGGTTGCTTTGACTTTCAAGTTCTCCAAGCACTTCTCATTACCTAGTCCTTGTGGGGATCAGGAATTTCAGCATTCCTTTGCCTGTCTCTCCAAGAGGCCCCATTTAATAACATCCCTGGAGCACACTTGCTACCAAGCCAGACATGCATAAATTGTCCTTTTGTGAATTCAGGGAATGCTTCTTATTGTTCTTACCACTGGCACCCTCCCATTCAGGTATGCAAAAAGTAAGTACAAAAGCCAACCCTGAAGCAAACAGTGGCCTATTTACCCACAGACAGCTTGTTGGTAAGTAGGTCCTCAAGTTTAGGGTCAGAGGAACATCTAAAAAGGACTAATGTGGAACAGCAAAGTTGCTTGATGCATGTGTCAAGAACAAAGCTGAAAATGTTCTGCCATTTCACATGGACATGGATGAATGCTCTTAAAAAGGAAATGCCAGACACCATGTTACTGCTTTCCTGTTTTCTTTCCCTATTCTTCTCTCACTCACTCCAATCCCAAACTACATAGAGCTCACTGACTTCTTGACATAAGATGGAGGGAAAAATCCTGAGTGGAACAGTAAAAGCCACACAAGCACTATTGTAGGCAACCACAAGAGAAGCTAACTGGAGTTCATGCTATTTCCAAGGGCTTGCTAAAGACATACAACACTGCTTAATCTGGAAGCAGATAAACTACACAAAATGTGGCTGGAAGGGTAGAATGGTGTTAACCCAGGAAGCAAAATACACTGCTAAAGGCATTCTTAGACTGTTTTAATTGCATCCATACTCACGAGTTGTATTGGCATAAATATATATAGCAATAGAAAGAAATATGTATAGACAAAGACTCTGTACTTCACTTTGACCAAGACAACACGTATGTGTAGTCCATCTGCCTCACTACTGATAGAAAAAAAAATGTCCTATACTGAAAGGTCATTGGAGGTCAGCAAAGATCTCAAAGCTGCAAAGTCCAGTGTCCTCACACTGTTCTCATTTTCAGGGCTGTCAATGGCATTGTTACTAGCAGATGGATCTTTCTATAGCTACTGCTGACCTTTCTAAGCTTTAATGCTTGCCTTTGAAAACAGCCCCCTTCTCTGCTGCAAAGTATTACTAAAATACCAGATATATTCTAACATGACTGAAAATGTTATATACACACATTCAGCAAACACAATCAGTTTAGAACATCTGAAAAGTCCCAAACATGCATATATAAAAGCCTAGTCAGATTCTGACCTCAAATACTGTTATACAAGTCAAATGAAATAAGTGGTGGTATTCCAACATCATAGTATTTTATCCGATAAGCATGTGGTTACCCAAAACAACATCTGATGAGGAATTTACTGAAGATGAATACTGGCCTCCATGAAAAACCTGGGTGAAGTACAATGGCCTATCAAATGCTTTTCTTTTAAAGTATTCTCTTCTACAGTGTTATTCTGGCAGATAAAAGTCAATGTGGCTATGCAGTGGAGCAGCTATATCTTTTATTACATCACAAAAATTATTCTTCTCTATCTCTTTTTCCCTAGAAAATACCAGCGAGAAAATCAAGTTATGGCATCCAGCATAAGATGAGATTAGTTAGAATTTTGAAATTGTGTTGAAATTGTTGAAAGTGCTTGGATTTTTATTTAACAGTTCTTTTCTTTGAACAGCATGTTTGGTTTTCAGTTAAAAGTCTTAAAAAAAATTTTTTTTCTCATTTTAAAGTCTAGGTACATAGCCAATCTTTTCTCTGTGCTCTCAAAGAGATTTTTTTAATATTAATAAAAAAAGTCACACAAAATTGTTCTCATTTTCTTTATACATTGTCATGGAAGAGAAGTCATCATGAGGAAAAATGTAACATTTCACATTTCTTTGGGTCACTTTTCAGCAATAATAGTAACACTAAAGTTTTTCTGGAGCTAATGCAGACTCTGACCTCCTAATGGTTTACCCACAGAAAAAATGCTATCTACTAAATGCTTCATGTAAGGCTACTTTGGGGGAAGAAGAGATTGAAAAGAAATTGTACAGCAAATGAGTGAATAAAATAAGTAAAACTATTTTATTACTCCTGCATTTTCCAATTTCTTTGCAACCTATCATCATCTTTAATTAAACTCACTGCAAGTTTGGAAGCCTAGTAAATCTAGGACTTGCTTTTAAAGTGGTATATCAAAGCTCTGAACAGCTCCTGTTACATGGCTCTGGATTTAATAATTTTCCTTTAATAACCTGTGTAGCTAGAAGCATTTTTGCCAATATGACTGATTTAGTATTAGCCTCAGAATCTCCCTGCAAGCCTCACTCAAAGCTCATGATTAGTTGATGCTGGTAACAATATAAATGGTCTCAACGGATTCTTGAAATATAACATTATGTAAGTCTCATCATCACATTTTATTGGTATCCAGTCTTCTCTTACATAGAATACTACAAGTTTATAAGGGACTTCGCCCAGTTGAGGATTACTGCATTTGGCCAGACAAATATAAGACTCATTGGATACAAAAGAACCACATGGATTAGGTATGGATACGCTATTCATTGCAAATTTTAATCCGACACACTTCATTTGTTTGTAGACAAACTGTAGAAATACATTCGGTTTTTCAAAGTCTTTGACTAATGTTTAAAGCAAAACAAACTGAAACTGTGGATTCCTTATAAATTATACGCATTATTTGTTGATATATTTGTTAAACCTGCTGAGAGATTTTAAGTGTTTCGGGATTGGACTGTCTTTTTTCCTCTATGTTTGTACAGAGTCTAGTTCAAAAGAGTGCTGATCAATGACTCAGATGACACTAATACACAAGTATTTGTATTGTTTCTGTTCTTTGACTGCATAAGAAACTATGATAAAAAAATAGAATGGTTCACTTCATAGCTGACTAGAGGTTATTTGTAAAATTAAGATCAGTTAGATTGTTGGGATGAAGAGATGTGAAAACGTTTTTCTTTAGGAAACCTAATTGAATAAAGTGTTGCCTACAATGTAAGGTATTTTTCTATCATTGGCAACACCTTCTATCTTAAATTTAGTTTTCACTAATCACATTCACATGAACTGTATCCATGCTGCAAACTATGCCACAAAATCATTCTATTTAATAGCCTCTGTACCCAAGCACTGGAAGGAGCTCTGCAGGCTCCTTGACAGGAAAGGGACAATAATCCAGTAACTTCATCTCTTTGAACTATGTAACTAGGGATTTGGGAAAAGGCCCATATTAGAGCTTAAAAACAAAGTACTAAGACTGCAAGTTAAAAATACATTTACTGTCAGTAGTGGTCTCCAACCAATGCCTTTTCCCAAAATACTGTAAATTGTCAGAACCTTTGTGCACATATCTGGCATGCACTGGTGGAAAAGATCCTCAAAATAATGAGCCTTTTGTTTCATGTCACAAGTCCACTTGCCCACTGCATTAATTCTATCTTGCAACTGCATTTCAAAGTCAGGGCTTGCAGTGAGGAACAGGCAGCAGCAATGAGGGACAGGAAACTAGCCAACAACCCATGTGCATTTACAAGCTCATTCACACAGCGAGGCAAACGAAACACCTGGCCAAATCAGCTTCATTTATCATCCCAGCCTACTGCTCCTGCCAGTTCATAATGACGTGCTATGCTACATTAGCCTACTTTGCATATTGTAACTGGGAAAAGCTACCAGTCACAGACCACTTTTATGTAATACTGCCAGTATGACATGCGTATTTGTGTGTACAGAGAGGAAGCTATTGCTACTTTACGTGCTGCCAAGAAGTTCTGCAGTGGCTGCATAACTACTGGCCATCCTATCAAATAATCCTGTCATTCTTCGCATGCTGAGCTGGGCTGTCTGTCGGCTATGCTTTGTTTGGGAACCCTGATGAGTACCCACGCACTGTGGGAAAGGATCGCAGTGATCAGACTGACCTCCTCCAACTTCTGGTAAGTGAAAGAGAGGACCTGTAGAATGGAATTCCCTTTCAATCTATTTCTGTGGCGTTTCCACTTCCTTGAAAGGAAAGATTGCACAGTCTGTCCACAACTTGACATAAGGCCCATAATAAAGATATCCAGCATGGAGATTGCTTCCTCTTTTGAAAGATTTTTCTACAGCTAAATCTCCATGTTTTGAGAAAAAGGTCACATGCATCAAATAAGCTAGCAAAAACATGAGTCTAGATGTCTACATTTAAATACTTTTTTCTACTCTGTAAAAAGATATTTGCATTCTCAAGCTGTTTTGAATAATTGTACCAAATATTAAACTATACTTTAGCTAGCAGTGTTGAACTGCAGCAACAGTTACTGACTTGCTAACTCATTTCAGTATCTAGGGGCACAGATAGGAAATCAGCCAGGGGACACAAGATCAGCTTCAGTATGAACGGGACATCCGTAACATTGCTTATCCTAATAAAAGATGCTAACCTGTTATTTCCAAGATTTTCATCCTCCTGTAACATATCAGCTTATTTACAGTTAGTACTTCCATCAGAGGAATCCCTACAAAAAGGGGAGCTGCCAGCACCCATGCTAACACTTGCAGCTGATTTTCTCCCACTCCTTCTCACAAGCATAAAACCATACCCTACTGACACACTTCACTACAGCGTCAAATGTCTCCATCCATTAAATCTGCACAAGCACAGTGAGTTACTGCACGAGTGAACTAATAGCCATTTCACTTCTGTAGAAAACAGATGAAGCGCCATACCGATATTATTCCAGTTTGGAAAACTTCTTGCTATGTGCTGAAACGCCTTCCTCCATGTAATATTTACAACACAATCTTCACGTGTTTAATGGCATTTCACAACAACCAGAGGTGTAAACTCTTTTTGCCAAGTGAAAAGTGGTACCTGTTTACATGCTGCTTCTCCCTCTCCATTCTCATCTTTTTCATTTTCTCTTCCTTTCTTTTTCTCACCAGTCTCCCTTTCACTCTATTCTTTGTGAAAGTTTATCTTTCTTCATCAAACCCACAGATGAAATTCTAAGATGTTGTATTCCTGTCTTTTAATGAGTCTTGGTTATGAGCTTGCAATATTGTTTCTACAAATATTCACCTGAACTAAAACTTCACTTCCTATGTGCATGCATATGAGCATGTATAGACCACTCAAAAAGGGCTAATTTGCCAAACTGTTTTTGCCCCACACTACCATGGGTACATTTCACAAACTGAAAGAAATTTGAGTAAAATATATTAGATCATGAAAGATATTTAAAAAAACATGAGGAACTTGAGCAGCAATCTGGCAAAGAAAGAGAAAAGAGTACTACTGTTTTTAAGAAGCACAGACATAACTTATGAGAAATGTACACTACATATTTACCTAAGCAAAGTGAAAAACCTTGAGAATATTTTTAAACAGAATAATGTTTATAGAAACTGAAGACTATTTACTATGGTGGTGAATGCAGAATTAAAATGATTCTCAGTGAATGTGATTAACCAAATGAGTTAATGCTGAACTGCTATTTCTCCATCCAAATTAACTATAAAATTCTCTTCAAATATGACACAAAATGGATATCGTACAGAAGGGAACATGAAAAGAGCTAGAGGTTTCTTCTATTCATTTTTCCACTGATTTCAGGGAAGTTGCTTGCACTGAGATAAGACCCCAATCCTAAAAACCTGAAAAAGGAGATGATGCTCTTAGAGTTTGATCCTGCAAACATTTATGCATATTGGGAGCTTTACTTATGTTAGTAGCACCTCTCAGGCGAAAGGAACCCGATATCTGATGTTACCAAGACAGACGTTTTTACAGTACATGGCCCTCCAAGGTCTATTGCCTAATAGCACTCACTAGCCAGTCTGATAATTTATCTTTTAAAGTTGCCCAGCCGTGGAACCAGAAATAAGGCACTGCATATCTCACTCTGAACCCTTTCTCTACAACTTGGCAGGCTCCAGATCGTTTGAAGTAACAATGTTTTTCTAGGAAGCATGTTTCAGCTAGCATAGCTTTCTTCTACTCTTAAAAGCAATGCTCCAGTCAAAGAAAAATAAATAAATAAATTACTCCTTTATACAGAATGTCTTTTTTCCCTTTGGCTGTGTACCGTATGCTATCTGTCTTTGTCCACCAGAATCTAAAAAGCAAATCTGCTTTCCTACATAGGCCCAAGAGTTCAGAACAAGCTGGCTGATAAAATGCTTATGGTTGGCTGCCAGCTTCATCCTCAGGATCCCAAAAGTTTAAACATGCTTGGCACCACTCTGGTTTTCCAAGATTTTTTAAAGTATAGACAGAAAATAGACTCCTTTAAAACAAAAACAAACAAACAAACAAAAAACCACTGCTCACCTTTTATGCTGTTTCAAGAAGCTTTACCTATCATGACCTAATCCAAACTTCTTGTAGATATGTCCGCCTTGCCAATTATCCTTTTCTTGCCATTAACTTCCTTTGACTGCATTTGAGAAATCTATGCCAAGCACACACACCAATTCATGTGTGAAAGTTTTAAAATAGCTTTCCATTGATTTTTAGCTATTCCTCCTTATTACAGAAGTCATCACACACAACCAGGAGTCAAAGAAATAGAAGGTAGATTCATATTGAGAACTAACACAAGAAAGACATCAGGCTTTCTATTAAGCATCCCTTTAGCATCTTGGAGCAAACAGGTATGTTAGCAATACCTAATTCCACCTTGCATATCCACCTATACAATTAAAGGATGATTAATGGACGTCACTGAGATCCAGAGATAAGCACAAATGAAAAACTATTCTTTGGCTGTGGACACAAAGAAATAGTTGCTCCATTCATTGACAATTTTTCCTAGGAACCAGGGTTTAAAACACCCCCTCCCCCCCCCAAAAAAAAAAAAAAAACACCATGGAAATAAAAGACTTGATGTCTGACTGATTCCTGTGGTGATTTTCTTAGCCCCTAATTTTCTGATAGTATTCTAAAGTAATTTTAACATTCATTTCATTGCATAACATGAAACATTTCCTCATCACCATCCCACCAGGAATTCATTTCCCTTTGGAAGCTGACCCTCCTGTTTTACTTCTCCAGATAGCCTTCAACCAGTAAGTTCAGGCTCAAGGCTAAAGCACTGGGGAAATCTGGGCTTGGATCTCAGCTACGAGTGAGCAGTTCTCTAACAAAATGAGTTTTCATCAGGAATCACTGATCATAATCAATTCCTGAAACATATTTCTTAAAAAAGAAACCCTCTTAACTGCTGTTGGAAATTTGCTTGATTTCCCAAAAGCTCATACAGTAAAAGACGGATACTTGAGCTCCCAGGGTCTACAAACTGCTCCTACATTGTAGAGCCAAACCTCCCGCACTCATCTCTTCCACAGCTACCTCTGTCTCTGCTCCAGCTCCCCTCAGTGCTGCTGGGTACTTGGACCTCAGAGTCCATAGCTCAGCTTGCTTTAAATTTACTAAGAAAAAATGTAAATGTTTACAAAGTTAAGAGCAATAACTTTCTGCTTCAAAACTGCTCTTTTTCTTTCCACTACAGAATATTTTTTCTAACCTGATTAGTACCTCAGAGCAATGGGTTTCAAGCCATTTCAAGTCCACAAAGCACTCAGGGTTTGCAGGTATCTGTAAGGGTAACTTGAAAAGAAAACATTAAAAATTCAAGCTGATGGTCAGTGGGGTTTTAACTCACTATACAGAAGTCTGTATCTTTAGTGGAAAAGGTTTAGAGATTCACAGATCAAAAAAGTTTGAAAACTACAGTCCTACAGAGCAAAACACAAGAACAGTGAATCTTGATAAATTCAAACCCAGACACAAATATCTTTCTTCTAGCCACAAACACAATATCTCATATTTCCTCTTTGAACTACACATACAGCCATACTACAGCAAAGGAATGACTTCAACTCATATATAGACAACCTATGAAACCAGTACCTATAATCATATGGACTGGGGACTCTTGTCTCTTGGAATCCTTGTCCAGAAGAGGTTACAAAAATCTATCAAGATTCCTTTGTCTTTCCTCTGTCCTGCAGTTCTGGTCCAGAAGCAGAAATAACATCAGAAAACTTGAAACGCACTGTATTTTCTGATTCAGGATGACCTCTTTTGATGTCAGGACCAGCATCACAGCAGACCATTCTCTCCAATAACTGTGCAAGTTCCTATATCAAAAGGGAAAGGTTGCCTCAGTCACCTGCCCACCCTGACAAAACACCCATGTTGTTCTGTCCTGGCAAACAGAATGCTTGTAGCTCAGGTGTGCATCATTTAGCTCCAGATGATTAGATCCCAGGTTGGGTTTGCTTGTTTTACACCAGGGGGAGGGGAATTTATAGGAAATTATTGCATCTGTTAAAACAAAAGCTTCCTTCCTCTCATTAACAGCTTTAGGCATTCTCTGCCTGTTTTCCTGCTGTTTTTATCTCCTTTTTATAATGGCAGTGATGTTGAATTATGATGAGTGTGAGTGCTGCAAAGTCCAACCCCAGCCTGATGCATTCATTTAAATGGCAGGATTCCAGCACCTGGCTCCATATTTTAGATGTAAATGTTACCAACAGTCACCTAACATTTTGGGAACCGTGTGCAACTGGAGGGATTTCAGTGTCAACTAGGGACTCTAGTGAACACAGTAAAGATGGGAATGGAAACTTTTCCTACCAATAGAAAACAGAATGTTGAATTAAAAAAAAAAAAGCCTATGAAGAATCAGTATCAAAAAATGATATATATATTTGAAATAAATATTACAGTTTATAGAAAGCAATTCACCGATATTCCTCTGATAATATTATTGTCCAGAATAATCAAAATGACATCTGGTTTTTGATGATGCAGGAGAGTAGCAGCCCAGTCTGTGGAGAAAACATTCTACTGCAATGATGTTTTGCATCACTACCTTCAGTAATACAACCTTAAACTGTAATAAATATTGAAGTGGATTTTCAGAACATGGGGAGTCAGCCTATATCCAAAACTGTAAAGCATTTCTCTAATATGAAGATATAAAACAGATTTAAAAGACACGCCCACACACACACACATGTGTGTGCACACACACATTTACCTGGAAAAAGTGATTTTTTTTGTTTTTTATCGCCTTTTTAAGGCTGTAGTTCTAATGCTAATTCTATAAACAAGCCTGCTTTCTAAAGCATTTTGCAACCTCTCCCTTCCCTTTTAACATACCAAGAAAATAGTAACAGCAGCCACCAAAGAACTGTGCTGTATAGACTGAGCTAAGCAGTGATCTGGCACTGTCACCTCCCTGGGTCATCACTTGTCTTCTACTGATTGGCATATCTGATCTGTCACAGCTCTGCTGGTCCCATGACCGGCCACTTCCCTCCCTCAGACCTCCCAAAGGCAAACCCTTGGACTGTGCTTTGTCAGACAGTTGTGCTCCTCAGGAGCAGCTAAGCATTTTCATGAAGAGAGGACAGAGAGGTGAAAGAAAACGTCAGTCATCACTAGAAGTATTGCAGTCCCAGCTGCACTGAATATAAAGGATGAATATCATTTATGTGACTTCTGCATAAATACTTTTATTTTATTCCTGCTGTTTTCTAGGGGGAATAAAAAATGCAGAAGGGCAAGGACAGCTCTGAACGTTGTATTCACTGAGTTTGCTCACTGCTCCAGTGACCCAATTTTCCAGTAGGAAAAAGACTGAAAAATAAAACCTGACTTTTCAAAAACAAGACAACATATAGGGAAGAAATATATTCAATGTTACTATCAAATCACTTAGAAAAACATACTTCACAAATACCTGCCTCTCTGCCTGTTCGCATCTCGTCTTAAGTTGTTAAATGTAAAGAAACTTTCTTGTATTTTTTGTGGAACATAAAAGTCTTTTTTCTCCTGAACCCATAGTATATATTATCCATTGCATTCCTTAGCAGCCAATTAGAAGAAACCAGAGAAAGGAACCTTCCCATGCCCACACAGGGCAACAGCAGAGATTTTCTGAGGGCAATGTTTCAGCCAAATAGAGAGCAAAGGAGAAATGCAGAGAGGAGGTCTCTTCCCACCTCCTATTCTTTTGCATACCAGTGGTACAAGAGACAGAAGAGGTCTGAGCAACTGGATACTATCACCAAAATGACATCTACAAAATTTCTCTCCCTTTTCCATGACTATGCAATTGTTCTGCCACAGGAAGATCCTGTAAAACAGTGATAGAAGGGAAAGAATGTGCTGCTTAACCTCTGTTAGGCCTTTCAAACGTTAGTGCTACAAATCAGAAACGAGCAGAAACATCTCTCAGTACACATCAGACAATTTAATTCTTCCATGGTACAGCAATCAGGCATATGAACACCAATCTGCAATGACAATAACACTTATTCCTCCACATAATTTTATTCATTTTCTGCTGGAATTTGATGTTTTATTAAATGGTTTGAAGCCATAGATTAACTCTGACCATAACAGTTATGCTATAAAATCCTTTTTTTTTAATCAGTGTTATCATAATTAAGAAATTATAACTCAGGGAAGAGAAGGAAACATATTTATTGTTAGATTTGTTGCACATGTTTCTCTGTGTAGTTGCTTATCTGTTTTATTTTGGGCGTTATCTGTATAAAGTAGTTGTATGATATACAGAAGACAGCAGGTAGAGTGACTGACTGAAAGTCAGATGTTAAATTGTCACATAGTGGTGGAAAGGATTAAATATTTCTCTACCTCAACTCATTCCATGGCAAAAAATCCTTTCAGATCTTACATCTATATCATTTTTATATCTAAAGGTTTCAAAGTGAAAAGAAGGTTTAAAGGGTATTGTTTAAAAATAAACATACACATTTTCACAGCTTTGGAGGGTTTTTTTTTGGGGGGGGGATTAAAGAAGAATATAATCTTGAAGGAGAAAAGACTGCTTGCTCTCAGTTAGGTTTACTAAATCAGTCATGAAGGCAGCTGATCTAAAATGCATCAGCTGTCACCTGTTCAGTCTCAGCTTGACAGTTCAATACCTCCTCATCTTCTGAGAATGGCAGTGCGGAGACCTGAGTAAACTGCATCTGTATGCAAACTGTCAAAGAGTTCTTGGCATATCATTAGGCCTGACCTCCATGGCTGCAGCGACAACAGGGAACATTACAGCCAATTGTCGTCAGAGTTAAAATGAATATACAGATCTCCACATTCAGCAGTGTGCGAAGTAAGCCCCACAAGTGCTGGCCAGTTGATGAACTACATAATTATAGTGAGGTAATCTTACCCCTTTGGAGAATGCAAATGTATGTCTCAAATTCGAGACACGTCTCTCTACACAACTGTTGCTGTATTTCTCCCTCAGTATTTATTTGGACCAAGTATGACATATAAATGTCAGTACATTGTAGTTATCAGCTTTGGGTAGTAAAACACAGTATCATTCAGGATCATGAAAAGAGACAAGTCTAAGGCACATTCCCAAGTGGTGACAATCAGGGTCACGCAGGTAGTGGTTAGAAAAGTTATACCTGATCATTTCAATAGCTCAATCAAACAGACCAACATGGTATTTAGTCATAGATCATAGGCACCTTCTCACTTTGAGAAGCTGCTTTCTACCCTGGCCTTGGCCAATGGCAGGGACTGGCATGGCTGCAAAGCAGCGCTTCCTGCAGTGAAGGAGCCCTGAGAGGACTGAGGGCAAGCCAGCAGCTGTGTCCTTACGTCCCCAGTCCTCACTTGCCTAGTTAGGCTTCTTCAAAGCCACTTAACAGATAGGAAAACATGTTTCAAATAAACAGAAAAAGGGCTTGTAAAAGATCAAAATGTGTATGCAGACCCCTTCTCACTTACTCTGGTATTATTTACAATGTTAACTTTGTTTGCAAGCAGTAGTAAAGCTGGAATTACTTCTCTGGTTTGCATTACCCTGTGAATTTTAGATCCCCTCTGCAAGACTTCATTCAGATCACAACCTCTTAACTTGTTTTAAATTACCAAATCTGAATGCAAAAGACCCCAATTCTCACATGCTATTGAAGCATCTATAAACTTTCACTAACCTATCAGTATATGCTTTTTTAGGTGTCAAATATAAATAACTTGGCTGAACACACTAATTCTGGAGTCCCTTTGGCTAATGCAATCATGAAAAGCAGCACAACGTCAAAACTTGATCAACCAGAAAAGCTACCAGATGTTTCCATGCTGGAAGAACCTAGATTTAGGGAACAGAATCCATACTGACTTCTCCTGAATGCATAGTACACTTTTCAGAAGAACCACCAATGAGGTGTAGGATATTCATAGGAGGACAATTACACTTGTGTTTATGCCCCAATTTTGAGCCTTTTATCCACTTTTCTTTTCCCCACAACCAGAAAAAGATGATGACAGTTTAAAGAGCTATAGAGTCTTTGCCATTCTTTTCCCATTTTCTCCAGCCATCCGTGGCATTGGCATTGTCAGTTTTGGGAATATTTTTGATCTCTTATCTTAAGAAATATTTCCGATGTTTATCTGACCCTCTCCCCTTAGGTTCTCATGAAAGAAGTGTGCATCTCATGAGGTTATCCTAGAGAGCAAACAATTTCAAATAAAACATTACATATTTCTGCAGTAAATTTCAAAGGGTTTTCATTGTCTTTATCATGAAGAAAAGCTGCATTTATATTACAGTTTTCCACTTCAGTGCTTTACCTGGAACACGCCTGGGAGAAATAAAATGCTGCAGTGAAAATACTGCACTAGTATTTCCAGTCTACACAGAGAGACTTGTGGAAGTAGTCATGTCAGAGTCCACTAAAAGGTTTAAATTAAACAGTAGGTTTTGCTTACCCTACTCTTTCTTTCCACCATGGAAGTATTCCTGCTAGAAAATGACAAATTCATACTTAGCCTTTGCATTTTGGTGGCCTTATGAAGAAGAAATTTTGAACATCGTTCAAACTGATTAGTTGTACGAGTGTTATTAAAAGTCACAGGTAACAAAATCTCTTTATGTCACCCATGAGGAAAAGAACAGTAATAAAGGTTGGATTTTATGAAATGACTTCTTTTACATAAGCAGTTTCAAGGTACTTACATACAGCTCAGTGTAAGAACCATGTCACAGAGATCTGACAGATACAACTGAAAAAGTACTGAATTCTCTTCTCTGCAGAGTTCTCCCCAGGAGATAAAACACTGTAGATCATCTCACAGAAGTTCTCACTCGCTAATCTTTTTTTTTATACTTTATATGCACTAGTCATGTGGCTTGTGCATAAACAAAGAGTCTTTAAAGATCTTTTTCAGAAGCTAAACCCAGACTAAGCAATTGTTTAGCTAAAAATCTTACCATATTTCTTAACAATGATTCAAATATGACTTCTATTGGCTTCATCAGGCCTATGGAAATGCAACTGAAAAAAACCAAAAGCATTAAATATACTTGTGTTAAAAAACAGATCTCGCTCTCAAGAAATTAACTCATGTTTTAGAGCAGTTGATGGTCTAAAGTTACTGCAAGGACAAAGTATGAATGCTCATGAGCATCATCTGAAAATTTGAGTGCCACGGTGGTATTTGATCCATTGTGTCAAACACCATTACTGCCTCACAGATTACTTACTTTAAATAACAGTAAAGCAGCCTGTAGCTCCACCTACACATGGTTACTCTATTTTTGTTTTAATACGGTGAACTACAATACAAAATACATTTCTTCTAACCTTAGAAATTCTGCTGATAGAACATGATGAAAAACAACCCTTACTTGTTAGGATGTCCCCACATAATTCATTCATAGCTCCACTTCATACTGCCATTCATGATTTACAAGGTCATTCCTAACTGAAAAAATATTTCATCTCATGTCATCTCTCTGTCATATTTCTCTATACCAGACCTCTCCACTGGTCAATCAATAGTAAAAGCAGACACAAAGTCCAGCAGTTCAGCAGATATTTGAGCTTTTCTAAAGCTCGGATTCCCTTATGAGTTTGGTCATTTTTCTATTGAAGTGAACTTTGTAAATAGCCCTGGGCCCCACTTGCACAGTTTGCACAGCCTGAAAACAAAACATTTCCAGTAGAGGGCATTTTTTAAGCCTCTTCAGAAGTTGCCACCAATTTCCAACAACAGCTTTCACACACACACCCAGCCCCATTTCACTTTAAGACTGTGCCATTCCTCATAGTTTTTTTCTGAATTTTCAACCACATATCCCCTTGATACTTTCTTTATGACACACCATTACATAGGAGGCAACAGAAGCTGAAGCAACAAAACAAACAAACTAAAAAACAACATGAGATTCAACACAGTAGAAAATACTGTTTTTAAAAGGAAAATGAGTATTTATGTGTATATGTCTCAAAAGAGGTATGGTTAGACTAAGGCAGGATATTCTTTTAACTTTGATTTGATTTGCAGTGAAGAAGATTGCGAAAATGTAAACCAATTAGAAGCACATATTGGTAACCATCTGTATTTGGGAAATGTTGTTTTTATCCAATTCCTAAGAGAAAAAACTGACAAGGTGAATGCTCCTTGAGCATTACAGTATCCATTTCTGGTCAGGTTACAGCCCTTCGGCAGTTAGCTGTCTTCAAATTACCTAACTGCAGACTGGTATGTCTTCTCTCTTTGCTTGCATTTTCCCCAAACAACAAACACGTCTTTTTAGTAATGTAGTAAAATAATTGGCTGATCATATTGAGTATTAAATCCACATATAATAATGACCACAAAAAGAAATAAAAATGCAGGAATTTTAATAGCTTACATCTTTCTCTTGTCTCTGTTTAAAGTATCCAATCTTCAACACTGGTAGGGAGGGAAGGAATTTGTGAAAAACTACCATAAATCTTATTTAATGCCAGCATCAGGAGACTCAGACACATTTTACATCAATGCCACAAGCAATTAACAACAGATTAATAATTTATTAATAGTTGGTTTACTAAAAAGTGGATCAATAGATTGTTTGACAAGTTGCTTATAGACACATTGTCCAAACATTGTTAACACCTTCTACTGGCACTGATGAGCACTATTTACCGCACATAATACTACTGTATGTCTGAAAATATGCATACCTGTTAATCACTGATAATCCTTTTATCAAGTATTTATAATTGGACTCTTACCAGCAGATATGACTGCAGCAGTTAACGGGGGCAAAGGACCCTAAGCCCCAATCGATCGTGACAACACGGGAGCAAATGTACTGGCCGCAGCACATGCTTCACAGCCAGCGTCCAGCATAACCAGCCACAAAATCCTTAAGAGAAACAAAGCACTGACTCATCTACAGCTGGATATTGAGAATTCCTTGGCCAATAATGCAATTCATGGTAGGGAAAAGGCATGGAACAGACACAGGCCAGTACTCAAGCACCAGGCAAACATCCTGAAGTACCCCAGGGAGCCAAAGCAGCACCTAACACTTTCGGGACTCTACTAAGCCGTTACCTGTAAGCAATGAGCCTGAAATTTTGATTGTGTATCATGAAAAATAAATTCTTTCCCTTTGTGATTTACAATGCTTTTTCTTTTTCCTTTTAGAAGAGTTTATAGAAGAAAGTGTTCACCTCTTCCTGCTACATATGTATCCTGGTTTCTCTTTTGCAACTCTAAAAACACCTGTTTATCATTCTCCCCTCAGTTTCTCAGGCCTTTTTGGGTATGAAATAATTTTCATACCTTTTGGGGGTCTATTTCAGTTTCCTTCTTCTACTTCAGCTTTTCTTTTTAGAAATATGGTGCTCAGTATTGAACAAAGGATTTCAACTGAAAGCATACCATCAATTTACGTACATAATGCAAATATATCACAATGACTGAAGCTGGGCACTGAGCAGACTCTTTAATAATGTACAGTTTCTTTTTGTTTATTTGTTTTTACAGATTTTAAAATCCTTACAGACTCCACTAAAGTTTTCTTAGTTTCCTTCACAATGCTCATTACATTTTAACTGCTACTCTGATTCCTACTAGTTTTTACTCCGCTGGGTCCCTGTTTATTCAGTCTCCTTTAACCTCAAGTGAACAAATATTTTTGTGACAAAAAATCTTACCATTTTCCTGCCTGAGAAGATAATTAATTAAGAATACCTGTCCTAGAACCTAATTTCACTTTTTGCTTTCTGTAGTGGGTATGACAATCATAAATGAAGTCCCCAGACGGAGAAGGGCTATCCTGTAAGTTTCATCATTAAAGTGAAGAGAAAATTTCATAGCCACTGACTTGTATCATCAGGCCTAACATACAATCCCTTTTTTTCATCATGATGTTTTGGACAACTTGTGATGTATTAACAGTGCATAGATAAAGTTTTTGTCATTGTGAATATTTACTAGTTCTAAAAAATTTAGATCACTAAATGAATGCTATTCCAAGTATGTCACAACTTCACATATTTTTCAGACAAGAACAACTTTGGAAAATACCACATGAGCTACAGAATGAAAAGATTATTACAGGGTACTGAAATGCAAAGTTGAATGCAGTTAAATGCAAAGTTAAATGTATGCAATGCAGAATTAGTATTGTTTTTATGCTTCAGCTGGTTACAAAATCTCCACTTGAGGCAGCTGTAGTAACGTGCTGGTTATATCGTCTCCACGGTGCTCGGACATAGAGTAATCAAAAAAGCTTTTAACTAAACTTCTGACATATGTCAGTTTCACCATGAAGCCTGTGTAATATTTTCAGTGTTATAAGATCTTAAACAGAAGCAATCTAACACTTTATAAATACAAAATAAATGCATATGCAGTTATCAATACTTTGTATTTGCAATGTGACAGGTGTAGATTTGTTATACTCATGCATCTTCTAAGTTGGGCTGTCACATCTTCCAACTCTTCACACCAGCTCAGCTTCTAACCTATGGGTTTTTACACTCTTTCTCTTAAGGGCTGGATGATGTAGCTGCTATGGGAAAAACCCTGGCTCACACACTGTCTCAGTGTTTTACTTGGACCCTCAGACTCCAGCTTCAGCTTTGCTTGTCAGGAGCTGTGCTGACACAAAAGGCACAGTACAACATTCTAGCCTTTCTTCCTCCTTTTTCATATTTCAAAACAAGTTTTGCAAGCTACACAATTGTACTGATGCTGCTTGCATCTCCTTTTTCATATTAATCCCTTATGTCATATATGTCTACTTCTCCTGGGATTCATTAGTATCCAGATAGCCACTAAACACTATTTTCATATTGCAAACACCTTAGCAAATTTATCCTATTCCAGCTTATCAATGATACATACAGCATTCAAAGTTTCAAGAATGGTCAATAAGTAAAATAAATTGTAGCATACACATTATTTATGCACCCATTAAGATACAGCTAAAAATGCACAGATTAAGAAACATATTTGGAAGATAATTTTAAGTTCTGGAAGAGTACTTGCTACTGGAAAATATTTTAGATATAGACAGCAGTAGGCTTTAACAAAAAAATTTAAATAAATTATACAATGGCAAGATAAAAATCTTCAATAGCCAGACAGTTTTTTAAAGCAATGTGCCTTTCATTGAGAATTCTACAGGGAAAATTTTGACCCCACTGTGGATAACACTCAATGCCTTCAGCTGAATGCAAACATCTAAATTGTTATTACCGCTAATAACAAAATTTCACTGTAAAACTGTTAACAAATGGATCTATTTCATTATAATTAGGTACTGTCATTTATTGTTTGGTTTTAGATTTTTCATAACAGAAGTAGCAGGGAGCCTATCTGCAGTTTTTTCTTTTCAGCTCTTCTCAATGAATTTAGATTTCAGCCTTCACAGTACAATTGCTTCCAGTAGCCTTGGTATTCAAATAATTCTTAAACAATTGCATGTATTATTTCAAGACAAGCATCTGATTGCAAAATTTTGATCTGAATTAGATTTTTAAAACAGCTTATAAATTATTAATAACTATTAACAGATCAAAAAAATGCTTAAAGAACTCTGGGATGGAAAATAACGTAAGCCTTTTCCCAAACATAAAAGCGTGTGGTGCTTGCAGCCAAGGTTCTGGTTACTGCTCAGAGGTGGAAACAGAACAGTAGCTGAGGCTCTACCAGTGATGAGTGGAGAAGAAGAATTGCTTTCATGTTTCTTATCATCTATATTTCCATTTATATGTAGCAGTATGAGACCTGCCTTTTTCACACTAGCATTACACCACGGATTCTTACCAGGAAAAAAGACAATCCAAAGAAAGCCATTGTCAGGATGCACTCTCCCACCCCAACACGGAACAGTAGTATGGCAAAACTTGTTTTAAGTTGCTATTACAATAACAAGAGTGTTTAATGCTATTGTTAATTGGAAGAATGGCATTGTCTAGAACAAGTTGCTTCTCCTTGTCCAGATCCACCTTCTCCCAAATTCCATGTAATAAATGAAGACTATACCTTCAATGTTTTTGTTCATCTATCACCACGTCCACAATTATACAGTGTTACACAACAAATAACGGGAAAGCTTAATTTCAAGGAAGATTTATGGTGACTGAAACACATACAGACTTGACTGAGGTGAGAGCAACCAAATAAATCTGATGCTTCCTCAAATAAAATATTTTACAGTAAGAACCAATCAAAATACAAGTTTCAAATATCAGTGCTGAAATATTTGAATGTAATTGCCAGTGTAGGAAGGAATAAACAGTGGTTAGTAAGATCAAAATGAGATACTTTAGCTAGATAAAAAGACTATCATCCAGACTATCCAGCTGTCATTATATGTTAGTTCTCTACAGTGTGACCTTCAATACTGTCCAACCAAATTCTACATACCTACAATGTCTTAAATGCTCCGCAATTTAAAAGTAATAAGCTTAAAATAACTTGCAGGTTAAGAATAGTATGTTGGAAAAAAAAAATCACAGTAAAAATCCTGAAGGCTCATGTCGAATTAAGACTAGGTCATTGTCCATTAAAAAGAGGAAAACTGCAACAACAAAACTATTTTTTTCTTCGTCCAAGTATTTTGACTTCTCTTTTTCTGCTTTGATACTTAACTAAAACGAACTATTTTATATATTACAATACCAGCATGACGGTGAAAAAGTGCCAAATATAAAGGCCTGAAATGTGAATCTGTGCTCTAATGGCACAGAGGGTGTCCACACCAGGGCTTTAGTTCAGCATCTCTGTGTGTTTTAGCGCATCTTCACACAAAGCCAGGTCTTTACTTCAGCTCTCTCTGGATCCTGCCCCTGTTCCAGTGAGGACACAGACAAGGTCATGCGAGGGCTAATTTTTTTTATAGGTTTTCTGTAATTTCTTCTGAGAGCAATATGCTCTCCCACAACTGAGTAGTGTAACAGAACGCAGGGAGGGCCCCGGCCGCACAAGGGCAGCTGCAGCACCGGCAAGAGTTCGCAGTGTGAGCTTTGCAATGGGAGGTGCTCACCTGGCATAGACTAGAAGTATGGTCAGACGGAGGTCTCAGTCATTACAGCTAGCTGTCAAGCAAATTGGTTGGCAGCATAATGCAATGGCACTGCAGACAAAGTTGTATCCGAATTAATACATGTTTTCAGCTGTGAAAAACAGATGTCCCAAGCTACAGAATTATAATGACAGTGCTTCCACCTATGTTTCCTATAGCACAAAATGTCTGTAAAGTAGTGTGAAATTTACTGTTTGTGATGAAGAGATCCACACCTTTGTAAAACTAGCTCTGCTGTCTACTTTCACCTTCCTTTTTCATAAAAGTAAAGTCAAAGGGACAGCAGAGTGAGACAAGCTACAGCCTACACAGTAGAAAGCCACTTCTGAAAGTGAAAGCCTGCATCTTTTGTCAATGGCATAACAGAAAGTTGTCTGAAGGTTGTGAAAAGACCACAAATGGTTCCCTATAGGTCCTTTCTCCACTAAGCACAAGCAGAATTCAGGTGCTATCAGAAGAACTAAGCCCTAGATTTAGAGTCCTTCATCCTTATCCAACCATAGGTATACAGATCCTAAGACTAGCAAGAAAGCTTTTTAGGAAACTGAAAATCAAATCTTAAACTCTCTACGAGTTTTCAAACTGCATTGACCCATGTACTGTGAATTCATCTGCAGTTTTTCTTTAGTTCAATACTTTGTCAATAAGGTACAAAACTGAACAATGTCTCACTTTTGATTCTGAATCTCTTAAGGACTAAGCTACTTCAAAAATCCCTTTTCACAGAGAACAAAACCAATATTGCATCATCTCTGCAATCAGTTAACCCACATAGTTTATCATTCCTTGGTAAGGGGTCTCAAATCTAACTGCAAAGTGGGTCAGAATGCCCTTAGAGCAGGAAATCTCTGTAGGTTGAGACACAAGGAACAAGACTTCAACCCAACAGGGTTTTTTTGTAATGCATTTTGCAAGTCCTCTGCACCATAAGACAAAAAGCAGAAAAGATGAATGCAAGAAGCATGTAAAAGAGAGGGAGAACTGTTATTTATGTTTGTTTTGTACCGTTCAGACACCAACTTGTATCAGGCACACAGAGCAATGGAGAAACACAGAAAAAGCTGAAGTGCTAAAAAAAGTCGAGAATGGCTTCAGCAAGACAGATACTTACATAACTATAAGTACAACAGCATAATTTCAGGCAAAACCATGCAAACTGTAGAAGAGAAAGTACTCTGGTCCATCATCCTCCATTGCGCGGACAAGCAAGAGCCAGCCTGAATCTTGCTCTAAGTTTACATGATATTATAGGGCTTGTTTTACCTGTATATACATCTTTTCTGATTCCAGCAAGGTTGAAGAGGTTTAAGAAATGCTCGGTCTAGAACACTGTCATGTTATTAAAAAAGAATAGAGAGAGAGTTTTTAAAGTGTGAATTATCTCCATTTACTTAATAGACCGTCAAAGAGCTTTGAAGGGCAATGATCCATGAACTAAATCTTTAAGGTCTTAATGTATTATATGGCAATGAATCCAAAGATGCAATAATGGACTATTGAGAAGATAATTACACATTCATAATGGGCAGTAATGGGGATTATGGTCTATTATGTCAATTTGGAAATTTATGTAGCAGAGATCTTTTTTTTTAATCATAGAAATAACAGAGGATAAAACAGGTCCCATGCTACCTTCTGCTTCTGCAAGAAAATAAAACAAAACAGTGGATGCACATGACAAAACCACCACCCTCATAACATCCCTTCTCTTTCCAGTGCCCACAACGGTCCTTTGAGAGGTTATGAATGTGGGCAGATATAAACAAAAGAAGCGGTACCAGAGAGAGCATTAGCCCCAAACCTTCACATGAGTACTAAGTGCTGACACATCATGCAACATGCCTCACTTAAATATGTCCCTACTTTGAGAAAATTTCTTGGGAATCATAAGATTCCAAGTTTCCACAAGAGCCATGTTCCTCAGGATTTCTGTACTTGGAAACACAAATAAATTTGCAGAGTCGCTGTTTCAGGAGGTCACAATGTTTAATAAAGCCAGCCTTTGTCTTTCCTTCTGTAATATATAAAAAAGCAATGCATCATTTCAAACGCATGAAACATTACTCCACCCTCACTGCAGAACTGACCTCAGTGTTTAACTTTCAAGATTCATTTAAGCCCCTCTCTATTTCATTCGAAAACAGGAAAGTATAAAAAAATCTAGACATTTCATGTTAATATCTTCTGTCATTTATTGAAAATGTTTTGGTTTATTTGTCTGGTTTGCTTTCTATGAATTCAAGAAAACAATAGGAAATTCATAAAAAAGATCAAATATACAGTAATGTGGGGTTTTTTTTCCAGCCGCAGGAAAAACATAGCAGAGGAAAAATTCTTATATATGAAAAATAACCATACTAAATAAGGTTAGCTGATAGAACAAACTCAGACAAGTAAATGATATAAGACAGTTGCTGCAAGTGTTTTATTCACATAATACATTCATTAGTGAGAAGGTAAAGACAGCCTGTTTTTAAAAGCTGAATTATTTTGCTTTTCTATTTATGAAGGGAGGATCAACATCAGTTTTATACCATCTTAGCATTAATCATACTCCTATGTAAATCCTTTATATTTTAAGAACTATGAAAGTGTGATTTTAGAAAAGTAAAATCATGTATGATATTGAAAATCTGTATTTTTAGTAACTTTCTACTTGTGACAAAATTGCAATTACAACTATAAAAACTGATTGTAGCCTTCTTTTAAAGCATTATAGAAGTTGTCATTGTTTATTTAACCAATTCAGATTCAGTAAACGTGACCTACCATATCCTGAGGGAGAGACCTATTGTAGCAGTAAGCAATACATCTCTACACACTTGTAATTCAAAGGCACTGAGGCAAAAACTGTCAAAACATTACTAAAGTCGACAAGGATGTATGGTTCATTAGTCTAGGAACTGATGTGTTATGGACCTGTTTGTGATCAGCCTGATAATTTAAATCAAGTTGCAAGGTTATGTAAAACTACTAGAACTCTATTATTAAATTTCAGATCATGCCTTCAAACAAAGGCACCCATAATTGTAGACATTTATCAAAAGGCCATAACTAGCCCCCTATCATGTCAACTTAATCAATAATCAATTTATAAAATATCATTACCTTAATTGAAAATCTCTAGCTATTTCCCTTGTATTGACTTTGAGGACAAAACTGCAGTGTAACATCAGTAAGCCAGTCTTTGTTCATTAACACAGAATTAGACTGTAAATGATTCAATATTTACAAGTGGTTACATGCTACAGAAAAGAGTAATCTGCAGTTGTAAATATCGTTGACTTCTCAGCAGTCTTTCCCATGCTGCCTTGAGCCCATCCAAGCATGCAGGAGGCGCCCAGCTGCACACTCCTGACAGCGCTGCTCCCGGGAGGCCCTCGCTGGAGACCACTACCTGCTAAACAATTCTCTTCATGTCACAGGGCTTTACTCCCCTCAGAGTGATATTTAAAACATACACACACTCCCCACCTATTATTTACCTACGGCCCATCCCATTGCTGAAACAAAGGCTTGTTTTGTGCAATTAGCTTAAACAGAAGGTGAGGGATTACAGAGTTGGATTTAGGATTACTGGCTCAGTATCTCATTCTTTGCAACAGGTCATCGCAAAATAGGCCAAGTTCAACTCCAATGGAAATGCCTGCATATGTGATTTCAAGTGTCTAAAATTTTCTTTGAGACACCATCACCTTTCTTCTATGAGATGACATACCAATACCTGTTCTTATGATTTCAGCTTTTTATTTGGAGAAATTAAAAAGAAGCCAGAGATGATGACATGCTGGTTGACTGTAAACAAACACATAATGGAAACATAGTTCAAAAGATATACTTGATCCTCAGGATAAAACTGCAGTTGTGGTACAGTTAACTGCTTACCATTTAATACTATTTTTTCTGCATATCAATATTTATTTTAATAATACTGCCTCCTGTACTTCGGACATAGAGGACCACAATTTCAAATTTTGGCTTATCTCAAGTTTACAAACTCTAGTGAAGCAATACCCATTGCTTCCATTCTGCAGTCCTAAGAAGACAAGGAAGTGCTACGTATTGAATCCTTAAAACTTTGCCCACTTCAGGTTTTCCTTATTATGATACACTGGAGCTCACTTTATTCATTTATGAAAGTTACTGCAGGAAGATGGGAAGGAAGGTTAACCTGAAAACATATTTACCTTTCAAAGAATTTTTTTCAGCCAATTTATACCAAAGTACAGCATAAACTTATACTAGATTTAACTATTTTATATTTGAGTGATCTTTCCAAATTTTCCTTAAACATTTTTTTCTAAAAGCAAGTGACATAATACCAGAACAAAAATTTTTACAAGAACTACCGCCCCCATATTATCTGGTAACCTCATATTTTCTATCACAAAGTCTATTTCTGCAAAACAGAGTGTGCCTAATGACAGAACAGATGACAAGGGCATGCTAGCTCTGCCAGAGGACCACATTTTTCTATCCTTCTCTTAAGACGTGCAGTGCTTCTGGACACATTTTTGTGAACAAATTCTCAAACAGATAAACTGGACAAACCAATAGAAATCAGGATATGTTCTGCCCCACAAAAGGTTTAAATACCTCAACCAGATTTTACCATTGTTGTAAATGTGGAGGGGAGGGGGAGCACCTGACTGAGGACTAGCCCCTCTTTTATGTGCTGCATAGATGGTAACCTTTACAGGCAAGGCATGGTGGGGACGTACAGTTAGTGACTGCAGACATCCTCTCACCATCAGATCTGCTCACATTACGACAGAGAAGACTATCATCTCTGCACAGAAGCCATACAAATGACACAACAAATTCAAGAATGGCAGCACACTCCAGCATCTCAGAACAAAGCAACTTGCTCATGTACTTTTCAGACTACAGCTCTCAGGGTCTAGCAGTGTGTCAACATAGGGTGTCCCATACTTCAAAAGGCTTATTCCACTCCACGCAGTGCCAAACAACCCTTTAAAAAAACACCCACAAACAAGATAAAGAACCTTCCTACTTAATAACAAAATACTGCATTTGCAACTTAACCATAAGATGAAAATCTCAGTGGCCAGCGTTGCTTTTCCAGCTGCAAGATTCATTAGCCAAGGATCAAATGCTTGCCTGTGTCTGAAAGGTTTCAGATTGCCCCAAAAATGCCCTGGGAACAAATCACATATTGTCTGAAGCATCTCATTTTGCTGAATGATGAAACCATCTGCTAACTGCAACATTTCACACTACTATCACACAAATGACAGAAAGTGTGTTTCACTGCAGGTCACGATTGGAAAACACTGATGGAAAAGGACTTCCAGAAGATAATGGAGAAAACAAGAAAGTGAAACACCTGCTTTCTCTGAAGGGTTTCCACCTATTTAAGTCCTTGTACTTCTGCCTCTTTCTATTAAAAGAAATTATTGTTCCTGAACACTATTAGTGCATGTCTTTTTTCTTCTTTTGGAGATACCCCTTTGAATGTCAGAATGAATGTGGAAAAGAGATATGCATGCACAGAGCAGGAGAATAACTAGGATTTGTTTTGAGAGGTATCATCATTTCAGAAGACAATCAAAAAAGCTTGATTTCTTTAATGTTGTTCTGTATTCTGTGCACCCATATTGGTCTTTGATGCCAATCCCTAGGGAAAAAAGAGTGTAAGTAAGCACTAAAAATAATAATAAAAAAGTTCATACCAGGTCTAACCCCTTTTCATAACACAGTGACAAGGCTACAATGACATAGGCTCAAGCAAAATGCGTACCTGCATTGAAGCACAGTAGTACACAGCAGAAGTGAGGTGTTATTTAATGATACAGCTCAAGAAAAATAAAAAATTTATATTTATGAGCATTTCCATATCCTTTAATGGTCACTACAGTTTTTCACTTGAGGAATTCATGAGAAAATTTCTTGTAACATATAAGTACATACTTTTATATCGGATTTTGATTTGAGTTCAGGGTTAAAATCAATTTTCAAAGTGAAACAGCTTAACTTTCCTCTCTATCAGAACTAGATGACACAATGAAGAGTAAAAGGACGCTTGTCTTAATTTCCCAGAAGATTTGTGAGATTTCTTGCATATACTGAAAAAAAATCAAGAGGCAACATCACGGTTGCAATAATGCAGCATACTTGCCGAGTTTAATGCGGTTACTGGTTTTGAAGCAAAAATTTCACATGGATCTAACTCCATCTAAACTTGCACATGAATACTGGTAGAGAAAGTCTACAGAAGCTATATTATTAAACATGTCACATTGCAAGGTATCTTAATAATTAAACAACATCACCTTCTTGATGCAGAAAAGTACTGACTGAAATTTAAACATAGGTATTCCAAACAGAAATATATATGAGTAACCATTTGCTGCAATTAACTGAAGACTGCAGAATCAGCAGCAAAGATTTTCTTTTAATATATATTTTTCTGCTGCTGCTTAGATAAAATCTGCAAATTTTCTCATTGATCAATATCAAAACAGAATACTGGAGAAGTGAAATCTTAAGAACAAACAATGCATAACTTTGGTTTTAAATTATAGGTCGCTACTTTTTTCCTAGATCTCTTCTCCTCTTCATCCTTCCCCCCTCACAGACCAATAATTTAGAAGAAGATGGAGATGATCGTTTTCACAAGACTGTTTTAAAGGGGACAGAATCTTTTTGTTCAGAATCCCTTTTAGGATTCCTGTGGTTTCCTACTAATTTAATTATTTGCATTATTTCTTTTACATGAACCTCAATATAGTGAATACACATACTAATTAAAATTGCCTACCTGCCTGGAGTATGTAATTATAATTGCAAAAAGGCTTACAAGAGTCTTATTTTTCTCACCAGCAAGCAGACTCATGGTAGAAATAACACATTCAAATTAATATAATTGACTGACTCGATGAAGTCATCAACGTTTTCATTCAAAATGCAAGGAAAAAAACCCTTAGCAAAACCAGGAAGACAGATATATTTGCAATTCTGTTCTTCTCTAGGACTTAGTCTTCAGCTGGTGGGTTTACCTTCGAAAGATACCTCAAAGACCATGAATCTTAAGACAAGCCTTGAGAAAAGAAGAAAAAAAAGTGGGAGCTCAAAAATGGCTAGAAATAGTTTGTGCCCCAATAAAACAGTTGGAATATTGACACTGGAAGAAGCCTTAATTCAAGCCTCTTCTATGCTTAATTTGATCTCAGCTAGCATCTTTCTCCTTTCATTGTGTTGCCTGGTATTTTTGATAGCTTAAATAATCATCGGACAAGGGTGTTTTCAGAAAACTGAATGATAGTCTTTAATCTCCTGGATGAATGCTGCAGTCACTGAACTATTTATATAAAGTGGTCCATGAAGAGCTTCACTTACTCTTTTTATGCTTTATGTAGGATTCAGTCCCACAGGCAAGGGACAGCAGAAGGCTCATGCTTAGTCAGGTAGCTATCGGATGCCCAGGGCTGAAAAACTCGGAGCCTACGAAAACAGAAATTCAGACTTCAAAAGAACATTAGTGTTAGAAACTGAGGAGTAGCCTAGTCTGGGCATAAACTGAGCTGAGGTAGAAGAAATCCAGTTTTAGATTTAGATATTTAAAGTGTCTAACAGATGCCTTTATCCCTTTAGGAATGAAGGTTTGTGCTGTTACCACAGTATTAAGTTACACTATTTCCACTTGATGGATACCTGTAAATACAGCATAGTTCCAGTGATGATCACATAGTGAACAGTACTTGAACAAAAGGGGCTGCACATTTTACAGCCCTTTTCAAGGACACATTTAGCATCAGAGATTTTCATTTGTGAAAGCTCTGAGATATACAATGAAAGGATGTTTGCTCCAGGTTGTACATTAATGTAAACAGGGCTCCCAAGAGTCGCACAGTGGAGCCAGCCAGTGGGAAGATTGCACTAAGAAAATGTGATGAAGAGCTGCAAGTATTCACACTAAGTTGTTGTGTGCAGTTTTAAGATCAAAGTTGTTTCTAGAGGGAAAAGGTTGGGATATCACTTTTCACCTGCCTCTTGCCACTCCTGTTTCCAACAGAGAACTGCAGTTCACACTCTGCAAAGGACGAACACGGGCTGCCCTTGTACTGTTATCTGGCCATACAGGAAACATCCCTCCCCTCCTCCAGCCTCAAGCTGCCTATGTGCTGTACTGCCCGAGAAGCACACTGCTGCCCTAGTTGCCCACTTCCACATCAGGAGTTTGCAAGACCTCCACAGGAGTCCCAGAGAGCCCCAGCAGCTTTACCTGGCTATTAACCCTACACAGCCAAGAATATCCAACATGCTCAAAATCTTGTTATGGGCAAACAGGAAGCATACCTCAGATATCAGGCCAAGAATTTAGTATTAGTATAACTGAAGTCTTATCAGGCTAATCAAAGAATTGTTATTTGTCCAGATTTATTTATTACAGAAAATGAAGAGAGAGAAAGGAATATATTATTTAGGAATATATAAATTTATATTATACAGTTAAAATTGTCATAGCACACTACCTGGCATCTCCCCCTTTCTCTGGCGTTACGCTCATCCTCCCACCACTCCCAGGGCCCAGTGTTGCTGGCTTCCGTTCAGCAGGGGGAATACAGCCAGCAGCATCAGCATCCCGAGTCCTTTGCTAAGAGGAGTGTGATGGTGATCTTCACGCCAGGGTGCACTTAGGTCATTTTTATGCATTTTCTAACATGTTTTTAAACCTTGCTCTTTCTTAATTGGTCCGCATTTACACTATACAGTGCATTTTACATGCTCGGTGCTTGTTCTTCATTTTCTTCATTACCCCTAAAACCCCAAAAAAACCCCAAAGTAAAACAAATCAGGTCATTAGAAAAATTGCTGTTACAACAAATCGAAGTATAAAAAAAGGCTCCAGGCATGTCATGACAAGTTCATTCAAAGCAAGTGTGGCAAGCCTCAGCCTAGAGGTCTCGTAAACTCAGCACAAAGCCTGTGGACCCCCTAGCAATGGCAACATTGCATTTATCAGTCTACAGGGCTACATACCCCTTCCCCTCTTATACAGACACTCTAAGCAGCCCAAGAGAAGTCCATCCAGGCTTCCTAATGCAGCTCACTGTCATAAAATGATACTATGACAGTACCAGCATGCTCTGATTTGGTAGCCACGAGCTCCACAAATCATGTGTCAGCTAGCAGGAGTTAAACAGCAGCAAGTTTCACTCATGCACTACAGGCATACCTTGTTTTATTGCACTTCCCTTTATTGCGCTTCGCAGATATCGTGTTTTTTACAAATTGAAGGTTTGTGGCAACCCTGCATCAAGCAAGTCTATCAGTCAGTGCCATTTTTCCCACAGCATGTGCTCACTTCGTGTCTCCGTGTCACATTTGGGTAATCCTCGCAATATTTCAAAGTTTCTCATTATTATCGTATCTGTTATGGTGATCTGTGAGCAGTGATCTTTCATGTTACTATTGTAATTGTTTGGGGGCACCACGAACCGCACCCATACAGGACGGCGAACTTAATCGGTAAACGTTGTGTGTGCTCTCACCGCTCCACCGACCGGCCGTTCCCCCGTCTCGCTCCCTCTCCTCAGGCCTCCCTAGGCCCTGAGACACAACAATATTGAAATCAGGGCAATTAATAACCCTACAATGGCCTCTAAGTGTTCAAGGGAAAGGAAGAGTCGCACATCTCTCACTTTAAATCAAAAGCTAGAAATGATGAAGCTGAGTGAGGAAGGCATGGCGAAAGCCGAGACGGCCCAAAAGCTTCGTCTCTTGCGCCAAACAGGTAGCCAAGTTGTGAATGCAAAGGAAAAGGTCTGGAAGGAAGTTCAAAGGGCTACTCCCGTGAACACCCGAATGATCAGAAAGCGAAACAGCCTTGTTGCTGATACGGAGAAAGTTTTAGTGGTCTGGACAGAAGATCAAACCAGCCACAACAGTCCCTTAAGCCAAAGCCTAACCCAGAGCAAGGCCCGAACTCTCCTCAACTCTATGAAGGCTGAGAGAGGTGAGGAGGCTGCAGAAGAAAAGCTTGAAGCTAGCAGAGGCTGGTTCATGAGGTTTAAGGAAAGAAGCCGTCTCCAGAACATACAAGTGCAAGGTGAAGCAGCACGCGCTGATGTAGAAGCTGCAGCAAGTTATCCAGAAGATCTAGCTAAGAGAATTGATGAAGGTGGCTACACTAAACAACAGATTTTCAATGCAGACGAAACAGCCTTATCTTGGAAGAAGATGCCATCTAGGCATCTCATAGCTAGAGAGAAGTCAAGGCCTGGCTTCAAAGCTTCAAAGGACAGGCTGACTCTCCTGTTGGGGGCTAATGCAGCTGGTGACTTTCAGTTGAAGCCAATGCTCATTTACCATTCCAAAAATCCCAGGACCCTTAAGAATTATGCAAAATCCACTCTGCCTCTGCTCTATAAATGGAACAACCAAGCCTGGACAACAGCACATCTGTTTACAACATGGTTTACCGAATATTTTAAGCCCACTGTCGAGACCTACTGCTCAGAAAAAAAGGTTCCTTTCAAAATATTACTGCGCATTGGCAGTGCACCTGGTCACCCAAGAGCTCTGATGGAGATGTACAACGAGATTCATGCTGTTTTCCTGCCTGCTAACACAACAACCATTCTGCAGCCCATGGATCAAGGAGGAACTTCGACTTTCAAGTCTTAAGATTTAAGAAATACATTTTGGAAGGCTATAGCTGCCATAGATAGTGATTCCTCTGATGGATCTGGGCAAAGTAAGTTGAAAACCTTCTGGAAAGGATTCACCATTCTAGATGCCATTAAGAACATTTGTGATTCATGGGAGGAGGTCAAAATATCAACATTAGCAGGAGTTTGGAAGAAGTTGACTCCAACCCTCATGGATGACTTTGAGAAGGTCAAGACTTCAGTGGAGGAAGTAACTGCAGATGTGGCGGAAACAGCAGGAGAACTAGAAGTGGAGCCTGAAGATGTGACTGAATTGCCGCAATCTCATGATAAAACTTTAACAAATGAGGAGTTGCTTCCTATGGATGAGCAAAGGAAGTGATTTCTTGAGATGGAATCTACTCCTGGTGAAGATGCTGTGAACATTGTTGAAATGACAACACAGGATTTAGAATATGACATAAACTTAGTTGATAAAGCAGCAGCAGGGTTTGAGAGGACTGACTCCACTTTTGAAAGAAGTTCCCTTGTGGGTAAAATGCTATCAAACAGCATCACATGCTACAGAGAAATCTTCTGTGAAAGGAAGAGTCAGCTGATGCGGCAAACTTCATTGCGGTCTTATTTTAAGAAATTGCCACAGCCACCCCAGCCTTCAGCAACCACCACCCTGATCAGTCAGCAGCCATCAACACTGAGGCAGGACCCTCCATTAGCAAAAAGATTACGACTCGCTGAAGGTTCAGATGATGGTTAGCATTTTTTAGCAATAAAGTATTTTTTAATTCAGGTATGTACATTGGTTTTTTTAGACATAATGCTATTGCACACTTAACAGACTAAAGTATAGTGTAAACATAACTTTTATATGCACTGGGAAACCAAAAAAAATCATGTGACTCACTTTATTGCAGTGGTCTGGAACCAAACCCACAATATCTCTGAGGTATGCCCGTATATCCTTGGGCTGGGGCACAGAAGGAGAGAAAGGCAAAACCCAATGGCTGGCTCAGCTGCCCCAGGCATCCTGCTGCCAGGGGAACTGCAGGAGGGGAATGGGCAAAAGTAGTGACACCAAGAATAGTGACACAGCATTGACCCTTTGCTCTCAGGCTCAAGTGAGCAGACAAAAATATCTTTCATGAATTTTATAAAGTTTAGTTTTTTTATAAGTTATATAGAAATTCAATGTGACCTCATCCGGGTGCCAGCAAAGTGTTAGGACCACAGGCTTCTACCAAAGCTGTCAGGGTTGCAGAGAAATAAAGCCAGGTGACAACCTGCAATGACAGTCAAGTTTTCAGATTTCTGAAGAGGCTGCAGTCAGCCTCTGTTCGAGAAATAGCACAATATACCAAAAAAGGAAGATGGCATAAAGATGCAAACGAAGTGACAGCAAAAAAAGAAGACATTTTTAATTTGGTGAGGGTTTTGTGAAGGGGAAGAGAAAGAGAGAGGGAAAGGTTTAAGAGATACTTAAGTACTAAGCAGCTGTACTACACTTGAGGAGGAGGGAGACAAAGGAATGTCCTCCATGAGTTTTCAAAATGCTGCTTTCTACTCCTACGCCCTGCTGCAGTGGGGGGTATTGTACAGAGGGAACTGTTTCACCCTTATCTTAACCATGGCAGGAAAGGGATCTTTGCCTTTTGATAAAATTGCAAGAGGTTAGGTACCCATATTGGATCTGCAGATGAGGAAATCCACTGGGGCAGGAGGGAAGGAAGAGGAAGAAGGAAGTGTCGCCTCTTTTGGTTGCAAGCTCTCCTTTAACTAACTTCCAGCGTGCTCCTGTACCTTGAAACTACCCTTGTGGAAAACTGCGTGTGCTGCTGCCATGACTGCAGCTAGTACCTTGCACTGGTTGTTCCTCTTCATTTACTTCATACTTATGAACTCAACATTACAAAATCAAATGCAAGATACCATTGTGTTTAGCAAGTAACTATTTCCTCTAATTAACATCTCCTATTTTTGCCTCTACCTGCCCCCTGTTCCCGGTTTCTCCAGCCCACAGAGCCAAGATGTTAACAGACTATCACAGCAATGGGCACGGGAGCACCACCACGCTGTCGGTGGGCATCCTTACTGAGGGAACCAACACAGCGTTAACTCTGAGGATACCTTTACAATCACGGATGTGATCTTTCAGTACAGCTTCTTGATATTAATCTTGATTTGAATGGAGCACTCATTGCCTTCAAGGATATCCATTATACAACATACATACTAAATATTTGCATAACAGCTCAAGTGGATGAACCTGTTTTCAGATAAGAAGTTTTTCTGCACTAAGCACCTAATCACATGTTGTCCCTAAATTATTCTTCAGACTAATCCTTACAGAAAGGTATACAGATGAGAATGTCTTTTTTCTCCTAAAATCCTCACATATGCAAGACTGGACAAAAATAATAGCACATTTAAATACAATTAATAAAAATTTAAAGACACTGAGCTACTTTTCTATGTCACTTGTAAAAGCCACTTAGCTTTTGATTCACAAATGAAAAAAAAAAAAATCACTTCATAACTTAGTGCTGGATGCTTTAGAATATAATTTATATTATGTGAAAAAATGTCTGAAAATTGGGCTCACTCATACCTTCAAAGTAAAATATCTTTTGGACAATAATAACCACAAATGATTGCATTTGGGGAAAAAAAACCTACACCGACAACTATTACTTTTAATATCTTAGTTCATTGGAATGATTATTTGATATTTTAGAATTTTAGCCTTAATTTCTGAAAAACAGTTATTTAGGTGTAGTTAGATATTCCTCATAGTGTTTCAGATGATAGATTTATTCTTTTAACCTGCTTCATCAGGAAAAAGGAAAAAAAGGAAAAATAAAAGAATATGCCTGTAACTAGCATAAGAAATCTTTAGGGGCATTAGAGTTTTCTCTGTAAATTTTAAACTGCTTATTGCTGTTTACTGAGAAAATGTGTTTACTGGCTAGGGTTGTGCTGTAGTATTTGTAAGGGTAATGAGCTATTCAGTGTCTATCCTGACTGAGCTATTTGTGCCCAGTTAATGCATTTTAAACATAATTGACAAATTAACGTCTCTGACTTTTTCCTATTATCATTATTAAATAGGGAAATTGCTTTTCTAGAATCGTAACCTTATTTATTTATTATAGTAAACTTTTCTTCCAACACATTAGTTGGCCTTGTTTTCCTCCCCATAAATCAAAATGAAAGAAAGAAAACACACTCCCCCGCCCCGCTTATGATGTTTTATTTCTGTATATTTCTTATTTAGACTATAAAAATCAATAAAATTAGTTCCACTGTTTATATTCAGATTCCCTGGAGTTTGTCTTATCACTGGCAAAGGTTAATATGCATTTTAAAAAATTGCTTGAATCGTTCAAAAAATAACACAATGTGAAACATGTCTCCTGTTTATTTCAATGTTGACTTCCTTTAATAAAAGCTAATTTTGAAACAACTTATTTTTAAATGAAAGCTTTTCCACTAAAAAATAATAAACTTTCATCTCTAAAAGCTCATAAGAACCTTGAAACTACTAAACATCACTATGACACCCTAACTATTATGTGCAGTGGCTGAGGTAACAGAGAAGCAGCAGTCAGTTTTTCCTCCAATTTTTAATGCCTTAGTATCACAATAACAAACAGAAGCCAGCAAAGATCAGATCCTCTCTGACTCAGATGTCTACTACTTTCAATGGCCATGGATTAGACTTTTTGCTATTTATTTTGGACACACATTTCCATATGGCTTTTTTTGCTGGCATGCCACTCCATTCAGTGTGCTGCAAAATGATGTTTTTAGCACCTCTTTATGTATTAGGTATTCCTAATCTGTACACAACTCAGGCCTACCCACTCTTTTGCAAGGCATAACAGAATTACAAGACTGATGCCTTACCACTGCAATACCAAGAATCCTATTGGCATTTTGAGCCTTTCTGCTTTTCTGAAAATGCATCCCCTCTTTGCAAAGCTTTTTCTTAAAATGCAGATGTGGCCCAGAGCCACCTTTCTCCATTACATATCATAAAAACTGTGGGATTCCACATTTTCAAGACAAGTTTCTCATAGAAGTAACACTTGTCAGTTCCTGAAAGGTTCCAGCTTTTAGCCAAACACAGACTCCCATATCAGTTCTTTACTGCAAAGCTTGGTGGTTCAGAAATACATTTAAGATTCACCTGTATTTTATAGTGTCAGAATAAAACAAAAGCCAGCTTGTGCTTCTGCTGGAGAAATTAACTTGAGCTTTCTTCTGACTCCACAGCAAAGTACATCTCAAAGCTTTTCGTCCTTACTAGGTCTTTAGAGCCAAGAACTTTATATTTGGGGGGGGGGGAATCCACAGAAAAAAATCAAAAAGGAAACAGTGGTCTAGAAGTCAGCTAGATAGCAACAACACTTTGAAAAAAGCAAACAAGCCTAAAACACTATCATTTTGAAAAGAATCCATTTTAAAAACAAAGAAACAAAACAACATGTGTATTGGTCACTTGCGATTCAAATCATTTATACTTAGCATCTGTAATGTTAATACTTCCATAAAGAAGGAAAAAAAAACCATCCAACTTACAGTTCACCAAAACAAAAATGCAATCAGAAATTGATTTTTAATTAAAGGTTTGAATCATATACCATGCAGCAAATAAAATGGTTGACTTCAGTTGGGCTGATATCCTTTAGGGAAATATATTGTATATTTCAAAATATTTGTCAAATGTGCAGGAAATATAATGTTATGGGACACCTACTTTTGCTCATACACTTCAGGCAAAGGAGGATAGAGATTCATAGAGGCTATGAAGTCTAATTAACACACTGGATCAGGGAAACTCCTTTCAGGTCATTGTTTAAAGGTCCCCAAAGCTCTAGTGATGCACGCATAGGAGTCCTATCTTTCCCGGAGGACGTAAGGAATATAAATGAAGTTTTTGTCACAAGGTGAAAAGGTTTCCATGTTTTTTCCTTGTCTTTTGCTCATAAACCGTCGTCTATCCTTCATTTTTTGCCATTTTCTAGTTGAGGGATATCCAGGGAGAGGTTTGCCCTCTCCTCGTGTTTTATTTGGAAAAAAAAGAGCTGGAAATTTCCTGAAGACACAAGGAGCACTGCAACTGAATGACTTAACACTCAGAAAGAAGAATTCATGCAGCTGCCTGAGATCACTGAAGCACTATGAGAGCTATGAGAGTGTGAGTTGCTTGTCACCTGCTCAAGAAACAAAGGAGAGCTTTCCTAGCAATTCAAATGTAAAAATAAATAAAATACTCCGTAACCTGGAATTATAATAAAAATAAATAAAATTCTGTAACGTGGAAATGCTCAACTTCCATTCCTACAGATCAGCAAATGCATTATGGTAGAGCTAGTGGAGTAATTCCTATGAATTCTAAGTCCATTGTACAGACAGAGAGACACAAACATATCCTAGCCTTTGTAGATAAAATACAAAAAAAGACTTTGCTGCTGTGTTGCTATATCCTTTGCCCCAAGAAGGGGCTGTGTTGGGTGTCTCAGTTTGCACTCACCTAGCCCTATAAACAAAATTGTAGTTTACATCTCATTTCCCAAAGTCACTGAAAAGTTTTCACATGCCACCAGGAGGACAAGCTGGAATAGCTGACACAAATACGATCAAGCAAGCCCACTACACTGCGTGATCTCAAGCTTCTCCTGTGCTACAGCTGTTGCTTTGCTAAGTGATACTTGAGTATCTCTGTTTTAAAATGCTTGAACCAGCATAAGTGCCACTTCATTCCTATGTGATGTTTTCATTTGACAGGACAGGTGCTCTTGCTGCACAATATTTCAAAAAATAACTTTTAAAATATGCATTCATCAACATCTGTCTTGCTTTGACTTAAATGCATATTTGAGTAGCTTCTTTAAATACAAGCAAAAAGTTTTCCACTTACTTTGACCTTTTAAAGAAGCTTCGTGGGACCATATGCCAAAAAAACACTTTTATAGAAAAGCAACCTCGACTACATAAAAACAAGGGGCACTGGAACGTGAGCTGTGAGGGGGAAAAAAAAAATTAAGTGTCTGTAAAATAGAGAACAACTTAAAAACAACGTATTTTTCAACTGACAAAATTTTGAAATCTTTTTATAAAGGAGATATCACCAATATGTTGAGTATATTTATTTTTCAGTTATAGGCTAAAATAAAACATGAGCTTTATATGCATATACCTATGTCAAAAATACCATAGCTTCATTTGAGGAACCTTATAATTTTTTTTTTAATTATCAGCTTGTACAACTTGAGTTGTGCTGCAGTGTTTCACATTCTTCCTAACAGGGACTGTTAGAGGTAGGCAAATAACTTCCTTATCTGTCAAATTTTAACACTGTGTAGTTTCATTTATATGACATTATCCACCCCAAGATCTTTTAAAAATTACACACAAAATATTTTCCATCATTGAGGAGATGAGGAAGAAGAACTGCATGGGAGAACATAATACCACGACCAAATAACACTAAAGGAAAATGAAGGAAGAAGGCTGTCTGAAACTAAAGGGGAACTTAGTAAGTGCCATAGCACTAGTTATATACTAGAACTACATATAATTTTTTATAACTGGAAATTTGGATTACACAATGTAGACTAAAAATGATGCTTTAACCCCTAAGAGCATGCTAGTATCTTAAAGAATCACCAGCACTACTTGCTGCATTCATACTGTGTTCCTGAAAGATATTATTTTCATGTCTATATAATGAGGCAAACCCACAGAAACACATGCATAAAGAGAACAGCACATCCAGCCCAGCCCTACTTTGCACCTTCAGTCTGATAGGATGACAGCAGATGATAGTATAGTAACATCATTACACTGCTGGTGATGACAGGTAACAAGCAATTAGAATCCCAAAAAATCAGAAGTACTTCTTTTCTCCAGAGTAAATTGACTTCTCTCACATTATTCAAGTGAAAATACAAGGATTTCTCAACTTCCATGGTTCTTTCAGTCGTTTCACCAATGCCAATATTAGAAATTAATAGCTCTTCAGTAATTGTTTTCAACACTGGATGCTTTTGTATATTGCTGTTTATTTGCGAACTTAAACCTCCACCGGAGAAGGAGAAGTGTTTTATCTCGGTACCAATGGGAGGCAACTGTTAAGACAGCAACAATTTATATTGTTTCTATATACGAGATTTCTGGGAATTAAATATATAGTATTCTTGCGTAGCTTTATGTGTTATATGACTAATGATGTTCCCACTGAAGTTCATTGCAAAATCCTTTCTTTAACTTGAACATTTTTGCTTATTTCGATATACCACAAATGCAATGGAAACAGAGTCATAAAGCAGAAAATGAATTAAAATCATACCAAACTGGTCATGTTAAATTTAGTCAAAAAATGTTTTATGATCTACAGTAGTCTTTCTCAATCCACTCATGTAAAATTCAGAGTGTTTTTCAAAGGTAGGATATTGTAATGCAGAATTGAATTGCTGATATCACCAACCTCTGGATAAAGAAATGTAAGGACCCTGCTCTCTCAGGAGGCTTCCTGGAAGATACAGCTTTGTTTCTATTACTGATTATTCATCCCACTTTACAGTGAGAATGTGCGTTAACTCATCAGTGAACTTGCTGCATCTCCGGGAGAAAAAAAAAATCCAGATTTTTCCCAGCATGCAACAGTAAAGTCTTGTGAGAACTTGAAGGGGCAGAGTTGATCTCAATGATATTCTGAGAGCTAGCAAACAGACATAAATATATATTCAGAGCCCAAAAGTGCTCCCCCCAAATACTAAAAGATATCCTCATCCCATCAACCTAGCTTAGATGTGCTAAATACATGCTAAATGGATTACATAATATATTTAATGAACCTGAAGGCTATTGGCCTTGTTCTAACTTAACACCCTTGGCGCAGTTGTAATAAATTAAATTTGCAAACATTTCTATAATATAAAGTGTTGATTACACCAAGATGACAAAAATAATTTAAAATATAATAGAAATTAGAAACACTGACAGACAATAAGAAATGATATTCAGTGAGGAAAAACGTGAGTTAAAACATTTAATGGAAAGCCCGGTACACAATATGAAGGAAATTATATAGACAATCTTACTGAAGAATGTACAGAAGCAATAACGGATAGAAAAATCAAACAAATTCACAGTGAAATATGGCATTGACAGAGGCCTATAGAAAACAGTATGTGTTTGGGTTTTTTTAACCATGTTGAAGTATAATAGTCTACACATCTAAAGTGTCATGACTACCAAAAAGAAGAGGAATTACTTGCATACTTAAAGATTCTTCTACAGAACACATTTCCATTATTTCTTTAGGAAAAAAATAGATTAAACAGTAGGAAACACAAGCTACTCGCTAGATATATTAATCTACTCAATAGTCTTTCAAAAAGTTGGTTGGAATTTCATAACTTGGATAATTTTAAACTAGATTAGGCAAAGCACTAGAAACCATACATTATTGTAAAACCCTATTTTGGAAAGAGAAGAATTAGAAAACCTAATAAGTCTTTATCTCTCACTAAATTTTAGAAAATTATTCAAACTATAATATAAACAGTATAAGAAAAAAAACCTGAACAATTACTTTCCTTACATAATTAATTTTTTGATTTTATCTTCTATGAAACATTAGCAAATACTGGTATGCAGTATGTAGATGAATTCATTTTTAATACTGCTGTAGACATCTGAATATTTAAAGGGCTACATTTTCATTAATAACAAAATGATTTCTTACAAATCAGCCCTTAAAAGTCTCGTCCTGTTACCTGATACCTCAATGTCTGATTTGAATAAAAATAGATGTTAGAAAAAGGGCTTTCTCACTAAAATTCTTTTATCAATGCGCTCATACACAGCATCACCCCTTCCATGAGTCAGCTGGTTACCAAGAGAAAGATTATGTAACGTGAACGTGGTAATATTTTTTGGTGTTTTCACTTCGATGGCTCATTTTATCCTTTTACGCTACCAGGCATAAACAGCACTGCTTTTGGCATCTGTGCATTCTGGTGAACCTTGTTCAGGTCCACAATTAGTTTTGTCACGGGTAGGATAGGTAAATCTCCTGTGTTGATTTGCAAGAAAAATTCCCTTTCTGACTGGTATAAACCAGCTGGTGCCAGAGGTAAGAGTCAGATGGAACTGGGATGCCAGGTCCTGCCACTCTGGAGGGCTAAGAACAAAGCAGAAAGCCATGCGCTTCTCAGTAACTAAACTCTAAATATTTTGTCCACACCCTGCTATGCCATTTTTGTTTTCAAACTGCTGATTTTTTTGACCCCACCATCCACGATCAGTACCTGATGCAACTATATCGGAATATCTATGCCTACAGACTTTTCCCTTGAATTACAGAGAATTACATGTTTTACACTACCGAGAATGTAAAAGAATACATTCTTTTACTGAATGCAGTAAAAGAAAGGGAGAAATTAACCTTATTGTTGTTTCTTAATAGGCCATAGGGCTTCTTAATTCTTTCTAATGCCCAGAGAAGAACTTTAGTTCAGAAACTACAACATTATTTCTATAGATTGCTTCAGACCCTGAAGTGGATAATTTACACAGAGCCTTCTATCAGTACCTAGAGAGAGAGACGCACTGCTTTAAGATGTTAATATACCATGTGCATAACCTTTCTAAAAGTCTCTAGAAGCATCAAAAACATTTGGGCTGCATTATTATAAAATTTAAGTCACTGGCCTGGAATAAGAGGTCATGGATTCTATCCCAAGGTCTGCTACTTAGCCTAAACACTTCTCCTCTTCCCCTCTCTTACACTTTATCTTTCTTTTTGAATTATAAATTTTTCAGGCGGGGACCATCTATTATGTGTCTACACAGTACCTAATAAATAGGACTTTTATAAAGAGATGGCATTTTGAGGCATTAACAAAATATATATATTTTTTTTTAAGGCAAAATTACGTAGCTGAAATCACCACTAATAAGCATTTATTATGCACAATGAATAAAGAGAGAGCTCTTTCCCCAAAGAACTTAAAATCCTCAAGACAAGTGTACATGAAAATACACAGGAAGCATGTGCTTTTTTTTTAATTAACTTGAAACCATCTAAAATAGCTTCAGCTAACTGCAGCTAATATTCATAATTGTCAGTTAAACCATTTAGAGTGTACATATTGTTACATACTAGCATGGTAAGTTTTGACATTTACTAAAGTACACTAAGCTTATAAATTTTGATATATCCTTTTATAAACACAGAAGTCTTACAAAGCTAGGCAGAAGGTACAGCCTTTTCCTCAATGTTTTCCACCACATTAGAAGGTTTTGTTTATTTGTTTTTAAATAGAAGTCACACAGGTTTTCCTGTTGTCTCCAGTGAGCTTTGACTCAGGCCCATAATGAGCCCTTAATATTTTTAAGCACACACGCACCGTTCTCTCTCTCTCTCTTCCCCTTGTAATAGTCATTTACAAGTAAAATCACAAACATTTCATATAGCAATCCTAACCAAGACAATCAACATTTTAAAGCTGAAAGCAATGCTCTCAGAATTATAATATAACATGGCATTTCTTTTTTTTGTAACAAGGCATTTGCTCTACATTTCATCCATAGCGATTGAAAAGAATAACTGCTTTCAGTTCTATCTCTAGCCAGAACATCAAGAGCAAATTCCTCTCAAAATTAAACCAGTCATATACCATACATTAGAAGGTTCAATCCTAGATTTGTTTTAAGTCTTGTTAACAACAGGGTGATTGGATATTATGCAAAAAGAGGTGCTTTTTTGCTTTGCTTCCTTCTCATCTCCAGAATAGAGACTTTCTAGAAGCGTTATGATAGTGGAATTTTAACCTTCTTTTCCCACTCCTAGAACCTTTGAGTAAGGAGATGCTAGTTCTTGTATTACATGGCTGACATTCAGTTTTCCTATATGTGTTCTGACTACATCGGTATTTCAGTCACATGAGCCAGTTGATAATTTGGTGGTGCGTGACTTACCACTCATTTGTTTTCCTAATGGCAATTGAGCTAGTATTAGGAAAGCATTTGCCACCAGAAAATGGAAGAGGTGCTGGGGAATATGGGCTTTAGATGACAAAGGACTTTTGAAGGTTTCATGTAAAGGCATAATAACTGAGGCTTATTATATATAATGCACTACCATACAGAGCGTGCCAATACCCTCTAGTGGAAGCATTTGCTCATGTTTATGCCACCCAGTATTAGCTGGCATATGGAGTCCTGTCAATCTTTCTTATAAAAGATTCTCCTGCTTCATGTGATAAATCACCACACTTTTAGAGTGGTGGTCTCCATGTAGTCTCCACTCTATGTGTGAGGTTTATTTAACATTGTCCATAGGCAGCTTCTCCCCCTCCGAACACATGTAACGATAAAAATCTTAGTCAAGTTTTCTGAAACACTGTATGCATTCATATGGGATAATAAATAGGTACAGCCCAAGGCAGCTTGACACTTCTGTATTTATTCCTTTCTATTCACCAGCCTAACAATATCTTCTGTTATCACAAAATGACTTATACAACTATGTTAAGCTCATAAAGTGTTGAAGAGGCAGCTTGAATGAGCCAGACTGGGGGTGAGACAGAAGCTTCCATTATCAGCAAAGAGGGAGAATTAAAATTGATTGCCATACATAGACAGCTTTCTGAATTGGTAACATTTCCTTCAGCTGCAAGACAAAAAAGTCCTCGTGAACAAATGGATATCCTACAGCTTATCTTTCATCATTTGCTATCAGCCAGCAGAGAGGAAAACACCACCCATCTTACTGGCTTGCAAACAGGTACTTACTTGTCAACTGATGTTGTAAAGTAGGGATTCTACATAGCATTCCCTAGAACTATTGCACATATTTCTAAATTTAGCAATTGTGCCTTCATAACAGCAAGAGACTGTACTCTGTTTTTATTTTGAGGAAATTATGGTCTTCAGCCTGAAATCCAAAAGCAAGGTTTTAGAAAGGCAACTAAACTACATGCATTTGTGTTTTAAGGACAGAAGGAAAGATCTTGGGTGTGCATAATATTTTAATCAAACTTAAGAATGAATTCTATACCCATGAAGTATTTATAAGTTATTTATTCATATGAAAACACTACAAAGAGAATGAATAAATGGTCCCATTGTACTAGGTGTTTTTCAAAAACATGGTAAAACAGCCTTGATCACAAATAACACACAGTTTAAATGTCACCCAAGCCTTTACCAGCATTTTCCTGCAAATATATTATTTTTTTATTAAGCACCTTAATTTCTTAAGAAAATAGACCATATGCTTACATCTTATAACACCATAGTTGCACATATAGTGTTACAGAACTATCATTTATATTGCATCAGGTTGTCTACAGTGAATAAAAACCAGTGGCCGCCTTCTGATTACTTCGTGGCCTAACTAGACAGAGCTCAGATAAAGGTTGGGTTATCATGGAAAAATCACGAAGTATCAAACAGTAAAGTTAAATGAAATATTGTGTATTCCATATATCCCCAGACCTTAGCGAATACACTGTAATTTGAAACTGCTCATGGCATTCTGCTCTAAGAGGCTAATGCCCTCCAAAGACAAGCAAAGATATTTCTTGGTGACTCAGCCCAATAAAATATCAGATAATTTTCCATTTCAGGGTTAAAGTCAAGTCAGAGGAAACCAAAGCAGGTTCTGGAGGGAGAACCAAGAAAACAGAATAAGGTAAGGGCTCTACTTCTGTCATGCTTCAGTATCAGTGAGGAAGCACTTAGAACTTGGTGCAGAAACTCCATATATTTATGAGTAAAAAGTGTTAGCTGTACTTAAGAGTAAAATGGTGATTTAAGAGTAAAAAGACACTTATTAACAAATTCTGCCTAATTAATTACTACTAATAATGCAAAATGAAAAAAATAATTTAAGAAGTTATGTTATCCTGGGTTAGAGTTTTGCTTTCTTGTATTATAATCGCTTTCCCAATCAGATGTTTGGCCAAAAATAAAGTAGAAAGAGTATAATGAAGCATAATGTCTTAATTTTATCCCCTTGGAAACAAGCAGTGTTGAGATCTGTCCTCCAGAGTAATAATCTCCTATCAAATGAATAGCAGAATGACATTTAAGCAGGCTTCACAGCATGAAAAAAGCTAAGGACATAGATGAACAGGGATGAAATAGCACGGGATATTTCACAAATCTATTATACTTATTCATCATTGTTTTATTTATCATATGCTTCTCTAAGAATTCAGTACTTACAATTTTCTGTGCATGGGTATTTGTACTTCAAAGAAAAGGTACTCTTAGCTAAGTTTCTATTATACATGCAATGGTATGAAGAAATACATATTTCTGTCAGATTTATTTTCTCTAGTAAAGCAGTATATTAATAACAACATCCCAGAAACTAGCTTAAGTCCAAAGGAAGGATCCTGGGTGATTTAAGGCCAGGTTCAGTCTCTGTACATCTATTGTAAGCAGACTATCCATCACTATTTTTCACACATGTTTTTCTCTTGCCAGAAATTTCTCTTTGCCAAGCTGCCTCAGAGGAAGCAGGGAAATAAACGCATTATAAACATGTTAAATTGGGCAATCATAAAAACTTATAAGAAGCTAGTCCTGGCACACCTTGCAAGCCCACTGCAGCAGGAGGAGAACCCGCTCTCAGACAGTGCCGCACCAGCCCCTTTCTAGGGCACCAGTTCAAGACCAGCTCGAGGAGAAAAGCTGCACCCAAGCACGGCGGCTGCCTCACAGCCTGTTTGTAGCTCATAATCTGTTTTTACTAGGCGAGCAGCCACATCCCAAAGGCACAACTCGCAGCATTACTTGGCAGCAGCAGGACCAAAGTTTGGCCAGAAGCTGAAGGAAGCCCACGTCCAGCGTGCCAGCTGCGGGCCCAGCTCCCAGCGGTGGCCCCGTGCGGGGCAGTGGTGCAGGGAAGGCTGAAGTGCTGCTGTGGCTGCGCGGGGTGACAGGGACGGTCAGATGTGGGGGGCATCTGTCTGCAGTGACTGGGAACACTAACAAGTTGCTCAAAGTTAATTCTGAGCGACGGGAAAAAGAAAAAAAAGTGTGCCAAATGGGACACTGCAAGCCATCACCGAGTGTGTTGGATCCTGAATTATATGTTTCAGAAAGGCCCAACAGGAGAACTGAGAACAGAGATGATGGAAGAAAAGACAAGAAGTGCAAAGGGTGATTGAAAGGAATTTTTATTGTTCCCCAAATAAAATTAACGTTACGATACCACACAGCCTCTCTCAAATCTGCATTCCAGCTTCAAGCACACCACTTTGTGGCCATGAATATGGACACAGCAAAAAAATCTTTTCCTTCCTACATCCTGGCAGCAAACCAAAAATCAATACCAGTTGCCTAAGTAAAATCTCACCCTGACAGGGCCTCCCTGCTGGCTACGCAGCAATACTAATGGTCTTGTAGTGGTCTTTAGACAACACAGGGATGTCAATATAATTTTGTTCCACTTTTCTTGCTTGCCAGCTTCCATCTGCAACCAATTCATAACCCGGGTTACTCATACCTTTGCACAAATGGGCCGGCTCTCCACCTACACATTTAGCCGTCCCTTTCCTCACTCCAGTGCTCCTCTGATCACTGTGACAGCCTTTACACTATGTCCCTCCAAATCTGCTTTGCCTTTAATATTTCACTAAAATACCAATGAAAACTGCTTGGCCTCCCGGGAGTACAAAATCTTCTTTTCTTCTTCAAGCACAGTAGACAAAGCCTATTCCCATCAGACTAAACAAATAAGCAATAGAGTCAGAAAAATCAGGGACATATATTGGAGACTTCTCAATCTTAACCTCCGAACGTTTCAGAGATATTACTTAACTCCTTAAGGGAAATATTCGACTTTATGGAAAAAAACTTATACATGTATTTAGCCAAAGTGCTAGAAAAATACAGGGTACACCTTTTGGTAAACAACAACATAAATCATTCTAACGCCTTATGTCTCAACTATTTACATTTTCGACGCAGGTAGCTGTGCATAGAGAAACACAAATACATGCACAAACAGAAACAGCCCATGTATAAATAGATAAAGTGTAACCGGACAATAAACGTGCCTGCGAGGCGGGAGGGCAGCCGCCGAGCAGCGCGCCCGGCTCCTGCTCCAGGCGTGCTGCCGCCCAAGGCGGCGCCAGCCCGGGACGCCTGACCGGCCGCGACCGGCCCCAGCCAGCCCAGCCCCGGGCGGCCCCAGGGCGCCATAACCCAAACGGCGCCTCATCGACAAGCTGGGTGCAAAGAAAGGCCCGCTCCTGTAAAATCGTCTTAGTTAATAAGGCTGAGCATGCCAGCAACACGTTCTTCACTGGCCTCACAAGGCCACTGTGGGGATTCACCAGGGCGGGGGGGATCGTTCCCTGTTGTTTTCACTGGAAGATGTACGATGTCTCGCCGCAGCTAGGTGCCGTGCGGACGGGCTCACGGTTCCTCCTCAGGCCGGGAGGAGAGAGACGGCCTCCCTCCCCGCAGGCCTCCGCCTCGCCGCCCAGTGACACTGTTACAGCTCACAAAGATGTTTTCAGTGAACTAAAGTAAGTATCACATTCTGGCCTTCTATTCGGTATAAGCATTCTCTTAAAAACAAGGATTACAGTGCTGGGAATCAGAGTTCAGCAGTTTTCACTGCCATATGACCAACTTACCCCAGTTTCGCTCTTCCTCCCTTAGTCCGAAAGGTTTACACAAAGGTCATAACTGAATGACTATTTTCTCCACCACAGCACCAGTATGTACTACAACAACGCCGTGAATCAGTAACTTTAACATTAGACTTCAAAATATACAAGAATATACAAGATTGTGTATTTTGCATACACAATCTACACAGTTCCCAGCTCCAGATGAAATAAGCCTTTTAATTTTTCTCATCAAAAAAATACACTAGAGAAACACCAGCCAAACTTCAACATTTTCACAAACCATAACGTACTCTGACTTGCTGCTTCTTTTGACATCTTTAGACCATACCTCATGCAATATTGAAAGTCAACCATACACATCATCCAGCAGCATATTTCTATGGCCGGATGGAGCAAGAGGGCTTCTGAGGCTGAGCAAAGGGTATGAAAGTTAGCTGGGATGACAGCAGAGGTTTTCATGGGAGAGAGGAATGGTCAGCTCCTTTAACTCTTCTGTTTGCAGAGGCAGTGGTTACCAGAGAGAGGCAAAGAGGTAAGGCTAAGAGCAAGCTTCAGCAAGAATCCATCTTTATTTTTCAGAAGCACACAAAAGAAAGACCATGTTATTGGATACTGTTTTCTTAGCCAAAAGCAACAACACCCTCCCTTTAGCTCAGAATTAAACTATGCATATTCCAAAACAGAGAAACACATGCACCCCTCACGAGCCAGCCCCCAAAGAGGCCATTTCCTGCGTCTGGACTGGAGATCAGAACTGCTCCTTTGCAATTCTCTTTGTAGCCTCATCGTTTGAAACTCAAGAGTGTCACAAAACCTGTTCCTCATCTACCAAACTGGTTAAAAGCAAAGGCTTGATTCAGTTGCTCACACATAGGTGTAAATAGCATGAGCTTAGATGCTGAAAGGTATCCAAGACAGACACGGGATTTCTAAAGATGTGGGGGACAGCAAACCATTGCCCCTCTGAGGCAGGAGCTGGGAATCAAGAAGGATTTTTATTACAACTGAAATGATACAGGCAAACTGAATTCAGATTCAGTTGTTCAACAAGGAGTTACACAGCTAAACTGCGAGGAAATGCTAAGCCATCACTCAATAGATATTTTCTTTTCTACATGTCTACTTAAGTTAAAAAAAATAAAAATTTTAAATCAAACAAACTCTTGGTTGAAGAGTACATATTTCAACAACCAAACAATAAAGTTACTTGGTAGTAAGCCCTCCTACTCCACCTTTTTAGGATTTCTAACACAGTGGAAAAAAATTAGTTTATGATCTGACCAATAGAAGTCAAAATCATGAGCTAAACTCATCCAATTTGATTACAGCTCAGCATAACTACAGGAAGCATAGTCCTATGAGAAGGATGCAGGTCTAACAGTGGGAAGCTCAAGTCAGTATGCCTGGAGACACAGGCATACACTGACAAAAAGCGAATAGTAACACTTACAAATACAAGCATTACATACAAAGATTGTCATAAAATGCCTGACCTGGAAACTTTTTAATGCATTTTTTTAATTTACCTTATGCAAATTGGTTAAACATAACTGAATTGTGATTAAAATAAAGTTAGAGAGTGAAGAGGTTTGCTGCACTAAGCTATTTTGTCATTTCCCAGTCAGTGTAGAACCTCTAAGAAAGGCAAGCAGGGTTTGCCACTAACTCAGCATCCAAAATGTTTGAATCTCCCAATTCACTTTTCGCTGAAAGGTCCCTCTGCCCTCTCTATCCACAGAATTCTGAACCATCACCTTCACAACATGCTCAATTCAAAGAGTAGCAACATAATTTTTGATAGATGAACCACAAAGGTGTGAAAAATTGACAGCGGTCCATGGTACAAAAGTTTGAGAGCAACTGCTTTGAAGATTTGGAGTAATAGGCTCAATTCCTCGTCCTCACTCCTTCAGCCTTTTCTTTCCCCTCCCTATCCTCCACGCACCCACTCCAATCTCTAATTATTCCAGCTTCCGGCTGTCCAAGAGATGTGCTCAGATTCCTGAGGCTTGAGGGTCTGATGAATGCTTACGTGTCCCCTGAAATGGCACCTTCAGATTCAATTGCTAGTCCAAAATGAATCAGAGCCTCATGTATTTCAGAATTCATTCACAAGAACTGTAACTGCACTTGATGGAAACCTGATGCCAGTCGAAGCTGTAATCAAGGCCTGTAGAACTCGGCCGATGTTTTCCATGTTTATTGCTAACTATTGTTTTGGGCCAGATGAGTTGCACCACAGGGAGGAAAAAAAAATAATCCAGAATACTACTCTTCATTTCAAAGGCATTACCCTGAATTCACAATGTAGCAAGAATCAGAATCTGGCATAATGCAAGCAGATCGAGAAGACTAGTATCCTCTCTCTCTCAAATCTTTTTTTGCTCAATAGTGGACATTTTTTCTGTACTCCTTAGATTTGAATCAGCCTGAACATTTCTTCAAAAAAAATAATATATTTGTTATAATTTGGCCATCTGGCATGGTACCCAGAGCTGTGCAGCAGTTGCTTATACATCCAGGCATGGTATACAAAAGTAGTTTGGTTTGCATTATTTCCATAATTATGATCACTTAAAGAGTTTTACTGTCATTTCGTTTGCTGCAAGACATTTTTGACAAAATGTATGTAAATAATTTCAGAATACTATTGCTACATAAAGATATAGATTTTTAAAATCAGTTTTAAAAAAAACAAGGAAAATTAAAATTAGTATTCATGTCTTACATGAAATAGAAGCACAGGGAAAGATTAACACCTTGCAGGGAAGAAGTGGGAGGCACATGCACTATAAAGATGAGAAGACACTCAAGAAGATCGCAAAAGGAGCTAGAAATACCAGAAATTATGAATAGAAGCCAGAAAAAAATTGAGGCAGATGATAGTCTACAAGGATTCTTGTTGCTTGGATGGAAGTGATAGATATACACCACTCTCAAATGGAACTCAAGATTAAAATATGTTTGTTTTGTTAGGATGCACCATCTTATTTTGCTTCTTTACAACTTTCAGGGGGATCATGTCTTTCAGTTCAAAGTCTCTGTTAATAATATTCATTGCAGGCCTCCTAGCAAAACTGATCATAATGCCATTTATCTACAATACTGCTTTCAGCATGTCAGCATACAGTTAAATCATTTTGATTTGTGTTTCCTGTACAACAGTTATTTATCTTCAGATAAGGTGCTCCAGAAAAATTAGCAGACATCCCATTTTATTAGTGCAGGACAATATGATTCAAAAAAACTATTTATTCTATTTAAGCTTAGTACTATGAAATACACTGGACTGAATTGTCACTGAAATAAATGCAAAGTATTTCATATTTGGTCAAGTTCAGAAACAACATTCTTTTCTTCTTTGTAGGCAAAATAATTGGGCCAAATCCCTGACAAGTACAAGTTAGTCAAGTTCATTGAATTCATTCTACACTGTTTGCAGTTCTGATCTCATATTATGACCTGACTCAGGACCTATATTCACAGTGAGCTGTCTCAACTCCTGATAGGACAAGCTTCTTGCCTCATCACTTAAAATTATTGGCAATCTTCAATAAGCTAGAATTAGCAGCCAGAAGAAAAAAAAATCTTATTGCTCAGAAATAACATAAACCTTTCACCAAAAAAAAAAAAAACAAATCACCACAACTCTTTACTTTCACTAGTTTTCTTACAAAAGTAAGATACTTTGGAATGACTATGGAGTACTATTTCACAAAATAATAAACCAAGTATGATTCACACTGAAAATATGGACATTTCTTATTGAAAATAGCATTAAATTCTCACTGGGACAAATTTGCTCAAAAATTGTTATTTTGCCCTGGGCAAAAATGTCACATTGAATTCATTTGGTAAGTGTTAGAACTGCAACCTCTGTCAGACATGGGCAAGTTCTCTTGAAAAAAGCATGTGTAAATACTTGACAAATCAGCTTTAGTGGCTTTTTACATACATACTGATAAAATAAAAATATGCAATCTTCAAATATTCTACTGCTAATACGGACAAACTGAAAAAGCCAGCTTTGCCAGAAGACTTACAAAAAGACGATGTGAAAAGCAGTCTATGAAATTCCTGCTTGCACTTAACCTAGGACCAGCATGTGAAGCACATGTTCTTTAGTCAAAACATGGTGGCATATATACATACAAAATAGGAATGCAGACAAAATATTTATACTGTCTGCTTACATTAAGGGCAATTTTTCAGGAATCTGCTGTGTTTTTGTTAGAAGTCCAGCTCCGGAAAGCAAAAACAGTCATGAGGCTCAGGTAAAAGAAGGAACCTAAAGTATGGTACTCAGCTCAGAAAAATCCACAGTGTAGGACTGGTACAGGGAGCGGGTACAAGATTGGTCTAATACACTAGAACAGCACTGGCCTCTCTCAGAAGCAGGGATACTCCCCTGACTTAAAGCTTAAAAAAATACCCAGTTCCTCCACAGCAGGAACTCAGAAATCCAAGACGTACAATAAGAGGCCTAGGGGATTTCATTGACAAGACCGTAGGCTTCAGATTTTCATTCTAAAGTGACCTGGATATTATATTAAAAGAAAACATGCTTCCCATTAATTACAGTTCAGAAGGGGGAAAGTTATATTTGATTTTCTGTAAGTCCATCTTCCACTAGTACAAATTCCTTAGCCATGTCTGGACATGGTCTAAGCAAGGCCAAAAAGCCCTTGACATATTCAGTACTGAGTATGTAGAGGAGACATGTTTGCAGCTACAAGCTCAGCCTTCCTACACGTGTTAATAAGGTGTTTTTGATTAACATCTTGATATCCGTTACAGAACTTAGAACTGCTGCTGGTATTATGCATGAGGCAGAAATCTAAGAACAGATGGAATTTCCCCAGTTTAATTTCTAGTCATATTTTTATTCACTTATTTTGCAATTCCTAGAATGGATCTAGTCATGCCATCAAATACAAAGACATGTATACATCCCCACTACTTTTACAGTCAAATAGTTACTAGAAGCTTAATGGCCCAGATCTAGAATAATAGTCATTAATATTATGATACTCTTTCTTAGCATACTGTATTGTTATATTATTTTAATTTTAGATGAATACCTTAGGAACTTGAAAGATTAAACATTTCCAATCACTTCCACTGTTTATATTGTGCCCTTCTAACTCTTCATGAAAGAATTTTTATTTTACAGAATAACCATGTATACAGGGTTTTGCTGTTTAGTGTGTAAATTTAGTTTTAAGTTAGTGCAGTTCCAGTGACAACATCTTGGAATGTCAGACCTTCAATCTTACCTCTGAATATTTCAGAAGAAAGCTTCTGAAGTAGCCTCAATTCACTAGTTTCAATCAAAACAGAAAGGATGAACAACAACTTTTTATTACAACTTGATCTCTGTCAATAATTTTATTTCAAAATTATTCCATTAAAAAAAGTACACTCTGACTGCTATGATTTTTAAATTTTAAAAACAGTCCAAACTGAAAAGCAAATGCAGGAATTTCTCTTCTAGCTTTGCTCCATATGCAAACACAGACTCATAAAGTAAAAGCAGGATAAAGATGTGCAGAAGAAGAAAAAAACAAAACCAAACAAAACAGAAGGCTAGCCAAAGCCTAACAGAAAAAAAAAAAAAAACACAAAATGAAACAAAAATTTTAGCTTTGAGAATTCAGTGACATTTTCTCACTTCAATTGCATTTTAGCAGAAAAAAAGTTAAGTATCAGCTATCTGGCCCACAGCCAAGATGACCCTGTCAGCAGGATCAGATGCTACACTCATCCTGGAAGCACTTTGGATCTGGTTCTGATGGAACTAGAACACTGTGCTTAGAGCTCACACGCAAGGAGTCTTTCTCCATGAGGGGCAAACCGTCTGTGCGCCTCCCATAAAGGTCCACCCCTGCTATTGCCCCAACAGCTGGCAGAGCAGAAAAGAGCTGTCTCATAAGAGTTTAAAAAAAGATAGGTAGTGAGGACTTGCTTACATAATCTAAATTAGATCAGGTCACCATAATCCCTAGTGAAGGACTATACAGAAAACAGTACTGCCTGACAGAATCTAGTCTTAACTGCCTGTCAAGGAAAATACCCAGTACTCTTTATTTTAACATTGTAAGGAAGATTCACATTCTCTATTATAAAGTATTATCTTGCCCTTTTCCTGGCTGTTGTCTGCCACTGTGACTTAAATCAGCCTTTGCAAAGGTAGAAATAACATCTTGCAAAGAATCATTAAAGGTTATTTCCTCAGTTTTCCTACTGTACAGTACTTTACTATCTCAGGAGTAACTATGTAGTGCCTGACCACCAGAATAAAAAGCATGCCTATTGCATGACAGAGAATCTAAAGCCAAACTGACCAAAATAGTAATAATAATAATAATACCAGTGAAATGTGGGGAGAAAAATAAATAAATAAATCACTTTTTTACTTTCTAGTGTATTTGGAGATGCACTTTTTTATTTTAGTTGAACAAAGATCTAAGTTCATAAGGTTAGCTCTGGGTTTGCATGTACTCAGGAATAATCATCTTCTTAAGCAAATGTGAACAAGCAGCTCGGCTTCTTGCTTTTTATTCCAGTCTTTTGAGGAACAAAAAAAACAAGAAAAAAGAAAAAGAGAGAGAGAGAAATTCTGCACCCTCTCTTTCCTCCATACTTAATCTTTAAAAATGCAAAACCAGGAGCAGAAAGATGAGTTAAAGCTATGTGGCACTGCTCCTTCTCAGGTCCTGAGAGACGAGAAGAATTGCAGCAACCGCAGGAATATCACAAAGGAGAGGCTTGCTGCCTCTCCGAGAGAGGACAGCTGATGGTCCTGGAGCAGCTGTGAGAACTAGGAAGTGTGACCCTAAATTAACTTGGAGTTAAAGACAGTCTTGTAAGAGTTGAGCCAAAATAAACAAACATCAAACAGAATAAGTAAGCCAATAGCCAGCTTCCTGCCCCGCTTCCCTCTTCCCTGACAATAAGCAGTGTAAAAAGAGCTAGAAACCAACTCAAACAGCATAGCGCTTTAAATTCTCAGGACAATTGGTCCAATCTCATTCTTTTCGCTGATCCAGTAGATGACTTTCTGCGCACTTTTAAGCAGTTCAGACTCTGCTGACTTTAAATCAGTTGCATCAATTTATACTGGTGTGAATGTGGCCCATAAACTCAACGACTTCTATTCAGACAAACTGATGAGCAGAACACCACAGTAAGGTAGGCCATGTCCCACTCACGGCAGCTCCATGAGCTGTCGCCATGCCAGAAGGGCACGTTCCCACGCCTGCAGTGGCGGCTACGCCCAGCGGCGGCTTCACCCAGCGCTCGGCCAACCACTCACCTGCCTCCTGCGTCGCCCTCGGGCATGCAAGAGGCCTCCCCAAACAGCCCTGGGGGCTTCAAAGGGCAGTTGTTTTTCCTGGACTTGCCTCAGAAACTGTTTCACCTTGAAGAAACTAGTGATGTGTGAATCTCTAAAGGTTCAAAGTTCACTTTCAATTTGGATGAACCTCAAAGAATTCACAATTTTATTCAAATTACGCTGCTTGCCCAGGATCTCACAGCAGGAAGAGACTACTTTAGGAGATTTTTGATATTGTAACTTTGCTGTTCTAGTTGGAAATGCCGAGATCTGCTCCTGTCCTTAAAATGGAAGAAGCTTAACTGAGCATTTCAGACTATTAAAAACACACACACACACACAGTGTGGCCAATTCTGAAAATGGGTGCTGTGTGAGAGCAGTCCTAGTTTTAAATTTCTGCAATCAGTTTTAGAAGAAACAAAATAATCTCTGCCCTTCAAGGATATATTCTTTTCTATATTTAGCCAGCAGCTTTTTTTTTTTTTTTTTCGGAATTAATATTTCCCAAATGTTTCTAGTTCTATCAGAAACAAGGCTTGTATGTTTTTGGCCACTTCACAAACATAAACCAAAAAGCTCACTGGCTCAAGAAAAGCTTGTTTAAAGTCACTAGAGTCTTAAGACTTCACTTTTTATTTCACTCTCATGCCTAAAACCCAAAAAGCTATTTTAAGTGTTTTGAGTGTCGCTGTTACATTTCCTTTATGTCTTCCATCTTTCTATTGCTTAAAATGTTTTCTCCTCTTTCTTTAAAGGCCATGTTTCTTTCAGGTCCCCAAGAGATGAACTTTCATTATACACAAACACACAATCACTAAAATGTTTTGCATGTTGAGCTCAGACAGCAGTGTTCTACCAACCCCATGTCTCTCAAACCACACTGCATTTTACTGGTTCTCCCAGATTACCTGTGAGTCACAAGAAATAAATTCAGAATGATTCTCTTTTTCACAAGTGCATGATAGCCTGCATTTCCTCAAGCACAGACTCTTGACTGTTATTTTCATATGTATCACAAGTCTATAAGGATAACCTGAGACAACTTTTACTTACAGCAGCACCCTCTCTATGCCTGCTGTGTTAAATGCACTGAATAGAAAAACAAACAAAACGACACCCAACTCCTCCCAGAACACCCCATCCCAAAAATCAGAATCTTTGTTCCTCTTGAAATCTCTGCATCACCATTTGCTTAAGTTCCAAATATAAATTCAATAACTGTATAATCAGTGAGACTGGAAAATAAAGTTCCTGTAGATTTATAATAATCTCAACTTCTCTGAAAACAAAATATTTCCATGTTCCAGGATTTAAAATGTTGGATTCCTGCTGGGAATAGGGTTGAGGTACAGTCTCATGAATTGCTGCTCTTACTCTTGGGATTTATATTCATCAGCTCTTTTGGACTCCCCAGTCTGTATCACTCTCATGATATGATATGATCAAAAGACTCCAAAATGCACTGCAGCAATACATGCAACAAAAAGAAAACCACACTACCTCTCAGGAAACTTGGGCTGAGCTGTCTTTCTGGACTAGAAGAAAAATAAATAAATAAAATGAAAGCATGGAAACAGGCAAAATACTTTGTTTTCCTAAACACGTGAATTTTTCACTGGGGAGATGTTTTGACAGATGATTCTCAAGAATATTTATGGCACAGCTTGAAGGAACCAATATAGATATCATCTCATTACATACACACTATAAAGAACAGTCTTCATAGTAAAAGTTCACAAACAAAAACAATGGGATGGATAGGAGTAGAAAAGAAGTGCTATTATCCCTACAGGTACAAGGGGGTACAAGATTCCTACAGAGATACATGAAGATTAAGTGAGATGCTGTAAGGCATGAAAAGTATTTGACGGAGATAAGAACTAAGTCTTTCTTCTCACCTTCTGTTCTCCCCAACCAGTCTTAGCCACAAGAACATTCATCTTTCCAGAGTAACAAGGCTGGGCATCATCTTACAATTTCCTAATTCCAGATGCACGGACAGACTTGGAAAAGTTGAAAAATTAACTTTGAATAGCCTTGTTATGTTAGCAAGTGTTTGACAACACCAGTAAGATCTGAAAACACAAAGGTCTTTGCAAAGTGAGATGTGGTTAGTACTTTTAGACAGATTCATACCATAACATTATATTGCATTACAAAAAAAAGAAGCCTTGTGGTAAGACAGATATGGAAGGAGATGTAAAATCCACAGAGAGGTAAGGAATGGGGAGAACATTGATTGCAGAACCTAGGAGGAGAAAGAGAGGGAGAAATACACATGGAGATTTTCTTTTTTTTTTTTTTTAATCAGTAAAACAGCAACAAAAAAGAAACCTACCACCTGCACCACCAAATTGCCTTTAAAAAGGTCACTTATACATTGAAAACCTTAGCCGATTAAAAAAATCCCAGACTCTGCAGGAAACTTCCAACCTCTCTGCTGTTCACAGGTGCAGGTCTACCTCAAGCCAATTCAACTCAAGCCAATTTCAAGTTCCTTTGTGGTTTAATTCTACCGAGCAGCACAGCTGTAGCAATGGCCTCGTTATGTATATTACCTACTGGTTTCACACTTGAATCCATTTTAAAGTCCTCCATGGGCCTCCCTATTAGCTTAATAATGAAGAGTGTATCAAAGAGTATGTTGCTAAGTTGACTGAAAAATTCCAAGCACTCCCAGTGAGACAGAGCTGCTGAAACCATGGAATAACAGAGGTCACTGAATTCTGTTCTCATTGTGATATTGTTAGTTGTTATGTTCATGACCAAAACTTAACCAGAGACAGACAGAAAGGGCTGTGTTTTTGCATCATTGGTGACTGCAGATTTTCTACTGAATATAAGAATCAAAAAGTTAATCTAGGCTGAACAATATTTGCCTCCACTGTTCTGTACTTCATCCTAAAATCAGATAAGCACTTATTGTACATTAATTTCAAAAATTTACCTACAGGTAAGGGAGGAGAACATATAGTAATTAGAGCACAGTCTTCGAGTTATTACTGTTGTAGCTACAAAACAAAACGTGATTATAGCAAGTGCTTGGCACATGAAAAAACTTGATTTCATTAGCACTTGTACCAATAGCTGTTAAAATAAATAAATAAAAACAAATAAAGAGACGTTTGTCCAGACTTCTTTCCATATCAACAACTTGGACTCAATTTCAGGAGCAAAGTGAAAATTTCTATACCAAAGCACAAATATTGATGCATATTGTAGTTTCTGACTAGAGTCCTTGCTGCTGCTTATCTTCACTACTGCTCTTATCCACATTAGCTAGATTAATTCTGGCATCAAAGCTTGATTTTACAGTGTAGATCTGCCCTCATATTGTAGTCTCATTCTTCCGTACATCAGAGATACTTTAGAAGAAACAAATGCAACTTATGAACTAGAGCATGAGACAGCAATGATCAAAGGAGGACAGGAGTCTAAGTTTCAGCAAACCCTATTTACCTAAATGGTCTGCACTATGAAATGCACTACAAGAGAAAGCAATAGAAAGTGATTTTCAGAGCCATTAAGTGATGAAAAGATAAATTCTAAATCTAAATCAAAGACTCAGCACAAGTTCTGGGTTGATGTATAAGCAGAATTGGAAGTATACAGTAGGAAACCATTATTTTCTGAAAGGCCTCAGATGCCATGGTGAGCATGCCAAGTCCCTGAAACAGGAAACTGCTGAAAGATATCACTTTAGAGAAGCGTGTCATCCAAAAGATGAAATAAAGCTACAGGATTTTGGATGAGTTGTCACTGGGTGGGATGAAAGCTGGTGGACCAGCCAGAAGGCTATTCCAGCATGGTGGTTCCACTGAGCTACTGTCAACACAGATAGACAACTGACAAAAAGAATCTGATTGAGGTTGCACCTTCACAAAAAAATAAAATAAAATATCAGCCTTTCTAGCCATCTCAATTTTGTCATGCTGGTGGAGTTTGTAGAAATTACTGCTTAAGATTCAAAGGTGTATTATTTGCCAGCAGATAAATACCTAGTCGAGTGGTCTTCCAGCTTCCATTCTCCCACTAACTATCCTTGGTTCAGCATCATGCATTAGCTGAGTCTATCCTCCTGCATGTTAGTGCAAGAATTGAAGCTCTTCATCATGGTTATTTCTTTAAGAGATAGGTATAGCTTCAAATGAATAGTGATATTGTCTTTAAGGAACTATTGTACACAGCTGAGAGTCAACACAGTAGGGTCTGGCTAAAGAGAATCTAATATAAAAAAATGCACAGATAATATAGTATCTCATTTGAATTAATATAATCAATTAAGGTTTCTAGCAGGAGAATGAAATAATCTTACTTGCCAACATCCTAAATGAACAAACAAACAGAAGTGTTATGATTGGGACCAGCAGTGTGTTACTTATTTGCACCAGATATTTCAGCTGATGGTGTCTACATATCCCGCAAGTTCCCATGCTATGTGCAGGCAAAGTAAGAATTTTGTTGTAGGATCTCCTGCCTTGGATTTTTTTTTTTTTAATGTCTTCAAAAACTCACTAGAACAGTTGAACTGCATACACATGCAATTATTTGTGTAGCATACAGAAATGGTTGGCATCTGTTTATCATGGAAACTCAGACAACACAGTTTTGGAGAAAGCAAAACAGAAAAGAAGTAGAGAAAATTACAGATTTAGTAGTAAGCAAACATGTAGCATTAGAAGAAAGGCACAGCATAGCTTAATACTGTTTCAGAGAACACCTAGCCTACTGAGGGAAACAGTGCATCTCAAAAGTTGCCGTAGGGTTGTCATCTCTCACTTACGTAAATAGCCGAGGTTGGTGAGAGACAGAGAAGAGAAAAACACTGACAAACTTACTTCACCACAACAAATGAGAAAACTCCCAGCTGAAACAATATAGGCCCTCTTTTATTACTGGGGCAGATATAAGGCAGGAATTTCTCAGAGTTTACTTTGGGAAGAAATTGATAACAATGACCTGAAAGATTTTAAATGTATAACATGCAGTAGTGGGGAGAGTTTGGGGACTAAAAATACCATTTTATTTTTTCATTCCAATGCTAAAATTCTTATCTAGTACTCTCTAGACCTCCAAGTTAATCTATTTCTAGATTACAACATTCCCTTGACATCATATGAAGAGTAGGCTTCTGTTCCACCTACACATTGAGAAAAGAGGAGCAGCAATGCAAGACATCAGTTCAGCTAATGATGTCTCCCTGCTCAGTACTTGCTACTTACAGAGCTCTGTTCACATCATCAGGTCTCCCTCCTTACCCAGTGTAGGAGATTCAAAAAGGAACTGAAGAGAATACTCTGCAAACAGCAAGAAACCTATTTCCAAAACAAAACAGTCAGCTCAAAGAAAAGTGTCAGTCCCAGTACTGCCAGTGTTCATGGGTAAGCAGTGATGCTGTCTAGGCCTCACTTTTGAGACACATTCTTTCATTGCATTTATTATTTTAAAATGCTTAAGTTCTTATCCCATATGGCTGTGGAGAAAAATATTACTTAAGTGCACTTTAAATATTCAAAACCCAGAAGACAACAAAATAATCATAATTAGAAATTGGATTCCCTACACCCATTTGATTTCTGCATTTTAGCTGGTGATGTTGCTGGTTCCAGCTACCTCAGCTGATGATTTTCTCCAAGATCCATACAGAATCCAAACCATCATAACAAAAATTGATATCAGATATATGCCGTATAACGATTGGGGGGGAAATATTAACACTGGCATAACCATTGTCTCAGTGACTGAATCTCAGAGACAGTCATTGTTTCCCAAGGAGAGGCAAAGGGGCAGGAGGATATTATCTAGATATTATAACAGGAACTCTGGATCTGATAACAATGAAAGGAACCCATTTTTACATTTCATATTATCAGCTGAAACCAAGAGAGATATAAATGGGAAAACTTTTGTGGATAACAGGAGAATCAAGACCAACACACATTATTTAAGAATCTAAAACATATGAGAATATTCTTAAGTACATACATGTAAGTGAGTTCCTTGTTTATGTTACCTAACAAGTGGTGAGTAGATTCATGTTTTCTTTTCCTATATAGTAACAGTGAAAAATATAAATTGCATAATCTCTTTAAAACCAGCAATGTTTAAAGCCCAATTCCCATAGTCATGAAAAGGCTAGTAAATATTTTTATATACTTTAATAGCATCTGATTATAATTTTGTGCTAATTGTTTTAATCAGCCCAGCCTGAAGTCTTATAGTATTTTTCCATAATTAAGCAATACCACATGACAAGCAGTGCTTTTCAGAGCGATTATAGTACTTTCTAATGCTATGATAAACAAAGATCATGCATCTTAATTATAACCAATAAAAATTCCATACACATTTAATTATATGCTACAGTGAAATTCCCATAACTTTAAAAAAGCTCTGTCATGATTATTAAGATGTTGCTAATATGAGCTCACACTAATGGGCTGTGCCCACTATTAATGTCATTGCAAGTAGTTTACATCAGGAATCTGTATCTCCAATTTAAATGTTAAGGGACTGAGTCTTTTTCACTTATAGTGCAAGAAAAGGATAAAGCCACTCAAATCAGTGAGATTATGTAAAACTGCTAACTGGTGTATTACTACCTCAATCTCAAAACATACAGTGTAGAGCATAAAGAACTCTCACATATTCATACCCCTAGGTCATGTCAGGACAAAAGGGGAAAAAACAAAAAACAAATACCACAGGTACACGTTGTATTTGAATCAAATGGAACAAAATTATAGCACTTTCATGCGAATGAGGCTGATAAAAGATCATGGCCATCTTAACTTCTGTAAATCATGAATTAACTTTAAGGAAAGTATTAAAAAGGCCTGCTCTAGTTTAGCATATGAAATATGACAATATGCTAAAGTGACAATGGTCACAGTTCCCAAAGCTGTACTCCTAGGAATGTCTCTAGCCCTGAAGTGTTTATTTTGAGGAAGAGTAATGATCTACAAGCACTTAGCCATCAGAGTTCAATCCAGTCATCATTAAAGGATACCTCTACCATCACAAAGCTGAAAGTCTGAACAGATACAAGTCTTGCTTTCAAAAGATGAATTTAAATGCTGTTCCACAAATTCTCCATTATTAAAGCTTGTTATCCCCTCCCAGTGTGTATACAGCATGATACATACTAGATAAATGCCTCAAAGTCCTCTGTTTATGAAGCATACATATCAATTCTACCATTATTCACACAGATCAGAGACTCTTCTTTCATGTTTGGCAATGTACTGAGATAGGCTTGTGGCATCAAGTCAGCTGACATAAAAACCACTGTGCTAAAATAAATGTCTATAAAACAGTGCCTATAAAAATAATTTGTCGTATTATTGATTGCAATTAAAATCTGAATAATCTTATAATTCCTCTTATAATTAAGAGACAAATACAGGCATTAATTAGGCTTGCTGGTGCACTAAGTTCTTCACAAATACACAAAATGTCATTCTTTGGCACAATGAGCTTACAGAATATTTTCTCCACGCTTTTTTTTGCCATTGCCCACTTTTTCTTCACTGCTCCTTGCCCCATTTTTCTTTTCTGCCATTTAATTTTTAACACAGATTTTTGCAATACCGCTTTATTATAACTGCAAGAGCTTAGAAAAACATCCGTATGAAATTCTCTATTCTTTTAAGACTCCACAAGTTTGTAAAAAGCATTATTAAAGTCATAGGAGGAATGTCTAAGTCCCAACCAGCACCAGTTAAGAGCAAAATTCTGGACTTGAATTTCAACCTTTAGTAAGGAGAAGCAATCAACAGCTCATCTGTTCAGATTACACTCCTAAACAACAGCCCTGGTGATTGTAATGATTAAGTGACTTCTTTGCTGATCAGAAACAGAAGACTACATGTTCATGTCCCAAGGAGATTACAGTGTTTAAAAGATCTTAGACCTCTTCATATTTGGACCACTTCTTAGAGCAGCTTCTTAGTGCTTTCATGGCTAGCACTTCTCTCAAACTCTCAGTCACAACTTAGCACATTCCCTCAGGTGACCGTGCAATGTGTTATACATCAAAGTAGAGCAGTTCTAAGGAGAAAAGTAATGAATTCTTCTACACTGGGTTACATCTATGAAATTGTAATATTTATTTTTCTCTGACTACATGAATTTTCATTTATGAATCCCATATCTCCTCCTTTTTTAGAAGCTGCCTCAAACTTTCCGGATCATTTTGAAATGCAAGCCTGGCCTTTCTCTGCAGTTTCTCACCCCTTCTTCCCATTTCAGAACAATAAAAGTTTGGTTTCTTGCAAAAAGGTACCAGAAAAGGAAGATATTATAGTGCAGGCAACCAAATGCTTCATATCTTAATTTTAACTGGCAAGATGAAAAAGGCCTTGTTTCTGAAGGTTCTGCAAGTCCCTGAAAGAAGTAGCAAAGCACAGTTGCCTGAAGATTAATGGATTCTTCTTTAATCCCCTTTATAACAGATGGAGCACCATAGAATATCAGTTATACGTGAACCACAGCTGGCCCATCTCATTTTAGATATTCAGAGATTACTACTGTCAAATTCCTAGTCTCCTAAGAGACTAGGACTTACCATAAAAGAATGAGCTTTCACCATGATGTTATTTAAGTGTTACTAACCTAATCTCAAGGTTTTCTGGAAAATGAGCTTTTTTCCATTTTACTATATTCAGCCTCAGTTGTATTACCATTTTAACTATGAGTGCCTAGTTTTGCTTTTACAAGCTTAGATGTAGTTTCAACAGCCTTTAGGTGGAGTTAACTTCAAGTATACATGTACCAAATTGGAGTTAGTGATATAGTTTTGCTACTGTAAGAAAAACAGTAGATTAACAAGAGGTGTTAAATATACTTAATGCACACTATATTAGTCCAAACATAAGGTGATTAAGAATCCAAGGCAATCCTCACTTTACTGAGAACAGAAATAAAAGTACTAGTAGATAATTTTCTTCTCAGTAAGCTAAATCTCAGCTACTGTTCCTGCTGTGCCTTCAATGGCTAAGGACATCACTTCTCATTAAAGCCATTCAACTCAAAACCCCTTCGTACTACGATGAAATTGTATCAGACTATCTTTAAGCAAGTGTATGCAGTCTTTGGTGGGCCTAACAAGCAGGTTGGTGATTCCTGTTCTCAAACATGGATTTGCCAGGGAGGGTGAAATACAATGGCCTCCTTCTCACTGCCTCCTTGATACCAACATTGCCCACAACATGGGCAATCATTCTAATGCTCTTGCTCCAACAAAATTCTCTTTTCCAAGCCCACTACCCAGCGTCACAGATATCAGAGGACACCTCAAGTTTGCACAAGTCCTTATAGTCCTTATAAGGTCCATAAGACTTTATATCTGAGTATATAACATTCCTGGAATATTACTGGTAGGAGAACAGATGAGAATTTGATAGCAGTCGAAGAGAGGTATTACTTTCCCTCCATCTTATTTTAATATCTTACTCTGGATTGCACTTGGTCTATTTGTTATTTAAATTATTTGCTAGTATCAGTGAGGAAATTCAGTAGAACTTGTACCTGAACGTTTGCACAGTGAGGAACATAATGGATTTCCCTGTACTTGTAATAAATACGCTAACACTGGACTCTAGGAACCCTTACTTGAGTAACTGTTGGCAAAGCTGTTATAACTTTTTAGGGGGGTTGTAACTCTACCATTTCAATTGCTTTGGGATGAAATGTGACCCATTTTCATCGGAGCTGAAGTCTTTCTGGCTGTCTTTGGGAAACAGACTAGAAACAGAAGTTGTTTCTTCATTGTAGATGCAGTTTCTCATAGCAATCCTAATTTAAACCAGAAATATCACAAACAAATCTAAGAGGTGCAGACTCCAAGTCAAGATTAGTAGGAGGTTTAACTCAGCATCTGATTGACAAGTGTCATGTTCTCCATTACCAAAGAGAAAGGAAACATCTGTCAGCATTTTCAGGAAGGGACATCATTCAAACACATACTCCCAAACAACAGTAACAGACCTGCCTTTGGAAGCAAGCTTATTATAGCAGAGCTTGCCTGGGTTCAAAAAGCAGAGTTTGGCTGCTAAGAACCATCCCCCACATGTTCACATGTCCATTGCCAGGATTATCACAGTCCTACCCTGGAAATTTTTTGGCACAGCTTGCCCCAGCTAGCTCTTTATACTCTTGGAGAGAGCTTTAGGAGAAGCAGTACCTCTCCCACTCTCTTCCAAACTGCCTGAAAGGTTTGCAACAGCACCTTCCAAGCCAGGGAGTGTTTTTCTTACTAGAGTACCATGTAACTAGGAAGGTAGCACAACCCTGCACCGTCTTTAGCATGAGCACATATGCTAGACAGCCAACTCCCCTGTATGCATAGACTAGTGCACAGTTAAAGGCAGCACCCCCTCTATTTAGGTCAAATATGAAGACTGCAAGGTCCCTAGGTTTCTGGACATGCATAACAGTATTTTGATGCCCTGAATTCTGCCAGTCTGGAGTCACTTTGGCATGGACACCTTTAGAAGAGCACTTGCAGTCCAAAGGCAGAGAAAGGCCTTCTGGGGATGTGCAGTTCAAGAAACTGAATCTAGAGAAATGTCTTTATTCACCATTGCCCAACAGAAGCAGCTAATGCAACAATTCAGACTTCAACCCCACGCGCAACAGCAATTTTCTTCATTCATGCATTAATAATGGCCCAGTCTGCAAATAAATTACAAATTGGGCCCATTCTGCCTGAGAACTTAGCCCCTTTTTGCAGACAGAAGATCCAACCAGCAAAATACGCATGTACAAACTTAATTTAGGGCCCTATTTCTATGCAAATTCTGAAAGAGTTAGAGTTCCAAATTCATAACCCAAGACTGGATTATTTCTAAAGTTTGCATAGCTATCAAGCTACACAGTACAATGAGCATGTTCTAAGATCAAGCAGGTGCCTCAGGTTAAAAAAAAAAAAAAAAGTGTGCCCATGAGACATCTGCTTTACTGTGCTAAGGTTAGAAAGGAGACTAACAGCATGTGATGGCTGAAAAGCTTTGTTATTATTGGAATTCCAGTATGTGAAGAATAGGTGAAAAGTCTTGTTAAACACGTGTTTCGACTCCAGTCTTGTTTGCAGTACTATATTGACCCTAAATATCAGAGCAAATCTGGGATCTTTATCAAGTGTGTGCGTGTTTTCCCTTCTCTCCTCACTTCTGATCACTCCATGTGCTTTCATATCTCCTTTTTGCGTTAAAAAAAAAAAAAGGAAACAAACAAAAAAGAAAAAAATTGGGGGGGTACAGGAATAAAAAAAAGAAAAAAACACCCCAAAAAAACCCCAACCCTTCCCTGGTCACCACATTGCTAACCATAAACTGTTCTGTTGGGGGGTGGGGGGGAGAAAGAAACCAAACAAACCCCACAGCCCCGCAGGTAAAATTTATTCCCATCTTTAGAGGGCTACAAGCAAGCTATAGGTTTAATATCATCTACTAGGAGGAAAGCATTGGTGTTTCACTGGTTCTTTAGTATTGATATCTGAAACCCCAGCATATGTTTCCAAAGAGCCTAGACTTTAAAATCCACTTAAGAAAATAACGATAAGAGTTTTTATTTTACAACAATAAACAATATATTTTATCTGTATATGTTCACTAGAATTTGCCTTATCTTTGTGTAGTACCATAAATTACTTTTATAGCACCATAAATAAAGATAGGAGTCATGTCCACTAAGCAATTAATCACATTTCAGGATGATTATTGGGCTAGGAGATGGGTCCAAACTTTCTAGCTGTATCTTAACAGGAGTATTACCTGACCATTTGCTGCAAATTTCTGGTTCTTTGTACATCTGTATGCAATACACAAATTCCAATTCTTTCTGAAAGCTATGGTTTGATTATAGGCATCTAGTTAGAAACTAACCAAAAACACTTCACAGTAAGCAGAATTATTGCAGTGAAATCTGTTCAAATAACTTAATGCATTCCTATTTAGACCAAGAGAATTCATCATGCCCCCTGTTGACACTATGAACACAAAGAGGTTATAAAGCAGTATCTTCAGCTTTAGCAAGCAGTATATTTCTGGATCATTAGGCAGTCATCAAAGAAGATTTCTTTGCAGCCTTCCTCTTTTTTCCTTCTCAACACTTCATCCTTTGGTGACAAACAGAGTATATTGGACCAGCCTTACTCCATGTTCGCTTTTCATCATTCAGCAAATTACAGCTTACATGCTTCCAAGCTTCTGCAAGGTCTGTATTTGTGCCACTTACTCATACAAGCAGTTATAGTTTTCAATGTGAATGTCAGCCAGAAACGCAAAAAATGAGACAGTTAAAGAGGGAAAGATGAACAGAAGCTACTATCATAGTATTTTAATATGACCTAGAAACTGGGAATTGAAACAGTCACTGACTGTGGGAACTCAAGATTCTGCAAATCAGAGGGTTCATAATAGGCTCTGAGCACCAGGCAAAGTGTGACTGTTTATTTTGTAGGATAGAAGCCATTGCAAGAAATTTTTGCAGAGAAGAAAAGTTTGAAACACAATGGAAGCACCATTGCAGTAAACTTTGGGCCAAAGCTTTATAGACAGTTTTCATAATCAGAAAATATTTCAACAAATATTTCAACAGATCCGTTAGGACCTAGCAATGAGAGCTTGTTCCATGCCTACAAAGACCAAGCACAGGATATTTGAACATACTTTGACATTCTTTGTATGACAGTGTTTCTTCACTGTACGTAACATATAGCTGGACTCAATATCACCTGATATTTACATATACTCATATGCAAATACCGACACTCTACTTTTAGCTTTAAAAGAGATTTGCCAGCATTAGAATGGTCTGTCTCAGTCTTATGTCTTTTCACCAGCTATAAGGTAGCACAGAGTCAGACACCTAAAGCAAGATTTAAGACCAATGTGACTTGGACTCTTAGAAGAGACATAACAGCATTAACTTATTTTAAATATATTTTATCAGTTCTAATTTTATTTACTTTCCCCTTTATCCTCAAGCTATAAAAGTCTAAATATGAAAAAAATTTAAATACTTTTACACTTTATTTAAATAGGTAGAACTGAGGCTTTACTTTCCAGCCATCTAAAAGGATTTAGAACATAAATCTCAAGAGTCCAAGGCTTGATAATTTTAATATTATTACAATGAAAATGAAGCTACTCAGATCATTTCACATATCTGAAAATACCAATAACCTGAATTCTGCCAGAGAAGAAAAACACTGTCCCACTATTTCACCTTAAATAGCTAGGGTCTTGACAGCTCTCGCAGCAGCACAGTGAGGTAAGCCACAGATAACCATATTTTGTTGCCTCTCTCCTGCCCTCAGAATTTCATGTGCTGACCAATATCAGCTAAGAGGATTTCACCTACAGCCATTCCAGGAATAAGCTTGTGAGCCAGAGTTTCAGGCCCAAACCTCACAAAACTTTGCAAGGGGTTTTCACATTCTGAATTTAATTTCAAAGGCCAGTTCTAATTTGAATGCAATTTAGAGCTGACCAATAAATAAATAAATAAATAAATAAAGAGGTTTGAATATGTTACAATTTAGGTAAACATCAGTACTTAAGCCTGTTGCAAATAGCTCAGACTGCTATGTTCGCTTAGACAACAATTTTATAATACAGAAGTAAGGTTTGGGGTTGGATATCACAAACCAAGTCTAACAAATGTGGTTCCAGCACTGGCTGTGGGGAACAAATACAGGTATTGTATAGCATTCAGCGCTCAATTCTTCATCAGTCCATGGAGATAAAGACTTCCAGCAAATCTGAGTAATGAGTACATTGAAGGAGCCGAAATGAGCTCTTTGACAACAGACAAATATGCTAGCAAGAAGAAATTTCGCTGTGAAGAGTTCACTAAGTTATTAGATTTGTTTTAAAATCAAGATCTAAGGAATTTTTAAGCAAAGCCAAGGTAGTGTTCCTTACAAGTTCATCTTGTATTCATTGATTATATGATCTTTTGTTCTCCTGAAATGCTAGCTTCCCAAAGAATCCTTCAAATCCAGATTAGCACAAGGATTGGAGACTCTGGAACACCTGTTAGCCATAGATTAAGGGTTGTGTGTTAGAGTCATGGCACTTAAGACCAGCTAAGCTCTGTCATTTCTAACTGGTCTGAAAAAACTTTGTGATGGCAATAAATTAATACAGTCCACCCTCTTTAAAGTTCAGATTTCATTGCAAGCATCTGAGAAAGTCTCCTAAAACATGCATACTCTGTGTCTGTCATACACTGTACATCCAATACCTTCTAATAGAAGAATCTGCACAATTTTAGTGATAATTGAAGGAATTACTCTTTGTTTATTAAAAAAGTTCTCATTTTGAAAACCTCATAAGTTGGACATTTTCTGGATAAGTCATCTCTTGTGTTCAAGAGACTATTTTCTTTTTAGTCTAATAGCATCTCTTCTTGTATTTCTTTACTTCAGAATTATTGTATTAAAAAAAAAAAGCCAATGGCACAAGAAACTTGCTTGTTTTTTGTCTCCCAATCAATCACCTGCTAGTTGAAGAACCGGGGTCAGTTGTTTTCTATCACTATGGAGGAGTTTAATTTCATAGTAGTAAAACTCACCTCTTCACAGCAACAATTTTGATGACACACCAGGGTAAAGCCTGTGTAATATAAAGCAGAGGATACCTGCAATGAATACTCTTCTGAGGTCAAGGGAATTGAATTGCATAGAAAAATAAGCCCTCAAAAGCAGCATAATAAAGGTATTCAAGATGATGGAAGTGCTCAATAAAATAGAGCTTTAGATATTTTTATACTGATGAAATTAAAAAATTTAAAAGATCACTCACAACTTAAAAAAGGAGGAATAGCAAAACTTAAGCAGAACTATTAAGCTAGGTAGTTAAAATATAATGAATAAGCTACTTGTTTCAGTTATTTCCATAAGAAATATAAGCATATACACTGCAACTACCTAGAGAAAGAAAAGACTCCAGAGGATGACTTCCTGAATAGCCCAGCCAGCCAATATTACAATTCTTTTAGGTAGAATTTTACGCAGTTAAAAAAGGTAGTGAAACTTCACTGAAGTCACTGCTGCTACAGACATCCATCAGGGAGGACCTGACCCTCCTCTTGCAACAGAAATACCCCACCTCAGTCAGGCAGCACATCACTTCAGTATTCTTAATTCTATCGTTATCTTTTCTGATTAATATCAAAATTGCTGTTTGCTTATCACTTTAATATATGAAGATTTATGTTGTAGAAAGGCCCGAGAAAGACTTGATATTAAGATGTAGAAACAGAAATAGCCAAACATACAGAGTTCCATTTTTCAAGAGAATACCCTTTCAAGATATTTCCCCCCAGGGCCACTGTAACAGAATGCTGTATTTAAATCAGCAGGTCATGCACCAGAAGATGGTTTAACTGCTAATTAACACTAGATGATATACTGAAAATTACATGCTAATTAATTCTCAGTAGATCTAAGTGCCCTTCCTTCTATGTCATTTTCAATGAACATATTAACATGAGGAATAGGACGACGTTAATTACTAAATCATATGACAGACATGTGAAGCTATATTAAATAGTTGATGGAGGTTAGCTAAAAAGAAAGGTGTGGGTCAAAGTTGCCAACCACAGGCCATGGTATCATAAAGATACACACATTAAAGAAAAGAGGGCATATATTACCCATTCAATCTTCCTGTCAGTTTGATGTTGCTCTCTTATATTAGATTTTCTTGCAAGACAACCATTATTCAGAAAATGGGAGTCAGCTGCTCAGAATACAATAGTGAAAATCCCATAAAATGAGAGCAAGTAAATTGAAAGGAAATAATCTTGTTCTTTAAGAAAATGACAGTGATTATAGTTTTGATAAATTAACTGTTAACTACCCACACATCAAAACAGTCTGATAACAGCAAGGAAACTGGGCAGGCATGTTATGGAGGTAGCTAAAGAATCAAAATATCCCAGATATTGGTTCTGCACCATTCCCACTCTAGAAAGAAGCATTTTAACTCACTTATGTACAGCTTCATTAGCAGAACTACTGCTTAGCATCTCCTAATTGTTAACAATACACCTATACACACAGACATTGTTGTAGTGTACAGAGCTCTGCTTCACCCTTCCAGCACCTTTCAATGAAAACTGTAGTTCAGCTATAAAGGTTTATCCAACAATTATGTTTTCTTATTACACAGACTTCATATGGGCTCAGGGTCCATATGTTCATATGTACACACACACATGTGTGTATGTATGTATATATAATATATATTTATGTGTGTATGTATGTATATGTTTACATTGATACTATTATACCAGGGATCACTGGAGTCTTCTGAAAAGCTGTGCTCCAAATTAAGTTTTGGTCTCAGAGCTATTGTAGTCTTATAACATCAGTGGACTCTTTGACTACATTAGATCACAAGGCCAGAAGGGACAAGGAGCTTCACTAAGAAGAGTGACTGTAGCTTTCATACAATACATGTGAAATGGAATTTAAGACAGTCAACTGATGATGGTGCTACAAGAAGATCTTGACCATTCTGGCTGTCTCTAACACCCTTCTCATTCAGCAAGGAAACTTTTAATTTTTCTATGCCTCCAGTTACATTACCTCTACAGACGTGTTCGTTACCTCCCCTATGAGAGTAGGGCATAGCTGTTCTTCACTTCAGCAAACACTCGGTATTTGCACCACCACCGATATATTCCTACCAAGCCAAGCCAATGCCCCAGCTTAACTCGAAGAAACATTTCAGTTTTTTCAGAAATAATCAGTCGATCTTTATGTAGAAGATCCCCTATATGTCTATTTGTCTACTTTTTTTTTTTCATGCATTATTCTATTTGGTCTCCTACATTAAAATTCTAAATATTAAACAATCATTAAAGTTGACAGAATACCTTTGAAAGTATTTATGAAAAGGAACTTCTAGAAGAATGTCCTTTCTCCAATTCAGTATTGTTAGGTCTGTATATAAATAGTATCTTTTTCAATAAAAAGTCTTCTCTTCAGTAAACATTATTTCTTTGAATTAAACACCAGGCAGAGGACTACTGTGCAAATCATCTTAAAAAGCAAAATAATACCTCCACAATACATATTTTCAATGAGAACTGAGAATTCCTGCTTTATACATACATTGTAGCAAAGTCATTTGGGGCACCTACATTAGGAATTATGTTAGCACAGGCATTGCCAAACTTGCTAGTCTAATAAATTTCATTTGTAGGTAAGAGCTACAGGAAAGAACAATGTTAAGGGAATTTTGTTTGCTTTGAATAGTACAATAAATAACAGAATCAGGAAATTCAGTGGAGGGAGGCTAATAACTGAGCCTCAAACATTGGAGGACTAGGGTTACACTCTTATTTGCTCACGGGCCCTCAGGAAAGAAAGTTGTCTCAACACTTAGCCATCTTACAGAACTCACTAATAAATTGAACTTTAGCACACATGCAGATGGCTAGCTATCCAGGGTGACCGGGACCATCTTTTACAAGAGAATTGCTGAAGCAGACGCAAAGCCTGCAAGATACCTTCTCTCCACAGCACAGAGCACCAGCAAAAACTCATGATTCATTCACAATATCTCTTGTTGTAGACTTCTATATAATATGTATCTGAATAAGGCACTTTAATCCTGTATTACAACATGGACAGGATACAAAAGCCAGGGGGAAAAAATACAGCCAGTATTTTTCACCTTGCTAGAAACAATCCCAGAATACATGCTAGATTTAGTTTGAGACAGACCCATAGAAATTAGGAGTGAGAAGGCTTACAACATCTTCTTGAAGGTTAACAATTCTATAGCCAAAATAAATATCCAACATTGAAAAAACTTGAGCTTTTCCAGAGATATTAGCATATGCCTGCCATATATTGGACTAATTAGTCCTTTTAGACAGATGGAGAATACTAGACAGTCTAGTAGGATGCTGAATCCATGGAGGAAGAAAGAGGAAATTGGTGGCAGGGTGGGGTGGGAGAGAGAAGAAGATAATTTAGATTCAGCTGAATCAAATTTAGGCTGACCATTCACCTTAAATTCAGCTCCAGCTGTTGCACCTAGTCTCACTTGGGAACTAATTACTACATTAATTTCATTTTACTTTTTATGTTCAAGGTATCTATAGCAAAAGGGAAAATCCATTGCAGGTAGTAGTTATTATCTAGCTGGCCATAAGCCCCTGCAGTCAGAACAATCACTTTTGTAGAGATTGCTTATTTGGCAGGGTAGTCCTCTAAAACACTGATGAGCTTTTAAAGTAAAATAGAGTTTTCTAGTGTGTAATTACAACTCCTGCACAGCTGGGTGAGTTGACAGGTAGGTTGAGCAAGTCAACAAGCTTTGTAAGGTAGTTAAGGAACTGCAGACAGGTGGGACTTGCCATTATCACAGCAACTTTACCATAACTCATTGAAAGTATGTGCCTTACCTGTTTGTCTCAAATACTCAGTGGCTTCTACAGATAACATATGGATTGCATTTACTAAAGATTTTTGAACATTCTTAAAATGAGTAACTGAAAACATTGGTTCCCACATGCTTCTGCCTCCTCCATCACAACTTTCTCCTTAGGGGTCCCTATGCAAGAGACCCAAGTTCTGCTCACAGAGACTATTTTGTAAGCTCTACTTTAATAGCAAGTAACACAAAAGGGATTTTAACTTAGCTTCCTCCTGCACACTCCAAGTTGCATCACATGCATCACTGTCAGGGATGTGGGGATTACCTGTCTGTCCACTCTGTATAGGTTAGTAACTGAGAACAGTTAGCATGAAATGATGAGGCTAACTCATCAGCTTCCTCACTAACAGTGGATAGCAGACCCCTGTACATTTTACTCCTTAATGAGGAGACAGACTGAGATATTCTATACCCTCCCCACAGGTGCTAGGCAGAGAGACAGAGTCACTATTTCTACCCTCAGGTGTTTATTAAAATCAGGCTGCTATCTTTCAGGCACAAGTAACTCTGTTGGGATCTACGGTTTCTTGAACATACTTTAGTCTCTGAGAAGGACCTACTGAGGTACTTATGTAGGATTTCTGTATTTTTTTCGGCAGTTGAAAGAGATCTTTATTTCAATTAGGCACTTTTAATGACAAGTGAGCCAGTTTATAATCCAGAATTGAAGGAAGTCAGGAGGAGTTAATTCTGCTGCAGATATTTCACAGGCCTTTTATGAATGTGCATTTGCCACTTCAAAAACAAAAAAGATGTGGTTTAACTTCTGTTGGGGAAAAATCGGTGAGGGGGAAGGTAAGGAGGGAGAAATCCAATGTCCACACTGAATACAAGAATGTAAGTTACAGATAGATTAACCCAAACGTAATATATCAAACCTGATAGCATAGGAGAACCAGCTAAGCCTATTTTGGCCCTAACTGCTGGGGTTGGGAGGAGGATTAAAGGTCATCTTGCATGATCTTTCTTAAATAGATATATATTTTCTAAAATACAAATTGAAAGGCTTTCAGCATCCTCCAGTCATTTTGCATGCAATTAGGCAAGCATGAGATACATGCACTTTTGAAAGCTCCCAACCTTTACACATAAACAAAGCTTGCTTACAAGATTAGTATAAAATGCAAGATAATGTCTCTCACTTCTTAAGCTCATAGTCCTCACAGGAACAGAGATCACAGAAAATCAACATCAACAAACATCTTTTGTACCAGGTAAAGAGCAGGGGTTTAACCTTGAATACATAACATTACTCCATTAGGGGGTTTTATGCAGTTTCATCTGTAAAAGATCTAGTCTTCACTCTAACTTTTTTTTTTTTTTTATAATGCAGTCTGTGAGAGCACATCTACATGGAAATTGCTTCTGAAGATTATCATAATAAATACATGCCAAGTATATGGTACTAGCAGAATTTGCAATTCTTAAATATGAAGAATAGGATTAAGATATGGAAAATTAAAATTATTTCATATCTTGCACTGCTAAGCAGAGAACCAGCATGCTTTATTTTGTTTATTTAATGAATATTATCATCCAAACATCAACTAAACAATGGTTCAACCACAGCACAATAAGTGATATCACACTTTAATAGTAAGTAAATATTGTTTGCTACAAAAGAGGTACCCAATGAAAATAGGACTCCCATGAGACACCTAACCATATATTTTTATTTAAACATGCATTTTATGTTGATCGTTGTTCAAATATTTATGGGAAAAGGTAGTATCTTCTTAGATCAAATTCCATATTCAAGAAATTAGACAAGTGCTCAAGTTTCTGTTAGTATCTTAACCCATCAACACTACAACAGGCTATATCTTTAGTTATTGGGATAGTTAATAGTAAAAGTAGGAATTAGTTTCTGGACTTGAAGACTGACAGAAGAGATTGTATTTATATACGTATGAATTACTATTGTCTAAAACATGCAAACATATATCAACTACTTAGATCTTAAAATTTTAAGTTATTGAATCTACTCTGAGTAGGATAATGCTTTTAAATAAAACAAAGTTGAACTAGCATCGTAAGAGTAGATTCATAACCAGTGGATTTATTTGGCCAAATTCAGAGCAAACAGTTAAGACACGCAACATTTATTCGTATCAAGGAAAACAGATTTCCTGATAAAGATGGGTAAGTTCACATTTCTTTCTAAACTTAAAGATCTAGGAAAAAGATTCAAACACTCACATAAGCAGTGCCTCAGGATACACATGGCTTTTAGGGCAGGTAGCAGTTATCCGTGGTAACACCCCTGAGGGGTCACAGTGGCAACCTTTTAACGCAGTCCCCGCGTAGTACACAGGCTTGCTCTCCTGCCGGTGAGTCCAGGGTGATGCTTTCAGTCCCTCCAGCCTATGCACAACAGCCCCATTATGTCCCAGGCCAACCTGAGGAATTAAACACTGCAGCTTTCCTTTCCAGGAAGGAAAGGCTTTTCTGAAACAGGGAATCCTGTATCGAGCAACTTGCCCTGTGCCTACTGCTCTCCTAAATCACCTCCTGCAATGCATGCCACCATGCAGCTTTTCTGCCTTCCACAGTGCACCTGCCCTTACTCTGGACCCAGCCACAGCACCGCAAGGGGCCAATCTCCAGCAGCTCGGGCTTCGGGGCTCCGTCCCGCACCCCTCCAGGCACCGCCGTGGGGCAGGACTGGCTCTGCACAGGTGCCTCTGACCACCCTTTCAGGCGCTACCCCGAAAGCTTGGGGAGACAGGCAGGAGCTTGCAACTCTTCGCTCACAGAAAACCTGAAAATTACAGAAATATCAAAGCTATCAGTGTAACGCAGGACAAAGCTTTTGTGCTCCTTAACTGAGGAGACCTCAGTGTGAGCAGCAGGAGTTTTGCTCAGCTAAGGGCTAAAGAATTTGGCTTGGAATATATAACACTTAAAGTGTTTTATGAAGAAAAGACATTTATGAATTTATACTGTAGTACCAATTAGAGAGCTCTTATATACTAACAATTATTACAGGATATTTGACATCTTTTCCTCCTTTAATTTTTGCCCTCGAGTATGAGGACATTTTCCAGTGCAGGTTAACATGGAATTAAGCACCCCAATCTCACTGGCCTGTATTTTTGCACGAAAAACAGAAGCGTAGCTGCTGCTGTTTACTCAGGCCTAATTCGGCAGGGGCCTGCCTGGTAGCATCCTGGCAGGGAGTATGTGTCCTGCCAGCCTTTGAGCTCCTCTGCTCAATTTCTCTCCATCGCTACTATAACTCCTTAAACTTTGATTCCTGCAGGAATCAAATTTAATCTGTTTCAGTATATTTTATGCTCCACTGATTTGTTCAAAGCTGAATAAAAGTATTGCAGTACTTAGGCTTCCCATTTTATTTCCAGAACTATATTATTAGTAGCCCCATTCACTAACTAGAATAACTTGAGTCAAGCAGATTAAAAATCCAAGCTACACCTATGGTATTCAGTCTGCATTTTAAACTTATCCACTAAATTAAAAAAGGTCTGCATGAAAATGAAACCGATTAACCTATCACTTGTCTCACAGAAGCGTCTTTGAGGTAAAAGAGGATCCAGTCCTACTGAAAATCTGGTATATTTTCCCCTTCTTCACTGGAAAATACTGCTTCTATACCTAACTATTCTATTTCATTTAACAGAATACCCCTTGAAATAATCCTTTTCAGCTGATATGCAAAAAGCTAACTTTAATACATACTCAGATGAAACTATTTTGTTTTATTGATGCTAAAACAAAAAGGTAAATGCTTTCTTTTTTGTTTAATTATTATGCTATAACCTACAGATTTATTATTCCATATTACTTTTTTAACAAGATTCCTTTATTTCTTTTTCTAAACACACTCTGGTGTTATCTGAGTGAGCTTGCTGCTTTTAATACCAAATAAAACTGAGTAAAGGATGAAAATAATAAATATTTTATGCATATAAGAATAGCTTTAATATAACATGTATATTTGTATATATACATATATGAGATGATCAGCTAGTAAATATTTTATTCTGCTCTGTATAGGGTAGAATACATCTAGATGAGCTCAGACAGATTGAACAATAAAATGAACATGACAAAATGGGTTTTAAGTCAGGAAACAGAATAGTAAAGCAATTTCCTGAGTTATTTAAATGCTTTCATTGGAGAAATGTCATTACATACTTGAATTACACTGGAATATAATTATATAAACACCACAAATAACAATGCTTCACCAAGAAAAACAGAAGTTAGGAGAGGGGAATTATTTCCTGACATATTTCTTCATTTTAAGATCAGGTTCTGCTTGCTGTAAGAAATAAATCAAAAGAGAGGTTCTAAATTTACTTTAGGATTTCATGTCCTTAATACTTATGCACACACTTACCTTTAAGTATCTGATATGAGACTAGCTCCATATATTTAGTCTGTCACAGGTTTAAGATGGGCTTATGCAGCCCTTACTCAAAAGCCCTCCATTTAAATTATTTTGGTGAACTTAATCAGAATTTTAGCCTTAAAGCACTCCAAGAATGGTCCCCAAACAGTGTCATCTATTGTTTTTCCTATTCTTTGCATGACACAGAGGATGTTTATGAAAAGATTGCTTATTAGCAATTAATTGTAATCTCCTTTTCTTTTTATGGGCCAGGTCAGAGGAGGGATTTTTTCTTCTCACATTCTTCTCAAGTTTTGTATTATGTATGTTACAAAATGGTCATATGTATCTGCCAGGTGTGTCTAACCAAAATGAAAGGCTATAGAACAGATTATCCAAAAATTGAAAGACTAATAAATTATCAGAGAAGTTTGATTTACTTAAGAATTTTAAAGTAAATTTTACGAGTTTGACAGTAGTCAAATGAAAAAAGGATTGTAAAATGTGTAAAGTTCAACTTAGAAATGTTCATATCACAGCTGAGCTCAAACTTACAAACTTCTTAGTATCCATCTAACCCCACTGATTTCAGTGGAAATCCATAGAAATACCTAGGAGTCAAATTTTGACCCTTTTTCAGCCCCAAAATATCCATCAGAATGTGAAAGCCAGCTTTGTCTCTTCTTGCTTGCTTTCTCATCATCCCAGACAACCCTGATGCAAACCAAGTGTACACGTTATAGGTAAATGCCACTTTCCAACATATAGTGACAATATTTTTCCAGAAGGATTTTAGGCATACATTGTGAATGAAAAAGGAGGCCCGTGTGGAGATAATTTCAGTTTACAGACGTGCACTTCTTTGTGAATTGTTTCAAAAAAAAAGGTATGTTATGACAAAGCAGCTTATCTCCTGAAAGCAAGTTCTTTCTTAAGTGTAGCTTTTGGGAAAACTTAATTGCAAGTAAATGACAGGAAACTCTCTTCCCAAAAGTCTGTGGAACCAAAACAGATCCAACCCTCCTCTCACTCCTTCCATAATACTTACTACTAACATTTATATCCAGGGATTGAGTTCGAGACAAGAAAGAGTGAGTCTCAACAAATTCCTTTTTAGTCCAGCCCCTGTTACAAATTCCTGCATGAGAGAGTCATTTAGCATATTTTTTTCCCCCACAGGCAGCAAGCATTGCATTTCTAATAGTCTTCAGCTGAACTCATAATTGGTCAGCAGCTCTAAGAAATGTCGTTCCCAACATCCTATGTGCCTCAGTTTCCCCATTTGCAAAACAGAGGTAATAATAATACCCTTCTATCTTAAAGGGACATTATATTTGTATTATGTTTGAACATTTATTCTAACAGTTCTATGAAAAGATGACTATTCTAATGGGCAGCTTGTTAAAGCTAATGCAACAGAATACTTTTGGCAAAATGCAACAGATAAGTTATTTGTACCATTGTAAGTGGGGACAGTATGTGTATAAACTCCTACCTGTAATATGCACACCAAGAATAGCCAGCAGCTATAAAAGATAAAATATTTAAAATATTTATGAAGTTTTTATCTAAAATTTAACAATCCAATATTTTTAAATCAAGAACAATAGATTAGGGAAATGGTCTTGTTTCATTCATTAGCACAGATTTGCTGGTCAGCAAAAAACTTGCATCTCTGAAAACAAGGAACAAGCAAGTCAAAATTTCTATCTTTTAGGAATTATTTACTGTAGATTAGGTATATTTTTCTTAAGATTAGGAGTTATTTCAGTGCTACAGTACCACGTCCAATAGTTCTGTGTCTCATATTCCAATGTCTATCTGAATCAGATGCTTCTCTTGCCTCCAAGACCCCTTTTTGTAACCTTACTGGAAGGTAACAGTGACAGTCCATGCACAAAATATTATACAGAAGATTCATTTTCTTAATGACTTGGTTTTTGCAAAATGAAAATAGAAAAAAGTTTCAATTTTTTTATTCAAATTTTTTTTTAAATAAAAAGGTGATTTGTTTTAAAAGTTATCTTGAGTATTTAAAATGCTGTTAATCTATCCAAAGTCTTCAGAAGCTTTATTTCCTCTTATACAGAGATGAGACGCTGACATTAAAAGAAATGAAAAGAGAGTCAAGTTAGGCTACCATAATCCCTCAGGATAGGAAGAATTTCTGTTGAAGATAAATAAACCAAGTACAGGGGGAAGGGAGGTGAAGTATAATACCATTTGGGGAAAAAAATTAAGGCAATAATATTCTTTCCCAAACAATGGCATATACTCTTGGCCATCAATAGAAAAGAGCTTTTCCTTCATAGTACATTTATTTATATCCCAATATGAAAGCTATGCATGCACAGCAGGGAACAGAAATATTTGATGCATTTCTATTATGAAGAGAATCTATATTTGCTATTGTTAAGGATTAAGATTGTGCCTCTTCTAAAATACAGCTTGTCCTTAAATAAACCAGTCCACTCAATCAATAATGTCAAATAAAGTAAAGACAGAATTTCTGGAGACTCAAAATGTGGGGTTTGGAGGTAATTTATTTAGCACCAACAACATACTTGCTGCTGAATCATGTCCCAGCTACAATCTTATTTGTGTAAGCAACGACTTAACCATGCAGGGTGCCGAGCTCTGTGAGAATGCTGTTTGCCTGAACCCATTTGCAGGTGGAGAACCTAAAAGATGTGGAAAGACCCATGGGAAAGGGCTTACACACATAACGAACTTTTTTATTATCTCCCTACCCTGTTTATGTCTCAAAAAGTATCCTGTCAGAACAGATGAGGATCTGGCATGCAAAAACAGTAGAATAGTCCAGGCACAGCAATCAAAATTCAAAAAAGTCACGGAGCACAATGAAACTAAAGTAACTTTTGTGATTGGGGATACTGGACAATGGGGTTCAAAACAAAAATATTTCTTCCTCTTCAACAAATTGTTAAAACAATATGACATATTTCCACAGTGATAGGATGGGAAAGTACAAAATCCTTCATGTGTGTCTTCAGTTAACTGCAGTGGGACACAGTAGGAGTTTATCATTTAAATTGGTTATTGACTATCCTTTTCTTTTCCAATTTTCATGTAGCCTTGTGATAGTAAAGCACAGTCTGTCTGCAAGTTCCCCAAAAGTTTTTATGTTAGACACACTGGGGCAAGAGCAAGTGGAACACGACAATAGAAAAAAAAACAAAGGCCACATAAATATAGGATAAGGGTAGAGAAAAATCACATCAGACTCAGGGAGCTGAGAACAAGTCTTCTCAGGGAATTTTCTCAGCTCACAAGGGCCAGAAGGACTCATCCTTGAGCAACACAGAGTCAGTTATATAAGAGCATATTCAGCATCCCAGCTCTTGGTCAAAATGAAGTCAAGGTTGTAAACTTCCAGTGTTATGGAGGATTTTCTGGAGGAGAAAAAGAGAAGAGAGTTTAAGTCATCCCAGCAGTATGTCTGCATGCAGCTCTATTAATATATATCAGCCACTTAGAGAAAAGTTCCCCTAATCTTCTGCCATTCTTATATATTCACCCCCACCTACCTTCAAGGAATGATCTAGGTTTATTTATTTGTTCAGACTAACACCATTTAGGGCTGTGATGTAATCATTCTTCTCTAGAGGGAGCAAGCTCAAGGCTAACAGTATCTTGTATTTCAGACTAAACAAATGACCCTATATTTGACTTGTCATCAAAATAAGAGGGATTTTTTTCTAAAAAAAAAACCTATTTTTTTCCTTCTGTCTTCTCACCTTCTTCAGTTCACAGAATGATTCATGAGAAAACCAATTAAGTGAGACAAACGGAAAAAGAGAAGAATGGAAAGCAAGATAATTTTTTAAATATTTTTTGCACACATTCTGATTTTTGTTAATAGATTCTGATGATCAGAGAGAGGGAATCAGTTCATAAAAAAACTGGTGGACACATTGTATATGGTATATTGATGTGCTGGCAGATTTGCAGAAGTTCTACTTCAGGCAGAAAAGAAAAGAAAGAAGAAATTTGGCAAGTGCATAAGCTACACGCTTCATGTAAACTCCTTCCTCTCAGCTGCATTCAGAAACTGCAAAGAGACAGCATGCAGTGTCATGCAAAAATGCCTTTGAACTTCAGAGATATGGTATGTAATGCATATACAAAAAAGGGGTCACTCCTAGCTTACAAAACATATTGCTCATGCGTCTAATAGAAAATAAGGCATTCTCACAAGAGCTAACAACAGAAGAATATGTCCACTTCTCTTTCAACCATGGTAATAGCATTAACATTATCCATGCCTTTTTTCTGAAAGTTCTTGGCTTCAAGGGATGTCCCTCTCTAGTTGTGGGTACCCAGGCAAAGAGGTTACAGTCTTGTATTGCTTTTAACATAAAGCTTAGGGAAGATGGTAAAAGAAGTGCTTCTCTAAGCCCCTTTCAGCCACTCCATTCCTTATTCTAGATGTCAAGTAGAACATTTTCTGTCAACAGAAAATGCTGGCTCACGCTGCTGTCAGGTGCTATCAGTTACAGCATGTGTAGCTAAGGATTACAGGGCTGTTATTAGCTATGGATATAACATACCTACAGTCTTCTAGATGACGCAGTTGTTGGAGACAACATCTCGTAGGGATTCACTGTTATGAAGCAGAATACATCCATACTGCTGAGGAAAAAGCAGTGAGGGACACCATCTCCTACAAGAAGTTCCTTGGCTGTAAGTGAACAGTGCAATTAATAGAATAGCATATGGGTGTTTTTTATACCAACTCAGCAAGCTGTTTAAGGCTTTCACTCAATTTAAACATGCTAGTAATTTCATTAATACACTTGAAGCAAGTCAAAGTACCAGTCTCCACATCTGCAACCCGTAATACAGAAAAATGCTGGTTGTTTATGACCTTCTGAAGCAAACACAAACACTAGTAAGAGTATAACAATAGCATCACAAGCTGGCCTGTTTGTAACAAACACGAGACCATACCCTTTGAATAGACATAATGTTCCTATAAAAGTTTGCTCTGTTAGCTTGACTTTTCCTTTACCCACTCGGTTTCCCTTCATAAAACTCACTGGCTCAAGCTGGCTGGCCTAGTGCAGGGCACAGCTGGAGTCTGGTGCTTCTGCTCAGGCACTAACAGGGATGCACAGTTTTAACTCCTCCCCAATGCTAATTCAATCCTTAGGCTAAAATTACCAGCTGATAATAAAATTTCTGTTTTTAAGGGTAGATCCTATCACATTAGCAAGCTTGACCAGAGTAACTCAGTATCCTAATTTAAAACAGCTGCTTTTGTAAAGATGGTCTTATACTGCAGCTGCCTCTTTTCTCCTCCTAGCTGCAAAGCTCCTTCTGATCTTCTCTATCTCTGCTTGTTCCTGTCTCCAGAACTGCTCCTTTACTGTTCATTTGCCTGTTTTCTGTTTATCTATCCCTAAGGAAAGAGCTAAAGGAGAAAAGAGGAAAATATATACAATTAAATTGCTCTTTAACTTGTACCTGCCTCTTGGCAACTGCAGGTTGTAATTCAGCCATTTACAACTCTCCCTTGCCACTTTAGAAAGAATAAATAGTGTAGGGTCTTACATTCATATTTGTAGTAGAAAAGGAATGCTAGGAGTTACAAATTGCTGCTGAAAAGACAGCCATATTCAGGGCGGTAAAGACTGGAAAGTCCCCTCTCAGAGGGCTCTCTCAGACAAGAAACACTAAATAAAGTAAGAATTGAAGTCTGTAATGGCTTGAAGAAACTCTTAATTCCATTATGGTGAGTTGGAAGCAATTTGTGCGTCTGTCTAAAGATGTAACTAGCAAGCAAATCTACCCTACAAGAGAACTAGAAGAGGTTCAGGACATACCCGTGACATATTTTTCTCCAGTAAACAAATCACAAAATTTAACTTGCAGCTTATGACCTGCACCAAGGACCATTTTGTTAGCCTAACTTTTATTAGCCCAAGGAGTGTGAATCTCTAGCAAATACTCACCCACTGGTAGATTTTGCATGTTTTATTCTCTTGACAATCAAATCACAGTGAAGCAACTCAGCAAACAAGTTTGCATGCACAAGCATCTTCAGGTCTAGTGACTGAGGAGTCTGGCATCAGTACCATAAAATAGGTTGCATGTTCACAGCTTGGAGATCTACCCACATCTGCAGTTTTTGCTACGACACTGGGCTATGAGCAACGCAATGCATCCATTTGGATGCCTCTGCTATTCAGGTAGTTAATTCCAGCTGAGGAGCGAGGTGGAAAGGGTTAGCATTCAATCACTGCATCTAAATCTGCCAGAGTTAATCTGTCAGATCCCTGACTTACACTTATAAAATGCCTTGTGTGTGAATACCTCCAATGTGCAGTAACTTCTCTCCAAAGGACAAAGGGGGGAATATTGTACCAGAGAGATGCAAAATGTATGTTTACTGGACTAGAATTAACAGGTAGCAAAAAGCCCCCAGCAACTGGGAATCTATTTTTTTTTCCATTAATACCGTTTTCTCCCTATTCTTTTAGCATACACTGTGCAAACATGAAGCAAATTTAAATTGTTTATCCAGTGATTGAGTTCCTCAGCAGGATCTAACATGTGAAGGAGATTTCAGAAAAAAAGAATATAGACAGGTGATTTTCCACCAAGGTCAGCAGTCACTGAGAATATAATTTACCACAGGGCCTCTCATCCTCTCACAGATGTCTTGTCCTTTCTAGCACAGGGAATATGCTGCAGAATAGTAAGACCTCTCTCATGCAGGGAAGAGGGCATGAAGAGGGCCTTTGGTAGGGGAATGATTCGACTTAAAAAAAGCAAACAAAAAACCCTCACATGTTTGGCATGTTCAAATGCTTCCTCAAGTCTGGGAGTTTCTTTCCATCGACATTGTGTTTAAATAGCATTGATCTAAAATTCGTTCCTACATTTAGAGCAAGTAAGATTTATATCATATTAAAATCATTCTGAACCTTCATTTTAATGAATTTGCTCCAGCGCAAAGGCTTAGAGTCAACAAGGGTGTTCCTTTCCATAGCTTCCTGATTGCATATTTTCCCAATTTTCAAAGAAAGACGAACATTAGTCTTTATAATGGAAAAAAGGTGGGAGGAAGGAGGTTTTCAGAGTATGCTATAACAGAATTGAAATAAGTAATTAAAAAGCAAATATAAACACTTTCACGCCCTGTAAACTGGTGCTTGATGAGAAGTTGACAAAAAGTGAAAATAAAAAAAATTAAAAAAAATCTCTTGTCCATGAGTTTGGACAGTGAAAGCTAAATAGATAGTGAAAATAATGACAAATACACAAGATTAATAATTTTTTGATCTCTAAATCCCATAAGATGTTGTTAGAAACAAAAGTGAAACAATGAAGCCTGAAATAAATGCAGCTTGGTTTCCAATGGATTTGTGTCTCATGATTTAAGCTCTGATTTCAGCTTTTCCTCTGGTATGGGAATTTATAAGATGTCTCACAAAACACAAGCTCAGCCTACTGTCTTTCCCTCAGCCAAAATGCTTATGGGGTCTTATTTTTACAATACTACTGAGAACTCAATTTTCTTTGATACTTCTGCCCTTCTGTCAAATTTGGTTGACATCAGCTAGTGGGTTCAGAAGTTATTAGATGAGACATTTAGACAGACACACACATAGACTGAACAAATGCATAAATATTCTTTCTATATAAAAAACAGGCTAAAACCTACTTTCACAATAGCCTTTTATCTTTTTATGTTCAGTTCCATGCACAGGGAAATATGTGACACTTGGATCCTTATAATAAGGAAATGCTAAGGGACAAGTCAGATTGCTGTTTAAGACTAAAGAATTTCAGAGGAAAGAATAACAATACAAGATTTCTTAGAAGCAGAAATTCAGTTTTAGCACTAGCATTCCAAACCTTGTAAACCTTTACAAAATAACACCAAATGGTATTCATGCTAATGAAAATCAAATTCTTACTAAAATAAATGGGAAGTGAAGGTAGAAGGCTGAGCTCACAAGATCAGATAAGGACTACAGGGATCAGCCCAGCAGTATCTAAAGTGATCTCCATTTTCAGACACTGATAATCTAATTCATTAACTTTTTTTCCCGCCTATTTAGGTCAGATAGAATAATGTTTAATTTTATATTAAATGTAAAAGTGCAGATAAACTGCCCCATTTTTATTTATCCTGCCACACTTTTTACATCTAAGCAACCTGGAAGCAGCGTAGCCAGAGTTTGCATTTTGCTAAATAGAGCACATGAAGTAAGATTGTTGTAACAGATTTTGTTTTTAATGCACGGGTCAGTTTCCTCTTAGAAAAATAGACTACCGTGATTTTTTAAAGATGCAAAGATTACTTATGTAACACAGGCAATGACTTTCCATGTATTTATTTATGGAAAAAAATCACAAATGAAAAGATTAACCTGACTACTGAGGACACACTTAACATAAGCCTACCTCAGGCTCATCATTACCCGTGTGGTACTGCTGACCTTGAAAAGCTTTCATGTTAACCAGGAAAGGTGGAATAGATCTAGGATACAGAACTCAAAAAAATGCATTACCATCCTGAAATGAATTCATCACTCTGTGATATAATAATTATCACGGGTTTCTACCTTAAAATGACATTTTTGTTGTGTTCTCATTTATTAATTTATTCAGCAGCCTTAATCAGAACAAATAAACAGAACGTTTATATGAATTTCAGGAGTCCATCTATGACAGGAACAGACAAGACAAAAATATCTCAGCACCTGACCTTTTATGATGGAGAAAGTCAAAGACAGAAGGGCACCTTGTACCTTCCAGCACCCATTTTTGAAGAGAAATTAGTCTAGCAGAAACAGACAGTAAAAGTAGGCCCAGTGAAATGATCATGAGTCCCATCATGAGCTGCTGGGGTGCTTTGATGCCATACTGCCAAATCTATGTGGCATGGGAGTCAGTCATTCGAGAAACCAGCACCCGTAAGAAGGGAACAGCCTGAGAATAGAACTTCTCCAGTGGAAGTCCTGAAACCTCTTAAGTCTGACTTTTTCTTTCAGAAGATCCCGGCTACAGGTCAGGCTCTCACTTTTCATTAAGCTAAGTGAGCACCAGAGCATTTTTAGCAGCAGGGTGTATAATTTTTTATAAAAGTCTCCTTAATATTACAGAGAAAAACCTGAAGTGTTTAATTATTTTTAGGGGGTTAAAAGTGGTTTCAGTGCTGTGACAGTGGGTACCGTTAAAAATCAGTCAATAAATCAATGAAATTCTTACAGCAACTTCTGTAGAAATTTATATACTTCATTCAGGATTAGTCTGTGCTTGGATTGAATCACTGGAGAAAGCAGTGCCTCCGTGACTTGCACCTCTGAAAATTTAGCTTAAAGAGAACATAGCCATTAGCAAGATAAATAGGAAATGCAAAAAACAATAAACATAGATTGCATAGAATGATATATTTTTAATCAGATGAATGAGCAAGCTCAGCAAACTCAAACATAACTTGTCAGTAGCTGGCATTTCTCTGTGATCTTCACGGTTCATATTTCTTGTACAACAACATCTTTTTTTCTTTAAAGGTCATTATTCATGTGCCTTCATTTATAATAAGTTGTTTGAATCTATTTCACTCTGGTTAAACTGGAAGGGTATGTTTTGAAAAGAAAAGCAATATTTACACTTTTTCCTCTAAAACTCTCCGTTTATCTGTGTCCACTGCAGTTTGGGATTGCTGAAATTAGAGGCTGCAGTTAATTCTGCAATTCAAATAGTTAAAAGCAGAGACATTTGATAATTCTTTCTCCCAACCTCACTATGACAAGACAACCAAAGCATATTCTCTCTGGAGGTGGGGGAGGGAAGAAATGATCACATTAAAGATTTTTTTTTATCAGTTTTTAGGCTGCTATGAAAGCTGTGAAATACACGACAAAAAAGTTACAGCAGTAAATGACAGAAAAGGCAAAAACGGCAGTGCATGCAGCACTCTCCTAGGGAACCTTTATCAGGGAGCTGCCTGAGTTAGGCTTTTCTGCGCAGCCTGTAGTTACCCTCAGTTCATGCTGGTCAGGTCTTTTACCAAGAGGGTTTTTCTTTCAGTATTTATGTAGTGCAGCAGGCAACTGTTTACCTCAGAGGCATAAAAGTAAATCCGGATGCGTTTGATCCATCATGCCACAGCAGCTCTGTTGCCTATGGAAACAAAGGCTCCTTTTCAGGGAGTTCACACAACAGGCCCTGTGATGGCTAGAGTGTGCCATTCATTTCAGCCACTGTATTATTTGTAGGTATTTTGCTAATGTATATACATATATATTTATATATATATATACACCCACACATATATGTAGAACATAAAATATTCTCTGATTATTCCAATATGATCAGATCAGACAGTTCCTGAGTCTCAGATTAATTATGTTACTTTATTGAAATGACATAATCCCCTTTTAAAGAAATTGATAGTTGAAATTTAATAAATGTTCAAGCTATAATCATCTGTTTTTTTCCTCATCACCTTTTGCAATGTAGATTGTTAAGTACTTTGTGGACAACAGCTTGGCAGATCTGTTTCATGCTTACTCACATATTCAGCTTTTGAAGATGACCTTGGGCATGGAGTTTTAAGATTCTGCAGAGAATGAATAACACACCAGGAGCACCTTGTTAAAGATTTCTTTTGAAAATCACTTATTGCTGAATATGTTGTACTTCCTAGATGCCATTCATCTGTGGACCTCCATACATTTTACAGATAATTGATCAAGAATGCCTCATTTCAACAAAGCTCAGTGTGGTGTGTTTGTTACAGCCCTTTTCCCAATGAGAACCTGAGATGATACGAGGGAATTTAGCCAAATCCAGGACTTGAATGCAAAAATGCATGATGTCTTCCTCTAGCTACAATAAAATAATGGGATAGGTCTTCAACTGTAGGCCTCTGCAGCTCCAGCATTGTAAAGAATTTGGCTCAATGCCTCCTCCCTCTTTACTGACATCATTAAAGAATGTAGTCACAAAATTTATACCTTATGTGACTTTTCTTAAAGACCTACTGTATGAGTCTTCAGATTTCAATTCTAGAAGGTAATTAGCAGTTGAGGGCACCTTGTTAAATTTGTTTCTAGAGTCCACCAATTGTTTATAACTTGCTTATTATTTTTGCATTTTGGCTTATGCATGCTTACATCAATAGGTATATAGATGAATCAATAATTCTCAATATCCTCAGCTGAAATGAGCATCCTCAATTTTACCTTTAAATAGAAGCATCAGGTTATAAACAGTGATAATGCTTCACACTGAATTCAGAGAAAACAATTTTAACCCATTTAAACTGGCATGTTATTCTCCATTAAGAATCTAGGGCCAGAGAAGCCTGGAAAATGTCATCTTTATAAATATTCATATGTCTGTGAACAGATAACCTTAGAAGCAGATTTGACAGAGAAGACAAAGAAAAGTTTCTCCACTTTGCAGTAGATGACTAAGATCATTTGAATGATTTATTGATAAACCAATGTTCAGAAAAAGTTCAAATAGGACAGGCTGACTTGTTACAAAAAAAAAAACAAAAAAACAAAAAAAGCCCCAAAAACAAAAAGAACCCCTTGGTTCCAAGAATACCTAACATTGTTATGAATTCATAAATATAAGAGTACTATGGGTCCGTTTGTGTTGCAGAAAGTTCCACATGATAGAGAAAATTATTGACGATGATAGATAGTTAAGGATCTGAAAATTGCACGGCTTCTCTACTGTATTTATTTGGGGATTTTTTTATTTATTTATTTTTTTTTTAAGAACTGGAAAGATGTTTGAATGCCAACAAGAGCTTCATGAGCAAACTTTTTTTTTTTTTTAATCTTTCTGTTGAACCTGAATTAAGCCACAGTTTGGAACAATACAGTTGCCAGTAAATCCAAGACAATAAACTTCAATGTCATAACAACAGGGATGTGGACAAATTGGACATCTATTTTGTCACCTTTTCTTTTATAAAGTGGTACTTACATGAGTAATCATACTGAAAACAGTGAGATGACTTGTGCACTAAGAGCTACTTAACAGAAGGATGGCAGGCTGGAGGCAGACAAAGCATAGATGTAGTAGCTGATAAACTTGTTGCTTACATACTGACAAGGAAAAGCAGAAGAGGAAGGGCAGGCTGAAGTTCTGTGTAGAGCTAAGCTCATTTTCCTGGGATACCAACAATTTGCAACTGTAAAGGACAAAACACTCCAAAGAGTATATGAATGGTCAAAAGCTATACATGGGCAATGGCAGCTGCTGAGGATGTCATAGGATCAGCTTCATGAAATACATGTCACAACTCATGCTCTAGCTGTTCAAACTGAGTTGTTTTGAGGCCTTTTTGTTTCAGAGCTACATCTAAAGCTACATCTGTCACTGGACCTGCCCTGCGGTTGGGGTGCTGGCCAGTGTACAGTATATGGAGATGTACTGCAGTGAAGACCAAACATAGCACTGTGCACCAGGAGAGACAATGTTTCCTAAAGCCCTGTGCACCTAATTATGCTGATTGCTTTTCTCTGACTTGGTATAATTCAGTATACCCTTCCTACTCCACGACGAAGCAAGACCAGCAGTCAGGCCCAGAACCTCCTCTCTAGAATTGCACATACTTGCCCACAAAGGCTCCTTTAACCTTTTCCCCTCAACTTGCTCCTACATATACAATAAACCAAACCACGATGTGGCGGCCAAGTAGTCCTGCTGATTTTAATGAGGTGATGCCTGTGGCTAACAGCTGGCAAGATTAGGGCCTTCTAGTAGATATACTTAGCAAAGTAAGGAAGACAAATTCTGGAGTACTCTATTTTCTCATACTGTGTAACTGTGTCTTATACTTTAATGTGATAAACACAGCTATTCTTAATGTTATTCCAGTTGTGTTCAAGTTATCTGACATTGATTGACATTGCAATAATTACGCAATAGATGCATCATCTTAAAGACATAAATGACTCTAAGTTAAGGATAAAGGTCAGACTGAGGAACACTTTCCAGTGGAGGGAAACACTAAACTTCTGGATTACAAACTTAAGAATTAGAATAAAAGAAGCATTTTAAAAGAAAGTCCAGCTTTAATTTCAAAAGCTAAATTTATATATTTTTTAATTTCAGGCTTTAACAAGAGCAGGTTGAACAAGAGAAAAAATTCTGATGCAAAAAATATTTGACAAGTTTGATAATAAATGAATGGAATTTAAAGTATTATACTCAGCTTAAAAGATTAAAAGATAGAAAAATAAAAGTGTTCTTCTTAATTAGATAAGCCATATGCTATATGAATAAGTCCTGGTAGTAGAATAGCCTGTAATTACAACCTTATTTTTAAGGAAATCCTCTTAATTCTGTTATATTCTATATTTCTGATTTATTTACTAAAATATTAAGATCACAGAGTTATTATGAAAAAATGCACTTCACAGTTGAAAGGATATCACTGAAATGATTTTCCTACCTCTCCTCCTACAGACAGAAGATAATAGACATGGCTTTACGCCTTAGATTTTTCTTTAAAGTGAAAACTAAGAAAATAAAAACTAAGCAAACTAGAAAATAAGAACTGCCATAGTGAGTCTGTCTTGCTCAGTATCCTGTCTCTAACCATGGACAGTAGCTGATGTTCAGAGAGTGATATCAGAGCAGGGCATAAAGGGAATGATCCTTCCCCAATATCTACTCCCAGCTCCAGGCAAAGATGACCTCTCCATGTCCCTTCTTTCTCTGCTTTCTGTGTCCCTGCTTTCTATGGTTCTTTGATTTGAACGATTTCAGACAAAAAAGCAGGAGATATCACCTGAATCCCCAGAGAGTCCATTTGCTCTTGCTACATCATATTTTTAAAAAGAAAAAAAAATTGTAGCACCTAAAGGAAACCATTTGTTCCCCACAGACCTAAAACCCCATGGTGATGTGTGCCAGGCTTGAAAGAAACTTGTCCGTGATGAGCACCTTAGAGACTGCCAGTGCAGTCAGCTAGTGGCTGAACTTGGAGTTGTGGTTTTGGAGGGTGAGCATTGGTCCCCAGACAAATTACAACTTTTTCCAGACAAAGGGGTGATAACTGTAAATAATATTGTCTATGACATCCTGGTGAGCAGACAGCTAAAATAAAACAGGCCTTTTCTGAGCCAGGAGCATTTGTGAAGCCCCAGAATGAAGTCCCAATTCTATTGCTAAAACCTGACAAAGTAGACACTGTACCAGTTATCTTTGGAGCAGAAGAAGGCTTTGTGGAAGTTGCAGAATATCATCAAATGAAAGGTGTCAACCTTTCATTCTCCTAAGAAAGAATCTTCCAAAATGAAGACTATGTTGCAATGTCTTCAGGACTGATAGCTCATAGAAACACTACAGAACAACCCAGTCATTAAGAACCTTCCACACTGACCTCCAGAAGAAAAACAGCAAGACATAAAGGTCAGCTGTGGCTGCTCACAAGACTGAGATTTACATTCAAAACTCACTTGGACCAAAAGGAAAAGAGAACGCACATCTCATTTGGCTTCTGGCTGCTTGAGCCTTAACTGCTGGGAATGTGCTATTGCTGCAGCGTCACACGGATGTCAAGCCAGGCATTGGGAGGGCAGCAGAAGCCAGAGCAGAGGCCAACTGCACAGAGCTCCTCAGGGAGAGCTACCTTGACGCTGAAGGGAGAGCGGCCCAGAGACATCAGGGCCTGCCTTAGAAAGGCACATCCGAGTTTTACAGACATTAATCATTCTTCTCAGTCAGCTACAGTCCTGCCCCAGAGCAGAGCTGGGTGCAGGTCTGATCACAGAGCCCAGAGCTTAACCCAACCAAACCAAGTATATAAGCAAATTTGATTTCATGATTTACACTAAGGCAAGGTATAAGTGTTTGTGCGTGCTGAAGCTGTGCCAAATGTTGCCATGACTGCAAATGTAGCAGTTTCAGAGGCAAACTAAAAGCAGTAGGTTCTGCCTTTTCCATAAAACAGATTTCAGACAAATCCATACAGAGTCTTTGAGAATCAGCCACTGGTGTTCTTACAATTACACTTTTACAAGTTGCAATAGATTTCTGTGTTCATGTCACAGCTGGAGCTGGCACTCTGAGTTGCATCATGTAGGACAAAGACAAGTCAATCAGGTCAGCTGCTACCTTGCACTATGGCTGTGTGTACCTCAGTGTGTAGGTGTGTGGGCGTGTGTCTCCATTCCTGAAATTAATATAAGGCAACCCTGTATGATTACAATATTTAACAGTGTTCAAATGAAAATAAGCCTTGAGTATTGCCCACACATTCTGAAACCAGAAGGGTCATCAGATCCAAGCATCTGTCTCACCTTAGGCTCCGGACCCCTGAAAGGGTTTTCATTTAGCTGGGGTTTTTTTGTTTTGGTTTTGGTTTGGGGGGCTTGGGGGGGCAGGGTAGCTGGGATTATCTGAATGATAAAAAGTTTTGACTTACATTTTTAAGAATAAATTTCTTCTCAGTGAAATTCACCATCACTTCTCCTATCTTAATGAAAATATCTTTAATATAACATTCATTCATACACTCTAAAAAGAGTCACTACCATCCTTACTACTTCTATAAGGGAAGCTCATAATGAGATGGTTTCATGTAAGAAGGTACCAGTCACTTTCATAGAGTTACAGGTATGTTTTTATAACTATATATAGATATAATTTATTAACGTAAAGTTTTTCCAAGTGCCAGATTTCCAACACAACCAAGATCAGTCAGAACATGAATCAGCCCATATCTGTGTTAGACGTGTAACTCACTTGAGAAGATCAGAACTTCTTGCTGAGAAATTTAATGCAACCAAACTAAATCCAACATAGCAATTGGACTGTATTTTCAATCCTGTGAGTCTCAATCCCCTTTCTTACCGTGTGCTGCACACCTCACAGGTTATGACTCTAGCCTTCTACAGCGCATTGGCACTTACCTGTATGCACTGTGGCCATCCTACAGGCATGCAGGCTGTACAGCTCACTTCCCTTTAAGCATTAACATCAAGTAGCTGCAACAGGCTTATTCCAGTTCTGCTGTTCTGATTGCTGAGCAAAAAGGACAGAAAATCATTACAGTCAAAACATTTTTAGAAAAGGTCACTTTAATACAAAATTACATCAATCACCTTGAAGAAAAAAAGTACATTTCAATTGATGTCATTCATTCATGGGCTAATATCAGCTTTAGTTTTAAAAAGTTAGGCTGGTTCTGGACAAAAATCATTAAAAATTAACCATGTCTTTCAACAGAGATTTAAATCTTGTGTGAGTAGGTAGAATTGTACGAGTTGTTTCATATGGTAATCTAAAGGGTTCTTTGAAAACTTTTTCTGAAGACATTACTGTGAAAGTAATATTCAAGAGAATCAGCTAGAGAAGAAAAATATGCATGAAGCTTTTCTCATTCTTTACTCTGGTCTAGTTACATGCTTCATAGAACCCAGGACTTGTATAACACTACATATGTGAATTAAAGTGAAACAGGCCAGAATTATTATACTTATAATTCATAAGTACATATATTCAGGACTATTAGACACATTAGGTGAAGTATCTAACTTTACATAAAATTTTAGGATATGATTATGACATGGCCACATTTTCAGAATATCTTCTAAAACTGTAGAAAAAGCTTTATATGTCTAAAACTTTTAATAGTAAAATCAAACTGAATTTGTAGGAATAAATGAGGTCACACACCTTCAGCCATTAATACTCGCATATGACTTCTAAAGCCAATAGTTAAACTCCCAGTGACTTCAATGGTACAGGATTATGCCCATATATTTTAATTCAGCTTGTAAGCCCAGTTTTATCTATATCAGAGTACATAAGCACATGCTTAGCTTTAAGTAAGGCACTGAAGGACTTATCCATGCATTAAGCGATTTGCTGAAGAAGGATGGATGGATAGTTTGGAGACGGTGACATTTCAGAACTGGATTCTACAAGCACACAAAATTCTTATTTAAATGCCATCCACTTAATACTTTATGTACACATAATTTACAGACATACAAAAACATGGACAAACAAGATCAAGTACATAATTTTACAACAGAAAATAGGCCTCCAATCTCAACAATTTAATCTTATATATCTTAATAAGGTCCATGTTCTGCAACATTAGAAATTATCTAGTATCCACAGGGATGGCTAGCGGGATTAGTCAACCTCACAAGTTTAATTCAAGTGTAGGTTTTTTTCAGGTCCGTGACTAAATGACTAAATTCTTATGTATGCTGTGATTTTAAAAATAATTCCTGAATTTTTTTAATTTTGCTGTATCTGTAACACATCTATGCCTGGATTTGCAAACAGTACTCAAGATCCTTAATTTCAAGTCAGCTGGAACATTGTGTTTTGAAAAGTCTGGTACAAAACTGAATGTCACTTGATTGTTTTTCTGCTTAGGAGAGACTACAAATGATGGATCATGAAGGAGTAGAGAGAAAATCCAGTGAGAAACAGGATGAAAATGAAGCAGAGAATATGAAAAAAGAACAGAGTGTGAGAAAGAGAAACGCAGAGGGAGAATAAAAAATGCTCATAGACTGACATTTAAGGGACGAGAAGCTGACACAGACCACCAAGCTGTGCCAATGTCACTTTTTGAGGGTTAGGATACTCAAGCAGTGATAACTTCTCATAGCACTTGCTTCAAGTCAAGGTTCACTTGAGAAAAGTTTACAGTATCCAAAGAATAGTTCACAAGGCAAAACTAATTTCCTAAAATACAAGTTTGCAAGCTCTGCAAAACCGCACACTCCATCCTGTTGTATCCTCTCATCAATAGTGTGCATGGATAAACCAAGGATTTCAATCCCTTCTAAAAGCAACCATTTCTTTCTAACAAGCAGCTCTCCCCAGACCCGGTGGCCAAGACATTAAGTTCCCTGCTTTGCGAGCCAAGGCTCACAACTCACAGCAAGATTTCTGCCATGCTGCACTGGGGTCATTCCCCTTGGAGAGATGGAGCCATCCTGATCTGCTAAAGACATGCTGCTGCCTGCTGGCTGTAGAAAAATCATTGTCACATAGCAGAAATGGTGATATCTGAATTGTTCTCTTTCCAGTCTTCCAAGCAATGGTTTCTAAAGATGACAGTGGTAATTAGTCCTGAATGCTTTATGTGCCGTAGAGAAATGTAGGAGAATATGTCCAGCAGGCAAGGTTTTTAAAGAGTTTCTGCCAACACTTTGATCACTGAATGGATTGTCTGAAATAATACTGTGAGCGCTTTGCTTATTAAAAATGAAACTGGGGTGTTGTATCAATGAAATATATTTTATTGTATTCTGTCAATGAAATATATGCTATTATATTATCAAGGTACTGATTCAGACTATAAAATCAGCTTTCCATTTCTCTTAATGAGAGACTGTACCAAAAGTAAATTACATGAGTTTTCATCACTGTATTCTTAATAAGAATAGGACATTCTGGTTCTCTTTGTTAAAGAGAAAGCTAATATAGTATTTATTAAGTCTGTGCACTGAGCAGTTAAGGACTAATACTGAATATCCAAAATGCTACAGGAGCTTTAGTCAACAGGGAGCATGATAGTATAAAACAAAAACCTTTTGACTAGAAAAAGAAAAAAAAATGTAATTCCTCAGGTAACAGGAAAAGAATGTTCTTTAATTTTAATATTGGAAGAAAGGAAAGGTAAAGATGGAGAAAGAAGAGAAAGACAACCAGCATTTTCAGAAATTAAAATGGGGTTTATTTTTGAAAAAGAAGATGCCTTCAAGACCTCAGTTAAATGTTCAGGAGATGAAAGAAACAAACTTGTAACTCTCTAGAGAGACAGTGAATGTGTACACTGAAAAATCACCACAGTATTTGAAAAGAAATGGGATCTTCTTTTATGACCATAAACTATGGACACCATCTGTTTATTTTTTTAAGGGGTCTTGCTTTTCTGTTTTGTCAAGAAGACTTCTAGGTCAACATGTCTGTGTATTTAATGCCACTTTAGATGGCAATGAAGGGAAATTACAAGAAAAATGAGAACCCTGGGACTTGCCAGGCCTTTCTGGGATAAATGTTTCTGGGAATGGCAAGGTTATATAAATGAAGAGAATCCATCAGTGATATTGTTGTGGGGATTATTTACATTTAAAGAAAAAAATAATATAAGATAGAGGAATATTTGAAGATAGTCTGTACAGAAAAGAATTCAACAGTTAAGAAAAACAGTCTAAGCAATAATAAATCACAAATTCTTCTGCTTTTTTCACATGGTGGGGGGGAAGCAATTGTTAGGGGAACGGAGGAAAGCATAGAATGAAAGAAAACTTCAAATAAGGCTAAACCCTTTTCATGTAGGCATAGTCTCTTCCCTGGAAACACAGGGGCATGCTGAAGGTAAACCAAGATTGAAGGGAACCTGGGTGAAATCCAAGAATGTAGGACAATCTTGCCTACATATAAACAACATAAGTTTAGGCCTATTAATAACAGAAAACATACTATGTACAAGTCAAGGAAGTGTTTTGAAGGCATTATTCAAGTGTGTATCATCAAGCGAGACATAGCTGTGGAGAGAAAAGTGTCCCTGCAGCTGAGTTTCAGCGCTCTGTGCACAGCAACCTGTGATAGCTGCGAGCAGAAGTCATGTCCAGAAAAGCACATGCAGTAAGAGCAGACTCTCTTGGCTTATTGTGGAATGGCCAAATGGATCTCCTAGGTCTCCACAAGATTCATACTCCTCAAAAACAGAGGACTGGTTTGGGGTTTTTCTTTTCCTATCTCCATCCTGCTACACTGTTGGAGATATAGCCTCATGTCTTGTATCATTTTATAACCGAAGCTCTGCATGTGGCACAGACCATTCATTGTTAGGCATAAATGTTGTATTAAACTCAGCAACCATAGTTCAGTAAAGACAGTACAGATGTTCAACCATTTAAATGCCTTTTCTCAATATCCTGACAGAAGTTACAAGGGTTTCCTGGGAAATGGAAAGTCTAAAGGGCATTCTTTCCATCCATTTTGTATCCTCAGTGTTCAGTTTTAGGGTAGCATCCCTCATTGGTATACACATCTGACTGGTGCTGGCATCAACTACATTAAAGAGACAATTATTCCTCTGGAATGTATAGCAAATTTCACTGTTACTTGAAAAGACTATGCCTTTTCTTAGAGGATATATATATAAAATGGGATTTATACATTTAGCAAGGCAAAAAAAAGGCTGATTCAGATAATGAGAAATAGCTGTTTGTACACAGCTTCCAAGAGGAAAAGCTCTCAGGAAAGGGGGAAGAAGGAAGAGGCCTTTACAAGGAAGCATACGTGAGAAGAACCTGAGACCACAGAGAAGGACAGAGAAGCCACGCTGCGGTGCAGAGAGGGGCTGGGCAGGAGAGCCAGGGCTGGAGCCAGCCTGCAGCTGGGTGGGCAGGAGGGAAAGAATAGCTTGAGAGTTACCTAACTGTCTCTTCTGGGAGAGGACCCCCACACACACACACCACAGGAAAACCTCTGCAAGAGGCCTCTGCAAACTGATGGTTATGGTGGGGAACCTACGCTTTTTGCTTCTGTTTGTAAGATCCTGCTGTATATTATTCATTCAAGAACTTGAACGATTTGAGAGTTCACTGATAAAGAAAGTAAACATGAACAGAAAGCTGAGAGAGAGATTATAAGTGTTGCCAGAAGCAGCAGTTTCAAGAGTCTCACCCATTATGCTGTGGGCCTGAATTCTTAGTTCAGCTAATTTAGCACTCATAAAATTTTTTCTTTAAAAAACAAAGAACAGAATAACTTCTTCCAATGAATTGCCTATTCACATGCACAAAGAAACAAAACAATGCCAGTTTCTCATGTGCTGCTGTGACATTCATCTTCCAAAGGAAGATATCAGCTCCCTTGTCCACAAGCCCTCCCTTGAAATCTTTTGACCTTGGTGCATGCAGTATCTTTCAAGAAGGAAAAGTGAGGGCAGAGTATTTCCTGACAGAATATTATCCTCTGGTGTTTGCAGTCTCAACCATGGCACATCAGAAAAGCAAAAGCAACAGCTACAGATGTTAAAATACATACTTTAGGAACAGAATGCTAGGACAGAGGAAAAGAAATGTCTTTCACTTCCAAAAGGCCCTTCATCATTAGCCAGGGATTCAAGCACAGTAATGCACGCACTCACTTTGGCCCACTCTCATTCCTGTCTATTATGCAGCTTGTAGATAGATTTCCCTATTCTTTATTAATCTCTTGGACAGACTGCTTCACCAGGGACAAAAGAGAAGAGAGAGGCTCTGCAGCACTCAGAGGAGCTAATATTCACCATTGCTTGAAGACGCAGCATAAGACCTATAATTAAGTTTCCTGAAAACCCTACAAGATTCCCTGTTAAATTCTTATTTGCTGAATCCTAATATGCGTTTTCTTATATAAGGACTGGAAGATCGAGCTGGTATTTTGACTTCAGAGTGCTCAGACCTCCAAGGGCATAAAAGTGTCCTGAGAAGTAAGTGCCAGTTTTATGCTGAGATTGAGCCCACTGAAGTCAATGAAAAGACTTTTTAAGCACCACAAGATTTTGAATTGAATTTTAAATCAAGTTCACTGATTTAGCCCTGGGGATACCTGACTTGAATCATTATATACAGTCAGGTGCAGAACACAATTGTTCTATGAGTTTCCAGGCTAAGGTGGATGGTACTCAGCTGAAAGCTGCAGTGTTGCCATCAGGTCCAGGGATACTAAAAAAGCAGAGCCAGTAGTCCCCTATCATGTCTATGGCTTGCTTCTGGCTATATCTTGATTTATATCAACACACTTGAAGCATTATTAATATCACAAGAGGCAGACCTGTCAACTGGAATAAGAATCTTGGCAAATTTGCTCCCACCTACTTTCACTTTCAGGTTCATGAAGTATGTAATTTGTTTCTGCCATTGCCCAAATATAGATATGAAACATGAGAAAATCACCTTGACATTAATTACTGAGGCAAAATAAGCATAATTAGACAAAGGAGATTAGGTAAAACCAAAAATGCACAAGCATTCTGTACTCACCTTTAACTCTGGTCACAGGTGAAAGCAGATTATGATCCTTTTGTATTACACTGAAAAGGCAAAATAATTAATAGAATGTGATTTGTATCCTAACTTTATTCTCTCTGCAAAAATCAATACTCCCATATATGGCTTCAGAGAGTATCTAAGAGAGACACAAACAATGCCGCAGGGGAAGTTTGACACATGCACTAGTGTCTGCAAGGTCAAGACCCAGTTCTATTAACATATGCTACCAAGGTTTATGTGCTCTTGTACAAGATCCTGGACAAGGGCTATGAATCACTGCAGTCCTCCTCAAACCCCAGCTGCACAAAAAACATTTAAAGCCATAGATGCACAAACTGGCTGTGGTATTACATCCTTTAGCACAGGAAATATAAAATGAAAGTGTCTGAGATTTTTTTTATGGTGGGAAGCTTAATCTCATACATGTGCCTTCAAGAAATCTGCAAGCACTGCACTTGCAAAAGAGCTAGCAGGTCCAACCTTACTTTCATAATTAGTGATAAAATGTCTGATTTTAGTGACAAGGCATGCCACTGGGTCGAATATTGATTCCACTGCCACCTTGAGCTTCTGTAAACCTATTTTGCTACGGGTGTTTTCTCTTGCCAGAGAGATAGTGCTTTCCACTTTTTGTAGGTGCTTGTTTATGCAAACCTTAAAGACAAGTTAGTCGATTGATTTTCACAGCACTGCAATTAGATATAGATTTATTGGCACTCAAGGGTTGTTATGCACCTGATATTTAGAAAATGTCCTTCCATGTGACTAAATTCAAGTAGGAACAGTGTGAGCTAGAAATAATCCATACCCCATGAAAGGGAAACCTATGCTCTGTTTAGAAGGTTTAGGTTTAGACAGGAACAAGACAAAAGTTCTAGATTTGGGAGTGGGGAGATATAGAGAGACCTTTAATAATATTTTCTCCAGGAAAAAAAGACAGAAGGTTAATGATTCATGAGTGCATGATTTAGTTTGGAAGGAGTCATGTAAGATTAGTACCCTGGGCTGCCCAAAGCTAAAATTTAACTATCATAACTGTGAGCATCAAATCTGAAAAGGATGAATGACTAAAAGAGCTCAGGAGGGGGTTTCTTTCATTTTCTCTGCTTTGGGGAAGAGGGAAATGTGAGAAGAATACAAATCCACTGATTCATACCTATCTATTAGTCATACTTCTGTTGTGCTGCTTGCTTATTCTGTAGACATTCTCTGTTGTATAAATAAGGTGCACTACCTCAGGGCTTAATATAGTATGCCTTTATACCTCTATTTTCTAGTTTTCTTCCTAACCTCTGATCATTTTGCACTTCCTTTCACACATTTGGTAATTCAGCTGATACAAAATTCTTTAGCAAAAATTTTAACACAAGAAGTTTGTGCCATTCATTAGTACTTTCCAATTAAGTATTGCTGTAGTTTTGCCCAGCCATTTCCTAAAGAAAAAAAAAGTTTCTTTTATTATTTTTAGAGGAAAAAGTATTTTCACTAAATATATCCATAGAAGAAATAGACTGATACTGCTATCTTTCTTAAAATAGATTATAAGGATAGATGTTTATTTCCAAAGCTGCTTCATGAAAAGGCCGTTTGCAATTTCTCAGCCTAGATATTGCTTTTTTAAGCCCTTTACCTTGACGAGCATTAAACAGTATGTTTTAAACAACAAATTCTAACATCAAAGTTTTTCTTCTTTTAACAACAAATTTAATAAAAAAGATTGGCTTGGTTAGTTTTTAAAATAAAAATCAGTTTTGAATTAGAGTAAAAGATATGCTATGCTATAAATCTGACCATGCTTCAAAGAAAATATTGAGGAGGTGTATATGGGACAAAATTCAGAACTTTCTTGCCATGGACTTCTAATCTCTCTGCATATTTTATTTAAAGCTTTGCAAAAGACTAGTCTGTGCTGCTGAATAATTATTTTGCTTGTACTAGTTTAAAAACTCCTCCTTCTGCTTGTTTGGGTTTTTTATTTTGATTTGCTAGTAGTTATTTTGTATTGCATTTATTTCACCTAAAGCATGGAAATTACCATAACATTGATATTTTTATCCCAATACCTGTTCGTACTACATGAATGCAGCAGAAATCGGACAATTTAACTAGCCTAACTTGCAGTCAAAAACTCATTAGTGATATGTGATTTGACAAGGAAGAGCTTTAACAGTGTTATGTGATTGTTTCTACATTGACCTTTACATTTCACGTCAAGGGTACAATAACCTTAGCTAATGTGTTTTTGAACTTATTAGTTGTGATTGGTGAAGAAATGTAATGCTGGTGTTCTTTACCTCATGCTGACACTGAGTTTTCCTAACTCCAGTATGCTCTGTTCTTTCAACCTTGACCTGAGAAAAGGTAAGCAAAAGAGTTAACACACCACTGTCTGCAGTAATCTCCTTCTGGAAAATGGAGCATTTTTGTAGTAAAAACTTGGGGGGGCAGACACTGCTCTTTTCTCAAATTTTGATAAGACCTCAAAATTGCCCTTATATCAATATTGCCAGATCAAAATTTGTCCAAAGCAAAATAGACTAAATTCAGAAGTCATTATTCAAGGAAAACATGCCCTAACTTCATTTGGGGATTTGTCTGAATACAGCTCCACTGGTGTTCTTTAGGATTTAGCTCGGTGAACATTCAACCAAGTGAGAGCCTCCTAATGACGAGGCAGAGCAGTTTCATGCGTTAGGTTTATGAACTGGATTATAAGCATACTGATAATAGCAAGTATCATCACATGCTTGGGTCTACCTAGTTAAAAGCCAAAATTAATACACCAGTAACCTGAAAGTCAGTTTCATGGCTGGGAGACCTGCTTGTAAATCCTCCTCTCCTGCAAACACTGCACAGCTGCACTCGCCTAGAGCTGGAGGCAGCAGCAACCATCTCCGCATAGACAGTATGCAACACAGACCCTCAAACCAACTAATTCTGATTTCAGCTGGAGTAGATCTGAATACAAGGAACCTTCCAAAGTTACCCCTCACAAAAAAAAAAGAAAAAAACGCAGAACATTTTGTCACAAATTTGTCAAGACCCTTATTAACATCAACAGCACTGAAGTCGGTGGGAGATTTTCCCACTAACTTCAATAGACACTGGATCAAATATTTAAATAGACGCTAAGCAAAAACCAGACTCAGACCTCAGGGAAGCATCCTTTTTCTTCATATGACCACTTTTTCATTTGACCCTTTGCCAGGCAGCAATCTGTTGTTTCCAGGTTCTCTTTATGAAAGACGCTTCTATTGTGTTTGACTGGCTGCTTTGATGTGTTTGATTAATTATCACTACAGAAACTGTCTACACATGTCCCTCATGTCTCATTGTGGTTACGTCCACTGTATGTATACTTAGTCATCCTTTATCGCAATCACCATTCTTGAGGAGGGGGAGGTGTGAGTTTTAGTTTAGTTCTCCTGGCCCTATTTTTTTATTATTTTTATTTCCCCCCCCCCAAATAAATTCCTTTCCCACATGACAAGAGCACCCGATCTTTGTATCTAGCCTAACGAATGTTCTTTGTCATGTCAAGTGTCTTGGCTAGAGGTATCCAACTCCTTGCCTGTTTTGCATCCTGAGTTAGAAGAGAAAAGGCTTGCATATTCTTTTAATTCTATTAACATTAATTTGAGTCTGTATCAAACATAATTTATTGACAGATTAAAGTAAATCTGTCACAGTGAGGTTGCCATGAGCCTAAAAAGTTGCTCAGCATGTGCTTTTTTCCTTTGCTATGGGCTCAGATGAATGTATAGAAATCATGAATATAGGTTTGGCTTGGTACAAGATACAAAGTCTCTTTTATTTGATCTAAGCCAAATTAATGGGGAAAAAGTGTCATAATATTTAACTTTTTACATAGTACATTGTCTAAATTCCCGCCTATTCTATTTAAAAATCCTGTGTCTTTGCCCTGGTTAGAAAGGTTTAGTTTGAGAAAGTTGTAGGCACTGGGAAGGAAGGTTTAAGGAAGCTTTCTGTAACACTAGTGAAACAGGGTGTGACGCTGAGCTGAAATACACCAATCCAATCGGAGCTGGGATATCTCCCAGGAAATATTTTACCCTAATGACAGTGAGCAGCAATATCTGCTATTTTTCTGGTAAAATATAATCATAAAATTTGAATAAAAGGAAAGCATGTGTCTAGTATCAAGTGATTAAATAATACTTAATCAGGCATTAAAATTCTCAAACTTTGAGCCTTTCAGTATAAAAGTTAGCAAATAAATATTGAACAGAGAAAAGAGAACAATTGACTAATAATGAAACACCTAACTATAATTATTATTTAATAAATATCTAGGTTTCATTTTAAGTCTTTGCAGACCATATCATCTCCTCTTTGTGCCTCTTTTTCATATATATACTTCTTGGCTAAGATTACTGAAATCGTCAGAAGTACTCCCATTAATTACAATGAGTTTGGAATCAGTTTGATCAGCCTTGATTTCAAGGTAACACACTAATCAAGAAAGTTCTTAAACAGATACTTTACTGTACTGGAACAGCCACATCTCCTTCTAAGTACCATTACACATCTATATGCAATAAACTGTTCGCCTCTTGAGAAAATCATTTTCATTCCAAGGAATTAATACAGTTAGAGGAAGAAACCTTTTAGACAAGCAGTAATCTCCATTATCAGCTGATCCTATGCCAGCAACGTGTCAGGTCATTTTGATACTTACTGTAAACTACCAATCCGGTATTAACAGCTATTAACGCTGGAGTTATGAGTCAGACTCCAGGTGTCATTCATTTACATCTGCACTTCACATATTCATAGCATTCCTGAAGTAAGGAAGAAATATTGTGGGGGTTTTTTGGTTGCTTTGTTTTGTTTTTTACTGAGAAAACATTATTGGATACATTTGACCTTCCTCCTTTCATAATGTACAGAAAAGAAATCAGAGACATCATAATCCAATCTGGTCTAATCCATACACAATCAAGAGAAAAAAATACATGATAATTAAAACCTATACAAGTCAGTTTTCACTGCTCTGAACTTGCAGAAATATGACATGAAACAATCCCTTTCATCAAAGTACACACTGGCAGGAAATTTGCCGTTAGACAAAGAGTTGCCTGTGACACTAAATTTTGTCATTTGCATAATTAGGTCTCCTTGCAGTCTAAGATACGTTAGCGAGATGCCTGCGTCTTTGAAGGTAAGCTCATCAGAACGCAGAAGTAGACTGAGGGGGAAGACAGAAGTTTGCCTTTGGCAAAACATTGCACAGAAAGGAGACGCTGAGTAACCCTGTACTGTGATTTGGTGGGATGGGGAAGAATTTGAAATATCCCCAGTCCATCTATGGAAAAGAACAGAAAAGTATGGTTGTAAGAATTTGTTCTAGATTTCCCATTTTGGATCAAATTCTCCCTCAATATAACTTCACAGTTTTGATTCTACAACACCTGCATTGCCTACATGAGAAGCTTTAGGCAGTTTTTGGTTATTACATGATAATGTCTTAGGAAGACGTTCTTAGGAAGAAATGAGTTCGTGTCACAGGATACTCGGATCATTAACTGCTTGGGTTGTTACAGAGGATTCCCCATGCTGTTCAAAGACAAATATATATGGATTAGTATATAAATATATATGGCTAACTACTGGAAGGAGAAAATACAATTTAACAGTTAATTCTGAAAATTTTCGTTCTTTTAAAAAATGTATTTTTCCACTATTTTATTTGTATCTATGAATGAAGAACACTTAATTTTACTTTTTTTTTTAGAAAAATGTATAAAAAAGAAGGGGTTTTGTTTGTTTGTTTGTTTGTTTTTACAGCTTCCTAATGTGTACCAGGTGATAATATATTGAACTATTGATACCACTTAAGACCAAGCTGATTGAGAGAGCTACTAAAAGCACCAAAAAATAAAGCATAATCACTGCCTATAATTAAAGGCATTTTCCCTCATGCTCTTAGAGACTATGCTAGTTTCCTCTTTCTTTTCTTTTCATTCTCTCACATATTTATAATTTGTTATCTAAATATATATATAAATAATCAAAGATGTCGCACCATGGCAGCTTTCAAAATATAGCAACTTTGCTGAAAATATCAGGCAGGGAGCAAAGTCCTATTTTTTCTGATCAAAGTCAGAGGCAGATCTCACGGTCTTCAAATAATCAAGCTCCATTTCCTTACTTGTTACTCAATCTGAACGCTAGACTGATCCACGCAGTAAAGGTGTGAATGCCATATGGTTCCCTGAGTAGTACAGCACATTTACTTTAAAGTTTTGTATTTTCAGCAATGTTTCGGCCATTTCTCACTTATTCTTTCACTAGTTCTTTCTAATATAAGAGTTTTTTCTAATATAAGAGTTTTTGCAGAACTTATTTACTTAGACAAAAATATGAAGCAATTACTACCCAAATTTTTTTAGACTTTGAATTCTGAATTTGTAAAAATGAGTTTTCATGCCAGAAACTTATGCTGAGCTACATTCACAGAAACAGGAAGCAGAATATATCATGACCTCCATGCTTTTTCAAAATAGCTCACATTTCTGCTTCTACATGCTGAATACTCCTAAGATTCAGTATTGCACTGTATTTTAGCTTCCATTCCAAAGAAATAACATTAATGCAAAATTCAGTATTCAAAGTAACGTAGAATCCAAACAAAGGATATACATGGAAAGATGAGAGAATTTACTGTGTTCAGTAGTTTTTCTTATACAAGATTTGATCAAAGAAAATATCCTATGATCATTTTGAAGTTTTTTGTTTTGTTTTGCTAAACACTTAAATATACTCTGAATATAACCCTTTGGTCCCATACTAGGATATATAGAAGCTTTCAGAAAGGAAAAACAACATGCCACCGAGACCATCAGATGTCTGCAAACTTGACTTGTCTTAATAGTATTTCTCTTCCTCAAGTTTGGAGAGGCTGGAGCTGCACAGACCAATTGTCTAAAAAAAAAAAAAATCTGCTCCAATGAGGCAGCAGGGAGAGGGCAAGTATCCTTTGGTGACCCAAGAAAGTCAAGTAGCACTCTTTACAAACGTGAAGGTTTGTCACCTCATCAGATCAGAGTTATACTGCCCATAGTGAATGCTGTCACAGTCAAAGAAAGTCTAAGTCAGGAAATTCCAAATTAATCTAATCTTTAACCACTTCTTCTCATAGTAGTGTAAGTTCTGTGAGGAAATTTGCAAATTCACAAAAACAACATTCTTCTAGCCAAATTCAAATCAGTGCTGCCTGAGAACATAGAAGAGATAAAAGGTCAAAAAACGGTGACAAAGCGTGCATATATATTTATTAAACAATGCTCTGCTTAGTCTTATTTAAGATCAATATTACCTTTTAAATAAACATGAAATATTCCAGCTGACAGAAAAATACAGAAAAGTTATCATATTGCCCAATAATATTTATTATCATTCCGAGTATTCAAGCAATTTGGTTAAAGTCTGTATGTAGTCAAATTATGCTCTTCACCTGAGGTGAGTGCAAGAGCCCTGGCTCTGTGTTTAATTCACAAGAATGAAATGTTATTCCTGGGTGATTGCTTCATCTATGACGGCAAATCAAAAGCTGACCTGGGGTCAGCTGGGGTGGTCTAGCGTAAAAAGGGGACTAGCTGACAGAAGTGTAACCAGACTCCACTGAGCGTGATTAGGAAATCTCTGCCTTCCTTAGCTGGAGGAAAAGTACTGCAAGCCTAACCGACAGCAAGCCTGAACCAACGAAGAAAATCTCTTTCGCAATATTTAAAGGGTGAAAAGTTTTGAAGGAAAGTAGAGGATAACAAATTCATAGAAATTAATAATTTAAAACCTAGGATGCTGTGAATTCTCTTCCTCAGCCACTGAATGTTATAGCTCTCTGTATACTCAGAGCAATTCTTTTTAAATTCAGATTACATATTTCCACTAGGGTCTAGATTCTGAAGTGCTTATTCAGAAATTGGTTTAGGTAAAGGTCCTACCGAAGCTGCTGGGATTTTTTTTTTCCAGTCAAGTCTGCATAAATATTGAGTGCGGATTTCTGGATTTCACTCTCTAGAGTAACAGACCACGCAAACTAGAATGAATAATTGAAGGCTCTAGTAAATAAAGAGGCTCTTTTAAGTAATTAATATGATTCTTATGAAAGCATTTATCCTTGTGCTTCCTATGGCAAGTATTGCAGAGAAAAACAGAACCAAGATATTTAGAATTCCTAAATACCTTGAATTTGAAATCTTAATTCATAAGATTGTCTTGCTGTACCAACATCCACCCATTCTATAATCTCTTAGTCTTACAAGTACCTCTGTGGGCAATCCATCTTAGTATTTCTATACCTCTATAATTCACATATACTCATTGATTGACTACAGTGCTAAAGCTTTTAGATTTAGAAGAATATGCAAACAATTTTACTAGTGATGAAATTAATGTACAGAAAACATGTTGCGTCCTTGAAAAACAACCTAAAAAAAACTGTGCCTGAAACAGGACCCGAAGCCCAAAGTCCTTGATCCCCACCAGGTGTTCTTCACCACAACACACAGATTCATGTTCAAAATTGACCTAAGATGCCTACAGGCTACCTGATTTAAAGTACTAGTACATATACGTGGATGTTGACATCTTAGGTAGGAACTGAACAGAAAAATTCTGCAGGGTTATGACTATTTATCCCGTTCACTTTGTGATAAAATAAAGCAAGCAGAAATCAAAATGCTCACAATTTGCCATGACGCGGGGTGCCAGCAGGGCAGCAGCACTTCGCACACCCAGGATCCCACAGGTGGCTTGTGGGGCCGGCTGCAGCAGGTCCCTCCTTAGTTCACTAGGAGGCACCAAGAGACTTAGGTTCCCTGCCCAGGTCTGCCAGAGACGCCTTGTGACTTGGGCGAGTCACCGAGGGCCCCATTCCTGCTCGCTGGCAGACTACAACTTCTCCACGCGTCTCCAGTTTCCCCATCTGTAACACACAAGCAATAATACTGAGTTACCATAGATGGTGATTGAGAGGCTTCACTTACTCAGTCTTTGTAAAAACCCTTTCATGTTTTCATTCATTCTTTCAAGGGGCATTACAGAAAGTAATAGTTGATAGTTCATTAGTTAATATGAATTAATGTTCAATCTTCCAAAACATGCCAATATGATCTCCTTCTACTCTGACGTAATCCATGCTAACTGGAAAAGTGTAAGAAAAAGGCCAATTTATACACAGCATATTCACATGGAGAATAACCACGATGTCTTTAGCAGTGCTATGAGTATTAGCTGTTTATCAAGGCAAGAAAATAATATTCTGACCCTCTGCATGTACTAGCACACAGTAAGGTATGTTGTTATATTCACGTAAAGCATAGTAGCTCTGACATGCAGTTAGGCAGTAGGTGGGAGGATGATTGCGCTAAATATACAAGGCTATGAAACTCAGGGACATATGTTGCTTCACGCTTCAATAAAACATGGCAAAGTCAACACTTTATAGAACGTGTCCTTGAACGTGAAGATTTCTTCTTAATGCTCAAAATGCTCATCACAAAATCAGATTATTTTCTTCAGTCTTTTTTATTATAAATTACCATCTTGTCTCTCTTTATAGAAAGTGATTTTTAAATGCTTCTGTAGATACAGAAAATTGAAATTAACATTAAAGGAGAAGCTCGTTTCCACTTATTTCCATGACAGATTGCTGACATTCTTTTCGAATTATTTCAATTTCCGTTCTGTTTACTTTTCAACTATGGAAATATTGTTGAAATTTATAAACTGACTTTATTTTAACCCAGTTCACCACTTTCAATTTGAATACAGAACTGAATGCTCCGTCTGCATATTAACTGTATTAAAATGAATAGAAATTCTTCTTTTCATCTATTCCACTAATTATAGCTCTAGGATTCCAAAACCTAGTGTTTCCCAGTGAACAACTGTAACTTCAAGGAAAATTATTTGGTGGGAACCATGTGATACAGCAGGTACTGAATTTCATTTGCTTTCCTTGGATCCTCTTCAGCTCCTTGTTCCTACAGGGAGATTTGCCCCAAGCAGAACTAAACTGCCTCTTACACATGCTCATTTATTAAAAGCAACATCAAGGAAGGTTTTCCAGAGATATTGCAGGATTTTGTTTGCTCCCCCTCTCCCTCATATAGTCAATCTTGTAGTTTAGTCAAAATGAAAATACTCATCAGCATGAGGCAAGAGAAGTAAGTGTTTGTAGGACAGCCATCACTGCGTCTTCTCTCAGCAGTCGCCTGACTACCTGCAGGACCCTGCAGCCTATGCTAAACAAACACCCTAACGCGCTTGGTTTGATTGCTGAAGAGTTGTGAAACTGGTCATACTGCATTAGAGTTATTAGCAAAAATATGTAAGCACTCAAATACAATGCAAATATAATGCAATCGTACGGTGCAAATAACCACCGTTCCCAGAACTTTGCCGTAGCAGTGGGCCTTTCCTTTTTTCGACTTGATGATTTGAGAATATAGACAAGTACAGATTTTGCACAGTATCTCAGTAACACAGTTAAATCTGGGGTCAAACTTCAGCAAGGGGCTTTGCATTGAGTAAACCTTTAAAATAAATTAGTCTTTCTTTTCTCACTTTCAAAATATTATAAAGTTTTCAAGGCTGCTAATTTATTAAAATATGACTTGCTGGAATGCTACCACATTTTATATCTTGAAGATTTTTTTCATAGCCATAAGAAAGGTAATAGAAGTTTCGTATTTTTTTTATTTCTGGAAAGGATTAAATTGAAAAAACTTACTTCTGTAAGTACAGTAGTTGCAATTTTTCTGTGGCTTTTATTGACCATGTGTACTTGTAATAGAAAGCTATCTCAAAAAGACAGTGTGACTGAATATATGTTTTTCTTAATTCCTCAATAATCCAAAAATGTAATTTCAATCATTTTCATTAATAGGATATGCCTTCCAGCAGTTTTCCCTAACATTTTTTGTACTTTTACAATCTAGGTTGCTCAGCTTTAGCAAATACGTATTTTTCAGATGTGTATTCACTCACAGATACACTTAACCAAGCCAACACTGAGCTTACCTGTATATGCACATCTGAGACCAGAGCAACTATAAGTATCTTTTAAGAAATACCTTTACTGAGGGAATAGAACCAAGAACTTCCTTATCAGGCCTTTATAAAGGATTTATGTGGTAGAATTTATGCAGTCAAAAATAATTTCCACTCAACTTTCAATATGACTCTTTTAAACTTATTCTAAAAATATTATTATGCAAATAACTGATTGGTAAAGAGTCTCCCCAGTGTTGAGATCAGCTCGGCAGAGAAATAGAGAGAACCATCACAAATACGTTCGTGATGATGTCAGCTATGACCTCATGGCAGGGGTCCCTGTGGGGCTGCGTATTGGCCGGAGAGCACCTGAACGCCACCTCCTTCCCCACCCACCCCTGCCCTGCTCCTGCCCAGCTCACCTCGCTCTAGGCTAGCATAGGAGTCACCATCCCCTTGGTGACATGAAAGAAGAAAACATACTGTTATCAGCATCTGTAAACAAAGAAGTGTTAGCAGATATTTGATTACTGGGGGAGTTAAGTATTTTGAAATATTAATATTTTTATGTTAAAATACTATTCACACAAAGTGGAAGATAGCGATCAACTGTAACAAGCATTCATTGTTAGGATGCTCTTTCTTTTCTTAAACGGTTCTTTAATATTGTAAATATTTAAAGGAGAGTTAGCAAGAAAAAAAATACATTGCATCACAAAGATTTCTAATTCTAAACTAATACTAAACCTGTCTAAAATGATACAGCATTGAAGTATTTGAACTCCAATTCCTCTTGGAGCAATTGTAGTCTTCCAATTTAATTTAACAGTAACTCAATTAGGCCTTTTTTTGCTTCATTATACAGCGGAAGACTAATCACAGGCTGTCTGGATGTGAACCAAAGCTTCCCAAAGTGTAGGGGCTGCTTCAAAAATGGAACATAAACCCATTTAGTCAGAGATGTCTTCCAGGTTCCTCAGCACTAGCCTCCCCCACGCGTCCCTCAGGAGGTGAACCTAACCAGAGGGCCTCAGCCAAGGGCTGACGTTGAGGGCAGAGGTATGTTCATGCACGTGCGGTACCTCGCGGGGAGCGCAGGGTGCCGCTGCAGCCCGGATGGGGCTTTCCCAAAAAGATTGATCTTTTCATCCTTCGAATAAAGCTCGTCATTTCCATCTAATTGCAATAATAAATTTTAAATTACTTTTTATATCATGTGTCTATAATGTGACTACGCCTAAGATTTCAGGCCAGACCAAACTAGACAGGTGAATGATTTTTTTTGTGCTGTATATTTTCAAACGTTAATAGCATCGTTTGCATGCTAAAGAAATGAGATTCTGATTTTACAGAGGCCACTAAGGATTAATTTAATGATTTGGATAGAGTTTAGATTGCTTCCCATGGGGAGCAAAGGTTAAAAAGTACACCTTGCTAAATATTTAAAATCTTTAACAACTTCAGTGTAGAGCCAACTGATTTGAGGTCTACCTTTCTTTTATTTATATAGCCAAGTTTTAGCTCGCTTATAATTTATACTTCTGATCTGTAAATCTTGAGGTGTTGTACATAATTGACTTTTTTATGTAGTGCTTTATAATAACATTTTAAACCTTCACTTGATGCATTTTTCAACATGGTTATCAGATTCCCTGGGACTCCTGCTCTGGTGAAAGAGAGAGGCAAACTTGTTTCTCCAGCCGCATCTCTTCCCAGGCAGCTTAAAACAGACAAACGTAGCTGTTGTAGCTCATCCCAGCAGCTCACACAAAAAGCGGGCAACTTCACATTGGTATATTTGTGTCCTTGCAACCTCCGTATGCACTGAGTTATTGACATCGGGTACAGCCCTCATGCACAGAGCCAGTCCATATGCATGAAGTTTTTGGTAGCAAACCACACTTCATAAAGCATCAGCTTTCTTTTTCTATATCAGATGAATTCTCCTTTCGCTATAAATGATACATTACAAGAAATCTGTCAAGCGTATAACAAAACTGAGTCAACTTTGCAAATATCTCCAGAGGACGTCTTTAGATGAATTGATAAGGAATGTACAAATTGGGTATACAAGCAGAAAATGATCTTCTTGAATACATGCAATAATCTCATGAGACAGGTCTCTACCTGAGAGTATTTGGTGTTTCAGCAGAACACTGAAAGGACACCAGCCTGAAGTGAAAAGCTGCAGCTACAGCTGATTTACACCACAAAAAGAGGTTACTATATAATGCCTAGTATTGATGTTCACGTACTGCAGGTGCATAGATTTGGTGTTTGCTCAGTATGTCTTAGCTCTTTCAAGCAGTATCTTTCTTGATCCTTAATATGTCAGACACTGCCAGTTCTTTCAAGCATTCAGGACTTCTGATTTAGATGTTTTTTTGATATTAAACTAAAAAGTCAACAATTTACTCTGCTATGCTCTAATCTTTCTGCAGGGTTTCCAGGTAATTCTCTTCTGACACCTGTAGCTCGATTAGTGCTTTGGAGCTACAGCTATTGCATTTGGTGGGCGAAGGCAGCAGAGCTCCGTACTGAGTAAGGGTCAGAGGAGCTGTTTGTAGAAGAAGGCTCCCCTTCAGCCATATGAGACAAATGCAATCTGTTCTTTAGACCATATTAACCCTGTGTGATTTAAAACATATGAAGATATCCCCATAAGATTTCCAAAATCAGGCGAGTTTGGCACAGTGCAAAGGTGAGATTTTGCTCTTATGCTGGGTACAGAGCTACCTCTTCAGAAAATAGTTCTCTGTTCTTACCACCGCTAAATGGCATAAAAATATAATTTCATATGAAATGGAGGTATGAAAAGATGAGAGTTCAGAATTCTAATGTACAAATCTTAAATATTGGTCAAAAGTATACAAGATTTGAAATACAGATATTGTTATTGAATTCTATGACATAGCGAGTCCATGTAAATTCCAAATACTGAGTTCCATAAATTTATGCTCACAGTAGCAGCCAAAGATAAAGGTGATGACTCATTCTTCTATGTCTGAAAGACATGAAGAGCTGCACCTTTGGCATAAGCTTAACAGGAACTATGCTGCTTTCTCAGTCTTTTTAAAAATCTGCCAGAAACGAGCATCACTGAGACAAATATATTTGGTCTTACTAAGACTTCAATTTTACTTCTGGAAATGATACATATTCTGGATGCAAAAAGTTTTGATAAAGTAGTTTTTCAAATCAAGGATATTCAGGACACAATCCTACTAATCCTATTAATCAATAAGTAGTAATTAATTTTAAATAATTTAAGGTGCTTTGGTAAAAAGATACTATTATTACACTACATACTTCCTCATTTTAATGCTTTAGATTTTCATTCTCTTTATCTTGCCATTAAAATGCATATGTTCTAGAAAATGAAAATCAGGATTCTTTTTTTAAAAAGGAAAAAAATGCACACAACCATTCTGATTGCCAAGAGTTGAGTCAGCTACAATATGCTGTCTGTTATACATTGGTAGAGTCCATGAACCAGGGTTTGCAACAAACAGAATCACAAGTTGAGTCATGAGAGAGGGCTGAAGTTGTTTAAGAATCTTTTACTTTCCAAAAAATTAAGCCTTCTTCTAATTTCCTGACTAAAGTCATTGTGAATTGTGGATGGATGGCAGAGCTGGCTTGTAAAGCCAGAGTGATTTGTAGATGGATGGCAGATCTGCCTCAATCTTAAATACATCAGGAAGGAAATTAGGTTAAAAAAAATCAATGACTACTTAAGGATACTAAAAATCAAAATAAAACTTTTAGGGAACATGAGGCAAAATTCCAAAACTGCCCTATTAAGAACTTCTAGGCCTAGAGTTACCTTTATTTAAACAGCCAGAGAAATATTCCTGCTTCTGTTTTTGGCAGAGGCAGCAGCAACGTCCACTGGTTATCTAAATTAATCCCAACCATGCAAGTCCATAAATTCAGTTTGAATAATAAATAAATAAAGGTAGACCTGATTTTCTCTACTTATTGTAATGCAAACTAGGAATAGTTTTGTTAAATGCATGTAGATTATACCAGCTGAAAGCCTGCCATAGTCAAATTTATTATCTGATCAGTGACATTTAGGAAAAAAAATAGAAAATAAAACCTATCAATCAGCTTCATGTGCACAAAAGCAAAGTATCATGCCATTGTGGAGACATGTCCAGATATACAACTGCAAACCTATTTTTTGTGATAGCTGCCCTAATCTAAATATAGTTATGAGTACTTTGATTTCTTAAGTTCTGTCTGTGGCCAACAACCGATTGAGCTGGACTCTGCTGGTCCTGAAAGGCAGACAAAGAGTAAACCAGAGTTTTTGCTCAATGAGGTGAAGCTGTGACTAGCTCCAGGAGTGCAAGTCTCAGCTTTTCCCAAATTGTCCTTGCCTCCTTTAGGAAGTGCAAGTGAAGCCATACTAATTGCTGGTAATGAATACCTGAAATACCAGGGCGTGGACAAGACTCCAGCAGCGATCTGGACTCAGGATTAATGGGAAAAATCTTCTCTCCTTTCTCCCTTTCCAAGCATTTTGCACAGAAAATGAAGCTTTTCTGTCTGTTAAACTTTGTCTTTGGTTTGAACTCACCGGATGCATGTTCCCTCCTCCTAAATTTATTTCACCTAGTTCCAGAACTACAGAATAGAGAGATCCCTAAATTGAATCTACTTCTGATAACTTCCAATATTTAAAGAACATAAAAGTAATGAATAGGACAGGTCTCAGTTCTGTAACTCAACTTCTCTAAGGCAGAAGCAGATAACAAAAATGGTATGCCCCATGACAAGGATGTACATGGTCACATTCAGAATTACTAAGAGCTCAGCCACACATAACAACTCATAATAATAATGTTAGCAAATGAGAATAGAAAGTGTTATCTGTCATATTTGAAATATTGTGTCTATGTTGAGCAATTGCATTTCATTTTATTTGCAAAACAATGTTTTACAAATTTGTTTTTAAATGACTGCATACTGTATTTCTATTAAAATATGCTCAAAACTATTGTTTATAGTGAATGCATTTATTTCCACTTCTATGAGAACACTGAAGCATGCATGTTATGAATGAATAAAAATACTGCACAATATTTAGCAAATTCAAATTAAATGTTGATTTGAAAAGCATGTGGGAACAAAATGTCGTAAAGATCAAAACCTGCTGCTTTTATGAAATAATCCTTCAATACAAATGTGGATTTGCTGTTCTGCAAGACACATTTCAACAGTGCCTCCATGCCAGATAACAGCTGTACATTTTATATCACTTGTTTAAAAAATTTTGTCAAGCTTTTGAAATTGTTTGGAAGAATTATTGTCTGATGATGTATTCCTTAGGCTGAAAATGATTAGCTAACATATAAGATTCATACAATCATTTAATCAGCTTAAATGATCACTCTTTTCCACAGCTTAACCATAATGCTTAACAAAAAGCCTGTGCTGCTGGGCTACAAGCAAACCAGAGTTTGGAGAAAATAGTGACTTGTGGAAACTCCAAATCTTAGAAGACACAAACAAATATATACAACTCCCACACATTTAAGATGCACGATGGTTAATATTCTAATTCAGGTGTGGCAAGTTGTTCCATCTATCCTACTCCTGAAAGCATAGATAATGGAAATACAGAAACTGTACATTTAATTTGAAGTCTCTGATTCAGAAGCTTCTTTGTGTGAACAAGAGTAGTCATTATAGGGAAGCTGACTCTTCAGTTAAACATGAGTGACAGAAAACTTTATGAGATTCCATTTACATCACTAACAGTTAAAGTAGCAACCAAGTAAAATCAGACTCCCAGGCACTTTGCACTTAACAGGTTGGAACACTGAGAAGCAATGAAACAGGATACCTTGGGCTTTGCAATACCTCTTCATTTTGATTTTTTGTGCTTTCTTTTATAGAATCATAAAAACATAAAGACACACAAAAAGACATGCCTGGAAAACATCTCAAGCAGTCATGTGCTCCATCCCTGTGCCCCACCATCAGTCCTGACAGGTTTCTATTCTGGAACTCTTCCAGTCATTGAAATTCCACAACCTACACAGGCAATCATTTCCTGTGTCAAAACTGTCTAGTTTTGACACCAGCAGAATTTGTCCCGATGCCTAATGTCAGTCCTTCTTGCTACAATGTAAGATCATTGCTTCCTGTCCTATTCACTGTGGACATGGAGAACAGATTATTCCCTTCCCCTTTGCAGCAGCATTTTGTAACATTGAAGACTTATGTGTCTCTTCAGTCTTTCCTTCCCCAATTCATTCCATTTTTCTTTGTAAAGCCTGTTTTTCTGTATCCCTGGGAGTTCTCTTTCCTCTTCTATAGTATCTCCCATTTTGTGTGTATCTATCTTGAACTGCAGTGTCCAAATGACAGCACTGCAGCTGAGTCTTGCTTGGTCATGCAGAAAGATTACCTCCTACATCTGGCAGGTTACACTTTTGTTCATACCAGTTTCACAGTTTCATCCGATCACATTTCCCTAAATTGCTCATGATAGTTCTTTCCAGCCATAGCAAAAGTAATGAGTTTGCCTTTGTTAGACAAAACTAGAGTCACATGCAGCTCATGATCCACTGCAAGCCCATGATTCCTTCGTGCAGGACTGCTTGGCAGCCCCTCCTGCTTTTACTGCCACCAAGCATATAGCATCATGTCCTTATAACCATCAGACTTCATCCCTCTTCTTCAGACAATTATTCCAATTTGTCAAGATAATTTTGGATTCTAATTCTGTCCTCCAACACATCCACATGCTCTCCCAGCTGTGCCCCTTCTGCAGATTTAATAAGCTGACAGTCTATTCTGTCCTCTAGCTCATTCACTAAAAGCTAAATGAATGCATACAAGGAGAGACGGAAAAAAAAAAATCAGACAAGACAAATAAGCAAAGAACCCTACTCAACACAGCCATCCATTTCAACTCTGGACCACTGATTGACTCTCTGGATATGGATTTCTGACCAGTTTTGCACCTGTCTAGTAACTTCATCTACGCTGTGCTTCCCTAGATTGTTTCTGAAAGTTATTTGCTTTAAAAGATCTGCTACATCACTGAAATGGGTTTTTCTCCTGGACCAGCCCCTCAGAGAAAATCATTTAGGAGTTCCCTGAGGCAACTGAAATCTATCTTTGCAAAATATTTAGGTTCCTTTGGTGCACATGTTTTGGCTGCTAAGAGTTTTTCTTTGCTTGGGAGGAGCAGGTTGTTTCTGTTCCTCTTACCTTTCCAAAGATCCTGAACTCTATCATTTCTTGGTTGTCCTCGTGCACACAACCTTCTGATTTAACATTTTCATCCAGAACTTATCCAAAAGGTACAATCAAGTCTGGAAAAGTCTCTCTAAGTCTTTCTTCACCCCTTTTGAAGTAAAAAAAAAATAAAAGAAAATAAAAGAAAAAATCACCAACTCACTTCAATATTTTGAATGTCTTGCATCCTACTAAACTCCTTTCCTAACTGGGTTGATTGAAGTCACCCATTACCACAATGCCATGTGGCTTGGGCGTTGCTATTCACTGCTCACCGAGAGCTTCCCCCGACCTTTCTGGTTTGGCAGTCCACAGCGAGACACCACCACTGCAGTGCCCATGTTGTTCTCCTCTTTAGTTGTCACGCACAGATTACTTTCAATAGGTATTTTTGTCCTCTCTGATCTCTACCTCAGAACAGGCGCACACATTTGACACACAGAGTGATGCCCTTTTCCTTATAAACCTCTGTTTACAAGGTTTGTCTTTGTTGAGTAAAAGTTCTCTACTGTATTATGCTTGTCACATAGGTTACCATTAGAAGATCAAACTTCTCTATTTTCTGTAGGCCTAACACGAAGACGTCAGAGTTGTTCTTAGGCTGAACCACTGTCCCCATTTCTCTTTTGAGCTTGTCATAAACAACCTGAACCTTCTATGTTTGTAGACCCTGGTGCAGGGACTATCCCCAGTTACCTGCAGGATTTTATTATCCTCCCCCTTAGACCCTAGTTTAAAGCCCTACTTTAAGGTCAGGAAGCTCATGAACATGGGTGTAGTTTACCAGCTGAACCAAAGGATGGTGCTCCAGTAGAAGAACAAAAATAAGGATTTAAGATAAAGCACTTTATCACTTTACCTGTTTTTTCACCACCTGCTATTTCTTCCTGCTTTAGAGCGCCTGACATACAAATGAAAAACACAGTAACACACAGAAGTGAGAGAAAATTACAAGGCACCCAGTGGTCACAACGCCCTATCACGTGTTACAACAGTCCATTGAAGAGTTAAACCAGCACAGTACTATTTACAGTATTTCTGTATGTAGTTAATCACTGTAGGAATATGAGGTTTATAGTATTCAAATTCATGAAATTCCTTTCTTGTTAAAAAGGAAGAGAAAAAGTTTTTTACACAAGCCATATTTTGCAAAATCTGTGTGTGTTGGTATTTATTAGAAATTCTGTGTTGACTAAAATACAGAGCCATTCCTGTATAAGGCATAGGAAAGATTTATTGGCAGTAACTATTAAAGACAAAACCATTTATTCCATACACCGCCAGCAAGTTTAACCTCCTACCACATTATACTTCCACAAAGCCTACGAAGGTGTACATGACAAGCTATGTAACCAAATTCATCTCCTACTACTTTTTTTTTTTTTTTTTTAAGGAAAGATCATAATGGAATAGTTTCGTTATTGGTTGAAATGACACTTTCGCCTAGTTCAGAGACTCCGCAGATGGAGCCAAGATTGAACTCAGACTTTCAATAGAAACTCATGGACAGAAAACCTCATTTTTAAAACACTGCAAGCAGAAACTCCTCTTCTTTTCAGAAATTGTGAAGTTCAAGACAGGAGTACCACCCCCACACATTTCCAGATCTCAAAAGCATCAAAGTAAGCTTATGTGTCATCCTTCAATTCTTGCAACAAAAAAACTTGAAAGTAAATTTCTTGTCTTTCATTGACTTGAATCAAAGAAAATTTTGAAGAGCCACAGATAATTTAAATTTAGCCTCTGTTAAAAATATAACAGATAATTCTGTGCAAGTCCATTAATGCTGTGGGAGACAATCCACAGGATATGCAAAAATATAGCAAAACAAATAGCTCTTAAAAATGAAGTTGCAGCTGTAAAGAACAACAATAACTTTGCAGTGGACTAACCCTGAAATCCACACACGGGCAGGGCAAGGGAGAAGCTGGAAGAGCGCTCTCTCTACTTCTATTTCCATTCAAGTCGCAGAGATTTTTATAGCATTGACATTACCTTATATATTGGTTTTTCCTCACACTGGAAGCCAGCCTGGGGCAGGCAGAGACATGACTTATGCATTAGGCTGACTGCAAAGGCCCTGGCCCACCAGCCCCGCCAAGTGGACCATAGGGCTGTCCCTGCCCACGGCAGCCCAGCGGTGGCGGGGGCTGCAGGAGCACCACAGGGGCTGCCCAAAGCCCTCCTGGTCCTCAGCTTCATGCAAGAGTTGCTGCTCCCTGAGAAATAAACCGGACTCCCGAGGAAGTCCTAAAATTCTGTATCTTCCCAAATTATAACTGGTTGGCAACCAGGAGAGAACAAGACGACTGTCATCCTTCATACGATTTTTTTTTTTTTTAAGGTAATCATGCTAAAAAAAAAAAAGGCTTATTTAACAGACAAACAAAACAACCTTTATTGTAGCAACCACTCTGCATTTACACTGCATGAAGAGGCCACATTAATTTGCAATTTCTCATCTTGCTTTAGTTAAAAACTACAAGCACTAAGTCAGGCAATGAAAATAGAGCAAACCAGTACAGCTTGACTTAAGCCAGTTAAGCCACCCTAGTTTCACCAGCAGAGGATACATCCTCAACAGTTTTTATTCACTTTAAATATCAGACAAATAGCTCATTTATATCCACAGATTACCACCTGCTTTGTCTGTATTCCATGGCTTCAGGCTGTTTTATGAAATCCAGTTTTTAATGCCATTGTTCTGGTACCATCGCTAATGATGAAAAGTATGAACACTGTCTTCCTGTCTGCTTAAAAACCCATTTATGCAGATGCTTCTCCTGACAAGAAAAATCATTTATCTGGCAAAACTATTAATTTCTTTTCATCTTGCTCTATCTGTGAAAGACATGGTGTGAATCATATTTACAAACAGATGCAATTTTTCAGCACTGTCGCAGCTGGTGTTGTACTGCTTTGACCACACCCCTCGTGGGGTAGAGCTGTTTCCCAGCACACTATTATAGAGCAAAGCAGCATTATGTTACTGAAATAAGTTTCTGTAAAACACAAAGTATTTTGTATTTCAGTGATCCTAAGAACATGGCAGTTTATTAACCCTGCAGGCTGCTGTGGTTTGCTCTTCATCACTTCTGTAAAATAATTACTGCCCATCAAAATAGAAACATGCAGGAACCTACGATCTCTAATCTGTTTATCTGAAGTACTTTTTGCAGAACTTTGCAGTGCTTTGTATTTGACGGTTTCCAAGCCAGGTGTCTGTGTCGGTAGTTTTGCCTTATAATTACTCATCTTTTCTCTTGCCCCCAGTAGATCACAGGGGACTAGCAGCTTTATCTGGCCCTGTCTCACACCCTTTTAAGATCCTTAAACCAAGGCAGACCAATCTGTACAAAAAACCTTGCTATTTTACAACAGCAAGTATATTTCTCTAGTTTAGAGAAACATAGCAAAGTCCAGAAGGAGCATAGAAGAAACCGGGGAAGCTGTCATTCTTTTGAAGTTTCGTAGATAAACTCCTTTCTTCATTTCCTGCTCCGAGAACAGGGCAGGGGCAACTTGACTGTTCCACTATTACACCTTTTCTACCTTAAAAACATAGCGCGTGTCCCAGCTGCTTCCAACGGCAGCTCTGATGTCCCCAACGGGTGCACACAGAGAGTCGTCTTGCACCACTTGATGCAGCCTGGCACAAGCCCCAAGGCTCACCAGGAAAGGACCCTGGAAAGGTAGGAAATGAGCGGGTCTTCTCAAAGGTATCAAGAACTGAAGTGCTCGCGGCCACATTGCTGTTGAGAAAAGAAGTACCTGGAAGCTCTGTAACTCACTATTTGGAAGAACCTGAGAAAATAAACTGAAACAGCACTTAAAAGGTTATGGTCAAGAAGAATTTTGTGTTGGATCTTAGATATCAGATATTTTGTTGGCCACAAAGAGCGAATATCTGAGTTAAATTATCAGATGGGGCAAATTACACCTTGTCACTTTCTTCTCCCCTTACTTCAGTCGCTTTTCTGCTCTGTGTTATTTATTTGCCTTCGGTTCTTATGGATTTCCATCTAACATTGCCCAGTCTGTCAGTTTTATAACACTGTGTTTCATAACTCATAGTATGTCTTTAAATGCTAGAATTGGGTGATTTTGTCAGAAGGTCAGCTTTTAGTTCATGGGGAAAAAGGAAGAAACCTCACATAACCGCAGAGGGAAGTTGAAAATACATACCCTACAGAGCCCAAACATTTCCATAAGAACAAATAAAGTTTCTTAAGCATCCCATGAGTTATTAGCTCAATTTTGAGGCCCTTATTCATTTTTAAATGTTTGTCATTGGCTACATTTTGCCTGCACGGTTTTCTGCCTCATTTGTGGCTCACCCGGCTCCGTTCCAAGAAGTGACCTGAATGCAGTTGTCTGTGTTTTCTTTCCTTTGCTACCTTCTTCCCTAGTCTCCAAATCTGACCGCTTGGCATACAGTTTAATGTCATACTTTCACACTCTACCTAGTACTGTGTAATATGATATATTGTAATATAAGTCATAAATAACTGTTACTCTGATCAGAAACAAATAAGATTCAGTTATGCTCCCGTTCTTTCCCAAAGGGAGAAAAAAACATCGGACCTGACAATCATAATGAATGTTAGGATACTTCCACAATGAGAGCACATACTTGGGTGAGTTCCTCATTTTACTTGAGCACAGAGGATAACTCCACCCCAGGACTGCCGCACCAGCAGGATTTCCTCCATCAGCTTTCATTTTATGACCTTTACAGAACACAGGTTTCTGTGTGTTACACTAACTAAATTTCAGCTACTAAAACTAGGGAACATTTCTTGCATTCACCTAGATACAAAGGGGCAAAGTATAAACCAATGATACTGCTTATTAAAACCCCTAGAATCCCTTTCTTTTTTACCAGAAATGTTAATAGCCCTTCTCAAAAATATACTTTCTATGCAGATGAATTTTCACTGTGGAGTGTATAAGATCATAACTTTATTAACAAGGATGTTCTTTTTTAGCAGTTACTGTCAAACACAAAGCTCCTGAAATTACAGCTGACAACAATCATGCATTTTTATTTCTAATGTTTTATATTGGTTCTGTGTCGTTTTGGCAGTTATAAAGCATGGGTTCAGGCTTTATAATTTCTTTGCAATCACTGCCCATTAAAGTCATGGTAGTTGTATTCAAAACACTGAGCGCCTGATTCTGCAAATTCTCTCCTTGGACGTATCTGGGGAGACGGGTGTCGCACACCTCCTTCCTGTAGGGCGACTTGTGCTTCCAGACAAGACAAGCACAAGTGATGTCACCTCCGTAATGAGTCTGAGGGTCAGCCCTGTAATGTCATCCTACACCCTGGTACTTCACAGCACTAATGGACTCCACATAATAATTGCTGAGTCTTCAGGCTAAAACCTACTTATCTCTTTTCTTTCAGCTAATTCTCTTCTTATGCCTGGATCCACTTTCGTGCAGAACAGGATAATTTGTGTTTGGAGCTCTTTCGCCTTTGTTTTATTACTTATCTCTACAGCACCTGGGTCATACTTGGTGCCACACAATCGTGAGATAATAATGTATAATAATCATTTTCTCTCGTGAAAGGCATGATTCATTCCTCACATCCCAGATGCAATGGTGTGTCCCTGAACAGCTGAAATCTTGTGGTTTTGGTAAAGGTAAACTCTATCAGAAAAAGCTGCTTAGTTTGAGATATATTTGTGGGAAGAATGCTTTTAATCACGGCTTTTAGAAGCATAAACGAGAGTGTTAAATAATAGACAGAGACTGAAAGCAATATTGATTGCTCAAGCTGATGCAAAACACATCATTAATCCATTTGTGAATCTGAAAGTCATTTTGTATTGTTAGGTATTATACTCTTACATTGAGTTGGTTTTGCATGTTCGGTCAAAAGTTCCTTCTCTGGTATCTGTCAATAAGTATACTTCCTTTGGTCTGTAAGACTATATTTGTTAAAGAATTACTAAGATTGTCTACACTATGGATGGAATTTGCATGCATTTTCATTGCGTAATCTGGTCAGCCCTTGGTATGATATATGTTTTTTTCAGGGACAGCAAAACAGAAGCAGATGGAAAAAGAAAGCAAGAAACCAGAGCAGACCACTTTCACATGGTGAAAATTAGCAGCAACTCCAGTGCAGAGAAGTAGAGCAACGCTGCTAGAGAGGTGCAGTAAATAAGATCAGAAATGAGTTAAGGAGTCACATATGGCCTACAGTTACCTCTTTTGAAAGTAGACATATTTTACTGGTCCATCTTTATAAATTTTATCATAAGAAGTAGATACAGTCTGAGCTGAAATTTTATCCAAATCCTAACTATGCATAATCAAAAGTTAGTGTTTCTGTTCTATAGCAGATTCTGAGGTTTGGTTCTGTCATCAAGATACAGGAAGATATCAGATCTATTTCATTTTAACTTTTTCAAAACATTTCATTTAGATGCCATCGCTTTGATATTTTATTACAAAAATAATCACAACTAAAAGAGACCTTAAGAAGTCATCCCATTTACGCCCCAAAACAGACAAGGTCAAATAAGACTGTGCCATCCCAGCAAGATATTTGTCTAACCTGTAATTAAAATTCCACAAAAAAGGTCATTTCACAGCCTCCACATGTAGCCTTTTTTGGTTCTTAAACATCCATATAATTAACACATTTTTACTTAACCTAAACCAGCTTTTCTTAAAATTAAGGCAATTACTCCCATTTTCCTAGCCTTTTAGTTCTTGGAAACAAATAGGTGGTCTTCCTCCAGCCTTTCTTTTCTGGATTAAACAAATATAAAATGCTTGAAAAGTAGTAGTTAAGATATTGCATGTCTTGTGTATATTGATACTATATAAATATAACAAAGCACACAACACTGAAATGATAACATTGCAATTAAATGTTTTAAACTAGCTGAAACAAGACGTCTTGATAATATCCCTACTCCAAGCTTTTGGTCTATTGTGTCATATCATAAAGCATATATTTAAGAGACCCTCCCTCTTAGTAGGTTTGTATCTGTTTACAAACAAGGAAAAAAAATGCAGAATTTTAGACCAATTGGCTTAACTTCCATATACAGAAGAATTCTGGAACATAAAATCAAAGTATTTGTAAGTGTTTGGATGATAACAAGGAGATTAACAGCAGCTAGCATGCATTTGTCGAACAAATGTCAAACTAGTCCAGGTTCCTCTCAAGACAGACTATGTGAGTAGGGAAGAAGGAGTAAGTGTCATATACCTTGTTTTCAGTAAAGCTTTTGACACAGTTTTTCATGGCATTCTCATAACGAAGCTTGAGAAATATGGTGCAAGTGAAATTACTATCAGACGGATGCAAAATTAACTAGATAAATGACACAGAGTTGAGAGGGAGTGTAGGCTTGTTGACAAGCAGGATTAGAATTTGAAATAATCTTGACAAACTGAGGAAATCATTTTTAAAATAAGACTGAGTTTAGAAGTGACAAATAGAAGTTTCTGCCTTTAGGCAAGAGAAATCAGCTGTGAGCAAGGAAGCACCTGCCCAGGGAGCAGTACTGCAGGGGAGGACTGAGAAGCTGTGGCAGTTCATAAACTGAGGAGGAGCCAAAAACACCACAAATGTGGTATTAGGATGTATGAGGAGAAGCAAAGCCTGCAAGACACAACCAAGGACTCCTCCCACCCAACCTGACATAATTAATAGCTGGTTATCTAAACTATTTGCACAGGTTCTCATCATTTTGAAGACTCTAAAAAAATGATAGGTCCTTTCTTTTTGTACTGTAGCTGGCAGCTCCAGTTGGGCAATTCTCTCTTCAAAGTCTAGGAAGAGAAACCTAGTCCTATAGTCCTACAGTCACTTGAAAATGTGTCACTTGTACACATGACTTAAACCCTTTCAATATTTATTCACATGGCCTGGTTTTTATCACTGTCAAGTGTGGAGTGATAAAACATTGATCACAGTGCTAATAAAACAAAATTATTGTGTTATTTGTCTAAGCTGGTCGCAAAATCTGACCAAGGGGATTAAATTCCCTGATATAGAGTAACTTAAGTCAAAAATGAATGCCTCGTTTGGCATTAGAATTAAATATGCAGTGTAGGAATGAAAGCTCATGGCTAGTGCCAGGATAGGGGGAAAAGGTTAAAATTCAAGTTTTGCTTGGAAAGATTATGTAGCTCCTTTGACCTATTGTGTAAAGTGAACTGATTTCAGTGAAAAAGCACTGAAAAAATTAGTTTAGGTCAGAGTCTTAGCTCATTTTTTTCTTCCTCTCATTTGCCATATTTCAGCCATTTACCTTTTAGATCTGATCTTTTCAAGCAGGTCAGATAAAGCATATCTGTTGCTCTGAAGTTCTTGTGGGCTGATTCAACCTGACCCTAAATCAACAAGTCTGAGTCACTGGCTATGCAATCCTTTTAAATCCATATTATGGGGCCAACTTCATTGGAACTGGTAGAAAAGCTAGAAACTAGGACTCTGAGCTCTGTGGATTGAACATCTAACTCTTTCCCACACCAGGGAGGGTTCCCTGAGGGCAGAAGGAGGCATCCCTTTTGAGGATGACCTTCAGGGAAGCATCTCTTAAATAAATCTTAATTATTTAAGATTGACTTGGTCTAAAATGGGAATGTTACTCAGCAGCCCTACAGTTATTTCCAGTTGCTGAAAAAAGCTGGCTGTCAGTGACAGTTGTCTTAACCTGCCTCATTTGAATGAAGACTCTGGACAGTAAAAAAATAATAATAAAAAATCCTGTACTGCATTATTTCCCCTGGCAAGCTCTGGAGTTTTAATGTTTGCTGGTGTCATACATTTAATTGAATAGAATTCAGTAATAGAAAAGATGCAATATCTTGTAAACTGTGTTGACATTTTGCAGTTGGTGGGGAGGATACCTTCAATAAAACAGGATTCTAGTACTGGAAATCAATAGAATAAAGTGTGCGAGTAGAATGAAAATTCGCCATTGCACACAAGTACCTCTGTTTTTTATTGAAACTGGAAGAGGGACTGTTATTCTGCACATGATACTGTCGTACTGCAACCTCATCCACCATGCTCTCCTGACGGTGGCCTTTGACTTGCCTTGAGTTTGCACACGTAAAACATTCTCTGCAAAGACCAAATGAATGTCATAAAAGACCTCACAAATGCAGAGTAGAAACATTTTTTAGGTAAGAACAGAATACCAAAAAAAGTAAGAGAACTGTTCAAAAAAGTTTCAATACTTAACACAAATACAGAATAAATCACTTGGAACAAAAAAAGATTTTTATGCTGTGATGAACCACCTTGCTGTCCCAGTAGGGCAGCTGGGGGAATGGTAATACCAGAGCAAGGCCACCACCTCACGCCTTGCCCTCCCCGGGAGGCAAATCTCCTTGTGTTTTGAATATGGTCATGTATACGTGCTGACGAGGGAGAAAGTGCAACAGTTTCACAGCTCTTAAAATAGCTCCTGGTGCCCAGCCTGCGATCAGCACTGACAGCAGCAACATCCTGGCCTCTTAGCTGGAGCAAGACATGGTGCCAATGGAGCAACAGATGTTCCTGCTAGAGTAAGGCTAGAAAAGCATTAAATAAGAAATATAAGAATGTTCATGCCAAACTAAAAGTGGGGGAGAAAAAGACTTACTACCTTATGAAGCCTGAGGCTGTCAAAGTCAGTAGCTGCCCATGCCACAAGAGGTGACATAGAAAGCAAAAGCCAGCTTGCAAATATGAAACATCACCGATTATAATGGTTTTGTGTTAAAACTGGCTGGAAGGATCAATTAATCATTTTAGTATTTCACAAGGAAGTTAAAGTTAATAAGAGGAGCAGCGAAATGTCCTCTTGTTTATTCTATAAAATAGGCTACAGCCAGCATTGTTTCGCTCTCTTCCACTCCCCCTTCTTTAAAAAGCATTTCAGTGAAATAATAACTTAAATAGAAATAAATCATATCTCTCTTGCTGAACTGTGCAAGAAGGAACCATTTCCCTTGGTATTTTAATATATCTGATGTGACACAGGCTAGGTTTGTGAAGAAATCCTTCTCATTTTGCACTCCTTTCAAAGCCAGGTTATGTCTGAAGTGTCACAGTTGGTTCCAATGAGATAAAACAATGTCTAATAAAGCAATAGTTCCAGCTATTAAAAAAAATTAAACTCTCCACAGAATGACAAATGTAGAGTTTGCAAGTATGGATAAACCAAAGTTTGGCCCCCAAAATTAGCAAGATCTTTCTCTATTAAAAACATGCAAGAATTTGAATTTGGGCTATAGTAATCCATTCTTCTACAAAAAAAAAAAAAAAAAAAAAAAAAAGGTGCACACGCACCTTTTCAGTGACTTGCAATTGCCCTTTAATCCACAGGAATGACCAAAGACCAAAAGGTGGTATCATACACTCAAATAGAATAAAATAGGAAGAACACATACAATAAACCGGCAAGAACTCATCTGCTGTAAAATATCAATTTTTTTCCACAAAGTTTTTGAAGACCCTTTTCCATTTTTAAATGGCTTCCACCACTGAAATATGACTTTTAACCTTTATATGCATTCTGTCTATGTCTAAAGGCAGAAACACAAAGCAGCATTAAAAACGTTAATATTTCAAGCTCATTATATTCAGTAAAGCAAGCATACGTCTCTATGAGCAAGCTTAAGCGCAGACACTAAATTGCAGAAGTTCAGCGTGAGTCAGCATGTTTGCTAACACAGAACCTGTGTGCACACTAAAATTCACATGCTTAAAGCTTCGAATCAACCCACATAATGTCAATTTAATCTGGATCTAGTTGAACTGGATCAACAGCAAGCTGCGACCACTCGTAATGATGCAGGAGCCAGAAAGCATTTCCTTGGACTTCCCAGTTCCAGTCTGAGATTACAGGGATAACCATGAGGAAAAATCTCTCTTTATTATATAATGTGCAATGACTTACTATGAAAAAGGGAGAGACACAACAAATGTGGAAATTCAGGCTGCAGACAATTTTCCCTAAACTTTTAGCTCTCCAAACACTCTGCATCGGAGCGTGCTTCCCGTTGGTGTCAGCAGACGTCCCCGCTGCTGGCACCTGGGTCCCCCGTGCACAGCAGGGTGCAGTGATGCCTGCACCGAGGCCACCAGCCGTCGCCTGCCTGGCTATTGCCACCGCCTCGCTGGTGCCCAGCCTGGCTGTCCCACCACCTCCGCAGGCCGGTGACATCCCCGAGCCCCACCAAACCCCATGGGTGCATTAGCCCCCCCGGGGGCATCACGCCTCCCCCCACAGAGAAGAGAATTCTCTGTAGCCAACATTTTTAGCAATGCTATTTGCATTAGGAGGCAGCATATTAAAAGTGACAGTCATAATAAAATTGCAGGAGTAGTAAATAGCAAATAATTTCCCCTTCAAAGAAAAGCGGAGAGGTAAGTGTCAGGAGAACTGAATCCGGAGTGTTTCCTATAAATGACTAGAAACAACCTAAGCCCAGCAGTTATCAACAAAGGAAATGGATTTTCCTATAGGTAAAATTTTCCTTAGGTTCACTGTAAATCTCACATTTTGTTGAGGTTGCTTATGTACCATATAGCAGTTGAATAGTGTGCACTGTAAATACTGTAGTGTATAGCGCTTTTATTACTAAAAATGTTTTTTAAAAGGGCTCTGTGCTTTTCTTTGGAATCTGGCTAGTACCTAAATAACAGTATTAGGCCTTGTTGAAACTGCACTCTCTTTAAAGCACACTAAAATAAAAAATTCTGAAAATCATCTGTTCAAGCATTAGCCATGTCCCACTGCCACACACTCTTTTCCAGCTTACATCAGTGAAGAAACCGTAAGTTTGATACCTATCATTTATAAAATACACACCACTTAGTAATACTCCGTTGAGTCAGGTTCTTGTGTCAGTTATTGTTGAACAAGTTCAGCAGACTTCACTGACTGAAATGGTTATTCTGGACTGTTATCGGCTCAGCTGAGAATTTGACCAAATTCTCTGCAGGACTCAGCAGAATTGGACCATTTTCTGTAGACATAGGATCGAGAATGAATGCATTAGAACATAACCTTGAAGGCTGAAAAATGCTCTCTCTTGCTCTCTCTCTATTTCCCTTTAAAATTAAGCACATGTTGTAATGTCTCTCCTATATCCACTATAAACTGTGGATATTTCTGGTCTTTGAAAGAAGATTGGGTAGATTTGAAAGCATCTCATATATATAATATACCATTCTTACCATATATCCTTGTTCCCAAAAGGTCTGTCAAATGATTCTTAGAGAATATTTTCTGAAGCCAAGTTTACCTCAGGGATTATAGTTTTCTGTCAACACATTATATAATTTGTTTTCAGAACTGTCCTAGTCAAGGGCAGAACCAGAGCATATGTTGTAGCATACCTCCCCCATGTACTGCTTCTAGTGCTCCTTCCAGTTGGTGGTTGTCACAGAGATTTATTTAGCAAGTGTATAGTAAAAATCTGGATAAAATAAGATTTTACTGGATTTGGGCCAAATCACTAGATACAGCACTGCATCATCTGTATTCAGTAACTAACATATACTTAACAATCAGTCTGATTTTCATTCCTTTCTAGAATTTAGGAAGACAAAACCTTTCCAAATTTTTGGATGCCAAGTACCTGAGGTTTGCCTGATTTTGTCTCCAAATGCCAGGAAGCAGCACCTTTCTTAGTACAAGAATTATTAATAGCAGTCTGCTTGTTTATTTAAAGGGTGAAAAACCTTTGAAGTTGTACTTTTTTTCTTACATCCTAGCAAAAGCAAACACTTATTTTCAACAGAAAATGAACATAACTTGAAATTCAGACAACTACATATGAAAATATGAGAAATTGTGGCTTTGTCCATTTTTCATTACAACCTGCCATTTCAAGGCACAAGTCTCTAAAGATCACTTCTCTTGAACACATCAGCTAGTCACCTGATAGCACCAGCCCAACAAATTAAAATCTGGTTTCCATTGCTCCTGCCTCTCTGGATTCTCCTGTCTCTCCATTTACTCCTTCATGGTCTCATCTCCATTTGCCTCTGAATTCCTGCGGTGGTTCCACAAGGTTCCTTCTGCCTCGGTTCTTATTCTCCTTATTCCCAGTTGGTTTAATCAGAAGTGCAAATTTAGCTAGTGTCTTGATGTTGACAATTCAAAGCTCTGGATATAAGGCAATACAAAAGGCAAACTAAAATCTTATCCTATCTCCTTGACATCAATTCACAGAGGAAGCACCTGTGGAGCTTTACCTGCAAAGTCCCTTAAGGTGCAAGGGAGAACTCTTGAATTTCCACCCTCACCCATCTCTGCTGCCTCTCTCGCGGTTGCTAGTCGGCACTACAATCCTGCCTGCCACTCAAGTCTGCAACCAGGGAATCATCTGTGCCATGGATCTCCTCACGAGTTCCTGCATCCAGCTGAGTTTTTCAATGTTACAGATTGTTTCTGCACGTCATCTCTTAGCCCTAATGTTTTTTAGTGGGGATATTAACAGAAAATTCTGTAGTAGACTTGTGGGTATATATGGGCATATTACGCAACAGGGAGAGAACAGTACCATGCAAAAGAGATGAGACTAGTTGTTACATGTTGGAAAACAGGGAAAAAAGCGGTGGGGAGAGGACACCATCACTTGGGAAAGGACCTTGTAGCATTCCCCTGTGCGCCCCTCCTGCGCTCAGCCAGAGTTGCTGCATCCGCATCTCACGAGCTTGGGATAGCCACCGAAATCCCCGCTGAGCAGGCACGCCAGCGCCAGAAAACTCTGTTATGCATTGAAGTATTGGTAAAATGACAACAGAAAAATTCTATGGAAACTAGTTACAACATTGTAACAACCTAAGTTGTTACCTGTTGTAGCTTGTTACGTGGTGGAGATTTCTCTTCGTTCTCTCGAAGATCTGCTCTGTTACACCACCACAGCATATCGCTATTAAGACAGACTAACAAGAAATATTTTAGCGAGTTTCATAAAGTTCTGGCAGACCCCACTATTCTGTAGCTGAGATCCTCCCTGTCTCTAAAAATCTATAACCCCTGTCTCCAGTTTTGGACAGAGTCTGGTCCTATCAGTTACCAAATGCAATTTCCCTGGGCTGGCGTCCTACTCATACCCAGCTAGGAGGTTTCTGTGAAGATAACTCCAAGTCTGGTGCAGTAACTACTGCTCTTCACAGTCACTCTCTTTGCACAGTAAGAAGTATTTCTTTATTCAGAAATATATTTCAAAGCAACATATCTGACCAGGGTCTAACTAATTTAGTGCCCAAGTTCTAATTAATAAGCACCATATAATGTGAATTTGTGTGTGGTACAGCAACATCTTACTAGCCTTTAGCTAGTCCTTAAACAGTGCAGTTTTCCTCCCTCCCTCTCACCTGTCACACAGGACATGAAAGTTGGGCATTTCTTCCTTTTGGGCTCTGTCTTTTTTACAGCAGGGCCTACATCACCCTTATCAGGGTTGGCTGTTCACACCCTAGCCAACCTCACCTTCCTGAACCCTAAACGACAGCTCCATATTTAACAGTCCCTAAGAGATTTTTAATTCCATGAATTTTTTCCATCATATGTAGCCCCCACAATATCCTGTAACAGTAATTCAAGGGCTTATTTCCCTTCATAATACATAGTTATATCTTTTTTCCCCTGAAACTGCCACTTGATAATGGCACATATTCAGTAATACGGCAATTAGTACCTCAAACAGGAAAGCACAGCTTAAGCAGTAGGGTCTGTCCATACAGCAGCTGAACACCAATATCCATGATATAAAAGCTCACCTTTATATATATATATTATAACATATACAATATGCTTTCCTGTTGGCTGTTATCTTCTGTTATGTGTTGATTAGGCCTTCCTTAATAATAATTACATTATTCACATATTAAAGTACACTCAAGTTCCAATTACTCGCCAATGTCATCAGTGTATTTGTACATTGCAATTTCAAATGCTGGGTTTGATCATCCCCACACCTGTATATCCTCATCGTGCAATACCTTTTCCATGCAGTCATATAACCAGGACCAGAATGTCCTGTCCTGCACACACCTATCAGTCCAGCATAAGCCTAGGCAAATATCAGTATATCGCAATTAATTTATGCTCGGCTACCTGTTTCCATTCCCTCTTCAAATTTTCCATCACGTCAGCATGCAGAGCTAACCATCTACGCCTCTCTGGTTTTTAATCCTTGCACCTCAGCCTTGCTTGTCAGAGTACAGCCACTCTACTTCCAAAATAGCTGGCTACTTCCCTCAGCTCATGACAGTGACAGGTCATTTGAAGAGCTCGCCTGAAATTCGGAGTGCTACTGAGCATTGGCCTTCACAGATATCTTTAGCCTAAGCCCCATTTCTCCTTCTCAAGAGGACCTTTCCACAGCAGAGGTCCTGCCAGGCGCCGCATCCCACCACTGCCACGTCCCGTCCCGTCCCATCCCGGGGGTCCCTCGCTGGCCCCCGCGAATAGGGAGCCTGGCTGCTGCGGCCCTCCCGGCCCCCGGGGTCAGAGCTCCCTCGTGTGTCACCCGTGACGCACCTTTGTGCAAAACCACTGCACTTGCATCTGGACACGGGGCATGTTTAAGCTATGAACCCTGCAAAGACATTTCCAGTAATACCTTGGGTCGCCAAAATGATTATTACTGAAGTCTTTACCTGCCTTTGCCACCGCTTACATCTTAGCTTGCAAGTTTCTTATTATGATATATCACCAGTTTCCTATTCTAACCTATACAGAAAATTTGTTCTCTCTCCATAACTTTCCACAGCTGGTTTCATAGACACTGTTTCTGACAGGAACAGGGTTTTTGTTACAAAAATTCTTGTTCAGTATTTCTTCACAAATGAGATGATTTTATACCTCCTTCACCTTGGTTCCCTAGGCTTAGATGAACACTTGTAAATATATTACTCATATATGAAAAACTTAAGTATTAGTTTGGGTGGGGTTTTACTACATTTTAGTCTAATATCCTGCATTTAATACTTAAATATATTTCATTTGATGATATTAATGGGAGAGCACAACCAGTCACAGCTGAGTGATTTCACGATTTCTTTTTGAATTAGGCTTGCCTTTTAAGTTCCTGTTGCAAATATTAATTTGGTACACCCTTTACTTTGAGATTTACTAAACTGAAATTTGTTTTGAGCATGCTTTAGTCCCACTGTAAGAACTTGTTTATAAACCACTGAGAGCTTGTGATTACTGGGATTTTATTCAGGTTTTCCTGTGAAGCAGTCCTTCCTTCAAGATAACAGGACATTCAAAAAGAATTTAATTCCCTACAACTCAATAGGTGCAGCAGAGGAATAATCTCTCTGTTTTGCTTCAGCTTTGCATTTTGAACCACAGTGTGAAATGGGCTTAATTACTAGTTTGACATGCCCTCTTCTCAGATATATCTTTTACAAAAGGAAAAGGGCTGGAGGACAGCTCTCCTTGCAATCCCATGGGGGGGGGGGGGGAAGTTTCATTACTCTCAACTCTTTAGGGTCCCTCCCCCCTCAAAGCCCCTTTCCCCCAAAAGTCTGAACTTCATTTTTCATACTAAGAAAAAACACATTTCAGCATACCAGGTATTTTATTTACTTCTTTAGTGAAAATAAACTACATTCATTCATGCTTTAAATTTTAAAGAAAAAAAAAGAATCAGTGACTCCTTTCTTTGCTATTAACTGAGAAACTTTAATTAATTTCCACAAAGTTCTCCTCTGCTTTCTTAATATATCTAGGAGAGTTCTTAAAAATCTTAATTTAAATACATTGTAATATAGACCATTGCTACCCTTTCCTTCAGAACTTTAATAATGCATTGAAGCGCCTGTTGCTTCAGAAGGCTCATAGTTTTCTTCCCTCATTTATGCACCCATTCTTGCACCTGCAGGACTATTCCCTACCAATTCTTTACTCCCAGCCCTGTTTTGGGACCCCTAGGTGTCTGTCTTGGTTTGGTGCTATTAATGAGTACTAAATCTGGGTAGTTATAAGGCGCCTCTACTTCCTTCTCTTACATCTCCTCAAGGGCGATTCTGATCAGAATGAATTCATGAATAATGATTTGTTTTATCACAACATTTATGCATCACAAGGGGAAGACTGAATACAACAAAATCATGCCAGCTATTCTCATGTCAAATTCTAACATGGAAATACTTAATATTTGGTATTGTCATGTTACTGAGTAGCTTTTAATTGCGAATACTAGTACTGGTTAAAATTTGCCTTCAGTTTGCCTTAGTATCATGCTATACCATCCTTCTCTTTCTAGAATTATTTCTAGTTCTTGATAAAACAGGTTTTTTTAATTAGCATTAATACTCATCATTTTGGAGTTGCACAGAACAGCAATATCCCTTATATAGCCTGACTTAGAGAGGCTGTAGCTCTGAGTCTTATTTTGCAGTTTGGGTGGAAAGGGTTAATTCGTGTTTTGCTTTTTATATATAATCATTAAATACACTTAAATTAAAAGTGTTATATCATTTGAGACTTTAATATATCCTCTTCATGTTTGCCAATTTTATCTTTGAGTCTGCCTATCTTTCCATGTTTAAATCTGCAGAGTCATATATGGACTATTGATATACTCAATCTCAGGCTTCCCAAGACCCTGGATAGTGTTAGTTATTTATTCAGTACAGGTTTGTTTTCAAGGTTTTACTGAGGATTATTATAAACACTGCTAGAAAACTCAAAGCAATTCCATGAAAGAGGCATGGAAACATGATATCCCAAAGACGGGGTGGGCTGTATAACTATGCTGACACTGACTTGTTTAGATTACACTCTGAGGAATTTCTAGCTTTCTTTTCCTCTGCCATTGTGAATTTTCAGTGGTGAGGTTACAACCGGGCACTTAAAACAGGTAAGAGGGATGGACCATTTACATTTGGAAGGAAGGAATCCAAAACAGTCAATACAAAGGAAGTATGAAAAGTAGTACTGCCAAACAGTCATATGGATGGAAAAAAGGGGGGGGGGGGAAGTAATAAGACTGCGTCTTTGATAGGATACAGTATTGAAAAGGCCATTGCTACTTTTTGCTGTATACACAAATATACCATCATAAAGCACAGTTGATGGTTCAGTTCTTGATGACTCCAGTCAGACTACACAAACAGACAAGTTCAGAAAGCCAAAAGTCAGGCTGGAAAGTGACCAAAAAACAACAAAAACAAACAAGCAAAACAAAACAAAAAAACTGTAAATTACTAGTAGGGAAATTTTCTTAAAAGATTAGAATATCAGGGCTCTGAATAGCACAGTTAACCATCGTTCATGACAGAAGTACATCAGCATGTTTGAAAGATGTATTCATAAATGGCAATCAAAATATGGCTTTTTTTTTAAATCCTTTCTTAATGTCTTTGTTTCCTGTTTCAAATCCAGTTTATTTTGAAAGTTCAGTTTATGTACAGGAGCCTGATAACTGGGATCAGACAAGGGTTTTTTTGTCATACATATAAACTCCTATAGAGAAAAAGAATTGCAGTGACATAAATGTGATATATATGACACAAGTTGGATCAAATTAAGATAAAAATAGCTGAATATCTTGCAAAATATTCTGCAGAGGTAAGTAGGTCATCTAAGACATTTAAAACTAAGCAGGCTCAAGTGAAAGCTAGAGTTAGCAAGGGAGGGAAGAGAAACTAATTGACTTCTTACGTCCTGTTTTTCATCTCTAGTACTTTTAATTCAGTGGTTCCCACAGAAATAAATTATGAAAATGGGTTGGCCTATCGCTGATCACAGTTACAGTTATTTTGCTGCACTGTATTTTTATTTAAATAAACTATTCTAAATGAAGCTGGTGTGAAGCCGATCTGAATCAGGACAGGATTCCTGGAGTTGTGAATTTGAAATGTTGTATTTCTCCCCTCTTCTTGTCAAATTTCAAGGTTCATGACTGGCTCAAAAAAAGTTCAGGGTTCTTTTTTTTTTTTTTTTAATTAATACAAATCAAAACATTCCCATTAACTGTATCAAAGTTCTTAAGCAACTCAAGATTTCTTTTAACAAATTTTCTTAAGGTTAGATCTACAAATAGAAGTCAAGTAATGCATCATAGCAGGGGAGAAATAGGTTAGCTCAGAATGACTTGAAACAGCTCAAAGTCCATTCATTAAAGAAAGGTTCAGAGAAGAAATGTGCTAATTCATATGCAGTTGGTAGGCAATTAATGTTTTCTTTAATAGATGTACTTGCTTATAAGCGCATAAGATGAGGAACCTTTAAACAGTTCCCCCCGAAAAAATTTTGCCATAGTTAAGAAAAAGAAGAAGAAAAAAAAAGGAACACACTGCTATTGCATAGGCATACTTCAAAGTCATGTTGAATGCAATTTTCATCATCCTTTCAGTGCTCGGTTTTCAGTAAAGGATAAGTAATTTGTAATAGTAACTGCCAGTGCTACCAGTGACTTTCTGGAAGTCTCAACCAAGACATTGTCTGGGAGCCATATGACACTGTCAGAAATGCTGATGGTCTGGTAAAAAAAAATAAAATAAATAATAATAATTAGTAGAATAGTATTTCAGTAGTTCACAGTGCTATAGTTTGATTTAGCCTAAGACATAGTGTATGAAGGGAAGAATTCAAAATGGATCTGGATAAGAATAAGCATCAACTCTGTTATCATTACACTGGATTTCAAAATGGTAGGAATAAAAATACATATGATATAGGTTTTTCTACATGATACTGTCACCCAAGAATACACATATTTTAAATCCTATAGTTTGAAAATAAACATATTTACTCATAAAATGTGTAAATATAAACATTTTTGATTTTTTCACTGCTTAAATCAAATATATCAGAAAGGTACTGGTATACTCTTAAGTTTTATTCTGACACAACACTTCTGGTTATTAATAATATTGCCTACATCTAATGTTCACCAAAATCTTACATTCATTGCTTTAGAAAGAATTTTAAATACAGATTATGTGGTTCCTGCCTTGTAATAGTTTCTGCCTAATGCCCTTGTACTGCAGGGAATTTCATTAGCATGTGCCCTGATCTTGTCCTCCAAACCCTCATTGCTTTAGACAAGCATGGATTTAATTGAGAGAAAACCAAGCTGTGACTGTGGCTCAGGTGTGAAGGCTGTTTCCCTCAGCAAATTAAATCCAGTGTAATGACTGAGCTTTCTTTTCCTTACTCTTTGCTTATGAGAGATTTAATACTGCATATTAATTATTATGCTGGGCTGTCTTACTATGATGTTGTTTTTCCCATCATTTTGTGAAAGATTGATGCACAGATAAAACTGACTGTTTAATGTACTATGAGAATGATTAACACCTTGAGGATGGATCACAAGGTTATTATAAGTCACCAGTCTTTACGACCTACTTGAAGGCAGGAAACGGTCGCCCCAGTGAGCCTGCCTGTTACACGGGCTGCGCCCGATCGCCGAGGTTTCTGCAGAAAGGCCTCGCTACCTTCCTGCCTCCACGCTTGCGGGGGCCAAAGGACCGCGAGCTCCTACGTCCACGGCAAGCAGCTAATCCTGGTTTATCAGCAGCACAGACCCAAACACACTCCGTAACAGCTTCTATCAGAAGCAGGCTGTGGTACCTCTGATGCGGGAGCAAACCCGCTGTCTGCCTTGGGAATGGAGAAGAGAGGCACTGCGCAGCCGGCGGACACGGGGAGGCGGAGGAGGGCAACGGGGGCCACGCTCTGCGAGGAACCGCTTCGGGGGCACGAATCCAACCTGCAAAGCCTCACCTACCCGCGGTGTGCGTTACATCCACTGCCCGGGAGCGAAAGAGGTAAACATCTCCGATGATACTCCAGATAGTGACTGTATTACCTGCACACACGTGCAGACACGCTCACCCCAAAACACATGCGTCTCCGGGGTGGGGCACGTCATTTCTCACTTGCAATCATCTGGAGTGAAGCAATATCGTCTTTCTGCTGGGAATGTAAGTGGTAGCTATACCTGCATGCAAATCCTGTTTATCACCATTGCCATCGAGTTTATGGGCACATAAATTTCTTTTCATAACACTTTTTCATCAGAGATCAATAAGCAGCCAGTAGCAAATCACCAAAAAGAAATGAATATATATAATTGACTCACTATATTACATATCAGGGAACCATTCTACAGAGCTTCCTGCACAGCACGCAGACTCAGTTTCAAGGGTTTTAGCAAATGATACAGGAACGTAAGGAAGATCAGCAGTAGTGGATCTGTGCTGTACTACATAAACTGAGCCTTTTATCTCTAAGGACTGGACCCAAACACATGATTTATCCTGCGTTGTAAGTTCTTTAGGCTGTGGATCATAGCATTAGGCATGTCAAAGTCAAACACATGGGACCATCTATTGATAAAATTATTATAAATTAAATGTATTTATAAACCTTGATGAGGTTGCATATTGCTGCTCCGGGATCCTATATTAAAATAGAAGTGTTTCAAGAGAAACAGAAGGAAGCGGATAATGCAGCAAATGGCTGAATGCAGCGAATACTGAATGAAATATCAATCTTCTCTCCTGAACCTAATGCTGACAGGTAAATATAAACTCTATGCTCTTAAATGTTTGAATTGATACCCTTTTGCTTGATAAGATCAGATTTATGTGTTATCTATTATAGACTTGGTTGCACTCTTTCACTTCCTCTTCCAAAACTTTCCAAAGTTTCTCTCCATTTCTATGTGTATGCTCTCTCTGCTAGTTTGTAATCTGGTCCTTCAGAAAAAGTAAATATTGGTCATGTGGTGTTTAAAGAAAAAAAAAGAGTGTTTCAGTATTTGATTTGCCACATTTTTCTTTCTTCTGAGAAGAAAAAGTGTTTGCAAACATCAAATGACCCTTCCTATGCTAGCAACCCGTTCATTAGTGGACAGCCTAACAGTTTTGGATGACTTTAAAACACAACTAAAACTCCGTTGCCATGTGATAGCAGCAACCATATTAATCTGTTTTTTCTTCATAAAAACAGACTTGGATTCTCAGCTAATATAAATTAGCATAGCCCATTGCTTTCAAAAGGAGCCAGGCCAGTTTACCTTAGCTGAAAACACAGCCTTATACTTACAGCAAACTGTTGGCATGAACTCCTTAAAAGAGACAGTATCCCCGCCCGCTACCTCACGGGTGCTCCTCCTCTCCGTTAGTGCCCCAAACTACGCAAAAGGCAATTTGAGCCTCCAGGCCAGCTAGCAAGGGCAGAGCAGAGGTCAACCGGAGCGACCTCAGCTCTGCACCTCCGTCACTCAGAAATCCTGGCTTCTTTGAAATTCAGCCCTGACAGTGGGTTTGACAGCTTTTTAAACTGTGCAAGAATGTTATTTTATACACGCGCATCTGTATACACCACATATATCATAGAATGTATAAGTTATTCTTTTAGCGTTCTTCGCTCCTAAATTACTTCCCTGTTCTCAACCTTCTTAGCACTGTAACAAGGCATTTTGTCTGGGAATAATAAAAATTGCAAAGCAAGAGATCAGATACTTCCTCTTTGAGGTTTCCTGAAAAGCCCCAAACAGCTGAACTGAAGGACAGAGAGGAAACTAAAGACAAGGAAAGCAAAAAAGCCTGTTGAATCAATAATAGACTCTTTCGCTCAGAAGTACTCTGAAGAGACTGCTCATGGGTCATAAGCCTGGGCAGGTTTTTGAACACCCTTCTCTTTGGAGGATTTAGCCTTTTGGCTTTCTCTGTTCAGTATAAAAGTCATCTAGCTGCCAAGACTGTAAGATGGTATCTCAATCAATATCTGCTTTAAATATTTCTGGCAGGCACTTTCCTTTGGTTGACAACAATCTAATAAATTTTTTGTGCTGATTTCAGCCAGAATTCTCTTGTTATTGAATGTTGCATCGGGAAGGATATTTATGGAAGGTAAGTATTCTGATATGAGGCTTATTCTTGAAAAGGTTTAAGATGTTTTTGTAGCACATAGCAATGAGTTGTTAACTAAGAACCTACTTTTTCTTTTGCTATTGTCAGTGAGAATTAACAGATATTCAAATTCAATGTCAAATTCTATTTACATATAAAATCTTTTAAACTGTGCTAGGATAAATAAGAATAGCATCTTTTAGAGGATTAGAAGAGTTATTTACTGTTGACAATCCAAGACAGAAACATCAGACCTTGTAACAAGTGTATTTATGAAGGGAAATTTAGGCTGGCAGAATGTAATATTTAGACTGACCTTAACTAGCTAGGGTTCTGACCTGTTGTTTTCCAGACTGTACGGACACCTCTATCTATAAAAAGCAAAGGAGGTATCTAAGAATTCCACATGCAGTTGAGCAGCACAGGTTTATTTTTCGTCTGAAAGAGGTGGATGACTACCCAGAGTTCATGAAATTCCCCCAGCTTAATGCCTGGAAGGGAGGAGTCAGTGGCCTTTCATTAATATCTAGGAAAGTGTCCTGCACCAAAATTTTATTGCTGTTATTTTAAACATTTCTACATTATAAAATGCACTTTTTTTTCTTTGAGCTCTTATCTCCAGGTAGCTGGGGAGCTTTAGTGCCCAATTCAGAAAAGTATTTAAATGGGTGAGTCCTAAGACACTCAAGTGAGAGTCAAGCACACACTTAAAAAGCTAAGCATATACCTCCTTGTACTAGAACATTTCTTTGCATTTGTTCTTCAGCGCTCTTTACAGATTGAGTCTCCATTTTACAACGCTTTCATCAAATAATTGTATTGCATGTATCAATGCAGACTAGTTGAATTAAGCAATTCTGTATGTTCTATAGTAGTATCTAAACCCGAAGCCACGCAGGGCTGCCTTACGCTTACTGGCTGTACCTCCTCGCCTCCCCACGTTGGGTGTGAGCTGCTTCAGGCTTGCTGGGAGCAAGGCAACGACTTTGGCTCCCAGGCAATTGCTATTTCTCCTCCTTTATTATAGCCCTGGTTTTATTACCCTCTTATCCTACTTAACTGTTGCTCCCAACCCACTGCTCATTGCTCAAATCCATAACTTTATACAACCACAGGGATGCTTGTTGAAAACAAATTATACTGCAAAAAGTTTTGATATCATGTCTCTGGCTTGAACTCCGAATTCTTCTTGTTCTTTGAGGCAGTTGGTAAAAGGAGTGAGACTTTCACTATGCTAATGAGAAAGTTTAAGGTATTTAGGACACAGGCCTGGACTCACTGCCCAGTTGCAGATGCCTCCCACTTGGCCCATGGCCATGATCACGCAGCGACCTCCCCACCACAAAGCAAGGCTGCCATCACCACTAGCAAATTTCAGCGTTGCCGTTGAGCAGAAGGCTCCCCTTTGACCAAGAGAGACACGATGCAGCACCCATCCCCAGGCAGAGGAGCAGGCTTGTAAACCCATCTTGCTGTCAGCTCCACTGCAATGCAGCTGCTCTCATGGGGTGCAAACCCGGGCCAGACTGCCCACAGCCAGATTCATAGCGAAGATTTGGTTTATATTTGTTTAATTTTTCTTTTTCCATTACACTCTTGCTGCTCTTTTTCCTTTTTCCAGACAGTGTCTCACTGATTTTTAAGAGAACATGCCTTGTTAAATGCTGTTATGAATGCACCCATATGGTCTATTTTGCCTCTTTTAAAGTGATACTAGAAAACTTTTAATTTTATGCTTTTTTTACTTAATAAACTACAGGTGAACTAGTCAGTCCAGGCTCATGAAATAACTATAGGAAAATTTATAAATATTTTCTACAAATGAGCTGTTATACTGATTCAGTCACGTATCTCCACCTGGAAAGTGCAAAAGAGAGACAGAAGTTCAAGATCCTTCCTGATGCTGAAGCACTTGAGGAACCAGTATGAGTGACCCCATTTCATGAGCCCCACTGGCCCTCATTAGCATGCTGCACAGGACTGCACAGCTGGACACAAGAAGTCATACCTGTAAAGAACCTATGTTGCACAGTAAATTACTTGCATAGATAAACCCTACACATCATTATTTGGTGGTATCTGCAGTCCGCTGGAATGCTTGTCCCCTGTGCAAAAGCCCTTTGTGTGACTGCTAGTTTTGAATATGTGAGATGTACACGGTGCTGCTGCAGGTGTTCATGCAATTCCTTATGCAACAAGCCTGCTCCCCAGGGAGGGAACTACAGATTGTCACATGAGAAAATTGCACATAAGATCACTGAAAGCAAATATGGACACATTTCCCCAAGAATTTGCCAGTGTTGTCTGAAATGGTTAAGCTGAAACTTAAATTTGTTGAGATTTTTGTACCAGAAGCAACAGCTATTTTATTTTTAACCAATTAAAATAACACTAAGTGATACAAAACATGCTATAAAATGTCATAGCAGATGTTTGCAACTTGGTTGTAACCACTTAGCAATGAAAGGCTGGGAATGCTATGGAATGCAAGATGAAACAAAGATTTCATGGCGATATCCTTGAAAAGGATGTTCAGAATTATTGGACAAAATGATAAAGTATTCTAGTAATGCTTTGAGGAGGGATATCAAAATTATATGTATGGCAGTGACAGAGAAAGCATATGTTGTGTGTTTGAAATCAAACACTGTAACCAGCAAGGCACTCCTTGAGATTAGATGTTCACAACTCCAAATCTGACTATGAATGAAATCATGGCTTTGTTTCTTGCCCATCAGAAATGCTTATTTCTGCTTTGATTGGTATTTTGGTTTCTTTCACTTCTTGTTTTCTCTTTTTGAAATGACCCCATATGGACTTGCTGTTTATCCCGTGCTCAGTCCGAGCCCAGCTGTGCACCGACTTCACTGTCTGCTACTGATGTCCCTGGGTCATGGCAACACTAAACCCTATGCCCACAGTAGTATGTGAATCTCTCATTTTTGTGTAACAATCCAAATTATTTGTTTCTTCACATTTTACTGCCTAAAAACTAAGATGAAATCTCTCCCTGCCCTGCCTCTAAGAAAACTACAAGAACAGGATCCTTAGAAATGCTTTTGAGTAATAATAGACAATGAAATCTTTCAAATAATGATCTACTTACAGAGAAAGATCAATCCAAAGATTACCCAAAAAAAAGCAGAATATACAGAGAAAAGCATAAGACATTTCTATGTGATTTTCTGGGAGAAAAGTCATTTTTCCATTCACTTACTGCACAACTGAGGTAACCAAACATCAGAAGTTATTTTTAAAAGCCATCTTTAACCACTCTCTCTCATATTCCTGTGTGTCAAAAGAAGTTAATAATACTGAACAATGTTTGTAAAGTTCATTAAAAACATTCACAAAGTTTTGCAAATTCTGAGAGAAACAGTTCTCCAAGTGTTAGCAGTATAAGGTATACTACTAAGTAAAATACTTTTAAACCATGCTTTCTTATTTAAAGAGAGATATGTGAACTTAGAGCTATTCCACTATCATTCTTTCAAAATAAGGGACTATGGAAATAGGAAGCAATGTTATTTCTATTTTCCTGTCTACAAAGACTGCTCACAGAGCAGGAAAGACTATTTGTAATTCACAGGTAACCTAGGCTTTCAGTGAGACATGCAGAAGTTCTGCATTGTTAACAGAGGCGAGTGATTTGTGTTATACACCATAGACACAGGTGATGAGTGAAGCTGGTCTTTAAGAAAAAAGATTCTATATACTCCTTGACTCTAATAGATGGCAGGTTATCAGTGGTTAAGCTAGGTGATGTGATCTTTGAACCCCAGGCATTAAGATGAATGAATAATGATTTATCAGACAGATGTCGCTCTTTCTCTTTCTCCAGATATTGAAAGGTTCACCTTTTAGGATATTTCCTTAGGTTAATGAATAACCACAGATAAAATGAGATCATTTTTAATGTACATCCGTGTGAAGAGGATGGTATCTTCCATGACCATAAATGCAGCGAAGTCAATGAAGCTATGCCAGAAGAGTACCTGACAGTGTTTAACTCGCTGCAAATCAGAGGATAGCCTCACAGAAAGTTCAGATTTATTACCATACTGGCTATAGTCAAGCAAGCTGTTCTACAAGGCAATGCAAAGAGAGAAGTTATGCACAGCATAAGCCATATGCGATGGTTGACATCTAAACTATCTAATAATTATAAGAACCCACAAAGCGAAATTAAAAGTTTTGGAAGATTATACCTAAAGGTCTTGAAAGTACCTGGCTGAAGCATGTTATCATTTCCAGTGAGTCAAAGCACTGTTACAGCAAAACCACAAATTATTTATAACAATGGCTAAAGTGTATCATTAATAATAATCACCATTCCATATATGGATGGAATGTCTTTCAGCAAAAATATCGCCAAGTGTTTTACAGTCTGTGTTTATGGCACAAACCCACTGCCTGCATAAAGTGGGCTTTCACTCTGGCAAATGTTGCAGAAATAATTGACTGTAAGACTGCTCCTCATTCCCGCTTGCACCGAGGAGTTTCGTGCATGACATCAGCTAAGCTATTAGCTTGCCCGTATTCTCCCAGGCACAGGTGTTTGCTCTTAGGATCTCCTTGTGCGTGCGTGTGACCTCCTGACCCATGGACACTAAAAGGAAGATTTGACTAGATTTTATCAACTTCAGCAAGCAGCAAAGTCAAGGACTGGAAAAAGTTTAAAAAAAAAAAAAAGCTCTCAAGTGAAAGCTATTTATAAGTGATGGTTTCTTAAACTTACTTCTGTGAAACTAGAGCTAGTGAAAAGGTGTAGAACCAGCACTGCCTTTGGTAAAAACTGCTCCACAGACAGGGAACAGTTTCACCCAACATTTAATCAACAGAATTATTTTTTGCTGTGAGAAACGTACATGCTTTAAACATAAAACAAAGAATGATGCGAAATGTACCAAAGAGATTTTTTATGGTGTGTTAACAGATTAATAATATTCTCACTCCCCGAAATGTATTTATGCTTTTAATAATACACAGGGCGTAATTATAAAAATGTAATAACCAATTCCAAATGAACTCAACAAGGAACGCAAATCTGCATAGCAAGAGATTGCTCCCAGGACTTCCAGATTTAATAGATGCAGGGCCAGCCCTCCGTAAGAGCCCAGGGGGTTATTTCCAAGGGCTCAGCACCCTCAGTTGTAGGCAGATTTTCAATACGCCGAGGTTTAATTTAGACATTTGAGCAAGGACCAGCTCCTCTGAAGCGCACGCTGCCCTGCTGCTGCGGATGCGCTGCCGAGGTCAGTGTTGTGCGCACACCCCACTGTGCTCTTTGCGGGATACAGCCGCTTTGTTTGGGTGCCTAAATTGGAAATCAACTTTCTTGAAAAAAGTCTGGCTCATATTGCAGTTACTGATTTTTTTCTTTTAAAAATCCAGTCCATAGGGTATTCTTTGGATTACTGACAAGAATCTTTTCTCATCTAAATCCAGAAAAACCTAGAGTGTGACCTGCTGTGCACAGTTTACACAGAAGCTGAAATCTTATTGCTGTCTGAAACATGTACTGGCCAGGCATCCTAACTATAAAGGAATACAAGTAGTAGGTTCTAACTTTGCTGTTTATTAGTAAAATTCGCAGCTCTCCCATCCTTCTAGAAGAGGTTATGTACTGCTACAGTAACACCTGACGGCAGATGCAAATGAGCTCTTTGATATTATATTACTGTATTTCTACCCCAACCACAGGCCCCAGCTGCGATCAGGTCCTAACCTGCTGATGGTTGCACAAAGGGTATTGAGACAGGTTCACATGTACAAAGATATTAGTAGGGTGCATAGCTAATGACATACATCAACTAATAGTCAAAGTTACTTTTAGGGAAAGCGGAAAAACAAAAAGGACAGAGAGACCCATTATTGGATTGTGTAGCACAAACCAAGAGCTACAGCCCAGGTGACAGGATCTCAGCTGGGCACCCCATCTGGCGGGGAGCATTTTCTCGCGCTTGTTGCTGCTAGGTCACTTCAGACCCGTGCCACTCACAAAGCGGTAACTATACACACACCTTGCATGCTCTTGCCATGTGCTCACCCCGCCTGCACTCTAAAATGACCAAAAGCCTGGGGTCTGCCATCAGCACAGCATCAGGTCTGAGCTAGAAAGATGGATATGGTATCAGGTAGCACAAATGCATGGCTTCCACATGGCACAGAGCACAGACAGCCTCCTTGCACCTCTGCCCACACAAGCACCAGCTGAGTGACCTCCATCTGAAAAAACACTATGCATGAAGAGGTCATATCCTAGGGAGCAAGCAGAGACACTTTTACTGGTGCTAAGGAAACTTATATTTGGCAAGGGGGGAAAGAATCAACTATAACGGTTATTTTGGGCTTTATACATGTTCCTTGAAAAGCTTCAGGCCTACAAAGAGACAGAGTTAGAGCTGTATCTATATCTCAAGGCAATATAGTTTAAACACTTTCATACCTCAACACTGATGAGCACAGACACTCAGAATTATCCAAATAGTAACAGAGATGTATATTACACTTAACATATTCTAAATGGCAGGATGTTTGCAACCACATCAAGTTATATTTTCTCCTTGGAGATGCCAAAATACTGTTGGAAAACAGAGTGAAATGCCCGATTAGCTAATAAAACAATTGGCTCCTCCACGTAGATAATTCTGGACGCTGCTTAGAAGGATCTTCCAAGAGCTGGTATTTTGTCAGGCCACTTCCTATTAGGTACTGTAAAATGATATCAAAGCCCTCATATATATCAAATGGGCTGTAAAGGAGAAGCTATTAATGGTTACCAAACTCCACTAGGAAGCGCATGCTACAATCATTAATGCAGCCTGCACTCTGAACTCATAGGGATGCCTGTGCAAACTCAGACAACACTGCTGCATATTCATAAAGCCCCCAAAAGAAATCCGTGGGAATACAAAAGGCAGATCAACACCACACAACAGGGAGTATCTCAAACAGCAGTCAAGCTGCTTCTGAAACTGAAAACCACGTACACATACAATACTAAGTGGGATCTACTTTGGTTTTGAGATACATTTCTACATGATGATACCCTGCCTGGTGTGGATGGCTCAGTATGTTTGAAACTGCATCAAGGAGTTGTACCTTGTGTTATTCTGTATGGTGTAGACACACTTAGTGTTATTCAGAGCAAAAACTACGTGAAACACACCCTATATTCACCTTATGTTCACCTCCTTTTTGTACTTGAAGCTATGAGAAAGGCAGCAGTGGATTGCTATTGCTGTGTTATGAGAGCAAATTCATAACGGTGTATATTAATGTTTCCTGCACAGAGAGCCTTCACCTTGAGTAACTGTGCCTAATTCTGGGGATATATAACAAATTATAAAGTCTCATTGATTCTTAGAGAATACTTTGCTCATAACTATTTGCTAAATCTACAGAAACCTCACACAAGTCCATTGGGTTAATTCACTGGAAAGGCTGAGCCTTGGGCACCTGTGGCATGCATGTTTGGAGATGACAGGGCAGGTCAGTTCCTTGTGTAAGATTTGAAGTGGGCATCTCTGCTTCCCATTTTTATGGGAACACTGCTGTCTGACTTTCGAAAAAGCCAGCATGTCAGAATATGAAAGGAGGGGTCTGTACTCCCTGGCATACACAGTCCCTATTCCACATTTACAGGCCTTTTGCTGTATTTGTCCTGCATCTAGCTACAATGGAGCTCTTGTTAATAGCTGGTACTACTCAGCAATGCTGAAGGAAAAAGAACATTTCTCTGCCATGTTACAGGATATGTCATTATGTACTTTCCTTACTCCTCCACTCATGTCTCTGGAAAGAGTGGTAAAACTCAAAGATTAAATGGTATTCACTCCCACTCTGTTATTAAGGACGTTTTAAGCTTTAACTTTGAGGCAGGCTGCTTGTTCCTCCCATCCCTGCCACGCTCTGCGTAGGTGTGAGAAGTCTCCCATGGACATGCGCTTCCCGAGTTCCTGTGCCAGCTGCTCCCACGCGGGCTGTGTGCGCCCTCCACCAGCCTCAGCACTGGGTTTCTGCACTCATTGCCCTAAATGAGACACCAAGGGCTTGGGAGCCTGAGCTCGTAGGCTAGATTAATCCCTGCTGGCACAGGGGAAGACATTGCATTAACTCAGATGCAAGTATTCATGCAGGAGTTGCTCCTGCGGAGAGCAGTTATTCCTTCCTCAATTAGGAAGAGTTCAGCTCAGGAGCAGCCTACTTCCCAGGGATGTCCTGAAGGTGTCCCCAAAGCCATCAACTGGATGTCTCAGCTGGCATCATCTAGGCTAGGGTGAAAAGTAACCTCGTTCCTCCCTGCAGAGCTGAGGAACCAAACCTACCACGTTGCTGGGCAGGGGAAGGATGTGAGGAAAACTTAACTGCCCCACGCGAGGCACTTGTACAGTACGTGCAACAGTGCTAGATAGGTGACAAATAACCCCAAGCCACACGTCTCGGCCAGCCAAGGTCCTCCCCCTCCACGAGCAGGGTCAGCTCACTCCATGAAGAGTCTCCGAAAGCGCCAGACACTGACCTCAGCCATCAGGGCTCCAGACAGGAGGAAGTATCTTAAAAATAAAGAATTATACTGGGCCATATCTCCTGTCTTATGTTTCTCAGCCTTCTCTGAAGGGGTCTGTCATGTTTCATTTGTGAAGTGGTGGAGCCGATATAACAGGCCTGTTACATGAACGCTAATGAACACAGAGGCTCCCGTTGCTGGTAAGTCAGCTACAATCAGCATAAAAGTACTTTTTTTAATCTTGTTGTAATGCTTTCGAGTTACCTTAAAACATTGACTGGCATGACACAAGTGTCTAAAGTTACCATAACTGTTACTATAAAAATGCTAAAAGATATTACTACTCTTTTTCATCATTTCTATTTTTTTCAAATTAGATGGGAAGCTTCAGGCAGTAGTGATACAGGAAAAAGACAACAAACAACTGTGAAGTGACAAAAATTGTGAATATCCTTAAAAATTGTTAACTCCCACTTTTCCATTTCTCTAAGGCTGTTAAATACCTTAGCACCAAATGGAAGAAATAAGTAAGTGCTTGGTGAATATCATCTATGTACCAGGCCTGAGAGTCCTATTTGCAATCCAATGAATCACATTTTGATCTCTGTTGCCCAATATAAAGCCATAACAATTTGACGGACTTCAGTGGTGCTACTCTACATTTATCCTAATGCAATTGAGACAAGACCCTGGCCCTTGAATTGTTCATTATGGTATCGAGACTCAAATATAGCCCTTATTACTCTTGAGAATAGTCACATGTTAGCAAAGTGGGTACTTGAAATCAGGCAAAGTGCCTCTTCAATAATGCTATTTATGAAGCTACATTGTGTTTGGTTCATAATGGATAACTTCGGCTCTGGTTCAGCACTGGGAAAGAGTTCTTCAGGAATGCAACAAAGGATATCCATAGGATAGCTATGTTACTGAAACATAAATAAAATCACTTTGAAGAGAAAACATCCAGGTGGACAAGATGAGCCAGCTACAATTATACAGTGACCAGCAGTTTTGACAGATACCCAAAATAGAAAGATCTCTGCAGAAGAAAAGGAACTTACGTTGACAATGCTTTTAAGAAAATCTTTCAGAAGACGCCCTTTGTTCTATGACTGAAACATTTTCCAGGACTGTTACATCTTCCAGGCTCCTCTTTCCCTTCATTTTTAATTAGCTTTTTTCTTATCTGTGCCTGGTTCCATTTCCTCCATAATGGCTCTGCCTTTTCTGCTGTCCTCATACCAAAATGTTAGCAGGCAATCAGTGCTCCTGGGGCATTAGATTACAAAGGGACAGGGAAAACTGCTTCCCAGGCCGGGCTTCTCCTTCGTTTGGGCAGTACACTGCTCCAAACAAGGGATCTAGTCAAAAAAACTCACTATTGGCCAATATCTCCCTTCAGACAGATGCAGTCTCGGTTCAGACAATTGAGGAGGAAAATACTTAAACATGTATTGTTTTAAGAGTAAATGTAACTATATAAACAGAATGGCATAAGTCACCACAGCCACCAAGGTTAGACTTTGTTCTTAGTGACTCTGCTGTAACGCCATTTGCTTCAGTCGTGTTACACCTACCTTCTACCATTGCATTTTGGACCAGAACTCAACCTCTGGCTTTCTCTGATTGGGGGGGGGGGGGGGGAGGAATTGAAAATTTTGGTTTCTTTTCTCAAATTCCCTAAAATATTCTGTAATCCTGTAGTTTATCTCCCCAGCTAAGGTTGTCCAATCTCTCTACAAATGGATTTTCAGCCAGTAGCTGGAAGTCTGTAGTAATTAAGGAGTATGCCAATACCATTCAGGTAGAATTCAATCAACATCAGCAGTGGTTCTCACCATCCTTCTCATTGCGCTCAAGCACAAACTCAGTAGAAGTCACAGATTCTGTGCTCTCCATTTCCACAGATTGCCCAGTTCTGCCGTCACTTCTGGCATTCAGTGCACCAGAGGGAATAAGAACCACTGCCTTCTTTTGCCTCTGAGGACGTTACCAAAGTGCCAGAACTCCACCTTTCCCAAAGGTAGCTGTTTTGTTCATGAGGAATTAGAGGCTTCTTTCTCCAGGAGCTGCTGCTGGGATGCTGCTCTGCCACACTGTTCCCTGTCACAGCCGTTTATAATCATCATAGCAGGCAAGACCAGGAAAAGAGCACATCACATCCAGAAAGCTCTTTACAACCAGTCTTGAGAGGAAAAAACAAAACAAAGAACAGAAGCAGAAAGACAGACATAAGGCACCTGAGACCACAGCAGGAATTAATGTCATAATACAAGTTCCCAGATGTCTTGCCTTAAGCTTCAATCACTAAATTATTTCCATCTCCAGAATAACCTTCTTTTTGACACAACATTTCCATACTTTCTAGTCACTACTAATGCCAGTAGATATTGAGGTATGTGAAAATAATGATTATCACATTTTTTCAAACCTTCATCATTTTTGAATATTAAATATGGGTTCAGTTTAATTCTATTTTTATCTGAACTAGTCTGCCCACATCTAATGGCTTGATTGTATTCCAAAACACTGCCTTCTAATTTTAGAAGGGAGATTGCAACTCACTCTTCTCCTCCTTCGTGTTTTGAGGTTCCCCACACACTACAGGTTTTTCCTCCTTCTGCATTAGTAAGGAAAGGTATAGTTTTGTTTTAAAGGGTTTGATTAATATACAGTCATTTTGTGTAAAAAAACAAAACAAAACAAAAACACAAACAAACAACCACGGCAGTAGTAACTTCCCTCAAAATTTATGATTTTGCAATTATGGATCTTAAGTTGTAATGACAGAAGACTAATTCAGTTGCTGCAAAATTAACAACATTGGCATCAAAGGGCTGTCTCTCTGAGCCTGTTTATCCTTATCAAGAGCATAATAAATTATTAAAATGTATGACAACAAAGACTCCTCCTTGAATGATACTACAAAGGCATTCTTCTGATGCTAAAATCCTGCTCATTACCAAAGAAATCGAAGGAGGTGGGAAAACAAAGGGGGGTCCTGCCTAAGACTCATTTGGGGAAAATGTGTATTCAAGGTCCCTGAGAGGAAAGGGGAACTAGTGAAGGGAATATGCTGAGTCTCAGGCCTTTCACCCAACACCATCCCCACCATCCATTCAGACAGCGACTGTGAAAACTGCTGAAGGAAAAGGTTGCGGTCCAACATTCTGTTGGCAAAATACAGCCACTGTCATTTATTTTATCATCATAATAGCCCTTGGCAGGATATCCTTCCCAGTAATACAGCAAACATTTTAAATGTCTTTTTAGCTAAGCAGTTTGGAGAGCTGTGCAAGAATAAACCGCAAGCAAGCAGTTTCCACTGAAGAGTTAAGGCAGCAGTAATTATTACTTAATTCCTGCTTGTTTGCAGCTCCTGTTGTGGCAGCCCAGAGGAAATAGCCAATGGGAATTCATAGCTTCAGCACAGGTGACACACGAAAACCATCAGCTGCTGTAGCTGTCAGCTAAAATGATCAACAAATTTTCACTAAAGGGATGCATTTGCTTAGTGGAATAGAGCTGATAATCCTTTGGGACAAAGAGACAGTGATTGACAATGAATACTAATTGACTAAGAGACCTGCAGACTGCTAGCAAACAAAAGTTTCAGACCACTAGCAGTAGTGTCTGTTGGACTTCAAACAACACTAAGCTTTCAGCTCGCAAGATATTCTTAACTCTCACTTTATACTTAAAATCTTAACCTTCCTTTAGAACACAATGCATATGTGATGATTTTTCTAAGTGCTCAAATCGTACCATGTCCTTCAACAAAACACTCAAAACACTTGCACCAAGGAGATTCACCCTACTGCTGACTACAGGAAAAGACTGCATATAAGGTCAAAGGCCTGGAGCCAGGACGCCAAGCATAGTCCTTGCCCTCTGTGCACCCCACATAACGTGACAGTCTTCCAGTTTAAATGCAAACCCGCCTCCTCTTTCAGGAGGAAGACTACTTTCACCCACAGATATATGGTTGTATTTTCCACTTACTAGTCTTGCTGCAAGGTTGCTCCAGGCCCTTACTCTAGGAAGATTAGAAGCCTATTTCTAAATCAGTCTACATCTATTCACAGCTTTATCCATTTTTTTCTCCTGTTCTCACCATTAATTTAAACATGCATGGTGTTTCTTCTTCTCATGTATTTCTACTTTTCCATCGCATTTCCCCCAGTGTGTTTTTAAAGAATACCCTATCAAATATTGTCCTGCTGACCAAAATGATGAAATATAGATATCTTATATATATCTTATCAATGTAAGATGCCAGTTTAGTCCATCATTAGTGGACTAATGCTGATTTTATACTATTTTCCTCTTACCTTTCGATCGCTATTATTAATTTTTTTTCTTTCACAATTTGCTAGAGATTGCAAGCTATTGCAGGGTCAAAGAAAGCTGTAACAGTTCAGTGCTAAATGCTATGCTCTTCTAAAATGATTGAATTTATTTAGCTGACATGAAGCACTTGTTCCATGCTGCAGCTAAATAATAAACCTGAATGACAATCTGGAAAATACAGCTAAAACTCTTTTGAATTTCACTCGCAAGAGCTTTCCTGATCCTACCCCTAAAAGGCAAAGGGCTACGAGAATGATTGGACTGCTTGGGAAAAAGTCCCACAGGCCTGATCTTGTGAGGTCATAAGTCATTAATTCTGAATGAATTTAACGAGAGTTTGGGTTCTCAGCAGGTTCCAACCCTGAGCTCAGAACCGAACACTTGTGCAAGATGCTCACAGTGAACATCCACTGGGCAGAGCAGCCATAGCAAGCAGGAAAACTGAGTAGTTTACAGAAGAATAGGTAAAAGGACAGGAAAACTGGAAAAAAATAATTTGAACATAAATCTTTAAACATCTGAAAAACTCAGACTAGCAGCCAAAGCATACATTGAATAAATGAGCCATTTTTCTTACTCAGATAATCACAGCAGCATGCGTTTGGGTGCCTGTTTGAAGAGATTAGAGCAGTGATAATAATAGAGTCAGTAAACAACCAATGTACTTATATTAGTATTCAGCATCTTTCATTACTTAACCCTTCGGAATAACAATTAGTTTTCAGCTTAATTGACCAAATAGAGTTGGTAGAAAATTTAAAATATCTTTTCCAAATGACAAAACTGAGACATTTTATTGATCATAGAGGTTTTTAATGCAAACTGAGGACTGCTGAGGTAGCAGAACTGTCTGCAATAGGCGACCATGTACAGCGATAAACTCCCCATCTCCTCGCAAGCCTTCAGTGTGCTGTTCGCTATGCAGTCTTTATCTTCACGTGCTGACACATGTAATCTAACATTCTCACTTTGCCACAGTAGGAGCAATTGCTTGACAATTTGATTATGGTTTCCTGTCAGCTCATACACAGAATATTCTTTGAGCTTTCAAGAATTGCAAAATATTTTGATTTCACAATGATGATAATCTTCTGGGGAAAACATCATTTGAAATATTGATTTCTGATAGCAAACCTACTCCATATCTGCCTATAGAAACTGCTCTGAACATCTAGAAGCTGACATGCTGCACACGAGGAGAGAGGCAGAAATGACAGTAATGTACAAATAACAGAGGGAGAGGGCTGGTGACTGAAAGCTGTTGCTTTCTGATGGGTGCTCTGTGTCCTGTGTGAAATGAGTTGATGGTCTCAGACCAGAATGGAAGACAGTCATCCTCCCCACTAAATGCCAGCACGGCAGTCTGTGCACAAGGGCCAAATCCTGAACAGTCACAAGAATAACTAAAAGTAACTCCAGCAAATCCTGGGTGAGCTTCATAGGCATAGGGAATGGTGGAAGGCGTGCCTGCTCGCCCTTCTTTTGCTTGCGTTATTGAGGCAAATTGAGCACTCCACAGCTATTGCTATCAGTCTAGCATATTTGGCTTTTCAGGACAGTGCATTGTAAAGCTCTTTAAACATGAGGTTGCAGCCAGAGAGCCATTGTCTACATCAGAGTTCGGGGGCAAAACTGAACTGATACCACCTTTGCATTCCCTCTGCCCTGGGCTGGCATCATAGTAAATTGCTCCCCTCATGGTTTGTTCTGAAACACATGCCAAAATCCCCAGTAGGCCAAGATGATACCCAGCATGATGCAAAAGAGCCTTGGTCAGACTCCTCTTGGCTCTGGCCGTATCTTAACACTGGTCACAAAGTCCCACAACGCAGGGGGTGCAGAAGCTTATGTGAAGGGGGTTCATGCAGGTCGGTCTCTGCTGGTATCAGCAAGAGTGACTAGGCAGGCTACCTGTGCTAGCAAAGTGGCTGCGAGCTACAGAGCACCCAAGGAACTAGGCCCATGCAGTTAGGTATTTGTTGCCTTAGAAAAAAATAAAAAATAAATAAAAAAGCTTAGTAACAAGAGAACAGAAGTTTCACTGAATGTCGAGCACTCTAGGAGCCTACTTCCCCAGGAGCAGACTGAACAGTTTAGAGTCAGGAGTCCAGATCATATGGTGAAAGACATCAATCTCCAACCGAAGCAAACAGAAGACAGACATCTAAATAATTTTACCTGTGTGGCCATTGAGCACTTGTGAAAGCATTAACCTAAAAGCCAAATTGCCTTGTCACAACAAAGTCAGAGTAGACCTTTTACTTGCTTAAAATGTAGACTTTTTTTGTTTAAATTGCTGTTTTCACCAAGACATCAAAATACATTTTCTTCCCATTCGCCCTGTTGTTGTCATTGTCCCCAAGGTATGACAGTTACATGAAAGAGAACAAGGGAACAACTACAAAGGGAGCCAGGACAGTGCTGGATGTCTAGAATCAGACTGAAGAGCAAAGACATTAAAATGGAAAAGATATCATCAAAAATAATCCTATTACTGAAACTGCGTGACTAACAATAATTTATATGCGCCCAGGAACATATGTGCACCCCCAGAACACAATCAATCACTTCACCTGGAATTCAGCCACTCAGCACTACACTATTCATACATACAAGCTGCTAGCTACCATTAATCAAAAAGCTTTTAGCTAATTACTTAAACTTTTAAGCAACAATTTCATGAATTTACACTAAATCATGAAATTACCATAATACCTCATTATATCAGTAGGTATTCAGCTAAATATCCTGCCTTCTGCTGAAGAGTAGAAAAAACCTAAACACATCGTGAGAGGCAAATATGCCGGATGAGACAGCCAGTGCTGTGAAAACCTGTGCTGGTCTGAAGAGCTGTGACGTCGTAAAGCAAGTGCCCCCAGCAAAGACGAAGAGCCACGTGAACCTCAACAGACCTGGAGCTACAGCTAAGTGGGGTCTAAGCAAAGCACAGGGAATCTCCAAATACAAAACATCCAAGAGTGCCATCGCCTTCATTTACACTATTTTATATCAAAATTCATTGATGGTAGAACAGGTGGAAGAGTTAGGGTATAACTTCCTTTATATGGCACTGGAGTCTCTAACATCAGGAGGTGTGTAATTTCTGTCTTTCAACAAATGTGGAGAAGGAAAATAGCTTCTTTCTCTGCTTTTGAATAAGACTGCTTAACCTACTGCTTTATAATCTAAAGAGGAATGATTTGCTTGTAACCAGTTGATTCAGCTGTTACACTGTAGCCAATCTCACCAAAAGAGTGTGTTACAATAACCTTACGATTTCAAGATAGATTTTTGGTAAGAAAAAAGAAATAGTGTGGCCTACATGAAAAAGGAGGGGGGGGGAACTACTATATCAGAGTACTTTGACAAACAGAGTTTCAGATTAGATTGATTTCAATTATTTTATTTTAAAAAATATAAATATGTACACATTTTATAAGCAATGTTGATTTACACATACAAATGGAATGAAAGATGGGAAGCAATCATCAGTAAAATGCAGCTCAGCTTTTTGAATTCTTACGAATGTCTCCATCTTTAAAGTGATCCAAAATTTAAACTGAGTCACTTTTCTAGACAGTACCCAAAAAGGCTCTTTTTCTGTGCATCTTCCAGCTTAGGGTTTCTTTGATTACTGATATAGCATTTGTTGAACAATCACCGAATTGTTGTTTTCGGACAGAAGAGACTTGATGTGCAAAGCTGCGCCACCCAGCAGCATAGCTACTAGGCTGTGATGAAACACTTCTGGAGTATTTTTCCTACTCAATCCTCTTTTTTTTTCTAATAGTATGAAGACACCCTTCCTAGAAATTGCAGAGAAGCCAGGAACTGAGTGGGCACTGAAATCATATTGCTGGTCCTTCACGGTCAGATCAAATGGATGTTGGAACTCTACAGAGATTTACCAAAAAGAGCTGCCTCTGATTTCTATTTGGCTCCCCAAAGCATATAATTTATTTTATAAATGAAGAAAATATATTTTTATAATTGCAGCACATGTGGAATATGGATGCCTTTTTATTTGTGCTAATAATTAAAAATAAATGTCAGGCCTAACACATCCCTGATCATTTAAGTCACTTTAATGATACATGAAATATAAAAGAAGACTTCACTAAAGGTCTCTAAAGAGAAAAGGGCACCACCACTAAATAAAGAAGAATTATCATGCTGGGGCAAACTTGAAAGAAGATGGCATTCATACAAAATGCAATTTACTTTGACAGTAATTTGCTGTGTTTCCCCTGCTATTATTGAAGATATATTTGTTGGAATAAGAGCTTTTTTCGTGGAGAAACCGGTTGTTCATTCTCTTTGGTCTGCAGTTAAGTCATAGTCCTGTGTTAATGGCTTTGCAGTTTGTTACATAAGAAAAAAATGACTATGATGTCACCAATTTGTCATTTGGAACCCAACTGCAGGGTCAAGTAACTAAAGGAAGAGACTGAGAAAAACATTGCTTTAAGAATCTGGGGGGAAACTGCAGATTTGTTTTGTTTAAACAATGAACAACAACTATATATATATGTATATATAATATGGAGAGGTGTAAGCAATTTCTGAGAGGTACGTGCTTTTATGTGGATGCTGGAGACATATTTCAAATACCCATTTTCACAGTTGCTCTGCATTAATGCTATTGAACATACTGTTTCCCTCTAAATCAGGGCCAGTTCTCTTTTTCCTGCCTCTTTATTCAGATTGGTCAAATACGATTACAAATAGGTCTTCCTAGGAATTTGTTTATGAAAAAGTTTGAGGAAATATTTGAACTTCCAACCTATACTTGAATTTCTGGTTAATAGCTATTTTTCTGCATCAGATTAATTGCAATTCAGCATTCAGCATGTCATGTTTCATTTTTCCCTTCTCAAAAGCTCTGGCCCTGTGTGGTGGATGTTCTCGCGTACGGCTTGCGCCATCCTTGGCGGGCCAGTGCTGCCCTGGTCCAAGGTGAGGCGAGTGGGCAGGGGGGACACTCCCGGCCCTGTCGCCCATCAGCACCAGGCAGGGGAGGACTGCTCCCCACCTGAGCAGGTGGCATGAGCCCCAGCCCTGGGCACGTCCAGCATGACAAGGGCAAGGTGTGAGCCAGTCCCAACCAGGAATGGGAACGTCCACCTTCCTCAACTCCTACAGACCAACCCATGCCCGCAAGGTCGCATGTGGGGTTCTTCACCTCAGGGAAACCATATTCCTCCTGAGGAGACGTTCTGGCCCTGAATTTCTGGGGCCTATTGGAAGTCAAATGCATTTTGAGAAAAACTGACTTAAAAGTAGCTAACGATATGGAAAGATCTCTCAATAATGAGATGGTGGGCTGACAGAATAGGAAACAAGTCAAGCTGAAGAATCATTCCAACACAAATATACAATTCACTGCTCCAGGACAGGTACTTACAGTGAGGTGCTGGTATATAATTTAGATAGGAAAGTTACTTAAGCTGATTGACACACAACAGTTATTAACACAGCTCTAAATTGTGCACTGATCTTCAAGGTCAAAATGCTTTATTTCTGTTCCCTCCAAGTTGTAATACTCAAAATAATACTCAACTGATAGTTGCTATATTCAGGTTATCTTACCCATTAACTGATCATTTATAAACAGCTTTAAGCCTTTAAGATACAAACAGCCAGTCACCACTATTCTTTCTTTTCAGAGAAACTGGTCATAAAATATACCTGGCAAGCTTTCTCACTATAATGCAGATCTCCAGAGCTCTTATCTTGGTGTCTAATGATAAAACCCTGTGGCTTTTTACAAGTAGGTATGGCTATGAGATCATGCTTAGCTTGAAAATTAACTGTAGCATTCCTAGTCACCCTTTCTTACTACACATCTGCAACAGAAACTGATTAAGACATAGGACTAAGTTAGACGTCTTTATGTGACATGGAAAATTTGTTTGAGCTGTCCGAGAGCAGGTGTGAACCATGAACAAGTCCCTTCTCAGCAATGGCCTGCACGAGAACAGTTCCCTGCACTGGAGAAGCCAACGCTCAGCTTCTAGACATCATTGTATTAAATGCTTCCCACATGAAGGGTTAACTGAGATTGTAGAGAAAAGAATAGCACAGCTGTAACTGAATTTGTTTGCCATCATTGAAATTCTTGAACTGATTTCAAACATGCAGTCTTAAAAGTGAGAAACGGTTGACCCCATTAACTGCACAGTCTTCGGATTCTGTATATCCCCAACAGATCAGATTAGATTTCACCCCAAACAGCTACCCAAAATAAGAGACCATGCAAACACATGCAATTAAAACAAATGAGTTTGGCCATGTAGAGTTTAAACGTGAAGGATGAATGCACAGTCATTTCAGAAGTCTTATCCTACCCCATAGAATGGGCATGGCAAAGGCAAATGATTAATAAACCCATTTTCAGAAATGGTTTCTGAATGTTCATGGATGATAGAAATATTATTAATGCTGGCTTCTGTACTTTGACCTTTAGTGACCCCAAATTACTCCAAAAGGAGTACTGCTAAGGACAAATTCTTGATCTAATAGTATACAGTCATGAACACCTCCCAGCAACAGGTACTGTTGGTGAATGATGGCACTGGAGGAAGATAAGCCTCTATGTCCACTTGGGCTCTAAATTGAAACTATTAGGTACGTTCAATGGAAGTTAGTAGAGCCTAAAAGAGCACGTTTATCATACAAGTCTGTCAATTAGATAGAAGTATATGATACGGCAGTTAGAGGAGGAAGCAGTACGAAACCATACATTCCCACCTCATACTGCCATCCCAGAGGAAAGCAGAGCAGCAGTGTCCCTCCCTCCATCAGTCCACACAGTCCATCCCCAACTGGCACGTCGCTGCCTCCCCCTGCCAGGGCGAGCAGCCGCTCTGCCGGCAGCAGCGGACAGGAGCATGAAGCCACGTGCAGTGCCAGTGCTCTGCACCCTCTTGCAGACTCCATACCTTGGTAGTGCAGGCTTCTGGCATAAGTTTGGCTTCATTTTTGCACCCACCCCACACAGTTCTCATTTACAAACCACGTATATGATGTGAAACAGCATTTTAGTGGAGCACTCTTTCAACAACTACATTGGTTCATAGTCTGCCTACGTAAAATTCAGGAGAAGCAGAAACTGATCTATCTGTATTTTAATGTTGTTATTCTTCTTTGCATAACTTTATAAGCAACTTCCCTCTACCAACAATCATTTATGTCATCCCTCCCCCCAAAAAAATTCTCAAACCTTAGCACTGTTGACTTTTTTGCTTTACTGCTGTATTCTCTTACTAATTTTACCTTGTAAGAGCATAAGTGTAAGTGGCAGAATGTTTCCATGAGGCACAGCAAAGAAGCTGTCAAATATCAGGAAAGTTGGTTTGTTTCAGTTAAAAAAAAAAAAAAAAAAAAAAGAAGAAGAAGAAGATACAGAGAACACAAGCCACAGAAGGCTTTTGCTGAGAAACCATCTGCTTTAACTATCAGTCCGTTTCCTGCTTGCCATCTTAGACTACTGCAGTGGTAAAGAATACAAAGAGCCTTTTTTCCCCTGCCAGTCACTCCTCTTGCACAAGAGCCTGAGCTCCAGACAGTGCGGAGATCACTCTTAAAGCATCCATGTTTTGCAAATTATCTTAAAGACAGTGAGCTGGTGAGGAGAAATCTTTCCCTTAGTGCTGACAGCAGGAAGGGGCAGCCACTAAGGGAGGAACCAGGTGTGATCGTCTGGAGGCACGATCCTCCCTGAACACAGAAATACAGAATTTTCCCACTCAATCACAATTACTCCAGACTGATAATACTCCAGGTTCAGTGGGTTACCTGTGTGAAAGTCGCTCAGCTACTATTCATATTTAATCAAGCAGAAAGTAAAAAACAGGTCTGAGAAAAAGTAGTGGCAGCAGTTGCTGTCTAACAGTCATGACCCTATTGAGGGCTATTCATCTTGATTTTCCACCTGCTCCCTTCTGCTGAGCACTCACCTCCCATCTCCTAGATTTACTGCAATAACTGGTTTCATATAAGAAATTCCTTTTGGACCTTGCACTGTCTTCCGCTAACCTCTTTCAGTAGCTAGTATTTCATGTATTTATGCTTTATCCCTCACTGGTTATGAAGTGGCATTTTTTTAAGCCACTCCCCCCCAAAATTTATGCCATTCTCAAAATGAACACAAGAGGGGAAGGGGGGGGGGAGAAAAAAAGCTATCATGAAACTATTACTATCCTAGTAACTTAGGTGAAATGAGTTGGTGATCACTTTCCAGTTTTAGAGCAATGAATCCTAGGAGGAATCTACTATCCTAGTAGGCTTCTTTGCTTGTCCTACCAGGCTGGGCATTTCATTTAAAGTTCAGCAAGTGCAAAACTTCAGGGGCTGCTGTGTGAGGTAGCTGAGGCAATGAAGAGCTTGATCAACCCATGCATGTTCTGTGAATGCAGCATCTGTATCTATCATAGCGACTTCAGTTAGTCTAGAGCTATCAACAGATGGGGTGGAAGTCTGATCAACTACTGAATACATCTTGCCTGCAGAAACTCCTAGTGTAAGCCCAACAACATCAGCTATCTTGCACATTTACCAGAACAGATAGTTTTGCCCATGGAGTTGGTCTTAGCCCATGTGTGGCAAGGCAGTCTTGCTAGAGCTGTATTCACTGTGGGGATGTTTTATTTTGACATTTCCTTGCTGATGAAGGCCTCCTGATATAGAAAGGCCAGACAATACCCGACTGTCCTACACTGCCGAGTTGTCCACTTCTGCTAGCAACCACATGAGTTCAGCTACAGTCAGATCCACCTCCCCCCGATACTTTGGGTTCAGAAAGGACTTTAATGCTGTGTTTTCAGAATGATATATGGACAGTCCCAGGAAATGCAAAAGCATTACAATAGTAACTCATATTATCATAATTTATTCTGAATCACCTTTGCCAGTAAAGAGATAGAAACCCAGTTCTCTCAGGGTTAAACAAAATGAAAAGCATGCAGTGGAAAAATTAAAGCTGTTGAGCCATTAGATGACTCATAATTATGTGCATAAACGTTCAGATTGTACTGGTGAAAGGTGTGAGTGTTAGTAATTAATATTAGGTGTTGCCAGTAAAGATTAAGCTTAGTTATCAGAACAGTGGTTGACCTCCTGCATCTCCAGATCATTGCAAATGAGATTCTTTTCTCATTACACAGTTAAGTGTTCACGTACAGCATCCTATTTCTGATGAATATAGCAGGCAGAAGGGGTATTTCTTAGTGATTTCCCCACAGGTTTGAGGAGCCTGGAGTGGGGAGGAAGGAATTTAAACAACTAGCTGCTGACAAGTTGGTTTATACCATAATTACTATCATAAATTATTCTTACCTGAATATTCTGCTCTGTATTCCAGCTATGAAAGGAATTTTTTATTGTTTGGACTGAACATTTGAACTACTTAACGCATCATTTACATACCACATGATGTAATTCCTGGTCTAGTTTTCCATAAGACCTCTACAGATTTAGGGGAAAATGCATAATACTGTTCTCCGCATGACGACAGTGGGCCATGGCCAAGGGACAGCAAAGGCCTTGGTGGCAGCATGTCACGCACGGCAAAGGAGTCCTGTCCCAGGCACACGGCCACTGCACGCTCCATGCCTCCTGCTGGCTCCACCACTTCCCAAAGCGGCTCTGTCCAGACCCACCTACCCACCGCCTCCACATTCCCACAGCACTCTTGCCACAGTGTGTTCAGCCAACATTTATGGCAACATGCAAATTATTTACAAATATGTAAACTAGAAGAAGCAATTAATTCACATGACCCATCCAGACCTGCCAGTTATGCTTGAACGACCTGGTTGCTCAACCCTTTCACCCTGTTTTGCTGCAGCATTAGATCATCCTGAAGTGGGGGAAAGTGGGATGCACTTCATAAAAACATGAATAAAAATGAACTTTTTTCATTTACATACTAGAAAAATATTTTTATTTTAGAGTGAATAGAGGGAGAGAGGAGAAAATTGTATTAAGTGTACTAAACTATTTGCTAAATTATTAATCATACAAAGGCCAAAATAAAGAACATTCATTCTGGAAATACTGCATTTTTAATTAATTGGCTGAAAAGAAATGTCTCCTGGTTAGTTTGGTCTCCAAGACCCACTTTTGCTTAGGAATGAGGATTTCTAAATAACATAGAAAAATTGCTTTCCAATTAACATAACTTGTAATTCACCATGCTTTTGGGCTTATAGATATATTAACATCACTGTTTCTGGAATACTCCTAGTAAGAGCCCAAAAGGAATTCACACTGGGCTGTATGCCACCGAAAGGAGACCCTATGGCTGAAGCAGCTCCTGAGGTTCAGAAAGTTTAGAGATGATTCTGGCTCAGAGAGAATGTAATAGCTCCTCCTCACTCAATAGCTTTGAAAGGCTGTTTCCGGCTATCCTTCACAACTATTTGCTTCAGAAATACGATGCCAAAATAAGACTTACTATATCCTTGGATAGCTAAGCAGTGAAACAGCTCATTAGCGATTCCTCCAACTCCTACCACAGAGCTACAGGTAGGAGCTAGGTTTGTAAGTTTGTCTTATTCTTGTTTCAGGAAGAGGTGTGCTACACCTTAGAGAGCTTCCTGCCCAATATTGCTGCTTTTAGCTGCAGTATTTTTTTAAAAAAGCTATTTCTATTTCCACACAAACAGAATCCAGTCTGCCAGTCCTCAAACACATATTTGCTTGTTCATTTTTCTCGTTTTGTGAAAATTTCAGATTCAGAAGAAAATACGGTAGAAACTTATTTAATTTCTCATATATGTAGATATTTACCAGCTGCCATTCAAGTCTCTCTTGAGGAAGGACCCCAAGCTGGCCCTGCTTTGAGCAGGGGACAGAGAATGCAATGAAGTGTTTGCAGCATTCCTCATGGAAGTCATTAAGTGTGCACAGTGTGCCCTGCGAGACTCTTAGGAACTGTTATTTAGTAATAATACAGTATTATAGAATAAGTTACAAGATGCCAGTCAGCAGAAAAGCATATAGAGCATTACCACCTGCCTTGGCAAATTGAGATTAAAAAGTTATATATATTTGTACATGAAAGGACTCAGACAGTAGATCACCCGCTTTTCCTGCAAGATTGTTTTGTGCAGTTGTCTACTAGAAGTTTCACTTTTTTGGTTTTCCCTTTTCATTAGTAAGCTTTTGCAGCTCAAGAGCACAGGCGGGATTTCGTGACAGAGACGCCTGGCGCTGGGAGCTCACCGCAGGGGCAGGCACCACCACAGACCCACGCAGCAGCACAGGACAGGCGCATGCAGCACTCCCTCCACGGGGAGGCCACCGGGGCGTGAGCACGCCAGCACCCCGCTCTGTTTTAAATAACATACGCTTTCCCCTCACAAATGCCTCTGTGGTATATACAAGTTTATTAGTTCATCTTAAAATTATGAAATAAACTAAATGCCCTTTCCCCCTTCCTATCAAATGAAGGGTTTGGTCTTCAGGTAGCAACTTTGACATTAGCTTGTAGAACTGATACCAGTTTTGAATATGGCTCCACAGGAGAGTTTCAAGGCCTGGACCTCAAAATGCCCAGACTTACACCCTTATGGACACAGGAACTATAGAATGAAAGATTAATACTAAAATTGTGAAGAGCTATCTGTTCAGTCATTTCTTTCCCTTGACCTTTATGAGCATAGCTACGTAAATGATATAATAAAGCCTTTATTTTAAAAGCTTTTTCTCATTAGTGTCTGCTCTTAGTTCTATAAATCACCCAGCTGTACATGTGACTGCACCCTGCCATACATCTCCAAATACAGAAATAGAGAAATGAAACTGTAACCAACCAATACTTTTTGACATTAAGAATTTTTAATTACATATTTACTACGATTTCTGATTAAACCAAAATTGCTTTCAGCAGCACATAATAAATCAAGCCACAGCATTATTCACATTGTTCCCAAATGTGGTGAAATTATTTGTTTGCCACATTTGTGATTGAAGTCCATCTTACTTCAAGAAAAAATAAAGTAAAAAAAAAAAAAAAAAAAGCCCTTCTAGATCTCTGCTGATAATTTCAGACCTTTCTGTGACTTGTTCTTCCTCACCTCCCTCCAAGGGAGGGTTTCTGCATCTTCTTCAGTTAGAAGAAGATTTTGCAGTGGATATGTGGTTGGACCTGCTCTCTGTACAGAGCCCCAGCACAGCTAGAAAGATTGGAGATTATGGTCAAGTTTTGTTCTTGTGAGAGTAGTAAGACAAAAATTCAGGTATCATCCTGCTAACGAGTATAGCTTCTCCATAGCCAAACACTATTATGAGAAATAATGAAGGACAATGTAGGCAGTAAATTATTTTCCTCATCTGCTCTGGCCTTGTTGCTACAAAAGGTGACTCTCAGACGTTTCTCACTGGTTCAAGTCATAGAGCTTCCATTTCACCCACATTTCCAACAAACATTCCCATGAAGCTGCAGCTAATTTCTAGAAATACCTAAAAGAAATACCGTGAAGAAAAACTGACTTCTGAATATTTTATGGAAAATACACAATTAATGACTAAAACATTGAAAATTCTCTGATCCAAAAGTCTCATTTGATTCATTATCTGGAATACACAAACAGTTGTTATTAAATACAGTTACAATCACTTTTGTTCTCATGGGTCTGTATTCTTATATTTCGTTGCAATGAAAAATATAGCCATTGCCAGTTAAAGTATAGGGACTAGTAATTCACAAAAAAGCTTATTTTTCTATAGCACTCTGTATATGCAACAGCTCTTTCTTTCTCCTGTGAGGCTGTCAGAGCTCTGTGTCAGTACTTAGTAATGTAAAGCCACTCAGCTGTTTAATTCTTCGAGATGCAGTGAAGAGTTTGTGCTAGAAAGAGGTTTTATTTACTGACTTAGAGGAAGCTACAGGTGAGATATAGCAAATAAAGACTAATAAAAGGAAGAAAAAAATTGTGTTGGCTCAGCATTAATTTATGTTTTAAAAGCCTCCTTCATATAAAATTGGGATTTTACTACTTCTGTGGCTGCCTACTTACACCCAGTTAGTACAACACTGACTTTGGAAGATCAGAAGGCTGAAAAACAGTTACTGTGATTCATTTTTGAGTAATACAGAAAAGATATCCATAGCATAGAGAACATTGGACATACAGAATTAACAACAGTCCCATGCATACTGGAACAGCCATAGCTAGACCAGCTGTAGTGTGCTGACTTGTTGGGACAGCAGAGCTGTCAGTGTGTATGGACATGGCAGACCACTGCCACATGAGGAACAGCAGCTTTCCTATATCACAGCTTCTACCCTTCAACCAGCTACCACAGCTAAGCTCCCTTTTGCTCCCAAATTCATGGGTGAATTTCTGGGGAAGAGAATCAGCCATCAACAACCAAGATTCACCTCCTCAGCCAACATCACAGTAAATTCCCCGATTTGTTTGTCAAAGCTGCTTGGTTTCATGACTTCCCAAGGGAATCACAGATAAATTTTATTTTGGCACCTCTCCTTTACTCCCACAACCTATCTTCAAGCTGAATGGCAGGAAACGATCAATGCCTTGATGAACAAACTGTCAACCAAAACATCCATACATTTGGTTACTGGGATCTTCCTTAGCCAGAGGAACACTGTGCAAGGATACTGTATACATTAAGCCTGTCTACGCTGGATTAGTAATCAGATCCCCAGCACTCTATTTTCCATCTACCCCTAAAACTGCTGATAAAATCCAATTCTCACAAGAGTAATCTCTCCTGTTTCCATCCCTCGCTCTGTCATTTAAGGCACCCTGATGAAGATGTTTTCAGACAATTCTCTTTCTACTGAGTCATTTCTAGCACAATAAGTGCTAATGATAGTGATCCATTCTGCAATATAAAAATATTCAGTTAAGCTGCAAACAACATTAATGGTTGTTAGAGATCAACTTGAAGGGCAGCCAGAAGTGACTTATCCATGCTCAAGTTTAGTGGCCCCTTTATTCCTTTTCAGGAAATACAAAGGAGCAGATTAATCTGAAACTATGGCCATATGTTTACAGCTTTTTTTTTTTTTTTTTTTTTAAGTAATCAGATTTCCACAGTCAGAAAACACTGACAAGTTGATGCTTGATTTTCTCAGCACCCTAGCCCAGAAAACCTTGCATTCATAATAAAACTGCAGCAAATAGTTGCAGCTCTACCAATCTCCATAGCTCAAAGGGATGACTCAAGCAATATGTAATACTACTCCCAGGATGTATTCAGTGTCCTGGAAAACATTCAGACTGAAACACACTGATCTAGGGTGCCTGGACTCAGGGTGAGACAGAAAAGCAGGTGCACAAGCAAAGTATCAGAGACCTACAATAAAATATCCGTGTCTGGCTTGTGTTTTCATGTGAAAAGTTGCTAAGTACAAGACACTTCATATAAGACCTTTGACTGAAATACCTCTACCATTTATAAAAAGATTTATAACTTGAAAGTGATTTGTCCTCACAGGCTTCATTAAGGGGGAGATGGGGCAGAACAAACATAATGATGAGAAGAACCTTATATTAATGGATTGATGGAGACAGTTTTGTGGGTTAAGATACAACTGAACTTATTCATTTTTAATCATAATGTATTAACCTGTGGTAGAGAAGGCCAAAGTCAGCAGTGCATTTAAGGAAGTCTTAAGTCAAAGCAGACAAACAGCCATGCTGCTTTAAATGAGATCAGTAAGGTGTCTGGAATTAAGCGTGAGCTTAACACATCACTGGAGTGGGGCCTTTATATTGGAGGAGCAGAAATGCAGGAAGTACATATTATTTAACTCACCTTAAGAAAAAAAACCCCACACATCTGTATCATTGCAGGATTCTGAATTGTTCAAAAAAATTGTTTTAAAGAATTGTTTCAAGAAGTTTTTACATTCATCTGGAATGAAGACTGCAGACCTAAGTTTAAGCATTTCACTTAGAGAGCTACTTTCAAGTAGGATGGTTTGACCACGTGTTTCACAGGAATGCATCCCTGCTTGAATGGCTGCTATGGTGCCCAGCAGATTATGCAGAAGAAGGATTATGACCCAGTTCTGGCACTACTGTTGTTTAAAGCTCAGCCTGCAGCTGACACTGTCCTGTTTTTACCTCTTTCCCCCTCCAATGCATTTGTCTTTTTTTTTTTTGGATCTTTTCTTACAGAAATTTCAGTCCAGGCATGCAGCTGGGGACCCCTCCCAAGGAATGGAAGGAATTTCACTGGCACCCAGCACATTTTAAACCCTGGGAGAGCCAGATGGTGATGGGACTGTCCCCCAAAAACACCGTCGCAGCAATGTGCATAGTGTCCCTGCAGCCAAACCCTGCCTTGGCAGGGGAAGGAAGGAGAGAGAGCAGGTGGGTCATTGCACCCAGTTTCCCTAAAGGTCAGCTACTTACTTATGCTGCTAGAAGTTCAGCCCACTCCGTGCCATACACATTGCACAGATTGTGCACAGGCTCGCTTATTTATGCGCCTGCTGGTTTCCAATCTTACTCCTGAACTGTCAGAGGATTGCCTCAAAAGCCACATTACGGCTGGGCCCAAACCACAGGTGGCTTTGTGGAGCTTCAGGATTACCCACTTAATCTGCTTAAAGAATGAAACAGAACAGCCAGAAAGGACTCTTACGGATGAAGATCACAAAGTTCTTCCACCGAGATGTGATTATAAGAGAGCTAATCAGTTTAGCCACAAAGTGGATGATGCTATTTGTTCTTTGGAAAGCTCCTCAGCTTCCTCCGAGATTCTCTCCTCTTTCTCCCCTTCCCCTGTCCTTGTTCCCTCTTCCTTTACTCCCTTCTGTCTACATACACACACACACTAACATGCTAGTTTGAATATTTCATTTTAACTGAGGAAAGATAAGTATACATTAAAAGTATTTCCTACATAGTAGTGGTGAGTCAATGCAGCACAGTAAGAACCTTAAAAATCTGGAGAAGGACCACTCTGAAACCACCATTTCTATTTACACTTATCACCAGCACTTGCATCTGTGCTCACTGTATTGCTCTATTCAGTTTTCAGTGGAAAATAGTTCCAGGGTTTCCACAGCAGGCAGGGTCATGAAACCTGCTGAGATGCTATATATCTGCATGGTTAATTCAGCCAGAAATCAGCCAGTCTGTGGAAAACACGTATAGTATTTATGTTGTGTCAAGGCAAAAGGACTGCTAATATGTTCTCTCTTAGTCCACAGTTCTTCAGAAGCTTTGACGTGCTGCCAAAGGCCAATTCTTTGGGAACAATTCTTCATATGCCAAATATTCATTTAAATAAGACCTTTCAGACAGTGTAGTAACATGCTCCTCCACAGAATTTCAATCCCTTGGCCTTACTACAAGCAATCTTTAGCTACATACACAGAAACAGCACCTGGTGGACAAATGAAATTGGAAACTTTCTTGACAGTGTGGTCACTGCCCATTACTTTTCATTTCAGCCTCAGTCATAAACCACAGTTTCGGGGCAGTTGCTACCTGCTTCTTCTAAGATTAGCAGAACACAACCTGTAAAAGCTGCACAGTTTGTTATCTGAACACATAGCTGTGAGGTTTGGATTTAAAAAAATAAAATAATAACAAATTCACTTCACTTACCAGTCATTAAACAAGCAGCTTTCTATAACTTTTTCCAGCTGTTCAGGCTCCATATCAGCATCCAGAATTTAAAATTCTTTATACTCTTCTCAGCTGTATAAGCCCACTGCTACCATTTTAAACATTTTGCTCTTTAAAGCCCATTTTTAAAAGCTCCTATTTAGCAATGATTGACTGAAAGTTCCCTGATATCATTCAGGAAATAGCCTGATTGGCCACAACAAAATCATCCTCTCCTGCAGTTTGATAAGGACTAGGTGAGTCAATTAGTTCACCAACCTTGGGTCTTGTTTCATCGTTATCTCCTGGCCTAAAGAGCCCTTTACTACCTGGTATCATTTTCATGTAAAACCACTTGCACCTATTAAACCCCTACTTTTGAAGACATCTTAATAGTTCATTCTTCCTATGTTCTTATTTTTTGTTCTTTTTACACCAGCTTACATTCACTGAACTAAGATCATGAGGATCTGTAAGAGAGCGATATAAATCATGGGATAGACTGATAAGTCTGTATGAGTCAAAGAAAGAAAGTATCACAGAGTCTAACTGGAATCCTAAAGTGATGTAACACACACTTTGAAATCATTATATCAGTTTAGCTTCCTTTTGTTTTTAATTGATTATCAGCCATCTCTGAGTTTGATTTAAGCTGAAAGCTGCAGAAGGCTTCTCTGATTACTTCTTTTAAAAAAGCCATTTTTATATTAACTTTAAAGTAGTTAATAATATTTAACCATTGGGACCCATTTAAATGAATCTGCAGACTCACTCAACTGCTTTCCATGTACTTCTTTCCTAGCATCTGTTCCTACTCCCTGCACAAGGGTTGCTAGAGGGGATTATCTCCATCTGCAGCAGAAGTGGAGAAGGGCAGAAGGGGCCGGTCTCTTGGGTCCAGGAACAAGCAGGAGCATCCAGCTGGGGTTGGGGCACCCTGTGTCCTGCATGCAATCACACTTTGAATGTGCATTTATGCAGCAGATTAACATATTAGCTTATGCAGGTCCTTAGTTACACTTCTGGAGAGGGAACTTTTGAGAGACACTTTTGAGAGAACTACCTCTTTAATAACTAAGAGTAATTTTTAAAAGTCCAACATTTATGGCCATTCTTATCTTTAGAGAAGGATTTTGTAAACAGAATGCTATATTTATACCTTTCACAGAATATTGATTCAAGAACAGTTAGCCAGTTCCCCACTTCCATGGTTTTACTCCTCAGCTTGTACTATTTATTACATAGATCTAGAAATATCTCGACTCTGACCACTGTAATGATTATGTCTGGCTGTTTTTAGGTATCCTTATTCCTCCGGTTCTAAGAAGATTTACAAACAGTACTGCATGCATCTTCTTTGGTCTTGGTTCAGGAAAGAACTTACACATTTTCCATAGTCCATCTCCTTTCAGGGAAGCACTTAAGCATATGTACTATGTTTAAGTGCTCTCCTGACTAAGGGTATTTCCTTGAGGCAGGACTTGAATGAAGGTCCATAGCAGATGGTTTTCAATCAGACATTTATTATATACACATACTTCTTTGTGGCTGAGAATGACATAACTTGCCATTAACGCTGTGAACAAACTGTTTACTTTGCCATGTCAGAGGAGTGGCATGAGCCTGGGAAAAATTTCAGTACCAGCCCATCCTCCTAAGGTCATTCAAAGAAATTCTGAAGATGAGAACTTTGTTTAGGTAGCTATGTAGAGCACTCTACCTGCTGGATATTATTTTCTGAGAGTAAATTAAAGCCACAAAAAACTTTGTCATGCATTCCTGCAGTCTCTTCAGGCAGGGTTTTATGATCAACTCTGATGGTATTTTACTTGCATAGAAAAATGCAAGTAGACTTGCCTAACTACGCAGCCAGACTTATCCTAAAATACATCTTTTTTCAGTGAGCTGTTAAATAAAAAGACATGAGACGAACTCTCTCTGTAGTCTTTATTGAAAAAACAAAATCAGTACTTGTCTAAAAATGCTCAGTGTTACAGGAATTGTTAGAAGGGAACCAAAATCTGAATCCAAAACTTCTTCTCTCTGATATACGCTGTATGCTAGATTGCCTGTCAAGTTGTGGAACACTTCAGATATGAATGCAGCCAGTGCATATGCTGGCTTTCTAAATAAAGCCTGTCAGCCTCATATTCAAGGGTCTGTTTTTCATGTCTGTCTTCTCAAGATAACCTCTCTCTTGGCACTCTACGGTATATTAAAAACCAAGTTCCCAGGACTGGGGTCATTGCTGAAGAGTGGAGGGAACACCACAGACTTTTGATGACTTCCACTGCCTCCAGCATGGACTGAGGCAGGCAGCTGGGAAGAGCTGTGGGGGCTGGCTCCTCTTCCCTGCATCCCAGGCCAACATGCAGCCAGGCACTTCCACGGCTAAAACTGTGCTCTCATGGAAGCCAATGACAAAAATCTCAATGAACTTTCAGGCTTTTTGCCACTCGGTTAACAAGGGTCAGTTTGTGTTTGTGAGTCTTATTTTTTACCAATTAATTGAGAAGTCAAATCTTGATTCAAGGAACGTAATACATTAGCTTCTACTCTCATGGAAATGTTAAATTTGCATCCTTACATCTGCAGACTTACTGGCTCTTCCAATGATTTTAAAAAAGTCCCAGCTGGTGAATTTGGACAGGCAATAGGATACTAAAAGTCGCAGCTAAATCCTAGTGTCTATGAAGTCAATAAAAGTTTGCCACAGACTTTGGCAAAGTCACTGTTTTACCACACCTGACATGGTCTGATGAATTTCCACTGATGTCATTGCATCAGCTGAGGATCTGGCAAAACTCTCTTTGGCTGCCACAGTTTAACAGGAGGAAGCCCTGCAAAAAATTATATTAGAGAAAACTTTGAAGGATATCATGTATTGATGAACTGGAGGAACATAAGTTTTGCTATGTCTGCCAATCTTTGGATCTTATAAATAGGAATCTCTTGCTGTTATTATTGCTACTACCAGAGTTTGCAATCATTTTTCTTGAAAAGAGAAATGGGAAAGGTAAATTGATTCTTGAGAACTGAAAATATACAGCGAGGTTCATCATGGTAACAAGACACTTAGTGTATATATGCCCACCACAAACAATTATTTGGGATAAGCCCAGATTCCATCCCCAAGAAGTTTCTTGATTCATGTATGCCTCTCAGTTCTGAGGTATCCAAACATCTCACTAGTAATTAAGAATAAGAATAGAAGTAGCAGTTAGAACTCTTCTCTCTTTCTTCGGTATAGACTTATAAAGTAAGTGTCTTGATTAGTTAAAGTAGTTTGTACGAAGCGTGCTAAGGCTAAATACTACTTCTATTCTTAATTACTAGTGAGATGTTTGGATACTTCAGAGAGTCTGACAAATTTACTGAGGAAAAGCCATGTGTGAGAAATCCATTTTTTCATTATTTCAAAAACAGTCTGAGTTACTACTGAGCTCAGACTGCTGCCCATACTAGTTCAGCACGGCCTCATCATTTCTCCGAACTCCTCCACCTAACTCTGTCCTGTCCTGCCTTAGCCTTAGGCTAGAAATCATTTAGGACAAGGCTTATCTTTCTGCTCTGTGTGTGCCTAGTGCACTGGGGCCGCTCTGTGATGGGAACTCCAGGTACAACAAGAATCCAGCTTGGAACTAAGAACAATAAAAGTGAACAGGTCCATGGGCCATTTCTAGCTCATGGGGTGAGATCCACAAGTTTAGTGCCCATAACACACCCGCCTTGCTGTCTCATGTACCATCCTTTGCTGGCTGACATTTACTCCATGCATTTGAGCTTGCGAGGGAGCTGTGGAGGGAGAGATGCGACCCCGAGGTCTGCCTCCAGGGCTTGGCTACGAAGACCAAAACGAGGAACAGGACCTTACTCAGGGGGAAGCCAGGCGGGTGGCAGAGCACCGGGTGATGTGTTGATGGAAATCTGCATTACTAAGCCAGTAAGTGGCTTGCAGCAGTTAGAGGGTTTTCAGAGTATTTAGCTTAAGACCTTGATGTAATGAATTGCAATACTGAAAGTTCAAAAGCTTATGTAACTGGATCATGATTTCTAGACCTTTCTAAGAAAAGAGGATTCAATCTCCAATCTTATCAGTGGCAGATAGAAATAGGTGTCTCACAACACCAAGATGGATCATTCCCATCACAGATCAACTGTGGAAATAGGGCCCAAATTCATACCTAGAAAAGCCAAACAGTTAAATTACGGTATTATCCTCTTAAATGAAATACTTTGTTAAAGGAATAAAACAGGATAGAATCAATTTTTATTGCTCTATCATGCCTCTAAAACAATTGCAGCTGTAATAAAATTAGGGATTCCATTTCATTTAAAGCAAGGAAAGTAATTTTATTTACTTTTTTCAGGCACACCCCCACACAAGCGCACACACACACAGTAATCAGCTGCTTTACTTGTTAGTTCACTGATTAAATACTTTGTCACTTAACTCTGAACTAATTAAAGAGAATTGAAGCTGCCTGTGCGTCAGCCAACATGGCATTAAATTTAACTGAAATTCCTATGCTTTACTCGTTCATTGTCTACAGAACTGGGGGAGGGAGATACTTTTTTCTTTATTCAACTAGCGGTTTTACTAACCAGTCCTCAGCTGCTGGGATTTCTTTGGTCAATAACTTTTGATCGCTGTACTAAAACAGTGAAATGTCCTTGTACCTGTAGCCTTGTCAACTTTGTGACCCAGAAGTGCTCAGTGTGTGCGCAGTGGCAGTGCAACAGCGCAAGATGGCTAATGGTTTAATATTGCCATTCTAGCCAGTCTATGATACAGGACTAGTCATGGTGGAGGGCATGTAGAACCCTGGTCACCTAACTGCTGAAAATGCTCACTTGTCAAAACAACCACTAATCGTTAGAACTTCTTCTAAGTCCTAGGTCCTAGATGTCTACAAATTTGTGAAAATCTCAGTCAGCTATGTTTTTAAGTACTTTATTGTCTTTATTTTGATTTTGAGACACAAATCCTAAAGCCTCAAAGTCTGGGAAGTGATTAAGAAAACTCCACATCTTTACATTTGAAAAGTCGTGATTTCTGAGCCAGCCTCAGGATTCCTGAAAGCTTGACTCATCAGTTTGAAATATTGTCACCAAGGTAAAATTATAGCCCAGGGAGAACAATAGACTCTTGGTTCCAAAGTTAACTACCTTGAACATATGCATTTGTCCTCTACCCGCCAAATAAAATACACTGTATTGATAAATTAAGATTAGATTGGTTAGCTGTGTAGGTATGTATCTGTGTAGTTTATAGAGCTGATAAGTTAATTTAGACTGACACTTAGACTATCTGTGTTTCACAGTCACATTTTTTGGAATATAATCAAACAGATGGTGCATGAACAACACAATATATTCTCAGGTTCCCAGAAGGAGTTAACATGATTTTTTAGAATGGCAGCTCATGAAATACCATAACTAAAGTTGTGTCACCCTTTTCCCTATAAACTATGATTTTCAAGGGTTTATGATGTAACCATAAAAATTCACTCAAGCTAGAAAAACAGCCCGAAACCAAGATCTCAGCTTTTGTTAAAAAAATGTCATGCAAGCTATACCACCATTTTAAAGTTTCAGGTTTTAGACTTTTTCTGTGTATCCATATAAATCAGGGGGGGCAGGGAGAGGAGGTCCTCAAGATAAATAAGATGTTCTTTAAAAAAGGTAAATACATTGTATTTTTATGTAAAATTTCAAAGAGGTATAGTATACACTAAACAGCTTTTTATTACATTTGCACATGTTATGAGGCGAAAAAGCTGGGAAGCTCAAAATAAAGAACAATCCTCTTTTCTTAGCCAAAGCATTTTTTTCAAATATCAGAACTGAAGAGACTCTGGAGTCCAGAAATCAGGCTTTTAAAATATCTGCTGGATTGCACACCCCTAGTTTGTCTTCCTCATGTCATCTGCCAGTTTCAGCTGCTGTAGCCCCTGCTCCTAGGATATTTGGAAGCAGCAGAAAACTCTGACATTTCCCATCTAACAGTTCATTAATACGAACCTTAAGCAATGCTACGTCAGGTTGCAGAGGCATCACCTTTTCCCACTACAAGATGGGTGGACTCCACTTCTGTTTCACCTCCCCTTTCACAGGGGAAAATGGAAGCAGAGTGAGGGCTGGAGAAGTAAAGTATGAGTCTTTCTTTGAGCTTCTAAATTTGCTATCACATTGACAAAGCTTTGGTTGGGGTTTTATTTGGTTAGGTTCAGGTATGTGCATACACACACATATACATACACGCACACTTTTCGCTACCATACTTTGTTTAAAATACATAAAGCGTGCCCTGCCGAGCAGCCTTGCTGCCTGCCTCTGCGCTTCGCTCTGCTCTGCCGCCCTGCTGCACATGCTTTTGGGGCCCTATGCAAAAGAAGACATACAGGGCCATATCCACCTCAAAACTTGCTCTCCTTAATTCCACCTGCTAAGCCCTGCGTTGTTTCTTTCCTGAAGCTCTGCAGGTTGGAAAGAAGGTGAGATGAGAGAGAAAACACAGGCATGCAGCATTTCAGAGATGCCTCCCCTATCCCCACACTCTCTGTTGTCTCTGCAGTTTCCATCTCCCTCATGTCCTTTGTCATTTTTCCTTATGGTTTTTTTTTTTGGCCTGAGTCTGTAAGATCAGGTGTTTCTATAAAATTCCTCAGACACCCATATGAATAATTCACCATGCATGCTATATAAATGCAGCTTGGTGAAAAGGCATGCACATGACACAACCGTGCGGGCAACGTAACAGGCCCTGGCAAGCAAACCACAAAGCACAGCCCCTGAAGCTGCTCCTGTGCGCTGCTCCGAATGCCAGCCCGGCACAGCCGGCGCAAGGCTGTGCCACAGGGAGCCAGGGCAACCCAAGGAAACGATGGTAGGGGGAATCGCAGCAGATCCTCTCGACTGCAGAGCAGAATTAACTCCAGTGGGTGGCCGGGGACACGTCACTCGCTCTACCAAGACACAGCTCAGCGCTGCATCTTGTGCTGCAGCTGAATCACTCTGCTTTGCCTGGCTGAAACCGCGCCGGGTCCCAAACAGCCCCTCTGCACCCGACTGCTGCGAACACAAGAGGCAGAAAAAAACTAGGGGAGGAAGATACAGGCCAGCACTGGCTGGACCAAAACCAGGCAAAACTGAAGAAAAACACTAAGCATATCCCTAAGCCCTGTCCCTCCTGCTGTGCCAAGAGCCAGAAGGCCACAAAGCTAAATTAGGGAACGGTGCACTGCCATCTCTTCCGGCTTCTCCGAATCCGAGCGGCGGGACGATCCTCCACTGTTCCTCTATGGCAACATCCTGGCTAGTCTGCACCAGAGCAGTGGTGAAAAACGGACTCCGGGGGACATGTTTAACACAAGATAAAAGTTATATGTACACTAGAAGTTAGCTAGAAGAATAAAAATATAAACTAACTAGTTCTAAGCTAAAAAGTTATATGTACACTAGAAAGTAAGCCTGACATCTGTTACAAAACAGGATTAATTAGGTATTACTTTAAGTGATGAATCCTGGCCCATTCCCATGTGAACAGTTGGTAAATGTTCTGTTCTAATCAGGTTGGATTTGGCGGGTTTGGGGTGTAGGGTTTTTTTTTGATCAAGATATTTTATTATAATCGCAGTCTATTAAGACTTTTTTTTAGTTTATTAAGACTTTTATTTGTTTTCTACATGAGCTACCCCGAGTGTCTCATGTCCCCCTGAAAAGTACTTATATTGAATATAAAACAATGGCATCAGGGAAAAAAAAAGCAGCCAAAATACACAGATAAAGTCTTTTAATAGTGCAGTCTTAACTTGCACTCTTTGTGTTCATTTATTTTCGTGATTGAAGACTTCTGTCCACAGCACTCCGGTTTTATCAGATGGTTGATTACTATATGTTCATGATTTCTTTTTGTTTTCCTCATTCAGCATATGTTCCACGCCTTATAAACTACATACCTGTAAGAAGATTCCTGTCTTGTTTAGAGTAGAGAGATTTGCACATACTGTGCTCTTTTTCTGAACAGATTTGCCTGGAATGCTTTCAGGCCGACATTAATAAGTTAAGGAAATATGCACTAAAGAGATGTGCTATCCTATTGAGAATCACGTTTGAACTTACACTGGGCTGTTTTTTCTCTGTTAATGCAGCCCCACACCTACCTATAAGGTTAGTCATGGCCAGTGATTTTTACTAACAAACTTTGAACAAAATTTTCCCTTGGTCTTTCCCACACAAAAAAAAAATAGAATACCTCGGCACACTGAGGGAAAAACTTGATTCTTAAATTATATTAAACCATTGGTATTGCAGTTCTTGGTGGTTCCCTGTAGGTATAGCTATAGGACAGGGTGAGATAATTTAGGTTTAACTGCTTATAATAACTGCTAAAAACTGATAGTTTGAATATAGTTCAATTTATCCACTCATTGCTTCTCCAGTGAAGTCAAGAGAAACTGTTTGTACCATTGGTGGTAAAATTTGTCCCTGTACATAATATTCCAGAAAAGAAATTAAGCAGAAAATCAAAGTAAGATGGGTTTTGATGATAAACTCTTTGGGGCAAAGACTGTCTTCTTGCATAGTAGCAGTGATACACTGAATCTGATTCATTACTCCAACTTTTAGGAGCTGTCCCAAAACCAAAGAGTAATAAGACAATGACCCTCATATTTCTTAGACTGAATCATCTTGTTTGAACAAGGCATGTACTCTTTGAACACAAAAGTAAACTAAAGTGCTTTGAAAATAGGAGTGATTTCTTCTGGCAAAAGTCTTTATTTAGTCCCTCTATCCATATTGCCCATCACGCCTTTTCTATATCTTTTGGTGTCTTTGCTGACATCTTGCATGTGGACTACATACTGCCTGCACCCTTTGGAAGACATGAAACTCTAAGATACGTGTTTTCAGTGGCTTAACACTCACATCATTTAATGTTTTTAAGATTATTACTCTGACTATTGCAATTTTTCACTATGTAAAATATGGGAAATGTCACTTATTTTAAAAGGCTATATTTAACACACACAGAAACTGCATTCATATACACAGTTAAGATTGTGACAAGCCATGAAATGTGTAAAATCATAAACAATGCAAAATGGGCTTCTTAGTGGAATTAAAGGTTTCAAAGTGCATGATACCTTTGCCTGCTTCTCATGTAACTTAGCAGTTCAGAGCTGCTGGCAGGCTGAACAGCTGGTAGTTTGCATTGCCACAGGTACAGAAAAAAAGTGTTTCTTTTTACTCTCTCTTTCTGTGGAAAATTATCTTCAATTTTTTTATAATGCAGTGCAAGTATGAAGTTTATTCTTAGCAGCATGTCTCATAAGTCATGTTGTGAAAGTAATTGTAACAGAGGGAATATAAAATGTATTATTAGTAATAATAACGTCTTACTTTTATGCAGAGCCTTTCATCCAGAAGGGTTCCCAGTCACTCTGGCAAACCATTGACAGCATTTTGCTCTCAGACGCTCAAGGCAGAGCTCAGCCCCAAAATGCTGCTTTTACTGTACTTGCAGAGCCCACGTAGAAGAATAAGGGCAGCTGAGCACACGTAAAGAAATCAGCGTACTTGGAAGTCAGATCCTTTTGGTGAGTTTGAGATCAGAAATTTCCTCTTACCTTTCCCCCTGGAAAATGCTTTGCCTATCGTCATGGCTGTCTCCCATGCACATCCAGAAAGAATTCTTAACTCCTTGGCATTTCTGCTAAAATCCTGGGACTTCTTGTGCAACTGTGGCCAAGATGTGCTTTCAACCACTGTGGTCTCCTTGTGTGTGGCTGTCAAAACTGTGAACGTGGTGCTGAAAAAGACTGCAAGATAAAAAGACAATTGGATGACAGGAAGGCAATCTTTATGAGGACAGTTTGTACTCAAAGGTCATGAAGTCCTTCCCTGATTTAAAAGTGAAATACATTTGGATCAGTTGTTTTAACAATAGCTGTGGGAAATTTGGGCATACCAGTGGGAACAATAGGATTCCCTCAAGAGCATAGCTTTAGGCCTTACCATTTCTGTTTAACGCAACCATGTCTGCCACAAGGATCTGCTTATCTCTGTGACTGACTGTGATAACTCTATGCCCTAATAAAATGTAATATTATGGGAAAATTTAGCTTACTTCCGCAAAATATTATATCAAGCTAAAATTCTTTCTGCAGTCACAAGTAAAGCAGTGTAATTATCTACTTAGAATTTTCTGAGAGGAAAAATTATAAATTAGTAAATCATTATGTAATCATAATTTTCTGTCCTTTCCAAATGATGGTACCTTTGGCAGGCTAGAACACTGGTTTTGTAGCAAGTTCCTATTAAATGTATTCTGATGTTGAGTGGAAGAGTCTGATAACCGTCTGCTGTAAGCAGGACTTCAGGTTTCCAACCACTCTGCCCCATGCTTCCAAGCGCACCCTTCAGCCGAGGAAAGAATTAGGAAAGCACATAAAGGGCAGAGAACCGAGAAGTAAAATTGCTAAAGAAATTGCCTGAGGATGAAGGAGGACAGAAGGGGCCATCAGATCAAACACAGTCAAAATGCTCTGAACAGGCAAAGAGGATTCCCCCACAGCAGAATACAAAGCACAGAGAGAAAACATACTTTTGAGGCTAAAAAAAGAAATAAGTTAGAAGAGTAAAAATGTAAACAAACTAGTTCTAAGCTAATGACTGCTAGCGAAGGATGAGGGAAATGGGTGTGCGCGCCCGCATGTGTGCATGCACATGTGTGCGGATGCTCCGTCAGCTACGCAGTGGACAGCATCTTGGGGAAAGGGCTCGGCCGATGCACCAACAAAACCAGGGATCTTCCTCGCCTTTGGCTTTTAGTATTTATTCAGGTTTCTGGCTGGGAATAAATGGCTTGGCCACAATACATTGTCAAGAGAAGTAACATCTGTTATGAGAAGGCAAATTGGCCAAGACTAACATTAAAGTGAGAATTTGAATAATGGTTATGTTTCTGAAATTTTTGATTATTTCCATTTTTTTTTCTAACTACAGATATAATTAATGAATTCTTATAAAATCAGGGCACACACTGTTTTTATTCTTTGACTGGGAATTCAGCTATAAACAGTTATATCTGAAAACATATTCTGATGAGAGTTAGACCTGAACTGCAGTCTCCAAAATCCTCCCCAAATTGGAGAGGACTCAGAGTTAGGGCTTTATTTGCCTTAATTTTACAATATTTTCTTTCCTCTTGGTAAATCCTGTGGAGTTATTTCAGATTCATCCTGATACACTCAGAAAGAAAAAACATTTACAAAATTTGGTCTCGAGTCTGGTATCATGTTCTAAATTCACTTGTAGCATTGACCTGGTGTTCATAGTCCTACTTCTATTTCCTAATTTTCCTCAGAGATATATCAGCCACAAGTGCAATATATACACATGCGCATGCTGCATTTCTATTTATTGTACCACAGAGGAGTATTATATGCAGTGATAAAAACAAGTCTATTTATATTAGGAAAAATTAAAATGTAGTCTCATTTTCAGAGTCAGTGAATTTCAAAGAAACATTTCCTGTTTCTGCCTGCATGGGCCTATGCATATTTCAGTAACCACCACATCAGGAAAGTGATTGCAGTTATGCGTATTCCCGATATCAACTTCTTTACTAAAACAGTGCAGCACAAACAGCATGTGCATCAACACAAATTCTCTTTTTTCATGCATTCTATTAATATATAGACATGTTTAATTTACATTCAATCCTGACTCTTTAAAACGACTTACAGGACATAAGAAGTGTTATATGCCCATTACTGCACAAGTTTCTAATACTTCCTTGGGATTCTGGTAAAAGCACCAACCATGGCAGTGAAGCGCAGAGTTTGGCTGACGTCACCAAAACTCTAAGATGGAATTACAGTCACAGCATATGCGTATGCTGAGAGACAATAATGTATGGGTAGCTAGAAAAAAGCTACTTGTGTCCTTCCACTAATTGGTCTCTTGGCCTCCTCTTCTCCATCATTTTTAAACTCCAAACAATAAACTGTCACGATGAGTCTATCTTTTTTTTGCTAAATTAAAATTGTTTTGAATTTAGATCCTTGTGCGATTACCTAGGGGAGCTGCCATCTTCCTGCCCCTTCACGCTCCTTGAGTGAGATTTTTGCCCAAGGAAGTCCTACAGCTTACAAAGCAAAGCAAGACAGTGCTGGTTGCGGTGAGCTGAAGTACAGAAATGCCAGTCAGTGCACACTGTACCTTTGCAAGAGTTTTTCCCTGCCATGATTTGTTAGTAAATTAGTAGGAAATATATAAAACACATCAACCAAAACATTTTGCCAGCCTGGCCACCAACTGCCCTGCATCGCCCTCTGCTCCGCTGTGCAGAAATACAGTGAGATGGAGCAGGGACAAACCTGGCTGAAAAATAACACCGAAAGGGAGAGAGCTTGGAGCCAGGTAAGCTTAAGTTGTCTTCCAAGGCAATGCACAGAGAGGCAGACTTGCATTTAGCCAGGCTCCAGCACAGACGTGACCAGCACGTAATTTCCATTCGAGACTGCCTAGACCAGCGACATTGAAGTTATTGGGAGTCTGGGGCCAAATTTGCCTGAAAGAACAGTGTTGCCTCTTGTCCCTGCACCAAACCAAGACTTTGCCTGCACCACGCTTCACACAGCCAGCAGTGGTTTGCCACTACTGTGTTAAATTTTCAGAAAACATGGGCAGACTGCAGCTTCACATTTAGTGCACTATAATTTTAAAATGTACTTTAACATGGTCTAACAATGCAACTTTAATTCTTGCTCCAATTTCACATCCTTTTGGCCAGAAGATCTTTTCTTAGGAAAACATGGCATTGTCAATATATTATTTCTCTGCCAGAATAACTCAGTTTTGTTTAAATGTCTTAATTTTCCAGTCAGAACAACTGAAGAATAATTGCTTCAAAGTGACATCTCAAGTAATTCTTACTTTAAATAAAAATTTGAAGCAATGTTTTTATTTTTGCTTATTGATTCTAAATGGGAAATTTGTTTTTGACATGTCCAATTGTTTCCAGCTGACTGAGAAGTCAGCACTTGCCGCTGTGACATTTCTGATTTGAAACTTTGGGGAATTTTTTTCTTTTGCAGAAGTGCTGAATATTTCAACTTTGCCTTCCAATTTGAATCTAAGGTAGTATCAAAGATTTTCCCACAAAAGGAAAATTCTGTTTTCAAAGGTCTGAGGTCAGTTTCAGAGTGGGAGTGGGAGTGGGAATAGGGAATAGTAAACTGCTAACATGAGCGAACATAGGCACTGCTAGCACATCCTGATTTTTTTGCACTTTCCTACTTATATGTTCAGCTGTGTGCTTCGCCCGAGCAGATTGCCCTTTGTTAACGAGAATTATGTACAAAATTCCTTCCACAGCTTTAAACCAGTGCGGTTTTTACACACAAGCATGTAAAGGCCCCGGCTTCCATTTTGCATTCAGTTTGGGAACTGGAGGGTGAGATGAAACATTAGTGATTTACTGTCCTCTTTCAGGAGCACTCCCGGTGCCAGTACGATGCCGGAGAGCCGGGCAGCCCGGCTTTAAGAGGAGATATAAAGCCAAGGGCCCGGTCACAGCGATTGTGAAAGAGCCCGTGGCATTTTTCTACAAGTGTGGGAGTGTTAAAGATAACAGTATCTGGGAGAAATTTCAATTTGGATAAACTAAATTACTGGTGGATTTACAGTGAGATGGGGAAATATTTTTATTTTCTCTACCCAATTGTGCTGCAGTATTTTTGAGCTACCGTGGTCTAGACCTGAAGCAGGTGAAATGATTCCTGCCTCAGGATGAAAAGCACTCTTTCTTTTCTTTTTCTTTTTTTTTTTTTTTGACTCAGAGCACCAAATTGAAATCTAGAGTAGCAGCATGATACCTATTCACTCTATTTTGTACACAATTAAAGCAACAACATGTATGACTGGAGTATCATATATTCTATTATTTCTACTAGTACTTGTCTGTGTCTGATCATAAGCTCAGTCTGGGGATAAGTAAATCCATTATATTCTAAATGGAACCACAGAGAGGTTATTCTCCAATCAGTAACTCTGTTTTTCAAGAAATTTTGTCTTTATTATTGTTTCATTTCTTGTAGATTTCCCAGTGTAACCTTTAACATTCTACACATTAACACCGAACAGATAACCTAAAGGGTATACTTACATTTATTTAAAGAGATGATACCCCGCTTCCTTATTGTCCACATAAAATGGCTAGAAATTATCTTATTAAACATACTAATGAAGTAAATATGTTTAATTTCTCTTTGCAAAACAAATTGCCTAAAAAGATTAGAATGGAAAAATGTCTTTGATCAAGCCTGTTTGTGATTTGCAAAGTAGAGTTAGTTTGTCTTGTTTGTAAATTTTTTTAGGAGGTATGGGCAACTACTAAATTCAATAAGGCATTTCAGATATGTTTTATGCATTGAGCCAAAGTCTGATCGTCTAAAAAGATGGTGCTTTGTTTCATATATGAATGGAATAATAATAATGAGAACCTGAAAATTAATTTAAATATTTGTAAAGATTTGTGAATTCCTCCTATGAACTAGAAAAGAAAAAAAAATATTTTATGCAGGAATACTAAATTACAAGCCACCCTATTCTGTTGTTACAGAAGGCAAGAGAGAATGTGACCAGCCAAGTTGTGCTTCTTATTGGCTTCTGTATCACTGATTCCTTTTGGCACTTTCTATCTAGAACACAATTAAGTTGTTCAAACCTCATCATCATGCTACCTGCCAAGCTTTGCACTGCCTGAATTGCGCTGCTCTGTTTGGAAAGAATTAAAAATTATGTGCTAGAAAAGATGAAAGTGTTTGATGTGCAGGTTTCAGAGTGAGTGGCTGTTTACATATTCATCTATCAAAGTATCAAGAATCCTTATTGTTGTGCATAAGACTTCATGAAAACTGTGTAAGAGCCAAAATAACAAGTATAGATCATGTTTTTTTTCAGTGAAAGTCTGTACTGATGTTTGAGACAAGCTTTTCACTACCCTGGCATCACCCACCTGATTCTTCTCATAATTCGCGGATTATTATCAAGACAAAAGTTACCATATGGGAGGTGGAGCAGTCCTAGGTCCTTCACCGTCTAAAACCTTGCAGGTGTCAAAGCCAAGAGGAAATTGTGGCCAAGACTTTTCTAAAAATTAGGCAAAACTAGTTTATTTGTATTCACAGTAGATTAGGTCGTTGCTCACCAATGAACGGACACAGACAGTAATAAACTGACTCTGTCACAAAGAGCAAATCAGTTACTGGTAAGAAACGCTGTCCGGGAGCTACAGGCTCTGCCACTGTCCTGGGTCTGTCGCATGAGCCGCGAGCTGAGCAGGACTCGACAAACCAATTCTAAGAAAAGAACAACATGCCTGAAAAATAACTAAGGAGAAGTTGTGAACAGCCACAAATAAGATTCCTCTAAGCAACGTGTACTTTGAGTATGCCTTTGGCTTAGAGGGGCCGCCATGAGAACTTTATTCCCACAGATAAATTGCACAGAGGTGCAATTTAAAACAACAAAAATGTGCTCTTAATTGTTCATGATTAGAAGGGGAACCTAAGCAGCAGTGTAATTAACAGAGGGCAAAAAGAGTGAGCACTGCATTGGAGAGGCGTTATTGTAACAAGGCTGATGAAGAACTGAGACAAAAAATTGCCTGTTTTACTGCTGATCTAATAAAAGACATTATACTTCCATAAGACCTTGTGCACTTATGTCCTTAAAACACCAGCAGTACAATAACAATACCATTCTGCTCATATATATGTATATGTATATGTATATGTATGTATGTATGTATATCCATTATAAGTGCCTGTATCTATAAGCAGATTATTTAGGATATTTCTTAGGATTTTTAGTGCAGTTGTGATCATCATGTTATCAAATGGGGCATAACAGAAAGCAGAATTTGTCTGTGAATAATTATCAATCATTATGAATTCTGATTTATTATCAGTTATCATCAGCTGGGGAAAACCTTTATGTAAGTTAGAGGTATAGCAGCTACCTCCCATCCAGGACAGATGTAACTACCAAATTCCTTTGTTTATCTGCAGTTGAACTTACAGGAAGAGCACCTAAAATGTAGGTATTTGATGTTCAAAACCAGCTCAAGGAATGAAGAACGATCCTCCTTAAACTGCAGTCGGATCCCACTTTTCAATTTCTAAGTACTTGCATGACACCAAAAAGCCAAAGGCTCGGGGAAGAGACGTGAGGGAATTCATACCAACTCTCTGCATGAGTTTCTGAACAACTGAAAATCAGCAGGAATATTCCTTCCTTTCCTTCCCAGCTTCCAGCATTCTGCCAGAGAGCAGTGGCAACCCAAAGCAGACTGGTTTTCATGCCCAAATCTCCTTACAAAGATGGTGGAAAATTGTAAGGGAAGAACAGGCCAATTCTTTACCCTCACTCCTATCAGCTTTTAGGAGTGCCCCTCCAGTGCAAACCCATTAGTGGAAAAGAAGTGAAAAAGTCTATCTTAAACTCAAATTTTCAGCATCCTCTAAGACATGCCCACTGTAAAGGCTTTGGGCAGTTCACTTCACTCTACGTGCAACAGAAAAAACACCCCATCTGGGAGATTGCTTTCTACGTCCCCCAAAACACAGATGGTAAAATTTAACATCAGGACAGAGGGTGGGTTTGTCTGGCAGAGAGGATAAAGCATACCTGCTCAGGGGGAGCTGGCTTTTGCAAGGCAAAGTCATCTTTTCCTTTCCTCTTCTTCCCCTGCCCCCCTTTTTTTATAGTGAGAGGATAACTTAAAGTGTTGGCACTCTGCAAAAGTTCAGGTCGTAACAACGAGCAGGACCACTAAATCTCTGCGATGGCGTTTGGCAAGAAATGCAGTGAAAACAGGAACTTACACAGCAACCAATGACTTAAACAAATCACTTGGAGAAACCCAGAGCCCCAAGGCGACGCTGGTCCCGCGCTCTGCATGAGACGGAGAGCTCCCCCTCCCCGACCCCGGCAAGGATGACGACCACGCGCAGCCCTGTGGCCATCGGGTGCTGCTGCCAGGCGGGATCCCGCAAGGCTGCGACGGAGGGAGCCGAGCCGGAGCTGCTGACGCAGCGCTTGCTGGTGCAGCAGGTCACCCCAGCGCAGACGCCAGCAGTGACCATGGGCTGCAGCATTAGCATCAGGGAGAGGAAGGATGAGGGTCATTAAAATGCTCGCAGCTAAAAAAATAAAAAATTCAGCCTGGCGAGCTTTGAAACTGCTGTAGTCAGTAGAAATTCGTAAAATAATTCTTATTGTAAAAATATATCTTCCTGGGGTTTTCTTTTTATAGCAAGCTTTATTTTTTGAAAATTGATGTTCAGTCTTACAAGATATTTACAGCTCTTATGAGCACAGCAATTCCTGCTTTCCTTACAGTTTTGATGTTGGAACTTGGTGAACACCTTTGGATGAGTCAATCTTTACTACCAACCCCAGCTACATTAAAAACTCAAAGGCAAAAGATATTGGCTAGCCTGCTTGTTAGAGTCATTCATTACAAAACACAGAGAATCGGGCTGCACCAAAACTCTAGTCACAATAAGTAGGAGGCTAGAGATATCTGCCATCTCTAAAACAAAAAAATCCCCAAATCAGGGACAATGATTTTTATTTATTTATTTTTGTTTAAAACAACCGAGGTGTTTGTAGGATTTTGTTCTGCAGACACGGAACTCCTGCCTGTGAAGCCAATTAGCACAGTCACTGTTTGTTCATTACTCAAACCTATGTCCTCCAATTTACACTACCCATATGCTGGGCTAATTCTGTATGGAATAATATGCCAGAGAAAGGTGCCAGATCACTAATACATGAAAATTAAAAACATTGTAGTGGCTCAGCTGACAGGCAGGACTGGTCTAGCACGTAGCTCTGGACCATTCTGTCACAAAATTTGTCCTGCCCGTATGAATCTTTTAAATCATTTTTCCCAGGCTAAAATTGGATTTTAGCAATGTGAGGGGGCAGAAGGGGAAGGATTTTCTGCAATAACTGATCTTGGCAGTGACTGTACAGAATTGTTTGGGAGGTTTTGCAGAGATTAAAGACTTCAACAGTCCAAAGAGAGAGAGAGTGTGTGTGTGTGTGTGTGTGTGTGTGTGTGTGTGTGTGTGTAAACATGCATTTATCGTAGAAATAAGTTTTATGAGAAGACAGAAAATAGTTTATCACCCCAATCCTTTACTTTGTGACATAAACCTAAGATACATAAAATAAGATACCATATGACTAAGCCTATGCACAAGGTGTTACAGACATGCTGATGCGTTTAGGCCTGAAAAGCGAGATGTAAGTTTTCCTAGGAGCTTTGGAGGAAAAAAAATCTTAGTATTTTAATACGCTCAGCACCTGTTGCACATCCTCTTACTACAGCCGGGCATTACAGTTTAAGGAAAATCTCATTAAAACTACAGCAAAGAAATTCAGCAGAATCTCTAATTTCAAGCAAAGTAGATCATATGGAGAAATTTTTGAAAATAAAAGCTGTTTTGTTTTCTTTTCTTTTCTTTTCCTGCTAAGGAAGACAAAGTTGTGGTGCAGGGGCTGCGTGAACTTAGCAACAGGCATGACTGCTCATTACACAGTACGGTGCAGCAGGGAACACAAATCAAACAGACCATACCAAAGGTAGAAGCACTATTAGTGCCCAAACAGCCACTGACAGGGGTGAGCACCATGGTACACCGAAGGCTGGGATTCAAGTGCTCGGCCTCCTTAATCTTCATTATCACATAACATGACCACAGAGCAGTGCGCAAGGCAGATCCTCCTGCTGAGACAGGCTGCAGATGCAAACATAGCTGTCGACAGAAATTAGCAAGGCAAATAGATCAGCAGAGGCTCACCCAGGCCTGCGTCCGCTATTATATTTGGTTGCAGCAGCTTTCCTGCTGGAGAGCAAACACTGAGTGAAGGGAAGAAAAAAATCTATTGCACCTCCCTGTCATTGAGCCACGTGCAACCCAGCCAGTAAATAGCTGAGCTAATTCACAGCTGTCACATTTATAACTGCCAGCAAAGAGCGGAAAAGAATGCAGAAACCCAGGGCCATGCGTTTCCCTGGTCTGCAGAATCAGTGCTCCCAGGGTCTGGTCCTCTCCTGCCAAAGGCCACTGGGCTGATGCGGCTGATCAGTGAAATTCAGAAGGCCAAGCGACAAAGCAAAGGAAATGCATGTTTTCTTTCCAGCCTTGTAATGCAAACCACTATGTCCTGTTGGAAAATGACAATTTCAGGTTTCCTGATTGTATCTGAATGGAAAAGGTGCTGGCTCTCACAATGTGTGGAGCCATATTCTCTTTATGCCCGGGACAGCGAGGGCAGGAGCAGCACAAGCCTCTCTGATGCACCCTGCCAGCACAGTGCCCATGGGAGTGGGACGCAGGAGAGGCCGGCGCTCCTGCTCCCGCCGTGCGAGCCGGCAAGCACTGATGCACCACCATGACCACCAGCAACTCACCAAAATGACAAACTCACCATGCATATGTTGCTGAACAGCCTTCGGGAGAAAAACACCTGGTTGTTGCTAATTGGGAAAGTAATAAAGCTATACTTGGGGGAAAAAAAAAACAACCCACAGTGTACTTTTGCATCTTGTAACCTTTTCAAAGAGCAAATGTCATCTGCTTTTCTGCACACATGAAAATGTTGCTGCTGTCTTATCCCTAGTTTGAGAATCTCATCACTTTAGAAAACATATTTAACAGTATAGGAGTTTAAGCCTTTGTTGAAACCTTTTAGAAACGTCACATACAGCTCTTCAAAGGTCCAATCCCAGAGCCTTCCTGAGGATAACGCAGAAGTTAAATCAACTTTACTCTGGGATTACCTTGCCCCTCCAAGTCTCCTCTTGGTCAGAAGTAATTTATTAGAAGATTACCTCTGTTAAAAACAATTCTCTATCCTCCTTGGAAGCATTTCCTTCCAAAGAGTAAAGAGCTTATCTTAGACTTTGAAAAGCTGGTTAATTGAAAGGACATCTGACTTAATTTCTGTAATGTTCTTTGCAAAGTGCTGGCATTCAGGACAGCCTGGTCAGGCATCTGACCAGCAAGCCTGTCTATTTTTCCTCCATTTATTATAGATACGAATTCAGCCTGTTCCAAAGTTTTCATATCATACTGCCTTTTAATAAGGTCTCTCAAGTTTGAGTGATAGGTGAGCTGTCTCATTAACAGCAACTGCTTTTAGTTTGTGTATTAAAGAAATTTACAGTACAATGGCTGGGGGGGGGGGTTGGCATAACTGTGTAGCATAGTAAATAATACAACACAGGAAAGTGTTAATGAATTTATGAAGTATGCTATCTGACACAGTCAGTGATGTATTTATTATCTTAAAAAATAGATCAGTCCGGCCTTGCTAGAGATATAAAATGTCTTTCAGTAAGAACATGTGAAATCGCTACCTGTTAGTCCATGATACAGAGTAAACAAATAGAGTTTAAATACTAAGTCTGTGCCAAGAAAAATGTTTCACAGAATGTATAACCTTTAAATAGATAAGAAAGGTATCTCCACCCTTTAAAATTCTATCTGCTTCTTCATTAAGAACAATAAAATATTAATAACAGAGGCTTTCATTTGAGGGGAAACAAAACAAGGAAATGTTTTCAGTCTTTCTTTGTATATTATCAAACATACACTTAGTGGTTTTCATTAGCTGCTTATGTTCTTTGTCTGTAGGTGCTGCACCTCCTGCTGTGCTGCCATAGTCTGCTCCCTGGCCTCTGCTGCCGCAGAGAGCTTGAGAGCAATCGGTGCTAGCCAGCAAAAAGGAATTAGCCTGTGTCTGACAGCACCAGCGATCCAGAGTCCCTGCCCACACCTCTTACCGGTTCCTGACTGATTTTTACTCCAAGAAATCTGAGACCATGAGAAATTTCACAGCAGCCAAGAAAGTAAAACATTAACTCAAATACTTCAATGGAAAACAGAGTGGATATTAGCTGCATTGTTTAAAAAATAAATAAAGAAAAGAAAAGAAAAAATCAGCAGATAGAAAGATAAGAGTAAGAGAGTGAAATTTCACGGACAAAAGTAGAGCTGACTTTAATCAATGTTGCACTAAAATAAGGATCATCAGACTAGAGGATTTCCTCATGCCTTACATTCCTTTCACCGTTTTGCAGTACGAGCTGTTTCCGAGCAGCACCTTTGGCGTTGAAGATGCGTGTCCTGCCTGCCCTCCTCTACCCACCCTCCAAACACTGTTGTTTACAAAAGGAAGGATTTTGATTAGTGAGTTCTTCCTGCCAAAAAGATAGCTCTGCAAGCAGTAGAGTGAAAATAAGCTAGGCCTTATGGATCTCACAAATACAATCCTTCTGCACAAAAATTCCCAATAAATAGCCAGAAGTTACTTGCTTATGAGTCATTAATGAATACTTGTATATGCTGAATATTCATATCTTTTTATTTCTGACACCACCTCCAAGCTTGACCCCCTGTCATCACATCAAAAGGATCAAAGTTTTAAATGAGATATTAGCAATTTCTTAAATAGCTTTTTTTAAAACAGCATGGAAAAACTATTGAACCATGACAGTCTGGTCAGAGATGAATATTGAAATTCTAACACACCATCCACCTCTGATGTCCTTCAGCAGCTGAGTGCGTGAACGCCACATGTTTTGTCATGTGTAGCATCCTTTACAAGAGTGCAGAAATTTGTGGTTATTTAGGCACTGGCCATGCAGCGAACTTGGTGGGCAGCTTCACTGTGCTCACGTGGCGCTGCACATGTATGGACTAGCAGAAAAGCCAGAGCCGACAGGACATCATCAAGAGGAACTCTCCTTTAATTCACTTCAACTTTTAAAAGTCAGTTTGATTCCACCAGGGATATAGTCCAAAAGAGAAATTTGATTAGTACAAGAGAAATTAACTAACCCTAAAACTGCTTTTTTAATTACCAAAGTTAGGCAATCACAATTTTTTTTAAGCTTATGATGGCAGATACCTACCATTTGATTCTTTGACAACATCACTACCAACACCACCACGAAATATCACAGTAGTATGAACCCGGGGTGCATGTGACTTCTGCAGGTAGGGAAGCGGTTTCTTTCCACATCTTAGCGCTGCCCTGCAAAGAGGTGCAGGACAGACCCGTTGTTGCGTTCCGTGTGCCAGGGCTGGCCGCGCTGTTCCTGCCAGTGTTGGGGCAGGCGGGACGGCCAGCTTCGTCACCCTGCTGTCTGTCCCATCCTGTCCCTTCCAAAAAGCCTCCAGAGCCCAGCCCAACGGTTTAGCAGCGGTGACACAGCTCTGTGGCCCCTCCTGAAGCCATGCGCCGCTGTTCACTTTTCTCTCAGATGAATCAAGGATTTCAGTGTAATCTGGTTCAAGGAAAAGGGAAGCAGTCAGGTTCGGATACTTTCTGCTGGCCTTGCTGCCTAATAAATGAACGCTGTCAAAAGGAATCCAGTGCTTGTTATTTTGAGGCTTGCATAGGGTCATTCAGTGATGATTGTTCCTTACGGGTGGGGGGAAAGAAAGAAATTTTTGTGGTAGATTGCTCCTTTTAGAAATGAGAAGCGGTGTGAGGCCGAGGATGTTAAAAAAAAAAAAAAAATTGAAGAACGTGCAGGAAAGACTCACATAAATTATTTTAGGCTGGAGGAAATACCTTACAGTGAGAAACAAACAGCTCAATCTGTTTATCTTATCAAGAAGATGATTGAGTGGTGAGTTGATTACAGCAGATAAGCACCTTGTGGGGAGAAAATACCAGGTACTAAGAGGATCTTTAATCTAGCAGAAAAATGCATAACAAGAAACAAGGGGGTTGAAAAGTTGAAGGCAGATTAATCCAAACTAAAAATTAAGAACATATTTTTAACCATGAAGTTGGTGAGTTATTGGGCCTGACGGTGAACTGGGTGAAATTGAATGGTCCAAGAGAAACAGCAGATTTGACTAGACGATATCAAGTTCCTTCTGCCCTCACACTCTGAATTTCAGAGCAGCGTGGAGGATCAGGAAGCATTCTGATTTAAGAAAGTGCAGTCTGTGCTTCCCATCAGAGTAAACCAACTTCACTAGCCTGTGCTCGATTCCTTTCTTCCACTAGTCTGTGAAAAGGATATTGTTAATTAAGAATGTTTCAATAGCTAAGTCATTTATGTGTTTTAATGCACATATCTATATTATAAATTCTAATGAAGCAGAATCCCAATCATATTTTTAATAAGGAGTGGGAAGTACAATTCTCTTCATATATCTTTCTGGGGAATATTCTATTTCTACACACTTGTTTCATAGTAACATTACAATAAGACTAGAGAATTAGAACTGGAACCAGAGCAAAGGATATTTTAAAGACCCTTTCAATGGGACAACTCAAAGGGGCAAGAAGAGAATGGAAACTTTATATTAGGTTATTGGCATGTTTTGGAGAACATGTTACATGGTTGTCCTGAAAGTGATTGCAACAGAAAAGAGCTAGGCAGGGAATAATTTCCTCAGGCAGTTCTGACAAGTTTTCTCCTTTATCCTGACCTCAAAACCCTTCCTTACCATTGAGTCTCACTGAAGCAAATTGCCGGTACAGGGCAGCAGCAGCAATAGGGCGACCTTACTTCTCCAGCAGATCAGTGGGAAGGTGTATCGAGGGAAAGGCCACCAAGTGACACATCCTTCAGCCTGGGCTTGGTTCAGCAAAGTGCTAAATCTTCACCACTACAACATAGAGGATCTGGCCCGACGACGCAGCTCCCGGCAATGCCCTCTGCTCGGCAGGTGGCCGCCTCGCCTGGGACTCATGAGGTGTCTCATGCTGCACCACGCAGTATTATACATACGTGCCCTGCCCTGTGGGTCCGAATCTCTGCGTCGTTAAAGAGCAATCGCTTTGGGATGTCTTACATATCTTATTTGACGTTTCTTCATCTAGTCCTTGGAAAAGAGTGCTGGAGAAAGCATTTTCCTTATGTGAAAGCAGCTACCTTCATTATGTATTTTCAGTTCCAGACCACTACATTCCATGGAAAAACAGGGCTGAAAAATAAAGCCTGCATAAAAATTGGCTGCTCTCTTGAAGCACTCCCTGCTATGCTATGGGTAGCTATTAAGCGACATTAACCTTGAGGTTTATTCAAGTATTTACTAGAGTTCAATAAAAGCAATTGCTCTGGAAACCCTCATGCCAGTTGGTACGTAATCAGTATATATGCCACAGAGAATGCATAGAATATCATATGAATGACTACTTCTTAATTAGAAATTATATTTAACTAAACAAAATGTAATAAATCAAATTCTGTTCAGTTTTAACAGCATAATCCAATGGACATTAGTACTTATTACATTGGCATAAATGAGAGTAGGATTTCACCCAGTGAAACATGAAAAAATCTTAAGATTGAAGAGAGGAAGTGATCCACAATATGATTATCCATCACTTCCTCATCAGACAAAATAAATGCTTTAGATATTGGCTGCAACTTTGCCATAGTTAAACTGATTGCTGGTTTTTTTGTATTTTCCCAAGCATGGAGCTTCTTCACCAGTCTCTCAGTTCTGTATTAGAATTTCTGATAATTCTCAAGAAGGAAATTACATATCACAATAACATAGTTTTGGTAGCTGCCTTAAGTGACAGACAAAAAGCCTCAGGAATCACCAGAAAACATCTGACCAACACAGAAAATTGCTCTTGGTGAGAAGTGAAATTATAAAATATATTATGAGATTAAATATTTCAGAAAAAAAGATGAAGTGTAGATGCCGAGAATGAAGGATGTAAATGGCTTATGAAGTGTGAAGAACTGTATTCACAAGTTTGATATCTATAGTAAATGCCCTTTACTAATCAGCTTAAAGAGTGATTTGAACTTGCTATGGAACGAGACGTCCTTTGAGGTCACTCTGGACCAGGGAGTCTGCGATTGTTGTTACACTGATAGACTATATCAATGGAAAGGTACCACTAGGAAAAGAGAAGCTTCTACACCCAAATGACACATCAAAAAAAAAAAATTCAAAACAAGATCTGAAGGAAATAGGAAATCAGAGATTTAGTTAATTAAAGAGTTATGAGATGAACATGCGTTTAAACAGAAGTCCTGTGCATCCGTGAAGCTGCCGCAGAGTGTTGGGCATTTGGGTTAGCAGAAGTAGGCTAAAGCAGAGCAATCAGCTCTATGGCAGCTCTATTGTGGAAGTGAAGAGCCTTACTAAAGCATATACTGCAGATAGCTCAAATTGTCTGCAATAATATCTGACATATCTGATACAATAAACGTATGGTGGTTATCTAAAGTCCAACAATGCAGTGTTCCAGGTGCAGGATTGCAGGCAGCAAGAAGATGGCAAGATGCACCTCAACTACTGTTTGAAATATGGTGTGTTCAGAAAGTAGAAGGAGTTGCATAAGGTAGGGTGGATTGAGCTGAAAGTGGTTTATGGGGAGACAAACGTTATATTTTGATCATTAAGATACTGTGAGGGGAACTGTGCTAGCAAGGGCATATAGAGAGAAAGGACTGGCAAGAAAGGGCCAGTTGAGAGGGTCTGGTGGGGCAGAGTGAGAGGCAGCTGGCTCTGGTGTGGAGATGGATGGAGAAAGAGAAATAGGCAGATCTTAGTACAATGTGAGGCAGAGAAGTAGAGGATGTTTTGATTCTCCTGCTCTGGTCTCAGATGATAGGATGGGAGAAAATGTGAGACAAGAAAAGTTTGCACCAGTGATAAATTAACCACAGAAAAATTATTAGCAGCTTTCACATATGCAGAACATAGGTAGAAGTCTAGAATAAATGAATTACAGCATTACTCAGTTTAACTCCATCTGTAGTTCTGCCTGTCATCTGATTTCCATGGGTTAGGAAATATCAGCAAAAACAGAGCTAAAAGCAAGAACAGCAGAAAAACTGCCTTTGGATTATTAGATATGAAGAGCAGCTGGAGAGAGGAAATGTCCACCATCTAGAAAAAGAAGCTTCCAGGAATTTCAGCACAGTTTAGAAGTGCTTTTCAGGGTGACAGTTTACCTAAAGATGAAGATTAATCATGGTCTCAGAAAGTGGCATGACAAAAGATTGTGAAACTGCAAAAAGAGAAGCTCAGACCAGCCAATTTTAACTGAAAGCCGTCACACCACGACCTGGCTCCCGAGGGAGGAGGCACCAGTGGTGCCGCCAGCGCATGTCCAGCCAGGCACTCGCGGGAGAGCTGCCGGCAGAGTGGCAGGGGCACGTCGTGTGGCCAGAGCTGCCATAGTGGGTAGTCCTACCCACTATGATTTATTTGCCTGTTAAAGCACAGTGACTCCCAGGGAGGAGAGGAAAAAGTAACATAAAAGCAGGCTATTATTCAAGTTTGTGTCAAATTACTCTCTTAACTATCACTTAGGTGACTTCCTAATCACTGTGTAAGCTTCTGTGTGTTATCAGACCCCTATTCTGAATAACATTTTCTCTGTCTCTTCTCCCCTTCTAATTTCATCTGGCAGAAAAATCATAACGCTGAAGTTTTGATAGTCATTTCAGTAACAGTTGCATTTTGCCTATCTATACTTTTAATATGTTACTGATGAGTAAGGCTGAGTCAGATTCACAATTAAGATATTTGGCCAAGCAATTAATGATGAAATTATCTGAAGCCTGTGTTAGCAGTGTAATTTTGTTCCTATGGAAGCTGACAGGAGGTCTACTTTTGACTTCAGTAGCAGCAGAGCCAGGCTAATGGTGAGCAATTCAGAGTTTTCTACCTTAAAGCCTTTTTAATGCCATGAATAGCGTGCTGTATCCTTGGTAGCATATCTTTGAGACTATCTGTTGGCATGGCTTAATTATCCACTATCAGCTTTCAATTACAAGTATATGAATTGTGACATGGTTGTTAGAAGTCTAACAACTCTTTACCCAAAATGTACAAGTATTCTCTGGTGTCCTTAGGCACAATTTTTTCTTCTTCATCACAGCAAAATGTGACCCCTTTACTGGCATTAGTAGTGACATTGTAGTTCATAAACTATCCTTACTTGGGGTTGAAAAGCACTGTAATGATGTGAAATATTTCCCTGTTACTGGAAAAAATAGATTCTGCTTGCTGAGGCATTGCCTGACAGTTTCTACACTCAAGAATCAGCATGCTAAGGGTATTTTAAGTCAAAGAAAGCTTATGGTACTGAAGAAAAGTCTGGTGTATACAGAGAGAAAATGTCATTCTCTTAAGTGTGAATGGAGAAGTAGAAAGAGGATTCCTACTTTTATCATCTTTTTTCTTAGTCTTATCATGCATCTTATTACATCTTCCTTGCAACTACAGGGACAGCAAGACTGGTTTAGAGCAAGCATCCCGATGTTCACAGAGAGTCCTGGTGTTCCCAAAACCAGCATTCTTCTCTGCTTAACTACTATGAGAAGCGTGGTATTGATAGGACCACATTATGGAAAAATTGTTTTTCTAGAGGAAAGTTTTCTAATTTTATGATGATTTTCAGTTTGTTTCCATTTTAAAATATCCAAATAAAAAACTCAAAAAAGTATAATGAAAATAGTCAGACCATTAGCTACAGTAAAAAGCATGTATCACTATAATAAAATGTGCGGATGCCCCTATAATCAGCAAAGCAACATAATTTAGATTAAACAAGAAAGCAGAGATTCATTTAAATCTTTTACTTCTGTTTCCAAATATTCAGAAAATGCAGCTTATTGTTGCAAATTACTTTTCTTTCTGTTACTTTCCTGCATTGGATGCTGCAACAGCAACCTGCGTTTCATAAGGCATCGTTTCCAACCAGCATAATCTATTCTCAGCAGGAAATATGCTCCACTTACTCCAAAAGTTGAGAACATCAAGTGTGCTTGTATAAACATGATATATCATAACTGAGAGACTTACTAGTACTTGGAATTTAGGCAGCACTTTACAGCTTCAAGGTGCTGTACAAACATTTAACTTATGTATTAATTAAATTTTCTAACTAGGGACATAACCTAGATTTAGTTAGAAGAAAGCTTTGGATGTAAGGAGCTCTGGTATGCAAGCTTGTCATGTTTACGTAAAAGACCGTACCAAGCTCTCTTAAAAGAGCCTCCCTATAAAACAAATAGGTAAACCCCCTCAAAAGATAGTCCACTATCCAAATCATTGTGTGAATGGTATCGCACCTTTACCGGGCTTTCCTCTTAGACTGAACTCTCTGCTTGTCTTGTGCAAAAGCAAGCTGACATGAACCATAGCCATTTTAAACAAACATTAGCACAGCATCTGGGAGGAATCAAAAAATGCTGAAAGCAACTCCCTGGTTAGGCTTTTTGATGAAAACTTAGTCTTATCTAGGCATGCATTTGTAAGAACTGCCAGCAACAGGAATTTTTAGGGTTTGTGACTGGAAGACTGTTCAGGTTACAAGATACATTTACAGTTAAAGGTTGATATGTGAGCCAGATAAGGAACTCACAGTTTAAAAATACCTAAAGGAAAAACTACATATGCAGCTGCATGCTGGAAATCAAGAGTCAGGGCTAGATCAAAGAGCCAACCTAACATCTGATCTCCAGCCCTGACCAACAGCAGGTGCTCTGGGAAGAAAAACCAAACACGTAATGACACCGCTCTGTATGCAGCAGCATGACGTGTGTCCCCATCCTGCATGGGCTCTGCTGCCACTCAGGCTCTCAGCCCAGCTGCAGGTGGGGAGAGGTAGGACAGGCATTTAGAAACTGCAATTCTGAGTGCAAAAGCCGGAAGCTGAAAATAATCAGCCACATGAAACCTAAAAGCCTTTGTAACAATTAAATGTATGCAGCAGTGTAAAAATGCTTATGGTCTAATACCACATCTATTGCATTTTAATAGCAAAGTTCAAGCAGAAAGTCTGTTGCCTTCAATGGACACCGGACTGAGCCTTTATTTTGTATTGCAGAAATACTGTGACATTAACATGGAAATATTGCAGTTGTGTATGTATGTAAATAGTAAATGTTGCCTTCAAAAGGCAAATCAAAAGCTTAGATGTCCACCTGGCTTCTCCTCAGTGACCAAAATAAGACTCCCATCAGCTTCACCAGACTTTGAGCTGAGTCTTTGAGACCTGAGAAGCTTCTGGTCACTGGTGGGCATAGTAACAGGCAGCTGCACTGGGAAGGGAGCTTGGACCTTCAGCTTGAGGTCTGCAGATGTATTTGACACCAATCTCTCTATATTCTCCCAGAGAAGCCAAGAAGCATTCCACTGAGGTCAGTGGAGCCTGGCTGAATTTTTTTTTTTTTTTTTTTTAACCTCTGTCACTCTGACATGTCCTCCCCTACTCTGTGAACTAGAATACTATGAACAAGTAGCTTCAGCACCACCGGTCTGGCTTCAGATATTTATATTCACACTAGGGAATATTTTCAAAGATTCAGTTAGGAATTATGACCTAGATTTGCAGAGATATTTAGATTTTTATTTCTTATTAGATGCTTAACATTTAGCAACATCAGCATCTTTGTTGCCCGTCTCCAGCAGGATTTTTGGTAAGAACCATTTACTTTGCAATTGAATTTTGCCCAGACTTCAAAACTGCTCCAAGTCAAACTTGGTACAGCTAAAATCATTTGTCCTTTATGAGCTTATGTTCTGACAACACAGGAGAGTAAAACTCTCATCTGATATAGGAATGTCTCTGCATCTTATTATTCTTTCATTGGCACATAGTAAATTGAGCTTTTGCAATAGCTATACAATTGGGAAATAAAGATAATTAAGAAACATAAAGCATGTCACTCTTCTTGAACCCAGTTGGAATCTTGGTTTTGTGTGTCTCTTGCATTAGGATTATGAGCCTAGCTTAAATCTGTATTCTCATAATTTTACATAATTGACCATTTGCAATCTTCTATAATCTAAAATGCCTAATAACTATGCACAGAAAGTGAGCCCTTTCCATAATATTTATAAATATTTCATATGAAATGGAGTTAATACAATTTATTTATAATGCATGGGAGTCTGCAGTGGGTTTATAAAAATAATGGGTGTTAACATGCAGTCATGATTTAATAATCAGAGACTAATTTCTAAAAAATATATGGAGAGCGGCTGGTTCCAGTAATTGGTAATAGGACTGAGAGGTGCAGCTATAGACAGTTTACTGAGGTATGGTTAATCCACTGTACAGGATGGCGCAAAGATGGCATTAACAAGAACTTCATCCCATTCACTCTGTTTTCCATATGTGCCAGGACAAAACGAGAATGGCTTCTCCAGAAATCCCCAGGGTGCTGGATGAATTCCCTCCCTCCCTCCCTCGGATGATGTCACACACATTATGTCACTGGGGTGGAATAACACCATCCAAGGGTGCCCGCCTTCTCAGGAAGCTGCTAAGGAGCCATCAAGCTACATCATCCATTAAACATCTACCAACTAATTGATTCAAAATTGTTAACAGGGTAGAAAAGTCTCTCTCTGCTCCACAGTAAATGCCTCTCTCTCTTATCTGATACGCTGATGTTGCTTAAGCAATTCCCACAGCCTTTTAGAGATCTACATTGCCGACAGGAGAGAAGTCTGTCTGCAAAAGGAAGCAGACGAAGTTACTGTACCAGCCTTAAAACATGCACACAGCTGAAATGGGTCTTCTGGTTTTCCTTCACTGAGAATAAGAGGATGCAGAAATTAGGAAGTGGATGCCAGTGATGGTGGATGCATGATGATGATAATGACAGGACCACACCTGCACTGTGACAACTATGTGCAACTAAATGCATAATCAGGAAAGAAATGTTACAAGTTAATGCCATCTATGATACACATCTTGATTCACTTCCCACGCTCTTTTAGAGCCCAGTGTATAGAAGAACAGAGAATAGCAATTGCCGGTGCTGTTGGATACTCATTGCTGCATCTGGGGGAGGGTGAGAGAACCTAAACATCCCTAATTAGTAAATGAGACCGTTCCTTCAGTCACACATACGCTTACTCCCTGCAGTGCCAGCCACACATTGGTTATTATTCATTACAAGACTCTAATCACAGTTTCTATGATGGTCCAGTGACAAAATGACATTAGATGCATTTCTTCACAATTTTTGCACTGCTCAGCATCAGTAAGCTGTGAAATGTATTAGAAAACAATATTTTTAATGACTTTATTTCAAAATACATTTCAGGTTATTCATGTTGAGAAATGCTTATCTTTTGAACTCTCAGAATGCTGGGCTGAACAAAACAGGGCCTTTAAAAAAACCAAAACAAAAACCTATTTCAGATCCCTGTTTTCAGTAGAACTTTTTTTGTAAGAATCCGAATGGAGTAAGCAGTTATTTAAGGGCAGCTGGGTTTAGTTTCTCAGAAGTAAATGGGTGCTCAGGCAATGACTTGTGACATGACATGGCACTAAATATTGCCATTCCCAATTGCAAAAGACCTGGTGTTTTCTGTTTGGTAAGATGCCTTGCATATTTATTTACAAGAGAATGTAATTACAAAGACAAAAGAAGCCTTAAGAACTAATATGAAATTATTCCCATAAGCAGAGTTACAAGCTTAAGCATCTGCAGTTATAAGCTGTACTGCCTCAAATCTCGTAAGTGTATTTAGTGTATGCTTTCCTCTGGCTCTCTATCCCCCTTGATCCATTTTGACCATTATTAGTGCCCATAATGTGTTGTTTCAACAGGGTCACTTTAGATTCCAACCAGACCAGCATGCTTTTATTTCCTGTAAAAATATCATTTAGCTCCATGCCACTAAATATCTACAAATGTAAAATAATATTTTTATGACTCTCTATAAATTATATATAAAATATTATTGCAATATATATTAGTCAAGTGCACAATGTTTCTTATTCTGGATACAATTTGTGATTTCAGCCATCAGGTGAAGAATATGAAAAACAAGAACAAATATTTTAGTTTATGTTCCCACATATATTGGTTGTTCTCTTTGTGCTCCACTTTTTCAACTACCGACCGTTTGTTCCTCATAATTTTAATCATCATTTTTCTGCTGAGGAAAAAATTACTCAGAGGGGCATTGCAAACTGGACAGCCAGAGGGATACACATAGCCAATACCTAAAGTCACAGCAAGAACTGAAGTAGATTCTGGTTGGAATTAAACACAGAGCAGGACTGGACACCAGTGGCCAGATTTACCTAGTGGAACAAGCATTAACGTCAAAAAATGTTCTTCCAGGTTTCAGCCCCTGTGGACCCAGCCCCAGCTCTGCAAAAAAAGCTGCTAGAATCCAAGGACGAAATGCAGTAGCTGGCCCAAGTGATGCACTGCAGGCTGCTTTCAAAAGAGCTAAATCTGGGGCTTGCTTCTCTTGAAATCAACTGTAACTTTGGCATCAATCCCAAATGGATACTCGATGCATCCCCTTGGCATTTAATCTCTGATTTCAGAAATTTTTTTCAAATCCTTTTTCTGTGTTTGCGTATAAGTCTAAAAACATTAAATTCTGCTAAACCATTTGCCTTTAGCAGGTCTTTTGTCCTTTCTCTTTCACCAGCAGACCCTGTCCATCACCTAATCTTCTGCTCTTAGCAAACTTTGGTTTCTGTCTGACCCAGTTTTGCTTTCCTGGAATTATTTGTCCATTGGAATTGGTTCATTTCTAGCTCTATTTTGTAAGAGAAACCTCAAAATACCCATCTTTTGTTTCCACACACGCTTTTGGGGAGCAGGGGACAGTGAGTACCCATCATTTTAAGTCCCAAAACCAGTGCTTGAACCTCACAATCCCTGGGCTCGGGGGACGGGACCCTTGCACGCACTTCTCTTGGGCAACAGCACCGTTGCAGCATACCAGATGTCCAGCAGATTTCCTTGTGAGACAATGGGCCAAGCAAACAAGGAACGCAGAATTAGAAGCAACTCCTAGCCATAGAAACCTAACTCGTAAAAGCCCTGGAGAATCACTCATTTCCAAAAACGAATCGAGTCTCCCAAGACGCCCTTCCCTTCTGCCTGAGCGCACGAGTCAGACATATGGTGGTGTTTCAGGCAGGCCAGACCCTCTTCTGCCTCACATCTCCAAGAGCTTCTTCATACCAATACTTTTGTTATGCAATAAAATAATAACGGTATATATTTTTAATGCAATACTTTTAATGCATTACTTTTAATGCAATAAAATAATAATGGTATATATGAGACTAAATTTGTAAATATTACTGATCAAACTTCAGATCAATAGAGGTTTTACATATGTGAGTAAAAATATGAAGTTTTAGTGCCAGCTTAAACCTTTAATCATTTAATTCATTTCTTAATTCATTCATCTTTCCTATGATCTGATCTATAGTTTTGGTTCTCCAGCACAAAAACTATTATTGCAGCAAATGTCACCATTTTAATTTGTAACCAATGTCCCAGATACATTCCATAAAATATTATTTTAATCTCTTAAAAGGAGAAGTGGAATTTTTCTTGAATTAATTGGACAGTCTTGCACATTAAGTACAGTAATAGATGTCTTCCAATGTAGGTGAAATTTAAAATATAAATAAATGTCTCACAAAGAAGATTTACCATTGTTCATATTGGAAAGTGAATATTTTGTACTCTCTGCACACATTCAGACACCATCGTAGAGTTAAGAAAGACTCACCAAAGGCCTTCTTCCTATTCAGCTTCAGTCTTACACTGACTGGTGGACATGAGCTGAAAGCCTGCATGCAGAGCTTGTCATATCCTATTTATATTAGATTTACGATTCTCACGACCCTGATCAAGTATCTACATAAAAGGAATATAATATTCTGAACTGACATCCTGCCACTTTTTTTTTTTTTTTTTTTTTTTTGAGCAAGAATGGCTACTTTTCCTCTTACTTAACTCTTCCCCACTTTCATCTTAGTTTACATGGGAAAGGACAAATTTTCTTCCTTGAAACAATGCCTACCTTTGCATTCTACCTTATGCCTGCGCTGAAAATACAGCTGGTGTTCTGTATTTAGAAGATTCATGTTGAATGTAAATTACACAGGTTGAATAACTGAAGACTATGCTACAGAAAGAATTGAACTACGGGCTTGAGAAAAATGTTTAACACGAGCCACTTAGGAAATAATTCATTTTCTACTGCAATCTGAAAGTTTCTAACATCATTCAAATGAGTGAATATTATGGCAAGTCAGTCTGCAGGTTGTCTTCTTCACCCTTTGTAACAGGGAAAATAGAAATTCTGCTAGTTCCCCTCCAGATATCCCTCATCTATTTATCGTCCCGCTATTGACAGATTATATACAACTGACAAGGGCTTTCTAATTACAATTTATTCTTATAACTTTTTTTAGTATCATCTGTTCCTTTCTGCCTGTTATACAGAGTTTATTGACTGTAGGAATCTGGAAATCCTGATATTTATGTTTAGGTAGCACCCAGGTCTGCCTGAGAAAGAAAGCCACTGGAGTCATCTTGGCCCTGACAGCTCTCCCTATACCTATAAGTGCATGTGCAAGAGAGGGCAAGGAAATACACTGGGCACCTTTCATAACCGGTTCACTATTACTCTTTGGAGACTTGGATTCCTATAAAAATGAACAAAAGGAGGAAACTTAACCCCTGCCCTCAGGTCTGCACGTGCCAAGGACCCTTGCTGAAAAAGCTGCCCTGCAGCACAGCTGACACCGCCAGGCTGCAGAGGTGGTGCCCAGGGCCCTTGGCATCTCCCCTAAAGCTTAAGGGCTGCCACCTAGGCCCTCACTGAAATTAATCCTTTCTAATTTAGAGCTCTTGTATGGGATGAACTCTGCAGATGCCTGTCTCATGCCCTCACACTAGAGGCACCACATGCTTAGAGCAAATACCTACTTTTATATGTCTTAAGCACCATGAATCCACATGTTTTTCTCAGGAATCCACCACCCAGTACCATGCATGGAGCTCTGGGTCATCTCCAGGGCTTTGGCTCACCCACCTCAGCTCCCTGGAGATACATTGCCACTTCTCCAGGGCTCAGAGCAGACAGACAGCCCCAGAGTTGATGCTACCTTCATTTATATAATCAATTGCCAAGTTACTTCCAGCTGCAGACTCAGGAGCCCTGATTCAGCCTGGGTTTCATTATCTTTTTGGCAGAAATACCAGCTCCATGCCAGAAATACTGCTGTAAGGACACCTTTAAAAAATTTTAAGCAATTCACATGATGCAAAACTGCAAAAAGTTGCAAGTGCCCAATAAACTGCATGATCCAAACTCACTCTAGTACTCTGCTTAAAATATTCAGAGCTAAAAACAAGAAAAAAATCCATGTAAGAAGCAAAAAGTTCTGGTAACTCGTGAGTGGTTAAAATCCAGCTTTTCTCCCATATTTGCTTTTTGCTCACAGTACAGGCACATGTGATAATTACCCATACGTATGTTACATGCCAGAACTTCTGAGGTTAAAGCAGAAGCTTTTGGATTAATGGGCAATGGCTTGACCTACAGTTGTGCTTTAAACTAATTTTTAGCATGTGTCTAAAATGTTAATCTGCAGCATACCATCCACAGGGTCAGTGGCAATTCCTTGACTCAGAACCAGTTCTGGAGGCCTGGGATACAGTTTCCCTTCTCTCGTCAGCTGTGGGGACAGCCCTGGCTCTGCGTGACCCCACCCCAGGGGCCACTGGCTGCGGCGGACAGCAGGAACAGAGAGGAGAAAGTAAGAATGAATGCGCGTACGCTTGCTGTTTAGGAGCTGAGTCCAGTGTTCTCTCTAGCACTAAAATAGTCCTAGTATTAGAATAATGACTTTGTCTGTAAAAAGGAACAATGCTGCAAATTACTATTGTTGGTAGCTGTTTGAATATAGATACATGGAGAGACATTTTTCTACTATAAAATCACACTGAAGACCTTTATCTACAGGGTACTCAGTTAATCATCTAACAAGACTTTGTTCCATCTCTGTTTTTCACAGTCAAGACAAATTTTTCCAATTCAGAATGATATATACCTGTTATTTTTACAAGTAAATGGATGAAGTTCATTTGTGTGAAGCTATACGATAGCTTTCTAAGAAAAGTCAAGAGCTTTAAAAAAAAAAACTAAAATAATTTGTAAATTTGTGCATGCAGGAACATAGGAAATTTATAATTAGACTAAATAATAAAGCATCTTTTAAATGATTACCTCCCAAACACCACAGTAAATAAGATAGCATTTTGAGAAAGTTTGCATGAGTGTACAGCTAAATTTGCAAACTTGAGCAAAAAATAAAAGTACCAATGAAAATTCTTTTCAATATCCTGTTATGTTCAGACATGCAAATCATTATTTCCTATAAAAACAAGCTGATGAAAACTTCAGAAAAAAAAATGAACTAATGCAGTCTACCAATTTGCCTAAAAAAAAGCCTCTCCCTCCAGTGTTTTGAGCTACAAAAATATCTATATTATTGTTTACATATATATGATATGAATTATGACTCAATCTGCTAAAATCTGTTTTGATGTATAGAACCTATGCTATAATATAATTAAACAGTTGAAGTGACCACACTCTTAGTAAGAGATTCAGCTTTTAAAATAACTAAAACACCCTTTGCTAAAATTCATCCCCACTAAGCTGTTAATTTGTAGCTGTCGAATTCTGCTCTGAGGATTATAGAGTGCTCTTCAAGTTGCTGCTTTACAGTGATACAGCAGCATAACTGACTTAATAGCAAATTCAGTCAAACAATTAATGTTTACATCATTTAAATTTGAAAACATAATTAGTGATCTTTTTAGTTACCTAAAACAGTTGGTTAGTGCTGCCCTTTACTGGTTCGTAATGGTATACCACAAATCAAAAATAATGGTTACCTGACAAAATGTGGTTCAGTCCTATGAAAGCTAAATGAGTATTCTTTATTTCTCTCCACAGGAGTTCTACACTCCTATGAAATGAACACCAAAATGCCAAAATTGCCTCTTCATAATCCAGTTTTTCAAGTAGTAAGTGCTTGTGTACTTATTTCTCCTTTTTATTTGCAGGAGTAGTTTCCAATACTGTCTTCTGCTGATTCTTCTTCTGTTTTTATCCCATGCCAGTGTGTTACTGTAATTCATTCATGAATGTTAAACTATGCTTTTGCTCCATGAAAGAAATTCATCAACAATAGAACAATGAAAATCATCTAATTACAATGACTGAAAATCATTGAGTATTTTTATTCAATATTAAAATATTGGTCTGATTAAAATTGTTACTAATGAATAATGTTTGTATTTATGTGTGAGCACATGTGTGATTCGGTATATAACCAGTGGCTCTTAATGCATTCCTTTTTTTCTGCTTATAATATAAGAGAAGAGAATATAACTGCTTCTTAAAAATGGTAGATGCAAACCTCATTGAATCCAAACTTTAAGCTTGATTTGGCAACTAAATTCAGGAGTGGCTGTTTGTTCAGCTAGCTATCACTGCCATAGTCCAAGTTACAAACCATGAAAGACACATGTCTTAATAAGGCCACTTTAAAAAAACAAAAGATATTTAGGATAATATTAACAGCTAGAAGATACCTGGCAGTAAATAGTTAATTACTGTTAATTATTATATGTGCAAGCAGAACTTTAGATGAGCAACTCAGATCAGAGTAGTGTTAGGTTTCATACGTAAATATAAGAAGCAGTCCCGACTCAAAGACCTGACAAATCTAGCCACTAAAAACAAACTCACAAAATATTTTTAAAATGCAGATTAAAAGACGGAACCTTCATTTCAAAAACAGGTTCAATATTTTTGGACAAATAATCTATTCTTTGTTAAAATATATTATGTTTAATATTATACTTGTTTGAAAAATGCCTTAAGATTGCATGAGTGCTGACTATTTCTGTGGAACATTTCATTTTTAAAAGCCTTTTTGCAACACAGAAAACAAAACACCTTTGCTGTGCATGTTTCTGATGAGCTGTATTTGCAGCTGTGCTTCGTTGTCACCCATTTGGGCGACCAGGCTCAGCCGGGACGAGGCTCAGTGACATGAACCGCCGTGAAGGAGGTGCCTAAATGAAGGCGTAAACAGAAAGCGAGCTGAGCAGAGGGAAGTTCAGGAGACTGGGAATTTTAATTTTTTTTCCTCCAAAGCCACTTGGCCAGTAGTGTTGAGGGAGTTTGTCACTGCAGAAACGGCTGAGCCGGTCCAGCACAGTTACTCTGAAACCATCCTTGTTAGCACACATATTTTCATTTGATTAACAAGTTTTAATCTATATAGACATAAAAACTATGAAGAGTTTTAAAACAAACTAATAATCTGTTCCTTTTTCCATGCCTTGTTACTCCTCTGATGTTAGCATTTCACTAACTTTTCCATAAACATAAGCTCAGCCTACTCTATCAAGAAGGCTATCTCCAGAGGAGCTTAGTGAACCCTGGTTACATATGGTTTAATTGAAAACATAGGCAAACTACGTTGTCTCTTGTACCAGAAATGAATATTAAAATATGATCTAGTTTGCTACCTCCCCCCACTACGTAAGCACGGGGTTCATTAGCACCGCCACAACTTTCCTAGCAGACTGCTGCTGCCTGTGCTAACACAATAACTAATAGCAGTAATATTGTCACCCTCGATGCAGGCCAGCCATTAAGAGCCAAACAACACAAATATTTTGTCAGTAGGTTTCTCAACTATTGCTGGCTCCTGGGAAATGCTGAAACCTAAAAATACTGGGCTCTGAAGGCAGTAATCAGGGAGGGAAGGGTGCATCTACATCTGCTACCCCGAACCTCTCCGAGATCCTCGCTCTGTACCGGCTAGCGGCAGCCTCTGCCAAACGGTGCCAAACGGAGGAGTAACTTTGACCCGAAGGAGCTCGTTTTCTTCTTTCCACAGCAGGGAGGAGGAAGGATTCTGTTATATCTCATTTTCCCTTCATTCAGTTGCTGGGATTTCCCACACTCTTGTCTATCTTTACATTTCGCTTTAGGTACAGCTGCAAAGATTTTGATATTAGCCACATCTCTTTTTTAGTAAGTATTGACTATTTTAGTTTTGAAAAAATATGTGAAGAAACTATTTGTTATTTTCAAAGGAAAACATTGAGTTTAATGGTATATCTGTTCACAGAACAAATCACTAGTGATTGAAAAAGGAATGTATGCTACCACTTTGTTTAAGTCATTTAGAGCACAGAAAGACCACTTTGGCAGAAACATTTATGTCTACATGAGATTAGATTTTGCATTTATTATGGGCATGTGGCATATTATTAATTATTAACACCAAAAATAAATGTTTATGTTTGCAGAAAAACAAGCTGCTAAATTCTGAAAAAATATTGTCAAGGATTTACACATTGTGTCATGGCTGTTATGTAAATGGAAACAGCAGAGTTTCAGTGTTTATTATTAGAACAAAACATTTTTCACTAGGCAGCGGAAATCCAGGCTTTAATTTACGCGCATCTCTGAATCAACAAGTTTGATACTTAAGAACAAGCCTTTGTGTATTAAATAACTGACTTTGCCTTCTCACTGAGAGCCTAACTCATGGAATTCCTTTGCCCTCACTCCCCAGTGAACTGCAGGAGAATTAAAAAACACTTCTCCTGGTAGATCTGAAAGGGTTCATTTTCTATCCCAGACCCAAGGAATGAGTAATAACGTTCCACGCTCTGCCAGCAGGAAACAATGAGATTCAAATGAAAAACCATGCTTATTAGACGGTCTCTCTCCTAGATTTCATACATAACCAACTTCAAGATTTCAGGCTAAGGTATCCTGCACAGAGAAGCTCTCAGCTCTGAATCGAGATTGGGAAAGATCTCCTTACCCTCTAAGGAGAGAAAGTCGTTGTCAAAACGCGTGGAAATAAAGGAAGGCACAGAATGGCAGGCTCAAATATCCCTTTCCGGAGCGAGCGTCGGTGCAGGCACATGCTCCCAGGTGGCCCGGCAGATCCGCTCCCACGCGGCTGGAGGCTCCCACGCGCTGCTGGCCTTGACCAGCCTCTCGTTTCGACCTGCCGGTGCGGCAGGGCTCAGCGCTGGACAGGGGCTGCCGGGGGTTTCTATTCTGCCGTCCACCCTGCTCAGCAGAAACCTTCTGCAAATTACACTGGGATGGAGGTCTCAGAGACAGGGGTGACATTTTTGGCAGGAGCGTCTCCGTCCCCTGTCCTTGGGCTGTGTTGAAGCTCAAGCAGTGGCAAAAGGCTGCTCAGGGAGATCTGTGGTTTTGCTACCTTGCTGAACAGACTCAGGATTTGTCCCTTGCTTGCACAAATGCAGAAACCTTTTGGTTTTGTCATTTATCTCAATACAGTTTTCCAGTCTTTCTGCTGGAAATGATGCTGCTGGAGGCACTAAAGGTGCAAGCCCAGATCAACATTCAAATCCTTGCCAATCAATTGACTTTACAGGAGGTTAAACTACTATGGGCGAAACAGCAATGAAGTGGACAGACCAGCTCGGCCTTTGGGAAAATTTGCTGTAGCTTGGTGATTTCTGCCCCCCGTCTCAGCTCAACAGGGGTGGCAGGGCAGGGGAAAGCCTACACTGCTCCTCCTCCTGTCTCGCACACAATTTGCCAGCTGCTTTACAAAATCTCCGTCAGCTGACCTGACTGTGAAAAGAGGTCAGAAACACGTAAGCAGTGTTTTGGAGCAGCAGAGCAGCACAGAGAGCGGGCAGGGGCTGCACCAGGGGAGCAGGGGAGCACGAGGCTGTTTTAACCCGAGGGGCTGTCCCCCTCCAGTGGCACAGCCCTCCAGAAGCAGCCGGACGCTGCCGCCTCTCGCCGACGTCCCTGCTCCGCTGGGTAGGGCCTTGAGCCCAACCGGGACACTGCCGCCATCCAGCCCAGCCTCTGTGTTGCGAGGTCAGGACTCAGGCACCGCGGCATATCATAGCTGAATATTTCACTTTGGGCCTCAAATATTGATCCACTGCGATGCTGTTTTTAAGGCAGTGAAGCTCCCTGCATCTCTAGACAGATCCCCAAAGGCACCTGCTACCTCAGGCTGCCACCACATCCAGGGCAGGATTCCCATGTCGTGGAGAAATGCATTAATAAGAACAATTCTGCTGTATCATTAGAGGTCAACGCAGACTGGAGCAGGTAATAAAAGGTTCATAATGGCACATGAGGGGATGCACTAAATGTCCAAAACTCAGCTTGAAATCATGCAAAGCTTGATTAGGTTTGGACTTTGTTAAAAATTCACACTTCAGCTGTTGTTTCACTGAGAAGTTTGCATTCAGGGATAATGCTTCTGTACTAGCAACTAGCATAAATTATACCTGGTAGCACATAGTACCCTAATATGCATAGGACCTCCCATACTCAGGCCACTAATCAAAACTTAATCCATTTCCCTGATTCTATGAAGGGGCAAAACCAACTATTACAGAGAGAAGAAGTATTTCTTACTTCTTCATACTGAGAGGATGTAAGAAATAGTGCTGTAAGCACTTCTAGGATAACATATTCCCAGTGTTGTAACTTCCGATCCTTCAGTATTTAAGGACTGGCTTAAATCTTAGTTTTTGCAAGTTTTACCCCAGTAAAGCAGGTAGTGGACCTGCAATAGTCTATATATTTTTAAATATTCTACTCAAATTTTGGTTGACCTTATTTTCCTTCTGAGTATCAAATCTGCTTTTGGAATCCTGCTAACATCTAGTTGCCAGATACGGTGGTGGTGAGCTCCACAGTCCATGCAGACGTGGCCAGTCATTGACCACAACTTGTAAAGGGACTGGCAGAAATTCAGTACAGCATTGCATGCAAATATTTTGGCTTTGATTATAAAGGCATCATCCTTTCTACATTTTACTCTGGCTTACAACACCAATAAGCATAAAAACAAAACAGGAAAGTCGCACCTGACTGCTGAATTCCCTCTGCTTTTCCATCTCTGCAACAGCCTTTGACAAAGAATTAATTCAGATCCATTTTTCCTGATGAGCTTAAAATTTGGCTGGGAAGTTTGGCCACATTCTCAGACAGGATTTGATTTTTGGCCATGATTCCTACACATACAGCATATCTAATCTCAGAGTTGGTGACAGTGCATTCGAACCAGGTGCTCAAGCTCTGGTGTAGAAGAGGCTAATATCATTAGTGCAAGAACTTAATGATGTTTGACATATCAAATGACTCGGCCCTGCTTTTTATCCTTGCGGGCAACGACTCCTCTCTGCTAAGCGGTGGTCTCAGCAGACAGGCCAACAACTCACCACCGAGGGCGGAAAGCTTCGAGCGTCATCCAACAGGTGAGGCTTAGGGGTCTTTAACTGAGCAGCGAACTTGCAGCCTCGCCACGTGCAGCGTGCTCAGCGCTGCTCCCCGGAAGCGGTGGCAGAAAGCACACTACTACTGACAGAATTATTTTTAATGCGAAGAGCTATGTTGTCTCACATGAAAAGGAGGCTTATTCTCCTAATTCAAGTATAAAGCTAGAGAGCCCTTCTAGAGCGCCCCAACACACGCATGGTGCATCTTCTGCCAACAGCCAACCCAACCCCACCCTGCGGACAGCCAGACCCATCCCATCAGAGGTCACGGCGTGGGAAGTCACCAGTAACTGCTATAGGCGGCAGGGCTCGCCCATCGCAGTGAGCTGCTGCAGTGACTTGGCTCAGTACGTACAGCGTCTTATATGCTGTATAGCTATCCATCTGTCTTTTAATTAGGGAAACAATCCATTTGTTCTGGCTGCAGTGAAAGTCTGCCCCTCTCCTTCGCAAGAAGCCTTGTAAAGGAGCCTTGATGCCTGACATGCTTAGGGTTAAAGTGGAAAGAGAAAATTACTCATTTTCAGCTTCCTATCCTTGTATACCAGGTTAGGGACAATTTCCCCCTTCTCCTCTGCACTGGGATGCTGCAAACAGACCAAGAAATCTTCTTGGGGGTGGGAAAAAAAAGCGCAATGGCGTTTGCCCACCCCTCTGTTTGCTCCTGCCTTTCCCATACAAACTGCCATTGCATGCAGGCAATATCTGTCCTAGCACAGCCAGAGAAACAGTGCAAAGCGCTAAACAACACCTCTGCCCACAAAGAGAAAGTTAGGAGAAATTGGAGTGGGTCTTCTTGAATTTTCTGGTTTAACTGTCTGTAAGCGGAAGAGAAAAATGTCTTTATCAGTGGAACATGCCAGTTATTTACACAGTCTACCAAATTCCACAGCTTCAATAGAGAATAAGAGTAATTACTGTTACTGTAGCAGAGATCCGTCGCCCAGTTTCATTTGGTTACATCCTGGCATTGCAAATTTCCAAATCTTGTCATCCAAGTACACTGGGACTGTTGCCTACATAAACATGTTTAACTCTTCTTAATATACAAAATACACAGATAAACAAAAAAATACCGCTCCTGAGCTTTCACAACACAGCTAATGAGCAACTGTCCAGAGTTGATACCTGGAGTTGGCCAAATTCTGTAACCAGATATTTGCCAGGATTGAGCACGGTTCCTATATGGGATTTACTAATGATTATTATTCTGGATACTGTTTTATAACCTGGAGAAGTCTGAAGGGCAAAAACTGGGCACGTCTTACATTTAAATGACCAAAGTGGAGAGCGTGCCGAAGGACATCAGGCAGATGGAGCAGAGTATGGGGACCAGGTCAGAGTTCTCACATCTGTCTTGAACCCAGAATGATCGGTACTAGGAGGACTGTTACAGGAGAGCAACAACAGTGCACCAGCAGAAATGATATTTTCTTTCTGTTTTGTGGCAATTTTGGATTGTGGTCAAATGGAGGATCTGTGCTTTTAAGGCACCTCCCGGCACTGTGGAGCTCTAGGATGCCTCTATTTAAAAAGACACGGAGAGCAAGGCTCCTGTGTTCAAGGCAGGGAACTTGAGCGGGTGGAAGAGCAAAATACCAAAACCCAAGTTGCAGTGCAGCAGGGCGTTTGCGAGGCGTTCAGGTCAGCCTACGTGCGATCTGGTTTTGGACGGCAGCAACATTTACTCATGTTCTCCGCTTAAGCTGTAGCATTATTAGACAGGAATGGGGGGGGGGGGGGGGGGAAGGGGCAAAAAGAAAGAGAAGGAAAGGAAGACGAGCGGCTCCAGCGGGGAGGGCGCGCCGCGGCGGCGCTGGACTCGGCGGAGCCGGCTGGGGCTGCGGCGCGGCGATGGGCGGTTCACCGCCGCCGCGGGAGCGCGGGACCGGCAGGGCCGGGCTTGCGCCGCCGGCCGCAGGCGGTGCCGGGCGCGGTGCCGGGCGCGGTGCCGGCGCGGGCGGCCGCGGAGGCGCGCGGCGCGGCGGCGCGGGGCGGCGCTAGGACCGCTCGGAGCGCGGGTCTGGAGGTGGGATGAGGTTTGCGATCCCGCTACTCGCCGGCAGTTGCGGATCGCTCTTAAGTGAAACGTCCCCGCCGCCGCCGCCGCCGCCGCCGCCGCCCCGCGCTCGCCGCCGCCCCTGCCCGCCACTTCAGGAGCCGCTGCGCGCCCGCCCGCCCGCCCGCGGCAGCCCCATGCGCCGCCCCCGCGGCCCGCAGCGCGATGCGCGGGGCGCTCCGTGACTCGGGCGGCGGAGCGCGGCCAGGACGCCCCGGCGCCGGCGGCGGCGGAGCAGCTCCGCGGCGCCGCCGCTCCCTGCGATGACCCGCGGCGCTGCCCGGCCCCGGTCCTGGCCCCGGCCCCGGCCCGGCCCCAGCGGCAGCTCCGCGCCCGCCGCCGCCGCGCCGCCTCCCCCGGCCCCGGCAAAAGTTTAACGCCGAGAAGTGCCCGCGTCCGGCGGCGGCTGCCCCGCGCACCGCCCGCGCACCGCCCGCGCCCGCCGCCAACTTTGCCGGGGGGCGGCGGCGCCGCGGCCCCCATGCCGCCGCCGGGGCAGGGGCAGGGGCAGGGGCAGGAGCCGCGGCCGCGGCGCGCCGCCCCGCGCTGAGCCGGGCCCCCGCGCGGTGAGTACCGCGGCCGCGGCGGGAGGGGCTGCGCCGCGCGCGGCGGGAGCGGGGAGCGGGGAGCGCGGAGGTGGCGCCCCGCGGTGCGGGGCGGCGGGGGGCGCTCGGCTCCGCTCGGCTCCGCTCGGCATGCGGGCGGTGCGCGGCGCGGCTGAGCGCGGCGCGGGCGGGCGGATCGGCGCGGGCCGCGCGCCCCCTGCCGTCCGCGCGGCGCGGCGGAGCGCGGCGGAGCGCGGCGGGGCGCGGGCGGCGGCGGCGGCGGCGGCTCCGCGGCGGAGCGCGGCTGCCGCGGGAGCCACAGGTGCCCGCGCGGGCGGGGAGCCCCGCCGGGGCGGCCGCGGCGCGGGGGCGCGGGGCGCGCGGGGCAGCGCCGCGGCGCGGAAGGGGTCCGGCCCTGCGAGCGCTTCCCGGCCATGAATAAAGATGTTTCTATTCGGGGGCGAGGAGGGATCAAAACCCCGCTTGAGAAAAGGGGGGGATTGGTGCTACGCAGGGCAGCCGCATTCGCCGAGGAGAGACGACGGCTCGCCGTTCAGCCAGGAAACAATTCCCTCCCTTGAATCGGAAATTACAAATAATTTTTCTAACCATTCAAAAGAAAAAAAACCCAAAACAAACCCCAAATGATAGTGAGCAGTGCAGAACGGCTAAATCCGCTAAAACAGATGCTCTTGTACTCTCAAAGCTGGTACATGTGGATTTCTGGCCTCTGCTGAATATACTTTTATTGTTACACAATCAACTTTTTACCAGTATGCATTTGATGCACTAGGAGCCAGCCTTACTTTTGCAAAGATGTTAGCAAAGACAGCAAATGAAATAAATAGTGGAGGTGCTTTTAAGAAGGGAATAAATCACTGTCGTGCCTAAGGATAATGCAATTCCGAGACTCAAAACTCTGGCCTAGGTAGCCAATCAAAAGGAAGGAAATTGCAGTACTACTTCTTCTTTTTCCTTTTTTGAATGGATTTGGGGGAAAAAGGGGGTTGATTTCTGGCATATTTCTGACCCTTCAAAGGATGTTTACCAGACAGTTTCCAGCAATTAATGCCAATAGTCTAACGTCTCATGGACTTAGTCATCAACGCTCAACCCTGTGACATTGATAAGAAGTGGAAACAACTTTCTAGCTACATATGTAAAACCTGGCAGTAGCACAGACCAAATTCAGGGTCCGTTAGACTTTTATTTTTATTTGATTTTGATGCTAAGAACTTAGATTTTCATCAGGCTTTAAGAAGTCCTCTTCAGCTCACACCACAACTTGAAAGCTTAGCAGCCCTATACACCAGATTATGCTTTTTGACAAAAGCATGTATTATGTTATTTGTCAAAAAACAAAAAAAACCAGCCATCCCAAATACTAACTTAAGTTCTGAGAGGAAGAACTTGCAGAACAAATTAATTTTAGGTACAGAAATATTTTAAGCCAATAAGCCACAATTTTAAAGATTCTCGAGTAAAATCTTGAAGCAGCTGCAAACTACAGTGTTAAAATTTAAATATCCCAAGTGCTTTTACTCCACATGCTGACTATTGATGATACCCTGCAAGTAACGGTAGTGTTAGTGTGCGGGGTCGCTCATCAAGGAATGATGCTGGAAACCTAAAATATTTTTAAGTATAGTGCAGAATCCCAGCTTTTGCTAGTAGAACTCTGCATTTTATTTTCTTCCACCAATAGGTATTGACATTTTAAATTCCTCCTGATACAAAGAAATTTTCTTCTACTAAATAGTTAAATAAGCTAGATAAAAGTAGAATTTGAACTTCTTTTGGTGCAGCATCTGAGTCCAAAGGCAGTCTAGGAATCTTTTGGAATATACTATTTTATATCCAAATATGATAGAAATTATGGATTAAATCATTAAATACAGGTTCCCATTTTGTTTGCCTAGATGAATAATTCTGCATTTATAAAAAGTGATGGTACTATTTTTAAATCGTGGGGCTTTATATGTACTAGGTTCTCAAGATTTCTAGGTATAGCAAAGTAATTTTACTAAATAGTGTAACTCTCAGCTATGAGGATTAGTTCTGTCTTAGTAATACACATGCTATTTTATAAATTCTAAACTACCTATAAATAATTAATAAATGAGGTAGAGGCAAATGATCTTCTTACCTAGACTTGATTAGGTGTATTCATCTGCTGAAACTGTTTAGAGATGCAAACTTAAAATATATTCCCTTAGAAAAAAAAATTCTGTAGATCCCAAATGTTGTCAGATCACCACCAACATTCACGGAATGAGTTTGTGATTTTGGCCATTTTTCTCACGCTGTCAGTCACTGGCATGCATTGCTAATGATTATTTGACTCTTTTACTCATATGCGGTGGCAGTGTATGTTTTATCAAATGTTTGCTCTGTAAGAGAAATAAGCACTTGTTATTTTATTATATTCTCCGCACACCTGCTGGTTCTTGAAAAGGGACGGCAGGAAATCCACCCCCCCCCATGCGTACAGTAAGTTTTCGACAGGGACCTTGTGCACGAGGAGGGCTGCAGAGCGACTCGCTGATGCCCTTTACACCGAGCGAAGGATGGGGGGAATTTCCCCTGTGCTCAGAGCAGGCAGAAGGAGCTGCGATTGCTGATGAGCCCTCAAACGAGCAGGGGTTCGATACCAATATTAATTCTGTAGAGATGCATTTTAGCCGATTTATGGAGCAAAGGGTGTTTGATCAGGTTGCAGAATTAAAATGCTGTGTGAGGTCTGACTGACAGTTTTAGCCACCTGGAAAAAGATGCATGTGCGTAAAGCCGCCTTTACAGCCGATTTTAGTCTGGGGATCAGCTGCTCGCCTTTCTTCCTAAACATATGCTGCAGCCAGCTATAAGGTATTCATTGCAGCCTAAACGTCCACCCCTTTGCATACAAAGAGGTGCCCGGGGAGAAGGCAGAGACGCAGCAGTGGCGCAGGCACCGCGGATGCCCAGGGAGCGCCTGCGGGCTTGCGGGCTGCAGGGGAGATGCGCGGCACGGGCGGAAATTCAAGGCCCTGCGTGTTCCGCGCTCAGTGCCGCTCTTGCCCCGCACAGGGTGTCTCCAGGAGCAGCGTGCACCGCGCCGCGGGTCTGAGTGCGCAATCCCTCCTTCCAGCAGCCTGCAGCTACCTTGCCTGAAGTCAGAAAGGTGTCAGTCCCCGTCAGACCCCGCGGACCCGTTTAACACCCCAAATGTGGGACTAGACGGTGAACAGAGAGCTACGAGGTGCGGAGGACGGGGACGCTACATAGTAGTTATTACAGATTTGTTTGATTCTTTTTACTTTGTAAGGTCAAATGTACATGTATTATTGAGAAAAAAATTTTCTGCTTTATTGCCCAGGGTATAGCTAGAAGCTTAGCGCTATGCTTTAGAAATGTTATTCTAAACATTTTTTGCAGAATAATTCAAATTTATATAAGTCTTTAGAAATAGGCCACTAAAACGTAGAGCACACATAATGAGTGACTCTGCAAGAATAAATATAATCAAGACAAATTGTATAGCTCTGTTAGAAAAACCCCAATAGCGCTTAGCATATGATCCTTAATGTGCTTTGGTCAATATCTTTCTGTGTATCAATGGAAGCTCATTAAAAGAAGATATTGCAGACTAACTGAGCCATGCCGTATTAGTTCTTGCCAAAGCTTGACATTTTTAATACATTAATAATATGTCTGTAATGTAATGGAAAACTATTAATCAGAACTGGTTATATGCCAGAAATTTAAGCTATAATTGGCTGCTTCTTGTCAGGAATGTCTGTCGTACAGTTCTACATCTGCCTAATGCTCAAATGTCTTGCACTCCTCTGCACTTTTTCCTTGTCAGTGCACTAAATTCGATCAATGTTATAGTCTATAATTCTGTGTAACGACCATCATTATGACTCTGACTTACTTTAATGAGAATTCGTTATATGGGAAGTATTTTAGCACAGTGTGTTAAGATAGCTGCTTGTTTCACATTATTCTAGTCCTATCCAGTCCTATTTATTTGTAGATCATAGTCTCAGCAGTTACAAAAGGTTATGGATAACTGAAGAGCTAGCAATGAAAATATTAAAGAAAGCAAATCTATTTTTGCCTGAATGTAAAGGCTTATGGCTTAAGGATAATTAAACCCAGTAACATCTTATTTCCATACAGAAACATGACACTCACCTATTGTTTATTCCAACTATGACCAAGCCTTCTCCAGTACAGAGTATGTCTTGATTTGTCACAATAAATTTAAAATAATTTGCAGGTTTTGAGTAAGGTCAAGGGATTCTTTTTTAACAGAGCAGTTGTTTCCCTTCTGGATTATGACTGTTCTATTTAAGCTATTTTTTTTTTCTTGCAAAATAGTAAAATATATTAGAAAGGACTAGAAAGGAAAAGTGTGATGTGTCTCTAGAAGAACACTAAAAATGTTCTCTGAATTACTGAACTTGTGTATTCCAAGATAATAAGTAAATATTGCCACTGAAAACAGAAAAGAATGCAAGGTTGTTAATAAAGCTATGGTACCACCTGATGTGATTCTTAAAAGATTAATTTAGTCTTTGATATTTCGGCTTTTGTTTCAAATTCAGATTTGAAGCTTAAATATATTTGAGCTAATTGAGTTTTATTACTGCATGAAAATTCAGATATTCTGTATGTATTCTGATAAAATATATCACAGTTGTATGGTAATATTTGATAAAATGAATATAATGGAAAATTGCATTTACGTCCATACGGCAATTATTGTAAATTACTTTGCTATGGAAACACAATTCAACCATCTGTTGGCATTTCATAGTGTCTGTAGTTTAGCTCAGTTTAAGATGGTGCATTATTTAAATATGGGGAGGCAGTTTGTGAATAGCTTTGAAGATAAGTTTTGCTCTTTCTTGAAAACATGTATTACCAAAGCAATATATTAAGGAGCTCACCCAGTTACATATTCTTTTCCAATTTTATGTGTAATAGGAAGGTTCATGACACTGAGCATAATTTAAAACTTAAAACAAACTAAGTGAGCTACAGACTGTGGTGCCTTACAGTTGTTTCTGAGCATCTGTCTAAAGCGCTCACGTGGATTTTAGAATCGGGATAGAAAGAGTGGAGAAATGCTGTAGTGGCTCACAAAAATCGTCCGCCTGCGGGAGCCCGGTGCTACTCCCCAAGTCAGCGCCTGCCCTGCGTCTGCAGCTGGGGCCAGCTGACAGCAGCCACGCAGGCCCGGGAAATGAGCTTAAATCTGTAGTCCTGGTTTTGCCTGTGCATGCTTAGGGAACTTATTCTGTCTTTGCAGTTTCCCTCATTGTATCTGTATTTTTACCTTTGCCTTTTAGCATATATATATTTTTTAAATCATTGAAAAAACATCCCAGGATTTTATACGTACAATAATATAATTGAGGGGTTATAAACTGAGGGGATCCTGGTTGCTTTTTAAGGAGAGGATAAAATAAACATTGAGTACATGTGTAATACTTCCCCCCCCTCCAAACCTAGGAAAATATGGCATCCGTATTAAAAGAGGAAAGTGTCATTATAGTAAGCTGTGAATCAACTGTTATCTTCATCAGTAATAGCATTAAAAAAAAAAAGGGAGCAAAGCTCTTCCAATGCTAATGAGAAAATTCGAGGAAACGGAAGTGTGCTCATTACATCTTTCTCATTCTTCCAAAAAAGGCTCAGAAATGTATAAGGCTTTTGGAGCTCTCCGAGGTCCTCTTGCCAAGCAACTATCAGCACCTGATAGCCCTGATACTCATCTCTTTGTCACTTTAATAAAAGAGCCTTCCTGCTGTTCTCCCACAGTGGTTTGGTTCCCTTCTCCCCTGCCTGCCAGCTGAGAAAATGTGAGAAATGTTTAAGTTCTGTTGTTTGCTCTCCAGTTTTGCCAGGATGGAAATATAATTTTGGAAGCAGAAACCTATAACTCACCTGGAACATTATAAATCTGTCTTTGTTAGAGAAGAGTTAAATCCTTTATGTTGAAACACTTCTCACTGTGAATGATTTTGGTAGTTTGTTCATTCTAGCACAGCACCCATGCTAAAGGTTATCCATATTATACCAATTTGCTTTACATTGCCTCAGACCTCCAAAATGTCAACATATCATATATTTTGTAATGCATTGATTCTTGGACAATAACTCTTACTCTTTTTTGTTTCTAAAAGGGTGCTGGTGCCAGAAGAAGAGAATGATTGATGGGAAAAAGACACCAGCCTGTAGACACTCATCCTTTTGCTTCGGATACTGATCTATCAGTGCATCTGGGCATCCCCTGTGAGCTGTGAACACGGAGGATCACTCAGGGTTATCGACAGTGTGGCTGAAGACCCGCAACTTCACGAGCTATTATCTGCTCTTGGACATCTGTTACAAGAAGCCCTGATAGATAAGTTGTAAGACAAAGGACAAGCTCTACATTGCTGTGAAAGGCTGTCATTTGGGGATTGTGTCTTCTACCAAAGTCTTCAACTCAGTAAATCAAACACCATGTACTAAAGCTTCATGTTTGAGTTGGAACCTATTTTACAAAGTATACACATGTACATATATGTATAATCTATAGACTGCACGTACGCCAGTACTGAGTATACTTACGAAGGTGACACAAAAGGATTTAGAGATGTATTTATCAAGATTCCTGTCACTTCACGCCCTCTGGGTTACTGTGTCTTCAGTGATGCAGCATTATCCTTCCGTGTGGGGACATTATGACGTGTGTAAGACTCAGATTTATACAGAAGAAGGAAAAGTATGGGATTACATGGCCTGCCAACCGGAAGCCAGAGACATGATCAAATACGTAAAAGTGACTCTGGATCCCCCAGACATAACATGTGGAGATCCTCCTGAGACCTTCTGTGCAATGGTAAGGCAAGCTTTTCGTTGTGCATAATTGGTGGATATATTTTTGTGAAGATGGCTGCAAAGTGGAAGTTCTTATAGCTCAGGTATAAATATCTAAGAAAAATCTGCATCATATTCCAAACGTGAAAGAGTTCTGCTAAATGAAATGGTAAGCGTTTATTAATGCAGTGCATTAAGCTGGGCAATGAGATGTTCTTCTCATTAGGACCTAGTCTGACTTTGTCTGAATTCAGTGTCTTTTTAGGTCAACTTTTAATGTCTTAAAAGAAAGCAGTATGAAACTCCTACCATGCTAACCCTTAACTGGGGTATGTTTGCCTGGATCACAAAAGACTTCAGTGAGCTGGTTCTGATCAGCTGAAAGGATCCAGGTGTTGTATAATTTAGCATCACTTCCAAAGAGCAGAGTATTGCTAGAAACTCAGGCTGCAGAAGCTTCAAAAGTGGCAGGGGTAGCTGGAGTAGCTGGGCTGGTGGCAGATCATGCTGTAAGAGGTCATTAAAATTAAAAGAAACTTTCAACTTGCAAATAACTTTTTTTCTTCTTACAAAATATGGAAATTCAGTTTCTTTGCCACTGAATATTTATTTCTGGAAAATGCTGAGTGAAAATATAGTATTCCTTGATTGGGGAAATGTGGGTTTGAGATGCAAAACATATATTTGTATCTATTATATGGTACTATTAAAGCATAAGAAATTTACATCACATTAGCTAGATAATTTAGGTTTGAAAAACTGATGAGTTCTGGTAAGTGAGGTTACTGTAATTGAATACAGTCTACAAGATAGTGGTTTGTTTATACAAGAATCATCGTCACTGTGTGACAGAGTCCTCACAGGAAGGAAGTTTGCTTTTAAATGCCTCATGGTATCGTTTTCAACCACTAGTGTTCTGTAAGGAGTTCAGGTCCGGCCACACACACATTTAGGACGTTGTGTGCATGCATGCAGCCGCTTCCCACGTACATTATGGTGATAACCACGTGATAAATTGGAGAGCTACATGAATAAATTACATTCATTGTGAACCTTTGACTGCACCACTTGCTCTCTGCCCACTAATCCATCTCTGCTGACACTGCTTTGACATCCTAAATCTCCGAGCAGCTTCAAGCAGCCACTGTTTAAAAATAAATAAATGTAACATGCCTGGCATAATATGTTTTTTTTCTTTATCTTAGTGTATTTTCTCTGTCAAAATTGTAATATATGTGGTTCAGCCCTAGACCAGTGACAGGGTGATGTTTAATAACTCTTGTCATGCAGCAAATAAAAAGTTGTATGTATCATTTTAGTGCAGTCCACAGCCCAACAAACTTGTTTCTTCTTTTTATTGCAGATAGACATTGCAGCATTTCCTATTTTAAGTAATTTCTAAAGTTTCTAAGTGCATTGGCTATCAGCCTACTTTCGAGTTAGAACAAAGATGGTAGATTTAATCAAAATATCTTTTCTTTTTAAGTATTAAAAATGTTGCTGAAATGTTGCCGAACTCTTACTGTAAACATTTGACCTAGCAGGATCCTTGATGCTGTGATAGATTATGAAAGTTTGCTCAGGAATCATCTGAGGTGACAAATGCAACTTACTTCCACTTCAAACCCTTGCAATACCAAAGGCCAACAGAAACCTAGCAGGAAAGACAGGAAAAGGGGAAGAACAAGAGAGCACACGATGAAATAGTGTATTTAATGGTGTGAGTTTAGGATGACTGACTCCTACAATCTCATAAATGGCTATATTTACTTTCAGTATGGATATATGTTGTACAAATACACTATAGTCACATATGCATTGGTAATGGCTTGACTGACTTGAAACATTAGGAAAATTACAGAAATATTTGCAGTTCCTGAGGTATTGTACAGCACCAGAGCTTTAAAGTATCTATATGTTACAGTGCCCTGCAGGATATTTTTATTCAGACTTTTTTTCCTTCAACTTTCATGTCTTTGAAAAGGAAAATTTCAGCATGAAGAGGAAATCTACAGCCCCCCCACCCTGTTCCTAAGAATGCTTCATGTCCAGCTATACTTTATGTACACATAGAAATTACACATGCACATTTCATTCAAAATGAGGCTTACACATATTGGTAGGGCTGAGCCTTTGGCATTTCCCAGTGAGATCTTTTATTTTTGCGTTCATTTTTAGTTTTGGAAAATGAGTTAAGGGAATCACACTGTCAGTACTTGCAGGAGGTAGACAGTAGAAAAGAATGCATTCCTATTGGGCATGTTCTTGCACTTAAAAAATCCTGAATTTGATATGGCAGAGACTCGAGGGTTTCTTTTTGGCACAGTGAAGCACAAAACAGACTTAAAAATGTTTGTTTTTATTATTATGAATATTGGGTATTAACATACTAAGCTTGTGTATTAGTTTTCAGATTGTTATTCAGATCAGCTTAATGCTTAACTGCCTTCTGTTAATTCCTTGGAAGAAATCTGGGTCCTTTCAACTATTCTAAGAAAAAACAACTGTACCAAAAAACAAGCCTACTTCTGTAGGAGGAGGAGGTTTAATCAATTTTCTGTTTTGTCTCTGTATCAGTTCCCCAATCAGCCTTAGTAATTCTCTGTTCACCGTAGTACCTTGCTGCGCACAGTCTGTGCATTGAGTCTGTGTCAGTTATCAGCCTGGTGCAGATCATGCCCCTGCAACACACCCAGGCTGCCAGATGCACCCAGGTCCTATTGAGAGATTATAGTAAAACCTAACGAAAAGTCGTCTGTGACATGGGACATGATAATAGTCTTCAATAAAATACTGTCCTTCAGGAGAAGAAATAATGCCTTCTCTGGGTCAGCAGAGGAGAGGATGAGAAGTAAGGGGTGTGTGTTGCAGTGGGGAAGGTGAGGTGCTGGGACTACGTGTCCATGCTCAGGGCTGTGCTGTGCTGGAGCGGGTCCCCGGCAGGGACCTGCTCCCACTGAGCCGCCCACGTGGCAGGGAAACTGCTGCAAGGACTCACGGAGCTATGGCACATGGAGAGCAGGAGAGCGGGAGGTTATGGTAAAATTAGCCTCCTACATAGTTCAACGTATTCCCTGTGTGATTAAATGTTCTTACGATTCCATTTTGGTATTTTGCTCCATGAGCTTGTGTAGTTGAGAGATCCAAATAACAAGGTTTTGCGCATGCAGATTTGTTACAAAATGCAAACGCAGGCCTCTGAATATGGCACGTGGCAACTCCTCATTCATAAGTACCTGTGGGTAATCCCTGCAGGCCAGCATTCATGGGGATTTTGGGGAGCAGGTGACAGGAAAGCTATCCCACAATTGCTTTTATGCAATCTAGTTGGAGGATAACGTCCTAGTTAATAGTGACATTCAGTATTGATAACTCTTGAGATTATTCTGAAATCTCAAACCCCGGGAGTCCTATGATTATGCAAGATTCTCAGCTTTTATTTAAAACATCATCTTTATTTTCTTAGTTCTGGTTGCAGAGAAAAGTTTGAAAATGAAAAGCTCAAACAGCAGAAGCTGAATAAATAGCCCCCCTCCCCAAGTCATTATTTGTTTAAAATCTCATCATTTTTAAGTCAGGATTTCTAGGGCTTGGGAAAGGATCTTGCTTGAAAGGAGAGATGCGATAAAAAAATCATATAATCATATAATATGAACAAATGAATTGCTTAGAGTGGTTACAGCTCCCACTTTCAGGCCATGGAGGTACCTGTGTCTGTAAGCAGTGCATGGCAGCCCCCGTCCCCGCAGGTCACGCTGCCCACGCGCCTAGCAGGAGCTGTAGCTGAGTGGGCTGGTGCCCGCTCTCATCCCTGCGTGCTTTAAGACAATTTGGGGGTACTCAGTGAGGCGCTCAGTGGTGGCAGAGGGGCACAGTTGCTTGCTGTACCCTTCCTTTGCCCAAATTTGTGTGCACGTTGTGAGTGAGCATGCTGAGCTGATGGTCACTGTGCTGCTACAGTTCATGGGTCTCGAGCTTTTGGTGGCAATAGCAGTGTGTCTGGTACCTTACACTGGCACTTAGTTGGCTTGGGAGAAAAGGGAGAGGGACAGGGAAGGAGAAACAGAAAAAGGAAAGGGAAAGTAGCTACTTCACTTTTTCAGAATTAATTTTGCAGAGATATTGTAAGCAACATTTTAAATACCCGAATGGGCTAGTTCTTGTGGCCTGCAGCTTTTCAGTTTACAAACAAATCTGCTTTGAATCTCCCTGTGAGAAATACCTAACAGGTGGTAAAAATCTTTTACTTTGTTATTTGCAAGCACTTGTTAAAATTTTTACAAAAATTCTTGCAATTTAATTCTTCGTGACTGTCACCATCTTTTGCCCCACAAAAATATCTTATAGCTTGCTTTTGATTTTTCAGGTTTTAAAAAGTTGGTGGACTGTGCCCCCCAGTATGACTGTCAGACTGCCCCGGCAGAGCTGGAGATCACCGTTTTGTGATTAGAAGCAGGAATGAGAACCATAAACCAAACTTAAAGTCCCCTTGTGAGCCCCCTGCGCCACCGCTGCCCTCCTGCACTGGTTGTCTCAGACCACGTCTCCCCAGAATGCTTGGAGGGGCCTGGGACAGCCGCGCTGCTTTCAAACCGACCCCCACAGCAGGCAGCCGTGGGCTGCCTCTCACAAGACTGATTAATTTGCTAAGATCTAGCCTTTATCACTACTTTTGCATTCAAACATTACCCGATATTAATATTTAAATTCACCGCAAACTCTCAGCCAGGAGACTCCTAGTGGCTATTGCTGTAATTTGCAAACTGGAGCTGGATTTATGCTGTGTTTACAGCTGAAATGGCCGCACATAAATATGATTTTCTGCCCATGTTTAGGCAAACCTAGCTATCATAACACAATCCAACATCCCTGTGGCGTAAAAATGATAAAATTATCTGCAATTATCTGCTGCCTGCAGCTAATTTTCTTCATAGGTTGAACAGAAGCTTGAAGAGAAGCCTACAGACAGAAGTCATGTGCAGTTATACAATTTATAGAGAAGTGCTGACAGCAGTAGAAATTTGAGCCCTTGAGTGCTACTCTGTATTTCATAGCCAATCAAAACTAAATTAAGAAACAAAGATTATTAAAAAGTCTTCTGTGCATGTAATTCTGGCATAATATTATGAGGTGGACATTAAATGTTTCCCTCTGAGACTTTCAGCATCATTAATATAGCATTCCTTTAATTACAAGTAGGCTTATTTTCCCTTTTTTAAGGAATATACTCTGCAGTGTAGTTAGTGATACCATTATTATGTTTACTGAAATAATTAAAAGAACAGATATTCTTTGAAGTAACTTATAAATCAAAATGTGAAATAAAAATGTATTTTCCTTTGGAAACATTCTAGCATGCATGCGTGCTTGGGTGAGACATTTTAAAAGTGTTGAATGATCCTATTAAAAGATACTGAAAAGAAGCAGCTTTTTCTTTTGTTGGCTAAATATGGACATGCAGTTCTTAATTTTAGTTCAATCTGTGCAGTCTTAAGTAGCATGGGGTAGAACGGAAACATGGAGTTGAAGGTGAGCTTATTACTGCCTAGTTTAATATAGATTTTCACAGATGTTCCTTTTAAGACAATGTACACACCTGAAAGTTTTTACCGTCTTTATATACAATACCTGGATTCATCTACTTTGTATTCTTTTGAGGACATTTAATTAATAGAAATGTCCCTTCATTGATGTTGAAAAAGAACCTTATCTTTCAGAGAACAAAGTTTTTATTTTGGCATTTCCTCTAAAGTTAGGGGATATTTCATTTCATGTTTAGTATGACAAGACCCAGAGGTACCCGACAGACTCCCCATTCCTTTCCCCTCTGCCCTGCGTAGGGCAGGAACCGCTCTGGCCTCCTGCTCTCGCCAAAGCACCACCTCACTCCTTACGGTCCTGTCTCAGACCCAAACGTCTGGGAGGGACAAGAGGGAAGCAAGGCTGCCATCCCGCTATTCCTTCCCTCCCTGCTTTCCTCTCTCCTTCCTTCCATAGCCTTTCATCAGCTAGGCCCAAAGAGGACAGCCCACCTGTGCCTTTCGTAACAGCATCTTTGGAGAAGTGTCAAAGCTGTTTTGTTCCTCAGACCTCTTAGGAAAGGAGCTCCTAGTTTCCCAAAAGAGAAAAAAAGATATACTTAATGGCAGCAGAAAAATATTGTCTTGCTAGAATCTAAGAGTTAATACTTTTTTCAGAAATCAAAATGAAGGATTGCAGGAAAACCAGATTTGCATTTTATTCATTATCACACATCAAGATTGCCTAGTAAATCATCAACAAAACTCTGTCCAGTTGCTTTTTTCTCCTCAGTTACACTTTGGAAACGTGTTTTCAAACCTTAAGCTAAGCAAAAGCATGCCTGCAAAGTACTTAAGATGTTAAAAATATTTGTGGGGAAAACAAGGTTTCTGAACAAACTTAACAGGGTTCTGTTTATTTTCAGTTGCAAGGTTTTAAGGCGCATATCGCAACAAGGTAAAAGTGCAAAGATTCTTATCATTTTAACAAGATACATATTTTATAAATATAGCTTATAGAAACTGCTTAACTATTGCCTTTAATGCTGTCTTTATTCCATTTTATATTTTCCCTCATATTTTTTCATTTTCTCCTCCCTTCATTTCTCAAGTTAGCTGGAAATATTAGGCATTTGTAGTCAACATAACAGTCGATTAATGATTATCGTAATAATACTTGATCTTAGGAAGCAAGAGATTTTAATAGGTCATGTAAAATTTCACCAGTTATAGAAATTATTTCACATCTCTATCACCTGGTAACACCTAACATTTAAAGGAAACACAGCTGTGAGCACATAGTTTTTACTTGATGTTTATTGATGACCATGGCAAGACCAACACTTTTTCTCCCCCCCCTTTTTAACTTACTGCAGAGAATTTGTTTCTTAAATACTTTGTGTCTGTCTATGCAAAATTTCAAACAAGTAATTCCTGGACAGTCAGTATGAAGCAGAGACTGGTGCCAGTCACTAAATGGTTAAAACTCTTAGGAAGTGTGGCAGGTAATAGCATTTAAGTCCTGCCAGCTGGCACAGAGTTGCCTTCCTGCAATCAGCTCAACCCTCTGCTGTCGGGGGCGGTTTTGGCGCTGCGGACGAGGTTCTCGCAACCACGCGAGCAGCTCCCTCCTTGCGGCCCAGCACGGCAGGATGCCAAAATGCAGGGCTGGTCACACTGCACTCTGCCACCCCATCCCCAGACCGCAAAGCCGGGCTGCTGCAGTTCTGCAAACAATTATTGTGATTTTCGAAAGAAATAAAGCATGTCCGCGGTAGTACAGACACCATGCCATTCCCAGGGGATTGAGAACAGCATGCTCTCAGTGCAGCTGTGTCAGAAACATCCCCTCAGCAGGCACCTTTACTGTCACCTTCGGCAATAAAACAGTAATACTTTGTAAATAAAATCCTTACTAGCCATGTACTGCAATTGTTGCCTCTGCTGAGGAGACAGAGGCGATCTTGAGCCCATAGCTCAGGAGCCTAAGCTTTAGGGAGACCCTCATAATGAGGTTTGCTAATATAGTGTAAGTATAGTGCAGTAAAGCAGCACCCCGACAAGTGCTCATTGTCCCCAGCGCCTTGCCCCAGGTAGGACATTGCATGATGTGCTACCATCCCATGCTAGGCTGCAGTAGGTGACCCCGCTTGCAGTGTGCCAGAAACCTTGTACGGCAGGGTTTCGGATGCGGGCCTGCTTTCAGCACCATCACCTGTGCTTTTAGCGTAATCCTGCCATGGCGTCTCTCCATAGGAGCCGGGCTGTGGGAGCAAGGCCCAGATGGGAGGTTTTGGGAAGGTTTCTCCCTTGCGGCACAGGTGAGGCAAGCAGGCAGCTCGCTTTCTCACGTCTCCGCCACGTACCTGGTGCCCTGCAGTCCCCCGCGAGCTGCCGAAGCATCAGGCTTTCTGGGCTGCTGCCTCATTTTGAGGACAGTGTACCATCAGTGTGATATTATATTTCCTCCTGCTATGATGGACAAGTGCAAATTTTGGATTTATTTGGCAGGACTCAATATAGCTAGTTTTATGTTGTCTGGATTTGTCCAAATTATCTGGACAAACATATTTTTCTTTCTTCATTAAGTACCTGTATGTCTGTAAACCCCAGAGTTTCACACTCCCTTCTTTCATGGCTTGTACTTTATAACAGCTAAGAATCACTGGAAACCAAATGCAAGTTCCTGAGGCACTTCCATATACTAAAATTTGCATTTGTAAGCAGCTGAGTTGAAACAATGCCAGCCAAACTCAGTTGAGAGTTGTGTAAACCCCGTCTATTGTCAAGAAAATCATTCTTGTTAGTATGCTCACCTGTCTTCCTTTAAGGAGACTTAAGTCGATTTCCCAATAATGTTTTTAACATTTACATTTTTATGTTATTTATAAAGCAACTAGTCCAATATATAGCCCAAGTTCCCCCTTGCAAACACTTAGGCACACAGTATTCTGTCAGAGCATTCAAGAAAAAAAAAAATACAGACAATAAGAGCTATCTTATTCCTTCTACTTTATCCCATAGAGCAAAGATGGAGAAATACAAACAAGCATTAGCAGTCCCTGTTGACAGAGTATGAAAATTACCCATCTCTTTATGCAAGGAAGAAAACCTGTAATTTGTTTTGATCCACAGAGTTTAGAAAGTGCTGAATTTGGAGGAGTTACTACATTTTAGTATGAGTACCAACTGCTGCTTTTTTTAAGCAATACTAATACTGTTCTACCAAAGCTGAAATTTCTGTTGTTTAAAAAAAAAAAAAAAAGTACCTATACTTTCAGGCATCTTAAGAGTAGCTAAAAACAGGTAATGGATCTATTAAACCAAATGTTTCCTGCCTTTGTTCAGAACCTGTAAATACTGGCTGGACCCTGAAAAGTTGAAAACAATCCTAAATACTATTAAGATCATTGACTGATGAGGCAAAAGTGCCTTTGTACATTAGAATGTTAATCTCACTAAACGAGAGATAGAGAGTAGTTCTGTACCTGATTTACTTGTACCTGTGGAAGTTTATATTTCCACAGGTCATTTGCAGCAACATAGCCTTGATATAGAAATACAAATGTAGTTAGGGACATGAAAATCCTTGGCACTGGGCAGGCTTGTCAATGCGCATAAATGCTTTCACATAGCCTTGATGTTTGCTACATCTTATTTTCTGTAAAGTGGTTTTATTTCTCATCCTCTAATTCTTTAGGCAGATTGTTGATACAGAATTTAGAAATTAAAAAGAGAGGAAAAGAAAGAAAAGGATGCAAATGAATTATATTTATTACAAGCAAGAAATTGTACTATACCAGAGATATTTTAAGGCAAGCTTCAGCCCAGAGAGCATTTTTATAGCTAAGTACTTGTAAAACCTTTAAAAGAGGACACCATTATGAGAGGAGCATTTTCTTACATATACATACTGTGTCTTTTCAGCATCCTGGTGCATTTCAGATTTTTATCTGTAAAACTGTCAGGAGACATCATTTTAACTCATCAATTTGATTTTTACCATCTACACCTGCTCATGAGGCTCTTTCCTCCAGTGAAAACTAGAAACAGAGCTGCTTGTGGGTGACATTTACAAATGACTGAAGAAAAAAAAAAAAGAATAGCAAACAACTACAAAAAAGCTCTCATCTTTTAAAAACAACCATGTGCACAGCTATAGAAAAAAGAACAGAATGTAATTTTCTATCTGCTAAAACAATTCTTTCTACATGTTCTATTTTCTCCATCTATTTTTATCTCAGCCTTGCAGACTCTGGCATGCCTCTTGGCTTCCTTGACCATATGGATCTGCCAAGTGGTAAGAATACTGCAGGGATAGCCTGCAGAAATATCCTAGCAAGGTGTCTCTCTTGCAAGAGTTTGCGCAAACTTCCAGAAACATTAACTAATGGGCTTAAGGGGTCCATAGATCTTTGGCTTTCCTCACTAAAATTTTGAGGTAAATTTTTGCCACCAGTTTACGCTTTTATTCCCCTTTTTTCTGAAACAGAAGTGAGAGAAGCTTTCAAAAATAATTTAAGAACACAAGCTTTTTGTTATCTGAAGCACTGGCTTTGGTTCTTTTTAAAAATATATCCTTCAATAACTGAAAAACAGAGGTGAATCACAATGTACATTTCATGGTTAAGAATCAATGTTTGACTTTTTATAAGCAGGTCTTAAACTGTGATCTCCCACTGAAATTAATGTGCTCTGTTTAAGTCAGCAGAAGGACTCCCACTGAAAGCAATGGATCATGCCCAAATATTGCTTCCTTAGTAATGTGATTAAGCCCCCTCTACCAGTTTGAAACTCACTACTGGAAACTTGAAAAATGTCTTAGGTAAAAGCAAAAGTAGCAGTATGCCTTTATCTTTTTATCTGTTTCTTGTCAGAAGCAATTTCACCAAAATTCATTTATTTCCCACCTTTTCATTTATAAAACGTCTTTACTCATAATATTAGTGTTTGGCTTTGGACTGCTGCACCCTTCTGAGCTTCAAAGCAAGGCTGAGTGTCTCTAGTGACAGGACAGGATTTGGTTAATACGTTTGGTTCTTGGGTACACTTTCAGGAATTTTCTGAGCAAGAATGCTCAGAAAGCATATATTAGACCTTCTAACTGGAAAGTGCTTTGTCATACATACCAGAGTTTGCATAGTAAAATATATTATTTTAGCTTTATATGTGACATGGCTTGTTTGTAAATAATTTAAAAGGACAGGAGGAGCTATTATTGAATAATATTCCTATATTTCTCCATAACTGCACCATCACCAACTGTAGCACTCTAAAGTAGCTAAGTGTCGTTTATGAACCCCATGTTTTATAGGTTTAAAAATAAGTCTTAGAACAAGAGTACATAGTTTCCTTTTTTGTTAATTAAAAAAACACCTTTTTTAGCATTTTGTGGACTTCTAATCAATAATGTAGCGTATGCCCTTTTTAACACTAAACAACGGACAAATGGTTGATGTTTGAAAATCTCAGGATTTTGAAACTTTCACCCTTTTTTTTTTTTTTTTTTTTTTGGAAAACGTATACACATGTTTGTTTCTCCTCCTTCTGCTAGTTTTGGAACAGGATGCCCTTTCTTTGGCAAAGAGGAAATAGAAACTTCCAAGCTCTGTGTGAGATGGTTCCCGTGGTGCCAGCTGGGCACTCAGACCTGTATTGGCTGAGCCGGCACCACTTCTGTTTTGCTGGAGTGCAGATATATTGCCAGCCCAGCTCCCTCAAGGTAGTGTAAAGGTGTGTAAACGCACTGAGCTGAGGTGGGGACGGCAGCACACCCATGCTGCTGGTCCACTGCGTGCGCAGCGAGGTTGTCCCGATGGGACACTGCCTGCCGGAGGGCCAGTCCCTCTCCCTCTGGCCCTGCTGAAACAGAGGCACTTGAAAATGATGGAGATTGAAGAAAAGGCAGACTAAGGAAAGAAATGTCGAGTTGCTTCAAAGAACACAAGGCTCTTCCCAGTGCCAGTGTGGCTGGATCCATCATGCAGTACAGGCTCTGGAGCTCGAGGAGAAGCCAGAACTAACGGATTTTTATTTTTACTTATGCTTCTGCTACTCCTTTGGTGCAATATTCTTTTGTAAAATGGTAAGGATCCATACAAATCTCAGCTGTGGACCTTAGACAGATACAGGTGCTCTTTTTGAAGTCTTAAGATTAAAGACTTCAGCAATAGGATAGAAGCATGCACTGAAACATTAATTGTTTTATGAGAACTCCCTTATAGTGCTGCTTTTCCTAGATGCAAGCTCCAAGAAAGTAAATATATTGCAAGAATACAGAGGAAGCTGACACAGCCTTTTAATAGGCAGCATTTGACTCTTCTGATCAATAACAATCTGACTAAGAATTTGGAGTAAATGTCATTCTGGTGATTGTATCTTGTCAAGTACCCAGTAATAGATGGGTTTGGAATGATAAAATTTTTGTATAATATCAAAAACAAAATTCAGGCAAAGGTAGGACCACACTGGATTTAACCTCAGCCTCAGACAGGTTTTTCAGTTCCCATCCTTAAGGTCAGTGAGGCTATGCTAGCTAACACTGTTGTCAGCATCTGCTTCTCCTGACAGGCCAGTTCCTTCCAGTTCCCCGAAAGAAGACTTACCAGAGCTGAATAACAGCAATTAATTGTTGTCACAAAGATGAACAGCACCTGTGATGACCTATTCAACATGTTTTCTATGGCACCGCCTTACATGAGCTTCTATAAACTACCATCACATAAACCACAGTCACAGTTTCTATTTTCTGATGTCATCCTAGTCCGTGTCCAAGGACTGAACAGGCCTTAGAAAGTAGAGTTGTGGCATTACAAGGGCAATATCAAGCAGTCTTTTGCTGTCACTGGCTTTACTTTGGGTTAGTAATTGGTTTGTTTATAATTATGAACCATATAAAACTTACAGGCAGAACACATTTACTGTTACAATGATGAAATAATTAATGAAATAAATTGGAAACACCTTTGGAATTCAGAAAAGACTGCTCTTAACCAGTGATCGGATCCACAGCATTTTACCGAGAAATGTGTCAATATCTGCCATGCAACAGTAGTGAAGGACTAGTACCAAAGAGCAGGGCAATAAACCTGTTCCCTTGAACTTGTAATAGCTGTCTGCAAGATAACGTCGATCCTTCTGGCAGATCCTGCCCTTTAATGTTACACACGCTCCAAGGAACATAGGGGACCTGTCCAGACACTGCTCCTGTGGGTACTGCAGCTCCTGAGCAGCCTGTCCTGCTGCGGAGACTGTAGCAATGTTGTGTCTCAGAGCAGGAGGACAGAGATCCCTCATATTTCTCTGCAGATATTCAAGGATTTGTGGACAAATATTCTAGTTTGCAGGAGAAACCAGCTTTTCCCGTGTAAGAAATACTTGAGAGATTCCAACAGTATTGTCTTATGGACTTTGTTAGAAGACACCGTCTTGCCCATAAATACATAAGGAAGGAAATTTACAACTGAGCCTATGCTACTTCTGTACCTGAGAATATTAATCTCTGCTTACACCATATACTTCATAGGTCTCCACCTACCAGGTGATTAGGTGCAGTTATTGTTGTTTTTAATCATCACTTATAGTTTTCTGACCTAATTTTCATGATACCTTATGCAGAAGAACAATACAGAAAGTAAACACATAACACAATATGAGAAAACACTTTACAAGTACAGTGCCTTTGCTAACAAGAAACAAGAGTCCTTTTCTACAGCATCTCTGGCTCAACATCTTATCCTACGCTCAGGGAACCTCACAGGCATTAAGCAAGATCTGCAGCCACAGGAAAGAGCTATTTTCCAATTCGCTTTGATTTTTTCTTAAAAGAACATTTTTAGCTTTTCTCCTCTCAATTTGAGCCAAGCTCCAGCATTCTTTTTTAATTTTGTGTTTTTGTTAATTGTATATGTAAAGGCCACAAAACTAAAGCTGTAAAAAAAGCCTAATTTTAAACCTGCAGTGGATTTATGAAATGATACTCACTTCCTTGAGTTTGCGAAAATAACATATACCACTAATAATCTCTTGGAACTGATTTAACGCCATATTCTTCTAGAGTGCTAGAAAGAAGCCAAGGACTTGTAACAATCTGTCATTTGTAGTGACATTTTTATTACTCTTTCAGAAATGCTGGGCTTTAATTGTCTCCCTGCTTCAAATCAACTGCTTAGTTTGCTTTAGCAGTAGTTTTTTCCTCTATAGTTATCATTGTCCTTGCTATTGGAAACCTAAACTCTCTATATATTCCTGGCATCATAACCACTAGCAGGAGCAGAACCAGAGAACCTATCTATGTCCATTTAATTTAAGAGAGTGAAAATGCTATATTGATTACGAGTCACATTTTTATGCAGTTCACACCAAATTCTCAGTTAACCTATATCCCAAGCAATCCCTCCTTGATTCAGTAGGATTGAACTGAGTGGAAATCCATCCCAAAAAAATATATATATATATTTTTCTGCGCTATTACAAAGTTTGCAACAAGCTGTCCAATAGAGAAATGGCTTTGCTTTCAACTATTAAAAAGAAACTGTAAGCTCTCAATTTAGTAACAGTGTTGCTAGTGCTGTAGCATCTTCTCTAGTGTGCATCCAACTGATGAACTGAAGTGCAACTATAAATAGCAGTGATGTCTTTGTCAGCTTGTGATAAAAGGGTTTCTTTTTCACAGTTCCTGAAAGGACATATAGTAAAACATCTTTAATCTCATTTTTGCTTTGTACATAGATCTATCTATTTTATGGGTTACTGAATCAAACACTGATCTGTCGCCAGTCGGTTCACAGACCAGATCAGTGAACAAAAGGAGCACAGCCCTGCAGTTATATCCAGTGTGATTCAAGCCCCCAAGTTGAATGGTTGCATTATCTCTTAAGCTCTCAGCGCTATGGTTCAGGACTTTGCAGTGATCTTGACCTCCCAGGTGAGCAGCTGGATTTTTTCCCCCCAGATGAGCTTTTTCAATCATTGCATTCCAGGGAGCATGCAATAGTTACAGAAAAGGTCTTCCCCAGTTTTCTACCCGCAATGTTAGGCGGCAGCAGTTATAGCAGGCAGCACATACACGCAGAGCAGTTACAACAGCAGGTGCCAGCATGCAGTTGTCCCCTGCCACCCAAACCGAGAGCCTCAAGAGCTGCGTGCCGAGACCTGCCATTCCTGCAGCTCCCTGCGTGGCCAGGGCTCCCCTGCGCTGCGGACCAGGGCCCCTCCGCCGCCGCTCGCTATTTGGTAACTAGGAAGATGTCTGGGAAGTGAACAACTTCGTTAGATTGGGTCTGCCTGTTCTGTACTTTGAGAGAATACCTGTCAAAAAAAGCGTCAAGTTTCACAAATCCCCAGTTTTGGAATCTGATATAATGACAAAGAGCAGGGACTTGACAACGTGGCTGTGACAGTGTGACTAGTCTGCATGCTAAGATTTTTTTTAGTGGAACAGATGAAATCTGTGCTGGATTCTGAAACAAGAATTTATTCAGGCAAAATAATGGCTGAAAAAAGGAGTTAAAGTTAATTTTCAGGGCTTGTATGCCTTCAGGTTTGTTTGCCTGAATATACTTATGGAAGGTAATATTAGATGCTAAGAGAAAGTTACGGCAAAGCTTGTGACTAATGGATAAGATGCAGTGTGCGCTGTGATGCTGCTAGAAAAAACGCTGATGCAGTTAACTTGTATCAAAGATATAAAATAGCACCAACATTTCTGCAAAAAAAATGAAAGATTTTATAAAGTTTTTCAGATACCGCCTTGGTAGCATTTTGGAGGATGTCTCTAACTAATAGCCACACAAATAATCGCAGATTACAGTGTCATACAACTCCACTTACTAGGTGAAGGAAAAATAGCAACATTTTCATTTTAATGAGATGTCAACTCTCTCCTTCTCTGTACCATGCATCTTAATGTACCTTGCTGTCTACACTGACTTGGGGCTCCAAGGCTTTGTCATTTCTTGGCAATTCCTTTCTCTAATTTCTTCTGACACATGGTGTTTAAATCCACAAGAAATGTGAGGTGAGGCAGAGAGGATTCCTGCAGCCTGCTGCGCCATAAGAGGAGCGCTCATTTGCATTATTCATTAGATAAAGGCTCTGATTTGCATCTCATTTTGGTCTTCTCCATTTCCAGGCAGAGGATGTAGAGAATTCTCAGGACTGCTAAATTTTTATGATATTAATAGTGTTCATTTGGGAATAAGCCTCCATTGTCTGCTCCCCTGTATTTTGTCCCACACTCAAATACCTACAAAAATGACATTCTCTTTTCTTTTATAGCAAATGGTAGATATTTACCACACAGTAAAGATTTAATTTGTTTATTATTACAATTTTAAAAGTATTTTTATGTAAGGCATAATTCTGTGTTTGGTCATTATTTGTAATTATATTGTTACGATCTGTTTTCTGTTTTTCTAAGGTTATGGTTTAAATGCAAAAGCTACAAGGGTTGTGTGTAGTCTGACAGTATCTAAAATATTTTTAACTTTTCAGGATTCTGAAACAGTAGACTTAAGAATTGCAAAATTCTTAAGAATGTTAAGACTTCTATTAAATAACATGGCTGCTGAGAAAAGTAAGAAATAGAAAAAGCCTGGAAAACTTTCAGCCCCCCTTTTTTTTTTTTTATAAGCCTTATTAACTAATTTACATTATGCTTAGCATTAATATTTTATTCAGAAAGGCATATTGCAAAAAGGAGGTGATATCACTGTTCTGTCCACAGTGCATTATGTGATTTTTTTTATTTTTTTTAAAGCACTGTTGAGTTCCCGGGGAAATCAGGAATTAAAAAAAAACAAAAAAAAAAAACACATACACAAACAGGTGTCATTATTTGGTATGTGCATATTGAAAAAAATATACACTGCTAAACCACTTAGGCAATGCTGCTCAGATACTATTCCCTGAACCATCATTTGCCTCCTAGGACACCAAATGGCTAAAACAAATGGTGAGTTATTGTGATTCCCAATGCCATCAGTTAAGTTTGGTACTGCACTCTGCCAGACATTGTACAAAATTGAAGGAAGATATTGTCCCTATAATTTACAGTATAATTTGAAACACAAATATAAAAAGTAATAAAAAGAAAGGGACCAGAAGGCTGACTTTAGCAAGATGACATGCCCAGTTTGATGACACTGCATTATTTTAAATTACATCATGGTTCTATGATTGACATGCCATCTTGCTCCTTAGTTGTCTGATTTTTTGGGAGCGTCACATTGGACAAGTGCATTCAAAGGAGTCTCCATCCTTGGAGATGCTCAAAACATGACTGGACATGGTCCTGGGCAACCTGCTCTAGCTGACCCTGCTTGAGCAGGGGGGTTGGACCAGATGATCTCCGGAGGTGCCTTCCAGCCCCAACAATTCTGTGACTATGGGATTTTGGGATGGTATTAGAAGGTGGAAAGGATTATGACCTTGAGAACCGGTTGGTCAGGACATTTCATGTGTGAGCAGCTTTATGGCAGAAAATACAATGCACATGTCATACAAAAACAGGACTAGTTTATTCTAGGACCCTGACTAATGTGCAACTTGTAATTGAGTTTGCCACAAGTGAGCGACACAGATGAATCTAAAACATCTAAACATATCACATCAGTGATGCATTGATTATACTAACAGCAGTTGTTGTCAGTGGTAGAAGATGCCATATGGCTCTCTTTCTCCACCCAGGTCAAAATATTATTAGGAAGAAGCTTAAATACATGGACACAAATGAGGAATTAACAGATCTGGCTCTCATCCAAACTCAGTGTTCATACACACTCTATGATCTGTCCATTCTTGGGCACTGTAGAATCACTATCCGGATTTTCCCAGAACATAAAGTATTGTGATACCTGAGGACAAACCAAAGCAGCTGGTACACAGTGAAACATGGCCTGATTGTGTTTGGACAGTTTGTGAAAGGAAAAGAAAGTATAAATTCTGCCAAGCACAAAATAGGGGGAGAATGTAAGAGACAAATAAAATAAGATTCAGTTCTGCACAAGGCAGGGTCAGGTTCGAGCCTATGTAGAACACAGTTGAGCTTTTCACAGAAATGGGAAGATGAGTTAAAATCCCACTAATTGCAATGAATTTGTTGAAAGTCTTCTAAAGTTTCTACAGCCTTTTTCTTTTCTTATTTTGGGAACAGACAAAATAACAGCAAAAGTTTTGCAGTGCCATGACCAAGATGTTACCTCACATTTCCTTACTATTTCAGAATCTTGTCCATTTACAATTATTATTAGTGACTGGGTTCAGTCTTTAATACTATTGCAGAAACTACTTATTCCTGTCCTTCATCACACAGTCTGGCAGTACTGCTACATTTAAAGATCTTTTGGCATTTCTATTACAAAACTTTGTCTGACACTCTTCCAGGTTGCATCATGCTGAAGCATAGCAGAAAAGGAATTTATATTATCTTAAATTGTTATTATCAACAAAAAATAAGTCATCCCAAACATAGGGATCTGTCAGTTTGAGTTATATGCTTTTGCTGTGCTTTTTGCTTTGAAAAATACACATTTGAAGTTATTAAGTGTGCCAGATAGGCCAGATGCTGTCCTTCAGAAATAAAAATTGTCTAAACTGATGCTATGATGAGCTGGGTTATAGAAAAGCACTAAAATTTTTGCCAGACTTAGAATATCTTCCCTTGAACACTGGGTCCCGCTGTGCTGATCTTGCTGTCAGCAAGGGCTTGCAGATCCTCAATTATGAAACACCTTGTCACTGTTTATCCAATAGCTTGCTTCCTCTCCGATGTTACCCTAAGTTCATTGGAATACTTATTTCCAATTTTGAAATACAGAATGGGTTTCCTAATGATTTTCTTAGCCAAAGTGCTCTGGGCAGTCCTTTTATACAACTCAGAATAGCTGTTCTGAAGCATGTTATGACAGAAGGAGATAATCCAAAGGCTTTTGCACAATGAATTATTCCAAACAATATTTACCCCTCAAAAATGTCCTTGGCTAGTGCAAAGTGAATAGAGCAGCTGTTCAACATTTATTTTTATCTTCACTCTTCAATAGATGGTAGACCTCTGGCTTTTTGGGGGCTTGCTCCTGTATCCCTAATGGATTGACTGCACAGCTCTGCCTCATCATTACAAACAATCTATTCTGTCTGCCACAGGCTCCTCTGTGCCCTCAGCTTCACCTATGTAAGTTTGGAGTAAATCCATGGAAGGCACGGAGGAAGTTCCTAGACCCTGGTTTGGATGTCCTGTGTTGCCTTGGCCATGTAGCATAGCTGGAAAGCAGCCTCAAGAAAGCAGCAGAGGATTTTTCCTGGCATGGGAAAATTCCCCAGATGGCAAAGGATTGGCAAAGCCAGTTCAGCACCATCTGTTCTTTGATCCTTCCCCATTTCAGAAGCACATTCAGGAGAGAGACCATGCCAGAGGTGGGAGGATGTGGAGCAGACCTAATAAAACCCTTCCAGATGGCCAGTGCACTGGGACACATGTAACCAGTACGAGTTAGGGCAGTCCTTAGGATGCTCCAGATTATGTCTAGACCTGTTTCAAATCTTAACCAGATGAAATGCTTTGTAGGACTACTTTTCTCCTTCTTCATTTGTGATGAGTGTAAACTGAGAACCAAAGCAGGCAAATTCACTCCACATCATGGGTAACAATTTTTACAATATATTCATCCTTAAAAAATGTGAAGCTGTGTTTCACATAAGCTTTAAGAATGAGAATTAAAATACAATTGTCAATCTAGTGGGTCATGCCAGACCCACTTAGTTTTAGGTGCTTCCTGACAGTATGAAAACTCGGTCTTTTGCTGCACAGATGACGTTACAGGATACAACCCTCCTAACGTATCTCACTGTAATTACAGAAGACTGATCCTCATGTGTTCATCCCACATGTGTGAAATTCTGAAAGCTGAATCAAATTAAATTCCAAATATATTTTCAGTTTACACTGAGAGATGCCACCATTTCAGTGAGTCTGAGATAAAATGAGTATTGCTTTCCTTCAAACAGCACGAACAACATTGCAAGGCAATTACATCTGTTACAAGAGGAAAATTCTATTTATGCCTTTTTGTAAACCAGCCAATGGCTAATGGACAGGAAGTCTTTCAGAAAGTTTTGCAAATCCTCATAATGTTCCCGAGTCCTAGGGTGTGAATTTAAATCTCAGACTTAAGTTGCGGGGGGGGGGAAGAGGAGAGAATTCAAGCAGGCAGATAGCTCACTGATCACTAAATATCTCGGAAAGATCCGAAGCACAAGTCTTTCCAGTTAAGATTAGCATTATCTTAAGCTTAAAATACTCTCTTCTGATGTTCGTTTTCAGTTCATAGCATGTAAATCAGTGTTGCTTTTTGCTCTTTGGAGCAGACCAAACTATTTGTAGATGTGTTCCTGTAATAAATACGAAGACTATCTTCTGTAGAATGATGACTCATATGTGTAACTAGAAAGGCTGATGGAAATCCTATAGATGCATGAACTAATCTAAATTCCAAGGGCCAGAATTGAAGATGTACAGTGGTAGCTGATCATGCTACAGTATCTTATCACGAGCTGAAGCACCAAGCAAAGTTGGAAGACTACTTCTGGTAAATGTAGATTTGCTATTTCTAATGACTTTCATTGCACTTAATATTTGTATAAGGGATTAAATGTGTGATATGGGTACTCCCTAGAAGTTCTAAAATTCCGTGACTCGTGCGATATATACTGTGACCATTCAATTCATTTGAAATTTCTGTTGAAATTTCTTAGAATTTTCAGAAGCATATCATGAATGAAAGGCAAACTCCTGCCTCTCTTCTCACACAAAGCTCTGTGAATGAGTTGGCATCCTTCCCACGTTGCTGGATTGCTTCTACAGTCTTTCATATGCAAACTCCTAATGAACACTGATTAAGGATTCTCCTGGAGGAAAATTAATAGGAGAAAATGATGGGAAACCATAATTCATCTCCTTTACTTTCCCACTTTTCACTTTAGGTACCTTTAGAAGAATTAAATGCATTTCTAGAGCTTTAGAGGCTATGCTTGATATCTCAGAGCATGGAAGTTCCCCAGTTTCATACATAATTCTTCAAAAATCACAGTCACTGTAGTAGCTTTCAAGAAGTAGCTCTATGTTTGCCATACCAGCTAAATTTAAAAGATTACTGTTACAACTCAAGTATTCCAGTAAGTCAAAATGTTGATGATGCTGTTATAATAGCTTAATGTACTTTCTGTGTATCTTTGTGTTTCTTATCATTTCTCATGTGTATCCTCGTTCAGATAGGCAGTCCAACCTTTTCAGATTCTCTTTGCCTAAAAATCTTTCCATGCCTCTACTCTCTTTTGTCACTTATCTTTGGAAGGGAATCAGAGTTCTCCAAACATCAAAATAGTGTGAGAATAACCAGCAGTAACAATGTCTAAGAAATTGTTAGGAGTCTGCATTGGAAGTCAGGCTGAGGATAATATTACATTCTACACTGGCCCTTAAAGAGATATAATTTGCATAAACTTAGTCAAGACTAGTAATTGGTTGATTCTCAAGTGAACTGTTTCTGTGTTGCCATTATAATAATTTACATGACCATACTATTCAAGAGCACTTATATATAAGAGCCCTTATTTTCCTAGATGCTGTCCAAACATCCAGATAATCCCTTCTCCCCAAACTCAAGCTCTAATTTTAAATAGGACACAACAGGTATGGGCAGGTTGTGGAACACAAGGAAACAGAGAGACAACACTAGTCAGCATGATAGACAGGAATCATAGTAGAGCACATCATTAATATTTAGTGTCAAATTTTCATGAGGCACCACTGCAAAAGAGATTTTTGACAGAGAGAAACTTAAGGAGATTAATGATCTGGTTTCAGTAATGTTTATAGTGAGCTCCTCCCAAGCATAAAGGGAGCACAGAAGAAAGCACAATGTTGCTTGTGTAATAAGTAACAAAATAAAACAAGTCAGGAGTCTTGTCATCACACAGTCATATGAACCAAGAGTTTACTTCCCAATATTAGATGAGAGATGAGTGGCTGTGAAGGGCTTTGAGAGTGAAGCAGCATGTTTGATAAGATAGTGAAGGGGGGGGCTGGTGGTGGTGGGAGGGTGAGGGGGCTGGAGCAACAAGCTAGAAAAACGGTCCTCACAGCAGCCCTGGATGGTTATCAACAGGGCAAGATCACATTTGTCAAGGTCAGAGAAAAGGTTGTTGATGTAATCAAGACATGATGCAACGAAAGCCTGAATGAGAGTATAAGTTTGAAGATAGATAGGAAAGGTGCTATTGCACGATACGATAGGGACATAGCGTAGAAACCATAAATCACCCAGCAAAGCCAGCGCACTCTCAGCAAGCCCACAGTGAGCCTTGTGCAGCCACAACTACATTGCTGCTGGGACCCAAGCTACTGAGGCTAAAACTATCTCAGGCACACCTAAACTACAGATTTATAGCTTAGTTCCACAAAACAGATACTTGACTAAGTACACTGTAAACCTATTTAGCCCAAGTGTGACTTCCCAAATTAATTCACCTGATAGACAAAAGGTGCAGTGGATTCTGCTTGCTCTAAGTCTTTCTGTGCAGACTGCATCCTGCAATTTTGGTTTTTCTTCTTCATTTGCAGTCCTTACTTTTGACTCAGTTTTCAGATTCTGTCCTTTATGGTCTCTTTCCCATTGTTAATGATTTGCCCTACAACAATCCTTTTTCCTTCCCCAGTACCATAGAGAGATTTTCTTGCATTTTAAGCTGAGGGTCAAGTTCATCTTGTTTGGGAACAGTGTTTTGTTATCATTAAAAAAAAAAAAAAAAAAAAAAAAAAAAAAGATGGTCAGTGATGACATGCAATGAGAGGATTAACATACTCAAAGGAATAGATGCATCCATCGAATCCATAGTTTTCATACATTTCTGATGAGAGGCATCACCTTTGTGACACACTGCAATTTTCCTCTTGCCTCAGCATGGCAGATTTTTCATGACTTTATTCAGGGCAATTACATGTACGAGGGTTTCAGATACCCAATTTTCAAAGCATATACTAGTCTTTTCTCACACTTAAGATGTACAGCCTCCCTTGTACCTAGCTGGCAGTGCTGCATGTCCTAGCTTATTCCCTCTAGCTGCCCTGAGAGCCCAAGTCTCTGGAACAGCAGCGTTGGGTCTTCCAGTGATGAATACCTGGCGTTTTTTTGGATCAAAGCATAATAGTAGAGTCCAATAAAACACCTCAGCATCACATCAGCATAAAACTCAAATGAGGCCTTTGGGATTTAGGAAACCTAGGCATTTTGACATATATTCAGAAACAAATCACAATGGGCACCTAGCACAAAAATTGCTGACTTCACAGAAGAAGTGCAAAAGCCAATTTGATGCACATTTTATTCATTTGCAATCACCATTGATCAGGGGACTTTTTTATTCCATGAAATACAGGGGCATGGACGCAAACGCTATGACTCCACTGTATCTCACTGAAAAATGAAATGTGTCTATCTTAATTTGCAGGGAAGTTTCTGTGGGGCAGGGAGAAGTGACTTAGCAGCTGCAGCTATTGTACCTGCATTCCCAAAAGTAACAGGGCCCTGGGGCATTACGCACCCCTGATGGCTAGTTTCAAGTTGGTGCAGTCAGTTATTACTAGCAACACTTTAACAGTGCCTATCACAGAGTTGTCCGGCAGTCTCAGTCTGCACTGGAGCAGGTTCCTCTTTTCCCATCATAGGCCCAAACCATTGGATGGGCTTACAATAAGTAATTTTACATGAATGATGATGTTTGAGAGTTTCACAGTGAGTAGTTGTTTAACATGGGGAATATGAATAGGGAAGAACATAGAATCCAAAATGCTCCTAAAAATGATGACAGAAGCCTTGCAAAATTTTGGTGTGACTATTGGTATTGACTATGATCCTTATACTGGATTTTTGTGAATGGCCAGGTTACAGTATTTTCTTTCAGGTTATTTTTTTATGTACTTGTGATGGCATTTTCAGTCTGTTGTTAGTTTTGTAACTTCCAGATGTTAAATCTTTGAAGCAAAAAATTAAAGCAGGTGTGATGTGCTTGACTGCGTAAAATAAGACCAATTTAAACACCAGTATAAACTTGCTAAACATTAACAGTCAATGAGTTTACAAGAGAGTTGGGCTAAATTTACTACACAGTATTTCTCCACAGAATGAGAGATTTAATGACTGAAAGAGAAGTAAAATTTAGTAGCTAGCATCAAACCATTCCTCACTAGTTCTGAAAGTTCATGTTTTTACAGGTCAGACCCATGGAGAATATTCTGCTCAGCACTAGCTAAACCAGGGATCTCTATTGTCTTAATCTGCAGTGATGTGGAGCAGGGCTAAAATAACTTGGGAAGAAAAAAACTAGAGAGAGCTGTGAACACTCAAATTATGCCTGCATTTGCTGTATTCCTAGCTTAAGTAGTTGCAAATGGCCTCACAACTACATCCACTGAACCCAATATAAATATACTTTTTGGATTATCTTATTTCCCCCATTATTTGTCCTGTTCCCCTCATTTTTCTTAATTTCATCCATATGGATTTCAATCCCTAAAATGTTTCCTTTCTTTGTAAGATTTGTGACAATTTCACAGAGCAATACAAGAAAGAAAACTCAGCTACAGAAGGGTTAAATGTAACAACTGAATATTGTGAGTATTGTAGTAGAACGTTAGATTTCTATCCAAAATATGTACTTGGGGTTTTATCTCCATTTTATCTGCTTTAGACCAGCTTGAGGCTGACTCTTCTCTAGAATGCTGTGGAACAGGAAACACACAAGGAACCCTTTCCTCTTCTGTTACTCTGAAAGATTAGGCAAAAGCTCAATCTGTTTATCAGTTTGACAAGACAGCAACTCTTTCCTAACAGTCCCAAAGAAAACAAGCAAACTGGTCCCCCTATCCACCTCCCCTCCACACTACCCCCCTGTCGTTCCCCCCCCCCCAAAAAAAAAAAAAAAACACCCCAAGAAGAACAAACTGATCCCTTTGTTTTTCTGCAGAGCTGGCATTTTAGGATGCTGAGCAATTATAGTGGTGTGTTTATAAACATCTTTATAAAAAGTATGTTTTTCAGCAGAATATATTCAAGGGTCTCACTCATCAATTTTAAATGAGAGGTGCAGGACTACAAGGTCAAAGGTATGTGTTTATGCTGTTGCTGTTTTGAAATCACCAAGAGAGATTTTCACTGTAACTCCACTTTGCCCAGGGGAAATGCCTACTCCATTTTCTTTTTAAATTAAAATGGACACTGAAAAAGTATTTTATGAATTGAGAAGGAGTTTGCACTGTGACTTGATTTAGAATAATTATAGTTGTGGGGAAGTATTTTTCCAAGTACACACTCTTTCCCTAATTAAACCCATGGAAATGCCTGATTTTCTGGTTATTGCCAAAGTATATTTCAAACTCCTGTAGAAATGCTTGATTGTCATTTCATTAGAATTCCATTTCTTCAGGCTATACAGGTGCAATGAAAGAAGAAATAAAATTAATTAAAACTGTGGACATGATTATACCCGCCAGGTGTCATAAAAGGTACAGGCTGAGACATTTTTCAAGTAATTAAGCAGACAGTTCTGTGTTTTCTGATGAGTTATTGGCCTTCCCTCTTTAATCTAACAGATTTCATCACCAAGCTATTGTCAGATGAGGGGATTATTCTTTAGATCAGCATTTCCCATTTGTGCCACAGCATGTTAATCAAAATCAGATCTTCACTGCAAAGAGGTAGTGACATGCATTCAGCACATTTCCAAAGACAGGCTTCATATGCCAAGGTCTGTCCATAATTTAAGCTAAAAAGGGGATAAAACAATTTTCAGTTTAACCATATGTGGCTTAAACAGCTTGAGTGTTTATTCAAGGCATGACACAGCTTCTGCATATGGACTTTAGTTCTCTTCTATGAGGGCAGCATTTCATCAGATTCATATGCATTGGCGCTGGTTATGTTACAGGGTTTTTTTCCATTTTGTTTCTATTTTAGTAGGAGTTTGTCATCTGACCAAGTTGAAATAATCACTAGTTTACCTAAGGATGTGCAAATTGTCATGGTCACATCCTGAGGCAAAAGTGTACATAAGGTTGCAACAGTGGCTTTTTCTGATTCTCCCCACTCTCCCCCCCACTTTCTCTTCTCTTTCTCAGTGCTGCTTTAGAGCCAGAGTTTGGGCCATTTGGCTTCTCCACATTGGGGGTGGATATAAAATGTCTCTTTGTTCTTCTCTTTTGGCTTCCGATACCATAAAAAAAATAAAATAAAAATAATAAAATAATAATAAAAAAACCAGCACCCGTATGCATGCAGTAGCGCAGCTAAGGAGCAGTGGCACCTCTGGTGTATGTTGCGCCCAGACGTGGCAGAGCCCATCTGTGGTGCCCCAAGCGCAGGGCCAGCCCCATTGTATCAGCTCCACAGGAGAAGACCACGAGTCTGTTGTGCTCCTGAGACCCAGCAGCAATGGCGTTTCCCCCACGCTTGGGGCATGTAGAAGAGCCATGCGAACCCAGTGTATTTAGGGACATTGAGAAACTGCAGCTCTGTTGAACATTAATAACTACAGCTGTTCTACACTTCTGATGGCAGCATTTACACATGGATGTTGTTTTCCATCCCACATCTAAGAGAACAAGCCGGATTCTGCATTGTCTTGTAACCTTTGGCAGCAAGTTGTACCAAACCAGGTGTCAACAGTTCCTTTTCCGCATTTTGGCATGTTTGGATTTGCAGTCACAAGGTAGCGATATAATTAAAATTACTTCTGAGTAGTGGATAATCAACTATGCTTTCTTAGTTAGGAAAAGTAATTAGTCAATTTTAATTTTCCTTTCCTATTTGAATTGTTTTGTATCTCACAATCACTACTGATCAAAATTGTCTTATGGAGAAAAAAGCATGTGTGCGTGCATGTCACTCAATGTCAATAGAAGGAGCCAGTGTAAAATTATTTTGTAAAGTATGGAGCAATCTAAGTCAAACATGCTAATTGTATTCAGTTGCAAATGCCTGTAGCAATGAACATACTTGCAGCAAAAAGTAGAGTGTTTTTGTCAGAACCATATATACTTGTTGCGGAGTTCTATTTAGAATTAGTGCCATCTCTGAGCATATGTTTTTCTTGTTTTTTTACTTAATACTACAATATTATTAACTCAATATCATTTTAATTAGATTTCCTTTCATAATATTGTAACATTCTCCTACTCGCAAAGTTACCCCTTGCAAGGTCATCTCTGATATACGACTAATGCATTTGACTAAAATGCACAAATAAAATATGATAGTCACATTAAAGCATATGGGACTGTGGTGAGAATAACAACTCAGTTCAAGCTTTAAAAAAAGCGCATGTGCGTGTGGGGAGGAAAATCAGTAAAACCTTGGAGATGAAAGATAAAGTCATACACTTCTAGAACCAAAATTCAGCTTGTGTATACTTCATGCCTGCTGTTCTGGGGCTGAATTTGACCTTCTGAGAGTCGAAAATTGTTTTTGAAACAAAGTTGTTATGGATTTTTTTCCTTTTTAAGTTTTAAATAGCTATTTTTTATTCTTCTAATAGTAAATTCTGCTTTCTGTAACAACTAACAAATCCAGAGAGCCTCCTTTGACCTAAACAGTACTCCCTTCCATTTCCACTTAGTATGGTTATGGTCTTTTGCAGTGTTCAGGCTTTCAGTTCAACATCATAGGAATAAGTTCCACAGGTACATTTTAAACATGCTACTTTTCCGTTTCACCAATTTGCCTTATTATTATTAAAAAAAAAAAACAGACACAAACAGAAGACATCATATACAACTTCTGTGCAAGTCATGCTATGTTGTTGCCTTTCTCTCCTCTCTAAACAACAGCAAGCTCCCATTTATTCCTCATATAGCAGTCGGCCCAGACATTTAATCATTTTCATCACCTGATTTTGAGTTTTATTTTCCTGCTATGCTCTATTTCAGGTGAAGCAAACAAAAGCACATTTTAAGTGAGTACAATAATGATTTATGGCGTGCAATCTCAACATTTTCAGTGTTATTTTCTATCCTATTCTTTTTGCATCCTAATATGGCACTTCTTTTCCCCCCCCTTTGAAAATTTCTGCTCAACGCACACTGTGCTATCTCTGGGGATCTTCTATTAACCAGAGAGTTTGGACTTGGGTTTACCATGGAAAGTATTTCCAAAGTGGTTTAGTAGGCATTAAAACTCTACAAAGTAAAGGCACTCAGAAATCAGTTTTAAATGAAATACAATACAGATATTTTCAAACTGTGTCCAGAAGGAAGCTGTTCTAAGAAAGTCAGTTTTAGCAATTGATATATTACAACCCTTACAGGGGAGGTGTGCTTGTAACATCTTGGAAAGTGCTTGGTATGCCAGAGAGGTTCTTGTAGAGCATCCACCACCAAGCTCAATCTCTTACTACTCCTTAAAGAAGTAAGGCAACTTTTGATTAACATTGACTACTTTATTACCTAACAGTTTGCTAAAAAGACATTTAAAGAAAATTTTAAAACATGTCTGGTTAGAAGTTCTTTTACTCCTATGGTAAACACCATCTTAAAAAAAAAAAAAAAAAAGGTTCTGAATACCTAACTAGTTGAGAAGGCTGCTGCAGTTAACTGCTGTGTGAGCCAGGCTCACTCTTTGGCTTTGCTTCTCAGAGCACACTGCAGCCTGCCCCAGTGAATACAGAGTCACAGGGCAGGACCACCAACAAAACCACAAGTATCCCTGAGCCCTGGGAACCTGGGAATAGCCCTCACCACACAACTGAATCAGAACACTTCCATTTCAGGCACACAGAACAGTTCCACAGCTCCATTATTACCAGCACAAGCAACAACACAGTGTTAAACACCCAGTTCCTCTCTGCCAAGCTTTCTCCTCTAGCATCCCACATCACTGGCTGCTGAGAATGCTCCCAGCAGCAACACATGCTCCAACACATGCAGCAGAGTTCAGTACACACCAGCTCTCACAGGTGGCCATAGAGACAGAAATAAACAATACTGGCTATCCATAAAATCCTAGAAGACTAGAAAGCACCTAATACTGATAAGGAAGCTTCTACTTCTATTGTCCCTCATTTGAAACTTACCTTACTCAGAAGCAGCCAGAAGTCATCAAAGCCTACCAGCTCTTCAACAACTTCTGTAGACTAACTTGGACATGCTCACTTAAGTTCTTAGTTCACAGATAACCACCATCACCGGTCTTAATTGGGTAATTTTGTGGGGAGTCTCCAATAGAGCAATCATCCACAAGCAATTATCACCTCATTCCTGAAAGCTGGGTTGGTAGTGAGGAAAGGCTTTCACTATTGCTCTCAGAAAGAAGAGTGAACCTAAAAATGAGCTGAAAAAAGGAAAGACATTTTATGATACTCACCATGTAATTATTCAGAAATTGCAAATTCCATCAGTATCATGCTTTTATATTAGGAGAAATATCTATGAGCACTACATTTTTTAGACTTCTAATGTTTTTAGAAGTAACAGTCTAGTGTTACAATTACATATGATTTGAAGACTACCTCTATTTTGAAGGATAATACTTAAAAGTGTAAAACCAGAAACAGAGTGGTAGCACCTGAGAAAGATACAGGTGAAAAAAAGAGTCAAGAAATAAATCAAGGAGGGCAAATTCATCGTCATCCTTGGATATCTGGAGTGGGATTTCTGATGTTTTCTTAGTAAAGGATATCTTAATTCATATAAAAGTATCTATTTTATATGGTAAGAATCCAAAGCCATAGAGAAATGTGTCTCAGAATAACACACTAAAGCTTAACAACTAACTAAATCATGCTGGTTGTACCTGTCCCCAGCCCACTCCTTCCCTGGCCCACATACATGTTTTTTTCTAGGTATAAACTCACTGAATTTTTACATAGCCATTAGGCAATTACGTATGATTACCAGCATGGCAGAATCACAGAATGGTTGAGGTTGGAAGGGACCTCTGGAGATCATCTAGTCTAACCCCCCTGCTCAAGCAGGGTCACCTAGAGCATGTTGCACAGGATCACGTCCAGGCAGGTTTTGAATATCTCCAGAGAAGGAGATTCCACAACCTCTCTAGGCAACCTGTGCCAGTGCTCTGTCACCCTCACAGTGAAGAAGTGTTTCCTCATATTCAGATGGAACTGTCTGTGTTTCAGTTTGTGCCCGTTGCCTCTTATCCTGTCGCTGGGCACCACTGAAAATAGTCTGGCCCCAACCTCTTAGCATCCTCCCTTTAAGATATCTGTATACATTGATAAGATCCCCTGTCAGCCTTCTCTTCTCCAGGCTAAACAGGCCCAGCTCTCTCAGCCTTTCCTCATAGGAGAGATGCTCCAGTCCCCTAATCATCTTCATAGCCTTCCGCTGGACTCGCTCCAGTAGTGCCATGTCTCAGTTTTACTGGGGAGCCCAGAACTGGACACAGTACTCCAGATGTGGCCTCACCAGGGCTGAGTAGGGGGGAGGATCACCTCCCTCGACCTGCTGACAACACTCTTCCTAATGCACCCCAGGATACCATTGGTCTTCTTGGTCACAGGGGCACACTGCTGGCTCATGGTTAACTTGTTGTGCACCAGGACTCCCAGGTCCTTCTTGCAGAAGGCCCTTTCTTGCAGAAACAAGTTAGTTCTGTTTAAGTAAACTTTTCCACCGCAATTTGCTTAGTGAGAATAAAAGAAAGGAGTAAAAATTGTAACCTATCAATGGCTGAACCTGACAAAGTGGAGCTATACTAGCACAGACTGGGAAACAAGCAGTTTTTTGCATTTCTGTGGGAGATGCCCTTTCTATCTTCTGTTTTCTTGGGAAAACAGTCTTTTGTAGTTGATGATAAAGGTGAGATGGAAGCCATTACTTCCAGGAATGAAGCCTGAAGCTATACAAACATTTCAATACACTGAAGTTTTATCTGAAGAAGAAACTGGAGGAAAGGTGGTAATCTTTTCCACAGGGTATTTATTGCTATTGTCCTCTCTATCTGCTGTCATCTCTGGAGATTTTCTAGTTTCTCAGAACCTGGTGTTTTAAGTGTCTCTTAAAGCACTGACATCTTCATCAAGTGCTTAATGATATCATTTCCTTTCCTTCTTGTCTCCCCCTCTGTTTATTGCCCACTTTCCCTCAGCAGAGTCCTTACAACAGATTTCCTCACCTGCTTCAGCTTGAGGTCTCATGGTTTAGCTTAAACTGCAGCTGCAGGTGTGGTCAGCTAAACTGATTAATTTTGCACTGAAGCGAGCAGAGTCAGTCTAGTCTGCCAGCTCTGTTGTGGGTCACTAACCTCCAGGGAGGAACAGGGACTTCAATCCCTCCAGCCAGATTCACTGGAGAATAGATGTCAAAGTCCTTAGTGAGCTGAAAGTGTCATAGTGTCTGGCTCCAGCTGCTTTTCGTGTCTGTTGGTTTTGGCTGGGTGCATTTATCTGAACAAAGCTCCTTCTCTATTTTTCTTGTTTGTTTGTTTGTTTTTTGGCATTTATAGAAAGAGGGATCAAATTCTTTCAGCATCAGTTCTACTCTATATCAAATATTAATTACAAACAGATTAACACTAGAATTTTGAACTTGTGCATTCTGAGCAGAACAGAACAAATTCTCATCCTCACTCACTGCTTTATCTGGGCTTTGTGGGAACATCCCAACAGGCCCTTTCAGCTATGCCTATGTGGAACTAAAAGATCTCTTCTTCCTTTCCCCCAGTTCCTTCAGCAGCTGTGTTGATTTAAATCCATAGACAGTCTCAAATTGCCACAAGTCCTAGCCCCATTTGTCCCACCCATGACAGAATATAGTGTTTCACTAGCTGCAGAAACAACTCCCCATCTTTCTTCTGGACATCTTGCTAACCATTGTCAAAATTGTTTTGTGGCCAAGTCTCCTGCAAAGTCTCTTTCACGTTCAGGCGATGACTTATGTTGCTTGCTCTTCATTTGCACCACAGACTATCAAGGAGTCCTTGTTTTCTGCAACACCATAAGCTTGGGAATGCCCATTTTATGCATTTGCAACTTATTCCTTCTTTTGGACCTTTTCTATCAACAGTAACACTTGTGCATCCAAACCAGCAAAACCCAAAGCAGCCAATCCCTGTAGATGATATAGCTATATACTGTGGCCACTGTCTATGATAGATCACGTCCGTGGGGATGTGAAACACATGGTGTATGTTGGAGACATTTAGAGAAATATTTTTCTAGTGGCACAGGAGCCCTGGCAGCTGAAGAGCTTCCAGTTGTACACACAGGGATGCAGCCTCATAGTTTTGCTCTTTATATAAAGCTCAAAATTGCATTTTAAGGAATATAGTAAAAAGAAAATGCTTAACACTGTACGACAAAATTCCCATTTTTCTTTTCTAGCTGGCTGGTCTTGCACTGTTTCTCCTAACAAAATGGAGCTTTTTAAAGGAAGCAGTAGCGATTTGTGCTTCTAGGAAGGTCCTGTCTCAGTCAGATGATGACTTTAATTTATGATTGTACATGACCTTGCTATGCTGACCTTAACATTCAGGTTTTTATTTGAAGCTGGCAACACAAGGAAAAGTTTCCTTCCTCATTTTCTCAATTTTTACCTAAAATGATTTTTTTTAATGAAGGATTCCTGGCTTTTTTGGTATACAGTATAACTAATACAGCTATTATAGGATTGTATTCTCACATACTCAGAAATTATGCTTTAGTTTGGGAGCTTCTACTGAAGTTTATAAGTTAACAGGCTAGAAGTCTGACCTAAGGGTTTTTTATATTCAGTGTTATTAAAGCCATCAGTATTTGTGCAACTCAGGATTACTGTGATTGACAGTTCAAAAATACAATGATTTGTTGTGTCTAGCCCATGTAATGCTGGAGAATATTTAAATCAATAATAATGCTATCAGAACTGGAAATCAAATGCGAAATAATTCCCTTGGTTTCCTGTGTATAATGACATTTGCTCTTTCGATGAATAGCTAATGTATTCTTGGATGGTAGAACTGGCAACCCAGCCAAGTCGACTATATAAATGGCAGAGCTGGAAGAGTGGTATTGCATTTACCACTATTTATGGTTAACAAACAATACACCATTCAACACGTTATCTCTGTACTACAAATAATTCCATTCCTGAAAAAGCAGCGTCTAAATAAACTTTAAAACTACTCTTTTAAGAAATTATTGTTTTCTTCAAGGAAATGCTAGCTTGTTTTGTTTGTTTTGTAGTGACAGTATCAAGTTGAAACATAATTACTTTTTAAAAAGGCAAAAATGGTTTCAGCTGCCATGCCTGCTTAATTCTCCCAGCAATTTCCATGATGCCTTTTTTCTCTGTGTTCCTTTCTCTTGTGTACACTTCTGACACCCCCCAAAAGAGGAGGCTGACTAACCGGTGTTCAAACCTATGCTGGCAGCAAAGAAACGGACCATATCCAAAGTATTGTCCTATGTGTAAATGACAAAATGGGGGAGAAAACAGAGAAAAAAATACATTATTTTTTTCATTTTATATGTAGCAATTTTGTTTTTTATCTTTAACAGTAATTGGCTAAAACTGACTCAAATAATCAAGAACAGGTAAATTTGCAAGATGTTTTATATATATTTGTTTAAGAATGCCACCATAAGAAACAACAAAATAGGCACTGAATTTGAGAAGTTTTATTACTGTGAATTATAAATTTTATCAGCATTTAAAAAAGAATACTAGCTTTGAGATTTTTCTAAGAATGCTACTGTGCTATGATTTCTTTTCATAGTGGATTCATACAGATTTTAAAAGCCTAAAGTATTTCTGATTCCCAAATGACTCTGGCTTTGCTGGAAGATGACACCTATAAGACTGTATAGAGAACTTCTCCTTAGTGTGGAAACTAGTAATTTTTAACAGATGCATCTTTTGATCTTGAGGTGGGAAAAGAATAGCACACTAGATTCATTCTTTATACAATTTACTATGGTCAGCACCTTAATTAAAATAATGAAGAGCTCTACATTTTATTTATTTGGACTTATATCTATATTTAATATGGGAGGTGTAGAAAGATCTGAAATCTTTTTAATACTGAAATGTTTTATACAATATATAAAAATATATACCTAAAGATTAGGTTGAAAGAAATCAAATATTTTTCCCCATATTTATTTATTGGTTCTTCTTCCTGAGCTTTCCATTTAGACATTGGTAGGTACCTGCCAGCTAATTAAAGTAATATCAAACTGCAATTGCTTAAAGAGAGTTAGATAAAAAATTAAATACATGCATTTCAAAAACAGTAACATACTTTTGGGCTTTGTGCATTTTACAATTGAATATGAATTTTCAAATTAATACTTTTTTTTCCACTATGAGTGATTGAGTGACTGGAAAAAAAAAATGTAACAGAAACCCCCCAAGATAGAATATAGCCCTTGGAGTGAGAAATTACGATTCACAATAATATTAGATTCAGGTATACCTTGCTTTTCATTACTATAAGTTAAGATTTCCTGAGACTTCTGATTTCAATTTCACAACTGGATTGCATCATCACTGGATGGCTGGAATTTTCATTTCTCTCAGTTCTTGCTAGATTACAAAGTGCTTTCAGGAAACCACACTATTTCCCCTTCTCTCAGGTATGACAGTAGTGGATTTCTCACTGCTGCTTTATGATTCTGTCTCTTCAGCACTAAATGGATCTGTACAGTATCTGACATAATAAGGCTTCAGGCTTAACTGAGACTTCTAAGCAGAAAACCAGAAATTGTGAATTATAGTAACAATGATTATCTGTATGGAAATTGCATCCATTTGGGAAAAAATGGTGGTCTGGGCTCCACTGAAATGAAAGGCAAAATTCCCATGGGGATCTGCATTCTCTTTTAGTACATGATAAAACATTAAGTAGAATACTCAGCTGCATTCATCTGTAGATGTAGAGAATAAGTCACTCTGGGTGTAGGACAAAAGGCTTTATCTGAATTCTTTGATATAGGATGCACTTACATCTTACCTGAACTTCTTTCCCCCGTAATCTGCACACCAAAAGGGTGACAGCAATAGCAGTCACTTCCCTTTCTGCCCCAAACATACCTCAAACCTAGTGTTGGGGTTGTAGCTTCTTTACTGGGTGAAGAGCAGGCTCCTGGGCTCAGCTAGCTCAGCAGGGGAGGGCAGAACAATGACTTTGGAGTTGAGGCTTCATTGAGAAGCATCTTTGCTACTTCCCTCTTGTTCAGGCTCAGATTGTTCCACCATTCAAATAATCCTTTTACTTTTGTTGTTGTTGTTTCTTTGTACCTGTAATATATAGATATTTTACAAAATTAACTCTTACGGTTTTGATGTAATCATATGACAAATACCTGCAGTCCAAGACACTATGCATTAATCCAGCATAGTGTAATCCAGCATTACCTTTGATGTTTCTGTTAAAATTCCCACTAAATTCTATAAACCATTCTTAAAAATCCTCAGCGGTATTATATACAGTTCCCAAAACAGCTCTTAAATTGAGAGTTAGAATATCACAGAGGAGTAACAAGCACATTCTTCATGACCATCAGAATTTCTAACTTGACCAAAAAATAGATAAACAGAAAAATAATGCTGAGGTGACTCAAACAGGTCCAAAATAAGAGCAAAGTGTGGCCTGCGTGTAATCAGAATCAAGCTTCAAATTCTCAAGAGTTCCTGCCCCTTTGCTCTCCCTTGTAATGCCACACTTTGTAGAAGCCTCTAAGGTTTATACCTGTCAGTGCTGTACACCTGCAGTTCGAACAAAATGTGCAGAAAAGCACATTTTCATCGTAAATTCACAAAGGCAAGCACATCGTACTTACATACTACTAAGATGTTAATGGAAAGCAATTAATAAACAGGAGAAGTTTATACAAGCTAGTTTACTTCATGTTTAAAATATTTTCCATTTATTTCTTTTTCATTCAGAAGAACAGGGGTCCAATGGTAATTAGATGATTTCTTCTTTTGCTTTATTGTTTTCTCCATTGTTCTGAAGCCATGTACATACAGGATTAGGTTCTTAGCCTATGAAAATTGCTGAGCTCAAAATATCCTGAATTGTGTGTCCCCATTAAAGACTACAGTTCACACTACTGTCACTTTCTTACCACAGAATGATATCCCATTTATTCCCTAATACAACAAGTGCAAATTTTATCAGGGTGATGGATTATATAAGAGAATTTTTCACTTAAAAATTCTGTTTCAGTTTCACCCATTGATTCATTGTTTCAAAGGACCCATTATCTCTCCAGTTTTCTATACCATTCCAAAAAAGGTCATATTATTGTTTCTGGAACTTTTTGAGGGGAAAAAAAAATCTCTGGCTCTTTTTTTCAGATCTAAAAAAAATATTTTCACAGCTGTTGCTGAAAAGGTTAAGACTGTGCCAGCAGCTCAAATGATTAGCACAGGCTACTTCTGTTGGATCATTTGGGGAGAGCTAGTATGCAGTCCTGCACATTTTCAAGTCTTCATTGTAAAGTCTGGCAAAACCAGTGAATACTTTACCTGTGAGAAAAGCAGCTTGGTGTCAAAGAATTTTTGCTGATAAGATTTTTTTTGCTGCTGATGCTGATCAGAACAGCAGAGCTTTAGCAAGGTGGCTAGTAAATAATAGATTTATTTGTACTGCATATGTTAACTGCTATTACGCATGTAAGGAATGCACTGTCCTTGGCTTTTGGCTTTTTATAATAAAGCGTTGGTCAGAAACAATTTCTCTAGTAGAAAGGCTTCATTGATCTTCATTTTAGGTGTCTAAACATTGTGTGAACTATTCATTTTAAAAGATATCTACATATTTGAGGTTCGGATTATCAACAGGTCTATGATATGCACTTGCATTCATGTGTTTAGAATATTCAGCCACCCTTAGATAAAAATTTATCTAAATCAGCTGAACACTGATGAAGTTTACATTTTCCTTGCTTTAGGAAATATGTGTCTCTAAATTGTGTGGAAATTAAAATATCCTTCACATAAAAATTATAAGGATAGATTCAGTCATATGTATTTTTTAAATCTTTTCTGTCTTCAGGCATGATTAGTGAATATTTTTCATTATAAACTAATGTGCTTTTCACTGAGATATATATTTTTTCCTTTTCACAGAGATAATTGCATTAGAACTCTTAGTTTTCAGTACTTTTCAGATAAGTACCAAGTCCTTTTATTTTCTAGTTCAACCCAGTAATAAATTGTTAATATCTGAGCATATAGGGAAATGCTGAAACTCAAAACTTGCTTTCATTGCAATTAATTTTTCTAATCATTTAAATATTCCAACATAGACATTTTATCAAAAGTTGTAGGTAGAGTTTTGACCTTGCAAACATTGGGGAAGGCCTTGCAGGGAGGCCTGCTGGAGAGGCTAGGCCATCCTAATAGGAGTTTCTGGAATCATGATCAGTGGCACTTTCCAGAGAGCGTACAAACTATAGGAGTCTATATCCTTAGGAGTTTATTTGATCCTGCTGGCTCTTAGGCCTTCGAACAACGCCACACTTCTCAGCTCTGGAGTGGTGTTGCTGCTGGGCCACAGTGGGGCAAGGGCAGAGGCAGCATCCTGCCTCAGTCTACCCAGTGTTAGTCCAGACTTGCAAGTTCGTTACAGTCCATTCACATCATAACTATATACCCCCTCCCCTTGCCCTTGGTGAGTTTTAGCTCACCTAAGGGAAAGTGAGGAAGTCACTTTCCTCTCTTTGCCCTCCAGGACTAGTTACACACATGGGAGGTTGTGGGGGGCAGCGCGAGTGTGCTGGGCAGTGGTGCTCGCGGTGCCAGGAGCAAGAGGGCCAGTGCAACAGCACTGGGCAGAGGGAGGCCCCACTCACCCTGCCAGCATTGGTGCTTCCCATGGGCTGGGAAGGGCTGCAACGCTGCTCCTGTCACCTGGGCAGCAGCCTGGGAGCCCAAGACTCTGCAAAAGGTGGTGTAGTCCCCAAAGCCCCAGGAAATCCACAGATGAATCTATCACATTCTTATTTCTCTCTTATTTCTGAGCAGTCACTTAAACTGCACGGGCAACATTTCTTTCTCATCGTATTTGACATGAGCACTTTTGTTGAACCTCTCTTCCCTGGACATCAGTGTCAATCTCTGTGGCAGGTTCTTTGCTAGGTATAAACATAAAACCAAGCTCTGGTGTAAAATGGGCACTCTCCTGAGAGAGAGGTGAAGCTGCCAACTGTTCAGTGCCAACTGCTGTGGGCATCAAACAGCTGTGTGTCTCCTCTCCAGACACATAGGCGTGCACTTAAAACATCTAAGCATTCTCACTGCAAACATATCAGTTGTACATTAGAAATTCTTCTTTCATTCCTGCATATTGGTAGCTGAGATCTTTAGCATACATCATATTTCATTACACTTCATAGTTGTAGCTAAGTTTGAAATACAAAGAGTCCTTAGAGCTAAAGAAGTGAATGAAGAGACTATTATGGATCTTGGGTTTGCATGAAGCTGCCTTTTGTACAGTATTATTATTTTCTAGCTATTCAGGTTCACATTCTGCTCTGATTTGCATGAGTTAAATGCAGACTACCAATTAATGGTTTTAGCAGAATAAGTACAGGTTTACTCTTGTTTTTACTATCAACATTAGTATTTTTCAGAAATAGCTAATGGTCCCAGTGATCCAGGCCTCCCCATGCTAAGGATCATCTAAGTATTTAAACAAACTTGCAATCTCAGCTTCATGAAGTGGAGAGTGATGGGAGAGCAGAGAGTGAAGAGGGGCTGACCAGAATGCAGTGAGCTTTGTGCCTCTATTCCTTATAATGGAACCTAGCCCATAACTTTTATTAGGTATGTCATTTGGTAACAAACCTGGGGAAAGCGATCCATTAGTCAGAGGGAAAACCATCAGTTAGCAAGATTTCCCACTAATTTCCCTTAATAAACCTTTCTAATTGGAAAAGTTCCAAAAAGAAAAAAAATCTAGACTATGTGAATATCTTTTCCAGCAAAGCTAAGCTGCAGAACGAATTTCATGCCCAAAAGAAGCTTGAACACTTTCTTCCAGTTACATTGCCTTCTTTTTACCTCTCTCTCTAAAAAGTCTGCAGAAAACTCTCTTTAAATGCTGATCCATCTGAACTTTAAGTTGACATCTGCATGAACTTGTTTCCCTGAAGTTTTGGGTCAGCTTCTTGGCCACTGCATATACTTTTCCAATTTTAATCTTTTTTTTTTTTCTAGGCTTTTTACTATTGCTAGATTTCAGCAGTTTTGAATTTGCATTTAAAGGCAAAAAAAAACAACCAATTTTTTCTGTTATCAATCAAGGGAAAGCAGAGAGGGAAAGGAAATGAGAAGCAAAAAGAAAAAGAAAGAAAAAGAAGGAAAAAGAAAAAGAAAAAAGAAAGAAAAAGAAAAAAAAGAAAGAAAAAGAAAGAAAAAGAAACTTGAGCAAAAGAGCAAGCACTATTATTTTTAGAACAGGCAGCTGCTTCAGACAGTTCACCTAAGGTAGTTTTCTATTTCTCCGTAAGACTTGAATTCATTTCTCTCAAGACTTTGTATTGATCTTCTTTCTTTTCAGAGTTCCTGACCTTCCTCCTTTCCTATACCAGCCCAGCTGGCATGCTTTCATACAGCTTGGCTAGGCTGGCTGCACTTGCATTTTACATTTCAGCAGGGATACCCGTAACATACTTAATCTACTCATTTGTACCATAACAGCTGAACTGGTTGGAGATATTTCTGTAGATCTGTTTTTTTCAATAGAGGATGTCATCTATTGAAATAAAAAGACAGGTTGTTTTTGCCACAATTAAGAAAATCTGACAAATAAAGGTTCTGGTCTGTCTAATGCCTGTCTAAGTGGGAAATATCCCACTATGTATTTTCAGAATGATTTTTAAAAAATTATTTTGAAATTATTTTGAATTATTTCATGTCAGCATATTTGACTCTTCATACTCTAGATAAAACATTTTAAAAGTCAAAATGGAGATAAAATAGTCACATGGAATGAAAATTATTAAACATGGAAACCTTCTTTCATGTAAAATTGTAAAACTTGCAGTTTCACATCCTGATCAGAGACCAGAGTTTGAAATCTCAAACTCCTTCACTAAATAGAATTGCTGCCTTCCACAAAGCACAACGAGAGCCTGCCTGACCCTCCTGTCACAGTCTGTTCCCATTCCCTATCTACAAGCCGCACTTCTGCACATCCTGCACTCTGCCGTCCCCTTCACCATCTGAGAGCCCATCTGGCCATGTTCTGCCTCTAGCGTAGAGCAAAGAGGGAAGGATCCCAGAGCCTACTTGATAAGCAGCTGCAGGGACTCAAAGTGGCAACAGGACCTGCATGTGAACTGTGCTCTTGAGGGGTCAGCAGGAAAAAAGAACTCTTCTTGGTACTAACAAGTAAGAGAGGCGATAAATAAATAAGAAGAAAATAGTGGCTAGGTACTGTGAGCATGGAAGAAAAGAGGAAAGGAGAAGGCTTACTTTCTAGAAATTGAATTTTCTGTGGAATTGAGGAAAAAAATTGAATTTGGGGCTTGCCGATTCTTCAGAGAAGGGAAAGATAGTTTAGTCCACTGTGGAAATGGAACAAGTGCTCTTTTAATGGCTGAGAAATTGGGAAAAGGTAATTTTTTGCTTTCACACTATATGGAGAAGAATAACAAAACATAAAAGTGTATTTGAAGCATAGTAGAGGAAGTGGAAATGAGAGCTGTCCGTGGAGACTCTGTAGAGAAGAGCAGAAAAATAATTATTGAAGGAGAAAAATCTTCAATAAAATATGTATTTTATTACTTGTGCTGGGATGTTTCTTGAACCACCATTAGTACCTTTCTGTTCTTATATTCCACTGCTTTCTCCTCTAGTTGATATTCCTTTTCTGATTTTTCCTTCTTTTTCCATTGCTCCTCACCCTCTTTCTTTGTAAGTGAGGTTATTATTAACAATTGATTTTTCTCTCGAAAGGTAACTACTCAATGATTACCTGTCAGACTGTTTGGTCCTTGGGCCAGGCCAACCTTATCGAGTACCTGGTATAATGTGCATAATGCACAGTTGAATTTAAACGATGGATATAATGACTCACAAGGCACCAATTTCAGTGTCATTTGAGAAGAATGTCATGACGAGCATTCCTTGAGAGTCCCTAGGGAGTACCTGTCTGATCTCAATAGTTCTGAACAACCACTAGGGAAAAGACAAGGAATTCTTTTTTTTTTCCTTTTCATTTTGAAATGACAGGCAAGCCAAATAAATAAACAATACGAAGTAAATCCCATCCTTATATATATCTGACACAGAAAGTCAATGAGACTTGCCTACATTCATCAAAGGAGGAACTTATTTTTGGTCACATTTCTTTAGAGATTTCAGACAGATTAATTTCAGTAGTTAGGATTTGTATAAATAAAAGCTGTGTAAAGAAGAGATTGTTAGAAGTGTGTCTGCAAGATACATGTACTATTTTTATTCCTTAGGGAAAACATACTTGTTCCTATTCAAAAACACTCCTGCAGTGCTACCATGTAAACATTATTTTGCACAGCTGTCTCCAGCCTGAGCACTAGAAAGTGAAACCTTCCTGCCTGCTTTTATCATCCAGCACGAATGTGAAGTAAATGAGACTTTTGAAATTCATTTACTTAGTAAAATCTTAAAGCATTACTTAATAATTCAGACATGGAAATGTATTGTCTCTTCAAAAAAAATTAAGTTGCCTATCTTCAACTGGAATAAATCAGTAAAACTATTGAAGTGGATGGCACTAGGCTGATTTATACTGGCTGAGTATCAGCCTATAGTTTTTAATATGTCATGATCTTTCTAATTAATAAAAGAGAGATAAATTTACATTGCCTACATTGAACCTGTGCCCAAACACATCACTTTCTCTACCACTTAAGGTTCACAGACCACAATCTCCTCCCTGACGTTTTGCGGTTAGAAGACTTTGGGTTTGCCTTTTTTTTTTTTTTTTTTTTTTTAGTTTCTGATTACATCTGCTTTTTGTTCTACTTTGACATTGACATTGTTTTGCTTTAGTCTGAACACATAGGAACAAACAACCTGATCTGCATAAAACATTTTTGTCACCTTTCTCTCCTAAAATTAGTATTCTTCAGAACAAACCAATATGTTTATACTGCATATAACATCCTAACTATGACAACCAAAAAATGAGTACAGTAGGCACACCATTTGAAGCTGATTATATTAATTGCTATTCAGGTCATAGCTTAGATTAATTATTGTGTTTGTATAGGATGTTTGTTAAGAGGTTTCCTGATTGCTGTTCAGAAGATTGATTACTTGTTACATTTACCTTGTGGTTTCTGTGGGGAAAACATTTTTTAGGCTTCAACATTTGCAAACATACTGAGGGCAGGCAGGGTCATTGAAAAGTGAGGATACATACACCTGCCACTTTGAGAAGCCACAACATACATCTGCATTAATATCAAGCCAGAAAATGGAAAACACATAAAACAGACATTTATTTTAAAGTGCCTGAATCTAGAGATAATAAAGTAGCCTTAGGCACCAACATACCTCTAGTAATTACAGTAAAGGAAGAGAAATTAAGACGCACACAGTAAAAAAATAAAAATAAAAAGGCAATTGGCAGATATGTATGAATAAGGAAAATGATTTAGCTCAAAAAAGAACTTACCTGAATCATTGCTATACCCTTTGCACAATCTGCAAAAATCCAAGTTTCCTGTTCCTTGAATATCACCTTTTGACAACAGAACGTCGCAGGCTTTATGGGTATACATAAGGAATTTTGTGACAATTCTCTTAGAATTTTTCCCTTTGGGGGCCGAAGCAGAATATTAGGCTTCCTGTGGAAAAAGGACAATGTTCCATTTAGTAGAATCTGAAGCATTAGCTTTAACAGAATCCTAGAATAAACAAATTAGGGGACAACCTTGGAGCTGGTAAAGGTTGAAGGCAAATGTGAACTGTGAGATTTTCTTTTACCTTCTATAGCACTTTTGAAATCCGTTAATTAACCAGATGAATACTCGGTCCATATTTCATGACCTGCTCTTCATTTTTGTCCAAACAACAAACACACAATCATAACCAGCTGTTTACAGCAAAAGAGGTAAGTACTGAAAAGAAAGCAAAAAAAGGAAAACAAATTAATAAAAATATAGCAATCATAGTTGTTCTAAATATCTGCTTTAAGGTTGCCTTATGATGCAATTCTGAAATAATAATAGGAATAATGTATAAGACTTGGTATTACTTTGCAACAGATATGGGATATTCATAGCTTTTTATTTGGGGGGGGGGTTCTCTTTGTTCATTCCTATATCCCACTTTTCTTTCTTTGCTTCTATCGGAGGTTTTGGGGTTTTTTAATAAAACAGAAAAAAATGAAATGTTTAATTTAAAATTGAAAACAATCACTACAGTCTGATAAAAGGTCTTAGCAAACATTCAACATGATATCTATAAGAGGAGTTTTGATTCCTACAAGTTCTCCTGATGGAGCCACTTGGAGTTCCAGTCAGAAAGGGTTTAATAGTCCTAAATATGTAAGGCCTCTCCTCCATCAACAATTTTTAAGAGAAACCAGCAGGACTCCCAGTATTGTCTCGCCATTTAGGAAGGAAAGACCTAGCTGTAGTTTCACAGCTATTATATTCAGAGGAATGACCTGAAAGAACTGAGGATGAAAGAGAAGGAAAACAGTGACAAACAGAATTGCCACTAAGTCTCCTGTTTTAAACTGCAATTATTTTTTGCCTTTTTTCTGATGACCTCAGTTCTTCACACTCCTCCTTTCCTGTTTCATACCATTATCACCTCTCTATTTTAGTTTTACATGGTGTTGCCAACAGTTATCACTGCATTGTTTCAGAACTTAGTTTTACTCTTTTCAGTGACTTTCTTTTCAGACTACTTTTTTGACCAAGGACACACCCAGAAGCCTACCTGTAAATATATGCGAGTATGGACTGCATTGCCTTAATTTGTCTTTATGTAAGCAAGCACTCATACAACACCTCAATAGCTGAGCATATATTATTCACACAATTAACTCTCAGGAAGAATTCCAGTGACTTCAGGGAGGCTACTTTGGGGAGTAAATGCTCTCAGCTGTGAATAAAAAGTTCACATTTTATTCTCTAGCCACAAGATTTGAAATAGCACGTGTCAATAAACACTTCCTATTCATTTCCTGTGAAAAATGTTGCCTGAGTTCTGGTGCTTTGTCTGTGAAATTTTACACTTCCAAAGCAATTAACCATTCTGTGTGCTTTTACAAGTAGAAGTCCTAGTAATGGTACCAATATCAGTTGTGAATGGTCAGGGAACCAAATTGTGATCTAGTTTGTACATATTCGAGTGTGACACAGAGCTGGTCAAAATCTTCAGCTTCTGAGGTCTTGACACATTTTTCAGAGAAGACTGAGTTATTTAAAGACACTCCAAGAAAACCTAACATATTTTTGAGGTTTTATTTTCCTTATTTTTTGTTTACTGAAGCATTAAGTAAGTAACACAAATTATTCCCTCTTTATCCTGATTTACACAGATTTCCCCATAACATTCCATTGGAGATTAGAATGCAACATAGTCCAAATTTTGATCTAGATTTTCACAGCACTAAACAGTAGATGTATATTTTTACAGAAATTTTATTCAGCCACTATTGATATGATTCAGGGGGCTAAAGGTCATCTCCCCTCAAGCTCTGGAGTAGTTTGGAGATGTAACACAGAATCAAATTTGCTTGTATCTTCCTTTGCATTATGTCATGCAAAAGTGGGGAAAAGTGAGTTTCCTCTAACAATGAGAAAGCAACTGTACTGGAAGAAGGAAATTGTGTTGTCCTTGCAAGTACTTTATGTTTACCTTGGTTCACTGCAAAAATGAGGCAAGCCTTCCCCAGCCCTTCTCATCTGTCTGCCCTACTAAAGATTTAGAAGCCAAAATAAATCCTTCTTCTCACCATTCACTTGACTTACACTACTGTTGCTCTTTAAATAAGTATTTTAAAAATACAAAGCTTGAAACCACAGAGAATGGAGCCCAGGGAGCTGCTGTTATAGGGGAATGGTGTAGTTTCTTACAAAGTCACTCTCGCATGTAATTGTTATTTTTGCTATTTCCTGTGTTCAGAAAAGTTTTGTTTCAAAAATATAGCATATACATACATCACTGCTGTCTGTTCTACTAACCTCATGCAGGCAGTAGTTCTATTTGCAGAACATTTTATCTATTCTTCTTTTAATTAAAATCATTTGCTGAATTATTTTAAATATCATCCATCGTAATTGGTGTTTCTTAAAAAAATGCAGATATAGTAATATGGAAAAAAATAATTTTGCATGAAGTCCAGTAGTAGAATAATTCCATACAATAAAACACAATGGAAGAGAAGTTTTCATCTGAGATGACTGGAGGGGTACATCACTTATCACTACAGTGTCATTCTTTTAACTTTTCAATTATTCATCATTAAGGGGTTGATTTTACTTGGGATATCCCTATCTAACACACTCTGTACCTTCTTCATTCCTTTTCCTAATGTTTTTTATTGGAGAATTTCATGTTCGTCTTGTTACTGTGTACATATTTTTGTGTGCTAGAGCCAATCTGCTTCCATTTAAATTAGCACAAAGATTCACAGTCTTTAGTGGGAGTTGAGAAGAACACATGAAGGACCTGTCCATCCCAGATGGCAAAATAACAACACCAAATATGTATGAGGCCTAACCTTCTTGTTATTCCTTGTACTGCTCTCTGAACAAATTTCTAGCACTGATTTACTCATGAATTTAGGATGTAGCTGTTCTGCTACATGATTAGAAATCCTCTTTTCCAAGGCACAGCAAAAAGCAAACACCTGAGCTTCTTAAAGACCACTGCATGACAGGATATCATGACAGTGATGAAAGACCAACTGTCCATCAACAAAATAATAAAACTGAGTCAGATGTATCAAAATGCTATGAAGATTGTGAATGCCTCAGGGCAGAGATTGTGTTAATACATGTTTTTGCAGTGCCTCTCACAGAAGGCCATTGGTCTCAGACCACTCTGCAACTTCGTATAATGCTACTGCAATACCAATGTATAAATAAATACTAGTTATTAATACATAGACTGGTGCAATGGAAAGAGTTTCTCTCTCTCTCTCTCTCTCTCTCTCTCTCTGGTCATAATGTTAATCTTGTTACTGTAGCAAAAGTATAAACTTTCATATATAGACCTGTGGTATACAACATAATTGTGTCTCTTGAAAGTGGACTGGCAGAACTACAAATAAGAATGAATAGCGGGATCAAAAATATTGAGTTTAGAATCCATCTTTGACATATAATATGCTTTTTAATGACAAATGCTGGCTATCAAATATAAAATCAGAATTCAAGCACCTTTATTACATAATTTATCCTAAATTCTCTTCTGCAGGATGATGAGCTTTATTATTGTATAAAAGCCAGTCAGAACATCAACAAACCTGCCTTTTAAATGTAATTATCACTTGCATTTATATCAGTCCATGTATGGCTGCCATATTATTCTAGACTCAGACATGCAGTTGTATCTACTGTTGAAAAAACAAAAACCCATTCCTGATAGTGACTGAAAAACATCAAGCATCTTAAATGAAGCTGACCTGAAGGATGGCCTGCAGTGCAATTTAATTAAGATATCAAAGTGATAGCAATTATAGCATCTATTGTGTCAGCTATTCTATTATAAAGCATTTTTGTAATTAACAAAAGACGATAGTTGAGAAGGCAAGCACTATTATAAAACATGCTTGCCTTGTATCTAGAGAAGCACAATTGTTCTTCATATTTACTCCAGTCATGCATTTGTTTCACTGTCTTTTTATCTGCCTTTCTCTGTCCAGCCTGTGTTGAGAGCATTTGCAAGATAAGCCAGGTAAACAATCTGCATGATATTCTGTCTATTGATTTGAAAAATGCTTCTATTTCTATGGTCTTCCTACACACCCATAATGGACTAAACATAGGATGTTAATATAACAGAGGGACTTTTTGAAAATCATTTGGATTAACATTATTTTTTCTTTTGTTAAAAAGAAAAAACTGAGTAACTTGGGAGTGGACAATTAAGAGTCTAATGGAGAAGTATAGTTCATTTAGCTAACAATTATGGGACTATCAAGCCTATCATTGGTGAGCAATGACTGAGTTTAGTGAGGAACAAGCTTCCTAGAGAAACTGTGGCACCTCCATCCTTGTTGATGCTCAGACCCCAGCTGGACAGCCCTGCACAGCCCAATCCAAGCTGGCCCTGCTTTGAGCAGGGGCTTGGACCCCAGAAGCCCCTGCCAACCTCTGTGATCCCATGGGTTGGTGCTGGGCATGCAAAGGAATGACGTGTTCTCTGGTCCTGGGGCAGACCTGCCTTCAGATAAGGTTTTCCATCTAGACTTGTCCCAGCTTCCCCTGTCCTGAGGGACTCTAAAAATGCTGGGGCACAGCCAAGTCCTCTCCCACGAGTTCTTTGCCTCCAACCCCGTGTTATTTCTAAACTCTGGGAACAGAGCCGTAACTTTTACTTTTTCTCACTCAAGAATGAGTGCGAGTCACTTTGCTCTGCTGACATGAGAAGAGATCAGCTGATAGCAAATTAGGCCAGCTTTAGAGAAGTGTGATGTTCATGTAGTGCTGAAAGCTGCTGGGAAGTGACAGAATGATCTGGGACCTCACAAATACTAGGATACCTCCTGGAGCTTTTATTCAACTGTTATTCAGGTTTTATTCAGTAAGAACATCTGTTGATTTCATTGAATTCTTGACTAGGAAATAAATTAATTGAATCCCAGGATAGTATGTGTTTCATTGAAAGGAACTTTGGAGAATTTAAATAAAATCATGAAGTCCTAATAAAATATTTTCTGTGGCACAAGGTTATTTTATAACATAATAAATACTTAAACATCTCTTCATGTATTCACCATACTTACAATTTTAAAATAGCTTGCTTATACGCTCGTAGTTACCAAAAAGGTCAAAAGTTCCTCTTTTTGAGCATAGTAGCCAAAATCTGGATATCAGCCATGTTCCCAGTCATCCACAAATATACAGTCAATTTATCCAATTTCAGGGAGCACAGGACCCTACAAGAAAATGTTAAGTCAGAGTTAAAGACATTTGCAAACTTAAATATTTATTATTGTAACTCTAAATTTCCAACTTTTATAACTGTAAAATAACATTTACAAAATTAAGTCTAGAAAAGCAGTTTAAGAAATATTGGGTAGAAAGGAGCTTTACTGGGGATAAGGTAAGAGTGGAGGAATTGATTTTATAATATAAAGCTAGTCAGTACCGTGTTCCATAATATATAGAGAGAAGTATAAAGATATAGATGGTGATAGAGTTGCAAATGTTTGTATGGAGGCAAGAGATAAACAGCAGTTTGTTTGTTTTTTAAATAGCTTCTGTGACACAGACAGGTACCTCTCAGCTTGCTCATCAAATAAATTACACTAATAAATCATTTGAAATAACCTTAATATGTCAATATGAGTTATTAAAATTGCAGATAATTTAACAGGGTGCTTTCTTCTATTTGTATACATTTTAATCATCCGGCCAACTTTTTTAATTTGCAAGTGCAAGTATTTATTATTTATTGAACTAATGTATTCAAACACTATATAAAAATTTCACAAAAATAATTTCAAATCAAATTTAAATTGTTTAGAAACCTCTGTTGACTTCAGTTACCAGCTAAAATTCAGAGTTATTTTCCACTGATTTCACTGCATCACATCCAGTAAATGCCCAATCAAAAATTAGAAGAAATGAAAATGTGAAGAAATCTTTTGAAGGGTTCTTTTTTTTTTTTTTTTTGCATTAACATATCACAGATGGCCATGTTGAACAGGGTAGTTTTGTATGCTGTCTAAAGATTCATCATTGTTATAAGCAGAGCACTGCCATTTCTTACCCTTAAAACGCTTTTATTAGGGTCTGAATATACTCATTCTTAGAGAAGCATATTCAGATTTTTAGACACATTTTTTATATAAAAGCATAACTGACAACACTTTAATGCTGCATGTCTTTAAAGAAAGAAGCATGCGGCTTTGGTTCACAGCACAGTACAGCCCTAAATACTGTGTCTGAAGAAATAATTGTCTTTTCCTAGGGTTTTTAATTTTGCACCCTTTATAAACAGTGACCCATTTTATAGACAGCTATTTTTCATTCTTATAAATTCAAGTAATGCAAATGTACTTCATATAGCTCCTTTCATATAAAATGTCTCCTAAAACTCTTTATAAAGATAAAAGTTGTATAGTATACAAATTAATTGTAGAAATATATTGAGACCGACTGTTCAGTGCATTAAGGCAACTTTTTGTCTCTCTGGCTTTGGTTGCTGCTTTCTCCAGCCACAAGAGGGTCTTATGTTAGAGGCATGTTTGAGTGATACAGGGCTGATGTAGTCATCATACACCCTCACTGAGATAGCTATATAGGAGATAGAGCTAGGGGTAGCATAATATTCCTGTCTCTTGTGATCTCTGACTCTCCAAACAGCATTTTCTGGATATTGGCAGCTGGTACAAGGTACAAGGTTTGGACCTTTCTTACATTGTGGCAAGAGGTCTATTCTGTTAGAAAATAGTCCTACAATCAATCAGCAACTTATTAAACTCCATTTTTGCTCAAAAAAATGGTTGAACAGTTAGACTGACTCATGGATGAGGAAATGTAATTTTTCAGATTTGAAATGGCAGCAGTTAATTGCATTACTTTATCAGAGGTGTTTCTCTTTATCATGTCTTTTGTAAGACAAGCCTATGATGGGTAGAACTGATAGGGAACATAATATGCTGTAATTTATTACTCTCTCAGGGTGGTGCAGAAAAAGGAGCATACTTGGAGCTTCTCTTATCAACTTACTCTGTAATAGATTGAAATGTATTAGGATAAAAGGAATCTCCGTTCTTAAACTTTACCTTCAGGCATCCCAGCAGGCAATTGTAGAAAATCTATTTTTTCACTATGGAAAAATTATATACAGTTTCTTCTTGTGTAAAACTTTTCCCACCTACTGCTTAACAAGGTCAAATATGTTTTAGGGTGTATTTATACTACCATCTTCATAAGGTACAACTGTCTCATCTAGGCATATGCAAGCAGACTTAATCTAGGTTGAGGGTTAACAGCACAGATAAAGAAATAGCAGCATGAGCTTCAGTGCAAGCCAGCAACATCGTAAGCGCCCAGCACCTCTGGTGGCTTTACATAGTCCATACCACCCTGTTTTCACTGGTATCGCTACCTGAGCTAGCTAAATTAATGTGAACTCAGCTGTGGCAGTGTATGTTGCAGCCACTCCTCCCTGTTTCAGTGGAGACATGCGGAGACTTAAAATGCATCCGTACCTCTTACCATAACTCTACAGTGAAAAAAAGCCTCATCATTTGCAGATTTGAATTACTTTACAATTGGCTCAATAAGCAAATCTGGTTCAATTCTCAAAGAAATGCTTCTGTGCTGCACATACGATGATTTATTAACTGGAGGTATTACATATGTTATCAAGAGCATTTCTTGTATTTAGAGATGCTCTTGCAACATCACTGTTTTATTTCAGGTAGAAGATTTTTTTTATTAGACTTGGGAGGTTCCATGTCATTTGCAACAGTAACTGAAGTCATAAGTCATTCTGAGGACCTGGTTTTATTCCCATTTCCCATTGCTCTGAGCCTCCTGCTTGAGGTGGCAGAGCTGTAGAGGCAGTAGCAGGCATAATGCAGATACGCCAGTGTTCTGCATGCGACAGAGAAGCAGCTGCTTTTGTTTCTCATGACCTGCACTGCACTGTGTTGTTATCTAGCCAGATGGAATTTTCATGATGAAATATGTTTTGAAAATGGCAGATTGTTAGATATACGGAGTCATTACAACCACGTAACATACCAGAAGTGTAAATTTGTGAATAACAGTCTTAGTGCATATGATTTTTAGAATATTATTGCGTTTTTTTCAGACGTGTAATTATTTTTTATTTTGGATGTGTATATATATATATATATATATATATATATATATAAAACAAAATTATGTGTCAATCTTCAGCATATAACTAAATTACCAGCTTATCACAAAGTCTGCCACCCTTCTTCAAAACATACTGTACTGGGAGGGGTTTTGCTTGAATTACTTATATTGGTGCAGTATTCTAATGTGGATTTGACAAGTGCCTTCATTCTCTTTCAAAGTACTATGTTTTAAAATCTGAATGTGCAGAGATGTTGCACAGTTCATTGTGCATACTAATAAGACATCCCTTCACTGTAAAATGAAATTCAACATTTAAATTTGTTTCTATAGGAATTTACCATTATGTGGGTATACACTGTAATTCACTAAAAAAAATTTATTTTATCATCCTGACAAACACAAATGAAGGCAAAACAATGTAACCTACCTTTTAAGAGAAATGAGATGAAATTGGATTTCACTTACAATTGTCATTTTTATTTATGTTACTTTTCCTTCTTCCTTTATAAGTGGTTCACATATACACAAGTGTCCTCCGAGTCTCGGAATTCTATGACAAGAAATGATCAAATGCAACAGAAATGAGTGCAGATTCTGCGGCAATAATAAGATAGATTTTTTTTTATATTAAAAGCAGTGTTTCTGCATAACATCAGCAATTCTAATTGTGGTGTTTGACATTCAGTGTTAATCCACTGGCTCTAAAGCTTATTAAAAATGGCAGTAGACACATTGGTAATACAGCAGCAGGTCAGAAATTGTCAAAAACAATACTGACATTAAGAATCAGAAATAAAATTATGGTTATTGTAGAAATATGATTTTGCATGAAATCCACAGGCATAGAATCAATAATACTCTGGAGCAGAATGAATAGTGCCTACAGATGCAGACAGTCCCAGAAGCACAGCTGAGACATCCCAACAAGAAAAGAATTTCTTTTGTCTTTTTAAGTCTCTTTTATTTGTTGTCCGGCTGTGCAGTTTCTTTCCTCTATGGCATTAACCATAAAATTAGCACAAAGACTTTTTTTTCCCTCTTAGAGAAAAAGCCCCAAGGGGCGAAGGAATAAGTTCTATTCCTGGCTCAGCCACCAATTGTCTAAGTGCTAATTACTTCACCTCAGTGTGACTGATTTTCCCCAGCTATTACTTTGGTGGCAGTTGAACTTACAAGCTTGCAAATCATTTTGAGATCTACAGATAAAAAGTGATATACAAAAAATACCATATTACATAAACATAGATTACCAAAGATTTCTCATAACTAAGTGACACAGTTTTGCTGTTCTTATTCATAAGGGGCTATCATATATGGGGAAAAGCAGCCTGCCTTGGCTCTGCAAAACTATCTACTTTCAATTATACCAAAGTAAAAGTTGCTCAGATTTGGGGAGCTACCTATTTGTTGATTCGCACTCAGGAATTGTCTCATTGTGAAGATTAGTAAAACATTCACATATTATTAATTTGGTAATGCTCTCATGAATGACATGCATTACTTGTGTAGCTTATGTAAGTGTTTTATTAAACTATGTCTTCTGAGAAGGTGATTTTCTTTTTGAAGAAATAAACCAAATTTGAGAGACTATGTTTTTTTCTGACTATGTTTTGCCTCATATTTGACAAACAAGTTATTTAACTATTGCTGTTACTCAGGAATCTTCTCTAGCAGTCTTAAAAATCTCCCACAGGGTAAGCAGAAATCATCCCAGGAAAAATTATTAAATTAAAGCTGACAGAGGTTTGTCGGAGGCAACCATTAATGAATACCATGGAGGACTGGGTATCTTTCTGCTCATTGTCTTGCCATAATTTATACTCAGTATCCCACAGATTATGCAGAGTAGATATATGAGTATTTGTTGTAGTTGCACATTTAGACAAGCAAATAGCATTTTATAAATTGGTAGAAATAAGAAGTGAAAAATAAATTGTAAAATCTGTTTCCTGAGGGTAAATATTTAAACAAGGCATGTGTCTTTACAAAGCTAGTTAGGGTTTGGATTTTTTTTTTTCTTTTAATTTCCCAGTACAGGGAGTTTTGTGTTTCAGTGCACGAAAGTAATTTTGTATAAAGTTTTTGGTCAATCAGTATAGCTCAGTATGATGCATTTTGGCATCTCATAATCATCATGACAGTTCAGCAGTATTCACACAAAGTTTAAAACTCAAAATCACAATGAGATAATGTAATGTACTTGCCACCAAATCAGGTGTACTTTCACAGTATAGCATATTCTACAGTTCCAGAAATCTTTTACTTTTAGAAAAGAATACAATTTTCATGTGAAGCAAAGATGGGGAAAAAAGCTGAAGCATGCTCACACACACACAAAAAAGTATGAAAAACAGAATTCTTTATACCTGAATTTAGATTGTAGGGTCTGCCACAGAAATTTCCTTAGTACAGAATCCAGTAGCATTTGCAGCTGCTCCATTTACATATGCAGGAAGAAAGAGAACCTAAATTTGTTGTCCTGAAGCTTGGTGTCCTTTGTAAGGATAAAATCCTAGTGATGCCTGGAAGGGGGAGGAGGGGGAATATGTAGTGAAAGTAATTTCTCTGGGGCAGAACTGGTTGTGCTCAAGTCCAATACACATTTGTTCCCCCAGAAAAGTCTTTTACAGCATAAATAACACTTGCACATACCATTAGCAATTTGTATATGTAAACGATCTTTTTACAGATAAGCATGCATATGACAGAATAGGCATAATTCAGTGCTTTTTTTCCACAATTTAGGGTGTATTTTCATGTTGCCCTGAAGGAAATCAAATCTGCACAGCTTCACTTCTATTCCAAGCTGTTGCTTCCCTTCTGGCAGTATCAGCACTCATGAGGCTATGCAGTACATCAGATCAGAGACACTGTGCAGGGAGGGGGGGAACATACTTTTTTTTTGACCAGATTAACCCTCTCATCCAGCTGACCATACGGTTGCATAATTGGTACTAGTGGCACAATGGTGGAATTGCCAAGCTTGCCAGAAATTTGTCCTTAGAGAGAAAATGAGATTTCTCAGTTTGAGGACTTTATGATCACTGCAGCATACAGGGTGAGACATGCAGGGAGAGGGACAGAGCAAGCAGGGCTCTGTTAAATTGCAGACTGTTGCTTGCTTGAGACAAGGAGTGGGCCCAGAGCAAAGGTTCAGTCCTAAAGAAAAGAAGCGGACCCACTGAAAGTTGCTGGAATGGACTGAAAAAGCTGGTGCAATAGGAGGAAAATTTTCAAACCTTTTGTTTTTCCTCTCCCAAACCTAGAGGAACTAAGTCCGTGCAATTTTAAAGAGTAACCTTGTTCTAATTTAGTGTAAAACTATTAGCAGCTGGAAGCCCGTGGTTCATTTTGCCATGCTATGAGGAAAAGGCAGTGCAGGAAGCAAGCGTGCAGCTGCAGGGTACTGACACCATGGGATCCTTCTCTGCCCGTTTCTGCATATACGCAGCCTTATATCCACTCTTACAAATGTAACCTTCAAAGTCTATCTGATGTGCAAACCATCAGTTTTAACTATACAATGTTGCTCTGTATGTCGGTTTGAGTTTCACTGAATCTGAAAATTGCCAAATTATTAAACACCAATTACAAAGCATATTATCTATCATGTTGGTCAGTCAGCCAAGACAAATATATAACTTGTGCTACTATATGAACAACATATAAGTTTTATAGACTTTTTTTTTAAAACATTCTCAGTGGGACATTAGCATTTCAAAGTGACGTTTCCTAGTTTGAACCTGCACAGAAGCCAATAATTTAGAGGTTAAGTAGTTGTCACTTTCAAAAAATGTTTTTTTGTCCTTCATTTTATTTGCTTTTTATTAATTGCCTCTGTTAACATGGGCTTTTCTTATTACTCTATACTTAGATACAGTTGGAATAGACAAAAGAAGCCTTTTATTGTTTGGGAATGGAAGGTATCATGGCAATGAGAAAAAATGAATAGGCTTCTTGTGCACCTTTCTCAGTAAGTAAATAGTACATGCAACATTATCATTAAGCTATACGAGCGACAATTTGATGATGGAAAGTTTTAGTTCAGATGTATTAGGGACAGAAGTTTTTTTACACTGTAATATAAGTCCATCCTACTATATCCAAAAATCTTACCATAATAAGATACAAGTAACAGATAAGAGCTTGGTGAAAAATATTTTTCACGGTAACTCTCTTAAAAAAAAAAAAAAAAAATCATGGTAATTCCCTCATCTAATGACCCCTCTAACTTTCCTTTAACTGGTTACAAAATCATTATGTGTTCATTTTTCAATGACTTAAAAAATAAAATTTTAAAAAATAAAATTGTGTTTCTACACTACTCATGTTTAACCTCAGGCAGTGGTTAACACCTACATTACTTCAGGACTGGATTTTAGAGCCGGGGCGTGTGTTACTTACAAAGCCCCCCGAGTCAGACACGCTTACTGAAATTAGCACCAAAGAGCGCCGCACCGACCGCAGCGTGGCAGCTCCTCAGGTGACCAGCACGCCAGCTCTCCCTGCCACTACCACCCGTTCACTGACGTAGGAATCGAGTCCAAACTCTTTCCCGGGGCCTGCAGGGAGCCCCCTCGGGGCTGGAGACTCACCCAGAGCCGGCCAGAACCAGCTGGAAGCAGCTGGAGCCGGCCAGAACCGGCTGGAACCAGCCCCCTCCAGCGGCCTGAGCTGAAGTGGCCCCAGGAGGGCCCAGGTGGGGCTCGTCTGGGCCCTCCCGGCCCTGACAGGAAGTTTCTTCCTGTCTTTTCCCATCCACAGGTAATCCTTCGTGAACCAGAAATCTACTTGCTGTGATTTATAAGCACTAACAAGCAAGTTTGGGGGGGTTTTTTTAGTTCTCCCAGCACTCCAATTCCCTCTGCTTCCACTGAGGTGGTTTCTCAGTTTTCCCCGTGCTCCTGTTGCCGCTGTGGCCCGGGGAGAGGATGGAGATGGTCTGTCAACGATGAGGCTAGCAGCTCCCCTTCAGACGGGCTCATCTTTGGGGAGGGAGGGGAGGGGAGGGGGGGGCACCTCTCAACTGCAGTGTTTTAGACATTTCCCGTTTTCCACACTCCCCTTTCCAAAAAAGTAGTCTGGGAAGAGACTATTTCCTGCTTTTGGGCTCCCTTTCTAAACTCATGGATAATCCAAAATGAGCAAAAAAAAAAGGCGAGATGCGATCTGTATCAGACCACAAAATGTGAAGCAGAAACACCTGAGATTTTCATCACTGACACTAGAAGCGAGTCTGGATTGAGGACCCCCCCCATCTCCTGCATGACTTTCTGCCAGAACTCCTGCACAGTAACAGACCGGCTGAAAAAGCTGCTTAGAAGAAAAAAACATATTTTTCTATACAAAAATATGCTTAGTGAGATAAGCGTGACAATAGAGCTCAATATCCTCTGCTGTTTTGTCTAAGGAATGCACTAATAGAGGGGCTGGTTTCGCCAGGACAGGTGCCAGTATCCTGACAAGTGAACCTTATGTCCCCTATGGTTTCAGTTTCTCAAACCTAAATAGGCATCCAGCATTTAAAGAACCCAAAATTTGGGGGAACATTTTGCCACCTTGTTTAACCAGAGCTTAGCACAATGGGGTCCCAGCTTTATGAACCTTATAACATTGCAAACCTTATAAATAGGAAAGTGATTATGTTGCCAGCTACCTGCTGATACAAGAGGAAAACACCAATATTGAGTTTTCTCAAATAACAAAGATACACTTGGGTCAATGCCAGTAGATCTGTTATAAAGTACTATTAATGCCAGAATCACCAAGTGGTCAAAATAATATCAGCAAGGTTGCCAAGTCAAAGATAGCTTCAGAAACATAAAATTATCAACTGGGAATAAATAGGCTTTTCCTTAAAAAGTAGGTAGAGATATTTCAGAGAAAACAAAAGTCTATTTGCCTAATAAAGTAACTTGAAAAGCATTTCAAAAAAGTAATTAAAGTAACTAAAAAGAGAGAATGTTCCAATAGGAATTAAGTGCCTTTGCAAGTGTGATAATACCAATGCTGATATGCTAATACGTTTGTTAAATCTCTGAGTATGTCTCATGTGAACTAGAAATTTCCAGAAGCCTGAGCAGATTTAAAAAATACAATTTGTTCTCTCCTTTCACCTGAAAATTATGCCGTGTTCCTGCTACACATTGAAGAAGGGCCATGCAAAGAGGGAAATACATTTTCTTCCCTAAATGGTGACCCAAACATTAAAATATTCCTTTCCTTTGATACATTTTCAGTTCATAGTATTCAAGAGAGTCACAATCTAATAATCGGAGAGCTACTGTGAATACCAGGAATGCCTTGGAGTGATCGCTTTTAAAGTTTTGGAAGAAACAGTACAATATAATCAGGGATTATAAAGTTCATCATGCAAAGTGCTGAGCATTTCTCTTTAACTCTGAGTCTGTATGTAAATTCGGGATAGGATACCTACCTCATGGAGGTATTGTCATGAAGATTACTTAGATAAGCCAATGTTCCACAGTGCAAAGTGGCAGATCTTTAGATGCTTAGGTATATTTTTTAAAATCTGGCTTTTAAGGGCCTGCTTGCACTGAGCTTGTTGCAGGCTCAGGGCCAATGTACTTTCAAGCTTAAAAGTGTGTGAATTTGGTTTTATTATTTATATCTAGCCAATCAGGTCCTTCCTAGTTTAATATTTTAAGTCTCTAAAGAAGTGACTTAAACATTTCTTTATTTTCTTTTTGCTGTTTTTAGAGAATTCATATTGCTTAGCCTGCAGCTCAAAGTGCTTGTCTGACCATCCACATGCCTCTCACTTGGGAGCTCTGTGAAAGAGAGCATCAAATCTTCCACTGAGATTTTAGCACCTTTTTTTTTTTTTAACTTAATTCACTTTAACTTAAAATGCTGTCACTGCAGTGATGAAAGGTTATTGATGGTAAAATGTTCTTGTCTAGAGCCATTCTGTCTTCATCATTACAATAATTCTAGGGACGTTGACCAAGAAACTCTCAAACTAGCTAATGGATGTAGCAAATTTGATAATATAAATTATTATGTGACAGATTATGTATCTCTTAGGTAGCCAATCCACTACACAGACTATTTGTCTTTAGTGGGACTACTCTGAATGAATAGTATCTCGTAATCAGTGGTTTCATAATCTGGCTCTATCACGGTAAACAGGTGAATTCCTGTTTAGAAATCACAGAGAAAACATAAACTGCTGCATTAGGGCTATTGTTGCTATTAATTATTATTGTGTAGTCATCTACAATGTATAGCATGGGAGCAAGTGAAATACTTGTAATGATCTCTCGGAAAAGAAAAATACTCTTTTATTTCCAAAAGTGTTACTTCAGTTCAGTAATTTACTGCACTACCTCACTCCAAACATGAATCAGGCTATATTTTTTCTTGTCTAGTACATCTGAGCTAACTACCTTGAGGCAGCAGTATAAAAATCAGTTGCTGTGACTTGCTTCTTGAAAATTTATTTTGCTCCTTCTTAAAATCTTGGCCTGCTTGACCTCAGCAGCCTTCACCAGTTTGAAAATGCAAGTTATAATCCTCTGTAGGGATTTAGCCAGGTGTCTATTACAGCATGTAATCTGTGATACAGCTTCCAATATTCACACTGTAGAAAGGTTAAGCCCTCCGTCTTTGTTCCTGAGTAAAAAAGTCCACAAGGTGTTAGTGTGGCCAGGAAGCAGATTGAAAGAGGCAACATCTTCAATCAAGCCCTAAGCCTTTGTATATGCTACTGAAGGATCTTTGTGATGAGAGAAGGGAGGCTTCGGCTGAGAGGTAGCGATCAGATTTTAACCCTTAAACAGGAGCTGCAACACCACCATCTACTCTTCTGTTTCAGTGTTCAAAGGTCACACTACTGTTAGACTTCTGGTTTTATCCTAAATGCTTATTTTAGAGTCACCGTCCCATTTGTCACCAGGTCATTCCTAGAGCTACAGTGGGTAAGACATGTTAATCACGCTGCTGGAGAAGGAGCCCGTGCCAGGGTGAGGCCAGGTCCCAGCGCCCCTTTGCAGGAAACACAAAGCAGACGGGCCGTGTGGCCAGGGGGGCCACTTTGCAAAATGTTAAGCAACTCAGACAACATTATAAAAGTTCGAGCTGGCTGACACAAACAGACCCCATCATTGTATGCTAAAACAAACTAAATTCAGCTAATTGAGGGGAAACCCTACTGGAATCAATCAATCCTAGTCAGCAGCTTGTCAGCTCACTCTACATTTTCCAGTCATGTCTGAACACGGTCACACTGTGTATTACAGACAGGCGTGCTTGCAGTGCTACTAGGCCAACCCAAGTATTTTTTTTTAAAACCAAAAGCTTTCAACCATGTCAGAATTTTTGGTAATGTTCTGAATTCCATACGTGGCATAAAATAAAATAGTAGCAACTTAATTTCACTGCATGCAAGGAGCGGTTTAATAGCGAGCTCCAATTATTGTACAGCAAAATAATGGGTTTGTTTTAGAAGGTAGTGGTACAGGGAAAGCCTCAGCAACCTTTTAGCCTAATTGGCAGTAAAGTATTTAGAAGAATTTATTAGTGTTTAATTATTTATAAATCCCTTAATGGCTTAAATATCATTTTTAAAAGTTAGAAATATTTTCGACCTTGTCCAGCTGAAGAGCTATTGCTTGGAAGGGCTTAAATTAAGATCTATTTACGGCTGCCTGCTGGTTACAAAATTACTTACAGCTGCTAATGTTCTAATCACTTAGATGCCCCCAACAAAGAATGTGCTTAGTTTTGACAAATCAGGGAAAGTTTCTCTTTGTTGTATTCATTTTACTGAAGTAAAGGCCTTAAAGAGGATTATAACAGGGATGAAGACATTAAAATATGTAACTAATCCCAGTTAAATTAATTATTTTCATACTAATGTGTACTAAGGGACTTGCATGTAGGGTAAGACCACTTTACGCTGTTTTGTTAATATAAATATGACTTACCACATAAGTGGCATTTAAGATGAATTAGAAGCAGTTTAAAGCCGAGTTGTTGATAGAAGAAATGGGAATCTGACTCTATGCCTCTGAAGCAACAATCACACTAAATATTTCAAAATCATGTCAGTGACTGTCATGTCAATAGGCAATGGTGACCTCCACTATAGTCCTCATTTTTCTCCCTCTCCCTGTGTTAGATTTGAGGACATTTATTTTATTGGCTTATCAATACTGATTTTTCTCTCTAAAATACTGAACTTTGCACAGATTATTTTGGTGTCTTCAAATCATTCATCTCTTAAAAGAGAATTCAGTGCTATAAAATGAAAAGAATGATTCAGTTTATTGGGAGTGTATGTCTGAAGCTTTTGATTAGTATTCTCATGTGTGGTGATTTCCTTACACAACGGCTTCAGCGAAGGGTTGTGCCCCTGGCATTTTCACTGGTAGCAGATTCAGGTGCAGGACAGTACTGTGATTCTGATCCATTTCTTACTGTACTCTGCCATTGATTGGGATAGTGTTGTCTTTCCTTATCAGCTTTATGCCCACAGAGGTATATGTGAGGATTTGGTCGCAAGCTAATGCTAAATTTTAGTATTCACTGTACCATTCTTTTAGATACTTTTATTGCTACCAGTTCTCATGATCTTACTGCACTTGTGATGGCTTGTGTTTTGTTAACGTCCAGCTCCTGAAGTTCTGTGACCATGTTAGAACCTCAGCTTTTGTTAAAAAGCAAGAAGCAAAAAAAAAAAAAAGGAAAAGGCGGTGGAGATGTGCTTCTTATGTACAGAAAGAAACAATGTGTCCAGGGTTACCCACTCCAACTCATAAAACATGCCTCCTCCAGTGTACGGGGTCGAGTGGATCAGAGCAGCTTTAGTTTTTAATGTGAAGAATCACAACAAACTCACTGCTTGTGCTGTAGGAAACCAAAGCCATCCGTTAGCACTGCTTAATACACATGCCTTGCTATCCAGTAGCATTTATTTGCTATGTTTTGATATCTGTGGCCTCAGAATGAAGTAGCTTTTGTCAAAAGACGACAGCAGTATATACATTAGAGGTGTGGAGACAGCTCCATGTTGACAGGCATTGAAGTGACCAGATTTTTCTAGTAAATTTCAGAAAGGTGTGATTTATGCAACGCTGAACATTTTTGCAAAATTCATGTTTATATATAGTCAAAGCATGTAGAACTTTACAGATTTTACAATATATTTATCCTCCCCAGGGTAAAGAAAAGGCCTAAGCAAGTGGAAGATCCTTGCATTTGTGTCTGATATATCAAATTGAGCTTAAAATATAAAAAAGTCAGTGGTTTATCTATTCTGCTTGGAACTTTTTTTAATTTGCTTTTCTCTGTTCTATTCAAAAGGGAGGTATAGAAATAGTAACCATGAGTCTGAAATCAGGAAAACTGTAACAGACTTATTACAGACAGACTTTACAGAATATTTTCAGTTTATAGCTGCCTGTTTAGAATCTGTCAGTTTAACAAGTGATGTTCTGCTTTTCAAATAACCCCTTTGTGTTGTTATTTTTTATTTTGAGTCCCAATGAATTGTTGTCAGTTTTAGGATTCAGCTGTATTAATGCAAAAGAGAGAGAGAAAAAGAAAAAAATATTTTTGTGCCTAGGTAAGAGAAAGTTGCCTCTGGGGAGGTCAAAGTGAATGCTTAAGTCCTTTTGCTTGAATTTCATGGGAGTATGTCAAGGAGCAGTGACCAAGCAGTGACCAAGGTGGAAACTCTTGTTTGAAACTCATTTCACACATCGGATGGCACTGAATATCTTCATTGCCCTGAGGCCTTGAGATGGAGAGAAGCATAATTGTAATTATAAGAAAAAAAAAGTTGATTATCATGCCTGTTCTACCATCAATGTAGGTGAGGGGAACTCTGATTAATGTCAATAACAGCCACACTTATTATGCCCATATTCAACACTCCTAAATATAGATTTGGGCAACTTGTTCCCTAACAGTGCTGACCATCAATGAAAAAAAGATATCGTTTCTTCCACAGTCAGTATTTAACACACAGTGAAAGGTACGGAGCAGTGATTGTTCTCTGAAGCAAATACAGAATGAACAATAGCCAAATATTAATGTACTGTTGAAATCCTAAATTAGATGATAGATGTGATTCAGTGCAGCCTACAGAGTCTGATATCTTGGCAACTGCTGCAAGATATCCCTAATCTGCAGACAAAATAGCTTTTGTGAAGAAACAGGAGATTGTAGTGTGCAAGTTAATGCATCAAAAGGCCAAGAGAATAATTCACTTTCACCTTGCTACAGAGGACAAGTAGCAGTAAAAGCTGTGCATTATTGGCAAGCCTTTTTTGTTGCTGTTTTTAACTCAACCCACAGTTCAGACCTCCAGCCATCTCGGCAGTGTTCCAGCTGGAGCTGCTGACATCTCCCACCTAATCAAGTGGTGGATTATCTTGTCCTGATAAATTGGAGCTGGTGCCTGGTGAAAAGTCTTTCCTGAAGTACTTTGCTACCCTGTAATAAGGTGGCAGATGTCTGAATCAAACCCCAGAGCTTGTAGTGCACTATATTTCTAATGACTTTTGGTGACAAGTGTAAATGTTTTAAGGAAAGGCATTGCTAAACTGGGAACACTGTTAAGCATGATAAATTTTAGGCCAGGGTGAAAGGAAACATGAAGCTGCATTGGGTATTGTTTCATGCGGAGTACCTAGGGTCTACATTGCTGACTCCAAAACACTTGGCCTAAAAATGACTCTTTTTATGAACTGAGCTCTTGAGGAATGTACTTGTTTCAAAACGAAATTCTCTTTGGCTGCTGCCTCTTTCTAAGAAGAGTCAGAGTCATTGAGCTATTAGGCACTTGCTCATTTTTCTTGGTCTTTTGTGACTAGATTACTGGTCAAACTCATTCAGGGTAAATAAGCTCTTTCTCTAAAACATATGAAGAAAAATACATTACAGAAGCAAAGGTGCTCAGCATGTGTGTGTGGGGGGGGTTAATTTTAACAAATAAAATGTACAGGATAAATCTGGCTAAGATAAAGGTATTCTTTGCAAGCATTCATTTTTTATTTCTTGATTTCACTCCTAAAGAAAAAGAAGCAATTCTTATAGGCCAAAGAAGAAACATCTTTATGTGTCATAGTCATCCATACAGTGCTCCTTGTAACACTGTTTTGCTCTTTTCTAGGGGAATCCCTACATGTGCAATAATGAATGTGATGCAAGTACCCAAGAACTGGCTCATCCTCCAGAACTGATGTTTGATCTTGAAGGAAGACATCCCTCCACATTTTGGCAGTCCACAACTTGGAAGGATTATCCAAAGCCTCTTCATGTTAATATAACTCTCTCCTGGAACAAAACCATTGAGCTGACTGATAACATAGTTATCACGTTTGAATCTGGCCGTCCAGACCAAATGATCCTGGAGAAATCACTGGACTATGGACGAACATGGCAGCCCTACCAATATTATGCCACAGACTGCTTAGATGCTTTCCACATGGATCCAAAATCAGTGAGGGATTTATCACAGCACACAGTCCTAGAAATCATTTGCACAGAAGAATACTCTACTGGGTACATGACAAATAGTAAAATAATCCACTTTGAAATCAAAGATAGATTTGCTTTCTTTGCTGGACCTCGGCTTCATAATATGGCTTCTCTTTATGGCCAGCTTGACACAACCAAGAAGTTAAGAGATTTCTTTACCATCACTGATCTGAGGATACGATTGCTTAGGCCAGCAACTGGAGAAATATATGTAGATGAGCAACATCTGGCCCGCTACTTTTATGCAATTTCAGACATAAGGGTATATGGAAGGTAAGAGAATATACACCTTTAGGAACAGGCACATATGTTTGTTTTTAGAGGTTGTTCAAAACTGTTTGTCTCCAAACATGGCAACAATTTCTACAGAAGTGTGTTCACCAGAAATATGGCTCAGTTGAAATAAGTTTCTGAAAATACCAGAAGTTTCTGACTCAGCAGTACTAAATCATGGCTGTTCTCTGTCACTAGCTCTGGGAGATACCCTAGCTCTTAAGAGATTAACAGTTTTGTACATTGGCTCAGGAATTCACCCTGGCATTAGGACACCTTGCAGGGCCTTTTGTTCTGTTTTCACAGAATTCCAGAATATTTGGGGCTGGAAGACACCCCTGGAGATCCTCTGGTCCAGCCCCCTGTTCAAGCAAGGTCAGCTAGAACAGGCTGCCGAGGTCCATGTCCAGCTGGTTTCTGAATATCTCCAAGGATGGAGACTGTACAGCCGCCCTGGGCAACCTGTTCCTGTGTTCAACCACCCTCACAGTTTTCTCGTGTTCAAGCAGAATTCCCTGTGTTTCAGTTTGTGCCCATTGCTTTTCGATTTTTTGTTTTTATACAGTTGGAGCCTGAGCTGATGTTAGTTAACTAAAAGGAGAGATTCTGTTTTATCATTTGACTTTTTCAGGCCTTTAATGTAATATGTAACTGATACAACAGCCCTTGTATGGAAGGAACCTTTACACCAGGGTGCATTGTATATGAACAAAGAAGGCCATAGAGATTAGAGTCTGTTCCTTGTACTTTAATCAGCTCTGAAATGCAGTGAAGCTGAAGTAAAAGGGAAAAAAACAGCAGTGCTCTGGAGAGCGTAGGGCTGATTTGAATATTAGAAAGATTATTATTCAACTGGGTTTAAGATAAATAGTCCCTCTGTGGCAAGCAGTGGCTGGTATCAGGTGTCACAGTTCCAAAAATAATAACTATACAATGACATTCCTATTGGGAAATTTTCTTCCCAACTCAAACTAATAATTGACTGATGACCTCAAGCAGGAGGGGTGATATCCTTTACATGTATCTTGGATGCCAGCTTGTTCAGAAGAAATAAATGGGACTTTTTCTATTAGCAATTCACTCACCTCTCTAATGTACCTTTTCCTTTTTCCTGGTATCTTCTACAGAGAGTTCAAAGCTTACTTTTTAAAACTTTTTTTTTTAAAAGGAACTACGTATCAGTGTGATATGAATATTTTTTTTGAGTACTAAAATAAAAGCTAATGTGGCCTGGAAGGCCAAGGTACTTTTTGCAGGCACAGGAATGGGTAAGTTAGAGAAGCTGATTATTTAAAACACTGAAAATTATATTTTTAATTACTCCTTTGGTGACTTAAGTTTGCCATTTTCTACCTCTTTTATAGAGAAGGCTGCTGCCTTTCATGTTTCTAAGCATCTCCATGATGCAAAAATCAATACATAAAATTGAAATAGAATCAAATTACTGTGACATAATCTATTAAAAATATTCATCTAAGTTTATAGAAAAGAAGAGTTGGTGCCACATACACATTTGAATGCATAAGTACTTTTGCAGTGCCAATATTTTAATATCAAATCAAAATACATTTCTTAGGACCATATATTCAGAACATAGTTACACTGTTTTGTGTCCACACCCAAGTACGTATGCATACATACAGAAGCATTAATTGAAAAAGTTGAAGTATAAGGTAAATGTTCCTGTTTAAAGAATTCTTATTGTAACTGTTATTAGTTACACTGTATATAAACTAATATTGTTCAGAATTGTGTTGATAGGGCTTTGTGGATCATGGACAACTTAAGACAAGTGTTTGAAATAATTTAGGATATTAACGTCAATGTATCAAAATTAACACATAGTTTTCACTGAATGTGTATCCTTTCTCCAATGCTTTGAGTAGGTTAAATGTACTGAGAGATCATACCAAAGTTTGGGATTCAAAGTTACTTAAACTTTAAGGAAATGCTGCTCCCCATTTGAAAATCCATGAACGCTGGAATTTAGTCTGACTTCAATATCAATGCCTTATCAAAGAAAGCATTTGAAAGAGAAAAAAAGAGTGGATTTCATGCCAATTAGAAACAGAAACTTTCCAAGCACATCTGGGATATAGTAATCTTTCCAAAAATTATCTATAAAAGTGAAGTGTGACTGTACAGAGAACTTATCTGATGGTGATGCTTGTTGTCTAAATGCTACAGTGATCAGACACATGCTTTAAAAGAGCCATCTGATATGTAATATTATCTCACTAGATCAGATTCATGTGAATTCTTATCACACTTCTGCTAATGAGAAAAACACCCCTTTAGGGATTTGGGGTCTTTTCCTTCAGCATGTAACGAGCCACCCTTGTTAAATACCTTAGGGGGTTGCTTGTTGCTAAGCAGATGTGTAGTATGTATCCCCTGATTCTTCGGTCATGCCAAAGATAAGCTTGCAATAGGCCCATTGTCACCCAGCTTTAAGTGTTTTTGGTCTCTACCAGAAACCTGATAGGGGTCCCCCTGAAGACTCTCCAAATGAGCGTTACGTTCAGGTTCTCTGGCATTCCCTGAAAAATAAGTAGGTGCGGGAACTTGATAGAGGGGAGTAAGGGTTACAAATAGTTTTATGCTGGTGTTTCTAATTCAGCTAAACTTTCTAGCCATTGCACGTCAATCTAGGCTGTTAACTGGGAATTGTTATAATAATTTTTTGCCGCAATGGCTAATATTCTGGGCTTTGAAGTCGAAACATTTATATACATTTAGTAAAGCTAGACTACATTGTTCCATGAAGACAGGGTACAAAAGGAGATTACCAAAGAGCTTGGTATGTGGTGAATGAGTGATGCTAGCCATTTAAAGCTATTTCTTTGGTTAAAAAAAATAAAAAAATAAAAAGTAGGTTTAATATAATTAAAATCACCAAAGCTCATAATAGTATATTTTTAAAGGCAGCATACCATATAAGTTGTTTGATATTGTATTCTAAGATTCAATGAGAGTGAAAAATATCTATCTTAAAGGTGCCATATTTAATATACAACATCCTGGGGTGTGGGGTTTAATACTTCACAATGAATTAAAGATAGGAGATTTTCCCATTTAATATATTGGCTTTGTCATTCCATTGCATTTGGCTGTGAAATAGGCCTGATGTATGTTGTATTAGAGATGAAAACCTGTGTACTCTTGATGAACACTTTACCTCTTCTATTACCACTTGTTCATTCATCAGTTTACCACCTTCATTGTGTGTTTATTAAGATAATGAAAAAAAAAGGAAACATGGCTGTTAGCAATTTCAGCAACCCCATTGTGCTCACATTATTCAAGAAACCTAATAATCCACATGAACTAATTCTGACTTACGGACGGTCTGCTTCACTAAATCAGGGTGATTTTTTTCTAGTGAATAATGGACAATGTAGTGTGCCAGTACCTTAATTAAAGAGCGCGTCTCTTAGTCTTGATCTCATTTTAATTTACAGGGTAATACTACAATAATATCACTAATGGAAGGTACATTAAAGGGCATCAAGTAGCATTAACTGTATTAAATTATGGCACTTGTGTTAATTAACTGCTGAAGCAAGATGGTCCTAACAGCTAGAAAGGTCGACTAATGCATAAATAAAATCTTCTGGGATGGGAAACTAAGAAAGAGCAGATATTTTTTCTCCTCATCTCTTCTCGCGGCAGAGAGAATCAAAGGGTGTTCTGTGTGGTAACCTCAGCAAGGCTTTTTCATTTCAGTGCTTGAAGAGGTGGACTTTCTGTGGGTTCTGAATATCTTTGATTCAATGTAAAGGATGGTCCTGACAGTAGGCTGTGAGGTGCAGCTCTCTCCTTTTTTTGTAGAAGTTCACTAAAATGCTGATAATAATCCCTCTGAAGTCAAGCAAAAGGTCCCTAGTAGATTTTAGATGAGGCTACTGAAGGTTTAACCACATTCATTGCAAAAAAATTTTGGTTTAACTGTTATATTGTAAATGACATGTACATTTATATACTGTAAATTAACTGTAATTCAGGATGCTAGTAGAAATCATTACCCCAGTGGGTTATAGAATAACTCTCTGGCTAAAACAAAGGATCTTATTGCTTTTTGGTGATTAATTTTTGATCTAAAAGCCAACAGTTTCCTTCTGACACTAGAATATCCAGCCTCTATACAATATGTTATTAAGCCCTTTGGAATTTATTTTTATACTCTTTCTTGCCTTGAAGCCTCTGTGCTTAAGCTCCAGGGTTTTCTGACCCTGTCTCAGCTATGGTTGCAGTTCCAGCAGTAATAGAAACCTCTATGCTCTGTGCTTATGCATTACATAAGTGAAAAATATCCTCAGTTTTAACAGTTTCTCACTCACATTATCTGTTCTAAATTTAATCCATCTCAGAACCTGAATACATTGCTGTCAGGAAAAGCGTGTTTGCTACTTTATTGTTTTGGAAGGTTGTCTTTTTAGTCAGCCTGCCCCTTCAGTCAGCTGTAACTCTAAACTATTCAATATTGATAAGACTTCGCAATTTTGGATGTAGTTGAGAGGCCTTTGCTTAAAAAGAGCAGATCTGCCCTTGTGAGTCTGGAATATGTGCTACAAACTTCAGTGGATGTTCACAAGCTAAAGGCTAGGTTAATATCAGATTGCATTCTTTGGTTTATTCTACTGATCCATTCTACAGATGGATTAATTGGATTAAATCCTGTGTGTTATTGTAGCATACGATTAACAACATTGTAGTAGTATCCCTCTGTAATTTACCCAAAAGCAGAAGTTCGTCCTATGGAATGGTAATATATGGAAGTGTTTTAGTTTTAATTGTAATAGAAAATGTTTTCATTAATGTTCAAACTCAAGACCAGACCACCAATATCTCTATAGCTTTACAGCTATGTGGGCTTCAAGCTTTTAAGTTGACAACTGAGGACCCTTTTTTTTTTTTTTTTAAGTATATATTTACGGTACTTGAATACACTTTGTTTTACAAGAACACTTGCATAAGCAGCTTGTTCTCCTTTGAGGTTTTCACTAGCGTTTGGAGTGAATCTGATAATTTCTCCAATTAAATTATAAACTTCATTAGAGATCAGGAAAGCAAAGGAAACTTAGGTATTTATGAGCATGTCAATTTATCTTTAACTCCCAAGTGCAATTAGCTTTTTTAATATATCTACTACAGTATGTCACTAAAGAAAATCATCTTTCATTTTCTGTAAACACATCTAGAATCATCAGGAACTGAAATAATTAGATGGTTACTGTGTTCATTCACACACTAGCAGTCTCCAATGGTTTACTCAGGACAGGTGTCCTGGGCAGGTTTACTGCTGCCCATGGTCAAATAATACATTTCCACCCTCCATCCTAGTGACGTAAGTCTTATCAATCAGCTCAGGCAAACTGGCCTCAGCCTTGTAGTGAGACAACGGGTAGTAAGACAGTAGAATCTGGAAGGCTGACTAGGTCTTTAATTTCTGCTGTGCACATTTGAAGCTAGTGGATTTAAATCACTAGTGAATTTCACTAGTCACCATTGCTCATTAACATTTGATTTTTTTTTTTTTGGTCCATTTTGCAAGATGTCAAGTATTTCTTTACTGATCTCCCTCAGCTGTCTTTCAAGGACATTCACTATCTTGCAGGATCTATGTGTTTGAGGAGAGGAACCAAGCATTTTTGTAGTATAATTCATTTTGTCACTGAACATTAAAGAAGTAGAGATGAAAATCCTGAGGAAAGAAATGAAAAATTTTCCTTCTGTATTACTTTGGAGTACAACGTATGCTCAAAAGTTATCAAAAAAAATCTTTTTGAATAAATTCAGTGATTTCCGTATCTGGCAAAAACTTTCTTTCCTTTAAGCTTTTTATTTCAAAATAGTTCAACTTAATGCAAACAGTAAAATAAGCTTAAAGATCTCCTGGCTCATATAGCCAAATGATTCCTGGCAGCAGTATGTCCTTCAGGTTAAAGTTAAAGCATGCAACATATTGTTATGTTAAAAGTTTAGAATCTCTCAACTACTTCTCCAGTGACAGGAACTACGAGTATTGAGGGGTTTTCTGTTTTGTTGTTGTGTTTTTTTTTTTTATCTTAACATACTGATCTAGAAATCAAAGGGCTATTTCTTTGTGATAAAATGCTGCCTTCAAATCTCTGTAATGACAAAGGTGTATGAAGATAAAGGATCTCCTTTATGAAACATATCCTGAAAAATATAATTGGCTTTAAGGGTTCCTCCATTGGTGGTGTTCCTCCTGCAGCAGTGTCGTAGGTGGTCTGGAAATGGAGAGGGAGCACTGTGCCCTGTATTCTCTGGGCAAGGAAAGTAGAGTAATCCTCCACATCTCCTTCCAGGAAACTTTTGCAGAGACCAGCAAGGAAAATCATACGCGGAATTAGCAAAACATACTCTGTCACTCTAGTCTTGAAGGGCTATGTGGTAAGGAGCATTCTGCCTGCTTTCCCAGTGGCAGTCTGGCATAAATAACCTGGGATCCCTTCCACCACTACCAGTATGGTGAGATTACCCACCGTTATTTTTGTCCATTTCAGTAATATGCTGAGGATCTGTTTTTTCCTAGATACTCATCAGCATATGGAGTGTCACAGAAGATAGTAGTTGAACCCAGAATACTCACGTGCTTTTTCTTCACGCAGCTGATATTTATCTCTCTCTGTTAATCTTCTTGTTAGTTGTAACAAATGAGCCATCATTCAGCTGTGATTTATGTAAATATTTGAAACTAAGTTAACTTTTTTGCCTTCCCACTTTTTTCCTCTAGTACTGCACCCTAGAAAATGTTGTGTATCATTTCCTATTGTGTATAATATGTTATATGAAATTAAGTATTGAAATGAGAAACCAGGCCTGATACTGATTTCAGATGCTATTCTGTAAATCAGGAATAATTTCAGTGAAGTTAGTGGTATTAAACTGATCGGTTTCAAATGCATTCACATAAGAGCAGGATTGAGAGAGAGGAAGGAAAAAGGAAAGGAGGGAGGGAGGACAGAAGAAGGAAGCTATCCTGGATTCTATTTAAAAACACGCGCACACACACACACTCACACACACACACAGAGAAAAAGCCAAACCCCCCAGTCTTTTTATCCTCTGTTAGGTTGAGATAATAAGGCAGATGTAAATCAGGACAGTTTTGCTAATTTCAGGGGAAGTGCAGTGTCACACAGAGACACCAATTCAGAAAACTTATAAGTGAATTAACAAAGGCCAAATTCTAATAGTCCCATTCAACTGAATTGTTACATGGGGTCTTTGAGAGCTCTTCCTTTCTTTCACTTCTGAGTCCATCTCTGGGATTAATGGGCCTCATCAGTACTAGTGAACCATACATAAAGAAAATCATTATTATTACTTCATCACAGAGGGCCATAGTGCAAATGAGTCAGCAAAGATCCTCAGTTAAACATAGATAAGACATCTGGGCTGAACTGGGCTGAACAACAGCCTAAGTTTTTGACACCAGTTTATTCTATTTTCATAGAACATAATATTGCATATGAACAGTAGGAACAGAGCTACAGAAAGAAACAGGAGTGCTATGAATTTAGCATGCAAGACCATGGTAATGGAAAAGGAGAAGAGGGGGTCACACTGCAGGCAAAGCTCCCCAGAGAAAGCTTGGCTGCTGACTTCCTTCTGGAAAGCATAATGTTAGCTGCAGCCTTTTGCAGGAGAACATGCTTTATCCTGGTTTGCTTCATGGGACACTGAGAAGCGAAAGGATGCTGGATGGCAAAAGCTATACTAATGACATTAAGAGAGAAAAGGAACTGTAAGAACACTTTGTTGAACTACGACTCCTGTATAAAACCACCTGAAATCAGACCTCAGCACACAGAGTCCTTGGGGCCTTAAACTCCTGTCCTTTAACAGCATCTGGTTCTTCACACAAAAGTACATCCAGACTTCTAGCAAGTAGCGGTAGCAATCAATAAAAAAATATCTTGTTGGTATCTTGTTGGTTTTGTGCTGAAAATACTGCCATACTCACTTAGAAGTAACATAGTTATACTACACTGATGCTTATATTGACATTTCCAGGCTGATCCACACTATTTTAGCATAAGCCTAAAAACAAACATGAATATTCCAAGATGAGGCTGATAAGCCATAGCTACATACTGTGCCTGCTGTGGGTTAAGACTGAGTAGGCCTTGGGACATACTATGGATAATGCAACACGTACCGAACTAAACCACATCCCAGTGCTGGAGGGCTGTTTTCCAAAGTTTGCTTCTTTGAGCTCTTGGGTCTCTCCTCCTGACTCCGACTGTTGTGCGAATGTCAATAGTTGTCTGCTTCTTCCTTGTAAACTCCCTGGAAGACCTCATGACCAACTGATCAAGTCCTCAGTTTCTTTTCATTGCCATCCTTAAATCCATTTTTGTCTTTGTAAGAGCTATGCAGAGTGCCTTTCCTCTCTACCATGCAGTATTCCCACTTCCACCCTATCTCCCAGTAGTGTGTTGGCCTAAAATATGAGCCAGTATCTGATATATTAAGATTTATAAATTACTTTGAGATACACTTTTAAAAGATTGGTAGAAGAGCACAATGGATTGTTATTATCTGTCTTCCCTGTACCATCATTCATAAAACAGGCATATAATGGGAGTATTGGTACAAATGTTAATGATAGAAGTGCTGTCCCAATGACAGAAGGACATAATGGTTCATGTTTAACTGCCATCAGCATTTCTGTTGCATTGCACATTAAAACCTATTAACAACCAAAAAGATAAAATTTGGTTACAATAAGGATACATACATTGAGATATGCATCTTCACACTCAACTAATTAGTTGCCACTGACTGTTTTCACTTTGCTCAGTGACATGTGGTATATAAATCATTACAATATGTTAAATGCAAATGGTTGGTAATAGGGTAACCATCTGCTCTCTGTTGGAAAGTTTGCAGAGGAATATAGTAAGCTGTACTTCTGATAATGATGCTAAACTCACATCCCTGAAATACCAAATATCTAAAAACAGCTGCCTCCGCTAATGCCAACATTACTAATATGTCTCTTACCCTTTTCATTTTTGCAACTAAACCACATATTGTAAGAGGTAATTTTGTTCTTCAACATGAACTTGACTTCAAGGCTAGAGCCTGTAACAGCAATATGAACCATCATATCTCAGAGCCTGATCTTTTTCTCACATTGTGTTGAGTGCTTTTGAACAGCCAATAAATAATCAGGCTGCCCACTCTTCTCAGGACATCTTTTCTTCCACAAATATAATTAAACTCTCTCTCTTCCCTAACCCCTGCTGCCAGGCCCTTTTCCAGGAATGACATTATTTTGTAAGTGATAGATTGTTGGCACATTGCTGTCTGATAATGTATTACACTAGACACCATCAAAGATAGCCTTACATCTAGTAATCTGCCATGCCCTATGAGTATTAAAGATCACCACTGCAAAGAGGGATCAATTATTTTACCACAGACATGTATTATCAGGGGCTGTCACATACCTTCCTAATGAGCATCACTGGATACCCAGGTGACACGGTAATGCATTGGAAAATTAGTAGTGGGACAAGAGTGAAGGACTGCCTGCTGAAGTTGAAGCTATGCCTTCAAGCTACCTCCTTTTCTCCTTACCCATCCAGTCATCTGCTGATCAGGGTCACTATCACACAGTGCTTATATATGCTGTCTCCCACATCAGTAATATATTGCATTATCACCTTTCAGTGAGATTAATATGTTCACATACTGAATTTCCAAGTTGTGGCTCTCAGCACTAAAGAAATCTAGGAATTAATTCAGCTCCCATTGACTGAAAGGAAAAGAAGTTTGTGATTTTGTCAAAGTCAGATGCTAGTGCTGCTGGGAGTAATTATCAGAAACTTTCTTAAGCCACTTTGGGAGGGAGGGGTTGGTGTTTGTTTGGGGGGTTGCTTGCAGTGTTATCGTGTCTGATTTAAGACTGTGCTTCTAGGGAATCGGCTGCAGCGGCAGAGGCTGCAGGAGTGCTCATTAGACCCGCAGATTCTGCCTCCCTGGATGAATTACACAAAAAGACGCTTGCTCTACAGGGTCTCAGAAGCCTGCAGTTTTGCGTATGTGTGCTGTCCCGCAAAGCTATCCAAGTTTAAAAACACGTTAAAGATATTTTTGTACTAAAACATTTTCCTTTGTTGTCTTGCATGAAAAGAAGAGCTGTCTGAAGGCTGCACAAATTTGGTGACTCCATTTTGATTCCCAGTGAACACTTGCCTGATTCAAAATGGGGTATCTGCACTTTAAAGTTATCTAGAGCGTTTAGAGACAGAGCTGGTGTGATGCGCAGCAGTTTCTAATAGCTTAAAGGCATGGTGCCAGCGCTTGGAATTTGATAAGCTGGGGTCTTGAATTGGATTCCAACAATGGTCACAAGTTTTAGGAAGCTCTCATTTTAAATTGCAGGCAGGGGGAAAACAGGATTCTTACTCTTTAATTGTATTAGTTTTATTGAACAGAAGCATTGCTTCAGTTCCCAGAACACTGTATATACATTTTAATGCAAGTTACTAGAGACAGAACAGTAGCAGGACTGTTTATTGTTTCTGACTTTTATATTTGGTAAAACTGATTTTATTCATTTTCCCATTTAACTCTCTAGTGCAGTAAGACTCTGTAGACTTTGGAATGGTGTTTACCAAAGTCATTAGAAGCATATTCATTTTAATTTCTTTGATTTGTTTACACTTCTGCAGTGCTTTTGTTTAGGCCTATTCAGAGAAGCCAAGCCAAGCCAAGCGAACATGAACCACAACCTTACTGATACTTTTGTACAGGATGGGGAACATTAAATTCACTGCCTCAGTAGAGCTTTATTTGATGCATACTTCTAGCACTTGCTATGACACTAATGCCTTGGAAACCGGATGCTTCCCATCCTTTTTTTATTTGGGGTGGGGGTGGGGGGGATTGCTGTTGTTACCTTACTTGCCTTGGCTGTATTTTTTTAGCCTCATCACATTTTAATTGGCTCTAGATCTTCTCATTTTATTTATTGAACTGTGGGCCAGTTCTCCCTTACTTAGAACTAGGATTGTTAAACCCTTTAGCCTTGTAAGCACAATCAGGAATTGTTTTGAAAAAATATTTTAAAAAATTATCCTGCCTCCCCCACCTCCTCCTCAGTCAGCGCACAGCACAGACAGCTCTCTTGACCTTCTGTACCGCAGGAGAGGAACAGGCGGGAACAGGGTGCAGTGATGGCAGTTGGGACAGGGAGTAGATCCGCAATGTGAGAAGGCGTCTGTTTGTTAGAGTGACCCACTTTGGGAAATCCTCCTTCCCTCCTCCCCCACCATACCTCCAGCTGCTCATTTCTCACTGTCTTCACTTGTCTTTTTGGTGATCTTCACTCCTTCAGTTGTACCACGTGGGGAGTCGCTGTCTGCATTGTGGTGCTGACAGAAGGAATGGAAACCTTTGCAGAAGAGGCAAAAATGAGAAGCAGAGGAGAGGGAAAGGACAGAACATCTCAATTTACAATGAAAAACCAAACCTATTATTCTTTGTCAATGCAGAAGATTGTTTATCATTTAACAGGCTTCCTAGAATATACTTTGTTTATGGAACCATGTCTCCTTTCCTTTGAATGCTCCTGAAATAATTCTTCCAGTAGGACAACAAAACAGCAAGGAGACAGTTATTTTTTTAATCACTCCTGTCCCCTGGAATTGCCAGTCTGACAGCCAGGGCAGCACTCTGCCCTTTTCAACATAGGAAGAGAACTAAAAGATTGGAAGCTGTGGTTCCAGAATTGTTTGTAACAATTATTAATGAGCTAAATATCAAACCATCTGAGTGCCATTAACTGCTAATATTCAACTACTGAAAATGTTTAATGCAATGCACAAGCTAGATCTCAAAAAGTGATTTTCAACTCCCTTTTTTAGTTGCTTATTTTCTGGATAGTGACTAGAGAAATAGAAACAGAAGAGAACAGGGAAAAGTAAAGACTTTTTATTTGTCTTCTACTGCAGCTATGTCAAAAGAAAAGGAATTTTAACACTGAAAAGTCCTTACACACCCAAACAAGATCATTTTGATTTTTGAGGCCTTGCTCACATTATTTTACCTTCACAACAGTTAGTCACTACAGAAGTAACCCACAGCTTGGTGACCCTTTCCTAGGTCAGTCCTCTCATGTACATGACATGCCTTCTTTCTTAAACTTACAAGTATCTCGTGGTTTAGATTTGGTGTCTTAAAATATTGGACTTTTGTTTTCTACAGATACAGAAGTCACTACATTGAGAGATGAAATTCTGATATATCTCTTCATTCCAGTGGCTAACTTTGGAGAATAATACAGACTTTGGATTTTGTGATTTATGTTTTTTTTAAGGCTTCATAAAATATATGTGCTTTAAATAGGAGAGATGTAGTAGAGGGATACCACCAGAATGACAAAGGGTTATATGTCTTGATCCCAAAGGTAGGTGAAGTGTATATTTTCAATATCATTTCCTCACTGTATGGTCACACCTAGAATTTGACTAACAAATGCACAGTCAGTGTAGGGCTGACAGGCACTCTGTCTGTGAGTTGTGAAATGGAGAGCTGACCCTATGCTCTCTCTAAAGGCTTCAGAGAAAGAGCAGCAGATTAGACTTTTGGAGGCATTTGACACTTGAAGTGAAACCACCTAAAAATAGCTTTGAATGCTGACTTTTGGAAAAAAATGGGTTTTTTTGTAAATTTTGATTGTGTTTTATTATACCAGGGCTTTTGAAGAATCCCTTGCAGGTATTAGGTCAGCCATGAAAGGAATTACTCCCAGGAAAAGGTTCTGCAATTTACAGTGGGATGAGTGTATGCTGTAACAGGACAGAGGCCTTTTTTGAGAGTTGTGCAAATATTGCTGCAATACCAATTGTAACTATTATAATTAATAAAACATATAGTTCAGTCTCAACACCCTGTATACAACAGCTTCCCCATAACTCATGAGATAACACAAAATATGTATGTTTTAATATCTTCATATGCTTAGCACATTTTAAAAGAAAACAGGTTTGAAAATTCAGCTGCTATAACTACATTAGGCAAGCATTAGACAGGGAAGGAATTGCCTTGAGGAATAGGTGATACTTCATCCTAAGAGACCTGCAGGCAGCAGCCAAGGGCACTTGTCCTGCCTTGTAGCTGCATGATCAGGTGCCATATGACTATGTGATGGGGACTATTGTCAAGGGTACTGTCCAAGTCCTCAGTCTATGATGCATTTCTCTCAAGGGAAATCTGCATCTGTTATGTACTGAAACCTTTTTCTTTTCTTTTTTTAACAAGTTCTTTAGAGGCAGTTGGGCACCTGAAAACCCAAAGATTATCACTGAAGGGGTAGAACTGACACAGAACACAGGAGTGATATAGAATAAATGGAATGAAAGTGTTGTATTCTTAAAGATACAGTCAAACTTTGTTACTAAAAGTCTGGACAGCTGCCAGAAGCTTGTTCCCTATGTGATATGATTATATGGCCACTAAGTCATTTGGTTTAGCCAATTTGCTCTATATCATATAAATCTGTATCTGTCATAAAATCCACAAAGTTCTGCCCTTTTCTCTCTTGAGGTTTTCTTCCCAACATGAAAGCCAAGCACAACTTTAACAAGGTCTAAGGGCCATATTTAAGTGTTGTGTAATACTCTCCTTTTGGCTTGTGTAGGTCAACAGGAGGAGATGCTGAGAGGATATAGGGGCAGACAAGGAGAGACATCGAGCAGTAATTGTGGGAACAGGAGGTCATGACTGCTGTGGGCACCATCCTAAATCCCAGTGGGACTGTCTGCTTCCTCCTCCTGGGCAGCTCTTGCAGTGTTTGGGAGAGAGAACACTAGCACTAAAGCATGTCAGACACATACATCAACTCCTTCAGCCCCAAAGTATTGCTTATGGAAATACTTCCCAATAAAGTAGCTATTATCCTTTTTGTTTGATTGATTTTTTGCTTTATTCAGGAGGTTTCTGATAATTATGCACAACCTCATTAAGGATAAAGTCTCTGTGTCATGCAGGAGTTCTTGTTAGGGTCATCCCTTGTCTGTTCTTACCTGCCAGGTCTTCAGGATAAGTCCCTCTTCCTTTAGCTGGCTGGCAACACTCTGTCAGAATTCAGACAAAAAAACAGTTTGTTCTGAACAGCGGTCTCCTTTGGTCCATGGTCTAGAGAATATTGTAATGTAGGGAAGCTATTGTTCACCTTCTGACTGCACCCCAAATGGGATACTGTCCATGGTCAGTCTTCCTAGATCTACTCCTCATAATACACTGCTGCCTGAGAGATGGGTGCTGATAGACATCCCTGCGTTATTAGTGACAACTTTTTTTTTTTTCTTCAAATTTGGGATCTTCCTCTAACTGCATCAATTAGTTGTCTAGTATTGTTCATAGAGATGTGATTTTTATTTGTTTATATCTATTTAAATTTGTTATTGTATTTCCCAGTCAGCTCAAATTTTCTTTGAGAACAGAAACAGCCTCTACTTTTCCATTGGAGTTTGAGGCTGAGGGAAGCCTGCACAACATTTTGGAGGAAAAGGAAAAGACTTTATAGGATTTTAAAAGCTAGGTTAGGCAAGATTGCAAAGGTTTATATTTCAGTATAAACATATACTGATTGGTTTTGTCAGCAGTATTTCACAATATGCTTTCCCCTATGACAGCCTTAAATTATTCATAACCCGCAATCTATTCCTTAAATTTTCAGTTATAGTGGTTTCCTGGTGGGGGCCATAGAAAAAGAAGGGAAATATTGATTTGAAACATTTAAAATATAAATGAAGTTGTTTAGTTCTTCTAGTACATGGAATATTATAGTCACTGGATCAGATTCAACCTCCCAGCATGTCTCTTTTCATAGACAGCAAAAACATGTTCAACACATCTCAGTGGACAGTGCAGTTCAGCTCTAGCCTCCTTCTGAAAATTCTTTGATTTACCCAGTATTTATTAAAAACAAACACGAATAATAAATGTTTTGGTGCACTTGAAGACTAAAAGGGATCACTATTTTGTTTTAGTCTGACTTTAGGTCAGAACCTTAAGACTTTGGTTTGAAAGTATAAGTCCTTTGTCACTTCAATTTATGGAATAATATCAAAGCAATATCATCAGCCCCATTTTACAGAAGATGACTTACACAAAGTCTCTTGTCCAGCGTCACATGCAAATTTGGGGTTAGGGCAAATATTAAACCCAATGACAGAGCTTTTCTTTGACATTGGGGGAAAACTGGTCAGTGTTCATGGTGGTACTGCCATGGATAGGCACACCTGCATGTCCACACATCTCACCTACTCTCTGCTCCAAGGCCAAATGACAGAAGCCAGATCTCCTCTTCCATTCCCCATCTGTGAGCTGCTTCCCAGCTGCATCTCATAAGTGAATAGGACCATCTAGCTCTGGCCGCCCAGCACTTAGAAGACCAGGTCATCCATTAGGAGCCATAACCATAAACCATCTGTTATTTACTACATTCAGATTTATCTTTGGTAAAAAGCTATTCTGTTTGACCCATGATTACAATACATCTCGATCCTTCTAATACCAAAGAACATTTGTAGTTTTCCCATCCTTGAATAATTCCACTGACTTTAATAACATGTAATAAAATGTTTGTAGACTCTAGATAATTTAATGGCTTAGGCTTAACAATAAATAGTGTCTAATTAAACAGTAATTGTGGTATTTTGAAAAAGAAAACAAACTTTTTACTATACAGACAAAGCCAACTATTGAAATACAGTAAGCAAAAGAATTGTTTTCCCAAATTAAAAGTGAGAACTTTATTTCCTGAATGGTTTAAAATTAGTTATACCAACAGGGCTAGAGATAGGATGATCCAGTAGTTCTTTTTCAGTATCTAAGTTACTTATGGGATGCTATGTTGCTTCTGGCATACTTCAAACACAAAGCATGGACACAAACTATTCACTTTTCATCTAGTTTTCTTTTCCTCAGCAGCAGAAGGGATTAGGATTTTTGGAGTGTAAATTATTCACAAAAGAAACTTCTGTCAGGGATGGCTGAAAGTATCTTCAGAATTCAACCCACGTCCTTGACTAATTTTTTGAAACCTCAAAAAAGGCATGATTTTTCCTTTGGAAATGTTTTTGTTCAAAAAATTGTGAAAAATAATTTCTAAAAAGGGATTTAAAACCTGAAAATAAAACTACACATTTCATTTGACACAAATGATTTTTCCCCAGTTTTTTTCAGTTCAGGCAGTGAACTGAAAAATCAATTATTCACACAGCTCTACTGGCAAATAATTCTTATCATAATAATTCCAGAGGGAATTATACTGTGACAAGGAGCTTATGTTGTATGGAATTTAGAAGTTAAAAAATTGAGGCTATTGTGATAAACAATGAGAAATGTTCTGTTCAGTTTTGTCACTTTTCTCTTTCAATTTATGACCTCCAATCTAAATGAAAGTAAAAGAGAAAAAGGAAAAAAAGAGAAGAAAAAAGGTCTATGTCTTCTAAAGTGCATTTGGAATGTCTATTTTGGTAATAATAATAATAAGCCAATTCCCAATTATTTCAGATGGAGCTGAGTCCTAAGCATTCTGAAAATCAGATCTAATGTAACTCAAGAAAACACCAGAACTAAACCACTTTTGAAATATTTAGTCAGATTCTTTTGTTCTGAACAGTTATACTGCCCTTTGCTTTGATAGTTTATTCATAAATATCTTGGGTCACACTCCAGAAAAAGAATTTATGTGCCTTATGCCTCATAATTATCCCTAGAATTAAAGCTCAGCAACATAATTTTCCAAAAGGAGATCAATTACCCTGCCCTTGTAGTAAGTGCTTTCTACTTCTTGGCCTTTATGAGAAGCATCAAGAACAGGTTATTGCAGGACAAGTCAGATAACAATATCTGGGATGTTAGAGCTCTTGCAAGAACAACCTGACAGGTATACTTCCCTTTTTTGGGGAAATGTGCAAAATCCACAGCAACGGCAGTATTGCACAGGGAGAGAAGTGATTCAAAGTCCTTAAACTTGGGTAGTATCTAGAGGTAATATCAACAATAGCCAGCAGAACACTGCGGGGAACAGCAGGACAACTTCTACCTGTGTACAAAGGTGCCCTTCAAAGTGGTAGCAGTGACGATTCCTGGGCCATGATGATTCTGTACAGATGAGAAACAAAGTGAAAGCCTAAGAGGAGGAATATTGAGTCAGTTTTCAGAATCAAGTGTTAGTACCAGGCTAGACTGTATATTTATAATTCAAAAATAATTCAAATATTTACTGTTTTAAAATATCTATCCAGAGTACAGGCCACAAAATCATATGCCAAAAGTTCTAGTGTCTGCAATAGGATTCTCAAAAGAGAACAAAATGATTTAAATTTCCTCTAAGCCTTCAGCTATCCCAAGGGTTTCCCTAAATCTCCTGTCAGTGCCTAGACATCTCATAGTGACATTGATTGAAAATTAAAAAGTGCTTTTACCAATGTTTCTTTACCTCTGCCCCAAAAAAGAGGAAAAAAAGGAAATCTGATTTTGAAGTACATTTCTTTTTTGAAGCGTTTCAGTCCTAAGCTTTTTAGGGACTTTTAGGTTGTGCATTACTATATTTATCACTGGGACTTTGTTCTTTTTATGTGTTTTTTCCTGGTACACCTGGAGCAAAAGGTGGCCAAAATATGTAGCAAAAAAAAAAAAAAAATCCCAAGAATATATTCAGTTTTCCTTTTCTCTTTGGAGAAAAGCTTTACTTCTGTCTAGTTGCTTTCCAAGAGATGTAAGTGGGGTCTTACAACCAGCTGCTTGAAGCTTTGATGCTGTCTCCTAATCCTTACTCTGACTCTGCTTTCCTGGCACACGATACACATTTCTCTCCATTCCTGTAGGAGCGTGCCCAGACTGGCCAGGCAGATAGATACATTCATAGGAACTACGTGACTTTCACTGAATCAAATGCTCAGCATTTGAACTTTCCTTTCTCTAACAGGAACCTAAGCAGATGATTCTACTTTGCATTTGTTTTTTTCTGAGTTATGACTCATTTTCTTCTTAGAAACAAATCTTCTCCTGGCTTCTCTGTGTTTGTTTTAAAAGGGAGGTGGAATTCTCCTCAGGGTTTTGTTGGACATGTAAAATCCTCTCTCCTTCAGACATAAACTTAACATAAGAGCTTAAAAGCAAAATTGGTCACAGCAGATGCCTATCAGAGGGCAAACAGGACAGAGAACGTTCCTCACTAAATGTGCACATGGGAAAGGCCTTCCCTGAACACGCTGAAGTTTTGTTACTGACTGCAGTTGGAATGGGACTGAGCTGTTAACTGCTTCAAAGCTATCAAAGGGGTCTCATTTTTTCAAGTGAAAATCAGTGTCCAAGAGCATGGGAATGGCCTTGAGGCCATATTCTGCATCTCTTCTGTACCTATAGGCAGGAATCTTGCCCTGCCTGCCAGTGCACCTGCACGAAGGGCAGCTGGAGCCAGTTTCAGTGCCTCCAGTCCTCACCGAATGCAAAGGAGGACAGCAGCAGCAGCAGCATGGATCTGTGCTCCCCTCCCTGGGGATCATCATTTTAGGGTTTATATTGACTGCTCCTGCTAGGAGTATTTCGGAGAGTACCACAAGGCATCATCCCTCTCGCTTGGAGGCAATCCCTTACAGCTCAAACACCACTCTTCTGTATATACCGTCACTGTAGCAGTAACTACTAGGGGCACATTCTAGCCTTTAAATGGCTTCTTAGGAGGTCTCTTAAACAGAAATGCCTAAAAATGTATTGAAAAGAGCAACATATGTACTGCTTCACAGAGCTGGTTTCCCTGGTGTGGAATTCTGAACACACCATGGATATTTTTATGCTGCTTTTCGCTATTATGGTCCTTAAGAAGTTATAGAAATCAGTACGAAATTAACCTTGCTTGTTTCTCGTGTAGCAGGAATGCTGTTCCCCTGGCAATGGTTCACAAAAATACTTTATTCCCTGTTGTGACACAATAGGTGCTACACTGTGACTCTTCCACAAGCTGACAAAAGTAAAGACATTACTGCTTCAGCCAGGTCTGTCCAACATTAATAGTTAACACAAATTTGTAACAGTTCACTTGGGTTATCTCTGCATGTGAGAAAAAAAATTTCCCACTGCAGAGAGTTAGGTAAAGTTTTTGAATGGTATTGTAAGCATGTCCACTTGGATGGTAATTTAATCTCCACAATCTTAGACCTCCCACACAACAAATTGTTCCTTTTCAGTGGTGCGCTGGGAAAAAGAATTCAGGGTACCAGCTGGCAGCTAATACTGTGGAATGCTACTTACAAATAAAGACAGAAAGTTTGCTGTAATCGCTAGCATCTTAGAGCAGCTTTCTTGGGATTGCTGCTGAGCAGATGTAAGACTGTCAAGTATTATAATACTTAATTTAATTAATATGAAGTAATAATTAAATTAAAACAAAGAAATTGGTTTCACAATAAAGTTAAAAGTGGTGACGCGCATTAACCCAGTGCCAGGAAATTCAAATCTAATGTTCAGGTTTGTATCAGGATAAAAGAGAAAAGGAGAGGAACACTGAATCTCAAAGACTTTTTAACTTTTGCTGTACAAGTTTGTAAGCTATAAAACTTTGTAATGATATAATGCATCTTTCTTCTGATATAATTGTGTAACATTCTTAAGAATCTAGCAGGCTGTGGTACAAGCTTCAACAACTATTTTGATATAGTGGCATCTATCTATTACAGTGATTAAAAAGGATATGTGGATAGGATATCTATTGGTGTGTTTTGTCTTGCTGGTGATTACTTTCTCTCCAATAGGTGGATGGCAAACTAAGGCTGGCTAAGCAGAACATTAGACAGCAACAAAAAAAAATCAACAAAACCTTAAAAAACATTGCTCCATCATAGCAAAGAAAAGTAGCCAAATCTCAGTCAGCATGCCTATCTTTTTTGCAGCATCAGACAGGTAATGACAAGGTACTGCTGAGCTCATTACATTATTCCAGCTGATGGAGACAGAGCTGCGTTTTTGTCTTAATAACCAACCATTCTCCAACATGATTCATAACAGTATGGGCAGTTGAGGAGTACAGTATTCACAGGTTTTTACCCTCTTCCAGTTATTCTTGATATTTAGAATGAACCAATTAAAACATTTTTGAGACATCATGACCACTCATAACGTCTAAGCACTGTAGTACCTCTGCAATAGACATGTTTCCCACCCTCCCATCCCACCCCATCATGCATACAAGAGATTATTGTGTGAAATACAGCAACTTAGTAGATGTGAATCCAATGAGAAAGAAGGAGAATTTCTAGTGAGAGAGAAGGAAAATTGTAACACTGAAGTATTCAGAGTTTATGTCCGCTGCTTTTCCTCTATTTTTCAGCAGTAATGTGGGATCCTACCAAATTAATCATTAGCCATAAATGATTAGTGGAAGAAATTGTGGTCATTCATCTTAATAGGAGACTTTGCTTCCTCTCAGAGAGAGACATGACTGAATGACATGACATGAATGGTCCCCAGTTTTGCCATCCTTCAGGTAGATAATAAAACCTTCCCATTTCTGAAGTTAAAGGGTGGACCGAAACAGACAGTGCAGAATACCAGCAGCCTATCTTCCCAGCAGTGCGGTCCCTGCAAGCACATCACACCTGGGCTCCTTTTCCTCCATTGATTCCCGGTTTCCATCCCCTGCTCGTTCAAGATCTCGGGTCTGCCATTCAAAATGATGAAAAGATTATCTGCCATTATCTTAAACTCATCTCTAAAAATACAGCCACCAAGCCTTGGATAATATGGGTAAAAGTTGGAGACGAATTAGGCCGCATTTCAGACAGTGTGAACTAATGCAATTTCATTGATTCTAATGGAGCCAGACAGATTTGCATCAGTTAAGAATCTGGCAAACTGCGTTCACGGGTGAAATTATTTGTGGAACATGCGGCTGGCAAACTCTAGCAGATTTTAAAGCCACCCTCTTACTGACACATTTCCCTGAAAACTAATATCTCTGAAGAAAAAGCAAAAATGAGTATTTGGGAAGGGGAAGGAATAGATAGTTCTCTATCGTGTCTAAAAACAGCTATTTTCAGGCAGATTTATTTCAGCTTTGACACTTAGATACTGTAATGATTAGCTTTATAGAAAAATAAAGACTCAGAATCTGAAAAAGACATAGGAATATCATTTCGGTTGTTCTACCACTGGAGAATTTTCTTACTCCATTCAAATCAACAAAGTCCTTAAATACATTTGTGGGTTCTCAGCCTTAGATATTCAGTTTAGGATTAAATTATATATGCTCTAATTTTCTTTCCTGAATTGTATTGTTTTATGACACAGACACCTTAAAATCTATTCTTGAAATTATTTACAAGAAAATGTGAAATAAAAACTAGAAAATTAATTTGGCCATTTCAATTGCCTAGGTGTATCTAAGTATTTAATATTAAGAATAGGTATTCTTAATGTGCTAAACAGAAATGACTCTGAATTAACTGTTCTCTTCTACAAGCATAGTTGGGTTGTTTTTAAACCGCTTATTACTGACCTAAGAGACCGAAGTAACTGAAGATTTTCTGATCTGTTGGTAAAGTGTCTTCTTAATTTTTGTAGTGTTTTTTTTTTTTTTTTTATCTAGCATACAAGCTAGAACAGTTTCAAATGCTTAGATACGTAGGTGTTTTAAAGAAGTTTAATAGATCACTGCCTCCTCTTCTTTTCTGTTTGAGTTCTAAGTGTTGTTGTTCTAGCCTGTAAACATTTTTAGTTGCCTCTCTCCTTTTTGTTTTAAATGATGTCATCGAGTAAACTAACATATTTCAGAGATATTTACAATTTGTTTGGTGACAGAAAGTTAAATATCTTAAGAGATTTCATTCTCTAATCTAGAATTTTCCTTGAAGTGGGGGTTATTGTGATGAGCAGGAAGGCTAGCATATCTGAGTGTTTTGGCCACTTTTTACCGGTGTAAAAGTTTTTTTCAGAGGTAAATGAGGCCTGATACTGAAATCTTTAAAAAGTCAATATAATTTTTTTAAAGAGAACTTTACCTTCATAGAGACCAAAGGATCCAGCTTCTGAATCCTCATAATTTGCTGCTCTTTTTAATTTTAATTTAGTATTTGAATTGGCCAACTACTTTTTTTTTCACTTGCCGGTGATAATTTATAATCATAAAAAAACCAGCTTTTGTGGGATTGCAGTTTCATGAAAGAGAAAAAGAACTCTTTCTCAAACCAATAACTGCTATGCTGAATTTAATGCCAGGTATAAACCTCTCAAAGCAGAGAATTAAAAGCAAATGCTAGCATATTGCCAAAAGACTACCTTATTTCTGTAGTAAAAGTACTCAAAGGAAAAAGCAAATGATAAAGTTAAGAATTTCATTGCAATCTCTGTTCATCATTGCTATGTAAAATCTGTTGAACAGATAAACTTTGTAATACGTTAGGAAATCCCCTTTTTAATGCCTGAAAGCTATTATTCAATATGACGTCTCAGTGGCTTTTACTGTATATTCTTCAGTTCTGACAGCAAAATACACCTTTTCAAATCTGTGAATTAAAAATAACATTTGATGGCGCATCTGTTATTCAAAGTCTTTTAGAAATACCAATTCTGATTTTGTTTTTCTGCAAGTTTGTTTTTTCTGCATGATCACTTAAATTTATAATAGTTGTAAACTCCAAAAAATGATAATACTATAGATTGCTCTGTATAAAATTATACGATTCTGTCAACCATGAATCTCAAACATTTTAGAACAGCAAGTATGTTTCCTTAACCATACTTACCAGGTTGAGTAAATGGGCTACAAAAGAGTGAAAAGATTTGCTTCATTAAATGCTTGTCAAAAGTAGGACTAAGGTCTCGGTCATTTGACTCAAGTTTTGGGAGCAGGCTCAGAAGGTGCTTGGCTTTCTTCTCTAGAATCCCAGGCTTTCAAGATTTGGGGGCTAGTTCCTCAGCTACTATAGTTAATGAATCTGTATTTTATAATGATAGCAGAAAACATGCTATCTTTAATTTTTAGATTATTCCAAGTGACTGGAGAATCAGTGTATAGGAGGGTAATCATCAGTTAATGGTAGAAGAGAACATAGTCTCTACCCCTTCACAAGAGAAGGATTAGGGTGCTTGTGGCAGTCTGCCTGCAAGGGGCAGGAGGAAAGGATCAGTCTGCCTTGCAAAGCAGCAAAGCCAAAGGGACCTGCCCCAGTATCTGTTGTTTTCAAAAAGAAAAGACAGTGTATATCTATCAGATAATGTACTAATCAATCAGATACAGGCTGAGATGTAGATCGATCAGAAGTGATCATGTAGTTCTTGCTCATATTGACCAGCATTTACTTTGACGTTTAAATAATCAGAATTTATGGAAATGTTCACTAGTTCACACAATAAATCATAGCAAGATGTTAATATTTAAATTTATCACTTGTGCACCCATATTGTTGGGCAGGCTTGATCCAGGTAGTGGGTAATTCAGTGCCCTGCATGTTTTAGTTCCTGCATGAGTCCTAAAAGTCCTCACTCATATGGGAAAGCAAATTATGCTGCCCTTTTGGACTTTGTTTTCTTTTTTAATTTCAAGCTGTCCAAACTGCTTGAAAGTAGGCCACTGACAAAGGAAAGCAAACATGCTCTCTCTGTCTGGGTTATGTTGTTCCCCACTAGATAAAATATTTTCAGCTGAGGGAGAATAAGAAGCTATTTTCCCCAATTTTCCATACTGCCTGTGGGAATCTAATTCAATTTCCTCCCAAATTTAGCAGTGAAAACTAAACAGTAAAGAATAAAATTGAAGAGCCTTCTGCAAATCTCTGGATTCTAAGGTACTAAGGTGCAGTAAGATTACTGAGCTCTGGTTAAACTTCTTTCTCAGCCACAAAGCTACTTACAGATTTAAGAAGCTTAAAAACCTGATCCAACATTAGTCCTTGCTTTGCAAATGAAAGAATAATATATCTACCTATATAAAGTTATATTTGTTATTATTGATTTTTTTTATCCTTCATTATTGATGTAGCCCCATTCCACAAAGGCATCTTACTTTCAAGGGGAGATTATGACGTATTAGGTAAATTCAGAGAAAAGGGCATGAAAGAAGACTGGTGACCAAATGCATTTCCAAAAATAAACAAATGAAAGAAAGGACACGCATTTCATTACTCTCATTATGGTTCTTTAAAAGGTGCCCATATTTTACAAGCAGACCCCAAGGGTCTCATTCATAATTTCTGGAAAAAGATATAATGCATTTTTAGGCTTGGATTCCTTACACCAACTGTAAATGTGGACCTGAGATATTCATATAGCTCAAAAAATAATGAATTAAAACCAAAGCTGACTTTTCTGCTTCACATGAGCTGGAACATTTGTTCAGTAGACCTACTTACAGCCAGCAAACCATGTCATTTTCTGATTGCCAACTGTCCTTAGTTATTTTGACCATTTTAGCTCAGAACTTCTTCAGACAGATAGTCGCTGCAGTGAGCACTCGTAGTCTAGATTGCAGTGATTATCTTGTTAGCTCTTTTATCCCTGTTCCCCTTGTCTAGTCCTCCATCCTCACAGAAATAAACTGGCCAGCAGTCATTTCATTTCTTTGCAATAGTGCCCTTTTTACTTGTTTTCATCCCCACAAAATCTGCTTCAATAGTAAAGCTATGTAGCCATCTATTAAGCTTTGGATTTTGGGATAAGGACTGGCATACTTGGGGGGGGGGGGTTGACACAACATGGAAAATCCTATGATTTAATGAATAATAATACCCGGTAGACACATGAGGTTCCTGTGACTAAGTGAGCCTCTATCAAAAGATGTTCCACTTGTTAGGTTTAAGGCAAAAACAGACTTAGATATCAAAATATTTTCAGGTTGTTTACCTTGTACATTCAATGGTATAAGAATTTTGCCACTTACCTGTATAGGCTGTTTCTCAAGCTTTAATTAGCTTGTCACAGAGTGACAGAAAAAATATTAAAAAAAAAAAAAAAAGAACAACTAAATATAAAAACACAGAAAAGAATGATTTAGATACAAAGTTAGTTTTATCCCAAGTATTTCATGATATATTTTAAAGGTGACAATATTTTAAACTTTTACTATCTCCTACCTATACCCCTTCCTCCTTCATGGCTGAGGTATCACTTAAAATGTATTTACAGCACAGAATTTCCATCTTTGTGTAGATTACATTAGAAAACTAGATCCACTGGTGAAGCTGCCTCAAGGTCATTAGTAACCTTGAGCAGGATACTGAAGATGACAGCTGTAACACGTTTGATGCCATGCCGAATGTGGCCAAGTCCTTCAGAGCAATGGTAACAAGGTGCTGGAAGTAGCTGCTAGCACTGGGGAGATGACGCGGGCTCCTAATGTCACTAACAATGATTTCAAATTCTTAATGTGGGCAGTGCCTCCGAGGATTACCGGTATGTGAGGATGGTGTTTTACACTGTGTGTGTGCTACGTTGTGTGGAGAGTAACATGAGGAGTAAGCGTGCAGACTCCTGTGTAAGTTCAGGCTCTGCTTACACGGATGCAGAGAGCTGACCCATAGCATGTAAAAACGAGGAGTCTGTGCAGAGGGCTTACAAGTTGGTTTTAAGCTGATTTTTTTTTAACTTTGGCAATGACCTAGAATGATCCAAAAATGTATCTAAGTGAGGAACATATGGCTAGTCGTTAAAAATGTATCAAAGAGCGTCTCTTGTCTTTCTTTCTCCTGAATGATCCCTTCAACATAAATGATCCCCTTATGTGACCTCCAGTCTGCTGGTTGGCACTTACATGCAAGTGAATCAGCATGGTATTAGCAATTACTTTAGTGATATTTACAGCATTTTAATGTCAGTTGTCTATATGTAAGTAGAATCTGTGAGAAACACAGCATGCCCAGGGCTCTTTCTCCCACTGAAACAGAACTGTTCCTTGAGCACACCAGAATGCTTCCTACACCTTACATAACTGCCAAAAATATCATTTAAATTGCTTTGTGACAAAATAATGAGTCTGTCAAAGATGAGTGGTCAGAAAAACAAATTTGTTCTCCTACACAATTAGCGCTTACAGTGTTGGACAGCAATATCAATCTCTAGCTATTTGAAATTAAATTTGCACATTGGAGGGAAATGTGTTCCTGTTTATGCTCTAAACAGGATGCTTAGGCAGGAAACATTCTTACAGGTTGAACTAGAAAGATGGAAATCAACTGAGCTGTAGAAACATCAGGCTGGAAGTCTCAAAATATACACAAATGTTGTGGGGACTTGGTGTTCACTTTCACAGGCTCAGCATTGACAAGGGAGCTCCCACAATGACCAACAAAAAAAAGTCTTGTAAAACTCTCTGTCACCAGATTTAACCAGCAGACAACCCTTCCCTTCAGGTAGAAAGCTGATTCAAGACCTGTATCTCCCCATGCATAACCTAATTGCTCACAGAGTTGGTGGTATTTATAATTACGTAATTTTGAGATTCTTTGTAAAGATGTAGCAAGCCTTGGCAATACAATTTATGTCGAGCATATACTGTATTTGAGAATTATGCTTTGCTCTTAATATCTACTTTATTCTTACATGCTGCTTTACTCTTATAATGTTTTCCAGTGCAATGAAAGGACTGCTAGATATATCCTCTCACATTTGTCATACCTTACCTGTATTCTCAAAGCTACTCTGCTTATTTCAGCCCCCTCAATCATCTCTTCCCAGTACACATGCAAACCCACTTGATGTGCCAAGCAGCTGCTACCCACACACTGCTACCCAGTAATTGCATTTCTGGGCATGTGTACGTAACATTTTGTGAAGCACTTTGGTTTCAAGAAACTATATAAGCATAATATACTGTTGTCATCTGGAACATATCTCAAACTTGCTCAGTAAACAGGATGTGGAAGCAATTTTGCAAGTTCTCTTGCAGATTTTCAGAACTTCTCCATTCTTATATCTGCAGCCAAAATTACCATATTCTTCTAATGGAAGAATCTACTAAGGCCATACTAAATTTGGTGTTTAATGTACTTTGTACATAAATCTAATTAAGCTATTTGTTACTATCTCAGAGTTAAAGCAGTAATAGCTAGGAATGGCCTTTCAGAGCCAAGTGTTTAAAGAAGTTACAGATGGTATCTAGGCGTTTCAATAAAAATGTATCATCATGGGTATTCACATAAGGTAACAAAATGTTTCCTTTCCTTTGGCGCATAAAAGGAAGGTAATCTTCCTAAAGAGAAGAGGAGACAGAGGAGAGACACTGAACTTGGACAATTCATCTTCCATAGGAAGCTGATGTCCACATGCCAACAGTGGTCTGATCGGAGCCCCATTTGGCCACCAGATCGGTGGTACTCAACTGATTCATAGTCATTCGAAATGCCTAAAGTCAGGCTTCTGCTACTTCATTTGGAAACTGTTCACAATCCAGTATATCTTATCGTAAGGGTAATTTTCCTCATGCTCCACCTGGATGGCATCTTTTACTTAAATAACCTTCCTTCTATAACCTTAAATGTTTCTTTTTTCCTTGCTGCTTATCCTTCAAACACAAGTAGCTTTTTAGTATACTCTAGTCATCTCTCAGCCCCAGTATACACATTTACCTCTTTCATTCTTCCAGATAAGTCTGTCCCTCAAGCACAACAGATCTCTCTCTTATTCTTCTGAGAACTTTCTCAGATTTGTCCATACATGCTCTCTGATGAGGTCCCTGGCACAGATTGCCCAATTCTGAGTGCAGCCTTCCTAGAGAGAAAACAGAAACATACAAAATATTATTTCCCTGTTTCAATAAAAAAATGCCTCTCCGTACGCAGCACAAAATTTGATTTTGGCTTGTTTTTCCCCAGGCACGGTGCACTCCAAACATATGTTCAGTTTGTTTTCCACATTTGCTTTTTGTTCTCTTTCAGTTTTAGCACTATCTGCATTTTACACTCATTCAGTGTTCAGCTATGTCCTTGGTTTGCTGTGGAAATCATGATTAATCTCTGAAATCTGTGGAGTGACATCAGCAAAAACTTGGTGTGAGTGAGAGGAGAATCAGAGCCTACATGGTTCAATCCCCTGAATTTCTTACTATTTTTCTGCTTCTGTTTCTGCTTGCTTACTCATTATGTGTAGTTACTCATACCAACAATATCTCCAGTTTAATCTCTGCAAATTTCATTAATCTACAGATTTTTTCACACTTTTATAACACTAATGATCATAAACCAAATTTAACTTTTATGTTACTTACAAACCAAGATGCCAAGGGTAATGTTTTTTGCCACACATTATCTGATCTTTTGTGGTTTGGGTTTCTGGAAACATTCCTTTTTTCTGCCCACTTTAAATAGCTCTGAGGCTTACTTTAACTCTACATTTGACACTTTTAATATAAATGTATTTTAAGTTTTGATCTTTTATCTTTAAGTAGTCCTTCAGAAAACCACAAAAACCACATCTTGTTCCTTACTTTCTTCTCCTTAGAAATTGTGTGCAGTTAAGTTTGAATTATTCTGAGGGGTTTTTTTAGGATTACTAACATTGGTAGCTCTTTTTTGTTCAGTTGTCTATGTTTGGTCATTTTGACTATCTATTCTCTGCCAACAAAGGTTTTAGAAGAAACTTTTATTTCTTCAGTAGACAAATTTGTTGTTCTTTCTTTCATTCACTTACAATAATATTCCTGGGAGGTTACACCTCTCTCACAGTTTTGGGGAATGCTTTTTTTTTTATCACAGTTAATATGGCTTTAAAATTTGACAAAAGGCCCAACCTACTTCCAGGAAAGTGCCTTTTGCTGTTTCTGTGAAAAGCTGCCCATATTTGGTACAAGCATAAGTTTTGCTTAGTCTGTTAGAGTTTGGTGGCTAAAATCATGAAGATTCCTTCTGCAGAAACCCTTCCTGTGCCTGTACTGTGGGTGCATTGCCGCACCTACTGCAGAACAGCTACCATGTCCTGATGCCACAAGAATGTGTCCTGGGCTGAGAAGCACTTTCTCTGCAGCAACCTGCCTCTAAGAAACTCCAAAACTGGGCACCAGAACTGAGAGCCATGCTATTTTGTGCTGTCCATGGTCTCTTGCCTGGCCTCTGCGAAATAAGACAAACGAGGAGGCAACCTATGAAAAGGTGGATTACAGTGGAGTTAGAGAATGTGGGAAGTAAAAGGAAGTAAATATGTATGAGAATTTATGGGAATTGTGTGTATGTGTATACATACATACATATATCTAAATACATACATACATATATATATGTATATAAAAGAGGCATGGGACAAGACCAGAGAGAAGCAGGAGCAAATGGAGAAGGATAGAGTCCCAGGATTTTTAAACACGCAAGCAAAATTGAAGAAGAGTCAGTCCAGCTCTTCAGGAACACATGATAAGTATAGCCTCTAAGTTGTGCAAACAGAATTTGCACAAGATTTTCAGACACAATTATTCTTTACTTGCAGGTGATTATTATAAGCACCTTATGCACATTTGCACTAATTAGCAGATGGACCTACACACATTTTCCCCTGCTTCAGTTCCTTTGCTAGTCTGGCGCACTCTTTCAGAGCCCAAGGAATTAGAGTTTTTCCTCAGAATTATCAGGCTTTTTCTTTGTGCCTAGATCATTTTGCTGTCTGTGGCACTGATGATCCCTCCAATAATCAGAAATCACCCCATGAAGGAAAGCCAGTCTCTTCCTCTCTCTTATTTTTTCTAGTGACTCCACAGTCTCTCCTACTTCTTCCACCTCTGATTCCCTTTATTTTTTTGCATTGTCATCTTTGTGTATATCTTCTTTTTGGCAGTCTTCCATTTTCAGTTTCTTGTGAACAGTAAAACAACCCATCACTTTTCTTAATAACAGTGCCATTTACCAAAATCTTCAGGTTGTACGTGAATGGGTACATCTCATCCGCTGACATCCAGACAGGCATCTTTCACTCTGCAATGGCTAATTATTGAACATTCACTTTACAATTGATATAGACTTTAAGCATCAATATTTTGGAAATAACATAAAAATGAAGCATCTTTCCTTTTCTCTGGCATGTTTAATACTTTTTGGTAATTTCAATTTAAAAGGTGCTGATTCTGTTCTTCTTTAGAACAAGCATTGCTTAAATAACAGCAGTTTTATCCACCTCATTTCTAAAAGCAAAGAGAACACTAAATCATCTACTGTATTACAGATCTTGTGGATTTTCTCCAGCAGCCACTTATGGAACCGCAAGTTTGTTTTACCCTGGGGATATATAAGTATGTGGCCAGTTGCTTCAGGTCGTAGTCCTTCTAAATGGAAGTCAGCTTGACAGCTGTTAATTTGCACTTGCTAAAAATCTTGGCCATTCCATGTCTTGTTTTGCTCTAATTGCTGGTCACTGTATGGAACAGGTGACAAATGCCCACATGAGAACCCTTTAAATCACTGGATGTACAACCATTAGGAAGACAAACAACCAGGGTCATTAAATACTAGTTTTCTCTCCAGCCCCAAACAGAAATGGTTTTTACCCATTTCTGACATCTGTTGGAAAAAGATGGAAAAAAATAACAATACCTTACTGTTTATGAAACTAGTTTCCCATTCTGTAAGTGTCCTAGTTTCAGGGAAAGAGAGGAATTTAAAGAAAATGCAACTGTTCTAAGAGTAGATGCATAATCTGATTTATCTAATGATTGTATCACAAGGTTGATTAGGTGTTTTTTGCTAGAGAAATGTAAAGCAAAACTCCTTCTAAAATATTTCCTCTGACCTTCAGCCACTACAATTATATCAAAATAAAGTGGGCAAATAATTGTACTTTCTGAACAAGACAGTGCTTACTGAACAAGATGGCTTTTGCAATTTTATATTCAGATACGATTTTGATAGCATATTTTTCTGTAAATAGCATTTCTATTGGTATATGCTGTATATCACTATCTTATCCATAGAGAAGACAAAAAGCAAAAAGAAATTAGCAAAAGGTTTCCAAATATAGGCAGATCTTTTGCTTAAGCATTTTGCTTCAAATTAATTGGATTTTTTTAGACACTCTTTCCTATTAGCTTATCATACAATGAAACTGTGTTTAAAACATTAGGTAAACTATTCACACAATGTTTAAAAATAATTTTGAACTGTCTTGAAGTTAGACCTATAAAACACCATTATACTGAACTTGTATTTCTCAACATTCTCCTCTGCTGAAGTATGGCATTATAGAGCATATTTAATTGAAGTCTGTTTTCTAGGATTCCCCAGGCCTAATTTTGATCTTAATTTGGGCCAGGTTCTTTGAGGACGTAAGTAGAGATTTTGTTTTATCCATGCGAGTAGTGAGTAACTCCGGAATTTTTGCAAGATTATAGAGTTGCCTGTAGTGAAAATTATGAATAACTTAGTTGACCTCAGTAGAGCTGTGTCGGTGGAGACAAGAGAAGATTCAGCACCTTGTAGTCCTGGTGAAATTACTGCTTTTAGACTAGTGCTAGAAATGAAGGTATTACAAGCTGCTGTTTGATTGATGTCTTTTAAAACATGCTAAAATAATTACACACTCACAACACACTAAGATATAGAGTGATTGCCACAGAACATATTTTATTAAGACTTAGTCTAAACTCAAATCCAGCTCTAAATAATATCGTACTCTTTTTTTCTCCTTTTTTTAAAAATAGGTGTAAGTGCAACCTTCATGCTACTGGGTGTAAAGAAGAAAACAAAAGACTGCTTTGTGAGTGTGAGCATAACACAACTGGCCCAGACTGTGGAAAATGCAAGAAAAATTACCAGGGCCGACCTTGGAGCCCTGGTTCTTATCTCCCTATACCTAAGGGCACTGCTAATATCTGTAAGTAGCTCTGTATAATAAGGATCATTTCATTATTAGAATTCTGCCCCAAATAATGACTCTGAAGGAAGACAAATGCTAGCAAAAGTTTGTCATTTATTTATGACTCAATGCATATAATTTGACAGAGTTAAAAGCATGTGTTAATTGTAAGTGTGCATCATCTGTGTTCTTCTATGCTTGTAAAGAATTTGCATGTTTGTATCTCTAGACAAATCCCTGGACACTGCACAGCAAGGGCTAATGAATAAAAAAACCCAGCACCCTTCATTTCACAAAAGCACACAAAGAGGAGAGAAACCAGTGGGTACATCTGCAGTACTGCCCCAGCCACGGCTCCCTCAGCTCTCCATTCACGCATTCTTATCGCTCTAGATTCAAAAAAAAATAACTTCAACTTATGTGATGAGGTCCTTGCTCATTTTTTCTCCATTTAAGAAAATTTAGAAAACCTCAGACACTAGATCTTTCTGAGGTTTAATAATTATATTTAAAAGTTGGCACAGGAAAGCTTGTGCCTGATCTTGACCTGCAGTCCAGATTCACATGCAATCTTGTTGGTATCTGTACATGTTTAAGAGGGGAAGTGAGGACAAAAATTAACTTGTTATATCTGCCTATTTCCAACTAATACCCATTCAACAATGTGCATACTCACTATTCCAGTACACTTTTATATTATCCAAAGGAAGTTATTGAGAGCTGCATTTACTGGTCCTGGCCAGGATAAGGTCCAAAAGAAAATGGTGCTGAAAGAGAGGGCACAAAGACAAGTATAAGCATCAGTTCTTCCTTGCATGCATGTATGAAATATACAATGATTCAGATTCATCCTAAACTGAGTAACATACTTAAATTCCTTTGAGGAAAGGAATAGAGAAGATGAGGATAAATCATCAAACCCTTTAACAGAACTTATTAGCTTCTTTTCAAAAAGAGTCCAGAGTTTTGCCCTGATTAAAAGCAAAACATTCATTTTAGAATATTAAAATATAACAATCCACTGAAAAGTTATTTAGGAAAAACAGAGCTATGTACTGCAATTGAATGGAAAGTTTAAAACCAGGAGCAATGTGCAATCCTTAGAATGTTATCTAAGACTTCAAAGCAGCAGCTGTGAGTCATCAAAAGTCAAAAATGAATATCACAGGAAGCAGGACCTTATCAAGTTAAATGTGAGAGTAATAGACCAACTAACAACCATGAAGTGTGGGAGCATGAAATTATGATAAAATTCCTACTAAGCAGGAGAAAGGAACTTTCAAAAAGAAGGGGAAAAACATTTTGTAAGAGTATTCACTTTTTCCCTGTGTTATAAAAAAAGTGACAGTATAGCTCACAGAATTAATACTTTAAAGCTATGTTCAGAAAAAAAAAATGGTGAGATTTACAAGCTTGGGTTTTATTTACATATGTACACGCACACACACACACACGCATAATGCAGTTGCTGCCTCAGCAGTCATCTAAATGGGGGAATCTGAACATGAAAATAAGGATATTTCTAAACATAGTCTGCCGTGTCGGTTACATAATTTTACGTCAGTTGAGCATACACCAAAAGTAACAGTGGACTTAGCACACACACAAACACTACCTGAAGCTGATCAAAGAAACTTTAACATTATTGAGTTCTATCAAATATACAATTCCATCAAAATCAAAACACTGCAAATAATAGGTTGTTTTTGCTATTATTTTATTATTATTGTTTTGATAGCATCTTGAAAACGTAACCTTATTTGAGCTGAACAAATCTCCATCTAGCCTCAAATCCTGACTTCAGCAGTAATCAGCACCAGGAATTTGCAGAAAAATTTAAGTAGGGTGAATTTAGAGGGACGTCTTGTTTGCCTTCCCAGTTTCTAGCAATAAACTGGCTTTCTGAGCTGGAACCTGCATCAGAACCATTGCGCTTATTAGCTGCTGAGTGGACAGAGCCCCAACTTTCACAAGTATGATTTCAGTGACATCTTATGGCAACGCATTTCACATTTTAATTACCCAGTGAGTGAAAGATACCTCCTTTTGTTTGGTTTAAATCCTTTTATTCAGTTAAGCCTGTACCTCCTTAGATTGGAAGAAACAGTGAATAATACATCCCTATTTACATGCTTAATACTATTTATGATTATGTAGACTTGTCATGTCCACTTCCCGGTCTGTTTTCTATGCAAAGAATCCTAATCTGTTTAATCTCTTCATATACAGAAGTCCTGCCACCTCTCTGATTATCTATGTCATTCTTGCTCTCTTCTAGTTCTACAATGTCATTTTTTAAGCTGGTGAAACTAAAACTGCATGTGAGATTCTGGACATGAGCACAACATGGAGTTTTTTACGATAGCCTAAAAATGTGTCTGCTTTATATTCTGTTATTACAGGAATCAACCCTAGATTCCCTTTTAAAGACTGGTGTCACAGTTACAACATTTTTTCTGGCATCAAGGCTGACATAAGTGACAGGTTATATGTTATAGTTGTTAGTTCAGAAATCTCATATTTGAGTTCCTTTAATATCCTTTTTAGGTGAATACCACCTTATGGTGATTTGTTATTGCTCATTATTATTTATGTCTTCTAAAGCATCTTCAGACAATGACATTCAGAAACTTCCTCCAGTGTGAGAATCTCTCTAACCTTCCTTTTTGTGAACATCAATAGAAACAATTAATTTGGCATTTAGTACTCTTATACCTTGATTGCCTGTCTACACAATCATCTCTCTAGGACACCTCCTGCTTCTAATGTGTTTGTTTAAACAAAAAAATTATTAGGTTTTATGCTTGTAGTAAATTGCTTCTCAAAATACTGTGGTTTATATTAAACTTGACAGATTTTATGCTTTTTTGCCTATCATCTTCCTCATTTGACATGATTTACATTTTTGAAGGACATCTTTCTAAAATCTTCTTTATTCTGCTGTTTTGGGTTGGGGGGTTTTTATATAGCTTGATTTTTATCATTTAAAAATGTTTTTCTTGGTGATATATGATTATGCTGGGTCTCTCATACACTTTATCTCTAAACTGTCTCCATGCTGCCTGCATTCAATTTTTAGCTGTTCTTTTCAATTTCCATTTAACTAACTTCCTCATTTCTGTCTGCTCTCTATCTTAAAGTTAAATATTACTGCAGTGAATTTGTTTGGTCTTTTCCTTCTCATCAAGTATGTTGACTTTCAGTCCAGAACTGGTTCTCGCTATTTCTTGAATCAGGTCCTAGGTACCACCATTCAGAACTAAATAAGCTTCTATTCTTGTGGGTTGTCTGATTACTTGCTACAAGCAGCAATCATTTATGGTATTTGAAAGCTTTTTTTCTTTTGTCATTCCCTGATTTATCCAGGATGTGTTGAAGCATACAAAATTTCCCCTTATTGTGTAATCTCTCTGCATAGCCAATGTAATTTCACTTAACTTACTGTGTTCATATCACCATCCTGGTATGTAGTCAGTAACATAGCCCTAGCTACATTACACTCTCCCTAGATAGGGATGAATTCTGTAAACATTTTCTGGAACATGTTGATAGAATTAACTTATTTATCTGGTTCATCTCTAAACCTTCCTTGATCTATTAAATTAATTCTATAGGGGCAGTCTATATTACCTGTACTCTAGTACAGGTTACCTCTAGCAGTACAGTGTCCCTTTGATTCTCTTCCTCCCTCCAATTTTCAGAGTCCCACTTCTTCTATCTAAGACCAAAATATTTTTAATTTTAAATGGGTTTGAGGTTCTTCTGTTTTGTATGATTTTGTGTTTAAATAAAATACAGTTAAAATCTAGATGTATAAATGAAACAAAGTTTAGTTTTCACAAAATAAAAAGATGATCATTTTTCTCAAGATTCTCTAAATTTTGGAAATTTACTCAGACTCAACAAGAAGCCTAGTGTCGGTTTAAAAATCTTTCCAAACTGGAACTTATGTTCTTTCCACTGTTATATTTCTACCATTTTTACAGCAAATAAGACTTTATTATACCTTTTCAAGCCATAGCTCATGAAATTTAGGATCATTCTAGATTGTTGTCTAATCACAGCCTAAACCTTGATATAAAGCTATTTTCTGTATCCTTCCCATTATCAATGTGACTTTCTTCAGAAGAATGCAAAACATTTTTCCCTTTATTGTGCTTGTGACAGAACACTGAGTGTTTTGCTGTTTACTGATACTAATAATGTCTCTGCATTTGTCTACTGAGTAACATTTATTTTATGTTTTCACTCTACCTTATTGACTATTTTATGATTACATTTATTCCCATGTGCTGCCACATGCTATGGATAGTTTGTTCTGCAATATGTTTTGACACTCAGAGTGATCTTATTGAATTTCTCTATACTTGGTATTACAGGATAGCTTTTCTCCTCAACAGTCATATATGTCTGACAGCACTAGCCCTTTTCTTCCTCCTGTTGTTTAGATCATCTTTGGCACTTACGTTCTTTGCTCCATCAAACAGAGCTGTCTAAGACTACACTGGGCTCCCATCCATCAAAGCCTGCTTGCTTTTTGTCAGTCCCTCCACAACCAATAACCTGCACCAAAACTGCCTGACACTCAGCAAAAACCATCTCCCAGCTGTTAACATGACTTTCCTAATTCATAGTTCAACATGAAACAAAGGATTGACCAGGACAGAGGGAACATATATTTTTTCAGTCAACAGTTAGGCAGATATCTCAGTCAGTTTACAAAATTTCTTGTGCAGTGTGTCCCCTCTGATAGTACAGCCCCTGTCTCAGCAGCACTGCCTTAATCCTCCCTGAATGGGAAAAGACTTATGAGGAATCACTGCAGAACTGCCACAGAAAGGGTTTCTGGCAAAAAAAAATGGCACTTGAAGTATTACACTGATCTCCCTCATCTGTGTTTGTATTTTTCCCCATGAATATTTGATGACACAAAGCTATCTTGAAGGACTGGTGTGAATGAAGTTGGCCAAGAGGTTGTGTGACAGCAGGCTTTCTATTCAGGAATCTAAGGAGTATGTGTCCTTCTAACTGAAAAGATCATGCATCTTGCTGTCCCATCAAAGCATATTCATCCTGTAGAGAGTGTCCCATATTCTGAGGGTCCCACTTTCTCAAACAACTGGAAGGAGCTTTCCCCAATGATTGGGGTAGAGGAAGTGGTCCCACGTGATCTTAATTCAAAGGAATGGGACATTCCTGCTTGAAAAGTAAAATATTGTTTCTTGATGATTTTGATAATATCTTTCATAGATAAAAAGGCAGGTATTAATGCAAATACATATTACAAAACAGCAAAGGTTCCTACTGTCCTCACTTTTTATTAAATATTAATTTTGGCTCATGAAGCTTACAGAAGATGTAAAACCACAGGAAGAAATCACACAAAAGGTGTATGAGGCTGAGAAACCTGTTGGTGAGGGCAAAATTGTATTTGAAGTAGGGGTATTCAGGAAGACAGGAGTGTCAGGAAAACCTGCAGCTGATAAACTGACTTCCCTCTTAAAGGTATATCGACTGCAATCATCAGTACAAGGACGCAGGTATATACCTGAAAATGATGCACCTTAAGTAATATTTGCTATATTTTTTTAAATGTGGCTTGAAAAATTATTTTTCAGCACTGTATTCTCTTGTATGACCCTACAGAGTTGCTTGTGTTAGTTATGGTGGAATCTATTTTGGGGAAATCGACTGCTTCCATCCTTGTCACTGGTTTCAAACAAATCTGTTTACACAGTATACAATGAAGAAGTTTGGGGTTTTCGAAGTTTCTGATGGAAATCAATAAATTAGGATTACTTGAAAAATCCTTTGATCTCACTAGGAGTTTCCCATACAAAGAGTTTTCAGTACTGGGTTAAAAGTGCTAAAACATCATGAGAAAAGGCCAAAGTTTTAAAAGGTGTTACCTAATCAAGCAGTGACAAAATATTTTCTGTGTCCCATTTATTTGTGGTGATATTGCTTAGGAAAGCAGAGGTGAAGCGTAACAAACTTCACCTAACCACTTCATTTCTGTGAATTAAAAAAATTTCAATCTTTACAAAGCAAGCAACTTCAAAATTAAGAGTGGCAGGAGTTTTATGGCTCTTGCAATGAAACACGTCCTAAATTTCCTAAGATTTTTGTCTTTCTCTGTGTATGATCCTTTGCCTGAATTTTTTGCCTGAATGTTGTTTGACAACACATGAAAGGTTTCCTCCTATGAGCATGACAATTACTCACTTTGAAGGATTACAACATGCTAGGAAGCTCTCCCAGCTTCTCAGGGTGCTAAAGTACTCGAGAATTCAAAACATCTAAAATTGATGATGAAGTTCTGATATTGCAATCATACCTCAACGGAGGATTTGCAAAGGAAAAAAGGATTCAGTGCAGGGCGTGCTGTCACACTGCAGCACAGACATTCCAGCAAAAGATCAGATGTGGAATTAACAGCCTGAATATGAGCAAGCTGCAAGCAAGGTGTATTGCTCTGATAGCAGCAGGACCTTGTCCCTGGCTCCCTGGCATATGCACGTTCAGCTAGCAATGGAGAAGAGGCAGAAAAGCCCCTGGGAAAGATGGCATCCAAGATCAAGTTGCCAGAATATTTCATCCACTCCATACACACTCTCTGCCCAGGAAAACATGCAGCCTCGCTGCATCAATTGCTCTGCTGGCAGAAAGTGCACACCCAGATTGACTATCTGAAGTGATAACAGGACTGCAGTGTACGACCCACCCTGATGCTACTGGAAGAAGAGTGTGGCCCTTCTCACTGAAAAGGTTGACACTGTTCCTTTGTATTATGGGCTTCATACTGACATGATCTTTAGAAAAAAATCAAAAACTCACTTTCTTTGCTAGTATCTGATTTGGTGAAACACTCTTCAGAGGTTTTTTTTTTCTTCTTTCTCAGTAGAGTCAGCTGTATGATAGCTAATAGCTAAACCAAACCCATTTCTGGAAAAGGGCAAAACCAGAAAATTACAAGTCAGATGCAGAAGACCATTTGAAAGGAAAACAACAGATTTTTTTTTCTCTCATATAATACATACACATTTAAATGCACTTACAGCAAACATTTATATACCAAAACACCACCTTCAAGACAAGTCACAAATAATCAATAGTATTAGAGACTTATTTCTGGAATCTTTGCCATTTCTGTGGCACTAGCTACCTCTGAACTTACTTTGTATGCTTTAATTACCGTTTTCTCAACAAAAAACTGTCTCCATTACAGTTTATGTCCTTCCCAGTGATTTCAGAGGGAAGAGAATTCAGACTAAACATTATTTTTGGTTTAAGAAGAGATCAGTTAGTTGGGTTTGCTTACTTTTTATATCTAGATGAAGAGTGAGAGTTGTGCATTAAGGGAAGCAATGGGCCTGATTCTTCACCTTTCTCTCTAACTTATTTACAGCATTTTACTGATACAGAGTGCTCAGAGATCTCATTAGAAAGCCAAATGGAAATGATTCATTTTACATAACAGTTTCTCCAACAGTTCCTACCCAGAGGGACTGCACTAGTGGGAGGACTCTACAACCTCTCTTCTGGGTTGCACAGCAACCTATTAGTCCTGCTGACAGTGGGTGCTAATGGAGGAACCATAAAGTCAAGCCACTACATTTACAGAAACAGAAAGGGCGAATCAAACCTCCTGTGCCTTATTACCTAAGGACTCAGCTCCACTGAATTCAAGAACTAGCCTCAATATGTAACTCCGGAGCTCACAAAAAAAAACTCTTGCTAAGAATAATTTTCCCATCGTACATGCACTTTATTTTTTACAGAGTATTAATAGATCCTGTTTCATGGCCCTCATAACCATCCCTTTTCTAGACAAACTTAGAGATGCCATTTTCATGCTCTTTATGAAGTAGTGCACTATCAAGACCAGTCATAACACATAGGGAAACCAGGTATTCCAAAAATCAAGCTGGTTAAAGAAATTCTGCATGGAAATAACAAAAGAGTTTTTCATACAGAACCTAAAGACAACCTAGCAAGGTTAATGCAGAGCCCTTCAGGCAAGCTGGTGTCTTCTTTTCATTATTCTCTTCCCAGGAAGCATTTATCACTATGAATTCATTAAGAATTTTGAAATACAGTAGAAAGAGGAGTGCAGGCTTGCAGGAAAACCTCTCCCTTTGCTACAGCTCGTTCTGGAGAGGAAGGAGAGGATATTTGAATGTGCATGTGGAAGAAGGAGAGTTGAAGCAGGGGGAGGGGAGAATACCCAAAGGAAATAAAAATACCATTTCACAGTGAAAGTGTGAGAATACAGTATCTGTATTTTATCTAATATCTGTGCACTTTCCATCAGTGTATAAAGGAAAATGAATCCTGGTAATTTAAAACAGCTACATGACTTGCAAAAATGTAAATAAGTTGCTATTGAAACTTTGGAGAAAATTATTTTAAAATTGATTGCTTTTTTGACATTTAAGGTAAGGGGATAGGAATTTTCTTACAATAATCTCTTCCAACTGAAAATTATAGTGATGGAGTAAGAACCTTTTGTTGTTTCTAGAAAGATAATACCATTTTTCTATTATGATGATGTTTTTATTTAGCTTTTAATACTTACTGCATGATTCTAAAATTTTGGAAAATACTTGTTAATCTCAGTAGAAATAAAAAATAATTAATTTTACAAACAACATCTGAGTATGGAACTCAGTTAATAGCAGGTGCTGTCTCCAATGCAGTACTCGGCACTCTGCCAGACCACGGGTTCCATATGGGATATAAAACCAGCTATCTGGTTTTACATGTGCCCCAGGACGGATGTGGTGAAACACAAAAGATCTATTTATGGTCCCCATTCTGCAAATGCAATTATTTCAGCATTGTCTTAGCCGTGACACAATTTAGGAATGTTCCCAACTTGACTCTACAACCTTGCTTACAGTGAATATCATTTATCCTCAGCTTGCTTAATTGCAGAATAAGGTCCATACCATCTCTGAGTAAGACAGAACTTCAAGAAAGACTTTGAAAGAAGTATAGCAGATGTTTAATGGAGAAATAGACAGATTTCTGCAGTAAAATGCAAGCCATCAAGAGTCAATAAAACTTATAAAAGGCAAACTGTATTTAACTGAGAGGATGCAAACATCCAGGTTTTAAATACTGATCTGCAATTTGTGGCTATAACCCAGAAGACTAGCAATAGTGCCATTCGTGCTGCCATTTTATCTAAAGAAAATGAAATTTCAGAAAAGATTTCACTTCCATATTTCTCTGCCACACACCCTTCAGGGTAGTCAAAACCACAAACTAAATGTGGGACTGCATCATGCAACGTGGGATCCTGCGTTGCTAATTGGACAGAGAAGCTTTAATCCTCAGCAGACCCACCCCTTCTGGAAATCTCACCTGTCTCTGGAATGCTTTCCTTACATTAATTCGACATAGGGATGGAAGTGAAAGCAAAAAAATCAATAAGAGTTTTAATCAATGTGAGTGGCCTAATGCATTAGATCATTTTGCTCAATTACATTTCTTTTCCATACCTTAATTTAGATAACCATCAGGTAAAAGAGGGAAAAAATAATAGCTATATACAGTTCATGCAACAGAAGGTATCAACTGATTTAAGCAGCTGGCCAAAGCAGCTAGCAGTGCATCTATCCCTTGGTTAAATTATTTTCCTAGATCTGCATAACACATGCATGACTGATATTTTTATCCAGAGTATTAAACCTAATGGCTGGTTAGTTCAAATACAAAACTGTTCTGAACGAATTCATGAAGTTCAGAGAGCTGGTATAGGTCCCAGAAATACCCATCTGTCAATACATTTTAGTGGTCCCTGCAGTCTCATATTGAAGAATCTAAAGGCTCTACATTTAGAAAGGTTTGGATATGTATTGGTAATTGCTTAGTTTTAACTATTTATTGATATAACATTCTGAAAATTAGGAGAAAATTGTTTCTAGTCTCTTAGATTTAATACCTCAGCCAACCACAGCAAACAGCTAACAATACATTTTTTTTGTTTTTTTCTCTGCAGGTATACCCAGTATTTCCAGTATTGGTAGTAAGTAATAAAAACAGTATTGTTTTGCATTGTCATTCAACTTCTTGGATCTATTTTCCCAACATCCATTTCTGTTGTAGACAATGTTTCTCTGAAATGTGCTTTACAGTGAACAGGCTATGTATTAGCTTTCCTCTGTTACATTAAAACATAACCATATTATGTGATCAGAGAGAAGGTCACTCATGACAGTACATCTCCCTTCCAGCACAAATTTCCTGATCTGTTTTGATCAGCAAATAAAAGCTGTATATTATAAAACTGAGTGTTATACAGAGAATTAGGACACAGTTCCACAGAAAATATTTGTTGAGTATATTTTCCCAAAAAGAGTGTTTGCTAATAATGGATAAGTATAGAATCATTAGTTTTTGTGTGTGTGTTTGCTTGTGTGTAAACGTGTGTGTATGTGTGGGTGTGTAAACTCAAAGAGCAAATGGAAGAATTTATAAAAACATTTTTCATTTTTCAGCTCAGTAAATGTAGCATATTTGTTGGAATCTGTTGGAAGTTCTGTGCGAAGCAGGACTATCACAATGATAAAATATCACAGTGGTAAAATGCAATTTGCCATACCTAATATCCAGCTCCATATAATCCATAATCCATAATAATTTGGATAAAACTGCCTTGCTTCTTATGATGCATGGTCAGGTCTCTCAATTTATAAATCAGCTCAGGTTACTTAAACTCATGAATAGGCACTGATTTGTAAACTCTAGACAGCAAGTTAAATGCCATCAAAACTAGCCTCCTTGTAAATGAGAGTAGTGTTACCAGCTGAATGCCATGGCGTCTGTTTTGCAGCTTTAAATAGAGAAACAGCATCAATGACAATGACTTGCAAATGAAAGCCTTCGATTTTAATAATGTATTTTTTCTGCTTTAGTATCTGCTTTGACATTTGCACAACTGCAAATGTGTAGTGATATGCTTCTTTCAAAACCTTGTGTTTACACACTATTTTATAATCAAAAGATGAACTAAATAAAAGACAGTAAGATACACAGTTTATGCTATTGTTATCAGGAGTACTCCTGCCATTAATAACAGAAATGGGATAAACGGGAAAATAGCTCTTTGGAGTTTGGTTGTGCTATAGTTCCTTAGTACTGTGTTGCATGGACTATATGGTTGTGTTTTCACTTTACACTCCATACAACCACATCCACCATTTCTGAGCATCAGCAGATGTTGGCCTTTGAAAACTTAATAGGGAAACTCAATTATCTTTTAAATCATGGTGACCTGAAAGGATGCATTGTTGACCTCTTTGAATTTTACACTGGAGTGATTAGCACTGTCTATCTATTAAAAATGGAGAAAATTTTGTTTAACACCCATAGGAAATACAAGGGTTACTTCAAGTCTATGAATTATTTTAAATCTGCTATAAATGTATTGGAATAATATGTGGTAGAATTCAACAAATTTCTTTGCCTACATGGAAAGGATGAAGCGTGAGCTTCTCTTCATGAGCATAAGTAAATACTGACTACTCTCCTTGGCTTTTTCAGTTGTTTTTTCTTAAAAAATAGCTTGGGGAAAAATAGCTCCACTTGCACAATGTTCTGAACATCTTTTCTGTAGGACAGAAATAGCAGAATTATCATTAAACAAGGACAGAACCCATAGATTTATCCTGATCTCTCAGAGAATTTAGCAGAATTACAATTAATACATGAAAACAAACAAGGTGAATTAGTTGTGGCTGCTTTAATGGATTCTGCATGATTTCTTCTTTCATCTATGCTAATACAACGTTTGTGTTCATATCAGTAGATTTTTTCCCCATCTGGGGACCGGAAGTTATTCACAGGAGATGCAGTTTGGGTTTTATTTTGCCTGTCAGCAAACACTAACTTGGGGGTATTGGCTTTTGTGCACTGCAAGCTTTTCCTAGCATATATGGGGGGGAGAGGGGGGAAGTGAACACTAAACTGTCAGCATACAAAGAAGATGCCACTTCAAACAGATGTTCATTTAACACTTTTGAAACAAACTTCAAGCATGCCCAGCAAAAAATAAAATATATTTACCTGTGTGCACATACATGTATCTTTTTTTAACCTCAAAGGATCTTGTATTAAAGCAGCACATCATAAAGACTGAACACAAAGAAAGAGTGGTCATTAAGTAAACATCCTTTCTGATCATCTAGAAAAATAATTAAATCAGAGCTTTCCCATTAAGGTCATTTGTACCTGCTGTTGTCTATCAGTTGAATAATAGGTTCTCTGATCATTTCCAGCATTCTTGATTCCAGTGCTGGTCCTTTCAGCATTTTTCAGCCATGTCTGGAAAAATACTGGTGAGAGTGTTAGCGATTAATGAGTCCCAAAACCATTTCATAATTTTTAAGCTTTTATGATCAGCAATGTCTACATACAGTATGTAAATATTCTCAAACTACATTATTTTACTTGCTATAAATAATCATTGTGCAATTTTATGTAGGCCAATGCATCAAAATGTTCATTATTGTGACCAAATACCACAGTTACTAGTTTGTTCATGTAGGCCTTCAAAAAGGTTTAATCTTTTAACCTATAGCTTCTATCTTTATGCCTGTAAAGCATAATTCCACTAATTATGCTAAACAGTTAGTTATAAAGGGTATAATTAGACATGGGATAGGATTGACATGATGTGCAAATAGCTCTGCGTGGGTGATTATCACCTTAAAGCCTGCTGGTGGCAGATGAGTCAGAGTTTAGAGAGAGACCATACAACCAAGTGCAAGATGCAATCAAGATAATCAAATGGTATTTTCTGCTTTGTTCTGGATGTTTTTGTTCTTCTTCATAGCCAATTTCAAATTAAGGGAACTTTTTTTTTGAAATGATAATGAATGCAAGACACAAAAGTTAAAAAGATTGAATGGGCTTTTTTTTTTTTATTTGATTGGTTTCCTAACTGTGAAAGATCTGGTAGGTATTTTTCAGGAATGGCAACAGTGTCAGGATGAGTGAAATTTTATTTGTTTTACATGTTTGTTATAGAATTTTTAATGTGGTAAATATATATCTCTAAAGGTTTTGAGAAAAAATAATAAAGTTTCCAGGGGTCTTTTTATATCACTGCAAGTATTTTGGACCTGACTTTGCGCTCTTGCAGCACTTGAGATGTTCTCTCATTAACTTTACAGTTGCAGGTTCAAAGCCATTACAGTGCTGAACTCTGGATCAGAGTATGTATGTAATGCCCACATATGTCAGTAGGAGATAAACATTCATAACTAGGTTGCATATTGTTTCTTCTCTATTATTATTTGAGGTCAAGTTTTACAGAGGGAGCTATATTATTAAGAGACCTTTAAGTTGTTTTTCTCCTTCAAAACATTTAAATAATGTCTTCAGACTGTGTATAAATATTATTTTGGACATAGTAGCAATACATTCTGATTTTAATTCAGTTTTGTCCAAATCTGATTTGTGAATAAATAATACTGTTAATCAGTCACCTTGTCTAAAACAATCACCTTATCTGAGTAACTGATTATAATATCAAGAAAGTAACAATATTTGTTTTCCTTCCTTTACTTTAGTACCTCCAAACCCTCTTATTTTTTCACTTTAATTTTACTTTAACAGTGAAATCTTCTATGATATTAAAAAATCACTATCTGAAAGAAAATACTGATAGGCTACGTGGTATAATGCATTAATTTGAACTGCACATCTGAAAGAAAATTTAAGATTCCAAATAAAAAAAAAAGTGAGTTGTTTATTTACCTGGCAGGATTCATAACAAAGCTATTTTTCTTCTGTATAACTAGGACTTCATCCTTGTATAACCTTCTTGAAGTTCAGTAAGCAGTGCAACTTAGCTGACCCCCAGCACAGAGCAGAAATCTGCTCTTTGTGGAGTGAGCTGTAGTGAAGGGTCACAAACTAGCACCATTCCGGAAGCAAACACTGAGAGGCTGTTGCATTGGGGCTCCTGGGAGCCTTGGGTTTTGTTTAGCTTGGTTTTGCCAGATCCACCAATTTTCCCAGATATGAAGAGCTATTGTCACCAGTTTAATAGACAAGGCCAGTGGCAGTTTAGTAGTTTCTCATTTTTCATCCCAAGACTTATCTTCATTGTATCCAGCTAGTTTGAAAACAAGTGTATCTGTCAAATTGTCTTTTCAGTGCTTTTTTAATTTACTGTAATATATGGGAAATTACTCAGTTATCCCAGTTATCTTTGTTTTAACTATTAATGAACAATGAAGTGATAGACTACTACAGAAAATAAGAGAGCATTTCAGTATGCACCATGGTAGCTGTGCAAAACACGTTGCATTTGCAATATCGAAGCTTAGCTATAGTTGCTCAGAAAAGTTTATAGAAAGCAGATCTGATCCTTGAAGGTATTTAAAAATCTGGTATCTTTAAAGCTTGCATATAAATTACTGAAAGAAAAGTATTTTCTATGAACTTCTTTATATTTTCTCCCCTCCCCCCCCTTTTTTTTATACTATCCTTTAGATGTGTAATCATTTTACTGATTAAAGTATAAGGGAAGAATGAGGTCTCCAAATCAGCATTCTGATTTCTGAATCAGGTCTTTATTATTCTTCATCAGCTGTGCATTACAGTTTGATAACCCTAGTCCACCTACTAAATAGCAAATTTCAATGTCTTTGTAGGAAAAAGCTAAACCAATACAAGAAAAAACTATCAAGAGAATAACTTGTTTTTCCATTAGAAAGTCCTTCCCCAAAAGACTGGATTCTCTGTACATTTTTGTAATTACTTTACTGGAAACATTTATAATTGAAGAATAGTCCTTCAAACCTTGGTAGTTTGAGAAGAACTAGTCAACACACTTATTCAAATCAGTGGATTTTTTCTGATACCTAAAAAATTTCCAGAGCTGGATCACTGGATTTTTTTTTAACACATATAGAAAGATTGCTTTCTTCTACTCTAAGAAAACAATTGGAAAACCAAAGGACTAATTCCATTCAAATTCTTCCAACAGTTGTAAAAGCTGTTATGGCTGAGGAGCTGCCATAAAACAACCACATCTTCACATTTATGCAGAATTCTCCTTTCTTCAAAGGAACAGGTATGAAATTTCCTAAACTGCTCCCCCCCCGCCAAAAAAATTGGCTAATATTGTCCCCATTCTTTTTTTTTTTTAACTCTATAAAATAAATGGGGAGAGATTTTTTTTTGTTTTTAACTCTTTCAGCATTTCTTCCCTTCTTTTGATGAGCTTGATTTTGCAGTGTTCTAACGTACTAAAAAGTAAATTTACATGAGGTAGATTATCATGACTTGAAACAGATCTAATGAGATAGAAATGCTGTAACAACAGGAGTCTGATCTTTGCAAAAAATGCTAAAATATCATTTGATATAAATACATCCAATTATTTCAGCAGTTATTAAATCTGCCACTGATTTGAGAACTATACTTAATCATTCTTATTTATTTGTCTAATAGTAACACTTAAAAACCCTGTCATATGTGTGACTCCATTATGCTCAGCAGAGCAGATTTCTACATTTTTGGAAGAAAAAATTCTTAACTCTCAATTACTCATGATCTAAATAGGCAATGGGAAGGCCAGTCTTCAATGACTAGAAAGTTAGACTTCTACTAGAAAGATGAAAATTACACTCAGAGATTTTTAAATACTTTTCTGTGTTTTAAATAAAAGTTGTAGGAAAGTTAAGAACTTCTTGAACAGAGTCCCTGGCTAGGATTTCTTATTGTTATTATAATGTAAATAAATAATGATAGTAGTCACCACAAGTGCTCCCCATCTATTATTAGAGTGAGCATTACTCAAGACTTACTGATTTATTAGTAGCATTTTTCAGCAAACGCATTGTTTGTGGAAGGTGTCAGCTTAAACAGTTTAGGAGGTGAAAATATTCTAGTCTGCCTGAGAGTGCACACACTGCGGGTAGTAGCGTAGTCTTCATCCGCTCCATCCACAGCACTCTTCCCCGTGGAAGGATAGTGCCTCTCGCTGAGAATACGTTTTAATCTTCCTGCCAGCTCAGTGCTTGGCTGGAGAGAGAAACAAACAAAGTGCTGATTAATTTCTGCCAACATCATGACAGTTTTTTTCAGGAGCAACTGCCTGGTTGGAATCAGGCTGAAAATACCAGCTCATTTCAGTTATTTCCCCAATTTGATACCACGATGTAGCACACGATGGAGACTGCAATTCCAGTGGACATATATTTTCATTTAATATCATAGGTAATTCTGATATTATATATCCATAAAAGACATTGGGGGAAAAAAACAAAGAAATTATTATACACCTAATAAAGATCATGCAATCAGTTTCTCCTTACTTCATGAACATAAGATTTTTCCAAAAGATACTTTCTGCCAATAATTGGATTTGGAACAATATTAACTAGGAATGCAGAAATTTCCAACACAAATTTGAAATGTATTATCTGATTTTCTGATGAGTCATATATCTTACATATCTGTACTCTTAAAAGTCAACATCTTTATTTTTTAAAAATACACTAAAAATGTACTTTTTGACACACTTTCAAATTCTGTAACCTTGTCTACCCAGAATAACTATCATATAATATATTACAGAAGAGCAGTATCCTTTGTAGATTGATCCAGTGTATATTTTAGAACACCCAGTCCACAATTAATTAATTTTTCTGGAATATAAGTATTTTTTATTACAGAACAGAGTGTCCATATATGGAGCTGTTCCAGAAAAGCTTAGTTTGCCTAGGCAGTTTCTCTAAAGATAAAACCTTTAGTGATAATCACTGAGGACTAGAAATATTTTCACAAGTTGCTATAAAAGAATAACTAGCTGCTAAATGAGTCTTACTGATGTCTGCTCAAAGGATGACTCATCTGCTCCAATATACTTGTGGGAATGACAGTCAACATTCTTTGACTTGGAAGTCTCACATATCTTTTTAGATAAGGCATTTAAAGCTATCTCCATAAAGAAAAAGAAACAGAAAATTTCAAAGATAAAAAGAAAGGCTTTTATTGGGAAACCTATAATCTTGGAGATAGATAATACATTCCATGAGTAAGGATATAAAGAAAAAAAAAATCATCCAATGATTAAGAGACTCAAAAATTTTCAAGAAAAAGTGTAAGAAATATAGAAAAAAAAAGTCTCCTGGAGCATTAACTGCATTACCGAGTAGCCCAGAGATGCTGAAGATGTCAGCCGATCTCAGCTGGATATGACCCTGCACAACCTGATTTAGCTTTGAAGTTGACCCTGCTATGAGCAGGGGGTGGACCAGATGACCTCCAGAAGTCCCTTCTAAAATGGCTATATTTATCTGAACCCAGTAACACTTAACTGGTAGTCTTCAGGCACAATAAATATGCTCTTCATTGTCTTGGATGCCCATTAACAAACTCAATATAATCTAATTTAAAGGCTCAGGGAAGTTTTAGGAGTTTTTTTAGAGCAAGTCATAATCCTCATTTTAAGTAAGTTTGCTAAAATGAGCACAAATCTGTAGCATTTATAGAATTTCTAAGAAATATGTAACACATTTTCTGTCACACAAGTAGTAATTTTATTTGGACAAGACAAGAGTTGAGGAAATCATTATAAAAATGAGAGTTTATCTGATTATAGCCTATCTGTTATAGTCTATCTATCTGTATCTATCTATCATAGTTTATCTGATTATAGATTATGGTATAGGGCCTACAGTTTATTAAATGACAGATATTCCAGAGGATTAGTCCTAAAGCATTACAAAGCTTTGACACTTGCTTTTACTTCTGGTAATACCTAGGCCATTTCAATTAAAGATGCCCATTATGCATGTGAATTTTGGGGAGTAAGTGTGCCGCATAGTATTCTAGAAAAGAAGTATAACACTGGAAGTTCCTATCTGGAATGTAGTAGGTTTTCTGTAACAACTGTGATATTGCGCTGTGGCTAAAGAGAAAAAGGCTCAAGGGACAGCAGGGCAATTTTCCTTTCCTTTTCCTTTTTCATTCATGATTTGTATATGTATTCTCTGATATCTGGTCCCTTTAAAACCTTTAGGTCAAGTCTAAGTGATCCCAAAACTTTACTAGTGAATTAATTGTGCAAGTAAGTAGTTGCCCTTGTGCTACTACTCCTTTGGCATAACTAGTCAGTCAGTGTTTCAGGAGGGGAAGGAAGGGGATCTCTGAGGTGCATGGAATTAGTCTCACGTAGTGTGCTAGGTCTAGCATTCTACCTCAGTAAGCATGGCTTTTAGATACCTTTTGTCACGCACTTTGACTATGTTTGCACTTCTTATGTGTGTGAATTGGTGGATCTGATCAGAGAGGCAGGTTATTTCTAATCAAGACATACACCGTTTGAGAGTCTAACAAGTTCACCCTTTTTTTTTTGGCTTCCTATTTCTTGACTGATAAGGAAAAAGCACAAAAATGCAAGGACCATGATGTAGTTAGATCACAACTCAACTTATTCAATTGCAGAAGACTACCTAGCAATAAATGACACAGTCCAGGTCATCATTCTTTCCTTGAATTGTTCCTCTCTGTGTGGGAGGACTTTTGGGATATCCAACCCCATCCAGCCAATTTCTATGCATCCTTCACAAATGGGTCAGAAGATACCAGGGAGAGGATCATGTCCTCCTTCCTTCCACATCAGATGTTTGAAGCCCCAGTCTTTTTTTCTTAGCATCCCTGGAGGTCTTCTGTTAAGATTGTCTGTTATAACAGTGAAACGGACCTTCTTCAAAACGACCTGCCAGTCTAGACTCTTGATGCCAGCCAAGCTGCATCTGCAGACAATTGCAGTCTACTTAGCTACCCAACTGAGTTCCTTATATGTAGAAATTAAGAAGCATCTCACTCCCCACAAATATCATTGCTATATAGGCTGATATAACAATTAAGGAACATTCTCGTCAGCTCAGAGTAAAGGAAGCAACTGCTACAATACTCACAGAAGATGATAAAAATGTGGTCCAAATCTGATGTTAAAGGCAAGGCAGATGGGAGCTGCCAATGAACAGGGAGAAGATCATGACAGAAAAAAGTAGAATATGATATTACTTATTTCCCAGAGCAGGGCCCAAAGAAAAGTTTTCTTTCCTTCCCCTCACCCCCTTCCCTACTCTCAGGTCCAACACCCATCACCGTTTCTGCTAAGGGAAGTCACTCCTCACTACCCTGCCCCCAAGATACATTGCCCAAAGGAAAAGAAACTCTAAAGAGACATGACTTCTTCTGCAGAAAAGAAGAAAGTGCTTCTGCATGTAGGTGACACATTAGGGGCTTTAAGAAATGTAGACATCTGTTTCTTTAAAAAAAAATCAAGCTGTGTAATATATCAATAGAAGTGGTAGAAAGCAGATACAATACAATTTGAGAGCAAAAGAAAAAGTTCACTCCACTGGTAAATGTATTTTTTTCTGATAACAGAATAATAATTCACTCAAAACTCCCCAAAAGAGGATGTTACGGTAAGATGTGTGTCTTTGGTAAGAAATTTTTATTTGTCTGGATATTGTCACTTTATCGCTACAGAGCAGATTAACATAAAAACATGAATAAAAGGTTCCTAATTTGTTACCAGTGTTAGAACCATATATATTGGCCTAGGATATCTTCTTCTCAACAAAATTGATGTTTTAAACCGTGGAAGATGAACGGTTACACAGATTATTTTATGTCCATTCAGTGTTTTGGGAATCATCAATTGCTTGTTTTCTTGTTCGGTGTGAAGTTATGTACTGTTCAAGTGCGACATGGACTAGTCCAGTAACGGATGTTTGTAATCTGTGTCTTTGTCCATATGCTTGCCTGTTTAGAACAATATCACAGATGTAAATAACAAATCCTGATTTTTCCTGATGCATGCAGATCCTCCAAAGTTTGATAGGATTTGGCCGAATATTTCTTCCCTTGAGGTTTCTAAACCAAATCAAGGTAGGATGCTATAAAATTCCTAGTGGTCTGAAATTGCTTTCAAAGAGTCCCACATGATAACAAAAATAATAACATCCAACTAATTTTTATTTTGGTGCTAAGTAATGCTATTCTGCCAGACAATATCTATTGAGAAATACCATAAAACAAATCTTACCTGAAAAGGGATTCTTCCAACACACAGATTATGCACAGCCTTGCTGCAAAAAGTCTGGAAAAGTAGACATAAAAGTTACAAGGACTGATATATATTAAGTTGAATAGAAGTCCTTAGAGAATTTTAGACTTGTATAGACAGCACAGTCTGCATTATGAGTAAGTTTCAGGATTTTTGAGTGAGAAATATTTCCATTGCCTACGTCAAGCCATTTCTTAATGTCTTGCTTCCACTTTGTTTTTCTAAGCAAACTGAGTGGTATTTCCCCGTGTGCATTCCGTGCACAATACAAGCAAGTTTTCTATAGGACAGACTCACACTTTTCTGGAATTCAAGTGCCACACAAAAAATTATTGACAGACTGTGGCACGATGATTATGATTGAAAGGGGCAGATCAACTTAAGATGACTAATAAAGTAAAAGTAAAATGCTATGTTATTTGATGTTGTATTCATCTGTACTGCACATTTCAAAATGATTGTTCATTAAAAAAAAAAAATCCTTTTGATCTCCTTATTTAAGGGGATCCCTACCCCAGCAACCATTCCCTCCCAGAAATCCTTGCAGAATTCTGGCCTATAGCTTGCTGTGACTATTCAAAGGATGTCCTTTTTATGCTAAAACAAATACAGTCGGAGAAGGAAATGAATGAAAAGATGATCTAGAAAATGGCTACTAAACTGAACAAAATGTGTTAGCAATCTGTTGGGGAGCTACTTGGGAAGGACTTGTTTTAGCCATTGTTTACAATGACCAAATTGAGACATACGCACACACACATATAAAACCTGAAGTTATATTTGCAAGTTTCTATATGTTCCAAAAAAAAAAAATACTAATTGATTACTGCTCTTCTGCTCTCCATAAGGATTAGCAAAGTACACTAGTTTGCATTATTCACGTACATTTTAAATGAAATATCCTCGTTGAGATGATACTGAGCATTCTGATGGATTTCGTTTAGCCCATATTATATTTTCCAAGCTTTTGCATGTGTTCCTTAAACAAACAAAAAAATACAGACTGATCTCTGCTCTCTGTAAGGATTACCCTACATTATTCACTGGAATTTAAAATCTAAACATCTCCAACGAAATGACACTTAGCATTTCTAATGGATTTCATAGTTTAACAAATTATGCTGCTTGGGATCTAAGACTTAACTTCATTGCACAATGCATCTCAAACAGTACAAGATTATGCAGTGTTTCTTCTCAAAAAAGAGAGACAACTTTAGCTAATTTAGTTTTGACACTTTGCTAGGGAGCACAAAACACAAAAACTTAAAAGAATTTCTATTCAGATTACACATTTGCAGCATGTTATTGCAGTGTTAAACATTTATTGTAGCAAATACTTGAGGCAAGTATAGCATATGAAGAAGATAATTATTAGAAATCTACCTATATCTAGTATTCCTTTATTGCTTATTTTATGCCATTAGGCCAGAACAAATATGCATGTAAATTTAATAAAACCCTTTGCATACTGCTCTGGTTACCATATCAGTCATTGGACCAATCACTGGTCATAGATTGGGAAGGATCTTCAAATAGCCTCTAACCCAAAGCTGCCCAAGTGTGCAGTTGTGAATAACTTTCCCTTTCTTTATCTTGGGTATTTCAGCTCCACCAACTCAATAGTTGGTAGTGTATAGTCCATTTTCCTCTAATTATCTCCCTTACCATACAAAATAAGAAGCATTGTTAAAGCTAATTAAAAAGTTAGTAAATAAAAAAAGTTTATTTTAAGCTTTTGATTTGTTCCTATTTGATACCTTTTCTAATGTACTGTTCATTTTATTACCTATCCAGTTGCTCCCAAATTAGCTATGTCAACTGTTTCTTCTGTTCAAGTTGCAAACCACAAGAGAGGTAGGAATTCTTGGATTCATACAGTGATTTCATAGTGTTATGTGTTGTGAAAACATTGCACTGTATGAATCTGGAATAGCTGTGAAGTGTACCTATCAGCTTACTGGTGAGGCTTGTTCATTGACAACAACAGAAGCATTAAGTCACACAAACATAAGCCATACAAAAAAATAGTAAATATGCTTCCTAGATAATCGCTACTGGCATATAAAGTAACATGGCATTTGTTTTTAAAGGAATTAAATATAAGAATATGACCATTCAGATTGTTGCCTAGAAAGCAAACGTTTGCTAGAGACTTGTTTTCCTCACTAATACTCATAAATTGTAAAAGAGGAAACATAAGCAGATTAGTTGAGGGCAAACAACATGTAAAACATCAATTGCCCGTATCCTCAAGAATTATCTGTAAATGCCGTGGAGGATATATATAGTTACATCCTGTAATGGTTTCTAAGTGTGCCTTACATCTTCATTTTCTTGTAATAGCGTGCAAATTCCAAATGTAGGCATTATATCTTGAACTGATGCTTCAGTGTTTTTTCAAAATAATGGAATTATATGGGCATAATGAAGGATGCCAATATTCTCTCAGTGACTTACAGGCAACCTGTTTCATTTGCATATCAATCATTCACAGTCTGAACGCTCTCTCTCGCGCTGAAAACTTCTCATTGTTTTTTCTCAATTTATCTGTAAAGATCATGTATAAAATGTTTTGTCTTTCTGTAGCTATTGTGAATATCTCATTATTCATGAAATACATGTTACTAAGGAACAGGGGAATATTAACAAACATTTGAACTTAGTTTGACCCATTTGATGAGATCATGATAATCAGCCATACTGTTTGCTACAAAGCAGGTTATTTCTAAGGTTATGATGAAAATCTCCTTTGTTTGTCTTTTGTTAGTGTATAGAAGAGAAACACGGAGTTGTCAGAAAATGAAAAAAGCCCTTTATTTTTGAATACACTTTTCTTGAAATACTCTTTCTGCTTTTAATTAGAAAATGACATTGATAGCTGTCTCATGCAGTACCTATGGAATGTCTTAATTTAAAAATTATGTTTCCCTTCCATGTGCATCTACCATCATTTCATGTGACTGTTTTATTGGTCCCGGCTGAAGCTTGAGCTGAACCTAGTCCCCACAGCACAATAGTATATCATCTCAAAAGTGTAAATGCGTAGCATTATAATGGAAGAAAGGAGTATTCAATTTACAGAAACAAAAGAATTAAATGAGAAACCTTTCTATGAGTATCCTTCAATGGGTAGTTTTATTTTGCTTTGTACAACAGAATCAGGGTTGTTGCAATAGAATCATTGCATTGGAAATCACCTTTAAAGGCTCATACAGTCGATCCTTTTGCGAATTCCTGGAGTTCCTCAATCACCCAGAGATAGCTATCAAATCTAACCTATCACTTCTCCCTTTATTCTTCACATTAAACATACCTGGCTATCTTTAACTTTCCTCTGAGGTTTTATTTTCCAAACCATTTACCACTTATTGTTATTCAGCTTAAAAACTGTCTCCAGTTTATCCATGTCTTTTCTGACATATGGTACTCAGAACTGAAAGGAGCATTTTCCAGCACTGTAAGCTCTTGTCATTTTGTTGTCCTTAAACCATTTGCAGTCTGACTTTTTCCACTTTTCCCCCCATCTCTTTCAGTGATTTGCCAATGATTGAAAGTGGTTGGGCTGCTAGCCAGAGCCATGTGTCTGAAAAACTGAAGTTGTGCTACCGACAATTCTGATTAGCAGGCTATTTTCTGGTCTTTTTGTGCTGGTCAGGGTGAATCACATGGTCAGCTAGGAAGTCCATGCAGTACTGACAAGTATTAGATTCCCAGCTGCAATGCTGAATGCAGTTCAACATGTTAGGTTTGACTGGTTTAGGGTAACACCTCATGTAAACAGCAGAGAAAATACTTCCATTTTGTTCATGTGAAGACCCCTTCCATAGCTTTTGTTATATAAACCACTTTTATAAAGCTAGAGAAATGTAAAAATTATTCACTGATTAAACCGGTAGCAACAGGCAAAATAAGTTCATATTATTGTATTAGCAAAATTTTGATTTAGTAACAAAGCAACATTAGTTGCAAGCCTTGACCTTTTTTTTTCCTTTGCACCATTGCTATCTTTAATCAGCTGTTTGACTGTTCCTGAGCTAACGGGGGGGGGGGGGGCGGGGGAGGGGGTGTCTATACCATGTAGCATTTACCAGTCTGAAGATCAAGAGTTCAGTGTTTTTCTTAAATCTTAGCATAAGTTAACTTTAAGAAAAAAGGCTGTTTCTTTCACACAGCACAAAAGAGTAGTACCCATATGAAGGCAACCAAGTATAAGAATTGGTCTCATTGTTTACCTTTAATATCTATCGATGAGCCACATCTGAACCAGTCTAGTCCTTCTGCATATCTTTAATTGTATGTGTGTACATCAAGCTGAGCCTTTTTAACTATTAGATGCTTAGTCCAAATCATAGCTTGGAGCAAGCCCTGTTATAGCAATGAATTACTTTATGCGCAGCTTTGTTTCTCATGCTTTTATAACTGCTAATGATGTGTTGTAGTAGCATTGAAGGTCACATCACAGTTTCAGTTAATGCAGTTATTCATTCACAGAATGGTCTCAATTTCTTTCTGCTATTTTAAACACACAAGATGATGTAGCATAGTCTGATATACTGTCACTTCTTTATAGTCTACATATTTTTGTAACATAAAAATACAATGTTATTCTGCTGCCTGTTACTGTTTAGAAAAGCAAGGTAAATTATTTCCTCTAAATTTACCTGCAGTATGATTATGGGTGGCCGCAAGTCTGATGAACATATCAGTACAGTATTTTCTTCCCACCAAGACAAATCGTGTCATGGTTGCTGCAGACAGGACCTTTGTCAGAGCAGAGAGACCAAGAGAAAGTCTCATCTGAATCTGAGATTCAGAAGGATCAGATTGCTTATCACCAACCAGTCTGTCTTAGTTTATAAATAAAGCACATTAAAACAGCATTGTAACAATTTTCACTGTGACTCCTGCTTGCCTGCACTAGTTTCCACTTTTAGATGTGATGCCTCTGCCTCGCACAGGCAGTTCTCACTCAAGCAAAATGGATATGCTAGTGGAGGAGAGCTGCTGAGCAGCTGACTGTGGTGCTGGATCTTATTGACCAGTTACAAGACAAGAGATACATTAACACTTTTTTTCCTCCCCACTGAATTGTGTCCGATATACCTAGATCTGACAAAGTCTAGTTACATCATTAAGAGTCAAAACCAACTAAAACCAAGGTAGTGCCAGAAATAATAGTTTACTAAAACAAATTGCTTCTGCGAATGCATGCCAACTAATTATCGCTTTATTTTATAGCTGTATTTTGCGGCTACAAGTATTGCATTTTTTTTCAATTTAGAAATTGAATTAAGATGCTTAGAGATGGTCCACAGATGTGATCAATCAAGAATCATTGTATCATCTATATGTTGTACTGAACTCCAGCAGATAAAGGCGTCAAAAGTATCAGGCTCGCATGAACCATGAAACATTGGTTTAGCTGTATAACATTGAAGAGGACAAGTATCTATATAAACTGAGTGTGCATATGTAAATTGAATTAATGTTTTCTGGCAGCAGAAAGGCAGCTCTCAAGATTAGAATGCATGTTGTGCTAAAAACTGTACAGTACGAGAAAAGAGACAGTCTATTTACAATCTACCACTGTGTCAGACAACAGCACAATATATATATATGCATTAGTTGTGCATAATATACTCAAACATGCACTGGCATTACTTTATAAAAATATAAACAGGCACAAATATAACATCTGAAGCCCCAAGCCAACAATCAGGGGGCTCATGTGGCACCCCAGAGTAATCAGCAGCGTACCGTAGGAAAGGCAGCACAGAGGACTTGGCCCCCATCACATTTACGGAAGCATTTTACACGCTCTTGTACAGCTTTACCTAATAAGAGGCTAAGTTAACTTCAAGACCCATCCCTGGAAGCCCTCCCCAGTCACTGCACCCGCTATTCCATTACTGCAAGAAACGTATCATAATCTCTTTCACCAGTTTATCAAACTGCATCTTTAAAGCACCAATGTTTTTGCAACAAATTGGAAATGTGTTGCAGAACCTCAGTGCCCTAATGGCTAGATACCATCTCCTAATTTCCAGCTGAAATTTCTCAATGGCCATTTAACACCTATTTGTTCTTGTGCCAGTGTTATCCATTAGCTCAGATGCTCACCTAGGAAGGCAAAAGGCCTTCTTGATGTATTTATATCCCACAGTTATATCACCTCACAGTCTTTGGTTTTTGTAGAGTAAACAAACCAAATTATCCTAAGTCTTCACTTTTTAAATAGACTCTCCACTGCTCTGATCATCCTAGTAACCTTTCCTGCGTTCACTCTGGGCTCATAATCTCAGAGATAAGTTACTGGACTTGCACAAGCTATCTACACAAAGCATAGCAGTGCCTTGCATAATGATATCATTTTCTAATTTCTACTTGTATAAAGCCATGTGTTGTTTGTGATTAAAAAAATTATAAGCACTAGCATTTTATGTCTAACAAAAGGTTTCTTAAAAAGTGGCTGTCACGCAGGCTGCATTTCAGATGGCTACAATAAACATGCTTTCTATTCAATACACGTTTCAGACTTTTCAAGATCTCTTCTGGCCAAGATGCTTTTTCATCTCAATATAAAAATGGGTTATGTTTGCCTCAGAACTATAGTAGAAATGGCACTTAAATAGCAGCTCCATTCCTTCCTTTTCTTCTCTCGTAATTGTCTTAGAAAGTGCTGGCCAAATTGTCAAACTTGAGGCTGTTTTTTCTTAAAACAGTTTGGTTCCCACAGGTGCCTACCACTTACAGTACCCCCTGGTTCAGCAGTAGTTGTGAATACTCAGCACTTATGCCAAAACAGAGGTTTTTTTATTTTGTATATAGTTGTGGATTTGAATATGCTCAAGTTTGACAGTTTTGTCCGCTGTATTTAGTATTTTTAATATGAGGAACTTTTGACTGTGTCTTGATTTATACCCACCTCAAATGTGCGAAAAGCTGTGCATTTGTATCAGCAGAAACCGAGCCTCCCGTACCCTTGAAAGGTTTACAACTGCAAATGCTTCAGTTCCATACAATCTGCCAGCTGCAGCCAACCTCCAGCGCCATGCCGTGGTTGTCGGGTCGCTCTAACCTGCCTGAAACAGAGCTCACTTCCATTGCAGATAAACATCTGCTGTTGTCCATGTTACATTGATTAACATGTCTGTGCCATTCATTCATACTTCTGTTCATGATTCATTTTTACTAAGCATGTAATGTGCTATTACTCTGCTGCTGTATACATTTTGTATACATTTCTGTTCTTCCTTGAAAGACTGTGAATGCTTCGGCCACTCCAACCGGTGCAGTTACATCGAGCTGCTCAATACGGTCATTTGCGTGAGCTGTAAGCACAACACTAGAGGTCAGCACTGTGAGTTATGCAGGCTGGGCTACTTCAGAAATGCCTCTGCAGAGCTGGACGATGAAAATGTGTGCATAGGTCAGTCCCGGGATAACTGCGGCTTTTCTTCTATGCCTTTTCAGTGACTGGCGGCTGCTAGGGACCACTGCTGCTTATCTGCCAGTTGAGCCAGAATGAGCTTTTTCAATGGATAAGAGTATCTGTGTAGACTTCAATCTAGTTGTCTCAGTTGGCCCTGCAGCCCCAAGGAGGTGTTTCAAGTCCGTGTAAGCAATGAAGCTCCCTAGCTAACAGTCCTAAGGGGACATGCCCAGGAAGCCCCTGAGAAGCTGATCGTGCCGTCCGTCTGCAGGGAGATGCCACTCTGGAATTGCATATGTGTAAAACTGAAGGACTGAGTCATAAATCCTTGTCCCTGGACTAACTTTTGCAGTTATTTGTACAGGCCCTTGAATACTTACCGAGGACCTACAAAAGTCACCAGCTGCATGTACACAATACATTTTGCAGCAAATCCTACTCCCAGACACAGTGCTGTAAATGCTGCGTTAACTCCCCTCTCCTCAGAGGAGTGACTGAAATTATGCCCTTGCAGTTAGGAGTAGAACTTGTCAAATCAGTTTGACATCATGTTAATTTAGAAATAGGATTCCTAGGTGAAAACAGTGCTTTAAACCTAACATCTGATATAAATATCCAAGATGCAGAATTAAAGCAAATGTCAGAACATAATAAAAATAGCATACTAGAAAAAATGCAAGATCTTTGTCACACTAGAAGAATATGCATCATGCTCACGTCGCTATAGACACTATATAGAGAAAGAAAGATAGGACACTCTAGACGAAGACTGAACACAGTCGTTAAAGGAAGCTTCATTCACTGGCTAGAAGTTAAAAAATAGCCACAAAAGGCACTGTTCTAGCAATAAACAGAGCTGGAGTATTGCATTACATAATATTGCTTATAGAGAAAAGCGTCAGTGGAACCCATTCTGAATTTCTACTGTGATTTTTTATTTTTCATTTTCCAAGAAGAAAAAAAAGTGGGTATAAGATTTTCACACAGAAATAGACTATGGGCAGATAAGTTATATTTTAATATTCTTTATAATCCATTGCTAAGATTCAAGCCAGAAACTATTTGGATTGCTATTATTTGTTTCAGTCTGCAGCCTGTCAGATTTACATTTTATTTCATGATAAACACCCAGATCCATCCACGCACTGCATTTCATGTGTCCTTCTTTTAACTTTGCTTGGCAACGCATTCAAAAATGCATGATCTCCTCTGACATTAATTAGGATGAGCTAATATGAACTTTAGTAGGCAAATCATGATTTTGTATGACTCTGCTGAGGGGATTAACCCAATCAAATATTCTTGAAAAAAAGCACTGTCCCTCATATTTGCTTAACGTAGATGAGGGACATCACTGGTATGACATCAGGGTTGTATAATTTAAACTGTCTAAACAGGCCTAATGAAAATGACACTAAATTACTCTGTTTGGGATTTTTCATCAGATCATTCAGTAAATTGTCATCCCATGTACACTGAAATGCTAAGACAGCATCTGTAGCTTTGTCAGTGAAGCAAGGAAGATAATAAACCAGGAGTCAAAAATAAGTACATTTTAGAATAATTTGCAAGTGATATATTTAGAATTTCATTGTAAAATAAACTGTTGTGCAGTTCAGAATTGCCCAAACTCTGCAGAAATAAAGTAAAAAACCTTTCATTTAAAAGAAAGCTTCTTCCAGAAAGCAATGTGATGCATTTGCAGACCTTCCCACCTTACTGCAAGCAGAATTCTCATGGGATACCATGAGAACTGGCCCATGTGAAATGACTATAGGCTCAAAACCTGTTTTGCTACAAATTAGGTAGCTTGTTTTAAATAAATATTCTTAGTGGACTAGGACAGTTTTCAGGATCAGAGTGATCATACGGCATACAAAATCTGTGAATGCTAGCCAATTCACTGACTCAGGTAGACTTTCATACTGCTTCAGGTTTCAAGTCAGTGGAGTGAAGCAGATATTTAAGTACTTTCCTGGAAACAGAGACCTGTGCTTAAAGGGCTTTTCTGAACTGGGGCTCCTAAGATTTAATCCTGCAAAATGTTGAGTATTCTCAACTCTGAGAGAGCTGATGATTTGCCATCTTTCTGGGTCAAGCACAAAGAGTCTTGCTCTATTGGAAATGCTCATTTTTCTTCTCTGTGAGTTTAAGAGCAGTTTGGGGTTTTAACTACATGAGTGGAACATTGGCATGAACATTTAATAAGCAGATTTCCAGTGACATATGCAAGTCTTGTTCCCATATGAAAGTCTCACTTTTCTAAGTTAATTTTTTCCTCTCCAGCCATATATTTAGAAAAATCAGAAATTTTTGGATAAGCTACTTTAATGGCAGCTAACAGGGTTTTGACTCTGATTTAGCAACACCACTTAGTTTTAATAAATATATGTGGTAAGTATACAGATGAAAAATATGTGAATCTTAGCCAGTGTTAAACTAAATGGAGAAAATGTAAAATGTTTCATTTTTAAAAGTAACAAAGTTGCAGAGAAATGAAATACTGAGAAGGTTTTTACCAGTGAATCAAATGCAATCACATTATTCAGTGGGTTTAAATCTAAATTTATTATGCCTTTAATTTCTTTAGATACAAAATGATTTATTTTTATTTCCTAAAATGAAATACTAAAAATTTGTGGATTTGTCAATCAGCTGCAAAATTACCTTATATGGGCAATTGTAATTTTTAAATAAATCAATGTAATTTAAAGTAAAAAAGAATTAACTTGACATGTTTACAGTGGAAAAAAGTTTAACAGAACTTGAAGGGATTTTTATTTTTATAATGTCTCGCCAAAGTTCTAATAATGCTTTATTTCAGTGAATACACTTGTAAGTATGGATAGTATGGATATGACCAAGTAGACCCAGAGTAATAAATTGTTTTCTTTGCCCTTTGAAATAAATACTTAAATGATAAATATTATCTCACACCTGTAACAAAGCCAGCCTTGCAGTCACTTCAGCTTCATTTAATACCTGTGAGAGCCTTAAAAACTCTAATGGTACATGTGTTAAGTGAAGCTTGAGGGTTATCCTGCAGCCACTGTCAACCCAGACTGACAAACAGCAAGCCTGCAAGCTGCAGACCACTTTTCCCTACCTTCCTTTTACTTATTTTCAATGTATTTTGTTGGCAGCATCAAATTAATATAGTGAATCACAGTGAACAACATGACTACTACTGTCATCTTCCCACCCTTTAAGCAGTCCTCAGACTGAGGTCAGGAAGAAATTTCCTTCTCAGGTCAGATGAGGAAAGACTATTTTCCCCCTCCTCGAAACCTGGTGTGTGGCCTTCTTGCTGGGATGGGCTGGGAGTGCTATTTAATGCCCTGTTGTTGCAAGGATGTTGAGGATACCCAGTGTCTTCCTGTGACACACTGGAATTGGGGCTTTTGATCTTTCTAATATCTGAAGTATGCAGCAGGCATTGGGAAGCGTTTCACAGCTTGTGGTAGATGCTCTGTGGACGGTTATGTGTCTGTGGTAGCAATTGTGTATTGGGAAAGATGGAGGCTAGATTCAGTTACCAAATGTTACTGGGCCTACAGTCTACACTGTCTTCTGATTTGATTTACCACTTGTGTAAAAGCACTTAGCTTAAAGTTTTATTTAAGGGAGAGTAGACACTGGAAACAGCAAAGCAGAAACCTGGTCCTTCTAACATACCCGTGCGACAGAGTTCAGCAGGAACGCTTTCACTGACCCTGGGCCAGCTTCTCCTTCTGTGGACGACATACTATGTGTCGACAGCATTCAATATCATAGGCCTTACTTTCCTTTCATAAAGGCTCATTTAAATCACTGTAACTGCATTATATTCACCTAAGCTGTTTTTAATGCATGAGAATTGGGCCCTCTGTTTATAATGTAATTCCAAGCTTTTTGTCTTTCAAGGTGTTCTATACTCTTTAAACAAATTTGACTTCCTGCATTCAGTATCTATCTCAGTTCTGTGCCTGTTTACATAAAGGTTTCGTACATCTGATTAACATCGGAATTGCCAGCTTTTCAGATGGTGCTCACTGAGGTACAATCATGCTCAGTCTTGCACAGTATTTTTGGCATTTCAGTATTCAGCTCCATTAATGAATGTTGTTAGCTAATTGACTGGATTATTATTGTGGAACTATGTTTGCCAAAGGTAACTATTCTTCTTTAGCATGCCAAATGTCCCAAGCGTCATCTGTAATTTATAGTTAATAAACACCTCAACAACAGATGACAAATGTGTTTCTGGTAACATTTTTCCTGTTACAGTTTTTCCATGGGATTTTTAAATATTTCACTTCCCAGTTCAACTCCATTTTGTTATTTACAATACTATTGAGCTTCACATAATGCTAGAGAACAGCTGCCAAAGACAGTCATCAAAGTAACACTGTTTTAAAGACATATAAAGCCAGACTCCCAGCAGGTTGCCCAGATTCAGGAATCGATTTGTATCTTTTGCCTTCAACAGCAGCAGAGATCAGAGAAGTTGCCAAAACATAAGTGTGTCTGTTGTCTCAGTTGACAGTGGAGTTACTCTGGGTCTACACTGGTCTACATACAAATAAGATATGGCCCTTCAGTTAAAAAAGGGGGAAAAAAATGAACAGGAATGTTAAAAATGAGCTCTGCTAGCAACAGTTTGTCTCCTTCAGCTAGTTGAAAGCTGAACACTGATTTTGCAATTACATTAAAGAAAAGGGCTGTGAATGAAGAAGAAAACTTATCCCCCTACAGTAAGAGTTGTGGGAGGAAACTGGTTACAATAGTCATTCTTGAGTTAGGTCAAAGCACATGTGGAAAATATACAGCGGGGAGTCAGACCCATTGCATCTTCCATCTTCCTACTGGGATGCAACAAAAATGGAATGAAAATGGCAGGTGTAAAGCCAGTTCTGAGCAAGGTTCACATTGTCTTACTGCTCATCTCAAGTTTATCCTTGTGGAATATGTAGAAGGTTTAACATCACTGACAAATACACTGTCATCAAATTAATGGCAAATATCCATATAAGTTAATATATTACTCCAAACTATAAAGGAAGACTATCTTGGAAATAAGTAAAGTGCATTTATATAGCCCTATAAAGACATTCAGCACTTCTCAAAATATTGAGCAATATAGGTAAGCCTATTTTAATAATGTAAAACATTTCACCCTAATGGCATATTGATATATCCATACTACGCAAACCTTTCCTAATGTTCATTAAACTGTCAAAAATATTCTTACCAAAACAGAATTTCTGTTAAAATCACTTATCCTCAAAGAACATGGTATCTTCTTCCTTTATATCTTCTCTGTTTACTTTTTCTCTTTGCACCATAAAGTGTCTCCTCCTGAAATGAGACATGTAAACAAATAAATGGACCTGTAGTAATTATATTCACTGCTCCATATATCATTAATAGACAGTCTTCCTTTAATACTGGAAATGCACCCTTTATTGGTATTGAATGAATTATTACCATATGTAGACCTGAATCCAGTGTGTGTGTTGTCTTGTTTCTGCAGACTGTTATTGTAACCCTTTTGGTTCAGTCCATGATCGCTGTAATGACAGAGGATTTTGTGAGTGTAAGGAGGGAACATCAGGGCCTAAATGTGATAAATGTCTGCCGGGATATATCTGGCACAGCTTGGGCTGTCAACGTAAGTAACACTGAGAGTTGCCCCTCTCCTGCAACCTTGCTGCCTCTGCGTCTGTATGTTAGCATGTGCAGCTAGAGCAGAAAACGAGCAAAACTTCTACGAGCTTTAATAATGCCAAACTGCCCCAACCTTTGCGGAGCCTCCAGTAAATTGACTGTGCTTTTAGTGTCCTCTCTCTTTCTTTTGCTAATGCCTGGAGGAGCTCTCACTGAAATATGTAAATATGCGTGTCTTGCCAACTGTGAAATAAGTTTACTGTGCTAAAACATTAGCATATTAACTCAAACTTTAAAATTCTTACTAAAAGACAAAAGGTGATTTCTCTGCATGTTCAGTTTATTCTGTACTAAACTTCAACTTTTTGAGTAACTTAATGGTCTGCTTTCGTACCTTTAACTATGTCTATATAGGATAAAAACTGCAAAACACAGGCTTATTACCTGATATAATAGTGAAAATTGGACAAAAGCTAAGGATAAAAAGTTGAGGTACACCTAACAACCTTAAAAATAGGTGCTGAAATTATGCGTAAATATTGTTAGAAGCAGATGTTGTTTCAATGCTCAGCTGTATATTTATCCTCTTTTCTGAGTAACAGAGATCTTGTAAATAACTGAGCACAAATACTGCCTCAGTATACATAGAATTAGGATTTTATTACCTATATTTCTTTTGTAGTAGATTCTTAAAATTTTTTCTTTGTAACTGTTTTGATCGTCTACTTCCACAAACTCTGGAAAGTCTTTTCATGTTTTTCTTTTCTCCCTGCTTCTCTGAATTCTTCTCCACACATATTAAAGAGAGATTTCTACAAGGGCTCACTTTTGATTTATAAGACTGAGAAACAAGAGAAAATGTAATTACTGACACTGATTAGCCAAATATTATAAAATTTGCTGTACTGCCAAATATTATAAAATACTCTAAAACAAATGCAAATCATAAATCATAAACAATAAAGATTGAGATTACTGCTTTCCCCTCAAAATGATGAATACTTCTGAAGTAGAAAATCTGCGACAGTTCATGTAAGTGACAAATATGTCCAGAGAGAAAACCAAAAAATGAAGAGTTTCAGGAAAATAGTGATAATTAACCAATTAGCATTAAAGCAAAGAAATACATAAAGAGGAAGAAAGTTTGCATGGGCAAGGCTGCTAGATGTTGCTTGAGAAAATTGGACTTTCTCTGCTTCTGCCAAAAACTCCTGTTTATATTTGGCAGCTTATATAAACCATACTTTTTACATGTGGTTGTTAACTGTATTCTCATTTTCTGGATGCCTACACTTGAGTTTTATTCACAAAATACCAAGCACTTACAGTTGCAGCAGAAATCAGACAAAAGAAGGTTTTAAATATGAGCCCTGTATTATTATCCTGAAAAATTATATCATAAGTATCTCAAAATAAGTATTCAAAATCACAGAATCTTCATCTACTTGCGTACCCCTTATGTAGAAGGATACCACTTCCCCTCTATCTCAGCTAGATGTTGGCAAAGTAAGCATTTGTGAAGCACTGAGATATTCCAGTGATAAGAACCACAGAAAAAAAAAAGATCTTATGCAGCAGAATTTGAATAAAGCACAGTAAATACTATGGTCACATGGTAAACAGTGAGACTAAGTAAGGTATTAAGTAGCCAAGATATTGAACAAGGCTCCATCTGTGGAGCAAATCGTACGATCATATAATTAATGATAATATAATAGCATATATACCAGATAGTCAAACTGATTACATATTAATTGCAGTATTTCCTATCTCTTCAGGTTTTGACATTATAACCTCAATAATTTTCTTTTAATGAGGATTTTTGTGTGTCCAACATACAATTAGCCTGATTTTAGCTGAATCAGAGTATTTGAACTTCAGACAGTTTCTGGAAATGCAAGCTAGCCCTTTTATATTTACTGACAAAACTAATTAATGTCTCTCACTGTGTTATAACTTTCTAAACAAATCTTAATCTGACCATGTAACTGTTAGATATTCTCCAAGTTAGACCAAATCATTTGATCCAATTCAGAAGAAGAACCAGATGCAGTTGTCAGTTTTATGGAACAGATATAATTGCCATGTTTTACCAAGCACACATTGATTTAAATCTGTTGTTTCAAGTTTCTTCATGGAGGAACAGAATTTCAAATCATTTAATTTTGTAGTGAAGCAATTTTAGTTGTGTTTATGATTTTCCCATTGAAATCTAAACAAATGACTGGGCAAGCAAGCAGATCCCAATACAAAGGAAAAACAAGAAATCATTCTACTGCATTAGCAAAGCTTGAAAGGATTATTTGTCTGGACAAGTAGCGTGTGTTTTTGATTTGATGGAGAGGCACATGTTTGGGTTTGCCTTTTTTTTTTTTTTTTTTTTTTTTTTTACTTTTTTCATATATAGCCTATTGGTATTATTAATGAAATCTATTTTTGTGGAGCTTTATTGCTAGACATCATTGACCTAGGGAAACGTGAAATTTGACCTATGAATAAGTAAGGCAAAGCTATACTATAGACAGTTTAATTACTCATATAATTGTATTAGTAAATATCATGGCTTACTTTTAAATATTAGTAATCCACTTTGGGAAAAACAACCATGAAAGTCCAATTGTGTTGTAAGGCTCACAATATATGATTTGATAAATTACTGTTCAGAGTCTACCCTGTACTACATGGGCAAAACACACAGACACTATTATCCTCAGAAGTATTCATTTAGGTAGCTCACTCTTGCCGATTTCATCTAAAACCTTTGAGGATCTAGGCAGAGAGCTCATCACTTGCATCTCTGTGCATACAGAGGTCAGATGCAATTTTAGACTTTGCCTCCCAGATAAAAAGCACCATGATAACAGCTGTTATCTTACTGAATTCAGCATTATACCGCATAGCCATGGGGTCAGCAGGGTCTGGTTGGTACAGGGAGATTTGCTGCCCTCAGAAGAAGAGCCCCAGCAGATGCGACTGTTGCTTGCACTAGTCCCCAGCTCTCCCCTGGGACTGCTCGTGCCTCAGGCACCGGCTGCTGGGGCTTCGCTCCCCACCTCCCTTCCAGGCACACGTGATGGGTCTCTCACCCGCACACGTGTTAGATCAAAGTGCAAAGAATGAATTAAGAGCAGAACAGTCTGCTCCTGAAACTGTTTTAAATTTCCAGAAACATGATAAAATACCAAAATAGCTGTATTTCATTTTTTATCTTCTAGAAATTACAGGATTATCTTTAAAAATAAACATAAAAACAGAAGGAAAAGGTCCAAGCCAGGCAAGAAACTTAACCAACAACTACAGCTTTTTGGGGCAGGCTTAAAGGGAACATAGCACTTTGTGATAGTGGGAAGCCTGTAACTATGTGGAAACATATACACTCTGAAGAACTGCCTGAATTTAAAAAATGGATGAAGGTGCAGAGGCAAAATATTATCCAGGAGCATTCATTTGATTTTCCAAGTTTACCAGTCATGGTTTTGCGTCTTTTGTATTTTTTATCCATGACGTTTCAGGTGACTGAATTCTGTTGCATACATGCTGGAGCATTTGAAAAGAACAGCTTTTAATTCCACATGCACAGGAATTGATTCCAAAAACAGCTGCATATTTATCCAATCAGGCAAAGAACAAGCGATACTTTTGCCAATCTCAGCTTAGCAGCATAGCTCGAATTTTCATTAGGCATGATCATCCCATGGGGGAAAAGGTCAGGGAAGGTCCAACGATTAATATTATTCAGAAAATCACTACCTCCTTTCATATAGTCAATGAGCAAATAAAGAAGTTTAACCTTCAGTGCTGCAGCCAGATCCCCACAAAGGCCGAGACGGCATACAAGAGTTCCCAAATGTTTTCTTGCTCCTAAGTTATATTCAGGGCATTATTTAGTGCGAGTCATTGCTTTAAATCATCTTAGTTCCATGGTGTAAATATTAAACAATTAGCAAATGAGTTTTTAGCTAGATGCCTTGTGTCAAGCTCTGAATAGTTTCTTTTATTTTACCCTTTTTCTTCCATTTTAAATAGTTTCTCTTAAAGCAGGCAGAGGACTACAATTACACTCTTATCCTCAATGTTTAAACTGTGCTGAGTGCTTGCATCTGTCTCATGGACTGAACTTGTATCACTCTGTAGCCTGTTAGATAATTCATATTCTGTCACAGTGTGCATTCTACTTATATGATTATTTAAATACAAACATTTCTTTTATTGTCTGCATTTTGTCATGTATTACAAATGTTAGAAGCCAAGGTATTTGATCAAAATCATCATGCAGACTGAATTTCTGAAGAAATCAAATCTGAAATTGTGACCCTGTGAATTATATTAACATTTGCTTTTGGAGGTTTGTGTTCACAATTCAATGTGAAGAGGTTTGCTACCATCAATTTCTTAAAAAAAAAAAAAAAAAAAAAGCACCTTTCTTCAAAAATATATCACACACTTCTTTCTAGAAAGATTAAATACATAAAAGTAATTGCCCCTTCTCTTAAATGGTAGTGAGCTTTTTACCTGTGTGTACGCAGATATGAGTCCTTCAATACCTACACATTGAACTTGTGCGTGAAGAACTGTGCACTGGAGAAGTAGTACAAATTCAGAACAGGGATGCCCTGCCATTGCAACTTCTGTGCATGGGGCTATGGACAGTCCATTTATGTCTTTTTATCGGTGGCAGTTTTACTGTTTTTTAGCTGGTAGGGATACAATGGGATTTCCCCCGCACCAGTGCTGCATATGCTTTCAGTTCTGGTGTGTTCTGGTGCCAGGACTGGTGCTAGTAAGTGTCCTGTCACAGAGCAGGAGGGAAATATAACATTGAAAGAAATTATCAAAAGGTATAAAATTCTGATGGGGTTAAACACCACTGTCCCCAGGGGAAGATCTGCCCCTGCTTTTAATACATGAAATACTTATTTTACAATATCTCTCTTACATGATTGTTATGCAAACTAAAGAAATTGTGTTTATACAGGGTTTGGATATTAGAGGGACAGACTCTGCTTCAGGCTTCTCCAATTCAAATCCAAAATAATTCTTCTGAAATCAATCTAGAATCACACTGCTATAACTCAGGGCAAAGTGTGGTTTACAGATGTAAGAAGAAACAAGGCAAAATTACAAACAAAATTACGGAGAGTTATTGGCCCTGATTCTCAGATCATACAAAATACTGTGATTCCACTAACCTCAGGGGAAGAATGCTGAAATATTAGTATATGTGTAACGCCATACTGATACCCAGGGTTTTTTAAACCTGAGAAAAGACATCAATGTGCTGATTAATCCATTAATTGCAATACATATGGCCTGTAGAATAACCACACAGATACAGTGATACATAGAAAACTTCACTATCAAAGCATGAATGTCATGGAATGGTATTATTTTTTTAATGAGGTACTGGATTTGAAGGAGGATGTCTCTCAAGGAAGAGGATCTTTCAGGTCAGGAAAACAAGTGTCAAGAGAAACACGGTAGTTAATGAAAACGATTAAGTGAAGTTGCTTTCATCTATGAAGAGCATAGAGAAGATGATGAAAGCATAGGATGCTTTATATAGTTACTATACAGATCAGTATAGTTGCTGTAACTTACAGGCAGGTTGAGGATCAAGCTGGAAGTCTCAAGCTTGGTCTTAGCACTGCTGCAGAGTCCGTGGGGTATCGTAGCAGCATAACAGGCCGCAGAGGTACCAGAACTGAGGGACATGGGCAAGGGCTCAGGGACGTGATCTCAGCATCTCAGTGCTGGGAGGAAGGCCCCTCTAAAACAGGAGTACAACTCTAAGTTAGGCAACTCCTGTGCATAAGGAAGCCCAGGAAAATAACAGGTCATAAAACAACCAGAAAGACTGAGGCAAAGGGCAGAGGACTAGTAAGCACAGTTAACATCTTAAGAGGCACCAGGCTTTTAACAGACTGCAGCTCTCCAGCAGATTTAATCTGATTGCTTGGTCATCAGACCAAGAAATTGATCCTTAGCAGCATTTATACATCTGTTCTTTAAAAGAAGGTTTTTTTCACAGCAAGGTAAGGGACTGGATTGGAGCAAAGAGGTCATTCTCCTCTTGATCCCGCCCAGATATCAACTTCAAATTCAAAGCTGTTATTCCATGGCGGTCTGAACTGCTCTAACTGCAGGTGCCCCAATCCCTCTTCTCCCCATTCCCAGCTAGTTAGTCCCACACCCCTAGTCACATCCCAGGCACTTGTCTGACCTTTTGCTGAGCCATTTCAGAGCTAACTCTGCAGGGCTCTAACCAGACAACAACCTGAAGAACAGTTTTCTGCTGTGTTAGTGCTGCAATAGGACTCAGCAAAGGGTCAAGCGAACAGGAGAGCCAAGGGAGGGCATAACCCCCGCAGCTGGGGAACGACAGGCCCCGGCGGCAGGCGAGGCTGGGTTGGGCTGCATGCAACGGCAGCATGGCTGGGGGATCAGCATTCTCCTCTTTCCATCATTAGATCATTCATGTTATAGCCTTGCAAGCTGTTGGTATTTTTACCAGACAAAGCCACACAGTTTCAGATGGATAATTAGGAGGACTTCTAAAAACCTAAACTGATCTCTACTTTCCTGAAAAATAAAACAACTAACCTACAGAAAAACAAACAACTCTCTAAGATACCTCTTGTACTGAAGGGGATTCATAACCTTTTCAGACTGCAAAGCTGGTATACTGCATGCAGAGCCCAAATGCACACTCGTGATGGACATGAGCAAGAGTGCATTTCTAACCAGGCTAATTTAAAATTCTGAATACACTTTTTAGGTTCTTCAGTATTTTTGGTGCTGTATCATGGGAGAGTTCTGAACAACTGAATATTAGGAAATTCATAAAAAGTTAAACAAGCAGCATTATTTGTTTTCTTTAGTCAGATGCTTTAAAATGGTTAATATTTGATAACACAATGATAAATATTTTAATATAGTATATTGCAGTCAGTTAGGAGTAGATCAAAAAGACATACAAAGTAAGCTCCAAAAGATAAACTTTTATTAGGCACATGAAATAGAACATAAAGCTTGATAGCAATTACCATATAATCTGTTCACGTTTGGAAACGTATTGAAGGGGAAACATAACTCAGTTAGTTGTTATGAATTATTAAATGTTCATCTGAACAGTGATGAGCAGGACTGCTCTTCCTCTGAAAAGCTGTCACACTTTCCTTTTAAGCCTGCTCAGTGGCTATAACTTCTGTATAATTTGCCTGCTCACTACCTTTTTATGAGGATGGAAGTAAAAGATCCAGACCACCACAGACACACCCAGTTGCAACATTTTCATAAAGGGGCTAAAAAGGACCATTTAAGTTCAAGTAAAATAATCTCCATCCTACTTAATTAGAGATAAAAACTATTGATTTGAAGCAATAAAAAATAGCCAACACTTCCTATCCAGCGATGTAACTGATAACAGCGCTGACACCAGCACACACTGATTATTAAGGCTTCAGTATTCAGACCTTTAACTTCATTTCCACATGTGCAAATACAACTCTCCCAAGAGATGCTTATGTTTCCAATGACAGCAGTATGAAAACCAAAATTTAGTTTAGAAAGGGCTGATAGCTTTGAACTTCCAAGGTTCTGACCTCCTCCCCCTAAAAGGAGCTAACTCCCCTAGCGTTAGCTAAATATCAGTGCTTTTAAAATGTTTGTTAATATTGTGCATTAATAACTGGATGCCATGGAAGTAAGTATATCAGGTTTCAGTCTACCTGTAAATTTCAATTTGAAGGGACTAGATTGCACCCTTAATGGATTTCAAAGTTCTTTAGATACAGGGGCACAGTTGAAGTAAAGGTGTATTTCTGCCCTGGATTTGAACATGCTGAAAAGATGTGACCCTAAAGTCACCAGCAGTTTGTACAGAATTGAGTCCTGTACTGTCTAACAGCTGATGAACTCAAGGCTCTTTGACTGCATACTACTATTATTTCAGGTATTTTCCAAGAGAATTTGGATTTCTTTGCTCATTGACAATATTTGTTACAAATAATCTGTAGAGTTGAAAAAAAATGCCTCAGACTGTCTTAAAGAAATGTAGTTGAGCTAATGGATTTATTGGTTAGTATCAGTAAGTTGAGTACTTCATCAATGAATTCCTGAAAGTAATCAAGATCTTTCAAGATCCGAACTCTTAACTAAAACTCTTAACACAAGTGCTTTTTTACATTTCCTTCTTCACACTTCACTCATGTTACTGTTTTCTGACCATCCTCCCTAGACAGTGGTAGAGCTGGTCTTCAAGACCTTTCACTCCTGTGAGTCGTGTGCTTGTCCATCTTCATGTTTGCTTGCTTGCAGACAGTAGAACACCTTACAGCAGAAACATGAGATCTGCACCGAGTTAGATCAAAGGTCAAATAACCCCAGTATCCTGCATTTGACTGTAGCCAGGAGTATTGAGTGACACATCTTTAAGCACAGGCATCCAAACTCTTCTGAGCCAAAGATTTCATCAGTATCTTTGTACTTAGGAGGTCTCTTTCATCCACTAATTCGTCTAATCACTCTTTGAGACATTCATATCTTTGTTATCCAAACGTCCTGGCCACAAGTCCACAATTTAATTATGCAGCATGTTAAAAAAAATTCCTTTTGTTTAACTGGCTGACTGATAATTTCATTTGGTGCCTCCTAGACTTGGAGGGGGAGGCAATAAGAATAAATGAATAAACATTTCCAATTCACCTTTTTCATGCTATTCTATGTATAGTATTCTATACTGTATATACTACTATATTCTCCTTCAATCTATCTTCCTTTTCTCATGCTGAAGAATCCTCCTCTGTTTAATCTCTCCTTTTATAGGAACTGCTTATATCTATCATCACTCTACATTGTACATTTTCTGATAGTGCTATACACATTTTCAGTATGCAAGACCATTCAGTTTTCAAGAGATTGGCACATCACGAATTTATATAGTGACATTGTGATGTTTTCTCTTTTATTCTTTTTCTCTGTCCTAATAATTTCAAGATTCTATTTGCCTATTTCCTGAAACAGAGCATTAGGTCAACTTTTGCAGTAAATTACCCTGAATTACTCTTAAGGTCTCTTTCCTAAGTGATTAAAGGCATCTATAGGTGTAGAGTTTTTGCTATGGATTACTCTTTAACACCAAATTTCATCTACTGTTTTATTGTACAGTCACCCAGCAGCATAGAAATTCTTCTGCAGATCTTCACAGCCATGTTTCTTTTGACTAACTGGAATACTTTGTTATAAGAGCCAAGTTTGTTACATTACTCTTCACTCACATTTTTAGTACAGTTCTAAATGTGTTGAACAGTAAGTCCTGACACAGTTTCTATGGGAATGAGTGGTAGCCTTCTTCCATAGTAATAACTGACCATTTACTCATACCCTGCTTCCTATTGTTTAATACATGGTCATTCCACTCAAAAAAACCAAAAACCAAAAAAACTCCAAAACTTTTATTTCATGAGAGCTTGGTTTCTTTGAAAAGCACTGCTGAGAGATCTTGTGAAATACTTTTTGAAGATTCAGGTACACTATCAACTTGATCATTTGTGTGCACATGCTTAGTGATTCCTTAAAAAATCATCTACTAGGTCTGAAAGCCATTATTTACCTCTGCCAAAACTTTGGTCACCCTTTCCTGTTCAAATTCATTCATGTATCTGCTATTTCTATTCTTCATCACAATTTCTATCAATTTGCTTGCTGCAGAAGTTGTACTTACTAGTATCTAGTTCCTGACAATCTCTTTAGAGCTCTTTATAAAAATCATGTCTGCCATAGGTTATTCTTATGGTTAATGAAGCAAGTGTTGGGAATTAAACTATTAACCTCACAGGTAATAGTACAGACATTTTTTCTTTCTTTTTTTGGAAACTCTTGGATCAATATCATTTGCTTCTGGTGATCTAATACTACACACTATTTCTGTTTTTTTTTTTTAAACATGTGGTATTGATATTTTGAGCAAGTGCCCATCAAGACAGGCACTGCCTTGGGAAGCCCCAAAGGCTCTTCCATAGTGAACGTTTCCTGGATCTTTGTCTTATGTGAACCGTATGCACCAGTCATTGGTCCAACAGACTTTCTGGAAAGTTTCTTCTTCTGATATGCTTAGGAAAAAAATAATTACTAACTTTAATATCTTTAGTACGTTGCTCCAAATCATTTCTGGCCTTCCTTGGTACCTTAGCATATTCTTATAGTTAATGTCCTAAAAGGTCATGATTTTTTTTTTCTCTCATTTGGTCACTGTTTCAACATTTTTCTTCTTTATTATTTATAAATATATTTCCTTCTAAAGATTTCTGTTGGTACTCTGTTGGTAACAATGCCTTTTTTAAAAAAATCCTTTTAAATAGTGGTTCTTTTTTGATACTGACATAAGTTTACTCAGCATCTTTAATATGACTGCATAGCATATTGCCCTATTAGCTTCTCCTTGAATTTCTTTCTAACAAGTGCCTATATGATGTCTTTTCTAGACTCTTACTCTTGAGACATGTATTAACTCTTCCAATGATTTCAAATTCACCTTAAAGTTAAGCATGCAAGTAAATATTTTTGACAAGGAACATGGAAACAACAACATTAGGAACAAAAGCTTGATCTGACAAGTGTCAGTCCAGCTTTTTAGTCAGATCTTTGACTACTCCCCTTCACAAATTTTAGTCAAGTTATTCATATGAATAATAACTATAAAAGTGAGTAAAATTTTACAGGATCCAGCTAATATGTGTTTAGAGGGGACTGATATCCTACATTAATGGTATTATTCCTTTCAATTTTTTTCATCCCTATGCAATTTGGAGATATGATTTTGTTGATTAAAAACTGTTCTTCTCTCACGTTGGAATACAGTCAATGGCAAAATCATTAAAAGAGACTTTTAGTGGGAGCCAAGGCAAGCCCCTTATAATTATCTTGGCTTCTAAAGAAAATAATTAAATTGTTAATAAAACTTTCATACATGATCATCAGGTGAGAAGAGAAAGATGAAACAATGCTAGAAGTTGAAAGATTTCTTCAGAGAAGGGAAAAGAGTTTGATCAAAAGTCATTGGTTCATAATTAATGTCTACAGAAAATTAGTTATAACTGAAATCAAATTGGTAAACCATATTAAAGGAACTGCGTTCATTAACATCACTTATCCCAATATACCATGATTAAAGTATTACAGCCAAAACTATTTTGTGTTTTTATAATTACATGTTGGACAAATGCTTCTTTATATGCTATTTTTTCTTTCTAATGATTATCTATGTCTTTTTGGAGGGTCAGCTCTTCAGCTGGCAGTGGAAAATTATGTAATAACAATTTCACCAATCTAATTTTCTGAATCTAGAGACAATACTTTGGTTTGTACTTCTGTTTACAGATCAATTTACACACCCCATTCCTTTTCTAGAGACTTGATGGAGTAACTGCAATTCTTTCACACTTTTCAGACAAATATGAAACCTTGTGTATTTGCCAGATTTACAAATCAAAAAGTATAACAAACTCTGACTCTGTCTGTGGATAAACCAAAATATTGCACTGGCTTATACAGTGTTTAGGTGGACACAGTGACCACAGGTGTCACGTTAGGGAGCTACAACCAGAGGCTGAGCTGTACCTTGGGTACTGCAGAGCAGGCGAACGCAAAGCCACTTCTAGCTTTCTAGGACACCTACACACTAGTCCCAGCTCTTAAATTTGAAGGCTTTTCTAATGGACCCAAGAATCTATTCTTGCACTTCAAAACTGCTGGCTTATAAAGGACCTCAGCCATAACCTCTTTGGTGGTGGAATCATCCCCTGAGTAGTTATTTAGGGCAGTCTTAAGAAGTAGTGCCAAGCAGCTATAGAGGTCAGGGATGCACAAGGGCTACAGCCAAAAGAGCTACCAGGTTTGTACCAGGCACAGAGGGTGCCCTTACCCACAACGCGCTGGCTCACTGTGCTGGCCCCGCGGCTTCGTGGAGCAGGAGAAGAGGCTCGGTGTTGCAATACAGTGAGGATGTGCTTTCTCATAAGGGTCTGGCACAGAGCAGTCCTGGAAAAAGTCACCCGAATTGGAATCACATCCTCCTTTCTCATCACCTGACATCAGGCGTACACATGTGCCCATCACCTTGCCATGCAGGAAACACTGGCTCCCACCCCGTGAACCCCGCAAAGGCAAACACACCGCTCCGGCAAGCTCTGGGATCAGAGAGGTCAGATTCCCAGTGCCGCCGCGGCCGAGCCTGTGGCAGGAGAAGGAAGGGCGCGTGGTGGGAGCGGGGGGTTCGGGATGCGGCAGGGGGGTGCGTGCGAGGGAGATGAGGCAGCGGGGGGATAGACGGGGCAGGCTGCACTGGAAGGCAAGGTGAGCTCATCAGGAAAAGCAACTTCATCATCCAGACGCTCTGTAACAGAATTCTATTTCCATTTTCTTTGAGAGCTCTGGAAAGAAAAATAGAGACGTTATTTTTGAAAAAATGTACAACATTCAAAAGTACAACATTTTCATAAAAATTGAACATTTCATGTCTGAATCTTCTTTATCTAAACTGAAGGTGAATGAATGAGTTTGTAACATTGCTATACATACAGCTTCTCTGGAGCTGTTTACCTGAAGGCAGGACATTACTATCATACCGGTGATATAATGAGTAACACATAGAGAAGATAGGAGTATTGTGTTTCTCCCGTAAAGTTTTTTATTTGAAGCATAAGAAAACGGTCACGTCTTTAGTTTTTCAGTTTATAAGGGTAAGTGGAAGACCTTCTGAGTAACAATTATTGCTTTTCATCATGAAGTTTAAGGTATTGATACAATACATCTATAGTAAATATGTAACAAAATGATTATAGAGAAAATTATTTTACCTGTGTTCAGATTAATGGAGATAATATCTTTGTTATTTTTCAACTCTGCCATGCCATGACAGTCATTTAAAAATTGAAGAACATTTTTAGTAAAATAAAGCAAGTAATTTTAAGTGAAATAATATTCTGCAGTTTTATCTATTCCTTGAGGATCTCAGGCTATTTCAGTCTTCTCTAATAATTAAATTTTAACACCTTTGTGCATCAGGATTGATAAACACAAATATAAGAATGTTAATCAACTTGTCAGAATTTGTGCCAGAACCATATTGAGGGAAATAGAGTTGTGTCTCTTTATTTCATCCTGCAACCTTAATGGTCTTTTAACTCTGGACTTTTTAATATCCTGAATTATTTTAACATTTTGTCATAGTAAGCACTATCAATGCCCATATTTAGAGACATTACCTTTAGTCCTTTAGAGGTTAAAAAGAACTTTTCTGACATTAACCAAGCATATATATGTCGAGTGCTCTCTCTCTGTGTTTAAAACCAGTCTAGTGTTACTCAGATGTATTTCTAATTTGTAGCAAAGCTACATAGTTGATAAAAATCAGATTAGTGCAATCCCACTACTTTTGGAATAGCTTCTTACTAGCAGCATGTGTAACAGTACTGTGAAACATACACACATCAACCTGTATGTTAGTCTTTGTATCTGTATGGGCCAACCTGTCATACTGAATCATGAATTTTAACTGTGTACATACCCGAACGCTACTTTTGAAATGACAAATAAATAATCTGGGCTTTTGGAATTTTGTTAAAAGGCAATATAGTTAGATAAACAAAGACAGAGTTGTTCTGCAGGTCCATGTTCTGACATAAGCGTCTTTTGAACATTTGTGCTGAATGATATGATATTATGAGTGAGGGAGAAAAAACGCTTTCAACTGAAACACTGGCTAATTTGATCACATTGGTTACATCTGCAAATAGAAGCTAGTGTGCCAGAAAAGGATTGTACAGGATTGCAATCATCTGTTATCCATGCTTTCCCATCTAGTGGCTGCTCTGACATGAAGATAAATGCACAATACCAAGAGCAAGTCTGTGTGTAGCAATAAATATTGTTGATGAAAACTATCCTGAAGTAGCTAATAACTTTAATTATTTGATGCATTAATTTATTAATTCTTATTTTTGCCGAATGCTACATGCCAGTTGTTTGAGGCATTTTATTGATATTCTGGTGAAGAAAGTAGGAGAGTAAAGCATTACACCCATTAAACCCCACTTGCATGATAGCATGTTATCATCCAGCATATTTCAGAAGGGGATTATGATATAACAAATCTGCCTATTGAGTCTCAGTTTTACTGTAATAATTAAAAATAGAAAAATAACAGATAATATTTTAAGAAAGGCCAAGATAAAGTACAGAGGATAAAAAATATTTATGAATCTTTGGCATATACCTGATATATGAATATGAAGCTGTTAAGGCTCTGACCGGTTAGTTTAGAAGGAATTACATACATGAAATCAGTATATCTAACTAGCAGAATATTTAAACATCTTATACAACTGCCTGTGCCACCTTTAAGTGGACAAAATTGCATATTCCTTTTTTAACATCATAGCTTATAACCCCTTTTCTGAGACCCTCCAAACTCCCTTGGAAACAGCAATCAAACCTATTAACGCATTTATCTAATAAAAAGTGCAAACCTGTAAACAGCACTGGGATTCACAGGACCTGGCTCTTTCCTTCTTTTGTAGCATAGGCAAATATTTGACTTTCCTTGACATCAACTTCTCCCTTGTTGGGTGGCAATAGTTACTCTTACTCACCCTGAAGAGCTTTGCGAGACCGATGGGGCAGTGGTTTTATCCCCCTTCTTGCGCTTGCTGAATGACGGCGCCCTGAAGCATTTCACCCACGTGCAACACAGGGAGTCAGTGTAGGTTCAGAAAAAGATCCGATTCCCAGCATCATTGCTTTAACAAAAATATGTATTCTTCACATTTCATATGTTCTGTAGGAATTAAATGAATGTTTTAGCTTAACCTTAACTTTTACTAACAATCACATAAGCACTGAATGTTTGTCTCCTAAAAGAGTCTGGGCTGTTTACTTCAAACTATCAGTGTTTTGGTCTTCTATAGCAGAGTATTATCCTGATATCTTAAATCTCTCTGTTCTGAAAAATACAGCCAGGAGAAACACATATTGATCATATAAATGTCTCTATCCTTACACCTATGTCACTGAAGCACAGCTGATAATGTCACACTTACATAATACAGAAATATTTTCATATTTATCAGTTATTTTAGAGATCCCTTTCTCTTTTATTTACATACCCTTTCCATTTTAATATCTATGTTGTTCATGATACTGTAATTGAAGATCTACTGATGCTTCCATTACATACACTATTTTATGTGACTTAGAAGTTGATCATAACATAGATTTCAAACAGATTTCATTATTAATTTCTCAAAACACCCCATTTAATTGGCTTTAAGCCAAAGCAGCAAGAAGTAAGAAAAGTTAGCAATATTCAAATGATTTTAGATCCCAAATAACTTAAGAATAGCAGTGTTTAATATTTAATTTGGCATGAATATAACATCTTTTTCATGTAAAAAAAAAAATCCAAGTAATTCTGCTTTAAAAAAAATGGCCATTGAAATGCAAAATCATCACTTTTCAATGAACTTTCCTACAGTTTTTCTAATGCACAGCAAGTGCATAAAATAAAATTTGCAGAACTAACCTGACTTATTCCATCTGAGTGATACTAAACTGTTTATTAAAAATGTAGTTCCTTCTTACCATCAAAAAGTAGACATATATTAATCTAGAAAAACTGTACCCTTTTTGGTAAGAAAGGTTTCAAATAGTTCATTAGTTTCATAAATATTCTTCTTCTTCATGAAACACATCATGAGCACTTTTGCTCAAATTACCAGAGAATACACACATATGCACAAATGTATTGAAGTTTTGGGAAGCAAAAAACTAGAAAGGAATAAAAAAACAAAACAAAAATATTCTTATTAAATAGCATACAATTTCAATTTGATCATAAAGTTCGCACCCAGAAATTTTCTTTTAAATCATTCTAAATTTTGTCTAAGAACTTCAGGACCAGGGTCACACAAATGTTTTGAGGAATACAAATGCACCTAAAATTTGTCTTCAGATTAGTTCTATTGTGCAGTAAATAACATTAATAATAAAAGCCATAGATTTTCTCTCTCTCCATTCTTCCCTAAAAATTTTAGGAAAAAAAATTAGAAAATCTCCAGTCCCCTAAAATAGTAGAAAGTATTTTCTGCTGTATCTTTTTTATTTCATTAGTGATGGGCTATTTGAACTGATATATATTAGAATATAAGCAATCTGATATGGATTGGAAAATTAAAAAATGTATGTACATAAAATAAGACCTAACTTCACAGTCCACTGCCTATTTTTATCAAAAGCTTGTACTTCAAAAGACAGTGCAGAGTAGCAAGTATGCCATAATTTCACAGCTTGGTATACAGTAATTTTTGAACAAGACTGAAAACGATACTGTTAAAGAGTAGATAAAGGAAGAGCAAAACCTTTTTGCATAAGGAGAAAGATATTTTCATTTTCTTTTTTAGGTGTTCATTTCTTGTGGCTGCCACTTATATCTCCATTTTACATTCCAGCTGCTGGAATGGTTCATGTGCACTCAGAGAGCCGTTATGCCTCTTTTGAGAGCCTCTATGGCACGAAAGAGCCTCACTTTTTCTTGGCTATACAGTTAGTCTTCTGCCCAAATCCAACTTGTGCCAAACTCTATTTTTGCTGCTAAATAAAGTAATAAGTGTGTGGGGCCACCTCAAGGCTTTTGAAGGTCATTGGTGCAGTGCTCCTTGGGAGGGATGAGGGGAGGAGAAGCTTTTAGCCTCACAAATAAATAGAAATTGCCTACTTCTTGTGTTCAAAATATTATTGCAAATCAAACATCCTAACATCTAAGGATCATTGTGCATGCAAGAATGTTCAGCCTCTTATATAATTCATAACTGCGTATTTGAAATCGTGCCCATTTGTACGTTTCTGCTTTGGTTTACTCTTTGGAGGTTTTTTGTGCTCTGTGAAGGTGATGCTTGTTCCAGCTCTGTTTAATAGATCTTGGGAACTCTTAAGAAAATACTGTTTGTATACACAAAGCTGAAAACGCTGCTGTTCAGCCAAAGCCATCCTGCTCATGCTCCAGATAGGACTGAACTGCCTAAACGCAGGTGCCCAGTACTGGGGCCCCAAGGGCCACGGGGGAGACCCAAGGGTGTCCCCTGCCCAGCCTCCTGCCACTGCCCCGTCCTGGGACCCCATGGGCTTACAGCAGACCCGTCGGCCCCATCCACACACCCCAGACACCCTCCGGCATCTCAGAGGGCAGTGGATGGTGATGTATTTTGGTGACCAAATCCCACCCATCACATGTTTGGGGGCCTCTTGATGACCATTGCAGCTTCTGTGCCTGAGGGGGTTTTGTGCTTGGCAGTTTTTATTGATAGCACCAAGCCCAACCTTGCCCTTGGCACTAGACAAAAAATCTGTAGTTTCAATTGCTTCTCCTCTCAGTCAAGGAAGGAGAAGACAGATCATTTAAGAATGTTCATTTATCTTCAAGAAGATAGAAATAATGGCACCACAGCTTACAACTTTTAAGTGGAATATGAATGAGAGAGGCATGTGGTCCCTTTTGAGCAGCTAAAGCTATGATGCAGCTTATTGGTCTCCTGAGATTATTCTAAAATATGCTGAGGGTCATACTAGTACAATGGTGCTCCTCCACAATCAAAGCAACAAAAAAGCATGAATTTTCCCCCTTGGAAATCATCCCTTTTTGGAGAAGTGTAATATCACAGAATCACAGAATGGTTGAGGTTGGAAGGGACCTCTGGAGATCATCTAGTCCAAACCCCCTGCTCAAGCAGGGTCACCTAGAGCACGTTGCACAGGATCGTGTCCAGGTGGGTTTTGAATATCTCCAGAGAAGGAGACTCCACAACCTCTCTGAGCAACCTGTTCCAGTGCTCTGTCACCCTCACAGTGAAGAAGTGTTTCCTCATGTTCAGATGGAACTGCCTGTGTTTCAGTTTGTGCCCGTTGCCTCGCGTCCTGTCGCTGGGCACCACTGAAAAGAGTCTGGCTCCATCCTCTCGACACCCTCCCTTCAGATACTTGTACACGTTGATAAGGTCTCCTCTCAGCCTTCTCTTCTCCAGGCTGAACAGGCCCAGCTCTCTCAGTCTTTCCTCATAATAGAGATGTTCCAGTCCCCTAATCATCAAATATCATATCAAAACCATCTAAGTCAGACAACTGAAAGATTAACTAACCATTTACTAAAACTGAGGAGGATTGGATGGTTTTATCTCAACAGTAATTTTTAGATTACTAAATCTGGATTTGTTTTCTTTTCAACCATTTTAACAAGTAATCTTGCGTTATCTCTGATAAAGCTGTTATGGCTTCTCTATCACGCAAGAGTATAGATTCCATAATTCAGATATTCCCCTGTCCTTCTGACAGATTCAGTGCATTTCTTCTCATTATCTTTTATTAATTAAACTCAAACATTTTAGATTAAGAATTGAGATGGAAAATGAGACAGCACAGACACTGCTCATGGAATAGAATAACCTCCTGCCACTGCTACCCCTATATCATGATTAAAATAAAATTTGTTCTCTAGAGAGTTTTGCTTTTTCAGGAGTGAAACAATCATTTAAGTTTACCCATGTGGATGCCAGGATAAACTGGTACCTATTTACAGGAGAGAGGAATCACCATCCATTTGGTGGCTAAGCGCAGGAGACGGCTCTGAACGGGAGCTGCGTCTTCTCTCAGGAACTCCACAGACTTCTCCTACAGTTTGATTAGAACCGACATAACTTTGAAGTGAAAATTGTGCAGCAAGACCAGAAATTACATGTGGGGAAACAGTCCAAAAGCTCTACCAGAAACCTTCAGCAAACACAGTTCCTCCATTACCCACCTGTTTATTTACTCCCTGGTAACTTATAAAACTGATTTTATAATAAATTCAGTGTCTGTTCAATTGTGCCTCTAACAGGCATTTCTAAGAGAAGGCAAGATGGAGATGTCGGCCTCTCGAAGCTACTCTCACTTGCTCCATGCTTATTTCCTTAGCGGTCATTACAATATAACTCATCAGAACATTGTCTCAACTTTGCACCAGAGATTTTCCTATTAAAGTTTGTCATCTTAGGACCATAATTTTGACACAGTATGGTTAGTTCTTTAGGCTTGTACTTGCAAGCGTTGATTCGTTCCGTCTTGACTTGTGACTCACTAGATAAGCACAAACCAGTTTTGTTTTAATGCTATCCAAGCATCTACCTTGTCTTGATCTGACAGTACTGTAAGATAATTTTACTGGTATTATATCGCACTACAGCAAATGGTGAATTAGCATCACTTGAAAAAATAAATCATTATGAATACTTCTTGCTGTACAAGAGCAATAGCTGTTTTTCATATCAGATAACTCTGTAGTTTAAACTACTCCATGAGCCTGATCAACAATTTGACGGGTGTATTCATGGTACCAGAAAATTTATAAACTATTTGGCAGTAACTGGTAATAATAAATAAATAAATTCTAATAATAATCAAACAATAGACCTAAGTTAATTTAGAGACAGGTAGGGGGAGAAATCTCCTAAGTGGAAAAACCTCCAAGCCAGTTATTAGCCATTGGTTATTGAAATGAGTAAGATATTTAACTTATAAAAATCTGAAGTTTTGTCATGCACTGTGAAACACAAATTGTAACAGCAATAATTGTAACACTTCAGAAAAAGCCTGACTACTTGCAAGTTTTCTCCATGCCCTTATGTCCTTATTCCAAAAATTTACTCTATATGGGTGAAATCTCTCCATAGAGGAGATCTTTAGCACATATTACAGGAGCAAAAATGGGTTCTTTTATACTATGTATAAAGAATATTTAGCACAGTTTCCAAATAGTGGAAATAATTATTTGTTTCTAACTCTGGTAATCTGAAAATATTTTAGTTGTGATCACTTACATCCTAAAATACCTGGAAACAAATTTAAAGCTTTGCATTTGAGTTTGGGTAGGTGTTTTGCATGCCCCAAATGCATTAATGTCTAGTTGACAACTTGTGGGGAAAAAATATTATTCATACCTTCATGACTGCTAAGGTTTTCTTGCATGTGTGTTTGCTATATGTATGTGCAGATGGCTGCGTTCTTACAGGCATACACAGAACCTTCCTCATTTGTTGTGTTTTCTTTTAAATGTTAAAAACAATCACAGAATATAGTGATCAAATTTTTAGAGAAAAATGCCTATTACATAATCTTTATAGCATTCATAAGAACTAATTCTGTATTTGATGATAAACCTCTTATGCCTGGCCTCAATTTACTGAAATTATTCACGTAGTGAGATGAAACTGCCTAATTTTTTCATGGTATTGCAATGTGCTGTTCACAGCTCTCTATATATAGACAACCACTGCATATATTGAAGCTACCTATGAACATCATCACTGAAAATCTGGGTTTCACTATGCTTGCTTTTTTACCCACTTATTATGCTGAGATAGATTATTCAGTTAGCATGCATGCTGAAAACTTCTTCCTAGATGATTTGAAGCTACATTCTTTACCCGATACGAAGTACCAAGAAAACAGATGCATTAGAGAAAACTCAGCTGAGAGGCATTTTTTCAGCCTCTAGATGCGCATGCTGTCAAAGTTACTAACAGTGGGTGAAATCCTAGGTCAAAAGGTTCTCATGATTTTGGTAGTGCCAAGATTTCACACAAACAACTGAGGAACAGCGTGGAAAATTCACTTCAGCAAAAGCAGGGTCAAAACTTGTATCAGCCCTTTAGAATAGACCAAAGAGTCTTGCAGTATATTCAGAGCTGGCAATCCACCAACTTGCTCTGGGACTATAGATGCTCGGTTTGGTGGATCAGGGGGACAAAGAGGACAAAATTCAAGAGATGGTCTTAAAAAGAGGGGAAAATAAAACCCTGTGTAGCAAATGATATCACACTGAAGAAAAATAGTGATAGGAGAGATCATACAAAACATTTCTGGAAATGAAAGACAACATTCAAGAAAGAAAGAAAGAACCTCTAGAAAACTTTTCTTTCTGTGACCTTACTTTATGATTAATGGTCTTTATGCTGTTGCTACAAATAATGAAAACTTCTAAACCAGCCTAGATTTAGATGTAGAAAGGTAGCACAACCTACCCGGGTCAAAAAAAGATATCTCGATCACCTTCATTTCTTTTTTAAATCTGTCTGATTTTTAAATCAGTCTATCTTTTCACATATTCATGTGGCTGACCCACCTGAGTGAGATGCTACTTTAGCTAACCTGGACAAAAACAAGGGTAGCCCCCAAAAAAGATACAAAATACATTTTCTCCCCTTTTGGATAGCCTTCAGGTGGGATAGGATGCTGAGAGAAATTGGCTTTAAAGTCCAACAGTGTATTTTTTCTGTCTGAGCAGTGGACAGACCAAAGCCCCTCAGCCTGTGCCCTGAGCTGCCCAGACACACAGCCAGGACATGACCCAACAGCACGACACGAACCAGCAGCCTGCGGTGATGAGACTTAAGTTTGTGTCACTGTGCCTATATTGGTGCTTCAGGACCAAGTTCAGGCCTGATTTTTTTTTTTTTTAAAGAAACTGCAAAGGTATTAAAGTTGAGTTTCAGACAGACTCAGAAATTTCCATGCATTATTCAGATGTGAACATTTAAGAAGAAGGTACACATTTGTCAAACATCTACGCTATCCTCAATACTATTCATTAAGTAGCTAATATAAATTCTGTGAAACACTAGAATATCACTTACCACTTGAACTGCTCGAGTTTGTTAAAAGACTAGATTTCCCCCTTGTTTTCTTTTTATTCAATTTGCAAATTTAATGACACTGGAATTACAAAATAAATGGTTTCTCGTGAATATTTTGTGACTGGTGGCAAGGCATCTTTCAGTACTTATAGAGGACTTATCCTAAAAAAAAGACTTCAGTATTTTATTAATGACTACTTTGGTAAGATGTCTAAATTTTAATTCAAAAAATTAATCATATCTTACCAATTGCAGTGGTTTGTTGGTCTGGGTTTTTTTCCCCCAAAGTTGGCAAAGCTTCAAATATCTTCCCATTTTTTGCATGTAGCTTTTTTCTATCTCTTTGTGTAGTATTTTAAGGATCTCATAATCAGAAGACTATAGCTTAGATCATAAATTGATGAATTATGAAAATAACATTAAACATTTTCCTTTATTTTACTTTAAGTATTTCACTTCCCACAACAGGACAGAAAATCTGGAGACTGTGCTCAGAAATACCCTCAAAAAAAGCCCCCAAAGCTCTCCAGAGAAAATCTTAAATTTTCAACTTGATGTCCTATCTTCTAACTCGTGAAGATCTGCCAGCAAACTTGCAGCTAGTTCAGGCACACCAGGCTTAGCAGTCATGCGTGATCACTTCAGAATTTATTTGCATCGCTTCGCAGCATTTCGATCTTTGATCAGGACTTGGTAGCTGATGCCTTTGAGATTATGAAACTTTAGCTTTTTTAAAAAAAAAAAAAGCACAGTTTTTGATGCCAAATGTTGAACACACATAATCAAGGCATAGATATTTTCCGATTCATAACTGGTTATCGGAGTGCTGCCAGTAACGCATGGAGCAGGAATATGGCAAAGCAAATGTCTCCAGTAATTTCCCTTTACTCTAGCTCAGCTGACCTTCATTCCTAGCTATGCTCCCAATATTTTCATTCAAAGAAAAGACAATAGTTCACTCTCACCACCTACAAAGGGAATCGTAGGAATGGTTTTAGAGTTGGTCAGAATAAAATTAAAACAAAATTTGCAAAAAGAATTATGGCATTTCATGAAAATCTTCCTAATTGTTTCATCTAACTTCCAAATCACTGTATTTGCTATCTACATGATACATATATCTGTGTGTGTGTGTGTGTGTGTGTGTGTGTGTGTGTGTGTGCACGTGTGTTTGTGCACACATGCACAAGAGAAAGAGGGAAGGGATGAAACTAAGGAGAAGGAAGCCGGGACAATATGAGATTAACAATTCAAGAATTTCCAAGTGCAAGTACTTTGCTAAGAACATGAGGCTCTACCTGTATTTACTTCCATGTGTTTCTGTGGGCAAACTTTTAAGACTATACAAGAAATACGGAAGGAAAAGCTTTTTATCAATCCCTTCGAGTACTTTATAGAAAAAGTCCTCATTAGAAATAAATGGTCTGAGTTGACAAATCAGCATCTGTAACATTGTACCGAGAATCTTGTAGTCAACAGTGATTATTAGGCATCTGATAGGCTGCATCTATGTGTCCGGTAGCGTTAACTTCCAGTATGTAGCAAAATGCTACTTCAGCCACCCATATCCAGAAATCTGTAACTACAAGATTAGAATCTGGGGTGATGACCTTTTAAAATATCAGTGTAGAGTTGTCAAAATAAGTTTTAAAATAGGAAAGGTATTGGAAAATAAAGTTGTTTTACTGAATACTTAGAAAAATTTGTATAGTATCATCTCATTCATATTCAAGGCCAAACATGAAGTGAAATACCTCTTCTGCTGTTAAAAAGTGGTATTTAATTAACTATTGATTCCCACTCAATTATTCAAGGGAAATGGTGGTCAATATTGATGGAACAGATATTTCACCATTTTCATTGCCTGAATTGTAGGAAGCAGCCACCACAATGAGTACTCTAGAACAAGCAAACTCAGTAGCTGTACCATGAGATAAAGTATTTTGATTTTGCATATTGATATGGCTAAGTATGTACAGTATGAAGGCAAGGTCAGCTTTAAAGATATATAGCCTCAGTTGTAAGATATATAACTCGAATATTAATTTTAATTCTTTTTTAAAAAGTTCATTTTTTGAACCTGTTATCCTGTATTTTTCCTGGGTTGTTCATCTCTCTTATTTAGTTGGTGGTAGTTTACTGTTCCTCGTACATAGTATAAACACTATTTTTGCAAAAAATATAAAGATCATTAGAATTCAGACATATGCAGTCATCATCATCATCAATAATGTACATGTCTTTGTTGGACCTCAATATTCAAGTTTTGACATTACTGTTCAGAAGCTGGACACTTCAATGTTAAATATCTAGTTTTTAAGAAAACCTTTTAATTACTAAAAGGAATCCCTGGGGGAAAAAAAAGACATTTATTTAGCCGTACTCTCTTGATTCCTTTTATGCAATTTCTCACTGCCTCATTATTTGGCCCATTTGTATGTACCGGATTAGAAAGCAGTTGTCAGATTCCTTCTAGAGTGAGAAAACTACTTTTCTGAATGCAAGCCAGGACAGATAAGATTGCTAGTACACAAAATTTCACAGATTTATGTGGAATTGCATCACTTAAGAATTTGGACTGTTTGAATTTTAGTTCTCATCATATTCATATTACTTTTAAAAATAAATAAACAAACATTTATAAACTGTACATTTTGTTGTAGAATTAAATAACAACTTTACAGTAAAATTAACAACACTTTCTCCTATTATCAATTATCTTGAGTATTTCCAAGTATGTCTCCAAACCCAATCATCTTCCCCCTAATTCCCTGAGGAAAAACCGCTGTTACGTTCCTGCAGAAGGTGCAAGATCAGCCCTTAGACCATTACTGAAACTACCACTCCTGGGGAAAGCAGCACTGTAACCTAGCGCATATTCTCCTGTGGGGGCTCACGGGGACTAAACTGGATTGACGCACTGACATAGTATGTTGGCCCGTCTGTACGTAGTTACCCGAGGAAATACGCCAACTGATGTTAGGTAATGAAAAAAGCAGCCGTAGAATTTCCAAATACAAAAATATAACATGAGCTCTAAAATTTCTGCCTGTGATATTTTCTCCCAACTCTTTTGTCAAATCAGACTTCAGAAGTTATTACATCAAGGTACAACGTCTAGCTAAGATAGTTTTAAGATGCCAGCTACCCTTGTACCAAAGCAGCAAATCTAATTAAGAAGAAATATTTGATCTGTAACAGAAATAACATTATCTTCTATTTCCATACCATATAATCCCCATCAACTAGCATACTGACTTTCCCATGTGTGGTTGCCTTATCTTTTTGCGTATTTTTTTTTCAGATCATTAATACATGCAACTCTGTCAGTATGAAACACTGGCTTCTCTTACCTTTTTAGTTCAGCAAAGCCATGGCGCATTTTTAACCACCATTCATGTTTTCTAAAAGCTCTGGGCTCTAGATACCTTGCCCCTTTCAAATAATAACACTCACCTTGAGTTCCAACTCAGTAATAACTGTAAAAATATGGACGGGGCACACAGCAGGTAGTAAGTAACTTTACATTCAGTGGTCTGAAATGATAACATTCTCCAAGACTACAGTTAAAAACAAAAACAAAAAACAGCAGATAAAATAAAAAATGCAAGCTTTAAGTGTTTAAAAATTAGGATGCATCCCCCATTTACAAGTCTCAAGGAGGGGAGGGAGGCATGAGATGAGCCTCTAGTGGTTTAGCCCTGTCTTTCGCGCGGTAGCTTCTCCTCCAGACGAGCTTACATTTATGCTGCTCTTCTCCCCCCCCTCCCTCCCCGCTGTCCTGCAGCGAACGTGTGCGACAACGAGCTGCTGCACTGCCAGAACGGCGGGACGTGCATCCACAACGTGCGCTGCCAGTGCCCCGCCGCCTACACCGGCATCTTGTGCGAGAAGCTCAAGTGCGAGCGGGACCCAGGGGGCTGCAGCCAGAGCTCGGGCCCGGGGGCAGCATCGCGGGGCCCCCTGCCACCGCTCGCCGCCCTCCTCGGCGTGACGGGACTTCTCATCTTCTAGGCGCCGCGCGGCCGAGCCGGACTGCTTCAGCTGCGGCGTGCCGCAGGACAGCACAACAAAAACCCCGCGTTTCCGCCGCAACTGAGAAAAGGAGGCAGAGCGAGGAAGACCCACCGCGCCCGGGCTCGGCAGGCCCCGGCGAGCTAAGCCATACGGGCGGGCGGCGGCAGCGCCGCGAGGCAGGACTCCGCGCGGCCGCGCGCCACAGGCCAGCGCCCCCGGCGCTGGCCCACGCAGCCCCGAGCGCCCCGGCACGGGAAGGGCCCGCGCGGCCGCGGCCACGGCCCGGCTGAGCGCCCACCGCTCGCTCGAGGCCCTCCTCGCTGTCGGGCGCCGAGGAGGCCTGCTCGAGCTGCCGCCCCGGCCTGCTTCGGCCCGAACCCTCCCAACCCGTGCTTTAGTGAACGTTGCTCTGTACCCCTGTTGGCTGAACGATTTCTTTGTCTGATGTTAGTGATGCACATGTGTAACAGCCCCCAATAAAACTCAAGCCAGTCAGACCCTTGTATACCTTAGCAGCACGGCTTCGGCACGAGGCTGTGTTCACCTACCGTACAAGAGTGGCTGTAGGACAAAAAGTGTATTTATCCTTTTGTATTCAAATGAAGTTATTTTTCTTGAAATAATGTACAATGTAGATTTTTTGTATTATTGCCTATTTGTGTTACCAGACAATTTGTTAATGTATTTAATTCTAATCAGATAAGAGGGAAAATATTACTTTTTATTTAGTCCTTTTCTTTTTCCTTTCATTTAATTGTGCAGAGATTTCTCTGTATGGGCAACGTGCTGGCATCAAAGAATATCAGTTTACATATATAACGAGTGTAATAAGATTCCACCAAAGGACATTCTAAATGTTTTCTTGTTGCTTTAACACTGGAATATTTCAAAGAATAAAAATTCCTGCATAAACAATTCCAGGAATATGTATTGCTATTTCTTAAGACTTTTTAGAAAACAAAACAAATTTTGATTGTTTGTCATCACCTGGTAACATGGAGGAAAAATGGACTCAACAACGGAAATTACATCACAACAATCTAACCCAATTTTATTTTACTATTATCATTAATATTTTGACAAAACAATTCTAAATATGAAGGCTATCATTTGTTTGAGGAAAATTTCATCAAATGCTAAGGCTCAGAAAAGGCATGAAAAGTTGTATAGTTCTTGTCTTTGTTCTCTCAAGTCATCGCAGAAGCTATTCCATGGCTAATTTACCAGGTATTACAGAGGCTAGTCTTTAAATCATGCCATTTTTGTGGATTTTGGCAGTAATGAAGTAGATATAGCCACTGCTTAAATTTGTTTCTCCAGAAGCTTCATTAGAATAGTTTTATATATGTACTAGCCTGCCTAAGAAACTGCAAAAGCAGCAGCAATCACAAAAAAAAAAAAAAATTTAACTTTTAATAAAGTCAAATTTAATATTTAGAAGGAGTGTCAAAATATACAGCAGCAAGTAGATAAAAAGTGCTGCTCCAGCAAATAAAGTTTGCTTTAAGTATTGCCCGAGGTGTAATAAATTCTTGTTTCTGCCTTTTATTAGGCCAATTATCGAGTGTGACAGAAAAGGAGAGCAAGAATAGAGAGGCAAGCCAAAACCACAGCAGTGTTTCAAAGTCATAGGGAAAAGAAAAAAAAAATCAAAAGGTAGCAAGACTGTGTGGATTCATTTCCCAGCAATTTTCTTCACACGGGCTGTAAATATCTTACCAACATAATAGCCTGCTATGGAAAACAATTTAATCAGCAGAAGAAAAATTCCTGAGAGAAATAAATTCTACCTGGCTGCCTCTTCCACGTGGGGAAGAGCCGAATTCGGGCTCTGCAGCCTCTTCGTTGCAGGGAAACACCCTGGCGAGCCAGTGCCACCCTCCGGAAGGGGGTCGGCATGTCACCTCTTCATTCCCCAAAGGAAGGCCCATGCGAGGATGAGGAGGATGAAGGTAACCAGCTGATGCTTGTTCACACACCGTGGTCCTTCACAAAGAAGGTTTGCTATTTGCACCAGCACTCTCTTTCTGTGGACTAAATAAGGTAAGGTAAAGATAAATTAAGAGCTTGGCCGGTTGCCAGCCGTGGCCTACATGAAGTTGCAGGTGTACATTAGAAGCTTGTTCACGACAATAAATATAAAATTATATTGCAGGCTCATTGAGGAATATAAATGCTAATACAGGTGACGTGCAAAGCTGGAGATTACCTATAATTAAGTGGATTTCTAATATTAAAATGTGGAATTTAAGTTGTCTTAAAGCTTATTAGCATAGACCAAGTTCAGATTGTGTAATTATTGGAGAAAGATGCACTTTAACTGTCATCATAAACTCAAGGCTTTGTGAAAGTGCTCAGAAAGCATGTTACGCACGTTTGGTTATAAGCGATTCTGCCGGCAGTGCTGAAGTCTAATGAATATCAGATTGTAATCAGTTCAGCTGCATACCAATTTCAGGTAGTTATGATCATCTAAACCAGGGCAGAATATATGGCTTTCCACATATTTAGCTACCCTTTCCTACATTTTACCTTCTCTCACCTATTAATAAAATTATAATTTTAGGTGTACATTCAGTGGAAAGTTTTCTTATCAATCATCATTTTCTTCAGCTTCAGTATTTATGCCTCCGAACTCCACAGAACTTCACTGATTGAAAATTTTGGATATAAGTTTCTACTATTGCATCCCAACTATATTTGTAAGAGTATGTGTGTGCCTCGATAGAGAGAGGAGGAGTTTCACATTGCTCTACATTGCCTCACCTGTGTTTTCACCAAATCTAGTGGGAAATGAAGGCAGAACCTGTGCTCCCCATTTCAGAAGCTGTAAAGAACAAGACTCCTTCTGCAAAGATGTGGTAGGATCTTTCCATGGTAGCATGCAGTCACAGTATCTGCTTTACTTTTCATTGAAAACGTACACCCCTCCCAACGTATTCTAGGTTTCTTGCAGTGGGTATCATGTCCCTCTGAACGCCTGTAAAATAGCAAACATGATACTATGATACTAAAAAAATAACAACTGCAGCAGCATGATCACTTAATTGGCATTTTGGTTTGTAGCAAAACACAGCAAAAGGGGCCAGCTGCTGAATTATCTTTTCCTGTATGATATCTCTTTCCTGGAAGGTCTGGTATGCAGGAATCGACCAGGCTCCACCTTGCTTAGTTGTTCAGATTATAGCTCAGAGTACTATGCACAAGTTTAACTAATCACGAATGCTAAATTTAATGTCAATTACATTAGTCTTAGCTGTTTTGTTAAATCAGTCAGTCCTAGTCAGCTTGCAATTCCTGCATTTCTAGCTAGAGCATTGGTTCTGATCTGGGACACATACGTGTTCAACAGCCGAAGACGCTAGGGCTTATAAGGTGCAACTCCGTGCAAGGGAGCTGTCAGAAATTTCCATGTGAAGCTAGCCATCCTTCTCAAAAGGACATTAAGACAGATGCATGTAATGGGCTGGAGAACAATCAAAAAACCCCCCCCAAAAAACAGATAGATTGAGGTTGACCCCAACTATTGCCCTCACACAATAATTGATCTAATACTTTATCATGACTGAGCCACAGATGAGGAATTATTTCATGTAGTGAATATAACCAAAAAAAAAAAAAAGTGCAAAAGAGTCCTCAAATTTGGAAAGTGCTCTTCTGCTTGCATATAATTTTATACATCTTTCTCATAACTCCAAGACACCAGGGGGATTTCTTACAACCTCATCGGGATTCTAGGTTTATTAAACCATAGAATTAACTAGATTCATCCATGCATGCAGTTCATTCACCTGTGAGAAATTTGAGTAATATTTTTCATAGGGTTTTTTTTTTCCCATACAATATGCAAGACCAGCCTCCAGACCAGCCTTCATATTTGTCCTTGCAAATGCAAAGTTACAGATCTAAATATTAAGGCATAATCCATCAATACATTTCTAGGAAAAATCATAAGTGCAATTATTTATGGATTCAAACATTTATCCACCAAAACCCAGAACTGGCATTATAAATCAGAAATGTTATATTAACCAACTTTATACTTTTCCCACCACCACACAGTACCAGAAAGAAGAGGATGAACACTGTGTATACAGAACAGACAAGCAGAACAGCAGCATTTTGTACCAGATGGACGATTCACTCAATGGAAGGGTTCGTCATGAGTACACCACGTTCACCAAGGCGCACCATTTTTGCCACAATATGCTATAGATGAAATTCCAGCACATAGCGTATGTTTCCCTTCATTGTTTTTGTGGCTACCGTTACATATGTAGAACCAATCGTATGCACATATACACGATGAAATATTGCTTGAGAAATCAGTGTCACAGAACACAGACTCATACTATGCAATCTGTAGGACTAAATACTTTGTCAGGGCTTCAAGGACTTGATTCCTATGCACATTGCTAGCTACATTCATCTTAAGAGAAGGACCAGGATAAAGAGGGTGCTGCAGAGAGCACTGACAAAAAGCCACACAGTGGAGCAGTAAGACAATGTCAGCTCCACACTCATTCAGGCCACTACTCTGCCGGTTTTTGCAAGCCATTATTTTAAGTTTCCTGATTTTAAGAGGCCTCAATCTAGCTGATACTTTTACACCTCTCAACAACTGTTTTCAGCTTTATCTGAACATGTAAATGAAAACATTTCAATCTTTTTATATCTCACAGGGAACACAGTTCACTTTGCACCTACAAATAATTGTGGATGTGAAATCAGTGGCTGCTGTCTCTAATTGTTGTTTATAGTTGGCAGTACCAAGAGATTTCATTCAAAGGCTTGGGCTCTCCTGGACTAGATGCTGTAAACACACTGAATGAAAAGATGTATTTGCTTGCACAGTAACTAAATAAAACACAGGGCAAGAATCATTCTTATGAGATTCTTATGATACTCATCAACCGAGTGTCAAAGCACTTCCATTTATCACAACCAAGATACTTCAAAAACCCTCAAGGAAGAGGCAATAGACTCAATTCTTATTCTCTACAACCTATAAATTCTCAGCTACTTTGAACAGAAAGTCATTTATCCTTTAATAGAGATGAGGAAACTGTGGCCCAGAGAGGTAAATGGAGTTGCCTAAAGCAAGGTGGTCAGGAGTAGTCAGCATGGATTTACGAAGGGGAAATTGCGCTTAACCAACCTGATAGCCTTCTATGACAAGATGCCTCACTTGGTGGATGAAGGGAGAGCAGCGGATGTTGTTTCCCTTGACTTTAGTAAGGCTTTTGAACCATCTCCCATAACATCCTCCTAGACCAGCTGATGAAGTACAGGCTAGGTAGCAGAGGGTGAGGTGGATGGAAAACTGGCTGAACTGCTGGGCTCAGAGGACCATGATCAGCAGAAGTCCAGCTGGAGGCCAGTCATTAGCGGCGTACCCTAGGGATCAATGCTGGCTCCAGCCTTGTTCGACTTATTCACAAGTGACCTGGATGACGGGACAAAGTGCTCCCTCAGCAAGTTTGCTATGATGCAAAACTGGCAGGAGTGGCTGACACACCAGAGGCCTGTGCTGCCATTCAGAGGGACCTCGACAGGCTGGAGTTGGGCAGAGAGGAACCTCATGAAGTTCAGTCAACGGAAACGCGGAGTCCTGCACCTAAGGAGGAACAACCCCCTGCACCTAGGGAGGAACAACCTCATGCACCAGTACAGGCTGGGGGCCAACCTGCTGGGAAGCAGCTCTGTGGAGAAGGACCAGGGGTCCTGGTGCACAGCAAGTGGATCATGAGCCAGCAATGTGCCCCTCTGGCAAAGGCCAACAGCCTCCTGGGCTGCGTTAGGAAGAGCATTGCCAGCAGGTGCAGGGAGGTGATCCTCCCCCTCTGCTCAGCACTGAGGAGACAATATCTGGAGTGTGGTGTCCTAAAGAGAAGTATATGTGAAAGAGGCATTGGAATTGAAAAGGAAATAAATCAGAGAAAAGCAAAACCCCACACTTTTTTCAACAGTTATAATATTTGGGGGAAACCCAAGACTCAGAGTGTGGCTGCACCAACTCATGCAGTACGTTTCTTGTTAACATCTCTTGCCTCTAATTGCTCTTGCTTGGTAGGATGAAAGAAACAGTATGCAGAGCACCCAGATAATTACATTTATTATACTTCTTTCTATTCCCATCCTACAGGTTTCTTTCTTCTCTCACTTGTCAGAGGTTTTTTTGCTATGCCCTCATAAAATATATTTATTACTTTGCTCTAGAGATCTCCCACTGGCAAAAAGTAGGTGGGTTGGTACTTACGAATTAGTCTTGGCAGTGCTCCTTTGCCTCTCTAGATCTGGTAGAGAGTCACAACTACTTTTACAATTCCCTCATTGAGTAGGATGTAAGGAACGATGACTAAACTATGTAGATTTACTGGTGAACATTTTTTGACAGGTTTCTCTTTTACTGACAATATCTAGCATCTGAGCATCTCCCAGACTTTCCTGCGGTTAGCCTCAATGCACTACAGCAAAGCAGGGAGGTATGCTATTTCCATTTTATTTGTGGGGACTGAAGCTCAAAGACGCCGAGAGACTTGCAAAGTCAATTACAGCGAGAGAGATTAATTCTGACACCTAGTCCACCACATTAAATTCTGAGACCTGGAGTTTCCCACTCCATCCAAATTATGCAAGTCTAAAGTTAAATAGTCTTCCATCTGCATGTATTTGCCACCCACTTGCTTCAAATTATCTTATCCAAGTCTATTTTACATTACACCTCCCAAAACATTGTCTTTGCCTACTATGCTTGGCGTTTCAATGTTGTGATATGTACCTCACACATTTGATTGTACTGTTTTGGCTTCTCCTGTTTTGCACTTCAGTTTAAGGCTAGAAGGAAACCACAGCTACTCTGTTTTTGAAGACATGCTATATGTGAGTCAAAATAATTGGAAGCATCTTAGCAGTTTGAGAACTTAAGACATGCATACACACAAAAACAGTAAAACACTAAAATCCTCTTCCAAAAGAAAGAGATGGCTACATGGGCTTTTTTCCCCTCCTTGTCTCAATTTTTCTTTATTGGATTTATTAAGGCTCATATAATAATTCTATTATGACTTTATAAATTAATATACAATATCTTTTATAGCTTGAAATGCCTATAGCTTAGCATTTAATTTCTTCCATAAATGCCTAGATACTGACACAATTAGGTTTTGATACATGGATATTTCTGCTTACTGGAAATCTGGTAGCAAAGGACTCTACATTTTGAATGGGCTCATAAATATATATTGAATTTAATTTTTTAATACACAAAATCTATTTTCCTATTGTTTGGAGGGTTTGGTAGCTGGTTGAGAGAAATATTTTCTATAAATATTTTTGTTTTATACAACTAATTAGTCCATAAATCAGTACACCATAATATGACAGAGATTACCCTCAAGCCAATAAAGAGTAACTGATTGAACATACTTACATTCTTCATAATTCATCTCTCTCTAATGTCTCTGCATTTTATTCTTCTGCCTTCAAACATTATCTTGTCTTTTTTTCCTCCCTTCCCATTCTTCAAATATATACATGAGTTTAAGCAATACAAATATTTTCTATTAAACACCAAATTTTCATGCATTTTGTACATGGTGCAGTGGGCTGATAAAGTACTTAAATAAATAATAACCAGATAATCACATACTAATCATTTCAATTCTGTAGTAGGAATTTTTACATCCTTTCCATTTTCACGTTATTTATTAAAGCTATTTATCGATATTAAAAACGTGCTGACTCTCAAGCATAAGCATATCTCTAGAAGAGTGGAACGGAAATCTACAGATGTAAAATTCCTTCAACAGATGCCAAAAACTAAATTAGAAACCAGTACAGGATATTCCAAAAAAGTGCTTAAGCACATGCTGAACTCTAAGCATGTATTTTAATACCACTGAAGCCCCTTTTAAAGTATTTTGCTTCTTCCCAATCTCTAACGCCGCCTTCATTTTTGCAGATGGCCTGCAATGGCTTAACAAGAGGTAGGACGTGTTCTGAAAACATATCGCTTACAAGTCGTATTCTTTCAGTCAGCCAGCCCGACACAACTGGGGGGGAGGGAGGGAGGAAAAAAAAAAAGATAGGCATGGCTTTGTCCTGATTTCTGCTGACTGTAACTCCTGCGTGGCGGTTCTTGTGAGGCAATTAGCTGGCAGCCTTCGCACAGCTGCTGATGGAGGTGTGCACACCGTTTATAAGAAGTTATCCATGTTTTTTCCCCAGCTGTCAATCTGAGCAAGGGAAGTGGGATGGAGACGAGTTAACCTTGCATCCCCTAAAACCAAGCCTCGAAGCAGGAGGAATTATACTGATGATGAAACCACATTAGGAAACGTGGATTCCAGTGTACATGTGGCATTTCCTCTGCAGAGGATGAGGATGCATCCTCCAGGGACCGACCAGTCCGCGCTCAGCAACGACCTGGTCCCAAATCCACTAAACACAAAGGAAATCCTCATCTTGGTTTTAGCAAAATAAAGTCATGTTTCAAATTCTCTTGAAAAATAATTTCAGGAAAGGAAAAAGTAATCCCTTAGGCATTATCTCTCTGATCCTGCTGTAATCTGCAGCATTCGTACAATTCCATGTACTATTTATTGTGCATTATTCTACTGCAGCATTTAAATTATTCTCATTTGAATGTTTCCACAGACCCAGCAGTTCTGGTGACAAATGCCTTAATTTTAAAAGCTGGTCTACATGGCAGGCCCCATTTCTACCCAACGGAGGAAGGAACTCCCCAGCTGAAGCTGTTTTCACCAACAATTTGTTTGCCAGCAGCATGTTTTCCTGTTTAATCCGTGTTAACGTTTTGTTCAGCGTTATCCTAACTGGCATGTATTCCATCTGATAAACATCTCCTCTTTTCCCTCACAGAAACATTATTTATTTATGACATTATTGTTACAGACAACTAAACAGCCAAGAGGGAAACATATTTACTTTTCCACAAATACCTGCACATGCTGTTAAACCAGAGTCATTTTTCTTATAGAAATATCTAAAACTTGGTAAAAGGCTTCCTAGAGCGTCTTCAGTATCCACTGGGACCGAGGAACAGGGACAGACACATGCCGCAGTGCAAAATCAGCAAGGGTTGGGAGAGCAGGAGGAAAACAACGACATTTCAGGCTGTTAGGCTGATATATTATGAAACCTTCTCCTTTTCAGCCCAATTTGTCATGACTCTACCACCAAATGGGCTCGTTATAAGATGACTCAAATCTAGAGCTGAAACTATAGGACACTGGAGTCTATAATCTGTTGAGTTTTTCCACAGGTTTAAGATCGTACTGGGGAGGGAGGGCAAAGGGAAGACAGCAAACTTTCATTTTCTCTAATTTGTCCCTGCATTAAATTTCATTTGAAAGGTTTCTGCTGGGAAGCCTCACTTAAACAACCTGCAACCTCTCGCTTTCTCTACTTTACCTCCCCTAACGTGCCGGGTAGCCACAAGCGCAACCTGTTCAGCAACAGGCCACTCATTTCATCCACCCGGAGAGCGTCTTGCTGGGAGAAAACGTGGAAGACGCCGTCCTGGAAACTTGGAGGGACCAACTATTCTTCACTGTCCCCGCATCAGTTAGCGATACAGGCTGGAGCACTTACCCATGCGGAAGAGGGCTTGGAGACAGACCTGCACCCATGTCGCCACCGTCACCAAAAGCTGCAGCTCCTCATCAGCCGGAGCCACTGCTCCGCACCTGATGGGGCCTGCAACCGCCCGCACCCTCCAAAACCTCCTCCAAGACCCCGTCCCACCCAGGGTCTGCGCTTCCTATCGACGCAGAAAGGTTTCAGCGCGTCTCCCTGTGGGCTTCCCGCTCCTATTTCTGTGTGATGTCTGTCTGTTGAAGCGCCGGCCTCTAGCGCGCGGACATCTCCACGCTGTGTGACACAGCTCAGGACCTCGCGCTCATCCCCAGCCATCAGCTCGGACATACCTTTGAGCTCAGGCTTTTTCAGGCACAGAAAGACAGGTCTCTGCCAAAAGGCTCAAGTCAAAGGAGCAAGAAGACCCAGAAGAGAAACAGAGTCCGTTCCCTGCCGGCAGCAGGACTACGGCAGCCTTTAAAGAGGGACTAGGCTCCTGGTGCACTAGGTATATGCATAAGCAATATGTATTTATACGCATGGGAATTATGTGAGTGTGTACACACATGTGCTCACATGCTAATAGTATCTTCCAACTGAAGATTTCATAGTGCTTTCCAAATATTTCGGTTCCATTACATAGGAAAGTATTTGCATATTATGTGAACATACACAAGTAATAACTGTGTTTTGTGTATCTACCCACCTGCTCGTTTGCAAATTGCTTTTCAAGTTAAATCAACCTTATCTTCTGTGCCTTTCCTCAGCTAAAGGACATTTTCCAGCCCATTATCTGCTCCTTCGCACAGAGGACTTGGAGACCTTCTAGGGTCCCTCACCACCACAATCAGCATTTCACGGACGCAGTCCTGCGCAACGAGAAAGCAACACGTTCTGGAAACGTTAAAGGCAAAAGTCACCGAACGCTCTTCTCCACCCATAACGATAGCCACCGCACACCAAGGCACGATGGCAGCAAGTGCAACGTGAAGCTCGGCGCAGGCCTAAACCTGAGCACGTGCCCCGGGTCTCCGGCGGGTTTGTGGGCTGGCGCCTCCTCCAGCTGCGCTAGCACCTTCAGCACGGTTACCCGCGTCGGCTAAAACAGCGAAAGAAAGGGGTGCCCCTCCACACAGCCACAGACGGGCTCACAGAAACAACGGGTGTCGGCGGGGCAAGGGAGGGAAACAGGTATATTTTTCAAAAATATCTCCAGCATCGCTGAGTGACGTGGAAAATTTTTAGATTAGCCCCTAATTAAAATTTTTGCTGCACACCACTGCTCCTGACTGCAGGTCAGGTTGCTGATTAATATATCTTGCTTCCCTAATATATCCCTGCTAAATTGGAAGAACAGTGGAGCAGGTCTACAAAAAATAAAAATAAATAAATAATTGTGTTGGTTGCATTTTCAGAGTTGCTGTTTGTGTAACTCCCCTCCCACCGAAGTCACTGGGGCCACTGACTCAAAAAGGTGACAACAGGCAAGTCAAGCTCCAAAATCCTTGCTCCTTGCATGCAGCGCACCCAACGGGGCTCCGTGAGGGCTCTCTGCCTAACCTTGTCCTAGCACAAAACAGCAAGGGCTGAGAGCTTTAAATCATTCTAAGGAAAAGGAGTGTCAAAAGCTCTTTGGCTTTAGAGGAAACTGATTGCCCGAATCCTTTAGATACCTTTGAAAATCCAAGCTTTAATCATTACGCCCTTCTGCATTTTCATTTATATACATTTTATTTATACATATATATATATAAATATTTATATAATAGGCACACACACAGATATATGTACACAGATGCACACAGTCCCCTAATCTTCCACATTCAGATTCGCCTGACATCTCGTGGCCACAGGGAACATAGCAGCACGTTAACCAAACGTGCACGCTGTCAGCATGCACACAAGCATGCTAATGCTGGTATTATAATTTAAGCAAACACAAAACAGTTCTCGAGCACTGGAAGATGCAATTATTTCAGTGAATTAGACGCGACGTGGTCTCAGTGCCACGTGCCCCTGAGACGAGCCGACGCACAATTGCAGAGGCAAACCAGTTACAAATAACGCAGAACTTGGTCAACGGGGCTACAGCAGTTAACGTTTTGCTCAAAACTATGCACGTATCTAACCTGAAATTAGAACTGCCAGGACGCTGGCATTGTTCATCTGATATTGTCACTTTAAACGTTATTTTGATTTTTGCCACAGGGACCAAACCATTCCTGCTGCAAGAACAGAACTTCAGCGCCATGGACTTCAATCAAAAAACCCCACAAAACAGAACCCCCCTCCCCCCCCCCCCACACACACACGCTTCTCAGACAGGAAGATAAATGACTAACAAAGAAAGTGTTTTTGCCTATACACCCGGGAAGAGCTGGGGAGTGCGTGTGGCGGGGGAGAAGACGACCCAAGCTACAAAGAGTAGCTGCTTCTGCTCTTCCTAAAGAGAAAGAAGGCCTATTGATTCATTTTTAAAAGAAAAACAACTTGAATCCCAGGGGAAGAAAAAGCAGCTTCCTTTCAGGAGGACTCGCTGCGCTGTCTGGAGAGGCCTGACGCTCAGCTCCTGCTCTCCTTTTTGGCACCGAGAAGGACAGTCAAGCAGAAACGCAGAGCGCAACCTCTGCAGTTTGATTAGTTTCCGCACCAGCTGTTCCCACACGCATTCAGCTCTCCCCAACTCTCCCCCGCCAGGGGCGCGCGCAGCTGCTGCCCCGCAGCCAGCACCAGAGCCGGTCGCAGCACCCCCCGCCGAGGGCCGCGCGTCAGGGAGCCCCGCTCTGCCACGGCTGCTCCTCCTCTTCCCACTGGAGTCCGGGCACCGCTACGCTCGCAAGGGAAGAACGGCTGCTGATTTAACTTCTTATGACCGTAAAGTTCAAGAAACGGCCACTACAACGTTGCATCTCATTCACGTACTGGTGACTGCATAAACCTCAAAGACGAGCAGGCGTGTTGCCAGATGAAAGCCGCACTCGTGGCTCCACACAGATGCCCCCAGGGCAAGCACGGGCTGCAAAGCCAGCCCCAGCTTTGGGAAGGCCATACCATGAGAGATCCTAAACTCCTAAATCAGCTCCTGTTCATGTAAAAAAAAAAAAGTCTCTTACCTAATACTGCCAGAAGTGCTGTCATACCCTTGGAGCTTTTGGTTGTTTTAATTGCTTTGGTTGCAAGTGAAAGATTTACTCTAAGATGCAGAAAGGCCAGTTGAAAGGCCGTTGATATCTTCTCAAGAAGGATATTGTAAGATTATACACCTTTGCATTTATAGGAACTCAGTATTTGCATAGATTTTGCAGCTGGTTTGTCTTCACATCTGCTGTGTCTAGTTGCAGAACACACGTGAGGTTCTTTCATGAAAGATTTATGTTTTCTTGATGCAAATTAAAGGTGATGTGAGGCTGAAAGATGCTGGTGGAAGCACCGCAGCAGCAGCTGGGAGGAGATCACCCCACACACCAGCATGGCCATGGGAATGCTTTGCCACTAGGTTCTCAGCATGTGCGCCTGAGGACCAGTCCTTCACGTGTAGGGGATCGCATGGACGGAGATGTTAAAGAAGAAAGCCGGGCTCTGGGCAGCAGCTACTCTCCAAAAGCACCTTTCAAATGCTTAGGTGCCAGGTTAGCTAAATTACCTTCGCTAAGTATAAGTAGATATAAGGAGTGCAGTGCTTTAAGGAGGCAAGGGACTGTGGGAACTGGGCAGCAGTGATTGGGGGAGAAAGAACAGCCTGCACCTGCCTGAGCTCCCTGTAAAGAGACAAGATGTGGTACTCCACTACGCCCCGGCCTGGGCAAGGTATCGCTGGGAAAAGGGAGGGTGCGTAAGAACAGGACACGCGGATAAACCCAATCCCTTTTGCTGAGGGGTGGAGAATCTCATCACGACGACGAGGGTGGCGGGCAGCACGTGGGTCTCAGGAGGCCTTCAAGGGAAGCCGTACCTACGCCTTGCCCAGATAATTAGCGGTAAATGCTCGTACTGTTCATTGTTGTTATGGACCTGAGATGTCACAGCTTTCCTAGGGTGGCTGCCGCTCCAGCACAGCAGCGGGGTGCAAAGCCGGGGGAAAACATAAAGGGCTGCAGAGAACAGAAGGAGAACCCGTCGTTCGCCTTCGCTGCGGAGCTCGAGGAGAAGGGCAAAGCAGCAGCACAGCGGTACAGGCAAATTACATGGCTGACAACGTCTGTACGCAAAACACTGACAGCAAAATTAACAAATATGGGCACTTGGATTTGGTATGTAAAACCCAATTTCCTGAACTTAGCTGGAGTTCTGCCACTGACTTCAGCGTAGCCACAATTTTATCCTGAAAATGTCTCAAGTCACTCTCCACTACTGTGAGAAAATGGAGGCCTGCCAGCGTGCAAGACGTGAGGAACACCGCATACCTCAGCCTTAAAAAAACCTTTGCCATGAGAATGTTTCTCTTCATAGGGAAATAAAACATTTTATAATATATTTGCATCACACCAGCAGAGTAGCTATATTCCCCTCTCGCGCACACAGGTGCTGCACAATCCCACTGCTCTTGTTAGAGCAATGAAAACCCTTTGGCCTGTTTTGCCTGTACTAACAGAACCTGATCTTTAAAGCTCTAAAGATGCAGATGTGCCACAGGATTCCCAAATGCACCTGAGCACTCTAAAATGTGGCCCCTGGTCCACAAAACACAGGCTGTTTTATGGTGGTCCAGAACATCCTTGGTGCTTTGTATCTTTGAGAGGGACAAGTGAAAGCAAATGTAGCACGAGCAGGCTAGCAGGGTCCAGTAAAGCAAAGGATATCTTGCACAAGCTGGAATGGTGAAAACAAAACAAAACAAAACAGAAAAAACCTGTTTGGTCCCCTCCTCCCAGTAATCAGAAAGCTTTACCATCACAAACACTTAGGGGGAATATATGGCAATCAAACGCTTCCTCCCTGCCCCAGCAAGCTCATTTCAGTTGCAATTATGAACACAAACATAAAAAGATTTCTTCAATGAACCCAGGAGACAGCAGATGTTAATTACAATGAAATGGTATCAAAGCCAAAGTGGCATTTGTTTTGGTTTGGTTTTGCATGAATAGTTAGGCAATGCTCCCAAACAGCATAAACTGCAGGCTATGCAAACCCTGACCACTTGACAAAGATATATGTAGACTTGCCCATCCTATACAACCAAATGTCACCTACCTAGTTATTAGCAATTGCCCTTAAGCTAATGCATCATATGTCTTTTTGACAAGAGGAATGGCTGTGTTCTGACAAAGAATAATTGTCATCTCAATTGAAAATGTTAAAATATAACTGAAATCAAACATGAAATTATTAGTGAAAAATGTAGGGAAGCAGAGACGTGTATAACTTCTCTGCAACGTCAGTGTCTGGGCTGACCTGAATTTAGCTGTAACTAGCGTGCAGGGCAGCACGGGCCATGGGGGTGCGTGCAAGTGGTAGTTACAGTGCTTTGAGACGAGGTGCCCCAGCACCCAAGGAGCTTCAGGGCTAACCAGAGGACAGTGCTCCGGGGCAGTTTCAGTGTGCTCCAAGTCTAGGGCTCAGTGGCCTGATTCTTCACAGTTTTACACCAATTCTAAACTGTCAAGCTATTGAAAATGCTGAATACAGCGTACCATAATGAGGAATAAGGCCATGTCCTCCAGTGTCAGCTGCTGTGCTCCTCTAGCACAACCTTTCCGGCAAGCGACATGGCAGGTCGAACACTACGTATTGCAGCTCCCTCCCTGCCAGTCGCATACCCCAGACAGACTTTTGCAGTATGCCATCGTCTCACTTTCAGCAGCGGAAATTAAGTTGTCTAAGTATTCTAATCAATTATTTCTTGATTTACTGCCTTCCATGGCATTTTCCTCTTTCATTTATTGGTACACTCAAGTTGTATTTCCTAAGGGGACACAGTGTGCTAGAATTATATGGCAAAGAACATGCCATTCTTTTAAAAAGTCTTTTTCCTTCCAGCACAAGTTTAGGCAGTACCCTGCAGGGTGCCCCTGACCTCGGCTCTCCTCTCACCAGGCCTAGCAGCCATCTCTGCCTCTTTGGCCAGCAGCTTTTCCCACCACAGCAAGGATCAGAATATCGATCAAAAGCTCTCCCTCAGTCCTGTCTCTATAGGACTGCACTAAGCTTAACAAGTTAACAAACGTAGACATCTTTCAGCAAGCACTTATAGCATAGCAGTGTTTGATTTCTTACATTCGAATGCACGGGTTGTAATCCTTGTCTCCTTCTCAGGAATACTGGCTATAAATCATGAGTGGACTCTGCAATCCAGACTCCGGGATTACTCTTTTTATGCTGGCAGCTAATGATTGCCAAGCATGTGGGTGACCAAGTCAGCAGATCCTTGTGCCAACTGTGGGGCAAACAGGTGATGAAAATAGCATTAGAGCAGCTCTACACAACCTACTGACTGACTTGCACAACATCTTACTGATCGGCTGATGCTTGTTTTGCAGCAGGTGGAAATTTAGGTGTTTTCCTAAAAGTGAATTTAAAATATCCTTCTGCATTCTACGTAGTCCCCAAAATATTCTGTTGTTCAGGTTCACTGTCATTGTTACTCACTCAAATATAACATTTTTCACACACGCAAAACCCTCTAACAAACACCCCTAACAAACATTATGCTTTTCTTCAGCAATAGAATCCTCAAATTCCCTAAATCTATCCATTTCCAACATTTTTAGGAAGGGCATTAAAAAGAAATAAAATGAAAACAAAAAAGCCACCTTCAGGATATTAATCTCTTTGCTACAAGTATCTAGTATTTTTCTGGTATAAACATTACAAAATATATCCTTAAGTCTAAGTATGATGTTACTTCTTAAAGTCTCAGAAACTAGTACAGAAAGCATGCCTACACAATATTGATAATTCACAAGGCCATAGAAAGAGACTGGGTGGGGATTCTCTGAAATTTTAATTAACCCTGGGAGAATCAATAAAACCATTTGTCTGGTTCTAGCACCTGCTCTTAGTGATAATATCTTCATGCTACTGCTTGTTTAGATATATTAGAAATTACATGATTTGCTCACCCACAAAAAGACTATTGATTTGTACGTAAAAAACAGGCACAAAGTACTGGCAGTTTATAAGGGATTCAAAGTTACCACAGATAGTGTCTGCAAAAAGTCACCAACTTCAGCGTAAGGCACTGGCTGGCCTAAGAGGAAAAGGACACAGATTTTTCAACAGCTTCTAAGGGGAACATAAGGGAAGGGGAAAAAAAGGGGAGAAATAGAAGAACTGTGATAAACATGATTACCTCCCATTCGGGCAGCTGTCTGCTACATTGTCCAATCTCTATACCTACGAGGAACTGTTAGGTATATACAGAATTTAGAAGAAGTCTATATGAAAACACTTACCTAGTTAGTTGCTGGCAGCACTCGGTCAAAAGTTTTTTGCTACAGAAGAATAATAGTCTGCCCTTGAACATTTTTGCACATGCCAGAGGAAAGAGACACAGTCAACGCAAATAGGATCTTTGCGGACAGAGCAGCCCGTTTCCAGCTAACAGGGCTTACTTGCCCTGTGGGTAGTTTGTAATTGCATCCAACAAACAGGGAAGTATTTGGGTTTTCTCTGCATTTGCTGTTGGAAAGAGAAACCCCAAGCAAGCAAGCAAGCCAGCCATCTCCTGAACAAGAAGGCGGCTGTCACAATTCATGTTCCTCCAACTTTTTTTTGATAGATTCTTCATCCTAGGGAGTTTTGCCCAAAATGTCAACCATCCAAATTTCAAAAAGCTGTTCTCAAAGCATTTCCTTTATGGAACAAAGAGCTGGGTAGAGCAATAGGTCTTGATTTTTGGTCTATTTTAACTTTGATGCTCTAGGGCTCCTGTAGCTTTTGGGCCCCAGCCTTGAAAGGCCTAGCTGCCACCGACGTCTTTGAAGCCGAGGCCTCTGTGCAGTCTGTGGGTTACGCTTTAACTTGGCTTTCGTACGTGTTATACAAGGATGCTAATATGTTCCTCCCTGTGTGCTGAAGATCAGTTTGCCTGAGATGCAGCTGGAATATAATTTTCTGGACAGTTCTTTTATCTGATTGCCAGAAAACGATGCCCTATTCTGAGACACGTCCTGAGGCACTGCCACTGCTACAGCTCACGCAGCTGAATGACCCTGAGGAGCACGCATCCTGATTAATCCATACGGCTCCCGCTTGCACCGGCCCCTGTCCTTTCGACAACTAAAGGTGCACACGACAGCTGAACTTTTCAGTCCTGGTCAAGTGTGAGCTCTTTCCGAGAAAAACCCTCCACAGCCCCCAGCGCCTGGGCTTCAAATACTTTTTCCTCCTCAGAAGCTGAAAACAAATATAATATGATTCAAGCGTTCTGGACACGCATCATCAACAAAGTGTAACAGTGAACTCTGATCTTGAAAGTAACCCATTACATTTAAAGGACATCTCAGTTTGGGGTTTTTCTCCCTGCCCTCATAACATGCTACTGTGTTGCATAATTGGAGGCACAAAAGAACACCTAAGCAGAAAAACAGTGCAAAATATTCTGAAATAATACAAAATTGCTGAGTTCCATTCTCAACCAAACGTTGTTAAAAATGAGTGTTCTGTTCCCTCTTACAAGAAACTTCTCTCTCCTTGACTCCCAGAAACCAAACCCTGGGTGTCCTATGAAGTCTTAAATAAGAAAGTGCTACTATTGAATAAGCGCTATGGTGACTCTAGTTTGGGTTCTGCTCTTATAAAAACATTCACTAGAGAACATTAATCCATATGCCACAGAAGTAAATGAAAAATACAATATCTACAATAAATGCTTACTTTCAGAAACAGAAAATTTTGATCATACCTGAAGTGTGGGTTTTGTCAAATTTGATACCACCTGTATTCCATAGGGTTTGTTATATTTTATATAGACGCCATGCTGTGTTATTGTGCTAGGAAGTGTTCCTGGCTACCTTAAAACATACATTTAGGGTATGGGTCAGTCATCAACAAGTTAAAATTAATGCTCTACTACGCATTTTTCACACTGGCTATATGGAAAGAGCAGTTAAATGCTTCTTGCAATGGTGAGTATAATAATAAGAAACCACTGCCCAAGGCAAGGTATTCCTTGCGAAAGCTTAACACAAGCTGGCAGAAGGTCTCTCTGGGCGCTGCTTCCTAAAACAGGGATGAGGGATTGACTGGAGCTCTTGTGTTTGTGTGTTTAAAGGAGAAAGAGGCAGAAAGAAATACAGAAAGGCATGAGAAACCAGGGAAGCAATACAGTTATAGAAGGAAGCCAAAGAGATGAAGAGAGTTTTCTTTTGAACAAAGTATTCACCAGAAAGAGAAACATGAATTTCTGGAAAGAAAACTGAATCTTGGTCTGGCAAATGGAAATTTTTGTATACTCTTTGCAAGTATACTGGCTGCACCAAGGAAATACATGATTTTTTCCCAAATTCCTCTCCTAAAAGTAGTTTAGCAAGTTCCCAAGTGTTGGCTAATCACATGGACCAAAAAGAAAAGAATATTCTGTATGCATGTCCAAGCACATACTGTGTAAGGCAATCTCATCATATGGCTATAGCTGTAACTCCAGCAGCTAGATAATTTTTAACAAATTATAAAAACAATAGCAAATTAATATGATAGTAGAGCAACATTCCACCATCAGTGTTTTGCCAGTTCTCCAAAGACAGGGTGGAGTTGCGCAAGGATGCATCAGCATCTGCTACAAAGTAAGCAGCCACCGTAACAAGACAGCCAGCCTCCATGCCAAAACTCGGACCGATGTGCAATGAACTATATATACACTCCAACCAGACAAGGAGACAGGTTCTGTGTTTTTAACCCAGTTCCATTTTGTGACTGGAGACAGGCCACGCTCCAGGGGCACATGAAAGCACGAACACTGTCCCATTCCATCCCATCCAAGCTCCAGCTGTTCTGTGGGCATGTTCCCACATCACAGGTCAATCATTGTCATCTCTTGCAGCCACAGATCACATGGTCTATTAATAGTTATTTAATGTCACTAGGCTACTAAATAGTTTGATGAATTCTACTACTAATTAGAACTGTTCTTCCAGTGACATTCAAATAAAGCTTCTTGCTCTTCAGTGTTTTCCTCATGAAGAGCCAGAAAGAGAAAATATCTATTTTTATTAGTGTTTTACTGACTGCATGCATATTATTTGGACTACAGCTGTTTTCTGTGCTTGTTGGTTCATTTTGGTGATAACTACAAAATACTCATGAGAATTCAAAAACTGAGACTCAATTCAGCTGGGTCTAGGAGATAAGCCACTGCAACTCTGTACACACATACAGAACTCGGGGGAAAAAGGATGAGTTCCAAAAGCTCACACTGTGATTTGGTACTAATCTAGAAGAAGTCAAAAAAGAAAAGGATGTGTTCTCACATCATGTAAAATTAATCAAAGCACTAGAATTCATTCAAACATCTGAGGTTAAAAAAGATTCCAGTCATGCCGATAGCTACTTCGCCACTCTCTTTTTTATGGACAAATTTTAAGACCTGCAGTACTTTTACAAATTATGCACAAGAACAAAAACAGCTCTTTCTTTGTTTTACAAAAATGCATTTTTTTGCTCATTTGCAGGAAGGATTGTTGGAGGGAAGTCTCTCTCTCAGATCGCTCACCTTCCATCTGCTTGGAACTGACTAGCAAGACACGGTACCTGAGACACCTTCCTTGTCAACCTTCCCGGAAACCAATGCATAGCTAAGAAACATTATGATTTTGACAACACTGCATGATTTGGAGCAATAATATGTTCTATCAAAAGTGTACTTATCATCTATAATAATAATGCTGTTTAGCTGAGGCTTCCCATTGTGAACCAGCTCTTCAGACTGTGGTCACACACTGTGTTTACACTACTGATAGAGCTAAATATGATTCAGTTGCAACTCCGGAAGAAAATGTTTTAATTTGTGAAGATTCAAACTGTTTGCTTATTTAGCAATCTGCCAGCTCTATGTTGGATGTTCTGTTTATTACCTTTTGGACCTCTTTTCCACTCCACATTGGTATAACATTTCTGCAAGCTTTTGGCAAAGACCCGCAGTTGATTGAAGCACTGTTCAGCTGAAAGGTAATCACAGAAAAGTAGTACAGCAGGAGCTCCAGAACACATGGTATGCGTCTTGGGTAGCTTTAACTATATATAAAGCATCCATGACACGTTTAGCTAACCGTATCTTAAAAACCTCCAGTGATGGAGGCTCCACAGTTTCCCCAGGCAATTTATTTTTTCACCTGGGTAGCTTCAGACAATTTCCCTAAAGACCAGCCTAAATCTCCTTGCTGCAGTTCAAGCTTGTTTTTTTCCGGTACTATTTACAGTGATTGTGGAGAACAGTTTAGTCTCCTTAACCTACCTGAAACCTTTCACTTATTTGAACATTACCATTACCACCTCTGCCTTAGCCTTCTCTCCTGAACTGGGTTCAAACAACTCCTGATTTCCTCACCCTTCTTTGTTGGCCTCTTCATGATTCTTTCCTATCGGCTGCACCTTTTACAAAGTTTAGTGACCAAAACTGGACAAAGTATTCCAGCTGAAGACTTGCCAGCCTGAGGTAAAGGATTACTTCACATTTTACAGATGATATTCCTCTTACTGCAAACCGAGACAGTATTTGCCTTCTTCACAGCACAATATTGTTGACGTATGTTCTGCACATGGTCCTCTATTACTCTCCTCCCTTTTTTATTACAGTACTGCTGCTCCCCCAGTCTGAACTGGCGTAGACAATTCTTTACACCTGTAAATATAACCTCACAGATGTCTTATTTAATTACTTCCCCCCCCCCCAAATCACTGTTCTAATTTATCAGTATCTGTGTAAGCTACAGTCTATCCTCCAGGCTGTTCACAGCCTGTGCTTGCATAACATCATTTGAAAATGTTATAAACGTATTTTCTATACAAGGAAAAGTAGTGCTTGTTTGTAGAGAATTTATTTGTTAGGGGGAATATCACCTTTAAAATGGGTATCTAGCAATGGGCCTTGCTCAAACGATAGGATTTGATTAGAGAGTCGTCTGATGGCTTAAAAATTCTAGACCAGATGGAGCCATTCATCCATTCCTACCACCTTCAGGGGTTCAAAATCCATGGGGAACTGCCCAGCCCTGGACAGGGAGGAATACACTCTAACTCCCTAAAAATAGACTGAGACCCTCAGAGATTTGCAAGTGAAGTCTGTGCAAGCCAGGAATCGTCACTTTTTGGAAGCTTGCTATTTTTTCAAAAACCATGCAAATCTTTAAGGTAAGAGGCAAAAGAAATACTGATAGGTAATATTTTCTGTAGAAATCCTTTGTGCACTTGTATGAGTGTTTGCAAGCATGCCTCAAAAGATATAAAAGATGAAAAGGCTTTTTGTGGATCTGGTCTTATTAAGCATTGTACAATTCTGAGGAGTCACGATCCGGCTCCAGTGACCGGCAGACTGAGCCTGCATTCCCATGTCCAGGGGAATGCAGCAAAAAGGGTGCGTACCCCCAAAGCATGAACCAAAAAGTTACAAGGACTGAAAAGCAGCATCTAGATTTTGTTTGGATTGTTGGGGCTTGATTTTCCGCTACTCATTATCTGGGAAAAAGTCACAATAACATACTTATTTAGTGAGTAATCAGCACTTTAATCTTACAATTCCTATCTTTATATGATCTCACTGAATATATTTACACTGCTACTAATTGTAAAAATAATAAATCTCTCTTTTGTAAATAAAATATGAATATAGAAATAGCTATTGCATCCTCTACTTAGAACTGTTCTTGGGAAAACAGCAGTTGATGGGCTGGGTAATGAAAGTCCTACCTCTCCCCTCAACAATAGCAATGACTATTAACACCTCCCCACCCCCAAATCATCAGGCATGACTGCTTTTATGATATGCCTCTATTTTTTTCCCATCCACAAAGTTCCCATCAACATATTTTTGAGTCAATACATTTTGGGGACTGGGCATGTTGACTTGCACCAAACCTCAGCTGAATTTTATAACAATCTTTCTGATTAAAAAAAAAAAGACAGAGCAAGAGAAAGAGAACAAACCTCCCTTTCAGAGCACACTATGTTCAAGCGTTCCTTCAGCCAAAACATTCAGATTAGATGACACCTGAGAGTCACACCCAGAACACTACAGAACACCCAGTTCCCGGGAGTTTAATCTTTCATCCGTCACAAAGACAAAGCAGGGCAAGTTTAATGAAGCTATATGCAGAGATGCACCAAATCTAGAGCATAAAAACCTCCTTTGTCCCTGGTACTCATAAATATGCACATACTGAGAAGGGCAAACGCACTTCCCATGGAAGCGGGGAAACCAGGCACGGGCAGAGCACTGTCGCTATTCAACCTGAGTTTTAGTGTTACAGAAAAGCAGCGAGTTACTACCTAGCCGCAATAAAACAGATAGGAAGATTCCATGATTTCTGAATAAAAAAGCCTCTCCCCTGCTGTTTGGGGATAGCTCATCCCCACCAGTCTGCACTGCTCTGCAAGCGCTCCTGAGATACCATCTAGCCCTTGCAGTTATTCTTGGCAGAGATCACAGTTGATGTCTGACTTTTAATACTAGGTTCTGTAGATCTTGCAAACTTTTTCAATTTCTCTGGCCCAAAAATTCCTCCGAGGTAGGTGTTTCTCTCTCATTTTAAATCAAAAGTTTCTGTGTATCCTCCTTAAAGCCATTCAGATTCTTTCTCAAGCAGCGACGAGGCAAATGCACAGGAAGGAGGAGAGAAAGCTCCCAGGCAGACCACTGTGCTCAGATGGTATTCAACTATCATTCCTTGATATCAATTTTAAATAGCACTGAATGAGAAGGAAAAATAAACTCAAGATTCAAAAAGAGAAATAACTGGAACAACAGGTGAGAAAAGTGTTTGTACATCACCTAGCAACTTAGTGGAGTGGGGGCACATTACACGCTATAAATAATCCACAGTTACTGGGACACTGACTGTAAAATTCCTGAGAAAAATGCTCAATTGTACGCATTGCTTTTAGCCTTATATATGGATAAGAATTAAAATCCTACGAACAATATTGCATCTCTTTGAGGAAAACTTTAAACTGCCTTGGGAAAAAATAAAGCTAATTAAGGACAGATTTACAGAGTTCTCTAGTAGGGCTGGGACCAAGGCCAGGGTCCTTGAACCCTCTACCTGCATTAGCAAAGTTTTCCCATGCAGAAGCATTGAAGGATTTCTGTTTCCAATCCAATGCTATCATTAGGCATTTGGCATCTTGGGCAATGGTTTAGAACAAGTTATCACACACCAGGTTGTTTCTGACACAAATGGTATGATATCAACTTTTTACTCCAGTTCTCCAACCTTCTCTATTTCTGTTCTTCCTAAAGCCACATTTTGCCCTCGCAGTATTGACATAAACAGAGTTCTGACAGAAGCAAAACAGCCTCCTTCCTCCTGGCAAACAGCCACCTCCCAACCTGCCATTTGTCCTAACTATGACTTTACTTAAGGTCGGACTGCAACATTTTAAAATGAACTCACAGAGTTTCTGAAAAGAACATTACAAGGCAAAAAAATGTAAACCTCCCTCCCCCCCCAAAAAATCAACAATAACTCAAACATTTCAGAAGGCTTATTAAATAAAATCTAACGTTACAATCATGCAAGCAGTAGAGATCCTTAAAATGAATGGGTAGAGTACCCTACAGCTGATCAGAAATTATAAAACTAAATTAGAAACTCCAATCTCATTTGCTATAAACACAAATGGCTCTTTGTTCTTGAAAAGGAAGTTGCTAAGAAAATGCAATGAATCACCCTGCTGCAGCCCATTTCTGATGCTTAATCCTTTCTAGATTTGTTATCCAATTATACATTCATCGTACATTTCAGCATTTTATGAAAAAGTACATACCATTATCATCTCATCCCACAGCTTGATGAGGTCAAAATGACTCAAAATTGCACTTTCCCCCATATAATGGGCATCTAGAGCTAAAATTCTATGACACATTTCAAGAAAAGCTGGTGAACTTTTCTCTTAAATAAATAGATTGAAAGATTCAAGGTTGGGTGCCAGTGATGACCCCAGGTGAATTTGATGAAAACAGATACTATTCTGGCTTGCTAACGTACCGTGGATGACGTATACACAGCATCTTCAGTTCTCACCTGTCATTCTACCTTTCTACCTGCTTTGCAACATGACTGTCATCATCTAACTAAAGAGGTTATACACGTGCCATAGTGCAGATCACTGCCACGTACTGGATGGAAGTAGGGCTGTTCAACCCTGTATTGCAAATTAAACAGTTTGCAGTGATTGCTGCTCAAATGGAAGCAGCAGCACTCTCAGAACTGAAGAGGGTGAACTGCGGATCAAATAGTCACATGAGGCTCTGGGCAGCCTGGTTTGAAGCAGAGATGAGTTAATTTACCTTAGCACTGATACAGTAGGTAAAACTGTGTCTGACAGAGCATATATTATATTTGCAGTTGCAGCTCTTTTTCCAAAGTATTGGCTATACTGATTGTGAATTAGAAACACGACCATTTCTGCAATGAATATCAAAGCCAATGGAACAAAACCTGGTTCTGAGATTCGGTATTTTGTACAAACAAACTCCATTTTTTTGTAGACAGCATCTCTCTCTTACCTTTATGAACTAGTCAAACCTTGAGAATCGACCTTATAGTCTCCTTCAGAGAGCACCTCGTGTTTGCCTGCGAGGCAGAGCAGAAAGGTGACCTGGTTGGCCTAATTGTCATTGCTGAAGTTAGATTTTTTTCAAGCTGAGGTTTTCAAATAAGCTTCTAAGCCTTACAACTGAACAGATTATTCAGAACCCAAACACAAGTGGTTTTTACGCCCTAATTAGGGTGCTTTCTCAACTTCTCACCCATCAGAGGACACACATCTCTTCTCGCACGTAGAGGATGGAGAATGCCTGTGACTGAGTGTGATATTGTTAACAAGAGAATTTAATTGAGAAACATTTTTGCATCTCCTGTTAGGTGTAACTCCTGGTTATGTGATTTGTTCATGGGTGACAGGAAAATTATGCCTTACATCTGTAGAGACATGTAAATGCCTCATTAAGTTTAATGATTATCTGTTAAAAGGGTGGTTCCACAAGAAGAGCTTTGCTACTGAAAAATAGAAGTGACACAAGGAAACAACATTGCAGTTGTACCATCACTGACCTTGCTGAATTAATTTCACCTGTCCAGATATATTTTAATAAACATATTAAAGGTTATATCATAAAAAAATGCATGAATGCGTTACCCCATGAAAAGGTTAAGTAGCCCACGAAATCCAGTACAGACTGTATTTTCAGATTTGAGCTCAATTCAACCTGAACTTGTATGTTAACTCATACATGATAGAGGGTGAAAGCAGAAGGTGGAAGAGGAAGTATATAGCCATGAGACATGACACAAAATTTTTTTTAAACTTTCGTTCAATCAAAAACTACAAGCATCTTCGACAGATTAAAAATCAACAGTATATGAATCTGATTCCAATATCATGTGTAATGGGGAAAAAAAGCCCAAACACAACAGCAGCAACAACAATATTTTCCTGGATGTGGCAGGAGAATAAATTAAGATATCTAACAATAAAAAAGCTCTCAAGAAAAACTATACCGTCCCATTTACAACGACAGATGACAGCTCAGTCTTACAGCTAAACGAGGTTTATACAAATGTGGGAAAACCAAAACATTATCAACTCCTGCTCACAGTGAGAAGGTGCTTAGAGAAACAAAGCAGAACCTTCATACTAGCCAAATACACATTTTGACACATGCTATTAAACAAAAAAGTAATCAGTTTATTATATTTAACATATTTACATAATATTACAAATTTAAGTACTGTAACTCCAACATCACATGACAATAAAACCTCCACACAGGCAAAAGCAGCACATGAAAGAGACACTCCAGAATATTTAGTAAATCTTTGGTACTCAAAATATAGTTTAAGATGCAGCATTAACTCAATCAATACAGGGCACTAAGCACAGACAATGACGTGCAGATTTACCACAAAAGTAAGTTTAGCTATGGCTTTCATTCGTTCCCAAGGTTGATTGCTAGACTCAGGAATTGCTTAAAAGCTTTACAACAACTTCGGGATGGTTCTAAAAACAAGCTGCTGAAAATGACTGATGCATTTCTTAATTTGTACTGAATTAAACTGCTTCTTCTCAGAACTATATGACAGCAAAGCACTAAACACTTCACAGACCTAAAGCCTAACCCTCTACCCCTTAAGCAGGCAAAACTGTGAAAGAATCAACTTTGTCTGCTTAAGGAGATCGGATCAGGCCCACAAAAGCCAATAAAACCACATGGCAGAACATGATCAGAGACAGTATATCCCAGTCTACACTGCTGTACAAATCATTTACAAAATATGTTTTATGTGTAATATACATATTTACAATGCTCTGAATTGTTCCATCAAGTAACGTGCTCAACACAATCACAGTTTACATATTTTTGAGGTAAATCCTTGAAACATTAGAGCATCAGCAGAGTTTCATCTGCAAGGCTGAATCTCACCCACAAGTGGAAGACTTCTGAGTAGCAGGTCCCCTCTGTGACCTGGTCACACTGCAGCGTGCGCTGGGCGCAGCCAGCGGGCGAGATGGCTGCAGAGAGCAAGGACTGCTGTGAATCCTCTGCACTGTGCTTAGCTCTTCCCGATGGCCAGAAGGAGGCCAGAAGAAGCAAAGAACATTGGGGACAGCCAAAAGGAAGCTGAAACACGTATTGGCACAGATTCTGCTCTGTGGAAGAAGAGTGGACCTTATCTTGCTTGCAGGGTGGGAAAAAATGGCAGTGCTAACCCGTGCCGTGTCTGTGCACACAAATGGCAAGATGCCCATGTGAGAAGGAGACAGGGAAAAGCAACAGAGGACATGGGAGAGGATGAATTCGCTTTCTTGATTGGTCATGTTGAAGGAGGAAAACATTAGCCTAGAGGAAAAATGCAGTTAGGAGCTTTTTAGTTTCTCACAAGTTTAAGCTGAGTTAGAAAATATCTAAACATTAGAAACTGCACATCTGAAGACATCACCCACATTTATTTTAGCTCATAACTACAGCAGTTTTGACACTTCATGTGTATTAAAACTCTGCCTCACCAAAGCAGGGAAACCACTTTATGAGCCCTGCTGATTTCAAGCTAGCTAATCTGGACATGCATTTTTCCTTGGGGACATTTGTAACACTGCAACAAGACCACTCACTCATTGCATTTCCATTAATATCCTAGGGAAGAAGAGAGGAAAGGACACAACAAAACCCTGCAGGTTGCCTTTGCATTACCTTGTAAGTGCACAAAAGGTGATAGAAACTCCTGTCTAACTAAGAAAAGACAGCTTAGAATTGAAAGCATCCAAAAGCTCATCTGAATCAACCAAGGGCTTAAAATATGACGTTCAGCTTTACACTTGAGAAGTGATACCATCTTGCCTACATTACTGCATGTAATTAAAAAAAGAAATCTTACTTTTTCTAAGACTACCTTTTACCATTTACTACTTTAGACCCTACAGATCCAATACACGCACAGGAACGAACAAACCTTTTTTCTGGTTAACACCTGAACACAGCTGTAAACTAAATTCTTACTGCAAAGTTAAATCCTAGCAACATTCACAGCCCCTCTGTGGCTACATTAGTATACCCTGCTACAGAATACGACTACAGTATTTACTTAATGTTGATGCTGGAGTTTTTAAAAACGCATCTTTTCATGAATATCCTCAGTTGCACTTTCACGGTCAGCTGCTCATATGAAAAAAAAACCAAAAAAACCGCACACACAAAAAAGCTTTGGGATAACAAACAAAGAATCCCACAATTCCACTTTGCAGATGCTCTTTCAAGCAATACCACATCACTACATCTTTTTAAAATGTTGTCTTTAAACAAATTCTTACAAAATTTAGGCAGGACCTCAAAGAAGTTAGTTAACTAATTATATATGCATGAATGCTACTCATATTTTCTACATTTACATTTCCTTCAGAATGCTTTTGTGAGCGTAAAACTGTTTGTAAGGTGATAAGTAAGGTAGTTTGATGTTTCAAGACAAGTCTACTGACTATACTTTATGCACACTGAAATGACTGAACTCTGTTTTCTGCATGCAGTGATAAGGAAAAATAAGCCTTCATCTCCTTGTACCATCACAGATGTTAGCTAAAAGAAAGAGGTTTATTAAACATTCAGCCATAGCTAGTATTCATGGTGTACTAACAGGGCGAAATGAAAAGGAGCAGAAAGAAATTTGTTTTCCAGAGATCTTCTGGGAAGGCGAGGGTTGGACTTTGTACTGATCCCCAGTGATGGCAAACGGGCAGGTTGTTTCTTGCACAGCTCTGGGCAAGGTAATAATCTGTCAGCACAAACTTCTGTAGAAATCCCAACATTAAGACTGGAAGGTTCAGACAGACAAAAATGCTGCTCTTTAAATACTTAACAAGACCAATAATACTTTGCAGATATTAAATCCTACAATCCCTGAAATTGCTGGTCAGTAGAGGAAAGTTTTTAATTCATTCATCCTCTTCAACATAAGTTGATGGAAACCAGCCCACCTAAAAAGAGAAAGAGCAGAACAAAATAATATATGAGATGCACAATTTTTCAACAAGCCAATCTAGGTAAAACAAGGATGTGTCTGTTTAGTAAATACAAGAATCAGATTTAAAGATAAACCTGACTGGCCTGCCACAGTTAGCGAAATTACCCTTAACAGAAGAATAAGTTACAGATATGATGATTTGGAGACTAAATCCCCCCTTCTCCTTAAAAAACAAAACAAAACAAAAAAAACACTCTTGCCCAAATCAGAAATCTAGGCGTTCAAAAGAAAGGCTAGAAAAGCTAAGAGCAGAAACAGTTGTACTGCAGGCAGGATGCTGCAGTCTTCTGAACAGGCAGTTAAATTTTCCACAGGCTTCAGTCAGGTCCAGGGAATCCTCTTACAAAGAAAATAGTGACTGATTGTATTGCATTGCTATTGCATTGCATACAGTTAAATCCCAGTGCAGCCAACAGGATTTTTAAATAAGAGAAAGCTGGAAGGCAGAGTCCAGCATTTTACACTTCATAAGTGATAAAGCTATCTCCATTCTGAAGTTATTGATGTGTCAAGTAAGGATTATATTAGATATACAGAGAAGCAAAGTCATATTTTTTATTGCCTTATCTATTTGCTTTATACTTTTTAATCTGACCCCTTTATTCCTAAGTCAATTTAACACTGATGAAAGACCCCCGAACCAAACCTAGAGCATAACGGAAGGAGTGACTGCGCAAGTTTTGTTAGACCACCTCGCCAAAGCCTCCCCAGAGGCCTGAGGTGAGCGATCAGCAAGCTATCGGAAAGCCAGCTAGCTGACAACAGGCAGTACTTTAGTATGTGGGTAGCTGCATTAGAATGATATCCTCGGTTTTCTTCACATGTAAAACGTACATAGGATGACTACTATTTCTTCTTTTTCCCTATTTCTTCTTGTCTAAGTGACTGTTTCACTTTAAAATCACAAGTAGGCCCATGCATGGGGGAAAAAAAAAAAAAAAAAAAAAAAAGAGGGTCCCCAAATAGCACAAAGCAGCAAATCCAAACATATCCTGCCCTACCTACTTCAGCCAGATTTGCAACGTTCGTTTCCAGCTGCCAGCCAATCTGCTTTCCTCCACCCCGCTCGCAAAGCGGGAGAGAAATAGGGCAGCCCGTGTCCCCGCGTGTCACCCCTTCGGCACGGGGACAGCAGCCCCCGTACTTCTGACTCCTCTGCGCTAAGGAGCAGTAGGATCAGACTGAAACAATATAGGCTTTAGAGCTCAAAACTGAAACTTTACTTCCACGCGACCAAAACTGTGCAAGTCTCAGAGTGCAGTGCGAAGTGCCCTTGTAAAAATCCCTGCTAAATGTGCCACTTCGCATGAACTAAGTTTGTAGAGATCAAGAGGAGCAGCCTCCCATAAAACCATGGCTGCAACGCAGCCTGGCAGCGGAAGGCATGGAAATCGTCCCGCGTTGCACTGCTCGCCAGGCTGCCCCAGGAGCTCAACCAGATCCTCGCGTTCAGCCCGGTTATTTTCATAGCCAGTAGTCGTGCCCAGATGTTCAGCCTGCTAGGTTGCATTAACGAAGCCAGTTCAGCGAGGTGCGGGAAAGCTGATCGGGAGCTCTGCCTGGCTCTTATGAAACACGCACGGGAACATGCTGTCTCTTGTGAATTTAAGTACAAGGCAGCTGACGATGCAGGAACACACCTTTTCACAAAATCCCTGTCACTGAAGGCAGCACAAAACGAGACAAAGGAAAAAACGTACCCTTCCATTTACTTCACCTCTCCACCAGCCATTCGCACTCATCTTTGTATAGATTTTTACAACGTCCCCTTTCAGCAAGGACAATTCTCTCATGTCTCTTGCGCAGAAGTCATACCTGGCTATGGCAATGCCTATTACCTTTGGGCTTAGCACTGAAATGAAACAGAAGAAGTTGATACTATTAGGGTTTGTTAATTGAAGGCTACTACAATAATGTAAATAGCAGTACTGTAAAATAAAAAACAATGATTTCATGACAACATACACTGGCATTAATTTTATGCAAATGTGAAGGCACCTGCACTAAAGAGGTCAAGAAGCTTTTTTCATAGGTCAATGCTGTATAAGTTGAATGGATTTTATCGGATTTGTTACAGTTCTTTTTGTTTTTAGAAAAAAATACTCAAACTACATAAACCATAAAGAAAACATCCCCCCCGCCCCAACTGCTAAGTACACTTGAAATTATTATACTTCTGTGCTTTATAATAAAACTTGCTGCCAGGTACATACATCAACATATTTTACAGGTCACTAGTTTCTTTCCAAAGGAATTAATAGCATTTACAGTTGAATTAGCTTTAAACCTCTAATGAAGCAAAACAAACAGATTAAGGTGTTGTTCTTTCAAAAACAACTCCCAAGTTAAGTATTAATCCGCATCAAATTGGCAGCTAACATCAGCATGAACGAAAAAGTAAAGAGTTTCCACAGCAAATTTGTATAGATCACTCGTAACTGTATGAGCATTGCCTAATTTAACCCCACTCTTTTCAGGAGTTTATTCTGTAAATCAAACAAAAAAATTGACCACCAATGAATTTGTTCTACAAATCTTTGCCACACAGAGAAAAATCACAGAACTTAGGTGCACAAGTTTTTTTTTCCCTCACGTTTCACTGAAATTAATGCTTAAAAATTTTAAGCTACATCAATATATATTAAAAAAAAAAACCTAAAAAATCCCCCCAACCTTTTACTTATAGCAAACTGGTGATTGTTTTAGCTGTGTTGCAGAATATCCGAAGTGGCAAAAGAAACCCTCCACGCTTCCAAAGGGACGAACACGGGCACAGAGCACCCAAGAGATTTAGGCCTTTAGCTTGAGCAGTTTAGAAAAAACATATACTACTATAGAGCATTTTAAAAACTGGCCAAAGCATCCTGTTTTGAAACATTTTCTTTCAGCTGAGGCCACTTGCTTTTGCAGCTGTTTTCCTACATAAGTCATTACAGGCAGAAACGTACCAGCACAAGGCAGCTTCCTACCGAAACGATTTTGGAAGAATTGACGAAATGGTCATGAGGGAAGATTTAACATGATGTACAGAAAATCATCATCTTTCTCAGAACCATTAGCCAATTTCTTAGAGCTTCCCAATCATCATTAGGAAGTACGATTAAGATTCTAGTTTTATCTACGCCTTCAATAATTGATTAGTAAAGGTTCATAGCAAGTTGCCTTCTTTGATTTAAAGCAGGAACGCAAAACATGGCATATGAACTAGAAAAACCTGACAGTTCCAGCTCTGCTTGTATTTAAAGTTTCTTCTGGCCCCACCTGGGACACTGAAGGCACATTTGACAGAAGCTTTTGCATAATATCATCAAATATATAAAAACATTATATATTCAATTAATTTTAACGTACAGAAACATTTAATACAGTTTATTTTAAAATAACAATAAATACTCTGTTTAATTATTACATCCATGGCAAAAAATGAAATGTCTAAAAAGTGTCCCTGTGTTTTAACAACAGATTACATCTTTTTACCCTGTCATTCTAGTTTACCCCAACATTTCAGACTGCGTATTTAGAGTATGCTTATTAGATATTTGATACAAGATGTAAAAACGCCATATAAAGGAGAATCATCATCTCAACTTATTGCTCTTGTTCACAATATGAAGATGCTGTAAAACTTAGGCCAGAGGTTAAGTACATTAAAGTTCAAACATGCTTCTTCCTCTCCAAGCAAGTCAAGCATAGCCACTATTTGCTTAGATGCTGACATCAATATTACGTCTGATACCTTATCAGGATTTCAGTAATCAATTTTGCAGGGAAAGAGCACCGCATGGGCAGCAGGTGTTTTGGAGAGAGAAAGAAGAGCAAGCAGTTATGGTCTCTGGGGTCAGCAGCGCCCGCGAGGCAGGAGCAGCGCCCACAAGGGGCTGCAAGAGCAGGCTGCCGCTTCGGGTTCCAGACAGGAGATATAGGGCAAAGGAAGAAGAAAACACGAGGCAAGGATGAACAAATAGGGGAAAAGATGGAAGGAAAGAACTAGGGAGGGGAAAAAAAACATGGAAGAATAAGAGGGAACTGAGGAAAAACAGGCTATAAAAAGAATGGGGAGCAGATTTGGGGGGGGGAAGGAAGAAGGACTTTAACTCTTTTTCGAGTTGTGAAGCCAGAGAGGAAAAGGGGACAGAAACAAATTAAAATCACCAAGGTCTTGAGCCAGAAAGTAGTAGAATTTAGATTAACTTAAAATCCGACATACATATTTAAAAAAAAGGGGGGGGTGTATACAATTGGAAATACATAAAAAGAAACCAGATGAGTGAGGGAACCCAGGAATATGGCCTAGTGCTAATTTTGGAAGGAAGACAACCCCATCTTTCTGGCGTTCCCATAATCACAAAAACACCTTGAAGAGGCACTGGCAGCCCTGAAGTCCCAATCCAAGCTGTCCCAGGGTAAATGAACCTTGCGGGAAAGCAGTCAGCATGTAGAAACCACGTCTGCACAGACGGGAGGGAGAAGAAATACCAAATGAAGGAAAGAAAAGTGGTAGTGGTAGCTACAGGGAGAGCAAGGAGTAGAGACAGAAGGGGATTAGAGGTAGAGACTGATGGAAAGAAAGTGCCCAACAGGAGAATGTAAATGAGAAATTAAAAAAAAAAAAAAAGCCATTGAGGAAGCAGTAGTAAATAAACCTTTTGTATTAGGAAGGAGAGATTGGGAGGATGAACAGGAAATGGAGTGAGAAGTCCAAGGAAAGTGAATAAAAGGTATACGCGTGAATGAGGAAAATGCACTTTTGCTTAGCCTAGCCTTCCCTTCTGCACACAGGAGGAACAGAAAACAGGGCACCGCAGTCAACTTTGGCTCATCCTAGAGTCTGTGGGAAGAGTTTCTCATTGTCAGTAAGACAGATGTGCTGCAAATGAATTTTAATACGAGCTTGGGCCAATGATGAAGCAACTGGGGTGCAACCAGAAGAGGCTCCAGGGGCTCACAGCAGGCTGGTCCAGCTCACATCTCTGCCTGCGCTTAAGCTCCCCAAGGCTCAATGGATCATTATTACAACCTGTGAGTAGTTATTCCTCTCTCCTTGTGGTAAGGCCTCCCAGTAATTCTGTAGCCATATCCCCTAAGGGTTGCTCTTGTGATTAGTCTCCACGCTCCTTGAAGCAATATACATTTACTTGCAAGGTTTAACCAAACCTCAGTTCCGTCACACAAGCAGGAGCAGGACTGCCAGGAGCGCTCAGGGGCGGCTGCCTTAAACCTTTCTCCAGTGTTACCAACTTCCACTTCGGCAGAACTAAGCCAGCTCTGAAGATGCTTTCGAAAAACCATTTATGATATTATGCAATAATTACTTGTTCATTTAATGTGAGCAGGTTCTCAGATATTTTAAAAAGAGATGGTTTTACTATGAACATAATGTAGCCTATCTATCCAAATATGAAATCCCTTTCAACCAGATAGATAAGCTTAAATTAAAAATTACTAGTCGATATTTTCATTTACTTTTTATAAGGAAATACCTTACACAGCATATCGTGATGTGCAAGATACTGAAACCTTACTTCTTATTACAGTCACTTAGAAGTTTTCTGATAAAGCAGTTTTTCACAGGAAAAATTAATATAATTCTGATTTGTTGAAATCCCAGATGGGAAGGTATGGAGCGTATGTGATAGGCATAGTAACCCTGAGTCTTGACTGCTGGTCTGTCATCGTAGGCCACTTACTGTCCTGGAAGTCTGTTCCAGTTACAGCAAGAATGAACGTTTTCATTAAGTACTGTGCAACCAAATGGAAGAGAGGTCCTCTTCTACCCCTGACCAAAGAGGCGACTGCCACACACTCACCGAATTTACCTACAATAAAGGACCAAAACTTAATTTCTTTGTCCTGATTCAAATCAGATGACTGAGCTTGTCATCCCAGTTGAACGTCACGGCCACACGGTAAATGGCTGTGCCAGACTAGCCTTCTTTTCATCTTTTCTATGGATGTTTCACTTTATATAAATAAATGTTAACCGGACGAGCGCCTTAAAGCTTGAATTCCCAGTCAATGCTGTGACTACTGAATGAGAGCAAGTACCCACCCTGAAGAAATTTTTAACTATGCAAGGAGACAGGAATGGAAGAAACCGGCTCCAAACACCGAACTGCAGAGGGCTAGGCCATTCAAGAGCAGCGCAGGACGTGGAAGTCCCCGGCCCGAATGGAGGGAGGGCTCACCAGCGGCACGCTCAGCCCAGGCGAGCCCACCGCCCGCTGTGCTAGCGAGCTGCCACCTACGCTCCTCCCCGCAGAAACGATGAAAGCCCTCGAAACCCAGCCCAGAGTATAAAACACTTCAGGCCGCTTTTGTGGGGCAGGAATAAAACGTGTTGCCTACTCGGACCTTCTAGTCGGCTCTTGTTTATGACTAAATCTGGCTTCACGAGCACTAGGCGCCTTCCTCTGCCTCGCGCGAGAGCCGGCCGCGGTCCCGACCCGCGCAGCCTCGGCTGAGCGCTCCCGGGTCAGCGCGACGTGAGCGAACGCTGCACCCTCAGTGGCGGCAGCTGCTCCGCGGGCTCCTCCCAGGCATTTCCCTTCCTGCTGGCAAGGTCCTTCGGGAACTGCCAGCAGCGCGGCTCACCTCTTTGAAGACTATGTCTTAGAGACCAGAACAAGCCATAACCACCGTGGTGCGCTAATTGAGACTAGCAGTGCTACTATTTTAAACATTTTTATGCAGTCTCTTCATTTAAAGTGTTTGCATTTATTAAAGCCAGAGAAGGTTAAACGAGAATAAAGAACGCAACACAAGTACATTTGGAAAACAGATGGGTAAAATTAACTGCCAATGTTAATGCAGAATTTAAAGAAAGCATTTGCTACAAAATACGAGCAACTATATTCTAAGATGCTGCTGCAGTATGGTTTGCTAAAAGGATGGGACGAATACATTAGTTATCTATAAACAGTGTAATTTCCAAGTTTGTATATTTGAACAAATACATTAAAATATAATACTGTTCCTAGACAACATGACTGCATAGCAAATTAATGGTCGATTGATCTTTGACCGAATCTTGTGGAACTATAGATTTCTGCTCCAGCTGTCCAAACTCTCCTTATTGTAGCATACGCTTTTCAAAAGTTTAAGAAGAGTTCGATTTTTGTTTCACTGCAAGAATAATAATTCTTCACATTAGGCTGCCTGGTCATGTCATCTAATTACTCAGTTTTTACATTCAGAGAAGAACTGAAAAATTAGATTCGTCCCTTCCCTAGCTTGCCGCACACAGAAACAAACAAATTTAGAAGAAATATAAAAGCGGTAAAGCAGTACCTGACCAGAAAGGAGTGGATGAAGGGGGAACAAAGCTGTAGTCTGGAGGAGTTACAAAAGAAAACCCACAGAACAAAGAAGGGGCTTAGAGAAAGAAAGAGAAAAAGAGAGAAGCAGAAGAACATTGAAATATTGGCACAAGATTTAAATAATAGTTTTTTAACTACGTAATTCATTGATAATAAGGAAACTAAGGTTCCCCACTAAGGATGTCTGGAAGGAAATTGACTGTAATAACGAGAAAATTTGGATCTATGATTTAATTTTTAACAATTGCATTTTTCAAAGACTAAGATAGAAAGAAAACACCCAGTTAGGGTTTCAGAGAAACAAATTAAAACTGCAGGGTCTTGCAAATATAACAGATTTTTTTCTTTTTAATTTTGCGTGCCCCATTTCAGAAAGCATGAACAAAAGTATGTACGAACACATGAACTCACACATACCTAAGGAATCCCTCGGAGCTCAGGAGGACCAGCCACGTGCCCTCAAGTTAGGAATATCCTCCAAGTAACAATTGAACTGGGGTCTCAGCACGCATGGAAAGAAGTATGTATTGTGCCCTGATAACCATTAACATCAGTAGGAATTCCACAGCTTAACCATATCCTCTAAGGACTAAACAATATTTCTCATCTTTGCAGTCTTCGCCAATTTAAGAGAAAAGCCTTAAGCAAACAAAAAAGGCACAAGTTTGGCCTAGACAGAACCAGTCCACCATCCTGGCCCCTGCAACAGCTTTCTCGGGCAAAAGGTTAGATATGCATTCGCTCTATTGCCAACAAACCTATGGTAATCTGTCACCCTATCTTTAAAGGCAAAATTAGACATGAAATGGACTAATACGGCTTCAGATAGAAACACAGCCTGTTCATTTGTTCTCAGGTTTTGTCATTATTTTCACGAAGGAAGGAAGATACAACATAACATACAAAACCTAATAATGTTTGGAATCTTTGCTCCCGGCTGTGCCCATGGAAAGGGGAAATCCAGCCCCAACTCGACTAAGGACAATCTAGCCTCCAAATGAGGTCCAAAAATAGCTATAATTATTGAAAAGTAGTGTTCTTTAAAAAATGCAGCAGGGTTATATCCATCACATGCAGCTGCTTCTCTGAATTTATTCTTGTGACTGCACATGAAACAAAACCATTTTGCTTCAAAATGCTTATTTGCAGGAACAGAGACTGGAGCTATTTTATCCGAGGCATAAGCACAGACTCCATGGTGGAGGTAACGATACAGTTCTGTGCATCTTACCTGGATGAAAAAAGATGCATTTATGACAATGAGACAGTGAGTACATATAAAATAAACAGGACTGGTATCATGTTTTCATGTACATAATCTGTGGGTTATTTGTTTAAGAATCCCTAAGTGAGCAGCAGTTTCGGTGAGTACCTGTAAATAAGTACAAAAGAAACATGCTCTGGTGCCCTTTGCGCCCTAGAAACTCCCATCTGCTCCTTGGCAGCAACAATCCCTTCCCGCCTCTACGACTGCATGCATAACCCACGAATGCAGCACTTATCTGAGCAACTCCTTCACAGCAGAGCCGGCAACCCCACGCGGCAGCTGCGTGCCGAAATCCGCCGCACAACCCACAAAGGGGTTTACTGAAGTAGGGCATCTATTCTTAGGGACAACGAATTGCCTTGGTGTCTCCAGAAGGGCAAGGACAGCGAGCAAGCATGCAGCAGTAAAGACAGGCTAGGTGCTACATAGCAGGTAGCTGGTCCTTTCCTGTCATTACAGCATCTTAATTTCTTCAAAAAATTTCTTTCTGATATAACTGGAGCTTTGGGTGAAATTCTGGTCCACTGAACCTAATGTGGGCAAGGAAATCTTACCAGATTGCTACAGATAACCAGCCTCTTTTTTTTTCTTTCTTTTTTTTTTTTTTAATGTCACTGATAAGGGCTTTGGTGTTGGCCTTTAAGAAGAGAGGCTGAGTTCTGTCATTTGCTTAATGGTTTGGAGGGAACACTTGTTTTATTTTACTTTATTGACAGATGTCTTTTAAACAGTTAATACATCAACTAATAGAAGGACCTGGTATAAACAATTAATGGACCTGCTCCTAGCCTACAAGTGATGGAAAATAGTCACTAATACAGTATCTGACCTCATAACTTTTAGGTTACATTAAAATCTACATTTTATCAAGATTCAGGGTTCTCAGTATGACTGTGGTCTACACATCAGCAGATTAGAATGAAGTGCCAAGAACTTTTTTTTTTTAATTAAAAAAAGAAGAATCCCTTCCATTTTTGCCTTTGTTTCTGTTCATTAAATGGTTGATCACCCCCCAATCCACTGTGAAAATTAGAGGTTTTCTGCCTAGGAAAAAAAAAAAAAGCAGCATCTAGAAAGGGCTAGAACTGCAAAATTAAGAAGGAAGACTCTATTGTTTCCCCAAAGATCATCTCAATGAACTTGAATTTCTATAGAGAGAAAAGTAAATGTCTAACAGCTTTTACAAACATACTATGTTTGTAATACATATGTGTGCAATAAAAATCTAAAGAAAGGGGGTGACTTCTACTAGATCAGGAGATTGAAAAGAAAATTTGATATTAAAGTGGGAAGCCAAGTTAACTGTAGCCATAAAATGAAGATTTTATTCTAAAACTAATAGTTATTGAAGGGAGATCAACTTGCTTGAAAACTGAAGATGTTGCAAGGTGATTTATTATGATTCACATCGGAAATAACAAGTAAACTGAAACGCCACTTGATTTTCTTTCCTTTAATGAGTAAATGAAACCATGACAATTTAGAAAAAAAAATCCTTTCTCAGATTATTCTAGAAAATGAGGTTAATTTCGTATTGCCATTCAATGTCATAACTGCTCAAAGGCTTTGGCACCAGAAAATGATACAACTCCGTCAAAGTCTATAGTAGGTCATCTGATGTTTCTAAAAAATATTTGTTTTTTCTGTGGATTATATATATACACTAAAGGTCAGCTGTTTTGAATAAGAAACAAACTGGTGCCTTTTAAGACATTTCTATTAGGAAAATGGCTTCATTAAAAAAATCCAGATACACAGTTACATGAATAGAATAGTGCAAAATATTGACTTGAAAACTGAAACCTTAACTTCAGCTTCAACCTGCCAAAGCCATTGCGCTCACTAGCCTCAGCCCTGTGCTTGTTAAAATATAGTCAATATGTCATTAAGCAGTTACACAGCTCCAAAAAAAAGGCAGTGTCCCTCTTTCCGCTCCGCTAACTTGTCTGGCCAACTTTCAACAACTGTTTTTCTTGCCTTCAAATTAGATGGAAAGAGGTCAAAGACACCAGCTGTGTGGAGGCTCCCACTGAGGGCTGAAGCAACGTGAACCCACATGTCCAGCCTTTGCCTGGGGAACGATTTGCTTCCTTTCCTAAAGGAATTCTAAGCCTAAAATTTACTGACTTCATTCCAAATGTAGCCCTACAGGGCTCACATAGCCTAGATATGTGGTTATTCCAGCATCGACTTGGTGAAAACTAACAGGACAGCTGTAAAACTGAGCAGCGTAACTCACAGATGGTCTGTTAATCAGGGAAACTTTGCTTAAAACACCTCACAGGGACATGCTGACGCTTTAAAAGAAAACTGTCAAATCTAATAATCAAAGTGTCATCCAGAGTCAGACTATCTAGGTATGCTAGCACAACTCTGGAAAGCTATTAAGTTTTATATGATGAGTTGCAGAATTGAGAGTTTCTTCAACAGTTTGGCCTAAGAAAAAACCTGCAGATCCCAGCAACGTCCTCTGTAGCATTCAATGGCTGAAATTCACTCTAGCAGACACAGACTTTCTAACCCCCTTGACTAGAATGGAAGCACCCCATATCCATTTCTCATCTTTTCCTATATTGCCTAAAAAAATCTCATTAAAGGAGATGTTTTCTTTTGAAGGTGAAGGTAATGAGGATGTACCATGCAAGTCTTGTACCCTGTGAAACATGAAATGAATGAGCTAATACTTCTGCACAGTAGTAAGTTCATGTATAGTACAGATACCTTCCCACTGGCCTAAGAAAGGGAGAAAACAAATAGTCTCTGCTCACATCCAGTAATAATCAAAATAAATGCAAAGAAAAGCAAGCAGGGCAGGTTCTCCGTGACAATTAAAGCCTTGATGTTACGCGGGGTCTAGGAGAGGAGAGCATGAGAGACGAGGAGAGGAAGAGCTGCGAAGGGGGAATGCAAAACAAAGGTAAAAAGAAAGATTGGGGCAGATGAATTCACCAAGAACAGGGGTATACTGAGATACAGTACAGCAAGCTGACAGGACTCCTGGGAATCAGTGAAAGAAAACAGGAATGAAAGAAATAAAGAAGAACTGGGATAGAGATAAAGTAAATGAAATGCACAGACACATTAGTTTCTTATAATAATCTATCCTAAATTATCTTTGCTTTAATCAGGAGGAAGAAAGTCTCTAAAGTTAAAGAAATATTATGGAACAGAGACAAGCAAGTAAACAAAAGCTAATGAACACAGCAAATGAAAATAACGCAGCCAGCTTCATCATCGCAAAGACTAGACTGGATTCTATGGTCTTCCACAGCAGTCTTCCTGTTGTTAAAATCCCCATTAACTATTTTCCTCTTATTATCTGGTACAGCCATTGCCTGCAGAACTGCAAATCTAATATTTGCTATTTGATAGAAACTTTAAATACTTTTTGGAGGCCATGTGGTAGTTCTTTTATCATTAACATTGAACTTTTATCTGTTCTAAAAATCATGCCAACTTCCACTTAGGTTGTAATACGCTAAATAAAGGATACTACATACATTATAAATCTTTTCAGTTTACTTCAAAAAAATTTAAGTGCTATTTAAACTGTACATTATTTCATTAACAGTTAGAAGCATACAGGCCTGTAATAAACTTTTAAGGTTAAAAAGAAGGCATAAAAATAATTGATACAGGGAATATATGGAGTTTGAGAGATGTATGTGGTATTACTGAGATCCTAGTTCACATGGTTACACTACAAGATTGATTCGTTTAAATCCCTTTTTAAAGATCAGAAACTGTCATGGATACTTATTAACACTTGTAGCTGCATCTATGCAATGTTTGAAAAACTAGGCAGGAGGCAGCTTAATCTCTCACCAGCATTCCTAATAGATTTTTGAATATCAGGGAGATTAAGTTTGGCAACAAGACAAGCTTACTAGAGGTGTTTATCAACCTCATAGCAGATCTGAATCTGCTCAGCTTGAGAAAAATCCTGGCTAAAAGCATTACCATATTAATTGGTTATATATCAAAAATGGAAAATGAAGATGTTGAAAGTACCTTGTGCTTTAAATATTTAAATGAAGGAAAATAGTAGATAAATATATGATACTCACAGTTGCCACCTGTTCTGTTACTCCTTTGTCCCACTGAGTTTTCAGATTCTTTGTATGGAAACTGGAGAGTAGTATCCAAACTTCGAAAACCTTCTTTGAGAGAGTGGTGCTTGTAGTATTCTATGAGTTCCTTTCAGAAAAGGAAAATAACTTGTCATTGGAAATTTAATTCACATCCTTTTCAACATTCTGGTGTACAGTCAGTGACAGTTTTATCATGCAAGTAACCTTATTTTACAATGCAACATCCTGCAGTGCGCACACACTAAAAAAAAAAACAAGTATCCTAAATATTGACTGCTTGTACACTGCCACTTAGCTTTCTGTGTTATTAAATCATTGCCCTGAAGTGTAGAGAATACTTATACAGTGAAACCTCATTTTTCATAATACATATGCCACGTACAATACATATGCCATATTCATATAGTAAAACCTTATGATCAAAGTTAATGCTTACTTGCTCCTTTGAGCTAGGCTGAGTATGCATTTGCTTTCCTGAAGTCAGGCAGAAGGCAAGGTCTGTTGCTTGTTAACTATACCCTGGCAACTGTCCTTGTTTTCTCAGATTTCTTTTGCAGCAATAAGTGATGTCCATCCGTAAATGCATTTATCAGTACACAGATCCCAGATAAGTATATATGCATATAAGCAGCTAAGCCAGCTGCAACCTGATGAGCAGATACATGGACCATGTAAAAGTTTCAAAGCACTGCCATTAAAATTTGTGCATTTTTTCCAGATAGTACTATATGAATAATCCAGCATTTCACATTCTCTTTGGGCTCAATCCAATAATTTCTGTGTTTCTCTATACATTAAGTGGGCTAAAATACTTTACGTAACCAAGGAGACATGACAAACTGAAGGCAGTTACTTTAGTTTCTGTTCTACAGCAGGTAGCACCCATCAAAATCCTGGCAGCTCATGTTTTTCCTTTGCAGTCTTCAGCTCCTGTCATTGGCTCTTAGATTTCAACTAGTTGTAACAATGTCAACAACACACATAGCTTGCATACAGAGTCCGGAATAAGATTAAAAATGACCAGACAATTCAAAGCAAATATATTCTACTTGATTAATGATCCTCCAATTAGGGGATTTCACTCTTCAAAAATGCAAGCATAAAGCCATATATTTAGTGTGTAAACCCTTCACTCCTACCAATAATTCTTCAAGTCATTCCACTCCACTTACTAACATTCAGACTTCCAAAACCAAAGTTGGCCAAGTCAAGCTTATGTCCAAATAAGGAAATAGTACTGTGGTCAATCATTTCATTCTAGCACCAAAAAAAAAAAACACCAAACCTAAAATTATTAGCCTACACCAGTCAAAACAGCTCAGCAATAAACTAATTCCAGCCAACAAAATGACCCTAAAACGATTCAGTTCAAGATTGAGTGCACAAAGCAGAAGCTCCTGAGAGCAGGCAGAAGCCCGTCCATGGGACCGACCCCGGAGCTCCTCTCCTCGCTCCTCAAGCTGCGAGCTCCCAGGCCTCTCAAACCACTTCTGAACCTCAGGAAGATCCACACCTGTACTTAACGGTTCACAGTCACAGACCGCCAGGCACTGCAAGCAAGCAGAAACGCCAGGAAAATACAAACTGCCTGGGCTTTGTTCTCTGACATTAGCCCAGCAAGCGAGCTACAATGTCAGCAGCCAAAGTTGCTTTTACATGTCATCATTGAGTACCCAGGCATTCAAATTATCAAGGCAAAAGAGAGGCTGATTTGTAAGCAACGTTCAAAGATGGATTCCCTGATAAATGGAAAAAACAGTTAGTATGAAACTTAATTTGTGACCAGTTCGCACCACCTAAGTCAGTGGGAATTATGATTTTTGATAAAGACGGCAAGAATATCATCTTACTCATTGGCAAAATAAGTGAAATGGTTCCAAATTGGGGGGGGGGGGGGGAGGAGATACATTGAATCATGAGGTTTCAGTTGTTTTTAAAAACCTTTATTTTTTTAATTTCCTCTTCCATGAAAGTAGTCAAGCACCAACTGGCCTTGAAAACATTCACTGCACAGATCACAGCAGCAAACTTGCACGCAGATCGATAGCCGCAGCCCTGCCGGCATGGATGGCTCCCCTGCAGTCTGCCGCACGGCCGCGGCTCACGGCTGCCGCAGAGCTGCCCTCTCACTGCTCCTTGGCCTGCTTTACACGCTCAGCGCTCTACCTGCTCTTGTGAAAGACTTTGGAACATAATACAAAAATTACGTGCAGGAGCTGTCCTCTTTGGTTGCCTCCACAGCAATGCAGCGTACGGTGCCACTGCACATCATTACTGTAGGTTTCCAGGGCTGCTGTTTCTGTCTCCTATTCCTAATCGTACTGAGACTGCTTCTGTTGCTTTCTCCTTCCAGACACAACCACTTTCTCTTGCATCTCTCCAGAACAACACAGTTCTTCCACAGCATATGCAAACAGTACTTACACTGCCACTTGTCTGCTTAACTCTTAAGGGCAGAACTTGTAATACTCTAAAACTGAGTTATGAATTTATCTAACTGAACAATAGCAAGGCAGAATTGGTAGCCATGAGGCCTTTACACCAGAAATTTCTTTTATCCTTTTCAACTCTTGGCTGTACCAGACATTCCTTTTGTTTCCTTTTTATCTAAGTTTGTGTCCTGTACTTACATGTCTGACCCTTCAGCTGTTTTGAAACCTCCATCAGTGCATAAAACTGCTTCATTATTGTAAGAAAGCATTTTCACATTCTCACCAGCGTCCAGTGAATTATCTGCAGTGTTTGCAGACTGAGTTGCCACCTCCTTCATGCATTTGAGGAATGCAATGATTTCTGTTGCTACCAATGGTAAGATCTCAGGGCACATGGCCCTAACACTATACACCTCCCTGGATTTTAAGTGCCAAAGGAAGACATGTTAGAGTGTGAAAACAGCTGGGTGCATTCTCCATTCAGAAATTTATGTTCTTCCCATTCTAATGAGCACTTCAGTGAATCAGGGCCGCACAAAGCAGAGATTTCTGCTCGATTCTTTACCACTCATGGAATGCTCTTGCTGTACAGAGTGTCAGAGGTTAAATTACAATCATTTCTAAGGCTTCCTGGTTTTAAAGCTTCTCTCCCTATTCTTGGTTTGTGTTGTCCTTCAATTTTATTTATCGTTTTAGAGTAATTGGAGATGCATGCAGGAAGGCTGCAGTATAAGTGTAATCCAATTGATTGAGCTAAATATAATATATTGAACGAGCTTCCTTTAACTATGCATCAGAAAATGCTTAAGCAGTAAAATTTTACAAATGCACTGAGGCAATTTATTCAGACACCTTGTATTTATGAGTCTTGCCTGAGCAAAATGAACTATCAAGAAATTCTTTCAAATGAAAGTTCAAAAAAGGAATTTCTCCCCTGTACAACATGATTCTGATATAAAACTGAAACCTCACTGAGCTGGGCTGTTATAACACCATCCCCTTATTTCTGGAAATGAGCTACGCCTAGAGGTGGAGTGAAAGGTACTGGGATAGCCCATGTGCTTGTTATTACACTTTGCTAGGGAGTGGTATGCTGAACCAGAGTATAAGTTAGAAGTCTCACAGTTGCTTTTATTGGGACTATTTGATATTGACCCCAAATGACTATTAGTCCAACAAGGTTTTCTGAGGTATCACCAGTTTAGACACAGCCCCGTTCTCCAGACACACATCTTTGCTCTCCCCCGGTGCACCAAGACCAGGACAACCAGCTCTCCTGAGTGCTTCTGGGCTCTGCAATGCAGCTCCACCTTATGGCTTTCTCCCTCCAGACCTGCACATCAGTAGGCACTGTTCTGTTCCTTGGTGCCCACGTGCATGTGCTGGGGGTGTGGAAGGGAAGGACCTTCACCTAGCTCCTTTGGGGACCACTGCCATAAAGAGAAACATTTCCAAAGGCAGGAAACTCTGCTTTCAAGACTCAGCAGAACTGCACAGTGGGCTGACGTGTGGGATTCAGACAAATCCCTCCTCTCTTCCACACCACTGCAAGGGACACAGTCTCGCCCTAAATATAAATATGTAATTTTAAGCATGTTCCACAATCACTTAGAGCAAACACCATAAATAAAAAAAAAAATCATCTTATTTGCAAGTACGGACAGGATTCAAATCTCTGTCATACAATTTCTGTTTGTAATTCTACAAACCAAAGCACCACACACTTTACCTGCAACAGTTAGGTAGAAGTTGCACACTGTAAAAAGTCTAATCAACGCTTACCATTAAATTTTTAAATTTTCTATTTTCTGCAATGTGAAAATAGCCATCTCTTGTTAAAATCTTGATGTGTTTCACTTCGTTATTGTACCTGTGGGCAATGAATAACTTATGAATATAAATGAGTTTTTAATCAGAGGCAATCAATAATTACCTGAGGGCAGACCTCAATAACACTACATGAATAAATTCTTAAGACAAAATGTATATCCATGCCAAAACAAAGTTGACATCTAATTAACCAAATGTATTTATTAAAGTCCAGCTAAAGAGGTAATCTGTATTCAGAAAAAAGTCATGACTAACTGCTTGTTCTAACTGGAAATTCCCATATATTGCTTGCTTTTATATTCACATTGATAATCAACGTGATCACAAGACCCTCATAAGAATTTGTGCCCACAGAATTTGTGAACACACATATTTATTGCAATATCTGAGAGGCAAAGGGCCTCAAACTCCCACTGAAGTCAATGGAAGATTCCTACTCACTTCCAAAAAGCAGAACAAATTACATTCCAAACGATTACTATTACCCAATATACTAGTCTATCATTTTTGTAGACCTGTTTGCTACACTGATGTTATAAAACTGTTGCTATTTCCTAATATAAATCCTGTCTGATCTATTTTGCCAGCAACTTCAGTTTTCCTGTATTGACTATCTGAAAGGCTATGCATGATTGTATAAGCTGAAACAGAATTTTTTTGACTTTCCTTATTGATTACAAATATTGCATTATCTAGGCATAAACAAAAACAGAAGAACTTTCTGTAAAAGTTTGTATCCCACTCACTTAATGCTAATTGCATATTCTCCTGACTCTTTGGTCCTGTGCCGCACCAGGTAAGTGCTATTTACTCTGTTAATAAGTTCACTCTCTGCTTGCAATCTTTCCATTGCTCCTGCAAACCTGTAACACAGAGAACAATAAAAATTGGTTATGATTTTTTCAAAGCTATGCAGATGGGTCTATCAAATATGCAATGAACAGTCCCAATATTCTGCATGAGATAGTGACCTAAAAATGCATCAATTGCAATTGAACACCATTTCCAGATCTTTCAATAAAAAAAATAAAGTGTGAAGAAATTTGGGGGTACGAGGAAGAAAGGCAATTTCCGGGCACAAAGGAAGAAATCCTTATTTAGAAAAGTCCTCACGTATGTGTTTGTTCCACGTTAAGGGAAGTACTTGTGCCTGAGCATTAGCTCAATGACCACTGATTTCAACAGCCCATAAATACAAATGATTTTTCTGAATCAGGGCCTATTCTGAGATTGCATATTAACAGTTGGTCTGCATCATGCATTGCAAGTGAAACAACAAAACCACAACTTCCTTGTGGCTTTTTATATCAAAACTGAAAATGTGGGCCCTGTCTTACCACTGTGTGTACTGGTCCAGGATGTGTGAACCTCCCTGCCTTCTGCAGGGATTTGTGTAAGCAAAGTGGAGAATCAGCATCTGGTAGTATACTAGGCCAAATATATTAACTGATACATTAATTTAGTTTTAGTATTTAAACAAACATTTCATAATTATCCATAACCTCTAAAGGCTAAAATGCAATTGATGGACTAAACTTCCACAAGCCTGAAAATTTATTTCAGCCTAATATGCCCAAACTTGAAAGAATTGATGCTAAAGTTGAGAGCTAAGACAAGTCACTGATTCTGCAGTCTCACTGCACAAGCAGATTTGTACCCTTGCTGTGTCTCGCTGATCTGGGTGGGACTCCACCACAGGCTGCCTGCAGATAGCTATATGCAAGACTAGAGGCTAAAATGTTAATCGAGCAGGGTGGGAAAAGTGACTCAGCTTAAAGGGAAACAATTACTTATTTTACCTTTTTAGAAAATAGTCTAACTTCAGTCAACATCAGAGCCCACTACTGTCCAAAATCTCACACTAATCACATCATGATCAATTAGAAAAAAAATCTTTAAATAAAAAGAATTATTTTATTTTTATAGAACTAATCACATCAGGGAGAATGATTTTGGAAGTTCATCATAAAAGACATGAGTCGGCCCTGGTGAGGCCACATCTGGAGTACTGCGTCCAGTTCTGGGCTCCCCAGTACAAGAGGGATGTGGCACTACTGGAGCAAGTCCAGCGAAGGGCTACAAAGATGATTAGGGGACTGGAGCATCTCTCTTATGAGGAAAGGCTGAGAGAGCTGGGCCTGTTTAGCCTGGAGAAGAGAAGGCTGAGAGGAGATCTTATCAATGTGTACAAGTATCTGAAGGGAGGGTGTCGAGAGGATGGAGCCAGACTCTTTTCAGTGGTGCCCAGCGACAGGACGTGAGGCAACGGGCACAAACTGAAACACAGGCAGTTCCATCTGAACATGAGGAAACACTTCTTCACTGTGAGGGTGACAGAGCACTGGAACAGGTTGCCCAGAGAGGTTGTGGAGTCTCCATCCTTGGAGATACTCAAAAGGCATCTAGACAGAGTCCTGGGCAACATGATCTAGGTGACCCTGCTTGAGCAGGGGGGTTGGACTAGATGATCTCCAGAGGTCCCTGCCAACCTCAACCATTCTGTGATTCTGTGACTTTTTACAGCAAGTTTCAGCCTAAAGTCATTTTTTGGTTAAGTATTACAAAACTTTAAAAAAAATAAAGACTGATCCCAGGGATATGCTCTTTACTAACAAATTTATAGACTGAACGTTAGAACTGAATTAACAAATACCAGCTTTACATATGTAAAATTTTATTTGGCTGGTTATGAAAAAAATCAATGTTTGTTTAGATATGATTCTGATTTCACTTTCTGTAAACTAGAGGAAGTCGGGAGTAATGTCCAAATGAAGAAGCATAAAACCAGTGACAGAAGAGGAATGATGCTGCTTCTGCTCTCAGAATCACCACCTGCACCTCCCAGAGGTGAACTGAATTCCTAGAGTGGGTTCACACTCCACCTGCGCCACAGACTGACAGTGGCTGTAGATTTGACACATTGTCCTTTTATACCCCTATAGTCTTTTTTTTTTTTTTAATTAAGGAAAAAGTGGAATTATCCATAAGACAAAACATGTTTTATGTTATTCCTTTTGCTTAGTCACTTAACATGCAAGATCTACTTGCATGCTTCACATTATACTGATCTCGTATTATTCCATTTGAGACCTCTGGGATTAAGACTGCATAGCTATAGACTTGTAAACAAAATGTCAAAAACATTAAGCACATTATTACACCAGAAATGCTTTTAGGCAATGCACGGTGTTGTGTTCCCAAACCATTACACAATGGCTTCTTCAGAAGCCTAGAAAGGTTAAACCAATATAAATTAGATTGCAATAAACACAGTTGTCTTTCTATAATTGTTTCTTTCAGAGAGATTATTTTAAGACTACACAAGGACTCACCAGAGCTGGGAAGAGTAGTCTACTGGCTTAGGCACCTGTGACATGAAAAGATACAACAGAATGATGATCAAGATTTTGAGGAAAAAAATGAGGAAAAAAATAACAGACAAACAAGCTAATTAGTCTGGAAGTCTATTTTCTCCTGAATGAATTAATAAAGTGCAAATTTTCCATACCATTCTGAAAAACATACAGAATATTTTATCTTTTTGCTGCCATGACAGACATGCTACAAAATTTGGACCAAGATTTTTTTATTTAATAGAAGTGTAAAGCTTATTCTGACAGTGCCTACGCTCATTTCAACCATAAAACAGCTTAATGGTACATATTGTTAAAAAGTATCATCAAAACGGGTAACAAATAACATAAAAATTTCAATTCATGTTTCCAGGATTTTATGGCCTTGAAAAAATAGTCTATTAGAAAATATGCTGTATAATCTCCTGAGAGAGTTATGACTAACCCATAGATTGTGTTGTATGACTTCATTCATATCTTTGTACTTAACTTGTGTTTGTCGTGCACTGTATTTTAATAAGCATGGAATTTGAACCTCAATTTCAGTTTAAAAAAAATGAAGAAAACTAAAATCAGTTTGAAAAATGGGCATTATATGTATACGCAAACATATGCATAAAATAACATTAATTCATGCACACACACAGTATAGTAATGCTTATTAAAATCAGCATTTTATCTGGACCATCTCACGGTGGTGTCTGAGGTACTTCAGTATTACCCTACTCTTCTAATACACCTTTGTAAGAAACTTGCAAGGCACTGAAAAACTGATATTAGTGGAAGCTTAGCATACATCTTGCAGACTTATAACCTAAGGTCATATATTCTTAGATCAGCAGATGGTAACTTTTTTTCTTCCTCCAGTAAAACCAAAGAATATCTTACTATTTTCTGGAATCTAACAGGGAAACCATTATAGTAACATTCTTCTTAAAATTTTTATTTATGACATATGAAATGTAGTCAACAGAGACTTCCAAACACAGACCAGTTCAGGAAGATATTGTCATACATGCCTACAAATTTAAATTTATTCAAATTTAAATGAATTACAATTCCCATTGACTTTTATGCTAAATAATGCGTAGATATATGTGGCTGACCTCAGGTATCAATTGAGTTCTCTATCAGATCTCTAAACCTCATCTTGAAATGAACAGCACTGATGGGGGAAACAAAAACACTACATATTTAGCACATATTCTGTATTCTGCAGTTAAAGTAGCAGCAGTCAAATAGAATGAAAGATTTTAGCATAACATGTCAAAAATGCTATGGTATACTCTAGCAGTATTGCTGAGGCGGTAAGAGGCAGCCTTTGAATGGAAAAAAGTGGAATAGGAAGCTACAAAGCTATTTTTAAACCAGGATATTATATCCTAGATGACAGTGGACAGTTGAGTCGAGAGAACATACAGAGGAATGTTGATATTTACAACCAGTTGTGCTGGTAACAAACAATCCTGCAATCTCCTCAAAAGAGCACAAGTTGACTGGAATGCAAAATTACTAAAGTTTAAGGCTCTCAACTTCATGCTAAGAAACCTCAATACTAGAGTTACATAAAACACTTATTCAGAATACTTTACTTAAAATACTGGCTAAGTATTTACTTAAATACATTCAGAATATTTTTCTCTTGGAAGAGTTTTCAAAAATGCAGCTCCTAGGATTAGGAATTAAGTTAGCATCTCTCCTAATTATTCTTTCTACACAGAAGTAAACAAAATTGCTCTGTCTTTTGTGATAGGATAGGGTTTTAGCTAGCTTTAAATTTGCCTGACTTCCAGCCCAGCACTGTAAGATTCATTTTCATGAACCAAAATTTGCAGAGGTCACAATACCGCCTTTGACATAATGGTCAAACTAGACACAAAACGCTTACTTGAATGCCTCTCAATCCAAGACATTTAAGAAAAAAGTCTGAATTATACTGCATAGCCCACAAATTACATCTTCTCTAAATTACAAAGAATACAGTAGTGTGAAACTCATTAAATGACTGCGATAAAACCAGGGTCACCTATTCGGCTTGCACAATATAAATCCATCCAGACACTGCAGCCGTCGTTAAGTTAGCCTAACTCTTGGGAGGGAAAAAGGAAGAACAGGCGAACACGCCTCGCTCCCAGGGCGCGCAGACCAGGGCTCTCAAACACCGGCGTCTGCAGCGCCGCCGGTGCGCCCGCCGCTCTGAGACGCAGAGGCCTAGGGGAGCCATCGAGGCAGCACCCCTGCGGCGCGCGGCGCCCCGCCGCCACCGAGGGCGTTACTCGGGCGCCTCTGCTGCCATTGGCGAGGCTTGGGAAAAAGCTTAACAGATGGGGAACACGCGAGAATATTCCCATGAGAACTGTTTTAGTGAAGTTGACTCAATGAGGTATCTGAAGGCCAACAGGGCACTTACAAAACCAGTCTTCACATGACACAGGATATTTTAATGATGCCCTTCATCTACAGAAAAATTGCACCTGAATGCTTTGTGCTGTCACCTATACAACTAATTAAAAGCAGCATGTATTTTATCGGCAGCAGGACAAAATGAAATAGCTTAAAAAAAAAAAAATCACTCACGCACAAACCTCCTTACTTTGTCAAGTAGCCCTACTTTGGAAAGGGCATGAAAATTCAAAGATGGTTTAACCCATGCCTCAGAGCAGTTAAATCACTGACGATTAGTCCTTTCCATTAATTTGGAATGCAGAGAGATATACCATGAGCATTGGTCATTGTCAGGAATAGAGGAAAATCAAATATTTATCCAGAGGCTCTTGACTTGCACTGTGCCATATATCCAATGCCATCAACAGAAATGAGAAAACCGGAGGAAAGCTAGGAGGAACCAGATATTACTCATATGGTGCAGAAAATGTCTGCTGACATATACTACTTATTGCAAAGAAGAAAAAATTGTTTATAGGTACAGCTGTGAAAAGTCTGGAATATAGATATTCTGGAGCTCAGCAGTTTTTCATTCAATATTCATTCCTAAAGTCTTTTGATATATGTATTTTATGCTGTTTCTGGACATTTTTATATCAGCTAGTTGTAAAGACTGTTACACTTAATAATAATAGTAAAAGTTATAGCATGTTAAAAATCTGATTGATGTTTCAGTATCTTTAACTGCATCATTTGTCATAATAAGATGTTTATATTTCACCCTTCCAAGTTAACAGTGGCAAAGCATCCATTTATCTTTCTGGTCCGACCATGACACTGCTTGCTAACACTTCATGAATAATATTTATTTATTCTGTAAAAATGTGTTATTTGCAATCCTCCTCTTAATAGTGTATTCCTAAATTTAGCAGAAAGCAATCTTCACAGCACCCCAAGTAGAGTTTTTCCTAACTATGAATATCCCGCCTCCTCTGCTTTAAAGTATGGTGGTGATTCCTAAACTATTTTTGCCTTTGTCAAGACTGTCATTGTATTTATAGCATGTTCCTAAAGCTACTGTCAGTGATATTACAGAATGACTGACCGTGTGGCTTCAAGGACCTAAAGCTAATCCATAGCAAGCACTGCCTGTGTCCAGCACCACTGGCAAGTGGCACCATGGCACAGGGAAATCCATTACTTTTACACTTTAACCAAGGGGAGAAAAAAGTTAAGTTCACGTAGCACCTTTGTTACAGATCTGCTCCATCACCCAGCTTCGCACACCTCGTGTCTACAAAAATTCTACCCATCCCTCTTTCCAAGAAAATTCTGAAAATGCAGCATAATAAAGATGCCTCAAGGTGTCCTAATGTATTTATCCTTTAGGATCACATGCATATTTGTTTTAGAAACTAAGGAACAATAAAAGCCCTAAAGGCATATCAAAATGCAGCCATTAATAGCTGATTCCACCTACTTACAATCCATTTTGTGGCATCTTGATTGTTGTAATGAAAGCAATTTTATTAATAAGTCTAACTGCTGTGAATCAAGTTAAAGCGGTCTTAAAGCAAACTAAGGAGTGTGATTCATCACTGTATTATTATGGGTTTACATCAATTAATCTCAATGAAGGAAGATATGATAATTTGATGCAGAATGTTATAGAGGGCAGAGAATAAAGGAGTGTGCAGTATTTAAATTAATGCAATCACATCTGTATACAAAACTCATGAGTACATACTATAAATTAATTTTTCTTATTGTTATCCTGAATTAATCTTGATTGAAAACAACCTTGGATGAAATAAAGGCAGGTAAGAACTTATGGAGACAAGGAAATTTATTGACCAGTCTGGATTTAAGGTTTTCTTTTAGTTTTACTCTTTCAGATTTTTAAGCTCACTACTTATGGTGTAATCTCTCTTTCTAACCCAAAGTGACTGAGGAATAGATTAAAACCACAGCTTTCTCACCTTACTGTTGGGGGAGGAAGAAAGTGTACTTTCACATAAAATGTGTTTGTTCTATACTCTGAAAACTCGTTAGACAATTACATTTATTAATATTCCCAAAAGTTAAATCTGCCTCCAGAATATGTTTTCTTGACACGTACAATTTCAATCCAATAACCAAAAGTATTAGAATGTTGTATTTTAAGCAATATTGAACTTACCACGAAAACACATGGGAACTAGAAACAATATGATTCCCATAAGGTAAGAATAATAAAACCCTGGCATAAACTAGGCAATTTTCCTGTAAGATGACAAACAATTAAACAATTGTACTTACACATGGGCTAGGTTTTACAGCATCACTTGGGAAGAAGCCAAGCTCTCCTGTCGTTAGATTTCTGCCCTAGAGAAAAACAAAATTTCCCATTTTTGAGACATAAGGGGGATAAACAGTAGATAATACTATGTGTACAGGGTTTTAGGACTATAAGAGCATATCAAAAGAGTTCTTAAAATAAAGTATTATTCCAATAAAATATAATTCAATGGTACTTTTTTAATTTATATAATTAAGTAATAATGATAGCTGATACACCTAAGAGCTCTGGGAGAGGATGCAAGATGGGCTCAGAGCTCGGGTTGTAATTCCCAGTTCTGCCAATGACTGCCACTGGCTGATGTCTTCATTAGAGTTAACTCTAATTCTCTGCTCTCGAATCGGTTCCTCTGAGCCGGCATCACTCTAGCGCGAGCTGCCGCGCTGCATCGTTGCGGAGCCGCAGAGTGACAAGGCCACCGCGCAGGACGGCGGTCGCAGCTCGTACCACGCACTGCCTCCGACAGGCACACCAGCACAACACAGGCACCGTCCTAGCGCTAGCCAGTGTTCAGCTGTGGCCACGCTGGCCAGGTCTCGCAGAGCGGAGCAGAGCGCAGGCCTAAAGTTTCCAAATACAGACATCTACAATGAAAGCATCACAAATGGTATTTTGGCATCCAAATGTTGTCATTTATCAGGTTTTCAAAAGCATGCAAGTGCTCAATTTCCACTAAACTTCATATACTGACTGTAGATATCATACACCATCAGCACACTTCACAACGACTGAAAGAAAGAGTATTTTTCTAGCATTGTAATTTTAAGAATGACATTTATTTTTATCTCTATGTACTTAGAACATTAAAAAATTAAAAGAGAAAAAATGCTTCATGAACACACATGTAATTTCTTGTTTTAATTCATTTATTCCTGTAACACTAAGCATGTAATTATATCCTAATATCACCATACAAAATAGAATTCAGTAATTTCAAATAGGGTGGAGCTGAATATAAAAGATAAAAGCAAGAAGAATTAATGAGGATTCATGAGCAACTGAGAAAATTCTTCAAGTGTGTTGCCCTAAGCACAATGAATGAGGGCATTATTTTCCTAGGGAGACCACTATGCAACTTCTCAAACACAGGTAATGACCCCGGAAATCACCATCTTTCCCAAATATACAGAAAAGTGCAGAGGAAGGAGAGGAGACAGAAAAACACTTAAGCAGTGTTTAAGGCATAATATGCTAAACTAAAAAAAGAAATCCATACAAACAAGTGACAGTCTTGTACATCTGAACCTGTGTTAGCAAAGCTTATTTCTCCTTCTTTCCCCACTGTCTACCTGAATATAGGTTGCACACTGTGTCCATTTATTTTTAGTGCCCCAGTGTGAATTCCTCTGAATTACAGTCTTTATTTATAAGCAGTCTGACAGTCTCCTGTCTAAATGACCCTTATTTACAAAACTGAATCCCATCGCCCAGGCAATGTGACCAACCACTGAATAAAATATATTAATGAGAAAGAGCATTTGAAGGAGCACAATTAAACATAATTAGCTTTGTATGTGCCCACACACAATCACTATTCATGAGAAACATTTATATAAAGTAAGAGAAGCTGAACAAGATGACACATCAGGCAACATATGTCCGTGGCAATTAGAAAGGAGCCAAGGATTAAAAGTTGATGAGCTCAGGGACAGATCCTTTTGTTACCATCTGACAGTGCAAAGAGGAACATCATTTCAAATACGTTTCAAAGTGCAGCCTCCATCAGGTCGGAAAAGCAGTCTAGAAAGAACACTTACAGGGTTAGCTCTTACTAGTTTTTATAGAAGGTTATTTGCCGATCCCCAGTCTAGAATCAAAGATAGTTTTCATTTTTGAACATTCAAATGCATCAGTCTGCACAGCATTATACCAAACTGAGTCATTCTATGGCCTCTAGAAAAAAAAAAATCACAGGCACTGAGCAGAGTGCAGCATGCAGAGAAGCACCAGGCCCAGGGACAGCAGGATATAAACCCAGCATTGCCCTGCCGGGCTCAGGTACTGCTAGCAGCACACAGCGCTGTGAATCACCGCTGAAAAACCCGGCAGAGTAGCAAAGATCATGAGATTAGCTGTGCTCCATGCCAATTAAATCATTATCACAGCGCAGACATTATAATGGAAACACATTCAAAGTGAGGAACCTGTAATCGATACGCTGCATTTTACTATGTAGGTGCACTCTCACTCTAAGTATTCAGTAGGTAACAAGTCAATGACACTTGCAGCAAAAAGTCACCTGGATGACACTAAACAGTCATTGCAATGAAAAGTAGCACAAAACTACGCCAGTGGACAGCCTTACATGACAGGTACAGCATAGGAAACATTGTCTCCTAATTCAGATCATCAAGGAACACTTGCACAAGCAAGTACCCCATCATCATCTTAGATGTCACCACTTGTCAGAAGATGCTCCTTGGTGCAGCTGTGGGACACAGACGTGTCACTTTGCTGGGCTAGGAGAGCCTAGGAGGGACATATACGGACAGTACACCAAGACCAAAGCAAGGGCAGCAGCAGAGAAGTCGCAGGCGCAGACTCTCTCTTGAGCAGGTCATGCGAAACATCACTGCCTTCAACGGAGACCCAATCCCCCAAGTACAGCGAGCAGCACAGATCTTTGTCATTACATTTTGAGCAATAACATGAATATAACATTGAGACAACTCGAAGAAAGGCTTGGCCTTCTAAAGAAAAACTTTACCTGCATTAGGTAACTGTGGGGAATTTAATCTTTGTTTTTTAAATAAACCCAAACCCCTAAACAGAGCAGGGTTTTATTTATTATACATTGCTGAAGGAAATTGCTCGCTTTCAAATGCTGCTAAATTCATCAAGGCTCGGTGTCATTCGTACATGAAACTGTTTGACCTGCTGTCAGATGATGACTTCAAAATTGAAAATCTATCCATCAACTAATCTTGATTAACAGCAAAATTATCATGCCACCACACTTCACTTCTACTAATCAGTTCTCTCTGCTTTACATTTTCTGCTTGCTAATTGCTTATCATTTGATGAGTAAGCATTTCATTTCCCTCAAACATGTCCCTATAATGACTTAAGGTCATGATAAAAGCAGAAGCAAAGGACTGGACAGAATTGCTTTAAAAATGCTTTAAAAATAATTTATTGTTACACTATATTATTATATACTATTAACACTAAATTATTATATACTATTATATATATCAGTGTGTATATATGAGTGCACATGTATACATATTTTATATATACACACACAGATACAGACACATATATACAGGCCAATGAAGCCCTTCAGTCCATTTCTTTCAATTACACCTTCCACCAGACTAGAGGCTGATTCATTACTCTTGCAACTGTTTTAATGTTGGAGGCTTTCTGAAGCCATTTTGCAGTTTTGCTCTGAATTTTCAGACTGCTGCCAGCTATTTAGCTAATGCTATTCCCACTAAGTTCAGTGGATGGGGGCAGAGCACTAGCATAGCTAAAAAATATATTGCATAAATTATTGTATCTGCATCCTTGACTCTCCCACCTCTACCTCATATTGAGGGACTCAGTGCAGGAATATTCTGTACTGAATGCATCTATATAAATCCTGAAAGTTACTAAAATGACAGGAAAAAAAAAAAAAAAAAAAAAAAACAAGCCTCTCTGCTGAAAGAGTCCTGACTGCTGCTGCAAGGGTCACAGGAGAGCATTTGAATGCTGAAGACAGCCTGATCCAGGTTTATTAAGGGATCCATGAATAACCCTCAACGCAGAATTTGGAATGACACCTGCAGGTGGAAAGGGAGCCAGGCCAGAATACGGATGGGAGCCGCTATGTATTTATGCAAGATGCAGCTGCACAGCCGGCACTGAAGTCCCCCCATGGCCAAAGAGAGAAACGCTATGCAGGACAGATTACAAATACATGATATACATGCAACATGCCGAAAAACTCGTTCATTAACAAATACAGACTTCTGTTAATAATGAGAAGGCTTTTCTAAGAAACCCTTGAAGATGAGATTTTTAAATTGACTAAAAGACTGGGAGCAATTTAATGGACACTGAAAATCTTAGCCCAATATACCGCCTTCACATTACTGTATCTGAAAGTATTAAAATGATCTGGTCTCCTGTTAATGAACTGATACATCCTGCAGAGCTGCACAGTAAAATAACCACTCATGAACTGTACAGCATGAATGAAATAGGTTTAAACATCAGGAAACTTTCTCAATACATTCTAGTAATATACAAAATTTTAACAACAAATTCAGAAAAATTACTGCTATATATTTTCAATGGAAGTAACTAAAAATTGCTCCCTTTAAAAACATCAACATCAGCAATATATAACCAATGAGAAAAACACCAAACTAACTAGGACAAAAGCAGTTTCCACACCTAATTCAGGCTCACCCTCTATCGAATTCCCTTCAATTGAATTCAAGACAAAGCAGTTCTGCAGGAGGCTTAGCAACATCCATCCAACTGCTGCTCCTTTATGGGAAATTTAATGAGCAGGCAAACATGGTAAATAAAGGAAAATCCATGCAATCTACTGGGGAGCTCACAGAGGGTTTAGGGACCACTTTGGGACCTGCATTCATAAGAGCAATCCGGTATCTGCCTAATCCTGAAGGCCTATAAACCTCTTGGGACAGGAATTCGGGCTCTGACACACACTGAAGTTTTCTGATATGGAAATGAAGGTCCTCACTCTCTCTCATAATTTCATTTGGGCAAGGAAGTACCTAAACTCTTCCTCTTTCCCTTCTACTTAATTCCCTCCTCAGCCTGAAGACACACACTTATATTATCTCTCAATCTTCCAATCCTTGTTTCCTTGGATTTTTTAATTCAGTGATTGCAACGTTTTTAATCGTATAGATAGGAACCACATTTCTGGTCTCCCTTTTCCCAGCCAACAGCTACTCGCCTGAGAAGTCAATCTGCCTTCTGCGCACTCGGATGAACGTCTCTGCAGAACAGCTCCTGCTGGCTGGCTCTAAGCCGCTCAGTCTCAAAGCGCACCTTGGATCTGGACTGAAAAGCTTAGCTCTTTCCATCAACTATATAATGAGCTTCTGAAATATTTTATCGAAGCCAACAACTGTCATGTTTTTGGGGTACATTAGCTGACTGTATGAAATGTCTTAAAATGACTATTGTGGTTTTTGCTTGAGGTAGTTACATAAAGACATCAGATTCAGATTTCCCTCTGTTAGGGAGAATCGTACATTAATTCCCAGATTTCTGCAAAATTCTTCCCAAATGAGCATTATTATGCTCGATATTTGTATGAAAAAGATAAAATGATCTCATGCTGGTGTCACTCTATGCATTCTAACTTGTTCTCACACAGCAACCCACCACAGCAGCATTTTGCATTGCCCCTGTGGGTTGTCTTTATACTGGAACATAGAAAAAATGAATTCTCTCCCCAGACACAAGTTCCAATTTTATATCCTAAGTATATTTACAATATACTTGAAGCCCTTTGGATGTTTACTGTGGGACCACTAACTACTGAAGCATTAGCAAGGACACCTAAAATAGCAATTACTCGATACGGGTTTAATCTGTATTGAAGAAAAGTTGGTTTAGAGAAAGGAAAAAAAGAAAAAATCAGTCCAGCAAATATCTGTATTCCTTTGGCGTACTTCAAAAACATGATTGCCTGGAGGACAGTGGGTAATTGCAATGGAAACCTGTAAAACTAGAATTACATTATATCTTATGGTATGCATTGTGGCACCCCAAAAGCCTGCCCTCAGGTTAAGTAAGTACCAATTTACTCAGACCAAACTCAGCAGAGGAGAAAAAATATTCCCATCTATAATAAAAATCAGACTACTTCAAAAGTGCACTACTGCAGCTGAAACAACTAGTAGCGCTCTGGATCAGGGTCTGAAATTTCCATTTAAAACATCAAGTTTTCCCTCTCCCTCCTCCCTTTCTCATTCAATTAATTCTGTAAGTGAGTTTACACAAGCGGCACCTAGGCAGGCGGCCTGGCTCTTCCCCTCCTGCACCCTGACCGAGCAAAGAAAAGCAGTCGTGCAAAGGGGCATGCACGAATATCAGCGTAAGACTATCCTCCTTTTTATATGCAGCCAGGTATTTACTGAAAACAGTAGGCTAACTTGTGCAGGATCAAGCTCCCTATTTTCCACATTCTCTTTGAAGAAAGCTTAGGTTTGGGATGATACCAGGTGAGACAAAGTAAATTCAGGGAAGACAGAAGAGCTTATTCCAGCCACCTCACTCTCTGCGATTGGTCAGTTTGCCTCTCCAAACAGCATTTGCTGTTTCATGGGGGTAGGAGAAAAAAATACCCCGAACCAAAACTCATACTTCTGCTTTCCAGACTGCAAAACAGGTGGATTTATGTGTATACAGCCTAAACCAACTACAGAATTCACCGTAATAATTTCTATGCAACCAATCATACAAACATTAACTTAGCAGAACTTTAATGTTTATCTAAACGTATTTATCAAACCTAAGTTATTTTTTTAAGATAAGCATTGCTTGATAATTTGTGGTGTTTATTTGATGTACTGTAAAGAATGAAAAAATTATCCTTAAACCACAAATACATTATCTGTTACAAGCATTTGAATTTCTAAACTGAAAGATGGTCAATTTAAAAGTCCATTCTAACATTATTCTCCTTCTGGTCAGCTATAAAATACTCTAAAATCCCTCTTGAATAAACCTTATAGATTTTAAAAAAAGTCTGTGTTTTGCAGTTATTTCTTAATATGCATTTTAAAATGCAGATGTCATTACAAGACACATGAAAACCCATATTGAGTGGTCTGTGACAAGACAGGTTGTGAGAAAAAAATTGCCTGAATGATGCTAATGCAGATGACAATTTCCATTAAGATTCAAATCTATTACTAATGCTCCTGGGGAAAGAGCCTCACCCACTTTCCAGTTTCTGCTAGTTACACAATGAGATTCTAGCTAAATTCTTTAACATAAGTAGAAATAACATCCAAGACATATTCCAGTAGACTGAGTTGGCAGGTGTACGTGAACACGGCAACAGATTCAGTCCCACAAAGTGGCAATAATTCTGGCTTCTGCTAAGTACGTCAGTCAGATAATTAACTTCTAGCCTGTCCTACATTTAAATGCTTCTCTGGATCAAAGTTCAAGAACTGGCAGAACTAAGCCCTGCATATAAAACTACACATGACAACCAATATTTGACAAAATTTATTTTTAGTGGTGTGAAACATCCATGGTCTGCTGGATTACAGTTTTTTTTTTTTTTTTTATAGTTTTTGTGGGTTTGCTTTTTTTTTAAAAAAAAAGATAAAGCTATTCTATTGGTTATGACTTCCCCAGATTAGATGATGATCAGAATCATGCAATAGCATAGGAACAGAATTCACTGACTCAATCCTGAAAAGTTTTGAGAAGCTTCAATCCTCACTGAATTCAGTAAACTAAAACTAAAAAAAAAAAAAAAAAGAAAAACACAAAGAAAACACCTCAGTCATGTTACAGACCAAGGAGTTTTTATAACTGTATTCATGAAGTTATTATCATTAACTTATAGCCTCAAAGAAAAATCACAAAGACAAACATAACAACTGAAGAAAACTACCAGTTTTTCTTCTATTAATACCCTAGATGTTCTTCCATTTCGTTCTATTTCCGACTACCCAATAACATCAGTAGCTGGCAGCATTCTAGAACGAAAAATTAAGAAAACATAACCAAGGAAAACAGGACATTTTCATACATCTATCTTTAAAGTAAATGTAAAACATTTAACATTTTGAATCTGGTTTTGATGTAAGTGCCAAATTAGAAAAGAAATTTCAATAACGTTACAAGTGGTCTTAATCATGTGAATTTCTATGGAAACAACTAATTTTGCCATCAATAGAGTATACTTTTCCTCTGTACATAAAAGCAGTCCTTAGTTGACTCGAGATCTCAAACAGTTAGGCACAGTTCAATTTTGCAGATCTACTTCTCTTCCCTAAAAATTTACTGTTCATATTTGAGTTTAAATGTTTTGTTTCGCTAGCATAGCTTTCAGTTCTGCTACGCTGGAGAAGCAGTGACTGAAAATTTCCAGGCCTGCGCAGCTTCTGTGCCAGATTCTTTCTTCACTCCTGTAATTTCAATAGCAGGATTGCTACCAACGCCATGTTCCTGCAGGTTTATTCACCAGGACTTCTACTCTGAGTAGGGTTGCGAGATTGAGGCTTTACACAATATGGGCACTGCTGGCACTTGAGAAGTGAAAACAGCTGTATTGGTCATTTATTTGGGGTTAAACACATTAAAGGTTTTTTATTGTTCAATACAAAAAAGTTACAACAGCAATAAATCAATAAGAATTTAATATCTGGAAAAAATGTAATACGGCCATTTGCTAAACCGTACAGTACCTGCCAAAATAAGCTATGTGCATCTCCTCGGATGAGCTCAATAGTGTCCCCAATCTGGATGTGCAATGGCGGGCCATCCTGTGGAGCTGGCTGTGGTATTCCATCGTAGTTTCGAATGACTTGCATTTTTGGTAAACCTTACCAAAAAACAAAATAAACAGCATATATTTTTAGTTAGTGACATATTGTGTACAATCTAATAGAAAAAAAATCATTTTTTTCCATCCGCTTTGTCCTATCCTATCTTCTTCTTGGGGCAATAGTTGATTTCATGACTGTGGGGGTTCATCCCTCTATATGCATAGTGAACACTGGCTCTGTAAAAGGTTCAAATCTTAAGGTTATCTTTGTAATTCAAGGCAAAAAATTGTGATAAACTAATATTAAAGACACCAAGATGGAGAACTTCCTCAGGTTTAGATCAGCATTACCCAAAAGCCTACTGCTAATGTGAACATGTCCAAGAGAATAAGGACGATGATCTTCTTGGCTTCTGATAAGGTCTTTTCTCATTTTCAGTTTTTGACAATAGTTTTGGATATACATTGTAAGCCAGGATGCAGTTTAATGTCTCATTTTCAAGACAAGAACTCTGGTTGCATTCTGGTCCTTCCACATCAACACCAGCTGCATCTAAACACCTGAACTATGCCTCCCACCCCCCCCTTTATTTAATTAAAGGGAGCAACCCACCTCCTGGGGCACTAAATATTTCCCTCAAAGATTATTCTTACTGCCTGTACAAAAAACTAAATCACTGTTTATAACTAGAGTTGAGGAGTTCTCCTCAGTACTTCTCAAATACAGCAGGGGGAGGAAGAGAAAACTCAGTACTCTGAAAAACATACTGGTATTTTTAAAAAAAGCACTTGAAGTATTATGGACAACTCATTTATTACACTAAAACAGTGTGCTGCAGCATTACAGAAATACTTAAAATCAAGTGAAGAAGCACCACTATCTAACAAACATAGTAAAGACTTAAAAGCTCTTAAAAAAAAAAAAATTTACTCTTTATACTGTTAGTCACTGTCCCTCTCTTTCTTTCACACTTTATGTAACAATTTTCTTGTTTTTAACTGCATATGGGATGATAAAGGTTGCTATTATTAATTGGACATGTCCATTCTATAATTTTAATCACATAGTTTTTGATTAAATAACCTTTTGTGAGAACTGGAAAGAAATAATAGTGAAAGAACACCAAATTAAGGTAGCTGCCACATTTAACTGGTTTGTTGCTGCAGACATGATTAAATTACTTTCAACACAAAGGATCAGCAGGCCTACAAAAAAACCTTCCGTTTCTACTGTAAGATTACTACTATTATAAAGGCAGTAAGAAATACAAATATTCATCACCTCCTTTAAGTTGTATGATACATGAAAGAAGTCAGCAACAACAATTATTCTCAGTAGTTAAGAATAAATACTAATCCAAAATGCTGACGAAACATTAAAATAATACCAGCTCTGTATGCTACTCAGCCCAAACAACATAATAATTTTTACTATTTCTTCAAGCTATCTAGCACACTTAATATAGACAACTAATTATTAGAAAGCCATTATTCCACTTAGGCAAAACACTAGACCTTGCTTTACTTCTCAACTTAAGGCTGCCATGCTTTCAAATACTGATTCAGCATCAACACACATTGCATCTACTGAGTGGTGGATAGAAGCAATGCTTCCTACAATCATCTGCTCAAGCTGGCAACTTAGTCCTAATGCAAGAAAGTTCCCGTGCTGCAACACAAGCGATAGCTCCGTATATGTGATAAACTGTAAGCCTGCATTTGTCTTCATCTTTGAGGCATGCTTGGAAGTCTAGACTAACGTACAAAAGAAATTATTTGCTTTATGAAATCTTAGATTGTGATTTTATAGTTTAGCACATTTTAGCGTGCAGATACAATATACTTAAGATGCCATCTTTGTAATGAACTCATGAGAAGGCAATTAAGAAATATTCCCATATACTTCTCAATGCAAATCCTGTTTTGTTAAAAATAAGAAAGTATATTTCTGAAATGATCAAATTAATCATTTACATGTGTAAAATGACTTTCAATTTTTATTTCACTGGTAATTATGAATATTGGCAGCTCTGAGAATCAGGCCAATAGAAACTGAAAAAAAATCATGTGTGTCAACTAGCAGAATTGTTAAACAGGTAACAGGATTACTCATGTTAAAACATATCATGCCTAGAATACTTGTGTATAATTCAATATGCTTAATTCTGTAAAGTTAAAATCCTATAGAGATTTTGATTATAAAATTCCCTTTGCAGATACAATGTTAGAGGATTTGATCTAACACCTCTTGACATCACTGGAAATAATCCTATTCATTTAAGTAGGCTTTGAGTCAGGGTCTTAGTCTTTAGAGTTCATTATCTTGCTTCAGATCCCTTCTTAAAACTCCTCTGGCATAATGCCTACAGACACTGTGACGATTACACTGCAGCTGTACTACAGCTGCTCTCTGCTATGCTGACCAGCAGGTCTTATTCTTCTGCTGTGATTTTATAGCCTACTTGCACCCAAGTGTTGTCTCTGGTCTGCTTTGGGATATGCATTGTTTTTACTGCACACACACACTGCTTAGCACAACGTCTACACACTATCACCAGGTAAACATAAACCAGTATTTGGAATAAATGGGATATATGCTAGGATTCCTATACTATCCCTATTCCTATCATAAAGAACATAGTAATTTCATTAATTACTATTTTACTTTCATTCACCCACTTTATTAATGATACTGTGTGCTAGCCTTAAAGGCTACTGACCAAAGATGCATATATAAGCAAGGGAAGTTATTTTCTGGTGCTAATACTTGTGTAGATTAGATTCAGCTTCGTTTCTGAAAAGTACTTTGTACAGCAATTGGTGGCAAATTTTCAGAATAAAATTTCAAATAGAAATACTTCTTTCTCAAGCTATTAGAAACTGAAGCTGATATACAAACTATTTTTACCTGCAACTGTAATTTGCTAACCCTTGCATATTTTCAACACAAAACAATTTTGCAAATTTGTAAAAATCCTGCAAAGGTTAACAACAACTACTAAAATTAATTATCTGGCATATTGTCAGAACCAGGATTTTACAAGAGCTGTTAAGACTAAGGGCTGCCATGTTCCGACAAAGGGAGACTCCAGTCTCTCGCGGGTTAACCCACGCTCCAACAACATGAGGTCGGAGGCACACAGGATATATTCACTTCAGTACCAGCAATGCCTGGCACACAAGGATAGCCTGTATTGATCACAGCAGTGAATCTGCAACTAATGCATTTTACTCATTATATGAAAACACCAGTGGAAGGAGCTGCCCCTAAACCACAGTTTTAAACATTAAAAAGCACTCAAAATATCCAGAAACAAATGACTACAGGAAGTCTTTGAATTAATCAGAAACAAGCATGTGCTACTCCAGAATAGCTTTTCTTTCATCTATAAAAGCTCTTCTCACACAGCTTCCCTTATATCTCCATTAAGTGTGGAAGAAATAAATGGGATACAGAAAAGGTAATGAATTGAGGCAAATGGTTAGAGAGTTCAGTATAGCACACATTTTTTTTCTCATGATATAATTACAGATTTGATAATAGCAGCTTAGGAGTAGTTGTAGTGGGTTAACATTGAGATGGCACACATTTAACTGGATGGAAACTGGTCAGCCCCTTACCTCCCAACCTATCTGTGGTACAGAGGGGTGCGATGGACCAAGTCCCATTCACTGTTACCACCAGCACCAGCTCACACATCTCATCTGCTTTGCAAGCTTACCCAAAAACTAATTTGGTTGGTTGTTCCTACTTTTCGTTTCAGAAGGTTGATCCAGAACTTTATTCTCGAAGAATTAAGAATCTCCTCATTTCCGGCATAAATTTGTTTGTGGCCAGTTTATGCCAATATGCCCTAGTGCCTACAGTGCCTTTTAGGCTGAACAATTCTTTTCCCTGCCTGCATTTACCTTCATAATGCAGTTAGAGAGAGCAATCATACCCCTTTTAACCTTCATTTTGCTAGGCTAAACAAGCCATGTTCTTTTAGCCTCCTCTTGCAGCAGATCAATTCCTCTGAGGCAGTATACCAAATACCAAGTTCAGACAGACAAGATCTAGAACATTTTTCCTGCCTGTCTTCAAATTTCATCCTTAATTCACACACAGATTCATCACAGATGTACTCAATAACCATCCTGAGTACTCATTGTAACATAAGAAAACAGACAGGAAAAAAAACAGTATATTACAGAAACCTCAACAATTTTAAGTGTAATTATGGATTTTGTGTGATAGAAACAGTATAGAAACATTAAGCATTAAGAACTGTAATGTGAAATATAAGCAGTATTACAGACATTGCCATTGCGATATACATAGCTGCATTACTGGGAATATTTGACAACTGCAAAAAACATCTAGAAATACATCTGGCACAAAAAAATGTATTCATAAATAATTCTAAAAGCAGGTAAAATTCCAACAAAAAGAACAATGCATGGCCGAAATTCTGACCTCATTAAAATAAGAGGCAAAAATCCCATCGACTTCCAGAGAGTCTCATTTCTGCTGCAGGTGACAGGAAACTTCCTAATTTGAAAACACAAAACCAGCTTGGCAGTTTCTGACCTTGAAATCAAAAAGCAGCTGAAATTTTCTTGACAACCAGGAAAACCCCCAGATTCCTAGAAGAGTCTTCATAGCCAAGCTCTGGGTCAGAGACTTTGCACAGACTGATGATCTAAAGTGCAGCTCATGAGGAAAGCAGAAAGCTGGCTAGAGTTATGGTTTACAAAGCACTAATCTGGTGGTGTTATGGAAAAATAAAACCTCTCATAAAACATACCACACATTCAAGCATTTAATCTTACAGTTATAGGTTAAGGAAGAAGGTTACGCTTTAGAATTAAAATAGTACAGAATAAATTAGGATATTTATTACACATGGAACAAGGAAAACATGAACTTCTTACAGCAACTCTGCATCTATGAATGGCACTGCATGACCTGTGGTTTCATACAGAGATTTATAAACACTATTTTTTTGAAAACAACAAGTATGATGCACGCCCTATTATAACCTATATCTGTCAAAACTGACTCCAGCATCTGTTATTCCCAAATAATGCAAGATTTGGTTTACGCTTCAGGCAGAGATCATTTTAACATACAGAATAATGACACAGATTATAGGACTGGGGTGTGAGGGTGATTTTTTGGATATGCTATATACCATTAGCACAAAGACATAAAAACTTTGTCTGCACTGAACATCCAATCCTAATTAACACAAGTCTTGAAGGATAGGAAGAAGCCTCGTCACCAAATATTTATAACCTGATCAAAAAAACCCACTAAAGTAACAGAAAAAAAGCCTCCTGACTTGAACAGACTTGGAATCCAGCCCACGATGTTAGGCTGGCTGACGTGACCGCACTTTAATGTTTCCAGGATCTTGACACAATGACGTTTGCTGTTCTTACAGAAAACAACAGGAAGTTTCACTAATTCTCTCCTTTCTTTCCCCAGAAAGAGAGTGCCAGGGCTCTATCTGGACACTCTGAACTAACTTTAAACTTTTGTCACTTATATTTTTGTAGCTACAAAAATAGGGAAGGCAGCACAGCTGAGGAACCTAGCTGAGAAACAGATCCTGACACTTAGCCGTTGCTAAGCTCCCAGAGCAGAGACCAGCCACGCGCCCAGCTCCCTTCCCCGAGCGGGTGCACCTCCACCCGTCTCCACCAGGGCAAGGTGACCCCACAGTTGCTTGGTGTGGAAGGTCCATGTTTGTTGAATTAGATGTCAGAGCCGTGACCCATGGTGCCACTGATCGTGTCACCAGCACGAACTCAAGACAGAATGGCAAAGGAGATCTCATATTTACAGAAAACGAACAAATCCAAACTTCAGCATTTGCACCACAATAAGTCAGACTGCGAAGATTTCAGATCAAGAAGTATAACTGCAGATAACATAGTAACAACTAATTGCTGATTTTGCATACAAATAAAACGTCAGCTTTGCTACCTCTTTTGCTGACCTCCTAGCCCAGTAGTAATAATAATAATAATAATAATAATAATAATAATAATTGCTAGTTAAAGGGAAGTTCTATTCTGAGCACAAAGTACACAAAAACAAAGTCCTTCTTCATTCTATGCATGTTCTTCAAATCAGGTCTGCTAGCTTCAGCGATTTAAATTCCTGTTTCTAATGATCTTTTTGCCAAATTAACAGTGAACTGGATTCTTCTCTCTTGCACTTATCAACAGAACTGCTTCTTAATTCCTAATCAAGTGACATCTACCTCCGCAACCCAGGGGAAGTCAATAGCTCTGTACAGTTGCTGCCAAAGGGAAAATGTGCCTAGAAGGACCTAGCTGGTGATCCAAGCTCCTTAGTTGGAGATCCATAAAAAGCACCACCACCACAAATATTTACTTTCACTCTGTGAGGCTGTCTATTAATGAAGTGAAAGAAAACAATTTTTTTTACTTCTTACTTCTGACACAGAAATTACAGAACTCATGTACATGGAACATGCTGGCACAGTCTTTACAGTGCACTCTTCAGAGTGGCAATGATTTAAATAATTATTATTAGACAAAATTATTAAATTGGAAAAGTACATACACATCTCAAAGAAGATATTCTAACTGAACTTCTAATTCTCCCAATCTCAGTAAGTCATTGCTTTTGCATGTCATCATTAATTAGAAGTTCTAATCTTAGATACTGCACATAAACCATATATCCAGGCAAGATGACTGAAATGCTGACAGTGTCTAAGAATCGGTTTTGAATCTTCCATTTTTGTTTGGCTTCTGATAAGCTGTTTGTCTTTGACTACTATTCAATAAAGACCCAGTGGTTTTCCTATGATTAAACGTAATCCCCAAATTTGCTGTTTGATTCAAATTTCAGTCAACAAATTTGAGAAGGCTGATATTTAAAACATTTAACAGTTATCATGAGCTTTCCCCAATTAACTGTTTAAACTTCTGCTCGTTCTGGTTTTTAGGTAGAGCAGCCCTGTCAGGGCTGATTTCCATAAACAGAGAACTCACTAGCACAGTATGGGGGAGGGAAAAATAAATAAATAAATAAACAAACAAAACAACCTTCACTATCTCATTCCTCAAAATTCAGACGATAAATTTACAATGCACTCCAAACCTCATCTGATAAACATTTACATTTCTCTTCCACTTCCACAGACATAGAAAATTTCAAGAGTACCATCCCACAGGACAACTAAGTCTACTGAAGAAGTTAAAATTCTTTACAGCCCTAACCCTGTTCTCTGCAACTGTTCTCCCTCAACTTTTCCTACCATTGTAGCTCCTCAAAAATCTTTCTGAAGAGACACTCTGGGTTCCCCTCCACTTCCGTAGCTGACAAATCTTGGTTTCCTGTAATTTTTTAAAGATTCAAATTTTCCACCATTTCTCTTGACTGCTGTATATGTAAGCTGTATTCTTGGCACAGACCTCTGCAAATATGGTCAATCATCAACTAAAATGAAGATGCGTGGGAGGAAGAATCAGTCTGCCAGTCTGATCAACAACTGCGTTATCAGAAACGGAAAAAACACTACAACTCAGTCCTTTTGCTTCATCAGGTTTTGCAGACCTGATCATTACCAAAAGGCCCCAATAAGTAGCTGTATCTCCATTTTCCAGATAAGAGCTACACAAACTTGGAACAACACTGCAGATCATAGACATTATTACATGGAAAATAAATCAATCTAGCTTTGTTACTCAATTTACACAATTGGATTTTGGAAATTGTGTGACTTTAAAGATATTTCTACACAGAATTTTTACTTTACAGTAGCTTCTTTTGATTAAAGAACAACGCACAGACAAATGGACATCTTATCCAACTCTTCCCCCATTCTGAGCATCACTATGTCAGATGTTAGCCCAAATGTTTTGTACAGCAAAGATTTCTCAAGATGATTTGCTCTTTATGCTTAGTGGCAGTACGAGCAGTGTTAGTGATATTAGTAGCACGGGAACAGCTGCCAGTCCGTGATGTGGAGCCACCTCTCAGTAGCAGCTTTAAGTTTTCAGCCCTTCCAAGTCAAGCCTAAAATTAATGCTCAGCTTAGTGCTCCTAAAAATTTGACTAGCATCTATTTTGGTCCGAAATAAGTGATTTAGCTACACAAATTTATAATCTAAACTGAAGTTTCAGAATTTAATGTCCTATTTAGAAAAATAACTACAACAGAAGGCATTTTCTTACTTACCTAACTCCTAAGGAGGGACATTTGTCACGTTTGACATTAATTTTTAGGAATCTGGAAGCTCAGAGCTTGCCTCTGTGCAAGAAAAGCAGACACTGCAGAAACACTTTTGAATAGCCACGGTTTTAAAATAAAGAAGAAAGCCATAAGGGCTGCCTTTGGGGAAAGGAATGAACCTTTCATTATTTAGATGACCATTTGTCTCACAGTCCCTTAAGGGTGGCTCTGCTCACAACTCAGTCAGATTCATCCTTCAGAGAGATTTAAAATGTCTTTTGTTTCCCCCTATACAAGGAAAAAATTGCAAAGATTTGGGGAAGTCAGGGGAGAAAATGCTACAACAGGGCAAGAACAATTTGAAAATTAGAAACTACACTGCAAAAAGAACATACATACAAATGCCAAACCATTTCTGCTTGCTCAGCAAACTTTTTCGGAAGCTGTTCTAGGCATCACTCAAACACTTGATCCTTTCTTAAAATACATACTTACATTTTATTTTCTACATCCACAGATAAGTACAGCAATAAAGGGTCATATTTTCAGAAAGCCCAAGCACCCAAGAACTCCCCACTAGCTCCAGCTGCACCTGTCAACTATTTTTTTCAGCCTAACACAAACACACACACGTAGAAAACCTGGACATGCCCTGGATGGATAACAGTGCATTGCAAACGAAAGAAAGGATTTTTAAAATAACAGAAACTTCATGTGTAATTGCAACATCATTTCTTATTATTTACACTCAAAAACTGGTACTTGGTATTTAGAACTTTGACCTGTGCGTTTTTCCTCCCTCAAAAAAGGCAGCTAACCAGAACTGCATTAAAGAAAGGGGAAGACACCTAGGAAAGTCACTGATTTTTATAATGGTAAAATCCATAAGTGTTGTGATAAATCAGAGTAAAAGCTAATTTTCTTCACTGACAAACTTTGGTTTCCCTTTCACAGCATTTTTCCTGCAAACAAGTGTTAAGGACTTTTATGTTTTGTGCAATTGTAGCATTGAACACTTATTCAAGCAACTAGTCCTTACTTTAAGTGATGGGAGCAGATATCTTTGTGGGAGTAAGGGGATTTTGGAATTGCCTAGATTGAGAAGAATCTCAGCACTTTTAAGAAAGGTTGGAAATGGCCGAGTGCTAAAAGCATATGTGAATAAACAATAAAGAATAATCGTGTTTCAAAAATAAAACTGTTTCCATTTGCATGGATAAATTAATGAAATTACAATATTTCAGTGCAGACTAAATGACTAATAAGTGAATTAAGGATATAAATTTAAAAAATAATGTTGCCTCAGAATTAAGAAGCTTCAATATTTTGCTAAAAACTGAGCAAACCAGAGTTTCGGTATATGAATTAAAAACTGTGGTACATGAGGTGCTACTTCATATAAAAGCACAAGGTATGAAAATTAACCAGTATTAATTATCATTCTTTTAATGTGGTGCCACAGAAGGCCATGGCATTCCAAAACGCGTATTTGCTCAAACAAGTACCTGCCCTGAGGAGCTAACAACTTACATTGGGCAGACACTATAGATGAGCTATGAAGGTGTGTCTAGGCAGCAGTAGATTTGCGGACAGCAAAAGGCTATGATAAAAACAGGGACAAATCCTGGAAGATAAAAAGCCATTATTCCAGAGGAGTACCTACTCTGAGCTATATTTTATATAGAATCTGGCTGCCCAGGGATGCTTCTGTAGCATGCAGTAAGTGGAAAAAGATCTTGAGAGCATGAGCCCCACTTTACAAGTTGAGTTTAGTGTTATGCAACATCGTAACTTTGTATATGACACAGGCAGTTTTCTGTTATTGAGCATGTCACAGAGCATTCACGGGCTGAACAGTTTTGAACAGAACTTGGTCAGATAAGAAACAATGTCCCTTCTAAAATATAAATACACTCCAATAAGAATATGATAGTTGAATCTCACCTGTTGCATGCCTGAAAGCATGGCATGATAGAAGGCAGCCCTACCTTTCAACAAGTCTATTCAGCACAAATGGAATTAGTCATCCTGCTGACTATACTATCTGTATATTAAAATAATAGTCATGGACAAGCAAGTTAGTAGCTGTGCACACTATAACACATCAATATGCAGACTTATGCCACCTAGAACCTTTCACTGGTCTCAAACCGGATTTAAAAACAAGCATTGCTGAAAATAAGCTGAGATTTTATTCACCAGACATCACAAAAATAAAAATCATCTTTCATATCTTGTCTTCTGTGCTCTGTATTGACTAATAGCATTTGCCAGTAAGATAAAACACCTTATTCTCAGTTTCTGTTACTTAAAACAAAGAAATGCTCTGGCAAAATAATTGTTTTAAATTGTTGTATAGCATGAATGGGAAGTGGCTGATGCCTGACAAAGCAGGCAGGTTCCGGCAAATGACAGAATTGATCTTATCTGCACTTAGCTTTGTAGTGACGCTACATAAACCTTCAGCATTCTGAGTTAAACACTCTTGTGATCTTCCTCTTCAAGCAATATTTCTTGTCTGTGATCTCTACCCTGATTATGGTAGATATATCTTTAACTTATCAACTGATAGTTCTTACCTTACATACAAAAGAACCCTCACCTGATACAGATGTACTTTTTATAGAAGCATCTGTAAATTAATGTTGTCTAGTATTATGCTGTTATAATAAGCAATGAAAGGAAGCTATTGCTTTGGCTGAAATAAATCTGCTTTCAAAAAGGATGCCTACTAACTTCTGGTTTGTATAAATTACAGTGAAAAACTACTTTTCTTTGGGACAAGAGCAAAAAATTGCTTTATTTGCAACAAAAAAGCCTGAGGACTTATTTTACTGTTACTGCAATTTAGTTAAAATTATTCATCCCTTGTATATAATACATTCTTGTGATTTTGTTCTTATGCTGCACATCTTCCACATTTGAAACATAGGCAGTCTATGAAAATGACTTCAAGGAAAGCCAAAAGGCATGGTATTTCATGACACCTGCAGTTCTCCCAAGAGTTTGCAGTATTGCTGGCCTATTGCAACAACATACCTACATATAATTATTTATATCCTATTCTGAAATGTTTACATTTACATCCCTACCTTGTAGATGGCTAACACAATGAATAAATAATAAGCAGTAAAAAGGTGTGCCCCACAAAGATAGAGACAGAAAAACATACAATAAAATCAATGACCATTTGACCCGTATTAAAAAAGAAATCTAGAGGTTATTACTAAGTTATCACAGACAATAAAGATGGGAATCAAGTCCAGTCCTCTGTCTAGATGTCAGTCCTGCCATAATAATTCTGAAAAAAGTTTGATCAGGCTTCATCTTAAAACCTTTTCATTTCTTTCCCTCTTAATTCCTACTTTTAAATAAATAAATAAATAATCTCATCCTCCCAGTTGTGAAGGCTCTTCTATTTTCAGTCTGATTGTAGATTATACACTTCGCCAAGCAAACGGCGGGTAATTCATTAGGACATAAACCATACCTGCATCCCCACTAGCTGCAGCCACAGGACTGAGTTGGTTCAGCAACCCAATCAGACAGAAAATTACTTATTTCCCCCTGTCTCTGCACACACACCCCGAATAATTTTCCATCATCTCATTGAATCAATTTAACCCTTTAACCACATAATCACTGAATTCAAGAGAAAAGACAGTGAGGAGACACCTGGGTAGGAAGAAGGACCATACCTTTTGGCAGCAGCCTGTAGTTACATCTAAGAAGCTCTAACACCAGAGAGACCAAACTGATCCAAGCAGAACACACAGAGCTGGTTCTTCCTCCCCAAAACACTGCTTGGGCAAAGAACACACCCCTTATACATTTAGCTCCAAATATCAGGTCTCTGACCTTAGCTGACCATTCTACGTGTATCGGACACCTGAGCCATGTACAGAGCTATGCACAATTACGGGATTTAAATTGGTACCACCATCAAAAGCAGCACACAACGCACAAGAGCACTTAGATTTAAGTCTCCAACTTATCATTTTCCTTTGCTTTTGATCCTCTCTCCCTGTTTATTCTCTCTTCTTCCCATGATCAAGCAAAAAAAAAGGGGGGGGAGGGGCTATAAGGCAAGTTGTAGGGTCTTACAGGAAAAAGCACTTAAACTGCAGAAGATGAAGTGGAATCCACTGTACTGATATGACCGCTGGTCTTTGCGAAAAGACTCCTATGCCAGAGGTGAGATGTAACTCTGGAAGGAAAGCTGTGATCCATAGATAAAGCTTTTGTTGTTGTATCATACTTCATGTAATTTGTTGCTGCCAAACTCAATTAAGGAAAAAATCCAAAAACAACAGTAGACAAGCTGATTTACCATCTGAACTGAAGAGATGTACAGTGCCTGATGCTTCCTCCTCTTCCCACATCTTTCACTCCAAATGGGTTGGTTAAAGAATAACCTCTAAGGTTAGTGAAACTGGGACAGGTTTTCAAAGTATCAGATAATAAAGTTACTATTTAATTCACTATTACACACTAACGATTAAGAAGAAAAGGGAGTTATGTGCAAGACTGAACAAGTATTCTGTTTATTCTGAGGCGAGCAAGGGCAGTAATGAGGGCTGAACTCAAGTGCTTCCCTAGAGTTCTTTACAGAGGCAACTCACTATTTTTCCTGGACCACAAAGGGTTAAAGTAATTGGGTTAAACTGAGTCTATTGCAACATCAATTAGATCCATTACATAGTGTCATTACTTGGAAAAACTGAGTACTAAAGTGAATTCAAATATGAAACTGCTGAATTGTTAATTGTGATCTATAACCTATTTCTTAAAACAGCCTCAATGCCAGAGAAATATAAGATGCTAAGTGTGAAAACAGTGTTTAAAAAGGGATTCAGCAGAAACAGTAGATGCCCAGGCAGGAATAGCTGACTTTTGTACCAGGCAGATTGGTAAAGCTTACTACAAAAACACAATTTGCAAACATATGGATGAATATAAAGAGTCGAACTATTTTTAAAGGAAAACTGGGCACATTGTTTAAAGTTCTTTGAAGTAGTCGCTGGACACGAGGATAAAGATTATATAATAGCGTGGTTTAACAAAGTATGTTTACCTTGAATCTTCATGAAGACCTTTTGCAGTTGTCATGAGATGAGAGGCAAGTTCCCCCTCATATAAATATGCACTAAAAGGAGAGGAATTAAAGGCTGGACCAGTAATCTTTTTTTCCTCTAGAAGGTGGTTTCCAAAAGGGTCCCCCAAAGAAATCTGCTGTGCTTGGACTCTCATTGCTCAAAAAGTTAATAAGCAATCTGAAAATGGGAGTAAACAGCGGACTGACATGGCTTGCAAAAGATGCAAAGTTATTTCTTTAGAAAGAACATGATTTGCAAAGAATTGAAGGCAGATTTCATGAACTGAAGTGCCTGTATAATAGGATGACAGATCAGGGAATAACTTAGGTAGGAAGGGACCTGTAGAGGTCATTTGGTCATAACTAAATATAAGATGAAACTTAACTAATACAAAGTCATATATATGGTATTCACACACAACGATGGAGTCTAAAACAGTTATAGCTATTTAGACAACAGATCTTGCAGTTAACTGTTTTTAAAGAACATTTTGCAGTAAAATCATAATCTAAAATATTCAGTTGTGTACCAAGTCTTAGAAATTTCTATGAGCAGACCACAGAACAAACTAGAAAACCTCATATTGCACTGTATCTTGAATGATGCACCTATATCTTGAAATCTGTGTGCATTTTTGGTCAGAAAGATCATTCTTGGATCTAGAAGCATGGAGAAAAGCAAAAAGGATGAGCAGAGGTACAGAAAAGCTTCCGTACCAGAAGAACATTAGTAAATCACAGCTCTTCAGGCTAGAGGAGAGATGACTAGAAGGGATATGACAGACATCAATAAACTCAGGAGTGGCATAGAGACAGTGAACAGAGGAAAAGTTATTATTTCTTCATTTATTATTCATCTTCTTGATTCAAGAAACAGGAGGCATCAAAGTAACAGGCAACAGGTTTAAAAAAGAAGTACTTTATTCACACAACTAATTGTGAAAGCAACAGTTAGAGGATGTCGTGGATGCCAAAATTTTAGACTGGCTCAAAAAGCAGTTAGAAAATTCCATGGAAGAAAAATTAAGAGCTAAGAAACACAAAAATACAACCTACCGGGGGAAGTACCACAACAGCTCACTCCCTGTTCTGTCCTTAAGCATCCACTAATGGGCTGAGGACAGGACTCCGATGCCAACGCGGGGTCAGCCAGGCCTGCCACCCAGCTCAGCCCATCGTTCCTCCTCATGGCACCTCAGAGAGGAGAGCAGATAAAATCTCTCCTGAAAAGCAGCATCAGTTTCTCAGGAGCTTGCCTCTGGCCCCTTCTACCACGCTGGAAAGCCTTCCTCGGGCAGACAGCAGAGGCAGGTCTGTGAGCTTCTCTTCTGTGAATTTTCAGAGGGTTTTTCTCTCCCATGGGATGGTTGCTTTTAGTTTTACTATCTTTCCTAAATTCTTTGTGTGAGAATTACTTTGAAGTAGTGATCAAATACTGATTTAGTTAAATGAGTGAGCCACAAAAAAAGAAACCATATGCTTTAGAGTACTGTTAAAATTCAGTAACTTTTGACTATTTTTAATCATTCATTGCCTTATTATCTTTGTTTTGCCTTCTGAGAATGACAGTACCCCGAAGATTAAAATCAGATATGGAAATAGATGGGTAAATGCAATACTCCCCTTGAAGATGAATAGGAGATTTACAAGTCCCAATAAACATTAGCAAAATATTATGTAATTCCCTTCTACTTGCTATGGTAACTAAAGGCAACCTTGGGTCATATAATTTCTACTCGTGCCTTTTTTTTTTTTAATTAAATAGTGCTGCATTATTCCTTTTTTGTGTGTGTGAAAAATCAAAACCAAAACTGATACTGTTTTGAATGATCACTCTTGTATGCCCATTTTTTCCACTTCCACCTTAATGTTTTCCTCCTTTTCCACCTGCCAACTCCCTCCTAGTTATCTATACATACTGACATTTTGCTCAGAACAGTCTGTGCTGATAGTGTTTTCATGTACAAAAGAGAAAGTTGTTGTAGGATTCTTAACCTACCTCACCTTAATACATGCTCAGTGTGTGATCATTTTTAAACATCATGTTTCTCTAAGAAGAAAATAAAATCTGTTTGTTGTTCAAAATCTAGAGGCAGTCCCAAAAACCCATCCAATAAGACAAAAGAGCTTAAATTACCCAGCTAAAAACTTATCTTGCAATACAACCAGACAAGGATGAAAGAGTTTGACAAAATAAATATGTTTCACCCTTTGGCATCTGGGTCTTCTGATGTTTAATTAAAAGAAAAGGCTAAAGGCTATGTTCTTCTCTGAATGCAAGCTCACTGCTGAGATACCAAAGGGACAGGCACCTTTCAAAATACCTCACCCCAACAGGAATGTAAAAATCATTTTAATTTAAAATGCAACAACCCAAATAAAAATCATTAAACTGCATTTGAAATGCTTCATTGGAAGACAAAATTCAGCTTTGCCTTCCAGAAATGCATTAGTGGAAAATTTCTTGGTGCAAAACATGAGACATGTCCTTTCTTGTATCACAACACAGATGAATACATTACTTTGGGAAGCAACAATAACTCGACACACAGTATTCGTGCTGTGGCAAACGGGCTAAGATACTAAATGTAGTAGGTACTTTTAATATGTACATGAGATGAGAAATTAATTCGACCTCACAAATTAAGTCACACCGTCCAGTGTACCTCTGAATTCACTGTCACTAAGGTCCACCCGGAGAGGGCTGTCCCCTCACTGCTGCTAGCAATCTGGTGCCTGCAATGAAATTCACTGGAGCTGGGCCCGAAGCCCCGCTCTGCCCCAGCCGCGGGATGCCACACACGGCAGAACATGGCAGTCGAAACTAAGCATTGGTTGAGTTATGTCTGCAATCCAAGTCCCTGAAAGGTTGCAGGACATTCCAAAAAACATAGCACGCCAGCAGCAGCCTTCCCTTTAGCCTGCCAAGGAGTCCTCCTCAGGCAGCAAGAGGATTTCTAGCTGCCCTGTTAAACCAGTTCTTACCTATGATTCGTCTGGGTCACACAGATCCTTAGAGACCTGCACTGCATATTTTACACTCACCTTGGAAAAAATGTTTAGATGCTGCATATGGAAGGAAAAAAAGCAACCAAAACCTAATAAACTCCCCCCATAAAAGTTAAGCATATGTCTTATACATGTATAATCAAAGTTGGTTTAGTTTTTATAGCTTAATACATTACAGCGTAGTATTTTAGGGAAGCCTTTAGCAACTTAGCAAAGCTAAAGCTCCACAAATATTACAAAATTATCTCTAGGGTAAATATTCAAAACAACTAACAATCATAACAAAGTGTATGTAATTAGGCACACTTTACTTCCAAGAGAATTAAAAGTTTGAGCATCTTCAAGTCTCTACAATAGCAATTTCTCTCTCTCTCTCTCTTTTTTTTTTTTTTTTAAGCCAGGTGACATTTTTTCTTGCATGTGGCTGCATTTTTATCTATAAGGAAGTACAGAAACTAAATCAAAAGGACAAACAAGCAGATCATTCTGACTAGTCTGCATGCAGCAGTCTCTGAGACTACTGGTCACTTATAGTATGCAATGGATGTCTTACAGCTATGATTCTTATTAGCTTATCTCATACTGGTAAGCAGCAAGAAAGACCTCAAACTTGTCAACAACAAATTCTTTCACTAGAGGAAGCTTTGTGAAACATTTCTCTTTCCTCCAGGATTCCTTCAGGCTTTCCCCGAGTTCATTTTTCAGCCAGCTGCTCCTTCATCTACACATTTATTTTGAATGGCCACTAAAATTCATAATTATGGTCAACGTAAACAACATATAAAGCCAAGAAATAATGTCTTATGTATACTTTAGCACTTCGGTCCATGCTGTCACGTTGACCCTCCCAAAACCTCTCCACAGATATTTAATAGAGAAAGAAATAAGCCTTGTGGGACTCTGAGTGAGGTCCTGAGGGAAGATGCAGAAACAAATGGCCCATAATGGTTTGCTCTATTCACTCTGAAAGGAAAGACCAGAACTATCACAAGGGGATTGCTATTCATTCCCATGTTTTACTGGCAGGAAAAAAAAAAAAAAAAAAGTTAAGCAACACTACTGAGTGTCTCAGAAACACACCTATGAATGTATTTATTGAATGTATATACAGCAACTTCTTTACTGAAGAAAGAAAAATGCTATTTTGGTAATCCATCCTGATGAAGATATTCATAATTAGGAGACAGTATTAGTCAGTTTGGTCAGCTCCTTACTTTGCTCCTGAGAAACTAAATACTGAGTGTTTAATCCTGGAATTTTAGTTTTAGTCGACTTAGTCTGTGACTTAAAAACAGAAGATGAATCACTCTTCTCAACAACGATATTGACAGTAAGTTAGTAAAGGGTCACGAGAGATCCAGCTAGGATCACAGGGAACTGCCCCTGTTGCTGAAATGGAGGAAAAAAATTTGAAGACTAATTTTCCAGCGCTGGTCTTCATGTTGCAGAAAATCGTCTCTTCTTGTCCATGAAATAGGTTATTCTCTATGTCCTTGGGCAGAATGAGGAAAGGCAACAGTTAACCAAGACTATCAAAGACTTGGCTGGGTAATTCATGAGACAAGAAAATCAGAGACATGCTTTGAATTTTCAGTTAAATAGATGGTAGTTTTATACATAACAGCTACATGCTTGGCACAGAATTAATTGTAGGCTGGGATATCCCAGCATTTGAATTTGGGCCAGATTTTGCTTTGGGCTGGACAGGTGCTTGGAGCAGCGCTGAAACTGAAATCAGAGGTAGACTTGCCCATCACAGAACACACTGTGCCAGAATTTGTTGAAATGTAACTCAAGTACTCTAATATTCCTCAGTCTCAAATGGAAAGGGAATTCATAATTTAAACTGCCAATATTACAATATTTCCTAATTTTTACTATGAAGACTAGACACAATCATTACCACAACACACGTATCTTTATATTGTTTCACTAAACATTCAAACCTGTGTAACAACGACACAACCTAGTTACAAGATTTCACAATCCAATTTCAACAGAATAAGCAGCACATGGTAGCTCATTTCCCACCATGTCTAATTAAATAAACATATCCCCAATGCTGTACTACTCAGTGTGCAGATTTTTTAATGTATATACTTCAGGCCATAACCCAGTTATTCCCTTCAGATCCTTTTCTTTATAATCCGTGTAAAATCAATATTAAAGTATTGCTTCACAAAACATGTATGGACCAGACACCTACCAGAAACATAATTAAACATTTTTTAAAATTAACATTTGAACTTCAAACTCTCAAGACTGAGAAACACCTTTGCCAAAGAGCAGCATACAAGTCATTGCACACAGTAATTGTAAAACCAAAAGAAAGCTCGGTAAAAAAATTAGTTTCTTTAAGAGGAAGACATCTTGGTTCTGTCCCTTAACTCAAAACTAAGCTTTTCTAAGATTTAATCCATGTTTGCAAAGAAATCAACTGTTTACATCAGAACATGTTCAGTAACACTCTTTCACAGATCAGATTTTGAGTTTGTCTGCAATGAATCCTCAGTACAAGGCTTCTAGTGGTCTATTTTTACTAAGCTTATCCTTCTGATATGAAATATGCTTTCACAGTTTTAGAGATTAAAGTTCCAATATTTATATTAGCACAAGTGTTTAGGATAAAACTAGTTTGAAAAAATACTAAATTATGAAACTATTACATTTAGACTCTCTTTATACCCTTAAAAAGAAACATAGAGCAAACAGTGTGTTATTTGGAGGAACGAAAGGAGGAACGAAAGGAGGAACGAAAGGAGGAACGAAAGGAGGAACGAAAGGAGGAACGAAAGGAGGGGGTTTTTTTAGTCTCATTAAAATATATACAAAATGATTCCTAAAGTAGAGAAAAGAAAAAGAACATGCAAATCTAAGTTTATGCTTACTTTTAGGCATATAAATAGTCCATTTGTCAGCTAAGTCAATAGGGCAAATCACATGCTTAAAATTAAACACCTACATAAACTTTCATGAGATCCCCCACACTGGAAAAAAACTGTTAAATAATTATCACTCTATACGCTCATTCTAGGCAAAACCTCACACCAACCTAATCATTTCCTCTACAATAAAAAGTAAACTTTAGACCCAACTTTTTCTAGCTTTAGAGGTGCAGATGCCCTTACAGGTTCATTCTATCAATGGCTTTTATTATTTGCTGCCTAATCCAAAGAAGGGTTATCCAAAACCTTTCCCCCAAAACAGTAGATGGACCAATTCAGAAGGCCATCTACAACTGAACCCCATGGTGAAGTCACAGCGAAAACATACTGAAAAGAAATACAGAAAACCGTATTTTCTTTTGCTCATTCGCACAGCTCTGGCTATATTTCTTTTCTCATGACACTCACTTCCCATGAGTCTCTCCCCTTCCTCATCTATTATCATCTTTTCCTTCTGCCTTTACCTTCTTATTCAGCAGGAAGAGGAAAAGCAAATCTCAGGGAGGAAACTGTTACTGCTAACCAAACTTCAAAGAAAAACAGATGAAACAGCTATGAACAATTATTTTTTTGCTTTTTGGGTACTTCAGCCATATATGTTCCTCTAGCAAAGAGCTCCACCAGCAAAAGAAAGATACTTTAACCTCACACTAACAACTGTTTCTTTTAGACCATCTTTGTATTCACAGTCCCTCTCCTCAAATTTAAGCTTGAGTTAAATGTTTCTTCATTCAGGGCTAAGCTGAGTCACCAGAAGTTGAATTTGGATCTAACAAGCACAAGAAGAGAAGCACAACTCGTGAACTTCATTAGGTTGTGCCTCCTACATTCATCAGTCATTGCTAAAACAGCCAAAGACAGAAAACAGAAAGACACAAGACAGAAACATGATACTGAAAAGGTTATGCAAAAAGCACTCATAGCCCACAGTAATTGTATTTACTGCTGATAACACACTCCAGTACTCAGACACTGCAGGTGCATGCTACTGATTCACAGCAAATGTCTGCTTTCCTAAATTAGTATCTGTACTTCAGTATCATAATATGCAATATGGGGAGCAATCACACATCAGACCTCTTAGATATGAGCTCGTCTGGGCAGCAAGCATTTTTCTAAAGCTTGCATATTAAAGCCTAATTGGTATCTCTGACCTTAACTACCACTTTCAGCAAAAATATTACTGTCGTGCTAGGACTTCTAGAGATTTATATGCCAGTGTTCTTGAAAAGATCTTAGGATCAATGTGGTAACGTATGCCTGAAATAACTGACCCGTCTCTTATAAGTGTTGCTCTCTGGATAGCATCTTCTGTCTCTCAAGGCAATATGCAAACTGATGAGCAGTATTATTTAGAACGTGCAAAGAAGACGCCATGTGTTTACCCACAGACATTCATGTCTCAAAATGTTATCTCCACTAAGCTACTGCAGAAGTCAGAATGCATATGCTGATGAAAGGCAAGCAAGAGAAAGCTCGCTTCTTTTGAAAACTGCCTAATTATATATATAGAGCACTATTAGTATGTGTATCTCTGGGTTTGGGTTTTTTTTTTTTCTTATTACAAACAGGTGATGTCAGAAGCAATTCCGTAAGACGGTCTTCTGCAACAATATCCCCTAATAAAGGGACCAAAACAAATATGCACAAACTGGTAGGACTTTCAGGTGGTCTGAATTTCTATTGGCTTTCAAAAATATGAGGGCAAAGAACTTCATTCTATAAAATTACTCCAACAACATAGAGTACCACAGAATACCATTCTATCTAAGTAAAAGGGGGGGAAGCAAAGCCATAATTTATAGAGTTGTTTCATAAAGTTCTTAAACATCTATTTAAGTCCATGACTCCAGGGACTTCAATGGTATTTACATGCACTTAAATGATCTTTATACACAAGGATACTTTTCTAATTAGTTTTCACTGAAGACTATCAGACTTCAATGACAACTAAAATTGTCCGCATATTTGAAAACTTCTCAAAGCTAAATTACTTAAGCTTTTAGAGGCCTAATATGGACAGCAATGTTTAAAAATTTGGACCTATAAGGACTATCCTACCAGTATATGTTATAGTTCACAGCAGCATATACCACAGAATGGAAGTACTGAAATAGTCTCATTTAGAGTGTCTTCTTATGAATTTCATTGATACTCTTGATGTTTCCCCCCTTGATTATATTATTTTTAGCATTATAGGGTCCTGGGGGATGGGGTTCCCCTCTTAAATGAGACTTCAGCTTCTCCCCTGTCCAGAGGCAGGGAAGGGAGCACAACAACAACATGCAGAGACACAATTCAGGAGAACCGTGAAGCAATTTTTTTGCTAGAGGGAACAAAGTGACGATACATGTTCCAAAACATGTCAAAGGCAGGTGAGTAAGAAAGGTGTGGTCTGCTTCTGCTAGTTACAACACCTACAGTTTCAGAGCCAAGGCAGCTGTAATGCTAGTGGCACAACCAGCATTCTTAGTTTCAAAAAGTGTTCAGTTCTGCCAGGCTATAATGCGGTATAAAGTTGCTATCCTGTTCAGTGTTTGACTCCAACTATTCTCAGGCGTCCACATCTAGCAATATTTAATAATCCACAGCTTAGTTTTATTCCAAATAATATCTGCATAACAAATCTCCAGTAATTAAACTATGCAAGAAGCATATAAAGGACAAAAACGTAATTACTGTAAAAAAGTGACACCAAAAATATCACACAGTCATACCGAAAACCATTGAGTATTTTATTCAGACACGTAATGGGTCTCCAGGGAAAATGTTCACCCACTTGAGTACACAGTCTATAAGCAAGCACTTAATTTTCTTAAGGGCTGCTGCCATGATTCAACAAAAATACCCACTATAAACATGAAAAATAAAATTACATTGAAATTCTACATAAAACTGCAATTCTCTTTTAGAAGGGCAGCTCACATCCAGTATGGTTAGGCACTGAGCACCTCTAACTCCCACCGTAGACAAACTTTGAGAATACCCACAACCGTGCAGGATGAGAACCTAAGCTTTGTAAGTAACTGGCTGCTTTCCTGCACTTAGTTATTTCTTTTAAAAACTGCAGAGTACAGTAGGGTGGGGACCTCTTAACCAAAAGCCCGGAGGCATTTCATTGTACAGATACAACTGAAACTGCTTAAAAAAACAAGGAAAAAATAGAGTTCAGTCCCTGGACCTTATCTTTGAAATCACAAAGTAATTGCTTTAGACCTTCAAGATGTCAGCAATAAAGGTCGCAGCACTGCATACACTGCAATGGTGATCATAACACAACTTGATGAAGCGAGTCATGGCTTGCTCTCCCTTTTTATCCAATGTATAACTGTTAAAAAGTCAAGATACAAACCTGGGTCCACGTGTCTAGAGTTTCTTCTAATTCCATTTGTTCGTTTCTGCACAGCAAAAACACAAATCAAGGGTGTGAATAAACTTGTTTTCATTTAGGTGTACTGCACTCTCATTCCCACAACCTACTAGACAAAACTAGTTTTCTTAAGTTATTTCCCCCCTACAAATATCTTTATCTAGTAGAAAGATCATACTTTGAAAATTATTCTTAATACTGCAAAAAGTTTATTCATATATCAACTTTTCTGACACTAGACTCAAAAGATTTGTTCATTCTTAGTCTGTAGAAGGTTTCTTCATACATCCAGCATCTTTTGACACCAAACAAAAGATTTTTATCATTTATGAGTATGATGTTAATAGACATATTCTCTTTGATAGTGAAAGATATGCAGTTTGGCATCATCTGCCTCGGTTAACATCCAGAACCACAAAAGTAGCGTTTGTGCATAGTGTTGCTTTAATAGGGTAGGAACTTTCCATGTTACTGCTTCACACTTACACTAGTTAGAATTTCTTAGGCAATTCTTAATTACCTCATTTTCTCAGTAAATTCTTAAATATATTTAGTAATGCCCCTCCCTCTTTCTTTTCAAAATTTGGATGAACCAGAGCTGCGTAAAATCAGAAACACTGACAGGACTGAGACATACTGTTTATAAATGTTGGTTTTTACATATTTCATATTCCTAGGCAATGATACGGATCCCTGAAAACTTATATGTGAAGTACAGCATATCGGTAAAGTAGTCATCTGCTTTTGCAAGCCTGTTTTACCTGGTAGTTTGCATGAAGGTTCATGCTTTTTTCTTTTTTTCTTTTTGATTAAGCAAAGCAAGCCGAGCAAAGCACGTTGCACAACAAAGGCAACAATTTGGTTGCTCTGATAGAAGCTGATGCAGGACACACACAAAGGCAAGCCAGAAAGCAGTAACCTGAGGCACAACCAAATCACTAAGCCCTGTAGCACGCTGGCAAAAAAAAAAAAGCTTTGTTTAAAAACGGCTTTCAAACCCTTGAATCTTTGGACATATTCTTTCTATACCCCACATTACTAACTAAAGAAAGGACATAAGTTTTGTTTCAGCTGCAGTGGAAAGAAGATTTTAAACTGCTACAAGAAATGAAGGTAATATGGAATAAGAAGAAAAGGCTCAGTTGTATCTTTTTTTTCTTTCTAAATGGAGGTTGTATTGGTTCATAAGGATTGACACAGAATGGTGAGTAACTGCATATTTGCATGAGGGGGGGAAATGGGCCAGAAGTGGGAGAAAGCAAGTACAAACAGATACAGGAAATCTTAATTTAACTGAAAAAAATATAGTGTCTGTGTGGTAACAAAAATTACATATATTACAGGATGGGATGGGAAATTATTCTAAGAAAAAAATTCTTGAATTGTATAAAAACATGTTCAATGCCCTTAAAAAAAAAAAACACAATACCAGCAGATTTTATCACATTACTGGTATGAAATATAAATCCACTTTTTCCTACATGACATGCTCATTTATGCCCAAGTTTCCCTCTGCACAAAAAGAATTAAAGCAAGCACTTTTGGATGGTCACAACAGTGGCTTTTTTTTTTTTTTTTTTAAGTTTTGTTAAAAATTATAGTAGTCCTAGCATTTTATCTCAAATCAATAGCCATACAACTACTTTTTCCCATGAAGATATTCAATAATCAAACTAGGGGGTGGACGCCTAGGAACAGGAGGGATTAGACATAATTAGGATAAATATTTTCCTCGTCTAGCCACATATGTTCCTGCTAGTTAGCTTTCTGCAGCCTGGCAACCTTGCCCATAGCATACCGTAGGCAATCTGTTTACGGCTTCCCCACTACTGCATGTCAACTGCAGGATCACGAGACTGCTAAGCAAACGGACCGTGCTGCAGTTTTCACGTATAAGGCATATTCTTGCTTAGCAGGTATTTTCAGGCAGCGACAGGAAACCGTGGGACAGCGCACGGCGGTAGCTTCGGCAGGCACGCGCGCGGCTGCGGGGCCTGGGGCAGGCGAGCCCCGGGAGCCCTGCCGAGGGGGCTCGCGGCGCCGGACCCCCAGCGCGGCTCAGCGCGGCTCAGCGCAGGGCACGCTCGCCCGTGCCGCCGCGCAGCCCGGCTCCGCGGCACGAGCACCGGCATGCGGAGAGCTGCCGCTCGGCGCGCCGGGGGCCGACGCCGGCCCGCCGAGGCTTGCCCACGCCAGCAACGCTGCCGGCTCGGCCCCCAGCGAGCGCTCAAAAGCCATAACGCAGCCAAAACGGTGAATACCGCTGGAGTCATCTGCCTTGCTTTTTGCAACGACAGCTGTAAGCATCAATCCCCCACTGCGCCAGTTATGTCAGTAATCATTTTCTCTCAATTTCTTTACCAATTTTAGTGATAGCAACAAAAACAAACACTTTGCAATGTGGAGAAGTAACATATACGTTCATATGTTGTTCATAACCATAGCATAAACAGTTAAATTTCCATAAACTTCTGATCTAAAAAGATGCTAGAAACTATTACACCCTATGTTTAAAGTGCTGCCTTTCTTTCATTAAAATTGGTAGACAAAAACAAAAAGTTGCGTCCTTCTGCATGGCAGCGGAAAGGCACCAGTAACAGGAGAGAGGTTAATCCAGTGCAACTTCCAATGTTCTTGGATTTAAGTCATGGTACACCATAAGTATGTCACTAGTTTCTCTGTACTCTGTCCATTTTATCATTCTGTCAAGACTAAATAAACTCCATAACCACTAAATAATGTTGTGATAAAATTCTGTTTAAATAAAAAGGCATAAATCCCATCACACGTTTTTCATCATTCAGAAGTCTGCAGAACTGCATAAATTTGTACACTAGTACATTACTGCAGCACAATTTCCTAATGTTAATGAAAAGATAGTTTTAACTCTATTGCTACATTTGGCCTAGGAGCACTGAAGAGCTAGACAGAAGTTGAAGTCACTTTTTTTTTTTCCTTCTGTAACTTTAAAAAAAAAAAAAAAAAAAGCTTCTCCACTTCTACCAATGCTCTAAGCACTAAGTCGTATCAACTGAAATTAGTCTTGCACCTTGAAAGCAATACATTTATAGTTCATTATAAGTACACTCTTTCTTAGACAACTTCTATCTTTCACCATGCTGAAGAAATACGTTATTCAATGCAGAAGAAAAACATATCGGCTCCAATGGCACGTGCACAAAGTAAATAAGGAACTCTTGTGTCACCAGCAAAGCAAATACCACAGGAAAAGGGAAATGAATCCTTACCTCGTATTTCAGGTTCCCGTGTTCTGAAACATAAGTAAAAATCGGCATTATTGATGACTGTAAGTTTATGCTTTTTACACACTAATCTCAGTCTGTGCTGTGCTGCGTTACAAAAACCCCTCCTGCTGCCTTCAGCTACCTGATACCTGTAACGTGCCCCGACGGCGGCTGCTCTGCCCGCGGTGCGCTCTGCGCCTATTGGCTCCGCGCAGTTAATGCTCAACCACAGCAATAAATGGCTCCTGCCTCTGAGTTACACTAAACTTTCCAACAGCTGCATGGCAAGTAGATCAACTAAAACTTCATAAACTTTTATAACATTTCAAAAGCACTGTATAAATACTGACTTGTTGGGAGTTTGACAGTTAAGGTTCTTTACTGCAACTCAAGCTTGCACTCGTTTTGTCCCCGTCTTTTCAGGGCATTCCGAGGTGTTTCGAGATAAAACACATACCTTTATCTTCAAAACTTCTTGTATTTCATGTACTTAACTTCAATTTATCATTTCATTAGTATGCAATGGAATCTGAAGCCAGACAGATTTTATTTACCTTTTTGCTTTGAAATTTTTGTACTATTTAAAAATAAGATAAACAAAAAAAAATCCTGTGGGTGACCAGGACTGCATTAAGACAGTATTTTTGCACACACGCACGACCACACAAAAAAGTGGGGTTTTTGCATCTTTTCTTTGAGCATCTAATCTGATAACACAAATACTTCAGCGTACTCTAGATTTTGTTGCAGTGCCTTATCAAAATATACACAGCTGTATTTACCTCTGCATGTCTCTGGGCCAGCACATGCTGTTAAACCAAAGCGCATACTGCATATGCCCAGTCTATTGCCACGCTTTAAAACTTTACTGTAATATCTTGTAAAGTAAACAGCCATATTCACAATAAACCAAGTAAAGAGCTTCAAATGCAAATAAACTTTGTTCTGCTAAAAAAATTACATGAAACAGCAAAGTGTGGGAAAAAAAATCTTTGGCTTACTAATATTTCATGTGCAGATAAGAGGGCATGCCGAGACTAAGCACAGCCGCTGAGCACCTGGAGCCAGGCAGGGGAGGCGCGCGCTATTTACCCCTGACAGGGCTGCAGGTTTGCTCTCCCATACAGCATGCCAAAGGTGCACCTTCTCGTCACCCTCGGAAAACACTTTCATGGTTACCACCTGTCCAGAAGTATTAATTTGCATTTGTACACTAAGCAAATGGGGGGGGGGGGCAGGCATCAGCCAACCCCAAAGGAAGAGGTGCAGGTAGGCTACTGAGGTTTTCTAAGGAGCCTAAGGGAATTAGTTGCATAAGTACTGCTAAAATTCAATATAATTTTGGTATTTACCTTCACAGTTTGATACAGCTTTTGCAGCTTAATTTCATACAGCTTTTGCAGCTTTTGCCGAGTTTTCAACTTGTGCGCAAATTTGTCTTTTTTGAATCTTTCACCTCAGCATTATAAATGACTTAAAACTGAGGAAAGGTCATTTGGATAAGTACAAGGGCTGAGGGGGTTTGCAACATCTCACATCCAGACTTAAGGTTTTTCTTTTTTTTTTTAAATGGACTACCTTTATCTCTACCTATCGCTGTTAGGAAAACTGAAATGGAAATGTCTTTCTATCCTTCTGTGGGAAAGAATGAATCTGGTCTTTAATGGTTGCTGTTGAATATTAGTTTTTTCCTCTAGCAAATATCACAAACATGACCTCATGACTGAGCTTTATATGGTGATTTCAGTATCTCAACACTTTTCATACTAAGTGATTAAGAAATTCATTGATTTAACTTCCAGTATTTGGGCTCATACCGGATTCAAGAAAACACTACATAGATTAATAGTTAATAAGGTAAGGTGATAAATATTCCTCATAATTCATGAAAAGTTTTTTTTAATTGATCCTTAGGTTCAAGTAAAAAAACAAAAACCCTGAACCCTGCAGGGCATTTTTTTATTAGAGACTAATGAATAACCTCAGAATAAGCAAGAGTAGCTCCACTGAGGAATGCTATTCCTTGAGGCCGTCTCCACACTAAACCCTTAGAAGGCTCAAAAATTTGCTGGCACAGACAAACTGAACTGCTATTTGTGACCCCCCCTGTTAGGATGTAAGGAAAAGAAAATACAAAATATCTGTAATTCCACAGAAAGGTTTGTTCAAAATACAAGGCTTATGCTTCTCATTTTTTCATTAAAATTTCAGTATTCCTGTATTTCATTTTTTTTCTATCCAATTATGTAAATTGCTTCCTCATGAGAGTTCTTTTTCCAAATGTTACCCCAGTAGAAGAGCAAAAAACTAATTCCTACTTATATCTATTTTTAGGGAAAAACTGAATGTCTGAGGATATCTTCCAGCAGATATTTTACACGTGACAATTTTAATTCAAGTATCTGCTCATCACCAATATGCCAATGAAATTATGGAGTGAGGGAGCTCTCAGTTCTGACAACAAAATAGTTTTACTGCCATAGTAGAGCACACTTTTAGGCTTTGTTTAGTCACTGAAGCCATGATACTACTGGGTCACATTTTCATAATTATAGTTTACTACAAAAGCAAGAGGAGCAGCAGCTGGCCTCAATAAGTGAGGGAGCACAGATCAGAAAATGGGAATAGCCTGCTCCTCCGAGATTCAGCAGAGCAGCTAGATTTACATGCTGACTAAATGGAAAGTAGAATAAAAACAGTACGTAGGAAACTACTTGCCTTCCTATTACAAAAGAAAATTCAAAATATTGAAAAGGCAACAACTGTGAAGTAAGCCACCTTAAAGGAGTTGCAATGACTGGAAAGGAGCAGGCAGTCCCCCATAACCAGAAGAAAAGCAAATAATGACCTAGAAGCACAGAGTAGGACTTTGCACAAAATACCAAGCCCCCAAGAGATTGTTGTTCAGCTTTAGTAAGAACGGTTAGTTTAACCTTTGCTGAAGTTAAACAAAAATTGGCCTCGCTCCAAGGCACGTTCTGGGACTTGAGCCTTGACTGGTCAATGCTGTTGACATGGTAGGTTTGAATCGGGGCCAGCAATTCTGCAACTATTGATCAAACCAGCAAAAAGGTAAACAGTGAAAGCTTTTAGATGTCAAAAAACACGTGCTTATTATGAATAATCTCTAATGTGCTGTAGCAAGCAATTACCACATGAACAGCATGGACACTATTATTGGGTATACGTGTTACAGTACGAGAGCTACCTTAAATTTAACCCATTCACATGCTTTTTAAGTTCATTATACAATCGAAGAAAGATACTACTTTTCCACATAAGTAAAAGTGGTGCTTTTTCAAATGGAATTATGTGAAGGAGAAGGGAAACAGGCACAAGTTACCTAAAAATTATTATTAAAATGCCCCACTATTATGTTTCTAAATGATCTATGCCCTGATGAGAGATGTTTTTTATACTTCTGCTCCCAGGGAAAGCTAAGAGGATTTTGTGGGTTTGGCACTGTATTTAAAATATTAAAATATTTTAACATTCTAGAAGAACTATTATTGGAGGTTCATCTAACTGAAATACTCAATAGCCTGTGGAACCAGAACACATTTGCCTGAGCATACTTAATTCAGTCCAGTGGGATAGACTTGGTAAAATTCCAGCCTGGTAACAGAAGGGAATTGATAATTCTGCAAATGGGCTCAGGCTTAGCTACGGGAGTTCTGCAATATGTTGTGGGGAGAGTGATGATACCTGTCCTATCAATCCTGAGGACCTCTGCTGAAATGGCAAGGATCACAGAACAACCCGTACAATGAAAACAGGAATAATGAGGGAGACAGTTTCTCCCCTCATCTGCTAAAGGTGTCTCTCACTCTTGCTCACTTACCAAAGGTCTCACTCCTAACCATACCCAAATAGAAACCCTTCCAACTAATGCAAAAGCATCACCAGGGATGTAAAAGTGTACTCTGCCTCAAAATAAGGCATAGGAGTGCAGCTGATAAGCCAGAAGAGGTTGCAAGATAACAGGAGATCTCTACATCAGCCACTGGAATAAAAACAGCACGTATGTCCTTATAAATGGCCCTAAAACAGAAATATGTGCACATATTTGCTAAATCCTATGCTGTGTTTAAAGCTGTGCAATCATACTCAAGGAGTCAGAACAGGAGCAGAAGAGAGGGGACATGGGGGATTTCAGGTCACAGAGAAATTAAGTGATAGGGCCTAAGAGTAAAATGCATGAAAATGCAGAGGACTGCTTGAGCATGAAACAAGGCAGTATTTCAGGGAAAAAAAGTTAAACTGGTAATGACAAACGAGCACAGAGGGCTTCAACTAGCACGGCAGGTTTAGGGCAACATGGACAGGAACAATAACAATAAAACCAAGAGATAAATGTGTACGTTTTGTTCCATTTAGTAGTTCAACTGATTAACACAGCAGTTTTATCATTGCAACTTGTATAGTCTGTTGAATTGGCCTTCTTTGAAGCAAAGCATCTGAAGAGCTGGCATAAGCTTGTGTATAAGGCAGAGTGTGACAACATAGCAATTTATGTTCAAATTCTGTCAATGTTTCCCTCATAAGTGTATCATCTAAATCTGACACTTATTAAATTTGTCATTCTAAAGGTTTCGGTTGTCTTTGGATGTCTGCCTTTTGAATTTTCCACAAACTGAGACTTGGGATGAAATACAAAAGGACTTAATCCACTCAGGGAGGTTCTAGGCATCATTTCAGAAAGCTTAGCAAAAACATCTGCTCTGTGATCTGAAAAGAAAACAAAAGGTTAAACTGTACTGAAAAAGGAAAAGAAAATATACTGAAGAAAATACTGTGTAAATAACTTCAAGAAACCTAATGGTATAGTCTCATTTGGCAGTGTTTTGAATTCTGATCATCTCTTTTCAAATAGACCTCTAGACATAGAGGAGGTCTACAGAATGCCAATGAAAATTATTTGAGGCATGGAAACAGTTCTACTTATGAGATGATAAAAAATTTACAACTATTCAGTTCAGAGAGGATACTAGTGAGACATCACTAAACAGAAGTTTCAAAATAATATACAGTAAAGCAGCAGTCAGTCAAGCACTTCCATTTAGGCTTCTCATAAAAAGAATAAAGTCACATGTTGATGTTAAAAAGGCAACCAGTTTAAACATAACCAAGATAAGATATGAAACCTATAAAAAGCTATTCCAGAAACTCTGAAGCACATCCAATTAGATAATTTAATCAACAAAAACACTAACAAGATGCAAAAACTCTTAGAGAACCAAAAACCCAAAAAGCAACAACAACAAGCATCACAGCCCTAAAAACCTAACTGGATTAGACAGCAGCATAATTTGGGGCATTGTCTACTACAGGGAGGATTTACACTTTCCTGTGAGGCATCTGGAATCAGCAACTGGCAGAATGACAGAACACTACATTTAACAGACCACAGATATATCCCGGGATACGTATATTCCATGTCTGGGATCATAACTAATACCACATGGCTGGGGAATAAAAACGTCCAACTTCCTAAAAGGATGATTGTGTTTCATACCCATTATACTCTGTGAAAAAAGCTGTAATAGTCCCCTAGAAACAAAAGAAATACATAGCAATACAATAAATGTTTCAGGCATTTTGCTACTATTGAAGCATTCAGGCTATACTACACAATTTCTTACCTAACAACACTCCCAGGCCACCTTAGCTAATTTCCCATAGGAGTAGCAAATGATGCCACTAGAAAGATGAAAGATTTTTCACACGCTAATTTTTCTAAAAATTTAAAGAGGAAAAACTCCAAAATTAAAACTATGTTAAAATTTGGTGCATTTAAAGCATACTTTTTCTATAAATTCAATTAAAACATTGAATTTTACATGATATCTTCATGTGTGTCTTTAATAATGTTACATAACTTATAGGCCCTGGCAGAAAAAAGTATGGGAGACCAAATTTTTCAGCACAGCTCTGAGAAAGTGAAAAGTATAGCTCCACAAAACAATTCATACTCAAGTTGCAGGAATCAATATTTTAAACTTATGCTGAATTGTCCCAACCCTTTCTTGACCATAAAGGCAAGGAGGAACTGGTAAGGCTCCTCATTATATCTTTCCTTCCTCCTGTGCACGTTGCGAATGGGCAGCGCAGCTTGTCCTGTCCATAAGTAAGAGGGCAAATAAAGAGTAGAAATGGAAAACAGTAGAGAAGAATCTCCAGATCTTCCTACCCACTGGTGAAAGTCACTCATTAGGTGGAGAAGACATCCATTCTCAGCAAAATGGGCAAAATAATTTGTCCTTTCCACCCTTGCTCATACACAGAGCAATGGGGAGCGTGGCAAGAATTGCAAGCAATTGTGCGAGTAATAGAAGAATTGTGAGTTTGTTCCCCAGTGCCTTTTTGAGGCTATCTTCTATTCTCAGAACAGCCTGTAAGGAAGCCACAGCCAAGCAACGCCTGTCATTCTGCCTTATGAGCAGGGGGAAGATATATAACTCTCTTAGCTTGTACTAGAGCTACAGAAGTCTGGGAACCTTTGCAGAGAGGACAGAAAAGGGAATACCTGGATGTAAGCTAAACACATAGCAAAGCAATATCTGAAACAATCCCATTGCTTTCAACTTCACCAAGGAAAGAATCATAGAGTATCATTAAAAAAAAAAAATCAGGGCAATAATTTTAAATAAAATTTAAAAGAACACTCAGCACCTTTGAAGTTGTAAAATGATTTTTTTTATATTTAAATAAATAAGATTTTTAATTTTTTTTTTTAAAGCCCAAAGTTAGAGGATAGCACATAAGATCTCCAGTATAGGAAAGCAACTAAGAAAATAAAGTTCAGTAACTGCAGTAGAAGTCAGTACTTGCTGTCATGATTACAAATGATTTTGTCAAAGGAGGAAGCAGGCAAGTAGCACACTGAGGCAAAAGCCAAGTGGAAGTGGGGAAGTAATGAAAACCGGGACAAAGACAGAAGCAAGCTCATGCTGTTCTGAAAGGAACAAGAAAGCTAGAACCGAAATCTCGAAGCGGTGAAGCTCAGTGAAGGGCAGGGAACAAGGTCATGACATAATTCAGGCAGTAGAGAGAGATTATCTCTGCAGAAGCATTTCACAAAGATTGTAGGTAATAATGTCAAAAAGAAAATAACCCAATGCAAGAGGTTGCGATAGCCTATGTGAAATATTTGAGACATGAGAAACTTCACACACAAACTATTACAAAGTAACCCTGGAAAGGAATGTACAGCTTTTAGAGAAGTGAGCAGGACAATAATCAACATACAACAAAATACAATCACATTTTCCAAAAATCATTGCGTGTTCCAATGAGTTTTTTTTGTTTTTTTTTTTCTTTCAAACACATTTTGCAAAAGGAACCCTAATGCATTAACGGGGTGAGAGATGGGGGGTGGATCGCCTTTGGTTTTGTTTCCCTCAACTATCTCTAGAAAGAAGAAGGAATTGTTGAGAGCCTGGATAGAGGGAAGAGTCAAAAGTGACACTAGAGTTACGTGACTAGCTGGCTGCAGGGTAACCAACTCGGTGCCAGCAGTTGCATATGCATAGGGAAGGGAAAGAAAAGAGGGTAAGTGATAAGAATTAACCTCCAGGATTAGCAGTGGGACATCCAGATGATGTCAGAGATAATCAGAAACACAATACTAAACAGAGAGACTGAAGGGTAGCTGAGGTTGGAGCATCCCCGAGGCAGAAGGAGAGCTGGGGGAGCATGGAGGGACACGGTCAGGGATACACCCCAGGTACAGCCACCGATTAAGAGAAGAGGGGAAAAAAGGTCCGTAGATACGGCCAGGAGTGAGCCATCAATCACCTTTTTGTGAATATTGCCAGTGGACCGAAACCATGGAAACCAAAGAGATCAAAGAGGAAGCTGAGACAACACACACAAACAGCTTTAGGAGCTGAGAGGAAAATACAAAAATTGACATAGACTTGAAAGGAGAACAGTGAGGATGACAGATGATATACCGTACCATAGGTGTTACTTATGAGCAGTTTACGATTAAAACCAGAGCAATTCCTTGCTACAAGATACTGATGAAGAAATCCAGTCTGCCCTATAGTAGCTCACTCTCTCTTCCTTCCTAACATTTCAATTTAGTAAGAATAAAAATCCCTATGAATTCCAAATGCAATTCTAATTGTGCTTACAAATGGTAGTTTCACAAGTATGTATGTTACAATAAACACAAATTAGAGGCAAATTAAACCTTAATTATATCTAGCAAGTTTTATGTCCTAATTAAAAATGGTATTCTAACAATAAAAATGACTTACCACCTGAATTACCTCTGCCACAATTGTCTAATCTTCCTAAACATTCTTTGTGTGCTCCAGCTCCACACTTAGAACATAAATAGCCTTGATAAAACGTTCCCCTGTAAAATAAAATTAGGTAGTGATACATTAGAGGTGATAAATTCCATGCATAAAGGAAATAAGAGACACTGCAGAAGGTATTTGAAGTCATTTGCTGTTCTGTATAATGATAGTCCTTAAAGGCTTGAGAAACAGTGACAACAACTGACAAGCAGCTCATCTGCTTTTCATCACTACTAGCCATTTAAAAATCACAACCAGATAGTTATTCTACCAGTAACCTAGAAGAACTATTTTAATTTGAATTTAGCTCAAAGCAACTTTGGCACAGTACACTTGAAATTCTACCATTACGCATCTATCCCACTGTAGATCTACACTCCAATTCATCTCCATGGGAATTTGCCCAGACAACATGAAGAATAAGATCCATTTTGAGAACACTATAAGTATGAATATATATTTAAACATTAAGGGTTTCATAAGCTATTTTGTGAATAATATTGACTTCAAATTTGTTCATTTAAAAGATATCTGGGTACGCTTTAGTTAATATTCAGAGCTTTCAAGTAAGGAGTTGCTTTCCTTACTATGAATATTATCTGATTCCCCTTAACGAACTGGAATCTGAATTTGAGTCTCAGGAAATTTATTTTCAGATTTGTCCATAGCTTTTCTCTTAGGTAAAATCCACTGAATGGCTAACAGGGAAAGACTTTTGTACTTGTACCTAGCCTCTGAGTAACTGCATGAGTTCCATCCATGAGATGCACTTGCTTACTCTTCACAGCAGACTTGGCCATCTCCAAGGTTTTCCTGACCTGTCACAAGTGATTATGTGTCCTAGTCTAATGTGACACCTTCTGCTTCAAAGGAAAATCAAAGTTTCATACATGGAACAGAGGACTTGGCAAGTTTACCTTGAATGCAAGGTAGAGCAACTGCTATTTACTACAGCAATTACTAGACAGTTAGTGATTTTCTTTTTTTTTTTTTAATTAAACATAGAAGCCTAACTTTTCAGTATCAGAATATACAAACTTGAAGATAAATACGTAGAAAACATAAAATATTTTAATGAAATCTGTTCCTTTTTTTTTTTTTTCTTCTTTAATGGGACATAGAATTATCCTTCACTACAGATGCTTCTAAGACTGGGATTTTATCCCCGCTTCAGAAAGATTAGGCACCGAGGTTCACATTTTTTCGAGTATGTACATAATCCTAAATTTAGCATTTTGAAGCTTGAAGAGACAATCCATTTTCAAAATTATTTAGGCACTTTACAAGCTTAAGTCTGCTTTTAATACGACTTGGAAATCCAGAGACATTTCTATATATCACAAGGTAGCTCTGGGGACACCTGAGACGCACGCCTCAGAGCAGACTGGCATGTCTCTGCAGAACGCTGCGGCATCATGCAGGCTGCGTCCTGAAAGCAAGACAGCCGTTCCTCAGCAACGGCAGGCAGCGCTGCAACGCGCTCACGGTGACTCAACTGCGCGGCTTCGGACGCTGGAATTAACGGCCCTGCCCTCTCCAAGTTAGGCACGTCTGCACCGTTCTTCACAGTCACGTAGACCTCGTTACATTGAGCAAAACGTCATCGAGAAATCTCTGAAAAGCCAGGACGATAAAACCGTCCAGGAAAACGGTTGCTAAAGGAAAACCACATGACAGAGGAAGCAACATACCTCATGTCATTGTATCCCCTGCCCGGGCCTACCCAAAAGGCTACCCTTACTTCCCTTTTACAACGCTGCAGTTACGTTTTTCTACAGAATGCAATATCAGCACCTCAACTGGCAACACTTTACAGAGCTTTGGCATCTCCAGCTTACGCTATGAAATTTAGGTTCTATACATACCTCTATACCATTAGACATTCCTTATTTACAAGGAAACAGATAGCTCATTAAAGATAGCTCATGTAATGAAACAGGAACTGGGTATGAGTGCATGCATGCATGCGTCTATTTTATAGGGAGGAGGAAGAAAATACGGAATTTCTCAGGGTGGTCTGCTAGCACCTCTTATCTAGCTTTGTAACATCTATTTGTAATTTGTCTGCATATCTCTGGTTCAGCAATGCCTGTCTATTGATGCCTCGCAGTTATTTTCTGTCTCAGAAAGCAGTCTCTTTATATCAAACATTTATAAGCATCCTCATCATCTGCCTTTCTGAAAAAAAAAATTCCATCTGTTCTTGTGACTGGTGGCCTACAGCAAAGGGACCTGTGGACCAACCACGCTGGTCAAAGCTGCACGAAAGGTTGCTGTTACTCTAACATATGACTTCCATCTATTAAACTATGTAATTCTCAGAAGAAAACACTGCTAAAGCAGCCTCCTGAAAAATGGGGTTGCACCTTGACAACATGAGCTTTTAACAGCACTTCAGCTAATATTCAGAGATTTGATTATAAAAATCTGGTTATAACAACCAGAAATACCACATATGATCAATTTTATGGCTTGTCTATCTTGGATAAGTAATGAGCCAGCTGTGTACTTCCACATTCTCATTTGACTCAAAATACTTCGCCTGATAAAAAAAAGTTTAAATCTTACCTCAGAAGCATTTGACAGACTTTGCAAGATGTCACACGACTAAAGGTATGCATTTTGAATTCATGAAAGCTTGTATCTGCATAGTCCGGCCTTATATTTGACCTAAAGAAATTTGAAAATCTATTTTAAACTGAGGAAATCTAGAACATAATGCAGCATTCTTAGCAGGAAATCCAAATCTATGAAAAACTGGCCGGATTTATACTTTAATGTTTTTCACTGAGGTGAACCAGAAACAGGATCTTTGCCACACACCTTGAAATGAAATCTAAATTCTGATGTTATGCAGACCTGATCCTTAAAATACATCCTGTAAATGGTATCTTAGGTGTCACAATATCTAGGAAACAGTTACTATACATCAAAACAAAAATCCTCTGCTTTTTATTCAAGTAACACAGATCATTTTATGGCCCCGAACACCTCACTTTTTCATTCTCAAGCATTTTTTACACAGATTTTCAAGGAAGAGCACGTCACACAGTTTGAGAACCAACACATTAGAAAACGTGAGCAGCAAACTTGGGACGGTTAAGCCACAATCATGCAGCAATATAATGGATAACAAGAGCAATTTCAAAAGCAATTAGAGAGTATTTACTGGGTTTTGGCTAGTGTTTCTTAAATGAGTTTCCCAATGCCTACAGCTGTCACTACACAACATTAGTTTAACCAATAAAATAGAAGACCACTATTTACACTGCTAAAGTACACACTAGTGGCCAAGTTATCTCCACAGATCTAATTTATCTACAAAGCATTGGTCCATTGCTGTACGTATCTCTTTCTTTTAATCCTCCCTACTGATCCCTTTTAAAAGCAGCAATGTAACTTAAAGAAGACCCATTCATCGTTTTGTTGCACTGGTGACCGGTTGCAGGTTTATTTAAACATTATTAAGTAATCCATTCAAATCTTCTGACATTTTCCCCATTTCCAAGACTTGCCGGGGGGGGGGGGGGGGGGAGTTTATTACTGCTTTGTTTTCTTTTTTAATTCAATAACATCCTCAAACTATATTAAAAAAAAAATCAACTAGCTAACACTGTCAAAAATGGGAATACTGAAACACTAGGAGCATAACTTAACAGTAGGTAAGCTAGACTATGCAAGACAAAAAAATAGATTCAGTATGGATTAATATATTTTAAACTAAACTATTTATACTGGAATGTTTAGGATTCCATAAATCTCTGGTGTTTTTCTTGCTAAAGAGGTATAATGATGCATAAGAATTAAAACAGGAAAAAAAAATACAGAGGGTAAGAATGCCATAGTCTACAATACCCAAAAGAACAACCCCAGATGCTCTCAGGCACATCAAATTACCAGTTCAGCTATTATATTTATTCAGATATTTATTAGATAACCTTCATATTTATGTATTATAAGTAACTTTGAGACTAAAACATAGGGCAGCCACAAATTGCAGTGACGCATGAATATAGGTATGCATGCAAGCATCAATCTCTCCAGGAGTGACTGAAGGCTTATGAAAAAATATTTAAAGCAACTGTGTAAGTACTTAGTGTCAGAGAGGTCAGCCTTCCAACCTGCTTGCTGAAAATGAAACTGAACTCAAAAAGCAAATGGGATTTTGCTTTTATGCTTACAAATAATCTTACAATCAGCACTGTTTTAACCAGCTCAGTAATGTCTCTCTTTTGTGCTATGCATAACAAGATGCCAATACCACATCTAATAAAACCATGCACGGATACTACCCCATTCAGAGGAGGAAGGTACAAGTATCTGGATAAAGTTAATCTCCAAATGGAAGAACTTTAACAGAGGAACAATGTATTTTAGATTTTACACTCTGCAGGGCAAGGCCTGTATTCTACACCATGTTTGCAAAAGGACCAATTCTGCTAAAACCTCTCCTAAAAACTATGGACAATCCTGAAAGCTCTCTAGTACAAATAGCAGTACTTGCACTCTCCCAAAAAGCTGCTTTTTATATACTATTTGATTCAGACCAGAATAGCTTGCAAAACCATGTCAAAAGTATCAGCTTAACGTGCAGAGACTCATCAGATTTAAAAGCAAATCAAATTAAACTAACAACCTGGTCATTTTTCAAGGACAGAACTTCCACCCATTTCATTAGAACAGGATCAATCTTCAAAAATAATGAGCATAGTGTATGAACAGGAAAAATTAGTCTCACATGGTTAAACACAAACATACGACTATATAGCTTTCGTATGTAAGAAATTCTCTTACTTTCTTCTCTCAGGCTATCTTCCACAAAGATTCAAATTTATGTAAACCACTGAAAATATACCAGCTATTAACAGAACAAAAGACAATACACTGGATTCATTCCTCCTTACATCAAAAGTAATATCTGAGTGTTTTTATATTTTTATAAAGCCATTCAGTTTTATTTTTAAATTCTTAATAGAAAAATTTATTCTTGGGGGGCGAGGGGGGGATGCCCCAAAAGAAGAGTCATAAATTGGCAAATACAGTTATTCCTTCACAGAAGAGCTGCCACAAGAGCTTCCACCTCTTTTAAACATATGCTGTTTTATTCCACTTACGGATTAGATATTGGATTATAATGCCCTAAACAAGACAAGATTTATCCAGATGAACAGACTTACTTGCTAGGCTTCCTTCTGTATGCTAAAATTTAGATACATTTGTCCTACTTGTGTAGACAGGAATACAAACTGCAATAAACCTTTGCCCTATCTTGTCTGTTTTTACCTACAGGACGACCTAGTTTCATTCCAAGTATGCCTGGATTCTTAAGGATCATAAAAATACATCATAAAAAGTGAAATCTTCTAAGTTTAAGTCTCACAATGTTTTAGTTTAGTGACTTTAAGATTCTAAAGATTACTTTGATAAATTTTCTATCGAAAGACCTGTACTTTCTTCACCACCTACAAATCTTTCATACTCCCTATCAATTCACTGACATCCAACTTCATCTCTGTCCTTATGAAGATAGGCCTCCTGGCTGAGGCAAACTACCAAGACGGTCCTCTAAAATATCTATTTTTAAAGGACATGAGCCTGACTAGCTCTTTTAGGAGCATATGGCAACTGTTCATAAACCAAAGGGATTTTTTTTTGAATTTTGCTAGCCCGTCCGTCCATTGCTCAGAAGATAGCATTTTTCTTTCACTTTGCCCGAAGCCACATCACCCAGAAGGAAAAGCCTAACAATCCCTAACAATGAAAGCTTAGTGAATCAAAGGAGATGCCACTGAAGCACATCATCCATACATTAAATGAATTTGGAAGGGACTGGAGCCCACTCTGCATATCACAGAGATTCCTGCGCAGAGAGAGCAAGAAGCAAGAAGAGAAGAAACCCAACCTGCTGCCCAATCATTCTTCCTGTGCAGACTTAGAAGATACTTCCAAATAGTTGTCTTAAAATGACAATGCCATTACATTCATTGAGAAGTGCAACGTTTTAGTTTTCTTATGTCTCTTCCTTTCTACTACTTAATAATCATTCATCCTAATTGTCTCAGATTTGAGGTGAAACAGTAACAGGAATATGTTAGGTGTTTTCTTTCAGTTTACACATCAGAAAAATATATTTTCAAATTTGCGAGTTCATCACTGATTTCAAAGGGATCAGAATTTTACCCATTATCTCTTATGAGTCTCTTCAGAAATAAATAGTCTATTAAAAACATTAATATTTACATACATCCTTACAAGTTACTTCAAGCTGGGCAAGAAGGCATATCCCCTCTCTGCAGAAAGCTTTTTTTCTTTTTTTCTTTATTAATGTAAAAGCAAAGTTTCCAGTTGTTAATATTCTGATAAAGGCAGTAGAAAGAGAATAGTGCAAAACCAGAAATAACATTCTTACTTCAAAGACAGAGTACTGTAAAGTTATCACCATATGGAAAGATAATTAATTATATAATGAAACCCAGATAAAAATACAACAAAAATAAAGCAAATGTGAATCTACTGTGAACGGGGAGGTGGGAGAAAGGAAGCTTTCTATAAAAATAGGTATTACAGTGCTAACTGCGGCCAGGAAAACTCTTTCACATTCAAGCACCTGATCAGTCATGCTGCATTATGTCAAATCTGGCTCTGCTGTCACATTACATGTCACATCAGACTAGTCTGAGATAGCGTGAGATGATGCACTGTAGCAGTATATATCAAGTTGCAAGTCTTTTAAGGTAAGGTTTGAGACTTGATGAATAGATTTTGATATTTTACATGTCAATATATTACTTTTGAATAAATTTAAAATAATGCATCTACAGTATACGTATCTGATACCACACACAAGCTTCCAACTAGAGACAAACCACAGCTCATCTGAATCTGTCCATGCCCAAATACCCCAAAGACCATAGGAAATTTTTTGTCAACAAAACCTTTGACACTGAATATCGCATTCTTGGAATTTTTGTATATAGTAAAACACAAGGCCTTTGTAAAGCTGACAACTTTATAGGAAAAACAACAGTCACAGCATAATGCACAACTCTCCTCAGTCACTTCCAACCAAAAGAGAAGCTCTATTAGTTACAGCATTCAAGAGCTACGCTGATACTCTCAAAACACACATCAGAGCTCCAATAACAGGGTGAGAAAACATCACGCTTCTGCAACCTTCTTTTCCCTCCTACTTCCCTACATATAGTCATGTTCTGAGATGAAGGGAAAAAAAAAGAATATGAAGCCACTATTAATTTTACTTGAATATTAAGAATATTGTCTTTAGAAGGAAAATTTCCTGCGAGAAAAAGGGAACCTACACACAAGTGTTACAAAAAATCATATATATGCTTGAAAGAATTTCTGTGGCTAGTCTTAGGAAATACAATTTAGGACTTTGACTGGGTTCCTTCTCCATCAGGCACAGTAGAACAGCTCCCTGAAAGACTCCTTGGCACTCCTACCACCACAAGCTTTACTATGGAGTGCCCCAGGCTTACCACGAAGGAAGTGTGTTACTCCTCCCTGCTTTTGAACCATCTTGGTGAGGGGCAGGAACAGGAAGTCACCCATATGTCAGGAATACTTAATCTGAGGTAAATAATGAGAATGTGATTCTCATTTTATAGCAAAACACTGTCTCTTATTTTTACTAGCAATACTGGGAGTCGGAACTAGTTTCCTTTCTTCCCCCTTCTCCTTTTTCCCCCGGCTGTTACAGCTCCTTTAGTCTAGCAGGGACACAACGTCAGGATACAGAAACACAGTGCACCTGCAACCAGGAGAATCGGTCCAACTCTCCGCTCCATTCAGCCGCAGAGTTTTGGTAAGGGACAGCCAGGAATGCCTGCTCCTGCACACCATGCTACCCAGATTTACTCCAGGCACCACAGTGACATCCTTGGGCTGCCCCTCAGCCTTCTCAGTAAATCTTCCTCTTTCCAACTTACTTGCAGAATATTAGTCCCACAGGGACCAATTCACTGCTACACCAGCAGCCCAGAGAGCTCGTACGCTCGTCTTGCTATTCCTCATCACCTGGATGCAGGATTCCTTGTCTCTGCATCAGCCACCTGAGCCACCATTCAAGGATCAGACCAGCCATCATCTTCAGTGAATCCTGCACCTCCAAACAAATCTTTTCTCTATAAAGTTTGCAGAATCCAGTGTAGTAAAGAGTTATCCAGGTATCTCACACGATTTTTTGCTGACATCGTGCTTATGAAAGTTCCCCTTTAAAAATACTTTCCAAATTTGCAGTGTCACTTCTTTTTTTTGAATCTTACATCTCAGAAGAATAAACTGTTGCACAGGCCACTCTGTCCTCAACCACTCATCTAATACAACACCTTTACAAATGGTGTCAGAAAGCATCTCGTTTTCAACAGTCACCCTCAAGCTTTTGCAATTAGAGTTCCTGCCAGGAACAGTCTCCACCTAGATGAATGGCAGGACTGGCCACAGAGAATGCTACAGACAGTTCAAAATTATCTTGTCAGATGGACACACATCTATGTACCCATCCCCATGCCTAAACAATAAGGAATAAATTCTCTGCACTATCCTACCTCAAAATAAAAAATATTGTATATATGAATAAAAGGCAACAGCTTAAAGTATAATTTATTACTAATTTCCTATAGCAGATGAAATAACAGTTCAAAAAGTTGATGTAACTTTTAACTTTCAGACACACGTCATAATAAAAACACTAATGCTGAAGTCAAAATAGTGATGAACCTCAGCAATTCAGTGCAAGTTCTGTACCTCATTTTACAAAACTGAATTTTGACCATTTCAGCTCTAAAACGTTTCCAAGATGCATACCACAATGAAAAATGTAACATCAATAAAACATTGATATCAAATGACTTAGACGGGATGCGCTACTGGCATTCCTTAACTTAACCAAAACCATATTCTGACAACAAACATTAAGATGAGAATGCATTTCAATAGCACACAATATGTATTTGGCTACCACATAGCAACAGTTTAATTTTTTTATTGGCAAACTTACATTTATGTTTGTTTTCCACAAGAAAAAACTGTAAGTACCACCTTTCACAACAGGAGGTTGGATTAAACAAATGAATTGTAATTTCTGCAGTGTGCTAGGCACAAATATGCTTTCCTTTACGATAGATTTAACTTTCTCTACATAGTTAAAGCTTATGAAATAAATTGCACTGGGAAAACTACTAAACTTTCAGCCCCAACATTCCATCTTATCTTTCTCCAGAATGAACTATACTAAATATGTAATTACTATTGATAATGTATCCCAAGAGACTAAATAAACAAAAGGCTAAAGGATAGTTTACTATAGCTTCTTCTTCCCATTTTCCCACTTGGCGAGTAAGCGCATCAAAATCCCAGCCTTCTTTTTTCAGAAAAGATGTATTTCTGAAGATATAAATGATCAAAAATCCTTATTTCAGAAACTCTAACATACTAAATATGTCTTCCCTTGGATGTTTTACTTCTATTGGAGATTTTCAAAGGAACAGTTGCCTTTCAGGTGTTTCAGTATTAGCCTTACAGACTTGAAGAACTATTGTCTCAAGTTTGTCTTGCACGGGCAAATTAATGAAAGCCTGCCGGCTGCCTACAAATCTACAAAATATATAGTTAAGGAATAAAATAAAAATTTGCCCTGATTAACTTAATTAAATTCTTAAAGCAAATTTAAATTTTCAGTAAGAAATGGATGAAATGCAAATAACATGGCCTGCACTGAAAGACAGCACACAGAAGAGAAAATACGGGATTATAAAATGCAAACAGTAGGAACAACTAGAGTCTGGAGTCTTTGGCCTCCTGGTTATGGGTGTCAGTCTCATAATACGGCACTAGTGACAAGAAGATACCCAGAAGCAGAGAGAGCCTGAAGTCTAGCATCTTGTGGCTTCACGTTCTGCAAGGAGTTAAAGGGAGGAGGCTAGGGACAGAGTGCAAAGGGGGGGGGGGGGAGACACACCTCACTCTTATTCTGAATCCATTTACTATTACCTTTATCAGTACCAGTTCAAAATCAATCTGCCTGCTAGGTCCAATGTTGTTCTCCACTAGTGACTAGTTCTTCTTTCTCTCTGTATTTAAGGACCATTTCTTTTAATTGCTTCCTTGGCAGCTTTTCAATACTAGCTAGAATTCAGCAATTAAGACCTGTGCAGATTCCCACCTCTCCAGGTCAAGGCCACTGTGAAGGTGTTGCTCAGACCCATTACAAACATTTCAATTAATGTTGAAAAATTGCTTCTCTGGAGTACTTAATTAACAACTCAACTTCTTCCTCACAGACTTTAAGTAATTTCAATCTAATTAAACTGGAAGGGAAAATGTATTATAGAAGCAAACCTGAAAAACATGTGATATCCCTCAGACACATGCACATCACACTTCCCCCATGCAAAGTACATATGTGTTTAATTGCAGGAATCATAGCACATATAGTTGAAAAAGTAAAGAACAAATACTCCACAGTCAAAGGTAAATGCAGAAGTAATCCTTTGCAAATGGATCAAGAAAGGTCCTCTGAAAAGTGAGGTAGCTGCAGAACAAGACAGGATTTCAACAAGAGCAGGCACTGACCCTAGACACTTGAGCACATAGTCTCTTCTGTTAAAAATACAGAGAAAGCAGCAGCAATATAAACACTGACCGAATCTAGCCATTATTCTCAGGGGACAGATGATAAACCTCATAGGTGTCATTTAAGTCCAGAGATGTTCCTCCAGACAGTCATAGCTCAGTGGGACCGGCAGCTTAGAGAGAGGAGGAAGAGCCTCCCCTTCACGCAGCCGCGCTCCCCCAAGCTGCTCTTCTCTCTCGGTGTGACCTAGCACAGCAGCGAGCGCCCCGACACGGGCGCCTGCACACGGAGAGCTGGCTGCCCGCAGAGTCACCTGTCCTGCGTACCAGGACCGTGAGACAGCTGCTCCTTCCAAAGGACTGAAAGTTTTGCCCCAAAAGGGAAAAACATGCTAGGAAGTTCTAACAGTACATCTCAATTTCTTTTTTTTGACTCAATTTTACAGAAATGCTATTCAGGTTAGGTTCTGAAGTTCCTTTTCCCATATCAACCACTTCAATAAATACAGTTATGCCAAAAGAAATTACAAAGGACTTGGTTGTACGTAGCTCTTTGCATATAAAAAAACATACCGTAACTTTAAAAGGATATTAAAAGTATACTATATTTTAAACTGAGTAGCCTTTTTACTTGATTAAAACCTGGTTTCAGAGAATCATAGTTAAGGTACGCCCACCTGTGAGCACAGAAGCATAAAAAATAAGCAGGTGCATGAAGCATCAGGTAAGGAGTGTGTAGTGAATTGCAACTGTTTTAAGTATTAAAAGAAGAAATACTACAGGGAGCTCAGATAAAGCTCAATACCTTGAACTCTCCTCAACTCTCAACCTTGAGTAAGACCTTTGCATTTCGAGCTCTGTTGTTATTCTGCACTCCATGTTATGCTTATAATAATTTAAAATGTTCCAAATAGAACTGCTGAGAACTGAGGACACTGAGCTGACACCCTGAGCACGAACCGCTAAAGAACACTTTAGAGCGTATGTGACACGAAATCTGATGCTGTAGTCATGCCCTCTTTCTATAAAGGCAGCAGCACAGGTTAATATCTAAGGACACTAGAAATTTTCATTTTTACTTAATGTTGCGATATTTGATATCACTGCAGGAAATGCATCAATATACCCAGATCTGCCATAACTATTTCTAAGCTGTTAACTCTTGACAGAAATGATTTTCAAAAGGAAACATCCTAACTTAAACTTTATATTTTGTTACCAAAGTGACCTGCTTTCAAAATTTTAAGCACCTTGGAAGTTAGCCATGACAACTAGATACTAAGCACGTCAGAAAATCTTGGAAAGTTTCATTAAGCAATAAAATATAGATAACACTAGTCATATTGCCTAATGTTTTAACTTTTGCTGTTCATGTTGTTACTTACGAAACAGAAAACCACGTATCCTACTGTCAAAAACAAACAAGACAGAAAGCTTTCAGACAAACTTCATACAAAGAGCTGCATGAAAAGTTGGTCCCAAGGGACATCCAAGTGCTCTGACATGCAGCAGACTTCCCTTGGAAGCACGCTGCCATCAAGCAGCAGCAGCAGCAGCCACCTTACATTTGCACCATCCTTTCCTTCCTTTTGCTCTGTGCAACATTCTTCATTTCAACTGATCTTTTCGTACAATATTCTCTCATTTGACAGTAAGGCATTTGTGTAATAAAATAACCGAATGCGAGTGTAGGTACATAAATACAAATAAGTGATGCTTTTTGGATCATTACAAGGATTTTTAGATTTACTGTAAAAAGGATAAGAAAGGAAACAGTATTCTAAAAGGGTATTCTCCCTAGAGACAGATGATGCCATTTCACAAAGGGCAATTTTCAGCTTCTTTTCCACCTTCTCTTCTCAAAGAGCAATGCTGATTACTTGCAGCTAATTCATTTTCTGTTCCAGCTAGGCTGTTATATTTCAGAACCATCTTTGAAGATGCTATTTACTGAATTAATCAATCAATCAATTCTCCATATGCAAATTCTCCATATGCAAACACTCAAACATTCTTGGTTTGTCACATCAAAGAGTCTCCATCAAGAAGACATGTTGTATAATTAAATTAACCATATCACAAGTAAATTGTGCTTTTGATCAAGAACGCACAATTCACTTCTAAGACTTTGCTAGGAAATTTGCTTATTTGATCATATGATGAGTGGCTTTTTTGAGATCAAGGAGATTATCATGTTAACTTTTTGGAAACGTAGTGCATTGTTTCAAACAAGTTAATGGCTCTCCTTTGTCCTTATCAGCCTATTTCCATAAAAACTATGGGAAATGAGTTGCTTTGAGCTAATTTATTCATATGTAACATTTATAGAGAGCAACACCTGACAGGAACAAAGCTCTGTCACACTTTAGTTTTTATAAATCAAAAGCATCAATACTTTATATACTTACTCTAATCATTCACTGGCTGACTCTTATTTCTGAAAGCTATGTAAATTTGGATCTGTAAGAGTAATTATAACTTGCTCACCTTGATAAATGTGAAGTAAATGTCTTACCATAGATTTACACTTAGCCAAAGATAAACGTCTATGTTTGAGTAAAAATAATGTAAAAGTAGGGGATGTGTATGGCCATAAACCTCTATGTTACTGGACAAACACCTAAATCTGCTGACCAGAGACAAAAAAAAAAAAAAAAAAAGTAGCATTGGCTTGCAGGGAGAAACTAGGGCATCTGTTCATATAATTTAAGCATCAGGACATACATGTAATGCAACATTACATGTTTAGAGACTGAAAAAACCTAATATCTTATGCAAAAGCAGTATTTAATAAATAATACTTTTACTGGTACTTTACTTTTATGATGTGATGCCATGACAAACTTATTTCATGTTGACCCTGAATTTTAAGAAATACTTACTAGTTTTCATAGTAATATGCCCCACATGCTATAAAATTGTATAATTACAGAAAACATAAGGACTGGGAAATCTTTTATTTTTGTTAACCAGAAGACCAAAGTATATTTATTATCTCCAAGTGTTTATGCATACAGTTTTCATAAATTCTCTTTTGCTTTCACATTCTATGCTATTCTTACACTATGTTCTTAATCACACATAGAATCTCCACATGGTTCTTGCTGTCTGAAATAATCTACAAAAACCATGTAATTACAAATATATTGGGAATGGCAGCTTGTAAACCTAAAAACCAACCATAATCATAGCAAAGACCATTATTCTTTGGTATGACACAAATTTGGCATTCATTCTTGCAGTACTGAAATATTTATACTGATTGAGAAACCAAGGCACACCTTTATTTATTGTTTTAGTAACCTGTGTGAGGTTGTTACAAGTGAAACACCCTTCCAGGCTGTTTGAAAAATGCAGCAGATACCTAAGGCTTTTAAAATGCTCTGATAAGAAAGCTTTAATTTAATATGTCAATGTTCAATATGTCAGAGCTCAAATATTCTCACAGAAGGAGTCTTAATGCATATGCATTATTAATGCAGTATCTGAGGGAACAGATCTATTTGAGCTGAATCTGACCAATGTCATTAGTCGCAGAGTGCAAAGCAAATTTGGAAATAGATATGATAATCGGTAAGAGAAGAATTTTCACCTACCCTGTGTCTTGTACTTAAAAATCTAGAAAATCAGTGAGTTCTATCTACAAGGTATATAGCTTGCCTAATCTAAAATGTGATACACACACTTCTCAGGTTTGAGAATCAGTGAATCTCAGGATTATTTCCTTTCAATCAGATATGCTCGGCTTCCCTTGAGTTAGAGAATTTGCACTGATGCCTAATTGAAAGGAAGCATTTTCAAAAACAGACTAGATTGTACCTGAACTGCTGCACAAACTGTATAGCAACCTAGAAACATAATATAGGTCAGTTAAAATTAACACACTTTTTAAAATTTTTTTGAGGGCTGTGCAGCTTTCACATCTGAAATCACTTTTATTTGGATATAAAACTAAAAGAAAAAATTTTTATTTCAGATTCATTAACTCTCTACATGAGGACAATTAATGTATACCCCAATCACTACAGTGGCCACGTGTTTCCCATTGATGTTTAAGACATGGCTGATCAGACATGATGACAACGCTGAAATTTCAACAACGTCAAAGCAGAAAATACAATCATAGTACTTCCAAAGGTGAAATTTTAACTAAGTACATTAAAAACAGTCTTTTCTTTGCCTGCAAGATGGTTTCATGCACTTTTTAATTGGTGAAAGAGTTGTGGACTAAAGCCTTATTAATAAGTGTGTTACAACAGTGTTACATGAGGCTCTGCAATACTGGTCTGCGCATCCTGAAATCCAGCAGTACTCAACTCAGCTAGACAAGGCCCTGAGGAACCTTAGCCCTGCTTCGGGAAGGAGACTGGAGCAGGCAACCTCCATCCAACTTAAGTTTTTCTGTAATTCTATTTTAAATTGCATTTTTGTATAACATGTTCCTATCTAGGAAAATAGATTGAAGCCAAGTTTGCTGAAGGCAATGTTTAGAGTAGATTAGGAAGCACAGTGAGAAATGAGAGAAAGACCTAATTAAATTAGCAAACTGGACATCACGAAGACAAACTAAATTCAGCACAGATCAGCATAAGATATGGCATACTGTATTACACTAATGGATTCAGCTATTAAGTCAGTGTGAAAATCCAATATGCAGCCTTCCAAGGAAAAGGTCTTGCTGCCATTGTGAGCAGCACAACACACACCTGCACCACGCTCTACAGCGACCAAGAAATATGAACGAACTATGCACAAAGAAATATTTAGCTGATGGAAGCAAAAGTGTAGTGTGAAAATGAGTCAGACTGATATCTTTTCTTTCAGTATTTATTCTATTATTTATTATCCATTATTATTATCTCACAATGAAATAAAAAAGAATTACAAAAGAGTACAGTGATGAGGAGAAAAGAAGTTGCCATATAATAAGAAATTAAGCTTGATAATTAGTTGGCTAAGTAGTTCCAAAGACAAAGGAATATAATTGTGGTATATACACTTACACAATAGAGAAAGACAACTTCAAGTTTCATAACTCACAATAAGCAGAACGAAACAAGAATATATATTATCAACCTAACATCATCAAGTAGCTTTTTCTTTTAATGAAGAATGGTTAGCATAAAATTCATTGACACACATATTAGCCAGAAGTTTTTTAAAATAAGCATTTGTAAAATATGAAAAGCACCTGTAGGAGAATTTTTCAGAAAAACAACACCAAATCAACTCTCCTACCCTATAGGATAAGCTGAATGATAACATAAAAGTATCAAGGATTATGTATAAATTGTAGGTGTATTATGGGACATTAAATATTTGTTCTGGTTGTTTTTAATAGAGGAGAAAAGAGAGAAGATTAGATGGGACATTTTATTAAAAAATATCTAATAAAATAGTGTCTCACACTCTTATGATCAGTTTTTGAGGTTTTTAATGACTTATTTACAGCAAATAAACAGTGCATGTTATCGCATTGCTGACAAACTTTATACGTTGTGTTTCTAACAAGTGTGTAGTACTTTGGCTGAACACTTCTATTATCATCTTAAAAATGGAACGACTGCATTTTAACGAGTGTTATTTGACATGCTAGATCAAATATAAGCATTCCACTCCTGGTATAGTACTTTGGAGCACTACCTTTAAAAAGGTGCTTAGCTAGGTATTTCACTATAAGCTAATCTGTTATTATGAACAGAGGTCCCAGAACAAGAGAGCAACTGCTCAAATTAACTACAACTGCTGTTCAGTAGCGCTACTCTTTGGAGACGAAGAGCAGTTATGTTCTCGCTGCGCATGCAAAACTCCCATCACCATCCGTGAGAGCGAGCAGACATACCAAGAGAAAACTAATGCCTTTATAATATGAAGGCTCCTGTTAAAACATATTCCCCTGGCCTTTGCCAGTTAGCTTTACAAAAACCTCTCAAATTCATCAGGCTCAGTTTTACAGAAGTTTCAACTGCCAGAGCCCGACTGCAATGTTAACTGTGCTGTCCCAATGTCATACTTCATTTTAGTGTCATCTAGAAAATCGAGTGCTCTAAAATAACTGCCAGTTTTGAAGGCTACACACAATACATTAAAAAACAAACAACAACAACAAAAAAAAGGGCAGGAGAAGCTGAGTCAGCCTTGACTTCAGAGATTAGTGAGAATAGGTCACCAGCCTCAAATTCAGTGCAGCAAGCGCTAGTCTGTCGTTGTCACTGAGGATGCAGTCTTTGTACAGGGCCCATTACAAATCCGCAAGAAATTCTTAGCAGAAATAAAAATTAGGTGCTTTGGTATTGCCTATTTTTCTAAATTGAACAATAGTCTCAGGAAAACAGCAAATACTTACTGTAGCAGCAGAAGTGCCATATGAATAAAAACAGTTTACTCCATTTCTTACAAAGAGGAGACCATCATTCCCATCTTCCCACGTGACCGAACTCAGCATAAACTACAATAACGACGGAGCTGGCCAAGAGGCCGAGTATCTTCACAGGTCTGCGAAACTAGTTTTCTCTCTAAACACAAAGCAGTTACTAGTCTGAAAAGGGCACCAGCATCCCCTGCTTTGTCACTTTGAAGCTTTTCCAAACCGCGTGGGGCTGATCTATTCCTGCCCTCCGCATTCCAACCAAGCCCAGCCAGCAAAGCGGTGCTCTTCTCCTTCACACTGCATCAGTAACGTACACATCTCCCTATCCAGGGACAAAGTCTTGTCTCAGTTACACCACTGTAGCACAGGAGCAGTTTGACTGACTTTGGTAGATTTAGGACTTGTCTACACTGAAAAGTTCTTAAACGGGATTTTACCAAGATACATTTAAAGGTTCAGGAAGCAAAGCAAGGCATCTCTACACCAGGTGCCTTTTCAGAAATGTAACCATAACCACTGTCATTCTTACACTGATATAACCATCTAACTACCTAAAAAACAAACAAACAAACTATAGCCTAACATAGTTATGTCAATAAAACTGCTCTAGTGAAAACAAGCCTTATTCTTAATTTAAAAAAATAAAAAATGAGATCCTGATTTGTTCCCTTGTTATGTTCCTAGAGTAACACTTGCACAGACCTAATTTCATACAGAATGCTATTCCAAAGGCAATGAAACCACACTGAGATTTCTGTCGGGAATTCAGTAAACAACATCATTTCCGATAATCAAGTAAGAATCCAATTCACCCCTTGTCAACTGTGTAGTGCAGTCTTAGTAAAATTTTAAAGCAATCAGAAATATTTTGCCTGTAAACACAGCAATTATAATTGAGTATGATGAACAGCAGCATCATTTTAATCATGGCTACTTTTCAGAGCAGAGTGACACCAGAATAGATAACCTACACAATAGGCAACGAGACCCCCGAAAACCACAAATCAAACCAACCAACCTATTGTGCAAAACAACTTTGTTTATTCCCAAATACAAACTCTTGTGCCTCGACACACATAAGAATGTAATTATTGCTATATACACTGGGGTATGTTTGGGGAAATCCATCTCGGGAGAAAGCTGCTGAAGGAAATATGCTATAAAGCCAAACCATGCAACAGGAGAGGAAAAAGAAAACTATAAAAGCTTTCTTTTAAAACATTCTTTTAAGTCCCATTTGTTATAAATATAAGGGAACCAAAGCATTGACTAATGTGAATAATGCACTACATGACATTACATCTCAGCCCTACTGACACAGTTCAGCCCTGACCTGCAGCAACCTGCTATTCCAGCTCCCGCGTCTCACGCAGGAGGAGGTTAAACCAGGGAAACGGCTTCACAAGATGGACAAACGTCCATGAAAGACAAGGCTGACACCACCAGTCTCACTTTCAACAACAAACTCCACCTGCCCAAGCTGAAAGAGTAGCACATTAACTCGTCGGACCTTTGGGTCCCCTCTGTTCTGCTCCCCTTGGACGACCGGCGACAGGAGATCAGTAAATCACCGCCAGTCGAAGCGCACCTCTGAACAGCACCGAGCACCCACTGAGGCCTAACGCTTTGTAAGCACGGGCAATGGCACTCACCTTGCAGGCACAGGGGGAAAATGTTTAAAAATCACCAAAACTTGCATTCAAACACCCACAAACAGAAAATAAAGGCAATTATAGCATGAACACCCTGGTATTTGAAGTGATAAGAGGGTATTGCAGATGGGCCTAACAGTTAGGAAAAAGTCTGGGAAAGGCTATAAGAAAGAGACTCAGGAAAAAAAATAAAATAAAATAAAAAGGGGGTGGGGGAGAAGCGTTTTGCAGAGGTGCGGCTGTTGTCTGGGAGGATAGATGTGGGGGGAGAGGGAGGACAGCTATGTGGGGTGCCAGCCGTTCACAAAACTGGGAGCTGCAGAAGGAGCAGGTATCCCTGACACACAAGCGATGGGGAAGTCCTCAAAAACACAGAGGACATGAAGCAAAGGTGAGTGGGCATGAAAACAGGCCTGCGGAGAATCATAAAAGCATTTGGGTATTGCTGAGGACAAGCTCCCAGGAAAACACATAGCTCCTACTGCTCTCAGTAACTCCTTGGCTGATTTTTCCCTCCCCCCTGCTTCTCCTCAGGGTCAGGGGAGGAGGCTTGAAGAGTGATCAATAGCTGTAATGTTAAAGCTGATAAATCTGGGTTCCTCATGCTTTTCAAACACAATTTATCTATACTTAAATAAATATCAATAATGGCACTACAGGAAGTGCAGCAGGGAGAGCATGGAGACAGAAAGATAGGAAAAGGCAAAGTACTTTATTTCCTGCGCCCATATAAATAAAAGCCTCTTTCCATCCCCCCCCACCATGTTACCCAGAAATTGTTGCCAAAACACATCATTTCTGTCTTTGCTATAATGAGCAAGATGGGAGCCTTGGGTAGAGGACCTCACAGTATCTGTCCAACCCGGGCTCTCCTCCTTTATATTTTCATTTAAATCATTAACACTCATCAAACTAAAGTTTTAAAGGAATATATATACATATAGGTTATAAATGAGTTTCAGTCATATCAGCCCTTTATAGCCCGCTTACCCCTTTTTTCCCAATCCACATTCCTTTACAATCACACCTAAAACAACCTTTATTAATGTTGTCTCTCTATTTTCACTGGGAATATCTCACTCCCCCCCACACACCTTTTTTTTTTTTTTTAAATAAAGCAAAGCATCTCCTTATTACCCGACTCCTTTGTTCACATATTTTAAATTTAATCAGAATACTTGAGGTGTCAATGTTTGCCTTTCCAACAAGAATCAGAAATGGAAGCAAAGCTGATGCTGCATAACAATAACGTAATCTGCAGTGCTGCATCTGAACAACTTACTTTAAGAAGTCTAAAACAGTCATGCCTCTTAGTTTAAAATTAACCAAGGAAATCAGCCTTTTGAAATCACGGGTAATAAAGCAAACAACTTGATCCAAATACTAAACTGTAAGTTAGTTAAAAGACACTAGGAAAGAAGCTAGCATCCCCTTTCTTAAATCATCAGCATCATCTCAAAAATGCAATTAACCAACATAAAAATGAGGGAAAAGTCACTATTATGTTAAATATTTATTGCTAAAACAATATTCTCCCGGTTGCTGCAGACTGTATTACTAAAACAGTCTTTGAAGTTAAGGCAGAATGTTAAAACATAGCCTAGAGTGCCCTCTTTCTTTTCCAAGAGGAGTTTCAGGGAAGTGTTATGCCTACTGAAGATATCAGCTATGAGCTTTGTTTTCACAAAGTCAAATAAAACAATTTAGTAGGGTGTATAAAAATTAAAATTTAAAATATGAAAGCAATGCTGCATACTCTTAGACTGGTGATGAAGGTGATTTTACTTTGACAAAAATATACTTACAGGGCCATCTGAAACTGTTCAAGCCACTTTTTCTTCAGATCTTTAGTTTTACAATAAACTTCTAATCCATTTTGACCTTGGATATGAATGAGGTAGAAGCCATAAGACCACTGCATAAAAAGACCAGCAATACACAGATCAGCACCTCAACAATTATGCAAAAGAGAAGCAATTCTAGGTTCCTTAATATAAATCCTGATTTTGGAAACACTGAGACCACATTATTGTGTAATTCTGTTCACTTGGGAATGGCTTACTCAAACATTTTAATCATGTCAAAATAAGCAAAGTTGAAATCCTTAAACAGTCATTTCAAATAACAATCAGCTTACGTTTAATACATAAAACTTTGTAAATAAATTTTATATACCTTTCATGAACTCCTGCAAAATTTTTCTGATTGTTGCCAAAAATGCATATTTTATATGAATTAGTAACAGATATTCACCTTTTTATTTTCTTTATCAGTAGTAGGGTTATTTGTAATTTTGTATTTCTGAAGATCTATTATTTCCTTCATTTCATAATTATCACCTCTCCGTTTGCAAACAATTACAGCTAGATCAAACAAGAAGATATGCCTATGAAAATACAACATAAAAAGGGTTAAAAACACTTTGGAAAGCCAACACCCAAAGCCCTCTAAGTGCCACAGGCAATTAAAATACTGGATAACAAAACAAGAAACACTTAAAGTATTCTTGCAAGAGGTTCACAGAGACTTAGATGATCCTAGATGATAATGTAATGGCTAACTTGCCATGCATCACCTTGCAAATTTACTTTCTTAACATTGATAGGCTCTGTGATTGCGCAGTGAAAGGAAAAGCACTCTCAGGAATCATTTAACTGACCACAGATTTAAAAAGACAGATTTACTCTGCAGGCGTTTTAATAGCAAACATCAGAACTCATGCCATCACCTGTCTTGCCTTGCACGTTTGTCTAATGTAGTTATCCTTATCTCCCCATCACCTTGTGGTCTTCCATACTGTAACAGGGAATGGTTCTGTAAACAAAAGGAATACACATGGCTCAACATAGCAGAAGTAGTAAAAGGTTGACACAAAGCTAGGACCACTCCTTTTACCCCAAAAAGGACTTTTCAGGTCTAAACAAACACACAAACAAACAAAAAACCCCACATCCTTATTTCACTATCATGTAAACTAAATTTGATAAACCATCAGTACACATGACATTTTCCTCTTCCGAGGGGCAAATTTTTCCCATTTTAAAAACACCTGGAGCACTATACAAATAATATTTAAATACACAAATACATTTAACTGTACACAGCCCCCCAAAATAGTGAGCAGGAATATCTGTACTTAAATACATATACCGTTCTAAACCAACCAAAGCATACATACCCAAGAGTACTGTAACTGCATATGAAATGGGAAAAAAATATGTCTATCAATATACTTGATCAGAATTGAATTGAAAACTATATAAGCAAGAAATATCACATACCAAATTCTCTATTGATAGTTGAAATTGTCTAATTTCACGGAGTGTTTCATTATCTCTCTTCACTTCATTTACATACTGAGCCAAGTCCTAGAGCATCAACAGGAAAAGGGAGAAAAGCTTTTCTGTAACAGATCACTTAATATATTATTTCTGTCTTTGTCTTATCTGCACATTTAGTCATTTTTTAAGAAGTTATCTTTAATGTTCAAGAATTACCAGTATGTATGCCTAAATAAAAAGCAAAAACACCCTCTGCACATTCTATATCATATTTACAGCTTTCTTCATATCTTTTCAATCACAAATTCAGTAGCAAGAAATAGGAAAACATGCAATAAATTGTAAAAGAGGGCTGACTTTTTCTGGATTTGGTTAATGTCTTATTTTCAAGACTAAACTTGGAAGTGTAATTTATATAGTGCACAGTCTGAAAAAGCATTCAACGACATCCAATACCAGAGAACAAAGAGCAAATACTGCATATAGAATACATATATAACACTGCTCAAAAGCAGCATATAGAGTGTAAACACACCATGTGCCTGTGTGTACATAAGGAGGGAGAGAAGCAGCTGCCACCCAGTAGTAGTATCTTGCTCTTACTGTTGTATAGCAAAGAAAAGCTATTACACAGCAGATTTTAAAGGGGCTTTTAATGGGGTATACACTACCTGAAGTCACAGGTTGAGATCATTATTGTCCCCTTCACCAGCACACATACTGTACACATTTCACTGATGCCTTTAAAACCATCTGAACATGCTTGAGTAATAGTGACAATTTGCTGGGGCTTCTCTGTTTATGGTTAGAGACTAGGAGGGAGCAGGAGTGGTAATTGGTAAGGTCAGGGATGCCAAGAGCAGCAGTTGGAAAAGACATTCTGATCTTCACAACTTGCTTTAACAGTATCTTTCAATATGGTCACAAATTTGGAGGGTGGGAAAAGGATACTTCTTCCCAAGATGTTTTTATGAGAACCTAAGAATAGCTGAAATCATTCTACTAGCTTCCAAAATGGATCCAAGTGACATTCACATCAGTCTTTAATGAGTTGGTGTAAAAATTAAGTAATCTCTTCTCTTGCTGCTAAAAGAAAGCTGACAGTATAATCCTCCCTAGAATTTTCATTCTGGGGGGCAGTAAAAATTACTCAGTTCCACTTTGTTAGCAGCTTTTCCCAAAGACTTTTTATTTTTCTAGCAGACGCACCAAGGGCTTTAGAAGCAACATACCTATGCTGCATGGTTACTGCTACTGTGCTGGCAGAGATTATTATAAGATAATACAGTAAGCTGGGAGGGAAACGCTGCTGTGAGGTTCCTTTTGTAACTGCAGACACAAGCCTTAATAAGAGTTGCTAATTTCCGTAAATTCTATTTATTTTGTTTTCATTGGCTAGTCATGTCTCCTGCCAGCCAGGACATAACTGCCCCAGCCTCTTGGGCAAGAGATTTCTTAATCGTTCATTAATTTTCAGTCCAACAACAACAACAAGAAAGAAAAAGCAGGGAAAAAAACAAAAGGGAGGAAGAAGGAAAAAGAAAAAAAGAAAAAAGAGAAAAAGGAAAAAAGGAAAAAAAAGAAAATGTATAAAAGACCAAAGAGGGTTATACTAGCCACTTCCCAGCCACCGACACTTATGGCTTGCCGCTAGGGAAGAGCCTCTGCTTCACATAGGAAGCGGCGCTGTGCCACCCCCACTTCAGGCATCTCTGCCTGGGAGCCAAGAGCCTCATTTTTCCAGACTGGAAGCCTTTTTAACCCCACCAGGTGCAAAAAAGGCACTTTGGCCCATTCCCAGCACCTGCCCTGCATTTTTGCAGGCAGAAGGACAGCTGCTCTTCCCGGTCCTGACGGTTCTGCTTCCTGCAGACCTCTGCTGTAACCATCACCGTGGCTCTCTGCATTCACTACACAGAACCAGATGACACAAAAGGAGCCAAAATCCTCATTTGTGAGCTCGTCTGTATTGCAGGCACCCACGGCAGACAGTGGCATAAGACAAGATGGCTGTGTGACCCAAAACTCATCCAGTCTGACTTCAGCATTTTCCAGGGACTGTACAGATTGCAACAGAAGGAGCTATGGCCTGTGCTGTGCTGGCTTCCTGCCACACTGTGCAGGGGGATACATAATGTATTACCTTACACATAAAGCACTACTGCTATTCTACAAAGCATCCGTTTCTACCACTTGCAGGTGAGTGCACGGTGACAGGTACCGTACCTCAGGAAAGATACTCCCGCCTTCCAGGCCAGAGCCACCGAGACCATACCAAGAAGTCAAAAGAAAAGTCTTGTAAAGAAAGGTAACTGTCCTCATCTCACTGGGAAACCACTGACCTTGCCTACAACTGCCTCACAGTAGTGGATGTATTCTAAGTTGTGGAGAAACGAGACCAGCATTACTGAAGCACGCCTTTTGCACCTCTTCATATGAGAGCAAACCAACACCGAAATAAAGAGAAACGGGACAGCTCCGTTTCGGAAACACTGCAGCTCAGAAAACTGCTAAACTTGCTCCCATACTTGGGCAAAGCCTTCAACTATGTACTTGCCCTAGCGTACTCACAAAGCTCACTGAACTATGAAAACTGTTTGACCTGTTGTGAAAAACGTTACCTCCGCCAGGAAATACAGTTGTGAACCACCTTTTTAACTGGCAGCATAGATATAAATACTTGTCACAAATACTCACCTTCATTGCATCAAGTGCCAGTTTTAGATTCGCCTTCTCCGCGGGATCAGTAGTATGTTTTACCAGCTCCTGTTGACAGAGTAGTTACAACTTGTCACCCACTGGCTGCCATTTTACAAATTGAAGTTACTATCACTCACCCACAAAAAAAATCGCCAATTTCACCTTAAACAGATAGCACAGCCCAAGAATTCACATTTTCTCCCCTATAGTGACCTATAGAGCCTATAACTTACTAGGGACTACTGCAAACAGATAATTGGCAAGTGCTTAAGAATGGCTGCGACATAGCCTAAAGACTGATTTTAGCTAGTAATGAAAAATCATTAAAAGCTAATTTGGTCTGTCTAGCACTTAAAACTCACCCATCAGATCATTACTGTATGTGCATGTTGAAAGCACAGGTAAACACTTAAGTTCATTTGCACATTCCTCCACAACGTATAACCCTATTGCAAAGCATGCATTTGTCTGCAGAGAGGAATGTATACCGGCAATAAAACCTCAGCTAAACTGCGCAGCTGTCTAAAAGAAGCCACTGTCGCATTACGCTTAAGATCAGGCTGACTCAGAAGACATATTTAAATCACATGTAAATGGTGAAAGACGTTTTTTAGTTACTTCCCGTGTGGAAAATTAAAGGGCTTTTTTGTTTTTCTGACATGGAAAAGTAACCTTTTAGGGAAACAGGTTGTTATTTCTTTATAATCTGAGAAGAAAATTATTCATTTCAGCTAATGTAACAACTTTCTAAAATCCTAGAATATTAACGAGTAAGTATTTATACTTCACTTTACAACTCTAACAATTTTATTGGATTTTTTCTTTCGTCTGTTAAATATTTGTCTGTGTTTACAAACTTACTTTTTTGTAATCTCAGACATTAAAATATACTGACATATTACATATCCTTTCACAGTATACAGGTTGATTATAAAATCATGATTCAGATCTCATAAGTTTTTTTAAAAAGTAGCTGTACCACTCATTTTGTTTTTTCCATTGATCAAAATACTGATGACTCACATTTATAGAAATATTTCAAGAAATTTAATATACAGAATGTATATTGCTCTGCAGAGTCAAAATTATGCTTCACATTCAAGTAGTAGCTCTTTTTAAAATGGCATTTTACAAGCATCAGCAGAGATGACAGTCTAATACAGTAATATATTTCTTTGCAGCTGAACTAATGAGTCTCCTGGCACAGCTATCAAATTAAATTTACAAGACTCTCCACCCTTATTACAGGGCTAACTGTGAAAGCTAACGCTTTGTGGGTTATAACAAGAAGCATTTCAAAATAAATAGGGCTTTATTGTAATTTATGACAGCAAGGAAGCATCTTACGAGTATGCAGTAAGTATTGTTCAGCTTCCTCTTTTGGGGGTCCACATTTCAAAACACCATGATTATAGTTTGACACTACTAAAAATTGTAAAAATAGCAAGAATGAAAAGGTTCAGATACTGAGGAAGCAATTGTGGGTTGTTTGTTTTTCCCAGACGTGCTTCAGCTCTGAGGAACGAGCTCCACTAAGAAACCCACGCTTAAGTGGATTTTATTTCATAACAAATCAGTCTCAAATCTATGGAAATATCAATCACCTCCCTTTGATAAAGGCTTTAAACCCTCTTTTTAATATTCTACCAATGATAAGTCATCACAGTTCTGGTCTCAGACACCTAAAACTTCAATAACAAAATACCTGGAGCAGTAGGTGGTATTTTAGCACTCTCTGCATCGGAACCACTAAGAGATCCCGCAACGTAAACTTCCCGTTATTGGCCCTCTTGGAACATTCCTAGTTCAAAGCAGAGGAAAGATTAAAATGAGAAAGTTAGAAAATGCAAGTATTCAGAATGATATATATGAAAAGTCAAAGTGATATATAGGCCAAGCAACTATATTAAACATAAGATATAGAATATCAACAAAATGGAGAAAAATAACCAATATAGCAATAGCACCTGAGCTAAAAAAGACTGGGTCTAGTCAGTTGTTCTTATGTTTTTCAGCAGCATGAGCATGGAATAAATACCACAGGAAGACAACAGAAATTAGGTGTTCTGTAGAGCTAAATCAGGCATTGTCTAAAAGCACAGCGAAGAAGGGAAACATTACAACTGTCTTCAAAAGGGCAAAAGAGAATCTTGGAAACTACAGACCTGTCAGCCTCACTTCAGCCCCTGGGAAAATTATGAAGCAAGTCCTCTTGGAAGCCATTTCTGGGCAAGTGAAGGAGAAAGTGGTGATTGGGAATAGCCAGCATGGATTTGCGACAGGTAAATCACACCTGACCTACCTGACTGCCTTCTGTGATGAAATGATCAGATCTGTGGATGGGTGGGGAGAGTACACCTTGACTTTTGCAAGGCTTTCAACATGGTCTCCCACACCACCCTTATATCCAGGTTGGGATGTGGATCTTTATATCCAGGTGGGCAAAAAACTGGCTAGATCAATGGGCTCAAAGAACAGTGACTAATGGTTCACGCATTACCCAGAAACCAGTCGCAAGTGGAGCTCCTCAGGGGTCCATCCTGGGATCTCTCCCATTTAATATCTTTATCAGGGGTGTGGAGGAGGAGATGGAGTGCACCCACATCAAGCCTGCAGACACCACCAGATGGGGGGGGGGGGGGTGTGCAGGTGATACACTTGAGGGCAGGTCCAAGAGGAACCTCATGGAATCAAAAAGGACAACAGCAAAGTCCTGCACTGGGGACACACTACCCCCTCCAGCAGTACAGCCTGGGGACTGGCTGGCAAGCAGATCTGCTGGAAAGGACCCAGGGTCTTGGCAGAGAACAAGACCCATGGAGGCCCTGCAAGGAGAGGCTGTGGGTCAGGGCTCTCTCAGCCTGGAGGTCCCTTCCACCCTGAACCATTCTGCACCTCTAAGTTAGTCTCCACAGCCAGCACCTACAGCGGCTCCAGAGCAACACTGCAAGCTGCGGGCAGACTGCCATCCTTTCACGAGTGGAACGGACAGTTGGGAAGCATATTCACATGAAGTAACAATGACGAGAAAACCTAAAATCTACAGATTGTGTTATAGGATCAGATTCCCTTTCTATATATTCATGCCCCCACCAGTACCTGAGACCAGTATACTGTTCCCCAAAGTGTGCTGGTCCCCACCATGTCTTCCAATCCCAGAGCCAGAAAAAACATTAAAAGTGTGTCACAGTGCTCTAAAGGAAAGCCTCAAAAAGCACCATAATTTGGGGGACTGCTCTTGAGGAAATAGAGCTTCCATACTAGTATATGTGCAGAAAGACACTATCTGTCCCAAATCACCACACTTGACTAGCTCTGTTCTCAGCTGAGATGCCATGACAAACAGAAGGACCTCACTGACAATTACTTCCTTAAAATAAATCCTAATCCTACTGACATCAGTGGCAAAACTCCATTCACTTCACTGGGACAGAATCTGAGGCCCTGTATCTCAAAAGCTCATACATTCATTTGATCAGAGGCTCCAAAAAATGAAAAAAAGAAACACACATTCAGATGTCAATCTAGCTAGCGTTTTGTCATAAGGTTTTTGACTTGGATGAAAACAGAGCACATTTATACATACACATGTGTATATCTATATATATATGGGGGGGGTGCGCGTGTGTGTGTATGCATGTATTTTAAAAATACTGATACCTCTAACTTCAACTTAACATCTTCTTTCGTCTTAGAGATGTTGTCTAAGCACGATATTGCTATCTCCACTTGACTGCAGTACTGTCCATAAATAACCAACCTAAATCAAAGCAAGAGGAAAAAAAATGAAGAGAATATTTGCATATTTGTTTTAAGAACAATCCTTGATCATATTTCATAAACAAATTGGTAACACTCCTTCTTTCCATGGGAATTGAAAGCCACAGATTTCAATGGGCAGCAAAAAAACAAGGAAGGGTATTCAGGGAAAATACAGTATTGAGCTACCTTCAAAATGCTGTAAAATTATTGCAATTTGCTTTAACATTCACATGTATATGTTCTGATAAGAACTCAAGCTGCAAAGCAGCATAACTGCTGTTTAACAGTACAACAGTCTGTAGTATTTAAAAATACTGTAGATTTCAAAGGATGTTACAAATAAATTTTGTAAAACAGGCTTAACAACAAGCTTAATTATAGCTGTCCTTTCTAAAAGAAACTGTAGGTTCTCCAAACTGATCTTTCTCCAACAGTTTCTGCCAGGTTGTATCCTGTGAGCTCTTAGGTCAAAATAATAGTGTACATAAACTCCAGAAATTTTCAATAGCTGTCAAAAAGAAGCAATGCTTCTTGAATGAGCCTGTTCTTATAATCAGGATTTTCTTACTCTTATTTGAAGTGCTTCTTTCTGTTAATCCCATTGCAAAGCATTCTGTTTCCTTTCACATTTTCACACATTTTGTGAGATGACTCCTTCTGTATCCCTTTTTCTGGGCTTCTATGAGCTTTCTGTTGGGTCTCTTAAATTTCTTTTTCCTTTACCAAATCTTTACCATTCATCTTTTGTTTATTCTTTTTTTTCCCCACTATTGAAGATAGTGATTTAACATTTACCACTTTTGATTATTTTTAATAACTACGTTGTAAGATGCTGAGTCTACCTCCATCCATTTCCCTTTTGTATAATAAAGATAAACTTCAGGTTTGTTCTCAGTTTCCTTTGTTCCCCCTTTAAGCACAAATCTCAGAGCTACTTTTGAAAAACACGCATTATTGAGAACAACTTCTTGCCCTCTAATTCCCTCCTGCAGCAGGAGAAAGTCTAATAACCCGGGAAATAACCCAGGAAATAACGGGTCCTGTTGCAACATAAAAGCTTAGATTAAGGGCCTCCGAAGGCAGGACTGTTTACTGGCAGCCTGGGACAGCCTCCTCCCTTGAAAACGACTCCCCTGTCCGACATTCTCCAGACGCTGCTGCCCAATTTGTCACAAGCCGGTTATTACTGCAACAGCCCTCCTTCCCCACCACCCCCACACACGCCCAATTAGCTCCCGCAGTTCTTGCCGACTCCCGTCCCAGGAGGAACCTCATTTTTAACCACGACCCAAAGATTACTTCAAGGTAGGTCAGTGCTGTAGTCCACGGTGCAGCTGCTTCTCAGCTAAGTATTCCGGGCAGGTAAGTTCATCCATACAGTCCAACAGCTGCTCAGTGTTGGCAGAAAAAACAGTCTCAAAAGGTGGGTAAAAAACCCGAGGGCAGGGCCTGCTGCCGCAGCCATCCCATTAGGAGCTTCGCGGGCTCTCGTGGCTTGAAGGCCGCGCGTGTGCGCTTTGCCGTCGCGCCTTCGACGGCGGCGTGCAGGAAGGCCCGCGGTCTCTTCGCCCCTCTGCTTTGCGCCTGCTTTCTCTCAAGTCATCACCTCTTCTGTTTCCTTTTATCTGGAATGGCCTTAATACACATCCTTGTCTTATTTTACCTCTCTTCCCCTTTTAAAATATTTTACTTGTTAAACAACTATTAAATATTTGGGTACACGCTATAAAATATCTGAGATAATTTGCAAGGAAAAAATGCTGTGCAAAATAAGCCATTTAGTTTTGTTCGTAATACGGATTATCTGTCTATGCTACAATATTGCCAAAACTGGGGGCAGGAAGAGGAAAGGCTCATACTGAGATAGGTTACTTTTTGACTTCCAAATTCTAAACATCAGTCAAACATTAGCTTTATAAATATACTGACATTGAATTTGATTCTATTTTAGAAATATTCAGCAAATAAAAATAGGAGTAGTGAAATGCTTTAATGGACTGAGGGTAGATTATCACAAGGGAGTAATAAAAGTTAGTGTATAAATCTTACCTTTCCTTGTAGTTAATAAAAATCTGATACAGGTTCTGATCATTTTTGTTAACAATGGAATCACTGATGTCCTGTGTTAGACTTCTGTGAATTTTCACCAAATCCTTGAAAACAACAATGGGGGGAGGAGGGAAGGTTTGTTTAAAAAAAAAAAAAAAAGCTACAAAGGCTTTGATTTCATGTTAGATCCATCAATTTCAGTAAGTTAGAAAACAGATCATTTATGAGTAGAGCCTAATTTCAAGGTTTGCCACATCTTCCATACAGTGCGACAAGAGAAACTGAACTCCAAGAACTACTTATTAAAGACTAATTTATTCTAGCTTGAAACGTGCACTGTTAATTCATCTTCATTTTATAATGATAATTTTAAAATTAAGCAAGTCAAGTAAATGCTTTAGTGACAAGATAAAGTAATGATTCATGTCCCTGAGCTGTGAAAAATTAGTTTTGTACATTACAGTGGTCAATTAGTGATGTTCTAGTGCTAAGTTAACTGCAACCATAATGAGTTTTCCAATACAGCAGGCTGAGAAAAAGGTACGAATACTGCAGAAAGATTGAAGCCTTGCTATACAGTAGCAAAACATCTTTGATGTATACCATCATACAAAAATCTGTCAGCTACTAGGAGTGATTACATCAGCCTTACACCGGTACCGATCAGCATGGGTACTACCAGAGAAGTCACAAGAAATTAAGTTAGAATAGGTTAAAAAGTTACAGCCTCCACCTCAGTGAATTAGGATAACTGCTTAAGTGGTGCACAGTCCACAATGAAAAATATAAGACTTTGTTGAAAAAAGCCACTGAAGATGGTTTAATGCAGTAAATGATATATTACAAAAATAATATTCAATATTCAGTAGTGAATTACGTGAAGGCATTTCACTTCCCACAGATTAAAAACTAAGAATACATAAGGTCAGTTATCACATCCCAGCCGCAAGAACAAAAACCTTCCTAAAACGGATCAAATTCAGTTGCTAACAACTGTATGACCACATCCTCAGAATTTTAAGTTGCAGTATACACAGACATTATTACAGAAATGCTTCCAAATGAATATATGACAGGAATGCATTTTTTCAGGAGTGCACAGGGATTCAACTAAACAACAGTCATGGAAGATAGCTGAATGTTATGGGAACAGAATCTCTTTCTGAGCTTTTATCTCCATTGAAAACATTTACATTGATTTAATTTAAAACATTAAATATCATTAGAAGTTAAGAAAAGCTTCAGCACTTCAGCATCAGTTACATTATAGCCATCTCTTTCCTTCTATATGCCTGTGTCTGTATATATGTATATCTCAATACATATACATGCACAGAGGTATATATACATGCACCTATGGGCATGCATGTATACACAGAGACAGACATACACAGACACACACATACATAGAGCCGTATATATCACAGGACTGAACTTCAAATTCTGATCTACAAGCCCTCATGAAATGCATTATCTTTAGACTGGTGACTTGGGTTTTTTCTTAGCAATAAAGTACCTTTTAACATTAACAGGTAATTTTGTCCAGCAAGCATCTGTCAGAATCTATATACAGAATATAACATCACTATAAAGTGCCCATGCTTCACCACAACTCCTTGAAAGAAGCAAAGCCAACCTGTTCTGAGACCACTGCATTTGCTCTCCACATCCCAGTTTGCTGTAGATCTTTGTTACGTGTAACAGAGTTATTTTTAGTTTAAAATGAGCTTCCACTGCCCTCCAGCCTTCCTGCTGAGTAACTGCCCCAGAGCCAAGGTCTGAGCAGACAAAACGTTTGCACATATTTTTGACCAAGGCAAGCCCTACATTTTTTTTAATGTTTTTGGAAGCCTATGAGGCTTATAGGAGGCTACGAGGTTACAGAGTTAGAAATAAACACCCTCTTGTAACAGAAGACTACTGAACGCTGACAATGGAAAGCAAAGTAAAACATCCTAAATATAGCAGTTGAGTACATCCTGCTCATTTCAAATGAACAGTTTTTATTCTTTTTATTCCTCTTATCTGATGCCCTAACACTATTTTAATGAGTTGACTGACCTCTTACTTTGTGGTTACAAACCACTGTGTAGTGTTTCACATTGGCTCACTTTAGGTCTTTAAATGCACATAAATGAACATGCCTAGGCACACTGAGCCTTAGGAAAGAGACTTAAGGTAAGTTAGGTAGGTCAAATCAGGGCCTTATTTACAATGAATAAGAAACACTAATGTAGGACAGAATGTAAAATTGTTTTGGAAAACAAAGGAATCTCTAAAGGCAGTCAACATACTCTAAGATCTGTAACTAGGTTATAGATATCTGTGGCAGTATTTCAGACTAAAATTCAAAGAGGAAATTGCAGCAAACGAGATTGATGGTCAAGGTGAAAGAAGGACAAATATGGCAAGACATCAGGTATCATCCTGTAATCTATTATTTTAATCTGTCTGTCTTAATTTATCTTCAGTCAGATTGGTGCTAGCAGAGTAACTAAAAGATGACCTCAAGCAGATGATCTGGCTCTGGGTATTCAGAAACACACTCGAATCTGCGTTCTGACACGCCGAGTTCCCAAAGCCTTGTCCACGGAGAGGCCCGTAATGGCACAGGGCCCCTGGGGAGCCCACCTGCGGGGTCGGCCCCATGCCCACCTTCCTGGAGGCAGGGAGGCTCTGGTCCTCCTCGGGGTCCCTGCCTTCTCCCTGCTTCCAGAAATCCTGCAAGGAAGTGGGCACGGGGGCAGCATAAACACTGCCCCGGGCTCCCGGCTCTGACCACCTGACAGGGGCAAGGGAGGCTGCTACGCGCTTCCACTGCCTGACAGCGCCAAATAAAAATATAAAGATAATAAATAAAACCCTGACACTTCATGCAGCCTTGACAGGCTATGGGATCTGCCCAAGATGACCAAAACCGAGAAGGTCTTTTACAGGCAATAAAGGTTCTGTAGGTCGAAGTGGTCCACAGGCCACACTTCGGGAGCCCTTCCTTTACAGTTTGCCTTTGTAAAAGAATATTCCTTTGTCTGTGCTGAGAGATGTCAAACTAGGCCTGGTGTCTTCCTTTAAAGTATTGGAAAGATATCTACAGAATAGTTATAAATTGTCATATAATTGTGAATAGGCCAAAAATAAACGGGACAAAGTAATAGTTACAGAAAACTTAACAGATTTCAGTTAAATAGAAGTTCTCCTAGATATTTCATAAAAGGTTTCTTTAGCCTTTCAGTGCCAGATTCTGCCAAAGCTGTAAGTTATCTTAACTTTAAAATGTCTTCAGTGATGACATATATAGCCTAGATACCAGGATTTGCACAGCATCTATACATTTCCTACTGAAAGCACTGCTCAACATTGAGTGGCAGACAACAGTCACAACTTTGTACAGTCACTAAAATACTGGCGTATTTTAAAAGACAATCCATCTTCTATGAATTATTAGCTACCTATGGGTCAAAGATACTCCAGTTCATAAGCATTCACTGTCTGGCTAGTACTATTTCTCTTATCCTATTTCCTAAAACAGGAGAAATTGGGGGGGGGGGGAACAGAAATATTGTGCAAGATCTTTTTCATTAAGTGCCCTAATACTGACATAAATGCTTTGTGAGAACTTGCGCACCTTATTTCAAATAATCACTTTGTGCAATAGCATCTGACACAAAAATGGTACCAGGATATGAAACTTATAACTTTTCACTAAATATGCAATTACTTACAGGAATGTTGATGAAAACAGTATCAAACTCTGATGCTGACAAAAACCTTTTCAACGGCACCATGAAAAACTGCCAGGAAAAAAAATATACATTGACTGTGTCATTATATTTTCTAGACTGTAAATAATAATTATAAAATATGTAAATAACAACTCTATAAGTGAATAGTATCTTACTTTCTCTATTGATTCCAGTGTTTCAGTATATTTCTCTTCAGTTTGCTTTATTTCAGCAAGACAACAGCTTCTTATGTCATTTTCAGTATATTTCTGCAATTACAATGAAGTCAAGTTTAAGTCGTTATTAGGCACATAATGGATAATAAATGTATTTATTTGTTTAAAATCAAGCAATTAGGACAATAACTGCTTCCTGAAAATTTTTTTTTTTTTTTAGTACTGCAGCTTCCAAAGATGGTAGCAATTACCAAGATTTTATTTTATTGTCCAATTAGCTGATGACTATAAGAGTATTACCAAAATTCAGCATTAAAGGAATATTATGAACAGTTAATGTTTAGGTATAAAAAGCTTAACTCTCTGTACATACTTTTGAAGCTGAAGTATAAAGTCACATTCAATTTAGATCCAGATTAGAAAACCTTATTTAAAACACTAAGCAGTTAATAATTCCATTAAACTTAATGGGACTAACTCATGTAAGTAACTCTGTGTTGCCATAAATATTGGATTCCATCTAATCCCTGCCCTTATTTACAGTTTTTCCTCCGAGTTCACAAGGGGAGCTTTCTCTTAGGACACAATATGAAGCTGTTCTTGAATCAGAAAATGCAGTGACCTCTTGAAGTTCAGCCCTTGCATACATATGTGTTTCTTTTCAATGAGGCTCTGGGATTTTTCTGCATAAATCAGCAGACTCATAGGAAATTGAAGCAATTATCAGCACTCTATAAAAATAATTTACAAGCATTCCTGCTGGAGATCAGATTTACAGCATTAGAACTTTGATAACTTGCAAATCTGATTGCTAGTAAGAGATCAGATGCCTGGAAGCAGGTATGGAAGCGCTCATGTCCAGCGAGTCTTAAAACTCACCTGGAGACACATAGGTCAGCTTGGAGACATGACACAGTAACTGGATAGACTGTTAAAATTAAGAGTGATGATTTATACTGCTCTCCAAAAACCACCACACCTTAATAAGCAACAGTACGTTCATGTCTTTTCTGAAGCCTATTTACCAGTTTGCAATATCCTTCCAAGTTATCCTTTAGGATCTTCCTGACAGTATCTTACCTCTTTCCATCTAGTGTAGGGAATTCCACAAATGGCAGGTAATATACCTGATTACTGGATAAATGTTACATACACTTATATAGGGGGAGTCAGGACCAGAAATGTAGTACTTCAGTTCTCTCCCTTCGGAAAAAGGCCAATAGATCTCCCCCCACTTCAGGGATGGAAAAACTTTAGTTCCAAAATTTTAGAAAAAGCTCTCAGTATGGCCAAGAGCTATACTACCACTCCTTTTCTCTGCCATCAGTCTACCTGACAAGCACAGGGCAGCAACTAGCAAGTCACGCTTCAGTTGCCCACGAGCCACACACAGCTCCCAAGATAGTTTTGGCCATCCATTAGGACATGGCGGGGGGAAATCTATCACTACCATGCAGACCAGGCACCAAGTTGTAAATCATACAGTCACATAAAGCTTCACCACTGTGTGCACTTCTGTTTGCTATTCTGTCATGTCTTTTACCCTCTCTGTGTTTGCCTCTAAAAGCAGCTCCTGCAACTGGAACTTGCTCCTCACTCTCATCTACCAGGTACCACATTATAGTCTCAGAAATTACACCTTAGAAATCTAATTCTTGCAATTACTAGTTTTCCCACAATGAACATTAAAATATGGTCCTTATCAGTTAGAGACAGAAGTGATTGTTTCGTAAAAATGCAGTCTGCCATTATCGGTAGAAACGTACTCTGTGGATCAGCCTCATCCCAAAGTCTATTGTTTCTTCCCAAATTCTTTGGCTGGGGGAGGAGAAGGGGGGGAGTTAACCACAGGCAATTACTGTCAATAAAGTGCTGAAACTTTACATCATTCTGGCTTTTAGTTATATCTTATCTTTTCCTTTGTGAGCTCAATACTCTTCAAACTGATTGCAGTATTTGCATCAATACAAAGGTTTTGGTACCCAACAGAGGCTGAAAACCAATTGCAACATTTTTGCTTTTGTTGGGCACCAACTCATATGAGCAATGCACACAAAATCCAAGGATTGCACTTAACAGAATTTACTTCAGTTTTGCGTTCATCTAATACAAACAGATCATTCCCATGGGTGCTTTTGGCAAAAATTACTAACGTAACAATTTTCTATCTATACCACAAACTTCTGGAATTTGAGTATGACAAAAGGAGAGAGAAAAAAAAAGAGAAATAATGTGCAAATAATGTGCAAGTAAGTGAGAAAAATTGTCTTTGAAAGTCATCACTGGCAGAGGAAACTTAGCAGAATAGTTTACTTTGCAAGATAATGACGATAAATCAAGGATGAGGGAGATTTAAACAAAAGATGCATTTTTGGCCAGCTAATGGAGACTTTGAAAAGTGTTGGATTCTGTTAAAAATCTGCTTGAAGACTGTCCTGTGCTAATGCTTTTACATGCAGTGAATTTTTGCATAGGACTCAAATGAAAGAACTGCACAAAACTGTCAAATTAGCATGCAGTGTTTTTATGAATCTGAAGAACAAATTATCACAAACTAGAAATAATTACCACATTCGAGACACTTGTCAGAGCAAAGCAACTGTCATGTCTCCATTTCATGTTGTGGAAAAAATATTTTGCTGTAACATGTTTTCATGTTTCATCTATTTTTTATAACAATCAATCTGAAGCATCTAGGCTTAAGATGTAACTAAAATTAGAATGTGAAAGTTTTGATTTCTATATTAATCATTTGCTAGAAATATGGGTATGTGAGAGTGACATTTAAAACAGGAAAGAATCAGAGAAAGTTTGCACACTACAAACTGTCAGAGATTACCAACTTCTACTGTGGAAAACACACCTACACCTATTATATGTAACCCAAAATTTATTGTGTTTTGAGTTTCAGCATAAGATTAAAAAAGAAAAAAAAATCAAAGAAAAGATCAGAGTAAAAATTTCCTATGATTCAAACACTTTTCTAAAAATTCCTACCTGCAAGTGAATGCAACTTGATTATATTCAAAACAATATCTAGTTTTTCAACTGGCTTTCATTAAGGCCCAAAACATAGAGGTTAAACCAAATTAAGCAAAATGTGCAAAACTAGCACAAGTTCCTCCTTATCTCCTCCATGATTTATATGTATTATCTGCAAGATTTTGCATTAGCAGCAAAACAGTCTAGAAAGTAATATCATGTTACTCTAAAACTAACCTGTTAGTTATTATGATATAAAATAAAACAAGGCAATAATCTTCCCAAGGAAAATAGTCTTTTCAATAGATAGTGGTAATTTTGGGGAATCACAGTTAAAACAGAAAACACAAATCATGTTAGGTATCTTTTATACTTTTATCAAAAGGATACACAAGGGAAAAAAAAGAGCAAGATCTTTAGAATGTCTCACCTCTTCATTTATCTATATTACTAAAAAGTAATTTGGAAAAGCAGAGATGAATTTCTAACTTAAGACAACATGAGGCATAATATAAAAGGAGAAGAAAACAATCATCTTAACCATCTTAAAAAAATGTGTACTTTCATGGCCAAACACCAACATTTTCCAGATGGTAAAACACCTCTCTCTGAGGAAGGGCAGACAAATACATTATTAGAAGGTGTTTCCCCTGATTAGCAAGTAAAAGTCTATATTTTTTCAAGACAGTTTTGAAAACTGCCCCTAGTGTCTTTATATGGTATGGTAAGCACTGTACCATTTCTCTGTGAGACCAGCCTAATGATCAGCAAAAGACCGCACGGTTGAATAAGGCATGAAAAGATTATTGGTTGTCATTTCCAGATTAGTTGCTCCAATTATAGCCCAAATAGCGTTTTTTAAAAATATTATATCATAATAACTTTTAAAGTGGGACACTTGGGAGTAAGCGGTAATAGTATTTTTAATTGCTCTTAATTAGCTAGTAAATCTTAATTTTTATAATTGACTGAATCTTAGCAAAATATGTCATTATTTTATCTCAGTAAAACTTATATTTCTTTCAAAAAACTACCACAGTGTTTGACCCTTTGCCAAGAGAGACTGCGCCAAATCTTATAGAGGAGACAATGCACTGCACATGTGACAGCCCTACATGCAACTGAGCATAAGCTAAGTTTCAGCAAAACTAGCCATAAAGAGATAATTTCATGAACATTAAGCATCAAAAATATAACTGCAATTGTTGAAAAATAACAAGGAATTAGAAATCGTACAGGTTGCTGTGCTGCTTCATCTTTCATTAGGTCTTCATATACCTCCCCACCTTCATCTTCTCCATAGACACAATCATATAACTCCTCATCTTCATCTACACCAGTTTCACTGAAAGATAAAAGGAAAACACAATGAAAAAAAATTTTTCGGCACAGATAAATTACCGTGTCAGCTGTGCAAGGAAGCACTCCTCATAGGGAAAGATTGCTAGAGTAAACATAAACAGATTAACAGATCTGTCTTAGGAAATAACCCATTAAGGGAAATGAAGTCCTTTGATTTTCTTACCTCACCACATTTAAAATATGATTGTATGAAATCAACACAACACTGAAGACTAAACAAATTTAGAACCATACAGGAACCAAACCAGGGTATCGACAGAGAAACAGGACATCAAAAGAAGCTGGTCAGGATGTCTTCGTCAAGTGGTACTGTTCGACCGCTCTCTTTCCTTCGTCCCTTCTCCCACCACATCGAGTGGAGAACTATCCTGCCTCATTGCCGGATGTCCCACTGCACAAGGATGTGAGACACTGATACGGGTATCCTTTGGCCCTACAGAAAAAGTTACCACCTAGCAAGCTTCAAGTACCCAAAATGTAAGAAACTTTTCAAACTGAAAATCGGACAGTTCAACAAAACAGACTCTTCACAAGAAGCATTTGATAGGTTTTAATTATAATGCAAAAACATCCTCCAGCCACCTATCACTGAACTCCTACTCCTCAGCCTACACAAACATCTCAGCATAAAGCCCGTGTTCAAGCCTATTGTAAGCTAATTCAGCTTTGTTAGAGTCAACCCTACTGGAATATTGCCTATTTTGCACTAGGCTTGTACCATGTCCACAAGCTCTCTTGCACCCAAGTTTCTTAGGGTATGTCTACCCAACAACTCTAAGAGATATTGATAATAGTCTGGTCTGAATAATACAGAGACATGACCAGATGAGCAGATAATTTTGAGGTTTTTATTTTTGGAAGACAACACCAAAGCTCATTTAGAGTGAAAAACAAGGTGAGGATCTGTCTGCTGATATGCAAGTTTAGATTTAGAAGGGACAACCATTTATGTAAGGTGGCTTGTTAGTGCTGAAGAACAATGCATCAGAAGCTCTGCTGGCAGAGACTGGTGATTTCAAAGATGCCAACAGGAGTGAGAATCAGTATCAGCACAGCTGCCACATAGACTGCTTTGAAAATCCAGGCAAAATCATTACATCTGTGGTTAAGACTATACACAAACCAAGTGAATTTCTTATTTCTCATTAAATACATATCACAAATTATTTTTTCATACAGGACATCTGAAGGATAAAGAAATAAAGCATTTTAAGGTTCAAAAGATGAAATGACAAAGAAAAATATCTTTGGGATTCAACAGACAAATATTAGCAGCTTAAAGATATTACACACACCTCTTCCTTTTCTAAAAGATAGCGATGCCCCAGAAGAGAGAGAAAGCACACATCCACAGCTCAGGTGCTGCAGGTTAGTCTAGCATTTCAGTTTACACTAGTGATGAAGGTGTGCTAGTGCTCAACATGAAATGCTATGAAGTGTTTCAGATGCAGCATAGGCACGCTCCATTTTAGCACCTCTTTTCTGGGGAACAAAATCCAGGAAAACAGCAGAGCAAGGATGGAAACATTGAATTACTACAGCTCTATCTAATGGAAAGCCTTAGATTCATTCTAAACTCCTTAAACAACATTTAGGCTCAGGGACAGTTAGACTTATTTTAGTCAAATACACCTCACTAATTAAGAGAAACTCAGAAATGTGGGTCACTTGCATCATTCTCCAGCGTTTTTCTTTCTTATGAAGAGAGTACTACTTGAATTGCTTCTTATACAATTGAGACAGCATGTAACGATCAAATATCAGTAAATATTTACTTGTTATTTGATGCAAAAGAGGAACTACTAATCTCAATTTCTTTGCCATGATTTGTTGACCTCCTCCCTTTCCCCCTCTCCACTGACTTTGTCTCCCAATTCTGAACTCAGACGCCCTTCAAAAAGACTGTTAGGAAGAGTACTTTTAGACACTGCTAATACCACAAACATTAATTTAATTTTTCATAAATAAGAATAGCTGGTTCTTCCTGAGTCTATTTTTACTCTCTTTGGACTTCCAGTTTAGTATTTCTGTAAACCAACTCTAAAGAATTGCATATTTTAACAATATATTACTTAATATATATTACATAATATAGACACTCAGTTTATTTGCAAAAGTATTATATTCATATTTCTCATGAGATTCAGTCACGATAAAGCAGGAAAATGCCCTTCCTCCCCCTATCCCCAGCAGTCAGGCAAAAGATGCAGCAGGATGAGGGAACACAAAGACAGGGATCCAGAGAAGCCACCTCTGCCCATGCCTCTCTCCGGACGCAAATCAAGAGCAACCTGGGCACAGAGGCAAGGAGGAGTCTAAGAGATCAGGACACCACTTCCAGCCCACTCAGTTCTCAGGCCCGGAGGAGTCCACAGTATCTACCTTCCACATTTTCAGTTACACAGAGCAAAACAGCTATGAGGCAGCCAGTCGGCTGCAGGAGACAAGGAGGAGTTTTGCAGGGAAGGCGATAGCCTGGGCAATGTCAAACATCATGAGGTTTTTGCCTTTTTAATAGCACAGTAAGGAAATGGAGCCACATTGCAAAGAGCAACTACTTCTCAGCATCCCGGCAAGCAATGTACAACGCGGTCAGAAGGCCACAGCCAAGAGACAGCAGGATGGGAGACCAACAAACTGAGGGCTAGCGAACATGGAGCTTTGGGACAAGGAGCTTTGAAACTAGCAGCTCAGATTTTCGCTCTCATCCAACATGATTCCTGATGCATCATGAGAGATCTCAACCATAGGATACAAGACCGTTTGTTTCTACCGCTGAACTGAGTTGTTTATGCCAGATACATTTGCCTCACTAATCTTCTAAATAAGGTTGCAGTCTATCACGTAATACTAAGCAGCATGTTCATTTCTACCTTACTTGTGTCGCAAAGCCAATGTGAACATTTGTAATAACTAATAATCCTGCAAACACGTTCCCAGAGGGGTAAATGCACTCATAGGAGGAGCTTCATTGACTTTAGGGAAACTACCCAACCCACTTGAATTGTGATCCAAACATGTATTTTCTTTGTGAAATCAAGACAATTTCTTTAACTGATACTATAATTCTATCAAAGCATTCTGACAGGTCAAACAGGTGATTCAAAGATGCATTCATGATTTATTTTGCTACCAACACCCTTTATGAAAACACACTTCTTTACCAATCATTCAGATTTCATAATTAATTCTTTCTGACCAGTATAATGACTAACCAAATCTTTTTAAATCAAATAAAAAACCCTTTCCCATTAAAACGGTGTATTGAATAACATCACATAAATAATAGTGTGCAACTGAAAGCCAAAATTTTCCATTTAGCTAAAGATTTACAACATACTCTATTAGATCAGGAAGACCTTTGTAGATATCTTCATCATCAACACTTTCTTCTGTAGGGAAGGGCCTATAGAAATAAAAATAGCATAAATTATATTATACTGGTCTAGTCACATAGGGTTTTTTGTTTATTCCTAAAAGGTTAACATTAAGAAACATTAACCTACGTGAAGGGGTGTGTATGCTTCCCTCTTTCTCTGACAAGCAGTATATAAGTATTTATACTTGTATTTATAATTTGATATTTAACATATTAAAAAACCCTACTGAATGGGGTTGTTATAAGTCACCAATAAGGTACATCGTCAGATTTTCAACAGAGAGTATTAAATACTCAATAGTCCTACAGTGAAATATGAATTTTTAGCGCTAGACATACATTACAGGAATGGCTAGGAATTTTTATATTTTAAAAACATCAACCATTCATACATGATGATATGACTACAGAAATAAACCACTCAAAAACTGGAAAATAACAAAATTAAAGCACACAATTTTTCACCTTTTCTCACAGCCCATGACTATAGTTCATGAGGGTTGGGGGGGGGGGGGTATTTGTTTGTTTTAAATGGGAATCTCAAACCTGGCAATTTTGCTGATTTTCAGAAGGGAGACAGAGGAGAAAACCCATTCCCCTCCACACAGATCAGTGTTGCAGCAGCCTGACATACAATCATGTCTCAAAATGATTCCAAGTTCTATAATACTAAACAATTTATTTGTTCACCCTGTGTTGAAATACCAGAAGACCTCACATACTTCAGTAAATATACTAGAGAGAGAAGATGCCCTGCTGAACTCCTTGGAGCTCAAGGTCCACAGCTTTGGTTAGCTGTCTATCAGGGCAACAGTGCTTGCAACCAGTGAAGTGCTTACTGGAGAACACTGGCTGTCAGGACACCCTGTATCTCTTCATTCCCTTCTTCCCTACATTCAGGCATGTTTTCTTAACTAGGTGCAAAACATTTAAGGGGCTCGTAATGGAAACTGCCCAGCCTGTTGGGTGGTCTATGACAACATGCTCCAGCCGAAAAATTCCCTGGATGCCACTATTAATCAGCCTGCAAGTTGGTCAGAGTGCCAAATGAAAGAAGATGGGGGGGAAGGGTTTCTAGAGCACTTGTTTCAGATACACTATTATTCCCAGCTTTTAGAAAAAAGGGCTGGGCTGGGATTTCTACTATAACATCATCTGTCCAAGGCCTCAGCATTTACATGAAATACTGCTTCACAGGCCTGTGGTGAATACTTGGTTTCCTGCATCATCCATTTCCAGATAAACTGGGAGAAAGATTTCTACTTCACTTTTGTCTGATCATCTAACCTCCCGTTAAAAGCTCCATGACTCCCTATACTGCTTCTAACGGTTTTTCCAAGGAGCACTGTGCAAGAAGCAATATTCCCACAAATCTCTAGGACTATAACATACCTTATTCCTGTGCCTATTGCTATAGGAGTGCGAGAAAGTTTTGAGAGTGTTTCTATGACCTGCAGAAAAAGAAGGAAAAAGAAAACATATTTAGTTGTAGAACAGAAGCAATAAAACTCCACTTTTTGCTCTCTAGTGTTCACTTATCAGTAAGACCATTTCACAGACGCCATAGATTGACACAGAGTCTGGCCATGCCAAATACTGAGTGTACTCAACGCCCATGGATTGCCACCCAGGATCCGGTCTTCAGCGCTTTTGATTTGGGGGGAAACAATGGAAGCAGAAATAAAGGAAAGGAAAACCTCTTATTTACAAGTTTTAGCAAAAGTAAGTAACACTTAGAAGCCCAATCATTTAGTAGTTTTAAGCTGGACATCCAATTTTCAATTGCACATGGGTGCAACCATGACCTGATTTTATCTTACAGGCTGCTCCAGAGGTTCTCTCTGTCAGCTGGAAAAACTGGAGATCTTCATTAGCGCTTTTCCAAACACGGGCCAGAAGAGGGAGCCAAATGACAAGTCAGCAGAAAGCCACCTCATCAGGACTCGTTTGCAGGGAGAGGTAATCTCTTAGGCAAACAGGAAAAGCAGCCACGCACCTGAGCCCGTAAGCTTGGTTTATTTTTAGAACATGGCAGCATTCTGGGAGATTTCTTTCTAGGAAAAGATTGTTCAGCAGTGCTCAAGGTGATCCCATAAGAGAAAGAGAACCTTATGGAGGGAAGGGAGGGATACGTGGTCATGGACGTGAACTGTTTCGCTGTCAGCTGCCAGACCGATTTGTACTCTGCCTACCATGCTCTCTGCCACGGATCATTCCTCTCATTTTGACCACTGTCAGGTTGCCAAGCCTGACTTGCTAGAGAAAAAAAAGAGCCAAAATGACAAGCAGCGTTAACTTCCACACTTCTCATGACAAAGTTACTGAACTTCGCAGATGTTAAGAGGTTGGTTCTTACAACTTAAAATCCATATTAAACAGAAGCTAAATTTCCAAAGAAGGTTTGTATTAGTAGCATTAATTTTTAGGTATAGCAATTCAACATTCCTTGAACATTTCTGAACAATCCCTAGAAATAAAATTATTTATTTTTGAAGTTCTAATTACATGACTAACCTGATTATAAAATGCACAACATTAGAAGTACATTTCTCATAAAGGAAGGACAATGATATATTTACAAAGGAAAATGACAAAGTAAAAACCACACAGAATAATCACCAACTAGAGAGCTTAAACTGAAGTTAAAGAGTCTCCAAAACAAATCAGGTTTCATTTGTGGATGAGCAAATTTCAAAATAAAAGAAGCTATACTATTCCTGTGAACAGAACATTTTGGGTTCATCTAAGTTATTGTGAAAAATAATGCCACAATTTTTTTTTATTTTTTATTTTTTTTGCCTCACAGAAGAGGCAAAGAAGAAGAAATATGCTATAAACTTACTCAAAGCCACAGGCAAATTAATTCCTCCATAAATAGAAACACTGCAACACAGACTAAACAAAAATTTTAAATTGTGAATATAGTTAATTGACTAAACAATAAAGTTAATTGATTAATTTCATTAGTCAAAGGTAAAAAAGGGAAAGATTTCTTTAAAGGAGTCTTGTTAATTTGAAACCAGGTGATTTCTGATTTATGCACCAATGCCTCTGCAAACCTGTCAGAACTGCAAGACACATGAAACCAGATACTATGGGAAGTGAACTGAAAATTCAATAGCAGCAGAATGATTTGTCCTGACAGATGGGAAGATATTGATTGGCAAAACCACAAGAAGAGGTTTAATGATTATTGAAAAGGAGGGGCAAGTCCTTTGAACTAAATATCCCTTCCACATTTTAACATGTCTCAGCACATAGAAAAATCTTTTTCAAATTATGCCACCCATGCAAACCCTTTGCCTTATGGGGGATGCTCACTCATCTAGCACGACCAAACCCTGTGGAAGTATAGTTTACTCTTTATAGCTAATTATAGTTGTTTCAAGACAATATAAAAAGATTTGTACAAGAAACCATGAATTTTAGGGAGACAACTCTAGCAAATGGTATTCCCAAATGTCCTGCCAGATTACATGCTGCAGCTGTCAATATGGAAACAAGAGCAAGAGTTAGAAATTAACAGGCAGGAGAGAAACTTTCTCCGGAACTGATGCAAATCCTTCATTTTTAAAAAAAAACATACTGAAAAGGCCAGAGAAGCGTTTACGAGAACATACGTACAAAGACAAGGAGAGAGAAAGGAATTATGACTAGAGAAAACCCAACATGGTGATGATGAGTTGGGTGCACTGGAGCGACTGCACTGAGGACTTGGAAAAGACAACTAGTAATTTTCACTACCCTTGGAACGAAGGGAGAGGGTCCGGCTTTGCATGAAGAGCCAGCTAATGTGCTAGGAAGCCAGCAGGCAGATTTCTATCAAAAGCAGAATATTCAATAATCCAACAGAGAGAAAAACACTTATCACAACAGCTGAGGGTATTTCAGCAGAGACACTATTCCTGAGAAGTACCTGGTAAGTGCGTCAACACTGGCATCGCAAAGGGAGTAAAACAATGGGCAGAAACTGCTATTCTTTTATTTCAGAATGACGTAATTATGAACTGAAGACCCTTAAACACCCCAATATATTTTAGATTAAAATATCTAACAGAAAATAGACATAATTTCTACAAAATTGAATTAGAAGTTTGCCCACTGACTGCTGCCCTTAATGTTAAGAATTCTGAGAAAACGTCAGCAACATTTATAAAAATAAGGACACGTGAAATTACTACTGCTGGTCAGACTTAGCCTAGCTCAACATCACGTTATGTATGTGTAAATTTACTTGCTCCGACATGTAGTGGAGCAAGGAAAGATTCTCCTCTTCTTCCGCAGGAAATTTCCTTTTTTTTGTTGTTGTTGTTCTGACCACTGTAGGAAGAGTTCCTGAATTTCTAGCTCTGTGGCAGCCTGGACTCAGAAAGTATCAGTTAGGTACGGGCTGGCTTGGCAGAAAAAACAAGCAGTGTTTCATTAGAAGCTCATAAAAATAAGTTATCCCCAGTGAAACTTCTGGTTTTCAACAAACTGGCAAAGAGAGACAGACATAGGAGTTTTTCTAAATACCTCAAGTTAGAAGTCTTATACAGCTGGTGTGAGGGAAGCTACATATAATCTAATTCTGAACTCCAGAATTACAGTATACCATAAATATAATGAATGCCCATAACATTCAACTTAATGCTTTTCATGTGCTATTTTTGCCTTGTTCTCTTATTTTCAGAGGAACTTAACTTTCAGTTTAACCCATTTAACGCTAAATGATTGCACAATTCCCTCTGACAGCAAGGATTCAAACACTTCACTCAGTCAGACCCTCCTGTACCTTTGACTGAGGCTAACTGGATCTTAACTCTAAGTCCAAAATTAGCAGTCTTCGAAGCATGACTTTTTTTTTAAATGCTTGCACCAAGTCCAGGACAACAAGGCTTCCAGGGCTGGGACTATTCTGTAACAAACAACTGCACGAAGCGCCATAGCACCTTTGCATGCATACTGCTACCTGAAATAGGAAGTGAGAAATAAATACTGAGTAAATATTACATTTACATTCTAGCTAGCTGTGATAGGTTAAAAAAATTAAAATTCTGAAACATGTAGCGACAACTAAATCCCTTCATCTAGTCAAACTGGGGAAGCACAATAACTCTATGCCTCTCCTACCCTGAACCAGAGATTGGAACTGTTAGCAAGAGACTCGCCGGCACGTGAAAGGGAAACCCCACCTGCATCTCCCTCAACCTAGTTCCTTCACACCAACTCTGGCAGACAGAGGTTAAGCAGCTCTTGAGAAGTCACATCAAAGCCACGCTCGCTTCAAGAAGACAGCAACAAACAAGTTTGTTTTCCAGTATATAACCAGTTTATGCAAAATATGGCATGAAACTCAGGGCTTGGGCCCTGCAAGAGGAAGGGCATGCCGGAGGGCTCCCCGGAGAGGGACCGCGCTCCTCGCCCATGCCTCCAGCCCAGCCGGCCGCAGCCACGCGCTCGCTCCAACCATCTACTTCCTACTTCATGAGTTACTCCAACAGCAGATTTTTTTTGGCTTGGTATTTATTATTGTTTCACTTGACTCACTGCTGTAAATCAGTCTCTCCAGTTTATGTAAGCACTTCCACATCCCTTGCCAAAATACTATTTTGTAATTTCCTGCAACAGCACTCCTGTACATGCTTACAGCAGCCGTACACTAGAGGGACTATTTTACTTCTTTTTACAGCAGTGGAGAGAGTCACTGAGTTTAAGATGTGCTTTATTAAGTATTTGGGGGGGGGCACTTTTAATTTTTATTTTTTTTTTAAAGCAACTTAAAAATCTTACACTTTAAGAGCAGACAAAATAAATTTTTGAAGTACTTCTCCACTTTTGGAAGAACCCAAAATAAACATCTTGCAACTCAATCTCCTCCCAAACAGGCAGCATTTTCTCGCTATAGACAGTTGTTTTCAGGACTAGGCACATACTTATTTCTGATGTCTATCTAAACAGAAACATGAAATTATCAAGAAATGTTGATGGCAACAGTTTCACAAAGTATGCTGATACTGATGAGAAAGAACAGTCACTTGTGCACTAGGTCTTCAAAGCAGTTAAGTTTCCAAATACGCACTTAAATGAGGATAAATTTTTCTAAGACACAGCAAAAGTCACCAAGAATTCATAAGCTTATCAAGTTTTTTTTTCAAAATCTGGGCATCTAGTTTAGTACCAGAGAATTGTGTTCTGTTGAAAACTGAGCTTTACTCCCACCCTCAAAGTGAATTTATTTAGCAGATATGTGTAAACAGAAATAAAGCAGCTATGTTTAATAGTGTTTAACATATTTCCAATATCAGTCCACATGTTGACATGCTACTTTTTGAAACATGCATGTAGGTTTCTTCCCAAACAGGTCTTGTCTTATCTTGGTCAAATTTTGGAAAAAAACATCATTAACTACACAGCAAAAATCAATCCTGGAAATAGTTGGCAAGCTCTAGGGCTATGGTCCGTCTCCATTCCAGTCTTTGGGTTAGAAGAGCAATCTTAAGCACTCTCACTTCCTTTAAGAAAATTTTAGATCTCTGTAACTGCATGTCTGAAATACGCTCCCTATCAACTGACTTTGAAATAGTCTTTTTGGTTGGCTTTCAGTTACACGAAAGTATAGTAGGATACATACAGTATATAAAAATAATACCCATTTTACATGCCCTTGAGAGACATAATACTCTCAAACTAAGGTCTACGAATGGCTGAGTTTGATGTCCAGATAACACTGGCTGAGACAACACCATCTCAGAAGAAAGTACAAAACTGCTATTTGCTTCCTCACAGAGGAAGTTTGCTACTCAGTCAGAAGGATGTTTTTCTGCCCATGCTTGACAAAATCTTAGTATTCTTCACTTTTGTATGCAATATCGGCACAATTACTAACCCCTGCCATTTCAAGGATCAATTCCTTAAAAGGCTAAGTCTAAAGGACATTCAAATTTCCACTGGCAAAAACTGCATTTGCTTATTTAATACAAGATATATTATACAAGAAAAATATTACCCTATAAAATAATTAGGCTTCAAATATTTTAGATTACTAATTAATTTTCAGAGTACACTCAATCTTCTGTGTTTTTTCCTGACATTACTGATTATGACAAGGCAGGCATAACACATTAGGTTTAACGGTAGGAGAATTTCCCCCAAGAATTTTTCAGAGATGTAAATAAAGAAAATTGATAGGTACGGATTCTTAAGCTGCATGCGTGTGTGTGTGTGTGTGTGTGTGTGTATATAATAGATGTATTTATTATACATATGTATATACAAAAATTTTACATATATGCATGTATTTCATACATCTGTCCAGAGCAGGGCGTGTGTGCATGTGCGTACACACACACACAGAGCTCTGGACAGATGTATGAAAGAAAGCTAAAGTAAGTAGAAATCCAGCGTTCTAAGGGAAAACAGAGATACACACATTCCGAATCATTTGCCTTAAACTCCTCCCTGGACAATTTCCAAGTGTCTCATATTCAAGATACTTTTAAGCCAGTACGGCCACTCACGCTCACATGCTGAGTGGCTTTTCACTAAACTGTTTTCACACATACATAGGACTGGAGAGAAAGAAAATAGAGACCAATCTTCCCATTTTGTACATCTCTCACTCAGAGATAACATGAAATTTCTATACCTAATTTCAACTGATTCATAATAAAAAATAAATTTAAAAAAAAAGTAATGGTTATCATTTGCTATTCTGAGGAAAATACCACAGTTGACAGATCCTGGACAGTCCTGGATCAAAACTTTATTCGCTGCAGAAGGTGGGGGAGGATGGATTATTTATCACAATCCATCATTAACTTTTGGATGAAAAGACCTTCAGAAACTATTTTTACATTTGAAACTAACCTACCTGACAGATGTGAAAAAGGACATTTAGCCAGACAGCTCTGGGGTGACTACACAGCTGTTGAGGTAAAGAACACATTAGTCCAAGCAAAGGTTGCCTTTCAGTTATATGGAACATTTTCTCTCCAGCTCCTTTGTTCTGATATTGTAAGTGTTAGTACTCTGTGTTGGTTCAGGTTAGTTTTTAATCAAACCACAAGCATCTGGGGAAGGAGAAAGGATGAGGGCTTTCTGAAAAAAAAGCCCAAATGAAAGAAAACCCATTCAAAAGGGGGGAAAAAAAAAAACAGTAGCCTAAAAGTTTAGTTTCACACAATGGCACCTCTGTCAAGCCCTTATAAAACAAACGGGAAATTTCAAACACCAGCTACACAAATACACCTCTACTAAATACCGCAGTGGCATGCACTGAGGTGTCAAAGTCATACAGACACACACATGTGAAAGGCAACTTACAGTCTTGGCACCCTCACCAACATTTAATTAGAAACACGATCGTCAGCAGACTCCAGCATGTAGAAATATAATACTATGGTTTTGATTACACAAAGCTCCACACATAGCTTAATATTATTTCTCAACTCATTCATACAATGAGATATAAGCTTTAGGTGTAGAGCACTGAGAGCTGCAATACAAAGGAAGACTTTCTTAAACTCATGAATTTACTTTCCACATGGGTAATCACCAGCTGTGGGATGCTGCCCCTTTCCTCACCATCATCTTCAGCTACCCTGATTCTGGAGTCCCTCACGGTCCATATCCATTCTTCCAGTTCCACTAAGCTACACCTCTTCTCTGTCTTCTTCTCCCAGAATACACCTGAGGAATAACCTGTTTTTCTTTCCCCACTCTTTGGGGAAAGAGCGGCTCGCTTGAGCCATGTCTTCACGGATAAGGAAGCAGCAGCAAAGTCTTTCTCCAGACTAAAACAAGCAAACAAAAAAACAAAAAAGAAACCAAGCAAACAAACGAAAACCAAACACATTTCCCTCCCAGCTCCTCAGTCTTGCCTCCCCCTGTTTGTAGATAAGCTAACTACAGAGATGCAAACTACAGGGATTTCGAAGGCCTGGGGAATCAACAACTATAAAAGATGCAAGACTCTCTCCCAAGCCCTGTAAAAAGCAGAGGTGAGGTGGGGAGGCAGGTTGGTATGCAGTAGGCAAGGAGATGGAAAGAAACAGGAGAACATCATCTTAAAAGATACTCCAGAAGATGTAAGAGGACAAACTAATGACCAAAAGGACAGGAAAGAATGCTGCGCATGTTTTCCCCTTTTAGTAAAAACATAATATTTGAAATTAAGATAGAAATATCCCAACTTTGGGGAGAGGGGTGTATTTTACATAGTTACATATGTATTGAGAATACTTACATCTTGTTTCGCTGGTACAGAGGCATTTCATACCCTGTCACAGTATCTCAGAAGAGCTCTAAATTACACCAGGCAACATCTGGTGGCATCTACAGTGTAAGTGTAAAATAATCATAGCATGCTCCTCTAGAACAGTTAAAATAGAAGCATGAATGTAGTATCCAGTAATACCAAAGGGCAGGCTGCATCTCCCACTAACCAAAGCATGCCTCCACCCTTTTAGCTCACTGAACATTTTTAACATTTTATCCCTGTTGTTGGGAGCAATATCCCAGCTCACTTGGGCTCCTGAATCAAAATACTGTAGATTGAACTACCTGATCATGCACCCAGGATTCCTAAACATAAAAAAGAAAAAAAGAATGAAAGAGAGAAGCAAAACTGAGTGCTCTCCAGGCATTCATAAAAAGCAATGTCACTATGAGTAAGTCTTTAATAATCAGTATCCAATTACGGACACAAGCGCATACTCATTACACAAAAGTTGCACTTAAAATCCAGTTTTTGCAATTTTTAGGTCAGTGACAAGTTTACACTTGCTAGCCTAAAAGCACAAAAGCTTCCCTAGACAGTTCTGTTCTTGTAAGGAACTAAGACAAGCCAGATTGCACAAGCGGCCTATTCCTGCCCATCGCTTGGTTCGTTTTGTCCAAAAGGCCAAGATGTTAACCAAAGACAGCTGTGGGGGAGGGCAGCGGCAGCAGTAGCTTCCTTTCAGCAGCTTGTGGTTTTGGTTCTATGAATACCTTCAAGTCCTCACCGTGCCTCGAGGCTTTTCAAGATGTTGCTTAAAAATTATAACCTTACTTCAAGCACTGTTGTAAGATAAAAAGAGCACTTAAACACTGAAGCTAATGGCATGAGCACAGATTATCCTCATAAAAGATGGACAATGAAATAGGATTTTGTCTGTTCTGGTACATTTATTACATTTCATGACTTACATGAAGGGCAAAGAATATAAAAGGATGTCTAGGATGGTTTTGCAAAACCTAGCTGCTATTAATCATTACAGTCCCCTTCGTAACAATCTTTATCAGGATAACCTACGCTTACAAACAGCATTCCCAAATTGCACTCGGCTTTGATAAAGCATTCACTTCCACTGGCTTTGTAAATACTCTCACTGACAATATCACAGTTTTTAACCTTATTTTATAGGGGCCATAATACTAAACATCAAGGACGAAACAGATTTTTCCTGGATATTAAACAGCACATTTTCATATAATTTTAATCTCTTCCTAAATTTAAAGTATCCATTTTAATACCCATAATGACTCTAACAGTGGGATTTTCAAATGCATTCAGAGTTTGAACCATGGATTAAAATTTAATAGGAGTAGACATAAATCAATGCTGTGCATTTTTCAAAATTACATTTCTTTTACCATTGGCCTTTAACAGACTTCAAAAGACCGTATCTCATATCTTTGAGAAGAACAAGCAAATTCTCTAATTTACAAACACATTTTCAGTGTGCTTGATCCCAGATGATCAGTATTAGCATACAAATGTTTTAGAAGGAAACAAGTGCTTTCACATTCATTCCTGATTAGACCTCAGACGAGTACCATTTTAGGCAGCATCCTGGAGTTTGAGTGACCTCTCGTTTCTACAGTCCCACTGTTCTTATTTCACTTTTATCTTTAAACTAATTCCTTGTCAACTTTGATATTAGCAGGAAGGGTATTAAGAGAAGACTGAGCAACAGAGCGCTTCTTCCTCTCCTCTGCTGAAGAGGAAGACCTTTCTCTTCCTGTCTTGAGTGAACCATACCACAGTTCTCCCTTTTTCAAAATTACTTTAACCACTGACTATAAATGGCACTAGAGCATGGCTTTGCTGAAGAGTACCGAGTCAGACTTAAACCATGAACTGAATTTACTCCAGTACACAATCACTGAAGATAAGGAAACTCCAGTGGAGCCAAAGAGCAATTTTCAAAACAATTTATTGCAGTAAACACACTTATATTTTACAACCTCATTCTCTGGTGAAGAAAACAAATTTCCCCCTGCTGCAGCAGATAGGGCAGAGGGGACCTGAGCTGTTCTCTCCAACACAATTGTCCTAAAAGTCTCTCACAGTAACTTGCAAACAGCCCTAGGCTATCTCCAGGGCTTTTTTTTGACTCCCACAGATGCTGAGGACATCTCTCTTCTCAATGAGGAGACACAAGGGATTGGATTTGTCCATAGAAAAAGCATTGTGCCAGCCCTCAATGCTACAAAAAGACACACAGTACGTAGGACAGGATAACTCACTTATACTCTCACCTTTTTTACTCTCCTTTCACATCATCATCTTTCATACAGGGCAATAAAAGATATTGGAGCAGCCACTCTACAGCAAGCAACAGCGGGAACGGCAACGCTGTCAGCTTTCGTCATAGCAAACAACGAGAGGGCTCTGGTTTGCTTTTCTCCCTAATCTTCTGTTCATTTACAGAAAGAGCTTATCAACACTTTCTGTAGTAAGAGAAAACATAAGATGAGGTTTACATTATGTCTGGACCTCATTCTCCCTGAACCGGACCCTTACAATGAAAATTACAAAACGAATGAAACAAACTTGCTCATTTTATTTGCTACTGCTTCATTATTCTCTTGCTTTGTTCCCTTGAGCATGCAGCAGCTTGCAGATTGTAACATTACCTGTGACTGGTTTTCCCTTCGGAAAAAAGAGCAGAGCACTTCCAAAATGCCACTTCCGAACTGCACAACAGAGGGAAAGGTGAATTCCTCACTCTCCTCCCCCCTCCTTTCCCTTTAAATAAAGCATTGCTTGGAATATGCTTGCACATAATAGTGGTAGCTTACAAAATGCAGCGTCTGCACTAGTCTGTATATTACTGACATCATATCTTCCTTAACAGCGACGCTGGGCAACTTACATGGTGTGTGACAAAAAATTAAGTCAGCCAAGCCCAAGGGATCCCACCTTCTAAAAGATCAATTACAAGACAGAAAGACAAGCAAGGGATTTAAGGGTAGTATATTCAAAATTACTTCTTTTTTGAATTTACATTTTTATCTAAAACAGACATCTATTTAGTTCAATGCTTTTCCCCAAGCCAGACATTAACACTGTAAAACACAAAAGTATTTGAATACAAACAAAACAAATACAAAAGGATTTTAAACACAAAAACAATAGGGGAGGATCAAAAACTACTCATCTCTACACCAAGCATAACTTCAGCATTAGAGGCTGTGCCTATGTGATTAAAAATATTTTTAAAATGACATAATACCATCCTTAAAGAAAACAATTAGTGTTTTAGGTCTTACTGACATTCACATATGGAGGGGGTTCATGTAAGCTCTAGTACAACTATCCTACAGCTTTGAGTTTCCAATTGGAAAGGGGGGGAAAGGGGGGGGAAGAAGAAAAAGAAGAGAGAAAAAAGAAGAGAGAAAAAAGAAGAGAGAAAAAAGAAGAGAGAAAAAAGAAGAGAGAAAAAAGAAGAGAGAAAAAAGAAGAGAGAAAAAAGAAGAGAGAAAAAAGAAGAGAGAAAAAAGAAGAGAGAAAAAAGAAGAGAGAAAAAAGAAGAGAGAAAAAAGAAGAGAGAAAAAAGAAGAGAGAAAAAAGAAGAGAGAAAAAAGAAGAGAGAAAAAAGAAAAAAAGAAAAAAAGAAAAAAAGAAAAAAAGAAAAAAAAAGAAGAAAAAAAAAGAAAAAAAATTTTCTTTTCAGATACCTGAGACTTTCTTCAGGTCAGAAAAAGAATCCACAAACTTTACCATAAGCACAAGTTGGGAACAAATGGTTTGAAGTTATATTCCATGTTCAGTAGCAATCTAACTTGAGTCATGCCTGTTCCCTCTATATTTTTTTACATCAAATTTCAAATCCAAAACAAAGATGAATTAAAGTGTATGGCAGTCTGATGAATGCTAAACAAAGTAACTGGAACAGCCTCAGTGGCAAGATTTCAAAGAGGCTGTTAAGTATTAGTGCTTGCAGTTTTACTCCATGCTGATTATAATAGGTTTCTTAAAACTTTTTCCCTTAATATATTTCCCTTTTTATTTTGACAAGCACCAATTTTACTTCTCAGTGATACTTCCAACAGCACAGAAATTCCCTTGCTGCACTCATACCAAAAATAGCAGCTTCAGGGATGAGACTGCATCAAAAACAGCCAAATACAGCAATGTTAAATTGAGGCAGTTGTACGAAAATTAATCCTCAGCAGTGAAATCAGATGGTTTGGAGAGAGGTAACGTTTTGCAAAATAAGAGATCTCAACCAGAGAAAGAAGATATAAGAAAGGAAGTTAAGGAGGGATGGGGGGGCAAGGGAGGAAGAAGAGAAATCTCATTCTAAAAAAATAATGGGTTTGAGATTGGGGACGGGGGGGGGGGGGGGGACGACAAACTAGGAAACAGGAAAACTGAAAACAAACCTGAAAAGCAGAACAGTATAAAATGAGAACAAGGAAATGTCACATTTCCTTCAACACTAATGTGCTTCCAGAAAAAATGCTGCATGTTTTCCACAAAAAGGAACAAAAATACCAGCTTAAAAGCATAGGCCATGACTCTTTTATTAGCTATATTAATGCTGTTAGGTTCTTGTAGCTGAGGTACCTACAGCATAGACAGCACCCAACAAGTTTTATGAAGTATGTGAATCAGGTCTCTGCCTACAATGTATTCATTGCAAAGTACGGACATAAGCATCTGTTCTAAGGTCAGATTTAATTTCTGAAAAGTTCTGTTCAAGAATAACACAGCCACTAAAACCACTCTTACACAATGCTTTTTGGTATCATTTGCACAGTAGACTATGGATAAAAGCTGTAAGAGCTGCAAGAGCTGCATTGCAACAATAGATAATTAGTCATTTATATTGAAGACTAGTTCTCAGCCAAAATTTAATAATCAACATGTAATAGGCAGGATTACTATAGTGTGACTTTAATTTCTCAGTGGGTTTTTGATTTCCGAAGGACTTCGGTTGTCCACTCTATGTGACAACACAGCAGGATACCTTGTGGCATGTATCACATGGCTTTGATCTTCAAAAGCCTATTACAGCTTATTAACATACTAACAGAGCAGGCAAGGAAAAGCACTTCAGATGGGATTCACCGCCTTGCTAGTTCGAAGCTCCTCAGGCCATGAGAAGCTTCACAGAGAGGGGATTTTTCCCCAAGTCTATCAAGTGAACCAACAGCAACCCGTTTAAAGCCATCTGAAGGTTCGCGGCGCACTGTCAAACTGATTCTTTTCTACAGACCAAGCAGCTTTAATACAGCTGCACCAGTCATAATGCTTTCTTGAGAGCGCCGACCTTGCTCTTAACACTACAAACAAATCCATAGTTGGATTCCCCTGCATACGCAGGGCTCCACCCCTAAAAACATGCATCAAAAGAAAAAACAAGGTCCTTCATAGCATACCTACGTGAACAACCACCTTCACTGTGTCAAAACTGAAGGAGTGAAAACCAGGTAAGTGTGGCTCCAACAGAGTAATTAGCTTCTACAGCAATTGAGACATGCATAATCCCAACAGTTGCTGTAAAATGACTATGAGTAAACTGTTTAACATGAATGCAGATAGCAGAACAGGATCTAAGATGATTGGTTAAGTAGCTTCATCTGCTAACTACTATCCATTGAGTATACTTTTTTCCCTATATTAGGGGACTGAAATTGTTTCAAAAAGAATCTCATGATTTAGAATAGAAATCAGCACAACTTCTACACAAGTTTATGTTACTGAAACTTGGCAGAAGCAACATTCTCTCTCAAACGCTTGAGGAAACAGCTGCCTACTCCATACCAGCACCTGGATTCATCTTCACTTCCAGTTTATGAGAAACCACTTTGAAAATGACTTAACATTTTGGATTTCCCCCCCCCCCTCAAATTAATGTAATAAAGTATCTTCCATGTCTGCCAGAAAAACATACCGAGGGGGGAGGGGGGTACACAAAGCAAAACAACTTATGCTGACTAACTTTTCTTCACTCTCCTAAATTGGAGGAGTGTTTTCTCTTAGCTGGGACTAGGAACATCCAGACTGCATTCCCACTTGGCTTATATCGATGCACTCCATTGACTTCAGTGGCAGGAGCTGAAGACCCATCTCCTAGAGCCTAACTGCATCTATGTGGTTAGGCACAGGTGTTCGCATGAAAAAAGAAACCAGTGCATCAGCATCCGCTAAAAAACAGCTTCTATGCAAATACCATATGTTAAACTCTCCCTTTTTTCCCCCAATTTAGCAGAGAATAGAAACTGTTAGCCCTCCACAATGACGCATGTAGACTTGCTGGACCTCCTGCTGCGCAGAGCCAGGAGGAGCTTCAGGAGCGGCGGAGCAGTACAAGGGAGCAGGCCGGCAGCGCACACCTAGCCCCGAGCGCCGCCCGGGCAGCTCCTCCTGGAGGACTCGGCACTAAGAGCTGCACAGAAACGGCAGCCCTCGGCGGCAGAAGCTGCCAGGGCAGAACGCCCTCTCGCCAGCAGGCCGTGACCTTAGGGGCTGACCTGCCAAGCTGGGGCCTTCTCCATGCAAAGGGAAGGCTGAAGGATCTTGAGCCACCACACCAGCCCTGCAGCCAGACTTTAGGCCACCTGATCACAAAAGCTGGCATGTCACCGACTACGTGTCAGGTCTTCCTTTTCCTTTATACGCCTCCTGCACAGCTCGGAGGCTGCCAGCACAACATGCAATCGCTGCTTCTGCAAAAACACGCACAAGCAGAAACGCACCATAAAAAGAGGAGCTTACAGAGAAGACTGCTCTTCCCCTTCTTGCCGGGCAGTCTCTCCTTTTAGCCCAAAGCTGTGTGTCATGAGAAGACTCTTCTGCTATCTGCATGCAGAATTTCCTCTGCAAAGATCTGGATCAGTTTCTGGAGCTCAATTATTCCAAGCTTCTAAAAGTTCCATTATTCAGGTGCTTTTTATTGCCTTATTTTCTATGATACAAGCCTTGTTTTCCTGTATTCATGCCAGTAATAGTTTTCATAGTCCTATTTGTAAGTACTAATTTGATTAGAAGGCTAAACCGTCCTGTTAGATTCACTATTCTCTACTACAGTTTCAAATGAAGAACCAATTACTTGATCTTGGAATTTAAGAAATGCACTCTGAGAAACCCAGGAAAAGTAAATCTGGTCTGACTCCAAATTTCTGACCTTTTGAGAGGTCACAGCAGCACACATAAACGCATCAATTGACACTTGCTACAGATACACTGTACACAGATGGTTCTCTCCTCAACACCCCTCTATTGCATATCAAACTTAAATTCTTTTAATGTCACTTTTTTTTCTTTTTTTCTTTAAAGAATTAGGCGAAAGAAGCACGGTTCTTAAAAAAAAAAAAAAAATCAAAGTAGGCTCGAAGTTAAAACATTTTTTGAAACTTTCCAAATGAATGAAAACATTTTATAGCTTGCAAAGAATCATTTACTTTGCCTTTTATAAGGACAGGAGCGGCAAGGAGCTGTACAGATAGCTATCCCAAAAGCGCGCGCACACGATACATCAGTTCTTTTACTCATTTTTATTCTGAAAGCTTTTGCTCATCTTTTAAATCACAAAACTTGAGCAGAAAGGTTTTTTACATCTTACAGTAGCTTTCAGAAAAGGGTCGCATTAATTCCGTCACAATACTCACAAAAGCAAACTGATAATGGTACCACCAATCTAAAGACGGGGGGAAAAGCCCCCCCCCCCCAAATTAGATGAACTGCTCAAGATTACATAACAAGTTTATGGAAGCACCAGGAATAAAATTCAAGTACCTTTCCCCAATATATTGCCATACCAGTAACACCCTCAATTTTTAACAAGAATTTTATTGCACACTGTTGATGTCAGAAGTGTAAGTTACTTCTTTGCAGCCTCCTCTCAAGGGATTTTTTTTTCCAGATAAGACAGAGGAAATAAAACTTCAGCAGAACATCAGTGCTAAGAATGAATCCTTTCTTCTTTTCACAGGTCTACTGGTGCCAGACCATATAGATCACTGATATTTGTTTATTGTGCTATTCACTTATAAAAATATGCTCTGAAACAGATACGAGAGGAAGGAAACAAATCACACTCGAAAATTCCTTCTTTACATGACCAGAATGGAAAAAGGCACTGCAATATTCAAGTTCTAACACACGTATGAGACAAGACGAAGCTGAACTGCAGATTTTGCCATAGAGCCATAATTCTTCTCTTCCAAGTAGCGGGTCTACTTTTCAGGTAGACAGAAAAATTTGAGGACGTATTTAAATAAGCACAGGAATAACAGGACCAGTCTCCTGGCCAAAACCAAGAGACAAAGAACACTCCAGAAACAAACCTGAAACGCAGAAATAGCAGAGACCCAAGTAGTACCGTAGGGAGAGGGATGTGCGCTGGGCTTCAAAGGGAAGCGATGAGAGATACAGGCAAGGCATGAGGGACCGCACACAGCAATGAGACAGTGCAGTGGTGAAGGCTGAGCAGTAACCACACAGGGAAAATGAGTTTAAGAATTATGCGATGAGAATATAATTAAGTAGGTAAAGTTATACAGATCAGGCTTTTTAGGGGTAAAGCTAGAGTGAGGGAGAATGCGAATCAGCGCTGAAAGCAAAACGTGGAAGGGGGAAAGGGACAGATGCACCCTGCTCTGTAACTGCTCAAAGCTGTCCGCTCCCTCTGCTTTCCCACTCTGCCTCTTTCCCACCTCATTTCCTTCATCTCATTCCACACTGCTCTTCCTTCTCCATATAATATAAACAGATAAATTATCATCCATAGGAATTCAGAGTCAACTAATGACAAGAAATGCCCAAGCAAGTTACAAGCAGGCCAGGATGCAAACGTTCATCCCGCACATGTTCCACAGTCCTGAACCGGCACCACGGGGGCGCAGGGGGGCACGCGCTGATTTGGTACGAGTTTCACATCAGCCATAATCATAAGTAGCACCTTTCCCTAGTGCTTGGGAAGCTATTAAGGCAAAGGTGGACTATTCTGACTAGAGAAAAAGAAACAGTTCCACAACTGAGACGGCAGTAAGGAAATATATAGAAGTTTTACAATTTGAAAAAGAAAGATTCTCATCCACTCCCATTAACTTAGCATCCAGCATAAGGAGTCTTAGCACTGATGAACTGATGGTTAAACTAATTAATAAATCGTGCTTTTGTATATATTAAAATTAGACTGGTTGTAGCTTCTGCAGATTCTGAATTTATGCCACCCACCTGTGGGTGGCATAAATCTTCATCAAAAAAACAAAATGTAAATGTGAATTACTCCATCAAAAAAAACCAAAATGTAAATGCGAATTACTCTGTAAAATCTACCCTCGGGGCCAGCACAGCAGCTCTTGCTCAACCTGCCGAGCCGTCCTGCAAATCGTGGCCAGAGCTTCAACTCCCTCCCACAAAGCACTTTGCTCAAGTTTAATCTTCTGCTCAAGTATTTTTCTACAGCTCTCACAGAACCGCACAAGTCACTATGTTAAAACTGTCATATCTATAAAGCTGAATTCTGCCTGCTAACCTAGTCGTGTTTGCCTAACACATGAAAAACATTCTGGTTAAAAGTTTAAGAAAAAATCCTAAAAGCTGATCTTGCCCTTCTCCCCCCTGCCCCCCTCCAAAATCAACTACTCACATCAAGTTTAATTATCTGGACCAAAAACACCATGGCAATCCATAATATCTTGTTCTTTTATGTAATTCACACTTGAGGGAAATTTAAAAAATAAAAGAAGAAGAAGAAGAAAGAAGAAGAGGAAGAGGAAGAAGAAGAAAAAAGAAGAAATCTGGAATATTTTAATTAAGCCAGTAGAGAAAAAAAAAGTATCTGAATTTTACTTCGACACAAATAAGACAGACACTCAAGCTTCATATTCTGACAGCAAAATAGCATTCAAGAAGTGATTTAGAGTATTTGACACTATTTTACCTCAACATCTGTCAGTTAGAAATATTTATATTAATATAAATAATATACGAAATATTTATCCTAACTTAAAGCAATTTTGTACTAACTTGGCCAGGAAAAACCTGTTTGTTTTCTAATTAAGGTACAATCATGCTTTAAACAAACATTTTCTGCCACAACATATGCAATTTAGAAAACCATGTTGTATCCAGTTTACATCCAGCCGCCAAGTTAGCATATATAAAACGTAGGCCTCACCACTTTGAAAATGGTATGATGACACTTCTAATAAGGTGGCTTAAGAACTTTTATTAACTTTACTAAGCTAATACTTCAGAACTCATAATGAAGTACGTTTCCAACCCTCGGATGGTTTCCCAGAGATCAGAGAGAAGAACGTCTGTGTCCATCCACTGAAGCGGGGCATCCCCATCCACTTGTCAACCTTTCAAGTGTTTTTTTTAGCTAGCTGAAAGACTCAGAGCTCCTCCCCAGGAAGAAAAAAAAAATTAAAACTCACTTTCAAAATAAACCCAGAATTATGTTACTCAACAATATTTAGTATACAGCATGAGTTTTAAGAGAGAGGCTGCCATACAGGCAAGCGATTAAGTCTTAAAAGATCTGGTAGTGACCAACAGGTAAGGTAAATCTGTGGGAAACCACAACAGCCAAATACATATCTTCAATGTAAAAGAAAGTGATCTGAGGAGAAACACGCAGAGCTATTAGCTCTGCAAGGCTGGCTATTTGCCTCAAACTGATATGAAATTTCCTATTCATTACCTATGCAAGTGGGAAAATAGTTTAAAAGAAAACTTGCAGATGAAAAAATATATATATTAAAGTTGGTCAAACTCCTCATTCCACTGCTTCTGAAGGGAGAGCTTTTGAAGGAAGGAGTTCATAGCAGGGAATCATTACACTGCATATAAACTACAATCTCTTATCAGGATTTAGCAATAATATTTACACAATATCTAGAGCCACCTGTTTGGACTGTGATGGCCATAAGCTTGGCATTAATTTCTTTCCTAATGCAGTGTTTTAATTTCCTAAACTTTGTTGGTCACCAGTTTTTGAGGTACTCAGTTACGTCACTTCAGAGATTTCACCAAGCCCTGAGGCAACTCAGAAGATACATTCAGTAAATCAAGTACACAGGATACAGCTACTGCTACACCTCATATCTTTCAGAAATCTATACTGAGACATGAGCAATGGAGAATGACTTCACTTTGTGACTTTTTTTTTTAAGTATCCCTTAATTTGCTAAGCTCCATGCAGGTGTTGACGCAACTACTCACTGACAGCAAGTAGCAGCAGCAAAACTGAAACCTGCAAGCTCAAAAGCACCTCAGGAAACTGAGGGCATTCACCATCTACGTCACCGTCCCGCAAAGCCCGGGCAAGCATCCCAGCGCATGCCCTTCCTCCAGCACCGAGGCAGACGCGGGTGCCCGAGGCAGCAGGCAGCAGCAGCTCGGCGACAGCACTGCTGAATTCGTGGAGGCGATGCCCACAGCGTGCAAAGAAGGGGTAAAAGCACATGGAAAGACAAGGTGGGACAGACAGAATAACTGCAGTAGGGTCTGGAACGCAGAACAGAGGGAGGAGAACTTAAGTGATACGTAAGGAGAGAAGAGACAAGGAAGGTAAGATAAAAGTATAATACGAAAGACAGTGGCTGCTATTTTCTCCCCGATTGCTCCAGTACTACTCTCCCACAGCCGCCTGACGCACGCCAAGCTCACCCACTGCTCACCCTCGACGCCTCTGCACACAACCGTCGCAGCCGCACTGCCTCTCACCGCCACTGCGACACTCAGCACGCGCACTTAAAACCCTTTTGTGGATGTCCTGTGTCCCTTATCTGCAAGGGAGAGTAATTCTTGAAATAAAATACAACTTCAGACAAATCACCTAGATATTTCAGTGCAATTTTCCAATATCTTATTTCAACACATATTGGTGCTGGCAATACTAGTCGATGTAGTAGGCACTGCAATTTCCAGTATTCTGTGAAAGTAATAAACACTCGGCACAGGAAGATTATTCACTTTTTACCTAGCACTGGGAAAGGGGGGGAGCGGGGGGACCTATACAGTGTACTACTGAGTCACTATGAAATCAACAGCGTATCTGCTTGACACTTAAAACCGCACTGTGAGTTTTGGACAACAGCTTACACTAGAGAAGACTGAATGGGAAATGGTAGAAAACTCCCCACCCCTGCCAGTGACTTACATTCATTTTTTTAATGTACTCCCTGCAAGAGCACAGGCAATAAATCTTCCCTCAAAAGTCATTTACATATTTTGGTCAAAGCTGGATTATATAGTGCACTGAATTACTTAGCTAGTATCAATTAGCTACTGCCGGAAACCCACATCATGGGCCTGTACAGCATCAATGATGTATTTTTGCTCAAATTGGTTCTACTTTAGAAACACTTTAAACCTTTCAACATCTTAAATTACCCAGATTTTTGAGGGATGAATTACATATGTAAGAAAACTAACTCAGTTGGTTTTCCCAAGTAATTCTGCCAACTGTTCCTTGCAGCAGTTCATAGAACAAATGTTCTTCAGCCATTTAGATTCAGTTAAAGATATATTCAGGTCTATAAGTAACTCTATTCAATTTGGGGAATTTTTTTTGTTTCTTTTTTTAAGACTAAAATTGATTGGAAAATATGCTTGGAATAGCACCTTCCAAAATTCAAATGATATGCTTGGTCAGGCCACGCAGCATCACGCTGCAATGTGTAATGTAACCTTGTTACTACTCCCTACCAAAGGCTCTTTAAAGGCAAGTCTTACTTACGCTGGCGAATTCCAGTTGTAAACAGCGAGCTGAAATCTAGGGACTGACTCACTTATAGAGTTAGTAGAAGCTGAAATATAAGTACCATTTAATTTCACTTATGTCAATCTTTTTATCATACTTTTAATTTCATCTGTACTGTTACTTTCCACTTGGGAACTGTCACTATTTACAGCTGTTTCCATATACTTTCCCAAGTTTATCAGCAAATATATTGATCATAAAATTTTACACTAAATATGTTGATTATTAAATGGTTATTTGGAAATGAAATCCTCATTTTTAATCACTAATGTTTCACCTGAAAAATCTCAAGAAGAAAGCCTTGAAAGTGCAATCAGTCTGCTTAATAGAGCCTGTCCAAATAAATGTCATCTCATGCTTCATACTGGAATTTAAAGTATTTTAATTTATCATTCCTATCTGAAAATACCACCACAGGTTTGGTATAAGCACCAGGAACTTTCTTTTCTTGGCACCATGATGCTGTCACCTCAATTTCTCTCGCTCTTCCAACAGCATATATGCTTTAACTGTCTTCTCTTCCCTTCTATAGTTCCCCTTTCTCTCCTCTGGTGTTTTTCTTTATCACTAAGGTAGTAGAAAGAGGTGGCTGAAAAGCATTTCAGATCCAGAAGTTAAGATCCGTACCAACTCCTTGCCCCGGCACGAAGGCCGCGTTAAACGGCATTTACCAGCGCGGAAGGGTGGCTACCCGTCACGCCACGCAGTAGCAGCAGCAAGCAGGTTGCTTCCCTCTGCGCCACAGGCTTTATCCTCATAATCCTCTGGTACCAGGGTACGTAACAACGGAGGAAGCAAATAATACATCTCTGACCAAAATGGGCCGAGCAGCCATTCCACTTCTTTTTCTTTTCTCTGCTCCAAACTCAGCCAGAGCCGGAGGGGAAGCACCCGCTCCCCGAAACACGCCGGCCGCTTGCACAGCAAGGCAGCCTTGGTGATCTCCATCACCTACAGAACATACAAGCTTTATTTATATGTAAACACATTTGAATATGTCACTTTGGTAAAGGAAGAATATGTCACAAAACTCTCTCAAGTATCCATGCTTTTCAAAGGCATGCAATAGTTGTATCTGTATTCATGACCTAGTAACTAGGCGCGACAGGATCGGAAACAACAGAATGCAGTTCTTGACGATCAAACACCTCTCTAACCTTTTCCATCACAAACGGGTTAAGTAAAAGCCCTCTAAAACATTTCACAAACATTTCTCATTAACTCATACCCATTTCCTTTTTATGAAATACTCAGATGTTGTGTCTCACTGCAAACCATTCACTACAGGTTTCACTTTCTACGGAAATTGGGCAGAAAAAGCAGTGAATGAAACTCCAGCCAATCTGACTATCCTCTAGGCTAAACAAAACCTGAACTTTTAGTATTTATAAACAAATGAACAAACAGAAAACTCTGTCTGAAAATATACATTACTATTCAGGACTTTTCACTACGATACACTTCTGCTTTACATGAAAAACACATAGGAACCACCAACTAAAAACAACTGATCTATGCTCTTCCCTTTCCTTGCACTGTACAGAAGAGGGGGTTTCTACAGACCAAGCAGAAAAACCATGGTCCATGCTTTCCTACAACATACTAACATCTCCCAGTTTCCGTCCCATGATGTCACTGGCAGCTATTGCTGGAGAATGCTTACAGTTGCTTGACTAACTCTTCACAGGAAATCCCAAAACTGCACAAAAAGTGGTTTACACCACCATTTCACTTTCACTCTAGCTTGCAATTTCTGCCTCTCAGGTAGACTTTGGCCCAAATGTCTCTGCTGGAGATTTAGCACAGATACCTTTCAGTAACAATTTAAACTCATGACATATAAATCTAGAGGCTAGGATGTTTTTCAGTAAGACAGAAGTTCAGCTATTTCAAATCTTTCTAAGGAGAAACAAGAGGAGGAAAAAAATTCCACTTTCTCTAACTTTTGTATACAAAAGTACAGCAAAGAAAGGCTCCAGCCTTATTATTTTAAAAGCATGTACAGATAATGTATCAAGTTTATTGAATTGCAGCTGTTATCATTAATGCACACAACAACAAAATTTTGGCAAGCAATATAGGGAGTGATAACTATCTCAGGATGCCCACTTCTGAATATCCTTCTTTGTTGTTGTTGTTTCTGCTTCTTTCCCCCATAATCTTTGATTTCTATCTAGACACAGTCAGTTAAAATGCTAAGCTGTAGGCAACAATGAGAAATGAAAGTAACAGTGCAAAATGTGTTCTAGATACTTCAGAGTGTCGTTTTCGCTGTCTTGCTCAGACAAAAGGCAAGGCACAGAGGAACACCACCGCATATTAGGAAGAATACAGTTTACCAATATCATAATAATTCAGCTGAGTTTGTTGTAATCAAAACTCTTCAAGGATGCAACATGAAGAAACAGAACTCTTTCTTAGGTAGATTCTACACAAAATCATTTCCCATTTTAAAAAGGGTGCCTAGCTTAGTATTACTTTTGAATAAGTATCTTACTATATCCTGTACACAACATCACACAGTTTATTTGGAGATGGACTTTTTTAATTAAAGATCTTCTGAAATCCTCTTCCATAGACTTTAGTAAAACTTTCAAGCAGATGAGTAAATCTGAAATACGTCAGATAGGTTGATTCACAGATCCAAAGCTAGAAAATACATAGCAGAAGACAAAGCAAGAGAGAGAGAGGAGTAAAACCAGGAAGGAACATAAGGCCTAACAGACACGAGAAGTGATAAGCCACATATTAAAAGTTGTATGAATGCTGCTACAGTAAACATAACAGACAAGCAAAACATGAAGCTACATTCCTTAACCCCAAAGGAATGTTGTGGCATGTGTATTTTTCAATGAGATTAGCAGGCAATTTTTTACCATGCTAGTGTGCATCAACACTAAAGCACCTTGTACAGCCTGCCGTCCCATATTACCCAAAAAGCTGGAGAAACTACTATTTCAGTACAGCAGACAAGTCCACAGATTGTCCTTGACCTGCTTATGTTTAGATACCCTAACCAAAAACATTCTGACACTTCAGTTTTTACCACCATTTAACAGCAATATCAGCTTACTACTCCAGCTGCAAAAAAAGCCAAGCGATCAAAAAACCCACTCAACCTTGGGGGAAAAAAAAAAACAACTAACTGGCTTAATAAAGCATTAGATTTCAATATTATTGTTACAGACAGACAGAAAACGTAATCCAAATCACTCACATAGTTCTCTCCCCAGAAATATTAATACAAATTCTAAACATAGAAAGGAAAAAAAGGAAAGGCTGAACCAACACCTGACTTTCACTGCCACAAGTCTTGTCTCACAATCTAAAAAGGATGTGCAGCCAACCACGTGAAAATGTACTGTTATGGCAGATTACTATCTAAATGAAGGACACAGACTTAGACCTGAAATGGAAAGCACCTTAAAACATACCCTCATAAACAAGCCCTAAACTCCAGTACCTTTCTCACAATACAAAGTCCGTTCTGAGAAGGCCATGAAGTAAAAGAAATTAAAACAGTAAAACACCTAGATAGGTTGGGTAGCAGTAAGTGTTAACTGTAAAAATATTAATTGTTGTAGCCACAAATGTTAATGTCACTTAGCTGTAAGTCCGAAAGCTTCTACATGTACGGGTCAGATAGAGTCTTCCCTACCAATGCGATGCCACATTGGTTAGGAAGCCAAAGCTGGTGACAACACTGTGTTCACCCAATTCCTGGCTACGGAAATAGAAAGCTGACATGTGACAGATGGTCTTCACCAGAGTCGAGATCATCCAGTGACAGCAAGTTCCCTTTCTCCCCTTCATCAGTCCCTAAACTATAAATGCAGTTAGCTGAAAATTACAGAGTAAGGCAGGAAAATTTGGGAATCTCGAGTGGAACAGTATTTCCCTCATGAGACAGTGGTGGGGTTTTGACTGTGGGCAGGTAGGCTGCGGAGACCATTTGTCCCCTTCCACCCATTCCTACGGACCCAGAGCCTAACACCTACCAGCAGACATGAGGAACATCACCAGAAACCAAACAACCCCAGCCCGGGAGAGGCAGGGGATCAGTAAGCAAGTAATAATGGTAAAACCTTCAGGCCTACAACTGCCCCTTACTTTAATCTCCAATTTGAATATTTAATTTGCACCACTGATGACAAAAAAAGGAATGCATTGGTCTAAAAATCAAGGGCCAAACCTTGGTAAATTCTGTGGCAAATTAATCCTGCTGTCTTAACAACATGATCTGACATTCAAACACAGTTTGCAACAGGCTTTTTGGGCTGATATCAAGCCAGATATTCATGCCATAACTGGAAATAGTAGAGTGACCAACTGTCCCAGTTTAGCGGGATAGTCCTCCATCCTATTTGTTTCTAGAGACATAATAGTTTTTATGTCTGTCATTGAATCTCAAAATCCCAGAGCAGCAAGAGGAACAAAGAGGAAACCTCGGCTGCAGTCCGGAAATCTAGGTCAAAATGGCAGAGGGATTTTCTTACAAATCAACAACATTGTAAAACACAAGACAGTATTGAACAGCTTATACAAATTTTACTTCAACTTTTCCTCTTTCCCCCCCTCTACCCCAGTGTATTTACAGAAAACTTCCCTGCTTGTTTTCCTTGGAAGGCTGGTTATCCCAGGCCTGGACACAAAACACCACCACCATGCACCCACCACAGGGCTTCCCATGCTTCATAGAGGGTGAACATTTTGCTAGCACAGAGAAATGATGCATACAAAACTCTTCACAGGTTCTGTACGTCACTCATTTCTTTGCCTTCTCTTCTATTTCTATTTATAGTTTACCTTTCTGGTAGTTTGATCAATATTCCTAAAGGCAGTAAATGTGGGGTTTCATTGTCGGCTTCACTGTCAACTTGTTACTGAAACGCCTGTATTGCAATTATTGCAGGAAATGAATTATCAGTTTAAAAACAAGGTTTAAAAACATTTCCATAGGCAAATATGTGAGAAGACGCAAGTCTTCAACCTACTCAAGATCCAGCTATCCTCTCCTCTTCCTCCCCATACTTCTCTCACCTCAAAGACAATTCCATACTACCAGCATTCGATGCTACAAATTCAACGCCTCCAGGATATGTGAATCAGATCCTCACAACATTTGGATAAGATCACCGTAGCAACAGAGAAATGTGTGCTGAGAAACTCAGTTTTACTCTTTCATATTAGCAGTTTCTCATTAATCTTGACTTTCCAAACCTGGTCATGTTTACTGAAGGAAAAAAAAGAAATCTAACCGAACCAAAATCTACATTATTTAAAAAATGAACAACAACAATAAAAACCCCACACTGTTAATGTCTTCTGATACTTCCAAAAGAAGTCTCAAGCACTCCCTGGATGAGAATTTTTCATTAATGATCAAACACTTGTGGTATGTTGAATGCTTTGTGTTGCGGTAAAAAAAAGAAAGATCATTACCATTTTCATCAACTGGAAGCAAACATTATAAGTTGAGTAAGTTATGACAAACTTTTAAGGAATTCATGAAGACTCATTTGAAAGATCAGCAAGGTGATAGACCACTGCTATGCTATCACAAGAACATTCAGCACATTAATTCTGAAATATTCAGGCTTCTTAGATATACTTAGGCTGTAAGCCCATGCTAATGGTTTTAGCGTATTGAAGTTAATGCCTAGCAATTTGTACAAGCTCTTTAATAACTTCTCTTGCATTGGTCATCATTAAAGACACTGAATTACACAAATAAATTACACTGAATACATCCAGGGCTTGTAATGGTTTCACTGTCGCACAATGGCAATGTATTATATATTTTTCAAGGACCTTTCAAAAAGCTGGCTGATGAGCCGTATGTAACATTATTCATCCTACTGGTTTCCTAATCTTCTCACTTTGTCCAAAACTATGACTTACGTTTTTGGGGGCTGGAAATCATTGGTTTTTATGGAGGCTAATCTATGGAGTGCCTGACCTTTACATAACTCTGCACAAACAGGAATAATACCTAACACAAAGAAGGATCTTCCGCACATGCCAAGCATTTCAGCAGTTTTGCAAAACAATTAGTATTTTCTTACTCATTTTGTGCAACGCATTTCAGAGAAAAAAGCCAAGACTCCTCCATATTTTCTCCTATTTCTTCTTTCTCTCGCATCCACAAGGACAGCTTGGAGGTGGTCATCAAGCGTCCCTCATCCTGCATCCGCTCATCTCACTGGAGCACTTGAAAACACTAAAACTCCTGAAAGCAATTGCATGGCTGCTTTCTTGAGCATGCTACTCCCCTCCCCCCCAAAACTTTACCATTAAAACAGCCCAGAGAGTGAGGATACAAAACCCAGTTTAATGGCTGTCTTTTTTTTTTTTTTTTTTTTTTTAATTAAAACAGCTCTTCTCTTTTTTCCCCATTCCATGTTTCAAAGCTTTTACAAAAATGCAATATAATGTCATGCTCCCCAAGGTTCTGCAGTTCTAATATGACTTTATTAGTTAAAGTGCTCAAATTCTGCTCCAGTACCTTGCTGTTTAAATTCACCAAATAAAACAGGATACAAGTGAGGTTAATCTCAAATCTCTCAGGAAGATTTTCTAAATGTTTTTTCTCCTCTCTCCTCCTGGATAGGTCTATAACATTTTTAATAGTAACCGTTGTTCTTAGCTATGTTGATTTTGACGTGTGATTCTTATGCACATCTGCCTGATGTTCCTGGAATCTGTTAAACATCCTTGAGGGAATTTCAGCACACCAGGATCTTCAACTTCAGCATGACTTTGTGCTGTGTCATAGTCCGGATTTCCTTTGCACTGACAGAGTGACTAAAATGATCACATACTACATGACCTTAGGATATGTATTCAATATTTTCACAGCAGTTTCTTACTCTTACATAAACAAGCCTTTTAAGTGTCATTGGAGAATTGGCTACACTAGATATTGCATTACACATCTGTTATACATGCTTTTTAACAATAAGGTACTAACAATATTGGTTGGACCAGCTGATATCAGATCCCCTTTTTAATCATGATTAAATGTTATGTATCATTTCTAGACACCTACTGCAGGTGTCTAGAAATCTTTCAGTCTTTCAATCTACTTTGAAAATAAGTATATTTAGACTTTACTGACGTGATTCAACAAAGGTTAAAAAATAAAGTTATGCTCATATTAGATGAGTTATGTCATGAAAAACAGCCCTGTGCTCAGTCATACGTTAATTAGAATATTTAAACCAGAGTAAACAAAACTCCATTTCTGACAACATATGGACACCATTTTTACCCACAGCGCCTCAAAAATTGCTCCAAGGCCAGCGAGTGTCTATTGGCACAACAGGGTGCCGGAGCTAATCCCAGATTCCTTTGAAACTTCCTTCAGAGAATCGGGATAGCACCAATCTTTTTGCGGCACCCCAAGCAGCAGAGGAGACTGCTGCTCCAGGAAGGCGCAGCACACGCGGAGCTGAAGGAACAAGTACCGACAGCATTTGTTGATTCTGGCACCCAGGTAGAAAGGAAGAGCCCGGCAGCCCTGCGCTAGTGAAAAATGACTCTCCGCGGTGGAATTTGGAATGAAAACACTGTCTGGCACCTCCGTGTGCGTGGGAGGCGTTTCGTGCTCCATCAGGAACTTAACACAACAGCAATGAAATTTACTGAAAGAAAGGTGACTGAGTGGAAACGGGTGAATACTGGAGAACATGGAAAAATATCTTTTTGTTTTTAGAAAATGTACTTCAGGAACCTTCCGATTTCTGTGTAATATATCCCCTCTTTTTTCCAGCTCAGTCAGCTTAAAAATAAAGAGAAAAATCCATGCCATCATATCTGAAATATGAGAAAACCCCCCTCCTATAAGAGATGATATCCAGATTCTGGTATTTATTGGGTTATCTGCTTCCCACTTCATTACTTATCCTCCCCCTCACACTCTAACACCTTGCTACTTCGGCTTCACCTCTAATTTTCATCCATACTGCGTACACCCTTCTTTTACTCTGATCACTAAGAGATCAAAGAGTCTCTGCAAAGTAGAGCATAAAGTTCAAGCCAAATGTTCATATGCTATGTCAAAATACCTGAAAACATCATTCATTTACCCCTAGCTATTAAAAGCCAGTTTCACCATTACAACAAACGTTCTGTAACAAATATTTCACAGGGCTCCTAAAAGATCTATGACTATATTGGGAAAGTGCAGCTACCACTACGATAGGCAGAGTTTCGCTGCCATTATCTTAAAACATTGAAAAAAACTGAAGTATTTCAAAAACTTTGACAGTTTCCACCACCAGGTCTCCCCATCTGTTTCTTCCTTTTATTTTCTTAAAAGCATATTGTTCATTCATGTTTGACATGATTCTCCCCTTTCCTCCATTAGTGTGCTTGAATAGTCATGAAAATGTCTATAAAGCAAAATATTCTATCATAAGATTACAAGTCCAATAATCTATTTTATCATTTCAACTGAAGCTTAAAAAGCGCTGAACCCCTCTCACTCTTGGTGGATGTGTTTAACATAGTTCATATTTTGTGCATATTTAGGGAGAATAATTCAAAGAATTAATTTTGGAAATAGCAGAATGCCTTGGTTACAGTAGCAGAAAAATCTGAAGCACTACATTTTTGGCCTTTTGCATATGTACAACTCCAATTCAAGAAGGATTGCACAAGAGTGAAGGCTGGTGAATTAATTCAATTTGTTATTCATAGGAAAAAAGAAACAATTAATGGGAAAGTTGAGCAGCAGAAAAAACAACATGAAAAAAGCAAAGCTTTCTTATTCCTGCCATGGCTACTAACACTCAGAATTTCCAGAGTAACACGTGCTGTATGAGATTGGGAACTGAAACCCCATGAGGCTTTACAAATCTTCTCAGCTCACTGTACAAACATGACATTGTTAAGCCACAGAAATAACTCAGCACACTAGCTATACATTTTATAGCTTAGACGCTATACAGCATGCATTTTTTCTCTCTGCTTTCCTAATAGCCTCAAGTTCAGCAGCTCCTTTAGGAAGCTGACTATATGCCCAGCGTTTGCAGAGCCTGGTAAAAACGCACGTCAGACTATCAACAGAGAGCGTATGGCAACCTCCGCTCGTGTTCATGCAAGCATGCAATGGAAACAGCTGAAGAGCAGAGCGATTACGCACCTAAAAGTGTGCCCAACCCAGCTACTGCCAGGATTGCACCGCTTGTTCACTTTAGCATCCCCCCCTCTGCACAGCCAGCTGCTACCGCGCACAGAGCTGGTCTCATTAAACACCCCTACGCGCCAGCGTCTTGCAAATCTGTCGCTGCGTTTTTACGTGGTGGCTTTCCAAGAACGGTGACCAAGACCAACATCTGAGTCATAAACAGGCCAAGACCATAGAAACCATTGCTTATATGCAACCGCTATAGCCATCGCTAAGGCCAAAATAACAAGTTCCAGGGATACCAAGTCTGAGAGCTATACTGTGGCAATACACATGGTGAGAACTGTATGCCTTTGGATCCAATTTTACCTTGGGAAGAGCAATAGAATGATAAATATCTGGATGGAAGATACAGTATTTCTGCCAATGTATTATTCTATTTAAACAAAATTGTGTTCTAAAATAAATTTGTTTAAAATGACAACTTAAAAAGTGTCAGAAACATACATGTCGGGCTAAATTCAGCCCTAATTCAGAACTTTTTCTCTGAGGATTCAATTATGCAGCACTAATAGTTTGCATTGCAAAAATATTTCTTCAAAACTACACTATTAAAAAACAGGCCTCTTACGTTCAAGTGGCACTAAACATGAAACAGAGGAACTCTCAGCAATTAATTAGAAACTGCAATAGAAAAAGATTTCTGTGCATTAGGCATAAGTATCAAAGTTTTGATGCAAACAGATACCTGACTTACTAAATACCTCAATAAGGACATTGCTAGTATCTTTTATTTATCAAAAAGAATTTTAATTTCTGCTGCTGCACAATCAAAAGGAAAACTAATCTAACACATTTTGATAAGCAATATAGTAAATTTGTAACAAAAAAACTGAATGTATTTTACTAAAACACTTTTTCTTAACTATAATTTATGAGGACAAAAGGAATTACCAGGTCTAGCTATCTTTATAAGCAAAGGATTTAGTTAAATATTTTGGTTAAAAGAATTCAGTGAGCCATTTCAAACAGCCATACTGCAGCCCTGATTCAGGCTTGCACTCTTGCATCGTTTTGGCCTCCATATCTACTTATAAAGGGCAGCACAAAAATTAGTTAGTGAAAGTATGAGCCCTTAAAAGGAAAATAATGCTTGAAATAGTTGTTTATTCAAATATAGAATATTTTTGACACTACTGGTCTTTAGGCAATTTTTAGGCCCTTTTCTGTAAGATTTACTCTAATGACACCCTATGACTCAAAAACAGAAACTGAAGTTGAACTGAACATATGCTAGCAGTGACAGATCAAACAAGTATGTAGGAGGCTGTGAACAATACACTGGAAAAAGCTTTTACGTACAGAGTAACTAATCATAGGTTTACAGAAGCATGTATTTTAGGCTTTGTAAATTAGAACAGTCGTATTAACCAACCATGGCTGTGTCTGTGCTTTACAGCAGGTTAGAACCACCAAGGGATTTAAAAAATAACTTGCAAAAATAACAAACATTGGCAGATGAGTGGACAAATTTTAGAGCGTCTGAGACAAAAGAAACGTGTTATGCGCCATGCGGTCTTGCACTGAAAAGGTCCAGGGTTTCTGTTTCCACACTATCTCTATCAAAAGACTTCTCCAGGCAGTACTCACCTCCATTTTGCCATCTTCATACATTTAATGTACCTTTAACTCATCACCTTTCAACCCCATATTTAATTCATCTATCCTTCTTTCATTTTCACATCTTCAAAACTCTCCTTTCAGTGATTTTTCTCTGCCCTTCACTAGGCCCTTCAATTTCAGTCCAGCTCATCTTCCTTAATTCTTCCTCATTGTTTTTTTTTTTTTTAAATGAGTACTCACCCATTAGTCATAACCTACACCACATCTATAATGAAAGCCTTCCATCCTCAAGCAGCAGAACACGTGTTACTCAGGACATAATTAAGAGGATCCTTACCTTTCCAAAATCTCTCACATCAAACAAATCAAATGCTTCAAAAAGTTCACTTTTCTTCATCCCAAATATTTCACAACATGCCGAAAGAAAAGTTCTTATATTCTTCAAGCAAAGAAACTAGGAGAAAGAAAAAAAAAAATTAAGCATAAGGCATGTCAATCAGCAGCTTACATGCTCACTAATGCATTACAAAAATTACCAATTAAGTTGCACATATTATAACAGCAATTCCATTACGTTATGATTTTCAGCTAGTTACAATTCAGTCATAAGAATTCCCTTCAGCCTCAGAAGTGCTGGTCAAATTCTGAGTACAGACATTTTGTGAGCAGAATTTCTCTCTTCTTAAGTAACCAAAGAGAAAAGACAAGATACTACCAGATATAAAATAGTTTAAATACAGACTTACTTTTCAGTTCTATTCACACAGCAGAGTATAGAACAAAACAAACATTTCAGATGTTCAAATAAAGTTACCACAATAAAGTTGTACTAATATGAAAAAGCTATTCTGCATATACACCAAGTATTTTCATTTTTTAAGAAACAGAAGTCTAGTTTGAACATTTAATGAGCATAAATGCACTATGTTAACAAACTGAAGACACTGTGAATACGTATTCTCAGTACGGACCATGGGAGGGCATGAAATTTGCGGTTGAGTAGTAGCTTACAATTTACCTAGCAGAGAATTAACTTTGTCAAACCACCTTGATTTCTGTACTGAATCAGAGACTATTGCCTTTGAACTCATCTACACACATCAGTGATCATCGGAGTCTGGAAAGGAATAAAGCTTCAGCCACATTGCTCTCGTCTTATAAGCAAGCCTTTTGATGCATTTTCCCTAGATTTCTTTTGAAGGGCCTTACCAGTACGAGACAATAACTATTGACAGTATTGCACTAAATAAAGAGGCATAGCTAAAACGTGCAATATTGGTATCATTTCTTGAATGCTAATACTGTATGAGGACATTAACTCCATATAGACTTCTTTGTATAGTCTTACAATCCACTATGAAATACAATGCAAAATACACTATTTATGAACAATAATATTTTAAATGACACAGCAGTCTGCTTTGAATATGCTCTCAAAAAAGTACTGAAACAGCAACTCAAGATTAAAACTGAGTTCCTGAAGGTCTCCATGTTATATTTGATTCCTAAGAACACGGACTGTTTACATTAGTATGGATTATAGCACTGCTACATGTTCCAACTTGGTTATGTATATATAAAAGCAACGCTTGAAATTCAGACAGAAGCGTCACAGCCATACTCGTATTCAGTGCAGAATTAATAACCAAACTGCTCACTCAGACAGGTTTGCCACTGCTTTATCTTCAGCACAAGACAATAAAATACCAATTCAGACAGCCTGACTTAATATCTTACAAAGATATAATAAAGTTGCAATGTACAAGCACTGACTCAGCAGCATAAGCTTAAAGAGAAGACAACTCCGTTGGTTGTGGGACACAAGATAAGACAAGAGCTGAAACACTCATCAGAACGCATCCCAAAAGCGACCACTGCACCAGCCAAAGCTCCCAGGAAAGGAGCTGTGAAAAGCACAAGTCTCAGACCAAGTCCACTGGCTTTCATCCTATTTTAAGGGAACCTATACAGTAAGCAATAAATTAAATTCTTAGGAATAGTCTAACAGAAAGACCAAAGAGGATTCTCATTCCCCCTTTTTTAAATACTCACTAATTCAAGTAAGTGGTAAGGAGCACATAATGTAGCATATGCTAAAAAAGACTCGATATAATCTAATATTCAATAACCACATAATTAAATCCTTCAGTAACAACACAGCATATAACACAATTGCATTTCTTGTAGAATCTTGAAACCACAGATTAGGCATTTGTCAAATTCACCCGCACCTGAGACAGGACCACATCATGAATTAAGAGTACGCCAAATGGTGCCTTTAATATAACAGGCCCCCTGACAATACAGTCTAATCCCCCTGTTAGTAGAAAACATGCTTAGTGAGTTTATTTGGGCACCTAATTATGTGGTAACCATCAATTCTCTCTTGTAAAATGGATTAAAAGGCTTATTTTTGAACTATTACGCTAACCACAGTAGCTGCCTGGATGCAGCTGTGAGACTACTAAAACCATGTCCACATTTATATTCACTCATTTTTCAATAAAACATATGAGGAAACTCTTTAAAAAGAGCTTGAAATGCTACTTGTCATACTCTGGAAAAGTTAACAGATATATTATCCAGAAAACTTGCGGAGAGATTTCCAAAGCTTTCTATTGCAATCATCTAGAGAAATTATTCTCTTCAGGAAAAAAAAGATTTTTACCGCTATGCTAATTGTATGAAGAAGTACAAATTAGAAGAATAAACCTCCAAATTTAAGAAGGGCATACATCTAAAATCCAGGAAGTTCTACAGAAGACAATCCTCCACACTGGCAATAAGGAGAAGGTGGCATTGGTCTCCAGCCTGACACTGGTAAGTTTTGTCCTCAGAATATTTGGAATCCTATTACACTATTATGTTTCATTTTCCAAAGAAAACGCATTCTACTCCGGTGCACCACAGGGGAGATCATTAAAGGAACAAAGAGCTGTTGGGTACCCAGTTCTCTTACGGACACAATGAGAGCCGGACATCTCTCCTCTGGTCTGATCTCCAAAAGCCACAAGAAATGTTCACTTTCAGAACAAGAACTAGTTTCTCTTTATTAAAAAACACAAATTAAAAACATCCCTTTGAAAACATTACCGCCTCTCTCCTCCTTTTTTATTACACTGTTATGTTTCAGGACAGCAGTCCAGAATTCTTAGTATGTGGATGAGTAAAAATACTGTAGTACAGTGGCATGAACCATAAGTTTGGAAAACCTTACACTAATGAAAAAAAAAAAAAAAAAAAAAAAAGCTTCTGTCTGGCTCTTCTCCCGCTATATCATGAGAAGAGAGCTCACCAAGCACTCAGAGGCAGACCATCAAAACTACAATCCAGCAGGGATGTTCAGGACCCTGAAAGCATTTGGAAAAATGAGGATATCTTCACCCGTCTCCACTACTTCCCATGCAGATATGGATGTTTCTGTAAAGAATTGTTCACTGTGGACTACTTCACAGGAATACCTCACCAGCAGTACAGCTAGAGAAATAAATAATAAAATAGTATTTTGATCAAAAAGTATTTTAGTCAAATTAACCAATTTCTAACATGCCAATGACTTGCTAGCTGCTCCTGTGACAGCATCTCAAATATAAAAGGTCTGCAAAGCTGTTTATTGAAGGATCTGTCAGTTATATTCATGCTATATTGACTTCAAAAGACATAGCAAGGAGAAGGACTCGTACCAGCATTTCAACTGCAATGACACTTCTCCTATGAAGTCTCCAATGGAGCTCTGCAGGACAGAAAAATCACCATCATTAGCCTGTTAACAGAATCCATTCCCATTAAGGGTTTGGCCGATAATTGCACTGAATAAGTACATTACCAAAAGGTATGCTGTAGATATTTTAATGCAAAAGTAGTATTTGTTTCTGAATGAGTTTGTTCCATTTTCATATTAGCAGCTGGGGATTATAAAGACAGCCTCCTCGCGTTGCTCAGGCACCCCTAACGCCCCTGCGGTTCCACAACGCGAGGAGCGGCACTGCTGCAGACAGACGATGCACAGCCTTGTCAGGGCTGCTGAAACGTTGCAACTCTTACAACAAACCATTTGTTTTTACAGAACAGACTATAGTTTTAGTGGCCTCTGGTCCGTTCTGCATTGAATTTAATTTCAAAAAAAGGCTTTAAAAAGACATTTATTGAATTTAAGAGCAAAAGTTCGCAAAAACACATCTACCACCTAAAAAAGCAGGTATAGTTGATATAATTGTTATGTTCTGACACATACAGTACCAAAGCGGAAGAGGGTAAGCAACCCAAATTATACTAAGTTCTATAGGAAAAAGCATGCTGTTTTCTAGCTGTAATGTTTGCCACTTCACACAAAAAGCAGCATTTGAAGCTTATTCAGCACAGCTATGTGTGCTGACAGAAATGTATAGAAATATTTTACAAAAGCTACTGAATAGAAACCACTAATTAGACAAAGAAGCATAGGCAGGAGCCTAGAGCTGCCCACAGGGAAGAGGAATTTCTCACTTCATTAGAGGCTTGGCTGGAAAGATGAAATGAAAAGAAAAAAAAAATCCATTTCATTTTTCCTCTATTTATATAATCTTATAGGTATATCTCAGAAAATTTACTTTAGCACTGATTTACTTTAATGGAATTTAATTTACTTTAATTTACTTTAATGGAATAAAGACCTGTTTGCTACAGACCATATTCAGTATGTGGATATACTTTTATTATTAGAGGAAATCCTAAGGGTGTTCAGAGACCAACGCAGAGACCTCTGAAGATCAAATTCTGCCCTTAGACGTTTTCTTGCAATTCCAACAGAGCAATACCAGTCAGTAGGTGAGTGAAAACCAAAATGTCAAGAAAGAACAAGTATTTAGGAAAGACAGACTTCTAACCACACTTTCAACAATTCATTTTTTTTAATTACTAAGTTGGTTGAAGAACAACAATTTGTATTTATTTCAACTTCCATTCCTTTTTTATTACGGCAATTCAGTCACGAGCAAGGAGGAAAGCCTGGGTAGCCAGAAATTTCCTTACATTTATACCTGGTTCAACAGGCGTTCATATACTATTTAGTATAAATCAGGAACAAACACTGAGCACAGAACATACTGAAGTCTGAGCATCTGAGATGGTCTAAATAGATGCTAGACTATGAAGGGACATCAAATACAAAGCAGATTACTGTGTTACTTTATGCCAGGGAAGTTGGGGGGGGGGGCTGTTTCTCTTTTTGAAATTAAATTTGCAAAGTAGTGTTCCACTAACTCTTAAGGCCTATCAATTGCACTGCAATTTACTTGCGTAGCCACTGTACGCCTGTCCCCTCTTCACCGCCCTTCCCACACTTGGCATGTTCCCTTAACAGGTTCCAAATACAGCTGCCCCGCAGCTCCGGCCAGGCACTTGGTGACCATCATCTAGAAGCTTCGACAAAAGAGTAAAAGCACAGAAAAAGAAGAATTTTGCTTAACTAATTGTCCTCTAGATCAACCTTGTTTCCTATGAGAGAAATAATGCCTGGCAACCAGGGAAAGTCCAGAGTCCTCCCCCTCCCATTCCTCCTCTTAAAGGGCCCTATTTTATAAGCTACACAGCTGCAGCGATTCACCTTTGCCTAGTCTTTAAATAGCCTTACAGGCACACCCAAACAATGGTGGGGTTTTAATCATGTCAAGGCAAGCATTTTATGACAAAAATAGTTGAGGAAAGGCCAGACACCCAAAACAACTGTATAAAAGGGAAGTAATCAGATGAGCAAAGTTGGCTTCAATTCACGCATCTCAGAAGGCACAGTCACTGTGCAGGGAGGCACTCAGACTTGTGAAGATGATGAGAGATTTTTCTATCAATCCTCATTTACAGCCTCAGAAAAGCAGAGTTAAACAAAAATATAAGGCAGAAGAATAGAGGAGGAAGAAATCATTGCCATAACATTCTCATGCTCTTCCTAGACCTCAGCACTTGCTGCAAAACGTAGGCTGTCTCGTCTTTTCTGGCCATTTCGGAGATGTTGATGAGAACAGATTAGCTGGAAGGATCTCATTTTGATTTCCATTTTGTGGCTGAAAATATACATGAAAAGAAAATGATGCAGTTGTATCTCTTGAGAAATAGGAGAAATGTGAAAATTGCCACACTGGAGGAATTTAAGTGGAAGAATTGCTTTCCTACGTTCTGTCACAGAGACTGGGATGTGCAAGTTGTTTCAGTGCAAGAAAACACAAACGAAAGAACTTGTTTCCTCAAATGTTTCCTTCAGACATGTTGCTGATTGCCCTGAGGCTTTCATATTTTTCTCTATCAAAGCTCTTGCAATTTGTTTTAGTATTTGTTGTAACAACTATGTTGATAGAAGTAACAAAATCCATACTAATGCTGTTTTAATCCTACTAAATCCAAATGTAAGACTACAATCCAGGAAGCTGTACACTCCCTACTGTCACCAAATAGCACCATCACCTCTTCCGTCCACAGAGCCAAGATGCTGTGCTGATTCAAAAACAAAACCAAAAAGAAGAAAAAGAGGAAGGCGGGGGGGGGGGGGGAAGAACCATAGCGAAGCCACCCAGCAGCAAGACCAAAAGAATACCATGAATATACACACGTGTGTGTGCGCATGTATATATGCACACTATATATACACGTGTGTGTATACACACACAGACTATTTAAAAAAAAAGCAGCAAAAACAACTAGGAGGTACAGAGTCAAGATTTTCATCAGCATCTATATACTGCGTGTGTAAAGGACATATCTAGCATCCTTCAAATTCATTCAGCCATATCCAATAAAAGAAGAAAATTAGGTGCCTGCAGAAACAGCTCTTCTTATATCAAGGGCTCATCTTTTGTAAAATGAGGCTGGACAGTACCCTGACACATGCCCTCTTTGACAGACCAATCCCCAAAGCAGGGTCACCAAAACAGGAGCATGTTACGCTTCTATTAGCTGCCCCCCCCCCTTTTTTTTTTTTTGAGTCCCTATATGTTCATTAACATAAGATTACTCAGTACTCAGACAAAGCAGTAGCCCACTGTGGTACTGACAAAACTGTACGTTCAGGGTTAACAATTCAACCCAGACATCATTCCTGGCTCCTTCACAGATTTCAGCAGCCAAAACAGATTAGATTAGTTCTGCTCTGCCAACAGCAGTAATTATCACTACACTCAGTAAAAATAGCTGTAAGGACTCTAAGTGAATGGAGTAGGGACCCACTGATGAAGTCTTAATTCAACATCTATTAATGTCTTTTCCTGAGCCAGCAAGAGGAAAAAGAGCAGTATCACAGTCAAGAAAGGAGGTTTAACTTCTCTACTGTTTCTGTGTGTGCCACTTTTCTCCTGAAAATCTTTAAGTCTAGAGGCTTGCTAACAGCAGGGAACGCAAAACGGCCAGGAGGACCAAGTCTCTGAAATGAGTGTGCCTATTTTCAGTAAGCAAATGAAAGCTGTATAGTTGTTTTCAGAGATTTTTTTTTTCTTTTTGTCACAATACCATGAGTGAGCATTATTCTTTTTCTGACTCTTGGATAAAATATTAATTTGCAAACAACATTTAAAAAACAAAAAACCACACACACACACACACACAGGAAGTACACGTAACTTGCACCAAAGGAATTCAGTCCTGCGCTCTGCATCTGACTTCTTGTTCTGTAAAACCATCTCCATCGTTTGGATAATCAATATTTTTTAAAGCTGTAAGCAGGAGCAAACAAGCCAAATATTAAATACCTCCCAGCCTTTGCTCTCCAAAAGGACTATCTGGAAATATTTTTATTCCTGTAACAAAGCTGATGCATTAATAAAAACTCAAGAGACTACACGCTGAGCTCTGCAAGAGGCTGGCTCATTATCAGTAGCTCTTTGTATAGTCACTTCAGAAGTGAAACACTTGGGGATAACAAAACATGCAAGATTGTTACTACTACCTAAGTGTAAAGAATTTTGCTCAGAAACATGCTATGCAGAGAACAGCAACGGACACTCCTTAATTCAAAGAGGATGCTCTAATGTGAAGTCCTACATATAGAATAGCTAGGGAGGTCTGTAGTTTACTATTAGCTTATTGGATGTGGGCATTCTTTGAAGGCCTATATGACGCTAGGATGCTCTACAGATTATGAAACATTAAACTCCTTTGCTAACACACTATGAATATTAATAGAATGTTCTTTATTTGCTCAGTTAATGTAGTAATTAAATATTTATGACAAAGCTCTTCTTAAAATTCCTAACTGACTACTAGTCAATTGTGTCTTTCACATTTTGGCTTGGGTATGGAGTTTTGTTTATGTACATTGCTCTTCTCTACACTTCAGAGAAAGAAAATGGAAATTGAAACTTAAAGAAAAAGAAGAGGAAGCATAAAGGATGCTCAGCTTCAGTTAGTATTATATGGGGTGAACAGAGGGCAGAAGAAAACTTCAGGACTTGTCCTGCGCTCCCGACTCTCTCCTTGGCTACGCTGGCACTGTAGCACAGGTGAAGCAAGTGAGGGCAAAGCAGCATTTAAGTTCTCTGGGTTCCTTAAGCCAGATACTCCTACAAACCACAAAATTAGCAACTTCTAGTCAATGACTCCCAAATGCATTCAGCAAACAACAGCTTCCATGTCCTACCGTGTGCACCACAACAGGAGTCACCGGACTGTCTGAAGAAGCAAGGAAGCTTCTTCAGTAAGAAGTAAAAGACAGAGCTTGGGGAAAGCATGCCATCACTACACAGAGGGGAATTTTAAACCACAGAGCCTCAGCTACAAGAATCCTGTAAGCTACAAGTGCGACTGGCAGCAGGCAGGGTGGGAGCTCAGGACGGCCTCCTGCTGCCAAGGGCAATTCCCGGGGAGCCCTTTGCTCCCAGGCTGGCAAGCCTTGGCAGGGCTACTCTGCAGTATCGCATCCAGAAGAACAGCAACTTGAACGCTGTATTAAGCATGCAAAGCACACATGGATTAGCGAGGGGGGGCCTGTGCTTAGTTACCTTTTCAAACGGCCAGTCCTATCTGCCTTACGTCCTGAAGTTGCATCTCTGAAACGTCTTCCACTAAGGATCTCAGTGTCTTACAAACAAATACGAAAAGATGACAGAAAAAGGGAACACAGAAAACAGGACTGAAGAGAAGAAGAACAGCAGGATGACAGCGGCAAGTAAAAGAAAAGAGGACTACAGGAAAGGAAAAGAAAGATGCACAGTAAAATGAAGGTTAAAAAAAATAGTCCAATAGAGAATAAGTCCAATAGGAAGGACCACTGAAGTAAGAGAGACGTGACTCTGATGATCAAATTATGAAAAGATTTGAAATAAAAGCCTAGCACAAAAGACAGACGTTAAAATTTTGGTGTTAAAATGCTTCAGTTAAAAATATTTATGAAACTGCCATTTAAACTGAGATAGTGGTCACTGTCCACTGATCTAGGGTATTTACAACTGTGACAAAGAAAACTCTCCTGTAAGAGGCATATCTATAAAGGGCATTGATATGCTGCCAGGATGTATTTTCACTGATCCTACCATAGGGTTTCTAATCACTCACATTCCAATTCAGTTGACGAAAAATTCGCAGTTGCATGAAAGTATCTTAGAGGTGAAAGAACCTCAAAACCTCCACCTACCTGATGTATTTAAACTTACACGGGGAAAAACCCTAAAGCCGACCCGATGTACTTAAACTGCAAAATAATTGGAAAAAAATCTCAAACAAATTAGCATTCAAAGTGTTCCACACTCAAACCATCAAGAAGCTAACAGCTACAGTGTGCAGTACAGAGCTACACACTGCCACTGAAGAGAACAGCTACACTTACATTGTTAGCCTGGCACGCTAAAATGCTGTTTCCATTATATTTTAAATCTCTTTTATTCATGACTGTTTTGTTTTTACAAGTCTCTAATGTTGGTGTAATGACATGAGAAGACTTATTACTTTGTGTATACCTGTGTAAGAGAAATTAACTTTGGAGTGGAAAGAGCCCTGGAAAGGTGTGGCAAAAGACTTTCATGCAGCCTAAAGGTACTTGCACAGAATTCACATTAAGCATTCATACTTGCCTTCAGTTCTGTTACAGAAATACAATTCCCTTCTCTGTTCTCTCCCTCACCCACAAAAAAATCAGTCCCATTGATCATCATCCTAAAGTGGATCTGCTTTAGTGAATAAACTGTGGCCCCAGTGCCCTAGACATGCCTACAAGGCCAGACCTGGATCACCCCTACCCAATTTCTTTAAAATGACTCACAGTGTGGATTTTTTTAAAATAACTTTTAAAATAGCATGTACTTGCTTGCTCTCTCCTGAGTACTGTTTCCAAACATCTTTTATATAATAGATTCAACATTTATTTTGAAAGGTGTCAAAAGCTATCAATACCAAATCCTGCATGGAAATTCAGCACAGTAGAAAAAATCTTCGTAGGGTTACTCAGTATCTATTAGAGGTGAACCTAACCCAAATAAATTCCTTGCTCTTCTCTTCCTTAATAGCAGATCAAGTAGATCATGTACTACATGTATGATTTCCAACACAAAGGAATAACATTCTTATTACTCAGTAGTGTTAATATACATGACTCTTTAAATACTTTATGTGCTTTCTTGAATTACATCTTTAAACGGCTCTTTTCCATGGAATGAACTCCTAGCAGGAACTCCTTTAAGATGTAGTACAGCTCTCTGCAAATTGTCAAGCACGTACAGCTGCCCTCTATTTACCTGCCTGAAATATCTACTGCTCCATTTCTGCTAGCGCGTCACTGCAGGTTTGCCGTCTGCTAGACTATGCTTTCCGAGGCAAGGACGGGGTTTTCTGACACATTCAGACAACACTCTAAGGATTACAGTAAAGTAAGTAGAAAATCGAAGTTCAGAGGCGCAAACCCAAACTATAAACCAGCAGGAATAGCCGTGTCTGAAAAACCAACTCCGACAGTGAGTTTGCAGGATTGGCAGTTCCAACACAGCGGACACAGCGTGTACCGACTACATTTTTACCCTGCGTGAGGCTCTCTGGACCTTAGCTATTACACAGCATACGGACCTTGCACCGAACGTAGGAAGAGCACCGCACGGTCCCCATCGCGGGAAGGGGAGGAAGGCAGGCCCAGAAACTGCCCCCTCCGGCTGCCCAGACGTACCGGACCCTCGCGTGGCGCTCCAGGCTGCTGACACTGCTCAAAGTTAAACACCTCTGCGGTCTTCATCACCACACATATTGTATTCAAGGAAAACAGACACAAAAAGACAGATACCTTAACTATAGAAACTACAGTAAACTAATAGAAAAAGCAGCAGGTAGCCTCACATGCCATTCCTTTTGACTAGTTTAGTTATTTGGTGGTTTTTATATATCTAGTTGATTTTATTTCTGAAATGCCCTTAACTGTAAGCTTTCAGTGCATATATAAAGATTCATATATATAAAGCATATATAAAGCAAGAGAAATCCTAAATATGACTAAAAATAGAGGAATAATGATTATACTGCTTTACTTATATAGTAATATAAACCTGTAGAGAAACCACTCATCTCCTCAGCATCTCAGGTACTTGGGAAAAAAGAAAACAAGGCCTCGATCTTTTTCACTCATTCAGCAACTGCACTGACCAGGCTACAGGGACCTATCGGCACAGCAGACACCGCGGCCTACGTGTATTTACAAACATTCCCAGAGGTTTCGCAGCGGTCCCACGGAAGCGAAGGCGGCACAGGGAGGAGCCCAGCAGGCCACGGCACGACCGGCCTGCGGACAGCCGAAGAGCTGCTCCCCATCGCCCCGACGGGGAGGCCTCTCCCACAGCAGCTCACGTTTGCTTGCCGGCGCGATGCCCAAGGCAATATACCACGCTTTCCATAATCGCCCACCCTGCAAAAACTGTACTGCTGTTTCCTGGTGAGCCAGCCGAGATCCATACGCCCACACAGCTGTGCTGAACATTAGCCAGCATAAAAATAAAAGACCATATTAGATGCAAAAATCCTCCAGTTCCTCAATGTGCCTCATACTGCAAAAGTCTGTATCTGCATGTCTGTGAAACAAATTCTAGGCAGTTGATAAAATTTATCAGGATCAGACAGGCAATCCCAAACATCCACAGATCACATCTTCAGCAATAACTGCCTCAGTAAATGCTACTGCAGGACCATTAATTCTGTCTCATTACGAGACGCCCGTCCCTGGACGCTCATGCAAATTCAGGAGAACTTGCTGCCAGAATTAATGTACATCTTACGAGATTTTAATCGATCATGCCACAAGAACGAGAGGCCTAAGGTGATAAAACTCAACGAGCATTTAATGCGCTGAGATGACACAGGCTAGGTAAAGCAGTTCTAAAAGCAGAGGTATTACACCACAGGGTTTTTGTTTTGTTTTGTTTTCAAAAAGAGACATTCAAGTGCAGACCTCTGTACAGATCACGAGTTTAATTACCACATGCTTTGCCTCTGAAAATATTCTCAAACAGATGGTGTCACCCCAGGCCTTCAGGATGTGTGCTAAGCACAGAAACAGATATTTCAAGAAAAAAAAAGCCAGAAAAACTAAAAGATGTATTTCAACCTACAGTGAGGAAGAACATATAATACCATGTATTTTATTAATAATTGCAATGTTCTAAAATTCTGATGCTTCATCTAACAAACTACAGTAAGTCTTTCAGGTAAAAGATGCATTTGGACGATATCTAAAACTGTGACTTTTATTAGATGAAATCATTTATGTACAGCATTACCTCAGATTAGAGGTAAGAACATTTGCAGTGTTAATCACACAGCTTTCTGGAAGTACTTAAAAGCTAGACCACATACAATTTGAAGCAAAAAATGATCTAGCAGATCACGTTCTAAGTCATTTTGGTGAAGAACTACCTCCTTTTGCTTGCCTTCAATATGGCACCGATCACTTCCATTTATAGCCTCCGTTTCTGTACTGGAAGGAAGAGCAAACTTTTTTTTTTTTAAAACTTGCTTCAAGCCTCTGCGTACTCATTCATACTCTCCCCCCTATGTTGTCTCTTTTTGAAGCTGAAAAACCCACACAGAAACTGTTTTATACCTCTGAAAATCTCTATAGCCCTTCTCTGCACCTTTCTAGTCCTACAATATCCTCTTTAAGACAGGGAGACCTGAACTTCATAATGCAGGTGCACAGTGGATCATGCAGGAGACCGCGATCGTGTAACAAGCCCTCAAGTCTTGGGCACGAAACGAGCCACCACAAAAGACGGGCGCTTTGCAGCTGCCCTTCGGTGCCGCATCCTCTGCGCACAGCTACCAGAGCTCGCTTGTCATGAAGAAGCCAGTGCTGATGATCGCTAGATACTGGGTTGGATGAAACGATGGCAGTTCCTCCAATGTTGATATAAATAGGGCACAAACATGCTGATATTTCTGAATCCCCCAAAACTCTGTTAAGGAGAAGTCAGTTAAAACAGAACTCTAGAAAGGTAAATGTCTTTGCTCCCATAGCTATTCTTCACACCCGGCCAGGGCTACACAAACCATCCAAGCTGCGCGGCCTTTCATTTCTTCAGTGACACGTAATCTTAACGGAGGAATTCAAAGTGAAGTGGTGATACAAATTAGTTATAATGCAAGAAGCAATGGATTTTACGTTGGATTAAATTGCACATGAAACTACAATTAAGTCTAAAAACAGCTGACTCCTTATGAAGCCTTAGTACGTTTCCTTCTTTAAGCAGGTTGATAAATAGTGAAAGCTAAACTTAAAAAAAAAAAAAAAGTGTTCCAGCTGAGTACCAGCACAGGTCTGCACTGTCTAAAGTCTCCGTCGCTCACCCCAGCCGGCTGCCCCACGCGGCGCCTCGTGGAGGGCAGCCCACGCCTGCTGAGCCGCTTGCTAGAATGGGAGTTTCCCGTGCAGGATTTGGGTCCCCAGCGAGCAGCCGGCGTTACCAAGCTGCACCACGCGCCCTTTCTTAAGATACCAATATCACATTTTTTTCCTCCAATTCAATTAAGAAATTTACTTTTCAGTCACTTTTACGTAGGTGTTTCAAACAGCTCATTATACCAACGTGAGGGCAGGTTCAGGGAAGAGCCCAACTTAATTATGAGAAGACCCAGTTCTCAGAAGTCCCCAGCAGGTAAAGGCCACGGGCGAGGACACTCAGGACCAGACATGAGGGCTGACCTTTAAACACATGGCAGTAGGAGCCCGAGACGTACAGCGAGCTCGCCTTTCCACGCAGCCTCTAGCGCGTTGTCTCCAATCCCGTATCGCAGGGCAAAAGCAATCAAACGTGGTGCTCCAGCAGCGCAAGAGGCAGCCGGCGCAGTGGCAAAAGGTGTCAGGGCTGCGCGTCAGCAGTCGCTGCCGCGGGGAGCGAGCGCCCGGCCCGGGGCGCTGAGCGAGGCCCACCAGAGCTGCCCAGAGCAGAGGCAGGAGGCTGAGCCTGCTGAGGAGTCGCCAGCGAGTCCATGCAGAATAATCTTGCCAACACGTATTTTCACACTCTCGCTAGATAACCATCTTGGGAAAAGAACTACAAAGCATTCTACCAAGATAATAATTAATTTATAGTGTGCTTTGAGTTCTGCCGCATTATTCCAAGTGTCAGTGGATGAAGAATTCTGTTACAAATCATTTTACAGTAACTGGACAAGACTCTATCCAGTTTACACTACTGACTTACAGCTGAATAACTCCAACAGAACAGTGCAAGTATACTGGTAATCTCGTAAAAAGGAGATTTCCTGAAATATTGGTAAACACACCTATAAAAGTCATTCCCCATTGCTGAGAGAAGGCCTACGCGAATGGTTACCATTACTTTCAGTCCAATATTTTCATCTCTCTTAAATTTACAAATAATATGTGCAATAGTGCTGGAAACGTTGTACCGTGCAGGGAACCTGAAAATCACAAACACAGAAAATGCTTGTGCAGTGCTCTGCTGGTCTTCTGAGCCTGGTGAAGAGTGCTGAATCCTGCTTCTATTCATAAAACTAATCCTTTTAAAATCATAGAAGTTCTCATACAAATAGAAAAATGAATTAAATATTTACTGTTTTAGCAACAGTGTAGGCTAGTACAACACAGAATTTGACTTATTTTCATAGAAGCGACCCTATAAATAGCATCCCTATTTAATATCATAAAAAAAGTAAATTTTAAAAAGCACACTAAAAATTGGAGCAACATACTGCCTGCTTGTATCAAACTATATAAAAATCAACAGTCCTTCTTAATGGCTAAAAAATTTCTGCATGAGCAGTAATCTATTACTAGTTTTGGCACTGATAGGTAAAGGAAAACATAGCAACATAATGCAGAGGCAGTGAAAGTATTTGCCTGCCTGCAAACTGTAGGTAATTATTTTTTTAATCATATTATACAATAGAATACATACAAAACCAGTACAAACATCTGCTATAACATGCTCCTCTGAATAGGCATCAGCTTACTAAACTGTGTAACAGAACATCATTTAAATACAACTGACTCCATAGGATGTTTTTTAGAACATATTGAATCCTAACATTGGAGCTATGCTGTAGGAATGTCTAGAAAAAAATAGATTTAAGTCTGACTTTTTAAGTTTTAATTTGTTCTACAGACTATTCAGCTAAACACTATGAAATCTAAATAAGATATATGATATGATCCTGGACCAGTTACTAACTTCTAAAAGGTGTAATAGGTCAGTGAGACAACAAAGCAGATAGAGATTAGAAAGCATAATAAAAATCAATATACATGCAAATTTAACCGGAAACATATAACAAGGACAGATCTTCCCCTGCCTCTCTACTGAGGCAGCTCTCAGCACAGGAGAAATACGAGTGATTTTCAGACAAGCGGACATCACAGTATCACAAGGCTGATTCATGCCTTTAAGTCAGATAAGCAGAGCAACAGCATGGAGTTCCAGCAGCAGAGGACAAACTTGTTCAGTTTGTTGAAAGATGTGAGTATAGTGTGAACAACTAGATAGAAAAGTGATTTAGCAATATCATTTTGAACACATTAAAAGGAATGAGGTTATGTGAAACAAGGACAGGACAGTAAACAGGCAAAACACCACAATACATCCTTTGCAACTAGTGTTACAGCTACACCATTCAGGCAACACTTGTATCAAAACCTGTTTGGTTTTTTTTTCCACAAACTAGCACTTTCCCACTTGTGACAATAATATGCTACTTCTCAACACCTCTTAAAAAAAGGAGACCATAAATCAGCATACAGTAGGGAGCTGAAGTAAACAGCCTAATCATTTAACTTTTGCACTGCTCATCCAGTTCTAAATGAAACCACTGCAGCAGCTACAGGGGGAATTTGCATGCAAAGGACTGGAAACTCACGAGTTTCTGATTCACCGTTGCCCAGCGGCGAGCGGCTGTGCCGCACACCGCCGACCAGCTCGACAGAGCCCCGCACGTGACTCACCGACCCACCAAAACCTGCTCGGAGATCCGCGACAGGCCAGGGACCACCCACCCCATCAGGAGATGCAACACCGCTGCATGTATATACATACACGTATACAGACACACACACACACATATATCTCCTAATAATTACACTATCCACCTTTTACATCCTTTTTAACTGTCTATATAGTTGTTTTTCCCCACCCCATCTACTTACAGTAGCAACACTATTGTTAAAAGATACATTTTGTTTAGAGATTTTTAGGTCTGTTAACTAAAAAGCAAGCAAAACCCATCAACTGGATATCAGGGCTAATGTTTACCACTCTGTGAAAGCATGTAATGGTTGGTGATGTTACTTCATTCCATTAATCACTACATCTATTCAGCTGGAAACACTTTGAACCTCAACAGATTTTTAAACTTTAAAACTTTGAGATATATTTAAACCATATTTATGGTGAAATAATGCATGATTGCTACTGAAGAGTAGATTGAGAAAATAAGTGATTTGAGGTCACCAACTAAACAGGGGTAAAAAAAAAAAAATACAGAAGAAATCTGAAGTGACCCAAAATTGTTTCCAGTTGAGAGAAGTATATAATATTCCTTTTATCTGTGGCGGGTTTTTTAATTTTTCAAGTTAAACATGTTCTGAAACATAATACTGAAACATCTACTTTTGCCTTTACAAAATGTTCCTCTTATTTTTTCAGTCATAGATATTCAGCAAATTCAATTCTTATTCACACCTAGCCCATGGTGACTCAAAGTCGCATTTTTCAGCAAGTCACGTATTAAATTAAAGAAGTTTGCCCAGCTTCACTGAGGAGTTTACAACTCTAGAACTAGTGTAAGGTGAAAAATCAAGCAAGTATTTTGGTCTCAAGTAATACTAGTACTGTAAGTCAATCAGAGGTGACTGGTATGTTATGAGAGAAGGTCTTGCTAGAGAAAGGAGCAAGTCTTAGATCCTCAGGTTCAAGAGATCCCTTTTTAACACTAGTATGCCTTGCCACTGGACTATATTTCTGAATTTTTTTTTTAAAACAGCTGTAGAGCACTAGTAAAAAAATATATATATACATATATATATATAGTCCTATCTCTGCTTCTGTCGAAGCAAATCAAGTACTGCCCAGTCTATCTGCTAAATATAATATTTTCTTGAATACTGTAAAGGACATTAAAGAACATGCATAGAAAATTCAAGGTTTTCCTAACACAATATGTAAATCTCTTCCTTTTTATCAGCCACTGCTGTTTTAAGACTTAAAGTTTGATGATTCAAAAATCATATCTATTTCAAAGCCTTCTAGAGAAAAAAAAAAGAAAATATCTGCCATTCATTTATTTGTTTCTTCTAATTCTTGGAAGACCTCTACTTCCAAAGAAGGTTTTAATTATCCAAAGGCAACCAGTGACATATTATCAGTAATACCAGGAGAGCAGATATAATCCAAATAATTTTTCTAATGTTAACAGAAAAACCCACAAAGTACTCGGTCATTATATGTCCTTCCAGTAAATCAGTAGTTACTCAAGACCTCTAATTTATTTTTCTCTTGGGACATTAACAAACTTTCAATCAATAATATTTCCAAAAAAAAAAACCCCTCAGGCTAAGATACAGCAGTACACACTGTCATAGCCTACTGCTAACACGTTTGTTTACAGGAAAAGGGAAACCTACTTATAAAATATGAGAAAACTCCACAAAAGTATACTCCTTAAGGCTCCATGAAGCACTGGGAGATCAGTGGAGCAGGCCAAAGATATAGGTGGCACAGGAGGAGCAGCATCTCCCATAAAACAGGCAGAATAGCACAGTCATTCTTGTCCTGCACAGAGACAGAGACTTATGAGACTAAGTACATGGAAAAGTGAAAACAGAGACATGATAATAGCTGGAAAAGAATATGACTAAACTGAAGAAGTACAATGAATTTTTACAGGAATTTTCCATAGTTAAAAATGATTCTTACCACTATAAAAAGTGAATATAGTTGATGGAAGCACAGAAGAGTGGGCCAGATGTTACAGTGGAAAAATTTAATGATGGAAAGCATCACTGCAACTAGAAACCTAAGCAAAAGCCACATCCTTCCAAGCAGCAGCTCTAACTTCTAAAGGGGCATGAGAGGAAAATTATTCTGAAGTTATGAAGGAACCAGGACTTAAGTCAAAAGTCATTGACCTGGATTAAGTTCTCATCAGTATTTCATCACAAAACGAATGAAAAATTTAAAGCTGCTCTAGGCCTTCAAATGACACAAACGTACAAGTATCGGGCTCGTTTTTGTGGCTAGCAGGATGAATGTCACAATAATTATTCTTCAAATACATATTCTCTGTTAAACCAGGAACTGTTTGAAAAAAATGAATTTAGTCCCATCATTGCAGCAGAGCTGAAAGAACTTCTAAAAAAATAAACTCTAAATAAATGGTAATACTGAACTGCTTCACCTTCACAAGTAAAGGGGAGAAATGATGCGAGCAAAGAAGCGAGCAGGGGTCTGCTCATAAGACAGTTACTGACCACTTATGTCTTGGTCTTACCGAGCTTGCAATTACAGAACGCCTACAGACCCCAGTGGAGCAGCCAGCTAGGTGCAGGCATGCCTCACTTTATCGCGCTTCACAGATATTGCCTCCCCCCTTTCTTTTTTTTCTTTTTTTTTTTAAACAAACTGAAGGTGTGTGGCAACCCTGCGTCGAGCAAGTCTATCGGTGCCATTTTTCCCACAGCATGTGCTCACTTCGTGTCTCCGTGTCACATTTGGGTAATCCTCGCAATATTTCAAACTTTCTCGTTATTATCGTATCTGTTATGGTGATCTGTGAGCAGTGATCTTTCATGTTACTATTGTAATTGTTTGGGGGCACCACGAACCGCACCCATACAGGACGGCGAACTAATCGGTAAACGTTGTGTGTGCTCTCACCGCTCCACCGACCGGCCGTTCCCCCGTCTCGCTCCCTCTCCTCAGGCCTCCCTAGGCCCTGAGACACAACAATATTGAAATCAGGGCAATTAATAACCCTACAATGGCCTCTAAGTGTTCAAGGGAAAGGAAGAGTCGCACATCTCTCACTTTAAATCAAAAGCTAGAAATGATGAAGCTGAGTGAGGAAGGCATGGCGAAAGCCGAGACGGCCCAAAAGCTTCGTCTCTTGCGCCAAACAGGTAGCCAAGTTGTGAATGCAAAGGAAAAGGTCTGGAAGGAAGTTCAAAGGGCTACTCCCGTGAACACCCGAATGATCAGAAAGCGAAACAGCCTTGTTGCTGATACGGAGAAAGTTTTAGTGGTCTGGACAGAAGATCAAACCAGCCACAACAGTCCCTTAAGCCAAAGCCTAACCCAGAGCAAGGCCCGAACTCTCCTCAACTCTATGAAGGCTGAGAGAGGTGAGGAGGCTGCAGAAGAAAAGCTTGAAGCTAGCAGAGGCTGGTTCATGAGGTTTAAGGAAAGAAGCCGTCTCCAGAACATACAAGTGCAAGGTTGACGGGCGAGTAAAGAGTTAACAGGACTGAAGTTTGTCAATTGATATGCAGAAGAACTGATAGCACAAGAGCTGACGTGCACAAAGCTGCTGAACAGAGGACTTAACAGGACTAAAGTCGTCTACCAACCGATATGCGCAAGGATTGATATGTATAAGGCTGCGGAATGGCAGCATTAACAAGACTGAAGAGGTCTGCCACCTGGAATCTGCACGGACCCCCAGGGAGGGAAGAAGCAATACGGAGGTGTTGTGGTCTTGCCTCGCTAGCAGGGTCCTCCCAAGCAGACAAACAGACAGTCCTGTGATTGTGAAACTTGCTAAAAGTCAGCAAAAGCAGTGTTTGCCCAGAGCCCCAGCCGTATAAAAAGAGACTTGGGAGCTAGGAGAGTTTGAGCAGGGACGGGAACGTGACCTGATCATCCTCTCCGGCTGGACCGTGAGTATCCCCCCCCTCCCCTTTTCCTGGGACGCTGGGTTAAGGTAACTCCTCGAGGTTGAGAGCCCTCTCACTAGGAGAGTGAACAAGAAAGCTTTCAAGTAGGGATAAGCAGTCCTTCCAATTAATAACGCAGTAATCGACGGTTTCAGGTTATCCTTTCTAAATTAGTAACTGATGGTTTTGTGTTATCCTTCCTAAATTAGTAATCGCATTATTTTAATGGATGTTACTAATCCAAGAACTTGTGTGAGGAAATAAACATCTTTTTTATTATTATTATATTACTGTCTCAGTCGTTGCTATCGAACCTTCATAGCATGACAGCGTGACAAAGGTGAAGCAGCACGCGCTGATGTAGAAGCTGCAGCACGTTATCCAGAAGATCTAGCTAAGAGAATTGATGAAGGTGGCTACACTAAACAACAGATTTTCAATGCAGACGAAACAGCCTTATCTTGGAAGAAGATGCCATCTAGGCATCTCACAGCTAGAGAGAAGTCAAGGCCTGGCTTCAAAGCTTCAAAGGACAGGCTGACTCTCTTGTTGGGGGCTAATGCAGCTGGTGACTTTCAGTTGAAGCCAATGCTCATTTACCATTCCAAAAATCCCAGGACCCTTAAGAATTATGCAAAATCCACTCTGCCTCTGCTCTACAAATGGAACAACCAAGCCTGGACAACAGCACATCTGTTCACAACATGGTTTACCGAATATTTTAAGCCCACTGTCGAGACCTACTGCTCAGAAAAAAAGGTTCCTTTCAAAATATTACTGCGCATTGGCAGTGCACCTGGTCACCCAAGAGCTCTGATGGAGATGTACAATGAGATTCATGCTGTTTTCCTGCCTGCTAACACAACATCCATTCTGCAGCCCATGGATCAAGGAGGAACTTCGACTTTCAAGTCTTAAGATTTAAGAAATACATTTTGGAAGGCTATAGCTGCCATAGATAGTGATTCCTCTGATGGATCTGGGCAAAGTAAGTTGAAAGCCTTCTGGAAAGGATTCACCATTCTAGATGCCATTAAGAACATTTGTGATTCATGGGAGGAGGTCAAAATATCAACATTAGCAGGAGTTTGGAAGAAGTTGATTCCAACCCTCAGGGATGACTTGGAGGGGGGGGCGGGGGGGTCAAGACTTCAGTGGAGGAAGTAACTGCAGATGTGGCGGAAACAGCAAGAGAACTAGAACTGGAAGTGGAGCCTGAAGATGTGACTGAATTGCTGCAAACTCATGATAAAACTTTAACAAATGAGGAGTTGCTTCCTATGGATGAGCAAAGAAAGTAGATTCCATCTCAAGAAACCACTCCTGGTGAAGATGCTGTGAACATTGTTGAAATGACAACACAGGATTTAGAATATGACATAAACTTAGTTGATAAAGCAGCGGCAGGGTTTGAGAGGATTGACTCCACTTTTGAAAGAAGTTCTCTTGTGGGCAAAATGCTATCAGACAGCATTGCATGCTATAGAGAAATCAGTCGTGAAAGGCAGAGTCAATCGATGCAGCAAACTTCATTTCTGTCTTATTTTAAGAAATTGCCACAGCCACCCCAACCTTCAGCAACCGCCACCCTGATCAGTCAGCAGCCATCAACATCGAGGCAAGACCCTCCATCAGCAAAAAGATTACGACTCGCTGAAGGTTCAGATGATGGTTAGCATTTTTTAAGCAATAAAGTATTTTTTAATTAAGATATGTACTTTTTTTTTTTCCAGGCATAATGCTATTGCACACTTAACAGACTACAGTATAGTGTAAGCATAACTTTTATATGCACTAGGAAACCAAAAAATTTGTGCAACTCGCTTTATTGCGATATTTGCTTTATTGTGGTAGTTTGGAACCGAACCCACAACATCTCCGAGGTATGCCTGTACTGTCTCCTGCGCTGCTTGCAAGTCCTGTGAATCACATCAGGCCCCGTTCCTGGGACGGAGAGCAAGCATGCAAGAAAAGCTTAGCTGGAGAAAAGCCAAACAAGATCCCCAACGATCTATTTTCTGCTGTTTATTTTCCTCAGCAGCCCCTCATCGCCAGCCTGGGAAGCAGAAGACAGACTCATGTCCATGAGCCCCTGAAGAGCGAAGCTCCCTGGGCAGGAGAGAAAGTAGCCCTGGAGACCAGCTCCCAGCACAAGGCAGCAGTGGCACAAGCGCACGTGGCAGCAGGGCTGGTATCTTCTGCCTTGCAAGCAGCACCCATAATCAATTTGAAAAAGAAACTGGTACAAAATTACTATCATTTCCACCCCCACCTGCTCCCTCAGAACACAACCCCCAGAAAAAAATTGCTCAGACACTGATAGGAAGGGTAGGAATCAAGTGATTCTGCCTTCAAAGAGAGTAAGTTTCCAGCGGCAGTGGCTGATTCACCCTGGAGATTTCCGGCCCGAGTTTTTGTTCTCATCATTCCCCACTAGAAAGGTCTGTCCCTTCATTTGTACCAAATGTCAAAGCAATTTTGGGGACACATTCAGGTATGCTGGATACCTTTAGCTGCTACAGGAAAGAACCAGAAATTTTTAAAATAACAACAAAAGTAAAGCAATCACCACTTACAAAAAGCAGCTTAAAGCAGCCCTACATGCAAGTTTGGCTCGAGCTCTGCTTGGTGGCTCCTAAGAGCCGGGCTTCAAGGAGAGCCCTCCTGCCTTGCGCTCTCACCTGCACTGGAAACCGCTTCCAGGAGATGCCTGGCCACCTACATACGAAATGGCTTTCAGGGCATCTGCGGAGAGAGAAGACCAACAGCAACAGGGAAGGGAAAACAGCTGAAAGGAAGAAATAACATCAGGAAAGAAGGAAAGAGGAAACAGATGCACTGGAGGAGAGAGAAGAAAATACCCTGGGGGGTGGGCAAAGGCAAATGAAGAAGGTGAAAGTAATATTGTCCAGAATCAGGAGAGAGAAAGAGAGAGCAGAACAAACTGCCAGAACAGAGATGAAATCAAAATGAAGGAGAAGTAGAGACAAGAGGAAAAATAATAACAATCCAAAAACCCAGACCTGTCAGAGCAACACCTCTTACTAATCACAGAGCCATCCGGGTTTCTGGGCACAACAGATAAGATCAAACTACCTGAGTAAAGGCAGAAAAATATAAGAAACAGAAAAGACTGAAGATAGCAGAGCTGACAGGAAGATGAAATATCCCACAGAAATTTTAATATTTCAAAATTTGTTTCCATTTCAAATCAAGATGAAAGGCATGTTTCGAATTATTAAACTTTAAAATCACTTTATCAAAACATTGGATTTTGAGGTGAAACTCTAATGATCATCAGCATGAAACAGGAAGAACTAAATACTGCATTTCATTTCCCAATAGCTTAAAGAATAAGCTTCCCCTCCCTGCTTCCCCCCAAGAATGGCATTCCTGCAAAACCCTTTGAGGACTAGTTTTCTTAGAGAACTACTCCACACAAGTTTTAAAAACAATGTTTAATATAATCACTGTTCTTCATTAGAATGAAAAAGATACAGCACTCAGAAGTCAAACACAAAAGGTTTTGCAATATATAGCCCCATAATGAAACCTCACAGCCATACTTGGAGTCTTGTGTGCTAGACTACAAATTTTGAAGATACTCTTTTAGATTTGGAGAATTATTCCCCAAGCCTGTCATCCCATAGCATACAAATGGCAACAGAGTTCTCAGCCAGAAAGACCAAGTCCTTAGTTTATATGACAGCCATAGCCAGAAGACTCACACAGAGAAACCCCACCACAATGCCAGTTCTGCCTCAAAAAGGAGCTTTTGAGCCTTTGTTCAATGCTGATCACAAGCTTCGTGAATTCACGGCCATCATCATACTACTGCTGGAAAAACGATCTACTCCTTAGACCTATTCTTAGTCAGGTGTGTTAAGCCACCCACGTTAAGAGACGAAAATACACTCTCTCTCATTTGTTTTTTTTTTTTTAATAGCAGTTGCTTTCTTATGTTTCTTCCCTTGGCTATGGCAAACAATTACCATAACATTCCTTCAAAATCCAGGAATACTATGTCATTGTAACTGGGAATCCTACACACAACTGCAAGAGATCATCTTTTCATAACAGGTATTTTTAAGAACAACGCTAGAGTACATTTCACCTTACATGCACTATTACTATAGCTTTATGCTCTTGAAATAACATGATGTGCTATGGGGCTAACAAGCTACAAAAACCTAAATTCTCAGAAAAGAGAACACAGACGGTATAAATTAACCAGATTCCCCGAGGATCCATAAATCTGAGAAATTATAGCTCAGAACACACAACAGTTTTTACATCACCCCCCCACCACAACATCTGCGATCTGCTGCAAATTGCACTGATCCTGTCAGCAAAGGCTTGCATCTCAGCTAATCGATTTACCAGGGTCTTCCACAGAAAGGGAAATCTTTAGGACTCCGATACAACTACAGAGGCATTCTAATAGGATTACTGGAGTCATTTCCGTAATGCTTCATAAAGCCTGTGACAGCGCAGAGATGTTAGCTACCAGCATTTTCTAAAGCACAGTCCTTCTGACCAACGATATTGTTCAAAGACATTGCTGAGAACAAGAAACATGGAATTAAATCACAGCTTTTATAACAAAGGTTGCCATCTGTTCAGCTTGCTTTATAGGGAAATGGGTGGCCCCAGCACAGTCCACAACAGAGGATGCATCACCCTGTTCAGCGGCATCAGTCAAAACAGCAAAGTAAATGAACAAACATAGACCCTGAATTACTTTCTCATGACTACTTGCAGTAGTAATTCAGGTCAAGGCAAAGTGGTGGGGCAGCCTGAGTAAATTTACACTGCCTTCTCTTTGATGGCTAGAAAGAGGAGCAGGACCTAAGCGGGCAGACAGAATACAAAACAAGAGCTCAGACAAACCCCATTCATGACTCCCTGCTTCCTCCTGGCCTTCCCACCACCTTAACCCATCGGTGCCACCCAAGCAAACAATTTGCTCAAGGGCGAAAACCCTTCTATTCGCCAAAGGCCTGTTCAAAATCCCTTGACTACTTTTCTCCCTTACTCCCATCCACAGTACATATACACACCTGTTAAGGACCAGTTAAGTCTTTAACCTAATCTCCACTTTTTAAAATGCTCTAGCAATTCCCCAAAAGCAAATAACCCTGACAGGACACACCCACATCCCAAAAAAACGTCCTCTGGTCAAGGTCCAAGAACCATTACTTTCTATCAGGCTTCCCAAAACCTAAGTGATCCACAACAAATTAGACAAGAGGAAAGGTAGGTAGGAAAAAAAGCTAATTAGGAACTTTCAACAATATTTAGAAACGAGCAATTGCCAGTTCCCAGAGAAGCAGGGGATACAACCTGAAATACAGCATTGCTTTGTGTCCTGACACAGAAGGTAAAGGCTCAAAAGAAAGTGAAACTTAAATGTTTCCTCACACAACTTGGTGTAATTTAGCAAAAGTGGAGCTGCATCGTAGCATAAACAGGTTTTCAAAATAGCTGCCTAAATATGTTAGGTTTTTCAAAGCTTGGCAGAAATCCCTCTTCAACCAACCAGGCAGCAGGGGACCAAGAGCTGAAAGGCTGCAGATGCAACAGCACTTAGGCGAGTCTTGATCTTGCTGTCTCAAGAGTAACAGGAAAGTGGGTTACAGAAAAAAAGCACTAATTTAAGCATTTTCTCAGGTGTTTCCCAATTTCCACTTGTTCTCTGGGAAAAAGAAGTTCACAGCTTGAGCTAAATCCTACAGATATGAATAGGATGATGAGCATTTTCCTTGAGTTACACTTCAAGTGACAGGACTAAATCATCACCTACCCTCATCCAGAGATGCATAAAATCTGCCTGTTACATTAATGTAAACGCAGTGGGATCCTCCACCTACTGTTAGCCACCTCAGTATTGAAATCAGATATGGTATTTATTCACATATTTTGAGGAATTCAGGGGGAAAATGGCCATACCCAGCCTACCCCCTGCCAAAGCTGCAGAAACCAACAACCACGAGCAGGTCCACTCCCAGGTCCCCTCTGTACGTAGGGTCCCTCGGACACATCCAGGAGCAGGCAGCAAACTCCCCGTGTCCGTGTGCCCTGTTGTGCACGCAAAGGTGTCCAGGGCTCCCTGTAAAGGTCAGGCCGATGGCGCGTGCACGGCGGCTGCAGCATGCGGGGACAGCGGCTGGGAGGAGAGCCGCAGCACACGGACCTCCAGTGCCACCATATGCAGCCATACAGCCTAGCACGTAGGCAAGTCCGGATGCCACAGCTGCCGTGACGAATAAATAAAACCTCATGATGCACATCAGCACTGAAACATCCAGACAGGTAACTGAAGTCAGTACTAAGATGAAAAAAGGCTCAGGAAAAAAAAAAAAGATTATAATATCACATTTCAGCGATTGCAGTAAACACAAGTCAGTCAAGGTATTGAGCTGTCTAGCTAAAACTGCCAGTTCTGCAAAAGACAAAAAAAGCACAGGCACAGCAGAAGTAAGAATACCTGTACCTTAGGAGAAATCTCTTCTCTCCACTAAAGAAACCACCAAGTAAATTTACTTTTTACAGCATTAATATATTAGAGTGTGGACAGACAAAATAAGAAACTTATCATCAAACATCCTGTAAGACAGCAAAGTGAGGCTGCTTTGACACTCTACGTTTTCAAAGGCCAAGCCCAAATGATTCTGCCTTAGCTGACTATAAGGCTGCTTTTCCTGTTGAAGTGATGGGAACGCAACATCAACCAATGGTACAAGGTATTGTAAATACAGATGATACAACACAGGCTTATATAATTCACAAATAGGTAAATTTGATGATATCAGGGATTAAAGGGCATATTTGAGGTTTCTGGAAGCATGAATTATCTTGTCCTGTTAAGCCTCACCAGTTAAAAATATGCTTTAAAAAACACTTTATGTTTCGGTCTTTTAGACCAAATATTTGATTACAGAAGCAGTGACAAACAAACATTTTTTTTGTTTCTGCTAGGCAATCATACCATATTCCTTATATCATTTAAAATGACTTTCAAGCAAAAGTAAAGGTAATTTATGGGCAAAAAGATTTAACAGGCCCAACAAGACTGAGTGGTGAAACAAGAAAGCTGAATTCCATAGGCGTGTTCTAAATTCATTTTCCCAATTACATTATTTCACACCTGTAAGTCTGCAAAAGTATTTTAAATACGTTATGGGTATCTTTAAAAAAAATGCTATAATATCACTATATTACATGATTTGTGTCTGAGATTTCATGTTTTGAATACACAAAGAATCATAGAGCCTATTAATAGTCCTTCAGCTTTTCAGGTTACCAAGACGTTCACGATTGTCATTCAATATAGGATGAAAAGATCACTTGACTGGTATTTTTCTAAAAGATATCTTCTCATTTGACATGTTGAATTGGAGTCAACAACATCCACAGATCTGAGAGAAAAATCTTCCTCCTAAATATAGAAAGTCAAAACCTTATCATTAAGATGTCAGGTTAGATTCCATTTTATATATTTCAAGTCTTAGCAAATGGCCAGAATTTCATGATGCCGAAAATCCTGTGCTTGGCTTGTCAAAATAAGAGGAAAGAAAAGGCAACTCCAGATGATACTGGGTAAACTGGAACGTGCAGGAATAAAAGTTAATAGCCAATCTGCAAAGTATATATCAATTTACACTTTTCCTTGTGAAACAGAATTTACTTATGATATAATGTTATGGAATATTACGGAATAATATGGAAGCCCTGCTGTTTTGGAGCAACAGAAAGGAGTATAAAAATTGAAGGCTGTCTTTTTTTTTTGGGGGGGGGGGAGGGAGGGTTGTTTTGTTTTTAAGAATTTCAGATAAAATTTTAGTATTGGGGAAAGAAAGGAGATCAAAAACTGACTCCCTACAGAGAATCAAGTATTAAATTTGAAGAAGATAAAACTCTCATTGATCTGATAAAATAACATATCTCCCTCTGTACTCAAATACCTACACAATGCAGGGCACGAGCTAGAATTTCCCTGCTTCTGAAGGGCCGCGACACACTGCCAGGTCTGGGTCTGAAATCCCATCTTTCTGGACACGCCACAGAAGCAGAGATCGGAGCACGCTCCTTTTCCTTGCAGGGAAAGGCACCTGACCGGCTCCCCTCTGGGTCAGCTGCTGGCAAGGCGCCCCGAGATCTCCACTGAGCCAACATCACTTCAGCACAAAACCAGCTTTTTCATGCCCTCAACTTCCTTCCCTGCCCATCTCCATTTTATCATTATCAAATCCTATTCCTGCAAGTCTTCTCTCCACGCCTCTCACCACCACATCAGCTGTCGCTCCCAGATCGTCCCTCCTCCCCGACGCCCTCGCCGCTCAAGCCTCCTCGGGGCTAGGCCACCCCTCTATTTCCTTTTCAGTCTTTGTAGACTCTCTTTTGACCTTCGAAAGAGAGAGGGAAAGATTAAGTTGGAAAATCCCAGATCCTTCATCTTTCCATTGTACCAACATACTGTACTAAAGCATCCTGATGCCAAACACTGCAACCTGGTAATTAATCTCCAAGATATCATAGTCTCAAGTCAGCATGTTATAACTGAGATACACTGACATGTCATCAAAGAATAACACCATTATCATTAAGGAATAACACAGGATACCCAAGACTGGTTTTCTGTATATATCTCAGGACAAATCTTAAGTGATTTTTCCTGCCCATCTCTCCAAATCCCAGAGCGTCTCACTTGCTGACGCCCCTTCCAATCCATCTCCCAACTTCTCCTGACCGTTCCCGCTAGCTCACACTTGTTTCTTTGAATTATTTCCTCCTACTTCTTATAATTTCTCCTTCCCATTGAGCACTTTATTCTTTTCTTTTTGTAAGCATTCGTTCAACTTGCTGCTATCACAGCTCTCCCACCTTTGCCAGCCAAGGATCAGAAAATAACTTGACTTCTCCCACACAGCACAGCAGCACACAGTGGGTGGACATCAATTTAAATTATCCACTGCTGACATACACTACCGCCTCTGTGAGAAACTAGCACTGACATTTTTTCTGCTAATACATTATACAACATCCAGCACACTAAAACTTTGTGCAGGAGGCAACATTTGAGACAATTCTTGGCCAGATGCACATGCTGCATTTAAAAGCCATAAGCTAAATATAGCATGCAAAATAAGCTTTGTAACATATTACAACCAGATTTTTCCTTTTGTCCATCAAAATAATCAATGTGAATCATATTTAGAAAATGACAATGACTTTATTAGTGTTATTTTCTCCACCTTCTTAAGGTAAAAAGAATTACCTACAAAAACTGGGTTGCTACTTTTGTCTTTTGTCTGTTGCTCTTCTCAGCACAAAACGTAAAGGTCAAGTTAAAGTTTTGTAAAATATTTTGAACAAAAAAGCAAAGTTCAATTTTGGCAAACCATATACATATGGTTAATGCAGCTTTCATTGGGATGAATTGTGGGAATATGGTTAAGTGTAGTAAAAATGTTCAATGGATTGAAGTACCAGTAAATAAGCAAAAAGATCAAAAAAATTTGAAAAAAAAGCTCAAGTTTGAAACAAGCTATATTAAGTATACATAGCCCATTTGGAATGTAATTCTAAAAGTTTGTTTTTTAAACACATCTCCTTTCCACACGCTAATATTAAACCAATTCCCAAACTTTTATCCAAGCCCCCCAAAGTTTTGTAGTTTCAGAAAAACTTAATCTAAAGGCATCTCTGTGGTGCTTCCTTAATTCAGTAATCTAGGAGCTAACATAACAAGCAAGCACAGAATAAGAGTCATCTTGCACACCAGCCCTCTCCAAAACCTTACTGCCCGAGTGTAACAGTGTACTGCTACCCTGATTCCTGGGAACACCCCAAGAAGTTCCCTTTTACTTTCTCATCCAGCTCACGTGGTCCCTCCTAAGAGTGCAGACATAAATCGCGCACAGAGCTCAGCAAATCCACTTCCATCCTACCACTGTTTCTCTTTTAGACGGGGATCCACACACCGATAGCACGCCGAGTCAAGAGCCAAATCCCGTTTCCTCCCTTGCAAAGCCACCGATGCAGCGCGCGCAACACCCTGGCGTCCCACGGGGGCTCCAGGCTCCCGCTCCGAGGAGGAACGGGGCCGCGGACGTAAGAGGCAGGCATGGGGAGCGCAGCGCGCGCGGCGACCCTGCAGCGGTGGGATGCGCGCTCACAGCCTTCGGGGCAGAAGATCAGGGTTATCGCTTGTGGGGGACAGGAAAGCGCTGAGCGTAGGGTAGGATCAGAGGAAATGGAGAGGCATCTCTCTCTCAGCACACCCACATCCTGAGGCTACATGATACCACTGTAATCAAGAAAAATAAACTCCTGCTCAAAAGCTCAGTTGCCACACCAAAATAAAGCGTGGATGACAAAGATGAACTTCCTTGGACTGAGGTGGTCATACCAAAAAAATAGCTCTCAAGAAGTGTTTAAATTTTTAACAAAGTGGGCGGTGTTTTGTTTAATATTATTAGACTAATAGGAAATAGTTATTTTTAATATTTAATCTATGCCAACATCCCCTTTAGCAAACTCCCATGCCAGTATTGCATCAAGTGCAGTTTTCCTGTTTAGCAATCTCTCACAAGTTAACTGAATGCCTTGCAAAAACTATTTCAAAACTAGTTTGCAACGTATTAAAGATAAAAGATAAGCATTACACAGATGACATCTTCTGAAAATCCATAGTAATCCATTGGTTTACATTGTGTATTTCTGGTGATAAATTATATAAATTCTTGTAGGATTAAGACTAAACATTAGGATTAGCACTCTCTGCTTTCTATTTTTATTATTTCCACCAGCCTGTGTTAGCCAAGAAAGGGCAGCGTACAAGGAAAGCGAATTGCTACATCGAAGGGCAACGCTGAACCACGTCGATCCCGAGCTGCGCTGTTACGTCCTTGCACCTCACTGTCGACTGCCAGGTCCTGGCGCGACGCCTGGGGACACCACGCAACGCAGAGGCCCTCCAGGAGGGACCCTGCAGCGCGTCCAGCACCTTCCCTCTCCCAGCTCCCGTCCTAGCAGCTGCAAGGGTTAGCACTTCTGCTCGCGGTAGAGTTTGCCTGCAATGAGACGGCTTGCTCCGCACCGGAAAGAACACGTACTACCAAGCCTTTAGTCTAAGCGGACACCAGACTCTCCCACAACTGCTTTTAAAAAAATAAATGACACTATTTGATCTGCTTCAGAATTTCTTTTTCTGACTGTACATGTATTGAACAAAAATGACAACTACTGTGGCCAGCTCTTGAAAGTTTAAACAACAAAGTATTTGGGGGCCTTGACATAGCAGCTCTTACAGAGCCAATGTTCTCGTCAGTCTCGGTGCAGAAGATCTAGCTGTGAAAGTCCCTGAACTTAATAGTTTCCAGTCTCACACGAGGCCCAAATGTGGTTTCCCACACGGGAGCTAGCACCGAGGCACGCCAAGCAGGAGCCGGGCAGCACGCAGCCGGTGACCTGAAGCTGAGAGATTCATCAGCAAAGCAGCACTGGCAATCCTTTACGTACGCAAGTTTTATACTGTTGTGCCTGCGGCTCGCTTTCTGGAAGGCGTAGCCAACTGAATCAGCTTCTGCTCTTCAAAGGACAGCCTCCATTAACCAAGTATAAATACTGTCAGAGAAGTACAGGCGATAATAGCACAACACTCAAATAGCTTCTAAATCCAGTGTTTTGCAATACAAAACCACTCAGACAGCTTTCTTACAGATGCATTTTTATCTCCAGAAAGAGAGAGGGGTTGAATCCACAACTTCTGGATGCATGAAGCAGGTCACTTCCACGTCCCCGACAAGAGCAGCTGCGACACCGAGCGCGGGGCCGGCGGTGGGGACGATGAGCCGTCACCCCGGACCCCAGCCGGACTCCCCGCCGCCGGGAAGCGGGCGTCTGCGCTGCAGGGCTGGCCAACACGACTCTCCGTTTCCGTCCCTGGCCCTACAGGGCAACGCAATTCTGCGCCGCAGCCAAGCACGGGATCCCCGACAAAAAGCAGCGCCTGCAGCAGCAGCAGCAGGCACAACCCCTCCGCGCTTCTGCTGCGGCTTGTACCAGGTGACAGAGACCTACTGAGCCGCGGGACGGGCACCCCGTCCGCCACGCTCGTTCTGAAGAAACGAACGTGCAACGAAAGGGGAGAGACCCAGTCCTCTCACAGGGGCGGCCTAACACCTATTCCCAGGGCTGCCTGAGGCACACTCTCTTACTTTCCTTTCCTTTGGCACCGGTGAATTGATAACCAGCCCCCAAGACATAAAAACTTGGTTCATAGAAAAAAGGCCTGGCAAGGGTCAGCAGCAGAAAGAGCCAAAACTAAAAATCACGCAATCTACCTGCCGTTAGGCTACGGGTCCATTTGCAGAGCATTCATCCACCCTTCTCATTCTCTGCTTTTATCGCTCAAAAATTGTGCAGTCAGAGTTCTCCGAGCCATCACAAGATTTTGCAGCAGAAAACAAAAACCAGGAGTGTGGAGCATGAGAACTGTAGCTTGATTTTAACAGCAGGCAGGCAAGGGCCACGTTAAGTCCAAACAGTTTAGCTAACGGTACGGACATGACTACAAATCCGAGTGAACTAAAAACAAAACAAAAATCAGAAAGGCAGACCCTTCGCATCCTCACACCAGATCTACTTCTGGCAAGTACCCCCTGCCTCCTACGTCTGTCAAGTGCTGATAAATCACTACCTCAGAAGTAACAGGACAGTCAGCTAGGGTTTTTACAGGACACTGAGATTTTTAAGATGCGGGAATTATACTAGCTTGCTGACGAGTATTATTCTGACAAAACCTACAACGTTGGGCTCAGTTCTCCAGGCTCCAAGCAGCTCTCCCAAAATTCATCAGCATCCAGCCTCCGAGACTTCAGCACAAGTTACTGCTAAGCACTCTAAAAATCTTAGCAACAAGCAACTATGAGCACCTTACAGAATTTCAACTTACTGCATGTTTAATAACAGTCTCTGAAATTTTCACAGAATGATTCTTTCCAGTAGAAAGTACCTTCTCTAAAAGGCCGTTCATTAAAACCCACAGAAGCTCAGTAAGGTGGCCAAATCTTGATCTCACAGAAGGCAAAGGTTACATTACCAACAAATTTAAGTTACCAGTAAGTTTAATGCTACATACATTAAGCCATTGTCAGTGTTGATTTAGCAGCAGCTCCCCCTGTTTTCAAGAGTTTGGTGAAAGCAACGCAGGGCAGAAATGCCCTGCTGAAGAGGGGGGTCTCCAGGGTCCGGCCCTGGAGCGCAGGTTCCCGAGGCACAGGACTGACACAGAGAAGAGGAGGCATTTGCCACCTCTGAGAAACAATTCTGGTATCTGCCCTACACACACGTGAGCCTAAGTGCAAAATATGCACTGTAAATAATATAAGATCTAAAATTATAATCCAGAGTTCAAGTGTACAGAGAGTAATAAATATGAATCTGAATGGCTCTCACACCTGCTCTCAACATTTTGATATGTATTTCTATCAGACAGAAGGAGCCTGCCACAGTTTTAATTCATCAAAAATAAAGTCAGGTGATACTGGTCCAGACAAGTAACACATATCTCTAATTGAAGTTAATTCAGTTAGTAACCTGTCCAGAAAACACTGTGTAATACCATGAGGACACCTTTCCAGTTTGTTAGAAAATATTTACGTGCTTTTCAACCATTAGGAGTACAGCAGGAAACCATTCCCAACAGCTGATACGCAAATTGTTTGTAACCCTGCAAGCTGAGCTAAAAAAGGGACACCTCGGAAGCAAGCAGCCTCGCGACCGCGCGGCTACAAGCCGGGCTCCGGCACGGCTCGAGCGGCGCAGGGGACGTGCGAGCCCCCGAAGGGCCGCGCGCCCTCCGCGCCGCTCCCTCCTCCGGCCAAACCTCCCCTCCGCAGAGCGGCTCGCCGAGCTCCGAGGTGCGCCAGGGCGCCTTTATAGCCCCCAAACGCAGCATAACGGCCGGGCCGGGACACACCTGACGCTCCCCCCCCCCCCCCCCGGCACTGTAGGCTTACAGAAAATGTCTTGCTGGGAGTAAACACAGCTGTCCAAAAAAGGGAAATTAAAAAGAAAGAAAATAACTGACGTGGTGAGTAATTACGGACAAAGAAGGTTCCTCCCCACAGTATAACCTACTGCTATTTTTTGCCAGCGTCCTTAACACGAGCGGCAGGTTTTGCACCTACAGCGCGGGCTGCAGTCACACACCGGGGCCGTTGCGGAGCCGCAAGGCCCGGGCGGGCCGGGGCCGGGGCCGGGGCCGGAGCCGGGCGCGGAGCGCGGCCCCCGCCGCTCGGACACCGCCGCGGCCCCCGCGCCCGCCGTCGCGCCAGGGCAGCGCTCCCGAGCGGCGGCGCAGCACCGGCGCCGCACCCCTGCCGCTCCTAACAAGATTATTCAAAGGGCGGCGAGCTTGTAACTACGGGTTTTTAGCATTTAAGAAGAAAAATATACTTTTTACAAAGGGCCGACTATGCAAGTATCTGGGGGGAGAAAAAAGGAGGAAAAGCAAGCCGCGCTGGGATGCCGCGGCGGACGCAGGGAGCTGCCGAGAGGCGACAGCGGCGCATTCACCGCCCCGACGGGCCGGAGCCGGGGCCGTGCGGCCCGTCGGCGGCGCCAGGTGAGGACGCCGCGGCCGCTGCCCCGCGGGCCCCCCCGCGCCGCCCCCGCCGCGGTGCCGCACCTGGGACATCTGGGGGCGCAGGTTGATCTCCTTGAGGTTGATGGAGTGGCTGCGCAGGTTGTTGAGCAGCTGGCACAGCAGCACGCCGTCGCGCAGCGTCTGCGCCAGGTCGAACACCTGCGCCGTCTCCCAGGTGACGCGGTGGTTGGGCGGCAGCACCTTGCAGCTGATGAGCCACTGCCCGCACTGCTTCCAGGGCTCCATCGCGGCGAGGCGCGGAGCGGAGCGGCGGTGCCCGGCTCCGCGCTGCCGGCTCCCGGCTCCCCGCGGCGGGGCGGGGGGGGCGGGGCCGCGCCGCCTCCTGCGCTGCGCCAGGCCCCGCCCCCGAGGCGGGCCCCGCCCCGCCCCCCAGGTGGCGCTGCACGGCACCGCCCCCTGGCGGCCCCGCGCGCCCCCCGCCGCGCGCCGCAGGCGTCGGCCCCCTTTAACGGCCGGCGGCCCTGCCCGCCGCCATTCCGCCTCGCGGTCCCGCGTGCTGCCCTCGAGAGGCTGGGGCAACTAACACCCCTGCGTGTAAATGCAGATTCATTATGAATATGTACTAGCCCTGTGGAATTTTCGGTTTTATTCTCGCTCTTTCTCCATTCATTAAGACAAAAGTTCAGAAGAGTCAAAAAACAAGGTGCCAGGAATTAATAAAATGCCTCTCGCAGCTCTCTCTGGAAATAACGGAGGCTGCTCTCATGGTGCAGGTACTGCATGGCGCAGCGTGCTGTTTCCCTTCGGCCTCCCCTCCAGTATTTTGCACTGACTGGCTGGAAGTTTATTTGCGCTTTAAGTAATGTTGGAAAAAACAGCTTAATGGCCTCTGACTTCAATACAACTTCGAATATTCAAGTGATTGTGAGTTGTTAAAGGTGACTTAAATTTAATAAATAAAGGATACAAGCATACCTCAGAGTTCAGTGTCCTCCACATTTACATTTCAAAAGCCATTATTTCCTTTGGATTTCTGAGGCAGTGCTGGAAATTTACTTTCTCAAAGCAACAAAAGGATTGTCCTTGACAGTTTACAGAAAAATGCTTTTTCTTCCTCTGTTGAGATGTTCTTTTTTTGAACCACAAAAATATTTTAAAGTACTATTAGAGTGTAATTCAGATAACAACAACAAACCCCACAATCCAAGGTGAGGAAAGCTTTCCAACAGCAGAACACCAACATGATTATTCAGGATAAAGCTCCAGGGCTTTCCTCAGTTTTCGTATCTCCTCCACAAAAGCCTGACACTTATTGTTTTCTGAGCTCAGGATAATCCTACAAACATTACTAATAAATTTTAAAATAAATAATACAGAAGTTCTGGAAATACATTTCAAAAACTGAAGCCTAACAAGCAATTTATGCATTTCACTAATCTTCAAATGTTGCTTCATTTTTTTTGTTTGTTTGTTTGTTTTAAAAACAACTGCTATGCCTGCTATTTCAGACATTTTCCTGAATGGGAACTGCTACTAATGCAGACAGGATCATGAACACAGGTGTGCCGAGCATGCCACAGGACAGCCCACCACTTCGCATAACGATCCCCCAAAAAGCACAAGAAAAATCTTGTGTTCAAAAAGTAAGTAGGATCCAGCTGTACCATCTGTAGCACCTGTGCCATCACCCAGCAGAGGAAGGGATTAGATAGGTGTGACTTGCTACATAATTAGAAGGCACAAGTGTTGCTCAAGGACCTCTGGGAACAGTCTTTCGTTAAACCACTAATGATGCCCAAATCGGAGAGCGTGCAGCTTGCTTTTCAGACCTCTGCTTTTGTTAGCTGGGCTCACAAATTAAAGATACTTTCAGTTTTGACTGAATGCATGTGGAGCTCATGACACTGTTCTTACAGGGCCGGCCTGTCAGAACAGAAATGCATTTTTAACAGAATACAAACTCCAATTAGCAGTAGATATTTTTGCTTGAATAAAAAGAAGGATTCTATTTTCAAAGCATTGGTGGCAGTGAAGCTGAGCTTGAGCTCTTCAAAATATTTATTACATGGGAAAACCTGACTTCAACAGAAGTTGTCTGCCTCGGCAGTTGCTCCATCCCTACTCTTACCAGGTCCTTCATACTCTGCCACTACATCTATAGCAATTAATTGAGCAGCATCAGGAGACATACCCATGCACTGGAACTCCATCTATTATATTGCTAAATCACTTTGGCCTGTGCCAGCTAGTGTTCACCATAGTTCCCAAGGCATTTTGAGAGCACTGGCCGGCGGTGCTCCGGAGGCTAGCAGAGGTTACTCGCCTGCACACGGGCCTGCACATCGCCCGTTTGCCTCTGCTCCACCTGGCACTTACAGGTACAGTCAGAGCCTGTGCATCTAACCTGCATGACTCTTCCTCAGAAGAGATGCGAACCACTGTTAACCAGCTCAATCCAAAACCTTAGTCACTGATAGCAGGTGCCAGTATCTTCTCAGGCCAAGAGTTCAGTTGTTTTATTTCTGAGCAACTGGAGGAGAGGTAAGCTCATAATATAAACACATGCTCAAAGGATCTGACTGCCTACATACAATGCCGAATTATAAAGAATTTAATTCCTCGGTTTAAATCAAAAGGGGCTGAATTAACAAACTGCACTTTGATCATTTGGATATCATCATCCAGCAAAATGAACATCAGAGTAGTTTGATCAGGAATATAATAAAACACTGTCTCGTAGTAAGATAATTTCCGTGACAAGTTAAACATGAAGTGGTAATTGAATAAGAATTCAGTCATGCCCAAAAGCTGTCCTCTCTCAGATTGACAACAATAATAACACTGAAAGCAACGCAAAAGGCAGCACAAAACAAAAAAGAAACAGAAAAACATCTGAGCTTCTTTATCCACATCCTAATTTCAGCTGCTTCCAGTCAGGAACAGTGATACAGCACACTGAACTGCAGTATAAAATGTTGGGATGTCTTTGCAGAAATATAGAAAAACAAGCATCTGTTATCTCACTCCGATTCATCAACAGCAAAAATAGCACTTCAGGCTAGTTGCTCAGACAGATCAAGTCATTTTACATGGTTTAAACAGAGCCATCCAAAACTGTTTAATCCAAACTACATTGAAACAACATGTTTGCTTTAAAGGTATTGTTAGAAATTCTAAATATCTTTAAAACCTACGTTAAATTGTTTCTAAGAAGTCATAGGTTCTTGTACTATAAGAATGAAATCTCATTCAGAATACAGGCTTTTGTTCCTCTGCTGTATCCCATGTAATCTATTGAGTGACTTTTCTCCAAATATGTTAAGATTAGGTAGCTGGAGATACTGAAGAATGCTAATCTGAATTTACTGAAAAGAGAAAAATAAAAATCTTACTGCCTGTACCCACTCATTTTTGTTAAAATGTCTTGAATTCAGTTTTGTGGGAAGTGTCTGACTATCCACACAGGTAGTTTAATAAATCCACTTTAAAACTTATTTTAGATTAATATTTCTGTGTATCCCCATGGAGAGGAATCCACATATCCACATAAAGACTAGAAAATTTGCTCTCTACAAAGAATTAATTGACTGAGAGGAGGAAAGGGGCAACAGATTCATAGTCAAAATTCATAATCAGTACGGCCTTGCTAGAACAGAATGCAGCTACCTCTGAATAACTCTTAGATGAGAGGCAGAAAGCAACAGCTGCCAAGAGTGATTTTGTCATTTATCAGAAAGATCCATATGTCATGATAGGACACTTTATCAGCACTATTTGCTTTCTAATAAGCCCACAGTTGCCCACGTACATGCAAAGTCATCAATAGGCTGGGCAGGTACAGCAGGAAATAAAACTTTGTCTAATAAAACTATAAATACAGAGCAACTTTGATTCTGGTTACATTGAAATAGATCTAATATAACTCCCCAAACACCAGCAGAATAAAAATAGGAATTTGTCTGTGGGTTCTTTCCACTTTCTCATTTTGCGTTCCGTTAGGAACAGGTGTTGCATCATGTCAGCTCATTACTACTGAGTTTCATGAATATGTGCACATCTACTTTCCTCCTGTCTTACAGTACTTTTCCCAACCTTCTTCAACTTCCTACATTGTCCACAAGCATTTATTGTAAGGGGTTCAATTTTTCCATTATTCCTAAATTTGTTTTGCTTCAAGAGCTGCTTTTACATTGATTTATATTTTTGCTGTTGTTTAACATAGGCAAAACTTCTTTCTTTAGTTTTCCTGATGATTATACTTCTAATGGCAAAAAATGCCACTTAAAAAAACCTCTAAAGCTTAAATGTCAGGTATTTCAAATGAACCAGCCACTGAAGACTTAATGGAAATTTTTTGCTATTTCTGTCCTTGCCCTCTCCTCATACTCCAAAAATTGCTCATAAATCTTGCTGATTGGAAGATACTCTGGATTGAAAAATGGGCCAGTTTAAAAGTCACCTCAGCCCATCTCCATAGTTTCATTAGCACAGGCTGGAATTCATGAACCTGACATCAGATCTCAGTTTAGATTGCTCAAAAGGTTCAATCTATTTCACATACATTTTTATTAACACATCATTAAGCCATTCACTGAAGTAGTTTTAGCTTCAGGTTTTCGTAAGAAGACCAGTAAAACCTCTGATTTACCATCCTGCTGTCAAAATGCTGCAAGGCAACTACATAAATTAAAAAAAAAATCTGTTAAAAGAACAGCAAGTCTGAAGGACCAAAATGCAGGTGAAAATAGCTTTTGCATTTTTTTTCTCCTTTCAGGAGACAACTGTCTCCTCACTGAAGATGGCATCGTAAATCTGTTTGTTTTCTTTACTCTTTCCCTGTGCTAAATCCTATCAAGGTGGCAACTTCCAGCCTCCTTTTTTGTTACTGTTTGAAAAGAGAAATTCAGTTTGTTTTATAAGGGCAAATTTTTGAGTTATCTGAAATAATTGTATCCCCCGCCACTGCCACAACTGCAGAGTTTAAATTATTTATATTGTTCGGGGTTAAAAAAAAAAAATCCAATCAAACCACACGTGTGGTTCGGCACATTCCTCTTCTTCAGCTGCTATCAGAGCTGTAGCAGTGCCTATGAATCCCCGTCACGCCGCCCCTTTGGGCGAGGCGGGGAGCAAAGATAACAGAACTGCTGGAGCTCTTTGCAGGAGAGCCTCTCTCATCGCCTCCTTTTCTTACCTGTCCCCTTGTTCACCGATGGGCTCATCAGTTCTGGTGCTTAAAGTTTTCCTGCCTTCTGCCTATAGCACTTGAGTGCATTTTTGATTAATAGGGAGAAAGGGATGTAAGCTGCAGTGAAGAACTGCCTTCGTTTGTGGGTGATAAAGGCCTGCGTGTCGGCTGAGCCAGCACTGAGCTAATGCTCAGCATGTCTCAGTTAGACCCACTTGATTATACTAATAAGAAAATTCAGCTACATGCAGTCTGCAAGTGAATGGGGAATATGCAGTCTTGTGTCTCAGCCATTTGTTTTTTCCTCCCATTTGAAAACTCATTGGGATAATGTGGCTCCTAGCCAGCGCTGTCCATTGAGTGTCTCCGTTTCAGCAGCATGGGAGTAATAGGGAGGTGGCCGGCATCCAGCATTTCTTCAGTAGCCTGCTTATCTGCTTATCGCACAAAGTCAGTGAGGCCCAGATCACTGACCAGAATTCTTCAGTAACTTCTGTCTGCTACTGAGAGTGAATATGAACATGGGTCAGGATCTCTCAGATGCATCTGGCTGTATCCAATAGCTATAGGCTAGGGTTTTGCAATGGCTTTGGGAGCTCTGCAATGGAAAGTGAAAACACAGGGCTACTTTTAATAGATTTGTTAGTGTTATTGTTAAAAATCTTATACTACGAATCAGACAGACTTTCTGAAAAATATATAAGCATTCTAAAATGACAAATGTATCTGGATTTCAGCAAAGCATTATATTTTACTGTAAAAAAGTATTTCATGTTTGCATGGAACGGATCATAGGTAAGTGACCTATAATCTAAAGGAAGCACTGAAAACAAAAGAAAAACTGTAAGAAGCAAAATAATAAACTGGGAGGATGCATGGAATTGAGTAGAACAGGAATCTTTATCAAATTTACTTTTCAACAGAGACCTGAAAGGTGCAGACAGACAACATGATAAATAAATGTATAGACAACTATAAATTGAGAAAAAATGTAAATGCTAATTGACACAAGAAAAAGAGCAATATAAAGGGCACCAAGATTCTATTTCTAGTATAAAATTTGCTGAATATGTACAATGCATTTGAATGGTTGAGAAATCTATTGAGTTGTGCTGGAAGGAAAGATCCATCTAGAACATTCAACATTAAAATAAGACATTAAAGCAGTCAAACGGACTGCCTAGATCTAACAACTACCAGATAATGAACTTAAGCCATCAAGGCAATGTTCTGCCTCCCCCGCCAAAACTCTCCTTTCCACTGAAGTCAACAGAAAATTATCCAACTTCATTGGGGCCAGACTCTCATGCTGGATTCCTAAAAAATGGGATATGGGCTGTATAGGATCCCGAGTTTCACTGTTCCCAAAGCCACTCAAACAAAAGGAGCAAGCTGACAACGTGCCACCTGTCCGAGGTGATCAAACAGGGAAGTAACCCTCCAGCCGGGCAGCCTCTTGCCTTTGCCAGTGTGCAGCCATGAAATTTATAGTAAGGCAGAAAAAAAGAAAGGAAGTTGTCATGTAGTACTTTAGAAAACATGCATTTTAACCAAAATATCATAAAAAGGCTGGTGTCATAAGAATCCAAGCAATCTGAAACAGTAAATAAAACCATAACCTTCCTCATGTCTTATTAGGTCCAGTTCAATTTCCTTTGACTTTGCTGATGTCACCAAGCAATATATCTGTTTCTTACCCCTCCCCTCAGCTTCTCTCAATTTCTTATCTTCCCAATAAACTTCCATAAGTTGTTCTCAACAGTCTGAAGATGTTTTTTAATGCAAAATCAGATTAGATGACAGGGTTACAAGGCAGTGAAGACTCCTGTCTTGGCTCAAGATAACTGAGATACGAATGGGGAAAGGTTGGCAGGAAGTAAGCCCTGAGCAAGGAAAAGCAGTTTTTGTGTTTTCATAGTTTACTCAGAATCCAGAATCAAGATAGTTTCCAGGAAGATTTTCCTCTGTCATTGGAAAAAGGGATCAAAAGCTGAAACTGTAATACTTGCACAAAATACTCTGTGCACTGGATAAGGTCTCATATTTGGAGACCCAGGAAAAAGTCTTCACTTAAAAAAAAAAAAACAGCTCCACTCTACCTAAAGTTTGGAAAAACTGAAAAGTGCCATGCATGAGATATCTACTCACACAGTGAAAGAATATGCTGCTAACTATTTTTTTAATCAACAAAATTCTGATGAGTGAGTATACTTGGTATTGCTTCCTAACGAAACCAGAGCAGGGCTAGATTTCAGATCAGCAGAGGCTGAAGAGTCAGGGGCCCTTCTATTTAGTCCATAGGATGTGAATTTGCTCTGACAGGGAAAACTATGCTGGGTTAGGGCCTGAAACTAATAGGGGTCATGAACACTAGTTTGCAGCTTAGAGAATTAGGCCATAGCAAGGGCAAGATAAAAATTTTCAAAACTGGCCTCTGAACTTCATGTACTTTCATTTCTACAGGCTCTGTTTTAGACTTAGTGTGAGGCCCAGCTCCCACGGGTGCCAAGAACTTTTTTTTTTTTTTTGATAGAAACAAGATCACTGCAATCCCTTAATTTTAATGCCTAGGATCCCCACTCCAGTTGGGGTCAGTGATATCTGTGGCTGCCAATGCCCTGGGATATTAAGCTGGATATCCAAATTACAGACCCTGTTAAAATAATGGCTAGCAGTGCCTTGTCTCAAGTCATGCCACAGATCATTGACTACAGGCAAGACGCTGACAGACAGAAATTCTCTTCTATCTTCTAGCCATCAAGTCCAACCCACTATGCTGATAGGAAAACTTCTCCAATCCTAGATGAGAAATATTGCTCTTGAGATAAAACTATCCATGTGAAATGATGATTTAGAAACTAAAAGCGTTAGCTTCAGATCAACCATACAGATTGATGTCAGATCTGAGATATGCTGCTCTCATTGTATTAGAAATAATGAGAGGCATCTGCCAGTTTAAAGCATTTGAGATTTATCCACCTTATAAAAGTACATAAAATGCCACATACAAGCATTATGACCTTCATTAGCTCTCCATATGTTGTGCAGCAGGGCAGAGCTGACTTTGTAAGACCTTAATAAAGACAAAGAGCCATACTACTCTAAGAAGTTTCCCAGTGATTCATTTAGAGGTATGTTACACCTAAAAGACAATAAACTGCTAAGATAACATTCATGGAGAATACAGGAGTTGCTGCAGTAGCAAGGTGCGTTTACAGCTGAATTTTATGCATTTACAGCTGAATTTTATGTTCAGTGTTCCACCTGGCAAGCCCAAGTCTTGTAATACTATTTCACTCTCCCACCTGTCCTTTTTTTCAGCATTATCCCCAGACTAAGGTAAGAGTGAAGGTCCATTACTGGCTGCATAAAGTTCAACGGCTGTTTCTTGCTTCCCCAATAAGCCTGTATAGGCTGCAGGTGCTTAGTGGGCCATCATCTCACCTACAGGAGAGCGAGGGATTGCCAGAGAGCAGCTTTTGGCCTCTGGTATACAACAGAAAAGAGACAATACCCTCTGATGAAACTGCAAGTTACACTGAAGGTACAGGGAATATAATATGAACACAACTTGCCTTAAAGAGCTTGCCAAGATAATATGAACTCCAGTCCAGCAAGATCACTGTACACCAAAGAAATGATCACCCAAAGACAGAAGCATACTAGATCCATCTGTTAAAAGAGCTGATATAATAGACAAAATTGAGAAAAATTCCCAGTACAAGTATCACTTAACATTCATCCCATTTTTATTCTTTCACATTTCCAGCAATCAGCCCTGCTTATATCACTACAACTTGGACACAAGGTTCAAACAGAGAAAAGGAAGCTGGACTTAAAATACCTGTGTACTATACTAAAGTATTTCCCTTTGGGGGGAAAAAAAAGTGGGGGACACCCACTTTACAAGACAGCCTGAAAATGCAAATACCATAGGCATGATTTTAATTACAATAAATGCTTATATGATATGAAACCAGAAAATTTCATATCCAAACTAGATAAGCTGAAGCAAAGTATTAAAAAAGGAATAGAAACATGCCACTAAGCAATAGAAAGACACAGCTATAACCAGCACAAACTGGTCCTCAAAAAAGCCAGTCCGTTAGCATGAACTGAAGCAGAATCCGACACTACAATTATAACAAGGTATTTTCCTTCACTCCAAGTCCAAATTGTGGAGAGCTGTTTCTAATAAAGCCACTCTCAAATAACTGCAGGTATATTACCTCCTTTGGATTTCCAAGTGGGATGTACGTTACGAACACTGGTTGAATTACATTTTTTGATTTGTTGGCCTTTACTTCCCTTTTTCCCAGGGAGGAACCAAAGGGCAAGATGGAGTTTGTGTGGGAACAGGCCGAAGGTCTAGAGTCAGAGAACGTGAGCTGTGACGGAGGAGCCAAGTCCGAGACCAGGCAGGAACAGGAACCAAGTCTAAACAGACAGCAATATCAAACAAACACAGCCATAACCAGGCATCATGCTGATGAGCAAAAAGTAGCTGTGAGGTTTGCAGCTGTACCTAAGAGGCAAGGCAAACTACCAGTCCCCATCCAAAGGCAGTCTTTAGTCTCCTGGGAGAATAAGCATCTCCAGGTGGCCCAGCTGCAGCGCTTAACTGCTGGGGAAGAGCTAACAGTCAGTATGTTAAACCGAACCTCAGCAAACATGATTCATATCTGCTTTAGGACATGTCTGTTAGGTGTCTGAGTGAATAGAAATGGACTGATTAGTGAGCGTTTAGTTTCAATGCAAGCTTGCTAATGCAGGTTGTCCTCAGCTCAGGCACAGCAGGCTCTGTTCTGCATCCAGCCTCTTGGAAACTCTGAGGCTTGGTGGCCTTCCCCATGTGGAAACAGCATTTACACCCAAGAAGTCACTTGATGAGTTGAATATCGTGCATGGTCTGCAGTCTTGTCTCCAAGACAGAAGTCACTGCTGCCAACTCATCTTGCAATGATTTTAATTAAGCCTGTAGTTTAATCAGGTCCACAACTATTCATCATCTATAACAGAAGCAGCACTAGATGATGCCTAAGAGTTTCTAGTAATCAGCTTTCAAATACTGCAAGGCATCAAACAAATGGCAAACTAACATTCCTGTGCAAATAGGAGGTACAAAAATTGTTGAGAAAAATCATGGGGCTCTACTTGAGGAACCAAGACAATAAAGAAGTACTACAAATTCCTGAATAAATACAAATGTAGTCTTGTGATAATCATCATGACATTTCATTTCATGTGAATTTCATTCACATGATCACTGCTGCAAAGATGCTCACCAAAGTTGGGTTAAACTGCTTGCCTGAAGTCTGTCCTAAGAGTGATTCAGGCTGCATAATACATTAAAATATTGCGAACAAAAGCAAGGCACAGAGAGAGAGAGAGACTGCTGATCTCACACAAAGCTCCTAGTTGCATGAATTAAGATGATCGGCAAGTTTTTCCTAAATTTGTCTGCCCTGGCAGTTTGTCAAATCATCTTCTTATGGAAATTAAGGTTTTTGGTTTTTCTTCAAACCCTTTTGGCATGATAAATGAAATTATACAAGGATTTGTATTGATCCAGTATTATTTAGAATTGTGTGTACTACATTGATAATAATGCATTTAACAATACCAGTCATGACATTTAATGCAGTAGAAGACAGCATAAATAATGATGACAGTCATTTGTGAGTTATTGTTTGCAGGTGACACATATGCAGAAAGTCTGCCAGCAGTCTGAAAAGGCAGCAGGACATTTCAACCCCAAGAGCAGTAACCCTGTGCTGTAGTTTTTGTGCAGCTGATGAGGTGCCATTCGGCGGCCGTTATCTTGGCCGTACGCTGCCTCGGGCTGCCGTTTCTGATTATGAGACCCCCAGCCATAGCTCGCAAACCCAGCTGAGCGCAGCTCAGAGAGTGGGAACCTGCAAAATCACTAATTTGAGAGGAAAGAGCACAAAATAAATGGACATGCACAATGTCATGCTTACAGTACCATTGTGCTCTGCAGTTAAAAAAATGAAATAAATATTCGCAATGGTACGACTCATGTACCACCGCTTCCTCCAAAATTATGGTGTAGAAAATGTTGAATTATATAGATCCAAATAAATAAGCTCAGTTTCCAGATAGAAACAACATTGGAAATGTTGGGCCTTTCACCACTCCTTTAAAATGTTGCTTTTGCCACTGCTGGCTACAGAGTTGGCACCGCTCCGCTGCCACCAGCCTCCACCCCGGCCTGCCCAGGGCTGGCGGGACGCTGCGGCCAGAGCAGGGGTGTCCCCTCTCCACCTGCTCCCTGCCAGCGCCTCAGCATGCGCCAGCCGGCTCGGTAATTTAGGGAGAGAGTTTAGCAGACGTCAGCCTCAAATTGTGCTGGATTTGTCCTCACGATGGTCTCTCCCTTGTGTTTGCTGCAAGCTGTGGAACGATACTTGGAGTGGTAGAGGATCAGCCTACTGCTGAGCCATGTTCTCCGTGTGGATGTCACAGTCTTCAACAGCTAGCACTCGAAAACGCAGGGCTAATAAGGCTGGTGGAGCTTGTCCATCTGTTGCAAAAATCTCCATGTAGGAAGCCCACATTTCTGTTTAATTTAGAATTACCTAGACTGTTTTAATATTTCTCGGGAAATAAGAGGTGTCGTCTTTGTTTAAAATCATGCTGGAATTTCAGGGGCCATGAAAGCAGCAGTCTTCGTTTTCTCACCAGTTTCAGGATAAGCTGCTCGTGGAGTTTTCACATAAATCTCAGTTCAACCCCTCGGCAGTCTCAGCCAGCACGGGTGTTTTGAGGGGGAGGGAAGGCCTCTGGGAGGACACGGGGCAAACTCATTTAAGTGACACCTTCAAAGACAGGGCAGTTATGTGGCTCGCTTCTCAGCCATGTAATTGCGTTATGTTCAGGGCCCACTGCTAACGATGCCTCTGTGTGTATTAAGGGCACTTACAGTTACTGAGATAAATTCATCCCTGGTGAAAAGTGCTAATTTCAATAGAGTTATACTGGGCATGAATTTGAGTCACTATGTCCTTTTAAAATTAGCCTATTGGTATTAGTTACAGGAATGCAGTTAAGCTCATATATAACAGTTAGCAAGATCAAAGCCACTGATGGATCACAATCACTGAGAAAAACAGAGGTACTAATCAGATGTCAATCAAACACATAAACATGAATAGCAATTATAGGTATCAGCTGTTTGTAACAGCAGACTCATATTTGGACCTCAGATACCTTAAACAGTCTGGAAGATCAGCATAATGATTACTCTGAAAGGGAAAAACATGTTGTTAATATTTGTTCGTGTGACAGTAAGGTTTTTAGCAGATGGTAGAAAGTGTCAGTCTGAGGCATAATATAATCTTCCTGCTGTTGAATAATTAATGAAGAAAATCCTTACCCATTATAGCCAGCGTGACTGTGTGACTGTGTGAATAGTCTCCACTTGATAAGGCTACGTGTGTGTGAACTCAGGTCGGCTGGTACAATCAGATCCTGTTTTCTGTTGCTTCCTGAAATACACCAGCGTGCGCAGGGCTTATTCCCGTCATCGTCCCTCCTGCCCCAGTCCCCGACCGCACGGCAAAGTCTGCGCTGCTTAATCAAGCAGAGCTTCCCGAGCAGGCAATCAAGGCAGTCTGATTTAGCAGCACAGCCTTCACTGGAGAAATCTCGACCTCGCTGAAGTCACTGGGGGTTTTGACATTGACTTTACCAGGACAAATACCATATTCGGAGCTCTCCCTTTTAACGGGATCATACCCTTCTTCTCTTTTACACTGGCTCAAAAGGGAGTTTTCTCAGTAAGAATTGTATTTTTAGGTATTGGAATACATCAATAGGGAATGTTCAAGGAATCTTGAACTAAAAAACAAATCATGCACACAGTTCTAATTTCAGGGATATTTTAACATTTATACTTCTGTATTATACTAACTGCCATGAACTAATAGCATTAGGTTCTTGTATGCACTGAATAATGGAAGGAGAATTTGGGGATCTGAGAAGCTGGAAAAAAGAAGAAAGGCAGATGAAAAGAGGACTTTAAAAAAATGAGGAGGAGAAGGAGGTGGTCAGAGCTAGGCACAAAAGTTACCCCCTAACCTATCACAAGCTGAAAGACACTCGTGAGGATAAAACGCTGGGGCTGGTAGTGAAAGGAAATTTTAAACCACCAGATCAATATCTGGCTGCAGTGAAGAAAGCAAGCGGAAAGCACGCAGAATAACTGAACGCAAATGGAAAGGATCACTGTATGAGCTCTGCTCGAGGATGTAGAGATGAAAGCTGCTACTTCGTACTTCTCTTAGTAAATGCACTTAGCTATGCTCTTTGTCACAAAAAAATTGAGTTGTTCGAGCCTGGCACTAATAGAAACTCAGTGTAGTTGTCAAATTCTCTGCATACTCAGAGATTTAAGACCTAAAAGTCTCCTTCATCTGCACAAGCAGAGGAAAGGAAAGCCGGGCAGATGTGTGCTGTGGAGACAGCATGGGGAACTGTCAGCTCTGCTGAACAGTTTTAATACTGTTTGCCTGTGCCACTGCGTCTCCAGCACGGCCAGGGCTTGCCTTGCCATTAGCCGTAGCCCTCAGGATGACAGGTAATCCGGCAGTTATCTGGGAAAAGATAATACTGACTTGTGGGTGAGGAGAGGACACTTTGTGAGGAGTGTTCTTTCCTTACTGCTGCCAAGGTCACAATAAAGTTTTAATGCAAAAACATTGGTCTTTTACAACAGGACACTATCGCTTTTCATTACCTGTGCAAGGCGGCTATGGTAGCCCGAGGCAATTCATTATTTACAGCAGCCGAGTCAAGGCAAAAATGGAAAAGAGGGCAGCAGCCTTTAGCAGTCACCTCCTTTCACCTTATTGCTTGTCTGTGTGAACTTAGCAGCATTAACAGGGAGCCCGCTGAGACTGGTAAAAGTCAGTGCATCGGTACAGCCCGTGTCACTACATTAAGCTCATGCTCTTGCTACATTAAAGGTTTGTAGTGAGAAAAATAAAAGTTAAGTTCACTCACGTTCATGCAGAGTGGGCAGATCAAAACCAGACCTGTCTGGTCCCTCTCTGCGGTACCGGGTGCCCGTGTAACGTTCAGCTTCAGGATCAGCATCTGAAACCAGGGAGGTGTAGCAGCAACATGAGACTAGTCAGTTTGCTTTAGCTCGCCAACCGAATGGGGCAGATCGCTGGGGTTTGGTAATAAACATGCTGTCTGACAAAATCAAGCTTCCAAGTGTCGCGTTACATTCACCTTAGTTTCCTCAACTGATGACAAACAATTATTTCACGCCAGTGGGGTTTTTGTTCGCTTTCTTGCATGCAGATGACTTTCAGCACTGCAGAACTCTAACATGAAAATATGAGCGTTAAATACTCTAAATTTTTAGCTACTTTGGAAGTTTTAGCTTCAGCCCTTCAGTTAGAACAGTGTAACAGTTCTTCCTGTTAGCTGCCCTGAGCCTGAAATTAAATCTGAAATCTTTTCTTGGAGATTGCATGCTGGCAGATTTCTTTACATAATATTCACAGCTTGCCTTCAAACGTGCTGAATAAATAGTTTGGGGAAAGGAAACAAACTCTAAGTCATTCTTGTCAATGATTTGATCATGCTATTCAGTGTTTGCCAGAGTCCCTCATCTTTCTATAAAATAAGATATTTCTTAATGTCCTACAATCACAGCAAACTGTCTCCAGAGAAACCCCAAAGCTGGCAATCAGCATTCACTTAAGAGGCATAGCTAGATAAACGAAGGACAGCTGACACAGGTAATTCTGAGCAAGGCAGGCACCAAACACGTAGCTGTATCAGTGTCCGTGAAATACCAGGGCATTTGTTCTAGCCTGGCTGCCTTCAACTCTCTGCGAAGGAAAAGCCTCTGATGTAACTGTGCTGCAAGTCTGCAGAAGTAAAACACATTCTTTAAATAAAGTGTGTCTAAGTGTAAGATTTCCTTTGGCAGGATGTGCGTTGCAGGCTCTCTGGAAGGCTCCCAGGCCATTTTCAGGGTGTAGATGTATCTGAGCCATCACTCGCTGAACAAACATCACCCGCCAGGTCCTAAATTGCAGGGATAAACAGACTTGTTGAATACAAGGTCGAGACAATCATTGCTCAGGGCCAAGCTGCAAAGGAGCAAACCTGGTCCCCCACGTACTGTGCTTTGGGTGTGAATCTACAATAACACTCACTTTTGGCGTGTGAACTCTCAGCAAGCTTCTTAGGCTTTACTGGGATTGTCGCAGTAGAGAGTTTTGCTTATAGAACAAAGTTTGTCTTGGAAATAAAGAAAAGACCATCTGAACACCTGCAGCGATCACACTTTATGTCTAGGGATTAGCAGTATTAGTATTAGCTTCAAAATTTGTTAGGTACTGCTCAACGCCCCAGCTGAGTCTTCTGCTTATTTTTTTCAGAAGGGCCAAACGGATTGTGGCAGATCCTCGCTGTGACAGTTTGCCTTCTCGGCTGACGACCACCGCTGCTCTTTCCAGTCTAGGTGGAAACTGAAAACCTATGGGCAAAAATGATAAGAAACTGTCCTTAAAATATGTATATTTTAGGGACAGTTACCTGCCCTATTTGCTGTCTGTATTTGTATAAACAGGAACTGGCCAATCATACCTTCTTCAAACTAATGAATATTTCAGACTAAAAAAAGAAAGAAGGAAGAAAATGGAATTTCACACAAGTGAGTGAAAAATATTTTTATTTATGTATACATGCATACATATATATATATAGTTTTAAAAGTGATTTCAGTCCTGCTTCTTACATTGCTCAGTGTGAATTGCAAGCACTGATCTCACAGGTGCCTCTGCAAATCTCTGCATTAATGTATGAGATTCTACAGAACTCAAATTAATAAAACGTGTGCTCTCTGAAGAGCAAATCTTTAAGTCAATTAATGTTTTGGATCTGGCTTCAGAGGAATTGAAACTGACTCCTAAACACAATGGATGACAATCACCGGCCACTTATTTTAAAATGAAAGAGTGAAAACAAGGCTAGGACTTCTCAAAAACCAAAGGAGAAGCAGATGCAGAAACCTCTGGAAAAGGTTGTGGAGGAGGAAGCTTTTAAAGCACAAAACAAGTATACTGAGTTCAAGTGAAATGCTAGTTGGATGATCAAAATTTAAGATAATTCTTCTAACAAAAATGAGTATTTGAAAATTGAATGTATTTAAATGCAAGGTCTGGCAATGAATTCAGAGAAAAGGTTTGCCCATTATCTATTAAAATACAGGAAGTTTTTACTAGTAAGTGACACCATCCTTCCTCAACTAAATTGGCAGGGGACCCAAGGACATTTTTGTCCTTTTGTATGCAAGCTGACCACATCTTTGACACATGATCTGCTTAAAGCACGAGTGACAACCTATTTCCACCTCTTGCTCATCATGTGTTTTCAGTACATTCCTGACATCATTCAGCCCTGCCAAGTATAACTTTGAGTATGAGACAGGGACCACTTTCCCTTTTTTGGGAGATGTCTTCAGCTCAAAAAAACTGTTACTTCGGTAGAAACAACAACTATAAACCCAGGTAAAACCCTGCAACCAAATATTGGCACAAACTTCACATGAAATTTTCAGTCACAGTACTAGGGATTTCTCGAAGAGACATTAAAATAGCCAAAAGCTGCCCTTTCTCCGTGTTGACAGTGCATGCTTTTGAAGTGCTGTGCAAACCAAGGAGTGGGGTTTTTTGTCCACTCCTATTTGCCAATGTTAGTTTCTACATCAAAGAAAGAACTACAAGTCCTGAAAAGGTAGCACTGGTAGCACTGAACATCTCGGAGGTTGTCAAACCAGAACTGATGTTTTACTTGGACTTTGCACCAGCACAGACAATTACAGAAAACGTGAGTCAGTAGAGAATCAGGCTCTTTGATAAAAGAATGCTCAAAAAATTAGGAAAAAAGGGTGATCTGTGTTGGATTTCATGAGGTTGTCACTTTTATTGCCATCACTAGCATTTTTGGATATTTAAATTTATCTATAGATGAATTAAAGGAAGTGCATTTTGGGAAATGCCAGTGCTCACTGTATGTTAGTTATCATCAGAAGCTGATTAAGTGTAAGAAGTGGCAGGTATGACTACAAAGGAGAGGAGAGGAGAATTATGTTTGTATTTTCCACAGAGAAATAACTGAGGAAGATAACAGCTTGCAGTGAATGGAGGAGAGATGCATGATACTCCTTCATAAGCTATTCTGATTATTTTTCTAGCTAAAATTCTTCCTATACCCAACATATTATGATACAGTAGTGTATACATGTGCAATTTATCATGTGCTACTGCATTGTTTTCCTTTTACAGACTCAAACATGATCATTTTCACAAGCAGACATTACCCTTTTAAATTTCTTGGTGTCAATATAAATGATGATGAAGTGTTAACTTGGGAACGTGTTTCTTAACCAATAGCTTCTGCCTTTGAACACAAGCTTTACATAGTCCCAGAAGACACATATTTGTATTTACTTCACAATTATACCCACTGGACTTTTTCAACTATTAATGTAATAATGATGCAAACTTTAGTGCAGGGAAGGAGCAATTTCCTTAAACGACAAGGTACTCCATGTCTGTAAAACCCTCTTCAGCTCATGTCCCTAGGGCTTCTTTATACGCCTCTGGGTCTCAACTTGCAGATCCATAGATAGCAATTTTCTTTTTATCTCAAGGAAATTGCACTGATAAAGAAATGGCCCTGAAGTTGTTGGTTCTTTCATGTCTGGAAACTCCGTTATGATTATTTATAAAACACTAAATAGTACGTGGTACTTTTCACAAGATGCTGGTACTGTCCCCATCCCAAGAAGCTGGCGAACACAGAAAGCATGAAATATGTGAATGTTTAAGGGCAGAAGCAATCCTGCTCTGTACTGTCACTTAGCAAAACTATCTTAAACGTGATTATTACGCTGTCAGCTCTGAGGGTTCCTTTTACACATCTTTTCAGCTACTGCACACAGACTTTCACCCTTTTCTTGACTGAACCCCCTTACGGAGATTTGCTTTTATCACTGACAAAAATGGAAGCTTAACATTCAAAACATTGAACTCGGTAAGATCCTAATCAGTTCAGTACAGACAGTGCATGGAAGGAAGGAGAATTACCTACATGAATTATGTTCATTGATCAACACATTATTTTCTATAATGAAGATATAATACAATGATGCTATAATATAGCAACCTTTTGGCTTTTAATACCTTATTTAATTCCCAGTCCTGAATTCAGCTATGAATGCTAGCACAGAAGTTCTCTCAGTCTTGGTATTAGCTGTAACATCTCTCTGCCACAGAAAAGTCACTTACGCATTTTTCTCACACAGAAAAATTCACCGCTTGAATGAGCGAATGGAGCTGCTTGAACGTAACGTTGGTTTGACACCTGACCTTGCGCGGGGCGAGATAATGACACGCAGCGCCAACGGTAGTGTACATCCGGACCAAGTGACAGCACAGTTCTCTTTCTGGGAAGCTTTGTGTCATTACACCATTTTTAATGCAAGTAGCATTGATCTCTCCACGTGACTATTAATACGTACGGCAACGCACCTCCGCGTAATCTCACGTCAGCTGACATGAATTCTGATTTCTCTCGTGCTGCCTCTGCAGTTCCAATGAGAGGTTAAGCAGCAACACCAGCCAAGTGTGCTCCTGACCTTGGAAAACAAAAAATAAACACAGGAAGCACAGTTTTTCTTATGCTGACCCTAAAAAACAGACAACTAGGGTTAAAATATCCCTAAATTTTGACAGAAGGTAAGCAAAAACAAGCAAACAAGAAGTAGCATTTGTAAATCTAGTGAAAAAGACAAGCTAAGAGTGCATATAATGGTGATATCTTACAGGAAAAAACACTCCTTTGTACTCATGAAATAACATGATTTTAAATTATTTTGAGAAGTGACCATCTTCTAATAGATGAACTGCATATTTAGGACTTAAATCACACAGATTGAAAGTGAGAAATATGCTAAAATGGTTGGGGAATGTAAATCCTTGTTTAATTGACACTGCATGGGCTGCCAGGAATAATTAATAAGACTATATTTAACCGCTCTGGCAGCATTTCCCTTTCAGATGCAGATCGTTTTGCCAAAGCCCATTCTCTCTGAAGCAACTCCCTATTCCCAGTGCTTTCAGGGAAGAACCGGAGCTGTGAGATACGTGAGCTGGTTTTCTTTCTAAGGAATAACCACAACCTTTGTACGTACCAGCACAGTGAAAAGTGAAATCTCCCGCTGTAAGGTGCAGTTCCGTTGTGAAAACCGTTTTCAGATAATCTGGTGAAAACAGATTAAATGAAACAACCAGGTTTAACATTTTCTTCTATGTTTTGGTGTACGAGTTCAGTTTGAATTCACACGCTCAGTTCAGGAAGAAGAGTGAATTGAAAATCTGCCCTGCCGAGTGATAAGGGGTAAGCACTGCAACCTTATTTGGGGTATTAGGTAACTTGGTTTCATGAGACGTAAACAGACGAATGACCTTTTTAGATCAGACCAAACGACCGTCTAGCTCAATTTCCTGTCTCTTAAAATTGCTTGGGGGAAAGAGCACAAGAAACGAGTATAAACTTGTTACCTGCTGATTTCATTTTAACATCCTCCTGCCAGTTCTTTTTCTGCTAGAAGTGAGGGTGTCTAGAATAGGGCTTAATTCTGTTACATAAGAAATTAGAAGCAAATTGAAATACATAACTGGAAAGGAAGTAGAATCCAAGAAATGTAACCCAAAGTCTTCTGTCCTAATAGCTGGGTAAAAAGAGTTGCCCCATACCAAAACCCGCCAAAGATGTTGCGTTCAGCTCCCGAGGTGTAATTAGTGCATTCCTGAAATGTGAAGGCTAATGAGCCGGAGAGGGGGACGTGGGCAGAAAGGATAATCCGGATAGCTCAGCAGCAGCTTCTTCATGGCAAAGTCTCAGCAGCAGCTTAGATCCAGCAGCAGCAATTCACGGGAGAAAACGGGACTGCCAGGCGTGGTGGCAGGCCCTAGCCTAGTCACTAGATTATCACTTAGCTTTGTTTTCTGCAACAGGAAAACATGACTCCACCCTCATCCCTGTTAGCTGGCAACCACCAGCCCTGTCCCAGGTACAACCTCAGCGTCTCCTTTCCCTCACATGTAATTAAAGAGAAATAAAAAGAGCACAAGGAAGACTTATAAAAGCCCAAATAGTGGCACTTAACATATAATTGCATTCATATTAATTACCAAGGTGTTTTTTGCAGGAGACAGAATGGGACTTCTTTATTATTGTTGTTGTATGACCAAAAATAGTGCAAAGCTCATATCTGAACGATGCATGCAACTGTTATTCAAGATACAATGAAGAAAAAAAAAGTATTCCTAGTAAAGACAGTCTTGCACAAGACAAGAAAATTTATATTTTGACCCACAGTGAGAGGAGAAAAGGCTGCAGGTGAAAAAACTTGTTGTCCAAGCTTCTAGGGTGCAACCATAATGCAACAGGAATTTTACATTACTTTAGCATTGCATTTAAGAAATGTCTTGAAATCCAGAAAAACCATCCCCACACAGAGGGAAAATTTGTTTTTGTGGTTAAGACTAAACTGGAAATTCAAGATACGTTTTAATTTCTATTCTGCATGACATGGGAGTAATTTGATTCTCTGTATCCAAGTTCCTCACCTATAAAATAAGGCTTAAAATATTACTTTTTTTTTTTTTAAAGACACTGCCTTTTAGATTATTAGATCATAGAGCAGGTATTACAACTTACTCTGTCTTAGGTACAACATTCAGGATAAAGATGCTATAACCTCAGATAGGCAAGCCTATATTAAAAACTTTTATTTATTTCATAAGATTTCAGTTATAACCTAATTTTATGGCTCGTCGTGTATTGCTTGAGATGCACTGACTTAAGGGAAAGACAATAATAGCATTGTATCCATGTTTCACATAGAATAATATCCCCTGGAAGAAAAACTTACCAAAAAGAATAGGTGCGAAAGTGAAAGAGAACTGAAAGAGCTGAAATGTGCTTCTGAGCCTTGCTCGGCCACCACCACCACCTTCGGTTCCCCCCTCACCCGAGACTCGCAGAGCTGCGCCTTCTGCTCTGAGCCGCTCCGTCAGCGGTTCCCGCCGCGGTTGCGCCTTCCCTCCCGCCGGCCCCCAGGCAGGCTCAGCGACCTCTGCCCGCTCCTCGCCCGCCTTCGAGGGGCACCTGCGCCCCGCAGGAGGACACGTGGCTGCTCTAGATCCCATCGCCTACAAAAACGCGGCTCTGGGAACTCGCTGCCAGCCGAGCGTTTCCGTTCCCACGCACTCACGCGTTACTTGGCACGCTGCAAGCAACGCTCCGCCAAGCCCCCGGAGCTCCGCTTGCCCCCGTGCAGTGAGGAGCCCCGGCGCAGGCACAGGCACGAGCGCTCGCTTCCCCGGCTCCAGCCGCACCGCGGCCCTCGCCTAGCTGAGTCAGGAGGGAACCGGGCCTGGAAACCACCCTTTTCCCCCCAAACCAGCCGGGCTGGTTCCCTCCCCGGCACACACCCTTTCCAGGCACACTTTTATTCTTCAGACAAACGTAGGCAAAACTTCTGCCCACCACGGCCCATTCCCGCTTCCCACCGCTCGCCCTGCTCCAGGCCGTCTTTCTGTAGCCTTCCCCTTAGAGGGAACATCTGGCCACTTTCCAGCTGGTCAACTGTACGCGGCTTGCTCATCTGGACTTTAATGGGGCGGCCAAAGGGCACCCGACTCTGTAGGATGGCCAGGGTGTTTCCTGCTCTCCAAAACAGTCGCTCCTTATGAGCTGGGCTTGAATGGGCTGCTGGAAGCGTAGGCAATGGTTCCTGGTCCCATCTGGATTCACAGAAAGACTTCAATGTTGCCAGATTGCTTTCAATAGCTGACTGCTGACCTAGCCTGTCCTCTCGATCTGTTAAATTCCCCCTCAGCAGCTTCTAGGGACAGTCCTGATTCTATCTCCAAATTAATCTGTCCCTTCAGAGTCCCAAACTGTATCCCAAACCCGGATTTCATTTGTATGCAAAATACGCTAATCAGTTTTTATAAAAAGAGCCGCAGAGTCCCCGCTGGCTAGCAGTACGCACCAGATAATAATTCAGACAAACACTGCCGGCTTATGATGATAAAGGACAGCCGCACGGCAAAGGCAAACACATCCCAAATAGATTACAGTGCAATCTGCATCCATACAGACCCATGAGTCATGCTGATTCGGAAAATACTTTATAAATGCTAGCAATGGCAGGCAACCATTTTAATTAGATATGGCCTAATTAAAAAAGAATAGAGGCTTTTATAGTTCATGCCTCCCCAGTGTGCACTAGTGATACCCACCGTTTGGCAAACAGGAAAAATGTTTGTATTATTTAATAAGCATAATGTTATGAGCAGGACTTTAATGCAGGATTTAATGCATAGGCCCTGGCTCCCCAGCCAAAATGCGGTGGGTCAGCACACAAGCTCGCTGGGGGACATTCACAGGCATTGCAGATCTCTAACTGAGATCTCAAAACGTCTCTAAGCGAAAAAGTAGGCGTGAGGAATAGACTAAACCTTCTGGGCGCTTATCGAGCCGTGAGCAGGAGGTGGGCAGCTTGATTCATTGGCCTAAAGCTCCAAGTTGGTCGGCTCCTCCGAGGGCCTGGAGCGAAGGGCAGAGCAAAGCCAGGAGGCAAAGCCCCCCGCGCCTGCCCTCCCACCCGCTCCCTAGCGCCCTTCCCAAAACCGCAGACCGGGGCGGGCAGCGCTGCCAGGCCGGCCACCTTCCTCAGCCCTCCGCGCGGTGCAGGAGCACCCATGGGAAGCAGAGACGCCGCGCTCCCGTGACGGGCACTGTTGGCAGCGCCGGACCCCACTCGTTTTCACATGTTATTGTGTAATGCCTCCACGCTGCTGGGAGAGGAAGCAAAAATACCGCAAGAAAAGCACTTCCTGTAGTGTTTGTGCTCTAGTCAACCCAGGAAATCATGGAAATTACAGCGAGGCAGGGGCTAGCGAGCTTCTCGAGTACCGTTTGCATTTCTGTTATTTCCTGTGTTTTTCACAGGAATAGGTAAAGTCACAAAGAAGTTAAGCCTGCATATGACAGCATTAAAATAATAAAAGCTTCTCCTCTCCCTGTTCATATTCAGAATAACCAGCCGTTCAGAGAGCAGCACCTCGGCGAGAGCGACGACCGTGCCGGGGCCGGCGCGCCGCGGCAGCGGGGCTGGTCCCCGCGGCTCGGGCAGGGCCAGGATGCGGCCCCCTTCGGCAGAGGGCGAGACACAGCCGGGGCGCCTCGGCTTGCTCGCGCTCGCGCTGTCACTTCTGCACCAAGCTGCTAGGCAAAAATGCGGGGAGGAGGCAGCACACGGGGACCAGGCAGCCCCACGCTGCCCCAAACGCTGCTGCCTGCAGCGTGCCCTGCCCCTGCCCAGCACAGCGCATGGGAACAGCTCGGGCTCAGCAGAGTTTGAACATCAAATCTCGTGTTTAGGTGCCTAACAAGTTGCTAAGCGTCTTTTCTTTACACTGCCAGGTCTGGAAATGTTGGCCCACTGCGTTCAGGGTTTCAATTCCTGCAAAACTCCCCACAGCTGTTTTCATACTCCTGGAGCTAAAATGCTTTCTTCCAAAGTCAGGCTTAATTCAACTACGTCAGAGATAGTATCTTCTATCTATTCACTAAATAATCTCTACACTGGTTAGTTTTAGCAGAAAGTTGGGTTATTTCAATAGAAACTACCAGCTAACTTTCCCCAGCTACACAAGCTCTCCTCAGAAAGAGAGGCCACAACGGACATGAGGTGCTGAAGAAACCCCAAGTGCTGGCAAACTCTGTTCAGACTATCAGGCTTCAATTTTGGATGTTTGTCCAGATCAAGCCCTTTGGAGTTATTATCATCACTAACCATATGTACCTGCCAGTTATCGTCATATACTAAAAATTCCTCCAGTGGCAAACAGCCCTTGCCCACACAGGCAAGTAAAAGCTCTCTGACTCTGGAGTCAGTATTTCTGCTGCGAATCAGTGCTACTTTTCATAGCTCTGTATTGATTTGCCTCACACTAGATCATGCTGGGAGACAATTTACATTAAAAAAAATCAATTAAAAAAAAAGTTGTTAGGAGCAATGCTCACTTTCTAAATACAGAGTACAACTGGGTACATGTTTAAGTTCAAAGAGATACTTAATTCTTGTTAAAGACAGTAGGAATCTTCTGCCAGCCCCACAACTTCACATTCAAAACATGCACAATAAAACTCCAGCAGTTTCTATCACTATCTCACTATCGTAACTCCAACTTTAGCTGCAAAAGGTTGTTCTTTCTTATCATTTTTGGCTTATTCCAACCCTTGCTGAAGTTGTTAGAAGTCATTCCTTTGACTTGAAAATGAAAAAGGAGTTTTGAAATAGAGTTCTTTCTGAGTATGTTGCCCAAATTTCATCATCTCCTTTACTTAGGGAAGCACATACATTCCTCTACTTTTCAGTAACAGAATCAGATGATACTTAGTCATCTGTTGCTCAAGGTTCTGCACAGACACTATACAGTGGGCACAATCAGTCACAGGCAATATCGCCCTGCCGTTAGACTCTTTTCATTTCCTTTTCCCATGGACAGACAGACAGGTTCTGTGTAACATCTAAATGTCCCAGGCTACTCTCGGCAGTGGTCCCAACGACTTTTCCACGCGATGGCGACTCTTTGTGCTCTCGGTCAGGGCAGCGGCAAGCGCCGGAACGCGACGCCGCGTGCCGACCTGCGGCGCTGAGCTGGCTCTGGCCTCGGAGAGCTCAGCCCACCTGCGGGGCCGGATGCAAGAGCCGAGCGTGGCACAGCCGGCACGGGAAGAGGCAAGGCCGGAGCAGAGCGCAGAAGTGCTGCAGAAGCCTGGGCTTGCTCCTGGCCCAGCTGCGAGTGCACTGGACACACAAGGCAGTTTCTAAATGAGCACTGGGAAGGCAGCGCGATCGGTTAAGGAATTTTGACACAGGTTTTTCTTCTCCTCAGGTAATGGAGCAGTAGGAAGAGCTGGAACAGCTTGAAGGACCTGGAAAGAAAAGTGACATGTGAATTGTGACTAGAAGAGCAGAGGAAGGAGTTGACAGCTCTTTAAACTCAATATTTTGCATTTTCTAAAAGCAACTGAAGGAACAGATTTTTGCAAAGAGATTTTTTCAGACTCTGTTTCAGAAAACTCTCCTCTCAGGCAAACTCTGTCCAGCAGAAGCATATTCATACTATTGCTGTGTCCTTGTCTCCCCTCAGTAGCAGACCCGGTGCTGAGCCGCTGCTCTGCCTCAGAGAGCTGCGGGATATATCGTGGGACCTACAGCCTTGATCCACGTTTTCCACTACACATGAGCACATAAGTTGTATGGCGTTTGGGCAAATGCAGTTTGTTGCTTTCTCCTCAGATTATAATTTTCATGAACAGGAGCAGAGCAGAGAGACAGGCCTACGCGAGCTCCTCACCCACTTCAGTTGTGCCGGGCACCCAGTAACGTAACGGGCCAAGAAGCTCTGGTGCTCGTCCAGACGACTGCAGCTGCTCGCAGGGGTTGTTCTGACAGCAAAAGCTCATTATCAGGAGGACCTTCATATCCCATCTATACATCCACACTCACGCTAAATCAGGCGAAGCTTACCATTTTATGTGACTGCCCCTAGTATTTCCTTCCAAGACTTCATTTGTCGTCAGTCTGTCTTCTTCGATGGCCATTTTCCTCGCTCTGTCATATCCCAGGCGGGATATAAAACCTGTACTCGCCACCATTAATTAGCAGGCACGCTGTTCTGGCCGGCCGGTCACCAGGTGTCACCAAGCTTTGGATTTCTCCCTCTGGTCACGCTAGTCCTTTCCCTCATTTATTATCTCACATCGCCCCAGTTCTCCAGGGATTCACATAATTCCTGGCAGTTCCTAGTGATCTCTTTGTGGCCCAGTTTGCCAAGCTGCCGGTCAGTTTGGGGACAGATGCTTGTCTCCTGCTACAAAGGGGACAGCAGTGGCAAGAGCAATGACATTCCAGGAGGCCTGCATAGCTCCTCTATCCCGATACAGATACCTTCAAAGTCTGAAGTATCATCCTAAAAAATACTGTATTATTAAAATAGTTTAAAAATTATTCACACCTCAAAGAGTTGCTTAAATAATACATAAGCCTATGACAGTAGTTTTTTGAAATCTTCACTAATGCACACATGTATCCACATAAAAATATAATTATACTCTTTTTATATTCATTTATTCTCATCTGAGTTCACTACGACTATCTGTCAGGATCCTGTCAGCACTATAAAATGCTGACCACACTCAATGTCTAAGTTAGCTACGTCCAAGCAGTTACCAAATGCACGTCAAGTGCTGTGCATTTCCTACTGTCAGCACCATTTGCTTAATGCATGACAGACAAATGGACTGATTTAGGTTTTTCCTGCTGATCTTATTTCCCAGAGAGTAGAGGCATATATTCCTGAATCCATTAAGTGAAATACGGATAAAATGGTAAGATTACCAATTAAAAACAAAGGCGCTATTGCAAACCGGCAGTACCTCACCTTTGGATTTGCACAAGGATGACAGAAGGTTCTCGGAGTCCACCTCAGTTAGGAAGCACCATTGAAATGCTGCTACCAACACAGCTGGGCCTGGAGCAAAAATTTATTAAAGCTCCTTAATCTGGGCTACTGCATGCCATCCTTAACTAGGCTAAGTATTACTGTACTTTGCATTAAAATCAATGAGATGACTTATGTACACATCAGCTGGAGTAAAGGTGGCAGTTTACAAATGCTAACACTTATGAGAATAAGCTGGCAGATATGTTCCCACTCTCTATTCATTATCATAGTAACTTTAGCAACTACTTGCCAGAATTATTCAATGTATTGCTGTGATGCGGCAGCTCCCAATCTCCTTTGGCTCAGGAGGATCCTCAGCTCTGAATTTTGTATTAACCAGTCCTGAGTGGCCAAAGATTTGTTGCAGTAGTTTTCTGAGCCATATCTGAACCAGATATTTTCATCTTCTCATATTTTTAGCTGTTTATGAGCCGGGTAATACAGCAGTACCTTCAGGCTGTCTCCATGACTGGATTAATGAGAATTCAGTTACACACTTCAGACAATTTTGGGGCATTCATTTGCTGTGCACCCCCATCCTGTGCATTCTCTGCCCTTTTCTGGGTGACAATGCTCTGCAGTGAAATTTAGGTAAGGGTTACCATGAAGCTACCTTGGTGTTTTGTTCTTTTCCTCACAAATTTAAATGCTTCTTTTAAAAAAAGCAAGCAGACACCAGGCCCAATTTGCCTCTAATTGAAAATGGCAATGTTTAAGCTTATGAATTATCCCATTTTAAACCTGGTAAAATGAGAGGAGCATTAAAGTTATTAGCTGGTGGGGAAGGACAAGTGAGATATTTCTATGTATTAAAAAAATTGTAGAATAGCATTTCCTACCCTGTTTTAAGTCTGATAAAACTAAAATTTCTTTTCTTGTCAGCCTTTTCTTTTCATATGTCATCAGTCTACAGAAGTCTACAGTATCTTAGGTTAGACTGGATTATTTTATGTAAACATTTTTTTTTTCACTCTGCTGCTAGGAGAAATGGTTCCTGAAATCAAATCCAGAGCTGAATTTAGAGTGCTGCAAATCAATACAGCAAAGGTTGGGCAGAGGCAGAAGAGTATAATGTTATACAAATATCAGAACAACTCAGATAAAACTGTATACAATCCTAAGAAGGGCAAATAGCACTTTATATGAATTCCACAAGAACTTCTTCAGTCTCTGCTTGGGAGGGAATTATTGACATACACAGCTAAACTTATCTGTGCTGAGCTACTGCACCCATCAAAAGGTTCCTGTGCGCTCTGTCTGCTTCTGTGTTGTAAATCTCTTTCATTAGAAGGATTTTTTCCTTCATGATTTGAAATGCTAGAAATTTGTGAACACAACAGAAAGAAGGCACTTAACCAATGCTTAATAAAGTTAGATGGGAGTTTTCCTGGTCCTGCAGGTTTCACAGAGGTGTTAATATTGCTGAGATTTTGCATTGTAAATCAGGGTCAAACCAAATTCTAATGCGAAGAGCCCTGCCATTTTGGGGGAAATAGCTCCCTGTACAATAGCAACATTGGACGCGCTGGATCCTCCCCAAACCAACAGCTACAGCCTGTGAAAGCTGAACTACCTGTGAGGGCAGCAGCTATGACCCAAAAACCAAGCATTCCCAATTACGTAGGAGTTATCATAACTCTGCTAAAAATTGGGAGGAAAAAAAGCATTTGAGTTACTAAATATCAAGCTCCCCAGAAGGCGTCCTACTGAAACATGTCTGTGGCTTTCATAGACGCAGACCTGAGAGACTATCTCCGAAAAAGGAATTAGCCATTTCTTCGGTGACAAACATCCTTTTGCCTGAAGTAAATGGACACAGAAACATACTGATATAAAGGAAAAATAGGTGAGGTTTTTTACAGATATTTTATGTAGCCACTTTCTATGATAAATAACACTTCTAGTGAAGCAATCTAAATCCCTGCATGCTACAGTATATATTCCTACTAAATTGTCTGATGAAAGACCTGAGAGACTGCATTGGATTTGATAAAATATTAATTAATGTGTAACACTTCAATTTTGAATTTAGCAATGGCTTAACCACATGACATTCATAACTGTTAAATTATTATGCCTAAGCATGCAAGTAATAATTTTCTTTCTAGAGAAGCCCAAGAAGGCATGGCATCAGAAATTTAAATGTGTGAACCCATGGGGCAAATGAAGAGGAAAAAGAGTTCAAAATAACTTTAACTGAAAAACCTCAAAAATGCATTTTCATCTTTTGCTTAAAAGACCCACATGTAGAGAGTGGCAAGGAGCTGGGACAGCTCTGCGCAGCGCATGCTTTATCCACGGCGAACACTGTTTCCCTTCCTCTTAACAGCTGGCTTGGAGGAACTAAACTTAGCAGGCCTGAGGTGTAGGAAACCAGATAGCACGTCGTATAGCTGGATAGGAAATACAGGGCTCAATGTGTTTGAGGTTGAGATTAAGCCCTGACTTCCTTTGGGTCTATTTTAAACAGTGCCAAATGATGGCATGCTTTCTTACAGCAAAATGACAGATGATCAAAGGTCGAATATGGTCTGTATGTCAAGCATTTGTATGAGGACCTTTCTTTGAGGGTCTGGGCAGGAAGCATTTTAACATGGTGTCTCATACTTCCCCCCATCTGTGTTTATCCAAAACATACCAGTAACCGGGTAAATCTGGGGAACTGGCGGGGCATAAGTGGCGCAATAGCACAGCACGGGCCTGCGACAGGAGGGCCGTCCATTTGGGCAGGAGTGAAGAAGGGCACCGCAGCCCCCAAATTACCACGGTGAGGGAAACAACAGGGCATCGTTCTTCATGAGCAAACTTTCAGAGGCTGCAGCTGGGAAGCAAAGACAAAACCGCATCAAAGACTTCTTTCCACATACCCTGTTCTGGAGGTAGCCAGGGATCTCAAGAACCTTCGTGAGCAGAAAAAGCGAAAAATGCTGTGGTAACTCTGCACCCGATACCGAAATTAAACTTTCTAATTGCCATTTCAACAACAGTTTTGCCACCTGACGATGGTGAAAAGGGTGCAAGACGTCGCTGCATCTTACTGACTGCAATCCGCAGGCTTCCTATACCTGTGGCCTTATGCATTAGCCATGCTTTGTACCGAGGCAGCCAGCTGGGGACTTCCACGTTAGCGCAAGACAGAAAACACACAACAAAAAGAGGGTCTTCGTCCCAGAACGCAAGGGCGCAGCTGCACGCCGCAGGCCTGTCCTCCGCCGCAGGCTCCCTGCCCTCCCCGTATTGTCACCCTCCTCCTCTCCCGGCTCGAAATCTGCAGGGCGAAAGCCCGTGTTTGAATATTCCTTTCAGTCAGCTCTACCACCTGCCCCGCGGGCTGCCGAGCAGCCGCCCGCCTGCCGCCCCCGCGCGCACCGAGGCGGGAGCCACCGGCTGCCCCGGGAGCCCTGGCTCGCGCTCGCGCTCGGTCGCGGCCCGCCAGCGGGGCCCCGGCCCTCACCGCGGCCAGGCGGCGGCCCCTTACTCAAGGTAGCTGTGATCACTCTGCTCCTCTGAAAACCCACCGAAACAGTTCGTGAATAAAATGCGTGTTTTATGAAGCTGAAAATGAAGTGATCTGTTCAGCTGAGAATTAGCGAGGCTGCTGCTGACAGCACCTGTTTTCATGACAAGTGATACACGTGCGGCTGCGCGACCTCCGGAAGAGCAGTATAAAGCCTGCTTCCGTTGTGCTTCGATGCCGGCTTAACACGGCAGGGAGAGTGTTAAAGTATAGAATATAAAATATGTATTTGAATCAGAAAAGCATTTTCTGATGTTAGATCAGTAGAAAATCAGGAGAACAGGTTTTTTGTTTTTGTTTTATGTTTTTTTGTTTTGTTTAGAAACCATTATAATTCCTCTACGCCGTGTCCTTATGACTTTAGCAGCACAGACTGTTTCACGTTCCATCAGGATGCCAGCAGGAGCTTCGCCAATACGATGTGCAACTTTAAAATACATGCTACAGCCTAAACAGTAAGGGGCAAGTATCCTCTTAAACTCCTTCTGGCTGTACGGAGAAAGATAGGTGCAATTTCCACGTGAAAAAGCTTTCCAGGCTTTGGTAGCTTTCTAAATGTTTCTGTGAGCAACACTGGACTCTACAGCTATCTCTGAAGGCGGATGAACCTTCATGGAGAACATGCTACGTACGCCACGACCAGAAGAAGTCAAACACCCGGCCGCTCCCCGCCGTGCCCGGCCCCCTCGCCGGCTCCCGACAGGCAGCTCCAAGCTCCGAGCGCACAGGCGGGAAGCGGCCCAAAGGCGCCTGCCCGCCACCCCGCAGGAGCCACCTGGCACCAGCGGTACCTGCGCGCCGTCCCGCTCTGCCCAGAGCAGAAAAGCTCATCAGCGAGGCAGCCACCAGGGGACCAAGACGGGAGCAACGGCACCTCGGGACATTAAACACACCCAGAAGTTAGGACTAAGAGCAGAGACGTACTAAGCAAAGCTTTCAGGCTAGTGGCTGAACTACAAAAAAGTTGGGATCGATGCTAAGGTCCAAAGTATTCTCATTCGATGCAAAGTATTATTACTAGCAGCAGAACAGAAAAAATATTTCCAAAATATCACTTAGAGTAAAAACTAAAAATATTAAGTCAAATCTTTTCAGTTCTGCATTTTGTAAAAAATAAATATATATACTTTATATATTTTTATGCAGATTAATTTCAAAACAAAAGTATATATTTTATATTATTTTGGGAATTTTCAAAGTAGCACTTTCCAGTGTTTTCAAAAAAAATATTTGTTTATAAAACACAAACATTTTCCAAGTGTTCTAACTCCCTCCCGCCCTTCTGGCTGAAAGTTCTTGCTAAAACCAAGCTAAAATCATTGATAGTTCCAGTCTCTGTAACCTATTTTCAAGCAGATCAGCCAGCTGTAATGGGCAATTAAGAGGTGTCAAATAAGGAAAATATCCCAACAAAATGCTGAGCTCAGTTCTGAGCCATTCTTCTCACCTATGGCAAAACGAGAGCGGGAGCAGCTCCGACAAAGGCAGGCAGCCAGGCAAGCAGGCAGGCAGCCAGGCTAAGGTGACACAGACGAGCAGAAGGGAATGAAAGAGCCGTACAGGGGCCGGTGCTTCCTCATCCCGCAGCTCGATGCCGTCCTACATCAGACCAGCAGCAGCAGCATCTCAGCTCAAACACCGCAAACCTGTACAAACAGCGCGGCCGCGGGAACAGATTCAGATTCAGACTTAAAACCTCACCAGAATTCAAGAAGTAATTCTCCCAGCTGTGAAGGAGCCCCAAAGATGCGACCAAGCATCAAAAAAAGAGAGGAGAGAAAAAAGATCAGAGGCCGTCACAGCGAAAGGCACGACAGGAGACAGGGCTGCAGAGGCCGACGGGGTGAAATCCCCTCCTCGCTGTACCCCTTTTGGACCAGCTGCCTGCGAGGGGAATCCACGGCCAGCCGTACCACGAGCCCCTCTGATACACGGACGGAAACGATTCCTCCAAGAGACAAGGCTGCAGCTGAGCTTTGACCTATATAGCCATTAAAAATGGCTAACATAAACCTGCCATGCGGACACTGTATGGAAAGACAGAAAATACTTGTTAGAGCAAACAAAAGAAGTTGTGTTGCATTTTATATATAAGAAAGGGCTGCAGGCAGATAAATATGTGCTAGTGTTGAGAGTCCCTAGTGGATCTTTTGAGAGATTTTAGTAGGTTTTTCTTAAATGAGGAACACAGATTTAACAGTCCTTTTAGTATCTAGACCACATTTCTATTTGTAGGCTTTGTCAATGTAGAAACTCGCCAAGAGCCTTCCGGAGTCATTTAAGATGCCACCTCCCTGCAGAGAACAAAAGGGAGAAGTTTGGGTTTTCGTTGTTGTTTTTAAAAGGAAAGTATATATTAGGGCCTTGGTTAAAGGAAAAATCATTTGTCTCAAGAAGATCAAGCTTCTTCACACAGCTTAGAATAATTCACAGCATTTTAAAGTATTCACTGTATTCAAGCATATCAGCCTAGATTCCCACAGCTCCACAAATGTTCCTTGCAAGTTTGTGCGAGCAACAGAATTGTCTCCACAGCCAAACGTACCATTTTGGGTACTTCAGCTTTGATTCAGCATTCAGTGAATAGCAGTACAAATAAATAATATTGTTCTGTAAAAGTGCTGGCCAGGTATTACAGATCTGATGGAAAGACTCAGGATTTTTCTTCTAAATACTGCTGTTCTAAACATTGCCCTGGCAGGTATTTACTGCGGGAAGCGCAGGGGGTTGCAGCCTCCCTCTTGACGTTGCCCAGTGCAGCATGTTTTGTGCTGCAGGATGCAGGAAGCCCTGCACTGCCGTGCAGCAACCAACCTTCAGCGGGACAGCTGTGACCACCAACACAGCATGAGCTTTATTCTGAAAAGGCACAAAAGCAATAGGAAAGGATAAACAGGCTAATTGCGAAGGCTTTAACTCACACGGAGGCTGCGTAGCTGGAAGGATTGGCACAAGCCCTGAAGCACAGGGCTCCCGACTTCTCTTGTCAGCTCTGCCCCTAACTCCATGCAAATCACTTAATCTTCTTATTTGGGTCCCCCTCCGCTAAAATGGGAATGTTAATATTTACCTTCCAACTCACAGACATGTTGTGAGGATTCATTAGTTAATAACTCTCAAGTGCTTCAAAGATACAAGTGACTACACAAAATACTATTATTAACTAGCATCAGGCTAACGATGCAGATCGAAGTGTCACTTTCCTTTGGCTATACCAAAGCAGAGCCTGGCGCTCAGACCAGTCTCTATGCATGCTAGCTAGTGAAAAAATTAACGTGGTCATGAGAAAGATAAAGAGAATAAAACACATTCATTTCCACTGGTCCATTGAAACACAAGAAAAAATAAATGGCTGCGCCATTCCTGACCTAGCAAAACCACAGCACTATTAATAACTTGGGACCTTATTCTGCAAGCTGCTGCTTTGCACCTTGATTAGTCATTTCCACCAGCGTGCAAAGTAGTTTCAAGTCAGTGGCAATTTCCACTCCTGCAGCTTGCTCTGCACCTGTGGGAATGGTCTCACACAGTCTGGGGCGAGCAAGAATTGAGCACAGCGTGCATACACTACATACCAGAACTCTGCTGCCCTTTAACTTCCATTAAACCTCTGTGAGAAATCCGGCCATTTACAATACAGCTTTATGAGAGAAGTCCAAGAGTGATTTTGCATTCAGAGAGCTGCCTGGATACCAGGGAAGATAAGACACAGGTGGTCGGTTTGAGGCTTGGGATGGCCAGCTACACTAGGACAACACACACCTCTGCCTTACACTGCTATTGCGATGCTAGCAAAGACAAATGGAAAAGACATCGCCTGGAAAGTTGAGACAGCAACTAAAATAACTTCAGAAAATGCTTTTCTCTGAGCAGCTGTCCACATAAGCTCTGCTGAGGAAGCCAGGTGCAGCCTGAGCAGCATCAGCAACTTACACCTGTGGACCTAAATCACTTGCTGCTTATAAGAGAAGACTTGGAATTCCCCAATTTCTATTGCAATCAAGTCTTTTGTTGATACTCGCAAATATTTTGCAATTCATATATAAATATATATATATATCAGTATATATTTCTGTCTTGGTATGTGTATGATTCTCGGTGCTGGAGTTCCAGATGCGCACTGCAGCATTTTCCGATGCTCTTTGTTCACTTCCCTGCCTGAGGTGGCAAGTTTAGTTTGGTTCTTCCTTTTTTAATCACTTTAGTGGTGGCAGAGGGTGGTAAACACACAATGATTTTAGGAGAAAAAGAGGATAATACTCTATAGTCCTCTATTTTAGTAATTCTTCATGCAACTGTCTTGGTCCTGGCCAAATTTTGTGTTTAACTTAGTTCTATCGTCTTATGACATTGCTGTGCAAAATAAAGATTAAAATAAGCTTTATGGGGGAAAAAAATGCAGAAAGAGGCGGAAGAAGCTGAGGAAAGGGGAGGCTTCCATTTACCTCCAAAAACCTGCAAAACCCTTTCTTCTGACTGACACATAAATGCTTTAAGCCCTGACATTGTGAATTCCTGTTGGCAAACACAGAACTGACTGTGAGCCAAAGCTGCCCTAAAATACGGCAGCCTCCCGGGCGGGCGGGGAAGCGCCCGGCCCTGCCGCGCTGGGGCGACCCAGCGAGGAAGGAGGCAGGTCCCCGGCTCTCGCTTCCAGACTGCAAAGCCTGAGGCGCAGCGCGAGGCTCGCAGCGCTGGGCGCATTCAGCCCTGTCCCTGGCACAAGGAGCCTCTTTTTTCTTTGCATTACAACGCGCTAAGCCCTCTGGGGGCTCCTGCCTTGTACTCAGCATCCCAGGTATCCTCCAGGGAAGGCGTGGGAGAAACTCCTCTGTGAAACCGCCTCCGCAACAACAGTTCAGTCAGGAGAGAAGCAACTGCGGTGATTAAAATAGGTTGGGAGAAGAATTGCTGCTGAGTCCAGTCCAATTTTCAGTTACAAGACCTTTTACACTGCTGCAGCAAGGTGGCAAAATGTACCTAAGATTAGGTATATTACATTATTGTTGTAAAATTTAAATACAGTAAATACCTTCTACAACTACATCTTAACACAGGAAATATGAAAGGTCAAATTTCACACTTAGGTGGAAGGCTTATAGCAGTGGCTACTGCTAAGGATGCTTGACATTTTAAACAGTGTTATTATTATCAAGCTTTGCTTTCACATACTTATAACACGACTAGACATTAAGCATTTGAACTTAAATTTTATATCTGCCTTTGGACTGCTGCCTTTGGACTGCTCTATTTTTCTAAACAACGTGGTTCTTTTTTCCTTCTAAAAACAATCAGGAAAAAATACTGTTGTTTCTTGTTTTAAAAAATCTACCCACTGTGGTATATCTCTTCTTGAATTTTACTTAGCAAGCTCTAACATGAGCTCAAGATTTCTGTTTGACTGCCAATAACAATGCAAATTATAAATATAGGTGCAATCTGCTTATAACACTGGCCAGGATAAAAACCTTTAAGTTTACAGACAAAGATCAAGTATTTACTCCCAAGGGTACAAAATACCTTGCCCCATGGGCATATTGTAATCACTTTTTACATGGGTTTTGCTTTCTCTGCTGAAATTACTGGCTATTGTTGGACACATGGTGTTGGTCTAGAAACACTATAAATCTGAAATGCTAATGTACTTTCCACTGTGTACGAGTCCCACCAATCAAATACATCATCCTTGAGTTACTTTTATCTTGAGCCAAGACTAGCAAGGGCAAAACACAGTCTTTTATTGACTTTAGAGCTCAGTCCATTAGATTTCCTGCTTTTTCAACATCCAAAGCCAATGACGGGCTAGCGGCACTGTCATGAGTTTGAGATATTATGAGCCCAGCTCCCATATACAAGGAGCACAGCGGGGGCTGCAAACCTTCTCCAAGGCAAAGATGTGCATTACTCAACGGCTGCCTGACAGCAGGGGTAATTGCTTTTATTTTTTAAACATATGGTGAAGGGCACGCACAGCTAGTGCAGAAGCTTCCCCAGAGCCTCTGGGGAAGAAGAGGAAAAACACTTTGTGTTCCTTGCCAAGACGTTTTAGATGCAAAATGGGGCATCAGCGAACCTGAACAGAGCGACTAAACTGCTCACAAGCTGGCCATGCAAACACAAAAAACAACCATTTAGTAAAAGATTTTTCAACAATCAATAGAAAAGCATGCAAATACACAGTTACAAATAATATCTCTTCTTATTACACATGAACCAGAGATGTTATTCGTTAAAGGATTAAGAATTTAGGATCTTGTAAGCGCAATTTCCAGTGTTTTTAAGGGCCCGTACTTGCTAAATTGCTAAAGCATCTTCTTGACTTTGCTGGAGAGGAACACACTTAACCTATTGCTCACACACAGCACAAGTGAGCAAAACCAGCACACATCAAATTATTTTGAGCCAATCTGGCACAACTTTTTGCAGCTCAAAAGAACTGGGCACAAGAGATGCTGTGGACACAGTACAAAATCAACAGAAGCGTCTCATAATCCTCGCTGACATTATAACAGCTCCCAAGGCCGAAAGACAAACAGCGTGATTCCTGTTCATGTTGCTCATGGTCCAAAGAAAGATACTCTCAGTCTGGCAGCTAAGGCACTTTTCCATTTTCTTGCATAACTGATTTTAAATTTAACATTCAACACCTGACTAGAACTGATCGGAAAATAACACCTTTTCTCAGGAGAAGGAGTGGTGGTATCTCCCCTGGCTACAACCCTACGTTACACCAAAGCGCAGTCACCAGCATCTAGGGCAGTGGAAGAGGATTGAGCAGAAAGTTTGTTGCCCGGTGCCTAAGCCCCACACAGGTCCTAGTTTCTGTAACTCTGAAGAGTGGAGAGGGCAGTGAGGAATGAGGGTGCTGACACATCTAAGGAATAAAAATCATAGTGCTGCTGCTGGTGTCCCATATACAGTGGCCTACCTTGAATCTAATTACTGTGCTGCAGTAAGTGTGTGTGAGATTGTGAAGTATGCAGGGCTACAACCACAAGAAAAACAGTACTGGAAGTTTAGCCAAGAATTCCTTGCCCAAGTTCATTTCCCCTCTGACTCCGTGAGACATTATGCCTAGACTACAGGCCGCTTTCTTCAAACTAGTGTTAAGCATATGAGAAAATGCACATAAACATGCTAAGTTTATTACAGAACAGCTCACTGGAAATTAACTGGGTACTAATATTTTAATGCTACAGCTGATCCTTGGTCAACCTGTTACAAGAGTAAATTGCCATTCCCAGCTGTGCCACACTGTAAGAGGATGAACATCAGTGTGGCTGGCCCTTAGGAAAAACCTACTTCCAGAATATCTGCTCAATGTTTAATTAGAGCAATGTTAACTGAAGAAAGGCTGCTAGAAGGGAATGTATGCAAATATGAACCTAGTTTGATGTTGTAGTAAGGCTCTGAAAACCAGTATTGAAAGGGTGAAGAACAGAGAGGCTGGAAAACTGAATTCTGCCCAAGAAATCATTTTAGTGAGACTTGGGGATCTAGAACCCTGAAAATCTAGGCCTGAAAAGACACAGAGCTGCCTGAAAAGACAACTCAGTCTCCCAGCCCAGAACTTCCAGTGCTAAGCAGAGTGCAACTACGTACATTTAGAAACCCAAATGCCTCCAACTCCTACCAGCTGCTACACATGCTAAATTTCCACTGAAACAAGTTGTGCTCAGCACTTTTTCATGCTCACCAACTTTTTATTCCACAAATGCATTTTCTCTTTCAGTTTCTCCAGCTTTCGTTTTCATTTGCACTTACTCTACCTTGTGCGTCCTTCACAATTTCAAGAAGGTGACAACTTCCAAGTCCCAGATGAACAAGAACCCTTTCTGTGCTCACAGAGAGCCTTGACTGAAAAGACCTTCAGCATTTGTAAGCTCTTTAAGGCAGAAATAGTTATTTACTGTTTGCACAACACCTAAAGCAATGGGACCGCCAACCTGTCTAAGGCCTTTGCTCAGTACTGCAATATTAATGCTATGTAGTGATTTTAAATTTATGTTTTCACCTTTCTGCAAGAAAAGCATATTCTTATTAATAACAGATAACTAAATGCCACTTCTTTTTAGTATTCCCATCTCAGTCCAAGATGACAACACAGAGAAAAGGTCTCCATCAATGATTTAAGTTGACATAATTGCAGAATCCCATCATTTGGTTCATATACTACAAAATGACTGATACCCTCCTTCACCTCCCAAAACACTCTTGGTGGATAAACAATGACTTTTAGAGAAAGCTATTGTACTATTGTCTGTTATTTACAGCACTATGGACTAGATAATTTTAAATAATGACAAAATGCAGCTTTTGCCTGAGACCTAGCTCTACAGAGGCAATCCTGATGCTTCCACAATCATCCAGCACATCCAGCTCTGGAGAAACTATCAGAGGAAGGAAAAAGCTGTTGCTCAGTTAACATCACCCAGGGCAGCACTCGTTCCACGTCATGGGACAGGAGGGACTGTGCTCTCTGCATTTCCTTCCCTACTCCTAACATTTCAGCTGTGTCCACCCAGAATCACGCAGGGTTAGCAGACAGTTGACTATCTCTTGAACTACTTCTGTTAAACGTTAATCATTATTTCCCTGCTTACATGGTGGTGTTACTACTTACGCTATAAGTTGCTGGTAGAATTATTATCAGTGCAGACTGACGGGAGAGTGGGGGGAGCAGAGAGTCTGCTCGGCAGATGACTAATGAAAATTGGGAAGTGTTAACCATGGAAAAAATGACTGTCTTTCAGAATCACTAATAAAACAGATAGCTGAACATACTATGCTTTCCATGACTTTTTCAGAGCTAGATTAAAAAGCCAGTGCTAAAGAACTTTTCTCCGTATCAGTCCTATAAGCTTTCTTTGCCCATGTACTCTGCCCTAGAGCACCTGGTGCCACACAGAGCAGTCAAAGATTTTCAGACCTCAGGATGGACAGACGTTATCTGGAGTATTTTACTCACCAGCCCCATCAACAATTACCCTCTCTCCAAAGCTGGGCTGGCACAGATTCATCTTTGGCTTTCTTCCTTCCTTCTGCATGGGGAATATTTAGCCAACCCTGGGAAAGGGAGGCCAGCTTAAGAGCAGCCAAATTACAAAATAATTACAGCAAAAGCCACACAGCCAGTCCTTCCTGTAAAAGAAGAATATCTGCTATCCTTCTGCTGATATCAGAATCACCAGAAGAGCCTCTCTCAAACCACAGAGAGTACTTCCTCTTGGTGATGCCTCCCACTGCGTGCAGGAGGAAGGATGGTCTTGTGGCTCCCGCACAGACTCGGTTGTCAGCATCTGTGGGTACTATTCCTGGATGTCACTGACTTCTCTTGTGACTCTGGGAAAGTTACCTAACTTCTCTACTCATCAAAATGTCTGTTACATAACGTAATTCAGTGTGTAAATTCCATTGGAAAATATAATGGCTTGGGATAGATGGGAAGCAGTTTAACAGTTCAATGTTTTGTTATTTTCATGGCACTATTATTCAGTGTCATTTTAGTTCTCATCAAACAAAATTTTCACCAGATGTATAGTGCCTTTATCTCTGAATACAAGCTACAATATGAAGACAGAGGTAACTATTTAAATTTAAAACCTATTTTATATTGCCTGAGGGAGGGATGTGGCCAACACAATCTAAGGAAACACTTCTCAAAGATGAACCTACTTCTGCTTCACCTTCACAGCTGGTCATTTTCAAGAAGAAACGCAGTAATGTCATTCTTCTGTGTTTCTTGTAAATCCCTCCGTGAGGTCCATACAACTGTTACCAGAAAAATAGTCTGTCAAACAATTACTGAAAGTTTTCTATCTCTGTATCATTTACCTCTAACAGATATTTCTCAAGATCCTACTGGCACTGTGCATTGTAATAGGTGTCTAAGTGACATGAATTCACGGCCTGAATGAAACAGTGAGCACGCAGATACACATACCTTTACTCCTAATCACTAGCGATAACACGGACTTTGACAGAGCGCCTACCAGTGTGCAAGACCTTTGTGATGGTGCTCACCTGGAAAGCTGCCTGGAAAGGCCACACACAAGGAGGGGGCGCACTGGCCTCATTTTTAAATATCTTCTATGGGTTAAAAACTTGATTGTTTGTATGGAAGTTTGAATTCCATGAAGACTGACAGAGGCATCAGGTAGGCTCTTAAATGATAGTCTTCAAATCCCATATACTTCATATAAAGTTAAAGGTGGCTGCTATGTAAACCAGGAGCAGATAAATTTGATTTTGACATTAAAGAAAAAAAGATACTTTAAATAATTAACCAAGCAACCTTGAATTATAACCTGTAATTGAATTCAGAGTTCCTATTCACATCATAACTCAATAGAGCAAACTTTGGCAGGTTCACCAGAACCTAGAGACAGAAATAGGCCAGGTCTGAGAGAAGGTGTTTTTTAAAAAAAAAAAATGTTAGAGAGATATAATTCCTTTTCCTCACATCATGTCTTTTTCTCTTCAACTCTCGTACTGCATTGTTTTAAGGGCTGCTCTAGCAATGCAACAAGTGATGTTATTCCAGTGAATTGCAGAGATTTTTTATCAAAAGCATGGTATTGATCACCACTATCTATGACTTGCCATCCAATTTTCAAAACAGTTCATATTACACTAAGCTATTGAGCACCAGCTTACAGGTTTCTATTCACATTTTAGCTTCTTCAATAGAAGCAATGAGGAATTGCCATTTAACTAAAACACTCTGCTGCCCTTCCTTATTCAGAAATGATTCCATTCCATGTACTACAGTCTTTTTTAAAAGCCTGTACAATTTATTTTTTTAATATACATTGCAGAAATTTTACATTTAATTCTGGCTTTGCTCACAGAGCTACCATGCAAAGCTTTTACTCCTGCAAGCCCTCTAAGCACAGATTATTTAGAAGTCCCAGGTGCATCGCTACCATGAGTATGTCGGAGGTTAACATCCTTTGTGATCCACAGCACAGTCACTGAATATTGATGCAATTAGGCTAGATCTCCGAGTATATACTAAGCTAGTCTGGTCTACTTGTCTGTAACACGTTACAACATTATTTTGTTATTTATTATTTCCTAAGTATTAGCAGATTGGTACACAGTTTTGTATTCTCCTTTCATACTAGGATAGGAAAAGACAAGATAAACTGTCAGGTCATTTCACTGAAAATCCAGGTTACATAAAAATTAATCTCTTCCTTACCCAAATTTATACTAACAGAACTGTTTTCATGTTAATATCTCCTTCCAGTGAAAACCCTGTTTTGTTCAAAATTTGACCATTTTCCTGCAGCATCTGTCTCAGCATGGCAGCTCTGTGCAGCCAAATTAAGAAAGTTGTTTATGGGATCAATCTTTTATGCCCACTGTCTGAGCTCACAGAAGCTCCAAGAACAAATATGGAGTCTAAAAGAGAAAATTAGCTTTCAGAAATTATTTCAATTCAATAGCATGAGGTATTGTTAGTAATGAAGGAGATTAGTTTTCATGACATGATTCGAGATGTTATGGTAGCCTTCCTTTTATAAAGTTCAACTGAAAACTAGAACCAGATGCAATTAATATACTCCCTACCCTGTTTTTCTCAGATCCTCATTCCTGAACATCACATATTCTACACAGAGTACGAACACATACTGCTGCTGTGTGTACCTTTATCCCACCCAATCTGTAGGCTCATTAATCCTGTCCTTAGAGAAACACTTTGTTCAAACTCCTCATCCTCCTTTTTTAATCATTTGAGAAATTTTCCAGCAAATTTCATGCTGTCCTACAGTCTACTGATGACATGAAGTATCAAATAAGGTATTTAAAGCACAACTGCAATGGGGGGTTGCTTAGCAGCCCTTGTTTACTCCACCACTATGGCTTTTAACACCCTACAAATGAGAAACCGGAAACTCAGTCATTGCAAATAGAAACGTACAAAAAATCCCCTATTTTACACTCATGTGAGCAACAGTAAAGGCCAGAAGTTCCCTGTATTACAAAGGTACAGTGCTGCCATGGGCATATAAGCGAGGAAGGAGAAGGGGGTTCCAGCCAGTCACTTATAAGGGGCCTGACTGAATGGTTAGACATAAGGAGCACGTTTGAATATGGGCTGAGCACCTGCTGGCGTTTCGCTTGAAGTTGTCAATAACTACAAATTGCATTAATGAATGCCTGAGGGAATATTCATACATTTTTCATACATAAAAATAATCTGCATCCAGAAGCCATACCGACTCTCCCTGGACGACTTGATTTGGATAGTGCTGGTTGGAAGAAGAGGACTTTTCAGCCCATGGAATTGGCCTGTGAGAGAGCACAGGGTAGACATTCGGGAACAGGAGTTTTAGTTGATTTAGATTAAGTCATTTCATAAGCCCTATGGTTACTGGAGGACATAGAAGGTTCTGAATATATTCGCTTTAGTGCTTGAAATAAATCTTTTTTAAAGGTCCCTAGCAACAGTTTTAAAATACAGTAAATCAAAATTGCCTTTTTAACTAAAAAGGAAAAACATCAGACAGATTCTTAGGAAATTAGCCATTATAAATTAATAGGAGATAAGCAGTCTAAAGACAAATATTGAAATGTCTATATGTACATAAATACAGCTGAAAGGCTGCTTCAGTCTTTCAGCTTTTACATCTTCTGGCAGACGTTCATTTTCTCTGTCTCTTAAAATGAACACTTTTTAAAGAAAATGACATATAGCACCGTATAGAGAAAAAACATCTTACTCAATATGCCCCAAATCCTTTTGCATCTCTCCTTTACGTCTTCATTGCAGTTTAAGTTTTTTTTACTAGGAGCTTAAGACCTGGCATATTTATGTACTGAGATACAGTTGCCCACTGACGTTCAACAACATGAGATGAGGTCAGAGTTTAACCTTGAACACTGCAAATTTCCTAGTTTTGTCAGTTTAAAAGTTTAATGAAATATTTACTACTGATTTGAACTCTAATAAAAGATAACTCTGAGGCTGAACTATGCTTCTATAATTAGATGCTGGCGCATCAGAAAATGTACACTGCTTCTCTATGAAAAATAGCTGAAATATGCAATCCTTAAAAAAAAAAAAAAAAAAAAGTAAAAAATACCCTGGCAGATCAATAGCTTTAAAAGTATAACTGACAAAAAGTAAAGTCACCTTACAGGCCATTTCTCTTGTTTTGTACCAGATTGATCGCTATGGGCAAGACACATTGACCCCAGCTGTTAAGTGCCAAATACAATCAGAATTGTACAATTCCAGGTAACCAACTTAACATGCGGCGCAACAAACTGGAAGAGTGTGGAAGAGAGGGCACCTGCCCAACGTAGCAGTCTGCGGCAGGACAGAAACCACCCATTTTGCCTGCGCCTAAGGAGGGCCAGCAGCAGCTCCGTACCTCTAATGGGCTCCCGCTGTCCTCTCAGTCATGCTGCACAATTAAGAAAGCAGCTCTGATCAATTTTCTGACTCTTTGGACATTTTTATTTAGCTTAAATAATAGAAACGTCTAGAGGAAGACAATCTAGCTTCTAGTACTTCCATTCCCATGGAGTTTCAAGCGTCTCTGAGACGCAAGCAACAACCCTGAAGTCTAGGGAGGCCAATGCCTTCCTGTCTCCTTAGCACTGAACTGAGTTTTTAAAGAAACGTCTTGCAAATCTGGGCTCTAAGGAGGCTAAAGGAGGTACAGATACCCACGCCTCTTTCTGCTGCCCACCCTTCCTTCCCACCTGAAGACGAACCCCGATAGGGGAACAGAAGCCTTACAGACATGAGACCTTCCAGGGAAAGGCTGTCTCGGGAAGGCTCGAGCGCAAGGCAAAGATGCTGCCCAGGAGAAGTGGGAAGCAGAGAGGCTCCTGAGGAGAAAGGTGTTCTCTTTGCAGTTGTTCCTCATTCATAGCCGTGCGAAAGATTTAGCTTCTGACTGTAACCTGTGCTGCAAATTTGATGCTTCAAGAGGAGAATGCACATCCCTTATCCCTATGACATTTACTGGCAGTGGAGGTCTCCCTGAACCCCTCTAACTCAGGTTCTTGAATTTCAGCCTAGAGAAAACAGCTATAACAGTGAGAACTCAGCTCATGTGCCAGCCCCATCCCAACTCTGGTCTTCTGCCGAGGCTCTCGCTCAGCACTCATTTGGATAATTTGGAGTCAGGGAAATGTTTGCAATGTGACAGCCTTTCCCTAAGGAAACCCATGAATTTATTTCAAACAAGCAGTTGAAAACCCATCAAGTACATGAATTTCATCAAGTCCAGACACTGAGAATTTCAAAACTGAAGCTCAATTATTTAGGAGGACAAAATATTGAGAACTAATCTTGTTCTGAAAAGCAAATTCCAAACAAACCAACTGAAGTAAATCCCTCACCTGTGGAAGCCCATGAGCCCTACTAAAGATATTTTTTTTGAGTTTTGGTAATTTTTATTTAAGGCCCATACTCAACAGTTACATTATAAATCCCTTGAGTGTTTACACTTCAAATACTAACGAGATATACTTGAAAGTTAAACAAAAAGCCTGTAATTACAAGTTTCAAACAGTTCCACAGAATAACAACTTCTGGGGATAGAAATGCCTAGAGCATTGGCTTCTTACCACACATCTTTCATGGCAAACTCCAGCCCTGGTATCTTTAAATGGAATAAACCACATGAAAGTCAACTTCTAGCATCTTGGAAGCTTCCAGAACTTTTGCTATTTGGGATCTTAGATAATACTTGACTTATTTCTTATAGCCCAATGGGAAATTTAGGGAGCTGAACATAAGAATTACTCAAAGGTAATTTACATCTTTTTTTTTTTTTAAAACACTTAACTAACAACAGTGAGATATCAAATTATTCTCTGAAACTTTCTCATGAGAAGTTACTATGATTGGCCATGAACATAACATTTCAGCCTGTTTCAGCCTAGAATGCTTATTTTAGCCTTTACCTTTGCTGATATACAGCTTTTAGTCTCTGGTTTGTGTAGCTCAGGCATTCTAGTTGCTCAAAATCTAGCAGAAAATCAAAATAAAATCAAGATCCACCTGATGAAACATGCTATCCCGCTGTCTCGTACGGGACAGCAGTTAGAGGTCTCTTGTCTATGTCCATGGTTATTTCAGTGCTAAGCAACCTACAGCAGTAAAGGATTGTATGTGATGTGTTGCAATAGATTTGATTTATTCTATTTTTAAATAGTGTCTCAAGCAATAGGAATCCCTTGGGGAGATTTCTGCATTGTCAGGGAAATTTTTCTGACCTTCAGCCTCAGATTTCATTTGCTCATTTCGATCCCTTCCTCACCCCCCCCCCCAACCCACACCACTCATCAACCCTCCATCTTGGCACTACATCCTCAGTGCGCTCAGAGATTAATGACTATGAACTGCCTCATCGGCTCCTGCACAGCCAGATATTTCATGATTCTGAAAGATTTTCTCCAAATCATTTACAATTAGTATCCTCCTAAAAAAAAAAAAAAAAAAAATCCCCTCCTTGAGCTCCCTTTGATTTCCTGACTTTCCGCTCTTGCTGGGAACCTTGCTCTGAATACAGGACAAGAGGCACAGTCTCATCAGAGCCATACATCTTGAAGAGAGTAACCTGCATGAAAACCTTTATCTGCTGCCTGCTCTCATAACAGAAAAAGGAACAATAAAATTGTTAGATGTAAAGACTGAAATAACTGGCAAAATACTCAGAGAACCTGGCCCTGCTAGGATCTGCCTATCCAACTAATTCGCTTGGCATACAAGATGTGGGTATACATACACGTATGTATAAGTAATACATACTCCACACACACACAACATCTCTGCACATTGCATGTATGAGACATCCCAGCCCATGCAAGGCGGCGGCAGAGAGCTTCTCCCAGCACAGGAGGGGCATCTGCTGGGAGAGCCGCGTAACTACCGGTGGGTGGGGAGGCGTTTTTGTACAAAAAGTTACTCTGAAAAAACAGAATGAATGACTGCCGAATGCAACATCAAGAGTAAACCACTTCGTCCGCCGGGAGAGCGCAAGCACACCAAGTCTCGCAGGGCAGCGGTTCCCGCTGCTCCTTGGGGCCGCCCGGGCGCCGGGAGGGCTCGGGCCTCACCCGTGTCGCCTCCGCGCCCCATCACCCCTTCCAGCTCACCCCCAGGCACCGGCTCCCTACAGCACTGTCTGAGCTCTCGCATGAAAGGCCCAGTGTACGAGCTCAATATCATCACCTGTAACTTGCGGCGGGGTGAGCAACGGGCACGCAGCAAGACCTCCCCATCCACGCGTGTTCCTCGGGCAGAGGGTACGTACCATAATGACAGAAGGAAGCTCCCGCAAACAAAATGTTTAATATATTTATGCTCTGTAGTTTTCCGCTTCTCTTTTCCTTTATAAGTGAGGTTACTACTTCAATGCTGTATATGTTCTCCTTAAGAGATTGACGTACAGAGTCCTAAATTGTAATGTTAGAGATTGCCATAAGGGGGTGAGAAACACTGCTGCCAATTAAAAATAAATTTAAAAATTTGATGAAAAAGAACAATCAAACAGAAAATCATATTTCATTTTGCAGATAAGAGACTCTGTCTTTAAGTTTAATATGAATTTATCCAAGCAGGCAACTTTTGCAAACAGCTTTTATTCCAATATGATTGCTTTGCTGCTTGACACAAGCTTTCTTCACATTGTAGTATTATTATCTGACACTGAACTAACAGAACATCTCTGCAGATAAAGTTTGTGTTACTTTAACAAGTGTTATTGTAGGTCAAAGTCTTAATTTTTAATCAGATTATCATTATTTGTATCACAGCCGAGCCCCAGGCTACATGCTGAACCCTCACAGCATGCTGGACAGTCCCACAAAGCTTAACATCTAATCGACAAGAAAGTACAAGGAACAGAGATGCAGAGGAACGACGTGCCTAGGGTCCGTGGCAGAACTGAGATGAGAATCTCCATCTCCAGACTCCTGTAGCTATAGGATCACACCGTTCCCTATCAAAATGTCAGACTGCGGAAAAGATAATGTCTTTAGATTACAGTCGAGTAAGCACCTCACAGCAAGGTATGGATGTTAACTACTGTTCTGGAGGGAAAACAAGAAGACTGAACAAATCTCCTTTATCTCTTTTTGTCTAGGATAGAGGGGAAAAAAATGGCGAAACAGTAAGCTAAAATCAGATGCTCCTCATGGGACCAGTGAGCAGTATTTGATGTCCAAGCCAAAAAATACTTCAAGGGATGGCAGCATCGGCGAACAACTTAAAATTAAGAAGAAATGCTTCTGCTCCAGCTCAGATTCCCTGTGGAGGAACGCTACACGGCACCAGGCTCTTTCTCTGTGCTGCACAGTAGCCCATCTTCTACCAAATTCAGGCTGACTGGCAAATGCAAAAATCAAACATTTATGAGTCCGATGCATCAGATCTGTGCACTATCACTCATTCAGTAGTACACTCTAGTGAGGGTGGATTATAACAAAAATGCTCATGACTGCTGCCATCCCAGAGGCAGAAGGCTTTGTGTGGGCAAATTACAGAGTTTTGGGGAACCCCGAAGTTTTCCACCCATATAGCACAACCTGGCTCTACTGTCTCTCATTTTTCCTAACCCATTAAAAACAAACATCTTGTTCCTAACCATAAAAACAGCTAACGCTGATGATGGATGTGTCAGAATCTTGTTATCCTTCTTTATCACCCCAAATTTGCAATACCATCTCTTTCTTTCTTCCCTAGTGAAGCCTTTGCAAAATCTGTCCAGCTAACGAGAAACAAGAAGCTGCAGACCTGGGAAAGGAATGCTCAAACACAGGTCTTCCCTATGCTTGAAAAAGCACCAAGAGCTTGTCTACAAAGGGAGGTTATACTGGCATACAAAAAGCTTCGAAGATTAATCAGTATAACACACAGATACAATCTGACCATGGATTCTCTTATTCCAGTTTAATTCCTGCTTCTATGAGGGAGATTTGAGCTATATTCAAAGCCATTCTGATATTAGTAAGAGTATCCCACCAGTTTAGGGTTATCAACAGTGTTCCAGCATAAGTTCCTAGGATAAACAAGCTTTCCAGTGCTGGAGAGACAAGGTGAAAATTGAGGAGTGCATTCCCTTTCAACCTAGGATGAGAACTGCAAGAGGCTTCCCTAGCAGCCCAGAAAGGCTAGTAGCTTTGAAGGGACACTAAACAATAAACTTAATAAAGAAGAAAAATATAAATACAAAAACATTAAGTACAAACTACAAACAATAAAACATGAACAAGAAACAGGCACATATGTACCAAAAGATATTACCAGTTCATAATATTAACTAATTTTTTAGGCTTTTTACCACTAAACATGTAATTAAGCAGCATAATGCCATCCATCTGCATAATGCTTACCCAGCTAAATGATTCTATGGCCAAAAAACAAAAAAAAAGTTTAGAAATACATGAGTAAGAGACACAGACGCCACATGAGCAGATGGAGTCAGTTCAGGCAATCAGCACAGCAGCTAGAACAGATTTGCAAGCTGCCATCAGGCTGCCCACAGGCACCTTACACCTGCAGAAGCTGGCAAAGATCCTTTTAAAATCTAAAAACATGCCTGATAGTGCTGAAAAATCTCTGTAGGGCGCTTGGGTACAGTACATCATTGAAGCAAGTCTAACGATGAGGAGAATGACAGCGATGACTCCCAGTGTGTCCTGCCCTCAGAGGGGGCAGCGATGCAGCAAAGGAAGGCGCATACAAAGCAGGGGTTCCCTTTCAGAGAGCAGCATCACTGAGAAGAAATAAAATACCTGAGCTGTAAGATTGCCCTGCACTTCCTTAGCAAAAGGCCAGCTGTGCATCCACAAAGGGAGCAAGCACACCTGCCCCGAGTTCTCCAGCGCCTGCAGGAGGAGGACAGACACCTGCTGGTAAAACTGGTCCCTCCAGGTGTGAAGGGTGGCAGATTTAGACAGTTATGTATTTGTAACTGGGAAAAAACTCTTAATGTGCAATCTAGCAAAAGGATGTTTTGATGGGCCTTCTTTGGGGTGCCAGTAGCAACCAAGCAGATCTCATTCCCTCCAACAGAGAAAAAATAACAAATAAAGAAAGAAAATTATGCTGAGCAGCCCAGCTTATGTGCAAGATGCCACTGCAGCAACCAGATTTCTTCACTCAAGCAGATTTCTGCCTTCTGAAAATAACTGAAGAAACAAAATGTACTGAAAAGAACAAACAAATAGTCTGAGGATTGAACATGGAAGTCAGGGAGGTAAGAACAAATACAAAACTTGAGGCATCCAGAAAAAGTCTGGGCCTGTACAAACTGGCTAGCTGCCATTGTCGGTATGGGCAAAGGCTTCTTTCACACAGAAACAGTCTCATGAACATGTGCAAGCAACCCACTGAGTTTCCAGTGCTCCCAAGGGACCCGACATGGCTCATTTTGGTAGGGAATTTGGACTCCCGTGTGCAGCCAGTTCCAGGGGAAGGTGAAACCTGTGACGATCACCAACTAATCCAATATATCCCTACATACTGATGCAGGTATATTTGGTTCTACAGCAGAAAAGGCACTAACCAAATTCCTACAACAAAATATATTTAGAAAATTAGTTTGGGTTGAGAGTGGAAGATAAGGAGCCTTGAGGGGTGCAAAGCACATGGCCAGGTTGTAGGATAAACAGAAGGGCATCTGTTAAGAAGTCCAAAGGTGGAAATGAACGGGGTAGTGCCAGAGTCAACCAGACCATGTCCAGGTGTGCTTGGCTTGGAAGCGCATAGCAGCCATGCCCACAAGTCAGCGACTGCACCATGGTGTAGTGGGGAAGGCTGTAACATACAGAGAGCAACTATGAAAAACCTACCTGTGCTCAGCCAAGTTGTGTTTTAATGATGTGAAACATGAACATGGCTCACACAGGGGCAAATTTTGATCCAGCCTTGATCCTAGCATGATTAAGAAGTATTGAAATACAGAGTAGCATTTTTACTCTTCAAAAATAATCACGTAAAAAAGTCTCATACCAATGATTCTTCAGTAATCTTCAGGTAAAAATGGTTAAAGAACCCCTCTTTTCCATGCCAGTAGATTTCACAAAGAAACTGAGAGGTGTTGACACACAAAAAACATGTTATGAAAGCAAAAAGAAAATAGAATTAGAGAGACTAGCTTCTGTTTCAAGCGGTTTTCATTAAAAGCAAAATTAACCATGCCAATTGATATAAAGCAAAGATTCTTTCAACAGCCACTCAAAGCAAAGATGACTGACTCCTGCTTTTTGCAACTCACAACTGGGTGCATTGCTCCCACACGTTATGTTAGTTCACACTGCCACAATCACCGCTAAAAAAATATGGCTCAGATGGGTTTGTCCTCTCTTGCTACAGCCTGTTTTCCCTTTGCTGTAAAGATAACTCCAAGGAATGAACTCAAGTGCTTGGTTTAGAAAGGCCATTCCTCCTCACAGCCCCGTGTTATGACATTACAGCAGGTGGCACTGCTCAAATTCAACCCGAATCTGCACACTTCCTCCAGCCGCAGCTAGGCACTAGGGGCTGTGCAAGCACACAAACAAGGGACTGGCTGTGCAACACAAACTAATAATCATCAAAAACATACAGCATTTACTTTACATATACTTAAAGCTTTCACATCACTGCTCTAGCAACAGCTAAAATATGGGTCAAATACGTTAGCAAAAGGATTATTTTAAAAGATGGGAGGAGCACCCACCCATTCAGAAGTTGACTTACCATAATATCTCCACCTTTCAATTTCTGTTTTTGCCTCCACCTAGTTCAATGTTATACCAGATATTCTACTTTACGTGAGACTAGAACAGGCGAAAGCATTTTGGCTTTTAATTTGGGTACTACTGACATGTTATTAGAAGCTACTGGCTGCCTCCCTGCAGTGTCTCACACTTTCAGCTGGCGGAGGAGAGGTCTGCAGAGACAGCAGTCCCGGGAAAGGGAGTTTCCCTGCTTCAGAAGGGTTCAATTAAAAGGCCGTGCTGGATGCTGCTCCAGCTACCACATAGAGGAGATGCACAAGCTTTGTGCAGAGAAAAAAAGCTTTTCTTATATATAAATATATGCATATATATGTGCATGCACACACATATATACTAGACATGTTTGTTAACCATTTGGCAAAACAGGCTTAGGTTAAGAGCTTAGGTGCACAGTGCTATGTATGTAGATAGTTGCCAGGAATACAGATAATGTTTACCCTGAATTACAGGAATATTACCAAAAGACAAAAGTATTTTTCCTGCATCTTTTAGACAACTGGGAAGCTTAGAAGCTAGATATAATTCATGAAGTAAGCACACCGATATCCTAAAACCACTGTTTTAGTGCTGAATATCCACAGTTCTCACTGATTACACTCTCTACAATATACAGTTTAGATCAGTATCATGTTTTAACGTAAGCCTTAAAAGCCATCCCCAAGACGGCTCAGACATCAGAAAGGGAGGCATTTAAAAACCACTTTCTTCCATGCCAAATGGCCTGCAGGCTACGATACCCTTGATATTTTAGCAATTTATGTGTAGCAACATCATATACTGCAAAGCACTCCTTGCCATACCTTCTCTGGCCTTCACATAAAACAAAGGGATTAAAAGATAAATACATTTTACTGCATGCGCACAAACGCAGCCAGCTCAGAGGGTTGAAACGAGACAGTAAGGAGCACAAAAAATCATCGTAACCTGGGCCTCAGAAGGTGAATTTGTGCCTCAGAGCTCCACACGCCGTCTCACCTAGCTCCTGCAGCAGTACACAAAGTCCTTTTGCAGAAAGGAAAGCCATCAAGTGGGTTTCAGTGCAAGCGTTCGCAGTGGCTGCATTTCCACTAGCACCATGGAAGATAGCTTGGGCCCGGGCTGGTGCAAGTGGGAGGGATGGCACCGCTACAGCTGTGGGAGCGGACACATCCTGCCAGGGAGTCCACCACGGTCTAGAGGAGAAAGTGCATACTGGCAGCCCTACTATCTTTAAAATCCAAGCCATTTCTACAGTGTTTTCTAGCTTTAACTAGAATACTACTGAATAGCAGTCAGGCCTATATCTCAAGAGGAAAACGCACAGGAAGCTTTTCCTTTCTCTTGTGGGCCTCTCTTCGCCTCTTGTGTATATGGCTATGCATAGCAAAAATCCTTTGCTTAAAAAAAATACTCCAGGAAAGCTAAGAGTTGGTGGTGCCTGGTTTGGATGTGGATATGCACTTCCGGAACCTACTGACTTATTGATGACACTACATGATTTACTTCCTTTTTTCATGCCTCCATTTCTTCAGTCATAAAAATTGTGGCAGTAGCAAGTTGTACAGCAATATTTTATCATGTGACCTAAAAGCACTATCTTTGCACACATCTGTCTTGAAACTGCGGCTGGTAACATATTTAATATCAAAAGATAAGATACTGAAGGAAAATGAGAGATTTTTCTGGACTGCAGCATTCAGCAAGTTTCAGACTGAACATTTTAAGGCAAGGGAAGAAAGTAGTCAGCAACCAGCAAATCTATCACCAGTAACTTACAAATTTAACTCTGTATGTATTGTGGAAATGCACTTTTTCAACAGAATTGATGAAAACGCACCAGTGGAATACACAGAAAACTAAAGGAACAGACTTGAAGAAACAGCCTCGAGATACTCACTTAGCATTTTACTTTCCTTGTCCAACACCCAAATTTCAAGACGACAGCCAAATTCTTTTTCTATGGGAGAGGAGTGCGCTGTCCTAGAGAGCCTGTCCTTGGTTTAACTGTGTTCTTGCTACCTCAATGTTTTTATAACATAAGCTGCCTGTACTCAAAAGCATACTTGGAAATAATGGTACTATATGCATCTCAGATCCTAGCTTTTCAAAAGACAAACATCCTACATACTGTCTGTTTAATAAGATGCTTTCTGTTATACCAGAGCTATCAGGACCAATCATTGGGGGGGGGGGGGGGGGAACCAACACAAAATTCACTTTCCCAATAGGCTAAATTTGAAAGTATCAACATTTTAAATTCCTGTACTACATTTTGTAGCAGTTTAGGTGGCCACACACCCCCAAAAAGAAAACTTAACTCAGACGTCTAGAGCATATATTATCACTCAACTCATGGTAATTAGTCAGATTTTTTTATATTTGCATCAGCCTTTCAGAAGCCAGTATTACTTGTTGTTGAAATAGCATTCTGTAACAGAAGTATAGCAAACTAAATGCCAGTACTACACATTTCTTGCAAATTGCCAATTGATCACATCAGGAGATAAGTAACTAGAATCTCATACACTGATATTCACAGCCCAGCCTTTCCAGTTATGGTGAGTTTCCCATTAAAAGCATTCTTGCCTCAAGTAGAATTGGATGTCAGATTGTTCATTTAGTCAGGAATCACACATAACATCTACCTTCCCTATTATTTGAAAGGAAACTTCTAATCTTACTTGTTACAGGAATAATATTTGCAGGAGTCGGAGACAAGAAAAGCCTCCCTAATTTGTTGGCAATGATCTTTAATGTTGGAAGGATTGGTGTGAAAAACTCAAAACGAATTGTCAAAGCTGGACACTGAGAATGCTTTTAGTTGGACAGCTATGCTACACATGCAGAGTAAATTAAGCCAATTACCTTGAAAAGGTTTTATATTGATCCTTTGACAAACAAGTAAGATTAACATCAAAGCAAGATAAAGATTAAGAATAGAAGCATCAAACATGTTTGTCCTGATTATTAAGAGTTCTGCCATGCAGAATACACTGAAGCAAATCGTGGTATAATATTGTTCAATGAACAAGCAAAAATATTGAACATTTTGTAACCTTCCATTAAGGAATGAAACAGCTAGTGTCCTAATGGTATGACAAGACAATCGACTCTATGAATATTTTCCAAAATCTCAGACTAGGTTTTCAAATACCATTGTAATAGCACAGTATTGGCTACTCCCAAACTTATTTTTAGGTAAGTTGCCTTTATTCTTGACATTAAGTTGTATGTACATAGCACAGTAAAGAAAGCTGTCATCTGTCTGCCTATCAGGCCATGATAGAGATCAAGCACACTCCAGCCAGATTAAGAAACAAACATTTATTAGAAACTGGTAGTTTTATAGAGCTAAAAAAGTAAACATATGTTTCTTAATAGACAGACAAAGAATATACAATTTGAACACACAGTCATTGTAAAGGCACATAATGAAAAATTAAATTTGAATGGCTGCATCTTTTCAAGATCAGAAAACATCTCCACCATAATTTTCAATACTCATAATGGCACTTACACAATATAAACAAAATGGACCAGGTCTAGAAGATAGATGGCGCTTCAGTCATCGCTGTATCACACACGTTTGCGTATTGGTCACAGTCAAACAACAGAAACAGAACTCACAAATTCCACACAGATACAGGGGTATTGGCAGAAAGACAACATTCAGTTCAGAAAGGCTTTGTATGCGCATGCAAGATAATTTGGATAGAACGACTTTTTGCTTTTCAAACAAAGTGCAAAGTCCAAGGTTTCCCAAAAGATGCAGCTAAAGCTGCCACTCTACAAAATCAAATGACACATTTTATAACACAAATTCTATAGAATTGTTATGTATCAATTTACAGAGAATAAACTATAAACACAGAAGCACTGAACACAGATTTGCTAATCTGACTATTTGAAGAACATGGCTCAAAATCTTCTGTATTCGGAACACAAATCTCCAGAGTTTTTTTGTTCATTGTCCTTCTCTCCCCTCAAGGGCCCTCAAAGACTTTACAGAAATTTAGCATGAGAACAAAGTTCTTCCTACACTAACCCAATTTCAGGAAGTGGTCTAACAGAAGTGGCTTTTAGAAGGTCAAGATAAGTATAAGAGCAATCTTTGCAAATTCAGAATTAAGACACCATATAAATTGCAGAAAGCAGAACAAGTTAATTCTGCAACAGCTGTTACTCTGTCTTGGGGTTCAGGTCTGAAGGCATCTGAAACATGCCAAAACAAATGAGGAAGACACTTTGGAAATGATTATACATGAAAATACCTACTCGCTATACTGAGGAAGTGCTTCTTCGTTTTTTGACGAGTAACCGTTTCTGAAGTGCTGAAGTTCTCTGTGTATGCCGTTTGCTTCATTAACAACATGAACCCAATGGGCACGTGAGCAGCTCAACAGTTCCATTTGGTCACTCAGACAAAATGCTTCAATATTTTATGATCCCAATTTCACACAAACAGCCAGTATGCACAGTCCAGAGGACTACAAGGGAAAGAGGCTATACCTCACATTATAAACTGATAAAAACTTTACATAATAATGCAATCCGCTATTAGCTAAAAGCATGTACTTGATTTTAACCCTTCGAGTAGGGGGAAAAAAAAAAATGGAGTGTCCAAAATGAGAGAAGCAATCCTCTCCCCACAAGGCAGCCATGATGAGCTCCGAGCTCTTGACAAACGTAGTGTACTGCTCTTAACACAGCCAACACCAAATTCATTATCAGCTTAATAAGGATCCCTCACCTGTTTTTAAAGGGTAACTTGTACTTGTATGGAATGGATCCAGTAACTTCTTCTATTTCTATACATTATGATCCTATAAAATGTGCACCTGTAAGCCAAAGCTTGTCATGGTTAAAGGTGCAAATATTTACAAATGCAATAAAAAGCAGGTCCAGTGAAGCAAGTTATTAAAATCACTGATTGTATCACAAAAATACCATGTAAAACCATTTGAGGTATTCCAATATCATGGAACAGCAGTTTCTCAGATTCTCATTGGTTTAAACAAAAGACAGGTCAGTCTGAATATAAAGATGTTTGCCTACATTTTAATGTGTTAGTCTGTCCTTGTTTGTACCTAAACCTAAGTTCTGAAAAAAAAAAATCTATATCAAAAAAAAAAAAGTAGACAAAACCCCCCCACAGTACTAAGCGCTTACTTCTAGAAGTGCAAAATGTTGCCTGTGCTTGAGTATAGGCAGTGTCACAAGAAAAAAAATCACTTTTGTTTATTCAGTGTCAAGGCAGTATAGACTTCTCCTACCTTTGGTTTCATCTGATCCAAACACACAGGAAGACAAATACAAGAAAAAAGCCAATGAGTAAAATATGCATGATTTCCTGAAAAAATGAACATATTGTTGATTTAAAGACATAGTTTCTTGATTTTTTTTAATTCGGTGACATTTTAAAGTGCGATATAGGTATCTGTTAAAATTGATGAGTGAGAAATTAAGGAAGTTTTTTCCAACTTAAGGGCAAAAATAGAAGTTGCAGATCTCCCCACAGAGATCTGTCTCTAATTGTGAGAGCAGATTACTTGAGAAATTATTTCTGTTCCGGTGTTTCCAACAATATTAGAAACATCTCACCTTTTTCCTTCACTTCATGCTATTCCCAAATTCTGCTTCATTTTTTCATACACAACATAGCTGATGCTGACAGCTGGAAGCACCTTCATAAAATTAGGGGCTATGCCCCTATAAAGTCCTCGTATTCCTTCTGTAGCAATAATTCTTTGAAAGAGAGCGACCATGTTTAGCTGTGGAGCACCTTCCACTGAGGCTAGAATAAAAAGAGAGCCCATGTTATAAAGGAGTCTTAGTAATATTAGAATTCAAGCAAGCCTTAAACACCTGGGTGGTAAGCACATTATCTCCAGGCCCACTGATTCAAAACTTCTGTCCTCACATAGAAATTAGATCTCTCTTTAAAACCCAGGTATTCAAGAGATATCGATGTGCCTAAACCCCACTGAAAAGCATTAGCCACCTACATTTCTTCAGAGATGTAGGCTCCTACCCTTAGCCTGCATACAAATCTACCAAACCATTCTCACCTTTAGCAAAGTGCTCTCACACACTGTGACAGGAGCTGTATGAGTGGCACAGTCCTCAATATAACATGAATGTTACAACACAGAGAGCACTAGTATATCCATAACTTTACATTTGAATCAAGCATGATAAGGAAAAGCAGTGCTGGAGGGATGAGGAGAAGGGACTAACATAGGAAGCACTTTCCAGATAAATCCTTGGTTTTTTAAAATATATTTTTTTCTTCTCATATCCCTGCCACAACCATCCCAAGTGGTGCTATTTGATGTGACCACACTGAAACATTTCCAGTACAACAAGCCTCACCTTGAGCCTGCATGCGCGTTCTGACAAGAGCAAGAGGGTAGCTGGCTAACTGCCCACATGTGCTGGAAATAGTACCACATCCCAACAATACAAGAACACCTGGGTTAGCAGAGCTTGATGCATAGTGTTCTAGCCATGTAGTCTTTAAGAGCTGCCAAGATATAAAATTAAATAAGATATAAGACACCTGCATTCAAGACAAGTAAGAAAGATTTGTTATGGGTTCAATCCTGCAAAGCATCAAGCTCCCTACACCAGTCCTACATGCTTACTTTCAAAGTTCGCAGATATGTAATTGATCAGTGCTCAAAGTTAAGCACATGGCTAAGAACTTTAACTGGATTAGAGCAGTTGGTGCCTGGCAGAGAAATCCTTAAAAGATCCAGCCACAGCAGCATGGAGTAACAGTGTTCACGCTCTAGACCTGTTAATCCCAGAAAAGAAAAAAAGCTGTGCCACAGAGGTTGCAACAAAAAAACTTACACAGCTGGGCATGTCACCCCATGCAGAAGTAGAAGTGCAAACTGTAGAACAGAACCTCAGTAGTACTCTGAAGACGTTTGCCCAAGTAATTCTGCTGATTACTATTACTGCAATATCACAAAAAGGTTTGCCTACACCAGAAAAAAATTAGTATGTGCATCTGAACTGCTTAACAGGTTTTTAAGCAACACCCAGCACCTAAGGTAGATAAAACATGTTAGCTGGTGCAGGTGGGTGTAAGAGGGGCCAAAGTTCTCCTGAGAAGAAAGAGGGCAGTATTTTAAACTCACCACAGGAACTACATGATTGCAGCTACAAAGAGTTCTGGTGACATGCACATATATACAATCAAATTACTATAATCCAATCAGAGAAAATTGTGGAAAAAAAAAAAATATTAACAGTCATAACTGCAGGAGTAGGTAATATAATATGAATATCAGCCAGTTTTTTTAAGGCTCAAATTTGCTATAGAGTGGGTATGCTCCATGCCAACAGGGCCATGTAAATACGCAAGTATGTCATATTGCCAAAGTCCATAATCCTTCCTGATGAGTAGCTTTCTTGTTTGGTGCTACAAGAAGAAAGGACCCTTGTATGGTTAGATGAGACTGTTGCATGTAAGGGCCCATCTGTACAGGCTCTCCTCCAGGGAAGGGAAACAAGGAAAGTGTTAAAGTCTGTAGTAAGATCTAAGGAAAATTTTATTTATGTATTTTAAGTTGGAAGTAACTGTAACACTACAAGCACTTTACAAATCTGAGTAATGATACTTTTTTGTACATCAACTAATGAAAATCGCATATATTCAGTGATCTAAGCTCACCTCATAAACAGCAAGGTCAATGCCAGCATAAGGAATTATCCCCAGAATATTAGGAATATAACCTTTGTAGAAGGCCTTTACACCTTCTCTTTTTAAAATCTTCTTAGCACAGTCAAACATCCCAGAATATTGTCCTGTTTTACCCACAGCCAATCTGGTCTTTAAAACCTGAAGGAAAAAGAAAAGAGCACCCTTAATTACATATCTATTTATTAATGTGGTTTAGAAAGACAGGAAAACTAACACTGTAAATCTCTGCCTATTCAGTTATTGCCTGGAACCACTTTGTATTTTGCTACTTCAAGTCTCCTTTGTGACGACGACTGTTAAGGCTTGGTTAGCAGTAAGCTTTTTCAGGTTTTATCATTCATGCAGAATAGTATATCTTAACAAACATTAGCTTACAGCTTTTATTTAGTTAAAAAAAAAAAAGAACATGATGGAAGACAGTCTTTTTAAATTGTGTTTTACCATCTTCTTTTCCTGATTAACACAGGCAGATTTTAAATCAATTTGAAGGCATCAGCATGGACAGTAATAGCACCAGCTAAAGAACAAGCGGCAGCATTAACTTACTAGCAGATTGTACTTCTGATCTGGGAACAGCAAAACATATTAAGAAAATAATCTTTCAAAAAGCACAACCTTATGAGAGGTAATTAAGGGATACAAAGATTGCTTCTCATTATTAAAACACAGCACCTGATTAATAATGCAAATGAGTCTATAAAGCATCTTAGGACAAAAAATGAAGAAGAATATCCAAAGGAAACCACAGAGGGAATTTTCTGAGCAAGAATTTGGCCTACTTTAAAGTCTCATAAGACCGAAGCTTCCTTAGGAGTTTCCTGGTACTTTGCTTTTCTCTTTTACTCAGAAATACCCTAAAAAAAGCAATTCTAGGTCAGTATTATATCTCTGCTAGGAAAACCAGAATGCCTTCTTGTAGAATAGTTCATCCATCTCAATTGATCAGTAGAATCCAGGTGATCAACGTAACAATTCAGTTATTCCATAACTTAATACACCTCTGCACACAGAAGTTAGCTGAGATTCAATGAATCTAACTGCAAGCACCTGGTCTAAAGAGAGATCACTATCACTGTTGGAAATGAAAACAGCTAGGTTTTATTCCCACTGACATTCCTCCTCATGAAAAAGATACTTAGATTGTATTTTCCCTTACTTTGAAATCTTGCTGTTGATATTGATTTAAATCCAGCCCAAATGTACATTCCAGTAATTTGCACAAAAAGAAAAACTTTGTGGAGAAACAGCAATAAACGAAGTATGTTCTACCTCCATTTAAAAAACACAGGGCATAAAATAGCTACTCTATAGCAATCAATATAGTAAGAGTAGTTAAACTGCAACATAAATAATACCACATACATATATGTTCTGCAGAGGAAATAGAGCATTTAATCCACCAAGCTGCAGCTGTTTTGTCAAACATAGCTGTTTTACACTCCCTCCACACAGACCACCTAATCTGACCTAGCTTCCAATCACCATACAACAGAACTTTATCAATTCTGCTACAGACAAGACCTTTCCTTGCCTACATACATAGTGGGAATAAGATTTAAGCCCAGTTTAGAAAATAACTTGAGTATGTACTTAATTTTAAATGTGTTCCTGGTTTTCATTTCCTGAACTAGGTTTTAAAGCCATATTTAAACATTGATCTGAATAGAGATTTTCTTGAATTGCAAATTTCAAGTGCAGTCATCACATAACATAATAATCTAATTTCTGGTTCATGCACAGAGAGAAAAGACACCATTACCTAAATCCCCAGTAACTTTTAAGAAATAAGTTTAAATTAAAAAGGACAGCCAAATAGATACAAAAGTGACAGGTATCAATAATGTACTACGTTTCAGAACACCCACTAGTGAAATCCTGAAAGAGTAAGTCTCCAAAGTAAAAATAAGTGTGAGGAAATAGGCACTATTCCTACAATACTTTCAAGACTAAAATGGGTTTTACTCTGGAAATCAACTGGACATTTGCCAGTTTCTCCTATGCGAGCAGATCCTCTGTTACTTACCTCCATGGGATAAATAGAAGTTTGTGCTGTTGCCCCAGCCAAAGAACCAGATATAAATCTTTCAGTGGTGCCTAACTTTCCGTCATCCTTACTTAGGATCTTCTTATACTGTGTAGACAAAATATGTAAAACAAACATCATGTGCTTTTCTAGGAGAAGCATGAATTAACATAAGAGGCAGAAATACAGTAAAAAATGTCTTTTCAAGCTGTATTATAAGCATTTACTAATCTGTCATTCAATCTTGCAATACCCCAATATTTACTTGACTTGTTGTTGCTTCTTTTTTCAATACTAGTATAGAGACATGCAACATGTTATTTAGTCTTACTTGAGGCTCTAGCAAGACCTGCAGAACAAAATCAAAGATCAGTTAACTACATTAAAACTGGAGTTCATTTTCCAAAGGAGGATTAGGCCTTAATGTGCTATGTAAAGCTGATTCAGAGGTAAATATAACTCTGAAATCCAGGGTTAGGGAATCTTATATAGCACAATGACATCTGACCTAAAAAGAATCCAGTATAAGTCGGACTAGCATAACATAATCAAATTTTAAGTTGTTACCACTTTGAAACAAAAATCGATATATTTATGCAATATAGTTAGGCAGACTGGAGGACAGTTTAATATCTATGACAGTTTTAGTTTCTTATTTACAGTGTTTATCATATAATAGTAAAATCTGCCTACTATTAAATAGTCTATTAACAGAAAAATTAGACTATTTTAAATCTGATGAAAGTCACTCTAAACTAGTGTGACAAAATCTCCATCCATGGTAAGACCTCCCACATATTACAACTGTGCAAATGATGAACAGTGAGTATGATATAGTATTTAATTTACTATTATTTTCATTTAGTTATTTTCAATTATTAATTGCCTTACCAATTTAGCATCCTACCTGTTCATAAGCCCAGAACTTAATAGCTGTTTCAGGAGCTATTTTCACAACATTTACACCATTTCCTCTCCAAAGAGATCGGACACCACCTTCTTTCACCATCTGTTTAAAACCACTGGCTATATTCATTTTGTTCGATTTTGAACCATGAACCTAAAAAAACAAACCAAGACAAAAACAAACCACAGTAAGGAGCACTGCTCTGATCAGAAAGTAAAACTCATCATTATTTAAGTAGCCTGTCATTGCTTAAATAAATCCACCAGCAAAAACACATCCCCTATCGACAAAAATCTTACTTTAGTGGCACAAGTACCATAATATTTTGTTTACATTTTTGCCATTATCAGAGTGGAAAAGACACTTTTAGAAGAATAGGGCATCAATCCGTAGATCACTATATCTACCTTTAGGTAGTTATGAATCAAGTGCAACATAAAACAAGATACAGAAATTATAAAGACATAATTGGACCTTCTCTAGAATTTAGATGTGTATTTGGCCATCAGTTTTCCATAAGAGCTCTCTGTAAGAGCTGAAATAATATACTGGAACCTAAAATGTTCTTAAACGTTGCACCTACCTGCATTATCACTTTAAGACGATCTAATGGTGCTGTACCTGTTCGAGACACAGCACCAGCCACTCCTCCTGCCAGCAGCTGTTTCCACCACTGTCCAGTCTTTTTCTCTTCTTCTGTGAACTCATCTGGAATAGTCAAACTATCGCCTATATCCAACACCTATCAGGACCCAAAGCAAAGACGTGCAAATAACTATCCCATTTCATTGTCTCAATTTTATCAACAGTTCTGATTCCAATTAATCAATCATCTAAGAATATACAAGTAAAATGCTAGTAAAAAAACAAAAAAACACTAATTCACATTCTATAAACTTGCTATTGATTTCTACTACTATTTAACAAAGAACTATTTTGTAATGACTTCTATGCAGACACACTGAGTAAAAATGTCGCAGACCCACCATTTCAAATACTGCACTATCATCATTAAAAATTGTGACAAATACCTCTTGAGTACGGTCCAAGCAAAGACATTTTGTCATGTTCTGTAAGCCTTTTCAGCCAGCGCTAAAGCTCAAATGCTTACATGTTACTGCTAACCTTTCACCAGACAGTCTTCTGGGATTAGTTTGATAATCTCTGAAGGATTAAGAAATTTCTCTCTAATGGTAATTTACTCATATACATATGTTTTTTCTGCCATATTAAAATAACATTGTTATGGCTGATATATCAGAATAAATATTCAATTTCCAGTGACTGCTGTGTATTAACTTACAAAAGGACTAATTTTACTAATCTATTATAACATTTCGTATCATTAGTTACTCTGAAAATTTAACTGAATAAAAATCAGTAATGTAAGTCTGAAATTTCATTAACAGGTGCATGTTTGCATTACCATTCAACTTGATCAGTGAAGAACATTGTTACAGGCCTTAGTAATAAAACTAAGAAATAAGACAACGTAATTTTATGTATTACTTAAACATAGCCTTTCTTCATGTAATTCATAGCCATAAATTAGAAAAATTATACCACAGATAGCAAGCCAATATTACAAATAAATTAAACATTTAAAGAGGCAAGAATATTTTATTAATTGATAAAAAGTACTGACCAGGAAGTGTGTTAAGTGACAAACTCCTTTTTACTACTGCCAATTTAAAATTTAGACACTACTTCCCATTTATGCAGAGTTCCCTATCTGTAAAAGTAGAAGGAATACTGTTTTGCCCATTTGGACCACAAGAACTGCAGGATGCAGATTATACATATAGCCACTGCACAAACAGGAAAGGCCCCAACTCTTCTGGATATTGAATATAAAACAGATTAAAGGATTTTCCAATTAGTCTTTCTGACATTCATGGCTTCCAAATAAGGTGCTGTAAGTTAGTCAACCACAAATAGAGTCAATTAATCAAAAGATTAATCACAACTTTCAAAAATACGCTTACAGATATTAAACATATCTGCCAGAGTTTAAGCCTTGTGTCTACAGGGCCCTAAGAGCAACTCTTAATACCATGACCAAAAAGAAAAAAAAAAGAAAAAAAAAAAAAAAAAAAGGAGACAGACAGAAAATTAATGCTACATTTGGGGATTTTATAACAGAAACACCACAGCTACCAACTCATAATACTTCTATGCCAATGTAGCTTTCTACTCAGAAGAGTCTGACAGCAATTAAAATTTCACAATAAAAACAGAATTCAAAGACAGCCCAGTGTGTGAGGCCCCACATCTGCTGTTATCTGAAACACCAGCTGTGTTACTGTATAGCTGGATTTTGGCTTGCTGTGATAACTCCGTTGTCAGCTGACTGCAACATGCAAAGATCACAAGAGACTTCTAACCTCATTCCTTGGGGGTAACCAAGGACATTCCATAATAACAGAAACAGATCTCATATTTAAATACAAAAAATATTATTAATTACAGAACTCGGGCATTTTTCACTAAACAAGCTGGGACCAGGACTATCTGATCTCACAGAAGTGCTCCAGCTGTTTTCCCCAGAAAACAGGGAGCTCCCTTTTGGCAAGCATCTCCTCTGAAACAGGGCTGGGCAGTGTGAACCACTCAAAGCTGTCAGGTCTCATAAGCCACTTTTTATTATGGAAAGGCTGACTGATCCCTGAAGATATAAATGGTCTTACTATATTTGAAGAAATCTGTCTTTACCTGCTTTATGTATTACTCCAATCATCTACAGGAAGGATATTTAGCAGCGAAGACTACTATTATTGGTTGAGAGTTTACTTACTATTTGTTCTCATAAGTCAATCGCTGTAAGGTGATAAGCACTCCATTCAGTAGTGACTTGAAAAATTTCTCTGGACAGGGGACAGCCTATTGCTATAGATTCTAATCATTCTTGAATGAAGTTCTACAGCACAAACGAGCATATGAGAACACGAGCACATAAAATCATCAGTAAAGAAACTGGCGATTTTATGGTAATGATAATATAATAATATAAATGCAATTGCTGAACTAACATAAGAAACAGTTAAAATGCTCCTGTAATTTGTTTCAACACATAAAAATGTATTGTAATGTAAAGAAAGGATTTAATACTGTGGTTAGTATTGTTTTGTGGAATATCTCTAAAGGAAGAAAGGACTCCTTCCTTCCTAACCCCAACTGTTGAGGAGATTTAGACCAAGGAAGAGTTCTTGTTCAGAACAAGCTCACACCATGCTATACGACTTGTACATGGGAAAGCACAAAGAAGTGAAAAGGAAAACAAACCTTTTTAATACAGATACACTTGAAATGTAACAATTATGAAGCCGTTATACTCAATACTGAAAATTATTCCAGCAGAGATGGATTTAAGAGCTGCACTAGAATTAAAATAAATTTGAACTTACAGTGGAATGTTTCCAATATCGAATTATTTCTTCAATGTCTGTAGCTGGGTTAAACATAAAATGATCTCTCCACTCATTCCAGTCTACCGTCATTGTCCCATCAGCATCAATACTGAAAGAGATAAAACAAAAACAGGTAAAGAAACAGTGGCAGGGTTGGGGGGTTGTTGTTGTTGTTGTTATTTTTTTAATCTATGCAATTTATCAGTGATAAATGACTGTAGATTCCATATTGTGACTTCAAAGCTGAATCTGCCATGTTTTTTCACTACTATGCTTTTCTGATCTGAATGCATCTAACATGTTCTATTTAGAACTGTAATATAACACTTCATTCCACCAACATTTGTAGCCTTTGATTCAGAAAATGAGATAAGACATTCCCCTCCAGGATGATGCTCAGCTAGTGACTAGACTTTCTACCACTTGAGAATGGAGAGAGTACAGGAGAATTTCTATAAAGGAACCACTGAAGTCACCAACAACCTTTCAGAGTTATAATTCCATTCTTCAACTATTCTATTCTACTGAATGCACACAATAAGGAACAAAAAACTTATTCTACTCCTGTTCATAAAACCCAGTAACAGACAGACTTCACTGGGTAGGTCAGACAGATCAGTCTGCACTCTTCCAACCTTAAATATTCCAACATCTTCTACCCAGTCAGACATAAGGGGGTGAGGGAGGGCAGGTGGTGTAAGGGTCATCTTGGGGGTGGGGAAGGATCCTTTCGCTATTGTGGGAAAGGTTTACCAAAGGCGTACTCTTGCAATCCGACATAAAGCTCAGATGACTTGACAGAGAACCAGGCCGGCAGGGCTGCTGAGGAAAGACTGACCCAGACTTTTGTAAGGACAGGACAGTGCCATCCAAACCCCGTCAGATGGACCCCTTGTCCATCACATACATCTCCAGAGAGGCATCACAGCCCCATGAATACAAATTGTTAACATCTAGTCACTTTACCTGTAACTTTCCCATTTTGTATGTCAGAGGACAAAGTTCACATTAGAACAGGCAATAAGTTGTTCTTGATCACAGTTTCAGCTGAGGCCTCCTAACACTAAAACAATTCCTATCATTTGACAAAATGATTAAATAATGAGAAGAGTTATTCTGTTAGAATGTAGGCTTCAAGCCCTGTGAACCTACACAGTGCAGTCCTCAAACAGTAGATTTGATGGAAGTGTTACTTTTTTCAGGTTTGCGTTTGTTTGTTTTTTAAACACAAGAGCCAATTCTTCAGCTGCAATATCCAAGGAAAGCAAGGAATATTCTTACCATTAAGCCTGAGGATTACTGCAGAATCCTAGAGCTTTCACCATAAACAGGAGAGTCTGAAACCACAGCGAACTTTTTTTTTCTTTTTTAAAAGACTTTACAAATCAATTATGTATTCAGGTACAAATGAAGCATTTCAATACAGACTCTCTCCTTAATCATCTAAGAATAAATGTACTTTAGTCTGCCTTGTTCAGTAGTCTTTTAACTCTGTATTAGAAAAAACATACTTATGAAAAATACAAGGAAGAATATACAAGCTCAAAAACACTTTAAGAAACAATAATTCCTGACCTTTGCAGGATCTTTTCTGCCTGTTTTTCTGAAATGTTTATACCCAGTATCTTGAGTGACTGGACAACTTCTGATGCTTCGATTTTGCCTTAGAAGATTTAAAGAAAGAAGACATATTTAAAACATGGAGCTTAACACACTTAGCACTTTGGAGCTCACTAAATTCCATTATATGACAATTACAAAATAGCACAGAGCTTTTAAAAGAAATTTAAACAGAGATGATTTTGATCATCTGTTACAAGGATGGAGCAAAGGTAAGTACATTAAAATCATGCAACCAAATGAGATGCAAACATCCAGTGAGATAACAACTAGGAAAAAAAAAAAAAAAACTTTAACAGATAATTAGAAACTTCCTCATAGTTTCTTCATCTGGGGAGCAAAGGTTCTCAGGTCAACAGACCTGGAGGACACAAAAAGAGAAAAAAGACTAAATCATTTTATAATTATTTCAATCTACCATGAACAATCATAATTATGTTCTTATTAAGGAAAACAAAGGTTCCATATTTGCAAATTTTGTCTTCTGTTTAGAAAAGAATACAAATGAAGGTGACAACTTCTAATGCATAATTCCTTCAAATATCATTTGAACAAATAAAATAAAACAAGACATACCATCATTGTTTTTGTCCAGGCTCTTAAACGCCAGTTTCATTTTTTTCTCATGATCTTTGAGATACTGCATAAATTCTTCAAAATCTAGCTGCCCATCCTGGTTAGTATCTCCAGCTTTAAAAATTTTCTGTTGGGAGAAAATTAGACATTTGACTTTTCCAAATTATGGCAGGTCACAAAATAAAAACAGCATGGTACAGCCCAGGCTTAAAAACAAAGTGTCATACTGGTCAGTTTGGGGAGGAAGGCAGTGTCAAATCAGGAAAACACCTAAGCCTACACTTCAGGGCTATATTTTGTTTCCAAATTTTAAACATATTCTTACTGCTTTCATAAAAAAGAGAAAACACACAGCAGCAAAGAGATTTAGAAAAGCATTATTTAGTGTTTCCATAGCTTTTCTATTCAAAGAACACACATTTTCTTACAAGTGCTGGCAAGCTGCACCTACAGGTATCCTATCTTTTGCAAAGGAGGGAGTGGGACACGACAAAACCATGAAAGAGACCAACTTTAATCCTGTAACTTTTCTGGTTGCACATGAAAACTACAATATGCCAGACAAATTAAACAAATATGGTCTTGCCTATCCTCTTTAACCTAGTGGCTTATTACTTCTGAATTAGAAAGATAATGCAAATAGCAGTTAACTGTTTAATTGCTGACCAAACAATACAATGGTCTTGTCTGACTAGCACTTCCACCTCCCAGAGTTTGGGCAGGTAGCGCTTTCTCCTTTACAAGACTAATGCCCTGACTAAAACCTAACTGTATTTCCCCTTCAGCAGTTCTGTTATCTTCCATCTTCGCATCAGTGCTTCCCAGTAGCTGTATTGCAGGTAAGAAACACCTACTTATAAAATTAACCACGAGTTTAATACAGGGCACACAAGTTGCTAGCACAGCAGGAAACAAATCTGAAATACAGACTAGGGTTGTGGCCCAGCTGCCTAGGTACGCGCTCTTCATTCATCTCCACAGCATCAGATACCTTAGCATCTTGATATCTGAACATCTACTTTAAAAAGGAGAAATTGCAGCAACCACACAGAGCAGCAGTCCCTAACTACGGAGGTATGTCTTCCTCAAAAGCAAGGCTCTGAGAAGAGTGAAGCCCAGGCTAGCAGGCTCTGCAGGATTTGTTAGCTTGGGCTTCAGGCCAGCGCAAGGGCTGCTACACGCAGGAAGGGCTGTGGGGAAAGCAGCAGGGATGAGGCACAGCATGGCAGCACTGCTCTGGCAGGCACCCTCCATGTCCTCTCACGTCTCCCCAGATCTGCCATCTTCGAGGGACGTGGAAGCACAGCAGGTCTGGCAGAACATCGGCGATGGGGAATCCACCCCATATCCCTGCTCTAGGGCATAAAGTCTATGGGGAAATTATGCCCCATCTCTTCACGTGGCATCAGTTCCTGTGTTTTCTTTTCCCTCAGTGTGTGAAATCTTAAGGGGATAGCATACTCTACAAGAGTTGTTCTTGGTGGATAGAAGACTAACCTGAGAGCAGGATTTGTTCTTTAATTTGCAAGAAGTTTCAGAGCACTTCATGGTACATCCAGAGCCTATGCTGAAGAGCCTTCCAAACATTTTCTATGTTACACAGACTGCTTTGCACAGTTGCAGCTTCTGAATAAAATACAACTCTCGGAATTTGCATGGTTATTGTCATGTACAAAATTTTTTTTTTAAATCATTCGCTTACTTCACTGTAATTAGTATAAAAATGCTCAAATAAAAAAATGAATCCTCAAAGAACACAAAGTCTAGCCCAGAAACTGAATACAGAGAAAGCTGAAAACCACCATGCATTTGTTGAAGGTGTCTGAAAAATCAGAAACAACTAAATATATGTTGCCTCCTTTATCTTCCCTATCCCTTTAATAGAAGAAGGTCTACTTTAATATTTAATCTCAAAAAAACAAAATTCATAAGACTATCATAGAGCTCTCAATGGAAGGGGGGAGGATTATATGGTACTTCACAGTGAAATAAGAAGGAGAAAAATATTTCTGCAGTGCTGTTCTTAATGTACCAGTAAGTCCAGAATATTTGTAAAATTTAAAAAAAAAATACCCACAAAATCTTATCAATCCAGTTTCATCTAATGCCCTTGCCAGTTCGGTTAGGGCTATTCAGAATTTCCCATTATATAAAAACAGCTTATGTTTATACAGCTGTATGGATGGATTCCTTATCATGACCTTCTAATAAGAAATGCTAACAGATTAAATTAGAAACCAACTCAAGTCAGAAGAGAGTCCCTACTTCAAAGACACTGCAATCTCAATCCATGTTGTTCTATGTGTGCACTGCACCTCACGCCACAGGATCCTAGCGTCTTCTGGGACTTGCATGAGCTACCGAGAAATGGTAACTTATGGGGAGTCACATAAATATTTTGAGTGAATTCTGATCAGAATGAATTGTTCCTATTCCCTATTGCTACCTGAAATACCCAGATGAAAATATAGAACAAGAGAAGTGTTGTTCTGGCTCACGGCTATGACAAAACATTAACTAAATTCCAATTACAAAATCTCTGTTGCTGAGGATGATGTGAGCCAAATAAAATGGAAATTCCTGGGAGGTTTACAGAGCTAGCAATTAGTGTGCAATAGGGGGTGCCTTTCATTTTACCTGCCAAATGAGAGGATTTTATTTATATGGCAAGAATTAGAAAAGGATAAGCACAAACCTGCTCTCCATTCCCCACTTTTGTTTTTAGCTATTTTCCAAACTTCAAGCCAGTCTCAATCACTCTCAGTGCTGCAGAACAGAAGTGACAGGGAACAAAAAGGTACACGTTTCCTCAGCAGGCACATTCATTTTGCTCACATTACAAATTAAAAGCTCATATAAATGCTCTATAAAGTGTACCTTTGCTTGGGTGTTAAAGTTCCAGATTAAAACCAGTAATTTGCAAGTTTGTGGAATATGCAGGAGCACTCATAGGGTCTTGCCTTCCACTCAGCAGGCAGAAATCACCTCTTAGGGTGTTACATATTCCACGGGCATAACTGGTAGGAAGACACTCACTTGCATCTGTGGGGAGCCTGAAACAGTAACTCCCAAATGCAAACTGCCTTTCATAGCATCATATAGGTTGGAAGGGACCTCTGGAGATCATCTAGCCCAAACCATTGCTCAAAGGTGGTCTAATTAGACCAGGTTGCTCAGGGCCATGTCCAGTTCAGTCCTTAACAGCTGCAAGGATTGAAATTCCCCAACCTCTCTGGGCAACCCATTCCAGTATTTGACCATCCTCACTTCATTTTAGTAAGGAATCACTCTGCTGTTCTACATTTAATATACTACAAGATACCAGATTTTGCATATCTATAACCATTTGTCACTTTGCCATTTCCTTGTTCACCAACTTCTCTGATGGAGATTTAGATGCATTTAAGCATAGGCACCCTTGCAACAATAGAGCAGGAACCAAATTAGATTCTGGTCCTTGCTTGGACGTCCTGGGAAACAGAGATGTTTAATGTGCCTGGCACATAACCTGCCATTTCTCATTACAAAATTTGTACAGGATCACCACACCTTTACATAGATCCAACCCCAAGAGAAAAAAATATTTTTCCAAGGTGTGCAATTTCTTCTCTCATTGTCTGAGAACTTTAAACCAAAGCAATAAAGATAATCCACTAGACACAATGATATGGTGACCATACTAAGAACCACTAATTACTGACAGAATTAGGAAGACAGAGTTTAGATGATCTTTCCTTTTAACACCATCAGGCTTCCCACATTCTGACTGCGCTGACCTATTTGTGTCAAGACACTGCTTCCCTCCCCCCCCCCTTTTTTTAATTAAAAAAAACCCTGCTACTTTTGTTCTTTTCTGCTGCGTAGTTTAAGACAGCTGCTTTCACAGCCCTGCACAGCAAGGCAACTCCAATCAGAAATGCCACAGGTAGACCGAAAAAAGTTTTATTTCAAAACTGTATTGTAAAAAAGATGGCTGCAGTATTGAATTCCTACTTCTCAAGAAGTCATCCACTACCTCTACTTTTCTGAATTTAGCTGTGTAAAGCTACACCAGATCCGTTGACAAAAACCAGGAAAGTTACAGAGAGGTATTATATATATCTAAAAATTCTGATCCCAATAACTGGCCTGAAGAATTATTAGATTACTCTGCAACAAAGTTATGAATTTTCACACATTCATAGCTACAATATAAAGACAGAGAATACATGACACTGGAAATCTTTATGTTTTTATCTAGACTTTTCTTTTAAATTCCCAACAGTTTAATTTTTATATATTACTTAAAGCCATTATTTTTTATTGTATGCAAGATTTCACAATCACACTTTGGTTACAAAGCTTAACTGTATGTGAACAGTGGGGCTGCTTAACACAAAGAACAAATCATTAGCTCATTATTTCAGCTAATTACTACAATTTGAAGAATGCTTAAAAGGAAGGGGTCCATCAAGAAGTCACTCGGCATGTCTGGTTTTCTATCATGTTATCTACAGGACGTGCAAGTAAAAAGGAACAACACTTAAAGACTCGTAATTGGTGTAATCAGTAACTCATTCTATAATCTATGACTAGAGCTCTAAAGGGCACAGTTGCAAGTATTGCATAGCATCATGTTTAGGGACATTCAGAAATTTCACATTTTCTTTTAAAACTAGAGGTACTATGTACAAAGCCAGTCATGCCACTCCCTTCTCCTCTTCTCCCCTTTTCTATTCCTGCCATCTCCACCTCCAAAAGAATTACTGGCATACTCATTTACATAGACCTGCACTCTAGACTTAAAACTTACCGGAAGCCAAATGCAGTCACAGTTCAAGTATATGCATCTCCTCTCTATCAGATACATACCCTCCAATACGAAAACTAATGCGGTCCTCATCCTATTTCTGGCAAGATGCAAATTTATTAATCATATCAACGATAAAACTGAAACCCACGACTGAGTAAATATGACTAAACCCATCTTGTCACACTAAAACAGCAGAGAGAGAAATCCAACACAAAGCGAAAGTGCCTGAGGATACGTCCCTACAACATCACCCCAATCAATGAGTCCACATAACACACTAACAAAACAGACTGCTACTTAAGCTCAAGCATTTCTACACAGTGCTTCATTGTGAGCAAAACGGGCATTTGCACTACCTCCAAAGACCTCCCAATTTATCTGCATGTTGCATTCATATTTATTCCCTTTCCTCCTAAAGGATACTACCAACATTTGAACAATATCCAAGCATATTCTTTAAACCTGCCATCTGTCACAGACAGAAGTTAAGAGAGCCAGGTATATATAAAGTAACCGATGTTTCCACCAGCTGGAGACCTTTTCTTCGCCCTAAGCACCACTGTTTCTTACAGCATGAAAGGGCTAGCAGCGGTCTTTCCATTGGCTCATTTCAGGAGACAGAATCTCTGTAAAATGAGCCTAAAAAGGAAGGGACGCAAGCCTCACCAGTATGCCCTCCAGCGTGCCTTGCAGAAGCTGCTCCTTCAAGAGCTGGATAAACTCTCTCAACTCATGACTATGAATTAGAAGTTTAAAGATTCCAGGAATCTGAAACAGCCTAAATGGGCAACACAAACTATCCTTCATATCTTCATTCAACATTCCCTGCAAGTTACACGGATAACTCCCGACTTTGAACATACTTGGTAGGCTGCCTTTTCTGTTAAATAAGGCTACTCTACTACAGAGGCATCCCCACCTTAACTAGATTTACCAGTTTACCTTGGATTTTCACCTGGGACACACTACTGGCTTAAGATGGTGCTTTAGCAAGGCGTTTCAGTAGGTGGTAACATCACCGAAATTGGGAGTAAAAAAACTCGTTAAGGCCTCTGGTAACAGTAAGAGATCTTCCAGGGCTGGGGGTTCAGGTTCCCATATTCGGTGCCTGGCATTCTTGTAGCTTGCAGCAACAAGAGGAAGAATTGCAATCATTCACTGTATCCTGCCACTGTTAAAAAAAAAACAAAAAAAACAAAAAAAACACCCTATTGCTCCCCAGTCAGTACTAAAAAATTCATTTTCCTTCTTTTGATGTTTAAAACATTATGAAAATGAACTTATTACATTCATCTTCCTCTTTCATATGGAGAATTAGGGACTACTGTACATGTCAGTTAAATGAAAAGCTTTGGGATTTTACACATTAAAATCAAATAACAAGTCAACATGTTATTTACAACTAATTTCAAAATTAAGTCTCCAAAATTAAACATTAAATAACTATTATGACCTGAAAAGCAAAGTTTAAAGGAACAACATGGTGCCAGCTTTCAACGTTCATGTGACATGACATTTGTTTTGGTAAAAAGTTGAAGATGCCTTTCTACTCTAAACCTATAGTACCAGTTTTTGGTGTACTATTAAAGTGAGAGAAAGCTTCATTTCACATAGAGAATGGCACCAAGAGACACGACAGAGCAGAAGCTTACAAAGCTGTGAAACTATAGCAGTATCTATCATTATTTTCTAACCTAGTATCTACCTGTCTAATATCTAACAGAAATTATATCACGTATAATATAATTTCCAAGTGTAGCTATTGTATGTTCAAAACGCTTCCCGTGTTTCCTTTGTCAAAGAAGTTGCTGAAGTAAACGGTGCTTTTTACATCTTTTTAGCCAAACTACAATAAAATGAAAGGGCTTCAGTTATTTTGCTCTATGAGCCTCTAGTTTTGCCATGTCTCATACCAAGGGAAGTTACTGGATCTAAGAAGTGCAAAAGTCATAATAAAACAATACGAGAAATATACAAGGACATACTGAGCTCAGTCACTAAGCGGGTATCTGCAAAGGGAAATGCTCTCTTGACTACAAACAGCTATGGTAAGTTTCAGTCTCTGAAACACTATTTAATTGTAGTTCTTAAGAGGCCACAGAAAAGCTCAGAAGGAAACAATACCTACCTGGCCCTGTTCTCACACGTCCTTTTGCACAAAAGACACAGTATTGTAAGACAACACAGAACTCTGGTTTGCTTGAGAGAATTCCAAATTCCTTCTTTGTTTTAAATGCAGTAACACACTTCAAATGTTCTGAATACTTTTAGACCTAGCTGGACTCAAATTTTCATAAACAGAGTTGATTACTCTAAACAGACCATGCTGTGAATCTAGTCCATTTGGGCCCTGTTTCGATTTACACAGAGGTGTCTCATCACACTGTTTCTTCATTTAAAAGAAGCCTTAAAGTAGTTGGGAATCACAAGACTGATTACCTCAAAACCTGATACAAAGTCACTCCAAATAAGATTATTAAATTGTTTCCAGAATGTGGTTATTCATTTGAACAACATCTTTCTACTCCTAACTCCAGGACTCAAGGTATAAGTAGCACCTGAATGCCTGGCTGTTCCTACTGCAAACTGATGCTTGAAATTTTGTGTTCACCTCCCACAGATTTAATATAAGGATTGATTGCAACAGGAGGAATGGGTGAACAAAAATAGTACTTCATATAACCACTCGCACCATTTATGGTGCTCCAGTCTAAAAGACTCACTGCATTCTGAAGACACGGGATGAGATCATTTAAGATCTGATCCCAGCATCTAGTTTGTATCTCTACAGGACAACTCCACTATTCAAAGTGACTGCACGTTAGCCGTTAACGTTGTTTGTAGAGATACATTTGATATTGTCACCACGCTAAATTCCTTCTTCGTCGGTCTTGACATATTAGGCCAGGAATCTTCTGTAAAGTTTCAAAAGTTATCCCTTCCTAGCACATAATACACTACAATATAAAACAGAAGCCATCCTGGCAGCCTTTATGAAGCACGCATTTCAGATTTTTCAATGGTTTACTTTTGTCTGTCACACACTGACAGGAGGCAGGTCAAGTAGAACACAAAGTTAAAAACTTCTATCAGCTTATGCTATGATGCCGTTCTATGTGAAAAAATATACACTTTTTTTGGAAAGAGGAACATTCAACCTGCTTCCAACATTTATCACATCAATTCACATCAATGCACACCAATTCTTATATCTACAATGTTACTTCACCTAACAGTGTTTTATCTTACATTAAGTGCTAATAAAACTCTCAAGAAAATGGATAAAAGGTGAAGTAAAAAGAACGTGCCATTAGTGTATTACTCAAATGGATAGCAGCTTTGTATCCTTTAAAGAAGGTGTACGTATTTTAGAGAGGAATTACATGTTGTTTCAACAGAAGAGAGGAAAGTAACTCTAGTACGCACCAAAACTTAACTTATGGCACGAAGGCGATGATTTACAACAGACCAGCTGATTCTGCAGTGAAACAAAGGAGTAACGCTCGCACGGGTCCTTACCAAAAATTAACCACGAAGCAGCAGTGCTCCCCAGAAGTACAGTGACCCATGCTCCTATGTATGCATGTTTTCATTTTATGCAATGCAATCCAGGCCCACAACAGGATTTTGGAAACCTAAACCAGACCTACATCTAAGAATACCCCAAGACTGTAAAGCCTGAAACTCTGATCTAGCCATGTGGCACTGCAGTCCACTCTGCTTTAGGGTATCTGAATGTCTGCCCAGCTGTCACTATACTGACAGGGCTGAACAGTGCAGGGGCTAACACATAGCCACTTTGTGTAATTTCTCCACATTTAAGTTTCCTTACCCATTAGTCCTGCTATTTCTTATTAATTATAAGACCATTTCTGCCTCCACAGATAGAGGGGGAAAAAAAGATCAAATATCTAATTTTATTAATGAAGTGACTTTTTAACCAAATAGTAAAAAGGAATTTTATTGTATTAAAATTGTTTGCCTTTCTTCTAGAAAAGCACTAGCCTGAACAGAACCTACAAACTCACCTGCAACATCAGCTTAGAGCCTCAAGTGAAATAAGTGAGAGAAGGCAGTCTCAAGACTCAAGAAAGAATATAGAAAGCAGATTAGCTACATAAAGACAGAAAAGAAGCTGGAGGCAAGTCATACTGAGGCTCTCTCACAATACAAGTCATTTCTAGTTTAAACTGTGTGCATTGTTAAATTTAAAGCAGTGAACATACAGATATTTCAGTGCACTCCAACAATTCTTCCACCCCTCTCAAATGTGTGACATGATTCATGGTTTATTTTGTTTGGTCTGCGGTTGTTAAGCAGCTAAGGCGATCAGTTCCTGCTCTCCATTACAGCTAAAGAAGTCTAGCTTACCTCAACTGATTTCATGGGTTTCAATTCCAGTTTATCCTGTAGCAACTGAGAAGAATTTGACAAATATTTAGATCTGCACTTTTAATGGAAAGCACCACACTGAACAGGAGAAAGACAGAATCACTTGGGACTTAATCATAAGCTGCTCAAAACTTAAAAAACATGCCACTTTGTGCCTCAGGATCCCCCCTTTATATACCAAAATTTGAGAAATATGCTCATTGCAAAGATGATTTTGACCAGAAATAATACTGAAGTAAAAGTATGCTTAGCACTTTCATTTATACAAGCATCAGTTAATACCCAAGAGACATGACCTGCTGGATACTTTTCCCATAAGTGTACGAGACAGAGTATTAAATATATCAAAAAGAGGTAAAACAGAGATGAAATAATGAGATCAGTGGGAAAGAAAGTTCATAGAGTGATCTAGAATTAGGACAAGGTCACTGAAATTGAATGACTGACCCAATACACCACTGAACACTTAAGTCAAAATTTAAGTTTGCTTTCTTGAATCTCATTAAGAAGCTGTACAACAGCTAACATAGGCATGGTTGTGGAACACTAGCTAACCACTCCTTATACTGAACTGCTGAATTCCACTGTTTAAGTAATAGCTCCTTACACCAATGCCACCTGTACATGTTCAGCCTAACTGAACTTACTTCTGATTTTCAGAACCACAGGTGAAACTCAAATTCCTCCCTCTAGTTTGGGTGTTATACTGAAATGGGTACTTTTCTACTTTTATGACTATATGAACATACATGAATGAATTTCCTCCATGAATGTTAAAGGGCCCTAGCAATGGAAATACAGAATATGAATGAACGCAATAATAATGAATTAAAAGCTTCTTTGGGTTATCTTTGATTTACCTAAGGCCAGATTTTTAGACCAATAAGTGAAGAATAAGCAGCATGTATGCCACTACTATGCTCTCTGAAGGATGTACAAAAACGTAAGCAGTACAGCCCTAATCATAAATGTACACCACTGTTAATATAACACTGCACACAAATTAAAGATGTACAATCTGGCTAGAACATAGAGTTGTAACAGTCCACTCTAAGTTTTATATGTGACTGCAAATACAACCTTTCTTTCTGAACTAATTTAGATCTAAACGTGCCAACTCTTCCAATTTATTAACTGGAGACAACAAAAAGAAGGCACAAGAACTTTTAAAACTGAGCCTATTAAAGAAAACCACACCAACTTCAGTGAATAGTATCTAAAAGAAAAGGTATAAAAGCTAAACTAAAAGCTGCCTTTTCAGTCCAAACTTGCCTTACCACACAAATATTTTTACCTATAGAATTATGCATTAAGTCTTTATATTCTCACTGCTAGGGATTATTGAAAAACAACTAGAAAACAGAAACATCTCTTCCAGGTACAGATCAGACTTGCTAGCGTAACTCAGCACTACACTCGCAAGCTTGATGACTCAAGTTTTACTGACTTGTGAGGTTAAAACACTGATAACACTGGATAAAAGAATGTAACAGTCCAACCTTATCACCGCAGAATCTGGGACCCAGAGTGAGAGTTCTGCCTGGTTTGTGGTTTGATGTTCACTGTTACAAAACATAGTTTTTTAAGTAGAAGAGTCTCTGTATCAGACACTATCCAGGTCAAGAACAATCATTTCCACGTGTCTCTCTTCGTTAGCGAATTCTGCTTTTGCAACCTACTGCTATATATGCTAAAGAGAAGATTTCCTTACCTGCTGCCCAAAACAAACCTTAATTTACTCTGATCTAGATCATGCAAAAGCTGTAAGTTACCATCCTTTGTTGCGCTGGAGCAGGAATATGCTATCAAATATCAGGTATCAAATATCACAATCAAGGAAATGCAAGAGCTGACACATGATGAATAAACAGGGCCAAGCCCACTTGGCAGCAGAATTACCATCCTATTAATAGCGATTTTACTCAGGATACTTCGTTTACAACCTTATAGCACGTCCATAAAATCCAGTGCCCAGGGCGGGCATAACACACAGGGGAAGGAAAAGCGCAGGCCTGAGGCTGAATTCACCCGGGGGGGGGGGGTTTACCAGCCCCCAACAGCCCCGAAGGTGCCCCGAAGCGCGGGCGGGGGGGGGGGGGGGCGGCACCGCCCCGACCCGCGGGAGCCGCAGCCCCGGCCGTGGCGGAGCGGGGCTGCCGCGGCCAGGCCGCGCCTCGCCCTCCCCACGGCCCGGCCCGGCCCGGCCGCCGCGGCGCCCCGCGGCCAAGCGCCGGCCGGCCCGCGCCTACCTCCTCCGCCTCCTTGCCCAGGGGGATGCCCATGGCCCGCAGGCCCGTCTGGAGCTCGGCGATGTCCACCCGCCCATCTTCGTTGAGGTCCAGCTTCCTGAAGAGGTTGGCGTAGCGCGAGTCGGCGTCCCTGCCGCCGTCGCAGGCGGCGGCGGGCAGCGCGAAGCCCCGCAGCAGCTGGAACATGGCGCGGCGACGGCGGCGGCGGCAGGCGGCGGGGCCGCAGAGCAGCGCGGGGCTCCCGCGGGCGGGGCGCGGCGGGGCGGGCGGGGCCGCGCGGCGCTGCCGACAACGCCCGCGGCCGCCAGAGGGAGGGGGACGCGAAGGGGGAGGGAGGGCGTGGCTCCGCGCCTCGGGGCGGGGGGCGGTGGCGGCAGCCGCGCCCGCGGGCGGGGAGCCCCGGGGCGGGCGCGAGCCGCCGCCCGCCTCGGCGACGGTTGGGATTTGAAATCGTGGGCGGTAACGGCCTGCGGGGGGGACGGACGGGCCGCTGAGGCGGGGCGCGGAGGGAAATGCGCCTGCAGCATCACTCTAAGCGGTCCCGGTGCAACTGGAGAAATAGCGGCATGTCTCGCTTTAGTGCGCTTTGCGGATACTGCGTTTTGTACAAACTGAAGGTGTGTGGCAACCCTGCGTCGAGCAAGTCTATCGGTGCCATTTTTCCCACAGCATGTGCTCACTTCGTGTCTCCGTGTCACATTTGGGTAATCCTCGCAATATTTCAAACTTTCTCGTTATTATCGTATCTGTTATGGTGATCTGTGAGCAGTGATCTTTCATGTTACTATTGTAATTGTTTGGGGGCGCCACGAACCGCACCCATACAGGACGGCGAACTAATCGGTAAACGTTGTGTGTGCTCTCACCGCTCCACCGACCGGCCGTTCCCCCGTCTCGCTCCCTCTCCTCAGGCCTCCCTAGGCCCTGAGACACAACAATATTGAAATCAGGGCAATTAATAACCCTACAATGGCCTCTAAGTGTTCAAGGGAAAGGAAGAGTCGCACATCTCTCACTTTAAATCAAAAGCTAGAAATGATGAAGCTGAGTGAGGAAGGCATGGCGAAAGCCGAGACGGCCCAAAAGCTTCGTCTCTTGCGCCAAACAGGTAGCCAAGTTGTGAATGCAAAGGAAAAGGTCTGGAAGGAAGTTCAAAGGGCTACTCCCGTGAACACCCGAATGATCAGAAAGCGAAACAGCCTTGTTGCTGATATGGAGAAAGTTTTAGTGGTCTGGACAGAAGATCAAACCAGCCACAACAGTCCCTTAAGCCAAAGCCTAACCCAGAGCAAGGCCCGAACTCTCCTCAACTCTATGAAGGCTGAGAGAGGTGAGGAGGCTGCAGAAGAAAAGCTTGAAGCTAGCAGAGGCTGGGTCATGAGGTTTAAGGAAAGAAGCCGTCTCCAGAACATACAAGTGCAAGGTGAAGCAGCACGCGCTGATGTAGAAGCTGCAGCAAGTTATCCAGAAGATCTAGCTAAGAGAATTGATGAAGGTGGCTACACTAAACAACAGATTTTCAATGCAGACGAAACAGCCTTATCTTGGAAGAAGATGCCATCTAGGCATCTCACAGCTAGAGAGAAGTCAAGGCCTGGCTTCAAAGCTTCAAAGGACAGGCTGACTCTCTTGTTGGGGGCTAATGCAGCTGGTGACTTTCAGTTGAAGCCAATGCTCATTTACCATTCCAAAAATCCCAGGACCCTTAAGAATTATGCAAAATCCACTCTGCCTCTGCTCTACAAATGGAACAACCAAGCCTGGACAACAGCACATCTGTTCACAACATGGTTTACCGAATATTTTAAGCCCACTGTCGAGACCTACTGCTCAGAAAAAAAGGTTCCTTTCAAAATATTACTGCGCATTGGCAGTGCACCTGGTCACCCAAGAGCTCTGATGGAGATGTACAATGAGATTCATGCTGTTTTCCTGCCTGCTAACACAACATCCATTCTGCAGCCCATGGATCAAGGAGGAACTTCGACTTTCAAGTCTTAAGATTTAAGAAATACATTTTGGAAGGCTATAGCTGCCATAGATAGTGATTCCTCTGATGGATCTGGGCAAAGTAAGTTGAAAGCCTTCTGGAAAGGATTCACCATTCTAGATGCCATTAAGAACATTTGTGATTCATGGGAGGAGGTCAAAATATCAACATTAGCAGGAGTTTGGAAGAAGTTGATTCCAACCCTCAGGGATGACTTGGAGGGGGGGGCGGGGGGGTCAAGACTTCAGTGGAGGAAGTAACTGCAGATGTGGCGGAAACAGCAAGAGAACTAGAACTGGAAGTGGAGCCTGAAGATGTGACTGAATTGCTGCAAACTCATGATAAAACTTTAACAAATGAGGAGTTGCTTCCTATGGATGAGCAAAGAAAGTGGTTTCTTGAGATGGAATCTACTCCTGGTGAAGATGCTGTGAACATTGTTGAAATGACAACACAGGATTTAGAATATGACAAACTTAGTTGATAAAGCAGCAGCAGGGTTTGAGAGGATTGACTCCACTTTTGAAAGAAGTTCTCTTGTGGGCAAAATGCTATCAGACAGCATTGCATGCTATAGAGAAATCATTTGTGAAAGGCAGAGTCAATCGATGCAGCAAACTTCATTTCTGTCTTATTTTAAGAAATTGCCACAGCCACCCCAACCTTCAGCAACCGCCACCCTGATCAGTCAGCAGCCATCAACATCGAGGCAAGACCCTCCATCAGCAAAAAGATTACAACTCGCTGAAGGTTCAGATGATGGTTAGCATTTTTTAAGCAATAAAGTATTTTTTTAATTAAGGTTTGTACTTTTTTTTTAGACATAATACTATTGCACACTTAACAGACTACAGTATAGTGTAAGCATAACTTTTATATGCACTAGGAAACCAAAAAATTTGTGCGACTCACTTTTATTGCGATATTTGCTTTATTGCGGTGGTCTGGAACCAACCCCGCAATATCTCCGAGGTATGCCTGTATCACTGCCATTGCAAGACACTTGAGCCCTCTTTTGGATGCTCACCAATGTGACTGGGATAAAAAAATAAGTCCAGAATTGAAGTTTTCTGAAGAACCACTAGAACGATCCAAAGAACAAGGCCAGGCTTTCAAAAAGAGCTTGGCTTGTTAAGCCTGCTAGAACACAGACTAAAAGAGGAAATGATTGCTTCATAAATAAATCAGTGGAGTAGACGTCAGAATGCAAAAGGAACTGCTTGAAGGACACAGCTGGTGTATGAACAAATGGACAGAAAACATCAGTAAGCTGTTCGTTAGGGAAAGGTTACTATCCATTCAAAGAATTGCAGTGAGAATTGTGATCGAATCTAGTCTTGCTTTCCAAATGCACATTCAGCAGTGTAAACCTGTAGAAAGTATGTCAGCCTTATTGTAGTAGGAACTTAGTGCTCAAAAAGTAATTAATAATTTAATAAAGCTGATGTGGTTCATTAGCTGACCATACAAAAGCTAATTTCTTATTGAAAAGTGTTACATAGTATTGAATAAGTAACCTCAAATATTTGAAGTCCATATGGCCGCATTATAGGTTCACAGAGCGGCAGAATAACTGAGGGTGAAAGGAACCTCAGGGGGTCTCCAGGCCAACCTCTTGCTCAAAGCAGGGCCAGCCATGAGAACAGACCAGGCTGCTCAGGGCTTTATCCAGTCCTGAAAACCTCCAAGGATGGAGGCAGCACAGCCTCCCTGGGCAACCCGCTCCACTGCCTCACTGTCCTCACAGGGACGACGTTTTTCCCTTAGATCCACTCTGTGCCTTTCTTGTTCCAACTTATGCCCATTGTCCCTCATCTTCCTACTACACCCCACTATGAGGAGCCTGGCTCCATCTTCTTTATTACCACACATATTGGGGGGGAACTGCTGTTAGATCCCCACAAAACCTTCTCTTCTCCAGGTTGAACAAGCTCAGTTTCCTCAGTCTCTCCAGCCCTCTGGGCCTCTGGCGGCCCTCTGCTGAAGGTTTCTCTCTCCTCCCCAGGTTATCAATGTCTTTCAGGTACTGGGGAGCCCAAAACTGCATGCAGTATCTAGATGCAGTATAACTTGTGCTGAGTAGAAGGGGATAATCACACCCCTGTCTATGGCTGTGCTCCTGTTAATACAGCCCGGGATGCTGCTAGCCTTCTGCTACCAGCCCGTGCTCAGCTCACTCTCCGCCAGGACCCCCAGGTCTTGCAGCAGGGCTCATCCCCAGCCTGCATCACTGCAAGCGTCATTCCTTCCCACGTGCAGGACTGTTTGTCCTGTCAGCCCATTCCTCCTGCCTGTCTCTGAATGGCAGCCCTGACGCAAACATATCAAGGGGTCCCCCCAGTTTGGGGTCAACTGCAATGTTGATGAGTACACTGTCACTTTTGCCTCCTCCAGGTCATTGATAAAGATGTTAAACAAGACCAATATAAAACCCTGTTACTTTGGTAGTACAGTTAACTTGTGTCTTGCAGTAGGCAGAATCTGAATGTCTTTTACTCCATTCTGGAGTAGTGAATGTGAATGTTGCTGAGGTCTCTGTATCCCAACAATGTAATACTACCAAGTAGTATAGTTTTTGGTTCCAGTTTCCAGTCTCGCACCATAATCCTTACATCTTTATATAAATAAAGAACATTAAGAGCAAGATCCCCCTTTTATAAATTACATGTTCTGATTAGTGATAATTATCTATACTAGCTATTGAATGTAATAAGTAGAAACATGAAATAAGTGGGAATGAAACAGTGCTGCCCTAAGTTCCCATTGCATACCACTATATGCTTCTAGTATCCAGTATTGCCATCATCTGAAGTCTTGATGAAATTACAGTTATTTTTTCTTATATATTGCATGAATATCATACTAAGTACCATACTTACATATTAACACTGTATATGACCTAAACCACTCAAAAGTGAACACTGGAACACCTGAAGCATACTTTTAAGTTGACCTCAGGCAGTTTTACCTTGTGTGTCAAGGTCATTCATATGTTCATAAACAACATAAGATACAACTGTGTGCAAGCACTCGCAGGAATCCATGAGCATTAGGCACTAGCATTTTCTTAGAAGCATAAAAACAAGCATTAAATTTTAGCAATTGCTTTTGGAGTCATTATGTATGCACACACACACATATATGTGCTTCATCAATTAAATGGAAGTATTACTTCAGTAACAATACATACAAGTTTGTGGGCTGATTGATCTGCTGTAAATTACCTGAAGTGTGGGTTGAAAGATATAATAATGGCTTTTAATTAAGTCAAAGGGGCTTATCAAATAATAAAAATACAGTAGTGTCTGATGAGGGATAGTTAAAATAGGAAGTGGCATAAATATCAAGACAAGAAAAGAATGTCAGTGGAACACTAACACTTTCTGCTAACTTTGTAGTTGTCATTTACACCTGTGAAAAGATAGTGTTAACAGTTCAAAATTAAAGGGAAAAGCAGATAAGAAGAACTCATTCTATTCCTGAAGCAGAAAGGAAGAAAAACTAGTTTTGGCAGGTTCAATTTGCATAAATGCATCATGCATAATATCTATACCATGTGTTACACTGTTAGGAGTTGTGTGGTAAAAGTAGGCCACAGAGAGCAGATAGGTGATAGAGCCTGATGGTTAGAAAATTCATATATACAGACAGATTCTGCTTTAACTTGTGTGTGTGGCAGAGGGTTTAAAGTACGAGTTGTATTTCCTTGGTCTAACTGTTTATATAAGATGTGAAGCAGCAGTGAAACACTCACTTTTCATGGAACGATTGCAGATTTGCACTGCTGTCACTAAAAATGGAGTAAGTAACATAGAGCTGTGCAGGAACTTTAACAAAGTGTTTTGACTGGCTCATACTGATGCAATAGGAACAGCAGGTTAAGTCTCAGGCATTATACGTATGTTGACAGATAAACTATTAGATATATAGCTGCGAGGAAACTATCGTCCTTATTTAAAGATGTAGACACTAATCAGGCCTAAGTGACATACTGCAGTGACATCTGAGGTAGTGACCACAAAACAGTCCCAGAGCTCTTGACACATTTACATCTCCAATAACCAAAGAGGCCTTCCCTATTATTATGAAGTTAGCACTACACTACCAAATTATTTCTTCCACAAATGGTCCTACATGACAGGTTTGGGGCAGGTATCATCCACAGGGCTCTTGTTTGTTAAAAAAAATTAGCTTGAGTAGTCCATCATCTTGCACTGCAATTTTTACCTTACTTGAAGGAATTACATAACCACAAAGGATATCTGTATGTCAAGAAATATCCTTTCCTTAGGATGTTTAAAATATATGTATATGTATTTAAAATAAACCATTTTGCATTCTTTAATAAATTTATATTATTTGTATTGAATACTATACAAGTTTATTCACTGTTAATATCAGTAATATGAAACATCTGGAAATATATACATCTATGTTACTAAAACAAGAGCTTTTAATAGTATATGTATCAATACATGTTTAAATTACATCAATACTATCCACTTAGGCTTTACAATATTTATAGCACTTCCTCTAAGAGGCTAGAAACTTAATATATTTTATTAATAGCCTGAAAGATAGAAGATAAATCAGCTAAATTGCATGATTCAGTGTCTGCTGTAGGTATTGTAGCTTTTTCCCTGAAGGAGAAGACACTTCATAATACTATTAAAATTATGAAAATTGCCTACTGCATGAGCCAAAAGTCATTCCTGGCCTAACTCCAGTGACTGCAGTGAAGCTGAGTAATTTTAAAATGATGAGATCAAATCCAGTTCTGGTACAGGGTTTAAAAAAAGAAAATTGTCAGTGAACTACACCCATCAATTATGTCACCTGAAGTAGCAATCTTCAGGACACATACAGGATGATACAATTACAAAACAAATGCAATAGGCATTTAGAAGGCAAAAATCAAAGATCAGTGGTTTTTTTTTTTTGTTTTGGGCTGAAATGAATACTTACTTCACTATTATATAGATTTAACTCTGTCTTAAACTATCAGCATAAAAGTGTGTTTAAAGCAAATATATGTTCTGGAATCTTATCTAATATGCTATGACAAATTCAGATTTTATTACTAATTTTCACATGATTTTCTTAACTGGTACCTGTCTTTTCTAACTTGTGGCATTGGACTGTTCTGGAGTGAAGAAGTTTTTTTAATTCAGAAAGATTAGTGATTTAATACAGATAAATATTGCCTACAAATTAAGAAATCATGGTTTAATAGTGTCAACATAGATTAAGCTGAGTAACCTTCAGCTGTGTTCTGACTTGGAAGACACGGATTTTCCTGGGACACATTGTGTCCTGTGACATTCCTGTGGCCATTTTGGAGGCACAGCACACCTTGTAGGACTGTGGCTATAAGCTGAGCTTTATTTACAACAAAGCTTTAAACAGCCATGCAGTATTAAGGTCCTAATCCTTCAGAGGGTAATCGGTGGGACTGCTCATGTCAGTTAATACTAAAAAGGTACATATCTATTTGGAGACCTGAAACTTCACCGTGTATTTCTTGAAAAGCAGAATTAGAAGTGTCATGGTTATGGCATTTACTACCCATATTCCATTTAGCTCCCACTGAGATTGCCTTTTTGTTTGATTATTTACAGTTTCAGATGTCCAAATAAATTTATTTATTGAGCAAGATAGTGTGCTTAGAACTGATTCCTGCTGGAAGCACTGATCCACATACAGGCTGTAGTCCAGACTATCATTGGAGCAGACCAGTGATCTATCTAGAGCCAAAGCAAGAAAGTGTTCCAAAGTTTTTCCTGACACTGCTGTTGCCAGGAAAAGGGCTACAAGTTGAAACAGGAGTGTCATGATGCAGCAAAAAGCAAATAGGCTAGCAGAGCAAAGGAACACAGGACATTTTAGTGCCCTGTCTCCATCACTGATATACACTGGTGTTTTAGAGGAGGATTTAAAAAGCCCAGAGACAAACATGGAACTATTTGTTCATAGAGGAAATTTCCTCTAAACTCCTACCACCTCACAACTGAAGTCTTATACTCCTCAGTAGGAGGGTAGACAGCCTTTGAGTTATTTGTTTTATCCTGATGTAACTGGGGTACTTTGAGAACACCGATTTTTTTTTTTTTTTTGAATCTTTGAGGCTTTGTACCTGCTTGAGTAATAAAGTTTCTTTAAAGATTTATGAAGTTCTCCCAAAATAAAGCTTCCTGAGCTTTAAACTTGCAGGAGAAGCTTTATGTCATTGACAATGCAGGGTTATTACATTACTGACAGTGTTTATCCTTTTTTGGAAAAAAAAAAAAGCCTCTCTCCTCTGCTATTTTGAGCATCTTTTGATTAAATATTCTAAGTATATTTAGAAATCCATACTTCTGATACCTTCAACTCCTTTTGATCAAGAAGGTTATACTCCATATAAGAGACTTTTCTTCAAACCTGATTTCAGAATATAAATATAGCTCCTGGGCAAAGTTTTTTGTTTTGTTTTAATTGTAAGGGCTGGATTTGAGTCAAAACCATCTGAAGTCATGGGGCAACCACCACCTCTTCATGTTAGTAGTTATTCTCTCAGGATACCAGGGCACAGCAAGAGCTGCTCCCAGGGAGAAGGGAGGCAGGAGCTGAGCTCCGCAACCCAGCCGGCAGGGCAGGGGCCCCCGCAGCCAGGGCTGCTACCACAGTACCTGAGCGAGGTGAGCAGGGCAGACCCAGGCAGCAGCTGGGGACAGCCGAGAACCCAGGCTGCCAGGCACATCCATGGTGATGAGGCAGGTCTAAGTCCAAGCTGGGAACTGGAGACAGTGACCAGCTCAGTGGTCACCAGGCAGGTCCAAGGTTGAGCTGGGCAGTCTGTCTGCAGGCAGGGCCCACAGCCAGGTACTAGCACACCTCCACTGCAGCACAGGCAGGCCCCAACCACCCCGGCTGAGCTTAAATGGATCCGCGGGCCCAGGCAGGGGTGTGGGTGGGAGCCCAGGTGGGGCTGGTCAGGGCCTTTAGGGCCTGTGCTGCACCCAGGCCCCTGACACAACTTGTCAGCTCTAGCTACTTAATGAGAAACTCGGTTATACAGGGGGTCTACTTGCATTAGAGACTGCTCGGAGAACGTATGCATCTATTTCATTACAATGAACTTTTTCTTTAATATATCTTAATCTATGGGCTTTAAAAACCTGTGAAGGTTGCTGCCCTACTTCCCTAGGCCAAGATTACCTTAGTTCTGATTTTCTTTAAGGTATTATAGGTATTAAGGTTGCACCAACTGTATTTATCAAATTTCTAAATAGAAATTCAGCAAAACTTTCAGGAGTCTTCTGTAAATAAAATGACCTATAATAAGCACCTAACCACCACAGCGTTTTCCTAATTCTCTTATTAGTAGAGCATCCATCTGACACCCAATCCCACTCTTCCTAGTTCTCTCAGATCTTAATACACAGGACCTGACCCCTTCCCAGCAGTATCTTTCATCAGCCTGAAACATCTGTTTTTAAGAAAGCTCTGGAAAGCTCTTTAGTTTTGGAAGAGAAGACCACCTCGATATATTTTGATACTAATCAGATATAACAAACGATACTTCTGTTCACTTCTGTTAGGTGCTGAAAGTCTTTCACATTCCATTTCATTTAACAGAGAGCTGATGAATACAGTACCCAAAGAGTAGCCTAGTATGGCAGATTTTAGCCTGTTGCAGTCTATTACAGGTTTTAGAGTAGATTAAATAAATGTTCTTGAGGGGGGAATTCCTAGGCCAAGGCCAGATTCCTTCGATCTCATCTAAAAGATGTCTTCATAACAACTTTACTCTAGTTTGTTTCTTTCAGATCAAGTGATGAGTTGACATTTGGGAGTTTTGGAGGGAATTTTTGTTAGGAAGAGAAACTGATGGTGGAGTCAGGATTACCGTTGCAATTCTTTTCACTGGAGAACTCCCTGTATAAATACTTTTTATGCCTGGGACATTGTAGGACACAAAGAGCAGGAGTAATTTCCTTCCAGGCACTTCAGCCTGAAGCTTTTTACCCTTTACTTCTTTTTTTCCAGGATCATGCTACAAGACAGTCCTTGGCTTTTTGGCTTACTTAGCTATGAACATCACTTGGGCTTGCAGTATTTCTTCAGGTAACTATTCCCTAAAAACACACCATTTTCCACATCTATCCTGACTGAAGGGTAACTGTTACATTCACAAACTTCAGCAAGATTGCAGGGGCTCAGCATCACACTGCATGTAATCTTACCAGTTCTCTTTCTTAACAGGCGAACAAACGGCCAGTTGTGGGAAGACATGCTGTGTGTTAGGGTTTTCCTAGGCAATGTTCTGTGAAGAGGAAACCAGTATGCTGAGAGCCATAGCCAAGACTTTGCTTTCTGTTTTAGTCTCCTGCAATGAGTTTTTGAGACAAAGCTGCTCCCTGGGAAGCAAATGCTGGTGTTGGACTATACATTATAAGAAACAACACCGCTTGTGTGCTGCTGTGATCATCTGTGTCACAGGACTGTTATTAAATCTAAACACACACGCATGCATTTCTCCTTCTCAGACTATGAACAAGACTGTGAACATCTGTTGCTTGTATCAAAGGGGAGCCAAAATGTAAACAGTTGTAAATTACAGACTGAACTGCTGTAAAAGACCCTGCTAAGGGTTCAACTACAGTAGAAGGAACCTGAATGTTTCAGAATTGAAATGTGAACATCTATTCTTCCAATAACATTTAAAAGGTGCTTAATTTTGTTAATGTTCTTTAAAATAATGCATTTAAAATATTTACTGTTAGCAAAATAATGGGCTTTCCTAATGGGACTGCACCCCACCACGCCGCAGGGACCCTGGGAAGCAGAGAGCTGCTGGAGGCACATTGCACAAGCTCAGCTACCTTAGGACCGAGGCCACGTCCCCGTTCCGGACACCAGCCACCGTGCTTGACAGCGGTGAGTCAAATTGCCATCATTAAGCCATCTTTCAGTGGGACCAGCCAACTCTTTCGTGAAATGACACGCGAGTATTTCAGCCTTTGCACAGCAGCGGCCCGGGTTTGGCAGCGCCCAGGAAGGGCTTCTGCCTTCGCCGCGGCCGCTGCAGGGCCCCGGCACGTTGCCTTCGGGCGTTCAGCCCGCGGCCCCGCGCAGCCCGCGGGCAGCTCGCGCTGCTGTACGGCCCGCAGCAGCGGTGCGCGGCTCCCTGCCCCTGCCCCTGCCGCTGCCGCGGGGCAGCGGCGGCCGGGCTTGGCGCGGAGGCGCTTCCCCGCCTCCCTCCCCGCCCGCGGGCAGCAGGCGGGGCGGAGGCGGAGGCGCAGGCGGTGGGTTGGGGAGGGAGGCGCCGGCTGCCATGTAAGCGCTGGCCGGGCGGCGGGGAGGCGGCGCCGCCGCTAGGGGCTGAGCCGGCAGCGGCGGGCGCTCCGGCCCCGTGCCGCTCCGTACTGCGCTGTGCCGTGCCGTGCCGTGCCGTGCCGCGCCGCGCCGGCGGCTGCCGCCCTCGCCCCGGGCATGGGAGCAGGGAGGCGGGTGCGCGGGGGAGCAGCTGCGCGGCGCTGACCGCGCCGTGGGGGCCCCGCCCGGGGAGCCCGTCCGGGCAGCCCGCGGCCCCCAGCCCATGGCCTTCATGATGATGAAGAAGAAGAAGTTCAAGTTCCGCGTGGAGCTGGAGCTGGACGAGCTCTCCTCCGTGCCCTTCGTCAACGGCATCCTCTTCTGCAAGGTGCGGCTGCTGGACGGCGGCAGCTTCAGCGGCGAGTCCTCCCGGTAGGTGCCTGCGGGGGGCGCGGGGGGCGCGGGGTCCGGCGGCGCCCCGTTCCCGCGGAGCCTGGCTCAAGCCTGCCCCCTCCGGAGAGCCGCGGCCCGCCGGGCAGCCGCGGCCGCGCAGCCTCCGCCGCCTCAGGTTGCGGGCGGCGCCGCGGGGGCCGCGGAGGGCTCGGTGCGCCTCAGCGGCGGCGGCGCGAGCCGGCGGTTTCCCGCCGCGGCGCGGAGGGCCGTTGGCGGCGACCGTTGGCGGCGCGGGAGGGGCGAGGCGCGGGGCCGGAGCCGCTGCCCGAGGACCCCGGTCCCCAGGGGCCGCCGGAGCTGCCGCGACATGTCCGGCCCGCGCCAGCACCCTGGTTCTCTTTTAGCCTCCGCCACGTTACCGGCGGCAGCGGTAGCGGAATAAACGTGGAGATACCTGTAGAGCACTGAAGTCGCACTGTTGTAAATAAACGTTAAGGCGCTCGAACACTAAACGGGAGGGGAAATAAATGCACGAGTAGATGAGGGATGTCACAGAGAAACTGGTCGCTCGTGCCGTCGTGTGTGGGAAGCACAGCTCGCCGACTGCGCGGAAGGAGCCCGCTCCTGGCCGCCGAGCGCGGCTCGAGTCGGCGCTGCCCGCTGCTGCCGCGACTCCTGCCACCGTCCGGCTTTGCTCTGCTGGACACTCGCTGGCGGCGGCTTGCTGGAGGGTGCTCGCGCTGGGCGTTAGCACAGCCCCCACATGGACCAGCAGCGTCCAGGCTCCTGCGTGTGGCCGCCTTACACGCTTGGCTGACATAATTCTGCCGCGCGAGAGCAGCGGCAGCCAGACGCGTTGTTTTTTGTCTGTCGTGCCTCAGCACCGCAGCTGTCACCGGTTGTGACCGTGGGCTCCTGGGTACCGGCAGTGCAGGGCAAACGGAGGGAAACTGGGGTTGGCTCCTTCCAGGCACCAAGCGGAGGCTGAATCCTGGCAGAAGAAGGGTATGTTGTGGCTTACAGGATCAGGCTTCAAGTATCCATTGAAGAGGGGAAGAAAAAACCTTCTATTACGTTGATTTGTGTTATATGGCTTATTATATTACTTTAACGTTAGTACCAAAATGATTGCTTACTGAAAAATGCTTCATAGGATTCTAGACAAATTGGTAACAAAAAAATCTATGACTATTCAGTTATCGTCTTACTAAAATATGTATTTCTATATAGCCCTTGCTAAATGGCCTGCTTTCATTTTCTGTAAATGAAAGTAATCAAAGGGAATAAAGAGCACCAAAATGGAATTCTGACCTAAAACCTCCTTATTTAACCATTATGTTGTACTGGTATGTATTAGTTTTTTCTCTGTAAGGTAGGAGTGTCCTGAGCACATCAGTGCTTGCTCTCATTCCAATTTTTTTTTTAAATAAAGTATTCTTCTTGTGAGTGACTTCTTCATCAGCAATAGATGACGATAATCATGACTTTAGGCACTAATGTCCCATTACTGTCCTAATGCAGATCTCACTGCCTTGAAGTCACTTTCATAGGCTGACATGCATCTTCTAGACTGTATCTCTATTTTAAATAAGTTAGATTTCAGCTGGGCTGATGGTTTTGATATTATAATCTTAGCCTTCTTTGCCTTGCTTGTTTATGATAAAAGCTTGACAGCATATGTGAATACCTCTAGCAATGTGAGTGTAAATGTGTGAGACATGAGATAGTGTGTGTACTTGGGAAGCTTCAGTGGAAGTGTGATGATGTCAAGCATTGTGCTGGAGTCAAAGAAGCTTTCAAATTCTTTTTTTTTTTTTCCTGGGGGGGGGGGTATGGCTTAAAAATAAGAATAGCAGTGAAACATATGCCGGTATCTTCAAGTCCCGGTAAATGTGACTGGTCTGTTCCTGCAGGACTCAAACGTGTTGAGGTTGCCTTGTAGGAGAGTAGAGAATTCCCCTGTGGTGATTCCTCAGTGCCAGTTTAGGGAGTGCCTTTCTTGTTGGCTTAAGAATTAACAGATGGATTTTCACAGGGGTGACTCAGCAAAGGTCTGAATAAATAAGGAAGAAATTAAGTTAACAGTGGACTGACAGCATTTGAAAACTTTTTAATGGCCATCACTTTCTAGTCACATGTATTTAATAGTTGCAATTTGAGCTGGTGGTCATATTCTAAAAGTAGTGAACTTTGTAGCATTATAAAATATGTTTTCTGAAACATGTGCTTGAGTTCTTCAAATAATATATATGAATTTATTCTAAAATACTGTATAAATACATGAAAAATTGACCATATCTCCCTTATAGCTTTTATTTTTGTTATTTGCTGGGGTCTGGTAAATTATATTTTTTCAGAGAAGAGGTAATGAGAATTAAGTTTTCAAGTTCTTACTGATATATACCAATGCCTTGCTACCTTTTGCCATCCAAAAAAAAAAAAAATCTTTTAAGAACAGTTATACTGACAAGCTGTAAAACAGCCTAACATTATTAGCATTTTCTCTCCAAAACCTATTCTTCAAGAAAGAAATTTTGTAAGAAGCCAGGCTGGCAGTAATGGAATATGTAGTGAATTGTAATGAAAACAGATTTGGGTAGTCTTATTTTCAACTATGTGTGGATCATACTGTATGAATGATAAAAGGCCCAGTCCTTCAAGCAACTCCATACCTACATCATCTCTCTGAATATTAAAGTGGGGCAAAAAAGAAGATAGGTAAGCTCAGGCTACTGAAAAATATTGTACGTGTACACCATGAAGGGACAGAAAATTATTCCAGGGCAGAAATTACACCTATGATTATTTTGTACAGAAAAAATTGTTATAAGGTATAGACTTGAATGAATACTATGCATATTTCTTCAGACTAGTTTAACGTGGTCATCGTTATGTTGGAAGTGTAGGCTGTCTGCAACTGCCCTCATTTGACTAGGCTGAAGAAATAACCGATAGGCCTCTAGAGTGGGTTACTGCTCATAGGCTGGGGTGTTGCTCAACCAATGGTAAAAGAAAGGAAGGGATGTGAGGAAATCACAAGAGTTTGGGGTTTTGGAAGATAAAGGCTCTTTGCTTTTAAAGATGGTACCTTCAAGGCTGTACTATTTAGACTTAGGCTACAGTAGTTGTAAGCCCTGTAGCTAGATTTTTAGCTTGACCACCCCCCCCCTTTAAAAGAAACAAACTAACTTTTTTTATTTCAGTGTTCTTATGATTGTAGTTTTCGGTTTGGTCATGTTCCTCTACATCCGAGATCTGATTTTTGATATTTTACACTTTTGATGTTTGTCTCTTCCTTTCTTTTACAAAACAACATTCAAAGCAATCAAGACTAAGAAGAAGCTGATTATGATCTATAGTTGCGTGACAAGAATATTGGTAGTGATGGGGTGGGGGAGAGGGCTGAAAACTGTAGCTTGTTCTTTATTACTTTTTCATTAAAACGTTTTTATCTTCCAGAAGTTTCCAGAGAGGTTCTTTAGAGACAACGAACTCCTGAGCTCTGACAGGCGATCTCAAACTCTGGCATTACTTGCACGAATATATTCTTATCCCTGACAGATAACAGGGTAGAATAAGTAGGTCTTCTGCTGTAGAATTTATGATTTCTTATCTTCCAGATGCTGAGTACTTCTTGCCTCCAGTGATGCTTGGTTGCCTTCTCGTCTGCTTAAAACTACATTTGCCTTTTGTGTCTCCAGCAAACAGTTTTTCTGCTTCACTGGATTCTTCAAATTGCTTTTTAATCATTGTTTGTCCCCTTGTTGATACTGCATTTTACAGGGAGGTTACTATCTCCTGATAGTAACACCGCTTAAACAGTTTTCTGTTTTTAAATAGAAACACTTGTTTTAAAAACATACCTGTCATGTGGAACTACTGTCCTTATTACTTTCATCTTCCCGCATGATGTATGAATCTTATTGACAGCCGACAGCCTTGGTAATGGGTAGCACTACTTTTAATTATTTTTCAGCTGTAACCTGGTTTGCGGTTGGAGAAACTGAAACACAGTAAGTTTTGAAGTGCTGTAAGGCAAATTGGTGGTAGGCTGAAAATCCTGACTTGCGATTTTGTAGCTGTTTTCAGATTCCTGAATGTCCATTAATTTTGTTTTTTTCAGTTGTGAAGAGCCTGCTGGTGATTGTTAAACAGCAGCTTTCAGGCCCTCTCCCCTCTGTAGGGAGAAAGGGGTAAGAAGGGGGAGTTCTGTAAACAAATTATAACATTCCTTTTTTTCATGTAGTTTCTTTGTAACTATTAAGGAAAGGCTGAAGATGTGCTGTAAAATAGGCTGAGTAGAAGGATTCAGAGAATATTCTTGAGGAAAGTAAGATGATATACAGGCATTGGTGTGGATATTCTAGACAGGGCTGAAAGGAAAGAGAACGAGAAGGCTAAAATATTAATAGCAGAGTTCATGGAGAAAGGCAGAAGAGTGATGGTATGGAAATAATAACAGAGATGAGGAGAACAAGTCTCTGAAATAGGTTGAAGGGAAATCAAAAAAGTAATATTAAAAAAAAAAAAGAAAACAGACCCGAAGAGGGGCTTTGTTGGCCACAGTAGTAGATAAGAAAATGTTTGTATGAATCATACTTTGCAGGGAATGTGACTGGTTATTACAGATATGAAAATGTCTCATTCTTGTGAGATTCCTGTTACTGTAACTGTGTAAGTACTTGTAAGAGAGGCAGCAGCAGCTAGCTTTTCAGGAAAAAAATCCTGAAAACAGATATATAATAGGCATCTATTAAAGTGAAAAAAATATATTAATGCATATGTCTGGTCTGTACATGCTTTGGTTTATACGGAGTGGGTGATTTTCCTTTGACTCCAGCACAGTACACAGAGGACTGTATTTTTTTGTCATCAAGATACACTTACCATCTGCAAGCACCATAGCCTGACCACCTTCATATTTTAAAGACTGTTTCTGTTCCTTTCATAGAATGATGGAATAAGTTAGGGCGGAAGGGGCTGCTGGAGGTCATGCAGACCAGTTTGCTGCTCAAAGCACGACCAACTTCAAAGGTAGATCAGGCAGCTCAGGGCCTTGTCTGTGTGAGCAACCTGTTCCCCTGCTTCACTGCTCTTACTGTGAACACTTGCTTTCCTTTTATCTTCTTGGAGTTTCTCTTGTTATTGCCTCTAGTCTTTGCTCTGCTCACCACTGAGAAGAGCCTGGCTCCATCTTTTTTGTAATTCCTCAGATGGCTGAAGACAGTGGTTAGATCCCCCTTCACCTCTTCAGATTGTAAAAATTCAGTTCTCCCAGCTTGTCCTCCTGCATCATGTGCTTCAGCCCCCACATCCCCCACTCCAGCCCCTCACCTCGCGCCTCCTGGACTTTATCAATGTCTCCTTGTACTGGAGGGGCTCAAAACTGGTCTCTGCTGCAGATACAGCTTGACAAATGCTTGCTACAGGGGAATAATTGCTTTCTTTGAAATGCTGGCTACAGTCTTGCTAAGTTTGCTCTTCATTGTGCTAATACCATTCTAGGTCTCTGCATTTGCTTTTAATCAACATTTTTTTCATTAATAAAAGTATTCCAAAGCAGCTCTATTTCCACATTATGATCAGTTTATACATATTTTGTACAAAACACTTGACATGAAATGTTGCTAGTTCAAATCTTTAACCTGGTTATTATGAGTAAAACACATTAAACAGGAAATGATTGCTCTGTAAAAATTTTGCATCTAGTATCAAAGGTACTTAATTGGAGAGTAGCGCACTGTAAACAAGTGGAGCTCTTCCTGCAGAGCCAGATGTTTGCTTAGTGCTGAAATTTGTGAGGCATTGAAGCTCTGTGTTTGTAAATGACTAGTTTTGTTTGCTTTTAGCAATGCTTAGGAAAAAAATCTCTTTGGAGGGAATGTGTGCTTTTATGGCTGAGGCATGAAGGAAATGTGGAATATTGAAGAAATGCAATTTACTTTTGTTTCTGAATGTTACAACTTTTTGTGTAAGCTTATTAATACAGTGTATGCTTTGGAGCTACTGTTCTGAGCCCTTAACTTCAACAAGGGATACTTTTTTTATATATATATGAAGAACCTGAATTTTTAGTGTTCTGGCTATTAAATAGGTGTTTAATTAGCCAACAGTTGTAAGTATAGCTTGGTATTCCAAAAGAGTTATATTGAATATTTTTGGTCCTTTGTAGTTTGCTGTTCTTTAAAGATCATGGGGTTGGTATTGGTAGGTGGATGGGCAGTGTGCAGTCAACAATTAAGGTATGCATATTGGATACATAAAATACATTTGAATAAGATTGGTGCTGGTATATTGGGTGCTAGAACCTTTTTACTTGTTTTAGAACAGTCATGATTTCTTTTTCTTCATATTTGTCTGTGTTTTTGTTTTACTTCCATTACTAACCTAGTAGAAAGGATTTTAGTTTAATTTGAAAGATCTTTCTATCGTTTACATTTTTTATGTTTGTGTGTACAGTAGAGACACTAAAAGAAAAAATGTTGTGCGTAAACCAGACTGTTTGGACACTTCAACTGCATGGGGCTAAACCAAACAAGGAGACTGTGTAGGAAGAGTGACTTTCTTCTGAGGATCTTACTGCCAAACTACTTGACATTTCCTGGGAGACTGAATAAGGGCGTTGTTCACAACTGAAATCTTACATTTGAAATTTAGTCAGTGTGAAATTGTCCCTCTAAAGAAAAAACACTTAATTTGTTAAAATGATGGTAACTTAAGCTATACTTTAGAATCAGTTTATCTGAAAATGTTTGTCTATTTTGCATCATTCTTGGCTAGGTCTTACTAATAGCATTCCTTTTTAAATTGCACTGAAGCACTACAACCTAGTACATATTTGAATGCATCTTAGCATCTAAGACACATTTTGATTCATAAACCAACTGTTTTTGCTTTGTATGTGGTAAAGTTACTGTGTGAGGCTCATAGGAAACTGACTCATAACGGAAAGCTTTCTCGTGCCCTGTAGCCTAGGCATAGTTGCCAAGAAGTTATCTGGGTTCATTTCCATAGTAACCAATCAATATAACTGTTTATTTTCTTTTTTTTTTCTTTTTCTTTTTTTCCTCCTAAAGGCCTTGGACATGAAATAAGAATCTCAAATTTAGATATGACTCTTAAAAGTTAAAGTTCTGTGTGCCTTATTTGCTTCTTTCAGCCTAAGGGGAATAAGTTATTGGTGCTTTTATTCACACAAAAATTACCATTAAAATATATGCTCATATATTGTATAATGGAATTACAAGGAGAACTGTTCTGGGGTGAGGGGTGCACATTGGTTACAACTGTCTTTTTGTATTGTTTTGCTGTTTAAAGCAAATTAAATGCAATGAAAGAAGCTGATGATACTTCATTGAGGTCCTTATGAAAAGGAAGTGATATTCTTGGTTTTGCTTTATTTTCTTTTTGCAAGAATTAGAGAATAAATATCTACAACTGATTAATCCTTTCAGATTAATTTTTACTCCTTTGTTTGCAAGAGAACTTAAAAGTCCGATAATCCTATTTAATATTTATTAAGTTAACTCTGCCTCAGGAAATCCTGACCTGTGATACAACCAGATTGAGAAGCACTTAAAATGTTGTCTGTTTTCCAGAAGTGTAGTGCTTTTTATGGTATCTTACTGTCTTGGACAATGATACATGCAGTAATATTGATATGTCTAAATTCAAGATCATAAAAGTTTTTAAGGACACTATTACATTTATCAAGCAGATGTTATTTACATTAATCTTGCATTTAGAAGTAGACATGCTGTGTTTAGTGTTCACTAAATTCTTTGATTACAATGTTAGTGATGTCTGGAATACTATAAAACTCTATAATGTAAAGCTGCTTTGAATGTAGTTTGCTGTAGCGGTGGAAGACTATTCTGAAAAGCAGAATCATAACCTGAGCCATAATACTGAGTTGTACAAAGATTTGAGTACATTATTTTTACCTTATGAGTTTACGGAAACATCCAGGAAATCACAAGCATTATTCATAGGAAAAAGTAATTATTACTTAGTAACTGCAAATGTTACAGCTGTAAAGAAACACTACAAGAACTTACTGATATGATGAACAGTAAGAGTGATTTTTGCTATTGGTAGTCCCAGTGGCATGGTGGGTGGTAAGGGAAGGCAATGACAACTGTCCTAGTTGTATGATGAGCAGATGCTACAGGAAGGGATTTTCTGACCTTTATGGGTGACAATGAAACACCTTCTAGTCTCGTAGCATCATTTTATAGCCTTCTAATGAATAGATTAAAATCTACATTGTTTCTAGTCTGAACTGTCTTTTTGGAAACTAGATTTGTTTTGCAGATATTATTGGATGTGTAGTAACACGTGAAAATGCAAGCTCCCTCTGGATTCTTGGTCATAGCTGATGTATCTTGCTCTGAGACTAAATATAGAATGGAGGAGGAGGTTAGGTCAAAGGATTGTTAAGAGTTCTTGCTTTTTAATAACGGTTTCTATAGTTGCATGCATTTTAGTATTATATAGATATTTCTAGTAAGATTCAATTTCAGTAATTCTTTTAAAGTCCAGCATAAGAGACAGCTACAGAAATAATTTAGTTTAGATGACAGTACATTTAATTATCCTATTACTTTAGGGTCTCTTTAATTATAGTGATGGGTGTTATAACTGAGATTCTTAGTCTTTGCTGAAACTAGATATAAAATTTGATCCTGGGATTGTGTGTGTGTGTGTGTGTGTGTGTGTGTGTGTTTGGATTTGGATTTGGGGGAGGATACTACAAGTGTGCCAGAATTTGCTGGTTTTGGTGAAAGAAAAACTTGACAAAGCCTATTGCTTAGTTTATCTGCACTTGATCACCTTCCCGCTCAGTCGTCTTAGTCTAACAAGCTCCCAGGTGTCAGGCTAACAACGGCCAGGGAAAGGGCATGAGCGAGAACCTGGTTGTTCAGTTGACCTGTGGCCTCAGCGCTCTCCAGAGAACTTCGGCGCTGTCTCATGAGACTCTTAGCGTTTGTGATCTGTCCTGATAGTACTATTGACAGAGAGAAGGACCAGAGCACTACAGTGAATTTAATGATTTAAGATAGCTAGATAAACACCCTTCCTCTATTTGAAGGGAAGAGTTGTAGCTAGACAGTTCATGAAAAAGGTTTTGGTGTTCTGTTTTTTGGGGTTCCTCTGCCTCCCCCCTGCTCATGGTAAAACTGTTTTTGATGTGGTGGTGGTTTTAGGAGAGAGGAGGACCTTTTATTTTTCCCTTGTCAAGATGAGCTCAAAATATGTTATTCAGAAACAAAGAAAAACTTTAAAAAAAATCAATTCTGGAGATACATTTCTAAGTCCATTTGAGTAAAGCTGGACCACTGTGATCTGCAGAAAAATTGAGCAAACTCAGGAGTTGCTCTGTCTGAGCATAGTGTATGAAACCTGCAAATATGCAGACCCAGATATCCATACAATCAGATGTCTTCTACTTGACAGTGGAGATCGAGCTGAGATCTAGTTGACTGTTTTCTTTACTTGAAAGATAAGCAACTGTCATAAGAAATACTATGATAGGTATTAAAGCACTCTAAGTGTAACAAATGCCAGCAGTTATCAAGTATCCCTTAAGGTTGTATGTTACTTGGCTTTCTTCTTGCTTGAGCCTCTTTCCAGTAGAGGGTGTAACTGTTTGTCTTATAAATTTGCCCCTTTTGAATTCTGATTCTGGATTTAAATAACTTGTATACTGGTAGTTTGGGATTATTTTTTTTTTCCAAAGCACAAGAAGGTTTGCATTAGGAAACATAATGGATAAAAGGTAGATCATGGCATACAGAGCCTGTTCCTTTTAGGTCACATGCTTGAATATGAGTCAGTCACGTATCATCAGAATCTGTTAGTCTGTTGTGGACATTAAACTGGCTCATTTTATGCAGGCCAGTTTATTCCTACCTTGGCAAGTCACTGTGCCAGCGAGTGCTGTAGATGTCAGTCTCACCAGCACAGCAAATCAGTGCCTGTGAGTGAGCCTTTTGATTTATAATATCTCTATATATGATAAACTTTCACTCCAGTTTGATTTAAGATGAAACATAGAAATCTACCTCCTGTTAAAGATGTCAGACAGTATCTTCAATAATAAGCTTCTGTAGAAAATTATTATAAAACATAGGAATCTAGTAGAAAAATGGAAGAGAAGGAAAAGAAGGATGAATATTGCTTAAATGTGAAGCCTGTATCTAAGTTATCAGAGTAGTAGAAGAAGTTATCACACTTTCTCCTTTGAATTCCAAAACTTAGGAATGTGGGACTGGAAAAAAGTTTTTGATCATCAAGACAGGTCCCCTGAATCACAGTCCTGTGTCCCCTCTAATTGACAAACTGAAATCTTTAAATACTCTTTGTTCCTACTTCTCCTATTTGAAGGCTGTTCTAGAAACTTGTATTGTGGGTAGAGACCCTTTAAACTGAATTTTTAAATGTGTTTCATTTATGCCATATTTTGGTCCCAACCACTTAACATTTAGCTTAAATAGTTTTTTGGTCTCTTCCGTGTTTAATTACTCAATGTACTTGGAGTTACCTTACCTCTTCTCAATCCTCATTTTGCTAGACAACATAAACCAAGTTCTCATTAATTCTTTCTTATAAGATACAAGAGTCCTGTAGTTGCCCTCTCTGTACCTGTTCATTCTGGAGTTAATTCACTTTCAGCTGGAGTTACCGAAATGTAAGAATGTGTTCCATTTCAGCTGTAAGCAGAAAGCACGCTGCCTTTTTTGCCTTTTTCTCAGCTGCATCATATTGTTGGCTTGTAAACTTCCTGTGATCAACAAATCCGTCTAGATATTAGTCTTTCTATGTTGCTTTCAAATGATGAGTTCCCAATATGTAGCTGAAACCCTTGTTTGCCCCAAGTGCATGACTTTATATCTGGTTGTTATACTTCATCTCCTTTGTATTGTTCCAGTCCTCAAATTTATTCACTTCTGCCTGTATGATGCTCCTTTTCTCTGTATTTGAAAAACTGCTTACCAAGGGTGACTCCTTGCACACACTCCAAAGCTTAGCAGCTTGGAAGAGCGGGCCGGGGAGCTATATCCAGGAAAACATCACTCTCCCTAGGCAAACCAGGGAAATCACGGTCTTGTTTATCTGTAAAAACATATGGCTGTTAAATTCTTCTGTAGGTCTAATATTATGTCCAATTCTTGAAACAGTTATTAGTCTTTCTACACGAAGAGAAGAATGAAGGATGGTTATTGAGGCTTCTGAACAGACTTTGCACGAAGTGATCATTCCACAAACAGTGGAACTGGTGTTTGTTCTAAAGCTGTCTGTCCTATTGCTTTTTATGGTCCCAAATGTATGTGCAACTGATATAAGTTCATCTTCTCTATTTGCAGGGAGGTAGTTCAGGCAAACTGTGTCCGCTGGAAGAAAAAGTTCTTATTTATGTGTAAAATCAGTGCCAGTGCCACAACAGGGATTCTGGATACTTGCATCTGCAGGGTGTCTGTACGGAAGGTAAGTAGCTTGTCTTCCCTCCTCTCCTTCCCCCACTGTTGCTTCACTTGTTCTGGCTTTATTTTTAAATGGCTGGTAGACTTCATAAAACAAATTCTAGCTGTTACCAGTCCAATATTCTTCTAGTCAAAATTTACATAGTAATTTTATTATTAATTGCCTTAGCTTGACTAATTCATGGGGTTTTTTTTACTGCTTTTATTAAAAAGTTTATTTATCCAGCAGGACAGCAAAGGAGCTGCTCATCAGTCATGGTAAAGTTAGCCCTTGATAGATATTTCTAGCAAGCAGCAGTAAGTTTAGAAACGTTGAATTGTGCTAGCATTTTTGTGTGCAGCACTTCCTACCACTAGGGCTAAACTGTGCAGAAGCCAAATTCTGGTCTGCTATCAGGCACTGCCCTCTTCTCACAAGGTGACAGTCTTCTGCTGGGGTGCACCAAGGACCTTATTAATACCGAGTTCTAAAGGACCACAGTACTAGCCTAGAAATGTGCTTTCAGCTGTTTTAAAACTACTTTTACTACTGTAGAAAATTATTATAAAACATAGGAATCTAGTAGAAAAATGGAAGAGAAGGAAAAGAAGGATGAATATTGCTTAAATGTGAAGCCTGTATCTAAGTTATCAGAGTAGTAGAAGAAGTTATCACACTTTCTCCTTTGAATTCCAAAACTTAGGAATGTGGGACTGGAAAAAAGCTTTTGATCATCAAGGCAGGTCCCTCGGCCTTGGTGAGGCCACATCTGGAGTACTGCATCCAGTTCTGGGCTCCCCAGTACAAGAGGGATGTGGCACTACTGGCGCAAGTCCAGCGAAGGGCTACAAAGATGATTAGGGGACTGGAGCATCTCTCCTATGAGGAAAGACTGAGAGAGCTGGGCCTGTTTAGCCTGGAGAAGAGAAGGCTGAGAGGAGATCTTATCAATGTGTACAAGTATCTCAAGGGAGGGTGTCAAGAGGATGGGGCCAGACTCTTTTCAGTGGTGCCCAGTGACAGGACGCAAGGCAACGGGCACAAACTGAAACACAGGCAGTTCCATCTGAACATGGGAAAAAACTTCTTCACTGTGAGGGTGACGGAGCACTGGCACAGGTTGCCCAGAGAGGTTGTGGAGTCTCCTTCTCTGGAGATATATTCAAAACCTGCCTGGACGCAATCCTGTGCAACGTGCTCTAGGTGACCCTGCTTGAGCAGGGGGGTTGGACTAGATGATCTCCAGAGGTCCCTGCCAACTTCAACCATTCTGTGATTCTGTGATTTACTATGTGTTTTCTTTTTTTGTTTTTTTTAAGTCAGTATTTTTAATGGTTGACTTACGTAATTACTAGTGTGTCTTTTTTTTCCCCCAGGAGTTAAAAGGAGGAAAGGCATATGCAAAGGTAAATAGAGATATACCTAATCTTGCCTATGAATTAGCTCATGTGTCTACTTCTAAAAATATGGAAAATCCTCCTTCCCCCCCTCCCTCCCTTGAGATTTAATTTGTAACTAAAAATACAGCTATGCAGAGTTTAACACTCAAAGCTTGTTTTCTGTTTTTTGCCTTGGGCCTCTCCCTGTAATGGGCATCATCTTATTCATATTGAGAGAAACTGCTGTTGACTGCCACTTAATACAGTGCATGCACCAGATGCTCTCATTCAGCAATATGCTTACTAACGTTTTTATTTTCTCTTAATAGCTGGGCTTTGCAGATCTAAACCTAGCAGAGTTTGCTGGATCGGGAAGTACCACTCGGCGCTGTTTACTGGAAGGTTATGATACCAAAAATACAAGGCAGGATAACTCCATTCTCAAAGTAATTTTTTTTCCTTTCTCATACTTTTACTAATAAAATAGAAAACAAGAAGTTATTGAACCAAAACCAACATGCTATTATCAAGCACTTAGTGAGATTTAAAACATGTTTGCTGAAAACTAGTTAGTGATATTTAGTGAAAATATCAGCCTTGTTTAAAGAGAATCAGAAAAATCTATAAAGTCTAAAATAGAATTTGTCCTACTCTTGGAAATCCAACTGGATAGCTGTAAAAGAAAAGTGTTCAAAAGGTGTTTCTAGTCTAACAAGAATGAAAAAAATGAATACTGAAGCACAATGAAGAAGTTAATACATTCATATAAATGTAGCAAGTTTTATCTTGAAAGCTTGGCAAATTCCTATGTAGCTCTAAGAGTGACTCTCTTAATTGGCTTGTTTATGTATAAATCGGCTTCAACACTGTTTTGTATCCTGGAACTTTATCTTTTCTATTTGATAGTAATCAGTGTAAAAAATTTGTGAGAATTGTTGGAAGAGAACCACCACGCTGTTCTCTCTCCTATTGGTCCAGGTAGATTAAAAAGTGTAATAATCTGTGTAAACCTGAAAATAATAGCATATGGCATGTTACAAGTAGATTTTAATTCTTGCCCTACTGAGACATTAGGATTAATTTATTGTACAATTGAGTATAATGTTTAGGCATGCACTTTCTACTTTGTTTAAGGCAATCATAGGCTTTGGCCAGAAAATTGTAAATTGATAGCTTTGACCCAGCCAGCAAGCCTTCTCAATGCATTGTTGTCTTATGGCATTATTTACCTTTTGTGGTTTATTTCTGATGTTAGCACAGCCAGTTCTTGTGTGCTGGCAGTTTGCTAAACACTCTTGGGAAACAAAGAACATACTTCAGCACCCACTGTTTCAAAAGAAATTCTGTTTGCGCTTAGATCTTTCATTTTGACTTCAGGGAAAAATAGAGACAGGAAATCTATCTTTAGTATTAATGATTGAAAGATTTTTTTTTCCCTTGAGCTATGTATCGTTTTACAGAATCTTGTAAGTGTAGCTATATAACAATATGTTCTTTTGTGGGGTTTGCATGTGTATTAAGATCAAAAATGTAAATTTTTGCATAAGCATGTTTATAATCTTGTACATATGTGATACCATTTTATTTCACTTAAATGTAAGATTTGTGGCAAGTATAATTTAGTGACATGACCATGTATCACAGACCTTTTTTTTTTTTCAGCTTCTTATAGTGCATTTTATTTTCTTGATTTGTAGGTTTTGATCAACATGCAGCTAATGTCTGGAGACCCATGTTTTAAAATGTAAGTTTGAAATCTGTGTGGGACAGTGTTTAATCCATGTTCAGAATTACGCTTCTAATTTGCATATAAAACTCTCCAATCTGACAACAATATTCAAGAAATAAGCACAAAAAAGAAATGGTAGCTTAATAATGGCTAACTTGGTAAAAATGCCAATAGAAATAGGGCAATTCTCATTCCTGCTAAATACTTATGCTTTGCTTGAAAATATATTAACTTGTACATTTGTAATGATGGGGGGGAATCAAATAAATGCTTAAGGGAAACACTGTTCCTGCAGCAAGTCTAAATACACATACTATGTCTGGGGTAATTTGACTAATGCCTGTGTTTGGAAAATGTACCGTTACAGTTTTTGGTCACACGTCTTAGATGATTTTAAAAGCCTTACTTAAAAAACAAAGTGTGATATGACTGGGTACAAGAGAAAGCACTTAGAAATTTTTCTGTAGCAAGGACATTATGCAACTCAATTAAGGCTAGAGGAGGTCACATCTGAGGTGGGAGGTAGCTAGTCATGAAAATACATTATATATATTCAAGGCCTCTTTGTCCTCCTTGTGCATAATCTGTAGCTAAGGAAATGTAATAGCTTTGCTAGAGAGAGTGTTAGCTTTTGTAACTAACCACAGGACAGAAAAATCCTGTAGTAGAAAAATGCAGATGTAAGAAACTGTTGCCTTCTTTCTAGACCATTCTAGACCAATAAGCCATTCTAGCCCATTTCTAGACCAATAAGCGTTTTGTTAGGAGGCCGACAAGCTGAGTGGGTGACTAAATTGTACAGTGCAATTGGCAGGCTTCCCAGTTCCAGAGAAGGCATGACTGTGGTGCTACCCCTGACTTAGCAATCCTTATCAGTACGAAGTGGAACTCTTACGTGGCATTTGTGTCATAAGAGGTATTTTATAATAACCTGAAAACCATTCAGTTAAAGGATAGGCTCAGGGACAGGTGAAATCTGCTTTCATGAATGCAGTGTGGAAAATCTCTCAATATGTGAAGACTGTAACAAAATATACCAGTATTAGCAGAATACAAATCTGAGACTCTTAATGCCACTGCTTTTATTTTATATATAAAGTGTACATACATATATATATATATATATATATATATATACACACACTTTAAGATGTGAAAAGTCTTCCATCTCTTAAAACTGGTAGGCTGGGTTGTTAAACGTGTGTGTGCTTTTCAGTTCTGTGTCATTGTTTTCTAATTCTGCAAGAAAGTAGACAGCAATTTTGTCTAGATCAGGTTTACATTTAAACAAACTTAGTTGTATTTTACTTGTAACAAGGTGTTTGAAGGGGGGGTTAGTTTTGATTAAATAATTCCTTAAAGATAAATTTAATCCTGAAGTTGTAGTTTAACTCACTTTTTTTCTTTGGTTCACTTCATTGACTATTATATCCTGAAATTAGCAGGAGACAGAATCAAAATGGGAGGAGGTATTTGGTATTTCTTCCCACATCATGTAATTAATTTGTGGAATTCCTTGCTATGACACACTGTGAATGCTAAAACTTGAGAACAGATTAAGAAAAATTAATGAAGGAAAAATTATGGAGGGCTGTTAAGTATGAAATATCATTTGTGGCTCAGGAAATACCTAAGCTACAGATGAGCAGATGCTGGGAGAGTACTCAGGAGACAGATTAATATTTGTGTGCCATATTCTCTTGGCACCTGTTGTTTGCTGCTGACAGACACAGGACGCACGGTTAGATGGACTTTTGGTCTGAGGCAGCATGCTTATTTTCATGTTAGCCCTTTCAAAAATAATCTGAGACAGAGGTGAGAGTTCTTTGGGGGGTGTGTATGTGTTTTTTTTTAATTAAGGAGAAGAAAAACTAACTGAAAAAACTGCTAGCTTCCCTCTTACTGTGTTGCAGTTTTACCTTTTTTACTGTAGGTTCTTAATTTTCCTTTTGTATTTTCAGACCTTATACTGGATCAAAGATTGTAAAGATAAAGTTGATAATGCTTACTTACAAATTGCTACACTAAAACACTTGTACTTCAGTAGGGATTCATTTTTTTGTATTCAAAAGGTTCTCACAAACTGAATTTAATTTAATCTTTTATCAGATGAATGTAAGCAATCAGCATCCCTAAGAATAAGCGAGCAGAGTGCCATAACAATCTCACGTAGGTTTATTCTGTAGCACTACACCTCTATTGAAGTCTTCCTTAAATAAAAAAAGACTAGGTGTTTAAAGTGATACCAGGCTGCAGCTCCAAGAAAAGCAGCACTGAGCACTGAGCGACTTCTGTGACTCGTAGGTTTTTGCTGGTTCGAGGTAGGTTCTGAGAAGACAATCAAGAACAACTGTTTTCTGTAGCAACTGTAGACTTTTGCATTACTGCTGGGGCCATATGCTTACCATGGTTTCTGAGGGGATCTGAGACCATGGTCCGCAGCAGCCTAACTCGGATGATTCCTAACTGCAAGAATTCTTCAAAGTCCTTTTGCACCACTAAAGGCCCTTATTCCTCTCCTCTTCTAACCCTTAAATAAGAGGAATAGAACAGTGTGAAATCTCATCCTGTGCTTACTGAACAAATAGTAAAAGGGTATTATCTGAAGTTGTTTGATAGGGCAAAGTTTTCTTTACCCCTGGTTACTGAGCACTCCTGGATTTACTTTGAGTCAGACCTACTAACACATAGGTGCTGTACGTCACTGGTACTGATGAACAGTTTCTCAAAGGCAATTAACTATTAGTCTTGTATGCTAATAAAACAGTATATTCTTGTTCTCCACTGGCTGGTACTTAAATAGTTGAAATCAATATTTAAATAGTTTTTAGCTCCCTGGGAAAAAAACTCTGACTGAAATTATTCAGTTGTGGCATTTTCTTCCAAACTGATGATATAACCATTTCCTGGAACATAAACTTTTGACACAAACACAACAAAAAAATTATCTAATCCAGATGTTTTTTGCAGAAGGAAAAAATAAGCCTTAAAACAATTCTCCAATCTGGAATCGGCAACATATTTTATGAAGTCTAGAAGGCTTGACACTTGGCCTGGGGTGACGTTCTTGAAAGCATTCAAGTCTTGCTTTTAAAAATGTTAGACATTTAAGTCACATAGGTATGTTTGCATAGGAAACTTCTAGGAGTGCTTGCTTCCCCCCCCCTTTACTTTCAAACTTAACATAAGAGGGTACATACTACTGTACAGACAGTGGCTAATTTAATATCAAATGCAAAAATGTCAACAAATACCACTTGTATGCAGAGTGACACAGTCTGTTCTAAAAGTCAAAATAACATAGAGAACAAAAAACGTAGGTAAAATTTTGAAAACTCTAACTTAGCTGTGATTTTACTGCTTGCAAGGGATGATTCCTTTCACTTTGCCATTTTCTAATCAAAGTAGTTTCTCTTGCACTAGCAAAACACTTAATTTTTTAAAACTCTTTAATATCCATTTGAATCTTACTATAAATTGAAACGAGCACTTAAGCTTTGTGGAAAAACTCTTTTAATATTGAACCAAACTTAAATGATGTGGTACGTGATGTTTTTTAATTTGCAGGAGGTAGAAGTTAGAGGGAATGCACGGAGTTGGTACCAGAGGCCCCTCTATTAGGAAGGAGGAGGCTTCAGCCCAGAATCTCCTTGTGTACTGTAGAAGAGATGGAAAAAAGCCAGGTTTACATCACCGTGCATAAGCCCAGTAGGCTAACTGCAGTTGTGGGGTTTGGTGTGGGTGTTCTTTTTGTTTGCTTGTTTTAATTTACCATCTTGTCATGTATTCAATGAAGTACTGAATTATATGCAATTTTAGCACATAAATTATCCTGTGATTCATATGCTTAAAAAAAAAAGAAGGAACAATTAAAACTCCAAAATGAACATACATCGCTCCACCAATCATCAAAAAGGAAAAGACTTTCCAAGGCTTTTCCCAGACTGCCCAGAAGCCTTCTAGAGGACTGTGGAAACTGCAAAATGTACCGAATCAATAGCTATAGCTTATTTTGAATGAGGGGTTAGGCAGTATGTTCCCAGACTAAAAAAAAGCTACAAGATTATTAACCCGAAGCACAATGTGTTATGCTTACTTACTTAGAAGAATCTGTACTGGTCATTTTGGAAGGATCACAGCAAAAATGCAGCAAATCTTAACTACCCTTTTACTACAGGCCTCCTTCCACAGCAACGTCTATAGCAGTTCCTGGAGAATCAGAATCTTTGCATGAAGACAGAAAAGGTGGAGAGAACTTGAAAGCAGTACATCAGGGAATGGCAGGTATGAAATAATGCTCTTAATTCTTTGCTAACTGGCTTCACAGCTTCAAGGAGATCTACAAAAACTTCTAAATATAAAGGGACGCTGATAGTTGGTCCACAAAGGGACCTTCTCTTAGTTTATTTGCTGAGATGTACTCTCCCAGATAACATCAGTGGAATCTCTCATTTAATTTTATAACACAGTTTACTTAGGGGAAAGAGAGAAATGGGCTTGATGGCCTGGCTTCTGTTTAATGTTTAAAAACTTTCCTTGTCTGTTAAGACAAATTTCTTGATTTGTTTTGGGTTTATATTTTGACTGAGCATTTGATTTGGCTCTTAATCTTCAATTTATGAATAGTGCTTTGGAGGATATGCATAAATTTGACTTAAGGCATTTAAACGTAATTTTTTTGAGAGGTAGGAGTTCTAAGTGTTGTTTAAAATTGAAGTAGTTACTCTGAAATGTAAATAATGAGGAAGAAAATCAATTACAACACTTTATTACATGTTGAAATTTTATTTTTACAAGCTCCAGGCTCTTACACATATTATTAATTCCTGCCCTAACCCTAATATAACTTGTCCTAACAGAGTTACTTTTTGTGAAATTTCAATTAGAAAACTTCTAGCACACCATTCTACTATGAAAAGCATAATAATCTCTTTAATATCTACAGTGTAGATGAACCTAGAACTATACTTCATATAAAGTTTTCCATGGCACTATTTTACTTTTTTTTTTTTTTTTGGAGAGAGCACTTATTCCTTAACATGCATTATGTTTTTTGCAGCACTTGCATCTTTGAAAGGTTCATTTTAAAAACAAAACAAAAAAATAGTGTCAAGTCCCTAATCACATTTGGGAAATGTGATATTTGAGTCTAATCAAAATTACAGGCAGAGTACGAATAATGCTGGTTTTAGCAACATTATCTTACTTGCACGTGTTGCAGATGTCTCGGCAAAGAGTGCCTCAGTCCCAGACGAACTTGGTGCATGTGGACATTCCAGAACATCGAGCTATGCAAGTCAGCAGTCAAAACTGTCAGGTAGCTGTTAGCAATTTTTCTACAAATTGTTCTTCTTATTAACTTCAAAAATTTTAGAACTGCAGAAAATAAGTATATTTTGTATGTTTAAGAGAAGTTTGAACTTCTGAAACTTTTTCCTAAGAGTTTCAGGTTTGGAGAGGGGTTTGTAAGAGGGGAACAAGTTGGGAGGGTAACTTCTTTCCCCTTAAAGCATAATTTATTACCTGTTTGGATGTGACACAGCTTTTTCCCTTAGCTTTGTCACACCAAGTAATGTCTGAGAGAGATTCTTACCTTTTGTGTGTGTAAAACCAACTAATTTATGAATGGAGGCTTGGTCAGCTCTAAAGCTTAAATGGAAGTAATGACACACCGAGTTATTGCATTTGTTAGAAAGCAAGAGTTATTTAGATTAAGAGAACAGACTTACTGGAGATTGATGTTGCCATCATTTATCACTGTATGTTGAACAGGATAGCAGGTAGCATTTAAGAGTGCTTGAATGGCAAACTATTAAGAAAAAAAAAAAAAATCCAGAAACTATGTATTGGGGGAAGGAGGCTTTTTAGTAATGGTTCTGCAGAAAAGCAGCTGGCTTCCCTCTATAGCCTTGAAACTTCAGTCACTACACAGAATATTTAGTAGTGAACCTGGAACTGCCCATGTACTCCAAATTGTATGTTTAGCTTTCAGTAGAGCTTAGCCATATGTAATAGGAAACAATAACAGAAGTTAATTGATTTAAAAAAATTTTTTTTTCTATGTAAGATCAAGAGAGAACAGATTCATGTTTTTTCCCCACGTGGGAGAAATCAAATTGGACAAACCAAAATTAAAGGATACATTGACTGAAGCTGATTTTTCCCATAGTGAAAAAGAACATAAAAAGTCACTGCCTTTAATAAAAATACTTCAATCTGTCATCTACTTCTACATGCAGGAAATGAGCAAAAAAATTAAAGGACTTGTTTATCCTGCACTTTTTTTAACAAGATAATGAAAAACATATCCAGTAACTGTGCTTGGTCATTCAAAAAAAAAGGGGGAAAGAATTTATAACAAAACCCCTTTCTTCCCTAAAAATGTAAAACAAAACATCTAGACTAGCAGATCCAAGCTAATTATAAAGTCATCTGAGAATAAAGAGAAAATGGCATGTGCTAGAATACAAAAAACTAAGTGAATTGCCTAGTTTGTGTATGCACATAACATTTGTAAGGCTTCTGAAGTCTCTTTTCAAGAAGTCAAAACACAAGTTCTGCTTTCAGGATGATAAAAGGTAAGTGATGACCTTGGCTGTCAACAGCAGACATAACCTAGCTCTCCCGTTTCCCAGCAGGATACAGTACGTGTCACTCTAGATCATCCAGTTTCTCTGAACTCTGCCACAGGAGAAACGCCTCAGTGGGTAGTACCTCAACGGGAATTGGAAGTATTCTAGAGCCATGTGAAGAGGGTGACCTAAAGGTAACGGAAATGAACTTTGATACATCTGTTAAAGATGAGTCCTCAGAAAAACTCTGCAGGTATGTTTAACTTGAAAGGCTTATCTAACAGAAGTAAAGTGTAATTTACTGTATCACTTCTCAGTGCTCTAAATATATTCATTTTTGCAGGCATCCTGTGAAGCAAGACTCTGTGGAGTCACAGCTGAAGAGGGTTGACGCTACCAGAGTTGACGCGGATGATATAGTTGAAAAAATACTCCAAAGTCAAGACTTCAGTTTAGATTCAAGTGCAGAAGGTATGGAGAGAAATAAGGAAACTTGAGGAAAGTTGATGCACATTACAGACCTTAAAGAGAATTCATTTTCTTCATAGTTCCAGTTGCTCGTGATCATAAGGAATATGTATCTGGATCACAAAATCTTCTACTTGATCCCATCTCCCAGAAGTTGAAAAGACAGACCCTTGCATGACTCCAGTAACTTTCCTAAAGGATTACTCTAAGTATGAAAAGAAAGAACACGGGCAAATCTACAAGAAATTTAGTTCCTCTAAGCTATAACGTGTGAAGTTCAGTTTCGCATTGCTTAAAATATTTGCATCAGAAAGAATCATTTACAAAATTGTTAGATTTTAAATAACTTAGTTTTAGTTAGGGCAATATTAAAGGAAGCTAACATATGTTAATTTGCTTCATTTTTAGAGGAAGGTTTAAGATTATTTGTGGGCCCTGGTGGAAGCACTTCTTTTGGAAGCCATCATCTACCTAACAGGTATGTAGCCTGAACAATTAATCCATGGGTATCATTAAACAAAAATGCACCTTATACAACAATTATTCTGTATATACCTTCTTAATCTTCAATTTTTCCATTCTGCATCATTTGAGGGACCAAAAAAAATAGATTGTCAGGTTTTAAGCCAGAACACATAGGTTAGTTCCCAAATCCAAACTGAGGTGCCACCATAAGCATTCTAACTTTTGGAAGTCCTGAAGAGTCTCAGTTCCAAAATCTTCAGGTACGAATAATGTTTTGGTATGGACATAGGAAATGGGTGCCAGTTTGAAATCTTAGCTTTATAGACTTACTATATTACTTTGGAACTGGAAGGAAGTGTAAAGTGACTTACCCATCCATCCTTATAGTACCAAACTCTTCTCTCTCCCTGATATCAAGCCTAACTTTCTTTCCTTTAGTTTTGCTCACAACTCCTTTTTGTTCCATAAGCTACGTTTTTCCTGTTTCAGTAGCTTGTTCATCTTTCACCTAGTTGTAGCCCTAAACACTCTGTTTTGATAATCTGCCTCAGACTATATTCATGTAATTGCCTTTGTTAGAACTGGACAGAGTTATTCTTCTTTAAAACCTCTTCAAATACTGTACAATATATGCCTTAAGCTGAATGTAGTCTTTTCAGACTAGCAAACATTATAAAAAGCTAAGAATACGCTCTAATACAAGGATTCTGCAGTTCAGTATAACTTAAGATTTTTTTTTCATTATCTCAAGAAATTAACATAGCAACTGTACTCTAATTTTGGCAAGTACCTCTGGAATTAGGTATGGAGAGAGTTGATCATCTGCTGACAGTAATAAAAACATTATACAAGCAAGCAATACTGATGGCTAAAAGATAAATCATTGGTTTATTTGCAGACTAGGCATGCTTATTTCTATCTCAGATGATGTGTATGGGTACAGAACACAATACAGTAGTATATGGAGACATCCAGTTTTAATTTAGTTACCAGAATGGTCCAGGCAGAATATATAATAGGTGTCTCTTACTAAACCAGAGCTTGCCCTCCTTTTTACACAGTGTTGCAAGTTGGCACATAAAATTTCCCACTATGCTCTGTCATATGGGGAAGGCAAATAGAGTTCTGTAACTGTGTGTTCACAATTTGATGTGAACAAAGGACCGCAAGACACTTTTCTTGTATCTTAGTGTAAGAGGACTAGCACTTATTGTTTTTAAGTCCCTTTCCATTTTTTTACTTATATAAAAAAAAAACTCTATTAGCTGAATATGTTAACGCTGATTTCTTTTGCCCTAAAGATAATGTTTAAGGAATTATAGAGAAGTCCAACAATAACTTCCTTTGCAGGTCTTAGTAACATTATTTATCATTCCTTGTATTTGACTGTATGTAACACAAAACCCTTTAATTCATTATGCTGTAGGTTATTCAATGGCATGATAACAGTGCACGTTTTCTAACCTTCAGACTTAGCTGTTCTGATGCAAGATTCTCACTCTTTTTCCAGTATACTCTATTGTTTTTCTGTGATACTCACTGTTTAACTTGCATTAAAATCAGAACTGAACTAACGTCTTTCAAACATTCTTTCAGAGTAGGATCTGGAGCATATGAACAAGTGGTGATAAAACGCTAGACTAGAAGAACTTGAACAGAAGAAAAAAGTTGGAGCTCCAGAGTGGATATGTCAGTTCTTGTCTGCTCTGTTATAAGAGTCGTGAAAGACAAGATGAACTGAATGCAAGGTAGCTGGGTGGGGGTGGGGGGGTCTTTTTTCTTTTTTAATTAATGGAATGCCTCTTGCTCATAGAGCTTCAAATCTTCTGTGGTATGAAGGCAATGTTTAGCCACGTATGCCTTGTGCAAGCACTTAAACTGTTTTTGTAAGCTTTACCTGATGTTAATGAATTACTTGCTTTGTAAGTTGTGTGAAACATCTTTGTGGAAGCATGATAAAGAGGTCCTATTTCAGTGTTTTATACAGGAGATCAATTACGATGATATGCTTTGTTTGTAACTTCTTTTCTAAAGAAGCCTTACCTTTAAGGAATCAGTCTTAAATGAACCCGAAGAAATTAATTGGACTTAATTTGATCCTACCTGCAATTTTAATCTTACAGCAGCTAATTCCTTCTATCAATCAGAATTAATATGAAGTAAAGATTATGGTCTCCCCAAAACAGCCCAACTATGATTTAAACATATCCAAAACATTCTCTTTAAAGTATTGAACATAACCTTATTGTACAGTAGAACAGTAGAGGTTAGCTTCAGATGCATTTTAAAAAAGCTACTACTTAATAAGTATCAACTATCCATTAATAGGTTGTGTTACTTCTAAATGAAGTCTAGAGGATTAAGCACATCAAAATGTGACACCTGGCTCTGTGTAAATGATAAAAGAAATGGGCTTCATCATCAAAATACCTAGGCACACTAATGTATTATCCAGAAAGCCATTTTGTCTCTGGGATTCTCAAGTCTGGAGTTTAAAGCTTCTTCCACAGAGCCTTGAGATGCAATGGATGGTACTGTTTAACAAACTAGTCAGTAACTTACACCACTATGAACTTTTATAGCTGAATCCTTCACAGCTGCTTAGTGCTTTGCTTGTATTTTGAAGGTGCCTTGAGGGAAGGGGAAGGTACAGGGAGGTTAAACTCTACTAAACAACTTAAGCTTTAAAAATAGACAAATATCTAAACTACTATAACTTACTAAGAGAAGCACTTTATTGTATACATTCTCTCAGCACTCTGAGAAAAGCTTTACTGTGCAACAGACCTGTCATTTCATGTCATTTCATTTATTTCTTCACCATCTGTCCATTATTACATTAAGGTAAATGTACTGTATTTAAATTTGCACAAATAGTTGACTGTGGCAGAAAAGATGAAAAATCTTTTAAGATTTCACTGAAGTACAAAAGAATCCATTTTGATAGGGATGTATGAGGTGAGACAGTTCTAATTCAGGCTTGGATCTGCTGTGTTTTAATTGTAAACTGCAGATACTTAATTTTGTTATCACTTATTGTATCAATAAGGCTTGAATTAAATAAAAATAGAAATAGTGTAGCCACAGAAGGCGCTGGAGGCTTCAAATCTTCTCAGACTGATGTCTGACATCCTGTTCAACAGATTTTATGTTTTCCATAAATTCATAGTATAGTTAAACTCCATTTTTATTTACATTTTAAAGGACATTTCAGAGTATGAAGTTTGAGTAATGTTATTGAGTATGATGAGTACCATAATTGAGAAATAGCTCATACTTAAATACTTTTATTTCCTACTGTTCATTATTATCTCTTTACTTTGGACTGTTCTAATAGGTTAAAAAGTATAAATACAAAGGTTGTATTTTAGCTGCTGTTAATTGTCTGCAAAGAAATATGTGCAAAAATATTTCCACTGTGTTAATGGGGCTAGAAATGTATGCTTGTATTACTTTTTTTAATAAAGTATTTAGATTTTTCTATTTCAAAGTCAAATGAGAGGTATTTTTATGAATTGGAAAACAGATATAACACTTTTACAAAGTGATCTAGGACCCAGTAACTGCCACTTCTGACTTTCCTATAAAATGCTCATTTTTATCATTGACTGCAAAGTTACTGATAGTAGAGCAAAGCTTAAAATTTTCTTCCCTCCCCTGAAATTCAGTAGAATATGTGTGCAAAATCTTTTTAGCCCTTTAGCCCATCACTAACCAGAGGGGAAAAAAGTAAAATATGCTAAAAATAATGTGGTGGTGAGAATGACCTATGGCTACAGCTGCCATTTCTCCCAAATTTCAGTTTTCTCTGCTCCATGAAGAAATACTAATAGAAGTTAGATGAATGGTTCTACATTGATCAGCTGCTCATTTTATTTTGTCTCCCCCCCCCCATCCTTCTACAAATACTAGTAATTCTTGGCTTCTGAGAATGTCAAAATTGAGTCATTCCATCTTCAATCTACTTCTGCTCGAAATACAGCAACTTGTTATACTACACTCTGATGTCTGCTCTTCCTAACAGAAGAGCAGTCACAAGGCTAGCTTATCTTGAAGGTAACCCAAGCTTCTTCACCTGATATAACGTTAGTTAAACAAAACTAAGGCAGCAATAGATGCCATTATCATTTTGTTCAAAAGAATCTTAGGATTTGTAAAGAACCTGAAAAAAAAAATTGTTCTAAAACATAAGTTTTTATTGCATAATGTCCAGCCTTTGGCTAAGATACTAAATTAATTACTGCCAACTGTTATTTTCCTTCAATGCCAATTACACAGCACCACTAATCAGCCTGTGTATAAAGAATGAAGGTTTTTATTGATGCCAGGTATTTAACCTCCTGTTATTACCTTGTTTGAGTTCTAAAGTTTAAAAGCATTTATGTAGTTGTGGTTTTTGTCCTCCATAGGAATTTTAAACAGAAAACACATAATAACTGCTAGTATTCTGCCGTTTCTCAAAGCATGAGTTTCCTATCCTGTTACAAAACTTGCACACACATAAAAAAATCCTACTTCAAGTCAAAAATGCATGAAACAAGTTATATTGCTTTCAGTACTCCTGAACATTGGTACACTTTTGACAAATCCGTCAAAAGCACATAACTAGTTAGGTGGTTGTGTACTGCACTACTTGGGGGGGGGGGGAGATACAGTTAAAGTATACTTTTAAAACATCGTACAAATATTTATGTAATTCCTAAGGGTGTTTCCATAGCCCAGATTTGTATTCTATGTTAAAATACACAGCTAATTGACATAGACTAGGCATTTTGTTTACTAGAAACCAATTATTTTCATGCCTTGGGAGATCCTTTAAATAGGAGGGAAGTTTACATGGGAATTCAGCTTTTAATAAAGCTGTATTCCAGTATTTTATTGTTCACACTTTGAGCTACAATTCTTTGAAGAGATTCCATAACTGTGCGTATTTTGTAAGTAAGTGGAATGTGACTTTCATATTTAGATGTGGTATTTTCTTTTCTGTAAACTGTTATAAATGTATCAGATTGTCATTTAGTAAACTGTTTGGGGTATGGTTTTGTTTTTACTTTAAGTACATAATGCAAAAGTCTCATGCATTCAATAAAGTCATGTCTTCAGCTTGGAATCTGTTTCTAAACAACTTTTTTTTTAATGCAAAGAAGGCAAATTTAATTTAAACCTTAGTAAAGTAAACTTCAGTTTCTCTATTTCTTTTCAAACTTTCCCTCTGCAGCTTATTAGACTTCATACCTAGTCTAAAGTATTAAATTGCATCATCAGTATGTAAGTTATATATGTCTCCTGGCTACAAAAACAAATATGTACCATTATCCAAAGAAATTAAAACAAGTATTAAAATGAACAAGTACTTAAACTAGTCTTAAGCTTATTTCTTTAATGCATAAGGGATATCATGAATTAGCTAGTTTAGTGCATGTTCTGGGAAGCAGATCTCCATTTTATTAGGGTATAGGAAACTAATAACTCCCATATGACTTCTCACTTAATATATAATGAGTCTTATCATGCAAATAAAAGTCAATTTTAAAGTTTCAGGCATATTAATGAATTAGTTATTTAACAGCCTCCCCTGTGTCTACAACTAACTGTACTTGGGAAAAGTAAGGTCACTGTGTATATAGTCCCTCCTCATCCAGCAACTGACAAAAAAGTTAATCCTTCTCAATTGAGTTTAATGACTTACAGTAGTTAAACTTTTCATATAGTATGCATAACTTCAAAAAATAAGGAGGTGTATTTGCAAAAAAAAACAAAAAAACCCCCCCCACACTTATGGTCTATGTATTTCCTTTCTCATCAGTGCACCCCCCTGCATTCAACACAGGTATAAAGAAGCTTTTTGGTATTGCAGTAAGTAAATAGCTGTTCTTCCATTGAAAATTCTAGGTTGGTGAAAATTGCAGATAATTACAGTACAAGCTACTGTTTTGGCACTCGGTTCAGTAATCAATTTATTGTGCAGTAGGGATTAAGAGTTTTTACTTTACCTCTAGAGCTGTGAAGCACCAGAACTTGCCTGCTATCACAGAACACTTAGGTGCACTTTGTGAACCTTCCGAGGTGGGACTACAACAACATACCGGCAAAGACTGGCATGGGGGAAAAATGGCTCTATAATTCTTGAAGCAAAACAAGTAATTCTGCCTTCTCCCCACCCAACTGGTCATTCCTGCCTGCTCTCCTCCCTTTACTCCTTGAACCAGCGCAAGCTTCTGTGACAAATAAGTTGACTCAATTCCCTGTATGGCCAAACAGCAGGATCTGCCAACAAGGAGGAGAAAGGCAAACATTTTCTCAATATATTTCTTGATGTTTCTGTGGGACAGATTAATTCAGTTTTGTTGCTTGCTTGTTAAAGACATGAAAGCATTAAGTAACATGTTTCTAAAAATAAATCAGAAGGGAAATCTGTAAACCCAAGTTAGCAAACAAAAAAAAGCTTTGCTCAAGCTCAGAGTTGCATGTACTAAAACTAAAATTGTTCATACACTTGTAGTCTTTTTAGTACCTCCTCTTATGAGCTGGTAATATTTCCCCAGTATCTTCATTTAAGTATATGCCAGCGTTACTGCATTTTATTTACAGGATGTTCCCAGTAATGCAGTACTGAACACGAACAGTTCAGTTTGTTTTGTATACCAGAAAGAAAATGCAATGAACTCTTTGCATAAAAATTATTCTGCCATTTCAGCAGCTCTTTTCCTGTTTCCTCTAGTCTCTTTCAATAGAAGAATCCCAACAGCTAATCGTTATGAGATGCACATAAACCAGCTGTAACTGAATGATCCAAATCGCATTTAGCAACCTAACGTTAACAAGCCTGGAACAGAGCCTAACACCATGGAAGCCCATGAAAGAAAGAACTGAAACAGAAGTTTCATATTAGCTCTAAGATCTATTCATTTGGGAAAGGTCTGGGGAGATGGACAATTAACTCCTCAGGCCTCCAAAAATTCAGGATTGCATTTCGTAGGACTCTGAATTAGGCAACTGTTTTTTTGTTTTATTAAATATAATCTGAGAGTGTATTTTTTAAATTTATTCACATATATATATATATTTTTTAAACTTACTTCACCTAAAATACTATCATCAAAATCATTCTGTTCAGCCATTCTGACCATATTAAATCCCTACTAGCTTGCTCATTAAGTATCAAGTTATATCCTTTATATTTAAGATACTGCACTGTATTTTTACCACATTGGCTTTCTTGTCCACCTTTTTTCCATGTGCTTTCTCCAATTCTCTGCTTTGGTTCAGATGCCACAAACAGTGTATGGAACTGTTTTCTTCGTCTGGACCTGTTATCATTCTACTTTTAAACTCTTCAAAACTAATAATTTGGCTATTTCCCAAAACTCGTCTCTCTTCTGATGCTCTTTATTCACTTTTGTACCTGATTAAACCCAAACAATTGCAAAAATAACTCAAATTACTTGTACTGATAATTTTTTTCTGCCAAATCAATAATCTTTCTTCCCCCCCCTCCACACACACATCCCCCAACAGTGCAATATTTATTCACATACCAGCATACAGCCTCATTAAGAAGATTTCCTAAAGGAATGAATGCAAGAAAGTTGAAGCAAACAAAATCCTTTCCAGCCCCAAATTCAGACTGTAAAGCAGCTGTGATTTCTATGGAATTAAATGCAGTTCCCAGAACAGTTTTACTCCTGTAAGAACACAGAAGTCAAAATCTTAGAGTAATTTTACAATTATTAGCCAGTTCAAAGCAAGTATAAATTGAGCAAGTAGTTATTAAGCTTCTTCATTTTTTCGCCAAATCCCCGTGACAGTCATAAATGATAATATTTCTTATTTCAGGATGTTTTATCAAAGGAAGTCAATGACAGATCCACTTTGTTTGGATTTTAAAATTTAGAACAACCTAAGGTTGATCTGTTTTGAGAAGTGTGCGCCATCTCCTGGTCAGTAATATTGTCACATGCAAGCTAAAACATTTAGTCTGCGTATACTTCCTTACAGCATCCTAGTTTGAAACATTGGATTGACCTTGGGCTGTTTTAAACTGGAAGTTTAAATGTGACACAATAAATACTGCCTTTATTCACAGATATGCGTAGAAATTTAATTAAATATTAGCTGAACACAGAATTGAAGGCAAATATTCCAGATCTGGAATCCTCCACCTTCCTTCCCCTCACTTTAAAATGATCAAGCTACAAAGTATACTAAATAAAAAAATATAAACAAGAGGAAATTACACGGGAAGTAAGAAGTACCATGGTCCAAAAATCTTCTAATTATACAAACCATGCAGTGAACAGCAGAGATATTTTCTAAGAAGAAACTAATGCAGCTGGACTCACTCTCAAAGTTATTATAGTCACAGTTATGCTTATTAGTGTCCAAAGAATATTTACCAATTTTGAATTTCACATATATTTTAAACATACAAGGTATGGCAGGTTGGTATCACAATGTTTAAAAATCATTCTAAATATTGCATTAAAAATAATTTCTAATAAGCCATTTCTATTTATTGTGGGAGAAAATTATCCCACAAAAGATATTATTAAGTGAGCATTTTTTAATCATTCTGTATGACAGAGCACTGCATATCATTCTTCTTTCTCTGAAGCTCAGAAACTGAGCCTGTTATAGATTAACCTTTCCTCAATTCAGAGAAATTTCCCTTTATGTCTGGTCTTTCACTTTAACCAATTCAAGCAAATTCCAGATATTCAGAAGGTAGAATACAGTCAGCCCTTACACAGACTTTTTATTTTTGGAAAGCTGTGAAACTTTCACGTTTCACAAACACGAAGTCAGTTTCTATAATAACTGCTCATTCAAAGCTGCCAAAGAAATTGTGAAATATATCTGGAGTGAGGCCTTTTAATTAACCATCTCTTTACTCTTAAGTACCACCTTGGGTAAGATAAAATTATGTATTTTGGGTATGAGAAGAAACTCAAGAAGTTGCAGTGTGTAACTGTACTGCACCTGTCAGAATATGCCAGTCCCGTGCACCCTTCAACATTTCAGTCTTCAGAAGTCAAGAGTCTAACATTTGCTTACTAAGCATCTACACATACAATTCAACTCTACTTAGAAAAGCAGCTATCTTGGCCAAGCCACTGCCAATAACACCCGTGCTTTTTATTTCTGCTGAATAAGTCTGCAAGAATTTTTGGACAATAACTGCACATGAAAAGGGAGAATTTTTCCAGATACTGTGGGGCCAGATTACCATTCACAATGACAGATTTTTTTCAAAAACAGAATAGTCAGAGATACTGCTTTCAAATTAAGTAAATTCAGCTTCCAGAGAGTTACAGCATGCAAGTTATTTCCCAAGCAGCAGTTAAGAAGAAACTGGAGAAAATAATTGTGGGAATCTACCCATTTCTGCTAACGTACATTCAAGGTCATGGTACTTTTCCTCATTATTGAATTTCCTGACCTTCAACCATCTGTGACATATTTCAGTTTATCTGGAACACTATTTAATTTTCTCCCAGACTGACTATGTGCTCATCTTGGAAACAGCATCTGCAAATTTTATTCTATTAAGAAAAAAATCTGCCCTAAACCTAAGTCTGACTCATATTATTCAGCATAACAATGTAGTTCTGTGTTCTCATCAACTACCCTTGGAGCTAACAAAAGATTACCAAGGAGAATCTAGTCATAACTACTACTACATTTTGCTTCTTCATGGGGATTAATGCCTTCATTTTTAACACCTGACACTCTTATTCTAAAAATCCTGTGGTTTTGAGTGATCTTTGCCAGAACCATTAATTTACCACTAAATGAGAGAGGTGCTAAGGGGTAAATACTGGAAGGTTTAACTATGAACGTAAGTGCCTTTTGCAGCTCTAGTTAGCATACAGAACCCACCAGGCTAGAGCTACAAAAAACAATACCTTCATTACTTTAAACTTTGTGTGAGAAATCTGCAATCTAATTCTCTTCCTCTTCATTTTCATGTTCAGTATTGACCATCACAGCAGAACCATCACTGCTCAGTGTGACCTTGCCAGTAATAAGTTTGCATAACTTGTCAAACGTGCCACAAAGTTGATTCACTTTGGGAAATGAAAAGATTTTTGTAAGAGGTATATAAACCACATTTCCATTGACAAATGGCTCCATGCTTCTTTCAACAGCCAGTTTTTCAGGATCTTCTGAAACACAGTTCTTTGAATGTTGGAATTTAGATTTTATCTCAGCAGGACTATCATTATACTCCTCATGTTCTGATTTTAAATGGGCCAGCAGACTTCGCTTAATGACCTGTGCTGTGAAAACAACTTCACTGACCACTGCATTCTGCAGGTACTTCTCATCTTTAAGACTTGGATACACTGCTTTGAAGACCTTTACGACATACAAGAACATATAAAACAATTATCATTATCATAGACTCATATCTCAACAACTATTTGTTCAAAAGAGCTTCTAAAATGTCAGTATATTTTTGGATTAAATTCTGTTTTGTTTTTGGCTTTAAACATTTTCAGATAACAGGAAAATTAGACAATATCACTGGATTATTATACATCACAACTACAATGGCAATTAGAAAAGTTAACAGAACTTCAGAAAGCAGGCTTATATCTGCAAGCTACACTTGAAGATCAGTCAGGTGAAGATCTGCAATTCTTTAATTTTTTTTTAGTCATTTTCTTATTTTCCATATTACTGATCATCAGCATCTGGTGACAGTCCCACAGCTACGTAGATTCTGAACTGCTTCCAAACTGTCATGAAGAAACTGTGGCTGTGACTATGCCTTTTACTCTGTTTTCAGAGTGAAACATAAAAACCTGCTCTTTCAGATGCAGAGAATGCTAAAAAATCCTGCCACATCAAAATCAATCAACTGTGGTATGTTCTACACTGAGCTATACTCCAAGGGGATTAAGAAAACTAGGCAGACAACCTCGTTCCCACTAGCTTACCAGGCAGTGCTTTATACCACCAACCCACTACCACTAGTCTATGACAATTCCATATTACTTTCCGATTAGATCTTAAAATCCATTCCCCTAAAATGGTTACTTAATAAAACAAAAATTAATTTGATAGCCCTGTTTTCATAAGAAACACGTAAGATATAACGGTTCTCTTGTTTAAACTCAAATGGTGTTAATGTCAAAACTATGTCCATGAGGACCCTGTGACAGAACATAATGAAAGCAATTTTTAATATGATATGTCAGGCACCTAGACACATTTCAAAGTTGATTTTTTGAGGACTAAAAAGCACTTCAGTATTCTGATAAAGACAGCAGCAAATAGGTGAGATTTCAAACATATAGAATGTCTTTATAGCTTAGAAACTACAAAAGATGTTCCTATAAATTAAAATGAATTTCATTTCAGGTCACAAGTAACTTAAAGATACATATATATTTTTAAACAAAGATGTGAAATATTAGAATATGCTCACTGAAACAAATAATTCAAGTCCTCATAAGATCAAAAAAACCCCAATATATTTGTCTTTTTGGATTATTACTTAATGCTCAGTTATCCCCGAAAAAAAAAAAGTTCTACGTGGCACTTAATTAGATGCATTAGACTTTGCCGTTGTGATGTATTGCAATATTCAGCACAGTACTTGACAAAAACGTTATCTAATGTTACCTAATTTTGGATCTACAACAGTCCTGACAGACTTGTCCCTACCAGTGCAAGAACATAGAACAAAACTGGGTCCCTGCACCCAAAGGTTCAATTAGAGGCAACTATATATCATAGTATCATAAAGTACTAAAATATTAAGATATTCAGTCCAAAAAAATTCATTTTTTGCATATTCCTACATACTATTTTTCAAAACTCTAACACAAAACTTTAGTGCTAAAAGGACTAAAAGCCAGAAAGCTTTAGCATGTGCCAGTGGAGAACAGGGTACTTGGCAAGATCCCACGCCTCTGCAGAAGTAGGAACTGGTTACCTAAAACCACCAAGGTTCGGGAATGGACTACACCACATGCTGCAGAGAAAGGCAGACCACACGGCACAGGCCCTGTCAGTCCAATTTCAGCCGAATGCCCACCTTCTGATAATATATCTGATGAGGCCGTGCAGTCCTTCAAAACATACATTCCCTGTTAGAAGTGCATTTTTTATTGTTTTTGTTTGTTTTAATGCATCTGGAACAGTCTGTATCAAGTGCCAACAACCTTAACAGCCACATGATAGAAAAGAACGATTACAGGAACGATTATATAAACAGTGTCACAGGATATCTGGAGGAAGGGAGAATTTTCATTCTAGGGATAACAGCACGTTAAAATAAGAATGGTTATACATATTGCTATTTAGCTAATTATCTAAAAGTTAAAGGCCTGTATATAATTAGAAACACATGGACTTAGTGCATGTTACAGAGCTAAGGCCCAGTAGCAAGAGTAGATTGCAATGGTAGTAAGAACACTTCACAGGCAGATTATAGACTATTTTTTTAAATCCTCCTGTAGAAAGGAAACAATACTTACAGTTTTGTAAGCTGCTTTGGTGGGTTTCTCAAAATGAACACTTTCACTGGTTTGGGAATATTTTCTTACAAACACACCTATTTGGGTACAAAACCCAACATGCTCCATTCCTGTTGGTGGGGGCCCTACGCCAGTAAATTCCACTGAGTAATCGTAGCATCTAGCAATACCTAGTGCCCTGAGAAAAACAACATAAGCTGATCATACTAAATACTCACCTTTTAATGTGATAAACACTCACTCTCTTAGAGAAGCAAGATCCTGACCCTGTGAATGCTCAAGCACAGTTTCTTTAATAGTATTGCTCGCATGCCAGAAGATAAGCATTGTCAAAATTTTTGCTGTATCACAGCTGCAATCGTATTCCTATCATGCCCTGAATCATTTAATATCAATAATTTAGGTAACCAAAAATTATTATTTCTAAAATATCTACATAGAATATACATATTCCCAGTTGCTTACTCACTGTCTTAAAAACATTCAAAAATGAACTGTGTACAAAAAATAGCAGTTTTAGAGCACAGAACTACTTAAGAAGAACCCCTAAAAACCCACACACCTCCCAAAAGCCACAAGAGACTAGCTCACGGGGGGGGGGGGGGGGTAAGGTTTGTTGTAAATGTAGAAAGAACAAAGTCCACCAGCTCAAGGTTACAACAATGTACATGGCATCTAGATGAAAAACGATCTTGTCGTACTGTAAAACCAGTACAAAATGAGTGATGGGACCAGGAAGCAGGGAAATAAAACGGCACTACCTACCTGCTGCATTCTCCATGAGGAAGTACCGATTGAATTTGTATCTTACTACTTTTAGAGAATATTGCAATACACATACTTCACAGCACAAATTTAAAGACCTTCTCATGCTTACAGCTCCAAAAATATCGTTCTTTGAGGGATCTCAATAGTTCTAATTCATACATATCTAAAAGTAGAATCTAAATTTACTTTAATTACTTTAAGTCATATAAATAGTCTCTCAGATATTCATTCTACCACGAATAATGCAGGCAGGTTTTAGTATTATTATTCAAGGCAATATTTGTTCTTCAACTTTTTCAAAGCTATCTACTTAACAATCACTGCATACTTCAAAAACTAAAGTCTATGGAAAAAACAACCTGATTTAAGGAGCAGATTTCCCAAGCTACAATTTCTGGCAAAAATTTGGCAATTGAAGTAAGGCATCATTTACTCTAAATCGTATTTTCTTCCACAACTGCCTGAAACTTCAATGTTCCCATGGGATATATATCCCATTCTTTCCTTTTGTTTTGATTACACCTGCTGATATTATAGGGAAACATACCTTGTGCAACCTCTGTCATGTTCATATGCTTTGCATCAAATCTTTTGTTGTGCTATGATCCACTATAATGTCCTTAAATTTATTCAATATGCTCTGCTGTTGCGAATATTTGATAAATTTGCTTGCATACTCTTACATAAAAGTCCAGAGTAACAGAGTGAGCACAGTTCCGAGGAGCTTATGAAGCATTTCTATAGCAGGATATTATGTTAAAAGGCTTATTTAATACTTTATACTTTTACTGTATAAACTATAATAAATATGCATAAAAAGGGAAAACAAAGCTTTTAAATATTTTTGCAGAGTAGTTACAATAAAAGCAAGCCAACTTAAAAGCATCATAAAATGCAAAACTCACGGAGTACACTTAACTATTTATATTATAATAGTAAAGAAATGTTTCATTAAATCAGTAGTTGTGAAACTCCACTGACACAAAACCACATAGAGAAACCATACTGAAAAATTATAGCTATCCCTTTCTCACATTACTTAACATTCAAAGCTGTCAGCATATGACGTTCAGTAAACTCACCAGCTTTGAAATTCTGCTCGGTTCCATTCAAATTTGTGGTCTGGATGCCTGAAAAATGTCACTCCTGGAAGTAACGGGTTAAATTCTGAGTTTGGAGTAGTTATCACAACCATGGTTGGAGCCATGAAACCAAACACCACTTCAGGAAACTTTTCCAGTTCTGATTCTTCCAGATGCTCTATTCTGTAAAGCATAAGTTTTCGTATGTCCTTAAAAACACCTTACTATAGTTTTTTAATCTTCACAACAACTAGTTAAATAAAAAAACAAAACAAAAAAAACCCACAGCCCCAAAGTCCTATCTGTACCTTGGAATTTTAAGCCTAGGTCTGCAATATTAGACTGGCAGTGCAGTTTTTTGTCTGAAAAGATTTTCTCTTGCATTTTGTTCTCTTTCATGCATATTCTTTTTTCCACCATGAGCTAGCACCACTAGAATTTCTTAGTATGATTAATTTGAGCACAAATTAGAAGGCACCACCTTCTGCTACTCTTCTGCTTGAAAGGGTCGATCAGGTCTGTATGGAGTAAGGACCTTACATTCTAAGTTCAACCCTTGTTAACTTGGTGAGTATTGCAACACTTAAGTACCATGCCAAAGAAAAAATACAGCAAGAAATGTGGAATTCTGATCTACTTATAAACATTCATAAGCAAGAGGCTAAAGAAAGATGTAGTATGTTGGCCCAATACTCACAATTCAATGCATGTTATCAAGTCAAAACCACACATGCAGGGATCTTTGTGAGCAACTGAGCCATGATGCAACGTAACAGTTAGAGATCTTTCAGCTGGTTGCAAATAATCACCAGGAAGAGGAGACAACCTATGCCTACAGAAGTATAAAAAAAAAGTGACATCAAATTTTGCATGCAACTGTACTAGCTGATGTCCTACTTTGATACTTTGTAAATCCCCTAAAAGTTGATTCTTTTAAAGGAAAAAAATAATTTCTAATGCAAACAAGCAAACTCTTTTTGTGAGTATCTACAATAGGACATAAAGAGCAGAGGAGTTAATCCAGCAGTTGTCCTTCATGTTTGGAAAAAACAAAACAAAAAAATCCCACTGTACTCTCAAGCCTCTCTGAAAGCAGAGGATGCTGTAAATTCTGATAGTAGCTCAACTCTAGAAACACAGTAAAACTCATTAAGACATGCTTTATAAGGTTTTTTGGAAGTTACTAGGCAAGCATATTAACCTAATTTTATTTTCTAAATAAAAAAGAATGAGAACTGAAATGTATGTAAAAATTTTATTCTGAAATATGGTATCAGATAAATAAAACATAAGAAACATTAAATTTAGTAAAAGTTCAATTTTCTTCATCATTGAGAAAGCACAAACAGCAATGTCAGAATCTATATCCTACAAGTTAAGTAAATGCATATTAATCAGCTTTCAAGAGATAAACTTTGGCATTCCTCACCAAACTGCCTCAGGATTGACAGATTATATAAATTTCAAATTTTAGAGCCTCCTCAGCCAGACATAAAAACATTGAGCTAACCTTACCATTTTAAAAAGGAAAACAAGAATGAAATCCACACCATGGTCACCGAAGGAGTGTTACATACACATTTTACAGAGATCAGCTTTGGATCCCATAGTACCGTCACATATGAGCATACACAGAACTAGTAATACCAGCGCCATACAATGCTTTAGCACCATCACAAACGTGGTGTGCTTCCCAGATGCACGCACCTTCCGAGGCTTTCCGCGCCCTAGACCTTTGCTGCATTAGGCAGCGTTATAGGCAACGACAGCCCACAGTCTCCCTAGTAAATCCGACACAGCTCATAATGTAGGCAGTCGCCCAGCAGTAGATAACTCTGCATTTAACCTTGTTTAGAAATTCTTGACAAGAATGATGTCACATTCCACTAGGTCAAGCCAAATACAAACCTTAAATAAACATAATAATGCAAGAGCTTACATTTTCTCCTTCATCACATTCTCACAGATATCTAACCCAGCTAACACTTCAATGCAGCTGCAGAATTTTAGCATCCAGAGAAGAGTACAGTCAGCACATCCCAAATCTGCCACCTGTAAATTAATAAAAAAAAATGTGTAGATGTAACAATGTTAATATTTCTAAGTAATTTTGAAGACTTTCATAAAACACATTCTATATTTTTACCAGAGTAACATTTTTATGACAAAGTAAAACATTTCACAATTGTAACTAAAATATACCGTTTCATGCAACAGGATAAGCGACTCTGAAAATTATTTTTAAAACATAACATAAAGGTCCTACAAGATATTCTGAAGGGGCTGACCTTTTATTATTACACATATAACCCAGTACATGTAGAACATTCTACTGACTCCAGAGAAGGTCTTCCACATGAAGGCATATTCCCTCAAATAACTTGAAATATCACTTTGACTGTTAAAGCTGTAGTAACTATGAATTTGCTGTAGGTGTACATTGACCACTGCTTTTCACTCGACTACTCTCCATGCCATGCAAAACACTGAGAATAGGCTCACCAGCAGCCAGGTAAGTAGCAAAGCATCTACATAAAAACAAGTTTACGGTCCCAATCTAATGTTTAGGTGGCTGAGGACATTCCGACCACAACATCGAATATATAATAGATACCTTTTATTATAAGCTTAAGAAGTAGTTGAGTAGAACCCCAAACAAACCGCACCCCAATTTTTTTTTTCCCCCTCAAGCTCTCTGGAAGTCAAAGTTGAAGCACACTGCTCAGTTCTGAACGTGGAAATCCTGAGTTGTTTCTCTTACTTACCCCTACCCTGTGGGTAACCAGAAAGCTCCATCCCCCTCACCCTCCCACCCCACAAAAGAAGTTTTACACCTTAAGACAGGACTTTCAATCCTTTAAATACAGATACAACACTCCTGAATATGTTCAATTTAAAAACAGATCAGAATGCCATGACCTCCTGGACTGGATTAGCAGTTACTAGCAGTATGAGTACGTGAGCACACAGCTGCTGCATTTCTCATCAATTGGTTGCACGCTTCCTAATACATGAAAATTAGTTTCACAGAGTTACACATTGAAGATAGTGTTAATTCTCAGCTTTCTGTGTTTTTGACAGAGGTGCTGGGGAGGCAATCACATTACAAAAGAGCAACCACTACACAGCACTCCTTAATTTATATTTCCAGAGTACTGAAAACAAGAGTGCTGGGATATTTGGCCAGGAGGGTGGTGAGTGGGGGGCAAACTTCAAGAAAGTGGTCACTTCTCACATGAGAACATCCATGTGAATGATGAGGTAATACTGATACTGTACAGGGAACTATAAACCCCAGAAAGCAAAGGGAATCTAAGTTAAAAGAAGGGAGAACCAAAAGCCATAAAACCCCCAAAACATAAATTAAAACCAGAATGCCACCTACTCTCCAGAACAGGGTATTTTTCTTGTTTATAACATTTTTCCCCTCTTCCTATCAGTTAACATTAATTATATGCACTGCTGAAAAACAAAACAGGATCACCAGCAATGTCTGCTGCAGCAATTTGGTTTTAACAATAGTTCCTTAAGTACTGTTGTTTGGTAACTATGTCATGAGATTATCTAGGCATTTCCTATGTTCCTGAGACACTTTATGCATTTCCTTTTTTTTTTTTTTTGTATGTAAAATGCAAAAAGACAAAACATACCAACCTTCTTAGGTTTGTATTTCCCCACTAAATCTTTGATGAACTGGTAACGTTGTTTGTACAATGGAGGTGTGAATTTAATCATTCCTGTAAACAGTTTTTCTTGAACGTTCTTATCCATAGTATTTTGATAACGCTAAAAAAAAAAATAAAAACCTTATTTTTTGGAATATTTTATAACATCTCAAATTACATAGTTTGCTATTTCTTGTGCTTTTCAACTCACAATTAAGCAGAGGTAGGCCTGACCTCACTTCTATTTAAGAGAACATCAAAAATGTAAGAAGCAAAATTGGGCCTCAGCTACTTCCCCCCCCCCCCCATTTATAATGATGTGAGTATCCTTTTTATAAAGCAATTATAAATCATATACAATTATAAAAAGCATACTTCCTAATTTTCGTCGCTCTCAGTTCAGCACACCCAGCGTTTACGCAGACTACCGCAGATCTCCCTTAGCTCTTCGAGCAAGCGCAGGAAAGCGACGCCGCATCCAAGTACTGCTGTCCTGCCCCTCACCTCTCACTTGCCCTGCCCTGTCCTGTCCTGTCTTGCCGCTCGGGTGACTTCGTAGCCGGATCGGCGTACGCACGGCCCCACGGCTCACCAGCTTCGGCAGAGCAACGAGCGCAGGGCAGGGTCCGGCTAACCGCCGCCGTTCAACAGGCGGCGCCATCCGCGCTGCCCCTGCGCACGGATGGCACGAGCGGCCCGCTGCGGGGCACAGGCCGCTCTCCGCCTGCCCCGGCGCGGGGCACAGGCCGCTCTCCGCCTGCCCCGGCGCGGGGCACAGGCCGCTCTCCGCCTGCCCCGCAGCGGCGCCGGGCGGCCGCGCTGCCTCGCCGCCCTCTCGCCTGGGGCCGCCATTTCCTCCCCCTGCCCCCGCCCGCCTCGCCACCGCCAGCCTTTCCCCCGCGTCTCCCTCCATCTCCTCCCGCCGCCGCCGCTGCGGGGCAGCCCCCTCCCCGCCTCGGGGGGCGGCCGGGGGGGCACGGGCGGCCCCCGGCGCAGCCGCAGCGGGCGCCGAGGGGAAGGTCGCAGCTCTCTCGGGGCGGCGGCGAAAGCCGGGGGCTCCCGGGGCTCCGGCCTCCCGCCCGCCCGCGCCGCCCCGAGGGACGTCCTGCAGTGTGAGCCTCGCACCAGCACGCCCCTGCTGTGACTGATTGCCCTGCCGGCGCCAGCCTCCTTGCGTGCAGTCAAAGGGGGCTTTTGTGCCTCCCTAACCTTAGCACTACAAAAATTAGTAAAAAACGTTGGTACTCATGCCACTTCTTTGTACTGTCAGACAGGATCTGGGATGATTCAGCACAGTTCTCATGTCTGAAAATGTATTATTCTCTGTGGGGCGAATTTACACTATTACCGCTGGTCGTGACATGAAGTAAAAGAGCTGTGAGGAGGAGGAGTGAGGTACAGACTACAAAAAGGAAAAATAATGTTTTTGCAAGATTTCATTAAGTGTTCTTCACACAGGGGAGGAGGGGAAGATTTGTCTTTCAAAGCCACCAGCAGAAGAGGATGACAAAGTAGGCAGCTTTTCAGATTTACAGTGAAAGTGGAAAGGAAAGCTCAACTCCAAATTTCCCGTTGCTTTTTCTATTAACAAGTACGTAAAGTGTTTTGCTAATCATAAGATGGGACTGCTATATAGCAAGTAGCATAATGCTTGCAGTTTGTTTTGTATGCCTATGACTTAAAGGAAGGAGGGAGGATTCTGGTGGCAGTGGTGATGGAGAACATGTAAGTGTAAATTGTCCTAAAAATAGGATCAATACATTTCCTGATGTATCTTCCATATATGGATTATACATCTCATAAAGATTTATCAATTTAGAAAGTCTAATTTAATTGTTTTCAGAACATTTGTTAATTAAATTATAATTCAGTGTTCTTTATTTAGTTTTCAGAAAATACCAGAAATTAATATGCTGATACCTGCCTATGGTGCCTTAAAATCAAGTTTTGGCTAGCACTGTAAGCTTCACAGGATGTGGCCCAGACAGAGCATACGCAGTCAGCAGCAGGTTAGCTATGTTGTTTACTCCATAGCTAGCAAATGCATGCAAGCGTGCTTGCAAACTGAAAGTCAAATCAGTCTTTCAGCTGTCTCATATTATTGCAATTCTGTTATGTTTGAGCTTCTTTCTTTTTCAGGTTTTGGAATACAATAGCATTTATCTCATCTTCTTCTTTGTATTCATTTTTGTTTCTGAGTGGTAGAAATAGGGAATGGTCTTGCACAATTTTACATGTTTTTCTTCGGTTGTAATCAAAGGCATTATGTAGCAAAAGAATATGTAAGGCTGCTTAAGAGATTCTATTCCCAAGCACAGTTTGGATTGCGAACATTTCTTTTTTTTTTTTAATAGGTGTTGCAATATTATAAATTTATTTTAAAGTATATACAAAACCTGGTCAATTATTTTTAATAGGATTTCCCCCCGTCAAAAATTAAAGAACTGTACAACCAAATTTGGCCATGCACAAGCATTCTATTTGTCTAGGGAATAATTCTCATAAAGTCTCTTTGACTGGTCCAGTAAATTGATTTTATCTTTTACTTAGGTTTTGCTTTTTATCTCAGTTAGAGTTTGCTTTTCTAAGGGCATGAATTGACTAACTTGTGTGAAACAAAATAACCTTATGCTAGGTTGGTGCTCATGACTCCTGGTGGAGGCTCTTTGTTTTATAATTCAGTTTCTTTTTGGCAGTTGATTCGTTATTTAACCTTGAATTCAGTATTTCTGTATTGATTAGACTATATACAAACTGTGCATAATACTTTCACACCTCAGACAAATATTAAAAAGTTTGTTAATAAAAATCCTGCATTTCTTGGCTTAATAATACCATAGATTCTGGTATACTGTAAAATTCTACTCATAATTCAGTATGATATTTTAAGAACAAAAAATATGTAGGGAGGAACAGTAGTGAAGTTCTAGTATTTAGCAAAAGTAACTCCATAACACGTTGTGAATTTGCACAATTTTGATATAGCTTGCAAGCCCTCACCCCCAAAAGTATCACTGTTCATGAAACCTTCTTCAGAATTATCAGTTTTATGTTAATTCTGGACTCGCAAAGCATATCATCACTAAAATATCTTTCTCAATTGTTCCATGTTAGATAATGAAAATGGGTTGGAGATGGGAACTTGTGAAGATTGTCAGTGTGAAAGAGGTGGTGAGCACTATTAACAGTTTTAATCTGATAACTTGCTTTGACGACTCTAGTGTATTTGATCTCTTTTTCTTGCTACAAAAAGGTTCTGAAAAATTCCTCTGATTACTCCATATTACATCAGATAAAATTTGTTTGTATTACTCCCTCATTGCAAAAAGATAAATTCCTCTGATTTACTCTGTCCAAAGTGTTTATGTTATGCAGTGGTATACTTACCTAGCCAGCAGTCTCAGGAAAGCATAGAATAATTAAAGTTGGAAGGGACCACCAGAGGTTATCCAGTCCAACCCACTGCTCAAAGCAGGTCTAATTCAATCGTTTTTTTCAGGGAACTTCAGTTCAAAGATATTTTTCACATTACAATCTGCAATTTCAAACAGAATATTCAAGGTTTATTCAGTTTAATAAGCCCTCAAATTAAGGGAGTTATTCTTAGAGATTCTTATTACTTTTATACAGTATAGAAAGCAACAAATTACATAAGTATACTGAAATAAAAGTACTCCACACTAGAAAATCATGAATGAAGAAATCCTAAATTGCTGAAACTTATTTCTTACTTCAGTAATTGGGATGAAAACGAGAAAAACAGATGCATGCCATTCTTGTACTTTCCCGTTAAAGTTGAGATGCATATAATTGAATGTGATCGCTAAAGAAATCTAATGCAGCAACACTGCCAAAAGACACTACACCGCACTGACATTTGAAAGGAAAATACATACAGCAATACTGCTCAATCTGTAATTCAGGAGCCAACAACCATTCCTCTCAAACAAGATTCAGAGCATGTTTAATGACTAAATGCTACCACCTTTCTCCCCAGCTTCAACTTATAGATTAGGCCTGTTCTAGAAAAATTATAAATTAATTTGTGTGAATGGGAAGTGAGGTTAGGCTCTTACACCCAAATTGCCATCATCTTTTTTGTATAATTGTATATAGTTCCTTACTGTTTTGTGAGTCAAAAATTGCCTTTTGATTGATTGCTTTTGTTTTGTCTCTGATTCTGTATGAAGACCAGCTGGGATGCCTGAGGGAAGAAAATCTAATCTGGGACAAATGGTTGCACTTATACCAAAGGCCTCAGCATCACCAGCAAAGAGGGAATGCCTAAGAAGTAGGAAAATGCTATCTTATACAGAGGAAAGACATTGAGTTACTAGAACATATTAACTAAATATTCTAACAGGAAAAGATAAATGCGTGAATAACAATTCGGATAATAGAAATGATAACAGAAACACAGGATGTCTTGAAGTGATTATTCAACAAAAATGAGAGAGGTACTCAAAGAACTGAGTTCTCAACAACAAAAAGCACACAGCTTCAAAGAAAAATTACTACTCTATTACTTTTACTTTAAAAGGTAGTTGAATTAGCCAAATCACGTAAGCCATATGACAAGGCTGTAACTCAGAAGAACGTTTTTGCTATGATGACAAAATGAGAAGAAAATATGTATACAAAGCTCTAGAGGCATCTCTAAAAGCCCTCTTTGAGATTTGTAATCTATTGGGACAGACTGTCTGATTAAAAAAACAAGACACTTCGATATGAAACTGCTCCATAGCAAACTGTCCCAAAATAGGTTTACTTTATTGCTTTAGGATGCTTTTTTAGAATTAATTTTGTGATTTGTTCTTTTAATTTCATGTAAGATTAAGTGGATATTACTGCTGATGTGTTGAGGGTCAAGACTGTAGCATGCTGTAGTATAGAATTAATGTTCTCATTCTGTGGACATCCTTGGAAGTCAGATGACATGGGAAGAGTAGGCCAAGAGGAGGCTGGTAAAGCTATTCCTAGAAAACATAGGCGTGAAAGCAGAGACTAGATAGTAGAACAGGCAGTTTAGAGAAACTGTTAACTGTCAGAGTCCTGGTAAGAATGTCTTTTTGCTTTAGTAGGAGCACTGCCTTAAGGTATATTAAAGGGCCAGAATAAAGAAGATGAATAACTGTCTCCTAGGTGTTCAAAGGTCAATGTGTAATGAAAATGAAGAAATACTCTACTGTTATGTCTATTTATTTCCTTGTTTTTGAATTAAAATTTAAATTAGTTTTAAACAGCATTATGTAGAGATGTTATTTTCCATGCTTCCATATAAATGTATCCCTCCACCTGTTTCCTGAAAAGCTGAGTAATGTGGAACCGTTCTGTTTATGAAACTAAATTAATTTTGTTCTACTATGCAGACTGCAGTCATTTCAGTGGAATTTAGTTGATTTTGTTGCACAGTCATTTGATGTTTATAATCTCTGCAATTCTCCCATTCTAAATCTTGCATTGTCTCCCCTTTGTACTTCAGGTTAAAACTTGACATTGAAATATGTAACTAGTTTTTTCACTTTTTCAGAAACATGTAATTCAAAAACTATTGGAAACGTGTGAATAGTAAGACTTAAATGTAACTTGAAAATTCAAGGTCAGTTCACCTATCAGATGTATTTCAGTCAAAACTGGATTATTTTCTTTTCTCTCTTTCTTGTAACCATTTAAAAATAGAAAGTTATTTTCTTGAATGCAGCTGTTTGTTGTGTTTTGTTCTCTTTTGAGTGCATTCAGCTGAAAAGGCTCTGATGTATCCTGGGCACGCCACCTCCACGCACACCTCAACGGACATTCCCGGGCACGCCGCCTCCACGCACACCTCAACGGACATTCCCGGGCATGCCGCCTCCACGCACACCTCAACGGACATCCCTGGGCACGCTGCCTCCACGCACACCTCAACGGACATTCCCGGGCACGCTGCCTCCACGCACACCTCAACGGACATCCCTGGGCACACCGCCTCCACGCACACCTCAACGGACATCCCTGGGCACGCCACCTCCACGCACACCTCAAGGGACATCCCTGGGCACGCCACCTCCACGCACACCTCAACGGACATCCCTGGGCACGCCACCTCCACGCACACCTCAACGGACATTCCCGGGCACGCCGCCTCCACGCACACCTCAACGGACATTCCTGGGCACGCCGCCTCCACTCACACCTCAACGGACATTCCCGGGCACGCCGCCTCCACGCACACCTCAAGGGACATCCCTGGGCACGCCGCCTCCACGCACACCTCAACGGACATCCCTGGGCACGCCACCTCCACGCACACCTCAACGGACATCCCTGGGCACGCCGCCTCCACGCACACCTCAACGGACATTCCCGGGCACGCCGCCTCCACACACACCTCAACGGACATTCCCGGGCACGCCGCCTCCACGCACACCTCAAGGGACATCCCTGGGCACGCCACCTCCACGCACACCTCAACGGACATTCCCGGGCACGCCACCTCCACGCACACCTCAACGGACATCCCTGGGCACGCCGCCTCCACGCACACCTCAACGGACATCCCTGGGCACGCCACCTCCACGCACACCTCAACGGACATTCCCGGGCACGCTGCCTCCACGCACACCTCAACGGACATCCCTGGGCACGCCATCTCCGCACACAATGGACATCCCTGGGCACGCCGCCTCCACGCACACCTCAACGGACCTCCCCGCACGCGGAACAGGTGCGTCGTTATTTCTTAGCTTCTCAAGTTTACCCAGACGAGGAGCCCGGCTCCCCGGCTGCACCCCCGCCTCGCTACCAGCGACCACAGGGGTGCCGCTAGCCGAGCAGCCCGCGAAGCGCCCGGTTCCGCGCCGTTTAGCGGCGCAGGCGGCCGCGGCAGCCCGGCTCCGCGGCGCTGGCAGCGATTCGCCTCAGGGCCCGGCCCTGAGCGCTCTGCGTCGCTAGGCGCCGCCCCGGGCGGAGGTGAGCCTTAGGCGGGGGAAACGCAGCTTTTTTCGGCTAGGGGCGGCTCAGAAGCGAGAGGTGCCAGTGAGAGGGGCGGCTCCCGCCTCCCTCGCTCTCTGAGGCGCCGGCGGTGCGGCGCGCGCGGCCGCGCGAAGGCGCTGAGGGCGGGGGGAAGGGAAGGGGGGACGCGCCCTCCTCTCCCGTCCCCTCCCCCCGCCCTGGCGCGGGCCGCGCTCCCCCCGCGGGGATTGGTCGGCGCGGGCCCGGAAGGCGAAACCGTCACTTCCGCAGTATCCGCCATCTTGTTCGCAGTTGGCGGAGGCAGCGCCCGGCTCGGCAGCTCGTGTTGTGGTGTAGCGCGGCCGCCCGTCCGCCTTGCAGGCCTCGTGCCGCCACCCCTCCCCGGCGCCCTGAGCCGCCATGGCCAACAACAGCCCCGCTGTAGGCGCCGGTAACTGCCAGGGGCAGCAGGCGGCCCAGCACCAGGCCGGCTGCGTGCCGCCGGCCCAACAGCAGCTGCAGAGCGGAGCCCCCAAGCCGGCGGCCTCAGGCAAGCAGGGCAACGTGCTGCCGCTTTGGGGGAACGAGAAGACCATGAACCTCAACCCCATGATTCTCACCAACATCCTCTCGTCGCCCTACTTCAAGGTGCAGCTCTACGAACTCAAGACGTACCATGAGGTGGTGGACGAGATCTACTTCAAGGTGAGCCCATGGGCCGCGCCCTGGGCACCAGGGACTTCTCGGGGCCGTTCTGGCGCCTGCCCCGAGCCTCTCTGCGGCCGCGGTTTTTGAAGGGGGGAGACTTTCATTGCGGCCTACGGATTCTCTCTGAGTTCCTGGACCCTACCCTTTATCCTGTGCTAAGGGATAGGAGGAACTCTTTTTTTTTTTTTTTTCTTGCTTGATCCAGAGAGTTTAAGGTGCATTCTTCTTTCTCTGATGAAGTAAAGGTGTTTTATATAAGATTTAGAACTACGGAGTTTCAACTTAGTTCTGAAGTGGACAGCCTGAGTCAGGGCGGTGGGGATGAAATGGCCGTCTAAGGATTGCTGTTCCCTTAGCCGGAGAGAGTGGGGAGGGGACCGATCTGCATCACACTTCTAGAGGCAAACAGCCCTTGCTACCTCGAAGTTGCTAGCACACTGTATTGTTGTTGTGCAAAAGGTGTGATGGTGACAGTAGGTTTCAACAGGAGTTCGCATATGGTCTTCTTCCTCAGAGATTAAGGAACCCCTCCATCAAAAACTAGTTCGTTGTAGTGCTGCTCTTGGCATTAGGTTGGATGTGCTGGGAAGATAACTTAAAATATCAGTGCACCTATGTCTCAGTTCTTGTTTTGTTAGCAGGATTGAATCAGTTTTGCAGCGAGGCTTCTACCAAGCCAGTCTCCCAGGTGGAGGTATGCATAATTAATGCTCATCAACACAGCTGCATTCTTTGTTCTGATAATGTGAGCAAAACTTAGATGATTCGGGCTGCTATCTTCAGTCAGCAGGTTAGAGGTTATTGAGATAGTTTTCTGAGGTGGGTTGATTCTGTTTGACAATGCTGTTTTGTCACTGAGTAGATTTCAATATACTTAAAAAAAAAAAAAAAGTGGCCTTTTCAACTGATTTAACCAGGGCAAGTTAAGTTACTTAAAGTGCACTATTATTGTGAAAAACAACTCCACAGAAGCATTTTGAGATTTTGGGCATTAGTTTACTACAAAATAATAATGTTTTTTCTCTAAATGACAGCCCTTCTCTGCCTTCAGTCTGTCATTTAGAATGGACTACTTATTCTCCTAATCCTTACAGTAACATAATTTTGGATAAAACTTCAGTTAACATACCACTTGCTGCATGTGAGGTAGAAATAATCGCTTCTGAGAACAGTACTGCGAATGCTCAAGAAGTTGTAGGACCGATCATGTTCTGTCTGACTATCAGAATGCAATCAGAAGCAAGGCTTATTTTTGCCAATGAAGTCAAGAGGTGAAAATTTGATAAAAGAAACATATTTGCAGAAAATTTGAGTAAATAGTTTTAAATGGACACTTTCAGACTTAGAAATATTTGACATGATTTATCTTATTTTATTGGTAGAGCTCAACTACAATAGTTGAAATAGTTTTGTCTGCTTGTCTTAAAAGTGTTTAATTCTGTAAATAGCTTAATCTTAAACTGGAGAAAAACTTTGACTAATCCTATGTAAATAAATCTTATTTAGTGAATTTTTCAGTTATTTTGGCTAGAAACTGCAATTTAAAGAGAAAACTCAGACTCTTCCTTATTCATGTATAATAGATGTGAGGGAGAAGACGGCATGATGGTTAAGGCATTTGTTGGTATTCAGGAGATTTTAATTCTGTTCCTGTTTTAAGATTCCTGAATAATGTTGAACAATTGCTGATCATATTTTTTCTTTTAATGAGCATAGTATCCACCACAGTAGTTGTATTTTCAGAAGAGCTTGTCTTTGTTTTGGGTACCAAAATATATGGCTTGTTCTAAAAATGTCAGGATGTTGGGGCAGGAGTCTCAGGAAAAATGGCCTTAAGTCACACAGGCTACCAATAGGGACCATCAGTGAAAATCTAGATTCCGTATGGATGTGTAAATTAATTCACTTGGAGAATTGGTCTCATGTTTATCTGTTTCAGTTCTGTATCTGCAAAGTGGGTGACTTCCTCTTCCTCTATCCCTGATCTTACAACATTGTGCCTGTGCTCAATTTCATTTATTCTGAATGCTTCCAATAAGTTAAGCACATGCAACAATCTTTGCAAGATCAAGACTTAAAATGATAAGCTTTTTGAAATGAATATTGTCTTCTGTTTTGTTTTTTAAATCTGTCAAAAACGGCTTGTTCGTTTTGATTGTGGCCAATAAACATAACTGTAGTTTGAAGACTACCATGGTGATAAAGTGTCATCCTTAATTTTTTAACTGAAAAGTACATGTCCTGTGCAAGGAAAAACCATAAACAGATGGATGTGCAATATTATTTACCTCATATTTCTGAACTTCTCATGTGATGCTAATAGTATGGGAGGACATACTGGAATTCTGAATTCCATAGTACTGATATCTGTCATCTTCCCATTATGGTAAGATAGCAACAGTCAAAAAAAAGTTTAGTCACTTTGAATATTAGTAAGTCTCTGATTTCACGTGATTGTGTATGTAATTAATTTTGTGTCATATACTATTAAATTATTTTATTTTCTAAACTGCAGTGCAGCTTGGTTATAAGCTCTTACTTATCTTCAATCAGCATAACACCACTGTATTTTTTGTCTTGTTTTTAATTATTTTTAAAGGTTTTTTTTCCCTCTTTTCCTTTTTTTGGTGGAAATATACTTGCCCATTAATGTAGATGTTACTTCTTTGGATTTCACTACTTTTATGTAGCTTGGGCGGTTTTATGGTTCTTAACTTGCTTAAGATTCTTATTGTCAAATATAAGGAATGAAACTGGTTAGCTATGTTCTTGCAGTCATCTCTTCAGTGTCTGAGTGCATCTGAAAAGATTTGGATTGGGCACTCCTAGTACTTAGGAGACCATTTTATCTCAGAGCATTGTTGCAGTCTACAAAAAAACCCACCGGCTTTTTAGATTAAAATATTATATTTTATAGATGTCTTTTTTCCTAAATCTAGGTAATACTCAAATCTCTTGCTAATCTCACTGCATAAATGAGATTTATGAATATGAAACTGTAGACTGCTTTGTGTAGTTGTCATCAGCAGGTATCGCTAAACTTGTTAAGAGACAGTATAAATACAGGTAATTGTATAGTCACCACTGAAAAAAATAACAATAAGTTTTAGTCATAAAATATTTGAACTTGGAGTATATAACAAGTATAGTTGATTGTTTTGGCTGTTTTAAGTTTCACCCATGATTTTGTTTATCATTTTTTCTAATGTTATGGATGAAAAAGCCAAATGCTTTACTTTATTGACGAAGCAGACCTGTGCTTGAATTTGTCAGGAAAAGACAAGCTGTTTAAGACTGATACAGGAAATCTATTGTTTGAATTTGTTTTATTTGGGCAGTTAAATTTTATGGAGGTTATAATTGTCATTGTGTTTTTGTTTGTTTGTTCCTTCTTTCCTTCCCCCACCTCTTTTTAGGTTACACATGTTGAACCATGGGAAAAGGGGAGTAGAAAAACAGCAGGCCAGACAGGGATGTGCGGAGGGGTAAGTAGAAGTACGTGCCTTCTTAAATTTTTCTGTGTCTGGTAAATAAATACCTCAAGCATAGCTAAAATTTGTTCATATGTTGGGTCAGTCCCTAGCTGAGAAAGTATTTATTATAAAGAATTGATATATTCCCCTTGCTTCCAGAGGATCTGAAGCTGTGGAGGCTACTGTGTAGTGATGCTTTTTCACATAGTTCTGTCTGTAGATTTAGATTTTATCCTGTGTTAGTGCTTATGTTCTTTTGTAGATTCAGGATAAGGTCTTTGCAACTTCCTATGTTGTCATCTAACTTTTCTTCTGTTTAAAGGTACGTGGTGTTGGAACTGGAGGAATTGTATCTACTGCCTTTTGTCTGCTCTACAAATTATTTACACTGAAACTTACCCGTAAGCAAGTGATGGGCCTTATAACTCATACAGACTCTCCATACATTAGGGCTCTTGGATTTATGTATATTAGGTAAGTATCAATATAATCAACTGATGACTCGCTTAATATACAGAAAACTGTATTAAGATTCTGTGTTCTTTTTGTACTTCAAGGTACACACAGCCACCTACAGATCTATGGGACTGGTTTGAATCCTTTCTTGATGATGAAGAGGTATGTCCGCGAGGGTAATAATTTGTTTTCTTTTGTTTCTTTTCATGTTACTACTTTAGGTTTAAATATTGTCTGATAAACTTTGTTGTAGTTTGAATGCTACAGTGTTGTATTCTTTTAATTTCATTAATTAGTGTGGGAAGCAGGTTTGAGCTAGGACCTGGTTTCTTGTTCTTGGATTTCAAAGATTTAACAGTCTTTTCCGTTGTTTAGTATGTTATTGTCTCAGTTGTTACAAGGTCATGTGAAACAAGTTTATGAAATCGGATGCAGACAGCAGGCTGTATGAGTGTGGTATCTATGCATTTTTAGATTAGAAAAATAATTATTTTTAAACAAGGTATACTAAGTGTGCCTAGAGTGCTAAATTTGTCTTTGCATTTATTACGGGGACAGGGGGAATTGGTGCTTACATAGAACAGTGGGAAGAATGTAGAAGAAACCAACATTCATCTTTCAGAATATTACCAAAAATCTCTCTGGTTATTTTTCATTTACTGGCATTACTAAAGACTAAATTTCTTCTGAGGAAAAGCAAGCAGCTTAATTACTGCATAAGATAGTGCTGTTTTTACCAGCCTTAATGTCTTTGCTAATGGGGCAATAAAAAGCAATGGAAGTTGCTAACTTTGGAAGTTCAGTAAAGAAGCATTATTATGCGGTACAACAGGAAAATAAACTTTAAAAAAGGATTGATAATCCTTTTGTATCATAGCCCTGATTTACTGGCTGGAGAAATGGAGTAGGATCATGTGGATGAGGTTTCTAGGTATATGAAATTGAATATTCAGTCTGCTGCATACTGTTGCAATTTATATTTATTGAGTGAGTTTTAAATTGTGTATTAGATTTAAGGATGGAACGGGAAAGATCACTTTCCCGCTTCATTGTGGTATGAGACCTCTAATTCTAGAAACACCAAATGTCATAGTTGCCAATGACCTAGTACTTGTATTAAAAAGTGTTAATTATACCCGTATCTGACTACAATACAGTGTATTTATTTTAAACAGCTGCTTTCATGCTAAATATCAAAAACACTGTGCAAAGGAGACAGTTGTTATTCCAGGTAAACCTGTGTTATTGTACATTTGTAATAAAAATCAAAACATGTAAGTCTTGATTGCATAGCTGTGATATCCTCCTTCTCCCCCAGGTGGTGATGTTATATAGTAACTCTTCTCTGAAATGTTGCATTATAACTTTGGGGGAAGATCGGGGTGGAATCATTTTTCAAGGTCCCACAAACCTCTTTCACAGGATGATAAAGTGATTAAGAATGCTATTTGTGTGCAGGTCTTAACTGGTTCATTATTCAAAGTATAGTTTTTAGTTTATACATTTCAGTTCTTGCTCTAATATTGGTTATCAGCATATATTTATGTTTGTTGTTGTTTAAAACATCCCTATATATTTTTGGAATTAGTGTTGATCTTTCCCAGCTGCTTTCAGTAGTGTTTTTGTTAAGTAGGAAAAAGTGCTTGGGGCTGTTTTTCTAACAGTTTCTTGACAGTCCTGGTCAAACTCATAAGATGAAGCAGATACATATAAGAATTATTTCAATCTACAGTTTTGTTTTTTTTCTCCAGTTCATAAATCTTAATATGTGGAAACAGTTCACCTTTGTCATGCTGCTGTGAAAAGGAAAAACTTCCCAGGATACAGAGTTACTTTTCAAAATGCTTCTTATGTTTATTTTGTTTAACTGTACGTACTCTCCAGGTGCTACGTTTAACTCATTTTTTTCTTCTTTAGATCTCTGCAGCGATTATATTTGGAAATACTGTATATCTGAACACTTAAATGTGTGTGAGTGCAAGCAGTTTTACATTTAGATTTTCTCTTCCTGTTTAGATAACAAATCTCACTTTCCTTGTGTGCTTGCACTATAGGTTTGGGACTGACAATAGCTGACTAACATGTCCTGAGCTGTGAGAGGGCATAGCAAGAAGGCCTTCATGCGGTAATGACCCTTTTCAGAGACAATGGTCATCATGGATTATGCGTTTCCAATTATTTGTTCATTTATTTATTTTTTTACATATTTCTAAATTAGAAACCTCACTGCTTCATGGCAGTTGGTTTGCTATTGCTTCCAATTTTGTTAGGATGCCATTTTGTACTACAAATTTTTCTATGATCATTTTTAGATAGGCAATGATGTAGTTCTTAAATGATTTAGGCCACAGGGTTGGGTATGATGGTACACAGTTGTGCATCCACAAAATGAAGTATTACATGTAGTTTAAGAGAGGACTTCTCAACTTTGTGGCATTTAAATAAGTACAAAATCATACCATATAACCAAACTGTGTAAGGGGATTTCACGTTAATCTCTTCATTGACAGTCCCTTACCATCCAGATGGCTGCAGGATTAGTATGTGCCTGCATGCATATATATTAAGATCCACTCCCTATCTGTAACGTATATTGCCAACTCCAAAGGGCGTAGAATTTGAATTTTTCTAAGGAAATGTATTAGAATATGAGACAAGTAAACTTTCATAATCATGAGACTTCAAAAGGGCAGTAATATAGCAGCATTATTTTTGAAAACCAGTAAAGAACGTTTTTGACCGTCAGGATATTTTTTGTTTGTATTTTGTAGGACCTGGATGTGAAGGCAGGTGGGGGTTGCGTCATGACCATCGGGGAGATGCTTCGTTCCTTCCTCACTAAGCTTGAATGGTTTTCAACGTTGTTTCCAAGAATTCCTGTGCCAGTCCAGAAAACTATTGACCAGCAAATTAAAAGCAGACCTAGAAAAATCAAGAAAGATGGCAAGGAGGGAATGGAAGAAATAGATCGGCATGTAGAACGTAGACGTTCAAGGTTATATATATATTATTTTGAAAATTAACGTTGAAAGATCAATATTGAACTTACTATTAGGAATATCATGTCCCCCTTTTAGTGGGATAGGTTTTGAGGCAACGGGCAAAACAATTTATAGATGCTAATGGTTAAAATGATCAGATGATACTGTAATATTTACAGGCTGTTTGGTATTTAAGATTAAATATAGACTGTAGTTATGAAGTATTAATTGGAAAATAAATAAGGTCACTTGACTTAAAACTGTTTTAATTTGAATATCCTTTATTTTAAAAGGTCTCCAAGACGATCCATTAGCCCCAGGAGGTCTCCCAGAAGATCCAGAAGCCGAAGTCATCATCGGGAAGGCCATGGATCATCTAGTTTTGATAGAGAACTAGAAAGAGAAAGAGAGCGGCAAAGATTAGAACGTGAAGCTAAGGAGAGGGAAAAAGAAAGGCGGCGATCTCGAAGTACTGATCGTGCACTAGAACGGAGGCGAAGCAGGAGCAGGGAAAGACACAGAAGCCGCAGTCGAAGTCGTGACAGGAAAGGAGATCGGAGAGACAGGGATAGGGAGCGAGAGAAAGAAAATGAACGAAGCAGGAAAAAAGATAGAGATTATGACAGGGAAAGAGGTAGTGAGAGGGAAAAAGATAGTGATCGATCTAGAGAAAGGTCAAAAGAAAGGAAAAGTAAAGGTGATGTAGAAGAGAGAAGACACAAAGATGACAAGGACGACAAGAAACACCGTGATGACAAGAGGGATTCCAAAAAAGAGAGAAAACATAGTAGAAGTCGAAGCAGGGAAAGAAAGCATAGGAGTAGGAGCCGAAGTAAGAATACAGGTAAGCACAGCAGAAGCAGGAGCAAAGAGAAATCAAGTAAACATAAAAATGAAAGTAAAGAGAAATCAAATAAAAGAAGTAGAAGCAGAAGCAGAGGAAGAACAGATAGTGTTGAGAAGTCCAGGAAACGAGACCACAGTCCCAGCAAAGAAAGATCTAGAAAGCGTAGTAGAAGCAAAGAACGTTCCCACAAACATGATCACAGTGATAGCAAGGACCATTCGGACAAACACGATCGTCGAAGGAGCCAAAGTACAGAACAAGAGAGCCAAGAAAAGCAACATAAAAACAAAGATGAAACTGTGTGAACTCTTTCAGAAGTGGATCACATTGAATCCTATAAATGTTTGATTAAATCCTGCTTATTTTTTCTTAAAGTTGAGATTGTGCAGTAGTTGATGAGCACTCTTCTCCAACCTCCCTCTAGGCTGCAGATTGTCATTTCCAATTTTGGGTAGGGAAGTGCCTTTGTAAACCCATTCAATGCATTGACGGTTTCAAACCATTTGTTTAGTTTAATTCATAATGCAGAGATTGTCCTTGCATTTTTATTGTTCAAATGTTTCTGAAATGTACAGTCTGTACATATGTCCTGAAAATGTTTTAATTCCTTTGGCATGGTTGCCATGTTGGTTAAATTTGTATGAGGCAATAAACTGCCACTAATTCTACTTTTGTTTTGTAGATGTGGAATTATGGTTTATATCCTGAAGTTAGCATGGCTGTGCTTTACATAATAGTGTGGCTTTTTTAGGGATGGATTTTGAATGTGTATTATAGCTGAGATATTTATGTGCATACAATGTACATTGAGGGCTGCAGATTTAGAACTAACATTTATGTCCACTGTACCTGCTGTTCTCAGAACCTTTTAAAATGTATTATGTTGTTGATCACCACTGGTGTTAAATTGAGAGTGGGCTTTCAAGGATATAGTGGTTTTGATGCAAAGATTTAGATTATGTTGGGGCTTGTTTAGTAATCCTTTAGAAAGGCTACCTCAACTCAAGGGGAGACTGTTAAGGTTGATGGATGAGTACCATAGCCATCTATGCATTTTATTTGTTTGAAAACATCCATGGAAGATTTTTTTTTTTTTGAACACAATTTATCTATTTGTGGTCTTTTAATGTTTTTAATCAGCAGCTACACTGTCATTTATGATAATTCTGGGGTAATAAAGGCATTTAAGATCAGAGGAGGGAGGTAGGAAGAAGAAAATCGTTACAAAAAATTTCAGTTTCAAGCTTCCAAAGCATTTTTATAAGTGTAAACATTTAAAATACAAATTACCTGATAGTGTCCTTTTTTAAGTCATATTTTCTACAAATAGTAAGGATTGCAGTTTGTGCTGAACATTTCATCTCTGGCAGAATTTTTTTTTTTTTTAAACAGGTTGTTAGAAGCAAAAACCAAAATGCATTATACAAAAATCATATCATTAAAGTCCAACTCTATTTGATAGATTATTCTGATGACTTGTATACTAAGTGAGGAGAACCATCTGGAATAAACTCTCAATTAATTCCTTTGTATTGAGTGTCAGCTTTTCCCTGCATGTTCATTGCCAGTTGAAGAATGTTTGGGTTCCTCCATGTTTCATTTCAAAATGAAACAATGGTTTGTATAAATCAGGACTTTCGTGTAATAGGTACCATATAAAGAAGATATAACTGACAAAGAAATGGAATAGCCCAGAAAATATGAAGAGCTTAAGTATGACTCATTCATGGTCATGAAGAGGCCTGAAGGTGGAAATAAATTAATGTTTGTGCATTTTTGCTTCTGTGTGATGCAGGTCATCTAGGTATGATATTTAAATGTTATTTTTCTTGTTAAAAAACATTGTCCTCTCTGAGTATTCACTTCCTCAGTATGTATCATAAATCTAAAGAGGAGTACTGTAGTAAAACAGCTCTTAAGTTGTCATCCTCCAGGAAGAAAAAAGAGCAAACAGTGTTTCAGATTTCTAACAATATATTACAATATACTTAATTCCATAATACTTAAGCAAAAATAAGAAACTTTCTTCTTCTTCTTCTTCTTCCTTGCTCTTACTTTCCCTTCCTCTGTTGTCATGATCGCCAGTATTAGAAATACATTAGTACTGAGGTCCTTCAGGTATCGTTTGACTATATATTGTTATATTAATTACATTGTAAATTTGAGCTTGAAACCTTAAACATGCAAGAGTTCTCTCCATTGCCATGTAAACCCCAAACTATTGAGTTCCTATTTAGTATGGGAGGAAAAAAGCCGTAATGGTCGTTTAAAAATATCCTGACTGGATGATGACTGGAACTGAACTGCCTTTGCAAGTTCCCAGGAGATTCCAAGGATTCTTTCAAAACAATGAGGTTAACTTTTTTTAAAGGGAACACCTTGTCTGTCACTAGAAAGCTTCTTTTGGTCTCATTAGCTTTTGAGCTTGAGCCCATAGGTGTCTAAAATGAGCACATCCTCAGGCAGAAAGGCTGTAAGACCTCATCAGGCAAGAGGCTGTAAGGTTCAGTTGGGAAATTAATAGTGATTTCCTTCTGTTTCTTCAGTGCTCCTTCTGCCCTGTCAGTGTTAGGAACTATGTTGAAGGAATGGTTTATTTACAGGCAAAATCCAAAGATCTCAGAAATGAGATCTTTGACTTTAAAGTGGAAAGAACTGCCTTTTTACAATAAGGGTAATGAACATTTTGATACAGCTTGGACAAATACCATTCAGCCTGTGTCAGTATTTCTTACAGGGGCAAGAGTTTGAGGACTTTGCTGTTATTCTTCAATAAATAATCTTTTCTGACTTGTGGAGTCAGAATGTCCAGTGATTGGATCCATGTGATGTACTTAAGCCACCAACGTAATGGATAGTACAATGTTCATGAGTGGCAAAGAAGTTACATTGGTCCATAAAAAATAATTTTAAACCAAGACACCTGTTTTAAGTCATCACTGAGGTTTAATATCTTACAGCTCTTGGTTTTGGATCCAGGGACTCTTGAATGCATTTTGGTATGTCTGATGCCATTTTCTTTTATATGATCTTCCTTAACAGCAGAAGGAACAATGGGGTCTTCAGTGCTTACTGGTCTGATGCAGTTGCTAGCAGTCTGTTTGCAGTGGGCATTTGGCTCCTGATCCTTAGAAGGAAACTTCTGCTAATTTTGATTAGAGGTATTGTAACAGTTTTCCCAGGAGGTATGGCTACAGAGCTTCTAAGTTTTCAGGGTGAAAGTGCAACAGACTGAACATTATGAACCTGGGCTTCCCACTGTATGCCATGTGTCTGTAGCATGTGTCCGTGGTTACATAGCTGGATAGTCATTCCTCTTGAAGCCTAATCTGGCTTTGAAATTTCTTGTGGCTCCAAAGATAAGTACTATATGGACTACTAATACTAATTAAAGAAATGCACCTCTACTTTGCTTTTACCTTTTTCCTTTAAAGATACTACCTAATTAATTGTACAGTATTTCAAATACAAAGAAGTAGAAAACTGTGGCATTCTTTTATTTTAGGGAACGATCCAGGATTTGTGGCCCCAGAGATTCACATCTACCTATTGCCACATAACTATGCAGGTAATCGGTGTAAATACCTAAAGACTTACGTGTATCTGGTTTCTGAACTTGTTATGAGTGATATTTTGCTTGTCTATCTGTATTGAAAAAGGTAACCTGAATGGCAGGGCCATTCACTGTGGGATTTCACTATGTGGGAGTATTTAGTACATGCATATCCATGCTTTTTATACTTTCATTTATATGCTGATGAAGAAATACTACTGAGCTCATGCTTTTACTATTTACAGCTGAATATTTCTGTACTTAGTCAAGGACGGTATACAAGTAGCCAAGAGCTCTTAAAGGGAACCTAAAAGAATTAAGTGACTTCCACTGGTTTTGGTAGATGCTTGAGCCCTTTCTGGACTTCTGCGAAGTGTGGATAACTTTACATATGGGAGACATCCACCCAAGTGAAAGGGCTTCTCCAGGTCCACCAATTACTAAGAAGGTTAAGACAGTATTTAAATACCACTCTTGAGTATCTACAGTGTCTTGTCTCCCTCCCCCCCCAAGCAACAGTAGTTGGGTGGGGGAACCACTTCTAAAAAAACTTCAATGATTTTGGGTCAAATCCTGATGCAGTTGAAGTACAGAGGGATTTTGCTAGTTTCTTTAGTAGACTGAAAACAACCTATTTAATTTTTGAGCTGTTCTATGTCAAATAGAAATAATTTGTTTTTGGAACAGTGAGCTTTTTCTTTTGGCAACTATTCATCTTTGCATAATTACAATTCATCTTTAAAATGATTTACTTAATAGAAAACAGTTTAAATAAACTTTAATGAAGGCATCTATGATTAAATAACATCAGTGATTTTAATCAGCTGATTGTGTTTTAAGTTAAAATTAAATAGCCTAAGAATATTTGATGAGGCTTCAAACTACCTCTGAGTGCAGCTAAACTGCTTCTCCTAATTCTTTTAAAAAGGAGTTAAATTTTATTCTTTTAATCTTTATTTCAGTCTTTTTTGTTGATGCATTAGGTCTAGAACACACCTAATGATTAACTGGCTTGGAACAGCTTCTAAAATTGACTGCATTACGGGGAAAATATAGTTCAAGATTACTTAGGTATCTGTGCATGTATGTATCACATAAATGTTCATGTGTATTTTAAAAAATTATCACAAGAGTTGGGGCTGCTCAAATCTGATGTCCTGGTTTAGGTAACAGATACGGCTAGCTGTTCAGCTTCCTTCCTCCCAGTCCTCAAGTAGGTATGACTTGCAGTTAGTTACAGATGTCATCTTTCCAGTTCCAGGGAAAGAAAGACTGAGAAGGGCACTTAAAGAATGGTGTTACCAACATCTTCAACACCCAGGATAGTTGTGGGAGAACAGCAAGAAGCCGATCAACCTTGGCGAGGGGGAAAAGGTCAGCAACAAACTGTTACAGAGTGACTTCTCGCCATGCTGCTTTTGAGTCAAGGGAAGTAAGTAGTCCGGAACATCAGTACTTCATTGGAAGAATGAGTAATCTTAGATGGCAAAAAGAGAAAATAAATGAGTGCTTGTGAGGGAGTATCTTCATCTGTTTGGGTTTAGAGGGCTCTTCTGGGGAACTACAAGATAGTATTAGAAATGAGTTAAGTGAAAGACAGGTTTTACTGGTGTAAGTGGAGGAGAGAACAAATCAATATACAAATCTAGTATTGATAGTGGTAGGAGTAGACAACACTAGGTGTCTGAGATAAATATGATGTATTTTAACAAATCAGTTATATTAAATATGAAGGCTATCCCTCCAATCACAGAAATTTATAGCAGCAGGAAAAGTTTGACTAGTAAATCCTAATCTGAATCATGACTTACCTCCTTATCTGAAACAGAATTTCCATTTAGAGATGTTGTTATGCATTTCTCTTTCTATAAATCACTGTAACAGAATTCAGAAATTCAGATCATTTCAGGTAGGGAAAAACAACTTTTGAGAAATGTTTGTTTTAATAGTTGTTTTTGAAGTTGCTTCCAGCAGTTTAAATGGGGAAGTGAAGCAGAAGACTGTGCACTTGAAACCCCAGGAGAAATAAGGTAGAATAGGTTGATGTAAGCCCCATGTGGGTTATTTATCTATTCATTAAATTTATAATGGGATATGACTAAGCTTTAAAAGATAAACTTTCTTTTTGTTATGTGCAACTAGGTAAATATTAAATATCATGCAACAGTGTAGAATGGCTTGATAGTGTACAGGCCACAATATAGGTAACAAGATTTTTTAATGATGCACTGTAAGATGATGGAAGGGGGAACTGCACGGCACTAACACAAGCCTTGACTATCAAGTATATACTATTCACACCTGATTTGGTGTTTAAGGTTATATGATGCTAACATGTTTTATAAACACTATGGATTTGGAATTAATATACTCTGTGCTCTTACCCATTCCAACAGAGCTTCCAGAACAAGTTACTGAAATGACATGAAGCAGTAGTATGAATGTTAGGTGTCTGGTTGTAAGCTGAAAAACATTAGTAGTCTGTAGAATTTAGTCCATGTTATACAACTGTGCAATTTCATCAGATGGTATTAGTTTTGTAATGATTATATTTATACCCTGGGAAAGGACTCCCAAGGAAATTACCACCACTTTATTGTTATTTAAAATGTCCATCACTTTATTCTGTAGGAGTGGTTCACAAAAGTTCCTTGATTTGTTTCTATATTCAAAAACAATAACACCATAAAACAAATCAGAAAACAAAAAAACAAAATTCTCATTTATTTGCTTCTGTATTCTAACCACTAGTATCCTAACTGAAAATTAACCTTGCCCTATTCACCATGCCAGGTTGTTGATAAGCTAGTTAAGCATCTGTGTAGGTAAATGCAAGTGATCCTTATGCAAGAACTACATTCAGGGGAAAAAAAAAATTCTACACCCAGTCCCAAAATGCTTTTGTGGTGCTCCTGTCATAGACGTTGCAAGATAGCACCTATAAACATTATGCTGGAGTCAGCACTGGCATAGAAAAGTTCTGCTCCACACTGCCTTTTCTGGCATAACCTCTGGTTACATTTTAGCCATCTAGCATGCAAGAACAAAACTACGGGGTTCAAAGAAGTTTTAACTTTTACCTGAATATATATTTTTAGGACAAAGTGTAAGTTTCAGCCCTTTAGCAGTAGCCGGAGTTACTACCACTGAGTAGACATCCCCACAAGGTATCTCAGTGATATCACAGTGACTTAGACCTGAGTGAGGGGCACAGGTGAAATTGCTTTTTGAGCCATATAGGTCAGTATTGTAAGTTGTCATTTCTTCAGAAGCTCTCCAGTGTACCCGGATACCATTATTGCCAAGTCTGTATAGCTTCACCCCAGAAGGACAGCAAGCACCTAATAAAATAAGCTGGATATCAATAAGTATATTTTATAAACTCACAATACATTGTAAATTCTCATAGCAAGTTTTAAAAGCAGATGACATAATTACTATTATCCTAAATACCAACAATTCAATAAGAAATGTTTATCTTTTCACAGAAAGCCAAAGTAACTCTTCAAATGAACTAGGAAAGAAAATGTTCCATCAGGCCCACACTGTGAAGCTGGAATTCAAAAAAAAAAAAAATTTTTTTTAAATACACTGGAATATTGTTGCTCTCTCCTGACAGTGGAGGCATTAGGACTACTTAGAGACACTAGGATCCATCTGTGGGCTCCAAAATTGAATTATATTTGTTGTCAACATTTCTTTATATGGCCACCTGATGGCAGTTACAAGTGATACATGAAATTAAATAAATAGTTAATACACTTGCTGTTCCCTGTTTGGATTAATCTCAGCTACACTATTTGTGTGAGAGGAACACAACATGCAAAGTAACATGTTGATTTTTTTTTTCTTTCCAATTGCATTTATTATTTACGTACTGGAAGAATATCCTTGATAGGTGCAACTGGATGTCAAACCAGTTTCACTGACTGCTTTCAGAGATACTGTATAGTTGGTGCCACGTGTGATGCATCCCAGGAGACAATAGTTTTGAAGAGTGTGACACTTTGCCTGTCCTTTTGGAGACTCCAATGTCGTTACATATGTCTGTGCACCCATCCCAACGGACCAGCTGATATTTGTTACAGACTGTGTCACTTGAGTTAGTGTCAGGTCATTAGGGCAACAAGGAGCTTAAAAAGAATAAAAAAATAGAAGTCAATTCTCCTTTGTACTGGGGAAATTGAATGTATTTTCAGGGACTACAACTACAATAATATATGAAGAGGAAAGGTATGAAAATTTGCATACTTTTCAGGCAAATGTTAGCACACTGAAAAATATTTGACTATTTTGGCAAAGTGGTAAGCATCTAATAAACAATGTCAAGATAAGACCAATTTATCTACAAGAGTTATTACCCTGCAATTATTTTATGAGGATTGTTCATCAGGATCTTAGAAATTAATAAAATCTGTGATCAGAATCTCAGGCTACCCTTCAAGTCAAATGGCTGAGCCTAGCTCTATCTTTGTTTAAACTCTTTTACTCTACAAAATAAGATGGCCACAGCCAAACTGCCTGTTGAAAATGAATTCTGGTTTATATGTTAATCCCATAACCATGCCTGGGAATTGTTTGGGTAAGTGGTACAGGCCAAAACTGTGCTAACAGATTAACAGCATGAATGGTGGTAGGATGTGCTTTGATACTGTTTAGTTTCTTGATATGGACATCACCTCAGTGCTTCTCTTGATAATATTAATAATCAAAGTGCTGACAAGGAAGTTATGCAATATATTAGTGGATTATGTTTCTATATTTTAATTAGCTGTGACAAATTATAATTGGTTGTACTGTGGTTTCTCAGTATGACGCACCTGCCAGATGATCCTTCTTTCTCACGCATACATACATATACACATACATTTAGTCACAGGACATACCATCTAGCAGTGCAGAGAGTGCAATTTAGAAAAAGCCAAAAGAGACACATATAAATATTGTAATATTAGTGCTAAATATTTTCTATTATATACAATTGCCACATACCTGTCTCTAAAGGGACACTGTAGCTTGGTAAGCTCTGTCCTGCTGGTGATCTTGCTATAGCACTAACAGAGAAAACAGATCCACAGGGAAGATTAATTATGGTACAGGAGTTTCCAGAGCTTGTGCAGTGCCACAATCCAGCCTCTCCTCTGGCAGTGACGATATATGTAGCTTCATCATTATTAGATTGCCAGTACACGCTGATTACAGAAAGAGCGTCTTTTGAGATATTTTTAATTTCAGGACTGCAAGGAGCTGAAAGATTTTATATTAACAATATATAAAGTACTTGTTTATGCATACTATATAAAGTATACATGAATATTAACTTCCAGTTAGAGTAGGCAAAGTGATTTGGAACAGCATGTGATTCTTAAATGGTTATTTCTGGTGAGAATTTAGAACTCTTGACAGAACTGACAACCTAAAGGTTTTACATACAAAGATAAGTTGAACTGTAAATTTGATTTTCAAAAGTTTGAAGCATTCAGTAGCTTTCAATCCAAGCCCCTCTTTAGGTCTCTGATTACAGTATTTTTTTTTTAACAATGGGAAAAAAAAATCTACTGGAAGTATTATCATTTACAGTAACTTGGCGCTCAATGCTTTTTACCCATGAATCACTGCAGTGTCTAGTTATTTATTCTGCTGAGGAAAATAAAAATGATCATAATACCTGTTGCCACATATTTAGATGCACATGACTTATTGCTGCCCCTGACTTCACTGAAAGAATAAACGGTGATATTGTACTGGGTGCTACACCGCAGAGCCGATAAGGTGCACGCCGGGGCCGTGTCATTGCAGAGCACCACGCCGGTCCAGTCAGCAGCTCTGGTTTCATACATTTCAGCACCACGGACAGGAGACCAGGTAACCTGCAGCGTGTCACTCGACACCACCACGGCACTGAAGTCGCTGGGGCAACAAGGCGCTAAAAACAAATGACAGAGATGGAAACCTTGAGGTGAACTGAAAACTGACATTAAATAAAGCAGTGTTTCATTTATTGGTGTTCTTCATATATTAAATCTCCAAAGATGTCTTATGCACACAGTCTCATTAATCCCAAACTTACTTTTTGAATTAGTTCAGTATTCCTCCTTCCACTTCAAAAGAAGGCATTCGAATATATAGGTTCCTATATACTCGAAGGGTAATAGCAATCTGTAATAAGCCATTAATTACAGAAAAAAAAGCTACATGCAAACCCCAGATGTTTGTATTATGTATTCTCTTGATTTAAAATTTCAAAAGCATCTAGAAATTATCCAAGTAACTTTCACAACATCCTTCACGATTTCCAGATGAACTGGTTATTTTTTCATTTTACAAATATGAAAACTGACTGTGAGGAAGTTTAAGACATTGCTAGATTAAACTAGTTTCAAGTCTGTAAGTGTGTTGTTGCATTTGACTACTGAAGTTAAAATCAACTGCAATTTGAAGTGTTGTTTCTTTCTGTCGATCTTTCTATGTTTTAGCCAAGAATTGAATAAAAATAGAGGTTTAATTAATTATCTTTCAATAAAGATGTCCAGTCAGCTCTACCCTAAATACTGCTAATGGATCTAAATTAATGTGCAAAAATACATTGCTACTTACCAGTAGTGTAATTGAATACATCACCTAAAGGACTCTGCCCCGCCTTGTTATATGCAAAGACGCTAATGAAATAGGTGAAGCCGCAGTCTGACTGGAAATGGCACTGAGTATGGGATGTGTTGCAGTGCACTTCCAAGCCATCATCGCTTTTCACAAAAACCACGTAATAACGACCAAAATTCACGCTAGACCATGATACCAACAGGATACCAGTTTCATCCTCTTCAATTGATATACTTCCTGGTGCACAAGGGACTGAAAACAACATTTAAAAAAAGATGGGAAAGAATTAGAATATTTAAGTTATTTAAGTTATACTTTAGGAAAAAAATAAGAGGGATATACAGAATTTATCTACACAGCTTGAATAGTTAGCAGAAAACAGCAACTCATCTGGCTTTACAGAGAAAGCTATTTACATTTAGATGAACAGTGAGAATCATTTTTATAGAACAAAGGAGATGCTACCTTGATTGCTTACATAAAAAAGATTTGCTTGTTCACAAGGAGCCCTTGTGAACAACAACAGAGTCACTAGGCAGTATTCCAAAGGAATTGGCACATTCTGTGCTCACAAACTGTAGTTTTGGATGACGTTTGGCAAACTACCTTGAACAGCAGTTGGCATCTGAAAGCCTTTTTATGAAAACCCTTTACATACTGGTGCGAAACTCATTGTGTCTGTGTCTGAATATACTGGTCTTTTGCTTAGATTTCCTGTTTGGTGCCATCCTAGAATTTCACATGGAACTGCAAAATCCATGTTTTTTGTTTTAATAACACTTTTCTTCCCTTTTTTTCTGGTTCTAAAAGTTTAGCTCACTGCTCTTAGAAGATACATCATCTAGCTGAAGCACTTTTGACTGGAAAGATTACAGCCCACAGCTCTCATCCTATTAGATCTACTGAGTTGCTTATGTGAGTATTTCTAACTCATATTAATAAGAGGTCAAAATGAACCAGGTTACATTTAATAATTTGAATATTGTATCTTTAAAGTAGCATGTATTAACAAAAATGGTTTAGATTTTGCTTACACGTGTAATACTTCCAACAGGTCAGGGAGTAATACCCTCTGACGTGGCAGTGGTGATAAGTAGCTGAGAATACCAACCTTTTGTCTTCATAAAGCTGCTACCAGACAATGGCCTGTGACTATATCTTAATTTGTGGTGCAGCTTTAGCTGGAAGTGGTTATTTGTGACCTGCTTTCTAAGTAACTCCTAGATCTAGCCTCCCAGTTCTCAGCCTAGGGCTAGTCCTCAAAGCTATTCTTTCCCCACAGATTTCTCCCAATATGTGACTGAGGTGACATAGGTGGGGGTTTTGTAGTGTTTTGTGTTGTTTTACGCTCAGGAAATTGACTTTAGAATGGTTACTTCTGATAACAGGAAAATGTAGGCTTAGTGGTTCAGCCAACAACATACACCATTCCAGGTTTTCTCACAGAAGAACGAAGAAAGTTTAGACTATTCTCCCTGAAATCAGAAGATACATGAGACAGTTCATGCACAGAAGCAGAAATAACTACTTGAGTACCACTCATGAATTGTAATGGATTCATTTGCATTTGAAGTTAAAGACATATATATCAAAACATTATAAGCTATATAAAGATCAATTGTTCACTTACTAGTTCTTAAGTTTACTGCAACAGTTGGTTTACTGGATCCAGCATCATTATGTGCTATGACAAAAACAGAATATTCTGATCCACATTGGAGTGATGGCACCATGCAGGAGGTAGAAGACGTGTTACACTTCAATTTCAAGAGTCTATTGGAGGCTATCACACTGTAAGTTAGAGCTCCTTCTGTTGGCATCCAAGAAACAATAGCTCTTAAAGTGCCACTATTAAAAGCTACTTGAACATCCGCTGGTGCCTTCGGACCTACAGTGTAACAGTTTGGAAAACTTGTAAATACAACTTAGCATATGGCCTACAGACATGATCTTTTCAGAACTTGCAAACTAAATATAATTTTTGTGATGCAGATATTACCCTATTCATATTAAAGCGACATACATTTTTAAAGAGAGAATTCTAGTTTTGTACTGACACAAAACTTTCTGTTGAAATTTCATGCTTTGAGTATTTGTTGTTCACAGACAGAAAAATCCTTAAATCAGTTCCAGTTTATGTAATCTTTAACCAGCTCTGTCCCAGGTAAAACTTTAGTGGTAGTTAATGATATCTTTGCCTCAGTTATATTCATTAAATTTAGCCATCTCAGAGTTTCCATGAACTTTGAGGTGAGGATAAAATTTGTATGAGCTGAAAATCTGCCCAGTGTTCACTGAAAAATATAACAGTCACATGTATACATATATACTTCCTAGTGGGCTTTTATATTCTTACTTTGGTTTCAAAAATTTTCTTACTTGTTCTTTGGTTATATGTGAAATCATCTCCAGGCATCCCATTGACATTCCAGGCATATGCCTTGATAGTATAGAGAGTTCCTGGGTCTAGATCTGTGAATATCAAGGAGGTATTGGTGGTGTTCTCTTTCAGCATTCTGCCCAAACCATCGGACCTCATGAGGGACACAGAGAATCCTGCTGCCATGTACACAGCTTTCCAGCTCACCGCAATGGAGTTGCAGCTCGGAGAACTTACCGACAGGATTGGAGCGGCCAGGACTGTTGAGAAAGAGCACTGATAAAGCCTTTGGATTTCTAATAACGTGTTTAAAGGAACCAAATTCCACATTCAAACACAGAAATGACAATCATCAAACTCTTTGAGACAAATTCACTGATAACAAAAACAGAAGGGTAAATTAATGCAAGATTAACAGAATAGATGAGGAAATTGATTTGGTACCTCCATCGTGACACTACAGTTTTGCAAAAAGAATATAACCCATATGCCAAAGCATGAAAGGTGAGTGTGTAGAGGAATGAGGAAGATACTGCGTTTCCTATCCTCTAAGTTTTACATTGTCTTATTATTTTATACTTCGAGTTGTTTCTCCTTTTCTTTCACTCTCTCAAGTTGTCTTGTTGAAATAATCAAGTCTTTTGTTGAAATAAAATCCATACATTCATACAAACTCTGAACGTTTAACTTAAGTACTGTCACAAAGTAAACTTTCATTCAGGCTCGTATACTGGTCATTAAGTCAGACACCCAAATTCTAGTTCTCAAAAACTGCAAGGTTAATTTGCTCCATACAGTTTAAAATACAACATTATAATAATTCAGTACTGGTATACCTCTGGACTATACTGTTTGTTTTGTTCCAGATATTTTCAGAAATAAAGGAAATTTTAGGAGCCATGAATGCTTTAACTATAATAACATTACAGCTTTCTAAATAAAAATAAAGTCCACCTGTTTTTGCTTTTCTGGAAGGTGAAGGTTGGCTTCTTCCACCTGAATTTATAGATCTGATGGTGATTCTGTACAGGGTAGCAGCTTTCAATCCTGTCACTGTGCCTGGTGAATTTGTGACTGTAGTTTCAATGAAGGAATCTCCATCTTGTGCAGTCAGTAGATAACTAGTGGCCCCAAGAACAGCTCTCCATTCCACTGTGATACTGTTGCTAAGTTTTGAATAAGCTTGGTCAATAACAGGTATGTCTGGAGCTAGAAGGGAAATAACAGACATGCTGAAGTTAGGTAACTGAGCCCTGTGAAGTGTTGAGTGCTCTGAGCACTGCTCAGAGACTGATAAGAACAAATGGTCTGTACTTTCTATTAATATTTTAAATCTAAATTTTTATTTGACTTTAAAAAGTTAAATAATATAACATGTAATGACTTTTGTTTCAGGAAACAGTTTCAGTGCCTGGAGTGCAGTGACTATTGAAAAACTGTGTAATGTTTGAGAACTTTTGGAAGATCTGCTACTGGTATGACCACACATTTGTCTTTCAAGATGAAAGCCTGTGTATCAATTAATATGATAGGTACCGTGGAGGATGTGGCTTTGTACGCTTTTCCTGTTTTACAAGTTTTTTTTGTCATTCCTCTTTATATGTTGCTGATAGTCAGTTAGTTAGACTTGCTGATAGCAAGTCAGTTTTTGATTTCTTAAATCAAAACTAGTATTTTCTTTCTTTCTTATCTAATCTCTCATATGCTTAATGGCCAACTGCTGGGCTGAAATGTTTACAGACAGGGTAAAAAGAGACCAGAATCATTCTTTATGGCATTTTACTGACTTCACTGGAGTTGTCCCAGCATAGCCACAGAGCACTGCATTTCCCCAAATGATCTTGCTGCAGGTTTGAAACAAGTTTAAATGAACATTAACAAAATACATGGGGTCTTGAATGTTCTAGATTAACTTTCATCTTTTAATGAAAAACTTTCAGTACCTTAGAAAACACTACTGAAAATGACCACTATTTAACCTAGATTGCACTAGGAGGTCTCTCTTTTATATTACTCTGTAGCCAATTAGCTATATAATAACGAACAAGAAGTGGATGTTTATACAAAACAATCTGAAGTAGGATGGTGTATCATAGGTATTTCTATATCACAGAATCATAGAATAATTTAGGTTGGAAGGGACCACTGGAGGTCATCTAGTCTAGCCCCCTGCTCAGAGCAGGTCTAATCAGCTATACAGTAACATGCCACAGCAAACGTTGCAGTTAAATGCTTTCCTAATGCCCTGTGCTACAGGCCATTGAGAAACTGAGTCATGCAGGGTAGTCAGAAAGGTGACTACAAGAGGGCATGCTTCTTAATTACATGCAATTTATGTTCAGTAATCAGGGTTTTCCTACTAGAATCTGCATATATAAAGCAAGCCCATGTGTTGCAAGACTGCAAAAGACTTGAAGAGAAAAATGAAGGTAAAATGAAGGTGTATCCCACCTAAAATTAGGAAAAAGAATGAAAAAGTATTTGGGATGTCAGTATGCACCTTGAGGCAAACATCTTGATAGCAGGGCAGCTAACTTGGGATTTCAGAGACCTTTGCAAGTGTCACGAGCATTACCTCTGCTGTTTTAGACCCAAGCATTTTCTCTTTCAGCTGTACTCAGACACCTTCTTTTGCCCCATTTGTGAAAATGGTAATACATATTCTGTATGACCATACCTGCAAAAATTTTGCAGATTTGTCTCTTACTATCTTTAGGACAGTTGTCAGCTACTACACTACGATTCTTTTTTCATTTTAAAATATTGTCTTTAATAACAATCCATAAAAAATTCTACACAGAAAACATTGACGCAAGCCTAAGGGAGTTCTTTACCCACAGGCAAAGTGGAGAATGTATAGCACTTCATTTGTATCAGAAATAATACATTAATATTCTGTAATTTAAATCAGTTCTCCCATGAGTAAGCTAGCAAGAGAGGTATTTTTAAACTTATCAGGATAAACATATTTTAAAATTTTTATTGCAATTCAGTTACTCTTTTTAGAAGATACAAATTCTACTGAAAAAATAATGTCTATTTCTAAAACTTGTCAGTTAAAGTATTTAAAAAATAGAATTTCAGCAATGTTTTTTCAACTGCATTTCAGTGATGAAACAAAAAAGAAGGACTTTGGTTTATGTAGATTCTCCTGTAACATCCATCAATGACTTACATGCTACAGAGTCCTTTTGCTATGAAACCAAAATACCATTTCTCACTGTCATTACTGAAAAATGAATATAGATTCACATCTGCATTTGTAATGAAAACCAGGGTAGGTGATTCAGAAAGCTACAGTCTGATTGGGCGAGCAGGGAAACACATATATATTAAAAAAAACAAAAGGGAAAAAGAGCTAATTAGGCCAATACTGAACTCAATAGAGGAATGAGCAAAAGGTTTCAACAAGCATGGCAGCTATCCCTAAAAGTATGATGAAATATCCAGGATGAAATCCCAATCCTACTGGGGTCAATGGAAATTATACTGCATAAAGCCTTTCTTACTAACCTGTCGACTGCATAATCTGTGTTTCAGCCAGAATAATTCCATTCTTGTCAATGGCTTCTGCTTGTATAACGTAAATAGTATTGGGAATTAATGAAGTCAGAGTACCTTTAAGAGTAACATCACTAAAATGAGCCAATAATGACTGGCCTACAGTATTCACAGGATTAGCTGTAACTTTGTAAGAAGAGGCTCCTGAGAACTTGGGCCAGCTGAGATAAATGCTTCTTGATGTCACATCATATATAGACATAGAGAAACCTAAAAGGAGAGAGAGAAAAAAAAAAGAAAAAACAGAAAAACATTTTAGTTAATTCTGAATTTAGTCAAATCTTGACAAGAAGATTGTTCAGTGCCTCATCAAACATTTATGTGACCTAATGTTCAGAAGACAGGCATTACACTAATTTTGGAATGCTATTTCCATCATTCACTCTGTAATCTATTATTTACTGTAATAACTACTGCTTGCTCTCGTAATATCATTTTGTGATGATAACTATTTTTCTTAAAAGCCCCTTATGCTGCAGTATCATTATTTAAAAGTTTATCCTTCATTAAAAAAAAAAAAGTGAACTTTGGACCCTTCTGATTGCAGGAAGAATATGACATGAATATATTCTGAAGCTTTACAAGGAAGAAAGAAGTCAAAATGTATTGTTAATGTGCTATTCAAAGAAATATGTTTTTTAAAGCATGATAGGGAGGCATTGTTTGACTCATTGTTTTTCTAATATGTAGATTTGAGAATGCCCTTACTATTTTCTTTCTTTTTGACTTTTAGAGCATTGAAAATACTGGATATAATCCATGTATGAAAATGCAACCAGTATCAATGGTATTCTACACATGAATAGGATCAAACGTATATTTTGCAAATCATGAAAAGAATAATGTGCTACCGTAAGTGTCCAAATACTGCAACAATATGGCTAAAATAACTTAGCATTTAAGACTCTGACAGTTCAGTATATGTAGAAACATATACTATCACCCTGCTTAGTGAATGAATTGTGAGTGTATTCCTTGCAGTCTTGCATTCCTCGCATTTTTAAATAGTCAATATTTACATTTTATATATAGGAGCTCTAAGCATACAAAGAATGTGAGACTGAATAAAGTACAAAATTTTGCAAAGCATTAAAAATATTTAGCACTTAGAGATAATGCTTTTTCTGTTCTTTTTTTGGAGACACAAAGGATAACAGTGCAAGTACGGGGCAGCCTGAAGCCTCCTTGTAGCGAAGTTATGTGGGTATTGCATGGAACAGCACAGCTTGTCCGCTGAGGATTCTTGTTGATTCAGTCTAAGGTCATGGCATAAGTGGTGTGTACAAATATTTGTATGAATGTTTAATAGAATTGGGACTCCTAAAAACTGAGTGTTTCAAGTTTGTAAAGATATCAGCATATATTTTTTAAACTGAAGCAGACTTTAAGACAATTTCTGTTTATAAAGATGCTAGAACTTATTTTATAAAAATCAGAAATTTATGTGTTCTCTTCAGACCTATTTAAAACAAGCAGGCAAAAAGAAAATTTGAAGATTTACCTGTGTTAGCTGAAAAGATCTGAAAAGGAAGATGTAGAAAATTAGAAATACAAAGCGAAATATTTATCTGAAAATTTTAAAAGCGAGTCACTTGTGAACGCATGCAAAAATGTAATAGCAACAAAAAACTCCGATGTAGGAGCAAGTATCAGATAGAGTCTATCGAACAGTCCCTAATTTTTAGTTTACTTTCGCCGAGCACAAAATATCCTTTAAAACACCTGGAAAGCAAGCTGGTTGCACTCACCGTTTCCAGGTTGCTGCAGATCAGTGCCACGACCAGGAGCGACGTGCGCTTCCCACCGCCCATCTCGCGGGCGCTTCGCTGCGGGCCCCTGGCGCAGCTCGAGCGGCGCCGGCGGGGGCGCGCTGCCCCCTCCGGGCGCCGCCCTTACCGCGGGCTTTAGTCCCGGCGAGGGGGGGGGCGAGCTGGGGCGGGGGGAGCGAGCTGGGGCGGGGGAGCGGGCGCCGCCCCCTCGCGCGTCACTGGCCTGGCGGCGGGTCCGAGGCGCTGCTCAAACGCGCCCGACACAGAAGCGGAGAGAGAAATGTCAGGCCGGCAGGGAGGGAGGCCGGCAGGCAGGCAGGCCGGCAGGGAGGGAGGCAGGCTGGCAGAGAGGGAGGCCAGCAGGCAGGCAGGGAGGCTGGCAGGGAGGGAGGCCAGCAGGCAGGGAGGCCGGCAGGCAGGCAGGCAGGGAGGCAGGCCGGCAGAGAGGGAGGCCAGCAGGCAGGCAGGGAGGCTGGCAGGGAGGGAGGCCAGCAGGCAGGCAGGCAGGCCAGCAGGCAGGCAGGGAGGGAGGGAGGCCGGCAGAGAGGGAGGCAGGCAGGCAGGCCGGCCGGCCGGCAGGGAGGCAGGCTGGCAGGCAGGGAGGGAGGCCGGCAGGCAGGGAGGCTGTGGGGTTTTCTTGCTGCTACAGGACGCAGGTTTTCTGTTGCACATACGTGACCCATAACGTAACAAAGCCCGATGTAAATTTGGCATTCACTGTTCAGTTCATTATGTATTGCTGTTTTTGTCAACTTATGAACACCATTTTTTCCATCTGGAATGACTCCTTTGTCTTGTTCCCGTTTGAATGGAAAAACGCCATGCCGCTTTGAGTGATTTCCCTCACGTTTTGTGTTGTGCAGGCAGCTGTAGAGGTTTCCGCGGCGCCTCACACCGGCCGGGTCCTGCCGGCTGCCCTCGGCGGCCTGCGTGTGTGCGGGCGGCGGCTCCGTACCGCTCAGCAGCGCGGCCCTCGCCCGGGCGAGAGGCTCCGCATCCCTGCGGGCCCTCGCGGTTCAACACTTGCTGCGCCTCTAACGCGCCTGTTGTCCCCCGCAATGCAACACTGGAATTTCCAGGCCCTACAAGCCCTTTTTTGCCTAACCGCGTATGAGCACAGTGTGCTCCGTGACGCTCGCTGTAGCACCCGACACCCGCTAGTGGGGCCCGCGGGGCGAGAGCACCCGCCCGGCCCGCTGCTGCCCGCTGCCGCCGCCCGGCCCGCTGCCCTCCGGCCGCGCCCCTGAAGAGGGCGGGGCGGGGCGGGGCGAGGCAGCGGGGAGCTGCGCAGCGGCGGGGCGAGGCGAAGCGAGGCGGGGCGCGCGGCAAGATGGCGCCGGCGGGGGCTACGGCGGCGGCGGCGGCGGAGCGGGGGCTGAAGCGCCTGGTGTGGCAGAGTGAGTGCGGCGGAGGCCCCCCGCTCCGCGCCCCCGCTGCCCGCCCGCAGCCGAGGGTCTGCGGCAGGCGGCGGCTCGGGCCAGCCGGGAGCGCTGCCCGTGGGGGGCTGGGCCGCGGGGCCGCCTCGGGGACGGAGCCGGCGGCGTGGCTGGAGGCGGCTCTGGGGCCGGGGCCGGGGCCGGAGCCGGAGCCGGGGCCGGGGCCGGGGCGGCGCGGGGGCGCTTTGCCTCGCTCCGCGGCCGGGCGGGCCCTGCGCTTCGCGGGCGGCCCGGTTCCTGCGGGCGGGCGCGGCTCGGCGGGCGCTGCCGGGGAGGGCCGCAGGGCCGGGGGGGCCGCGGGAACCTCGCGTTTATCTTACAGACCTTGAAAAACGAAGCTTCTTCCGAAAGGCGTACGCGGTTAGGCAGCAGGGCTGGCCTTCCAGGGCTGCCACAGCGGCGCTGAGAACTGATCAACTAAGTTCTAGACTTTAACCAGTTCTGTGGCGTCGCGAAGGCCAGAACTGTAGCTTTATAACGCCTCAGCCTGCTCAAGGCCGGTTTGCCTGGCAGCCCTGGGTCGGTTAATAAGGTCCTGATGTTTCGCGTGACAGCCGGTTCGCACTGCGCGTCTTGTGCTGTTCTGAGACCGGGCGGAAAAGAGATTTGTGCCTGTACTCTGTATGGGGCCGTGTGTGCCTGCGTGGCTGTTAAAGGCCTTCTTTCCATGTTAATAATCCTTGGTGTAAGGTATATTTCTAGACTTAATCAAAGCGGAAGTTGGTGAAATGGTTACCTTCACCAAAACTTGTATTGTCAATTAAGTTTTTCAGACTTATTAAAAAATGAACACTAGCTTTATTTAGGAGGCGTTAGTTTCTGTGGGTAAAGTTATAAAACAAACCAGATATTGTTGCATCTGTGCTTGTGGTTCTGTAAAATAAGGTTATTTCCACAGGAAACACTGTCTTAAAGTTTTTGTTACAAGTCTAGAACAAATTTTAAAGTTGCATAATAATAAGTTTCTAGCCTAGACATACATATCTATATTAAACATTTTATTCACTTTTTATGCGTCAGCATTTCTGTACCTTAGACTTTTCCAAAATATTTGCATGTAGTGAAAGTTACTGTTTTAGTACTTTCCTAAGGAAGTATGTTATAAATGTGTCATTTTCTTTGCCAGTGGTTTTTTTTTTCTTTTTTTCCAATCACACAGGGATTTAGCTCTCTGATGTTGTCAGAATTGTGTATGGTTCTTTTACTTCCCAATTCCATTAAGTAAAAGAAGAAAAATGCCTTAAACTAATTGGAACATATTTGGAGAAGCCAGATGTAGAAAAAGTGGTTAGGATGTATAGTCCATATGAAACTTGTAAAAAGAACTAAGTAAACGACCGCACAGACAAGAAAAGAGCACTATTCGTATCTGTGCTTATGATTGTTTTTATTGTGTTTAAAATGCTTACAAGAGACAAAAGGGATGATTTTGAAAACCTGTAAGCCAATGTAATTGCTTTGGACAAGTAGGCCAATTAGTTTGGTAAAGTTTTTACAGGATGAGGAAAAAATAAATAGTAGTTGGAATATCAATGGGACAGGGTTCGTCGGGGGTACCGATAACTTGGAATAAAATTCCTTTTCTTGATGGGCATGAGAAAGCTGATGTTTATTTTTGATTAAGGAAATAGAGTTCAAGGTACGACTGGATTATGCATTTATATGTTTGGGGTTAGTTTTGGGGCAAGTAAAGTATTGTATTTGAGCATTTTAGACAAGGCTTTCAGGAATTCAATTTATTAGAAAGAATTTTCTATGTAATGCTGAAGACTAAGTCACTGATAACAATGTTCTCAGAAAATAAGATCAATAAGCTTTCATGAAGTTAAATTCATTTGGTCTTAAACCTTACGTACAGACCTAGAAGAATGTAAACAATAAATATGAGGTAAAAAACTGAGAGAAAACCAGTTTTGTATAATGCCTGCACTGCATACTGGATTCAAGTATTAACAACCAATGCATTTTGGCAGCAGCTAGAGAGGAAAAAATACTGTGAAATTTTATCGTAGAGAATATATCCAAAGGAGTCATAGGAGTCCATACATCAGACTAAGTATACCTGGAACTTGTAGAAAACTGGCCGTATATAACAGGAAAGATGTTGAATTGGAAGCAACACAGGGGACAATTTTGAGGAATTACAATGGAATTCAGGGGTTGTATAAGCAGAAGAAATTTTAGGAGAACTAACTTTGTGTTCTGTTCATAACGGCATGGACTAAATATACCAAGTTGCATTCCTCTTGGAACATGCACTTTTTACTTAAATAACTTGTAGACCACTGTTTTTCATCAGTTTTTAGATAAAGAAGAATGTAAAGCTTTTAAGTTGCTATGATGAATATCAATACTGCAAAAAATAAGTTGAGAGCATGTCGGAAAGCTAAAGAATAAAGTACTCATTCTGCTTTCATAAAAATGCTGCTTGTGTTAGTGTAAAAGAATCGATGTAGGACACTTTTGTGAAATCTAATCATGAGAAACGAAGTATGATTTCTTGAGAGCACTGCACGCTATTCTGTGTTATAGTTGGTGGAAATTAAATGAAATGAAAGCTGGATGAGCAGAGAGATTGCTCAGCTAGAATAAACTACTGTCTTCTGAGACACTGGAAGTTGGGGGTAGAGATAGATGATCTTGTGATGGTGTCATGCCAAAGGGACTTGGACATAACTGGATATGTTAATATTTACAAATACTGAAGAAATAGGTGTACTTCTTGTATGTGCACTGACTATCCTGAAACTTCTTGTGGTTCTTTCACTTGGTAGTAATCACAGAACGATGTGTGCTGAACTTGCTAGTTTATATTTTAGACTGCTGTTTCTATTACTGTCAGGTTTCCATTTGGCAGGGGGAGGAATAGTCATCAGCTGCGTCTGAAGTTCTGCCCTCTTGGAAAAAGAGAACAGGATAGTCAGACCTCTTTATTCTTATGGTTGTAAAGCATTAGTCTATCGGTTTCCAAAATTTTTTGACTTTAATTTATATACATTGCTATTTTTATCAAATATGCATTTGATTGATGGTCCTACTCCTGAAAGCTGCATTTACCAGTTCTGGTGATACCTAGAAGCTATGGGTCATAACTAGATACAGTCTGTTACTGCTGAATCCTGTACAAGCTTATTAATTGTCACTTCTCCCAGAGTGGTCATAGCAGGAAAAGATAACACCTGTCTAATTTAAGATAAATTTTCTTTTCTGAAAGAATTGGTATTTTCTTGGGTTTCTTCTGGAATCCTAGAAAAATAACAAAGACCTTTGAAGTTCACATATTTTTAAAATATGTCTAAGTATTTGTGAATGTGTTGGTCTAACTGCCTTTTCTTAAATAATACATCTCAGGTTTGTATCCTCCATATTCAGTTCTCTGTAAACAAACAGTCTAAATGGGTAACTTCCTGTTTTTTAGCAGCACTTTATTTCCTCTAATTGGTAAGTTATCGATCTCTGTTTCTTCTTACAGAGCTAAAATCATCAATATTTGATGACTGCAAGAAAGAAGAAGAATGGAAGGTACAGCTTCGTTATATTTCATTTTTTTTGTAAGAGTTCTGGAATCACTGAAACAGCTGGTCTGTATCACTGAGTATATAAATATCAAGTAAGGGGTGGTTAATGACTGGTTTTCACTTAAAATTTTGTTTACTTTCCCAAATAATGGGACTTTTAGTTCTGTTCACTCACTTTTATCTCTCTATAATACATCATGAAAAAATATCTAAGGGTTAGCATAGAAAGAACAAATGGTTAGTTGTCTTAATCATTAAAAAAATAATTTTGGTGGCAAAAATAGAAAATATATTTCTATTTATCTTAATTTTTTTTGAATGACTCGCATCTCATTCATTTCTCTAGAACTTAGAATTGCTGCTGCTTTAGTTCCAGAAGTGGTCAGTATAAAATTATACTGCTGTGGGATATATGTAGAGCAGGATTCAACAACGTGATGCTTGCTGGCGACATTAGCCTAGAGCGTTGCCTGTCATAACATGTCTGTTCTCAGTGATATGTCAACAGTAGTGAAAATAATATAAAAGTACGGCTGGAATGGCCCTGAGGAAGGTCTTCTCATCCAGTCATCTATTTTCCTTGTTAGGAAAGTTTGTCTAATTTGAGTGTCTCTTGTTGCAATATAAATCACTTGCTATTGATCCTCTTCAACCAGGAGGAAAAGAGAACAAACTTTCCTTTTTTCAGCTGACTTTGTATTTGAAATCTGTTATCATATTTTTCTCCTCTTTGAACTAGAATAATCTCCATTACTTTGTTAGGACTTAAAAAAAAAACCCAAAAAACTGATAATTCTTGTTGAGCTCTCATGAACTGCAGAGATGAGAAAGTACTTATGCTGCTGTACAAAGTACCATGGGAATTTTGCATTTGACTCTAAGTGCTCATGCTCAAGAGCTATTAAAACAGAAGAGAAGATATGTCAGAGATGATCAGGAAAGCTGAGAGCCTTTTCACTTGGTGAGTCTGAATGAAGCAGGCTCTACCAGCTGAGAGAAATGATCACTTCCTAAAAATATGTCAGAAGTGGGGGGTGAGAAGAGCTGCCTAAGCTGTAAAACAGTTTTGGGATAAGAACAATAAATTTAAGCAGGCCATGGGATAAATGTAGGCAGGAATTCAAAAATATCTCTTGAAGTGAAATTTTTGAAATAACTTCTAGTAGGAATAGTGGGGACAAGCTACCTACTTGAGGTAGACTCTCTCTCTTGAAATTCTGTATGCAGGGAGCTGTCTTCTGATGCTAACTGGGATTAACCTCCTGCTGTAAAGTTGCTAGATGCAAGTGAGAGAAAGAGAGTGATAAAGTGGGTTTCAGCTTCAAATTTTCATGGCAAGTTGTTAAGGAAATGACATGCTTTTGCTATAACTGATTATTTTATCTAAATATTTCTTGATTTGATTTTTATATTTAGATAATTGTGTTAGATGATTACACTACTAAATTACTGTCGCTATGCTGTAAAATGACTGATTTGCTGGCAGAGGGTATCACAGGTAAGCATAACTTTTTTTTTTTTAATATATAAACAAATGACAATATCCTGAAAAGAAAAGGGGAAAGAGTGAAATTGGTAGGCTTGCAAGAAGTTTTCTTAATTTGGTTGATGAAGACAAGTAAACATGTGGTATTAGACTGGCAGACTTTCTGATTTATATGATAATTAGCCAGATGTAATTTTTTTGAATGAAAATGTAATGAAAGTTTTTGAAATCAAAAATTTCTCTGCCTAAAAGCTATGAAATATTTTTCTGTCTTATCACTTAAGATTGCTGTAAGCTTTGTTGGTAGTGTCCAGGAAGTTGCAAATTGAGGATATTATCTGTCACAGAGTGAATTTCTCAAGGATGTTGTGTGTCAGTTGAAGTTAAATGAAAACAGTAGCTCAGCAAAGTTCAGTAAAGCATACAAGAAAAGGCAAATTGCCCTCTGCATTTTTTTCCTAATCTGTTCTGTAAATCAGTAATATCTGCTGTTTTGAATGCATTTGTGCTCCTGAAGAGTAGAATTAGGAGACAAGGATATAGAAACTTAAGTACTGAAGACAGAAGAAAAACAGGGGAGACAGTAATAGGCAAACTAACGAGGCATGTTTGCAGACAAGGGGATGTGAGGCAGAGTCAAGAATTTAAACTGGAGTTTTAAGTTGTGTAGAAATACTTCAGCCTCTTTGCAAAACCAGAGCTGTCCATTTAAAAAAAAAAAAGCTTAAAATTAATTATATTGGTGATTACTTTAGCTAGAATAAAAGCATAAGCTGTGTAAACAGTAATCACATTGTCACTTTCTCAAACAGTTTGGGAGCAGTTTCTAATGGATATTTCTTCTCTCATCTGCTGGAGTTTCTCTCATGTTGCTTGAGATATTTAATGTTGGCCACTGTGGAAAGTGAAAAACAGATGGCTTTGTGATAGAACTCAGTTACTTAGTATGCCTGAAGAAGACTCCATTTTTCTATGTGTATTTTATAAATATCTTTCCTCCAGTAAATTTTATGTTTTTTTCTTTATCCCTTCTGTACAATTTCAAAAAAACAGATGTTTTTCTTACCATCAAACACTTTTCTGAAGTTTATTTTATGATCAGCTTTTTCTGTAATGTTTAGTATATCATCCTGTCAAACTTATTTTTGAAATTGAAATGAGTATGTGAAATGTAAATAATCTAGTTCTTAATTAGCTTTAGTTTTAGATTTTTATAAATATTTCTATAAGGGGGCATATTTAGAATTAGTTGTTTTTCACATAAGTAGCAAGATTGCTTAAGAGGTTGCATGATTAGATCCTGAATTTATAACCTGAAACTATGAAGTTATTTTGCTTCAATACTGTTCTGTTTTACAGTGTTGTGGGGGTTTTTTAATCCTTTCACATATTCAGTGTAATATGATTCTTTTGGAAGAGTAATAGCACAGCTATACATATTTTTCATTTTTAGAATATGTATTTAATCATAATAAGTACTTCTTATCCTCTGTGAGAAACTTTCAGTGAGCATGTATTCTGTTTGTCGGTATGGAACCTTTCATTTTTAGTGAACACAATATTGAAGAGAACCAGTCTATCCACATCCAAATGGCTGATATTTTCTATTTGTCATCTTTGTTCCTCCCCCTCAAAATTACTGAGCAATGTGAATTCCACTGAATTATCAGTCTAGTGTCCTGCAGCGGAGACCCCCAAAATGCTTGTGTAATGACTTTAATAAAGAGAGAAACAGAGTTGAGTGAAACTGTTGATTTGTTGAAAATGTATAATTTGCGCGTACAATTATGTTGAAACAGAATAAGCGTACAGGAAATGGCCAAACAAAGAACAGAGGTGGCTAGAGGCCAAACTGTTGCCCTGAATAGTTTCATTCCCCCTCTCCTTCAACATGCTGCAAGAAGAACATTCTTGCCAAGGCAGTAGTTCTCTTGTAATATTTTGCATACTGGGCCCCGTGTTTTGAGCATCATTGGCTGCCCTACCACTTTTTGCAGGGCAAAACTCTGTTTGTGTAGAATAGCTAGGAAAATTTGGACCTAAAATGTAGTCGACCTGAGACTGGAGGTTCAAGAAGACATATCATAACTTGTCTGTATTTAGAATAATAATTAAAAACATCAAGGCTGTCTAGGCAGAAGATAGGTCCTGGCCATTAATTTTATAGATGTCTTGATTGGCATTATTTTATTTCTGTCATCTGTATGCTAAAATATGTATGGTGCTTTCCTTGCAGATATGCAAAGCTCTTAATATCAAAATGTAATATTTCTTATTTTGTAGTTGTGGAGAACATATATAAAAACCGTGAGCCTGTCCCACACATGAAAGCAATTTATTTCATAACTCCAACCAAAAAGGTTAGTATTTTTAAGAAAGTGCAGGAAAATCCTTCAGACTGAAAAAAAAGTCTGATTTTTAAATATCTATGTACTCCCTACTACTATGCAGTATTTAATTTTTGCATTGTGTAACACTCTTCTGCGTGATACTTATTTTTCTATATGCCAAAAGGCAGTGCAGTATCGCTGTAATGTGTTGCCGGCATGTACTTCTTGATCAATGGAGGTACTGTTTCGTTGCTTATATAGTGATAAACTTTATGAAAGAAGTGATGCAATACATCATAAAATAGAAGATCAACATGTGCTTGTTCTTTTTCTTTTTTTCCCTTGATGTGTGGTGGGGTGTTTTGGTGAGGTTTTTTTTGTTTTTTAACCTTACTTCCCTAGAAGGTGCCATTCAAAGTAATGGCTCTAGTAAAAGAGGTTACTGCTACTTCCTAATAATTCTTGACAGAACAAATCTCGGCACTTTTGTGGGGAGAAAATGATGCAAGCATTCCGCTTTGCGTCCTATAGCGATCTTGGCATAGGTGTATTATTGACCTTCTGCAAATGTTTATTATTCTTGGTCTGGATTTATACGTTTTCTATTTCAGTGGGGGTTTTTTTATATGTTGATTTGCAGTATTCCTGAGCTGGGTTGGGTAACTAAAATGTGGGTTGGGGGGTTAGAAGAGAAGCTTGGCTGGTGCATTAGGAAAGGCAAAATAATTCAATATTTTTCTCCTCTTTAAGTCTGTAGATGGACTTATTGATGACTTCATCAGTAAATCATCTCGCAGATACAAAGCAGCGTATGTCTACTTCACTGACTGTAAGTAAGTCTTTGTGTTGCGGTTTGATGCCTCTGTATATGTAAATAAGTAATCTTCTTGTCTTGCTTCTTAGAATTAAGTGCGTGAATGTTTTGTTCTTCACAGAGGGTTTTGAGACTTAAGTCATTAACCATATTGTAGGGTTGCTTATGTACCAGAAATTTCTCATCGTGCTGTGTGACAATGATCAGTTCTTTCACATTTACAGAACAATGGTGATCTTCCCCTACCTCAGCTTTTAATTTAGGTAGTCTAGTTTTGTTTTAAAAATATCCCGGTTATTTCATGTGTCAGAGAGTACAGAGGAAGGTAATTCAAGTAAAACTATGTATCTCATGTAAACAAAATTTTATGCAAAAATATAAATGCAACTTGCATTTCTGCAAGAAAAATGTTTTGTAATCAGTTATTTCATGTAGTTACTTCAGACTCGTGATCAAGCCTTTTTCTCATTACCTAGAATAAGAAAGAGTATGGTGCCTGCATAGCTCTTGCATGAATGATATAAATTGCGAAGGAGAGACAATTAGTGTAAATAGGGGTTAATTTGACTGCGTGTTCCTCTGCTGTCAGTCAGCATGACTCAAGTGGCATGAAAAGAAAAAAAGAAAAATCCTTGTCACTGAAAGCAGAGACTGAGTTGTGGCAGTACTGGGGTTTTTTGGTTTTTTTTTTTTTTTGGGGGGGGGCCCTCTGTGTATGGTGCACATCCCCTATTCAGGAGTCGATTTGTTAGTTCAAAGTTATTAAAAACAAAAAACAAAAAACCAACCTTCCAAACAAAAAAAGCAACAACAAAACAAGCAATCCCCCTTCTCAAGTGCAGTTCTTCAGTTAGGCTTTTGTTACCCCAAATCCAAACCATATTTTGCTTTTTGACTTGTGGTTTATTGTGATAAGATACTGTTTACACATCTAGCAACTTGAAGAATAAAAGGAAGGGGAAAATTTTGATAGTGTTTCCTTCACATAAGGGTTTTGATGGATTTCCATTGTTAGGCTTGCATTTCCAAACTGCTTAAGGCACATTGGAAGAAATCTCCTTCCTCCCCTGGGGCATTTTGGGAAGACTAGTCTTAGTGTGCCTGAAGCCACCCTTGTGAGTCTACTTCTGATAAATTTTTCAGAACTGATTGGAACTTGCTTGGTAATGTTTTAGCTCTAGTGTAAACTCGAATCACTTCTAGATTTTCAGAATCTCCTTTTTTCACCAATTTCCATTGTTTCCAGCTGTTTTTTTTCTTGTTACACTTCAAAATATAATCTTTATGTTGCTTCCTCAAGCAATTGTACTCTCTTAAAGCAGTTGTCAAATCAGTATTGGAAGCTCTCAGTTTCTTGTTTCATTTGATGTTATGCAGCTGTTCTTGGTACTCCTGAAAACATTGCAATCTTGCTGTATGTTCCCTTGTTGCAAGTGTGCAAGCTTCCTGTTTGTCAAAACCTTTTTTTCTTGAGAGGGGGGGCAGAGAAACAGCTTTGACTGTCACTTCCAGGTCTATGTGATATTCATATCATTCAAATGTTTCTTGAATTCAGTTTCTAGAGTGGGATCCAATATAGCCTTTAAGTGTAGTGGAACATATTTCTGAGAGATCTATAACTGAAGTTCTACATTTTGCTCCGTTTTGATTTTTGATCTATAGATGATATTTTCTTTAATCTTTTTGTAGCTTGGGAAGTGTTTTCTCTCTCCTGTATGAAAAGAAAATATAAGTCTTTGCTTTGCCATTATTTGCAAAATCAGTATCCTTTGTCGCTGCAGATCTCTTAAGTATTCTACAATGTCACTTGAAAAAAGCTAAGAAAAAAAAATAACCAGGGATGTTTCTCTTTAAAAGAGGTCTCAAACTCAGCTTATTGGTTATGCCTTCTCTTTCACTTTGGGAAGGTTTGGCAACTTGTTTTATGTTACTGTTAATTGGCTCTTAATTTAAAATCCTTTTTATGTCCTGAAAGTAAAGGAGAATTGGATGATGTGGAAAAGTGGGATACATCTCATAAGGGGTATGAGATCAGAATCTCAAGCTACAGAGGAGTCCTATATTGAAAGGACAAACACAAATAATTCTGAAAGCTCACTTTTGGAAAACAAAAGTTTTATGTAAGAGATTTCTGTGCTGTAAGTTTGTAAGTTAAGTAATAGTTGGGGTACAGACAAATGATTATAGCTTAGAATCTTTTTTCTCCTAGCTTGTCCTGACAATCTTTTCAATAAAATGAAGTCTTCCTGCTCAAAGGCAATCAGGAGATGCAAGGAAATCAGCATTTCCTTCTTCCCCTATGAGTCTCAGGTAAGATTCATTCTGTGTCTTGACTGCAGAAAATAGCTTGGAGTTCTATTTCCATGTGGTGTTAACTTGCTAGAAAACAATTTAAAAAGGCAGGGTTTCTTGTTTATTTGTTTTTTCCCTGATAAATTGTCTGTGAGGCCTATTACCACTTTGGTGTATTTTCAGTGCTTGCCAGTATTTTTCAGACAAAAACAAGTACTCAAATACCAACAGTAAATCTTTGACCTCTTTGCAAAGCTTGGAGTCAGTTACTGGGCAGAACCTTTCTTAGCAGAGAGGTTAGAGATGCTTGTCTTCAGTAAGCAGTGAAGTTTGTTATTGCTTATACAGAAGTATTGTTATTTTGACAAGCTAGGTAGCTTGGTGCATAGGAATAAATAGAATTCCAGAGCTAACTAGTCAGTGAAAATTAAATGGAGAGCAAGTAGTTTAAGGGAGCTGAAGGAGAGAGTAAACAAAAAACAAACCACCCAGACAGCAACAAAAACAACTTGGCAAGTTTTTTATTGAGAAAACCACCAAAGAGTGAGGGGTATTGTGTTGAGAGATCATCAGCTTGCTTGTGCGCTTTATCAGATACGTCATGCACAATGATACTTGCTAGTACAGTGAAGCCCCAAAGCCGTGTCCACTCTTGGGAGTTGCAGAGCTAACTGTGAATGATTGTTTCATTTTTTCCATGTGAGCTTTTTTCCCCCCTGTGTTTTTTAAACCTTATGAACATGTCAAGTGCTACCACTATTATGTGTATTAAGTGGTAGGTGAATATAGGAGAGGTCACTGTTCTCCATGATCTATTGTGATGCAGCTTCCTAGTTTGAGGACTTGCTCCTTTTTATCATAAAGTTTTTATTATTTAGATTGAGAAGCAATAAGAGAAGAATTAGTTTTTTGTTTGTTTGTTTTTGTGGTATTGACTTTCCCAAGCTTTGTCTCAAACTGTTTCAGGGCATTCTGCTGAAATTGCTCTTAACAAAAAGTTCTGTAGCTTCCTTTTCCAAATAAAGCATATAAAAACTTTATCCTCATTTTCTGGAGGTTTTATCTGGAGAACAGCAATTGGGACTACTTTTCTGATGTTGAAAGTAAGCAGTACTTAGTCTTTTCTTGTTTCTAGTTTAATTTTCTGTCTTCAGTATTTTGGATTGTGAGAACATTTTGAGACCTTAGTGAAGGAACAGAGCGTGTCCCCCAGATTTAAGTTCCTCAGACCTACTTTTTGAGCTGATAAGGGTAAATAATCAGACTGAACTCTGGTCAAAGTCCAAGCAGTTATTTGCTCTAAAGAAACTAGCATCTTTATCTGGATGGAAAATGCTTCTCTGGCTGTGTAGTTACAGAGTCCATCTTAAGCTGGAGAAAAGCTATTTACTGATGGCAGGATGTTTTCACATTTACATTCTATTTATTAAACTGGAGAAAAAGTTCTTCTCTGTAATATTAGACATCTTTTTATCGAGACTTAATACGTTTAAGAGTTCAAAGTCTTGGAGGTCAAGTCTTCATTTAACAAGCACATACAGTATGTCAAATTATATTTTAAACAGATCTAGCTTGATACTGTCTATAATTATACTGGCATTGCATTGTGTGGTTTTGTACCAGAAATTGGAGGTATTTAGTTCTGTCTGAGGTTGATCCATCTATACAGAGAGTAAACGGTTGATCCATCTATACAGAGAGTAAACAATTTGAAATATATAGTAATTTCTGTGGAGGAGAAGAGAAAATGGAGGAGAGTAACAGAGAAAAGGAGAATGAGAACATGAAACAGATGAGCTCAGGATAGAGAAAGGTTTAAAAAAAAGTGGGCAACAATAGCAAAGTTGCATGTTTTAATGTATAATTTTTTATTACAGTATGCAGTTTTAAAATATTAACAATTTGTCTTGCACAAGATATTTTAGAAATGTATAATCTAAGGCATTTTTTTCTTGGTTGTGCTTTACATAGGTATTTACTCTCAATGTCCCAGATGCCTTCTACCGCTGTTATAGTCCAACTTTGGAAAAGATGAAGGATAAGGATTCTGTAATGGAAGTTATGGCTGAACAAATTGTTACATTATGTGCCACTTTAGAAGAGAATCCAGGAGTACGATATAAAAGGTGGGACAAAAATAGTTTTGTATTAGTGTAGTTATCTTCATTTTTAGGATTTATAGGACTTCCTATATTGTTTGGTAATAGCTTGAGGCTGTAGAATTGTTTCTTTTATTGTGGATTATTTTTAATCCACAGTTTTAAATAATAGGATGATATGAAACTGCAACCTGTAGGCAAAGCAGGAGGTTATCTATTTGTGTGTATCCATAAACAGTGCTTCACATGCAGTGTTTGTGAGGCTTTTCTTCTGGTTATATTCTGAGGTGTCTCCCATTAATAGATCTGCTATGGGCACTGCCCTGATTAGGCCACAGGCTCATCTGTGTTTGTGCATGAAGTGTTTCTTTGCACATCCTTATCTGAAAATCTTGAGGGTTGTGGATATTGTTAAAGGTGATGTGCACTTGTGAGATTGGGCTTTGCCTAAAATGTAAGTCCTAATGGCTGTGGCTGTCCTCTAAGTATGACCATTGGTAGAGTAGGTGGTGGCAATGGTGGGCTTCTTAAACAGTAGCCTTATGAAAAAGGGCTCTTGACTAGATGGTGGTCCTAGGTTTAAGTGCGTTTCTCCCACCTCTGAGTGAGACTTTCATTAGCTGGCACGTGGCCCAGGATGTCCGTCTTTTGGCTGAAGCTGTTCCTACTGTCTGAAACACCTGAAGTATTTGAAGAGTGGAATCATAATTTATTTAAGAGTGAAAATATATTGGAAATACTTAGAATGGAGTTCAGAAACTGCTTGTGCAACAAGAGGATCAATTTAGGGAGTTTTAAAGGCAGTATTTTAGCTTGTGATTAAGAAATTAAAGTGGTTTTTTTTTTTTGCATGTTTCCTTTTTTCCCTCAGCAAACCATTGGATAATGCCAGCAAACTTGCACAGCTTGTTGAAAAAGGTCTTGAAAACTACTATAAAACTGATGAGAAAAGCCAAATAAAGGTAGAACTTGAATTCTAGTGTTTGCTTAGTTTTTGTTAGTGTAAATTTTTTTGAGTATATTTTGACAACAGGTTCTGCAAAACCAGGTTTTATTTATTATTAAACAAAGGTTGCTAGTTGACCTTCAGCTGTTTTTGTGTATAAAAGTAACTTGGAAGAGGTAGTAACTGGTACAGAATATCTGTATTAAAACAAATATAAATCCTATGGGAGATATTGAGCAAACTAATCTGTACTTGGAAAACGGGCACTTTACTAATGTAGAGCATGATGCAGACCTGAAGAAAAGTGTGTAACTTCTACTTTAATATCACCTTTCTTTTGGCTATGTGTAAAAGGGACTTCACTGCAGAACTGAAATGACTTCCATTAAGGGATTTATTCTCCCCAAGCAGAAGTCTGGGGTAAACTGTTCTGAGTCAGTAACATTCCACTCTTCTAAAGAAATTAATGTAGCTGAAGTTACCACTACTCTACTAAACCTTAAAATGAAACTTCAGCTGAGTGTTTGCAGATCATAGTGCAGAATTCATTCTGTACTTCAGTACAGTGTAGGTAGTGCACTCTGAAATACAAACATTGTACATATTTAAGAACGGGTAATGGATGGCCTTAAGCACTTTTTTGTATTATTTTCTAATCTTTGTTTTGTTGATGAAGTGGTGTTAGTGAGCGCATTGCAACAGGCCTAACAGTGTTCCCCTAAAATGACTTTAGAAGCATTGTGTTCTGATTAGTGTTTAAACAAAATGTTATTCCTGCTTTTCTTGATAAACATTTTTTCAGTTAGGAAAATTCCTTAAGCAAGATGATAGGTTTTTTAAAAAAATGTGGAGTACTATAATTTACTACAGATTTAGTACGTATTAACTGTGTACTGTGCAACTTAACTTTCCATTTATCTGATGTTTTTTAGGCTAAAACCCACTCTCAACTAATAATAATTGATCGTGGCTTTGACCCAGTATCGACTGTACTTCATGAGCTCACTTTCCAGGCAATGGCGTATGATCTGCTACCAATTGAAAATGATACTTATAAGCAAGTTTTTTTTTTTCTCTTTAATATAAACACTTTATTCTTATTTGATTATAAAAGCTATGGAATATTTAAGGTGACCTGCACCAAAGGTATTTTTTTAAGTGCTCATATTATATAGGGGTGGCTTCAGTTATTTTAGTCTTTCCTCTTGGTTTTTATAGTTTTCTTTCTCTTAACTTCCTCATTTAGTTGAGAGTAGGTAGGATCCAGTTAGCGTTTTTACTAAGCTTGATTCTGACAAGTTGCAGTTTCTTGATTTCTGCTTAAGTAAATCTGACTTTTTTTTTTTTTTTTAAAGCAAAGTATTTTGTACTATACTTGAAGCAAAACCTTGCTAGTGCATGTTCAGATTCTCAACTTTTTCCTTTTCATGTTCTCAACCTTCTTGGCTTACAAGGCAAACAAGATGGCTAGTAATATAAGTATCATCTTGGAGGAAAAGCTCAAAACTGTTTCTCAGGAATGCTCACTTTTATAGCTCCACTCATCTGATTTGTGCAGTTGTTTAAAGTTACACATGTTTCTGTCCCAAAAATATGTTTAGGTAAAACATAATCAGTTTATATGCATCACATAAACGTTACCACATTTGGATCAGAGTGATGTACTTTTGTTGTTGGATTGTTCTGACAGCAAAGATTTTGGTAAAAGTTTGCTTTCTGATAACCCACTGCAGCAAATGATACCATGAGGCTTAATTGCCTCATTATTCAGTTAAACAAAAAGGAATGCCTTTGTTCTTTGTCAGAACTAGTGACCTGAGTGTGCTAATGTAATATGTAGAATTCCATGAATCTGAAATTTGCTGGCTCCGAAAATGTAGCAGAGTATGTTTTGTAAGTAGAGCAGTGATCTGACTTTCAAAATTAATCTTGTAATTTTTTTCTTATATCTTTCTGCATTCTGGCTGCATACACTATCTGTGAGTTCCTGTAATTGTGATAGTAACGTACTATGATTGTTGTTATGCTATATAGTTTTATTTCTGTTTGCAGAAGAGTAATAGCTGGCCTGTAATTCTGTGAAGCATGTTACTTGTATTTGTGAAGTAATTTGTCTTAGTCTTTTCTGTGGGTGAAGGGGGACTTTATTTTCCTTCTGAGTTACAGAATGCTTTATAGTAGACAGAAAGTTGCACTTTGCAATCTCAATGCGTATTGCTTTGCGCACAACCTGCATTTGAAGCCAAAGAGAAATTTACATTAGAAGCTGAAGAGCAAAGGAGTTGCATGGGAATGTATGATTAAAATTCTGGTTACTATTGGTTTAAAAGAATCTCTCAAAGCTATAATAATATAATTCTAAAGATCTTTTTTTTTTCTTCCTGTATATTCAAAAATGTAGACTGTATAATGTATAATCCTTAATATGTAAATTATTTTGTCTGTCAGGCAATACTTGATTTATAAGTGAAAGCCTGTGTACGTTACTGGTATTACTATGTATGGTGGCAAACATACATGGTAATACCATTACTATGTAACAATTACTACTCTCTAACTAGTTACTAGAAAGAAAAAAAATTTTCAATCTGAATTTTCTTTTTTGAAGATACAAGACAGATGGACCTGCTGGGAAGGAAAAGGAGGCAATTCTGGAGGAAGATGATGAGCTCTGGGTGAAGATTCGACACAAACATATTGCAGATGTGATAGAGTGTGTGAATAAATTAAAAAGTATTAAGAAAATGCAAATTATGAAAGTTTCTGTGAGAGGGGATGTGTTTGACCAACTATTGAGAAAGTAGGAATATATACAATATTGAGGGTGGTTTGTATAGGCTACATCCTGTTGAATAACCAATGCCAGCAAGAAAACATTTTCAAAAATACAGTATTTAGAGATGCAAATTTGCTTGTGGAAAATTTAGTTAGAGATATTGTTTAGGAAATATTTTCACGTCTTCTAAATCCAGCGATTATTTTGTGAAAAATAGTAGCAAGTTATTGCCTCAGTTGACATTGTGCAAATATTAAATAAACAGAATATTTAACTTCAGTTTATTTTGTCAAAAAACTTGCTTTCTTCTGAAGATGAAAGCTCTCTGAAGCTTTTGCTTCCATTAAGAGCCTCTTGCTGCTCAGTTCTTCTTAAGAAAAGATTTAAGAATTGTGATGCTGTTGCATTTGATTACTTTCCTTTGTTTCTTTTTGTGCAGGGAAATACCAAAACTTCTGAAAGAAGTTTCATCAAAAAAAAAAGCAACAGAGGGAAAAGTAAGTTATTTAAAGTAATGTAGTGTTATTTTTCCTAATAACTTAACTGTGTTTGTAGTGGGTCAGATCTGTGTGGTTCATGGACCTACTACAGCAGCTGAAGTTTATCTGAATGATAATGTTTGGAAAATGTCAGGCTCCAAAAGGAAAGGAAATGAAGATGTTGAATATGAAGAGGAAAAAAAAATTTTTTTTCAACTTGTATCATTCCTTCACAGTTATCACTATCAGGTCTGGCCCAGTTAATGAAAAAGATGCCGCACTTCCGTAAACAGATTACTAGGGTAAGGACTGTTTTGTAAATACTACTTAGCTGTAAATCATCTCTATGCTATAACTTTGTGCTGGGTGTTGTTGAAGTCTAGATTTATTCTATCACTTCCCTGTTGAGCATGCTGTATAACTTTTCTCCAAATGAATATGTTTACCTACTGTAGCAAGAAGCACATTTGTTTCTAGGTGTTTCATTTTAGTAGGTATAAAATGCTTAAGTCTTTGAATATTTGGTGCACTTTAAGCATTATAGATACAAAAATGGTCGATTATTATTATTATTATTATTATTTTGAGGCTTCCCTGTTTTAACTCACAAATGTTTTGGTATTCCTGACTGATATCAGCTGGAAGCCAGTCATTTTTCACTGCTTTATCATTAAGCTGGTACCTTTGTACAAGCCAAGCCAATTCTTTCTATTTGCAAGATCTATTTCAAGTGGTGTAAAGTTCTAAAATGTTCTTACTGCTAGACTTGAAATTCACTTCCTTCCTCCTACCCCCCGAATGCTAATCTTTGAGTGGTGAAACACAGAAAATGCACGATGGCACTGAAGGATAGTAGAAGGATTGAAAAAAATTTTTTTTTAACTGGTAAAAATGATTGCTTTGTACTCGTGTTGCGACATACAGAAATAATAAGCAAGCTTATTCACCATGTGATTTTTGTGTTCTAGCAAGTTGTTCACCTTAACATAGCAGAAGATTGCATGAGCAAGTTCAAACCTAATGTGGAAAGGCTTTGCAAAACTGAACAGGTATGTTGAGAAAAAAAATACTACAAATTTGACTTTGTTTGCAGGAATAGATACATTTTTAACTAACAAAACTAGGTGTCTGTCACTTTGAGATAGTACTACTGGAAATAAATGAGGTGTTTGAGTTCTGTTTTTTGCCTTTGAATTCAGCTGATTTGTATAAAGATCATCTTTGTGTTTTTGTCTTTCAAATCGCCTCTGAAGTTGCCTTGCTGTGCTCTTCAGAGGGAAGCCCTTCTAGAATGTCTGGGAAAAGCACCTGTTAGGAGGGGCAGTAGAGATGTACTACTAATCTCAAGTAAAAACTATAAATTCATATGAATTCTAGGAAACTTGAAAGGAGATGAGAATATTTTTGAATTAATATTTTGAAACATTTTGGGGGTATAGATTTTTTTTTTCTTTTGAGAAGCTTGTTTTTATTGTAGAAGTCTGGATTGAGACTGTAAGAGATGAAATGAAAGACAACTGTTGTTGAAGTTCATGTGCTGTAGTTGCTTGTATTTAAGCTGTTGGCAAGATCCCTGTTATGCAGGTAGGGTGCATTTTTGATAGTCTTATTAATGAGAAACTCAATCTGTTTGGCAGAACTACTTTCTAGGAACTTTTCTAACTTCCAGTGCAAAATGTATCACACTGTTCTAAATGTTTAAAAGTGTTATAGCGTTATTATAATTCTGTCACTATTGAAACAATTATGTTGAAGGCTTTTGGTAGTGAGTTTAAATTTATGCAACTTGATTCTTTACTTAAACTTACTGTTTCACAAAAACACATTTTGGAACACAAACCAATACTCTTTTAATGATTGCTCACTAAAACCATTCCCTTTGCTTTTAATTTAGGACTTGGCTCTTGGAACTGATGCAGAAGGTCAGAAAGTGAAAGACTCGATGAGAGTACTCCTTCCAGTTCTGCTCAACAAAAATCATGACAATTATGATAAAATTAGAGCTATTCTCCTGTATATCTTTAGCACAAATGGTATGATAAACCACCATGTTTTTCTCAGTTCTATGGATTTAAATTCAAGTTTTAGGATAGAGCCCAGTATTTTCAGTGAACTCAAGCACCGAATTAGAGTTGATAGCAAAGTTTAAAAGAAATACTGTCCAGCTTCTATGGCTTCTCTTCTCAGATTGGTATTAAAGCTACTATTGGTAAAGAGATAAAAGATCTGTATCCTGTTCTAGCATCATCCCTGTACTCAGGATGCATGCAACAGCTTTAATTTTCTCTTTTTCACACAGTACCAAAGCTGATAAAAGGGACTCCATATCCTTTGCAACCTGAAAATGAAGTCAATATGGAAGAATTTGTACTAATGGAGGAGGAAATAAAAGATAGAATTTGGGCCTAAGGAATGAATAACAATATTAGGTTAAGTTCTCAAAAATGGGCCATTATTTTTTTTTTTAACTCAAATAAGGTATTATGCTAAACTTAAAGGAGTAGAAAGTGGCCAATTAAAAAAACCTACTAAAATCCAAAAATCCTAAAAAATCCACTGTTACTAAATAGTAACAGTGCAGAATATGAAAGATAAAGAGCTAGTTTTATTGACAGAGTCACATGGTAACCGAATTATTACTGTTTCAAAGGAACTACCCAGGAGAACTTGGACAAGCTGATCCAGAATGTACAAATAGAAAGCGATAGTGACATGATAAGAAATTGGGAGTACCTTGGCGTTCCTGTTCTTTCTTCAGTAAGAAATACTGATTTATTTATTTATTTATTTAAAGACTTTCCTACCATCCAAGTACTTGTCTACAGCTCTTTCAGTAACTCTTAGCAGTATTATCTGGATCTTATTTTTGGAAACAGGAAATTACTAGGAATTCTTGTTTTTATGATGTATCTAAATGTTAAATCCATTAAACAATTAACATGAATAATTTTCAAAGTAATATAGCTATAATGCTTCCTTTAAAATCCATCAGATACTGGCTTGAGCTATTTGCTTTTGGAAAGTGCCAACTTCTTCAGTTCCTTGTCTCTGAAATGATTACTTCTGCTGTATCTTGAATTCTACAGATGATCATACCTTAGTATGATTAAGTATTTCTTTATGGTTTCCTACTGTTTTCCCTCCCCCTCCCCCCAAACTGGAAACCAGTTACAAAAAACATGTATATTGTTTAATACAGCTCTGTTTTTCAAATCTCCTCAGTCTGCTTCTCAGCAACATAAACAGCCCAGAAGAGATCGTTCTTCAGAAGAAACTTTTCAACTTTCTAGGTGGACACCTGTTATGAAAGACATTATGGAGGTAAATTTGAGGAACTAGTTAATTTGTGGGTACAATGTAGAAATATATTGTATTAGATCTTTTGAAATTCCTTAATACTTGAGTTACTTTTATTAAATAGTTCTCTTCAATCAAAGTATTGCTTTTAGTCTGTTTGTAATATAGGAAAGTTGGACTGCCTAGTGATGCACCTTACTGGAAGTTGTTTTAAAGTTGTGCAAACTGAAGTGAAAGCAAGAAGCTTGAACTGCCTGTCCTGTGGTGGTGGTGTTGTGTGTTGTTTTTTTTTTCTTTTTTTTATATAGCTCTAATAGGTCTCTGTAATTCAAATGTTAAACACATATAAACTGTAGATGGGAAGAAGCTGGAAAGTTTTACTCAGCAGAAGTATAGTTACTCTGTTCTTAAACCTCTTCCTAAGCAACATTTAGTGACTGATGTCAGACAGTAGTGGGCTACTGGATCTTTAGTCTGACCCTGTGCAGTCATTTGTAGGTTCTTGGTGTCTTTAATTGACTGAGGGAGTCTTAAGGGGACCCTGACTTCTCTTACATAGTCCTATGGAGAAATGAAGTAGGTTAGGTTAGTTATAGACGAAAAACTACTGGTGAAATTTGAACAATTAAATCAGTATTATTCTTAGAAAGAAAGCACATGTGTCTTCAATTCCTTAGGATGTAGGAAAGCCTCATAGAAATGTTTAGCATTATGTGGTCTAGTGTTTTGCTACATAGGAACATTGTTTTTTGGGAAGCTACTTGCTATAAGTTTTTTTTCCAAGAAATTACTTATTCTGGCTTTAAATTCCAGTTGGTCATCCTTACTGGGAATTAAGGCTTGATGGATTTTTAGGTCTACACGACTGTTTAAAGTCAATCTTTGTTTTGCCCTTCAGGATGCTATAGAAAACAAACTAGATTCAAAAGAATGGCCTTATTGTTCCCAGTGTCCTCCTACCTGGAATGGGTCAGGAGCAGTAAGGTAAACTGTTTAATTCCTTGAAAAATAATTTACCTTTTCTCAGTATTTTTCTCCTATACATTCTAAAACCTTATTAAAGTGTGTGTACTGAGTGGTGAAATAATTTATATAAGGTAACATTAAGGTGTAAGAAGTATTTCAGTTCACCTAAAGCATACTGAACTTGGCTGTTAGTTTAATAATTCTAGTTAGCTGTTGATCACTTGTGTTCAGGGTATCTCCCTCTGGCTTCAGAGTTAGAAATAACATTTCCATGTTTCCAAAAAAAGAAGTTTAAACCATTGAGCTTTTTAGTGTAAAGCAGTTTTAGGAATGGGTTACAATGTACTATAACTTAAGCAAAAAGATATACATTTTATATATATTTATATATATATATATATATTTTTTTTTTTAATGTGGTAGTGGTCCTCATTTTTGAGGATGAGTTCAGTAAGTTAGGTTCAACTTCTGTAGGTTCTCTCATTACTTAGTGAATATGGTCCTGTTAGAAACTTGACCTCTGATATCAAGGAATGGTTTAGAGAAGTCCAGAAATGTTAGAGATCGTAAAATGAATTCTCTGCTAATGAATGTGAAATTGTACGTTCTTTGTACCTGTAGATTTACTGAATAGCACTGACAGGTAACTTTTTTTTTCTTAAGCTTATGAAAATGTACTGTCTTCTCCTTCCCTCTTCTTAACCCCATTAGCTGTTGGACCTCATGGCCAGTGTCTGCCAAGCTGACAGAGGGTTACTGCTTTTTGTAGTGTTAATGATGACACAGCTGAAAGTAGACAAAAAAAACATTTCTATTGCAGAAAGACTGTAATATACGCTCACTACGCTAATCAGATGCTAGAATTCATGGGGAGGGAAGTGTTCTATATATCCTAAATGTGGAGGATGCTTGAATTGGAGTTTGTACCTTACTAAACAGAAGACAATCAGTGCTAAAGATGCACAGCCTTCAGTTCTGTTACTTCCAGTGCTAAAAACAAACAAACCTGTTGGTGGGCAGTTACGTTCCTGGCTATATGTTACAATAATCAATGCAAGGAAGCACCAGGGCAAGTCAGTGTACATTGTAAGCAGGGCTTTGTGTTGTAGGCATGCAAAATTTGGGATTTTTTTTAGGCGCCCTAGCAAAGAGTTCAGGACTGTAGGTGGTTTAATCTGAATCTGCAGTTACTATATATGCTAGAGAAAAAATGACTAGATATATGTTAGAGATAGCAAATATTAAGGCCTTTATCTTTGTTCCTAGTTACCTGAATCCTATTTGATAAAAGTCAAATACTTCTTAGAGATTCTGTTCATGTTAGGGGACTGAAAAAGCTAAGACACAGTGATCATCTGACTCATACAAACCTCTTTTAGGAAAAATGTCACTTGAATTGGTGGCGTGCAGAATTAAGCTACTCCGTAGGAGTCCTTTGTGGTGAGCTGTCTGTGCAACAAGGTTCTTGTTTTGTATTTATTTTACCCCTTGGGATAACTCAATAGTTTGTGTGATGTGCTACTTGTTTTCTTTATAATTCTTTTAACTAGCAAGTTCTCTAATTTTTTTGACTGAGATTATGATCAGTGAAATGCATGACAGAAATTGTTACAACATGTCATCTTATGAAACATTTTACAGTGCTCGCCAGAAACCCAAAGCTAGTTACCAAGATGAGCGAAAAAGTAGTGCAAGACTGATTATATTTGTGGTTGGAGGCATTACATACTCTGAGATGCGCAGTGCTTATGAAGTTTCTCAAGTCTACAAGTCTTGTGAAGTTATCATTGGTAAGCTGGTCTTGGGAAAAGGGGGGTGTTGTAGCGACTTACTTGAAAACACAGTATGTAGTCTAAAGATGGGTTTCTGGAAAATATAAGGGTGTTTTTCTTACATTCCCCGGTTAGTTCAGCAAATTAATACTATAGTCAACACATTTTTTGTGTGTGTGTTTAAACTATGCAGTTCACTTAAACTGAAAAGATGCTTTTCTCTAGATTGCTTGATGTTTGTTTTTGCAACAAGAAATTAAGGACAGTAAAGACAGTTATGCTGAAAATTTCAGAACAATCATCATGGATTAAGTCAGAAAAATGTATTATTAAAGTATTCTCTGATGTATAGAGAAAAGGATTAAATGGACCTACATTACTTCGCATTACACTGTCTACTCACAAACTTTATCTGCATGAGCTTTACCTACAGTTGAACTTACTGCTCTGGTTACTTTTGGAAGGAGTAGGAAAGCCGACAGGTTAGTGCAAAAATTACTTTTCGTGGGAGGAAGGGGAGAGGTGCATTTCTCCCCCCCCCCCCCCCCCCCCCCAATAAATGATGGGGCTTTTTCAGTGTACCTCAATCCACTTTGCAACATCTTCTCATTCTTGTTGTTATTTCTTCAGACTTGCACAGCAAACAGCATGATTAATAACTTTTGCCTTGAAAACTGTAGTGATCTCTCTCTAATTTTCTTAAGACTCAGCAGTAAGCTTATAAATGCAGAATTACTAGATGGAATAGTAATTTCTCAGCTAATACTTCAGAGAGAGTCAGCCTCTGTTCCAGCAGCTGCTGTGCTCCAAATAATCATTTCCTGTTATGATGGTTAAATTTAAGTGCTAAAACATAGCACACTTGAGACACATTTTGGTGTATGATACATCAAAACAGAACTCAGAGGTACAGAACCAGAGATCTGTATCCATCTTCAGAGACTGCTGGAGTCCAGGTGCTGGGGTCATCTAAAGCATCCTAAATTGCTTGAGGTGCCTGTCTTTTGGCAACTAAATTGAGTCTTGAGTGTCAGAAATGATTAAATCTGTGTAGCATCACTTAAAAAAAAAAAAAACAATAAAAAACAACTTTTTTTTATAGCAACAACAATTTTGATTCTGATACCTAGAAATGGTGGGGGATGTGTGTGTGTGTGGGGAGGGGGTTTTTGTTTTGTTGAGGTAGGTTTAACACTGATCCTACATATAGCTTATCTGAGTTGTAATGGAGAGACAGGACAACAGCAATGTAGTTTGACTAGATTGTTTCTTTGTCTGAGACTGGTTGACAAAACCGTGCTCAGTGTAGGTTGTTCTTTTGTTGTAGTATCTGGCACTAACCTCAGTTTTCTTTAGAGATGATTCCTGTAGTTTGCTTGTAAACCTTTTTTTTTTTTTTTTTTTTGGACGGAAGAAACTTCCACGCTGCTTAGAGGAAGGTGAAAAACTTCCCCTATTACCAATTCAGAATTTGAGGAATATTAGTCCATTCAGATTAAGTGACACTGCTAAAGTTCAAGCTCCAAGACTGTCCTAATCTTCAAGAGTGAGCATTTCCCTTATGACTTAAGGGTGACCCTTCTAGGCAGAAGTTAAAATGACTCCCTGTGAGAACAGGAGAGGTAATAATTGTGCATGCCTGAAGAATCCTAAGGATTTTCTTTGCAGCTCTGGATTTGGAATTTGTTGCAAATTTTTCAAAGAAATGTTAATCAGTAAAAGCCAGTTCTGAAACTGATGCTCCTATGGAAATGTATTACTTGTGATGAACTTTAATCCCGGTGGTTTCATGATTCTAGCATACAGCCTGTCATTAACTTGCCTTTTCACAGAATGGGCAGATTTCTTACAAGCTAGGACAACTGCATAGAAGGAGAGCAGCCCAAGTTCAAGCCTGTGCCTCAAACAAGGCAGAGCAGGGACTTGAGACTTGTGACCAAGCTAAGACCTCTAATCTTTGGTCTTTGCCATTCCCTCTTTTCTTCTCCTATCTCATTTTCTCCCCTCTCCTCTGCTTCCAGAATATTGAAAGCCTTCATTTCATGCTGTGTAGGGGAGAAAAACTTTTCTTTTTCCAGATGTCCCCAGTGGGTGGAAGAGGGACATTAGCTACCTGCTCATGACACTTCCAACTTTCAAACCTCTCAAAACATTTTGAACTGTTATACTTTTCCATTTTCCAGGTACAATAAAAATCACTGGCATGTAACTTTTGATTCTTAAGAGGGAATGTCTGCAAATCATAAGTATTAACAGTATGTCTGAAATTGTTCTACTCACAGGTTCTACTCATCTTTTGACACCTAAAAGACTACTGGATGATGTAAAGAGTCTTAGTAAGCCAAAGGATATGGTCTGCATTAAGGATGAATAGAAATGGTGATGTTTATAATATATTCGGAAAAGACAAACAGTATGTACATATTCTTATGGAACTGACTTTTCCAAATACTGTACTGGGACACTACATGGTTTTGACTAATGAAGTGTCATTTTATAACTTAAATTTGCTGCTTTTTTGGGAAGTAGAAGGCAGAGAGAAGAAAAAATCAACACTTTTGGTTTTTAGGTTGTATTTCGTATAGGCAGTGTTACACTGTAACACTGTGCTTTTGGAAAAGGGCATGTTCACCCCTAACAAACTATGCTAAGATTTGTTACCATGATTGTATATATACTCTGTTAATTTTTTTGAGAACTGTGAAAGCTTTATATAACTGGAAAGTTTATTTCTTAAAAAAATGGCTGAAATAAAAAGGGCCTAGGTTCTTAGGTGGAGGCTTCAGAAGAAAGTTTGTAAATATAAGTGTATAGTAAAATTATTTCACACAAGTGCAATGGCTCTAACTGTAACACTTTCTATAAAATGATTCACTGAAAACTTTTTAAATGTATGACATCTTATGAAAAATCATGAAATGTAATATTTTACATGCCTAAAAGATCAGAAGGAGGGGTTTCAGATGGTGGTGGGTAAGGTAGAAAGTTAATCATGGAAGTACTAAGCAGTTCTAATTTCAATAAATAACTTCTGAGAAAATGCTGTCAGTTTTGTGCACTGAAGTACACTTTATATTTAAGTACCTACATGGCTTATTACTAAAGCTTTTCAAAAAGAGCAGCTTTATTCCCTATAAGCTTCCTTATGGCTGTCTACATAGTTCCTCCATTTTATGAAATGAGTTACCTGTGATTGGTGGTATTATACCAGCTTCCATGTCACTTTCAGTATTTCAGGCATAAAATCTTTTTTTTGGGGGGGGGGGAAGGGGAGTTAAAAGGAGAACAAAAGAGGGGAAGCAGTTGAGTCTTTGCAGTAGCTTGGTAATTAAAAAAAAAATGCATTCAAGCAGAGTTCACTGTTCTACTGTTTGTTACATATTAAAAAAAAAAACACGTTGGAGTGGATCAAATGAATTCTAAATTGGATTTGTTTCTGCAATACTGCTAACTTTCTAAGAGAAATCTAAACATTATTCAAGTGTAAACGTACAACTGTTTAACATTTAAACAAATGATGTATTGATGTTAGTTTGTATGTAAAATCTGAGAGAAATGTCATAATATCATGGATATTAGATTACTTATGTTTTCTTTTACTTACATGTTTCCAACTGATAGTGCATTCATTTTCTGAGTTGCAAAAAAGTGTTTGCTTGCCCTTACTTTTGTCCTCAGGTTAACTAGTACCTTGAGGAAAAACTCTTTTTTAGGTAAGTTCATTCAAAGTTCTTTAGGAGGTGGAAAAAAGTAAAATTGATTTTCCCCACCCCCTCGCCCCCTTATATCAGAGAAGAACAAAAGAGGAAAACATTATCTAATGATGCTAAAATCTTGCAGGACATGGGGCATGATGAGGATAAATGCACTTTTAAATTCATCTACATGAGTTAGGCATCTAACATACATTGACTTTATTTTCAGTAGGACTACAGGAACAAACCTGTTTAACTTGTTCATTAAATGTGCACCAAGACTTTCTAAATTTTATTTGAAATATCTATAAATGTTATTTTTCCTGAATTCCAGTTTCTAAGCATAAATATCTCAAAAATCCAGAGTAAAAAGTACATATTGAACAAATGTGATCTTCAGCATTTTCTCACTAAAGAGGTACATCTTGGAATTGGTAGTAAACAATGATATTTAAATTGTCTATAGTTATCCTTTGCTGGCAAGATGAACCCAAGTTCAGTATAAAAGCTATATGTAATGGTAAACTGATTTGGTTTTCCTATTCCCAAAACTTAAAAGCAATAAATGCAGGACAAAATAATTTACAAATTGGAATAACTGGTTTCAGTTCATATATAAAACCCATTGTATCGATGTTAATTTGTTGCAGAGAGTTGGAGAAATACCAGCTGGAGAAATGTTGGACTACTTTTGCATATTCAGTATTTAGACTTTCTCCAAATGTCTGCTTTGGGTTTAAGTGTTATCACCAGGTCAAAACTTGATAGCTGATAACTACAAGGCTAAGAGTTTTTAATACTGAAATCCATCACCCTCTTTTTCTAGAAGGCAAATCCAAACATACTAATAAAGGTGGTTTGAGAGATGCTTTTTGAGATGTGAAATCTGATGGTTAGCAAAATGTAATCCAAACTAGGTTCTGGTTTGTTACAATTCTTTACACAGAATGTAAAGAATACTTAAAAAAAAACCTCCCCCCCTCCCCCCGCCCAAGGTATCTTCTCTGCTACTTTTTTGTAGATAAAGAATTGTTTTACTGATGGCAGATTTGTACTAAGATAAACTTCTCCCCCCCAACACCTAACATTTTAGAGTGTCTGCACAGAGGTATCTCATAACTTTGAAAGTTGTTGTTCTCTTATTGCATATCTTCTAATAAAATAGATACCTAATCCATACATGTAAACCCAGATTCACATAAGCAATGATGTTGGTGTGATACCTTAGGCAATAAAGACAAATATTTCCAAGTGCAATTTATTTCTTACTTAGGTTGAATCTGGAACAGGTTCAGAAATGACCAAAAGCACAATCAAAGGTAAGGAACAATTTCCATGTGAAGTATGACTGACTAAAAAGAGACCCTTGATGAAGGGGAGAAAATGGTGACTGAGGGATATGTGATGGAGGTCTCTAAAATCATGTTAGCATGGAGACTGAAGAGGCAGTAGACATTCCCTTCCTCTTCAGTGTGTAAAGTAGCAAATGAAACTTGCAGTTGTCAGGTTCAAAACAAAAGGACCTTCAGCATCTAAGACATCCTACAGCAAAGTATGACACATCTTAAATTATATGGGGTGTGTGTGTTGTGTGCATGTATGGAAACAGTTTGACAAACTCATGAGAGAAGAATTCTTACAGGCCATTAAATATAAAGATATTGCTGTTGATTCAGGATGACTCTGAGCTGCAATTTGCTGAAGGCTCAGAGAGGATTCTGAGGAAATGTTACTAAGCGCTTGTCTCTAAATATTCTTCCCTTGGCATCTGCTGTCCAGGCACGGGACAAGAGGTTTGGTGATCCAGATTAAACAAAAGGTCCAGCTGTTTGTGGTGCAGAAATCTTTCTGGATATTCTTCTTTTAACTGGATCTAAGAATACTACAGCTGTCACTTCAACAATTAGGTTCACTGTGCAAAGTAATAACAGGGACATTCTAAACGCTAATTTAGCATAGGGGAGTCAGCCTTCGGTTATCCTGCACCTTTGTCTTAAATAAGCTAAATAAAAACATGGATAATAAGCAGAGGCAAATTGGGTTATAAGGATATGCAGTAAGAGCCTAAGGGAGAAAAGAAAGGTTAACGATACTGTTGGATGTAGAGTGTGGAGGAGCCCTGAAAATGCATTGACTCAAGTTTATAAATCTGGTACACAGCAGCAAGTTTAGCTATAATGGCATGTATGAAGCCAGTCTAGGTTATCTCTGTATCCACTGCTCAATTTATCCACTTGGGATGCCTGAAAACAACTGTTCTTTTTTTAAAAATGCATCATCACTTCTATCTTAAAACGGCAGTTTCAGTCAGTTTCTAAATACTTTGGAATTGCTTCAATGAGTAGCATCCTCGATACAAGGCTGTTTGCTATCTGCTTACTTTTAATCACTGCAGTTAACTGGATTTCAGAATACAAATAATTACTTTTCTTGGCCTACTGCATCTTTACAGTATTTTAAAATTTTGCAACCCACTTACCATTAACTAAACTCTCAAAGTATCAGAGAAAGTAAGGATACTGCAGTGAAGAAATGGGCAGTTTAACTCCTGGGAATACATGGACAACAGCTGGTATTACTCAGAGACATGCAAGGAAATATCTTAAATGTGAACCATTCTCAATGTGTGCCACTTAATAATTACATATGTTAACTATGACTTGCTATACTAGCATGATGCTCAGAGATGTTTGAGAAGAGATTGTTTCCTTTGCTGGTGCACTTAAGCAGCTGCTGTTAAGATGTGAGAGAAAAATATATGCAATAATGACTGCTTCCTCATTCTCCTGTTTCAACAAAAAAAGGTTAAAGGTTTAAAAGCTAACCTTGCTTGTTCAAGCCAATTTTTGTAAAGCTACCTTAGAGAAAGAAGGCAGCTGTGGAGCAGTAACAGGGGTTAGCCAATGTACTAATTCTACTTTCAGTAGAATCAGTAATTTGTTTTCCAGTTCTGAGACTGTATGTAAACATGTGGAATACCATCATATACTCTAGTAGTGATAGTCACAGAACTAGCTGACTTTCTAATCTTTGTATTTATTATTCTATATTTGTAGAGACATACTTGTATATCAACAAGCAAAAGAATACAGTATTTCAAACTGGGTAATTAAAGCTGTTTGCTTCTAACTTTAGCTAGATCTTCTGAAACTGCTTGTACCATTCGTTCTGTAGTTTTCTTCAAACTGTTTGCTGTCTGTATGGCATGATCCAGAGTAGAACTTAAAATCTGTTGGGAATAATAAAATATAGCCATGCTAATATTGAAGACAAATGTTTCCATAGGTATAGAACAGAATGAAAGGGAAATGTAATTAAGGTTTTTTTGTAGCATATTCAACAGATCTATTTCAAATACCTATTGAAAAGTAAAAATTCTGAGTCATGTGGTAGACTACTCCAGGATTCAAGTTGGAAGTGTCTGCTATTTATTTCTCTTAAAGTGTAATCCATTGCACTGGGGGATATTTACGTCTTTCTAAAGTAGCAGCCCCAACATAGTGCATGTTTGTAGTATGAGAAGGTTGTCCCATTTCCTGCACCTTGGTGTTGGCAGCAGTTAATGCGGCTAGGGTTGACACTTTTTGTTGCAGTCTACAAAACATAATTCCAGAGGTAAGATCCATTCCTCCTTTTCTGGCCCCTTTCCCCATTTATACAGGGACTAAATGGCATAAAAAGTCTCCAAAGTACTTGTATGAAGGAATATACTGGAGTGAAATCCTTAGATGTGGCAGTATTTTAGAACATCCAGGTGGCCCAGAACGTGCATATACTGCCTGCAGTGTTTAAATGAAACTGCAGGCCAAGAAGAAGCTCTTGTGATGGGGGAGTAAGGGTGTATAGGTGGCTTAAAGCCATTTTGGTGCTCTCCAGCTACTAGTTATGTAAGTTCTCCATGTCTGAGAAGCACAATGCAAAATCTCTTACAGAGACTACTGTATAATAATACTTAAATGGTCTCCAGTATTCATGCTAGTTACAGTACTATACCTTATACTGAAGTTTATTTGGATTGTAATACAGTAAATAATATGTGGTTTTGAAGTAGCATGAAAAACTTCATCTAAAATGCAAGGTTTTTTTTCTTATGCCCTCTTGTCCCATCCTGGTCTCTTCAGATGCACAAGACAAGCTTAGACTATAATAATTGATTTCCTAAGGATGTTCAAAAGTGCCATGACAGGATGTACTCTTCCAGAGTTGTCTTTTAATTTTTCACTCTAAAGCCTTACGTTTGCATTGGGATCGCTCACATTTCTACTTCTGATGTTGACTGCCGATTTGCTTCCAGGAGTCGTCTTTCTGGGTAGGTATTGAGGTGAAAGGGTAACTGTATCATACGTGCTTGAATAGCAGGTTTTGGCAGTCTCCACCTTTTGCCTAAAGGGGGTATATGAGTGTAGAGAGAATAAAATATATACAATTTTAGTAACCAAAAGAATTTTTAAACTATGAATTAGATATTTATACCTTGTTAGCATGTTTGTTTGCAAGTTAATTTTATAGCGAATAGAATTTTTCATTTAATTATAAAACACAGTCCAACATAACTTGTGTTGCATATGCACTGCAGTGAGACAAAAAACACTGCAGAGTGCAGGGTCAGGATATCTCTCATAATGGCAGAGAGCCGTCATTTCCTTGATGCTGTAACTGTCTCTCACAAAGTGGTCTGTCATTGATTCTCAAGTGCAGTTATCATACTTCCAGGCAATTACTAGTATGGTGTAATATGCTCTCAAAACTATGGTCACAAAAAATTGTTTGAGTTTTAGTCTAGTCTGTGTAATAGTTAAGAATCCATTTTACTTCTCAGTCTCCCAGTATAATTTAATATTAAGGACTGTTATTTGTAAAGAAATAACTGGTAGAAAACAGAATTGCATCTTAACTAATACAGACTCACTCCTGGATCTGTGAATGTGACATCCTCTTAAAATGAGGGGTTTCTTCTGTTTTTTAGTCAAAAAGTATGTCACTAAAGAGGTTACAGATGTTGATTCTTCATTGAATTAGAAAGACTGAAGAATTACTCTAAGAATTATTTACACTTGCTCTTATGGTAAATATTTTAATTTCATTAGTGAATAAAATTCTAATATACAGCATGTTCTGCAAAGGAGAAAGCATTGCCACTGCTTATGATACTGGTGATTTTTTTTTCATGCTGAATCTTTAATAATGACATCTACTGTTCTACTGCTTATATATAGCAATTGCTATAGCTTACCTTTCAGAAAGTCTATTTACAAGTTGATGTGGTTGATTACTTCTGTAAGCCTTTTGAGTGTAGATTCTCTTCTGTGAATAAGCTGAAAATGTTGAAACCATGTTTAGTACAAAAGCAGAAAAATGTAATTTCCTATATATTTAAAACATTTTTCTGTTTAGTATAAATCATGTGTTAGGTTACCATGAACAACTACAATAATGACATCTTCATCTTCTATACAGCGTTTTTAAAAATTTTCAATTTAATATTACTGCTGAATAAACTTGAATATGGTTACTAAAATTTTCATAAATGAGGCCAAATTATCCCTATTGGGTTTCCTGTTGAATTTGGTTCTTCAGTAAATAAATGTACACAGATTTGTATTCCACTCCATACAGTGGAAGACTGCAAGGGGGAGAAGTGTAGTGTGATCACAGACTATTATAATCCTAATAATTAAATTAATACTACTTGGATTCATAGTGTTTTATAGTCTTAATATAGAGAAGTAACTGTAACTAAATTATATTTTCTGCCTGCTATTGAAGAATGCATTATTTCTTCCTACTGTACAGATGGGGAGAGAGGAATCTAGGAGGTAGCTGACTTTAAAAGTTTAGACATTCAACATCTTTAAAGATTAGGCTTTCCTTGACCTTCCTGAAGGTCATACATAATTTCAGTGTAGAGCTGAAACTTCTGTTTATACTACATTAGATGTCAGCTAACATCAAACAAGTTGGCAGAGTAATGTCTGGTTTTAATATTTTTTCCATGTGGCACTGGAAAACTGGAGGTATTCCTGTCACAAGTAAACATGGAAGGGACGACTGACAAAGAACCAGAAAAGGGTAAAGCTATTGTGCACTGGAATTAAACTCAGCTATGTATGTGAAAGTTGGATTTGCTGATCTTACTCTACAAGAGTTATACCCATCCACTGTTTAGATACAGTGCTACTGATTGCTCATGCTAAATTAAATTTGGCCTGTCACTATAAATACTGGTATGGGCAGGCAGCATGGCTTTATGCCCCGTAATCTAGCTTATGTTTTGTCATTATTTCAGAAAGACCTCATACTTACAAGTTAAACTGGAATTTTTATTTCTACATAGGGCACAAGACTGAGCAAACTCTTTGTAATTCCTGAGTTTAAATTGATTTTTGCTTCCTCTAGTGCATCTGTGTCTAATTCCTGAAAACAAAGATATCAAGGTTAAAAACCAGGACACTATAAACAGCAATATTTTTATGTAGGCTTAAATATTTTTGCAATCAGTATACCTTTTCTCTCTCCATGTAATCTTGTATTGAATGTCTTGTAATTTTCAGTCTCATGGTTCAGAAATTCCTCACTTCGTGAATCATTATAAGAATCACAGGCTGAGATGTCTTCTGAATCACTGCCTAAAATCCCCAAAATGTATTAAAAAGGTCTGAAATAAATACTAGAAGTTATGGCTTGTTACCTAGGTACTTATTTGTCTTTCAGCATCATAATTTCTGAGCCCTTCACTACCATTAACATTACTGCAATTCAAAGCAGTATTTTTTTATTTTGTTTTTTCTCCATTTTATGCATAGATTCAGTAGTAGGTGTAAGCACAGTTCTGGTCTTTGCATGCCATCGCTACTTACTCAGGTTGGTATCTGATAAATCAGTTGGTTTTCCTTGAATGAAGATTGAACATCTTCCAGTTTTCATTTCCTGTATGTTTTCATTACTTTGAGCATGAAAACAGAATGAGATTTTAATTATATGTTAATACTTGTATGATGAGCCTTATGAACATGTTAATGTTTGACCACTGCTTAGTTAAAAAGCAAATTTACTCTTAGGAAAAACTCTGTTCATATCAGTTATCTGAAAAGGTGGTAAGTAGAAGCTTAAATTAAAAGTTAACCAATCACAAAGGACATAAAGGACACTGATTTAGCTGTTAAACATGCTTTAAGTAAAAGCATAATCCCATCTCTGTATAGCAAAGTGTTATGAAATGCTGTGTATTTACAAACAAGTGTCCACACATTGCATCAAAATATTATCAAGGGTCAGGATGATATGGTTTCTGAGTGAGTAACTTTGGGCTATTTTTAAGGTTTTAAAATGTATTGCTTGTAGGGAATTAGAGGAATATTTGAGACATACCTTCTGACAGAATACAGTTCCTTGTCTGCCATATTTGTAAAATGTATTTTCAACTTAGGGCGTACAGTATCATCAGATTTATCTGGAGATTTTTCCAGCCGTTCATGAAAACAGTGATCAGAAGACTGAGCTAGTTTTTCTTAAATGAGAGACAGAGAAAACTGGAAGCTAGGTGAGTTTTACTGGATAAATACAAACATTATTCAATAAGATAGTCTGAGAGCATATTTCTCTTGTGCTTACCTTCTTCCTTCAGTATATTTAGATGAATATCGTGTTCTACACTGCACATATTATAAGATCTAGCTTTGGATGGAGATGCAATTTGCCAAAAATTCAAACTCCTAAATAAATCATACAGAATTATTTTATCACAGTGACATTTCTGTAAATAAAACTTTACAGACTGAACTTTATATTTGAAATCTACATGGATTTATCAATATGCTCTCCCTCCATGGCCACCAGATTAGTTCATGATAATGATTATTTCAAATATTTTTAGTTGACGAAAACTTTGCAGTCATCCCTACTCAGGTTGCTGAAATGCATCCCTGAATAGAGACCAAACATAAAGCCTGTTCTCTTCATGCACTATTAAAATAAGTTTGTGCCATTTAAGCACCATAAACCATTGGTCTTGGTGAGAAGGGCTACTTTGTAACATGAATATAATCCTATTTTTAATAAAATCAGTGGGAGTTTTGCCATTTCTCAGGAGGTCTGGTATATCGCATATACTGGTGATACAACAAAGAGCTGCTTGTTACTATTATCATCCTGTCATTTTATATGTATTAAAGACATTATTCAGTGTTTCAAGCAGAATCCAGCACATAGATATATGGGTGCATCAGTTTAGCTGCAGAAAACCACTTTTGCAACTAGGCAAAATATGTAATACGCTTACCTTTCCATACTTTCTTCATTGGCTTTGGATTTTTGACTTAATTTACCCTGACTGTGGGATCCAAGACCTTCAGCACCATGTATTTCCTCAGATGAAAGAAATCTCTGTTGCACCCAGAAGGCAAAACAAATTGATACATGATTGTTTACATTATTTTGTAGGTATCAAACAAGATAGTGTGAACAATGGTGTCATTTGCATGTCATTTTTAATATTGCTTTTAGTTGCCATCAACTCTACAAATTGATTTTCCTAGTTACAATTCTAACTGTAGAGCAGACTGGAAAAACTTGAACGCTTTTTAATCTGTGTAGTTGGAATATAAAACAGGGCTTAGTGTAGCTTTGAGAAGGATTAACACGTGTTCGTTCATTTCTCTCATGCCTTAAAATTAAAACAAAAGGGTTTTTTTAGGCAAGCAATTGCTTGTAGGTCTTTCCTCCAAAAAAGTAATACAGACAAGCTAGCCAACACAGTTAAGTCTTTCCTAAGAGAAGCCAACTTTATCGCAAATTTCAAAAATGTTCAGAAAGTCTTTCCTTAAATCTCTCTTGGTAGCCAATTCAGCAATGTTGTTCTATGCTGTACTAGCTGAAAAGTTGGGCTGTCCTCTTGTGCAAAAACTGAAGGGAGAAATGTTGTGGAAGTGATGGTAAATGATCTCAGTAAAGCTGAATGTGTTCATCTAAGATGATAAACTGAGTATGAAAACAGATATCATACCATTACATTTGGAGAATGCTTATTTGCTAGCAGACCTCCTTTTACCAGAGGTTCCATTTCTCTTTTGGAAGTTGATTCATCTCTCTTCTGTAATTTCAATTGGCTAAGGAGAAACCATTCATTTATTTTATTTTTCTGATCTCATTAAGATGATTATCACTTATCAAATATTCCCCAAAAGGGCAGGTATAGTCTCTAGGACCCTTTCACAAAGCTATGATGGGAATTATCTAAGGATCTGCATCCTTCCCATTTTTTATAAAATTCAGAATATCATACAAATAGGAAATAATTTAGCTAGTCATTCACATCCTGAATTTGTGTGGTTGCAATAAACTTTATACAGAGGTATGATTTAACTCCTAGCGAAACTGATGGGTTTTTGGCTTCAGGGAATATCTGCTTGGGTCTTATGGACCTCAAAGTAGGAATGCTGGACTGGAAGGAATTCTTGGGTATGTAGTTAAGAAATTATATAAGAGGTTTACTCTGGAAATACTCCACCTGCTCTCGCACATTTCAGACATCCCAACTTTCTATACTCGGCAAATAATTATAGATCAATTGTTATAACTTCAGTAGCTTTCTCTAAGTTTTATACTTACACACGTGGGTAAGGATTGCACTTGTCACCTTCTAAAGAAAGTTTATGATTTGTCTGTGGGATCACATCAGTTGAATGACTTGTATTTTCCACCTTGTTCTTCTCGTGAAGAAATGCAGTTTCAACAGCTGTTCTTTCTGGAGGATCAGTAATGCTTGAATTTCCTGAGCTCTGTACGAAGTAACCATAGTATAAGACACATGTAGTATGTGATCTTTGCATTGCAAGTACATGACTTTTACCAGCTAGCATTTCTGAATGTCTCTAACTTGGGATTCAGAGAAGTTGGCTTTTAAAATACTGACAATGAAAGCATTTGGTGATATTTAATCATCTGTAGATTTGTAGAAAGCCACAACGTTTTTTTGTGCATTTATGATCTAGGACAAAATATTACTATAGTTACCAGTAAACTCTGTTTTCTATAGCACAGTAATATACTACTACTTGTCTCAATTCTGCAGTCTGAGAATCTTGGACAAACCAAGTAACATTTTCTTCAAACTGAATGATAGCGATTCACTTGCAAAAACAGAAAGACAGGTTTGTAAAAGTTAAAATAGCTGCTCATTTTCTTATTCTGAAAGCAAATATTTTTGAAGCTGGGATTAAAAATAGTCAATATAGCTGCGTTTATACTTAAGTGTCAGTTAGAATTAATGGAATATTATGAAGGTTATATTTCATTAAAAAAAGTATTTGAAGTAACATGCTATCTAGAAGTATCATGCTTTTACAAATACTAGGTGACTGCAACCACACTGAGGTTAATGAGATTTGCATCCCTAAAACATAGAGACTAATGCTGTCTTTCAATGGCAAAACTCACTAAGTTACCTCACAAAGAGAATAGGATGAATGGGCAGATTCATAAGGAGTAAGCAAAGGAGACAGGCTGCATTTGCTGGCATCAGTCCGTTCATGGATGTCTTCAAGCAGTATGCCAAGTCTAAATATTTCCCCTTCCACCTTTCTAAACACAATTGCAATACACAGTTAGTGAAACCTTTGTAAACCAATGTTTTATTTCTTACTGGAGTAACAATATTGGGTATTGCAATAAACAGTCCATAAGAAAAATATTCATAGATTTCACTGAGTCCATTTAAGTACTTGAATTAATTGGTTAGATATTGCAACTATAAGTTGGATACATAAAGCCTGAGATGAATTTTGGCCAAATCACTTCTGGCTTACCACATATAAATTAAGATAATGTTTTCATTTCTGAAAAATTTTCTAAGAACAAATGGCTTAACAGTTGTAAGATACTCAGAAAATATCGAGAATGTGTGGATGTACTACTTAGTACTTATTTTCTAACCTTTCAGGATCAAACTTTCCAACATTGATAGACTTGTCCTTGTAGTTCTGCAGTTGTAAATTACGGTGCTCCTCTCTAGCAGTTAAATAATTCTGTTCCAGGGCATCAAGGCATCTTTTCAACTGATTTAACACCTTCATCAATAAGAAATAATTCGATAGTAAATGACATTATGATGTAGCAAGCTATGCTGATAGCTACTTATGCTATGTAAGCTGGATTCTATTTGCAGTGATGTTGTTAAGAATTTTGCTGTTGATCTGAATTGGAACAGGACTGCATTGTGTATGTCCCCTAAGGAATCTGTGCTGCTGTATCATGTACAAGTAAAATACTAAACCATGACTTCTGGACTGACATCCTACATGTCAAAATTCATAATTTTTACAGCCATTTAAGGCCTTTCATGAACAGTTTTGAGTTGTAATCCTTAAAGCAAATTTAAGAATTCAGCCACCTACTGAACACCTTCATTTCTGCTTTTACGCTCATAATTTCAATCTGAGATCGAGAGAAAAGGTTTTTGTTTTTGTTTTAACATCTCTTTGAGGAAAACATTGAATATCTGGCCATAGATTTGCAAGTCTACAACCATTTAAAGTGCATTTCAGATGACTAAAAATGTATAAATTGATTTACCAGATATTTGTCTTGTAAAAGGAATGTCTCTTGGGTCATATGTTTAGAGAAGTCTTCTACCTTCAAGAGAAAATTTCAGATTTTTATTTGGGATTTTTAAAGTGAATATGCCAAATGAATATAAAATTTGAGCATCAGTGCTAAGTGTATATATAGAAACACAGCTGGTTATTACTCTCATTTTCAGTTGATCTGTTTGTTCCTTTAGTATTTGAGTCATTTTTTTTCCTTGTGTTAGTTCTGGCAGTAAATTGGAAGGATTTAGGCAGTGTGCTTCTACTGTACCAGCTGATGGTAACGTTGATACTGTTGCCCCACTTTGTAATCCTACATAACACAAGAGAAGATCAATCAGTTGGAATTTCTGCCCAAACTATCTGTTTTACATAAAATATAATAAAAGTCCTGTCAAATTACATCAAATAAAATAATCATTTGCACAGTCACTATAACATCATTTACCTGCTTCGGACAAACCAAGCATAGGTTGTATAGGGACAGGAGGGTGTAATGCAAAGTCTTCAGAGGATGTCTCAGTGCCTCCTGAGTAAATGGCAAAACTTGGATTTGGAAAATCTGACTGAGGAAGTATCTGTTAAAATATGAAAACTTTGTTTATAGAAACCCTGTATGGAACACTTATGGACATTAACTAGAAAAAATTACAAATACCTCAAAATGCACAGGACAAGTTATCAAAAAAATGAAATATGGTTATTGCAACTACCCCACACAGTTTGATAAATTTAGTGTCTCATTGTATAGATACTTAAAACTTCAATTTTATGTTGTGGAAATTAGAAGATTTGCATAAATGGGAGGAACAATATGAAGATGACAAAATAGTTTGGGTGAATATTTATAGTCTTAGAGATAAAAGAGAATGAATTAAGGAAGACTATTGTTTTGAGAGATTTACCTTAGGATTAAATCTCAAATGATCAATATGATTCTGGGCATCTGCGTACTGTGTCAGCATCTTGTATACAGCCGGGAAATAACAGAGAGAACTATTAAACATTGTTACATCTCAAATATTTTTACTAAGGTACAAATCTAGGAAAAGACTTAGGCATCTGAACAGCTCTGTGAATGAACTCCATGGCAGGGCATGAAATTGAAAAATGATGATCTAATTGCTACCATAATAAAAGAAATCTTAAAACAGTAAAGCAAAAGTTTTTAACACATGTAAGGGCACAGTATAAAAAAATAAGGAAAGGAAAAACTTTTTTAAAGGAAAAAAGTTTCAATTTAAAGTACTTTTGGTGGATTTGGATATTTCATTGACACTCATTTCTAGTATTATAAGCAAAAATGAAATGGTTTATAGGGAATTTCATAATAATTTGATGGGATGCTTTGTAATCACAAATAATACTGCAGAAAATTGTTAAATATTTGTTAATGGAAGTTTTGTATAAATCCAGTCCTACAAAATTTTACTCATGAAAGCAATTCCTAACTGAATTGATATACTCACTGATATCTATGGTTTTTCTGCATGAACTAGTCATGTTAGATTTTGCTGGACACTATTTTTGTATGGTAACATCACTCTTTACAGATACTAAGAATTTCTTAAAACACCTCATTTACCTCTAGCTGTTGCAATGATTCTGGAACACTCATTTCTTCTTTATTCTCTACTTCAACAGAATCGAAATAATTCTTGTTTTCTACAATGTCATTCACAATTACTGATTTACATGGCAAAATAGGAAAGGTTTTTGTTCTTTCAGTGATAGGAACTGATTTATTGTTGTCATTTCTTTTTGGTATTTTAACTTCTGGAGCAACTTTAGAGGAATCGGGAAGGCAATAATGAACTTGACCTTGGCCAAATTTGAGCTCGTGAGATGAACCTGTTCTCTTAAATGGATCTCTTTGTTCTTTTTGAGTGTTTTGAAAGATGTGCATATCTTCATTCTTACTAATTAGTGGTGAACCTTCTTGTATGCACCCACATTCAGAAGTAGTGGAAATAGATCTCTTTGAAACAAATGTATTTTCGTTTAGCAGAGTTTGATCTTTCTTGCCAATTTTTATTTCCTCGTGCTTTTCTAAGTGATACTCTTCCAAGTTAGTTGTCCGTTTTTCATGAGATAAAGGGCATTTGGCAAGTTCTGAAGTCTCGAGTTTATTCATCGTTTCATCAATACTTTCAGTGAAGGATATCTCTGGTATAGTCTCATATTCAATTAACTGGCATGTGGTTATTAACTCTCCCTTAGAAAAATGACGCAAAAGGACATTGGACATTTTTGAGTCAGTGAGGTGTTCCTTCCTGTCTGGGCTGCTAAAACCACCAACAGGTAATTCTTTCTTAAAAGAAGCTTCACTGCCAGGCATTTCAACTGAAATTCCAGTTGTTTCTGTGGCACATGTATGGTAATTGAAAACTTCTTCAGGTTGTGGCTGAGTTTCATAATTTGCTGCTGCTTTTATATTTTTGTTATCTTCAGAACAGGATATGTTTAAAAAAATATCAGAAATATGTTTTATGTAAGTACAGTCACTCAAATTATCTGAATAATTACTGTGTTGACAGGTTATTCCTAAGTCTCCATCATAAGGTAAGTCTTCATTTTCCTCATCAGTTGTGTCTGTGATACAGTCTAATTCATCTAAAAATGAACTATTCATTTGGGTTTTCATCCAGTCTGATGGTTTGCCCTTTTTCATAGTCTCCATATCCTGATTATATGGCATATGAATATCATTGCTTCTCAGTTGTGAGAGCGCTTTTTTTATTGCATAGATCAAAATCTGTAAGGTATGAGTAATAATTATTTTATATTTAAATACATTTGAGATTAGGATCTACTCATTTATGTCTTAGACCTACTGCAGGTTTTTTGCTACTCAAATTTACAGTCTTTACTAGAACCGCTCTCCTGATATGGCTGTTTTCTTTTCACATTTACACTAGCAGAAGTCAGGATTAGCCAGGGAGGAAACTGCGACACAAACACCACAAGCATCGGCAAAAGCAGAGTCAGGCTCTTACTGCCAGGTAATTTGTCCTTGCACATTAATCCCCCTGTAGAGTTAGGTAACGGAGCCAAGAGCAGCAGAGAACTTGGAATACAACTTCCGTAGGGGGGAAAAAAAAAATTGAAACTGGTGTGTAATAAAATACAGCCTCTCACATTTCAACTCATGGGTATAAGATGTTTGTTTAGCCTCTGCACCGCAGGAAAAAAAACGGAAAAAGAACAACTTTTTTTTTTTAATTGAATTTCTATCTCCCCTCCCCTTCATCAGATAAAATGCTGTGCATTATTTTAGTATAATATTAATCCCTACTCTTTGTTTCCCTCTAGGTGCACTGAGATATATTAAGGAGAAAGAGGCACGCTTGTGCGGCGGTGTGCGCCTGGGCCTTGGTCCGGGTTGCCTTGGTCCGGGTTACCTTGCTGCTGTCCCGGCTGCTCCCTCGCGCTTCCCTAAGCCGCCGTGAACGCCGGCAGCGGCCGGGCCCGTCCGCGGAACCTGCTCCTGCCTGCTGCGGGTTGGCGATTCACTTAAAAACCCGGCAAGCAGCAGGCTGTCAGGGCGCCGCGGGGGGCGGCTGCCGGCGGTGTCCCCTTACGCGCCGGGTAACCCGAGCGCGGCTGCGGCCTCCCTCCCCCCCCCAGTAACGCGACACCGCGGGGCGGGAGCGCCACAACGGGCGGGGCCCCCGCCCCGCCCCGCCCCAACCGCCGCGGCCGCCCTTTCTCCCATTGGCTCGCGCGAATGATGCGGGTTTCCGGCGGGCGGGGCGGCGGCGCGTGCGCCGGCCGCTGCGGCTCGCGGGGGAGAGCCGTTGGCCGCCCCGCCCGGGGGGGGCGCCAGGGGATTGGTGGGTTCGAAGTGCGGCTGCGCGTGGGCGGGCGCCGCCGCCGTTGGAAGGGCCGGGCCGCGCCGCGCCCCGCCCCGGCTGTGGCGGTCGCTCTGGAAACTGCTCCGGTACCGGGGGGCGGGCAGGCGAGCGGACCCCCGGCCCGCGGCGGCAGCCCGGCCCCGAGGTGAGGCACGGCCCCGGCGGCGGAGGGGGGCGCCGCGGGGAGGCAGGCGGCGGTTGGGGCGGGGCTGCGTCATGTCGCGGGCGCAGCGGGGGCCGCTGGGTCGCGCGAGGGGGCCGCGGCGGCGGCCCGGCCCGCACCTGCTGACAAGGGCGGCCCCGCGGCGGGGCGAGCGCCTCTGGTCCCCCGTACTGCAGCGGCCTTCGCCGCAGAGCAGCTGCTGAGCGGCCTGATTTGTTGGCGCATAAACTCCCTGCATAACCGGACTCGAGGAGTTGCCATTTGGAACCTGAAGTCCAGTGTCTTTAAGTGATCCTTTTTTCGGGTGTCTTGTACAGTCGCTAAACACCAAACGTTAATGCAGTCTTTTAAAATCCAGAGTGATGAAACGAGAACTCGAGTGTGGTGACATCACTTTTTTGCGAACAAAACCAGCATGCAGCTATCAGACCAGTCTTTGTTAGTTGTAAATAATTGAGAAATTATTCTTGTTTCTCCAAAGCGACTTGGTAGCAAAAAGATATCTCATCAGATATTTTTAATTGTTATGCTGTGTTGTGTTTAACAAGATAAGTAAGGAAACAAATAGATAAAAATTTAGGGGGAGATATGAAATGGGGTATTAATATAACAGAAAACAAGGGCCTACAAACATACTGTGAAGAACAAAGTGTATGGGGAACAAGTTCTAAACTCTTAAGAATTTTAGTTAGAAATTACATTGTGGCATATCAAAACCCAAATTATACCAAATGTGTCTTGCCTTGTCTTGCTTAGCCTAGGGAACTATTGCCTTTGCCAGCCTGTGCTGGTTCCTTCCCCCTCCTCTTTTGCTTGTTAATAGTTTTTAAAGGGCGGGGAGCATATAGTTAATCAGAAATTCTTATTTATTCTTTTATTGATCTGATAGCAAAGACACACATTACTCCCCGGCTTGAACTGCTTCCCTCCCCCTTTAAAGCCTTTCTAAGCCTAATGTGCCGTTCCTGTTAGGTTCTCGCCAGCAGGCTGCATAGTGTGTGCATCCTGGGTTGCCATGGAGAGCTGTGCAATCATCTCAGAATTTAGGAGGACCTGCCGAGTCTTGCATCACAAAAAGACCAGTTAAGAGATTGCAGGCTCTGCTTAAATTGTGCATGAAAACTTTGTACATTTTGTTTGTGAGAAATCATAATTTTATTAGAGCCGAAAATGCCGGCAAAAATGGCATCTTCACAATGCAATCCTTGTAAATTCTTTGCTTATAGATTTTACTTGTGTGTTTAAACTTCTGTGTGCATGTGCCAGTGCTCTGTCTTACCAGTTCCGTCAATGGTTACCCAAAGTGGAAGGACTTTATACTCCCAGTTACTTCCGTATAAAGCTTGCACAGAAAATATTTGACACTTAAGTCAGCTTCATACAACTAGAAGAGACCTATGCAAGTCAAGTCTATTGCTTTCACAGTTTATTTGCCCTTGTAACTCTTTCAAGCATCTTAAAACTATTTCAGCTTGTATGCTTCTGCTGCTCCTTCTGGAGAATTACTTCAGGATTTGCTGGTTAGAAGGTCAAATTAATTTTTGAAAAGGTATTCGTAGCCATCTTTGTTCCTGTGCTGTCATTGCCTACTGGCCTAAATGGTCCGCTTTCTTTTTTTTTCTTTTTTTTTAATTGAGGCATTTAGAGACAACAGTTCTTTCCCCTCTTGGACCTTCTTTTGGTAGTTAGCAGGCCAGTCCAGCCTCTCCTCCTATGAATGCTGAGTTAAAGCATTGTAAAAAATTGGAAAACCTATTTCTTTTGGCTTATTGTAGAGGAGAATGATAAAATTCTAAAAATGAGTCTCACTTCTTATACCTTGTCAGGGTAGTAATTTCTTGTTATTTTGCTAGAACTGTTTCAAGTGTCAGTTTTGGGCTTTTTCTCATCAACTGATGACAACAGATCCATTTTTCTAAATGGGTGTTCTTCAGATCCCAATGTGCACTGTGGTTTGGAGACTGTCTCCACTCACCAGTAGTTAGGAAAAGATATATTAAGAAACAGCTATTTTTCTAAAAATTAATGCTATTTGTCAGTAGGTTTAACAATTTAACTTGTGGAGGAGTTTTTCATGTTTTACACAGTTTATTGGGATTCCTCTGTTTTGTTAAAACAGAAGTGTTTTTAGTTTCTCCTATTTTTTTTTAAGTTACATAGACTATTTTACTTTTCTCAATAGTCGTTCATGCCCAGATCTGATAACTATAGTCTTGTTTTTAGTTGTCTTAAACAAAAATAACTTTATTAAGGTGTTAACATTAAAGGAGTAAGTATTGATTGTATGACTTCCTGAAAGATTAACATCTTATGGCTATCGCTCTTCACATGAATGAAAGAATAGAGAGATATCAGGTGAAGAAAAAAAAAAAACAACCTAACTTTTCTTTAGGCATTTAATAGCAAGTCAGCTATAAAAATGACTGCATGAAAAAAAAAAGAGTACTGCTTTTTGGTAGACCCCCAAAATTAGGAATGTAATATGCAGAAAAACAGGAATGTAAAAAATGGTAAGAGATGGTCTGAAACATATGTAATACCTGTAAATAATCCCAGCAGATAATTAATGTCAGGTTGCCTCCTAGGACTCAAATCTGGCAGTGTTTGGAGTATATGGTTCTTGTTCATACAATTAAACTTGTGTGTTTTATAAACCTTCTACTGATATGGAGGAAAAACTTGCATGAGGCTGAGTTACAGGGAAAATGTTCATGGTCTACCACAAAGGCTCTCAAAATCTTTGCAATTTCTGCTTGCTTACACTTTCTCTACCATGGTCCTAGTAGTGTGCTGTTAGAAATTTTGTTCTTTGCATGCAAAACTTTGGAGCCTGTACCATACCTAGCAATCACTGGCTTCTCTGAAGACAGGTACAGTATTGTGACCAAGAGTATTTGTGTGATAATTTATAAATATAATGGATAGATCTCTGTACAGCAGAGGTAAAAGGGAGCCCAGTTCAGTATCTGTCACTTCCAAGAGACTGAAAAAACGAATTTGAATAGCTTTTGAATAGATCTGTGCCTGCAGCCCCAATGTTAGGATAAATATGCAAAGCAAATTACAACTCAGCGCCTTAACAAATACTTTTTTTTTTAATTTTCTTAAGTGAAGTGACATAAATAAACTGTACTTGTGACTATAGGAAGCAAACAACAAGAAGAACAAAACATATTCTTCTCACTATGGTGTGTGTTTGTCCTATACATAGGATGTAAGTGCATGTTGTTTGGTTGTAGACAGATAATTGAGAAAAGTTGCTTCTGTACTTCTGTGATGGGATTTTTCCCCTCATCTGTAACATGCTGTTAATACTTGAGAATTGAGGGGGACATGTAACAAACCGAGCAATGCTGCTGGCAGTTAACTGTTGTGGATCATTTTAATTGTGTAATATAGGTCCTGTCAGAGCTGTATCTGTTCCTTGTAGGATAAAAATGTTTGCTGGTATGGTAATGAGTTCTGTACACTGAGTGCTTGCTGAATCTCTGAATGAGCATCACTGTGTGAAATGGGAACTTTGATGTATCAGCTGTATTGCATCATGTAGATGTGCTGTTGTGTTTTATTGCCCTTGATTTTAAAGATATATATATTTTTTGATTTGTGGAATCTTAAAATTAATTTCATCTTATTTCTGCCAAGTGCTTGCACAATCTCAGTCCATTTGCTTTCTTTTAAGTACCAGGCTCTCTTTTTAAAAGATGGGTTGTTGTATTCCCAGAAGGAGCTGAGCTAAATGGAGCATTTTATTGGAAAGCGTTGTGATTGACATACTGTATCAGCTAAGTAGAAATAGTCAGTGTTTCGTGCTGAACTTTTCCCATCTGGTGTTCTTTCTCATCGTTTAATGTGCTCCTTTTCCCAAACTGAAGGTACTTCAGTAAATGCCCTGTTGGCTGGGAGAGGCTTGAAATCTAGTGCACATTCATTTGCATGATGAGATTGTTCCTAACAAGCAGAAAGAGTGATGTTCAAATTTGAGATCAGATATCGGTAACAAAACTCATACCAATTTTGTGGTAATACGATTTAACCTTGTGCTAAGAATAAAAGAATCACAAGTCATTTGGCTTGAAATTACTTTGTTATGAGCTGCCATTAAAGTCCATTGTGGTATTTAAGCACTTTAAAATTGCACATCTCATCTCCAGTTGTTAGATGTTTGGAAGGGAGGCTGCAAGCAGCACAGTATTTGTTTTCAGTCAGAGAATGACAAGATGTAAAAACTTAGAACTTATTAATCTGTTCAAAATAAAAATGAAGGGATCCTAATAGCTTGATGTATCAAATATGTGAAAAATTGCCAGCTATTCGTATTTTGCTCTCGTTTAAGACGTGAAGAGCTGTGATACTAGAATGTTACCTTGAACACTTAGTCTTGTTTCATTTAGAATTTGTTTTCAGTTGGCTGGTGAGATTTATTATAGAGATATAAATTGTATTATGCTGCTGGCACTTTTTATTCTCTTCCTTTCTTATTTTGTCACAGTGTGTGATTGCCATGCTTCAGAATTGAAACAGATGGCTTACGTAAACTAATTGCAGGGATATCCTTGCAATAAAAATGCTTGTGGTTACTTCTGCTGGCTACACCCAGTTCTTTAACTTGCACAGTGGATAATAATTACATACATAAAGTAACAAGCTGATTTCCAGCTAAATATTGATTTTGTTAAAAAGGGAATATTCTGTTCTGGGAAGAGACTCTGTGATAGAGGCACTGAGAAGTCCACCTTTCCATCATTGAACATTGATATTTCGTATGCTCAAAAGTCAGTCTAGAATCACTTGTTTCTGCCCCTTCTCTGTGTATTACTCCATTTAATAGAAATATGCGCTAGATTTTTTTATTTTGGCAACAGTGCTTTCTAAGCCTGTAATTCACAATATGACCTACACCATTGCCAGATGTCTTAAAGATTTCTATTTATATACCTGGTGCCACTGGAGAGTGCCTAGCAGGGCATCCTTTTATTCACTCAAATTGATGAGACTTGGGCTGGAACTATGACAGTCCTATGATGAATATACTAGTAATGAGAATACAGGTTTTTTGTCACTTATGTATTGTGTCATTCTCTTAAGTTTCTGGTATCTCTTTCAGCTCTTAATCAAATTGGAAATTTACAGTGTATCTACAGTGATTCCATTATAATTAATATATTTACATTTCAGTGCTGGTTGCTGGGTAAAAATACAGTGTTTAGTGTGAGTAGAGATATCAGATTCTCACCAGAAATTTGAATGTTGCTTAATTGGAAGTTTTTAATTTTTTTCCAGTTTCTGGTATGCTATAGTTTTCTCTTGTTGCATAGCATATATGCACTTTGTATCCTCCTGCTTGGGTGTTTTTTATGGAAGGAAAAGGATACAACTTTTAAGAATGTGGATGAGCTTCTTTCTGACTCAGAGTAGGAAGATGCTCCTGGAATCCATCATCATGGCTGTTGGGAATAGTTTTTTTATGATCTGGCAAAAATAACTTGTGTCATTAAGACTCTGGTAATATTTTAGGCTGTTAACTGTGAGTAATAATGAAAATAATGCTAGGCAAGCAACAGGCCTTACTTGTTAAAGGAAACATTTGCACAGCCAGTTAACACCAAAGAGGAAAATAAACAAAAAAGATATGCAGAGGTTAAAAGGCTTGCCATCTTGCAGACTTTTTAGCTGTACTTAAAGCCTCAAGTTCTGCTAAGCCAGGTACTGTACAAATATGAAGGAAAAAAACTCCTCCTAATAAACAAAATAAGTGGAAAGTATGTATGGATAGTGCTAGAGGGTGTGTAGAAATACTTCTGGACTTTTTTTTGCCTTTAATAGTGTTGTATAAGTGAAGGCATCTAGTCTGTTATGCTGAAAAGAGGTGTGAATGGAGGGAGAATCAGAAATAATTAGCATAGCTGAAAGGACATAGTGGAAATGAACCTTTTCTTATGCATATTTAGAACTTGCCATGCAGCAAGGTCAGTGTGGTTTAGGTAACCAAAAATTAGATCAAGCCTTTTTGGAAATAGGGTGATAAGTTAAATATCTCCACTGTTACCACATCTGTCATAATGCAGCATTATATCAGTGATTAGATAATAAATGTTGGGCTTTGCTCTGGAGCTGTGTTCCTTTAGCACTGAACTCATGTTCATGCTTTCATTCCCAACTGTGGGTGCAGTGAGACCTTGATTTCCATGTGGTTTAGTGTCTCGAACAAGATTTGGCCACCTGTTGGTGTTTCTTAATGTCTCAAGACTTAGAAGGATTTCATTGTTAAGACCCTTTGTTCCATTAAGTTTATTTAAAAAAAGTATATATAATTAAAAAAAACTATTATAATTTATAATTATGTATCTAATTTTGTAAAGTAGTGTGTTTTATGCAGTATTTGCATTACTTTTGTTTTGTATAGGCTTTAGTAATATTTTCAGTCAGCTTCTTTTACAGTCCTGCTTTGGGCTGTTCTGGGCATATTTGTGCTCCTTTATTACTAGAGGGTCTCTCATGCTGCAGTCATTTTGGTGAATTAACCCAAAAGGAAGGCAGCCCTAGATTAACGCAATTCCTGATTTTTAGGGGAAACTACTTGGATGAAAAGTCTTCTCTTCCTTTTGGGTAAATGTGGTATTAGAAACGAATTGTGGAGAAAAGCAAAGAATAGAATCAGGAGAAAACTCAGGGGTTCATGACAGGTAACAAGAGTATTTGTATAATTTTTCATTTAGCGATTACTCTAATTTTTTAAGGGAGTTAATCTGTATCGTAGCTCCTACTATTATTTTTTTCCTACTCTTTGATAACCTCTGTGCTTCTGCTGACTGAAGTAGTCAGTCTTACTATACTGAAGTAATTATAAGTCTTGGGCATTAAGTGGCTATGAAGAGATGTGAAATAATTTCATAGATAATGGATCTTCAGAGCCAAGTTTGCAAACTTCACTATCGTAATTCTGGGGTTTTTTTTGATTCATAGAAAGCAGTTAGCTGTACTTCAGTTTGTCCTGGCAATAAAATGCCTGTCTAGCCATGTTCTGTTACTTGCAATTTTTTTATTTCTCTTTCCAATCAGGAGCTGATGATTTCTTATATAAAAAATAGCTCTATCCACAGAGGCTGGGAAAAGGCAAGGAAACTTCATATTCCTTCTATCAAGCCCCATGCTTGTGGAGCAGTGGTTTGGTAGGATTCCTATTTTGCTGACAAAATGTCACTTAATGCCCCAATGGATACAGTGCCCTCCCCCCGTTTTTATGATTGTCTGCAATATTCAATAATGTATAATGTGACTGAGTTTCAGATGGGTCCATACTTGTAGAGCGGTATGGCAAATATGATTGGAGGGGAGGAGGAAGCATCTGAATCAATAACATTAGATATTGATATTAATTTGTTTCCAGCTTGTCTGATGAATCTGACAGCATGTGATATATTAGGCTGGGTCTTTCCCATGCTCTGTAGTGATTAGAAGCTCTGCAGAATCTGCTTTATCAGTACCTGGAAGGAGTGCCTGATGTAGTTGTTTATGAACCTCAGTTTTCCCGTTCTGTCTTGTTAACGTCTGGTATGAGCTGAGACTCAGACCGTGTGCTGAAAAGCATGCCAAGCCTGGGAGCAGTCCTTTAACAGAAGTAGTTTATTCTGAAGGTCTGCTCTGTGTATAAATCCACCATTCCCTTTTTCAAAGGGAATAAAATTTGTGCGATCAGTCTGTCTCTATCTACTTCCCCCAATAGCTTTTGAATTTCTTGGCCAGTGATGACTTCATTTGGCAGATACTCCTTTCTTATAGTTTTGTGAAAAATAGCAGGGGGATAGAGAAGGCGTTACTTGATCTGCCTCCTTTAGGGAAAGGCAGGAGGAATTGAACTGTTAACTATTCTGTTTGCCAGCCCCCAGTGACCAGTCAGCATGTGTCAGCCAGTCAACCATGTAACTTTAGATAAGCAAAAGAGATGATCAAAAAACATATGCCAAACCCCAGAAAGGCAGATGTTGGTTCAGGGAGGTGGTGGGATGAGGGAAGGAGCCAATGAAGCTGTTGGAGACTGAGAGCTTACGCTGTTAAGGATGCATAGGACGTAGGACGTGAATCCTTGAAGGATGATATTCCATTAGTTTCCCTAGTATTGGAATAAGTTGGAGGGAAAAGATAATCTCCCTCTCCAACTATACTATAATTATTAATCTCGCATAATAAATAATATGCTAATAATCACTGTTAATAAATAATTTTCTTTTGCTTACTGTTTTTACTTGTGTGGAAATACAGTATTCTGTCAAAAGTTAAAATGAAGGGGTCTACCACAGACATTCAGTGGAACTGAGAACTGCAAACTGGTTAAAATGATTGTCTACTGTTGTGATAAAATTCACAGTATGTCCTCAAATCTTTTCTGAAGTGGAAAATGCCTTAAAACATGAAACACTTGTCTGGAAGTTTTAACAGCTAGAACACCTTATTAGCTTGCATAACAAGCTCTAGAGAAAGAAATTATGCCTATTATTTTGCTGCTGTCAGGGACTGAAGTATTTTCTGTTAATCACAATTGACGATTGGGGAGTCTTGGTTTTTTTTGTAATTTTTTCTTGAGAGCACACCTCATTCCACTCTCACCACACGTCTCTGGTTCAGCGCAGTGATGTCAGTGGGAGGCTGAGATGTACTGCCGTTGAATGTCAGCCTCTAGGCCTTGGTTCTCTTCCTGAGACCGTGATCATTTTATGAAAAATATTGCAAAAGAGCAAATTGATGGAATTTCACTGTTTAAAGCATTGTTTGTGGATTCCTTGCAGTCGTTAATGTTAGTATTTTCCTAAGAACTTTTTTAACAACTTTGAAAAATTCATAGAAATTAACCTCATAGAATTTAAACCACTTCAGAGAATTAAGTTAGAATAACTTCATAGAATTTAGCAAAGATTTCAGTCTTAAAATCATACCATGCAAACCCCAAGCATCTCTATCCAAAATTTGTGATTTAATAAAAAAGAATGAAAAGACACTTTCTGATAGATGCACATAGTTCTTTCAGATAAAGCAAATTGAGGTAAAATTAGCTTTTTTCCACTGATTGTCTAGTTCAAAGATCCTTTGGCCATTACAGAGAAGGTGGATAAGCTCTAACTATGGGTCAGCATTTTCTTGTAATAAGAGTTGATGAAGGGCATGGTTTGTCTCTTGTAGGGTATAAACTGGCTGCTGCATTGGAGTGCCTAATCTCTGCCTTGCCAGTACTTGATTATCTTTTTGGTTTTGTTTTGCTTTTCAGTATCACACTGCTTTGCAATTAGTAAAGCCAGTTTTGTTGTTTTGCAACTTCTGAAGGACTCCCAATCTTTTTTTCTGTGTGCTTTTTTTCAGATATTTAAAAAATACAAAAAAGCTAGGGCTTCCTGCACTTGCTAGCTGGCATAATGAAATTGTACATTTTCAGTCATATATATGACTTCAGTTTTCTAGTCAGGCTTTTGTGAAAAGCAGATCTTTTAGATGCATATGAATTTTGCTTTGTTTAAAGGTGTGAAGAGAATAAATTTAAAACGTCAGCTTTTCATTATTACAATTTTTTTTCCTAGCGAACACACGTGCTTTTTTCACGCAACAGGAAGCTTTACTTAAAAATGCAGGTTTAGAAAAAGTCGTTTTACTGTTAGATATGCAGATACAGTAGAGCTTCTCCCGACTTCTCTAAATTACTAGGCTTTTCCACTGAAGTACTGTGTTCTCTGAAACACTTTTGTGTTGATCGCCAGCTCAGGAAAGGCTTGATTACACAGAGATGCTTTGAAAAGTGAAGGTGAATAAATAGAAAGAGCAAGGCTCAGTTTGCTGTAGCTTAATCCTCCCAAAGCCAGTTTATACCTGAAATACAGTGTGTGCAGAGAGATTCATTGTTTTCTACCTTCTGAATTTTGAATTCACCACTCTAATCAATGTGCTTTAACATGCTTATTGATTACATGTTGGCATGGCTGCAGTACAACTTGAGATCCTAATGAGTTTCAGGGGAAGGAAGAGAGGTATGAAGCCCAGACCCAGTAATTTTTGCTGGGTCTGTGCTAATTACATGTGGGCCAGCGTGGGTGTGTCTGCAGCACCTGGCCAAGACCAGGACTGTGCGGTAGGGCCAGTGAAGAGGGAGACAGCGGCATCAGTCAGAGAAAAAGTTTAAGGGGATAGAAGCGTAGCTCCAGTGAAATGAAGCTGTAAACACCTGGTATGAAATGTTCTGTTAATAATGACCCATATTTAAATAAATGCAGTCATCGTGGTGTACATTTAAATAAAACTCTAGTTTTTTATTAACTTTGCCTTTTTATTTTAAAAAGGCTTCTAGAAACTAATTATTTTGTTAATTGCAGTTACAGTATAAATATGTAAACAAACTACCACAAGAAAAGTCATTATTTTGTGATCCATGACAGTTGCCCATCACACACTTTTTAGTTTGTAGCATACAATAATTTACATGAAAATATCCAACAGTGGGAGAGATCCTTCCCCCACCTTGCGCTGGTTGAGCACCAAGAATACTCCCAGGTGATCGCTGTGGACTGGGTGACGTACAGCAACCTGCTTGTGTGAATTATCTGACTTGGGGTTTGGACAAACTTCTGGAGAATGCGGTACCTGTACTGTGGTCTCGCCAGTATGCAAGTTGCAATGGTATTGTAAAATGTATGTGTCACACCTTGTAATTGCAAAAATACACTCACACCCATTGTTGATGCCAAATAATTCTAATGATAAGCATGGAAGGGCAAAATAGTTGTTTGACTGGAAGAATGTGAATGATCTGTTTGAGCAGGCTATCAAGGAAGAGGATAATGGGAGGCATGAAACTTCACAGCTGGTGCTTGAAAAAACTGATAAGAGAAAAGGCACTGCCTACATCTGAAATTAAAAATAGAGACAGATGCACTTTATTCTGGTGACAGCTGGAAATCTGAGTTATGCTCTTGTTTTTTTGATGCCTCTGCAATGTCTTGATGAAATATGCATTTGTGAATTCCACAACTATATTTTTACTTGCAAAGCAAGGTAATATTAGTACTGAGCAATAAATATGTCAACTCCTCTACTAAAAATACACTTAAAAGCATATAAACTTTTGGATACAAAGTTTATTTTCTGTTAGTTGTTTCCCTGCCAGCCTAAACATAGTTCACAAATTCACATGGAACTACTGGTTGCCACAGTCCATTTGAAGCAAGGTTTGGAGCTCATGTGACCATGCTGGGGCATTTCAGAATGTGAAGCCAGTAAAACACAAACCAAAAAACTTTCCTGGAAGTGTGGGGTGGGGGGGAAGGTGTTACCCCTCTGCTGGCTACCTTGCTTATAATGTTCAAAGCTGGATGACCTCCAGGCCTAGCAAAGTCATGGTGGGATTGCTGTGGACCCTTAGCTGGCTGTCATGGCTTTAGCAGTACTGCTTACATGGAAAGCTGTGATTGGTTTTATATTATGCATTTCATCTGTAGCTTTCATCCTTTAAGCTTTTCGCTTGGAACTTCACTATATTACTCGAAGTTTCCAATTAAAAAGGAATGGCTGCTTTCCATTAAACCTTCCTTGCTTTCTCACTTGACTACAGGAATTGTCATGTGTGTCTAGAAGATTTTGGCTGAGGCTTTAAGTTCTTGATTGACACTTCCTGCTTGGTAGGAGTAGCATTGTGCTTTTGCATCAGCTGCAAATGGTTATGAGTTATTAATTGAAAATGAGACTTCAAGCCAAGCATGTTGTGTTCCCTTTGCAGAAACACAGCTGAATGGAGCTGAAAGGGCCACAGATGCAAGAACTTGAACGTGTTTCTGAAAGTTTAAGATGCGTCTGACAGTGACTTCCCTACCTTAGTAATAAAGAAGAGTATTTCAACAAGAGCTTAGGATATCTTGACTCCAACTTATTAGTATACTAACTGGATCAGTGCTCTGAGAACAATTCTCCGTAGTAAAGTACTTACCCTGCTACAGAACAATATTAATTTCTCTACTGATAATGCAACTCAATGGAGGAAAGTAATGTTTTGATAAGCATGCGGGAAGATCGTTCCTTTCATGTTCGATACAGGTAAGACTGTGTTAATTTTAGTATGAATGATTAAGTATTGTTAATGATAGAAAACTAAGCAAGTTTACAACAAAAAGTTTGGGATCTGTTACTAGCATTATTGAAGCTGAAGGTCAAAATAATGCTACTTATTTTCTTGTTTTTCTCAATTTCTGAACAATGAAAATTAATTTTTGAGAATATATTAGTATAATTACATGGTTGTATAGTATTGGAACTATTGGTTGTTGCAGAATAGTACGAGTGTTTATATTTCTTTATTGTGATTTGATTTGTAAGAATGATGTGAAATGTGATCTCTGTATAGTAGTATATAGGCTCTATTTAGCTTTTAGGCTGCTTGTGCAAATTGTTGGGCTTAGTCTGCTAAAGTTCTCTATACTTGTCCCATTATTGCTAATGTGAATAATGAATTTTTAGGTGTGCTTTCTTCTAGAGCACAGTTTTCCTTGCCTAAATAAGGAGATTTGATTGATTAGATAAAAACTGCTTTGATATCTTGAACTAAAATAGTGTTGTTATTACAAGGGCTTTCCCTTCTGAAAACTTGGCATCATTTTGCTTTTGGAACCCCCTTTATGGACATGGAATAGACTGTTGGTGTGGCTGGCTCCCTCTAACGAAGCTGAGAAACAACAACAGCATTGTATATTGCACCATATGCAGGTGGCTGGCTGGTGTTTTGAAGGGTGAATCTTGCAGCTCATTCAATAGGAAAGGATACAGCAATACTAGAATGATTGTTTTAAAAACAAATAAAAACCATGATTCTTGATTCCATTCCCCCCACATTCTGTCATTCTTACTTTGGAGGCTTTTTTTTTTGTTAACTACCAGGAACAAAGTACTACCCTTAATTGTAAGACAGCACATGCTATTGCATTTCTGTTGCATTTCTATTGCATATTGCATTTCTGGGGAAAACGAAGGTACTTGCAGTATCCATTCTCATACAGCTGTTCTAACAGTGTTAGATTGCTGTTAGATGGGTCTTGTCTTCCATTTCACAGAAGTACAGTATTACTTCTGGTTAGCTGTATACTCAACAGGAGGAGCTTTTTCATGGCCAATAAGGAAGAACATGGGAAATTAACTATAATCTCTCTGCTCTCTTTCTTTTGCTAAAATCCTGGTATGGTGGCTTAGATAGCAGGAATCCCTATATATCTGAGCTTTATATTTCTGCCATTCTGTGCATTTCTTGGGTATATCTGTCTCCCAGCAGTCCTGTAATGTGTTTACACACACTGTTGCTGATGCTCTTGGTCCTCCCCAGGCAACTCACCCTTTCATAAACCCAGGAGCTGTTCAGGGTCCTATTAGGGACATAACTGGATGAAGAAAGCAACCTAGCCAATTGTCTGTTTTAAACTGACAAGCCAAAAATAACTTAAAAAAAATTGGCAAGCACAATCAGGGCAAAACGTCTTCGTTCTATGTTTCAATACAGGCCTGACTGACACTAATTAACAATAAAAATATTTATGACCTTATTAAGTTTTCTGTAAGAACTGTAATGTGATGAATGCTTAAAAATCACCAAAGTATAATCCTTAAAAAATTTTTTTCAAACATTAAACGTTTCCAAAACCGCGAGAAATTGCAAGTTAATTCAGCATGCTGAACTGGAATATTATGAAGTTTTTAATTTAATATGTATACTTTAGAAAGATCTGATTTGTTTGTAGTTTAAAATTTAATGCAGGGAAAAAATCAGGTCATAAATTACTGGGGGGGGGAGGTGTTTATTTTTCTGTTTTTCCATCTTTTACATACAGGAATTATCCCTGGATCATTTGGCTCCCAAAATGATTTTCCTTCCCAAGTGATATTCCAGTAGAACAGACTTTAAAAAGAAACTGATGGTCCACCCTTAAGGAAAGGGCTTATTATGGATCTTTTTCTTCTGTGCAGGCTGTTCCTCTCTCCCCACTGTAGACGGACAGTATCACTTCAGCAGGTACAAAAATGCCTATGCTGGTGGAAGTAGCTTATTTTTGTTCTAGCCTAGTTCAGTGACTGAAAATAAAATGCCACGGCTAACAAATGTGACTAATAATTGATCAATAGAGTAGGTATTTGTAGAACTTTCTTTGTCTTGGTCTGTTCAATTCATACAGCAGAAACCTGTAACTGATACTATTGTGACTGGAGCATTAGAACCCAAATTTTAGGGTTTTTTTAAAAGCTAAGTTTCCTGTCAAACTTAGTGTGACTAGATGTAGCGTTCCAGTGGACACGTAAGTAGTTAAGACTGGTCAATATGGTAATGCTTCTACGTTACGTGTAGAAACCAAGAATAAGGGCTGGAGTCAGGATAGTATATGATCTTTGTTGTAGAATGCTTGTGCCATTAGTAATTTTATGCATCTGAATTAAAGAGATATCATAGTGTTTGTTCTGGTTTTGTGTCTAGGTATTGACACATTTCACAGCAAAGTTGCATGATAGGGAGAACCCCCCCACACACACCATGAAAATTGCCACAAGTGTTCAGAAATCCTCTTTGTGGGATTGAACAGAATAAAATTAAGTTAGTAGAATTTAAGGACTATAAAAATCAGCACAAGTCTTCTTGCTTGCTTCTGTTGCCTTATTTCTTACCAGTTTTCTGTTCTTTACTGTAAGATGAGAGCAGCTAAAGGAAAGGAGACTCCAAACATTGGAGAAAAGCAGGGAGGTTAGGGTGGAGACATGCACTTAGGTTTATTTTCTTGTAAGTGTCAAAGATTCAAAAGAGAATGTAGAGAAGGTCAAAGAAGATTTAAAAAAAAAAAAAAAAAGGCAAAAGGGAGCCAGGCGAGATGAAAAGCTTAGAGTAACAGATAAGGATGAGGTCGTTTTACAAATGAGAAATTATTCAGGAGATGCCAGCCTTTCAGAGAAGAACAGGTCCGGGCAACTATAAGTAGAATAACAAAGTGAGGCACTGTGTGAGTATTTCCACAATAATATCTGGAAGAACATTATCGTGTCAGGAACAGAATTTCATTAGAAGTACACAGATGAATAGGCCTTTTTGTCTCTGCTGATTCAATGTATCTTTTGTTTAGCCACTGGGTGTTGAATAAATAAGTAATTTATTTCAGCCGTGGGAACAGAGAAGGTAATTTCATATTCTCCTTGTAACTATTTAATGACTTCCTAAAATATTGATAACCTAACCCTGTCTTGTCTGCCTACATGCTATTTAACCACATTAGTAGGACAGTTTAAGCAACTTCTGGGAATGTTCCTAAGAGGTGATATTCTTTTCAATGGAGAACAGTTATGTAGATCTTTTTAAAAATGTGTGATTTTCATAACTGTTTATTAAGGATTATAAAAATTTCATTTTTGAGTCCAGTTTTTGTACTTGATGCGTAAGCCTGTCAAAATTTTTGCCCAGAAGTGACTTGGTAAAATAACTGAATGATTCCATAGCTCTCATGTAGCATGAATAAAATATTAATATTGGGTACAGGCAACTGAAATAAATTGAAACAAATATTTCATTTTCTCTGTTCTTTCTTCTTTATAGCTTATGTAGTCTTTGAAGTTGTAAAAGGTCCGTAAGAATTGGTCTAAATAGAAATGAAGCTTTAATTTGTTGTCCACAGATTCTAACAACCTGTCAATACAACTTTTCTAGAGTTGTACTCATAGTAATATTAAATTTTGGGTTACTTTTTACTCAAACATTAATTCCCATTCTCATTTAACTCTTGTAATTCTAGTTGAATTGAGATATGTTGGAATAACAGTTGATATTCATCAATCTTGATATAAACCTTAGCTTCATATCTTTTAATGTTCTGTATGGAAAAAAATAGGTCTTTCATTTTTATAAGTTATACTAAGTCTGGGTTGCAAAGTCAAAAGATTAGGTTTCAAGTTCCTTGAAGAAATGTTAATGCTGCCTTGGCACTTGACAGTCTTTGGAATAATGTGCAATTACTTGAATGCGGTGTATCAGAAAAAATTACCCATCTGTAGCATTCTCTGAAATTACCTTTTGTACCTTTTCAAGCTGTGCCTTTCCTTCATTGATCAGTTGGCTGATGCATTACAATTACAAATCAAAACATGAATTAATTTTACGAGGTAAATTTGTAGAACTGAAGCCTAGTACAACATTTTGACTATTATGCCACATACACGTTTTGCTGAAAGGACGACTGTAACTCTTTCAAGCTAAAAAAATAAAGAAATTAATGTGATTGTGTAATGCTCTAAATCTGAGGAGCACCATATTTTCTAAACATCATTTTAATTAGACCTGTCAGTTAACATGAGGTGCCCGGAGAGAACCTCTGGGGATAGGATTATTTAAGATTACCCAATGAAGTGTTTTAAATCTTAAACCTTTAGTTGCTGATGGTGTAATATATTGTACTTCGTCATTTCTGCCTATTTCCATTTTACATACAGCACATGCACAATGTAATAAAAGGAATCAGGTTGTGTGTTCTAGCAAATAGGAATTCTTTAACTTCTCTGAGGAGAATTTCCAAACCTAAAAATACTGAGCGTGCTATGGATATCCAAACTGAGAAGTTGGGCCTGGGAAGAACTTCATACTTGACTTGTAATCTGGTGTCTGCATCTTTACCAACTACCAAGCATGTATTATTTTTAGTTACAAAAGTAAAAAATGTCTGTCATCTCATTGTGCTTAAGTTGTGGAATGTCGAAGACCAGCAGGTATGGTATATGGTACTATTTCGTGTTGGTAGCTTCTTTTCCTAATGATCTAAATTCTAGTTCTCTTGGAAGTCAGAGGATTTTTTTTCAAAAATATTTTCTTCTTACTTAGATTTGAGTAGAATATGGTATAATGTAATGTTTTTCTGATTAAAAAAATAAATATTGCAGATCTATTAAATATTTCATCTCCACATCTTGTCAAAAGAGCTGTTTTCTAGTGTTGTCATTAAAATAACTGTTGGAATAGCAAATATTTGTGATTGTTACTATTACTGTTCTTGCATATTAAGGAAAACTGGTTGAGGGACAGGATTCTAAAAGATTCATTCTTACAACCAGTAAATCACAAATGACGATATAATGAGGATATATTTAATTTTACAAGATGTTCTGTTTTGGAGTACAAGCTCATATATTAGAGTGACTGTGGTGTTTACTATGTAATCCAGGTTGAAGAACAATTCAAGAGCAATGTGCAAACTTACAAGGTTGGCCTGCAGCGCTTTTTGACAATATTAGCACGTGCTTTTTAAATACTTAAAAATGTCTCTTACCGAGTTTTCCTTTTGAAAAACTTTTTTTAAGTAGAACGATGGCACTTTTGTGAGCTTTTTACAATGCATGTATTTTGAAAAAGCCTGTGTACTACTCTGTTTCAGGATGAAGACTGTGAAGTTTTCTTTCCTTCTCATTTTCCTCTTCTCTAACTCCCTTGCATCTCAGAACTGTAAAGAAAATGTTCATGTATAGTCATTAACACTTACTAAAATTTGAAATTTTACCTCTTGTAGACTTTAATTCACAATAGCATAAATGCATACAGACATTTTTTTGGCAGTCACAGTTCTTTAACAAAGCTTCTTTGTTCAAAATGTGTTAATGTTCTGCAATTCTGCTATGTAATTCTTTAATGAATATCTTCTTTGCTGCTTGCAGTATTTTATAACTGTAATTATCACATAATAATCAAAAATACTCCAATGGCTTATGGAATGATGGAGTTGAGGTTAAGTAACTTGAATTGAAATGCACCTCATCATTAATTCAACCTAGTTCTTTTTTCTTTACACTGTGAGACTTTTCGTAGCACTGGCACTACAGGAAATGATCAAGTGCCAAATAGTGTTGAATTAATTGTGAAATAATTTTGGGAAAACTAGCCATGGTCTCTGATACATAGGAATATTGAACTTCTAATTCTTTTTTGTAAGACATTTTGCAGGTAACTATGCTATCTACAGAAGGGGGAGCTACTGGTGATATCATTGTTTGTCTGCTGTAACGACTACCGTATCCATTGTACCTGTGTTTTACTGTTATAACTTCTAATTTCTTGATTGCTCTGAATCCATAAGCCAGTAAGATAAAAAGCTAAAATACTATATTCCATTTGTCAAAATCAGTATTCACCAGTAATCTGCATGCTTGATTTTTAGTTTGCTGTTCTAAAATTATCTAGATAGTAAAGACTCTTTGCATTTAAGAATCCTAGTGGTGCTATATAAGGACAAAGTAGTGTTTAGAGTTTCTCCTTGAGACTTAACTGAGAGCCCCCCCCCTTTTTTTTTTTGTTACATTTGCTCATAACTCTCGGAGTTGCAGTTTCCATTTCAGCATTTGTTTCTGTAATATTATGTAGCAATTTCATTGCTTACACTGTGGTGCTGAATCCCTGTGCTACACAAGTGGAGACCTTCTGCATAATATCCACCACTTCAGAACGATTGGGCAAAGTACTACAGTTAGAATGACAGTGTCCTCTTTTTGCTCAAATTGTGCAGGATGGAGGCTTCCTGCCTAGAGCTGGCTTTGGAGGGCGAGCGCCTGTGTAAAGCAGGAGATTGCCGAGCTGGTGTATCTTTCTTTGAAGCAGCTGTTCAGGTTGGAACTGAAGATTTAAAAACACTCAGTGCTATTTACAGCCAGTTAGGCAATGCCTATTTCTACTTGCATGAGTATGCAAAGGCCTTGGAATACCATCACCATGATTTAACTCTCGCAAGGTAATCTTGAGTCTTTCTTTAACCATGTTCTCCATTTCATTCTGTTCTTGTAAAGATGAGCAGCTGATTGTTCATTTGCCTGCCAAAGCCTGCTATTAATACCGGATAGTGAGTGAATGTGGTGATGGCAGGAGGTTGGGGAGTCCAGCAGATAACTTGATTGCCCTTGAACTGGGGAGCTGATAGTCAATGTAGCACCATAATCTTAGTACTGACTGAGACCTTGCCAGGTTTGTGGATAATTACATGGCTTCCTTAAATCCACCCCTTATTTACCCTTTCCTGTTTCTAAAACTCCGTCTTTCTGGTTCTCCAGAATTGTAATCTGGCTCTGCTGTTTACTAGACAGAACTCATTCTTGTTTCTCTGCGTAAAACCCATAATGTGATATTATGAAATAAACAGTATATGAAATGCATACATTTTTTATATGTCTCTGACTTTCGATGACTTAGCATAGATCCAATAAAAGATAGAGACACCTAATGTAGGACTTGACCACAGTTAGGCACAAATCCTTTCTTCCTCCTTAACCTGTTCAAGTGTTGTAACCATGGAGGTAGCTAAATTGACAAAGCAACCTCGTGTAATTCCCCAAGTATCAACATCTGAGTAGGTCAGTGTCAGTCTTCCACCTTAATCTCATTTGGACTCTTGAGATGAAGTATTCCTCCGAGCTTTCTGGGAAACTGCTATGTCTAATATAGGATAGTATGACAATTTATGATACATAAAATGCATAAACAGTTGAAACTCTTTTCTAATCATGGGACTGTCTTTCTACGTAATCATTACAATTTTTCTCTTTATTCTCCTCCTGAAAGAAGTGCTATGCCTTATAAAGTAGGTGATCAATACTGTGAACACTGGCAGTTGCATAAACAGCACCAACAAAATTAAATGTCCATAACCACAGATTAAACCATGTTTATTTGAATGCATTTTAGATACAAAATGAAACAAACATATAAATATTTAAATGCTGGTAATTTCATAAGTTCTTGTAATTGTCTGCCATACATTGATCATTTCTCTGATTTCAAATTATACACTCTTTAATGGTTGCTTTATGTCTGCAATTTTAGGACTATTGGAGATCTGCTGGGTGAAGCTAAAGCTAGTGGGAATCTGGGCAACACCTTAAAGGTTCTTGGGAATTTTGAAGAAGCTATTGTTTGTTGTCAAAGACATCTGGATATTTCCAGAGAGCTTAATGATAAGGTAAGAATTGCTTAGGAATCTGGAAGTAAGCTATGTATTACTATAACCATATGTATTAACAAACCCCTTTGTGTTGGTAGTAAGATGAATATGTCACTTTTCAGAGGGAATTAAATACTGAACATTCAATTACTTCTAGAAAATGAGAATCTGATTCGTTTAAGAGGGTTGTTTGCACCTAGAAGACTACAGGATCCAGATTTATAAATATTATCCTAGATTTTACTTAATTTTTAAAGATAATTGGACTCAAGAATTATGTATCTCAAACCTTCAGTGGAAATAGTAAGCAAAACAATTTGATTGAGGGATGTGACTGAGTGGGAATAAGGTGGGTGACGTGAGCATGTTCAGAATGGTCAGAGTATCTGTTGACAAGCACTTAAACTTTTTCTCCCTTCTGTGGATTGCGCTAACTTGTTAGGAAACAAGACACAAGCCTAAAGCATGAAGTTTTAGAGCCTTATTAACATGTTGCTTTTGTTTTAGGTGGGAGAAGCAAGAGCACTTTATAATCTGGGAAATGTTTATCACTCTAAAGGGAAAAATGTAGCTTGTGCAGGGACTCATGATCCAGGGGAACTTCCAGATGATGTGAAAAATGCGTTAGAAAAAGCTGCAAATTATTATGAGTAAGTAGTAGCTTTAAATGTTGGTGATTGAGAGGATACGATCATCTAATTCATTAGAATAGTGGGAGATGTCTTGGTGACATGAACTAAGCTGTAAAATAGTGCACTTCATTTGCAAGCAGTGACATGCTTGTACTCAGAGCAGTGGTACTTGAGAATTTTTTCCTTTTAAAACAGAGAGTGGACTTTTCTTTGTTGCGCCCTCAGTTTTAGCATACCTCTTATTCCCAAGTCCTTTCCCTCTACTAGAGTCCTGTCTTACTTTTAGAACCAGAGTGAGACAGTAACAGGACCTCGGTATAACTACACTTGAGCTGACATTGCCGTACTTTCATAACTTCAGTCCACAGATTTTTGTGGTGTATGCAGTACTTACCTTTCTGTCACGAGAGAATGTGTGCTTTCAAATTGGCTAGTGGATGTTGAGCAAATGTAGGTCTTTGGCTGGAAACAAGCACACCAGCTGGAGCGAGAATGAAATAAAAACGTCAGTGTCTCACAGGAAATGCTTCCTGCTCAGTGGGAAATTTATGGTTGCATAAAGGCAATTAAAATAGGCCAAAGTAGAATACCTCTACCTTTTCCTTTATATAAATGGAAGGAAGAAATTTTTTTGTTTAAATGACTGTAAGAAAAAATAACTTACAAGTTGCTACTCTTCCCTCTTGCCTCACTTTTCTCTCCTCAGGGAAAACCTGACAATAGTCACAGAGCTGGGTGACAGAGCTGCGCAAGGGCGTGCCTTTGGGAATCTGGGAAATACGCACTATCTTCTGGGGAACTTCAGGAGCGCAGTTGTAGCCCACGAACAGGTACAGCAATATGCTAGTATGGACTGTTACTCATTCTAGCAAAATATCACTAGTTGCTGTTGATCTCATATACGTGTGTTGCGTTGGATCTTGCAAGCTTTTTAGTGCAAGTCAGGCTTTAAATCTTAATGGCACGGCTTTAGGTCTGGCTGTTCTTTTCAAGTGTTAGCCTAAAGAACAGATACTTCACACAGTGGAAAAGCTATGGGCACGCACTCTTGTATTCAAGTGTGTGTTATGAAATGCAAAGCTGAGTAATTAATGCAATTATTTAATATTTTTAAGCGTCTACTAATTGCAAAAGAATTTGGCGATACCTCAGCTGAAAGAAGAGCGTACAGCAATCTTGGAAATGCCTACATATTCCTGGGTGAATTTGAAACCGCTTCTGAATACTACAAGTTAGTTGACTGCTTATAACTTACATATCTTCTTGCACTTTTTTACTTCTCTTGTGCTTAGCACTTTAGCTGACTGTAGAATGGCCATCTCTTTAGAATATACTTAGAAAAGAATTGCATTTGTTTAGCAAAATATTTGTCTTTTAACCTTTTTGTTACTTTAAATAGATTCTTCTCAACACTGTAGACATCTTTCTGTAATACACATCTCTATTTGCTGTTGTTCTACAGACTGAGTATTACTGCCTTAGCTCTTACTAAACTCTGGAGTGATCGGAGTAGACTTTAGTATTGCTGAGATAGGTAGTGCATGTCAAAATTTGGTCTGTATTTTTAATCCAGAATTTTTATTCATCTCCTCACTACAACCAGTTGTTGCTGCTGTAACTTAGGAAAACATACACTCTGCAAAGATACAGTACAGGTGTTAGTATCTTCCATGACGTTCAGGGCTGCCTGTCCTTTTTGAAAACAGGAGAAAAGCCTGAATACTGAGCAAAATCTGCTTAGCACTCAAATTCCTCTTAGCTAGCAAGGACTAGCTGGCTTGATGGTTACAGGTATTATGGTATTGATGGAGAATATGCAATATATATTTTAATGTTGGTACTAAACTGTGTCAAGTCCATACTGTTGGGAAAACTGCTATAAATTATTAATGAAGCAACTGATTAAAATTAGGAGATGCAGTTTAAGTGACCTGTCTGCTCCCTAATAAAGTGAATGGAAATTGGTTGCAGGGGAGGAAAGTGGAAGAAAGACACTTAAAATCTTGTAAAATTTTACAGGATAGTAATTTATTAGCAGCTAATTTGCCAGCCCAGTGACCTAACTTGTTTAATTTGTATAACTGATTTTTAGTTGCACAAGTGTATTTTTTAAAACTTTACTTTGCAGTGATTTTTGAGGTGACTCACTCTTTCTTTTAGGAGGACATTACAGCTGGCTCGACAGCTTAAAGACAGAGCTGTGGAAGCACAGGCCTGCTACAGCCTTGGAAACACATACACTTTGCTTCAAGACTATGAAAAAGCCATTGATTATCATTTGAAACACCTTGTGATTGCTCAGGAATTAAATGATAAGTAAGTCCTGAGAGATTGTTTAATGTATCTATGACACTTAAACCAAATCCTATTACCTTTTAGCTCTGCTTTTTTCTATATATGACATCTGAATTATTGTGAATTCCCTATAATGATGAGTTCCAATTTTCAAATGTACTCTTGAAGGTATTTCAGTTAATGAGTCTGAGATGAAAGATGCCTTTCTTCAGTTTTATTACAGCATTGATGAATGACAGTTTCCACATCTTGTGTCAGTATTTTCTTTATAAATTAAGAAAAGCAGATCTTTGTTTTCTAGGACTTGATTCTAGTAATTTTGCAGACTTTCACAAGACTAAGTATCTTTTGCTTTTCCATGAATGAGGAACAGGGGGGAGGGAGAAGAGTAAGTTCACTAGCAAATAACGCTTGTTTTAAAGCCATGATTTCTGAGTTTTTCTGTAACGTTGGGTGCAACTAAAATTTTGTTAAATGCACTTCTAACTCAATAAGCAGAATATGTGAATAATAAGGGATGTGCTCTGAAGAAAAGCAAAGTAGGCTATAAATTTTTTTTTATTCTTGGGGTGACAGGTCTGTGATCTAAGGAACCATTTGCTGTTTATAATGCTTGCAAAACTGAAAGGAATGAGTTGTGTGTGCTGTGAGTTTAAAAATCAAAGATTTGATGAGATTTGTTCACATTTACGCTTATGCCCAGATCACGCTTCTTTAATTAAGATACTTTAATGCATCGGTGTTGGCATAGTTTCTGATGGGAATCTTAATTTTTCTTGGCACAGCCATCCTATTGTAGTAATGTTATGAAAACCTGACCCCTAGTGTTCAGACAGTAATGGAAGATGTGCTTGAAGGTTTGCTCATTTTTTGCAGGATTGGTGAGGGAAGAGCATGCTGGAGTTTAGGGAATGCTTACACTGCTCTGGGAAATCATGACCAAGCAATGCATTTTGCAGAAAGGCACTTGGAGATTTCAAGAGAGGTAATGACTTTCACACACTCACTCCCGGTGGCTGCTTGGCTTTTGCTCTCACTGCATATGATTGTTACAGAGGTGTCTCCATGCACGTGACTGATAGTGAATAGTGGGATGGATTTTGAATAATGTCTGAAGTGGCTGATTGCAATACTGCCAGCACGGAGTCCAAGTTAACAGCCTAGCAGAGATTACTTTAGGCTCCGGTTTGTACCCTGCTTTTAATTTTTACATTAAAATACAATAAAAAGTTGATTCCATTTTCAACCAGGGATTTAAGGGAGATGTTTGCTTTATATTTACATATGTGTATATTTTATTACAGTACTAGATCTGCTTATTTTATCTGGCTGCAGGTAGGAGATAGAAGTGGAGAACTCACTGCTAGACTTAATCTCTCAGATCTTCAGATGGTTCTTGGATTGAGCTATAGCACAAATAACTCCATGATGTCAGAAAACCATGTGGTTGATAATAGTTTGAATGGTATGTGTTTATTTATAGAATACTTTTCAACAGTGAACTTAAGAAAAAAAAAATCTGTTGTTTACATTGTTATTTGTGTATGTTATTTACTTTTTTTTTTTTTTGGCAGATGAAGACACAACCTTCAGATGGTTGTGTATGCATTTTTTTTCCTATGAACAAAAAAATTCTTTGTGTAATGGTTATTTTTGCGATACTGGACCCCTTTAGCCCCTTATTTTTTGGAGAATTTACATTGTGAATCACAGCTTACTGCTTAGTTCCTTCACATGAATAATCTTGAGATTTTAAGTAGTCCTCATTTTTTTAATGGGGGAAATTTGTCTACTTGCTGCCAAATTATGTCTTTGCTTCCTGCCATCTTAGCAACGCTAGGCTTACAGTAGTTGGTTCATTTGATGAGCTCTGTTCGTAGCTCCATGGTCCTTCTCTGTGTCCCATGAAAGCACTGCTTATGTAGCTTCAATTTGTGAGGTTTTTAGGCTGTTTATACTAACAGCTATTTACTCTCTGCTGGTAAGTTTAACTGCACCATTTTGGAACTCAGAACTGCTGTATCTTGGAGCTTAGATGAATACAACCAGAGCCCAGCTTTGAAGGTAACACCATAAATCTTAATGATAAAAGGATGAACTTGTTTCCTTCTTGAAGGTACCAGACCAAGAGTAGGACGCCGTCACAGTATGGAAAACATGGAACTTATGAAATTAACACCAGAAAAGGTTGGCGCTTCTCTTCTTTCTGTTCCTCCAGTAAGATTGCAATGAAATGTTTCCCAGGGTTTTACTGTAAGTTATGAATTTGCTATTATTATTTGTGTTAAAATGACAAGATAGGTTCTAGGACAAGATAGTCAGAAGTTTTGTACTTAACCACTTTGAAAGAAGTTGGCAGAACTTTGATGTGTCATTTGTATCCCCTTTGATTTAGCTGATCTTAAGAATTAGGTAAAAGCAGGTCTAACAATTAGACATGACAAATAATACTGTTGCCAGGTAGGTAACAGTCAGCACCTTACATTATATAATGATTTGTGGAAAGCTTGCTTTATTCCCCTCAGGAAGAAGAAAGAATAGGGTCCTGCAAGTGTACAGCAGAGGAATTCTTTTCATCTCCTTTTTAAAAGCGGCTTGAGGTTTGCAGCATAACAGTGATTCGTAGTTAAATGTCGTAAGCTTTAGCTCAGAGAGCTGCTTTGAACAATTTTTCTTTGGCTGCAATCATTTTATAGGCACTTAACCTACAGGTAAGTGTTTTCTCACTTTGGGATTTCAACCCACCTTGCAAGCCATTGTTTCAACACCCATCTTGAATAAAGACGCTACTTCAGACATGCGGAACCTGAGTCACAGATGGGGAAGGTGACTTCCCCCAAGTCGCAAAACTCTCTTGGGGCTGGGAGTTCCTGATCCCAGTCCTTGTGTGAATCTTGAGAGAGAGAGACTTCCTTTAAACTCTCTCTGCCTTTAGAGGTAAGCTGGCCGTTTATGTAAATGACTACTGATAGACTGAAATTGCTATTTCTGCCCCCATATTGAGATATTCAATTCCCATCTCTTCAAATGATACAAAGCCTGTCATCATGTTTATCACATAGTAAATTAACTCTCCTCAAAGCTTACATCATGACAGTTGGTACAGCTGAAGCTAGCGCTAATGCACAGAGCTTCCTTGGGCACCGATTTAAAATGAGTCTGGGTTTTATTCCAGACTTGCTTCTCCACAGGGACCCTCTAAGCTTCTGGTTATTACCAGATGTATTTTCTTACTCTCTAAATCTCTTTATTTGTGATATTTTTCAAAATATTCTGTGTGTGACAGTTCGTGCCCTAAATGTACTAAAACGTTTCACATGGATTTTATAATAAAGTATTAACCTAGTATCACAGCTTAGCTTTTAGTAAAGGGCTTTTTTCAAGATCCTCTGGTAGTAGAATCTGGACACTCATTCCATGAATGTTTTTGTTATAAAACAGAACGTGTGGCTCTAGCATCGTGGTTTGATTGTACAGTACACACTCTTCTCAGAGTTGGAATCTGTGTGTTGAGCTTAAGCCTTTAAAAGCAATTCTGTTTTGTTAGGCAGTGTTGCTGACCGATTTGTGCTTATGGTCACAATTTCTGATGTTGAATCAAGAAGCAAAATGTTTTTCATGCAGTTGTTATAAATGATTGTCATTTGTAGATTATCTGTTTTGTGGATAACTGTTTTTATTTTAGAAGAGAAATTATGCGAAATCTGTCAGGTTGATAAAGTCAGACTGTGCTGGCATTCTTTTCAGTCTTCCTTTTCAAACTTTATTGGGAATTCTGTGTATGTAAAGGACTCCATAAAAGGCTGGTTGAGTATCTGCTGAGTACAAGGGTTTGCTCTGCTCTCCCACTTTAAAGACATGGATTTTTTTCAAGTGTCAGAATGTCATGTGGGAACTGCCACCTGTACCTGAATTTTAGCAGTCACATTAACTACATTTCCTACACCGTAATCAATAAGGAAAACTTCTGAGTGCTTGATTAAATATATCATTTTACGACATTTTAATCAATCAAGCATCCCACTCTGGTTCAGTTAAGAGACTGATCAGTAACAAGAGTATGAAGCTGCTTCAGGTAAGTAAGATTTCAGTAATCATATGTTACATGATACAACCAAAAGCTAAGTTTTCACCACCCAGTGGCTGGATAAACTAAATAATGTAAAGCTGCTTCACTTTGGGGAGGAAAAGAAGCAACTGTGACAGGCATCAGTGTAATGTAATTAAAATTAAAAGGGTTAATTTCATGACTCTTGTTTTCTTAGGTTCAGAACTGGAACAGTGAGATTCTTGCTAAACAGAAACCACTGCTTGCCAAACCTTCAGCAAAGCTGCATTTTGTAAATCGACTAAAAGGCAAAAAGTACAAAACCAGCACCACTTCCAAAGTTTTGCAGGATGCCAGTAATTCTATTGATCACCGACTTCCAAACTCTCAAAGGGTAGGTCTGGAGATTATAGCCTTTTGAAAGCTTTGTTTGATGAAAATCACAGAAAACGCATTCCTGCAGGTATCCATTTTAGTTTTGTTTACTTAATTTAAACATTTAAACAATGTCACTCTGTGAATCGATGTAGAAACTGCCATTTTTACAGATGTCTCATGGATGATGATAGCTTTAAGCTTTTCCTAGTATTAGAATGCTTTTTTTCATGGTGGATTTTTTAAAGTTTTAGGTCAGCTGGCACATATATTTTATTTCTAGCGTCTCTCTCAGACCAGGTTTCTCCAAACTTACCAAAATCTAGTTTTTTGACTCCTACCCCGTCAAGCTTGGCTGAAATCAGCCAGTGGAACTTTTTTTTTTTCTGATAAATATTTTATAGGTCATTGCACTCTTGACAGAAGTCAGTTAAAATTAAAAATAATTGCATCATTTGATCTAAATGAGAGACCCATATACCTGAGAAGCAACTGGAAACTGTTCATTACTGTTCTTTTGTTTTCTCCTGGGCACTTGGGTTTCGGTGTATTAATAGCTGAGGAGAAAACTCCTGTTGTAATGATCAGAGTACCAGTTCTCTCCGTTCCAGAGAATGAAATATTTCTAATAGATTTTACCTTTCAAATATGTTTGCCATATTATTAGCATTTCCTATTACTTTAGGTTTTTAGTCATCCATTTTTTTATAGATGGAGATTTATCCTAGTGTTTAATGGCTCTCAGATACTCATATATAAAACATATTGCTGGAATGAAACTGCCATGCGGCTGTCCTGGTTTTAGGTGCTTTTGAGTTCAAAATACCCACTAATGTTTCTGTCCTCTTCAGAAAAACAATCGAGAGACCATGGCAGATGAAGGGTTCTTTGACCTGCTGAGTCGATTCCAGAGTAACAGGATGGATGATCAGAGATGCTTCTTCCAGGAGAAGAACAGATTCTCAGCTGCTTCAGTAGCCACATCCTCTACTCCACCTAAAACGATCAGAAAATGTAATTTTTTTTGTTAACATCTGTATCTGACTTTAGTTCCTGGCAAATACTATTTTAAAATGTATTTGCATGCAAAAGACCTACTATGGTAGGGAACTTATTTCTAGGCTAATTTGTTTTTCTTCCTCCTCCCCCAGCCTTTTCTACTTCTGTAGTCTCACCCCACACTGATGAATTTCTAGATCTGCTTGCTAGCTCACAGAGCCGTCGTCTAGATGACCAGCGCGCTAGCTTTAGTAATCTGCCTGGACTTCGTCTGAATCAGCGCAACAGTCAGTCAGTCCTGGGTCACTTAATGGCAAGCAACAACAGAGAACTAGACGATGACTTCTTTGACATACTGATAAAATGCCAGGTAAGTTTAAAAACAATTCTTAAGATTCTGATCTCTGGGGCTTTGATTTGTGTATCCTGCTGTTTAGTTTCTTCAAGTAAGCTCCTATGCATATCATGTGTTTTAAGATATATATTGGTTTGTGGGATAGGGACATAAAGGAAGATCCAGAAATGATTCAAGAATATTTTTCCAAATCATCTAGTCTTTAGCAAGTGTAAATTTCAGTCTGTATACCATGTTAACCGTTTAAAATAACAAATGATGAACTGGAGGGATGCTGAAAAAATGAAAACAAGTGAGGTTACTGAAAGGCATAGGTAAAATAATTGTTAAAAAAAAAAAAAAGCATTTAGATCTAACTTGTTAGGATTCCTAGTGTATCAGATGCCTTCCTAACTCATCGAATGAAAGAATTCACTATTAAATTTTTAGTTTTGATAATGATTATCATTCCTGTTATGGTACACTGAAATAATAGTTCATAGTAATATACAAGTGATGCATCTGATTACCACTTATAGTATGTTATAACCAAAGAGAACTAGAGAGTTGGTATTTTATCTGCTGGGTTGGTAAGGATCTCAAAGTACAAAATTCAGATGCTAAGTTTTCCAAAGGTAAGTACGTTACCTTGGGTGGGAAGCAGAACCTGAGATCTTTGATTTTACAGCGATGGCATTCATCAATCTGATGAAACAGCAACTTGTCTGTTTACTGCTCTCAGTCAGGCAAAGAATCTCTAGATTAATCTGATAGAGTTTCAGTCTCTTCCCATTCACTATCTATAGCAGACATGTAATGTCTGACAGCGCTTACTGCGATAGGAATAGAAAAATTTACCTCCCTGTCATCCATTACTGATGTTACTGCTTTAAACAGTAGCAAGAAAGTGTTGCTGACTTCTGTATCGGTGTGGTGGAAAATACTGTGTCTCAAAGGTGACTGTTCAAGTCCCATCACTCCTCTCTAGTGAACGCTGCAAACGCACGTTTCTGAGGTGCCTCCGTCCCTCTGCAGCTGGCGAGGCAGCAGCCTGCTAGTGCCAAACACGCTCGTTGCCAGCTCCACTGAAGGAGGGACAGTGGATGGCTGTAGTCCACCGCCAAAGCTAGTCTGGCAGGCTGGTGCTTGTGAAATCTCACCGTGAGGGGGCTGCTGTGTAAAATGAGCACAGAAGCTATATCTCAGACGCATTATATAGAGAGGTCTGTAACACTGTGATTAAAATGTACCAGAATCTTCTGAGGAAAAACTTCTCAGTATTGTGTTTCCAAACCTGACAGCAGCATAGCTATTTTTACTCCCTGAATCGTGAAAGAAAAATAGCCGAGAAAACCCTATTTCTGTAATTTGCAGGACAGCTTCTAAGAAAAGAGTAAGAATCCTAACCTAAAGAGAGAACAGCTGATGTATCAGAGGACAACCATATTTTCTGTACTATCAGACTAGAAGCACAAAGTAGCAATGCTAAAATTCTTCTGGATGAAGAACACTTAAATCTTGCTCCACACTATTAATGATAACTAAATTAGGACAGTATTTTCAGACACCTCTGAGAGGTGGTTTTGATGAACCATTTCAGCTACACTTGCACCTTTAACCTAGTTATTTCATTTAAGTGTGATTTCCCTGCATGGTCAGCTAGTTGAAACAAAGCTTACACATTAAATCCTTGTAATTGCTTTACATCTGAAAACAAGAACTTTCACTAATTTTTCACTTATATTATTCATTTATTTTATATGTTCACTTATATATCATGTAAATATGCAATGCTATTGCTTGGTCTCTGCGTAGGGTTCCAGACTGGATGATCAAAGATGTGCTCCTCCATCATCTGCAAAAGGACCGACTGTACCAGATGAGGATTTTTTCAGCCTCATTTTACGATCACAAGCTAAGAGAATGGATGAACAAAGAGTGCATTTACCCTCAACTATAAAAGGACCAAATTCTAGCTGAAGAAAGTAACAGACTCGTTCTGTACAGTAACATCTTATGTATCATTTTTGTTTGCTGGGAAAACATACATGCCTTTTAAAAAAGAAAGCAATTAGTAATTTTGTCTCCTTTTTAATGGTGTTTTTTTTTTTTTTTTTTGGTATAAATAGCAGCATCACACTCACTGACCTGTAGTTAAAGGCAGAGTTGCCAATCCTGTTTGTAGTTGGCAGCTACTTTTAGCAGTGTCTGTTGGAATTACTGACTACTGTATCTCCCTCTTAACTGCCTGTAGTCTTTTAACATTAATATGAATTTTCTTCTCCATCAAGGTACTCCTGTTGCAGATGTGTGGACTCTACTGGTATCTCCATCTAGTGTAAGACCTAAGTTTGTAAATTCTTTTTAAGGAAAACTTGATTTTTTTCCCCCCTAATTTGTACTTCCCTGGAAAAAGGTCCTGTTTTCTTTTATACTTTTTTAAAAATAAAAATAATTGAGAAATAAATAGCCTCAGTACTTAGTCTGTCTTTATTTCTTCCAAACTGTGTTCCTGCAATCAATTTTTATAAAAAAGAAGAAAAAAGGAAAAAAAATCACTTTTCAATAAGCTAGTTTTAATTCTGTTTAATTCAAAAATATTCTTTTAAAAGCATGCTTGGCTTATCTTGGTAATATTTAGTTAAGTATAAAAGTATGATGAATGATATAGGAAACAATCAGAATAATTTTTTAAGATGATGTACTTGTTTGCAAATAACAGGTGTCAGTGCTGTCTACACATGGTGGTACATTTCCAGCACCAATAGCAGTCCATTCACCAGGGAATTACGGGGTTACTAGGAGTTTAGCTTGGGCTGTCACGGACATCAGATAATTCCTGCAGCCGGAGAACTTCAAGCGTTACAAACAACAAATGCATCTATGCTGCCTATTACCTGACCCCAGCTACTTCTTATGCTGGGGTATTTTGGAGGAAAAACAGCTGTAACTTTCAGTATTCTCTTGGATGGATGCCTACCCTGATGCAGTTCTTAGCCCTGAGGGGTGTACGTTGCTTTAAATATGGGTATCTTGAGTTAAAAATCACGGACTGTAACAGTAAAGGTGGAAAAACTGTTCACTTCAGGTATTTATAAATGAAGTGATCCCTGAGAAGAATCTAGAGTTTAGTTTAGCTTCAAAGTAAAACAGCTTTGCAGTAACAGTTAAACAGACACAGGTTCCACATAATTCATCCTATTTTGCAGTTACTGAAAATTTTACACACATTCCCTTACAGCTTTTTTTTAGCATTGAAGATGATGATTGACTTGTACTGAAACCAAAACTGTCCTTCCTGTGCTTACGGAGAAATGCCAGAATGTTCTTCCAAAACCATGTGTTGCCATCACTGTATCAAGCTGATCTTTAGTACCTTTTCTTGAAAGTTTGCTATTCCCTGCCCAGCTTTGAACTGCCCTAAGAAAACTGGTACAACATCAGTTTCTTACTCCTATGCAAATTATTAAATTAGAAGATAATCATTAAAATCTCTCAGAACTGAGCTGACAAGGAGCAATTCTACCTACTTAAAACTGATTTTAAAGAATATAAAACACAGTCCTGAGACTTCTAGATGAGCTGTAATTAGTCGACTCTATTACAGCACTATTATGTGAACAACAGCAACTTAGAGCTGTTTTACAATTATCTGAGTAGGCTGTTTGCTAGATCATAGACTATTAATGCATCCCCACCACCAAATATCTAGATTTACTTGAAACATTACACAAATTTGATTTAGGACAAGCAGCAACACCAGAAGCCTGTTTATGTTTAATGTTATATTATATAAGCACTTAAGGTTATAGTATCTTACTTAAGTTTATTTTAAGTTCCAAGAACAGTAAAGTGATCATGTACACTCAGTCTCTCAGTTTAAAACCCTACAGCTATTCTTGCTAATGCTCTCACCAAAGATGAGAGAACATCAGCTTACTGATGTTCTATTTATTTTCTACATTTGAGAACTAGAGTAGAACAAGCAAGTATGTGACAAATAAAGCTTAGCCAAAACTTACAGCAGAGCTTGGAGAGTCCTCAGTCTCCTTCCTTTGATTCACATGACCCACTCTCTCTCTTGTCTTCAGGTGCTCCCACTGTAGAACTTTCCCCTTCCAGGTTTTTACTAGGATTGCAATTTTCTCCAGCCTCTTGCTCTGCTTTGCATGTCTGCCGTTTCTGCTGCTCAAGTGCATGCTCTTCAGTAAGGCATTCAGCTGTGATAGTTGCTAGGCTACAAACTTCAGACTCAGTGTGCAATCTATTCTGTAAAAATTAATAATAAGCTATTAATCAAGCAATCTGAAGTGCCGGTATCCAGTGCTTCAGGTATATCTCAGCTCAAGGGGTAAAACCCCTGAAAATTTCCTAACTAACTTTAAAGGATAATTGGCAGCTTTTTTTCCTGGGAAAACTGTACATGGTCATAAGTACAATCTAGAATATAGGTCTGGTTTTAATATAAATATATTTTGTAGTTTACAGAAAAGTTAAAGTAATCTTTACCCCAGGCTGATAGGAGTATTAAACTCTCAAAACAGAAGTTATTTAAATCCTTTACTATAAAGTGCTCTAATTAAGAGTGGTAGTTTCCTGCCACTGTTAACCATTGCCCAGTATTTTTCCAGAAAAAAATATGCCTGAACCAATCTCTATAGGACTATTCTATAGGGCAACAAGTACTTCCTTAACTCCTCTCCCCAAGATTTGGATTAAGCTTGTTGTTTAAACATGTTCTAGCAGATGATGCTTAAGTCTAGTAAATTTAATTCAAGCTCAAAGACCCCTAGACTAACATACACTGGGTTCTGGTTTGTGAGACTCTTCTACTTGCGTATCTGGCTCATCGCTTGCATGGAAAATGTCAAGGCTTCTGCTGCTGTTTCCAGGTCTGATATAGGCATCTCCTCTGTCATGGGGTCCTCTATTTACATGAGGAATCTTCCATGAAGGACAGTCATCTGAATCACTCGCATTATATTGCCTAAAGTCTATTTTCTCCTGTTGTCTGTCAGGTGGAGGAAGCATTTTCTTCTGAGAGGATGTTAAATATCTTAACATAGACACTGATGATCCTGCACCATAGCAGAAACCCTGGGGGGGGGGGGGGGGGGGGAAGAAAAACAGATCAAAGACCCAAACATTTGCAGCCTATGGTTTTCCCACTAAGTTCAAAGTCACATTGCTGAAAAACACTGAAGGAAAAGCTCAGATGATCAGAATGGTTACAGTAAAACTCAAGCTGTCTGCAGTCTGACCACACAGGCAGCAGCTGCCAGACTGTACTTTGTCTTTGGTGCTACAGTAAGAAAGATGCTGAGGGCCCTAACTCAATGCTTTCATATAGAAAACTCAAATTACATGCATCATTGTGCAACAACTCTAACTATGCAAGAGGCAGAAACTGAGTTAGAAATAAACTGTCATAGAATCTAGGATCTTAAGCTATCTTAATATTTTATTCCACATGGAAAATGTGGAATAAAATGTGGAAGAGAGATGCAATTTAAATATAAACTTGCCTGTTTTTAACAACAAAATCAACTGTACTATAAAAATATTAAGAAATCCCTTGAACCCAGTATATTAGAAAAATTTCATCTGTTCTAACAAATCTGTTCAGTAGTACAAATAAAAAATGTAAGTAAGTACTATATGATAATACTTAAACATAAATACATTTGATTTACAATATAATTACTAGTAAAACCAGTGTTTTAAATATAAGATAAATGCATACAAACCAGAACAGCTAGAGCCATCATGATTAGTACTGGAACCTGCAGAAGCAACGGTACCTCCTTCATGAGTGCTTTGATGAACTCACCAATACCTTGTCCTACATGCTTCAAAGGCTCAGTTACAAAGTTAGTGAAAGTAATAGCCAATGCCTAGAAAAATATAAATAGAAAAATAGTGTTGTTATTGATTAAACAGAAACATGAACAATTTCATTATATTTGGTGTATACCTTTGTCGGTGGAACCAGCAAAATAGGATTTACTAGTAGAGTTTCATAGTACTTCTGACAGGGATCATCCTGAAACGTCCACTTACTTCTGAGCCATTCTACAGTCAAAGCAAAGACATTTTTTACTACTTTTTTCATATTTTACAATACAGTAGCAAGAGAGAAAGTAGCATTTCAGTTACAGATGGAACAGAACTCTTCTAGATATGGTTCAAAGCTCAGATTTATTTCTAAAAATCTCAAATTAGGATGGCAGCGTAGCTTATCCAGTCATGGGGAAACAGGAAGGAGAGGGAAGGCAGAAAGGAAAGGGAAGATCAAAAAAGATCTCTTCAATAGCTGAACTTAGTTCCTAGAAGTCTCAGAAGAAAAATAAGCCCAGCCTGTGGAAACATTATCATTCGGCACATTTTTCCCACAGTCGCTGAAACAGAAGTAATTGTCAGTGTTATTACTCATCTCTCAGGCCGCAAGCTTTTCAAGTATGCTTAAAAGAAACATGTATTTGGCAGAATATTTTAGTTACAAGCAGAAAGTCTTTGTCCTTAATGGGATTTTAAGTTACAAACAAATAATTTATGACTTAAATATTTCTGCAGTTTGATTTTTGTAGAGTTAAAATTTGACAAAATACAGCAATCAAAACCAATAAATTCCAGTAGAGAGACCGTAACAGGCACTCATTACAAGTTGCCACCATTAATCTTCCTGATATGACACTCAGTGGGCTAATAAAAAATATTCAACCATCTCCATAAAATAACAGAACTCGGTGAATAGTTACTGATCAGGTTTCTGAAGCCTACTGTATTCACATGCTTGGAAGATGAGGAAATCTTTTTCTTGAATTCTGCCCTCCTCTCTTTAATAAACTGTGCACTGAACAGTACTGAACACTCATGGGATGACAAAAGACAGTACATCAGTATTAAGGATAAGAAGTAACCCCATGACATGCTCTGAACAACAATTTGGTGGATCAGCTCTCCTTCAAAGGCCTAGAAAGGAACGCCTTGTGGAATGGAAAGATGATTTAACCACATAATCTGATAATATTGCTGAAGAAGGTGATACAACACACTTACTATTCATGAAGAAATTATTTATGGGATGTTACTACTGGCTTGGCAACTTTTGAATGTTTTGTGGTCTTAAAAACTATTACAAAATAATGAAACAAATATTTACCAATGAGACTTCCACTCCAGTCCACCTTCTCAGCACAGACGTTATCAAACTGCCCCATTTTGGCAATTTCTGCTTGATGTTGGGCAAAGGCCAGCTGCAGAAGAATCAGAATTACTTCTAAGAAATAAAGATAGAGCTGCCATCACCTGTAAGGCTTTCTAAGATTTATTACAAATCTGAAAAAGCAGATCTCCACAAGCCAAACACAGTATGAAGTTTCCGACTGGGAGGAAAGCAGTCTTCTTCAAAAGGCACTGACTGCTTCCATCATAAAAACATTCCTGCCATCAGCCACACATCTCTTGGGACAGCGCAGGCAGCTAATGTCCAGCACAGCTTGACAGCCCAAGGTCAGAGCCAGAGCAGGCTCCGTGCTGAGATCTGTCTCCACTCAGATCCTTCCCCCCCACTCCCAGGGCACAGGCTGAACCTGACCTACCACTATTCACTCTTAGCAGGTTTGGTGTAATTACCTGGGAATATCTGTATTTAAAAAAAAAAAAGTTTGCTACCTAAACAAACTATTAAACAGAGTTAATTCCTAGGAATTTCGTGGGACCAGATAAAACTATCAAGATGGCTACCCCTTTGATTTATTCTCCAAATGGCATTTGAATTACCTAAACACCCAACTTGGATATAAATTTAGGGCAAAAGCAACTTGGTACCAAGTTTCCTTAAAATACGTTTGGATTGGATGGGGGGAGTGAGAGAAGAAAGACCACTACCATGAAATTACTAACTAAAACATTGGGACATTTCTCTCTCTTTTTAAAAATAACTCCTATTAACACAAACACCTGTACTCATTATAATTTTGCCTTACAACTGATAATAAATTTTTTTTTTCTTTTTGGTCAAATCATCAGTTCTTTAACGACTCGCACTAAGTCCTGCCCATGGCAGTCCACTCACATTCAAGGTCCATCCTAATCTCTGCCACTCCACTATTCCTGGTCTGTTAAAACAAATCAAGTATTGCAATGTTCTGAAGAACTGCAGTTACGTTCTGATGACAAGATGTGAGGACCTAGATTTCGTGTCTGGGCTATGACCTAAAGGGATAAATTCCTCCTCATTAAAACCAATACCATTCTAAAGTCAGCTACTTTATGACCATTAATGAAGCATTTATCTCTGGTATATCACCCATTAAATACACTTTCAGCTAGTGATCTTTGAAGAAACAAACAACAACAAAAAACGGTATTTTTTTTCCAGAAGACTTTCCTAACAAGCAGCTTTAGACAGAGTTCATGTTTCCACAGTGAACTTGGCAGTTCTACTGCTTTGAGTTTTGTGCACCTCTGCAGCAGGGCAAAAGTTGGCAGGGTTTCTTTTGTTGTTTTTTAAACCTAATAAACCTGTCAACATGCAAAATAAAATTGTCATCCCTTTATTTACCTTGCAATCAATTATTGTTTTATATAAACTAAACAAGCAAAAAAAAAAAAAAAAAACCAACCCAAATCTCTGATAACTGTAAAAATGTTAAGCCTAAAACTGGTTAGGATTTCTGAACAACTTACCTTATACAAGTAAAGCCAGTTCCATGCAAAACTGATCAGAAAACTGATTAATAAAACACGTTTTAGCTGAGTAAACCAATGAATACGTGTCCAGAGCTCTGTAGCTATGATAATTACAATGCACACTAAGCATAAGAGGATCTGAAAAAGAAAGCAGGAAAAAAAAAATTATGGCCCAGATTTGGAATTTTCCAGGCTTACTGCCAGAACACAGGAAGGAATTTCCAGTTTTTGCTTTTATTAGCTTCATTTACATGAAAGAGTTGAGGGACTTTTTCCTTGCTTTTACAGCATATCTGCTACAGTATAAAAAAAAGCAGAACAGTTTCACAGTATTATCAGTGGTCATTCCTATCACAACCTTATGTTACAAATGCTCGCTTCTTTCTTATGATATTTAATTATTTTTTTTCTTATGATATTTGTTACATTACCTATCAAACTTAAAAATTACAGAATTTAAATCATTCCGTGCTGCAGAAGCAGAATGCCTGGTACGAACTATAGAATCACTGCTGCCAGTGCCTGCAGTTTGGTTAAGAGACAAAACTACAGTTTAAATAACAGTAGCAAGATCCTAGGGAAGCACTTTAGTCTTTTTCTGCGTACAGATCCCTAATAGCAAAGTTAAGCTACTGATAATAGGTTTGGTTTGTTTGTTTGTTTTGTCTTCCATGGACCCCTAGAAACTATACAGGCTACTTTCAAGATCCTTCTAGCTAAAATATATAAGCATATTCTGAATTTTCAAGACTTATTTGGAGAGTTTCAGCATATTATAGATCCTCAGTTTAGCACTATTTAAAATCGTTGTAATTCTGTTTTAGAGAAGTATGACTTTTCATACATGGTCATGCTCTCTTCTTTCAAGCATTACACAAAATTTTTCAGCAAAATGCATGAACCTATAAAATCTAAGGCCTCAAATATATACTTGTCTCAGTATAAATATATTCCAGCTCCTGCTGAAATCAACAGCTCCAGCATCTATTTGAACAAGAGACAAATCTGGAAAATTGACAGCTGTACTGTTAAGTGATCAGAAAATAGAGTCTAATGGATCACACAACATACAAAAAGGAAGAAAAACAAAACAAAACAAAAGAACAGAAAGCATACCAGATACCCACAGAAAAACAAAGCTGCAATAAGAAAAGACCACCACAGGAAGAAACAAGTTTAACTTTTACTTCAAGTGAATGTATCACCTCTACCTTCAGGGATCAAGAAACACCATGAGTGACTCACTGTAAGTATGACGGAAAGAACTGCTGTATACAGGCAGTTAAGATGGCAACACTTACTGGCTAGACTTGCATAAAGAAACTGGAGAAAACAGTAATCTAAAAAAAAAAAAAAAAAATCACCTCTCTCCTTGTCTTACCATAAACATATTATATGGATCAATTCCAAAAGTGTCTTCAAACCTCCAGTGCCAAGCTTTATAATCATGGTGCTTAAAATTGATCAAGATATCACTAAGCGCATCATCCACAGCACCTGACTGCCAAGTATCCTCATTGAGAAACCTGAGGATCTCCAAATATTTTTGTTTTGTAAGGATGATCTCAGCATCATAATGCACACTATCCGTGTTTTCCTCGGGCTGAATAAAAGCAAAACAGAACAATGGTTAAAAGCTGCCTACTTGGAAATAGATGCATGCAAGAAATTTTGTATCTCTAGCCAAAATCCTAATTATATACCCTCATTATATACCAGCATCTTTTTGTGACAGACTGCAGGATGAAGGTCATGGTAAGGGAAGTGCACTACAGCTCTATCATCCTTTCTGAACAGAAAAAAAATCTCCAAAGGCATTATAATGAAGTAAGTAATGAGGTGATTCTTTTATGCAAACTGCAGTAAGCTACTATTCCTGGACAAGTGAAAGGTCTAAAACAAAACAAAAAATCTGGCTCTTACAAATTTAACAACCATTAACATGAGCTGAAAAGAGTATTACTATTGCCGCATCCTATCAACAGATGTTTAAACACATATTCTGAACTCCAATAGTCTTCTTTTGGATGCTTTACAGAGCAGGGGGCAACTGTGCCTCTGAACAAATTCTAGTAACTCTCTAATAGTAAAATTGGATGCACATGCTTCAGTCTATCATTTTTTCTTTACAATTCAATTCCCTTCTTTTAATTTAAATTTAAAGTAAGTCAGAATAATTAATCAATACTTGATAACAGTGAAAAATACATAAAGTAATAGTTTGAATTCTAATTCATTTTTAATCAGTCTTCAGATACTTACAAGACCAAGTTTTCCAGCTTCATTTAAAATCTTATTCAAGTATCGCTTAAAAATATAAAAGCTACGGCTTTCACGTGATATGGTATTCTTCTTCTCACATTCTTCAACCTGCAATGTAAAGACAGTTAGTTTATTCACTTGTTGTTCAAATCAGCTTGTTTGAAAGAGGAAAAAAATTACCAACGTATTTAACTAATGACTACCAGAGGTTTATTTCTGTAGTTCAGCAATTATCTTGGGATTAGCACACCAGAAAAAAATCATACATAGTTGCTGAAGAGTAAGTTTTCATATTACTTTTCACAAGACTGGCCAGTATGGAAGACTTCAGATCTGTAAATAAAGTGGTCTGAGTACTAACCTCAGTAGGACTAGAAGAACTAAAGATCTGGATCTCCTTAAAGCTTACATCAGAGAAAAAGATAATTGAAAAAAAAAATACTAAGTAACTAAAATGACATCTCACACTGGGTGTCCAAAAGGTGGAGGAAAGTGGGAGTCCTGGTAGCTACATAAGCATCACTGCATCCTTCCAACCTCAAACAAAGAAGCAGCGTGGGGTCTTACAGCAGCTTCTGAGAGCTGCCCAGTGGGCTTCACTGCTACCTGAAATCCTTGTACGCTATGGTCCTGCCACAAATATACTCTTTATACTGCCAACTCACCCCTTTCAAATCTAACAGATTTGAACAATTTGAATGGAAGATCAGTTTTCTTAGCTTTTGCAGCATGGAGTAACATGACATGTTTAAATTTCCAATGCTGAACAGAAAGATGCAACTCCTACCAAATTCTGTTATGTTATTACAGTGTTTTAGGAAAGAGAATTTGCCAGAGCTAACAACAATTTAGAACTGAGTTCAAATCCCTTTCAGTCTCCCCTGTAAAGTTATATGAAGAGGTTCCCCTACATAACGCACAGTCTCTCATAAACTATAGTGGCAATCCACCTCCTCTGTACTATCCATTGCCTCTGTATCACCAGAAAGCACAAACCATAGAAAAGGTGGGAAAATATTCTGAAGTCACATAACAAACCTTTTGTCGCAAGGACTCTACCTCCCTGGAGCAACTTGCTAAGTTTTCAGTACTGACTGTATCCATAGTCTTATCCTCAGAATCATGAAGGCTTACCTAAAATTACATAAGAGAAACATGTTTTTATAATCAAATTGTACATAAGAATTTGATCAATATACCCAGTTATACTTTTACAGTCAGGTCACTTTAAAAGGAGCTAAAAACTGAGCGTTGGTCTTTTTTGCTAACATTCACCCCAAGATATTCCAATTGCCTCTGTTGTTATTTTAGGCTCCAAACTGATAGTTGCTTTAAGCTCACCTAAATCTATGCTCCCCTCAAACAGTGAGGTTCCACCCTTTCCTTCCCAACCTGCTCCTTCCCCTCCTGTGAGTGGTAGCCATCCCAGAGCCACGCAGTGCATCGGAGAGATAACCAGGCTGGCTAAAAACCGACTCAGCAAGTAAACGGTCACTTCTCAGCCGGGTGAGATTCCCCACACAGCCAGGCAGGCTGAAAGTAAATACAAAACTATGTTCTTGGTTGCTCCCTCTTCACTCCGCCGCAACCTCCCATTTTGTCCTCTACACACTGTTCAGCTGCGGTTTCCGTGGTGCTTCTACACCAATAGGCATGCGTACTGAGGACTCTCCAAAAGAACGTGCAGCTTTTCAGAAATCAGTGAACCCATGCTAATTTGGAGTTTTATTTTGAGGGCCAGGCTGGCCCACACAGCCTGCCTGCCTGCCTAAAATCTCTCATTACAGAGCAGAAGAGAAATCCTAGAAAGAAGGATTAACCCAGAACAGTCATTCTTCTCCTTTAAGATGCAAGTCTGTTCTCATTGGAGGCAACAATAAAACTCCTAACATTTTTGATAAAAGCAGATCTGACAAAGATATCAAAGGTCTAAAAAAAATTCCTCAAGGTATATACCCAGGGCTAAAAGCCCTCCTTCATTAAATATGACTATTGGCTGACTGGTTACAATTCTGATTACACTAACTATTGATAAAACGTTCACATTACTTACAGACAAAACACAGAGATAGAGTCAGCAGAGGAGTACATAATGCACTATCACCTTGTTACCTCAAGCTGCTGAAGCTTGGGTAGCAAGTTAAAAGCCTCCAAAGCTTGCAGCTGAATTTTATGGATGCTCATGAGCATGAGGGGTAGACCTGAGGCAGGGGGAGGAGGAACACAGTGGAGAAATGATGCAGTTTGCGTGTTCGCATTTCTTTAAGCTCCAGAGAATTAGGTTCTAAAATATGTTAAAATTTATTATTCAAGACTGCAAAACCAAACTTGAGAGCTGAAAAAAGCCTGTGCAGCAATAGTTCACAGTGCCATATACTGACATGTACCATGGAATAAATAATACCTATCTCATGATATACATATATCAGACAGCCCACCCCTCATACGAGACAGTCGATTCACCTTGTTAAAACTCACTTTTCAGTATTTCATGTTCTTCTCAATGCTCATGAGTTACTGACGGTACAGCATTCAAGACCTGTTCTGAACTTCCTCTGGAAAACTCCGATGCCCAGCACTACCTTATTGGCACTTACACACACCGTGCACTTTCATAACACTCTCTCAACCAGTGAATGGGGTTTGTTCCATATTACTGGGAACTGGATAATTCAAGCCCAAAGTAGCCATTAATTTGAATACCCCAACTTTTATCAGGTAGGAATTTAACTTTCAAAGTATTTAGCACTGTTTGAGAAATTAACAAGAGCTGTTTAACCCAGTACTTCTGCTCAAGGAAACAACTGCGGAGCCACAACCAGTCAACAACCACTTGTGAAAAGCTAAAAAGCGTGGTCCCTGCGACTTGCAAGTGTGCAACAGAAACTTATTAGTAAAAAGCACTAAGCTAATTATCTACCATAATATAGTTCACCATTAAGGCAGCTGAATTCTCTCTCTTCCAGTGCTCTGCTTCATTTAATCCACGCTCACCTACATTACACCTACATTAAGCAAAGAGGTGGTCTAACAAATAACAGCCCCCTTTACTACCCAAGTCAGCATTCTGTAAGGTATGGAGCAAGAAAGCTGTATTTTTTCTTTCATTTTTTAACAAAAGACATACTCTTATAAAGTTGTATCATCATCGATAAACACAGAAGAATTATAAGATAAAAAGCCCATAATCCTGCCATTTTCTAACTTCACAATTTTAAGGGTAATCTTAAGCAGGGTTTGGCAGGGGGGTGACATGGGGAGAGAAAAACACGCATGCGTTTCTTCCACCTTGTAAGGTCTTCTCATGGTTCCTGAGGCCGCATCGTAATTGAGCATGTCTGTGGGGTCAATCCACTCATCATCTTGCGCTTCGCCACCTGCCAGCAGCACAGCTGCCCACAGCACCACGGCAAGCAGCATCCTGTATCGCTGAACACAACACCACGGTCATGGGTTCAATGCAGGATGAAAAGTGCTGTATGGCAATCGAAACAGTCTTACAACATGAAAAAAATATTTTTCAAGGTTGTTTAAAAACCCAGCTCTCCATGAAACAGACTAATCTTGTCTCAATTTTTTCCCAATAAAATGTTGGTAACAAGATGCAATAATTAAACAGCATTAACTAACTGGACCGTTCTAGCTAGCTAGAGCTATTAGCTGAGATACCACCTGATATAAGAACACAGTTCAGCGTTACCACGTATGTTAAAACAGGACAGAATTCCTCTAGATTTCAAGATAACGCAATGCAGTATTATTACTGCAATTCATCTGGCCAAGCCTGTAAAGGATGATGACATTTTGCTGCCTTCCCTGCGGCGATCTTGGCAGGAGATTTGCGTTATCTGCACAAGTCCTGCTCCTGCAAACTGGGGACCATACGCCACCCGCGCCCCCTTCGCTCTCCTTTTCTCCAGAGGAGCTGCCCCTCGGAGGGCCCCCGAGCAGACCCGCGGCCCCAACAGCGTCTCCTCAGCCGCACAAAGCCGGATGAGCTGCGTGTCGCAGCTGGTCAAATTACTCTAAAAGGACGAAAAGCGGCGTTCTTTGTTCACTTCTGCCCTCCTTAAACCACGCAGCACTATCGCAACTCCGAAAGAAACACGGCCTTGCACTCCTCTCCCGAGGCACCGCTCTCCTACGAGCCGGGACCGGGCGGGCGGCCACGACGCGCCTCGGCCGGGCCTCAGCCGCGGCCACCGCCCCGCCCCCACCCCCCCAACGGTCGCCAACGGCCGCCCGGGCACGCGCCAGCGGCGGGGCGCGGGGCCCCAGGCGGGCCCGGCCCGCTTACCCGGCCCGAGGCCGCTCCGCACCGCCGGGCCGCGCAGGGAAGGAAGCGGCTCCTGCCTCACAGGGGCCGCGCCGCGGCCGGGGCGCTCCCCGCCCTCCCCGCAGCGCGGCGCGGCCGCCACGGCCCGGCGCGGCGCGGCCGACCTGGGCGGCGCCCGCCCCGGCTGCGCTCGGCGCCGCTGCGGCACCGCCCCGCGCCCCGCCCGCCGCCGCGGGCGCAGGCGGGCTGCGGGCGGCCGCCGCCTCCGCTCGGCTCGCGTGGCCGCCGGGCAGGCACCGCCTCGCCGCGGGTTGCGGCTGCTACTGCTGCGCACGGGAAAGGCCCGCGGGCAGGGCCCCAGCGCCTGGGCTGCCGCGAGGTTAAGGACTTCTGCCTGGCAGGAAAAAGGGCTGCGTAGTAGATGCAGTAAAACAGTTTTCTTTCTCTCCCACAGTGTAACGAGTCTATGGCTCAGCATTAATAAATAAAGTACAGCCAGACCATACACAGACGTAAGACAGGGGCAAGAGCAGGAATTCTCACCCATTTCAGCTCCCTTTTCTGCTCCTGTACAGCAGGTTTATTCCAGGAACTTCTCAGCTGCAGTTCCAGCCAGACATCACTATGGGAAAACTCTTTCCCTTTCTTTCTTGTTCAGGTTTTCAATACCGCTTTGCCAGGCAAAGCCAAGCCGTAACTACAGGTGAGGGGGGAAGCTCAGCTCTGAAAAGAGGAAACGCCCGGAGCCACAGCCCAGGGCTGGGACACACCACAGAGGCACGACTGGATCCGCAGCCTAGAGGCACGAGCTGTAATAAAGTGAATTAAAAAGTGTTGAAGATGATGGCAAATTGTTAATTATTAACAATAGTCTGTCAGCTGTGATCACAGACAAGCAGACAACTGGAGGAACGTGACAGTCGCATTTTCCTCCAGAGCACCATTAGGACCTTACCACTGTGTTCAACATAGAAAAACTACAGGTTTCTTGCTGCTGTATTACTTACGGCTCTGCAAAGTCAGGCTTATATCAGGTGGTATCTCAGATATAAGACTTCAATACTTTTCAATATACTTTTTTGAGGAATTCTAAAATAAGAATCTGAAATAACAGGTCAGCTAGTTGCAGGTGTTGGAGGTCTTTATTGAGATTTTAACACACATACACTTCTATAGTTGCCTTTCCACTTTTGTACAATAGTTAAAAATGCTTGCTACGGTGCACATATAATTTATTAATCAAGAAAATCCAAAACTTAACTGCAATTCAAATAAATAAATAACCTAATGTTTAAGGTTTTTAAATTTAAAAAGTAAAAGGAACTGTACAATATGAAAATATAACAGTACATAAACATTAGAATCTAAAGTTTTGTAGAAATAAAACTGCAATTTCTTATACATAAACAGTGCAAGAAATAAAATTCAAATGAGCTTCTGGACTGGGAATTTAAATGATTTAATTCTTAAATTATCATGCAGACATAGCATTTTAAGCCATGCTGGTTTGTAGTATAGTGTTAATGGTATCCCTTTTACTTTGAGAGAACTGATAGCCATTAAGCTCACTGTGACAACTGCTGCCAATCCACTCTTTTCTACAGTACATTATACACAGAGGTATTCTGTTGCATTCAAAAAGTAAAATATTATGTTTCTACAGCAAAACCAGTATTTTACTTTTTTCCCCCCTCCAACATGTTAGCTTATTGAAAACAATGTCATATAAGCAAATACAGCAACATTTCCCCCCAGTTCAGATGGAAAGAAAAGAGTCACACTATATAATGGACCATAATCAAGATGTGGTTACTGCCTAGTCACCTTTAAAGTTCAGAATTTATTACTAAAAAAAGTTGACATGGTGGAGACATAATAAACTTTGATCTCTTGTTGAGAAGTGATGAATATAATAAATGTGAAAAAACAGAAGTAATTTTTATCTTCTATGTGTATGTGGAACTAATTACATACTGACTTAAAGTGTTGTTCAACTTAAGTTTCTATATAAAATTGTCATTGAAGCAAAGACTAAGGAATGCAATTAATACCAAACTGTAAACACGTCATTCTTGTTACTTTGAGTGCACATCGACAACATAGGAGTTCTTCCCATAGACTTTGGCAACAAGACTACAATAGGTCACAGCAGCATGAGTTCACATGGAAGACTGAAAGCACTGCAAAAGAATATACTAAAAACACCAAGACCTCCTAGAAATCAGAAAAATCTGTGACAAGTGCCTCTCCTCTTGAAAAGACACTCCCCTGGTCAACTGCTGCTCTCTGAATACCTAATTATTATTATTATTATTTTATTTTTTTACAGTTCTGTAGTCTCATGTCTCTGTGCTTTAGCTGCATAGGTTGCCTATATTTGCACTCTAACCATTGTAGGTCCAAAGGGTTACAGTTCTGTCTGCAGAAGATGACAAGAAGGAAAGGTCTTGTGTGTGCCATCTGCATTGAATAACTTTGTCCTTGTGCTCCCCTACCACCATAAGAGGAAGTTGCTTCGTAAGGTCCCCTGTGGCAGAGGAACAGAAAGAGTTACTCATTTCATGAATTCATATCCTAATTCTTTTATTTTCCTCATTTAGGAAAAATTACACATGCATTTCACTTTATGAAGTGTACTTGACCTCAGAGATTATAACTTAAGGGTTATTGTTAACTCTTCTATAGCATTAAAAGAAAAGTTGGTTCAACTTTAAACTATTTTTTCCTGCAGTCAGTACAGTACATACTCCCCCACACTCCTTCCCCCACAGTATAGCATAGCACAGCACAGCAAGGCCCCAGTGTTTTGGCTTTTAGGCATAACTGGATACAGTACAACTTTAAAAACACAGATATTCAGTTTTAAACTATGTGATTGAAATATAGGGGTCCAGGAAAATCAAGCTGATTGGATAGATATCTCTGATGTCTTCCTTCTTCCTAACCTTTCCCAATAAGCATAAGCATGCATATATATATGCACATCACACACACACATAGTGTGTGTATATGTATGTATATTTTTGTATTATTTTATACAAACACACACACACACATATATATATAGAGATATATATATATATATATATAGGGTCAATTTTCTAAATGCTGCCTGAAAGCAAAGGCCAAATCAGCAGTCAACAGCATTAAATAGTTCTTTTGCTATAATCAGACCCCTTCCCCAAGCAGATTTAGTCGACAGCCTACATTCTTAGCAATACAACTGGTTAACTGTTAACTGACTAGAATCACATCTATGTACATTTCAAATCCTTTAAGCTCTACTATTTTTTGAAACCAAAAACTAAGCATCGATGCACGTTCTCTTACAACTTCAATATTAAAGCCATCAAATTGAACAATAACCTAGTATCTTTAAGTATGTTACCTTGCAAGTCTGTCACCTTTATTTTCATATCATATGATCCTGTGAGCAAGTAGTGAGCCCCTGGAGAGAAGCGAACAGAACGAACATCGCTGGAATGAGGATGATAGCTCTGTACCATTCGCCCTCCTCTAATATCGTACAACATACAACTGGAATCCTCTTGTCCTGTAGCCAGGAGACGACCACTAGGATCAACAGCTACTGAGGCTACAGCACTTCCTTTAGGAAGAGGAAAAAAAAAAAAAAAAGAAAATCTGTGCACATAGTCTACATTCTTTTAAACAAGAATGCACATTATGTAGGAATATAGAATGCTGACCTTAAATTTAATGTATGCATACCTACCTACTGTTATCTTAAAATATTTTATGCTAGAACATTTTATATTCTAGTACCTGAAATTCTGAAGCTACAAGAAGCCATTCTGAAGCCAACATGCTGGAGTGGTAACAAAGCCACTCTTAACATGGCATGAGAAAAATGTCCATTTCATCACAGGAAAGAAAGTCACTGTATATAAAATAATGTAGAATAATGCAGGGAAGTTTCTTTTCTACATATTTCATGTTTATTGCCAAAAATATTTCAAATACAAAAGATACGTTTCTTGAAACCTATCTGTAACCAGCTAGTTCTTGAGAATCCCTGCAGACTTTACAGAGTATGTTGATGACTTACCTAAGTATCAGCAGCTCCTCCCCACTCCCTTTTAAATTTTGAAACTGCTATTTGGTAGCTGGTTTTATTTCAATATACTTGGAAGTATCTATTTCACAGTCACAAGGCACAGAAATAGCCATTTTAAAGCAAATCTTTTTTTAAAGGAAAAAGTGAAGACATCATCACCATTTCTTTCTTTTAAAGCCAAGTCTCCATTCTGTGACACAAAACCCCATATTCACGATATACTACTTAGACATCTTTAGAATATACTTTTATGTAAGAACAATCAATAGCATGATAGCAATAGTCTTACCTGTTCCATGAAACGTTGTTCCCACAACACGAACACAGCTTGGCACTCTTAGATCCCAGAATCTTACAGTCTTGTCTTGGGATCCAGATGCAATCATCCAGCCACTCCATGTATAAAGTGCTAAAATATGACCTGTGAACAAGGAAACTTCTTTATTTGATTGCAGATCATTAATCAAATAATGAAATATTATTGTTCTGATAGTTCTTACACTTGGACAGACAAGTCCTATGGAAAAACTGCATGTTGCACAGTCTAAAATACTGACAGTATAAGGGAATACCCTGCTTTGTGTCTTCTCTGGAATGACGCATGCAATGTCTCCATTGAATTAATGGCCCATATATTAAAATAAAAAAATTCAACATCTCAAAAACAATTTTGGGAGGACAAAAGTCTAATAAGACAGATAAATAAGACATTTTCAAAACAAACCTTGTTAAAATATAACCCACATTTAAAAAGTGAGAGAAAAAGCAACAACATACATACCTGTATGACCACTTAGAGCATGCAGGCCTTGTCCTCGCTGACAATCTGTTGTGTAAATATTACAGTCCCCTGCTCCAGCACTTATTAAAATAGCACCACCACTTTCTGGACCCTCCATAAAAGCAAGATCTCTGATTGTCCCATCATGCATGCTGAATTCCAAATCTGGTCCTAAAATAATTAAAAAAAAAGGACCAAAACAAGGCATACTTTGTTTAACACAATTAGCACTACAATCCGTAAAGCAGTTACTGTGATAATGCAGAATATTATAGGCAAGGGTGGGCATACATTGCATTATACTTCCCATAGAAGATTTCATTTCGATTACTAGAGTACAAATAAAATCTCTTATTTTCACTGAACATGCTTGAGCTTCTTACAGTTCCTAATGCTGAGCAAGACATACATAGACCATCTTTGCAGCCAGCTCCAGCCAAGCTATATAGAGTACATTTATTACTTTTTGTAAACTATGGTAAAGCACCACAACTAAAAGCCTTTCTCTGCCACGAGGCAAGGGTCACTGAGAACACTGAAATGAGTAGGATGAGATAGCCTAAGTCCAAAACAGAAAAGCTAACAGCCATACTTAGGGTATTGATTAGGAGGGCTGGGAGGGGAAAAGAGCATTTTCTAGGTAAGGAGCCTTAGATTTTCAAGATGGAAGAGAAGATGATGGCAAGGAAAAGTGGAGATGGAAGTGAAAGTAAATTCCTACTGACATTTGAGAGCCAGGGTAGAACATCTGCTTGTTTCCTCTTATATGAGAAATCTACCAAAAGATAGTACAATGCCACAGAGTTTTGCAAAGAATAAAAACAGTGGCTATTTGCTGAACAAAGTAATGGTGAAGGGGAAAGGGACTAAGTTAATTCATAGCCAAATATTAGATTATTGTAATAAAAATAACAAAACTTAAGTACATAGTCAACATATTTTGAATGTTTTGGCCAATAATTTCAAATACATTCTTTAAACTAAATATATACACACTCTACCTGTTGCATTACAAGTTTCTGCATTAAAAGGCAGTACTTTCACATATTTATCATTAGAACCAGTAGCCAACAACTGTCCACAGGGACTCCAGGCCACACAGTAAATTGATCCTTTATGATGCTTGTTCCTTTTGAAACGAACTACTGGTTGTTTAGGAGTATTATAAGCACTGCAAAAAGAAAACAAGGAAAAAAATTATATGGTTTTCCTTTTTATTTGTAAGGAAAATTATGTATTTTAAAATGGAAGTGTACTCTTTTCTAATGTTTTGGATAACATGAAGTATGACTCTCTGCATTGAAAAAGATGTGATCGAAGACAAAAGAGGATCTTCTATCCCGTTTCCTCAGTTTTTCTTCCTTTTTCTTTTGTACTTGCAATTGAACATGCAAAAAACCTCCACTGTATACATTCCTTTTGTTTATGGAAATTTGATATAGATGAAGAGATAGCAATTAACAGCTATAAATAACGAATCCTTATACTCAGACTCCTAAATAGGTGGGATTTTTCCCTGTATCATTCAACATCTTGATCCTGTGGGCACTTTTGAATGTGCTTGATTTCAGTTAAGCAACAGTTGGCTGCGACTGCTCATAAGGCAGAGACTATCTGCGGTAGTGCCAGTGCAGCTGGCAAGGCAGAGGGCTGGGCCTGAGACTAAGCTATCAGGCTGCAGGTTGGAAAAATCCAGATTCTTGGAAGAAGAAAGCTGAAGCCTGTGTACACTCTGTCTATGTATGCAGGCAAGGGTTTCTCCTCCAGTTCCTTCCCCCCCAAAGATAACCCCTGACCAGGGTGATAGGGGGTTGGTATGCTAACATAAAATTATGCAACTGGGCTCCATACTCGTGTTTTGGGCTGTTTTTCTGCCCAGTAATACTGTAACTGAATATACATGGAAGCTGGCAGTTTTATCCAAAATTTATTTTGTCTATGCCACCTTTTCACTTGTCAGAGTGAATGGGACTCATCAAGTATTTACTTAAGTGCTTAAAGGATCGAGACCAGGGCTGTAAGAGCAATGCCTCTGTGTTAACCCTACCTGAAAGAAGGGGGACATTCCTTTCTTAAAATACTACTGTAAGTCAAGTACTGTCTCTTTTGGCCGTTAAATAAAAACAACAAAAGAAAACCCACACATTCATCAGCATGAACTGTGCACTGGATATTAACTGTTGACAAAGTAACTCTCAAAACTTCACTCATCTACTAGAAGAACTAATACAGCAGGCTGTGCAAAAGGCACACTTAAGTCTGTCTATCTGCAACATTCATTCTTTTATGTTAATTCAGTTACTTTCATGGCATCTCAGCATACCATATGTTCTTATTTCTGAAACCAGATCAGCTTTACACATGGCTGAAGTGAAAGGAACAATTCTATCAATGTACCTTTCCTCTATTTCAACTGATTAATTTCCTACAACTTTATTTCTCAGTTCCCATAACAGGAAGTAATTAAGTGCTTAAGACACAGTATTGCTGTATCCAACTATATCAATATTCACTTCAGTAACAAACAATCCAGCAGAAATCCAACACGAATTAATTTGCTATTGAAAATTTTTTAAAACATACTACAGAAATGGAAAAAGAACAAAAGAGGCAGAAGAGAAAAACAGAACAAAGACAACTCTGTTTAAAACCCTTAAGATAAACATGGATTAAGTGAAAAATAGTAAGTTTACATGGGAACTAATTTCAGTTTGTTGCCAGAAGGAAAATCCATGACAGATTAGCTTAAATAAGAGTCATCATTCAACAGACACTGCAGAGGCTCTTGAATGGCCTAATGCCTTATATAGCACTCAGTTTGGATTCATAATATTTGTTAAGAGGTGGAGGCAGAGGCTGGGAATCACCAACTTTGGCAGGAAACAGGAGCACCTGCCTGCCCAGCACACAGACAAAATGCCATCAATCAGCTAAGTGGAAGCACTGATTATCTGAGACATCTGCAGCACCTACTGTGTGCCTATTAGTATGTTTAATCTCCAAGATGGGGGCGGGGGGGCCCTCTAGTATTATACCTTTGGTTGGGGCAGGGGAGAAAAATCTGTCCTAAATGATATATCAGTTTGAAGGACAGCTTTTAAAAGACTTTTAGAAAACTGGATGTACGATTAAACAAGTGCTATTTACCAGACACTCTACACATCTATAGCTAAAAAAAAGAAAAGAAAAAATTTGGATGTGTGTTCAGACTCAGTAGCTTGTTACAGAGATTAGGAGCATCTTAAAGATTATGTAATACCTCTGCTGACTTGTAAATCCCATGATGAAATGTTTTTGGCAGACAGTAAACATAGTGAAAGACCAGTAAGATGACATACAAGTTCCGCACAAAGGAAATCTCAATATTCCTTTCATATCCATACGCACTAAGTCACTTGTCACATCAGATATGTCCACACTAACTAGAGACCGCTAAAGCTGCAGAATCAGTCTAATCCTACCCAGTATTTTTAACAATAAATTCTGCGAGAGTAGACTGTAGTCAAAGAAGCATCCAGTCTGCTTAAAGTGGTTTGCCCTGTTTACCAATCAAGAGGAGGTGAAGCTACCTCCAAGCTCAGCAAGCCAGCTTGCATTGGGTAGCAGGGGGAAACCAAAACCAAAACAAAAAACCTAAAACAACAACAAAAACACCCCAACTTTTTGTTGCATATATTGCCAATATGTATTTTGGAATAAAACTCAAAGGCTACTCTACTGATGACCTTTAGGGGGAAGAAAAGGACTTATGTTCAGGCTTCTAACGTGTTCATATGTCTTAAACTGGGAAGGTGTTCCAGACTGGTTACTGTGCGTACGTCTAGCTCCTTTTGAATTTGTAAAATTTTAGATGCCTACATTTCCCCCCTCCCCCCAACCCAAAGAAAGGAAATAATGCAACTGGAGCAGAAACTAGGAGATGATTGCTGAGATGGCAATATTTACTTCTAGGTGAAAAAAGTTGTTTTTCCTAGAAAAAAATTAGGTGAAACAAGAAAACAGAATAGGTTAAGTGCATAATAAGCCATTGCCCTTTTTCTTTTGAAGGAGTGAAAGCATCAGGAAAATGGTATTTACAATGCCAACAACAGCAACTGACAGATATGCACTGGCAAATTTTATTGTAACAGTTGAAGATATCTCCACTGTCAAGTCTGTTCTTTTGCCAGAAACCACAGCTCACAAAGCACAATTTGTGCTGGCTTAGCAACCAACACATACTTTCTTCCCCCACTTTTACAACAGGAGATGCAAAAATCAGAACCCAGCACAGTACATACAAAAAAGCCAACCTGCTGAGACAACAGTAATGCTGTTACAAGGAAAGGTGAGGTACTGTGGCAAGGCACCTTGGCAGTAGAGGAAGAGAGCAAAAACAAGCCCACAGACAAATAATTTATTTAGCAGATCTTTTTATTTTTGTTTGGTAGTTAATGTTTCCAAAGAAAGCATTGGGTTATGTGTGTGTGTGTGACAACAAATTAAAGGTGTGAAACACATTCACCTGTCAGTAGCTATAGGAGGAAGAAGCAATATGATACGGGGAAAAAAGCGATCATACAAGCTCTCTTACCTTGGGTCAATTACTTCTGGATAGGCACATACTCTCAAAGTTTTGGAATTTGAGCCAACGGCATACAAACTCCCACTGGGATGAAAGGCTACAGCTCTGACAGCTTGTGTGTCCTCTAGAGTATTAATGCAAATGAACTGCTTTTTTGATTTATCATCCTGTATAAAAGCATGACAGTTGAATTAGGTTCTTCAGTATAAAACTGGACATTATCTGTACCAAAGTAGTGACAGTAGCAAAAAGAATAAGATTTGATTCCTGCAGGTCCCAATTTGTTCACAAACAGAAGTAGTATTAGCTGCACAGCTATTTGCTGATTAGTTCTACTTAAAATACTGCAAATTGTACTTTACTAGATCAGTGAGTAAACTAATAGCATCTAGGGACAGACTTGGAAGAAAGAAATGGCAAGGACTTAGTCAAAGGGATAAAAGCTGTGATCAGAAGAAGCTTTATTTATTATTTAAGTTGGACAAGAGGGATAATAAGATTAAGAAAAAATTTAGATAACTGCTGAGTATGGTTTTTGCCATATACTGAAGTCTGACATCTGGAGTACTGTGGTCAGTGCTGGGCTCACCAGTACAAGAGAGACATGGACATATCAGAGCAAGTCTAGCAAAGGGCCCCACTAAGATAACTAAGGGACTGGAGCCTCTGTCATAAAGGAGAGGCTGGAAGAGCTAGGATTGCTGAGCCTTGAGAAGAGAAGCCTTGGGGTGGGATATCAACATGTATAAATACCCGATAGGAGGGGTAAAGACGCTGGACCAGACTCCTCTCAGTAGTGCTCAGTGAAAGGGCAAGAGGCCCAAACTGAAATACAAGAAGTTCCATTTAAACATAAGAAAAATTTTTTTTTACTGAGGGTAATCAAACACAGGCACAGGTTGCCCAGAGAGGTTGTGAAGCCTCCATCCTTAGAGACAGGGACTCAAAACCCAATTAAACATGGCCCTGAGGTACCTGCTCTAGTTGACCCTTCTCTCAGCAGGGGTTTTGGACTAAATATGCAGAGGTCCCTTCCAATCTCAATGATTCTGATTCTGTAGGTACTCAGCCAACCAAAGTTCATTCTAAATATCTATTAACACTGAAAGAATGGTACATACTTGAACCTTGCAAGAACACATATTTTAAGTGACATTAAGAAATCTCACCTCATCGCTTCTTGTCCTAGTTAGATTCCCTGAAGAATCTTCCAACTGTGGCTGAGTGACAGCATGTTCTGATATACTGTTTTGATTTGGTGAAGAGTTTAAATTCAAAACAAGACAGAAAAAAAAAAGAAAGATGTGTTTGAGTGCATTTTTTGGACTAAAGCTATGATTTAAGTCATACTCGGAATTAATTTACATGGACAAGTGTTACAGATGTCTCATTCTTTACCAATAAACTATTTTACAAGAGTTTGCCATTTTTTGCAGCAACTCCAGGCATTCAGCAAATGAAAATAAGTACAAATAAATAGAATTTGTAATTTATACACACACACACACTTTTGTTAGGGAATGAAAAACGGTTGTTTCTTTCAGGTTGGCAATACCTTTAGATAAAATATGAAATCTAGTTGCCTGCTCTGTCCTGCCCCTCATTTCATTTACTTAATGTGTGATATAAAAGGCTTTTAGGAATTTAGTAGAACACAAAATAAATAAGAACTATGCAAGTAAGATGGAATAAAGATTGAAATCAAAAATAAATATGAAATTTTAACCATAATAAATAACCACTATTTATGGGTGCTATCAAAAAGCATTTTATAATCTGTGTAAAAATATCTGGACAACATGGATTAGGAGCTAAATACTCGCAAAGACAAATTTATTTGATAACTAAAAACAACTACAAACAGTTACCTCCGCAGTGCTAACAGAAGGACATTCCAGTCCTGAATAGGTTCAAATAACTTACATTTGATTCCCTTGTACAGGTGACTCTTCAGGAAAGGGTATCTGATTAGATGATCCACGCTTTCGAGGAGTGCTTGTATTCACATTTTGACTGTCAGCTGTTACCCTCTGACTAGCATCCAACGGTGGCGATGTAAAGTTACTTGCTGGATTGGTAGATGCATTCCCTTTGCTCCCATTACACTGCTGACTAAGTGTCTGTACATCGTTTCCAAGACTGTCCATACCTATATTTAATTCTCCTAGCTTCTGAATAGATCTAATAACAAATGATAGCAAAAGACCAAAACAGGTTATTATGAGAACTAGAGGAGAGATGGGACTGGGTGGAGGGAAAAGCAACAACACCGCCCAACCTGTTAAGAAACTGTTCAGTAAGGTTCTGCTGCTGGTCAGCTCCATCTTCTTGGTTTACACCTCCTTCCAACAACATTTGCTGGTATAACTGTCGCTGTTGCTCTTTCTGTTCCAAGTGCTGCTGGTAACGTAGCCTTTGTCTATAATATTCCTGAAACTGCTCTGTTGAATCACGAAGCTTAAGACAGATGAAATTTATCTAGGTTAGATAGTTAATTGCAGTATTTAACCTAAATATTCACTCTGTGGTTCACTATTTTAATAAAAGAATCAAAAGCCCAGCAGTCTTCTCTGAGGAAGAATGCTTTTATTTTTCCTAAAATCAGTTACAATTTACATATTAACAAAAGGAAATCACTCCCAGATTGTTATTCACTGTTAAAGCATTCCGGCCTTTGTGCCTAATTCAGGAGGAGGCTGCTTTTGCCAAGAAATCTTCTGAAGTATTACTGAACATCAGAAAAAATAGGAGATTGGAACATGACGATAAAAAAGGAGACACACACACACACAAAATATAAGCTACATTCTAAATTCCAAGTCATATTTTCACTGCAATTTTAGTATTATCTGTCACGTTGACAATTCTTTGCCAGTCTGCAGAGCAGGTTTACATCTCCCAGTAATCAACATTGAAGGGGTTTATCCAAGTGCTACATCTCATCTTTGAAATTGATGCCTTGTTCTAATGTTAAAATTCCTTAATTTCTGGACCAGACAAACACCTGAGCTTCCCTTCCCTTTGCCTCTTCCCTTCTTTCTATCTTCAGCTTCCCACATTGCCAGCTCCAAGACTTCCTGCCTTTTGCATTCCCTGATACTCACTTTCTCCCTGTGCCACTAGTTCCAATCCCTGTCTTCATGAAACAGTTGAGTTTAAAAATGAATAATAAATAATTAAAACAAATCTAAGACCAAAATATAAACACCGAAGTTAACTGCATAGTCACCAACTAGTAGAAGAGAGAGAAGAAAAAAAATCCATTTTCCTTGTTTTCAAAAGTGATACTTTTATCATCTAGTGATTCTAAGTTGTATAAGGACATCCTGATAATTTTGCATTGGTCCACACATTTCACATGCAGGCTCTTTCTTTGTAACTGTTAGCCTTAGCATGTCTTATAAAAACACTTAAATTATGACTGTGTTCCTTGATACCATATATTTATATATATTTTTAAACAAAAATAGTGCTGTTGCGTCTGTAAAGGGCTTACTACCTCAGGTTTCCCAAGAAGAATATTGCAGCTTAAATTTTGAAGTTATCTTCAGAAATCTAGGAAGTGTTCTGAATGTTTCAAATATGTAAACTATTCCCCAATCATCAGGTTACAATCCTTATAAGCAAATCCTATATTCCAGCCTATACTTCTTTCCATGACTGAAATTTGTTTAATTAATCCGTCCAGGGAAAATGTGGAAATAAAAGTTATGAACAGAAACGTAACAAAATCTTACACAGATATACACATACACCACTGAGATGAGAAAATGAAACAAGGTGAAGTTGGACCAGGGACTACAGTCTTTTGTACTTGTGGATAGCAGTCTAGCCACCATCTTCATCTACAGCACAGTGTCTTCTGTCTTTATTCTCCCCATAAATCCTGCCTCCAGTTTTCTGCCTTTTGAAGCCTGTTCTGTTACAGGTGCAGCTCAAGCTATTTCCTCTTTCCCTCCCCTTATTCCCAATCCACGTACACAACACTGTAGCAACAGAGAAATTCCTCAGCAAAGTCCTTGACTCCCCTTTTGTTAATCCTCCCAAATGCCCCATTGCCTCATGCTAGTATCCAGAGTCTGCAAGAGAATAACTCTGTCAAGACTAGACTGGTTTTCAGTACTATATTGATGTCATAAGCCAAGACAAAGTTTACTTAAGAAAAATCACAAACTGGAGTTTGCAAACCAAACAAACCACACATGCTATTTCACCACTGAAATATTTAGCACAAATATCCAGATAACAACATAATTCAACACTACCGAATTAAGCAGCAGATATTTAAAACTGTGGAAAGGGAACAGAATAGGTAACTGTTTTCATTGCTTCCTACTCAACCGTTATTTCAATTTCCCTATATTGCTGTTCAGAAAAAAAAAGGGGGGGAGGGGCAAAAAAAAAAAAGCACAAGGCCTACAAACCTTCTTTGTGATTATCTGTTGCCTTTAGAAACTCTGACTCATTCATCAGCTAGGCCAAGGCACTACATTTTTCAAGCCTTAATATAGCTTTCCAAAAGTCTACTAGCACCGAGGGGGGACGACGACACGACAACAACTTAAATTGGACTCTTACTTTCAAATAAGAATCTGAGAACTGCTTATACTATAAGCACGAATACGAATAGGAAAGATGTATTTAACTAGGGAATTACTTGATTTTCATTTCTCAGTGTTCTAGACAAAAATTATGTTAGATGGCCTGTGAAACTTCTTGTTAACACCAAAAGAGTAGGCTACATGCTGGATTCCTCATTAAACATTAAAAGGATTCTTAAGCACTGTTTAATCTAACATTGCTAGCTTTGAATACTGCAGATCATTTTATTAACGTATACAATAGTTTAGTTACACTGCTGATGTGAGAATGCACACTCATCAGCTGTATTATAAAGTCAAATGACAGCAGAAGTTTATCTAATGGAAAAGAGTAGTTTCTTATGTAAGACGCAACATGGTATTTTCACTATAGAAAAAAGAGAGATTCAAAGCATCCCATTGTCATGCATGAAGTTCTCAACACAAAAGGCAGTAGTTATGAAATGTATCAGAACACAGCAGCTCAGAGGGCCTCATTATTTTTAACTAAGCAACCACTACCTCATTTTTCTCTTGTTTGGCTGGTGCTTGATTCTGTGCTCCATTAACTGGTTCATTTTCTGGAACTGAGCTCTGGCACAAAGTCTCACTGCTGATGGGATGCTGTGGCTCCACAGGAGTATCACTTCTCGCAGTGACATGGAAAACAAAAGAAGGTTATATCAGAAAAATTAAAGAGTAGAAAAATCCCCTGATAAGCAGAGAAAGATAACATTCTCAAGTAAATTCTGATAACACAAGTGTGCACACCACTTAAGTCATATAAAGCTAAAGATAGTCTTAAGAAAATGCTTGCAATGGATAACACTAAAAAAACCCCCAGAGTTGGCATGCTTTGTTCTCACATATTCCAAAAAGCCTTATCACTGTCAGATATCCAAATTCTGTGTTTTCTATCTTTACACTTGAAATATGTATCTTTATACTAAGAAATTATTCAAGCTGTCCTATATTTGAGAAAATCATGTACGTAAAACACTACACAGGATAATATTCAAATCCATTTTGCTATTCTTGTATTTATAAAGAATTGTGAAAGAAGTATTTCCACATGAAACTCTTTTCCAAAAATGCTTTAGCAGGCAGTAAATGTGCAGAACACATTGAAAACCTTGGACTCCTACCTATAGTTTTGTCAGCTTACAAAGTCCTCTTTACTCAGTGACTTGCAGCAAAGCTCTTAAAGAGGTTATTTTGAACTTTTTGAGTATCTCTGTACATTAGCACACGTAACTACTAGCTGACTAAAATAAAAGTAACTACTTGCTGAATACAACTTACAAAAGCAATACCATATTTCTGTCACGTGTAAGAGGAAGCAGGGGCCAGATTTACCTACAGCTCAGCTTTCCAGCTTCTATCCTTGCAGCTACTGCCACTGAATTTGGATACATAATTTGAAGTTGGACTTTTTCTGAAAGTGTAATGCCTTCTTGAACACTGCCTAGAGTCTAGCCCTTTAACTTAATCTGAAGTTTCAAGAAAGTTTTTAATTAACTAGAAACATGCTAAGATTTATCTGCTACATTTAACATTACATGCAAATGCCCAAAGACTTTGCAAAAGAGTGCAACAATTTACCACTTCTTTAATTAGCCCACAAGATAATGCTACTTAATTGTGCAGAATTTTTCCAGTATACTAAAACTGAAAAAGAAAATAAAAATATACAATATTTCACTTTCAAGAATCAGTTTTAACATTGGTCCCCTGTGCTACATGCACAAATGTTAAGGTTTGTACATACAGATGACCAAAATTAGAAAGGATTAACAATTCATTAATACTTTCAAGAGGTGCATTTGTTTTAAAACATAACTCAAGGAGTACTTCTGTAAAACCTAACCTATCCATAGGTTAACCTATCCACAGCTCCAGCTGTGAAGAGGGTGGCAAAAACAAGATTTAAAGTGGGTCATTGAGAAATGAACAAAGTAACTCCTTTCAAGATATGCATTAAGATAATCAAGACACACATTAGTGAAATCTCCATTATTACTGGTGAACTGACATCTATATGGTGATGTTTGTTTCCCTTTTTGTTGAGTTTAGTTACAATTGCTCTTGATCTTAACACAAGAAGATATAGAACATTGTCATAAGGTAAAACTAATACACAATGTCACCAACTTTGTCCAGGATTAAAGCCCCACAGCTCTAAAGGTGTCCCATCTGCTGGCCAGCACATGCAAGCACAGTGCTAGTTACCCACCTCATTCTGCAAGAGCCAAAAAAAGCTGGCAGCTGTTTTCTGGAGAGGCACTGATAAAGCAATTACATAGGGGCAGAATCACTGACTAACAAATGCCAAGCAAAAATATGATTATGTACCTCTTCTCCCTGTAACCTGAACCTTTCTCTCAGAAGGTAAATAAGTTAAGGACAAAGTTTTGATAAGGGCTTTAGTTCTTGAGGAAAGAGAGAAATCAGTTTTGCAGTATATCTTGCATTAAACAGAGTTACAGCATTCAGCACTATAACTCAACTAACTAGAACTCATATATATGTATGTACGTATGTATGTATGTGTAAAATCAACAGGCTTGTCCAAATTTTGTTTGGAAAACAGTAAGAAAATGTTTACATTGAACTACTGTTTTAGCAACTTAAGTGATAGAGAAATTCTGCAGATTTAATACAGTCATTTCCACTGACTTCATTAGGACTATTTTTTATATGTTGACCCACATATCAAAAAAATTGTCCAAATGCCCTTTTAAAACACTGAGGGCAGAACGAAATGGGAAAGGAAGAGAACTATTTCATGGACTCAATTTATTTATCAGGAATGAAAGAATTCAGTAATTACATATCAGAGCATATTTCCATTTTATGCCAGGATTTCAAATTTCTGCAAGTCTAAACTGTGAGAAAGGCCAGAGTCAACCCTTAAGGCTCAAGACCAACCAGGAAGAATTTTCATCATAAAAGAGTTGGGAAGGAAAACCCTTGTCTACAGAGTTTTAATTGCAACAGAAGTTAAACAATCAAATTCTGTTTCCATTAGTGAAGTGACAAAGCACCTAAGAACCCAGGAATATAAAGTTTAACACAGGCCAATGTAAAAATAAACCAACAATTCTACTTACCGCTCAGGTGACTCTTCATAAATACTGTGACACTCAGTATTCTCAAGCATGAGACTTCGACTAAGATTCTGTACTCCTGGGTAATGAAAATTAGCAAAGGAGTGTGACATTGGAGAAGTTTTGGTCCCAAGGTCTGTGATTCGCTTATCATGATTTGTTAATCCACACGACAGCCCATCTAAGGCAGGGTTTAAGGAGCGGGTCATGTATGCATCTGCTGACTGAGGCCGTCTCATTGGGGATGATGGATAAGGAGAAAGTTTGCTGATAAGAGGTGTCAAAAGATCAGCATATGCAGCTTTTGTGGGCTTGAGGAGTTTGTCAACATGAATATTAAGCATCTTTTGTTCAAAAGCACAAGAAAAAACAGTAGCTGGCAGATTCTGCAGCCATGATAATAAGCTAAGGTCCAAGTCATCACACCCATTACCACATAAGAGATCAATGCCCAGCAATACTTCACTTTCTGTGATTTCTTCTCCCGTTGCTTTACTCTGACAGAATTCCACACAACATTCATAAAGCAATCCCTTCATCACCAGCTGAAATAAACGATTGCTACTTGCTTTAAAACCAGCCTCACTCAGTTTCCTATCAGCAGGAATAAACTCCGCCACCATGACACAAGCTTCTTCAAAGCAGTGAACCCGGGCAGTGCTGGGATTCCAGTCTTTGAATTCCGCATGGTTGGTCAAGCGAGGCAACGTGAGCAGCAAGCACAGTTTACTGTAGTCTTCCTTAGAGGGACAATATTCTTCCAACGCATGTAGGCACTGTACAGCCTCTCGCATTGTAAATTCCAGCTACAGAAATATTAATGTTAAGAGCAGTTTACAGCGCATTTTTCTACAATAAAACAGTTAGTTGAAGAAAAAGCAGCAGCAGCATTTCCCCAATATTTGTTCCTTATTAACATTATTGTTTGTATTTCAATTAAAACAGCACACACTATAGAGTCAGTAATAACATCTGTGTCAGCAATTTCAGAGCCAAATTCCTGGATGCTTTGACTTTCTGAAATCCTTTCTAGTCTCACTTTCTACAGATCTATATAATTTTTTAATGGCACTGCAGGTTTTATGCTTAGATTTTTAAATTTGTAGCTAAATAGCTGCAATTCTATTGTAGCACAGAAGTTAGTTTAAGTTAGAAGTTAGAAGTTAGTTTGTTTTGCATGTCTAAGGAGAGCTCCATATTTCTCTAGTTTCCAGCGATAAGCAATTTTGAGTTGTCTTTTATATTAAGGTTTCCTGTTCCTCAATCATAAAAATGTTTTTATTTAAAAAAAAAAAAAAATCTCAGAAGATCAGACCTCCAAATGAACATAAGACTTTAACAGAAAGCTTGTTGAAAACTAAAAGCCAAAAACCATGTTAAAAACAACATGTAATTTGGTATTTTTAGTTACAAAGATTTAAAGAATAAAAAACCCCACCCATATTTCCTAGCATATGTACAATACAGTAGCCTTTCATCCACTGTCAGATCAATATGCCAGCATATTTGGAAATATTCGGCACAAAAAAAGACATACAGCTGAATCTTTTCTTCTGTTCTACTATCTAGAACTGCATACTGAAAAACTGATCAGATGACAAGTACACTTTCCCTTTACAACCTTAAATAAAGACTTACTATTAGTTTTCTCTATATTGTCAAATGAAGACCCTGCAATATAATGCATGTGTAATAGGACAAGGAATTATAATTTGGTTTGGAAAACAAACAAACAAAAAAAATCAATTGTCTGAAGAATACTGGAGGGTTTGTTTTTAATTTCACAAAACTTTTTTGTTAGCAATTTAGGGTTCCCATATTATCAACATAAATAGAAGAGTATAGTTAAGTTCACAAGCCTTTTCATGCTGCAGTTTGAGTTAACATTCAATCTTTTTCCATAGCAAAAAGCCAAGTTCACAACTCCTGCTGTTTGCACATTTTACTAAATCAGTTCTTTGTGACCACATCTGTTCCCTCCAAAGAAACAAAATCAGCATCCTTTATCTACGGAGGAGACAGAAATGTTAAGTTTAACATTAATTCAAACGGAAATTTTATTTGCACCTGATCATGACAGTAAAACTCCTCAATTTTGAGGTTTATTTCAGTGCCCTTCTGAAAAAGGGCACTGAGCTTTAACATTACGGGCTAAAGCAAATTTCAGGATTACAAAGATGTCCTATGGTCACTGGTCTACGCTGCTAAGTTTCAAACAACTTTGTATGTGCAACTTTATGTGAGACCTGGTAATCACATTCGTTTCCAAAGGATAGCAATTATTCTTTCTAAACTGTTTGGTAATAGCTAAAATGTTTGTGAGCTTCCATTATGCCTTTAATTAGAACATCTCAGAGGTTTTTGGCCAGCCAAAAATTCCCAGAACAAAGACAAATCTTACATGCTGAGGCTCATCTTCTGCTGACATCGCATTGTTTACACATAAGGCTTCCAAGAACTTCTGCTTCATTATAATGTAACGAAATCTGCAGGTATGAAGTGAAACGTAAGACACTACACATCTTGATTCAGTAGCTAAATATTCTTGGAGAGATAAGCAGGATACTTTTCAGCTAGTTTTTGAGTTAGGTATACAAACTGCAATAACAAGGAGCTCCGATCTCAAAGTTTAACAAAGCAATAGCAACAGAAGTTGTTCTTAGCAGGAAAGGTTTTCCCAATTATTGCTTTCAGAAATATTACTAAAAATAGTTGAAGGCTCATAAGAAAATACACAGCAAGCATACTCCCTTCTTAAATAACTGGCTACTATGTCATATTTCTATAAGTAATAAAACACCATATTCCTAAAGTGCATGGCAAATGAAAACTCATTACAGATTGATTGTATATATTTTTCATAGATTAAATTAAAAAAACCACCACCACCACCAACATACAAACACACATATTAAGAATTCCAAACAGGATGGAGAAAATGCAAACTAAATTAAAAACTTACACAAGTTTTGCTTGTAAACAACCGCTTTCATATTCAATACTTGGAAATTCATGTTTCAAGGGACATAAAATTTTGGTTCAATTTTTTTGATTTTCCACAACAACTCACAAAAGACTGAATTCTGACATACATTCTATTTTACCTTTTCTTGTCGAATTTTTCCATACATTCAAGAGGCTGAATAAACTGGAGAACCTCATCCCACTGACCATCAAGAATCAATTGTCTATTAAAAGAAAAAGTCACTCCTTTAATTTCACTGGACAGAAACATTTTTCTTCTCTCTAAGCAAGCACAAACAGTCCTTTTAATATACAACAGATCAACCTGCTTTGAAAAGTTAATGCTTTGCAAAGCAGATAAAACTGTCTGATGAGTCTAGAAATAAAAGCAAAATCCAAATCTTTTCTCTGTATTTTGTAAAAATGGCTTATACAAGGACAAAATTACTTTTAAAGACATCAAAAAAGACAAAAGTCTTGTGTCTCCTGCTATATCTATAATTCTTATTAAAAAGTCTTACTTGCAGAGTAAGAATGAAATATATTGATTCAATGAAGACAACTTAAAGAATGAAAGCAAACTTTAAAATATGAAGTGTTCTACAGGGTACTTGCACAAACATAACAGGTAGCATTGAACTCATGGAATTACTGGACCTGTTCTATGAACAGGGAAGAGAACACCCCCCCTGTATTACAGAGAAGAATGTCAGAGGGACAGGTTGGCAGATACAGTAGCTCAAAATCACTATGCCAGCACAAGAGCCCTGACTCCAGCCAATTTCCTACACTAGTGGGCAAGACTGCATAGGGAGATTAGTTCAGTTTCTTCATACCCTCATAATTAAAAGGTCCAGTTCTAGGACAGGGTGAATTTCTCATTAGATGTATACTCCTACTAAGCTAAAAGAAACAACAACGAAGGCTCAAGAACTCCATTCTTTCTTTAATTCTTCATTTTATTCAAATACCCACAGTTTTATTATAACAGGAATCCAGACAAGAAATCTTGTTCAGTAATAAATTTTTTTTTAGTGTTTTAAAAACATCTGGATAAATTATTTTCTCATGATTCTACACAGTTATTAAATACCTTGGGCATGAATTAGAAAACTGCAGTGCTAAAAAGCTACTATGCATCTGCAGTAACTCCTTCTAATAATTATGAGGGCAATAACATGAATGGTGAAATCACACTAACTCTCAGCCCTTCATGCCAGCAGAGACCCCTTTTGTATTTTTAACTTTAAGAGAAGTCTAGGTATTATTTTGAAATGCAGAGAACATTTTGGGGAAAAGCTTTGGAGACCACTCCACTTATTCTAAATCTTAGTACCAGAACATTGTTGAAATATTTTGTCTATTTTAAAAGTCACTAATCTACATGTTCCATTCCATGACACAGGGTGAGCAGATACAACAGATCACTGCTGTCAGAACAAAGAGATTTTGCTCTCCCCTCCTTCTTCTGCTCACGTACTTTTCCTGATTGACTTTGTGCTGACATTGGCGCTTTTTAAGACCCCTCCACTTCAATTTGTTAACATGCCAGCCAAAAATCACACAAATTAACAAACAAAAAATATTTAACTCTAAACTTCTGTTTATGCCCAGTCAGTTCAAGTGGCTCATAGAAGGATTTCATTAACTTCAGAACTGGAAAAAAGAACAGGGCTGGACCATACAGCTGTGAGCAAGAAGCAGCAGAGCAGGATGAGGGCATAAGACCTCCTGTTTTAGTGGTGCTTGGCTGCCCGTGAAATCATAATCCAACTGTATGGGTTCATGCATATGGCATTAAGCATTGGATAAAGAAGTCCTACCTTAGAAAAAGCATGTCATCTGAGAACAGGCCATTAATGACTCCACTTTCTTTCTCAAGTGCCAGCATACTGATATGAAGTTTCCTTGAGTTCAGAAAATCTAGTATTAGTTTAATTATTTCAGCTTCTTTAACATTCACTGTTTCTTCAGCTGTCATGATGGCAGCCTAGAAAGAAAGAGAGAAAAAAAATAATTTTAGCTATGGTCAATATCTTACTTTATGCTTAGTTAACAAGTATTGACAACTAAAAATATAATTTTTACAGAATAGAACACTGTAGCATTACAAAAATCAAACAGACAAAGTTAGAAAATTGATTTGAGAGGTTGATTATGAAGCCACAATTAACACCCTACACTGCATCTGCACCTTTTTATTTCTGTCCTAGGCATATATAGAGCTCAGAGAAACAAATCTATCAAGAAATCAATCCTATTGCAGGGTAGAAATATTGTTGCTATAAAATCTATAATATATATAATTTTATTTCACTATTTTTACTTCAAAAAGGAAGTTCAAAGTGCTTAAAAACTAGCCAGTTACTTTGCAATTACCCAGAAACCTTACATATGTTAATGCTTCTAATACATATAAAAGGTACCATCTCTCTTTTTTCCCCATTTCCGTATGGCAATTATGCCAGGGCTTTTCATTCTTCCTTTATAAGGACACCTATTTCTGTTTGCATGTTGTATGAGGAATCCAAGGCTGCAATTCCAAGACAGCCTAAGCCAGCTTAATCACTGACTGCCAGAGTCCCATCCACTCACCTTTCCCCAGCTACATGTTCCTGGCCCTTCCTTAGCACTAGATACCTTTTCGACTGGGCTAGTTTTTCTACCAACTTATGCATTGAAATATCTCAACAATGTAACTCTCTCTCAAGTCAGCAGAAAGGAAAAGTGGGAACACACAGCTGGGGCGGGGACAGGCCAGGGCCTCCTGAGCAGCAGCGAGGTTGTTTTAAGCGGCCAGGGAAGCAGCGTCAACATCAAGCTTGCATATAGCGTCCAAGGCTCATTTGCAACACAATTCCTCCAAGGATATGAAAGGAGTGGTATGCACCTCTCTGGCCAAGTCTTGCACATTTCCTTAGGTCTCAATTAAGGTTAAGGCTGTTCAGTGTCTTGGGGCTGGCAGGGGGGAAGGAAAAAGGGGGAAAGGGGGCATTTTACAGCTGTAGCTCCCAAGCTGATCTGTTGAGGACTATCTAGGGTTGTAGTGAGAAAGCCAAGCCAGGTAACATTGCCTCATCAGGAGCTCTTCAAAAAAATCTAGTGGCTACAAGGATACAGTTTCACATCAGGCAAAATTCAATTTAAGGCCATGTTACTGCAGAAAAAGGTAGTCCCTCTTCTCATTTTTGCACTCAGCCAGTTAGTTAGTGTTAATTAATGCACATTAACTAGTCTTAGCTAATGCACATTCCCAGTCTCTTGACTGCGCCTGCAACAGAGCGGTATGGCTAGCCAGACCAATTCTCTGAGCCAGGCATAAATTAAACATTTGTGTGCTCACCCTCCGGACACAAAGGCACTAATGCTGACACAAGGAACTGACAGAACCTTGCTTTCTGGCAGTCGCAAAGTCTTAACCTGACTTAAATTGATTATGAGAGTGCACCAATGACTAGATAAAGATGACAGTACCAATGACAAACCTCAGCAGGAAGCAATATCCCCAGAAACAAGAGACAGTAGAATAAAACATCAGTGAGAGAAAGTGTTTGAAATATAAGTAAAGGAGATTACCATACAGAGCAAGATGTCCACTGTAAGAAGTTATATTTACTCTAGTACCTCCTCCTTTTAATTAGAAAAGCAAAAGAAAAATACTTCCTAATTACCCATTTACTTGTGTGAAAATCTAGCAACTATGAAGTTGAAAGCCAAGCAGCTGAAGGGAATGTAGCTCCCAAAACAAGTTGAAGAGATGATGCAACCTCCAGATACCCCTGATTTGGAAAATGGGAATCCATGAACTATGTATTTATCTCATATTTGAGAAGAAGCAAAGAAAACTGTAATAAGAAATCAAAGAACAGATGTAACAAGTCTGAATAATCAAAAAAACCACATTCATAAAGGATTGATAAGCAGATAAATTATTTACCAGGGATGAAAGGAAAAGAAATACATGAGTGAAACTCCTCATTGTTCACAGTAAACCTATGCTACTGAACTTTAATGGATACAAAAACAAAATAGACATTAATAGGGTTTTCTGTGTTATATCATCTAAAACCCCAAATTTTTCATCTTCCTCGTTTAGTTGTATGCCAACTTTTTCCAAGTAAATTTTTACCAGAACATTTGACTAGAAGAGCATTTGATTATAGCAGCCCAGTTTATTTTGGAACAACATGGACCTAGTTGTGACACACGAAGTGGCCCAACTTCTTTTTACAGAGAGGCTGGTTTTAATTCTCATTTTAGTCACAGAAGACTCCAGTTACCAAGTATTTTGATGGGTCTCATGGAAGATACACCATGAGGCCATGCACCTACTCTTGGCTAGTAAAGTTGAGGGGGAAAAAAATTAAGACCTGGCTTCAGAAAGCTTTATTTGCAGAAAAGAAGAAAACTGATAGTCACAAAAAACAAACAAATGAAAAACAAAAACTTGTAGAAAGAGGCTTTTTCCTTATGTTTTATTACTGTTTTAATCTCCCCTTTTGGCAACTGGATATGGGTTTTTGGTCCCAGAGAACATTCAGTTGTACTCTTAAGGAATGAGGAAGAAAGCAACCACAAACATATAGAGCAGCAAAGTATTAACATCTTTATTCCCAACTTCACTAAATGCATTGGCATTTCTATTATGTTTGATGGCACTGGGAGCATTTATATAACTTAAATGAACTTCCTTGCCAAAAGGCAATACAAACTTAGGTGAAGCCTTCAGAAAACCACTGGAATAAATCAGACAAAGACTCCCTTTGAGGAAAGGAACATCAAGTACAACTTTCTTTTTAAGTGGGTCTGCTTGGCTCAAGTCTAAACAGAAAGTTGCCCTACACAGCTCCAAGATTATGTTAGAATTAAATATTTAGATATTGTATTGATGGAAAAATAAGTATGATATTCAGTACTTTGCTTAAGAGTACACTTAAGAGTAACTATTAAGCAAAAGATTTAGCAACTGCTAGAAGTGGTTAGTTTCCATGTTCCATTGTAGTTTTAAAAGAACAAGATCACCCTGAACCTACAGCCTTTGCAAAATTCTAACAGTTAATATCATTTATCTTATTTAAATTGTCAATATAAATTAGAATAAAAGGATTAGCACCATCCATGTTTTGCTAAACCTATTTGTTGATATGGGATTAGTAACAGCACTTTTGGGGTCCTGCTAAGACAGATAAAATAAAAAGCACATAGTTTAGATACTGAACTTGTGTGTAAGACTTGAAATATACTGATAGCTCATAAATTAACAATATATGAAAATACTTAGTGTGCCTTTGCTGTCAGAGCAACATTCCCCTTGGACAAAGAGCTATAAGTGAGTGGTAAACCTGCTAAATAAGCTTTTCATTTAATTGAAGACTTAAGAATGATGAGTTCAGATTTCTCTCATAAGCATTATGCTGTCAAAATAACAAGCAGCACTGTAACAGTATCATGAAATCATAAATATACATAAGTTTACACATCACATCTTATGAAATATATGAGTTTCTGACATTTGGTGGTATATAAAAAATAGAGAACAGCAGGAAAACCCTAGATTAGAGCTCAAGCTGCATCTTTGGCCCATCCTACTATATTGCTTTCTGCCAGCACATATGGCACATAACATCATGATCTGATTGACTCAAGCACTAATACTCAAGAATAATTGAAGCATAGCATGAGTTTGATATACAAATAAAGATGAATATAAAAGCTTAAAATTTTAGGTGCCTTCTACTGCTTATTTTTTTCTTGCAACCTTTTTTCTTATCGAGTTTTTTCACAACAGCCCTTTTCCATACCTGTCATCCTTCCTTCTTTCTCCTAGCCGCACCTTCTTAACAATCTTTCCCTTATGCTCTATTTAAATTAGTTTTCCTCCTAATAAGCCCACATCAAGAAAAACTTTCTTGCCATTAACCTGACATACCTTTTCTCTATTTAAAGTATTTCTCATTCATTGAGGCTGCAAGCTCTTTGAAACACAAGCTATCTAGTCCTATATTTTCCATTATGGAGAGAGGTTTGATTTCTGGTTTGTTCTTAGTACCAGAACATGAATAAGAACAGAATAAAGTAAGAATCCTCCCACAGTTGGGATCACGGTAAGTATAAATATAGAAGAGAGTTTGTTTTAAAAAAATAAATATACTCTTAGATATGCAAAATTTACTGTTACATGAAGAGTGTTTACAAACTAGAAGTGAATTTTGAATAGCTTTTCCCTTTATGTTACCTTAAAAATGATAAAAGAAATTTAAAATGCATATGTATTCACATGATAAAAAGTTAAAGTAAGGTTTAATATCCTGGAATATCAGTAAATTCTGAAATTCTAAAATAAGAGTTATTCCTGTATTATTTGTCATCTGAATAAAACATTTGCAAATAGCATACAGTATGCGTTCACAAAACTGGGCAAGCAGTTTCACCTCTTACTAGCCAGAAATACAAGAAAGAAGTATGACATTTCAAGTCTTAAGGGTCATAATCTCAGAGACTGGAAATATGTTCAAAGGGAGAAGCAACACCTAATCAAAAGTTAGCTGATTTCAATGACACTTGCAACACATATCTATATTCTCATTATCTTGGTAAACCATTCCGCAGAAAAACCTACTGTGAAGAAGTAATACATATTTAAAAAGCTGACTGTTTTGCATGAAGTATTACACTGGCTTTTTAATCCATCTCAGAGTAACTCTGGAACAGGTTCTGGGCAGGCCTAGGTGTTCTGCCTAGGCAGATCCCACAGGAAAAACCAGGGCACAGTCGTTACCTGGCAGTTCCATTTCTAATGTGCCCTCAGTAATCTTCAGTTGTTCTATATCAAAATAAAGAAAAAATAAAATCTATGGACCAAATTTCTATTATAATCAGTTCCCACAACACTTAGTGGCACTCACTGACAAACATTTTATCCCAAAAGACTACATTGATTCATTACTTCAATTAACAGTATTAAAAGTATTAAGCGCTTAACAGATAAGCTTTGCCAAACTTTGCACTGCTGAACTTTGTGGTTCAAATCATTTTCTGTTCTAATAGACAGAAGATAAGTGTCCTCTAACACACCATCCTTTTTGGGGGTCCTCCCCTCCCCTCCCCCCCCTTTTTTTTAAAACACTATTAGATCAGCTGCTGTTTGAGAACCACCACAATAATCCTTATCTCGCTGGGCTTTACAACCGACTGGCAGGGCTCTTTGCATTCATCAGTCCCTGTTACAACACGTATTCTCTTTATCCAGATTACATACATACACGATTGAGCGTCCTGCATAACGCATGCCAAAAAGGTGACATTAAATTACGCAATACTTCAATACTAAGCTGAATACAGAGAGGAGAAAAAAATTACAAAGCGAGTTATACAAACTAGAAATTAATGTATTTTGACTAAGCAGCGCTTGCTCCAACAGTCTATTTTCTCTCTTCACACGCAGGTCCAGCTCTGCTCGTCGAAAACGTCACAGCAAGCGTGCTATTTAATTACCCCGTGCCGAGCCCGAATTAGCACTTCGCGGACGGCGAGCCCGCGCTGAGGCCGCACCGGCCCGCAAAGCGGATCGCGCTGCCCCGAGGCGGCCCGGGGCCGCAGCCCGGCCGCACAGCGCGGGGCCGGCTTCGCGCCGGCAAGGCAAGGCAAGGCAAGGCAAGGGGGCGCCGGCGGCGGGAGCGGGCCCGGCGGCGCCACAACAAAGGCGGGCGGCGCTGGGGCGGCGCCGGCGGCAGCGGGCGCGGCCCCTCGGCGGCGGGGACGGCGGCCCGCGGCCGGGGAAGGGCCCGCGGCCGAGGCGGCACCGGGAGCGGCGGGGCCGCGCCGTCCCGCACTCACCTGCGGGGGCCCGGGCGGCCCGGACACCAGCGGGGCGCAGCGGAAGATGGCGGCGGGCCCGGGGGGCGCGGGGCGGGCCTGGGTCTCGCCTCAGCCTCGGCGGCGGCGCGCGGCCGCTGCGCTGCGCTCTGCTCCGCTGCGCTGCGCTCCGCCGCTGCGGTTGTCAAGCGCCCGCGCCAATCACTGCCGGCAGTGCGGCGCCCAGGACCCTCCCCGCGCCGGGCGGGGTGCCCGCGCCGCTGCCTGAATGGAAAGCGAGGAAAGGGGCCGGGCCGCGCTGGGCGTCGCCCCGCGCCGCGGGGGCGGCAGCGACAGATGGTGGCAGCCGCCGCCGCCGCCCGGCTGGGGCGGGGCCGCGCGGGCACGGCGCTTTGTTAGGCGGCGCGGCGCGGCGAGCCCCCTCTCCCCGACCGCCCCCGGCGGCGGCGGCGGCGGCAGCGCCGCGCCCGTCCCGCCGCGGAGCCCCTATGCGCCTCCGCCGCCCCGCCCGCGTGTGGCAGCTCCGCCCCGCCGCCCGCAGGGGCGTGGCCGTCCCTCGCCCCGCCCCTCCCGGGAAGAGGCGGGGCGAGGCCGCCGGGTCGGGGCCGTGTGGAGCCTGCCCACTGCCGGCCGTTGGCTGTTGACCGTTGGCCGCCGGCCGTTGGCCGCGGAGGCGAGCGGGTTCCCGCCGCTCCCTTGAAGGTTACGGGTAGTTTCCTAAATCGGGGCACGTTTATGAGAATCGTCTTGTCCTTTTTGAAGACGTTCTGGTGATTAATGGTAGGGGATTGCCTATAAATAATTCAGTATCCCAAAACAAAGGATTCTTCCCGACAGGCGGTGAAGCCATATTCCATATGCTCCCTTTCTCCTAGATCTGCCTCCTTTGTAATGTCTTTATTGTGTTTTTGTTTAGCTTAACTCCTTTCGTAGCTTAGCTGTCTGTGTAAGTTTGATATCTCGGGGGTTCACACAAAAATTATATATACATCGTGTTATCTTAGCTTAAATATCTGTTAAGGTACTGAATAAAACATCTAATAAATACAGACCAGATGCACTTCTTCCCCTCGTGATGGTGGTGTGCTGTGACAGCCAAACGGCCGTCACATCCTGCTGCAATCCTGTTCCCTCTGCTCATGGAGTGGAGGCTTATGGCTCGTTGGCAATACCTTTAATTACTGCACGGGATATTTCCAGATTTCAGGCCAGCCCTGGATTTTTTTTTTTTTTGAGTATGTGCTTGCTGTGTTACAGAAAATTTGATCTTCCTTTAATTGACAGCCAGTAGTTATGCTTGAAAACGATGAATCCAGGCAGAACAATTACTGCTTTGGACTGTTGAAAAAGAATGTGCTTTTTATAGAAATAGTACTTAGAAACTAAGTGTCTGTATTTTTATATAATTTGACATTCAGTTATCTTTATATAATCTGTATAGCTGTGAGATGAAATGCAGAAAATCACATTAAAATGCTCATATAGTATTGGGGGGAAAAAACAACAATACATATGTATCAGTAACAATATAATGCATCAGCAGGAACAGACATTTTTCATTTCTAAACCTGATCAATATGGAGACCATGTCAGTTTTCTGATAAAGTGGCAGAGACCAGATTTTTTTTATTATTATTATTTTGTGTGTGTTTGTGTGTGTCTGTGAGAGAGAAGAATGTATCAGAGGTCCAGGGAAGGTTGTCCAGGATTTAAATTAAGCTGAACTGGATTCTCTGTCACACTGATGCATAAAAATGTTAAGGACCCCCGTTTGGCTGGGAATCAGCCAAGGGGCAGAGGGGAAATCCCCTCATGTTATTTTCTCTCTCTCTTCTTTCTGAAAAGGAATACATAAAGGAAAACATGTCCATCCTGTGAGGAGTGGCACAGATGAAGTGCCACCTGGCTGCACAGCAGTGACTCCACAGCTGACGAGCAAGGAACAAGGTTTCTTCTGCACCACTGAAATCTCAGAATCACATCACAGGAAACTCAATTCTTTAGTAGAACACTGAATCCATTTACTTATAAGAATATCACTTGTCGCTTAGTTGCCATTGGAGATACTGTTTAATAGAAAACATTTATAAAAATGGAAATGTTTCTCAATACATGTGATATAATAGGGACTATAAATCAAAAAGGGAATGAGAAAAACAAGATGACTTCAATTTCATTGTCCAAACAAATCTGTGTGCATAAATTTGCTGAACAAACACTTGGCACTCCATTTTAAACTTTGTTTAATCCAACAAAGGAATAGCTAAGCACAGGTATGATTTTAAATTTAACTTTATCTTGATTTCACAGTGGGTGTCACTGTGGTCCACACATCTTTTGTGCAATAGTTTTGTTTTCAGTGGTGTTCCTGAGATTCAGTCTGTGGGAGTGTATCTGTTGAGAGAAAGGTGGTTGGGATGAAAGAAATAGACCCAAAAAGAAAAGGAAATTCTGAATTTAAAATTATCCTGTCATGAGGCCTTTCACAACACTGTAGCAAATCCCTTCAAGCTTTCAAGAACCAATGTCTCCCCTCCAGAAGAGGTATGGAAGAACAGTTAGCGTTAGTCGATGTGCCTGCTTGGGAGGGCACATCGAGCCCTCCTCCATTACTCTTAAATATCTGGCAAGGATACTTCATAACATCCTGTCTATTGAAAATGGGGAGACAGAAGACCCTGTTCTCTGGTTCTTAAGAACTTTTTACTCAGGTGTAGGACGATGTCCTTGGGATGGCCTCAGCTTATTTTGAACTCCCTAGTCATTATTGCAAAGAAGGTAACTCCCCTAAGTAGCAAAGCTGTTGGGTGTGACTTTAGAGAGCTTGAAAATCAGGATTACTAGAGGAGTTTGCATTGCCTTGCAACACTGCAGTCTGTTCTTGGACTGCTTCAGGAAAAAAACATTGTGAATATCTTAGAGATGTTGCAGGTGGCCACAGACAATGTCAACAGGGTTGGATGCATTCTTAGAATCATTCCCCAGTGCTAACCTTGCACAAGATCTGCCAGTGCAGTCCAGTAGGTTATATTTTGCAACTTTGTGTTGACATCATAAAAATGGGCCAATCCCCTGATTTTTAGTGATTATAACAGAACCATTCAAATCTTTCCATTTTATGTAATGTTGACATGATGTTGTTGTAAAAAGTTGCAAAAAAAGTTCTGATTATTTAAAACTTTACTTCTGGAGATAGTTTTCACTCATTTCAAGACAGGGTTTCCAGAACTTTGAGATAATAATTCAGCAGGAGTTAAATTTGCGTACATAATCTACAAGAACTAGACGCTTGTTTACGTCAGCATCATAGCCTGAGTTTCAGGTAGCTTAAACAATAAAAATACTGAGTAAGACTATAATCTGGCTTCAGGTAATTTAAATAATTGCAGGCTTGTGGGCTCTTGCCAGGTCTTGTTATACAGAGATTTAGATCAATGATGATGTAGAAAGGATAAGGCAGAGCTGTCTTGATGGAAAGCTTCATATTAGCTTTTAGTCTTTATGCAAAACTCCACCAACAGATTAAGTGACATAAAAATGCATATAGATATTACTTTGTATTTGCCTCCATAAAATTCACATATCTTTAACAGAAAACTTTGACACATCTTACATGAAAACAATTCTTTTCAGTATCTTTCTTAATAAATCTGTCAAAGGATAATGTATTACTTATTCCTAAGCACTTTTAACCTCCAGTTGTTTAATAAGAGGCTGAGGAAGGTTTTAAATAACATTTCTCAGTGGAATGCTTAAATTTACTCTACAAATTTCTGTCCTTTCTTGAAATCCTATGGTTTTTATTAGCTTTTCCAGTCTAGAGCCCATCAGCATTATCCTTGAATTTAAAATTGGTAAAAAGCCTGGTGTTACAAGCTCCATCTCCTAAAAAGTTTGTGTTGAGCTCTTAAATGTATGTGTTTAGATTACTTCCCTGCCTCTTAGGAAGACCAGTAGTTCTGAGCGTATACCTATAGCAATTTAATGTAGTATAATTCTCTAGAAAGCAGAAATGTAGCTGCTTTTCTTTCTTACTAGAAGCAATAAGCAAGAGTAGCTTCATTATGCCATTTGATTGTATTTGCCAAGATTCTTTAAATAAACTGTATTCCTTTATACTGCTGTGTGTAAGCAAGTAAGTCTGAAAGGCTCTGTTTGGCATGCATATGTATATATGTACACACACTTCACATCTTTTTTCTAAATGGACTAGTTTTCTTTAAAAAAATTGCTTGTGAAAGAACAAAGATAATATGCATATTTAAAATACTGAATTCTTCTGACACCCAAATCTGAAAAAGATATATTTTTTTTAATTAAGTAGAATTTGGGGGTTTGAAGAGCGTAGACAACTAAACAAAAGCTGTCAGCTGGAAAGGGCTGTGGCTCTCAAGGTTGGTCTTTATAGCCACAATTCTTCAAACTGCTTATTCAGCTCATTAAAATAGTAACAAGGTAGCAAAGAAATGCTAATCTGCTATTTGAAAAGATATAAGTAGATGAAGGTTTAGCTTTTGCAAAGCTGTAACTTTTTTTTTCCCAAGATGTTGGGAAAAGATATCTGAAGTCTACACCTGATCAGCACATCTGGATTTGAGAAACAAAGCTTTTTTTTTACATCACCTTTTTGTGCTGCTTGATCCAAGAGCTTAGGTTCCAAGTGTATCCAAGATTATTATTCTACAGGTGTTAATACCAGATCTCTGGTAGCAGGACAAATTTTGCTTCACAAATTCTGTACAAATTTAGACACACAGTACAGCCATAGTCTGTTAAATTAGCCAGGGTATGATCTGAAGTTTGCCAGTGCAGTGTTACTTACAGAAGAACAAAAGAAATAAAATCTGTTCTAAAACCTGTCTGTACAAAGTCTGTTTTTAGATGAAAATTTTGAGCTAGACTTGCCACTGGAAAAATAGCTTTACTGGGTGCAATTTCTGTTCATGTTCCAGCATCATTCTTTGCTTGTGTCAGCCTGGATGTGATGCCGTACAAGGAACTGATTGATCTGGCACTTTTTTAAGGGAAGAGGGAAGGCTATTAATTTTCAGCTGCATTAATTTTCAATTCAGTACTAAAAGCCCTAATGTCAGAGGTACTGTAGTATTGAATCTGTCCTTTGAGTAGCTCTAAACTTTAGTGATTCTCTATCTGCTTGAGCTAGCCCAAGAATTCATTCTGGCTGTTGACACTGTAGTGACGTCATGTCCTCTTTCACCAGCAGTGCTTGCTCTTGCTCTGCAACCTGGCGGGACAACACAAAAATCAAAAAAAGGCATAATTTGGACAGGAAAAATTTGCTAATTTACATATATGGAAGAGAGACCTTATTTTTTGGATACTGTTTTTGTTCAAGATTGCACCACAGTTTATTTCACAAAAGGTCTTATTCTTTATTAGCTGTCTTGAAGATAACAGTCCTTCTTGAAAACCTGCCCATCTGAAGCAATCTTTTTACATTGATCAGTAAGTTTCTATGGTTTTGAAACAATGGAAACTAACCAGAGTACAGGGGTTTATCAGCTGGCTTGCAACTGTGAAACTCACTTTTGAAGAGAAAAGGGTAACTCCATTTTGTCCTCAAGAATGAAATGTGAAACCTAATTCTTTAATAGCCTACGCTTGATAATATCAGAAACCTAAATTCTATGTGAAAGACAGTAATACAAAGACAATGGGGAACCAAAAGAGAAATAAAAACTCTGCATATTCCCTAAAATTTCTAAGTTGCTGAAATTCAGTGAGGAAAAAACAACATTTAAATATATAGGTAAACTTTTTATAATTTCAGTTTATATTTAGATGAAAACAAGAGAACAAATTACGTACTTTTTGGTGCCATGCTTTTATTTAAATGAAAGGAGAAAACTACACTGTACCACATAAGTAGCAATGACAATTTACAGCACAGCATTTGAAAAAATATGGAAGCTATGCTCCATAGAAGTGGACAAGTAAGCACACAATACACTGTACATTTTTTAACAGTGCCCATTAAATCATAATTAAATAGCTGAATTTGGCTTTAAACAGCCAAATAATAAAAACTAACAGTCATACTAAAATAATAATAATTAAAAAAAATCAGTAGCTATCATGACTGTTAGAATCTGAAATTTTGCTCCAAAAACTAAGATGAAAGTTTGGCAATTCAGTTGTAGCAACAATAATAATACCCCTGATGAAAGCACCAGTGTGTTCTGGTAAGGTCAGTGATAAATACTGGCCTTTATGGAAAGCTTTTTTTTTTTTTTTTTTAAACATGATCCCAACCAAAGATCCACTGTAATTAGAAAATTTGCAGGCTTAAAAAGGAAAAGTGTATCTAGTTTTACTTTTCCTGCATTCAGTAAAACTTTATACTGCGAGCAATGAACTTTTCAACTGCATTATTCACATTCTACTTTTAGACCCTGCACAGATCTTTAACCTGTTGACAAATGTAAATTTCATAATACATTCAGATATATTTAAAATGATTCAAAGAAACCCTCCATCATGTATTTAAGTTCACTTTGATTAGATGGATGTGTGTCTTGATGGTGTTGCAAATCTTCAGTTAAATCATAGCACAGGATTTAGAAAGAAAAAGCCTCCCATGATAAAACTTCTTTTGAAGTTATTCACCATATGTGTATCAGTTAATTCCAACCATCTGGTTTCTTGAACCACTGTATATTATACACAGTTTTATATGGTTATTCAAGATGTTCCTACAATGGTATTTGTAGGAGCTGTCTAACAGGCAGAATGTGCAAACCCTCTTTCCCCTTTTTTTAATGTTATTTATATACTATATACACAATATGTATACACTTGAAATATAAGAGTTACATATCCTGGTCACATACATGCAAACAGTAGGAATCAGCTAACCACAAATAGTTTTGAGCCACATACATATTAAACATGTATTTTAAAGTGTTTTTTCTTTTTTTCTTTTACAGTTTTAACAAATATACATAAATATAACATAAATTACAGTAAAACTGACAGGATTTTTGAGAAAATGTTTATAACCCAGATGCATTGATGCCTAAGGCCTTATAATAATTTTAAAAAAGTACTGTTCTAAACTGTTTAATGACATCTCATTCCTGTGCATCTTTTATATAAGTAAATGAGTACATCATAGTAGTGAGGCTTTATTTCTCTCGAAGCAGTTTAATGAGAGAAATATGAGCATAGTTTTAGTCTCTACTCCCCATGAAGCAGAATGGACTAGATACTTATAGTACAATACTGTCTTATGTTTATGTAGTTGTCACAACACTGAAACAGAACAGAATCACAAATCATTCAAGTCTTTTCCTGAGAATGAGATTTTTCCCCCAACTAATCCTCTGGTATACATTGACAAAATAGCCACAGATTTAGGGGAGGCTTCAAGTTTGTAGTTTTTTTTCAGAACAGTGCTGTATGTTAAAAGCAAATTAGAAAAAAAACACTGAAACAGAATAGTGAACTATAAAATAATCAAACGCTGTTTTGGAATAAAATGCAGCCCTTTGTAAATAATACTGAAATATGCTCCAAGTTTATTTTTGTAAATGGTTATATTATAAATTTATTGAAATATCATTCAGGCTTTTTGCCATATGTATTTAAAACTAATAAGCATCACAAGACATCATCTGTTAGAGCGTGTCAAGAAAGCCGTTTACTTAGACATACAGAAAACTCTTATCAGATGTCTATTCCCTAGAAATTGATTTAAGTCTGAGATGGCAGATCTGAAGGCAGGAAGAACAGATAGTGGCCTAGATCTTAAAATCAATGGGAATTAGAAACAACTTCTGAAAGATCTGTGACTTAGTGAATTATGTGATTCTTCTGAATCTTTTTAGTGTTCTGTCAGGCAGACATCAGGGATCTAGCTCTGAATGTTTTAGTAAGTTGCTATTCCTTCCGTGGAGAAGCAGTGACTGACCGTAAACTCACTCTATCTGGAACAATGCAAAATAATACACACTTGCTTAAACTGTTTAAGAGGTCCACCAAATCTTTTTACTTTGTATTTTAATGGGATTATGAGCAAGCACATGGTCAATCATTACATCACAGATGGTAACTTATTAAAACAGGAATAACTGCATCATCTAACTATACCCTGAGTTGTTAATCAGTTCATTTGAAGAATACTTCTCTCTAGGCAGCTCAAAGATTTTTACCTTACTGTTTAGTCTATAAGCAAACCAGTATTATTTAATTGAAATGGAATTAGAAATATTCAGGGGAATGAATCTTGATTTTGTTACAGCATACAATGAGGATCTTGCAGAACAGACCCATTCAGCTGTTCTTCAGTGACATATAACTTACCATTTAGTCTTCACCATAAGAGCCAATATGTAAAGTTCAATGGTATTGAGGATATTAAGAAGTATTTCTTTAGTGAAAGAAAAAATATTTCAAGACAAGCACAAATACAAACGTATAAGGCAACAGATGTAAAAAAAATATGTAGTTTGAGTCACTAAAGATGAACATTCAGTGCTTCAGTGTATCCAATCAAAATACAGAGCAAATATACTCTATATATTGTATTAGCACATAAAAATCTCCACACGAGTCAAACATTTCCATAATCAGTTGTAAGTATCACCTAAGCGATAATCTTCTGTACTCCTAAATATTGTGTTTACATTCCAGTTGGGCATGATAATAGAACTTGGTGTCCAGTTTTAAGAGTCTCGTTGGCAACTAGAAATCTATTTTCTATAGGCAGTAAAGATGAAGTGCAAGTTTATCATAATTGTCTGAAGCAAAAATTGTTCCCATGTACTATGCCTTGGTGGGTAAAAGTTTCTTAGGAGTTACTGGTCTCTTGGTTTGCCACAAATGGCTGTGAATGGTAATTGCATCAACACTGGCAGACAAAGTTTTAGCAGGTATGTGGCTAAACTGCTTCCTGTCAGAGTTGTATTTATACAGTCCCTCTATCATTTTCTTTGTGATAGATTTGGGACCTATCCCCGTCAATTTATTGATTTCTTCAGTATCAGGGCAGTATGTATATAAGGATCTGAACTGGCAGCCTGAATCCCGGAACAAGATTAAGAAATTATTGGCATCGGATTTTTCCATTTCCTTTAAAAGAAAGAAAGAAAAAAAAAAGATTCACAATATGAATTTTGCATTGCAGTTAGAAAGCATACAAAATTTTTGAATTTTCATTTTGTTTTTTTTGTTTTTTTTTCTATCAGAGCTGATAAGTATATCTAACACTTTCCATTAGAAGACCTTATTTTCCATCATTACAATTTGCTCCGCTTTAACTATTTGAATTTTGACACGGTAGGTATCTTTCTCAGGCAAAACCTTATTCAGACAATTTCGGCTATACCTGTTTAGCTGTCCCTAAGGAACAGACATCCTAAAAGATTTTTTTTGCCCAAATAAAAAATGTTAGAGCCATTTCATCAAACAAGTCTAATACTTTTAAGTTTTGGAATAGGAACTTTAGACATGTCTAGATGTCTAAAAGATCCTCCAGTTATGTTCCTCCAGCATTTTCTGTCATCTCTGAATCCATTCAAGTTTGGTCAAACTGTAAAGTCAGTTGAAGTGTATTATCAAAGGTTCTTTATAAGGTGAAATTTTCAAAGATTTCTATTCCATCCCTATATAGCTTCTATGGGACATGTGCCCTGAACACACACACAACTTCAGCCAAGTGAATATGCTGCATCCTGGAGTTAGCATGACCTTTTTGCAGCTGTTCTTTCCTGGGATTTCTGGGGGTTATTATACTCCCAGTCACTGGACCTGAAAGAGTTTGTCTCAGTGTCTCACTTGTCATTTTTGGAAAGCATCTGCAGAGAGAGAGAAGGCAGCATCCTGACATGAAGCCAGAATTAGAAGAGTCAAAGGGGCAGAAATACTGTCATGAAATTTGCTCCAGAAAAGGAATTAAATCCAGATTCTAAATACCTGTGTTCTTTGACCTATTTAATCTGTCAGATTTGTCACAGTTGATGAAAGGAACAGTCCCATTTCTCATCCTCAAACTCCTGGCTATTCCTTTTGCATGGAAACATAAGGGTCCCTGAGTTCTGACCCTTAAAACATTTGTACCAGCTTAAGAGAAAAGGCTGGAAAGCACCTTTCTGTGGCAGTAAGTCCTGAATTTGTCCTGCTGTTTACAAACAGCAGAAAAGTCTATGAGGTATGTATTTCACTCCTTTCTGTTTGTAAACACAGAGCATAGCAGCCTACTGCTGGGATCTATTCAGTTCAAGTGGTATAAAGTTGTGCTTTAGTTCTAACGGTCCCAGTTTAAGGATTGGTATGTATAAAATGGATATTTTTCATGTTATGGAAAACAACTTTGTGAACAAATGATAAAAATCTTGATGTTGAAGTTGCCATATTAAGCAGGGAGTAACTATCAGTTAACATGTCTATTAATTATTTCAGCTTCCCCTGCTGTGAGTGTAATGTGATAACTATCGTTTCTACAGTACTATTGAATCATTTGGTCTACAGAGGAAACAGGTCACAGAGGTTACTCAAGCCTTTTAGTAAGAGATGACAACCTCAGAAGAAGATTCCTTTCACTATTTCCATTTATACTTGCATGTCTTTCTAGTATCTTACTGTGGTTTGATTTAGGTGTTTGCTTTTAGGGAAAAAATACCCTTACCTCCAATATCTTTTTCTTTTGACCTTCATTTACTTTTCCAGCCAAGCAGCAATGTGCCAGAGCATTCTGAATTATATACTTATTGGATTTAGCACTGGGTTCTTTGAAGAGCTTTGGTCCTATGGAAGAGGAATGTCAAATTATCTAAGTTAATAAATCAACACAGAGTGATTTTAAATGCTGTGAAGCACTTTGCATGCATAAAAATATAAATCCAGGAATTGAACAGAATTAGGCTAGAAACCACAAATTTCACAAACAAATAAACTGCCACTCCTTTGTTATTTCTGTATCGAATGATTAGACCTAAATTTATCAATGCAATTGTCAACAATGAAACCGGAGATCCTTTCAGCTAGTAACAGCTTTGCTTAAAAATATCTTTCATTATCGAACCATCATTATTGGGCAGTCTTGGTAACATAGTTCATCTCACAGAACCCTTTCTGTGAACAGCAAAATGTTTTGTGTTTCTAAAATAAAATTTTAGTCATCTAGGAAAGAGCAAATTCTTTCTCTTTTTCAGGGGTGACATTTATAACAATCAAGTTGATGCAGTGCTTAGAGTAACTGTAACCTGTCTACCTTAGAATCCCTGAAATGTTTTACCCCAAAACAGGGATGAAAGATCTGGCCTGACACTTGCCAAGTTATTCCACCTCTCAAAAGGCTTGATTCATCTGGTTGAAGTAGAAATCACTGTTTTAATACTGGGAAGATACACATACTGGTGTCAAGACCTTGGTGGGGAGGGGAGTGGGGTGAAGGCACATAAACACCAATTCTGAGTCTTAGAAAGGAACATAACATACAAGCCATTATTGATTAAATTTAAAATTAAATCTCAAATTCTCTATGCTTTGGGAAGAAAAGGCTAGAATGAAGACAAAAAAAAGCTGCATGAAATCTGACTGACAATGTGAAGATATCAAAAAACCATGAAAAAAGCCTTCTGTTGAATTCCTCAGAATTGTATGTTGCTCCATTTAAAAATAAATTCTACAAAATAATAGTTAAAGAAGATCTGCAGCATTATGGGCCTTCCTGAGAATAATCAAGAGGACTATCCAGGCAGAGTCTTGCTATCACTTCTGTAATTTAATTTGAGATGCATTAAGCAGTGCACCAGACACATAGTGACTGAAGTTTCATGCTTTAAAAACAGTTACTTTCTAATCTCCAGAATGAGCACTTTGCCTTTCTAGACTGTAGTCATTTCAGCAATGTGGAAAGGAGAACAGATTATTTTCAAAACAAACATTTGCCAGCACAGACAGAGTTATGCAGGTCCATCAATCAAACTCAATCTCCCTAAATTTTTTGTAATTCTTTTTTAAATTGAGATTAAATTTCAACTATTCTTGCCTTGCTAGAGAGAATACTGAAACACAAAGAATTACTTGGGAGCCTGTTTGCTGTTTTGCAGCCTAACTGCAGTTTATCCTGGCTATTTCACATACCACAAGTGTTACTGAATCAGTACTTTTATTCTGGATTTTAAAACTGTATTATTAACATCTATGTTAGAGGAGATTAAAGTTACATTTCTAAGGAAACATTCTCAATCAAGTTTTAGGCATCCACATACAGATAAGTGGAAACTTTTCATACACAGAGCCACTAACAGCAGGTACTTTTCTGAAATCTATTGCCACTGACCTGTGTACTCTGTAGCAGAGGCAACTGAAGAAGTTGTAGATGCATTCTCCCAATCTTTTTCCCCATTACGACTACCACAGCGACTTGGAGATAAGAACCCTTCCACAGACTCAGACCTAAACATTAAATTGAGAATCTATTTAAAAACTTCACATTTTTTCAGCAAAGAAACCTTCTAACATGAAAAGAGAGCAGACTGTATTAAAGCAGTACATTGTGATTTGAATTGTAGACTGTAAACCTAAATGCACGATATTTACAGAAGAAATTCATGGATAACTGAGTTCATCTTCTGTATAAAGCATTTTGAGTGATGCAAGAAGTTATTTAGATGAGGTTGATGTCAATAAATTTTGGTCTGTATCTGAGGGAAAGAATTCTAACAATGTATTTTAGGATGTGGAATGGAATATTCTCACTAAGCAGAAACCTGGCTACTTTTACATTTGTACTAGCAAAACAATGTCATCTCATATAGCGAGCAAGACAGTTCTTGAGAGGATGATGAATGCAAAGTAAATATTTCTTTCATTTATACTTATCATTACAGCAATTGTCAGTGAGAACTGCTAAATTTAAGACAGCAAACCAATTTTTTCTAATTTTTGTTTTCACAAGCAATAACTTCAGTGCTGTAATTCTTTGGACCCCTCACACATAAATAATTTCACTTATGAAAGATCTAAATAAGATTCTATCATGTTTTCTTAAATTATTACAAGATATTTGAAGTTCTTTTATTGTGGCTACTGCAAAAGCCAGTCAAATTTTCATCTTGGAATGGAAGCTTTCCTGAGCCAGAAGAAAAGCACTGCTAGCCTGAAATAAGGAAGAAAGTGATGTTATAATGACATTCCTCTGCACACCCAAATGACTTCCAGTAAAATCAGCAATAGCTGGAAGTTCAATTTATAATATATTCTGCACCTTTTGTATCACTGAAATTCACTCAGTATGATCATCAAAAGAAAATTCTGACATGAGGAAAAGGCAAAAGTGTGGGTTTGGAAATTTACTGAAAATTCTTCCAACTCTTTTAATCTCAGCAATTTTCAATGAATTTTATTGTTTAAAAAAAAAAATCAAACCTCTAAGTCAAATGTGAAACTATAGGAAGATGGTTCAGTACAAGCATAGTATAGCACTGGACAACTAAAGCTACATAGGTAAGGGTCATCTCCTGTAATGTCTGTCTAGAAAAGCTACATCAAGCCTCTTCTAATAGCTAATATAACTATAATAAATCCCACTCAATCAGAACTGATCATTTTAAAAGATGCCAAGAGGTGTGAGCATATTTGAATCATTTTATTAGTTTCTAAAGTAATAACCAGAAAATCAGTTCTCAAGATATCAAGGAAATTGAAAGGCCAATTGAAAACAGCTGCAGGGCTGTCAGAGTTGATGGGTAATGCATAGTAACCATGAAAACATGACATGTGATATAGTAACATATAATACTCCTAATCAAATCCCTCTTCCTAGTTTGGCTTTCTTCCCTCTTCCCTTCTTTTTATACAAAAATTAGTATTTCTCTGAATATATTTTATTATATGGAAACAATCAGTTTTTCTTCTCTGAATTATAATATAGATTTTGTATGTAAGATTAAGAACATTCTGTTATTTCTATCTTTTATAATTTCTTGTGTTTTGTTTTATTGTATTTAATGTTATCTCATTTTCAGGTATAAAATAAATAAATTCTGCTGTTTGGAGTAGGCCAAAGTCCTAGTAAGCACTTAACAGTTTCCTGAACCACTGCTATGGGGAAAAAAAAAATAGCAAAGAAGCTGATATGTTAAAAAAGGGAAAAACAAGTTAGGTAGCTGCATTCAGGCGTTAATAAAATACCCACAAGATGAGACCTAAATGCAAGCAGGTGAATTAAAAAGACTGTGTGAATAGCATTTTGTTTTGACCTCATTTATAGCTGCCCAACTGGTTTACCCACTAGAATTTGTGAAACAAATGACTGTGCTCAGTTCCTAATGACTTACAGTGGAAACAATGTCTTAGATCAGGAAAACATATCTCCTCTTGGAGTTCAAAATACACACATTACCTCTTTAAAATTCATGCTAGCTTTATGTAGATGATTATCAAATTTTATTAAATTAAATGGTTACTGTAGCTTTACCTTGGTGTTCTCTTGCCTGACTGCACACTCTCACTGTCCCCCGTATTCAGTGATGCCAATGAAAGACTAGATACTGAAAAAACACGATAAAGCTGTGAACCTGGATAAAAACAAAGTTAAAGTTTATAAAAACCTGTGCAAATAGCAGAGTCTGTTCATTAGACCCAACACCAGCATCAGAAAATTGGTAAGAGCTTTTATATGAGACTCTTACTCCTATATATGATATACCTGCATGCATATGTGGTGCACTTCATGTAAACATTTGCAGACACCCAGCCAATTAAACAAATGCAGCAAGCTGGGGTAGTCTGGGATTAAACATTAATGTGAGGCATGGACACAGAAATATGGACACTATGCAAATCAAAGAATGCAAACAAAGTTTAAAAGCCCCCATAAAATAGAGCTAATTATAAGGGACTTAATTTAAAGCTTGGAACAGATTCTGGGAAGGCAGCAAGGGAGTATTTTAAATTACACTGGAAGACAGAGGGAAGCAGCTAGAGGAAATACAGCAAAATAACAAGGCTATATGATGCCGTAACAGAAGGGATCAGTGAGCAGTCTGGTTACTTTTTTCTAATTGTGAATTGGCAATACTTCTTCCAATCAATACACAGCTATTTCATATCTAACTGAATGCTAAATTTTTCCAGATTACTGCTGCTAGGCTCTTAACTATACATGCAGTAGGTGAGTGAGTGAAATAGAATAAAAGACACAAAAGTATAAAGGTAACTTTTCTATTCTAATTCTGTCTGTATTACACAGGAGCTTAAGTACTCTTACCTTATAGTCACCATTTTATTTATCAATGTCTTATCTCCCAAGTGTTATTCATTCTTAGCTCTACAGGTGTAAGAAGAGATTAGTGACTGGGAAGAATACATGAGTGTCTATGAAACTTAAGTCACATATGTTCGTGCTTCTGCTAGGTTTTCACACAGTTAAGCTTTTTGCATGTTCATATATGCATGCATGCATAACAGGTAAGTGACATTCATCTTTTCATTTCTATTTGCAAATTTTGCTTTCCAATTTGGTCACATGCAGCTTCAGTTTAGCACAAGACACTATTAAATGCATGTGCTTGTTAGTACCAAAAAACAAGCTGGTGTTTTAGCATGAACAGACTCTTTCCACATTAATATTTGTTACCTGGTGGACCTTTGACTGGTGTTTTAGGTGATTCAATATGGTCTCTATGAATAGATTTTGGACGTGGCTTTTTTTGTTTGGTTGAGAGGGAACGTGGCTTTATGACTATATCCATTTCTTCCATAAGCTTTAGTTGTTTCCTTCTCATATATTCTTGCTTAATGAATTCTCTCCGTGCTCGTTCATCCTCCTTCTTCTGACGTTCTTCTTCTGTTTTGCGTCTAAAAAGATCAACAAATGAATTCAGTAGTAGAAACTTTCCAAGTCAACAGTTCTAACTATCACATTACCAGTAGGCATTAGATTTTTGGAACTTTACAGTTCTCAGACATCAGTAAGAGGAACTTACTCTTTTACAAATTTCAAATAGTTTAAACTCTTTGGGGTGGTGTTACTAGAAAAATCAATACCATGTTTATTAGCTGAGTAGGTACTGTATATTTGTGCAGGAAGAAGCCCAAAGTGATAAGTTCTCCCTCAGAATATGAAGCACAGGGATCAGTAATGCTCCGAGGAGCTTCACTCAGGGCTCATGTGGAGTCTGAGCAACAGGCTGATGCCACCTGCTGATTTCACAGGACCGCTGGCATGGGTCCTCAGCTGGGCTCCTTAGCACATCTGGTTCTAGGATTAATGATAATCTTGGATATTAAGACTGACTGCAATTTTTGACATGAAAGTTACAATCTTAACTAAAGCAGACATTTGTATGTTCACTGTTACTGATCATTTGGATCAGTGCATGTGGTTAGTTTTACCTTGTTTCTTCCTTCTTATGCTCTAGCTCTGCTTCCAGCTGCTGCTTTCGAAGCAGAGTCTCTCTTTCTCTTCTCAAACGCTTCTCCAGTAACGCTGCTCGTTTCATTGCCATATCATTTTCTGCCTTTTGATCATCCTAGCAGCAACAGTATTTGAAGGAAAAGGACCCCAAAATATTAAGATCTCTGAATTCAGCAACTGATGATCCTAAGTCATTAGAAGCTTCATTCTGTAGACTGGGTTGCAATATCCTAACATACTTCTGCAGTATTTGAAATAAGCTTATTTTACAAGATTTCTGTTAAAACTATTAAAACTTTTCATAAAGGAATTTTTCTTTCCTAAGTCAAACATAAAAGTTAACATTGATATGAAAACTAGCTAGGTGAAATATTCTAGTTCAGAATCAGATCCCACACTGTGCAAACTCCTATATTCAGCTTCAGAAGATTCCACATGTCTGGACACGGAGGTAACTCATCACAAAAAGCAGTAACTATGCAACATATGAAAATAACTTGGGCTGATCAAGCCAGGTGTTTTGTTACCACTGAGGAACACTCTCAGACAAGCAGGGCACATCTCAGATGCAAGATTTTGAGGTACTCCAAGATGGAAATTCAAAATCTTGATGGTGTTCAGTGTCCATGCCACACTCTTACAATGTGTGTTATAGTTCAAAGCCTGCCTAAAAGTAACTATTTAATAAGACAATAGGGAGTGTTCTCAATTACCAACTTCAAAAGGGAGTCTTAGAAGAATGTAGTCCCTCAGCTAGCCAGGAGAGGGAGAGATTGCAATTCAGAGACATTCAACACACGCACACATAAAAGAGGCTGGAGGTACTTTACAAGCCTTCATTTAAATTTGGGGGTGGGATGGGATGAGATGAGGGTGAGGGAGAGGATATGAGCATGTTTAACTAAGGGCACTAACACTTCTGTTAAAAATAAATCTACATTCAGCATGCATCTTCCTTATCAAAACCCCCAAGCACTCTTCCACAGCTATGAATGGAAAGGGGTGCTCTGGCACACTTGGAACTGCAGTGTGGTAAAATCTGACCACTCTTACAATGACAAGGGCAAAAGATACGCTCACACTTTGAGTCGCAGAACCATCTGCTTTGACTTCAATGGAAAGTCATCACTGAAACGCCGTATCTGAAGCAAGAAGTTCCCTTTCAAAGAAAACTGTGTAGCAAACAAATATCCACTTAGTTTTCTTACCTTAAAAAAGAATCCACAACACACTTTCTGGTCATCCTCAAATTGTTCTCTATCACTCTCACCTTCGTATTTCTCAACAGATACTTCAGCTTTTTCTGGTGGCTTCAAATCTGATAGGGAAACTTCAATTAAGTTAACTGTTTTGGGAGCTGTTGTTGGTAAAACTGGTTGACTTAGCTGATCTTCATTTGGGGTGAGGCAGACAGTTTCTGTAATGGGCTGAGATAATACTTCAGAAACATTTGATTCAAGAGGCTTAATCTTTTCTTCCAACTTCTGTTCACACTGTTTCAAAATTTTTGGTCCTTCTTTTGCTACTTCCTCTGTAGACTTGACTTCCTTCAAAAGATTTCCCTTTAACTGAGGTTCATCTATGTGTTCACCATCATCTCCAAAGCAAACAAATGATCTAGTCTGAATGGGAACCTGACTTGGAGAAAATCTTCTCAAACGAGGAAGGCTATCCACAGACCGTGGGGCAGTCAAGGTACGATTTAAAGGCGTTATTTTTAATTCATTTGGCCTAGGAGTCCTTTGCATTTTAACGGGAAAAGAAGCATTCTTCCTGTTAGAAGACTGTGGGGATTGATGTGTAGAGCGAGGAGAATCCTGTGCAAAAGATGCAATGGGAGATGGAGTTCCCATTTGCCTTGAGGAAGATTTAAACTCCCGAATCTGCTTCTGAGGAGAAGGCTGAGGAGGAGAAATAACCCAAGCCTGCTGTTCTCTCATTTGCATCAACATCTCTTGTTGAAGGGATAGACGTTGCATTTCTTGTTGTAGGAAGTGTAGGGAAGAATTTAGTTTTTCAATAGATTTTGTATACTCTAAGATGTCTCCTTCATTAAAATTTTCTTCTGAGGGGCTTGCTAAATTCCATTGCTTTTCAGCATCCATAGGAGTAGCAGGAGACTTTAACCATTTGTTGTGAGCACTTTCAGGGTTTTCTTTTATTACTTCTGAAGTCTTATTACTTTGTTCATCTGTTTTTTGAGTTTCTTTTTCTTTCAATCGATTACTATCAGTGAATACCTTCTCATCTTCAGCTCCTGCTGCTTCTTCTCGAAGAGGTGATACTCCATCACCTTTCTTTTTCACAACATTAAGAAAAGCTGTTCTTCCCATTTTCTGCCGCTGCTTAGTGAATGCAGCTTCAACTTTCTTCTTCTGTGCTTCAATGGCTCGCCTCTTTTCCTCTAATTTCATCCTAAGATGTACCATTTCAGAAGCCAGTAACTGTGTAGTGTCTCTTCCTTGAGGAACAGATGTTTCCTCAGGAATATGAGCCCAAGCAACCACATGAGGAATATTCAGCTCAGACCCTTCTGGTGTGGTTTTCTGCGAACTGCTTCCACTGCTCCTACTATCTGTGTGATTCAACTTCCTGAATTTCTGCTCTGCAAAGCTAGTCATTTTAACCCCTGAGCTTGAAGAAGCACTGCTACCTGCCTGTGATTTGGTGCTTACTGAGCTGGGACAGGGACTTAGTTGATCTCTGTGATTGCTACCTCGTATGTCATAATCCTGAAGAAATTTAGATGGTTCTTCCATGTCAGAGTCCATGCTTACAGTATAATCTCTCAAAGAAGAATCCTCATCCATAGTCTCTGGAATATCTTCTGATGGAACATGTATTCCAGTATCTACTTCTGTATTGTCAGTCACAGGGCTCAGAGCACCTTTCGTATCTGTAACAATATCAGGGGTAGACTGATTTGGTTTAATATTTGAATTTAAGATACTCATTTCCTGACTGTGAAGAAAAAAACCATTTGTGATTTGGTCTTGCTGGATAACTCTGGGAGATTTTTGAGTGTCATGAATTATCTGCAAAGCCTCTTCAATGCTTGGTGTCTCAATCTGATTGCCAAAATCATCCAGAACTGCTCTGTTTTGCAGAGCTCCATTTGGAAACCTGTAGTGGCTGCTCTCATTGGCATTTCTTTGATTTGTGGTGATGGCCTTTGTGTCTTTATGAGATATCATGTCCTTTTCTTCTTCAATATCTTGATTTTCCTCTTCTCCATTTACTGGCTTGAAGGATAGATTTTTTCTAATATGTTTGGGCATGCGGTTGATATTTAGTGTAAGGCCTTCATTGCTCACAGATCTAGTAATTCCTCTGTTTGGAGTAGATACTGGAATGCTTTTTTCTTTGTCAAAAGAAATGTCAAATGAAACTCCATGTAATGATGACCTAATTCAGATTAGAATAAAGAAAATAACTGAGAAACTCAAGGTTAATAATAAAATATTCACAAATTTAAAATGATTTTAAAGCTGTAATATTAAATCAATTGCTATGTGTACTGCATTTTGACTAGCTTCATATGCAAATACAACAGATTAAAATGCACAATTAAATAGAATATAACAACATTTTCTTTAGAGCCAGCCAATTTTTTTTTTATTACTTTGGGATAAACTCAGGACACTTTAGGAATATACGAATTGCCATACTAGATCAGAAGGAACGTGAGAAAAGGCACGCAATTTGCACTTACTGAATAACCCATCACTATAACTCTTACCAGTTTAAATTTACTTTCCATCTAACAGTTTGTGAATGGTCTAATTGAAAAGCAAATCATCTAACCTGACAGTTCTTATAATCCACAAAATAATACAATTTTAATCATACTTAGCTCATTAGCGCAGTGACTCTTACCACTTCTATTTGATTTTGATGTTTAAATGTGAGCATTTTTAATACCAACTATTCAGATATCCAGAGCAAGAACATCTCATTTAAATATAAAAAACCATTTATTTCTAGAGTTTGTTTTGTACTATTGAGTTTTTAATCCATGATATAGTTTTTCCTTTCCTTCTCTACTTCATTTTCTTGGTTGCTTAACAAGAACTCATGTTAAAGAATTCCAAACAGTGCAGAGTTTATTAATGTTTATGACCAGCACATAATTATTTTTTAACCAAATCTTATGATAGGACTACTTACCTTTTCTCTTTCGGCCATGTTCCTACATACCCATCCACATAAGACATTGATGAGGACCTTCTGATGACTCCTAAGTGAAATTAAAACAGAACCCAAGGTAACTAACATTAAAAAAAATTTTTAACATCATCTTCTGTTGGTTTAATAAATTAGTTTGTTCCACTATTTAGAACACTGCAATGGCAAATAAGTTTAATTTTAACTCACTGCTTTTATACTGAGAATAAAAGTTGAGCAACTGAGTAAATGAATTTTATCCTCTACATATATTATATCCATCATCCCTCAAATAATTTACTACTGAATAAATATGTTATGCTACAAATAATTGTTGTAAGCCATGTTCCACACAATCAAAACAGAAAAAATATATACAATATAAGAGGTACAAACACAAATTTCACATTTGTACATTTTCTAAGTTATAGAACTCATTCTTCTGCCTTTCATGTATGGCTCTCCCAGTGATTTCTGCATGAATAATGTTAGAAGAAATTATAGCAATAAAAATATTTACTCAGAAGAAAACACCTTGTCTCATTTCCCCTTCCACCCATTTGCAAGTTATTACCTGGAACAGACGAATAAGGCTGCTGGGGTGTATGCAGTTGATGGGATGGTGCATAAGTTGGACTTTCCAATCTATAAAGCAAGAGACATTAACTAAAAAGTAATACATCAAAAGCCACATTACAAAAGGGCAACCAGACTTTGTATCCTGGGCCAACACAAAAACAGATTTACTTTTTGTGAAAGGGCAGAGAGTGAGGAGGAATTCTCTTCATAAAATATTAATTCATTAACTAAAAAACAGTTTTATTACCTTTAACTAGACACAATACAAATAGAAACAAAAAGTCAAGTAGGGATGTCTGTTTCACAAACGGACACGCTTGTCTCTTCACTTATTTCATGAAAAGGCTATTATTGGAACAGTCTCATTTTTAGGCTTGATTTTGGCAACAAAATAAACATAAATATGAACAAAATTAGATGGTTCCTACTGCCCACAAAACTGAGTGACTGCAGCTAATATCACAAGCTCTTCATGCATCTCTCTCTTCAATTGCTTAGTCTGAAAAACTTTTAATTTGTGTCTGAACTGCAATATGCACTGGAAACGGATAAAGGAGATTTTGTGATAAACAAGACTTTATAAATAAAACAAATATATCCACTACTAAAAGACTAATTACAAAGGTTTGCTCTGTTTCTACTTACAACAGATACTGTTTTTTTGGTTCAAAGAAAGTCTGTAAAGACTAGCTGTTTTAGTTCTGAAGAGGTTTCCATAATTCAGTGAGTGAATCGAGGTGGTTCTTCAAGATCAGAACAACAAAGATACATGCATAAAGACACATGCATTTGTATGTAAAAATACTTTTCAAGTAGCCACACTTCAAAATATGCTGGATTAAATCCTTTCATGTTTGGAATTTTGTTCTCGGAGTTGAAGAGCGCACTCCCAAACACTGTCACCCCTTTTTTCAGTCGTTAACCTTCAAAATACTTGTTTAGTGCTTTTATAGTGTATGCTGTACTGTATGCTCTGGAAAAGTTTCTAAAGAGTATTTGTGGGAAGGATATTCATGTCAATTTAAAGAAAACATTGTTTTACAGTGTACAAAAGCATCTTCCATAAGTACCTATTAAAATATTTCAAATAAAGTTTCTCATAAACTCCTAATTTTTTTGCATTAATAATACTACACAATAGATAAATGTTTTAAACAGTATTTGAGATTTCTGCTAAAATTCTTAAATCACAGGTGCAACGTCTATAAGTTATCTTACAAGAAAAGCATCCATTCAAAATTCCATCCCACAGCCTGTGAAAATAAAAAAACCCATACGCTTCATTTCCACTCGAGAAAAGACTGATTTTGGCACCACGACTGCAGTTCCATGGCAACCTAAGACCTTGTAAGTGCTGTAACTCCCTGCTCCGCACTGGAGCTGGCTCTCCAAGCGATTCTGCTCTGAGTCATCCCAACGCGCCACGCCAGCGGGAGAGCATTCACTTTTTCCGACGGGGCTGGTTTCCTCTGTCTGCATGCTGCAGTGACGCAGCCCAGGCGGGCGCCGGAGGGGCAGGAGCGCGCGGTCAGGACAAGAGGAAGGCCAGGACGGCGGCCTCCCGCGGCCGGGGCAGGCTGAAGGCAGCCCCTGCGCTGGATTTCTAGCCTCCGAGGTAACCTCTCAGGCCTGCTTTGTCATACCATGCAGCGAAGCATCATCAAGTCGTACAAAGTACACTGGTTTATGAGGACAGATATAGCTCTTTCTATTACTCACTGGTTGTTTTCACAGCACTGCAGAACAAAGCCATACCCGTCCCTTGTAGGGACACTAAAACAAGCACTGTGATGAGCTAGCGCAAAGGGTTCACAATGATTTTTACTACATCTCTGAACATGTCGCATGAAACATAAGCAGTATTACAAATCAGCTTGTGGCAGCTTACAGACATGATGGTTAAAATTGGAACGGTAACAGTGCTAAGAAATGTAAAGGCCTTTGTGAGTGTTCATGAATGGAATTCAGATAGGTTATCTTAAAACTTCCAATCCGTCCCTCCTCAGTTTGGAGATCAAAATCATCTGCATAGACAATGTACCCATTTAGATAAAAGCAAAATCTATTTGGATGAAAAAGATTTTATGTCACTCACAGCATTTCTCAGAGCAGGGATAAATTCATTGCTAACAGCTTCAGTTGTGGGAATTCTTTTCAGTCATTCAAGGCTACAGATTGACTTCTCTTGTGTTGTTGTCCAATATTCATCTAATAACTTTATTTCTATTCAAAGAAACTCTTTGCCACAGTGATTACTACCACATTAGCATGGCACAGAGCTCAGGATTCTTTTTTGCTTTGAAATATAATGGACGTGTAATTTACTACCTTTACAGAACTTCTAAAAGTCTTCTAAAGTCACTGAAGTTTTGTTCATTAAGGACTCTACCAGGGGAACGTCAGGTTGTGAGCCACATACAAATAGTGTCCTTCACTGCAATGCTTTCTTTGCTGTGTATGATAGGCACAGTCACAAATCCTTTAGTGACTGCTTGCAAAGCCTTGCAATGTGCAAATGACTTTGGGACCCCCCTTTCAAAAGCGACATCAGAAACTAGTGCGTTTCTTGTTCTCCTTGCAGTTTACCCTAATACAACTTAATTGTCTACATGGGAAACACTCCAGATTCACACAAAGAAAAAGAGATTCAAAATCATTTTATCCTTCTCCTCTGTGTCAGGTCATACACAAATCAATAAATCTTTGGCCCCAAATTATAAATATAACATGATGCTAATTCCACACACCCCCCCCCATCTACTATGCTCCAGTCAGGTCACTGGAAGGCTTTCTTTTCCCTGTTAAATGAAAGATTAAAGAAGGGCTAACATGCAATTTCTGCCTATTAGCTGTATGATCAGCTAGAAAACACAAGGGAAACAGAACATTTTATACTGCTTCCAAAACTGTAATACTAAAAATAATGTTTTATATATATTTACAAAAAATGCAAATAAAGCAAAACCTATTTAGTAAAGCAGATGCTCTGGATCCTTGACACTCACAATAGTTGGGAAGTTCGTCACATCAAAAGTATTTATTTTACCTTATTTGACCTTCATGATATTAAGTGCCAACATAATCATGCCAGATTGAGACCATCACTCAGTAGTTTGTCTGCTGTTATCTTAGTTCATTTTGTTTACAACTTTTGGAAACTTAACCACAAATTCAGAAAAAAACTCTTTTGGTTTCACATACACAGAACAAACTTTAACTTACAATAACAATGGCTTCTCATCTGAAAAATTCATACTCAGTATTTGACTACAGCTTCTCCAGACAACAATTTCTTCTGTTGTGTTAAGAAACTAAACTTCTTACTGGATATCAGTTTCTTAATACCAGGAGTATACTGTCGTTTTGATATCTTGGTGCACTACAACTAGAATAAAATTTTGTAGTTCTTCCCTCCAGCTTTTCACTCGCCAAGCGCTAGTATTTCATGAGGTTTTTTTCCTGAAGCAGACATTCCACTGCTTTGAATGCCTACATTTAAATAACTTTGAAATTACCATATTGCAAAAAACATTTCAAACAGTAAAACCAAATAAATTTTTAAAACATGGTAGCACATTCTGAGACTGTAATATTCAGTAACATATGTCATAATTCTGGAAGGTGTTGGATTTGCAACCAAGCCATGCATTTGATGGCTTGAAGGCTACATATCCAGAGTCAAGGATGTGAGTGGCAGCAGGTTTGTGTGCTAGGCTGTCTCTGGGTAACACTATCATAAAAGCACATTTTGGTCCTTCTCCCATTGCTGGCGATTCCCTCCACATATTTCCTAGGCTACTTTTAGCCACTTAAGTCTCAGACAGCCACTTTTGGTTAATGACCACTGTAGCTGTCAGCAAAACTTAGATATATTTGCCTCTGACACACTCCTAATCCTAATCCTGAGAGACTACAGCTCTGATTCTACATATCACAAGTAGGTTTGAATTTATGTTTGCTCCTGGTTTTGTTGATCAGCAGTCTCTGCTAATGAGTCCAATCAAGTGGCAATAAATTCAATTCCTTTATGTAAATAAGTATCCTGAAGACTATACAACATCGGATCATTAAAGGAAAGCTGGTCCATGACCCCCAAATGTGGCTAGTGCACAGCTATTACAACCACAACTGGTTCTAGCCAGAACTATTAGACCTGCACCTTCAAAATTCAAATGAGATTTTCAATTTATGTTATAGGAGTGATATCCTGAAATTTAAAATCCTCCTAGGGATTTAGGAGGGACTGCAGGAACAATTCTATACATAGTGGGTAACAATTAACTTGTACTCTAAGTACCAAGCCATTCTTAGTGCTTCTACAGCATGTTTATATGTCAAGAATCAAACTGGTATCTTGATACATTATTACATTTAACAGAATGCAGCAAATTTTACAGAAGTTTGGGCTTTCAGTGAAATCCTCCAGGAGAAAGTGGATATACAAATACAAGCCTGTCTTCAGATCAATATCCTGATCAGAGAACACAACACAGCTAGGCAGGTCAGGAGAAGGCTTCAACCCTACCTCACCAAGCTGTAAAACAATTCTGTCAAGTTTTTAGTTGCATAAAATAAAGAGAACCTCTTGAAGCTAAAATAAAGCACGAGTAGCTAAAAGGCATTAAAAAAAATTTTTTTTTTGTGTATCCGCCTAGAAGAGTCCTAAATTTTACTGCAGTAGCATAAACCCATGTTTTGTATTTGCCTTTGTGTTTGTTGAATGTTGAGTGACTTAGGGTGGCTACAGTGGGGATCCTGAACAGGGTATTTTCCTTGACCACAATGCTCAGCAGCCCCACATTAAAACTCAGGGGGACAAAGAGGCCATGTGGTACTTCTCTGCTGAGTGGTAAGTGTTGTTTTTGAAACTGGTAAGACAAGAGAGTGCTGTCCAGGTGGCGAGCATTAACTGTAGATTGCTTGCCATGCAGCAGAACAGGACAGGGAGTAGCTGAACTCTGCTCTGCTCTCCCCAAATTCTAGTTATTATATTTGGTAATTCAATCCTTGAATATGACAAAAAGGCATCAAAATTAAATAAAAACCGTTTTTGATTCTGAATAGAAGGGAGAAGACTGTGAAACAATACCAATGATTCTCTGACATTACCTGGCTACGAAGTCAGAACCACAAGGACCATCCATATAATTTCTTCTGTTAGCATTCAAACTGTGAGCAGAAGATGCATCTTTTATAGGTTCAGCTGCCAGGAAGAACAGAGCTCAAATTATCATAGTTTAGTATTCAGTTAAAATCTAAATTAGAAAAGCTGTCTGAAATAATCTGAAGTAATAATTTCCAAAGATTTTAAGAATTTTCATTGGTTCTGTTTTTTAATTTTAAAAAGTCACTTCCTTTCAGCTTGACTTATCAAAAGTTCCGTTATTGTCACTGATTAAGGGAATGGAGAATGAAAAAAGGACTAGAGAAGACAAGGGAAGAAATAATAAATAATACAGTGAAAGAGAGCCACAAAATTAAAAGTGTACAAGATTTTTTTTGAAAGAAAATTTTCTGATTAAAATCTTTTTTTGCCCAAACCCTTAAACCAACTTTTCAGCTAGAAAGTATTATTTTGGTCATATGCTAAATTAGTTAACAGTATCTTAAATTAGTCAGAAATGTTAAAAAGTTTTAAATCAGCTAGTTTGCGTGTTATAAAGCACATGAATAGAAAAAAAAAGGTGTAAAAACCCACACAATGGAAATATCTTCCTAGCTCTCAGAGAGATAGTCATGGCATTACTGTATGAATGTTTGAGTTACCATGACTCTGCACTCACTAACAGATCTCAAAATCTACTTGAGAGGTGGATTTTTAAATTTGAGAATTTTCTGACAAAAGATTGCCTTTGCACCCAGATGCAAAATGCAAGCCTGCAGTTGACTATTTGCCCACTTTCCCCAAATTTATGATCCTTTCTCTTGGTACCTTCTTATCAGCAATACAAGTTCCTCAGGCTAAATTTTGTTCTTGGCTCCTTATTACATTTGCAATGGCTGCATGGGCATAAATGGAGTCTAGGCTTGTCTAGGTTACGAAGATCTGCAAGTGATTATGCCACAACAACCCAAATGATTTTTTTTGTAATAAACAACAAAATCTACTTATGATTTATGAGATGTGATGAAGATTAATACGAAGAAAAAGTATGTTTCTCCTTCTTTGAGGGGGTGGTACACAGCCAAATCCTGTTAACTGAAATGTACACTATATTTGTGAACACAATGGCAATTTGAACATATACATATTAAAAACATGCATATTAAAAATAATTCTTAATATAATTACCTTGGGGATGCCCAACAACACGAGGTTGTACAAATGATGGCTTCACCACTTCAAACCACCAGAACAGTTCTGCCATGAACACCATGTAGTTGCTCTACAAAAAAGATAAATTTATGTCAAGATACAAGCCTTAACTGCAAAAAGATGGGTTACACAGCATTCAGCATATGTTTCTGTATCACATCTAGTTTCCATTCTCCTCTCTACTGATTACTTAGAAAATAAGTAATGCAAGCACAGGCATATATTCCATAACACCAACTATCGAATACTTATAATTTGACCATATTGTAACCATTTGAGCTGAAATGCTTCATAATGCTCATATGCTCAAGTGCGATGACTTGGGGCTGGGTGGAGAGGCACAGGATGGGTAGAAATGGATGCCTGTCAAAACAGATTAGCCATTTCAACAAAAAGATTAGTGTAAAGTCCATTGTTTTGCAAGGCTGGGCAACAACATTTTGAGCTTTTTCATATGAGAAACTCTGGTGCAAAAATTCTTAATCTGACTCAGACCCTTTGTGTCAGGCAGGTGCTTTTTGCCACACTTGTGAAGATCTACCCAAATTTACAAGTCTTTAAAGCAGAACAAAAATCATCAGCCAGTTAGAAGAAGGATTTAGCTCCGAAGATCTATCCACACCGAATATATCCTTAATGTACCTACAGAAGGGATTCTGCATTTCTGGTGGTCCCGTTACACGGCTACGAGAGACAAAGGGTGGGTGTTGTCGGATTTGAACATAGAGGAAAAAACAGGTGAAAAGGTCGACACAACTGGTGCCATGAACAAAGGAAATCACCGGGGAAGAAAAATAAGGCTAGGCAGTAGTAGCAGGAGGAACAGTTTCAGCTACAAGAGCTACAGTAATGGGTACAAAAAGACCAGTAGGTTTGTTGGCTGTTGTGGCAAAGGAGTTCAGAGGCCAAATAATCACTGAGCTGAGCTGTTAAGTCCATATGGTTGAGTACGACATCATATCCAGAAATATCAATATATGTTTGAATAAGACTAACAAGCTTCCAGGCCTGAGCTGGCTCAAACAGGCACACAGAGTTATGTCACCAGTCTCAAAAAGACACAAACCTCTACTTATACGTTAAATTAGGAAAACATAATTAAACAATTTTTAAATCAGTTTGTATAAAAAACACTTTGCAGTAAAACCCAATAATGTCTAGCTAACAACACTTACAAAAGCAAGTGTCCTTAGCCACTTTTTTCATGTCATTAATACTGAATAATTTCAAATATCCAGTGTATTTTCTCCATTTACTGCTATTTTCATTCATCATTTCATGCAGCTTAGATAGGAAAAAAATAAATTAAAAGACCTAATGGTTTAATTTTTAGAAATTAACATAACACCAGGAGCATTTGCAGTTTATAAACTAATGTTGAAATCCAGAAGGATATTTTCATGTGACTTTTTAAAATTACAAGCTTTAATATTCGGTCCTATAAACCCTTCTGTGCTTGACAAAGCTAGCATTTTTACAGTAAACTATCAGACACTATCTCTCTCTTTATTATTCTTTGAGAATGAAATTAAGTGAAAATAGCCTCTCAGGGAAAGGGGGAATTTATTTCATTGCTTGTTCAGAGGAAAGTCTCGAAGAAACTTCTGCCCTTGCTCAGGCATCTGCTCTTGCCCGCTGCGGCAAGAGGCGGGCTACGGCGCCAGGTGCCCGCTGCTGCGATCGGGAGAGCGCTTACTGGGCTCTTTAGAAAGGAGATGGCTGCTACGTTTTCTGTGTGGCTGAAGAACAGACTTTGCTATAAGACATATTAATAGCGCAGTCTTTATACGTATGAACTACAGTTGCCTAACCAGTTACTAGAGCCTGGGACATTTTTCTGATTTCCAGCACCTCGTTAGCAATAAGGGCTACATTGGGCTCCAAGAAACCCCTGCTGCAGACTAAGAACTACAGCTGGGGTCCCGAAATAGCGCTCATGTAAAGTCTTCAAAAAAATTTAATTTAAACTTACAAATAATGTACTCATTCAATTCCACAGAACTCCATGGGGAAAAAAAGACCTACATACCAATGTACATGTTAGCTCTTTCTGAAGGCTATTACAGGAATGTGGGGTGTTGAACAGCAGCTAACACTGCAGAGTTGCAAGAACACAGAAAATGATTTAGTTGACAGTTCTTTAACAAAAATAAGACAAATTCTGAGAAAGTAAAGTCAGTGGTACAGAGTTTCTATTTTGTTGTTGTTGTTGTTTTTGAATGAAAACATTTTCTGGTTGGTTCAGACACATGCCTGTAAGGTTATAAGTCTGTCTTCCACTGGTGATAAGGAATCTCCTTAAAAAAGGCATAGAGAAGAAAACTGCTTTGTATTCTGTGATGCATCTATTAATTTTCCAGTGAAATATATACCTGCATAAGCAGGCAAGATTGCTCACATTCAATGTTTAACTGTACACTGGAGCACACCTGGTTTATGCCTGCAAAGTATGTACCCAATTTAAAAATTGTATGCAGTCTACGAAAGACTTCCTTTACAGCTTCACCCAAGTTCACTACAGTTCCTCAAATTTGATTGATATATTCATTTTATTTCCTTAGAAATGTGCACCTTAAAGTCTTAGTGCAAGAAAATGTCTGACAAAAATTCTAAACAGAGTATCACTTTCTTCCAGAAACAAACCACAGACTTTAGAAGTAGGAATATCTTTAAAAATAAACAAAAATTTGTAACAAAAACATGTAGTAACAAATGGATCACCTCAATTCTCTATCAGTAACTTTGAAAATAAAGAGTTTTGAAAATATCTGTTTGTCACGTTAGATTCAGACTTATTTTCCTGAATATTCCTGTGTAGGTAAGCCTTCACTCCAGGGAAGAGATACTCTTGGAGTGAAAGCTGCTCATAGATTTTAGTATATGATGAAGAGATACCAGATGTTGCCATAGTTATTAAATATAAGCTATAGATAGACTAGGAAAAAACCCTGTCTCTGCTCATTCAGCACAACAGTGATTGAATGAGGAAAAATTTATAGCAAAATCTTTTCCATTCAAACAAAATGTTATTCATAGCATTTTGGTATCACATGCTGATTTTTCTAGGAAAGCAATATACATGAAGAGAAAAGTCAGACCTACCTTTCAGAAAAAATATGATTTTTCCTATGCCAGCCATTAATACTTTCATTCTTCTCTTCCCTCCCCTCAAATTTTTACTTCTTTAGCTTAACATTTTTTACCATAAAAAATTAATTATAAAACATTCTAGTCATAGCTTTGTCCTGTATGAAAGAATACTGTATTTAAACATTCTGATTTTTTATTTGTATGTTGCAAAGCTGTGTTTAATAGTACGACTATTTTATGAAGAACTCTGATTCCTTCTGAGAGCATTTGCTGTGCACTGCTGAGCTAATGAAAGAAGCCTTGTGCTTCCAGAATCACCAAGGCAGTATTTCCTGACGCAAAAATGAAACTGCTGGCTGCGCAGCCTGCTTAAAACTCAGGCTACTTTAGATGTTTGATGGTGATGCAGAGGCCTAGTTTCAGGGTTTTTTTTAATCATTTTGTGTGTAAAATAGATACACAGTCATATGTTTCAGCTCAATCAATACACTTGCCTAGGTGACTGTCATGTATCTGAATGCATCCATTTAATACTTACAGGTCTTTGGTCATCACTGACTATGAATAAACTGAGGAGTACAGTTGATGTTTCATGTATTCTTTGTACTCAATTTATATTTAAATATATAAACCAAAACTTTAAAAATCTCACTCTGGCTACAGGCGTTGACCTTTCCGACGCTCTAGCTACAAGCAGCAGGCCTTCCTGGGCGCTCCTCCCAAACACGACGAAAGGCAGGCAGCGTCTTTCACATGACAGAGGACTTCGGCAGGTGCAAAAGCACCCAAGCTTAGTGACGGCATTTCATACTGTATTTTACTGTATTTCTCTGGAGTAAGACCAAGCCTCAGAAAACAGGGGAAAGATGTTCTTTATATAGCACATGGATTACATGTGAGGGTAACCTGGAACCTGCCTTTTCTCTCAAGTGATTTGTAGTCAGAAGGGGATGTTAATAATAATAATCAAAAGGAAGACAGAGGATCAATATCTTATTTTTTTTGGAAAAACTAACTGTGGGTCTGTAGTAATACTACTACCCAGGGCTGAAAAGAACACAGATGTTATTTCCAGAGATTTTGTCTTGATTATACCAACGAAGCTTCTAATAGCTTGTCACATGATTATCACATGCACTTACACACAGCACTATTCGGAAGCATAACAGTATTTTAAAAGTATTTAAAAAAATACTAAGTTGTGAACACAGTTCAGACTGGTTAAAAATACTGAGCAGCAGATGGCAGACTTGCAGCTTCATATATACTTTCATTTGCTAAACATTGTGATTTAATTTTTTCAGTTTTATATTTCCACCTTATTTGCAGGTTGTTCATTAGTTGGATGTACTAAAATGTACTACTGGTTATATTTTATCTTATTATTTATCTTATTTTATCTTCTGTACAATACTACTGTACAATAAAAGTCCTGTTGTTTAGAGTCCTCGTTTTATCTTTTTTGAAAACAACATGATTTCCCTATTCTGACTATAAAACCTAACGTGATTACTTCCTTCTGTATTAAAGGCAGAGATGAGCTAGCTTGTTTGATAAGAATCTATATGAAACAGATAATTTTTTTCCTTTCATATCTCTATTCCCTCCTCCACAATTTTAGACTCAAGATGAGTTTTTAAATCAAACTAGCTAAATCAATATAAACTTTTGGGGAAAACACAGGAATAGTATGCCCCATCTTGCTACTTAAAATAAATTACATCCCTTTTAATATTTATGGGTTTTAGATCCGCACATTTAGAGAATAATAAACACATAATACAAATATACAACCACATATACTACAAATAACACAAATCATTTATCATCAAGCTTGAATCCCCTCAATTTGAATGGAAATGCAGTCATATTCATATTTAGGAATTTTCTCAAAATGGTCATAAAAATACACTGTAAAATTCACATTATGATGCACATTAAAATCTCCATTCAGTAGGCCAGGGAAGTAATTTATCTCAAATGCAAATCCAAAGTTTATATGCTATGAGATACAGAAGTGTCAAAACTGAAGAAAACTGGAGTGTTTCACACTCTCTGGACACGGCTAAATTACAACTCTGTGCACGATCCACGCACTGCAAGCTTGTCGTATCTCCTGCCACAGATCAATGCACGCCACAACTACTTGAGCCGTGCCTTACTTCCCAGCAGAACACAGCGGTGGGACAACTGCCCAATTAACACCAGCGAAAGGAAACAACTCCGCTTCCCTTTAAATAACGAGTTGGGAACATTTGGTCCCTCTCAGGAGGGCAGTCTCCTCTTAAAGCACCGTTCCCTGGTTGAATCTTCCTTTTCATTCCTGATCTGGAGTCATCTAAAACCAGCTAGCTGGGAAGCAGGTCCCCGGACTAATTCCCACCATACATACATACCTAACTGCCTCGCCAAACACAGCCAGTTGCTCTCCCAGGTCCTTAAAGAGTCCATATGTGCTGTCACGTGGACTTAAACTGCAAATTCAGGCCTGGGCAAATGGCCTGATCTGCAGTGTTTTTTTCATCGAGATTGGAGGGAAAGCTTCACTACGCTGGTGGATAAAGCATAGCTGTTAATTTCTAGGGCTAATTTATGTGACATATTTGAACAGTATTCTTCACACCTCAGGAGGACATAGAGCTAATTATAGCTTTTATTCATGTTGTTAACAAAGTCACCATCAATATTACATCAGAAAGTTCAACTGTGCTCATACGCAATAAATATAAATATATGCAATAAATATAAAGCAAGTCTTTAGATTTGTTTGCTTTTTTTCCCTCATCTTCCCTCCTCCCTTCTCCTATATGCAATTTTATCCTAAGACAGGATTGAATTCACCAGATATTCTGCAGGGAAAAAAAAGGAAGTTGTGGCACTGCAGTCTCTCTTCATTTCTTCCTGGGCCTTGACCAGGCAGGTACTTGTTCTGTGTGCTCTGATTAGCAACTAAGTGCAAAAATAAGATGCATATTCCACGTGCTTAGCTGTGAATCTACACAATTTAAAATTGTGCCCACATTTAGGTCAGAGGAACACCCTTCTTACATGAGTGACAGCAGTTACCTCTCAGAACTGTTTCAGTTCACATTCAGAAAGCTTTCGTTCTCCTGAATAAAAGCCCCTTTTTGGCGAGTTTGCATGAAAATGCTCTCTAGGTACCAGAGAGCAGCAGGCAGAGGGAGAAAAGGCACAAGCTGAGAGGTAGCACGTGAAAATCTCCCGAGTATGGATCCAGAAACCAGTGGTCCCGGTGAACCCACAAGAACTGATACGCTCAGAATACCAGGGGTCGGCCAGACCTGTACGAGGCCCCCAGCGCACACCAGCGTCCTCAGCGGGTTGGGTAACCCGCACCACATCCAAGAAGGCAGTAGCTGCTATATGCAGATAAAGACTACAGGATTATGTATATTCCTAATGAAATAAGAGACCCCCTGAGGGACTTCTGTGAACACCTTCCTCAGAGCCACTGGCATGCCAGTATGACTCTGTCTTTCTGAATCAACAGCTGGGCAGATGAAGATACAGGCGAAGAACACCAGCTCCCAGCTGCTGCTCCAGCCCAGTAACAACGAGCGAGCAAGCGAGCATGTGAACTGCGCGAGGGACTAAGTGAACACAACGGGTGAATAGTTATCTGCTGTTCATAGGGGGTCCATTCTATTTTTAATTAATAACCTTTCCAAAAGCTCAGATATAGGAACACTTATCGCAGGTAATAATTAACTATGTGTCAACTGATCCAATGCCAAGTTCCTGTGTGAGCTCTCCGTCTACAGTAAACATGAAATGATTCAAGATCTCTCTCAGTACCTCTTTGATATTTACCTCACAGTAACTTGTTCCTAGGTCTGACCCCTATGGTTCTACAAGAATAAACTAGCAGAGAATGATCTAAAGCTTCAAGAATAAACTACAAAACTAAAGATTTTTTTCCCCTCCCTTTAGCAATGCTTTCAATATATAGCTCACATGACAAAAGCAACATGTGAGAAGTGTTCTTCCTTTCCCTTCAGGGACCATACATGTCCCTTACGATATCCTTTCAGGAATTATACATTCTGTAAAAACCTTTATTCAAGCCGCTAATATTACATACTGACTAATTACACTGCAGAGCTAGTCAGCTGTTATGCCAAAGCAGTAAAGAGGTCTCTACAGTTCTGCAAGGCAGCTCAAGTTCCATGCGAAGGTGCTCACTTTATGCAAGTTCTCGTTTCCACAAACTTGCTCTTTGGACAGGCAGAACACATCTATGTCAAGATGGGATGAGATGTCTCTTAAGACAGCTCTTTCAGATCTGTGTCATCTCCCTGATACAAGTGAAGAACAACATTAAATAATCCTGCCTTAGGTAAAACTGCATATAAGAGAAGGGAGGAGGGAAGATGAGCGCAAAAAAGCAATTTGACACAACCAAAAAGAAATCCAAGATTTTCTATCTTTTCTTGTTGTTAAATAGGCAGGGAGGATTCAGATTTTTTTTTTTTGATTATTTTTAGGTCATCTCTCTCTACTTGCTATTTCCCTGTCTCAAAGTAAAACAAAAAGAAACCATTAGGCCCACTTGGTGGTTCCTCAAACATCTGTGGAATGTGTTCAGATATTTTTTTCTTTAACATCCATAGCCCTACCTTAGTGAACATCTTATTATGAACTTCACAAATGTATTCTTCTTAGAGGAGGAGAAGCAGGCAAATGAGGGGAAACCAAATTTTCTTTCTGACTTCATTTGATTTGGACACATTGAAGTTATCTAGAAATCCTGACAAAGCCTATTTCTTTTCTGTACTAAAACAGAACTAGACCAACAGTTTCATCTGCTGCAACATCTCAGAGCCTACATCAAACACTCTCAAAGCTTGTTAAGTGAAGTTTTACATTAACTTGACTTTTTTTTCCTGTGCTTTTTGATGGCAAAGATAAAAGTGGGAGCAATCACCTTGGTCAAGCCCTGCACTGAATTTCTGGGCTATCGCATACTATCTACAATCCACCTTGAGTTAACAGAACAGCACAATGCAGCGTACTTGGTGAAGAATGTGAAGTATGCACGTTCTGCTTGACCATTTGAAGAGAAAGCGCCTCTGCTCCCTTTATTCCCAAAGACTAGTATGAAGACAGAGCACCTAGTGTAATTTCTAGGAGCACGCCAGGCACAGCATTGTCATTCCAAAAACCCAATCGTAATTTTTTCCTTGAGGCTTTTTCCTGTAACATATCACCAGTTTTCCTGTAACATACCACCTGTCACCAATACCAGAGATTGACAGAGTTTTAAACCAAAGCATAGTGCCATCTACCATGCAGTATTAGTCACCCTGAAAATAAACAGATTTTTGCTGATTAACACAGACACCCAAAGGCATTCTGCTATAAATCCTAAAACTCAAAATTACATAAATTTTCTTGAACGAGATAAAGGTGATTTCTGTTAATCATTTTAATGTGCCACATTCAAAATATCTATTTACAATACATGTTTTTTTTTAAGTGACAATAAAATTCACAGGGGAATATATACATTTATTAAAAGCTACTCTCAGCAGACACAGTGGAAAGCTTACAAAGTGCTCCTTTAACTTTGAGTTTATTTTGAAAGCAAATTATTTCTAAACACAGAAAGAACAGAGTTTATAGCACTAGCCAGAGTTTCCATGCCAAAGTTTAAAAGAAAAACTTGGCAGCCTTTCTTGTAGCATTTCCATCTAAACAGGCATCCATACCACAGCGACTTGTAAAAACATGATCACAAAGGGCTTTCTCAGTTCTAGAAATATTCTAAATCTTTGAAAGAACTCCTAATCCCCTCTAAAAACACTGTTCAGAAACAGCAAAACTAATGAGTCTGTAGCATTTTAGAAGTGTAAAGTCTGAGGTACTGGGATATTGATAAAATATTTAAATATAGTCACTTCTTTAAATCAAAGCTTTATAGTAGATACAGGTTTGAATTATTTCACACCTACTATAAAACACTGGCCTTATTAACTGTCATGGATGAACCTGACGATTAGTGAATTCCATTTATTCTAGATATCTGTGGGCAGGGGGAGATAATCAAAATGCAATGAAGGAATTCTACTCAAGATAATCCCCTGTATGTTGGGAAAGTGAAGACCTAAAAACCAAGAGAAACTGCAATACACATTCTTTTTATAAGGATGTGGGTAGGTCACTGCATCTGAAAACTAAAAATACCAAAACCTGACTGAAAGCAGTCAGTAAACAATTTTGCATACACAAAACAAAACAGCAACAGCTAAGTAGTCTAGACTTAAGTGGCCTGATCCTACTGCCCTTACTCATCCTGGTAGCTCATTACTTATTTGAAAAGGATTGGGCTCAACCCTACAGGAGACGACAAAGCTGTGTTCAGGCTCTGGCCTCTGTGACTCAGCTTGTGAGATTGCTGTAAAGATCATAGAAAGCAGTGGAGTGACCCAGATACTTAGAAACCAATTACATACCATCTACAATGGATATGCTGACTCCATAAAAATAATATTTCACTCCCTAAAGGCAGACCAACAAGAATCTTAAGCAAACGAAGAATGTTTTATATAAAGTCTTAAAGAAACACAAGAATGAAAAATAAGAGTTGCAATTAGGAAATAAATTCAATTACTCTTCAACTTTCCACACAGACTTTAAAAATGATAAAACAAGCAAAACGCTTTTTTTCTCTTTCTAAAAAGGCTGGAATCTTAGAATGACTAAAAATGATAAATTACTTATTCAAACAACTATATATGTTGGAATACCTGCTTTGGCTCTAACAAAGGTCCAGGCACAAAAACATTAGATTTTTCAATGAAATTTACTAAGGAGAGCAAAAAAAAAATGTGTGAACTGAAAAAAATAAGCAGTCTATTTAAACATAGCACATTTACAAAAGTGAAAAACCTTTAAGGTTAAAAACCTAAAAATTATCACTGTGTACATAGAAATGAATAAGGTGGGTGAGTTGTAACTCCAGAAACAACGCTTTAAAATTCCGTCATCTGAAAGCCTGAACAAATTAAAACTAACAGAGATCACCATTACATTTTTATAGAAATATTACAGATTGCATGCTTGCTTTAATAAGTAATAAAAAAAGAATATAAAGTGTGAAATCATTCTGCACAAAATCAAAGTTTTTATAGATGTTTTCATAAGTGTTCTTTTTAAAATACTATTATTAGACTAACCTAACTGTCAAAGGAAGGTGGTCTTACATGCAGCTGAAATTTGTGTTGCATACTATACCACAACAGATGCGACGCTCTTTCTCGCTTAGCTGTATAGCAGTAAACCAAGAAAAGGCTAAATAAAACATCACTGTGTACAGTAGGGTTTGGGTTATTGTTTTTTTTTACCTTTATTGAAGAAGCTGCATAGAGCATATCTTCAAGACTGAAATGGCAACACTGGTTAAGGTATTCCTGGCAAAATTCTTGAATCAACTGTAGATTGTACAGGCTGTCAGCCAAAGACATCGTCTCTTTCAAACAAATATCTAGAAAGGAAGAAGAGAAGCAAAGATTACGTATAGTTACAGATCTGAAAAGAAGTGCTTTTCACATAACAACTGCTAAGCATTTTCATGATAAATTCAATTTAAATTTAATTTCAATTATTTTTTTTAAATTTAACAGGAGACTTATTTTTCTATTTCAGAAACATAATAAATGACAACACATTATATTTTATCTTAACACAGTTTTACATCTTTAGACATTTTTCTAAACATAAATGAGTTTCATTTTTCACTATAGACAACTGCTCTGATTTTTTTCTGCTTTGCCTTTTGTGAAAATAGAGGTTATGCTTCAAGTCCTGCTGTTTTCAGATAGTGAAAAATTTTATTTAATCAATAATAGACATTTTTCCAATTAGATTTTCTATACTCAAGTGACAATAGGAAATGTATCCTTTTTCACAAAACTCCCCAGATATGCTAATTCCTTCTCTTTGCACAGGGACCTGAGAGCACATTTTAATGCTATTAACTCTGGATCCTCCCACAAAAGAAGCATCAGTTAAGTCTTATGTATTCAGTTTTGTGTATTCAGATGTTTGATATGAATTTTTACAAGGATCAGAAGCCTCTGACATATTAATATTACCTCTCTATGTTTGAAAGTGCTATTTAAAGACAATGGAGCAGCAGCAGTGAATGGACTAGTGTGGTACAGTATCCTCTGAATACTACTTATGGCCAAGCAACCTTCTGTTCTCTTTTTATAGATGCTTTTTGGATGATTAAATAGCAGTAATAACTTCCTAGAAAGAAGGCAGTCCTTATAAAAAGAGGAACTGAAGAAAGAAAAGAAAATAAATACACTTCCAGAGCAAGCATTAGATTTTATTCCTAAAGCAACAGTGTATGACAGAGCCCAGCATCACAATTTTAAAGTGTTCAGAGTAGACAACTTTCTCCAGACAAGGAATCTACTTTGATGCTATCATGATAAAGATCCCCATACTGAAGGATTCATAAATTTCCCATCACCTCAGCCCCACAGTACAAGTAGTATGGAAAAAAAAAATCTTTGACTTAACTGACAGAAATGAGATTAAATTTAACAGTACAAAATGCCAAGTCATGCATTTGGATCCAATAAAATTCTAATGTGATTTACCAGTTGAAAGTGATATAGAGTAGGAAGGTATTGTGTATTAGCCAATGTCAAGATGTTTATGAGCTTTCAGCATCATGTAGCTATAAAGAAAGCAACCACGATGCCAAAATGTATCAGGAAATGTATTTCCAGTAGTGACAGGGAAGTACTGTACAAGTCTGGATTTCTGTGTACAATTATGACCATCCATATTCAAGAAAGATTAACTGAAACTGGAATAGTTGCAGAGGAAGACTATTGAGGATGATGAGAATGGAAATCCACTTCAGAAGGGGAGACTGAAAAGCCTTGGTTCAGCCAGCCTTGGCAAAACAGAAGAAAGAAATTATATAAAAAACGCAGACATCAGATTAGGAGAAGCTATTCCACCCAAAGGGCACTACTGGAAGAATAACAAATGCACGTAGACAGGCTCCAAGTATGTTTTGGTAGTAAACAAGAATAAGATTATAACCAGGTAAGAAGTGGAGCTCTGCAACAGTCTAAGTGTATAGACTTAGAAATGCTAGACAGCTTTAAGATGGAACATGGTAAATTCATGAAAGAGATTAAACAAGTTTGAACAACAGCAAATTTCTGGACTCGCTGAGATAGGAAGCCTTTTCTAGTCCTACACTCCTAGAAGAAAACCTAAATTTGAAAGTTAAAGTCTTGATGAGAAGTGACCATCTATTTCAGACTACAGAAAATTCTGGATTCATGGTACTTTTGGTTTGTTAATGCATTTTTAAGCGCTTTTGCACATGTATTTTTGTTAGCTCCCTTCCTCAGTTCCAATACAGAATAAGTTCTCAGTGAAATTTAACACACACCAAAAATGATATTGTTAAATACAGTGAAGGCAGGCAAAGTCTTTTATAGTGCTCCTAGTTGCTCCAGAGTTATCTTTGAATTTACTCCTGAGACAACAACATTCATGCACGTTTGCACATCTTTAGGGAAGATGATGTCAGGACACCTGAACAAAAACATCAGAGCTAAAGTTTCACAGATGACATGGGCCTTGTCGTCATGTTTCACTGTGCTGAAAATCAGATGCTGGAGGAGTCTCTTGGTAAGTACATATGTGGCCCTGCAAAATATATACAAGATCCTTTGGGCATTCCATATTTCCACTCATGCTAAAACAGCAAGAAGGAATTAGGTGCTACCCCAGATTCAATACAATCCAAGTTTTAACTCTTCTCTAATGAGATACAATAGTATATATTTGGCTGCAACATTTACGTAAATTGAAAGTTGTATTTTTCAGATTCACAGGCCGAAGAACAGTGAATGCATGCAGTTTTAGCGTCTTTCATTTTCAATGCCTACTGTGCTGGAAACTTCCTATAAAGTGGTTGTGCATATGAATTTCAGATTTCAGTCCTTTGCAAGCTTTATCCCCTTGTTCGTATTCCTGGATTTCTCAGGATGCTTCTGTATAAGTGTTCCCACGACATCAAAGGTATCATGGACAGAACATAGGCAGAAAATGATGGGTGTTAGCTGCCAAGACATTTTACAAGTACATGAGGCTCACAGTTGCCAGGAGGAAGATATGACTTTAACCAGGCCACAGAGCAAAAGAACAAGATGAAGCTGCTCTTCGTCCCAACCGATTACTATATAGAACCACATGATACCAATATGTTCTACACTCTATATTTTTGTTTTCTCTATAAATGATATAGTTAAATATCAAGTGAATTAAAAGCCCAGAACACAGAGCAACTATTTACCATGCAGCACAGCTGTACAGCACTAGACTACCTGTAAGAAAAAGAAGTGACCCTTCTGTGTTTTACATTTGTAACCACTCAGATTCACAAGAAAGCATTTATGTGGCTTCAAGAATCTGAGTCTTCCAGAAGGTGTCAAGCTATATAGCCTGAAGGCAAATGTGCTGCCAAATGAGAATACACAGACAGATCTATCATGAAATTCCTTTATACATTTATATTACTGTGGTAACATAAGAGTAAACAAAACATAGAAGGACACCTTGGTTCCTTTTATTCAAAGGTAAAATAAATAGGCACAAAGTTAATATTAAACCCCTCACCACCACACTCAAATTATACCTCCTGTGTATTGTATCTTAGCATCCTCTTCTACATGGATATCAAATAAAGACATTTCACCTTTTATAGACGTCTGTTTACAAGACATGCAAGACACATACCCTCCAGTTTAATGATATCTGGACAGTAGAAGTGGATCAGGGCCGCTAAAGCACAGCCGTCTGTACCATCTTTCAGCAGATTTTCTACCAATGGAATGCAGGGCAGCTGCTTAAGCAATGTTTGCTCCTTCCTATAACGAGCCTATAATATAGAAAACAAGAGATTAAAAGAGACAGAGGCTCCGAAACACGAAGAGATTTGTACTGTAGGCTTTGTGCTCCATTAGCAAAAAGGCAGTATTCAGTAAATAGCTGACTACTCTTTGGTAATTTCTTAAAACTGTTTACATTTTGCCCCATTTTGAATGGTGTAAATAATCTAAGAGGAAAGAAGCCTACATGCTAATATTGAGGCTTCCTTCAAAACTACCAAAAATTGATGACCTCTGTATAACATGCTAATTTAAATCACATCTTATAATTTATTTTACATTCAACATTCATTGTTATACAATCAAAAATGATCTGTGTGTAAACACAATAAGACAAATCCTTAGCTAGTCTAACTTCTGTTTACTGACAGGTCAAATGACTTCACGAAGTTAAAACACCTGAGAATCTAGCCCAAAAACTCATTCATATAACTGGTCTAATGGCAGATTCAGAAACAAGGAAATCTGCATTTGATCAACTCCATTTTTATTACTAGTGCGCATCACTAAACAGTCATAAATGTAGAGAAGCATTAATGGTCCCAACTGCTATGGCAAACAAACAAAAAGCCCAGTTACAAAAAGGAAACATTTTGAAAAGCAACTCCCTGTACAATATATGGATATCATTATTTCAGAATACCAAGATAGCATACATCTGCAATGTATATATTTTCATGCTTTTTGGGGGGCAGGAGGCTTACTTAAAAAGTCATTCATTATTCTTATCATCTCTTTTCACTGCTTCCTAGGAAAACAAATGAAGGTGAAAGACTGACACAGATTTTAATTTGTTAACATTATTTATTGAGACTTTTTTTTTTTAAACTGGTACTGAAGGATTACTTTTCATTTCTCAGAACTAGTTATGATGCCAAGAATGTTTATTTAATTTTACACTATTTTTATTCGATACACATTAAATTGGCACGCTCACTGTAGGGACCCTGAAAACTCTTCCACATCACATTAAGGGGTATGGGACACTACAGACTACATGCTAATGGGATGTACTCCAAAGCTGGAGCAAACTTCTTATCTCCTGCCCTGTTCTCTTGGTTGTGCTGGAGCGGTTGCTGATGGGGCTGCACGGTGAGTAAAACCAGTGATCCAGCTGAAACGTCTCTCTCCTCTCCTCTCTCCTTTGTTTCTGTAGCAAAGGAGTAGGCAGGGCTGGAGGTTTTATGGGTGGGGTGGGAACTGTTAAAGCCAGCTTTGCTGGCAAGAGAGTCTGTGGAACCACAGACTAACCCTGAAGGCTATATTTCCCGTCACTAGATTTGTGCTAAGAAACAGATGGGATTATCTTTAGTGCACGTCAGCCTCCTCTAACTGGCCCAAGAAGCATAAATCTAGCCTGGCAATAACAGACGCACCAGTTCTAGAAAAATAAAGTGCTCGTATTTAGGCCGTACTTTGCCATATTAATATTTGAAAAACCCGAGAGCTAGCCTTTGCTTCACACTTGAAATGTACTGATATTTAGGTGTGAGAAGTATGTCGCATAAACATAAAAACGCCCTTTTTGCATGCTATGGTAAAGATCCACTAATGCCAAACAACAACAAGTTTGTGTTTCACGCCTCATTACTATTTTCCCCATAGCAGTAACATCTCCTCTTAACTCTCATGAAAGAGACCAACTCCACTTGCAGTTAAAGTTTTTTCCTTTTTTACTTTATGGCAAGCTAATGACCCACTATGATGAAAATCTGTTAAGTTATAAATATCATGCTAATATGTCCCTGTACTTCCCCCAGGAAAGTTACTGAAAATAAGTATACGAAATATTGTTATTTGATTATGAAATAATGATAGAAGATACAGGATACAGATGGACTCTAAAATTATGGTCCAACAAGTCCTGTGTATTTTATATATTCTTTTAAATAAAGTCTTTTTAAAAATAATTTTGAGTATTCAAAAATATGATAACACAATTGTCTTGCATAGTAAATTCTGTGAAAAGACCTACTGTCACTTTAATGATGCCTTAAACTCCCATATGAACAGTGCCCACAGACTCTGGAAATTGTGTCAAATCATTAAAGTGGACCTAGGAGGAGGATTTAATTTATTTTAGAGACTATACCAAACACATTACTTCAGGAAAAATGAAGTTATATAATCTGATATGCTAGGTTCATTAAGGTATAACAGGCATGTTTCAATTTGTTTGAAAAGATAAGAAGAAATTATACTTAAAAATAAAAGACATTGGTAATTGCACTGGTGATTTTTAATAAACTTCCATTTGAAGAAACTCTTCTAATCAGTTGCAACGTATGCTAATGAATATGGATGCAATAATGCAAAAGAACCTGTAAATTTAGTACAATGCTACAGTGCTAATTTAAACATCAGTGCTAAGAGAGGCATCTTGTTTCTAAGATCCTATTGAAGCCGGCTTAAGTTAGCAGCTTCAAGTTTATTCCACTTGCAGAAGCCTAGGTAGAGCCAAGACACTAGCACATAAACAAGGTCAGCTCAAAAAGAATTACCAGCACCTCACCTAGGCTGCCCTAAGCGCGAGGGGGTATTCTGGGGTAGTAACGAACGCTCACACGCATTTACCATATAGTAGGCAGCATGCTGCTCATTTCCTCCTCAGAGCAACCAGTGCGGCTGCCCATATGCTCAGGACTGTCTCACCAGCCAACACTTGTGCGACGCAAAGCCAGGAGACCAGGAGACTGAGCTGCTCCAACATCTGGAGTCGCTGCCCTCTTCCCGGAGGAGCAGCGCACTGACCAGGAGCCCCAGGGTTTCGACTGTGTCTCTACTCAACTTGCAAGCTCAAACTAACACAGATCCCACTAGTTCAAGCTGTTTATGGACAATAGGCAGGGCAAATTTGAGTTATAGTCTTTAATATTTCATACCTGAATATAGTTTGAACACAATAGTGGAGACTCACTAGTAAAGGAATACCTTGGGCAAAAATAGAACAAAAACATAGTCTGAAACTGCTCTGAAGCAGTACCCTATTTTGTAGAAACAGAATAAAAGAAAATGAAAATGTGCTTAAACTTCTGTAGCGTAGTGATGACCACAGAGGGTCCATCTTTTGCATTAGTCCATCCATTTAATTGTGCTAAGTATCTTAATTCCAAAACAAAATTAAAGGATTTTACTTTAAAGAACAGCATATTCTGTGTGAAAATATATGGCAATTGTAATAAAGATCATTATAGAAATTGTCTATATAGCATAAACTATTATAACTTTGAACACTGATTGTCAGAACTTTTTAATGTAATTTTTTAGACATCAGGTCATTGCTGGTTTTGCCTACATGTTGTCAACCATGCAATTGCTTTGTTATTTTTAATTCTCTTTGCAATGTATGAACAATCTTTTACTAGTTAAGACACAGCTATGTGAGGGACTGCTAGATCAGTTATTTGATGGTCCTTAGCTCAAAGATAAATCAGAAACAGTTCTTTGGAATTCAGATCAACACTATGCAGTTCTGCATACCTAAACAGCTGCAAATTTTGTTCTCAATCAAACTGTGTGTGTCTGTTCATGACAAAATGCTATCCACATTGCAAAAACTGTTGTGGAGTAAGCAAGCTGAATGTATTTTAGGGGCAAGTTACAGTACAATAGAGGAAAGTAACTATAATCCCAAGGAGACACATCACAGAGAAAAACTTTAATATTATTATTATTATAGACCTGAACAGCTCCTTTTTATTGCTTTTAATCAAAGCAAAAGACTACAGTTTTGGTCATTTTTGTGCGGGGAGAAATTTTAAATTTAATATTATATAATTATTAACAGCAATCCTAAGTAGCTGCTACCAGCTGGAAAAATTAGAGAATCCAAGACTAATGCCATGATGATTGCATATTCTTTCAAAAAGTCCCAAAATTTCAGATTCCATGTAGCACTGACAAATCAAAAATTGTTTCAACAAGTCTCTTAAAAAGAGAGTCAATATCAAATACCATATATTTACTGGAAGCCTATGAGAAAGTATTTTACAAGAAAAATGATAATTTGACATGAACTAAGATGACACAGCACTCTCTTACAAGGAAAAAAAAAAGAAAAAAGATACCTTTACTGTTTAAAAGGTAATTCCTAATCCAGCATCATACTTTACGTTTATTTTGCACAGATTACCTTGTAAAACAGGATTCTGTACTATGCGCACCTTTGAACAGCAATCTCTTATAAAATTATCTTGTATAGATAAATGAAATGAATGATTACACCAGCATGACATGGACAAAGCCATTCCCAAAATAAGCTACTTTGATTAAAGTGAAGCAGTTGGGCAAACTTACAGGAACCAGTTTCCAAAACCATTTGGTAGGAGACTTCAGAGGAAGCAGTAGAAAAAAAAAAGAATAAGCAAAAAGCAAAGAAAAAAAAAAAAGGAACAATTTATCAGATTTCATAAATTACTTTCACAAAGCAATTTTCTTTAATAGTCTCAGTTTTGTACAACAGTGAATTATAATTTCATGGTAAACATTAGTGCAATGTAACCTTTACGTATTGTACTAATTAGCAGAACTAATACTGGAAAAATAAGTATCTGCAGTCTTTGTAGTTCAACTTTATAATTTTCCCACATGAACAAAGATTTTCAGATCAATGCAGTTTTATTTAATGCTTTCACACATCTAATTGTACCCTAAATGTGCAATCCATTTGACAACTGAAGAATTCATTTGAGACTTGAAGTCATGTTATCGCAAGTATCAAAATGAACTCTCACAGCATGTATGATGAAGCAGGAAAGCCAAAGCAATGAACAAACGGTATAAACACACTTTAATACAATACAACCAATTCCAGTGGAGTTTGCATTAGTTACTTCAAAGTCAAACAGTTATGTTTCTAATGTTCAACAATACTTTTAAACAGACATATGACAGTTCCCAGAACAATGAGAGATGCAGGCAGTTATATTCTTGCAATGACAAATCACATTAGCATCAGCTACATGATGTGCAATGACCTGAAATGTAGATGGAGTTTTCTTTTGGCTGCTAGCAGAGAAATGATCAGACCTGCTACATACAATTCTAAACTGATATGTTACCAAAAATTACATAATAAAATTACTAAAAAAAATTAGTTTTACAAATATAAAATTTAATCTAAAAGTTTAATCCTAAGAATACTGAAGTCAGTGGATTTTTTTTTAACTCTATACGCTAGGGTGGCATAATACTTTTACTACTCAGGAAAAAAACCCATTGTGTGGTATTACATATACATGCAGAAAACCTCACCATTTTATTCTATTAATTTAATTATACAAATTAAAATATTAAAAACAATAATAAGAGCAGAGGAAAAATATTTTGTTTTATGAAGAGAGAAATATTCTGTGGAAATGGTAAAAAAAGTAGTTTTAAACTCAAAGTGCTATGGAAGCTTGTTATTTTACATAGTTGTTATAGAACATTGCACTTTAAAAAAAGTTTAAAAATAACTGAACAAATGAAACAAAGCTTTTTATTTAAAAAAGTTATTGTACAGGAAAGGGTGTGCATTAGCAACAGGACTATTCTCAACATCCTTCCCCTCCATTGGACTGGGCTACTATAGTGGAGAATTCCCAAACCGCTTTGAAGAAGTGAACTACGAGGTGCATATTAACGTGGGGCTCTAGATATTCCCTGTCAAATTAAAGCACTTTTCGTAGGGCTCAGTTTCTCTTCTCCTCATTGAATTCTTGTCAATGCACGGGAAAGCACAGGAATTTGAAAAACAATGATTTTTAACTGTAATCGGGAGTTCTAAACCATATTATAAAGCAGAGTTTTACATAAATGGCCCAAGATCAGATTTGGGCTGGCTATCATTTTACATGACACCGATAGGAACATTTTTATTTGATGTAGCAAGTTGAAATGTACTTCAGCCTTCCTCTTATCAGACCAGTCTGCACCAAAAAGATCTATCGCTATCTACTAAAGATAGACCGAAGACCTGCTCTTCAGAAAAACCTCCCCACATTTGTTTCAGTTCCAGAGATCAGCCCTGCCTAAAGGTACAAACTGAACTCAGAACTAGCAGCCTGATATGTATTTTCATTTGTCCACTCGGCTGAAACAACCGCTAAGCCGACAATCAGCATTCTTCGAGAGGCTGAAAGGCTAAAGATAATCACTTTTAAATTTGGATAGACTATAACATTTATAAACAGATTTCAGCACACCCTTTGTAAAGACAGTTTAAGAAAAGGATAAAGAAAAGCTGAAATCTCTCATACAACATAACAGGAGCCCAATGGCTGTGCAATTAGCATTAGCCTCCCAAAGGCTAAAGAATTACAGTCCCTCGGGTGGAGGGTTTACAGGTTTACAAAAAGGTTCTTTAATCTCCTTTGACAAAAAAATTTTCAATATGATTCTATTACAAATTTAACCCAGCATAAATTCATCCTGGTACCAAAAACTGGTGGCCATGCCCTTCATTAAATACTTGTTTCTGCCCTCTCCCTTGCACTGTCATTAGTATTCATGCAGCTGTGCTTTAACTGGATCAGGAAGCTGATCCTGCTGCAAACTTTTTCTTCCCCCAGTTCGCTTTTGATAGCAGTACGGACTTATGCCACATTAAATTGATTGTGGAACTATGGCATTAGTGTTTTACCTTCACACACAACGTTGCATTGTTTAAACTAATTAAAAAAATGTTTAAAGAGTTCAGTCCTTCTGATGAATATTCTTACATTTGTTTCTCAGGTGGGATTTGCATTGATTTGGCTCAAAAGCACTAAGAATGATTCAGTCTAAATCACAAAAGCAGGGGAAAAACAACAGAATTTCACGAAAGCTTCAACTACATCCATCATTAGTTTAATCAGTGCAACTGTACACTTGCTACATATTATTCAACTGAAGCCTGAAAACCAAAGCTAATCACTACAAAACTTGAAATCCTAATTCTGAAAGAAGATGCAGGGACTCTACCAGAAAAAGATGAGGTTAGCACAAATCACCAGCAGATCGAGATACACAGAGGACTACCTGGAGCTAAAAATCATACATAATCCTTCCTCTGTCTTATCTTCTACAGGAAGCTAGCAGCAGAAGAAAGTGAAGGAAAACAAAAGCAATCTCGTAATTGGTTAGTACTGCTCTGTTTCTATCTATCCAAAACCAGATAATAGGTATATCATATCAGTTGCATCATTTGTTAATCTGTGCACATGTTGTTTACAATTTCTAGAAATGCAGAAGCTCGCTATTTATTGCATAAAGGCTCACAGCAGTTTTGCAACAATATAGTATGGCATTAATTTGGCAGCTTTGAGGATTATGCTCAATGCTTTATTTTTTTACAAATAAAATTTATGAATTTATTTATTTGCTGCTTCTTGGCCAGAAACTAAAATTAAAGAAAAGCTTTCCCCAGTCTTTAAGAACGACCTATTCTTCCCATCTTTGTTTGGTAATCTCCCTAAATCAGCACAAGAGACAGTCTTAATTTAAATTTAGTTCAGGTTCAAGACCGCAGCTTAGAAGCTCTGAAACTCAAATGTCCTAAGGTGTCTGGCCAGAGCAGGAGGGAGATCCTACGACTTCTAAAGCTTTCAAATGGAATCGTCACTTTTGACCTTCTAACTGTGTGGGTAACACAGAAAACCTAAATTATAAAACTGATCCCCAACCTGAAAAGGATGGTGGAAGACACAGAAGAGGCACAACAGAATATTCCACTTCTCCTATATGCTAAGTTTTAAAATACAAGTAGAAGTAATTGTTAAAAAGATTATAAAAGCATCTAAGTAAGAAAATGAAGCAATTTATTTCAGGTAGTAAGAATTAAGCTAGAACTGTGGTATAAGCACTAAAACTTATATACATAAACTTCAAAAAATGTAAATGGCCCTACTTTCCAACTGGTAAAAATCAAGATCTCCCAAGTCTGTGTCAGCATTTTTGAAAATTGGAACCACTCATTTACGTGCCTTAATAGAAGTGTAAGTCCTTAACTAATACAGAAGTAGGCTGTTCACTGCTCATTTAGGAAATATTATTTAATTTTCCAGGTAATGGAAAAGTCTGTAATAAGGTTGCTTTGGTTAATTTAAGAACAAAAAAATCTCCTGATATCAAAAACTAAACCCAGGCACAGCAGGGAATGAAAAAAATAGAAGGAAGAAAACTGTACAAATTAGTTAGTACTTTCAGCTCAAATTATACACATATTTCAGCAATAGCAAAATCTGGTACGAGAATATAGCTATGATATTCCACAACTTTGTTGAGACATACTAGGTAGGATCAATGCCATAAAGCAACTGGACATGTCACTGATTATGTGCCATAAAGAAAGAAAGGCATGAATAGACTGAGTATGGAGACAGATATCAGGGTAAAACACTGAAGTCTGAAAATAGATACTAGGAGATACTTGATAGGAGCAACATCATAACAGAAAACTCATGTTAGAAACTCTGAACAACTTGATTAAAAGAAGATCTGTATTGTAGTTTTCTTTGATAATTAGCATTCAGTATGGGCCACAGTTGAGAAACAGTCACTGTATTTAATAAATTTCTAAATCTCAGGTGCTCATATGTGTGCAAGCACCATTAGCATTAGCAAAAATAAATGGAAATCTGGGAAATATTGGGAGGCATATGATAAATCAAGACGGCTGAGATTTTAGTGTAGTGGGTAAGCTATCAGTTAAACAGACCCACGTTTCTCAAAGAAAGAACTGTGATAAAGAAAATCTGAAATAGAAAAAATCTGAAATGAGTTCAAAATATGTTGTTATCCTCCTGCATGTAAAATAAAAAGTGCAGTGATTCAAATTATTTAACACTTAAAATCAGAGCTGACTAATTTAGATACTAGATTTGTTTTCTAGAAGGAGATTCCATTTATCATTGTATTCACTGAAACTTTGGTGTACTACTTATATTTTGATTCATTTTTCCAATTATTTACACCCTCATTTTTCTCATGTACTTGTAAAGTATGATTAACTTTTTAATAGCAATTTTTTTTGCCATAATCCTCCATAAACTCTTAGTGGCAGAAGAGACATCTAGGGGGAAACTGGAGCCTGAGGTTTTGCCCATGCTGAGATTTTAGTTAATGGATAAATACTAATATAACCCCCAGCATGGAATACCTTACTTGACAAAGTAATTTATGTAGCTGAAAGCCACACTGAGGCAAATAATGTTAGATGCGCCTGGGATAACATCTAAAACTCAGTGTATAGAAGGCCTTAGTTACAAAATTTTCCATGACAGGACAACTGTAGCATGATCTTGTTATTTTGGAAAATGCATTTTTACATTGGCCAGCAGAACAGAGCTCTCATTTTATCCTAGATGCCTCCGTAATTCAGATGGAAAAACAACACAAATGCATATAACATTTTAGTGTAAAATTTTTATTCCATTGGGTCCATCTATGGCATCAGCGACAGACTCAAAAATCTTTCAACTACTGATACAAGAGCACTAGGTTATCCTTTTTGTTTGTTTCTTTTTGTTTACTTCAGACATCTTATTCCCATGATTTCCATGTAAAGATAATGAGGTTCTCTTTATTTCTTTGCCATTATTAAACCCAGATACCAATTTTTCATATTAAGATATACGCATCAAGACTTCACTATTTTTGTTGTAAAAAAAATCTCATTTCCTTTTGCTGAGTCACATACTTACTAATTAGCTTTAATCATTCCTTATGTTTAGAAAGAAACCACGAGTACAGGGATATCCATTGCATATCCACGCATTTTGAAGCTGAACATTTAATCTAGCCAGGCTCTTTCAAAGTAACGTTGAAGGGGAGGTTGCTGTTTACAGAACAGACAAGGAAGGGAACTAGGATTACAGTCCTAGGGCAGCTAGGAAGTCTGTTCTACATTCAAGGGCAGGGTTAATATTAGAGGGTACTCCCAGCTCACTACCATTCTCCCAATAATAAGTATATCATAATAGGAAAAGTGATCTCACTCTGAAGCAAGCTACCAAAACATTTTATGTACTCTAGAACTGTTTGCAATCCTTCTGTATTTTGACGGGTATAATACTATTAAATTAACTGAGCTCCATAAGCAAAGGGAAAAAAATCCTGTTAGGAAAGGGTATCAAACAATGTTTTTACCATATATATAATTAAACTTCTAATCAACAAATATCATGATCATAGATAAAGCAGTTCTGCCTATGATGCCACATATAGCTTTATCTCTTTTAAAATATATGGAATTCATACAGTCCTAATGAAAAAAACATGCTTTTCTTTTTCATATTAGATCCAACTGCAGTTTGAATTCATTTGGAGAGTATTTATTAGTCTTAATAAATTCTGTAGAACTTACTTATATAACAGATGTTTTGATGCTATCAAGGATTTATTTGTCAAAAAGAACAACTGGGAATAAAAAGTGTAGCTCTACTATTGTTGCATGTAAAGGATGTTATCATGGAAACACTGAAACTAACAATGATATGCCTGAAAACTAAAAGCTTGCTTTCTTCAACAAACGTTTAAAGTGCAATGTCTGCAAATATATATTTACTTATGCATACCATATGCAAGTAGATTTTGTTTACAGATAAATACTTATTCTTGTTTAAAATATTAACCCCCCTACACCTACCTTTTGACCTCCTGCAGACTCTGCACTGTGATGCTCTTTTAGTTTTTGTTCCTGTTCCATTATGTCTTTCAAATGTTCATTCACCTAAAGACAAAATAATTTCTTAAGTAGTCTATTCTAAGACACAAGTGCCAGAAATTACAGGTCTTTTACAGGCCTATAAACCACTACCCCCAGGTTAATTGAAAACATTAAACAAATGAAATGTCAGAATCTATAACCCTGAAGCACAGTTAACAAATGTCAGTGTTTCAGTCCATACACGGTGCCACATGTTAGCTTTACATTGCATAAATTAACCTGACCCTTATTATGCTCCATCACATTTGATTAACAGTGTATTGTTTTCATTAGATTTGATCATGCAGTGAAGGTACATCACAAGAAAGATGTGCTCTAATATAAACAGGACCACCTTGGTTTTGAATCATGGTAAATTACACAAGACGATCCTTCTTAGCAGAGCCACCAAGAGACCCTCAATCAGCTCATCATGGCATCAAAATATGACAGTGACTGTTAGATGTCATATGTAACAAACACTTTTATTTACACTTTCCATTTATTTGGCTCCAATAAGTTTAATTGATTTCTGCAATTTTTTTGCTTTTTATTATCCGCTTGCAGCAGATTAAAGAACAATCCACATCAGACACGGTCTTGATATTCCCACACACATACATATCCCTACCCACTCATCTCTAACCGAATCATATAGTCTACAAAGAAAATCACAGCTTACTTTTCCTGTACTCGTACCTTGTTTATCCAGAACATGACAGCATCTTCAATGTCATAAGGCAGATCCGCAGCTTGGAAGAAGGATGAATACTGCTGAGTGCATGCAATCACTTTCTCCACGCTGACCATCTCTACAGTATATGCCATCATTAGAGTATCGATCATGGCCAAGTGAGCACTCTGCAGAGAACAGCAGTAATACCTATTCAGTTTTCAAATCAAAAGATTACTTTCTTAAGTACTATTTTTGAACATAGCCCAAAGCAGTAAATGATACAAGTTTTATGCCTGCTTGACAGTTTTTGAACAAAAGATAATGATGGAACGGTGTAACATATTTGACAAAGCAATACAAAGCAAAAGGATATTCATTAAAAATGCTTATTACAAATTAAAATAATATGGACAACAAAATTAATACCAAAAACAAAGGCCTGGAGCTGGAAAGAATAAGAAATTTGAATGATTACAGCAATAAATCACTTTGACGTTTTAACAGACCAAAAAAGATCTTTTAAAGATTTCACCCTAATGAAAAAAAAAAACCAAACAACCCTGCCTGACCAATTTTATTTGTACTGGAACTAAAAACTGAGACTGGCTGAGAAACACCCTTTCATCATCATCTTGAGAAACAAGTGAAAGTCTACCTATTTTTTAAGTTATAATCCAGGAAGACGACAGAATTATACTAACCTTAAGAAAGAAAAGACATGAGAGAAAAGATTTTGTTTTCTTCTAAAAAATTAATTATCTTATGCAGATACTGCTAAACAGGCACAACTAGGTTTAAAATAGGCATACACTGATAAATAAATTTCTGTGTTAAAATGGAAGGTATCTGTTTCTCCTAACGTTGTTACGGACTGAAAACCATAATGGCTTTTTCACAATTTGTGATTAAAAAAAAGGAAGACTACCAGGATTTTCATAAGATTCTTGTGACTGAGTAAGGAAATTCTGACAGTTTGTATGAGATAGTGCCTACAGTTAAACAGATTTGTTTCTGCTTCATAGTATAAAAGAACAGCAACAGCTTTAGGTATTAAGGAGCAACGTTTCCCCTGAACCAGAATGATTTCCGAAGGCAATATTTTTAAAAACATTGCCTTTTAACTGATCTCACGATGCAAACAAAGACTCCAAACATTCGTTAACACCATCATTCCAATTCAACTCTACAAAAAATATTCTTATAAACATTTCACAAGGTAGTTTTCACAGCCATGGCAACAGCAAGAACAACATGAGTCACACAGCAATATGCCATCTATGCGTTATAGTTACGGTAGTATGTGCACATCATTTATTCCCCAATTCCCAGCAGGAGAATGATGAACAGATTCCGATTCTGTGCTGCCCTTAGTGTTTGTATCACTGGATAAGGTGAAACTCTTTCAAAGGCAGACAGCAGCATATATCCTTTTAAAATTCAATTAGGTTGTTTTGTTTGTCTGACAAAAAAGGCCAAGCTATACTTATTGTATCTACTAAAGATGTTCACAAAACTGCTCCTGGTAGCCAACCTTCCTGGCAAGAGGTCATGCGTCCATGGACCCTCGATGTGACCTGTGAGTCCTTCTGCCTGCCACATACTCCATCCGTGCTCCTGGCACAGTACTGCTGGGCTAGTAGCCAGCACCTCTTCATCCTCCTTTCTTGGCTAACTTACTCAGAATAACCTTTTTTCACCATACTTGCCTCCCCTGTGAATCTATTTACAAACCTTCAGCAGGCAGGTACTGATATGGGCTCTTGGGTGTGAATGATAGAAAGAGCTGGGGAGCAGATGGCATAGAGCTCTTGCCATCCAAAGCATTTAAGAACGAAAGTACAGAGAGTATTGCCCGTGCCCAGCCTCTTGAGGAACACCAAGCATGGCAATATTTATAGAGATACAGAAGGGATCAGTCATTTTGTTGTGGGCCCAGCAAAAGAGATCAGAGAAGAACTTCAGACCAAATGTCACATCACTTACTAGTAAAGCCCCAAAATCTTGTGAGGGATTTCATCCTGTCTTCAAGCATCCCATCATATCAGTGCCCATCTCCTGCCTACAAAGGGGTGCCCTCTCTCTGAGGCAGAATACGCACCCTACTTTCAGATCATGCATGCTTGCTCCTTAGCTGCCTGTCACCTCCTTCCCCCAGCAGCTTGGGTGCCCACCTCAGGAGACAGGCATACAGTGATGAAGATGCTTTCCCAGATGGACAGTCCCCACTTCCCCCCAGAAATGGGGAAGGATGATAAGCCAGCCCACAGAGAGGGCTGCTGCCCTTGTTTCTTGGTGGCTTTAGAGGCTGAAACAAAGCCCTGCTGCTCACACTCCGGTAACTGTGATAACAGGCAACTTGACCACAGCACTTTAAGGCATCTCAGCTTCTCTATTAAAGATCCTGTGCAGTTCAGCTCACTACAGAACAGAAAACTGAAAAGCTTCACCTGAGAAGGTAAGGGTTTTTCACTTGGATTTATGTCGACATAAGCTTTTTCAGCTTTAAACAAGACCGCAGCCTGGCTCTGATAAAGCCAGCCTGAGCTAGCTCCAGTGCTACTTACACTGTTGTCAGAAGAAATCCCTGGCAATGAGACTATCTGCACGGGTACCTTTTTTGTATAGGGCAGGATGCACATGTATTGGGAGGAGGCGCAAGAAACCACAGGGCCAAGGAAGGCAGAGGCCAGACCCACGTCTATGCAGGATGCAGAACCTGGGTGCCCACGGCACTGTCCCCAGGTGGGTTTCCACAAAGCTCTGACCTTCGCTTTGGCATGGAGCCTCCACACAAACTAACACATACCCAACCCAGATGGCTGTGAAACTACACTGCAGCAGGAAACACGAGGAACTCCAACTCAACAGTATAAACATGCTCTTTCATACACTGCAAAGCTGGGGGTAGATCGAAGACCTATTCCTAAACATTTTCCAAGTCCAAATGCGGCAGGGTGCCTTGGGGGAAATACAGTGGTTTCTCTTAACATTTTCTTTTTCTGACAAGAGATGGAGAAAAAGTTCATTGAGCAGTCTAGTCCAAAGACTTCAGAATTAAGTTACGCTAAGACATCTGAAAATCACATTAAATGACATGGTATTGCAACAAACTTTGCCCTCACTATAACAAAGCATATTTATATTTGTGAAGACTAACTAGTAAACAGGTTATTTGTGTCTTAACAAAAGCCAGTATCTAAGTTATCTATTAATAAAGAAAAATTACTGAAAACAGAAATACGATTTAAAGAAAGTAAACTCATTTCGCTCGATGCCACACAGCTGAAATTCACGAAAAAAGAAACAAGTTTTCCTAAGTTGCAAAAATACAGTTCTATTTCTGGATATCCACTTCTATGGATAATCGTCTTCTGTTCTTACTGTTATACCTCATACCAAGATTTTTGGCTTGGACATAAGTTTTCCAATTTAAGCTCTGACATTAAAAATAAACCCTTGTCTATATGCAAAAGCTATCTTCAGTCCTCTTTACTGCAGTGCTCATAAACAAATTTTACTTAGGTTTGAAATCCACAATTTAAAATAAAATTAATGACTTGAACACATCAATGTTTGTGCACATGACAGTGTGTTTAATACATGCATACGCTATTCCCATATCTAAGTTTGGGAAACACTTTATTGAGTGACTATTTGGACAAAAAACAATACAGCAAAGTTAAAGAACTACCACTATCTGAAAGTTTATCCACTGCTGGATTTCTTTCTACCAATATGCTCAATGCATTATAAACACATTAAGAAAATCAAATTATTTACAATTAGCTGAGTCATCTATTTTCAGTATTTCTAGTAAATTATTAACGAACTGCCAGCTGCTTAAGCAAACAAAGGGAATGATCAAAGGGACGATAATAGATAATACTCTGTACTATCAAAATTAAGTTTAATAAACTTTCACCTACACTGATGGAATCCCGTGTCACAACTTTTTATTTAAGTTGTCAAATACAAGCATCTTCAAAGTCTTAAAAGTGACTCCAAATTATTCGTTTTATAATTCAGATAGGATGTTCAAAAGGTAAGATTTAATAACAAGTAATAAAAAGAATTTGAGTCAACTTGCATCTATGATCTTGAGAAATAATCAATAAACTTGCTATTTTTGTAAGAGTGAACAAAACCAAACTTTTGTAAGAGCGAACAAAAGCAAACTTTATTTTATATTTCATTCTGTACTACCAAATCATTAAAAAAATTTGGTATCTGGGAATTTTTTCTGCCAGAAAATTTTAAGTAACCAAATAACACCTAAGAGATTTTACACCTAAAATAGTCTTTAAAAGAACAGGTGGCAGAGAGAGAAAGAGATAAAACTTTACAGTCCCACATCCAGTTCTACTGTTTCTCTCCAATTTATCTTGGAAAGAGACAGACAAGCTGCATCATTTTTTAAATGTATTTTTTAATTCATTATGCTCAAAAAGAAAGACTAAACTAAAAATTGCACTGCAAAAATAGTCTCCTACTGTTTCAAAAAGAGTTACGCTTATAAAGCTCTGCAAGCCCTGTAAAAACAAGGTTTTTTTAAAGGAGTTCTACTGATGGTACATAATACCGAACATTATTGACAGCTCTCACTGAACCACATATTGTAAGTAGAGCTAAGGAAAGCAAGAGGGAGAAGGGGCTTTCACTAGTCAGGGCAGCAATTACGCCTGAGCTACGGCAAGAGGAAAGCAGCTTCGGACACAAGGGGCAACGCAGACGCAACCCGAGCGCAGCAGGAACGAGCCTCAGCCGCCCAGCAAAGCCTCCCTCTGGACGTGCCTGTAACGCAAGGTCCGAGGAGCTCCCCAGGGGCCGACTGCCCCCATTTCCCCCACACTCTCAGCACTCAGACACCTGAAGTTAAAACCAGGCGGGATATCCTACTTCTGCATCCTTCCCGCATCCCGCACATCTGTCTATGGAGGTGCCCCTTCAAAGATGTGATTTTTCAGAGATAAACCTGATCAATTACTCGAGAGTGAAAAAGAACTGAAATTGCTAAGATTACTGATTTGTGGATTTTTTAAAAATCTCCTACCACCTCATTATTATGAACTAGCAGAAGACCCAAGTACTAAAGCAATAATCAGGGCTTATTTTGTTCTGAGCTTTTTTTCTTTTTTCTTTTCTTTGAAGGTTGAGGTTTTTTTAAATTTAAAATAGAAATGCCATTCCAAATTGCCTCAGACCCTGTTGCAGAGTAAAGTTTCCCTACTCAGGAAACTTTCCTCACTAAGCTTTTTGCAGTGCTGCATTCCATGTTCTTCACATCAAAGTCTCAGGGACTACAGAACTGGCTTACCAAAATACAGAAATACAGTTAACAGATCAATGAAAAATAGCTGAATTTAGTAAATCAGGTACACTATATAATAAGTGATCATTAATTTACATTATTCAATTAACAGAATGGAATAAAAAACAACAGAGAAATACCTAAAAAGTTCAAGATGAATACAACAGTGAACAACATAGGAAGTAACACGCTGTTTTATCATGGTAAAGCTTTGCCATTCAGAGATTTGGCTTAAATCAATTCAAAAAAGAAAAAAAATCTTGTCATCTTTTGATCATTTACACTATATGGGTGAATAATACTAAGATCCTACCTGGCACACTATGAGGTATAAAAAAATATATGAAATGCTGGGTTCTTAGAAGTATTTATTTTCTAAGACAGAAACATGCTTTTGTCTTTCTCTGCTACAATCTGTCTGCACAGAACATGTGAGTTTTAATCCAGTATTCTTTAAAACCTCCCATAATCACTAGCTACATTTCTGTTTTCTTATGTAGGTTCCACAGCTCTATTTTCTACTACAGAATAGTTCAGTAAGAAGCTTACTGAATTGTAAAAGTAAAATTATTCTAAAGCATCACTACTGCTAATGCTTTCTCTGTCTGCTGCATGATTGATTACAGAGCTAGCTCCGCTTCCCTTGAAGAACTGCCAACAGCTTCTTAAAGAAAGTATGTACTGTGGAAAAGGTATACATGATACTGTGCACACAGATGCTTATAAAAAAAATATTGCCTGTTACAGACAGCCCTTATTATTATTACCCACTGTTGAGTGCCTATTATAATGCTTGCCACATTCCATTAAAAGACTCATATTAGGAGGTCTCCTTTGGTCTGATGCTTTTGGAAAATCGTAGACAGAAGCATCCAACCATATCCCAGTATGACATTTGGGGAAGGGACAGGGACAGAAAGAAGGTAGAGTATATTATTGTTATACTCATGTTAAAAAAAGGGGGGGGGGTCTTTTCACATGTCTTTTATTGAAAAAAAGTCCCTCATCTCACTATGCTTTGGAATAGAGATCTGACCTGTGACGGGATGTGGCTTTTGTAAACAGGAACATGTATTTTCTGATCCTGTGGAATTCAGTCATGCCGCAAGAATTTTTTGTCAAGAATTTTGTGAAGGAATTTGGTTGTGTTACAACACTTTTTCCCTTAATGTTGGTGTTCTTGCTTGCACAACAAACACATTTCTAGCTAAATTCCCTCCAGATTTTGCCCAGACTGGATTGGGTACCTGAACAGAGAGCAAAGAGCAGCAGAGATCAGCTCTCTACCTTTAATTGGCAATATATTTGTATCATCTTTGTATCAATAGCTTATGCATGTGGCTAGCTGTCTACCTGCTGAAAATAGAGGCTCCTGAATCCAGGTATTTCTCCCAATACAGTTAAAAAAAAAAAAAAAAAAAAAGTTGGGGTCACAATGTTCGTCTGTGGCACTCATGTCACTTGAGTCAGCTACTTCAGTTAGCAATAAAAGGCAGAGTAAATACTATGGACTTGAAGAAACTTTTACTGAAAATATTGTATACAAGTATTAAGATTACAAGTATTTTAAGTGTTCTGTGTATTCCTAAAAATTATTGATCCGTTAATACTTACTCTAAGTAACAATTTTTTTTTTAACTGAAACTGAAATTCTTGTTAATGATCTGTCAGTATATGCTCATTCCTAAATTAATGTTACCTATCCTTTTACAGTTATTATCAGAGGTTGGTTGTTATCAAGTCAGAGCAAAGATAACAAAAAAAAAACCCAAAAAACCCACACACAAGAGAATACAATACCTAAGACAGAGATCATCTCCACAAAAACCACCACTGAGTTTATAACCACTAGAAGATGCTGATCATATGGAATAACCATTATTATAGGACAGGAATTTAAGAAAATTCGATGAGGAGCTTGGAAGAGGACACTGAGGAGCTGTAAAGGATACGCAAGCAAAGGGTGGAGAAAAGGGTAGCAGCCAGAGATTACGAGAGCAAAGGAGGTGGCAGATGAAACTGGGACTACGCAGCATTGCAATCTTGTGACATGAAGTGAGCAGCAGAAATACAGATTACTTCAGTCAAAATATGTCTGAGATCAGGCTCCGAAATCTCTGGGGAAGCCCCTCCAACTGTACCGTAAACTGAACATGAAAACTCATTGCCAAAGCTACGTTGCAAAACTTGATCTAAACCACAGAACTTCAACCTGGTAACTCTATCGCAAACTTCAAAGTTACTGCTTAATTTTATCACGACTCATATTAAAATGAAGACAGCTCTGGTACTATAAAAGAAATAACAGGTTTTAAAGATTTCCATCAACCAAATGGAACAGTCAGAATCAATTCTGCCCTGTTGGACAATTTGGGGACTTAATTTTGGACTCATCTCGCACAATACCCAGGCCTAGCGCAATTCTAAAGTAATCCCAACTGCCTAGTTGATCTTGCCCTGCAATGGGATGATAGGGTTGAATCACCTCACAGCATTTTCATGAAGAACAAGCATCTGACTCTGATAAGATGCTTGTTCAGCAAGAATGGGCATTACTGAGTCACTCTAACATACTGTAACAGGTTCTACAAGGTAGAGGGAATGTTTTTATTTTCAGTATTTATTATAAACTTCTGTTTTTGGTTAACTTTAAGAAGTTAGTCACAATAACCAATTACATGAATATATATAAAAATTATTTGATTGACTATACACATTTGAGATGAGAAATAATTACAATTCATTTTTAAAAGTAGATTTGTTAAGTACATAAGCTTGCTGGGTTAAGCATTTTGATACCTCTGCTAAGTCCTCCTACCTAAGGTTTCTTCATTATACTTGTTAGGGAATTTAACAAATTGATCTATTAACTCAATTCTAATTAAATCCTTGACAGAGATTTCCAAATTCTTTCCAAATTGCATAACCAAGTGAGACTTTCTCTTCCTTCCTTCCCCCTCCCCCCATCAAGTCTCTTAACTTGAACAAAATACCTGCACTGAAATCCAGAACCAGCAATCGGTGGGCATTCCATTATTTTTATTTTGTCATATTTTATAGTTTCACACTACTAACTTTGATTTTTGTATCCTGCCTGTATCCTATTTACAGGAAGAATCAAGCGCCTAACAATAAAACTGCAAAGCTTCAGTGCCTTTATATTATACTCTGCTTTTAAAAAAAGGAAACATCTGTAGTTGTCTAGGTTAAACCAAAACGAAGAATTAATGTAGGATAACTGATATCAAGATAGAGTTATACACATTCAGAGGAATGAATTGCAGCAGCCTCAAATTTCCCAGAATATTTTGTTTTTGCAGATAATTCAGGATTTTGCTAGCTCACACTGTCAAATCCGGTCCAGACAAACTAGAAACAAAATGCACCATTTACAGCAATCCCATTCAGTTCTCTTACATACCCACACTGTTTGCTTACTCTTATGCTTTAGACACTTACACAAAGAAGAAACAAGAACTATACAAAATACTGTCTGAACACCTTCCGTCTCAACAATCTCCACCAAGCTCTGAGGAATACAGGATTTGGGAAAAAGAGAAGCAGGGCTTCAGTTATAAGCCAACTCTATCCATATGCAAGTAAACAGTACTTCCTTCTATTCTGATTATGTTGAGCTTTGGGTGATGTGCTGAAAGCACGTGAGAGAGGAGGTTAGAGGTGGAAGGAAAGAAGAGGCTGAGGTCCCAGAATAAAAGTCCGTGTAGGGCTGGGGTACCAATTCATGGAGATGGGAGCGGAGGAGGAAACAGGCACCCGTCTTCTCCAGGGCATGGCTCCGCCTGGCGCTGAGCCACAGCACGCTACAAAACCCATGGGCAGAGCCACCCAAGGCCGCTGTTGAGGATGGTATCAGAGCAGATTAGTTTTGAAACCTTACAGCCTAGACTACTAATTAATTCATTATACATTAAAGTCTGAGAGCCATTTTTGGACGACAGCTCCTGTTGCTCAGGTAACTGAGATTTGGTATTTGCTTCCTGACCAACTGCAGTTCTGCTTTGCCTTTTTCTTTTTGTTAATAAGAAATGAGTTCATTACTCTAACATTTTACCTCAGAATCCTTCTAAGGTTTAAACACTGAAGGAATGTACAAGACCAATCCGCTTGAAGTCATATACCTGTATCGATATCTTAACAATAACTCATGAAGATTTTGCCTAGAGTAATACAAGGGGTGAAGTTTTACGTAATGCTCAACACTTACCATCTCTTTCTACCTCATAACAGCCTTGGGCTCTCACGTGCTAAGTTCTCTCTGATAATGAGCTCTGTTGAACTGATGCTTTAATTACAGTGATGAATAATATGATATACTAGTTTGTTCAATTACTATGTTTAATAAACAGCATATTGGAAGGTTGATTACTCATTGCAATTTAGGATGAATCTTGATTTGAGATAAAATTTAAAAAATTGCTTATTTTCTACCATTCACTGGGGACAAACTCTGTATTTGAAACAAACAAACAATCCACTCGGAATCACAGAAAAGTGTAGATCGGAAGTGACCTCAGGAGGTCATTTACTCCCTGCTCAAAGCAGGTCCCATTAGCTCAGGTTAATCAAGGACTTGTCCAGTCAGATTTTTAATACCGACAACGATAAAGAACCTACAACCTCTTTGGGCAACCACCTCATGTCTTCCAATATGTCAGAGTTGGCAAGTTTCCTTCTCCGGACAAAATCCCAACCTCATGGAAAATATATGGCTCAATTAAAATGTACAGAACAGACTATGCAGCTGTCATTTGCTTCAGTAAGGGAATACAAATACTGAACTCGTATCACTATTTGTATTTTTTTTAAGGTAAATAATAACATTTGCTTTCCTACAAGAGGATAAAGGAAGTTAGCAGTGGTACCCTAATTTTTCAAATCAAGAAATAACCAAGTAGGTCTGAGTCTTCAATACAAAACTCACTAAAAGCCAGGATGTTGCTAAGAAGCCTGCAAGTCAGCTCCCAAGGCGCAGTGAAACATTACACGTTCCTGTGCTGTTCTCTATCACAATACAAATCCAGAAAATATTCAGTACAAATGTAAAAGATGAAGAATTTAATCCAGCATAATTCATCCTACCACATAAAAACTAAAGTTGTTTATCAGGTGATGTGGGAAGTGGGAAACAAGCAGGAGGCTTTCTTTTAAAAGGGGGAAAACAAGCATGAATTTTCATGTGAAGATTCAATCTAAAAATCTTCCTACATTTTAATCTGAACAGCCTCCTTATGATTTCCATACTGCTTTTTCTAATGTATACCTTTGCTCGCCATTTTTAAGCGTTTCCTTTGCTAAGACCGCGGCGCGCTGGCAGGCTCCGCGCCGCCGCGCTGTGCCGAGCCTCCTAAGGTTTCAACTACTGCCTTCTACTGGGTTTCCTCAGGAAACGTGCCTCCCGAGCAGAACCACCGCGCGCACTCCTGCCAAAGCACAACACTGGAAAGAAAGGCTTAAATTACTCAGGGAAGGCATTTTAAGAAGAACTTTATATAATTATAAACAAGAGCTTTTTGGTTTTGTTGCAAAACCCGTCTTCATTTCTGAGACGTGACTGTCCTACTCAGTCTAAATTTTTACCACATGTCAGGGAAAATAAGCATCTTTTAGCACCTTAGACAAAACAAAAAATTAGTTTTGAAGCCACACTCTGAAGTGTAAGTATTCAAGAACTAGGGAAAACTCCATCCTTTTACATGCCAGATATCACTATATTTTTATAAAACAGCTATTCAAGACCCTGTGAAGTGCTGAAGTGCTTCCTGCTAAACTGCTGATGTACAAAAATCTATTTTTAGGTCAGGAACACCAGAATCTTTTTTTGGCTTAGCTTTCTTTGTTGATCTAGGAAAATATCAGTCAAAGAAAATCAAAACATCATGTCTGGTCATTCCAGCATACTGCCTTCAGAAAGAGAAAAACTAGCTTGAATATTCATATGAGAGTGCAGTATAAAATCTTCCTGCGTTTACATACGAACAGGCTCTGATTATTTCTTTGCATCTTTTATGGTTAATAAAGAGACAACAAGGAAATTAGGTCATCATACTCATCACTGCAATGGCAATTATATTAAGAATAGGAATTATTTGACCTTTTCCCCACAGATTTGCAGGAATATCACGTTTATAGAGCATAACATTGCAGTAGCAAGATATGAGAGGGAAACTGACCTTGTCAAACAAAAATAACAGTTCGGGTCAAAAAAAAAAAAATTTTTTTTCCCAGCCTCCTATTTAAACTAACTTTACAAGCAGCATGAAGGAAATTAAAACAGATGCAGAAAATTATACGGATCACAATAAACCTGTTTCCCTTTGGCTGTTACTGTAGTAAAACTTGCAAGTGACAAGCTGCCAACTAATCGAATTACTAAATCGGACAGTTGACCAATATTTTTTCATCTAGTGATTAAAAGGAGAGTGACAGCCCAGCCGCAACAGTGGCTGCTAAACAAGGCAACAGTCCACGGCTCCGCTACAACTTAAGTGGGGAAGCTGCACAAGGTTATATTTATATAGTCAAAAGCCTCTTCACTTGTTTGGTGGCTCAAACTAAACACCATTTAAGAAGTTTTTCTAAGTCAGATTTTGAACATCTCAAAATTGCAGGGTTTCTTCAGAGAAAGAGACATACACTGGCATAAATATGGGGCAGTTATTTTACTCTAAACTTTATGAGCCCATTTTTCATCTTCCCAACTCTGTACTCTGGTATATAATTTGTATTCAAGAAACAGTGATTTGCATGCTTTCACAGAGGTCCTGCTGTACCACTAATCCTTCTTAATAAATTCCTTGCACCCAGGGATGTCCCTTTCATTCACTCTTGTAGATTTTTACAGGACACCCGGCTATTTGGGATATTACCTCCCATCACTGTAAACTTCAGTAAAGCAGAGGGATTTATAGGCTATGTCTGCATAAGGAACCACTAAAAATCAACAGGAGCAGATTAGTAGACAGAAAAGGTTTGTGCTGAGGACCTGATGTCCACTTTATGCACATTTAAGCAGGGTTTGACTTTGGATTAGGTCTAATGTGGTTCCCTGGACTGAACGAAATGAATACAGGTCGTGCGCTCTGAGACTGCTCTGCAACAGCGCCAAGTGCAGCGCAGGACACCTGCATCAGAGGCCCACTCCTGATCCAAAATAAAAGGTCAACATAGACCTGCAATACTAGCAACACGCAACACGTGCAGCAATAGTAGAAACTACTCATGTCAGTCAATAACCTTAAAATCTGGAATATATTCTAAGAGAGTCAGAGTCCAAATACCAGATGGCTTTTGATTTAGATAACCACTACCACTGCTTTAAAAACAAACCGATGAACCAAATGATTTTTCATGTTTTAAGTGGATATAACACTAGCAAACCATTTTGCCACTAAAAAGAAAGCTGAGTTATTCCCCCCTCCCCAACAACCCACGATATGGACTTCTGTTCTCAAGCATCTCTTCACTTTAAGAATAATCTGAAATTTATGCAATTTGTTAATAATGCAATGGCATGTTTTTCTATCAGCTCTGTAAGAATGAAAGGGATAATTAGTTTGTGGCTCCCACACAGAAAAGACTAGATTTTTTTTTCTAAAGAATTAAGACAGAACAGGAGACCAGATGCCTAGACTCATGCTTCATGAGTATCTGTTTATAAACTGATATTTTTTACGGCAAAATGAATTGGAAGAGTCTTTCTTCCATCTCTCTTTGGTAATGAAATAATTGCCAATCCATATAGCTATTTCAAAGATTAAAACAATAAAACACACCATCATGTTCTCATTCCCCATGCCTTTTGGGTTCATAATGTTATTCTAAGTGGTGTTACATAATTAGTACCTCTCAAAATGGTAAAGTTAGTTGCAGCAATAACAATCATATTGTAATAAACAACTGTTTTCTTTGGCATCACATTTCTCTCCAACCAAGGCAAGCTGAGTAAGACGCAGAGAAGATAAATGAAACAAAACAGAAAACATCTGAACACAAGAAAAAGAATAAACTAGAAAAAAATCTGGTACATGAAAAATAACTCTTGTCACTTTAAAAAGACAACATGCATTTCAATGACTTAGTGATTACTGCAATGCAAGTAGGCATTTGCTGCACTTCCAAAACACAGCAGTAAATACTGAGAGGACCATTCAAAACCTCCGCTATAAGCACGCGGTATGTCAGTGCATGCCGTCCAGGAACCAGACAAGCTGTCTGCATAAGGATGAAGTCTGTGCTTCAGCAAAAGGAGTGCTCCTCACTGCTGAATCTCAACTATTAAATCACGTTGGTAACTAGGGAGATGGGAGGAGGAGGAGGGGGGAGGGGGCAGGGCAGCAAAAACATCTTAGCTGTTCTTAAAAGACAGATCTGGAGAAAAGCAGCCTGTCAAACACTAAGTCCCATCGGCAGCGCAACATCCTGCACGGAGAAACCAGTGCAGGCCTAGTGCAAAAGGCTAGCACAGTGCTGTGTGTTTAAAGACATGTCGCTTCTGGCAAGAGCCAGGCAGCCTGGCCGATTAGCTCCCCGGTTTGGGCTGGGCGGTAGGCATGCAGCCACAGAGCGTGCCCTTCGCTGGGGAGTGCTGGGCGCTGAACTTCTGGTGGAGCTGAGAAAGGTTTTGTTTGGGACACTTGGATAACAACACGGTTTGAATAATAAGGACTAAGATCAAACGCAGGCAAAAAAGACCAAAAAACCCAAACAAACAACCCCCCCACACACACTCTGGAGAAGTATTGCTGCAAGAACTTAGTTGTTGGATTTTTTTTGTTTGGACTAAATGAAACAAACAAAAGTAGAAATTTTTGTTTCCTAAATTTGTCTTAATTTCTGACTGCCTTATGGTGCTCCGTGGGTGGTAAGTCCAGTTCATTTCCCCTTGTCCCCCCGCCTCATCCTTGTCATTTAAAATATAAATTGACTGACATCTACTCTTTCTTTACAAGCAACCAAACTCTAAAACTCCATAATCCTTAACTGGAAAAGGGCGAGTATTGTGAAACTTGTCTAAACTGCTTTTGTGAGATATATTACTGAACATTTTAGGAAACAATTAGAAGTTCTTGATTTCAAGTCTGTTATACCGGAATAAAACGCAGTAACTGTGGCTTATGTTATCTAAGTACCCGAAAGAAAACTTTATCAAACCTAGAAATCTGTCTGTCTGCATGAGCAGGTTGATCTGTAATATTTCAAAAAGTTAAAAAACAAAAAAAATCAGCATTGCAATACTGATTGCAATAGTACAAGATGGAATGGACACAATTAGAAAAACTGGTATAAAGCTCTCACTAAAGAAGAACTATCACAGGCAACAGGCAATAAAAAAACCAATGTGTAAAACCACACGATAAATCCAAATCAATAAACGATTTTGCTAAAGACAACTTCTTTCAACAGATGTTATAGATATTAGAAGAGTAGGTAGAAGCACTCTCTCTGTGTTAGAAATTAAAACGTCTTCATTTTAAAATACACTTTACAACAATTTAGATGATTTTTGATTTATTTAATGTGTTAATACGTTAACCAGGAACTCACTCACTTAAATATAACAGTAAGCTGAACGGTTGTTACTCTGTTGGTTTCTCATTTCTTAATATACTACTCTATTATAAACCATAAGTGTTTTGGGTTTGGGGGAGGTTGGTTTTTGCTTATTTCCTATACTTTTCCATCGCTGGCTGGCAAAAGTGATAAGTCTTATAGCCATTAATTAATAAAAACCCAATCCCAAAATATCATGTGCACCTAGTGTAACTGTGCACTGCAGCTACAGAGGAGATATTAATTTAAAGCATTATGCCATTATCTCGCAGTAGACAGAAGGTGCAGTTACAGAAGTGAGGGAGCACAGATGACTGAAAAATTTCTACTCCATTGTTAGTTATTGATGGAGATCAGCTACAACTCTAAAGGAGCAATTCCCAATATTTTAAACATCATCTTTCTTTTCTAGAATACAAGAGTGAAACTGGGCATGTACAAAGGCAGAGATTTGAAGGGCACGCATGTGTAACAATCGCTTTAAATACAGTGTGTTCCTTTTCATTGTAAAGCCTATTTTCAAAACTGACTGCTGCGAAGAAAAAGAACAAAAACTCTAAAAATTAGGATAAACTGAGAGGTACACTGATACTAATACAAATTATTTCTGCTGCAAGTCTAGCACCCTTCCAAGTTCATTCTCTTTACAGTTGGGTGTGAAATAAATGCTGACCATCAAAAAACCATCTGGTATAGCAGTTGCTATGTAGTTCAGGTACTTCATTCTCACTACCCAATGCAGACTGCTTTATTCTGATTGTGCCTTTTGCAGATGAGAAAGTTGTTGTTTAATGCAAGTTACCTATACTGAGAAAAGAGGCGCAACAAAAGACAGTTTGGTACTTCAAATGACCAGGCACTGAGGGGCTCCTGTCCGTGGCTGCTCTGGATAGACAATTTTAACATACCTCATTTCTTCCTTCTCTGTGCCTCACAGCCTGCAATTTCCTTGTTCTACCCCAGGATGTGGATTCTCACAGCCGGAAATGTGCTTCCAGCTCCATCCTCTCCTCTCGCCCGGGCTGTGACAGCAGCAGTTGGGGCTGTGTGCCAGGCCCTTGCAGCCGCAGAAGGAAGCGCTCGGGGCAGAGCTCGCTCTTCCGATACCGGCTGCCCATTGCCAGCATGGAGAAGGCTGGCAGCCATGGGCCCCGCACCGATCTACCACACAGGTATGCCTACAACTATGAAACGGTTCAAGGTATCGAAAAGGCAGGATAACAGTGATTCCAGGAACTTTTGACTCAGATACTACTATTTAAAATACTTCTATCATTCATTAATGTGACCTTTACAATGACTTTTGAATTAATTCCTAATTGACTATAGGGATTCTCCTTATATAAAGTATGAATTCTTTTGGTAATTCTAGGTTTATCAGTAACAGACTACAAAAGTTATTTTGAATGTTGCCTTTATCTTGACTCTCTGGGTTTCTTCTCCCTTTACATTACAATAAGCACGAGAGAGAAAAAGTGAAGAGAATATTATAGTGTAGGATGGGGATGTGAACTGGAAAAATTAGGGCTTTGGGGGCCTAGCAAAGCAAGCATCTAGCCCACTAAAGAGTACTACTCCAAAAAAACTGAAATAAAGTCCAAAGTTCCTTCAGTTTCATGATTAAGACTATGCAAAATATCAATCAGCAAAGGTTTCTCCTCTATTAGTTGATGCACACTGCATATGACAGCCTACCACTCCATTCGATCAATTTGTAGAGATCCGCACTGTGTACCTACAAGTTCTGATGCTGACTGAAGTGCATGCTCATGTAATCCCATGCAACATGATTCCAGGTCTTGTTTTTCCTTGTTGTTTTCAGATTGTGATGGGGGGAATGGGGGAGAGTGAGAGATTTCACAGCTTCCTCAGAAGTCCCCTAGCAATGAGCTGAACACTCAGTTTCACCACTGCATTCAATAATTTTATGATCTTTCTGTTCTGGATGTTTGTGTTCAGATGCTTACATCTGTCATAAAAGTAGTGACGTCTCATTTTGCACCAGTAGAACTCAACGCTAACTAAACTGTAATATATTACAAGTGCTACCTAATGCTAAATGAATTAAAGTTTTTACATAAATGAACAGTCAGAATTAGTGAGATTAATTCTTAATGTCTTGATTCCCTGCTTGTAGATTTGGCCCAATAATACTCTTTATATACTTGTTTATATATACACATTTATACTTTATGTGTGTGTGTGTGTGTATATATATATATATGCATACACACACACACACACACACACACATATATATATATATATATAGGAATGAGGTGTCAGAGCACCTTTTGAATACATGTAGCAAACAATGTGTACAACAGGCCTTAAACAATGAGACTGAATCAGTTATTCACACAGCATTACCCCATTTTTGATGTGAATGAGACAGGTTGTCGCATTTAGAGACTAACACTGTGCTTTTGCCAGAGTAACCAGACTGCAAATGACAACATAATTCTGGCATTTCTTAGCTTTCAAGTACTTGGCTTTGCCACTATTTTTCTTTTTTCTTTTTTTTTTTTTGTGCACAATGAGATATAGAAACATTATTCCCAATTTTACTTTACATATATTTGCATCTGTATTAAAAAACTGTTTAACAGTTACTAATAAGCAACAGTAGCAGGCAGGATATGTGTTTTATATCCTTTCCCCAATAATTTTTTTTTCTGTTTTTCTTTTATTTTATAAAGTAACCAAAGTAATCAATGATTAAAAACAATAGTTGTTTATTATTACAGCCATTTGCCTAACAAATTGTACTTCACTGTCTGTTAACTTAGAAAGGGACCTTTTGTTTCTTTGTTATCCTGATCCAACATTATCTTCATGGGAACTGCCCAGTGCCCCTCTGTATCCAGCAAGACAGCTGATGAAACAATTACATTTCTTCCCTCCTAATAGTGAAGGTACTACCAAGCTGTAAAAGTGAATGTATTCATGTTGTAAAAATATCTATCTATCTATCTCTATATAGCCTCACTCAGTCTCTACATTTATTCTGGATTTGATTAAATTAAAAAACATTTCACTGAAATGGTAGGCTGCACTACTTTAAATACTACTTACTGCATTTTGAAGTTTACAGCAACCTGATCTGGGGAAAAAACAAATGGCAGTACCAAGTTATCAAATTTCATCTCAAAATATCCTTTAGCTTTCAATGTATAATCATGTTCAAACTGCTTATGCAAATGCAGCTAATTCCATCCTCAGAAAAAGTAACATCTGAAACATGCAAAAGGTTGCAAAAACAGAGTCACTGTAAACAAATACCATTGCCGCCTGAAACAGTCTACTCGGACATAACTTTTCTCAGCACCAAGTATGAAAGATAACCTTTGAGACTGTACTTCTTTTCTAGAGGATAAAATGTGTTTAAAATATCGTATTAGCATCATTACATATTCAAAAGACTGTGCATAACATCAGTGTGAATTTAATAAACATACAAATTTTAAACAGGTAAATTCAGCAGGAGATGAACAACAAGGTTATATGCCCCACTGCTGTTCAATCCTTGCCTATTGCTCATCTATGAGACCTGCCTGTTCCATCTAATTTACTTCCTAACACAGAAACAAGCTACTTGAATAAATTTCTTTAAAGAAAACAAGTCTACAAGTAAAGTAGCATAAAAAGCCTCTTATCTTTATATGAATCTTTACACAAATAAGTTAAACAATGCATAACAAAAGCTAACGTTTAAAATTACAGGAATAAACTGTACTCAAAATACATGCATCTTGATGGCTCCAACAAGTTCCTTTAAGTTAGGTTATTTTCAGCTTATAAGAAAGAGGTGAATTCTTACGTGTGAGATAAAAGGAGAAGAGGTAGATAGCTCGACAGATGGGATTACGATTATTTCCACAAATTAGCATTCTAGTACAACATGGTATTAATTAGTTTGTGACATCAATTCCAGATAAAAGCCTAAGGCACTTCCCCCCCCCCCCTTTTCCCCTCATTATATTAGGAAAGTTATTGCTGTGCTGTTATAAAACTAAACTTCTGAAAAATTCCAAAACCAAGAAAAACCTACTTAAAATCTTTGGCAAATCACTAATCAATATCTAGTAGCATCTAGCACACATTCTGATTATCATGACTTTCAAAAGAAACACAGCCTGAACCACACACCTCAAAGCCTAAGACTGAGAAAAAAGCAGGCGATTAAGTGGACTGTATTTATTTTAGTAAATATATATTGTATTAAATTTGAACGGACTTTATATAAAGAAAACCTAAATTCACCTAGAGGATGGAACAGTTCTTTCAAAGAAGCACGTCACAGTTTGGGATGGAAAGAACAGAAAACAAATGAAACAAACTCCAAACACCCCGAGATCCTTTTCCCACTGAAGTTAAGAGAATTGTTTCCATCTGCTTCAACAAAGACAAGACTTTACTACGAATAAAGGCCTGCGGTGACCATGCATCTTTGCTAAATTAACTGAAGTAAGCAGCAAAGCACATTGGCTTCTGGACCTTCGACCTCCCCTAACATTGTACATACATGCACACGTTTCTTCTGATTTCCTCATGGTAAAAAACAGATTTAAATGAAAAAATAAATTGGCTGCATAATCTAGAACATTTAAATAAATTTATGAATGGATTAGCACAGGATATTACCTTGCCATTACTCAAGAGTAGCAATTCTATTGTTATTTTTGAGTTAGCTTTTCTGATAATAGACCTTATTTGTGAAGTTTAATAATAGTCACTTCAAGTCAAATATAGATAAAATCTGGGACATGCCTTCATTTAGATTTTCTAGTTGTTCAAATGTATTAATATAGACTCAAAACATTTTTTCTTATGGAAGTGTACTCCCTGAGACAGTACTCATCATATTTGTAGGCTTCAGCCAACATTTAGTGAGAAACAGTTAACTTACTCCCCGCTTCAAGATTTTTTCTTAGTTACTAGGGTGGGAAAAGAAATTAAAAGCTTTTCCTGTTCTCTAGAAGTAAGATCCCTCTTTTAAAAAAAAGGAAAAAGCTTCACTCATTAAAAGAGGAGAGCTTTCCAGATTAGAGTGCAAAAGCCAAGTCGCTTTTGAGGCTTGTACTCCCAGGACGCGTTACCTTCCCAGGCAGTCTGTGTGAGGCATTCCTGCCCCCCTGCTGACCTGGCTTGGCAGTCCTGTCCCTACGTTGCTGCCGAGCAGCTTCTCAGATGTGCCAATACACCCGTTCAGACCACTCTAGAGAGGATCACTGAAGCAATTCAGGTTACAGAACAAAGATTAACCCCCTTCTACACCTTTTTTGAACTGATAACCTTAGTGATATGTGCCTGCATAACAGATGGTCTGGGAAAGCAGTGTGTGGACAGGAACGCTTTCAGGCCAGCTTCCTGCTGGAAACACCACATTGCAGAAGCCTACCTATCTCTTCTGTGGCTCCATACTGATGACAATGTATTGCTTACCTGGGTGGGTCAGCTGGGTTCATTACTTAATGATGTACAGCATGTTGTACCATGTAAAATGCTATAAATGCTAGAAATCATCATCTTTCACTTTGCTCATCCAAAACCTACACACCGATAGGCTGTATAGGAAACACCCTTCAAGAAAAACAGGTAACAGAGTCTTTTCTCTAAAGCAGTCCCAGCTGACTAGAAAGAGATTGCTCCCTTAAGAAATAACTGATCTTCCTCCAGCACCTACCAGAGTGCAATGCATCTCCCTCAGATCCGGATTACTTAAGATTTAGAAGCTTCTTGATGCATCTTAGACTCCTTTACTAAGGTAAGTGAGCGTACAACTTACTAGTCCTAGCATGCTCAGGCAATACTTCAAGATGAAATTCTCTGAAGGCCTCCGACAGTCTAAACAAATACTCCCACCGGAAAGCAGCAGTTTTCAGTATATAGATGACTTGCTGCTGATCATTCTTTCCTGCTATTCTAGTGAAAACGATTTACAGAAGAGCAAATTATGACCCCCATATTTCTGTTTAAGTTACAGTGCTGCTGGCAGTGCAGTTAAAGTCCTGAAGAAGATACTTTACTGATAACTGCCAAACTTGTAAAGAAAATCAGTTCCCTTCTTCTGTAGGTCCTGTGCTCTGCCAATTAACAAGAGAGAGTGAAGAAAAGCTTTTCTCTCCCTCACCCACATATAAGTGGACAGCAACGCAGCACTTTTCAAATAAAGGTATCTCCCTGAGCTGTGCACCACAGAACTTCATTTTTACCCTTATCTGTTCTCAAAGCCAACTGATGACTTAACATTTTATCACAGAATTCCATGTGACTTAGCATAATACTAGTAACTATTATCAATGTGGTTATTAGTTTAATATATGACTAGACTAAGAATTCAATAAAATATTCTTTGAAAGTTGTTTTATTATTTTAATTCATAACTTCAATTTATTCTGATTTCCTGTTTTAATCGCAATCCATTATCTTGCCTCTAGGAACTACCAGAATAAAATCAGTGATAATGGCATGTCTAGTTACCAACAGGTTAGCAATGTATTATTATTTTAATCTGCAAAGCACCACGTACACTGATGCCATTGCAAGAAGCACAGAGGAGGAGAGGTGGGAGTTATGGTGTGGGAGAAAATAATTTATCATCCTTCTGGAAAAGATATTCCTGGCAAGAGGCTTTAACACAGCAAGCCTACTCACAGATCTGTAGGTCTCCACTTTAGGGGGGCTGTCACAGATGGATGATGCCCTTTGGATAAAGTAACTGAAGTGCTTACAGGAAGCTTCTCCAAGCATTTGGTTCTGGTTATCTTTTGGTAACCAAGAGGAGGAATGTGGAAAGAAGTTGTTTTGTGACAACACAGCCTCATATTCTTCGGATTGCAGGGCTGTGTTCTCCTGCCTCTGCCACAACTTTAGTTCCTCTCCCACCTGGCCCTCCCTGCTTACGTCTCCTGAAACACACAGTTTCCACCCTGAGCCCTCTGAGCTCTCCCATTTCTCCTCAAACCAGTATCCTGATAGTCATCTTACACCGTGTGCTGACTGACCAGCAAGGAAGCTGAACAGAATCCACAGCTATTAGAGCTGCATTTCTGCTTTCCCTTTGGCAAATCAATAAATTTGGTTCTCTCTCCTCTAGTCCAACACTAATCTCCAGTGTGCTTGGAAGAACTTGTACTAGAAAGAATTTGTAAAACAAATAACCAAAGACAGATATGGGCCAACCATAAGTGGGACAAAAGACAAAAACAAAATATCATTTAACTAGTATTAAACTTGCGAATTCAGATCATATTTTAAATTCCTTCTAAAGAAGGGCTGGTGAAGGTACAAAGAATAAGAAATCAGCAGGAAAACTTGATGGTGAAAGTAGTCAGTGATTGTATTGGAAGAATGATCATTTTTCCAGATGAAATAATGAACACAGAGAAACTAGAAGATTACAGTTTGGACGGGACAGCAAAGGGGACAATACAGTTAAAAAAAGTAGTAATAGTAGATTTTAAAATATGATGAAATCAGTGTTTTTAACTTTTTAATGTGTTCATAAAGATGGTAGCTAAGATGAGTATCATCTAAAAATAATTATGAGCCAAGAGCTTCTTACAGGAACAGGAGCGACCATTGGCAAGAGTGATAAGCCCACCCCAGAGAATCACCCCAGAGAATTTAGTAACTTTTTAAATGACAGTAAGTGTTGGTAGTTATTTGTGCTGCTGTCCAGTTTTTCAAACTTTAAAAAGATGGCTACTTACTCATTTCTTTGATGACTGAGAATATTCACTGTATTTAAGAATAAGAAATAACGGTCTGCGGGGAAACACCTCAACTCTACTAGGAGTACGCATGATGACCTGAGAGACTGATTCAAATGATGACCTGATTAAAATGAGACTGATTAAAGGACCTCTAGATGAGCCCTCCTGGAAGAAATTTCAGATTTTCAAAGGGACTGCAAATGCAGAAGAGACCACCAGCAATTCTGTAGGTAGCCCTCTTTACATAAATTCAACATATTAAGCCCAGTGCAAATCACAATATTAACAAATAAGTGGAATTTTATAGCTGAATTTTGTAGAAAAAGAGGAGGGCTTTGACAGGAGACATACGTATTTAAGTTAAGATGTGAAACACTTATCCTCCACATTCTGTCCTAAGAGCAACAACATGCTTTCATGTGAGATATTTTACCTCCAAACATCACTAAGCTAATTTATCAATTTAAACACAGGAAGTTAATCAAGCCTCCTCAATGAAGTTCAGCTGAATGAAACGATGCATAAGGTAGCTGGTTTAATAAAAGATGTATTTACTGTAAGCTTCCTAAACATATATAGTATAATGCTACTTGATGTTCAACAGATGTGTTTATTTATTAAGTTCCACTTATGTCACTTGCTAAATGTTTTATTTTCCTTCCTTCATTTGCTGCCCATGCCACTGCTTATCAAGGTCATAAAAGGCAATCTCTTTTAAACTTGATTTCACTGCCACTTTAAATTAGCAGTTCCCAGTTTCAACTGGGTACAATGTGCCACACTAATACTTTAATATCAAATGAATAGCTTTATATTACTCTAAGCAAAAATGAACCTAATTGCTAAAATGGATAGCTCTAAAAATTTGTTTTCATCCAATAATTTCAGTTTCAGGGGAGGAGGTATGTTAAGAAAAAATGTAAAATATAAAATAAAATAATGATAGCATAGAGTAAAGATGGCCTATGTATCTAAACTGTAGCCTGTCTTCCGTTGAGCCTAGTATCTCTCACTTTCTTCAAGAGTTCTGTCTTCTAAAACGTATATTCACTATTGATGGCCTTTGCGCTGCCAGTTTGCCAATTTCATGCATAAACTACATCTTCATCTCAGAATCTAGAGTAAATAAGAAAAGAAAACAGTATTATACTTTTAAAAAATTACGGACGGATTTAAAGAGGAGCTCTCTGTACATATTGTGCTGTTTTTTTGGCAACACTAAGAACACTAGGGACATTCCAGAAGACTGGAAGAAATGAGACGATGGAGCAACATTTTTAAAAGAATCAACAGATAATACAGATAATTACAGGCCCCACAGCCTTATTCTCATCCCATACAAAATAATTTCAGAGTCAACAAGGGGCTAAATTTATTTTTTAAAAAAGCTAATTAAAACATGAATTTATAAAATATAGGCCACTTAATTTTAAGTTATAAGTGTAATTGAAAAGTGTAATTTTGTCTTTACAAGCGTTTTAAGGCATCTGACTTCATATTAATATAGTAAATCCGATTAAATAGAATTTTTTTTTAACACTGGATACAGTCTGGTCAACTAAGCTCAAAATACAACTCTGAGTACAGGATCATTAATGAATAGATGCATCTGTCCAAGAAACCCACAGGGAAGTTATCAACTGCACATTCTTCAACATTTTTATGGTCACTGGACCTGGAAGAAAAAGTCATTATTGACGAGGTTTGAAGAAAATGCAAAGCTTGTGGGAATGGTAACTAATGAAGAGGATGGGTCACCAGAATGAATTTGGGGGCGGGAGGGGGAAGTAAGGAGAGAATCAAACAATCCATATTGTCATCGAAACCGCAGGTCACACCTTAGGCCAAAGAACACAACATGTATTTATGGAAGAAGGTACCATCTCCGCTGGCAAAGGAAGGTTTGAAGTCGTTTGAGAAGACGACTCTAGAACAATGGCCACTACAGTCCCACGAACCACAAAAGCCCAGCTGACAAAAGCCCAGTCGTGTTTAAGTCGTTAGGACGTCCTCGTGTTGAAACAAGCAAGGCAGCACTATCCTTCACCCTCACCCGTAGTCAGGACAAGCCAGTAACACCCAGCCATACGTAGCCTGTTACACAAGCTCTCAGTTTCCCTATGTTCTGGGAAAACCAGGCAAATAGTCCCATGGTGCCTAAAGGCATATGGATATATCTTTTTTAAGTATGTAGTACTTTAGCAATATTGGTCCCCCCCCCAAAGCTTTCACATGAAAATAAAAAATTTCCAGCATACATATGGGCTGACTTAGAGGAAATATAGTTCATCATTCTAATTAATAATAGAAAAAAAAGTATTGGGGAGTACCTGGAGACACAGTAATACTTTGGAATATACTGGAGATCTTTATTTGACTGATGCCACTACTGCCTAATTACTATAGTAAAACTGATAGCAAATCCAGTGAGTAAATCAAGTGAGTAGGAGTTTTAGCACCGGGATTTTCCTTTCTCTGGCAGTTGTTAGTCTCTGTATGTATTTCTTCATCAACTCCATCACACCATTTTACTTTCTTTTCTGCTAAGTGAAGTTTTTTCTGTATTTCTTCCTGTTTTTGAACTTACCAAGCTAAAAACGAGAGAGCGGATAATCTCATTCTTTGCAGGTACCTACCTACCCAATGCATTTTCTCTTATTGTTTTACTAGTCTGCCTAGTTTGAACCTGGCAGATCTCCTGAACCGTACTTTACTACTTCTGTGTTGCTGAACTCCTTATGGGAACCAAAGTCCTGAAGCCTCCCTGACAGACTGACAGAATGACTTGCAGTAACTTATAGTCTTTCTGCGTGCAGTCACACAGTACCTCACATACACAAATATGTCCTTAGAGGGAACTTGTAAGCATCATTAAACAGGTTTTTTTGTTTTGTTTTAAAAAGATGGTTAGGAATGGGGCGGGGGGACTAGCGAAATGACTAGCGAAAGCATCACAGCAGCCTGCTGGTGGGGAGGCTGTGGAGCGATCGTTGTCTAGCCTGGTCCCAGAGATTCCCACGCACCTACCAGGAATGACGTGGGCAGCTTGGGACAGAGGCATGGACTAAGAAACGGCTTGGACTGCCTTCCTCTGCAGGTCTGTATCATACCTGACTCATCGATAATCTCTGTTAGCTCATCTTTTCCTGACAATTATTCATGAAAAAGGGGAGTTTCTGGAGGTAAGGTTCTTATGACTGGTGATACTGCAAAACAACTTCGTGGAAGACCAAAGCAAAGCTCCTTAAAAAAAAAAAAAATACCCTCCCTCCAGTCAACTACTTAAAATACAAATGACAGTTCAGCAGGACAGTGTCAGTAGAAGGTAAAATGTAACTTTTGTAATTAAATCTCTGTTGCTAATACAGATTACGTTTTTCTAGCTTTTTTTGACAGCACTTAATTGGTTTCTAGGGCAGTAGGTTTGTTGCCAAATGCCTCTTGACAAATTACTTCAAAATAGAGTAGTACCCTCTAATAATAAAACAGGGACTTCAGTTTTATATTTAAGAAATAAATTCACTTATGTAATGAGATTTCATCTTGCATATTATACAGTTTATAATTACATGTCATAAAAATTCAGTATTCTGAACCTAAAACTAATCCGATCAATCATTACATGCTTTCCCAATGTCTACAACATTATTTACTGGTTTTTTTTGTAATTTTTCATCCTTTAGAGCTATCATTTTTCACCTGCTACTTCTTTATCAAACCAAACAGATTTAAAAGATTTCCAATACATACGTCACAACATATGCCGTTATGTCAATTCATGAATATTGACTTCTAGGTGTCCTAAATTGTGTTCCAAACACATGCAACACAAGGCTTGTAAAGAGCTCTTGCCACTCCAACTTCTCAGAGATGCTGTCAGTCCTGACAGACTGTTTTGGATCTCCAGCTACTGATAGATGCTTATATAAATTGTGATAACGATAGCTTTTGCCAGTCTTTCAAAAGCGATTAAATTGCAGCACCTCTTTCTGACGTAGACTTTGCTACTTTATCCAGTGCCCTTATATTCATGGTTTGGGAAGGCCACTGAAGTGTCATTGCTGAGGACTGCTTTTAAATAGATTTTTCAATCTCAATTTTGAGAAAGCTGCTAAGCTCAAAAATACAGCTATATTTGCCGAGATAATTAACATATAATAAGCTACAGAGAATACTTAATCTCTGAGTCTCTTCAAATAAATTGCGGGTATCTTTCAAGCAAATCCATATCACAATTTATTTTGATGATTGAAAATAAAAGCTAAGAGCTTAAAAACATTACTGTGAAACAGATTTTCTGCTTAGTAGAATAGCAGTTATCTCTCTTTATAAATGCATCATCACATTAAGGTCCTAGCTTTGTTTTCCCATGAACAAAAATTTTTGGTAAACAGCAACAGCAAATTTTCACAACGGTACCAGCAAAAGCTGCAATACCTCCATGACAGCAGTAATCCTACCTGCTATATTTTTCACTCAGTTTTAGACTTAAAGTGCAAGTTTACTTCTAGGCCTACAGATGGACACATACTGAAATGATGGTAGATGTTTTATCATACTCCTGTGGCCAGTCTTCAGTTTAATCCACCTTTCAAAATTTCCTAGATTCCTCATCGTAGTAGCTCCCGAAGGTATAACCAAGTTGCGTTTCTTGTCCCAGTTATTCTCAGTTTATACCAGGATCAGAATGGAGCATTTTTTTGAATTTTCTTAAAGAAAATGTAGAACAAAGTCCCCTTTTCAGGTAAGAAAATGGACAGGTGAAAGCTGAAAGTCTTGCATGCTTACAGCAGGCAGTTAGTTTAATAAAGAGCACTGTTACAGTCAATTTATAACTTAATCTACCAAGTTACTGAACAATGTTTTAGTATAACTCTTGATTTGCTTTATTTATACAAAAACAATTCTATTGATTTTACTTTGGGATAATTGATTATTTTTAGAGAACAAGATTAGTCAACAATTTGCAGGTATATTTCTACTGCAAGGCAGTAAAATTTCAGATCCTGCACTAAAACTTGCTAGTTCACATAAATGACTAAGTGCACTGCTATTTACTGCATTTTATTAAGTGCCAAACAATGAAAGAGACTAGCCATACTACAGACGCCTTGCAATAGTTTGTTCATTTGCCTTGAAAGAAAAACAAAACAAAACAAAAAACATAATTTAATAAAATTCCACACAGTTTGTAAGAACAACCAATGTTAACGTTACGATAGATTTACTGTGCTGACCGAGAGCGTGCTCTCTGCTGATAAGTGAGGGCAGACTGCCAGGTTCACGTGCGCAGATTAACGGAACGCGGATTAACAGCGGTCTTTGCACAACTGATGCGGCAGCCGCTCCAGCCCAGCGAGTACAAAAGGCATTGCTTCGGCATCAGGGTGCCTCTGTGCCCTTGTTGCTGTGTGTACGGACTACACAGAGCTGGTAGTGAGGCTCTCCTTATGTTTACATGACAGACCCATACCTCCTGCTAAATGCGGCTCACTATTTTCCATAATAGGAAGAAAGCACTGCTCCTTAACCAAGTAACTGCCTACTACAAACATGCAAGATTTTCAGCTTTCCCCTATCCATCAGGAGGGCATTAAGAAGGATTTCTCTCCACAAAGCTTAAATAAACTAACTGATGAATAAAGATCTTCTAGGTAGCCTGCAAAACAATTCACAGATTCTTCTTTTAGAAACAGCCTAGTCACCATACTTAAATATATTTAACCTAGCAGAGGTAAGCTCCATTCCTAAACTTTTATTTAAATAAACTTTTAACCTATATGAAGAGATACAAGGAAGTTCATAGCAGCAAGCTGACAGCCAAAAGCTGAACCGCACAACTTAACAGTGTTGTTAAAATAGGTAGAAAGTGTTCTTTACAAACTGTGTTCCCCCCCACACACACAATTTTTTTTTTTTAAGGTAAAGAAAAATATTTTCTGAGATGTTTAGAAAACATTTTCTAGCCGGCATCCTTCACAGGCTTCTTTAATTCTTATCACCCTTCTTTCACCTCTTTTCCCATGTTGGGGTTCAGATTTGTTTGTTCTTTCCCCCTTCCCCCCCCCCTTTTTTTTTTAAACGGGAAAATGAAGTGAATGACAGGCTAGCCAAAAAATTATGCACTGGTTTTCCCATGAAAGCCATGAGACTTTACTTTGGGAAGTACTACCTTCTCTTGGGGTATACTTTCCCTTTAGTCCCCATCAGCACTCCAACAATAGCAGTTTAGTTTATTTAGTAATTTACTATATATATTAATTGAAAGATGTGCTGCAATATTCTCTCCTCATTCTAGCAAAAGATTAAATATGATGGACATAATTTCTCATTAAGAATGACAAAATTTACTGGTATTTCTGAACTTGCCTAGTTATATTCCTCTGGCAAAGGCAAATGTAAGGCCAGTCCTGTATGCATCAGGGGTTTTATGGAGGGTCTGAGAACGTATTTTCATGTGAACACAAGTAGCACATTCCATTCAATAGCTCTGCACAGCTGAAATGAATGCTATAAGAGCAGTTAAAAAGAACAGATTTTGTTACTTCACCCACAAAGACTTTTATAGATACAAATTTAAGTTGCCAGATACATTGCTGGAACCCTGAATAGGACCAAAATCCTATATAGATTTTGTACTGAAATTAAAAGATACACGAAAAATAAATAAATTCTTCCCAAAAATGAAAATTAAATCTTTTTCTTTTTGGGATGGGGGAAGGGAGTTGGAAACATGAAGACAAAGCTGTATTTTTTTTAGCATTAGAATTGCTGGAAAAGACCAGACAAGAATTTCCACTTGGTACTTTTTACAGCTATAACTTCAGTGTCAGTAGCTCTGCCATCTTCTGCATTAGTTGCTGCACTTGGTCTACAAGCAAGCAGACAGTCTTCCAGGAAAACCCGACGGGTGTTGCAGAAGGCTTTGTGGTTATCTTTAAGTCTTCCCTGAATTTCTGATATTCACATCTGCATCCTATTTTGGAGCTAACTCCTGCCTTTACTTCCCTACAATCCTTGTTTCAAAAATCGATGCTGTGTCTATTTTTTTCCACAAGAGAGCTTTCTAATAAGTAACAGTACTCTACTGCAATTTCTCTTTTCAGCTATTGGTAGGCTAAGATGTGTATGAATAAAAGTAAGCTTAGAACGATTCCATTATGTAATTTGATTTCAGCTATAGCTCAGAAAACCACAGAGGTGACTCAGTTTGACTGCAGCCAATGCTAGTCAGCATTTACAGTGCAAAAGAATGACATTAACAGCAAATAATCAGTCATATAATTCAGTTTCAAAAAAGGAGCAGGCCTAGAACACACACACTCTTCAGTCCCACAAAGTAACAGAAATAAAACAAGCCCCCAAAGGACTCTCACTATCACCTGTATTTGTTTTGTCACCCTGTACCTGCTGCAGAACCCATGCCAAGCCACTGCTGCTGTGCACACGAAGCAGAAAAAGGCAACGTGTTCTAAGCAGCTGTGTCAGATGGTAACAAAACCTCCAGGCTACGAGTCAACCTAAGATGCATGAAAGAAAGGTAATAGGAGACTAAGTTATCAGTGAAGCTGGTAAGGGCAGAATAAACTATGAAGCGTGTAGCAGTAACCAGGACCAAAGTAGGAACAGGCATGTTTTGCTTGAGGGATCTCAGCATCCACATTGCCTTTGGGATGGGGATTTACTAACTGAAGCGAGATGGCTCATCAGACACTACAAGACCAGCAAGAATACTGGATTATTTATCACTATTTTCAAGCAAATAAGAACCTTACAAGGAACACAGGTGCAAAGAGACAAATCTAAAACTCTGAGTGTCTACAGCAGAAATTAAGCAAAAAAAGAAAAAGAAGAAAAAAAAAACAACCAAGGAACAAACTAGGCACACCTTAAGACTACATTATCCCAGCCTAAAACCACAGCTGCCTATTTTTGTGTGGCACATTAGACTCTGAGGTGAAATAAATAAATAAATAAATAAATAAATAAGCAAACTCAAGTTCTGCTTCATGACTACGTTTGCCTGTTATTTTAATCCTTCCTAAAACATACTTCTCTGGAAGATGCTTATATATCCTGAGTCAGTTAATATCAGATTCTGGTATTTTAACTAACAAATTATGGTATCTATGGGCTCAAGTCAAGTAACTGCAAATTCTTTTTATGTGCCCTCATCTTAACAAGTAATTCACAACAGCAATGGAATGGAAACTTGTTACATCATGCCTAAAACCAGAAACCAAACTCTTCAGGGCAGAAGCCATGTCTTGCTGCTTTGTTCTAGGAAGGGTTTAGTACACTTTCTGTTGCCTTCAAGAGTTAAAGGAATTCTACAGCAGGAAACTGCATGTAGCTGCAAGCTGACTGGGGGAGCTGCTGGAGTCCTTCATCAAGGATAAATATTCCTCTGATGAGATGGATTGTCATTTCAAATGAATGCCCTCTGTGAGAAGAGGCCAAAAACCTGGATTGCCAGATAAGTTCACTGCTTACTGTCTGCTATCTCAAAGGAACAGATGCAGATTCTAGCTATGGGTACAAAATTGGAATTACCAGTTCCCCTCCCTTCCACGTTTCCCTGGCTATGACTAACTTAGCAGCAAGGACGGCACCGCAGAAGAGCAAAACTGGTGCGAACATCGCAGCGTAGTCTCTGCTCCCTTCTCAGGGATTCACTTCAGAGCAGCTCTACTCTAGTCCTGTAAAATGAGTAGCCTTTGGCAGCTGGGCCACAGTAGGTGCGATCCTAGAGCGCATCTTCCAGTTTAGCTTCTTCTGAAAGAAACATAGTTTGTGCTCTCCAGGATCACTCCAGCGCAAACCAGAAAAGCAATGAGTGGGAAGAATATGGAGATCTGCCTCAGAAGTGCATTCTTGATTGCAACTAAAAAGCTAATATAGACACACCCAATTACACCTCAGTTATAGTCCTGATTTACAGACTGCTACAGAGAGAATTACGGCCAGACTTCGTCACAGAAGACATCTTTGAGGAAGAAAGTACCTTGCAACTAAATGGATAAACTGCTTGGATGATAGTACACTACTTCGTATTCTTAAAAAAAGAATTTTTTTAAGAATACAGATAGATAGATAGATAGATAGATAGCATCAAGCACGGGAAATTAGGAGGCAACAATTTTTAATCCCACTGCTATTATGGATTTATTGCTGGGATTTTGCTAGAGCCATTCAATCCCTTTGTGCCTCGGCTGACAATTTTGGAAGCGTGTGGAACATTTAAGTGCTTCTTGATTAATGAGAGTGCTTCTCAAAAATAATTATACGAGGGTGAAAGTAAGATCCCCGCTCAGCTAGTTGATGTTTTTCTGGAAGAGTATTTCCCAAATTAGACACAAAGTTATTCAAAAACTATGCTTTTTGACTGTATTACACTTAGTACAGATTTTATATTTTCCCGTGCTGAGATGATTATACAAAGAAATATTTGGAAGTATGGCATATATTCCTGGAGATTGTATTTGTATACAGGGCATTCACTAACCTTTTTCTAGTCACCAAGTTTTATTTGAGAACTAAATATTTAAAATGCTATTTTATTTTTGTTGCAAACATTTAGACTCCCTTACAAAATTGTGATGGATTTTTTTTTTTTAATCAGATGAAAATGCTTTCTATCAATATTACAACTTATTTTTTTTTTTTTAATGTTGACCTCTATAAGAATGAGGGCAGAAGAACAGATTTTTGGCACAAGTCTGGAAATAGTCTATAACATTACCATATATGTATATGCTCCTTCCACCACCCTCTAATGCACATTTTATTTTTAAACAGGTTTTTAGGATTTCACACTATTATCCTGAAGCTTGAAATTCAATTGGTCTTGGCTCTGCCACACTGGGGACAGAGACTGGGCAGTACAGAAGTCCAGAGCCTGGGTAATCACACAACTTCAGGTTCCCTCAGGCAGCAGGGAAGTAAGAGACGCTGATTCTTTATTCCTTTTCCCCAAATGGCAGCTGGGCATTACAAGGACTTGTGGGAGGGTGGGCGTTTCTTAATTCTTCACCAAATGTATTTATTCTTCTCTGCACTTGAGACAAATTGACAGAGATCACCAGAGTATCAATACAAAATGGCTGGCCTGATTAAATATCAGAATTCTTGCAAAAGGACTGGGCTTTTCATAAATACATTATTCCCTTGATATTGCACTATTGACATAATGCAGAAAATTGTCTCATCAAGAACTCCCCTGGTTTATCCTATAAGAACAGATACATATTTTTTAAACCTAAAGAGACCAAATCTGTATACATGAAGAATGTGAAAAGAAAATCTAAGTTGCCTGCCTCTTAGATATCTGACTTTTGAATATTTAAGTCAGTTTTGCTGATGAAATAAAGCTTTCTTAAAAGGTGACATTTAAAAAGAGATAAATCAGCATGGAAATATGAGTTAATCTTGACTTGAATACTGATCTACTCATCTTGTATGTGAAAGTATTAAAACAAAATCTATTTTGCATAATTAGCCCAACTGAAATGTTAAGCCTTTTTTAACTTCTATAACCGGTCAAAATCTCACATATGATTTCCATATGGAAGCTCCTGCCTATGTCAGACTTTTTTTCTTTTCTTTTTTGATGCAGTTGCAATTTGCCTACTGAAGTAAGTTTAAGTTTCAGGAGCAAAAATATGCTGGCTCTTGATTCAGCATTGTTTCAAATACAAGCTCTGGACTACTTCTGCGCTATTCAAATCTCTAGTATAGCAGAGCTAAGACCATATGAACTTCAACCTGGAGAGTAACAGTGTAATATCTGGCTCTTTTGCTCCCCTACCAAGATAATGGTACAGGTAGATTCTATCAAGTAAAAATATTAAACAAAAATAAACATATAAATTAAATTTTACCAGCTTATAATAAATAGAGAAAAGAAAGAGAGATATTATTGAGGAGCTATGTAGTATTATCTCAAGATGCAATCTTTCTGGAACAGACAGTTTCAATTACAAGTTTTTAATTGGAAAAAGCCTAAAGAATAATCTACCTTTGTGTTTAACTGAGAAAACAAATAAAAAACATCTGCACAAACCAAGCACTATACCAATTAAAACAAAACAGACTCCATATGGACTTCCCTAAACCCAGCACAGAAGATGTTAATAAAAGCCTCTGCTACTGTTTTTGGGGCATTAGTTTCGTAAGCGTATCTTTCCTAATTTCATTCCACTGGAGGAAGCTAATCACATACATACAGATTAAAAAAAAAAAAGAAAAGAAAACTGCAGCTTCTCAAATTAGACACTAGTGTAGCTGAAAGTCTGCCATGACTAACAACGATATTCTGCATATATTCTGACCCAAATGCATGAAGAATGAAGCATACACATTCATTTCATTGACTCTTCAAAATCTTTAATTAGATAAGGTGCTTCCTAGAGAAAGGTTGAATTAATGCTATCTAAGATACAGAAAAGGCCAACTTTGACATGCCTGGATTAGTAAGTATTCCAGTCACAGATGTGAAGTAAACCAGCACTTTATCACCACACCTATCACCTTGCAACACGCACACGGCAAACAATTCCAAGTCTGCAGACCGCAGCTACATGCATTATAAATAAAGCACAAGTTAAGCCATTCTGTACTCAAATATCTTTTCATATTTTCATAATATAACTCACTCATACCCCTTTTCCGCTGTAGAAATACAGTACAACTGAGCAAATAACAATAAATGCCCCTTATAACACACACCAACGTCTTTCCCATCTTTGTGAGAACGACAGGCTAATGTAGAGAAAGATTACCATACTATTTTCCATTAAATTACTCTAAATTAGATTGAACATAGGTGTAATGCAATCTGGTCTACCAGAGGAATGGATGAGTTAATTACATATGCAAACTTCCTGTTCTACATAATTTGAAAGAAAAATCATTTGATGCTTTAAAACGCGATGTATATCTTACTTTGCAAGATTTGGAGAAACTACGACATATGGAACACTAGGAAAAGGTACTGAAAGATTTCGAGGGGATAATTTTAAAACTCCTTCAATACTGTAACAACCAGATTTGAAATTCTCTGCAAACTTTGCTAATTATATAGCAAGGGAAAAGATTGAGACTTCACAATTAAGATACACTAGAGCTGCTAGGAACTGGCATATGGACAGTACTGTAACAAGACAAACAGCAACCCTTGGGCTCACAATATTAGTACTGACATTACAGCTGTTTTTTTGGTGGCAATAGTTTTAGATATGGCTGCCCTTCTGCCCCAGGCATCTGTGCTTCCGCTCTGGCGCTCCCTCTCCCACCGCCTCAGCACAGCTGGGCACAGCTGCACGTGCACAGGCCCAGCAGCACCAGGTCACTCCTCTGCCACTGGCACTGCGGTGGGGACGAAGGACCTGGGCAGAGCAGGCGACAGGCAACGTCGGCTTTCCAGCACTGAGGCTGAAGAGCTATTTGCTGGACTACACCTAACCGATGCAGGGAGGGAAGACACAAACACTCACCCAGCACTCTGAGCATTTTGAGCTCTTGAGCTCTAAAGATTAGCAAACCGCAGTAGGGAACGCCAATATGTTTCTCAACTGCCAGCTCCAAGAAGGGCTGCCCTTTACAACTACTCGGGCAAGAACTAAAGGGAACCCCCCCACGCCCCCAAAACCCAGCACACACCCACAGATGCGTAAGTCCAAGTCAGCAGCCTTGCCTTCCGTCAAAGGCTAGAATGGAATTAAGTTCTACAAAAACACGAACAGTCAGGAAGTTTAGCCTCTTAAAATTTGTCTTTTATAAACACCATAAATGCTTAATTCTAGAACACTCTTGACTGTTGTAATGTCCTCTGAATTTTGTATCACTTCACAACATCTTTTGCCTGATATCCACAGCTTCTTTCACTGAAATGCCTCTTGTTCTTTGCAAAAACAACCTGCCCCCCTCCCAAAAAGCTGCCATGCCCCCAAATACTGGGGGGGGGGGGGGAAAGAATCCCACAAGATCAAGAGTCTGGCAAAAACTCAAGTGCATTCACTGATCACAGCTTAACTCAGAAAATAGTGTCTTGCTAATTTTATTGCTACTGTTAAAAAGTTAGTATCTTAAATATTAAGCAGGAAAGAGTTCTCAATTAAAAAACAAAGTTGTGGTGAAGAGTTTAGTCCTAATATCATACTAACTTACTACTGTTACTTCTAAAAAGGAAAATGAGTTAGCAGTGGAAATGAATAGGCCTAATACTTCTTGGCGATACTGTATGGACAAAATCATTAATTGCTAATTAGTAGCTTTTATTTCCCACCTGTAAAGGCTCTCTGACCAGTCTATACCAACTGATCAAATAGGAGACATTATCTCTACTTATATCCTGCCAAGTACTTTTTAGTTATCTTATACTTTAGTAAGTGCAAATTTCTAATAAGTTAATGATAAAAATATAGCTGTATTAATCTTCACACATCTCCATTCTAGCAGCAATTACAGGTCACTGACCATAAAAAGTATCAAAGGACTTCAAAATGCAGCAGTCAATCAACTCCAGTGGGCAGATTTAAACAAGAAATATCCTGGGAAATCAACTGTAAAGTCTAGAGTCAGCTAATGGATCACAGAAAGTTTATAGAAGTGCATTATTAGGCATTTAGTTCCTTGTGCCTAACATACTCTAATCTGAAGAGTCCAGATTGTGCCACAAATGCCTCTACACAGGGAATGAAACAGGATTTCCACTGAAATCACAATAAAAATTGCAGCCGATTTCAAATGAACAATCTTGAATAAAGCTTTGCGTGAGAATGGAAGCTGGCTGCTCAACTCTTTGTAGTATCATATTTTTTATGACAGTTTTATATTCAGTAGAGAAAATGGAAAATTTTCCACCTCTTTTACTGTTTAAAATGCTTTAAATATATTTAAATCTTATTTCATTTCATATATAACCCAGGGGAAGGGATTGGCCAAAAGTAGCAATACTCTTACAAATGTTTTTCTCAAATCCAGTCGATGAAAAAAGCCCCCAACTTAAGAGCTTAGTAATGGAATCATTCATCCATTGAACTGATGTTTTAATTAGCAGTTGTATAAAGCAAAGACCTGTTATTAAAAGTCTCCATAAAAGAATAAACCATTGTTTTGTTTTACACAAATTTAACCTTTGACTTAAATTTAACTGGTGACTACCAAATGTTATTAGGTTGGTGTATGTCAGGATTTAGCTTTTAACCAAAGGTCTCTAGAAGGAAGGAGAAAACTGTTTTCAAACCATTTTTTCCAAACAAAGAAAAATTCACCTGCAATCACTGCTGTAAAATTGGAATCAAAGAGATCATATCGTTACTGTTAAATTCAAAATTTAACACTTGAAGTAGAACTACTAGTACAAAGGAAATACACCTGCATTGACAGCTCTGAAGAGATGGAAAAACAATAAGCCTCCCAGTAACAAACCAGATCTAACTCTTGATAAAATATTTAAAATAATGATGCATGTTAAAGAGAAACAAATATGCAGTTATTGAGAGTACACAGAAAACCAGAAGAAACATACTAAACATGGAAACACTCACCATCTGAATGGGTTTTTTGTGAAGATCTCGTTCAGTCACCAACTTTTCTTGGTCAGTGACGTAAAGGCCTTTTTGTGCCAGAGCTTGTATAACAGCATCATGACCTAGAAGCGGCTTTGCAGCATCGCTCTTGAGAATAAGGCTCCCAGCACGACAGTAGAGTTCTGCCGACAGCAGCAAGTTAACAACAGGTGGTTTAATGTGCTCCTGGTCATACTGGTCTGTGTAAAATGGTTCTCGCAGTTCTTCTGGAATGTTTTCTACAAAGATCAAAAGATATAAAGCATTAGCCAATATCAGAAAGGATAACTATATTATTAACTTTTTGTGTATATGGATTCAAAACTTTGTTAAAATCTCTTCAGGGGAAAGCCAAAGTCTTTACTCAGTCATCATGCTGCAAAAGCACTGGGAAAACTACATACAGAGTTCAATAAAATTAAGCTGTAAATGGAAACTGAAGGAAAATTCAGAAAGAGTTCCACATTGCAAAAGCCACACCGGAAGGCCAACCTGTGGCTTCAGAGTATCATTAATTTAAAATTTCTTGGCTTCTCCAAATACATGCCCAAACATTCTCATTTTCTTTAGCATAACATTTTATAGGTCAGACACATCATGGCAAAACAATGTCCATTTAAACACAAAAACTTGTCCTTATTACCATAATAAAATGGAAATTGAACAGCATATTTTAAGCACAGAATAATTCCAGGGACAAAAAGGGAAACTACCACGCATCATCCTTCTAAATTTCAAAGACGCAAGAGAAGTTTGCTTACTGTACTACCTATGTCAAAGATCACATACCGCAGAATCAGCATGCTTACCTGGATGTCTCAATAGAATTAAAAGAATGGGGGGGGGGGGAGGAAAAAATATTTTCAAGATCCTTCTGACAAAATCCTGAAGTGTTATTTGCCCATTTGTGTTACTGATTTTCTTTTAAGTGGTGGGCTTTTTTCCTTTTTAAATGAACAGGCCTGGCACCAATAGAAAGCTATGCAGGATTCTGTCAAGTTATGCTGAGATTTTAACCCTAAAATTGGAACTCCAAGAAGATCTATGACAGCTTTTCCATATACTTACACAACAGAACATAGACAAGATATGCTTATTATTGTCTACCATAAATATAATAGTTATAATTAATTTGATATTAGATCAAATGAAATCAAATCACCAGTGAAGCAGAAAATAATTTAGGCACGGTTTCAGAATTCACATTTCTACATGTAAGCATTGCAAGATGCTGCATTTTCCCTGTAAGGATTTCAGTCTCCATTGTTAAAAAATTAACTAAGCTAATGGCATTTATGGGAGAAGGAACATGTCATTCTTTCCCCGAGCCAAAACGGAAAAGCCTATTTAACTCCTAGAAGGAAGGGGGGGTGGCAGGGGGAAAGCATAGGAAAACAGTGAGGCAACTCCAGATCTCAATCCAGCTCCTACCCCTTTCCCTTCAGCTGGCTAAATGTGTGAGGACAGACAGGATTTGAAGTGGAGGGTGGAGTAAACAGCGCAATATGGGTGGCGGCAGAAGAGAAAAAAACAGAACCGGCCATCACAAGATAATGACAGATTATCTTCTTCCTCATACATATTGTATTACAGCCATGTGCTTCCATTAAGAGCTGTGGAAGAAGAGCCAGCCTTCTCCTAGCCGTGAAGGGAGAGGATGTGTTACACAATGCAAAAAGAAAAAAAAAAATTAACAAATGTATACTTTCTTAAACATCACCCTTCTTGTAAGTAAAGTAATGAAGGATAAGATATGGCTTTTTATTTGCCAATTCAGAATATCAAAAGGGGGGGGCAGTGGTGTAATTTCTAATTTGGTTAAAACAGAGCTAAAATTTGGCTAGAAAGCTGACATTTCTGCTTTAGACTACAGATCAAAATATAGTCAGCAAAACTAACATAGCCGGGCCTTTGAAATAAAAGTCTAATGCCTAACAACATCACTTCTTGAAAAGATAATAGAACTATTTTGAAAGAACTACCAGTGACAGCCAGTGATACTCTTAGGACACGAAGAATTTTCTCAGCTTGGAAATATTAAACCGGGCAGAGCTATTATGACAGTTTCCAACAGTTAAATGAAAGATAGTTTCAAAATGAAATACATTTGGAATAACTACTTTATACAATGCAATCTTCTCTTACCACTTCCCAGCTACTTCAAACACTTATTGATTCTACACATCTCACTGTCATTCAGTACTGTAAAAAGCATTTATAATTAAGCAACTCAATAAACAATTCTATGCATTATTTCCATCTATTGCCAGTCTCAGTCCTATCTGTCCTTCTTTCTTTTCCCTGTTTGTCCACACATCATCTATTTAAATGTTACACTTATTATTTCTGAGGTCCCTCATGATCCATCTCCACTTCACCACCAGCTCAATCCTCATCATGATTCTGTCCTCCATAATTTCAACTGCCAATTTTTAAAGCACCTTCATGCTAGAGGGCATTATTTGCTACAAAACGTTTTCAATCTCACAATGTACAGGCAGCACATTTTGCCTGACCCTAGAGAAGGCAAAACAAGCCAAAGGAACCCTGCACCTTTTTTGAATCACATGGGAAGTTAGATGGGGGTGGGAGGGGAGAAGGAAATAGGAGGAGGAGATAAAGCCATTAGTAATTTCTTATAAAGAAAAAGCTAAAAAATAACTAATTTAATCGTCTTGAGGCAGGAGCAGGTAGCTACACACAAACAGAAATCACAGCCTCTGTGCTTTAGATCCACTGAAGACAATGACAGATTTTAAATCTAAAAGTTTAAGCAAGAAGAGCAATCCAAAGACAGGAAATAACAAACTTGTCTCCTGGTGAGAGTCACTTCTGCTCTTGTCAATATTACAAAACATACCATAAAATAGCAAGATAAGATGCCTTAGATGCATTTAGCATGAAAGAATGACATCTGCTAACCGAGGTTTTAATAATAAATCCCAATACACTAAAATCAAGATGAGAACTAACAAAGGCAAATAGAAGTATTCCTACAGAATATTCCTGCATTTGAAAAATATAGCAAGAGACAAAACGAAATGTATGCTATTTCTTCATTAATGTTCACAGAAAAAAATCTGGAATGGAAAGATATTAGAAAAATAGAATATTGAAACAAGGTATTAGGAAGAGAAAGTGACTGCATACATACTAGTTATGAAAAGCTACCAAAACACAGTGAGAGCATACCAATAAAGAATCAATGCTGTAATAAGATCAAAAGTTCTCTTCACAAAAATTCTCCTAATAGTTGCCTTCTCATAGACAGCAACACATGCACTTTTTCCCCATTTACAATGTATATATCCAATTTTTGATATCAGAATCGACCTTTATATAGCAGGTAAACTAAATTCAGAAGATTCAAACCGTGTTCTCGTTTTTAATATAACAAAATAAGTTTAAAAAAAAAAAGCTAGGTGTACAGAAAACTGTTCCTTCTATACCAGTCTTCCAAAGGCATGGCCCTTCCAAAAAGCAACGTGTGCCTTCTGAAGTCCTCTGGAGGTGGAATTTGAAGGCTACATCCAGTCTCAGCAAATTACCAGAACCACTGACAAGGTCAAAAGCTTTTATTTAATAATTCCGGCAAGTTTGGAAATTGTTAAACTGCCGTGTTAGGCAGAGAAGAATCTGATGCTAATTCATTTCACCAGTTCCCGCCCTTCCGCCCCAGACAAAAGAGTCCTTCAAGATTAAGCTCTGAAGTAAATGAACAATTTTAAAACAAATACAAATATACATGGTTATACACACTGCCATAAAGTACTACTTGATCTTGAAACTTGTGCCAAAGTACACTATTGTAGCTATGAAAGAGTGATATATAGGGGACATATAGTTAGGGGACTTGAGCATAGGAGATATGGTGGAGACTAATGGAATTGGGTTTCTTTAGGCCAGAGAGGCTACGGGAAGATCTAACTGCAATCTTCCACCACCCAATAGGCAGATTATCGACAAGATGGACTCAGGCTCTTCTCAGACAGTACAGTGAAAGGATGAGAGGCAGCGGGCACAAGCTGCTGCAGGCAAATTTCAACTCAACATAAGGAAAAAGTTCACTACAACAAGAGTGGTTGCGACCTGGAAGAGGTTGCCCGGGGAAGCTGAGAAACTGCCATCCTCGGACACTTTCAAAACTTGACCGGACAAGGCTCTGAAAAAACAGATCTAACTTTGAAGCTAGTCCTGCATTGAGCAGTAGGTTAGACAAGATGATTTGCAGACATCTTTCACCCTAGTTGTTTCCAAGCTTGCTGACAGGACCACAAGTTTTAATTTTAGTAAACCCATACCAAGAAAGACTTCCCCAAAAATTAGGGAGCTTGACATTCTGAATTTTACAACTATTGAACTGTGAGAATAAAAAAAGCTAATACACAAATTTAGCATACAGAGAGGAAAATGCAAAAAGGAAATAATACCACTTTAGTGCAGAACAGTAATTTAAATGAAAGAATCAGGATAACTTTTAAATAACATATCTTCAGGTAATCTCTTCCATACAAAGGACTCAAGTCACAACCCTGCAGATACTCTCTTTGGGGAAGAAAAAAAAAACAAAACAAAAAAAGATCTCATCCCAAGCTTTAAAGCAAATAAGGAGAGGAAAAAAAAAAAGATAATATTAGCTCATCTTTTCATTTAAACAGATCATTTTAATGGGAAGGGATCACCTAACAAGAATTCACGGCTACCCTGAAGTTACCTTTAAGAGCAGTTTTATAAGCAAAACTCTCTGCTCATGAAGATGTGAATTACTCCTTGGAGCACAGCATGAGCACCTCTTTGGAAAAAATTATTTGTATCGGTGTGGAAAGTTTAAGCTTTTTTTTTTTTCTTTTAAACAAACCATTTTTTGTAAAGTTTCCAGACTTCCACACAGATGAATACAATCCTTTGAGTTTCGTAACTAGTGAGTTTTTCAAAATTATAAGAGTCAACAATTCCAGATTTATGAACTTCTTGCATTAAGGAAGTGTAAAAATTCAGAAGTCTTAGTCAACAAGGTCTCCCTTTATTCCTAAGAATAATATAAACAAGCTAAAATATTTTACCATATACTTACTTTCTAATTAAAATACATATGATTCTTATGAGCCACAAGGTTACATAAAGCCTTAGTCTAGAGAATTTCCATCTTTACAGGGTACTGACTTCAATCAACAAGGAGATTAAGAAAATAATATTTGTAGAGGAGGTTTAATACAGAGTTATTTTGCAAGAATTCTGACTAGTACCTTTAACCACTTTCTAGTACAACCCAAGAAATGAATTTATGACACACTTTAATGGACTCAATTACTTGACAATTTTCTGCAGGACAGCAAAGATTTACTTCCGCCGTAAGGCAGCCGTGTGAATTAGGTCCATTCAGCCTCTGACTTGTCAACAAGAAATCAGGTGCCCCATTCCCCTTTTGGGCACAAGAAAGCAGAATTTCCAAGAAAGTCAGAGTCTGAGGACTGAGAACAGGCCAAAAAAGCATGATTGAGATTGTTTTGCTTTTGATGGATTTTCATAGCTGTCTCAATAAAGACAACATTTCAGTTTGACATTCTATTTTGGAGAGGCCTTCAGGGCCTCCCATAAGCACTGCAGTTCTAAGATTCACAGCAGATTAGTAATTCATGGGAAAACAGATGCTATTAAAACAAACAAACAAACAAACAAACAAAAAAAACACATGAATTTTAATCAGGAGGTGGAGAACAGAATGAAGCAGTTGACATTCAAAGAGTATTTTACTTCTTCATTTGTTGAATCAGTCCGCCACTTATTTATATTTTTCTTGGCTAACAGAGAGCAGGCATACTTCTGCCAAGGAGCAAGTATCTAAAAGGTCACCTTTAGAAATTTCTGGCAGACTGAATTTCAGTATCACAATTCTTAACTTTGTCTACCTATTTGATCTCAAGAACTTGAGAGATTCTTGGATCTGCTGTCACAGAAGTACTTCAAACAAACAAACAAACCAACCCTACCCTCCTGCCTCTAGGCACCACAAACATAGACAGCTGGTGATGCTTGGACTTGGGACAGCAATTCTGTACTTTCAATAGGTAGTTCACATAACATTAAAAGGAAGATTTCAGTGACAAGTAATGAAAGAATCTAGATACGGAAGCTTTATTGTCTTCAAATGCCTAACAACTAAATAGCTTCCATTACCCACTGGCTGAAAATTAGAAACTTAGCATCCTTATTCTACCTTCTTGACTGAATTGGAAAAATGACTCATTAAGATGTAAAAGGGGTGGAGCATCGTGCAAGCTATTCCTGGCCTTACCTTCTCCTACTCTACTAATCAGAGTTATTCTCTTCCAAAAATCTTGTTTAAAGAAACAACATAGAACAACTCCAGTTTGCCCACACATGACTCTTTTGGCTTAATGAAAGGAAAAACTTACTTTCCTTGCCATGATTACTGCTTGAGAAAGTAATTCAATAAAAACTGATCTTTGTATGTTAAAAAGCAAAACCAAAAACCCATTAAGTATTAAACAGTTGGCCAAATTTGTTTTCTAGAACACCAATCTGTACTGCTTTGAGGGCTAGTTACATTAGAACTGGATTTTAAGTGGAGATATTTTATGTAGGGGTTTTTGGATGCTTTATATAGGTACGAGTTTCTGGAGGGATTCTTTGTTACAAAAGTCAAACAAACAAAACCTGCCCAGGTTCCACCTTTACAGTCCATCCAGAATTCGCTTATTTTTATGAGTGCTGAGAATCACATAAGAAATGCTCTATTGGGGTCACACTGTCTATCCAGTCCGATATTCTGTGTTCAGTAGCACAGTAAGAAATGCTACACTCAGAGCAGATAAAGTTTTTTTGGTAGGAACATTTCTTATTAACATGGGAGAGTTTAATGACTACTTTACCAACACCTGCCTATTTATTCAGTCTCTGATAAACAAAAGAATAACTTAGAATAATCCCTGACAATAACAGGATCAAGTTATATTAGCATAAATGCCTTCAGAAGTTATTTTCAGCATGGATAGGATATGAGAAATACAGAGATAATGATGTAGTTATAATCCCATCTTACTCAGCTAACCTCCTGATGCCTATTACAATGAAGACATGTTTTAAACAGCCTTTGAAACAGAGGAAAAGATGATTTCAGAAAAATAAAGAAGGAAAGCATTTATTGCTTGAACTATTATATGACTTTATTAAAATCAAAAAGAAAACTTTTTGCCAGACATAACCAGACAGACATGAGTTGACACATCTACATTCGAGTCTGGTTCACAGTTTCTCTTAGTTTAAGAGTGGTTCTAAGGCGGGGGGAAGAAAACACAGGAAATAGCTAGAAGAGAAGAAGGTTTCTTTATCACTTCCACCTGATCCAGTACTAATGTACTGTCCAAGGCAAAAAGAAAAAGAAAAGGGGGAGTATTGGGAGAGCACACCTATTTGATTTTTCTTGCAAAGTCTTGAAGAATTTTCACCCCCTAACCCCATTTTCCAGGGAGTGATCAGCAATAACATTCATTCTGTGCCATGGGTTTACCAAAGCAAGTGGTTAAAAACTAATAACTTCACTAGTGGAACTGTATACAGTTTTGCTCATTAAAATCCACCAAATACCTGAGGAATTGAAATCATCTCAACTTTCCAGTATGCAAAATTCCTGATTAACAGTGTGTAAGTCCTCTTCAAGTCAGGATGACAGTCACCTTTAAACATGGAGTTACTAAGTACGCCAAATAGATTAGCATAAATCATTGAAAGAACAAAATTAAAAGATAGCTGCAGTAGTAACTGCAGTGATGTTTGAAGAATATAAAAAAGAAGCTAGGTATAGGGAGAGAAAATATATTTCATCTCATCACCTTATGTAGGTGAGCACTTGGCTACAGTCCCTTCATCAGGGCTGTCACATCCTGCAGAGAGGCACTTCGGCTGGCCAGACAGACAGGCTCAGCGACACGAAGTCACTGAGCAGACTATATACTGCATCATCTGCAGCTTAGCATGCAACCAGAATCCCGGCAAGAGCGCACTTGCTAATTCGCCTTCCCGGGCTTATAGCTACAGATGGTTCTCTCAAACCCGGGAGGCCCAGAAGCCCATTCAATTTTATTTATTTATTAAGAGAGAGTGAGCTACAGTCAAACCATGTTTCGAATGTGTGTTATACAGAAAGGAGTGATCCTACAAACTTCTGAAGTAGACCGTCTCTGTTTACAATTAGTCCAATGAACTGTTTTTAGTAAGATCGATCAAAGTATCAATTTGTCAGTGGATATTTGAGAGAATGGATTAAAAGGACTCTCCATAAAAATAAATAAATAAATAGATATTTTTCTCGTAAGTGTCCTCAAACTCTTGCTTTTCTATTTCACATTCACTCATGTGCCAGTTTTTGATCGCTGCCATACAGAACAAGAGTAAAGAAAGTAGGTAATTACATCTGCTAGGAAGTATTATGAGATGTTCTGGCCTGCAACTTCCAATATCAACAGATGAGAGTACTACTCAGCTACAGTTTGCTTCTGTTTGATATAAGTGGTTCATTTCCTACCTCCCTGGTCCCACTGTCAACATCTGCAAACAGCAGTAAGTAGGTGCTTGTAAATTCTGAAAATAGGAATTATCAGGAGAAAGCTATCTAAATTTCTTGGCTAATGTTTGGTCACAGGAAATACAATTTGTAATCTATTGCTTCAATTGCCTATCGATAAATTTGATGCAAAAGGTACACGGACTACTTTGTTATGACTGCAGAAGTTACTCAAAACAAGGTTTAACTCAGCTATTTCTGATCATAAAGACGAATGTCAGCTATATCTAGCACAGTTTGCTATACCTATAGCACAGTTTGAAACACAGAGATATTTTGAAAACACTTTCACAGTATAGTATCAAATATACTTATGAAAAAGAAGAAAAAGGTCTTCAGCAGTTACAAACCACTTAGCTTGTTTGCCTTTTTTTTTAATTCTCTTTAAGACTGACATGAGGTTATTGCAAGCACTCAGGAATAAAACTAAATAAAAGATGTATGGGTCTGTCAAAAAGAAATCATGCTAAACCAATTAAATTTCTTTCTATGACAGGATAAGAAGCTGTATAGGTTGTAAAACAGCAACTGATTTATCTTGACTTTAAAATGGTTCCCATGGTATTGTCAGAACCATAAATGCCACAGAGATGGTCTTAATTTAGTAACTACAAACTGGATGCAAAGCTAGGTGAAAAAAATCATATTCCAAGAGTACTCATCAGTGACTATCAAATGGGAAGGATGTTTAGTCCAAGGTTCAAGAAGTAGTCGGTATTTTCATTCACAATTGGCTGAGGTACTAGAGAGGATTCCAAGCTACAAAGGGATTGAAAGCATTTTGGAAGACAAGATTATAATTCAAGATGATTTTGATAAGTGGAAGAAGTGGTTTGAAAAATAGGATGCAGTTATATAAGTATAGCTGCAAAGCAGGAACCAACAACTGTACAATTACAAGACAGGAACAACTGAGTAGGCAGTAGTTCTGCAGAGAAAGATATGGATGGAGCTACAGTGAATCACAAATGGAATGAGTCAACAATCCCAGGCTGATGCAAAAATGACAAACATCATATTCTAGTGAATAAATTAGAGTATTATGGGTTGGAAAGGTGAAGTATTTTGCAAATTTACCCAGTACTGGTAAGGTCTTAGTGGGACCATCACATCTAGGTTTGAGTACAGAATTCAGACAACACAGATCACATACAAAAAATATAGAAGAGAAAAAGAGAGCCCAAAAAAGCTTACTTACAGAAATGAAGCTGAAAAAAAGCTATTTTGTCTAAAAAGCAGAAGAACAGAGAGAAGACACAATAATAGCTTTTATTATATGGAAGATGCTATAAAGAAGTAAGGAGTCCACTTTCCTCCCCAGGGAAGACATCCACAGGGACTAGAACAAGGAAGTAATGGGTTTAGTATGGCAAGAAAGATCACGATTATTGTGTTCTTCTAACATCTAGAGATAAATAAGGATTCAAATTGACTAGCAGACATACGGTGGAATCATCATAATTAAAGATTTTCAAAAACAGGCTAAACAAACATCAGTCTGGAATGATGTCTATTTAGCTGACCCTATCTTTAGGATGGTGGATAAGACAAATTTGCCAGCCACATTTTCTATGTCTATAGCAGAGAGAAAAGACAAGAATGTCACACTCCAAAATGTCACACTCCACTTTTGTTGTTTTAAAAATACAGAGTAACACAACACCAAGACCTATTTTAAGTTATTCCTGTTAATTAGGCACCACTATATTTTTTAAATCAAAGCATATAGTATTGATAGAGTTCAATCACTTCTTTGGAAAGCAGATTTTCCAACTGAAAAGGTTAATACCATGGAATTCAACAGGACTTCTTATAAGGTTAGAAATTCAGAAAATATGAGAGCTAGTGCTGAAAGTGAGCATTCACAGATTTAAATTCTAAGGTTAAACATCACTTCCCCAGTTTCACTTTTTACTTTTTGTTAAATTCTCCCCCTTTCAGCTACTGTAAGTTATGTCACTTAAAACATTTAGTTATTATAAAACCTTTAACCTAATCTGTCCTAACACTGATATATTTTTTGCAGCAAAACAGATTCTCAAGGCACAAAACCATATGCTTCCCTCACGCTTGAAATATGAAGGTTGTTTTAAATTAAAGACAAGGTTATTTCCTTTCATAAGGCTGAAAAAATCTGATAGTGGACCCTTAAGAAGGGCAGCCAGAGCAGGGCTAACCCCCATAAACTCCAGACATTGTTGTTACATTCTAAGCCATTTCTATACCATCTATTCTTCATACATGACCGTCATGTTGAAGACATCTTGTATACTCATATTCTTATAAGACAACTTAAACTTGCCTACGTTGTGGGCCAGACTCTACTGTCACAGCTTCATTGAAGGCAACAACAATATACAATTGGTGTTACAGGTTTTGGATGCAAATATCAATCAAACACCAAAAGTCACTACTAAATATTGATTTAAAGTACCTATATCACAAGTCTTATTCAAGAGAGGATTCTCATCTTAACACCTAACCAAGCTGTATCCACAATTTTGATTATATTCCAACATGTTTTTAAGAAAGTGAAATAAGCCCACTGGATCCCAAAGATAACTATATCTTTATATATCAAATAGGCTTATCTTCTTTGCACATATGATTGCAATGACTCATGATTTTCATTTATTTATTTATTTTTATTAATAAGCTGCATTAACTTCTTCCAGAGAAGCTGGAGAAAAATTCTTCACCTCTCCTAAGTAAGGAATTCCAACATTTCAGAAATAAATACAAATTAAATGTGGCATCCATAAACACAGTAACAATCCTTCGCAATTCCTTTGTATGAATGCATACGGCAGTAGGTAGAAGACATGACTGTACCAAAAGAGGCTGTAATCCACTCTGAAGAAAGTAAATAAATAAATAAATAAATAATCCACCAAGCTTCCTTCCTTCTTGGAAAAGGTGAAGGTCAATTCTTCCGTTTCGCTCCAAGTATAAAGGAAGTATCTGTATTCCAGACATGCAAGTTCTACATACTATTTTCCCCTGCTTTGGCCACAAACTCTTTGAAGCTACTAGCGATATTAACCCAGTGGGGAAACTGTCAGATGAGAAACACACTACGATTGTGTATATTTACCTCTCATCCTACTAGGTACATTATCCTAGTATTTAGAGGGCAGAAGCTGCTACTATCTTCTCTAATCATTTTTCACTTGCTTCTGCATCTCAGAACCACAGGAATGAGAGGAAAGACTAAAGGAATCTGTTTTGGATCAGACTTTCTATATAAAGCAAACTGAAAAGTACCCTGCAAGTTGCTTTATACATCCACTGCAAATTCAACCAATATAAACCAAGACATATCAACCAACGGCAGAGACTTCGTCAGACTAGTAGACTTTGTCTACTAGATAAAGCTTTTTTAGGTTAGAATTTTGAGTTATACAATTGCATGAGCACTGTAAACTAGAAATGCCCACAAGCATAGCCTATAGAGCTGAGTTATCCAAAAAGATAATGATTTCTTAAAACTTTGACTCGGGTAATTCCAAGAATTTTCACTACTACTAGTATTTCACTTCTCAGGTCTGCATAGCTTATAAAGCCTTATATAAAGTGTTATATACATTCCTAGTTTTTTACAAAGGAAAGTAATATTTATTAGTAAAGTTTTATGTGGATGCAATATTTTGATTTTTTTTAAATACTGAATATGCATTCTATTTCAGTAGCCACTGACCTTGTTGAAATTTCACTAGGTTCAACCACTTTGAAAGTAGTTTTTCGGAAGCCCCATGCCAAATATCATCAGTTCCCAGCGGCTTCATAAAGGTGCACCTTTAACCCTGTCCGAACACACAACAATGCTCTGGCTCTAAATGCAACAGTTGCAGAATTCCAAAAGGAGGAACCTCTTCCTGTTATTCTACAAAGGACGGGGTAAAAATATTGACTGTTAATATATAACCCACCTTAAAAAAAAGAAAAAAAAAACCCTCTATTTTTAATCCATGTAAAATTAAACGTTTATTATACTACAACTATGAACAAACAGCTTGGTAAATTTTCAGAATGCCTCCCTCAGAAGACCTCAGTAAGCCTGGTATTCCTCAAGGCCCAACAACATTTCAAGCATAGAATAACAGGTCTGGTATTCCTCAAGGCCCAGGTTTTCAGAGACACAGCAGCAATGCCTTTCAGAGGCATTACAATCAATTTCCTGTACGCTTACAGACAAGGAGAGTCTCCTGCGTTGTGCAGGCCAATAACTGGTATTAAGTACTCTTTTTTTCCCCCAAATCCTTCCTATTGCTTAACCATTTGAATGACTACAGGCGGCTGTCACGCATGTCAAAACTAACAGTGCACATCTATTTCCATTTCTAACCTCCAATCAAGTTTTTAAAACAGAAGAAACACGGATGGCTGGTTGCTTTTTTTTGCGTTTTATAAATGTGACTGGGGGAAAAGAATAAACATAATTTACAGAGCTCAATTTCTCAAGCAAAATTGTATAAGCTCTAAAATACAACCATTACTCACTGACGGAAACAGTGGGGCTACTGGAAGAAAAAAAAAGGGGGGGGCACCGGTGATTAAGAAACAAACCGGGGCGAAGCCGTGGGACGCGGCCCAGGCCGACACCCCGCCGCCCGCCGCCCCCCTGCCCTCCCCGGCGCCGGCACCACGGCAGCGCAGCAGGCGCCACCTACCTGTGCCGAAGGCCTTGGCCACCAGCCAGGCGAGATTACAGGCGATTTTCGCTCGGGAGAAGTCATAGTGGTCGAAGGGCTTGATGGCGGGCACGATGAACGTCTTCCTCATCTCCCTGCCGTCCGCGGCATCCCCCATCTTCGCGCAGGACCCTCCGCAAGCCGCGGCTCACATGATCCTCCTCCCTCCTCCCCCGGCCGCCAAACACGCACATAAATGAAGCGGCACCGAGCCGGCGGCAGCTGAGGGCAGCGCTGAAGCCAGCTGTCCGCGGCGGGCTAACGCCGCCTCCCGCCGTCCCCGGCGCAGGAATGTGGCAGGGCCCGAGTGTCCCCTTCCTCCTCCTCCTCGCTCGCTCTTTGTCTCCGTTCAGCCGCCCGCCGCCCCCCGGGAAGCGGCCGCCGGCGGCCCGCGCTGCCCCCGCCACGGGCAGCCCCCGCCAAGGGCTCGGCGCCCGCAGCCGCCGCCGCCAGCCCGGGCCGCGGGGCGGCGGCCGCCGGCGAGGCCCCGCAGCGGCCCGGCACCGGCACCGGCACCGGCCCCAGTCCTGCCCGGCCGCGCCGGGATGTCAAAGCCGCCCGGGACCGGCCCCAAAACGCCGCGCAGCCCGCGGCGCCGCCGATCCTCGGCAGCGAGCCGGGAGCGGCCGGAGCGGCGGCGGCAGCTACCCCCGCCCGCGGCGCTCGGCAGCCGCCTCTCGGTAGCGCGGCGCCCCCCGACCCCCTCAGCAGCCGCCGCTGCGGCTTTCCACCCGCCGCTGCCGCACTGGATGGGCGACGCGCGGCTGCGCATGCGCCACCGCCGCCGCCGTCTCCTCCAGGCTTTTCCCTCCCTCCCGCTCTCTCCCTCCGGCGGCCGCGCGGGCGGGGCGGGGCGGGAGCGCGGGGGGGGGTGGTCACGTGGCCGCCCCCCCCCCCACAAGGGGGGCATTCTTGACGCGCCGCCAGGCCCGCGCGGGCGGCGGTTGCGCCGCGGCGGGGGGGCGTGGGGCGTTTCCCGCCGCGAGGGGCGGCCGGCCGGCCGGCCGGCGGTGCCCGGCTGTGGGCGAAAGGGCGGCGGCCGCCCCGGGCCCGCCGCCGCCTCGCCACAGAGGGGCCGCGACGGCCGGGCCTCCCTGCACGCAGCTGCGGCCGCGGAAGGTCGGGATTTGCTCCCAAACTGAAACCACGGCGAGTTTTGTCGCGAGCAGGGGTCGCGGCGGGGGGAGCCGCAGCAGCGCGCACCGCTGGGGCTGCTCTGGCTTTTAATCCCTCTCACGCGTAGCCGTCGCTCTTGTTTTAAATTCCATCCATATATAACTTGTCAAATACTTGGGGTAGAAAAATGACAGAGCCTTAAAATGGTTCAGGGATTGTTCGTGTAATAACTGTAATATCGCGTAATGACTGTAATGACAGGCTGCGGCAACAACTCGTCCCGGAGACCATCTCCTATCCAGCTCACGCGTACCTGGACTGGTTTTGAGAATGGCGTGAAATCGCTTTAACAGTGGCTTGTGTGGAAAGAGGTATTAGTCACAGCAGTAGCTGGTAATGTAAGTGATTAATGACTCGTGTTCAGACGAACCTGGCGGAGTTCGCTTCGAAGCGGGGTCTGAGGGCCTGGTCTTGCGCAGCGGCCAGGCTGCAGGGTCCTGCCTCTGCTTTGCGGTGTCACCAGGTAACTGCGTGGCCAGCAGTGCCAACAGGCGCCAAGTTTGCCCTTTTTGGCAACAAAGAGCTATTAGAGCAGTGTAGGTGTAGTGCAAAAGCACACAATCCTTTGCTGCCAACGTAGGTACTCCAGCAACTGTGTGCTGAGCCAGCTCAGGAAGTCGAGCTGGCCAAAAATTAATAGTTCCTTTTTGCAGTTAGATTTTTGTCTGGCTGAGCTTTCTGGGTCACCGTAGGACTGGTCCTGACTTAGTATAACTATTAGCTAACCTGGCTTTTTTTCCCTGTGGCAGTTCAGTGAGTGCCTTCACAAACTGCTGTGGTGGGGGTTGACAGGGCTGTAATTTTTTTTTTTTCCCCCACAGCTGAATCTGGAAAAGAATATGTGGATACAGTCTTAGCAAGAGACTGTAAGATTTAGAAGAATATTTTACCTGAACTATTATTTCTTTGTACTTAAAGTGGACTTTAAATTGATCCGAACAGAAATTTTGCATTGTTATTTGGCTATGCATACTTCTAGCACTTCATATAGGTAGCAATACAAATATTTTGAATAGGAGCCCATAATGTACTTTACAGTTTTACTGATGTGAATTTGTAGTTACTAGTAATGAGTAATGAAGTAGGTTGCAGAGGCCAACCCAAACATGTTTAAAGAGATTATTGCTGCCTATCTCCCCATGTGCTCTCTGGGATGGGATTCCCAAACTGTCATGCATACCACTTGTAAGTGGTACACAGCTAGATGCAAAGCCAGGAGCTGCTGTTGGCAGTATCCAACAGAAGGGGCAGGGGAAGAAATGCTTAGGAAACTCTGCGTTAGCACACTTCTTATGACTGAAATTCCCAGATTCTCTCCAGCAGAAATAGCAATAATACAAAATCAACATATAGGGTGTGACTGGAGAATAGTTTCTGTTCAGGAAGAGTATATGCTTAGTTTTCAACAATTAAACTTGTACTTACATGTTTTTTAAGTTGTATCTTTATATACTTGGAAATAAGTTACATTAGACTCTTACAATTATTTTAATTAACACTTTTTTACCTTGCTGCTAGAAAACTAGTCTAATTTTTCCTGTGTATATAACAAGTACCTGAAATTCATAAGCTTTAAAATCTCAAACAATCAGAGCTAGAAAAAGTATATGTCCCAGATTCCCACTCATTTATTTCTTGTGTGACTAAGAGGATGCCTAAGAGTTAGATTGAATTACAGGAAACGCTTATGAGAAGTGTAACCATCATTTAGGTATGAGGACTAAGGGATCCATTCTGAGAGATCGCAACATTACAAACTAGCCCCTATAAAATAACATGAAACTTCCAGGAATAGCTTTTCTTACAAAAAAGTGGCATAGTCAAAATAAGGAATGAACAGGTACAAATTATATTTAATGTGCTCCTGGATTTATCATCTCTAAGAAACATATTCCTATTCATTTGCAAAAACATCACATATACCTGAGTACTGTACTATATACTAACAGTACAGTGACATTTACCTGAAGCAAATAAAAATTTGGCTTTATCTTTCAAAATTCTTATCCTCAGTCCCTCCTATATAGAGTGTATATTATTTTACAGGATGCATGTCAAAAATTTGTAAAGGATACAATTATGGGTAGGTACGTATATGACCATTACTACCAATCTAATTAAAAATGTAGAATTTTTATGGGTGCAGAGTCAGACTTTGTGCTGAGGGGACCTGTTCATAGTCACAGAATAAGATCTGAAAATCTGGGCTGAAGTTAGTGCAGTAAAAATGTTTTTAACTTGCTCTGTACTCTTAGAAGTTTTTCTTATGCTAATATACATAAGTCAAAAAGAAGACATCACAAGTTGCTGGAGTTGTAACGCCAGTTCTGCTTTTGCAAACATGTTAAAATGTGATCTTGCTTATTGTGTTGTCAAAGACATCAGCAATCCACATGAAAAATGACTAAAAGTTGCTCTAATTGTCCGGAGTAGACAAACAGAAAAACTGAGCGAGTAGTCATCCCCTTCTGCTCTCCTCCTGTTTATTAATCTTGAAATGTTTTAAATAGTGATCGTCTCTTCTGTACACAATCTGTTATAAAGTAGTATATACTTCAAAGTTCATTCCAAGCAGAAAGGCAAAGTATTAAGGATTAAAACAGGCAGCTCCCAGATTTTTTTCGTCTCTGCCTGCCCCAAATTAGAAACCCATTTGACCAGTTTTATCCTATAATTACATCATAGGTCTGATTCTTCACGGTCATGTGTTTAGTCATTTACACAGTGGGTGTATCAGGTTTGGAGTCGGTGTCGGGCAAAAGGAACAAGTATGACCATGAATAATGGTGCTGATGACAGTAGTTGCTAATAGTCTTAACCTTGGAAGATCAGTGGAACAAGCTTTGAGTAACAATTCTATACCTCTGTTTGCTCACTTTTTTCAAGATTCACATGGATTCTGAAAAGGTTATGTATAGAATAGATGCTCTTAAACTAAATTCAGTCTAGCACTAGATTACAGGGAATGTTCGGGCTGGCATAATATTTCCAGTGTAATTTTTTCCTTCATGATAAAGGTGAACCAAAATGTTTTAAATTAACAATATCATTACCATTTTTGCTGTGGCACTGACTATAGCCAGGCTCAGTGCTAGTGAACAGGCAACTAAGCAGGCTATTTACAAGGGGCAGCAAAACTGTTCCCATTTCAGTTGAGATTAAGCTAGTGCATTGGAGCAAATCCAGGTACTCTGGCAGTTTACAGCAACTGTTCTGGCATGTAATGCTTCCGCCTTGATGTTGGAAGAAGGCTAGGAGGAATACCATGGGGATGATATTGTCCTGAATTACCACAATTAAATTACTCATTTAAGATGATCCCATGTCTTTGCCTTAACTCTTCTGGAGGTTGCTGCGCTCCTGACAGAAACGGCAGTGGCTGGTCTGTGTGTGCCCTGTGGCCTGGAGCCTCTGGCAAAGATGCACAGTTTGAAGTGATGCTGTCAGACTGTCAACATATAGACCAGTCGCATCCCACTGCAATCCTCGAGAAATGTGCTGTTGACTTTAGCAGGCTTTGGATAGGATATGCGAGGCCAAACAGATAATCTATAAATCATTCTGGAATAGTTATTTTTACACACAACCTAAAAGGGACTTATGAAACTGAATTGCTGTTATGCCAGCCTCTTAATCTTACTGTTTCTATATTTTATTAAATACTTCTTTAAAAGTAATGGCTAAAAGCATAAGAGTTAAGAAACTATATTTTTAAATAGCTGTTATTAAGTGTGAATGATTATCTGAATTATTAATCTTCTTTGGCTTCATTACCTAAATGTGGGTATGCAGTTTCTGCAAGCTAGGAGTTTTCTCAGAGCATGGTTTTGGAGGAGATTGTGTTCTTCCTGTTTCAGGATGATACAAGCATACAAGGACATTCTTCTGTTACGTAATTTTTGTATTCCAAATTCTAATTTGTAATCAGAAAGTGTTGAGGCATTTAAAATGGAAGAAAAAAGTTTACCAACTTTTGGAAGAAAAAGGTTTATCAACTTTACAGACTCTATTAAATAGAGTCATGAGTTCAAAGGGAAAGCAAAGCTTTATATAACATTTTACTTGGATGGATTGTCCATGATTTTTGAGACAGTCAAGAAGGAAAAAAGGTGGAGTACGTAGTTACTTCAGCTCAACTACTGCTGAAATCTGTACAACCAAAAAGCTACCCTATGAGAAAGAAATCTGGTGCCGAACAGTTCTAGCACTCACTTCTCCTTATGCTTCGATGTTAATATTTGCATTTCCTAAACTTGGCTTTGAGCTATTATAACTATGAAGGGGGGAAAAAATCTGCATCTCGTTCCCCTCAGTTCCACTGGGATACCAACCAGGCAACAGATTCATACCTTTCCTGTGGTCTGTGCGAGGCAAAAACTTTCAGCTCACTCGCCACTCATGGCTGCTCAGTTTGTTTCCATAGCCTTTTTCTCTGATCACTTTAGTGTCTTCTTTTCCTGGAGTCCATTTTTTTATTTGATTTTCACATTATTTGTAATAACTTCTCTTTCCTGGCAGCTTTCATGTTCTGCCCATCTCCTGGGCACTGGGTACTCATGCTCAGGTGCTCTCAGATGCCTTTTCTTTCCAGTTGCTGTGCAATACCCTAATTCCAGGGTTTTCTCCTTCCTGGCATTTCATTGCTGTCTGGTTGTCTCTGCAGAGAGGAATACTACTCTGTTTCCCCTACTATAACTGATATTTTTTACTGTAAATTTTAAGATACATGGAATAGATTCTACCTTGTATCTAGTAAGAGAATTTATGTTCTATACCCATTCCTTTCTGAGGAAATCCTAAGCATAATCTTAGGAATATAACCTTTAAAGACTAAAGCTACACTGCAAAATAAATTTATGGTGAGAGATCTACATTCAAAAAGCACACTGTACAAAAATAAAATGCCAAAATACCAATGTGATAGCTGTTAGTAATGCTTTATTTGTACTCCATTTCAGAGGAAAATGGATATGACTTAAGTTTTCAAATTGTGCATTCAGGTATAATGCTTAAATCATTAGCAAGACTTTTTAATTAAGTCTGAATGAGAATGAATACTAAATTGTGCACTTTTTCCTACTGAACTATACTTCATTGAAGTGCCTGGCTGCATTTTTTTATTCTGCTTGTATGAGTGAAGAAAGATCTGAACGTTCATAAGCGTTTATTTGTTGCTAGCATACACATGATTTATTAGTGGAGCATGAATAGACTTCTGTTTCCCATCTTTTGGCCCTGCTTTCAGTTTCCATTGAAGCCCATGTATGTGTGAATGAAACCAATAGTAAACAGGAAAGAAGGTTGTGCTAGGACAGCAACATTGTGGGATCATCTAATTGTGACAGAATTATTTTTTGGTAGGGATGGGAGTGCAATGGATTAGGAGGGAAAAAGAAGGGAACAGCATAGGAGACTACCTGCTGAAGGGTTTATTTTTCATGTATCTTCTTCAAAACATCATCATCCAAATTTTCACTGAATTCTTTAAGTGATTTCTCCGTTTCCCTTAACCTACTGAGCAATTGGATGTTACTGCGGAATTTCTGATGATTATTTAGGGAGTAGATGTAAATAGTTGGTTTAGAAAGTGATTGTGGAGAGTGTCCATCACAAAGAACCTTTGTTTTTGTAAACTTTAATTTGTACGTAGTGATTCTTGATGATGTTGGAGACTTTGATTATGCATATATGACCTGAGTGCATAGAATTCTTCTACATTTAATTCTCTTTTAGCATAATTTAATCAGTTTATAGTATTTTCTGAGTAACTTTGAAAGCTATATACCTTAGAGTGTATTTGAAAACATTCTCTACACAGGAAATATATAGGATGTCTAAGCCTCATGTAGAACAACTTGATTTAAATACTCCCCTATTTCAATATAAAGAAACATGGAAAGAGCAACAATTATTTTAAGTGTTGCTTTAAACTAGTTGTGTGTGTATAAAATTGGCTTTCTGAATTAAGGATGTCATGCAGAATATTTGTTTTTGAAGAAATAGCCTGGATGATTTCTTTCTTCTAGAAAAGCCTCAAAAGAGAAATTGCCTGCAAAAGGTTTATACAACTCTCTTGTGTTATTCTGTCCTCTACTTGTTCATTCTTTACTGCTATGCTTCATCTTCATGTAATCACTTAATTTACCAATCAACAGTTTTAGGTGCTTAATTATATCCAGATCAATTATAAATCAAAATATTTCACCTCTTTTGACTTGTGCAGTCTGCCAGTTTTAAGGTCCTGCACTTTATTTCCAACAGGAAGAAAAATTGATGGTGAATAGGCTACTTCTGTGCTAGCTGTTCAATTACCAAGAAGGTACATAAAGCCTTGTTTTCCTGAACTCAGGAGAAAAGAGTTCCTCTGTGCTACTTCCCAGCACCTTTTAGACAGCTACTTAAATTTACAGGTTTTTTTTTGTTTGTTTGCTCTTTTTTTTTTTACCATCTATAACAGTTTCTTGCTGCTTTTTTTAGTCTTCTGTGCAGTGTTTTTGCCCTTTTCTCTGTCATTTCCCTTGTACTCATCCACCAGAGTGCACCCCCCTGCATCTTTATTCAAACCTCAGGGAAAACCTATCAAATCATGTGACTCCAATATTGTATTTGGTCTGTGTTTTTTGTGGCAGTATCTATTGCTTAAGTATTCCATAAATTGCTTAAGTATTCCATAAATTGCTTTTTATTTACCTGAATAATTGGAAAATAAAGGAGATTTTTACCTCACCCTTACCATAACACTGACAAAGGTATATTGGAAACTGATAGAATCATAACATTTTACTAAAGATATATTCCACTGATGAATACAAACATGAGTAATTGTCTTAGCCAATTATTGCAATCACTAATCCAGGAGATCTCCTGCTGAAGCTAATGTTGATTCTAATAGGAGTTTGCTCAATTAAGAATTGCAGAATTTAACTCCCTGGCCATTCTATTAAGGTCAGTAATGATGTCTCTTTGTGTGACGCTTTTTTTTTGAAGTTACGAGCAAATGATTATACTGGCTATCACTCATTGCCATTCTACATGTAGTTATTTTTACTTATTACAGTTATAAAATGGAGCTCATTTGTTAAGGATAGATTTAACTGACTGTATTCTTAATTTCAGTCCTAGAAATTATCCCTGATAAATGGCTCCACCTCAGTACCTACCCACAAGCTCTTTCTCAGCTGCCCTGAAACAACTGGTGGGTTCTCTGCTGCTGTATGGTATTCTTAACCATATGGCATACACAGCTGTGTTAAAGCATCAAGGCATTAGCTCTGCTGTCTCACCTGGGCAAGGGACCAGTCATGATTCCACTTGTTAGCACAAAGATTGGAAGTGTCTGTTGTAATCATGAGTGTCAGAATCGGAGCCCTGTCTTCATACTAGCCAGTGTAGTTGAATATAGATGAAAGAAGGAGGCAAACAGGCTGAAGCCAGTTATTTACGGAATGTTCTAGCCCTTGCTGTGATGGTCTCCGCTCCAGAGGCAGTCTGGCTGAGTCGGACAAAATGCATCTAGGAGTCCCACTTCTTCATGGTTCTTCATAATCCCCCATAATACAGGCTTTGTCCTAACAGTTGCCGTGCAGTCCTTACAGGTGATAATTTAGTAAATGAGCGAAGAAACAACCTAGGACAAAGTGTGCCTGCAGACACCACATTGGATCAAGGGAATCGTTATATGAAGCAACAAAAGTACCCCCTGGAGATTTTGTACAAGAGTGGGCAGCTTCTGGGATATACATCTATCTGTTTCCCCTTGGTCTGGCAAGTCTTTTCTGTGTCAATCTTTCCTCCTTTTCTATTTGTTCTTTACAGAAGGGAAGCAATTGCCTGACTGGAGAAAATAATAGATTTCACTGCAATGGATCCTTGTGTTGATATAGATCCAGCTCGTTCAGTTAAGTAGTTTGCTATGTGTAGGCAACTGGTGGAATTGGGTACTTCAGAGTATCTCTCCCAGCTGGTAATAGTCTCTGTCAGAACTGCGTAAAGCAGCACGTCATGTCAGCAGAAGAGTGTGTCTTGGGAAGCAAAAAAATGGTTCAATTAGTGCATCCAAGGTGGAGGGCACACTGCCGTGTTCTATTCTTTTTTACCACCAAGGTCTTCGTGGTGGTGTGCTTGTATAATTGTGAATACTACTTGACTACTTGAATACTACTTGAGATGAACTGGAGGTGGGATACTGAAGCATGAACAGATGAGAAATGAGGATTAGAAATGCTATTTATGTTGTAGCTAGTCAGAGGCCAAGATTTTACAATGGAAATGTAGAACAGAGTGATGATCCGTGTAAGTTCAGAGTCAGATAATGTTTTAGCTATTGTAGTACAAGGCAAGCAGTTACAAATAAGGCTTCAGTTCATTACTTTGCTCTGATTTCTTTGCTTAAGAGAGCCTAGTTCCATGAAAATATCCTTGCTGCTGCTAGAGAACAGGTTTCCTGTGTATCAACAGAAGATTAAGGACCATCTGCATGGAGATACTCTTCATCTGCGCTTCTGCTGGCTCTTTAATCATTGAAGACACACTGTGACGCTTCCTAGGACCAACACCCTCTTAACTGCTGACTAGCCTTGTGGCTTCTTGCAGAGCCGGCAGCATCAGTAATACAGCAGTCTTGTCACTGCCTTGCATTTTTGCTCTGAGTTCCACTGATCTGGTAGGAGCTCTTTGTTCCTCCTTGTCTCTTGTCTGGCTAGCATTTTTTTTCTGTGCTTAGGCTGTATGGTGCAGTAGTGTTTTATTTTCAAGTATTAAATTGGTTATGTCAAGGAGGGCTGCTCCTGTTCACTCTGGAGCTGAACAGCATCTGAGAATCTGAGCCATGGCCTACTCCTGGAGGATGGTGGAGTATTAAGTCTCTAACCTTTTTCCTTAAATACCTAGCATGTTTGGCTGAATGCAAATAATCTCAGAGTAACTGTTGTTTCATAGGCTCACTTAGTACTAATTTGTGATGCACTGTAAAGTAGGTAGAGATATTCTAGGGAATAATGTATTCTAGGCAAACTCCCCCCAGGAAAAACCCAGGTTAGTCAAGAAAATGACCAGAAACATCTCTTAATTACTTGTCTCATGGTATTCTGCAGCCCTATTCCTTCCAGTATTTCCTTTGAAATGGGCTCTCTGGATATATTCATATCTTTTGATTGTCTCTTGGTTTTGAATTGCTGAGATGTTTCTTCCTCTTAGGTATAAGCCTCACTGCTACCACCACCACCTTTTCACAGCTCAGGAAACTATCAAAGCCTTCTTGCTCCTTGACTCCTGGCCATTGCTTGAATGAGCTTTCTTAGCTTGGGCTCCAGTCTCTTGTGCCTCAACTCTCATTTCTATATGTCTTGCTAGTTGCTACAGGAAACAAGATTGCTTTGGCAAGGAACTTTACAAAATAACCCTGTCCTAACTGGTCATATCAGAAAAAAGAAGAAGGGAGCATTGAAACTGGACATTTGCACAGCTCAAAGCCTTGAATAGTTTAGTTCAAAGAAGCAGTTTAATATGGAAATTCTAAGCTTATGTTTTGTAAGAATGGTGTGTTAAACAATTTTTTCACAAACTTGTACCTAAGTCAACTGAGTTGTACTATGAATTAGCACAGATTTAATTCACTGAATTGCTTAGCAGATAGGATCCCATGAGTAGTGTTTAAAGCTTTCCTTCAAAAGAAAATGTCAGTGGAATCTCGGTCATACAGCACAGAAGTCTCCTTTCACACTGTAATACTTCAGATTTATTTAATACCCAAAGGATCAGAAAACATAATAATCTGGAGTACAAAATTGCTAATCAGAGGGTTTTTTTCCCAATATAACCACTGAAAACATATGAAGTGGTAAACTGATTATCTTTCTTAGTATAGATTTATTTTTTCCAAAATCTAAAAGTATATTTTACAGCTTTTAATTTGAATTCTTTTGAACCAGGCATTATCATGCTGCTTTTTTTTTTTTGCAGCCAAGTTATAAATCCCAGAAAAGTAAGGTTTGCATGGAAAGTTCTTGGCAGATCTCAGTTAGAACAGCACAAACAAAACTGCTTAACAAGAAGGCATTCATTATGTCTGTCTTGTTACCCTCTCTTATTACAGAGTCACCAGCTGTAAAGTAACTAGCATTAGAAAGGACTCTTGAATCTTTCTAATAGAAAGCATAGGGAGCAGTCGTTCAAGAATGGCAATGAGAAATATGTTGCATTTTTGAGGCTTGTTTTCTTTTTTTAAATAGTTACTGTGCTTTATCTAGCTGAGCTAATGCATTGCTTGCATGTTCTCACAGCAAACTAAGCTTTGGAAACTGCCTGAAGTTCAGAAGGACAAATCTGTTGTTTTAACTTCAAAGGTCTGTGGTCCCATCGCATGTATTATACCACAGACCAACAATTTAGTGCCACAATGTCATGAGAAGTGGAGGTCTGTCTGATTAGTATCTTTAACAACTAATTGAGAAATACTATAAAATGGATCACAGAAGCAAAAGACTCGAGAGAGTAAAAGGATTTATGTTTTTAAAATATTTTAGTGATATATTCTTGTTTCTTTTAGTTATCTTTAATACTGTATGCTTATATAATTGTTGTTTATTAGTATTTGCACGTATACATTGTTTTTTAAGGTCTCAGTTTTATCACACCTTGACTGTTTGCTGATATGTGTAGCTTAAAAGAGAAAACAAAACATTTCCTTTTTTACTGCAGTAAAACTTAAATGACATACTGAATTTTAGATGTACCCTGTAAGAATGTTTCAGTTCTATATTGCTCATATTTAATAGTATACTTCCTTACTGAGCTGCATTGGTAAGAACAACATTTATGAGAAAAATCCATACAGTTGCCAGTATTTGGTACAATGCCATTCTCTGACTGATAAGAAGAGCCAAGCCATGTTCTGGGAAAGCCTTCATCTCATGTTAGGTGGGTGGGAATTTGGCTTGACTTATATGAGGGAATGGAGTGGAAGCTGTTTCCAAATGAGTCAGTATAGCTGTTCCTACTTTTTAGGATTGGATTTGGGGGAATGTTCTTAATTGATGTGCTGGTACCAGCAAGTGCTCATTTAGCTGGAAGTCAACTAGGAGCTCAGTCATTTTGTCTGAACTGGATTTCTCAGAAGAATATAAATGAGATCTACCTGAGACCTCTGAAATTAGAGCCAAGCCTTGACATGGGAATTATTGAGAGGTGAGTTATAAAGGCTTAGGGAAAGGACAGTTCTGGATTTATGTGGACTCTGTCCCCTCCTTGTTTACCTAATCCATCTTCAGACTGATCCATGGACTTTGATATTCCCAGACTGGGATATAGCCTAAAGTCTCATATCCCCACACAGAGTAGGGAATTTCTGCCAGGGGATAGGTGTAAATAACATTAAGATCTGCTATTCAGTCCTATTTTTTGTTATTCTTTCATCTGTGCTTTTGAGTCTCCATAGGATGACTGTTACACATTTATGCATATAATAGCATTTGTCTGGGAGAGCAATTCATGTTTGCCATGAATGAATAGCTAAGTGCAAGAATGTATTTATTTAAAATATATGATCAGATTAATAGCAAGTCTTTGTATTGATGAAGCAAGAAAAAATAAGCAAATGTAAATGTTGGAATTTTAAGATACGTTTTCACTTGCAAGTTATATAGGTATTAACTGCTGAAAATTTGAGTAGTGTATTGGTTCTGTAATGATTTGATGGGGCATGTTTTGCTATATTGATATATATTTTTAGAGGAAAAGTTCTACCACTTAAGGGAGGCTACTTCAGTTCATCTTTACATAGAAGTGTTTTGAAAATGATTTTTTTAAAGAATTAAAGGAGCAGAATTGCACTTGAAACCATAGTTAAATGACACAGTGAATCATTTTTAGGACTAACAGTACATATGATGCAAAACGCTTATCCAGTATATAATCATCCTTCCATTTCAAATTTCAGTGTGGTAGTTCTTAGGTTTACATTTTAGGATAGGTTTTACCCTCTGTCAGGTATTGTCAGTAGTCATGCAGCTAGCGTAAACGCTATATTGTGCATTCTGACTACTGGGACATAAAGGTAATTGTGCTAAGACCAGATCCAAGTTGCTGCTTTACCACTGTTCTATCAGCTCATGAAAGTTCACGAAAACATGGCCCTCTATGTGATGGGGAAAAAAATGGGCTAGAGCAAATGGCTAATTTGCAGGAAACTTTAGCCCTACTTCTCCAGCTTCCTAAGTTTATGTTCCTTCGGAGTTTATGAAAAAGAAGTTACAAAAAGAATGGGTGTTAACCATGGTAAATGTCAACGTCATCTTTCCACTCACTCTTTTCTCTGTGTAAGAGAGAGAAATAGGGAAGAAACTCTTCCAGGGAAGGAATAGTGAAATTGATGAACATGTTGCAAAGATAAGAGAAAGTAAAAAATGTATTGCCTTTTGAACTTAAACCAGCTCATATACTTTTCTGTTAAAAAGTCATGGACAGATGGGCTACTCATTGACCAAGTATTTATATTAGCATTACAATCCTTTTGGAAAGGATTTTAGCTGAAAGTGTAACATTTTTTGGTGAACTAAGTCACAGTTCTTTTTTCCTCTATTTCTCTTAGCATTCATGTACAACATCTTTTTTAGCTTGTGACTAAGACTTCTGCTAGTGAAATTAATGCTGAATATGTCACAGGTATGCAAAATGGACATTAGAAATCTGCAGTGTGAATCAGTGGAAGAAATTATCCACAAGGTAATTTTTTTTTATTAAAATGTTAAGTCTGCATTGAATAATCCATATATAAAGAGTGACATTAGAGTAATTTAAAATTCATTGGCCTGTTACTAACAGTAACAGAGCAGTGGTGAAGGCTGACATAAAGGAAGCTTTAGAGACTTGAATCCTGGAGCTGCCTCACCACCAAGCCAGCCACTACCAGAAAGTGCAGGAGCTTGAAGGATCCTCTGTTCTCTTAGCTGCCTGTAGCCTCCAAAGGAGACAGTGGCAGCTGGCAGTCACCTCAGTAGTGAGGATATCCTGAATTTGCCCTCTACTCTGGCAGCAGTGAGTTGGTTTTTTTCCTATAGGCTTTCAATGTCCTGTAATTTTTGCATGTGGGATTCAACTAAGGCAGTTTCAGGCTTTGTACAGAGGCAGAATAGGGAAAAAATGTAATGTAGAGGAGTATGAAGGTTAAACCCAACGATAAACATTGGCACAGATTTTAACACTAAGACTTGCAAAAGTCTAGTTTATACCAGCTGCCATGCATGTTTCCCAGACCATTCTTAGTACAGTGGCTTCTGCTTTCCAAATCTTGGTAGGCTAGTTAGAGGTGGAGAGGGAAATTTACCATCCAGTTTTTCAAAAAGCTTATAATGTAAATCTTTCCTTCATTCTGTCACACTAATAAATCACAGCTCTGTGCTTCTCCCACCTGTTTCCTTGTAACTGCAATGTACCAGAGCAGAAACTGTTTAGTTTAACATACTTGCTGATTAATTAGAAAGATCTTCATCTCCCAGGAAGTGATATGATTGGAAAGAGGTTATTGAGGAGGACGGTGGTAATACACATCAAACACAGGTCATCTGGCAAGCTGGAGCTTGTGATTCCTGTTGTCTCTTGTGGATTTTTTCTTCTTTCTCTCCCATCCTTTTGTCTTGGACCTTGGGGGGGGGGGGTGAGGGAGAAAAGGAGGGGTTTAATTTCAGTAAGAGCATGTTATGGGAGTATTGTCTTGTTTTTGAAATAGATGCCTATCTGATATGTGTCCAAACAGCCTTATTAATTGGAACTCAAATCTAAGTGGCAAACTAGTAAGCAGCTTTTAAAGCTAATAGGTTTTCATGTCCTCTCAGAAAGAAAAATAAATTGATGTGAAAGGATAGAAGTATTCTAGAAAAGGTTAAAATTCTATTGACATATGTCAGTGCAACAATCATGTCATGGAAAAACAAGATGATGATCTTTGTCTTATATAACAATAACTGTAGAATAATCACTTAAGGAATGTATCATCTAATACTTTCATCTCAACATTAATAGGGGAAAAATAACTGATCACAGAAGAAAAAAAAAGGCAGTAATGATGGACTTGATAGACCAAGAGGCAGTGTGTTTACTATTTCATAAGCATGTCATTTAGAACTCTAAGGAAAACAAGAAGCTTAAAGCTAACAGAGAAGCAGCAGAAATACGGGATGATCACTGCTACTTATTTGACAGGTAATTGCTTTGGCACAGAAAAATAAATTCATTCTACACCTGTGTCAATCTGTTACTTTCAAGAAAGATTGTTCTAAGGTATCTTTGATGCTTCAACATCTTATGTTACTCATATGACGTGTAGACATCTGCCTCTTTTTTTTTTATAACAATTTACAACAGCCTTGACTATTCTGGCCTTCTCTTTGGACTTGCTTTTTCCATTACTAAGAAAATGTTCAGGCATGCACAAACTCAATTCCTCCTTTTTCCACTCTTTCTTCTCCCTCCTCTTCCCCATCACAGGAAACAGCAATATAAATTATCAAAAAATCTTGGTTTTCTTTTCATAGTTTTTAAATGAAATGCACCTGTTAATGTTATAGATTACAGTATACGGATTATGGTATATGGATTACAGTATTCAGTATCCTGGACTAATGTTATGGGATACAGTACACTTTACACAAAACAGATGAATTAAAGTTAATGCCCAGTATCCTGTTGTGGCCAGCATTTTTGGCACATGCTATTATGAATACAGATTATTAACATTTGACTTCTAAGAATGATAATTGCTCTAGGTTCTGTAATTGCTGAATCTTTTTATATCATTTTGTATATAGTTGAGGTGGAGGATTTCTTAAACTTTTTTGGTGTGTTTTTTTCCTCAGAGTGCTTAGTCTATATTTTGGGAGAGTTTTCAAGCAGATGGTGTTATCCCAGGGGTGATGTCTCACTAATATCGTAGTGTGTGATTACAGGATGCCTCTTCATATTTTATAGTAGCTTCACTAAATTATAAATAAATGAGACTGAGCATTTGTGTTCACTTGAACATTGTATGTAGAAGGCCTAAAACTAAAAAAAAGTTAAACGGAAATGTGAAGTATTTTTATGAAAGTTTTTACACACATTCTCTTTTGTGGTTGATGTTGTAGTGGTGTGTAATCTAATTGTTGTGTTGTATTACCTTGTCTTTTGAAACAAACACATTCAGACTTCTTCAGATGAAATAAGCATTCTTACAGAGAAGCAGGTAGGGTGGAATTTACCTTCACAAAGGATGCACAGAGTTGGGGCTGCTGTGCAGTTGCGAATGATGTGAGCTTTCTGCTTTTCAAGTCTTCTCCCAGTGCTGGGATTCTCGAATTATGAGTTTGGAAGCTTTTTGTTTTGTTTATTCCTCTCTGAGATAGACACCTCAAGTTATATATCGTTGTAAAATCTCACTAGAGACTGGATGTGCGCGGTTTTTATAGCTCCAGTATTAACTATCTACATTTTGTACACAGTTGTATAAAACGCATTAGAATTTATAGAATGCTAGAATTAAGCCAGCATCACAAGGATTTTAATATTTTTCTGTTGTGTACTGCGAAGTGTCTGTATTTACTACTAAAAATAACTTGTAAGGATGCTCAAACTACTCAATTACCCATATAATCATTTTACCAGACACTCCTACTGCTTTTCCATTTCCTACCTCTTTTGGAAATATTTAGTGAATGGAATAGCACCTGTGTATTTGAACGTGACAGCAGCATCTCAAGTTATCCTTCCCAAAGCATGGCTTCTTAAGAAAGTAAGCAGAAGAAGCGACAGCTAGTAGTAGACTGACATAATGAAGAAAAGTTATGTTTCAAGAGTTATTTAATCATGTTAAATTATGCCTGAATTCTCTAAGAATCTGGGTTCTAGTTTACAGCTTATTGAAATCACTGGAAGGGCTGTATTTTTTTTGTAATCTTTTGATCAAATCCTTGTTCTGTAAATCTTAGAGACTTGACAAAGATTTGTAAATTGATTGAAACCGTTCCCATACCCTAAAATCAGTCTCTTCTAATTGGAAAGAGCTACTTTGTATCTTGTGCAAAGAACTTGGAAATTGTATTAGCTGTAGCTTTTACAGCTGCACTAAGGCTATGGTGATATTAAATCAGGGAGTCCATTGATTCTCAAAGTAGATATTATACAAAGTATTTGAGCATATAAATACATATATTCATTATCTTCATATCTTTTGTATGATTTGTCCTCTACGGTTATTTCCCTATGGACTAGTGTCACTTACGCCAAGGCTTCAGGGCAGCACTGTTCTTTGCTTTTTTTCTTTTTTTGGAACTCAGTAATATGCCTTTAAATATTCATATTTAATTAGATTTTTTTTTTAATTCCATTTCAACCATGGATTTATGCAGAGACTAATGTCTCCTTAAAATGTGGCTTTTCAAGTGAAAGGAATGCTCAGGAAGCCCCAAAAGCTTAGTCCTAACACTTTTACTGATCATTTAATTGTAACAAGCTTAGGAGTTGCTTGTTTGCTTTCAACAAAATCAGGAAAAAAATGGACTTCAGAATAAATATGCTGCATGCAATATCTGTACTAACTCAAGGCAGTTTATATGAATATTAGCAGAATTGACTAGTTAGTGGTTAGAATTTTACCATTAGCCGCCATTATTTGTTTTTAAATTATCTGGATTTTTTCTGTATAGTTTCTTTAAAGCTGTAATTTGGAAATCCGCGGAGTCACTGACTCACTGATTCATTCATTCAAAGAGCTATTCATTATGTGTGTTTTGGGTTAGAGTTGCTGTTGACTACCTACCTACAAGTCTGCAGACTTGTCTGCAGAGTGGGTCCAAAATCCCTAAAAGCGACAGAAACGGAGAAACATTTAGTTTGATAACATCGGATAGAGCGGGCACAGAAGCCAAATTTGAGTCCAGGGGACCCCATCCCCAAGCAGATATGCTTTGATTTCCATGTCTTCTGAATTCCTTCCTCATCTTTCACTGACTCCTGGTAACAAAACCATGTTGCCACATTTTGACAGCATTTCAAGTAGGCCAGTAATGATGATCCAGCGACCTGGACTTCTGTGCTTACTACAAGATTTGGGCCAGCAGGGCAAGAGGAGCTCTTTCTCCTTCCCTAATTCCTCCTACCCCCACCCAGCAGTGGATGTTTTGCTGACATCATCTTAAAATTAACACCTCACATACATATTCTGGGATTTCATAATTTCAGAGGATGATCTTTATTCTCTAAGTGACATCATCATAAATTCCCTGCTCTTTATCCATTATTACATTAATAGCCAAAATTAAGGCACTGGGACACCTTAATTTAGAATAGTGATAAATAGGATATATATGAGATATTTAAAATAATTTATAAAGAAACCCCAAAACTACTCCTCCTGAAGAGACACTGCATGCTCTTGAGGCACATTTTAATTTTTGGATTTGTCAGTACTGACACTTGCCACTTGAGGGAGTGCTGCATTAGGCTCTATTTTGGCTCTGATCCGAGTTCATTCTCAGTACTTTTACCTATATAGAGACCTCTCTCCATCTGGAAAATTCAGACTTCACAAGAGGATGTTTTGGCTCCTATAATCTCCAAAAGAATCTTAAAACACACTGTCTTAAAAGTTTTTGGACACTTACCTTTAGGGGTGTGTTCATCCGTTAATTGAGTCACTATGTGGAGCCCGAGAAGGACTTGCCAGGTTCTTGGAGAGGTGCCTACAGGCCTTGTAGGTCGTGTTCTGGTGCAGGTATTCACTAACAGGGTCACCCTAGCAGGTACCGCTGTGGCGGGCTGGTGCCTATGCTAGTCAAGCAGCTCTTTGAAATGCTTGTGATACCATCTCTGAATTAGTATGCAGAACACCTGTGTCTTCTGAATTTAGTGTGCCCAGGAAGCGAAGGGGTTTTGATCTCCTGCTTTAATACAGTCTTGTTTTACTGCATTATTTATTGTTTGCAAGTGATGGGGAGAGTTTGTTCGTGCTTCTGAAGAATAGCTGTGGGATGTTTTAAACTCTAAGGCGAAGTACCTGGTTTTAAATTGAGGGCAGGAGTCCAAGATGTGACATTTGCTTTCTATCTGTATTTAATAAAGGAAATCATGAGGGAATATGGCAGAAATCTTTTTTAAAATAGACCAAAGAATGGGATTCTTTCATATTAGTAATCTGTTATTGAATGATTTTCTGTGTTTTGACTTTTAATCTATATAGCTATATCTTTCTTGCTGTAGCAGAAATTTACTTCTTCCCCTTCATTGTTAGTTGAAATAATGAATCTGTTGCAGCTCACGTGTAATTCTATGTCTGTGTGTATTAGTCCTTTTGTACATGTGGTTTTGTGTGTGCATTGTTACACTTCTGTAGCTCTTAATATTTGTGTTGAAGTTACTCTGAAGAGGCATATTATGTAAGGGCTTATTTGAACAGTGCTTTCTAATAGCAATACACGATCATTTCCGTAGCAGGTTTGTACTCTTAACACATACGGCATAGACTGTCCCACTCATTTCACTACCAAGACAAGAAAAATGTAAATCCTTGGTGTTTTACCAAGTAAAAATAATGTGGGTATACAAAATACAGAAACTGTATTTTTTTGACACAACCTGAAAACCTTAAAATTTTCCATGAGGACATCCCCAGATAAATTATCCAGTGTGTTCAAATGACTGTCCTAATTATTCATGTTCTTTTCCAAGACTTAAAGCTAACTTTGTTCAGCCAGTGCTTGAACTAACTAGTTTTCAAGAGGAGGAATACCAAGACAAAATCCATGTAGGATGTCTGAGAGCATCTTTTCTGGGCACATTTTGTTCAGTCTGGTGAACTCTAAAGGTACAAAACTTGCAGTTCAAAATTTTACATAAATGTCATTCCCCTCAGAGCTGGTTAACAGCATCAAGAGCTGGGAGGATAGGAACTAAATTGACCAAGACTATTACTCTTACATATTTCAGCATTCTAAAAAAGCTTAGGAAAGTGGCTGGAATAGAATGTGCCCTTTATTCCAGAATAAAGGTAACTATTTAGTCTGCTCACAAAGCACAGTACCTATTCCAGGAGACTTGGATGCATCTATCCTGATTGACTTCTCCATGTCAATAAAGAATAGCACATTACATTGTGCGGAAACTTGCAGTCCCTTTTAGTCACAAGTACTTACTCTAAAATGTATTACAAGCTTGAACCAGCCTATATAAGTTAGTAACCTGGAGAAAGCAGTGCATTTTTTGAGTAGAGACGAGGTCAAAACAATGGCTGAAAAATTCCATTATGTTAGTTGTTTCCATTATTTCTCATGTGTCTTTTTTGTATTACTTGTATATAGTGATACACTGATGGCAATCAAGTGTATGCCTTGTATATCCTTATGCAAATGTTGGTAAGTCTGAGAACTCTTTGTTGTTGTTTCCTCTATCTACTAGGAGCAGATCCATCACTGACAACTCATGTCAGCCTGAACTAGCTCCTTATCCATGGAATAAGGGCTGAGAACTTGGACATGTGATGCACAGATTAGATAGAGATTTCAATCCCCAGAACTCTATACAACATCCCTGTAGACAATGAATGTTGTCAAGGATGCTTTTTCCTGAGCTTCCCCATTCTTGTTTTTATTTGCTTTTGATTCTATTACTAAAGATATGATGGAGCATTGATTTTATCTTTGTAGTTATTTTTTTGTCTCCAGCAATTGCTTGTTCTAAGCTTTATTCTATATAAAATACACAAAACAGGCAAAAAGCAGGATCCCAGCCCTACACTTCAGACCAGAATTTGGTTTCTTCAGGGATCTGCTTGGAAAAATCCCATGGGATATGGCCCACTGCCTTGTGGCAAGGAATTTCAGAGTCCATCTCCCCTTCGTGAGGAAACACTTTATTTTTGTCTGCTTTTGAACCTGACTCCTCCTAGTTATTTTGCTGGAAGAGTGAATGAACTATTAATAGCTGTCCACCCTTTATGAGCCACTCAAAGTTCAGTAGACCGACTGTATTTGTTCCTCAGTCATGTCTTTTTTAGACTCTTAGTTTACACAGTTGTTTCCTTGCATGGAAGCCATTTCTTGCCTTTGAATACCCATAAAACCCTTTCCTAATTTTTTTTCATGATCTGCTATAGTCTTTTTGAGAGGTAGGATGAGGGGTGGGGAGAACCAGAACCATAAAAAGTGAATATAGGTGAACTGTGAGTTTATGAAGTAGAATAATGTTCTCTCTATCTTTCCTAGTGTTTACTAATATTTGATTTGCTTTCTCTGACTGCTGTTACGTACTGAACTGATACTTTAATGGAATTATTTCTCATAACCCCCTGATCTTGCTTCTGAATAGTAATCACCAATTCAGAGCACATCATTCTGTATTCAAAGTCAGGATTCCTGTCCATATACATAATTTTGCATTTACCTGTCTGAATTTTATTTGTGATCATAACCAAGTCTTCTGGACGTCTTCTGTTGGCCCTTGTGTTTAGTATGTGAGATAATGTATGCCAGATGAGTATATCAAAAAGCACAAAGTTTTGTGGAATTCACTGGTGACTCCCTGTTCCTCCACTGTGAGAACTCCTCCTTATTGAGTACCTAACGTTTCTTTTCTGTATTCTAATCAATGATTCATCCATGCAAGGCCATTTCCTCTTATCCTGTATCTGTTTAGTGTCCTTAAAAACCCTTGGCGAGGAACCTGTCAAACCTTTTGGAAAGTTAAGTATACTGTATCAGTGACATCTCCCATATCTACAGGAGTGCCAAACTTTTCTGGTAACAGAAGTTTTTGTTAGGTATTAACAGTTTTCCTTGTTGAACAACTTTTAACGGATTCCTAAATAATTAGTGATGTTATAAGAGAGAGAGAGAGAGGAAAGCTTCTATTTTTGATTAGTATCATCACCCTGCGGACTGTTCACTACTTTTTTTTTCTTTTAGTCTTTAACCAGCTTGAATAATATTTGTGACCTTTTTTCTTTACTGCTGTGCTGAATCTGAGTTCATCTACTAAAGGATCATTAAACATTAAGGGAAGAAAGCTACTAGTGTGTGTTATAAACAGTGCAGGTGTGTTTTCTGTTTGGAGAATGTCACTTTGTTACATTTGTTACATAATAATGATGTTATAAAATGCAACATAATTTGTATATCTTCAAAAGGATGATCAAAAAATTCAGTACCTAACTAGTAGGTGTTCACTACTAAAAAAAAAAAAATAGTGCTCTCATGAAATGAATATAGGGTAGAACAAAAATTGAAAGTCATGCACCCAAAAAGGAATCATGGAATACACCCACTGATTACGTAATTCCTTCCACACAAATGCATATAGTAGACGTCTGCATTTTGCAGCTCAGAACAGCAGGAATATGCTCTATGAGCAAAAATGTTAAGTAGGTTTGTTATGGTATGGACAGTATTAGCTTAGCTGTTTGAATTCAAGTATCTGTGCAATTCAGTGTCAGAATTCTTCTATCATGGCAGGTGGGGGCAGGTTGATTGCTTTCAACAAAACAACACAGCATTCTTACCACTATAAAACGGTATGTTAATTTTCCTCTGTATTCAGCTATTTCATGTAGAAGATGGCTTTAGACTAACATTCCTGTCATAGAAATCAACTATTAGCAAAAAAAGGAAATAGCTAATACATATAGGATGTTTATATTTTCGATTTATGGGCTTTATAGAATATGAAGTATATCATACTGAATATTGTTGAAATATTAGTCTTTATTTAGCAAATGATGTTTTGAATTCCAGGAAGTGACCTCTTAAAAATAGAAGTAAGGAAAGGAAATTAGCCTATGGCAGAAAATCACGGAGGGAAAATGAGGAAAAGAAATTCAGTGCAAGCAAAGGGGAATGACAGTCTAAATCAGAGAAAGGTGGAGATTTTCACAAAATGAAAAATGCATGGAGTGTGGGTGACAGCTGCCCCGCAGTTGTTCTGTTCTAGAAATACCCAGTTAGTCTCTCCAGAAGCTCAACAGTCTCCTCCAAGTGTACCAGCTGATTTTAAAAAAACAACCAAACAAAAAAAAACAAAACAAACCAACTTTGCATGAACTTTGTCTTGCTGCTGTGGAAACCTGCTACTACAGAGAAATCCAGAATACTGTAAGACAAACCATGTTTCAAGTGTGAACAGACTGGTACGCTACAGAATGCTGCAGCCAGCTGCTGCAGTAAAATCCCAACTGCTTGCAAGGCCTGGGATTTGTGCCTGTCTGTGTTTTAACCCTGTTTCCACTGGCTCCTCTGACTGTTTCTCTGGACTACTGTCAGACTGTGTTTCCAAGCGGGCTGCTGGCATTTACGGGTGAGCTCAAGCAGCTTCCTGTCTCTAGCAGGAAAGGTTGCTGGTGCTCACCAACCAAAGCAATGAGCCAGAAGGCATATGGGCCTCCGTGGGGTTTTGGGTGCTTTCAGCCTAATGGGATTGATGTTGGAGGAGGAGGGGTGCAGGTAAGGTACCACAAGGCACAATCTGTTCTGGAGGATCTGGAGTACCTGGGACTGCATCATTGCAGATCGCTTCCAGCACGCTTCCTGATCTTTCTCAGGCACCAGACCATTGGTGGTCATAGGAACATACTTTTACTTTGGGAGTATTCTGGTCTTCCTGCTCATGCTCAGAACCAGGACCTGCTGCAAGGGTGCTGGCACCATGACACTGCCGCTGGCCCTGGTGCTGTGAGGGAGCTCCTGGGATGGGGTGTCACCTCCTCTGGTGACCTTGGTCCTTGGCAAGAAAGGAGGCAGCAGTGAGCGCCCTGTTGGAGCTTGCCATGATGGCCAAGCTGCTAAAAGCATTGGCCTCACCTGCAAACCGGTTTGCATCCAGCTGCTTGGTACTCTTCTCCAGGACCTTGGTGTGCTGGGGCTGCGGTTACACCTAGGCCTGTCTTGCAGGACACAGTCTGAAAGTTCCTTCTGCCCTTCAGTGAAATGTGAGAAAACAGAAACATTCATTTTGGTGTTCTCACACAGCGTGAGGTAGTGACGGTGTAAATAAGGTATGTGTATTTATTACTGAAATTACTAAAGCTAACCCATGGGATTTGCAGTATATGAACAGCTCTGCCATTATGCTCCTCTATGTGTTTTAACTGGGTAAATGCATGTGGAAGGCATCTATCCAGCATACCCTGTGCCTACGTCACAGGCAGTACTAACATGATTTTCTCATGTTTGTAGCATGTGGCAGCTCGGGGGGTGAGTGGTGGGAGGGCAGCGGCGTGCGGGGAGAAGCCGCGACCCGGCCCTAGGGAAGGACACCCGTCCCTGGGCCCAGCTCCGCGTCCGGACCCTGCGGGAAAAACCGGACCTTTCCTGACCTTCTCTGCCGACGACGCGGCTTTGTCCTTCCAGGGCGCGGCCGCCGCTCCCTCGGGCGCCGCGGCGCGGCTGCTCCCGGTGTAGCGGCGCGGCCGCCGGCAGCTCGCCTCGGCTCCCCCAGCCCGGCCCAGCGGCCGCCGGTGAGGCCCGACCGCGTCTGCTGCGCCCCTCGCCCCGGCCGCGGCCTCCTCAGTTCGCCTCGCCCCGAACGCGGCTTCGCCTGGCGGTGCCGCGAGGCCGCCGCCATTTTGTGAGGGGAGGCGGCGGCGCGCGAGGCGGCGTCCCTCCTCCGCGGCGCGGGCGCGGGGGGGAGGTGGAAATGGCGGCGCTGCGTCCCGCTGCCCCGCGGCGCGGGCGGGAGGCTGCGGCGAGTTGCGCTGCGTGGTGTTGTGCCGCCCGGGAGCCCCGCGGCCGTGGGGAGGCGGGCGGCAGGCGGGCTGAAGGCGCCGCAGCCCCGTCCGGGGCGCGCTCAGCCCTCGGCTCGGCGTTCGGCACAGCAGCGCTGCTTTAACGCCTTAAAGCCTGACTGGGTTTTCAGAGAGGTCGGTAGCAGGAAGCTTTCATTAGGCGCAAAAATCTGGGCGGTGAAACCTGGGTTCTGGTCAAACAGCGAAAGCTTTCATCTAGTCTCTTCGCCTCTGTTTTATGTGGGTGGTGGGGCTGATTTTTAATCTTTCTGAATCGCTTTGAGTTGTGCAGGGAAAGAAAAGCTCTCTGTAAAGGCAGAAGGCTTTGTGTGTTTTTAGAAAACTGATGTAAGAAGAGATTGACATATTGGTATACAGACTATGATTAATTCAGAATAAATTATTGTGCATACTTTGTTTGCAGATTGTATCGTACCGGAAGAACTGTGTACCAAAAGGTTTGTGAGAAGAAATGACGTTTCAGAGTTGGCCACTGACAGGTTTAGAATATAGAACTTAAGGTTATTTATGCACCCAAATCCGGCTTCCTTCTGTTACAGCAGAGACTTGGCAATTTGATCGTGTAGGTCTTTGCTCTCTGTTTGACGCTCTAAACAAACAGCTGGATCCTGAACAGATCTCAGAGTTTACAGCTTTTTCAATTTTGGGTGGACTTACAAAGGGACAACAAAAGGTGTGATCTTGGAATGGTGCCACACCAAATTTCACACCTGTTTCAAAAGTGATGGTGTTTTTTCTTGTGTTTTTTTTTTTCCCCCTAATAGCTTAAAAGAACAGGTTTTGCTTCTGTATCATTTTAGAAACAACTCTCCAAGGATTTAATTATGACTCTCAAAACGGAAAAATTTCCAGACGGTGAAAATCTAGTGAAGTTTATGTGCAACTGTAAATGTCTAATACTGAGAATTAACTGTGGGTGGATCAGTCTATATTATACCATAGTTCCACTGTTACTTTAAAATACTGCTTTACATTGCATCAATGTTATTAAGATCAAGATGGTTTTTTGTTATCTTGTTCCATGGATGTTAGATTAAACAAGGCCATTTCTAGATACTGTCAAAAATCAAGAATCAACGTCTAGGTTTGAAAATATATTTCCTCGATTGTAATTTTTTTGTGGTAACAGTAATTGTTTCTCAATGATAGTAGTTTCTAACAGCAGTAACTATTTTATTTCTAGTGTACAGAAGCATGTTTTTACCACGATCTCTTAAAGTCAAGAGGAGTGCTGATGAAGACAAAAGTACAGCTAAGAAAAATAAATTTTCTTCTGAAGAATCTTTGCTAGAGGAGACCACAGAGGTCCAAGATTGTAAGTCAGTTACAAAAGAAACTTCTGCTTCAGGATGCAGTTTGCATGAAGCTGTACAAGAATGCAGAGAACCTGTAGCTGTTCCGTCAGATCTTGGTGTTGCTAGTACATCTTTGGGAAAGGACAACCAAAATACTGATGAAGACAGCTCTTTGGAAGAACCCATAAAATCCTTCAGCAAATCGCAGCGCTGGGCAGAACCGGGGGAACCTGTGTGTGTCGTCTGTGGTCGTTATGGAGAGTATATCTGTGATAAAACAGATGAAGATGTGTGTAGCTTGGAATGCAAAGCCAAACACCTTTTACAAGCTCAAGAAAAGGAAAAAATGCTAAAATCTGACCAACTCACAAAAGCAGAATCTCAAGCAGAAACTCTTCTTGATACATCTTATTCCTATAAAGATCACTCCTTTATTTTAGGTTTGCAAGATGAGCAGATTAGGAACCTTAAATTGCAATTAGGTATTGCCGTCCTGGGCCAGCAAGTTCCAAGACCTATTATTGAGTTTGAACACTGTGGTTTTCCTGAAACTTTAAACTGTAATTTAAAGAATTCTGGCTACGAAGTTCCAACTCCCATCCAAATGCAAATGATTCCTGTTGGACTATTGGGAAAGGATATTTTGGCTAGTGCGGACACTGGCTCAGGAAAAACAGCGGCCTTCCTGCTCCCAGTTATTATGAAGGTTTTAAAAGAGGTAATCAAACTTCGCTTGTTTTGAGAAAGTGGTTTGCAACTTTGTCTCCAGGTTTCTCAGTGTAATTGAGAATGTAATTGCAGTGGTTTTTATTGAAATCCAATGGTTTATTTTATTTTGATTGATGTGCATTGTTATTTTTGAGGGGAGGGTCATTGATTGTTTTTAATGACTTTGAATGTTTTTTTCACTCCCTGGTCAGGAAATAAAGCATCTCCATTAACATTTCTTAACAAGCAGAACTGTGTATCAGGTAAAATAACTAAACTCTGATAGATTTATTAAATGACTTAAAACACAAAGTGAAAATAATTCCGGGCATTCTGTATGTCAGCTGCTGCTATCTCTTGATGTATCAGATGGCTGAAAGAGATTTTTTTGACATTTGCATGATTTCACAGACTAATTAATGTTGGGATATGTTCAGCTGACCATCAAATAATTAGAGGAATTCAGGTAGTATAATTTCTCAGATCTGCTAGTTCTTAAAACAGCTTCCCGCAGTCTCAAAGGAGAGGGAGATCAATTAAGAAAACTTCTGCTTCAGAAGGATATGAGTGTATAATGAGGAAATAATGACAAATAGTATTCTGTACCATGTGTATGATTTAGTATTGCTTTAGTATTTTTGTTCAGAAGAAGAACAAGAATATCTTTGAAAATTCTGGACCTGATTCTCACTGATGTTTTGGACCGTTTAGATCCCTTTACATATATATATTTTTTTCAAATGAATTATTAAAGATTATTTAATTAACTTTTAATCTTCAAAGTACTATAGCATTAGTTTTAAGAATAGAAGCATTATGATTAAAGTCTGCAGGACTGATTGTGTGCTTATAATAACATGTACAAAATTATGGCCTCAATGAATAATACTTCACCTTAATTTCTTTACCTGCTGTTCTGTACTCTTCATCTTCAGGGTACTTTACAAGTTAATGTATATTTCAAGAAGGAACTTTTTTTTGTTGTTTAAAATAGTTTTAATTTTAACTTAGAAGTGAGGCATTCATGAGGAATCTAGTGATGAGATATTATTTGACAGTTCTTGGCTTCTCATCACCTACTTGGATACCTTTTTTGTGGCGGTAAGTTAAGCTGAACACTGTTGCCTAGTTAAAAACAGCTGAAAAAGCCCTTTATGAGAGGGTGTTTAGCTTTGCACTTCCTATGATGATGCAGTGGCAAAGGAACAACCTCCTACTGTTGATCATTTGTAAATATTCCAGTTGAAGAACAAAAACAAAAAGAAAAACAAACAAAAAGCTATTAAGTAAAATTGTGATTGTAGTATCGATATATGGGAGAGCTTTGTTATTTGTTGAACAGGGTGTTTTGAATGACTGATGATCAGTATTGCTGAAATAACGTGTTTTAGAGCAAGACCCTTGTTCTGCCATTTTTCTGTTTTAGCTTATGTTCCTTTTACTTTGTTGCTAGATGTTAACTGGATTTGGGAAACTGTATTAACTGTATAACTGTGCCACAATAAAGGGAAATATCCTGTACCTGTAATATCCAGACTTTTAAAAACTTTTAAAGGTTTCTAGAGATTCAGGTAGCATCCTGTGTGTTGAGTTCCTGTGAAATTTATTACGAATTGCTGTTGTAAATTCAGTGCAATAACTAAAATAGAAGAAAACGATCTTTACAAACAGTTCCATGCTTTGTGTGCTTTTTTTTTTTTTGTCAGGAAGCTATTTTAACGCTGCATTTACACATGTATTAATTTTTGTTCTCAAAAGTTGAGTAATTGAGGGATTGACTTTCTTGGTATGCACTGTTAACAGGTATAATCCCTTCCTACATTCTGTCTTCAGTTCAGATAGAGTATTTGCAGTCTAACTGCATCCACCATAACTGCAGTACGTATTTTATAATTTAGTGTTGGGAGATTTAATCTTGAAAGATTTTTGCCTAAATAATAAAGCAATTCTATGTTCAACATTGTTTTTGTTTGTTTGTTTGTTTGTTTGTTTGTTTGTTTTCTAGACTGAAACTCCATCTGCACTTATTTTAGCACCAACAAGAGAGTTAGCAATTCAGATAGAGAGACAAGCTAAAGAACTGATGGCTGGTTTACCAAACATGAGAACAGTCCTCCTGGTAGGAGGGTTACCACTGCCACCACAGCTTCACCGTCTCAAGCAAAGTGTTAAGGTAAGGACTAAAGCGAGAAAGATCCTAAGGAAAGATCCTGTGAAGAGCTATGTTTTAGTGACATTCACAGAAAAGAAAAATGTTAAATGTGAAATGTTACTTTTAACATGTATGGATCCAAAAAAATATGGAGTTTTTCATAAGTCTAAACTATCAGAAATAATTGTTAGCTCCTGGAAATTTTACAGTATTTTTTTAAACGTTTGACTTTTGTTTATACATATAATAGCTTTATTTTTGAAAGGGTTTATTTTCATGTATAATACTGCTGCTTTCAAAGAGCGAAATATAAGTTACAATTGTAAATGTAAGTTACAATTCCTTCTTCTTTAAAAAAAACTTCTTTTTTTAATGTGGATTACCTTGCTGGTATTTAGAAATTTCCATTAGAGTACTAAAAAGTCCATTTCCTTTTGAGGCTTTCTAATGTATTAAGTTACCTGCAGAGGTTTCAAGACTCTAACTTGAATATAAATAATTTCACTATTTATTGCCCTTCTCATGAATGTGCTGTAACCTTATTGTTTTTCTAGGATAGTCATCTTTTCTTTCATGGAGTTTTTAATGCCTGTTATTTTTGTTGTCTTTTGTTAGGTTATAATAGCAACACCTGGAAGACTTCTAGAGATTTTAAAGCAAAGTTCTGTTCAACTCCATGGCATAAAAATTGTAGTAGTGGATGAAGTAAGTTTTTAGTTATTGGGGCTGTATTGTCTATAGAGAGGTTATTGAAGACCCAGTGTGGGTGCCTAGTCAAACTGATTAAGTATATAGAAAGTACATTATAAAGACGAAATATACTTCTTAGTGTTAAAAATTGAAACTTTCTGTTATGTGAAATGTGTTTGAACCGTGCATGCACTATTGGTTATAAAAGACTTGCACACCTGACAGCCAGGGAAATACTATTAGACCAGAGTGAACCAGTTGATTTTCATTTTCTCACTTGGGTTTTTTTCTAAAAATACTCCTCCTTTTAGATAATTACATGCTAATCATAAAAATTACAGTTCTTATGTCAATTCAAGTTGAAGATTCTGCTGTTTATTGAAAAATCTGGTACAGATCTAATATTTTCTACTCAGGTGGATACCATGTTAAAAATGGGTTTCCAGCAGCAAGTGTTGGATATTTTGGAAAACATCTCTCATGATCATCAAACCATATTGGTGTCGGCCACAATTCCAGTGGGCATTGAACACTTAGCAAATCAGCTTCTGCACAATTTTGTAAGAATAACAATTGGAGAAAAGAATCTGCCATGTTCTAATGTTCGCCAAATTATCTTATGGGTGGAAGAACCATCTAAAAAGAAAAAACTGTTTGAAATACTAAATGTAAGTATAATATTTTTCTCATACAAACAAATTATCCATGTGTCTTCACACACCTCTGTCAGGTTCTCACCTTTGATTCTAATCTGTATGTAGTGAAAAGGTGGAATGAGGTTAAGCACATAACTGCACCAACTAGTTGAGTAGTTCTGCAATGGAAGAACTTTGATGGCAATTTTAGGGATTTTTCCACCCCTGTCACTCACACCTCCTTCTGTGCAGCAGCAAATTGGATCCCTCACTGGCCCCAGTTAAAAATGACTTCTTTTTTTGGTGGTTCATAGTATGGTACCTCAAAGAGTTGTACTGGCATATCTGTGAATTAGAGAGGGATACAACTTTCTTAAGCAGTTATAGCTGCTTTATGGTCTGGGAGTGGTTTGTCATTTTAAAAGTCATGAAAGAAATGAGTGAGAAAGCTAATTTAGTTCTTTGTAACTTTCTTGTGAATATTCTGTTTAGCAATAATAAGGGCCTTAATCCCTTATGTATTTTTTTTAAGAGTATGTGGGGGAGGGGGGCATCTTGGCTGAGGTTATACAAGAAATAAATGGGAGTTTTTAGCTCAGCTTCAGAACTTACAGAAAGCCAAAATTATCATGTAACATTTAAAGGAACATAAAAGAAAGCTTTTAATTCAAAGAAAATATAAAGAGATAAATATGGGTTCTGATTCTTATGAATCCTTTTATGTTCCTTGATGTACAGATTTGTGTAGTTTTAGTGCTGATATCGTGTTCCTTCTTATCTAGAATTTAAGAATATTTGTTCATCCAAAAGTGTTGTTAATACTACAGAGATAATGAGCAGCAGAAATTGAATCCAAGTTGTTGATGATGAGCAATCAACTGTTGTAGTACCTTTTTATATAAACTGTTTAATTATACAGGATAAGAAACTCTTCAAGCCTCCAGTGTTGGTATTTGTGGACTGCAAATTAGGAGCAGATCTGTTGAGTGATGCTGTTCATAAGATTACAGGATTGCAATGTATATCCATGCACTCTGAAAAGTCTCAGGTGGAAAGAACAGAAATATTACAGGTTTGTGCCTCCTAAAGTCACATGGGTTTAATAGATTTAAAATGGCTAATCTTTTTTTTTTTTTTTTTTTAAGGTGGTTTAATTTGAATGAGTTAGGTCATAATTTGCTGTCACTTACAGAATGATTCAGAATAATACATCAAAACTTCTGCAACTACAGTTCTTGTTTTCATCAGATTGTTGTTCTCTGGGAAGCGATTTATAGCATATTTACCTCTCTATTAATTGCATTTCTGTAGTAAAGCCTGGAGCGTTGTGGGGGGGACAAACAAAATTATAGGTAATAATTCTGTTTTAAATGTAGGTAAACACTGGGGACTATTTCTTAGGTTATTTGCTTTGGATTGGGAATTTAAGTATGTATTTAACTTTAATTGATGCTTCTTTATTAAAATTTTGGTTTTGGTCTCTCTCTAAACAGTTCTTGGTGAATGATATTCTGTGTGACCCATTTAAATTATGAACACAGGGGGGCTTTTTTTTTTTTTCTTCTGCAATAGAATAATCCCACTGGGCATGTTTTGATGCTGTATAGCCAACTCTAACCTGTGCTTGGAGAGGTCCAAAATGCAAATAAGGAAAAATAAGAGAAGTAATTTCTGTTTTTCTCCCCTGGCAGGGATTACTTCAAGAGAAGTATGAAGTTATAGTAAGTACTGGAGTCCTTGGACGAGGACTTGACCTTGTCAATGTGAAACTGGTAGTAAATTTTGATATGCCTTCCAGTATGGATGAATATGTACATCAGGTAAAAAAAACAAAACCAAAAAAAGTTGCATGAATTATTTACCAAAACATTCTTTTAAAAAGCATACGGAAATATACCACATCTAACTATGGAAATTTAAATCGGAATATACAAACGTAAAGATGCTTTCTATCTTCAGAAGATTGTTCCTCCAGGAAAGTAAAGAAAGGTGCTTGAATATTTCTTCAATGAGTCTCTTGCATAAAAGCTTCATTTTCTGGATCAGAGTAGAAATAGTAGAGTGATACTGCTCTTCAGTCATTTATGTCCGCACTGTTATTCCTCTCTCCGCTTTGTGCTCTCTTACAGCATTTTGCTTATATAAAAAGTAAGATTTACCATATTTTTACTATCGGGGGGGGGAAGGGCGAATACCCCTTTTTCTGCTGCAGCTCATCTACACTGTGGGATATGCATGTAATACAGAGAGGAATTTATTCTTGAATTTTCTTTGTTCCCTTCTCCCACCCCAGTATCTCTCCTCTGTCTGATTTTTCTGTGATGTGCCTGAGGACTTACTGTATAAAAGAGAAGAGGAAAAAAAAAAGTGATATGTGGTGTGTGTGTATGTATGCATACACACAACAGTGTAGCTAGCAGATCAAGAGAACTGATTATTCCTCTCTGTTTGGCAGTCATGAAGCCACAGTACTGTAGGATAGTGTCCAGTTTTGAGGCTCCCAGTACAAGAAATGCTGACAAACTCTAGGCATTTTGGAGAAGCTCGGGGAGCTGATGCATGTGACATGGAGAGAAGCTGAGGGAGCTAGGCTTGTATGGGCTGGGGGAGAGAAGGTTCAAAGCAGGGTTGAATTGCTGTCTTCCAGTCTGTAATGGATGGTTACAGAGAAAACAGAGCTAGACTCTGCTTGGAAATGCAAAATTAAAGGATGAGAGGCAATGGTCACATGTTGCTTCAAGAGAAATTTTGACCTGATACTTTTCACAGTGAGTAGTTCACTAGTGGAACCAATTGCCTAGAGAGGTTATGGAAGCTATGTCCTCAGAGATGCTCAAAACTCCACTGGCGAGGTCCTGAGCCACCTGATCTAACTCTGAAGTTAGCCTTGCTCTGAGTAAGAGGTTGGATGGGATGACCTTCAAAGGTCCTTTCAACCAAAATTATTTGGTGTTACTAAATGCCGTACTTCTCTCTGTTTTTAATTACCTTTCTGGTAAAGTTCCAAAGAAGTAGTAAATAAATACAAAAAATAATTTTTTCCAGTAAAGAACCTAAAAAAACCATCAAAACTATACTGATGCTAAAACACTATTTTTAAGTAGAGAGTCTTTGTAGATTTTTCTTCTAATTTGCTCAAGAGCTTCAGATAATATTGAGAAATAGGCTTTGAAAGTAAAGATTTTCTTTTTTGTGGTGATAATTGTACATATCCTACTTGATACTAGATAGTTGTATGCGGCATTGCTATGATAACTTTCAAAATGTTATTTGGGTCAGATTTACTGTAAGTATTTAATTTGATTGCCTGTAGGTTATATCATGCATCCAAGTATCAACATTAGACTTCTGGTTTGTCTCAAATACAAGTGTTAATTTTAGATACATTTAAACCAAAGCTTCAAATCTGCATATTATGAATTCAGGAATTTTTCAGAACTTTGTGCTTAGGGGATGAGGTACAGAGATTTGGCCTTGTCATTTATATTAGTTGTTGAATACCTAAATCTATTTTATAACAGAAAATAAACTTTAAGGAGACCTGAAGGAGTTCCATTAATATTGATAACTGAAAATGAACTTTCGTTTTTTCAGGTTGGAAGAGCAGGGAGGTTGGGTCACAGTGGAACTGCAATTACTTTTATCAATAACAACAGCAAGAAGCTCTTTTGGGATGTTGTGAAGAGAGTAAAACCAACAGGCACCATTCTTCCTCCACAGCTGCTGAATTCCCCATATCTTCATGACCAAAAGAGAAGGGAACAACAGAGACTTAAACAATTACAGAATAGCCTTGTAACAGGAGACAATATTATGGACATTATTAGAAAACATGACAAAAATAATTCTCAGAGGTAGTAAAGGTGCATTTATAGCTATCTTAGGTGATTATAATGAAAATGTGATTAGAAAATAAACATGAATTATGGTGTCTTGTATTTTGCTTTTTTTAAAGAAGCTTACATATACATTTTTTTTAAGGAATCTTATATTTGTTTCATCTATATTTTGAAATACAAAATATTGTGGGTTTGAATTATAGTAGTGCCTAATCAAAATATTCTATGTAAGCCTTTTTTTTTTTTTTCAAAATTACTAGTCTTGGGTCTTGCTTACAACACAAATGGAGAAGATATTCTTTATTTTGTTTTAATATTTCTGAATTTCAGAGTTCCTGTGAAACATTCTTTTGGTAGTTTTTATACCATTATACTGATGCAAGAGGCTTGTAAAAGAAGAAAACATGACTTGGAAACTTCCTCTCCCCCCAGACTCCCTACCACCAAATTGTGTTGTATTACTTATCATCCAAATCCTGAGACAGGTCTGATTAAACTAATCGCTCAAGCTTCAGTCTAACCAAAACCAAAATACTACAATGACCTTTCTTCCTGCTGTGATGCATGACTTTATTGCAGATCAAGATGGCCAGGTAGTTAGATGTTACCCCTAGGCATTGCATTTCTGCTGTTTGGTCAAGGGGCAGCAATATGATGGAATGACTTTGGTATCAAATTAAAATTTTTAAAAGCTTAGTAGCTGATTTGTTTCAATAGAGACAAAAAGAATAGTGTGAAGTAGTATGTAGGTTTGTTCTTGCTGCTCCAAGACAGGTGAGATAACTGCAGGCAACGGTGCCGCGTTTACCCCCTGCAAGTTTGTACTGTTGTTGCTGACGCCGCTCCCAGAGCTTCTGTGGTAGCTGGTGCAGAGGGCAGGCGATGCTGCCTTCGTGCCGCTGCTGCCTGCCGATACATACCCTAACCCTGCTTTAGGGGAAGGAACCAGAAGGGCGCTTCTGTGGTGTCTGTTAACTCTTCTCAATACAACTTAAATTATTTCCCATGTAATGAGTGCTGATGCCCTGAAATACCATACTTAAGATTTCTACTATTTTCTATGCAGTGTTGCTTCTACTTTAGCATGATCTAATATGGGGAAAACAACTCAGGTTTTTCCTGTCAAATTTTTTTCCTGTGCTTTGTCGTTTGTCTCCCTCCGCTGGATTTTTTTTTTTTTTGACTTTATTTCCAAATACTAAATCTTGTTTAAAAAATAGAGAATGAGCAAAATACGTACCCTCCTTGGGAAGGATCTCTTTTAATTCCTGTGGTGACCTCACGAACCAGTACTTGACAGTCTTTCTCAGCCTGCAATCCTCCAGCTGTTAAACGCTAAGAAATCTTGTTTTTGTCTAACGCGAGGCTCGCTAAACGTCGCATTCAAAGCGCACCTCGGGCACGCCCGTGAAAGCCCTTTCCCCCCGCGCCGGCGGGAGACGCCTCGCGGCGGCGGGGTGTGAGTGGTGGCGCGAGCCCCCCGCGCAAGCGCGCGCACTGCCTCGGCGGGGCGGGGGCCTTTGCCACGCCCACCGGTGGCGCACGTGCTCTCAGGGAGCCAATCCCCGTGGGCGCGGCGCATTCGAAACGGAGCAGGGAGAGGGCGCGAGCCGCGGCCGGTGCGGAGCGGAGCGGCGCCGCGCCGCAGGTGAGGCGGCGGCGGCGGGGGGCCGGTGGGGCCGGGCTCGCCGCAGGGGGCCGAGCTCGGCTCGGCTTGGCTCTTGGGGCTTCCCGCGGCGCGAGGGGCCGCGCTTAGGGAGCCGCGGGGCCGGAGGCGGTGCCCGGAAGAGCCCCCAGAGGCCTCGCCCTAGGTGTGTTTTAGAGCTCGAGCAGCAGGAATCGTTTCAGGCGGGCTTCAGAAATAAATACGTTCTGGTCTGAAGCTCTTGAAGTTTTTTTCACGGCTTCTGAGCTATGAAAACTCTGCGCAGTCGTGAAATGTGGGAAAGCGGACACAATCCCACGAATTCTGAGAGCGCTCCAAAAGCTGTAAGTGAAAGATGTGACACTAGAAGAAACTTCCGCTTGAGTAACGCTTAGGTCCCTGCCTCCACCTCGCTCGCCGTCACCTTGCCCCCCGCCCGCTTCTCTCGTTGATGCCGTCCGGAGGCCTCGAGGCGCCTGGGCTGACTCCGCTGCCTTCCTGTTCGCCTTCGACGGCAAAGCAATTGCAGCCGCAAGTCTGTGGCGGGTGGTGCTGTCAAACCCATAGTGATCCCATGACCGAGATGCACGTGCAACAGTAAAAAGGATACTTCTGTACACAGATAGGAGGCATGCAACTTTCTAAATATTTAAAAGTAAAAGGGATGAGAAACACTTCTTACAATTTCTCTTTCACCTGCTAGGTTAGGTTTCTTTTGCTATATGTGTATACATATACATGTATGTACATGTAATATACTGAGTTAAAATATGACCCAAATCTCTTGTACTTGTCATCCTTATTTACTGTCCTGTTCTGATCGTGGACTTTATACTGGCTATCAGTGCTAAAACAAAGAAACAAACCAGATTTTCTGTCCAGTGTTGTTAGTAATTTTACTGTTCTATTGGCATCTGCTAGTTGTGAAACACCATGAGCATAAATGGTTCTGAGTGAATGGAGGCGCGATATTGAATTCTGTTTAACTGGGAATCATTGTAGGTCAATTGGAAGAAATGTCTGTGGTGTTCCTTGTACCTACTGGTGCTTCTTTATGGTGTTTGGTTTACCTTTCAACACAAACTGTATGACTTGATAAATGGAACTTGATAAATGGAATCAAACAGCCCACTACTGGCTGAAGCAGTTATCTTCTTCATACAGAAGCTATAGAAGAATATAACTTTTTTTTACATGCCTGAGGGGAAAGGGAGATACTTTCTTCCCCAAACATTAAAAATAAGTATTTACTGCAATATATGTGAAAAGCTCCCCATACACTGAAACACAACTCACATCAGCCATAAGCGCAATAAGAATTTTGCTTTGTCTTTTCAGATCCTGTGAGGAGGAGCACATAGAAACGGAGTTAATCTTTCAGAAAAGATGTCTAGTATTTTTTTTAAATCCTAGCGCTAACTTGCTGGAAGACAAAATGCCTATTTACACAGTTCCTGCAAGAAGCCACTCTGAGGCGCGGTGTACTACTACTTTACAGAAGAATTCTTCACAAAATGCCTTTGCTAGCAGCAAAAAGTTTGGGCAACAACTGAAATCACAGGTGTCAGAGGAAGAAAAGGATAATCTACTTTCATGCTCTCAGAATAAGGCTAAAGAAGTAAATAGGACTTACGTGATTTCTGCCTGTAAAAAAGCAGGTGATACACCAATTATGTTTAAACCTGAAGCTAAATTAATGCTCCAGAGGAGAACTAGAACAGGCAAAGAATCAGTTTGTGGTGGTGAACAGTTGGATGAAAAAACAGCACAGAACACAGAAAATACGCAAACAGAGAAAAGACTTACTCTGCAGAGACGTGTGAGGATAGACCCCACAGAGAAGAGTAAAATAAATCAGAATACTGTGGCTGGAATAGAAAATAATGACTCTGCTGCTGCACAAAGAAATTACAAGATTGTACTTCCACTAAGTACTAGTAGTAATGATACCCATTATGCTAAACCAAGCTGTAAATTAGCTGCAGGTCAGTCAAATACAAAGAAGCAGTATAATTTGAACAGCAAGGATTCCCTTAGCAATATTGATGGTCTGTCTGAAAATGATAGCTGCATACATTTAAAATATAGGACAATCACTTCTGATAAAAAACTTCAAAATGAAGTTCCTAGATCAGCACAATTGGTTACCTCAAAATATATTAATAGGATACTAGGAGAACAGCTGAATGAAAAAGGCAATATAAATAAGGTAGCTGAAAAAGAAAGGTTACAAAACTTAATTATAAAACATAACAGTTGGGAAAGGTCAAGGACACCAAGAAAAGATGCAACAGAAGGATTGAAGCTTACACCAAAGCACAGCACTCCTCAGGCTATCAGAAACTGTTCTGTATCTGCTTCAAAGAAACAAATACCTCATCCTCAAATTGTAACGAAAAAGAAAATGAGTGTCCCCAGCTCTCTTTCTGTGAGTAGAAGTGCAAAAGCAGAAGAGAATACAACATATGTACTAGCTTTTAAGGAAGAAACTCTAGCTGACAGCAACAGCACTGAGAAAGATATTTTCAAAGCAGAGAACAGCAAAGTGACCGTAGCTGTACGTGTACGGCCTTTCAGTAACAGGTTTGTATCTTAGATTTGTTTCTGATGTTAAAGAATAGCTTTTATAGCACATGTTGATTCCTGCTTCCTATTTTCTGAATTGTTTCAGTTACTGACATGCTAAAGAGTTATAGTACGTTGTAACTTTTGACAGTAACAAATATTTCATGTAGTATCAAGCAAATGATTTTATTAAGAGACGAATTCATCATTTTATTGTTGTCTGGGGCTATTTTAAGATATTCACTAGCTGAAGTATTCTAACACTTTATACATTTATTAAATAGGATGTTCAATTCTTTAATAATGATTTTTTGTAATCTTTTGATATATATCATAGTAAAAAGGATTTTTAAAAACTTATTACTCAACTTCTTATTTTCCATAAGGCAAGATGATTGAAATTACTTCCTTACAGAATGTAGCTTATGTTTTTATTTTTGTTCCCCCCCCCGCCCCCTGCCCTTCCTATTCAGAGAGAAAACTGAAAATGCTTTCCCTGTGGTCTCCATGAGTGGTTCAGAGACATCTGTACAAAATCCGGACACAAACCAAGTTTACAGCTTCAGTTATGACTTCTCATTCTGGTCTTCTGACAAGTGTCATCCTAATTTTGCAAACCAAGCAGTGATTTATAAAACTTTGGCACTGCCACTCCTAGAAAGAGCTTTTGAGGGGTACAACACTTGTCTTTTTGCTTATGGACAGACTGGTTCTGGAAAATCATACACGTAAGTGTCTAATAATAATTGTTAGATTTCTCTAGGAGCCAATTGTTATGCAATGTCTAGTCTTTAAAAGAGATTATATAGAATAAATCTAGTAATTACTGGATTGTGTTAAAATCTTTTTACACATTTTAAAACCAATTAAGATATTAATATTTATAATAAGAATTTAGACAAAGCTGTAGATGTTTTTTGTATTTATCTGTCCCTGACCTCTTTCTGCTTCTGAAGAAGTAGACAAAACAAAGCTCTTTAATACAGATTTTTCTTCTGTGAAATCTTTGAAATGTAGAGAGTGCTTTTGTTCACCACTGTTTATTTTGTGTGCGTGAAATGGCATGTTATGAAGTACATTATGATTCTTGCACAAGACCTTTAATAAGTCATTCAAGTTACAGTTGTGTTTGTTCAGAATTAAAAGAAATGAGATCCAGATGTTCAAGTGCCACTAATTATTTGAAATCTATTCTTCACACACCCACACACCCATTCTGAGGTTTTACAGCCAATCTTGACATATGTTTTTCAACAGAATGCCTTGTGAACCTTTTTCTTTCCAACCATATATATTTAAGCCTTTTTATATGCTTTATAATTCCCACAAAGTACTATAGAATTTGCAAAGTAGATTGATGAAAAACTTTTTGTTGGTCTTCAACAACACATTTTAAGAGTAGAAATTTATTACAATAAATAGGACTTATACAGACGCAGGACATTCTTTTTAAGTGGGAGTCCTGTTTTTACTTTTACTGTTTATTTACCTTGTCCTAAAAAGAAGATATGATCAATATTGTCATCTTGTTTGTAGTGTGCTCCCCCCCCCCCCGGTAAACAATTGTTTACCTTCACCCCTGTGTATTTTCAGCAAGGCTGAAATAGATATCAGTAATAACTGTGCCTTCAGGTCTGGTCTCCACTACACACTTCTGCCGACAGCTGCATTGTGCAGCTGTGTGATGAGCTGAGACTTGACTGATGTAATTGAATTAGTCCAATATACTGGTTTTCTGTAGTGGCAGAGCTAGACAGGACACAGCTATACTAGAGGTGGAGAGGAGCTTGGGTTACTACACTGGCAGGATGCAGAGAATATAAAATATGTATATGTAGGATATCAAACATCTGTAGGCTTATTATTTAATTTGACTTAGTGTTCAGTTGTTCTAGGGTTTCTGTTTCAGTTCAGTTTTCAACCCACTTCTCCGTGAATGAATCACAGAATCAAATATGTTGGAAAGGACCTCTGGACATCATCTTGTCCAACCCTCCACTCAAACAAGGGCCAGCTTAGATCAGATTTATTTCTGTAACTAATTACTTTTGTTACTTATGCATTCTTACTCTTATGGTAACTATAGAACTGTACAATTAACAAAACTATAGTAATTGCTATGAAGAGTTAGAAAATGGAATGCATATATAAAACATGGGTTTCTTGTAACTGCAGAATGATGGGATTTGATGAAGACCAAGGAATAATTCCAAGATTTTGTGAAGATCTCTTCACTCGAATAGCGCAAATGGACAAGCAACAGGTACTATAGTGTTTATGCTGTGTTGTGCTAATATTGAATTATGAGGAGACTGGTGTGTTTCAGTGTTTTGATATCTTTCATTCTTTAATTTTAAACCTTAGCACTGATCTGGTTATTAATGCCTATATTCTATTGCTGATTTAAGTCTTATTTCTGCTAGTGGATCCAGTTAACAATATTCTCTATATAGTCCAAACTGATGTTATATTCTGATTCCTTAGTGACAACAATGTGAAAAAGAAATATGGGCGTGATATTTTTGATATGCCACTAGGCTGGGCATTCTTTTTCTATATATATCGTGTCTTACAAGATAAGAATTACAAAAATAAAGGTAAAAAAAATCCTAGTTGGTCCCATGTTTTTAGTGGAGGCATATAAAATAGAACTCAAAACAAAAGAAGAATTCAGCTTTAAACGTTGTTATATATCAATGTGAAATACAATTTAATAGTAGTATTCTTGCTGAAATTCAAAAGGCACAATTCAACTATCATTATCCGAATTTTTAAGACTTTAAAATTTTCCTTGTAAATTTTAAGTTTTGCTTCCTTTTCTGTTTTGAGAATGGATCTTTATTAATAAGTAAGCCTGTAGGGGAGAGTGCTCTTTGGGGGGCAGGGGGAATGTTTACTCTGACTACATTTTGGTTTGAGTCCCTTTCTACAGCTATGTTATGTAGATTTAAAAAGACAGAGCTGTAATCTTTTCCAGAGTGCTTTAAAGAAGGGTTATATTCTGTTTCTCCCAAAAGTAATTTGTGTAATAATGATAATTTAGCAAATCATAACTGGAGACAAAAGTAAAAATGTATATATTTTGTTGTATATTTCTGGCTATGCTGTAATTCATTTTTCATAATCCTTTCAATTTCGACCAGTCTGTATATGCTTTTTGTATTACTATTTTGAGTATGTGATTACTTACATAAATATTTCAAAACTCAGAATACTACATCTTGCACCATCACTGTCATGGTCACAGTAAACAACCTTGTAGTTGTTTATAGTCTGCTTGCGTAAGCTAATTCTAGGTGCGTTATGATTTCATACAGCTGATGTGTCACTTCAACATAATCTGAGGAGGTTTTTCATAGTATGTAATGATAAGGCTAGAGAAGCATTAGAATAGGTTGTTGTGAGGGTTTTGGAGGCATTAATGGATGTTTTTCATGAACAGTCTGGACAGACATCTGTCGGGAATGACCCGCATGTGGTTTGACTTGGAGTAGGGGTGAACTGGAAGGTCTGTTCTAGCTCAGTGGTTCTATGATTGACTGCATCCATCAGGGAGAAAGTTATTGAAATGTTAGCAAGCAGTTAGCCAAACTGATGAATCCACAGTTGACTTGAATCAAAGACAACAGTTTGAATAATGTTTTTTCCCTGTGGAAATGCAGCAAGAATGTCATTAGAGCTGCCCGACAAGCTAAAATTCATTTAAACAAGTGTGTGAGACCTAGAAAGTAACTTGGTAAATACACATGTCAAAAGTGCATGCTGTGTATGTACATACAGAACTATTTCCCATCTATGAAGGAGAAAAGACCTAAATCGCAAATGTAGGTACATGTGGAGTTTGTTTTTTGTGGCACTTGTCAGATATACTTTCTTTTTCTGTCAGACTGTTGTTAAGGTTTTTCTAAGACTGAATTTCTAGTAAAGAATCACTTTTGAGGAACCAACTCAACTACAGTATAATGCTTGAGATGTGAACAGTGCAGCTAAAGCTGTCCCTGGTAGTAACACAAATCATAATACTTGGTTAAAAACCCTGAATGTTTTTTAAAACTATAAAAAGGATTAAAAATTTTTATTTACTTGGATAAGGAATATCCAATTCCAAGCACGCTGGTGTCTAAGGTTATTTTTATACTCTTTTTTAATATATATTTTGCCTACATCTGTAGGGACAGACTCACAGGTCAGTAGAGGTTGCATGCTTATTTTTAGTGACTCAATAGATGTTTGCTAACAGACTATAAAACAGCTGAAGGAACAGTTGGTTAAGTTCATGCAGACAAACTTTTCTATTTTTAACTATTTCAAGTTTCTTTAACACCTTATGCATGAATTCATGGTTTTGAATATTAATACCAAACAACTCATAATATTTTAATGTTTCAGTAGGTTGACAGATGCTGAGAAATTTAGGAATGCTATTGCTTACTGAATTTGGCTATAGAGTATAACTTCTAATAAATGCAAAACTACCAGATGCAAGTTTGCTGTTCTTTGCTTATGCATTGTGAATAAGTGATTCTGTTGCCACAAATCATCTTGAACCTTGTATGTATTTCTGACTTTAATGATTTGTTTTTGCTGCAGTCTTCCTTGCCTTGTAAGCAAAATTCCATTTACAAATATATTCCCCAAAAGCTCCTAGAGGTATTCAAAGGAAAGATGTGTTTTCATGGAAGCTTGTTGTTCAATACTTTTAAGGTTGCTGTGGATAGTATCTAGTTTTGTTTTTCCAGTAGGTAATCCTTTCTCGCCATGTCAGGGTGTAGATAACACCAGTCAATGCCTTCTGTTGCATGTATGATGTTGTAGAAGCCTGGTCCCTAAGGGAATGAGGCTACTGCAGGAGCAAACAAGACTGGTAATCTATGTTTATGAAACAGAAATGGTGATGAACGTGTATGCTGCAGACTATACAAATAAAACTTTTTTTTTTTTTAAGATTTTGTATCATCTTGAAATGAGCTATTTTGAAGTTTACAATGAGAAAATTCACGATTTGCTCGTCTTTAAAGCTGAAAGTGGACAGAAGAAACACCCAGTAAGTTGTTGCTCACAGAAATAAATGTATATACTCTATCTCAAAATGGTGACATCTGTTCCCTAAACAAAAAGGCACAAATGACAAGTGATTGTTGCTTTCTTATCTATTTAAGTACTTCAGACTGTTGTGAATAACTGGAGTCAAATAAAAAAAAACATCTCACGATATAACTTCAAGCAAAATGTTTTGTACTTAAGAACCGCTAAACCATAAATCTTGCTGAAATAGAAACAAGGCAGGTCAGCAGGCTCTCAAAGCTGCTGTTAACATCTCTCCTTATCTGCAAAATGAAGAAGATATTATCAGCCTTTATAAAAAGACAGTAATAGGATATTATTTATCTAAGTCGTCTCTGGATTCCATCAAGTTTTCTGTGCTGTCTAATTTGAGTTACGTTCTTGTAATTTGGTAGCATTAGGAGGCTGCCTTGTTGTAATAAAGTATTTTTTTTTAATTTAGGTGACACATCAGCCTCCTCAATTCTCAGCCCTACTGAAGCGTCCATACGCTTTCTGAAAATATCTGTGTATTGTTTATCTGCTGCGATGCCTGTTTACCATTTAATTGCAGTTAATAGTATATTCATGGAAAATTATTAATATTTGCAAAGGGAGAATCCCTCTTCCCCCCTGTATTTCCTCTGTACATCTATACTACCCAACTATGGAAATTTACTTTTGGATTAAGAACTCGGAACCAAGATGGATGATCTCGTTCAAATTCTTTGCCCTAGACACTCCACTGCTTAAAACCACGGGGCTGGCAGGAAGTTCCACTCTTCTTTTGAAGAAGTTGGGGGAGGGGGAGGACTCAGGGACCCTATTAACTAGTTAAGCTAGTTCTTAATGTTTTTGTATTAAATATGTAAAATCATAAGCTTCAGAAATTTGTGTTAAATAATTATGATAAGTTCCTTCACCATATCCCTGTCAAGTTTAAAAAACAAACAAAAAAACCCACTATTCTTTGAGCTTTGTGATATTGAGCAGTGTACTGGCCTCTGGTTGTGTGCAAGTTCTGAGTGTTTATTTGAAATCAGTGGCACTATAGTCACAGAGTCATAATTCTCTCTCTGAATTAACTCTTTTGTATATGTTTGGGTATACATACATCTATAATAAAAGAAGAAAAATATCTTTATCTTCAGTGCAAAGAAGATAAAGTTCTTTGTTTCTACATTGAAATGGTTAATTCAGGATAAATATTTTGGTATCGCCAATTTACGGTAGGCTATACTACATACAACTTGCTGCTGAAATAAGCCCTTTATCTTAAACTTGAGACTTACCTGAACCAGTTGTACAGAGATAGGACTATATTGTCTTGCTTACAGTAGAAGTGATTTTGTTAGTGTTTTTCAGTGGTTTTGAGCTAAGCTTCTGTTGAACTTGGAACCATAAAATAGATTTACGTTGCTCTAAAACCTTCCATGTTGTGGCAGCAGAATTTTTATGTAAATCCCTTGTTTAATATGTTAGCTTTTTTGGTGCTTTATCCAAATGTTCTTGCACAGTTAGTTCTGCAAGCAATGGTCTGGTGCAGTCTACTGTTTTTTCTCGTGCAACTGTAAAAAAATCGGTTGTTGGTATTTTCATGAAAATTCTTCTAGATAATTAATTCTGAATTTTATTGGTGATAATCTTCATACTAGAAAAACTTTCTCTTAATTAAGAAATTCCTGATTGCTATGTCCAATTCATAGGTTACTAATGAATTCCCCTCCTAAAATTATTCTTACCAGCTCCGTGTAAGGGAACACCCAGTGTTAGGACCGTATGTGGAAGACCTGACCGTGTAAGTCTTAACTATTCTCATTGTAATAAATGTGTTGGCTTAATCCTGAAATGGTGTTCCAGTTATTATCCTGTGGCTCTGTGCAAGCTTGTGTATTTGCCAATGGATTTGGCAAGATCATAGCTCCACCTAGTTTTACAAAAACTTGCACCTGTGTGTAGCTTAACTTGCTGTATTTCCATTTGGCTTCAGTGAAACAAATAGGCATGGAAGTCTTGACACAATTTGAGCTTTCATGGTATATTTGTATTTTGTCTGTAACTTGGGAAATATTTCAAAACTCAAGCAGCAGGGAACACTGTAAAAACAGTTTGAACCCAAACTTTTTTTTTCCCTCCCCCTAGGAATGTTGTCAGTTCTTATTCTGATATCCAGGTAAGACTTTCTTTGTTACTAAAAGTGAATGCAAATACTTCTCCTTGCTCTTTCCTTTACCACTGAAAACTAAATTGCATGGATGAGAAGAAAATACTTTACAGCCTGCCCAGGATTCCATGATATTTCAGCTGGTTATGAAAAGTAATAAGAACACTACTCCTATCACAGATCTGTCTAGGTTCAAACAGACAAGTGTCACTCTCTTTCCACATTATCATGAGTTTTGATTTATCCCTTATAGAGTCATCATTTGTTGTTAACTTTATTTGCAAACACTTTAAACTTCAGTTAACTACTCGAAAGTGTTTTTTTGTTTTTTGTTTGGTTTTTTTTTTTTACATCTCAACGTCTCTCTTTTACAGAGTTGGCTTGAACTAGGAAATAAACAGAGAGCAACTGCTGCTACAGGAATGAATGACAAGAGCTCTAGATCTCATTCAGTCTTCACCTTTGTCATGACGCAAACAAAAGTATTGCTGGATGTTTTATTTTTAATTATCTATTCAAATATGTTAGTGGAAAATTGTTTTGTGTGCTTCCTAGAAATTTGTTGGGAGAGAACATAAAAGATAAGTAAAGGACAGTGATATTAACATAGCTTTCTACAAAGCAAAACTTGTTTTATTTTACATGCTTTGATGAGTAGACTTTAATGCCAGTTTGCTATACATATATTTATAGCAGTAATATAAATGTCTAGACTGGTAGATCTAGGAGCAGTTCCAGGCTTCTGAGTGTCTTTTTGAGATGTATCTGGAAGTCAAATTGGGGCCAGACCTTATTTCATATTGGTGCCAACACATCTTGGTTTCTAAGAAGACTGGGCTACGCAAGCTAGAAGGCTCTGAGTTCCTGCAGGTGACAGGCTGTGTCTGTGCTGGGAGATGCAGTAGGTGCTTTCTGCTCATTTTCAGCACAGTTCAGTTAGCAAATGTTTCCTTGCTTCCGGATACCTCTCTCGCTCATGTGCCTTCATGATATAGGGACACTGCAACTTCTTATTTGACAGATTTATGTATAAGAGACAGAGTCTACCTCTGAGAGAGGAGCCTAGAAACAGAAGTGAAATAGGTAGAGTTCCTCAAAGTCTACAGACTGTCAATTTCTTCCATTCACAAATAACTTGCAGGTTTTTTGGGTTTTGGTTGGCCTTTTTTTTTTTTTTTTTTTTTTTTTTGGTGCAGTTTCATAATTTTTTTTTTTCCCCTCCTCCTTTCACTCACCATTCTCACCACTGGATTATTTCTTTTCTCCATGAGACCTAGTCCTGAGGCTTTTCCAGTCACTATTTACCTGATCTTCACTGATCTAAGTCATAATTTCCATGGGTACTATATAGAGGCAGTAGTCAAACTTAAGTAGCAAACTATAGTTTTGGCTGCTTGTTTTTTTCATGCTTTTTGTGCTTATTCATTTGTTCCATTGTAAATGCTTGATGCTATGATGCTATGGTTAATTGTGTGAATGTTGCCTTCAAGAGATGTACATTAAGGCATCCTGTAAAAAGTAAATGGAAGTGTCATTTAATTATTATTATTATTTTTTTAAGTAAACAGCTTGTTAGATTTTTGCTTATTCTCTGCTTTTTATTTTGGTTTGAATGCAATGATCTTCTTTCTTCCAGGTAGAGTTTGTGGATGAAGAGCAATGTGATCGTAGGATTACCAGTCGCATAAATCTAATAGATCTAGCTGGCAGTGAACGCTGCTCAGCAACTCAGACTGTTGGAGAGAGGCTGAAGGTAAATCCGCACTGGAAATCTGTGAAAAAAGATTGGTTCTGAAGAGCATCCCTAAACTCTGCTACTCCAAAGCACCCTCATCTCCCAGAAATCTTCTTGGGAAGAACAGGCATCGTAGAAGGACTTGTAACCCTCAATACTTCTTATAAATATTACATAGCATTTTGTCAGTGAGGGCAGGTGACTCTAACGAGCTATTTTGACAGTGCAGTCACTGTCAGGCCAAATGTGTCTTAGGAGGCCAGTGTTCCCTACGCTATGCAGACCTGAGGATCCTTTCAAAGAAATGAGGAAAAACTGCCCATATGAGTAGCTGACTTTCTAAATCATGATTCACATGTTGTGCAGGTTCAGAGCTTGTCCCTTTTCTTGGCTTAAGTAAATGGAGTTTCTAATAGGAGACTTTCAAGCTGCCTTCGTAAGAAGGTCTCCAGTTCTTAGGACTACTCACTTTAAAAAGGGGGTCTCTTCTGTCTGAATGAAGATCATCTGGGATACTATTGCAATTTTTTAAATCAGTAGTGACATTTAATATGGTATATCTGTATCACTGAATAAGCACAATTAAGTGAAAGAGTACAGTCAATAACATCACACAAGAAAATACAATTGAATTACAATTATATTTTTGTTTCGTGTAGGAGGGTGTGAGTATTAATAAGTCACTGTTAACCCTTGGAAAGGTTATTTCTGCACTCTCTGAACAGTCTCAAAATGGAAAGAAAACATTCATTCCTTACCGGGAGTCCATCCTTACATGGTATGTACATTTCAGAATTACTTATATAGAAGTAAAGGCCGCCTCAGACTGTGGGTTCCACTTCTGTTCAGGAAACATCCCTTCCTTTACCTCATCTATATTGCAGAAGTGGGTTGATATGAGGAGCAGAGAGGATAGAATAATTACATCTCTGATTGCGGAGCCAGTGCATTCACAATGCATTTTCCTTTATATGCGGTACAAAGAAATGTGTTACTACATTTGTCTTTTCTGACAATGTCCTCACCTTGCTGCTCTTCCTTGTCTTTGTTACCATGGAAGTGATTCCGTGTTTTTTTGGCATCTACTGAATTCTAACACCTTTTTGATCTTTAATGGTAAGAAACTGTGTTCTTCAATTATTTGCTTGTGTTGTCATCTTGCATCAGAAACTTCAGTTTCATACTGCTTCTTACCTTACCAGTGACAGGCTTGTTAGCAAGTGGTTAAGCTGGTTTGAATTAAGGCAGAGGCATTTAGGTCATGTGGCTTGGCACAAAACTCTCATTCTTACAACGCTGCTAATTCCATAATGACATTCAGGTAAAGATAAAACCTCAAAAATGGGAGTTAGAGCAATTCCTATGTTTCTGCACCCAGAGCAAGTGTTCTTTCTGCTTAGAAATCCAAAACTTGTATTTCAAAGTGATCTATGGACGGAAGAAATTAGCTGTTGCGTCAGGTAAAGAACAAACAGGACCTTGGTTTGGATTCTAAGTAGCTAAAAATTGCTTTCAAATAAGTGGCAAAACCCTAGATATTTGGTATTAAATCCATTCAGGTTGAGAAGTCTGATTTTGCTTTCCATACCGGGGGGGGAAAATGACTTACAGTTTCATGTCAAACAAAGGTTGTTAAAGGAAAGTCTTGGTGGAAATTCCCGAACTGCTATGATTGCCACGGTCAGTCCAGCTGCCAGCAGTATAGAAGAAACACTCAGCACTCTTCGCTATGCAAAACAAGCTTGTTCAATAATCAACATTGCTAAAGTAAATGAAGATGTGAATGCCAAACTAATCAGAGGTGAGGCTGGCATCTGAAGTCTTCGAAGTTGGTTTTTTTTTTCCTTTGTACGTGTTTCTAACTTATCTTTCTGTAAGAGATGTTATTACCAATAACCTCTTGTGCCAACTGATCGCTTATTTGTGGTTTCTGCACTCTTAAAATGTTTGTAGTCAAGACTTCTAAAATGCAAATGTCATTTCTTTGAAACAGTTTTGCTGTTTCATTAACTTTTTAATAATGTATTTTTATAAACAATATTTTGCAGTGCCCCAATGACAAACATTTGTACAAGTAATCACACATAAATCTTATGAATGTGAAAGCTTAAGATATGTTCACCTCCACTGGAAAAGAATCCAACTTGTGAAGTTTTTTCACTAGAGCAAAACTTCAGCTTAGTCAGATCAGAATGAATAAGAGCACTGTTGAGTATTAGTTTTTTTTGTTTGTTTGTTTTTTCTTAAAACACACTTCTCAGATGCTCTATGATCGGGTGGGGGGGGAGATTTTTTCCCTTCTGCTTTTCATGTGCATTCCTGCAACTACATTTAAACACAACCTGGGATATATGTTTTCTTAATGTAATGCTTCTCTGTGAGCTTTTTGCCAAGTTTAAGGTGATATCTTGGGCTAGGTTTGAGAACTTTGAATAGGGAAAGGTATTTTGCTTTTAATCAAATATCTGGATGAATTTTCCAGAATCTTATTTTAATGTCTGATCCATATTTTGTCTGCATTTGTGTATGTACTCTGTGTGTGTGTGGTATGTCTATATAGAACTGAAAGCTGAAATTGAAAAACTGAAGGCAGCTCAGAAAAGTGCTCAGAATACTGATCCTGAAAAATACAGACGTTATGTGCAGGAAATAACTTCTCTGAGGGTAAAACTGCACCAACAGGAGAGGGACATGGCAGAAATGCAAAGGTGGGGCAGTCACTAATGTCTTTTGAACTAACTAATGGTAATATTATATTCTGGAATTTTTCTCCTAATATGTTGTGTTAAGTCATTTTCTCCCTAATGTATTAAGGGCCTGGAAAGAAAAGCTTGAACAAGCAGAAAAAAGAAAATTAGAAGAAACAAAAGAATTACAGGTACATCTTCTTTCTTCCACTTGACACTTCACTTCCAATAGAAGATTGTATAGAAAATATATAGCACCAGCGAGCTTTGCAGAAGAGCTAGAATATTTTCAGCATTTGATTTCCATAATACTAGTCTTTGAACTGACAACTGTGACTTCGTACAAAATTTTAAATAAATTTGACTGCACAAAATAAATTTTGTTTTTTATGCTGAGCTCTCTTTTCTTTAGAAAGCAGGAGTTGCATTCAAAATGGACAATCGTTTACCAAACCTTGTTAATCTCAATGAAGATCCCCAGCTTTCTGAGATGCTGTTGTATATGATCAAAGAAGGAGAAACTACTGTTGGAAAGCATACGCCAAATTCAAGACACGATATCCAGCTTTCTGGAGTGCTGATTGCTGCTGACCACTGGTATGTAGTATTCTTTAAAGTTGCCCTTTTTATACTCACATGAGAGTAAGAAATATTTCTTCTGACCCTTGCCCCTGCTTTTGGAGTCACTCTTCTTTCTGGCAGTAACAAAATGACTTTTCTAACCAGGACAATTATTTTTTAGGGATAATTCTGTACTGTTCAGTGTTCAAGGAAGCTTCCTCCTATTTCCCACTAGAAATCTGATAACTAAGAAAGTTTTAACTTCTCTGTCTGTTTTGTTAATACAGTGAAGTTTTCTACTTGTGCAGAAATGCTTGAGAAGGAGCTAGTCAAATGATGTTGTGTGTGATAACTCTTTTCAATGTAATGTCACAATTATTCATGTAATTGTGAAACGCCTTGACAATTTTCACTTAAAACTGCAAGTCAGCAAAATGTGTATGTATATGCAGATATTTCCAGGAAGGTAGTTCTGTTAGGGTGGTTAAGTGAAACGCACTAAAATACCTGTGTTCAGCTTCAATTTTATAAGATACTTCCCAAATTTATGAACTGACAGAGACACTTCCAGTGTTTCAATCCTCATGGTTATGATCTGTGATAGTTAAGAAAGCAAATCAACATTACAGTAATGCTATCTAGCATCAGTAATTATAAACTTACATATAAGGGATAGTTTATCATCTATTAGGGAATGCATTTTTATTTTATTTTATTTTTTAAAATCATTTGAGGTTTATCAATTTTACATAAGAACTAAATTTGTTGTTAAAATGGGCATAAACATTTGTAATGTCAGTCTTCAGAATTCTATTAACTTGCCTGTTATCTTTTCTTAGTTATATCAATATAATTTTCACTTGAAAAATATTTGGTTAAGTTGCTTATTTACATTAAATAAACAATCTCTAGTGGCAGATAAAGGAGCGGATATGAGTGGCAAGCTTATGTTTTAGCAGTTCTCAGTCACTACCTACCTTGGAAACAGTAGTTACTATGGCTGAGATAAAAGCTAGTGATATAACTTTGTGTACCTGTACTCTCTACTGACCAAAAGTGTTTTTTTTCCTATTACTAGATGTCCTTCCCCCACCACTCCCTTGGTTGTAATACATCATAATAAGTTAAAGTACTTTTGAAACATAAAACCTTTTTCCAGATCTTGTTGTCTTGGTTATACTGACTCATATGCTTGTATATTATGATGTTTCACCTTCTGGATTATGAAACAGTGCACTCCTGTTGTTCCTCTTCTCTGCCCCAAGATGGTTTGGGAAATGAAACTTTCACCTGTGATAAGATAGTTATATCTGATATTTAATTTTCTAGTGTATGAACAAAATAATTAGACTATCCATAAATCCATTGCAATTTTTGTGTGTGACTATACATTAATATCTACCTCCTCTTCTGAATGAGAAATTGAGGGTGTGAAAAATACATACATTTGAGTAGTCTTCCAAGTGGAGAATAGCTTGGCCAAATTTCAGAAATGCTTAAGTGCATCCCCTGCAATTGATCCGAGACAGAATGGCAGAAGAAATTTAACTTATCTGTTACTATAAATATGGAGGATGTCGATATGTTAGGAGACTAAGCATTGTCAAAGAAACAGTCACGATAGTAGATTAGAGTAATTTTTTAATAGTGAACTCTTCGGATTTAAAGATCAACTCTCTTTCAAAATGTAGGTTGCCAGTTATCAAATAACTAAACAGAGTGTTGTATGAAGACAATCAGCATCTGCAAAAATGATAACAGGAACGCTATCTAAAGCATGAATTTTAGTCTATTAAAAGATCACTTGCAGTTAAAATTATCTACTGCTATCACAAATGTTTCTTGCTTTCAGTGTTATAAAAAATATTGATGGCAAAGTGAGTATTAATCCACTGAGAGAAGCAAAGACGTATGTTAATGGGAAACACATTCTAGACCCAACAGTTCTACATCATGTAAGTAATTGATTTATTTAAAGAGTAATATACATGTGTGTGGAACTTACAGCTGCATTAATATCACAATTTCTGTTGGCTTTTTCTTTTTAAGGCGGCTCTGGAACTTCTAAATATTTGACTCTTTCTTCTTGATTTCCACCCCAGCCCTATGTTTTAAGCACTGTACCTTTAACTGTAAGTCTAAAGTTATAGGTCGTTTTTCTCCCTCCTTCCTCCCCCTTGCAGGGTGATCGAGTGATCCTTGGGGGAGACCATTATTTCAGGTTTAATCATCCAGTAGAGGTTCAGAAAGTTAGAAGGCCATCTTGTGGGACTACGTTTCTGTATGATAGTCCAAAAGATTTTGAATTTGCAAAAAATGAGCTTCTTGTTGCTCAAAGAACACAGTAAGTATTGTATCTTCCTGTTCTAAAAATAAATTCAATTGCTAATGCAGCATTAAGTTCAAGAAATAGCGAAATAATTAATAACTATAACTTTCTTAAGTGAAAGTTGAAAAAAGCAAGATTATTGTTAACTCATTTTGCAGTGGAAATTGAAGTTCTAGACTTAGCTGAAATGCATGCTTAGGTATAAGAGGTGGTCACCACAATCCAGTCCAGTCCTCAAGAATCCAGAAAACAATGCAAGAAATGCTAAGCTCCAGAGGTCCACAAGAGTAGTGTTTCTCTTCAGTGACATTTCTTCTCATATACATAATGAGTCGTAAATAGTACTTAGCGCTTCTAATATTTACTTTTGATGCTTCAGAGAAGATTAAAGTCTGAAAAGCAAATGTGCTAAGAAAATGAGAGGACACCAAAGCTACAACCTTGGTCTTCAATGACCGTGGGGAATTAAAGTGACATGGTGCACTGTTATTCCTACTTGTCCCATTCCTGGGAGTTACGAAGGTGCAAGCCTTATTGACTTGAAATATACTTTTCCAACCCATCTTAATGGGGGTTAGTGAGTTTCTATTACAGTTCTTAATTTTGTGGAAGAAGAGTAATAAAATAAATCTGGAAATCAAATATAGTTTAAAATGTTGCATTTCCTTCTCTTTTCCTGTGTCTGCATTTTTCCCTATGAAACTAAAAATACCTCGGCAAAGTAGAAAAGATGTAAAATAAATTTTCATTATTAAAATCAGAGGCTCTTGGGCATTACACCACCTGTTATGATAGAGAATATCATCTTTTTAGCTTCTGTGCAGCCTATTAGAGATTCAAGCCAGCATTCTAAATGTACAAAATTTACCACTTGTAGACTTGAGTCAGAAATTGAAGAGGCTCGACTCAAAGCCAAAGAAGAAATCATGCAAAGTATCCAAATTGCAAAAGAGATGGCTCAGCAAGAACTGACATCACAAAAAGAAGTTTATGAAAGCAAAATAAAATCACTAGAAGCAGAACTGGTGAGCTGTTGTTGCATCATTACATAAAACAGCATAATGTAGGTCTTATATAATTAAACAAAAAGCTGTAGTGTTATCTTTTCTGTTGTCTTGCATATAGCCACTTAGTGAATGCTAAGCCCCATTCTTCTTAAAAAAAAAAAAAAAAAAAAAAATTGAGCCTTTCTAACACAAGAAACTATAAAGCAGGTATCAGAATTATACACAATGATAAAGACTGAGTAGCTTATTTCCTAAATGTGCTATTGATGACATAAAGAACTCAGCTTGTGAACGGAGATATTGCCTTCCATTGCTGACGGCATGCTGAGTAATTCATAGGGCCCACATGTTTTCAATGCACTGAAGTGAAAATAAACTTTATGTGCCTTAAGGGATGGATCAGAAGGGCTATAGAAATGGTATATGTCCTCTAATCTGTCCTTTCTTGTATTAGAAAGAAGAATCTCATAAGAAGCAAATGCAAGAACTGAATAATCAAAAGGCTGCAAACAAAATACGGGAGCTAGAAAAGGCAAAGCAAGATCTTGAGCTAGAAGTACACTTCAACAAGAAGCGTTTGGAAATGGAGACATTAGCTACCAAGCAGGTAGTTTAAAAAACCAAGCTTTTCTTAGGTGATCAGTCGTGTTTTTTTAAATCATTTTTCTATATCCAAGTTAACTGCTGCTTCTTCAGAACTTTTCTTCTAAATGATTTTATGTGAGTAGACAGATGTCTTATTTACCCTTTGAATATGCTATTTTATTAAATCGGGAGATAAACTAGAACCAACCATGTTATTTCTTACATAACACGGACCATCTTGTTGATGTACCAAACTTTAGCGACTGTTGCCTGTGCCAAAAGTTGTGACGCAGGGCTTTAACTTAAGTAATGACTAAAATGTTAGTTTCTTTTTTTACTTCAGTATTTCTTAAGCATGTTGATATCTAAGTAAAACCAGAAAATTGTCAAAATTTGAAGACAAAGGGTTTCATACTGATATGGTAGATAAGTTTCCTTCTAAGAAGGAAAGATATATTTCTTTCTGTTCTAAGAGTCCTTAAAACAACAGCAACAAGATTTGCTGCTTGAATAATACTGCTAAGAGTTTTGTGGTGATTTTTTTTGTTTGTTTGTTTTTCTGCTTTTTTGTTTTTAGGCTCTGGCAGATCATACTATTCGTCATGCAAAGATACTTGAAGCTCTGGAAGCAGAGAAACAGAAGATTGCTGAAGAAATACAAACCTTTCAAAAGAATCGTGGAAGTGGGAATAAAACTATGACTAGTATGTCATAATGTCACAAGGGCAATGCAGATTTCTTTCACTCAGTGGGCTTGGATTTAGGAGTTTGGAGTCAGATGGTTTTTTCCTCTCTTCCTCTGACACTTCTAGTGTTTCTGAATGAAAATAATCTTATGGCTGGTATATGTTCCTTTCCCTTCTTAAGCCATATGTATCAGACAGTGCTAGAAGTTCTGTTTAAATCATATTTTAATCATATTTATCAGGTGGATATACACATAGTCTTGTACTTACCTCAATTACTAAGAAGTTCTTCCCCCATCTGGATGAACTGATTTGGAGTAACTCATTTTGGAAACTGGAGTACCAGAATAGATTGTGCTTAGTTTCCCGCCTCAGATTAGGCCAATATACAGTATCTGGTGTTATGTCTCTTATTTCTGAAATACCCCTCATCAACCTCTTTCTGTTGTTGTTATTATTTGTGATGTGTGGGGCTTTTCTTGTTTTGTTTTGTCTTCAGGGTTAATTTGGCCAGAAGGGTCGGGTTTTTTAATATATTGGGAATCTATGGAACTGTTATTGGCTAAATATTTGTGGGTTCTTTTTTTTAACCTTTATGTTGTTGCCTCATGTTATGTTTGAACTATTTAATCATTATGTGCCGTATTCTGTATTAGTTCCACTTAACTGGAATTCTCTGAAACTATCAGTGATGATCAAGGAGGCCAATGCCATTAGTAATGAATTAGGGAAAAACACTGTTTTCTGCAGGTGAGTATTGGAGTTGCTTAATAGGGTATATGGAGATGGGGGAAAAGATTTTGGGATGTGCAGAGAGCTGTTTGTTTTTTCTCTTAAGAATTTCATTAAATTGTACATGACAAATCAGTTTTACTAGCTAGCTTAGCTGCAGTGTTGAACTTGTTAGTTTAGGCTTGTTAGTGCGAAATGTGTATTTGAGATTAAGACTTTAAGGATGCATCTATATTACTCAATTCACTTTGGGTTGAGTGTGCTCTGGAAGTGAATTTCCTGATGCCTGTGCATGCCATGCTTTGGCTTACATATTTGAGTGATCCTAGGGCACGCAAACTGCATTACTTTTGGGCAATTAGAGGACAAACTGGCTGCTAGTGATGTTCACTTCATAGACCACAGTAGAGATAGTCCAAAGCAAAAACCTCAGAATGTGGATATTGAGTGCTTGGGACCAGCTGTTTCACTCTACAGATCTTTTTCTATGCCGCGCTTCTTGCTAATCGTAGTGGAAGTGTTCACAAAGTGGACCTGTGTATTGGCTGGGTGTGCTCAGTTTGAGATACACTAGTGCTTTACAATGGCAGAAGACTGTCCTCACAGGGGAAAAAACTCTGCTGGTTTTTAAAAACTACCACAGTAAATGCAGCTATCCTAGAAGTTTCTAAGGTGTACGTGTACAGTTGTGTTGTTCGGGTGTTGTCTCTTCATGCCTATCAATAGGAACTCTGCTAATAGAAGTCTGTAGCGTATATTTGGTTCCGAGTTTGTTGAGGGCCAGGAATTTATCTGCTAGTTCAGATGTTTTCTTCTGAATGCAAGAATTTCTTCCCCTTCCCCCCCTTTCTATAAAAATAACTTAATCTTAACGGACACACTAATGTTTGTGGTTTTGTGAGAAACATGATGTCCCAAGCATCATGTTGTATCTGTGCTTGTAATGAAGCAAATTCTTAGCCTCAGTATGATTTCCCCCCCCCAAAAAAAATACTTTATTTACTTTAGAAGTATAGTTGTTTCTTTGTCTTCATTTTTAAAAAATTATTATTTAAAAAATTTTTTCTCAAATTCTTAGGCATGACAAAATCGATGATAAAACAGGAACAGCAACTGTTCAGGTACAGGTTCGTAATATCAAACTGGGAATTGCAACTTTCTGGAGCATGGAGAAATTTGAATGCAAACTAGCAGCATTGAAAGAACTTTATGAGGTCTGTAAGAACCAAAGAAAAAACACTAATAATCATAAATACTTTGTCAAAGATAGTATTTTGATAATCATACAGGAGGAAAATCAGGAGGCTTTCTTATCTGATCTTTAACAAAAAGACACTGGATTTTTTTTAATTAAAAAGAACAAAAAAAAGTATGATATATATACACATATATACATACATACAAAATATATACATATGATAAGAGATGAGTTTGAATTTGTTCTGTGCTTCAGTATGTGATTCTCCTGATTATATAAGTTCTTGTCTTCCCAATATCTGTGTTATGCGTAGCCTGGAACAGTGTTGAAAAATTAGTAGAAAAATGATTCAAATATATAGACAAGTATTGAGATGTTTACTATTTCTGAAGGTAAATCATTTTCTGGAGTAAATAACATACTTGAAGTTTGCAAAGGAAGAAATCCCAATTGTTGGAGCTCTAAAAATATTTTCATGGTAGGGAAAAATATGAAGGCATTTTATGCTTTGGAACTGACTTTTTTCCTCTCTTAAATAATTACATCTAGTTAAAGAATTATACTTTACTGTTTGAAAAAATAACTTCATATTTATTTGTTTATGTATTTGAAATAAACTTCCCATGATTTGTCCAAAATAGAAAAAAAGGTATCAAAGGACAAAAGGGGAAAAAACTGAGGAAACATTCCCTTATGATATTACTTTGTAATATGTAACTATACCAAGTGGCAGAAGTATATTTTGATATATTTTGATTAATTACTAAGAACTGTTTGGATCTTGGCAATAATGGAGATTGTATTCTACTCCACATGAAAAAATATGGCTAAAACTGTTGCACTCATACCTCAAGTTAGCTGGCAGTCAGCTATCTTCTAAATTAGACATATCCTAACAAAAACAGTACTGCTACCACTATTAGAACATCTGTTTTCTTCATCTCTATGTTGTATCTGTTTACTATAACATTAGTCCTCTGTTTAATCCCTCATTCTTTTGTTTTCCAGAATAATGATGGTAACAAAGCTGCTGATGTATTTTATGACCCTACTGATGAGTGGGAACCTGACCTTTCAGCTGCTTCCGTTTCCTCTTTTTCCAGAAGAAGGTAACTTTTTTTTTTGTAGCTCCTTCCTTTACCTATATTTAAAACAAAGTAAAAGTTACTAACTTGTGTAATTATCTAAATAAATATGCTTCAGAGCCATTAACATAACTTTACATTTATTGATTCTTCTTTTACCTTCTTATAATGTGGAACTTAAATGAAAAGTTATGTGAATATTTGTGATGAGGGGGAGTTAGACTAAATGGGTTGTCTTGCTTTGGTTTACTGGCTTCAATCACGAAATGTGGTTTTTTTGCTATGCAACGTGTTGCCAGTGCAATATTGCTAATAAAAATTGCATGCCCACTAACAAAACCAGTTTGGCAGATTAAACAGCAGTGTTTCTGAGGTCAGGCATGGCATATATGCAATGTATGGCTGGTCAGTTCCACAGGGCTTTATGCATAACCAATTGGCAATTGGTTGGAGGTGATTAACAATTATGGGGTAATTACCCATGTCTTGTGCCAGCTGCTGAGTGCCTGCACAGTCACCTGGTGAAGTAGTGGGGGAAATAATTCAAGTGAAAACATAGCTTGACAGAAAAACATTTCCAGCCAGATCAGTGCAATGTGTGGCTGCACAGATGCTTTTGGTTTTAAATGCAGAGGGTACTGTGGCAACTGGGTAAGCCAGTCTAGATGTTCAGCAATGCTTACTCATGGACTTTAACCTTACTCCATTGCATGTAAGGTTAAAAGTGGAGGAATAATATGTATTTGAAAGCTTACTAAACTCTTAAAATTCTTTAACATGTGTTTTCTTTATCTAACACCTTTTCTATCAAAAATTTACTATTTAACTTTTTATCTTTTCTCCGAACTAATCAGTTTCTGTTATGTCTTAAGGATACTAGTAATCTGTATACATTTTCCAGGAAAAAAAACAGATTAAAACTTTGAGTTTAAAATGGAAGAAAAGAGCAAACTTTTCTCTACACACTTTTTTTTTTTCTTTGGATGGGGATTATTTTAAGCAATCTAAGAATTGGACAACATTCCTATATGATGGAAAAACTAAAATGGGCATTTTTTTAGGTAATCTATTACACTGACCTATGTGCAAGAATAGCTTCTTATAGGCTCTCCAATGGATATATTAATAATAAAATAAAAATTAACAGTATGTTTTATTAGAGATTAAATTTTGTGGAAATAAAACAGCTGTGTTTATTCCTCTGTATTTTAGTTGCTAGTAGTGCTTCTGTTCATTCATTCTTATCTTCTTATCCCTTCTTGTAGGGAAGAAATAGTAGCAAAAAATCCCCAAACCCAAAGGTATATTTGGTCAAAATGTGTGTAAGGTTTTCTAAACCATGTATTTAGGAATCATCAGTGCAGAGTAAGGTGTGTGTTTTTTAAGGTTTTCTTCATGTTTCCATAATTTGAAAGCATTGTTTTTAAAAAAGAGTAAATTGCAGCTGGCCTGGGACCTTATAAGTTTTAGCCTTGTCACAAGTTTTATGACTGAATTGCAAACTCCTGCAAACTGTAGCTTGTAATGTAAATGCTGACAGATGCTTAATTATAGCTTTACTAGTGGGTAGCAGTCCAGTGATTACTGTGATTCTGCAGTAAAGCAGGCCAGTTTAGCTGACTAAGTTTTGGAAAGCATTCCTGACAGTTCAAAGTAAATAGAAGTTATCTGAAAATAATATGATGGGTGAACAACAACTTTATTTTTAGTTTAAATACTCTTTTAATGCTAGAATAATGTTGGAACACTCTTCCTTGTCTGAAGCTGCCTTCTGGACAGTGCAAGACTGCTATAGTTGTGCACTGTTGAATCTCAGAAGTGTATTTGGTTTTGTTTTGCCTATTTTAAAAATGCAACAGTAGAAATAGAACAGAAAAAGAAAAGGTACCGGAACGCCGGGTATCGGTGTTCTGCGCTGCATTGACAGCGGTTAGCTGAGGCGGCTCACACGTACTAGGGAAAAGAGAATGAATTTCATGTGCTACTCCAGGGTTTGCCGCTTCTGATGCATGTAGTGCAGGGCGCAGCAAGGCAGGCGCTGGCAAAGGGGAGGCCAGCGGGAGCCGGGCGCTGCTCTCCCTGGAGCCAGCCAAGCCCCAGGGCTGAGCGAGGCAAGCAGGGCCGCTCCGGGGCTGGTGGCCGGGCTCAGCCTGCAGGCTGGAATTTGACAGGCGAGGCTGTGGTGGCCAGGTCCCAGGCCACGCTGGGAAGTCAAGGCTGCCGGTCAGGGTCCGGATCAACAGGGGCCATGGCCAGGCACAGGCATGGCTGCACCACAGCTGCAAGGTAAATTGGGCAGGGCCAAGGGCATGAGACTGAGCTTCAGTGCAGCTCCCTGGAGGCATGGGGGAGCCCCTCATGAGCCTCCTTCCAGCTTTTTAACATATTAAGGGCTAGCTGAGGCTCCTCAAACAGTTCCCTCCTGTCAAGAGAGCTGGTCTTGAGTGCAGGCAAGTAAATCCCCAGCACCAGCCCCAAGAACCTGCATAAGATTGTCCAACCAGCAACAGCAAGCTTCATGGAACTTGTCTTTTATCAAAACAAACAAATGAAAAGCTCATCTGGCTTTGTAAAAGCAATTTATCCTGTCCAGCAAACAAGATTCAAAAGAGCCAACAAGTCTGCATTCCGTGGTCTGAGTAGTTAGGAAAGAAACACTTGTTTTTTCTCAGGTTCTGGAGAATTACCCAGTAATAAAACAGTAGCCTAGAAAGGGGAATGTAAACTGGTGATCCTGCTTTAAGGGACTTCCAGCATACTCAAACTGAAGGCAGGGCATGCTGTATGCCACTGCTCCAGTGACTCTTCTGGAAAAATGGTAACTTACATTTCCTGAAAATCCTGTTCTCTGATCACAATTTCTTGGCTGAAGTTGCACATAAAGTCAGAGTCCACTTGTTCTTAACTCATCAGAGGCATAGCAAGAACAGAAGAAAAGGAAACCCTTAGGAGCAAATTTGTCCAAGCCTTGCTGTTTACTGCTGTTGCTGCCTTGCCCAAAATGAATAATTTCAGGTCCAGCATCAACAAGCAAGAACCTGAGGAAATTAAGCAGGATCCATCCTGTGTTGGCTTGCTTTCACTCTAATTTAGGTTCTGTGTTTACCAGTTTCAGTGAGTAGGTGGGCTTTTGGTTTGTCTGATGTCTGTTAATTTTCATTGAACCTTTGGTGGAGGGAGGTGGGGCAGAGGGAGTGATAATCTTTTAAAATAAATTTTCCATGTCTTCATCCTTTCTTAGAAGCAGAAGTTTCATGAAGAACAGGAGAATTTCTGGATGTTTGTCTGATGTAAAATTATACCCAGTCCAGAATATTCAAACTTCTTATATAGCAGGTACTTGCTATACAGCAGATTACTTTTCATGTCATACTGAGAAACTTGAAACTCCTACATACTGATAGAACATATGCACTTCTAATTATTTAAAAAAAAACAAAACCCCAAATGGTAGGTTTGTAAACAAAGTGGAAAATGTTTTGTTTGTAATATCATCAACTTTAGAATGCAAGTAATAATGTTAATAGCGCATCTTTTTGTCTTTGTGAAACGCTTTCTTAGGGTAAACATTTCCTGACCTGTGCGTAGACCTTCATGTTGAGCAATTTGCCTAAAACATTACTCTGCTTAACTATGCAGGTTAAATGAAGAATGCTGATAGTTCACCTGACTAGTTGCTCCGTCAGACACTGAATCCCAACACAAACATTTGGAGACTTTGCTTGAGTTGTTGCTACTCATTCAACTGCTGAGATTCCCCTAGATATTCATTCTCTCTCTCCCTCCCTCCCTCCCTCCCTCCCTTCCCTTTTTAAACCCTCCCCCCCCCCCCCCCCCCAGGTATTAGATGCTTCACTCTCCCAAATATTTTATACAGTAAGCTATTTTAAATTGGCTGGTGCATGTTCGTGTGTGTGTTTTTTTTTCTTTTATCTCTTCATAGGTTCTGTAGTTGGTAAGATGGATTCATGCTAAAAACTTTCACTCTGGAATTTGTACTAACGGAATACAGAAACTATGCAAGCTTTCTTGTGTACATATTTCTATTTTTTCCAACTATTTTTATCTTTAGTAGTTAAACATTTGTAGAAGAAGCAGTATAAAATAGTCATTACAAAGATTGTCTCTCTGCTTGCTCCTACAGCCAAGAAACTCTTGATATGTTTTGCCTTTATGTCAATACAGGCTCACCAAACAAATCCAACATATGCCCAAGCTCTTCTGAATTGTTTATTCCTGGAATTTGCAAAGAATCTGTAAGTTCAGCTTTAGATTTGCTGGAACAGAATCATGAAGGAGGAAAGAGCATAGCAGATAATCTCCTAACTAATTTGTTTACCATTTTCACTGGAGTATCTGCCATTTCAAAAGCCTATGAACAGCAAGATGAAGAATGTCAAGAGAACAGTAAGTCTTTTTGATAAATATTAAATTAAATATTACTTTTTTCTCTTTCAGATCTGAAAACATTCATATATTTGCCTATAGAAAGAATAAATCTTGCTACTTTCATTTGCAGAGCAGAGCTTGTAATAAATCTCGGTTTTTGTTGTTTTTTGTTTTTAGTTTTTCTTCTTGATCGTGCTGCTCAGTCCTATGGCATCAGAATTATCTCCGCTTTTGACCAGCTTGTGGTTCTAACCAAGCTTTGGCTTAACAGTGTCCAAAAGTGCTCCACATCTATAAAAACTGAGGAGGAATTAAAACAGGAAGTAAAGAACTTGGGAGGTTATATACAGTTACTGTTGCAGGTAAAGTGTATATATCACAGAATCACAGAATCGCTGAGGTTGGAAGGGACCTCTGAAGATCATCTAGTCCAACCCCCCTGCTCAAGCAGGGTCACCTAGAGCAAGTTGCACAGGATTGCATCCAGGCGCGTTTTGAATATCTCCAGAGAAGGAGACTCCACAACCTCTCTGGGCAACCTGTTCCAGTGCTCTGTCACCCTCACAGTGAAGAAGTTTTTTCCCATGTTCAGATGGAACTGTCTGTGTTTCAGTTTGTGCCCGTTGCCTCACGTCCTGTCACTGGGCACCACTGAAAAGAGTCTGGCTCCATCCTCTTGACACCCTCCCTTGAGATATTTGTATGCACTGACAAGATCCCCCCTCAGCCTTCTCTTCTCCAGGCTAAACAGGCCCAGCTCTCTCAGCCTTTCCTCATAAGAGAGACGCTCCAATCCCCTAATCATCTTTGTAGCCCTTCATTGGACTTGCTCCAGTAGTGCCACATCCCTCTTGTACTGGGGAGCCCAGAACTGGACACAGTACTCCAGATGTGGCCTCACCAGGACTGAGGAGAGGGGGAGAATCACCTCCCTCGACCTGCTGGCAACACTCTTCCTGATGCACCCCAGGATACCATTGGCCTTCTTGGCCACAAGGGCACATTGCTGCCTCATGGTTAACTTGGTGTCCACCAGCACTCCCAGGTCCTTTTCAGCAGAGCTGCTTTCCAGCGGGTCAACCCCCAACCTGTACTGGTGCATGGGCTTATTCCTCCCTAGGTGCAGGACCCTGCACTTGCCTTTGTTGAACTTCATGAGGTTCCTCTCCGCCCACCTCTCCAGCCTGTCCAGGTCTCTCTGAATGGCGGCACAGCCCTCTGGTGTATCGGCCACTCCTCCCAGTTCTGTATCGGCAGCAAACTTGCTGAGGGTGCACTCTGACCCTTCATCCAGGTCACTGATGAAGAAGTTGAAGAAGACTGGACCCAGGACTGACCCCTGGGTGACACCGCTAGCTACAGGCCTCCAACTAGACTCTGCGCCGCTGATCACATCCCTCTGAGCTCTGCCATTCAGCCAGTTCTCAATCCACCTCACTGTCCACTCATCCAGCCCACATTTCCTGAGCTTGTCTATGAGGATGTTATGGGAGACAGTGTCAAAAGCCTTGCTGAAGTCTAGGTAGACAACATCCACTGCTCTCCCCTCATCTACTCAGTCAGTCATTCCATCATAGAAGGCTATCAGATTGGTTAGGCATGATTTCCCCTTGGTGAAGCCATGCTGACTACTCCTGATCACCTTCTTGTCCTCCACATGCTTGGAGATGGCCTCCAGGACGAGCTGCTCCATCACCTTTCCAGGGATGGAGGTGAGGCTGACTGGCCTGTAGTTCCCTGGGTCCTCCTTGCCCTTTTTGAAGACTGGGGTGACATTGGCTTTCTTCCAGTCCTCAGGCACCTCTCCTGTTCTCCATGACCTTTCAAAGATGATGGAGAGTGGCTTAGCAATAATGTCCGCCAGTTCCCTCAGCACTCGTGGGTGCATCCCATCAGGGCCCATGGATTTGTGGGTGTCAAGTTTGCCTAAATGATTTTTAACCCAGTCCTCCTCAACCAAGGGAAAATCTTCCTTTCTCTGGACTTTCTCTCTTGTCTCCAGGGTGTGGGATTCCTGAGAGCTGGTCTTAGCAGTAAAGACTGAAGCAAAGAAGGCATTCAGTAACTCTGCCTTCTCTGCATCCTTCGTCACCCACCCCATTCAGTAGTGGGCCCACATTTCCTCTAGTCTTCCCCTTGCTACTGATGTATTTGAAGAAGCCCTTCTCGTTGTCCTTGACATCTCTCACCAGATTTAATTCCAAATGAACCTTAGCCTTCCTCAGCGCATCCCTGCATACTCTGACAATGTTCCTATATTCCTCCCAAGTGGCCTGTCCCCCTTTCCACTTTCTGTATACTTCCTTCTTCTGGTTGAGTTTTACCAGGAGCTCCTTGCTCATCCAATATTCTAGAAAAAGACGAGAATTGCGTGGAGAGATTCTATGCCATTGATATGATATTGACCACAAACTTACTAAAACCAGTCAAACGGCACATGCAGTCACAAATGGACTGACCTAAGTGAGATGAATAATGAAGGGTATTTTTGTACTAGCTAAACTGGTACTTTCATATGCTAGTTGAGAGCAGCGCAGACTTGTGTGTGCCCAGGCCCTGAAAATAGTATAAGTTTGTCAGTATGGTATCAATCCTGAGCTGGTAAGTCCTGCCTCCTAAGCTTGACATAAAATCACTTTGATGCATCTCTTGTGTGTTTTTGTGGGCTGTGCTGTGTGTGGGGATTTTTTTGTGTTTGCTTATTTTTTGGAAGGGGAGGGGTCTCCTTTGTGTATGGTTTTTAGACCTATCACAACTACTATTAGCTGGGTTGTCTCTGCTTCTTCGAGTGTCCCAGGAATCCTCAAAAGTGTCTAACTTGGTTTTTGTCATAACTTTGCTTTTCTAAAATGTCAGATAAGAATATCAGTCATATATAGTGCTTCCTGCCCCCCCCCTTTAAAAAAGATAAAAGGGGAAAACAAAATATGCAGTGGTAAGAGTTAATGCTATTTTAGATTATCTTTAGAGTGCTACTGTTTATAAACTTATAAAAACCAATGGCCAGTAAATATTATTCTTGTTAATGCTACAGTCTTGTGCACAGAATTTCTTTTTTAATATTCTGTAGTATAACGATAGCATTCTTCTTTGTGGTTGCAAGGCATTGGCTTTCCTTTTAGTTGTGGTGGTTGAGTCACTACAAATGGGAAGATATAAAGCTGAAAATGCTTGAAGATAAACTATTGTGCAATAGAAAATGCGTGCTTTTTGACCACAGATGCTTTCTAGCTTGAATGAATGATATGCCTTCATTTCTCAGGGATGTTCTTCAGATATATCCTCAATGGTAATGGAAGCATGGAACAAAGTAAACCAAACGCTAAGACAAATAATGAAATATATAGGACACTTGGCAGTACTCACAAGAGCTGATATTTGCTCTTCTGAAGAGAACGTTACTGCAACTAGCCTACAGGTGAAAAGAAATGTTATCACATACAGTGACTTTCTAGATGAGTTTCAGAAAAATATTTAAGTGCAAGACTTTACTTTTTTTCTCAATATCTTTTGAATTTCCCTTATTCTTTGTGCCTGTATATCCTAGAATATAGAATTTAAAAACAAAGTAACTTTAATGTTGACATACACATTTACTGTGCTCAAAAGTATAGTGAGTTCCATGTAACAGAATTTGATCTTCATAACATTTCTCAATCAATTGACTTAAATATTTTCAGTGTTTGTCTAATGCTTCATTTTTATGGAGAGACTGGATGTGTGTTTAATGCCCTTGAAATGTTATATTAAAAAAAAAACAACTTTAAATCTGTATAATTTGCGCCTATAAAGAGAAGGAAATACTGTGCTTTTAGAACCGTATTTACACTGAGATAGTACAAGTATAACTATTTAAATGAAGCTCAGTACTTATTTTAGTTATCTGTGAGTAAGGCAACCTTTCAAAGGCTTGCCACTGTTTTCAGATTTGTAGTGCATTGATTTTTTCAGAAATCTGAAGAAAGGTAGAAAAAGGAAGTTACAGAGCTGAGCCTATAAGGTCCAAAGCACACACATGGTTGAATAGACTAGCACTGACCAATTTGCTTAACACAGAATCTTGTTTCTAGCTCATTACATAAAATCTGTTTTAGTTCAAGGCCATAGCAATTACTTTAACTGTTTTGTTTTGAACCTTTCTTTTAGAAAGACTTTGTACTTGCCATTTACAGTGGAGTAGGCTCGGGACTGGAGCTTCTTATGGATACAGTACAGGAAAAAGCAAGAGTGGTGCAGAAAGAACTGGTGAAACAATATCCACAAAATGAGGTGAGATGAAAATGAGATTAAAAACTATTAGTGCATCGTCTTGGAGCCACTCCATCAATTCTTTTTATTTTCCAGCAATTCTGTCAGTAATTGTATTCCTACTATAAACATTTCCAGACAGATTTGAGATGGGTGGTACTACACTGATTGTAATCTTGCAGAGATTTTTACACTGCAGAGTCTTTTACTACCTGTAGACTGAACACATGAATGTATTTTATTCAGAATTTTTTTTTTTTTCTATGTGTTGGACGGCACTTTGTACAAAATCTCACTGTGTTTCCCTAGTTCCTTTGTCACATGGGGTAACCATGAAAGAGAGGGAGAATATGAAAATTAGCAGAAAGGTTCAAATAGACCTATTATTCTGTTAACTACTGTTAAATTTATTTTGTAAAAAGTTTTAATATTTAATATATAGCAATGGCTTATGAACCTAAAAGCTAAGGTTTGTTATTTCTTATTGATAATTGCAGACACCTCTACTATTACTGTACTTGGTGTTAGGAAAACGGTTAGAAAGTTTAAAAAACTTTATTTTGTCACACACTGCTCTTACAGTGTTGGTCCCAAACAGCATACTAACTAAGTATCCAAGTAGTTCAGTTTTATCTTTTAAGAACTAGTCTTCTCATGTGCTTAATGCTTAACAGATGCTGAAGCACTTTCTTGAATTGGGGCCTTTACGGCGAAAATGGTTGACTGAAGCAGCTGATACCACAAATGCAGAAATATCCTGCTCATTTTAGTGTCATTTACTGGAATCGGGGCTGACTTTCAAATACTTTCCAGGTTGCTAAGCAGCAGTGCTATTTTAATTTAAACAGCTTCTTTATAACATTTTATAGGATAATTACAGCAAATGTACTTATAATTTGTTAATGAGTTGGTCCTGTGACCTTTCAAGCTTACTGTAATAAGAAAAGATATTGCACCAATGTAAAGCTTTTATGTCTATGTTAAGACCTCAATCTAATTATTTTTGTAATTTTTATTATGAATGATTAGGAATATCCCTTCTTAAAAGATTCATGCTTGAAGTTTTTCTCCCTAGATAGCAGTTGTGATGTTTTACTACATTAAATAGTTCATATGCTTTCATACAAAAGCATTTTAATACACTTCAAGCTTATTTTTTCAGAATACTTAAATCAGAGCTGTATTTAATTAAAAAAAAAAGACAAACTGTGGAGGATCAGCTCTTATGTGAAATAAACATACTTTTATGAGTATGTGTTTGGTATATCTTAATACTTCAGGCCGAACAGCCATCCTTACATGCTGAATTCAGTAAAATATGTTTTTAATTAACTCTTTGACAGGGGGGACAGACATTTGCTTTTTTTGAGAAGTGGCACAACTATTTTAAGCCCCAGCCTGTTATTTAGGGCTCTTACCATTTTTGTTTAGGTGACAGCAAGGAATACTAGAGTTATGCAAAGGAGAGTATAAGGATAAGCACCCCATTTAAAATATTTCTGTGACTGTATACTTGTAGAGTTGTGTGCACATTCCAGTAGGCAAGTTGGAGTAGCCCTTGGAAATGGGCCGCTCAGTGGGTAAGCCGTGTCCACAGAAAGGCAGGCTGGCTGGCTTCCGCGGCAGGATTTTGGAAAGGTTGAAATGTTTTTCAGCAAGATATTAGGCACATAGTGTACGTGCTCCCTTCCAGTGTTAGGATAGGCAAGAGGCTTGTTCTGCCTCTTTTCCTCTGTGAAAAAACCTGTTTTGGACAGATAGCATGTGAGGCCAACGGCTTCACCTGTGTGTGAGCAATCCTGTCCTCTGCCTTGGGGAGGGGTGGGGGGGTGTCTTTTTTCTTCCTTCCCCCCCTTCTTCCTTCCCCCCCTTCTTCCTTCCCCCCCTTCTTCCTTCCCCCCCTTCTTCCTTCCCCGTTCAGGAATTTGCAGGACTACAGTCAATAAGAAAGTATCCTTAGTGAGCTGGGGTATTTATAATGCATATTTCTTGAAGAATTTGTTTTCATTCAAAAATAAGTCTGTAACAGTGACTTGGGATAAATGGTTCAAATCTGATTGACAGGAGTGATAGGCTTGTTGTTTCAAGCAAAACAAAAACTTCTTCCTACTCTGGTTTTCACTACTGTTAGTCTTGATCCTACAGGCAACAGTGGAACCAGTAAAAATCTTTATTCCTATCTGCTTAGTCAAGTCTTGAACGCTCCATGTCCCTAGGGAAAGGCGTTGAGCAGCCTGCTCGCCGAGCAGCGGTGTGTTGGCTTGCAGCCCATTGCTGCACAGCTGCGGGGTCCTTTGTGTGTCCTGCTGGGGGAAGCTCATGTGAAGTCTGAAAACTCTTGGGTGTTGAGCTTGCCCCTGCTGCCTAGTGTGACTGTGGGGTTTTATTTTTTTATTTTTTATTTTTTAACTTATTGGAGAATTTTTCTTTGGCAAATACTTAGGTTTGCTCATATGATCCTCCTGTAATAAGAGATATTTAAAACCTTCCATATATAGTTAAAAATGTTCTCTACCAGCTAACCTTTTTCTTTCTTTCTTTTTTTCCTTTTTTTTCTCCCCCTCATTTGAGAAATTGCATGCTGTTACCGGAAATTCACACTTTTCATTGCTTCTGCTTTTGAATGTTTTCCTTGTTACTATGCTGGTATTCATTGCTATGCTTCTAAATTATTGATGGATACTTATTGTATCTTGAATCAAGTGTACAATAAAATTAAAAGTGTGTTTTTGTTTTTGTTCCCCCCCCTCCAGATTCAAAATCAAATAAAGGACAATGCTGTGGCTTTAGCCAGATTCCTTGAAAATAACATATTTTATTGCAGAAAGGTAAGGGAAATGTTTCACAAAATATGTGGTTTGAAGGCTGGGGTTTAATTTTAAAAGATGTATTTAACAAAAAGGAGGAACTAAAACTACCCTTTATATATTTGTAATTGCATGATAGCACTTCCTATGATAGTTAGCACTTTTGTGACTGGAACACTGTAATTTTTTGGCCATCTTACTTCAACCCCAAACTACTTGATTTTAATTTTACTTGTAGTGTCTCTGGTATTTTTATATATAAATATTTATTTATTTATTTATTTATTTGAATGTGTTCATTATGAACAGCCTGACAACTTTTTTAATTTGAAAGCCTCAGGTTCAATAATGCTGCTGTAATTGTGATAAAGTAGCTACTGCAGTAGTTTATGGTTACAGTTATTGGCATTTTGAATCAAAAGCTGGAGAGAGAATTTAATCTATCTTGTAAATGTGAAAACTTTTCTAGATTTTATGGTTCCACTTGCACTTTTTTTTTTAAGGATTTCAAAAATTGCGCTTTCTTCAGAGTTATCGTATGTTCTGTGAGTTAGCATCACTTTCATTTTGCGTTTCAGTGTTGGCCTGTTTTGCGAGACTTGAATTCGTAATAGTATATTAAGCATTGAACACTTCTATCATTTATTTGGGTCTTCTCAAGCAAATTTCTCTTTATTAACACAGAAAGAAGTAGGATCTCAGTTACCAGAGGAAGAATGTGTATATCAGGAAATAAAGAAAAACATGAACATTGCTGCAAAATATTTGGAATTGGAGCAGTGCCTAGCTGAAGTCTATCAGATTGTTTCTTCTACATTACAAGGTATTTAGCTGGATTATTGCCTGTCTTGACAGTAACCTGTAGCCTAAAGGAGACCAGTAAGGCAAGAAGGAGGGAGGACTGTTTGGTCTCTTTTTTTTGCAAAATATTGCATTTGATTCTTCTTGCTTTTGTTTTTCATAGGGTCATACCGACATACAAGCCATCTCAGGAGCTGTGCAGAAAAGATTTGTATGTTAGCTGGATATTTTAACAATTATTTCAGTTTATTTGTCTTGCCTTCTACTTCTGCAAACAATCCTATCCAGAAAATACCTATGCCTTTTATGAACTCTGATGATTTGGACTCTCTGGTTGATTCCCTTATTGTGAATTTTGAACTTGAACAAGGACAGCAGTCACTGAAATCTCAGACTCTTTGTAATGGAACTCTTGGGACTCAAAGAAAACAGATTGAAACAAGTGAAGTCGAATCCATGAGGAAACAGAAGGAAGTTCCAGAACACGTGTATAAAATGCAGTCATCGCCTACATTCCCAGGGGAGCTTTCACCCAGTGGGATACAGTGGGTGTAAAATACTAATGTCACAAAATTTGGGGAAACTCTCTCTTTTCTGTATAAGAAGGGAAAGCAACATATTGCAAAAAGCTAAAATTTATTGCTACTACTATATGGTATGAAAGTGGATGACTTGATTGTATGAGGATATATACCCTGAATTTCACATAGAAAAAATGAAATTCCTTAAGACACTGTTAGACTTGAATATAGTGTCTTACTTTTGTTTTAATAAAGATCTCATATCAACTACAGAGTAGTGTGTAAGAAATAATCTAAAGCAGTAAGTAAAAAAAATCTATCTATCTATCTATTGGAGCTGATGTGAACTGAGATATTAAAAGCTATTGGGGGGAAAAGCCAGGAAATTCAGCAAACGCTTGGTAGGATATTCACACTTTTTTTTTTTAGGCCTTTAACTTAGGAGCTTAAGTTAGGAGGAAGGGAAGTGGAAGGAAGGAAGGAGGCAGTGGAAGGAAGGAGATTCCTTTAAAGGATGACTGTAACATACATTTATGTTTGTATATAGTTAGAGAAGAAGGCTGATTTCCTATGAAGACACTTAAAAGGTAGACTATATGAATACCAGCATTTTTCTCTTAATATTGTTGCTTCACCCCTGCTGCATTATGATCTAGTAGGACTATTGCATATTTAAAGTGTTTTTTTAATCATTCGTTTTTTGATATGTCAACCTTTTGGGGAGAAAAGCTTGTATTTGTTTCTGTAGGGAAAAATTATGAGATACTAAAAATACTATATAACATTGCTTGAAGAATGCTTTTTAATGGTTTTGTAATCCTTTGAAAAATCTGAGTTTAAGAAAGTGGCAATGATAGTACTCCTCAACTCCATCCTAAGTAGTTCATGTTGCCTGATGTTGTTGAAAGTCATTGCTCAAATCATTTTCAGTACTATTTGCAGCTATTGGAAGCGTGGCTCCTCCTGAATAATATGCAGGTCATGCCATGAGGTTGTAGAGAATTGCACTGATACAGAATCTACGAGTAAAACCAGAAGGTACATATTGCAGATATAGGGCCGGATGGGGTTAACCTTTCACATTTTGAAAGTGAAAAATGAGGCAAAGATAGAAAGTACCATGCCTACATCTACACACATCTTTAAACCTCTTTGAGACATGTTCAGAAAATCTAGATGACTTTGACTTGCTCTACTGAGATTATAACAAACCTCCCAGTGATAAATGCAGACAAGATTCATTCTCTATCACTGATGCTGGCGTTAAAATTTGAGAGAGCATGGTACTCTGCCACTTCCACATCACCTGCTTGATTAGCTTCCCTCCTTCTGAGGTACAGTTCCTCTAGAAGTACTTGCTGGGCTGTGGTCTGGGCTTATCTGTGCTACTGTTTGAACTGTCTGTAAGAACATTGCTGTATTTTATTTGATATTACTTCCTGCTCCTCTGTGACTTGCACTGGGCTGTGCTTGTTGGAAGCATAAGAAGCAGATTTCATCTTTGCCCCTTTCATGGACTGTTTCATATCATTCCTGCCCTTGTAGTGATGGCAGTATTAGAAACAGAGCTACGGACCAGCTCTAGGCTGAGAGAATCAACCTGCCAATCAGCTACTTCCTCTTGCTTTTTACTGCAGTCATTGTTTAACCTCTTACCTTTAGTCTGTTGGCTAAAGACAGTGAAAATTAACAACAAGGATGAAAATGAATTTGAAGTTTTATTCTTTCTTACTGGGATCTGGGAGGCCTGAACCTAGCCCATTTTGCACACAGTCGTACTGAGAAAATCTGGAGCTGCATCTTAAGTATTTTGCTCATAGCAAAGCTTCCAAGCCAGGTACTCACAGCCCTCATCTCCCCTTCTGAGGGAAAATACACAGCATCTTGAGTAGTTTGCTCTTCAAGAACACTTCAGGCTCAGGCTCTTAAAACTGTTTTCCATGAATAGATTACAGTGAAGAGAGACAATCACCCTTTTCTTCTTTGTGTACTTTCACAGTGGACTTGTAATTAATGCTGTCACTCAGTGTGGCTTTTTTTTTTTTGCTTTTCCTCTTTGGGGGATACAGGCAAAAGTAATTATGCTGAACTAGTAACCAACATACACTTTTCTTAAGACCAGTATAGCTTAATATTTTGTTGAAAAATGTCTTGCAGTGCAGTTCTGCTATCAAAAATGCTTAACAAAATATTGTCAGAATTTTTGTTTAGTTAATGCCTTTCTCACACAAGGTGTGATGTTGCCTAATCACTTTTTTCTACTGTAAAGGCTTTTGCAAGTCTATTTAAAGGTTAACAAAGCATATTCAGTTCAGGTTTTTATAGCTGTAAACATGAAGAGAAACTTGGTATACTTGTACTTCTGTAAATGTACTATTTTATATTTGGTTGAAACTTAAACATAACTGGTTCTTCTGAATCATGTATATATGTGTGAGCTGTTGTGAAGAGTGAAACTGGATTATGTAACTGATTACCAATTTTTATAAGAGTAAATTTTTTGTCAGTTTTCTTTTGTATGCTACTGCTTTTGAGACCTTCCTATGGTGCACTTACTGAGAACATTGCAATGTTGCAAAAATCTGAAATATTTATAAGAAAGGTGTTTTCTGTAGCTCACAAGTGAAACAAAAAATAACTACTTTACCCAAGTTGTTTTTGTCTATGAAGACAATTAACAGCAGAGATTGAGTAGTCATGACCTAATCTACAGCCTCTTAATGTTACAATACTTCATCTTTTCCAATTTCTACCAATAAATATAATGATCTTAACTTAATATCAAATTATGTTCAAGTGTGATACTCACTGATACTCCACCTGCCCAGATGATTAATCATGTTTGCTTGTGTTCCGGTATTTAATAAGAAGCATTGCTCAGAAAATATCTTGGGTTTTTTTATAGCTCTGTGTGTCATTATCAGAATATTTTTGTCCGCTTCTTTCTTTTGTAAAACTTAAAGACAAGTTTGTTTTAAACGTTTCTTTAAAAAAAAAAAAAAAATCAAGAAAAAAAGAGCATGCAAACAAATGCGCTTCTGCCTAGAGTTTTAATAAAGTGATCAGAAGTCTGATGGGCAGCCTTAACCCTATCAAGCTTGGCTCTTGCAGGGTGACTGACACTGTGGCCAGTTACTTTCTTCTTGGCCTGGAGGGGGGCGGCTTTTCTTCGCTTCTAGTATTCATGAAGTTAATAGTATATTCACTTTTTATTCTAGTAAGTTAACAAAATGTACTTCTGCTAGTGTTTTCTTCTGGTTGGTGCCCTTGTTACAGTTATACATCACTGAAGTACTGCACTCTTATGATATGTATGGTGACCATACATCATCAGAGAGAGCTAGTGCTCTCCTAACATATTGCATTAATACATCAAGAAGCCTAGCTGAGGCTCCTGTAATCTATTGGTGTAATATACCATTGGGGGAGGTATATTTATAACTATAGGCTGGTCGATCTATAAACTGTAGATGTCAAAGAATTTGGACCATGGCAGGCAGATTTGGGGATGGATGGATTGATTTGGCTATCAATGGTGTCTTATTTTACTAGTCTTTCAAAGTAGCTGGAAGTAGGTGTAGGTCAGGAGCAGGTCAGCAGTGAGATTGGCCTGGCTGAATATAGCATCCGTATCACTCGCTCTAAACATAGTGGGTTATGAGGAAATGTTTAGAGACCTGAACGAGATGTATTGGTTAGTGAAGTTACAATGGCTTTATTTTGTTATGTCAGTTGATACAATCCATGTTTGTGGGTTTTGCTGTTTTGTTTTTTTTTCTCTTTTGATATCCTCTCTTTTATTTAATTAAGAAAATAGTCTTTGGTCAGATTTTAAGCTAAAAGGTTATTAGAACTTTATGTAGGTGTCCCACAGATTTATTAATTTACCATGACAGGAAAAGGGGGGAGATTTGTTTTGTTTTTTAATATAAAATAAATTCTTTATTCAGAGTTCTGCCCCATAGTTACCTTTAAAAATACAAAATCAAGGAAGAACTAATAAACCAGATGCTTTCTCTTCACACATACGCATCCAGTGATTTCTGCTAGCCAAAGAGATGAAAGAAGTTCATAAGAAACAGATATTTCTTTCAGTTCAGTACTTCACATGAAAAAGATATTGCAGCTTTTTACAGTTCGATGTCTATTTTTTTTTGTCTAGTAGTTGAAAAATAAGTTGAAAATTACATGTTTGAATATCAGCTAATATTAACAAAATATGAGGTGAACTGCTGCACAAAAATATCAAACGAAGTGTGTGTGTGTGGGGGGGTGCGGGCTGCTCTAAATTGGTGAAGCTACTAGCTTCATACTAACTGCAACTTGGCCATGAACAGCCCGTTTTTATCCCGGAAAAAGAAAACCTTCCTGGGTGAAGCTTATCTCCAGAATATGAACATTGTTTTGTCTGAGAAACTTTCAAACAATGTAGCCCATCTTTCTTGAGATGTGTTGTATGTAAGCAGGCTTTTTTTTTTTGGGGGGGGGGGGGGGAGTCTAGTTATGCCTCCTTAAGGAACATGTAGAAATGTTAAAAATTAAGGATAAGTAAATTCCTACAGCACACACTGACTCAAGAATATTGCAGATGAAAAACAACAGCAAGTTGCAGTTTAGATTTAATTTGATCCAGTAATGGCACCCACAGGCAGAAGAAGAGACTGCATCTGCTTCACCCCTGCAAATGCAAACTGTTTTTTTTGAACAGGAAACTCCTGTAATCTAACATACTGTAATTGGATGAGTCCCATTGCTTTTTCATGTTTTTCAGCTTTTTCCTATCTCATGGCAAGTCTTTTTTTTTAATGACAGCTTCTTGGCTTCCAGTAGGCTCTGAGATTATGTATTTTCCCAAGAAAGAGGAGTTCACATAGGTTTAAAAAAACTTGCTTCTATTCTAATTTTTTATTTGATATAAAAATTATAAATCATTTGTCATCTTTTCTTTGTTTTCTGCTCTTTTTAGGACTGTCCTTGGAAGCAGTATATGTTTAAAAAATAAAATAAAAATTGTTCCTCTGTTTGTTTGTTTGTTTTTTCCCTTCCTTCTTTTTTGTTTTTGTTTTCTTAGTATGTCTATATGGTATTGATTTCTAGGATAGGAAATGGTATATATTCTAATCTATGTTCATGTCAATTTGACTGTTGCAGTGAAAACGGAACAAAACTGGAAAAATGAGTTCTCCTGACTTGACATTGCATCAATAGTAAGCACTATAGACAAGATAAAAACTAGTATTGCAGGTATTTTGGAATATGATGAGATAATTTTGAATATCTTAATTAAAATAAGGTTAAGTAAACTGTCATCAGAAAGGTTTATGAAGAGTGGAGGGAAAGGAAAGAAAAACATCAGAAAACCTCATCATGGTAGTCACATGTAATAATAAAACAATATTTATATGGAGTTAGATTATGCTGAATGTCTTTCAGATTCCTCAGGAATATTGCAAACATTACTTGATTGGTTGTTTGCACAACTCCAATAGTTTATTAACAAATATTTACTTACTTTGCTATACGCTATTGTCTGAATAGTTTAATTCATTCATGTATCTATGTATCTATAGCATAGAGACAAACCTTTCTAAAAATCAAAAAATACTTCACTCTAACCATGATTACTTTGATTTAAGCTGCTTAAATATTTAAGAGACTTGGGATTTGTTCAAACATGGCATTTGTATTGGTTTAATTCTCAAACTGCACTAGTGTATTTTAACTGGTACTACACTCTGCCTTTGGGCTCACAGCCTAACTCTTTGGATTGTACACTGGTATAAAAGTGCTTTTACTAAATTATGCTAAAATGATGTAAGTGTGTGTTAGTTAACTACGGTCTTATCCGTGGTAGAAAACTGCATCACATTAACACACTTCTACAGTTCCCCCTAGTGTGCTTGTGAAGGTATTTATAAAGAGATTCTTAACCCTGAAAAAACGGTAAGCTATGTTACATACTGGCATAAGCATATTTGTGCAAAGTCTGGTGCTCAAATGCATCCATACATTTATAAGTAGCTAGGTAGCTATAGGTATACATACGTATGCAGATAAGGCACATCTAGAAATCAGAGGTAGTGTAAGGACAGGTCATGGATATGAAATGAAAGTTATTTCCCATAAACTCAAGAATAACTCTTACTTTCTTGAACTCCTGAAAGGAAACTGGATGGGTGGTGATTTGTAGGTTTTTGTTATGGTGATGCTCTCCTTATACCTTTAGATCAGCTAGCTTGGTTGGGTCAGCAGCTTTGGTTGCCTTCCAAGGTATTTATCTAGGCTTTGGTATTGAGATTTCAGAGACTCTTCTGAATTTTTACTTTGCATGTATGTATTCACACTTGTGTGCACTCTTTCCATTTTTCTACTAAATGTGTGTGTGTGTGCATATGCCTTGTTTGTCCTAGTCCACAGAGTTTACAGTTTAATCTGATTTAGTAATTTCTACAGTGTAAGTCTGATCCTATATTAAGACTCCTATGTGCTATTGCAATGGCCCTTATCACAGTGGGCTCCATTAAGTTTATTGGTGTCTAGGGGGAATTTGCGTGTGTTTCTCTGTATAGCAAAATACTGATGCTGGCATTCTTTGGGCACTTTAGCATCACAAAACACAATTCTGGAACTGAATTCAGAATTGTATTCATGAAATATAAAACTTTTGATACAACATCTTGAGAATTATATTCTTAGTATTTTTATGTTTGTTTTAATGACAGAACTTTAAAGTGTACTCATTGCCTTTTCTGTAACTGTAAAATGAAAATCTTATTTGAAAATTATGTTTAAAAAGTGAATACAGAATGACAACTAAGTATGGTTTTATGGAGCATCAACTATTGAAGATGGTCTACGTACATGGGAGAGGGCAGGAAAAATGTAAATCAACTTACTGAATATCAGATTGAATCTGTAATTCTTTGTTGCTAGCTTGTATTGTAACTTTACTATCTGTATGAGGTCACTTATACAAGGAGACAGAAAAAATAAGGTGAAGCAATAAAATGTGAAGTTGAAACATGTGATTTAAACAATATTTAGTGTCAGATGCTTTCTTTCAAAAGTAAAGTGGCCTGTCGTGTAATTCTGGAGTATGCTGAAAGTAGGTATCCTAAAAACTTTTTTCAAAGAAAGGTTGGCTACCGGAGACTTGACAAAGTCAGAAAGGGAAATGAGGAATAAAACAGATGCCACTTCTGGACTGTTCCTGACAGTAGAGTTGGTAAATGGGACTCAGTGTTTTGGTCCTCTGTTTTGTCTCCTGCACTGCCCTTGCAAGGAAATGATTTCAGAAGTTCTGCAGCTGATTCTTACCCCTAAAATATCAAAGCTATGTTCCAAAAAGCATTTCTTTAAATATTTAGTATTAATGAGGATAAAATCAGAAGAGCTTACATCAGTGTTGCTTGAGCTGGCCTTCAGTTCTTGTTTGGTTATGCTCAGCAGTATGTACGTTTTGTCTCTTCTCAAAACCAGAACTTTGTTCAAGATGATTGATCAAGTGGGGAAGTGTGCATATAAAACTTCTTATATGAAGCTTACCAACCTGGAGCATGTAAAGTGTATATCCAAAGGTGTTCTTTTGTGTTCCTCATCATGCTGTGCAACAGTATATTGATTGCTCTAATTTTGCTGGTTGTCAGGAGAGGGAATCCAGACCACAACATAAAATTGTTTACAAAGTAAAGCTGCTAGTAGGTAGCACTGAAAAGGAGAAGTTTGTTCTATGTGGCAAAAGAGTGAGAAGCAGTGGACTAATGAAATGAGGATATTAGATAATTGGCATTAATTTCCTGCTTGTGCAGAACTTTTGTGTCCCCCTTTCTAAATGGTCACCTGAGCTGCAGCTGACAGGACAGGGTCGGACCCGCGCTGCTCGCTGCCTTGCTGTAGTGTTACCCTGGAGGGCTGTGGGGAGCTGGCACTCGCGCCATGTGGTTTGGGGCAATCCACGCGGAGTGCTCCTGACACAGTGTCTCTAAACTGTGTTCAGTGGTGAGAGTCCTTGCTGGGCTCTCCTGGGTCTGTGCTGCTGCCACAAGTCCCAGCACCATTTCAGGAGACAGATGGGTTACTTTTCCTGAACAGTTCTACCATAAAACTTAAAACCTCTCACTGTCAGAGTAATTTTCTTTCAAAAGAAAAGATTCATTGCTCATTAGCACTTCTTCCATTATTCTCTTAGCTCTGCGCTACCTTAGGCTTTAATTCTGCCACTTGTCAGCACAGTCCATGAACAGCATCCTCAGGAGGTGGATAGTAGCAAGAACTTCTATAGGTTTTTATAGAGCTTCTAATTTTATTTTAGGAAGGAAATAAAGTTCTGCTGACTATACCGTAGGTTCTTGGAAATAATAGCTTTGAGAAATATGGGTGTTTTATATGGTGTGTTTTACTCTGGTAAGATGGTGGAAAAGCTTGGATAAATATTAAGCTGTTTCCTAGAAGATTAGCATCTCAGCTATTTGCATTTTACTTGCAATTTACTTCAGCAGTTTATAGTCATTCCAATTCCAGCCAGTAGATGGAAGTGTTTCACCAGGGTATACTCATCATGAGTCCTTTAGGCAGCATTTATTAACCAGGCGTGGGAAGGAACCTCATCAACACCTAAACGTTAACATTCGTAGTGTATTAGCAAAAAAAATCCAGTTCCTACAAACCTCCAAACAAACAGATTTCTGTATAGTTTATTGGATAACTTTTCTGTTGCATGTTCTATTAGGTATTTATATGACTGGTATGGTATGGCTATAATGATAGAAGACAGAGCTGTTACTGTATGAAAATATGCAGGACATAGATCTAAAACATAGATCTATGTTTTCATATTGTTAATTTAACATTTGTCAGTTTATTAATGTTTTAACAAATATAATTTTGTTTGTGACAAAGTACTGTACAGATCAACAACACTTCTTACAAGCTATATCTAAATATATTTTTAAAAAAGGGGCCTTACTATATAAACAACTTCAAGAAATGACCTTTCCTGTGATATCTGCAGGACTAGTGGAGGAAAAAAATAATTTTATTAGCTCAGATTTAGAGCTTTATATTTAGAATGTAAAGCAAGGAGAGATAATGGCCAAATCCAGCAAATACTGTGTGTGTTTAACTTCAAGCTGATACTTCAGTCACTTTGATTCACCAAAAAGCTTACAGATAAGCTTGAGTGTTTTGCCTGCAGAGGCTTGGATGGCTCCTTATTCCTCCTTATCCCTCTTGTGTGTTTAAAAACAAAAACATACCCCCCCCCCCATGCACACCTAGAGATTCCTGGTTTAGTGAGTAATCTGCATTTACCGCAATCCCACCCGCATCCTACCCCTCCAATAAAAATAGGCAGGAAGCAATCCAACTAGTCAATTATTGTGCTTACAAAAATGTAGACCACAGGTTTGGAAACTGGTTTATTAACTGTGCCTCAGCAGTATGGGATTCTGCTGGAATTTTTTTGTCTGCATTAAGTGGCATTTCAGTGGAATAAAAGGGTTAACAAACAACATAAGTAGCTGTAAAATGAAAGTAACAGTTATAAAGTGAACAGTTCTGTGGAATGTCTCAAAAAATCCTTCTGTCAATTAAGGAGCAATATTATGCACTTTGCAGACAGGTCAGCAATGATGTACAAGGAGATGATATATCTACATCTTGCACTTCAGAAGCTACGTCACATTTTTTTCTTAGAAAGCCAGAGGTAGGTACAGTCCTTAGTAAATATAAGGAGAGGATTTCTCTTACAGAGTACTAACGTACTTGGATCATAATAGCTGCAGCTTGACCTCTCTAACTTCTGATATTTTTGAGCCATCATAAAACTATCTTATGTTCTCCTGTTGTGTCTGGAGTTGCATGAAATCTACAGCATTTCTCATCTAGTAGATCTCAGTGCTTTGCAAAACTGAGAAACTATCCCCTGTTCAACATGTCGGGGAGGGAGGAAGTATTCAAATCAATTAGGTGGGTCCTGTGTCACAGCTGCACAGCAAATCAGTGGTCTAATTATATCTTTATGTACAGCCCTTATTGAAGTAGTAGGTTCTTTATATCTGCAGGACCTGCTTGTCTGAGATGATCATCTCATGGTAATTTAAGCTTTAGGGATAGTCTATGTATACACTGTTGCAACAGTTTAACTATTAATTTGGAGCAGACTTTGCAGGGATACAGTAATAACACTGTAAAGGAACTCAATAGCATAGCTGACTGCTCACAAACCAGCTAGACACAAGCCTCGTGTACAGTAATGGGCGAAGCAGGCTTTGAGCACCGCATGTAGGTGAAGCCCTGCAGTTTTTCCTTGCCTGTGCTGGTTAGTATTGGTGACAGAACTATGAACATGTGTTGTCGTTCTTACAGTAACTAGAACCCCAGGGGAACCTCGTTTTAAATCTGCCACCTCAATGACCCCTTCCCACTGTGCTTGAGACTAGACTTTCTTCTGTAGTGTTAGTATACAGCAGTGGCCTAGGAAAGATGAGATGTCAATGAGATGCACAATACATAAAACTCATTTATGACACATTGCCCTGGCAACACTGTATTGGCAGGTTACGATGTCCAGAGAATACAGGTAGTCCTGGACTAGGTGTTTTAGGCAAGCACTGCTGCGCGCTCACAGAGCACACTAACCAGCGTCCTCTGCACCAAGAAGTCAGGGCATCAGTGACCTGTTCCTTGCAAATGCATGGAGATGCAAAGCAGAACTCGCCAGATGGCTTTTTTTCCCGTTTCTCAGATAACTGGAGCCTTCAGAGGCAAAAAAAAATTCTAAAAATTGAAGAGGAAACCCTTAAAAGATTATTGTTCCTAGTATCTAATAAAATGTTCTAGTGAAAGTTAATAAAAGTCACCGTAGTATTTTGGAGATACAGAACACTGCATAGAAGCAGTTAAACCTTAAAAATAGGTTCTCGTGTTTGGAATGTTTAAGTGAACTTAAATGGGAAGTTTCTCTTAGACTAAGGGCATAATAACATGACTTTGAAATATTTCTCTGCCTTGTCTAAGCATTAGAATATGAAAGTGAGGTATTTAGCAGGATGCTGATACATTGTACTGTTACCCAGTGTCAGGGTGATTACTGCTTAACAGAAATTCCTCTGTCATGAAATGTCTTCATTTCCTCTGTCTGTTGTGAGGATGGACTCAACTGCCAGGAATTTTCAAAAGGAACTTAATAATTCAGTAGACAGTGCAGTGCGCCGGCTCATTTTCCCTTTTCTGTTTGGACTGTATAGCCATAATAAGAAGTAGTAGTAAAACTTCTCTTTTCATTACCACAGAATGCAAAATAGAACACTGAATATACAAAGTTAGCTTTTGTGTTGAGTAAGATTTTTATTTTTACAGTCACTTCTTCTGATTGTAACATTTGAGTATTTGTGTAAATCAGAAGCTGTGTACATTTCTTTTGACAGCTTATCGCTGCTGCTGTTATGATCAAAGGACGTCAATAAAAGCCATATTCATGTAGAATAGTGGTTTATGACTGAGTTATTAGATTCCTGTTAGATTCATCCAAACCTGATATGTAATGGATTTCCAGTGCTAGTATGTTTTCTTTATAAATAAAGAGTAAGCACATTCTTATGTGTGCACACATCTGATCTGTTTTCTATTACTTCTGTACTTTCAAATGTCACAGTATTCAGAGCACATTGCTGTATTCCATCTTCACAAGATGCAGACCTCTAGGTTCACACTGCCTGTAGTTTTTTAGCCTGTGCTTTGTCTGCTGGAAGCAATTTTTTCCCTTCAGTTTTTTTGTGTTTATTTTTATATGAGAAATATATAGACATCTCTATTTTAGTGTAAATGCAAAACCAGTTTGTAAACATTGTATGAAGGGGGTGGAACCTTTTTAGTTTGTCATTGCAATGGTTGCATCAGGAATTTATTTAGCCCAAGAAAGCTGCTTTTTTTTTTTTTTTTTCCCTCTTTAAATTATGTCAGCACTCACTATGTGGTAGGCATTTTCCAAACATAGAGGCAATCTCTGTCCCAAAGAGTTTAAAGTTCAAAACATGGAAAAAATTATCATTTGGAGATTATAGCAGGGGCTGATAAAGTTCCTTGATAATATTCAGTTAGCTTTTTCTATGTTATGCTATTGTTCCTAGAAATGCCATCTTGAAGAAGGATGAATTGTACCAACTTTGATGGGTGGTCAAGGAAGAAAAAAGATCTTTAAATCTCCAACATGATGAAGATGACAAAAGGTAGGAAGGCAATGCATGCTTAAGAGAATAGCAGTTGTGTGATACACATGAAGTTATTCATAGTGTTAGAAAAATACTTACAAATACCACATCATTTACATGATTTGACTCTAAATACTGAATTTCCCCAGAATGTGCTTACTGTGTTCTTTCTGCCATGCCAAGGCAGTCACCTATTTATCAGAATTTCAATAACAAACATAAAAATAGGTCACATGAGATATGTCTGCATGAACAGCATATAGGACCTTTCAGAATGTTGGCTTGGTAAGAGAAGAGATTTAAAATCAGTGTGGAAATGAGATCTCTCTCTTGGCACTCTGATAGTTGAGACCTTCATATTAAATAAAGGAAGAATTCAAACGATTCAGCACACTGCTCTCCAGTGATAATTTTGGGCTGCTGCTTCCTTGAGTAAATGTTGCAAATGTTGCTGTTTTAATGTTCTATGCTTTTATGCAGTAATTATTCCAGAACCTTTCTTTTGCCTGTATATCAACTACAAAATTGTTGATGCTGTACAAATAATAGCAGCTCTCAGCAAATACATGTGTTAAAGCCCTGTTGCATGCATTTGTAATGTGGTCTTTGGAAAATACCTATGCCATTCTCTGGTAACTAGTAAAACTGGACAAATGCCACAACAGGCATCCGGCTCTTGTAAACCTATAGCATTATTAAAACACATAGCTCTTTATAAAAAGGTTGAATATAATTCCTTAAAGAAGACATGACAGCTGCATAAATAAGAAGACTGTTGAAGTATTGTGTTATATTGGGAGATTTAAAAAAACTGCCATGTTGTTTGGGCACACAGATCCCACTGGATAATAAAGGGACTTCTACTTCTAAATCTGTCCGGTGCTTCTGAAAACCTCCTTCCAAGCTTTAAACATGATGTGGCGGAGAGATACACAAAGTGCACTTAATCCTTCCAGGTGGTGGCTTTAAGTAGCCAGGCTTCTGATTAAGTGCTTTCTTTGATGCCTACTCAAGCTTAAAGCTTCAGGCTTGTCAACACTGGACTAAATTCTCTGTAACAGAAAGTGCCAGGGACCAGACATTTAGGTATCTCCATTCCTTGTTCCATGAGATCTCAGCTCACTTGGATTTACCTTCTATGGAAAGGTGTACCTATGTTATCCTTTAATGTCTTGTGGAATTTGCATCGAATAGAAATATTCTTCCTTCTGCTTTTAATTCATTGATGATACATTCTCTGAACCTGCAACTTTGTTTTGGTGTGCACAGACCCAGGGCTCAAAAGAAGCAGGAATTAAGATACATTAATGACCAGCAAATTAGCAAGCAAACAAATGAATTACAGATGTGCCTACTCAGTTGTACTAGTGAACATGAACAAGTATTATCGCAACTTAAGCACTGAACAAATAAAACTGTCCTTTCAAAACCGGCAGAATTTGCATCTCCAGATGAGATTGTCATATGTACAAATAGCAGGCAGTGGTGTCCCTTCAGCCCTTTATTCAGATTAAATTCAAATTCATGATAATGGTAATGTCAATGGGAAGTACACATAAAGCACATCTTAAAATAGTAGGAAATAAGTCTGCTATCAACTGGAATATATCTAATTATGCTTCAGTTGATGGAATTTGGTATCTAATTTTGTGTATTTTGTCATATTTTTATAATGTAGTTCTAGTTTAAATTTTTATATTTTCAAAAACTTTTTTTTTAATTATTAGTGTTAACACCATCTGTATCTCAGGTTGTCCTGAAGATAACGTCAACAGTTGTCAGATAGGACTGTAAGTTCACTAAAATTAGCATCTATAACACAACTTACCACAAAAGGCAGAAGGGAAATACTTTCTTCCCATTTAAAATTACACAAAACATTCAAATTGGTGAAATTTTGAAAACATTCCAGAAGAAAGGCCTGTGGATATTTTAACTGTTGCTTGAAAATTTTTTTTAATGCAAATATAATATAGATATTTTAAATAAAGTAAACAGTACACTGTCCCTCTGACATTTCCTCAGATGAACAATTTTTCAAGAGGATTACAAGGCTGAGTAGTCAGTTTCTGAGAGGTGGAGTGCGGTTTAGTTGGTGGGCCTGCTGTGATTGCGATTGATTAATGGGTGTTGTGATAAGCATAGAAACAGATCAGTGGCAGCTTATCCTGCTCTCAGCTGTCACAGCTGTGCCTCTTCACTCTTCTTCTAGCCCTATCGCGCTCGCTGGCAGCCTTTGGAGTGCCTCCTTCCCTCTGGAATCTCTGCAAATCATTTACTCGGATGCCAGGATACCATAGCAGAAGCAGCTGGGTCTGAGAAAATTTGTTCAGGCTTACATATTTGTGGTGATGAAGAATATTACTTTAGAGAATCCTCTCCTACTGAAACAGAAAACGTGCTGTGCCCTGAAGAGAGGCTTAAGCACTGGCCTAACGGGCAGGTGCCCTCCTTCGCGGAGAGCCTCCAGCCTCGTCGCGCACAGCCACGAGCGGGCAAACCTGCTGGCGAAGTAGCGGCGCTGCTGCTGCTGCTGCTGCTGCTGCCGCTTGACACTTGCGATGCAGTCACTGAATGTGAATTTTATTGCTACTGGTTGGATGGAAGCAATGTCACAATGTTATTAAATCCTGCTAGCTGTCACTTTTGTTGTGATGTTCAGTAGATTTTAGAGACATTCAGAATTTCTAAAATTTGCATTTATAAATATGTTTTGACTATGTTTCCCTCCTTTCCTTATGGGGGACCATGATCTGCAGAATCATCATATATGCACCTAGACAGCTTGATGGGAATGCTGCAGTTTTAACAGGAAACCAGAGCTCCATTGATTTTATACCAAATAAGGGCAGGATCCTAACTCTATATGTGTAGCTTCATGAACTTCAGGAGGATTGCCTCAGTAATACAAGCATTTGCAGGATATGAGACCTAATGTCCTATAAGAATCTCTCCTGTTAGTTACAAAAGTATTTTATTTATTTTATAGGAAACTGAATAAACTTAGAACATGAGAAATAATTGTACCATTATTTCTAGACATTTTGTAGGTAATATTTAGTGGATAAATAACACTCTCTTTATGAAATACTTGGGTGTCATGTAAATCATTGTTGGCTTATCTGCATGTTTTAAATACCTGAGACAGCTATCTTAGCATTAGCAATAAATAATTGTTTAAAAAAATATTTTGAGCAAATCCAGATATATTGAAGCTAAAGTTAAAAGCAAAGGATGCACACAAAAAATAAAAGGTCCCAACTCTGGCTAAATCTGCAGGATGTCTGACTGATCTGCTAAGGTAATATTCAGTTTATCTGCTGTGGTGGTCTGTGAACAAGAACACAAAGAGTTTTGGAAAAGAGATTTGTTAAACTTCTATTATATGTGCATGTCCCAAAATATATAGCATTTTCTATATTGATTATTTAGAAATAACTGAGTTATATTAGTGGAAAACTACTTCTCAAATTTTTTTAAATTCTTTTTCATTTTTTAAAATGAAATATATATTACTGAGAGGAACATATCTAAGAACCTTTTTTGTTTTAAAATCACGCTATTTATTTATTCTGCAATTATATTGCATGTCAGCTATATCTTGTAATGTCTTGTGTCATACAAAAGCAAACAAAGTCATGTTACATTAATGACTTGTCTGAGATCATATGACTGCCTGCCTATAATTCCATGCTCCTTTGCTATAACAAAAAAAAAAAAAAAAAAAAAAAGACCCTGAAGCTTAAACAGCTTTTGAATAAACGTAACTACATTTATGATATGGTAAAAAAGTTGATGGTGTTTATGACTTAGCTATTTCATTTTTCTTCATTTAGTGGTTTTAGCTTCAATTTTTATTTGAATGTTATGTAATTAAAAAAAAAAAAAGATTAGCCACACTGAAAGCATTACTTTTTCAAAATGTTAAAATAATATTAAAGTAGTGGACAAAAATATATATGAACTTATAGCTGTGCTTACTCAACTTATTTTTTTTCTACAGGATTTTAGATACTTGAATTCAGCACAGTTTAAAATGGTCTGTTTTGTATATTATCTAGTGTTGTGTTAAATGAAGGTTTTGAATGAGAACTGATAAAAATGAAAAAGTGAATTTGATTAAATATTTTTCATATGAAGTGTGGGTGCTGAATTTTCCACATCTTGATCTGCTACAGAGGAACTTGTTCTTCAGGGATCCAGCCTGCACTTTTGTCCTTCCTGTGATTTCTTATTTCAGGCTTGATAGAGAAAGCATCCACTGTTGTATCATTTCCTTCAGTGCTAACAGCTTTTATTCTCTTCAACAAGTGTTTACAGAAAAGTGTTGATGCTTATTAATCTGTTTCTTGTCTTACAAATGTGCTTGTGCATGATTTGTGGTAAAATTGGCATTTCTGACAGCTCTCAATGTAATCTGCATAGCACAACAAGATTGTTACATTGAACAGATGTGGTTTGGAGTTGTTATTCTTTGTAATTACCATCATTAAGTGAAAGCATGTGTCAATCAACTTTGTGCTTTAAACACACCAATCATTTGCAAGAGACATGCATCTGCATTTTGAATATAGATATAAAATATTTTCCTTTGAAGTTTATTTCTGTTGTTTCTATTTTATACAGTATTTCACAAAACACATGATGACCAAAGATACCAGAGCAACAGATCGACAAGTTAATAAAGGCTTTACTGTGGGATCATCTAGATATTGTTATATAGACTTGTCCTCCTTTTCTGATAAAAAGGGGAAGCATTTAGACTTAATTTTATGTATTTCCAAAGTTACTATCCAGCTTTGATCTTGGAATATGACTGTGTTACTTGGGGGAAAGAGGTTCTGTAAGTGAGACTCTCGCTTATCTTTTAGAGGGATTTTTTGGTCTGAATTACTTGGGAGCAAAAAGGAATCTGCTTCAGTAGATTGAGATGCTGCTTTTAAGAATTAATGTTTGGGTCATTAATGTTGCTAGGATACCTTTTAGTCACATTGGTAATAAACAGAATTAGATCAGGAAATTATATTTTGAGTGGAGCTGAAAACAAAGACATCTCAGCCTGACTGCACAACAAGTGACAGCAGAAGTCTGACTGAACCATACAAAAGCAAAGAAATTTGAAGCTGAGATTTTTCTCTTTGCTTCCTTGTCTATTGACTTCAGTTCTCTGTGTTATAAACAGTAGAGATGATGGTATGTATGACTTTTTCTCCCCCCCCCCCCTTCTGTGTTGAGGTATCTCAGCACCAAATGAGTATGTATGTTTGTATGTAAGCCACTAAATGTGGTTCATCGTGATGGGTTGGAATGGCACTCAGTCTGTGAGGGTATTTTAGCCTGTACCTTTGCAGTGAAAGCAGGGGTTCTGCAATTTTTTCCTCTCATTCAAGATACTGATTTACTTAAGTTTCCTTAACATGTTAGGTCCAAAATATCTTATATTTGAGCGGGTGATGCCCTTATAGATGCATGAATTTATTCCAGAAAATATTGAAAGCTAATTGATGTTCCTGTGGGCAATATAAAGGCCCTCTGTAAGGCAAAAAGAGATTGCATCAATAATTGCTTAGAGATTCTAGAAAAAAACCTATGGTCCTACAAAGGAGGATGCTTCTCAGAGGAAAGGGTAGTCTAGGATGAAAGATTGATTCCAGGTCTTCGAGAAGGTAAGGTGTCCAGGTTGATAACTACTTCTAGTGTTAAACTCATATGTAATTTAAAAAAAAAAAGTTCTTAACCTTCATTTTCCAGGCAATGAATTATGTTAGGACTTTGCCTGCTGAGTTAAAGATTATTCTGGCATCCTTTATGTCCTGATTTATATCTGCCTTACTAACAAAGAAAGCATTATATAACTATTCTCCTGTCTTTCAGGAAATTATATTGTTTAGGTTCTGCCGAAGGGACTCTCGGATTCCATATGGATGTTGGTGGCTTGTTAGACCCAGGTCATCTGTTTCTCAGCGAGTCTACTGCGAGAAGTATTGAAACAGAAGTTGAGGAAGTCTATTTGAAATTTAGGAGCCACATAAGGTACCTCAGAAGATCTACCGTAATGATAGAGAACTAAGAAATCACTTTTTTTCTTTTAAAGGAATTTTCACGACAAATAAGTTATATTTGTAGTCAAAGTCTAGTGCCATATACAGAACCAGAAAACACAAGGAACATAGCATAGCATGGAGCATAGCAGTACAGGCTGACAGATATTGAAAAGTCTGTTACAATCCCAGCTAGCACTCTCTGTTAAAGAAGAAATTTTATAAAGGTAAACTGATTGCTAACTCTCAAGTTGTCTGCTAGCTGTGCAAAACTGGTCTCTGCAACACACAAAAACTGGGTCTGCAAGTTGATGGATATTTCAGTGGTCCAAGAAAACTTTGAGACCCTTGTGGAGGAATGCCACTTGCTAATTCCTTTTGTCTTAGTTTCTCCACCCTTTAATGGGGATAATACTTATCCACTTGAAGCTTATAACCATGCTTATAAAGCAGTTTAAAACTGCTTAAATTCACACAAATGCACATCTCAATCTGGGGGCTGAGGAAGCCTTAGCAGACTTAGTAACTTCTTTGGATAATTGTCCATTATACTTGCAGGCTTCCAACTGCACCATGGAAGCAGCTAGGCTTCCTTTGGAACAGTGCTGTGGAGAAGATTCCCTATCTCACACACTTTATGTAATGGCTGTACAGAAAATATTGTTTATGGCACCTACCTTGTAATCCTCAAGGCAATCCATTGTTCAGTGAAGTAATCCTGGAAAAGTACTGCCCACATTCGTGGACATTTACAACATATTTCACATACTGACCCCAAACTACTAAAGCCATCTTGGAGTAGTACTTTTGAGCCAATTAGAGGCTGAAGAATTTCACAATTGCAATGTTATGTAATACTCACTATGTTATAATTAGTAAATTTGAAAATACTAATGTACCTTCACATTTTAAATTGAAACCTGCTTTTGCTAAAAGGAGTGTTTTGGGGAATTCTCTAACTATTGATGCTTGTATTTGCATTCAGCCAGAGCACAGGCCTACTGTAAAAATACTGTTATCCTGCTCGGACCAGTGTAGCACTTTAAATTAAATGACTTTGCAAAAATTTGTTCTTGAAGCCGTCCCAGTTTATTGGCTAAATCTTTGTAAGCAAGCTTCTGTGACAGCAGTGCTGACAAATCTTTAACTGATTTACTTCACTGTATTAAGTGTAAGTGTAGACAACATGGTTATGGTGTCATATATGCACATAAATAAGTGCATATATGAATAAATGACAACAACTCATAATCACTGAACTTTTTTTTGCTTTACATATTTAGAAACAATGGTATCAGACTTGGGTGTGAACTATGGAGAGGAGAACTGAATTTACAGGATCCTTCTATATTGCTTTATTTGAAAACTTGAGTTGCATATTGAACTTGATGCCCTTCTCCCCCAGCATGCTGGGCTTGCAAAAAACAAAGCTTGAAATAAGAATTATTTTCACATGCAAAAAGGCCCTTACGCTTATGGGGTGATAACATGATGGATTCACTGGTTTTTATTTTTACTGAAGCAACGATTAAGATGTCCAGTCATGGGCCAACATCCGCACAAACAGAAAGGACATTTTGACCTTTCCTATTTGAATGCATTTGCTTTCAGTTTCTTCACGTGTAAGATGGGAGTAATGACAATTTCCCGTTTTCATCATTTTAAAAAATTTTACAAAAAGTACTATCCAAATGACAGTTATCTATTTTTATATTTTTATACATTACTAAAAGAAAACTTAATTGCAACTGGAAAGTGTGCATTTCTGGTGCTGTCTCCTAACTGATAGTTTTCTTGATTGTTTGTATTGCCCTCTTAAGAGGTTCTCATAGCACATCTTTGAAGATTACTTAATGCATATGCTTTTATTTGGTTGAATGTTTGTTTTAAAATGTTTTAAAACACCTATTTAGGGCTCAGTAAGGGAAGGAAGATTGAATCCTGCAATTTCATAGGACATGATGGACATAGTCTGTGTGGTGGAACCCAGACATCCATCTAGATTTCCTGCTGGCACATCTGTTCTTTAACATGTTGTTTTAATGGTTGGAGCTTCCAAGAAACTCAGCGTTCAGTACCTTCATAGCAAGATACCAGCTTTATTTCAGTCATTCTAGTATCCTATACTTTGCATTACTTGAGATTATTACATATAGGTAATGAAAATGATTTTTAGCTTCGAATAACAGCACAGACATTCTTACAGATTTGTTTTTATTTTGGCAGTTTCCTTGGATTTCAAAAATCAGTTTACTTTGTTTTTACACTCTGCTTTGGAACATGGTATTTTGTTTTTCGACATTAGGGACCTTCTACTTATATAAGTGCTTAAAGGGGATATTTGTTTTAACAAAGTCTTTTCTCATAAACACTTTCATGCGAACAATGGCAGAAGAAAGAGAGGAGAATAAACTGAATGCAAATGGAGCAGATATTTTATTCAATACAGGTTTAACATACAAGAATTAAAAAAAAAATCTGTTTTATTGTAGGAAAGTTGTACTATTGTCCAGCTAGAATATTAAGGAGAAGCTTGTAGCTTCTTGAAGTGTCTGAAATAAAATATTAAAATACACAAAAAAAGAGATGATTTCCTGTTTATTTGACTGCTTAGTTCCTTTGAAGTACCAGCTAGATTAAAAAAAACTTTTTTCCCAAATGTTCCCAAAATCAGAACACCATCAAGTTATTGTTATTAAAAAGAAGCTGAAGGTATATTTTTAAAAAGTTTTGCTTTGGGTTCATAAGAAAAAATGCAAAGCAATATTTAACAAAAATTTCCGTCTCATTATGTCATCCTAACTGCTTATAGTGTGGGAAAATGGGTATCATTAACCTCTGATTTTGAGAATTTAGAAGAATGAGTTAAGAATGAAAAAATAATTTGTATCTCACCTGTGAGTTTATATATAATTCTGAATTGATTACATACAAATACCCTTCTGGTTAGATAGTAAAGTTTTAAATTTTATGTACTAATCTTTTTTGCAACTATGGTATTACTTCAATGGAGAAAGGCAACTGAAAATATCCTGCTTTTTTTGTTTTTAAGTTAAATATCAGACTAACTTATCATACTCCTTTACCTTAATTAGAAGAAATTAAAAAAGTCCTTAGCCAGGGACTTCTTATTTTATGGTTATCCTGAAAATTACTGAGATTATTTGCTTTGGAAATGACAGCAAAAGAGAACATAAAGTCATATCATTTTAACTTATTTTCAATACAGAAAATTAAGAGGTTGAAAGAATAGTTTAATCTGCTCCGATCCCCTGAAGCTATGCTGGCTTAGAACTTGAGAAATGCATGGAAGAAATGTTGGTTGTAATGATATTTTGCTGTTTCTTGTGTGTTAAGATAGGCTTTGCAATCAGTTGTATTAGTTTCTCTTGTACATATTTTATATATTTTACTTAATAATGTAGGACTATAAACAAATTTAGCAGTAACTCTTTAGGGATGTTGAATGTCCCTTAAAAAAAAATAATAAATAAAAGAATGCGTTTGAAACATGGACCGGGCGTCTGCTGTGTTGAGAATAGTAAATTTGTTGTAAACAACACAATGGGGCACTTCTTCCTCTTGAGGTGCATATATAGTTTTGCTGAATGTTAGAGACTTATAGAACTACAGTTAAAGGAAAATGCACACCCATGTATATATTGTACATATGATATTAGGATCCCAAAGGACTTGTGCACTCTCTGTAAAATACAGAGCCCGGAGATGCACGAAAGACAAGCTTAAGACTTTTAAGACATTTCTTTTGTTGAAGCTGGCACAAATTGCCTTTGAGTATAATTAGCTCCTTTTGACAAACCTGTCTTTGTCCTATTTTTGCAGTGCTCTAGATATTTATTGATAGAAGCACATGTAATCAACATTAGTTGCTAAATATGAATTGACAGCTGAAAGAAAGCTAGTTTTCCTGACAGTTTGTGCTGAGTGTTAAATGGATATTAGTAACTGTTTTAACTCTGTGTTGGAATTTAACTTTTTGTATTCCCATGAGTTTAGCCTTGTTTTGCTTGAGTACTAAAATTATCTTCAGAAAATCAATCTAGTGCCTTGAATTCTTTATTCAGTAGCTATCACTCAGAGTTCTGCTTGGATTTAAGATCTATTTCAAAATGCAAAAGAAGCACTTTAGCTCTGGATAATGAGATCTGACAGTACCTGAGCTGCAGAAGGAGATGAAATCACTATCTTCAGAAAATAATATTTTTTCTACATATTCAGGTTAAATGTGTGCACATCTTGGTAGCTGGAACATCTGTTTCTAGCTTGTTGTTCCTCTTGGCTGCTTCTCAATTGGATTTCCTCAAGCAGGTCCAAAGCTTGTCACCTTAGCCAGGGTCTGTTAACTATCACCACTGGCCCCACATTAAGTAGGAGGTTCAGGGCTAAGCTAATAACTCTCCTGCCGTTCTGACTGATCACAGCGATTCTCGCTGTGGCTACTTATCATGCTGCGCTCCTCTGGGAGGGTTATCTTCTTTGTCTATCCCTCAGTGTGGATTCTTTTTGTTTTCTTCATCCCTAAGTTTCCAGGTGGAAATATTGAAAGCACTGTTGCTTTCTGAAGCAGCCATTTGATTGCTGTCCGTTGTTTCTCCCTTACCAGTTTAAATAGTACTGTCTCGCATAGCTAAATTTTGCTCGTTTCCTTTCCCCTGCGCAGAGGTATAACTGCTGATTTCCAAAGCAGAGACTGCAACCAGGTGTACGTGGCAGGATGGGTCCATGAGCATACTGTAACTCCAGTTTGTGTGATCCTTGATACAAATTTGTACCTTGTCACAGGTGAACGGATTTTGATGATCTTGGCTTTACAGTACAGTGATGCATAATATTTTAACACTTCTTATCTAGCTCATTAGGCTGCACCTTGCATTGACTTTTTAAGAGAGCTCGAATTTGTAGACTGAAGAAGAAAAACAAATCTATGAAAGAGAATTGTTAATCTGATCATTGGCTACCTCTGAGCGTAATGTAAAACATTGCCAAAGTCTATGAAGCTGTTTCTGTTGTCTTTAGTAGGCTTTGAATCAGATCCAGAGTGAATGTTAGGTTATTGTAGGGGGGTGTTTGTTTGTTGAGAAATTTGAGAAATGATGGTGGCAACGCAGGAAAATCCATGTGTTTCCCCTGGAAATCTCTCTAGGAATTAAGAAGATTGTTGTCATTTGCTTTACTCCAAGCCAAGTCAAAAAATAATAATAATCTTACCCAGACTTAAAAAGTGCATCAGGGCTGATATAACTGGCTAACAGTTGGAAAACATAGTTAAACCTAAGTTCTGCTAGATTTCCCATTGTAGTCCAATCTGCTTCTTGACTTTTTAAGTTCTTCCTTTCTTACGTGTTATGTTTTATCTTCCCTGTGTTAACCCTTCAGTGAATACATGAAAAGACACTGGTGTAAAGTGTTTGAGGGGAGTTTGAGTTTCAGTATGGGTGGGGAAAAATGTGGGAAAGACAAAGAAAAGATTGTTATTTTCTGGACTTAAGCCTGGAATAAATGCATCCTGGGCCATGAATAATGCTGCAGAGAACTGAAATGTTGTTTTACCAAGTGAAACTAGTCTGTCAGCTTTTCAGCTTTTGCTTGTGTCTCTCTGCACCAAGTTCAGTACATAACTAAAGTGTGTTGTGAAAATGGTAGCTTTTAGAATTGACAACAAGGATGAACACTGAATAACCCTCACACATTTGTCTTTCTCACCTTTTCTTTCATCTTTACTCCGCTACTGTTAGCTTGGGATCAGTCAGTGCATAATCAGAAAACTCAGTATAAGCAATGACATGGAAACACAGCAGCTCAGTGGACAGCTCATGCTTGATCCTGCCTGGAGCCGCTTCCTTTCTTTCTCCTGCCCATAATTGCAATGCCTGAGCTGAAATACTAGGTGCTCTTGAAAGGCAAGGATTTAAAATAAAAACTTCTCCAAATCTATTAAGTGACAATTGTATTTTTAGACCATGATGAAATACTGGATACTCTCAAATCTCTTTTGGGAGAGGGAACTGGCAGCAGCTTTACCGTTGATATAGGAAGCAGCAGATGAAAAATCTTTCTGAACGGAGATGGAGCCGCAGTAGGAGTGACCCCTAAACTGACTGTGAGATAACAGTCACGCGAGGTAGCATAGCTTAAGGCAGGAATAGTTTAGAGCGTAAGCACTGAACACAAGGGAGCAACAATGAGAAAGATGACACTGGAGACTAAAAGAAGGGAAGAAAATAATGGCAAAAATGAATGGGGAGAGATGACTACAAGAAGAAGACATGCAGAACCAGATCAGAACAGGAGATAGGGGTGGCTGGGAAATGTGAGAAAATACACAAACAACCAGAAAACAAATGAACAGTCTAATCTCCATGTGATAGTGCAGTCCAGACTGGCAAGGCAGATAGTAGGAGAGGGAAGTAGGAACTGCTATTGCAAGGTCTCTCTTGCCTTAAATGAATGAATGAACTCATTTTTATTTTCTAATTTCTTCCTCATCTAAGAGGGTAATCATTTCTCTTTTTTTTTCTTTTTTTTTTCTTTTTTGTACTTCTAATTGCAGTGTCCTTTTGAATCTCATCCTTCCTGGCCCATTCTCCTCTTTCCATTCTTTATGGTAATATTTGTACTTTGCTTTTCATCAACTATCTGATACTCTGTCCTCTTCTTTAAACACCCTCTTCTGGATATAAGTGATGTGGAAATATGGAGTTGAAAGGGCTAGTAGAGGAAAACCCTGATTTTTTTTTTTTTCCTCCTTTTTATTCATCATCTTGATTCATCATCAACTCCCAACCAATGTAATGGCCAAACCCCTATTTAAGCTGCATGTAGTGTATTCTCTTATCAGGAAGTCTGAATTAGGTCCTCTGAAACCAACAAAATTATGAAGCTGAGAAGCCCATAGTTTTTTTGCATTTTCTTACTTGACCTACAACATCAAAATAAATATAGATAGATATTGCATTGAAAGCTAATAATAATGACAAGTGAGCAAAAAGAATATTCTTTGTACTTCTGTGGTGGTAGTCTTTTTTTTTCATTTAAGCAAACAAAACTAAAAATTATGGTCCAGAATAAAATAATTTTTTTTTCTTAATATATTTTAATTCACCCTGTAGATGTCTTAAAAATATGACTCTGTGACCAGGTAGAGGAAAGCAAGGAGGGGAATAAGGATAAAGAGAAGAAAGACAGAAAAGTTATTAATAGGTCTGTAATGATATGAAGTTTATTCTAGGGACGAGGTAAAACTTAATGGTTCATAAATAGCAAATTCATTATGTTTTTAATACTCAGGTTATATTAACACTATATAACATCTTTATAGTACCATTAGTACCATTTAATCCTAAGCTGAATTTGGAAATAAACACTTCCAAATCTTTTTCATGAACCAATTGGCCAAATAAATTTTTTTTTAAATAAGTATTATCTGATTAGTGCATGGCTGACTCAATCATAAACAGACTTATAAATGTTTTATGTCAACTCTTACATGGAGTTCTTAAACGTTAACAAATTAATTTATTTTAAAGGCCATATCAAGGTGAAAACACCAGGGCCCTAGGCAGCAGGACAATACATCACAGAGCCATTTCTCATTCAGTCACAGTAATGGCAAAGGATATGTTAAGACATAAAACGTGATATGGTTTGTTAAATATTCATTTACAATTTGCATTCATTATTAAATCATGTGTTACAACTTATCTTTAATCTTAAAAATACATAATGTGTCGTAAAGCGTATTTGAAAACACAACAATAAATATTTTATGCTTTTCATGTTGCTTTTTAAAGGTTGACTAGAATACACCAAAATGTTTGTCATTAATGCTATTTAATTATTCCAAAGAGATCTGATCTTTATTGATGTTGATTTCAATAATTTATTTTGGCCTTTAGGTCAATATAAAATAAATACCTGCTTGGGAGATGGTCTGCTTTATGATTAATGACAATTTAGCTCCCTGAGTACTCCATGGCAACACTGTTGTTCATTGTCTGAAACCTTTGCAGTGTAATGCGGTAGCTTCAAGAGGCTTATTTTACAGTGGTCCCTAACAGTTTGCTTGATGATAACAATTAAGCTTATTTTTCTAAATATACTGTTTCACTGACTGCGACTGCTGGAGGTTTTCTTTATGTGACACAACAGCTTAAATGGTTAGAATTTTGGTATCAATAAAGTATATACAGCAAAACAATTTTTAATATTGGAAGGTATACTGTCTAGAATCAAATATTTGCTGGATTTACATAGAACTGCTATTCCATTTGCATTTTGTGCACTGAGAAGAAAGGCCTGTATGAGGGAGCTGAGTGTGACAGAAGTGATTTGTATTACAGGAGACTAGGAGCTACTCAACGAACCATGTAAAAACAGCTCATTAAAATGTTTATGTGCTTGGCTGGTTAATGCAAAGAAAGCTTTACTGCAGTCTTATAAAACCTTGGTAACTTCAGGTTGAAATCAGATCAATGCATCTGTAATAATTCATACATAAGCTCAATTGAAAGTAAGAACCACCAAAAAAAGATGGCAAGAAACAATGTTCTTAAAATCCTTCTTCCAAACTAAAGTACAGTTCAGTATTTAACTTGTACAAGAACTTCCTTACTTAGTGAAAGACTTCTAGACAGGGCTATTATCTGTCTCTTTTTTCCTGGATTTTTTAAACCCTGAAACTTCAGTTAGGTGGAATCCAAGGTGTTTGGACATTTGTTAACTCTGCAGCACTTGTGCTGAGGCCCTGTGAACGTGTGGGATGTACTTACAGTATGTATTGTGTCCTATCCATGCGCTATATACTTTTACCTTATATACAGTTCTGGACAGAATTCTGGTCATCTTATTTTTGGAAACTATGGTAAAGAATTAAGAAGTCAAGCCTCTCAAATCTACTTCCAGTTTAACTGTTGACTTGTTCCATGACTAAGTGTGTATCTGAAAATGGAGATGTCAGAGTGAAATGGTCTCTCTTTGCTTTGTATCTAGGCACCATGAGTTACTGAGGAGGTCCTGAACAGACAGAGCAACTGGCCTAGTTAGATGCTATAGGATTAATACTAGCAAAAGTAAAAACTTTGTAAAATGATGTTGCCTGCTCGCTGTCAGAGACAATGTCAGAGAAAGCTACAACACTACAGTTCTTCACGCTAGCTTAGCAGGAGACTAGGAAAAAGCCTCTGCAAGGAACATGCCATTGCAGGAGAATCTTCAAAGATTAAAAAGTTGGACTGTGCATGAACCATGAGAAGAATAGGTGGAGCTGTCAGAGAAACCATGCTGGGCTGCCTAAGAACTTAGAATGAGTTGGATGGTGTTTTTCATTAATAAAGTAATAAAGTAGACCTCCCTTCCCTAAAAGCAATGGCTTAGTTGAACAGCAGGGAATCAACTCTTATTACCCACATTCTCCTCAAGATACTGATAAGAGAGAAAAGAGATCTCCAGAAAATACACGGTCAGAGCAAACCCTTGTTTCCTAATCAGCCACATCCTCTCCCCACCTTTCTGGAGAATATGGACCATCAATTTCCCCATAAGATGAAGGGGAGGCAAAGCAATAGTTTAGCATCCTATGCATTATCTCTTTTTTTTATGATTACAAATAGAGCACTTACGTGCACTGACCCATATCTCATACCAGCCATCAGTAGCCAGGTCCAAACTTAGGTTATTGTTTCAGCACTGGATTAGGCCGTGTGATCAGAACCAAATTTATCTAATATGATCACTTGATTGTGACATTTGTTGTTGGCACTTGTATGTATGCACACCTAAAGCCTGAAGACATAAAGCAAGCGCTCTTGAGCCCCAAAAGAACGGTTGTCAGTGCTTTTACTTTGAGCTTCAGAACAGCTGAGGAGATGCTCTCTATTGGGTTTAATTAAGCTGTCCTTTTGCTTGCAAGCTTAAAAAGAGAAAAGCTAGTTTGCTCCCCATGTGGCTTTCCAAACTCTTTCAGATGTAGTTGTAAGCTTAAATGACCCTCAGTCCTGCAGCATATCAACTTGATGTGTATAATTGATTGCTAAACATTTTTTACAGCCTGTTAAATGGTAACGCTAAAAAAAAAATTATGTATAAATGTTGATTAAAGTGCTTTTGTACAGAGGGGTCAGAGACATTAGCAAGTTAAAAAGAAAGTGTGAGCTCTGTTGCGGTACTTCTAACCTGTATGCTTTATTTCCCATAATTGATACCACATGTCTACTCTAAGGGTTTTTTGACAGGTTTCAAACTGCAAATATTAAATGCATTTAGAATATAGTGCGCTTCAATAAAGACACTATGCAGAATGCTCAGCAATGTAGATTGCTGGTATTATAATAGCAACGATTATAAAAAAAAAAAAGAAAAAAGAAAAAAGAATAATTTAAATGACCACAGTAGCTTGTAATTGTGCAGTAAGATGGGAAGAAAATCAAGGTGTAAAACCTCAGAGTAACAGTAAATATGAAATGGATTAAGACAGACATTCAAATGATAATTGCCGGTAATTTTGTTTTCGTTATAATTTGTGGTGGTTTTTTTAATAACTGACATAAGACATAATATGTTTTTCAGGGTCCTGTGATAGCTAGCCAACAAATGGAATCTGTCACAAAGTACTTGCAGCTCCTCTTAGCGAGGAAGGTGCTGTTACAAGTACGTGCTGAAAAATGTTCAGTGTGTGCATTCATGAGATCTTTTTCTTAAATACTATAATGACTGGATATCTGCAACATAACAAGTTGTTTATTCATTTGTTGAAAAAAGAAAAAAAACACAAAAGACCTTAACCCTTGTTTGGGAAACAATGATTTAAGAGTTTAATTAGCTAACTTTTTAATACCAATATGATGTACTGGATTTTTTTCTTTACATCACTAGTACTGATAAAGAAAAGGTATTAGCACCGACAGATTGCTAGAGTTGCCCTGTCAAAGTAGTTATGTATGCGATTTACAGGATAAGAATACTTTGGTCATTGCTTTTTCTCTGCTGATTATACCAGTTAATGCTAGTTACAGAAAACATTCACTATGGAGTGTACACAAAGCCATCTGAAAGCGAATATAAACTAAGAGCTTTGTGTATATTGTTGAACATCCATCGCACAGTAACAAGTTTTAGTCTGTACCAACCCAAGCAGGATCTGAAAGTCATTTGGGGGTGAAAAGTTCAACGTTTCATGTACAGAACTCCTGAAATATCCAGTTCCTCTACAGAGGCTTTTATTTCTGAATAGCCTAAATGTAGATGCTTTATTTTCTTGAATTCAGGTTGTAGGTTTAAATAATTTTTATTTTAATTCTATACTAGTTCAAAATACTACTTCAATTCTTATTTTCATAAACATGAAATTTCAAAGATGTGTTTTATATTTGTACATGTGCTACTGGAAGCTGGATTAGAATATTTGGCTGGATGGTGAACTCTAGCAGGTGGCTGGCCATTTTTTAAAGTTAAAATTTTAAGGTTATTTTAATTGGTAACATCACCTGCCAAAGATATGTGCCAATATATGACCTATAAGAGCGAGATGCTAAGCTGAAGTGATTTATTTAAAAACATTCCACAGAAGGATGGAATTCACTTTTGAGATTCTAAGTGATTTTATTTTTCTTACAACCTAAAACTATAATTACTACCTTAATGTTACTCCAGTTCCCTTCCCTCCCTCAACACAAACAGGATCGGTATTCTTAATGCTGTATGGAAAAGGTTTTTTTTTTTTTTTTTTTTTTTTTTAATAAAGGGAAGATAAAATGGATTTAATTAAAAATAAACCAGTCATTATTCGGGTACTATTTCTAAAATGTTCTAAGCATGCCACAACTTTACAGATGTGTAGAACAACACAATTTAGCTAAAATGATAATAAAAATAATATAAATAATAAATAATATAAAATAGATAAAAGTTCCAAGAAGTAAATCCTGTTGTAGTGGTAAAATGGCAGGGAGAGCAACAAGAGGATATGAGAAAGAGGCTCCCTTTCTTAATCGGAGAAAGCATGGTTTTATTTTTTTAATTTTGCAGAAAATTATCCAGTAGGCCATTTTTCTTCTAATTTTACTGGACGGTATCATGCCTCTTTTTATACAAAATTAGCTATATCTGACTATTTCTTTTAACCAAAAAAAACTATGTTAACTTGGGCAAAATATTTCTAGAATAAGTTTCATTTAAGACAGCACAACAACACTGAAGTTAGAAACATGTTTGTGTCTTTTTTTTCATAACTAGCCCATGTCTATTCTCTATGAAATTGATGTCAAAAAAGTATTATATATTTTCAGTGGGAAATAGAAGGCTGCCCTCTACTATCCTTGTCAGGACGTCGTATCCCTTTAATCATACTTTTCATTTCAGTACATTGAAATTTCCGTTACCAAGGACAACATCATAAATAAAAGTGTTTGTGAAATTTTTACCTGCAGCTTCCTAACTTTGTGCATTAAGCATGAGACTAGCAGAGAGGTGGTCAAATGTGAAAATTTATAATCATTTATTACATACGGCTGAAGCGAGAAGGGAATAAAAGCGTGAAGGCATACATCTATAAACTGGAGCAGAAAAGCTTAAATGAAAAGTAAAGTGAATTTCTGTGTCTTGTCACAAAGTAATGAGAAGCTAGAGCTTTATTCATAGCAACCCAAGATGCATTTACTCTCAATCTGGCTTTAGCAGTAAATGCTTCCCTGATGTATTGCTTTGGACTTACAAAGAAATATTTGTGCTCTACATAATAGTATAGTTAGGAGAATTACTGCATGGCTGAGGAGATTCTATAAAGGTTTATAGCTGGTGGTGTTACTGTAATTTAATCACAATGTAGCTAATGTAGTACTTTAATATCACAGGTTACTTTTTTATTTACCATTTATTAGTAACTGACAGTCAATCATCACCACATCATAAACAAATCACGCTGAATTCTATAGGAAGCCTAAAGTTCTAGAATAGATGTACTGTAGGTCTTTTACAAGGGTTCCATAATGAGTTAACCATCCAATTATTATTTAACAGAGTAATCATACAAGTCAGGGTTCTTGTTTTCAGTCCATCAGCCAAAGAAAATGTTGCATGTCGTGAATACAATTAGCGTTGCATATCGTGCATACATGTGAAGTAACTCATCAATCCATTACAAGTAATACTGAGGCATGTTTCAAAAGTATGAACACCACCACTTGGGTAAAATGTGCTGTGTATAGGAATTTACACATATCGATGAGTATATTTACAGAGGTCAATAATTACGCTCTCTTAATTCCAGACAGCTTTTTCTTAGAATTACTCTGCTTTGTAAATTGAGAAAGTAAATGTAGCTATGAAGTACCAAGAATCCATCCAGTGCTCTTGAGGCACTGAAATCTCAATATATTTCTTTTGATAAGAATGATTTATACAAATGATTTTCTATTTTGCTATTTTACTTAAAATCTTTCAGAAGATGCTTTTCTGAGATGCATTTTAGGACCAGCTTCCCTCAGTTTTGTGTTTATGATCAGTTTTTAGAAGAAAATCATAGCATTGCATCTGCAAATGTTTGTTTGCACAATTAGAAGCTGACTGGAACTCTAAAAGTATTGACTCTTCGGATTGAAAACTGTGGTTTTCCCAAAACTCCAATTGTAAATTCTGTCCCCTCAGGACAACGTGGTCTTTTAATTTCAACCGAAATCTTTGTTTGTTTTTCAGTACCCTAGCTGTAGGGGAATGACTAGTAACCATCATCAGACTGCCATGTTGATTAATATGTAGCAGTAATAAGCCCCACAAAGATGCATGTTTGTAGGCCATTGGTGCATATCCTGGGCGCATTGCAAAGAAAGAGGCTGAAGATCAAGCCGTTTCAATCACTTGTAAGACTTGTCAATAACTCTAGTTATGCACACTGTGGCATAGCTTATTGCTATTAGAATATGTCTCTTTAAAATAAAACTTCATCCCTTTCATGATGAAAAAAATTCCCTGGAAGAAAGAAATGTTAAATATTTGGAGAAGATATCTATATCTAGATATCTAGATATATCTGTACGTATGTTCATACATGTACACACATAAACTGCTTTCCTTTTAGATACAGAATATGAAATCTTCACTTCCCATCAGTGTTCTTTTTGTCTGTAGGTTCTCCAGACTAACTGGACATTTCTAACCCTTAAATCAGATTTGACTTAAAAGGAGTGCTGTTGATTTGATTTTTTCTTAACCAGCTAACTACAAAACAAAACAGAAACTATTTCTATTTGAAGATCCTGTGAACACTGTTTTCCCCAAACTACTTTATAAATCTCTCAGTTCATAGTAAACTCCTGAATTTATTTATGCGTTTATTGTCCCTTTGATGTAAGAGGTTTTTCAACAGGAAAGAACCTGAATCACTGTGGTTTGCCCCTGTAATTAGTTCAAGTAAATTGATTATTGTGCCCGTGCACTGCCAAATGAAAACAGGGCTATTGAATCCCTAAAAATGGAATTACTGGTAATATGTAAAAACTATTGTAAAAGGAAGATGCTAGTAGAAAACAATGTTCATGTCTGCCTCTCTGTTACCTTCCTTTTTGCTTTTCAGCAGCACTCTGTGTACAGGCACTTTCAGTGCTTCCTTGAATGGTCAGCAAGGATCCAGTTAAAGCCACACTGCACAGAGCTGAACTCGTTTCTGGACAGTGTGTGATATTCTGACTGTCATTGTACCTTTTAAGGGCGTTTTCTTCTGGTTAGGTTAACAATGGATTGAATTGCAGGCACAAAAAAAATTTTGAAAAGAGGATTTAATACCACATGCATTCAATTAATACCTTCCTTGTTCAGACACCCTATTCATAGGCTATATTGAATCTTGGAAGCTGTAGAACCATTGTTTCTTTTCACTGTTATCTTTCAAGAATCCTCTTGCTGCCTAGCTTTGAGACTAAGTTTCTGGCATTTAGCCCATCTGTTGTAATCTATTTTTACTGCACCTGTCTGAGCAGCCTGATGCAGTCTCCTGCTTCACACTCTTCTGCTCCTTTTCTTGTATGACTCTTTCCTTTCCTCTTGCCCTCCTTAGCTTTCCTCGCAGACTCTCTGATAATGGTGCCCCCATGTTGCTCTGTATCTCATGTGGAGCGGCTGCTTTCCCTTTCTTGCTAACCACGTATGTAATATTACGGGGGAAGATGCTATGAGAAGAGATGGAAGGTTGGAAAGAAAATGTTTCATGATAGTTACAGATGGCCAGTAACAGTGACAATGGTGAAATAAGGGCTGAAAAGGTGAAAAAGGATGACTCCTGGCAGGGAAATAGGCAGAAAGAAAAAACTAGATTGAGGAAAGTATACTGAGGGGTGTGTGTGTGTGTGTGTGTGTGTGTGTGTGTGTGTGTGTGGCGGTGGGTGCTTTTTTTCTTTTCCTCCCATGCTGCCTGAGAGGTTTGTTATTTAGTAATAAGTGGAATCACTGTTACTCTTTTTTACTCTCTAAATTTGGTAGCCTTGCTTCCATATCAAATAGACCAGGAAGATGGCTGATGATGGGTAAGAATAGCTGAAAGACTTGGTACAAAGGAAAGTGAGATGACTCTTTGGGATATGAAACTTAATTGACTGCTCTTCATAAAATATAGATTTTGAGATCCTTGTCCATTTGCAAACTGATGCAGAAATAGACCTTACTTTCTTTTTCTTTTACCCTTTTAAATTACCTTAGCTGGATTAGGAGTTATTTAGTACTAGGCCGAAATGTAAACTCAGTTCAACAGAAATCATGCATGAACTCATGTCAAATTTTCAGGCTGTTTTTTCTCAGAAAGAATCTTGAAAATGTCAGTTGCTTTAATTGTAAATAGTTTAACAAGGTCATCCTCTTGAAATCTACCATTTAAAAATAAATGTTTATGAAGGCTTTTAAAACTCCAACAAACAAGAATCTGACCTAAATTTAAATGTTTCTTTTTTTTCTACAAAAATAAATGTTTTTGGTCTTTTTGCCATGAAAACTGAGAACAAATGCATTTTGGGTCAATCCTGAAGGATTAGTTTCAGTGGCTATTTTCAGTCAGTGATTGAAAAAATAAATTATTTATTCAGCCTACAGTTAAATGTGTGGTTTTTTGTAAGGAAAGTGCTGCATGTTCTTTTATATTAACTATACCTGAGATACTGTTTTATACTTAGTGTTTCTCAAATCTTTCCTAAAGGTCAACTCTACCATCATCAACTGAGCTCTTCATTGTGTAGTACGCAGGAAGAGTATGAACAGCTCTTTAAAACAGGTAAGCACAGTGGTTTGTACCCTAACTGCAATGACACAAGACTGAAGGCAAAATTTCAAATGCATGTTTGGAACTCAACATATAGTATAACTTTAAATAGTTGAGATAACTTGATTATGCATGAGCAATCAGAACCCATGTTGGCTTTCACAACCATGTGGCAGTGCTGGCTCATAAAAAAACTCAAATTGTAAACTGAACATATTTGCTATGGAACAATCAAGAGAATGTAAGCATGACCTTTGGAAACTATTTTCACATTAACATTTTTAGACTTAGAATAAATTTCTAAAAGTTTCTCTCTCGAAGCAATGTAGTGTATATTTTACACTTGGAATAAAAGTTGGAAACATCTGGCTTTCTTCCTTTTCTTATGTGAATTATTATTGCTTTGAAAATAAAAATTTGAAGTTACAAAACTAATTTTCACATTTTTTCATATTATTATGAAAACCAGGTGCCATCCTTTGAAAAAGGATTAGAAGGCAGAAAATGATCTCTTTCTGGGTAGTTGCTCATCCTGAGAAGAGTTTCAGATCTGTAACCATAATATCAATAAGTTAATGCATGGTTTTGAATAAAATAGTGTATCGTCATAGGTCCATCAAAGACTTCCCAGATGTGCAAGGGTATTTAGAGTCTAACTCATTTTGAATATATTTTGAAATCAGTACAACTGAGAGCTCTAAAGACCACTGTGATCTGGACCTAAATGCTTATCTCCCACAGAAACTCAAAACTGACAAAAGTGTGTGGTATCTGGTAAATGGTAACATTCAAATAACTTCTGATGACGATAGTATTTTGTATTGATGTTTTATATTCATTTTAATGTTAGTTATTATTACTGTTGTCCAGTTGTTTACAGAACAATATCTGAAAGGTCACAGACACAGTGACCTCCCTCTAATATTAAAAGGTTAGTATTTCTCCAGAGAAGGTTTGACTGACCTAGTGCTAGAGGGTCTATAGCACCCTGGGCTATCTTGTCTTTAGGTATTTTTCTGCTCGTTCAAGAAGGATTTTGTAGCAATATCTGTACTGGTGTGTGCCATGAGCCTTCTCCTTACTCAGGCAAAACTCCCATGGAAGCCAAAAGGGCTCCAGCTAACAGAGAAGGGCAGTTTCAGGACCCTAAAGTGATATGAAAAGATGCGCTCAGAACAAGGCCTCCGTTTCTCTTACTGTGCCTCTCCGCATCAATCCAAACAAAATTGATCTGATGTGAAAAACGGGGAAGAGGATATGGCAAAACTGCTGAATCACATAATAAGGAGATTAGCTCTATGGGAAATAACATCTATCACGAATTCATCTGACTGGAGAGAATTTAGATAGAAAGCTTTTATGAGTTCCTTTTTTGGGCTAATGAAATCTAGGAAGGAAAACCCTCTACCTAGAATGTGTCAAAATACGTGTGTATTTTGATATCTTTAGGGAGTATTTTAAGCTATGCAGATTCTGTCCAGAATTATAGCTAAAAAGAATTCCAACATATTCAGTTAATAATCACAAGTAGTCATTACTGTACAATTTTTGTTACAGTAAAATAAGAATGTTTAGCACAGTGTGAGGAGCTGTTCTAAATGTTTTCAAATCTGTGGAAAAAATCTATTGATTTGAATGGGCTATGGGTCAAACCCAGGTGTTTTTCAGCCACTGGCTGTAGGTTTGTGGGGTTGTACACATTATTTCAAAGAGGCCCATGAAAAGAAATTTAGAAAAGCAGATATTGTATTCACTATAGCTCACTGAAGTTTTTCTTGGGTCTTAGGCTGTAACCTTAGGCTCTAAATTATTATACAACAAAAAGAAGGACATTATGCAGTAGCTTCCAGCAAGGATTATAACCTCAGAATCTTTTGCAGCATGTGTACTTGTTTGTGTATATGAGGTGGAGAAATACTAGCAAATATAAGCTTGTAATTGACAGTAACCCCAAGAGTACATTTTGACTGTATTCTAGTTTTCTTATAGTGATAAATCTGCACCTCAGTAATTCTAAATGCTTCATTTCTCAAGAGCCAGATTTTTCTCCCTGCTACTCACATCTAACAATATTTTAATGCCTGTGAATGGTCTAGATTAAACTAGTTAACTGAGCTGTGAGATTCTAGTAACCCTAAGGATTACAGAGTTTAGCTCTATGTGGTGTGAATCAACATTTGTTTCTCGACAATTACATTTCATGCTTATTTATTATGTGTGTTAACTAGTTTTTGGTGGAGCAGACAAACCTCTAGAAAAAGTCATGTAAAAAAATTTCAATACAAAATGTTTTTGAGAGATGTTACTGTACTAAAGTGCACAAATTCATTCTTTTGGTGAAATATAATGTATTTCCCTCTGTTCCTTAGCTCAGTCAAAGTACTTGGAGAAATTTTATAAACTCAAAAGACATAGTTTAAAAACAGAAAGAAGTCATCTATGAGCTGACAACAAGCATGAGCAATAGGTAGCAGTTGGAAAAAGTTATAGGCTGGTAAAAGCAAGCAGGTAGAATGAAAATTGCGCTTCATCCTCAACAGGCAGTATTGTAAATACAATGTTATAAAAAGCCACTTTTGGTACAATAGTGGAATCAAACAAAGAAAGACCAAAAACTGAGAACATGGTAGTTCTGTAGTGTGTGTGTGTGTGTGTGCGCGTGCGTGCGTGCGTGCGTGTCCTCACAAGCACAAACAACAGACAGCTGAAAATGTGTCCGTCTCCTCTATCTTCCTGTGGCTGTAGCTGTATCTATCTTTATTTTTTTTAACTTACATGATGGTGTAATTTTATAATTAATTTGATTTAGAAAGAAATACAGCTTCATTTCTTGGCTTTGCATGCAGTCAGTATGCTAGGAGAGAATATCTTGATTTGTAAGGTGTAATTCTGAAAAGAAGAAATAAGCAATTCAAAAGTCTTGGTATCAGAAGCAGGGAACATTTTTATAGTGTGATCAAGTTCCATTAATTAATCCTGTAGCTCTAACTGTAATGCTTACAGACTCGTAGCAAAGCTCAAGTTGTCATCTTTAAAGACAAACAGAGAAAAGAACCCTGATCACCTCAAGAAGTAGATCAACACAGGCTTATGTGAGTTCTCCAATAAGATCATGGTCAGGTGGTTAAAAAGCTGTCAGGTGACATATGCAAGTCAAGTCAGAAATTTGCTTTATCTGCCAACTGGTAGCTTATCATGACACCTAAATAGCCTGTCCTGAACCTAACCTGGCCCTGGTTTGAGCAGGAAGTTGGACAGATGACCTCCAGAAGTCCCTTCCAAACTAAATTTTTCCTATGACTTTAAATGAAAATTTCCTATCATTCTAAAAATACCTTTGTGACGAGAGATTACTGCTGACTCTGTCAAAAACAAACTTCAGGGTAGGCTTACATTTAACAACATGCAACGCTAATTTGCTGAAGGCTATGGGAGATCTGAGTTGCTCTTTGATATACTAGATCCTAGATATTCTACTGTACATACTATATATAATTTAATCTGAAACTTCCCAGTGGCTCCTTAGCAGCATGTGTTTCTGCAAAGGATAAGTGCTATAGCATCCCATGTAACTGACCTTCTGTTGTCATTTAGCTCTGAGAATTACAATAGTAGATGATTCCTTTGGCTAAAATCAGGGGACTTCTTAACTGTTGCTGCTCCTTTCCTGAAGAGTGTTTCAACCAATGTTTCAAAAAGGGTCATCAAAGTGTCCATGGATAAAAGCAGCTGCTTTAGGCTATTTCAGTTTATATCATCTTCATTACTGGACAGATTTGTCTTTATGGCAATACACACAGAACAAAGCCTGAAAAACCATTTACATACTTCATTTCCTGAAGATATTCTTGGTTTGGGAGTTAGAGTAATACTCTACCTACCTTCCCCCTTCTCCATTTCATCTGGCATTAATGGACTTATCTTTCTAACGTGATGCTGAAATAAGGTAGTATCATCTGGGCTGTATAAGGAACTGAAGTAAAGAGGAATTAATCTCCAGTGCTGTACCAATGAATCCTTGACAAGGTAGGCAGTTGATTTGTTCCAGGGCCTTTGCTACAAGAGTATCCTGCCCTTTTTTATTATCAATTTTCTGGTGGCTCTGTTAGTTTTGGTAGCATTACAAGATTTTTTGCTTTTTTTTTTAAATTTCTTTTAAACTTCTAGTTTTTATATGAAGAAAATCTGAATCATCATGTTGGCTCCTCATGTTTTCCAAGGCTGCAATTACTGATTTAAGTGATAGGTACAACAGTTAAATGAGCTGCCTGTGGGACAATGATTTGGAACCTTTGTAACAGTACTGTTTCAAATGACAAACTTGTTAATTGTTGAAATAAGGACTTCTAGCAAACTAAAGGAACTTCTTCATCTATTGTAGAAAAAGCCTGTAATTTTGGAATTAGTTATTCTTTGCTTTAACCCTGATGTTGTATAGACACAGGTTTCCTGAGGCTTACAGATTCTAGCTCTGGTTTGGATTTAAAACAAACAAACAAAACCCCCCTAATCTATTCTTGCCACAGCAATGTTTAATTATTTTAGGATTACAGGGAGACTGCTTGTGTGAGTAAAGTGAGTACTATTTGTAGTCTGCAGTTTCCATTGCCACAATACAGTCATTTCTTATTTACAAAAGAAATGAGCAGAATTACTTTAGTATATCTGCATGCGATCTACTGTCTTTTTTCTCCCTCCCATACAGCAGAAAATTTCTTACAACAAAAACTTTTTTTCTGTAATGAAAAGTTTTATTAAGTTCAGACTACAATCATGCTTTAAAATATTAAACTGCTCATATTAGGTATTAATTTACTAAGAATATAGTTGATGAATTTTAATTCTTTTATATAGTTTTCAAATGTGCATTTTGCTAATATGGTTTTATTTAACCAACTCCCTGAAATATTCCAGTATGGATTTTATGGATTTACGGATTCTTAAATATCCTTTCTAGTTAAGTCAAAAAAATTAAAGAATAAGACCCTAAAAATTAAAGGGAGAAGGATTAAGCAATTCCATATACTTGAAAGCAGGTATGTTGAAAAAGAAATCGCTGAAATGGGAAATATTAAAAGTATCAATGTAACATTCTCCACTATACCAACAACGATTTTAATGTTATTATTTAATGTTGGAACAAATATGATGTTAAAAAGAAACTTTTAGGAAATGTTGAATAGTAACAGATTATAAGAGAAATGCTAAAATCAGGGAAAGAAACTTCTGATAAAAGAACTGCCATGCAGGTTTCTGTTGCCCCAAAGCAGAATGAACTTCTGATAAGTGTGTCAACTTTTAGTGGTACCACCCAAACTGGAAGAGATCCTAACAAACTGTTAAAGAATAGACCTATCCATGGACTGATTTATTCAAGATAGCAAGGATAATTCTGTTAAGAATTGCCAATTTAAAAGCTAAGCTACCCATTTACACCCAGCAGAAAGTTACAAACAGAAGAACTGCGATTAAACACGCAGCAGTTGGAACAACAGCAGTTCTACTGTTCAGTGTCCAAAAAGCAGAATTCTAATTCATCTGAAGGATTAGGAACTTCTAGTTGAAGTTTACCAAGAACATCTTACTTTTCTATGGGACTTTTGAAAAATGATGCACAGTTGTGTTTTTATGTTCTTTTTTGCTACATGTTGCCTGTTTCCCTGGGTAGAATTTAACCTTATCAAGACATGCACTGTTTTATTTTGTGTTTATACACTGCTTAGCATAATGGGGTTACAGTTCCTCTGAGTGTTCATACACACTATTGCAACACACACAAAAAGTTACAAATGTGCCTTCTGTGCTTCTTAATGAAGGATTTTTTTTCTTTTTTTTAAATCTCAACTGATACAATAAACAGTTCTGGATAAAATTACTTGATCACAACACTCCTTCGTTCCTAGAACGAAAGAATATCTGATCAGCCTGAGCAACTGAAGCCTTACTGCAGCCATTCATGCAGCCATTCTGTGGGTAAAACCACAGCCTACTAAAGAACAGAGGAGCTCCTATTTGTTTGCAGCTAAGGAGCTAAGGAAGCTGAATAATCAGTTATGTAAGACCATATTATTCATAACACTTCAAACCACCTGAAGATTTTTTGCCTCTGTTTTCATCTCAGACTGACCACAAACTATCCTGTACAGGTACTTGTTGATGACAAAGTTGTGTGGAAAATTATTCCTCATTTTCAGTTGTGGGTGCCAAGATCTTTTAACTCATTACAAGCACTACATAAAATCCTTGCTGTGGACTGACTGGATTAGCATAATTTATTGCTGTTAAAACAACAACAACAACAACAAAAAACCTCCCAGAAGTCTACATGAAGAATTACAATAAGAATGTCCACAGCACTTCATATTTCTAACAGTGAAATATTTAAATGACCTAACATCAAGCTCAAGAAAAGCAAAAGCTTGGCACACCAATTTAATGTCTGGAATCTTTATCAACTTGTTTCTGAATTTTCTGTAAGATTACTATATATCCAAATCCAAGTAGCTAACTACTTCATCTGTGATTATATTAAACTGATAGATTTCAGAAGAGATTGTAAAGCAATTAAAACATTATTTGTGTATTCCTAGGTTAAAAAGAAATCATTCCAGTATGCTAGAAAGTTTGAATATATATATATTTTTTAATCTTAATACCTTGGCAAATGATATTGTTTGGATTGACAGTTTCAGCTAGATTTTTTCATTCACAGGAGTACCTGAATAACGAGCAGCGTGTGAGTCTACTTACTGTTCCAGAAGTAGCTTGAGAAAGGAAAATTTTTTTTCTTGATCTCACCAGTAGCTGAATATTCTCTGCCTCTTGCTATAGCAAGTACTCATTCTATTCCTTTTGCCTGGGAGAGAAAAAATCCCTAAAACCCCAGGAACTTAAAACAGAGAGAGGAGGAGATAAAGGTGTATACTTTGTGCCATCTTTTCTTTTTTATATATGGATATAGCAGGCCCCCATCAGATTAATAAATAACAATACTTAATGTATTTTTACATTATTTACATTTGTACTGTTAACATTAATAACTGTCATTGACAGATTTCAGTACTGCCAAGAACTTAATGAATCTTTAAATCTTTGTATCAAGGGACCATGTTTATACTAATTTTTTGAAGGTCAGTTACGAAATGTAACTGTGATAGTTGTTACATTGCTCTTAACTGAATTAATTTGATTAATCAGTTGTCAATTTCATATGTTCAATGGTTTTTATGATGCACTTATCTTACTTTCTATAACTTCGGTATTTAATTTTATTTCTGATAAAAATTAATTTTATTTCAGTATAACTAACTGTGGAGAAAGTTTCCAAACTTCCTTTTTTTTAGTCTAAATGCAGATTTCGGACACTACCATGAAAGTAATCAGAATGGTCCCCTAACATGATATTTAAAGAGAAAACTGGGACTTGATTCTACAAATGACTATGCATGTGAGGAATTCACTTATCTGAGTTGCTGAGTTTCCAGATTCTAGTTGTCTTGTTTACAAATAAGAAGCATGATATAAATGTGGTATATTGCATATGAAGTATATAAAACACACTCAGAAACATAGATACCCATTATTTGAATCTATTTTTACTTCTTGTTGAGGACTTTGATGTACTTTGTTAAACAACTGAAAAGAAGTACTAGATTTGTGTTTTAAAGCCAACCTCCCCCCCAAATTAAGCAAAAACACTTCTTTTCCCAAGAGTTTTACACTGGTATTGGGTAATCTAAGGAAATACTGTTAATGAATCTCTTATTGCTCCCTGCCTATTAAAATAATGCTAATGGGCAATTCTAGAATCAATACAGCTGTCTTCAAATAACTTGCATGTAGGATTGAAAAGTTGCAGTTTTTTTGTTAATCTAATTGATGTTCCTTTTTAGAAAAAATCTTTTGTCTCAAAGTGAGTGTCTGTCTTGATATGGCAAGTGGCCAGTTTAAATATTAGTATTACAAGGAAGGCTAGGTTCTACAAGATTCTGCAAATGAATTAAAAAATAAATGGTTATAAATACCAGGTGGATCTGAGTTACAGAAGAATTTTCTTAGAAAACTTTCTCTTTCTTACGTTTCACTCCAAATTGGTGTTCTGGTCTTTTCAGCAGTTTGCATATTTTTATAGAATCCTGCCTGCAATTTGCAAGAATCAGTAATATGCTACACTGTTAACTTAGGTCCTGGAAATAGATATTTGGGATATGACAAAAAAGTTCAGAGAAAGTGAAGTCAGTGTTTTAATTATTTTTAGCCTGTTCTGTCCAATTCCAGTCCAATTTGAAGAAAACTATTAAAACGTCACTGATAAACCATGTATACTATTTGGTTATTTGCATTATTTCTTTTTTCCTGTTCTCACGCATTTCTCACTCTGTTGCTATTTAAATTTCTAAAAACAAACTGGGGTGTATGCTTCTGTCAGTATGAATGCAAGAATATATTTTTTGGTATAGAATCTGGTAAGTCATTGCTGTTTTTTCTTAATTGCAGTTCAAAAAAAATTCTGAGAGATATTTGCTCCTTCATGGTTTGCTTTAGCATCTTTGTGGGTTTTTTTTAATTTATGCTGAGATTTTGTTCAGAAGACCATTGAAACATAAAATTATTTTTTTCTAATTAATGTTTTAGATTCTTTGGTGCTGAGTCTTTCACTGCCAAACAGCTGAATAGCACAAACACTTTAGGTGATGCACTCCCACGTTATCAAATAAATGCTCAAGGTACAGCTTATAATGTTGAAAAATAGAAAAATAAATTGACCTTGATGAAGTGTGTCTTCTTTTGTCTGTTCCCAGGAAAGTTTATTTCAGGTATTTCTACTGCTGAAATGATTAGAGTTAACAGCTTTTTCCCTCCATTTTATTTTACAGGGTCTCTTCATCTTCCTGATATATGGGGTGTACAACACAGAGGTAAGTCTGCTTGGAGTATCTCAAGGCTGACAGAGTGAATGAGAGAAATGACAGGTTTCTTATCTTGATAACTGAGGGACAAAGTTGGCTTTCCATATGAGTGTCCTACTGCCCTTCATGCTTGGACTGGCTTATATGCATCCCAGCTTACCATTAAACACAGACACCCTGAATGAAGGGACAGACTCATTTCTCATAGGCATTGACTAATATTTTACTGCTGCTTTAAGTTTTTTGAATTCCTAGTCTTTCTGTTAACACTTAGCTAAACCTGACAGTTCTAAACTTTCATAATTCAAATTGTTTTAAAATGAACTAACTGTTAGTTCGCATGCCATTTAAGAGACAGTATTTAAGGTATAAAAACAACTAGTTCTACTTAATTGACTTTAAAATTTTGTTAGGTATAGAAATTGTGTCATATTCCATTTTACTTTTTTACTTAAGTATTTTTAAGATTTAAAAATCTGGTGCAAGGCTTCCTAACAGTTACAAACAGACCTGTGGAAATTACTTGACCTTTATGGGTTGAACTATCATAAAGGGAAATATTTTTGAAAAATGAAGCATAAAAATATATCCAGCTCATTCCCTTACTTTCATTATCTTGATGATAAAAATTAGCTCTAATATGTCCAATTCCAAGCTTCTAAGGTACCTCTGAAGTTTAGATTTTAATAGAATTTGGAATGCAGTAATAAAACCCTATAGAAATATAAAATGCATAGAAATTAAAAAGAATTTTATTCAGATTTTTTAGTGGCCATGGCTGCATACCCCATTAACAAGATAGTGAAAAATGTCACCTGATCACTTTCTCAAAAAAAAACCCAAAAAACCCAACCCAAAGCCAAGTCCCTATTTCAAAATACTGACATTTTTGTTAATCTCTAAGCTGTTTCCATGATAAGGATGAATTATTCGTAATATGCAGCTTAGGAAAAAAAAAGCGCTATGGGTTATGAGAGTGTATTTGTTGCAACAGGGGCCCAAAGCGTCCGGTCCGCGGTGGTGTCCGGTGCAAGCGGAGCATTATGTATCGGGGCGGGTAGGGCCGGGGCCCTGCCGCCTCGCCTCGCCTCGCCTCGCCGGGGTGCGGCGAGGGTCTCCCCGGGAACCCACGCGGGCAGCGGTGCCCGTGCGTGGAAAGGACCGAAATGCTCTTACTTATTAGTGACATCCCGGTTCCGGGCGCGGCTGCGTCACCTCGCCGTGGCACTGCGCGCAGCGCGAGCAGCGACGGCGCCGGCGGGCCGCGACCTCGGCGCCCGGCAACGCCCGTTAACCGACGGGCCGCCGCCACGCGGGCAGCGCTCGCGGCGCTGACGTCACCGAGGGCGTCACCCGCGCCGTATTTAGCAGGGCAGCGGCGCGTCCGAAAAGCGCGGTGTGGCCGTGGCCGGAGCGCGGCGGCCGCGGGCCCGCGTGCGCGCGCGGGGCTCCGCCGCGCCTGAGGCGACAGCGGCGCGCGCGGGCCCCGGCGGGGGCGGGGGCGGGGCAGAGGCAGAGGCGGGGCGCCCCGCGCTGCCCGCGAACGTGGCCCGGGCGGCGGCGCGCGCGCCATGCCGGCGCCCGGGCGGCGGGCGGGGCTGGGCGGGGCGCGGCGGCGCGTGCGCGCTGTGCCGGCGGCCGGGCCGTACCCAGCATGCGGCGCGGCGCGCATGTGCAGTGCGGGGCGCAGGGGCTGCTAATTCCATTGTGGAGCGGACGCGGCGTTATTTTTAACTGGAGGCGGCGGCGGCGGGAGCCGTAAGTGCAGGCAGGGCCGGGGCCGCCCGTCGGCGCGGGCGGGGCGGCGGCGATGCGCCCGGGCGGCGGCAGCCGGGCCGCGCCGGGGGCCAGCCGCTGAGCGAGCGAGCGAGCGAGGAGGGCGAGCGGTGCGCGGCGGCGGCGGGCGGCGGCGGGTCCCGCAGCCCCTCTGGGCCGCGCCTCCTCCGCGGCCCGCCCTCTGCCTCCCTCCTTCCCTCCCGGGGGATGAAACTCGGCAGCGGCTTCCTCGGCGGCGGCAAGAGGGCGGCGGCCATGGAGCCCACCTTCCCCCCCGGCATGGTGATGTTCAACCACCGCCTGCCCCCGGTCACCAGCTTCACGCGGGCGGCCGCGCCCCCCGCGGCGGCCCAGCACCCCCCGCCGTGCGTGCTGCCTCCGGCCGCCGCCGCCGCTTCCTCCGCGGCGGCCGAGCCCCCGGCGCCGCCTCCCCCGCAGGACATGACTTTCAAGAAGGAGCCGGCGGGGGCTTTCCCCGCCGCGCCCTCCCCCTCGCAGCGCGGACCCTGGGGCTTCCTGCAGTCCCTGGTGAGCATCAAGCAGGAGAAGCCCAGCGAGCAGGAGGAGGAGGAGCCGCCGCCGCACCACCACTACGGGGGGCTCTTCGGGGCGGCGGGGGAGGAGAGGCCCCCGGGCCTCGGCGGCGAGGGAGCCGGCCAGAGCGTGATCCAGGACCTTAGCCTCCTCCACCACCTGCACCAGCATCCCCACCGCGATCTGCTCCTGAGCGGCAGAGGCGAGGGCGCCCCCGGGAGCTCCGGCGAGCCAAAGCACGATGCCCAGGTCAAGAAGGCAAAGAGGCCAAAGCCAGAAACTCAGGGAATCAAAGCCAAGCGGAAGCCGAGCGCTTCGTCCAAACCCCCCCTGGTGGGAGACGCAGAAGGTGCCATCGTGTCCCCAAGTCAGAAACCTCATGTCTGCGAACACTGCAGTGCTGCCTTCAGGAGCTCCTACCACTTGCGCAGACACGTGCTCATCCACACTGGGGAGAGGCCTTTCCAGTGCAGCCAGTGCAGCATGGGTTTCATCCAGAAGTACTTACTGCAGAGGCACGAGAAGATCCACAGTAGGGAGAAGCCTTTTGGCTGCGACCAGTGTAGTATGAAGTTCATCCAGAAGTACCACATGGAAAGACACAAGAGAACGCATAGCGGAGAAAAGCCATACAAATGTGACACTTGTCAGCAGTATTTTTCAAGGACTGATAGACTGTTGAAGCACAGAAGAACGTGTGGTGAAGCCATAGGTAAAGCAGGTGCAGGAGTGGAACCTGGATCGTCAAATCACAACATGGGTAGCCTGGCTGCGTTGTCTCAGGGAAATACAAGTTCCTCAAGGAGAAAAAGCAAAACAAAAAGTGTATCCACTGAAAACAAAGGAAATAAGTGTAGCAGTAAAGTAACTGAATCTCAAGTTACAAGTAATGTGGCCATGCCAAATTATGCAGTTGATGTTCCTATTGTGTCTTCCAGTGGTGGTCTTGTTGGCGCAGGCATAGAAGAACTTCAGAAAAAGGTGCCAAAACTGGTCTTTAAAAAAGGAAGCAGAAAACATGCAGACAAAAATTACCTTAATTTTGTATCACCACTGCCAGATATTTTGGGGCAAAAACCGTTGTCTGGGAAACAGAGTGGCTCTCTAGGCCTAGTGACCAATACCGGTGTGGAAAGTATTGGCCTTCTCCAAAGTACAGGTGGTAAACCAGGACAAATAAGTAGCAATTATGATGATGCCATGCAGTTTTCAAAGAAAAGAAGATACTTGCAAACTGCAAGCAGTAACAGTGCCTTTTCAGTTAACGTCGGACACATGACCTCCCAACAGTCCGTCATCCAGTCGGCAGGTGTTAGTGTTATGGATAATGAAGCTCCGTTATCTCTTATTGATTCAGCATCTTTAAATACTGAAATAAAGTCTTGCCATGACAAGTCTGGTATTCCTGATGAAGTCTTACAGAGCCTTTTGGACCAGTACTCTCACAAATCAGAAGGCCAGAAAGAAGATCCTTTCAGCATAACTGAACAACGTGTGGACTTGCACACCTCAGGAGAACATTCAGAGATGGTTCAGGAAGAAAACTTGAGTCCTAACTCGCAAACAGTTTCAAATGATAAGGCAAGCATGTTGCAAGAATACTCCAAATACCTCCAACAAGCTTTTGAAAGAACAACCAATAGCACTGGTTTTGCTTTTGGACCCAGTTTCCAGTTTGTTAGTTTGTCTTCGACTCTCCATAACCACACTCTGTTTCAAGACAAACAGATATACACTACGTCTCCACTTGAGTGTGGCTTCAGCCAATCCGTTACCTCAGTATTGCCAACTGCGTTGCCAAAACCTCCGTTTGGGATGTTGCTTGGATCTCAGCCAGGCTTTTATTTATCTGCTTTGGAGGCTACGCATCAGCAGTTGACTCCTTCTCAAGAGCTAGATGATCTCATTGATCCGCAGAAAAACTTGGAGACTTCATCTAACTACCAGTCTACATCTCAGAAACTGACTGGCCAGAAGGAACAGAAAAATTTGGAATCCTCAACGAGCTTTCAGATCCCGTCTCAGGAGTTAGCTAGCCAGATAGATCCTCAGAAGGACATAGAGCCTAGAGCAACCTACCAGATCGAGAACTTTGCACAAGCGTTTGGTTCTCAGTTTAAGTCGGGCAGCAGGGTGCCAATGACTTTTATCACTAACTCTAATGGAGAAGTGGACCACAGAGTAAGGACTTCAGTGTCAGATTTCTCAGGGTATACAAATATGATGTCTGATGTAAGTGAGCCATGTAGTACACGAGTAAAAACCCCAACCAGCCAGAGTTATAGGTAAGGTCCCAACTGTGACCAGGCTGTGGGGTCTTTTTTATGTAATTTTGTTTTACTTTGACAACACTGCCATTGGAATGTTTCTACACGGTCCTATTAAGAATAATGTAACATGCCCTTTCAATGCAACTTTTCATATTTAGTTTATTTTGTTAGTGTGATTTTTTTTTTTTTTTTTAGATCTGTTTATTATGGTTTTTAATCAAAAAATCAATAGATTAAAATAGTTTTTTTTGTTCAAGCGACAACGTTTAGCAATCAAATTTACATATATAGATTGTCAGGGAATAGCCCAAAAGTTTAAAATGCAAAAAAATAACTTTGTTCCTAGGATTAAGGTTTATTCTAATTGCTTTACTCTCAGGAAAGTGTAACGAAGCATGGGATTTCTATGCACCACTAGTGTATTGGAACTTCCAATCTACAGATAGTGACAAATATATTTCAGCTTTTTGAGGAAGGGATCTATGACATTTCAGTTTGCTGTCTTTTATATCTGGGCTGATCTGAAAGACTTTTGCTACCTAAATCTTGTTGCTTTTAAAGTACTCCTGTTCTTCCAGGTGATGCTCATTCCAGACAGGTGGAGCAGATGTTCAAGGATCTATAGTAAGAGCCCGGAACGGTAGCTTTAATAGAAACAATAATGTCCCTAGAACTCCTGTGTAAGACTGTAATTCCATAAAGAGATTCTGTTGACACAAACCATGAGAACAAAATGCGTATGTCTGGTTCATGTCATTAGAACCCCAGCTTGAAACTACAGTCATAATCTATATATGCTCTTGGGATACATTATTTATTATACATGGTTCAAAAGAAATTGGTCTCTTGCTCTTCCCCTTTCCACATTCTTTTAGTGTATAAGGTCCCCTTGCTTTTGTTGTTCTCCCAATTCCTCTCCTTGGTTTGTGTTCTTTTTCTTAATTTACACCTTTTCTTCCCTTTCTTCCCTCCTGCCTCTCTCACCCTGATGTAATAGCTAGAATTTAAAAAGATTTACATTCCAGAAAGTGTGTACCTTGCTATGTGCTTTCTGATGTCTTATGGCATCAGATAATGAACAATAACCACCCACTTATTTTAGAATTCTGTTGAGGTTTCCATGTACAATAAGAAATAATATACTCCCAACTGTACATACCAAGGCCCTGATCCTGCGTCAGGATCAGCTAACGTGGACCCCTGTGCCCAGCAGTGTGCCAGTGATTTCACTGGAGCTCTTTACGGATATGGGGGTCTGCAGCAGTTTATCATTGCAGGCTCAGGGCCTAAGGCTGCAATTCCATCAAAGGCTTCTGGTGATGACATCAACTACAAAAGGAGAACTTGAGTGGCTTGTTAATATCAACAGAACTTTTCATTGGAATTATTGCCTTACTTTATGTATATTTTGTGGTACATTATTTATTATATGTGAATCCTGATTAATGCCTGTGGAGCCACGGAAACCTGCTAGAAATACTAGTGGCCATTCAAAGCTGCTGAAAGGCAGTGGCACTGCTCTAAACCACTTTTTGCAAATGTATTTTTTGATTAGTTTTTTAATGTAATTTTGGTGATGTTTATGCTGATGGTTTTTTATGTACTCTTGGTGATGTTTCAGTCTTATGTACTTTTCTGGTGTCAGGAAAGTACCAGTGGTTGTTTGCAGTCTTATTGTGTAATCAGCCTATTACAGGCTTCCATGTATAATAAAGTTATTAACATTGTGCAAGTGTAAAACACTTCTGTTATGAAAGTGGTATTCTGAAAACTATGAATTATTAAATGAATTGTTACAGAAATCCTGGGTAATTTCTCCCGTTGTCCCTCACCACTAAAAATTCATACCCAAGCCCATTGTAACCTCTTTTACCAGGTGAACTATCGTTTTATTTTCTTACTAATCTAGAGTTTGTTCTCATAGAATCCATGTAACTCCATTAACTTTTTCTTTATACTTGATTATGTATTTCACCCTATTTCAGTTTAAATAAGTGAACAACAACTGTTCTCTAAACACAGAACCCAGTCTGTTATCAGGGATTGGACTAGTCCATAACCACTGTGTTGGCTTTTTCAGTATCTTTTCTTTTGTTTTGCAGAGGTTATAGTTTACTTTCTTTATATTGTGTGTAGTAGAAGTTGCATATGTATTGTTCTGGCTGTTTGCTTTAACTTAATACTAATAAAACCCATTATTCACAAAATCATAAAGATATCACTTCTCTTATCCAGTCCCACTTTTGAGAACCTATTAAGAGAATATTATGAGATTAAATTTTGAAAAGTAGTAGTATAACTTACTGGCATGTTTTCAGTTTGTTTTCTTCCTTCAAGTTCTTTTTGGGTCAGAAAATCCGAATGCACTATTTTAGAAGTGTTGGGGCTAACTCATATCTTTAGCTTCCAAGGAAAAAAATAACAAATTTCCTTCAGTCGAACTGTTCATACAACCTCATCTTTTTAAATCTGTGTCTTTTTATATATGATTTTGGATAAAATTATATAAATCTCATATTGTTAATTTCAAAGGCATTCTGTAATTGTTGAAAATCCGGAATGACACATATATAACACAATTTTGTTCGAAGTAAAGATTTTAGAAAGTAATCTATTTGTTTTTATTTTTCGACGTAACTTTTGCATTGTAAGGAAACCCTAGTAAAAATAGTATTACCGCAAAACCTTTACGTAAAGACATGTTTAGATAATGTGAACATACTTGGGGATTTGCTTGATACATTTTTTCTTTAATTTTGTGTGTGAATAGAAGAGCAGTAGTGCTAAAAGCCTTAAAACAGTTGAAAATAGTGTTGAAGAATGGAAGATGGTAATTTGAATCGGGTAATGACATGGACAAGTGAAAAGTCATTGACATGCTGAAAAGCAATGCGGTATGATAAATACGGATGAAAACCCTCCAAGGTAAATATGAAATATACATGTTAAATGTTTAATATTCAGAAAATTGTGAGGAATCATTTTCGATGATGAGGGGCAAATTATTGGAATTCTGTATGTTCTCTCCAGAAATAAGCAGTTGTTCAAAAATGTTTCCAAACAGAACACAACTAGATTTCTGCCTAATTTAATATGGAATTCAAATTTATTTTTTTTCAGTTAATGAAGCTTAAGAATATGGTAAAATGCATAGAAAACGGGATATGGTTTTATCTGCTAGCTACTAGAAAGAACTACATGTATATTGAGAAGTAATAACCCACTTGAACTAAAGATTTATTTAGGGATGTGACAGTGAGAGGAAGGAAGAGGAAAGCAAAATGGGTCTTGTTTATTTTTTCACTTCAGCTTCTGGTTTATTTTATTTTATTTTTTTAAGAATCATGAGAGGGGAATCATAACCTCTTTCCTACCACTAATGTGTGGATTGTAAAGGAGAAATGCTACACATGATAATAGGAAATTGTACATAAAGTGTTGTGCTTCTTACTGTGGTAGCTCACATAACGTTTTGCTTTGGGAGAATTGCATTAGGATGTGTGTCTGTATGCCCCCAGGCCCTGAAAGTGCACGTCCAACCTGCCTGCAGATGATCTAGAAGAACGCAGCTGAACTTGGTAGTAACTCCTGAACTAGGCGAACTGGACACCAAGCTGTGGGCAGCGGGTGAGACTTTTAGAGTAGGAAACTTGTGGAAAGGGAATGAAAAAAATGTGAAAATATGATGGTGTGAAGGGAGATCAAATTTTCAGGTTTATGAACTGCTGATGGAAAAAAAGCTGCCTGATATCTCCTGGAAACCTTGAGAAGATACATGTAAGAAGACGCAAGTTACTGCAGTATTCTCACTTTTTTTTAATCATATGTCTGGATGGAGTCAGGATACTTTAAAATGAAAGGATCCTGTCTTCACCTCCCCCCCCCCCCCTCCGATTTTGCCAGCTATTAACCATCTAGGTAGGAATTTTCCAGGCTTAGTCTGTTGCAGACTCCACGCTCTATTTTTCTCTGGAAAAATTCTGCAAAAATTGCTCATGTATTCCCTAAAATAAGATTAAGGAGGAAAATTGTCATGTTCTGCTGGCCTTTTCATTCCATGCCCCTTAAAAACAAAATAAAATGTTTTTTTGGAAAACCAGCAGTATCCTATAGTGAAGCTAGGACTTTAACTAGGTGGTTGGGTGTCTGTGGTTGCATCATTGGCTGTTCTTGAAAATCTGATCATTTTAGTCAAGAGTTTTTGAAAATGCATTTGCGTTCTGAGACTTGAATGTTCAATGGCTGTATCTTCTAATGGTGACCCATCCAGGATAACAGACAGTTTCTTTTATGTGACCCCTCTGGGTGTTGCATGTTTTTGCAGAAGAGAATTTGATTTTTGGCTTCTTCTATAAATTAGAGTCTTCACTTTTTGTATTCTTCTAACATGACTGTTGTGCAATGTTTTTATTTGTGCGAGCACTTAAAGTATTGCATGGTATTTTGCACAGCATTTCTCTGTGCTTCATTTGAAGCACAGCACATGCACTGTTTACTGAATGAACAGCTATGAGGCATAGGTATGCTTTGTTATCCATGTTCAAAACATTTCTTGTATCCCTTTTTTATTCGCAGTTTAAACCCAGATTTCTTTCATCATTTTTTGCTTCCTCACAGACAGTAGCACCTGGCTATGTCTGGCATAAAAGAGAATAAATTCATTTTTTAATATCCCCATACTGATATTCTTATGGTTTTTAGCAACACTAATGCTAAAATCTTACTCTAGTTTTGGATGGCTGGTTTCAGTTTGATGCCTGTGACGTGGAGAGATAGGTAGTGGAATTTCATCTCTTTGACGTTGATTGGAGTTGAGTTCCTGGTGTAAGACCCCTGCTGTTTCAAACTGTGTGTCTGTGTAAAAAGAAACTGAAGAATAGTTTCTAGCTTAGGAAATGTGGACTAGCCGATTGTCTAGAATCACATAGAAGCTTTGGGGCCGAGTCGTAGGGGGAAGTGAATTCTCTAAGGTGACATTCAGCAGGCTGAATCACTAGTTTGCCTTTTTCCTTCTGCTGTTCACTGTAAATGCGGCATCTGCAACAAGTGAAGCCAGGTTTTGCAGATAGCAGACATTAAGTACAGTCCCACTTCACTGTCTGAGTGTTGTCATCCTATTTGTTGCAGATATAAACAGCAAGGCAGTGGTGCTTGGAAAAAATAGTATGTCATCATGTAATCAGTCTGTCATAATGCACATACAAGATGGGGTCAGTTGAGGATTAAAAGGAAGATTTAGTTCTGACTAAACTTTAATGCTTAATTTATAATGTTTATAGTTAGAATAATGCAAATTTTTGTATATAGCGTATTACTAAATTTTTGTCTTTCTACTTTTTATTTAAAACCAAAATCTGTCCTAAGTAATGTAACACTAGAAAGCTGCCTGTGTACTTAGTAACTTGGTCATAAATTTGATTAAATATTATCTAGCCAGATTCAAAATGAAGAAAGAATGAAGAAATAAATTAAGTGTGTATCTCTCTGATTATTTTAATAGACTCTGTCTTACATTAACATATATTTTAAATAGTCTCTTATTTAATACCACAAATTTCAAAACATTGTGAACTACTGTGGTATATAATGATTATCAGGAAGGAATTGCAGTGAGTGTCAGTTATTTTATAGTAGTGCATGTGCCGCCTCTGATGCTAAAACTTGCTTTATCTAAAAGTAGGCTATTACTGTTTGGAATTTTCCCTTGTTCTTGGTCACTAGGAACCTTTAATTTATACTGTTGGCAGAAGAGAGCTCATTCAGATATTCCTCAAAGGCCAGAAGACTGGTTATTTTTAATCCCCCAAATTCCCCTTACGGTGTGCTTCTTGGTTTGCTTGTGCTCTGTTCCCAGTGGATAGGAGGTTAGGATTGTGACTGGGACATGTGTGGAGGTTGGCATATGGCTGGAAATTATATTGGTGACGGTAAGGATACTTCAATCTGCTCAAAGATTCTGAATATTTTTTCTCAGGGGAAACAAATCTCAAAGTGCTCTCAGATTCTGAGATGAGTGCAAATCAAAACAAACTCAGACCTTTGTTGAAGATTAGAATTTACAAAGAAATCCATGTACAACTCCTCGAGCGATAAAGTTGTGAATCAATTTGCTTTCCTATAATGGGAAAATATATAGAAATGTAATAAAACATCTTGTGTATTCTGCTGAGGTGCCTTGAAGTAGGACATGCAAGGTATGCCTGTGGATCCTCTTATCTATTAAATAAAAATGCATCTCTAGAAGGAAACGTGGATTAATTTAAAAGGAAGTTCTAAGACTGAGAAGGAATAGTGTATGCATTTGAAGAGGGCAATTATATGGTGTAAGGTAACTATCTACTTGGAATTTGGCCAGGTTGATGATAACACATTTACCTGTAGGAGTTCATGGCCCCATGGCTTTAGTGGCAATAGGCAGTCCTGCAATCTTGGAAAGAGAAAACACAGCCTTCCTCATTCAGCTGGACTATGGTCAATAATGGTTTGGAAATATGACACTTCTGGCACAACAAGTTCCATTTCTTAGAACACATACTTTTTCTTTGAAGACCTCCCATTTCCTAGTGTCGATTCACTTTGTGAAAATGAAATACAGAAATCTGTGCCAAAATTCTGCTATCTGAATTCTGGACAACTTTACTACAGAGGATTATTCAACTATAATCAATGGAGGAGTGTCAGTAAAAATATTCAAGCTGTTTACCTTAAGAAACTTGTCAGCCTTAGTAAGCTTGGTCAAATTATAGCATAAAGCAGTTCATGTACTTAGTCCATCAAACCCTATAATGAGACGTGTAGACTTCACTTGGTGGTTTTAGTGTAGCATTAAATCTGTATGAAATGTTTAAATGACGGAAAAGTGTTTTTCATGAGCAGTCTTAGTTAAAACTTCTTTCCACGTTTACTTTTATAATAGTCTTGGGAGATGAGGATTAAATCAATTACTCATCTCTGGAGGAGTTGGAACCTCTGGTTTTATAAGAGGTTGTAATCAATTTCAGTGTAGATATGTTAAATTTTAATTTGTGGAGTCTGGAGATGCACTCTAGAGTAAAAGTAGTTTCATATTTTATTTTACTTGGCTCCAGAAATCATTCTCTGACTGATGTCTTCATAGTGGATGGCAAACTGAATAGACTGTTGATAACTAAAATCATCAGCTTTACTATTTTTAACACCATATTCTGATGCTTACGTGTTTTGTTCTTCTCACAATGAAGCTAAATGAAAACCTCTGAGAAAGAGTTCCTTCTAATGTAGCATAATGAAGTCTTTAAATGGGTACAGTTGTAGGTCATCATGAATAGGAATGCAGTGACCTTTGTCTTGACAATGAAGCTGGCACAAGCTTCTCAAAGAGCTGTTTTTTTTTTTTAAATATATTTCTCAGCCAGAAAGGACACAAATAAAACGGAGGATCCCTATTTGCTCATCAATGAGCAAAACCAAAAGATTAGAAAATGTATTGTAAATAGTCAGCTTGCAAAATCTAGAAATAACAGAGGTTTTTTCTCTAAATATAAATATTGTTACAGGAATAATCTTCCTTCTGTGGCAAGAAGGCAGAGAAAGAGGGGAAGTAGAGGGACTGCGCAACTGGTAAGATGTCTGCTGATATCTTAAGATGCTCTGTAATGACCTGTTCTGAATTTGGGTACACAACAATGAGGCATTCAAAATAGCAGTATTTTCTTAAAATTTAGAGTCCAGAAAAATCACAGTTCTTTATTTGTTTTCCATTTACTTTTATGCACTATGTTGAAGTAGAGGGAGACTCAAATTTCTCGGTGGACTGTATTAAATAAGTAAAGAATTTTGCAGAAGGCACATAAATGTTGTGGCTGTTTCCTGTCGAGCAGGCCCTTTTGCTCCATCCAACTTCAGTAGTGGTTTTCAAGTTGCAGTGCTCAGCAATTTCCTTTAACAATAGAGACTCATCTGTCATTCTTAAGTAATGGCACAACCTACTAGTTTAGGGCTCTCTCAAGGTTCCAGCAATGTCAATCTGAATTTTGCTCTCTCCGGTAGAGGAGAGGCCTGTGTAGGAGGACAACAAACTCAAAAGTGAGAAGTGAAGATAATGAATGGAGATTTGTTTTTCAATGAGAGAGAAATCATATCAATAGGACTGGTTCCATATGATCATGTAATAATATATTTTTTATCCTATAAAAGATCAAAAATAGGTTGTTAGACCCTTTCTTTTAGCCAAAGACCTAACCATATGTCCATTTGAAGAGCAGGTTATTTCCCTGGCGATGATGGATGCTACTCCTATAAAGCCACAGCCGGGGTGAGTAGCTGAATCAGGTGCTTTGATTGAGAGTGTGCCTCATTTAGAGCATGCTTCGTCTGAAGGAATTCTCTGCTGTTAAAAAATATACTAAGTTTAGAGTATGCACATGTTATTCAGACCTAAGTAAACTAAACAGGTGAAACAGCATTTACCATTTAACATTCAAAGTCTTTAAAACATGTTTCAGGAAAACAATATGCTAATACCATAAAGAATATATCTTGTGGATCATGAGAAGTGACTTTAACATGCGAAGTCAAAAGATATGTGGAACAGTGCATTAATTGTTTTTTAGAAAGATTCAGGTAACTTGTTTTCTTCTACAAATGAGAAGACTTAACCGTAAAGTTTATTTTATGAGATAGGACCTGACTAATTTGATATGAGAAGCTTTTATTTTTGCGACTTCATGTTAAATTCTCTGGGGGTTAAAAAGTGGAAATTTTTTATTTTTCCTAGGGGAAGAACTATGCTAAGGAGTGCGAGGTAAATTCTTAGTGAAGAGCAGGTGCTATGCAGTTTCTGCACTTGCTGGCAAAGTTATGGTAAACGAATGATTTCTGTTTTTCTGTCTTAACATACTAATATGAAACAAAACCTGCAAACTGCCATGCCTTGACAGCTTTGATCGCTGGTCAATGCCAAACAGGAATGCCAGGTTTTCTGCTGAGGAGACACACTATTTGTTTATAGGATGTAGTACAGTGGGGGCTCTGAATGTGCATTGTTTAGTGGAACAAATGGGCTAGACAATTCAAGATATTGCTAGGAATCCTATAACTATGCAGTGTTAAATAGTTAAATATCATTTGAGATTTCTAGTTGGGATACATCAGTCTGTTTTAAATTGCAGGCAGTTTCCATGACAAATCTTCTTAGCCTTTTATTAAAGAAGAAAAAACAATTAAAGCATTTTGAAATAAAATACTGTTTAGTTCTTTATATTTTATTAACTTTCCTTCTTTCCTTTCCTGTTAACTGTGGAAGGTTGCCGTAAGGAAACATCTATCTAACAATGTTTTATATGATTTAGGAGATGGTAATTGCTTTTTTCCTCTTCTCCTTGAAAAAGTTAAATAGGCTGACTTGAAATTGCTCTTGTTCAGAGCTCATGCAGAAGAAAAGAAAAAAGCAAACCAGAGAGAATGCAGCTTCTGTTTTTGGTTCAGACTTTAACTTGAAATCTTGCTGCTGGAGAAAGGCAGGCACAAAGCATTATCTTATCAGTCTGTTGATAAGTTGTAACAGTGTTGGGCTGTTTAAGGCATTGCTGTTAGCTGTTGTTCTGGTCACGGGCTCAGTTGTTGCAAAAGATTCAGTCTTGACTGGTTGAGCCAGATTTTTTTTTTGAAACAGAAAGCGAAAAATGATTAAAAAGGATGGGGATTAAAAATGTATACAGGGCATGGATGACTGCAGGAGCATGAGTTTTATATTCCAGATGTTTTTGAAGGCATAACCAAAGCTGGCTGTTATGGCAATGTAATTTGGGTCCACTCTTGCTTGGCTGCGTCTGGTCTGGCCGTTTCTCGGGATCAGGGCAGTAATACTTAATGATGTTGCCGTGAATCCTGGGATTCCAGGTGGTGGTGGGGTTATCAGTTACGTTAGGAAGTTTCAGACCATTCAGACACCTATAAGAGCACTAGTTTTAAGTAATGGCTTCTGACTGAGCTCAGCATTTTTCTGGCATACCAGCTATAGGCTTTTTGTTTCTATGTTCTGCACTTCTTATGTTTGTTAGACTTGATTTCATCACAGTCCTTGGGTTTTATCAGTGGATGTTGTTTGGACTAACTCAGTATTTCCATCTTCAGCTTTTCTTGCTTCTATAAACAGTAAGTCTTTGTGTGTTGGTTTACGCTTGCAGATATATTTTTCATGCTTTTAAAGATCCTCTTCAGTGCATATTGTGTGCGTACTTAGTTTGTCAAGTATATATAATGTAAATGCAGTGAAGATTGATGTGAAAATCCCTTGTCCTCTGAGACGTTGCAATGGAAACATGTTGCCTTTTTTTAGAGGGTAGGTACTGGACTAGTGTTTCACTAAAATGTTAGAGGATACTATCCTCTTTGTTGTGATGAGATGCAAAGCCAAATTATTGCTGAACACTGTAATTATCGATTTTATGGAACTTTTTGCTCTAGTAAAGTAGAATGCCAGAGCCATCCCTTTGATTCATGTGTGTCATTCATTACTGAGTCCAAAGAATTTGCCAAAAAATATTTAACAGCTATCCTTTATGGCTTCAAATCTTAATCTTGATATTCTTATATAGCCTTTTGTTAGTGGTTTTCCTGTTTTTTTAAGAAAGCATACCGAGAAAACGGACAAAATGCCAAATGGAGGAATTTCTGTTGATGTTCAGCAGCAGGTTTGAAGCCCTCAGATGACAAGGACTCTTGTCACCTGAGCTAAAAGAGTAACTGATGGTAGTAGTTGGTTGTCAGCCTCTGTGGATCACCACTAGCAGGGAAAACATCTGTTGTTTCCACAGGTAGATGCTGACATCTTAAAAATTGTGTACTTGGTTATTTTGATTTTTGATTGCAGACCAGGAAGCAGTAACTCTATCAGATAGACTATTACTTGTTATCTCAGACTTGACCCTTGTTCCGTCTACTTTTTTCCAATCCTGCTTCTCTTAGTGCAGTTCTTAACTCAGTAAGCAAATACTGCAGTCATCTCACTTGGGTCTCCCTGCTAGACAAGTCTTTGCCTTTTTTCTCTCTTGGCTCCCACTCTTTTAATCCCAACTTCTGTTATATGTTCCCTTCTTCTCCGGTCCAAATTTTGTTGTTTCTATTCCTGCTTTCCTTGCCTGACCAGTTTCTGCATCGAGCTGCAAGTTTTGCTCTTCCCCTCTGTTTCAGTTTCAGCAGGCTCCTTGTCCTTATGTGCTGCTTCCTTTTGTCTGTGCGTGGACTGTATTTCTTCTGCCCCGGAGTCAGATGGTTGGTACCTGGTTGCAGCCTGGGTGTCTCTTCAGAGTCGCAGCGAGCACGAGAGACAGTCCCTGCTCTCACACCAGAGTTTAACTGTCTTCAGGGAGTCCAGCTGGCCCAGGGCCGCTTGTTCCCCCCTCCACATCATCCTCTTGCTTGAGCCAGGCCAAGGGCTAATACAGCTGCCTAACGAACTAGGGAAGGAGGGATTTTTTTTGCTTTGTTTTTTGTTTTTTTAAATGAAAGTTGTGCATTGTTTTCTTTTCCCCTCTCTCTGTTCATCAGGTAGCTTCATCAGTGCTTGCGAAAGCATCCCTGAGAGATAGGTGGGGATGGAAGTGGTCGGGAAGAATGGAGCTGGCAAGGCCAGCTTCGGTTGCGTTCCCTGCGTGTGAATCTGTGGCCCTGAGTTTGATGCTTGCTGCTGACATGGTATGGAGCTGTTGTAACTGGCCTTTACAGGGATAGCTTGGTTTTACCCCTCCTGCCATGGGCAGGAAGGGCATATTGTAGCATACCAGAGGAACAGGGCAAGCTACAGTTTTTAAGAAGTCTAGTGTGGTTTTATTTGGATAGATTTTCTTGAGAATAAGAAGCAGTGTGCCCTGACACAGAGGATACTTTCCTGCTGAGATTCAAGTGTCTCTGGGAGTGCCAGAGCTTTTCAAAGAAAAAAAATTTTTTTTTTTTTTGCATGGTTAAGACAATGTATTTTTCCTTAGCATTCTTAGAAGCGAGGAAGGCTTCTGGCTAAACACTGTATGTATTAATATGCTCATGCATGTATGCACAGGAAGAATTGGACTGTGTCAAATATGGTTGATGAAAATGTCAGCCTGAATGATTAGCTTTGTAGTCGCAAGTTACTGACAACAAGATTTTGAATGGTTTTGGGGTAACATTTTAGTAGGCAAACTATGTGCTATTAACTATAATGTAGTATATCAGTTTAAATAGTATTAAAGACAGTGAAGATGAACTGGAGTTTTTACAGCTCCCATTGAAGCATCAGGAATTGCATTGCCTCAGGCAAGTTATGTGACCAGATACACTATATAGTTTATCTGGTGTTGCAAGTTCTATACTCCTATAGATGAGCTATTGCTACAAATTATCCATTTATAATACAATAATCCATCAGATATGTACTCCTTTTGAAGGTTATTTAATAGAATGAGCAGCAGTATAAGCAAGTTGTATAGCTACGTTATATAGAAGTCCTAGAGGGATGTGACTTGCTGGTTCTGTTGCCCATACAAAACCATTTCTTTCATTTACAAGGGAGAATTTTAGCAGGATATTTAATTCTAACAAACATTTGACTTTTCTAAATGTCTGTATATAAATACCTTATATATTATATTAATTCCTCCCCCCTCTTTTTTTTTTTTTTAATGGATGACATATAGAAAAGGCGCCTTCCCCTTGTAGTAGTACTTGCAGCCAGAAATTAGTTTGGGTTTGCATGGTAAATTGATAGTATTGCATAGATGCACAAACTGCAGGGAATATTGAACAATAGCTTTGAGAACTCTAACTGTAATTGCCCAGATAATGATTTAAATATTAGCCCAGTCTTTCCTCCCTCAAGAAAGAAGAATATTAATATCAATTGCATTTAAAATGTATTTTTATATCATTTTAATAAAACTTCCACAAACTGTTATATTGATTTAAACCAGCTGTTGTTTAGCTTATGTTGAAGAGTAATCTATTTTAAGCTAAATGGGAGTAACCTTCTCATATTGCAAACTTATCATAGAAAGACTTTACAAGTTCAGTTTGATTTAAAATTTTATCATAAGCTAAGGCAGCGCATCTTATACAATAACATTTTATACATTTTGCAGTCTATCTTAAGCATTGTCTTATTGAATCTGGGGCAGAGCGCAATTACTGCAGGTAAGTTTGGTAGGAAATGATACTATCTTTTATTCCACCTTTTTCATGATGAAATAAAAAGTTTATGGTAATAGTGTGAGGGTTTTTTATTTAGGCTTTTGTACAGTTAGTGGTCTTGTATTCTGAGGCTACAGTTTGAATACTTTAAGCTGGTGCTATTACTGAAAGAAGCAAGCTTACCTTCTGCTGTCCTTGGTTGCTTATTCTCTCCAGCAAAAAAAAAGGCTTATTTTTCATGTAAATCAGTCTCCTCATCCAATTCCTTGTGGTCTATCCAAATACTTATCCTGGCACATGTGGGGGAGGCAGTGAATGTGGCATGGCTACTGCTTTTTTTGTGACAAGGCTGATTTAAAATGCTCATCAGCACGTTTTTCCATTTTTGTTCATTATTTTAATTGCTGATAGTTTCTTTTCTTTTGTTGTACTCTGCCTAGAACTTCAGGCCAGGAGGTCAAGCCTGCTGACATATTTCTATGCCTTGAGAACTGAGTTGCCTCTCTGGTCCGTGCATTCATCTCCTTCCACGTCATGCCATTAATACTCTCTGTGATGTACTCACTTTAAAAGCAGTATTTATGGTTTGAGATTCTCTCTTCCAGAACATAAATTGGAATAATTTCATATATACATGAGATCAATGCAAGTAACATAAACAGATATATACATTGTCCATGGTATGTTTGGAAATGATTATTTCAGTTATAATGCCTATCCTTTCTAACTGATTATGCTGTCTTTTCCCTAAATTTATATAAATATAAAGAAAAGGCAGAGAATTTCATTTGCAGTTGATCTTTGAAAATTGAATATCACTTCCTGATTTATGCACAGATTTTTCACTCTGTGCATATAGGAGAAATCCTGTGCTATACGCATTTATAATGAATAGACATTTCTTTGCATATTTACATGTTATTCAAATAAAGAATGCTGTGAGTTCTTATAAAAACAGTGCAATTTAAGTCCATAATTTATACTCCTAATCTGTTGTATATACATGCTAGGAATATGGCTATGATCATGTTGTCTTAATGACTGCATTGTTACTTATCTGAATAACGGCTGAAACCTTGAAATATTGGACTAAAGATCCATCGATTGAGAACATGCACAATTATGACAGGTCAAAAGGAGGGAAATTAACATACTTTCTCCTAGTTGCCTCAATTATTGCATTGAATTCTGGTATTCTTGCTGTGAGAATTTCTACAAATATGAGAAACCTGAACTTTCTAATTCTTTGAGAGTACAACAGTTGAATTTTATTTATACACTAAATTGATACAAGTTACAGAAGAAAAACAGATCAAGAGCCAGATTGTCTGTAAGTGGGCAGCTTTCTCAATTCCAGTAGAAGCACTTGCGACCATAGTTAGGACAACTGTTTATTTTTCACATCAGCAACTTAATGGATTCTTAAGGAAGAGGATTTCTAAAGGTAATTACGTTTATAGAAGTAGCAACATTGGTAAAAAAAACAACAAATTCTTACGGGTGCATGTTCTTGTGATCTCATTGGACTTGTTATATCTCCAGAAGACCATCTGATTGGTGTCTGATCCTGCAAATCCTGTTAGGTGAATGCATAAATATTTTCAGTACTGGGCCTTCATTACTGGAAAGCTTTTTATAGTCTTGTACCTTTAAAATGCCAATAGGTTGTATAAGAGTTAAAGGATAGTGAATGAATAAATAGCGCCCCTAAATCCAAAACCAAACTTAATCCCGCAGTTTTTTCTTTCTCAAAATTCTGATTTCCTTCACAAGACTTGATTAATGAGCTTAAGTTTTCAGTTTGATTTTTCTGATCATCTCACATTAATGTAGCACTGCAATATTTAGGACTGCAAATATAGCTTTATTTAAATGAAACAGCTTTCAGTGAAATTACATTGCCTTTCTAATATTAAACATTTTGAGATTTATATTTGGGGACTGGAACACTGAAGGTCTCTAACTCTGATGTTATAAATATGAATGTTTCTGCTGGGTAATATTTATACTTTTTCTTATTTTCTAAAAGGCAATACTATTTCTTAGATACTCATAGTGAAGAGTTGAATATCCTTTTCTTTGTATGAAAGTATAACAGTCTTTCTCTGACTGATTGTGCAGTCATGACATAGCTGAGGTGAAGATCCAACTTCAAACATTGCAAGATAAATCATTTCCACATTCTTGCTTAAATGGCTATTTTAGTGTAGAGAAGCACATTTTCTGTTGAGTGGTAATGCCACTGTCTCCTTGACCCAAGGTCTGAACAATTTTGAGCAAAGTAGGTTTGGTAGTTAGTGTAAGAAAGAGTTTTGTAAGTAAAACAGGTGCCCCGAAGAATTTTTGAAATTTCTCTACCTCATAGGATTGCTCAGTGAGAAAAGCATTGTTTAAATGAAGTGTGTTTTATACGAGGTATTAACTGGCATATGTTCTTGTCATCCTTTCTTACTTGTAGAAAGTGGGGGGGGGGAAGGCTGGGCTCACGGCTCTGTGCAAGCTCGTGTACGGGGCTTGGGAGAAGGGAACGTGTTTCTCAGCTCGTCGTTTTGCCCAGCTGCTTTGCTCCTGTTTACAGCAATGAGATCTATTAGCATGAGGCATCCTTTTTTGCAAAAAGGGGAGGAAGTTTCCTACTTCATGCATTTAACATTGCTTAATGGAGACAAGACTGTAGTTTTATTCTGATTTTGCTGTTTGAGGACAGCCTATCAATTTACTTATGAGCAACAAAGCTATGGAATTATGTTTGTGGTCTTAACAGCTAAATATCTAGAATTTCCTCAACCAGCAATGCTAGTTAAACTTCAGTAGCTTTACTGTCACTAGGAATATAATGGAATTAACTAAAATCATACACATTGTCTGAATTCAAGCAGCAGTTTCAGTGAATGGTTATGAAATACCATCGCACTGCTTGCTCTTTCAAGGAAATGGAAAAAACATCTGACATAAAGGCATCTGAAATGAAGCACTTGATTATTATCATATACCAAGAATACACCTGCTGGAAATATTGCTGTTAGTGATAGTGTTAAAACATAGACATATTTAGTCTGGAGGGTTGAAAAGTGTATGGATTAAAGCTGAAAAGAATGAATGAAAAATGAGTTTTTCTGAGAAATAAACTAATGTGCTTCAAATTGTAGTGGAATCTTGCAATAGGTGTTTTAGTAGTGTGCATAATAAATGTGAGATTATTATTTACTAATATAAAAAATAATATCAGCAATAATGAGGATGTGTAACAACAGTCCAGCAGCATTTTCTGGATGAGGGTACCACAGGAAAAACTATTATTACTCTACAATTTGCAAAGTATTGTTCATACATTTTCTCTTTCTTTCTCGCTTCTTTAAAAGCTGCCTCTCTATGAGCTACTTCTATGTCCTTTTATGTTGGTGTATTATAGAGTAGATTTTCAAAGCTACTCATGGAAGATTTAGCTACATAAAAAGCATTTCTTAAATAAGAAATTCCCTGCTGGCTTTGCTGGAGCACCGAAAGGAATCAAACTTCTCTGGATGTGGCAAATAGCTATGTGGCAGGGCATCAGGAAGCATAAAGATGCAAAAATGGTGTAATGAATCCTAAAGAGAAGCTGAAAATTAAAACCAGTCTGGTGAATATTTGGTGTAATAAACATCTCTAAGGATGGCTTTAAAGTAACTATAGAAAAGTCACTCAAGCCCTTGCTTCCCTTCCCATTCCTCTTAGTCTCAGACATACACAAATTAGATTTCTGAGAGTGAGAAAACAATATTTTTTCCCTTTGGAAATCTACTCAATGATGCTTGCTTAGCTGTTTCATAATTTTGTTCTTTTTTTTCTTTCCTTGAATTAAAAGCATTTACAAAGCATCTACAGTTGTATGAAACCTGAAGAAAAATAAATTATAAGGTAATTTTTTGGGCACAGAATGCTAGATGCAGAGGATATATACTGATCATATAAAGCTAAGGTGACAGTATAAGATTGTTACAATTGAAGATAAATGTATATTCATGTATTCTGCCTACTAATTTAGGTAAATTTCTGCTGGTGCCAGTATTTCCCATTTCCTTCCAACCTTAAAATGTTCTCTGTAGAGTGGAAGACAAAGCAAGGCTGCTTTGTGCTTAAAATAAGATTTTTGTACTTCATTGATTCTAATAGAAATAGATTTAATTAAAAGATGGTGTTGGTTTCCATGGTTTTAGATGTCTGGAAGGTGTTTTCCAAAGCATCTGATCTTTTGGCTGCTGTTTAAGTTAAACAGGTTGAAAATAATTTTGAGTTAAAAAAGAGCTAAAAGCAGGTTGTATAAGAGGAAGAATTTACAGTTCTTGATGTTGGTGACTGCAGGTCAGTTGCACCAAAACAGATTTTTGTAGATTTCTTCAATGTGAGAAAATGCAATAAAGGAATAACTAATCTTTCACAGAGCATTTCTGAATATAAAAAGTATATTTAGTAATTTAATGTTAAATTTAAAAAAATTCTTTTTAATTCATAGTTCCTTTCACCATTTTTTAGAAGGCAAAAAAAGTCTTTGAAGCAAGTCCTTAAAGCATAAATTATCATGGATTAAGTTCAGTATAACATGGAAGCAACATGGTCTCAAATGGGAGTAGAAGGGAGGTTACTTGGTTCTTAAGTACTTGGTGCAATCAAAATATTTGTTTTCTGTTGAAATTTTTCTTACTATTATTCAAGCTTTTGATCTCTTTCCAGAGAAGATCAAGATTTGCAAAAGGCAAACGAGAGCCTAAATATTTAGTAAAATTTATGGTATTTAAAGGAACAAAGAATAGAACCTTTATTAGTTGGATATTAGCTTTAAATAGAACCATGATTAGCGGGGCTGTTATTTGATACCTTTGACATCTAGAAGAATCTCTGAAAATATTTTTTAACACTTGCCACATACTCTACAAATCTTTTTTGCAGATTTAATACCAATTTAATATATGTGTAGTAACTGGTTTTCAAACATAGAATTTGCGTTTCCTCATTCTTCCTCTGTTTAACCTCTTGCTTTCTGCTTCCTTCCTGCTTCCCTCCAGTGTGCCCTTTTCTCTCCCTGAATCATCATCTGCTAATAGTATTTGCTTTCTCTGCTGGTCCAATTGTTGTTATGACCTTTAGTACCCAGCAAAGGACGATTTCTTCTTTCCTGCTCCTGTGGGGTGAGGTACAAGATTGTGATAGTCACGAGAGAGAACCTGTCTTTGCTTTTGTCAGCTTCAGTCAATTAAAGCTTTGTACTTAAAGTTTTGCAGATGAGCCCTAAGACATCCGTGAATGTAACCATTTTCCTCAAAATAATACAAATATCTTGTAATGAAAATGCTTGTTGCTGGCTGCTGGCACTGGTATTTCTCTTTGACTGCATCTTAGAGATTTTATGTAACTTTTTCAATGCTGGAAATGCCTTTGCGCTGCATGAGAGGAGGAAGCACTGTGGAGGAGAGGAGCTGGGCTCTGTCTTGGTTTAAAGCAAAGTCAGCTGCGCAATTGTGTGCTCTAAGAGCAAAAATCTGCTAAGTCTGGGGAAGAAATAATAGTTGACTAGCTGAAATATCTTATCTGAGGTGACTCTGGAGACATAACTGAATGACTGAAGTAAATATTTGTTTGATGTGTCATACAAGTAGCCTGAAATCCCAATTAGTGGAAATTCAAAAATTTTTTATATCTATATATAAAAAAACAAATTAGATGATTCTGGATGGCTTCAGACACACAAGAGCAGAGTTCAGCATCTCATGTCAAGCTAATTAAACATATTCTGGTTAACTTCTTGTCCCTAATTGCATCAGCTTTGGGAATTTCCTTTTTCATTGTAGCATGTAGTTCTGAAACAGTAATTTACATACCCTAAGATTCTTAGGATCAGTTTAATAGCTCATATCTGTTATGCTGTAAAGGAACCTACTCCATATAGAAGCTGCGTGAAGTGATTTCTTTTTAAGTTACTTCAAAGTTAATCTTGTGGTGTGTGCTCCTCCTTTTGCAAAATTCGTGGTCTCTTTTACTAAAAATAAATGCGGGCTTCATACTGCAATTCGCCGTTTTGCCCAGCCCATCCAAAACAAAAATAGTAAGGCCTACACATGGGTTTGCAGTGGTGTATCTAAATCAGTTTATTAAATAGTTTCTCTGGATCGGCAAAGCTCTAGTATGAGGATATAAACAACCGTCTTGGAAAATACTGAGCTGAGGAAAACTGGCTGTTTTTCAGTTTTGCAGTGTTTACTTGCTTTTCCTATTGCGACAATAGATTTTACTTTGTAAAGCTTGTTTAACCTTCAGTGTCGCTTTGTTTAAATGAAAAGCTAAATAAAACAGCTGAAGTGTAAACTTATATCTTTCTCTTGCTTTTACACCCATGTCGAGTGGGAGTCGCTTTACTAGATTTAGCAGAATGAATCCTTATTGAGATGCCAGGCTTGGAGATCGAAATCGGGACGGTGGCAAGTACCTCGACGAGGTGCTAAGTGCAGCAGTTGGTGGAACAAGCCTGCGAGCAGCACCCCACCCTTGGGCCTTCAGCCAGCAAACTGCCCTTGGGGGAAAGGCAGGCTTTGGTTCCTGATTCTTTTTTTCCAGTGTCTCTTTACCTCTCCTTTCCTCTGCAAGGTCTGGTTGCAGTGTGGAAGTTCTCCGCTGGCGTCACGGCCGCGCTTGTGCAATATCTCGTGGAGGTTTGCGATAGGTGATGCATGGCTTTATCTCTAGGAGCCGATGCATCACCCAGAGGAGACGGTGCTTTGGGGACGGAGGTGGCTCTGGTGACTCAGCAGACAGTTTTTCTGTAGCTGGTCTTTTAGAGATCAGGAAAGTGGGAGTCGTTTAAATTGCTATGAAATCATTAATTGCGGGGCAGATATGCAGGCGGGGGGAGAGCAAAGGTGCAGAGGGGCTGAAGGCCTGATGAAGGGTTGTGTGCCCCTCTTCCTATCTCTCTCTTTTCTGAATTCGGCCCCAAATGCCATATTTCCATTACGTTTTCTTTCCAAAGAGTACTTGAGAAAGCATAAGGACTGGCTCATACCTTGGAAGTAATCAGCTTCAGGGTTCTGCAGTTTGAATGAAAATCTTAAGGCAGTTTTCCAAAATAGTCAACAGATGGTTTTTTTCTTTGCCATCAGATGGGGAAACAGTGATGATTAAAGTGTTTTTTTAATTCAATATGTAATAGGTAAAGTATTGTCCGAGAAATACCTGGGTGAATTGGGAGTTTCCATGAAGTTCCTTTCAGTATTCTTTTAAAGAAGTAATTTTTATTACTAAAATTAATGTCAGACGTTTCCTCATATTGCACTCTGCTGCCAAGCAACTTGATTTTTCAATTACGCTTGTGCCATCTGTTTTTAATTCAAATATTCATTGTAATTGAATACTGTGTTATCAAAGTGACTGTACTTGTTCCCATTTGCTAACAAGGTACATAACTTGCTGACATCTGCATATGGATAGGTTTGAAACTTGTTGTATCCTGTGATCATTCCTCGTTAAGGAGAAGAAGTGGCAAAGAATGAGCCCTCAGGAGCTCCGGACTTGATGGCCTTCACGGAGGAGTCATGAAAGTTCCTGTAATAGTTTATTGTTCAGTGGAATTGTAGCCCATTGTTTCAGAGTATTGTCTTAAAGTCACATTGTGTCTGCACAAGTTTTACACCGCCAGCCCAATCTAGAGCACACTGTTATCAGTTCAGAGATTCTTAGGGTTTCTTCTTCTTCTTCTTCTTTTTTTTTTGGTCATTTTGTTTCTGTTTTTGATCTTCTGTTTGCTTCAGTGATTTCTTCCATACAGGTTAAGCTAGTCATTATATTCCAGTGGTAACAGGGTACACCATGACACTGAATGTTTTTCTCTCACTCCATGGCTTACAGTTCAGGGGAAGGATTACACAGCAAAAATGGCACCTTTCAGGTAATGCTTTTGAACTGAGTTTATGGAGACAGAGATGTTTTATTATCCGAATAATTTTATTTAATTATTGTTTTATATAAATGGTTCAACCCTGTTATCTTACAATTTTTTCTACTTTAAATAATTGCAAAGGTAATGTTTAGGAATTTTTATCAATAATCACTTGTCAAGAATATGCAGGAAACGAATGTCTGCTCAGGTAATTGGGGGAGGAGCTGTGCAGGTCTAGCTATTACATTTTTCTTCCCCAGGTAAGGGAAGGAGAACCATGCTGCAGTACCATGAAAAAGTTTTGGAAAATGAACTGCAGCAGTTGAAGGAATGCAATGAACTTGCTAAATCATTTTCTTGATAGCACTGTATAAAGGTAAAGAAAACTTCAGAAAACAGGGAAGGTCTTTAGTAGATTTCTGTCCTACTTAGTGAAGAGCCCTGGTAAGCCCGGCTTGTCCTTAGCTTCCCCATGCTGCCAGGGTTGGGAAACTAGAAAAGAGAGATGTGAAGAAGCTGCTCACCACTTTTCCAACAAATCAGCTGTTGAAGGTAGGAGTTAATCCAGGATTTGTCCTTCTGTTCAGTTTCTTTGTCTTTCATGATGGCATTTGAGCTCGTTTAAAGTGGTTATAGATCTAATTCGCAAATGGCTCAAAGCTTATTTTTCTTTTCTTTCTCTGAGAAATGTGACCTTTAAACAAACAAACTTTCTCTACTTTGTCTTTCATTTTTGGTTTTTATTACTCTGCCCTTTCTGACCTGCAAGTTTGGACCGGCTATCTAGCAGTAGTTCTCAACTTTACTTTTGAGGCCCTCTCAACATTTTGCAGTGGTGATGTAGACGCTGGTGTAATATATGTAAGCTTTCATGCCACAGGTTGAAAATCATTTTGTTACTTTATAAATTGGTTCATAATTTCTTTGTTGTAGTGCTAGAATGGCAGTAATAATTTAAAATAAATGTATTATCATTTACAAAAGAATACATCCTGAAAAAGGTGTTTAATAGCTAATATATGCTCCCATACATTAAACCTGCTGAAATTCTTTGAGTCAAAACTCATATTGGTTACAATGGATATTTCCCTTGGGTGAGAATAGCAAGTTTCACTCCATGTTAGAGACTGTTGTACTGTAAGAGAGAGTAAGTCGAAGTATGTATTTACTGTGAAGATTTACTATATCAGACACACGGAAAAGTGGTGATTGATTAACCTGCTTGTCTGGCACTTACTGATTTAGTTTGAATTCCTTTGCCAGCGTATATAGAAAATTCTTAGGAAACATTTCCAGGATCAGCATACTTGTTATTTTGATACTAGTTTCGATATCAAGCTTATACTGCATAGTATTAAATACAGCAGGCAGCTGCTATGGAACTGACAGGTATTTAAGGCAAAGGAACTTACTTGCATTATACTGCCTGAAGGACAAACAAATGAAGTAAATCAAGATAGATTGTTTTTATCTAATTGTTTCCAGGGTATAGACTTTTTTAATGGTGAGTGCCTATTATTTATAAACTCAAAATAATTTGTTGGAGCTGTCTTCCCTTTTCTAGTTGTCATACTTAACACTGTTACATTGCCAATTTTATTTCTACTATTCTATAAAGAAAGACTGAAATTGGAGGGTAGCAAATCCTTTGCAGGTCCTCAGCAGCAAATTCCCAAAATAATAAATTACTGGCAAAAACAATCTGAAGCAAGCACTGTTCCACTTTTCTAGTCAAAGGACAGTGACTATCATGGGGATGCCTGTAGAGGAAGTAAAATACATGAACATTTGGGAGATTCTCCAAAGATTCCAGAGCAGAAAATAGAAGTGATCTGAAACACTTTTAGAGGGAACCCAAGCTGTAGTCCTAAAACACATTCTTTATGTTTCTAAGCATTGGCTTTTTTTCCTTCTTTTTCTTCTTCTTCTTCTTCTCCCCCCCCCCTTTTTTTTTAACGTTAAACATTTTCCCAGAGCAGAATTCAAGAATCTCCTTTACCTGTGTTTTTTCCTCTTTTTCAGATAATCAGGTATGAAGTAGATAAAATAGCTGGAAACATTTAATTATCTGTGCTGCTTATGCAATGAATGTCTGTGATTCACACACACAGATCATGTCTTGTTTTTCTTTTTTCTTGTCCTTTCCTTTATCTGTAATCAATTTAAAATTTAACAATGTGTAACTTTTTCCATCCCATGTAAAGTTAGGTTTATTTCCTGAATTACGCAAATTATCCTTGGTCGAGGAGTAGGTTTGGAATTTTATTTCACTTTATGTCAGCATTCATTATGTACTAGTGTATTTCCACCCATAAAAAAAGATAGTATCTGCTCCAAGAAGCTTAAAATATGATGCTACAGCTAAATCTCCATTATAATGAGTGACACTGATAGCATAGCATAGCAGGAAGGTTGTTGTACGTTTCCTGTTATAAGACCTTGCTTTCGGTTGCTAGTAAGTGTAAAACTAAAGCCACTGGGGTTGAAATTTTATTTAACTGGTGGAAAAATTTCATTGAGATGTATTTGTTTTCAAGTAGGAAGTTAGTGAAAAATAAGTAGTTTTCCCCATTTTAATATTTTTATTTTCTTTGAACTAACATGCTCTCATATATGTTTTGGACATAACTCATTTGTCTTTTCATTGTTTTTATGGAATTTTGTGCAAATTAAAAAAGTTATAAACTTTGGGAAACTATAATTTGTGTATACTTGGGAGAGTCATAGTAGTAACTATGGTCCTTAAAGATTCCATCTGTACATATGTATATTCCAGCTGTAACTGGGGTCTTTGAAGAACTACAGGTTGTTGGGTGTCCTCTGGGCAGCTGAACTGGAAATAGATTCTCTGTGGGCAAAGGTGATTAGGAAGAGGAGGTAAAGATGACAAAAGCTAGATGTAAAGAGAATTGACTGACATGAGATTTTTGGGAAAGTATGTTAAAAGTAAAACTGGAGGTTGACGGACAGGGTGGGAATGTGGGGGCTAGGAACACATGCAGAGAATACAAAGTAATATAATAATAAGCTACGATACGAGGAGAAGGCTGGGTCTGATCTGGGAGACAGATCAGACCAGAGCTACCATTTGGTGAGCGGGTTTGAGATTTGAATTTGCTGAACAGAGAATTGTACATGATTTACTCAAGGAGGGCATCAAACACTGCCTCCCCCTTTTTAAAGATGGGCTTCCAAGAAGCAAATGTTTGCCCCTCAAGGCCTGAGAAGAAGCCCCTAGGTAGTGTGGCTTACATAAGGTTTGAGCAATTTTGTGAACATCTACAGATGCGTGTCAGATCTGCTCACATTCTGTGATAGGGTCACAGTACGGGGTGTGGGATTTCTGACAGAGATGAGTGAATTTCCAGGGAAGGACAGATTGTTTTAGGTTCAGCATGGACTTCGACTTCCTCATATTGTCAAAGACAAAAAGCGAGATGGAATAGTTATGCTTGCCACAACCTTAGGACGCGGTGGTGGGTCCAGAGCCAGTTCTGGTTGGCCGAGGCCAGTTCTCAGGTGTGGGGCATTGTGGCACATGGGCGGATCCTGAATTCTGGACTGAAGTCTGCCAGCAGTGCTAGAGATGGAGATCAGAACTTCTGTATCCTTATGGATGAGGTCTCCTCCCTCTTTTATTCAATGTGGCTTCTAACTGGACCCAGGAGATTTGGTAATTCCATAAGCATGGATGCATGCTATACACAGCTTTTGAATACATGCCATGCGTGTAGGGAGGGCTGTTCACATATGTATAAAGAAAGTGTGATCTGCTGTTTAATCCCGTATTTCCATGTTGATGTCATCCTTAGCATCCTTTGGCTGTCAGCAAGGGAAGCCTGAAGTTTCAGTGATAAACCTGGAGCAGGAGGGGAGGAGGTGAGACCTGAGAGCCAGTGTGGTGGATGCAGATTATTATGGTGTTATCTTGTGTATGTATACATCCTGCAGGAAAAAATAGTATGTGATCTTGTAATCAGATGGTTATAATTCAGTGCTGTAAAGAGAACTAAGGTTTTCAAGATAGCACTAATGATATTTTCCAACTCTTCAATGCAATAATGTTCTATTTGTTTTTTCCTAGGTGTGACTGTATATGATAATATTCTAAGGTCCTGCTGTTTCCAAATATATAGCATTATCTGATTAGACTTCTGTTGGATGAAGCAATTCACTGAATAGATTGCTTTGAATAGGTGTACACAGATACGCAGTCTTACAGTGGGAGTGTATTCTGAAAAGCAACTATGATTTTTGTGTCAATTTTTGATGGTATAACAAATTTTTTCTACATTCCTAATAAATGTTGTGATCTGCTTTTCTGAGTCCCTAATTCTGTGAAATTGAGGATATCTGAGCTACAAATTTGATGCTGATAAATCCTTATCATTTATGATATTGTTCCACTGTTATTTCTGTACAGAAATGATGCTCTTTAATTCTCTTCTGTAAGTTTGTTGACAGAGCTAGGTTATTTAAAAGTCCTAAATATGGTTGCTATATTAGTATCAGATTTTTATTGCATTATTATTGTATACCCATGTGTCTTTTGTGGTAAAAGGTGTACCTAAGCTTCTCAAATTAGGTTATTTTTCAACTAGAGCATAGAAACCTACTATATTATCATATGTTCAAGGTAGTTTGCATTCAGTTTTATTAGATAACTGGAATAATGTAAGGGGAACCACTTCTATAGAAAGCTGAATATCTCTGAAGATCTTTGTGGATGTTACCATGGGACCACAGCTCTGATTGTTAGTACAGAATGTGACTCCAACTTCAGTAATTTCCTTCAAGAATCCTTTGCATCTGTGTTGTTTTTTTCCTCAAAGATAATGATTCTCAGGCTTTGTTTGAATGTAAAACAATTGCAAGTATTTTTTGGGTAAGACTAGTTGCAATGAAATAGAAAGGTATTGTTTTCTTAATTTAGGTAGTCACGATGTCCAAGCATTTTCCAAGAAGGTGAGCATGACTGGGGATGTAGCATGACAAAATTCATATTTTGGCAAACTGCAGATTGTGTGTAAGAATGAATCTTTGGAACTGAGCACTACCAGTGGTTATTCAACCCTAATTAATTTCTTAGGTATTTGCTGTTAGCGTATTAACCTTGCTTGAAGAAATACTCTACAACAGTCTACGCTGTTAAGGAGCTGTTATTTATTCTGTTGCTGTGTTTGCTGTTGGTAAGTGTTTTCAACTCCCCCAAAATCCAGAAAGGAATTATTTCCATCTGTTTCACCGAGTCCTAAAAATTTACCATTGGGCCCCTCGAACTTGATTTCCTTAATCTGAGGCATAGTAGTTATTGTAAAAATTGCCTTTCCTTAACAGTATTAAGAGGAGAGGGATTGAGGGGGACAGGCATATGCTGCAGGTGGCTGATGGACTAGTGGGACTTGGAGAAGCCGTTGTCACCTGTGTCTCAAGGCTTGTGCAGATGTAGCCCTGTCCTTCAGGCTGAGTTCTTCCCTTGCAGCATTGTGTTGGCTTCAGATCTGTGTGGGTAAAAATGGGACAAGTAAGGCAACTGGAAGACTATCTTCATAACATCCAGTTCCTGAACAAGATTGAGAAAAGCTGAAGATAATTGTACGATGATTAGAAGGACCTTTTCCACAAGACACTATTAATATTGGGAGAATTAGCTTTACAGCTCCTGTAGGAACAGGTCCCACAGAAAGATCAATCCAGGAGGAAAACATAGGAAAGAACTTTTCTCCCAAAAGCCAAATTGTTTCTTTCTGTGTACTGTCTGGATATTGAGAAGGACTGCCAGAAAGGTCATGTTATAAATTCCTTTCCTCTTGGCAGAGTAACAGGAACCCAGGATCTATAGCCTGGTGAAGACTGACAAACCAGCTTGGTACAATTTTCAAGGTGATAACAAATTTATTGAATTTATAAGAAGTAGGATAAGAATAGCTGCTAGTTTAAAAAAAAAAAAAGACTCTTGTCTAGTCAGGCTTTTCTGGAGACTAAATTTGATGCAGAGGCAGGTAACATTAAATTAGTGGCATAAGTTTAAGAAAGGGATTATGAAATTTCTTGTATCACAACACTGATATAAACATATAATCACAATTTTTTTTATTTTTTCCTGCTGCCAAGTGTTCTTCTGTAAGTAGAGAGGAAGCTTGGAAATCCAGTTTTATTTTTGTTATAGAATAAACTGAACACAAAAGAAAAAAACAAAAAAAATTATTAGGCATTTATTTATAAACTTGGATCATTAGCACTTTGAACTTCTGGGGAAACCTTGTTCTAAGTCTGAAACGCTCAGAAAGAAGCTGCCAGAAGAGAGCAAGATGGCATTTTTTCTCCAGTATTTTAATACTTTCTTCACATTTTGTTCTTGTTCTAATTTGCCCAGACCTCTAATTTGCAGGCAGCCCTAGCGGCTCCTGTCTTGCTGAACTTGTGATCGGGAGCTGCAGTCTCATCAGAAGGCACTGCTGGTGATTTGAGAGAGCAGTCAGGAAACTTTCCATACCCAGCGTTTCCTAACTGAGTGTATGTATTGGAAGGGTGAGAGATTTGTTGATGGTTATTCATGGCTTAGTGGTTGATTCCATCTAGAAAACTTAAGAGTGTATCATAGTGTCTAGACTCCAAAATTAAGGTAATAGCTCTGTTTCAGTTTAGCTGTGTCTACTAAGTGATTAGTGGGCAAAGTTAAATATAAAGGAAGAGCTAATCTGTCATACCAACAGACTGGCACTTTCTATAACAGGACCATTGCACCATACCTTTCCTACTAGGAATTTGGCCTCCAAAACCCAACATCATCATGTCTGCCTCAGAAAGTGACATTCAATTCTGAAGGAGTTGTACCGGTATTTTCTTCTTTTTTTTCCAAAAGCATATGTACTCTTGGTCCCACCTTCCTTCTGCATTAAGTTATGGTGGCTCTGAAGTTTGGGATTTTGTTAGATTAAGGTTTACTTCTTTCTTTCTTAGTGCCACTGGCAGTTGTGCTTTATGAGACACCAGTAAATCAGCTCCCTTGCGTTACTGCACTGTATTTCATATATAGTTTAGCGTATATATCATACTAGTGAGTAGTGCATCTTAAGATGAGCAAGAGTTTGGCTTCTTCAACAAATTGAAATACGGATCTCTTCCTCCATGTTCTAGTAAAAGTACTTGTACAACTGAAGACAAGTGTATTAAGGATGCTGCAACCTATGTCTGTAATCATTAAATAAGAGTATAACAGTAAAGAAAAAAATGAGGAAAACTCGTATATACCTTTAAGAACTTTTATTTTTTGATGCTGAGACCAGCTTAATTGCAAGTTTAACTGATTTACTTTTGGTCTTGCTATCCATAGAGGCTGAAAAATAAGATGGTTGTTTTTTCATTATTAGCAGGTACCTTCCTCACTCATTTGGGTGTATCAGCATAATGATGACTAAAGGAAAAATGACTGAAGCACTGAGTAAGTTGTTTTGCAGTATTTACTTGTCTAGTTTATTAAACCATGCAGTGATTTTCGTATCTCCATCAGCTAGTTATGTAGCAGGCATAACTGACAGGACTAGTCACAAGCCTGAAATTGGGCATCTGCTTAAGTGCCTTGCTTAATAGGGACTTTTGTGATAACTGCCCAGACTGACTTTGCCGCAGGTAAAGCTGCTCCCCTTGCCCGTGAGTCAGATGACCTGCTGCACTGTTAGTTGCTGCAAGATGGTTAAGTGCTTAGATTAGCAGTATTCTCGCATGGATTGGTCAGTTAAAGGACAAAAGTAAACCACCCGAGAATGCCTGCCTAGGAGATGGTGATATTTTAGGGGGGCTATTAAGGGGTGTTATATTATGCCTCTGATATCCTAATAGCATGCAAAACGCATGAAAATTCATGACTGTAAGAAACAGTCCCAAAGTACCTTAATCCTTGTATTGATAACACTGCTATTGGGTTACACAGTTTTAATCCCCAAGGAGTTGTCACTTGACATTAAACTGTCCAAATAGTATTTATATCTGCTGCTGCCCTGCAAGATCACTTAACCCTGCACAGCAGTTTAAAAGTAGTTAATGACAGACCCAGCATGACTTGCCCCTTATGAATGATCGCATAAGTTCGACCTGTGCTGTCATGGTTTATGGAGGAAGGCAGTTTGTCCATAGCCTGCTTCAGCCACAGCAGGTAATTTGAAATGAAATGAGACAGTTTCTACAAGCAGATTGATTTGGGAATCTTGCCTGTTCTTCCCTTTGACCCTTGACAAGTTGACACTACAAAGATTGTGACTTTAAAAAATGATTGGGTGCAAATACATTTAGGTAGATGATTTACTATGTGTTAAAGCAAGGACAGTGCATTTAGAATGGAGCTGTGAGGGAAGGTAATTGTAAACTTTAACAACTCATGTTTTATGTTTCTGTATCTTATTAATTATCCGACTAGGTGAATCTTCTGATAACAGTGGATCGAGTACTTTAATAATGTCTGTATGAGAGGCCACAGATTCTGCATACCAATATTCAGAATTTTAGTTATATACAAATAACTAGATATGATTTAAAAATTCAGCTGCAATGCTTTCTTTGATTGGGCTGCAAGGGTTAAGTCTGAAGATGCACATTTGAATGTATAGCTTTCCCAATCCAAAGATGTCTTTTCTTGTTATCCTTTTGTAAATACAATCATTCATATATAAATATTGAAATAACAAGATCTATTGCATGATTGGTAACCGGTAAATAGTGAATAATGAAAAGAAATGCCAGGAAAAAAAAAGATAAAATCACAATTGTGTGTCAATAAATATTTTCTTCTGGTCCTGCAAAGCATACACCCTTTCAGTTAAAATCTTCATGTAATATCTCATAAAGTCCACATAATTCACTCTATTTAGAGTCCATATTTCTGATGGATATAATTAGATTTTTCAGAAAACCATTATGTGATTAGCTATGTAATTAAAAAATAAAAAACTAAAACTAAGGTGTTTCTTAAGAATGGTCTTATAATGATCCAGGTTAGTAGCTGAAGTATACGTACAAATATGGCTGAAGAAGGTATCATGTTAATTTCATGATGACTTTAAATTGAACATTTAATTCAGTTGCAGTCCTAGAAAGCAGAAACTTATCTTTGGTAAGCCACATAGCACTAAATGTCGGTACACTGAGTGTGCAGTTGTAAATGCATAATACAAAGCAAATGTTTGCACAGGCGAAGTTCATCTTTCTGCAGTTCTTTCTACTACTCTCAGTTGTAAATGCTTTGTATAAAGCATAATTTTGAAGATGCATATAAAAAAATTCTTATTGGTCTCAGTTCAAATTACTTAATACCCTTTTGACTTGTGTCTTCATTGAACTATGTTAAAAGTATTTTGCTGAAATGTTTCTTTATGTTGTCCATTGGGTTTAATAGACGTGCCATTTAATAAGCTCTCTACCTGTAAGGATAGAGTATTTGACCTTTGTGACCTGCCAGTGGTAGACATAGTATAAGATTGCTTTGTGAAATAAAGCTGTCGGTAACATCAACAAAATAAAAAATGATCGTATTCCAATACTCTCTGCTGAGTACTATGACAGCACTGAAATATGGAATAAAATTGAAAGTAGATTAGTTTTGGGTCCTAAGTCATGTTTTGACAAGATATAAGAGAGGAGAACATATCTTTGAACTTTTAGTTTTAAAGTTTTTTAATGAAAATATTTATCATTTTGTAAGGTTCCTTCTTTCTTTATCACAGCTGGGCTGTATAACCTTAAAACAATCCATTCTCTTATTGTGAGGGATATAAATACTGTACTATCTTTTATATTAAACCTCATAAAGGATACATGCACAGTGTTAAATTGCTTGACACTTGCAAGTAAAGGACTGTCATGTTAATAAAAAGCTTATTGGGGAGGCTGAAAAATCACTCATTAATAAGCCACATATTTTTAAACTATGTAAAGCATGTAAATACTGCAGACAAGAAGGCAGTTTTTGCCATATTTCCTCCTCTCTATTTGAAATGCTTAAGATCTAAAGCAACAGTGTAAATAAGAATGATCAGATTGCCTCTTCTGTGATTATTGTAAACTTCAAACTATTTGAGAATGAATTGATTAATATTTTAAATTATACTGATATATTAGTCAAAAGAAGAGTTGGGGGAGTGCAACATTGACTTAATTGTGAATGCCAGAATTTATGCAATTTGCTTTTAATCTTTCTTGAAAAACAACCTCCCACCCCCCCCCAAAAAAAAAAAAAAAGCCTCAAATCACCAAAACCCACTTTGTATACTAGCTACATAGTGTGGGGAATGGAGCGGAAGGTAAGTTAAAATGATGCAGATAGTCTGTCTTCATCTGCATGCAAAATAAATAAAAAGCCAATTAATTTAAACAAACTTCTCAATCTAAGATTAACATCATTGACTGTTTCTCACTGTCCAGGTTTTTTTTTAATGTGATACAAGCTATTGACTATTTTTCTTTTTTATTTATTTTTATTTTTATTGGGAACAAAAAGGTGACAAATACAAAAGGAGAGAAAAAGAAAAGCTGATGGATTATGATTGCAGCAGGGAGCAAATTATTTGACATAACTCTTATAAAATGCCTTTTAATTCAGTTATTTTCATTTGGCTCTTCTGTTCTTCTAAGTGCTCAATTGTTAGTCTAATATAAATGCAGGTTTCTTCATTTTTTAGAATGCTTTCATTTCACATAGTGAAACAGTTTTTATAGCAGATGTTTATTTTTGAACCCATCGTAATGAAATATGTTTCCTGGATAAGTCACAAGATTTCTACAAAGGTATAGGTCTTTGTTTAATTTCAGCAAATCAGGGCATTCTCTGAACACTGTAGGAAATGGAAGAATTTTTTCATGCTATCTCATAAAGAAAAATATTCATATAGAATCGGACAAAAGTATATAGAAATTCTGTCTTGTACAATGCTTAGAAGAGGTCTGTTATAATGGGCTCTTGACAGAGTTGTATCATGCTCCTGGGAAGATGAGAGTGAAAAGTTTAGTAAAATAATTTAAACTCATACCAAAGGAATATTTTTAGAACCATCCTCAAGCTGTACCTCAAAAAGGTTAGAATGAAGAGAAATAGAAAAGCTTTCAGAAAAATCTACTTGGTCTGTATTGGACTGCATTAAATGTCAAATGTATTGGACTGTATTATGGTTTATTGCCATACCTTCAGTTTTGTCCTTTCAAAGCAGCATAAATAGATTATCCTTTGGCCCTGCAGATGGCTTGAGATACTCTGTTGTTGAGAACGTTGATGGAAGCTATATTATCTTGCTCTTTGAATGAGATTAATCCTTGTTACCATTAATTTCTGTGATCCTAAGTCTGTGGATGGTGTCGCTAGTAGCAGCATGTTTGCCTTGAATGTTTTGAGGGCTGGAGGTTTCTGTAGTGCTTTAATGCAAAGAGTCAGCATAGCCCTAGCAGGTGAGGCAGTGGTAAAGAGCATGTGTTTTTAGTCCACCAACGTGGTAACTCATCACTCCGTTACGACGTAGAAAGAGTAATCTGCTAGAAACATCGAGTGACCTTTTTCAGTTGGAAATACCTCAAAAACGGCGATCTCCTCCTGGCACAGTGAGGTTCTGTTCCCCTCTGTGGCTGGGTGAATGTGCCCTGGGTTGTCAACAGCAGTACATCGCTAGGTTGTGAATTCACTTGAGCCAGTGGAAAAGGTCCCCTTCCATCCCCCAAATTGTCAGTCCATATGGTAATATTTCTCGTGGCAGGGATCTTTTTTCTCAGACTTAAGTACATCCTTTTAAATATAGTCTCATGCTATTTCTTCAGGGCTATTAGTTGTCTAATAATGAAAAAAAATACTAGAAAGTGTAGTTTTTGCCACAGAACTGCCTTAACGTGATCTAGTAGATAATAGCCATGACTTTGTTGAATAAACTCCCTAAAGGTGATAGTGAATTACTGTTTCCATTGGATAGCTGACATTTGTCATTATCTGTGATGTTCTGATGCATCAGTACTAGGCATGGTTTAACTGTGGGTAGGTCAACTTGTTCCTTCCAAAACCATAGAGGAAGAGAGAATAAAACCTTAGGGCTTGCAGGCATGAAGGAGTTGCATTATTTCTCTGCTATTTTGTTTGCTCTCATGATTTTGCAGAAGCCTGTCCTGTTGGAGCTGAGTTGTGAGGAAATGACCAGCACCATGAAGAGGCGCTCCATTTCATGTTCTGGCTGTTTTCTATAGCTATTCCTTTGCTGTTCACTTCACCACGTATCTTCTTTATCCTACCCAAACCATTCTCTGCCCAAATAACTGTGATAGAGAGTGTTGCACAGAAAACTGGCCAAAAAAAGGGGTTTCCAGCTGCCAAGTATTGGTGCTGAGTAAAAGAGGATTTGCCAGCATTTCTTTCAGTGCCTGTAGTTTGTGCTCACTGTCTGGCTACATTGGATGGTTTTATTTATTTGATTGCAAACAATGAGAGATGGAGTCTGTTTTAACAATATGCACAAACTTAGTACAATGGGGTTCTCATTACTAATTTGGACCACTTGAAATTACTGCCTTAGCACGTATTAACTAATATTAAATGTTTCTCATGATAAGTCACTGTTTGTCAGTTCTGGGAGCTACTGTTACAAAAATGGTGATCTGAAATTTGTGAAATTAAATTTCCAGAGTTTTTGCAAGTCTGTACCCAATGGATTACTTAGAGCCTGAGACCATTTAAACATGATAGAGAAGGTTTTTTTCCCCTTAAAGCATGGCCTGGAAATTTAGGGTCCTATGCCTACTTGTAGAGCTGAAAATTAGTTGTGTGGGCAACGGTTTTCAGGGCAGTTTTGAAATAAGTTGGCCAGGGTTAGAGCAGTTCTGTGCAAGTCCAGACACACTTGTAGAAGTCACAGTTTCTCTGGGTGTCAGCAGAAAGCCTGAGGCTAATGAACTATGGATAGATGTAAACTTTTAAGTTCAGGGTGTGGATCCATTGATAGGTTGTTATAGGGAGGCTGCCATTTAGCCCACCATACCTTTCTGAAAAGAAACCAACTTCTTGCCCTCTCAGAAAGCTAAGCTGCCTGCAAGTCAGCACTGGAAGTGGGAGTTATTCCATGAGCCCTGCAGGGGGTTGTTACCTGGCGTGCTTGGCTGAAGGCACTTCTGACTAGCCATATGCAAAATCCTTTTTTCTAAGTTGAAACTCACTGCACATTGAGTTAGAAATTTTAGCTTAGATTTGAGTGTCATTTGATTTCCATTGTGAATAGCAAGGAAGAGCACAGATTAGAAATGGTAAATATAGTATAAAATAGATATAGATTACTCAGTAGTAAGTATATTGCTTGGAAGTTCTTCCATTCTTACTATGCAATACAGACTTACCTTTAGCAATGGATTAGCCTCCCTTCCCCTTCCCCTTCCCCTTTCCCCTTCCTCTTCCCACCCTGTGACCTTTCCCATTCTTTTTTGCCTTTTCAGAGAGATAATTGTTGCATTTTGTATCTTCATAGGTGCCCTGCCACTAATCAGGTGGTTGTCCTTGGACTCAAAGCTCAAAACTTTATAAAGCTCAGGTCTTTAGAACCTGAGCTTTTACTCAAAGTCTTTAAGTTGGGTAAGTAGAACTTATTTGAGAAATAGCATAAACCACTTTTAATTTGTCTGTAATATAAACTAATATGCATATAATATAACAAGCAGAGTAATTAGCGTCCAAAAGCATCATGTTGGAACTGGGCCCTGTTGCATTTACAACTTCACAATGCTGCAGGTTTTAATGCGAGGAAGAAAGAAATCACATCTTTTCTCTGGCACTGTTAGATTTGACCAAAAGGTGGCAGTACCATCTCCGCTGTCCTTGCCCTGCCTGTTTATACCGTGTCTCCTTTTAAAAGAGGATTTTTTAAAATGGAGACTATATTATGGATTACAGTGGAAGCAGTTTGTTAACATAAGTAATAGTGTTATTAAATAGCTGCATGATCTTTGCAAATGAACAGGCAGGAGTCATGTTAATGATTTTAAGTGTGTTATGTGCAGACTTTATACACCAAACTTTAATGATTGAGCAAATGTTGGATTGTGTAAAAGCAAATATCCTCTTACCCAGATTCGAGAGGGGTAGTTGATAACAGAAGTTTGAATCAGCTGCACCAGCCCCCAATTATCCTGTGAAAGGTAAGTGCTGCCGCCCGCTAAGCAGAGACGGAGACGGCTGCGCAGTCCGTCGCTGGCTGCCTGCCATTCGCTGGAGCTTGTGATTAATAGCTTTGGCAGAAAAAAAGAAAAGACTTTACAATGATGGTTTGTCTTCAGTTATTCTGGTAATTATTTTTGTGAGTAGGACGTGCTAGAGAAATGTTCTGCATTTTGACCAAGCCAGATTGTTTTGGAGAATGACCTTTTTAGCGACTATTACTACTACATATCACTTTTATGATCGCAGTGGAACCATCTGAAATACAACTTATTTGTGTTGTACTGAGGTTTTCTTCTTTCCTGAGGATATATATTTATTTCTTCTTTTTGTACCCTATTGAATAAAGTCAATGCTACTGCTTGAAGGCTGCAAATTTTTTTCCTTTCTTCTGCCCTTTGCAAGTATTTTCCCATCTACAATTTCTTGACCTTGCCTATATGGTGTTTTTGGAGGAAGAGGCTTTGACATGATTGCCATCAAAGGCCCCACCAACTGCTTTTCCATTTTCCATTGGTAATCTGTCATCTATTAACTGCACTTCACTGTGTATGTAATTCCATTCAAGCAAACTCCGGAGTTTGCTGCAGAGTTAAACTTGCAAATAGGATGCGTATGCTGAGAGAGTTCTGTTAGCAGGCTGGATAGCTCTTCCCCTTTGTTTCTAATACAAACAAATGTTAAAGGGGCGTAAAAAAAAGTCTTATTTTCTCTCTTACTTTCCAAGAGTCACAATGAAATGATAATATACTTTGGCATTGCGAATCACAGGAAACTCCTTAGCAATGCGAAGCATGCTGTTTTCCCCCATGGATGAATGAGCTGTTCTCCACCATGATTCAAGTCCCAATTGACTTGGGGAAAGAGATGGGAGACCATAATGATTAATGCAGCTGAGTATCCCAGATGACAGTGCAGAGCAGTCCTGTTGTGCTGTTCGCTTATAAAGTACTCCTGGTTATTTACCGATTCTGTTCCCCCCCCCCCCCCCAAGGTTACATTATTGTGCATAGCACAGATCAGAGCTGTACAAGAAATACTATAGTCTAGGGCATTTCTAGAAGTAGTTGTTTCTGCCCCCTCATCTCCTCCCTCTCTCCCTTCCCCTTCTTCTCGCCACCCCCCTCCTGTTGGAGGTAGGGTTTAGATGATGACAAAAACCATCTATCTGACCAGTGCTGGATCTGCTCCTGCAGCTCTGCTTATGTTCCTGTAATGCACTATGTAGCAATTGTGTGTCAGCTCTAAAACAAAGTTTATGATGTTTTTGAAGACTCTGTTAGTTCCTGTCGATGTTAACCTAGAAACAGCAACAGCAATACACTACTCTGCAAAGTTAGTTTATGGATCTGGTGGTGCTTGCCAAGAAGACTGTATCCCACAAGTGGTGACATCATGCAGAAGAGAAATCAAGGGAGAAAGAGGTGGTTTTTTTGAATGATTAAGGAGCTGTGATATTGCATGGCTTCATCACTGCCACTATTGTCAGCCTTACATGGAAGAGCTGTTTCATGCCACCAAAAAGCAGTCCAGGGAATTTATTAAAATACAAATGCAGCAGGAATAGTTGATTCATTGGCACATCTGTTTACTGGACTTGTATCTCACTATTTCTGAAAGGGACTTTTTCTGGATGAATCTAAAAAAAGAAAACAAAACAAAACAGTTTTATAAAGACTAATGGTGTATGCTAGCAAGACTGTTTGTGCCTCATTCATATTTCGAATGTCCCTTTTTTTTTTTGTTTTTTTTGGAACAATTATATTGTGTGTTATTGCAGCATTATTCCAGCTGATGAAAAACTGAGAAACATGCTGTAATCCTCTCTTTGCATATGTTAATTTTCTCTGTCTTGTATGGCCTTCAACCCCATAGTATGTGAGCACCTATCAATCATTGATGGGTTTATTTTCATAGTGCTTCATGGAGGTAGAGAATATTATAGAAAGACAGCCAGAGTACAGGGTCTTGGGGGATTTTTACAACATCATGTAGGAGACTACAGTTGAGCCTGGGGTTTCTGACTGTAAGACCAGTGCTCAATAAATGCTCTTACTTCTCTGATACAGGGCAGTGGACCAAATTTGAAAAGGGATCCAAATATGCATCTTCAGTATTGCATGTGGGTGTTGGACACTTGCAGATTGAATAAATAACGTACCCAAGATCGTGTGCAGACGGCAGTCTGTGCATGCAACAAAGAGCTGTTTCAGGCAAACAGGTTTTTGCACAAAACTGTAGTGCTTTTTAAAAACTGCAATGTGATTTTTAAATGTACTGCTTTCAGAAGAACATAAGGCTTGACCACCATGATCCTCATCCTCTGTGCTCAGAGGTAGTGCAGGTTACGTTGCCAGACTTAGTCGCTAAATTTTACACCCTGCCATTCTTACCAGTGATTTCTGTGTGGAGCAGCCAGGTGCTGCACTGTCCTTTTCCTTTTTCCACATGTGAAGGTTGTAAATGCCTTTCGTGTAAAGTTCTGGCACAAAATTCGGTATTACAACAGGTGCTCTTTTTTTTTCTCCTGAAAATTAGCACAGTATCATGGTCAATTAGCCTAACTTCAAATATTTGTATGCTCAGGTTTTCTTTGAACTCTCAGGCAAGTATTGTCCTTTGAGCATAGTGGTGCTGCAAGCGGTGTATCTTTGGCTTCTTTTGGCATTAACTGACCTGCTTTAGGTAGCGGCTGCGGAGAGGATTGTTTGTTGGATTATTGTTGCTGCTGACTGTGAACCGAATTCTGTAGTCCTTAATTTAACAAAGCCCCTTTGGGACCTTGATTTAGGACAGTAAGATTCTGCTCCAGTGCTCTTCCCTGTGCATTTCCTTTTTTGAACTTGTAACTGATATCACACAAGCTGCTTGATGCTACTAGGCTCAGGTCCGAGGTAGGTGAAATGACTGCAATGTAATATGGAATATTTTGGGGGGCTCGCAGAATCCAATTTTGCTTTTTATTTTGTAGGTGAAGGCAGAATGAAAGCTTCCTCTGCAGGAAGAAATAATGATCCTTGTGATGAAAGTAGTGCTCTCCAATTTTGAAGATCTGTTTGATACCTTATTTTGCCACAGACTTCTTGGAGAAGCCACAAGTCCTTCTGTGCCTAAACATGCTGCCAGCATAATGAGGATGACATGGACAATAATTTCCTGTCTTCAAACAGGTATCATAAAGAGACATCCAGATTAGTTGAGAGCAAAGGGAGGAGGAGGAAGGTGGTGCTCATATAGTATGGAAATGGGGATCTTTTAAATACTTAGCTGTGTTAAATGTCATTATTGAAATGCGTTTACATCACTTGAATATCTTTGGTCTGTAAATTCTTCTTTACAGCATTGCTAAAGAACAGCTTCTTTACATCACAGCTAAAGTAAGGGGCTGCTGAGTATCCTGGTTCACTTCATAATTGAATAGGGGAAGGGACCTACTAGTTCCTAACTGCATCAGGAAGATGAAATAAAGTGTTAGAAGGACAAACTATAGCTGTGTAAATGTAATTCCTGCTGTTCCTTTCTGTTGCAGGATAGCACCGTTGTGTGGGGAGTTTGTGTAATTGGAGATGTGGTAGAGATTTGTGCCAAGGTTCAGTATAGTGTTGATAATGCTTTATTGCTGTAATCCTTGAGTTGCAAGTTTTAGAGAGATTAGCAAAAGCTTGTGCCTCTGGTGAAGACGAATCTCTGAAGAAGCCATTCTTTCATATGTGGCAATGAAACTGTTTTCTCCCAGGCAACTATGCCATCGCTTGTCTGAAGTACCTGATTATTGATACTTGGTAGTCAAATGATGGTTTGGGTGGAATCCAGACTATCTTGTCTCACCCTTTCCCTGGGACTCCTTTCTAAATCGTGTCCTACTTCAGGGTATTTTGGGATATCAGCTCTTAGCTTTGTCAGATGGTCTATTCTGCAGACTTCAGTCATACAAATGCCTTCCGCTCTTGTGTTCCCAGAAAAAAGGCAAACTCTTATCAGCATAGATACTTCACCTACCTCTGCTAATAGTTAGGAAACATTGATGGTCAGGCTCCTTTGGAATAGGGCAGCACCACAAGCATTCCCTTCTACGTCTCTGTTTTTCTGCTGAGCGAGCATTTACTTTAAATATATATTTATAATAAAACAGAAAATGTGTTTATTCATATATACACACGTATATACATATATATATGTTTAGATATGCGTGTAATACCGTTACAATCTGTAAATATACATGACTAGTGACATTTCTTGCCATCTCTTTGAGTTCATTCCTCACCCTGTCCTGCCTGAGAAATGGAACTCGGTATTGAGATGGCCCTTTGCCCAAAGTCTGCTGTTCCTTCCAAAAATACAACAAAAAGAATCACAAGATTGACTCAGAAATGATGAGTTTTTATTTTTAAGCTGTAAAACAGTGTTAGGAGTCTTTGGATTTGTTATCAGGAGCCTGCATGACACACTTGGATTGTTTCCAATCATTTTTTTTCTCTTACTGTGAACTTTGTTTTTATTTTATATTTTAATTGAGATCTGTCTGTAATCATTTCTCTGAAAGAGCTTGATGTTAAAGTGAAACATGAAATATCTTGCAGCGTGCAATAATACACTAAGAATTGACAATAGTTAGTGGTGGAATTGGATTTGTAATCTGCTGTAGAAAGAAAGCACTCTCTGAGATGGTGAGCACAAATTAAAAGATATGAAAAATATCAGTTATCTGAATTGTTTACAGGTTTACTGTAGTTGTATCCCAGCCTGTACAGAAAAAAAACAAAGTAATCTTTCAGCACAAATGGAATATGAGATAACTTTTAATTCATGCTTGCTTTTTACTTTCAGATGGAAATGATAAGGATTTGAAGTTGACATAACATTTTAAATAGTAGAAAAGAGAGATGGACAGGTGGATACCTGCACTAATCCTTTATTAGAAGTATTTTATACCAAATAAGCAGGTGTACTTGTATATGAAATGTAATTTTTTTTTTTGGATATGTTGTGGACCTGTCATATAGGTGTATTGAATGAATGTATGAAATGGCTCAAGAAATAATATGTTATCTGGCTCATAATAATATATTAATAATAATATATAAGTTCTTTACCAGTATAGGAAAGCTCTCCTACCCACAAAAATACCTAAGCTGACACCTGAAATTTTAGCCAAAGGACATAGTTATGTTCTATAGGGTTATAAACATTATGAAGTGATATTGCAGAAAATATGCAAGCTATTTATGTTTAATATTTTTTGTAAAGGCTATGAGTGGCTATGCTAACTTTTATGGAACGTAGTTCTGATAACTGGGAAAGAGGCAAACACCACAAGAAGGGCAAGAAGGAGAATGCAGGCAACTACAGGCTGGTCACCTTCACCTCAGTGCCTGAGGAGGCAAGGGAGCCAACCCTCCCAAAGCCACGTCCTGTCTCAGGAAGAACAAATTAACTGGGGACAACCAGCATGGATTTACCGAGGGCAAATTGTGCCTGACCACCCTGACAGCCTTTTATGATGAGATGACTAAGTGTCAGGTGTATAAGGGCAGAGCAGTGAATGTTGTATACCTTGAACTTACAAAGGGCTTCAAAGTTGTCTCTTACGGTATTTTTATAGCAATATTGGTGAGAAATGGACTGGATAAGTGGACAATTTGCTGGACTTCTGGGCTCAAAGGGTAGTGGATCAACTATACGAAGTCCAACTGCTGGCCAGTTACTAGTGGCATTCCTGAGAATTTGATACCCTTGTTAACGATGTGGACAGAGTGCCCTCCAGCAAATTTGTGGCCGATAGCAGATTGGTGGAATTGGTCAATATGCTGGAGGATTGGGCTGCTATTCAGAGGGACCTTGACAGGCAGGAGAAATGGGTTGATGGGAACCTCATGAGTTTAAAAACAGGCAAGTGCAAAGTCCTCCATGTGGGAAAGAATATCCCATGCAATCCCAGTCTAGGGGGTCAACTGCCTGGAAGGCAGCTTTGCAGAAAAGGACCTGGTGGACAACAAGCCAAACACAAATCAGCAGTGTGCCCTTGCAGCAAAGACTACCAACCATGTACTGGGTTGTATTAGCACGAGTGTAGCAAGCAGGTTGGGGAAAGTGATTATTTTCATCTTTCCAGTGCTTGTGAGACTGCCTCTCCACTCTCCATCTGGAGTTTTGGGCTTCCCAGTGTAGGAATTACACTGAGGTACTGGAGCAAGTTGACAGCCACCAAGATGGTCGGGGGCTGGAGCATATGTCTTCTGAGAAGAGGCTGAGACAACCGGGTTTGTTCAGCCCTAAGAAGAGAAGGTTTGGGGGGACCTTATTGTTATCTGCAACTGCCTAGTGGGAGGGTGCAGAGAGGAGTGAGCCAGGCTCTTCTCAGAGGTGCCCAGTGGAAGGGCAAGATGCAACAAACCCAAGTTGAAACATGGGAAGTTCTTATTAGATACAAGGAAAAAAAATTACCATGAGGAAGAGGTTCCCAGAGAGACTGTGGGATCCCCATCCTTGCTCATATTCAAAGTTCAACTGAGCAAGTCCCTGGGCAGCCTGATCTAGTTGGAGCTGCTACATTTCAAAGCAGTCTTACACAACACATCTTCCTCTTGGATCCCAATGACAGAGTGAGATTTGGGGTGGAGAGAGATGTCAGAACTACACATAGTCTGGAGTTGTGAAGTATGGGGAAAAAGGTGAGACTCAAATAAGTAAATTATCTGAAATACAATTATTACTTAGAAAATAAGTATTTGGAAAACAAATTTCTAGATCAGCCAAATATTTAAAACTGGAACTTAACCATGAGACAACCTTTTTAATGACAGAGATCTCCAGGTAATAGACAAACTCAGCTGCGTAAGTATGCCTAACTGGAGCAATGAGTTTTTTGACTTTTTCCCTTCTTTTGATTTTTTTAACTTAGTATATACCCACAGGTGTGGGTATTGGGTATTGGATCTCTGGCGTTTGGGTTTTGTGTAAAACTGCTGCTGCTGACTGTATTGCTTGTCTTATGTTAGGGAAGGCTTTGAAGCGTTCGGTGAGGTTGGCGCTTCTGTGTAATGATAGAATTTTGAAATGACTGGGGTGATCAGGCTTGCCCTTGAATACAAACGATGCGCCTGAAAGTTGAAGGAAAAATAGCATTATTTTTACAAAAAGGATTAATAGCGTTAGCACACTTTGCAAACATGTAGCCTAAATTGCCAAACAAAGGGATACTCTGCTTACAAGATATCACCTGAGATAGATATGTTGGGTTTTTTTGACCTATAGACTTGGTGCCCAACTATCCTGCAATTTTAGCTGCTGGGCTCATATACTTTCCTACTGGTAGCTGATAGGAAGGTTTACTGAGTTCTAATAAGCAGCAATATGGTTTTATATCTGAGATTAACTTCTGCTGTTTTAGGGATGCTGCTGTGACAGGAAGAAAAGCTACTTCAGTATTTTTGTGGATGAGTTTGAGGATACCTCTCTGCTACAGCTGAGAAAGTTTTGCTGGTTGATGCCTCTGTGTCTTGCTATGACTTCAGTAAGTATTTGCCATTGTAACAGAACAGTAAAGTGCATTCAGTATTTAGGCTATATCCTGTTATTTCACCTACACGGTGGTTGTGCTGCCTGAGCACAGCATCTGACCCTCCGCGTGTTCCCTGAGCTGTAGCTGATGCAGAAGCGACTCTCGGGCAGAGGTGGGAGCAGGGCAGTGAACACCCTCTTTCAGGAGAGGGCTCCGTCTTGGGATATCCACGAGTCAAGGGCTCAGTCTTGGGATATCTTTCTCCTGTTGCTGAGCCTACTTGGGAGTTTGCTGGCTGGCTGGCTGGCTGACAAGTAGGAGAAGAGCCATGGGGGCCAAGTATCTTCCTCTGAATTAAGCATCAGAGGTGGTTAAGAGATATTAACTTGCCAGCACTAAAAATCCCTTGTGTGCTTTGGGAAAAAGCAGGGGACAGGTTATCAGCACAAGTTCCTTTTTTTTTTTTTTTTTTTTTTTTAAATCTAGTCTGTCCTTTTTCCAGTGCTATTGTGCTATTGAGGGGTTTGTACTGACCTCTGCACTTGACCCCCTGCGCTGTTTGCCCGAGCTGAGCACTTTGCGCCCTGGCTGCAGTAGCTGCCAGAGGCACAGGATCGCCTCTACGCCCTGCCTTGATCTGATTACAGAGCGGCTGGTTCTCCCCTCTGCTCTTGACCACCTTTAAGTGCAGTTAAGGCCGCCCAGATGACTTCTCCCCCAGTCCGTAACCCCCGTGGTGGCTTGAGCGGCTTCGCGGTAACGCGCGGTGCAGATGCAGTGTCTGGTGCATTGCAGAGTCCCTGACAGCAGTGCCCGGGCTGGGAATTGTAATTGAGGTCCTGAGCGGTAGTAAGCTTCTGGCTCTTGTCACGCCGGGGTAACAGACCGATCCTGCGGGCCCGAAGGGAGCTGGCTCCGGAGGAAGGGGTTCCAGATGGCTGAGCAGGGCTCATTTGGCTCCATTTGCTGGAATTGCAGGGAGCAAATGGCTGAACTCGACTTTAATAAAGCTTTGTGGATGCCAGAACAAAGGAGGTGAGGAAAGTATAAGGTATGACACGACAGTCGAGCCAGGCTACTTAGCTGCTTATAGCCCCCAGGAGTAATTACTTACTTTGCTGCGTCTCAAGGTATATCACACGTTTATCAAGTGCTTACGCTTCAAATAAGTAAATCAGCTATCAGGTTCAAATATAATCTCAGGTTCAAATATATTCTTTTGCTGGTGGGAAGTTATTTTAAAAAATGCAGTTACTGTAGTTTGTATATATATATTCAGGTTTCAAGTGATCACTCTGCCAGTCAGGTTGAGCAACTGATCTTCATTTTCTCTCTGAAAATGGAGATCAACCAGGCAATTTAAAATGCATTGCTTTTCTTGCAGGTCCTGATTCTGCCATTCTTACATGGAACAGTATTTACCTGAATGAATAGTACCGTTGTACTTATTGGCAGGAATAATTGCTCTTTGGTTTTAGTAAGGGTGACAAAGTTGAGTGTTAAGTTGCAACAGCTAGGACATATGCTAGTGATTTTCTCTGTGCTGCATATAAACAAAGAGTCAGCACAGAAGCATATAGATTACAGTTTTCTTGTGCTGGTATCTTCTGTTTGGTTCTGTGGTATTAAAGAAAAAAAAGTTCTTAGGACAGCATTTCCATGGTATCGGAATATTTTTCTAGACTTGTAAAATAGAGATATATTTCTTCTCTTTCTCTCTCCTTCCACTTAAAATAGCAAACTTTAATGTCTGAGAAGTTTCAGACACTTGAAACTGCTTTTCATCTTAAGAAAAGAGAAAAGAGAAGAATCAAGTAGAAATATAATAGAATAACTATTAATAAAAGGTTAGAATGGAGTACTCACTATTGAAGAAGTAGTGAAGTCAAGGCTTTTCATGGAGACTTTGCAGTGAGTGTACTCAAGTCTACACGTTGATGTAGTCCTGCTCACATAATATTTCTCCAGGAAGAATGGTTACATATCCTTGTTTTCTCTAGCTGTTGTCATACCTCTCTGCTATATCTAGCCAATTTATTCATATCAGTGGATAGACTACTTTCCAGTTCCTCCTCCTTCTATATCTTTCATGAAAATATCAGATAACAGTAAAAAGGAGATGTCTTGTATGTTGTAATATATTGTGATTGTTTGCTGAAGGAACTCAAAAGTGTTCCTATATATAACTTTTCTGGAGAAGGCAAATCGCTGTGCAGTTCTGTTTGTGGTGGAGAATGGCAGGCAGGGAGGCATCTTCAAAGGAGTCGAGTAACCTTTGCCAAGACTTGAAAAAGATGTTTTAGTGCTACATGTAATTGCTGCAGCCAGTGATATGCTAGTTGCTAATTATTGAAAAGAAGCAAATGAATATTATTCAAAATAATATTTGAATTCATATTCAAGTTAATATTCAAAAATATTCAGATTGTTATTCAAATGACCAGAGCCGGATGGTGAAGATCAAAAAGCCATATTCGTTCTTTCACACAACAGTTTCAATTCCCTCAGTTCAGCTTACACAATTTTTATCCACTGCTTCTAAAAACAAACTTCTGTCTCTGAAAAACTCATGAGATGGGAAAATGCAGTGGCTTATTTGCCTTGGGTAAAAAGGGAGTAAAGCAAAGTAAACGGGGCCACTGAGGCTGCAAGAATTCCTATTAACATTTGAATAAACTACAAAGAAAACTAAGTGTCAAGCCTTTTGTTGTCTTATGATGAATAATGGTGGCTTTTGTTTTTAGTAGATCAGAAATACTTGTTCTTGACCCCTGGTTTTGTAGGAAAACCCTGTGGAAGAATAGGGATTACCGGGAGCATGACAACATGTTGAACTCTGGCTGGAGTTCTTGCTGTCAGGCACTTGGAGGAGAGAGACCTAAGCGAAAATGTTGGGTTCTTCCATTTAAAAAAGCCCTACTTTCTTTGGGGGAGAATTTCTGTAGTCTTCCTTGTAGTGCCATGCAGCTCTGAGCAGCGGTGCTCGTGGTGTCTGTTTCGATGGCACGTTCCCACTCCAGTCTGGCCCACCAAAAGTCATCCAGGAAAGAGGGAGGACCCAACCTTTGGAAATCTTGTATTGTCATGGTAAAAAGAGCCTTCTTCTCCCCCTCAAACTCTGCATGCTTACTTTGTGGAATAAGGTGGCTTCAAATATTTTTTCATCGTTAAGGAACAATACAAAAAACAAACAAAAATAACCATCAGTGTCACAGTTTCTACTGTGGTAACTCTCCTGAGGATGTTAGTTATGCTTACTCAGAATATGTAGCACCTTTTTTCTTTGCAGTTCATCTATTTAATATCACCTTAAGTTGTTCTTAAGGAATCAGGTAGAAATAGTGCAACAGCAAAGTAGATAGAGATCTGTTTCTGAAAAATACTTTATTTGACATTTTACTTGACATATCAGCTGTCCTTTATTACAGAGTTTGCTCTAGTTACTTTCTGCAATATTACCAGTGTGGACAACAACCTCTTAATTAGTCTTTTCTTATTTAATTTGATATTATACTTAATTTTTTTAATCAAGGTAATTTCCTTGTAGGTATTAGAGCATTTGGGTGGATTGGAATACAATGCCACTCTCATAATGTCATACTAAACTGTAATCTGGCCACCTATTTAAACACGCCATACCCTTGAAAGGTGCTGGACCTCCCGAAGAGAGCAGTTTCGTTGCCGGCAGAGCGCCGTGTGGAGACGGCAGCTCTCGTTCCCCTGCATGTCTTGCTTTTCAAGTACAGATGCATGTGGTAGTCACGTTAAACCCTTCCCACGCCAGGCTTGGGTTGCCTGTTGTTACGTTTGGAGGAAAAGCTGCCGTTTAGCTCCGGGGCCGAGTGGCTGCTTTTGCTTTGTGCCCTTCAAGGGCTGCCCCGTCCCTGGGGCTCGGCGGGAGCTCCTGCGGGACGGGATGGGACGGAGCTGCCGCAGCATCCTGGAGGCCGGGGGGACCCGGGAGCCGCTCGTGCTCCCGTTCGCGTGGGAGGGGGCGCCTGCTCACCCCTGCCTGAACAGCCAGGGAATTTCTGCCCTTTGCCAGTTTCTCTTGGCAAGCTGTTCCTGGGAACTGCCCAGCGGATGCGGACGTTTGCTTTCTGGTCATCCCAGCTGCCTCTCTGAAAGCCTTTTAACACTGGGGATAGTGACTGTATCTTGGAGGGATCGTTCACTTGGGCTCTCTTTTGCAATCACAGGGCAAACACATTTTTAGTTCAGTCACGTTCATGTGACACAATTTTTAAACAGACCTCTTCAAGAGGTGCATTTAAAGCTGTATCGCCTTATTCTGTTTCAGTATGGGAGGAATTTCAGCAATGATGCATAGTGATTTCAAAGTCAGCTTTTCCCTTAAGAGACTTTCAGTTCCACTGCACGATTTGGTTGTGAACAGCCTTTCGCCTGTGGGGATCCAGGATGAAGGCAGGGGGAACACGGAAGGATGGGGAACACTAAGGCTTTCAAAAGAAAAGTATTAAATCACGGTGACATTCCTAGTAACCTAACCTCCTTGTGTATCAAACCAGTTTGTAGGGGTAGCGGTACATTTTCTTGTCTGTATTTGCTCCCTCCCTTCTGCTGAGACAGTGGTTTACCTGTTACGATGGGAACATTTGTTCAGCTGGACTGAAACCATCCATCCATTTTTGCAGGCATCACCAAAGATCCATCTGGTGGTAAGGACACTCGGGTGCTACTGATGTGGGCTGGATACGAGCCAGCGAGCTAGAGGAGAAAGGTACTGTAACCCATTACCAGTCCCCCACTTTTCACTCATCTCTCTGCTTCTACAACTCTCATAAGTTCATCTTTCTTCTTCCACATCCAATGTGATCATCTTTCTTCTCTTCTGCATCTGCTTTTGACTTTCATGATGGTCTAGCTGACAAACATCCCCAGCATTTTTCCTTCTGATGCAGAAGATACGAGTCAGGAGTGCAGTGGTCAGTAGGCATTATTTAAAAACAACTCCTCCCTCCCCCTCCTCGGCCCCCCCCCCAAAAAAACCAAAACAAAACAAAACAGGCAACAGGAACTTTTTATTTTAGCCTTTCACACTAGGGAATAACTCAATACGTGTTTTTAAAATTGTATCTTCTGGTAATAAGAGTATGGCTACGAATGTCTGCTGCCTGTATACCCTGCCTGTGGTATGGGGGCCAGAGCAGTATTTATATGGTTCAGGGTCCCCCATACTGGGGAACCAAGAGTCACATGAATGTGACTGAACTAAAAATGTGTTTGCCCTGTGATTGCAAAAGAGAGCTCAGCTACTAGAGATGAGCACCTTGGGCACTGTGCCTTCGGGCTCTAGTGCTCCTGGCAGTGATGTGCAGGCATCACAAGCTGTTTGGATCTTAGAAATAGCATAGTCCCACTATAGTAAAAAGCAGTGTGCTCTTTCAGCAGCTTAACCCTGCTGAGATGCTGTAGGTGCTGTAAATTAGTGAGTCGCATAGATACGCATTCATTCTGGGAAAGGGTTTGCAGCCGTCCGGTCCGGACAACACTCTCTTGCCACTAGAGTTTACCTAGCTAGGGAGAGGAAAAAGCCCTGAGACAAATTAGCACTTGGGGGAGTTGCTGGGAATACTTTGGGAGGAGTATGTGCGCTGAGATGCTTTTTCCTAACAAATCAAAAACCATTTTTATATGCTTTGTGAACATGAAAAATGTTTTGTTACTTGAATTAAGTTTTGCTGCAGGCAAGTAGGATTAAAATGGGTCCTTTGCACTTTATGGTGTAGTATTCTGATGAACTGGGAGTTAGAATAAAAAAAAAATTCTCTTTGTATCCTGTGCTGTTTTTCTCCCCTCCTCCCCTTCCAAATTAAAGAAACCAGCGCCTACTGTTTCTGTTTAACAGAAATTGTTTTAAATTAGCCTGGAGGTGTGGTTACTCCTGTAATCCAGTGCTTGTAAACATATGATCCTGCCAATAGAACAGTGTATTTTAGGCTGATATGAAGTGGACCTATGCCAAGAATCTTTTTGCAGGAATAATTTAGTCTATTTTTCAATGTCATGCTTTGCTCTGTACAGTCTGTTATAAAATAATCCTGAAAATAATCTCCAACCTTCTGTGAAGATGTTGGAAGTTTTAAAAATTGCACTACAGCAAAAACAACAAGCCTTTTCACTATGTAAGCAGTCTGTTATTGGAAATTTCCTTTAATTCATATATATGAAATCTAAAATTACTGTAAGCGAGTTGGTGCAAAGCTAATATTGTCACCACTTCCCTTTTGCATTTTATTACACAGTGTATCTTTTCAGGAACAGTTTGCACTTATCTGTGGAGCTTTAAATACTGCCCTAGAGAATAAACATTTCATTTCAGTAAACAATCCCCAGAAATAGATTTTTACCGCAAGTAGTTTGTTTTTAATAACACATGCTGGCTCTTGGAGTTAGATTCCTAAAGGAACCGTAAAATGCATTTCTGTCCCAGCATCTGACTTCCCTTCTTTGTCAACCTTTTAACAGATGTGTTGGATTTTCTGTAGTTACAGGTCAGCTTCTGTTTATTCAAAACAAAACAAAAACTACTACTACAAAAAAACCAACAAAAAGGAAGAGAAGAAAGAAAAGGGGAGGGCATATACCAAGGTTGGTATTGACAGTCTAAATTGAGAATTTTAGGTCCAAAGCAGTTTTTCCAGGTAAGAAGTGGTGACGTTTCGGGCGGCGATTTCCAGCTGGCCGGCCGCGGCGCGCGGCTGCGGGGAGGAAGGCGGCGCGGCAGCTCTTCACGGCAGCAGCCCTTGCAGTGAGCGGGCGGCCTTCGCTGCCTTCCAGCTGGCCTGTCTGTTAAAGAACCAACCTCATTTTTTGGAAGAGAGGCTTTGTCAAAAGCGCGTCTTTTGAAAGAGAGACTGATTTTAAAGTACTTGCTTTTTGCACATTTGCCATTCGCGCTCCTTCCGGCGGAGGGCTGCGAGCAAGCGGGCTGGGGGCTGCGCAGGCGGCCTGTTCCGGCAGCGCAGGGCCCGCCGGTGCCGGCACGCGGTCCCGCCGGTGAGGGAGGGGGCGCGCAGGCGGGTGCCGCGGTCGCCGGCCGCGCAGGGGCGCCAGGGCCCAGCGCAAAGCCCGTGCGGGGCAGGGGAGAGCACGTACGTCCCTTGGGTTCGGCGGCCCGGGCGTCGCGCGGCCGGCTCTGAGCTGTGAGGAGGCTGCGCCAAAGCCACGGGCTTCCAGCAAATCTGGGACTCGGGGACGTTACCCGGCGCTTGAGACCACATTTGTGAACGCTGCCCTGTCTTACCAAAACTGCGCTCTGGGGACGCAGCTAAGTTTTGCACCCAAAATCCCTGGTGTGTTTAATCTGTGCCGTTTAGATTTTATGTCTTCTGAGAGTTGGACTGAGTGGACCAATGGTAATAACTTAAAAACAACAACAACAACAACAACAAAAAAACCCTTTCCCCCCAGCTCTGTTGGTTTTGTCAGAAAGACATTCGATTCGGTGATAAATTGCGCTCAAGACCGGTGTGTGGTGAGCAACTGTGAGCAGTGTTGCTTGTGCCTGGGAGCCTGAGGATGCGAAAAGAGTTTCTGGATTGGGCTCCTCAAACTGTAGGGCACTTCCATCAGCGTAACGGAGAGCATAACTGGGCCCATTAAGGTTTTATATTTCTCCCACTATATTTTTTATATCTTTGGTGACGTGCAGTATCTACTGTTTGCTGCACATTTCTAGTGGCTTACATTCAGATCCCCCTTAAATAGGCATAAAACAAAACATAATTTGCCTGCAAGAGGTGTCGATATATTCAAACGAGCTCCTGCAGCAGAAAGCTCTCCTCCAGCTTGTACTCTTTTACATACGAATGCACATTCTTGGAAAACACCTCGGCCTGCCATTATTTCTCTCAAAAGTTTTGGCTATGTGATTTTTGTGAAGGAAAGGGAAAAAATCAATTCTCCGTGGATTCCTAGTGCTTGTATATGAGGATTAGGCTAATGCAGATTCACAAGCACAAATCAATATAGATTTCAGAAATCCTTTCTGCTAACGATAGAACTGATCATACAGTTCACAGCCTTAATTTTGTATCTTCTTTATGAAACAACACTAATGTCTCTTTACTTGGACATACAAGTTAAATTTAACTTTCAGCCTATACTAGTTCTTCCTTATTGGGAAAATAAAAGGAAAGTACTGAAACCCATTTGTTTGAATAAGAAGTAATAAAAATGATAGGCCATTTTATAATTTGTTCAGAATAACCTTACTGTAAGGAATAAATTAACCTCTTCCATCTCCTGTCTTCCAAACTAACAAATATTAAGAGTATAGAAATATATACTCTTTACTCAATACTCAAGTATAAAGTGTACAGAAATTGCAGTGTTAGGCAGAGGTTTACAGTGATTAGAATAGTTATTAAAATAGTTATTATTGCGCAGATTTTATGCTTTTATGGAGTAACAGAGCAGAGACCTTGTAATCTAAGGGTAATAAACATTTCTCCATAGGAACAAAGGACCTATTTCTCTTAAGGGGCTGCATGCTCCATACCAAATCACCTACCTTGTTCTGATAGCTACTGGAGAGCCGAATGCAGTGAAACTGCTACTGTTTTTTCATGTTGACAGCCTCCAGTACCTCCGTAGGATGGTGTTTTCTGAAGGACCGTGGGATGTAGGGTGGGATGCATGGCAGCGATGCCACTCGTAGACCTGGGCACTGCTCAGGTCTGTCTGTAGCTGCTGTATGTGCCTTGGCAGGGGGTACAAAAGGCTGGTCTACCTTGGAGTGCTGGAGCACTGACGAGACAGGTCGGTGAGGGTAACCTGCCTCCCACCGCCGGGGGGAGGATGTCTCTGCTTCGCACGGCAGCATCAGTCTGTCTCGCCTGCAAAGCAAACACATCCCATACGGTGCATTGCACCTGACAAGTACCAAGCTTGCTGTAGCGTAGGTTTTCATGTGTCTCACGACCATTTACAGATCCATGCTGTTTTGCAATGCTAGCTGCTTCTGTAAAGATGGGAAGAAGCAATGCTTTAAAGTTCAGACTTTTTGATTTGCTCATTTTACCTACTATTATCTTTTCATATTTACAGAGGTAGAGTATGCTAATTACAGACCATACAGAACAAACAGATATAAGAAAATACCTTTCATTGTATGCGATCTTCCATCTCAAATCCTCTTTCGGTCTTCCTCCTTTGTTGGCAGGAAGGTTGATATTTTCCATAAAAATGTGCACTGCACTAACACAAAGCTGGAGGTGCATGTTCACGAGACTGAATGTCCCTAGGTGTGTTGGTGGTTGTAGCAGATGGGGCAATTCTCTTGTGGTACTCACTGAATAAGCTGTGGGTTTTGTGTTACCAAATTATCTGCTTTAAATGTTTTATCTCCTTTATGTGCTTTTGATGCACCTGAAAATGATTGAAATACTTTTACTTGGTACTTTCTGAGGGAAAAACAAGGTTCCCAACAAGCAGACTTTAAAGAAACAAGTTTTTCCACCTAGCAATGGCATTTTTGTTTTGTGTAATTTTTTAAAATGAAAAAATTCTGTGAAAAGAAATGCTTGGATTAATTTGATGGGTATTTGGTATTGCTGAGCTGGAAATGCATCCATTCTCTTCCTTTGTTGCTTCTAGGGTAATGCAACATATGGTGGTTATTGCTGGATTAAAGGAAAAGGCCCCTTTTTAATTCCAGCTGTGATCACATGACTTTGTGAGTTGCAAAGGCTGATGAGGAATGGATTTAGAATATGGGATTTGAATTTTATGACCTTGATATTCTCTTAAAAGGGAGCTTTAAATTGTCAGTTCCGTATAGATTGTTTGAAGGTTCTGGAGTTGTAATGTTAAGGGCAATTGGACACAGCTGTTATTGGTTAGGATCATCTTCTCGAGGACACGGCGCCATGTGACTGCGCGCAACAGAGATATATAATTTGTTAGCTATTTATAATAACTGAAATTAACCAATTAGACTTGAAATTGTCATTTTGAGATGTAATGTGTTTATAACATGGAATGTGTGAAAGATGTTTTAGCTCATGATTAAGAACTAAAATGAGGAGGGAAACCCTAGAGCTGATGGTAATTAAGCTCATATGGAAGAAAGCTGTCTGCATGGGAGAAATTTAGAGCTCTGACAGCCTTTTTCAAAATTGCAGTTTGAATTTGGCTCATATTCTGCCATGGAGTATTAATGTTTTGAAGGAGTGAGGTCTTGTTGTTTTAGAAAGTTTTGTTTTTTCCAGTGTTATGCTGAAATAATATAGGAGGGGATTTCCAGGGAGAATAACATGCATGGATGTGAACTTCCATGCCCTTTCAGACATACTCAGCATCGTCAAAAAGAATAAATAAAATCTCTTGACCTCATGTGTGCTTCCAGATACTTTTTCCATTTCCTTCCTACACCTTTCAAACATAAACATGACATCTCCGTAGTTGGTTTTGCTGCTTTTCTTGCTAACTTTTGCATGGTGAATAGTCGGATTATTTCCCTCTTCACCACAGTCAAATTTTCCCTGAATAAGGTCGCTAACAGATCCTCTGAGGTAAAACCTGCCCAGTCTGTTTCCTCCTTTGCAACAAGATATACTTACATACATACATACATACATACATATGTGTGTGTGTATGTGTATACATATACATGAATATGTATATTTAATTTCCTTTCATTCCTTGGCTTCCAGGGTTCAGCCAATGCTTTTCTGATATTCTTCCCACACTTACCTGCATTTTCACTGTTACTGGTTCCTGTCCAGTCCTCTCTGCAATAATTCTTCTAAATTTTCATTCTCATCCCCTCTTTCCGTATTTTTTCTATGACTAGCCTCTTCTGCCTTTAAAGCTTCAAACAGTATCTTGACGCTGATGACTTCCAAATTCCCCCTGAGCTCTCCTCACATCTCTGCTTTTTTCATTCCTTGATGGGAATATCTGTTTACCTCCAGCTCAGTCCCAATCACTGTTTATTAATGTCACTATTCTCAATACAGATTGCTAAAGTATTGATCTCGACTCCTGTGCCCTTCTTCCTTTATCTTGGTAGGGAAATCGTGTTGGTTCTTCCTGTGTATATTGCTTGTTTCCAGTCCTGAAAGCAAATGCCCGCCTTTGCTTTAGCAACTAGTCTTCTTAACAAATACCATTTCTTCCTGTTTGGTCTCCCTTCTTCTCGCTAAAGTCCTGCTTAAGCCTATGCAAAATCTTGCTTTCTTATCCGCTGCCTCCGGACACACCAAAGCCCGTCTGATTCCTTAAGCTCTTTCTTTCCAGCTTCCTTATCAGTGACATGACTGCTGTCCTTTACCTCGTCTGCTATTGTCCTAAAGTCCCCTGTTTTTTCTCCATTTCCCTGATGTATTTATTTCCTCTGCCCCCTCTTCTGCTGTTTTTGTGCCGCCTAGAGGTTAGACCAAAGGGTCTACGTGGTATTTAAAGAAATAAATATTGCATTAGCTCAAAAAAAGGAGGATTTGATTTATTGTTGTAAGTAATGGGCTATCTGTAAATTCAGGAGCCTGAACTTGCGACGTCCCACCTTTGTACCTGTCTCTTGTTGTTGGAAAGTGATGAGACAACACTGAAGGATTCTTATGAATAATAATTCACAGTTAGGAATAACTTAAACTCCAACTATTTAAAAAAAGATTGTCTGAATTGATATTAAACAATCAATGAGTAGCAAGGAGAATGTTTAATAAGCTTGCTGGAGGTCTGCAGTGCTGGGACCTCTTCCCAATGATTTAAAATGCATTTCATGTTGATTTTCCAAGGTTTAGGGGGATTTATACAAGTAACTAAGAGCTCTTTCAATGCTTGTTCCTTGTACTTGGCATCCCCTTACAGCTGTTCTAATGCCATCCATTTGGACTGCATACAAATTAAAAAATAAAAACAGAAACTAAACAATACATATATTTTGGATTCTAAGTGCCTCTGTGGTATACTGGCAATATCTGCTTGGTTGTTTAGAATGCAAAATAAGATTAATTTTGTGGTTTGTATTTCTGTTAAAACATTTTCCTTTCCAATATCTATTAGTATCGTTCTGTGGCAAGGGCAGTCCATGCTACTGTTTACCTTGACTGCTAAAGGATGCAAAAACTCTAGACCCTTGTCCATAGCAGAATTTTGTCATGTGTTAGTTACTCTGGACTCAGCAATCACATGGTTAAATCAGAGATTCCCCCCCCCCTTCTTTTCCAGGGTGGATGCACTCCCATGAAGGGTAGAAATGCAGCATATCAGCTTTCACTTAAGAAAGAAGTGCCAAAGCAGTTCTTAGAATTGCTTCATTTGAAAAGCTGGGGCTTTAAGAAGAAATAAAAACTGTTAAGAGTTGAAAATGAAATTCTGAAATTGAGCTACATATGACAGCTTCCATTTCAGACCAAACATGTTTTTATATATTGAAGAAATAACAAATATGGTGAATAATATAAGAATATGCTAGCACATGTATTGAAACACTGTTATCTTTTAGTATTTGCATTACCTGGCTATGCCATACTTCATTTAATTTTTAAATCTGCCTATTTATTTTGCATATATTTTTTAAAATTTATGGACTCCTGAAGATGTGAACATTAGAATATAATGTACTAAAATCTGCCCCAAAATGCCATATTATTATGTATGTGGAAAATTAAGCTGGTTATTTCCACTTATGTACATTAAAATTTTCATGTATTCATATCATACTGTTTTTTATACAGTATGTTTTTGAGCTATGGAATGTAAAAATCTGCTAAACATATGTTTGCATGTCCAAACATACACACATATAGTCATAAATGCCCAGGCAGTCCCTGTTTTAAATGTCTTCTCATCACCCCAGTTGAGGTAGGCATTTTAATTATAATCATTTTTAGGTATAATCTCTTACAATAAGAATAAAGTTATTTAGTTTCAGGAGAATAAAATAAATGAATTCAAGTGAAATCGCTGTGAGAAAGCAGCCTGTTTCCCTTCTTACAGGCCTCAGTGTTGTCTCTCAGGAAGAAAGCAACTACTGTTGTGCATAAGCAGAGTACTTATCTTCTTTTTTCTCCTCCATAATTCCTAATTTCTGTTAGTTTCCTAGTTAAATGCACTAAGTCATTTCTCATTTCTCCCCACTTACAAAGCAACCTGGTATATCCTCACCCAGAAAATCTTAAATAATACTGTTGTTAGTCACCTACTTACCGTCTTCCTTTTCCCCTTTTTTCTAAGTACTTGTGCTTTAAAACTTCTGTTGTGCCTATTTAAATCATTTTAAGATGTTGTTTGCTGGCTTTGGCAGATAAAACTGATTATGGTTATAGATTTGGCTGTATCTCAGGAAGCTGAGAGAAGTGTGTATGGTTGTGTAAAAATGCCCAGATCCTTAATTATCTTGAAAACTTTACCAAGCCATCTTGTGAGATTTCTAGTTTTTCTTGTTCCTCAGCAATTGGGAAATATGTCCTAAATACCTCTAGGCACTGCCATTTCTACTGGAGAATCTGAATCATAGCAAACATCAAAATTTTAGAAAGGAGCCGAATGTTGTTCTGGCAGGATTAGGAGCTGATTTCTTAAAATTGAATGAGAACATGTAACTTTTGTAATTTGAGAATGCTAAGAAACATGGGTGTGTTTGTAATACTGTTACCCTTTCCATGAATTTTGAAGTCTAGTTAAGTTTTAGCTGTTACCTGTAAATTTATAGACTATTTGTCAACCTTCCTGCTTTCCTAAGGCTAATGTGAAGTTTCTGTTGGTCCACAGAAATTTTGACCTGGAAGAGTAAATGGCCAGTAGTTCTCATCCTGGACTGCCTACGATCACGGCTTTGACCCTGTCCCTTAGCTCCTCTAGTAATAACTCACTTACTGCTCCTATTGGCTGAGTGCAGGGAGAGAAGGGAACCAGAAACAGCATCATCTTCCTTGTTCAACCTCCCTGCTCCTGGAGAGGTGAAATATTGGAAAGGGGGACCTTGTTCCATAAAAATGGTAAAGGGGAAGCAAATCTGTCCTTCCAATGGCCAGAGTACAGGAGCGTGGGAGGCTCTGCCCGCGGGACTGAGTTTGGTGAGGATGGTGGTGTTCGTCCATCCAAATGGGTATCAGAGCGGGCTCTAGGATGATTTCCAAGATCTGAACCACTGGAAACCCTGTTCCTGGATTTGCTTGTGTTGCTGAGACTGGTGGTGTGAACAAACACAATTTACTGCACGTGTTATTGGGATGAAGCATCACCACTGGCTAAGGATGCATAGTGCCGAGCAGATCTGGTCTTCACTGAATTTTTGGCCTCATGGAACAGGTGAACTTTATTGATAGCTTGAAAGTCATGTTGGTGTGACGCCTTGCTATTCTGAAACTCCATAAAAATCATTTGGCTCTCTGGTTTTTGAAGACCAAAGGTGGCTTGAGTCTTATTAGGAAAAAAAATCTTGAGTTTGACAAGTCACACTGAGCACAATATTTTTGACACTAGCCTGATGTGATCAGTATCTGATTAGAGGAGTTACCAGAGCAAAGACCTACACTGTTCAGTTTGTGTGTGGAGGGGGAGAGATCAGTTCATTTTGCTTAGTGTGGGGAATATAAGCAACTAAACCAGCCATTTACACAGTTCCTTATTGATACTTTACAAATCAAAGGTTAATTTACTGGTAAAGTAATGGGTTACCCTGCAAAATAATGCATTCAAAATGCTGATGTATAGGTTTGTATTGTGAGAAGATAGACGGCATATAAGTAATGTGAGTCATAAATGTCTTATGCTTCCTCTCCTCTGCCATCAAAGGTGCCCATTTTATGTAGCAGCCAGGTGAATATCTATTAAAAATAAACATTAAAAAATTACGTAGTGGTTTGTTAAAACTGTATTGAAAGCAGTGTAAAATTTGCTTAAATCCATTACATTGTGTTCTGTATCCTTTTGGTTTAATAAATGCTGTCCAGATTATGCACAGTGTTTCATATTGTGACCAGAAGAATCCTTTCAAATTCTTCTCCAGCAATTTCTGAGCTCAGGATCGAAGCGCATGTGGTACATCATAGCGTCTCCTGAAAACCTGCGTGCTTTGTGCTGGGCATTTCTCTGTTATATTTACTCAAATAGAAGTGCGATATAGTGCTCCTTCTCAAATTTTTGGTCTGACTCCGTGACTCGGGCTCCAGTAAGTAATGCCAGTGGCACAGGTAGATGGATCTGACAGGGCTGAGGACTAACAGCGTGTCAGGCGCTTTTCTCCAATGAAGGCTATAGATCAGCGCCAGGAATCTGCTGGAGCCGGAGAGGGTGACAGGGGAATAACATCCCTTTCTCTTCCATCGACAGGGGTAATAACTCCTGGCTCTCTAGGGACAGATTGTAAAAGCCAATAGCCAGAAGCTGTGAAGCAGGGAGGGTAGAAGAATTGAAAATTAAAGAGGGAGTGAAAATTTTGTGTGAGGCTTTAGTGAGATGTTGGAATAAACCATCAAATGTCATTCTTTTAATTGCCTTGTTGTTGATAGAAAGTCATCCTGAAATCTGAGTTTTTGTTACTTTATCAAGTTAAAATACTAGTAAAATAGTAGTAAAATGCTTAACATATACTATACATGCTTCTATGTGTAGCTAGCTATCATATATTCTATGATAATTGTCGTTACTGAAAGCACCAGAAAATTTTTTTTTACAAGTATTGCTTTAAAATTAAAGATCTCCTGAACAGTTAGAAGTTTAATATCATTACTATATACACATGTAGTTTTAGCATGGTGATGCTCTACTTTGTACATAAATCATATAATAAATTCAAATGGCTTTGTGATTTATGCATAGTTGATCTCTTATGTAAAATTCCACATTGTGGAATCTTTCATAGTTCACAAGGATTTACATTTTGTTTGGGTTTGTATCCAGTAGGAGTATTGCAGTACTATTAAATTTTACTAATTTTATGATACTGCCACTCTACAGGGAGTCTTTCATTTATTTCTTTGCGGAGCAGCACCTTTTAACAGTTTAATGGCAAACATTTAAACAAGCCAAAGCATAGTAAAAAGGCATAGCTCCTGGACTCTTAAGAAACAGAAGCACTTAAAAGCAGTATTTTTTATATGAGTTGTACTTGTTTAGTTTTTAAACTGCGACTGGTGTTTAGTTAAATCTTTTACAGACTCAGTTCACTGAAGGTGACAGAAGTACTCACTTGAGCTCAATGAAAAGTAGACATGACAGTAAATTTTTCAGTCGGAGACAGGAGATCTTGTTATAGGAGTCAGTATGGGGGTCAGGGCAGAGCCTGTTGATGATTGAGGAAAAGAGAAGTAAATTCATTCTGCTTCAGGCACTTTGTCAAGTGCCAGTAGCTTACCATTGAGAACTAGTCACCCGTTCTAGTCTTACGGCCCTAGAGGTCACTCATTTGATATAAATCATAGCACTGCATAGGCTCAGCAACCTATTGCCGTTTGAGATGAAATAAAAAAGAGGAATGCTTCATTCTGAATTGAAATGACTGTGAATATCCCACCACATGTTGCTGTTTAATGCAATATGTGGTTAGATATTGATCTCCAAAATCAAGTCATTAAAATGTGCAGTTTTTGTTTATTGGAATGAAGCAATTAAATGGTTCAGTTATGCCAGACCTTACCTTTTCTGATGAAAACTATTGATTTCTTGCCACAGCTTTATAAGCGACAATGTTTTTGATTACTCTTGACAAACCTCCTTGGAGTGTTAATTAAAATTGTACCAGATGAGCAGGTGTGGGAGATCATTAGATCGCCCGGATCACACACTACACTTCATATTCTGCAGCCTTGCATAATGAATAGGGCACAAGAGGGGAAAAACAATATCTTCATCAGCAGAATTAGCATCTTCTCTCTCTTTTCGTTTTTAACTAGGTGACATTACATTTTACAGTACACCCATTTATCAGCTATTGAATAACTTCTACTGCGTCTGATTAAATTCACTTTCGTTTGAAATATTACGCTGCTACATAAATGCAAAAAATTAAGTACTCGTCTGGTTTATGTGAGAATGTTGACAAAAGAATGCAGTTGATATCATGAGTCTAAAAACAAAGCAGAAACTTTAGACATTTTCCTGGATAAGACATATTTTAATATATGTCCCTGCATTTTTCTTTTGCTTAACTACATGATGGTATAAAATAGCATGAGAACTATTGATTGTATTGGTTTTGAAAGAGCAAATTATTTCATGATTTATTAATTTATTAATAGATTTTTTGTCTAGTGCAATATTAATCAGTTGATAATTTTTGCAAACCTTAATATTATGCATATTGTATTTATTGTGTTGTACAGTAGAAAGGCATGTTCTAGGATGGAGTATGCCACCGATTTTGAAACCTGCTGTGACAGGCAGCTCTGTTGCCAAGACCATGTAAGAAAAAGAAGGGAATTAAAACAACTAAAAGAATAAAGATGTAGTGTGATTAAGGATGGGATATGTGTTTGGAACAGTGGAGAGATGTGCAAAACTTTCGATCACAGACTTTCTGGCTTGTAAATAAATAGCTTCAATTTCCATTAACATGACAGGTGAGTGCTGGCAACAGTTAAGTGAAAGCTTAAGTGATATACTTGCAGTTCAGCCCAAGTCTTACTGAACTGGCAGTTTGGGACTTAATAGTTTTACATTTAAAAAAGGGAATTTTTTTTTTTTTTATACTTCGGATAATAATAGAAAGCAGGTCACACTTGAGCATTGGTAGTGTTTGGGATACATTTTGTCTTGCACATTCATGTGCTGTTTGTCTTTGATCAAGTTGCCTCCTCTGTGCCTGCTTATCTTTTTGGAAATTGGCTAAAACAGACTGTGCAGTACTTGCAGTTCAGAGACATTGCATAATTTAACTAATGTTTGTAAAGCTATTTGAAATCTTAGCATAAATGTAAATTCAAGTTACAAATCTGGTATACATTTCTTAATGCTTAATTGACTGTGCTTTATGCTTTTCAAATACTTTCCAAAATGAAAGTAATGTTGAGAAGAGGCAATCCTAGGTTACCTGCTGTGATTACAGAATTACAACAGCTAGCTTACCATGTGCATGTACAAACACATTAGGAAAATGGAAGAGAAGATTTAGAAGTTACCTGCACATTGGAAATGTAGATATACTATTGTTTTTCAGCAAAAATTCAGCTGACTGACTTAAGTTGTCCCATTGATTTATGTGAGCAAGATAAATGAGACTTGGCCCTAAATATAGTTTTTCAGGTCTCTAGCTGGGTATTAACTGGAAGCTGAACAGTGGCTGCTTTACAGAAATAGTGGTCTACGTCTGGATGCTTCTGGAGGCAGAAAAAACAGATTTGCACTAAATGATCGACAACTTAAGAACAGCTGAACAGGGCTACAGTTTTGCATCCTGAAATTGAAAATACTTTTTCTGTGTCAGTACCTCCAAATATGCTTTCAGATTTCTGCCTTTGCTGCTTTCCAAAATATTAACTGTATAAAAGTTGAGCACAAGTGGTTATTATCTGAAGATGCAGAGTGCTAGCAATAATAATAATAATAACAATAATAATAATAATACTTCTTCTTGACATAGTGCCTTTAATTTCAGGAATCTTTCACAAACCGTGATTAGACTTGCAATGGCCAACGTGCCTGAAAGATAGCTCTGATCATCTACAGAGGATGCACCAGCACCGACCATCCAAGATGCAATCAAGATATAAGGTAGTATGTTATTTGATAGGCATGGCAAAACGTGCGGGTGCTTCTAATTGTTGATTTTTCAGAACAATCGCATCATCCTGTTTATTGGTAACTTTTTTCTTTCGCTGCATTCAGAAGCACGCGTTGCATGTAAAACGAGCGAAAGCTGGGCTCTCTCAGGGTTAGGGCTGCTCTTTATTCTTTGCTCCATATTGAAAATCATTCCTGCCAGCCGATGCTCTCCGAGCTGCCTGGGAGAACTTTGGCATAGTTTTCCTAACCTTTCGAACAGTAAAAGCAAAACTCGCCTTTGATAAAAGAGCTGGCGGACTTTGGCGGGGAGCCACGGAGGATGCAGGCGGCCGCGCGGCAGTGTGACAGCGCGTCCCACAAAACCCCGCGCGGTTCACCTCGGTGTCCCGGGAGCAGGCCGAGGCTCTTTGCTTGCGCTTAACATATATCAGCTGTCACCCCACGGCAGTCAGCGTGGGGCTGAACACAATGGACCAGCCAGATGGTCTAAACAAAGCCAACAAATGTGTGCTGCTATTAAAAGCTGTTTACATCAACTTCCAGTATTTCATGTGCTGAAGTTTATATTGTGTCACTACTTGGGGTGCTTAGCTCCATCCTTGGTTCATATCAGGGATTTCTGAACTATTGTTGCTTATGTGTTAAAATAACATTCTGGATAAGCCCTAAATGCACGCCACCGAGCGCTTTTTTTTTTTTTTTTTTTAAGTAGGAAATTAGTCATTGTATGCTAATTGCGTGCTTTCAAATATTTTAATTGATCGTCCCATCTAATTTCCCCTTGCTTTTCCCTCAGCGCGGGCTCCTTGCGGCGCCTCCCCCAGGGCTCCTGCACCGGCCGGTGGGGTTTTCTGCCTGCCGCCCGTCGCTTTCTGCCCCCAAAGGCTCAGAGGTGTCCGCTGCCACCTTATTAGCGATTAAGACGTGCAAGCGACAAACGGATATTTTACACCTCCTCCCACTGACCCTTGCTCCCGGTAGCCACATTACTGAACATCCCGATCCTCGTCTTCTCCTTGCTAAAATAAATTAAGTGGCGGGACACAAGCCTCGCTCATTCGATCGTTTTGTGTGAAGCTGCAATGAAATTCTTAGGAAGAGTGTAAAGGAGGAAATCTTTTTAAAACTGTGCTTTTGCATGCATGGTTTCTGGTTAATTGTATAATATGCTTGAAAAAATGACCAAAACTGCTTGAAGCAGTTAAAAAAAAAATTGCATTGATTTAAAAGAATTGAGAGATCTAATATTCTTTCAAACATATGAATGAAAGATCACATAGAAGCTATTATCTGTCTGCAGGATACAACTCAGCTAAATTTGTTTTGCAATTTGTTTTAAAAGTGAAACCTTACCAGCCAAGCCTCCCTCTCCCCCACAGACATGGGATCGGTAAGGTCTCAGATAAGGTGGAACCGGACCATTAGCTTTTGGAGGTAAGGACTGTTTCTTTGTTTTGTGCCCTCGTAGGACCGCGCTTTGATGCCCAGCTCCTGGCTTCCATGACACGAATAATAACATGGAAAAAGAATGGCACCTGAAAAACATTTTTAAACTATACGAATCTAATTTTGATGTTCTGTTTCTCTTTTTAATGCAATTTCTATTTATCCTAGTATATGTCATTCAGCTTCTTGTTAGTGATAGCACTGAACTTTCATAAAATGGACAGAATCATGCATATTTCTTCTGCAAGAGAGATCCTGTGGCATTTTATAGGTTTTGAATAAATAGAGCTCAGCAGCATCTAAATAGGGCTACTGTGAAAATATTCTGAGGGTCCGTACTGAGTAAGTTAGCAATAGTCTTTCTAAAATGTTTTTACCTTGCAGATTTGAAGAAGTATTGTAATTCTCAATTTTAGCACATTTATACAAAACAATTAGAGAAATGATCATTCTGAATTCAGGAGCTTTCTTTAATACAGTGTTTTATTAGTATTAAAATAGGATGGTAATTTTATAATACACGTGTAGAGCAGTTTATGCTATTACAATTTTCTTGCTTGTTTACAAACAGCAGTTCTGTTAATCTCTAAGCCTCTTATTTGCAATGTTGAATACCAGAGTCTGGTTATTAAGAGACATCATTTATATTAGTGTGGAGAAATATGCGATTTGTTACTTTGCAAGTGCAGTTTTAACTGCCTCTTTGTAAATGTATGAATGAATGATTCAAGCAGTCTCAATCTTACTTGATCTTTTTAAAAACTTACAAAACAGAGATAGTCGTAATAAAATGCAATGTTTTACAGAGCCATTTGCTTTTTTGACAACAATATGTGACCATAATGTAAAATAAAAACATTAAATTTTAATATCTGTTTTTACTATTGTAGAGATGATGATACTTCAAATATTGCATTCTTCCTGGAACGTTCTAGCTGATAATCATGACGTCGAGTACCAGACTTATGACTATTTTCAGAAACTTTTGAACATGAGGTTCCCAGACCCAAATTTAGGTATCCAAATAAGCCAGCTGAGGTATGGATAACTTTTTCAAGTTAGTTCCGTTTAATTTTGAACTCTAGTCCAATAATAAGTATTTCTCTATTTAAAGATTTGACCTTAGGCTATTGTTTTGAACGTCTTGTTTGTGGGCGCTTTTTTTTTCTTTTCTTAAAATGTTGTTGAGAACAAGAGAAGCTTGCCAATTTTTATGCTCTTCTCTCTGTTATTTTTGTGTTGCATGGCAAAATCTCCATTCCTTAGCACTGTCTCTCCTGTACAAAGACCAAATCCTTGGCTTGGCAAACATCCTTAGGAATAAAGTTACTGCTGGGAATTTCCTTTGGGTTCTGCAACGCCCACATCGTTTTCAGAGATGAAATGGCTCCTACAGGCATCTTTTTCTGTGGAGCGTAATGGAAGAGATCTGATACAGCTCTGTAACGAAGGGCCTATGATTCACTTCGTTCTCCTGAGTTTTCCTGTCATTTTCTTATTCCCTGAATCTGTGAACCCTGCAGGTAGACAGGGATCATCTCCCGGCGTTATGGTGGACCCTGCTTGTGAGACACATACTCTGGAACCACCAGGGTAAGGTTTTGCACAAGGAATACGCACAGTGTTTAATTATTATGGGACTAGTACACCAGAAACGTGTAATATATTAAAGAAGTAGGGTTAAATCCTACTGGCACTGAGGTACATGGTGTTTGAGACCTTTTTTCTATAAGGTCAAGCTATTTCCTACATTACATTGGAGCACGGCAATAAAAGAATCGAATATTATTTCTGTATGACAAAATGATTAATCTCATGACTTTTCCATGGTATTGTTGCTGAAACTATGGGAAGTATAAGCACGAGAAAATATTTTAAAATAAATGTGACATTATTACTTTTAAGCATTTCACTAAGCAAGGCCTTTCTGGGCCATGTGAAATGACAGAGAAGGAAGGATTTTACTTATATAAGGGAGCTCTGAGAGACATCAGGAGAGAAAACTATTACAAAATGAGAGTTTTCATGTTTGACAGGGGTCAAGCATTGTGCCCGCTGTAGATGAGCCATTTGGAGCCAGATTGTCAATCCAAATGCAAGCTGCTCCGTTTCCTGTTTATGCCTGTGCAGAGTTACACATCCTGACTCGCTTGCCTTCAGCTGCAGGTTTTTCCGCACTCCCTAGGAGATTTCTTCCTTAAAATGGCTTGTTATTTATCATTTAAGTAAGCCATTGGAATTTTGTTAATTCCTGTTTTACTTAACACATGCAAAATGCTATCATTAGCTAAAGGAAGATAATGTTAAGGTAGTAACTGTTACTGATTCAACTAATTAAGTGACCTTTGCAAAACAAAACCTGATCAGGCTGTGCCTGAAATGTGGAGAACTGATGCCAAGTTTACTGCTTCACAGAGGCCTGTCCTATTGTATATCTGACCTGAGGTTATCGGCAATTAAAACCTGGTCTAGTAATTTAAAAATAAGCTTTTCATATATTGCAAATTTAAATTTTTCCATCTGTCATGAGGCTAATTAAATTTGTTTGCACCAGAAAAGGACACTCTTAGCACAGAGGTTCACTTGACATGTTTAACAAGTTCCCCCATGGACAGAGATTTGGGGGATTTTTTGGGTTGTTGTTACTCAGCAGTATGGCTTCTGAGTCTTCTCCCCACCACCCGCCCTGTCCACTAAAGTGAACTGAAAACCAAACATACTTGACAGAGTGCACCGTTTCTCCTTTCCCCTTAAATCAGAGCACAATAAGAAACAATTCCAGTTATAGCCAGGTTAGCCCTGTCAAATCTCCCATTCAGAAGTTCTCGTGCATTGGCTACTTTATGGCTGACTTTAAAAGCTTAAGTTTTACTAAATTTAATAGGCTTTCTTACACGTAGCAAGCAGCTTCAGTTAATTGCCTATGTGCCTGGTTTAAAAGCTGAAGGAAGGTAGTTACTGAGACTGCTAATTAAGCCATACTCCTAAGCAAATGTGGATGCTATTTGGTAAAATGACTGCTGATGGACTGCATCTCTCCCCCTCCCTTTTTCTTTGCTTTACTGTAATTAGAACTCAGATCTTTAGCACGTGCTGCACTGATTTATAAAAGCACCAGATTGAAGTTGGAAGGGATTTTATTAATCTAACATTCCTTTTTCCAATAAAATAACTGGTATGTGGCATGAGCAGAGTAAGTGTATAACAAAAAGCCAGAGTATCTTGAACCAGCGTAAAAAAAAAGTAGAGAATATTTTGTAGCTTTTCTGCAAAGCTTGCAGAGTCAAGAGATGAGTCCTGTTTTCACTGAACCCAGTAGGAGCAAGATTGGACATGATCTTCAGCTTGGGTCAATTGGCCTAGCTTTAAAGTTAATGGCCCGGTGGCCACTGACACTATCAAAGAATATAACCTGTGAGGGACTGATAAAGACTTAAACCAAAATGTCTAAGCACTCTTAATAAAATTAGGATGTTCTTCCTTTGGTCACTTACTCCCAGTTTGTGAATAACCCCATTAAACTCAGTAAAGCTAGCTTTGCTTATGCGTAAGGTTTATATCACTATGGTATCTAAATACCTGCCAAAGATTAATAGGTTTTGTTTTAGCAGCACTGCTGTGAGGTAGAAAAGTAGTGTTGTTCCCATTGCACAGTGTGAAGCTGAGCAAGTGTACGTAGCGATCTGTGTAACTTGCAGTATCAGACTATTTGAGATTTGTCTTAAGCCCTCGATTTTGAGGCCCAGCTCTGAGGTGGGCTCAGCCGCTCCTCCTTCCAGCAAAACGTCCAAGTCTCCCACCTGATTCCTAAGTTCTGAATTTTGTCCCAATTTAAAACTCTTTCTCTCCCCACCAAATAAAAGGAAAAAGGCAAAAAAATACACCCCAAGCCTGCAAGTCAGCTTTGGAAAAGCCATTACAGAAGATACCATTCATACACACAGCTGAATGAATTCCTTTCCTCCCAAGGGATGATTATATTTAATGATAGTGCTGAGCTGAGGTTTGAAAATTTGATTTTAATAGATGTTAAACTAATCATTAAATGCAATCAAGTATATTTCCTCAGTTATTTGAAGTCAAAAGGGTGGTCAGAGTCCCTTTCCAGACATTCCCTGTTGTCTTGATAAATTTTATTAAATAACAGCTGATGAGAGTATTTATATCTCAAGCGAAGTGAGTATTGTTTTACTATCAATTTCTATTTTTATCATCATTTATCGTTTGCTTCCTACATTATAGAAGTACTTGATGTAAATTGCGGAAAACAGCCTTTTAAAACTTTTTTCCTCAATTGTCTTTTCAGTATGCATAACGCCATGTAAACACCCTGCAGTACCCAAGTTAGCTTGGGAATGGTTAAGCAGCAATTCCCTTGATGACTGTGTTCACATTGTGAGATGCTTCAACACATGTTTTGGCTATCAGGCCAAAAGAATATCCCATTTAGGGCTTTTCCCCAAAGTAATCAAGGTTGAAGACAGCAAAACAGCAATTCCTTCAGAGGATGCAGCCACAAAATGAGCTCAACATTTGTTAAAGACCAAGCCCTGGTACTAGCTCCTTTTTGCAAGATATTCTAGTGTGGCTTCACCTTCTGACAGCGAAGGCAGCCAAGGTTAAAAAGTACATGATTGTGGATTAATTTACCAAGAAAGCTTTTCTTCATGTAAAGCTCTTTAGGGTCAGCCTTGTAGCTGGCCAAAGCTGGCCTCTTGACCACGTCCTCTCCGGCTGAGCAAGCCTGTAGGCCTCTGCTGAGGTACCCGTGCAGCAGTGAAGGTCTCACGACCTAATTAATTGCAGGACGAGTGCTAACAGCCTTTCCAGATGTGTTACCTAACGGAACTAATGCCAAGCTGAGTCTAACGCCAGCCTTTCTGTTAGGAGGTGAAAGAGGTTGTGTGAAATATTTGTGGCTTTGATAATTTTTAAATATTGTACTTATTTTCCTCTTACGACTTTCAGCATTTTTTTTCCTCTTATTTATAGCAAAACCCATTCTGTCTACAAGAAGCGTTATTAGTTGCATTTTCCTAGAGAAACTGGCTGGGATAAAAGCAAATAGCCTGTGAATTTGGCAAGATGAAACTAATGACAATCTTTCTATTTATCAAAAGATTCCTCTTCCATTTGTGGAGGAATATTACATTATGCCTGTAGTAGAGAAATGTGAATAATAATCCCACTTTTATGAAACTTGGGATGGTTTGCTGGAGACCGCTCAAGGTTTCACTTTGAACAAAACACCTATGTTCACAGCTTTGTTTAAAGAAAAAAAAAATCATAGGCATATTTTTTTACTAAGGACCCAGTTTTACAGAGTGTCCTTTGCAGAATTCTCCTCTGCTTTGATTACTTGTGGGGCCGCTTTGACTTTGTTTCATTTCATTTTTTCAGAGCACTTACCCTTTCCATACTTTCAGTGTATTTTGTTGCATTTTTAAATTATTGCAAAAATTCCCCTTCCTTCTCCTGTGGCTAGCAGGAAGCCAGCAGGATATCAATACTGCTTACTCACGGAAATTAAAAACAAAACAATAGGTAAGAAAAATAAAGAAATAGAACAAACAAGACACACTGTCTTTTCTGTTAATGCTTAATGTCTTGTGTGATGATAGTTTTCAACATGCTGGAGTTTAAAGCTTTGAGGTCTACCCGGGAGCGTTTCTGTGCGATTTTGTTTCTCGTTGTTTCAGTGTCTGCTGCTGAAATGCGGTGCTGGACTCCTAGGCCTGCCTGTGTGTTTGTAAAATGGGCAAAAAAGCTGCACGCTGGCAAGGGCAGCTTTGCAGCCCAGGACCCACGCTCAGGGTGTGATAGTTTATGCAGAGAGGCAGCCTAGTTATTTGTTCCTTTTTCTTCTACCCGTGCAGACACTGGCACTTAAAGGACTTGCCAGGCAGGTGAAGTCAAGTTGTTTGAACACTTGCTCATCAAAATGTAGTTCCTTTGGTGTGTTTTTGAAACATTTCTGATACATAAATATAATTTAAATTATTTTAACTTGTAACCCATCCCCCCCTTCAAAAAACACAGAGTCCAAGTTCTCCATCTCATATGTTTCTCTGAAACTGCATGTCTTTTTATTTTCTTAAATCTGTATTCTAAGTTCATCAGCACCATGGACATATGATCAGGGACTTGTATCCAATTTAACATCTTCACTCTAGACTTTGGGATAAACAGACCTCTCTATTTGCCACTGACACGTGTGTGAAGAACAGCTCATAACATGATTGAACTCCATTGATTTTTCATAAAAGTTTAATAAGATGATACAGGTCAAAAGCTTTGCAAAATTTGCAATAAATTCCTGTGGTGATCTGAACAAGACTTAGTGGGGAGAGCTGACAGTGGAGGAGTTTAAATACAGGTTGAATTATATGGAGGGTAATGGGGACTTGCAACTTTTTGGTTAATCATTTTGAACCTTGGATTTCAGATGATAAAATTTACAGCGTATGGATCTCGTTGTGTGTGTGTGGGGGGGTTCTTTGGTGCCTAATTTTTACAGGTGACTTGCAAATAACTACTTTAGTCCCTCTCCCTCTGCATTTCCAGATTTTGGTAACAGACCTCAGAAAAGTACTTGAATCCCTCTGCAAAAAATGAAACCTCAGATTTACAAAGGAGTAAAGCCTTTCCTCTTGCCCATTTTCCCCTGAAAAATTGACCAACATTGGAAATGTATGAATTCATTCCCATCACATCTGGCTCCAGCTATGCTACGTTTTTTAACCATGTTTTAACAAGTCCAGGGCACAAGTGCCTAGTTAGTGAGGTTCCCTGAGCTGGGTATAGTTGTAGTTAGACGGCATCTAAAAGATGGCATTCGGCTGGGCAAAAAGTAGAATCAGTGATAATCAGTTACAGATGTCCTCTGGGCATGCAGTAGAAGATACCTCTGCAGAAAGCCTTGGCAGCTCCTCTGAGAACTTGGAGGTCACCTCCAGGCACCAGCCTCCCCACCATCTGTGTGGGTGAGGACCACCGTCTGCGGGGAAGGCTGGTGCTGCTCACGCTGCCCATCTTTGTTGCTTGCACTTGTGGCCGCAGGCCAGGTTTGGAGGTTGAAGAGTGGCCAGGTCGGTCTGAGGAGCTGTCCCTCAGGACATGAGCTTTTCATGAGTAGCAAAACCTTTTTATGGCTTTACTTTGTTCCCTGAGATTGCACGCTCGAGAGGAACAGGATGTTTATTATACGTACGGCAACTGTTCCCACTGAAGAGAGGGTGGATGCAACTGTCTTCTGGGGGTTGTGCAACTGTGAATTGCAACGGTGTCGTGAAGCTGTGGGTCCAGAGGACCTCTGCGGGGAACAGGGAGCTCCAACACTGCTAGTCTGCCTGGGAAACCTGTGTCTGGTTCTCCTTGTTTTTTCTTTTCAGAAGTGGAAGCATATTCCTCTTCCTCCCTTGCTCCTCCCTGCTCCCTTCCTCCTTGCACCTTTCCAGTGCTGGCAGTGTTATTTATTTTTGCTCGCCTTAATGATCTCCAGAAGCTTAGTGCGGCTGTGTTCAGATGCCTGGAGCAGCACAAGGATTCACAGCCCGGGCTGGGTTCCCTGAAGCACTCAGGATCGCTCGCTTCCCTCAGCCTCTTTCTAGCTTGGTTATCGCCTTTGCAAAGCTGAGAAGCAACATCACTCCCACTCTGAAAGACTTGCATGGACTTCAGTGGACTTTGGATGAGATGTGCTATGAGCTAACATGTGAATTTCATTAAATTGTAGTCTTGCCTGTGGTGTGATAATTTTTTGGGAAAATATATATTATGTTCTTCCTGAATACACTAAGAATAGGATTTAACTCAAGTAAGGGTCCCTGTGTAACCCTGTGTAATCCTCAGGTTAGCGTTATCCGATGATGTTTTAGATACATGATTTAGTACAAAGTGTTGTTGTCATTAGCTGGTGGGTTTGTGCCACACGTGCAATATAGATAACTTCACAAAAAGGTGCAGAATTTTCCTTTAATTTTAAAATCACAGAATCCAGTTTGTTGAAAATGTTAACAACTTTTGCCCACAGGTTTTGTAGCCCAGGGCGTTATCATATTAAAGATAACCAAGAAAGCAAACTTCATATGGAACCAACCCATTGGAAAATGAGCTTTATGTTGCCTTGCTAGCTAGGCAGGATGAGAGAGGAGAATTCAGTGCATAAATCTAAAACCCTCTTGAAAACATTCTTTATAGCTCCAATAAAGTACTCGAGCTAGTTCAGTGTTTGCTGCTGACATGAAAGACACCTGAATATTCCTTAAAGTACTGAAATGTCCCAGAGGGTCACCAGTAAGAATTGCACATTTTCTGGTACAGGACGCAGTTTTTAAGGGTTCCTCTCTATTATCTTCATAGCTGTCCTACTATGAGAAAACAGGCAACCTTCTCTTTGCTTTATGTGCTGCCTTAGTGCAACAACTGTGTCCCAGAGCAATGCGCTCCAAGTGTCAAGTATGAACCCGGGACTGGCTGGGAGATTTTGCAGGAGCTATAAATTCCCCCTTCTCCAGAGGTTATTTCTGCTCTCACCCCCAGTGCTCAGAGCTTATTCCTGTGCTTGGGTTAATGGTTAGGGTTTTTTTGTAGGTCACCTTTTATTCTAAAAACTAAATTGAAATCCTTCTGTTCGCCTATTAAATTTGTTGGTTCTGTGTATTGTACAATATTTGCTTTCTCTGGGATTCCTTTTTGAATTAGAGTTCTTCAAGTGAAATGGTTATTTCCATGTTCTCTCTAACCTCTCCCGACAGTATCTAGACTTCAGAAAGACAAGTCTGGCAATGGTTTACATGCTGGTCTTTCATATTTAGTATCTTATAATTGAAAGAAGAGTGAAAAGCAGCTCTGTGCCTCCTGAGCTGGGGACGGGCATGGGACGTGGGGATGGGGAATGCGACTCGGTGGCCTTGGTGGGTGATGTGGTCTGGGAGACGAAGCTATTTTATTTTAGCTTTGCACGAACTCCTTCTGGTTGGATAGGTTTGTTTTTTTTTTCCCTGTAGCTGTAAAGTGGGGATAACAATATGTGTTCTCCTAAGTTTTTTTTTTTCCCCCTCCCCCAGGTGTGTTATGTAGCTTTTTTTTTTTTTTTTTTTTTTTAAAAAAACCCTTTCTCACCCTGTGAAAAGTGGGCTTCCCATTTGTGTTTTCTGGGCTAGGGTCTGAATCGCTCCGCTAATATTATTGTGTGTGAATCTTTTCCTTCTCTGCAAAAACTCATGATTTTCAAATGTGTCCGAGCAGAATTTATCCCTGCCACACCATAATGTTATGACTACTTATGTTTTATGCCTCTGAAGGATTCAGAGCTACGGGAAAATATAGCATGCTGTACACCAAAGCAATAGAAGAATATTAATGTATTCAAATGAAATAGAAATTGAATCAAGATTCATGCTTGCCTATAAATTATTAGAATGTGTACAACTGTAATTTAATAGAGAGTAACTTAACTGTAGCTCAATCATGATGCACTTTATATCCTGCAAGTGTACTACAAAAGTATTTTTTTTCTTCAGAAATATGGTTGAAGTGTTATGCAAGATAAACAGTGTCTCGTGCAGGTTACGTTAGGTGACTGGGGAATATCAGTGTAGGGAATCTTACAGGTGCGATCAGAAAAAACAGGTCGATGTTCACAAAATCGGCTTATTTACATACAAATGGAGTTCTCTGTAGGGGTTGAATGTTTTTATTTACAGCAAGGAACAGTACTTGCACAGAAAAAGGCCAGAAAAGGCCAGGGCTGGAGAGGAGGACGAGGTGGGCGAGGGGCCGCGGCCGAGGCCTGGGCGCACCTTCACCTTGTTTGGGGTCGTAACCGGAGCGCCTGCAGGACTGTTGGAAGTGCCGCTTAGGATATTGTTTTTGTCATTAAATGAAATTAATGACTAACTTATAAATAAATAATAGGAGGGAAGGTTTGCATTGTGGCCATAAAAATAGTTTTGGACTAACCTTTTAAACTTTCTCCATTTTACATTAGGCCGTGCGTATCTGAAAGCGTGTCAGCCTTTATCCGACGGAGGGGCTTCCGATGCAAAATTCACGCTTATGGGTGGCTCCATTTGCAGATGATCTTTTTGTGGTTTTGTCTGTCTTTATTTTGCTGCAGGAACCTTGTTTTATTTTTTGTACTTTCTCTTTTGTAGTGTCGCGTTGGTTCCTGTGTTTACTCTTTTTTTGCCTTTGAACTTCTGCAAAATACCCTCCCCAAAATACAGATGCGTACATAATCTGCTGTACCTCCTAGGCTCATAGACTCATTGGTCAGGCTGTGCTTGTTGCGTTTTTGGCAATAGCGCCCAGAAACGTCTCGGGGGGACCTAGCTATGGTGTGTGCCCAGCGGGGTGCAATTCTCTGAGATCAGAGACAGTGTGGAGGGGTTTGTTCATGGAGCCGTGGCCTGGGCGGACAGGCGATCAGTGTTACTGCCCACGCGGACTTGGTCCCTTCGTATCACGGAGAGGCACGTGGCACAGGTGATACAAATACAGCAGTTGAGGTTTTTTTGAAGGAGCTGAAACAGGGTGGAAAAGCTCTCTTTTTAAGACTTTTTTTTTTTCTTTCTGCAAGTAAGTGCTATTAGTAATTTAATGTAGAGCTCTGTCGTACAGTCTGTATTTGATATCACCATCATGAAATAAGTGATTAAAAGATGACTTTTTCATATGCTTAAGGTTCTCCATAGTCCGTCAGTGGAGGAGAGAGCCTGGTGGGTTGTGCGGCGGGTGTGTGAAACGGTTAGTACGCACCTCGCTGTCCTGTTGTTGTTTTTTTTTTGAGGGGGGGGATATATGTCACTGTAAGTGTGAGCAAAGTGTTTAAAAGTAGGTAAACTCATTGTAATAAATTCCATCTCTTTTCCAGAAATCCGTTTAGAGGAAGGCTGTCTTTAAGCAGCCCTTCTTTTTCCTGAGCCGCTGCTGGCAGCTTCAGCCAGGCAGGGGTGCTTGCCCTGATGGCAAAAGGTGTGCGTAAAGCACAGAATTTGGGTAAAATATTGGAGAAATTCCTTTAGTAGGTGAGACTAATTTTTGTTTTGCTAGTTTACTCACTGAGGTGTTTTGTGTTTGTGTAAGGGTGAATTAGGCAGTGGGACATGAAATAGCTTCTTGGGAATATCAAAATTTACCAGCAAGTAACTGCAGTCTTCTGACCCTAGTGAACACTTTTATTTCTGAGAAATTAAAAAAAAAAACCCCTAAACTCTTAAAATGTAAATAAGTTGAAAAAACCCACAAAACTTGTCTTGAGAGCTTTCTGGCTGTTGCTATGTTTTGGAGTAATACATTGCCTAAGATACGGCACTGCTATGATGTATTAAACTAATATATCATAAGAGTGCCATAGCTTTGATGATGTATTAATGTAATACATCGTTAAGGTGCCATTGCTCTTATGATGCATTACTCAAAACATTACCAAGGGGTTGGGTTAGCACACAAGCATCTGTGTGTATGAAGCTGAAAACAGAAAGTGTTTCTATGTCTGAAAGGACAGTGAAACTTAAAAAAAAGTTGCATGTGTGACAATGGGTTCAGAGGATCTGAAACCAGGTGGCTGCTGAAGAGACAGCTGAGCCCAGCAGGACCTAAACTTGGGTCTCAGCTGTGGGCTTATAAAATCTCTGAGAGAAGAACAGAAAATTTAGGGGGGAAGAATCTGGATGAACTTTGGAGAAGCACTCTGCACCAAAATCCACCTCCCAAACTGGTTATCGAACTTGATCAAAAGGTGTTACAAAACATGTTAGGTACTGATGTCAAATCTCACTCTAAACCCCTTGTTTTCTAAGAAAAGGCTTCTTTATGTAGTAAGTGTGTGTTTATCTTTCTGACCCTTCTGTTTCTTGCTCTTCTTTAAATGCCACGTACTTTAGTGGACATTATTGCTTGGTTGTATATACCTGGATGGACAATACTCATGATATTGCTTGGGTTTTGGTGAAAGTCCTCACTGATGTTCTGGTGCTGCAAAGACATGAATTTATTAAATTTAAATGTTGGAGTAGTCCCATGGACAGAAAGATCCCATTACCTAATTCACAGAGCTGGGTTCAGGGTTTTCCTATTACTGATATATTTTTTCTTCTACCTCATTTAGAAACAGAAGGATGCAGAAACAGATGTAAAATACCATTCTTTGCCAAACCCACTGAGAAGGACTTTCAAGAACATCTCCAGGTACTGAAAAACATTTGCACTATAAATTGCTCTTTTGTTCTCTGCAGTGAGGGACATGAAGTATTCCCTAGAAGTATTGCATTTTTCAGGTTTCTCCACGTGAATTATTTGCCAAGACGGCCTGTAACTCTACCCAAATTTTTATGTCAGAGTATCTTCACCACTAGATGGCATTGACATTGTTAATGTAGGTGGGAGGAGATGGACAGCACTAAAATCTCCTCCCTTCGGTGGCCCCCTTTCTTCTTCCTGCTGTTCAAAAAACCCAACTAAACAAAAAACCCCTCAAGTACACAGAGTTAAGACCATGACAAGTGCAGAATTTTGAAAAGTCTTTGTTGACTATTGCACGGTAGCTGCAGAAATATTGACCCGATCTCCAACTCCTAGATGGCAGATTCTGGGTCTTGGATAATTTTCAATTGACTATGATCAGTAAAACAGCTGAGATGTAGCTGGGGCAAACCTAATCAAACCAGTGAAAGACAGTGGCACATGGACTAATTAGCGAGTTCATTCCAATGCATTCAGATTACTTAGCGGATTACTTTTTGTGTGTTTTTTTTATTTTTTTTTAATTCTGATAACATTCTTTATACAGTCATTGCCATGGTTAACTTATTCTGGACCTGTCACCACTCTTCCTCATATAATTACCAGAAATTAGGAAGTTAATGGGTGTTTCAGGCATCTCTCAGGATAAGAAGTGTTATAGTTGACACTGCTGACCATGAGTGTTAAAATAGAGATCTGTATGTAAAGATTTACATCCTTTTCTGACAAAAAGAACAGTGTTTTGCAACATGAAAGATAAGGCTGGAAAGTCATGTTGCTGTCTTTTAACAGTGCTGGCATAACCTTGGCTTTGTGTAACATGTTTGTCTTATTTATGGATGCCGAGATGAAGAGCTTGAAGAAAATCATAGGAAGATAGGTACAGAGAAGTAAGGTCTCAGGAAAAAAGATGATGGGGGAAGGTATATTTAAGATAGATTTTTAATGTTTTTGTTTTTCATCACCTTCTTTTTCTACCTATACTTCATCAAAATTACCCGTTAATTTCTTTGGAAATACATTCCTAGAAATATTTTAAAAGCTGTTGTCTGTATAATGCAGATTAAAAGTACCCTTACACTAATGGGAGAAGCCAGAAGAAGAGGTCACTGACCGAGGTCCCTCTTTACCCCAGGACGCTGTCCCCTCTGCTCCCCCTCCTTGGGGTGATATTTGAGGAGTTCGGGAACTTCTGGGCACCTGGACAAGGAAGTTTTTGGCCATATAAGAATCTTTTTTTGCCAGTTACACTTTATAGTATAAAATGGTCTTAATGGATCAAAACATATAGTTCTTGCTTCAGGTGTTTTGTTTACTCGCAAGTCTTTGTGCGATCAGAGCAGTATTTCATGTCCCAGGCCTGGGCTCTGCCACCAGGATCCCCCGGCAGGCTCCCTCCTCGGGACAGGGACGCTGCTCCCAGGGCGCCGTTTCGCTCCAGAGCTCGGCGCCCAACAGCACCCAATGGCACCCAGCGGCGGCCTCCGGGTCCAAGCCGCAGCTGGCCCTTCGCGGGAACCTGGCCTCCCCTCGGCATCGGCCCTGGGCGCAGTAAGAGCTTCCCTCCACCAGCTGGTCCTCTCTCTTGGGGTGGCTGTGTAAGAAAGGACTGCGAAAGCCATTTGTGCTTGGTGACACAGCGGGAGGAGATCAGCAGTGAGAACACAACCTCCTTCTCCCAGAAATGTGCTCATTCAGCTATGCTAGGTGGGCTTTCCCCCCTGAATTTTGCATTATTTATGGAATTTGCATATCATAAGTGGCAGATGAATTGTTTATGAAGCAACGGTTGTGTTTCTCCAGTATAACAGTGTGTTTTGCAGAAGTAGCTGTAGTCTTTGATTGAGGAATCATTTATAACCTCCTATTAGAGGCAATTATTTTAATGACAGTTTAGTGACATGACACCAGACTTGGAGCGGAGGGTAAACACATTCTCCGAAAAGTGTATTTTATGTTTTCTGATTGCTTTTTTTTTTTTTTTTTTACTAATTAAAATTAAGGGAGGAGTGGCATAAAAGTGAGAGTAGCATAACCTGAAAAACCAAGAGCGGCAAGGTAACTACGCAACTGTTTGACCTGCAGGTAGTGGAGAGAGGTGAAGTGGTGCCATCTCTTATTTGCCATTCTTTTATTATTGCTTTTGCACTGTAAAACGATACATTGCCTTTCACTCCGTTTTCACAGGCTTTCTTAAAATTTCTAAACTGCCAGCTGAGCTGTTTGCTGTGCTGAGACTTCCTCCCACCGCGTCCGCTGATGAGCGTGGCCGTGCACCGGCTGTTCCTGTGCAAGGGAGCGAGGATGGGGTGCTCCCAGCCGGGGGACGTGCCAGCGCGGGGCACGAGGGGGAGGCAGGAACAGGCGTTTATTGCCGGCAGTGCTGACCATGCAGGGCACTGACCCAGGTGTTGTGGCAGCACGTCTTCTCCTCAGCAGTGTCAGAAGTTATTATATGTCCTGCTAGAAACGGTCAAGTAGCCCTCTCTAAAAAGAGAGGCTGGTCTCGGACATCGAAATAGCTCATTTTTTTATCTATTAGCTTCACAAGGAGTTCCTTATAACTATAACCGCTGGCGCAATGAGCCAAGTGCCTCCATCGAATGTTTCACTTAATGGTGTCTTTTATTACAGTTCAGCGACCCAATGGCCTGAATATCTGCATGGTTGCTAAGTGCCTCCCAAAGCCCTGCAGTAAAACTTCCTGCACATCAAGTGCTGTGAAAATGTTCTCCCGTGACTCGCGAAGGCATTTTTTTAGTGTAGAGTAGAAGAAATTAAGCAGTGGCAAAACAAACCAGGAGTATCAGTGGTCACAAACCTGCCTTTAGTAATCTTTGTGCTGAAGGGAGATGTTTTACAATGTGAACAAAGTAAGAAGTCGATGTCTTTCGCTCAAACCTCTGATTTTTCCCCAGCGAGGATATCTTTCTTTGGGATTTGTGGCCTGTATCCTGCAGTTTGCTGTATTCTCTATCCCTTGTGCCTTACGCTGCCAGTGCCACCACGGCCCTCCTGGGCTGCCCCACATTGCACTGACTCCCCAGGAATTCATCTTAATTGCGGTAATTACGGGGTATTATGCCAGTAATTATATAATCCTGGATCGCAAGGGGAGAATCAGTGATGCTCTTATCTTCAGAGGCATGTAGGTGTCTAGCTCCTGCTGAGGGACTGTGCTCAAATTTTCACTTATCAAAGGTTTTTTACAGCAATAATGATGTTTAAATAAAATAAGAGAAATGTAAACTGTTGCTAACCTCTTTCTCATCTCACAATATTTATTATTCAACTGTTATCCAAAAGTGCATTTCAAATGATTAGTGGTGCTTATATCGAAATTAGAGAAAACCTATCAAACTATAATCAGTAACTGAGCATTTAAGGGTCAATACCACCTTGTACATCTCTGTGCTCAGAAGTTCAACAAACAAGTGTGGAACGAGATCCATTCCTGCACTGGCTGCTGAGTTTTAATTTCGGAGGTGTTTGTTTTCTCAAATGCAGTTCTACCTGGGCCTTTTTCATTTTTTACTGACTCCATGCAATCTTTCTCCCTCCCACCCCTTGCAGAAAAACACAGTCTTGGATTGATTATCTTGTGGAGTAGCAAACCTTACCTTTTGCAGTGTGGTTGAGTGGTAAACTATGTTACGTTTCCTGGAAATTAACTTTTGTGTAATACAGTGACCTGACTGCCCTCAGTCATTTTCAGCTTCTCTCTTTTGCGCTAATTGGAATGAATTATTTTGGTTGCCTTTCTGTTGTAGCTTTAGATAGTTTTTTAGAAAGCTGCTTCTGTGCTTTTTCCAGTCTCACTTCTAAATTATCTTTTACCAGTTCCGTCAGTCAAGGGAGAAAGATCTCAACCAACAGTGTACGTGTCAGTGGTTGCATCCACCGCACATGTGCAATGCAAGTTCTGTGAATAAACCAACCCTGGCCTGGAACAGCAGAGATCATCGTGTAATTTTAAGGTAAGAGAGCACCTACTGGAATGGGGCACAGCAAAACCTACAACTGTAGATTTTATTTCTAGGGAAGTTTAGAGCCTTAAGATCAGTTTTGCGATACAAGCTCAGTTTCTTGGAAATGGCCCCATGTAGTGTTATGTTAATAAAAGATGTGTATTTGGCTTCATGTCAGAAATAGAAATTAACAGAATTTGAAAAACCTTTGAAGACTGTTAAGGCTGTAATTGGTGTGTTTTGTCTTGGGTGGAGAATTTGAAAGGTTTATTTCAAGAATATACACTCTTAAGGGCAGGAACTGTTACTCATCTGTGTTTGGAAAGCAGCACCAGCACAATCTGGATAACAATACTACTACAGAAGGCTGAAAGAACAATTAAAGAGTGGAAATAATGACCTAAGGGAGGAACACTTAACTCAAATGCTGAAGAATTCACATCGCGAAGATTTCACGTCACGGGTTTGGGGAAATCAGTTGGGAGAGAGACTGAGAGCTTTTATATAGGCTAATGCTTTCAGAAGGAACATGTTGAAATTTCTGCTTGTATTGGATTGAAATGATATCAAATAACTTGAAGAAAAATCCTTTGAAACAGAAAGAGGGAATTTGTCCTTATTTATGTTTCCTCTTGGGAGAGCGTGCTTCATTCTTAGGGTTTTTTCTTGCTGTCTTTAGCATGTTGGGACAGAGGGAGGCTGTCACTAAGCCACCACCCCACAAGCTAGGCTTTATTTGTGAGTTACAGGGGAGGGAAACAAAAACTGTCGTCTTCTAGCACATCTAACCTCTCCAGGCACCCTTCCATCGGCATCCCTCTGGAGACGTCCCGGTGCTCTGACGGCAGCCAGGCTCTCTCTGGTGACACCGGAGGGCGGGTGCACCTCGAGCACCTCGCGCTGGTGGTCCTCACCCGCTGCCTCTCACATCTGCTACAGGTTTTAAATGTTATTGGTACCAGACTGTCATGTTCCTGCAGCAGCCTGGGCTGCGGGTCAGCCTTGGCTTGCCTTGTAGCCACGCAGCCTGGGAATTTCCAGCCCTGCAGGAGGAGCGTGTGGCTAAAGCAAGTTAGGAATGCCTGGGTCGTCTGTCCTGGATCCCCAGGAGACACCTCTCCCGTAAGCCCTACTGCCTCCAACACCTGATCACTAACAGACCTATGGAAATATTACAGACTGTTAAAAAAAAGGGATGTGTGGGGGGGAGAATTTTGCTCTTTTAGCTATCTTCTGGAACAGGTCAAATGTTTTTTCTAAAATAATTCTGGAAAGTATAAACAAATTATAATTTTCTTCCTGGCTACATTAGTTTGTATTGTATTTCTTATGGCTTTCATGAGAAGACATTAAAACAAAGCAGAACAACTACAAAGTAACTACCAGGAAGATGACAGAGTTTTTCTAGTGTCCTTGGACTCAATTTTATCACCCCAAAGTGATCACTTCCTTTTTGAAATTTTTTTTTCTTGTTTTGTATATATTATTTTTATGTGTATTTGTTCACATGAAGTGAAGCTCCAAAAAGCACCAAAATATAAGTTTAACAAATCAGGTGTGAGAGAAGTCAGGGTAAAGCTACAGTATCACTACAGTGATCCTCTAATAAATTAGCTATAGTTTAACTGTTTGAAAATATCTGTTATTAAAACGTTACTGTTTTCTTCACGTCTTCCACCCTCAATAAATAGACGATGGCTCTATGTTATTAACTACCGTGAAGTATTTAAATAGTGGGGAACATAGTTCTAGAGCAGCAAATCACCTCACTCAGCCTGGCTCCTGTGCCTGTTTGCAGACCGGCGAGCCGCGGCATCAGTGGCCGCGTTATCCTGTATGGAGCCGTCCGGCTGTTCAGCGTTCACCACCGCATAACCCGGCCACGGCCCCCGTTGCCCGGCTGGAGCTCTTGCTCTACCCTGAGCAAAAGATTGTGTGGATGTTGCTGGCTGTGGCTCCGCCACATTTCGGGAGGGCACCAGCGTCCGGGGGGAGGTACCCACCAGGCTTTCCAGCAAGGAAAAGTTTCTTACATCTGTCACCAAGAAGGTAGGTTTTTTTTTTTTTTTTTTTTTGCTGTTTTCCTTTTTTCCTGCAGGATGCCCAAGGGGTGAAGTTATGACAAAGTTGCATATATAAACAAAGGAAAAAAAAAAGAAAAATTTTGTTCCCTTTCCTCTTTTTGGCAAGGGCTGTTTTCTTGGTTACATTGAATATTGCTAAGTGTGCTGTTGGAGCAAAAAAGTGACAGTCTTAAAATAATTTCATTCCAGCCGCGATAGCGTTTCTCTGTATAGATTCCACTGTTAATATTTTAGCGCAGTTCTTGAACTAAAATCTTGGATGTTTCCTATTTTCCCTCTGAAAACAATGTTTGATAGGAATTGTTGATTATCGAGCTCTGTAAAGCTGGTCCTCGTAAGCCAAGACATAGCAGGCTGACTGGTGACCTTGCCTTGCTTTTGGCTGGGGCTTCTTCAGCCTGGTCGGACCAGGTTCAGCTGTTGTTTTCCTGTTTTGACATTTTTGGTCACTTTGCTGCTTCTAAACACACAGGCACTTGCTATTGAGTCCTTGACTTTTTTTCCCCCCTCCCTGACATATAGGTATCCCTTCCGAAGGTCTTGGTGCCTTGGGTAAGGTTGACTTGTGAGTTTTGCTTGTGATATGAAGAGAAAGAGAGTTAAAGGAGAACGGCGGGGGGTGACTTGGGGCCGCTGCTGGCCTTGGCCCCTGAGCCGGACTGTTCCAAGTATTGTTTCTTGAGCCATAAAAGATTATTATTTTTTTTCTTTTTTTGCAACTGCAGATCCAAGGGTTGTGACACTTACAGGGAGTTCTGCAGGAAGGGTAAGATATCGTCGTAGAATATTTCAGCTGAATTTACTAAGTGGAAAAACAATCTGACAATGGTTTGTAAGGCAGCTATGCTGTTTGATTTTAAATAAAAATGTGATCTAATAATAATCTCCAGTTTTCACAGCATGAGTTGAATGAATTGATTAAATATAGTTAATCAATTATTCCATGCCATGTTTTTTATCTGAAATCTATATAAACTGTAAAATAAAACTAAACATATTAAATGAAAAAAATTTTTTAATTCACTTATTATATACTTGTTATTAACAATATTGCCTCACTGTGGCAGGTCCCTAAAATACATAAATGATAATTTATTCAGGCCTTGTTAATACTGCAATAAAGCAATGATAAAAATCCAGCATATTTTATTTATTTATTTTTTCCTTTAGATTAGAAGTGAATCAAGATGAAATATTTATGAAACTTAAATATCTTCATGTTTCTTCCATGTCAGTGCTTCCTTTTCATTATACCTTCCTTTGGAGCTATTTCCCCTCCATCTCCCCTTATCCCTTTTGCTCTCTGCTGTAGTAGACGGCTCATGATAGACATTGACGATACTCCATGGTTTTGCTATGGCATTCAAATGCAGGTAATCCTCGAGATCTGCTTTTAGCGTGAAGCTGTAATGTGTTTCTGCGCTGCGGGAAGCAGCACCCTTGGAAGAACTTCCCTCTGATGCACGTGGGTCTCGGCGAAGAGCAGCGCGGCCCCGCCGAGGCAGCGCAAGGTGTTCGTGCCTTGGGGCTGGTTAGAGAGATCGCCCCGGTGTCACCCCGCTGTCGCGCCCACACGCTGCTGCTTCCACGAGCGAAACGGCAGCACTGACAAGCAGGGCCTGATGCGCGGGGGCCTGAAGCTCGGTGTCCCCGGGGAGCAATGCCCAATGAGGTATTTCGTACCGGAGGAGGAGTGCTGGATTTCTGCACGTGTGGGGCGTGCGCGGGTGTCGCAGGCCTGCCAGCCGCCGCTGCAGCGGCTCGCCTGGGGTCCTGCTCACGGGCGCGTTTCAGTCCCGCGGGCGCAGGGTCCCCGTTTGCTGTGTAGCTGCAGTGGGTCGTGCCCAGGAACCGCTCCGCGACGCCGGCCGCTGGGCGCCGGGCATGAGCGCCGCCCGGGACGCTCGCGCTCCGGGGAGGCTTCGGCTGAGGATGCTGCACTCGGTGCATCTCACACAGTAGTTGTACCAGGGGAACAGTCTCGGCTCCAGGGAGCTGCGGCGGCAGTCTGTCTGCGCTGGCTGCGGATCAGGCCCTCTTCTGCCTTTATCACTGAGCAAGAATTCTTCATGGTGTTGGCAATTGGCCTTGGAAAATGATTTTTTCCTCTGCAGGCGTATACGTAACTGAGAGTGCTGGGCTGGCACAGAAGTACTTGGGACATGCCAGTATCACAAGGTTATGCTTATTATATACACCTGTAAGACCTGTTGTTCATCTACAGTTTATCTAGTTTATCTATAATTTGGTTGGATAGCTGTTAATTTAATACTCTGTCTTTAAGCCTGCCACTGCAGACTCTAGAGCACAGTAGATGCACCCGTACAGCACACTTCCCTGGAAGAGGACAGCAAACTTCTTCAAGAAGGTAGAAACGTCATTAGAATTTTCGTTATGTGTCTAGACTATGTGCTTCCAGTTAGGGGTTAATAAAAAGTGTTGTTCAGTACTCCAGGAAATTGTCAAAATCACTAGGTATTGTACTGACTTGACCTGTGTTACACTGAACTCACTCTTTCCATGTTTCCAATAAAAACATACAGGAGATTGCTCCAGAACCAATGTCAGGCTCAGTTAAAAATAAAATCCCCTCGTAATTTAAATTTGTAGTGTTTATACTAAATATATCACTGAAACACATGCATTTTAGAGAGTTTTCATTATATGAGATACCAAACCTGAAATCTGGGTCTTATGCAAAAATCATGGTTTTCCATTATGATTCCTGAAAATTAAAATCAACTTTTGCCACCTGTAAGCCACCTAATCCTGTCTGTTTTACTGTATGTTTTAATTGCAATTCTAAAACTGTTTTGCTTCTTTCAAGTGCAGTATTTGTAAGTGCCTAATTACAGCCTTGTTCTTATCTCTCCAAAGCATTAACATTTGGCACCTCCGAGAACGGCCCCCTCTAAACCAGAAGGCGGTTTCGGGGGAGAGGTGGACCTGGTCTCCAAACAGGAGGGCAGCGCTGGCGAGCTCTGCTGGGCCGCTGCACCTCCGGCTCCTGCAACGGCAGTCAGACAAGCCGGAGGGCAACTACAGGAGAATATTTTTCTTTAGTAGCAGTAACATCTGCCTCCTTGGCAGCACGCGCTGGCAGTCGCGTTGGAAGCTTTGCATTTGCCCCTGGCCCTGTGGCGTGTTTACATTGCTGAGAGGTTATCCGCAGCTCCGCCGGATCCAGTTACCTGCTTTCCTTTTGTTCTGTCATTTTTCCCCTCTGATACTTCGGCTACTTAACTCTTTATAGGTAACATTTAAAGTGAAAGACAAGTGTGCAGTATGAGGTGATATATATTTATTTGTAGGTATTAACTACTAAATGCCTCTTAAATAGAGATTCACCTTTTTCAACCTGTTTAGCAGTGTTTTTCACTCAGCCTCCACATGTTCCTCATCACAGTCCGAGCTTTTGAAAGTGCTCTACCTCTCTGCATCAAATTATCTTGGTGCTCCTATTTCTCTTACCTTTCACCTACATGTTCAGAGTAACTGATTTTCGACCAGTGCTTTGTTGCAGTGGAACGCTGTTATTATAAAGACAATTTAAAAGTGGTCAGCATGGGCATATCAATATTTATTGAAATACTGAAAAAAAATTTTTTCCATTGGTGATGAGAAACTCCTGGCAAGAACTGACATGACAATATGAATTTCACCGATACAGTAAGAGAACTTCAACTTCACCAAGTAACTCACTGCACATTCTAAAGTCGCATGGATTTAAATCCAAGGCAGCTGCAGAACATCTGGGATACAAATAGTCAGACATTACAGATTGTCTGTTTACAAACACAGAACAGCTATAATAAACCAGCCAAAGCCAAAACCTTTGTGTTTTAGTCTGCTTTTACTAATGCGTCCTGTAATCAATAAGGCAGTCGTAAGTAAATGTCTGGTTACAAAGTAGTTAACAATTAACATGAGGGGTTTTTTTGTTCGCAAACTTTGGGCAATCTGGTGGAATTCTTGGAACCACAGATATGGGCAAATATATGTTAGTTTATCTGAAACTGTTTCCATTAAGCTGTATGGAAAATTTTGCTTTTCTTTTACATCCTTATTTTACTTCTTTTATCCCATATACGGATAATGGTGCTGTGAATTCAGTTAGCAATGTGTTTTACTTAGGTTTTTATTCTTTAATATTCAGTAAGATTCACTGTAGCATTTCAATAGAAATAAGAGAAAATGCAGAATATGAACACTTGAAATACATTTTGTTTTTCTTCTGGAAAGGAGAAGACTGATGACTGTAGGGGTGTGTGTGTGTGTGTGTGTGTGTGTGCGCGCGTGTGTGTCACAGCCACTATCAGCCGCTCCTGCTGCTGCCTTCGTTTGCCGGCGGGCGAGCGCCGCTGTTTCGCAGGACCGCTGCCGTGCGCGGGCGCGCGCGGCGTTTGGGGGTGGGTGCTGAGGTCGCCGTGCGCCAGGAGGACCGCGAGAGCCTCCTGCGGTACGAGGCGGGCCGCGGGGGCTCGCAGACATAGGCTTTGCTGTGTGGGTACCCTGCGCCTGGGCAGAATGTTAGAGCCGATTAATACAGGTGATTAAAATGACGCGTTTTGTACTAATGCAGATGTTAATAACCGATGTCTTTGGTATACGATGTATGAATGCTTGGAAAAAAAAATAAGAGAATGCACCTTTTCAAGTTCACATGAAACAGAAAAAGCTACAACTCACATAATTTACAATAGATTTAAATAAACTACATTTAGGATTATGAAGATTTACAGACATTTAATCAAGCGAATGATTTCAATGGTAAAGACCCTTGTGTGTCCCTGAACTATGTTCTACTAACTTGAAGACATGCTACAGTAAACACATATTTTTGGCTTCTTCATTCTGGCTATATCTTATATAAAGATGAAACCAAAGAACAATAAATTAGCATCATAATTGTCTACAGTGGAAACTATCATATACAATATAAATAAACTATTCAAAAGCCAGCAATCTTCATGAAAAAAATTAAAGGATCAGGTTTTTATACAGTTTCTACAAGTGATTGTGCAGCCGATAATCTCAAAAATTAAAGTCAAAATGAAATCTCCCGTTTGATTTTAGTGTCTCACGACATACAGTAATTAAGTACTGGTAAAATAATTACCAATTTGAAAGCAATACTAAGGAAATCACTGCTTTGCAATTCTATCACAGTTTTTTCCCCACAGGACCTAAAGAATGTAAACACTATGTTTTCTTTATTGTTAGAGATTAATACTTTATTTTAAATGTATGTTGATCCACACCTGCACAGTTACCTTTAAGGATAATGAAATAAGGCAAGACTTTTAGAACTGTGGCACTACATGTTATAATACTGATATCTTCATTTGGACAGAGAGAGAATTGTTTGTTCTTCTCCAATATTTGTTCTGCAGCAGACTTTGGCCTACATAGCCATGGCAGTATCACTCTTCTTTCTTTGTGTAAAAGATCTGCATTGCCTAACTTAAAAAAGAATGTTGCTTTATACATTGGACTTTTGAATTGACATTCATTTTCTTCCTTATTGTCAATTTAAAGATCTTAATAAGCTCCCTCTGTGGTATCATCAGCTCATATAGTTGATTTGTCTCTTCTTGCATAGCTAAACTAATTTCAGTTCTTTTTTTTTTTTTTTTTGCATATCAGTATTTGGAGCTCTAGAAAAGATTTTTTTTGTGACAGAAGCTATCCTTTCTGATATGGTTTGGAAACAGCCGTGAAGATATACCAGGGCTGTATTTTAGCCACTGCACTAGCTGAGCATGTGTTTGAATTGACAAATTTTTTTTGCAATATTTATCTTCAATACCTGATAGCCATCCTATAACAGTAGCAGAAGAGGGATACTGCCTGACCGAACAACATGAACACGTGACAAAACAAACTTCAGAACATAGTAAGAATGCCAAGCTAACTTGTTAACAGACTCATCATAGTATCTATTTGCAGGCCTGAGAGACAGACATTCAAAACCAGCCTTGTATGATTTGGTGGCGATGCTGTATAGCAAGTGGCCTACTCCAGCTCTCTCTTACAGATTGTTGAACGGCTGCCACATCATTTTTCACCGAAGAAGTAAGTGTTGGGTCCTTGGAAGGATGGCAGAAGATGCTGGAGATGCAGTTTTGCATCTGTTAGAACTGTTTGAGAAGTACTGCTATACAATGAAGGAATTTAGTGCACTCAAATTCCCCACTATCTTAGCTCAATAATACGGATCAGTTTTTTTCCTAAATTTCTTCATATTGGCAATCAGCAGAGTTAAATATACAAGAATCATTCTGTCTTTTTTCATGTCGACGTTGGTGATAGTATCCACTCGGTAAGTTCGCTTCACGCCAGTATAAAGTCCTATATAGATTCCTTTGGGGATGTGTAGCATATGATTCACAGTTTGCAATACAAATACCCTGATACATCACTTATTTACTATTAGTATTTGATTATTATACCATTTTGCAAAGTCTTAAAACCACATTTTAATTAGTGTTGCTCGGAGCAGTTCAGAGTATATTTTTTTTCCTCGAAAGCAGAAGCTCTAATGGGTATAATTTATGCTCTCTTTGCATGCAGCATCTCAATGAGAAGGTTATTACATGGAACATCCCCGTTCAGGTGTTTGTAGTAGAGGTATTCTTCAGCCTGCATACTGATGGCCCGGATTTCTGGTAGTCGCAGGAGAAGCTGCCCAAATTTGTCTGTTTGCTGTGGGTAATTACACATTGTGTAGTCCAGCAGAGCAGCATTCACTTGTTCCTGAACACCTTCCACAAGCTGGAAGTTCTCAAGATTTTTGACATCTGAATAATAATAAAAAAAAAAGTAACAACAGTTGAGTTGCATTTTAATTCCTTTTTACTAAGGCAGTGTTTCACTAAATGGATGCATTTTTTTTTTCCTCCTGACAAAAGCATACTTTACAAGCTGCTGAATATTCAGTGAACCCTTTTGCCAACTTTCCTGGGAAAATGATCACAAAAGAGCTTTAGCGGAGTGTCTTGTTGAGATTCTGCATATACCTCAAATCAATTAGACACCAGTGGAGTCTGAGCAAGGTCAGCTCTTTTCATATCTTACAAAAAGAAAGGTTGAGGATTCCTAAAGTAGAAGACCATAATATATTGCTAGCAAATGAGTCCCGAGAGGAAGCCCTATCTTTAACCTGGTGTGTTACACAATTCATATAATTCTGTATTAATTTTTCTGACCCAAGGTGAAATCTGTGTCCAGGGTATGATGTAGTTAATTCTAATAAAAAGTGACAAGGTTCTTGTTTCTGTTTGACATTTTCTAAATGATTCTGAAAGCCTCTGACTTGTCTAGCCTATGCTAATGAACCATCTGGTACACTCCAGTGACTGCCAAAATAATCTCCCCTACTGGAAACTCTCTAAAATATATATTTCACTGACTAATGATCTTTATAAAATGAAATCATTGTCCTTTGGGTGGAATACCAGATAAGAACGGTGCCCTTTAACCTGCATATGGTTTCTGAAATCCAATACACCGATTTTCTTTGATATTGGACAACAGGGTCATTTACATCAGCAAAGCAGGTACAGTTTGTTCATGCTGCCTCTGTTTGATTAGCCTCTGTTCCTAGACAGCAACTCCAAGCTTCTTCAGAAATGCTGAAGTTGGAGATAAAGGCCAGTATATTAACAACTTCTTATTTGATATACTTTGCAAAATTATTCTGGTGGCATCTTTCTTTTGTCATGTCTGAAGAATGCAGAAGTTATTCCAAAGCTTGCAAATTAGGGTGCTGCTATAATGCAAAAAGAGTGATCAAAGTGTTCTTGCTGGGAGAACTTGCTTTCGCTGATGTTTGATCATTTATACCATCAATATACTACTGTAACAGTTTCTTGTAATGTTGAAGCATGGCAACGCTGAGCATGGCTACTCTGCTAATTCCCTTTGAATAAAGATAAATCTGCCCCTTTCTGGAGGTTCTTTGAGCACAGGTGCTAGGCAATTCAGCAGAATTTGATTCACTGTAAATTCCAGCATGTAACTGGAGGGGAATCGGGTCTTTTCGTTTGTAAACCAGGAACATGCATTGATCTCCCAACCCATCAGTGGCCTGGGAGGCTGAGTAAATTGGGTCTAACTGCACCTTTTCTAGGAGTGCTTTAAATAGAGCAAATATTGGTTCTTGCACATAATTGTGTGCTGGAGAATTAGGGGAATGGTTGAAGAAGGCAAACATTTTCCTCGGGATGGGGATGAGGAAGAGAGCCAAGGATCTCAGTGGCAGATCAGGGATCGCTCCAGCAGCACGCACAGCTCCAGGACTGACTGGGTCTCCAGAGCTGTGCTGGTCGCTTGGGAGCCACAGGCACAACCTCGCCTGGATTTTGCAATCTGGCCTTAAGGAACACACTAGCAATACCTAAATTGCAACAGCTGTCCAAAAAGAAGCATCTGAACTTTGCATTTTTCAGAGTGGGAGTGAGGAGAACTGGAAACTTCAAAGCTGCTCTGCCAGCTCCCTGAGCTATTCAAACTCATTAATCCAAAGTTTTTTGCTAGTTACTTTGGATAATCGTGTTTTTGTTGCATTATACTGGACCTTTTCTAACGCAAAATATAACTTTTTTTTTAAATGTAGCTACATAAAATTACCAAGGTATTTTGTAGTGTGTGTAATCTGGTTTAAAATTTGTGTGTTATAAGCATGTTTTTATAAAGTTCTTACGAAGTCTCAAATATCACTATTGTTTTAAATAGGTTGCTTTCAGATGAAAAATGCAATCATGAATGAGCATCAGAAATTCCCACAGACAGGGCAGGCAAACAACAGACAAGTAGTGACTGTGCTGAAGATTAAACTGTGTTAAACAGTAAGATAATATGTATAATGATTTTAGAATTGGTATCTCAAACTTTTTTTCTGTTAAAAGTAACTTTGAACATCAGAAAGTTTTAGAAACTGGTAGCTGATTCAAACCCCATTAAATTGAGTAGGCATCTTTCCATTGCTGGCTGTCTGCTTTGAATCGTGTTCTGAGATTAAACTGTGCTGATTTCTTGGGAGAACAGATTCACTCTCATTTTTACTCTCTTTCTGAATGTTACTGCATGGGATATATTTTTATTGGCAACATCACAAAATCAATTCTTACTAGAGATCAAGTAGAAACAAAATCTGAGAATCACAAATTTTCTGTAGTTTCCAGCAAAAGCGGTGAATTCAAATGTATGTTTTAGAGATACTTTCTGTCTCCACATGCAGCCATATCATAGTCAAGTCAAAGGGAGGCATAATATTTTATCTATATTACTGCCATACACACGATCGGCAGCTTCTGGCGGTTGGTGTACCTGTCAGCTGTGTAGGTGTTGCAGTGCGCTTGTTAGCTAAGTCGCATGGTAGAATTTCATGGAAGCTGCAAAACTATGGGAGTGGGGGAAGATAATGCCTGTGGGTTTTTTTCCCTCTCATCTCAGTGGAAATACTCATATATGGCAACAAAAGCACTGAAGTCATATAACAATAACTCCAATTAACAGTAATAGTAAACCTCCATAATAGTTCTGGGCTTCCCATGCCACATCCAGACTGAGAAAACACTCATAATGTAATTCCTCTACATAAATTCCTGATAACTGTAGTGAGGATCAGGTGTTTGTAAACAAGATGTTATTAGTCAACCACAGTGAAAATATGCTGAGTTTTCCTGGCTGTTTCTATATGAATCAGATTACTCATACTTCAAATGATTATGATTTAGGACATCATTATACAATTCATCTGCGTGTCGATCTCTCCAGGTCACAGCAGCAGGACTGCAGCCGCAATAGCGGGAAGGTGGAGACTACCTGAGCACCAGCTAGGTCTTTTGGCATGAAGTCTCTGTAAAGTCACCACGATTTCTGGAAATGCCTTTTGGTAAGTGCTTTCGTCTCACATACATTACCAACAAATGCTGCAGTAAAGCAAACGATGAAACTCAAAGAGAGAAGTCTGAGGATCTGTGCTAACTAGAGAACATTATGTAAAGCTCCACTGTGCTTTCTCAAATTCTCAAGAGATATTTTGTATTTTTAAAAAAGGCGTTTGACTAACACATAATTGTTATATAAATAATGTAGTTATTTTTGAGAGAGAATCCAAAATTGGTGGGCTAGTTCCAAAGATGAAGAATAATGAAGGAAAAATATAAAGGCGTGGTAAATATTAAAATATTTCTAGTAGCTCTGACTTTTGCAGGTGGAACAGGAATGCTACACAGTTTTCACTTCTGGTTCTTAGTATTTAGCTGATAATGTTACAAATATTCAATAATAATTTTGAGTTGTAAGTAGATGTTTTTCCTATGCTTTCGGTTTTCTTTTTTCTCTTGGCATTTATGAAATAACGCCTGGTAAAGGCACATGATTTAGCTTTCCAAATATTTCCTTTTGGATAAAGGTAGTTTGAACACTAATAAGTTAACTTGGTGCAACCTCAGTAGCGATGGCGTAATTCTCCTGAAGGCAGGGGTGTACACAGAGCTTGAAATGCACTAGTGGGGTATAGCACAGCGATCTCCTAGGCTCTCACATCATTCTTCATTCCTGACTGCTTTTTAGGATTGGAATGTCTCTTATCAATCTTTACATCGGTTAGTAACAATTTAAAGTACACATGTTTAGGCTTAATGTAAGAAATCAGTTTTCAAGGTTTAGAGGCTTGTAAACTAAATGAGTAGGAACAGGTCTCCCCCTCCCACCCACACACCCTTTAAATCCTAGCAGCTAGAAAAAGCGTTTTGTGTTGCTCCAGTAAGTATCAGTCTCTTATCTCTTCCGCTTTATTCACTCAGGGACTAATTACCAACTTTTTACATGAAACAGCCTTACTGTGAGCTCACAGTGGGGAACTCATCTTTTTCTATCCTTACTGGAGAGTAAACCCTTAGGTCTTCTGGAATATATTATATGTTTTACAAGAAATAGCAATTGCTTTTCTGTCAAACAAAGAATTTTTGTTCTCTGTAGCTTACTTTTGATGATTAAGACAAAAACATTATTACAATGTGTCAGTATCTGCTCTGTAGTCACAGTAAAGATCTCCTACTGTTCCCACAAATCCCCCCAATTTTGATTATTTTATACATCTGCTATAAAACTGTGCTTTAAGCTGAAACTGTGTACAACGTTCAGCCTGTGGAGAACATTTTTGCATATTTTTCCCCAAAATGGGTCTGGTCTTTAGAGGGGAAAAATATTTAGGTTTCAGAGAGATTTTCTCCCTCTCATATTCTAAACATGAAATACTGAAAATTTGGTGGTGTATTAATCTGCAGAGAGCTTCGCTTGGTCTGGGAATTTTGAAAAAAAAAATGAAAGAGAATGAGCGATTTAAATTTGAAAAATAGTAACTCCTTAGGAGCAGCATAAATATTTTCCAAAGAAAGCTGGTTAACTTTTTCTGCACATTTCCTCTATCAGACACCCCTTCCAGGATCATGAAAAGCAGTGGGCTGGTACAGACACAGATCCCATCGTTCCAGCTCCCTCCATGGATTTTGCAGCACTGCAGCTCCTGGTGTTGCAAGGATGAGTTAAGGTTATGTTTAGGCTTCTCCGTGGGGACAAGTTTCTCAGTTTCACAAGACTGGAAAAAGTCATATAGCTACTTAAGGCAATAAAACTCGAAACTGAGCCAGGATCTAGCTTCCCATCCCTGAAAGGAGGAGAAAATGTAGGGGCACGTTGAGCCAGGTCCCACTTAAGGAATATGCAGGATTTTAATAAAATCCAACCACCCCCAAATATTTAGCAGCTCTTCTTTGGAATGACTTTCAAACAGGTGTAGGTAAAAATATGATGTATTCCAAATTCTAGTGACTGTGTTTTCACCAGGGTGTCCTTCAGGCCTGATCTCTAAGAGGTTTGTCTATTTTTTCCAATCAGACTGACTGGCTTAATAAAAAGTATTGCCTCCAATTAAAAAAAAATTGTTTTATCAGGTAAAAATACAATGGGCCTCTGTAGCCTGAAGTTAAGGTTCCAGTCAGGGGCTTTGATATGAGGCTAATTCCCATCTGACCTTGAAAATGAAATATGTTAATAGTGATGAAGGTTTTTTCCCCAGAATAATTCGAAGAAGGAGGATTGCCCAGAACTGGGATGAGGAACCTTACCAAACAATTCTTTTCTCAAATACAGTTTTTCCTAGTTCCTTTGTCCACTTTCTTCTAGCCCTGCAAACCTTTCAGGTTACAGGACTTAAAAAAACAGGTAGATTTTGACATGTGAATAAAAAAAAATTTTTTTGAGAGCAAGAGTAGTAATGGCTGACAAACTGCCAGTCTCTGAAGATTACCTGCAATTCTCCTTCATTGCAACTAATGGTAACAAAAACAGTTCAATATAGCACATCTGTCATCAAAGCAGACGTATGCCATATCTAAGCCTCCTTGACAGAGAAAATACTATAATGAAGGCAGATTTATGGTAAAGTTAAGCTTATTATTGCAAAATTCTCCTTGATTTTATTAGAGCAAGTTTATGCTGAATATTATTTACTTAAAATGCATGGGAAACAATTTTTGATAGATCTATTTGTTAATAAGTTGTAAGGTGCTGTATTTGGCGCTTTCCAAAACTTGAAACAAAACCTTTACTGTATAACAACAACAATCACTTTCATTTTCTTAAGATTCCCAAGTCCAAACTGAAAGCACAGAAAACTTTCCTGTCTTTAGAAGGATTCCTTTCTGGCAGTGGCTGAGCTATCTATAACAGTATAATGATCAAACTCTGACTGTTTATTAGGGTCATAAAGTAATTTTCATGTTCAGTTGAACATAACATCAGATAATGAGTACATTGTTTTGAAAATCTTGATTAAATTCTGCTATAGCAATGTATTTAATTTGTGCATAAGTATTAGGCAAAATGATGTATTTTTTTAAAGCCAGAATAAGATGCTCATGAGATAACAAGCTGTAATTCTTAGTCTGAATCCTATTTCATCCCCTCAGTATTCAATCTTGATGGACCTTCAGTTTGTTTCAGACCAACTCAGAACTCAATTTAAACACATTTTGATGTTGTTTCATAGCGGTAGGCTTCTTTGTAGTGCATTTAAAATACTGAAGCATATTTTTCTATTTCCAAATGACTGTAAAATGACAATTTTTTACTCAGCAAGTCAGCTCTTATCTCTATTAAGAATTGTGCTTATTTACTTTTGTGAATAATTTTATAATTGCTTTTGCTTCTGTTAGCTCTGCAATGAGAAGGTAGCTATGGGGCAATACGCCGGATTCCTCTCCTTGTGCAACTGTGGGATTATTTTACTGGATTCCAGTTGCCTCTGTTCATGCAATCCCAGTGAAGACAAAGGGCAAAGCCTAATTTGATCTCTTGAATCTTTATCACTGGTGATTACTCAGGAAAATAAAACAGCTTGATTTTCAACAGCTCAGGATGATTTTACTGATTTGAAAGTTAAACAAACAAACAAATCTCCACCTGCTTCTCATCCTGGCACCCCAGGAACCGACATCCTTATTACTTCCAATAATGCGTACGTGATATGGTAGTCATTGAAACACGATACAAACAGAATCCAGCCAGGACACTTTTTGAGGAAGAGCCCTGAGTCAAAGCTCAAGGCCAGCTGCACCCTTAAATACAAAGTCCAGCGTTTTTCATTGAGCCTCATGAGGGAAAAGCATGGCTAAGTACAATAACACAACCAAGGGCGTGCAGACCCAGCTGGGAGAGCTGGTTAAAGAAACTATGGACCAGTCCCAAAGAGGCCAGCATGGACTAGAGGCACCGAAGGCCAAATCAGTGATTCCAGACCACTTGCTCAGTCATCTCTTCAGCTTAGTGATGCCTAAACTCTAGGACCACTTTATTTTCTTTTACTTTTGAAAGTTTCCTGAATGTCTGGAGTTATGTCCCTGCTCATGTCCCAGGCTTGCCCCTGTTTTGGATGAGCTATGCAGCACGTTGCTCGGCTCATAGCTTCGCCCAGCTGTCTATCACTTGCCAGCTTATTCTATAGGCATTTTCATACATGCTTAGCATTCACCGGTGGAATTAGGTTGCACACACAAGAGTAGCTGCTGCTTCCTCTGAAGATGCAACAGAGGAACAGGAATTAGACCAGTGCTGTTCCTCTGTTGTGTCTTCAAAGAAATCCTCCAAGCAATCGGAGTTTCCTACCTCCTTGGAGAGTGGTCTTAGTCCCTACTAGCTGTAGCTAGTACTGTGACTGGTCTCAGTGAAGGTATGCAGCTGTCTTCAGGTTGAGGCTGTGCTGCTGCACAGAGAAAAGCATGCAAGAGGCTGGAAGCCAGCTTTATAGCCTGGCTTTGTAGGCTAGCGGTGAGGGAACCTGCCTGGGCTGACATGGGTTTCTAGTTCCTGCTTCTAGGGTTGTTTGTATATTTGATCTAGTGACTGCTTAAAGTAAACTACAGCTCAGTCTTAGAAAAAAGGACTCAGCTGAAGTCTCTCCTTTCTAGGAAGGAATTCCCTAACCACTGTACTGTGGTGTCATGCTTGTATTTGTATTCTGGCACATGTAGAAAAACTGGGGCTGAAGTGATTTAGGGCAGAGAATTTGTGAAAGAATGTGAGCCAGAAGTTGCTTTTCCTGCCTCCTCACCTAATCCCAGATCTGTAGTATATGCCTGGGCTGGGTTTGTCTTCTGAATATTTAGTTGGAATAAGCACAGAGAAGAAGACTAGTATGCTAAATATCACAATATTAGGAGGCGTTAAAATATGTACTTTGAAAGTAGTCAAATCTACTGCCACAGCATTAGTTTAAATCACAGTTACAGTTACCAGAAAAAAGCATCGCATTTGATAAAAGCAGAAGATAAGGCTTCTGATAAAAGAGTTAAGAAAATACGAACAAATAGTAAATTTATTGGACCAAGTGGTTTTCCCAGTTAATTTTTGAAATGTCTTTTTAATCTTCAATAGCATATGGACAATACAGGATTGCTGGTGTTTCAAGGGATCTGGCTGTCAACATCCACAATTTGTAGGGTGTGAATAGTTTAAAATATCATAAATATTTATGAAGTGCCTGGGAATGGTGATAGGGACATCATACAAAATCCTTGAAGTAATGAACTGAGGCAGAAAGGGTGTTACATATAACTAGCAATAGCAGACACTACACTATAATGTAGAGGGGAGCATGGAACAATGTATTATTTTGCTGAGAAGAAGCTGAATATTTAAAAAAAGAGGAATGGGAGATTTTGAAAGATTCCTTTTCTTCTAGAACATATTTGCTCTGCTTTTGTTTAGATGCTTGCAACTTTTCTGAGTTACTGGACTTCTATTTACCTTTGTGCTTATGAGAAGTTTGAATATTACCTATACTTTTGCCCCTTATCCCTTTTCCCTACTACTCAAGTGCTGTTTAAAATAGGAATAAGGGGCCAGATTAATCTCGGAGGTATTTCTGCTGCCATCACTGGAACTACACGAAGGGGTGATACAGTCCTAAAAGAAGGAATATAAATATTTTCTTAAAAAATATCCTATATAAATTTCTATGGTGGTTAAAGCACAGAAGTGCAGCTGCCACTGAAACCCTCTTGAGTAGCAGGCTGTATCCTTTTATAAAGCCCATCTGTCTCTGCAGAGTATAAAAAATGCATGATCATAAAAAGCAGTGTTCCTTAGGGGAAAAATCTCTCTGTGCTAATCTTGTAGTCACTTTACAAAACAGTTTTTAATCCCAAATTTGCATTTGATTTTCAGTCAGGAACTTTTGTGGTTTTTGCAAAGTTTTTTTATTCCATTAGAATAAGATATGAGGTACAGTTTGTTCAGGTGGCAAGTCCAGACTATGAATAAACCAATGTTATCATATGAAAGAGAATTAAACAGGCAGATCCAAGTGGGGATATATTAAGCCAAATTTAAGCTCCAGTAGTTGAATTTAGCCTGTACTAGATGTCTGGTTTGCCTCAGGATAAATTCAGCTTTCCAGCTAATCGACTGAGGAAAACTGCCTCAGGTATGATAAAATTTACAAGAGAGCTCAGTTGAATAGTTCTTGTTATAAATACTAGCTTAAAGGCATTCTTCTGGTCTTTGGGATCAGAACTATATTTGCATTTAATTATTATATTTCAAACTTTTTTGAACTTGGTTAAAAATTTTAGACCAGCCAATTATATTATTACAGTGGTTTACAGATAAGAGTAGAACTTCATACCACTTTTTTATTACTCAGTGAATTTTGTTTGGGTTTATCCTTCTGTTTAGATCCAAAGTCCCAGAGGAACAGAAATTATTACAGTATCTTGTCTTTAGAAGGAGGAAATATAGTTAAGCAAAGATGTTTTAGTGATATACTAATCTGATATACTAATACTGTGCCATGACTTTCTGTCAACGTCATTGACAAATAATCTAGAATTTTAAGACTTTTGCCTTATAGACTCACTGTGAGACAATCAGTCAATCATTTTTTTGTCATATTGCTTTCAAAAAAATAAAAAATCAGCATTATGTATGATTTCATTAGTTTTATGTGCCAGTATTTCTGCTAACTTGGAACTGATCAGGTTCTTTCACTGAACAAAGTTATATCAGTGGAAGCCGATTATAGTTGAGAAGGAACATGAAAAAGGTAACCATCCATGCCTACATAAGATATGGGAAGTAGAGAAAAGGACCATTTTCTTGTATACTTTTGTTTAGACAATATAAAGCAAAATGCCATTCATTTAGTTGCTCAATGCTGAAAGCTACAGGGCATTTTGACCCCAGTAATGTGATTAAAGATACACTCAAATTCAAGTGAAAAAATACATACAATGTGGCTTGATGAGTTTTTGCCAGCACACACCTTGGCTTGCTGGGCTTAATCCTGTTTGGAATAGAGTGGTTTCACTGGAGCAACCAAAGTATAGTGGGCACAGAGAGTAGCTTATGGGACACTTTTATGGCCTGACCCTAGACAGCAGCAAGCTCATGCTGGTGAATTGGCCTTAGCGTTTACTCACGGAGACCTGACAAGACTAGGGATCCAAGTGAAAGAAAATAATTCAAAGAACAACTAGCCAGGTTCCAGAACAAAACAAAAATCTATTGTCAAACCGATTTTCCAATGAGGTTATTAAAGCCAAGTCCTTATCAATAATGTTTGGACAGCATGTAAATTGATAATTCATTCACGTGCCTGAGGATATGTGTTTTGTATGTGAAGGACAGTAAATCCATAATGTGATTTTTTTTTTTTGATCTATGTGTTCTGACACACTTTGCAAAAGGAGCTACAAAGATCCTGACCAAAGGAATCCACCATTTCCTGTCTCAACCGCAGCAGCATTACCTCTCTGCTTTATTAAAGAAGTGCAATGAGGTGTATTCAGAACACATTTACTGTGTGCAGTTGCTGTGGTTCCCTAACGTACTAAGCAGCATTGTCCAAGGTAACTACAGTAGTAATGAACACGTGACTACTATTAGCTGAACATTTGAATTTTACTATTTTTATTTACAAGAACCGGACTTTGCTGCTAGCTTTTACAATTATTTGCAATGTAGGCATTATAACTAAAGAGCTTGTGAGACCAGGGATGGCACATTGGGGCATTTATCTCTAAGATACAGGTTCTATTCTGTATCAGATTAGCATTGACAAAAAATCTGCTGGCTTAGATGAAAAGTGTTCATAAGTTTGGTGCCACCACACACTTGGAACTGTGCATCAGTCATCAAATCACTGTCATGACTGTGAAGGACCATGGATATTGCTTAGACGTGTTGGTGCTCCTCACAGAAGGACGAGGGGAGTGAACGGGCCCAGAGCCGAAGTGCCCTCACGCCTCCCAGCAGTTCTCATCTACACTGGAGCCAAGCTGCCTGCTACGTGGGAAAAAGAAACTCTTCATTCTCCGGTGTTCCCAGTCTGGCTTTCATGGACACTAAGCATAATCAAGGTAAATAATTCCCTGCTGCAGTATGTCAAAGCATATTGTTTCTGATATTGCCTATTGATTTGAATGAAAGTTGCAAATTTCTTTCTTTCTTTCTTTTTTTTTTTTACATGATATTATTATGTCTCTGCTTAGTTACAGAAATGGTTTGGAAAATATGAGTGACAGAAGCCAATTTCAACCAGTGATGTCTGCAACAACACTGGCACTTTGCAAGAGTCAGTGCTGGCATGCAGAAAACACTAAAGAAAGGTACCCAGGTGTGTATCTGCCTTTTGACTCTTTTTCCCAAAGACTACAATTTGTATACAATTGTTCTACATTTGCATTGCTTACCTTTTAAACATACAGATAAGAGAGCTAAAAAAAAATTCACCTGAAAGTCCATCTTGCAACACGATTACTGATCATTTAAATAGATAGCATAGAGAAGTGTGGAAATATTCCATGGGAAATATTCTTAAACCTACATTACAGATAAGGAACTGAGGGCAGAGAGAATAACTGATTTAATGTCATCCAGGAAATCCAACAGGAATTCAGAACCTAGATCTACTCTCTTTCCTTTCTAATAATTATGTTCTGCTAAAAGTGTAGGTGTGGGTGTATGGGGGGAATAATATTTAGAAGATGAGGCTTTTAGAAGAGGGCTTTGTTTCTAGTGTCTGCTTCTCTTCACCTGCAGCCCTCAGAGACAGGGCATGCTAGGTAGTATGTGGGACCTTGACCTCACCACCGACGTTTGCACTTTTTCTTCCCCGGCTGGGCTCACACCGTCGGTGATATAAGCACCCTCATGCTCCCAGGGACGCTCTGCCAAATTCCTTGACTCACCTCACTGAATCTGCCCTTAGATACTGCCTCTATTACTCAGGGTCTGGAAGGATTTTTAGTTCCTCCTCCACTGAAATCAACAGTCATTGGATTAAGTTCAATTATAGCTAGATCTCGCTATACCCTTCAAAGTGGGTGCATTTTCCCCACTGTAGGTATTTATTTATGGACAGGATTGTGAGTTACCATTTGGAATGAATTTTCTCTGCTTTATTTTTTGTTTTATGGAAAAAGTTGTACGAGTTAGTACTATGAAAATCATAAAAGCAATCTGAAATTCTGACTTTTAAAGGTTATTTTTCCTGCATGTTATGTCTAGCCCAAGAAATATCACTTTTCTATAATCCTGCAGCCATGATAGACAATGGATATACATTTGGTGGGATACAGTTCATGTAAATACACGTGTACATCCTTGTGTTTTAGTTTCATGGAAATGTACAGACTTTCAAATTCTAAGGTATTCAGGAATAAAAAGTGCATTCATAGTTGTACATTACCATAGTCTCAAAATGCCAAGGTAATCACTAAATCTTGCAACAGAATTTGCCTGCCTTCCTTGCAGAAATTCATACTGAATTGCTGGAGAATTCCAAGTGGCCTGAGTGTATTCAAGGCAATATACTCTTACATTTACTTTTGTTTCTTGGTTTTCTTGATTTACATTCACTGACTGGAGGTTAACATGTTCCCAGAAGCAAAAACGTATATTTAAACCAAAAACTACACTAATTTTTTCCAATCTGTACACTGAAAAGCAACTCAGTGTTTTGCACAGTCCTAAGAGCACATCTGAGTCTGTGGTAACTTTTTCACCTCTGTTTTAGCTGTTAGTTTAACTCAGAGATTATTGGCCTGTTCGCCTTAATCAAAGTCAGCTCATGATATAGACTAGATCGATGAATATTAACACAATTCGTACTACTGTCCAACCAAACCTAATTAGCTTACAGCAAAGTATAGCCCAGCAATATTTTATTTTGCTATTCATTTCTTAGGTCAGCTTTGGGTTTAAAAAAATACACAAATCCCAGCACAGAAAAGACAAATCAAACTTGACACCTGGAGAAAAAATCACATACTGGAAAAACTTGACATAGAATCCAGTGGTGTCAAGAATCCTAGATATCTGACCTTTCAAATTCAGACATTCTTCATTTAGACCAAAATAACAGACGTTTATAGTGCACCTTACTGCTGGTGACTATTTAACAGCTAGGTGCTCTCACAGCATGGTTCTCTTTATGTGCACAGTAATGAAAGTTCACTATCGATTTTTCTGTAGCTGCTTGTAACTATTATAGTTGATACATCAATAGAAAAGGAAAGCACAATGTTTCATAGGAGGCAGAAAATCAGAGAATACATGATGCTGTGACAGTAAATCATGGCATAATCTCAAGAACTGATATATGGTTACTGCTAACTTAAAACCCATGGCTTTCTCTGAAAAGAGTAGTCTATAATCGCCCAATATGTTCTAACAGACTGACTGCCTGTAATAGTGGTAAAGGACACAACACAATGTTTCATCTTCAAAATAATGGTTTCTACAAGCCCGGTTATTTTGCTGTGGTGGAAACTGTTTTGAGTGTTACTGCAGAAAGAGAGAGAGAGGGTGGTTTGAATGCAGTTTAGACTAATAGTTAAAGCTTGTAGGAAAAAGGATTTTTTCATAAAAGAGCACAGAAAGGTTATGTTCAAAAAAAAAAGAGGAAGAGAAGTTGTCATTAATTTTTAACTTGCAAAAGTCTGCAGCTAGTTGAAAAGGAAACACAAAAGAGCTGATTATTCTTGAGATCAAAATATTGGAGCTGTTTTGTCAAGAAAGGCAAATGCAGAGAAAATACATTTACCTCAGCCATTTCCAGTTCCCCAGCATCCTGAAAGGGTGCCAAAGGCACGTAAGTAATTGAAAGTTCTTTTAAGTGTCTGCTTCTGTCTCTGCCACGTTTTTGGGGAAGGGGGTGCAATGATCTCTGAATTTTACAGTTTGCCCACTGTGGTTTTTAGAAGGAATGCTTTTAAATGCTCAGTTCCCTCTTTACTCTCTATCTCATCTCTGGTAGTTTTATCTATGTTTTTAGTTAATTGTGAGGGTCTTGTTTTCCTGCCTCAGAAAAGAAGGGGAGGAAGAAACCCAGGTTAGAGTTAGCTGGCTAGCTGGAGCATAATGCACAGTTTAGGCAACACGGTTCTCAGTAACCTCATAGCAGTGAAAGAATATTTCCTGGGAGCAATGTTGTTTTCCAGAACTTCTTTAAGGGACTTGAGCCTGATTCTTGTCCTTTTCAACCTTGCCAGTGACTCCATTCTCTAAAGCCAAGTGTCTCCCAGAAGAGATAGACAAGAGTAACGGACTTTCCCAAACTACCACCCATCCAGACTGTCTCCGGCTGGACTTGGAGGACAGTCTGCATCATTTATTCTGCCTGGGCTATGGGTTTTCCCCCAGTGAAAGATTGGATGATGTTGGCCCTGTCCTGAGCAAGCCATTGATCTCTATTACAACTTTTGGTGTTGGGAGAGAGGGGAGATGCTCGATGCAGTGTTGTTCCCCATTTTGATGTTGAAATCCTGTTATCTCTGGAGAAGAGACTCTCCTTCACCTGGCCTGCAGTGGCGCCATGGAATATGTTTATAATATGTATCAACCCACCCCCAGTACTGAGGATGATGTTAAAAGTAGGATTTTCCTTATTAATTCTTGAATAGTCTTATAAAGAGAATGCTTAAAAATATCCCTAAGGTGATGACCTGGCAAAGATTAAACTTTTGCCAGGCACATGGACTGCTTTGGGGCTTTTGCAGCTATTTCAGTTTGCCCTGTGCTCGATGGCTCTGTGCAGGCACAGGGCAACACAGGGAATCCCTGTTCTGCGAGGTTCGTCTAATCTCAGGGGTGGCTTGTGAGGGGCCTCAGGAGATGTAATTTCACAGAAATCGGGGGGACACGCTCCAAGCCTTGAGTTTGGGAAAAAGTGCATTTTTGCACAGTCAGAGTCTGTCTCCCACTTCATAATCACAGCTGTATTGAAGGCTGAGCTGTAAAGTTTTTTTCTGAATTTTCTTTCATTGTTTCTTTCCTGTTTGCTTCTATTTCCTCCCCTTCCATCTCTTGCTTGGCTTTGATCACAGTTGCATAATTTCTCTTTCCTTCCTGTCTGTTTTCCCCTATCTTCTGGCCTCCTTTCCTGTATGAACTCCTCCAATCTCCCTCTGCCTGTTCCTCTGCTCCACGTCGTTGCTGTCCCTAGTTTTCACCCTTGATTCCTGTTTTGCCCAATGCAGATTGGCCTCTTCTGCTGTTGTTCTCATCACTCTTGCAGATCCTTTCTTTTTCTGTGGCCTTCTGTTTAATTTTCCTTTTACTTCTTTTCATTGTTTCTTTATAGTATTTCACATCTCTATTTTTGATCACTCAGGGACAGCCATAACTTTTCTTTCTTTTCCGTTATCCAATCTTGCAAAGCATCAGAGGGATAAGAGAAACAGGGGGAGGGCTGGCGTGGCCTAGTGTGTCTCCAATAAATGGCTGACGGTCAGGGAAACACGAACTTTCAGGTAAGACCCTCTGTTTGCAATGTATGTTTTTAAGTAGAACTAAGTGCCCTGATTCCAGTGAGGAGTGGGTCCTAGCTCGTAGTCCATACACTCCAGTATAAAAGTTTTTAATAAGCAGTCTGCTATAACAACTACTAAGCGAATGTAACCATTATCCTCTTTTAGTATGTTCCCCATTCAATGAAGCATTTAAGCACATGCTCAAATTAAAAATATCAGGTGGTCCTACTAGCTTCAAGTTTTAAGTATATTCATTCATTCATATAGATCTTTCTATCTTAATATATATCTGTTTATTCCCATGTTATGCTGGGAAACTTGGCTACCAAAAGCAGTCACTGAAGTGGCTGCTTCTGTCACTTCTGTCAATAGCAGCTAAAACAATTCTGTATAATCCCATAGTTCCTCTCTTACATGTAAAATACATTCAGACTTGCACCTTAAACATATAAAATGTATATTAATAATGGGACAGAAAATTCCAAAACAGAGACAAATGTAAATTTGGGTTCTTTCGAGGTGTTTTTTCCCCTTACAGGAATTGTTTAAATGCCATACTTACTAGTATTCTATAAACATATTAGAGAGAGAAAAAGTGCTTTGGTGTTGTGATTGCAGAGCACACTGATTGTGTTATTCTGAAATCCCCACTGTCTCCACACAAAGGCAGCAGTACTGAATACAAACAGTGCTTGGTACCCATGTTTCTAATTACTTGCAAGATTGGTACCTAACAAAAAAAAAAGACCTAATTTTCTCTTAAGCATCTAATCCTATTGCTATTTCAAAACCTTCTAAAATATGCATTTTAGGAAAAAAATAAAAACAAAAAGTACTTGCTGAAGACAGTTTTTTTTTTCCCCCCCCAGTGGCTTTCAGCTGTCAGACAAGCAAACGACATAAACCAGTAATAATCAGATTGGATCAAATTCATGTCTTGAATAATGCCATTGTACTCAACAGTTACATGAGGGATGAATTTGTAACATTCATTTCATTTCATGAAATAAAATCAGGACAGATCAACAGTGATTATTAAATTTCTCTATAATTTAGTGTAGCTTATTCAAAAAACATAATCAGCCATGAAACACAAGGCTATCTCTGGAATTCCTGTAAGAATTTTATTATTCACGACTCTAGCATCCAGGCTGAGATAAATGATTGAAGATTTATTTATTAAAATACTGGTTTAATTCTTAACTGTAACTTACAGCCACAGCATTCATATTTCATTCCCTTTATATAATGTATTTCCTTCAAAATATTAAAAAATAAGTGTTTGGAAATTTCATCAAGAAAGATAACTAACTATAAGATACATGCTGTCCTGCTTTCTTCAACAGCCTGCACAATGTTTGGAACATGCATGGCAGGCTGGACTAAAATCTGTCAGCTTGGTGAAAAGGTGTTTTCAGGAAGCAAAGGATAGTTTATCAAAGTCTTCAATCCATACATCATCATATAGCACCCATAAGTAGTTTGAGAATCAGGACTTATTTTCAATTATCTGGCTTTTGCTATTGACTCTGATAGATAAAATGATGGGAAGAGGTCTTTGCTTTTGTTTCTCTATAAAGAATTCAGGAAAAGCAGAGACGTGAAAGAACAGGGCAAAAGAAAATCTACCTTATCCTGCATGTTGCACACAATGCCAAATTCACTTCTAAAAATAGTCTCCTAAAAGATGAATTTACAAAGTTTTGCATAGTTTTAGTCCCTCACATGAAAATACAGCAAGCAACTCCTTTCCTGTTGAGCAATTTACAAAGGGAAGAATCAACTTTGCTCAAAATCTATTCAAGATATTTTAAATGAGATTCCTTTTAACCTTGGTCTTTGTTATGATATCAATAGATATTTTAAACAATGTTATTTCAGTTTGGTTGTACTGTAGATAGTACTGTATATACTGTGAATTTCACTACTATTTACAAAGATAAGTGATAACTGTTTTCATTTACCAACTAGGATACTTGATATATCATTTAAGAGACTTCAAAGCTGCATAGTCAGTAACGGAGTCAGAAACAGAGTAAGAGACAAGAGAATTGATTTCTATATTGGGCAATGCAAAAAGTTCCTCATGATATGATCCTAAAATGACTTTTTATCCACATTCAATTGTTTTCTTTCCCAGAGATTAAAGTAAAAAAGTGGAATAGCTCTTCTAGTAGCAGGGTGGAGAAGCCTGGCTACATTGCTTGAGACCCAGAGAAGAGTGAAATGGTTCAGGAATGGACTGGCTCTTTAATTGTTCTCCTGACCCTCACCAGCTCTTATAATAGAGTTATCCCTAGTTTACATGTGTGATGGGGAACATGCAGTAGTAAGGAACTGTACATGATGGCTGACAGCAGGCTCACATTAGAAGTCATAGAATTCAAACTTGGCAAATCGAGGAAAGTTTGTAAAAACAGTGAAGTTAGATGACTCATGATAAATTTAAACATTTTGTTTATGAAATTAACTTTCACGGATTTTGGGGGAAAAGAGGACCCGTACAATCATTGTCATTATCTGCATTAGCATTTTGCTCAATACAAGCCATAGATTTCCATCTAGTAGCTTGTGCATCAAATCCATAACTTTTGCTTGAGGTGTACCATAACAATTTAAAGAAACGTTCATCTTGATTTCAGAAATCAAGAGACAGAGATTCCAGTATGTCCAGAGATGAGCTCAATGAGCTCAGAAAAGTCAGTGGCTGTCACCTTTAAATTTGTCTGCTACATTCGTCTGCCATATATACCCCAAGCTATTGATTAGCTGATATAACATATCTAATCCTACAAAGGTGTTCTCAGTGACTTCCACTGGTTGCTCACAGTAGCCATTGTTTACAGGATTAAACTTTTAACAAATACTATGTGGCCTCATCATATTACATCTCAGTTACCACAGCATTTCTTTCTTTGGCCTTGACAAATGCTGCTGCTGAGACACCTTTTCGAGCTCATTGCTTCCCCACCTTTTTGCATCTTCCTTTTTCTCTGCTGCATCAGACATAAATTATTTGTGTTCACTTTCAAGGTCCTTTACTAGCGGTTTCTTCCTTACCTATTATCAATCACCCAGTGTCCAGAGTTCATCTCCTGCCTCTGGCTTGCCCATACTACCATCTCCATTGCCCGCTTGCCGCCTTTCCAGATCAAGCACCTTTCTGCTTTCTCCACTCTGACTCTCATGCTTAATAGGAGCTATCCCCAAAAATCTCTTTATTCACCTTCTTCATATCCCTTCTCAAAGCTCTGTTTGCTGTGACACTTAAAAGACTAGCCTTGGCTGTAGGTGTGCTGGGACTGTGCCTGTCCTCTTATTCTCTGCCAGTCAACACCTATCCTTCATGACATATTTAGATTGTAAACTTTTGAAGAGCATGGATGTTTAAAAATATCTGCCATTATGGATTCCTAATCATAAAATTAGCAAATGTTATTAATAATTGTTTTACTTGAGCAACAAGTTTGTCACAGTGAAAGGATCATCCTTGCTTGATATCTCATTTTACATTCTCTAGTTTTCATTCCCAGTCTATCTGAAGGGACATTAAAGTCTTCTATTCAAAATACTATCAGTACAAGTGAACAAAAGGCAGCAAATATTCTGTCAGAAACCAGTATACGGAAAAAACATACTTAAATAAATCTTGTTTTTATCTATTATTCAGCTGTCATCTAATAACAAATTATATTCAGTCCCCTCCCTTGTTTTAAATACATATTGATTGGATTTAAACTCTAAACTTCAGAGTGAGTTATATCTGGTCGTTGCTAAACTGCTCTGTTCACTAGGAAGAAAACCCCAACACCTATTACACTGCATTAATTAAGACAAGCGTCAGCTTTATGTACCATTATTTGCTTCTGCCACGTCTCTATGGTATAAATATTGAACAGTCGTACCTCCTGAATACTGTACGATCCTTTCTGAATTCCAAATGATTACATAAATTTTAGGAAACATTTATTTGTCATTATTATCCTTAGACACTTACTGTAATTAGACATTAGGGTTGAGATATCAGCCTGGATTTGAAACTGTACAGTAAGTATTTTTCTAAATTCAAATATAATCCATGGAAATCTAAAAGCCCTGGCTGAATGATAATCATACAGAACCCCAGGATATTCCACTAGCTTATTGGTGTTCACTAGGTGCAATCTTAGAAATGCACTTGGATAATAGAATGGATGAATATATAACAAAGACTGCCAATGGATTTTATAAAACACCCTCATAGTATCAGCTGAGGTATAAATATGTATTATAAATAATATACCTATAAAACCAGGTGTAACAGTATTTGTATATTTACAAATTATCAAAAGTAAAAACTACCAGAGTGGCCATTTTGAATAAGACTGCATTAAACTGTAAGTACTGTGACTGTGAGTAAGAAGTGAATGCATGTATGATGCCAAGTTCGGTCTCTGGACATGTGCTGCATTACAGGCTTGCATTGGCTTGTCAAGGACGACTTGGTCATGCAATACTTTTCATTTCAAATTCATAGCACCTACTTCGTATCCTGTGGCTGAAGATGCTATGTGAAAATACAGCAGTATTATCTGTGAGCTTCTTAGTATCCTGCTAAAGAACCACTTTTCCCATTTTACAGCAAGGAAAATAGAGTCTCTGAAAAACTACAATACTTTCCCAAAGAGAATATGAGAATGGCCATACTGGGACTATGCCCTTGGGGAACAGTGTAAGAAGAAAAGCATGGAGCAATACTTCCCAGGAGCAGTTGTATCAGGGTTGAGCAATTGGAAGTTAGGAAGAGACAGAAGTAGTGATTTTGTATTTTATAGCCTTCAATGGATTTTCCTTCCATTAATTTCTCCAAGTGACTTTGGTAACCATGAAAATGTTGAGCCTCCACTGCATCTTGCCAAACTGCATCTTGCAACAAGAGCAGAATAATATGCTGTGTTGAAGAGCTACCCCCCTTGTGTTTTGAGTCTGTCACCTGGTAGTTTAATCAGCTTTTTCCTAAGTTCTGATACTAAAATATCCTAATGGTGGGGGGCAGACACCTTTTGGCTAATTCTTGTTTTTAGCAAGTTCCCGTGTTTACTGGACTGAGCTTTGGAGAGATAGTGCTGTCTCTTTCACCAGAAAGTGTAAAAGGCAGATCCATATTTGTTTAACATATGGTGTATTAGTATTAGGCAGGCTGCAAGAAAGGGCCACATGCCGAAATTCGTTAGGTTATGCCTTCATCACTGTATCACGCGCAAATTAGCGCTTGTCTAATTCTCCGGTCTTGTCTCCTGTTTCCTTTTCAGACCCTCTTTGTCAGATGCCACACTAATTCTTTTGTTTCATTCTACTATTCTCTTTGTTTGTGTACCCTTATGCATTATAAATACCACCAAATTTGATCAATATCCTTTGTTATACTACTTCCAATTGATGTTTACACACTTATCTTCCCATCTGCATATGTGATACCCCAAACTAAACTCTCAGCAAAAATTGTTGAAGTGAAAATACGTACAACCCAATGTTTCATCACTGTTTACTGCTGCAATCAGCAGATTCTTCCTCATCTTTTCTGTATGTTTATATTGCAGGATTACTGAAGCACAGGCTCATGCTTTTCTGTAAATCTCCTGGTAGACCAATGATGTTACATAAAGTATATCAAAAAAGGCAGTAGCTAATTTAAAATGTTATTTTCAACTCCAGAATGTTTGATAACTGCATTGATCTGAATTAATGGAACAAAATGAAAGTGAGCACATGTAGGCTTTGTGTTTTTTTCTCATTGGATGCATGTTCACAGGAAGCTCCTACTAGTCTTGTGAATGGTGAGAGTAGAGTCTGTCTCACAAAGTGCTTCATTTCAGCCTGTTTCATCTGCATGAAGATCTTGATAGGAAGTTTTCCAAAAGAGCAAATGGTGGAGCCCAATAATGGGGTTTATTCTCCTCCCGTTTCAGCTCTGACACCTGAGAGCTTAAAGCAAGAAAAGATTAATCTAAGAAAAGAGCATGGATGTATCGCCTAGTTAGGGGACCACAGCCTTCCCCTTAAGTAAGTAACACTGTGCTTTGCTTGAAATGATGTCCCTTTTTCTGTTTAAGCAAGAGCCCATTGTTTGCCACACATAGCGCTGACGTGTTTACCATTTCTACAGGTCCCTCTTGTCTCATGTTAAGTGAGATCTGAGATCAATAGTGGCTCTGCAATTATTTGCCCATTGATAAAGCCTTCGTTTCTTAAATGAAGTACATTTATCTGTGTCCTGACAGTGATAAGAGAGCAGTACCAGTCAGCCGCTGCCTATTCCAGCATTTAGCTCTGCAGGCAGACAAGTGCCTGGACATGGGTCAAATGATGTCTAACTTTCTTCCTATTGGCATTTCACTTTACAAACTGCTCTGATGGGAGGCTTGACAAATCATCCTTGCTGAGTTCAGATAATAAAAACTAGCAGGACAAATGGGAAGTTTTGGTAAAGAGAAAACAACAGCTGATTTCAGGTTAAGTGACCAGCCTATAAAGATAATGGACGCCAAAAAGAAAAGAGATCTGTTGCATCAGAAGATGATAGAAAGTATACCATATAAGACACTCATTTGCTTCTTAAAGCATTATTTAAAATCAGTCATTTAGCAAATTTAATTGATGAAAAGTTGATCTAAGCATTATTTTGTGATAGGACAAAAACCAAAGAAGCAGTGAGACAAATTTTGGTCACAGTAAAACCAGTGGGAAACTTTTTGGCTTTAGTGAGGCCAAGATTTCCCCCTGGAAGAGTATACCAATCTATATTTGCTCCAGAATCAGAGAATTTTAATAACTGTTAACTATCAAGCTTTTTTGCTGCTAAAATACATGTATTCTTCTCTGCAAGCTGGAATGCATGGGCCAGAGGGTTATTTTTGATTTTTTTTTTAATTGTTCATCTATTTGTAACTTAGTTTGTACTGTGTGCTACAGATAAGCAGTCTGTAGCTAGCACTTGCTGTTTTTAGATGATTGCTGTCACTGGGTAGCTGATCACCATTTCTGTATATGCTGATTATTATTAAATAGGTGTTAGAGAGCTGACAGTGTCATACACTGGATTCTGCAGAGGGCTGGACTAGGCCTCCTCTTGCAAGACCTGTCGACTCCAAAGGGAGCAGACAGCTTTGGGCTGTCTACCAGATCCAAATCTTTAAGCAGAAATATTCAGAAAGAATGTAATGCAATTAATAAGGTATGTATTTTTAAAGAGGTGTCATCATATTGAAACAGGATAATTTTTTAACAAATTAAAAATTATTTTGGGCAATACAAGCCCTGCTGATTGTGTGGTTTTATAAACCTAGCTTTTCTGTTCTCTGTTATATGAAAACCTACCAAGAAAATCAAGGGAATCCCCCTCTCCATTGACTTGAGAGGGGATCTAGGGTAGCAGCTTGTCCTCAGTGCTCAATGGCACTGTCAAATACAAGAAGTGTGAACAAAGTAGAAGACAAAAATAATTTCCCCAGCTATAATCAGATGTTCAAAGCAAAAATACTCAGACATGTATGATGAAATTTAGTCACTGTCTCCTTTTAAAAAACATTAATCAACAGCACAGAGGAGCTTTTCAAATTTCTAATCCTAATTTAGGACAAAATAATAAAAAGAGAATTTTCAAACTAATGTCAAATTCAGTAACGAAAATTCAAAAAAGCTAATAAACTGACACATTGTCTTCTTCTACATGCAGTATATCTTGATTCAAAACAGCAATTAGTAATGACAAAGAAACATTTTTTACTTATTTTTAGGTCTATTTTTTGATAATGTGTACTGTGGACTATGTTGACCATGCACTATAGAAAAGTTAGTTTTATTGCTCTGGGATTAGGGTAAAGAAATTGCTATTACCTTCAGTTCGGCTAGCCTTGGGAAAGTCAGATATGTTTATTCTCATTTAGTTGGAAATTTGATAAACTGATAAAATTTGATAAATACCTATACAGCTCTCTGAAAGGCAGCTTTCTTAGAAAAGATATGCTCTTTTCATGGTTTGGAGATGAGTTCATAAATGTAAAACCTGCAGAACTAGCATAAAAAGTAGGGCTAACACTCAAGTCTCAAAGATTTCTTCCTTCCTTCCCAGTTTTGCAATGTGTGCCTGGTCACTAACCTTTCATCAATTGTACAGTTATAACTGCTGAATCGTCATGGCTCTGTCTTGTTTCTTTCTGCTTGAAAATAGCCTGCCAAATGCAAGTAAGAGGTCAGGAAAATCCAGTTTTTGTGTATCTCTTGAGCTGCTGAATTTTTTATCTGTAGGACCTTCATATTGTGAAAAAACCTTGGCTGGTATACCCAAGTTAAACTGTGGTTTGGTGTCCACATTAATTAGTTTCACTTCAGCCCTTTCCTTACTTGGAATTAAGGGGAGAGTGCCTTTATCACAGGAATGATGCTCCCACAAAACAGGCATATTGTGGGGTTTGCAATTATGATGTAGCCCTCAACAAAAGAAAGGTTGGTAGAGATCATTGCTATCAGAACTGATGTCCTGATTTACCTTACAGCAAGCTAATACCTCAAGATAATTGAAATCGAGATTGATAACAGAAATTGCTATTTCTAAGCCATCTAAATGGAAGATTTCTTTCAAGTGAATCATGCTGGTGGAGGGACTGCTCCTTTGCAATGAGATGCTTTTGAGAACTGAGTCCAGTTCCTTTTCAAATATATTGTTCAATCAGCATCAAATATATCATTCAATCAGCATCTAGTGTATCATTTCCAGCCAAGATGGATCTTGGATGCAAGAATTCAGTCATGTCTGTCAGAGATCAAGTTGGGGAAGAAGTGACTAGAAGACAGGTTAGCAATCATATCATCATATGGTATGATTATCATATCATAACCACATCCAGCCAAAGCTGTGAAGGGCAGTTATGATCACAAGCCCTGTTTCTATTTGCTTGCCTGTGATCCTGGGTGTCAGTCAGATTGGCTGATTTGCATAATGTTGTTCTGGTGTGTCGTGAGAGAGGAAAGCAACATATTCATTTATGTGCAGAGAAGAGGTACACAGCTGGAGGACTCACTCATTGGAAGATTGCGAGTCTCTAAAAGAATCCTGCTGGATTAGTATAATATGTTGCTCTGTAGATCATGTAAGTGGATGGCTATCAGAGTAATGTGATAGAATTTAAATTTAGTCCAAACTTGCTGTGCTTGACAGAATAATTGATTGACTGCTGATGGTGCAGTGAAGTTGTGAAGGAGGGGGTCTCTGCTGGTGATTTAATGTCATTTTGAAACAAGACTCTTGTTAGTCTGAAACTGAGCTGTACCCCAATCATGGTCAAGACCGTCATCCCCAGTGTGATTGTGAGATTGTGCTGGTTGTAAGAACTGATTTGTTCCCTGTTGACTCTCACCCTGTAGGAGCACAAGAGCGAAGGACTGATTCAGCTGAACTGATTATCTGCTGAGAACAATAGTTCAGGTGTGATGGGCTCATCATTGCCAGAGACAGGCAGTGACTATTGCCAGGACTGTGCTGATGGCATAAGGAACCACTTATGGTGGACAGACAGACAGTCACTTATCTATGAAAATCCACAGTCATGAAAGGGGACTCTCTTATGTACAGAGAGGTAAGAACTGCCTGGCTGTAAAAAAACCTGAATTTTTATAACTGATGGAGGAAATTTAAAAGTTACCTAATTCTAAATATATTAATACTAGAAAGAAATAAACTAAGGAAATGTCACACTGTCTAAGAAATTAGTTACCAAAGTATTCTGTCTTATCCAATAATCGCTGAGTCAGCTGCATCATTATGCACTTGGCAGTGTTGGTCAGATGGGCACAGACAGACTAGACAACCACTGGAAAAAGGTCCTGAACTCATGTGCCTGGACGGTATCACTCATTAGTGTGGAGTCGGTGTGACTGCAGAAAGAGTTGTGCACTGCTAGCCATGAAGACTACAATACAAATGCATCTGTCTAAACTTCAACAGCCTCTTCTTTAATGTTGCTATCAATCAAAAGCGTTTTCTTGTACAAACCCTTTGGAACCTCTGACGAGTAAATAACTAACAATTTACCTCTCATATTTAAAATCTAGCAAGCAAGACTGATATGATTTAATTGTATTTTGAAAAATTGTACGTATGTGCTTTGGGTTTTGAACATTATTTTACTCTTAGTTTACTAGGCTAATCACTTCTGACATGTTGGAAAAAAGACAAAGACAAAGTTCTTTGCCTTCAAGGAGATTGCAATCTTGTGAAGATACAGACTATACAGTACAGCCATGAACAACGAACAGCCTTAGAAGGCAGCCTCATAGTTGCACAGTTATAAAAAACTAACAGCCTTCTTAATAAATTAATTCTGTGACTTATTGACTTCGCATTGCCTTTGAGAGGTTTTATATAAGACATTATATATATATATATACACACTATATATATGTATGTGTGTATATAGATAGATAGATAGTATGTATGTACTATACAATAGTATAAGGTTTTTGGTTAACATGGTGGCATGAACATCCTTAGAAATGTAAAAAGTCTGGTATGTCTTGAAGTGCTTTTTATTTCATTAAACATTATAGGGCCAGATTTTCAATAAGAGCCAGCTCAGGTTTTTGAAAAATTTGTTTTGATTAAATGATGTATTTTTGGCCTTAAGACCAGTTTTCTATTGAGATGCCTAACAGATGTAGATATGTGGCAAATGTGCCTAGATACTTAGGTACAATAATTGCTCCCAGTTATTTCAGTAGGAGTTTGATGCTTAGTTAGTTTTGACAATCTTGTTGGATGTCTGCCAGCATTGTTAGGCACTTCCATGTCTTTAAAAACCTGACTCTTAAACAGTTGAAGGATGTGAGCAGTCATACTAACTTAAGTCAGACTATTCATTCATATGTTTGGGAACAAACTTCTGTGCTTTGCTGGAAAGGGTTTCCATGTTTTTCATTTCAGTTTTGTCATGATTCTCATTAAATATTAGCCTTAGTTCTGCGGGTCAAGTGATAATATCTTTACATTCTACTCTTTGCAGCATAACATCTAGCTTTGGCTATTAGCAGATTGAATTATGCAGTATGCTAAATATTGAATTAATCTGTTTCAAAGGTGTTGAACCTTTCTTAGCTATATCATTTCTGTATGCAAGTGACTTGCCTACAAGCCTCCTATTAGGAGCAGAATTAGCTCTTTTTGCAGTGGCATAAACGAGATGAGAATGGGATAACCTGGCTTGGTACAAGCTTGCAACGTATACTTGCCCAACTCCTTTTGAAGTTGAGCACATCACCTTGCAGAATTAGGATAAGAGCTAAAGGAAGAATACTTTTATTTCATTTAGAAATTATGTTGAGGAAAGTCATCAAATATAAGCGCCACCTAAATGTGAGCATTTTCCAGATGCACTACCCTTATTCAGCTAATTTAAAATATCCCTGAAGTGACAGGAATTCTCTAAATATTTTATCAGAGAAAGGCTACAAGGCTCTTCAGACATTTCTGTACCCCTGTCCAATGACTGGAAGACCTACTTGTTAGGAATTAAGAAATATGAATTCTTGTTTTTCATCAAATTAATTCATAAAACATTATAATTTCTGCAACAGATGGTTTGCTTTTCCATCTCTGATTCTAAGACACGGGAAGAGGCAAAACCCTGAATACAAAAGGTTAATAGTTACCAGATAAATCCATCATGTCTTCCTGGGATTTGGAATGTACATGGTTCATTAAAATTAATGCTTTTAACTTTGTTTTAATTTTTTAAATACTTCTTATTTATTTCTACATGTCATATATTACTAAGTATCTCTTTTTAATGCTACCTACATTTAAAAAGACCTTCATCTAAAGTTTTCCAAAACAGGTTCAAATTCTGTAAACACTATATACAAGGACATATTTAAGACAATAACTGACAATTTACAATACAACCAAAACATTTTGCTGCTTTTAGTTTAAATGAAATTGTACTATACGAATGTATTTGTAGAATTTTATTCCTTTACAGAAGAATTTTTTTTAAACTGAAAATTAAAGAAAAGCTTTACTATATGTCACCAATGCTGATATTTCTTTCATTGCTGTTCTTGGCTCAACAGTTCAGTCTCTGCACACAAAATACCTTTTGAGTAAAAATGGAGTTTTAGCTATGTAGGGGTGGCTGAATCTGATCTTATTTATGATTTTAAGTCTCTTCTTTCAACTGTGTGCCAGTAAATAAAAATTCACTTGGCCAAAGTTTATTTAAACCAGCTTTATTAAATCAACAGAGTGCAAACCTAAAACAGAAGACAGACAGAAAAATCTGTTCCTATGAAGTCAATAGGAATCCATCTCCTTAATCCCTTTTCTATTCCTGGTGTTGGTGATTTTTCTTGACTGATTCATTGGAAGGTTCTGATTTAACTAATTTGTCCTGCATAGGTATCTTTCCCATTCTGAGTCATTTCCACTAGTACAAAACAACCTCCATTTAAAGGTTATTTCCTAGCTAGACCTGTCACAAAACTATTACCATTAATTTGCACTTTAACAGTGCCTTTCATTGTTTGTTAAAAACTATTAGTTACTTTCCTGATTTATGTGTTGCAATGTGACAGCAATATGCTAACAAGATTGTTTATACTTACCATTAAAATACATTTAAAAAAATAGGTATATTTCACCCATATCCCATCTCCATCTGCTCTATGTGACTACATTCAATATCATAGAAAATATGCCATTCTATATTTTCACTATCCTCTAGAATTTATAATAGAATTTTATCTGTGTTCTGGGATATTCAAAAAGCGCATACAGACAGCATATAAAAATTCCAAAGGTTTTAGGAATCATTTCCATAGAATTCCACTTTTAATCCTGCTACACAATTTTCCTGCAAATGATATTTAAAAGATAATCCTCAGATTACTATGAACCTCATAAAATATATTTCAAAGTTGTATTTTGTTTTTTCCAAGAAAATAAATAAAAACAGAAGATTTTATAACAAATAATACCAATATCAGTAGTAAGTAGTGTATGAAGAGTAGAATTTACCTACCTAAACTAAACAGCACCAAGAATTTGAGACATACAAATTCTCGTAGATCAAACTGTAGGGAACGAAGCTTTGCTACTAGTTCTTGTGCATGGCTCATAAGATTGTTGAGGGTGGCTCCAGCTTGAGATGCTATTACTGAATAATCCACCTGTAAAAGAGAATTATATTTCTGTATGATTATCAGACCCACAGAATCTCTTTAGAATGTGCCAAGCAATCCCATATAACTGGGATACTCCTGGATAAAAGTATCACTCTCAATTTAATGATGTCATCAGGTCAAGATGATTTTATATACAAACCTATTTTAGCACAACAGTACACACTGAAAATATTATTAAACCATATATCTTAATGGTATGTCACATCACTGTGAATGCTTGTTTGTCTGCATTAGCTTTTTTTAGAAGCATTATATATGACTACTGCTTATGACACCGGTAGCGGTGTCCTGTATCAGTTTGTTTTATTCACTCGGTGTCTCTTGTTCTCATTGTAATTGTAGGATCCTGTGGAGGGAAACTGATGAAGTGGGCTTCATGCCTACACTGGCTGTATTAGTCCAGAGGGATATAATGGTATTCATGGGAAATGATCCAGCATCCACAACTTGGCCAGAAACATCTGTTCAAGCCCAGAAACATCTGTGTGTTCCCACAGGAAACAGAGGTATTGTGAGGATGGCTTCTTTTCTCCTTGGCTACACAAAATCTGGTTATTTGCTGGAGTTAGTTCTGACGGACTTGGTCTGGGAATTCCTCCTCCATGAACAAAGGAGGAGCAGTAGGAGCTGTACGCAGGTCAGCTGCAGGCACAACGTCCCATTCAACAGCCGCAGTGAACGAAGCAGCTTTGTGATTTCAGGAACTGGTTCAGCTGAGATGCCCTGTTCTCACCAGACCATTAGATGTCCCGTGTGCCTCTGAAGCGCTGCTGCCCTGGGGAACAGCCAGGGCACTGCTTGCTTCCATGGCAGATTGCTCCTGGCCAACTAACACTAAGCAGATTATTGGCAGGTTTCAAAAATGTCCTTCTTGCCTGGCTGCTCTAGTATTTGCAAAGCTTTTCCATTTTAGGAACCTTCATAACAACATGGAAATTGGTAACCATACTTCATATAATCATATAAAATGATTACATAAACTATGCCTGGCTCTAAACTGAGACCAAGCACAGTGGTAAGTGCACACTTGGGTTAATGATGTGTTTAAAGGTATCACTGCTCTAATCCTGTCTTTGAGGCCTCCCATAATAAAGAAGTTAATAAAGAATGGTCAGGTAACACAAATATAGACACATACTGCAAAATTTTATATTTCTGTCACTAATCTCTTAAAATCTAATTTTTAAAATAATTGTTAAGGAACATTGTATTTTGAAACACCCTTTTTTGATCTTAAAACTATTGAACTGATTTTGCCCAAGCATAAACAAGAGTAAAACAAGAAGAAAAATCCTGACTTTAAACCTGTCAACATTTCAACCAGGAAAGATAGATTAGTGATTGCAAGGAACTAAAATAAATTCTCCTAGTGATAACCTTAATATAATCAATAGGTTACTGACTTTAAATAAGATGCTTTATTTATATGTCACTTAGCACTCCCAAGACATTGATTGAAGGCAACTGCGCAAGAAAAATGAAGTTACACTTTTTGTGTGGATATTAAGAATAACACTGCCCCAATTCTGCAGAGCACTTAGATCTGTGCTTACGTTTTAATGAAGTCAAGTGATTATGCTTAAGTATTCTGTGAGACAGGTTTTATTGCCCTCTTTTACACCTGGAAAAACTGAAGCAGTGACATTAAATTACTTACTCAGGGCCAAAGAAATATGTGACAAAACTAAGATGTAGTCTGTAGGACTCCCAGCCATACTTTCTTTCATAAACTAGTTAATCGAGTTAATTTGGTATTTATCTCTCTCTCTCTCTCTCTACATATATATCTAAGAATATATATACTTACATAAATAAGTAAAAAATAGTAACACACCCCAAATACTTTCTATTGGAAGAGCGCTTTAATACGATGACATGATTTAACTACTTCTTATTGAGAAGCTGTTCACATACAAGAGTCAACTCATTCACAACTTAATTTCCCTTTTGTAACTGTAATGCTTTGTTAAGGGGAAAAAACCTCAAAAATCCCTCACTGAGCTGCCAGTTTGTGGGGGGATATGCTATTCACTTCATAATAATAAGTTAAGATATTTGGATGTCAAGAACATGACTGGCCTTACTGCAGCGATTATACCATAATGGAAAAACCCAGAAGGTGTCTGGATCTCCCACCATCCCTCTACTGGAGAGCTCTCAGGCAACCTGCTACTCTTTCAGGTGCATTTAATATTTGCAGCACCAGCAAATTTGTCTGGGAGGCAAGTCCTCATCTGCCACTCACCAAGAGCAGGCTGTATTAAATTTTTATATTTATTGACATTTCATTACCATAATTGACTGCAGTTGGTTCTCTAGTAGAAGGCACAGGGCTGCCTCCTAAGCAGGAGAATTGGTCCCTTGAGTAGGATTTGCAATTAAAAACAATGCCGAATGGATTTTTTTTTTATTGTGTAAATATGATGAGTTGAATTTTCAGCTTTAACTAGAGAATACAGGGTGTACAGAAGCCTTTTTCAAGAGTGAGCAAAATTATGAGTCAGTGGAAAGATGACCCCCAAAGGTGTCAATCAGTTTATACAAAATCAACTGTGCATGAAAAAGCCTCAGTTAATGTCTATTCTGAAAAAGTGGTTACATTAAACAGTGTGCTGTCCTGCTTGCTTGGTCCTGTGCACAGAAATTGATACTAAAAGGTGCAATAATTTGTTTGCCTCCAACTCATGATTAAAAATGCTTTTAAAAAGCAAAGCTCAAAACAGCCTGAATCTTCAACATAAATTGCATACCGAAATCATAGCATTTACCTAATATTGCACCATGAATTTCATTTGGTAAAACCAAACCCACAACTGAAAAAAATGATGATTTTTGTTTCACAATTAATAGTATGACATTGTACAGTCGGTTTTGATTTTGAAGATGGTATGTTGACTGACATTTTTGAAACAGAAGCTTCAGTGAAGCTTCCACATTACCTAATTCAAAAGTAAAATGTTGGGCATTAAGCTATGCCTGCACAGTCAAATAGAGGTGTGAATTCCTCAGGTACCAGCACACAGGGTCTTGTGTGATGAATATGGTAATACTGAAGAAATATTAATAGAAGTTTAATTGGGTTAGTTTGGTACCAAAGCAGCGTAGACAGAACAGCACTGAATAATTTGCCCTGCTGCTTGTTCTAGGGATTGTGATTGTACTTCTGGTGCTTAAACATGCTTGTTTAATATCAGTACAGCTATTGCTATATATGCTATATTGCTGGCTGTGCTGTGGCTATATCATTTGCTAACTGCAGTGTCTAACTCTAAAATTAGATACTGAAAACCTCCACCTTGCTGCCACCTAACTTAATGGTTTAGGTCCTCACAGCTCCACCTTCAGCCAGCAATTTGGGTGCCAAACTGTCTACCTCTAGGCATGCCCAGAACTACCTGAGTCGTGACGGTGATAAACCAGCACGTCCAGCCCATGCCACAGATCTTTTGAGATTTTTGGACTGAATGACTTTCATCTACTTAAGCCAGCAAACATACAAAAGGAGGGAACTCTTCAGCAGCCCAATGGCTGAGATATGGGAAACCTGAGGTCAAAGCTCCTGTCCAGACAGAGCATGAAATAAATAAGGCTATAGCCTGGAAATTAGGGCACCTTTCTGAAAGTGAGAAATATCAAGTCTTGGGTAAATCTGGCACATGTTGCATATATCTTCTGATCATGAGTATCGGTCAAAAAGGGAGAGGGGAGACCTCCTTTGGCTTGGTTTGTTGAGAAAGTTAGTACTTAATGCTAGGAGATGATTTTCAGCTCTGAATGCCAAGTAGATAAATGTGCTTAACTCCCTTGTACAGACAGCCTTCATTCCATACCTCTCTCAGCATTTCTGATGGCTCTTACAGGTCCCTCCGGTTTGCGCACATCTCGCTGCCCCAGGCACTGCACAGGTGACGCCTGTGGCCGGATGGGGCTGCCGGCTGGCGGGTGTCTGAGATCCCACCCCGCCATCCCAGCTCTCCAGGCCCTCACGGTCCACCCGTCACAAAAACGTAGGCAATATCAGCAAAGGAAAAACAGAAAAGCTGAGAGCAAGAGAGTGATAACTTAAATGGGACTGCAGGCACTGAAGTATTGAATATTTTTTCTAAATCTTTTTCTTGATACAGTCAAAACTTACTTCATACAATTAAAAGCCCAAATCCCTATCACGTCAATGAAAGCAAAGTTAAGTTGGTGCTGAGTGTTTATGAAACCTTTACTTAAAAACAATACATTGTAGTAAAGTATTTGAAGTTTAGTAGCATTTAGAAAGTCAGCTATCAATAATTCAAATAAGAATAATATTGAATAATTTTCTAGCTGATTAGCAGAGTTGTAAGATAGATGGAAGTGACTGATTCTGCAGTTATTTTTCTCCCATGAAGGTCTCACTTAGGATAGTGAGATATTATCTGAGGCAGATCAAAAGATAAAACTTCTTTACAACATGAAACTATATCCTGGGCTAGATCAATGCTGAAGCTGAAGGCCAGGAATGCAGGGAGCACTTGTACTTTTTTGTTTTGCATATGATATTTCACAGTAATGAACTGTTCTTGAAGGCAGATCCCTGGTGGAGTCAGGTGGTGGCACAGATGCCTCTGATATTGACTCCTTCTCTCTATGCCCACAAAATAGAGCCTAAAATGTAATGGCAGAATCAGGTTCCTTCCTTCTCCTAAAATTAAACTGTATTTAAATTCTGGAATATGACAGTGGGAGGCAGAGGATGTCATGTGGAAGTGTTGTGTGGACCTGTACCATCCCTTCTCAATGCCTCAGCAAGCCTGCAACAGTCTCCAGAAGAGACGACTAGAGTGATTTTACTTGATAACGCCTGTTACCAGGGACTCCCTGTCACTGAATGATGTTCTGTTCACCCAGAACCAGGAATTATTTCATTAAGGAATAAAGCTACAGCCATGGGTTTTATTTACAACACAGTACCTGTACAGGTACTGGCTGCCAACACTGTGTCCCCACCTCTCTCCCTCCTCCGGTGACAAACCCGTCCCAAAGCCTGAGGAGTATCTGTCCCCGGTTTCGAAGCCTTGGCCCTGCAGGGGGACTGTGAGCTGGTTCTGGTTCGTGGCTATGTGGGCAGATGAGCTTTTCCTGCAGAAGGGAGTGTTGAGCATAATATATAGCAAGCAGGTTAATTTACTATCACAACCATAGTTACTCTTCAATGGCCTCCTGAGGTAAGGGAGAATATATATATTTTACTGGCAGCTACACTGGTTATTAAACTCATTTGGAGTTTTTCATGTAAAACTCTCATTAAAAACTTTTAAAACAATATTTGCATTCTGTTTCTAAGCAAATGAACACTGAAGAAACACTTTGAAGAGGTGCCTACATGTTAAAAATTGAGGAGGGCTCAGCATGGACAAAACCAGGAGATATGCTTTTATCAGCTCTGGATGTATTAATTAAAATTGTGATGACTTACACAGTGTAAGATGCTTGTCATTTTAACATGATACACAATAATAGAAGATAATGAATTAAGTTGCCAGTGGACCTTTCCCCTAGGATGATGCTATTGTGCTTGCTAATTAGTTATAATATGCAAATAGTAGCATTCCAAAGTACTGTATTTACTTTGTCTTAGTTTCAAAATGACTAGTACATCAAGACATGAATAATTTTATGCCCTATATTTGACCATATATGTATTAATTTATGGTAGTTATATTTATGTTATAAAACACATTAAGAAAAGTATCATTAAGCTTCATGCAGATAGCTATTTTAATCAGTAACATAAAATTTCCTACTCTAGTAATGATGAATATCAGGTCCTTCAAATTATTAATGTGAAGATATTAAAGTAACATGCAGAACCTAACTAACCTACAGAACAGCCGAGTCCATCTCTTTACCGAAGTGTTGCCGTGCGCTTCATGCTTTTTATATAGAGATGATCTGGAATCACTGCTGAGTCTGAATATCCATAAGCCTCATTGAAAATTAGACCCATCACTGGAAATTTTGTTGTGAATATTTAGGTAGCATCACTAGGGCTGTGCTAACTCAGTCTGTTTCTTCAGGAGGAGAGAAAGCCAGTGCTTTTAACCCCTTAATTGCATTTTCCCTTTTACTTTCTTATCTTATGTAAAACTCTGTTCTGCTATTTTGAATCCATTTCCATCAATGGAAGATCGGACATGCTCACTGTGGAGCCCATCAGTATCACTGTGTCAGTGGGACAGGCTGATGTGGTGCTTCCTTCCTTGAGATGGGGCTCTGAGCGACTTTTCTCTCATGTTGGCCCACAAACTTAAAATCAAATATGGGACTTTACAAAGAGATATGGATTTATATGGAGGAACCAGTTCCCTAATATGGGACCTGTATGGAGGAGTGGCAGTCTCGAAGAAACACGGCCAGTCTCCAGGCAAATAGCTTTTGTTCTCCTCATGGGAGCAATGTGTACAGATTACCAAAGAAAAGCGTCTCCTATGAACGCAGCAGAGTTAGCTAGTGGGAAATGGAACAGTTTTGATGTGCAGTGCTTCATGTTGGGTGTCCTCTCCATGACAATTTTATTGGAATTGGAATTTTAGACTTAAAGTCAAAATCGTAGTGTTACGATAGTTTCATGACAACATAGCAAGAGTGTCTAAGAAAATGCAAATTGGGACCAGTTTGTTCACAGGTGTCTAGAGTTACCTGAAAGGCTCAAAAGGTTTAGTGACTCTTTGGGCAAACTTGAATTGGGCACTTTATGATTAAGACTGTATTCTGATAAATTTTACCTAATTTAGCTGAGAACAGCTGGTTCAGCCTGAAAAAGCAGATAGCGTATCTTCATAAGACGTGAGACACTCTTAACAACCAACACAACCTTGTTTTCTTTTCCTTTAGGCAGAAGCCATTAGAGCAATGAATTGGGCAGGATTGGATACAAGACAACAAATACTACCCTGAACAGCAAAATAATGATGGCTTGGCCTTGTCTGATCTTGAATCAAATCCTGCTCGTTTGCCTGTAAGAACTGTTTGTTCGTAAGAACTTCTGGATTTGGCCCCTAAATGCTGATACCATTTTTAGCCTACTACAAGTCTGAAGCTTCACTGACTTCAATCACAAACTTAAAGAAAAAGCAAAGAAGAAGCATCATTTTGTTATTACAAATTCTTTTGGCATTTGTTGGTCTGGTACTGTATTTCAGTGTGCTGATAGAAAAAGCTAACATGATTACTACCTGTTTCCTTTACATATAAATCAAAGAGATGGTAATTTTTTTTAAGTTCTACTGTGGTTCCCTGGCTGCAGGAATCATTTGAAAACTAATTTCTTTTCAGACTGAAAAAGTGATTACGCATGCACACACACGCACACACACACATATATAAAATAATGACTACTTGAGAACATAAGGAGTAAGTAATAGCTTTCCATTAGCTATCTATTAGCTTATCATACCTATAAATACTATATGTATTTTTATTCATTTCTTAAGATGAAAGAAAAGCCAGTTTGCTTATCCTTTCTTTGCCAGCTCCTTTCTCTTGTCCTGAGAAACTCCTTCCTCTGGTAACTTTCTCTACAGCAGTACTACTTCTGCAGGGGTGATCTTTCTTTTCAATGCCCTCATCAGTAGCCCACATTTTGAAAGTTCAGCTGCCTCCTGAGAACCTTTTCAGCAGCAAGGCAATCTCCTTGAGCTTACAAATTGGTTCCCTAGAGAAGCAGATTCTCCACAGGCCCAAGCCAATACAGCTAAGTTGGGACAGCAGGAGCTTTCTTTGCAAATGGGTAAGTCTAACAGAGATATTTTTGCCGCAGAAAAATCCCCAAACAAAGCCCTTATGCCATACATTGACATCTTTTAATAAGGTACAGCTGAAAAAGCTGCAAAGTCTAGAAACAAGCCACTAAATTCAAAATTTTAAGTTGCTTCAAAATACAACACTATTGAGATCTGAGTTCTCTCTCATGCTCTTTGATGCTACTCTAGAACACAAAGCCAGGTGCAAGATATATCTGTGTGATGGCTGCCAATCATTCAGTAGGTTGAACAGTCTCGAAGAAGTTTGAGATTTAGGCATATATTTGGACAGTCTTTTTATCTGAATGGCTTTGACCAAACTCAGCAGAGTGCAGATTTGGCAACAGCAATGAGCAGAGTATAGGTATGAACAAAATGAGCAGCTTGTGTCTGGGCAGCCAAGGCTATAATTTATATGTTATGTGTTGACTGCTGCAAGAAAATTCATGAAAAATGATATTCTGTACCAAACTTAAGTATCTATCCTGCGTGCTCTGGACCTTGGAATTTGGCAGCATATTGCTGGTGCAGAAGATACAACAGAAAAGTGCTCAAGTTGGAAGAATTAAAGTCCTATAATTAGAAATGGTCTGTTAAAATTACATGCCACATGCCAAGCCTATGAAACCTGGCATGTGAAAGGCATATTGGCAATGATTTACAATTAACTACTACATTGCAAATCACTCCTTAGCCATTTTCTATTATGAAATTTGGAGAGCTGTAAAATGCATTTGTGCTACTTTATTTCGTTTTGAAATGGTAATTACTACTGCTGAGGGGCAATACTTAGTGCAGAAAATGAAGTGTGCAGCACAGAGAGAAACTTGTTTCTGAGGAACTGCTGAGGAATCGTAATGATTTGAGAAAAGTGCTTTCTTGAAACATATACACACAAAGGAGCTTCTTTTATGAAACTCCAACCAAACAAATAACAAAATAAAATAAAACACAGTCTTTGTGTGCAAGGGCCAATGCTTGCTTCTTTGTTGCTGACTACACTTTTTTCCCATCAAAGTAGGTACAGTGGATTGACACTGGGAAAAACTCATAAGCCAATGGCTTGAGGGAAATGCAGAGGTATGGTAGTGATAGGAATGCCTGGAGGTAATGGGTTTGAGCCAGTGTGTTTGAAAATTATTCAGTATGCTTTTACTAGCCCATTTTAGGTACCTGGTATAGAACTGAAAATGGTATGGCCCCAGAGAACTAGATGAAGTTTGACTTTTATATCTCAGGAGCAGAGGCTGTGCACTTTAAGTGGAGAAAGCAGTTACATTCTAATTACAGCTTCTTCCTTGATTGTGATTGTAAAAAGGCCTGTGTTTATGGGTAGCTTTTACGGAGGGACATATTAAGGAAAGCAAGAAAGAAGGCTTCTAAGGTCTTAAATTTGCTAACTTGTGATGATAATCATCAATTCTCAGGTAATAAAGTAGGCTATCCAGCTCAGGTCCTCAGTTTGAAGTTAATATGTTCGAAAGCCAGATGATTGACTGTAATTTCGCTCATAGTGCTTTGCTGGTAGCAATAAATAAAAACATCTACAGCACTTTTCATCAGAAGTGTCAGAGTGCTTTCCAAACCTTAATCAATTAATTTTTATGAGATGGAGACCTAGTTGTTTCTCTTTCCTTACTTGAGGAACTGAGAAGATCAGGGCAGCTACCGGTAAGCGTGCAGCATTTAGTGCAATAGCAAACACTGGTAATACCTCGGTCTGGAACTCTGGATTTCCAGAATTATTTTACAGTCAATACAGAGCAGACAGACACAGGCATAATTCCTCCTTCATAAATACATTTGAACTGCCCTTGTGTCTTAGAAGGACAACTGACTGAATTGATGCAGCCAAAAAGGTCCAATCTGATACTCGGGGAAAGGAAGCAGATGTATCGGATTGATTTGGCTAAACAGGTAACTCATGACAGAGCTACAATGCGAAAAGGCAGTATAGATCAGGTGGAAGCAGGGATTGCCTCTGAAGGAGTAATTTAGAAGCATTGCCCAGGCATGTAGGGGTAAGGTTAAAAAAGCCAAAGTTCAGCTAGAGTTGAGACTTGCGAGGGATGTCAAATGCAACAAAAAGAGCTTTACCACATTATTACTAGTTAGGGGATGAGCAAGGAAAACATGAGACTGCTGCTGAATGGGGCTGATGATTTACTGGCAGCAAACAGACAAGGCTGAGGTAATCTGTGTCTTCTTTGCCTTAGTCTTCACTAACAAGGTCTCCCAGATAGTGTTCAAGGAGGCAGGGAGTGATGAGCAGTAGGTGAGGATTGAGCCAGGGATGACTTGAGAGAACTCGACCCAGTAGAAGCCCACGGGATCGGAGCGGCTGCATCCGAGGGTGCTGTGAGAACCATTTATGTCCTTGCAAGGCTGCTCGCTATCATTATTTGAAAGGTCATGGAGACGAGGGAAGTCCCCGATGACTGTGGAAAAGCAAATGTTGCTCTGATCTTCAAAAAAAGGCTATGAGGATGATTTGGGGAACTACAGGCCAGACAGCCTCACTGTGATCTCTGGGAAAATCCTGGAGCAAGTCATCTGGGAACACATCTGGGCTTATGGTCTGGATGGGTGGACAACCAGATGGATGAAAAAAATGGGTGGATGGCTGGGGTTAGAGATTAGTGGTTAATGGGTCATGCTCTATCTGGAAGCCAGTAACAAGTGGAGTACTGCAGGTGTCTGTACTAGGACCTGCCCTGTTTAACTCCGTTATCAATGACCTGGAGGAGGCAATGGAGCACACACTCATTAAGTTTACAAATGACACCAAATGGGTGGGGGGGGGGTGGAGAGGGGCAGTCATCCAGGGCTGCCATCCTGAAGGACCTAGACATACTGGAGGAATGGACTAACAGGGACATTATGAAATTCAACAGGACATATGTCAAGTCCTGCACATGGGAAGGAATAAACCCTTGAAATGATACAGCCTGGGGGCAGGCTGGCTGGGGAGCAGCTGTGCTGAAAGGAACCTGGGGGTCTTGGCAGACAGCAAGCACAGCATGGGCCAGCAATGTGCCCTGGCAGCAGAGAAGGCCAAGAGTATCCTAGGCTGTATTAACGGGATCACAGCCAGTAGATGGAGGGAAGTGATTACCCCTCTCTACTCTGCACAAGTTAGACTGCATCTAGATACTGTGTCCAGTTTTGGGCCCCCAATACATGAAAGACATAGATAACCTGGAGTGCATCAGCAGAGAGTCACCAAGACACTCAGGGGCTGGAGCACTTGCCTTATGTGCAGAGGGTGAGAGAAAGGGGCTTGTTCAACTTGGAGGAGAGACAACTTTAGAGGGGGCCTAACAGCAGCCCCCCAGTACCTATAGGGTGGAAGATGGATCCAGGCTCTTCACACTGGAGGATGAGAGACACCACACGTAAGTTGAAACAAGGGAGGCTCAGATTGCATCTGAGGAAAAATTTCCTCCCTGTGAGGACAGTCAGACAGTGGAGTAGGAAGCCCACAGAGACTGTGCAGTTTCCATCCCTGGAGATGTTCAAGACTTGACTGGATAAAGCCCTGAGCTGGTTTGAGCAGGGGGATGGACTACAAGACCCCCTGAGGTCCCCTGCAGCCTGGATTATTCTGTGATTCAAAGAGCTGTGGCTCCGGTAAGTCTAGATATTTTAAACATTCTGCTTAGCTCACCTTGCTTCGTCCACCTTAAAAAAAAGAGATTCTTCAGTGAATGATTTTCACTCCTGAAAATCACTTAAACAAGTGGTGCTTTAAAGTAAAGGTGTGTGAATGACAAATGGCATACAACTCATGTACTGGCAGAGGAGCAGCATTTCTGTAACACCTCAGCCACCAGGAGTCTTTCACTGGCTACGTATGTTGTGCTCACTCCAATGAGAGCAGGCACAGTTAGCACCCACTTCCGTAAGCAATATGTCTTTTAATCTCAGTTGATAGTTATCAGAGATGAATGAAATCATGGCTGGAACCCGCCAGCTGTTTGCTACAGTGGCATTATCCGCAGATTTTAGACTCTTTCCAATTTTAAAAACAGCAGCCAGAAATTGCATATTTCCTTCCGTTATGGTGTCTCCCTATTCCCCTGTTAGCGAGAGCGATATAAGAAGGAGTCCGTCCACAAGGAAAGGGACCGACTGTAGTGTTTCTGTTTGGTGTTCTTGTAACGTGGCCCCTGTTCTCCTAGCAGCCTACATGCAAGGAGGAAAGTTCAATAGACAACGGGAGACTGAGGTGCTGGCACCAACTTCAGAATGACAAATGCTGGCATAGGTAGAAGTGAAATTGGGTTGAAAGGAGGACGTATTAAACCTACTTGACAAATATGGGGCCAAACCAGTCCAATCAGTCCAAAAGCAGATGCAATCAGTCCAATATAGTCAGGTTTTAATTTAGTTTGAGACTATAATTTTTCCTGGAAATCTAAAATTTCCAAATCGAGCTGATGATTTTTAAACAGAGTATTTAATAAGCATCCTGCTACCTGTTGTCCAACAACTGTTTTTTTTCCAAGTAAAGGTAAAGGTGGGTAATGTAGTAAGAATTAGTACTGTGGAAAAATGGGGACAATGGCTAGCTTTTAAAGATATTTAGAGGTCAATTGATTTCAGAGGGACTTAGGCACTCAGAATTTTTAAAAACTAGCTTGTCATGAAACAAATGAGACATTAATTTGGCAGTTCTTCAGGACCAGAAAACTGTGAATATACTCAGAGCTTTATAAACAAAGGAATCAGCCAAGCACTCTGTGTGGTAAATAAAATAATTGCTAGTACAATTGTCCTTGTTTTGCAAATGAAACAGAAAAGGGATCAGTAATTTTCTCAACAATACCAGCCTAAATCAAAAGTAATGTAACTAATTTCAGCTAATATAATCAGGGAGAACAACTTTATCTCAGAGAGGTTAGTGACTTTCCACAAGATGTGCAGGAATCAGCTTCACAGCTAGAATTTGAATTTTCCCACCTCTATTCTTGGATGACTGGACCAGTTCTCTCTTTCACTATACAACTATTAATCATAAATGCAAACTGTTATTTTTCTTTCTTTTCTGATTCTTATAAACACTTCTGAGTGTTGAGAAATGGCTACAGTCTTGAAATGACTAAAGCTTTAAGGAAATTCTGCAGCATGTAGATGTAAGTGATGTATCTGTATAGTTAGAAAAAGGAATTCTTTCCCATGTGTGTATATAGTGACACAGTTCAGTTTGCAGCTACTTAAATAGCAATGGACCATCATTTGTTTTCACTTTGAATCAGGAATACAATGCACAGGAACACTTTACTTCTCATTGATACCGTGAAGTTTTTTCCATTAAAGTCAGAATAAGAATCTTAGGAATAAGGTTCTCATTTTCACTGTCAAGTCATTTGTACTTTGGAAAGTATGAATGAGACAAAACTTTCTATTTTATTTGGATTTTCTCACAGTTTTCCTGATATTTGCTATATTTTTGCTCTTGTGTTTTGGGTGACCTATGCATCTGATGCCTGGGAAAAATTAGCCCTTGGAAAGCTGTGCAGAAACTGCAGAGCGCATACCCTGAGAGTTCCTGAGACAACACCTGCATTTATATCCCATGGGCTGGATAATTTTCCTGGGATTAGAAGTCTTAGCTTCTGGCTTTGTCTCACACATGTGCGTACTTCTCTAAGAGCAAGATATTTCTGTGGTAATAGCTGCAAGTTATCTAGGTTTCTGATCCAGCTAGTGATTCTTTTGAGTAAACCACAGTTCTGAAGAGAAAATAAACTATAGTTGCTTAGACCTAAAGCATAGGGTTTAGGAGTTTTGCTGTTGTTGTCAGAAACCATTTTAGCCCTAAGGAAATATAACTTCTTGAGAAACACTTCTCATCTACTATTTTTCAATCACTGAAGTATACAAGTATATTTGAAAAGCAAAGTGCTTATGATTATATATGCTTTTACAAGTTCACCTGCAATCAGCAGACTAAGAACAGAGTGCACAAGTCATTTTACCTACATTATTTGTGGAGAATCTCTCAGGACACAGGAGTGCTGCTGACCTGGTTAAACTCCTGCTATTTTGAAAATGATTATTAAAAAGCCATCAATACTGCTTTGAGCCCCCATACTCACTTGTTGCCCGGTAACCAGAAGGATAGAGCCTTCTTTTCCATGTACCACTTGCCGGTAAATGTGATCTAGAATTAAGAGTTCACTCCAGCAGTTCTGAAGCAACTTCATTTGGTCATCAACCTGTAAAGCAAGCATGAACGTTGGTGACATTATTGTGGGAGTAATTCTTACATCACACGACAGAGCCACCGATGGGAACCGGCTAGCATGCCTCTGTCTTCAAGTGTCTGGTTAATGTTATGAGAACAGAAATGCTATCAAAAAGTCTTAGTTCACAGAATTGCTATTCTCAGCTAAATAAATAGGCCACTGCCAAAACCATTATCTATAAAATGCATAGAATATTTACAACTGATTGCATTCTAGGAAAGCAGAATTATGGCATTGTTATGCAAAGTAATAATAATAGATTATGTAAGACATTTACAAAATGCTCATGGAATGTGGTGTTATTCTTATCCAAAAGCAATAATAGCAGAAACAATGCTAATGTGAACATCTTCATATTCCCCATCCTTGGACCTTAGCTTCTGGCAACAGTGAGGAACCTGCAGATTTCAAGAGCGCTACTGCTGCAACAGGGCCAAATCAGAGGTAATTCCCTTGCAAAGGGATAAAGTGAAGAGACAGGTAAACACTCTAATAATGGTTCTGATACTCTGAAAAATGAAGAAAACTTCTTCAGAAACAGAAGCTGGGTAGCTTCAGGTGTTACAGGTAAGGGAAGAAAGCGATGTGCACGAGGCAGTGAGAAACCTGCATAGATAGCAATTGCTGAACAGATTCAAAATGTCTGTAACCTAGGAGATATACAAAAGAAACTAAAAAGAAAACATTTAAAGTGAAGACTTGCCTAAAATTTCAGAGAGAAAGAACTACTAAAATAGTCATTCAGGTGTTCTAATTTCAATCAGTTTAGAAGTAGTTTTGGCAATGCACAGGAAACCACATTATAGACAACAATCTTGCATGAACTGGATTAGATAGTGCAATAGGTCTTTTCAAATGTTATCATCTATGATCTAATGAATTTTTGAGGTTTATCCTTGCAAACTTGTTTTCTGGTTGTATGATGTGCTTATGCAGAGAAAGCAGTAATATTTGTTAGCAATAGATTTTGTGGTGCTGTCTATGAAAGTCACCCAGTATTTCCTAACTGTTTTCAGTCACTTGCCATACAGCTCAAATTTTAACAGCTTAAACATCCAAGTCTCTGTCTACTTCCCTTATTAGTCCTAACTTCCCTTCTCCCTGCCCACAATCCCTCTCCCAACTATTCTTGTCCCAGTTTTTGCCCCTTCAGCATCTGTCCCAAATTATTTCCCCTCTTTGGACTGTATAAGGGAATGAGATGAGGAAAGAATCAATAGAGAAAGTGAGCAGATTAGCACAAAGCCAATGGGGAGAAAAGGGTAGAAGAACCTGTGTATGGCTGAGCACGTCCCCCTCCAAAAGCCTGGACTAGCGCCCAAGACTCTTGCTTTCTCCTGCTCCACAACTGCAGCAGTTACCTCTTCTGGGAAAATGCATGTCCCATCCTCTCCACTGCTGGCCTACCTAGAGGATGATATCATTTGCTGCTTTTTTTTCAGTTTGCTCTTAAAAAAAAGGGGAGGAAATTATATCTGAATACCTATGCTAAAGGAACATTTTAAGGTTGCAAAATCAAGCGCTACAAAATTATTTAATGCTTGTGTTATCTGTGCTAATCTTAGCCTCAATCTGCATTTGTGTTATACTAGAGATTTTAATACATAGACACAAAGGGGGGGGGCTGAATTACTATTGTGTAACAATCTCAGTTCTGATATTTCAAAATTTTTGCATGCTTTGGCTTTGCAGTATTAAGAATAATCTTTTAACATAATTGCTGTTCTGCTTACATTCACAGTTAATACATGTATACTCAGATATCACCCACGAGCCACATCTCCATTGGCAATAGAGACAGAGGAGAGAAAGAGGTGTGGACTCTCTAGATGGATATATTACTAAGTCAGAGTAAAGCTAGTGCTATCACAAACTCAGCCTTGCTCTGTCCCCATGCTGTCTATGCCCATGATAATTCATTTCTGTTCAGATCACAGAGCAAGGCTGAGTCTATATTAAAAAAAAATCTCTCTTCCTCTGCCCACAACATGTATTTGACTACAAAACCATTTCAACCAAGTGACTTTTTAGCTCAAGAGAGGACTGTAAATTACTACAGTGATACACTCCCCACCAAAACATGGGCCAAATTTAAAATACAAGGAATCTGAAATTTACAGATCAGAGTACTCTTGCTTTTTACCTGAAACTGCTTTATGATCATTTTCTCCTCTGTACAACAAGATGTTACAAAAATCATATAAATCATGCTAGCACAACAGTTTCATACAAAACTAGCATTTCACGCAGAAGTGCCACAGCTTACATCTGAACAAAACAAGTTGTGAGATGGTTTAAACATTCAACATCCGTGCGGTAACAACTGATACCTGAATAAGAGGTCAAGCATTTGATTATATTATAAATGACATATTTCCAGCTAACCCATCTGTCTCAGCCACAGGCAGCAACTTTTGAAAACAAACTGCATTTTACAGGTCTGGCTTTCTGAAGGCCCCAACAGCAGCTACCCTGCAATCAAAGCTTACCTCCCAAGCTTTATCATATCATTACCAAGCCAGTGCTGTGAGAGCAGTATGAGACGGCCAAAACACACAAAAAAAGTGTTTTGCACATAATCTGTTCCTGCTGTTCTACAAGGCTCGTACAACTAGCAACAGCACTAGTGGTTCACAAAATGTGCTTCTTCACATTTACTGTAATTTAACCAGTTAAAGCCCATAAAATGGATAGCATAAAAAGCAAAATAAATATCTACAATGCAATATTGGCTTGAGAGGACTATTGGATCCATCTGCTTTTGCCAGGTTAAGAAAGGTGGTAGGGCAGCAGAATGCTTCCCAGTTTGCACTATGAAGAAACAGAGATGACTTTAAGGAGAGTCATGTATTACTAAAATGTAGGGCAAGTGATCAGTTACAGACTACTTCTAAAAGGTATGTAAATGATGAAAAACACATATGGTACCTCTACTAATGCATACTAAATGGAAAATTGAAAAACAGAAAATAAACCACTTTTGAATAAAAATGGTAACAACACTTAATATGTTAGAATGAGATGGTTAACTTTATGAGGTGGATATAGTCCAACCAGAACATAAACACCTTCATGTTTCCACGGGTACCTGAATAAATGAGTCATAGAAACATATTATCTGGCATAACCAAACTCAACCTCTGGCCAAAACAAGTATGTGCCTTAAACTGATCCTCAAAGGCAAAGAGGCGTAAGCTTTGATGGCCACAGCGGAAAGTGAATTCTGGAGAGGAAAGTCCTCTACAGAAAAAGCACCTTTGCAGACTTCAGTCTAATGACTCCACAGCTGAAGTATTTTGGTCCTCCATTAACAGGGAGAGCAGGCTAAAAGGTAAGATTCTGTCACCAAGATGACTTGGGTTCAGTCTGGGACTTCCTCAATAATCAACATCATTTTCAGTCACGTTATACATGGAAATAGAAACAAGCTCATAGGCTTGCACTATTGGCTAAACTTTGAGGATCTTCAGTTTGTGGAGATTTTTGTGAGTATTATCAATGTATTAACAACAACAACAGCAACAACAACAAAATCCCCTTCGTTCCAACTACTGGGAGTGCTTATAAATAAAAATTGAACATTATATGGCCAACAACCGGTTGCTGCAAGAACAGTCCCCAAATTTGCAGCTGACCCCTGCCATAACAGAACACTGGCACACAAGGATAATGTAACCACTGTATTACCTAAGCAATTTGTTAGAGACACCCATTTGACAGTTATCTAGCCTCAAGCAAAAGCATGAGTCAATATGGTGCCCAGATGGTTAAATTTAGGTCCTGCCTGGCCAGTGGCATTCAGACGAAGGCTCTTATCAGTGGGGATAACATAACTGTAGATTGTTGCTGAAGAAATGACTTTTAATGAGAGATGTGAAGGAAGCTAAGGGAGGGTGTGTGACTCAGCAGAAACAAGAAACTGTTTCTAGCATGCAGAGTGGCATGAAAGAATAATAATGTTAAAAGGAGTAAAGGAGTAAAACACCAAACTTGTAAAACTGCTGTCAAATGACAAGGGAAGCAAAGGGAGTGCTTAGGAGGAGGCTTTAAAGGAGGTGGTGAGGTTAGAGAAGACATAAGGGAAGCTGGTCATTAGTAAAATCTTGAAGGTGAGGATGGTGAGACTGGATACGATGCAGACCTGAAGGGACTGTGTGAGAGCGAGTAAGGGATGGTGCTGGTGCCGAGGGGGAGTGTATAAGTACTTTGTGTCAGAGAAGCAGAGGGTGGCAGATATTGCCAGCATGGGCAGAAAAGTCCCAGAGGTGAAAGTGGGCATGTATATTGTCTACTGTCTTAAACAGTAGGGGTACAAAGGTGGAGCAAGGGAGAGCTTTCTGATAGCACTAGTGCATGGCAATAGGTATATCCTATTTCCTACATGAAAATCCTGTTTACCTGTGCCTTCAGCGAAAACAAGGAAGTGTGTCAGAATTTGGAGTCATCCATAACCTTATATCTCATGCTGTTTGGACTATCTGTAGCATTCTCCTTAAGCTGGAAGACAAATTGTCATTGTCACAAGCACCTAGCACCATCCTACTGTGCTGCCTATTAGCTGCCATGCTAGCCAGAATAAACTACTCTAACAGCAGAACTTGTCATGCTGAAAAGATCTTTCAGCATGTGCAAGACTGAAAGGTAAGCGTGATCAACTATGCACTGCCCATGCAATAGCCACTGGTGGGTATTTTATGTACAGGCTGTTGGCAGGATACAACCCAGCATTTTCTGATAAGGTTTTAAGATTTTGTCCTTCCCGTATTGGCTTGGAAACATGCCCTCATGGTGGGCAATATCCTGACAGTACTGAATGATAACAATGCTATTAATCGGCAATATTTCAGTATTGTGGCATCTGTGAAACAAATCTTTTGCTCTTTCTCTCTCCCACAGAGGAGGAAATTGCTAGTCGCACAGCCCATTTGCCGCAGCACTCGAGAAGGGCTGGATGAGACCACATTCTCCCCTCTTTTTCCTGGCTGTGGACAGTCCCATCTCTTCTCAGTAAAGCACCTGAGCAGACCTGCTGTGTGGTTGAGAGCAGAAGGAGCCTGCATATCTCAGGACAGGAACTGGTGAAGGTGGGTCACAGTGTGGTCTATGCCCCAAGCGTGAGGGTCCCTGCATTAGCTTATCCTGCGGCTTCACAGCAAAATGGTATCTTCCCCATTTAGAACATCAAAAAGATCAGAGTGGTGAAAAGAGAGGGATGTAGAGAGACAGACCCCCCATGTCTTCCAGGGTCCACTGACCCCCTTCCCCTGGGGGTTAGCAGCACCATGGGGCCTGGTGGCACTGGGATACATCTTTGTGTCTGCTATGAAAGATTCATTTGGTGTTGCTTAGCTGCACAGTGAACTTAATACTGTTAAATATCCAAATACAGTTTTGAACACAGAATTCCTTGGCTGTGTGCCTGAGTTCCTCCACTGATTCCCTCTGCAAGTTAGGATTTTTAGATAACTTTCAATCAGATTTCCAAACTCTCCACTACTAACAAGAATTAGAAAACAGGCATGTGTGAGAATATGTTTAGACACAACTATTGGTTTGCATAATTTATCTTATACAATATAAAGCAAGCTGGGTAGGATATTTCCGGGTGTGGGGGAAATACACTCTCAGTTTGAAGTGTGAAAGTCTAATCCTGAGCACCGCAGTGACACACTATCTCTTGGGAGGACAGAAAGATGGGCTGGGGAGGGGGGGGGATATTGGTCTGCCAGTGCCCAGCTCCCACTCAGCCAGGCCCTCTGCTTTTGCTATGGGAATCAGGGGAAGGTTGTCAGGCTCACTGAGGCCTCTGTTGACACTGCAATACACAATCACATATTATCAATTGTACTTAAAGGAAGGACTTATCTCAGAAATGCTGGTTACTCATCTGAAAAACTATTTGTGCTGATGTTATAGATGAGGAAAGCTATTGCAATACAAGAGTCGTATTGTTGTAGAGTGTATGCTTCCCACAGCACAGAACGTTAATCATTATAAACTTTTGTTTTCTCTGAAGAAGAACATTGAAATTGCTAAACAGTAAAATGAAGAATAATGTGTATGTTTTGCTGAAATGTACCTTAATCTTATCAAAACCACATTGTATCTTTCTTTTAGGAAGGTGTTTCACAATATTTAGCATACTGTAACCAACAACTGCAGATTTATTACAATTTTTCTTCTGAAGAGGTATTTTCAACCTGGCATTTGATGAATTACCTGTTAAAACTTTCGGGGTCATGCATTTTTTTGTGTTGCTTTAAGTTAAATATTTTCCTTATAATTATTGCTGCAGATTCAGTTAAAGAACACAATCACCTTTTACCCATTCAACACCTCCCTTTCAAGAAGTTGGAGGATCCCTTTTCATCTTTTTTTATTTGCATTAACTGGCACTATAGCTTTGGGCTTTTCTGCTACTAAAAATTTAAAAGGGTATCTAATGATTAAAAAAAAAAGATGATTGAAATTTATGTGATAAAAATGCGTTAGATGCAGCTGAATTGTTTTTACTTATGCTTCTAAAAGGGAATGCCAATATAGAAATAACGTGAAGCATTCATCTCACAATGCCACTTTTAAATTCTACGGCCATTGAATAGCCATTTCCTAGTGAATATGAAGTGATTAAACATCTGTTTGAATTGCTCAGCCTGAAGCATGCAAGTTCAAGGGATGGCTGAACTTCCTTTTGAATGTAGTTTGGAGATCACTCACAAGTCACTGCAGACATACAGCTCAAGTTGTTACCCCATTTTCTTATGCTATATTGAAGCAGATCGCTCCAAATCAAAGTTTGATAAGACAAGTGCACTCCAGAGGCTAATTTTTACTGCTGAATGCATGCACGGCTTCCATATTGTAACCCAGACAGAGAAGGATTTGGACTCTCCAGATGGGTGGCTGCTAACAGTGGGAAGCCTCCTGTGTGAGGCTGCTGTCAAAAAGCAGCACGTAGCAGCTGATGCTGTTTGAAAAGAAAATGCACATAACTTTCAGAATCAGTGAATGCCATAATAAAATGTGGTTATTATCTATAGCTTCAGTAATAAAATGCTACAAAGTTCAAGAAAAAAATGATTTAATATTAACTTTGTTAACTTTGGTTGTTCCAGCTCTTTGCTAGAAACCTGCGTGTTATATGAAATTGCCTCTTCTACATAAAGGCAGGGAGCGATATTTACAGGCCAAAGTTATGTTACACCACTGTCTGCTGCCTGTTGCAGTCTAGCTCTAGTGCCAAGTGAGTATAAAGTCTGTCCCAGTTTGGTAGCATTTTGCATTTTATCATGATTTAAAAATGAAATGAAGAACAGAAATATTTCAGAACGTGCCTTTTTCTGCTCCTTTATGGCTTCTAAAGAGGACCTTATAAAGATGTGCTTATACTGTGTGTGTGTGTGTGTGTGTGTGTGTGTGTGTGTGTGTGTGTTTGCACGTGAGTGCATGTACCTCTCCCTTCAATAACTTGTGAATCCATCAGCCAATGTCAGCTCATTTCAACATGGAGTTCATGTCCCCAAGATGTTATATTCCTATATGCTTTGTGCAAATCAGTATCTGGATAGAGGAAAGTAACTGCATAAGTACCACACCAAAGGAAAGACTAATAAGCTCACCCTTCAGTCAACATCAGGGAACCCAAAGAGAGAGAGAGAGAAGGACTAAAATGCTCCATTTATTCCTTGCTCACTGAACTATTAATATTTGGAATATCAAGCCCCTTTTCAATCTGTTAGAGGACATGGATGAGGAATTTATAGCATTAAGCAATATTATACCTTTGAGCATTCCTACGCTTTTACCCTCCCAAAATTTGGAGTGGAGGATATGTGGTGTCCGTGCTCAGAAAGGTGTGTGATCTTTCTTGCCTAACAAATGTGAAAGGGGAGAGGGGTGGCTTTGTAAAAGTTTCCTTTCTCGCATGCCCCCAGAGAGCTATGTATAAGATCACTGTGAAAGGAGGGTTCTAGGGATGAAACCAGCAGCGACCAGACATTTCCCAGTTTCAACGCTCACCCTCTATCTAGTTAAAATGCTTCCAGAAAAAGCAGCCTTAAGTATTAGTTCACACTCATCCCATTTTCCTGCAGGGCCGTAACACAAGCTGCATGGGTCTAGCGACCTCAGATTGCTGAAGAGGGTCTGGGCAAGCAGCAAATGGTGTCCCTACTAGAGAATAATACTTCTTTTATCGATCTGTGGAGTCCACTTGGACAGTAACCCCCTCTACTAAGGAAAAGGTAAATAAAAAATCTCAGTTCTTCAAACCTCTGATGAATGGAACGTTACTATAAACTTTGTATATATGTATGTATTACATAGTGCCTCAAATGCAACATATAAAACTCCTATTTTCCTCCTTTTCCTGAAAAACACATTTATCTCTCCATATCCTGTGTAAACTGCATGAAGGCTACTTAGTAGTTTGCAGTCAGCATTATTTCTGATGAATTATAAATGTGTTTTTCTTGGGTTCTTTTTTTGGTTTTGTTTTCTCTACTGAAAATAAGAAAAGGATTTCTTTTGAGTCCCAAATGAAAATTTTGCTTACAATGCAGTGTTTTGTTCCTGTCAAAGTGAAAGCAAAGATAAGGAAAGAGAAAAATTATTCTTCTCAACACACGGTTCACAGAGTGAAGAAGGAGGTGTCGTCTTCAGGACCGGGCCCATAGAACTGATCTTCAAAATCCCACTCCTGTGAGTATCTCTACTGATGTTAGTACAGCATAAGGTTATGCAAAATTAGGCCTAGAATATAAAAATCAGATAATTCTATGCACTTCATACAGCAATTTTGGTAGTAAAACTGTTTTGCTCCCTTAAATTACTGCAGATATACACCTGTTTTCTGATGCCAACAACTAACTGCAAAAATGTGATGGGCCAGAATCTTAGCTCACTTGCAGGAACACTTTGACTTCCACATAAATGAAATCAGAATTAGGCCCACTCAATTCATTGTTATCCTTGTGGGTCTGATCTGCTCTTTAGGATACACAGTGATGTGCTCCTGGGAATCAGAAGACAAGACTGAGCCTAGTAAATTTTAAAGTACTGGTGGTGAATTTATTCGGAATATATTGAATCAGCAATTTTACTCTATTGTACAGCAGCCTTTGATTAAAGTCTCTATTGACTTCTCCAAGTCACAAGTATTTTAGTGTTATTTAAAAGGATTTTTAATATGTAATGGTCCCTTCCTGTGTGATGATTTATTGGGTAAATTATCATGTCATTTTTCTAACACCTACCCCATTTTTCCAGCTGACGCTTATTCCAATAGTCTATAAGTAAACTTTACCTCCTACATTAGCTCTCATTTGTAAAATTTATTAGAAAACAGCAACATCAAATCTTGACAGAGATCAATACAACAAACAGAGACGCATTGTTAATAGTGTAAAATATTAAAGACAAAGTCCTAGTAAGAACCAAATTTATTTTCCGCAAAATAAATATTCTATTAAAACTCAATCAACTAAATATAATACGGAAAATATTTTTCACTTGTGACACAACAGAGACATGCTAAATTCAGAAAGAACCTTTAATATGGTACCAGGCAGACGAGCAATCTCTCTGCACACTTAGGGCCCTGCACCTTCAGGTGCTGTATGCCCCGTAGCACTGTGTTCTGCATGCATTAACACAAGAGTTACTTAACTTGGCTCTCTTTTACATCACACTGTGTGGGTACTCTCCTGTCTAACAGAGTCTGCATTTTTTTATTTCCAGTACAGCTACTCAAGGCAGGTGTGGAGATGGGAAAAGGGCAGCTATAAGAGAGGTGTAGCCTTACTTTTCTTTCTAAGAGGTGATACCTACAAAGGTTGGTTTGTGTACACAGTGTCAGATTATATTTACAGATATACCAATGTGATATATAGTTAATCTTATGATTAAAAAGGAGTTACTTTAAAATTACAGCAATGCAAATGAGAGAAGAATTGTTTTATAGGTATGTATTAGAGACACCCAGGGTTGGACACTTTAAAAAAGCATACAAAGAATCTAATATATTGGATGTTAGATACCATTTTTGTGAACACCAAATCTGAAGGTAGAACTAATTTTTATTCTGAAAGTAATGCCTTTTAAAAGTGTACACTCTAGCAAAATTCTATTTTTATTTTATTTTGCCTTTATTAGTCTAGTAATATTTATTTTTTCAGTGGTATATACTAAAATATATCATGATGTGAATTCCTATAGCGATCCATTAAGGCTACATTAATACTATTTATTTGCTTACTTAGAATCAATACGTACTATGCTGGACACAGAAAGATCAGTTTTATATTTTAAATGTTCTTTCACTTTTGATTGCACAGCATTTTGATCTATTTCAAGAATTAAAATATGTTGTTTTATATTTTACTTTTCATTTTCCTCTTAATACTTTTGACAAACATCCAGCTATGTAAGGGCAGATATTTCTTTCTGCCTATATCTGAATCACTAAAACACATGGGTGTCCAGTCTCAAGCCTGGGAGCTAGAGGGTGTTAAACAGGAGTCAGAAAGCACACACCCGCATTACACCTTTGCACTAGAGGCCAGTATTAGGCTACAGCACTGCACTTCCCATACAGATGTATCCCATAGTGTTTTCGCATGATATGTAATAGAACAGCTGAGCAAAATTGCAGCAAAAGCAGTAAGAAATCATGAGAAACTGTATCTTCACGATGTGCATGTGTTAGTGTGCTGCTGATGTAAAAATACAGAAAGGTGGTCTTACACCCCAGGAGCTGCAGCAGTGACAGCAGTCAGCTGGCGCAGTGGAGCAAAGCAGAGGCAAATGCCACATCCATGAAAGCAGCAACAGGGACTGACAGAGGTTTGTGCTGAGCTGGAGAATATGAAGAAAATTGCAGGAGCCCATGAAAGAGAAGATAATGGCATGGGTGAATTTTATTAGGGGAATAAAGTTGAGGCACTTACAGACATGGAAATTTTGTGAGGACTATGATAGAGAAACAGATCTAAAAGACCAGGTATAAGGTAACTAGAGAGTCAGAAATGATATGAAGGTTAAAGGAGAGGCTGATGTATGCATTTATAAGCTGAGTACAAATCTGAGTATATACTCAAATCCTGAGTCACCTGCTACATTTCAACTAGCAATATAGACATGGTCTAAAAGTGTCCAAGAGAAGGACAAGTTAAACAAGAAACCTTTAACATCAAGATAATTCAGGAAACCAAGATATTGGTCTACTGAGTCCCAAAGTTATTTGAGTTCAAGACAAACAGATGAGGAGTACCAGTCAAAGCTTTAAGGGAGCAGTAAGAGAGTTACTAAGAGAAACAACAACATGAGCTACATAGGTTTTGCCTGTGTGAAAACAGGAGCTAAGCCTGGAATAGACATGAGAGAAAAAGAAAACCACAAATTCAATCCTGTAATACTGAAAGAAGAGATCTCTGCTAAAAAATGGCCATGAAAGACAAAGAGAAATCAGCTTAACAGGAAAAGATGCACATAGTGCTGAAAACATCTCTGGAAGATGCCCTACTGCCAAAAGCTGCATTTGTTTAGAGAATGCATAGATCAGAAAAAAATCACCAGCAGACAAAATTAAGAAACTATTAGTGTAGAAATGAGTAATTCCCACATTATGCACAGAAAACACCTTGGCTGTGAGGAAAGGAGAGCTGCAGAAAATAACAGTTTCTAACAGCTATATAATGATACATATCTGCAGACTTTAAGAGACCAATATTATGATCCTCATTTTACTGAAAGTGAAATGAAGGCAATGGAAAAGACTGAATTTCCCAAACTTTAATGACTGAGCTAAGAATAGAAGTCTTGCAGGTCCTCTGCTTCTATACTGACCATTAGGGCCATCCAGAGTGAATAAAGGGAGGAAAACTACTGGCATGGAAGTGGGAATGATGACTACAATGCTAGATACTTAAAAAGTTAGACAAAATTATTGTTAATTATAACAGTATGATTAAAAACTATATCGCATTTCCCTCTGTCTATTGTATTTATAAAACATTTACCAAGCTGTTATTTAGGTCCTAGAATTTTAGCATCTTTTCATCTTCAAAGATGTTGTGATAAAATTAATTAGTATCTCATGAAGTTTGAAAAAGTAATTAATTTCCATTTTGCAAAAGAGGTAGCTGAGATTCAGTGGGGCAGGCTTTGTGAGTGGAGTTATGCTGGTTATATGTCATCAGCATAACTGACAGTAGCTTCTGGTCTTGAAATATTAAGTGGCTTGCCCAAAGTTACAAAATAAGTATGGGACACAGATTAAATCAGAAAGGTGATCCAATGATGAGAGACAGAGTGAAAGAATATCCAGCATTATAGGACATCCAAGGGGGGTTATCGTGTGTTATGACAATATCTGATTTGATAGAATAGGTTGCTTAAAAACACCACTGAAGGGAGTTGAAGTCATACAAGAAGGCTGGGCAGGAGAGGGAGGAAGCACTGATGCATGATCCAATGAGCTACTGCGCATGGAAATGATCCAAAACACTTAGCACTTTTCTTTACATCTTAAAAGCATTGCAGGAGGCTCTCAGCATGCAGCTATTACCGTCTGGCTAAATTCTTTCAACTATGAACATCATCTACAAGAAAATTAGCTCCTTTCCTGAAAAATTCAAGTGTAAAAGAGCAGACAGAGCCATGCTATTAAAAAGGACATGAAGTGTTGATTGAATGAAGGCTTAAGGAACAGGCAAGTGTGCCTTAAAATGCTTTTTCCATTTATCCTTTTATTTGGCATTGTTTCATTTATTCCCACTTCCTGCTTCCTGTATTCTAATTTGGAAATCTCTGAAGTATTATTAAAATAAGGTTGTCACAACTCTGCCCAAGTTCCATGCAGACATTAAAACTGCAGTTAAGATTAATATTAATATTTGCTTAAAAATATCCATATCCTTGAAAGAACTCTGTTAATATTTGGACTGCTTGTTAAGAAGTATTGATGAGGGATTTTTTGCAGTACAGCCCACAGAATGAACTGGAACTTTACAGGTAAAAATGATTGTGGAATGGTGAAGGAGGCAATCACAGCTAAGCTTCTGACTTTCTCTGTTGTTGGTCACCAAATTATGAGGTATCTGAATTTTTAGTCTCTAATTTAGGTTCCTAAATGTCCATATGCAACAGAAGATTAAGCATGAGTTTAGGAAAAGGGGAGAAAGTCTGTACATCCCAATTTATTCGGTTCTTCTTAGTACATTTCTTGATGTCAGCTGGGGGAATGAAGACCCAAACCAGCTTGCTCCGATTACCTTCGATTTACCCATGAGTGCACCATACGCAGCAAATGTGGGAGCTAAGTTTTAGTCACAGTGGCAGAAACTTGGTCAGTACGTACTCTTTGCTTAAAGAACAATGGCAAGAGCTTGTAACAAAAATGCAATGTTTTCTTACAAAAATCATTTTTGCATAGCTTGTGTCCAAGCGTCTGGCAATCTACTATTAATCTAAGTTGGTTGCTTTGTTTTCTAATTAAGTTTATTAACAAGTTCTACTTCTGAAGATTTACTATGACTAAAAGGTTACTTTGATATCCAAATGTAGAGAAAAGTTATTGATTAATTCCAGTTTTATCAAAGGAAGGTGCAGTGCAACTCTGCCTCTTAACAACTTTTTTTGAGGTGTATTAGAACTTTTTCTTAATATGGGTTCATAAATGGATACCAGATCAACTTTCCTGGTACATAAAATAGCTTGAATGGTTTAGAAATATAAATGGATGCAAGATTATACAAACATTCAGCCTCATTTGATTGACAGGTATTAGACTGAATTCTCTCCTTGGCTTTTTTCTTTTTTTTTAACTAATCTGCCTCATTTTTAACTAATCTCTGTGCCTCTGTTTCCTTTCCTTTGCGTCTGTCTCTTTTAGATTCTAAGGTCTTCAGGGAAGGGACTGTCTATTATTATGTTTTTATGCAGTATCTGTTTATGTTACCATAAATCCAATAGTAGAAAAGGGCTGCCTCACTGCCTGGAACATGCATGGACAGTTCTCTGTAAATAAAAATATCTAACTGCCAGCCTTCAAAATAAATCCAGAAAGTCCAGTTAAATAATACAGCACTCTGTTCTTACATAAGTATAAGCATCAGCTTACAACACAGTGAGAATATTTAGCTCAATATTTTTGTACTGGGCATAACTGTATAACCTGACATCCTATGTATCTGAGATTGGATGCTATATAATAAATTATTTCATTACACACATCTTTGAGACTGATCCAACAATCCATATATAGACAAAAATACAAAAATGTCTGTGCTTCAGTATAAGACTTTGAGGAGCAGGCCCTTAGTTTGTATTGCTTTATATCTGTGAAGACTGTGATAATGTACACATTTTTAAAATACAGCCTAGCATTAGCCAACTTCTAAATTCAGCTTCTGGTGACAGCTCCTTTTATATTTCCTCTTGCATGAGCACACACAGCACCAAAATCCAATCTACTGTGTCAAATATACACATTTTGCAAATACATAACTATTTGATAAATGGAGTTGAATCTGGGTTTCTTTAGGTTACTTTTAAAAACTGAGAAATGTGCATAGTTTATTTTTTATCTCACATGTTGCATGAAAATTACCTCTTTGTATAGTGCAATGTGTTTGTGAAGCTCCCTGAGAAGTCTGAACTAGACACAGGGTGAGGACTTCTCTAGTGTATGCAATTAAAATGTAATTCATTTCTATATGTCATCAATATTCTCTCATTGTATAAGGAGAATGGATTAGATGATCCATGAAGTCTATTCCTACCCTCATATCTATTATGATTACTTTATATTAGTAAAATTGCATTTTAGGGTCACTTATATGTGGCGGTCCCCTTTACACAAATATTTGGTATTTGTTAGGCGTTCACATCCCTTTCTTCCTGCTCTGCTTGGAAAGGATTCAGTACAGGTCGGGTATAAATCAAAACGAAGCAAAAACCTGATATTTTGTTGTAAATAATTCGTAAAACAATGTTATGACCCTTATTCCCTGTGAGTCATCCACATAAGGAGCCACCGAAATGAAGCGGTGAACACATCCCCTTCCCCTGTCCTGGGTGCGCCCTGCCAGGCTCCTCAGGGGCAGAGCCCATCCGTCTCTTTTCACACACGAGCTAATCAATTCAAAGAGGGAAGTGCCAATGAGCTATTAGATCAATATGGTGAAGTATGGAGATTGATCTTATCCCGGAGCGACTGCATTAACAGACTCGTCAGCGCGACCTCTGCCCTGCGGCGCACATTATACGGCGCTGCAAGCCTGATATCTGAATGAAGACCTCAGGTCAGTGCTTTTAATAACCTGCTTTGCTGAAAGAATTAAAAGTAAACCTGGAGAGGGATGACTAATGAAAATATGGAGCGCTGGCTTTTCCTCTGGTCTGGAAAGCTTGTAGAAATCACACCAGTTTTTCACAGCTAGCACGAAAATCGACTGTCTCGCGCAGAAGCCTGCTCAGCCATGCCTGACCACCATCACTTTAGAGAGCATGTAAAACACAGCCAGCGACACTTTGCTCTCCGGCCCCCCAAATTAATAAGAGAAACTGAATAAAAACCGATCAGAAGTACTCGCTGTGTCAAAATAGATTAAGGATTTAGGTGAATAACTCCAATTGGTTTACCTGTGCTGCAGGATTAAGAGCTATACTTGAATCCTGGTGGTCTGAATTATTTATGTGGGGAAAGGAGAATCGCTGCCACTGCAGCGAAACAGGCTCCCGATGCTGCCGGGACCGAACACCCTCCCTGCCTGGCGAGCAAGCGCCCAGGCGCTTGCCGCTACCCTGGGCCCAGCCCTGGGAGCCTTAGTCTGCTTTTATTGAGGCCGAAGTCGAGCGACTTTGGTGGGAATTTACCTGAGCGGCAAGGGAGTTTTGGCAGCGGGTAAGCTGCTCGGGACGTGGCCCGCAGAGCAGCTGGCACGGTGCCCTGCTCAAATCACAGCCCGGGGGAAGCGCAGGTGCCAGGTGGAGCCTTTGGAGGAGCAATACATGTGTACAGCCCATAATACCACCCTGGCCTGTTAATCAAGCAATGCTGGTAACTGTCACTAACTTTATAGGAAGTCTGTCCACGAAATGACTGCAGCATCTCCAGCTGATACTATATGCGACCACTTCAGGCCTTCTTGTTTTAAAGACTAATCTTCCTTTTGATATATGGTTTCAGAGATGTTCAACAAAACCGCACTTTGTTGTCCCAAAACATGACATTCATCTTGTTAATATTTTTAAAACCCTGAATAATCTCACCGCACTGAAATATTTATGTATGAAACACATTTTAATACTGTATTTTTATTATACCGAACATTTTTATTGTTCAATGTATAATTGAATCAATGAATTAGAAGAAGGTTACTGAAAAAAGGACTAATGCATTTTTAATGAAACTGAATGATATAACTTCTGTTATTCACTAAGAATAATGGCAGATCTGTCAGGTCTGTATAGATAAGAGCTTTGTGAGTTTATCTGAAAGCCTACATAATGGCTCTCTTTTAGCTGTAACCTAGAAAAACAGACTTAGTGATCCTATTAAGGTATTTAATTCATTGTTTATTTATACGATCTCTCTTCTGCCTTCTGATCAGATCACCCATCTAATCATGGAAATATGAATCTGCTTAACAGATGACAGATTTATTTCCCATAGTAAAACATTTTTTTTGAAACAACGCTCTTTCAAAGTCTAAACTGAGGAGCTGAGATAGCCATACAAGACCACTGGGAAATGTTTTTGAACTCTTAGGTTCATAGACAGGAGAACTGGTGAGAACTTTGTATGCTAATAGTGAGTGTGGACATTTCTGTGTTCGTGCAGCTCTAATTCTTAATTAGCTCACCAGCCTAAATTATAAATACTTTGCAGGTAGCAACTTTTACTCTTAAAAATATCCCATTAGAAAATCCGTATAATAGTGAAATACTATAATTGAGATTTTAACAATGCACAAAGTGTTATACTGAAATTAAAACAGCAACTGCAAACTTAGCTCTGAATCCTATACATATATTGTCTTTGCAATATAGTGTTTCATTTTTTATAATTTTGCATTTATAATTTTACAAGATACATGTATTGCAGAGGAAGAACTTTATCTTGACACCTTTAGAAATATATGTGCATTTTGCAATGGGAGGTATGTTATTAAACTTCTGTTGAAGAGAAAAATTCTACTATACTCTTCTATCTTTCAGTAGACACTGAGAGAGGGTGCATGTGTACAATGTAATGTGAATACATATTTTATAGCATGGTATACAAGATGCTGCAGTTTTGCTTAAGAACTTTGTGGCATGAATTTTGTGAGAACACATAATTCATAGTGGTGAAGCACAATTAAATAAATCACACTACCAAAAGGGCATACAATTTTTTTCTACCACTGTGATGTGTTTTTTTACATTATGTTCTTTCCAAACAAACAAAAAAGCTATTCTATGATAGAAATGTCTTAGAATTGAAAGGGTTTTAGAATTCTGATATTACATTTGTATCCCACCACTTGTGAGGCGAGGAATTTAATACACATCCAATAGTACAAGCTTCAGAAGGACTTTGATTTGGGGAAGCACTTACACATTTATTGAAGCATTTGCTCTGATCTCACTGATGGGAAGCAGAAACTTAAATATTTTCACTGAAAAAATGTGACTCTTCAGAACAGGGGCTAGGAAAAGTAAAGTTATAGCATATGTCGAACTAAAATACCTTTTCCATAATAATATCTTTTTAAAATTCCATGTCTTGCACTCAGCAAGTGGTAGAAGCAAATGCTGCCTCCCAATGGAAAGGTGAAGTTTGCTTCCCAGTAAAATAAGCCACACAATTTCTAGTCCTGATGTTTTATCAAACATTAGGTCTTAAACTTACTACTAGTAAGTATTGAACATTTTTTCATTCTGGGTTTCACAGTCAAATTTTTTATTTTAAGCACATATGGAAGGTTTCTGGAGCAAGGAGGGTGTTCTTCCCCCTAAACGACAACTACTTGAAAACTGTTCAAAGGTCAGGAGTATGAGGAAGCAAAAATGGATTCGTGATAGAGTTCAAATGAGGTAATTGAGTTACACGATAAATACAATTCATCTTATAATTCTGCAATTAATCACATAGCTCCACAGTTCATAACTGCAATATCACTGTCACATGTATGCTATCAACAGATGTGTCTGTCTAGTGGCAGAATCTATGACTACATTAGGGATATCTGTCACTGGCATCTATTTAGATGGTGGTTATTTATCTAAATACAAATGAATGATACACATTAGTTTATAATCAAAGAAACATGTCACTCTTTAACTTCTGTACAACACAGGAATGGCTGAATGGATTTTTTAAAAACCCCTATCTCCAATTGCAAGTGCTTACAGGCAGAGAACCTTCATGAAAACTTTCAGAACAAAAAGATAGTCTTCTGGGAAAGTTACAATAGATTGAAAATACGTGTCTAGAATGGAAATGCTTCTTCAGCCTCCACAGAATAAATAATAAATGCTTTCCAGGTAACTGCTGCATCTATTTTGATAACATATATATTAATAAATTAAAAATGTCTGTAGACTGACAGCAAGTGTTTTGTGGGCTTGTACTGGAAAGCCAACAACTAATTATGAAAGCCTGACTTGACTAATCAATTATTCAGATGAACATTAGGTGCCTATTATATGCGTAAACATGGGAATTATATTTCCCCTAAGTAACTTGCTAAAATAACAAACCCCAAACATGCAAATTTGAAATAGAAAGAAATGGCACTTTTATGCACTTATTGCACATGCAGAATTCCCACTGCATTATTCAAGGAACACTGAATCAGGAATCGAGGTCCTCTGATTCTAAGCAACACAGCAACAGTAGCACATGCTATGTTATATTTGTTATGCATGTAATATTGATTTAGCTTTTTCTTGCTGGTCATGTTTCAAATTCATTTCATGTTTAGGAGGTACAGGAAAGGAGAGGTATCTCTGGATTGATATTTGCAGTATATCAAGATATTTTTATGCCTGTTGAAGACAAGATTATCTGATAAATTAATAAGACCATGCTTTTTCAGTGCAGAAAGAAGAAGCCTTTGAAAAGGAGCACAACCGAGGTAATGAACTATGTTTTGAAAAGGTTTATATTTGCTTGATCCCCCCTCTTCTGCATGTAAAGATTGGGAGAGTACTAATCTTACAGAATAGATTCACTAGTGTTTTATTTAATCTGTGAGGCACTAAACACAATAAGGTAATGCATAATAGTCCTTTGCATTTAGAAAAGACCATGCTCTTAAACAGAATACAGCAACAGGGAAACCAGAAATAGATGTGACCAGACACCTGCTGACAAACGGTGACAAATCCCACTGACACTGCAGTGACCCCCAGTTAGTCAAGATTTAATTAAGGGGTATAATTAAGCCAGCGGAACAGAACACTAATGAGTGTGGGGTTTTTTTATATGGGTAATTACACATAAGAACACAAAGTAAGCTGGACCCCTAAATATATTATTAAAATGAATGGTATAGGATGACAATCAGAGCTTTAAGTACCCCCCCCCCCGCCCGCTTCTGGAATAACGCAAGTTGAAACAACTCAGTTGCAGTCAAGCACTGGCACATGTGCTAGCAAATGCTAGGGGCCCAATCCTGCCCATGTCTAAGCATGTCAGTAACATGACCTTGGCGGCATGGCGCACAGCAGCAGTTAGCTGTGTGCGCTTGCTGGGTTCTGCCTGTCACTGCGTTTGCATGCATTTGTGCTCTCTTCCCAACAAACAGCATCCTCTTGCCTTTCTCTTTCAAGTAACAGATCCTCCAGGTTTCATTCATCAAGTGTGTTAACAGCAAGCAACTGATTACATGGAAGAAACACACTGCGATCACTGCTGTGAGTATCTGCAGGTTGGGTGCGATACCTTTATAATCAAGCAACAGATTTCATACTGCAGCAGTGTTTTATGCCTGATCCAGTTCTCTGGAATTTTGGAAATCTTTAGCCAGTTGAATGAAATAGCTGAAATATCTTTGTCGATGTGATATTTGCTTATACTTCAAACAGAAAAATATTGTAAAGTAGATTTGCTTGACCAACATGTTACACCAGGGTGGAAGACATCATCATGAATAATGATGACGACGGCAGGGGAGAAAAACCAACTTTCCTACAGTGAGTAAGATTTAAAAGAATGCCTGTGTAGTCTGGGGCCAGTCCTCTGCTGGGATTATTCTCACTGCTCCCAGCTGGTAGCCTGCAGTTCATGACAGCCTTTTATCCATTATCAAAGCAACAAGTGGAAAAGCAGATCCTCCTGCCTGCTAACGCTCCGCTCAGCTCTCTCTGTAGAATTTCTGATTCTAAATCTTTCCTTTTAACAAGTCCTCAGATTTCCTTCCTACTGCTGCAGTAGACACTAAATATGTCTCTCAAGTCTTTAGCTCACTTGTCTAACTTAAACTCTGCAGGACACTGAAGGAAGAGAAAATAATTGTATTACAACAGCACATTTTCTACAGGGACTGACTGAAATACAGAGTGATCCTGAGCCTGCTCCTGTTAAAGTGATGGGGGTTTTGCAATCGAGTTCAGTGAGAGCAAAACCAGTTCCTAATTACTGAAATAACACAATCCTGGTAGAATACTTCAATTATAAATTCAGACTGAGCCATGAGTTAGGTTTAAATTTAATCTACTAGCCCAGCCAACCCCTCCCCCCAAAAAAACCCTGAATTATTTATAGAAATACAAATTTTACTGTAACAAAAGCAAAGCAAACAAACTACATTATAACTTATTACATATATACTATGCTTATTGTTTGGTTATCAAAGTGGTGTATCTAAAGGAATAGTGAAAAAGGTAAAAGCAAGAGAAGTTTAAATATAATTCATGTGAATTCTTTCAAGAAAAATCTATCCACTAAAACTGAAGTCTATTATAAAAGAAAATCTAAATGAATGCACTTTATATAGTAAAAATATACATCACGCTTTCCTTAAATCATGCTGCTATAGTGTAATAAGTATCAAAAATACAATTCTGTAACAGTTACTACAACTGTATTTAGAAAATCAAAAGAACAACTTTGTTAACAAACTGTTATGTGCAGTACTTTGGACTATAAAATGTGCTAGTGTTTTTAATTCTTCTTCGAACTGTTTGTTTTTTAAACAAATTTCTCCATGATTTATTATAGGCATGCAATCAAAGGAGCTGCTGTGGGAATGCTCGCCTGGTAGCAAATTCAGGACTCGGCCCCTCTCTGAAGGGAGGCTTTGCCCCACGGCTCGTCCGTGCATGCTTAGGCGCCTGGGCACGAATGCACGCGCAGGGGCCTGATCCTGCCAGCCCTCTGCACCTCCGATAGTGCTTTGCACTGAGCACAGTCTATCCCAGTTAGTTGAATTACATCTTTGTACCTAATCCTACTCATTTAAGCCAATTAGAGATTTTCAGCATATGAGAAAGCATGATTTGGCTCGGAGTCCTCAGGAACTTAGCTAAGAAGCAGTAACAGTTGGGTGTTAGGAGGTGCTGTGTGTCTGCTGGTACGTGTTCTGGGTAGGGCCCCAAAACCACAATCTTTAGATATGGAATCATTATTTTTGTTCTTTTCCATATGCTCAGATACATGTGAAAACCCTTATGAAAAGTGAAATATAATAAAAGAAGAGGAGTTGCAGAAGTTACTTAAATGATTTCCATGTTTTTATCTTTATGTGGGCATGTGTCAGTATAACATACTGGATTAGACGGACCAACTTCCTTGTAGGCTCTAGACACACGTATGCATAATTGATTCCTGACATCTTCTTCTCCCCCACTTTTTTTTTTGCAAGGCCACCCTTATCCAGTTATGTATGAATGAACAGAAGTGTCTTTCATCCCCCACTTGCCTCATGGCTCAAAAGGAACTACTAAAATAGCAGCAACAAAAATCCAGCAGCCTGCCAAAAGGCCTGCACACATCCCATTCTTAAAGGCATGTGAAAGGTTGGAGAGCTCAGCAAAATTTTTATGTACGGGAGCAGGCCCAAGGAAAACTCACACGCCATAACCAATTGTGGACAGAGGATCATCTATCAGCAGACAAATGCAGGAACTCCAGAATGTCTCTCCTCAAATGAAATAATATATCTTTGAAAGCCAATGCCCGTTTTAGGCCTGAGGCCCATATATCAAGCCTGAGAGGCTTGTGGATACGCTCCAGGGCCATTAACCTTCCACCTGTTTCCCCTTGTCCTTCAGGATGAGACCCTGCCCTTGATTTTACTCCCTTCCCCTGTTCATCTTCCGACAGAGTGTAAATGTAAAGCAGAGGGCCTGTGAAATAATTCAAAGGCAATGGACCAGGGACATGGTTACAAATCTCTGCCACTGGCACTGTGACTTATGCAGGCAGTTTGTCACACATGAGCCAGGTGACCTCTGTGACATAACAGAGAAAAATATCGCCCGAGATCAAAAGATGAGATTCAGAGCGCTCTAACTAACTCCGGCGTACACACCGATATTATACGGTGTCCAAGGATTTCCTCTTTTCCGAATACTATTTGTTCTAGTTACTCTATGGTGGGCCGCACTCGTTCTGATTTAAGCACTCTCTTTTCCTCTAGTCTTTTCTGAAATCTTTCCTGTAACGCGAACATCAAAATTTATTTCCTTTAAAAGTCTCACTTTTTAAAAAAAGATAATTAAATGTAAATTGCCAATAAGAGACAGCAAAATTCTATTCAGCAGAAAAATTAACACGAAAAATAGTAACACTGAAAATAGTGGATGAGTCGCTTTTGCAAACTAATGTGTTTTGATCCAGCAATTTCTGAAATGCTAAGTAGTATTAAAACTTTGTATGACACATGCATTCTGTATCTAGTATTGCAGTGAGAAGTCTTAGAAGTCTGAAATATTTATTAGGGTTCAACTGTCATGATGGTTAAAATGAGAATACAGTTAGTATTGAAAATGATGTAATGCACCCACATAACACAACATCTGTATTGATTCACATTTTACAAAGAGATATACTACAGAACCAGGAAGCAGTCACTTCAAATAAAGCCTAATCAGATTGATTTCTTAAAATCTTGGATTCATTATTCAAGCTGCATACTACATCTGAAGTTTCCCAGCTGTTTTGTACATTCAGGACTTCTCTGCTGGATGCAGACAAAAGAACAAGGGCTAATACAGTGTTTCTCTTTCACTCCCCATAATGTAATGGTATGTCTGGTATGGACATTTAATTTTGTCTATTTTGTAAATTAAAAAAAAAAAAAAACTGCTCTAGTATTCCCTGCATGATGATGAAAGGAGAAATAGCACTGTAGCTAGATCAGCCTCAACCCTGTTCTAACCCAAATCACTTTGGCACGTGCCAACACCCATTGGATGGAAAACACAGTTTAATCCATGAGTAAATATAAAAACGCACATATGCAGGCACACATACAAACACTCAGCATATTACTTACAAGCGTATGGCACATCATCTGATTAGCTAGTTTCATTCAGTCTTATCACATGCTGACTTTGAAAATTGGGCATAGAGTTCAAGTGCTTCAGCAAAATCATCCGCAGGGATAGTGTTCCACCATTAAAATATTTCTAAATTCACTAAATCTAAAAGCATAAAGAAAAGTTGAACTATGGTTGGGACTTGGGGTTAAATTTTGCAGAAGTTAAAAAGAAATGCAAAGCAGAAAATCATTTCATGTTTCTCATTGACTAAAGTCTGACAGAGCACTAGACTAGTCTGTTGCTGGATGCTGCAATAGCAAATGCAAAATTATTATTACAAAAAGATTGTTGTGAAGTGTTACCAAATGCCTTTGCAAAAATAAGACAGTTGCTTGATCTTACTGTCATAAAATCTTTTACTCTTGTTTGGGCCCTATCATTACACATACTTTTTCCTTCTCTTCAATATCTCTAAAGAAAGTCTGTGAAAGATACAAGAGTCAGCAACTATAAGCAAGCTTTGCCACTGATTTCAGTGAACTCTGATTCAGATCCCGGATGTCTTCATTTTTAAAATACCCAGAGCATTACTTTTTGAAGAGCATTACTTTTTGATGTAAAATATAGGTGGTATTTCCAAGAGTTCTGGCAATCATATCTTTACCTTTCATTGAGATGCCTATTGAATACAGTCATATGTATTTAGGCCTGATTTCACCTAGGCCTTCTGCATCCAGTCCTCTGTTAAATATATTTGATATATCCCCGAAAAATTAATATTTAATTTAAAGAGCACCTTGACTAATCCATTGCCTTTTACAGTAAGCATGATCTTGTGCATCTGCTTTTGTAATATTCATGAAATTCTGAAATCAAGGCTAGGTATCATACACTATTCTAATAGAGAATTTTTCTCATTTGAGTGTCCAATCAGTTTTGAATGCCCAAATGGCCTATTTGAATTTCCAAAGCATAAAGAAACTACTTTAAAAATCAACAAAGTGTTATTATATGAATAAAATAAATTATAACCTTTATACATACAGATTCACAGATACACTAAAACCACTTTGTCCCATTTACCCACCTCCATGTGCCTTTTGTGAAAATAAATAGCTACTGAGCATCAAATACTTTACAAGACTAAAAGGATACAGCACTCATATTCTAAAGAAGAGAAATTAACTCTTGTCATTTTTAATATAATGTCATGCCTTGTCTCTAGAAAAGAGCTTTAAACTTAATTGGCTGATGTACTGCACAGACGCTGGAAGTCCAGCTAATTGTATTTTTGACTGCTTATGCCTCCGTGACTCAGTCATTTAAAACAAAAGAAACTGAGGAGTATATAACACTTAAAAAAATGAAAAATAATTTGGGGCATGAATCATTCCTTACATTCTTTTCCAGCTACAAACAATTTCTGTTGGGAAAAGTGCCACATAGTATCGACAGTGACAACAACTTGTATTGTCCAGTGAACATCTGTTTCCGACTCCCACACTGATATTGCAGGTTGGGTACTTCTGAGTTAGTCTTCACAGGCTGCCTGACCACAGAGGAACTGGAAATTACTGGTACGTTCAACTTTTATTATTGGAACACAGGAAAACTTTATCATCATGCTGGGAAGCTCTGTATCTTTTGAAATATTGGAAGGAGGGTTACGTTAGCACAGAAAGCCACATGCAATAGTTCTTATGAAGAAGGAGAAAAGTGGCTCCTGTTCATTGTGTCCCTCAGTATATGAGGATATACAAGCCTGACTCAAAAATCTCAAAACAGAATATTTCTGTTTTCAAGATGCAAGTTTTCACGGTGAGGGGTTTTAATTTTTTGTTTATTTTTAATAAAGCAAGAAGCATTGCAAACAAAGGACTAGATTCTGTCAGTCTTGCCCAATATGTAGTACTTTGGTCCTATACAAAGTACCTCTGAAATCCAAAGCACATTTCTATAATGCAGTACAAACTGCAGTTCAGTAGGGGTTGCAGCATCTGGCCCTAGAGAATCTTGGTCTCTTGAAGAAAGAACAGATCTTTTCTAATTCATATTAATTGCACCAGGATACTATGTTAGCAGCTGATAAAGAAAGGCTTTGCTGGCTAGCTGAATTTATTACTATTTAAAAAAGTGAAGACAACACTAAGCAATATTTTCATAATTGAGAGGTGTTTGTTAGAATGATGAGTGTTTTTTTTTTCACAGTTATGACAGCGTTTGTTATTCAGGCTGGAGTAAAAGGTCGAGTTCTGCTTTGGCAGGGAAGAGAAGAAATAATGATGCATACTTGATAGGCAATCTGTGCCACTTTGATAATGCTCCTACACCTGATCTGTAAATACACCAGCCACTGCTGTGATAAACTACTAAAAACCATCCCCTTTTACAGAGAGAGAGAGACAGAGAGAGAATCAGAGAGAGAGAGAGACTCCATGGAAACTCTTATTAATGTCAGTTGGAGTTGTCAACATGCAAGGGAACCAAAGGCAAAATATGTAGAGCTCCCACTGAAGTCAAGAGGAGAAGGTATGTCTTAAAGGAGATGAATGCAAATGAAAAATAAATACTGTGCAAGAGAGCAAGTCATGTCAAGAGTGAACTACTAGGGCTAAAATGCCACTGAAAGTTCATTCTTACTGAAGAGCAAGCATTGTCCTTGACCATATTTGCAGAAGAAGAACCTGTCTTGTGAATGAGAGGTCTAAAATAAAGTAAAATAATTGCCATGTGTTTATTTCTACTTAAGGTGGTTGTTGTTATTATCATTACTATTATTATTATTATTAATTTCCTGTATTATAAAGCAAATATTCTTTTGTTCCAAACCCTGCATCAGAAAGACATGTTTTCAATGCTGCTCCATGTAACAATTTTGGATTTCTCGAAGCGTAGCAAGTCTGGGTAGAATCTTAGCAATGTGGCCAATTTATGCTTCAAAATACTGTTGGGAGATTCTAGGGCTCAGTCTCAAAGACAGAGAATTGCCTGATCTTGCTTTTCGTGAGTACAATACCAGTGCACATGTACTAATCAAAACAATAGTCCAAGAGTATTTGTTTGTGAGTAGCTCTCTTCCGATCTCCCTGTCTTTTCTCCATATCTACTTAGAAGGAACATCAGTGATTGTGGAGTGGTTAAAAGCAGGAGAGGCTATTTTAGACCCTGGCAACCTGGGCAGAACTACAATATTAGTCTTGGCTTGCACTTTGCACCACCACCTAATTTAGCCTAGTGCTTCCCAGCACCCTGTCTCCCACATCCTTTTGTAATGTCATGGTTGCTATGACCTGAAACTACTGCACAAGCAAACTGGAGTAGGACAAGAGATTTTCGTGCAATTGTCTCCCATTAGTCTCCCTGGACTTTTTTTGCTGTTACCTGAGAGAGAGTTAGCAGAGTTTGGATTAACCAACTTCGTGTCTTTTTTGTGATTATGGAGCTCCAGCAACAGCCAGATGAAAAGAAGACCACATGACTGTCAGACCCAACCACTCTGAGCCCTCCTGTTAGAGATTTCTGTCACCTTCATGTTAAGCCCTAGAGCATTGTTTCCCAAAAGGGTGCACAAGAATTTTAAGGGACTGTCACTGAATCATACTGGCTTTTGTTGGCAACATCTCTGTGGGATAGGACACTGGTGCCCACAGCCACAGACAACTGCAGTTACTCTCTCCTATGTAGTAGGACTGTGGTGGTAACATAATTCCCAAGAAACAGAGAAAGGAAAAGAAGAGGAAATAAATGGAACAGAAAGGGAATTTAGAAATAACACGTAGCAGATGAAACTTAAATAAAACACTTGACACAGGCAGCTTTACAAAAGAAAACAGGAAACTTGAAGACACTGTGAGTGAAACTGGAAATACACTATTCAAGACTTAACTTGCACTTCTTATTCAGACAAAACTCTCATTGACTTCAGTAAAGTTTTCTTCCAATAGGGAGTGCGAGCCTGGGCCCATAGACATGACTCGACTTTTACACTGAAAATCACTAAATGCAAGACTGACTTGTTCAGCTCGCTATCTAGTAGAGTAAGCAGTTGTAGGTTCACCTATTTCCTCGTGTAGGGAATTCTGGCCATAGCACGGAGAGGAGGACAGGTCCCAGCAGGCTGTGACACTTTTCTCCCCATATCTCTAAGACGAATGAGCTGGACTGAGGGGTGCACAAGGACCACAGCAAGTTACTTCTGGAGTAACAAGGGATCCTGGGAAAACGTATGATGCAGTGCCACCAGGCACTGCGCTGGCTCATCACTCAAGACGAATTTCAAGACTGCAGTAAGTATTCCCCAATAAATACAAAAAGGTAACCTGCTGAAACAAACACATGATGCTGACTGTAACACCACAATAAAGATACAATTTTTCGTCACATTCAGTGTCAGTTAGTCAGGATGATGTTTCCTGTATTCAGCAAACATGCCAGTAAAGGAATTTCCTTGGCATATGGACAACATGGAAATGTCCTTTTAAAAATCAGTTAATACCAGCAGAACTCATGAGCTAGCTGGAACCATTTCCTATGCTATGGAAAGAACACTTGAATAAGGTTAACCAAGACATTTCACCCTCCCAGCCTCCCCCCTCCCCATCTATTTCTGGATGTCTTCTTTTGTTCACCCTTTGCTAATTATAGTGGCCTTGCTTAGGTGATATTTATAGCCTTAAAAGACTTGCCTGACTTTCAGAACACTTTATTCATATATATTTCCTGTGTTTATTGTTGCCTTAACTAATTTTTTAAATTAAATTTACTTGATCCAAGATTTTATTTAGCAACAATATCAAAGTAACTTTTCTTTCAACAAATGTAAGAGCTGTATTTAGATTTTAAAAACATTTTTCTATTTCTGAATTTCTGAAGACAGATTTTAGGTTTTCATCTCCAAATGATGAGTATGATGGACAATTCCAGAATTAGACAAAATGAAGTTTCTTTTTTTCACCACAACATGATTATTTGGTATCTTATTTTACCAATTTATTATACCTTTTTTTGGTCTGTAATGGTTGTTCTAATGACTGGGGCAATTCCAAGACACAGTGTTAAATATTTTTTATTTGCCCAGATTGCCCTGATGTTTACCTAACCACCTATAACTAGCATCCGCCAGGTACAGAAGTGGAAAAAAGGCATAAAGGATGTCCATGTAAAATTAGAGCTTTACTTTCCCATTGGTACTGTGCTTTCTCTCTTTCTTAGTTTTCCCTAATTCCTTCTTAAATCTTCCCTTTTATTTGATTTGAAGTGGCTCTACAAATATGCCTAAAGTGATGTCAATAGCAACAACGTTCAGTCCCTATTTCAAATCTGCAAATGAAGAACATTTTCGGGAAAAATCCCGTGTGTGTCTTTTAACTCAACCGAAAGCAGCTGGATTTGGAGAAACGTTGAAGAAAAGCATGAGAATAATTAGTGGTTTGCACTTTAACGAAGAAACACCGGCAGCGCACTGACTGCTAGCACAGAGGCAGTGCGTGGCCCTCGGCATCCCTCATGGCCACCCTGCCAGTCCCTCAGCACACGGCCCTGGGCGGCCATCTCACCCTCACATCCCCTCCGCATGCGGCCCTGGGCGGCCATTTCACCCTCACATCCCCTCCGCATGCGGCCCTGGGCAGCCATCTCACCCTCCCGTCCCCTCTGTGTGTGGCCCTGGGCGGCCATCTCACCCTCACATCCCCTCCGCGTGCGGCCCTGGGCGGCCATCTCACCCTCCCGTCCCCTCCGCGTGCGGCCCTGGGCGGCCATCTCACCCTCACATCCCCTCCGCGTGTGGCCCTGGGCGGCCATCTCACCCTCACATCCCCTCCGCGTGCGGCCCTGGGCGGCCATCTCACCCTCCCGTCCCCTCTGCGTGCGGCCCTGGGCGGCCATCTCACCCTCCCGTCCCCTCCGCATGTGGCCCTGGGCGGCCATCTCACCCTCCCGTCCCCTCCATGCACTGCCCTGGGCAGCCATTCTGGCGCCATACCAGCCCCCTCCCGTCCCCTCCATGCATGGCCCTCGGCTGCCCTCCCAGCTGCCCTCCCATATCCCTTTCACACGGCAGAGCCAGTCCCTGGTCAGGGAGGGGAGATTCACCCCAGACAGCCGACATGAGACTTCAAAGTTAACTGCTTTTTACAAATCTGCCTCTCAGAGTTGTCCGCTAACAGCCCTGACCAGCGCCACCTGGCCCCAGCCACGCCCCCCCCCCCCCGCCCCGCCCTGGCCCCCTTTGGGCTGGGGCAGAGGCCTCCCTCCTGCCCTGCTGTGCTCGCCGGCCTCTCCAAGTGGCCTCCTTGCTGTGGACCTGCTGTGCGGCCGTGGTGATTTTGGTGGGCGGCCATGTGCCCACCCCAGGCAGTGGCAGGAACGTTTATCTACTGCCACAGCGCACGGGAGGAGCTACGACCTCTCCGGCCTCTGCCGAGCCCGGCTGGCCCAGCACTGTGCCCGCGGTTTCCCTGCATGCTAGGTAATAAACACGCTCAGTAATAAAAACACTATGTACCTGCTAGGTGAAGTATGTACTGGTAATAAGTTTAGTTCGGTAAACAGTAATCACTTTGCAAAAGTATGACTGTCCCATTAATTCTTATAATGTGCTAAGACAGCATGTAAGCACAACGTGCTGCAACTTAGCCAACATTGGCTTTGAAAATAAATCATATTTTCTATTGACATGATGTTGAAGTGGCTGGGGACTTGATAATTATAGGGGTTTTATTAGGGGAAAAAGAACAGAAAACTGTTAAAGACTGTTTTAACGGTAGTGATATTTAGCTACAATTGAGCTTGCTTTAAACTGATCTTTCTAGCCAGGTCTGGGAAGAAAGGGAGTGATTACATTGCCCTTTTTTGCCATTTTAATGGGAGAACTGTCCTGCACTTGAGTTGAATAAAATAGTGCATTTTGGAGATGGCTGTTATAATAAGTGCCATTGTCTTCAGTTTGGCTGCAGTGGAGTTAAAACTAAATGTTTGTCATTCATTTGGATAGTCCTTAAATTGCATATGTGTTCAAGCTAATTATTGAAATATCCTTTCCTCTTGTACCAAAATGCACCTTTTTTGAGGTCACTGTTTTTTGCATCTTTGCTTGGGGGGGGGGGGGGAATGCAAATGAATTCTATTTCCAGAGCATGAAATTACTTTTTGCCTGTGTTTGTAGGTTGGATGGCATAGATTCAAATGCTCATAACTTGAGGCTGTGAAATGGAGCAAACCCCAATTGCATCAATACATGACCAAAGTTTAAAAAAAAAAAAAAAAAAAAGCCAGGTTGTTGTCTAGCCTGCAACAATATCCCTCCCTGGCAGTAGATTGGCTATATTAATTTAGATGGCCAACAGTCTACTTGTTAATATATATTGGTCAAAGTTTGGATGTGCAGAGACACTTTAGAAAAGTTTAAGTGCAAACTGCCTCTCAATTTTACTATCTCTCTCTATTTAAAGCTCCATTTTGTAACACAATTTTAAAGTTGGAGATGGAAAAGACTTTGCAAGTCCACTGCTAGGTTTCTCTATCTACAACTGTATATTGCATCCAACCTGTTTTGAGTAATCTTACAAATTACAGCATGATTTGAAAGACCTTAGCTTTAGGCCTTTACTCCAATAATCAGTCTGAAGACCAAATCTTACACCATGCTGTTAGCACTACTAGAGGCAGAACACAGTTCCTTTCTCCCGCAGGCTTTGCTTTGGTCAGAGGCTGTGCTTCTACATAGATGTCATGCCTGTACTTGTTGTTTTATCAAGCTATGGATATTCAGATCTCTCAGTCTTCCTTCATACATCAAATTTTCCTCTGCACTTCTCCTAGTTTGTCAGCATTTTTCAGACTTGGAGCTGAATGGATTATGTGGAGTATTGACTCCACAGTGCTGTGTATGCAAACATAATCACCCCTTGATCTGGAGCAGCTTACCTTTATGTATGCAAGTATAAAATCACATCAATTTACATCACAGGGCTTGAGGAGAATTGATGGGAAGCCTGCAAGTGACTTCCATATGGCTATGATATCATCCTAACTGTAGATGTTCCTAGGGGCAACAGGTTAACAGAGAAACATCCTTAAATCTAAACAGCATTTGCAGATTTATAAAGGCAAATGTTCACTGTCACTGAGAACCATCCCATACGAATATCATACAGGTATTGCGTAGAAGCACTGGATCTGAAGGAAACAAATCCCAAAGAATGAGGAACCATGTTTTTCCTGCAGTAAGATTTAATGCCTGATTGTAAGAAATGTCATGATTTGGGGGGGGGGGGGAATAGCACTTTTTTGTGGCACAGAAACATACTAAAAAATGAAGGGAGTTCTTTGCAGGTGAAGATCTGTCATTCTAATTGTAAAACTGACTTTTTGTATGTGGTAACAGTAGATGATATGTCTATGATTTTGCAAGAGATTGGAGTTCTTTAATTTTTAATTTGTAAAGCTCTTGCCATTGTTTGGCAAAAAGATTGATTCCTCCTAGCAGAAAATAACTGTTAAAAGTAGTGGTCTGGGAATACCATATGCTATATTAATACAGCTGATCATTCACTGTTGCCCAGTTTTTCTTCCAGTTCTGCAGTCCATATTGGAATTCACCTTAATATCACTTTGGACTAGCCACAGCATGCAAGATCTAAACAGCAGTGTATCTTCCACTCTGCCATTCAGCAGTGTGATGCATTTGGTAGCATCACACATGTAATCTTTCTAATGTCACCGCTAACAATTTTCTTGTGCTTTTAATTGGACACCTACACTTTGAAGAAAAAGACTAAATTGTAAATGTTGAGCTTCTGGTTTGTGTAATGAATGCCTCCAACTTGCAGGTGTGCATGTGAGTGGGGCTCTTCCCTCCTTCTGAGGTTGCAATGTATGCTTTAGGCTGTGTGGCAGGAGCGGCTGCAGCTGCATGACACCTCGTGTTCATACTACAGCCTATCATATATATAAAAGACTGCTTGCTATTAGCATTAGCATGAACTGGACAGTTTTTTGGAATCATTACTTGCTCAAATCTTGTCTAATTCAGAAGTAATTAAACATTGTTACCATGTTGTGGCTATTCATGGAAACCTGAGTAAATTTGCTACAGTGAACTGGTGACTCTTGAAAGGTGGCCGCTTTTCCATTTGAGTGGATTTTGGAAACACCCACTTGGAGTGCAGTTGTTTAGGCTCGGCACGATGCTGAGCATCAGACACTAGATGGAAAAGTGACTAAATCCAGAGTGTCACTGAATCCAACTTCCTGCTATCACAGGTGACCACATCATATGGCAGAGTTGCAAACTAAAGTATCCAGGCCTGAAATGAATGGATGCAGAAAACTGTTGTCCACCCCTAGAAAAAGTGCCACTGGATTAACACTGAACAAACTGTTTGAAAAAGTAACAAAACAACATGCCCACATGCTGAAATACTGCATTTAGTCACAGGCTTTGTACGGAAGAGAGAAGATCATGAAGCAACTTCTAATAAGTGTTCTACAAGGTTCAGCTGGGTGGCGGGTATAATCAGGAGCTTCATTAATCACTGGTTTCTCTGCTGAGGCCTCTCTTTTTGTAACAATAGTTTTACTGTTTTTTTCTACTCAACCCCCCCCCCCAAACCTTCCTAACATGTTTCCTGCTATGAAAATTTGCTCTTTATATTCCAAGGAAACTTGATTTAATTAATGATCTTAAAGCAAGCAATTACTTGGTTGTGTAAGATTAAAACATTTTAGCGTTTGAGAGAATGGTGAAAAATTTTTTTTTTCCCTTCCAGATCAAGTATGCTTAAGCTAGACCGAAAACCAACAACTATACATGACAGCATATTAACTAATGTGATTAGTGATACTAAGGGAAATCCTAAACCTCAGTTTCTGGCAACTTCCCTGATTGAAAGAACACTGCAAAAGTTTCATTTCATCAGCTCTGTTGGTTACATTTCCTGTCCTGATAAATGCATACTACAAAGTCCAAAGCACTTCAGGTTATCAAATTGCCTTTGATTACTTAAGCTTAAATAATATATCAACCTTTCATCACCCCAAGGAAGACCTTTTAAAGGTATTCTACTGCTGGTGTTTTTTTTTTTTTCCCAGGAATAAATAGATTTTTTTTCCCTAATCTGTATTAATCCAGTTTAATTGGATTTCTCTACTGCAATTCCATGTTTTTTTCCATGCATTTCTTGATATTTAATTGCACAGAGATTGAAATTTGAAATTAAAGATCATGTAGAGAGTCTTATCTTACTATATCTATCTTAATAAACTTTACAGGAAAATGAAGACAGACTCCAGCAGTTTAGTTGACCCTATTCTCACTAAATTTGCACTGCTTTAGGAAACACTTTGAAATTCTGCTAATATAGTTGAATATAGTTTCCTATATGAACTCCCTATAGTTTATAAGGAATATATAATACAAAACTAGGCATCTGTCCCCTTATGAGCTGCCAAAACATCCCTGTTGCCCCGTACAACAGAAGTTATATAGACAGGGCCCTTCTGGAGGTACACAGTTAAACCGTTGCTTCTTTGAAGGGCATGTTACCACTAATGCAAGTGTGGACTAACTTATAGGGAGGAGACTGTCCCAGAACTGATGCAGTCTGACATCACTGAATGGCCTAAATCAATTTGCAAACTCAGTGCATAGTTTTAGGATGAGCTGCTTTAATGTGAAGTATGCTGCCTCTTCCTGCAATCATTCACTAACTGGATTTGTGCTCACGTAGTACTTTGACCTATGACATCCTCACTAAAATAGACAAATAAGTTAAGGTAATGTTTTCTGTGACTCACAAGTCCTTTAGTGCCTTTTTCATAACTATCAACATGCAGTTAATTTTCTGATCCTTAGCCAGGAGAGAGCAACCTGAGGGCTATTCTCTAGTGCGGGTCCTGTTGTCTTCCCACTCTGGGCAGAGACTGCTTCCTTTTATGGGTTGAGGAATACTTAACTTTGGAAGTAGCTGTTGAATTTTCCCTGATGTGAGCTGATGAGGAAAGACAGGTCCACTGGAACTATCTGCGTCTTTTCTTGGGGCCAGGTAACCTTTGGATCCTAGAAACTCTTGCAATGTTTTCTTTTTAGCTTTGTACAAAGACCTTTCACCTGACTAGGACAGCTGGCTACAAATCTAGCATCCCCAGGGCATTCCTGAGTTTTCATAGCTGAGGATAAGATGGATATAATCTTACTTTTATATTTACTGAGCTTTCAACAACTCCAGAATAGCAAACAAAAGGCTTCTTTGCCATTACTATTATCAGGAGTCTACTGGGAGGTTATCTCTGTATTCTTATTTCATGTGTATAAAGAAATATATAGAAGCATTTCTCAATATGAATAAGCAAGTAATATATGATGTCAAAAGCAGAATTACTAATGTTCTTACAAAATATCCTGAATTTCCAAGGCAGATATGTATGTTTGAGATATTAGGCAGGTATTGAAATCAAAGTAACAAGACTGCAGCTGGCTGCTTAGGATCTTACTCTGGCATTGTTCTTCATCCTGACTATTTTGCTTCATTAATATTTCCATTCATTTCTGATATCCAATCTGAAGGTGTAAGGATCTGCTCTTTAGCAAGTATGAATATTAGCCTTAAGAAATTATATACTTTTAAACTGACATATAGCTTGGGTTCTGTGAAATGCGGAATGTGCTGTAGTTAGTTCCACGCAGTCAATATTTTTACTTTGTACATGCTAGTGTATAACGGGTTCCAAAAAGGTATTGACAATTTTGTAGAGCAACAGGTGAGAAAATTGTGATAATGCATGAACTGATAAAAACTTCATGGATTAAAGTTTTAAAATGTGTTTGTTATCATTTGAGATCACTTAAAATCAATTGTCAGCCCAATTGGAAGAAAAAGAGAAAACTTTAAAAACATAATTCACTGATTTTTTTTTTTTTTTTTATCGTCTCTGATCTCTAAGGTAAATATGACCTACACCACTGATGGGCCAGGACCACATTTTTTCATCATGCCCTCCTCCTTTTCAGTCCCTCCTGAACCATTCTAGCTACAAATCCCTAGGTGTAGAAGAAAGGAAAATGTTTCTCCTTTTATATGAACTGAAGAGACAAATGAAATGTGTAAGAATAGATTTAGAATGAAGTGAACGGATACAGTAAAGACTTGGCAAACATGCTGTTTAGTAACTTGCGCCTGGTTGTGCAAGGAATGACCTGTAATGACAGAATCATTGTGAATTTCATACAGCTGCGTACAGATAGGAAGCAAAGCTAGCTGTTCTGGAAATCTAGTTACCTCTTTCTCACAAGTGCCTCTTCCCTTACTTCTGTATTTAAAATCTCTCTGTCATATCCTGAGGTCCCTTTTCTTCCCCTGCAAAGGTTCTACGTTCTGTGAAGGATTCAGAGATAGCTGCTTTTGCTGCCTTGACCAGGAGGAGCTGACACCATGGACTGACAAAAGATGGTTGTGTCCAGGAAAGGTATGGAAACCCCACAGGAACACAAGCTTTGCTTAATTCTGGTTCTCTTCTCTCAACTGCAAAGAGAGATGGTGTTATCAGATGCTTTAGTGCTGAGGCCTCCATTGCTGTTAACAATGCAAAGTCTGATCTAAACAAGTTTTGAGCACCTCAGATTCTTTTGAAGTTGAAAAGCTTCAAATTTTTATTGTTGCATTTAATCTGGTCCCTGAATACTGGATGTAGATAGATTTCCAAGTTTGTTGATATGGCTCATGAATGTTGTGTGGTTTAGTAGATCTTGTCCAACTAAAAAAAGATCCGAGTATGCCAGAAGATATAAAACTGTCTTAAATATAAGGTCCTAAGATTTAAATGGTACAAATATTAAGATGAAACAAATGCCTCTTAAAAATATATGTGGAAAAAATTAGTTCACTAGACAAAGCCTGTATGTCATGAATTTCCAAAATATATATATTTCCAGAAGTCTGTATATGCACAGAATTATAGATATATACTTCCAGAGCCTGGAGATGCTGGTCAGTACTTCCATGAAATGAATCTTTACATCTTATATGTCCATACTAGTAAAAATATGTATTGAAGAATATCTTCAAGGTTGAGGTAGGAGGTAAAGACTATCTATTAAACTACTCCCAGCATAGCGTTTTGCATGCTTGTGAAATCTGCCTACTGATTAAGCCATGTGACTACAAAAAGTGAATATTGCTTAAATATCTTTTCATATTATCACTTTAATCATAACTGGCATTTTAAGACAGATCATGATAACTTAAAAATTCTTACCCACACTGAATATCTTACTCTGCAAGTCGTAGTGATTTTAACAGGGTTGCTTGCAGACTAAAGTACTCCCCAGTGTATGGGTAGAAGGACCTGGTCTGATTGTTAGGACACAGTTTCCTGGAAGTGTATTTTGTTTGCAATTTTAATGTTTAAATTATTTAAAATGGGGAGCATGGGTTACTATGAAATCATAAACAACTTATATAGCAAACAAAGATGTGACAATCTTTTCCTCCCTTTAATGTCTTCTCTTTCCACTCGGAGTAAACTTCCTCCTTTCTTTCTCTTTATGTGGGCTGAATTCTTAATGATTCCCGCACCCATTCTAATGAAAAATCTGAGAGAAGCTGGAGTTGTATATGCAACACAATGAATATTACCTTGCTTTTCCTGTAACCAGGCTTTATTTCATATTTCTTGGTATCATTGTGGTTATGACAGAAATATTTTTGTGGCAAGCATCCTGGCTACAGCTCTATAAGGGAGGTCTCGCTTCTGTGCTCTCTATTTCCATAGATTCAATTTTCAGTGAAATTCTATGATAGTTATTCTGTTTGGACACTGTATTACTTTCCCTTAGCTAGACAGGAGTCAGCAAGAAGTTACGGGAGGTCACAAGACTTTTCGTAGAGTTCAGCAGAAAACTGTGGAGGCAACAACATCTCTGTGTAGCAGGAGGAGATTCAGTAACTAGCAATATAATAGGGAAATTCAGATGTGATTTGAATTCATTATGCAATTTTTTTGATTTTTTTAATTCAGTCCAGAGCTAATTTCTCTATCAAGGGAGTGGCTGAACACTGTAGTCTATCTCTAATATCGAATCCCAAATTCCTGGCTTAATGTTTCTGTGTCAGACATGACCACAACAGACCACAAAATTGCTCTAGTGAATGATCTGAGAAATTTCTGTGGGGGAATTTCTGGCCACCAGCGACCTGTGCATCAGAATTTAGTGGGTGGTCCAACTCTCTAGTGCTCCTATGAGGAACAGCCTAAACTGTCCTTGTAACCATCATAGATTAAAGGAATCCCTAGTGTATCAGTGGTGATGAGAACCAAAGGGAGTCCTTAAGCACCCTCTTCCTTCTTGCTTTCTCTTCTGTGTATACATTGCTTGGGATTCAGCATTTACGATTAAATACACACACACATGCATGCACACACACACACACACACAAATATTCTGGTGAGAAGATTAATATTCCAAATATGGAATTATATAGGAAGTATACACAGAAGGACAGAAATTGGGTTCACCCATATGTTACTTGGGATAATAGAATAATTATGTAAAGGATATGTAGAATGGTGTAATATGCATGCTTAGAACTCAGAATAGCAGCCTGACAGTGAGAAGTACCGATAGAGAAGGAGTAAAATTCATGCTAGACCCTGTGGAAGTTAATAACAGTTGTGATAAATAATAAAATACAAAAGAGCTGAATTGAAACTTGAATCTCTTTGACACAGCTTATAACCAACTCTGATGGAAAACAGCTACAAGTTTCTCCTTGTGATAGTCCACCTACATTAAGCCAAATAAATTAAGTATGAGATGCATAGTGAAAAAAAAAAGGTAAACCATACTTTCTTGCTTAAAATACAACATCACAGCAAATGATTTTTTTTTTCTTGACTGAATGAGAGCATAACGTAAGGTTGTTACCTACCTTAAGTTCTCTAAAGAAGATGCTACTCCTAGCCCACTCAACGATGGAGAAGAGGGTTTGGTCAGCCATTTTGCACATAAGCCCAAAGGTGTTGAGCTTCTCGTGCTTGCTTCTGTTGGCTTGCTCTTGCTGCAGGTAGGCCATGATCTTAGCTTGGACTTGTGGCTCATCTGGCTCACATTTCAGGAGTTCCAATATCAGATGTGGAATACTTGCTGGTGAGCTCGTTTGATAACTATCCATGTATGAGTAGCCCATTATCGACTCTGGTGAGCTAGTGTAAGGGTCGGGGTACTCGGACTTGATAGCACGGCTTGGAAAATGGCCATAGGTTTGGTAACCTTGCAAGCTGCCGTGGGGTGGCATTGTCATGCTAATTGGAGAGGTTACAAAGGGACTTCTGTCATAGTCTGTAGGAGGCAAGGCAGTGTGGTTCAGAGGTAGGCCTTTGGAGGCAGAATGGATATTCTGGATTGCAGAGGATATTGTCAGGTCGGTGGGCATTGCTTGGATCACCTGAGTCATGGCTTCTAGTTTAAGTCCATTTGCTCGGATAAGGGCTTTCTTCTGCTGCTTCAATGCCCTGTCTCTCTTGTACATTGGTCCAAACTTGTTTCGACCCCCGCGCATTCGGTCAGCTCGTACAGCTGTCAGGGCAGAGAAGGAAGTAAAACATAATTAAAACTTAAGAAATCAACATTCTTGAGCAGAACATACATTAGGAAAACATGGAAATGTAAAAATGTAATTCCTTTAATTTTTTAAAATTCAAAATAGCACTTTTATTCCTAGAGAAAAAGATTTATTTTGATTTAACAAACATCAGTTTTCTCTGGTATTTTAAAGTATCACATGCACATTACTAGTATGGAAGGACTGCTGTTTACATTGATTAGGACACAGGGACAAACACAATGGTTGGCTACAGGAATTTCACACCTGCCATGGGATCATGTTGAGATCTCAATAAATGTTTGGTTTTATGTCAAGCTACTATATCATTAAGAAACAAGGGCTGATGTCCAAAATTTGTCTGAGATGTATCCAGCGGACCACACTGGCTCATTTTAATCATTCCAATACTGCCTTCCACCGCAGCAAAACATCTGAAATGTAAATTGCAAAATGTTCAGTAGTCACGAAGGGGAATATCTTTTTCTCGGCAAAAGGGAAATATTTCCTTTTGATGGCTCTGTTCAGGTTGGTGCAGGAAGTTTAGAAAGTTCCTGGTTAGGTGACCAGCTACAGAAATGTTTCGCTGCAGTTGGAATGTGCCCAGGGAAAGCTGTCAGCTTGCTGCCTTCCACACAAAGGTGGGAGTGACACACAAACTATTGACACTGTTCTGGCTTGTAATATCTCTGGAATTAGAAATAATTAAAACAAATCCACCTCAACAGCTGCCTAGGGAGTCGTATTGGTGGTCTCTGTCACAGCAGTGTCTGTCACCGTGGTATATATCTAATGGACTAGCGAGTAGCTCTCACCAAGCCCACCTTGCCCAATGGCAGTTAGATTGAAAGAGGAACCTTTGACAGCCTGGTGACATGTTGAGACTGCTGAGATTGCTGGAGGTTGAGTTCTTGAGCTTTTTATCTTAGGGATTAGTATAACATTAAAAATTTATTGTGAATGCTAGATACACATAGTACTGTACATCATCATAAGGACTTTAACGTTTAATGATTATTATTATTATTATTATTTTTTTGGTCTGCAGTAATTTATGAACTAGGCTTTAAGCCTATATATATCACTATCAGGGAGATGCACATAAACATCAAAAGCATTTACAATTATGAAAGCATGCGTTCTTCCAATGTGTTAGCTAGAGGAAGAGAAGTTGTATGGACGTGACATAAGAAAGATAACATAATTTTTTTAGAGTGTCTTTAAAACTACAAATACTTTACTTACATTTGTAGTAAAAAAAATGCTGTTGCTAATATTGCTGCTAATTTTTTTTGAGAAAATTGCAGGAAAATAAAATAAATAAATCAACATGCTGCTAAGTGTTGATGCTAAAGGTAATTACCTTTAAATCAATATACATAGTATCCTTCCAAGTATTCTACAATTAAAAACTGTAAGCCAAATTCTATTGGCAAATACTTTTTGTAACTCCTACAGAAATTGAAGGTGAACTGCATGTAATCACAGAAGCACAAAAATTGGTTCTATATCATTGCCAGTAATAAAGAGGAGTTAAAAGTAGGAGTGCACACATGTATTTTACCCTTGTTCTTAATGTCAGCAATGGGAAAAGGATTCCAAATGCCTTTTTATTTTATTGTTTGAATTCGGAAGAATATGCAGTAATTCAGGATGTTCAGTCTGGTGTGTCAGTGCTAGCTGAGTCTTGTGGGCAAATAGAGTAGTGTCAAATTTGCCAAACTGCAGATGGCTAATTTGGCTGTTTATCTTCAGATATATCAACAGATTTCCTTGCCAAACTGAAGTGATTGGCCCTTATCCTTTATGGTTAGCTTTTGGCCCAGTCCTTCCTGGCTAAGTGCCTCAGGTGAATGCCATTTCAGTACAATTATAAGGAATCTATATTTCTGATCCTGTCCTTAGTCAGGCAGTAATGCCATTTGCTGTGAAGTCTGAATTTTAGTATTTGATATATCAAAGTTAGAATGCATTGTGTTAAACCAGTATGGTTCTTATATTTGCGTCTTACTGAATAGTTTTGCCTGCTGTTATCTCAAAGGGTATGGTACTTCTTTCATTGCTCTTTGTACATGAGAGAGCATAGTATAGTCAAAAAATATACTTGAAAATGCCTTATTCTCTTTCATGTCTTAAAACCTCTGAGGTGTATTATCACAAAAATATAGGACAAAACTTTAGAGATCATTTGGTTCCTTAATCCCAAATGCAATTCAGTGTGAGGAAAACCCTTATTTTATCTGTTTCTGTTTATCTGTTTTTTGGCTTATTGTCAGAAGAACATTTAAAAAATGTTCTAATTAAGTATAAATAAAATCAGATCACTGTGTGACAAAGACCTGCATTTAATTGCAGTTACTTTTTTTCTAATCCGGACACTGCTTATATATTTTACATTTAATCTAAATTAAGTCTGTTATTAAAAAGCTGCAAAACTAATTTCCATGCTGTCTAGATCCCTTCATGCACAAGCTCTAAATTATTGAAATATTAACTTATATATATATGCATATGTAAAATTGGTTTATGGTTTTGACTAGTCTTTAGTGATTTACCATTTACTCAGGAGAATTTTTTGAAAAGCAACAATTTCATTAAGCACACACACAAAGTCATCTTTTACTACAATATCAGAAAAGTCATAAATATGTAGCAAAATTTTATAAAATTGTATATAACATATAATAACATATATAAACCTATCATATTTTCAGAAATTAACCTATTGGATAGTTGGTAATATCAGCAAGACTATGGCTCTTACCTTCTAATTTCATTCCAACACTTAGACATTTTTGAAATCGACAGTAAGGGCATCGTTTTCTCTGTGTTTTGTCAATCTGGCAATTCTGATTTTCTATACACGTGTACCTTTTGTTATTCTGGACTGTTCGCTTAAAGAATCCCTGTATGATAGATACAAAAGTTAGCCTGTTTAACAGTGGGCTTCAGCATTTTATTTTATGGAAATCATTGTCAAATATTTTTCAGACACCACTTAAGCACTTATGAAGTTACATAGTTTATTTTAAATTACAGTGAGATGTACCCAGGAGAGAAAACCTCTAGAGTCTGGCAGTTCTCATATTAGCACTGTGTTTTGTAGACTTATGTCAAAGCTTGGTAAGACTGGCTGAAGTCTCCTGTGTCCTTAACAGTGGTAGTAGAAATAGCAAAGCTGACCAGTTCCTCCCTTTAGTATTCTTTAATAATTGTAAAATGATCAAAGTGTTTCTTTTTAAAGTAACTTTATGTGGAATAAGTGGGAATGCCATTGCAAAGAAAACGGAAATACAGAATACCTCTGGCTACTGTACATCCCTTTGGTGCATGCTAGAGGCATAATAAGTGCTTGTTATTCATTTCTCATTGATTATTTTTTCATGAAAATATCATGTGCTAAGTTAATTTTTCCATGCACTAAATATTTTAAATTGCATTTTCTCTGCCAAAGGAGTTTCCTTTACAGTGCATTACTTAGAACTTTAAAAGATTTTTTTTCATGACAAGTTATTTGGCAGATGCCATAAATTTATCCGCATGGTACTATTGTACTTTAAATAGTTATGAATTTACCTTCCAATATAATAAACTGCATTTGTGAATATTTTAGTCTCAAAATTAATGAACGATTTAAAACAAATCATACATTAGTTACTTGACTTGGTGTGTCATGTAAGCCCTAACAGTACACAGTTTGTATGAAAAAAGTGCAGAGTCATTATAGTCACAGAAATTTACAGTCTAATACTGACAGATGAAAAATGTTCTTAAGAAAGCTGCATTAGATTTTGCAAAGCTGATCTGTATCAGTGATACTTTTTCACTTTATGCTCCAGGAACAGAAATAGTCTGAATGTATATAAATCAGCTAAGATCAATATTTAGGACAGTTAGGAATGAAAGTTGTTCTATAACTACATCACTTCACAACAGCAAAGTACTTTAAAGCAATGATAAAGCTACAATGCAAAACAGTCAAAGTTGTTTCTCTCCATTTGTACAAATGAGATTTCTCTCCAAGTGACTTCTAAATACTAAAGCTTTGGGGAAGTTAATTTTATATGTGAATGTAACAACAAACAGATCAGAAATAAGTCAAATTATTACACATCTCTATTTTCTTTAATCATTTTTTTCTGTTTATATTTGAAACTTTTTGGCTATACTTCTGTTTGTATAAAGTAATTAGTACAGAACCTTGCAGCTTTCACAGGTGAGAAGCCCATAATGGTACCCAGACACTTTATCTCCACAGACTGGACACAGTTCCTCAAGGTCTTCATCATAAGAGTAATTCACCATTTTAAACTGAGACACTGGAAAAAGGAGAAATAGCACATTCAGTTAGAATTTACGTTAATAACTCAAATTTCCTGCAGCTATTCTGAGCTAGAGAAAAAAAAAAAAACTTAAATACGCCCCTGGAAAATGAAAGAAAGTTTTATTTTTTAAAAACACAGCTTGCATTGAGACATGCAACTCTTCATCCGCGGCAAATCTGCATGATACTTAACAAGTGGACAAACCCCAACAACTTTACAGTTTTATGCTATTAATATTTATATTTACAGAGTGCTGTTAACCCAGTCCTTAGTTTATGGAATCACAAACTAAATTAATTCATTTAAATCCCCGAATGATCAGGGACGTGCTTTAAAAAGGCAGAATGAAAAGACTAAGTGGCACGGATGCATTTAAACCAACTTTGGCTGTTTTCAAAGGGACAGTTTGTTTCCTTTAAAGTTTTCTTTCAACATCAGCCTGCAAATATTTACTTAGCCCAGACTTGTGCGCTCCAGAGCCGGCACTTTTGCGCTGCGCTGAATGCAAGTTACCCGCTTGCAACGCCGGCTGCAGGCAGCGGCCGCCGCACGGCCGAGCTGGGCGCCCCGGGCGAGCCCGCCGGGCCGGGAGCAGCCGCCTGCGGGAGTCTGGGCGGCCGGGCGGAGCGCGGGAGGGGGCCGGGCTCCCCCTGCGAAGAGCCCAGTCAGCAGGGCCGGTTCTTCCCCCCAAAGAAACCCCGCCGTTCGCCGCAGGGCCGGTTTCCTTCCCTTTTCCTGCCGCTAAACCTCAGATCTGCTCAACAAATATATACCGGTAGCGCAACGAGTGATCTCTGCGAGAGGCGGCGGGCAGCGCGGCGGGGGGGCTGAGGGTTTCCCCCTTTCCCGGGAGCCCGGCGGGGCGGCGCGGGAGCGCCGGGGCCGAGCCCGGCGCTCTGCGGGCGCGGAGCTGGCGGCACTGACCCGCTGCCACGCAGCCGGGGCAAACGTTTCCACGGCCGGGGATCACCCGCCTGCCGGCGGCGCGGGGCGGACGCGGGGCGGCGGCGGAGGAGGGCCCTGCCCGGCCCTCGCCTCCGCTCCGCTCCCGCTGCTCCCGGGCCCAGCGCGGGGACCAAGGTCGCCCTCCTCAGAGGAAAAACCGAGCGGGAAAGCAGGGGTTTTCCGAGCGCTGCGCCCTGGCACGGATCCTCCTCCGCAGGAGGGAAGGGGCGGGGGGTGCCCCCAGAACCTCCGAGCCCCCGGCCCACCCCGCCCTGCTTCCCGGCAGGTTCCCGGCCGGAGATGGGCTAATTTCGAAAGAGCGGCCGGGCGGGGAGCCGACCCCCGGCTCCCTCCCCGCAGCCCCCGGCCCGCCACCTCCGGCTCCCGCCCGGAGCGGGACCCTGGGAACGGCCCTCCCCGCCCCGCAGAGGCTTGTGCAGAGCCCGCTCCGCCGGCACCGCGCCGCCCCGGCGTCCCCCCGCGTTGCGTCGGGGCGCTCCGCGGCAAAGCGCCACTGCGGCCGCTTGTCACCTGCGTCGTGCCCGCGGGCGCCGCTGCCCTCCGGCGCGCCGCACCGGGGCTGCTTGCCAGGACTTTCCCCGCGCAGCTCCCTCCGCCCTAAACTTGGAGGGTCTTTTGCGCGGGCCGGAGATGAGACCGAGCCCCCCGGACCTGCAGCGGGGCCGGTGCCAGCCCGCAGTCACCGGAGGGGCAAGTGCAGCCCGGGGGAGGCGCCCCGTGGCCGCTGCCGCCCGCCCCGCTTGCTTCGCGGCTCCCCGGCGGCGGTGGCACCTCCTCGCCGGGGCCGTGCCGGGGCCCCGGTGCCGGCCCGGGCCGCGCTGCAAGTTGGCCGCGACGGCGAGGGCTCGGCGGGAGCCGGCGCCGCGGGCAGGCGCTCGCTCGTCCGCCCGCCGAAAACTTTTTTGCCAAGACGAAGGGGCAGTTTATTGAGGGGGTCGGGGGGTGCGCGGGGGGGCGCCGTGCCTTCCCTCCCTTACCTTGCATGTTTTCCGGCATCTGCCCCTGTTCCCCATTCGACCGGGCGAGTCCCAGGGCTTCCGTCTCCACTTTGGGCAGCATGACAAGGCGGCTGCGGGCCGGGCTGGGGGCTCCGTGTCCGTCCGCGACACCAGCACCTGGACACGGCAGCACAGATTTAGCTGGAGCAAGGGGCACTCGGCGGCCGCTGCCTCTTCCTCCTCCTCCTCTTCCCTCCCTCTCCTCCAAGCCGGCCCTTGCCCTGCTGCAGCGGGAGCACCGAGCGCCCCCGGCCGCCCCGGCCGCCGGGAAGCGCCGCCGGGTGCCCGCGGCTGGAGGAGCCGCGGAGCGGTGGCCGGGCTGCAGGCGGCGGGGGCGGAGAGGAGAGGAGGAGGAGGAAGACCGCGGGGGGGGTGCGGGAGAGGAAGGAGCAACCCCGGGAGCCTGCAGCAGCTCCGCCCGGGGCTCAGCGCGGCGGCAGCCCGGCGCCCCGATCCATGCGGAGCGGCACAGTGCACAGGAGCGCTCTGCCGCCGCTGGTGCTGCTGGACAGGGTTCCCACCCCCGTCCCCCTCCTCCCTTCCTCCCTCCTCCTCCTCCTCCCCCTCCTCCCCCCGCCACAAGTGCGGAGGTGCCGAGTCGGGACCTCTAGCCCCGGGCCCGCGGGGAGGCGCTCCCGGGGCCCGGGGGGTGCGGGGCGCGGGGGCTCCGGCGAAGGGGGGGCACCGACACCGCCCTTACAGCCAATAAGGCAGAGGCGGGATGAGCAACACCCCCGCACACACTTGCCAAGCACGCTAACCCCCGCCCGCTCGCTAAGCCGGGCTGCGGGGTGGCGGCCTGTGCTACCGCCGCCCCTTCCCGCACCGGCGGAGCCCGACGGGAGCCGGGCTGCGCCTCGCTCCGGAGCCGTGGCGGAGGGTGCGTGTCCCCGGCGGGCAGCCCCTCTGCTGCTCCCCCGGGGCCGCCGGAGCGCTGCCCCCGCCGGCCGGCGGCTGCGGGGCCCGGGCGGAGCGCGCCGCCGCCGGCCCCCCCGTCCCGTCCGTGCGGAGAGAGGCGGGCGCCGAAAACCTCGCCGTCCGGAGACCCCCAGCCTTTGCGGCCACGTCGCCTCCGCGCAGCCCTGGAGCCTGAGAGCAGCGGGCAGGAGCCGCGCTGGAGCTTGCTGTACCAGTTCTAGCTTTTTCGGGTCTCCCCCCCTTAAAACTTCTTGCGAAATCTATCGGTGCCAGTTGCATCGTTTGCACAAAAGCCAATGCCCTGACAGAGCCATCGCTTGAGCAAGAGTCTCCCGTCCCCGGCTAACAGCGCAGCGAACGGGACTGCTCTCAAAGTCATCCCGGATAACTCGTTCCCAGCACTCGGGCGCTGCCGGCGTGAGCCCGGGGCGGCGACGAGGCCCCGGGCCGCCCCCGCTCCCCTGCCCGCCCAGCCCCCGTCAGGCGCGTACGTTTGGCGGTGTGGGATGAGCGTTATTTGCACCTCTGAAAGCATCTGAGCTTCCCCTGTCCGCCCGCTCGGATGGCCGAACTTCTTTGACACTTGAATCTCCGTTGCGTATATTAAGAGCCGAAAATATTTGGCGCTGAAAATTGCTTCCGATTGGAAGTGAGGCGCAGAACTGACTAGAGCGCAGGGTATAGCATTTCCTATCTGTTAGGGCAGATTTTGTAAAACTTGACCCTTGTTCTAACTTACTAAAAACTTTCGATGATCGAAAGATTAGTAGCGAAGTGGGATTAAGTCCTTCAAGTACAGATAGCGGATTTGGTTGTGCTCTTTCCTAGATAGTTTGAACTTTTGCATCAGGTAGAGCTCTCTGCTTGATTCACTGCAAATCCCGAGCCAGCCGAGCACTAGCACCACTGAAGTAGAAATTCTCTCTCTCTTTCTTTCCTTCCACGTGCGGGATTTAGTACTTGGGGATGGATCCGATGTGACGAGAGACTCAGACCTTTCAGTCTCCTTACACTCACGCCTTTTTCCCATTCCTCTTCGGGAGGGAGGCCGGGCAGGCGAAGTCTTGATCTACATCAACATGTTATTTCTCAAGTTATAATTTTACATCTTAGCAGTTCGCCTGCGAATAAGTTTTAACATAGCAACGTGGCGAACTGCGGTGCTAGACCGCTCGATGGCTAGGGGTGGCGGCTGACAGCTCCCGAGGGAATGCCCTCGTCTGCTGGTAGAGAACCGGCTGGCATGCGACCCCGTCTCGGCCCTTGGGAATTGGTTGTCTCCGGATTTGTTAATCACTAATAAACCCTGTCTCGGGCGTCGCCGGATACCCTCGCCCCGAGCTGAGTCCATCAGGCTCGGCACTGGCAATGCCCGCAGCGCACAGCCGCGGCTCCGCTCTGCTTGCCCGGGCGCCGGGCGGCGGCTCTGCGCTGCCCCGCGGCTCTGCGCTGCGGCCGGGGGTCTCCGCGGCGCGGCTCGGCGCGGTGGGGCCAGGGCCTCCCGCCGTGCGAGCCTGCAGCGGGGCAGCGGGAGGCTGCTCCTGGCCCGACGGGTGTCGGGGCGGCCCCTGGGGGTGCCTCGCCGGGAGCTTCGCCTCCCCGCTGCCGCTGCCCGCAGGAGAAACGTTGTCCGAGCTCAGCTAGGACAGTTTTTCCAGCAGCCCTTGGAAAGTTTAATTAAGACAGCGGCAAGACATGGCCAGGACCTGGGTCCGGCAGCCCTCTGAGCTCGGTCGGGGAAATAACCGTGTCCCTTCTGTCCTGCTCGCTGCCGCGGGCATTCACGCGCTGGGTGAAGCCCCACCGAGGCTGCTCTCGTTATTTCTGCGCCGTGAAAGGCACCGACGTTTTAGGCGAAAGCCGGGGAGGAAAACTGGCTTGCAGGCAGGGCAGGCAGGACCAGGGCGGCTGCGGCGCCCGCGGCCGCCTCCCGGGCAGCCCAGGGAGCCTCCTGCCCCGCCGGGGCTGGCCCGGGCCGGGCGCGGCTCCCCCGCCGGAGCCCCCTGCCCTCGCACTGGTCCCCAGCGCTTCGCTGGTGCCCGTGGGTTTAATGTCATTGGAGCGAGCTCAAACTGTGCACTGCAAAGCTACTCTGCGAGCTATTGCTATACATGAAAATACTTTGGAGTGGTTATTACACATCCACATTTCTCCGAAGTAACAGTTTAGGGCAGTGCATATTATAAATGATACCTGGTCCCTTGTGGCTACATTTAATTTAACATGGAGTTCTAGCTCTCACGATTGCCTTGAGCAACCTTAATTACCCTTTCTTCTAATCTCTTCTCCATTCCTTACTAAGTTCTCCAAACTTTTTTTTTTTTAATGCGATTTCTCTCCTGAGTTTGCCTGCCTTGTTCTGACTTTGCCTGAAGGTCTTGATTGACGCGTGTAATTATAATTATAAAAGATGATGGCTCGGGGAGCCTCCAGCAGCCTTGATTAGTACAAGGAGGAAGACCTGGAATATTTTATACTTCCCAATTTAAATGTATGTACATTTACATTAAAAACACTCTCTAATTTTTTTTTAAATAATCTGAAGCATCTTCCACCTCTTTGTTTTCAAGGTAGAGCGCTCTATGTGATGATATTTAAGGCAGGCTTCAATTTCTTACAGCTTCAAAGAGGCCACAGAATTGGGCAAATTTCAAAGTTCTTTTCCTTAAGGAGGGACATTTCCAACTTTGAGGATCTGCCCGATGAGCAACAGATAGCACGGTCCCTTCTGCCTTTGCGCAGGAAAGTGTCCCGAAAAGAGACTGATATATCCAGCCTTTGGCGGGGCGTCTTCAAGACAAACTTCGCAGAAACAAATGAAAACAATAAATAACTGAAAGACTGAAACTTTTCTGTAGGAAAGGCTAACCTCAAAGGCAATCAGAAAGGCTTATTGGGAAATATTTACGAGGGAGAGAAACCCACAACATGTTCCCACCTCCCTTCCCCGCTCAACGTTCACGTCTGCAGCCAGCAGCAGAGTCTAGCAGAGCAATCTCCCCCTGAAACCGGCGGCTTCAGCCAGGCGGGGGGCGAGAGCCGCCGCCACGCAGCCTGTCCCGAGCACGCGTGGACACGGCCCCGGCCCCGGCCCGGCCCCACGGCCCCGGCCCGCAGGGAGGCGCCGCGGAGTGCGGCGCGCACAGGACCCCTCGCAGCGGGGAAAGTTTGTAACTTTCCCAGTGTTTGCTGCTTCCCCGCACACCCCTCTCACGCCCAACTTTACGAGACTGTTTATACCAGGAAATACGTATGTAATTCAGACTCTTTTCTCTTTCTCTTTTTCTTTTCTTTTCTCTTTTCTTTTCTCTTTTCTCTTTTCTTTTTTCTTTTCTAATTCTCTCTCATTCTCTCTCTCTTGTCCCATCTCTTTTTTTCCCTTCTTCCTTTCTTCCTGTTTATAAACGGATCATCACCCCCACCGTGCAAAGTAGAGAATGCCTCGAAACCTTCCAGAGCTCAAAACGAGCAGGAACGGGCTCCTCTCATCTCTCTGCCGAGGAAATACTGCTTTTAATTTCTAGAGATTCATTGGGCGGAGGTTGTAGGCTTCCAGCTCAAGCTTTGGAAAGTAAAACTGTCCTGTCTAGGGAATTGAAAAAAACAAAAAACCCCTTTATTTTTCTTTATTATTTGATCTGCTGTCAGCGAAATAGAGTGGGTGCTTCAGGCTGAAATACTTGTGTAGTAAAACGCACACCGCAGAGGATCACTTTTCAAAGTCTCTTGCATTTCTCTGCTGCGAACGGTTCGCTGTTGCCTCACGGAGACGTCGATGCGCTCCGGCCCGACATAGAGCACTGTTTGCAAACAGTCAATTATTGACTGCGAAGCTATTTTTAAAGAGCAGCGAGCTGCGTGCCGCGCACAGGGCTGCGCTGCGGCGCCGCCGGGGCCCGGCAGCGCGGAGCGGAGAGGCGCGGAGCGGCGCGGCAGGGCAGGGCCGGGCAGGGCAGGGCAGGGCCGGGCAGGGCCGGGCGCGCTGGGGGCCGCGCGGCTCCGCCTCGCCCGGGCCCCGCGGCCGGCGAACCCGCGGCCGCCCGGGGGCTGCAGGGCAGCGGCGTGGCGGCAGCGCTTGCTGGACCGCCCGGAGGCGCGGCGGGGCGGCGGTGGGGGCCGAGGGCCGGGGTCTGGGCGGGGGCTTCGCCGCATCCACACCAGCAGCAAACCGCAACCTCTTCCCCGCCGCAGCCTTTATCCTTTGGGACACCTAACGATCCGGTTTTGCAAGCAGAAACGCTGCTAGTTTCTTTTCTTTCTTTTTTTTTCTTTTTTCTTTTTGGACGATAAATTATTTGACTTCCATATGGAAAACGCACTGTAACGTAGCGAAGGGCAAAATACTGCCCGACCTGTTGCCGCTAACGATTCGAAGGGAAAAAGTACTCGCTTTGGTCGTTTCTGAATGCTTGGGAAGCTGCGCGCCGGGGGGCGAGGAGGGGGCCGTGCCCGGGCGGGAGCCGCGCTCGCCGCCGCCGGCCGCCGCGACCCCGCCGCCCCTTGCCGCCGCCCGCAGCTCTTTGCTTTGCCCACTTTGTCTTTTATCTGTGCTGCCCTTTCGGAGCTGTGTGTGGAACGTCTAGTTAAAAACGCCGGAGCTTGGACTAGAAACACAACTACAAATATATTTGTGTATAAAGCAAGGCTCCTGTCAGGGCTGAGCACTGGTCTCTGTATCATAAGAGATAATTGATTTCTATCCTGCACAGACAGGCTTAAAAATGAAATTTCTTTTGCTGAGGCAACTGACCTTGATCCGCTGGTGAAAGAAAGATGTTTTAGGTCTGCGTCTCTCCTCCCCGCCTTCCCTCCCCCCCCATACTAATTATGTTTTGAAGCTTGGAAAACTTTATTTCAAAAAGTAGTTTAATAGCTGATCTTTATCATGAACAAAGCTAAAGCTCATATATACACATATCACAGAAGACTTCTTCACACAGAAGTATATAATCATAAAACCATGAAAAGGTAAAATAGGTATAGTTTATACTGAGAAATCTTGATAAGAATTATGTACATATGCATGTCTGTTCATTGTATATAGGAATATATTAATATATATTAATATGTATATGTTGCATGTGTTTGTTAGCTATATAATGTATATAATGTACTCATGTAATATATGAGTAAACTGTATACATTAATAATAATGTGACATAGGAAGTTGTAATGATTTTCCTCACACTGCAGCCAAGCATAACTCTTGCTGTGGATAATTCTTCCCTTTCACCCTATATAAAGACAAGTTTGAGAGCTGACCTTTAAATTACCCACGTGGACAAAGTGGCTGTTTGCATTTTGTCAACATTGCAGGCTTTCCTCTGGAGACCACAGGCATCATCATTGTTACTTTGCCTCATCTATTTTGGTATTTAAAATCAGACTAACTGGAAAAAAATGGGCATAAATGTAAATACCGCCACTTTGTAAATAGCTCATTTATTACTAAGCTGAATTTCCAAAAGTATCTTGAGAAGAAAATGACAAAAATCAAGAAAAAGAGCAAAGGTATGTTGTTTTAAACAACTTGCCTTTGACTCAGGTCTTGCAGTCCTCACAACAGCCCAAACTCCACTCACTCCAGCAGATGCTTTGCCCGCGTCATTGCTAGCCAAAATCCTAAGCTAAGAATTTGTAATGAGACTTGAGTTTACTTTATCTGCCAATCCTGAAAGTCTCATGAATGTTTCCTAATACACCTATTTTCTACTGTATTTAGCTACTCTACAAAAGACACAGATGTTTTTGTAACTTTTTAAGATAATCTTTGCTGTCTTTGTTAGTCATATAAAATTGCATTATATATGCATTCTAATAATAATAATAATACAGAAAAATAAACCTTGCCAAACTCAAGAGCACTAATTATATTATAATATTGTAAACTGCCTGAGGACATACATTAAAATTAAGATGGCAGTAAGTATTATACAAGTTGGAAAATTTCACAGTTAGAAACTACAAGTAGATTATTTTCCTGTTATATAACCATTTTTTTCAAGTTAATGAAACAGTTATTTGTGTTAAATAATCATAGCCAATGCTTGTAAAAATTACATGGTGTCCCTGAGGACACTAAGACAAGAGGTTGATTAGAGGAAAAAAACCTCTAGTAAAGTAGCTTTGTATTGCCCATGAATCTGATTGAAGAAAAATGTTATGGCACCTTCATAACCATTTGCAGAAGCCAATTTAATGAGCTTGATCTGGAAGATACTGTGTACCATCAAGATTTGGTGGACTCCAGTTGCCTGTTTGACTACTTGACTGTAAACCTAAACCTAGGTGTCAACAAAGGGCAGTGTCTGCTCACGCTGCAGCTCCAGGATGGCTCTGTTTGCTTTCCAGGGGGCAGATCCGCTCCCATTTAAATCAGTGGAAAGGATCTGTTTTGCATTCGTGGGAGGTGGATGAAGCACTTCTTGCTGAGAGAAAGCCAGGTCATTCTTGCCATGACTCTGGCCACTGATTTACACCAAAAATGAACCTATCCCCAAATGGGCTGAAGACACTGGGTGTGTGTTTGTAAAACAGGTGCTCCCCACATTCCTGCCTCCTCCGTTTCCCCAAGGCCCAGGGCCAGCTGCGAGGCACCTCGCAGACTTCCCCCCAAAGCCATCCCCTCCGTCTCAGCTTTGAGGGGGGAAAGGGAAGGAGATGCTGGGAGGGACTGAACAAAAGTGAAAGTCCAGGGGAGGGATTTACTGTTAAAAACATTTGGTCCCAGTTCTGTTCTACTTATACCCTGGGAGAACAGCTCTTTCTTCTAAAGAATTACTCTGCAAGTGCAAATAAGAACAGACTCCAGCTCCTTCCTGCTCGGTCCCCCCATCTCCAAACAGGGGACTGAGGCGTGGTGCAGGTTACCCTTCTTTAACCCTTACAGGTATGCAGTGATGAGTTTACACATGCCGAGTTAGGTTCACTTTTGAGCAATGCCACCATGAACTGTGACTGCACAGTGCCCACAAGGGCAGAATCCTCCCTAGGACCCTGGACACACAGGATTTCATACAGTTTCACAGGATTTAGACCTGCTTTTCCCAGGTTGTGCTTTGCAAATATGTCCCAGTAGGTCTGCAATACAGTGCACATGTAAGCTCACTTGGATGTATGATGACATCAGTGCTCTGCTACCTTATGTCATCCACCAATTTGTCTCTCAGATCCACACAATTTAGGGAACCCAGACCTGCCACTTTTTGGGAAACCATAAAAATTGCACTGAGTTGGGTGATGTGTGATGAGAGGAGTGTCTTATTTTCTCCTCTCCTTGGGTTATATCCTTTCACCATGAGAAATTTTATCTAAGTGATCACTCTTCATATGCACAAGACTACTGGTTATTTTACCATTCCATGCTGAAGGCTCTTCCAACTCCTTTCCCTCCCCAGGAGCTGAATGGAGCAAATCAGAGCAAGGACTGAAAGAGTGAGGTTCAGCTGGGAGGCTGGACTTGCCCCTCATTTCCACAAGTTTCTGGGGGCAGGGCTGTGCAGAGGAGCACCCCACACCTGTGAAGAAGTGCAACAGGGCACCTGGCTTGACTTCTCCATGAATTCCCCAGGATGAGCCCTTCTGGCCCAGGTAAGGCCTGACCCTGCCTGGAACTGTGTCTGGCAGCCCGGGGCTGCCACATGTCTTCCCACCACTGCGGATGCGCTGCTGGAGGGACCATGCGGCTACCTCTGAGGAGAGGCCCTGGGGGCCTGTCCTTGGAGCTGGGCTGGCCCCGGGGCCAGCTGGCTGGAGGGCAGGCGATTGTGGGCCTGATGATGTGGTCCCTGGGGCATTACTCCTCCAGCTGCTCATTTCCAGTCCAGCAAACCTCGCTACGGCACTGGACATGGTTCTTGTGCTGGAGGTGCAGGGGAGGGGGAGGGGGCACAAAGAGAGCCCTTGGAGGGCAGGCTGCCTTTGATGAAGCCCAGGCAGGGTCCTGGGTGGGAGCCTTTCCCATGTGAGCCCTTCCCTTCCCCAGGAGAAGTGGCAGCTCCACCCAGGAGATCAAGATCAAGTTTCAGCTACATTTCAGGCAATTTCCTGCAGCCATTGCTGCCCCCTCCAACTCCACGGTCCCAGAGCCTCCCTTGATGGTGAGGTCCCCACCTCACAGCCATGGCAAGGGCGAGCACCTCGCCTGCTGTGCGATGACCCTTTTTGGGGCCAAGGGGAGGAGAGAGAGCCCTGGTGCCCACGCCCAGGTCAAAGCTCCCTCCTTTCACTCTTGCCGTACAGCACAGTCCCACAAAACCCAGGCTGTGCGACCTCTGGCACTGCTGGGCTGCCTTGCTCAGGCCGGGGAGCTGACGTGTCCCACCTGCCACATCCACCAAGGAGAGGCTTCCCTCCACATGCCTTCCTCTGCCTCTGGCCCCACTCAACCCCATTTTCGTGGGCCCCATTGGCGGCTGAGCCCGGACGCAGGCTGGCCAGGCAGGTGATGTTGTCGCCCTGCCAGAGGCACTTTGCTCTCGGTGGCCAGCGAGAGGCAGAATGACTTGAGATACAAGGCGCAAGGAGAAGTGCAGGGAGTTCAGCGGGGAGAGGCAGCCTGCTGCGGTCCAGCCGCAGGAACCGCAGCCGTGGCAGTGCCGGCTCCCTCAGCCCCTGAGGGCCTGGGGGACCCAGCGCCCCTCACGCCTGCACGGCAGAAGCGTCAGTGCCCTCCAGCTTTCCCAACATGGCGCGGGTGGTATTTCCATATGCTACTGAAAACACTCAAGTTCTCTGCTGCTCTAAAGTATTGAATGACTTTTATTACCTAAAAAATCCCCCCCAACACAACAAATAAGTATCTGCCTTTTAAGATATATAAAGGAATCGATCTGACATCTGTATTATTTGCAGAAAAGATCTGAAAGCATTCCTGAGATTTTATTCAACCGGAAGAGTCAGGCCAGAAGCAGTTTAAATCTATTGGTAAACTTATGCTTTTCATGTATGTTTATACACACACACAATTTCACAGTTACTAGAGATTGAAATAGATAAAAATACCATTAATTATCTGACAATATATACGATAATTGCATTATCTCTAGAGAAAATAATTCTTCGCTGATTCATCAGCTGTTTTCTAACATTTTTACCTAGTATCATAAAGCTCCTGTTTGGTTAAGTACACATGTAAATTAAGCAGTTCTATTGGCTTACCCAATTATAATGATTTTTTTCAGTTTGGACAGGCTCAAGTCTAGTATATTTACACAGTCATCAAAACAGTCAGAAAACTGTTACTTACCAACTGATGTAAGTCCATGTTTTATAGATTCCTGTATGTTGGCTGTGTGAGAACTAGAAGACATTATTAGGTATAAATATACAGTACCCTTGGGTGCAAGGTGTACAGCATTGAGTACAGAAGAGGTGCAGCCTGTAAACTTTTCTGGCCTTGAGACCCAGGCTATAATAACCTTCAGTGAAAGTCGGTGTGATGAACAACAACAAAAAAATTATCCAAGAATTCAGAAAGTAACAAGCATGTCTTGCAGTGGACTCTGTACTTTTTCCAGCATTAGCGACCTGCTGTAAACCATGTATCCCATTTCATGATAGTCTCTAATCAGAAGAATTGGAACTTGTGATAGGTTTGGCATCATCACGTGATTTTGTACAGCTTGATAAGAGGACCCTGTTATAAAGTGACAGCAAAAGAGATAAGAACTCTTGGCAGATAATGGCAGAGAAATGATTAACTTAGAGTGGAGAGGTGCTATGAAGCCCAGAGAGTGGAAGGTTGTAAAGTTGTGGGGTCATAAGATCATACTGAGTGGATGAAAAGCCATACCAATGTAAGTGTAATGACTATAAACTCAGACTTGTGACCTGTCTTCTTGATGTCATCACCTCTTTGCACAGTGGACAACAAGCATGGTTGTTTTGGCTTCTGTAAACACCCTTTGGATGGCAAAACAAGCAAACATTAATTCCTTAAAGGAGGCTTGTGAATGTGCTTGGGGTTCTACACCCTGAGTAACAGCATTAGCAAATCTCTGCTGATGGTTTTGTCAGACAAAACCATTTTATAGCACCGACTCCTCAGGCTCGACACTAGCTCCGGGTTGTTTGGATGACAGCCATTTAGTTGAAAGCATGCACTATTTTCTCAATAAAGTGAGAGCTTTACAGCATGGTTAAACATTGATATCCCAGGATTATGATACATAGACAGTATTGTGTTCACCTCTAAGGCTGCTTAGGTACAAAATGTATTCACAGCATGTAAAATGGCTGTCAACAGTGTTTTGCTGTAAAGAAATATTGTAAAGGTGGACAGCTGTGCAGATCACTGGGTGAATTTTCAGCATAGTTGTGAGTGGGGCAAGTTCTGCTTACATACACATCCATGGAAGTGCAGGGACACTCTACATCTTTAAATGTCCCTGTGCTGTGTTTGTATCCCTTTGAGTGCAGGCTGTGGCTGGTGGGGGCCTGTTTCTCCTCTCATTGCAATGGCATCAGCAGTCATTTCAACAGTAGCCCAATAAATTAAGCCTGTATACACTTTGTGAGATCAGACTCAAACCTGGATAATCGGCTGATATTTGATATTTCAAATCTCTTGAAAAATAGAGAGAAGTGATTCCACTGTGGGCTAGATCTGAAGCCTCTTGAAGTCAGTGGGAGTTTTTCTCTTGAAATTTGCAGAGGGCTGTAAAGCAACATATGCTTTTTTATATACTTTGTCACAAGGGTTAGACTTTGATGAAAAAGTGACAGACAGGTTAGTTAGTGCTCAAACTGAACTGCTTTTCAGGCTTCACCTGGTCAGGACTAGAGACAGAGAGCATGGCCTGTAAATGGGGTTGACATGGCAAACCTTGCAGTGACTTTCTAAGGCTTGGGCCTTAGAGTCATCAACCTTGGAATATCATTTGTTCTGTATAGTACTGCCCCTCTCTATAGCTTACCAAGGATGGCATTGAGAGAGGGTCCGATTTTGCAAATTCTTAATCAATAACTGCATGTGCTCTGTTTGCCATGATGGAGTACATAAATCAGATATTTGGTCACCCAATTAATGAGTCACAATCATAAATATTCATTTTGGTAATGGTGCATGTGGCAAGTAAAATCATAAGGATTTGTGCACCAGAAACTTCTGGAAATCAGTTTTATGTTCCTCTTTTTGCTCACTTTATACTTGTAAAGTGAGCAAACCATACCATACTTCTTCACAGCAATGTTATGAGTATTATTGTCTGTAAGGTTTAAAAAATGCTTTAAAAGCAAAACTTGCTATGTAAATATATCTTCCTATTTATTACAGGAAAAAAATTAATTTACAAGTCTGGTTACACAGATACTGTGGATTGACTGAAAACTGGAAGCCAGCTATTGCTACAGATTTCATACAAACCTAAAGAATTTGATTCTCTGTTTTAATTCATTCGATGATCAAATACATTTGAAATTCAATTCATAAAAAATAAAAACAATTCTTTTTTCCATCAGAAGAAAACATGTCTTTGGGGACTAGGGATAAAATAAAAGAGAAATGCTGCAAATGATACTGTGCTTAGAAACTTTCCACTGTGTCATCAGAGACATTGTTGAAGCTCTTTTGGCCCATATACAAGAGTCTCTATGAAGGAATCTGCCATCTGTGGGGGAGAGAGATACTAAATCATAAGAAATATAAAGAAACTTCATGCTTTTGGCTTCAAATGCTGTCATTCCTTCCCTTTTTTTGCATCAGTATCAAATGTCAAGGTCATTTAAAAATGCTCTTTTTTCCCTTTCTGATACATGGTCTCCATTGATAGAAGAATGCATGCCAGGTGCATAACCAGACAGACTTTCTTTGCTTTCTTTTTACCCAGTCCAATAGGGGAAAGGAAATTTGCAGGAAAACTCTTGGACAATCTATATCAGCCTGTGATCCAGACACTCTTTATATTTAGCAGTGATATGTTTGGGCCCCAGCTGAGAAAGGTACATAAGGATGTGTGTAATGTTAGGCATATGAGTTGCCCCACTGAAGCTATGCACTTTAAGTACTAGATCAGCAGTTTTGAACTGTAGCCTTTTCACACTAGTAAAGCAGCCACTGACCTTACTGAGAACAGCTTTTCCTAACTGTGGTTGAAGCATCATGAACTCATTTTATATCTCTGTGTTTTCCAGGCTTTTTTTTCAGTTCTGCAAAGGTGAGGCAAGGCTTCTGGAAGGTAATTTTATTACTATTTGACACGAGCTTTTCTGTCTCTGGTCTTTCAGGAAGAGAATGAATTGAAAAACATTTATGTTGGTTTTTTTTGTCAGTTCTTGTATGATGAAATTGTCCCTTGTTTGTCCCTCAGACAAATGTCCTCAAAGAAAATGTACCTGATTTCAAAAGCTTGGCAACAATCCCTCCTTTGACTCTTGCATATCAAATTATTTTGCAACCATTTACCACAGAAATGGAACAAGAAGTAGTTTCTCCTCTAGTGGATGTTTTCACTACTGGCATTTCATTTGGGCATGTAAAGATGGTAAGATACAAGCTCTGGAAATGGCTTGACAAATGAACAGTGACCTTTTCAAAGAGTTTAAATTCCTGACATATATGTAGGTGTAAATTTAGTGAGGTCAGTCTTGAGTTTGTCATTTTTCTTTTGCATATTGCTCTTCTGAATCTGGTATGTTCCTTATTGTCTTTCTAGGCCATTGCAAGGTGTTGTTGACTTTGTTGTCAATATACCTCAACAAAACTAAACATTCAGTGCAGCATGCTTCAAAAGAAGGACATGGTCCCCATTCTACTGATAGTCCATGGCAAATGTGGCATTGACCCTGGTGCAAAGCCTACCAGGCATGAGCTGAGCTATCCACTCCTGAGAGTAGTTCAGTTGGTGTCAGCTGGAGGTTTATTTAGGTGAAAAGAGATTTACAAACTCTCTTCTTTGATTTGGAAATCACTCTTAAAACTTTTCTTCATTTCACTCATGCCAATATTCCTCCTGATTTATCACAGACATTTAAAATTCTTTTGGAAGTTTCAGTGTATTTTTCTCCACCTTCATGAATTTTATATAATTTTAGATGTGCAAAACCATGGCATTAAAAATACAGTTTTATGCCATTTCCCCAGTGGTTCTGTAAAGAAATTAGGAGAATCTGATCTGTCTGTTGATCTCCACCTTTTGGGTGTTTCAGTCAAATAATTACAGTATTGAAATGTAAAAATTCTAATTTGATCAGTTGTTTCCAGAAGTTGTTTCCCAGTCATGGTTTAGTCATATGATATGACTGCATGTCTTGTTAGTTTTGTTTTTTATATAGATATTTATGTTATGCTTATCACATTAAATATGGGATGTAATAGCATTAAAATACATTTCAGCATCCACCACTCCTTATCTGTGATTTTCAGCATATTCAAATCCAGCTCCAGAGAGTAGAAGGACGGTAAGTTTTTTTGTAGGTGTTCAAAATGCAAGCTGTTTTCCCTGACTACATTAATCATTTAGAGTATTTTAGTCTCTTATATATTTCTGTTCTCTGACTGGATGAACACAGTTTAATAGAAACTAAAATTGCTTCCTGTGACTTTTCCCTGATAATTACTTACAATAAATGATTTCAATGGCTATTTCTGCTAATAAATTAATATCTAGAATAGGATGTAAATGCAGACATTTGTAATTACTTTTTTAGGTTAAGTGAGCAATCAGGAAGCCTTCAGAACTGCTTAGGATGGAAGCTCAATTTTGTGCAAAAGAAAGTATACAGTTGTGAATCATGAAGTCCTCCTTTGGCCCTGACTGAAGGACTGACGTGAGTTCTGGTGGGGCACAGATTTAGTACCAGGGCTCTGTACTGGAGAAAATCCAACTTTTCCCTGGTGTGAGAAGAGCTGTTTAGGCAAGTTTTATCTATCTATCTATCTATCTATCTATCTATCTATCTATCCATCCATTCATCCATCCATCCAAACAGCTTCAATTTGAATTTCCTGCATACCTCCTTTTCTTCAACAGTCTAACTTATTGGCGTATAAAGAAAAATGATATTAATTAGTTACTTACAGAACCTTTTTGAAGCTTATCTGGAAGATATTTACTAGAAATATGAGCAGAGTATTTGACTTTGTGAGAAAAGAACAGATTTCTGTGCAATAGGTGAGGGGAAATTACTTCCATATATGTACCAGCAGCAGGTGTTGTGAACTCATCCATCATTTTACAAAGCACTCAGGAGCAGAAAACAGTTCCTTCCTAGAGCACTATTAATAAAAAATCAGGAATATATTATTTTGGAAGGTGGGGAGAAAAAAAGAGTCTTAAAGTACCACACTGGTACTTAAAATCTTTTGAATGTAGTAGGTAGATTTTCTGACTTTTTAAGATATGTATGTAAGTGTAGGGATGCCACAGTCAACCCCCACCAAAACTTAGCATGAGACAGAATAGAAATATCAAGTCTTACCTCAGGAGACTTAATCTTGAAAGGCTGTGAGTGCACTGATGAGGTTCTGACTAATTTCTACTCCTGAAGGAAGCTGAAGGTATGCTAAAGCTCGACCTTTCTGGAGACCATGGCGTCAGCAGGACGCGAGTGCAAGTGGCAAGTGAAAGACTGGCAAATGCAAGCAGTTGAGGACAGCATTTTGTATCTAAGCGGAGAAGTGTCTCCCTGCTGAAACTCAGTCATTGCACTAGGGACAGAGGGATGTCTGGAGGCTTACGAACTACAGAGCAGCGCACACACACACCCAATGGGCCAAACTCTGGGTGGGAGGAGGGACCTGAGTGCTTGTGCAATGGGTTGAGTCTGCTGCAGGCGAGACCTTTCAGTTCTTTCTGTCTTCCTAACAAGCAAGTACAGAATTTGTTCCAATTTCAAAGCTGACCTTCTTTGGGAAGGGTATGATGCAGGAGAGAAAAGTGTGATACAAACCACTCAGAAACTAAGGATTTCTGATCGTTTTGGTAATAACTGTGAGAAACGTAGCACCTGGCAGGAGAGATAAGTGGATTTTCCTAAGCTCTGTTATAGGCAGGTAAATATTGCTCTGGTTTATGGCACTAATAATTAAACAGCACACCAGTCTTTCTCTTGGCAATTGAAATTTTAAGGTGGTTGTTTTCTGGAGGCGTATGCTGAAATCTGAGCATGAGTAACTACTTTATATCTAGATGTAAGCTTCCCAGTAAAATACTATATCTATTCCGTCCAATGGATGTATTTCATAAGCATATGTAGCATTGAAGAAACACAGCTTTTTCATTGTCTTCTAAGTCATTTAAGCACCGCTCATGGTGAATATTGCAGTTCTAAAAAAACAGAACAAATAGGTTTAAGATCTGAGAAATACTTAATTCCTTCAAGAACGTAATCTCCCTCGTGAAGTTACATGAATAATAGATTAGGATAACATACTAATTAATATTTTTGTATCTTTTTATACAATGTGTTCACAGTTTATCAGGCAGTATAGTAATTTTATTATGTGCTTGGGCCACAATAAAATACAAAGATGACTATGGAGTTTGGGTGCTTATATTGCTGGGGAGAGCAAGAGTACCTGGAATTTCTTAAGGAAGCTTTCAGGGAGCAATTTTGAATCAAACCTTTAATGCAGCTGCAGCTGTGCATGCAAATCATTAGTTACTGTTCAGCCATTCTGTTTGTATAGTGCCTAGATTAAGTTCTTGGTCTCAGACTGGGGCTTCTGGGTGTTTTTACCACACCAAGATATAGTAACAGATATTTAATTACTCTTATTAATCATAAATTCACATTAATCTCATCATAATACTGTTGCTTTCCTCTGGTCACTGCTGCCTATTCCCTATTTAGACTGAAATGCTTTCAGTGATGCAGACAACAGTGTGCATGCACAATGAAGCCGCAGACCTGATGATGACCTCTGGAAAATACTGTATTACAAATAAGAGATGTTTAATAGAATAATAGTAGAAGAATGATATAAAAGAAGCTTTTGTCAGGGCCCTGAGGGCGCTGATAGGCCTTAATGGCCCTGACCAGCCTCACCTGTGCCAACTCACAACCCCTGCTGTGGCCCAGGGCTCCATTTAAGCTCCAGCCTGGGACCCTAGCCCTCCCCTGAACTTGCTGTAGGTGGGCCTGTTCCTGAACTGTTGCTTGGATATCCTGGCCTGACCTCAGACCTGCCTTGTTACCTTGCTTTCACCTGACGATTGCTGGAGTCTCCACAGGACCTGCTGCTGTTGCCATGCTGCTCTGCTTGCCCAGCTCTGGTGCTGTAAGACTGTGCCTTGTCAGTGACGTCTCTGCCCAGCCCATGTTGTGGCTGCCCTTGGCCCTCGTTTTGCCTTCCCTTAGGGTGCAGCTGGCCCTTGATGCTCCCTGGCATCTTTTACACCATGAAATTACTATCTCAAACTCATCTGAGACTCACTGGCTGTAAAACATAGCCATCGATACAAAAAATGGCTTCCCTACTGTTTCTTTTCCCTGTCTAAATCTTTGATCTTTCTATAACATCCACCAGAAGTTCTGAATTAGAAAGCTCAGGGTAAGATTGAACATTTTGGGCTGCCGTGAAAATGGTGAAGCAAGCTAGTTAAACATATCTCTTTGAATTTCTAGATTCTCCATTAACTCTTTCGTATTGGTACTAGTGTCTCCATCCTGAGGAATAAGCTTACCTTTATACAACATAAGGTGTCCCTTCACATATAAGGAGGGTTATTTATTACTCGTCTGTTATGTCAGTAGGATTACTCTTGTGAGTAAAGTCAACAGTGATTTCATTCATCCTTCCACATTCTGCTCTCCTTCCCTCCCCAAGTCTTTTAGAGGAGTTCTCATCATCTCTTCCCATAGTGAGCAATAATTACTTCTATAATGAAGCACACAGACTTGCTGGGGCTTCTGCCTGCTTTTAACTTAGAAGGTAAAGGCTTTTGAAATGGCAGTCTGATTGTCTCTCTTGGGATTCTCCCCATCCATTTATAGTTTTGCTTTTTTACTTTTATAAAGGGAGGGAGTAATTTAGCTCAAAATGAAGGGCAGCTAAGAAGAACGTGCTTTCTTCTGTGGTATCTGGAAAAAATGCCATCAACCTTCACAAAATCTTACTTGTGAAACGTCTGCACCAGCTCTGAACCAGGCAGTTGTTGTGCTGGTATACTGCCCTTCTTGGCTGCTCACTAGTGCCCTGAGAGGGGAGAAAGCGCTCTTCCAGGTGAGAGATTAGAGAGGACCATGATATGTGCAATGTGCAGCTCAATCTTATTTGTGAAGTATGACACCCATGCCTGGTGTTATTTGTTATCCTTAACTCGCTGCCATGTTTGACATTTGTGCATCAGTTCATGGGAGATAATGACTGAACAATAAATATTGATCTTCATTTCATATTAACAGCATGGCAAGTTCTGAACATGATAATGTGTAGGATGTCAGTGTGGACCCTCCCATTTTCTTTTAAAAGAAGTACCCCTTCACTCCTTCCCCGCATCCTTATGTGCCATGTCAAGAAGTTGTATAGAATTCTCATTAAAGACATCAAAGTTTCACATTTTACAAAATATTCAAAATTTTACAGTGATTTTCAGTCCTGTATGAAACATTCAGGAACTTCAGAATAATGTATTGGATCAATTATTTACTCAGTGCACAACTCGGACAAATTAGGGAAAGACAGGAGAGGAATGGCACGGGGTGGAAATTTTTTCTGACTCAAAGATCAATATTCAGACAAAATTTGAGCTACGGAGACAAGCAGAGGTTCTTTTTGGTACAAATGCATACTTTCATCAGTTATTACGGACATTTTCTGAGTCCTTTTCTCACTGAAAGTTTTGAGACTTCTGCTACTGATCTCACTGGAGGAGGCTCAGACCTATAATTTATTTTATAAAAAGCAAAACAAATCAGAATATTTCCCTCATTTATCCTGGTGAGAGCTGCTTTGGTGAAGCCACCGACATTGTAGTAGTATAAAATGTTGGGAAGGGACAAGAGTTGAGCTTTTTACTTTATTTTATTTTTTAATTTCAAAAGTTGGTAAATGCTCCGTAATTTTGCAACAGACTCTAGGATTTTGGCAGGAAGTCAAACATTTCTGTATCATTTCTTCTATAATATCAGTGGACTTCAGAAACTAGCAGAATTCAAGTGAAATTGTTGCAGCTCAGAATGTTTCTACACCATGAATAAAAGCAATTTTGTTACTTCACACGTTTTTCTTTCCTGCTTCTTTATTCTGTCACTGATCTTATTTCCCCCTCTTGCTACTCTAGATCTCATTTTTCTCTCATTGCCTGGTTCTTCACTGTCTTCTCTGTTACTTTTCTGGGCAATTTTCCTCTGGTTGCTGCTCCCTCTATACCTCTGAAATCTTATTTTGGCCCTCACACTGAGCACCTTCTGAAATACAGGTGTTGAGGATGTCCAGCCTTTCCCCAACTTAGGCTTTGTGCTGCTTGCAATAACAACACTGCTGCAACTACCAGAAATGCTTCCTTTATATAAAGGAGTACAGTAAATATTCTGCATATACAGCATTAAAACAGCAGGCAATACTAGTAGCCTAAAGCTGAAACTCTTTTGCACTGTAATATTTGGAATAATATGGGTTGCTTTTAACCTTTGAGCTTGCACTGTATTTCTTCACCTCTTTGGTATAATATACCTCAGTTGCAACATGGCAATTGGATCCCCATGGTTTTGTTCTGTCAGAAAGTTGCAACCCACAATACTACTTCAGTTCCTCAGACTGTGCCGGATGCCCTGGGTCGCTGGACCCACATTCGTGTTCTTCCCTGGAAGCAGCTGTACTGGGAAAGTTTGTCTTTCAGAGAGTTATTCCCTGAGCAGAACAACTCATGAAGCGAAAACCCCAGTGTTTCTTCTGCCACATGCAAATACCCTGTTCTATTTAAAAAAGATTTTTCTGTGAAAAAGCTTTAGCTTTGGGACTTTATAGTAGATTCATATGGGATTTGAGGCTAATCCTGATCCTATTGCAAAAGGCTGTTTGAGAAAAGCTTCAGTTCAGACAGCCATGTCAATATGTCTGCCTCCTCATACCTGGGAGGTAATGAGGTTGATAACATCAGATGTGAATACACATACCTAACATATCTGGAAGGGGTCTGTTGGGTTGAGTTCTATACAACCTTTATGAGAAGGTGTCATAGCTCCTTGCTTATCTGTGAAGCATCTTCTTACACCTTGACTGCTGCAGAAATAATTATGATCTCACTTCAGTATATCACAACTTGACCAACCTGCCCCAAATCTAACCATCCCAGAGCATCCACAACTGTGTTTTTGACTCTGCTAAACTATCTTAGAGCTGAGCTGACTAGAAAATATAAATTAAACTTATCAAAATGAAATCTTTATGAAACCTGAGCCTTCGTTGAAAGACCTCTGTATGCCAAGGGGAAATCTGTCAAGAGTTTCACAGCTGGACCTGTGAGCCTGAAGCAGCTTTCTGCTTGTGGAAGATGTGAAGACCCATCTTTAAAGTAGAGACCTAAATGGCTGGATAGTGAATTAGGTGATCCTTGCTTTATCTTATTTGATTTGATTACCCACAGTGTTGAAAGCTGGCTGCAATGTGTGGTACTTTGTACTTCTCCTTAAGCCTCAATTGCTTTTATACCATTGTTCTGAGAAGCTATTTAGAGAATTGTGAATCTCTGATATGATTCAGTCCTAGAGTCACTCCAAAATACAAAGACCCTATTGTCCTACCAGGTTACTGAAGTGTTGTAAAGAAGAGTTTGCTACTTGCAGTTTTCTGAATGGTTTTAGGTACACTGCATGGCAGGAGAATCCTTAATAAAACACAGAATTTAAAGATGAAACCTACTTAGTTATACTCTGAGAAGGGTACCTACCTTTAGATAGGGCACTACTAATGCAGTCTACATTTCTTCACAGCAGGTGTCATATTTCCACGACCATCCACCTGCTTCATAATTCACTAACAAGGATCTAGATTTTGTTAGAGATATTAATCATTTTATTGTGGCCTATTGGTCTTCACAGAATTTTGCACCAATTTTACAAAGGTGTGATATTAAATTAGGGCAGCATTACTGGCAGATGTGTTTCTACTCATGTTTTAGTAGAAACAAAGTGAATTGTTATAATCCTGTATGACCCAATGGAAGTACATCTCAACACTGAATTGTACTGATTTATCAACACTTACCAAGTGCTTTATTAGCAGCACAGCTTTAGTTTTATTCACCCTAATTCTCTGTTTAAACAGGACAGTCATAATAACAAAAGGACAAAATTGCTGAAATAAACACAAAAATCTTTGGAATTAGAACAACATTTTAAAAATAGGTTAATGAAGCTGGTTTGGGTGATTTATCGTCTGTGTTGGATTTAAAAGTGTCTATTTTTTTTTCCCATTTTAAAAGGGATCAAGTGTCATGGGCTGAAATTCAGCAGATATCTTCTCAGGGTGAACTGCAAGGATGGGAATGGGTGGGGAAGAAGGCCAAGCCCTTTCCTTATTCCCTTGCAAATCTGAACATCAGCAAGGCACAGCTCCACCTCCTGCTTCCTGAAGGATTGTGCAGAGATGTCCCTTGAGCTCCTAAGGAAGCAGCCTTGCTCCCACCATATCTGTACATGCCATGAATTACCCATTTTAGGTGGGAGGCACATGTATTTCTACAGGCAATTACAGCATGTTCTGGGGACTATCTTCTCTTGTTTCTTATCTGCCATTTTCCGGGATTGTTTCTTTGACTTTCTGTTACTTTATTTCTTCTTCTCTTCTTTGTAGTTGTCAAATGAATTATATTAAATCTTCGTTGATGCTCAGGAAAAAAATATTGTGTGAGTCAATGCAGTTAGTATTAATATGACCAGGTTCTTTACAAAAAGGGTTCAGCTCTGTTAATAGGAGGAACTATACCACAGTGGGGTTTCCTGTACATCTGCCCTAAAGTGGAGCACATCTCTACTGAGTGAGGAAAGTGCAACACAGGAAGCTTTCAGGGAAGACCTGTAATATGGAGTAGCAAAAATGTCCAAATGAATGCACAAGAATCCCTTTTTCTCTCTACTATCTTCATTAACTGCCATGTTATCCAAGCTGTCTTGGGGGACTGCCCTGAGAGCCTGGGTACAATGAGAAGAAAGAATAGTTTATCAAGCTGTCTTTATTACATAGTATAAATAACACACACCAGATTTCATTTGAAAAGTGTCAAAAGTGAATTTTTAATTGTGTGACACCATTTGTTTGGCTGGAACACACCCCACGAAACATGCATAACAGTGTATAACATGCACAAACCATGCAGTCTTTTTTCTGTTTTAAGGTGATTAGAGTACTTTTGGTAAGCTTTACCTAGTGTTTGAAATCACAATTCCACAGAATATTTTTATTTCATAAAATATTAGAAGCATTACATCTGAGATCTACTATTTCAATGTCAGATGATGTTATTGCTACATGTCCCTTCTCTGTCTACAAGACTGTTGTGAAGCTTTGTCGGTTAATCACTCTTCCGCTAGTGCAATTCGAAAGAATTTTGTTAGTCACTATTGAGCTATGCTGATTCACACTTACTGAAGATCTAGTCCAAGGTTCATAAAGCACATTGAAGTAAGAGATAACAAGTACTACAGAAATACAAAGTATTATATCAGTGTGATAAACAGATGAAAAGTGGCTTTGATTACTACTGATTAAAAAAAAAAGCACAATAAATCTGTTTGAAAGAAAATTTTAGGCACATTATAACTTTAATCAGCCATGACTTCTTTTTTTTTTTTTTTCTAGTGTCAGTTCTGTATTTTGTTATACATAGTAAAATATCATGCTTAATGCAACTTCATCCTTCCACCCCAGATTCACAATACTCAAACAGGTGGTCTTGGAATTAGAATTGCTAGATAGGCATGAATAATTTTTTTAATTTAAGAGCCTGAGGCAAAAGCATTTTATAACTGTTTTGGTTTAAGGAGAAACTATTTGAAATGCGATGCTATACATACTTTCAAAATGCTTGGTCAGAAAAGCCCACTTTATCATGTTTGGTTTGGAAGGAAAAAAAAGATGCACTATGCATTACAAACTTGATTGATGTTTCTACATGCTATCACGATACGAATAATTACTAAGAGAAAGGTGTCAGTGGACACAGATGGTAGACTCTTGCAGCCTTGAGGCCAGGCTATTCTTTCAACTTTCACTGCAGTAGAATACCTGGGAATTTACTTTAGTTTGGGAACCTCAGCCAGGGAGCTTGGGAGCCAAATCAGGAACGATGTGTATTTGAACTGGCAGACAGTGAATGACTGGCACTGAGCATAAGTAGTCCATGTTGTGAAGCTTTAAGGTGCCATTAGTTTTGAAAAAGTACTTCCTGTCAGTATTCCTGAAACACGAACTTTCTGAGGCATAGAGGCCTGTCTTTCTGAATATTCTTGAATAAAGCATAAGGTAATCCCTCTTGTAGGCATTATGCATGTGCATCCCACGGTGAAAAATGTGTGTCCTTGGGCTCGGTGGGACAAATTCTTCCCTTGGTTACATGAGAGAAATGCAGAGTAAAGTCATAGCTGTTGCTGAGTTTTTTCAGTGATGCAAATGAAAGCTGAATTAATCCCACTGCCTATATCTGGTATTTTGCATAGAAATGCTCACTGTGCTGAAACATACCCACATTTGCAAGAATGTGTATGTGTAGTGTACATTTCCAATTTTAATTTTTGAGCCATGCGTAAGAGACTCCAGGGAACAGTGTGTACTGTCAGCAGAAGTTATCTTTTTGATGAATCAGACACATTGTTTGTACCCCTGCGTTTGATAGACGTGTTGTAATAAGGTCCTGAACTGCTTACTGTGTCTTTATGTACCTTCCCTCTCAGCAGTTGTAACTATTGTGCTGCTTGACCTATATTAATGGTACTACAAACAACAAGTTTAACCATTAACTTGTGAGCCCTGTTTAAATGGATTTTGCCAAGAGATGAGAACTGAAGATTTAAGGAGGTAAAAATTAGAAAGAGGACTAGCCAATGTGAAGTTTTTCAGTGCTTACTGAACTGTCATGATTACAAAGAACTTCCAAGACCCAAGAATAAAACCTAACATTATAGTATTACAATTTGAGCAACTAGTGCCATTCAAGGTATGGACAAGTGGCATCTTATTTTTTTTTATTCATTAATAACTTGTGTATGTTATCTGTTTGGTTATTCCAATGAGGCTTGCTGTGTAATCTATATCCACACATACAACTGTAGCAAGAACAGGCTGAGAGGGGTACCTCAAAGCGGGGTAAATATTACTTACTGCTGGTGCCTGGGAAAAGGGGGCATAGGTTCACAGTAATGTTTGAAGAGATAGTGAAAGCTAGAAGGAGTCCAAGTGAAAGGAGGCAGTGCCAGAGGAGTAGTGCTTTAGGCACAGAAATAGCTTTTCCTCTAAAAGCTCAAATCAAAGAGCAGTGGATTTAGCTTGATTTAGTTGGACTAATTTCAGGAACTGAAGTTCTGCTCACAGAACTTGAATTTTAGGCCGTTTAGGAAAAGGCAAAACTTTCATTTCTTATACATGACTATGTTATCTCAGAATAAATAACTGTGTGACTGATGATTCATGGTAGCTGGTTCCATATGCACACAAAGCCAACAGCAAATGTGCGATGGTTCAAGATCCGACATGATATGTTCCTTCATGGAAAAGAGATTCTATCTCTCTCAGTTCATTGATATTGGTATTTTTGACTGAGGTCATTAAAGGGTGAGCACGCAAAGCTGAAAAGAGTGGAGGGCTCTGGGACATCCTGCCAAAATCTTTTGTCTTCACTGATACAGCTGCACCTAGGCATTTAAATATGCTGCTGTTTTCCTTTGGTTATCATATCTCTTTCTGCTAGGATTTCACCACTCTGGCTATACAGGAGACATGTAGGCATCTTGTGCAATCGAACAGTGTGCATGTGTGTGTGTCCTGCTGGGTCCTGATAATTGACAGTGCCAGAAATATGTGCTTTAGCTAAAAGTAGCAGTTGATATTTGTAGGTGCAGATATCTATGGTTCGTTCTCTACAGCTGAACTATTCTGCAGCATTTTTACAGCTCTCAGTCTGCTGTGAATTGAGCATTAGATAGCAATGTGCACATAATCAAAACTGAGAATCTAAATGAAAATCCCTCACGGTCATCTCAGAGACTCCTGTGAGGCTGTCACTGAAGGGCAGAATTACCCATCTTACTCTAAACCCAGCAAAACACGGTGTTTGAATGCTTCCTCTAGAGATGTGTGGTTCTTGTGCATTGTTCCTTCTTCCAATGAAGTTAAACGAGGAGGAACAGAACTTTATCTTCCTTGTCACTGACCTAGTTTGGTTGAAACAGATAAATGGAAACAAATCTTTGTCATCCCTGATCTCAAGAGTTGTTAATTGAGTAATATTTTTCTATTGACTTTTAATATTTTGGGGGCCTTGTTTTGAGGATTGCAGACAGCTTGTTAAACATCTAATTAAATCACTAAAAGCTTTGTAATAGGAAGGGAAACAATGAACAGGATTGTCAACATTTTAGTGACATGTAAGCTAAGTAAGTCAGTGAGAGAAGCCCAGGATGCAGGCTACCAAGACTTCTCGGAGCAGTGGGTTTCGTTGTCTACCTTAGATTTCTAACGAAAGAGACACACAAAGCAACCCTGACTAGGAAGTGAGCTCAATGAGAGTCAATGGAGGGGATGGGAGCAGGGAGAAACTTTGGTAAAGGCTTATTGGGATCAAACAGAAATGCAACTGTGGGCCAACAGAATTGTTCTTGTCTCTAGGCTTCTGTCGTGGCACTTTTCTCTCCTCTGATGGCAGTGATTCCTAATGCAGATTTGCATTTAAGCTAGTTAAACCGGTAAAAGCCTAAGTATAGATATTTACTAAGGGTTATCTCTGCTTCATTAGTTTAATTTATTCCAGAAATTCTACAGAAGCAAGTTAAGATGGGGGAAATCTGGCTTAAATTAAAGTGTGTCCATACACAAAGCTGCATTGATTTTCTTAATCTGGATTAGCAGGCAGACTTGTGTTTAACTCAGAGCAGGCCAGGCCTCCATGGCTCTTCTCTTTTCTTGTCTCCATCTATCCCTTCAACTCACTAAACAGCTATGTTCAGAACGAGATCACAACACAGTGATTTCATTCTGAACATTAACTTTTGTTCTAGCAGCTGTGCTGGCTGGCACCCATGCAGGGAAATTTAGCATTTTCCACTGTATTGGTACAGCAGTATGATTTTTATTTTGCTCTGAGACTAATGGGCACATTCCGGCTTGTAATCATCAGAGGGCCTGGCAGATGAGCTTTTGAGATGCTTGCTTGTTTGTAACTCTGGTGAATAGCTCCCTACAGTTCTGGGTATTCAAACTAACTGGCAAGTCATTAGATTTTTCTCCTAGTGCATGTAGCTAGGAAAATTTGTGAACTTACTAGTTCGAATATCCTTGTTCAGGTATTCACGTGCTAGCCTGACAGGAAAGGAGAAATCTGAAGTTTAAAGAACTTAAAATATCTGCCACTTTCTTGTCAGTTTTCAGAAATGTGAAAAATGGAAAATTTCATCACAGAATGTGACCTGTACACATATGGGCAACACAGGTTAAACTAAAGCAGCAAATCTAACTCCATGCCTTGTTATAGCCTGCAAAATGGTTATCTGTGTTCTGTGACCTGAGGACAACAAACCAACACAACAGAGCACAATTCTGTTGTTGCTTTTTGCTCTTTAAGTCATGCTCTCTGTCCTATATTATTGCAGCAGTCGTCATGATGGAACAGCATCTTTTAGTATCTCGATACTTACTTTCTGTGCTAAAAGGTTAGCATGAGCTGTCCTGAGAGAATTTTGTCTCATATCAGAGCTATAAACCTTATCTCAGTAAATAGAATAAAGCTGGCTAATGATCACCAACTTTATTTTCTTTTCTTTCAGAGGATAGGTTTGAAAAGGTAGTCATTTCTTTCAACAATACGAAAAGCGTCTTAGAGAAAATAGTCTTCGTTACGTATCAGTAAAGATAAGTAGCCTTTCTTAGGCTACTTATCGCTCCTATTCTCATGTGGAGAGTGTGTAGTGTGTGTAGCTAGCTAGATGGAAAGACGTGTTTCTGAGCATTTTTATCTCAAGTCCATGCTGCTCTTACATATGAGACCTCGTATGGAATTCAGTGGAAATCTTGCATGTCTTAGGACTTTGATTTTATTTTTTTATCAAAGACATCTCAGAGGAGACAGACAAGCTCATTGGTAGAACCACTGGGCAGAAATGGAAACAACTTGCGTTTACTATGTGGCCCTCCTGAAATGGAGTGTTGCCAGCTGGAGGCAAACGTATGTATGAACAAGATTGCAGCTGGGAGGGCAATTTAAATTCCTTAAAAGCAGCTAGGTGGTGCTCGTATTTATTGTGTACTATGTGCGAGGTAAAGCTCAGGAGCAGGGAAATCTGTTGCGGAATGTTAAGAGAAGAATCATGATGAAACGCATGTTTGCAAAAGAAGAGCATTTTAAATTAGTGGTAGCCCGAAGTGACTGAGCATGAAATCCAGGTGTAGTGAGACACCTTGGGATTCCCACGTGCACATACCAAGGACAGATAGATTGAAAAAGCTGTGCAGAAGCAGAAATTCTCTATTTGTCCCAAAAGACTGAAGTATAATGTCAATGATTCACTGAAAATTGGGGCTTTCTTCAACTCAGTATTTTTAGACTTAATGTCATTTGAATTGACACACAGAAGCAGGCCTTTTATCCCAAGAAGCTTTTCCACAGCCTCACTTAATTGCTTTATCTCCGAGCTTTTCAGTGCTCACTTTCCCTCTTCTCACTTGCTCCTGCACAGTCACTTTTTACATAAGTTTCGGCTACACTATTCACTCCAGGGATCTTATTTGGCAGTTTATTCCAAGGATACACTAGTCTCTACATGAAATAGTTCTGCTTCATTTGTTTCCATGTGTTTGTATTTTATTCTTTATGTACTCTGCAGTTGAGCACACAGGTTATCAAAAGCTGTTCTATTAAATTATGTGTTAATCAGAAGAATATGTTTACAGTGTGTATGTTTAATGGCATAGTGTTACAAACATCGCATAGTATGAGGACAGTAGCTCTATAATGAGTATATTATTATGAGATGAAAAACCTGAACTACTCAAGATTTGGAACTGCATAAAATAATAGAGGTTTGGATAGATCAACCTCAAGAGTTTACAAACTATAAAATGTTGTACTCTGCAGATGTGTTCCTCACCATCTTTACTTGGGAAAACACCTTGGATTCAGGGGGAGGCTTTGCCTATGTAAGGGTTATAGGACTGGAGCTCAGTTGCAGCACTGTAGTACTGCACACAGCAGCTGTGCCAAATTATGTATTTTAGGACAATTTGAATGTTCTTTTACTTTTATAATTGTTGATATTTGAAGGATTTTAATTAGTGCTTTTCTTCGCAAAGCAATCAGCATAACATTAAAGAGGTACTGAGAGCAGACAATGAATCTTACATGACCAAATGTTGCAAACCTCTGAGAAACAAAACAATTAAACTGTTCTTAGTCTGCTCCTGGTGGCAGATTCATGAGGGGGTTCAGAAGAGTAGAGCCCTTTTTGTTTGCAAGCTGCATCAGGGGATGCAGAGATCTGTGTCTGCCTCTACTGTCCTAGTTAGTGTTTCTGGTTGTGTATAAAAAGCAACATCTAGGCATCCAAACCAATCCATGTCCCTGTTCTGCTAGCTACTCATCAAATACATAGGCAATAGCAATATTTGTTCAGAGAAATTTATGCGCTCAAGAGACAAAAATGGAAGAAACAAAGTGTTGTATTCCTTTAGTTTTTAGATGGGGGTTAGGTACAAAGTGATTAAGTATTTTACCAAGCTCAAACAAGAAAGAGATGGAAAGATGGCTTGGTTCTTCTGATTCTAGCCTGACATCTTCATCTACAAGACCAACTTTGGCTTCAGAAAATGGCTGTCTTCAGAACAAATGCCACTTTATTTTGTAGCTCAGCTCTTTCTTTGCCTTTTAAATAAGATTCTTGCAAGACTGCGTAATTTGAATTTATCACAAGCATTATTTTTGTGTCACAGCTGTTCCCCTTAGGGTATTTGGTCTGAAGTTCCTGGTCTTGGTTGTCCATGATGTTAAGCTACTGGAGTAGATTGCTTCCTGGTCATTCCAGTATTCCTATAAAATACACAATCTCTCAAAACACCTTAGTTAGCATGACTTATTCTTTTGAGGGAGAAGATGAGAAATTAAATGGTGTTAGTATGGTAGCTACTTTGCAGATGCTACATTTAACTGGTCAACTCTACCCTAGAGTAGTGTAGATCCTGAATGTCTCTATCTTACATATTGACTGGTTACATTGACAGGCTCTGGTCAGTGCAGTCAGGCTTCCCCAGTCCAGGACTACTCATGACTTCATTTCTTGAGTTACCAGCTCTAGCACTTGTCTTCGAGCTGTGCTCATGGAAAATTGATGCAATGTCCCTTGGTGGGGGTGATGTGGGAACTGTGCACCAAGCCTTACATAGTTGTTCTGTTTTAGATACCCCTGTTCTAGTCATATTGGGTTTCCTAGTTGGGGAACTGCAGCTGGACCGTAGGTTTTGAGGACTGAGGACTTGGGTTTTACTCAAATCAAAAGAAATCTTAGCTTCTGTGATGTTGCATGGGACCAATATCCTGGGACCATCAAATTGCCCATAGCCATCAGAGAAAGGTCTCCCCAGAAAAATTTGAGGAAGCTAAAAATAACAGCTTTTAGTTGAGAGTAGTCCTGAGTTGTCCCAGTGGTTCAGACATGGGGAGTTGGTAAAGGTGTCTGGAAAGCTTCCCTTTATTTTGGCAAACATTATTTTGCTGCTTCCACCCAAAAGTCTCATCTTCAGGAACACAGTCAGACCAGTTTGAAATGACTCTGTCATGACTCTTATTTAAAAGTGGCACCTCTCTTATTAAGAAAGACTTAATGGTGTTTTTTAATAAGGTTTTGAATATTTTATTCTTTTGGAAGTAGCCTGGACATGTTGTGTACAATGAAATGAGCCAAACTCCTCCTCTTCACAACAGCTGTGGTACGTGTGCAAGTGATTTTGCTGCTCTAAAAACAGGAAAAAAAACCTTGTGTTGCATCATTCTGGCTGGGAAGTGCTCAAAGTTATTGTGGCAGGACTGTATTTTGAGCAATTGTTGGTGATTTGTTTTTTAGCACACAAAGAAAGTAATAAATCTGTCACCCTGAAAAATCAGGTTGTGACCTAAAGGAAGGAGCAAATTGTGGCTTTAGGTAAAAAAAAGTGACCTGTCTCTGAGGGTCATTTATCATTATAACAAAATTGCTGGTGCTCTCCTAGCTGACCAGGAAGAAAGGCTGCGGTAAGCAGAATCAAGGGATGCAAGCATCCGAATATTTTTAACTGATCAATATTTTCAGGATTTACAAGCAGCCAAAAACCTGTCAGCATGCAGAGTAAGTGCACTGTGCATCTGTTCTAAGACAGAAAACAAGAGAGAATAGGTTTAATTAGGCAATTAAAAATAAAATTTATTTTAGGCTTAGAATAAATACTACACTTAAAACTGTGTCTCACTGCAGATGCCTTTACCACCCTGTATACCTTGTACAGTGGTACAGAAAATGGGAATCAAAACAAACTCCCAAGAAGGCTGGAAACAATTAAATAAGCAACAACATAAAAAAATCTCTTCAAGGTGTTGTTAACATTACTTTCTACAAATGCATGTGGCACATGCAGAATGTCTCAGGAAATTGTCTCAGAATTCACTTGGGATACACAGTTTCATTGTTTGAAAGTAACTAATACTCCCAAACTCTTTCAGATTTAAAAAAAAAAATCAAAACCAAAAAACATCCTTCTTCCCACACCATCATATATTCTACATTACCCTATATGTAAGTAGTGTATATATATCTTATTAAAAGGGAATAGCAGAACAAGTTGAATATCCCAACTGAGGCTGACAGATTGCATCCATTGGAAAGGATACATTCAGTCAGTTAAAGTCTGACTTGTGGCATATCAATTAACCATGTTTTGAAATAAAAGATTGAAAAGATGAAGGTTTTTTTTAATATCATAACTGCATTAACTACATTAACTATAAAATCTCATTCAGAATTAAAAAAAAATCATAATTAAAAATACTTCCAGTTAATTTTCAAAAATACTTTCCTTTGTTTCCTAGTTACAAATTTTCACTTTAATCTGTTTTTTTATAGAGTTCACAAAGACATAATGAAAGAAGAGTGGGGGGGGTGAAAAAAAACAATTTCCTGTACAGCAATTTCCAAGCCAATTGCTAGTTTCAGTTGATTGCCTCAGTGCAGGAGTGTCTGATCAGAGTAGAAGATCCAGTGCTAAAACCAGTTCTAAAATATGAGTCTAGAAACGCATTTATGATTCAGGCCATCACCTACTGTTAGGTATTACCAGTATTATGCTATATTAGGAATGCTTAACAAAGCTATTTTAATACAGTTTGCAAGGACATTTAAATATACAAAGACTGGCAAAGTACTCTACATTTTCAACATATTGTAGATGACATTAAGATAACAATCATGTGAAAGATAAAATAGTAACTTATAAACTGTTTTTAAGTGCATATTGTTAATACTGTATTCATTGTGGCTTTATTCAGGAAATCATTTTAGCATGATTTTAAGCATAAATGTAAATCCCATTGATTTATTCAGACTCTACTGCATGGCAAAGAAGATATCTGCATAATTGTTTCCTGAATTGGGGCCCATGTGCTGAAATCTCTGATCTAGTACTATACCAAAGTGCCCTGGCAGATTTTACTGCTCCAGAAGACCAGGAAGGAGAGGACTGAGAGGACCGAACTGAAGTTTTGTGATTCCGTACTTGAAGGATTAGGCTCTTTTTCCAGCAGTTCTTCCACTTTGAGGAGTCAATTGAGTTAGCCTGGAAAATACCCAAATTTGTCGTTATATAGAAGCATTTTAGCTTCCTGAGAATACCCTGAAAGTGATCCTTCTCCTGACAGTATGACTTTTCCACTTCCAATTTAGAAAAAAAAAGGAAATGAAAAGGTTCTATCCCAAATATTTTTGTCTCAAATATTTTTTTGGTAACTTTTGACTTTAAGGTTTAATATTAATTTTTGTGAGAGTATGCATCTGTGTGCATTTGCTTTTGTGCTCAGGAATGCTTTTTATTGTATTTGAACCATTTTTTCCCCTAAATTGCTACATATCCATAAAATAAACTATAGTATTCTCTATGCCAAATTTGCATTCAGTGAAAAACTGACTTAACTCTTTTTCACCTGAGACTCAGCTCTGTCAGAAAAGAATAGGTCTAGTAATACTGCGTTATTAGCTGAGTTCCGATTTCCAGGAAAGCTTTAATCTATTCAATTACAATATGTACTTATTTTGGGGGCTCTTTGTTTTCATTCAACCCACTATCAAAGTTAAGTTTCCAAAGATGTCTTCTAGCATTTTACTTGTAAATTCTAATTTTTGAATGTAGAATAATTAACTCTCAAATGTAGATGCGCAGAAGAAAAATGCACAGAAAGTATGGAAAATCCTGGCCAAAGTTAAATAGGCAGGAGATACTTGAAAGCTATTTTCTAAATCTGGTCCTAATATTTGCATATGTGATTCAACATATGGCTACAGATTAGTAAAGAAGTAAATGTGTAGGTTAGGTTTCTTGTGTCAAGGTAACCACATAAAATATGTGGACTTAGTTTGCTTATGGTATCTTCAAGTGTAACCAGTATCACCTTAGAAAATATGAGTATAGTTTTTGTATGTGAACTAGGTCATTGTATTTTTCATTGAGGTTTGGGACTAGGCCACTGGGTGTGAAGGGTTGGGTCCACTGCTCAGCAAAATCAAGAGGGGGCTCTCCTCCCCTCTCGGAGCTAACACTGCACCGAACCAAAGGGAAGCTATGTGACACAGTAATTTAAAGAGACTGCTGGAAAAAATGCTACTTGTGGAACCATGAAAGCAAAAGAAACCCTGAATAAAAATTTCACTGCAGAACAAAAATGAAGTTCTAGTCCCTTCGGTGTAAGCTGTTGTGTGGAAGAACAAAACTCCTGAAGGATGGAGTCTTGTAAAAGTGTCTCTCTTGTTATCTTACTCCCCTTGCTAGCAGTAAATCAAGTTTCTTTCTTCCTGTGCCTCCAGATGCCTAATAGTCCCCGGCTCTGGCAAGGCAAAGTGGGGCAGGCAGGCTGGCTGCCATGCAGAAGGTTTCATAGCCAAGCTCTCCATACCTTTAGCCTGTGGGACCACGAGTGCATGTTTTCTTCTCTCGTTTGATACTGATTGAAAGGAACCTCATTATCTTTCAGATTTTCAATGCTCTTTCAAATTTGGTTGAAACTAACTTGTATTTAAGAATTAAAATTTATTGGAGGAAGACTGACAGAAAGATGGGAAGAAAGCAAGGAGACAGGTCTAAAACTGTGACATATAGTTATTCTTTTTGAAACTGATGTATTTTATTCCTGTGTTGAAAGGATAGTTTCTCTTCCTAGTACCTTGACATTTTATTATTTTAATCACTTAAAAATTTTTTTTAAAGTTTATTTTATATGTGGGGAGGAAAAAGCAGATTACAACACTGAAGTAAGGTACAAGTAGAAAATAAAACAGAGAGACACTTGCATGTTTGTAAGGTATTCCACCATAAATGCACCTATCTTTTCAGTAATTTTTCCAATGGATTTGAGGAAGGTTTGTCTGGAAATGTCTCATGAGACCCTCTAAGAAATACTAATATTGTTCTGTCTGTGAGGTGCAGTTTGTATTCATTTTAGTAAAGGTCTATTGTACTTAGGTCTGACTCAAGTATTCCCTTAAGAATGAAGTTTACATTTTAGAAAGTGCTGAGAGACTGAATTTACCATGCAGTTATAGCAAGTTGTAGACAGCAACTGAAGGAGATATATTGTTACACATTGAAACTTAGGACACTTCTAATTTTTATATGAGTATAAAACTTGATGCAGAAGCCTCTTTTCAGTTAACAGAGTATACTGCACTCTTTGGCTTGTTCATCCCTAAGAATTATAGCTGAGATTGAGGAGGCATAAAATATAGGATTTATGAATGGAGAGAGCATGTACAACTTTGTATAATCCTGGGTTAAAACTTTTTTGACTTTAAATTATTTTCAAATGTGTGGATATTCCTTCCTTCCCAATATAAATAAGTTATAACAACGCTATTAAATCTCAATAAAAATGCTAATTGTAAAGACACCTTGTTAAAATTTATCTGGATAAAATGTCAAGAATTTTGATCAGTGTCCTGTTAGTACAGAAACCACTTAATGATGTCTATAACAAGACTACTGTTATTTTGCTCATACTTATTAACCAAATTCTAAAGTGCAATGTGTTTGCCTTGCATCTTCTTTTTATGCCTGATAGTAGCCATACATATTACTAACCAGTTCCTTTTTACTGTATTATTTTTAAGAACTTCCTGATTCAGATGTGAAGTATTATTAGGACAAGGGTGGCAGGTTTTGTCTGGCCAAGTTATTTTCTTGCTATTTTTAGAAACAAATATGCTTGTATTGTGCACCATAGATTGGCACTTAGATGAGGTTGGGGTATGCAGCTAATCAATCATATCTAGATAATAGAAATCAGTGATATTGCTTTGCAAGGTTTACCCTCTTTGATTTATGCTAGCGGGTAGCTTTTTTTATGGGACCTTTAGAATATTTGTGACTGAATAATGTTTTTATGACTGAGCCACAAAGACAAAGCCATTATTTCTTTTAAAGCCGTCAATCAACAGTTTGATTAAATTTGTACATATTTCGAGTGTGTTCAGGCTGGATGCCATCAAACAGAGTAAGTGCAATGAACAAAAGATGCTTTTAAAGCAATAGTGATACTGGACCTGAATTGCTATTGACCATCACCTTGTAGAACCATTTACAACAGGGGGATGTAAAATACAATCAAGTCAAAATGGTAGCATTTAACAGACAGTCTGTACTAATTTTGCTTGAAAAAAATCTGCATAAAGTTCAGGACAGTGGAGATTCAAGCTGCTGTCCTTTAAGCATCAAGCAATATTCACCTAAGATATTTCAATTAATTTTTAGCCTGCTTCATTAGTTCTGAAGTGCTTAAAATCTTTACTATAACTCAGTTTCAATGAAAATGTAGTAAAAAGGAATGCACACCCACACTGGTATACTGACACTTGGCTATCTTCATACATTGGTATTCTAGCTTGTAAGCTTGGGCAGCCCCCACCGGGAGGTTGGTGAGAAGGCAGAGCCAGGCTCTTGCTGAGGTGCACAGCAGGAACCCAAGAGGCAATGGTCATAAAGTGAAACAGGGGAAGTTCAGACTGGATATAAGGTAAGGGAGAAATTCACTATGAGGGTAATGAAGCAATGGAGCAGGTTTATGGGGGAGGCTGTGCAATCTCCATTCTGGGAGGTTTTCAAGACCCAGATGAAAAAAGCCCTGAGCAACCTGGTCTGGATTCACTACTAAGCCTGCTTTGAGCAGGATGCTGGACTAGAGACCTCCTGAGATCCCTTCCAACCTGACAGATTCTGCAACTTTGTTTCCTTTACAAGAATAGGTGTTGAGTATGTCCTGGTAAATATGACCGAGATTTTCAGAACTGTCCAGGGAATCTGGTTCCCCAGAGGACTTTTCAGATGCATGCAGAAGAGTTTGGAGCCTTACTGCTTTCAGAGGCAACTAGATACCTAGAGCTGTGTCCTGGAAAATCTGTTTTTACCACTAGTGTCATTTGTCTGAAGGCTTTTAGTTATTTTAGCAAATGCATAAGAACACCCCTGGAGCAGGTACTCTGCCATTTGATGGCAGTGTAGAACATAAAGCAACTAACAGGCCAGTTGCAGTAAGAGTTGGCCAGACCTGTAGAAAATTAGACTTTTGGGTGAGTGATTAGTGCATGATGCGTGTGGGCCTGGGGAAGATGTGCTCAAGTTCCCTTTAACTAGAGTTTGGACTGATGAGACTTGACTACACTGATAAGATAAAAATGAGACATTACAACTGAAGCAATGGAGGCTCTTTAGCCTGTAGCTTACAGTCAAAATTAAGTAAATGCCATTTTAACTATATCCTTGAGGAAAACTGCAGTGTAAAGTGAAGAGAACTACATGTTCTTCAATGCTATGCGGAGGAGGCATCATAATGAAAAAATTTATCTAACTGTTTGTAAACTAGTGTTTTGTCTGGAATCTGCCGGTGGACAAGCTATGCTGATGCCCTTCTGTTGTTTGGATTGGTCACTCTGGTCCTCTGTACTATTGCTTGATTCAGCTCCAAAGCATCCTTCCTAACCAAGACATTTTTAGTTAAAAGCTGATATAATTCTGATATTTTGGTAAAAAAGGCTGATAATGTTCAGTAAAATAAATTTCAGCCTTACTGTGCTTGGCTTTACACAAGTCTGATTACAAAACATTTGCAGCAGAGCATGGCCAGGCAGGGCAGTGGAAAGGAACAGCATCCTAATTCCCTGAAGAAGAGTCTATATCAGTAATGCTGCATACTTCCTTTTTAAAACCATTGCATTTTAACACATGAATTAGTATTTCCTCCTGCTGTCTCAAATTGCATATTCCTGTGTTCAGGACTCTCAAGTCCTAGAGCCACATTGGGGAAGAGCCTTCTAAAAAAGATAGTCTTGTATTGTAAAAATGTGATTTGTTCTAATTTCTATTTTCCTCTCACTTGTTGTTATGCTACATGGAAGGGAGATTATACAGAAAGTAACAAGACGAGTGTTATTTTAGGGTTATGGAAATAAATGTAATAATTAATCTGAAATAAAAGATTGCAAAGAAACAATATCACAATATAGCAAAGAACAATGCTGACAGTCCTACTGGAACTGGATCTCAGCAGCTCTGCTCTGAGATGTGACACATGTATAGTGATAATCAGAAAGGTGTGGAGAGACTTACTATAGGAGCGACCAGTATGATGAGATGTGCCTGTGCAAGACTGCAGCAAAATTTTAATAGGAAGAGCACGGGGAACTAGAGAAAGCAGTTCTAAAAGCTAGAAATACTATTACAGTTTAACTTGCCCCAAGCCCCTCAAGGCAGCTTTTAAGGAGCAATAATAAATATAATAGATATGAAGACCATTACCAAAAATGCAAGTAGTAGAATACCAGCTTGTATTAATGTGATACTTGTCACTATAGAGGGCTCATGATAAAGCAGTATACTAACTTTGGAAGAGGGTATGGATCCACCTTTAATGTGTTGCCTCATTACAATGATTAATAATCAATGCCTTGTGACGTACCTAGTACCCCTAAATGGTGTCTAATTTTCAGTGGAGCTAAGTGCTACTATCTCTTCACCGAAGGTTGCATATGGTGGGCAACATATGGTGAGAACGGATGCTCAGTAATTTGAAAATCATGTGTAGGGCTCAGCAATACCTAAAATTTGCCAAAGGCGATGTGCTGGAATATCTAATATCCTAGAACATTTTTATCTTTGTTGAATCCTTCTCATGCCTGTCTTTCATGTACCCTTTCAGGAGATTTTTAGCACTCTTATTGCAGAATAAGTATGTACATATAAAGTGATGTCCCCAAATGGTTACTGTAGTACACTTTCAAGAGGCAAACCGCAGGTGTCTAGTTTAGGGATCAGTTCTTCAAGAACGGGTATGTTTCAAACTTCCCCTCCTAGCTTGCAGAATTCTTGCTGAAGCCCAGCTTTCATTATTTTCCACATCACTATGTCATCTTGCATGTCTCTAGCTATAAATGCTGCTAATTCATGGGTTTTCTTCAGTGAAAGTGTATTGTTTCTGGATTACTTTGGGTGCCATGGCACATCAGCTGCAAGAGGATACAACCAGAAGCACCTGGGTGACCATCTGTAGTTTTCCAGCTTAATGCATTAATTGTGGACAACATCACAGAGCATACACAGATGAGTGTGATGGGCTGGGAAAACCAAATGAGCAGCAAATGTGTCTCAAAACTTAAGCCCTCACTGAGCTCATGCAGGGCTTACCACTTTCAAAAATATCAACAGGGATTGCTTGGCATCCTAAAATATACTTTCCACCTAGTTTATTACTGTGATCCCTTTAACCGAGTCCTGCGCTTTTTTGCCAAGCTGGCTTTATAGGCCAGTTAGTACAACAGTGAGGCAAATAATGTCAAAGGGCCTGGCAGCAGTTCATTAAACAGTTCTGTTCTTGATCTTTTATTACATTTTTTGTGTTTAAATAATCTCCTTCTCTCTTGATATGTGTGTGTTAGAGTGCACAAATAATATCCCTATAACCTTTTCTAGATTTTTGTCTCGGAGGTTTCTGTGCAGTCAGTGTTAATTTACATTGTAGTAGGTATTCTTTAGAAGTTGTTAGTGTGCTACAGGTAACGTATGTCTCTGAGCCCAACAGTGGACCCTGTGATTGTGGTCTCAAACCACCCTTGAACTCTATGAGCAAAGAGAAGAGAAAAGGTTTCCATGGCAAATAGCTTGCTGTAATGCTTCTCTCCTACTTTGCAGAAAACACTTTTTGGCTGGCCTGCAGCAGGAGCAGGGGTAGAACTAACTTTTCATGACTAACTCATCTGAATGAATTATTAACTAAATTAGCTAGAACCATTTACAACTTAACACCATTACACATACCTAAGGAGCAAATATTCCTCGGAGTAAGAGACGTTAAAGCAGACTTCTGCAAAACTTCTAATTCTCTTGTCGCTGGTGGACTGACACTAGAGCTAATGTGATGACATTGTCTTTGGGTACTTCTTTTATATCTTCAAAAGAGAAGTGAAGTGGGGTACAACTGCTGCCAAATGTTCTGTTATCCTTTTTCACAGGCTTGTGGGTGCCAAGTATCTCATTACTGCAGTGACAGGGAGCCGAGCATCCTTAGGTGCCATACTTTGTTGCACAAAGGACTTGACTCTGTAGGACCACTGGGTTTCCATATGAACTATAGAATCATGAACAAAACGAAACAAAGCAAAAACCTGGGTTATGTCATTTGTGTCAACAAGAAAAGAATGAAACCTGGATAGGTGAGTAAAAGTAATCTAGACATTTTGTTTCTTTCAGTGAGCAAGGAAGCTCTCTCTCTCTCTTTCTCTCTCTGTTGCAGAAGCGAATGATGATAGGGACAACATTGTCCTCATAGTTAGTAACAATCAAGAATGTGAAAGGAGAATTAATTTAAAACATTTGCTAAATTATTTTTAAAAGCAAATGTATGCAACTTCCCCAGTGCCTATAAAAATCGCATTGGTCTTGAATGGTTGCTTACCACTCTGGGTAGCTATAATAGGTAAAATAGTCTTTACTGAGCAGAAAAACACTTTCAACTTTAAAAAGCAGTAGATTATCATGACAAAGCACATAGATATATCAGTCAAGCTTAAAGCTGGGTTAAGACAAATCTCTGAAAATCCTGAATAACTGTAGCTTTTGACTGTAAATCTATGCTTTTTTAGCAACTGCCATTTATTCCAAGTCATGATAAAATATTTTTCATGGCTGAATTAAATTAGATAGAAAAATAGAAACTTTGCTTGACTAATATTTGTACTCAGAGTCAAGTATAATATCAATAGCTGTTTTACTGACTCCCTGAATTACTGTGGTTTCTAGGTCATGTCACATACTGTTGTAATAAGGTGTGAAGTGTTTCAATGACTTGCTTAAGATAGTACAGTAATCCTATGGCAGAGCCCAAAATAAAACTCAAGTGTGGCTCCTGATCCAGTGACCTAGTCCTGGAAACATGGCTGCTGTAGTCTCACTGAGCAAGCAGAAAGCCTTGGTAAAGCATGGAAGATAAGCAATCTTATGACAGAGTATTTACAAACCAAAAAACAAAACCAGAAAGTGGCACTGCCAGGCAAGAAGTCTCCTATTTTCCTTCTTAGCCCCAGTTCCAACTCCATTTTGATACGTCTGGTTTTATGACTGTGCTAATAATCAGCCCACTCTGGACATTTGTGGAAGAAAGTTTATTTCAGACTGGGGAACTCTTCTGTATCCAGAGCAATTTACTACAGAGAAGAAATGTCAACGGAGATGAAAGTCGACTAATCTCCTGGCAGGCAGTCGATAATGAACCTTTGAACCAAAATGGAAATGGTAGTAATGACTTGGCTAACCCTGGTGTGGGACCTGAGCTCTCATCGATTTGGAGAAGTTCTTCAGCCTTTTTGGTAATGGATCATTTTAGAAGTAATCAAGCCTATAGTATTATTGTTGACTAATTGTCAAAAATAACTCATGTCACAAGTTACTAGGGGAGAGGAAAACTGGAAAATTAGTTTTGGTGTGTGTGTGTGTGCATATCAACACATACAGAATATCTGAAACAATTTTATCTTAATGATATGAGGAGCTACATTAATTAGAGGACTTTGTGAAGGAAAAGTCTGCAGAGTGCTACTGCTAGGAAAAGGAGTGAGGACAGAGCATCCTAGACACTCTCTTGTCACAGAGCAGTGCGCTTTCATGCACAGTATGTCCAAGTCAGCTTGAAAGAGACAGATCTGAGAGTATGCACATGTGCATGAGGTTAGATGCCAGCTGCATACCAGGCACTTAAGACAAAAAGAAAACTCCTGACTCAGACAATGCTTTTAAAGCTACTGAGATAACAAACTGAAATTCCTAAAATGCAGGATGTCCTGCTGTAAGAAGGGCCATTAAGAAGAAGGTGGCAGGAAGCTGGACAATCCCGAAGAGAACCATTCACACAAAACCCCTTATTTTCAAGACCAAATCCAAAAAACAAATATGCAAGTAAATTTATACAAAAGAAATTATTGCAGCCTATGAACTCTATGCCACCTGCTATTTTAAAGGGGATATGGCCAGTGCTGGTAGTTTCAACAAAGGAGCTGGATTTGCTTTAGATATCTGATAAGTCTTCGTAAAATGAAGGTATGTGATTTATCTCCCCAAGCTAATAGAAAAAATAGTAGTTCTTATCTAGGCCGGATATAATCCATAAATATGCAATAACATTTAGATATACAAAGCAGTCTCTAAAGAAGCCTAAGGCCTGCTCCTACTCCCTTTTTAACTCACCAAGAAAATCTCTGAAATGTGTTTTAGGTAAAATTTTAACTTGGAATTCTGTTTTTGCTTATTATTAAGCTGTTCGCTTAATCCTTGCTTCATTCTTCTAGTCCTCTTCTTACAACCATGGAAATTTGTAAAGAGATAACTTTATTAACATGATTTTGTGCTATTAGATCAACAGATAAGCTAATTAAAGCCTAACACTAATTAAAACTAATTAAAACACTAAACCAAAATGCTTAACAGAATTTGCTGTATACATGTATATATTCAGAAATACTATTAAAGTGTGTTTGTATTATGTGTATATATATATAAAGTCCAGTATTGCTGTGTACACTCATATATGTGCAGAGTCCACACACTACATCCACTTATTCTTGTTAGTGGTCTCCTTTGCTGGGGTTAAAAAAACAGTTTTGGAAACACTTAAAGGGTCCATCCAATAAAATGGGACTGCTTCATTTAGTCAGGCTTGAGATTTTTGCAAGAAATAGCGCAGGATAACACATATACTGGACAGCAGAAACAATGACAGAGAACTGCAGTATAATTTGGAACACAAAAAATTTTTTTCTTCTTAATGAATTAAGATACATAGGAAAATGTGGCAGAATATTTCTTTGGGTTTCTGCATTCTTCTAATATTCATATATATGAAGAGTTCCCCCCCACCCCACTATGCTTGTAATAATGTTGGAGAAATAATGTGTAATGTAGATTTTTCCTGCCAGATGAAGAGAGTATAATACTATGGAAAAATATTAATCTGAAGAAAAAAATCCTGGAACATTCTCACTGGCGTCCATGCAATGTAGTTCTCAAATATCAAATGAATGTACAAGACAATTAGCTCAGGCTTTGCCTTGGAGGAGCACAGAGTGGGATGCCAAAGTTCCTATCCTATGATGCAATAAATTCTATTTTGTTAGCAGAACTTCAGGTTTTAGTTAGAAACAACTCAAACCTGCAATGTGTGCTTTATTCTTTTTGTGACGTGACTCAATGCTTCCTGATGGAGTAACTGACATAACTCTTCACAGGCATTCCTTACAAGAGAATGGTTAGCAAAAAACAACTGGAAATTCAAATGCTTTGTTACGTGTAGTTAAGAAGATGGATTTATATTAGCAAGAAAATATTTCAAACTATCCTATTGCTGGTTACATTTTTTCCTATTTATTCTACACATACGGAAAAGTAATATAATCTGTGGAACATCAATCATCCAGTAGGCCCCATTTCCTCTGCAAATGCTACTGTTTTTTTAGATTTTCCATGCAACTGCTCTTTGGTGAGCATATAATAATGTTTAATGCATTTGCTCATTAAGTGAAACACAGGAATAATTTTGCAGTTGTGTTCTTTCAACATATGGAATATTCTACCACATATTCTATGGACATATCTGTCATATGGGGGGGCAGTTGCAGATAAATGTTTCGGTGGATTAGGAGACTTGTCCTAATCATGTCAAATGCCGATCTATATATTAGGGGCAAAACAAAGTGGGCACTTTTTTAAGAGTTTGTGTCAGTCTGAGGCATCATTAAATATTCATAATTAGGCCTTATGAAAGATAGGCCCAGCAAAACCTTGATGCTATGTACATCTTAGCTGAGCCCTTAGCAGAATCTGTATCATGCATCAGCTCTGGTCTATCAAATGGTTTGCTAAAGATCACGTTTTTTCTAATTGATTCTCATTTCAGAAACATGCAAAGTTAGCATGTTTTCAGTGTAGAAACAGAATAACCATGCACATTTCCTTGATTTTCTTTGATAGATGCACTGTAGATGAGAAAAAACCCACAGAACTCAACTTTATTTATGCTCCGTCAGCTCTTACTTGAAAATGTGTTTACATACTGTATTCCAGGAGAAGTTACATCTCTGTCATTTTAACACAGTCCTTTTCATAACATTTGAAAGTCTCCACATCAGCTGAGGTAGGAATTTTTGTCCATTCAACTTCACTAAAAGCATGTTTTTTCATCACCTAAAAATACCTGTTTCTCTATTTAAAAATGCATTCTACTTGGGCCATCCTGGAACCAGCCTGAATAATACCTTCCTAACAAGAAAGTCTGGCCTTAGGGCATCCACTTGCCCATGGCTTCTGTAGGGATCTTGGAATAGAGTTTCTAATCACCAAGGTTACCTTTATCAACTTCTTTTTAATGACTGATACAGTAAAATACCTACACCTGTGCTAAACTTTAAAAGTCACAAGATGGTCTAAGCACAATGAGCCTATACTTAAAATAAATTCAAAACATCATATCATGGTAACAGTTCTGTACTCTAGTTTTGGCATGACCCTTTCAGCAAGGGTTTTGTTTGCATTGCTGTCTTTATTTATGTAAAAGATTAATTATTTTTTTTGGAGCCCTCATACAAGAGGGGTTTCCTAGGTGTAGTGCTAGTATCACTAGGGATGTGCTCAGCATCCTGCTGCACTTCGTGGAAGAGTTAAGCACCTCCACCTCGGCCCAGCTGTATAGTTGTAGGTCCTGGTGCTGTCAGGACTACCTGATAGTGACATGTGGTGGAAAAGGCCTGTCTGTGCCTGCTCTGTACCCTGAGTACCCGCTTTTACCCCTGTGTGTCTGTACCCTCTGTACTCCACTTTTACATATATAAAGGAAAAAGACGACTATATATTTATATGTGCATATCTGTATCAATGTGCATTGTATAGTGGGATTAATACAGCACAGAATCAGTACTACTGGCATTCCTTCTCCAAAAGGCAGGATGTGGGTCAGACACGGGAACTACCTTGAGCAAGCTGGTTACAGGAGTTTTCCTGTATGACCAATGCTTTACCCTAGCACTGACCAACTTTTTTATTTCATTCCAGCTCAGTTTCCTTACTTTTGTGATCAGGTCAGTGTCAGGGAAGGGCGTTCAGGGATAGACTGATGTATTGCTCAGTCAGGTGTATGTTATATCTCCTAAATTTTTGAAATGCCAGGCAGACCAGCATACTTTTCTTTGTTGTCACTGATATTATGGAGAATGTGAGTTAGCTGATATGGGAACTGTGAGGCTCCATCAGAGCAGTGCTCAGTCTGGATGGATGTTCTCTCCCAGGTTGTGGCTGGCATCTGCGGCTTCCGGACAGAAACAGAAATGCCGCCCTGGTTGGGTGTGGGTTACTGCTCCGTAAGGCGAAGGTCTTTCCTGAAGGCTGTTAGAGACTTGCATATGGAGGTAGCAAAGAGGGTCATTCATACTGTCTGTCTTGTTGGGATAATCTGCTGTCTGAGGGTGTCCTACAGAAAAATAATATATTGGTATTACATGATTAGCATACGGCAGGAGAAGTATTTAGGAAGTATTTTACCACCAAAGGGCAGCTGAACATTACAAAGAGTCATTACTGAGCTCTACCAAAGGTTTTCTCAACTGAATATGAAGCCTGGGAGCATCATCAGGACTGTAATGATTTCCTCTAGTAATGCAATGCTTTGGAGGGGGGGGGAAAAGCACACAAGCTAACGGTGCTCAGGTTAGCAGCACATGGGTGTTGCTTGCTTGCAGTCCTGCCAGCTGGTCTTTGCCAGGGCTCTCACACAGCAGTGTCTGGAAAAAATGCTTGTAGGTGGACAAATCCTAGGTATTTTGAATACTGGACTATTGCCAGCTCTTTTCTGCATTTCTTTGGACAAGTTAATCAATTCATTTATTACTCCTGTTGTTTCAGTGCAAGAGTTTTGGCATAACTTCCCTCCTCACCTGTTTGTCTTCACATCTGTGGTGGCTCTGTTTGGTAGCCCAGCTGTTCAGCACGCCAGTGGGGGGGGAATACATTTTATAAACTGACCAGCAGTGCAAAACAAGAATAAAATGCGTGAAAAACTGAGCTCAGGAGAAGCCTTTTTCACTGAAATAGCAGCTCAAATTTGATAATACTGTAGAAATACATCACCGCAGCTATTCTTCCACCTTTGCTGGAAGCTTAATACCTGGGCATCAGCTTGCATGCGGCTGGGCTGTATGTCTGCAGGGGCCTTAGTGCAGTTGTGATTTGGCTTGCTTGGGAGACGCATGGCATTGCAGAGTAGGGCAGGAGATGCAAAGTTCCCACTTCTCTGCAGGAGCCAGAAGGTTTCTACCATCTTATTTTGGAGAAACCTTTTGAGGAGTAAAGCAGTTCAAGTTAAATATAGGCTTGAGGGGGATCTAACTATCTAGCTGTAATGGGAGCTTGTATTTCTCTCCTATCACACAGTTCTGTGACATTTTCAGGATTTTGTTTCTTGAAAATAAACCAATGAACCCATTTTACAACTTTGCTCTGGTTCCCAATGCATATGCAGAGGACAGAGTATTTTTTGAAGTGAAATCAGTGTGAATTTTGGCACTAAGTTTAATGATCCCTTGTTTTCATTCCAAGTTCTCATAATAGCTGTTACCTCATTGTTTTGTCTTATATTTTTTTATATGTGCTGGTGTATGTGTGTGTGCATTGATAAGTGGATGCTTGTGCTGCCACCTGCATACAATAATCAGGCTGTGCAACCTCAGGGATTAGCTCTGCTGGTGGCACTAACAGCAGCATTTAAAGCAGGGCATACGCTGAAGCATAAGGAATCACTCATGGATTAGAAAGTCAGGCTGAGGGTGAGTTGAGAAACGGAGGTAGTGCTCCCAATTTGCAATGCAGCTGAAGAGCAGCAGAGCACAGGTTTCCTGACCCCAGTCTAGCAGCACTTAGGGTGCACTGCCTCCTTCCTGCTCCTCTGCTTGGCATTGGCCTGAAGCTCCTGTGCTTTAGAGTCACCTTGGAGCAAGAAGGGAATGTTTTCTTTTAAGACAGGGAAATCAGCCTCCCTTGGATAATAAGAAGTCTCCAGCAGGTCAGGGAGCATATTAAAGCTTCAAGACTGTGTGCGAGAGAAGCAGAAGGGAGCCCGTGTCACATGAAAGACCACTGCCAGTCCCATGTGCATGATTGCTAGAGAGGGAAGAATACAATCAAAGGAGCACTGTGATGTTACTAGAAGCTATTCCCTGCAGCGTAGTACATGACTGTAAATTTGATATGACAGTTATAAGTTATCTCCTCAACAATTACACACTGTATGACTCTGAAAATGACTCTGAGCTCATCTGAAATGTCTTTATTATGAGGTATTAGAAAAAGAAAGGAAAACTGGGATGCAGAAGACAAGAAGAGCTGTGTGTGTGCTTCGCCTTCTTCTGAACTGCGCATGAAGGTGTTCCCTGAACTCACACAGGGACAGCGATGGGAGAACATAAGTGCGTTCCCCATAGGCACAGCTCCATGGCCAGGCAGGATCAGCCCTCCCTCCCACAGTCCCAAGCTCCCAGGAAGCAGCTCATGCCAAGCGGAGCAGAAGACAGTGGCAAAAGTCAGAAGCTTGCTCCTTTCTGGACTAGGCAGGTGAGTACACAGAGACTCTTCCTTTCTAAACACTATGTGCAGAGGCATTTCAGGAGTTGGCTTGCCCTTGCTCCTACGTCTCACTTTTCTGTTCTGCTCCCTGTCCCCTCTCCCATTCAGAATCTCCAGCCTCCAGCAGTTATCGCAACCTGCTGTCTCAAACTAGAGCGGTTGGTCTTTGGTCTTCAGTCTTCGGTCACAGCAGTACCTGGCAGAGCTCAGGCACACGTGCTCCCATTTGCTGCTCCTCTTGCCCTGGTCTTGCTACAGCTTTGGGCATTTGTCTTGCTTTTCTATGTAACAACAGGCAAAATTCCACATAGGGCTCCATCATAACCCTGACTTGGGCCAACACGGTCAGAGAGGACTGTGTATCTTCCCAGTGCAGCAGACAACTATCCCCAAGGGCACAAAGTGGATCCCTAGGACTGGTGTGTTTTCTCTGGTGCTGTAACTAGTGGTCACAAAATGCCAGTGGAAGTTACATAAATCAACCTTTTGGCAGACAGGCCAAATGCATACGTTTGCTGGTAGGCCCAATCATAATTGTCACTCCAGATTAAAAGGCAGGGAGAAACTCTTTCAGTGTCATTCCCCTGACAGGTAAGTCCTTTAATATTTCTTCTGGGTGAGGTCTGTTGTTCCTACTAGAGCCAATGACAGAATTCCCTTTCACTTCAGTGGGGCTAGGGAGTCACCTATTGAATGCACTTAGCTGATCTCTAGGGCCTCCTCCTTTTATAGCTGAAAAGGAGTGTAATCTCTAGCTCACCCTGGCACAACCCTTTGATTAGAGAGCTAACAAAGGCAGAGATGAAGAACTGCAAGTTTTACCTTTTCTGTTGTCTCTCAACCCATTCTGGTCAGGAAAGCAAAAAGATAAAGCTCTGCAAAACTCTCTTTCTTGGTAGATCAGAAAGGTATTTGTGAGTAGACAACTTATGCTTGGCAAATCTCCGGAGAAACACTCCTGTGAGGCCAGTGGTGAAGCTGAATTTTTGATTTCTCACCATTGTTTCTATTTTTCTTTTTCTATGTCTTTCATAGCCTTACCTACTAATGAAGATCTCTTATTCAGAATGCTTTTCTCTTTTTCTTTCATTTTCTTACTAAATCTTTTGCTATAGAGCTGTCATTAAATCAATGCACTGGAGGAAGTTTTGATTCAAATTTGGCTCAGGAAACTAGTGAAATCAGTCTAGAGTTCTTTTATTTCATCACCAAAAATCACATTTACTTGTATGAGAAAAATGATATTTGTGGTGTGCCAAGAGCTGGAGTTACTCCCAAGCAAGATGATGTCTGGGTGGTGCTCGGAGGAAAGGTAAAATAATAGCACAGCAGTGTGGAAGAATGCTGATATGCTAACAGCTGATCTAGTTTTACTGCAAATATTGTTGAGGAAATAAAAGGCATCCCAGTCTGCTTTTAATGTAAAGGAGCTAGCTGGCAGTATCTTTGCTGGCAGTTTGCCTGTTTTACCCCAAAGCTTAATTTGGCTCCATCAGAACATACTCAACACAAATAAAGATCCTAAAGAAGGAAGCTGTATACAGTACACTTAAGTTCCTTTATTCCTTAAACTTTTACCAGGGGTGATTTAGCCAGGACACATATAGTGTAACTAAACTTCCTTCTTTGGTATTGCACTTTTTTTTTTTTCTTTTCCCTTTTAAACACGTGTTTTTTCTCTCCCTCTCATACTAGCAGATGGTCTTCAGTTATATGCAGGCGCTTCTGTTCCCTGGGTTGCTATGCAACAAAATGCATCCTATCTGCATCCTTTCTGTGCTCTATCCCGTTTCCGTTCAACAACTCAAAATAACCAGCTTAGTACTTCAACATGCTACTTCCTCTTTTCTACAGAGTTGAATATCTATCAAGTATCTTCCTGGGCTTCCTATCTCTTCCTGTTACAGCCTTGAAAAAAAATGTGTTTGCCCTGAATTGATTTTCCTCATCACTTCCTATTTACATCAGTCCACTTAGTGCTAAGGCAGGCAAAACATACATAAATGAGTCACGCAGCTGCTAGCCCATTAAAAAAAAAATAGTGTCAGCCAATTGTGTGATGTTTGAAAGCAAGATTCTTCATTGTTGTCAGGTGTGGGGTTCCTGTTTGTCCTTTTTATCGTCGCTTTGTTTCCCTACTGATACCAGAAAGTTGAAAACAAACTTTTTCCTTTTTTTTGCTACTGGACTTTTAGAAAAAGAAAAATATGAATCTCCAGCTCAGCAAGGGAGAAGAAGGTGAGATAGAAACAGTAGCATGATTTGCTTTGGCTGCTGATGAGGACAAACTTTTTGCTAGGGTTCATTTTGTTTTGCTAGATATTTGCCATGTTGGTTGAAACTGTGCGAGTGCTCCTTCAGGTACTTGTTAAGATGTATGCGTTAGTGTTATTCGAAGTTGTGCAGGTTGTAAAGTGCCTGCACTGCCATTTAATGCTGATCAGAGTGAGTACAATTACTTGGTACCTTTGTTAAATTCTTTAGGTGAACTTAATTCCCGCTTTGACCTCGTGCTGGCTTTCTCCATAGCAGGGAATGTTGGCTCTGGAGAGTCTCTTCTTATCACTTATCCTACAGATAATTTAGTAGGTTAAAGGACACATCGTGATTTATTTCACCTAACTTTAGCGGTCTGAAGTTGGGCATGCAGTCTGACCTAGGCAGCGAGGCTTCCTTGCTAGTCAATGGTGAAAGAGAGGCACCTTCAGTAAATGAATTATAGCAATTCAGTCACAGAGATAGGTGGGATGAATCACTGAGACACACAACTCCTGTGTCTCCATTGGCTGTGGAAAGAGGTTAGCTGATAGCTTGGATGAAACGCCTAATTCTTGAATTGCTGAAATGAAATGAACCTGAAGAGTAATTTCCATATCTTGGTACCTCATGTAAGCACTTCTAGGTACAAATAATCCAAGCAATATTTTGGAGAGGAAATGAAAAATTATATATATATATATATATATATATATAATATTACAGATGTAAGAGTAACTACACAGGCAGTCTGGATTTCCACAATTATTGTTCAGAGGTCATTTATATAACCAAGTATTTCATTTCTTTTTGTAACCCGTTTTCAGCCTATGTAGCAAATTCCAACCTTATGCTTATGGAGCAGCAGTTTGCCTAAAACAACTGTTTTCACTGGAAATGCCCATGTTCAGATAATGACTAGGTTAAGACTGGCTGAATTTCAGTGACTGAATCTTTCTTTCCAACTTGCAGTTGAAATAAGCTTTTGATGAGAGATTATTTAGGGCAGAATTTAAGGATAATATTTATCCAGAACACTGTTTTGAACTATAAAGGACAGTTACCTACAAAGCATCAAAACAAAATTTTAACCACCTGTAAATTTCCAAAGGAATTTGACAAATTCTTTTATTATATATCATTAGTTTTCCACAGATCAGGTGAACTTGGGGAGTCTGTGCTTCCTACATGGTTACTGCTTCTTTTTTCCTACTACCCTCAATGTTTTAATTTTGCTCTTTGACATGATTGTCTTGTCCCTTGTGTTTGTGTCTGGTCTGATATCATTTATACAGTACATTTATATGTTATCGATAAAATTAATACAGAATATGCAGTCCAATGATTTCTGTTATTTAACTTCGGTGTTCTTTTAAAACAGTCCAGCCATGGTATATTTTATACAGATGTTATACAATCTCATGTGTATCAAGATTCTGTGTCTTGATGTTCAATATATTTTTTATTGTTTTCAGGTTGTAGTCTTCATTATGGTTCAGCAACAGATCAGAAAATTTTAATTTTTACAGACACTGTAAACAGAAATGTTAGCCAATACTGAAGTCAATTCTGAGGTACCAGCTTATATTTCTGCTCATTCTGAGCAGAATCTCCACAATTTAATGAAATTAATTAATTTCAGCTTGCCACAGAAATAACAGTAAATAATAAATAATGACACTATCTTTATTTACAAAGTGCTGCTTTCAAAATGAGCATACAATAAAATTAAAGCACAGTGGCCTTTTTTTTTTTTAGTTATATCTTTAGAAAAGCTTTATCTTAACACAGAAACAGGATGGTGGCCATAGTCCAGCAAGGTGTAGGAACTGCTGGATGCTATCTTAAGGGCTGTGGCTGTGGAAAGGCCACCTGGCTGTTCATGCTTTCCTCTAGCTTTAATGTCTAGGAAAATGCACATTACGGATATATGCAGTGAAGAAGAGGATGGCTATAAAGAGGCTGGCAGGGATCATCCTTTTAAATAATGATGTGAATCATTTTCTGATACCATGTGAAAGGAGAGGAATTAAATTCAAGAGGGGTGAGTGAGTTTTATCCAGCAGTGACTTTCACAGTGAAGGGGAAATCAGTTTGACCTGAGAGATGATGGAAGGATCCCTCTAGATGGGTGATGTCTCTTGACAAGGCAGGATGCAAACTGGAAGTTGGATAGTAGTCCACACAATTAAAAAAAAAAAAATCACTGCTAACCCATACTTTATTCATTTGTGCCAACTGCTCCCCCCATTTGAGTGTTTCCTCTGCTGTCCCAGGAGGTGTGTGCACGGGTACTTTGAAAACTTAGGACCCTGCAGTCAGTAGATACCAAACCGAGGACACGCAGATGTGTTGTGAGCACTATTGCTCATTTTATGTGTGTGCACTGTAACATGTACTGCTGTTTAAAGCTCAGATTAAGATTTCTGGATTCTGAGTAAGATTTTTACCTTACTTACCTTTTACTAACACAGGGTAAGTATAAATTGCAGTGTAAAGTATTCTATTTGGAGACCTTGCTGTTCTGCCTGTTGGATTTCCGTTTAATAAAACAAATGTGTATCACCATTACTACAGAATGATAGGAAATGCTAGCTGTGGCCAAGTTATTTCACAATAAAGTTTTTATTGTGAAAAAGATACTTCCTCTTAAATGAGCTCAGTGCTCATTTCTTTCAAATACCGAAATAGTATAAGATGACACATATGAAAAGGATATTCTCAAGTTTTTATTGATAATTAGAAGGCACAGAAAAAATATGTATTGGTTTATGACTCTGTAACTTATAAAAGAAAAGGAACTTGGTGCTCTGTTGGTATCTGTCTTAGAGAAGCAACCCAGAAAGAGAGGGAAAAAAATAACACAGATTAGCACCTCCTCAGTTCCCTTACAGTAATGAAAATCCATGTTTCCTGGAGTGGACAAAATTCTTGAAATGTATTGCCTTGAAATTTCCTGATGCAGATGTTTTTTATTTGAGCTTTTCAAAATTTAAGGTATCTTTCTTGAGAAGGTGTGTGGATTATTTTTTTTTAATGAGAGATTTAAACTCTCTTGAAAAATAAAATCTGTCATTCATGGAATGTCATTTCTAGCTCTTACTAGTAGCAATATGGTACTTGTAATTTATGAATTCTCATGGGTTTTTTTACAGTTAATTTTAGAAATGTCTCTAAGTTTATCAGTCTAATGTAAAGTGGGCACTTGCAGGCAAAAGAACTATTTTCTCCTGACCTGTGCTTAAAGACTAGAGTTGAAGACAGATTATCTTCTGTGTGGATCTGCATGTCTGATGCATGATGCTGGAGTTAGCAGAACAGATGAATTGTATTTTATCTTGCAAAAAGTTAAACAAAAAGATTAGGAAAAATCAGCACTGGGACAAATCTTTGTACTGTCTTCACTGGAGAATTTCTTCAGAGTGGTGGCATTGCAGAGAACAAGTATGGGGCTCCCCAGCTCAGCACTGGTACTCCTTTCTCGTGGGAATGCAGTTCATGGCTGGTTGCAAACAGGACTGGCAGGCAGGTGGGAGCTGGCGGTGCCGATGCACGAAGGAGCTGAGCGGGGAGACTGGGGTGGGCCTTGGCCACGGCACCGTATGGGCAAAGCTTTGCCCAGTGCCCACTGCCCTGTTGTAGGGATGACACTGAGGTGGCAACATCGGGATGGTCCCTGCTGAGGAAGGGGAGGAGAAGCGGAAGGACAAGGGACAATTTGATGGTCTGAAACTGAGACTCTTCCTCCTGAGTCCACTGTACAAGGATGCAAGAGGCAGAGAGATAAGGCACCGGGAACTTGTAATCTGTTGAAGCATGTTCAACATCCCTTTATATTTAGGTTATTTTGTATTATTACATAAAATATACAGCCTCAACATGACAGATGCATTGAAATTCAGGCTAGCATCCAAGAAGGAACAGGTAATTCTGGAAGAAATTGCCATTCACTACAATGTTAAAAAAAAAAAAAAAAAAAAAAAAAGCAGCAGGACTAATCCCTGGGGACTGGAGAGGCCAGTCAGCGGGAAGTCAGGGTGGAGAGCAGAAGTGCAAAGCCCCAGCTCACCTAACAAGAGATGAAATGATGTCCAGTCATTGCTCTAATAAGCAATTTGCATTAATCTTTTTCTGGTGGACTCAGTAGTATGTGTCCATGGAGGGATGTTCTTTCCCAAGCATTGATTGCCATCATACATATGAGTTATTTTCAATATATTTCTGATCATTTTCATAGTAACAAAGAAAGGTTTGCAAGAGTAATATTGTGCAACCAGATTTTAATACAAATGTCAATTATATTGAAATGTTCCAACAGCAACTCTATCTTTATTATTGACACAGTAATAGAAAACAGGCAAGCACAGTAATTAGCAAAGTAATCAATTTCTGTGTTTTGCAGATCTTCTGCAAGGAAAAACAGTCTTCTCTTCCCATTACATGGTTACTTTGCTTGAGAAATGAACTATTTTATCTCTCCTTGCTTCTGTATGTAGCCCAGTCATTAGTACCCATTTAAGAAAGTCTGTCTGGGAATTCATACCAACTTTACTATATGGTTGTATGAAAATCAATAATATATCAATATACAACACTTGTCATATCTAGGGGAACTGTGAACAATACTGATAAGGAGATGCCAAGTTCTAGCATGCTCTACCTGCATTTGTATTTGAAATTCATGCCAAGAGTGAACCCCATGTTAAAAAAAAAAATCCACCCCACGTGGATTACTTTCACTCCCCTCGTTGCCCCTGGGAAGACGGGGACTGACGCAGCAGCGGGAGCACGCAGGCCGCGCCAAGGTGCAGGGCAGCTGCAAAAGCTCTGGGGGCCGCGTGTGCACGGTGTGTCCTTTAGTGTGCTGTCCTTACAGCAGCAGGAGTGTCCTTAAAGAAAATTACTGTGCTATTCTACCAGAGTGGTTTAAATCATCTTAAAAGTGATTTGTCCCATTGCTGAAGGAAGTTATGGTATTTTTTTAAGGAGATTCACTAATTATTTTAATTGAAGAAGCAGTGTAGTTATATAAGTATACTACCTCTGAGTGCAAAGTGGTCTTTTTCAGTATGATATGTTTAAAAATATTTCTAATCCAAACTCTGTAGAAGGCACTCACAAGGGACAAATAACTTAATATTGACATAGACTTAAATATATTGAAAAGACATAAATCAGAATAATGAGATTCATAAATCTGTTAATATTAATAGGAAAGCCTTTTGGGAAATGTGGTGTAAAATCAAAGAAAAAGATGAACTTGAGATGTAAGTGATGACTCCAGTTAAATGAATAAAAAATTGGATATTTTGTTTCAGTGCCTTCTCAAGTCAGAGAAAACTATTACATCCTTTTGAAATTGTGCTTGTGTCTTTTGCACTGTCTCAAACAGAAAGAACACAAAAATATTAGGAAAAATGAATCAAAGGCATCCCTTGAAGCCTGCTAATATGGTTAAAAAAAAAAAAAAGAACTATTTGTTTTTCGCATCATGGAATGAGGAAAGCACCATGAAGCCTTTCTTTCAAAAATTCTCTCTAAAATCAATAGACTAATTCTACACTGAATTTCAAGGCTATAAAACTTTATTAGCAAGAAGGATATGTATATTGTTATTCATTTGTTCACACTGCAATGGTTAAGGTCTGTCAGCATTTCCTTTAAAAACTCCTATAATTTTACAGGGAAGTGAGAGGCAAAATAGTGCAGAAGCTTTTATGTTTTCTAATTATATTACAGAATCTTCAATAAATGACTCAAAATTCTGTTTAATGCAGATTTGCAGAAAATCACTGGGTTTTTTTTTTGAGCAATCATAAAGTTGAAAGTGTTTGAAAGGATTCTCAGATTCTCCATGTCTTAGCTGAACTGTGTGTTTACATAACAGTGAAAATCAGACCATGATCTACTATTTCCCCCATTTCTTCTCGAAAGTCCCCTTAAAGATAATTCTCATTCATGTGTAACTGACTCCTGTATATCGGCAGCATTTTCAAATCTCCAATCAATATCCTGGATGTTTTCAGCTAAATTAATTAGTCTCACTGAGGGGTTACTTTGCTAGGTTGGAAAAAACTCTTTGCCTCAGTTGGTATTGACTGTATAGTCAACTGGATAGACACAATGTTTACCCTCCTAAGAGGTCAATTTAAGTGCTCCGGGCAATACAGTGGGTGTAACGACACCCTTTCTGCTGTTTCATTTGCAAGCACTGACTACACACAGTCTTTTGGTTCAGTACAATTGTTTCAGGCTATTACTACACTACCTGTTCTTGCTCACACTTACCCTTGATTCTGATCTAATTCTTAAATCAGTCATTTTCTGGTTAGGGATGGTTTCTTCCCTAGCAGCAGCCTATCAAAAAAAATCTCTATTGATTTCTGTGGAAGCAGAGGGACTTTATAAAAGGGGAACCTCTGTGATAAAATAATAGATTTCAAAAGTATTCAAATTATAAAATCTTACTAAATGCATTATGAAGTCATTTTGACTATAAACCACACGCTCAGTAATACAAGATACATTACATATGTTTTTTCACAACCGTAATGCCACATTTATAGCATTCTGCCATGTAAGAGTGATGTTGTGTCTGGTAGGCAGGCAGGAGCTGCAGCTTACGATTGTACATGAGGTGCTTCTGCAGGAACCTGCTTCATCTGCTATGTAACGTCTAGACATCCATCTTTTAAAGCTACAGGAAAAGGACATTTGTAAGAAAGACATTTATGCTGTGTTTAGAGTGAGGTGGAATTTTCTCAGTAATTAATGAGTTCATTTGTTTCACATAGTATGACAGTTTCAAGGCTTCCACAGAGTTTGCAATATAGTTGCAACACCTCTCTCCCAGAGTTGCAGGGCCTTCTCCCATGCCCAATTGCTGAGAAACATGTTTGGAAATTGGAAAAATTTCATTTTGATATTTCATAATGAATTTTTTTTTCCTTTAAGTCCCTCCTCCCTCCCCCAACATTTTGGCCTTAAAAAAGAAAAATGTATTTTTACAGTAAGTGTAAGTGATCTGAAAATGAAACAAAGTATGTCGGGCTGCCTGGGACTGGATTTTAACCACCAATCTGAAAAGTCTATCATTTGTTACATTAGCAGGTCATCAGGAAGTTAAAACCAGTGGCCAAATCCTCACCTTATCTAAAATGTCTCAGCTCAGTTGAAGTGTCACTTCCCAAGAGATAGCCTGACCTGCAGGAAGGAGCACAGAAACATTTCTGTCTTTCTCTCTGATTCAGTGAATATTTAAATATTTTGTATCTTCGAGGAGATGGAGCGACTTTCCCTTCAGCTGAGTGTCTCGAGCACTCGCCTCGCAGCAGGGAGACGAGGACAGAGGCCCCCGAGTGGAAGCAGATTTCGAGCCCCCTCCGCTTCCCGCTCTGCGGAGACGCTGCCTCGCCTCCAGGCTCCTCCTGCCTCCTTCTCAGCTCTCTTAGCTTACAGATGAAATTATTTGCAAATCTGGAAATAAATGAACAGGTTTGCACTGAAAACTGCATTTGATGAATGAAATACTTGCTGAAAAATTTGCCCAACCCAGTATGCATAGTGTTATGGGTTTTAATAAATTCTCTCTGGGAAGTTTATCAGATAATTTTCTTGTCCATAAAATTAGGAGCCCAGAGCTTGTTCTGCATCAGCTTCCTGCCTGCCTATTAAAAGTGGGAAGTGCTGTTGGGCTTTCCTTCCTATGACAGCTTGGCCATAACTCTTTAATCAGTTTTCCATAGCTGAAAAGTGTTGTTGGTTTTGTTTATTACTGTGAGCTGCAAGTCTGTGTGTTCTCTTCTTGGTATCCCCAACATGAATTGTGGTTTATAAACATCCTGTTGGTATTGATGGAATAACTGGGACTTAATAAGACTTTGATCTTTTGTAGCAACTCATATGTACTAAAGCACAATGTTGGTAGAGCCTTCAAAGTACTAACATAAAAAAATAATTCTCCATGATTGAGAGATGTACATTGCACATTAGTTCATGTGCAATGTTGTCTGAGAACAGCTCTTAAAAAATCTTGACAAATTTTAAAGTTTCAGAATAAAACTTTAAAATAAATTAAACAAAACAATCCTGATCAGGGGAATTAAACAACTGATTTGAGAATTATTTCTATTTTATAACAATATAGTCTGGTATTTCTTTTTAAGGCTATCAGAAGGGTTTCCTGAAATGCAAAAAAAAATTTTTTTCTTGTCTTTATTCTGCTAAATTTATTTTATTTAGACACTTACACTGACATCAGTTATAGACACGATTATAGACATACGGCTGTAATGTAGCAAAACCCCATTTCTTTTGTGCCTAAAGACTGCAAAGATTGCTTCAAGTAAAAATAGATTTTTCAGCTTGGCATAATTTATGAAGCAAGCATTCTGAAAATAGATCATTCATAAAACACTCAACAAATATGAAACAATTTTTAAAAGCATCTTTAACAAGAGAATTTTTTTTTGCAAACTAAACACTCCTTTAAAGATGACCCTGTGGACTACAATAGATGGGACAAACAGTGAGAAACAAGTTTCATATTGCTTTTGAATAACATCTAAAGCTTCATGGTGGCCCCTTTGATGTCACCCCAAGGGGACTGACCACCTGTGTTGCTTTGTGAAGTGATGATTTGTTAATCAGGAAAACAAGAAATACAATATGGCCTCAAGTAAACCTTTAAGTAATCTTAGATGAAATTTAGATTTCTTTTGTTATCCTTACACTATTCTTTACATAAGATAAACCATTTCACCAACATAATTAACTGCCTAATTCTGAGTTTTTGTATCCAGTCTTCCAAAAAGATAATTCTTGCATGCATATTTTCTTAGTTTCCATCTACTGCCTAGATAAGACTGCATAAAACAGGTTAGACTTTCAGAAGGGACAATCAATTCATATGGTTGGTTCCTACCTATTGCTTTACAGATGTTAAGTTCACTCAGAGTTTTTTTTTCACTTCACAAGTCATTATGCACCACAGCTTACTGGTGTCCTGATTTTTTTACCTGAAGGTAAACAAATGAACAAACCATTATTATTTTACAGTCATTTCAAGAAGACAAGGTGAAGTAAACTGCACTTTTATAGCATAATAAACGCTGATCTCCGCATTCTTTCTTATCTCCATCGCTTTGAATACTGATCAATGAGGCAATGACACATATTTTTCAATTGTTATAATGGCTGTAAATCAAACATGCTAACAATAGTCCAAAGTGGCAGCAAATACCTCCCTCCTTATAATTTCTTGAATGTTAAAACCAATATCCATTTCTTCAGCGAGGAAGTTAATGTCAAGAAAGTAGCTCGAAGCTTGAATCTGAATAATTAAATTCTGCATTTGTGGGTGTCCTACAGTTTAGGATGTTTCCTATAATCATTGTGTCCTTTTCAGAGGGCGATTGCAGAAGGAAAAATGAGGGAGTATCCTAGGGGAGCCTATAAAAATGTATGAACGACGTTCTTTTAGCCTCAGCCACATTCTTCCTCTACTGAGAGCTCCAAACCATCATTAGCATCAGGTTTTCTAAAACAGTGAAATTTTAGCTTAATTTTTATGTTTTTCTAGAGCAGGTATCTGAAGGAAAACCCATCATCCTTTACATAAAATTATCATTAGAGAGAAAAGTTTCTAGAAAGTTCTTAAAGTAAGGATATTCTTAGGTGACGAGCTGAGTGACTGCGAAATGTCAGCTTTGTTCACAGCGCACAAAAGGGCACAGAGCTGGGTTCAAGGCTCGTTACATGGGTGCAAAGGAGATTTAAGTCCATGAAGTTATACCAGTTTGAGCGGTATGGGGAAGGTATCAGGGTCCACTGACCTAATCTGATGGCACTACATAGAGGCACTACAGTGACTTTAACTTTAAAATGATTTTCAGTTTCTCCACACTCTTCAGGACCTGCCCTCAAGTCACGATTTTGGGATGCAGCTCATTAAGTCACAAGACCAAGAACTCAGGCTGAACTTCTGCTGAAAGATGAAGGTCTTCAGAGAGAAGAGTCCTCTCCTCCGCAGAATCCTTGTCCACCTCTGGAGCAATGTCCCACCTAGTCACTGGGTAAGGTAGGAAAAATAAAAAGGTCACGTCGTTACTGACAGCATACAAATGCATAAGCACAAAAGGGGGAGTATAATTAAACCGCATGGGCAAACACCTCTTGTTTCTTCATGCTGGAAGCTTTATTTGTAAAGTTCGTTTCTGTTTCAAAGCATGCTTTTGTGATACAATTTCATGTTAAGTATCTTCTTATAGTTACCCAGAAAAATGTGTTCTACCTAAATGCTAATGCAAGCTCACAAATTCCACTTTGATTCAATTCTGTTTAGTATTTTGAAATATATCCTCTTTTCAAGTGAAGTGTTGCCTTTTTTGCCTTGCTTACTTTAAATCCACCATTGGGATTAATTTGGTTATTTACTCTCAATAATGGAAATAAGTCAAAGGGGAAATGTTTTTCACACTAAACAGGCACCATGTTCTTCTGGTATGAGCGTTCCTTTCCTTTGTTTTTGAAACAATCTTTTGATTTCCTAGGCTTTCCTTTCATGACATTTAGGAGAAAAGGAAACTGCTGTTGAATACGGGATGCCTGGGATTTCTGTTTTACATTAGGCTTTTTAAATATTTGAACTCTGCTTCAGGACGGAACAAATTAGAGTTGAAACTGCAGGGTGGGTAAGTAGTTTCAAGGTTTCTTTATGTAATTTTCAGAGGTCTATATTTACTCTGCTCCATTTTATATGCGAAGTACCCTTTCTGCACACTCTGAACAGTCTTTTTATTGGTACCACCAGGCTTCCAATTAATAGTTACCTTCACAGCAGCTGTTAATCTTCTTCATGACTAAGTCTTTCAAAAAGATTTCTTTTACATACTTCTGCCTGCTTTTGAGTTGGACTCCATCAGTCTTTGAAAGTCATATGAAAAGTTCCCTCATGCACCATCTCATTTTTGTTTATTCCCTCTGCATATCTCCAAATACAGTTTTTATGTCTTGATTTCAGCTTAAAAGAACCTTAAAACAACATGTTTTCTTCTCATTAGTAAGGAGCAGGTAGATCTGGACATTGCAATTTTCTGTCAGTGGGATGTGCACAGTGCTGGCACTGCCAGCAGCACCTTCCCTGCATTCCAGCGAGGCTCCATCTAGACACAAGTGCACAGTTCCTGTGCTTGCGACAAGCTGCTGTACAGTCTCCTTGCTATTGTATGCGGCATACTAGCTGTCTGGTAGAAACTTCAGAGATTCCCTTACCTGTTCAGGAGAAAGGCAACTGAGATGAAACTCATTGCCTAAGATGATTTATATACAGCAGCAGTTTGGTAGTCTTATATACAGTAAGCAATAAAACTAGTTAAAAGATCATTACATAACTCCCCTGAAGTTGTAACAATACAATAAAAATCTAACCAGCACAGAACACCTTGCATCACAGGGCCTCTAATCACTCTTTGCCTGGACTGCATTCAGACCAGCGACCATAAATCTACCAGCTATCCAGTTTCCAACAACGTATTTCCTCCTTTGCTTTGAGTTCTTGGGCCACCATGGAGAGAGAGCCAAATCTTGCAGTACTCACCATGGTGTGCCAAGCAACTGTTCAAAGCTAGAGAAATTGCTTTGAACAAGGCAGAAAGAAGTTCTGATTTTAAACCTCCATATTAAAGTGGTAATGAACTGCATTTTTGTACATAGCTTTGAAAATCCCCACTGTGGAATCCTGCACTATCAAGGGTCATTTTAATAACATTGATTGTTAAAAGGCACAGCTCCCAGTGTAAAAACAGAACTCTTTGGAATTCAGGATAAAGCTGATTACAGAAGAATGTGTAAAATTGAATATTAAGGAGATTAAGAAGAACTGGGTATCAGTACTATATTCCAAAGGGACATCCATAATATGCTTACTGTCCCAATCAGTGGTACCCAAAGGCAATGTGTACCTCTGTGAGCTTACCCTACAGGCGAGGGAACTCTGAGAGTTTGGCCAAGGGTAATTATAAATATTAAAACCTTTATTATCAATGTTTGATAGAAACATAAAAAATTTATAGTTGTGTACAAGTTCTTTCTTTTGCAGAGGAGACGCATGAGATTTTATAATGCCACTGTTGAGTCATTCTTTCCTTTTTTTTTCTTTCTCAGACCAAATCTAATTATTTCTTCCCAAATTTATTTCTTTCTTTAACAGAGGTAGCCTCATCCAAAAGAAGCAAAATAGAATGAATAACTGAAGCCCTCTATACAGATAAATAGTAGAGACTGTATCAAGGTCGTTCAGATAGGCTGCTGTGCTATGTTTTGTTTCATTTTTTTAATTTCTAGTCCCCTAGCCCCTCTGCCTCCTTCTACTGTTCAGTATGTATTTGTCACAGACTCTCTCTTGTTTAGAAACAAATGCATTCAGACATCTTTGCTACTTACAAAAGCGTAGTCTCAAATTACAGCAATCATTAACATAACAGTAGCACATAAGAGTTACTCTAGCATACTGAAAAATCTGTGAAGCTTTCAATGCACTTTATAACTGTATGAGACAGAAATGAAAGGGAAATATCTGCCTAAACGTGAGTTTCCACCTCCCCATAACATACAAATGGAATTACTTTCCACATTGTTAAGAAGATTCATTAAACAGACATAGAATCTTAAGACTGAGAACCCGCTTATTTTGTAGTGAGAAGCTATATGAGACGTGGCAACATTTATATATTTAAAATATGATTATCATAATTGAAATGTAGAATTAACCAATCCTGTGCTATTTATGATAATGGAACAATAAATACAATAATCAAAAATACAAAATACAATATGTCAAGAAACTAACTTAGAAGAGGATATAGTAAACCAAAGCAAATCTTCCTTAACTGCACTTGCAGCGTTAGAGAAATTCATTTTGTAAATTTGTTGTGAAGTACAAAAGAAATTAGATAGGACATACCAGCTCACCGAATTTTATTACTGTTTTCTGCCTTCTCAGTTGGTGTCTTTTAAGTGACCACAGAGCCAGTTCCTACCAAGACCCTTTCTACTCCAGCATCACTTCCACTAAAGCCCCAATCTCAGCTGAATCTCTACATGGTACTCTAAAAGAAATAATTAATAATAATTTCTTCAGTTTGTCTTGTGCCCTGTGGAAGCCTATTAACATTATTGTTGCAGAAGCACTTAGAGAGAGAGGGTTAAAAAAAAAGGAAAATGACATCAGCTATTTAAAATACCTTCCCGGGCTTCCTGTCCTCCTGCGTAAAATCTACTACCATGCCATCATTGCTCCGATGTAGCTAGTCCAGACACACACACAGCATGCAGAAAATAAAAGGAGTTGTTTTGGCTATCAAATGAAATAAACTGTATGGCCAACCCAGTATATATAACTGTGGATTTTCATATATTTTTGATCAAAAATACACTAACCCTTCATAGATTAGACATAGCAATATGTTTATGGTGACACTGCCATTCCATTCCAGTACTAAGTCACAATGTTCAGTTCAGTTACATTGCTATCGGTTTATTTAATTTAGAACAACAACAGCCATAATAATATTAAGATAATCAAACTGTATGAATATCTGAAATTTCCTTTGTGTAAATCACTCTATTTTTGACTAGCCAAAGACTATAACACATTATGCTGCAACCTAGGACAAAGTACTATGTATTGTAAAGAGTTTCAGTAAATGTCCATGGACCCTCTTAGCTGTAAATGAATGTTTTTGAATAACACCAGTAATCTGAAGGTAATTAAAGTAGTTTATGCAAGGTGCAATAAACAGCCATTGTTGTGTCTACGGAACATTACTTTATGCTATTGTGAAGATGATGTCTTTTTAGGCTCCTAGCTGTTTTGAAAAAAAAAAATCAGAGGCCACTAGTCTGAAAGAAACAAGGACAAGATAATAACTAGAGACGCAATTAATCCCTGTGTTTTGGAATAGTACAAGTTGTTACAACAATCACAGAAAAAGCTGTACAGAGGTTATAGGAAGGCAAGTTAATGCAATGCTTAAAAAAAGAATTAAACAAAGAGTGTCAGAAAGACCTAAATTACAACAGCAAAGAAATGAAAATACAACTTAATAAGAAACAAATGTTGCATGCTGTGTATTAACTGTGGAATGCTTGCAGAAAATATGGAAAAGTCTTTGTTTACTCAACCCTGACTCATGGGCAAAGGTTTACATAAACTGGGCTTCTTTCCTGATCACAAGTATTTGGGAAATCCTGCAGGGATGGGTTGTCAATAGGGCTTCTCAGTCACTTGAAGTTAGGCACACACTTGGATTCAGTCATTTGGAGTAAAATCCCGGTCTTGTTCTTGTCAGCGAGATGCCCCCGCTGTATCCCTTGGGCCAGGATCTCCTGGCTGCACTGACTCTGGCTCAGCCTCAGCAGGAGCCTGAGGGCTGCCTGAGGTCAGCATCAGGCCCCTGGATGCAGTCCGTGCCCCGCAGGTCAGCACATGGGGTGGTGTATCCCCCCAAAACCATTTCTGGTGCTCTCCCTGCATTTAATGGCAGGAATGGGCTTTTGTCTTATGCGCGAAGAAGGAAACAGAGTAGCAATGAAAATCCTCATTAATGAATATATGGAGAAATCTTGGTTTTAGTTATGCCCTTTCAACTCCATTGAAGTCAAAACCACCTTGCCTCTTTTGCTAGGACTCCTCTAGCCTCCGTCACTTCCAGAAATCCAGGGAGCCTTTGGGAGTTTAAGTGCCAGCACCAAGAAAATGAAGGGGAAATGTAGAGGGACATCGGAGAGGGAAGCGAGAAAGCACCTGGAAAGGACCACAGCAGGTGATGTACCCCTTACTACAGTCTCTGGTAATTTAATGAAAGTAAATCAGAATAAATAAATATCTGATTCAGAATCAAGATGCAGCTCATCCAATCTTAATGGGAACTAGTTTGCTGTTGACCTACAGCATTGCCAAATTAACCTCCCTGAGGAGAAGATGAGATTATATATATATATATATATATACACACACATATACACACACACACACACACACACACATATATATACATACATATATATATATATATAGCTAGCTTTCAAAAAAAAAAGTCTTAATTCAAAGAAATGTCTAATGTTGGTAAATGTGTTCAGTAAGTACTTGATGGATTGAATTCATTCCCCTCTTTATGTGCTGACATCCTACTCACTACATAAGGAGAGTCTACAGATGTACAGAAATGCTGCACAGGATAGGATGTTTCTTTATGGCATTTCCTTGTGCTTTAAATCTCTGAACAGTTTTCTGTGTGTGTGTTTTATATTGAGTCATTAAGTACAAAAACAAACTTATTCGCAAACCAACTTTGATCTAGGTTTCCTGCGATTTATCTCTGCTGTCTATAGTATACACTGAAATCCTACCTGATTGTTATTAGCTCCCCAAATATTTATATCACTCTAGATAATCAATGCTTATCACAGTCAATACAGATGTTACAAGTTCCTCAAAGAAAGCACTGTCAGCATAATAACATTTTAATTATTGCAGCATATGTTTCTGAGTGGTTCTTTTGTTTACAGTATCAATTAAACAGAGCAACTGTATATATCTAATTAATAGATAGTGTTAAAAATACTGTACATGTAAATTACAGATTTTCCCACTAAAGATATGAGGCAATAATGCAATGTCTTGGAGGTATTAATGTTCACTTAATTAATTTAAATCATGTTGCTAGTGCTGTGTTTTCTGTTTTCATTCCCTTGCATTTGCACTCTCTACAGGATGTTTTTCATTCAGCTGCTGTGTAAAACAAATTTGCTTGTGGGGGTTTGCTGATATAAAATATCTGACTGGCACCAGTACATTACTTATTCTACATATAACTAAAAACATAAATGCAATATTTGGAGAAGAAGTAGAGATAGCAGCATCTACTGGTTAGAGAGACACAGAAGAGATGTTTTCTGTTATCAAGTATGCTGTAAGTTCATGGGGAAGTTCAGTGGCGAAGAGGCTGAGCCCTTCTGTTCCTCAGGATCCCAGTCTTATGTGGACTCTAACTCCCTGCCCCCTTTCAAAGTTCTCCAAGAGCAGTGCAATATGTTTTTTAAAGATGTTTCAGAGCAAAATGCTGTATTATTAAGATATTTTTGAGACAGCTGAAGGCATTGTCCTAATGCCCTGGACCTACAAATCTTTGGCTCTGATATATACAGATATATAGACATACATATACACACACACAGACAGACACACACATGTATATGTCTGCTCGAATTCTTGGTACTTCCAACTCATGATGCTTACAATATTCAAAGATTTTCTTGGTGCCTCCTGCACCTGAAGTCATTGGACTAGGTGAGAATTTCAGCTTCTACTCAAAACACAGGCATCCTGGAGGCTCAGAAAAACCTGGCAAATGTGAATCTTCCAGTTTGGATTCAAAATCATATAAGGCCTTTTCATCTTTACTACGAGATTATTCTACACCAAAATAAAGATAGCAGTGTTTGTTAGAGTGGCTCTTGGGAGCTAAGGAATTTTAAGGAAAAGAAAAATGTCTTCAGACCCAATAGCCTTGGAAGCAACTAATATTCCGTTATAAAGAGAACAATGCTTTGCTCCTTTGTTGCTGGTGATAATGGGAACACAGAAGTCAGAGTGGGAGGTATTGCTGGGTGTACGCCGTTAAAGGCAGTCAGAGCTCTTCTCTGCTCAGCCCTGCTTCACCAGGCAGCCTCCCAGGGGGCTACAGGACGGGGGTCCTTCGCCACTGCCCTGGGCCTCCTGCGGCGCTCGGAAATCGGCTTAGGGCTTCCCGAATCAGTGTGCTGCATCATCCATGCCCCAGCACCCTTCTGAAACGAAGGCCATTATCAGCACTTCAGGGGGCTTTTGCACAGTAGGGTTGTCTGGTGGATACAATCTGTGTTCAGTCTATGAGCATATTTTGTAAGGCCCATTGGAATGAATTTGCAAACATTTATGCAGGTCAGCAATATTGCTTGCAGTTACATTCAGTGGAACTGTCAATGAACATTAAGTTATTTGTGTATTCAGAAGAAGAAAATAAGTTGGACAGCCGCACATTTGAAAGTTTATAATTTGGCTAGATGTGTCTTCTACTGCTATTTCTTAGCAGGTTGGCCAGTTCCAAACACTCTGTATTTCTAGTTATGATATCTTTTAAAGACATGTCTCTCCTCCTAAAAAATTGTATCTTGCATACCACTTTTACTCTTGGTTACTAGAACTCATTGAAGAATTTGAATGACTTTTTTTGAATGCAACTTTTTTTCACCAGGTTTGTTTTGTCTAGTATGTGGTCAGAAATATTTTCCAGTTTGTATATGATAGTTTGACTTTCCAAATTCAAACTGATGGCTTGAGCTCACTTTAGGTGGTTTCATTAAAATCATTGACCATCACATGGCTATTTAAAGATGTAAACAGAAAATTATGCTGAGGTGAAGCTGACTTAATTCAGGACTGAATGTCAACTCTTATCCCTAGAAAATAATTTCATATATGTAGATAATTTTGGTTTTAGTGGATGAAATCTAATCCTTTTTGTGATTCATTCGATTGTTTTTATGCAACAACTCTGCTGAAGGATTCCAACAAGTGTGATACTCACCACACGAATGATTGTCCCATCCATGCACAAATTCAGGGTTAATATTCAGTGCACAGGCTTAAAATTCACTTCCCTGATGCATCAGTGGGAACCAAGCACAAGTTGTTGACCTGGAAATGTAAATACAAAAGAAAATCTGAAAAAAAAGGCCGTGTCAGTAATGCAGATTCCATCTAGAGATTAAGGAAATGGTCCTTAATCTTAAAACTAGCCCTTAGTTCTAATTCCTTAGTTCCTAATAGGAAATAGTTTTGGTTGAACATACTCTTGTTCTGCTGATTTCAATTTGACATAGACCTTCATTGTCTCTTTTGCACCCCTAAAAATAGAGAGGGGGTTTTAACACTGATAGTTAAATTCATGCTAACAATATTTATTCTATTGTGCAGAGACATGAGCTGTATTCTCAGCGGGTTGGTCTATTTATCACACTGATCTCAATGGAGAATTACATTAGGACATTCAGTGCCACTGAACTTGTATACACCAGAAAAGCATTAGATTAAAAGTTGATCCACTGTTTTCTTTCCAGCACAGATCAGTTCTCTCCAAGTAAAGTTTCAGGTCATTTCTGGGGCATCATTGAAGGTAAATGAGCACTGATTTTTATTAGCCTTTCTGGTAGATAAGAAGGTTTCAGTTTTAATGAATGCAAGATCAAATATTTGACAGAAAGTGAAAAGCAAAGACCGGAGGTATATACCATAAAGTGAAAGAGGGAGGAGAATAATGAGTTTGAAAAGTATAAAACACAGATTGTTTTAGTGGAAAAGAATGCTACAAAGGTCTCCATGTGAATCTTTGATTCCAGGAGTTTCTGCCAATTCCTTTTATTACTATTTCAAGTAACCAGGTACATATGGCATGTTTGTAAGTAAAGCAGTCAATGAAGTTAGTTACACCTCTGCATTTATTACCTTACCCCGGAGTATTATTAACTTTTACATTCCCCATAAAATATAATTTATCACTTAAATAATTTGCTTTGTGTCAGGGTTCAGTGTGCTCCAGTGCTTTCCTGCTCATTAAATGAGATATTTTTACTTAATGAGCCCAGAATGTCCTTTGCATTTAACATTAGAATTGATTTCAAACACTCCATTTTTCTAACATATTTGTGTGTAATTTCAGAATGCGGACTTCATCCCACAATTTTACACTGAAGGAAAAAGAGCTACAAAGAATAATGATCCATGAATTCTAGAGAGGGACACAGTAAGTATGGGTGAATAGTTTTTTAAAAAAACTATTATCTACCTGAAATTTAGATTCTTTGATCTAATTCGAAAGTTTGACTTATTCTTTGAGCCTGATGCTGTAGTTATTACATACATAAAGCTCCATCAGAAAAGTCTTTTTTGAAAGGACAGCACAATATTGTTTGCTGTGAAGTTAACAATATAAAAATTTATTCTGTCTTTAAATGCATGTGTGTAATATGCTGCTTCATGTAACAGGCAGATAATTTTTCAAAGGTACACAATTCACGTATAACATATGCATCCATAGGAAAAATGAATATCATACAACTACAGCAATGTACACCTAATGAGAATCTGATGAATCTCTTTGCAATTGTGAATAATTGATCACTCTGCAATTAATTAATAAAATCTGAGTAGAGAAATCCTCTGCTGTGCAGTAAATCAGTGGCTCATAACAGTCATTGAAATCAGCCAAAACCTCTGAAATATTTCAGCAATTCCAGGATAAACATTGCACCATTACACTTTAAGCAGAATTTTGCCACCAGTTAGAGCTCAAGGAGTGGGTGAGTAGCATATTATGGATTCACAACTGGGTGTTCATTTGAGGCCATTATATCAAACGTAACCATCTGCGCATCAGTCGTACACCACTAACACGCAGAGCGCAAGTCTGATCAGTCACGTGCTCACAATCCATGGCCATGAGCATGGCATGAAATGCTCAATAAAGGATGCTAAAGATGAAATTTAACCCCATAATAATATTGTAACATTGACATTTTTAATTCTAGCGAAAAATGAAGAAAAGAATAATTTAGGAAATAAGCAAAAGAGAAAACGTTGCTGTGTTTGACCGAACTGAAGAGTTTCACTTTCAGACCGGTTGCTGTCGTCACTAAACCTGGTAGGCATGCCTGTCTGCTGGTGCGGTGTCTCACCCCGTTAACAGCACGGGCCTCTCTCTTCCTGTCGGCCCACAGGCCCCGGGTCCCCGGCCGGACTAGCTTCTCGCGGGGCACTTGCAGCCCCCTCCCTCCTCAGAGCCCACCTGCCATGGTGGCCGCGCGCAGGGAGGTGCACAGCGGCGATGGCACTTCGCAGCCAGCAAAGGCGCCCCGGGCCCCCCTCTGCGGCAGGCGATTTATGCCATGGTGTAACAGCTCGGTAGCCTTGCTCAACGCGTTATGGCGTTTACCAAGGGAAACCTCAGCATTCTTATTAGACTGACAATATCCCATTAGATTAGACATAAATTATTTTTAAGAGTTTTACGTAAGGAAAGAATACTACATGACACTACATCATGCTGTAAAGGCTGAATGCTGGAGAAGGGGAAGGTTTGCTTAGCTGTGGTAACAGGATTAGCAGAGTAGTGTAATTATACATACAGGTGTAGTAAATGGTAAGTTTTTATCTTTGTCATGTGGTAAGAGAAAAACAATTGTAAAATACAGAATCAACTGTTGATTATAATTTAGTGAAGGGTGAACACACCCGGGTTACATATTAACACTTTCTCATAACTGAACAAGCTGTTAAATAACATCTCACTCCCACAGAGCCTGGGGAAGCAACGTTGTCAGGTGGGTAAAGTGTATGGAAATCTGAGTTCTTCTTTTGGTGCTGCCATCAGTGCATCATGTCCCCTGTGGAAGCCACCTTATTCTGCTTTTCCTTACTATCCTTTGTCCATTTTGTTCTTTTAAGCTGCAAATAGTTACAAGCAAGGTTGGTACATTCAGGTCTATATCCTGAATTAAGAATGCACAATTTTTAAATATTTTTCATTGTAGAATGAAAAGGAAAAGAAATCTTGTTTTTCAGCAATAAGTATTACCACAGTTTGCTCCAGGGAAATACTGAACTATCACATAGATACTTAATGCAGTCAATAATATGACGGCATATTTATAAGGACTGATTAGAACACAAAAAATACAGTATTTTTTTTCTTCTGATTCCATATGAAAACGAGATGTGCCCTTCATTTCATTACAGTTTTAAGGAGGGATGCAGGGTATATTAAATTTTATTATTTGAATTATTTTATTAAATGATCATTATCATTGGCCATTATGTATTAAACTCTAGTGTCAAAGAATTTTTCTTTTAAAGAAAATAAATGATTAAAGCAAAATATCTAATTGAAATAAAAAATCCATTAAAAACTGAATTATATACACCACTCTGGGTGGATAATAACTTGGTTGCTAAAGAATAAAAATGCTGTGGGTGGCTAGATGTATACACAGAAGAAAATGTGATGACTGCACCTACTTTGAGAAATTACTCTGATGGGTCAGCTAGATTCCTGGGAGACGCTTTTCTGTGTTGCTGAGTTAGTGTCAAAAATAGGTAAGCAGTTGCTGGAAAAGAGGAAGAACTGCAAATGCTTTTCTCTCCTTTAGCCTGCACCAGTCTCACTGACAAAGAGGAGCTTTAAGCAAATGCAGAGAGGACACCCCACCTGTTTCTGTGGTTGACCAAGAGTTTTGCTGCCAGGCTCGTAGGTGATTGCAATACAAGTATGAGGATAAGATTTTCTGCACGAGGTAAGCGCGCAAGGCTGGTTTTGCTTGCTGTTCAGTTCCAGCCACAGTGATGTGACAGTGGGAGACAGAAACCAGGGAAAAGCGCATCTGGTTTGCTGTGGAGAGGCTTGGGCAGGCCAGGCTGAGCCTGCCCCGTACCCCGAACCACTCGCACGTGACGCCTGACCAGCCGTGGTCATCATCGCCAATGGAAAGGGATGTTCCAGTACTTGCATGTGCGGGCACCAAAGCTCACCTGAATTTATATTTGGGTTGTAGTTGAGAAATAATCTCTGCAGTTTCAGGAGAGAGTAGGATAAAGGTGCTTATCAGATTCCTTTAGGGAATGGCAGTAAGTAGTTTATAGCCAGTTTCAGTTAACACAAACTCTCTATAAATAAGGACACATAACATTTTACACTGGTAGACTAAAGCCAAAGGCTCCCTTCACTCTTTGAGAGACATTAAAGTACCCATGATGAAGAATGCATTTGACTTAGTTTTGACTGTACTATTGAAAGAATCGACCACATATTTCTTGGAGTTGTCCATAAACAGCCAAGTTTAATGTTGAAAAAGAGTTTTTAAATTAATTACTTCTTTTTTGTAAATATTGTAGTAAGACTTGCATTCCAGGTTCAGGGGCATTATTATACTTCTTGCTTTAAGGTGTCTGGCTTCAAGGAGATAGGTAATAAATATATGCTCTTCAGAAGTATATGACATGGCATTGTTTCAATACAATAACAAGTACTTTCCCTTTTATCTCATTATAAAATAGACTTTTTTTCCAATTTTATACCTGTCCAGGTATTTAGTTTTATATGCCATTTGTGGTGACAGACTAAACTGTCCTGAGTTTCAGCTGTTTACCTCCTGATGTCTGCAGCCCTTCTTGAAGCCCTGTGGCTGGCATCATATTGGTTATGTGCCCATGGCCAGCGCCTTCCCTGGGGTCCCGGGGTGATGCTCTTTGCTTTTATGAAGAAGTTCCAGACCTGTTATTGCTGCTTTCATCTACTTTGCCCATACTGTGTATACTTGCTGGTGCTCACAAACCCTTGCAGAAAACCGTAATCCATTGCAATTCCTAAATCATCTAAATGCTAGGGATTGTCTTGGTTCACATTATCTGCCACAGAGTGTGAGTCCTGCAGGGGGGAGGTGGGGGGGAGGTTTTGCGCTCTTCTGCTGTTATAGCCCAGATGCTCCACACCTTTCCGTTTGGGTCTCATGGTATTTTAACTTCTCTGTTTTCGGGGGCATTGCCCCAGATTGGCTTCAACTAGGCTGGAGTAACTTCCCTCGACTGCAGACTTCCAGGATTCTTTTTAGATCTTTTCCTAGCCTGACTGTTCGTACCAAATTCCAAACATCATCTGGATTTTTATCAGAAACTTAATCCCCTCCCTTCCATACTGTGACATTCAGGTAGTTCAGCGTGAGATCAACTACAAACTCCTCTGTGTTTTCCCTCTCATTTTTGTATTGCTTGTATGAAACCATATTTCTTGTATCTTTTTGCATTGTGAGCATAGTGCATGTGGACTGATTCAGATCTCTTTCTAAAGAGCACAAGTCTTAAATGAACTTTAACACAGGCAATTTGTCAAAAGTTGCAAATGATACAGGTTTGACTTTAACTGTCCCAAGTTCTTGGGAAGTTAAACTGCAAGTAAGTAGTGCTAATCAGTTTAGATAGTTGATCTGTATTTTGGAATTTTCTGAGTTATGATCTGAAAATTATAATTTCATTATAGAAAAAAAGCCCTGAAAATGAAGCTGGTTTTGAAGTTCCTGTGTCTTAAAACTTTGCCAGTCTGCAACTATTTTGTCCTCTTACATGTTAAGTTCACAATGACTCCATGAGGAAAATGGACCTGACTCTCATTAGACATTGTACAGTATTAATGGCACTGGCTCACTCATATTTTATTCATTAAATAATATTTGTCAATGTGTTTTTCTATTTTAAACTCTTACTGTAAAAGAAAGCATTATTACCTTAAAGCATTTGATTCCTAGAGGGAATGCCAATACTATCCAGCCACCCCATAGTCTCCTAATTATGCTGAGGGTTTCTTTCCTAACAGCATTTATTTTTAGGGTGTCAACAATACTTCAGTTAAATGTAGTGTAAAATGCACTTATTTAGCAAACTTGTCCTTCAGAAAAAGGTTTTTTTGTCTTTAAAACACTGTTAGATTGTTTCTTTCTGTCAGTGCATGATACAGTAGAAATCTTAAATCAATAACACTTTTTATTCCTATGCAATTGATGCATAACATCCTTCTTCACACAGAGGTTTAATGTGTTGTAAATTAATTATCTGGAATGAGTACAGGGTCAATGGACCTTGGTATGACCGGGATGTAATGTTAAAGCGTTCCATTTCCTCCCAGCCCTGCACACATCTCTTACCGTGTCTTTTATACATGTCAGTTATGCCATCTTCTGCAGTTTGTTCCCTTAAGTGTTGTTAATGCCCCTCTAGGGCTTGATCAATAGGAAAAATTTGTTTTACCATAAATTTGCACAACAATTTTCTTTCTTCTGAAGACGAGGCATCTTTATTAACTACACTTGTATAATGCTTGCTAGTAAACTATTCTAACTTTCATAGGAACTTACAGCTTTTATTTTAAATTGGAAAGAAATTACAAAAATGTTGAATGTGCAGCATTAGACTGATTTTTTTGCTTTCAGGTACTTAAAATTAAATCTGTTATTGCTGAAGTTTCTGGCAGGAGAAGTTTTGCTTTACTGCTTCTATGCAGCAAGCCACATCATAGATGAATAAAACTGTTATTACCTGTGAAAAAATGTCGGGAGAAAGATTCTCAGCCATGAACAGTGCAATTAAAACCTGTGTTCACTGGGTTTTAAAGCAGCCAATTTCCTTTAAAAACCAGAGCGGCCACCTCTATTATTTTTTCGAAGGCAGCTCGGCTATTAGTTGCCACGGTAACAAGGCAGGAGGCGGTGAATAAGGCCTGTCCACACAGCACAGAATCAGGGGGGCTAAGATGAGAAAGAGTCTCTAGCGACAATGTTCAGTATTCAATTGCTACAAGAAGGGTGGTCAAAATATGTATATGCCTCCGATTCAAAAGGTGCTGATACTGTAGTGTTTTATTTGGCTCTTCTGAGTAACGGATGGCACTAAACTATCTAAGTAGCAAACACTTCTAATCGCACCGAAAAGAGGAGATGCTGCTTAAAACTTACGGCATGTTGGCGGGATCAATTTAACGCACTGCGCTGTGTCAATGTCACTTTCATAAACTTTTGCTGAAGTGGTTTTCCTACTGTATGTTGAATGATGCTGTCAGGCCTGCGAGTCGAGGGTGCGGTGGAATCAAGTCTGCTTTACTTCCCTTGATGAAAAGGTCGCTGCCACTTGTAAATCTCTTTTACTCGCTGCACAGTTGTTAGTGTCAAAGTCTGTCAGCTCTGTGGGATGTTAGAGTTATACAACTGTGGTAGGAACAAGGAGCACAAATTCCCAGGTGGTACGTCCCAAGAAAGTCTCTGATCTTTGGGTAAAAGTTCTGCAGAAAGTTTTTCATCTAGGATTTTTGGCTCACTTTGGCTTGATTGCAGAAATAAACAACATTTATGTTTCAGTGCCTGCCATCTGGTGGGCCTTCCCTGATGATAGCTCATCACAGGACCACTTATTATGTCTGTAGCCCACGGGTGCAAGTGAAACAATCCCCTCTTCTTTATTTTTTTAAGGGTATAAGGGTTCCAATTAGGGCACAATTAAAATTTGGCCTGCGTTGTGTTATGTGATTATGTTTTGACAAATCATCACACTAGATCAGCATCACAAATCCTCACATTTTTCATAAATTATTTGGAAAATACTTGCTTTTTAAGAACTTGAAATAAAATAAGTGACCAATAAAAATCAATCAAACAAAAAACCCCCCAACCTAACAACCAATAAAAACAAAGCAAATGGCAAAAACCTCAAAAAACTTAAACAGATTTTCCTCTTACTCATAACATCATGTGAACGCGTTTGTGCATAAGTAAAGGCAGTTTATAATTCAGAGGTTTTTCTCATACAAGCCATCATATTTTATTAGTGACCTGCTGCAAATGAAAGGAGAGAGCAACCCGCTGGAGTGCCAGTGGTGGATGTGTCCTGCCGAGTCTGATTGATTGCGACATAAAGAGTTTTTGAAGTTTTATGCTCTGGCTGTACAGGAGATAGACACAAAGTCCGCTGCATGTGAAGCATGGCCCAAGCGTTTAGGTGGTCAATTGCCTGCTTAATCCAAAGGCCTCCGCTAAGACAGAGTCAAGTTTTTCACGCTGTGATGTATTTCCATATGACCTTGCAACTAAATTGATTTTTGATCCGAGTGGAGTAGTTTGCTGCTGAGGAGACAGAACGGGACCCAAAGGGGGCAAACACTGAATCTTTTTGGCTTGACTTTCAGTCAAGGTAACTCACTGGGGCCCGACGGTGATACAAGTAAACATCTGCCAAGTGAATCTTCGTGTCAAGGCAGGCATTTTGGGCACAGGAGGGTGCGCATCCATGGGGAAACGTATATCAGCATGCCAGGCACCACCCGCGTGGGAGGGAAGAGGAGGCACCAAGTTCCCCTTCTTTTTCCCCCTCATTTTTGACTGGAAAATGCTCTTCATGCACCCCTGGATCTGACCTAAAAGCTGTCTCACACATTCATTTGAATGACATGAAAACAGAGTCTTTAATACAAAGCTTTTCCTACCATTTGTGAATGATTTGAACGAAAGATGAGCAAACAAAAAAAAAAAAAAAGAGGAAAAAAAAAGAGTTTTAAATTACTCTGAGGAAAACTTCGCTTCCACCTCTATTAATCACTTCCTTGTTTCTATCGATATCTTTCAAAATGTCATCCAGTTTGCCTTTAAGATCATAAATACCTCTGCTTAATTCTCCTCCCCTGCTCCCTGAGGGAATTTTAATGTAAAAATTCACCTTTTTCCTTTCTTATCAGATTCATTTCTACTGTTTGAAATTGCTAAAAAACAAATCGTAGATATTTGTACTTACAAAATTAGAAAGCTGAATAGATGCCTGTCATATCAGTCCTAGTGTTTACTGAAGACTCACAATGTTAGACAGAGGGCAAGTCTGGGGAATGTAAACAAACATCCACCTTATCAGGACTTTTGCCACTGAGAAATAGAAAATAACATTTTTTCTGTACCCTCTGCCCTCCACTATCCCTCAATTTCTTTATACTGTCCTCAATCTTTATATATTTTCTAATTTTCAATTTTTCTGGACACAGGTAAAGTAATTGAGAACTGTCCAAATGATTTGTCTAAGCTGGAAGAGAGAGGTTTGGACTCTCATGTCTGCCTATACCCATATGGTGGGTATCCTTTATATGGGTATTTTATCACTCTAAAATAAAATGAAAGAATGCATATATGCTAATTTTTCCATATACACAATGTGGACATTTTAATCCTTTATAAAAACAGATTTTCTTAAAATTAATTTTGATTTTAGTGTGTATTTCAAAACAAAATTAGATATGTGTTTTTGAGAATACATAAATTTTGGCAGCCAAGTAATCAGGTTTAACTTGAACCAATCATCTTAATATATTTCTGGGGGGAAGGAAATAAAGCCAAGACTCAGACAGTATTTAGAGAGCTTTGGAAAAGTTACTTATTGATCAAGCCTACTGACCAAATATTTGAGATAATTTACAGACAACAAAATCTTTAGGTCCTTTTGTGGGACTTGAAGTCTTCCCAGAGAAAAGGTTTGATTAGGTGTATAAATATATGAATTCATGTAACAGTTCATTGTGTGAATCCTTACTGGTGCAGCCTGAAAAAACTCAGTCCCACACTATTTTTCATGTCCAAGACTAATGGACTTGAAGGAGACATGACCATTTTCTCTAATGGTTTGAAATCTAAGATATAAAGAATCAATCTGTAGATGTTAGGCTAGATGACTGATTTATCTGAGAAAGAAATGGATGTGTGAGATCTGCATCATATTACCAATAGTTATGGAAAGCTAAAGGAAGTAAATGAACAACATTTCTAGAAATCACAGGTTAGCTCCAAAATGTGGCTCAAGTAGAGACTGAAACTAAAGCCCATGCTCAGCTGAGATGGGAAGCCAGATTCAGTAATGAATAAATGAATAAATAAATACACAGGTCAAAGCTTCAGCTGCTATAATTCATAATGCAAGATTCTCCTTCATATATAAACATTCCTAAACTGAGACGCTCAGACACAATATTAATTCAGGCTGGGAGTGAGAAAAGCGATGCTGATTAAGCCATATTAAGCCATATTAAAAAAAAGGTTTATAAATGTTCTTAATCTGTGACAAACTTTCTCCTCTGAAAATGAAGTTTATACTGATCCTTTAATTTGCAGACCCATACAGTCTTTAAAAAGAAGTTTCCCAAATGCCTGCAACACTTAAAACATAAACAGGCTCACTGAATCCCTTTTCTGCAGGCATTTTAAAGTAAAACAATTAAGAAGAGCTAATGTATGTGTTAGTGCTAAATATTTGAGATGTTTGCAACCACTGCCAAATGACATTGATCCAGTCCCTGGGGTCATGCTGCTTCAGTGGTGATTTTAGCGCATGGAGTCTCCACGCTGGTTAACTTGCTGGGGAAAACTGGCAGCTCTTCATTCCCAAACCAGGATATACTGTGCCCTGCTCATTCAAAAAGCCATGCAACGAACCTGGGAAAACCATCTTTATTACTAAGATACAAAGCAGAATAGTTTTCTAATCAAGGTCTTTTGGAATCATATTTCTAATCACTTCAACTAACCTGTTTAGTGTTTCAACCGCAAGCCCTCCATTCAGCCCCACATGTACAGTAGCATTCTGCATTATTTATACACATTTTGATGTATCATTTTTAATGCAAAAAAAAAAATCAGTGACACATGTGAGTTCCTTTATATAGCTGAGCCAAAAAAAAAGAGGAAGAAAACAAAATCCTACATCATTTCCATACCCTCATCCTCCTCTTCCAGCTATGATCTAGGTTGCCCCTATTGTTAGGTAACATATGAATAGCAGTGTGCATTTGCAACTTGCAATTAGATTTTACTGCAGGAATAAAGCAAGGTCAGAATAATATCTAATGTTCAGGCAGTGTGCTAGTATTCTCCCCATCAGCAGACTATTCTTAAATAATGGTAACAAATTAGCATTAAAAGCTTTCCACAACAAGATGTGCTAAAATCAGACTAGATGCTCAGTGACCTACACAGAAAAAAGGAAATATATCACACTGCTTTCTAGCACTCCCAGCCCCAGCTGCCAGGAGTGTCAGTTATGTCACTACAGCTTTTCAGAAGTGGAACCGGCATGACTCAAGAAAATAGCAAAAAAGAAAAAAAGAAGAAAAAATAAAAACATAAAGTCGGGACGTGAAAAGAGAGAGTGTTGCAAATGGAGGGTGTTTTGCTCCGGCACTGAGTTGGAAGGGGCTGCCCTCTTTCGCACAATGGGAGCCGGCTTCCCTGCTGTGTTCTGTGAAGTGGCTCAGTGCAGAGCAGTAATATTATATCTTAATAAGCATAACACTGTGAACTGAGGCATATTTTTAAGTCAGACACATGGGAGGGAAACATATCATAGCAGAGCTGTGTTATTTTTAATGGAGCATGTGTTTGTCTTGTAAGTGTGTCAAAAGAAAAGGAACAGGTCTCAGATTTCTTCTCACCATGTCTAGTGTAGGACAGGCACTCCAACTGCCTCTCTAAGTGACATTAGTGGTCTTTGATATTACAAGTGACACAGGACAGTCTGGACTACACTTACACCTCACATTCTTTTCTACTATTTGTAATCAGTGTTCATTTGAAGCTGTCCTTCAGATGAAGCCTTTTAAAAGCAGAGTCAAAGACTGAGCTAATTTTCATTAGGAAAAGACAAGAAGATTGTAATAAGCAGCTCTGTCCTCTTCCCAAATTTACATGAATATATGGTATGTGATGGGGGCCTTGCTCTGCAGAAAAACATACTTTCTTTTACATGTGACTAGAAAATAGAGCTTCCAGTGTGGAACTGATAGCTGTCATGTATACCATACTGCAGCCCATGCCACTCACCTCTTATTCATAACACCAAAACTAATATTAAAGTAAAAATGTCTGCAGTGAAATTCCAAGGGGCATTTTGAATTTCAATTAATATGGATAATGGGTTTTTTAATAAGTCTTGGGTCAAGATGTATCATAAAACTATTTTCCACAGTGCACAGAAAGTATATTCTGTCTTTGCGATATGACTGGATCTAGTCTTACGTTCAGCAGCCAGCTGAGCCTGCTTGTCTATTATAGTCTCTTCCACCATTCCTAACAAATGAACAAATAACTAGATGCCCTGTGAAACATTTTAAATAGAACTGTCTCCTGGAAAAACTGTTACTGACAGAGACAGGTTCGATCCAGATCAAGGGAACCTGCTTTGGGACAGGGAAGATCAATACTGGTCACTGGCTTTTTTATTTCTGGGGTTTGGTTCTCTCTGTCTCTGTCTCTGTCTCTCTCTCTCTCTCTCTTTTTTTTTTTTTTTTTTAAACTAAGAGGAGGTAAAGATTATGATGAATAAAGTAAAGCAGAAAACAAGCAATCTATGAACTGAAGTGCAGCCTTCTTATTAAACCTTATTGTGCTCTTAAAGCAGTAGCAGGAGCATAGCTGTTCTATGGACTCTAGCTAGGTCTAGCTAGGACTCTCTAGGTCATAGCTGTTGCTATGAACTCTATCATGCAAGAGGCTTTCAAAAAAGCATTTAAAACTATATATTAGCTAGAAACCACTTTGTCTACAAACTCTGAAAGAGCTGAAAGCAGCTTTTGAAAAGAAACCAATGTATTTGAAAAGGAACCAATATATTTCACGGCAGAGTAAATTAGACACTATTTTTTACTTTTGAAGTGTTTGATCAAAATCCAGTGCTGAGCACAAGTGTCTTAAATTAATTCTATTTAGAGTGCTTCTCTGTTGGTTACAACCTGGATTCTCTGACCTGGATCCCATATTACTAACTGCCCCACTTCCCTACAGTGTTCTCTAGCATATGCATGAGAATTAGTGCTTCCAACACCAGCTGGAGGCGCTAAGATCTCGTTCTTGTGTTTTGAAAGGAATGCAAAGGTTTGCATGTGCTGGACAGATCAAAACTAAGATTGCTTTTATTTAATCTATTTAAACAGCATTATCTAATATAACTTTGCTTAACAATAGAAAAGCCAATTACAAGGAAAGAATAGTCACCAAGACCAAATCACCCCAGTAATGGAAAATTATAAAAAAGAATTTGACAGGTCTTAGGAAGCAATGTTAGCATTATAGCTACAGTATTCTCCATAGCCTTTGGCTAAGTCCAGGAATTCAGTCTACAATATAATCAATCTTTTACAATCCACAAGCATTAAATTCATCATTAAAATGTTGTTCTCCCCTTCCCAAACCTTCTATGTAACAAGCATCTCCGTAAGATGAAAGGCATTTGTTACTGAGAACAGCCTTAAGGAAAGCAAAAAGAGCAAATCTGGAAAAGATATTCATATTTTTCTGGAAATAGGTAGTATTCATAAAACATTTAGCAAGTTCAAGGTCAACTTGTTCTTCCATATACTATTCATAACAGGCATTTGACAACTCAGTGACAGTCAATCTAGCAGCTGAACTGAATGTATTGGGTCATCCAGTTTAAATAAAAGCTAAATCTCCATTGTGGAATGAGCACAACAAAAACAAGAACAACAAAAGACTTTCCCGTTTCTGAAATTTCAATTAAGATCTAAAAAATAAATTTACAAAAGCGAGGAAATAGACATAATATTAGTAAAAGTGGGCAACATATCTCCTTGAGCAGGCATATGAGTAAATGACAAGAGATTATGGTCCTTTACACGAGAGTGAGTGTTTCTCTTTCAAGAGAAACTTTGTAATCCTGAGCATTCCACAGGTTATTTTGTTTTTCAGTGTATCCTGTCTGAGAAATGACTCAATGCAAATAAAACATTCAACTTTTGCAGTCAGACTTGCTCTTTGGACTTACCTTCTCTTTTCACTGTCTTAAGAAGGCAGGATTCTGTTGCCAGTATCAACTGTGTTTTCATCTGTTTCTCAGTAGGCTCTGTCACTTAATAGAAGGTGTCCCATTGAGGCTTTTGCTCTAATGAAAAATGAGGAGATTATTCTCATCAGATTGGAACTAAGAGATTATCATTTAACCTCACATCTGGTCAAAACAGCAGTTTGAAGAGCCACAAAGATATACATTTTGGAAATCAGGGGAATCCTGAATTCTGTATCCATGCAAATTCTGAGGCTGGGCCCATTTGTACTTTCAATACCATTTCTTGCTTTAGTCTCTGTTACCATGAATCTTAATTTAAAGAATTTATTCTCTGTCCTGGTATGTCCTGAACAACATGAATATACGTGCAGTATACCCATCGGTTATAAAGAAAAGAAAATCTCTTAAGTAAATAAACACTAATCAGATATAGTGTACATTGAAGAGATCATAAGTTCATTTGTTTACAATACAGATGGTCCTAAATAACCAGCTGACATCTTCCCTCCACCACTTCTAATTTACACAGCTATTTCTACCATAGAGAAAGTGCATATCACCAATTGCCTTCTTTGTTTCATCAAGATATAAAATGAAAAGCAACTAGCAATTGTTTTGTGGGTGGCTTCACAGATTAAAGATCAACTATAAATTGAGAGGAGTATCAAGTTCACAACACAGTTTGCTCCTTTTTAGAAACCACTACCGGGTTTTGTTTTCAAAGCTGCCACAGGTTTTCAATAGGATTCTTATTCTAAGAGCTCCATATCTTTCATCAGCCAGTACCCACTGAATGACTACCATTGAAGTTAGTGTCAAATTCTTTTGCAGACATTCAGCTGGACCCCTCTACAGGGATTTAGCTGTAAGGCTTGCTGGAGGAATGATATTATTAACAGGCCCACCTCCCCCACTCTGGGTCTTTCAAACAACAGCTATAAGGATTTCAAATATCCTAATTACTTATTTAAAATTTTAGATCTCCTCCCCAATTCTGTAAGGTACTTTAGAAGTGGTTTTCTGCATACAGTTATAATGTATGTCTGTAGTCCAGGAAGACAGCTGACAAGCACAGTGAATCTTGCTCTATATTTGGAAACATCTGCTATTTCACTTCCATGATGCACAGTGACGTGCTGTTCCAAGAGGAAGAACAAATCTGGCCTAGGAGGCATTAGTTTGTGGTTATATATTATGATACTGAAGTTGGGATTCCTCTAATCCAGCTCCAGCCTTCTAAATCACCCTCTGGAGGTACTTCTCCACTGAGTAAAGGAGTCTAAAAGAGTTGCTGGATTAGGCCTCTGACTAGCAGACCATTTGTCGAGGAAATGACTCCCACCCTGACTGAGGCTGGCTCTTCAGGTATCAGCAATGTTCTTCCTCCGGTTCATTTTGTCATTCTCCAAAGAGAAGCATATAGGCAATGTGACTGTGATGTGGAGGCAAAGCAGTTCACCCAACTGGAGGGGCTGGGTTTGAGGAATCTGGAGGTGCTAAGGATCTAGGAGATCTGCTTTGCTGTGTGTTTTACAAAGCAGTCACACTGAAAGGCAGCAGTGTTATCAAACATATAAAAACCCAGTTGCCTGTTAAGGCAACATGCCCTTTCAGGGAACAAGAAAATTTGGCAAAATGCTGTTCATGACAGTGATGGAGAAAATACTGTCTTTGAACAGCTTGTGAAATAATTTGGATAGAAAACTGTGGCATGAATAATCTTTACAGTGCTTTATGTATGGGTGAGGTGAATGATTTTATCAGCTATCTTTAGTCTATATAAGGATAATCTTGAAAGGATAGTTTTGATTCTTACCTTAAACTGACCCAAAAAAGGCCTTTCCATGGGCATTTCCATGGGGATCAACTGTGGCTCACCACTGGAGCAGGACAAGGAATAAGATACCCTCGCATCTGGCCCAGTACCATTATCCTTATGGTCTTTTGTTCTGCTGAAAAGAATGGAGTTAAACCTTGGATGGATTCAGAATCAGACCTTTGCTCATCTCAGTAATGATTATTAATGGAAAATTTAAATTGGAGCTAGAAGAGAATACAGGGGCTATGGAGAACTGAATCAGCACATTTTTGAAGTGCTGTTAGGATGGTACCGTTTGGGGTTTGTGTTTCTTCTGAGTTTGTCTTCAATCATACTGCTCAATACACTGACAGAAATTTTGGAGAATGTTGAAAAATTGTTATTTTGAGAAGCATGTGTACCAAATTCTTTTAAAAACTACCTCATCCATTCACTATATAGAAACTTTACATTATATATATTAATTTCAGGGCAAGGTAGTTCTGTTGGCTAAGGATTCTTACATTTAAAAGGCTGGGACACAAAGAGCTACCTAACACCACAGAGAGGGCAGACTTCTTTTTCCTCTTAAATTTAGACATTAGTGGAGTCTTTCTTCAGCAAAACTAATAAGGAGTACATTTTGATCTATCAGATTCAATTTGATTTGCCAAATTTCTGAATGATCAAAACTATAAAAATCAAACTATTCTATGAACTGAGCTGAAAATAATCATTTCCCCCCCCTAAATGTTATCCCAAAGTTGTTAAGGTTCCATGAAATATGTGGGCTTGGAAGGAAAAATGATTAGCATTTGGAACGGCTGGACTCTAGCATGGAATGCACCATTGAATTCGTATTTACTCTATTGCTTTTTTCTAACCTTTTAACCAACTTTCAGCAGATAAAGTGTGCCAAAAAAAATCAAATACCTTTAATGGCAAAATACCCTTAAGTATACAAGAAGCATAAAACAAGTGCAGAGTGTAATAATGAAATGGGCAGTGCTATAACAATGCACTCCAAAACTGAGAGCTAGAAATGAAAAAATAAAAAGAATTATTCCTTAAATCTAATTTAGGATATGAAAAGGAATCAATAGCTTGAAAAAAATCTATGAACTTGCCCTGAGGTGAAATGCTAAGGTGATGGGAAAAGCTTTTATTGTGAGATGACTATGTAAAATCCCTGCATTTCACAAAAGAATATTTCATGATCTTCTTTCTTTACAGGTTGTTTTATGTTCACTTACATTATTCAGAAATGGTTTACATCTTCACTTCCTAAACAAGCTGAAGCAGCACTCTTTAGCTATCCATAAAGGCAGGAGTTACTGCTTATACCAGTGATTTTTAAGAGGTATTTTTGGTTTTGGGCTGATAAAAGTTATCTCACAACACTTGCAGTATTGCCATTCCGCACTTTCAAGAAACATGATTTAAGCATCTAGAAATCATGAGATTGGCTTCAAAACCATGAGTGTGAAGTTAAACAAGTACATTTGCCACATCTAACCTTCCAGGTCTTGTAGTTTTAGAGGTTACTTTCTAACTTTTCTCCATAATCATGAATATATATATTTTTTAAAAGAACAATAAATGATTTTAGTCACATGAGTCTAGAAGCTGAGGCTTAAGTATGCCATAAGAAATTTACAGATTATAGTAGCTGTAGACAGTGTATTGTTTTCTAACCCAGATCTTAGATGTCACCCTGAAGGAGGAAGTTAAAAAGAATTAAATTCTTTATGCCAACCCTGTTTTGGGTTCTTTCAGAGATCAACTCTGCAAAAAGGGAACCTTCCCTCCCCCCTACCTGGCCATTTTCCATTTCTTTTTTACAGTTAGGTCCCTATAACGATCATTCTGGCTGTTAAATTTCATTTTCACATCTGTACAAGGAACAGCAACACCATCTGTAGAAGCGACCAAAGTCACAGTCTCATTCTGCATAGATGTCTTGACAGGGTTCTGCTGTGGGCCCTTCCAGCAACTGGGGAAAATGAAATTTATCCTGGCTTCTGAGCACCTCTGCCAATACTACATCTCTTTAGTTAGACTTAGTTGTTTCTCTAGAGGTCACTGTGACTATTGCAACTTTATATTGTAATACGCAGATAGTCAACTTTCCTGACCTTAGCAATTATGAACCAAGATTTTTGTGTGGCCAAGAGTCAAAATGGACTATCATATGTCTCAGAAAGCTTGTTAAAAGGGAGAACTACAGGACTACCTCACAAGCAAGAGAGAACACGCGGTCTCGAAGGGCCCCATTGAACTCTTTTGAGGAACAAGGCCTGGCTTCCTCCACAAGCAGGTTTTGCAGCCCCTGCCATCTTGCTTCCTCCCATTCAGATTACTCTGCAGCGCCCATGTGTCTTGCAGCTGGTACAGAGCCGCAGCATCTGAGCTGACTTCAAGTTACATGTGGTTGTATTTCCAAAAATAACACACATACCTATGAGCACAAAATACAGCCGATTTCCTCAGGCTGTTGTACACTGTAATACTTGAGTGTACTCCAAGGGAGGCAACACAACCTTACAGTTAGAACAGACGTTCTACGTCTATTGGATCTGACTCAACTTTGACTTGGTATTTAGTAAAGCCCTTTAAAAACCCAGTATTGGTCTAATGCTAGAGTAAACTATGAATACAATATTAAGACAGTATCCTCTCCAAAGTATAATAATCAGTGCATGAATGAAATATGGGGGCTGAATGTACCATTGTGTTGACCTGAAGAGCTCCCCCACTCTGCTTTTTATTCTAAGAATGGTGAATCTTCAGATTTATAGTGTTGCTCCTTTCCTTCTCTTGCTCCATTTCTATACTCCTTCCTTCTCCTACTCTTTCTGGGTGGCAGACAATATAACTTTATAAGATAAATTGGTGTGGATAGGATGCTGAGACTGGATTTTTGTTTTTTCATCCTTTTGGTAAGGGAAGCTGAGCAGACTCATATAGATGGATGGGTGAAGTGAAGTAGAATATTACTGAATAATCTTCAACCTTGAATGAGGAAAATGAGATACAGCATGCCTAATATTTCATTGACATCCATGAACAGAGACACAAAAACATCCAACCCTCACTCTGAGAAGGAAAGTTATGGGCACCCTACGCCCACTCATAGCTCCAGTTAGAAAGGGGGCCCCGAGGACAGGCAGGACGACGGGGATCCCACTCACCACTCCTTGTATGGTTTCAGTGGAGAAGCTGCACCTGGTGCATGAAGAAGAAACGTAGACCTTTTGGTGAGTTCTCAGAGCAATGCTTTCCTCTTTTCTTTCTGCGCAGGAGGTAACAACTTAAAGGAAAACAAAAGTTTCATGTAAAATGGTAAAATATAACTCCATGTTTCTTAATTTCTGTAGCAATTTCATCATTATGTTTCTAAAAGAAAGGACGCATTTTTATTTTCATAATTAACAGGAAATACATGTTATGCATTAAATGTGACACAAGAGATATGAATTATGCAGTAAGCTCAGTGTGTACTGATCAGCACAAAGCCCAAGGCACATTCAGCAGAGTTTCTATGAAGATCTGTAATGAGTTTCAAGTACATCATTTCCTGATGGAGGGTAAGAAAACATCCATCAATGCTAATTTTCCCACAGTTTTTAGCTTTTTATGAATACTTTATAGTTTATAGAAAAGATGAATTTCTAAAGTGCAACTTGAGAAAATTCTCCTAGTAATTAGAGAGGGTTCCAAGCCAAAACTAAAGAGATCTGAACCTTAAACATAGGACTGGTTCAAAGCTGACAGCCTCAACCTCTATTTTTTTCCAAAAGGTTAAATTGATACTGCAAATATGACCACCCAAAGGATATTTTGTTTTCTACTTGAACTTTAAACCAGGGCTGTCATTTCTATGCCTATGAAAAAGTCATTTCACTTTGAATTTAGGTGTTAGGCTTGTTCATGATTCTCTAATAGTGTTGCACAGGATTAAGGATTAACTGATCTGAAAAAGCAAACACAAAAGAGACTGGGGCATTTCTGTACTGAGCTTTTACAAGTGGTCAGGCCAAGACCTGTGGAGAGCTTTCAGAGAGAAACTCTAAACTGGCCAATCTTTGGCATGTACCTGAGTGGCTGAAAAATACATATGGTTGGGTCATAAGCATATGCAAATAAATATATCAAACCAGAGCAGATGGTCTTGCAGCCTTTCGCACTGTGTGTGTGACAATCACAGAAGGATGAAATCACCATTTTTCCTACCATTCATTTCATCTTCTTTCTTCCCAGATCTCCATCACAGCAACAAGCACAAGATGAACCACTCTTGACTGTATTCAGTGAAACCAGACCCTACTGTTTAGTAAGGAAGCATCAGGTTGTTATTTGAATGTGTTTATCATCTCCTACATATGTCCCTCTGCTACATTAAATGAAAGCTTTCTCAGAGGAGGTCAACACTCTGATTTAGTGACAAATTAAGCTGATACATTTATAGGATAGAATTTGAAATGAATGTTCAAGGTTTCTCAACTCAAGCCACCACTTTTCACTTGAACCAGAAGGCTTTTTTAAATTCACAGAGTAGATTTTGTTTGCTGAATAACAAAATCAAAAGCTGTGACCTATTGTACTGCCTGAAGGTAGGAGACTCAACAACAACAAACAAAATAACATAAGGTATACGTGAAAAAATTGAAAAGCTGCTGATATTAATTAGAGTCTGCAATTCTGAACTGGTGGCTCTAATTGAATTCTTCAAGTGAATCTGCAAGACAATCCTCACTCCTCAGGTGTGTTTAAGTTACAATGCAGAGCTTGTTTCAAGCATGTTTGTATTTTGTTTGTATTTACAGACAATCTTGGGAACAGGTTTTTGTTCACAGAAGTGTTTTAAGGAAAGACTGTGCCTTATATGACTTCAGGCATGACCAGCGTGCCATAGACACCAGAAGTTATTCTCTTCAAAACATTTCAGCTAGTCAATCAAGACACGGAAACAATCCCATGGGATTAAGATGAACAAATTATGATAGTAAATATGAAGATTATGAAGCAAATAATCACAGTAGATTATTTTGGATTTCTCCAAAAAATTATCACCTGAAAACTATTCACCCAGCTACCCAGTCATCGCAGTGGATATTCAGAGAAAGAAAAGGATAGCATCTCTCATGTTCTTGTAATAAAAAGAATGGCTAATTTATTCTTGATTAAGGTAGGCAAAAATTATTTGTTCAGCTCTGGTACTAATGCAGATCTATTTTGTGATACAAAAGCAAACAGGAAAATAACACTGAATATTATTCTCTTACTTTGGAAGCAAACAAAACTTTTGTAGTATAATTTTACACTCATTGCCCTGTTCAGAAATTAGTATGGCAAGTGTTCATACTAGATCTTAAATTATGCTATAAAGCTGAACAGAATATCAACATTTTCGGCATAAAAATATCTTCTCTTTGATCATTCAAGCTTTCCATCACTCTAGGTGGTCCTAACTAATAAGGAACTGTGAACCTCTTTACTACTTGATTCCAGCAGCCATGCAACAGACCACATGCAATTAGTGCTTGCCATTACTGTTTTAGTCAAATACCAACACTTATCTATAGATTTATTATCCTCTTTAAGAATCAGTTCCTTGTAAGTGCATATTTAATAGATCTTATTGCTATATATACGGGAAACAAAATTTATTTCTCTCTTAAGGATTTAAAATTTTTAATCAATTTTTGAGGGGTGGAGTATTTTTTTTCTGCAAGGCAAAAAAGTGTACAAGTGTTGTAATACAGGTAATACATGTTACTAAGCAGCAGCCCTGCTTTGAAGTTCCATACAGAGATACACCATGAACAGTATAAATCTTTGATTTTCTCCAGATTTCTATATGTGGTTCTTGGTATAAGAGGGATTTACAAGTCTGACATACCAGTGCAATACCAATATGGTCAGTGTTCAATCCCATGTCTCTGCTTCAGCTGCTATGTCTCTTGTCTGCCTTGTTACGGTGCTGGGCACTAACTAATACCCCTACTCACTGTGTTGTATTGAGAACTCGGAAAAACACACACCAAAAATGGAACTGGCATCCTCTGAATTTAATACTTACTTCTGGTAACAGTCTTGTCCCAGGCAGTTATTCTGTTATGGGTTTATTAAGGTATAGTATATGTTCTTGAAATCTTTGGACAAAAACAATTGCATACAAGACACAAATAGGTAAGGGGAAGTTGTGAACTTAGCAGCACAGTCACATTCAGCAGATGGCCTGGTGTGGAACAAAAAAGTATGTATGTTTTGTTTAGATACTGTGGTATCTGAGCCAATATAATTCACACTTTTTTAGGGTTTAAGGATAAAGGAAGAGGGGCTGATGATAAAACACAGATGACATTGAATTCAGATTCAGGTATGATGACATTTCTTAAAACTCCTGGAAGACGTTTTGAAACTCCTGAAAGCTACTGAAATCAGTCAGGCCCTCCACAAATTTCTTTCCTGTATTTTTAAATAGCCTACTGAATTTGAGCCTATGAGAAAGTTGCCAAGAGAAAAGTGAGGAATGACCTACAGGTACAGTATCTTTTTAGAAGACCTTAGACCCCCTCTTGCATTGCTTATAGGATGACTTTTTGTCCTCACAATCTTGAAGAATGTGTGGTTGTGATGAGATCATGGTGAGTTAGATGTTTCAGCAATGTCAGTTGCAGAAAACCCTTTGGATGCACAAATAATTCCAGTCCTAGAGGTATATGATAGCAACCCCCTCTCCCTAAAGCCTGTGTAAGTGACAATATGGCTAATGGTCTTCCCAGTACATATTATGTAATAATTTGTGACTTAGAGCCACAGACTGGGCAGTGGGTTCTGCCATAGTGCTGTAGCACCTATGGTTGTCCTTAACCTTACTCTCAGCTCAGTTATTCAATCTAGATACTTTATTAGGCTGGATTATCTGACAGTAAATCTTCCTTATGCTCTGAATGTCTCATGCAGGGTGCCAGCAACCTGAAGAACTGAGAATCACTAGTCACCTGAAAAAAATTTAGCCTTCCGATTTTCATTGCCATGCAGTCCGTTGATTCTACATACTCCTTAGAATCTGGGCTAAAAAAACCCTGGTAGTTAATGCTAGTGGAAGACACAGATCTGAGACTTCAATTTCCTTCCATTTTAATATATAGGTGTGGATTTTAAATAACTGTAGAAGAAAAAGACTTAAAAGAGGGGAAGTATCTGTCCTAAGAGAGGGATGACACAATGGATTCGCTCTGAACTGCCTGGGATCATTTAAAACCAATGAATTAAAAATCAGATAGTTGGTGAGGGCTATAATTTACACTACAGAGGTGATAAAGCCTTTTGTGTTCGTATTTACAAAGAAAGCATTAACTACAGTGATTTTTTATTTTTTTCTTCCCACCAGGGAGAAATGTGAAACTCAATTTTACCCCCGATTGGTAAGGTGCTAATTTGTCTGACAAGTTGTTGGAATCTCAGCATGTTTGAGGTATCCTTGATGTATCAACACCTTCATGCTGAATGAAGGATGCCTTTAATGTGTAAATGTTTAGTACATATCCTATATCTCATTAGCCAAGAACAATACAAACCACACACAGGCAAGAAGGGTCAGAAGCAAGGTCCAGTCAAAGGAAAAAATCTTTTATGTTCTAATTAAATGAGCAAACATTTGGAATACTTCTCACTTGCAAATGGTTCATCAAAATATACACTTGAAATCCACAGCCCAACTCATGTTCTAAAGGCCTGAGGAGTCTAATATCAAATGGTACATCCTGAATCAGAGTGCCATGTTGTAATGCATGTCTTAAAATTCCTCCTACTGCAGGCAGTATCACAAAATACTTATTAAGAAGGATAGAAGAGCAGCAGTTGGATATAAAAACATAAAGGTATACTTTTCCAAATTATTTCTGTTGTTTAAACTTTGGTAAGTAATATGTAACTTCAGAAATTAAGCTTAATTGAGCCAAAGCTTTCATTTTTGTGAAAATGAAGCCATTTTCTAGGGAAAATGAAATCATTTTCTTGGGAAATATAATCTCCATTAGAATGAAAGTTAGAATCTCCAGTTTCATTTCATTCCATAACTACAACATGAAAAAGAAGCCAAGCCTGTGAAAAACAGGCACCCTCTGCCCTCCCCCCCCCCCCCCAAAAAAAAATGGTAGAAATGTACACAGTTACCTTTGCTGTGTCTCATGTGCAGAGCAAAGGCATGGTGATCAGGTGGAGAGAGCTCCTTGCCACACATGTTCTAAAAGGACTTTGCCCTCTGTGAGATAAGAATTTGAAAGCTCTGAGTGAGGAACAGGAGGATATGGTCACACGCTCCCAAGTAGTTATCCCTGCCGTTTTCCTATTTTGGCTGGGATTATACTGCTTCTCTTTGAAAAAGTTTTCCAGGCTGACAGAAGAGTCAGGCTCAAGCACAAGAAGACTCAAACTAGGCTTTTGCTCAGCTGCATTTCTGATTGTTACCTTTAATCTCGTTCAGGCTGTAGTACTTTAGACATCTGCTTCAAAGGTTTAGATCGATACAATAATTAGCCATCCAATAGGAAGGGGAACAAAGGGTAAACCAAAACTGCAATTTAAACAGAGGAAAAAGAAATTAGATTTTGCTACCATACTTTGTTAGAAAGACCAGGAGGTACAGCTGAGTGGCACAGGCTGTTGAGCAAGGCCGGAGCCTTGGGGGATCCCCGAGTCCCGCTGCGGGGGGGGCGGGAGAGAGAGAGAGACTGGTCTCTTGCAGTTCATGTTTGCAAGAGCACACAAAAGTTGCCACATTTCTGAATTACCACACAGGAGTGATAAGAACAGATCTGTAGCTACATCTATACAGTGGAGGGTTTTAACACATAGCTATACCTCAGCTGACCAGCTGGCTAATATATGCTGCTTCTCAGCAGAGCTAAATAGTCTGTACAGACCCACCTACCACTACAATTATACTGATTGTGTACTGAGCAATACAGAATATGACTGCATTGCAGTAGGTGAGTACTTCTGGGAAATGAGTGGTCTCATTTTGTCCTGCGTGGGATCGCATTAAATACATTTATCACAGGAGACTTAGAACAGCAAAAGGCAGACAAGGATCTTCTGGAAGTTGTCTTAAATATTCCGAGCTTGAAGAATTCAAAAAACCCCCCACCTTTGACAAACTTGGCTATCAGTATCTCAGGGGAGGAAACATATTTTCACTATTGTGGTTATTGGAAAAATGGGTCTTGTTTGTAGTATTGATGAGTTGCATAAAAATTATGTGCATCTATTTGCTTGTTATGCAACTTTTGAAACCTAATATTTAAATAAATCCCTGTGATGAGTATAGAAATTTTGCAAATTCTGTGTTCCAGTCAAACATGTTATTTTCCCATCTTTGTTTTAAATGTTTTGAATGGCTTCTTCTGCACCACACTGGAGCCAGAGAGAAGTGTTGAGCACCTGCCCCTCTCCTCCAGGGCATTTGGGTCTGGAAGAGCGAGGCAGAGTCTGTCAGAAGGCAGCCTCAGCCCACCGCTGTCATGCTCAGGCTTTAGCTGCTCCCGTTGCTCTCCTGCTCTCTGGTGCTTGGCAGCAGCTGGATGGCGCCGGGGAGCAGCCCCGCTGCCCGGCAGCCTGCAGCCCTCCTAGGCACTGCGTCTGCTCCCATGGCTGTGCCCTCCCCAGAGCCTCCTGCACAGGGCTGATGGGCTTGTTCCTTACCCCGTTACCCTGCCCACCCCATCTCTGGTTTAGGTGATGCCTCTGGACCAAAGCTTAAGTTGGAAAGAGTTGCTTTTTGGGCAGAAAGACAGGGCTTCTTCTGTTTTCTCCACTTGGACACCCTGGGAGGGGAACATGGGGCGAACACCTGTTTCACCTGGCCCTTGTCGTGATCGTAGCCGTCACTCCCTTCTCTGCAGGCCATGCGGGCGCTCTGATGTGCAGCAAATTTCTGGCTAGCTATGTCCCACTTCTGTACAGAATAGATGAGAGAACCTCTTTTCATTACTATTTACTCACATTACACAAAATCAGACTAATGTGGTTTGTCAGCTCAGTTGCAATAGTGCCCTGGTCCTGTATGTGGTTTCATTCCTTCTTTCTGCTTTTCTTTTCCAGAGGTTGATCCCTTTGCACTGCTGAAACCTGATGTCTTGCAATCAATAGTCTGTAAAACAATAAGGTCAGCAGTACGAACATTCAGATTTTCTGCCTCTAAATGCAGTAGCACTGCTGTGCTGAGCCACTGAGGTGAGACTGACCTTAGCTGACTGCCTGACAGAAGAACAGGGTGGGGAGGAAAAGGATTAAAAATACCAGGAGGCATGTGGAGCTGTTAATATGGTATCTGTCGACTTCATATAGTTGGGGGAAATATGGCTGCATAAACTTACAATAGGGTATGACTGACACATATCATTTTCTTGCTAAATATTAAATCACTGGTAGGGCCTGTGACTGGCAATCAGGTTTCTAAGCTGCATACTTTATACAGCAACCTTGCAAAATGATCATGAGCATTTACTAGCCCAGTCATAAGATCAGCCTTTACAATGACAGTATAACAGGAGCCTAGTGGAATTTTATTTACCAGTAAGATTATATTTATTGGTGTATTTTGGGGTATATTTATTGCTTGGCTCCAAGCAAATAGAAATTTGCAAGACTTGCACGAATGACAGAAATATTATAGGGTGACATGCTTTGATATGACGTCCAATTCCCAAGGGGAGCTAAATCCAGGCTTCTGAACTGGATCTCCTAATAAAGCTGGCACCCCCAGCACTTCTGAACAATTTGGGTGACTTCTCTGCTAGGTGGACATTTATTTAACTACTTTTGGTATAGGAACTGGCACCACGCTTAACCTGTAGTCCAACCTGCTCACCTCCGAGTCAGTCAAGGCTGTCTAATAAATCTATTATAATTTGACTACCCTGAACCCAACAGGACCTCACAGTGACCCAGTTACACCCATTTCATTTTGCACTCACAAAAGAAAACAAACTTAAGGACCAGACAGTTAATCAGTGAAATGATGCAAAGGGAGAGATTTTCCTCAAACTTTGACGAACTATTTGGCATCTGTAGAACCCAGAGGTGTGCTGAGGTATTCAGAAATGATTCAGACACTTAAGTCCACATAAACATATGTCTATTATTCTCCACCTAAATAATGGAGAATGTATCTGTGACGTTAAAAAAAAAGAAAAAGATGAATTTGCCTAATATGTGAGTAGGGCTGGGAAGACAGTATCACATTGATGGAATAGCAGGGAGTGCTGGGGTCAGCGGGTGAGCGGCAGAGCGGTGTGGGGATGGTTACAGGGGGCTGGTTCGCAGCACTGCCCTAGCCCACTGGGCTAGCGAGGCAGGGTGAGCTATTCATAGTCAAGAACTTGCACAAGAGAACTTAGCTCCTAGAAAAGAGAAAAGAAGGAAATTGCTTTTTGACTAAAAGATCAGGGCTTCTTTTGTGGTTTGAGGCTATCTGATGAATGCTTGTCCAAGAAGCTGGTGCTAAAGTGATTACTGGGAGTGTTGTGGCAAGTCTTCCAAGTTTGCAAAACAGCCCCCAAGCAGACAGACACAGGAGCTGGGTGGCCTGTTTCTCCGTCCAACCGGCTGATGAAAACTCTCCGAACTAGTTAACTGTGTAAATACTCATGATCGTGAAGTTGCTGTAGGCTTTTGATTAGTGTTTGCTGATACTCACGTAAGTTCAGCGTTTGTTTCAAATTTATGTTCCTACTACTAAGTCAATTTACAAAATACTATTAAATATTTCTGTTACATTAGTGTCTGGAGCTCAAATCAGAAAAGCTGCAAGAATTAGCCAATCTAATCAAGGTTTAATTTCTGCCTGAAATTAAATTGATAAGCATGAATTGAAAGAAATCCTATTGTAATGAGGTTTGCCTCTTGAAAGCGACCAAAATAGATCACAATAATAGGAAAAACAAACAAGCAAGCAAACAAGCAAAAGATTGGGAAGACAGAGCAAATCATGAACAAATTTGTCATGGACATTTTGACTTTTTTTGCAATATTAATTTACTTGATGTCACACAGTTTCATGTTACAGTAGCAATAATCTTAACAGGAACAGAATTCTGCCTCAGAACTAATACAATAGGGACAAGCATTTGTACACTTAACTTCAGTTTAGGTGCCTATACTTAAATCAGTGAGAGTTAGAGGCACTTAAATACACTTACAGACCTTGTGTTACTCTTCAAATGTAACTTTTCAAATTCATGGATAAAGTTCTGTTTTTGTTCGGGTACTGATCATCTGTCTACTCCTCATGGACAGAAGTATTAATTTCAGATCTGAATCCAACTTCAGATGCCTATGCATTTATTGCTACAGATTTTGAAAAGATTTGCAGCGGTGCATGAGTACAATTGTGAAATCAGACCTGGATCCTTGGAATTGCTCATTGGCCATGAGTATCTGCTAAGAGCGCTGCTCATTTTTAGTCTTGGGATTCCAATAGGCGATGCTAAATCCGAAGCGGCTCGACGCTACCCCCTCCTACATTCCCATATGCAGCTGCACATTCTGAATGCTGTGAAAGCAGACCACAGAGCATGCTGTGTATCTGGCAAACATTTATATAAGATAGACAAGCCACAATAACTGTTAGGGTTAATAATGGGTAGCATACACAGTTCATGCAAGTTCATGCAAGAAAAGTCCTATTTTGAAACAAAAAAAATAAAGAGGTAGCAAAAGATAAATCAATGCCTTCGCTTCTGTGAAACAGTTTGCCCCAAACACGTAAGTGTTGATGGCTAAATAAAGTCCAAGAATTTATTGTCCCTACCTTTGATTAAGGGCATTTGCCAGCACGGTGTTAGGATCATCTGTAGATAAGACAAAAGTCGTCCTCCTCATGGTTCCATACTCCACTTCTGTGCTGCTGCAAAGGACTAGCAAAGCTTCTCCTTGTTTCCAGGCAGGTTAAACTGAACTGTCTCTTGGTGCAAGTTGGAGCAGACAGGCTTCAACGTGCATTGCTGAAAATGCTGCTGATGAGAGCTGGATGGGACTTCCTAGCTGCTCCATGTGTTTCCCAGGCCAGTTTCATGGCAGCCGCTTGGCATGTGCTGGGGTATTTGTGCAGCACTGGGCTAGTCGTGCTGCCAAGAGGCTGAGTGACACCGCAGAAGCCATGGTTGGATTCCAGGTATGTCTCCTTGGCTCCTCACTCTTCCTAGAGAGCAGACACTATAACACAATGTTTAATTTCAGTTGAGCCCATCTTGTTAGAATATGACAAGACGTAGCTCATGCAAGGAGCTCAGCCTGCTGAGGAGAGGGGCCACAAGGCATCCTGGAAACTCAGGCAGACTGATGTTGAACAGACCTGAAATTAAATATTTCACTTCAGTTTAAGCTTCACAGGTGTTGACAGTACTCAAAGGAAAGGATTTTGTTTTGTTTTTTTTCTAATAGAAAACCTGAACAGAACTTAGGAGCTAAAACACAGCTTGACAACCAGCACGGATGAAAGATTTATAAAAGGTGTTAATTTTTACTTAGGGACCTAAATGAGATAGCAGACAGCTAAAAGCTTCCACCATCCAGCAGCTCCTCGTGACTTTTATGGACAGATTTTCAAATCTCTGAACTTCAGAACATTTTAAAAAAAGGGGCCAATTACCTTTGATGCCAAAATGGGAGTTGGCCAACACAGAAGTCTGCAAGCAGGGTAACAACCTGCCAAGCTCTGTGCTAGGGCCCTGCCAGCGCAGAAGGACCTTCCTTGTTTCTAGTGGGCACCATTTGGTTCTTAAATTCATTTCTCACAAGGGCCCTTCCCTCTTCTCCATCTCTATCTACTTCAAACTAATAGGAAAAAACAAGACCTCACTCAATTAAAAGAAATAGAGAGATGAACTCCTAACAAACAAACAAAGACAGTTTGAAATTTTTACTTCAAAAGCACGGCAGTAATTTACCAGCAAGTACTGAATGCATTAATGATGCCTTATTCGTGCTGCTACCATTAAGACTTTACCAGTGTTAATGTTCAGAACATTTTAAAGAGCTAACTGCTTTATTGCTTTGAAATATCTCTACCCAGGAGCGAATCTTCACATTCATTTTCAAAACAATCAGTTCTTCCATGTGGAAGCTATGCAAGCTTAAAATTAGTCCATCAGTCTTCAAAGACAAATAAAAAATGACAGGCTTCTGTATTCTAAAACACTTTCCTTTTCTATTCACCTTCTCCTTCCACACTTCCTTTTCTTATTCTTATTTCTTATTTTCTCCAGCAGGAGCTACAACAGTCATAAAATGAGGTAACAGACACATGCACACACATGCACAAATAAAAAAATAAAGACCAGTCCCTTACAACCATATAATACTCTCTTATAATTTTTCCTTGCTCCTTATTGTTCTTTTGCTCTTTTCTTTTTCCCTTTCCTTTATATTTATATACCTTCTCTGCTAACAGTTTATAGTGATGTCAATTGCCCGCAATGTTGTGAATCCAAGGTTAACTGCAGTCCCCAAATGCCTCAGTTTCCAGTGCCTGACACTGAGCACTAGCACTGCTTTTTGAGACAAAAAAACCCAAGTTTTTTGTGACAGCCTGATATGCATGAAATAAATAGTCATTGGCCAAAACCATCAGATTTTGACCTGGAGCAAAACTTATGCCAAAATAGTTAGGGAACAGTGAAGAAAGAGGTTTGGCTCTACAGTGTTGGTTTCACCAGGGACAAAGCCAATAGATGAGCTCTGAAAGCTGGATTACCATTTCCTGGGCATCACCAGCGCTGGCATCTGTGGATCTGAGGTGAGCATCCAGGCTCATCCCTAGGTCATGCCGGCTATGGCGTGGGAGATAGAGAGCGCCTCAGCTGCAAATTACCCTGTAGTAATTCTGGCCTAATTAGATCTAGAATTAGGCCCTGTAATTACAATTTATTCTGTACACAGCAACTGAGAAACAATTTAAAAGAACATAAAGCAAGAATATGTCGGAAATGGGACAGCTGTTAAAAAGCAGGCTTTCGTGCTCAAACGTGGGAATTCCCAGAGCATGGCACTACAGCAGGAGAAATGCAGACGCAATCAGCCACCCCAGCATCGCCGCCGCGCGCTGCAGCCAGGGTGTGCGGCACTGGCACACCAGCCTCACGCAGCTGCTTAGCGCCGTAACGGGAACAGGCGGGAAGCAAGTTAACAGCGCGTAACGCAACGGCGGCAGTGTCGCTAACATCCCTTTCTCGATAAAACGTTACGTGTGCTAACAAACTGACGAATAAATCAATTTAATCAGAAGATTCTCATCCTAAACACTTCTGCAACTTTCAAATATTGTTTTACAGCTGCAATCTTTATGCTGAGGTAAGCTGCAAAAACACTGACGAAACGTTTTCTCGGGATCGGAATAAAGGCAGAATAAACGTGCGAAAACCAAGCGTGGGTGCGGGTGCCACCGCAGCGCACGGCAGCAGAGCTGGCGCCGCCCCGGGCCCGGCCAGGGCGCCCCGAGGCCGCGGCCGCGGCCGCCCCGAGGCCCCGCGCCGCCCGTGCGAGCGGCTCGGCCGCCACCTCGCGGCCGCCGCCACCTCGGGCCGCCGCCGCCGCCGGGTGCGGAGCCTCGGGCAGCGCCGCGCCGGGCTGATGCAGCGGGGGGCTGTGCGGGAACGAGCCGAAAGCGCTGCGCGGCGCCTCCGTTATTAAAGCGCTGCTGTCAGTCAGCGTAATTCTTACCAGCTAACAATAAAAATGTTTTGACATGCAATCTTGTACACGCTTCAGTAATAGTTACCTCGCAGAAATTTCAACCGTGGAAGTATTTCTCTTTCTCCTCCCTTAGAATCACGAAAATTTCAGAGAGATACAAGGCCTGTTTTAAAGGGCACCCTGTCAATGACAGCAGTCAGTAGGACAACCCTGTAAATTGCATTGTACAGAACAGTCATGTACAATATAACTGCTATATTTCATAATAAAAACCAGCTTATCACCAGGGACAGAAGGCTTTTGTTTCTAACAAAAAATACAATCAGATCAGACAGTGCTTATAATGGAAAATTCAGGTTCTCACAGTCGGATTTGGCCAGTTGAGCTCCATTCATGTTCCAGCATGAGAAGAATGGGTGAAGGTTTACTTTGGGTAACTGTAGGTCTAGATTACCTTGTGCTTAGCCCTGTAGCAATTACCAGCATCCTGCACTGGTGTGACACAGAGATCAGGTGCCACGACCCCCCTCTCCAGCTTGGGAGGACACCTGAGACCATATCTACCGTCACAGACTAGGTCCAGCCTAGTCTGACCTGCAAATAGGGTCTCGCTGCTGAACCGGGCTCTCCACCACACTCCTGTTTTAAAAGTCACGCAGGGACATCTCAGAGTGGAAGAGATCTGTGAGCGATTTGAAGGTTCAGAGTTCAGGGGTAGTTTGGAAAAACACCCCGCGGGCCGCGGTGCCCATGGGGGAGCAGTCTGGTTATATAGATTCTCTGGGCAATTCTGGCATTTCACCTCCTGACTGAAGCCAGGAAAACGCAGGGAAAGGATAAATACTGAAAAATGCACTTAGACACTTCCAAACTTGGAAACCAGTTTTCCTAAGGTTTAATCAAAGGCACAGGTCAGTTCTTGTTTTACACACCCATGCCTCTTTGGACTAGAAAATATTCAGTGCAGTTTCCTTTAAAATATCAGATAAGCAGCATAAATAGCAGCCCATGAATCAGAGATATGACTAATTCCCATTCATTGGAAGTGCAACATAAATGCCTACTTGTTTCACTACTCATTAATCATACTGGGATCCCTCCAGCTCTGTCACATGCATCCAGGTCTGTTTCCACACTGTCTCCTTCGAATAAATCCACATCGTCATGCTGAAAACTTGTACCAGTGAGAGGAAGCTGGAAAGGATGTGAGCCATGGGCATCCTCCCTCCCTGTCTTTGCAGCTCTGGTTCCTGGGGATTTAAGAGGAGAAGGCAGGCTTCAGAGTGAGATAGAGTCACTAATTTTGTTACTGGCATAACAGTCTTGTGTCAGAGGTACAGTTCCCAGGTGGCTTTCCTAAGCCGTCAAATTGCAAATACTTCTGGGGAGTTTTGTAATTCACCTCAGCAGGATATGTAAACACGACTTAATGGATGTCTTTAACGGGGCCCTTAATGCTGCCTTCCTGCTCCCAGGCTTTTCCCTGGGTCACTGCCTCCGTGGTGGAGCTCTCCCTCAGGCCGTGCACACGGTACCGTGCAGCTGAGGGCACTAGGGAAAACCAGCCCCAAGCTGCTCGCAGATTTTTGACTGAAACATGCTTTTCTTAGAAAACACTGAGTCACTGAAACTAAAACTTATCTTGTGCATGTACTGGTTTTAGGGGGAAAGTTTCTCAAATACAGGATGGAGTTTCTGTGTAGAGAAAAAAAGACTCTTCAGTGCTTAGGGCACACGCATATGGGAGACCCGCAGTCAGCAACGAGCAGTGATTTATGAAATAGTCACCGAGCCTGAGAGGGAATCAAGCAGAGCAAGCATTTGAACCTGAGTGTCCTGCTTTCCAGAACAGTTTCCTGATCATTGGTTCATGGTCTCAGTATATCCTGTTAGAGTCAATTCATTTTGTAGAGAGAATTAAAAATTCACTAAGTCAGGGAGAAAACACCCATAATCCAGCAGTTACAGTATCTGGTCGAGACACAGGATGATTGTGCTCAAGTCCTTGATTCAAATTAGTCAGAGGAAAGTCTTGAGCACAGGAATCTCCCGCGAGTGAGACTCCGTGTGATGTTTTCTGTCCAGTGTGACACAGAAGCAAACCAAATTTCTCAATCTTTTTGTGAAATAGAATTCCTTGTTTCTGTCTACCCCAATGTAATTATGTTAGTGTAAATGAATAGAATTCAAAATTGGAAAGTACATTTGCATTCCCATTTTTGCCTCCTACCGCTCTTCACTGCTAAGTCCAATTTTAAATTCTCCACCTTGCATTGCTGTCTGACAGGCAGGTCCAAGATTGCCCTGAAAGGAGCAATTTTAACTTCTAAACTAAAGCTGGTAGGAACTGAGGATGCCCCAAAACGAATTGTGGTAATGCAGAGTGGTGATGTGAGGTCAAAGGGAGTACATGCCCTGCTTATTGAAAACATCATCAGCTACATCACAAGAACAAATGTGCTCTGTCGCTCCTCCCATGCACATAGGTGGAATAATGTCAGGATCAAAATCATCTCTGAATATCTCCCCAAAGCTTTTAGTCCCATTTCTTTACTTTCTCCCTTCCACAAGGGATCCTAGTTCATTTTCTTGGTTTCCTGGTCGCTGTGAAAAACCTTCAGAAATTATTCTACAGAAATGCTTCCTGGTTTTTAAAAAAAAAAAAAAGGACATCCCAGTCTTGTGCAGTAAGACCAGCATGGTGGTGCGTGTGGGACAGCCTCATGTGTGCATTGCCTTTGAGGGCCCTGCTCTGGGGGGCTTTGGCAAGGCCGGGACCAGAGGGCTGCTCTGCCCGGTGCTGCCGTGCTCGGCCATGCAACTCTCCGTCCCCTTTTCCCTCTCCATAATAACAGGACGAGATGGGCCGAGTGTCTGAGTGCAGCCCAGGACTTCAGGAGGCACTTCTCGCATGAAGCACGCAACACCCCAAGAGGGATGGGCTGGCGTCACCTGCCAGCAACAGTGTCCTACCTGCACCTTGCAAAGGGAATTCAGTGCGACGTGTCCAAAGTGAACCTGCCTGGTGAGGGGCTGAGCTAAATGGTGGCAGTCATCCTTTAACTTCTGCCCTCGTTTAGGAGCACAAGGGGTAATGAGGCCTCCCAGACGTGTGGTAGTTTGTCTGTTGGAAGTTTTTGCCTGCTAATGCTGTAGGAGGTTCAGTGAGCACCATGGGGTGAGCTAAGATCAGTTTTTAGCAATAATTTTAAGTTACTCTACTCTGGGCTTATGCCGTATCTTAGTGTTACTCTAATGAAAGCTGTAGAGGGTGAATATGCACATACATTTGATTTACTAGAGAATCAAAAGATAATGCACATCTACAAGCCGATCATAATCAAAATGCAGCGATAATCAAAATGCAACTGATTTATCGTTTGGCAGAGAAGCACTATATAAAAAAAGAGATTCAGAAGAATCTTACGAGTCAGACAACCCTGCCGCCACAATCCACGTCGAGGCAGGCTTTCAGCTGTGAAGTTATGTCCTTTCTAACTCGCTGTCACCTTACTGAGAAGGTGCACGTTGCTCAGCAGCCACACTTGTGTGCTGATTCGAACCAACAGGAACATGTGCTGTTGTTCTGGGCTTCGTTCCACCACGGCAGGCTCTCTATTTAAACCATGTGTTGAATTATAACCATATAAGTAGGAGGAAAACGAAAACATATTTCACTGGGTTCTAGAAAAGGCCTGAATAGATGTCATTTCTATCAAGGTTTTATATAAGACTAATTGGTTGTTTCTGTGCCCTATCCAAACACCCAGCAATTATGCTTTGCCATCAGATTTAAAGTGACCTGCTGTGTTATAAGTCTAGAGGTGACTATCTCAACGGCTGTGTGCACAGTCCGTAGTCCTGTCTCTTAGCAATCAAGACTGATGCTTGGACGTGAGTTTCCGGGTGGTGTAGGGTGATTGCTAAGGTTGGAGCTGGACATTTGCTTTTCAAAGATAATGGGTTATTTTTAGCCAGTTCTACAGCTGCCAGGATGAGCTTTGGAGATTCAGGGTAGTACCAACACAAAGCGCTCCTGTGTTTTTCTGATGCACTTGAGATTAATGTGTGATTTTGTAGATTGGACTCACTGGTGGTATTAGGGCTGACTTACTTTCTCCTGAAATGAGTATTTGCAATTGGGCCAGTCCTCTGGTAATTAGCTGGTGTTCACTGCCAGGAACCTGACCTATGTAGCATAAGAAGAGGTGCAGGGCGCTAGTGCTGAGACAGAGCGCAAGGGACACCTGCGCTCGGATCACAGTTCTAGCGCTGGACCTGGCCGAGACAACGTTGCTGAAGCTCTGCGTGATGTAGGTCTCTCTCCTGGAAAATGGGAATAAGTCATATTTGCCTACCACACGGCAGTACTGTTCTAGGCCAGCAGCTGAGTGTCTGTGAAGATGTACTTCGCTGCTTAGAAAGCTCCAGCAGCTAATTGGGTTTTGGACCTGAGTTTACTACTTAGTTCCATACCTTTGCAACAGTTGAAATGTATCTATTTTCTGGTCCGTCTTTAGCTTCGCACGCCTGGAAAGGAACTTGCTTCTGATCTATGTGCCTAGCTTGGCATCAATTTAATCAGGAGAGGAACTGAACTGACAGGATTTCTGCCAGTTTGGGCTGAAGTAATTGTGGAAGAGATTTTGCTGTCTTTGAATCAGAAAGGCAGTTTAGCCTCAGTTTTTCCTTGAACTTGACTTTAATTCAAATTGTCTAACTTCATGTTCTGCAATTTTAACTGCTCTTCCCCTCCCTCCCCCAGTAAAACAGCACAGAAAGAGGAAGAAAAGGCCTAGTTTGTTAAAAAATAAAAATAAAAAAAAATGCCCTGATGCTAGCAATGTGAGAGAGCCCGACAGTCTAACTCTTGATGCTCATTCTTGCTCAGCTACAGTGAGGGCAGATTAAGGATAAATTACTGAGTGAGCAAGTGTCTTGTTTTCTCTGGAACTCCACCTCTTTCGGGCATCCTGCCTTATCCCCACCCCTTGCACTTGTCTGCATGTCTTAATGGCAGTATTCATGCAGCTGGTAATTTATGTGTCTGAGAGAGAAGATTTACACAGAGCCTTCACTTCAGTTATTCAGAAAATTTGAGATACAGTATGTGATTTGTTAGGTCCCAAACTCTACCTGAAAAATCACAAATGTCTTAAAGGCTGGGCTTGAGTGAAAGCAGTTTTAAATGGAATGGTTTAAACTAGGAGTTATTCCATAGGTCCTTGCTTTACACCTAGTTACAAAAGTTTGCCTTCAAAATAAGTACAATGCCTATTGTAACATAAGCACCCAGTAATTTGGCTTTGACTGAAGTAGCTTGACACCCTGCGCTGGAAGACCCAGGGAGCTGATACAGTTACTGAAATCTATTTGATTCGGTTGGTGTCTAGTGTCATAAACATGAATTGCTAATTTCATATCGCCCATAGCAGGCGCACTGTGAATGGTTGCAGAGTTTATAGGGTATCAGTTACAAATGTGATTATACCAGCCATTCCTCAGGACTGACACCAGTTTCAAATTAGAAGCTGACAGGCCTCACCTGCTCCCGAGTTCAGCGACAGGTCACCTCTTGTCATTTTGGCCGTACCCCCGTCAGCACGACATCTGTGTTCATAAAGGGACAGCGAGGACTGTAAGTTGTTAGAATTGCTGAAGAATAAGAGTAAGGTGTCATCTACTCCAAAAACGTAGCGTTCAACTTTGGCCTTTCATACGGCTTGATGCTCGCAGCACCTGACTCTGTTTCCAGCTACAAGAATAGCCAGAGCGGGGGGTCACCAGTTGTTCCCTCTTCCACCCATGGCTGCTAGGCACGCCGCTTAGCCCTGGCCCCAGAGCAGTGACAGCCCCAGAGCCCTGATGGAGCGGCCTGAGCGGAGAGCTTGCAAAATGCCTTGACTTTTCTACACATAGGTCCTTAAGTTAAATAAAACATACCTTTCAGAGGGCATTGTTACACATTCATATTTTTAAACAAACAAGCTGTGAAAGATAAAAATATTATTCAAAAAACAACTGGATAAGATAAATCCTAAACTTTTGCAATTTGTTGGACTTTTACATTAATTTGTTTATATGCCATTTATGTAGACACAAACCAAAGTTTTATGTGGAAAGGTCCTGACCTTGAGATCTCATTTCTTCTTAAAAGAAGATTCTTCATGTTCACTCAGCTAATCTAATGCAGTTGAGATAGGTCAGTCCAAAACCTATATGCTGACACTTCTCAAAATCAGGAAAATCTTCAGATATGGACTTTGGGATTAGTTCTTATTTCTGTCATTAAGCAAATGGAAATGCCAGATCCAAACATCTTCAGACTTTGCAGGTTAAGAATTTGGGCTCCCCTATAATTCAAGTTTGCCTGCTTGCTAAATAATCATCTAATATGTGTGTGCTACCTTTGGAACAGTTGTCTGTCTGTCTTCTTGGAGGCTTGGGTTCTACAGGAAATGAAGTAAACGTATATACACAATCCCGTTGAAGCTGCCTGGCCTGTCACTTTTCCTTGTAGAGAGGAAAGTCTCTGAAGGAACTGCCAGTCATGGGGTGTTACAAGCTTTTCTCCTTGTGGCACCAAGATACCGAGAGTCCCATTCTCACCTTGAGCTCAGTTGTGTGCTGGTGGGGAAAGAACATGGACATACTCACAAGGGTATAAAAGGTTAAACAAGATGCAAAATGAGGGACTGAAAGTACCAAAGGAAAACCATTTATTCCCTACTCACTAAATTATTATTATTATTATTTTTTTGTCTTAGCCCCTGTGGCCCACAGAGCTGTCATGACATTTACAGTTATGTTCCTTACCATCATTCTCAGCAATCTGTCCTTGATTTTATTTTCTGCTCCAGGAAATATTATAATATTGTTATTTTAACTGTATTATATAAACCTAAAGCCAGAGTCATCATGGTGTAAACAAGCATGACTTCAGGAAAGCAATGCTGATTCATGCCACCTGAGTGTCTGATTCTTAATATAAGAGGGAACACATTACAAGAGAGCAGACAGTAACAAACGTTTGTTATAGAAACTCATGCCATCAACATAGACTCCCCCCTTCCCCAGTGTTTGGCAGGAAAAAAAATACCTAAGGTAGATTTACAGAAGCTACCACTTTTTTTTAATGATTTGGATATTGATCATTTTTAATCTTCCTCTCAGAACAACCAGGAGATCTATTATAGCTTGAGCCAGCCATGAAAAGCTGGTCCGTTCTTTAACCTGCCCCAATTCACTTGGACATATTTTATATCTCCAGGGATTCAGCCACAAAGTCCATTAGAGCATCAGATGCAGTGAGGTCAAATCAATTGTCCATACTGCAGACAAGATAACCATCATTTACTGTAATTCTCCCCCGTCATGGTAGAGGAGAGGAAAGGTTAAAAGCTGTATTACCATGAGGATGTCTCATCTATCTTTCAGTATATTGGTAATACCTAAACATTGCTTAAAGAACTGAATGTACAATCTAAAATCTGTGTTAAACTGGATTTAAAGATTAGATTGTCAAATGAACAAATTTGCTAATGATGTTTTGTTCAAGGAGGAGCGGAAAACATACCATCTTTAAAACAAAAAGCAAAAAACTTTATATTGTCATGTCTGACACAACACATCCAAAGCTATACTGAACATTCATCTCAGAATGACCTGAATGACTGATATTTATCCGTCCCTATACATAGATATATTTACCTACGAAGTAATTTGCTGTCATCTCTTTAAGCTGGAGGTGCTACGACGGGCCAAAAAACAAAAGAGGAAGTAAATTCAGGATGTATATTTTGCACTGTAAATCAAGTCCTTGTGTGTTTGCACTCTAGGGTGGGCAATAATAATTGACTGAAGCAATCACTGCTGTGGGAAAACAAACGCCCTGGCGGTGCTGCATCTGAAGGTCAAGCCTGATGACACAGGAAGGACCTGAACTCTCACTGACTCCCGGGAGGCGACCGGCGCTGCGCACCTCCCCGAGCTCCCCTGGCAGGGACAGATTTACAGAGCCGCTGGGGCCGGGGTAAGGACGTGTTGGCTCCCAGCTCCCTCCGGTGGGCCTGGGAAGCTGTTTATGTCCATCGCGGTGCCGTGGCTTCCTGCTGGCTCCGGCGCTCTGTGCGTTGGCCGTGAGATGCCAGAGAGCACATGCAACCCTGTGCTCCTGGGGATGGCGAATTCCTCCTCCTCCAAACGCCTGCGCTGCTGCCCTGGCTGACTCCACCTGACCTATCTGCCGGTGGCCAGCAGGGCACCTTGCCTACCCCCACCACGCACCCGAAAGCTGTGGCACTGGGGCCCAGCCCTCACAGGACTCCTCTGTGGAGGTGGGAAGCAATAATCAAGTCCAGCTTTATTCACTGGACTTGTCTATTTGCCTTTTCTAGGTTAATCTTTCCTCTTTCCCTGGATTTCTTTAATCCTGAGCTGTTTTCACTAAGGAAGTGATTGAATGAAGAGCTATTGAGATTTTCCTGTTATCGAAATCTTTTCACAGCTGTAGAAGTTACTAATATTTTTTCTCTTGTTTCAGAAGCTTGGTTGCTGAGCAAACATACACACAAATTTAAAATAGAACAAAAGTAGCAAGAAATAGAAGGTAGCCAAGCACTGTTACTCTAGTACAAGTGTATCAAATACACTTCTGTGGCTGGTGTACATTCATGGTATTCTTCTTGGGAGACAATGGGATGAATTTAGTGGGAGTGTAGGAAGTGGTGTAGGTTACAGATTAATAAATATTTTTATAATGAAGCCTATTTTTAAAACTTAGGGTTTAATACTCAGTCCTGTAAATTCTAACTTCAGATAATGTCGGCAATCAGTAACGATTAAAAGAAACCAGTAAAAGTTTTGTGTGTGCTGAAGGAGAGAGAAATGTGCTTTAGATTAGCTGTTACATACCATTTACTTAGCTACTTTTCCTCTTCTGTTCCCTCTTTTCATGATTTATCTTAACAAAGACTCAGGGTTCCTTTTCCTCAATTTGTGGCACCCAGCACCTCTGAATTCTTCCCAAAGCATGTCTATTCACAGGCCCTTTGCTGATCCTCACCATGGTGCAGATTGGCTAACAGTGATATGCAGCCTCACAGAATGTCATGAGATACTGTATGGTGCCATTAACAGAAAGTAACATTACCACTATAAATACGTACTGGGCGACTCTTTTCAAAATTAAGCATGAAAACATCTAAAGCTTTTTTTCTTGTAATATCTAAATTATGAAATAAGTAAGGGGAATGTAAAGCTAAGAAAGAAAGAAACTCATCCCAGCATATGGAAAGAAAAGAAAGGGTAAAAAGATACTTTCCTTCGTAATAGCTCAAAATTAGGACTGAATGCAGTCTGCATAGTCTGTTGCTTTCCTTGTTCTGGAGCACCTCTCAGATAGCTAGCGGCTTGGTAGTACCGTCTCTGCTAGCACATATTCTGCAGCGCTAATTCAGAGAATGGTCCGCTGGGTTATTTAACTGAAACTGAAGTCTCAAAAAAGATCAGATGAGCTTTGCTGTTCTTTGGCTACAATAGATATCACAGACCTGACTACAGACTGCTGAACTTAATAGAAAGGCTGTGGATCTGGAAAAATGTGTACTGAAATCAATGAGAGAAAGAGCAGTCCTTTAACTCCAGCAGTTCACACTACATTCTGGCCCATTCCTCTGTAGATAAAAACTTCAGCTTTGTAATGCCTAGTCATTTTTTTTAAGATCAATACAACAAACCTAAACTGTCCAATGGATGTGTGTTTACTATCTGCTGTGTTAGCATTACAAGTCAGATCAAACTTTTGAAAAATGAGTATTTGATTTTACAATAATTCCAGCCTATGCAGCAAACAAATGTATTTTTAAGGAAATCTGTTTAAGCAGGAAAATCACTAAGGAATTCCCCAAGAGTTATACATAGCTCTTAGTTGACAGACTTTCTTAAAGAACTCCTTTTTCTATGTCTACAGTAATTAAAATAAAAGTTGTCCTTTGAGTATTTGCCATTGGCAAGATGTATTTAGTTTAATTTTCTCCAAATGCTAAAGAGATTGCTGCAGTTACAGGGAAGAAGTTAGGTCTTATGAACACGAGAGAGATTCAGATTTTGCCACTCTGAATTTGCCATAAGGTAATATATTCAAGCAGACATTCCCGATCCTTGTAGTCACTCTGAAGGAGAGTGGGAATTGTCTGCTCACTGTGTCAGTAGTGGATGTCCTGGAAGCTGAGTAACAGCACACCAGCTGTGGCATTACAGAGAACATCAATGTGGGGCTTTGGCTATAAAATTCTCCACTAAGACACCAAAAGAGGCAGTCCTGGTTACATAAAATGGAGGCCATGTTAGATAGAACTGCCATGACAACCCGCACAAAACTAGCAGAAGACAAGCGCATTCATGCATCCGTGAGCAAGTCTTACTCTGGGTGCAGCTTGGGTTGTGTCACAGCGCGACGTTTTCCTGCTAAAAATGAAACACAAATGCTCTAGTAGAAGGTCACCAAGGTCATCTTTTCTTTTCAAAAGTAACTTGCTGTGTTAAAAGTTGAAATAATTTTAAATGAAAGACATCTTAAATCTGCATAAAAATATTTCCTGCAATGCTACAAGCCACCAGAGGAGACTGCACGGCCCCTTCTTCTTTCCTTTTTGCTTTTCACAGCAATAAAAAAGGGAAAATTAGTAGCTGTAGATTGCATGGAGCTTCTTGGCATTCAAAGATCATTTCAGACTAATGTAGAAAGTTTTGCAAGTTCTCTTTAGATAAGTATGCACCTCTAAGAATGCATTTTTAGAGATTTGTTTTCCCTTGTGTCAACGCCCACTCCTAATTGTTCCAGTCTGTAATTTGTCATCTCCCCCACTAGCTGTATGTCATTGGGGATTCTTATTTATAACTGGATTATCCAATGGTGTCTTATGTTTGAATCCATTGACTTGGTGCTGCCTGGTTGCCAAAATGAATGGATCACAGAAGAAAGTCTGGGTCCTGAAGCTTTCATAGGGCTATTCAAGCCTAATGAGTTTGGAATAATGGATTAAAAAAATTTTTTTTTCAAATTGTATGTACAATTTTACTTTCTGCTCAACTGATGAATTTCAAAACATGACAAAAGGCATTGGTACTTGTGACCAGATGAAAAACTGGCTTAAAAAGAACTCACACACAAACTAAACCTACTGAATGGGGTGGGTGCCCTGGTGACGAAGGATACAGAGAAGGCAGAGTTACTGAATGCCGCCTTTGCTTCAGTCTTTACTGCTCAGGCCAGCCCTCAGGAACCCCAGATCCTGGAGGCAAGAGAGAAAGTCTGGAGAAAGGAAGGCTTTCCCTTGGTCCAGGAGGAGTGGGTTAGAGATCATTTAAGCAAACTTGGCACCCACAAGTCCATGGGCCCTGATGGGATGCACCCGCGAGTGCTGAGGGAGCTGGCGGATGTTATTGCTAAGCCACTCTCCATCATCTTTGAAAGGTCATGGAGAACAGGAGAGGTGCCTGAGGACTGGAAGAAAGCCAATGTCACCCCAGTCTTCAAAAAGGGCAAGAAGGAGGACCCGGGGAACTACAGGCCAGTCAGCCTCACCTCCATCCCTGGAAAGGTGATGGAGCAGCTCATCCTGGAGGCTATCTCCAAGCATGTGGAGGAAAAGAAGGTGATCAGGAGTAGTCAGCATGGCTTCACCAAGGGGAAATCATGCCTAACCAACCTGATAGCCTTCTATGATGGAATGACTGGCTGGGTAGATGAGGGGAGAGCAGTGGATGTTGTCTACCTAGACTTCAGCAAGGCTTTCGACACTGTCTCCCATAGCATCCTCATAGACAAGCTCAGGAAGTGTGGGTTAGATGAGTGGACAGTGAGGTGGATTGAGAACTGGCTGAATGGCAGAGCTCAGAGAGTTGTGATCAGTGGCACAGAGTCTAGTTGGAGGCCTGTAGCTAGCGGTGTCCCCCAGGGGTCAGTCCTGGGTCCAGTCTTGTTCAACTTCTTCATCAGTGACCTGGATGAAGGGACAGAGTGCACCCTCAGCAAGTTTGCTGATGATACCAAACTGGGAGGAGTGGCTGATACACCAGAGGGCTGTGCTGCCACTCAGAGAGACCTGGACAGGCTGGAGAGGTGGGCAGGGAGGAACCTCATGAAGTTCAACAAAGGCAAGTGCAGGGTCCTGCACCTGGGGAGGAATAACCCCATGCACCAGTACAGGTTGGGGGTTGACCTGCTGGAAAGCAGCTCTGCGGAGAAGGACCTGGGAGTGCTGGTGGACACCAAGTTAACCATGAGTCAGCAATGTGCCCTTGTGGCCAAGAAGGCCAATGGTCTCCTGGGGTGCATTAGAAAGAGTGTTGCCAGCAGGTCGAGGGAGGTGATCCTCCCCCTCTACTCAGCCCTGGTGAGGCCACATCTGGAGTACTGCGTCCAGTTCTGGGCTCCCCAGTACAAGAGGGATGTGGCACTACTGGAGCAAGTCCAGCGAAGGGCTACAAAGATGATTAGGGGACTGGAGCATCTCTCTTATGAGGAAAGGCTGAGAGAGCTGGGCCTGTTTAGCCTGGAGAAGAGAAGGCTGAGAGGAGATCTTATCAACGTGTACAAGTATCTGAAGGGAGGGTGTCGAGAGGATGGGGCCAGACTCTTTTCAGTGGTGCCGAGCGACAGGACGTGAGGCAACGGGCACAAACTGAAACACAGACACTTCCATCTGAACATGAGGAAAAACTTTTTCACTGTGAGGGTGACGGAGCACTGGAACAGGTTGCCCAGAGAGGTTGTGGAGTCTCCTTCTCTGGAGATATTCAAAACGCGCCTGGATGCAATCCTGTGCAATGTGCTCTAGGTGACCCTGCTTGAGCAGGGGGGTTGGACTAGATGATCTCCAGAGGTCCCTTCCAACCTCAGCGATTCTGTGATTCTGTGATTCTGTGATTAATCAAACTTTTTGGTATTCACTTTGGCATTGGATTTTGGACTGAAATTTGCTGTAAAAGTTCTTGATTTACACAGATTCATCTGCCTTGCTTATGAGTTTGTCATTAACTGCCTTAGATGATGATTGAAAGATCAATGTATATTTGTCCAGACCAGCAAATAGTGAGAAAATGTATCAAAATGAAATATTACTGTGAAAATTTTTCCACTTTGCTACACACTCGGTTTAAACAAATTTGTCAGATCATTTCAAGGAAAAGATTTACCATGATTTTGAAAGACAGAAGAACAGTAGAAATCTTACCATGAACTAGGGAAAAAGACCTCGTTGATGTTGCCCTCAGTGTCCTCACTTCCAGCTCTGAGTTCAGTGTTAATATACTTTGCTGCTGAATGGAAATCTGAAAGAGAAATTGGCTAGAAACAAAAGTGAACTTAATTTTCCTTGTGTCAAAGTCCACCCCATCTTGTCCCAGTCTGTAATTTGTCATCTTCCTCCACTAGCTGTATGTCATTGGGTATTCTTACTTATAAATGGATTATCCAATAGTATCTTATATTTATAATATAACTTATTTTTATTAATAAAGCTGAGGAAAATGCAAGCTGTGTGACAAGGAGAAGTTGTATTATTGGAACAGGAAGCATTTATTAAAAAAAAGCAAAATACAGGAAAAAAAACAAGGAAATCAGATGTTTTTTAAATACAATTTTTGACCAGGCAAGATATCCCTTTCAGCATAGCATGGGATATAGGATTAATCTTATTTGTCCGTGATCTAAAAAACTGTGCATGTTTCCTCATAGTCAGGACTTTGCTATATTACCTCATTTTTACCCACAGAAGCCAAACTGCTAGATTTTTGGGAACTACTAGCAATAAATTTTGTTCTATGACAATTAGTTCATTACTAATCTTGACCATCTCCCCAATGAACTTATGAAGAACTTTAATATTAAAAATGCACCTCATAAATCACTTACAGCAAACCTGAAGGAATACTGAGCATTTGTAAATATGACCCTCCTTTGTAGGATTTGTCTCTTTTTTCACTTTTCTTCCTGAACCTTTGCTCCAGTTATCTTTAAATCTCTGTGAAAGAAGTCAAAGAAATGGGAACTCAGATTTGTAGTACTATTAGTCATCTTACTAATGGATATCCTATTGCTTGTCTTTTTTTCCACTTCCTCTTACCTGGTGCTTTCATAATTCAGACAGTCAGACAGACTCTTAAATACCCTTTGGTTGGAGCCAATGGATCTTACAAATGTAATATATATAGCAGTTGACAATTTAAATGGCAAAACCCCAAAATCTTATGCTTTTTAAAAATGTAAATCTATCTGGATCTCATTAATGAAGGTTCTTGACTACTCTTTAGGAAAACCATTCATTTGTTCATGAGATTCAGCTCTTTTTTTCCAAAAATACTTTGGAACCATATGGTTTTATCTGTTGATTTTTTTGTCCAGGGGACTCAGCCTCAACCTCATCAATGGTAGCATGTCAGATGATGTCAGAGGTGAGACATCATGATGACCACAATGTCAAGATAAACAATGCAACAGGAGGTTTCATTATATAGGAATTCTAGCGTATAGTGGATTTATCTTAATACTGAGACTGAGAAATTTCTAAGGATCTATTAAAAAATGCTTTAAAAGGGCAGCTGCATATCACAGCAACCTTTTACGAGGTTTTACCTTCTTAATGGAGGAAAGGCCTGGGAAACTGCTCTTTCAACCCAAAGGATGTAACAAGATTCAAGATTCTACTTGTGCATTTTTCAGTGGCTCAGCCGATGCCATCACCCTTACTTTCCAAAGTTTTTAGCCCTCAGTGGATAGGCACACTTTTAAATAGAGATGCTCTCTCTGTTCTCCACTAGTACAGACAAAAGCCTCTGCCTTGAAGTTGCATGGTTTGCACTTGCATTTTCCCTTTCTAGTTCACCTTTGGGATAAGCTGCTGCCATTTTCTGGCTGCTATGTTATCACAACTAGATCAGGGGCAAGGCGCTGTACAAGAAAAACAAATCAGTTTCCTACAATGACCAACAGGAGTCTAGATAAAGGATCTTTTAAAAATTTCTTGAAGGACTATGTTTTATATAACAGACATAAACCCAAACTTACTTAAATATTATTGAGTTTTGTACAGTATACATGAAGAAAAGGGACATCTTCCAAGCGAAGAATAGCACTGTTGTACACAGTTCAGTTTCAGAGACTTCAGATTCCTGCTGAAAAAGAAAAAGAATCAGATGCCCTGCACTACTGTAAGAGTTGCCAAGCAATTTCCCATCTCCAGAGAGCAGCAGCAAAGAACCCATTAGACTTGTCCTGGAAAGGTTGAATGCGCTGTCAGCTGAATCATCAGACCAGAATTATAATATTTTAAGAGCTAAGCTACCCAGAATTATTTTGCATTAAAAATATATGCTTAACATCTAGCATATTGCTTGTTCACAGTATGTTATTTCATTAAAAGGAACCTGTTGAAATATGTTCTTTTTTCTGTCGTATTGTGATAGGAAGATTAAAGAGACTTCACTATATGCCATTTCATCATCCTTATTAGCCCAGGCACAGATGTTTTTGGGTGACTGCTATATTTTTTGGATACTGATCAGTACACACCCCAGCTGTTGAGTGTGATCAGACCCCTTATGAGCAAAGCAGTATTTTATTCCCCCCACAAAGATTCCTAGCTGATATCCCTACCGTGGTCTGCACTTGGCCTTGTAGCAATTTGCTTACATACTGGTAGTTTATGTACATCCTGGGGTTTGACTGAGAGATTAGGAGATAACGTGAGACTTGGGCAAGCTTTAAAGTTAAGACATAGGCTGCTTTATTTTGCTTTTTTTCACTTGATCAAACTCACATCAGCAGCTTCTAGTTTTGAAGTGATGATGCAGGTTAGGTCAGTATTACACTAAAATATATTTCTATTAGTACTACATCCAAAGAAAGACACAAAATCATTAAAATTGCACTGAAAGAAGACTCTTTCTCTGTCTCTGTCACTCATTTCCCTCTTTTCAACTTAAGCACCTCAGTTACTGAAGGACAATATATTAATCAGACACCTTAAAAGCCAGAATGCTCTGTAGCTTGATCACTTTTGGGTGAAATTTGCCTAAAAATGCAGTCTAAAAATTGGTCTCTATGGATTTGTGCTGAATTTATTTAATATAAAGTGGGATATAAAAAGCCCTCTATGCAGTTAATTAGCCTCCAGGTTATTGCAGGCCCCAAGGCATAGTATTTGAGTTGTCATTGCTGCTTGCAAAGATCAGCAGTATTTAATTCTTGTGTTACACAAAGTCGATTGCATGTCCTTACCTGGCTTCTGTTAATTCATTGTTTCCAGGCTCTAATTTCTTTTTTAATTTTTTTGGCTATTAAAGATGGTGTAAATCAAGAGGAACTTTGCTGAAATCAGATGTGTTAAAATGGGATAGTACCAGTTTAAATTACAACAGAACCAAACCTGAAGGTTTCTCCAGAATTACGCTTTTGTAGCTGGGGGCAGAATTTGTGTCTGTTACCTCATGAACCTAAAACAAAGAGGACTCATTCAGACTCCTTTGGGACAGGGCAGATCTAAGCTTATTAATTGTTCTTGTTTTCTAAGGAGAAACCATCGGGTTTCCTTCATTTGATAATCCTGTTTTCTCAGAAAACATTTACAGATGTTCCAATACCCAGTTAGCAGTGGCAGGAACTCTTTAGTGGTTAGAGAAGTGGCAGAAGGTTAAATCATCTGACTTTGATGTTATGTTGATTGTTTACCCTTAGTGTACAGTAACATCTTAAAAAAATGAAGAGAAGTGGGTGTATTCATTACTGGACAAACACAGCTGACAAGTTATAGAATATGGGGCTCTCTTAAACTGAGACCGAAGTGCTTCATTTATAATGGAGATTACGGTAAGAACCAAATGAAGTTGTCTAAGGGAAAATGATGTCTCCTGAGTCTTTATTCTGGTTTGGCCACAAGTTAATAACGCAACCAGCACTTAACAACAAAATGCAGGACTGTATTATCTTTTAGCAAATGCCAGTCAAGTGCAATCCAAACAGGTCAATTACTAGCAAATCTCTGAAGATCTCCTGAAACCTCAAAAGGTTTAGAGATGCCAAGAAAATGTCTAGATGCACAGAGACACAGGAACAGAAATAGGGCACAGACCAATTTGCAGAAATGGAACTTAACCCTTAGAGGGAAGAATCCAGCCTGCTACATATTCATTTCCATTTCATTAAATATTTACGGAGAGACAGCATGTAACGTGACTCTAAATTACGGCAAACACATACAGAATCCACACTGTTTCACTCATGCGTAACTTCTTTCTTCAAGCCTTCTGTATCTTGCAGGGTTAATGGACAATTTTTTTTCTGCCACTAACTTATTCTAGATATTTGAAAAATAACATGTTATTTTGAATGATTCTAAATCGACACACACACAAAATAGAGTGTAGAGGCCCATGATAGCCTAGTTTTCACTTCAATATGCATGTCTAAGACCCATTAATATTAATGAAACCTGCACACAAGCATGTGGGGATAATTGACCCCATTAAATTCCATTTACTCATGAGCTACTTTATAAGGTTTGCCCCTTAGTTATTGTAGTTTTTATCAAGGATGAAAGTTGGAACAGGATTTATGCCAACAGAAGCCTACTTCAAAAGTAGTTTTGCGAAAATAAAAGAAAAGTAAGTACCACAAGGAAATATTTTTTCATCCAAACTTCCACCAGTTAATAAAAATAACCTTATTTTGCTTTAAACGGAGAAGTAACATCAAATTTTTCTCTTTCTTTGACTAGCTTTTATACTAAAAGCTAGCCTATTTCCAGCTGAGAATTGTTAGACCATTTTTTTTCGTGCTCTATGATTTAATCATGCGTAGACTGGTTCCCCTTTGTGAAGCCAGCTCATTAGCCCTGGCAGGTCCAGAATCAGCTCCTGTCCACTACAACATTTCCATTCATCTAGTTGTTCTTACGTTAGCCATGCCACACAAACATGTAGTGCATTTACGGGCAGGACAGGGCACCTCCCTTCACTGCGTGGCTCTGGTGAGGAGCAGGGGCAGCCCCCTCGCACCCTCCAGCCATGGGGCTCTCCAGCTGCCCATGTCCTTACACACAGGGAAGGGAGACTCGCCCCATGCTGATGGGTGACAGTGTGCTCTCTAGGTCTTTGTTTCCATTTTGACTTTTGGCTCATTCAAATCTCTGAGCTGCAACATACTGAACAAAAAACAGGCTCAGAAAGCACTGCTAGAGGAACACTGCTAACTGCATTTGCTCTTATCCCTTCTGAAGAACTTGTGGGAAGAGGGGAGAAGTGCAAGACAGATGTTTTCATGGTGTTGTTCATGAGAGAAACAGGTAGCATTTACTGACCTGATGTTCTTACCTGAGATCATCAGAAAGCTTTTCTCTCCCTCAAATAATCTCTTTCTCAAGTCGCAGAGTTCCCGTGATCCAGAGAGGTGCACAAGATGCTTTGAGAGCTCCTGTGGCTCAGCCTGTTCCTGCAGAGTGAAGTGCTGGTGGAGCTGGATTCCCCTCCCACGTTTCCTCCCATCAGATGTGCCTTGATTCTTGTGCTTGCACAGATTCAATTTGGGGCTGTGACTTTCAAAGGTAGCAAAGTGACTTGTGAATCAAGTTCCCATTAACTTTTATAGGGACAGGACATCAAAATAATTCAGGAGATGAATAACTTCAGCCCAGATATATTCTCATATGGGATCTCTACTGGGTACTCTTTTCACCTACAGGGCTTCATATTGAACTGGGCAGACATGGAAAGGAGGAGCAATATTTCAAACACATACCTGGAGTTCTGGCCTGTGAATTTTTTTCTTGCCTTCTGTGAATCTTGCCTTCTACTCCCTTCACTGACTTTTCTTTCATGCTTTTTCCTGTTTTCCATCTGAAAAAAAGGGAGTAAAACAATAAAGTCAAGCTGTGGTCCATCTAATGGCTCAGTTCTAAACATATGAAGACCACTGACTTAATTCATTGGAGAGGATGCACCTCACATCTCTCCTTATTAGTGCTAAGTGCAATTCAAAGTTATGGACAAACATATATGAATCATTTTTATATCTTATATGAAATAAATGATATATTTTCAGGAATGGCTGATCTCTTTCAGCTCATCTTTTCTTTAGAAGATCCAGCCTGTGACATACAACTGGTGAATAATGAAGGTTTTGCAAAGTTACATGAAACCATGATACAACCCTTGCCCAGACATACACAGAAAGAGGGAACATTAGTGTTAGAAATAATATTAGTATTGCTGCAGCTAGTGCTTTATAATTATTCATAATAATTTTCCTGGCAGTAGTTTTACTTATGTTCTTGGCAAAAATCTCAAACAAAACTCTTCAGTAAATCTCACAAACAGTGAGATCAAATCTTTCCTGAAAGGAGCACTCAGACCAAATGATCTGTCACACTCCCTATTTTCTGTATCCAAAACAGAAGTTATCATGCAGTGCGCCTTCAAAACACCATTGTGCAGGGCTGCAGGGCACCTGAAGAAGGGTCCAGAATCAAGGTCATTGTGTTCAGAGCTGAACCAGGTCTACACAAGAAGCAACGTCTCCGTCAGCTTCAGACAGAGAAAATGCTAGTTGCACCCGACCCAGAATGAATAATCTCCAGACATGAGTTCCTGGCACCATTAAAGCAAGAGCCCAGCTGACTGACAGATTGAACAAAAGAAGTTTGGCAAAGCTTACAGTGGGAAAGCATATAAAGGAAATTCACTCTTGGCGCTGAGCGCACTCGACTAAGAGCAGGATGCGCTGCTGATTAACAAGCTCAGACTCTGCAGACCAAATACCAATGGATGAACAATAGCAGTAACAGTCTGTTATGTCTCTCTAAGGCATGCAGGCAATTTATCATTAAGCTATATTTCTTATTAGCCTGGATAGGCAGCTCCAACAGTACATTTTCACAGCTTAATTGATGCATATATGATTTGGCTTGTAGTTTCCAAAAAAAGTCAGAAGTATGGAGAACTCTGCTCCATCCAACAAGGAAACCAAAGCCCCATAATATTAGTTATAACTGTAATAGATTTTTTTTGACACTAACACACTAGTTCACTGAGGAAGGTAAACAGTACAGTTGTCTCTCAGAGGAGGCACCTTTAACTGGACAGCTGGGGTTTGTTTATAAAGCATAACCATCTTGCTGGTCATTCACAGAGCCCTGCAAGTAATATGACTGCCTTCTCCTAAAGTCAGGTGGGCCCCTCTCTGAGGGGCATGTTTCCCCCTATGTCAACCATTTCTATTCTTTTTACAGCTGCAGAAGTCAAGTTTACCAGTTCACAGTTCTCAGGATCACCTCCGGATCCTTTCTTACAGTGCCAGATTTTCATCATCTTCTTCCATACCTGTGGTTCTGAGGTTAATGCCACCGATCGGTCACACAAAGCCACTACTAACAATTTCATATCTGAGTTCATTGGAAATCTTGCGTACCATCTGTCCCGAGTGGCTTACTTGCTTGACACCTTAGTCGAGGTAGTCACTCAGGGACTTCAGCTCTGATACGGGAACCTCCCTGCTCTCCTTTACTCATTACTGATGCAGATAACACATTTAGTTTGCCTGCAAAGGCTTTCTCTTCTGTAACTGCTCCTTTTACACCTCTCACGTGTGGGCACCATCCGTTCACCAGTGGCTGTCTACAATCTGAGGTAACTGAAAACATTTTTATTATTAGCTTTGTATGTTTAGAAAGTCACTCTTCAGAATGCTGCTGGCCTATTTATTGTGGTTTTACAGTGAACTTGGAAAAGTTCAGTCTCTTCTCCATTTTTCTCCATTGGACAGGACATACTTTTTGAAGTACGGTTTTTTACTTCAGATAGCCTTGCTCTCTGCTGTTTTAGCATGATAATTAATTTCAATATTTGCAAAGGTTGTTTAGTGATATACATTTACACTGAACCTTTATTATAGTGTCTTTAAACAGACTTCATGTAGATTGTGCTAGTGCTCCTTTTAATTTATTTCATGTCACCATTTTAGGGTTAGTTGCTGCAGAGCTGGATATTTTTGGCTTTATCTTTCTGTGATGAGTTGAATTTGAGGAATGACAATGTCATCATATAAAACTTTTTCTTGCAGATAGAAAGTTGGCAGCTTAATTCTGCTGAATGTATCTGACCACTAAGTGGTACTGGTATCCAGGTATCTCTGAAAGCATCTTACCTCAGCCTTCAGTCCTAAGCCTCAGCCTTCTGATTTTCTTTGGTTAGACTGTCCCTCCAGAGCTAAGCCTTACAGCTGCTCACAGTAGTAAACGGACTACCAGAGCATGCCCCCAATGTCCCCTGAGGAAGGTGAATGCTGTACAGCCATGACAGACCCACTTTACTGTTCTTCTCAGGGTTAGATCATCACTGGGTTAGGTACTGTGCACACACGTGACAGGAGGACCAGTCCCTAGTCTGAGAAGCTACAGACATAAATATTAGCTTGAGCTTTCAACTTTCCAAGTCTTGTGAGAAGCAGAGTAACTTACCCTTTTGGAGAAGTGCCATGTGCAAAGAGAGGTCTTATGAACTCAGTGATTTCATATTACAATGGACCTGCTGGTTGAGTAACATAGGATGGCATTATCTGATTTCTCTAGTGCTTATAGCAAAATGACTTCATAATAAAAGCATTCACACTCACCCATCCAGCTTCAGAGTTTGTGAGACCGTTATGTTTCTAATCATGAAAGACATGGCTTTATTCAGATGATAAAGTAGCCATAAATAAAGAGCTCACAGGAGCAGGCTGACAAATAAACTTTTTATATATTTGGTATGTATGGTGATGTAGTTTGTGGTGACAGCACATTGCTCAGAAGAGCAGATCATATTCTGCTTCCTATTATACCAATGTCAACCCAGAGATTTTCCCTTGTCTATATTTCAACCAGTTCAACTAAGATAAAGATCTCTGCACAGGATTTCATAGCCTTTTTTGCCACTGTATAGTATTATTAAAAAAGAAAGTACTACAGGGGTCAAATTACTTTCAATATTGCTTCTGATAATAAGTAAATGCACTACAAATGGTTTAGTCTCATCCATTAATCATGGTAAAATCCAAAAAAAATAGGCTGAAATAGATTTCAGTAAGGTATAAAACTCTTCTCCTACACTGTTATGAAACCTAGGCATATGACACAAAGGCAAGCCTGTCACAATGACTTTCACTGGAAACCAGACACCTCAGGGTAGACATTGCCATGTTAGGTCTCACGATGACAGGTCTCTGTGTGGATGAAGACCCCAGCCTTCAGATTATTTGTAATAAGAACAAATAAAGATGAAACTACAGGAGGGAAAACTCATGGAGAGGGAGGTTATGAGAGACAAACTAAGCAGGTATACAGAAAGTGCAGTGCCATGCGTACCACAGCAAGGCCCACAACAAGGAAACCATATGCAGAGCCGTGCAATGACAGAAGGCAGTCTGGGAACAAGGGTAGCTATGTCTAAACACACACTTCCACCGCCAGCCTCTCCAGCTGGCAACCCCTGGGTCTGCGCAGCAGGGCAGAAGCTCGGGGAGCTCTCGGACCTGGCCACTGGGGCGGCTGCTGCCAGTGCAGGCCAGGGCTGGCAGGATCTCGCAGTCCTCGCCGGGTCTGTGCTCTCATGAGCACGCCTGCCCTCATCTGATGGGTAAGGAAAGCATTGCACGTATTGCAGGCTGGACAAGTGCAGCAGGGGACACCCTAGCGTGTGGGTGCGCTGCCAGAGCCCTGGGACATTCCCTGCCTGGCAGGCAGGACCGGGGGCACCGAACCGGGACCGGGGGCGCACACAGACACAGCAACGAAAGTAGGGCAACATCGGCACACAAAGCCTGAGCTGCTTAACTGGCACTAATAGAAAAAGGGATTTGAACAGCTAAAGCCTAGTACATCAAACTGAGATGAAAATACAACACTAAGTATATATTTCTCAGCCATATGAGGACTGGTAGAGAAGAGAAATGATATCCACCTCACTACTGTCCTGGAGCATTTGGGTTTTACCCCCCTTTTCCAGTAACACAGAGAGATGTTACAATGAGTGTAAATCACACTTGTTTTGTATGTAAACTCAAGAACAACTGGAAACCTGGTTTCAGGCTTACATATGAGATGTATGTGTGTACATCCATGTGTGAACACCTTTTTATATAAGCATACACATACTTACCCTCCAAACATTTCTCTGCTTCCAAATATCTGTGTTTCATTATGCACCCCCACAGAAAGGGATGGCAAACAACTACACAGGAAAAGATAATTTCTCAAAAAATTAAACATAGTACAGACCATTTCAAAGAGATAAATATAAAACCTCTACTACATTTTTAACCTCTCTGTAAGTCAAATGCTGTACATGAAAGGGCAAAGGACAAATACTATTTCAATTTCTAGTTCTATAAAAAAATCTGATAAATTTGCTGTTACTCTGTTCCTAAGTACCACTGAAGAGTCTTTGCCATTTTTCTGTAATGCAACAGTGTGAAACAATAAAATTTTGAATTTCAGTGGCTTCTTTCTAATTGAACATTCTCATTTCACAACTAAGTCAGATTAGCTTCACCATCCTCACTGGAGTGGGTGTCATAGAGATTCATTCCCATTTTAGGGATAGATTACTTAAGAAGAAACATTGTGAGCTGCTTGATGCAATGCAGAAGAATAGCGACAGAAGTAGTGAGGGGACCCAGGTCTCTTGTCATCTAGTTGTGTGCATTAACCTCTAGGCTTTCTGGCAGAGTATGATGCATCTCAGAAAATGAATTTCCTAACTATTCTATTTTTTTTCCCAGTCCTGGGATAACAGTAATAGTTCCAAAAGAAATTAGTGTTATTTGTATTGGATGGGAGGGGGTATATTTTGAACAGATTTATGGTTAATTTATTTCCTTTGGGGCAAATTCTGCTCATTTTCCAGTGTGCAGGTTACACTGCCACCAGTAGCACTTTTCTCTGTACAGCTGTCTGGACTGGCAGAGTGATGGGGGCAGGGAAAGAGAAAACCCAGTCTTAACAGCTTGCTTCATGAAATGAGGGTACATCCAATCCGTTGTCCCTTCCTCCCGGCTTCCCTTGAGGGCTTTTGTGAGTACTAAAACATTACAGCATAAAAGACATTTATGCCTTCTTCATCTGAGCTGTGCCAAAGTTGGCAGAAACTGTCATACTATCCCTGGAGAAAATTCACGATCTCCTGGGAAATGCAGAATTTTAGGATTCTAATCTACCTTTCCCATCATAATTACCTTTCTTAATTACCTTTTTCTTTTCTTCTTAACAAATGTTGACTAAAAACATTGTGACTTGTGCTAAAATGTAGCTAAACCTTCTCTGTCTGGAAGGCACAATATCAGTAGCCAGTGACACTGAGCTATATGTAGTCCGTGACAAAGACTTATTTAAGTACATGTTTCATACAATTTCCTTTCTCTTTTTGGCAGAGTGTGGAATTTAATGATACATATGCTAGAGCCAAACTACAATAGTTTTGACAGCTCTGGGGAGGGGTGTTCTCCTTTGTGGCTGAACTCTTCACCTGCTCCCATGGGGGAGAGGTGCCCTGCAACTAGACAGATGGCTTCTACAGAAGGTCAGCAGCAATGTTCATTCATAGTGTACTTTTTTTTGCATGGTATTCATTAATTCAAACTGCTTCTGAGCCTCTCTCCCCCCCTTTTTAATAGCAATTTTATCAGGTTTTTAAATCTTTGCCAATTTCAATGTGGTCGATTTAATTTCACACAAAAAGGTGTGGGAGCAGGGTGTCAGTTCCCCTGCATAAACCCTGGACTACGTGCTATGTGTGTCTGACTATGTCAGCCTCAAGCTCTGTAAGTATGAAGTCCTGCAAGGCAAGACATAAATCTTTTGTCAATGAAAGAGTTACATTATCTGCTATTCAGTTGTTTCTTTTCTAAATAGCTACCTGAGGCTTAAGATAAATATTCAACGTGGTTATTTAAAATAAAAAAAAAGAACACTTTTTCTCATGCACTGAACATTAATGACAAATCATGGATGGTAGGGATCGGGCCTCATGACATTTCCCAGGTCAGTCAAGAAATCTAGCAGTGCTGTGAAAGGATTTCCAAGGAGGCACAGACTTTAATAACACTTCAGTTGTAATACACTTTGTACCTTCTGAAGCTGTCCCTTGCAGTGAAGCTGCCAAATTAACTCTTGAGGCAACCGGGTGCAATTCCGCTGTGCTAATGAAGCTGCATCCTACTTCTCCAGAAATACATTCAGTCCAAGCATGGAGTTTTGAAGAAGCTTATGCTGGAGTTCAAACTGGGATTCTTATTTTCAGTCGAAGTATTGTTGTTTCTAGGTAGTTTCTTTCTCAAGTGTGAGGAAATTGAACCGATGACCAGCCAAAGACAAACAACTTAAAGTTCATAGATCTGGTAGTTCTTCATGAATCCACTCAATTTCTACTCCATTTCAACTCCTGTAGACATCAAATTTGACAATCTGGATTCACTCCTGAATTAAAGTGACTGTTACAAAACCCACCAAAATGCGGGGAATATAACGCAAACAGGATCCACATTCAAATGTGGCTTCCAGCTGCAGTGCTCTAAACAGCGCTCTGAGAGCTTCACCAAGCCTTGCTGGGCACAGAGATTTAACCGTGCAGGTTTCAGGCACTTTTAAAACATAGCATACAACATATTAGAAAATATCGTGCCTTAATTATAGATTTCAAATTTGAATGTAAAAATATTCAAAGCTTGGGAACATCAGTGTTAAAGGAGCCTGAGGAGGGACAATGTTGTTATGTGGTAGCCTCCAGGTGTCCCCATCTGTGCTGAGAAGAGAGCTCCCTCCCCGACCCATGGAACAGCTCGCCTGGTCCCTTCCAGCTGCAGAATCAAGTCTGACAGGAGCACAATGGGTTTATTGTTCTGCTCTAAAGTGCAGGTATCAAAGTGCAGGGGCTACTTAATAAGTACTCCCAAGCAGCACCAAGAACATGATCTGCTACCCTTTATTTTCCCTGTTCTCCCCCTCTTCCTCTCCCAGATTCTTCCCCTGCAGCTGTGTCTCCTCCCAAATAAACGACCTGCCCTTAATTACTTTTTCCCCATTAGTCCCAGGTTTGCTACATCCATACCCCAACCTGACACCGTTGCCTAGGTGATCTCGGCAAACTGGTATGGTTACCTAGGTACTGTTGACCTCGTGCTATCCCACTCCCCCAAAAGTCCTCGATGCTCACCCCCAGCTTTCTGTGAAGTTCTGCTATTTCTCACATAACTTCCCCTTAACCACCTGCGAAATTCCTCACAGCACCACCTGTAACTTCTGTCAGCTTCTCACTGTTATCTGCCACATCCAGCGATTTCTCATGCCATGTACAGCAGTTTCTCAGGTCCTGCTGGGTCAGCTGTGCCTCAGGCCCAGGCCCTGGCAGCACCCCGGTACCTGCCTGCAGCGCCCACAATTGCCATTGCAGCCTGAACCTGCTGGTGTGAGAAACCAATGTATTCTGTTAGGACAAACCAATAGTAACTATGGTAAATACCACGTAAAAACAATAAAGGTTATGGATTAAATATGGTACCCTTTTGTCATGCTGATTAGTTTCTGATCACTTATGGAATGACTTACTGGGAGAACAGGATGTACCATGTGGTCACACACAAAAGTAAAGCCTTCAGTTAAATTCGAGCTTGAAAGGGATGTAAAGATGTTCATGACCATTCAAAGGAACTGGAGGTCAATGTGTGAAGCTGTTTTAGTGGATGATGGGTTCAGAAATGATGAAACAGACTTGAAATTATAGTTTAGGAGAAATATCTTTGAATGAGGAGGAGGAACAGAACAATAAATAAAACCACAGTGACTGTAGGAGCTGTAGATATGATTATATTAGATTTAGATAGGTCCTCAGAGGACAATATAAACATCTCAGTGTAAAAACATCACATACAATAACAAAGTGGATAGGCTCACAAATGGATAGGTCTTTTTATGTGCAATTTTGGAAAACCAAGTTATGCATATGTGATTTGTTGCATTTTTGTTGTAAAAGGCTTTATCCCATTTTTATGATTTTAGGATTAATAAACATTATCCAACTCAAGCATAAAAGAACCAGCACCTCATTCAGCACATTCACTAGAATTTCCAGTGTATGTAACATTTTCTGCTGGGACCATGGTTATAACAATGATTAGAAAACAATATGGCAGGAAACTCTTGATGTTAAACATTTGAGTTATGTATCACAGATTGTCTCAAATTCTCTGACTTTTTAGATTTAAATCTTTTCAAAGTTTTCCTGAAGCTTTTGGCACATTTTCTACAAAATATACAAGAAAGACAGAAGATTCATGGAGTACTCTAGCCTTCTGTTCTTGTTTAAACACTGATGCTTAAGGTTTAAATTTACAGGGAACAAATCTTTCTACATCAAAACTAAGGTGTTGCATGTTTATTTACAGACCAAGCTCCAGTAGTAATGTATATTTGTCATGGAAACTGATTTGAATTTAATTCTAAACCCTGTTTTGCACCAGGAAAATGTGAGTTTCATTTTACTTGGCTCTGCTTTTAATTATAATTTGACAAAAGAAATAACCGCATTACCTATTTGATTTGCCAGAACTTTATCCCAACACCACCTGTTGAGCCCTCGGCACTCAAATCCTGACATATAGCAGAGAACAAAATTATGCAGTTGGCATACTGACTAGTTAGGATGCCAACAAAAGCATAATATAGCCTTTGTACTCAAAATACAACAAAATATATATTAAGCTACCAACTGCAAAGGTTTAAGAAAGCCACATTTAATTATACATGAACATATCTTTCCCACAAATAGCTCAGTAGAAAAATGGTATGGAAGTTAGAAAGGACCCTTTCTGTATGGTTTGCTTTGGTAAATATTGCAAGCTTAAAATAAATAAAGTTTCACAATACCATATTGGATTTACATTGGAGATGGCAAGAAGATAGCCAGCTAGTTTATACAAATAGATGGGTTCAATACTATCAGCTTCTCAGTTTAAACAAAATGCCCCATGTTCATCTGTGACCAGGGGTGGGGGAAGTGACCTAGTGCAGCCCTGGTCTCCCAGGGAGCTAGAAGAAGGGGGTCTCAGCACTCGCCTGGATCAAAATCTCTCTTCTGCCAGTAACTGGCAGCAAAGTAGTAGGGATCAACTGTATCCCAGAGATGTGTTTGTGGAAGCAACCTTTTGTAGAAAGTCTCCACCTTCTGCCAGGAAAAGAATTACAACTGCCTTCCCAGCACCAGAGCTCTTCTGACCTGAGATCTGCAGAAAAGAGGGGACAGAAATCTAAGGGAGATGGGATGGGTTGATAAGGACAAAGAGAAACCTTTTCTCCCCACTTCTGCAGTGGTTACATCTGCACAGGGGCCATGAATTCATGGGGGATGGCTGGAGAAGGTCTGCAAGTGATTCAGCAGTCATGTCCTTAGCAAAGGCATCAGGGCAGGAAAGGAAGAAAGGCTGCAAGCCTCCGCATTGAAACCCAGGAGGTTTGGATTTCTCCACAGGATCTGCCCGTTGAAACCAGGAGTTTGCAAAACATCGTGGTGCCCACAGGAGCTGGTGCTTCCCAGTGCCCTCACGTCACAGGAGGTCGCTGACACCCAGTGCGCTGCGGGAAAAGGCCTTAACAATCACATGAAAGTGCTGAATTAGGTTTTATCTGACCATGACATTGCTGGGAGAAGAAATAAAACATCTTTCAAAGACAATAACTGGATATACCTATCCCTAGGGAGGTTTTTTCAGTTTGTCCAAAAATGTGAGAGTGAAGTCACTGCAGGCTTTTTAAGGCAGTGTTTTTAAATACTGGTGACAATGACAATTTACATATTTTTATCACCATCCATAAGCCCAAGAGAGAATTAAATCTGAAAACTTGATTATAGCATTGCTAATTCAAGGAGAATGTCAGCCAGAAAAATGACTTTAGATATAGAAAAGATGAATGGCTTCCAAGAGAGAAGAAAGCAGAGAATGAGATCTTGATCCTGCTCAGCCAGAAATCACCACAACTCCTGTCACACAGATCCAAGTATAAAGACAGGGTAAGGCAGAAAGAGCTAACTGACCCACGAAGAAGGGAAAAACAGTTTGGGAAGTATAAAGAGAGGCTAATTGTCAGTTTTTAGTGTTAAGGCAATTCTGATATATTTGTAGAGGGCCAGGCACACTGGGGGCTGATGTTGGCTAAGGCTTTTGTCAATTTTTAAATATGAAGTACAAATGAAAGACTTTAAAGTTTTGGTTTAGGAATCCAAATGCTGGAGTTTAAAAGAAATATCTAGAAAAACTTTGAGACACAAGTATGTATAGCTGTTAAATAACTTATAAAAGGAATAATCAGCTTTGTAGATAAGCAAACAAACCACTGAGCAACTGAAGAATTTTACTTCCTGTGCTAGCTTCTGCCCTCTGAGCTATTTGGCTCTGTATACCCAGGAGAGAAAATCAGTGCACAGGTGGCAGGAGGGCAGGGAGCAGAGCTCAGAAGTTAACCTCTGGTGAGCCAGATCTACCTGGTGTAACAGGTTCCTGGTCCATGGTGAGGTTTCAAGGTCCATGGTGGGGCAGAAAAAAAGAACCCCAAAAAACCAAAAAAATTTTGTATTTTTGTAACAGAAGTAAAAACATCTCCTTTATTTTCTTTTTCTGACTTTGGTGGCTACATCTCTACTACATCTCTACTGCACACATCCCTAGAAGGATCAAATGTGTATGCATATGAAGATCTTAATCAGTTTCATACAGGGTGGATGCACTCCAAGTTGTAACAAAGTGTAAGGTGCATAATGTGTGGCTGTAACTATCCACTACTTACTGGTCACTGGGAACTTCACAGTCGTAAGTGGACTAGGACCACAAAAGCTATGGGTCATATACGCCAACATGCAATTGCTGCTTTCACTGTAGGCTCAAACAAGCCTAAAGGATGAAATACCTCCTCATACCTACTAGCTATCACCAGATATAAAGCTCTGAAAAATGATTTTTGAACAGTTTATATACAATTAAGAAAGTCTGATGAGTGAGAAAGCCTCTGATAGAAAGTAGAACATTTCTAATTGTAGCTGGAAAAATGGAGAAAAATTTTGTGTATGAACTGGTTTCTTACCAATATATTCCAAAAATCAACATTCTACAGAGGTTGTGGAAGCCCCATCTTGGAGGTCTTCAAGACTTGACTACACATGGTCATGAGCAACCTGAGCTAATTAGACCTGCTTGAGCAGGGAGTTGGACTAGATGGCCTCCAGAGGTCCCTTCCAACCTAAATTATTCTATGATTCCAAAACTGACGTAAAAAAATCAAAAATCTTTTCCTTACAGTTGTTATTAAATTAAGTGAAACTTTTTTCTTATTTATTTGAAGGTTGGATTTATTTATTTACTACTTATAATTTTTAATAGATTATAGAGAATTTTTGTAATTTTATATTTTAATATATTGTTATTATTTATTTCCTTTTTCTTAAAGGCTGGATTAAACAGAAGAAGTAAACACACCAATCCGTAAATGTTCCAGTAAGCATACTGGTTGCAGTTGTGTAATCCCAGCTAGCCAATGAGAGATGCTTGGCTAAAACTCTAAAATGGTGACTTGAAACTTACCCCAATATGCTTAATTTTTCTAGGCTAAAAATGTAAAATGACAGTTGTTAATGAGAAAAACTTCCCTGCAAAGTTGTAATAGCAACTCTAAAACACTTAAGAAAGAGACCACATTTGGAAAAGCCAAATCTAGTTGATCTCTCCTTGTCAATTCCAAATATCCTTTGTGGTAACCAAATTAATTTGGGATAAGATTAAAGAAGGTACACAAATAGCAGATAGTTTGGCACCAGCTACTTCTAGATTTCTCAGATGTCAATGAATTTTCTCAGATGTCCAAGAAATGTTCCAGCACTCTAATTCCTTTCAAATAGTTGATCCCATGTCATCTTTACTCTTGATGAAGATTTCAGAAGAAATATCTGGATAGTGTTCCAAAAGGGTATTAAATATGTCTCCTATAATACAATTCCCCTTATCTTACTTTCTCCCTCATTTAAAATAACTATAAATTCTTAAGTCATAATTTGGAGCTTTGATGATGTTTTTCATAAACTAGTAAGAAAACTCACTCTAGAAAAGCACTACACTGTTTACTGTTTCCATGATATCTCCAAACATGCCCAAATTTTTCACTGCCTTTCAAGTATTCTCAAAAAGACACTGAAAACACTGGAACATTTTCTTGGCTCTCAGACATGCAAGGAAGCTGGAGGTGGATAGATCAGCAGTCTGGTAGCTCTGCAAGTGGCTTTTTCATCTTTGACTGTGCTTTAGGGACTGTAACAAACCCATTATGAAAGTTTGAGGCTAGCATTTCAGCTTTAAATTGAACATTCTGCAAGTAGAACAACCATGAGGCTCTTCCGTGAAAATTTACAGGTGGATTACAGTGAGTCCTACAAAAGACAGCACATCTTCAGGCAACCTTTGAAGTCTGCCGCTGAATAACCCAAATGGCTCAGACATTGCTCAGCTCCATTGTCTTTCAACAGTTCATTCTTATTAGTCCTTCATATCATTGCATGAGGTGGGATTCATTGTTGAATTTAATTCCATTTACATCTGGAACATTTTGGAAGAATTAATAAATCTGGAATTAAATATTAGTGATTCTTACATTAGTTCAGTATTTTGTAACTGGAGCACTGCTCCAAATGACTGCCCCAGTTCGCACCATGTTTCTTTTATCGTTTGAGTGTTCTGATAGCACACACATATCCTTTAGCATCAAACAATGTCCCTGGGAATCCTTTTACCTTAAGCTTGAATTTATCTGTCGCAGAAGATGGTGGAGTTCAGCTGGCTTAAAATGACTGATCTATAATCCACACTTCCTAAAGGGATAAATTAAATCCAAAGAAAGAGTCTAATAAATTCCCAGAGGGATCTTGGTATCATATAAATAGACTTGACAACACTCCAAAATATTTGGCCTCTGTTTTAACAAAGAGGAATTGAAACTAGTTTTGGTGCAGTTCCTCAACAGGAGATACTTCTCAAAGTGCTATTGAACAGTCCATACCTTCCTTATCTCTTGGCAACTTGCCAGCTTTCACAGATAGCAAGATACCACAGCTGAGTATGCCAAATAATACAAGCAGGAGAGAAAGAGAACAGTGTGCATTTTCATACTTCCCCATCTACTTCTCTCTATCTCCTCTTTTACATCATCATTCATGAAAATACTTCTGTAGAACTGGGCTCAGGGCTATGCAGGGCACAGACAAGCATTTTTATACAAAAGACCTAACATTTTGAATGTGATTTGATAGAAACCGCCCTAGAGGTTTAATGTATTTAGGGAATTAATCTCGGTATAAGTTTTTTTGAACCACCAATTACAAATCTACATCAAGAATAATATTCGCTATTGCATTCTATGGAATATCTGTCAGAACTTTTCCTGTTCTGCTTCCTGCCCATCATAATCACATCATTTCTGCTGCAAATTGAGCCTTTCACAGTTGTGGAAGCTGGTTCAGATTTACCCAATACTGCTTCCCAACACAAAGTGATTTCCTGTCTTAAATGACTAAACTGTTGCATTTAGAAGAGGAGGAATTTAATTTCACTGTTACCCTCTCAGCTAGCATGATGATCCATCAATTTGCTTAGGTACCAAAGGCTGCCAATGAGGAGCATGCTTCGGTAGGGGTACTAACATGGGTGACAATTTCATTTGGCAGCACCTCATACTCAGAGTTTACATTGGCACTTATCCATTTAGGCAGCTATATAGACTAGGCAACTCAGGAAACAGGCATGAAATTATTATTATAAATTGTCTTCAAAGAATTGTCTTGATTCCTGATTGTCCTAAAATATATAAACACAGTTTACCACAATGATTTCACCCATTCTGAGACTTCCTCCTGTCACATGTCACTTGAAACAAAACCAGTACGGCTCTTGCCAAACTTGTTCAAAGTTTACATGGATTTGGTTGGACAAATGTGGTGGAAAATCATATCCAATGTTCTGAGTACTGGCCCACACACCTCCTTACATTTTAATAGTGCCTCTTCCAGCTTTTAATGCATGTTTCTAACTTAATTTTTTTTTTTGCTCGGATTACCATATTAAAAAATAGGCCATATGAAATAGGATATTACTTTGGCCCTTCCTGTAGCTCTTCTTGATTTTTTTTTTTCCAGTTGGAAGCAGCAGCCGGTGATTTCTGCTCTGCTTTTCTTGAATGCTGCTGTTTTAGGATTATCTATTACCTGTAAAAGCCATTGCTCCTCACACGCTATAGAGATAGATCACCCCGTGATGGAGGAAGAGATGACACAATGTTATACTGAAGGTATCTGGTAGGGTGACAAAAAACATGGGGCTTGTCCTGTCTCACTACCAACTTCATTAAATTTCTTTGTGGTGGGTACTCAAGTGAAATCAATAGAATATTCTGCTGGACTTTTTAACTTACTATGATATATGTTATTGACAAGAATTACATAGTAATGGTGAAGTTCCCATTTCCCCTTAAAAGTTTCAGCATGATACAGGAGAAGAAGGGAAAATAACCTGTTTTAAAAACTTAAAATGTTGTTTTGAAAGATTATATTTTGCATGTCTACAAACTAATAGAATTTCTTTTTTTTCATTGTCATTGGAAATAATCACAACAAAAATATTTTGCCTGAAGGAAAGTTTGCAGACAGCAAACCGAGATATTTGTTAGGTTATCTTTGGCACTCCTGGTATTTAAATTTAGAGATCCAGGATTGTCAGTACTTACAGGATCGCTAACAGGAGTTATAAGCAGAGATCAATAGTTACTCCTACAGCAGGTCATCAGACAAAGCTTACTGAAGTGGAAGGTTCAGTGCCTTTGAACTCTCTGTTACCTCAACAAATAAATCTCAGACTAGGGCAAGCATATCACTGATTTCAGCTTTATAGGAATGCTTGAGCCCTTCTGGAAATTCCTCCATTAAATAGAGACTCCTGAGGAAAGAATTAATTCATTAAATCAGATTTGATAAAAGGGTATGCCTTACTGTGTTTGCGTATGAGGCATTTGTACGCATGTGACAGTTGATAATATATGGCTGTATTCACAAAGCACTCGAACTCCACTTCCATTGATTCCTAAGTTAAAAGTTTGGCACGCTTGCGGATAAAGTTTCATAGGGAACATTAAGCAGATGTCTTAACAGATGGTCCAAACTTCTGGAAAATTATCTTCTGTTCTGGAAATTTTCCCTTTCAGAAGCTCCGCCTTCCTTCTGATGACATTTTTGAGGGCCAAGAGACCCTGCTACACAGTGGCAACAAGGTGAAGTAGTTACAGAGTGCTTCACAGAACGAGAATTTAAATCTCTCCAACCTCTGGTGTAACTTCAGGGGCCTAGTTCACCTTCTGCAACAAAATTTGACCATACCCTTATAACATTTATGTACAGATAAAAGGATAACATATCCTAGCTAAGCGACGTCTTTTCCTTATTTCATCTTGGAAAGCAATCATCATAAACTGTACTGCATATCTACTCTATTGTGAGAACACACATAATATTTGTCTCACATTTTATATAGTCATGATTGTATATTTTATACAGCCATGACTCTAACATGGTATACAATTGCAATACTACTGACTATTTTGAAATAACCCAGAAATTCGCAATGCCCTAGTGCTCAATAAAGTGTCAAAAGGCCACAACCCACCACAAAACACAAAAACGCAGACCAACAACAAAATGCCCATAAATTTGCAATATGCCTCGGGATTTGCCTAGGTGAAATCTAGGGATGCTTTCCTGGTAACCCAATAATACCGGGAATCTAACGATGAGAATGAAGAGGGGATAGAAATAAGACAGATGCGAGTGCTGCTGCAGGAAATAGCTCCCAGCTCAGGGCAGCCTGGGCGAAGTGCTGGGCTTCATCTCGGGACATTTGCTATTTCTCGCCACTGAGCCCATAAGCCCAGCAGAGGTCACTATTAAACCTATTTTACTGGTGAGGTGAAATTTCTGAAGCGAGAGGAGGCAGCACCAGAGGAGACTTGGTACAGCAATGAGAGACTTGAAAACATTCACAAATGGACACGGCATGAAATATTTCCTATATTCAGTAAATATGCTTGATACATTTGAGAAGAAGCAAATATTTTTACCTGCAAATATGCATCAAGCATATTTGTAATAAATGGAATTATTTTCACATTCAGAATACATGTAAGGAGAAACGCAAGCATGCAGAAGTTAACCTCTTAGGTCAAAAAGTATTTAAACATTCTGGGAAGCTTATACAATTCAGGAAAAACTTTCCTGAGGTATCACTGTTATTGTTTTCTCAGTAAACTGAATTTCCATTTGTGAAATTTTTACACATCTGTGGCTGAAGATGGACTGTTCAAAAAAGGCATTATATTTTAACAGTTCATTTTTTCCCCCTTTCCTCTGATTTATTATTCCCCTTCAGCTGAGAACTTTTATTCTTATTAAACTCCAGGGACACACTGGGAAGGAAGCATAAACAACTTCTTTCCTTTTCCTATTATTTTTCCCCAGATGACCTATTTCTTATTTTCTACATTTCTTTTGGGAAGGAGGAAGAGAAGAGAGAAGGGGGGCTTTTATTTGGAGTTGAAAAATCAGAGGTTGATTGGTAAGCGGATTATTAGGAGCTAGAAAAACTTAAACTGCAGAGAGGAAAGTAAATCTGGTTTATTACCTGGTGCCGCTTTCTCTGTGGATCTGTTTTTTGTTGGGTCTTCTCCAGTACTTCTCTGAACTTTGTTTCATAAATGCCTACATGTAGAAAAACCCACAGAAACCTGTAGGTACATTTATATTATTTCTCCCTTCTCTGATTCCTTAATATGAAATAAACTGGATCAACCAAGTCATTCATTTGGGTTTACCTTTCTATGCTTAAAACAATAATGAAATATGACAGTTTATGGCTTTCCTCCTCTGGATGGCAGTAACTCCCGCTTAAACTTTCATGACCCGTGACTGCAATATCCCACAGCAAGGGATTTCCTTTCCTTTGTCAGTGTGCTATCCAAAAGAAACATTTAATTTCATTCACTCCATGTTTTTCTTAAACTAAATTTGAAAGCTAAGTAAGCTTTCAAATAAGGAATCTGCTTAAAATCTAATTGCATGAGTTCAATATATAAAACCGAACAGGAATCGGAAGAAAGGAATCAATGCTAGATATTTCCCTCTATTTGTACCTGATTACATAGTTTGTAAAAATTAACAAATGTTGCTGGGGAAATCTAATTCCTTGACATGAGACAATGAAGCAATACAAAAGATACAGAAACATCCTGGCCTGAGAGGGTACTATAACATCTGCCACTTTAAAATATCCTTATTGTATCTGGATTTCTTGACTGTTCACTATAATGTGAAATTCTAAAACTGAAAATACATTCAGTAATTTCTAAACACCCACTGTGCAGCCATATAAGTTAGTTTATACAAGAGATATGAGGAGGAATGAAGCCCTCCTCCCTAAACATCTGACCAAATGCCATTATTTTGGGAACAAAGCTACATTTACATGTGGGACTCCAGTCTTCTTACAAACCATGACTAGTTCTATGGCCTTGCTTTACTGCCGGAGAAAATGATATAGTTCAGAGCAACAATTTCCAAAGATGAGTGCCTATATTTACACAACTTCAGTTGGCTTTGGACTGTCCTTTAGAATCAGAATAATCCATCAGCCTGATTTCCAGAGTGCTGCAAGGGTACGATCCCCAGGCAGGATGGCTTCCCAACAGCAAACAGTGTGTCATGAGCTCGGGTTTCCAAAGCCACATCGGTGCTTTAGTGTTATTCAGGTCTCAACTTACTCAGCCTTGCTTTTAACTTCTGCTTCAGAAGCTGGTTTCAGAAGTACTATCTCCTTCCATCAAGCTCTGCATCCTAATATAAATTATTTTAGCAGTGAGAAAATAACTAATTTCACGTGCACATTCAATTCTTGGTCCATATGCTGGGATCACCAGTGAGGGTCTAAAGAGTCTTTTTGTGAGGTGAATGTTTCTCTACCAAGAACAGAACACTACCAGCTCATTTGAACAGCTTACCTGTTTTCAAATGGAGAAGAAAATCTGGCTCTTAAAACTGAGCAAAACATTTCTGCCCATATCTTTTTCAATGCAAAAAGCAAATTTGGCAAATTTGGTAAGTTTATATTAGTTACCCTAGAATCACTACTTACATTTTTCCCCCACAATTGCTAGTGCACAGAAAAGCCACTTATTTATACGGCTCTATTTCTACCACTATTGTCTTGATCTTAAACAACACAGTAAGGTTCTGCCCATTGACCAGCCTAGTCTTTCTAAGGCTGAATGAGGGAAGCAAAACTGTTTTGTGGTAAACAAGCCAGTCCTGTTAAGGGTCCCACCTAGTAACTGGAAGTCCTCTGAGGTGACAGAAACATCAGCCCAGCACTGGAGGCAATGCGCTTCAGGAAGGCAAAATGTCTCCTGGGACTCTTTGACACACGAGGGAACAACTGTTGATATTGTCCTCTCGGAAAGAGCGCGGTACACACTTGCTAATGTGAACACAGCTCCATGGTGCCAAGGGAAACAGAGAATCTGTGGCCGACCACTTCAACACCCCTCTGCTCTGTGGTCTAGGTAATAGTCTTGGGGAGCAGAGCAGAGGTGCTCCATGTGCTGAAGTAAAGACTGAAGAGATGGTATGAAGCTAGGGAGGGATGCTGAGGAGGCCTCTTTTAGTGCAGTCTCTAGTGACAATGTGGCTCCTTCTCTTTGTCTGCTATGAAAACCATTCTCTGCAATCACTGGGAGATAAACTGTGAATTACTGCAAGCTACTGCCCTGGCCTATTTGTTTGGAATACCAGGAAACCTGAAAAATAAATACCTGGGTACAAGTAGGAAGGTGATTTTACAGCTTGCCCTCAAACCGGACTTTCAGCCATTCAAAAAGAATAATAATGGTAAATAAATCATTTGTTATACTAGTTTTCCTGTAGGTCTATACCTTTGAGATTCCATGATCTTCTGCTGCAATGTTTTTTCTAAGGAATTCCTTAAGTTCTGGCACTGGCACCAGTTTGTCAGCAACAGACAAAGCACTTCGAGAAGCCTTCCCAAAATGTTCCTCTTGAGCACATTTGTGAAGGTCTTCTACTGTTCAGACTGACTTCTGAGCTCAACCCCCCCCAACCCCCCCAAACACAAGTAGAGAAAAAATATTTGTAGAATATTTGTAGAAGTTCTTTCCTGTCCTACTAAGCATAGCTCACCTACATGTTATGCAAGTTCAGAGGATTGTTATAAAAGCCCATTAAAACTGAGAAAGTGTTCAGAGTGGAATTGTCTTTGCTTTTTATTATTAGGGTTGACGATTGAAATTCCTGTCTTACAAATCAAAAGGATTTAGGGCGAGATTTCCAAAAGTGCTCAGGGGTGGCCCACCTCTCTCTCCCCTCAGCTGAGTGAGTGAGGGTTTGCCTCCTTTTCACCACTGTAGCAGGTGAAGAATGACACGCATCATGTCAAATACATTGATTGAATGGTCATCCACAGATTTATTTTTACTGTGTAAGTTTCTAGGCATAAGCTTTGTCCAGAGCGTGGGAAGAAGATTTCTGCCTTCAAACACATGATTAGGGTACCAAACATCTTAACTCTCCCAGTCAGCACTATAAGTAACTTAAGCAGCATGCTGGATAGTCTGTTTTTGAAAAAGCTGTAATTCATTGACCTCTCTTTCCCTTAGGTCCAGACAATGTCTGTAACCATTTCTCAAATGGTGATATTTACACACGGAAAAGTAGAAGAACAGACAGAACATATGCAGCAATGCATATGTTTTAAAAATTCCATTCTTCATCTCCCTGATATGCTAAAATGGAGGCTGATGGAAAACAAGGATGCTTGCCTGCAAGGTGGCCGCTGCCAGCACGACAGCCGGGGCAAGGAGAAGAGAAGGCATGCAGAGTATTTCAGGCTGAGGTCCAAAGCAGAGAGATTTCAGATTTATTGTGAGGACATAAAAGCACTATGAACTTTAATTTCTAGCTTTTGGCACTATAACTATACCCAGTTAGTCAGAAGCTTAGGGTTTAACTAGAGCTCAGTTTGAAAGGAGATTTCAAACGGATTGAAAAATCCTGTTCATTCCAAGGTCCTGAATTAAGTGAGGCTATGTGAAAGACTGCTTTCTTTCTGAATCTTGAATCATTCTTTAAATTATAATCAGAGGATTTAGTCATGTTGGATTAGAATTTAGAAAAATGTGCATGCAATTTGTATTAGCAGCCCTAATGTCAGAAGTTACAGAACTCCCAATAGTTTGTCAAGAAAAGGTTCACTCTAGACTCATTTTAAAATAAAAAAAAAACATAATAAAAAATCTGTTTGGGACAGCAGTCCTATCTCTCAGACTGGAGGTATTTTGTACCCCCAGGAGCCCAAATGTACCTGCAAGACAACCCCCTTTGTGCAAAAATCTGAAGTTTCTCTGAAATGTCTCCTTCTACTTTCCCAAACTAATTACCAAGAGCAAAGTTCCAGGACCTTACAAGAAGACATGAGCTTTCTTGCTTTCTCATGCAAATCCAGTCATAGGAGCAGAGCCTTATAGCATAGCCCTCTTGGAATGAGGGCAGTATTTCACTTAGGTGTTTGGATAACAGTGTGATCCCTTCTAGAACATGCTTTCTGCTAAGCGCAGCATGTGTTAGTGAGGTTCTCTGCAATGTTATATGAAGTGACAATACAAATACTATTCATCATTGTTACTGCTACTTTCAGGTTTGTTTCACCTAAGCAAGGTCATGTTGACTTATCTTTAGGTGTAGCATCAACTAACTGATTCTACCTTCAGGAAATCCCCCCTCTAAAAATATTTTTCTATGTGGGATATACATTTGTTTTTAAAAGAACTATTGCATAAAAAAACTATGCTTTCTGGGTTGCTGGAGTTTCCTGAGGCAGACTTGTCATTGTTGATAATGCATTAAGCATAATACATCAGCCTGCCACAGAAAGAGTTTTTGCTGGGTTGGCTATGCCCTTTGTATAGCACTAAGCAGAATGACTAAGGCATAAAAGGGCATACAGTGGTGAAGCACTGTTTGTGAGTAATGAATGCATGGGCAGAGAAGACACACACAAAGCTAACACCTTCTGCAAGCCATGAAAAAGTTAGCAAAAAAAAGAAGTTAAATATAAAGGCAAAAGCAATCAAAGGCATGTACAGAGAACAGGCACACATCCAAAAAAATCATCTGTACAACAGGGCTGACTTTCGGGTAAACATTGATCTAGGAGAAAGAATCCTCCTTTCATGTGATGGCACAACTGGCTGCAGAGATCTGGTTAGTTCAACATCCATGGGCTCCCTACTGCCAAAGCCACTGAATCTGAAGAATTCACTGCAAAACAATCTGAGCAATATCTTGAATCTTGAAATTCAGTTTCACGCAACTAAACCACAGCAGTTCAATGGTCAGGGACTATAAGTGAAAAGAAAGAACAGGGTCAATTTGCAGGAAGCATATGTCCTGTGACAGATGTCCAAGTTGCATTTAAACTGATTAACAAACTGGTTTCTTTGTAAATCAGAATTGTACAAAACTTCCCTCTGCTGTTAGCCTCCATACTTGTACTCTGTATAGCTGCATTATCTACCTGATCTGGTTCCTCTGCTCTTCATCCTGCTATACATTATGCACCTTGCTGAGGACTCAAAGGAGTCTTCAAAGTTATATAATTGTCTGTGATATAGCTAAGTTATAGTGCTACTCTTTAGTGAAACTATTCATCAAGCCCAAATATTCCACTGGTTCCACAGCCAACTTGTCATGACTGAGGCAAGTGTATCTAATAAAATAAAAAACATTAAAATGAAAATCAGGCCTTTTCACACTCTCCTTTGCTTCAAGGGACACAGAAAAACTGGAAGAGCACTGAGATGATAACGGACTTTACGATTGCCTGTAATTATTCTGTTAGCAGCACAGTGGTTATTCAAAAAAAAAAAAAAAAGGTATGAGGATACAAACCCTTGCAAATATGCTCAGATTCTTTGCATTTGTAAAATCTCCACTAACAGCTCCCAAAGTCTATTTGACTCATTCCTGGTGATTATTCAAGGCTGACCAGGGTGTAGGTTTCTTTATATAACTTGTTCTAGGCAGCAGAGGGGGGAAATCAAACACATCCTTTCCTTTCTCCACAGCTTTTATATCCTTTCAGAATGACTTATGCCAGTATCATTCTAGTTAAATTTTAATAGCACTCAGTGGCTGAGATCTTCAATCCAGCAATGCCACCTCAATGACTCCTCCTGCTGAGGAGGGTGTATATATCAGGGTGCTTTGAATTGCACCCAGATGGCCAAGGTCTCTTGGAGCCATTTCAAGGGCCCAAAATTGCCAAGGCATACAGTTGTGGGGTGCCATCCCTTGGGCACCACTCACTGTAAAGGTGCAGGGGTTGCTATAGCAATCTAATGTCACTCACCAATTCCCTTCTAAACAGAACCTGGGAGTTAATCCATGTTGTACAAAGCAGCTGCAAGAAGGGCCGGTGATGAGAAATCATGGATTAGCAAACCATTCGTCCATACAGCGCACACTTTTCTTAGATTTTCTCCAAGAATAAAGGTTTCCTTTTACACAGTGTTGTTGGCAGTACAGAATACAGAATGTAATTTTCATGAGTTAAAGAAATACTCCCTTTTGATTGATGGGAACAGTTTGCTGCATAGGGAATTGAAGCAAAAGATGTAAGATTTACTTAAGAATTAACATTTTTTTTTTATCAAAAGTAAAGGATTGTCTTTGATTTCATATCCTTAAATAACACCCAGCAGAACTGACTGGTGGCTAATGAATAATAATAAATACACCTTGGGTGTGATCTCCTGCTGAAGCCTTGGATCACCCAGGCTGTTTGGAAAGAGACAACTGCAGGTGAACATTACCCCCAAGGACTGTCCTTACTTCACTTCTGATACGGCTTATTCTCCTGTATTCTCTAAATGACATGGTTCATTGAAGATAGCATCTGAAAGACCTTCCAAGGAGTCTGGATCTGTGTATGCAAAACAAAGAAGCTCATAGCACTCTAACTTGCCCATGTCACCAGACCAGATATAGAGGGAAAAAAACCTCTACTATCTGGCATTTCCTTTGCTGCCTCTGTTTGTCGTTGTGTGATGGGCAGGAATAGCAGGAGGTGACAGAGTATTACTTTTGAGCTTTAAAACTTAGCTCTGGAGAGGCTGCTTCCAAAAGGTAAGTGAAATGAAGAAAGAATGGTGCTCTTCTATTGATAAATCCAGCCTAAGCAGGAGCCTTCCTGAAAGTGTGTGAGGTTCTGATAAGAGTTTTATCACGCATGTATTACATCAGCTGGCTGCTCTACTGGCCCTCTAATCAGCTGTTTTTCCTAGCAACAGGAGGCAAACAATAAGCTCACATCTACTAAGGAAGCACTTCATTGTCAGTGAAGATGCTGTTAGTTGAGACCAGGTGTAAAGAGAGACAACCAGGCCCCATGTTTAAATATGTTTGGATATCAGGGGAACTGATGATCTTTTAAAAATCCTGTTACGGACTTCAGTTTTGTACATCTCAGAGTACCTTCATCTTCAAGAGGAACAAAATGTATTTAATAAGTCAGTTGGGGAGTCAACAAAAGTAACAGTTAATAATTAAACACAAGCCTCTGAGAAGTGTCCTTTCCAGATGCTTTTTTTTTTCTTTTAATACAACATGGGTTTGTAATTAAGTTTTAACAAAGTTTCTTTGGCTCTGTAAGGACCTTGCCATAAAAGCTTTTGGGGAAATGCAGAGGAAAGAACTCCTGATCTAGAGAAAAGAAAAAGGCTGATGAACACACTTTATTTTGTTCAAATGAGATTGAGCTTGCAATTTCTTGGATGAAAGTGGGACATGCTTTGAGAGATTCCAAAGATCTGAGAACACTGAGGGACTTTGAGCATTTAGTTTTTCATCACTGGCACTATTAAAATCTCTGGGTAAGATTATTCTTTGTCTTGTATTAGTATAAATTCCACTGATTCCACTTTGGATATGCAGTAACATGATTTAAAGGGAATTATTCCTGATCACCATAAGTGATAAGAGAATAGGTCTCATACTGAAAACAAAAGCCAGCACAAAATCTCATCAGCCTGTAGAATAGTAACATACACTGCAATCCCTATCTGTGCACCTCATCTGAAAGAAATCTGATGATTTTTCCTGAGGCTATTCTGGGATAACTGTATCTTTGTCCATTATAAACTCACATATAATTTTATAAGCAAAGCAAGGGTCCCATTGGCACCATTAGAAATAATCCTTCAAGAGTTTTCCAAAGATATGCCTTGCTTAACTTCAATGGGGAGTTAACTAAACACTCTACAGAAATTTTATTTGTCCTCATAAGCAACAATAGGTCCCTGTAAATGTGGAGTCATACACAATCAAATATGCTGGCATAAAAGCAATCATGCTCTCACTCCTATAAAAAGTAAATAAATGGTGCCAATAAAGACATGCCAACATGTAAGAATAAACCTTTTGTTTTAAAACATATATAACTAAAGAACTTTTTATACGCTTTTAAAAATTCATTAAGACTCAAGCCTTGGCTGTTTGGAAAGCCTTCTCAGAGACTGGATCACCAGATTTGGGGTTGAAGTTTGGGATGAATTCTTCATTTTCATATATAGAGGCCATAGAGTAGGAAAAGAGCTCAGTTTACTTGAAAATTGATCGTATTCCTGTCAAGCTGTCACAGAGAGTAGAAATAAATCTGTCCTGGTCTGTGCTTCTTTCCATGTAACCAAATCCACTGTAGTTAACACCAAGGAAGACTTGCTCTTCCATCTACCCCCTTTGCTTCTTTGTCCTGGCTTGGGCTCACTCTGGGAGGGTAGGAGACCTTCTGAAGTCTCTTAAAGTCCTGGACACTGGCTTCTTAGGGACTTGCACAGAGCCTGATTCAAGACTGGGAGAACAGATAAGATGCCTTTTAACCATAGTCCAAGAGTTAGCCTCTCTCTCAGTTCAGGAAGAGTGGTGCTGCGAATGTACCCCTGGTTCAGTTAGCAAAGTTCTCCTTTGTTCTGGCTTCTCAGCAGCGTAGGCCAGACTGAATTTCTGTGCCCCAAAATGAAAGTCTGAAGCTGGTTGTGGGAGGGAGACAGGGCAGGGAAGAGCTCACCACTCAGCTGCTGCCACATGGTGGGAATGGCAGGAGGAGCTGGATCGGGCCCAGTTAAGTTTACTCCATTCACATCAGAAGGGGTAACCATCTGTCTTTATTCCCGAGTTTCCCTTAATGATGTCATTAATTAATGATGTCATTAATTAATTAATGATGACAATTAAAGAGAACAAGTCTCTGTGCAATAGTGCATATTCACCACAGTTAGATCTCAGTATAGTAGAGGTTGCCTAAGATATATAACAGAAATAAATCGTTTTTATCTAGCTGCCTACTTGTGCAGAAACAAGGCACTGACCAATTTGTCCAACACAAATAGGTACAGCTTAATTACTAGTGGAATGCACCTGATGAGATCCCTGGTAGCACTGGGAAGAAAGAACCTTTATCCCAGCTCCCTGCTGTTTCCTGTGCTTCTACAGAAGACCAATAAAAGTGGGAAGGTTTGCTGAGCACAAACCACCTAAATGATGCACTTCGTTGCTGAAAAAAATATAAGGAAGGAAGAGATTCTTTTCTCCCTTCAAATTATCCTTCATATATTATAAGTGCCTCTTCTGGGCAAAATCTGGCTAATGTATTTGCAGTTATCTGCCCCCAAAATGGGTATTTTTGTACCTAAAAAATATCAAAACTCTCATAGCAATAGAAAGCTGTCATATAAAATTCATCATAACATGCTGTTACAGGGGAACTATCATATGAGTTACCATATAGGAACATGCCAATAGCTCATCTAATGTGATATCCTCTCTCTCAGTGCAGTCAGCTACAAACATTTCAAAAAGGAGGTGGGTAGTAATGAGCACATGGGCTAAAAATGAGCAATAATATTTGGATCCATATACAAACTTTCCCAGACAGCACTGGAGTTCAAATTTTTGGTGCAATCTCTTTGTATTCTTAATGCTAAAAACAGTACAGTCATGCACAGAGGAAAAGTTCTCCTAGTTTACATGCTTATGCATAAAAATTTTCTGAACTTTACAGCTAGGCATACTTTGTAAGGTAACTAAGGACTTGAGGATCCTTCCTTTACAGCACAGTGAACTTGAATGTAATCTAACCTGGTTGTTCCAAATTACTCAAATATTTGAATTGCAACCATAGCTACAGCTGGGCTTGTTCTAGGAGGTAACTAACTTTGATACTGAAGAAGCCTTGCCCTTTTTCTGGAAACTGTTTCGAAACTGGCAGAGCTGGAACAATGTATGTGTGAGGAAGACAAAAGACAGAGGTGAGCATCATCACTTGCAAACAAGGACACAGGACAGAAAGATGCTTCTGCACCTTAAACTTAACTGACCTAAATGCAAGTTTAAGCATTACTCTTACATTTAGACTGAAGATTCTTCCAAGGTGCCTATTTGTACCAAGTTGAAATGTACAATATCAGGATTTAATTCTGAAATTGACTTATACTGTCCACTTAATCAAAATGACTGTATTCGTAGCAGTCACATTCCTGCCTTCTTATTGTAGTATTGGACAAAGTGCATACATCACATAATACATAGACAGATTTGCCAAATCACCTGAAGGATGATTATTAATAGAAAACGGTGGATGTATTGCCTTTGGTAGACACACTTCACTACCTTAAGGGTTAAGCAACAGTTGTTGCAGAAAATCAAACAAATCCAATGGTTGATTTTTCCATTTTTTTTGACCATCTGCATCACTCTGGAATATTCACATGAAAATGACATATTTGAAAAGTTGTGGTTTTTTTTAACAGTAACATTTAATTCTGATTCACAGTTTACTGTGAACAAAAACTTCAACACTTCCAAGAAATTATGAAAGAAAGTGATGAGCACAAAAGGTTCTTGCTACATCTGTTAGGGAGCAGCAAAAAATTTACAGAACCCTAGAAACTTAGGGAAGAGAATAGGAGAATTGAAAAAAGGGGCTGCATCCCAGGGATGGGTACGTGTGTGACTGCGAGACACAAGCACCTACTGCAGTAAAGCTTAGAGTGCCTTATAACGACATAGCAAGTAAGGCATGGGCCATACCTTCCTATCAACAACTTTCAGAAAAATCTACTAAGGCTTTTCCTTCTGGAAGGCTTTTTTTCAGGTCCTCTAATCAAAGAGCTAATATATCTCACTACTGCTAACAGAGAGCATAACATGTTACTTAGCCAACAGCGTATTAGTGGTATCTGGTATCCAACTGACACAAGGTAACTCACATTTCTAAGATGATAGAACCCTGTGACTCAGTTGTGAGATTCCAGATTAAAAGATTTAGAATCATGTTAATACTTTCTTACCTAGACTCCAGGACTTCCTCCATGGTTTTAGTGATAGTATTTCTGTCTCTCATACTAATTGATGAAGTCTTCGCTGACTGGAGCAGTGAAAATTTCTTGTTGCCCTATTTAGCAAAGGCAGATATTAGACATTTTAGTAAACAGTAATACAGAGTTGCTGTATTTGTAAGGGATATATAGATTTAATTCATGTCAGTTTTGTAGTTTGGCTGTGTATAATGCCCTCTTTGGCACAGGGAGCTATAAAAAGACTGACAGTAGGGCTCTGGAGTATTATTTTTTGCCTCAGTATTCTTTGCAGTGCTAAGATCTCATAATGTATTATCAGAAGATATCAGTTCACCTTGTGACCTTTTCTGAAATAATCTAGTCCAGTTGTTTTTACCTTTTTCAATTTTCAAACCTCTAAATATTTTCCATTAAAATTATGAGCCCTCCCTGCATTCTGTGGATTTAAGCTAACTAGTAATAGCTTTGCTTTCCTTAGTTACTTTTCAGGGAGTGCTTGGAAATAGTCCCCTGCAGTGGTGGCAGGCCAGAGGTTGAAAACCACTTATAGTTTTATGGCCAACTTCACAACTAGTGTAACTTGGCATAATTCCATTGATTTCAAAGGAAAAATCGTCTGATAGCATCAGCTAGAGTAATGCCAAATATTCCCCTCAGCTGACCTAGCTTATTGGACGTTAGCTGAGAAACTTCCCCTGGCTGTAGTCCTGCTCTATAGCTTTGCCTGGGAGTAACACTGAGCTCCATTTCAATGTAATTGTATCTCCTTTGGGAAATATTCCTTACTTACTAGCTAGACCGGAACACATAGAAGAGCCCAAGAGGAATCTTAAAAATAATACATGAGAAAACTCATCAGAGAATTCTTAAATTTTTATTTTATACATGTTCTCACATCTATCCTAGGTGTTTAATTTTTAAGATGACTCTTAAGTCAGATAGTACCCTTTATCTCAGTGGTGCAGTGTAACATATGTCCAACTCTTACAAGTTATACAATTAATAATATAAATTTTGCTTGGCTTCTGTAATCAGTTTGTTCTATCCATAAGGTTTTAAGCGTGGTATCAATGTCTCTGAATGGAGTCATGCTGATTTACACCAGATGATCATATGTCCAATTATTTTAAGATACTTGAGGTTCCTCATGAGCGCAAAGGAAATAATGTTGCTATTTCTTCAGAAAAAAAAAAGCTCAAATAGGAAGGTAGATATTAAGAAGAGTAACAATTAGATCTGAAATGTTAATAACTGGATATCTTTTCTGAAGATAGTTAAAAGTATTTACATTTTAAAAGACAAGAAAGTCTCAGAAAAATTAGAGAAAAATGGAAAATTGTCTTTCATGCTGTTACTGCCTAGCTCACTTTGCAGCTCCATCACATGACAACGAACAACTAAAGAAAACTATTATTATGCAAACCACTCGAGCACAAAAGGGTATTACATATCTCGTACAAAAGGGGATTTCTTTAAAAAGCACAGCACATTCAGTGTTTAGGGTTTGCAGTTGAAATTCATGGCCTTGCTTGCCAATATTATCATGCAGCTGGGTATTATACTATTGCTTTACTCTGAAGGGGAAAAAAATCACAATCAAGATATTCAAATGGGTTCATGTTAAACTGTTGTATTCTCTTATGTTGCAATATCAGTTTTAATGATTTTTGGCACCTCTTCTCTCTGCACAAAGGTCACAATAAACATTAGCCATAGAGACTGTGACTGCAAACAGAAAATGACAAAAATGCACATCTTTTGATTTTAAAATTACAGTTAGAAAATAGTGTTCTCTAATCTATGAGACAGAAGTCCATCTTTCTGTAAAGAAGAAAGCTTCTGACAGAATCCCTCATATGGGTGCTGCTAGTAAAACAAGGGTTTATTACTTTAATTTTAATTAATTTTTTATCTTCCCAGAAATTCTCTATTTATTTTTAAATAGAAGGAAAGTCAACTAAGCGAAGATACTCCTGGTGAGTAAAATATTAAATGTAGTCTCTCAGAAGCTCTTTGTGACATGACTCTTCCAATACTAGTTTGGATTAATAAATTACATCAGTCTTTACAGGATCAGGTGCTTCCTGCTTCTCCTGTACACCATCTTAGTCCTATCACTCTTCTGAACTACGTTACTAAACATCAATGATTTTTCTAATATTCCTTCTAAGGAATGTTTTCTGAAAAACAGTAACAAGTCACACAGTTTCAGAGGAACAGCTTAAACTTCTTTTCATTTGCATGTGTCATGTTCCCCTCTAGCTCTCAGATATATACATTTCTGGGTATTTTCAGCTGTTTTTTCAAGTCCTTACTTCTGGTTTTGTTTTCTGTTTGTCCCTGAGTTGCTTGAGCATTGCCATCATAGCTGGTTGAAAGATCTTGCTCTGTGGTGATTTTATGTACTGAAAAACAAAAGAATGGCACAAAATGAACATTTTTGTAATGAAAAAAGAAGTTCATGGAGCAGTTCCTTGGCATGGGTTAGTACAGAAGCCAGACTCTCAGACACTGAACACACTGTGGCATCCAAACACTAATCTCAGACTAGTCCTGGGTGTACAATAAAGCTAGCAATAGAAAACAGAGAGCTTTGAAAAGTTGTATGGCTATGAACATGCAATTTAAACGTAACTCCTTTCCCCTTTACTTAAATTGAAAATACAAGAGATACCACAAAATACTGCTCCAATCTCACTTGCTTATAGATAATTATTCTTTGTGCTGCTTGTTCATTTAATTGTAAAGAAATAAATTCATAACTTTTTATTCCAAGTTGTTAATTATTATGGCTTGTCAGATATCAGCTATGTTAGGAGAAGAAGTGGTGAAAAAACCCTGGCCTCAGTTGAGGTACCTAAACAAATACCAGGATCAGTGTTGAGATCTATCTTGTATAGATATTATCAGTTATTTAAATTGACTACACATGATAAAGCCAGGAACCATTCTTATTTTCTGTCTTCTATATTTTCCTCCACTTCAGATATCAAAAAATATGGTTGCAAACTTATGTGTCAAATATAGATCAAGATCAGATATGCACACCTTGTGGTCATCAGCGGGTCTAGTACTTACATTCTCTACATAACTGCAGTCTTATTAACTGACATTCCTGCTTCCAGAAACTGAAGGAAGCAAATCTATGCGATCAGCAATACAGCTCTGTAGACATTGTAAAATACTGTGTAAAATACAGGACAAAATGACATAGCCCTTTTAAAAGAAGCAGCTATTATTATCCCCATTTTATTGATAGAAGGATTAGGTCACAGAAGCCTAAAGAAGTTCAAGGTTTAAAGCAGGTCTTTGTACTGCCATTGGTAGTGTACCACCATGTGGAAGCTTTGCACTGTTCCGATCATTTCTGTGATTGAAAAAATGTTCTTTGGAAGGTTGTTAAGCAATGAGCCATCTTGACAGTTTGATTGGTGGCTTTAGTGGAAAGGCAAAGCTGTGTTTCCATTTTGAGAAAAATTCTGACACACTGAAATCTGTTTTCTTTCATTGAGGAAAAAAGCTGAAACTTCAAAATTTCCAATGGTAAAAGGGTAACTATAAAATTTGATTCAAAGTAACTGAAAGGTTTCATTTGATTGTTCAAATAATATAATTCTATGCAGTAAATCCTGTACAGCGGAATTGAAGCATTCGTGGTGCCCTGATGTTATTTGTGCCTGCAACAGCCTTGAAAAATTCATCTCCCCTTTGTATTCAAGTAAACATTTCTTCATCTTATGCTCTACTTTTTAAAAATGAACAATATCAGAAAGACAAGGTACTACTTTTGTACTAGCAAAGTGGCACTTGTGGCAGTGCAAAGAAAATGTCTACAAGGACGTAATCTTTGGTCTTCTCTTTACAGATTACCAATCATTTCTGAAATATTAATAATCAATCACTTCCAGGATTAACACTTTGGTTGTGATACATCCTCCTCCTTGTGCTCAACATTCCTAGTTCCCTCTGCTTAGCTATTGTCCCATCCACGTTTCCTGAAGGAGAGGAGGCACAGAGCTATTGCCCTCCGCACCACTGTGCACGGCAAAGCCTGTGAACATTTGACTCTTATGGTGTTGCGTAGAACCTCCTATAAGACTAGACTTTCAGTTGGATAGTGTCCATATGCAGTCCTGTATAAATACTAGTTTAGCCATGCTCCAAGCAGGTATGATATATTTTTTCCACTCAGCAGCTTTTCTTTTTTTAATTCTAAAGATTTTTGGAATAACATAAACAACAATACAAAATGAAGAAAATGCACTAAATGAGACATACTAATTGCTGGCTGTGATCAATTAGTAATTATAACCCCCCCCCACACACACACACACACAACTCAACTGCTAGCAAGTAATTTACTTGCAGGAATTCAATAAAGGCAGACAAATTTCAAAATACTTTCATCATTGTTACATTAATTGACAGATGAGCTTGTCTGTTGTCATTGCTTCCAAAACTTTCATTTCTTAAATTAAGAAGTGATCACAGTGGGATTCTTGAGACTGATAAGGAACCAGGAGCCTAACCAAAAACCTGTAGCCAATACATGAAATATATAGTCTTTATTGTCTACATTTTGCTCTCAGGCTACTCAGCTGAGCTGCTCTGATTTACCTAGTGTAACAGAGGGGAGAATTTATTGCTATGTTTCCAAGCATTCTCCAGTTCTCATGACAGGAGCCCTGTCAGGCCCTTTAGGACAGTCTTGACAGTTTGCAAAACTATAGTTAGATAGGCCTTCTAAGGTATTAAGTCACAGAAGCTTAATGGCCTTAGACTCCAAGATATCCCTGGTAGAGGCTAAGAAGTGGGGTCCTTGCTCTACACTCAAATGCTTGCACTGCTGCCTTACGTAGGCTTGTTGTGAGGCTACATGCTCTTATTGCTCCCCTTAAAGTTGGATCTGCCTGACTTATTTTTTATATCAAGATATCCTTTGAAATACTTCTTCAGATCTTCCATCCTGTGTTATTAGGGTTTCTTGCTTATTCTCTGTTTCTCACTGTAAGTTCTGCTGAAGTGTTTTGAGGGTCAGTTCTTACAGAAGAGTATTTGTAGTTAGTTTTCCATGTAAACCTGACCATAAGCTTAAAACCGGGTGCACAAATGAAATGCATAGTTTTTCCTTTGGTTAACCCACCAGCATTGCTTCTGGACAAGGTTTGAAAATAGCATTATCTAAAAAAAATAACAATGTTATGAATCACCACTCTTACAAGCCTTCCAGGGGTTCTCCCTTTCCTGTTTGTAAATCCTTAGTCTTTGCATTAAAATTTTCTCAGACAGGAAAACAATAACAATTGATTTACATGGACAAACCAGATTTTCTCAGTTTTCAATCCAACTTCCTTTGAGATCTCATTGACCTCCAAAGTTCAACTTCTTCCAAGAAAGTTTTCTTTAGGATTAATAGCCCTAGCATCAAATCACTGTTGAGTGCTATAGCCATTAGTAGTGCTATAACTAAGGACATATCAGTATTTCCACATAAACTCTTATTTTCAGAGATTTATAACTTGGCTACAAAAATATACTTTTATGCTGAAACTTGGCAAAAAAGCTCAGTCTGGGAGTGATTTTACTTTTTATTTTGGGAAATCTCTACAACTCGGTGGTTGTTTTTACACTGAAGTTCTGAACAAGACCTCGGTTTGCCATCTACATCCCCTAGGTGCCTTGGAGAAATCCCAGCAGGACTTTCTAAGAGTACAGATCGACTTCTGATAAATTATGAAAGGGTGATGTAAAAGGATGTTTAAAAGTGTTTTTTCCCTATTTTAAAGAATCTGAAATTGTATCTAGTCACTGCTTCTCTAGAAGACATTTTAATCACTTTAAAATTATAAGATTTTTCTGAAGATTTTAGCCAGCCAGACTAACATGTAAGACCAATGAACTGCTCTGCAGTAATACAGGGGTCTGAATGCTTTCATTAGCGTCCTCATGCAGAGTAATTGAGGAGCATGTTGGCCCTTCTGGAGCTGGGCAGATACACTGATGGATTGGGGTGTGAAAACCCCACTGACCATCTGTAGGAGGCCAAAGAAAAGTAGAGATGAAGAGTCTGGGGAAACTTGTATTCTGCCTCTTCAAGACCCAAAGCAGTTCCCCAGTGGCTGGGAGCTGTGCACCAGTAGGAGCCACCAGAGGGAAAGAAGGCAGGCACCTTTCCGTCAAGCATCCCAAAATAAATCTTCACCAAAATTAGAGCGGCTTAGATCAAAATCAGCGGAAGTACTTACAAGCTCCGCTCCACACAAGTCCCTTCAGAAGAGGTTTGGGGGCACCATCTGGAGGGAAAGATGTCAGAGAGACACCATGGAGTTTCCAGTTTCCTTCACAGGTAATTCCTGCAAAAGAATGACTTGGTCCTGAGTCATTGCCACTAGGGATGAGAAAATAAACACGACACGACACACACACAGACATGTTCAAGGCTACAGGCTGCAAAATTAAGTGCTTCAAAAAAAAATATACTCAGCTAAGATGACAACCCAGAAGAATACAAAGGGTATGCAGACTATTCATTCATTCCACAGCAGAAATTTGAGCAAACCAGAGACAAAACCGTGCCCCCAAACTGGTCAACAAAGCTAAAAATAGCCAGCCAGTCTTTCCTCACTTACATGGGATAATTTCTAATGTGTCCAGTAGCAGGCCCACTACTTCACTTAGCCCATACAAATCCAATCTTTTCTTATCAGTCACCTTCCCATATGAAAGAAAAGGCCAAGTCACCCTTCAGATACTACCTTCTGGAGCACTGTCTTGCTACAGAAATGTCAGCAGTTACCACAGTTGCTCCTACAATCCAGAAGGACTGCCCTTAAGTTCATTCCATTCTGTCCCAAGAAGAAAAATATTGGCCCCCAACAACAGCAAGACAACATCCCCCGAAAATGAGGCACTGCTACCCTTACAGAGTCTGACAAATGTCGGCTTTGAGCAGGAAATAGCAACCTTTTTATCTTTGGGAGTGCTCCATTTGAATCTGATCCAGAGGTTTTCCTTGGGAGCAGCTGATTATAACCAGACAAATTCAGTCTCAACTCCAAAACTTCTTTTGAAGCCATAATGGCAAGGGAACCTCACAGACAGGATTAGAAAGAAGAAAATGAGGTAGCTTTGCAGCTGTCTAAAGGAGCACTTTCCAAATGTAAGGAATGGCATGGGATAAAGCTTGAAACTGAGTGACTGAAAATCTAAGAAGTAGATGGAGAAGGCTGGCACTGTGTGCTAATCAGTGAAAGAAGTGATCTCTTGATTCTGAATAAGAGATGATAGGTAGGATGAGGTGAAGCTATGAAGGGATTTGAAAGTGAAGACAAGCTGCTTATATCTGATAGAAAAGAAGTGTTATATTTGACAGTCAAAGAGCTGGGCTAGGGAAATGATCTCTGCAATGCTATGCTGTATAGAATCATGCTGGCAAAATTGCATTTGTCAAAACCAGAGGAATGGATATTGCAGTAATCAACTGAGGTTGGTAAAAATTTACATATATATTAATTCTTGCATAATAATCATCATAGAGTAAGTTCTTTAAGTCACGTCATACAGACAATTATTTTTAATGATTTTTGGAAACTTACACTAAAGCATGTGGCGTAGCAAAGCAGACTTTCTAATGAGTGTTTCATGTTAGCATGTTTAGTGCAACATTCTTATAAAATTTCTAGTCTTATAAAAGAAAAAATGACATATGTAACTAACATTGTTTTTATATGCATCTTTTTTGATTTTGGATAAAGCTTTTCATTTATATTCAATATGTGATGTCATGTTTATACCCACGGCATGTTACATAAAGTCTTGGCTGGTGGTCTTGGTTTATTCCTCTCTGGGCTCTGGTAGCTTGACAGAGGTTGTCCATGAAAACTTGGAGATGACATTGGAAAGTCAGTGTGCTGGATAATACAGACATCAAGTCACTAAGCATACCACCTCCTAGACATACAGATTTAACAGCACTTCTCCACTTTGTTCAGAACAGTATTAGGTTATAGTGGTTCTGGCTGTAATACATAAGAAAATCATTTTATTCCCTATTGTATTATATCCTTCATTTCCCCCATGCAGAGACCGACTGCTCAATGCACATTCTTCCAGGGCAAGGCTTTTCCTATTAATAGACATCTTGGCTTCACACACCGAGAAGAATGAACAAGATTTCTAGTGCCTGCCTAATTTAAGCGGACCATATGTCATAAGCTATAGTATCCTGTAAGTAGAGAATAAAATAAAGCAAGATTGAGAGGAAAAATAGCTTCCTGCCATTAGCTGCCCTTCTCAGACTCAAATTTTCAAAGACATGTTTATTTAAGTGTGCTGAGAACTATTTACTTTTTCTGTGCATCACAAAGTTATGCATATTTCTAACCTATTCTTAATGGGGGAGCTGTCCCAGGAGCAGAACTTCCGAGCATTACCACAACACAAATAACAAGACATGGGTCCTGCTTTTTCTTTCTGGAACTGCCTTTAACATTTAAGAGCATGGCCAGCTTCACATTCTTCTGCTTTGGTTTTCTAACTTATCAAAAGTGGAATACAATTGTTTACTATTTATTTAGAGTCCCGTGATTGTAGGATATTGCCACAAAGGCTATTTCAAACTTTCTTTCACTAATCTGAAATACACTAGTGGACGAATGTTATTTTTTAGCAAATTATATTAATTACTATTATTGTTTAACCAACCCATCTCTGCTGCACAGGTGAAAGAAATGCACTCTTTCGGACTCTTTGAGTGGTTATATAATCAGCATTCCTTGCAAATATTTGACTCATTAGTGCTAGCAATCCCATTTTCCTGGCAAGTTGTCCAGTGCTGGGTGCAAAAAGAGTCAGAGAACTAGAAAATGTAAAAATCAGCATTTCCATCTACTTCCTCCCACTCATCCCACACATTTCTACTGTAATTTTCACTTTTTGCTTAGTCTTTCTCTAAATATGTCTCGAAAAGAAACATCACCAGATCATTTCATTTCAGGTTAGGGAATGCATAAGACCATGATCAGCTGACAGGCATACCTGCACGCACTTTCTCAGGTTTTGACACATGCCGTTCTGTACTTTCAGTGTAAGTCCAATTTCCATTCCCCTTAGGATCCAAATTGACATTGTCAGAGGTTTATGTTGGTATGAAAAACAGAAAAGGAAGAAACTTCATAGATAACAGCTTACAACTTCATTGGGGTTTTTTTACTGCTATTTGTGACCAAAATAAGTAGAACGGAGGATCTGGTATTTAAATTGGGGGAGAAAAATCATATTTGTTAGGAATGAGGAGGAATTTTGCATCCATATTTTAACCAGTAAACATCTGGTTGCCTTATGAATCTGTAAGGATCATATTGCGTCCAATTCAGATACTCAAAACCCAGAACTGAATAAAATTTAACTAAAATAAAAGTCACGTGCAGGGAAAAAATTATCTTGCCAACTAATTATTCACATTTGCAAATACTATGGCTACTCCCTACCTTTCTTTTCTACTTAATTTAGTTAGTAACATGGACTCAAAGGTAATGTCTAAAGTTACAAGAAAATAACAATAATGGCAATATGGAAACGGGCTGATTTTGTCCAACAGTTGCAAGTTAAGCAGTACAAAGCTCTATGATTTGGCATACTGTCCTAAAGAAGACAATCCATGGCCCCAGTCCTACAAACACTTCTGTGCTTTATGCCTGTGGGAGATGTTTATGAGGTTAAGGTCCAAACTCACATCTTTGTGGTACCTAAGAGGAAGGAAAAAAGATGGGACATCGACTTTGCCAGTTATACCGGCCTGCCAATCCTGCCATTTTTCATGATAATGCATGACCTTACTGCAATTATCTGTGAATTCCTGGCCATTTGGCCACCCGCAGAATAGGCAGACTCACTGTATATGCCAGACAGAGCTATGGGCTGTAAGTCTGACACTTTGCAGGCATATTAATCTGCTGCATGTATGTAACTGATCTGCATCTGTGCAATGAATCCTGTATATTTGGACCACACTGTTCTTAGCTTTTGCAAAAAGGAAACTAGGTATGTTGGTATTTCAATTCTAAAAGATTAAGGAAAAAGAAAAGTTTCAATGTTTTCTCTCTTGCTTAGACTAGTAGAGATGTAATTTAAGGAACGATGTTGGCACATGTCATAGAGTCTTAGAAGTCTTCCTAAAGAGTCTAGCAAACAAGGCCTTGCAGTTGAACTGCTGCATTTGCTTCAGCTTGCTCAATGCAAAAGAAAAACTGAAAAGTCAGGCTTTTTCTGACTGTTCCCTTTGAAGAAAGAATTGTGATTGTTGGCAGAGGAAGGAAGGAGCTAGGACAAAACAAGGGAAGGAAAAAGCTGTTTTTTTCTTTCTACCAGCCAGCTCCTTGATTCTTGCTGCCAAGAATATAACTTTAATTTACAAGATAAACATAAATCTATTTATATATTATTTAAATTTAATTTAAATTACAGAAGAAAATCATGTCTTCTGAGTTGAAATCTTTAAGTATTCAGGGAAGGAAAAAAAGAGAAAAATATGAGAATGAGACAAAGGTAATTTTGATGTCATTAGCAAATGGCCCCAGTTAAAAAAGCAAAAATGTCTATTCACATTTAACATATTTTTAACTTAGTGAATATTTGTTTCCTTTTTCATATTATCTCTCATTACAGAGATATGATCAAAAATCTAAAAGGACTTGTGTTCAACTTAGGTGTTCCAATCTCTAAATACTTAAATGTGTCAAAAAATGTATCCTTGAAAATCAACAGTGAAGGACACCTCCCTGTAATTCTCCTTGAATATCTAGGGTCAAAAGATGTCATCCTGAGAAATCTGTTATTTAATGTAACTTATGTCGTAGGACTCATGATGATAATAATGAAGGTTGATGTTGTGAGCTGAATTATAAGGATATTTTCTTCAGAAACATTTACTAACCCAGCTGTTATGCACAGATTTTGAATATATCACTTTTTCTGATGCCCAGTTGCAAGATATGCATAATCCCAGTTTTTACTTATTTAATTAATTAAAAAGTAAGTAGGCAGGGACACCCTGTTACAAAACTTGGCCACTTAATTATAATGTTTTTAAAAAATGACTTATTTACCCAACCTTCCCAGAAGAAATGAAAGAAAAAAAAAGGGCTGATTTTGCAAGCATTAAAATAATGCTTTGTAGTATTTTTGTTGTTGTCATATTATAGCTACAAGTCTGACCACAAAAAGAAGCAAGAATTTAGACTTATGAATAAACAGGCTCCAATGCAATAGAGCACTCCATGAAGTACCAGGAATTATTTTTAATCTGAAAGATGGAAAGAATCCACTTCTGCAAAATATATCCTTCATACAGTAAAAGTGCTATAACAGAAAATTTATGATAGGGATACAGTGTGGGAACACAATTTAAGAAATCTGTAGCAGATTTAGCTAGATGTAGAAGATCAACCGTAAGGAGGCTATTTGGCTCAGTTTCCATTGCTGTAATGTCTTATAGTTATTGGAAGAACAATACCTTCCTTCCATTACTTTAAAACTTGACCTTAGATTTCTTCACTGTATACTTATAGTACTGGTTCTAAAACAAATCTTCTCTGCCATTTAGGAACATGGGTGGAGAAATGGGCCCATGCCTAGAAATATACTGTGAAAATCTGTGAAAATAACAGTGAGCTTCAGAAAAATGAAGCAGTGTTTCAAAGAAAAGAAAAATCAAGCAGCCAGGCTTTATCTTTAAAAAAATTTGGGTTTTGTAAGATGATATTGAACAGAATTATATATTCATCCAGATTTTTTATAAATGTAGTTCAAAAATTCACCTATATAATAAAAACAGTGTTACCTTAAATGTTAAGGTGTCCCGTTCTCATAACCAAAGTGCAAGTGGGAAAAAAATATTATTCAACGGATACATAATCTCTGCAGTCTTCATTTCAGTTACCAAATATCCTCAGCTACAACTTAATTGAATGGGGATTGAGGATGCTCAGCATGTCACCAAAATGACCTCTTAATTAGAACTAAAGAAACAGAGCCCCACACATCCAAACAGGCTTTCCTTCAGTTTGACCAAACTTCTTAACAACAATAATCTTCGTTTTTAAAATATGGAAATGACTGTGATCATCAAGAAGTAAGACACTCTGTGATTTTACTCAGTTTAAGTTTCCAGAATATGAAAAACTTTGCAGAATCTCTCTTCCTAATGGATGATAGAAAACAATTGAAGGACGTTCAGCATAGTGTTTTCTTTTTCTTTTTTTAATATGATAACTGCATTTTTACTTAGCTGAAAAAGTTGTGATGTTATGTCAGTGGTGTTAAGCATGATCTTGAAGCAAGAACAAACACACTTCTAGGGTGCTTCTTTCCAGATCCAAACAGAGGTCAGTAAGCTCATAAAGCAGAAAGGGGCTAATGGCAGTACCCAGCTGGTTTATGGGCTGTCTGAAAGAAGGTCACCTATAGCTCCTAGAGTCATTTCAATCTCAGTTCATTCTGTTTAGGTTGATGAGCTCATGAGAAATCACACATTTGCATAATTGTGGGATCTGAGATTTAACCACGGAGTATTTCCGTTTGTGTGGGAAAGAAACAACCTTCCCCTTCCCCCAATAAATAAAAGAACCCAACTGAACAATTCAATTTCTCAAAATGTTCAAGGGTGCCAGATTTATAATGAAAATATTAAATGTTTTCTCTGATCCTTTTTGGGTAAGTATCTCATGTGAAGCCAGAATCTGGCATGCCTTAAAAACTATACAGCTCACGGGCCAAAGAAAATAGGAAAGAGAGAAATCTCTGAGAAACTTCCTGCCCCTTTTCAGCTGGTGGGACTTGGAATCCCCTAGGATGTCACAAAAACAGGTAGTCTGTGGGGAAAGCATTGTGAGGTGGAGTAAATAGGGTTGCATTTTTGGCATTTTCCTTCAAAAAAAAGAACTTATAAAGTTTTTTTTTATTATTATTTGCAGTGAAATAATGAAATAATTCATTTTTAGACAACAGTGTTTCCATAAGCATCAGGCAAATGTGTCTACTATTAGAAACAGCATTCTCTAACTTTCACAGATTTACCAATTCCCGCAAAAATTTGCACTTTTGTACATTTTCCTGCATTGGCATTCTCAAATGGAAAACTGTTGATCTGATGGAGTCTGAGGACTTACTAAATGATAAGGAAAGATTTTGGAGCTAACATTCAGTTTTTTAATGGCTTTATCAGAGTCAATATCAGAATATTTGAATAAATATGTCAAACATTAGCCCCTAATTGGACAAAAACCCACCCTTTATTGGGAATCAGAACATGTAATGCCTAGTGCATGTTTTAACTGTCTTTCTCATTCCACCCCAAAAACAGGAGAGCTGCATTTCACCCTAAATCTATCCAGGGCCTGGAAATGTCTGAAACCTGTCATTCTCTTGTTCCTGAAAAAATATTTGGTGAAGGCCAAATTAAAACCTTCACTTTTAGTTGTATGCGGTTTCATGAGAAACCTTCCTTTTCAGTACACAGACCTACCAGGAGATAGTTTAAACAGTGAAAAGATAGAAACTATTCGTGACATGCAAGTAGCTGACAAGTCTTGAAGTATTTCTTTATCCAGTAATAGGGGGAAAACTTACGATGGGACCTCAAAGGACTTTAAAGTTTAGTTTTTCAAAGCACTTGTCATTTAATGAATCCATACTTATTTAGAACCAATCAGAGACAGTGTCATGGTGAAATTTTGGTGCAACTACACTTCTTGATACAAGCCGAGAATAAAGCCATGAATATGCTAGTAACTTTGTTATCTGGAGAACAGACCATGACCACAAGCTCTGTGATGTCAGAAAAAAAAGGAATTAGAAAGAGTATATAGAATTATAGTATTACAACAAGCAGGGCCCATACTTCTTCACTCTATTCTTACTACAGAAACAGTACAATAGCCGTAAGTTAAGGACATTTCCTGAAGAGAATGCCCTTTTAAAAACATTTCCTCCAAAAATAGGTACTTGAAATATTTTGAAAAATTACTACTAGTCTAATTTTTTTTATTTTTTGGAAGCTACAGATGAGTTCTTTATTGTGACATGTGTCTTCTGAATTCCCTTTTATCACTGACAATAAACTCTAGGTATCAAATAAACATGCCTGTGCTTTCTGTAGGGGGCAGTCTGATCAAAGTTTTATTTTGTTTTCTGGTAGAAAAAACATTGGGAAAAACTGTTTTGCCAGACCAACATGTAAAACATTAATGATCAATGTCCAAAATGTTTTCAGTGCTGGTTAACTAGAATTATTCGAAAATTTGTCTAGTGAAGTGTTCAGAATGAGTCATGTAGAAATGAATATTTATGTTCCCTCTGACCTCAAACATTCTTGGCCTTGTACAAGGTCACATAAGGAGACTGTGGAAAGCTTCCACATAACTTACTTGATAATTTCTCTCCTTAGTTCAGTGAGCTGGGTATGTGATGTACACCACATGGTTTTCAGTGCATTCAGAATCACATTAGGTTCTCATAAAATTCATTTTATAGTTATTTAATTGTGACTGATGATAAATGAAAATACACGAGGAATGTTGGGGCAGGGAGACAAATTGCAAGGGATAGCATTTTGATGCTGCTGCTGGGTTTATTTTTAAATCTGGCAGTGATTCTGTCACTATTACACACACACTGTTTTTCCCAAAATGATACTCTGAGCACAACATAAAATACTCAATTGCAATATCCAAACACTAAGAATTTCACAGAAATAAAATGCAAGAGCAGCTGTTTTGCTTCTTGAAATCTTTCTTGGATCATCTGTAATTGTTTTTCTAGAGATACTATGCTTCTATGTTTTCCAGACACATATTTAAAGCCTTCAAAACGTTTCTTACAGAGAGATGAATGCACATATAAAAGATCATGATTCAGATCAGAAGGATCTATGAATCAGTCATATATGCAGCAACATAATGAATCAAATGACAGGAAAAAACAAAATGGCAGATTAAGGATTCCTTAAAGTCTGAATAAGAAACTCAACTCACACTGAATAAAATGTGGGAGTTGTTTTGCCACTTTAAAATGTGGAATAGCAGGCAGAACCTAGAACACTGAAATTTCAGTACCCAAGAACCACAGACATTTCTGGAATTGCATGTAATGCTTAGCTGGAAAACAAAACATTTCAGGGCTCAGAACTTCCTAGCATTACAATGTCCTTCAAAGGCCAGACTGAAACAAAGCTGTCCTGCTACACTATGAGTCTTCAAATACATGACTTTGCCTAGAATGAGAATAATAGAAGCATCAGTAGGAAGAACATTTTTGGATCAACGGAACATTATGGACAATATAATGAAAATTATACTGGTCAGAGAAAATTAGACGGGAGTTGAAAAGGATAGAAAGCATCGATTCACCTATATTAGCTTGGAGGACAAACATAAAAGTCTTTATTTATTAAGCTCCATTATGAATTTTCATTTGCTCTGTTAATCTGAAGCCAAGACAATAAACAAGTTTGTTCCTCTGATTATTTTTGGAGCATATATGGCAATATGAATTCTATTCAAATGAAAAAAAATCAACTTTCAAAGGCTGAGAGTACTGAGTAAAATAGGAGCTACTGCTAATAGGGCTGCACCCATTTATATTAACACAGAACTTAGCCCACTGCTTTAATAAACAACCAGGTCATGACTTTATTATTAGGAAAGAAAGGAGATCTTTGGAGAATTAGAAAGGAAAGGAAATCTTTGAAAAATATGCTGAATATTCTTTTCTGTTTCTTTTCTTTTTTTCTTAAAAAAGATAAAAAGGTGGGGAACCAAGTGGGATACTTGTTAGTACAGGTGTGTTTGGGTGGTCCTCACTCAGTAGCCACAGGGGATGGCTACACTCAGTAGCCAGGTGGGACTGATGGCAATTTTGGGACTGTACTCCTGAGAGTGACAGCCGCAGAGCAGGGACTATATCACTTCTCCTCTCTTTCTCCCTCTACCGATTCAGGCACTACAGCAGCAGCTGCTTGTGGCTCTGCCAGTCCGTGGGAGGGCATGAAGCACACCTTCCTTCCCTCTTCCTAGGACATTAACTGAGATCTTTCATTCCCTAGACAACTGCTCCTTGTCTCCTCCAAGGAGAGACAGCAGGCTCAGTGGAAGCATTTCATGTGCTGAATTCAAATTGTGGGCCAACAGTTGGTCCTGCCAAAGTTTGTTACATGGGACAGAAACCAGTTTTCTTGATAAAACCCCATTACAAATGTCAAAAGGATCTCTAAGGGAAAAAATAAACAAGGGACCAAACTCTCTCTCTACAGAAGATGGCAGCTAAATTTCCACTTGGGTTAGCTGCAGACTTGTTTGAAGTGAAGTGTTTTTATGGCTGCAGAAAATAACAAACTACAACTATTTAAAATCATGTAAGGTGCTTTATCTCTATTAAAAATAGCTTTGGTTTCTTACACTTTCATAAGATCTATGGCTATCCACTATCCAATTATATTATGACCCTCATTTGTATTCTTGTTATCCCCTGGATTCTGGGAGATGTCTAACTACTAACCTCTATCAGCATAAAAATTGCAAAATATTGTGCAATTAGCCTACACAAGACAGTTCTCCCAGCTCATAAAAACTATTAGCTATAATGGCTGTATTAATTACTGACAAAAGACCAACTTGAGGCTTCATCTGGCATTAACTTTTCTTTCTACGAGGAACGTTGTCAGATGCTGACCTCCTCTGAATCCTCCTTTTCCCCCAATGATTTGCTCCTGCCTTCAGCACCAACTAATCTTGCATGTCTTTATAGATCCAAAATATAAAATTCTGGTCCTCCTGCAGAACTCTCCCCTATATCACCATTCTCGGGGACTGCCAGGTAGCTATTACTGAGTCTCCCTTCTTTAGAAATCCTTTTAGAAAAGTCTCACAGATTTGTAGACATGAGCTTTTCTGTAAAAGCTAACTAAATTTAGCAAAATATACTAATCCTCTAAAATTGGGTCATTTCACTGAAATATGCTCATTATGGAGTTATCAGATCCATCTTCCAGGAGAAATGGCAGATCTCAATAATAGCACTTAGTCATTCTTTCACAGTGTGACTCCCACCCTTCATCATCATCAGTGAAGCTAGGACTTGCCTGCTCCATCCTGTTAGGGAAGGTATTAAAGAATGGTACTTCAGCTGAGCAATATCGTAATAGGAAAATACTATAAAATGAAAAATTAAGCTAAACATTTTAATGTACTAAATGAAAGCTCCTGTATCAACAAGATTGGCCCAGAATCCAAACCAGAAGGCACAACCATTGTTTATCCATTCATGCCTATCTTCAACATGGAAGAAATAATACATGGCATAAAAGCACGAGAACCTACCTGCAAACAGAAAGGTAAACACCAGCATTGTCATAAGCTAAGGAATATGACTTCATTAATTAATGTGTTTATCTTCCATAGTCTAATTGGGAGCTTGCCTGAATAGTTAATGGGTGAGGAGAGATAGTAGAGGACAAGTCAAGATCTGTCCACCGGGATCGCTTGCTGTCGGACACAGTGCCCAGTGAGGCGGCAGCGGGGACTGTGTGGCCGTTGCTCCTCCCTGCACGGGCCGGCTGTGTCTGGGAGGAGGGGATGCCTGCCACAGCCCTGGGGCGCACCTCTACCCTGCTAAGCAACACACGGATGGCAGCTCATGCTTTTTTGTAAGACTTTTGCATATGCATCCCATGCATCTCCGCTCAACCCTGTCCTCTGTGACTCTGAAAAGGACTGAATCTGGCTGATCATTACACCATTAAACACCAAAGTGGCATCTAACATAGAATAATATGGAATTAGCATCTAATATAATCTAATATTAATTAAGTAAAACGTAAAGGAAGGTAAAACTGGCTGAAGCAGGTGCAAAGCAGTTTGGGAAGGCACTGTTAAGCAACTAAATAGTTTGCAACCTGAACACTATCTTGAATGTTATTGTGAAGCCACAATCAAGTAAACCTACTGTGTCAAACAGAAATAAGAACACAATGATTATGCTTCATGCGATGGAAATATATTGTGTGAACTTGGATCTTTTTAAGTCAGTACAACCTTGCTTGGTACAAGATAAGTGCCTGTGTAGTCAAGCCCTGAATAATGCAAAGTAGGTACCACAAGAAACAAGACTGAATTAATTTGCAAACTGTGTGGCAGTCAGCGAGGTGATATATTAATATGTCATAAGAAAATATGTTGTTGGACATAAATTCATTATCTATTAAGGGATACTGGATAAAAACATATTACAGTCTTGCCATTTGTGTTATTAAGGGCATGTTTAATCTCTAATTTATATGAGGTTTGGTGTTTGTGGGTCTATAATAAATACTGAAGGACAAGAATTATGGGAGTGTTGTAAAAGTATTTCAATTAACTTTTTATTGTTATATCTTAAAACATGTATTGTAAGCCCTGTCCTTTATCCAGAATTAGGCATTCACAATAATTACCTTGTCATTTATGACATACTCTTGCTTTTAAGGAATATATGATGCTTATTTAAATGAACTTTGGGAGTGATTAATAGAAGTTCATTTTATTAAATGGAACTGTGATTTGCTATGTGTATTGCTAAAGGATGCAGTTGCTAAGACACTAGTTAAATAACTGGAAGTTGATTGCACATGTAAATCCATGGAGACAGCATTCTGTCATGAATTTGTGCAGTTTTTAAAGATCCCAATGAAATATTTTGAATGCTGATGAGACAGAAGCTGCATATATTTAAACAGATAAATATTCATCATTAAGCCAGATAAAATATGATAAAATAAAAAATAGCTAGGGAGACTTTATGTGACTATGTGCCCCCCTCCCCCAATCTCTCTTTTTAAGTCTTTTTTTAAAGTTAGAATATTTCTAGTTTTAATCTTGTGATATTTAACTGTAAAAGGCACAGATATCCTCTGGAAGAGGGACCAGTATATAACAGTTTTCTCCTCTTTCCCTTTCTCCCTACTGGTGAGCGCCTTAAACAGCAAACCCTAGAGCCATGCTCCTTCTTGATTGCCCTCACACCTGTCTTGGCCCCCGTCCTGCAAGCCCCACTCAGTGCTTCAAGAAATAAAAGAGTCATAAGCACCAACACTGAGGACAGGACTTTGGAGCTTGCAAAGACGGAAGGTCCTTCCCTACAGCTTTAACTGAAGACATAGTTGTAAACTTGTCTTCAGAGGGTTAAAGGCAACATGTTGGTTTTTCTTGCACAGGTTTTCCTATGGATGAAGACATTTTTTCCTCTCATTAGCTGTTCAAAACCAGAAAGACAAGGAAGAAAAGCCCAACCACTATTTTTTGCCCTGGCATTTGCATGCCGTTCACAATATTTGCATTAGGCACGTTCAGACATGTCCAGATTTTTAAGTTTCCCCAGTTCAGCCACAGCAACAACATTCAGATGTTGCATCAGTTCAACTCTGGGTGAAAAAAAATCACTAACTAACTAAAATTTGAACAGGCCTGTTTTATCACTTGATTAGATACTTCTAATTGGAGTAGCTGATGTGATTTGATAATTAAAGTGTTTAACTCTTTTCCACCTGATTTCCTGTGTGCTGCCAAAGAACTTTTTAGGGGCGGTAGGTGAAGACAATTCAATGTTGAATGCATGAGTGCAACTTTCTCAATGAAGTAACACTAGGTAATAAATCATTAATTTTCAAGAATAGCCATTGTAAATTTAAAACTTAATACTTAACAGTTCTAATAAGTTTAATAAAAATAGTTTTAATAATTTCAAATAATCTCATGCATTAATATTTGCTTCCAGATGTTTCTGGAATTAAATATTACAACAGGATTAATATTAAATAGATTTTATATATTATTCAAGCCCAGGCTTTGTCTCTATCCCTTGTGATCAGATAGCAAGAAAGCCATGGCTGGGTGCTAGTTCCTTTTAGGGCTACAGCATAACCAAGGACCTGGTCTTAGGGATTAAAGGGGTTCTATAAATTTCAACACAGATTGCAATCAGCCATGAGATTAATTGGTAGATCAACTACACATTGGCTCCATAGGCAAGCAGAAGTCAACCTCCAACAGTACAACAAAGTTACACTGCCTCTGGGAATTAAATAATGATGCCTCCGATATCATTTGCTTTCAGAGTAAAACCAAGTGCTGCCAAGAGGTGCCAAATGAGGTTGGGACCCATGAGCTTGGCCCGGTATTAGCACCAACATGTTAAGATGGAAGATTGCATAGACTAAGCAGAGCAAGGGAAAAGAAACATTGCTCTTCCCATTTTACGGACGGTAAGCTGAGAGCCTGTCAGAGAAGCTGTGTGTTTTTACTCACAGTGGAGTGCAGTGAAAGCAGCTGCTTTCAGTAGCCAAACTAAATGCAGAATGGCACTGTGCCACACATATCTCCTAAATGACTGTCTGAGGCAGGGATGGAAAATGAATCTAGTCAGATGGTCTCCAAAGTCACTGCTTTAACCACAGTTCCCTTTCCATTGCCTGTTTCTCTCTCCTCCCACTGCTTCTCTCACTCCATGGCAGTGCTATAGGAGGCAATCCACACAAAAGCAAGGCGAAAATGAACTTTGCAAAAGACCATCCTGTGCAATTTCTCCTGTTTCCCTCACTTTTGGGTCACTGGAGTGGTGTGCTCAAAATTCAAGTTTTATCAAATTTATCACTTTCAGTCATCACCTACCAAACCGAGTAGCATTCCTCTAAACAATTCAATGTCAGTTCCTACTGGTTCCTTTATATTGCACTAGGTGAAATGATGCAGGTATTGAATGTAACCTGCAATTAGAGATTATTGGGCCACATCCTCAGAAGCCAACTGAAAAATAGCACACTTGGCAATTTCTTTCGTCTGTTAAAGGGGACTGATTCTGCCATCTTACTTCAGTAAACCTACGTAAACTTATATATAAATATGGATGTATACATAGGGGAGTTACTCATGGAAGTACCAACGGCAGATCTGGATGATAAGCATTGTAACTCAGCAATACAGCATCAGTGTCACTTTTTGAACTCTGGATGAAAAATATCAAAGAGTATATTTGCACTCTGCTATGAAGTAACGAACATATACAATTCATTTCAGCCTCACAACCAGAACTGTGCCTGTCAGAAGATACACTTTGATTTTTGTTAAGTAGAAAATCCACATTTTTCTTTCTGTGCCTTTTAGGCATATAAAACCTTAGGCTCAGTGGCGAGCTGCATTGTTCTGAGGGAATCATACAAAAAGAAAATATCTGTGCCTTCTTGGGATGGGGGAAATTTCCTCCTTATTATTCCATGGCTGAACTCCTATTTCATGTAAGATAGACCAGGGCTCTATCTCTGTCTCTTCCTTGCCCTATCTTGATACTGCGTATTTGCATGGAAGAGGAAAGGAAATGCAAGCGTTTCTAATTTTTCTGCTGCTTAGTTAGACCCTGAAGTGGCTGACAGCAGGAATTTGAGGTTCTTTTTTGTCTGACTAAAAGGCAGTAAAAGGAAATCAAAAGCCATGGGGCCAGACTAGGCACTTGCTCTGGCTCTTTGCATTGTTCCAGAAGATCCCTGTAGGTTGGGAAAGTCCACAGATGCTGCAATGTAATGGATGCCAGCCTGTTTTTTGAACCTTTTGCACCATTGCTGCAGCATCTTCTTGGAGACTTTTGCCAACCAGAGCATGTGAGAGTAGCTGATATGGAGAAGGATACTGAATGAGCTCTGCTTGCTCCCTTCCCTTCCTCCCTCCTCTCCCCTAAGTTCTCTAAGCACTGAAAAGAAAGTCCCTTGTATTAAGCCTGTAGACTTTATATTAATGAAATTTCAGACAACTAGACAAATGCAATATTTGAATTCCACAATTAAAAAGAAAAAAAAGATTGTCATGAACTGACAATCATCAACTAAATGTTTTGGTTTCTAGGGCAAAATTCACTTAGATACATTGCACTTGACCAGCATTTCTCTTTCTCTACTTTGGTCATAAAATATCTACCACAGAGGATACAGGTGCTATAGCTGACAGCCTGTAGACAGGAATAGGCAAGAGCCTGAACATTATATTTATCGGTGTGGCTGTTATCCTTTAGGCTAAGGTTGTATGCATTAACCTTGCCATTTCCCAGACTTATTTTAAAAGGAAAACTAAAACACAAGTTTAATAAAGCTAAAATTTAAGTGATTCCAGGTGTGGTGTTCAGTGATCATTCAGTGTTAAGGCTCTTGCAAGAGATTTCATTTACTCTGTTTTTGTGATGCACGACAACTTGCCTGGGCTATCCGTGTGAGGAGTGCAGATCTTGAGGCACCATCCCCAGAACCATCTGAAAGCAATGAGGCTGCACCACTGGCAGCTGGATAAATCCTTCCCCGCTGCACTAGCACAATAGGTGTTCAGCCTGCTGCAGCTGTTTCACCATGGTGTTTTCGGGAGCAGCTCTGCAAGAGAAGGAGAGGTGGGGGCTGGGGAAGAGAGAGAGAAAAGGATGTCTTAGGGAAGGACTATAAGGAATATTAGGCAAAGCCAGGCAAGGCAGGCCTCCTTCCCTTCCCTGAACCTCCTCAGTAAGTTACTCAGCTTAGGATGGCTCAGTGCTGGGGAAGCAGTGACTGGGGCGGTGGAGGGCCAGGGTGAAAGAAATGGGGTATATAAGAGGTTGGAGGAGGCTGTGCTTAGTAGTCGAGTGGAGGTAGAAGAAAGTTGAGCCTGATCTGGGCAACTGAACTAATTGCAGTAGAAAGGCAAGTGTCCTGCAGATAAACACATGGAAGAAATGTAGGAAGGTAAACACTGCAGTGAGAGAAAGAAAATGGATCAACATATTTGAAGGGAATGGGGAATGCAGCACATATTAACAGACCTTTTAATAGATAACTCATTAATCTGTTTTATGCACACTCAGACTAGACATTTAGAGGTCATTTAACACATCACTAAATTATATCATGAACAACAAAATGCACACCATCTATCTGGGGAGGATGCTGACAGGTGAATATACATCCAGCCTTGCTTCCAGTCTTATTTGCTTGGAGAGTGTTTCTGCTAGGTTGGGTTAAACATCAATAGCATAACCATCACCATGTAAAAGAGCTGCACCTGGATGTAAAGGAAAGAACTAGAACTGAACATGGAAAACATCAAGGGAAAGAGCAAGTATTTTCAAAAAAGTAAAACTATGGAGTCCACAAAACCATGAATACTATTGACATTTTATTTTCTTTGCATAAATGACTTCTGGACTAAGGCACTTCTATCCAGTTCCCCAGAGCTGTATTAATTTCCTAGTTCTGCCACCAGCTTCTAATGTACTTTGTGCAGGTCACATTGAAAAATAAATAAATAAATAAATATTTAGTTTCTAGAAATAAAAATATGATCACCCAAGTCCTCTCCTCCCAAGTCTAAACACCATGACCTTCCTGAGAGTAAACCTCTTTTTGAGATTAAAAGTCCATATTCTGAAAATAGCTCTGTGAACATAACTGAGGACAGAGCCTCAAACCCACCCCAGTTCCCATTCAGATATATGGGGTCAGCTTTTCCACACAACTCACAGTCATGTGAGAGCAGCAGTTATAACATTAGTTTGCTACTTTCATTGCAATGATCAGAGGCTCTCCTCACAGTCATCCTCTAAAATAAAAAGGGTGAAAGTAAGTTGCATTTCCTTAGGTGTGGCTCAGCCATGTAACATAAACAGAACTCAGTTTTCTCTCTGCTTTCCGTTTAGCCCTAAGAAAAATACTTCCCGGTTATATTTAGAATTCTAAACTGGTCACAGAAAGGGGCAGTGGGCAGGGTTTGTGGTTTCTTCAAGTAGTCTGTTGATTGCAACATCTTGGGTAAGTCACTCCTCATGCACAGTCATTAATTCGCTATGTAGTGAATTCTTCAGTTTTGCTTCTTTTTTAGAGGTTGGTAAAATTCCTTTTTTCTTTTTGCCAACAAAGAAAGCTTATGTAGGAAGGCATGAGGGCTTGAACATGGTAGAGTGTGCCAGGCAGGTCTTCTGCTCCCTGTCTCAGAGCCCTTCAGGGAGCTACCCGCTTGCCAAGCCAGAGCGCCCCTAGGGCACAGCTAGCTCTTCCACCAGAGGGGACCAAAGGTTTGGCACAAGCCCTGTCTCCTTTCTGCTTCTCTCCCCAGTATAGCTTGTCAGCCGTAAAAGAAACAGATATATTGTCTTTCCCCCCAAAATGATGCATCAGAACCTTTTCCCACGGGCTGGGAGCCGCAGGAAGAGCCCAAGGCCACCAGGTGATCCTTCCAGGGGAGGTGGCTTTGCAAGGCCCCACATTAAGTAGCAATTACCTGCTAAAATCTACTCTTGAACGTTTAGTGCCATTATTTAAATATAGAAGTGATGGCAAAAAAACCCCAAACATTTTGTGTCCCTTCAAAGACATTGGATTACTCCCAATATATTGAGGTTCCTCAGGCTTGTGGCTCCCTAGGGAGAGTCCTCACACCATTTCTATGAGCATATTTGTCCCAGAGACTGGCCATCACTGCTACAAGTTTTGGGGACTCACCTGCAAAACCAAAACAAAGCCTGCTGAGAGATTAGAGAACTTCAAGAACAGAGAAAAGAGCAGCTGTTTTCCTTTGTAGGTCAAGATAAGAATCATATTTGTACTTTCAGGAAATGAATTTAATTTCTGAATAGCAAAGAACAGTATGACTACTTTTCTGACCAAAGGCAAGCTAAATATCTCTCTGATGCTGATTATTACAGGTAGTCTCAGTAATCTGTACAGGACCATCTTAATTTTCTCCCCTGAAGCAAAAGGAACTTTTATTATTTGTAGCTGAGATGGAATTTGTTGAAATGGAGCTCAACAGCTACTAAGTAAACAGGCTGAAAAATGAATGAATCTAGGGGAACAAGTTGAAATAGTGACATACATCATGAAATGTGATTAATGACACCAAGGGAAATATAAAATAACATGTTTCCCTGGAAATGGGCTGTAAATGCACAATGTCTGCTCAATATTGTGCATCTGCAGTTCTCCGTCCTGCCACCTAATATCCAAATTGTCTGCCAGTATAAACACAGCTGCTAAACGTCTTGTACAACTGCAAAAATAATGAATCTCCACTTTCTTCCCAGCAATTGAAGTATATTTTTACAGAGACAAATGCAATGTTTATCCTTGTTCTACAGAAGACAATGCTGATGCCCAATATATATGTCTTACTAACACATGTTCAGATTCAAATATCATAGATCAAAGAAACAGGATGGTTGTTTTATAGTATCCGCAGATGAACTGAGATTTAATGTTTTTGGTGTGAATAATTTCTCTTCTGGTTTGTGGATAGACATTTGTCTACCTTCCAGTATATGACCACTGTTTTAGTTTTTTTTGACCATTATTACAACTTAACTGTATTTAGCAGGACTGGGAGGAAAGGATAAGAGATCTCCTCTATGTAAACTCTGCTTTCCACATTGTGGATTGGCCTGCAGACTCAGCTGGATAAGCACTGTGACCGGTTTCTCCCCAGCCTGGAGACATAGGTCTGCAGCAGCTGGGGGCGTGGGAGACTCCAAGTAACAATTTTCATGTTATAATACTAGGCTGTACTGTAAGAAGTAATTTAATATAATTTACCACGTTGCATTTACTTAAACAATTATTCTTCAGAAAATATAACTAAGGAAAATCCAAATAAAACGGAAAATGATAGTCAGGATTTTCAAACACTGTACTCTGCTTGGTCTTTGCCTAGTTGAAAAGAGCATAAATGGAGAGCAAAAAAGAAAATGAAAAAAGAGAGAAATAAGGCTCCATAACCTTAGGAAGGGTACCAATCTATTTATATGCTTCCTGGAATGCTTAGAACATTTAGTCTTACTGGTCACAAGAAACCACTTTTGTTGTGCAAAAGGTTTCACACATGAACTGAAGTCAAAACATTTTTCCATGGCATTGTGGGAAGAGAAAACATTATTGTACAGTTTTGTGAACTACAGACAGCAATCAGTCTGTGGACCTGCCTGGTAAAACTTTCTGAATGTAAGAAAACACTGCCACTCCCCCAGCCTCCTTCAAATCATAGCCTTGAAACTCACCTCTTTTGTAATACAGAGAGAAAATTGGCACCTAATCATGATTAGGGAAGTAGGCAAAGTACAATTACTGCTCTTGGTTAGTTAAAAACTATGCACACACTATCATTTTTTGTCAGCCTGTCTCTCCCAGCCTATACCCCATTTTTATCTTATCCATCTGTTACATCTTGTCAGCTGTGATCCTGTGGGGCAAGGAATATGCTTTTCTCTAGACTTGTGCAAGCCCTAGCTTCAGCCCACTTTTCCACTGGCTGTAATATAAATACCAGAGAATTATAATAAACATGAGATTTTTTCCTGTCAAAAAGTAAGAAAGATCATGAATTTTAATAAAATGACACAAAAAATTCCAAACTTTAGATGATATTTTAGCAGTAAAGACAGATTAGGTAGATTTGATTGGTCAGACCATCACGATGGTTTAACTTTAAGCTTTTGTTGGAACTTCCAATTATCTTCTTCATTTCCTTATTATTTTACCAGATATTTAATTACAGATTTTCCCAATCTGTTACTCTACCAAGCAGAACATGTCTTGTGGATATGACTTGGCCAATGACCACCCATGATCTGTGGCCCGTAGCTGAGCTTAATACAGTTCCAAGTTGTTACATGGGTCAGACTGGCTTGTCGGAGTGATCCAAGACCTCTTAAAATATAGCCAGTCCACCTTCACAGCATACAAATATATCTGAATCTTTGCATCTTTTAAGTGCTCACTTTGAGCACGGCAGCTAGGAGAAAATGAACTGAAGTTGAGTCCAGACTCTCCTGCTGCTAGACTGAAATTCATAGCTGATCTCCAAATCAGTTAGGTATGAGTTTGAACTCCAAGTCTTTATAGTTTTGTTCAATAACTTTGTATTTTTAAGTAAAGGCTAAAACTGAAACAAACAGTTGCTCCTGCAGAGATGCTGTGTTTGCACGCTGTTCTCATCTCTGGGTTGGCCCTGAGGAGCAGACCTCAGCAAGCCCTCGGCGCTGCTCTTCCAAAGCAGCATGGCTTTGGATGCTGCCTCACTGAGGTAGAATAAGGTCACAATGCTAGGTACAGTTGTCGATCATGCTAGGGTAAGTGCAGACTAATGCCTTTAAAGTCTGTGGATTTATGCTATCCCACATTTATTCTGGCATAAATCACAGGAATTTGACTACAGAAGCAATATGGGTGGAGATAGGCACAAAATATTGCAAGAATATGAAAACTGGAAAACAATGTCTCTGACATCACACCCCAAAAATGTGCAGGAGAGAGAATGGAGGATGAAAAATGCACAGGTCAAAATCTTTCCATTACAAGTTCTACCTGGAAAAGCAACATTTGAAAAGTGTTCAAGTAGCAATAAAGATGCAGACTTGAACTTTTCTGGCTTTTACATGATATATCACATCACAGAAGAAGTGGGGAGAATTGTCAACCTTTAGTAACTATACACTTCTCTTATTCACTCCCCTTTTTACAAAAAACAATTGTTCCACACCTATGAATCTGCTAAAATGTATAGCTTTTCACAAAAATAGACAAATGTAACTGCAAGCAGGTAAGGTAACAAAGGAAGCTTGGAAGAGGATTCAGGTCACTGGGAAGGCATTCATTTACTGTGAGAAGTCCTTGGATGATGCAGAGGAAAAGCTTGCCAAAAAGCCCTGGAAAAAGTCAAGTGGCCTGATCATTACAAGAGATTAGTGGTGCAGTTCCCAGCAACTTCAGTAGGAGCTGCTCACGGGTACTTGAGGGATTTTAAAGAACCACACACAGAAGACCAAAGCCTGCAGAGATCTAACTCCATCTCCCCAGTAAGGCTACAGGAGAAAAAAGGAGAAGCAGTTTTCAATGCGACTATCTTCTTCCTGCCCTAACTACACTTCTCGTTTTACCAGCAAAACAAATCCAAACGATCACTAGGAACGCAGACCTCTCAGGAAGTCTGCCCTCACAGCTGCCTTCAAACATTTGCAAGGTTTTTACAGTGCAGGAATTATTCCTGAATTGAATTACAGCAAGAAACCGCTGGGTCTAGGGCGAAAGACAAAGTGTTTGTGAGGGTGCTGTGTGTTTGTGGTGGGGGCGGTGCGGGTGGAGCGGGGCTGGGCCTGGGCTCTGCTCCCCTAGACCTCGTCACGGAGCCGCTCTCACACCCCTCGGGACGCGGGAACCCTCCCGGGGCTCCTCCAAGCGCCTGGGCTGTGCCTGAGACGGGGAGCACCTTTCTCCCCAGCAGTCCTGGCTTTAATCCCTTGTCTTTTTCATACGGCCTCAGAACATTTTAAAGTACAAAACTTGTGGGTACTTGTGGGTAGGACACCTTTCATAATAATAAATACGACCAGCAGTGCTTTTGTGAATTTAGGTCAATGCATCACCCTTAGAGCGCATTATAAATTCATCAGAATCACAGCCCGAAGAAAATTTTATTCTCTGGCATCCGCTGCTTTTAGCCATGCCACAGATCTTTAGCAGAATTTAAACTCCAGATTAAGTATTGATTGAGTTTAAATAAATTATAATATGTTATAGCCAGAAAGTTGGGCTGTGACTGGTGTCAATGGTTTCCCTTTCTACCTCCCTTTCCACCTCAAATATTAATAGATTTATGCGCTGCATTATGATTGTAATGAACAACTGATTCAAAAAAACATAATAGTGAATTAAGTACTAATTTAAACAGCATTTTCACCTACTCTACATAGGAAGGAATAAAGGTGATAAAGTAGGAACTGAATAAATACATTACCTTAAAGGACTATTTGAATAGGAAGAATTCTTAAAGAATTAGCTACAGTAGAAAAATAAATCAAAACCTGCAGCTTATATTAACATTTGATTACATTCTTTCCCTTTTTTAAGGATCAAAAATATCTCAGTAATAATGGCTACTGAAACAAACTAATTTAACGATGCACTTTTATGTCATGTTCAGTGGCATCAGCTGCTCATGGATCCAGCACATTATTTCTGGACGACTAATAAATGAGCACATCATTCTAAATTATATTTAATAGGAAATGAAAACTTGCATGCACAGGTATTCAAAATGCAATGAAGATACAGCTACCAAAGCCAGCTGAGAAACAAAAGAGGCTTAAACTTTATGGAAAAGAAAACAACAACTATGTGCTGTATTGCTAAAAGAGGACAAGAGGACACATAAGGACATATAGTTTTGTGTTTGACCTATTTTGGTTGATTTAATTTTCAGATTTTGTAAGCCAAGCTCCAGTGAGTTTCTGAGGAAAAAATTCTAACTGGCATTTTACCGTGAGTCAAACCTCACACAAAAAGTGCTTTGTGCATCAAGATAACATTAGGAGCTGTCTAGCTGCACGTAGCAAAGGACCAGTCTGAACAAAGTGAAATAAAGCTGTAATGGACTTCTAATAGTAATAATACTTTGCACTTCTATAGCATGTTCCATTTTGAGATCTCTAAGTGCTTTGCAGTGCATGACAATTAAGGCCAACAGTTGGAAACTTTAGGAGAAGATTATTATCACAATTTTACAGATGATAAAGAAATTGAGGCACAGAGAAGCTGAATGACCTTCATAAGATCTGGGATGCCAGTGCGTTGTCAGAAATGCCAGGCTGTGTTTTTGGACCTCTGCTTCAACAAGTGCACCAACCCCCTTTCCAAAACAGTCTCTCTGTCAGTTAGTTATATGTTTGACTAATATTCCCCTAGCTTCATAAACAATAAAATACATCCTCTCATTTAGAGGTAACTTATTTCCTGTTGCTGTTCTTGCCAAACTGATGACAGAAACATTCATTCTTTTAATGAAAGTGTAGAAGTTTAGGGTAGCACAGCAATTCAGATAAAGTCCACTTAAGTTGGAAAAAGTGACTGAAATTGCAAGTATGGCCACATTGCATGTACACATACTGTGTGATAAACCTTTATTCCAGTTGACATGGTGAGCAATTGCCCATTTTAAGAGGCAACCTTAGGACTTTAACACCCATCTCCTTTTCAGACTATATGTATCAGGATCCTGATATTCTTTTCCCTAGTAAGTGGTTCACTGTGAATAGAAGTGACAAGCTTTGAATTTGACTGTTTTTTCTAAGTGAACAGCTGTGATATTTACAGTTTTCTTTCCATTCTCTGCAAAGAAAGATGTGATTGCTTTATTCTGAAAAATACAATAAATGAATCATTTTTCCAAATGTCTCTTTTTCTGTTTTTTTCTGGTTAGATCTGATCCTGCAGTTAGAATACCCCAGCCCCTTCTTTTAGGCATTAATAAAAACAAGAAGCAATGAAGTTAGATTTTGCAGTGCTGTACATTTTCACCTGCCTACATCTAACTTAACTACCACTGAAATCTTCTGGGGATTTAACCCAAGGGAAGCCAAGCTTCTCTCTTGCCAAGCAGGGTTTCTAGTACTACTATATACAAGTGCATTGGCTCAGGGGTATATCCAAAGGACTTCAGAGATTAGCACAGAAAGCCTAGTATTTTGCCTAAGCCCCATTTGCGAGCAGAACTGTATATCCACTCACCATATGTAGCAGCCCTGCGTGAAACTAGTCGGCAGCAGCAGAGGGGTGAGGGATGGAGTTCAAAGATCAGGCAGTGACAGGAGAGAGTAACAATTACTCCTGTTATACCATAACAATAGGTAGGATGTTGCTATTTCCACGAGGTTTTCTTCCCCACTGCTTTCATCTCTGGATGAAACCACTTATTTTGGAGGGATGAAACAGACTCAAATTCAGTAATCCATGCTAAAAAGTAAATATGCACCCTATGCTACAGTACAGTAGATATTTTAGTTGGGGAATGAGGTGCAAGGAGCATCTGCATGTATTTTGCATACATATATCACTATGTATGTGAAAGCACTCAGGAACAGAACAAAAGGTGTCACTAATAGCACTTGCAGTGCAAACAACCTATTAGGGCCATGTTTGAGTGGGGTAAAGATGACTAAGACTTTTGTATCTGTACAGCATGAATATTTTAGTGATTTCTAAAATTGGTGTGCTATTGCTAAGAAACGTTTAGTTTTTGAAAGGAAGATTCAACAGCATAGCATCTCCCTTTCTCTATTCTCCTGCTCTTTAGGGGTATAGCTACCTTCTACATCTTTGCACAGAAAATTGATATAATGCACGGACTCAATCCATACAATGGTCACTAGATCATATATATCTGATATATTAGATACGATCCTTTTGTACACATTTATGATGCTTATCTGGTCACTTTATACCTATGTCCTCTTGTTTTTTCTTGAAAACCAATGATATTTTATATTTATAAAAGAACAGAGACTATGCAAAGACCTATATGATGATGACTAGCTACATTTCAAAATTCTTTAGCCTGAAAGCCTGGCAAGAATCTGAGGGGAAGTGTTAAAGCAACCTGACAGAAATTCCTTGCAGTGCTTAAGAAAAAAACTCAGCCCTCCCTTCTCCCAACTAAACCCTGAAACAAGGTCAATGCACTAAAAGGCTTCTGAAAGTAATTTTTTATGAATAAATATCCTGGGGAATTAGTGAGGCAAGTGTAACAGCCACATCCCCAAAATAAAGGTAGTTATGAGTATGTAAGCACTTCCTTACACGTTGGGGATGGCACACATCAGTCAATGTGAGAGGAAATGCAGTTCATTCTGGCTGCATTACTGAGATGCTACAGAATGAAGCAATTTTTTTTCCTGGGAAGAAAACTGCGATGAGAACCTTGATTCAGCAAGTTGTTTAAGCGCATGTCTAATGCTAAGCCCATAAACAGTCCCACCTCTTTCAATACGTTGGAGTCATGGACATCTCACAGGGCAACCGTGGTCCTGTCAAGGGAAATCAATAGGGCAGAGGTAGATGCAGGAGTCTACCAAAAAGGAGCTAATGTGGTGTTAGCAAGGCTTAGGTGGCTACTCTGTGGGCGAGATTCAGACTCCCTGGCACTCATCTCTGATCGACTCCTGTCAGTCATGAATAGTGCCCTTTTTACCCATCTGACCAGATCAGATAGTGCATTACTGCACAACAATAATTTCTTTTTCTTTAAAAGGAACCAAAATCTCCTATGACTGCAGTCAATGGCAAGCATTCCCTGGGTCGGCAGGGCACCAGTTACACAAATATTCACTATAAATCTAACTAAAGAAACTGAAGAAGGGCATTTTTAGATTAAAAAAAAAAGTACTTTTTTCTTGGCAAGGACATAGTAATTCAGGGAATTTGCATATTATTGTTTGACATCATTGGGAGGCTTTGACCTATCTTAGAGCTGTTTTCTGAATATTATTCCAGTGCAGCTCCTCCCTCTTCCACTTTAATTTTATACAGACAGGCCTTTTCATCTGCTTAAAGGAGAAGAGTATGGCAGAAAGGGGATCATTAAGTCACAAATCCACTTATCTTCACTGCATCTGTGATATTGTTCCCTAAGCACTAGTAATTTCCTACACTCTGAAAACCCTACACAAAGGAATTTCTTCAGAGTTTCTCATAGGAAAAGCAAAACATGTGAGCCAGAGTGTGAACACATCAGTCAAGAACTGGAAGAAATAAAACAAAGCAAAAAAAAAAAAAAATCAAACCCAAAACCCCCTCCAAACTGCAAATCAAACCCTTTTAATTTCTTGTCCATCAGAATATCAAGAAGTAGTCATTTAAATAAAGAAGATATTGATGCCTTCCTGTTTTGGAAGTAATTTCCTGAGGTTTAAAATGCAGCTAAAAGGCTTACAATTCTGTATTAGCACAGCCTGATTTTCAGTTTTGCTTATCACTGCCTGCCATGCAGCTGGCTCGCTTTCTCACTTTGAAAGTTTCAGGTTCTTTACAGGGAAATTATGTTTTCAAATTACAGTTGAGAATCTTGATGTCATAATCATTTTCAGAGCTACTACGTACGTTATTAATTGTGTACATGATGTCTTCTATTCTCTTGACTGACTCTATTACACATACTGAGATCACTAGTTACCAGAACTTCATTATAAATTATAAGGTAAGGAGAATGAGGTCAGCTTTATATTTTTGCCTTGGTGGAGGCGTTGATAGCTTGTACTGAATGGAAATTCTTGTAAAAAAAAAAAGAGGTTGGAAAATGTTCTTTTTTCCCAAACTGTTAAAATGATAAATACTAAATAAACAACTGTGAAATGGTTCCCTGCTGTCCAGCAACTACTTATTTAAACACCTAAGAAAGTAGCCATAAATACAGACAACTTTAGTTATGATACCCAAAGCAAATAGGGAACGCACAAAGTAGTGATCACTTCACAGTTTCTGCTGTATATTCTTTTAAATTGCAAACAAGATCCCTAATAACCCAAAGGTTCCAATTCAGAAAATATTTGCCTGGATATTTTAATTGCACATTATCAAACCACTGTAAATTAATAAAAATTGAACAAATTCAGCAAAACATTTAGAGGAAAAGGAATCGTATGTGCACAAGGAGATACAAGAATGGAGCATGTTTCATGAAGAAAAGAATGAACCCCCAATCTTTTGTTGTTGTCACATAGCAGTCTGAGCATGTCGAGCTCAGCTACAAACTAACACAAATTTCAAATACTGTGAATAGTGGTAGCAGAAAAATGAGAAGTAGGTGGATCCGGCCAATTTAAAACATACGAACCAGGACTGCAAAACATTTATACAAAAAACCCTCTTATCTTAAATATGATCATGACTTTCCAATATGTAGACAAGAAACTGTGTGGCATCCTGCATCTTTTAACTCTCTAGGAAAGCTAACAATGCTCAAGTTATAACACTGTGGAATTATTTTCTTTGTAGAATAAAGTAAGTAAACATTTTCTTATTTAATCTATTTAATGCAGTGGCATTTACTGCCAGTTTCTAAAGCACTTCACATAATAACACCTAAATCCATGATCCAAGTGGGAGTTATAAGTGCTAGTTTTTTTAAAAAATATTGTTACACATTAACTATTTTAACTATGTTTTTAGGAATTTTAAGGAAGTCTCATGCTTTTGAATGTCTTGATCTCTATATCTTAAAAGGTAGGTCATTTTTTGACCTACCTTAACTGACTGAGACTCTTTCAGTGGTATATGTAATCAATACATGAATAATATGCCATGCATTAGCACTGAATATAGCAGAAGGTTAAAAGCTGCACAGTTTTTCCCTGAAGCCTTCCCCTCCTCCTTCATGATTCTTCTAAAATTGGGAGTGAGAAGATTCAGTTCTAGATCTAGTGCTCCAGAGGCTGGGACATGACTCCACTAAGACATTTTACCTCATAAAATATCACAAGGTATGTAGTTTCTCAGTTCCCATACACTGCCCTTAATACTTTATCAGAAATCCACATGCCATACATAGACACGGATCATGGATAAATACTGCAGGAGAGAAGCTGGTGACAGGGCACGAGAGCCTGGCAAGGCATCACGTGCGCTTTAGCAGAACTGATTAGGGATTAAGTTCTGCACTAGGGCATTTGTGAAACCAATTTTTTTGATAAAGAAAATGCACAGCATGTTCCATATACTCCACCACTTCCTTCTCTGAGCAGTTTCCTTTTGAAGTCTATTTTCTTCTTTTTCTGACTGAAATATCTTTACAGATTTTAAATTCGGATGCTACAGGAAGAAAACAGCAGCATTATTTCTTTCTCACATTAATATTATTTTACCAATTTCTAGTTTTAGTTCTTTTCACGTTTTGTTTGTTAGGCAGAACTGGGTCAAAATTTTCACTCTTTCAGTTGAAAATCCTGTCTGAAGACATGCAAAGTTACTTGCCATGAAGCAAAGCAAATGGCTGTGAATAATTTATGAGAAAGTAAAAATATTCTGCTTTTGAGATTTTAACAGGAGAACATCCTCAAGTTATGAATTATGATAATTATACTGAAATATGCTCTACATCCTCTTATTGCTTAGCACCGATCACTGCCACAATACTTTTTGCTCTGAGTGCTAGCAGGTTCCCAAGCACCACAGGCATGCACTCTCCAGGCCTGTGGCCAGCACCCTTTGGACCACGACTTCTTCTGTGACTACAACCCTGCTTCACCCTCATTGTCTCAATAGGCCCACTAGGATTCTTGCAGGCTTCTGTCTGCATAGACACTAACACGCAGGTATGTATTTAATGTCTGGTCAGATGCAGTGAGATGAGGGCTGTATAACACAGCTGGGAGCTCCAGAAGCTACAGTGGTGCTCACAGCAGATTCTGGGATCATTAGTAAGAGAGAATATAGAGACCTGCACACCCACTGCTCAGGTACCAAGCCACACTTATATTAGGTAGATAGGTAAATTCTTGATAGTTGATTAGTTCTTGATTCTTAAGCCAGAGCTCAGAGATGTCTCTGGTCACAATATAAATAGGGTCTTTCCCTGTATGGAGGTGGAAAAGTTGAGAAACACAGTACATCTAAGGGATCAGTAAGAATACAGCAACTTGATTAGATGAGAATTCGGTTTCACTAATGCTCTTATTAAAATGTCTGCAACGAGTGTGTCAATTCTCTGTGGTTCCAAGAGAAGATGAATTATTTAATATAGAACTCTGTCACTGCTTTCTTTAAAATCTTTTATACACTATCTGCTGTACTATATCTCTAGTGTACTAATGTTGACATAAACCACCACAATTCCCAGCATCTTTTTCTCATTAATAGATTTCTGATTTTTAGGGGCAACGTTTATAAGCACAAGTGAAATAACTAAAACACAGAAATCAATATATACCTAAAACTCAGCTTCTGTAAATAAGCTAATATAATTCATTACAGTTGCCATTAGAGTCAATACATTCATATGCCTGCCTGTGACAAACATGTAATCTCTTATAATCACTCACCGAGATCAGACTGGAAAGAAAGAGAAAGAGGGCAGGGAGTCTAGACATTCTTATCAGCATGACTGATTTCAATGATCCATGTGCAGACTTTCAGCAGTGCATTTAATATTTTCACATAGCATGGCCAGATATACTAAGACTACTGCTGCCAAAGGAGACATCCAATTAATAGTGTCCTACAGGAACAGCTAGGAGCATACAATACCTACTGCTCATCCTTCTTGTCACATCATTGACCAGTGATGCTGTGGTGATAGGGTGAGTCTTCAGGGAACCTAAACGTCTCCTCTTGTTCTTCAACTTTAGCCCTGGCTCTGCACAATATATACTAGTTCTTAATATGAAACCTCTGCCCAGCTTTCCCCTAACTCTCTCCATAAATAACTCAATTCCTTATTGACATATTTCTTACGGCTGCCCCCTGGTTTCCCACCCAGCAAGGATAGTAAAGTTCTTTGACGAAGAGTGGGTGGAGAAGTCAAGTTTCATTTTGAAGTGGGAGTTCTAAGTAACAGTGCAAGAGGTCCAGGCTTGCTGAAAAGAGTCCTGCTTAGATTTGTATTTCTGGGCAATTCATAATTGAAAATTCAAGCCCTCAAATTTTAGGCCAGCTTCAAGAACAGCAGAACATCTATGAACAGGTTTTGAACATCCCAATGGATTGGTCCCAGACATACAGAGGGCCAAGCGTGCGTATTATCTTTTTGTATTTTTTGTACTGTACTTTTATTTTATGGGTGAATATTACAGCAACATAAAAATGAGACACTACAACTTTCCTTCCAAGTGAAAAGAGTTAGCCTTTTTCTCATGGAATACTACAGAGTTGTTACTGCAGCTCCAAATAAATCTCAGATTAATGTCATGGTGATTTCCCTTGCAGAAAGTCTACTGGATATCATCTCACATTTAGGTACCATCAAATTGTTTTCCTTCTTCCGCAACTTGCCATTTCTGTAAGGATCATACAGCATATTGCTGGATTGGCCTTGCTAGGCATACAACACACCATGACATACTATAGATGTGAGTTCAAAATTACTCTTCGTTCAATTCCTTCATGTTGCATAGCAAAAAGAAGAGTCACATTTGCTCTGGTTCCCCATGTCTTTAGGAATTCATACTGATTTGACCTAATCTGACCTTCTATTCCAGGTCATCAATTAGATTTCACTCTGCTTTGCAATCTTTCACAATCTCAGTGGAACTGCATCTTTCTATAGGAGAATTACAGTCCCTTTTTCACTTTGTCTCTTTGCTACCTGTCACAGAGCAGCAGAAAAGAGTAGGCACAACGCCACAGCTACCGACGAAGTTGAATGAAAGCTTCCATATTTCTTATCCAGTTTCACTCTTATCCATCCACTTGCTATGAAACTCAAATTCTTACATTCTCACATTATGTAAAAGTAAGATGTGCTTTGATTTTTTCCCTCAGAATAAAATGTTAAATTTCAGACATTAAAGTTTATTAGTGACATTTGTACCAAGAATTAAAAGTAAAATATCCCAGGTAGCCCACTATTAAATGATATCCAGGAAATGACCACAGAAATCATTTTCAAAGGCGTCTTTTGATTTTCAGAACTGAGGTTGCTGAATATCCTCTAAGGAACTCTTTCCCCTAAGTTTAAAAGCAGCCTTGGTGGGTGCTGATCACTCTTGTTGTGATTTTCTAAACTGCCTCTGTGATTTTAGTGCCTAGTTCCATTAATTTCAGCAAGAACTAGGCCTGCTAATTGTGCAGGTAGGCTAGAAAATTTTTAGCCTTAGGCAGCTGCTTCAAAGATTAGAATGCTAATCACTCATATTTAGCATCTGTTATCAACGTAAGAAGGTTGGCAAAAAGGTAGAAGAGACAGACAGAAAGGCTTGATTAACAGAGAAGCAGGTGCTTTCTACCTTTCTCTGAACAAGAATCCATCACTCTTGTCCTAAAGTTCTGGAGCCTTGAAGCATTTGATAGTGTTTAACAAATGATAGTCTGGAGAATAAAAAGGAAAAAAGGGGGGGGGGGGTCCCTGTTCCCTTCAATGGATCATTTTCTTGTTACACTATTAAACAAATTATCATTTTTATTCTTGAGATTTCCCTACAACCAGAACATACTTCTGCAGGAAAAGTAAAAGAACTTCCTATACTACATCTTCTCTGGATTTTCAGTGATCTTTGGTTGGAAAAGTTATTGTTTTGCCTGGATTTTGATAGTTATTGATCCACTTTTCCTTCCACGGTGATGGCCTTCTGAGATGGATAAATGAGTACTTACCTTTTCCACAGATTCTACTCCACTGGGATCAGCTATTGCACCGAATTGTCATTTCCTTCTTAAGCACAGATGGGAGAGACAAAAGGGTGATTTTCTATGACTGTCTGCATTTTTACGTTTAGGTCTTGGTTCCTGGGTTTTACAAAATTTTTCTTTGAAAAATAACATCCATGATTTTTTGTATCTGGAAGTGTTTTCAGATGGGAAGGTGGCTGTTACAGTAAACAGCTGAATCATATTGCTAAGACCACTGAGAGCTGCCAAATTAAAATCAGGACTGTCTGAGAAACTAAAGGAAAGCAGGATATCCTATAAATTAAAATGAGAAGTTCTTTAAGCAATCTAATAGCGAACCATGAAATATATGATTTCTCTAGGTTTTGGGTGGGGAAAAATGTCAAAGGCAAAATTCTCAGTTTTACAAAGATCTTTTCGTACCACTTATTTGAAAAAGACATTTAAGAGGGTGTAAGACTTATACACACATTAAAGCTCTCTTATGGAAAGGAGATGTCCTTGTTAAATGAAAATTAAGTCCAGAATGCTTATGCTTTTGATGCAAGATTTACTGGTACTGTAGCCAAAAATTTCCCACAACCTCGTCTTTGGCAGAAAAGGTTCAAGAAATAGCTCAGTGTTGTTTCTCTCCCTCCATACCTAGTCTTCTAGGGCTGAGCTGACACTTGGTTTTAAACAGTTCAATTTAGGACACATTGCTGTGCTAGAATTATTTTTACTAAAAAAAAAAAAAGAAGATATTTTGATTAAAATAGTGCACTGACTCACACTGTTGTGATTTGTTTTGTGTGGGCCTAAAACCAGACTCTGTGTCTGACTCTCTACTGCCTTGAAGCTAATATAGTAATTCACTGGTGAGGAAAGTGGGTGGACAACTGTAAGTTTGTGGACAACTCCAGTTAAACTTCCTTTACAGAATTACAAAGGACTGAACAAGGTATAAAGCAGCTAAGAACTGAAATATTTACCATCATAAACTACTTGCTTTAGTGTAGCCATATAGTGGGGCAATTACTGAGAAAGCAGCAAAACAAAATTATTTACATTTGTAGATCTTAGACCAACAGAATTACTGACAACTTTTCTTTATTTCATCCTAAATAATTTTTATTAGGGCAGCTACAAATACCTGTACCAAAGAATGGCAGTTTTCCACTACAGGCAGAAGAAATAGAAAAACTCTCAGTATGTCTATGGATTGAAACAAAGAAAAGTTGTGGGAAGTTCAGTTTTCTTTGAATGAGTTTTTCTAACCTGCATGTGGAAAACCACATGAGAAAGAACAGGCATATATATTTGAAGAAAACTGACTTTGCCTCCTGTAATGCCAATTAGAGAGTTGTGCTGTAGCTGTTTTCTGTAGGACAACATGCATCTTCATAACCATAGCAGGAAAGAAGAGGGAGGCTCGAGATGGCCCTAAGCAGAAACTTAAATTTATTCCTGTCAAAGTTGAGAAAACTATCTGGAACTTGTTTCCCAAGTGAGGAGAAAAGAACCTGATAAGAAAAGTCTCCAGACCTCCTTGGATGAAAAACCATCCCTGAAAAGATACTGTGAGTGAGCAGAAAGCCTACAAGAATAAATAAAAAAGATTCATCAGCAAGAAGAGCTACCTTTTAAATGCTGGGAAATGTGGGAGCAAACTGAGAATTGCCAAAAGTCAGGTTTAGCTAGGTAGCCAGGAGATTAAATAGATTGCTAAAGAATTTTCAACCTTATAAAAGCAGAATAAGGAAAGTAAAGATGGTATCACTTGACATTTCAGAATAAGGATGAAACATGAACTAGACATGACTGCAAATAAAAATATAACTGTGTGTGAAGGTACAAAAATATGGGAAATGAGATAAAAAAAACCCTCATGATTTATTAGAGAATGCTTACACTAGACCAAGCCATCAAACCACTTATCAGAACCAATTTCCTTGACAAAGGAATTATAAAAGATCAAATACTTTTGACTAATGCATTTGAAGGTGGTGCCACATGAGAAATTATTAGCTCAGCTGAGACGATGAGTACAAGTGAGGAAGGAACTGGTATATGGAGACACAACTGCATTATGCAGAAAACAGAAGGGTCATACTGAAGGCTGACTAGGAGCTGAGTTTCCCCAAGGACCACTGTGGGAACAGATGCTGTTTCATGTTTCCAGTAATGGTTGTCATAGAAAGGAGAGAAGTATGTTAATGAAATTTAATGATGGCACTAAAGATGGATGAACTGTAAATATAGGAGATACTCAGAATATCATGGAAGAAATGACAGGTGATGGTGAGAAAAGTTAGAGGAATAGTCTGAAATTCAACAGCAGAAAATTGAAAGGGAATAATGATGCTGTTAGCCAAGACCCTTTCAGTTTGGACAGGGGGTAGGGAAGGGGAGGAGAGAAAAAGGAAGTCATATGGGATGGTCACAGGACAGTTATATATCCAGGAAAACTCATTTGTGAAAACAGCAAATGCAGTCGTAGTGTGTACCAGGTGTATTGTTTCCAGTGAATAGCAAACATAATACACTGTTGAGAAACTGTGTAGTATGTACAGTTACAGTCACTCACACTCAGAAAAGATATGTTAAAATATACGCTAGATGAGGGCTACTGAGACTATACTTATATTGCTAAGTAAGAGACGATCAGTATTATTTTCAAGGAAAACTTCCATAGTAAGTAAATCTGTCAGAGCACCCATCTGGTTCCACAGAGCAGCCCCTGAGCCCCGGAACTAGCTTTATTGCCTATATTTGTAACAGAGCTGCTCCCCCTCCTCAAAGCTTGGAGAGGGACCGGCTGCAGCCTCTCACTTCCTGGGTGTTGCTGCATCCGAGGTTTGAACTACCAATCCTATACTCCTCAGAAACGCAGAGAAACAGGAGAGGCCCACTAACAAGCACACCTGTGCCTGATTACTTCTTCCCTTTTCCTCGAGCCACAGTCAAACTCTGCTGTATGAACTGCGAGGCTTTTACTCGGGTGAACCCCCTGGGCAAAACTCTGCTTTCTCAGCCTGCCTCACAGTGGGAAGCAGCGTTTGCACTTCACTGACTGTCCTCCCTCTGAATGGACTATCACATACTGAAGTTAGGAGCTTCTGTTGGCATGCATGCTTATTTACTTCTGCGTTACAGAAGTATGACGAGACAGCGAGCCAAGAGTTCAGACCCTTAACAAAGTGGCCAGAGTAGGACCTCTGCAGCATCACAGTGATGAGGAGGGACTTGTTCGCCATGTGGGACCCCGAGCCACGTGGTTCATCACTCCGTCCTGAAACTGGCCTCTCATCGTACAGAGCTACAGTTTCCACGACAACCAGCTCCTTCGTTTGGATACCCATTTTCATTGGTCATCTCAGAAAACTGTTCCCTGCTGCTAAAGTCAGCAAAGCATGCAACATTTTCCAAGCAAAAAAAACTCCTGAACCAAGAGCTATTGATTGTATGACAGTTCCTGGGTACTCACTTTCCACCAGGGCAGTGGCAGCTTCGCCGGCAGAGAGGGAAAGATGAGCAGGCGGCAGCAGCAGGAGATGCAGTTTTGCAGGGTGAAGAGTCAGACTGGTGCCCTTCTCATCCCAAGACGGATGTCCCTTGGAAACACTGTGATACAGATAATTCCTCGCCTTATTTTAGAGCTGCTCAACAGACAAGAATATATTTCAGCTGCCATAAACTAGACAGTTCTTTCATAAGGAGGGTGCAATAATAAGTTTGATTTTCATCTTATTCCAGTTATGGTCACAGGCTTGTCCATTGCAGTAACAGGTTATATAGCACATGGCTACATTTCTTTTCCTACCTTCATCATTAATCTGAAAGCAGTGAATCTACGTGCAGGCGATCCTACATGAGACAGAGCCAGCAGGGGACAAAGTGTGGCAAAGAGGACTGCATTTAACAGAGCTGTTTAAATAAATTGTTAATTTTCTTAGGATACTATGGGTTCTGTCTGTAGCTCCCAGTCTCCATAGCTAGTAATCTTGTCAGCCATCTGCCTCCTTGTATACTAGAAAAGGCCGTGGACTTTGGAGGAAAATTAAAATAATTAGGACATAAGTATTGATATTTATTATTTATTTTTATTTTAATTGTGTATTTTACCCCTTAAAAATCATATTAGGCTTTTACGTTGTGTTCAGTAACACAAAAGAAAGAAAAAACATCCTACTCAATAATCTACTCACCTTTAAGGAATGCTGCAAGACCTTTTTTTTACTCAGCTTTATAGAAGACAGAAAGTGAGTTTAAACTTCCTAGTACTTATTCATCTTTATATGGCAGGGATGTTTGGTATGAGAAGAGCTCCTATCTTTTTATGGGTTAGAACTTATACTACATTTACATCCTAAAATGCATAAACTTTGTACCTAATGGAAGGCCTTTTTAGTTTAACCTAAATATTCAAAATGAGGCCTGGTCTGTGGTCATTAAATGAATATGGCTATATACCTCTTTCAAGAAAAATGATGCAATTTCTTTGAAAGACTGTTAAATGTCTTTTCAGCTCACAAACTCTTCAGTGTAATAATTCATGCCCTCTGTGGCTTTACATCCCAAGGGGGACAATATAGTCTTGTGGTAGAAGATCAGAGAAGAGCTTTAGTAGACCTGAGTTTCATTTCTAGTTAAGATTTGAGAGATCTGAAAGAGTGGGAACTACATCATTTCCTTAGGACTGGCCTTCAGTCACTTTTCTTTGAGTTTCCCCTTCCTGGTAGTATTTATCTGCCTTTGTAAAGTAGTATGAGATCTTTGTCTGAATCTTATGCAAAATTTTTATATCCAAATCTATTATGTATTAATTCTAATTTACAAGGAAACTATTGCAAACACTTCAAGTTGTTATTTTTAGATTCATTCTGTGATATATAACTGTCACATTTTAATAAAAATTAAAACAAGTGCCTTCTCCCAAACTGTCAACAATCAACTGTGAAAAGCAACACAAAGTCACTCAGTACATTTTGCTTTAGTTAGATAATTTAATGAAATACTAACTGAGCCTGTTCATAGGCGGTCCAAATGAAAAAGTACACTCCTTGCCTTAGCCCGAATTTGTATCTTAGAACTGATTTGTCAACCCTATGTTGCTTTTAGCAATTAGCTGCCAAACCATAATTTTTCTTACATACTTAGTTTGTAAGGCAACTATCAAGAAGTCTTCATGTGAAAGAAATAGCACAAATAAGTAATAAGTTTCACTGAATTATGTGAAAAGTCTTATAAGCAGCTACAAAATTCCAAATTTTCCCTTCAGATAAACCTCACTGAAAACATGGCCCACAGATGTTTAAGACTGCCTCCTGTTATTATTACCTTCATATAAATACGTAAATATGTATGCTGTCACTTACAATAAGTTTGTGGTAATTGCACCGTCCAGACTTTTCAGGAGGTCCTGCTCCTATATGGAAGCTTTTCCTTTTTAGAATGTCAAGTTATGCCAATAAATCCCATTAAAAGAAGATGCCAGAATATTGGGCTTCTCAGCCTATGAAGCCATGGACAGAGATCAATGTTTTGGTGTGACCTCAGGAACATGTATAAACAAGTTTAACCAAGAATCAGCTTTACTGTAATCTTTATAAAGGCACAACTGAATAATGCAGAAATTTACAGTTTAATTAATAAGCCATTAATGAAAATCATTTTGTATCTTTGAAAATTTAGGAGTAAGTTCTCTAAGGGACATTAAAAATGGATTTCAGACATTTGTTACAGAATAAATCATGTTTTAATTACTAAACTGGTTCCACTGCACTAGAAGGCACATGGCAGCAGACAGCAATGATGTTACCATCCTTGTCAGAGACTCCAAAATTGAAGTATCTCTATGTTATATAAGAGAGCTCTCGTTTGAACTTTATTTGCATAGTCTCAACAGAAACACGAAGAACCCCTCTTTATCTGAGAGATGTCTATTTTCAGAGACATTAGACAGTTAAAATCCTATGAGCTTTTTGAAAACAAAGATTATGCAATTCAGAAGAATACAGATTATTTTCTTCTGACTACAAACTGTTGGAAAATGTTATAATCTCTTTCTAAATGAAAGAAACAACAAATTCAATTCAGATATCCAGTACGCAAAACCATCGTCCATTAAAAAAAATCTAAATCTAATAACTCTGTATTGAGAAGAGTTTTCAACCATCAATACTCCCATCTGACTACTTGACAGGTCAATAAAGACACCTCCTGGACACACACCTTTACCTTACCCATGTTTTTTACTGCAGAAAGAAAACTGCTCATTGAAAGTATCTCAGTGTATGGATGAAAAAACAGAAAGTGAAGAGAATACATCTTTTCATCTCAGTTCAAAAACAAAATAGTGCAGCATTACCCTGTTTTTCAGAATTTCTATTTGTTTCAATGGTGGTCCTTGAAATGAAAATGTTGACTTGTAATTTATATAAAAGTTCATCCTAGTCTTAGAGACGCAAGTTTCTTTTAACTGCTTTGTGTTCCTTCTAATAGGAAAATATAATATATGTAACATATTGCAAGAGGATTTATAAATATCACAGAAGAATTTTTCTTGACCAGGCATAAGAACATGAATATGTATTCTACTGTATATGGAAGATAATGCCCTTCCTTGCATTTGGAGTTTTAGGCAGAACAAAACAAATATCACAAAACCTCAATTGGTTTACTTTTCTTTTTACATTCTCTGATCTTTGTATCAGGCACTTCACTTACCTGAATTATTGCCCTTATTTTTATACTGTGATTCATACAGTAGTGGCTTTGTTATTTCCTTTGTTTATTTTTCTTCTTGCCTTGTATTTTAGATTGGAAATACTGCAATGACTACATTAGCAAAGAACACCAGTTTGAACTTTCCGTAAATTAACATTTTGGGAACTGGAGACAAATATACTTTGAACCTAGAATTGTTTCTCATGTAAGACCTCCACAGAGGGCTTGGACATACGACCAGAACTTACAGCTGGCCTGCGCTCCCCTGGAGCGGCAGCTGGAGGTCAGGTAGGGTACCCTACAGACACCTACATTTAGCTACCAAATTGCTCTTCTTGAGCTCATATGAACAATTCACAGAAAAACTTCTGGTCCAAGCCATCAGTGATCTAAATGCTAAATAGTGGTATAAGAGGGCAAGGAGAATAATTGACATTTGTCTGCCAAGTGCTGGGTGCAGAATGCTGATAGGATAAAGGTGGAGAATGCTTTATCCCTTGTATTTGGTAATGTGTCAGAAAAGGAGTGCAGCACCATGTACGAGGCTTATTGCTTAGCAAGTGATGAGCCTAGCTCTGGAACCAGACTGTGATGAGGGACAATTTTGAGAATTTTGGAAAAGTGTGGATTTTTTTTCTTTTACCACGATCAGTTAGGGCCTTGGCACTGATCTATGCCTATGCCTGCTGTATGCCTATACTTACACAGAGGAATTGGGAAAAAATATTTTGCCCCATTTACCATGCTTTGAGCAAGGCATTGGTTGTTTCCTGAACAATCTTTGCATCCTTCCCCTCAAAAATATTGTTGCTGCCTTTGCAAGGTTATATTATTTGCAGAGTGAAAAAATACTTTCTTATGTGTGTTCCAAACTTATTTTTCTTTATCTTCCACTAAAGGCTCCTTGTTCAGTATCTGCTAAGCTGAAAAAGTAACCTGTATTATCTGCAACTATAAGTTTGTACATATTAGTTAGGGCTTACTGTCGCATATCAGCATGCCCTACCAGTGAAGAAGGCCAGCCACATACGGACCTCTATTAGCAATAGTGTAGCCAGAGGGTGAAGGGAAGTGATTATTCCCCTTTCTGTAGTGCTATGAGACCACATCTGGAGTACTGTGTCCACTCTGGATTTCCCTAGTATAGGAAAGATTGACATACTGGCATGAAGCCAGTGGAGGGCCACCAAGATGGTCGGGGGCTGGAGCATGAGATGTCTGAGGAGAGGCTGCGAGGACTGGGTTTGTTCAGCCCTAATAAAAGAAGGTTTTGAGGAACCTTACTGTTATCTGCAATTACCTAGTGGGGGGCGCAGAGAAGACAATGCCTCAATGATAGTATGAGAGGCAATGGACACGCCTGGCAACAAGGGGAATTCCCAGTAGGCATTAGGAAAAAAAAATCCTCACCATGCAGGTTGTCAAACAGTGGAAGGGGTTGCCTAAAGAATATCCAACCTTGGAGATATTCAGAGTGCAAGTGGGCACAGCCTCAAGCAACCTGGCCTGAGAAGCCCCTGGTTTGAGCTGGTGGGGGCCGGAGCAGATGACCTCTAGAGTTCCCATCCAACCTGAATTAGGTGATGAGTCTATCATTTACATAAACAACAGGTCTGGTTGTTTTTCCTTTAATCTAGCTTTTCTCTTTTAACGTACAGCTATCCTGACTCTCCATTTCTATTGTGTAGGTGCTTTGTGAAAAGCATATAAATGAACTTAAGAAATATATTAAGTTTTATTCTGAAAAGCGTAATAACATAATTATGTTTATTAGGCTCAATGAGGTGAAGCAAGGAAATAGTGAAAACAGAGGTTTATGTGCTGGATGAAAAAAAATTGCTCAAGAATCCCTTGACTTCACACTACTCAAAAGTTTTCTTGCCTTTTGCTTTCTTTCATTGACTTCTTTTGGTTTATTTTAAAATATTTAAGAATATTTTGTGTGCATAAATGACAGCAGTGTGTAGAGTAAAATTTACCGCATATAATAATGGCTTATTATTAACAAACTAGAATGTGAACACCGCAACATTCAACATGAAGAATAAAATGGGAGCCTACAAATCTTGGCTGTAAATCTTGTCTCTGTGGATTCATCTAACAATGCAAAACCAGTTAATTGCACACACAAGTCTGGCAAGTGTCACAGGGAGTGACAATTGTTCTGAGCGCTGCAGGCATTCCACATCTCAGGATTAATACCTATATCTATTATTACTTTGACTTGTAGCACAAAAACACACCAAGACAGTCTCAAAAATTTGTTACTGTAGGCAAGATCAAATGATTGTCATCAACCAATCTTATACAGTAAAAGGAACAGACTATCAACCTCTCTCCTAAAAGCACTGTAGAAATAGTACCAGTAAAAAAATGGTAATTGTAAAAAAACCACTATGCTTATAAAAGAATGAAATCTATGCAAAGCACCACCTTTCTTATGTAACCTCCTGTATAAAAAAATTCTACCAGATCATCTCCATATTGCTCCAAGCTGACTCTTCTGTGCCTCTGTTAGAAGACATTCCACCTCAAGCAACCAATCTCTGTCAATATCTTACCTGTGAAATTGGTCTCACTTTAAAAAATGGAATATACAGCTGAAATATTTTCTTAGCACCATTGTGTCGTGAAGCCATCGTGCAAACTGACAACTGCTGAAAGAATTCACCTCTTGTGTTTGGTACAAATTTCCAAGAAGTTGTCTTTGTTTTATGTTGTTTTTTTTTCAGTGATGATTTATGTAAAAGGAATAAAATACAATCAGAAAAAATAAGGAAAGGAAGCACACAATGAAACCTCAGATACTCAGCTCTCTGGGAAAACAGATGCATAGATTCATGACTTAACAGTGCTTTATGACCAGTTTCCAAATGCCATTTGTAGGTGCACATTTTATTTCTTTTCTAAATGTCACGTTTCCTCTTCCAAAGTAGGTCATTATAATACCTGGTGCTAAAAGATCTCTTGTGCCCGGGTTTATTTCTAAATTCTATCTTCATTCAATTTCAATTCCAATATATTCCTTTTAAAAGCATCTCTCTTTAAATGGAAAACAATTAGGCAAAGTATCAACTCTTTAAGGAGTGTCAAAAGTTTGTCAAAAATAGGAAAATTCAGCATTTTGCACCAATGAAGAAAAAGAAATCATAGAATCATACAGATATTGCCTGGAAGGGTCTTGTAGTTCCTCCTTCCGCTCAAAGCGACACCCATCAGGTCAGCCACGGCTCTGTTAGACCAACTCTCGAAAACCTCCAGGGACAGAGACTCCCAGGGCCCCGGGGGAGCCTGCTCCAGGGCTGATCTACCCTCTTAATGAAGAAGATTGTACTCATGTCCAGTCTAAAACCTCTCAAGCTGCAACCTGTGGCTGTTGTCCCTCATTAGACCATTTGCTACTACCAAGAAAAGCTTGGCTCTGTTGTTTTCGTAACTCCCCTTCAAGTATGTGTTGGATGCTATTATGTTGCCCCTTTGCCTCTTCACCAGAGTCAACAAGACTTTCCTACTAAAGAAAACAAACTGCAGTTCCCTCTGCAGGATAAGTGAAATAGAGTAACACTATTAGCGTTTAATAGCTGAATCATCATTTTTTGGTGTATTTTTAATTTGTTGTCCTGGATAAGAGTAGATGTTATTCACTCTATGCACAGAGCTTACTAACAACAGCACTCCAGCTCTGCATTTGCTGTTCATAGGTGAGTTTAAACAGAATATTCCTGCTCCCTATAAATAGCACGAGAATTTCAGTTTAACTTACTATGCTATCAACATTTAACAGGGCTTGTTGCCATAGGCAGTTAATGCTGATCTTCTGTAATTCCATCCTTAAAAATGCTACATCCCCAAATTACCATCATCAGTGGTTGACAATCTGCCATCTTTCACCTGGAAGCGTTACTTCTCTGACATGTTAGAGGATAGCTCAATAGCAAATACCTACTGGTTCTAAGAATCCACAAATACTTTAAAATAAATCTTACCTTACATCAATGTGAACACAAAGCTCTTTCAGTGTGACTTGCTATGTTTTCCAGGCTTCTTTCAGATATTACAAGTTCAGCTGGATCAGGTTGGATTAGTACCTTCAGAGATTACCAGCAACTAAATTCTTCATACGCCGGCACAAAAATGAACTATTTATTCCCATATGAATACCCCAAAATACCATATGCCAGCATATGGTATGCTATATTATGCTGCTCAAAGTGCCACCTTTAGAAAGAATACAAAACAAATGTCCAGATAATTTTTGATTACAAGTGTCATCACATTGGGACATATAATTGAACGCTTTCCTGGTGGAAAATTGCTATTTTTAAGAAAATAAAAGGCAAACAAAACAAATCTGAAGGTGCAGTCATGTTTCATTCTGCTTTCAGACTGTTCTGAACCCACATTTCTCACTGTTCTTGCTCTCATTGGGCAGCAGTGCAGGAGTTAATAACAAGATGACGTCCGGCCTGTTGATGACTGCCAAACTTTCTATGAAATTGCAGGACCAGTTCTACCAGACCAGACTCCCTACAGAAAGGCTCACCCATTTATGTGCAATTTTTCCTTTTCACAGCATTTCTAGCTAGTCAGAATCCTATGAAAGTTACTACAGGTGGAAAAAAAATGAAAGCACCACTCTACTGCAGAACCAAATTGATTGTTATCAATTCCTTAAAAATATCTTCTGCTTTTAAACTAAAGGCATATTCAAATAAAGAGAAGGTCGCTAATAATTGCCTGATAAGAGAACGGTACAATAATGCTAGCAACAGCTTTGGCTCTGGGTCATTATCAGCTCCTCAGGCATAAAGGAGGAGAGTTGCCCACTTCTGCTCTACTGTCATTCTCCCTCTTCCCCTTAGAAGCTGCTCCTTAAACAGTCAAAACTTCAGCATCACTCAGCACTATCTCTCTGCAGGGACTGCAAAAACAAACAACAGCAGGAGATGCCAAAGCTGCTCAGTGAAAAACCTGGCGAGGGCTTGTGCTTGCGCTTGCCTCAGCAGGAGCTACACACCTCCCAGTGACCACCCATGCTGTCCCCCGGGCTCAGGGAGAGGAGCTGGTGGCTGCGGGTAACTCTGTCCTCTAAGCCAGTGGCTCACAGATCCCCTCGCACCTTGGCTGAGACTGCCCAGAGGGTCTTGGGTCAAAGTACGTAGAAGGAAATGAAGCACTCGGCCCTCGAGAGCGAGGCCAGGCGCAGGCAGGAGGCAGTGGTGGGGGAGTGCTCCCGGGGAGTGCGAGGGAGCTCGGCTGCCCAGGCGCTCCTTGCTCTCCCCGAACCTCCTGCGGTCAAGGCGAGGCAGGTCGCATCCTTCTTCCCCTTCGCAGAACGGCACTGGCACAGTCTAGTTGTCACTGCATAATTTCACTATATTCCTGTACATGATTACAAAGCCAAAAAGGCAATGAAAACTGTCCACCTGTGCAATGCCAAAGTGCTGTTTTTTATTAATAGAACAAAATCATTCACAATGAAAAAGTTTCTGAAACTTTTATATGAAATGCTCAATGAAAACAAGAATTCTGGCAGGACCTTGGCAAATAAAAATGTTGATGCTATGAAATTGCTCTAATCATTTAACAGATGGGTTTTTCTGTTTAGTTTTCATCACATTACAGACGTACTGTTTATATATTGCTTATTGGCATATCTTTACAAGAGAAAGGTGGTGCTGAGTTTTAAAGAGAAGGCGTATTTTTATTAATGTCTCTGTGCCCACAGGCAGTCAATGATGATTCTGGCTCATCTTTGCTCATGATCTTTTATGACAGTTAGAGCACTTATTTCTAGAAAAGGAGCTATAAAAATCAGAAAAATTTACTGGTCCCTCAGATGCAGCTAACTGAAACTCCACTGTATAAAGCAAGAATGCAGAGGACAAACCAGATCAGTGTGATCTGGTTTGTCACAAAAAGAGTGTGTGTGTTGGGCATATTGTAATGTATTTTCTTTGTAAATCAGACACAAAAGACATGTTTACAAGGGAAAAAAATGGGAAAACCTTCCATAATTTACTAGTTCTAACTGAGCTATGATTTATGAGATCTGCTGATTCATCAAGAAGTACTGTACCCTGAAGCCAACACTTTGTCTTTAGTTTGTCTTTTGGGATTACAAATAAACTACAGCAGATGACGTTTTACATATTCTTGAATCAAGTTTCTTCCTATTGATAGGATAATTCTTTGTTCTTCCTTTGGCTGCATTTGAAAGGTTTTTCACTTTCAGTACTCATTTATTTCTAAGTTTCAAAATTCACATTAGTAAGAATTTTCAGAAGTAATCACTGTGGCAAATCGAGTATCATCTATGTCAATCCTAACAAACTGCATTCAGATAACATTAATGGGCTGATATACAAGCAATAAAGCAAGGATGGGACTATTCTTAATTCATCCTGCTGTGTTCAGATATTACCACACATATGGCAGGGGAGATTAACAGTGGTTCTGAGACCCCTGAAATTCTTCAGGCAGAACAAAGCGGATTAATGACAGAGTGATAAAGTCAGCTCAGGTATAAGGCAACCATTTCTCTTGGATTACTTCAGGGCTAAATGTGGCCCAGAATTTCATTTAACTTGGTGATTTGGGTCATTGTTTTAAAGCAGAATAGTAGTGAATTGTGTGTCTGAGGGAGACGAAGAATTCACAACCCAGGAGATTAAAATACTTCATTTACTGTATCACTAGTTGAGGTTCTAGATAAAGAAAGCCAGTATTTGCCTTCTCACATTGTCAAGGAGAGAATGGCTTGCTCTTCAGACAATTTAAAAATAAAGTAGCATTACTGAGGCATAATGAAACAAATAGAGGAGATAGCCCAGATAATATTTCTAGTGCATTTCAGGCCATTTGGGAAGAGGTTCCGACAAAAGAATTAAACCAATCACATGCGCAGATAAAAATAATTAATCTAGCTGCTAAAACAGACAACCTGTTCATCTTCACTGTGAGAAAATAATCAAGACTGAGAACAGTAGGTGAAAAAAAACTGAGAGTGTATCTGATAAGAGAACTTGGTTAGTCTCAAATGAATATATTGCCAGAGAAAACAGTTATTACCTATGTAATTAAAGGCTATAAATACAAAAATAATATAAATAGTACCTGAGAAAAACTGATTTACCTTCAAGATTTCATATACAATCTCTAGTTGTTTTCTGACAGATTAATTATGTCATGATGAAAACATAAAAAGAATTTAATTAAATGTAAAGTGAAAAGTCATGTACTCCCATGTAATGGAAACATCAGGGTGATAAATGTTGTGCAGCTGTATAGAATGCATTGTTACACTGGTATTTATTGAAAGGCAATGGGAAAAAGGTGTGGTCAATGGAGTAAGCAAGGAATTTAAGGCCAAGAGACCAGGTTTCTAGGTCAGGGATGATTCCTGATGTTTAATTTCTTTGTTTATGGTTATACTGATTTATAAGCCTACATAATCAAAAAAGAAAAAAACTTGCTTGATGGCATTACAGGAGACTGAATTCTTCATACTTTGTAGAGCCTTTTGAGATGGAAAGTCCTATGAAAATTAACCTACTTAGTTTACATCAACTCCATTGTTACCTGGCTTGAAAACTGACCTCTATGACCAGTTTTCTGAAGGATGAGGCAACAGATAAGGAAAAAGAAGCTCTGAAGTTAAACGCAGAGGGGCAGATTCTTCATTTCCCTTTAAAAAGGAAATATTTGCACCAGTATAAACTTCCAGCCTCTACTCCCTTTTTTCTTCTTGAGATAGACACACTTACATATACATCTTTTGACTGTAGGAAAAAAGACGTCTAGCTTGGGCCAGGGCACTTGCCTTTGACATTAAGCGACCTGTGTTAAAGCTCACAACTAGACAAGAATGTCAGTGTTAGCACTACGGTCTCTATTAGTTATTAGCAACAGGTGAGCATCTCCACTCCGCTGAAATACTATTGCGTTCTGCATGCTCCAGTCATACACTGCATGAGCAGGTACAATAGCTGAACAAAGAAAAGACAGGCTTAGATAACAGCTGTATATACAACTGGCTCCCGTATAACAACATAGGTGTCTGCTTTATTAGTGTGTTTTACCGTGACTAGAAAGAAAATTGTTCATTATCAGTGCAGGAATTAAGACACCCTAACACCGAAGTGCAGCAGTACAGGCGAGATGGATAAGAAGTCAGAGAGAGGAAAGCCATGGTAGAGAGGGAAGCTAAACATGGGCAGAAGGGCAGAAAACATGATCAGGCAGAGAAGCCAAGCCAGTGAAAGTCTCTCTGAAGGAGCAGGGAAGAGTTCAGTGCTGCTCACACAGACTGTGAGATTAGGAGTGACAGCTTCACCCGGGGTTGTGCTGGGCTGGAGAATGCCAGGAAAGAGCTCAGGTGTATCGTCTGGGCGAGGATGACCTGCCTCACCTTCCTGTTTTTGGTAAGAAAAGCTGCAAGATCACAGAGTTTTCTGCAGGACACCTAAGGAAAGATCCTTGTCATGAAAAGAAATTTATTAATCCAGAAGATGCAGATTAATGCAGAAACCAAAATAAACAAACCTTTATAGTCACAGATATTGGAAATTTATATTTCCACTGTGCGGTGTGAGAGAGTTAGAAGGCTGCCCGAAGAGTCAAAAGGGGTGTTGTGGTGGTGTGCCTTGTGCCCCTGCTCCTCCACCTGGAGCAACTGAAATATCTTAACTGTCACTGCATAAATTGCTGTAGCCTGAAGAAAATATCTGAGATACATTTACCTCTCTAACCAAAGCCATGAAAATAAGGCATGCTATTTCTAATACTAAAAAACTTTTACGAAAACTCATTGACTGGGCCCTTTAGCACAATAGTAATAACATGCCTCACATTTTCATCTTTTCCAATTCATTCAGATTTGAATGAAATTGTTATATATATGAATCATCAATGATTTCTAAAAAGCAGAAGTTTAAAACATTATAATGTGAACCACATGTCATCTGCAGATATCTTAGGCCAATTTCCTAATTTCTCTCTCTTAAATCTTCCCGGTCACTTGCACTTTTACCATGAATGACTACTCAGCCAAAGTGAACAAGATGGTACCAATGAACAAGAAGTGCCTTTCCTTCTGAGAAAGGACTGAGAGTGAATGCCTTTATTAGAGGAGAGATCGCAGGACTTCTAAAGTCTGTGGAATGAACTGAAATGCACGCAGCACTTGAACACAAGTGTGTCAAATGGTTCTGGATGGGTTTTGGTTTGTTTTGCTGAAAATAGAGAGGAAGATGGGAGATGCCACAAGTTCTGAGCAGCATTCAGCTAATCAAATAGGCACCTAGACCCAGTTATCAAATTTAAAACTCTCATGGAAGCTATCTGTTTAAACCCAAGATTTTGCTCAGATTATAATGACATTTCCAAGATCTTAAAGGCTTGATTATCACCAACCTGGTGCATACTTATGATTCTAATATTCCATTACCTTTCTGTTTCTTTAGGATAACAGAATAAATAGCAATGATTTTAAAATGGGTGGGGGAGGAGTGAAAGGGGAGGTGCACAAGGAGGAAAAAGGTTATTGTGTCATCTCCATAAAATTTCCGGCTATAATTAAATAACAAGTTATAACTATCAGCCCTTATTCCAAAGTAAAATAAAATTGAAAAACAAAGTATCCAGAAATTCAGTGGGGGCTCCACTAGTTGATGATAGTGCTCAGACTGCTTGATTAATCCTTCTTTACTTGACTCTTTTCATCTGCTTACTCCAGTTGTAGCAGTTCTCAGGGTCAACTATCCAGAAACAACATTACTAATGCCGTCTGCCAAAGCTGATTACTGTATCATACAGAAAAGAATATAGGTACCTATTGTTTAGTGTTTCTTAAGTGCGAAGGAAGGAATACAAGGACAAACTAGCATGAGAACTCTGTTATAATGTCTTGCAATTTGCCCCAATTATACAGCAAAACCCTTCACCTGCTAACTGTTAAAATTCTGTGGACATGGAGGAGTGCAGCAGATTTTATTTTTTCTATTATTGGATTAAAGATTTTGCAACATACTCTAAAGCACTTGAGGGCCTTCTTATGAAAGAAAGCTATAAATGTGTATTGGAAATGTTTCTGCTCTATGACAAACAGTTGTATTATAATGGAAGAACAACAGGGTATGAGCTACAATTTATTAAGTTTTATTATGTTGAATAATGTTTAGATTAATAACAATTAAGTAGAATAAAAGCATGATGTGAATGTGACTCAAAAGAAATAGTTAAGCCATACAGTAGTTATTAATAAGTGAACATAATTTTTGACAGCTATCCAAATATCTTAAGAATCATTTCAAAATCATGGTCCATGTATATGCAAAATCTGTATTTATTTAAATATTGCATATCAAAAGAAAGATAAATAAGCAAAAGCATACCAAAAGTATGTCTATGTTCTAATGAAAAGCAATTCACCTGACATAGCAGTTGGTAGAAAGTTTTCAAGGGTACTTTTGAGAGATTTTAAGTATTCTTTGGTGCCTAAAGATGCAGATGGATTTGTACAAGAATATTTTAAATGTTCTAAAAGAGCTACAGTATTTATGTACTTTGGAAAGTTCATTTATGAGAAAAGTCCTTGCTGATGATTTAATATGCAATTACTTAATATTACATACTTACTGTTTTAACTGAAGTCTTGCGCTCTAGTCCAGCACTCCATTGATTCAGATAGGACCCAATATTGGCTTCAGGCTGTTTATAGGTTTAGAGCTATGACGTCTAACACACATACAGAAACTGAACAGTAAAACTTGCCTGTCTAAATAACACATGGCTACTTTAAAAGCAGACATAACCCAAATGTCACTGGCATCATTAAATACCAAACAGTGCTTTCTTTCAAAACTAGAATTTGTTATTTATTATATTGTGTGCTCATAGACATGATAAATGAAAGAAAAGGTGCTCACGTTTCATTCACTTTCTGCCATCAGGCTATAGTATATGCATTTCTGACAAAACCTAATTGGTTAATAAGGCATTATATAACAAATTAAAGGGAAATGCCAGATCCATAGCTGTTTTGATAGTGTTCTGCACAAACTGACTGCAGAGTGGCTCTGCCAGGCCAGCTGCAGATTTCATCCCCAGGCCATGGAGCAGCCAGCAGCCACGGAGAGCCACTGCAGGGAACTTCCCTGCGGAGGCCTTCAAACATAGGAGAAGCGCCAGGGCATGGCTGGGGAAAGAGGCGTACATTCAAGGCATACCTCAGAGCAGCACAGCAAAAGGACAACAGGCAAAACCCACTAACTGCAACAAGAGAAATTTGTATTGGATATAATGAATCAGGTTTTCACAGTCAGAGAAGTTAAGCGCTACAGCAGGTTGCCCGCAGATGCTGTGGAATGTCCATCCTCAGAAATTTCCAAAATCTGCCTGGGCAAGTCCATCCCCTACTTTCGAAGCTATTCCTGCTTTGCGCATGAGGCTGGACTAGGCGACCTCCAGAGGTCCCTTCCAAATGAAGTTATCCTATGATTCATTTCTTGAGAAGTGTCCAGGAGAGAGAAGATCTTTTTGTACCACTTTGCCCAGTCCCAAACTCGGTGCCAGCTCAGGCTTGCCCATAGGATACTTTTAAGAAAGTTTGATAAAAGTCAGCAGAGCAGTCAGCATGGACACAAACTACGGATTCCCCAAACAGAAAATTATTTTTAACGGAACCAATTTAATCACTAATTTGAAATAAATAACTGAAACAATAAATGTGACATTTGTCCTTTTGTAATATGTTAAAAATTACCTTTTTCTTTCTTATGTGTCTCGGCACAACCAACTGAAATGCAATTGTTTTCTCTGTGTAAAAATCGCACAGACTCTTTTGTCAGCTTACTGAATACAGATCAGGAACTTCTACCTGGTTTGTGTTATATCACCTAAATGAGAAAATCAACTTCTTAAGCAGCTGAGAGACAAATAAGCCACAGAAAAAGAATGAGGGAAATTCATTCTTAGGAGATATTAATTTTAAATACAGAGTAAAATTAATTGCAACAATCTTGCAACAATCTTGCAACAATCTTTCTTAAATTAATTTAGCAAACTCCTTTTGGAAAACCATTGCAATGAACTTCAATTTAAGAATACATTTAAACATGCTCTTGGCTTTAATCATAAGCTTAAATTCCATGAAGTTCAGGGTAGCATATATGTGTGTGTGTGTGTATATGTGTGTGTATGTATATGTATATATACATACATATATACTTAACATTAGGCATCATTTCAGTGCCTTTTCTGAATGAGTATATTTGTTTCACTTTTCTGCATACACTTAATCCCTTTCCCTCCTAAGGCTGCTGATCTTACTGACAAAATGCTGCAGACCACAAACATTTCATGCTACTACCATTATTTTCTTCACTGGATTCAGTATCTGATGTACTGGTGGCCGCTATCGTTGTCCCCAAAATAGTGCAATAGAAGGCTACTTTGCACAGTAAAAGAATGGAGAATTGACATGAGAAAGCAATTATGTGGGAAACATTGAATCAAGCATTCCCAGATGGTATATTTATATTGAGAATAAACTGTAAGGAAGCCAAGTTGGAAGTCTGTGAAACTTCCACCATTGTTAAAGGGACACTGTCTGTTAGTCTGGGGCCCCATAACTACAAGGAGATTTTACAAAATTTAAGATGAAATATAAAATGTCAAATAAAACTCAAAACAGTATTTTTATTTCTTTTAATATAAACATCCATCTAAAATACTAAGAAGTCAAACAGAAAGATTATGTGGGGTATGTGAATCAGAAAATAAAACTGGCTGGAGAGCAAAGTCAGACAATGCTTTCTAGTGTCATAGTCTGGTCTTTCTGAAATACAGAAGAAAACAACCTCCCAAAAGAGGTATTTTAAAATTGCTTCTATTGTAATAAACTGTATTGTCAGGTCAGCATTTTTTATTTTAAAAAACAGTATGAACTTTGTTGACAGCAACCTTTTAAAGAAAACAGTCCATTAGACTAAATGTCAACAAAAAAGAATGAGTAATTGCTCAGATCTAGCAATCCCAGCAGCAAGAACAACCAAAGCAGAAAACAGATTGGGTAAGGTCTGCAGACAACTCTCAGGACCATTTACATCACAACTTTTAAGTTATGTGTAAATAAAAGCCCCATTTTGATAAGAACAGACATCCTATTTCATTCTTATTTAGCTTTTAGTATAGTGAGATGTAAAAATTAAGAAAAAATAAATCTAGAAATTTTGTACTCACCAGCAATAGTATGTTCAATAGTATATGCTTTGTCTTTCAGCACAATTGTTTTTCTTCTAAAGACCAGAAATGGGCTAAATCCACAACATTTTGGTCTTTATTTCAATCATCCAAACTTCCAAGTTGCTCTGACCCAGAGGTTTATTCCAGGCTCATCTCTAGCAGAGATCAAAAGCCTCTGCATTTTTCATTTGAACAAGTTGGGATATTTATCTCTACCTGATGAGTCTAAAATTTGGGCTGAAAAAAAATGTGTAGTTTCTGTTGCTTTTTCCTCCAGTATAAGCAAGAATCAGAAAAAGGAACAATTAAAACATGAAATTAGTGAAGAAAAAACCTTCTTTTGGATGTCTTTAAATCATCCAAATGTCTGGGTGAGGTTTCAAGCCTGTTACATGAGCTGAACTCATTCACCCATATCTAGGCAAACGTACCACAAACCTGAACATAGTGAATTAGAAATAAATGATAAATATGGTGTGCTGAACACATAATCCAAAGTATAACAGTTTCAAAGTATCATGGAGCAGTGGTGTGTTTGTAAATATTTTAGGCTTTAAAATAGAAGTCAGTTAACTACAGAGAATAAAATTTGAAAAGAAACAGAAACAAAGTGACATTACCATAATCTTGGGACTTCATACACTATTTTCAGAAGTTCTACTAAGTTATAGTAGGCATCCAAAACTGTCCATCTCTTCTTAGTGAGAAGTGTGGCTGGGCAAGAGTTGACACTGCACCTCCACCAGTCCTATGGTTAGTACACTCACTTTGCACACACACAAGCAAGGCTACCTGCTACCTTATATTATCTATTCTATTCACGGATCTGACAGCCAAAAGAAATAAATAGTAAAGTCAGTCATCCATTCCATTCGCCAAAAAAGCACACTGTTAGAAAGATTTGAAACGGCCATTAGAGAAAGGGAAGATGGTTCTGGTGAACAGCCAGAGACTGGGACAAGTTGAGTTTTGGACACCAAGGACATTACTCATCTAAAAGCTTGGGCCCAGCTTCCCTCCACATTGGGCAAAGTTCCCAGTCCTTTCAGACATCTGTTTGATATTACCAGACTCACCAGGGAAGGATTCAAGGAGCGCAGAGCCGGCTCACAACATCTCAGCCATGGAGGCAAAATCCAATTTTCTGGCAAAAGGGAGGGACTGGAGGGGAAGAGGACTTGGAGAGGTCAGCAGGATTCAGGAAGAAACGAGGGACAGAGAGGTGCCTGGGCGGGAAGGATCTCTGAGGTTAGCACAGACACCAGGAGAATACAGTCCTAGGAGACTGAAGAAAGGCAGGAGAGCATGGAGACAGGTCTGCAGCCACTGCTGCTGCCGGAGGAGGAGAACGCCCACAGCCCTTCCCAGCAGGTACCTGGCGCACGGCCTGGGGGAGGGCAGCGCTGGGCCTGCCGGAAATCTGGCGAAGCAAATGAATCAGGGAGAATGCGTGAGAAAAGTGCACCTTGGGGAGTTGCAAGAACTAAGGGAGAAAATGTATCTAGATGAATATATGATCTCCTGGAAGAGAATGGTGAAGTGGACTAAAAAAGGGAGACCTTATATTAGGAAAATACATTTTTGAGCTACGGAGTGCAAATAGATAATTTCAGGAACCAAGAGATAATATGAATAATCATTTCTTCAGATGACCCCAGAACATAAGTAATGCCTGGAGAAAGCACTGTGCTGGGGAATATCTAGTCAAATGAACGGCAGGGGATAAGCAACGTATCTGAAATTACTTTTATTTACAGGGGTAGTCTGGCTATTTTGGAGAAGTTTCCTGGATACTTATTAGTTCAGTGTCCATCCTCCAGAGTCACAAATATCGCAGTAGCTGGCTTGTTCTGACACCCCCCCAAACAGCAGTATATCAGACTTCATAGCCAGGTAATTTGTCTAAGTTGGAACCAGCAACAGAAATTTGTGGTCCAGGGATGGCATTCAAATTATTAACACAAAATGTTTGCCCACAGCCAGACCTGTCTGGGTTTCAGCAGCATTCAGAATCACTGCCATAGCCTAGAAGACAAATAAACCACTAACGCCTGAAAGGGAGAAGAACGAAAACGAGCACAACACTGCTCGCTTGTTCTCGTCCCGCTGGGTGAGCTCACGAGCTACCCTCAATCACGCAACTAGCATATGGTGCGTCTGGCAGATTCGCGGTGGCGCAGGCAGAGCTGCACAAACGTGGCCCTCCGGTGCCGCGGCTGGTATGTGCTGGCCAGACAGGCCCCAGCCACAGCGCTAGAGAGCTCCCTGCGCTAGAGCCGCGGGGCGGGCAGCGAGGCTGGGCTGCTCGCGTCTGCTGGCACCAGGCATAACGGCAGCGGCACAGCGTATCCCGCAGCTCGCGCCGAGGGAAAAACGCCATTGCACTCAATAGCTGTTTGCGTGAGTAAAAGTTGAGTGTGGCCATTGGGATGTGACCCAGGAATAGTATTGCAGGGAGTGGTGAGGAGGAGAATAGCAGTAGCTTGCAGGAAATTAAAAAAAAAAAAAAAAAAAAAGAAAAAGCAAGAACTCTGCTTCTGATCAAAAGAAAATGGAGCAGCCGAGTCTGCTATCTGCATAATTTGCCTGAACGAGCTATAGGGCTGCACTCAGATTTCAGAGAGCAGATCTGGGTCTTCTCTAACTGAAACAAATGGGCGTTTGCCAGCTACTTCAAAGGCAGTGTTTAAAAATGCGACCGTTAAACAGCGAGGAAGCTGATGTAATCATATTTTAACCCAATTATCCCTTCCAATATGGATTTGTCAGCATTTAATCCCATCTGCCATTGTTGCTGCCCAAGTGCCTAAATTGTATAGGTCCCTCAAGAGTTCTCCAGGCTTGGCTAACCTAACAAATTCGGTGCCATATGCAAATTCTAATTTGCAAATGTTCACCCTCGTTTCCAGACTCTGTTAAACAACTGGTCTTATTATGGGCACTCCAGAGTTAATTCTTTGCCACTTCTGAATTTTACCAATTTTTCTATTTTATTTTCTACCGCTTTACCAATCTCTAACCTATGACAGCAACCTACCTCTAAACCTTTGAATACATTGCTGTTTTAATAACCACTTTTGAGATACTTTGTAAAAAAATAAAAAATAAAAATAACCTAAACCAAACAGTTCTGTTATTCACTCTTATGTTGACACAATAAACAGATACTAGTAAATTTCAGAGTATTTTTTTCTTTTCAGTAAAATATTCCTGCTTATTTCTTTTATAAGTTCTTTTTAAACCTGCAGATGTTTCATTATTCTCCCTAGTTACTATTTTAGTCCATTTACCTGGGACTTCAGTGAAGTCCCCTGGTTTCCAATTTCTAGGAATATCTGTTATGCTTTTTCAATAAATAGGTGCAATGTCTACTATCCAAGCTGATACAAATTCAGGTAATGGGATATCTTATCTTCCAGCAGAAAATAATCCATGCCTCAACCAATTTAATTTAATTCAGATGCAACTACAGCGATTATGGGACAAAAGAGTGGGACAAAAACTCATCTAAAACAGTTAAAATATTGAAAGTTATGAGCCTAGGATCTAGTATTTCCTGTAACCCTAATTCAGTAAGATATTTTGAGGTGAAGGATCCTAATTCTCATTTTCATTCCAGACTCTTTAATAATGCTTTTGCAGGGAAAAAGAATCTTAGTGTACATGAAAATCATTTCCAGTTGGATTACGAGTGTGCTTGAGTACTAGACTAAGTTGAGGCTTGTGAGGAAAAAAATAATATATATTTCATGTGTGTGAAAAGTCTATTGCTATAATCCAAAGTAGAAAACAGTTTTCAACTGTATGAAGAAAATAACTCTTGCAATATACTCGAGCGGTTATTTTAGTTGACGGACACAGGCAACTAAATTTGTTTGAACATTTAGACCCTTCAGAGACGGACCTAAACTAAGAGCAGAATTTAACATTTGGAACCACAGGAATGGTTCTCATATGAAAAGTACTATAAATGTCTGCAATACTATTCAAAAGAGAGAACGTTCTAGTCAAGATAATAATTAACAGTTAACTGACTTGCAAATTTGAAAACCAGTATCTCAAAATACAGGTGTCAATGAACTGAAAGAAACAGGCTTTTTTTTTTTTTTTTTAACTGCTTGCATTCCCCCCTCTGCAGGACTCCTGCGATGCTTAAAGGGAACGATAGCAACAGCACGCTGCAGTACAGTGAGCAGTGTAATACATTTTGTGAACAGAGATTGTACCTTCTGTCGTGCCTGGTGTATCTTTTGTACTCCAACAGACAGCCAAGTTTACTGTATCTGAACAGGAAAAAAGTAGAGGATTCCATCAAGAAGCTCAAATGTGTGTTAAAAGCAACAAAGTGACTGTGGTGTAATCCTTACTGCTTATATATGCCAGAATAAGATCAACAAAGTTTTTCCAGTACAACCGCCAGCAAGCAAGGAATAGTACTAGACTAAACACAGAATGTAAAAGAGCATAGAGAATTGGGGTCTGTGCTAGAAGAAACGTGAAACCCCAACGAAGGGCGCAGAATGAATCGCAGACCATTCAGAGCAGCGTTGCAGGTTTCCCACATGGGCCCTTACTGAGGAGTTCCAAGAGGTTTTGGCAACAGTACAATTTGCAACAACAACAAAAAGGGTTTGCTGAATTATTTAAGCATGAAATCAACACATCTCAGGCAGAAATAGTCAATGTACATTAACCAAAATAACTAAAAAATAAAGCATTGACTCTGAGAGGGAATTCAGTGATGCTTTCATTCACCCAGCTTGGTATACTCCTGTTTCTCTGGAAATGCCACCTGAGTGTGAGCCAGGATATCCGAGGCAGAGCAGCAGAGGACTCGGATGCCATGCACAAAAAGGAGAACAGGGAAAAGGCTGCTGGAGGGGTTTTCCTGCAGTACCTCCCCTGGGGTGGGTTGGGAGGAGGGAGGAGTCATGTGAGGAAATACACCTTCTTCTCCTACCTTCCTTTAGCTTTGATTAATCCCTAGTAATGCATACAGAGTCTCTGGTTTTGTTTTCTTGTTTTATGTTTTTTGTTGTTCACAGAACTCATGTGCCTGTATTTTTCAGGGAGATGTTAACTTTACAGGAAACACATCTTCTCCCTTTCCCCCTCAGCTAATTTTCTTCTAAGTAATATGAAGAGAACAGCAATTACCTTTTGCTGGCAACTCCAAATCAAAGTTTTTTTCCTTTCCTGTGTGCTATTCTGCCAGTGCTGCTATATAGACTTTTTTGGAACTTCTGTTGCATCTGGCATGGCCCTGCATTCAGCATACCACTCACAGAGGGAGGGAGTGGGAGAAACTGCGGCTGAGAAAGGAGGCTGTAATGTATACCTAACCCTTGTAGGTTCAAAAGTGTACTGCATGCAGTACATAGGAAGCATCACATATTTTAAAAGGGGCAAAAGCACTGCCCAGACCTTTCAAAGGGCAGAGAGGCAGAACTAACATGAACCGTCAAATATGCACAGCTTTGAAGGGAGGAGGGGGAGAGAGGTGTAGCAGATTTGGCTCTTTGTTTTAAAAATTAACGACTATTCAATTTTAAAAGAATATTTGAAAAATGTGATGGAAAGTTTCTTTGCCACCTCTTCCACAAACTTTCCTGGGAGGAGCAGAATTAGCCAGGAACCTTTGGGGCATCCTGCCTTTTCCTAGTATTGGCAGCAGGGGACCGGACTCTGGGGAAAGGGAGCGTTCAGTTTACCACATCCTAAAGATCACATAAGCCAGTAGTGGGAACCAGTGTCAAGACCCATCCCTCAGGGGTAGAAGATACGAGAGCAGATGATCAGATGTTGAATAGGAAAAGAGACAGAACAGCTCCCTAAAATATGGCTTAATTTGGATGCTGATCCACCTTTCTCACTAAGAACTTTTCTGTCTTCCAGAGATGGAGATATTTTCTCAACAGCCATCAGTCTCAGTCCCCTTTCCCACCATGACAACTCATTTTCCTTCTGCTGCAGCATCCCTAGCTACCTCTCTAGCTCCTATATCTGCTACCCACAGAAAAGAGCAGCAGGTTCCTTGGTAAACTCTATGCAGAGCCATGCCTAGTCCCTGAGCTGTCCTAGGGATAAGCAGTAGACAGAAGGAAGCAGCTTGCCAGATCCTATGGCTGGCGACAGTGGATTATATAGAAAGTCCAGCAATACTTCCAAGAAGGATCTCGCAGGACTTCAGGCAGCTCTCGGTACTGTTTCTATAAGTGGAAGTTGAGGACACTGTTAGCTGTAAAAGAGGTCAGCAGCACCAGGAGCCATTCTTGGAAGACTATTTCTATCTTAATATAGAAGAGGAAATCAGAGAGATTGCACAAAGAGTTTTCTAACAAGAGTGAAGGCTGGACAAAAAATGGCACCTGTACCTTCTGCAGCTTTCTCAAATTCTCAGAGTTTACTGTGGAAGAGCATGCTGATGGACAGTGTACTGACACCATGATACCACCCTGACTCTAGCCTATGCAGGACCAACTGAGACCCTTGTTATCAATTTCAGTGAGATCAAGGTAAGTGCGGTACTAGCTTTGTGCTAGTATCCAGGCACTGCGACCCAGAAGCACAACAGGGCTAGGCTATGGCTACTTATCTTTTGCCTTTCCCAGAACCAGAACAGTGTTGCTTCTCTGCTACACCGTCAGGGAGGCAAGGAGGCTTCAGGCTTCCTGGGAAAGAAGAGGAGCTGAACAGCAGTTGTTATGTATGTTAGTGCTGGCCTATGGGACATGGGAGAGGAGTAGAGAAGAAATTTTGCTGGGGGAGGAGACTCACATCCCAAAGAGAAGGGAATGAACAGAAAGCCTTGTTCCCAAAATGCTACCTGTGCTGGAGGTACTGCCAGAGACAAAGTCCTCCAGAGAGAGCTGGAGGACCTCCTGCTAAGCCTTGTTGGAAAGGTATCCTACTGTCAGGGCCAAGCGGTGATACTGTGGTCCATTGTCTGACAGTGTGGAAGCTCTCAACTCATGCTTCATTAGAAGTCAACATTGGTTTCTTTCTGTAGAGCACACAGACATGAAGCTCCCATATCAATATAGTAACTAAGAAATTAATAACAGCAAAGTGTGAATCCAAAAACATGCTGCAGGAAAACTGGCCACTGTCAGCTTCTGAAGGCAGATTGTAATAAAGAATCAAACCATCATTAACATACTTCAGGATACAGTACTTTGAAATTAATGATACAGCAATTTCTTATCCCAAAAGGATGCTATTAAAGGAACAAATATTGCATTTGAATGTGAAAATAAATTTAGCGCTCATTTCAAAAGTATTTTGGAATTGCTCAGTTTTATGACGAGGATTCAGAAACATGTTTAAACAAACGGCCATTTAAAGGACTAAGATTTCAGTTAATTAAAAAAGTCTGACATCAGAAAATCATATTCCAGTGACCTGACAGCAGAGAAATAGAAATGTCTTTTTTAGGGCATTGAGAAGGTCAGCTCTTTCTGCTACAGCAAATCAAGTGTCTTGGCTTCAGAGAATGACAGAGAAAATGAAACTACAAGAAAGCAGCCAAAAGTGATATGAAAATAAGCACCAGAAAAACTGCTATGATACTTCCATTTTGGGACTAGCAAGATCCCCTCTCATAGTCTGTTACTTCTCCAGAAATCCTAGACAAAAATTCTTTTCAATACCACTACTTATTCTGTATACACACAATGTGCATGTACAGTTAGACTTGCACAATAAACGCACAAGGACAAAACCCCCACTTGGACTGACTTTGCCCTCTAATTCGCAAATGGGACTATGTTTGGAAGGGGTATTTACTTTTCTACAGTGATGTAAAAGGAAATTAGTGAAAATGAGAATTGGGCCCTGATGCTTCTCTGGAATTTGTTCTCCTATATTCCAGCTGTGCAAGGCGGCAGGAGTGGGAAACTGCAGAGCAAGAGGCCACCAGCGCCACTACTGCTCCTCAGAGTATTTGGAAGGGTTTGACTTCGGACCACTGCAGTATGAGCCATTGTTTCCACTGCTGCTTCCCTTGTAATCCATGATGGCTATTTAAAGTGGTGTGGGAGGAGGAGTGTACAGAAGTAAGAAGGGGAAACTAAGGGCATGAGAAAGAGAGTATGCAAGCACTTGATGAGGGTTTTGTGCATGTGGCTATTTTTGTTGTAGTGAATTGCAGAACAAAACAACTTATACCTCAGTTTTTAGATGATACACAAAAACTGGCAGTTTCTGATTGTTGCTCCTATGTTATTTTTTAAACTACCTTAGATTCCTTTTAAAAATTCCAGTTGAGATGTACTGCACCTGCATACACAGAATCTTTAGCGGCACCAATGCCATCCTGAGTAATATATCCATAACATATTGATTCATTTCACTGGAAGGTAAGGAGCGGCATTTTAAAAACCAACGTACTCTTTCCTAAGATGATTACAAAGGTGCAAGTTTTAAGTCGACTAGTAGGGTTGCAGCCCTCACCCTCCCTCTTAGACCAACTTGCTAGCAAATTTATGGCCTGAATTACACTATATAATTTCTCAGCCACTGTATGATTTTTATACAGTTTAAAATTTTTAAAAAGGTAACTAAAATAAAATGGAATTTTACTAGTGTCAGGAAGGTTTTTTTTTTTTTTTTTTTTTAATTTAACTTGAAAGCTGTCCTTCCCAAAACAGTTCTTAGAGTTGGCTGAGGGTCTGTTTTCCTCCTGGTATGCAAGAGTAACTTCCTATCCGATCTCAAGAAACTTCAAGGCAAGTTAATTGATTTTAGTAACTTTCACCATCAGTTTCCCTTTGCTGCCTTTGCATTAAACATTGATTTGTTTTCCCTGACAGCCAGGCCACAACAGCTTACCAGCAGCAGGTTAGTTCATTACACAACAGAGAACTTCTCCCGCTTGCCCCTTTTGGGTATTCATCACTACTGGTCCAGTGCAGAGGCCCTTTTGGAAGTAAAATCTGGTGCCTCCAATTCCATAATGCCTTGTAAAGTATTTTAATCTTTTTTGGAATGATTTTCCCTTTCTAGGCTCAGTGCCGCTTACCAGGAGATTTTAAACTAAATTTTAAATGTATAAATCTAGTTTAGCAAAATGGATTTTGAAAGTTGTTAAATGACAGCTAACAGAGTCTACCTTGACAGCAGTCATTTAATAATTGTGTCCCAGGGAAACGACCAGGCATCCTACACAGCGCTTACATTTACCGCAGCATGACAACGAAAAGAAGACAAAGACAAATGGTCAGCATTTTGGGATCCACCCTTGTACCACCTGATGCCTGCTGAATTGTCCACTCCCTCTTCATGCTCATATTGAGGAAGGGGATAGTCAGTCAGTACAGATCAACACACAAAACTTCCTTCATATGCAGAAGGCATGATCGCATGCCGCAGGAGACTTCCTGCAAGAGCAGGTCCCATGCTATGTTTAAAGCCACCCAGCAGGATCAAGACCTCTAACAGCCACCTATCCAACTCTAAACCAAAGAGGTATAATTTCACCCTTAAACACAGAGAGGTAAAACTAGATGATAAAACAAGACAGCTTCTGGTACTCAACCTAGCCTGAGAATCCCTCTCCTAAATTACTTTATGATTGCTACTGAAATAAATGGAGCCAAAAGTACATGTTAATGTTTTCAGACTTGTGAATATAAAAGACAAAATGGCCTATGCACATAAAATGAGATGTGATTTAGGACAAAAATATTCAAACTTGATTGTCTTTACTTTGGCATATCAATCAATAAAATAAAGATTATAGGGCCTAAGTCTAAAAACCTATTTGAACATAGGTTAGTCCTTTTCTCTGAATTTTTTTTTTCCATTTATTTGCTTTGAAAACCACTGTGGATTTGATATTTGGTTGTCTTTCATAGCAGGTTAACAAGAGACATTATTCTCAGACATAAAACAATGAACTAATAATATTACAGGAAGACAGGACAAATGTCAGTGTTTAACTTCAGTATCACACTGAAAACTATAATGAAGATCTAAGTTCAAGTTTTTACTTTGAGACCATTTAAATAGATGTTTAATAGCTTGAAAACACCTGTCTGACAAAGAATGACTCTTTACCAGAAAAGCACTTTCCAACCATCCCAGGGTCAGTAAAACAGTGAAAGGATTTATTGAAATTAAATTAGACCTACATTTAAGCAAGAGAAAACAGTTAGGTGTTCTGTTGTTGGTTAGGATAGACAGCGCAGAGAGAAACTGTCAGAGCTGTGCTGCCCACAGAAAGCACACAGAAGAAAAATCTTGCTGTGGAGCCAGAGACAGACTGACCCCTAAGGTATCATGACCATAAACAGTAATAAATGTTCAATTTAGATTATTCTTGACCTCTGGAATATTTCACAGTCTAATCTTTTTCTCTTGTCTCTTATCTGTTTGCCTTTGTATTTTCATCTCTTCAAATAGTTCCCTCCTGAGTTTCAATCCTAGGTATTCAATCCACCCCCCAAGTTTTCATTCATTTTTTTTCCATTTAAATGCTCAACTGTGCAGTTATGCCTGAGGCCACGTGATTTTGCGAGACCTATTTATACACTGAGCTTGCAAGCCCTCTGCAAAGTAAGCCCTCATTGGCTCAATTAGGAGTTGTGTGGAGGCATTTTAGGAACTCAGAAGTACAGCTTTTATTTTCACCTTGCAAACACAGACTGGAGGCACGTACCCTCATTCTTCGTGACAGAATTAAACAAAAAGACTAACAGGAGGGTAAGAGACCTGTGGATCTGGAGATGATTTTCCCTTTGGACTAGTCTAAAGGAGCAGTTCAGTTTTGCTGAACCACAAGCATATTTATAAGCCTACTTTTTTTTTAAAGAGGTGTTTGCTGAAGCATACATTGAGGTCCTAAAGTCCTTCCTTTTCTGTATGGAAGATAAGACACTGAGTGAAACTGAAAATTGCTGTGTAGTAAATATGGTAAGGAGATTAGAGTTGTTCTTTTAGGAGGTCGAAGAAGAAATAAAATCACAGACTTCTTGCATGAAAACGGATGGTGTGCAGAGCAATGACTGTTTGACAGACATAAAATAGCTGGCATCATGCAACTAAGAGTCGTTTTTACTCTGCCCCTTGGTTTAGAGTGGAGAGAACACTCACTGTTTGAATCTTGCTCTCTCCATCCATAAAATGTCAAAGACAACATTATCTGGCTCGCAGGGATGCTGGGAGATTACGTAATGTTTGTGCAGCTATTTTAAAATACGAAGTACTGTGAATTATGAAGTATAATTGCTGAGAATGCAGACTTAGTTTCTCTAACGAAAATGAGAATGGTAACTTTTAAAGGGAATTATTTTAGAGAGCATCTTTAACTATCTTAACTTACTTATCTATCTTAACTATCTTACTATCTACAGTATTTATCTATTTGCTAGTTAAAGTTATTTTAGCCTGGTAGAACAGATCAGAACAATTTACATGAAAAAGACACCTGACTCTGGTTGTTACTGAAGTGTACCTAATCCAATGAGAAAATCATTAAGAAGTTAGTGCTGTGCTTTTAGAAGGCTTCCCCTTCTCTCACCCCTACTCTTTATAAGCTACTAAGCCAATAATTTAATTCTTACTGAGTCTGTGTTTCAAGTTGGTTAAATCTGGGCTGCTAAGCAGTGCTTTCCTTCCAAGGGATTCATTTACTGAGGAATCCTCTTCACTATGATTTAGTCTTTCATCTTGCACGGATGCTGCTTTACTCATCACTAATTCACACTATGCATCACAGGCTACATCCACATCTGCATCTTCTGGATGGAAAGTTTTCATTTCTTTCCCTTTAAGAATATCTGTCATTCTGCAGTTCCAGTCATCAGCTCCTAACAACCTTCCCAGCTGTACCAAAATGCATTCTGAATAAATATTGGAAGGAAGCAAGCATAAATATTTGACAGCATTCACAGTCAAGGCAGGTTATTAAGCACTCTGCATTTCAGAAGAATACTCAAGACTGTCTTCCAATGAAGTATTACAAGTGAGACTCCAAGTGGTTTTTAATCTAAGTAAGCTTTTACTTTGGAAGAGGCTATTAGTGCCTGGGTATGAGAAGAAAGGATTGTGGACAGGCATAATGTTTTGCAATCTAATTTTCATTTTGGCTGCTTTTGTGCTTCTGCATATTCCACATACCTGAAGCTTTCCTTATGAAAAAATCATGCCTGAAATGAACACACTAACATAAGTTATAAAGAGAAATGAATGATTTCCTCCCTCATGGAGTTAGTTTATGCTTATCCCAAAGGTCCAAAATTTAACTGATTTTGTCATTGATCATATGGTTCTCTCATTCTCCATACGGAAAATGTTTAATGCTAGTAATATAGTATGATAATATAGAAACTACAGGGGCAAGCAGTAAAAAGTAGAATAAACTGCTTTTATTCTCTCTCAACAGCCTCACTAGAACTGCAACAATTTCTTCAATAAAATCTATGTAAATGCCTATTTAATTATCAGTGGGATAGGAAGTGAAGTGTAATATGGAAACAATATTGGAAGGCCAGTCTGAGGAATTTTTACAAATCATGGCTTTCTTAGCCATCAGACCCACTTCTTGGCGGAACTGACCATTTATTTTAATTTCAGTTCTAAAGTTTCTAGTTTTTCTCAGCAGACTGATTTCAGACCAACTTCAATAACCAAATTTAAACTAGCTCCAAGCCTGTTTTTTTCTCACCCCATTAAGACTACAGCACAACTATGTTTAATTCTGCCTGTATTTGTATCGACATCAGGGATATCCGTTACAAACCTGCTTTGTATACACATGTATCACAAATTCATCTCTACAGTTACTATTATACATTTTTGACAACTTCCTAAACCATGGCCTAGCCCCATTCATACCTTTCAGATCAGTAAATCTCTACTTTGGGCTCATTCAGAATCACCAAGTTGCATGTGGTCACAAACCAGCGAGTATCTGTTTAGTTTCCTTCCTCAGAGAGGTCACTCTACAGACATAACCTGCATCTCTAATACGAACTCTAAGGTAGTGCTATTTCTATTGCCCTGACCAAACTGCAAAAGCAAAATTCATTATCGGATCACACTGACAAGTCACACAGCGCTGTTTGTTGGAATAACCGCTCTGCTTCAGCTTGCATTAAGCCAGCAAACCTTACAGGAGCCAGCACAATCTCAGCCTTCTGACGGGATTTCAAAATAAAATATAACCATGGAGAAAATACATTTAATTTGTAACAAATACTTTTCTCTCTTCAGTGCTGCTAAATTCTTGACAACTGCTTTCATCACAAACATTTGAGAAATAGGTTTTTAATTTCATTCAGGATTCATTCAGACGACCGCGGATATCAGAGGGTGATCAGATGCCCTCATGCAGGACATGCTCAAGCCATCAGGCCATCATTCAGCTCCCTCCCAGGGCCACTCAGACTTTCTGAGGACTTCTTAAGTCTGAGATCTGACTCACAGCCAGGAGCTAGACCAACAGTAAAGACTAGCTGTAAACTTCCATTGACTTAGTTGGGCTTTGGATATGACACAGAGCACAAAAAGTCTGTAACTTTTGCAAGCAACAGTGTTGTTGTTTTTTTTGAGGAAAATCTTATCAAGTAGGTTAAGCTTACTATTTTATAGTAATGTTAGTACATCTCCTTCAGATATACGGTCCAAACTACCTGCCCAATAGTTTGATCCAGATTCTTTGCTCTCTCTACTTCCACAGAGCACAACCAAGACCATAGCAGTGAGTGGGGCAGCAGTGCTTCTCACTTCTGTCTGTCCCGAGGTCCTATAGTTTGCGTCTGAGACACCGATGCAAACGTTAATGTCAATAAGAGCCTATACCCTTTAGAAGTTGCACTAATTCACAGTCACATCCTTACATACCTAAATGACTTGTCCAAAGCGGCCCCAGATGACTAGGATATCTGTAACAAATCAATGAACTTTGCAAACTGGGAAGTGAACAAGAGCACTACAATATATTGGAGACCACAACATACATTTGTTTGCTTTTCTGACTGTCCATGTTCTGTGAGCATGTAACAGAAAAACCTTGCAGAGTATTCTGTAAAAATGGAGAGTTCCCAGGAAGTTCATTAAAGCAATCTGGGCTCTACTGTGAGAAGGAGAGACAGCTCTTGTGCTGACAGTACACTAACACTCCTCATTTACAAAGTAGATTCCTTGCCTGCCCCAGTGACCTACTGCCCCTACTTCTTTGGTTAGTTTTCTATTTCTTTTCTGGAAATCTCAAGACTCTGGGCTACTGGAAGGAGGAAAATCCTTGCTCAAGCCCTCCCACACCTGTGCAGAGTTCTCCTGCATCCGCACAATGTGTCCAGCTGGGGCTTCTGGCACACGTGCCTGTACTGGCAGAGCCAATTCTTCAGATTAGAAAAAATGTAGATTAGCAAGATTTTTCCAGTGATGTCAGCAGAACACTTACCGTGCTGGAGTCTGGCAGGATGACATGCAATATTGTAACATGGCTTTCTGACTAGACATTGGCCTAAACTTAATCTCTTTTCCAAACAATCCCAACTGCTGAAAAATTACTTACAAAAATAACTTACAGTGGATTTTCTTTACAGTGATCAAACATGACCAAAAAAATTCCCATATCTGAATTTCTTTTACATGACCCTTTTCTGTTTAGCTTAATGTGAGTCTCATCATACAGTAAGCGATGCAACTCCTGCAATTGCAGAATCTGCAAATGGTGTCTACAGAGTGTCCCAAACAGGACACAACGAGTAAATCTATTCTGTCCATTTTTTTTCAAGTAAGAATGAATCTTGGCATAATCTTTTGCCCACAAGTTATATTGAAGCATACAAACCAAAATACATCCCTATAATAAACTGACGGTAAAATACAGCACAAGAGATAGCGCAGTTAACTGCCAGTGCATTTATGAACCTGCTTTCTAAAAGAGTAGGAATAAACTTGTACATACAAAAAATGTCAGACAGACACCAAAAAGCAGATACATTCGGTGCTGAGCACTCAGCCTATAAGCACTGAATTCCTCTCATCTAATATAGCAGCTCTAACAACAGGGCAATGAAAGATCAGGCATCAGAATAACCAAGCATGTCAGCCCAAACCTTAATGAAAAGCTCCTGACAGAATAGGACAAAAATCAGATAATGTATACTTCTGAATTTCCTTGAAGTATAACCATAGAGGTTTAAGTGCAGAAATACATTTATATATATATATATGTATATGTATGTATGTATGTATATGTGTGTGTGTGTGTGTGTGTATATTCAGCTTTAGGGTTCTTAATAACCATCCATATCTGTGCTTAAAATCAATTATTTTAGAAGGAAATTTAGAATATAAGTCGTCTTTGGGCATTAGCATTTACATACAAATGCTTGACTTTTTTTGTAAGTCACATTGTAGCACAAAACTGACCGCTCAGAAAAAAAAGCAGCAGCATATTGCCTATAGGGAAAACACTTAGAACAGTATAAGCATAACTAATGTACAATTTCTAGTACATCAGGATTAAATTGATGAAACTGGCTTATAGCAAGCCAAATTTGGTGCTGATTTACCCCTTGCACAATCCTACAGAAGGTTATGGTTTTACAAGCAGTACTAGACCCACATACTTTTGTCAGAAATATTAATAATAAAAAATATACAGTAAAATGTGAAAATTGTATTTAACTATCTAAAAATATTTTCATTGCCTGTGGATGAAACAGTTAAATAAATGCTTTTTTATTTGGTAGCTAGTCTCACATGCCTTGAGTGTAGGTATATTTTAAAATCCAGTTTCACCTGATTTTTTTATAAGTATCTTCTTCCATTTGAACATAATCTTTTGAAAGTGTTACAGCAACAAGAACTCATATGTCACATAAATTCAGCATCTTCGATTTGATGAGCTAACTAGTGCAGTGACATAAATTGCATTTTCTTGCTTTGAGACTAAGTACATTATTTTTGTCTAATCCTCTATTTTATACCAAAATCCTTCCTGAGGAGTCTTAAAAATTCAGAGCAGAGAAGAATGCAATTTTATATTTCCAAATGGGGACATGAAAGTGGGCTACCATTACCTGCAACTACCAGACAGAGGCATATAATCTGAGACATACTAATGTATATAATAAAACATACACAATGTGCTCCAGCCCTAGTGACGTATAATATGGGCATCATAATAAAGGGCCTGAAGCATACCTACGTAACTTAAGTAGGCATATCAAAAATATAGATGGGATGAAATGAAATCCTGGTTCAGTTAAACCCAAGGGATGCTTTGTGACTTACTCCCGTAGGGCCAAAAAATGCGTATATCCCCTAGGGTTATGTCATGTCAGAAGGCAATGCCTTTCTTCTCTGCACTTGCAAGCACGTGGTTGGCAGCTATAGAAATGTAGCACATGCTACACTTTGAGACCCCAGTAATGCTCTCCAAGTTTGCATGCAAAGTCTAACACATATCCAGAGCGTTACTGAGAGATCAGATCCTAACCCATAGAGACATACCTGAGCGAGTCACAGCTCACCTTCCAGTGTGTCAAAAACAAGGCAGTCTGGGCTTTGATGCAGGCTATACTTATCTGTGCTGGAGGCTAAGCCAGCGACACTGAGCTCCATGCAAGTGTCTTCACTGTAACTGCTACTTGGTTAGTTCAGATAAGCTAGCCTGGGCCATGTCCTGAACACAACACAGCTGAAGCCTAAGAGACATAGCCACCTTCCTGGCAGCAAGTTGCAAAAAATTATCTTTTGATACTAACAACTGACAGAGCTCATAATTACCATTAAAATCAGTGGGAGCAATATAGAAAAAACTCTTTAGAGAATGAGCACAGAAGTTATACTAAACAGTTCACCTGTATCCCTTATGCTGGAGTTGTGGCTTAATGATTAGCACTGGGTGCTGTGTGTGTTCTCTGCATGATTTCCAGTGCCCATACTAAGCACAGCTGGACCACTAGGTGAGGTATTGCAATGCACTGGGAGCTTTTACTGGTGTTGGTGAGATTTCTTTTTTCTAAAGCTTATCTTTCACAGTCTCATTTTTTCGTAAGCACATCTTGAAGGAGTCTTTTTAAATGCTTTGATCAGAATTGCTGTTTTTAGAAAATATCTTTTTACTTGCAGTAAAATAAACATTAATAAAACCATATAATCTTTCACTAATTGCATATATGTTCCTTTAGTCAAAAATTGAAATTAACTATAGGTTGAAAAAAACCATGCACAGAAACAGAATTCTTAAGATGTACTGCAATATAAACCTGGGAAAGACTAAGCAGAAATAGTTAAGTTACCTCTAGATGTTGGTTTCATAGGCACTTGTTCCATAAAGAGTCCCTGTGGTTCATAAACATAACTGAGAATACAGGGTTTATTACAAGTGTGTTTTATATAAGACATGTCAAAAATGCTATTATTATGCATGGATGGATAGAAGGTATAAATTAAATATTTCAAAAAGGATCAGAGAGTTCTTTTCTACAGCTACACCAGAAACTGAAGTCAGGCGGAAAATGAGTTCTGCTGTCCTTGGAATTTCTAAAGTATTAGGTGAGGCAGGCATTTTAAGGCAAATAGACTCTAAGAAAACAGCCTGTTTATACTCGAGAAACTCCATCATGCCAAAATAAAAATGATGTTAATTACCTACATCCAAATATATTTGTTTAGTTTAGAACCATGGTTCTTTCTCCAAACCAAAACCAAATGTAGATAATGCCTCAAGATTGGTTTGGTCGAGTGTTATATTCCTCAGACACAAAGAGGAAAACCTTAATTTCAGTTTGAATGGCTTTTATTTAAGATTAAAGACTAAAATGTCTCCATAGAACAGGACACAATGTGACTTTCACTCTACATTTCTCCATCTTGAATTAATTTGCACACTCTCCACAGACGACAAACAAGGAAACTCCCAACAACAGCTATAGTATACAGAACGTAGGATGTAACATTCTTCCTATGTCTGAATAACAAAGGAAACTATAACAATACTATAGGTAAAACCACCCTAAAATAGCACACCCCTAAATGGAACAGAAGGGATAAAAATATCAGTGAAACTTGCCAAGACTTACTATGCATTAAGCCATTTTAAACTTTTTTTTATATTGGAGAGAGCATTTCAGTTCAAGTTTTCGCTAGAAGAGCTTTTGGATATCATAGCTAATGCAGAAAGATGTTCTAGAATCCATGGTCTTATAAACTACACCCAACTATTCAGAGAAAGAAAGAGAGAAAAGAGTTCACTCATACTTACATAATCTGTAAACTTTATCACTATGGCCTACACTTTGTGAAGTGCTTCAGCTTTCTATTAATCACCTCAGGAAAATAAGAGAAGTGCCCTCCACATGGTGCATAATCATTTTCACCATGTTTGCGGCAATGAGTTGTTCCTTGAAAGGTTAGGACTTCATTCATTTTACACAAACTGCCTCTTACAAATTTAAACCGATTTAAGTAGGATTTAAAAGCTCTTCTGCCTCGAGAACTGAAATTAAAAATCAGGTGCTAACACCTGGCCTGCATAATCATCCTTTCTTTTTTTAAGGTATTGCAGCTGGACATACAAAATTGTTCTAACTAAGGATTCCCAACCAAAAGTAGATGAATCGCCTGAACGTGGTGATATCTGCAGGACCTTTACAGAGTCCAGAATCGGCTCCTTTGCTGATGAGGGTTGCTGGAGGAGGGAAGGATGGCCAAGGCACACACTGGCCTCTTTGCTAATGCACTAGCACCAGCTGATGTACCGCAGAGCAGTCTGGGAGCCTCACTGGATCACAGAAGGCACGTAGGCACTTTAACTTGCTGAGCAACCTAATTTATTTCCATCTGATGCTGAACACTCATCCTTTCTAGTCTCTCAGATTTAGCAACAGCTTTATCATCTTTCAGATCCAGTGTGCAGTGGTGTTTTCTAGAATATTGTATCTTATATTAAGATGATTGGTTGGATAGAATATGAATTGGGACTCTAAGGCCCCAAAAGCTCAGTGGCACACACTGAAAACAAACATTGTGATGATTCCCTGCTTGCACTTCCATTTCGGCACCTACCCATTTTCATTCATTTAATACGTGCCATGGCAATTTGATTTTTCAAACTTTTGTGCAGTTCTGAAGGCTTTACAAAAGAGATCAGTACTATCACTTTATCAATACAAACTTGCAAATAAAACAAACTAATCTGATAAAAACTTCTTACCCTGAACCTCTGTAGAACAATAACATTTGCAATAATGTTGCTTCTTTATTAATGGAGTCCCATATAAGCCATTCCATTATTTCTCCCACATCTGAAGTCAGGCTGACAAGACTTATAATTGAAATGCTTGTACACCAATGCACGCAGCATGGGGAATAAACAGGAAGAATTAGAGATCTGTGTGTGGTCACAGGGCCATGATCTCATTGCCATTACAGAGATATGATGGGATAGCTCGCATGACAGGAATGCTGTCACGGATGGCTACGTGCTTTTAGGAAAGACAGGCCAGGAAAGCGAGGTGGTGGAGTTGTTCTTTATGAGAGAGAGCAACTGGAATGTATTAAGCTCTGCCTAGGGGTGGATGAAGAGCGAGTCTAGAGCTTATGCGTAAGGATTAAAGGGCAGGCTAACATCGGTGACACTGTTGCGGGTGTTTACTACAGGCCACCTGATCAGGAAGAGGAAGTCTATGAGGCCTTCTACAGACAGCTGGAAGTAGCCTCATGATCACAGGTCCTGGTTCTTATGGGGGACTTCAACCATCCTGATATCTGCTGGAAAGAAAACACAGCTAGACACAAACAGTCCAGTAGGTCCAACCCTGGACTTCAGGAGAGCAAACTTTGACCTCTTCAGGGATCTACTTGGAGGAATCCCATGGGTTAGGGCCCTAGAAGGAAGGGGCATCCAGGAGAGCTGGTTAATATTCAAGCATCACTTCCTCCAAGCTCAAGATGGGTGCATCCCTGTGAGTAAGAAGTCAAGCAAAGGGGGCAGGAAACCTGCATGGATGAGCAAGGGGCTCCTGGCAAAACTCAACCAGAAGAAAGAAGTATACAGAAAGTGGAAAGGGGGACAGGCCACTTGGGAGGAATATAGGAACATTGTCAGAGTATGCAGGGATGCGCTGAGGAAGGCTAAGGTTCATTTGGAATTAAATCTGGTGAGAGATGTCAAGGACAACGAGAAGGGCTTCTTCAAATACATCAGTAGCAAGAGGAAGACTAGAGGAAATGTGGGCCCACTACTGAATGGGGTGGGTGACGAAGGATGCAGAGAAGGCAGAGTTACTGAATGCCTTCTTTGCTTCAGTCTTTACTGCTAAGACCAGCTCTCAGGAATCCCACACCCTGGAGACAAGAGAGAAAGTCCAGAGAAAGGAAGATTTTCCCTTGGTTGAGGAGGACTGGGTTAAAAATCATTTAGGCAAACTTGACACCCACAAGTCCATGGGCCCCGTTGGGATGCACCCACGAGTGCTGAGGGAACTGGTGGATGTTATTGCTAAGCCACTCTCCATCATCTTTGAAAAGTCATGGAGAACAGGAGAGGTGCCTGAGGACTGGAAGAAAGCCAATGTCACCCCAGTCTTCAAAAAAGGGCAAGAAGGAGGACCCGGGAAACTACAGGCCAGTCAGCCTCACCTCCATCCCTGGAAAGGTGATGGGGCAACTCATCCTGGAGGCTATCTCCAAGCATGTGGAGGAAAAGAAGGTGATCAGGAGTAGTCAGCATGGATTCACCAAGGGGAAATTATGCTTAACCAATCTGATAGCCTTCTATGATGGAATGACTGGCTGGGTAGATGAGGGGAGAGCAGTGGATGTTGTCTCCCTTGACTTCAGCAAGGCTTTCGACACTGTCTCCCATAACATTCTCATAGACAAGCTCAGGAAGTGTGGGTTAGATGAGTGGACAGTGAGGTGGATTGAGAACTGGCTGAATGGCAGAGCTCAGAGAGCTGTGATCAGTGATTCAGAGTCTAGTTGGAGGCCTGTAGCTAGCGGTGTCCCCCAGGGGTCAGTCCTGGGTCCAGTCTTGTTCAACTTCTTCATCAATGACCTGGATGAAGGGACAGAGTGCACTCTCAGCAAGTTTGCTGATGATACAAAACTGGGAAGAGTGGCTGATACACCAGGAGGCTGTGCTGCCACTCAGAGAGACCTGGACAGGCTGGAGAGGTGGGTGGAGAGGAACCTCATGAAGTTCAACAAAGGCAAGTGCAGGGTCCTGCACCTGGGGAGGAATAAGCCCATGCACCAGTACAGGTTGGGGGTTGACCTGCTGGAAAGCAGCTCTGCGGAGAAGGACCTGGGAGTGCTGGTGGACAAGTTGACCATGAGTCAGCAATGTGCCCTTGTGGCCAAGAAGGCCAATGGTATCCTGGGGTGCATTAGAAAGAGTGTTGCCAGCAGGTCGAGGGAGGTGATCCTCCCCCTCTACTCAGCCCTGGTGAGGCCACATCTGGAGTACTGCGTCCAGGTCTGGGCTCCCCAGTACAAGAGGGATGTGGCACTACTGGAGCAAGTCCAGCGAAGGGCTACAAAGATGATTAGGGGACTGGAGCATCTCTCTTATGAGGAAAGGCTGAGAGAGCTGGGCCTGTTCAGTCTGGAGAAGAGAAGACTGACAGGGGATCTTATCAATGTGTACAAGTATCTCAAGGGAGGGTGTTGAGAGGATGGGGCCAGACTGTTTTCAGTGGTGCCCAGTGACAAGACAAGAGGCAACAGGCACAAACTGAAATACATGAAGCAGGCACAAACTGAAATACATGAAGTTCCATCTGAATATGAGGAAAAACTTCTTCACTGTGAGGGTGACAGAGCACTGGCACAAGTTGCCCAGAGAAGTTGCGAAGTCCCCTTCTCTGGAGATATTCAAAACCCACCTGGACGTTATCCTGTGCAACGTGCTCTAGGTGACCCTGCTTGAGCAGGGGGGTTGAACTTACACAATCTCCAGAGGTCCCCTCCAACCTCAATCATCATTCTGTGATTCTGTGAATCACCTGAATTCTGTCATTTAACCTTTAAATAATGGGACGACATAAGATTTTTTCCAGGTCTTTGGAATTTTCACAGTATTCGACAACTTATTAAAAAAAAAAAAAGATTAACAGTTCAAAAAGCTCCTGAGACATCTAAAGCCCTGGGAAAAAAATTCTGTATCTGTTTATTTAACTGATACTTTTTAAAAATGCTCCCAATTAACCATAAGAAAGGAAAATACTTCGTCATCTTATCATATTAATACATCATCTACCTCTTTCCTAGCTATAGAATAGAAATATTTAATGAATACACCTGCTTCCCTAGAATACTGTTGCCAACATTACCTCTTCATCTAATAATGGAATATAAATGCTTTGTTTCTTATGTTCTTAATATATATATATATGTCTTTTTATTCTCTACTGACCACAGACTTTTATACAACTTTTGCTTCCCTTATAAACTTTCTACCAGTTATACTTTTTCATTTCCATATGTTGAATTATCCCTCTTCTGTATTCAAATACTTCGCTCTTACATCTAATGTTTCTTTCAAACCAATGTCAACTTTTCTTTCCTAAACATGAGTTTGAAGGTTTTGGGATAGAAAAGTAAAATGTTGCCAAGTACTTCCCAAGCACAATCAATATTTCTTATTTATACCTTTTCATTATGATTTAGCTCATAATGAGTTACAGGTTTATGCGTATTAGGTATGATTTTATTATGCTCATATATACCTCAAGTAATCATTTCACAATCAGAACAACCACCGATATTTATTTCCAAGATCAGTTCCTACATAAGCATTAAGACAAAGATTAATATAGATTTCTCATGATAGATGTTTATCAAGGAAATTGCTATTCATAATTTAATTCCAACATTCTCCAGCACAGAGTCTGAAGCTACACTCTGATAAATACTTCCCGCTACGCTCACAAGCAGGTACCTAGGGCCATCCTCTCCTGTTAACACTGGTGCCTGCCACAGATCCCCAGATCACATGCCTGCCATCAGCCAGAATGCTTTGACAGCGAGAATGCTAACCCGCGCGCACTCAGAAATGTCTGTTCCAGCTTGTCAGGGACTTGGAGCCCACTTTCAAATAGTAAGTGACTTTTAATCATACAGATTTTATTACTAGCAAACGAAGCTGAATGTATGCTTTCAAATGACAGTTTCCAAATTGTTATTATTACTCAAAGTCAAAACAAAGAATCTCTTCTCCTCATATATCATAAAGCCTTAAACAGTTTTGTTCTTAAAATTTTGATTTTATACCAATATTTATTTTCTCTGCCTCCCCATATATACTTTCTTGTAACTAGTTTAATATGCATCTGATTAACCTAGAATAGCAGTCCCTTAGAACAGGCACTTTCAAAATGCACATCACACACCATTAATGGTATATGAATCAATTCAAAACTTCAAAATGATGTTCACGTGCTGGAGTGAGGAGGGGGCTAGGACTGCTGCTGCTGCTGCCCTGACTAGAAGTAACTGGGAGCTGTTTCTCATTGGCACAGGGCTGAGTTCAGGAGAAGATGGGACCTAGTTCTGAGGATGAGGGGGATTTTCCTATCCACAGGGAGAGAAAGGAGCAGTGGGAGAGCAGGAAACATACTGAGAAGAAAGTTAGAGTCCAAATGGAGGCGGTTGTGTGAAAGAGGGCTGAGGGGAATGGGGACTGCAACATTAGCTTCCCAAACCAGTAAGTCAGAAGGTATGTTCAAGTCACCTGGGAAGCTGGGAGCTGCCATTGCTGTTCTCATTGATGGTGGTATCCAAGCCAACTCCGTTTGCCATAGTGAACGCCCATAGTGAATTGCCTTTCACTGGGGAATGAGGATGTACAGAGTTTTCCCTCTCTGTGCAAAGGGGTTTGGTCCTATGTTGCATAAAATCAAAATCTCTGCCACTTACTCAGCCAGTGCTTTTGGTTCATCTGCTTTTTTCTCCTAAGAAGGTGCTGTTTTCTTTTGATCATGGAGCATTAAAGCACCTTCAAATACATCAGCTGAGAAAGTGAAGAAGGAGAGGTGCAGCCACATGCCAGCATCATGCAAATCAAGGGCTCCGGGGACACACACCAGTACAGCTTTGCCTGACCTTTGAGACCAGTAGATCTTCCATTCACATCTTGTGACTTTGGCTCTGGGAAAACAAAACCTATTTCTTTTCTCTTTGAAGAATATCTTTTTCATCCTTCTTAGTACAGAACAGCTGACAAGAAATACTTGCCTTCTCTGGATGTTTGCAGGCTATATTTGATAGTCTTGCAATATGGACTGAAAGCAATTTTACACAGGTCCCAGTTCTATTTTGCCAGCTGGATGGATTTTCAGAAATATTTTCTGAAATATCTGCACCAAGATATTTCAGTTGCTCTGAAGGAGCAACTGGATACGTTTTCTGGTACAGAATGACTTCTGGTATGCCTCTCGCTAATGAACATAGCCTGGTCATTCTCAACTACTTCTAGTTACCTAAAAATGCCACATCATCCTTTTGCCTCTGGTCATTACAAACTGCAAATCTTCTCTGTTTCTCATTCCCACTGATTACCAGTTTCTTTCTTTCTTGTATCTATTCTTAAATGCTCCCTGAATCTTACTTTAAGCACTTTCCAGCCCCTCCCATGTACTGTAATTATCTTTTCAGAATGACAAAACTTTTCCTCCAATAAGTCCAGCATACTCTTACATAAAAGCAGGGAAGAAAATATGGTATCTTTCTTGCAGATCACAACCACTGTCCTATGACTGGCCATCGACACTGAGCAGTGTTTGGAGATAAACCCTTTACCACGTCCCAAACTCCCTCCAGAAAGTCTTCTGTTGTGCATAACTCACCTCTTAATGCCAGCCCCATAAAGCAGACATATCACTTACTGAAAGCTTGTTAGGAAATCTATTGAAATGGGGATTAAAATTATTTCACTGGCAGCTACTTAAAATCTTGAAACCTTGAAAAATTAGGCTGTAAACTTTGCTCGGTTTCAGTTGACCCATCCATGTAAAAACATTTTCCTTCTTTGTGAAATTTGCTAATATCTGTGAATCAAAAGCCATGGATAAGCATAGTTTATCATTATTTTAATTTCCTGTTTCAACTGGATAAGTATTGAATTATAGCGGACTTCAAATAAAGTTCTTCACTCACAGCTTTCCATCCAGACCAGAGCCTGAAAATACCAGAAATCCTTTGCTTTTGAGACAGCCACCTTCTCGTTCTGATCATGGAAATTTGGTAAAGACACTCCCTTCCAAAGGCTTGTCCAAACTCAAATTCTGACCACTCTGAATATTTCTTATTTGTAACTGAAACTGGAAGAGAGTGGATGGCCGATTTCTAATGACGGTCTACACTGTGGTGCTTTGTCACTGATACTTGCCACTAAGCTATATCTGTTTTATTACTACTGTGTGCATACTTTCTAGCGATCCATATGACACCTAGGTCTGCTGCATGACATACAGCAATTCCAGATCTTGTCACATATGTGAATCCTTCATTTTCTCTCTGGAAACTCAGGTTTACTTTTGAATATTTCACGGGAATATGCACTTTAAACCATGGCTGCAGGCAAGTGTTCCCTTGTGTAAATCATTCATTTTTAGAACTACATGTACAATTATGCAGCTCAAGTCATGCAGAAGATCCATGGAATTTGTGATATTGCTCATGCAAGGTTTTTTTTAAAAGCATTTATTTGTACATAAATAGATCTGAAATGCAGATAAATAGCTGTGCTCAACTAATGTCATGTCAAAGGACTTTTTCCTTGGGTGGCTGAAAGTCAGTATGGTACATAAAACTCAGTTACAGAAGGTTTTTATTAATCAGTAAATTGCAGTATTTCTTCAGTTTCTGAGGCATTTGGCAAACATTTCTCACACTAGGCAATAGCACTGTTGTCTGTCAACTTTGGGAGCACTTAATTTCAAAATTACAAATTAAAACAAATACTGAAAATAAAACAATTATCTTTTGTTGCTTTTGATTTCTAAACTCACAATCAGAAATCAGGGACACATTGCATCAAGGCTACCTGGGAGTGACTGTGAAAAGGGATTTCAATTAATAATTACATGTGAGGAACTGCTCCACCCTGAATGAAAATGTATGCCAGAGCATTTGTTCATCAAATTGGGGGATTTAAATTGTTTAATAAATATTGCAGCCTCAGCAAGTCCTCTGTAACCATATTTGGAGGAACAAAGCTGTGCTGTAGCCACGTCTAGCAGAGAACATACTGACAACATTCGAATACAATCAAAGTTACAAATGCAATAGCACTATTCTGAACAGTGGTAAGAGCAGGAATCCTGTATCGGTAACACCTTTCTCAAGGTGCCAAGAACACTATGATTCTCTGATGCCAAGAATACTATGCTAAATATAACCAGATAAATGGCTGCAGGAAAAGTAATTTTCTTGGATTTTGTATAGCTTCTAACCTGAGAAAGTTCTGAGATTCTGATAAGACTTTCTTCCCTAAAAGTTTGAAGGTCATTGGCTTTGACAGCCTTGCTTACTAAGTCCCTTACCCAGTAACATATTTATTCCCTTTGACAATACCTAAGAGTTTCTGGTGTGTGCTGGAATTCCCACAAATAATGACAATGTATTTTCAGATGATTTTGAAATTTGTTTAGGATAACCACCCTCAAGAAACTAGGCATTTAAATGAATCTCTTGAGCAGGCCTTCATTGCTGATTTCATATGGAAACAGACTCTAAACTCCATTATTTGGATGGTTTAATTTTCAAAACTACTGATCACAGCAGGAGTATCTGGTGCTCATTCATTTTGAAAGTGGGGACAATGATTAAAATGCCTAAATTTAGATTCCTATTTTTGAAAATCTTGGACTTGAGCCTAAAATTTATGTCACGCTTCTCTTGAGAATTGGCTTTCTCACAGCATTTCTACTAATGCCTTCTCTCTCCTTCTGGTCTGGAAAAACGAGAAGAGCAGCCACTCTTTGTGACTAGCAGTTTTACCCTTTCTATCGACTGGAAACTGAAAAATACAGACCTAAAACAGTTTCTATCCTTCCTCTCACCCTGCTCCACTAGACCATTCTGGATCAAATTTTGGGCAAAGATTTCAGTCAAATACTGTTTTATCCCACTCTGTTTATCTTTTTTTAAAAACCAACCCAAGGTTTGGTAGGTTGGCATACTCAGTGGCCCAGCCTGCCAGAAACTCCCAGAACACATTATAATTTAGTGATCAGTGGCAGGGACACCTGACAGAGGGAGTCTACCATGTAGACTCCAGTCTTTTGCCTGGTGTTGCCATCCACAATACTTTATTTGCCCTTCTATTCGGCCTGAGTGCTCAAATCCTTACTCTCTTCCTACTTTTTATCTTTTTCAACCAAAGGACTACTGTGGAAGCCTCTCCACTGGCCAGGAGCCACCTTCCTTCTTACTGGTTAAACAAAAGCCCTAAGCTGAAGGTGATTTTTTTTTTTCATTTGTTCGTAGGCCTGTGTAATTGAACACAAGTCTAACAGGGAAATGTAAAACCAGATCTGAGCTGTTTTTAAGACAGTGTTGAGGGGTCTACTGGCTCAGTTCAGTTCTGTGCTGAACAGCTCACTGTAGCTCAATAAAGACTCATGTCTGTGTTTCTGCTTACATGGCTGGAATAGAGCACAGAGTATGCTTTTCTGTTTGAAATCATACATGGACACAAGAGATGCCCTTTTTAGTTTGCAGAAAGATAGATCATAAAATGTACTCCCAGAAGCTATGGAAACTTGTGTTATCAGTCCCTTTTCTACTGAAAGTAACACCCTCCAATGCAAACATTGCTTAGAGAAGTTATGCTGTTTCACATCTTATAAAATACATGCTTCCTCTGGACAACACAGGGCATATTCAGTACACATGTTCACTCGATGCACCTATTCTACACAGGGGTCAGCCATGTGACAATAAAATAGACAAGAAAACAAATGATAAAACATAAATCCACAGGTTCTACCTTCCTCCAAAGCAGTGTTTCCTGCATGTATGCATGAGGAAGAACTATGACTGGGGCTTGTAAATCCAGGACAGCATCTATTCAAAAACCAGATTGCCATGCTTAATGCATAAGATCCTGCATGTTGCAGTATTCAATAGGCTTGAAAACTTCAAAGCATACTCTGTGTCAGGTTTTAACTCTTAACACTTGCCATAGAAAAGGAAGAATAACAGGTGACCATGCTGTAGCCTCACTTGTCATTGCTCCTGGCAAAAGGCAAGGTCGGCTGGGCCTGGTGCCACCTCGTGCTGTCCTGTCCCATTAAATTATCTGCCCCAGTCACACTCTCACCACTGCTTGCCAGGGTCATACATACTCCTGACAGCCAGACTGTGATCCTCAATAGATATTAGACCTGGAAACAGAGTGACCGTAACAACAGCAACACATACATACATATATTTGTGTGAGTTTGTGTGTGCATACACACATATAAACACACATACACACAAATTATATGTGAATATATACGTAAAGAATTGTAATATAGGGTTTACAATCCTTTTTCTTATTAATAGGCATTTGCTTCAAATCCTGCTTAAACTTGGGATAGAAATACTGAAAAATAGCACAATCCCATGGCTTTTCCTAATCACACTTTAAGACAGCCTCCCAAAGGCACGCTGGCCTGGCAGAAGCAACTGTGCCACACCTACAGAGGATTATTCAGGTCAGCCCAGGGAACAGGCCCACTCAAAACTACTTTGTCTTTGGAGCAGGTCGTGTAGTGCAGCCCTCGTGCTCTCATCCATGCTAAACAGGGACTCAGCTAAGAATTCCTGACACACACACATCTGTCCTGAAACTACCCACAATGGGGATTTAAGAGATGTACAATTTAACCTCAATTCCTAATCCCGCTTAAATCAGAAGCAAAATAAATCACCAAGTGCAATAACAATACTGTTCTCGGCGTTTCTGTGTGTGGCAGATCCTTTTAGATGCAGAGGGAAGAGCACAGTTCTGCAGCCACTAAAGGCATCCGTGCATCCCCTGAGAGCTGCACGCTTTCCATGCTCCCCAGATGAACAGCACGGTATGTTTAGCCGTGGCAAATATATTGAATACCCAGAATTTCTCAAAGAAATCAATGATTTAACCAGGCAGAGTTCACTGAACACCAGATATAGTCCCATTTGCTAGACAGCATATATCTCACTAGAGATCTCCTCCATGGCTTACTGTTGCCTGCTCACCAAGCCTACCCCTCTTTGTGCTGTTGCATTACTAATATTAGTAGAGTTTGGATTCCCCGATTCCAGGTGCCAACTGTGTCAGGACACTCTGTTATGTCACAGACTGCTCAAGTTTATAGAAAGAGCACCACAGTCACTTAACAGTTGAGCTCACTAAGAAGCTGAACTTCAGGACCTTTGTCATTTTTGGGTGCCTTAACACTTGCAGTTTACTTGCATTTATGATCAGTTTCTGCCCTTGTTCAGGTCAGAGTTGGCAGAGCTGGACTGAATAGGTTTTTTTGTTGTTGTTGATGGTGGTTTTTCTGTACTGACTTCCTTCTCCTCTTTTTTGAGAAGGCAGGATTGTTATAGCATTCATCCAGCCATAAAGGCATTTTAGTAATGGCATTTGTACCTGAACAAAATGAGGACCAACCTGTTGGGTGCAATGCACACTCTGTGTACCACTTCCTACCATTCTGAAATTAGTTCATGCTCTGGCTCAGGCTCCACAGCTGCCTCCTCTTTGCCATTAATAAAAAAGAGCCTCGTCTCATAACAGAATAACTAGAATGCTAGTCCCTGCCAGAAACCTATGACTATGGAAAAAAAAAAATCGCTTTCTAAAGGCAGAGCCTAATCCCATTATAAGGTCCGATCCAGCTGCAGGAGAGAGAAACTGGAGAGCTATTTAAAAAATTTAGGTTGGTTTAATAGCCTAAGCTAATCTATTTCTTACTCACTGTATTTCCTAATTCCTGTCTTAACACATGGCCTACAGAATTTCATGCCAAATTATTATTTTTTAAGAAACATTATGCGTTAGCAATGACCTGGGTGTTCAGATCTGCAGTTTCAGAACATTTGAAGGCATGCTCAGATCTGAGGTTTTTCACTGGGTTTGTTGGAAGGGGGGTGGACATAAAGTTAATATCGATCAGATTTATTCATAGAAATAATTTCTCAGAAATTTGACATTTAAGCCGATTTTTATAGTCTCTAGGAATTACTAAAAAAAAAAAAAAACACCTCACAAAATCTCTCTCATTCCATCAATCCACACTCAGATGGTCTAGCCAGTAGTCTGATCCAGTAGCGCTCTAGTTTTACACTGAGGGATGGTAAATGGAAACGAGCATTTGCGTCTCTTTCTGCTTGCTACAAGCACATAATGGTAACTGCATTAGAACAGGTTGAGTCAGGGGAAGTTTCTCATGTGCTGCTGGTGATGGCAAAAAGCATGATAGAGTGCTTTTTAAAGACAATGCAATACTGTTTATATGCACCTGTAGAAAGGTGCTGTAGGATATTGCCATCCTGATTCAGTGAGACTTTTGCCCATTGTGCCGAGTTCTGAGTAGCACACCAGGTGAAGAAAAGCAAAGAATCCATATTGCTTCTGCTATGCAGATCATGAAAAGATCATGGGACAAGAAGATGTTTTTAGAATGTATTTGTAAAAGCAGAGAAAAAATATTTTACTTCTTTAATTCTACTATACATCCTTTCATATGTTTGAAGTATTTATAGGAAAGCTTTGCCAGAAAATGCATCTCCTCAAAACGGGAGCATTTGTTTAATTTTATTTTTCCCCTCAAATTTTTGGTTCATTCTGATTTAGCTGTTTGCTTTTTCATTTTCAACCAGAAACAGAACAAGTTACAATTAAAAAAAAATTCATTTAAACCAAATGAATTATTTTTACCAAATAAACCTTCTGTTTAAGATTTAACCTCCAATTTTTTTTCATGAAATATTTTCAGGCAAAACATTCCAGACAACCTGAAATTTGAAGATAATCTGAGAGAGAGAGAATTAGAAACATGACAGCCTAGCACATCAGCAACAGCAACTTGTTTCAAACTTCTAAACGTGAATGCCAATCCATGCAAGAAAAACGACTTACTTGCTCATGGCCAGACATTTTATCCTGCATAACACTATCAAAAGCTTCTTAACTGATAGCTCTTCCTGTGGCTCCAGCTAGCCCTGTTTGTTGAACAGGGCCCTATTTATTAAACAGTACTTCTTCTGGGCAGGAAAGCTGGAGTCAGCTCTGCCATGAGAAGTTTGCAGGAGCTCTGTAGCCCTTGAGCAGAGGCATAGAAGAGACAGCCGGGACGCTCTGAGACCCACAGTCCTGGGGCTCTACGGCTTCCCTTGTGTCCAAGCTCCACTTTTCCCTTTAATGAGGTCCACCTACTAAGGAGGAGCATATCAACCTTCCATAAATACTGCTTCTATCATGGAACTTGTTGTCTTCTATTTTTACTCCAAAATATGTTTTCATACAGACATAAAATGCAATATAGTCCATACCTAAATTCTTCCATTTCAGTTGATGCATTTTAGTCTCGAAATCCATGGAAAATAACTGCCAATATCTGCCTCAGTGCAGAAACACTGGGGTAGATTATGGTAAAATACATTTCATTTCTTTCATTTCTTTGTTCTGCCCTAGTGCCATTTAACTGTCTCCATCTTTATATACATACATACAGCTTTTATATATTCTTCATCTTATAAAGCGTGCTTCACCAACAGGCTAAGTAAACATTTACAGTGATACATAACGCTTACTGACAACGTCAAGCCAAATAGACTCTGATCCAAGAACAGGCTTGATTTCCCTCCGTCTCCTCTCCACAGGCAAAAGCCTGAGTGAATAGACGAGCTCTGCACCTTGAAGGTCAAACGAACGGCTTTGACAAAACAACAAGAAAACAAATCCTGGGGCTGACAGGCTTCCACCAAGAGCCCTGCATCTCCAATATCCCAATAACCAAACCTGAAGATTGCTAAGAAAACAACCCATTTAATATCTATTGTCATGGCACAGAATGAGAGGAAAACAGCAACTCCCAGATAATCTGAGTGCAAACTGCAGAGACCAGTAGCTTTGAAAAGATGTCTCAGATTAGACTAGTCACGGGTTGGGAATTTGAGAGGGGTTTCTTCTTGTTGCTGTTACTGGGTTTTCATACAATTGTACAGGCTTGCTTGCGCTGGCCATTACATTTTTAACCCCTTCAATACTTTTACGTGTAAAACATATCAACCTGAATTAGCAAGTTGCAATAAACTGTACTCCATGTGCTATCTAGCTGCTTCCCATTTTCCTTGGTTTAACACAGATTTTTTCCTCTTCCTTAATTTCCAGCAACAACAAAAGCATCAAATTCTTTCTCAGCTAGTCCTTACCCTGCCTCTACTTCCTGACAGATTCTGCAGAAGCAAACAACTGAGTTTGTTCAATGGACGACACAAGCTTTCCTGGGAGACTCTTGGGAAGGAGCTGCAGTTCCCCATTCCAGCACGGGGACAATGGTGACAGATGCTCGCTAGCGCTGCACCAGCGGAGCCACTCTGAAGCACCCTTGGTGTGATTTGCTCGGTTCCTGGGCACCACAGCCACACATCTTCGCCCTTCAATTGCACTCCAGAGCCTTGCGCTCAGTGGATGCGAGGTGGTGTTGCTGTGCTGCATGTGGACGCCTGACATTACTGCTGTGGCCGCCCTCTCCCCCACAGCCTGAAAGCATGGGCTCACTCCTGAGGCCCTTGCACCAGCAGAGGTATTAAAGTAAGAGCACAGCCAAAAAAAAAACCAACATAGTGCCTTCAAGGGAGATGATGAAAGAAAACGGAAATGAATGGGGGGTTTTCCCCCTCTTTTCTTCTTTAAGTCCCTTAAATGCTATTGACATATACATACATACATGTATAGTGTTAAAACTGTTTAAAAGACAGTGCATCTACACCCTCTTACTTCTCAGGTTTCAGGAGTCAGGGATTCTTTAGCAAAAAAAGGACTTCAAAATGATCTTGCTAAAAAAACAGAAGCATTTAAAAGTCTTTCAGAAAGATATTCCTCTGTCTACAGTCCCCATCTCTTTCTTCATTTACATGCCAAGGTCACTGTAGTGTCTTGAGTTGTTTCATTTTGCAAGCCTAAAGGTACCAGGATGCTGCTGTTGAAGCCAATCACCACCATCCTGAGTATGTAAATTCTGTAGCTCTTAGTTCAAAGGAAGCTCCAAGATATTTGATGTTTTCTGGCATCGACCTTGGTAAGCTTGCCCCTTCATCATTTGTGCGCTGTTTGCACAGCTATGCCCATGCAGCACTGGCACAGCAGCCCATGGCAGGAAGGGCGAGAGCTGTCTGTAGTTCCCAGGGGCTCCCTGCACCCGGTAGGCTCTGAGAGGTGACTAGCTGCTCCGGCCAGTGGAGTCAATACACTGTGCTAACCTCCACTCTTGCACTTTTTCAAGAAGTCTTAAACAAATAAATGTTCTCCCATTTTTTCCTGTTTGCTAATGAGGGAAAATACTACAGTCATTGACATAAAGTCACTGAGAATTCAGTATTTTGGGTGTTGTCATTTTTATTCACTGCTTAAAACAATGGAGCCCAACCTGAGACTTTTCTGCAAGACGAATATTAGATAGTTGCATGTACTTTATGCAATTAATGCCTGGTGTTTGATCTTCTTAATTTAGTTTATTTGTATGTCCTTCATTTTAGTGATCTTTCCTAACTCGCAGTAGACAGAAAAATAATTTCAGTATAAAAGAAGCTAGCCATACTTCTATAAATTACTTCCATATTGTCAGCTAGCCAGTAAAGAATGAGAGTGGAGACGTCTGCTGTAAATGTAATGTAGCTGATTATTTTCAAACAGATGGACATAGCAACAAATCCGTAGCAAACATGCACCCCAGCAACATTCTGCATATTTGTGAGTCTTGTTCTGAGCCCTAACCTTTTAGCAAATGAAATTGCAAAGAAAGGTGACAGCCTGTCATAAGTATTGCATTTCTGCAACTTTCAACTTTATTTACATACTAGCCAATTCTGGCATCCTCAGTACAGACAAGAATGCAATGTACTGGTTATTCTGAAACAATTGCTAATCTAATTTTTGGTCAAGGAAAGAACATTGAATTTCAGCTGGGAATCATGCTGGCATTACAGATAATAGGTTTGTAACATGAAAGGGAGGGAGCCATGTCCTTGTTTCTTCATCTGTCAATGAATCCTGCAGATTTATATTTATTATGGTCTTGAAACCTATATTCAGACTCTTTTATGAATCACCCTCCTCATATCTCATTTTCTTTCTTAGCAAAGAAAGCTTTATCTTCTCTAGTAACTTGTAATTTTCTTTTTCCAGAGAAGTCCATGAGAGAAAATACCTCTTCAATGCACTTGGGACATCACATAAGTGATGTTTCCCAAATAACTGACCCACTTCTTAATGCCTTTGCTTTTAGATGATGCTTTTTTCTTTTTTTCTTTTTTTACTTTAGTTAGGAAAAGCGGTTCAGAGGGAGGGTCTAAAATCTCCTGGGTTACTTTGAAAGTCTAACTGCAAGTTGTTTTTTCAGTTCTTGAGTACTCGGTTATCATGACAGACTGGCCACTTTTGCATGGTTCTGGCACCCTGCATGGTTCTGGCAAACTGTACGACACAAGCAATCTCCAGCTGAAGGCACAGCGGTTCCACTGGCATTTTGTGCAGTGGCGCCCCAGGAGCCTCAGTGAGGGGGGCTCTGCTGCCCCCTCGGAGGGTGATGGGAGGCCCGCAGCTGAGCCAGAGCAGCTCAGCACGGCGCAGCTCCTGCTCCTCCTCGGAGGCTCCTGCTGCAGGAGCACTACAGTAACACTTTGCTGAGTCTGCTCAAAGTACTAGCTGAGCTAAATGGCATCTGCTTTTGCACAGTGTCCACTATTTGCTTTATGATGATATTCCAAACATTTTTTTTTCTTAGTTCCCTCCATAGCAAAGATAAATGAAAACAAGAACTAAGCTAAGCCAAACCAATTTGTCTTTGCACCTGTTTTTTTTTTCTTTTTTTCTTCTTCATTACTTTTAAAATGCCATCTCCAGCACACGGCTAGTGTTCTGGCTTCATTTTTATTTTTAGTTATTTATAAATAGTATAGGATACCAGCCTGCATTATAAAGCTGACAGCATACTTCACACTCAGTGATTTGGAATTTCTCTGCAAAACCTTTGGTTAAACAAAAAAATGAGGAATTTCACTGTCTCATTGCCCTGTGTGTATCTACTGGAGACAAGAAGGGCCTTCTACAGTTAAAAAGAGGTAAGGTGGCATTTGCTCGCTCTTGCAACCCCAGTGTTAAAACCTGCAAGAGCCATTAATTTAAACTCTAAAGCACTCTACGTTGTCTGTCTGAAGAGTAGAGAGGATGATCTACAGGGGGTGATCTTTGCAATTTTTATTATATTAGGTAGCATTTGTGAGGGCAGCAGCACTTTGTAACAAGGTCAGTCCTTCTCTAGCTCCTTATGCATCTTTTTTGTGTCCGCTCCGGCGACTGCAGGTGCCCCCGCAGCATTCTCGTACGTCTGCCTTCCCACAGAGCGCCCTTGCTCTCGGCCCCTGCCATCCCACATGGCACAGACCATGGCATCACTTTGGAAAATGCTAGGGAAGATACAGATCCTCTGCATTTGTCAGGTAGATGCAGTGGTACAAAGCCACAGGAAACAGCACGAAAACAGCTGCCCCTCTGGATGCCTGATCCTCACTCCGTTGTTTGGATACAGCTAGTTAAAATTATACATGGAGGGTGAGCAAACCCTCAGGTTTTCTTTTCTTCTTCAGGGCTGTTTTGAGACGGCTTCACACACAGTGTTGCGGGGAACAGCAGTCCTTTCCCCCCGAGCGGCCAAGGGTCCCCTCTGCCCCCAGCCACCACATCAGGAAGGATTAGCTTCACTCCAGTGCCTGGAGAGCGCCGTCGACCCCTCACCTCGCTCTCAGCTCCTTCGCTGCCCTTTAGAGGTCGTTTGCCGAGTTTCCTCCCGCAGTTGTGCTGCCCCTCGATCTGCAGTGGTTGCGGTGCAAACAGACCAGCCAACGTCTGACAAATTTGGTGCTGGACCTGGGGGTTGATTTATTTTGGGGGAGGGCTTTTCTTATGTTGCTGCTTGAATATTGCTGTGAAAGCCCTGTGATGTTGTTCTTGCATAGTTTTGTAGCGGGAAAAGGGGTATTAGGTAGAGTTTTCTATTTTGGCTAAAAGGATGCTAAAAATTCTTACAAAGTTAATCATAGTGTCAAATATTACAATTTGGAAGAAAATAAAATCATAAGGGCTGAGATTCAATACACTATTGCCTGCTTTTTAGCATTCATTATTTTCCTAGCTCCATAACTTTGTCTCCCACTTTATGGAAATATTGTCTAGTTCATTTATCTAGCTATCTTAACACTATCAGCATACTATCTAGCCAGAGCAATAGCTTTAATTTCTCACACTTCCAAATTACAGATATGATGCAATACACTGACTTTGAAATTTTTTATCAGCTTTTTAAGTTAAACGTATTAGATATTTCAAAATAAAAAACATCAGAAAAAGACTTTAGCTTTACAGTATCATGACCCCGCTAGAGATTGGGAGCCTTTGCAGGTCAGTTTCCTGATGCAAGAAAAATACATATTCAATTTATTGTCTTGCCTTTTTTTTTTTTTTTCCTTAATCCTTTTTTTCTGCAGAGGTCATACACAAAAGGAGACATATAGTGTATCAAATTGAGCTTTGCTATGTGTTCAAGATATTGTCAAATATAATATTATCACTCAAAAGTTCAGTTTAAGGGAATTCTTCTACTACATGAGCATGTCTAAAGAAATGAATAAAGAAAACATGTTTTTAAAACTCAGAACAAGAAATCAAAACTTGAACTGCATAGTATGAACACAAACCGTACATGCTGATGATCTGAAAGAGGTAAAATTGTGATTTATTTTTTGGTTCCTTTTAAATGGATTTTTAATGAACTCTTTGCAACACAACAATGTTATTTAAATAGTGTGTGGCAATTTCCCATATCTGTATTGAGACCAACCATGGCCTATCAATACTTGGCATGAGTATGTCCTAAAATATCATTGTACTTTGCCCCGATATCATCATTTTAATGATAGTAGTTCTGTCATTTTAAAAGTACAACTGTTATGACTAACTGAACAGATTTTAAAATTATCCTCAGTCTATTATAGAGAAAGCATAGATAGGCTGAAGTCACAGATTCCCAAAGCTATATATAATTTTTAATTTTTCAGTAATGTAAGAAAAGGGAAGAACTTCAACAGACCTCCTTGAATCATTCGCACTTTTATATTTATTCTCCCTGTCTATAATACATGTTTATAAAGTTTCTTTCTATTAATAGTAGTAAGTAATACTGTTTTAGCAATCCCTAGGGTACCCCAGCTCAGGGATCAGACCTTTGCATGATACAAGGAAACAACAAAAAGAAACTTATATATTTATCTGTGGAACATTAGGTCATCATTAAGAAAAATGGAAACATTTCCATCACAAGACTTAAAATGAATTGCTAGGGCTGATGTTTCACCAGTTCAGGGAAACACTGACACATTTTTAAGTACTTGAGAAAACTACATACTAAAGTTAACAGAACTCAAAAGCAAGCTTAACTTGTTCGTGGTTAGATTTCACCAAAGCTTGCCTTACCCAGACTGACACTTTGAGGAGAAAATATTATTTCTGCTTCCAGAAAACCAGGTATAGCATGTGTATAATATATGGATTAATAGCAACCTAAGAAGAAACCAACATTGGTTTAAAATGGTAAAACACATAGACTACGTAGGAAACAAAAGAGATGGTGGTGTATGAGGAAGTTCAAAGAGCTTGAATCACACTGCCACAAGTTAGTAAGAAGATAGGCATTTCCGAACGAAACCTGGCCATTAGCGTGCAGCAGAGCTCCCGCTGCGGCAGGCAGGGAGCGGCACGGCGGCTGCAGGCACTGCCGAGGCTCGCGGGCGACGGGGCCGCGCGGCGCGCAGGCGGGCTGGCGGCTCCCCTCCCACGGCCACAGGCCCGCGCGGGCGCTCGCTGTCCTCGGCCAGACTAGGCTTATTTCTGCGCTTCAGGCTCAGGCTGCGGTGCAGCCCCTGGGGGGCTGCGGGCCCGGGAAAGGCGGAGAGCGGCGGCCCGTCCCGCCACGCACTCCCTGCCCGGGCCCGGGGCACCCACCACCTCCCACCCAGCGACCGGGCCGCGCAAACGGCTGGCCTCCGCTTCAGCCCCCTTTCCCTCCCGCTGCTAGTGCAAGACAGATTGCACTTCACTTCCAGCCTTCATTCATATGGGAAGTATGAGCACAAACAAAAAGTGTGGTTCAGAAAAGACGACTAGGTACTTAAAATAACCACAGAATTAAAAAGAAGGGAGCGACGACAAATGTGTCAAAATAATAGTAATTTACAACTCTTCCTAAGTGTTCGTAATTGCTATGAATCAGAGAGACATATTTTGACAGAAGAAAACCCAAAGTACTGTAACATAGGTAAAATTCTTATATCATCTTTGAGACTACCAATTTATACTAACTCAATTTGTTTAAGATTGCTCATAACCAGTAGCAGATCTCCGTGATTTAAATTCATGTCATACCATAGAAGAATATAGTAAAGAATTTACTGTTCAGAATACACAAAAACAGAATTCACAGTTCTTATCAAGGGAAGAATTAATTTCAGTGGATATTTGCCTGAATACGTAATGCAGATTTGGACTGCGAAACAACCTTTTCTGCGTTGGAGGATTATAGTCAGATGCTGCAGCTAATTAACTAGCAAACCAAGTTAAATAAAATAAGCCACTACTATTTCTTTAGACTTCTCCATTAGATTATGATCATTAACACTAGGCAAAGAAAAGAAACAAGCATTATGTTTGTTATCCAAACGTTATTTTGTCTACTAAGTTCAAAACGAAACCGAAATAGTATTTCTGTACAAAAGAGTTTTTCATCTCTTTGACCTCTGGAGTGGAACCACTGAGCATGAATTGAGCTTTTGGAAAGCAATAAAACTACTTTATTTATTTACTTTTTATCTATAGCTTTTCTAGGGCAGAGAAAGACCCAGGCAAAATACGGAGGGTTATGGACGACGAGTGACTCAGAGAACTGAACAGGACCCTTTGGCTCCTGAGACGCTGGAATTAACCGAAGACAAAAGGGAGCGAGGGTTGGAGGAGGCACATTTGAGTAAGACAGTGCCTTTTCTTCAAGGCTAAAGTAAATGTTCTTGTGAGAGGGGGAAACAAATATTTTCATTTTCAGTCCTCTCAATGGCAAGAGAAAGGCTTTCTTGTTTTTTGTGACTGTGCACACAAACACCAGTTTTATTCATGGAGCTATGCTAGATTCTTGTCTAGCTTCCATTAGGAGGGCACCTGAATGTCTCACAAGATGATCTATTTACCTTCACAATATTTTGGTGAAATAGGCACTCATGCTCATTTTACAGATGGAGAAGATAAGTTACAGACTCAGTGTGACACAAGAAATCCAAAGTGAAACACAAAATAGAGTCCGTATCCTAGATTCGGACCCTAATCACTGCAGAGCCACCCTCTCAAGTTGAATCATGCCACTAATTAAATACTACCACAACAAGAAGTGGATTAGATATGCAGTTTGGGGGTTATTGGGTTGTGCCTTTGTTTTTTAACACACCACATGTCTTATTAGACTTCAGAGTAGTTTGGTGGGGGATTTGCGACCAGAAGAGGAATGTACCGGTCTGCTGACAGAATGCTGGGGGTTACAGTATGCCTAATTTTCATGCTATAAAAAATGTACAACTTTGGTAATACACTCACAAAAATAAAACATTGACTGGAAAATAAATTCTTCCTAATATGTATATGTAAAGTGTACTCTTGTGCTTGAAAGCATGAGTGAAGACGGTCACCTAACAAGCTTGCAAACGTGCTCTGGTCAAGGAGTGCCCAGAAGGTTTAATCAAATGCTGGCAACATACTGAGCACATGCTTGCACCTCTGTGAAGTTTAAGGGAAGCCAAGAGACTAACTGAAGATCAGTTTTGTCCTACCACTTCTTAAAGGTTACAGAAGCAATTTTTAAATTTGATATCCACCTTCCTAAATTCTTAATTTAACAAAATCTGGGCAGAAGAAATAGATCTGTTTGAAAATACTAGAATAAAAAAGTCACTACCACAAAGAAAAAAAGTGTATAATCTAGGCAACAAACAAGTATACTAAACATGTCAAAAAGTATGAAGAGGCAACTGTGTATACAGCCTGCAAAAAATCTCAACGTACTATATATACATCTTCAGTATCTTGAGGAATCATATGACATAAAGTCACTGTAGCCAAATGAAAAAGAACAAATGTATAATTCATGAGGAATCGCTTTTTAACACACACTGGAGCTTCTGCTTGTCTAAAAATACAATTGTGAAACATAAGCAATAGAACTGTCTCTGAAACTGAAATCATGGTTTACTTTTCTAGTATTGTCCTCAGTTGTAAAACCTATGATTTGGAGCTCATCACTACATTTTGTACTATTATGTAGAGTGTTTTTCTCCTGTTGATTTATGTGTCTGCTGGAAGGCATAGCCTGCTTCTTACCTTTACTTTGCTCTATGTAAATGAATTAAAAAGGAGAACATTTACTAACAGGCTTAAAACATTGCTTTGAGTTATGATTTTTCTTGTATACTGCACATATTTGACTTGAGATCACAAAATTCAAGAAAATATATCTCACACAGTCAAATCTCCCCCCCAGTGCATACTATAAGACGACATTTAGGAATTAATGCAACATAAGAAGTTTCCGATCTGGCCACTGAGTTGTCCTTAGATCCCCTTTCCACCTTTCCCCCTCGTTTGTCTTTTCTGTTCAGCATAGACATGTTATATAAGTGAAGTACAACAAAGAAGAAAAGCTGTCTTTTTAAAGATTTCTGTAAAAATTAGAGCAATTAAGTGCTATATAACTGGAGAAGGCTGGATACCAGGACCAAAGAATATCAGCAGAGATATGGAAAAATACACACACACAGCCTGTTAAAGTAAAAATGTAACACTTGCAAGTACAATTATGAATTATCATACTTTTTTTTTTTAAACTATGATAAGCAGGTTGCTTTAAAAAAGAAAATCTCCACTGAGTAGAAAGCACCTTTTATAAGAGATTAGAGACAAGTATGTAGTTATAGTTAAATATTAGCGACTTCCATCTTTATGCTAATACACAGACTCCAAACCTGCTATAGCCCAATGGATACACAGTAGCTCAACCCCAGAACTGTCAGGCTATATTATTTTCAGTACAGCAATTATTTCAGTGACCTACTTTTTCAGTGACCAGTCTCCTACTCTAGGCAAGAATCAAAGCATAAAGCAGGAAGGTTTTTATTAACATTATCAAAGATTCCCTCTCTGTTTTAGGCTCTTTACAGTTTAGTCAACTGGAAAGAAACCTAGTGTGGACTTTGTTGGTGAAATTCTATTATAAGCCAAACCTGGTAACACAGTCAATGGTCTTTCCTGTAAGAAACATATCTTTATGGTGACTCCTCATCTAGCTTTTCCAGTGATTGAATGATAACGCAGGGGCCAGGGTGAGGAGAAGTGTACACAGCTTTGCTAGTTGAGGACCTTTAACATAGGAAGCCTCGTTGCCTGACAGTGCAGCTCATTACTTTCATTTTAAGATGTACCCTCACTTTGAGGAGGAAGACAGTTAACAGTGGTCTCATCATTTAGATTTCATGACCTTATTAATAAAGGTTTACACTGCAGTGTTATTCTCTGGTTCCTTCTTTGCTTCAAGGAGAAACAAAATGCATTGTTCATGCCATGTAGGTAGTAGCTTGTCCCCTCTTTGAGCAAGATCACCTGCACTCGGGATATACTTGGGAAGACAGTAGCAGAAAGGCTCTATTCTTTTGTATGATATAAGGGATGAGATTCAACTCTAGGGGACCTGCTTCATACCACCTGCTGGTGAGCATGATCCATTCATGGGAGTAGCTGTAGTATTCATTCCTTCAATCTCTTTTCAGGGTACGAAAATGAAGGAACAATCTTGTCCCTAATTAAATCTTTTGCATGCATAATCGATAGAAATGTTAGTTCTTTATTTATCTGTATATTTAGTAAGAAGCTTCAAAGCTGCCTGTAACCATTTCTCCATCAGAACTGTCACTACTTTTAAACCTGCCAAGGGCTATTTCTCTGAGCTCCATTGTCACTGACTCATCAAATCTGAAATGATGTCTCTGACCTTTGGATCAGTTGTCTTATTCTTTTCTAACACCAATGACAACTAGAGGAAAAATGTAGAAGAAACAGTCAGACAAAAACAGTGAAAGTAATGTGACAATGTCAAATCCATCCAGGAAGGCATCAGTTCTTAAAGATGTTGAATGCTCCCTATAAAATATGGATGCTCTCATCATTTGCTGCTTTTTTGCAATTCAGTCCTTAGTCTCTAAATATTTAGAATAAAAAAAATTTAAAGCACATAAATACCCACACTTTTCTCCAGTGACTTTCAGTGAACACAGAAGAATCAAAGTCCTTGCTTAAAGCTCAATTTTACATAAGGCTCAAATCTCGTATCATGCAGTGAGGAAGAAGCCAGGGAATTAAACCTCACTGGCTGCATCTCAGACCAGAGAGGCACCTTCAGTATGCGTCCAGCTACCATTGTATTCAGCGTACCGAGCTGACGCCACTCACAAAAACCAGGTTGTGAGGATGCCTCCCTGGGCAAACTGACTTCATCTCTCCATGTACATCAAGAGGATATATTCCTACTTTTGGATCAGTTAAAATGTCACAAAAATCATGCAAGTTGTATAACATAGGGCAATATATAATTACTTTCCCACAAAGACAAAAGTTTGAAACTAGAATGCATAATGCTAAACTGCTAAATCCTTATCTGAGGTACCGCAGCCTGAAATGCTGTGCTAAGCTTTAAATATGGTCAAAATGTATGCAAGTTATTGATCTGTATGATGAATATCATTTTGGTATCATGGTTCCCTTTATGAATCCTTTGAACTTTCCCAGGCAAATGGAAGACTTTACTTTCCCACATTTGATGGCTAATATTACACAGGAAGGAAGGCAGCTCTTGCATTTGCCCACAAATCAGTCCTTAATAATTCTTACTCCAATGTTTATCCTTCTGATCTTTGGTCTATTTGCAATGTTTGAGAAATGAGGCTAGCACCCCTCCTTTTTCTGTTCTGTTCTCACTGGTAGAGATCATCAGCATAACACAGTAAACATTTCAACAGAAAATAAAATGCAAAACTCAAGGGACAGCGCTACCCTGAACTGTCAATTACAATAAAACTTGAGCATGTAACAAATCTCAGCAAGATGAAAGCATTTTAACATACTGGCAAACTTCAGATGCTGGAAAAAAAATGTGACATTGTACATCGGTAACATGAGTGCATTGAGGGAGAAAGAGAGGACTGCCAGAAGAGGAAAGAATATCTGTTAGCCCTATGACTTCCTTAATAAATGACCTATTTCTAGTTTGAAGCTGAATTCCCCCAAAGAACTCCCATCCTTCCAGAATTTGCCAAATATTATTGACAATGTTAGAGAGAGAAATATCCTTTAAAATAAATAAATCAGGCATGTATATCACTTAATTGATCATTACTAAATTTAGAAAATGGATGTGAAGTTATGGAAACACTTTCACTGTATGTCTCAGAATATGTAATTCATGTATAGAAACAGAAGCAGTTCAGTAATGAATAATAAACTTGTGCTCCAAGCAAAACTGAGTACCAGTGCATTCACACAATGTGGGGTAAAATCCTACAAGATAATTACTTGCTCCAAACAAAAGCATTCGTTGCTCCCTATTCAAGACAGTCAAATTTGTCTTTTGAAGTTCCAAGTCTGTGCTAGCTTTGGAAACTGTTTTAATTCCCATTCCAGGCACAGGGTTCTTCCCTCTAAAATATTCTATGATTCTCACCAATCTGCTCATAGGCATTGAATAATATTTTACCTGATTAATTTCTTGCACTGATCTTCTAGTAAGGTAAATCTGAGTAGTTGTTTCTAACAGGAGCTTTATGGGAAGCTTTGATGGGAACAAAAATCTAATAACAACTCTCATTTTCAGAGCAGTAATCTATACAACTATAATATTTTCACCCCATACAGTACAAGAAGAGAGGAGTGTACACAGTTGTGTGTGCAGCCTAAACTAGTCTGTAGTTCAAGCAAATCATAAACCAAACTTGAGTATTCCAATTGACTTCATTTTTTCTCCATTTAAAACTTACCAATATGGAAATTGATTATCCTGCATATGTATCATCTCCAAATTCAAGGAGCGTATAGAAATTTGCAAGCCAAACTTGGAACCCATACATGACAATACCCTTTTGAAACTTTTAAGGAGTTCTGCACTTAAGTATAACACACTGAACCTTGCTATTTGTTGCACCAACTATAACCCTAAAGACTTCAGGGCAAATGACTGTCAGGCCAAAAAATTAACGTGGTATCATAAATACTATGCAATATCTCATGTTACTGAAAAAATAACAGCCAGCATGTGTTCTATATTCAAAGTGGATGTACAAATACTTAAGATATATTATTGAATACAGTTTACTCTTGCACAACTTTGGATTATTAAATATATATTTCAAAACATTATAATGCACAAGTCTATGGTTTCCATAAGCACCATGAACTCCTTCCTTACTCCCTTTTCTGACTTATCCTGTTGTTAGGCATGTCCATCTTGTCACAAAAAAACTATGCCATAAAAAATAATCGCAGCTGACCATCTCAGCAAAAAGAAAAGCCAAAGGTTTGGAGATTACGTTATACTTCCTTAGTAACATGCTTCATCTTAGGTGGAACTGTGGGTTATCATGTAGGCAGGCTGAGATTTTCAAAACTATATTAGGGATGTGTACACTGGTTTCTTGAGAACAGGGCATTCAAAACCCTTGAGGATTAAAAATGTTATTCACTCTGTGAAGAATTATATCTGGCAACCAATGTTTGCCCTAATAGCATTGCTAAACCCATTAAAGTTCTCAATCTTGTCAGCAACATTCTGTTCTCCAGGTGTAAGTAAAATTCCTACAGGAGCACTATTTTGTTCAAATCATTCAGAGAATTCCAATTTATTCAATTTAATCTTACTGAACTATGTAAATGAAATAACATCTACTTACCAAATTGGTTTGTTGGGATATGAATCACACATTTCATGTTCAAATATTTTCAGGTGAAACAGGTTTCCAGACATATACATTCATTCAAAGATTCTGTGGAGACAACGCATCAGCAACATCAATGTTTTTGCATGGTCTGTTGTTTAGGAACATTACGTGTGAACATTGTGAGTATTTTATTAACCCCGTGATAATTTTGAAAACCTTTCTTTTAAATACATGAATTTCAGGATATATTTTCATTTTCAGATAGAGTCAGTCTGTTAGGACCACAGTGTACTGAAGAATGTGCTTTAAAAAAAAAAAAAAAGAGAGAGAAGAATTTTCTATTCAGTTACAATAATCGCTTTCCAGCTACCACATTCATCAAACAACGAGCAATTCACAAGGGTAACATATGCAAGAGCTTGCTTGTATATATTCATATTGTCTTCTGCCTGAAAAGAGTTAAATAGAGCATATAAAGGGTGAATGCAGAGCATCTTGGGATACAAAACAACTAGAATGGGTTAATTAGTGAAAAACATGCATCAGAGGATAAGGCTCAACTGTAAATGTTTTTTAAACCTACTATATCTGCTGACAGTATTCAGGATTATGGATAGCATTAAAAAAAAAGTTAATTTTCAAATTGAGTTGAGTAGAACACATTAAGGAGTAAGAAACATTCATTTGTTGAATAGTAGTTCAGATGCATGCACATTAACATACATTAGTGAATACATTTCTTTGACATGCTCACATATAAGCATAATATGTAACTGACCTAGAAAACGGAGACATCATATAATCAGTGACAAAAATATTGAGACAGATAAGCCCAGAGAGCTTTGATCAAATATATTCTTCAGTGAATAAACAAAACATGCTATCCTGACAAAAAATATTCTTTGGAGTATTGGAAGTGAACTGTGAATTCCCCAAGCAGCGCCATCATAGGCAGCCTGCGGCGAGCTGGCTCTTAGCAGCAGACCGGGGAGGTGCTGAGCTCGCTAACGGTACCCCCTAACGCCAGCCTGATATGCAGGGGAATACTTTAATTCCTGTCTGATGTTGCCTACTGCAAGCTTTCTGAGTGAAGACTGTATATCCCTTTGGGTTTTGCCATCTTATATAAAGGTGACCTGACTGTTGTTTAACAAACAAGAAACACATTCTTAGGTTGGTAAAAGGTAAGTTTTTTGCAGAGAACTAATGACCTGCTTTCCCTCTGCTCAAGTGCTGCAGTGTGTCTTAGGATCTAAGGACTTTTTCCTTTATTTATCCAGAAAGCTCCTCCCCAGTGCTCTTGCTGCTAAATTTGTCTGCTCTGTTCTTCCCACCATATTGGTGGGATTTGTAGGTGGGCTGAAATGAATACTAATATGCCATTGATATTTAATTCAAAATGCTATAGGGTCTGTGAGTTTTTTCTTATGCCTCTTTGCTCGTGTGTTGAGGAAAGACACATCAGAATATTTCTTCAGAAAGAACAAATCTCTTCAAAGGTCTGGAGTTGAAGACAAGAGACTCATGAGAACCTGAAATACATTAATTCAAGACAATAGTAGTCATCTGGATAAAACAATCTTCTGGAATTAAGAAAATCTGTAATCATAATAGTGTTTCTTAAAGTCTTCAGAAAATAATGTATCATGACATAGCTGTGTAGCTATCCATGACCTGTGATCACACTGTTAAATTTCTCTTCTGTATGATATGCTCATAAGGAACCTTAAAAAGTAGAGAAGTGCAGTGCTGAAAAAACACTAACTTGTGAACAGAGTTGTAAAGTTTGCTCAAGTTAATAAAAGAATTAGTGAAGTTTTCAGTATTTAAGAAATATCTGTGGTATTTAACAGTTACATTAGTGTTAGTATTAACTCCTTTTTTAATGTATGTATTTTTAAAGTAACACCACATAACAATTCCAAACACGTAGACAAAGCCTCTTTTTATATGGATGTTCTCAATTTGTGGTAGGCAATTGACATTTTAAATATGGGTTGGAAGAGGATATACATCAGGGTATGCAGATAGAAATGTTAAAATACATATTTTATTTTGACAAGTAAAAGCTCTATCAGAAGGTCTTTGATTCACAAAGCTGGAATGCATTCATATTTTTTGAAACATGATCCTCTATCATATTCACTTCTTAGACAGGTCAATGTCTTAAATACAAACAAATGCACATCAGACAGACTCCTAGCCTGATATGCTTGAGGGGCCACAGGCATAATAAGAAAAAAGCTATTATTAAGCAGATTTAGAATGAAAGGGAATGATCAGGCTTTTTTTGATTTTTTTGTCTGGAAAATGAACTCTGGTTTTACTGTGTCTAATACATGAGATATCTAATAATAAACACACTCAGATGAATACTTTTCCATTCAAAGGTGCTGTGTAAATATTGGCCTTGAGCCAGATAAAACTGAACAGTGATATCCCAAACAAATACAGACCAGTGCATCCCAAATAAATTCATCTGACAAATACTGTGATCTATACTAAAATAACTCCATCAGAAAAAACAGATTGCAGCTGATGCTCAATAGAGGCTTTTTGAAAAGAAGTATTAAATCAGCGCATCTTCTGGAAACGCCACACTGTTTTACAAGAATATCAGCAAACACGCACCCAAATCACCAGCAGATAAACTACTAAAAGTTATCCCTTCTTCTATTCAGTGTCCTTCTGGAGTCAGCCATGAAGTCAAGTAAAAACATCAAGTAGACTCTCCAAAATGAGCCAGAGCAATGAAGGGACACTCCCACTTCTTGTTTAGAAGAGGAAGCTGAGCTTTGCCACACTGATGCCTCATTTGTTTTAAGCCAAAACTAAAGCCAGTTTTTCATCAGCAGCATCTTTTCAAGCCACAAACTGAATGAAAAGGCCATAGATAGCCCTGGTGTAAGCAAGGACAATTCAATCAATGTTAAAGCACGTTTCTCTTATAGGTCTCTGCAGGATCAGAGCCAACAACCTGTTTTTTACCTCAAAATATAAAGACTGAAGTTTCAGTTAAGCTTCTGTAAAGGATCCATTTGGGTTGATAAAATACCAGAAGGTGTAGAAATGAAATCAGACAAAACATGAGCCGGTACACAGAGAGGTTCATCTGGTTTTATCTCCACCTGAACAAGGAGTGAAAGCACGTGGCTATGGGCCTGGCCAAGACCAAGCCACCCCTTGCCAGAGCGATGAGAGCTGTTTGTCAGAGCTGGCGTTTTCTGGAGGCCTGTCATCCCCAGAGCTGTCGCTCGGCTGGAAAACACCAGCTGTCACACTGACTTGATGACCATATAGTCATATCCTCAAAAACAGGCAGGCAGAGAAACAGGAGGACACAAACTGCACAGTGAATACAGAGAGGCTTCACTCCTGGGATCTGGGATGTGCCAGGACATTATTCCTGCAGCCCCTGGAGGAAGGATAATTTTCCATGTGCTTTCAGCAGGATCGCAGCCTGCCAAAGCCTCTTAAGACCCTGGAGCTAGGTCCTGTGCCTACAAGGATGTGCCTCCATGTTATTTCTTTGGCTGCTCTTATACCAAATACAGTAGAATAATACAGTGGAATCTGAAAAATACTCTGGAGGCATATATGACAAAATCACTGATCTTATTTTGCCATGCAGCTACATATGAGTCGAGGTGTCCCACACCTGTATAGTAAAACTCCTTACAACACTGCAGCACCTGTGGTTATGGGAATGATCCAACTGCACGTATTCAACATGACTTGGCCACATGGTCATAGTGAGGACACTGTCAAAGAGCCTGGAAGTACTGACATACATTTCTAAGTAGATGCTCTTAGGACATGAAGAAACCTGACCTTCTGAGTGAGTAGTTTTTCTGTTTTGCTATCTATTGCTCCATTGTAGTCATCTCTATTTTTAGGATATGTTTCCCCACTTCCTTGCTCCACTAAAACTTTCTTAGGCTGTTAGCCTGATCCTCATCAAATAGCTATCCTGCTGTGATGGAAGCAACTTCTTCTTCTCCGCCTTTGGTAACTGAGCCTACAAAGCGGCCGTTGACATTGCAAAGACACACAAGAACAGGACCTCTGCAATAGGTTGTGGAAGTTTCTTACATTTCCTTGTAGCTCAGAGAGGCCCCAAACAGACCTGTTCAGATAGGTCACAACTTCTTTAGGAGTTAATTAAGACTTTCTGGAATGGCTAAAAACTTTAACACATCATCAAAGCCATAGCCTTATCTTACGTGTGGCTAGAGACTTCCTTCAAGTGTCTGCCCTTTATTAAAACTCCAAATGAAGGAACAAAACAAAGTAGTCTACATAAATTGTCTACTAGAAACACTGCAATTAAAAATATGACCAGGAATAACCCTGTGTTTGAAAAATAACTGTGAAGTTTGGCTTATTAAAATCAAATGTCTTAGCCACAACCACATGATCATCATTATTTAAGAGTCTGGATTTTCATCATAAAATATCCATTCCATATTAATTTCTTTCCACATTAAAAACAATTAATTTGCTGCAAGCAACATTCAGCAAGTCTCTGAATAAAATAAAATGCAAGAATCAATAAAATGTTATGAAAAAATAAGAGAAAAAAAGAAAAAGAAGATATTAGCAGACACACGGCCATTCTAGAGTTTAGACTTTTTTTTGTAGATAATTAATATCCTCACATTATGTAACTGAAACATCATGTGTCCTGCCACATGTTGCTCCTTAACCAGTCACTGTATATAGACTATGCTTGCAGGACAGAAAAATTCTTGGAAAATGGATTTTATAGTGAGATGCAAATGACACGCATTTTAAGCGAAGAAGGATATATAGGATGGGGGAATTAGCAATGGTTACTTTAATTAAAACCATGGCCATATGATGTGTTTACATTGCACAAGAGAATTATAAAACAGATATTTAGATAAATGTTTGTGTTCTCAGTTTTTATACTTTGTCAGATTGCACATAAACTGTATTTCTAATAAAACACATCATAAAGCCTTGCAACCACTATGACAAACACAGCCTTGCAAGTGGCTGAGTAATCCCATCACTCTCTCTCAATTCAACTTCTCCATTAATCGTGGCGCAGTCTGATAAACGAGCAGAGCAAAGAGAGTCAAACATTTCAGTTCAGCTTATTATAAACAAAAATAAGATCCCAATTAGAAAACAACAAAAAAATTAAGTCCCAGGATTGCATTCCTGTAATTATCATGTCTGAAAAACAAAAGGACTAATTTTTTTGTTTCATTTCATAACTCTTTCCACTAATTACTTTTTGATTTCATCACAGGACAGAAATATGGACCCTTGTCTTAGTCTCAAAACAAATACCCTGCCAACATAATAGGACTTGAACGTGCATGCTCATGAAGAGGACTGATAGGCATCTCCTGTACTGCCGCATGCCTAGAGCATGTAACTACCATTAGCAACTGTGGGATATACGCATAAAATTCCAAGTGGGAAAACACATTGCGGCCTGTGTTTCTGTCTTTGATATTCCACACAATACACTCTGCTTGCTAAATGTGGTTGATTAGTGATAAACTAACTTTCAGAAAGCTCTTCTACGTTCACCATATGAATACATATTAAATTAAATAAGCAGATGTCAATGATCACATTTTAACTCGGGGAGTAAAGGAGTTGGATGGTAAATTGACTATAGAAAATCAGTTTTCTATCCTCTCTCCAGGAAATTATTTGGTTGTCTAGACATGCTCTGTCAAAATACCAAATACCACTATCTAACTGTGGATGAACTTTTCCCCAAGAAATCCCCTCTGAAATGATGCTCAAAACCACCTTTCTAGTGATAACTGACCAGCTGGCAAACTCAGTATTGACCTGAAATAACTGACCACAAAGCAAAGCTCACTAAAGTAGATGTGAAAGACAGAGAAGGCACAAGGAGGAAAAATGGAAAGTAGCAAACCATGTTTCATACACACATAGAAGAAGCAGCAAATGAGACAACGTAATCCTGCAGTCATATGATGCTTAGAGAGAGCCGCTTCTATCATATAACCTGAGAAGCGAGGCCCTGGATTTGCTTGCAGCTTACACTGTTGTAAAGGAAGAAAAGAACAGTTAAACACACTTGGCAAGTTTTGAAGGATCTGAGTATGTCCTGAGGGTTTCTAATTTTGCCTAGTAATTTTATAATAAACTGTAGAGAGCCTTTTATCTGTGCTTTGTGTTCAGTGAAGTCACATCAAAGGAAAGAACAGATCATTCGCATCCATTTGGAAGCAACTCATCATACACTTGGGCAAAAGATACTACAGCACTGCTAAACCCCCAGCCCCCTGTCATTAAGAGGAAAGGCTGTACACACTTAAAATCAAGCTTCAGGAAATTCCCAAGCAGCCCATGCTTCCCTTGTTCACCTCTCTAATTACTCAATGCCAGTAATCTCTCAGACGCCCTAGAACACTCGCCACGTGGCCCCGCTCCTGCTTCGGGGCTCCCGTGTGCCGGACCCAGCAGGGCCCGCGAGAGCAGCAAGTGTTCAGTACCCTGTGTTACTGCAAAGTCTTTACATTAAAGCAATGAGATACGACTGACAGACAGACACCTTCGAGAAGCTGACTGATCGTCTTTGTACTGTGTCTGTGCTCATGCTGGGGCCACTAAGCTCAAAGTCTTCCACGATTGCACAACTGAATCCATGTAAGACAGAGGATGAAAGTTTGGGGAGAAATCTCTCTTTGGAAGAAGCTCAACAACAAGAAAGGAAGAAAGTTGATGCAAAGCCATTTTCCATATTCTAATAAAGTCCTTTGTCAGTGCAAGGAAAAAGATGACTCCTTTTCACAAAAGAGTGTTTCTTTGTCTAAATTAGCACTGATTTTAGAGCCTCCATGGAGGCAGTGGAACAAGCTGGGCTTTTATAACCAGTGGAGATCTGCAAATCTTAAATGCTACTCTTGGTATAGAAGATTTGACTCCACATATAGATGCAACTTAAATATCTTATCAAATTAAATGTCAAACCGGGCTAGCTCATCAAAAAGCATGCCATTCGGTGAGCCAAAATCCAAACTTCAGTTAAAGACACAAAGTTTCTAATTATCTTAGTGCTGAAGATAACATTCAAAGTTTGAATAATATATAAATCAGTGCCAAGATGGGTGTCCTCATCAGCAGATAGTAGAAGCAGTAGTTCTGAGAGGAATAAATTGTATCCATTCACCAGAGGGAAGAGTTAAGTTCAAATCTGTTTGAACAACTCAAATATTGATGCTAAAGACAGAAAAGAAAGTTAGAAACGTTGCTGTTGACAAGAATTGCATGTATTTTTGATGTTATCATTTTCTCATGTACTGAAAAGAATTTGGGAAAATACCAACACCTTTTCTATTTTCAATCCAATCCTGGGATAAAATACAGAGATACACATTCAGTACTTGAGGACTGAGGTCAAATAGACCATTCTGGGGGAACAGCTGAGGTAACAGAACAAAGATGTTTATACCAGTAAACATGTAACCAGTTCAAAGCCAACTCCAATACAGTCCAGAGAGTCATATATATGATGCAGGCATTGGACACAAAAATTGCTGTTTTCTAGTAAAGAGAGTGAAGGGAGATCACATACTGCTTGTCCATCCATGATAGAAGCTCACTGTCATAGCTACTGAATTCATTTGTAACAAAGACACAAACTGAGAAATACAGAGATAATTCTGACAAATGTGAACTATAGCTATATCCTCTGGCTCAAAAAAGTCTCATGAGAAAGCTAAAAGTAAAGAAACCATGATGTCCTTATCTCAAGCTGTTTCATCCTCTACCCGGAATCCATGCTACAAGCACCAGTTTAGGAGTGAAGCTACCTACCTATGTTTGCCATGGTTTCATCCTCAAAGTATTGAGGAAGTTTAGTCTTTGGCAGCATAGATTTAATAGACTGGATGCATTTAAAATTTCAAATTATATCTTTTTCAGAGTTATACTTATCTACAGCCCTAAATAAATACACATGCATGCACAGAGTATACAAATTCAGAATACACAAATATTCCCCAATATATTTGACTTGTTAATAAAAATAGCCTCAAAAAATAAAGGGCTATGGAACATTTTAAAATTATTTCATCTCATATAAAAATATATTAACTTCTGTAGGCCTAAATGGTACTTAAATTTGCTATAACAGAAAAAGCCATTAAAGAAAAATATTTTCACCTTTTTTTCCCATTTTTAGAAAGAGTTTTCTGTCTAAAGTGAATTCTGACTTTTCTTTGTTATTCATACTGAAGACAAAGTTTAAGAAGTCAGGATTTTAAAATTTTGCGCAGAAAGGAAATTTTGACACATTATATTTTAATATTATATTACTGAAATAAAACTTTTAGCAACAATAGAAGTTATATTTTAAATATGAATACAATACAAGTAAAAATGAAATGATGACATCAAAATGAAATAAGAATATTGACTAAATTTTAAAATGCATCTTCTAAGTGAAAACAACTCCATCAAAATTGATTTATTCCTCCCTACCAGATAATTGTGATGTTCTTCTATTTTTCTGCATAATTTTTTTACATTTTACGTCTTCCAATGATTAAAGGAATTATTGATTTAGAGACCACAGTGGGCCATTATCTCTATCTACTTTTTTTCCCCCATAGGTTAATCCATAAACAGTTTCCTTGTATCATGAGTGTTACAACTAATATCCTTTCATAAGCTATAGTAGATCTTTTAGAAGGATTTACAATTTTGAGTTAAAGACTTCCATGGACAGAGAAAATTCCCTACATCTTTAAGTAAAATCACTCTATTTAAATAGTATAATAATGAAGTAAGGGCAATTTCTGATGTAGGAACACACATCAGTATTATACAAGCAACCTACAGAATAAAAGTTATAACTGTTTTGATTTAGGTATAAAATATGTAGCCTTATAATTAAGAAAGTCTCAATAAGTATTACACTAGATGATTGTTTTTATAGATATATATATATATAAACAAACCAGTAACTATTACTCTAGTCAACTATTATATCACTGCAATTATCTCTTTTGAATACTAAAATATAAATTAGAGAGGTTTTGAAAATGAAGACTAGAGCAAACCACGACCAGAAGCACTTGTTGAATATTTCAAAAAGTTTCAGAAAACAGTAGGACATTTCCCCTAAATGCCAAAAAAAAAAATGCACAACTACATATACCCAGAAAGCAAGGCCTGTAATCTTTAAAAACAAGTGCAGCAATAAAAAGAGCTCTTCTAAAATAGCAACAGCCTTAACTGTGAGGTTTTTTTGGCACTGAGCACATGAGAGCAAACGACACTGCAGCCACGTTAGCAGCGTTAAGTTTTCACAGAGCTGAAATGCAGCCGCGAGCGGTGCTGAGAAGCAGTGCCCGCGCCAGCGCCCGCCCGGGCAGAGCGCGCCCTTGGTGGCACTTGCTCGGCGCTGACAAGGGCCAATTCTTCACGCCGTTGGCTGCGCACCAAACCGCCACTATGCAAACTTGTCAGAACAAGCTAGGAGAAAACTAGCTAGGAGTACTCGAGTGATCCGTGCGCAGAGACAACTGAACTGGAAGTGAAGCGACGTACCCGAACGAGCCGTTGCGGGGCAGCTTTAATCGTCTCAGACAATCCCTCAGTCTTGTTCGCAGCAGCGATACTGTTTACTGAAGGTCTTATTTGATGGCTGCTTCAAGGCATAGAGCTTGCATGCCACTGATCTTTAACAAACAGTATGGTGGGTAACGTGATGACAGGTACTTCAGGTATGGAAATACTAATTTCCAAAGTGTACAAACTTGTTTGAATTTAGCTTGATTTTAAAAGCAGTAACCTGTGATTTTAAGTAGCTATCCCACACAGCAATCCCTGTGCAACACGTGATGTTCAGGAGCGGTTACAGACGAAGCTTTGCTGTACAAAAACCGGACCATTATGAGCTGCACCTGTTTCTACGAGCCAGACAAACTCGCAGTGTAATTCCTATGTTGCACTAATAATTACCCAGTTAGTATTTAACTGTTCTTATCCAACAGTTGGTATAAACTAGGGCACATACATCCCTTGAGATTTGAGCCAGCAACAACCCAAGCATGCGTGGAACTGAATGCATACTTGTTGTCGCAGTGGGGTGCCAAACAAATTTTGAACGTAAGAGAGAAAGGTATGTTCAGATAATCAGGATCTACTGGTGTGCCTCTGAACTCTTGGCCAGAAGATGCTGTCAGGAAAGTGATTTTCGCATGAAAAAGAGTAAACTAAAGGTGGAGATTTGTATTCAAGTGACACAGAAAGAAGGAAAGGTGGGAAACTTTGTTTCTTTTGATGCTGTGAAACTAGATTAGAATTTAAGATTTAGAAAGAAAGCATAATGATGCATACACATAACCAGCCAACAGTACCACCCCAGATAAGAAAAATTAGTGGCAATGAATGTATTTCAAACCCAGCAATACTGACAGAATACCCAGCAGAAAGGGACAATCTAGTTTTAAAATTAACAGACTCCCTCGTCTCATGCTTACTGTACAGAATAATCAAATGAGGTGGACTGTGGTTCTAGTTCTAGTATTTACAGTGGATTTGATGGAATAGTGGTAATACGTGCCTGGATGGCAAAGAGAATTACACCGCTTTCCTCCCAGGTTCTGCAATCCCCAAGAAGTAACATAAGGAAGTAAAAGGTATCAGCTGAAAACTATACAGAGAGCTGATTAACATTTATTTTGGATATCACAGCAAGTTTGCCACCCCTGCTATTCTCTTTAAAGGGTTGTAGTGATATCTGTAGGGGGGGACAAGCAGAAAATATATGCAGAGTGGTGTAGTTCAGGTGCTTGGAGAAAAGTATATCTAAAGAAAAGCTTTTATTTTTGTTCGTGTATCTAAAGAAAAGGTTTTATTTTTGTTTGTACTCAGAAACTGAAAAAGTAAGTAATTATTTAAAGCATATTTGAGATGGAAAAAGGAGGTCAAGGACTACATTAGTAATATTTCTACCGAATTTGTAAACACAGACACTTCTTTGAAACTATTAGAAATTTAGCTATGCTATAGATCTAAAGACTTTTTCATACCTGTAACCTTTTGCTTATTTGTACAAATGTATTCACATTTCCTGTGATGGTGTCAGACCGCACTAACCCTTTGAGGGAACTGAAAGTTTTCAGTAACTCACAGATATATCTCTTATGAATAGCTCTCTCATATCTTTGGGGAACAGCTTTCCAACAAGGGAGCTCTGAAAGGCACAGTCAAAAATACTGACCAAAGTAGTTATGCTCCTTATGGTATTTTCTGTCCTTTATTCGCTTCAGTAAAAATAAGGGGGGTCTAATACAATACAATATTTTTCTGACATTGATTCATTACCAGCAATCACCTTTCAGCAGGTATTAGTTTAATTAGTTTTATATTAGAGGTATGTATTTAACTCCAGTTTATATTTATCTGAATACTACACGTAATAATTTCTACTGTCTGGGCACTCTCATACAACTGGATCAAATAATAGCTTTCAATGCATCAGCACTTCCATACTGATAAGCACTTCATGCTTATTCTTGTGCTTGGAAAAAAGAGTAGAAATGTCACTTGACCATCTGAAATGTTGCATCAGTATGCTTCTGTAAACAAAGGTATAATTTACAGCCAAAATGGGCAAAGGCTCCTGCAGAGAAGGGTGAAATAATCAGATCTTCAACAAAGTTCATTCCAGGTTTGGCTTTACTACCCCAGCCTTACGCGACACCACCAGACACTTTGGTAAAGATCTGTTGGGTTTCTTAAGCTTTTGAGGAAAATTCTCATTTTAGATATGAAGGTGTACTTTCTATGCATGGTATTTCTAGGTAGATTGGGGACATAACTGCGGGGGGAACAGTATGATTACGCAAGAACATACTTTTCTCATTATAGCTATTTTCAAGGCATTGTAGAGGAATTATTATATTTTTAAGGGTAAATAATACACTTCACATGTAGAATTCTACATTCATGGGTGAGGTATAATTGCTTTACAGAGATCTGATTGCAATAATACAAGCTGAGATTTAATATCAATTTTTTTTTTTTAACTCCCGTCTTATGTTTCATGCCAATTTCCTTTTGTGATTCTAATTTGCTCTTATTGTGGGAATGGAGTAACTGACAGTTTATTCATGAATTAGGTCCTGTATACTGTTTGCGACAGCTGTAGACTTGAATCATCCCCTGCATGAGCAAAACACAAATTTCCTAGACATGCATCGAACTGCTTTCAACCTAAATGCAAGTGAGATGACTGTTAAAACTATAGCCCTCAAGCCTTCGGCAAACGTAAAGACTGTCATGTGAAATTCAATGTGCATCTTAATGCATGGTGTTCCATTGAGCTACTGTACTTCGTTCAGAACTAAATTTAGGTATCAGAAATAAAAATTATAATCGCAAAGCCTTAAGAAGAAAAAACAGGTCACACGAATGGGGCAATCTTTTCTTAATGTAGTGGTAGTGAAGAGCCTTTCCATATAAAGAAAAATTTTTTTCCCCATAATCTGTGACAAAATTTATTCCTGATGTTATTCAGCTGATCTCACTAGTGTTGCTGCTCCTATAGTCTTAACTGACTTTACCACCTTTGGAAAAAAAAAAAGATGCCACAGTTCAAATGTGAAGTGAATAAGCTTAGACAGGAAAGAAAAAGAAAAGCAGGTACCTGATTTTGGTCATAGTGGACAAAAATCTCAGTGATCAAAAAGACTAGAGTAAGGCAGATTGGAAAAGCAGGCATGCACAAAAAACCTTAGTCTGCCTACTGAAGAAAGGCTGCAGGTTTCCAGAACATCAGTCAAACCTGAAATGCAATATGCAAAGTTGAGACACTGTATAAACTTCTGTTGTTTTGTGGCCACATTACAGTGCACAAAAACTTTGTAAAAGTTCACGGAGGCTGAAAAAGTATCAGCACTTTTATGTCAAAGCTTCCCCATCTCTTCCAGTAAAGTGACAGAAGTTATGTCCTTTAATACCATTCCCAGCAAGCAGACAGACATTTTCTTTTTTTTTTTTATCAACCATTACTCTTCATTACCAGGCTGAACTACGTGGTACTTACTTTTCTGATGTCCTCAGCTCGCAAAGTTCCAGTTCATTTGCTCAAAACCACTACAATTTAGGATCTAGATGCAATGAATTAGATACCCAAAGCTTGTGGGGCAAAAATTATTAAGTACCTTAGGAAATTTTAAAGTGTGTTTCAGGATTATTTGGCATTTAGGTACTTGAAAAATGTTTAAGACACATAAATGTGTACTATTATTTACACTATACCCATAGTTATCAAATGTATTAATAATTCTGCAGAATTATTTTCAGCCTAGTACATTAAAGAGACATGGGGACACCTGGCAGTATAGCAAAGAAAACAAGGATAGTAACATATGGAGGAGGGAAAGTGGGGGGAAACAGGAGACAAGGGAATATGGAATTGAGTGATATGGGACATAAATCTACAGTATTTATAGGATCCATAAAACCAGACTCCATTAATTCTGCTGCTCAAAGACAAACTTGTTTGGATAAGGCAAATTCTGGATGGCATAGCTTCAGTAAGGCAACATGTAGAAATCCTATAAAAATGCACCAAACGAAATCTATGCTAGCCTTAACTGTGCTCTGAAGCTATTTCCATCATAGCTCAAGAAACACTATCTTTAGAATGAGAAAGCAGTTGCAACCTACTGCACAACTTGAACTGGGAGATGCTTGAGTCAAATGCCTTTCAAACCTTAGCATTTGGCCTTTCTTTCTAGAGTGGGTAAGCCAAAAAACAAGATGGAGAGAGCTTCTTACACTGGGCAAGTCTGGATTTGGAGCTCACCTTTTGGTCTTGGGCTTACGTAGTTTGTGAGCTGGTGTGGAGAGGACATGATATTATTTAAGACAAGTATCACAGAATGGTACTACTGTTCTTTTCATTACCATTACTGAAAGGCTAATTGTTTGAGATAGTGATTAAAAAAAAATTCCCTTCTGAATGTAAAACCATTGAGTTATATAACAATTCACATGGTAGCAGAGAGGATTGAAAGCTTGGAAACAGCAACACTGAAATACAGACCTGGACTGATTTGACTAAAAGAGTAATTCCGTTATCTGGCAACTGCACCATCCTCTGTCAGACAGCACGTTAGAAATGTTTCCCCTTCACACTTTTACAAGATGCTGCATCCACTTTTAGACCTGAGGAACATTTCTAGTAGGTTAATCTGATTCAAGGTTTTGAAGCTGCCAAATTCATGTTCAATTTCTGAGAATAAACATGCAAACTCCTGTCTCAGTCTTTTGCTTAAAAATACACCAGTGCCATGGTTTATATAAGGCTGGGATTAAAATAGCTGAATAAAACACCAACACATCCATCAGAAACTGAAATTAAGCCTCTTTAACATCTTAAGCAGAAAGGAAGTGGGTCATTCAATTATCTATGTTTAAAATTATACATTTAACTTATTTTAGCTTATATCAAATTCCTTAAATCATTCATGGGAATTCACAGATCTAAGCAACTAGAGAAAGACATTAATCAAACATACATCAATTAATAAACAGATTTTGATTTAATTATCAAAGGTGCATCAAATCTTTTTAAGGGCAAGTTCAAATTACTTGAGTTTTGAGGAGCAAGGGTTAAAACACAACGTGGTTTGGTCTTGGCTCAGTCTTATGTAGGTAATGATGAAAACAGAAGAATGGGCTCAATGAAGAGAACTAAGTTGGGCAACTCCATTGCATGCTAGCTACCATGTGTTATGGTGCAACAGAGAATGAGAGATTAAAAGCATCAGGTTTAAGAAGCTGCTCAAGTTCAGTTTTAATTCTACAAAGGTATGGTTTATAAAGGCCTAAAATAGAACCTTACCTCGTGTTTCCTTAAACCTCAGAGTAGCTCAGAAAGACCAAAGCCAGGCTAATAGATACCAGTCTCAGTGAAGTACAGTATCAATTAAAACAAGTCAACACTATTAAAATATGTATGACTAATAAGCATCTCAATAACTGATCTGATCAATCATTATTTGTTTGGAAATGGGCTGCAGAAACACAAACTGAGAGGCAACAAGATGACTCTACATGGGGTAAAAATATTTTTGTTTATATACAAATATCTTTACTGTACAAATATCTTTACTGTATCTGTTCAAGATCTTGATTCAAGATCAAGTGCATATAGAAACTGGCCTTGCATAAGTTTAATTTGAATTAGTCATTAGTGGTTTAGCCTTCCCAACAAGGTAGTAATGTAAGGGACCAAATCTGTCTTAGGACTGCCTGACACACTTATGTCAAGGGACTGAATAGGATAGGGTTGGAAGCTGGAGCTAGATATTTAAGCCTATTATATGAGACCCCAGCCACACAGTTTATCATGATACCCTGCGAGGGTGGTGACAAGATGGTTCAAAAGGAGATTTGACTGCTGTTTGTATTTAGCCTTGCCTCAGTGATGCCGTTGATGGCCTGCAGGATCCAGCACTATTCTTTCCATTGCCTGCTCTTCCTCTGCTGACACATTAGCTAGCCCCTAGTGTATTTTCCTGAGGCACCATAGCTACTAGCTAGAAATAGAAACAGGATGCTTTGACTGATATGAAAATCTCTCTGATACTTGTGTGACGCTTGGCTCAACCACATGCACGTTGCCAGATCGCCCTGGAGGGAATTTCCCCCCAGGTCAGCCTGGCAGAAACGCTCACGCCGCTGGTCTCCCTTGCTAGCACGGATCTCGGTTTGTAGCTGAGGCTCACCTGGAAATCTCACTTAGCAACTTCTCTGCTATTGTGATGCCCTGGGATATCAATATTGCCTCTGAGATCTCCTGCCAGCCTCCTGAGGCATGTTGTAATTGTGACCATGTATCTTTTATCATAGGTTTAAGCTTGTTACTAGGTATTAGAAGTGCTCTGCAGCCTCTGGGAGGATGAACAGCAGATGTCCCACGGACCCATCTGGATTAACTGCTTGTTACACACCTCTCAGTATGACAACCCAGTTGGTCCTTTCCATGCCTGGGTTCCTAACCCGTACTTCATGAACCAACCCTAGTTACCAGATCTGAAAACAGCTAACAGAAAACAAAACCTTCTCGGGATTTTTGGCTGTTTTTTTTTCTCTCCTTATCTGGCAATACCTTGTACAGGTCCACTTTTTTTTTTTGAGTGAAGAAGTCACAAGCAAAATCAAACAACAAAAAAACCCTCAAACGACTCATTCAATTTAAACAGATGGCTTTAAAACAATGTAAAACAAGGTTTTTATTAAAAAAACAAGGACTAGATTTTGTAACATTACCTATATATCTTATAGCAATACAGAAACTGAAGATGGAATTCCGTCAAATAAATTATTTGTTCTCTGGCAAGGCAGTTCCCTTTAATGTAAGTTTTAAATAGTTGAAAAGTTAGAAATTTTCTAAAGTTCAAATGTTTAAAGTAAGAAAGGTTTTTAACACTTGTAAATGGATTACAGAAATCAAGCTTTCTCTGGCTTCTCAAGAAGATAAACCGAAAGGATATATCACTATTCTAGTCTCCCTGTTTATGTCTCTGTTTTCTTTTGCTAAAATAGTCTTTACTTAGAGTAATTAGGATTAATTTTTGCTGTTTTTTACATAAGAATATAAGTGAAATACTAGTATGGGATAGATTTACACTGCGTTCTGAAAGCAGGGGTAGTTTGGACATGTAACCTTATTACAGGAGATGAAAAACAAAACAAAACAAAACAAAACCCAACCTAGATCGCAAACTTTCCTCTTTGTGATAGACACACACATTCAGCAGTAGACCAGAGGTGCAGTTTCCTGTTTTTACTTCTCAGAGGTTGATAAACATATTTATAAGGTTAGTCACCTTCTGTCTTTGAGGATTTTCAAGTTGTGTCGCTATACCAGCAAAAAATTTCAGCCTGTACATTTCAACATTCGGTCATAAGAAATCATCCCGACCTGATATTTCTTTGCTAATCACACACATATCCATGACTTTTGCTCCATCTATGTAACACATGCATTTCTATATTGCAAAGATCATTTGCTTAATAAAATTCAAATATCTATTCAGTGAATAAGAAAACTATATAACCACATACCATGCAATATAGTGGCCAAAAGAATTCAATTTGTGTAGCACCATTACAAAAGATTAAATCACAGTTTTGCTAGTGGTCTGTGAAATTTTATATATAAAATGTTTCTGAAAAGTTACTGAGCTGTAGACTTTGAAATTGTGCTGTAAAGGACCCATTTCTCTTGTTAAGAATTAACAGTCTAAGAATAAAGCCTAAATCACTTTTATTTGGCAAATATCACTTATGGGGTGTGTTCTTAGATAGAAAAAATTAATCCCCATACATATACTACCGATAAGCAATGTACACTTTATGTACTATTCTTTCAATAGAGGCAATGTTTGCTGCACATAAGTGCAGGCTGCATAAAGATTTTAATTTCAGATGCTGAAAAGTTTCAGCAAATAACATCCTCAAGGCTCATATTCATTTATGTTAGAGAAAATATTTCAGAATTTTGAGGACAAAGGGAAAAAGATTATTCCATCCCTTAAAAACTTTGAAGCCTTACAGTATTTTAACATTTCAATATCTAGTGGATGAGAAATCCTGAGCAATGTGTAAGAGTCAGCTTCTACCTCATCTTTACATCAGTGCAGAGCTAAAGTGATTATTTCTGAAAGAATCAATTCAAGGAGCAGAGAAAAAAAATCTGTGTTGTATTTGGGGGCTACTCATGATCACTATCATTAAATGTGCTCCTCCCTCATTTTCCATACAGGGGAAACAGAAGTTTGATCTACATGCCTAGCTTGATCTAAACAAGCTAGAGGCAGAAGACCTGCCTCAATACCTTGTAAATCCTGGAAAAAAAAAGGATGAGAGAAGAGCTGGCGGTGCTGCCCATTTCCCCCACTAAATAATTCCCTTTCTGCAGAAGCTGAGGCTCCCTGGCTGTCCCTCTGCCTCCCTGCACATTTGGTCAGCAGGTAGCACAGCCCCAGGGGCGCCCCCTCACATACTACAGCAGGTGACCATGTAGCATCATGCCCTACTCTTCATTCTTCTGATCTAACCAGAAATCAAAACTTATGCTTCATTCAATTCATGCAGGATAATACCATGATTTATTCCAATTTTTCCAACTCCATACTGTTACAATAGCAGCATGGAAACTACAAGCCTGATATTAATTACACAGCAGAATTTAATGCCCTTTCAAGATTTGTTACACGATTGTCACCGTGAAAGAAAATATCATGTTTGCTGAAAAAGTCATGTGAAGACTGAAGAAAACTGCAGATTAGGTCTAATAGAAGGTCTGTTTTAGATAATTCTGTAGTTACTTCACAGCTTCAGCGAGCATGCTCAGATACCTCCAATAAATTCCCTTAAATTCGCACTAGGGCACAGAGGACTCTTCATTGAAATGTGATGGTTAAAACATATAAAAGATTTTTGATACCTGTTAAAAAGAGTGCTCAGCCTTTTACTTGGATTTCCCTTTACAGATTATTTATAATTCAACTGTACTTTCAATATTCACTTATTTCAAAACAGGGGCTCTAGCAAAAGGAACCAAGCATTAGGAGGAGGCACTGCACTACATAATCAGCTTTCAGCTGAGACTTAATTTACCATACTGAACTAGTTTTACACAGTAAGACAACCTTATGACCAAACAAGATGAAAGAAAATCCCTTGTGGGGCTGTACCACTGATCAAGGGAACTTCTTTCGCCAGAAAAGACAGTTTCATCATGGCAGTTAGGGGTTTTCTGACTAGAAGGAAAATTGTATTGGACAAACAATTCTGCTGGAATTGCATATATTATATTGTTATGACAGGGACTTTAATTTATGTTGTACTATGCTGTAGTGCATCCCCACATAACAAAAGAAAATATTACGGGCTATACACATATTCTGGCACTAAAAGGAAATGACATCTTTATATGAAATGCTTTTCAAGTTAAATATATTATACATTTTGATTTCACTTTGATAAACTAATGCTATAAATTATCCTTTTATTTGAAAAAGTCTTTCAGTCCTTTGTTTGAAAATGCTAGGTTTAAATAGATCCAGTCACAAAGAGCCACAAAAATCTAAGTGATCCCACGCTTTGTGATGGATTCCTCCTTCATGACATTCCCACAGTAAAAGAAAGCACAGATGCTGAAGGTTTATCATCTCACACTGCTTCAACCTTTGCTACAAGTTTTAGTAAAATATTTTGTGAAATTACTAAAGCCCTTTTTGGGGATAGCTCAGCTTGTGCAATAGGGCAACGTGCGCTTTCTAATCTTACCAGAAACGTTAGCTTGGGCCAGAAAATGTAATCCATAGAAGAACACACGTATTTTATTGTAGGTTCCGTATTGTTTCTGTAGCTATTTCACAACAATGAACTCTATATTTCTCTCATCACAGCATATCATCATGCTGGTCCTAGCTCTTCGAAAAGGGAAATGCAGAACACACACGTGAAATAAAAGAAAACACACATTTTAGATTAAGCTGATCTCAAGATGTTAAATCACAGACCTGCCCCTTGGAAAAGCAAAATGGGTATTAGCACCATATGATAATTAATTATCCAGTTTAGAACTATAATGTAAATTGTAACACAGTGTTTTTCCTAGATAACGTATCCTAATTTGGTTCCATCTCACTTTGGAGAGATACTGCCTAGTCAACAGTTGCAGAGTTGCATTCTCCACACCAGTAAGCAGCGCAGATATTTGTTCTGGCAGACTGCAGCTCCTCTTTTTATGCTATGCTGAGTGAGATGGCCATTCTCATCTGCTGAGAGTCAGGCAGTGATCTACTTATGTCTCTTGACCTTAAATATTTATTGGGCTACAGAAGAAGTTGATTCTATGGATAACTTTGGTATGGGCATTTGGTTATGATGTGAAAGGTTTAAATATTGATTTTTCCCTTGCAAAATTTTTGCTTTACTTTCCCTTATCTACTCCCCTCCTGCTTTATTATCACTGAAAAATGAAACATGGGATTTTCATACCTTTTCTTACCATATGGACATCCACCTACAGAAGAGAAAAATATTTACCATTATTATTGAAACTCTTGTGATAGCTTTTGATGTTTTTGTTTCAAAATGGAAACTTGCTTTGGCTAGACCACTAAAATATTTCTTGTATGCTCTTTGGACCACCTCTACCCCCAGTCCAGCCTTGAGTGAATTCTAAGAAATAATCTTCCTAAAATAGTTGTAAAACAATATATATATATACATACATACATATATATATTCTTAAAAATATATGTTGAAATAACTAATAAAGATTCTCAATTAGAATGACATAATTTGCAAGAAAGATAATCAAGCTATTGTCCATTACAGTCAAAAAAAAGAAATGGAAAGAATAAACTATGTAAAGTATAATTCTTCTTTGAAGTCGGTCCAGTTGAGTAGGGCTGGCAACCAGGAATTCTAAAGTTTACAGCATTTTTGATGTTAAATAATCTGCTTTTATTCCACATCAAAATAAAACAGACCTTAATTAAAAATACGGGAAGACAGAAAGAAGCAGTTCACATGTTCTCTGAATAAGAGATTAGACCTTAGCTTGCGTCTCCACGTGTCAGTAATTAATGCAAATATCTGGCTCTTCCGAGCTTCCCCCTTCCTTTCTCCCTCTTATTCCCAGTGTAACTTTCACCAAAGCCAAGAGATTTCCATGAGGAGTTTTGTTTTCAGTGACCACTACTTCTGGATAGAGCAATGTTTAGTTAAAATAGAACGGTTCAGGTTGGAAGGGACCTATGGAGACCATCTGCTCTAACTCCCTGCTCAAAGCAAGGCTAACTTATAGCAGGTGCTATACTGTTAGCTTAAATATAGGTGCTGATAACCTTTTTACAGACTTTTCCCTTCATTAGCTCTATCCCTTAATTGCATGCTCCTCCTTGTAACTACGATGCCCAGAAATATTCTGGTGACTAATAATAGACTATTTCAAGCCAAAGCCTATGTAATTCTGATTTTTGTAACATGTACCTATTTCAGTTCATCCACTACAAGCAGTCAGTTTTCCATCCACAGGTCTTACACACACACAATCTCTAATTAACAGTTTACTGAGACTATAAGATGTGTGGTTTCCAGCAAATCAAACTCCATTTGTATAAATGAAAAATCAGTAGAAGATATGAAGAAATTACACTAAATGCATTCATTAAAAGTTCTACCTGTGATTTCAAACTCTTCCTTCTCTCTCCTCAGCTTCTACTGGATCAAAGCAACCTCAGAAATTTTATTCATGTAAGAACTCTGTCCCCTTGATTACACTCCTAAGACATATGTAACAAAACTGTAAGTGCAAATATTAAATATTTTCAGTTTCTTATGAAGAGCCTTATCTATTTCTGTATCCACTGTACAGAAACAATACTGCACAGGAGAGACAAACTGTATATAGTACTTGAGAGAGTTTTTTTAATCACCTGAATATAATATCAAATTTGCTATGCATACCATTCATGTTTGATATTATTATTCATACATTCCTTTCAGGTAGCACAGTATTTCACAAATAACTCCTCCAAGTTCAGTAGGATTATTGGTGCACTCCAACACTTTTTAGTAGCCCACCAATCCTCAAGCTGCTCCCTCAGGTTATTGCAAGTGCTCCACAGTTCCTACCGTGCTCAGAGGGGTCCGGTGTAAGTGCACAAGCGCTGGGGAAATGGGCCGCATAGCCCAACACAGCCGATTTCTCGTCCGGCACGGAGCTGACTCAACTTTTGCTCAGTGCTCTATAGCATTACTATTCCCCAATATTTACATAGCTACCATTATTCATTAAAATAAATGCAGCCCTTCAAAACTTCATCTTTTGTACTGGAAATGATCAGAACTTTATTGAGAAGTACATACTTTTCAATACCGAATAGAACTTATTCTTCCCCCACCTCCTATAGATCCAGCATAAGCAGGGACACGACAGACCGCACTGCACAGGTAGTTTATGAACAGTTTGCAAACAATACAATAAGAAAACTTTACATCCCATCCATTCAGTGAAATTAATGAATATTAAATATATGTGCAGAAATAAATCTTATACTCCTTTCCAAAGCAGGCATTTTTATGTTATTTTTTGGCTTAATGATTAATTAACTAGTTCCTTAATGCTGTCTGAAGTGACTTTAGCAAATGAGTATCAGCAGTTCAGACCAAGTAGTCTGTCTGACAGCCTAGCTATTCAGGCTTTGAGATTTAAACATGATCTGCATGGTATTAAAAAAAAAAAAGTTTCAACTACTAAAGTGTTGTCGTTGTTTTAAATGACAAATTAGTGGGATGGAATTCAAGACACTTAATTATCACATTAGTTAGCTAGATGGTTTATTTGAAATCCCAGAAGACAAGAGTATCAGATTTTTGCTTTAACTTGGGCTCAATGAGTGCAGCATAGGCAAAGGACAGCAGAAGAGTCTGCTTGTTTTAACAAACCAAATTATGTCCATACAACTCCCTGAGCAGTTTCAAAAAGAATTTAGAAAAATAGTGGTAGCCAAAGGAATAAAAGTGTTCCATGACCCTTCAGATGTCCCTGGTCACTTAACAGTCTTGTTTAACCTCTCTGATGCAAAGTTTCCACTATCCTTCTCAAGAAAGGGATGTGGAACTTAACTTCCATAAAAATAGAGACTTATTTCTAAACCTGAAAAATGGTTTAAATATTCTGTGCCATATTTTTTCTTTCCCCAAATGTTTTGGCAACAAATGAGATTCCTTTCTGAATGACTTTGGGTGGGGGTGGAGGGTCACGCATCAATTATCACAAAATAAGAACTGGTGGTATGACTTTGCTTAACCAGGCTGTTTCAGCACTTAGCTCTCTAGTGGCCTGTTCAAATGGTCTCAGCACATTCACAAGAGTTTCCATTAGTGTCTGCTCCAGATGTGAGAAGAATCCATCAATTTCATTTTCAAAATGACATAGCATGTAATAACTGCCTTTGCTCAAACAGATTCTCTTAACGGAGAATGTTGAATTCTGTCTGGTGACTGCATCCTGAATAAGTTTGTCTTGGGGAACGAGTCATTATTCTTGGAAGAGTTTCAGAAGTTTTCTGGCTTTCACAGGGCTGCCTGAACTATGGACAGATAACATCTGCTCTTACAAGCATATACATTTCTAGTGTGTCATCTTATTCACCTGTGAAGCATATAGCCACAGAAGAGTGACATCTTTAGTCCCATAACCACTGTGAAAGTCAGTGGCAAAAAATCATGGTACTTCTTTTCTTTTAGTAGATGAATTAGAGGAGAAGAAACATTAACAGCACAGCAACCCGTTAACACTAAAATATTTCTCAGATGTCACTTTGGGAACTGAAGTAGCACCTGATGTGCCCATTTAAGAACAATCCTTGATAGGGCTCTCTTCTCCAAAGTTATAATGCTAGTCCAATGTGTGGGAACATAGAGTTTTTGGCAAACAAGACAACAACAGTTATTTTACATATAAACATAAGCACAGTAGCCACTGTAAGGTGACTTATTTCCAAGTAGAAAAATACCATAATTTTCCTTTCATTAACGGAGAAGCGAGGAATGGAAAGGCAAGGTGGTTTGTCCAAGATGACAGAGACATCTGCGGCACAGAAGAGAGATACACCTTATTTTTTCCTATGTTTCAGACCATACACCTTCTGGATATCTACCCAAAGAAGATGCAGCCCCTTTTCTATATATTTCTCTGATGCAGTAAAGCAGCATTAGTGAAGCTAAAAAAAAAAAAGGGGGGGGGGATTTTTTTTTCTCAAAAATTCAAAATTCAAATCCCAATGATTTTCAATGAGACTCCAATTTTTAGAAATGAAACAAGTAGTGTGAAGCGTTACCCAAGATCATCAGCACATGGAAATATCAACACAAGCAAGGCATTAACTAGGATTTCCAGTAAAGCCCAGCAAAGCTGATCCAGTTCTTAGTATCAAATAGCAAAATCCATACTATGGTAGGCATATACTACCCATCACCTTTTTACTTCATGTAGAATGGAGATTGTCAGCACAGGAGATATGCTTTCTGGGTCAGGAAATTAAAGGCAAAACAATGCAAACCAAATACATCATCTATGCATTCGAGGAGTTCTGGAGTTGCCCAACTCAGTTGCCCACATAATAGAAACATTGTTTTTCCTGACATTATTCTTGCAGAGGCTAGATATCATGGAGAAGAACTATAGACTCTATCATGCCCTCCATTTCTTAATCTCCTTTTGAGGTGCTTCCATTCATTTCACATTCAGGTGCTCAATCTTGTCTACTAGTGACAAAGCTTTTTTGGATCACTATCCCCCTTCAGGAGTTTTTTCTGAACCACTGTACACCAAAGCCATTTTTTTTCAAAAATGAAATCCCTATAAAAGCAATATTGGTCACAAACAACATGTGCATCATTTACTGTGACCAGAGTTTGGGAACCACCAAAGTAACCTATGATGAAACTAGGTTATTTGCTAGTAAAATTCCTTGTGGGGTCTGTTATTGTCTTGAGGTCCTGAACTTGAAAGACTAATACCAGTCAAAACAGTTCTGCTTGGTATCCTTAGTTTTCCCTTTCTCAGTTACGTCCCACAACTCCAGACTATAGCAGTTTGTGACTTTGCACCTTTCAATATGTATGAACTATCATATCTCTACCTTCTTTGTTATCCTTTAGCATATGAAGTTATGCAGATTATTCCTAGCATGCAGACATCATTATGCAGATTACTCCTAGATTTCCAGTTAGAAACATGCATCAATACAAGATGTTGCAATTATCTCCAAATCAACTATTATAAACCAGTGAGTAAAAAAATGTTCAGTTATCGAAATACACTGTTCGTGAACAGAGAAATCTGAAGTCTGGCCTGCAGAAGGAGCATGAAAAAATCCAGTTCTGGTTAGTATTCAAGACTGCTATAAGTATCACAGGACACTTAACTAGTTTATAGAGAGTTTTTGCCCTGCATGTATGCTTCAGATTGTCTCTGTGAATGTGCCACCCCCTTCCTGGAGAACAGCTCCACTTTGCTGCCACCAGAGAAGAGGAGGAGGAACAAGCCCTCCTGTGACTTGGGTCTCCCCGAGACCATGGGACATGGCTTCTGCTTTGTGAGGGCCAGGCGGGGGAGATAGGCTGTTCTTCGCAGAAGAACATTACTCTTTAAGCTGTCACTGGAGAAAAACTTTTTAAATTCCGAAAAAAGATGGCCAAAGACAAGGCTGCAAGTCTGTGTCATCAAATATACACAAACACACATATATTAGACAAAATACATTTTACTAAATGATGCTTCCAAAAAAAAAAAAAGTGACCACCCCAACCTTAGAAAACACAAAAGCTGAGATGAAATATCCTGCCTATGATGACAGAACAGGTCAGTAACAGAAGCAGGACTATAAAATTCACTGTTCGTGCAGTGAATCATGTACCACTCTTATAAACTATCATATTGCTTTCCTTAAATCTTACTTGAAAGAAAAATGTGTTAAAAATATTGGCTTAAAGTGCATGCTGGTCTGCTTTGTCTCCAAATACATACTTCAAAGAAAAGTTGCAAATATTTACTCCAAGGGTGCTAGCGGGCAATCTTTTAGAAGTGGAATAGCTACCAACAATATGTCATGTGAAATAAGTGTTAAAGTTACTTAATGGCAGAGTACTGGACAGTTATATGGGAAAAATAGTTTCTTTAGTTTTTGAGACAGACTTGGGGGAGTAGGGAAGGAAGAGAAACTAAGAGCTGTTAGCTCACAGCCCTTACAGATAACTGAATGACTCTGCTGAAGTTGAAGGGAAATCTTGTCCAGCCCTCAGCCAAAAATGTAATAGCTGACAGAGTGAAGAAATCATATGACTGGGTGGAGGGAAGTTGCTTACAGTCATAAATGATTTTAAATGTCATTTCTGTATAAGTTTCATTGGCTATTACATATTGGCAGACATACTGACAGTAAATTATGGAGTTGTATTCTGTTATAAAAATCAAACTGAAATCTTCTTTTCCTTTCACATTTTGCAATATTTTATTGCAAAGCCTCAAGGTCATCCTGTCTAAAACCGATTACGTATTCACAATTTATTGTTTCCCCACTGTTAAACCCATCTTTTCTGTGAAAACACAGAGCCTTTGTAAGGGCTGTAAATGAGTGCAGCTAATCAGTCCTTTTTCTGGAAGGACTCTCTAAGCTAGAAATGAGGTATAAGATATGTGGCTTTCAAGTTCTACTGTGTAAATTGTTCTTCCGCCACAGCTGGAGAAAATGCTTTCAAGAGTTTTATGCTTCTTCCTGAGTGGTGATGCAGCCTTCCTCTAACGACTATTTCCCATCAATAGCCACAGACACCTACCTTCTTAACCACTGGTTTAACGGTTTCTTACCACTTCCACCTTTCCGAAAAAAAAAAAAGACTCATTTGGAAGAAGGTTTACAAATATCTGCACACCAGGCTGTTGAAGGAGATAATATCTCAAAGAACATAAAATTAGGTGGGCAATTCTTGTCTGAAAAGAAAAAAGCCAAAACAGTCCTGAACATGTGCAGGCAGCAGATGTGACCAAGATGATCGGTATATACTCTTTCCCATGCTAAGACTGCAATGGTCATTACCGAAGAGCAGCAAAAGTTAAGTGACCTTCCTCCATGCCATATGATAACTGCTATAAGATTAATATACAATACCACAGAGTACATTATTCCGAATTTTACCATATTCCTTTGCATGACAAGAAACTGAAACTTTAAAACTTTTTTAAAAACAGTAAAAACATGAAAGCTGTACTTTTCCCAAGAGCCACTATCTGCAGATGTATGTTGACTCTTCTGGGAACTTCAATGTTTGCTCAGTTTCCAGAGGACTCTAAACATCTGCCCAGTTGAATTCTTAAACTGATTCTGCATTAACAAAAACTGTATTCTAACCTTATTAGGAGAAAACTTTTGCCTAATAAACTACATTATAACACATATTCATTTTAAAAAATATTAGTTAACTAACTGATGTGTTCTTAGAGAGTAACCAAATAAGCATTGTACCAGCCCAGTGAATCAAATACTGTGTTTTGATACTGAAATATAATCTAAATTATTACAAATATTTTACACACTCACACATCTAGTTTGCTTATTTGATACAAAGGAAAGAGCAAGGAAAGCTGCATCAGAAGAACCTGTACATGTCACACACTTCTAACTGTTCATATAGACCCCTATTTCACAGAGTATGCCAGAACTTCATTTAAAATAAAAAAAATAATAATTCAAAAAAATAATTCAAAAATTCCAAACTGTCACCTGTTTTATACCTGCCTCTAACAATAATACAAAACAGTTTCCATACAGAATGCTAGAGATTGCCCCCCCCACAAAAAAGATAATTAAATGCTTTTATTTAAATCAAAACATGAAGATTAATAATGATGAAAAACACCACAGAAATGTCTCTATTTGTATAATCAGTCAATAGTTAATTCAAAAAAGGTATATAATATAAAGCCATTTCTGGTGCTCTCTGATCTGACAATCCAGTAAACACATAGATTGTCGAAAACACTAAGAGGATGTTAAGTAGATCGTCCGTAAGAAACTTATATTATGAAAAAGTGATAAAAAAGTATTTACTGAGTAGTAGAGATACAGTCTGCAATCACAGAGAAAAAAATAACAATTAAAATATCTATTTAACAACATTTTTCCAGTTGAAAATAGAATGCTGTTCACAACCAGAGGACTTCACTCGGTTGAATTAATCATAAAGTGGATTAAATTTAGATTAAATTAAAAAATCTTATTATCCAGCAAGGTCAATTCTCAGGCATTCATGAGCAAGACAGCAAAATGAATGATTGGGCTTTAGAGACAATCATCTAAGCCAAGAATCTACATCAAATAGCCAAGTGCACCAAAACTAAAAAAGATGCATACATCCCAGGACCTCAGCTACAGCATGTATGTTACCCAGCTGCACACTCAAGGTAGGTCTCCGTGGTTCTTACAGACATGAAGGGGATAAGACACAAAAAGGATAGTCTAATCAGCGTGACAGCTCAAGTTTATTAGCATCACTTGGTTATGAAATATTTGTGCCATTGTTAAAACAGTGCAGTCAGTTATCCCCTCTCCCTCCAATCAAAAACCTTACAAATGCTTTATTAATAATAGAACACTATTATTGTGTTATTAATATTACTAAATGTGTTATTTTGCAGTTTTTCGTATGTGAAAAACAAGTACTTTTAAAGTAATGTATCAACGTTAGAAGGAGAAGCTGCAAATTCAGTCTGTCTGGTTACAGTATGCATTCAAACTCATAAAGCCCCATGCTTGCGAGGGGTTGCTCAATACAGGAATACAGGAAAAAATGAAGAACGGAAGTTATAAAGGAAGAGGACATGTCCAAAAGTTAGGTGAATAGATCAAATCTAAGTGGAAATTCACAATTAATTTAAATTTTTGGAAAAATCTTCTGATGCCAGGAAAGAATGAGAACCATCTGGGCTTGGCTGCTATAGCAGTTCAAGAAGGTGAGCTGGATAATGATTTGGAAGAGTTAATAAGAGAAAAAGGTCTTAACAAACCTACTGTAGGAGAAATAGTTCCTAGTATCTACCATAAAAAAGAAGCCAACAAACAAAAAAAACATAAGCAGGTGACTACCAGTACTTTTATTTCCTCTACTTATTTAGGAGGGTATTTCAAAATGAAGTTCTGAAATCCCAGTTTCTTATTTTTCACTAGGATTTTTAGCACACAAAAATCTGAAGACTGTTATCAGCAATGTTTTTGTTTAGTATTTAGTGAAAATACCTCTAACCCCTACTTCCACTGCCTAATTATCATTTGTGTAGTAGAATGTCAAGAACCTAGGCTACTTGTTCAGCTACTGTAATGCTTGTATGAAAACACCAGACAACTTGATCCCATTGTTTAAATTTTCTTTTCCTCTTCTGAATTCATAAAACTCATTTACTCTTTTTATGCAAGAAATTCTTAAATTGGATGTTTAGTAAAAATGTTATGGCATCTTTCTATTGCAAAAATCTGTCTGATTTTTTCTGCCTCACAAAAAACAGAAAAATTCTTCTTCTGTATTTGCCAGTTTTATACTTGGCTTTTATATCATCTAAAGTTATGACTAAGACCTAAATTCAAATTACATTTTAAGCTTTACTTCAGACACTGAGAACTTACTTAAATCTTTTGGTTTTAATTAGAAATTTAATGTTATAATCTGTATTTTCAGTTAATGAGAATATTTCCCACTTTTAAAGGATCATAAAGACATTTTAAACTGTGCATGTAACTAGATTTGTAAGGAAACAGCTAGTTTATATATTTTAGTTTCATTTTTAAAACAAAAGAACTTATAAAACATTAAAATTAGAAATAGCATATAGTTTCATTGTAGAAACCAGATGGTTGTAACAAACGAGAATCAGGCTTCAACTTGCATATCCAACATCATATGTAAAATATATGCATTTATCAGACAATAGGTATTTATTTATTCTTATACATGATAAGAGCCTGTCTGGAAATCTCTCACTACATACATACGTACATATCTGTCAGTGTGAACACTAAATACCAGCTTGTTAGCTCTCTCCGTAAGAGAATGTTGCGTGGGAGCAGATACAACCTGTCCCTCTGTCCAGCTCTCCAACCACATGCAACCATGTACGTTGTTCAAACAATGAATCTGGCTACTTCCAGACTCTGCGTAAACTCATTCTGTAATATTAAGGTAGAGTTTGCATGTTGGAAATAATATTCCTATGTAAAAGTTAAGATTACAGGAATGTAAATTAGTCTCTTCTCATTTCTTTGCCAGCAACTGCAATAAGATGAGGACACTCACTCACACTCCTTTCAGGCCTCATTCTCTGCTTCCTGGCACTGCGTTATTCACAATTTATGCCTGCTTTCATGAGTAACAATAGCATCAGTTGATAATGTGCCAAACCAAAGGAGTTTTAGTTCATTCATCTTGGGGTAGCTTAAAGCCTTAACTGTTTTTTTGGTATTGGACTGAGGAAGCAGGATGGAGGGAAGAACGGATTTTACTATTCACATGCTTTCTTTCATATAGGTGACAGAGCATTAGCAGAGACTGAGATGCACGCATTTTTCTGAAAGTAAAAAATTAACATACATTATTCAAGGAGACACCACACTAACTTGAAAAGCATCTTCTGACACACAGAACAGAGTAAAAATAATCTGTCTATACTGTAGATATTCTACGTCCCCATCTGTATCTGGTCTTTCTGTAGATGGCTGATACCCTGTCAGCTGTAGCACTTCTCCAAAATCTCATGGCAGAAAGATGACTTTACTGCTTGTCTTCCAATTGTTTCAGCAAAACAGTCTGCAGATGGCTCCGTACCTCCAACACCACTAGAAGATGCCTAGTAACACCACTGTAGTTTTAAGGTGATTTGTCCAAACGGTACCAGAATGGAGATCCACAGTCAAGGTGTGCAGCTGCCCCAGGGTACGGGTGCTAATGTGCAGCAGAGTCTGGTCTCTGCTAGGATATAAATGTGGCAAGTCACAAAATAACTGGCCATTAAGCTTCCTTTGAAAGTATAATTTACAGTTGAGCTATTCAACCTTCGGTCATTGAAGCTAGCAGCTGCTACTTTTGGCCCACACTGAATGAATCAAGTCAGGACTGAAATGTCTCATGTTACTGCCTGCCACCACTAGAAGGTCTCAGATCCAGAGGTATGAAATCCCTAGTAAGGAGGGTCACAAGAGTTTCTGCTACTCTACTGTATATTTTACATCAAATTTTGTACCTCAGATAATTTATAGACCTTTGGCGAGACAAGAGACCACCGGTACCATTTCACTTAACTAATTCACACTAGTCACCAGGTTGACATACACAGCTGACAAAATACATAATTTTTTTCCTTTCCTTTCTTTCCTTTTTTTTTCTTTTTAAACATGGACCAAAAATATTACCTTTGTATTATGAAAGCAATCCCTTTCCTGTACAGTCTAGAGCTGTAGGTCTTCCATCAATCTTTTTCATCACCCTTCTAAAGCCACTTCAACTTTAAGGAGCTCCATAACTGCATGGTAACTGGCTGGCTGCCAAGCAGCTGCAAAAAGAGCACCCCTTGTATTGACAATAGAGGTTCCCTGATCATGCTCAATGAAGCACCTTTGATGTTATCACTATTGGCTACTATCTTCTCACAGGGTCTTGAGGGAGAGCTTATTGAGTCTGTAGGGCAGACCATAAAGCCAGAAAGGACCCTCTACTGTTAGAATAAAGCTATGTTTCTGTCTTGTAATGTAAGGATAGTTTTTGTAGGTGACAAAATGTCAAAACGCACACATCATCTATGATTCACCATTTGTGGCATCACATTTGGTGAACCACAGAGCCCACCTTGCCTAACAAATACCAGGTTGTTTTCTTTTGTCATGCAGCCATAGTAGAGAGCGGCCCACTGGACACTTATCACCCTACTGGGCTGGGGTGCATTTCTGACACCCTGTACCCTCCCCATCTTCCCTTGGTGTGACCAGGCAGCAGCTCGCCCTCCTTGGTCCCCTCTCTGGTGCGCTCTCTAAGCAAAGTGTGGTGCCCTGTGTCAGACACGGGCTTCAGCACTCTGCAGGCACTTCCAGTGCTCCAGGGCTGGGGCTGTCTGGGTTTAGAGACACCTCTTCAGGTACATGAAATTATGAGAGCAGAGAGACACAGGTTTCACAAAGGTTTCTGAAACAGGAGAGGCACTGGCCCAGGAAAAAAAGAAAGCATGATACACATTGCCTGCCTCAGCATCCCTGTTGCTGGGAATGACCTCTGGAAGGACAGAAACCTTGCTGCATTCCTTACTGAAATATGGGGGCTTTTGGGGTTCTGCTGGTGGTGAGCTTGGCTTTTTCTCCCTCTTGTTTTGTCCACTTGCTTGCCCAGCCCTGCAGTGAAAACCATCTCCACTGAGAACTCGGGGAAGACATCATTTTTCCCTCTCCTCTTCAGTTTCCTGCTCTGTGGTGAACCCACCCAGCGTACAGACTTCTTGTCCTCCTGTTCAGCTATTGCTGAACCTTGGCACCTGGAACAGCAACTGGCTAAATACTGTGACCCGGAAGATCCCTTCTAGTACTAAGCTGGAGAAAACAACTTCCTTAACACACTAGCCATCTCATTTTTATCTGGGCCAGGTCTATTTATAAGCAGGTAAAATTACCTTTCTGGAAGAAGCCAAAGTATCCTATTATCAGGCCTGTCGCTAGCAATGGCCATCAACAGATGCTAGCAAAGAGTATAAGTGCCAGGCAGTCACACAGTGATTTTTCCTAATATACTCTTCTAGCTTGCAATAATCAGACAATTAGTAGCTCATAGATCTCTAAAAACTTCTGTTCCCTCTTCTTTAGTAACAGTAGGAGGAGGCAGAAAAAAACCACCACAGACCACTCGCATGCAGAAAATAAGACATTCCAGTTTGATTTTTTGAAACTGTGCAGATAGATACCCCAGATCATCACCAAAAGCTGGATTATGCCCTCATATTGGCCTGACCTTTATTCAGCAATAAATAGGCATTCAATATGACTATACCAAAATATGTAAGACACAAACTACTGTGAATCAGCAGGTCTCAGCTGTTTTTGTCACCTAGTCCCATTTGAAATGGTTGACAATATTCTATTGCCTGGGTCAGCTCCCCCCTCTCTCCCCTGGCTCTAGGACTGCTGCCTCTGCTCTCTGCCGGGCAGCCCAGGTTCAGAGATATTGTCACCCCAGACTCGGTACCTCGTGCACGTGCAAGGCTGCCCTAGCTGCATTCCCCTCCCTCTCCAGGGACCTCGCATAGCCCATGCTCTCCACTTCCAAATGCCAAGACAAGGAGAAAAACCTTCACACCTGCAGTCTTTGAAATATAACTCACTATCTTATGTCACAGTCAAAGATACCAGAACTGGACTCTAAATAATAAGAGAATGTGTTCTTAGGAATCTGTGTGCTGCAAGGAACACCTGTATGTTTATTCACCAGCTTCCTAGATGAGATGTTTAGCATAATTGATTTGATGCCATAAGGCAGATGTTGTAAACTAAACAACAGACGTATACATTTCCTCACATATGAACTGTTCAGGTTATCACACTGTACTGAACTGTACCAATACTCAAATGCTGTTTCATGAAATAACCTTAGGAGTGTTGAATTTCCCATTGCTGCAGACTCTAAAAAAAGCAGTCTCTCTCATTCTTGCATTTTTATATCATCTCCCCACCTCTTAGGCTACATTCTTCAGAAGAGCGTGTTTTGCAAGTTATATTACACCACCATCAATAAGACTTTTTTAAACTACATATTCTTTGAAACAGAAAAACTCACAATAACATAATCAGAAAATACTATGACAGTACTATGATTAAAAATATTTTTAGCAGAAAAGATCCCATAATTAAGTAAACTTTCTAATCTCTGAAAGAACTCAGCCCCACAAAGACATTGAAAAGTAAGATCATGCAAATGTTTTTATATCATGACAATGACTCAGTCGCCTTTTCACAGTGTGCATTCAGTAAATCATTAAAAGCTGTCAGTTGTTATTAAAATTGATTTGTATTTTTCATTTTTTTCCTACAAAGGAATAAAAAAAATGCCTGAGATAAAAAAGCAAGTTTGTAAAAGAGAAGAGCAGAGGTTAAGAGTAGCCAGCAAATTATATAGATGAAAAGAATGAATATACCCAACAGTGTCTCAACTATATAAATTAATTTTAACCACCCTTTTCACCTAGTCACTTTAGATATGACTCAAAAGAAATGAATTCACCTGTTTCCAATGATCATATGCTTGATTCTTTTAATTAATCTACCTAGACTATGTCCATGTCTCCTTGGCAATCAGTTCCATGCAAAACTCTTCAAGCCTTATGAACACAAATATTTATGGAAGGCAAGTTCAAAGGCACACGTGGAAGTATTCAAATAAAGTATTCAGGTTTAGGCACAAATGTTTGCAACAGGACTACTTATCCACTTGAAGAACAGAAACATCACCAAGAAGATTAGCTGACCATCCTAATCCCAAACGCACACACCAATCAATTGCATAGAGCTTTTGATGGTTAATTCAGAGAGAAAAGATGTTGCTCCCAAAGAAGTCTAATGCTCTCAAATAATGAATATGTCTTGGCAAATAAATCTCTGGGCATTAGAAAACACTTTTGGTAGGTAGGATGTTCCTTAGAAGGGGGGTTGTAGTTGAACTGTAGTGAAGGAAAGCTGATGGATAATGAAGCCCTTAAATTGTAATTTTTACTATGTTGAGAAAGGGACAGGAGCATAGAAAGGGGAAAACCCATGACAGTATCAAATGCCTGGACCTGCAATAATAATTTATGATTTTAACAGTAAAATAATTTTGCATGTACAAAATAATGATATCTCTAATAATTTGGATCCCTTTAAAATAAAGGAAAACCAAAGATAAATAAATTGCATAACTTAAAGAATATTGGTTACTACCCCTAACTGTGAAAGCTCATTAGAGGTCCAAATGAACAGTTGATATATCAAAAGAACTCAAAGAAATGTATTTCCAAAGAAAACCAGTTTCCAACTGGGTCATTCTGAGAAAAGAAAGAGCTGAAATCCTGATGTTTGTAAATAACTTCAGAGACTTCAGTTAACCTAAATTAGAATAACAAACGTGCTTTCCATATTAGAGGGATACAATTGGATCTTTAAAAAATGCTTTACAATATTCCTGGATTTTGCCCATTTCTAAATCTGATTTCTAATATATACTGAGTTAATATTTTAATAATTCTGTCTTTGCACATCTGAGCTCCACTGATGCTAAAACAGGAGGAAAAACAAAGAAGCCTCTTCTTGTTAAATACAATTTGGATAAAGGGTTAGAAAGTTAGGGTGCAGAAAGTGCCAAAAAAGTTAGTAAAATGAGATGACTGCATTTTAAGCATTACTGTTCCAGGAAATTCAGAGGTCTTTCTAGCTTATATGAGACTCTTCTTTCATTGCAGGTATTACAGTACACATGTTGAGGATGAAATGCCTACTTTCATTTTCCTATAAAATTCTTGAAAATTTATATTTATTTATATTTATGAAGAAATTTTTCTTTCATTTTCCTTCAACAATCCAACAAAATGAAATGGCCACTGCTGATTTTGAACATTACTTATGTTTTGAACATTACTTATGAAAAATATTAATAAACAAAAAATAAGTGGCACTGATTTGAAAACTGGATGTATAAGAGAATATTTCCACAGCTAGTCAGGTCTGCAGTATGGAAATCTAGCTCTTTGCACTTTTGTACCATAACCAGTGAAGTTCTTTTATATAGTTATGTTAATATGACAGTTACATTTATGCTTACAAAATGCACTGCAATGTTAGATACCAAACAATGTTATCAATGGAATTTTAAAAGGTAGCACATTAGTCAGTAATGTAACTATGTTAAACGTGGCGATTTTTTGCTTCTTCAGAGCAAGACTTTTCAGTTAACATAAGAAAATACTGAAGCCAAACAACCTGGGTTTTCTTTTCAGACCTACCATATGTTTTTCTAAAATAACAAGTTTAACCTTCAAAGATGTGTATGGCATAAAAGAGGCAGTCAACTGCTAGTTTACTTTGCTTTTTATAGCCACGTTACTCTCTATTTTCACTAAACAAGGCCACACATGCTATTTTCGAGTTTGATGACTCTGGCCTTTTCAGTGTAGGCCCTCAACCCCTCCCTATCTCCTCCCCAAATCCTCAGACTGTCCGGTGACTTGAACAAAGTACTGCTTTTTCTGCGCAAGTGTCTCTCCCCCAAGTCAACAGCAGTGTAGGGATCCAGCCACCACAGCCCAGCCGATGCTCTGCTGAAGGCAGCTTGTCATTTCCTGTCACAGGATACCCTTCTAAATTACCCTTTGCTTTTAGGACTTCAGCAAATCATGTTTCAAGAAATGACCATTTGTATTTCCTTTCTGATTTAATATGTTAAAAATAAACACCAGCCATCCTTCTTGTTAAAGCCAGAGCCAGATGAGGCTGTTGTGAGAACAAAAATAAAATCTATATCAAATTAATTCATCCCTCTGCTATAACAACTTACATTTGAAGTTACTAAAGAAGGTAATATTTAGGCTGGGTAGTTTTAAAGATGTACACAAAAGTAGAAAAAGGGATTTGAAGAAATTGCAGTGAACTATTTCCCCTACTTTTAAGATTTTGTGTTTGAGCACACATTCTTGACTGATAAAAAACAAATGTCCAGAAGAATGCTTAATATACCTCAGATTTGAGCTCCAGTAATCTGAAAGGTGTTGAAAGTAAAAAAAAAAAAAAACACACAAAAAAACACCAGTTAAAGTTACAGGCTTTCACACCAAGATATTTTACCTTGGATTTCACATGGTTTTAGAGTCAGATCAGAAATTGCCACATATGCTGTCCATTTTTCACAATTCTGATCTCAGAGGAAAAGTTACAACCTCAAATTCCACTCAATGAGATCAAGAACGGAACTGTGTGAAAAATGGATTTCTCAGTTAAGTGGCCAAACTAAAAATTTTAAAAACAATCATGAATCACCTTCATTTTCATTATGGACAGTTTCAAATTAAAAATGAGTTTTTGAAGCTAGAAGTCAGAACTTTTTACTTTTCCAAAAAGATCATTGTTTTCTTACAGTGAATTAGCTACTCTTACACAATGGGCCAGTGAAGTCAGGATACCTCTTCACCCATCTTATTCCTATTCACAGGTCATTAAGAATGCTCTTAATTTCATCCATTTTCAAAATCATTCTAAAAGTAGCATGTCTCAAATGATTTAGAGGTCTAAATCCTGTCATCTTTGAGTGACTAGAGAAAAAGCCACACTGGAGGGTTTTTTTGCATCAGCTTAGGTACCTGATGAGAGTCAATGTGGGCTGCAGAGAACTACCGAGCACACTGGAGTCCAGGGACCACCTCCCTTGAGGCTAAAGGCCATCGCTTTAGCTCCTAGCAGGGAGTTTGAGCTCCTTGCTCAGAGTACATCCCTTAGTCAGGTATGGCCAACCTTCACGCCATGGGTCTGGAAGCTTTACAGCAGTCTGTGCAGTTAAACTAACATATTAAAATTTTACTCCAAGGTCTGAGATAGCTCGCATGTACCCCTCTCCCATGAAAGCCTTTTTATGAACCTGAAGGTCACATTTTCTAGACACAGAAGCCTTCAGCAGGCTCCTGATCACTCACGATGGCTCCAGGGAGCTGCCAGCTTGCTTGAAGACAGCTGTGTAACACACCGCCTGCCTGGGCGGGCTCAGCTGCAAGGGAACCGGCCGCACTCGCCACGGTGGGGGCTGGCCTGCGGCACATGGCTCAGTCTGCAAACATTGACTTAGGACTGATGCTCATCCAGAAAAGACATCTCATGTAATCCTATAAAACAAGCTCAGGACTGCAGCAAAAAGTCCCTATCTCTACAACTCTGATCATACAAACATGCCAAAGCCTATTTAGCCTCATATACAAGAATAATCCTAATTATTTCCAAAAGTAAGTGTGCACAGATCCTGTTTCACTGATTTTCATCCACATGTAATTTTATAACTGTCCAGATAATTCCATAAACATTTAAGGTTTCAATCAAAGAATATCATTAGTAATCATCACAAAAAATTGCAGCTTTAAAATATTTATTTCCTGCGGATTAAAAGTAAAACACAAAGTGTTCAAAGTTTTGCCATTTCTTAATTCTGATCGATACTGTAAAAATAATCATCTTCAAAAGTAATTTTAGTCTACAAGCACTGCTAATTTCTAACTGTCATTTTTTATATCTGTTTTATACTGAAAATTGACTACACTTAAGTCCCATATATTTTGGTGGGAAAAAACAAGGAGCTATTCTTCCTCGCTAAACCATAAGGCAAAGTATTGACCCTTCATGCACACACAAATCTTTCCTTCTGTACTCTTTATTCCCTTCTTTTGTTGAAAAAAGGTCAATAAAAGCTCAAAAAAACCCTGCCATCAACAGCTTCAGCATACAAGGATCAATATGAAAGGTAAGTTGTCTCACACTAGTGCAAATACATGCATACATATTAAAACAGTAATGTTCTGCACAGTCCCTAATGTACCTCACTAGTTCACCTAACTTTTAATATTAAGCCTGCTTTAATAGTGTCTTGATCCATTTCTGAGGTGTTAACAAGATCTCTCCTCACCAGAGTGGATAGGAGGCTGCTTTCCTTTTTTTTTTTCTTCTAGTAAAGTACAACAAAAATTTTCCAAAAATAAGCAAAAGCGTGGCTTTGTCACATGTTGATTAAGGTTAAGGAAATCTGCAACTGTCTTAAAATCAGACCATGAACGAGGTTATGCTTTCCACCCTTACTGGATCTGTCTAGATCTCACACATGACAGATCTTCACTATGTTGGTCATTCCTTCGGTATTTATCCTGCAACCATAATGTTCTGGTTTTATGTACTTTCTTGGATAAGGAAAGCTCCTGATCTTGCAGGTAACCAATGTCATTACTGGCATACTCAAGGGAGTAATGCAGTGCCCAGTGCACTTATTGACTTTGATCATGTTTGGTAGTTTTGAGTTTTTAGTAGGAGCATGATTACTGCAATAGTAAACTCGGTCAGCATTGGGAAAACATAATCATCAGTTTGTTTTTTTTTTATTACAAAGTGTAGCAAAAGAAAAGCTTTAGGGTAAACTAGAGCTTTTCCAACTATAAAAAAATGATGCTATAAAAGCTATAAAGGTTTTTGCTAATTCAGTGGCTGTTAATTTACAATCAGATCAAAAGTGAGAGTGAATGTTTGAACTTTGCCTTTCCCCACTCCTGTATTCCTAACTAACACATCAAACAAAAAGTCAGCCTTACTTTCTTTAAAGAAAACTCATAACTTGCTAAAACAGAAGTTTAGTAGTTTTCAAATTTGATCCAAAGCACAATGAAGCCAGTAAAAATACTCTCATTAAGTTTAAACAGGCTCTGGATCAGGCATTTGTATGGTAATAATTGGACAGCCAACAAAAAATGGATGTCTTTTGTAAAGCTAGGAGCATTTTACATCAGCTTTTACCATTTATCATGTTAATGTATGGATATCAATGACTTGGAATACAAACAAGAGGCATTACAGTATTTCACTGAAAGGACTAATTGCTATTGAAGTTCTCAATTGATTTGATGAGGGGCCTGCCTTTTTTAAACTCAGGAGACCTAAGGAGATAAAAATCCAATTGCAATGTATAGGCATGAATATAAACTTAAACTCGAAACAATTGCAAACATAGACAATGCTCTTAGAGGTGCATTTGCGCCTCATATTTCTCCTTTATGATTAACTGCACAAGAACCAACCTTTCTGTCTGCGGCAACTGCCCTTCCCCTCCCCTTCCTTTCCATGTTCTCAGCTTCTCTTCTACACCGAAAGTCAAGATTTTATTCCAATAGAGGTTAAAAAAAATGAAAATTCATAACTTTTTTTCCTGAAAATTAACTCCAATAGGATATTTGAGTTTTAAAAATCAAAAGATCTAGCACTGATTTGGAGCATATTTTAGTTTTGATCTTGAATTTCTTCAAGTAAGAATTCTGTGAGAAGGTTTTAATCAAGCAAAAAGCTTGAGCTTGTGCCTAGTTTTAGATCATGAACAATCCCTTTGACTTTAATAAAATCCCAGTGTTAATGATTGCCTTCTAATTTGGCTAAAGCGATTTCTAAAATTATTAAATGTGCATTAACTGATATCACTGTGATTGGCATGAGAGGACTACAGAAGACAACTCAAGTGAGCAGAGTCTGGGATTACAACAGCTACCCATACTTCCAATAGACTAATTCAGCTGCTGCTATCCACATACCAGCAAGAACCATGAACATAGTAACTAGATTTTCCAACCCTTAATGCTTCTGTGTAGTGACTATATACTCTCCCCTTGCAGTGTTACCAGTCCGCCAGATAAATCAATAATGTTTAACGCTAGTCAGATGAGAAAGGGTGCAAGGGGGTGGAAAGGCAGAATGAAAATGCTCTAGAGCAGTTTCTCTTAAGAAAATTACCAGAAATTTGCAAAGTGAACTTTTTTATTTTACTTATTTGGGTTTTTAAATTACTGCTAAGAAAAAAAAGGTCCCAGTATGCTCCTCTTACACGAGGCACCAGAAAGCACATAAACACCATTCATGTTATAGGATTATTTTGCACATAGAATAGATATTAACGTGTGAGATCACTTGCTCGAGAGCATTCACCCACTGTTCTCCAGATTCTTCTTCCTGTTCATATGCATTTTGTACCTCTCCTCCATTTTTCAGGCTTCCCAACTTTCCTCTTCTATGGCTGTAAACCCTCAAGGTCCTCACTTTTTCTTCCTCGTTACCACCTTTTTGTACAGAGAGGCTTTCTGTTACCTCCTCTCTCAGGCTCCCTCCTTGCACACACTGTTTCTGCGCAGTTGTCCCCCACCATTCAACTGTGCTAAATGCAGACCTTCCAGATGCCACACATCCTTGTCCATTCCATTATTTCCCTTCAGCCCATCTGCTAAAATCAAATTTGCTGGATCGGGGAATAAACAAATGCTTCCCCTTCCCTGGCCTCTGGTAGCACTAAGCCAGCTTAGGGTCAGTAATAGCAGCAGAACTTTGAACTCAGGACATTTGGTTTTGCCAGAAGATACCCAACTCAACAAATTGTAATAAAATCAGCAAATGAGCTCTCCTATCATTAATAAACACAATTACGCTGTTGAAAAATATTTCCCAGAACTCATCTTGGGCCTACTTTCAGATCTAAGATGGCTGATGTTCAAGCCCTAGAATGGAATCAAAAACTTGTTAACAAATAAATAGTAGCAGTAAGTATTTATCAATGTAGTCATCTTTATAGTCCTCAATAACCACATTCCTATTTTGTATACACATGCAGTGCATACCATCTGCTGATGTTTATTTTAATTCACCAGGAAAGGCCTGTGTTTAAGTTGGAATTTAAGTGACAGATTCAGAACAAAAGGAAAAGGGCAGCAGAATAAACTGAATAAATTCCAAATATGACTTGTAAAGGCAGACAATATAAAAGCTATAATCTTAGTTTAATCCCCACACTTTTTAAACATAGTAATTACTAGACATCTGCTGGTAACACAGCCTTGCTATTGGATAACCTTAATTACCCTGTAATATTTCCTGACACTCCCCAAAATATGCCCTATGGATAATAATTCATTCACGGTTCAGCCCCATTATTAGCTACTAATTCAAACAATCAAGACAAAGACAACGAACAGATGACCTTGAACAATTACCCACTCAGTGAACAGAATTTATTTCATGCTTTTCAAAGACTTTACTGCTTTCCTGGCTTCCCGAACAGCACTCAAAAATTAACAAAATGCAAGCAAGAAAAGAGCTGCTGCAGAATAAAGGGGGATTTGCTGAGACACCCAGCTCCCTTAAACATTATTTGCTTGCATCAAAGCCATAATGGCTACTGCAATATATTTCATTTTTGAAGATTAAAAGGAACATAGATGGACTAGAAGCAAAACCTGATATAATTATTTTATTAGACTAGACTTGCAAGCTATTTAATTATCTGTGAGAGATGTATTGGAAGGTTTGGAAAAAAAAAAATCTTTAACACATATGTAAAATGAATGGAATATATGCAACTGTTGTAGAAGTAGATACAATACCACTGACTTCAGCGCTGAAGTAGACCACTGCATCAGAGCCGAGGCTTCTCAGTGGGTTGCTCAGGAAAATACTCCAGGCCACAGATCACACTCTGCCCTTAATTTGAGCTGCCCTAACCTGACGTCCTTCCTTCTGATTGTGTAGGTAAAATCAAGTGTATAAGAGGGACCATTGTTGCCAAATAAACTTAATCTCTACTGCTTTGCAGGATTCGTCTTGTTTATTTTGAGCAATTATGGTTTAAATGAACATGAAAAGGAATATGACCATGTTTTCTTTTCATTACTGTGATCAATGTTTTTGGATCTTTTAATTTCAGATTAAAGATAAGAATAAGGTACACTGAGGGGTGTAAAAAAGCTTGTTTGCCCTTTTCCCTGTACTGCAGTTCATTCTCTAAGAGTCTAGGAGACTATATCTCCCTTGCAAACCACCTGAAAGTCAAAAAAAATTCAGGTTCAGTAGGAAACAGGACCAGAGTTACTGAACTAGTAAGAAAATAAGACTGAAGCAAAACACAGGAAAAAATGAAAAATGGAAATGAAAAGTCAAAGACAAAATAAAATCATTGTTTCTTAGGTGGTTCTGAGAGTGACATCGTCATTGTAAGAGTATGGTTAATTTTCTTGAGGTAAACTCCTGTAAAACTGAATGGTAAAAAGAAGATACTACATGTAAAACAAAAGCATAGAGAGACAGATATACAAAATTTCCCCATGCCAAAATCAGAACTGTAAAGGAAAAAAAACTAGCTTCTAAAAACAAACAAGTTTTTATTTATTTGTATGCACTAATTGCAATGACTTTCAAGACGAGTTTTTTTTTTTAACGTAAAGCTCCTAAGAATGAGCATCCTCATAAAGTTTACAGTAGGATATTTGGTCCCGGTTCCAGGCAAACATTCAGAAAGCCACTGGTAAAAGGACAACCATAGTTCTCCTTGATCTTGAAAGGTATGCAGTCTGCAAATATAAAGCACAGGAAAGACTGAAGGCATGGTGGAGTGGAAAATGTATCTTCTCTCTCCAGTGGAACCCATGAGACTGCAAAATCTTCAAAGAAAAATGTTTTATGTCAACGCTGCTTTACAGGCTACTTGAGGCTTCTCGTTGAAGCTATGCTCTCTGAGCATGCTTCGCTTATCAAGAGGGTCTAATAAAACTGCTAAGATTTAAAAGTCCACCTCCCAGAATTTATGTGAATGTGATGAAGTTTTTCTGCAACTTCCAAGCAGAATTTTTTTTCAGCTCAAGTCTACAACCAGTCTGAACTTCCTCTTCGAGGATGGCACTGAAAAACATTTGAGTGCCATACTCTCCCTGTAAGTGCACTTCTCCCTATAATTTTGTACTTTTCTAGTGTAGTAATTATAAGAGAGTGACTTGTGACTTTAGTGCTAATGGGAGTTTAATGTTAATTACCTGTCCTCATGCATGTTTTGAGTTAGAGCTCTAGATGACGGTAAGCGTCAGAGACAGTGAAAAGGCTGGGGCTTGAAGCTGGGTGGCTCAGACAAGCCAGTCACTCCTAAAAGCAAGAGGAATTCACCACCAAAACAACAACTGATCAAATGAATCCTCTCCCTCATCAAATCGTCACTTCAGGACTGGATGGCTTCCCGAAACATAGTTTTGGGAGTATTTTAGGCTGCAATGAACTGGATTAAATGTGCGATAGTTCTTCTGGACTCAGAACTCATGAAGTACATCAACATTCTTCCTTAACATCTTTTCTGCTGATCATTACATGATCCACAATCTGTTATCTTGGATTTTCATTAGAAGGTATATTTATTAAGTCTAGAACTTCTCTAGAAACAGATATTTCACATTTCCATTCCCAGATCAAGATTAGCCTCTCAGGTCATGATCAAGCATATAGGAAGCAAATTCATCGAGTCTTTGTAAGAACAGTAAGCTCTCAATATTTCAAAAATCATTTATGTAACCTATCTTCAACATAAAATATTTTCCCATAGATAAGACAACTAAATAATCTCTTGGCCATAGGTCAGGAATGGCCTTTTCTAATGCATAAATATTCAAATTATTATTTTTGCAGGGAAAGTTTGGAGCACACTTGTTACTAATTTCTGTACAGACCAAATTAATGCAACTTGCCTGAAGCTCATGTCCTCATTCATTCAGAAACTGAAATGTCATTTACAGCAAGACAGTCTTTTCTTCTAATTAATGTGGTCATGAAACAAATGAGACACAATATGCAAATAAGAGCTATGATGATTAAATAAAATGCTGTCCCTCCAGGAACAAAACATTCAAAATAAACTAGTTTTATATAGTTGGTTTTGAAAGGCCCATCTGTAAAAACGGAATGTATTTTGCTTAAATTACATCCGGTTACTAATAGGTACTATGTTTCAATTATTTCAGGGGACCTTAGATGATAGAAGTTTTTCTGCTGGAGTTCAAGTCCAGTACGAACTGCACAACTCTGTGTTTTCTTGTGTTTTATCTTAAATGTTGGGCCAAGCTTAAAATTAAGTTCACATTTTCTGTTCACATCTGAAAAGCCTCCTACAAACTCAGTATGAATCTAAATAATTTCTCTTTATGAATGTTACACAGCCAAAGAACATACTAAAGAATATGGAACCTCATTTTTTACATATTAATCTTGTTATATGATTTCTACAGAACGCCGTAAAGCCAATATAAAAACAACCAAACTTATTTACAGAGTGAAGGGTCCTTAGAAAAATACGACTTGAAGCAAAATTACTGTTTTGCATCAGTGGTTCCATTATCATTTAGCATGTTTGACCTAATCTCCTGGAGCATACAATGCTGAGAGGGTGCCCTGTGTGATTATTTTAGAAAATAACTATTTATGAAATGAAAGTTAGAAGTAGGGCTGAAAAATGATCAGATTCACTGGTAAACATTCTGCTTATAGCATTTCTCTACTCTCAAACTGTAGACAGTCAAGTTCTAACATCTTCACAGCAGAGATTAGGCCTTCCTACTTGTTATCCTATGGGAGTTTTGACAAAGGAACTACAACCAGTTTCACCCACGGGGCCCTCTGGGGAGGGCCACCGCATCCTAGAGCCAGTAGTCACTTGTTCCTTATTAAAGCTTGACAGAAAACAGCTCCTTCATCTGTGACCTTGAAGTTCTCAGATTTTTTTTTTTAAATATTCCTTTCCAGTGTCAAGATGAAAACAAGACAGTGGAGAAGGTGCCCATTTCCTCCAGGGAGTGCGGGAAGCCAGGGCACTCCCCGGCACAGGGGAACCCAGTGCTTTCTGGCATGAAGTGGGACACCAAGGCCTGGCACACAACTTGCTCAGTCACCAGCAGTCGTTCTGATCACCAAACTGCGTTCCTAGTTAGTTTTGCCCATCTGGACAAGATGACCTTTTCCCATACAATCTCCATCAAAACAGTTACACTCCTGTGAGTTTTAATTTCAAGTAATTGATCTCTTTCAGTAACAAAAATATTTCTGTCTCAAGCTATTTGTGAAACAAGAAAACAACGTTTAAAGACCCTTAGGAACATACAGATACAGAAAGTGGTGCTATTAAAGCAATAAATTATCGCTATAGGTGAAGATAACATTCTGACAGAGCAGACCTTATAGCTGTAAGAGAGCTATGCAGCCCCAGAGAGGGCTTTCTGAGACCAGCAGACATCCTTTCGTCCCACTGCATCGTTAAGGACTCCTGTGCTTAGTCAGACCAGAGCCCTGCTACAGCCTGGTCCGCGCACATCAGCAGAAGAACTGAGCTGCAGTTGCCACCACCTGCTTTTCATTTCTTGTCTTTCCCCAACTCCCCTTCTTGCAAAGGCTTCTTTTTCTTTCCTATCCTGAATGCTTTTTCCTGCTTATGTTTTGTCTCTCCTTCCTGCAGACACGACTGTCTGCTTTTATCGGCAACATAGCGATTCCCTAGTCTCTACCCAAGACCTTTACTACGTTGTTGATTAATGAAAATAAGCAAACCTGCCTGGTTTTGTGCTTTTCTCTGCTACTGACACCTCCTTTCTGTGGTGCCCAATCCTTGTTCCTCTTCTCTTAGCTTAATCTCTATTTTAATTCCTTGCAAATCATCTCATGTTCATTTGCTATATAATGTACACTCATTAACTTTATTCTTATTATCTTATCTTTTTCTCCCTACCTTTATTTTTGTACATTGTCTTCATTTTTTTAGATTGTAGAGCTTTAAGGAAATATTTTTCCAAAGTAATACTTTAACTCTCTAACTTTATAATAAAGCAAAATATTTCTAGTATTTTGAAATTAACAAAGGTATTCGTTCATCCTACCTCCTGAATGGTGTTTACCAGCTTGAACCATGTAGTCTTTTCTTTCAGAAGCTGAATGTTGAATTCCTGAAGGACATTTGGCACTTACATCTTCAGTTTTGCCACAAATATATTATAATCCATTTGTTTCCTAGTTCCCTATTTGATATGAAAAGTCCTGTACACAGAATAGCCATAATTTTAACTATTGCAGTCTCTCTGACTTGAAATAATTCTTGATGATTTTTACATCTGCTGGCTGCAATATAATCTGCAGCAGTGGAAAGGACAGAAGAAATCACAGCTGTCACATTTTTATTTCATATATTTTCTATGTGAAATAGAAATTACAAGGAAATATAAGAAGCCATTGTTGGTATAAGGAGGGAGTTCTAGCAGAAACAAGGTGTTTCCATTGCTGTGATGTCCACTGAAGCTCAAACATTGTCTGGCAACTATCCTCAAGGGCAGTTGTCTGGACAACTTTGCAGTGGGCCCCCTGCCATCCTAACAGATGGGCACCAAGTGTAAGTAGCCATAAGACCATATAAGTGCATTTAGTGTGAAACTTAGGGCATAATTCCCAGCCTTGATCACCATATGGCTCTTCCATTCTGAGTAGATAAGTTTGTGATAAATGGGATGTACAGTGCTAAACTAACTTTGAAAATGAATAGCATTAAGGAGAATAATAATGAAAATAGCTCCCACCACGCAATATGCAGGGGCTATTATGCCAAAGTCTCCACCACACTTATTTCTGTGGAAGGTCCTGTTGATTTGCTGAGCTTTCCATGACAAACTCAACTTCAGACAAGCAGGAAAACCAGCTCCTTCACTTCCTCCAAACTCCTTTACAGGGAAAGAGAAAGTGTAATTGTCAAAGCCAGTCCCTCCCTGAAAAACCTAGGACTGATTCACTTAGTCCTGTAATTGAACTGAATCTACATTTCATCGCGACTTCACTGTTGAACTCTTCAGGACAGTTTTGCAAGTCAGCCTTGGGATATTGTTGAGTCATTTACCATACACTTATTTATGCTTTTACACTTTGTGATCTTATTGAATATAGAAAGCATTTCACATGTCTTCTGCACATGCTATTTCAGACAGACGACTACCCTATCAAATCTAACTTTCAGAAAAAACAGAAAGGCAGCAGAACCTAACGAGTACATCGGTGATCACCTTCTTCACTCTAAGCAATTCCAAGTAGCGCATGCCTCAGTACCTGTGGATTTTAGTTGTTGCAGTAAATTTGAGTTTGTTAACAGAAAGGAATGAAAACAAACAGTAAATACTAAAATAGGCATTTTGAGTGAGTTCCAGGAATGTGAATCTTTTCAAAATTCTTACACTGACTTTGAGTATTTTTAGACAGCATTTCTGTGTTTTAGCTATCATCAATAAAAGATGCTGTTTGTGACCTCTGAACAGTGAAAACAATCTAATTATATCAAGGCTTGAGAAAGTTATGAGAACTCTGATTAAACGTTAATTTCAATGTAAGGATTTCAAGTGGTAGAAAAATCATATGGAAAAGAATATGGTTGTGTTTTTGTCTTTTCCCTCTTTTTCTCTCTTTTCTGTAGCATACATTAGCATGGGTTCATGGTTGGTTTAAACCAATCTAAAACCATGCTACCAAAAGGAGAAGTCCCAGCTCTCCCATCCCCAGTTACATATTTCTGCTGGAAAGGACAATGCACAATTTAGAGTAGTTTACACTGTTTGTGAAACCACAGTCTTATACAAAAAGAGAAAGGCTTAATCTAGTATACAGTAACACAGATTTTGCTGGAAACATTTACAGCTGTGCAGCTGAAGATCTAACCCAAGGTTTAGTTCACCTTCCATGAATACTCATTTGAATTTACTTGCTTTTCAACAGTATTCAAATAGCTGCCACTCTGCTGGCATGATCATTTGCAGAAAGCAAATGTCAAAGTTGCATACGTGAGCATAACTTAAATCTGGCCCTCCAAGAATTTCAGTTGAAATGTTTATCTAATTAGGGAGGGAGATAACTGACAGGCAGTATTTCATCAGAATGCTGAAAGAACTGTAATAGAGAATTAAATGCAGTCACGCTTTTGGTTGACTAATATCAACTCTTTCTGAATTGAACTTCCTATTATCTGAAAAAAAGAGTTAAGTTAGTGCCTACTTATTGGTTACTTAGGCTACCAATGGCTTTTTTTCATATATGGTTACACATGATTAGAGCCCATCATGACTGAGTAGGCTAATTTCCTCTATTTGAGAAGATGGTTGTTGTTTTCATTTTCTTTTGAAATACTAAAATATGAAGCCTGAGGCTGATTCAGGTTGTTTTCAGATCAGGGGATTAACTGGGCAACATTAAATAGCATATTCTTGCAGACCTGTGTAAGCACAGGAGACTTCAAATATTTGTTCAATACTTGAAGAGGTGAGACAAAACCAAACGAAACATACTATTAGAACACATGCTCATTTACATTGGAGCATAGTTAATATTGTAAGATCATTTTGAACATATAGAATCCACCATAAGTAGGAGGAGATCACATTCACAACAGAGAGATCTTTATGCTTCAGTTGTGGCTCTATTGAGAAATGAGTCTAAAAATTGCAGAGTTTCCTGTTTATTATCTTTCAGAAACTCCCAGGTCAGATTCACTCAGTTTACCTGAAAAATATTTTTCTCAGTTGTCAGCCCTGCCAGACTGACCTTAAATCTGAAAGTCAAAAACTGGTCTCTCTCTGATGAGTGCAACTATGAATGCAAGACTGAAAATCACAGCTGGAATCAAGATTACTCCCCTTTCATGATATAAATTATTGCATACTCTGTCCATCATGATACCTTAGATACGTCAAAGTCATAATACAAAAGGAAGAAAAAGGACTTCAATAAGAAAACCAGGCATGAGTGAAACAATAGCAAATGCTGTAATAGGCATCCCTTAAAACAGAAATACTGCACTTTGACAAAACTGAAAGGAAACAAACTTTACAAAAGTAACCTCTTTTCGTTACAGGGAGAGTCACTTTTACAATGTAACTCGTCTGCAGAACTACCTATCTACAAGCAATTAGACAAATCAAGGGTTTCATTTGTTTAATGGCTTAGACATTTGTCTGGCTAGTGAAATTAAAGGGCTTTACAAACAAATATGCTCATCAACCTGCTGTGCCATAAATCACTAGCTTGGGTGAGGGCAGGGTGGCGCCTAAATTCCCCCAGTGGACAGCTCACGGAGGTTTCTTACGCCGGCAATCATGGGAGCGGCGAAAGCCACACGCTGCCTGGCTGCACTTGCACGGTTTCGGTTCCTGCACCTCCTCGCTTAGCTGAGGGGCGCAGCTTCGCTTCCAGCATGGGCTGCGACACCCAGCAGCCCGGGGGCGCCTGGCCCGCCGGCCCCACGCCCTCGCTTGCCCCCACCAGCACCGCAGTCACGCTGCTCTCTAGCGACCGCCGCTTCAGGAGTCCACGTCAGAGTAAAAGTTAGAAACCTACTACAGAAGTAAATTACCAAGTATTGTGCATGTCTTGAAAGGAAATCAATTCTGTTTTCCAGTAGGTACATTCAGAATATAGCCACATTTCCAGAATTAAGAAACAACCTGCCCTTTAGAGAAAGCAATACATCCTTGATTGAAATTGTGTTGCATTCAAAACTATTAGAAACACATTTACAGAGTTGTGGTGGTTGAAAAAGCCTGCTAGAGCGGTTTTGATCCTTGTCAGTCAAAGCAGAAAGGCTTGGTGATTTAAGCTTTCAACTGTTGGGATCCAGAAACCAGCCCAGCCAGGGCTGCAACTTCTCGCCTCGGACACTGCGGGCCCATCGCCTGCTGGTGCCAGGGGCCGGAGGGTGGCAGGGCACATGGGGGCCACTCGGGCGCTGCGCAGGGCCTGTGGGCAGCCAGCCCGATGCGGCTGCTGGGGGCTCCCGAACCAGCTACGGCCGCCGGTCGCAGCGCCACCCCGCTCCGAGATGCCCCAAAGCACCCACGCGCCAGCGGCTGCTGCTGCCCCTCGCGGGGCCGGTGCTCTCAACCCCTGCTAAGCCCTCGGCAGCCTCTGCTGCCTCACACCAGTGTCACAGCAAAAAGAAGAGAAGGCCGCCTTTGGTTTTTTACAGTGTTTATCTCAGGTCACGCCTTTTATGTAAAGATTCCTGAATCACCTGGGTGGCCATAGGCATTAAAAACAGGAACCAAGCTTTCTAAAGCCCTTCTGGGAACTTAAGAAAAATATCTCCTTACTGTCTCATTGGCAATAATTTCAAATGCATCCAGATTTTTCCCTAATAACTGCTGCTTAAAGCATTAACATTAAAGACACGATAGAAATAGTATTTTTAAACAAGAAGATACTTCTATTTCAGTTGAGCTCCCTGACAAAATATTTGTTTTTCAATGTATTGGTCAGTTGTTCAAAATTGAGAACTGGACAGTAGAGTGTCCCTTTCAGACTCCACTTTTATAACCCACAGAATCTTTGTGTTTAATCTTTTGTTAGACCCTAAAGTTCTTTGATGCATGGACGTTATTTTCTAGTGATTGCCATCACATGAAAAGGGTGCTAATCCTCTGCTAATTAACAACTTGTTGAGGTCAGCAGGGGTCAGCACTTTATATCTTTGGATTTAGTGAATTTTTGGTTCATTGGAACTTCTTGTTTTCATCGGTTAGGCTGTTCCATCATTTTTTTCTTCGTGAACTTTATTTTGTCTCAGCAATAGCATCCTTGCATGCTCTTAGCCCACTAAGAACAGGCTAACAGCATCTGCCTTTTGATTTGATATGGGATACAGTCTGCTCGCATTTTTCAAGTAACTATACTACCTACTCTACAACTGCTTTGATTGCAAAGGCTATTGCTTCATGCACTTTAGATGTTTTGTCTAATTCAGAAATGGACATTATACTATTTTCGACAATTGCACTACAGGTTTCATTGCCCACAGCATTACTCAAATATAATAAAATACTTCTGTAAACTCATTAATAGGTAACAGAGGAGGATAACAAAATCAGTATTTTTACTGCTGGTACAAAAAGTGTTTTTTGAAGAAGGTCTTGCCTTCTGTGCATTTATTATTCAAAAAGGTACATAAATATTTCTCCATTACCTTAGCAATCGGAAAACCCACTTAACTGCAGACAGTTTTCATTTCTTTCACCATTACCTTTGCTGAGTTCAATGGCTTTACATAATTGAAATTCTATTAATCAGATTTCAAAAACTGATTTGTTTGTTTCTCTTTTCTTCTGATACTGAGGATAAGAAAATGGTGGCTTTCTCTGAAAAACCAATACACAATGAAAATGTTCTTATCTAAGCAGCATGAACAAGACCCACCTTATTTTTCATAGTATCTCTGTGAACTTTGCTTACGTTCTGAATGACCACATGACAGTACTGGTGAGAAGGAATCGTGCTGCCCTATCTGTGTATTTTCTAAAAAAAGCTTCTGCAATTTGCAAAAAAAACAGATAGCAAATGTCTTGTTTTGTATTCAGTTCCCACAAACTGAAAAGGTGTATTAGAAAAAGCATTACAAAAGTAAATTAATAAAACTTTGACTACAAACAGAGAGAGAGAGAGAGAGAGAGAAGAAAATGTGGAAGGGTATCAAAATAGTCCAAATCCACATAGAAATTAGGAAACAGTTGTAGCCTTAACAACCTTGCCAGGGAGTTCTACAGTTTAATCACACATTGTGTGAAAAAGCACTTCCTTTCTTGGTTTTGATTTTTCTACCTCCAAATTAGGTTGAAGACCCCTCTCCTCCCTTGCGTTACTGTCAAGGAAAACAGGTGTTCCCATTCTCTCTCCTTTATAAGCTTCAGTACTTTGCTTTTTTTTTTTCCCCTCATGACCTGTTTTATTCTTCTGCTTTCTTAAATAATTAATTCTAATCTTTGCAATCTCCTTCACCCAAACCTCTTAATTGACTTGACTGTTTCCATCACTATTTGAACACTCATATTGCTAAAATACCCTAAGAAAGATGAGGAAATTCTCTTTGAAAATACTTTTCCTAAGTCTAGCTGAAAATTACAAAAAAGTATTAACCCCCCCCCACAACAACACACAGATCTGTAGCTGTCACTTGCAATTTTAACTCCTTAAAAAATTCTAAAAAAAAAAAAAAACCTTCTGAAACTGAAGTGCAGACTTAGACTTAGCCACATGCATATGTAGACACTGTGACTAATTACACGTTATGTAAATGGTATCTCAGACAGTCCCGTGTAGATGGTAGACCATTAAGACAGTTTACAATAGGAAGTGAGTGATATTACCCTTTTAAAACTTGATTAAAGGAAATATTAATAGTATAAATTGCATGTTTTAAAATGACTTTGTTATCTTAAACTCAGTAAAATCTTAGCACAGCAGAGGTGATTCATGATCAAGGATACGTCTATATGTTTTGACAAACTAGATACCTCTCGGGTGCCAAACTTCTGTGGCACTTACTCGGCCATTTCAGTGATGGGAGGATGAAGGCTTCCCTGAGGTATCATTACATTGGTACTGAGGGCACACCTTCAGCTCCTGTTAAAACAAGGCACTGATTAGCTCCATAATTATTTCTGAATGGTTATTTTGACTGTTCAGAAGAAGTCGCTTTTGAGATTCAATTTATGCAGATATACATTAAAATCAAAATAAATGAAGAACGAACACTGGCCTTTATTTTCTTTTCAGTATTCTCTTTTCATAACTTTAATAAAGTATTTCTACTTTTTATTAGTTTATTAACATCATTTTTATTCCTACCATTATTCATTTGTAGTAATAGATGTTAACGCAGATAAACTAGTAATTCATTTGAAAGCCCTAGCCTATTATCCAAGGAAGGAATTTTAGTGTAAATATTAGCATTAAAACAATGCTATATTTTTAGTATTTGAAGAAGTTGCATTACTTGAGGCATTGAAGTATTTAGATAAAGTTAAATTAGGCCACAAAGAAATATATATATTTTTAAAGATGATGACCTAAATGGTGAATTGTGACAGCAGCCAAGTAAATAACTTAACAAGAAAAAGCTTTGCAGAATATTGATTTAATGCATCACTTAAGCAACAGAATATCTCAAACCTGCATTATCCATGCTCTATTTCCCTGTACCTTGGACAGTTTATCTGTTCACCTCTCTCAAAGGAACAAGCACATATTTCTACATGAATTGTTTGTCTATGATGTACTGTTTTTAACAGTAAGATAAAATTCATCTTCAGTAGAGTTCTGCTTTTGTGGAATATACTCATTTACAGAAATTTTAGCATGGTAGAATAGCACGTATTAAAAAGCTGCAGAAATTTAACCAAGATCTCATATACATTAACTGTCATCATTACTCCATGAAAACATGACATGGTAAAGTAAGGAATTTCAGTATGGCAGAGGACCATAAACTGCAATTTATCATCATTATATGGAATTTCCAAAAAGCATTAAGAGAATTCCATAAATGTGATGCAAAGTACATTGATTTTAAATTATGGCCTGAAATGTCACATTCAGGAAAAAGACTGTAAAAGTAGTGCAGTCTAATAGAAGGAGGAACAAAAAGCAGGAAAAAGTAATGGAGATCATTTTTGTATTTGCTTTAAGTAAAGGGTAAAATAATCTATGTTTTTTCTAACAATCTGTTTTATTATTCAAAGTAAAATTTGGTGCTGCCAAAATTAGCCTTTGGTAATTTTATGCCATTTAAAACATATGAATGATCTCTTGGCTAAGACAACAGAGCTGCTTAGAAGGTGGTGCACAAATTGTACAGGATAACAAGAACCCAAAGAAAACACTAAGTGATTTCCATGGTATTTTGCAAAAGTATGAACATTCGGCACACCCTCCCCAAAACTGGGCTTGAATTACTATTTATTGATGACATCTTCACTAATTGCCATCACTGTTACCTAGTCTGAAAGAAATCACAGTGGAGACCAGCAAAGCATACGGAGATAAATTCAGCGCTGATGAAATGGACCACTGCTACTTTGAATCCCTTGTTAGCAGCACCCATTTCGCCAGCAGAAAAAACACTACATTTTCAGATCACTTCTCAATCTCCAGGCAGGCGGCCACAAGGTCTTACGATGCTTCCCCGTGGCCAGGGTTGCGGTGAATAGCTCCCAAGCCTTTGCAATATCTGCAAAGCAGATTTAAGGATTACAGAAGTTACCTCCTAGCCAGTTTTATTTATCTTTTACAGTTAAAGAATGCTCTAAGAGCATCTTATGAGAGTCTTTGACCACCCTTAGTGATCTTTCCAGCTGAGCAAGGCAGGGACTAAGACTCATCTGTTCACCTCGTGTTGATTTGTCAGTTGACATCTGTGTCAGAGCAACACCCCATAAAAGCAGACACTTTGATGCCACTGCAGCTTTATCTCTGCCAGAACCAGAACTGGGTGGACTATTTACTGTGAATAATTTATTCAGCAGATTTCGCCCTTTCTTCAGTTTGAGAGTTCTCTATACATGTCCTAATTAAAAGAAATAATTGGCTTATTACTCAAGCTCTTCCTTCTTGCTTGTTGCCTTTGTCCAGAGGTGTCCTGAATAAAGGCAGGGTGAAATCCTGCTCCCACTTGAGACACTGAAATCCGCTCTCCTCCTTGATTTCACTAAGGTCAGGATCTCAGTCAAGGTCCCTACAGCAAGAAACCGTCAGCTTAGATCTGAGACATGCCACAAATGAGGTCAATAATTAAACAGTGGGAAGGAAAAGGAGAAGTGGAGCAAGAGCATAGTAATTAGATATTTAGATACCATCATGATGGTTCTATAAAAACATGACAGAGATTACTTAAAGTAGGAGAGCATTTTAGGAGGGCTCAGGGCAGAATTTTATTCCCCTGCAAGGATCAGACAAATATGTGAACATACTTGGTGACGGTAATTATTTGAACAAGTGCAGTTTACACAGAATTTTTTCCTCTGCTTTCCTCCTCCCTGCCTCCACCTTGTTCTTTACCCAAGATCTAAATCCTCTTGGTGAAGGATTCTTTGGCATTTAGTGTATAAGAAATTCATTAATCAATACAAAAATGTATAATATGATATATAATTAAGGATAGAATTTCATTACTAAACAGCAGTTCTATTCAACTACATTATAACCTATTTCTGAAAACATCTCTACCCTGCGTGCACCTAGCAAGAATCAGTGCCTTAGGGCAGTAAAACATCAAGCTATATTCTCCAAAGTGTCTAGTGTTTTGCTAGCTATTTCAAACTTCTCTGTTCTTCAATGTTCAGTCACTAGACTATGCTGCTTAAATTATTGAATCCTTTTAATTTAAATTTTCATAAGCTACCAGAGGAAAAATGCACATCCTTAAAGTATCAGGCTTGACTTCTTGCAAGGAAAATGACAGTGTTGGCATTGCCTTTACGCAGTATTAACTTCCCCTAAGAAAAGCACAAAGTAAATTATTTCATTAAGGAGTAAAATGTGCGGGGCAGATGGCATAAAAAACATTCCTTTTGTAACTATCTCGGTTTAGGGCCACCCAAAATTGGAACAGAAATGGGGCAAACTACATACCTTAATCTCTGAAAGACTGAGATGTCAGACAAGAACAAATCTAAAAATGGGAGATCTCTTTGGATCCAACTCATTAAAAAAATGAAGAAAAATTAGCCCCAAGATTATATTGGTCCCCAATATATTCCATTCTTTTGGAGCAAATTGCCGTATATTTTAACACATATTTACTGAAAAAGACATTGCAACTGTTAGTGAATTGTTTCCCTGTGATGTTTTAATCTCACCAATGGTACTGCACTTCTATTCCAGACAGTGCTGTTGGGGTTGGGACAAGGGAGGAAAAGTTTTGTTTAATTATTTTACATACAGTGTGAAATATGTAAACATTCATCCTCTGTGAAAAGAGAAATGATTTATCCCAGGTAAGGATAAACTAAATTAACAAACTAGGAAATAGGCCACATGAGACTTACATCTAAAGACATACGTTTTAAATGTGAACTGCTAAGTAATATCCTTTTTATACTAAACAGTGGATTGCACAAAATTTTGGCACATTTCAGATTTTGAAGCCAGTATAATATCTTACGGAGGAAGGAAATTAGAAATAGAAAGTGCCAGTTCCAGACCTGCATAAGGAAATGGCAGTTTAATAAATAATATTTATATTTTTAAATATATATAATAACATATAATTATTGATTACATGGGGATCAAACAGAAACCTGAAAGTGATTTACCTGAAAGGAGAAAGAGATACATAAGCAGTTAGAAGTCGGAGGAAAAAAGGACCTGTTAGGTTCATCAGGTGAGGCTGGCCGTACAAACTCCCTCCTTCTTAATGAAAATTGGGCTGTCAGCTTTGGGCCTGTGTGTTTTAGGGAAAAGATAAAGAATTCCTTATTACTGAAAGGAGCTATGGGAAGAAGTGACTGGAGAAAAGGGATAAAAATGGGAGGATTGCCCAAAATTCAGAAAAGCTCCCCCCAAAAAGCATCATTTTTTTAAAAAAATCACCAGATTTTCTAGAATCGGCAGATGCGATATAAAAATTGTTTGGGTATCTTTCATTGCAATGCTACTTTAATGGCTACGGTGAATTTTACATATGCTTAAAAGCATAGCTAGCTTAGCTTTGTTGATCAATTGTCTAACTGGAGATCATAATTCTGTGGGACTCTAAATACAGCCAAGCTCTCAAACATTTATATCCCTCAATTTCATCTGAATAATACTGCAGTTACCAACCCATTATTTACAGAAGGTGCTGTTATATCTAGAAATTTCTCTCTGCAAATACAGTTTTTATCAGATTATTTTAATTTTCACCTGTATAAAACTTGTAAAATGCTTTAAAAATTTAGAATGCATTATCTGAAAGTCCTGATTTTTTTCCTAATGCTAATGGTTCAGCTAAGTGAGATGTTGAGGAGATCTGAATTGCTCACCAAGATTCCTATAACCAAAATCAGATTTAAAAATGTGAAATAACATCTAATAGCTCTAAGTAAGCATTTGGAATTAAAATGCCACAAACATGAATTTCAGTATATGCAGGTCAAGAACCTACAGAATATGAGGTAGTTTTGGTGGTGGTCGAATTGCAGCCAAACTATCCAATCTATTCACCAAGGCTCGACCCTAAGTAGAAAGCAAGCCTACGGAGGAAAGAGGAATAAGTTCCCCGACTTTCACTAGCGGTATGATACCAGCTCCCCCTTCACCTGCTGAAAAACTTCCCTGTGTCTCATGGGGGTTCATTTACTTTCCTGACTACCTACATACAGAGCTGGGGGAGAGAGAGGAAGCAGAAGGGAATCATTTGAGAAAAGAAAAGCCCACAAAAAATCAGTGATGGTATTAACAGCTTTGCTGGTGATTGTGCTTTATGTAAACGCTAAGTTCTGCAGCATGAGCAGCCGGGTCACGCACAGCAGCATGGCTCGCTTGCTCAGGCAGCATGTCAGCGAGCTGCACCTTCCCGGTGTCGGAGATGAGAACGAACCTTCCCTCAGCACTCTGCTGCGTCAGCTCCAGTGGAAACTCCCCTCGTGTCAGCTCAGGGCTATTCTTAACCATGGGGCAAAACACTTTTGGGAATACATGCACACACTGCAAGCGATGCGCACGTGTTTCCAGGCTCCAGTAGTTCCTCGCTACTGAGACGGCTTTTGGATGCCTTCTGTCCACCTGCCTGCCCTCACAGAGGCTTTCAGGAACTTTGCTGCTTCTTTGCCTTTTCCAGCTTCTCCAGTATCACCTGTCCTTTTTGATTGCTTTCTTCCTATGTGTTACCAACATAGTGAGGGATTTTACTAGCAGTGACTAATGCAAGATTTAAACTTTAGCAGATACCACCTACTGCTGAATCATAACAAGCAAAGGTGTGTAGAACAGCAAGTATTCTCTGGCAAAGTTGCAAGCAAATACACAGTCTATACAGTAATGTTCAATCATTTGCTACAGAAAGAAAAATGAAAAGCCTTAAAAGCATTGGGCAAGATGAAATCCACATCATATATACAATAGAATTGCACTTGATTTTCTAAAGAAACAGTTAAAATGTTTTCAGATGAATCCAGTTATATAATACAGCACACCAACTTGCAAACTACAAAAGTGCCTTTATTCTAAGCATTTCTGAAGGAAATTTATCTGATGTTTTGATTTCTGCCTTTCAACATATAGCACATGTTGCTATAAAGAAGCCGGGGGCAAATCTCCTCCCCCACAATAGTCATTGTGCTTAGATTTACACAAGAAAAATCACTACCCGATTTGAAAATTTATTTGGGAATGCACCCTGTTTGAGAGGATCAAGGCCATCCTATTTTCTCCCCTCATACCATATGCTCTTTAATAATACCAATGAACTGAAAAGAGCTACTTTACTGACTGCCATTTCTAACTTCAGTCTACCCTTTTCTTTCCTAGATTTCCCAAACAGGGGAGAGTGAAAATACTTGGAAACATGATCTCTATTCAGGCAGGAGTTTAGCCTATACTTACATCTCACTGATTCAATAGGATTTAAACATTGGCTTAATTAAGTACCTTCATCAATCTTTGCCAGGTGAGGGCCAAAAAAACCCCAACCAAAATCAGAAATAAAAACCCATTTTATCAACAAATGGAGCCACAGAGGACCACAGAGCAGGAGCAGTATGGTATCCTGAACCTTACAGCCCTGTTCATACAATGACATTTTGTCTCAGGTCTCAAGCATCATCACAATGACAGCATTTGCAAAATAACGCTATTTTCCACTCTATGGTAATTTTATGATGATCCCATTTTTTTGGGCTCTTACACTTCTGAATTTTTTCCTAGTAACCCATCATGGGTGAAGAAGCAGTTAATACTATTCAAGGAGAGTGAAACTGATGTTCCAGCTCTCAATGTGATTTCTTTCAGATGGAAATGATTTGGAAAATAACGTCTCCATTGAAATGTATGCACAGAGACACTACTTCTTCCTCCGCAGACAATATTGATACTAGTATTAATTTTTTCTCAGAAATACTAATAACATACACAAAATGTCTGCTTTTACCTCCTAAGCCTTTGCCTCATGGCTCAAGAAGCGCAGGTAAATAATCATTGCTTCAGAGTCCTAAACTTCCCTGAAATTCACCCATGATTTGTTTGAGGAAAGAGCAAAACAATACTAACCAAATTCAGATGCTTATATGCTCTCTTTAAATAGCTTTTCAACATTTTAAAACCAGAAACTGACATTCATGAAAAAGATGCCTTTAAGACAAGACCATGTACTATGCTTAAAACCAAAGAGTTTACTGCTCTCTGGAGTAAGGTTTCTTTTAATAGTATTTCTTCCCACTTTAATTGAATTAAACAACAACAAAAAAAGTAACCAAAATCATGAAGACCACCAGCACTGCAAAAAAAGAAAATGTCTCCCAGGGTTTTCAGTTCTCTCTCCTCAGTGTTCTGGAGTCCAGATGTGGAAAGCCCAGTGGAGCTGAAAACATTTTTGGAGGGAGGAGAGAAAGTTTTGATGCTACTGCTATAGCCTTATTTTATCCAAACCAGACAGTTACCTTTCTGTCAGGAAAAAAATAAAAATTAAAAAAAAAAATCCTATTTTCTTTCACATTATTGCTAAGCATTATTTGTAAGTGAACCTGAAGAAGAAAACTAAATGCTCTGCCTCTTCTTCTTACAAGCAAAGAAGGCCTTAGAAAAGGTTTTCTCCCAGGAGAGAAATCACTGTAGAACATGCACCCTATTCATCTTCCCTGAAATTCTCCTTGTCAGGTGTGTAAGTAGATTTTTTAAATATGTATTTTTGCTGCTCACATATTTCACAAACATGTATTGATTTGCTGCAGCGATACCAGGTCACAGGCTGAGGGGGAACATTCCCCTGTCCTGCACGGTTCCTTTGCAGCTACACCTGGAATATGGTGTTCAGCTAAGTGATGACAAGGGTGGTCAGCGAGGCGATGATAAAAGTCTATAAATAGTTTAAGAGGGTGAACTCCAAGGAGTAAGAAACATTGTTTTAAGGTAGTCTGAACAAGCTTGACTGGCAGAAACAAAAAGCTGTCCTGACATGCAGACCTGGGCGTAACTACTGAACAGTGGCTTGTGCGCAGTGCAAGCACCAGCACCTGCAGGATGTCTGTGCTTGGACTAGTGTCCACCCCACGAGTGTATACTAAATTAGCAATTCCAAAATAATTAATCTGGTCACTTTCCAAGTCTAGCTAAGCCCTTCAACAGCTAAATCAGGACCTTAAGTTCAGTAGTCCACCAACATGAGCCACAGTGTTCAGGGCATTAGAGCTAAACTCAGCAAAGCACTTGAAACATACGAGAGAAAAACCTACGCAGAAAGGAGGATGGGCAAAAAACCCTGAGAAATTTGCCATACCTCTGTGTTCTGTGGTTCTAGAAAAACATGCATATGGGACTTGAGAAAGGTCTTGTTAATAAGGGTTAGTTGGAAAAGTAAGTCACACACGACTGAGTATCGTTTCAAATTACTGCTCATGCTAGCATAACTAAATTAGGCAAATGACAGAACACCAAAATAGGAGTCGGTCTTCTTCCCTCCTATTTAATCTCCATAAGGTCATTATTCTCAATATTACCAAACATCAGCAATTACAGATTTTATGAAATCTGTTGCTCCTTACTAAATATCATTATGACCTAATATTTCTGAGAAATCCAATAGTTTTGAAAAAATTATTTTCTATTTCAACTCAAATTTCTAGTCAAGGTTTTGGGACTGCTGGATCCATTTATCTGGCTTGTGTGACCCAAAAGGTCAGGTCAGATGATCCTGATACAGTCCCTTCTGAGCTAAAAAAAAAAAAAAAAAAATCTAGAAATGGAAAAATAACCACCCTCTTTAGTCAGCCAGAATAAATGGTAGTTAGTCCACTGAAATCATTGTACAGCCCATAATGCTGTCTTGCTCTAAAGCGAAATCTCTACCCTTGAACCTGAACAAGAAAGTCACTTCAGCTTCTCTCTGCTTCCTAAGTTAACTGCAAGCATTTCCTGGCATACAGAACAGAGGCAGAAAAAGGAAGAACGTAGACTTGAGAAAAGCACAGCTTCCAATCCCCACCCACCAGCTTCAGTCAAAGGAGGACTCCAGCCCCTTTCTTAACTAATCCTGTCACTGTAAAATCCTACAGTCATTCTTCCACACATAAAGGGAAAACGGACTCACTAGGAGGACCTAGACTCTTGCAGCTTGAACTGTTAACCAATGGTGGAAACGCGAGACTGCCGAAGTTGTGCCTGCCGAGCCAATCGAGTGGGTGCGTGTGTCCCACATGACTGTGTTTCCCCTGTCTTTCACATGGGCAGCATTTAGTTCAATTCAGAACTGCAGATAGTATAGCCTGCACGGCAGCAATGGGATGTCTGAGCATGAGGGGCTGACTTCCGAGCGCCTCCGCCAAGCCCGGCTGTACGCTTCTGCTGACCTACCCTGGAATTGTGGCCCTTGCCATCCGCCCACCTTGTCTCTGCGGAAGGAGGCAGCGCGACCTGCGCAGCGCAGCAAGACAAAACTGTGAGTATAGGGTCTATTTATTTTTATTTTTAGCTGTAAAAGAAACCCCTTAAAATTGTCCAAATGCTATGTGCACCAAATTAGTGGTTACTTTTTCTTATGAGATGAACAAGTATCTAAAGTGCTATTCAAATTCAAAATTATTTCTTGCGTGCTTCAATAAAAGAAAAAAAGAAAAGAGTTATCCTTCAGGGCAGTGCCTGCATACATACTGCATGCCACACCGCTCCCTGACATAGCCAGCGTGCTGCTTTGTTCATGAAGAAAAACAAAGACAAAAAGCTGTACACATGTATGTTGTTCACTTTTATTTGCACTCTGTGTCTAATCAGGCCTGATCTGTCCCCAAGGGGAGAAAATAAAGGCAAACTTTAACTCTGCCAGCGAGGACAGCCCAGGCTTTCCAGACATCTGACAGTTATTATAATTAGCTATGAAAGACAGCAAAGACACTTTGGGGCAAATAGCTCTTACATTTGGAACAATGAAGCCGCTCGAGGTTCCCATCCCACCCCTTCCACAGCGGGAGGGGCAGAGCAGAGCACAAGGAGCCAGCGTTAGGAAAAGGGTTATGGCTGTACTAAAAAAACCCACGAGCCGTACATCTGGACTTGTTCAGCGTGCAGAGAGGCTTTTTGATAAGAAACTTTAACTATTGCAAGGCTGCAACTTCCATGCACTCTGGTGGGGTGGGAAAGGGAGTGGGGCTCACAGCACAGCATCAGGGGGTCAGGGTGGAGGGGCGCAGGGGCAAGGAGGGCGAGGGGGCAGAAAAAAGGGAATATTCATAGCAACATACATTGCAATTGCTTCCCAAATCTGTGCTTGCCAAATCTCATTACGTCTAAGTTGCTTTCTGGGCAAGATTTATGAGAGTTCTCAAACAGAAGCAACAGACAAAGCAGAGCTTTTCTTCTTCTTCTCCGGGAAAGAAATTGAATCCAAATGGCTAACTGTATAATAAGAAACACTAATTCATATTTTGTTTATATTTTTTAAAATCTACGTAAGATCTTTAATAAGATATACACACACACACTCCTTCCCACCCTCACCCTCCCCTACCAAAAGTTAGATTCTGAAAACTACATTCAGAAGGGGAAAAAGCAAAGACAATAGAAATCTGGCTCGGTCCTAGCTGCACTGGATCTCTAATAAAGCATGAAGTGAAAACAGTTTCTGAGTGAAAGATGAGCAGACTTCTTTTAAAAAGAAAAAAATAAGTGCAATAAGGAGAAATTGTTGAAAGACTCCAGACGCTACTAATTATGGCTTAAATAAATCTTCCTGGACAGATGTTTGCATGCTCCCACTGCAGGGAAAGGAACATTAAAAGAAGCATTTTTTAAGACAGAGGATTTGATGTGAATTTTCACTTTTTTTTTTTTTAATACACCATTTTATTCTTTGTCTGCCCTCCTGTTATCTCCCCCTCCCCCAACCACCGCCCACTGTGAGCCGAGACACCTGAAGGCTAGACATAATGATCAACAGAGCGCTGCGCTCGCCCGCCTGGAGTCCAGCCAGATTTTTTTCCCTGCCACAATTGCGGAGCCTGCACGCAATGCACGGCCAGCCCCGTGCTCTGCTATGTGCGGATCAGACAGCAGTCTGAGCCCTGCTGCACAAAGATTAAACACAAACCTTTTCTCCTTCTGTCAGCCAGGCTCGGTTTCAACTTTGTAATTCTAGGATAATATGAAATACTTAACTTTGTAAATATATACGTGCATTGTTATATAAAACATGCATATATGTGCATGCACTTTCTGTACAGTGTAACTAGGGGCGTCCCTTATTTCTCATTTTATAATAATTTCTGCTCTAGTTTTACAATTAATGCAATATTTTATGCTAAGTTCATGCATCACTTAGATAACTGCCCACGTAGCTCATGTACATTATGTAAAGATTATAAAAGATGTTGTATATGCATAAAAAAAGATATACAGATAGTGTACAGAGACCTGTATCTGAAAGGCAGAAATACTGAAATAAACATATTTGGTTTTAGAGATTAGCAAGACCTCCTAGATAAATTTGTGGCAGTTTTAAGCCTGCCGTACGCATATGCTTTGTGGGTAGGTCATCTACAAAGTGAAGAAGGGGAGCGTGGCGGGGGAATATTTAGCTGGCCCCTCGGTTGCCACCGCACAGAGAACCACCGCCTGGCCGAGCGAGCGTCCTCACTCCAGAAAGTTGGTCTTCTGAACGCGATACTCCCCAAAACAGTTGCTCTCTGTTTGGTGAGGCCAGGGGTGGGATTAACAGAGACACCCAAGGGAAAGAAAGGGAGATTCAAAGATTTCTTTTTCAATTTTTAAATGTATGCAGTGTGGACCCATTTGTAAAAATTATTTTGAATTGCATTGTCTTCTTGTACAAGCTCTTGTATGGTACAAATGGTGATTAATTTTTCCTTTTCAATATGAACTTTGTGAGAACAAGACATGAAGGAAAATATGTTTTTATGTATGCGCATACACACACACATATCCTGTTCTTAATTTACTCCCTGAAAAGGTTTAAGAAAGTACACTTTGGTCACACTACCAGACATCTTTAAATAGAAAGAAAGTATATTTTTAGTGATTTTCTTTAATATTACTAATAAGAACTATTAAAAAAAGAACTCAGCATAGATATCACATAAATTTAGTCTTAGGAAAACAAAGCAAAAATGAAAAGGCCCAAGAAACAGATACAACTTCCTTTGCAAACAGCAGCAGAGACATACAAATAAAGGTTGCATCTAGTGACAACAATATCCACAGGCAAAGTCAAGAGTCTAGAAAATGTATTTCAAAGAAATGAAGGGAAAGAATTGAGAATGCTATTCAAATTTGTATTCCTGTAATTTTAAAACAAGTGATTTTACACCTTCCTGAAGGAATATTAGATATACCTTGTATGAAATACCAGTAGTTAACGCAACACAATGATCGTACAAGAGAAGTAGATACCTGTAACTTGGATATATTTGCAATTTCAGTTGTATTAATATGCTAATTCCCCTTCTACTTTTTCTGGCATATTATGCTTGAAAAATAAAATTCGTCACTTCTCTTTCACAAATGTATTTCAAAATAATGATTGCAGCTACATTTTGAAGCTATGACTTTAATTTTCTTGAGTGAATGACAATAAGCAGGCATGTTTTTATCCATTTCCTAAAGACTGAAATGCTACGCAAATCAATTTGCCTAAACTTTGGAAGCGATTTATACACCACCTTACAATAGAAGGGATATTTCAACCAGCAATTTATATATTCAGTTTGTGATTAGTCATTACTTTTTCATTCACAAAAAAGTTTAGTATTAAATGTGGGCATGTAAATATAAGGCCTTGGATCCACGTTTAGTTCAACATCCTCCCCTTCTCCCCAGTAAGGTCACTTGATTTAAGTGCTGGGTATTCAGGAACTCTGACTAAAGCAGGCAGGAGATAAAAATACCCAGCATCTTTGCAAATACGGCATTAGCCTCAAGCTGCTGTTGCCCAGGGACCTGAGATTTGGAGCTATGTGATTTAGCTTTATCCCAAAGAGTTTATTTACCCAAATTTGAAAATTCTGACCTGTGTTTTTCAGTGACTTCTTTAAACTTCTAAATAGTTGCTGATGTTGAAACAAAGCAATCGTAGAAGTTCATGCATATTTATGACTCCATTCCTTACAAGTTTGATGGCTATTACACATGATCTCTTAGCCTACGGCCTCCAGTTGGTTGTGCAAACTCCTTGGTGCTACTCACAGAAACTTCAAGTTCTAATTTCTTTTTTAAATACTCTCCCTCCCTCGCTTCCCCTTTTGCATCTGCTTGCTTAAGCCTTTCGCTGTTCAAGTAGAAGTGCAAGTTCCAATCATAAGAATAAACTGCTCCGGATTACTTCCAAAACTTTCAAAAGATTGGTTGTTCCAACGATACCTTTATGCAGCAGAAGTAACTTGAGAGCCTACCAGAAATGCAGTCAGTCTCACTAAGGTAATGAGGTCAAATGAGCTCATGCATTACAGATAGGAAGAGAGTTGTGCATTGCATTTTTATAGTTAAAAAGCACAGAGTGTTTTAATGTAAACAGATTTCTGTTTGATATTTTGGCAAACTGTTGCAAAGACCTAACTACGGCTGAGCCAAAATGACTTTCGGCATGGTACAGTTAGACCAGATGGCCACGTGTTCTTTTCTTATTTAGATGAGACTTTTCCTTTCAATAACATCTTTCTTCCTGACCTGCTTAAAAATTCCAGCGACTGAAATCAGCACAGGATTTTCAATTCTAATTGACCATGTGCAGAGGAAGGGCCAGTAGAGAAATCAGTAGGGCCATTGTAAGGCACACTGCATCAATCTCCCCTTTGTCCCGAATCTTTTCTAGCATGAGCTACAATAATTAAGAATATTTAATTTATATGAGTTGTACAGCAGCAAATCTAGCTGCATTCAGGCAAAAATCATTCCAAGTTCCTTTTCTACAAATGCGTGCAACAAGCAATACATGTGTGTATCGCACACAAGACAGACAGGTACTCAGCAACATTTCATTGCCAAATGTTTAAGAAAAAGAAAGAAAACCCTTCAAAACAAAGAGCGAATAAAAGCAAAGGAAAGGTGTGGGTGAACTAAGGCTTGATGAACTGCTTTCCCTTTTTTCATGAAGTCAAAAATGTAAATGATATGGTACTTCCCAAATAAAAAAGAAAGCTAGCATTTAAAAATGATAGAAAAATAAAATATTCACTGTCCAAAATACCCACCATTAAAACACCTGAAATCTTTAATTGCTATAATTTGCCTACATAGATTTTACACACACACCCCACCCACACTAAACGGGTTTTAGATCACAGGTTTGTTTGTGTCTAAGTGATATACGTATAAAGTACAGATCGTAAGTACTGTACATATCATGCACAAATATTACCTATAGAAACATGCATATAGATTATATCATAAGAATCTTACCTGCTATTTTATTTGGATTTAGTAATATATCATTTGTGGACTAATAAAACTACATTTATTGAGATTTAGCAAGTAGAGTGTGCAAAAGACACACGAGGTCCTACCTATATGTTTACTTAATCTACAGATTAGGTAAGTGAGTAGAATGAATCCTTTAGAAGGAAAAAAAAAAAAAAAAAAAGAGAGACCAGTTGAAGGCAATACAGAGCAAGCACTTTTACACAAACATAAAATTTGGCTACAGATTTATTTTTACTGTACCATTTAGTACAAATTCCCTCTACCATTCACAGTTTGGTTTAGCATTATAGTGGGTTTTAGATTATCACTATAAGCTTGAATCAAGAAGCAATCAAGCAGCTCTGGAAAATCATTTCCAAAAAATAATTATGAAAATAGTTTCGATAAGCCTCCTTTTCCTCAATTTAATCAGGTTTCCATTAAAACCCCAATCACTTGTTAGATGTAAGGTGAAAGAAACAGAAGAAAATGCAGCGGGCAGCATGGCCATTGCTATACGTCAAGCATGCAGTCAAAATAACACGTGCATGAAGAAACATGCCCGAGAACATAAAACAAAGCACAGACTTTGGGACTGGCCCCGCAGACTTGCTAAAAGGTCTAGTTTCAGCTCCCCAGCAAGCAGCTTTGTAGCCTTGGGCAAATCATTTAACTGCCTGGCTTCTCATCTACATCACATGAGCTGAATTCAAGCATCGAATGTGTGGTTATTGTGAGGCCTCTACTGAGATATGACAGTGAAGGTACTGAGGCACCTAAGATGTTTGAGAAGAAAGGGGCTAAAGCTCCAGACAGAACAATACAGTTTGGTTGGTTGGTTGGTTTTTCAGCCAGGTCATTTTTGGTGTGGTGTTTCTTTAGCTAGACAAGATAGAAAATCTGTGTCTGAGGGGGTACAATACTCAGATTTAGTTGAATTTTCTTAAGTTTTTCATGTGGTTGAACATTCAAATTTATTTATGTTTTTACTAACAAGCAACAAAACATCAGAATTTAGGATAAACGGAAGACACAGCTTCATCTGTACAGACAGGCTATGTTTAGCGTAAAGGGCTGCCATGCAAGGCCTAACTCTGAAATGCCAACTCTTATAGAGGAATGGCTTATTTAGCAGCCTGCTCCAGGGAGACTAACTGCAGGCTAAAACGCTGCATGGGGTGAAGAGGAGCGCCAGCCCCCAGCCCTGGATATTTACCTTCAGTCGCTGTGCACTGAGGCCCTGCTTATGTAATGCAGTTAAGCACGTGCTTACTTTTAAAGCCTGAAGGCATCCAGATGACCACTTTCATGCTCAAAGTTAAGCATATGTTTTAAGTATCTTGCTGAAATATGTCTTTAATTTCTACAGTAGCCTTTGCAACCATGAGAAGTAAATGCTCTGTTAGCAGACGCAGCACTGCATTGGTTAAGTTGTGCTCGCAGGTTCACCTTTCTGTTTCTTTTGACAATCCTTTGATTTCACAGCTAAATAGATTGTGTTATAAACCCTTGGGCAGAGGCAGGACTAGAAACCAGAGGGCCTGAAGACGATCAGGAGACTTCACAGTGCATTTCGTCAGGCCGCCATTTTGTGACTCACTGGACTCACCATGCCCATGCACGGAACGGGGGAAAAACGTGTTTGTCCCCAATGTGCAAATAGGGCCAATTTTTGTGCAAGAGAAAAAAAAATAATTTTCTGCTGAATGTTTGTATTAATATTCATGCACAGTATGAAAGAAACACTCAGACTTTCAACTCTCTTTTGTCAGTGCTGTTCAAGAGTTATAAAAATTCATTAAGAAAATGGCAATGTGGCCAGGCTGCTGCTTGTCTCGGGGTGGGGTAGCAGGGAAGGGGCCACAGGGAAATCTCCTGGGGGAGCCTCATGCCAGGCTCTGAATAAAAAGAGGAAGTAAGCAAAATATGTAAGGTTACATGCAATTAATGGGCTGTATTTCACCAGCCTATTTTTCCTGTCAAGGCTCCAGACTATATTAGCAGTTTACCCAGTCCCTTAAGCCATGGGATGTGGATAATGGGATTGGATAAAATGATTAAAAGTTTGGTCTCATGATTTCAGCTAGTAAATGTAGCAGATGCAAAAATGAAAGACTTTATCATATGATAAAAGTACAAGCACTGCTTTATGATTTACCTCTACATTCTTCCAATTTAGAGAAATAGTTTGAGTGGTTTTTGTCTGATTAAAGAAAGCAACAATGACAAACAAGACGACTGTTTTCTTGCAGTGTCCCAGTTGAAACTGGTTTCTTCTAGCCAAACAAATAACTTCAAAAGAAGTTGCAAAAATGTTACACTACTTCCCATGAAATACTTTAAGTTTCTAGTTCAGAAACTTTTCAGAAAAAGGATTCATTCAACTTGTTTGCAGAGTCTGATAATTGCCTTTTTTTGTGCAAAAATCTGATAATTTCCCAGAATATCTTATCCATATGCTGAGTTTGTGCTTTTGTTTTCAAACAATATATTTAGTTTGGTTTGAAACCACTTTTCTAAGAGAATAATTTGCAAAAGGGAGGATTTAAAAAGATGAGAAGTCTAATGAATGACAACGGTGAAGGAGAAAAGCAGCTCCCAAGGTTGATTAAGAGACATAGAAAGGGTTAATATTTCAGATCTTTATGTAAGAATCAAAAATGAAAGGAGAGTTAAAAAGGGGGAGAGGGAGGGGAAAGAGCTAAGCTGCTGGTGACTTGAGTGTATTTATGGATTACTATGTCCTGAAAAGAAGAAAACCAGAGTTGTAAGATGACACTGCAGGGGTTGTCTGGACTTTTCACCGAGTGTAAGGTCTGTTTAGTCAGTGTCTTAATGCCTAATGCTGACCTTTGCCCTCTTCACTCCTCCCTGCTCCAGGTGCAACATTTTTGCAAGTGCTTTAACATTATTAGAAAGTTTGTGCAGGTTTCACATGCTGCAAAGTGCACAGAGGGCTTTACACAACAACATCCATTACACAGAGACATGCAATATCGAGGCTTAGCAAATTTTTTCTTTCGTAAGTACACACAGTGATTTTATGCATTTTCCACTATTAGTCACTACTGCATTAAATTAATAAAAACAAAAGCTTCTTTGAAAGAGCATGTTATTTGCATAATTCTAAATAGCAAGATGCAAGATTAAGTTTAAACTAGTGTTGCGCATTCCCCAGCACTGTGAATTATAGCATGGGTATGCAACATATGCCAGTGACACTACTGATCTCTCTTAAATTAATTCTCTTTGCTATGGAAATGGGAAATACAAAAACAAGAGAACTCATTGCTACAAAACAGCCATGGCACTTAGCTGCTTTTCCTCAAAAACAAATTGATTTTTTGTACTGTTATTAATTATACCCAGCCTGATAAACTTTAAAGAAAAACCCTAACAGTTTTACAGTCTAGTGATAAAAGGACCTAAATTGCACAAAGTCTTCCAACTTTGATTTACAGATATAAGAAAGGAGTATAGTAACTGTGTATAAATACAAGAGGCTATATATTCTGAAATTGTCAGTGATGCATATAATACAAAAGATGGCACATGCATGTAAATTTAAGGCATAGATGAATTAACATTAATAGATTACTAAGATTTTGGAGGACTTGCAATTGGACTTTGCCAGGGGAAAGAGTGTAAGCTGAGTACCATCATTTTTGAAGCCATTAAAGATTTCATGATATTTCTAGAAAAACTACAGTGGTAGTTCTGCCACTGCAGAAAGCTATTTTCTCCGTTCACATAGTGCTGCAAGACAGTGACTGCTTCTTCAGATGTGGACCTGGCAATTAAGATCTGTAGCTTTTTCACCTTATGATACCATTTACTAAAATGCACTCTGCAGGACTACAGCATGAAGTTTACTAGAAATACAGAACTGTCCAGGACACTGAAGCAGGTTTCCAGCGCTTTGTGATCTATACTAGCCAACTATACCTAGGAAAAATTTAGAAGTTAGGGTTTAGATGTTTAAAGCTTTTAACAACTAACCAACTTCCCCCACATTCATTCTTCTCTGAGCTATATTGCAAAAAGGTCATTAAGGTGGAGGAAAAGAAAAGAGGAATGGGATTGATTTAAGAGAGGCAGCTAGTGGCAGCATATTCTTTATGGAGAAGCACAGCTCTTCACAACTCTCTAGCCCAGATAACCCAGGTTAACACACCTCCCAGGCACTGTGGTACTGCAAAGCACTGTGTAAAAAGAAGTCTGAGGAGGGTTTACATTTAGAGAACTTTCCTGATAGAGATGTTTTTTGCTCTGGACTAGTTAAACATTTTATCTGAAGTGTCTTTCCACATGTGACAAGCAGGCTGTGGTATACTGTATCTTTCTAAAAGAGTATTTCATGGTTTTCCATGACAACTATATGCAAATTAAATTAGGCCAACTTCATTTTCCAGGTATTTTTAAAGGGTTCAGGACTTGCTTTTTTTTTTTTTTTTTTTTTTTTTTTTTTTTTTTAATAAGAAAACTTTATGATCATACTAGTTTATTCTAGAATTAGGCAAAGTCAAAAAAATCCAAAAATTCTGGGAAATGTCCTGAGGCAGCTTTCTGTTATGGCTCTTTATTTCATTTGTTACATTTGGACTACAAGGGAATCAAGAAAAAAAAATGAAAAGTTGTTTACTGCATGACAGACTATTTCTAGAGCTGGGCAGCTTCATCTTAGCACAAAGAGTGCTCCTGTTCACAGTGCAGCTGCTAACTACTCATCAACACTCCTCGTTTAAGAGTAGGTTACAATTAGAAGTCAAAACATTAAAGCAACCTGAAATGTTATTATTGTAGTAAACCAGGCAACTGGATTTGATTTCTATCCAGACTGTATCTCTTTGCTCCTGACATTATTTACAAAGCACATATTTAGTGCAGGTGGTACTGTCCTTAATTTCACTGAAGGTCAAGTGTACTTGTCATAATTGTATTTTTTGCACAGCTGAGAATTCAACTACTTCTGTAGACTGAAAACAGACAGACATTGTTTCTGTGAAGGAAACAGCACCAAAGAGCTGGTCTTGGAATAAACAGAATGCGGTAATATTTCACACAGTTCACTTAGTATCTCATCAGGAGCACCAGTTTTGAGGTTGCTGCATATCAGTGGTAACACCCTTGTGGATACTAAACTTGGAGAACTTCAGAATTCTTAGTCCGGAAAAGTGTTTCTTCTTAATTTTGTTTTTAAGCGGTTTGTTTCATTCTTGATACCTTAGGGTTTTTTGCAGCACAATTTCTAATTTTTCAAATATTTTGTCACCTCTTTCTAGTTCTTGTGAATATGCATTGGTGCTTCCAGGAATGCCTGCAGTCTTTCAGAGGTATCACTTCATCCCCATAGCATCAGCTTGTCTTTTATAAAGGCCAGCAGTGAAATCAAGAATATCTGCCATTCACCCCTGAAGTGGAAAAAACAGTCTTTACACAGCCTGAACCTACCTGAGGAGTAAAGAGCTCTAGGTCATTTTAATGATTTTTTCTTTTTTAAACTAAAATTTCTTTAGCTAGATACTATCTATGAATCTTTTTCAAGATTGCAATTCTGGATGAAGTTCTTGTAATGTTTGTAAAGGACTGATTTGACAGTGATTTGCAAGTATACAATCAAATAAAACTTAAATTAGTCAAGTTTATATTCTAAGTACAGAAAAAATTAGATAACCAAGAATACAAATGCATTTAGTCCTCTGCTCTTCTGGAATATCAAAAATGTGTCTCTCAAAGCTTAGCTTGTAAAAAGAGTGATGTAAAGCTTATTCTCTGTAAATTCTAAACCAATTTGTTACAATTGTTATATTCTATACTAATTCTGCAGCAAAAATAGCATGGTAGAAATAGGACAGTATTCATATGGCTTGATTCATTTGCCATAATGAATGATCAGTCCCTTCTAACAGAGGTATGCTATAAAGAAGTCCACCTAAAATATAGGAAACTGTCCATTGAACCTGCTTTTTGCTGTGAATACACACGTCCCTCCTCCTCTAACTTACAGTGATTCCTATTGCCTTCAGTACAAATTTTATCTGAAGAAAGGAAATCAGAACAAAGCATCTGAGTTGTGCTTTTTTTTAGGCTCTTTTCCACATTCATTAACACAAGCCATGATGAAGAAAGTAGGTGTCTCCTTCTGTAATTTTTATATAATACTTCAGTCTTGTTCAACATTTCTTTTAAAGAGATTTTCTTTCAGTAAACAACTCCATAATATATCAAAGACATGGAATAGAAGAAAAAAGAATAGAAGTGCATCGTCAGGATCAGAACTCAGATGCGCTCCAGAGCGTCAGCTCACAAAAGTCTAGCAAGGAGGCAGCTTCTCCTGTACAATCCCCATGCTGCTGAGCTGCACCTCACCCATCTCTTCTATCCCATCCAACCCACTTCTTAAACCACTCTGCTCTGCACCAAAATCACTGAATTCCCATGCAAAGAGCATGCACTCAAGAAGTAAGAATTGGATCTACTGATATTTGCCATAAGAAAATGGAAAAACTCACTCTAGAGAGGATGGAATTTTTTTGGTTTTGTTTTTACTTAAAAGCATAAATGCAAGTAAAATAGTGCCTCTGTATGGGGAAGTTCATTCACAGAGATACATATATAAATTTATTAGACTCACCCAAGAAAGATTAGGGTTTCAAATCTACAATTTCATTAATGGAAACAGCAAATAAATCACCAAGTTACAATCTGAATTGTCTGTCTTTATTTATCCTACTTCCAAAATTAGAGACAAGTTTCCTCAAAGCACAGAATAATATGGTAAAGTGAGCATTTAGTCTCATGAAATTTCAGTGAGTCAAAGTATGAGACATTGTTACTTCAATCTGTGGGATTCATCTGTCAGCATTTTGTTTCAAAATCCAAGCTTCCTCTTTCCTCCCCTCATTTGCAACTCATGTACTTTTTAAAAAAAAAAACAAAAAACTTTTACTATTTTATTTTGTGGTTAAATTCACATTTCAATCTTATAAATCCTGTCCTCAAAAAAAAAAAAAAAAAAAAAAGGAAAAAGAAACATGATCTCTTTAACCAATATCCCATGCCAGTTTTGTATTTATGCTCAGGGAATAATTAAAGTTTACATTACTTCATTTAGAGAGTCATAATTCATCATGACTAACCTATTAGTACCAATATTCTCACCGAACTTCTCAGGCTCAGTAGCAAAATTTTGGTAACTTAATTAAGATCTTTGCCATGAAAAAATCTATTGGTCATGTTAACGAAGAAAAGAATCTGAGCTACATGAAAAGCTGATGAAGTTCATGCCCCTTGTCAAAGAGTTGAATTAAGGAGTTATTTGTTGAATGACAGGTTTAACACTATACAAGTCTAAAATCTGAACTTTAAGACAGAAACAGGTCAAAGGAAACAAGAACTAGCCCTGAATATGCATCAAGTTCATGAAAATATTTCTTAGTCACATAACTGAGTCTGTTTGCCGAGAGATACGTAATGTACCTGTTCCCAAGGCAGGTTGTTCTGTAGCAACTGCACCAGGGTGGAGAAACCCAGTTGACATTTAGGGGTGGGTAATCCTCCTTGCCTCCTCTGGGGTTAGGACTCCAACCAGGTTTTCCACCAAACACATGAGCACCCCTGGTAGAAAGAGACTGGTGCTCTGAAACCTGCAGGCGCAGGCTGAGACACCCTCAAGGCCACTGAAATCACCAGAGGGAACTCCCGCTGAAGTGACAAACTGTATTTTAGTAAGGGCCAGATCTCTAGTCTGTCCTTCTCCAGCACCACTCTGCTGTGTAATGTATTGCACCTATGTCCTCTCCTTTTCTTCCCTTCTGAGTGATTTACACAGAACAGACAGCAATGATTTCCTGCTGGATTCCCTCAGGATTCACTGCCTAATATTGCTAGGAGCAAGCAGAGAAAGTCAAGAAAATTTGAAGTCTTTATGGGAGAGGAGCTAGTAGCCTATGGCTGCACGATCTTAGTGAGCTTCCTGCTGCTTTTTTTCTTAGCTTTCTACAACAGGAGGTGGCTAGCATGAAGAAAACTAGAACTGTGAAACCCTTCTTTCCACAGATTTATCATCCAGTGTTTTTAAATTTAGAAACATAATTTGGCTGACATTTCTTTTACTGCATAAATATGAAATAAGTGAGGTTACCATAGCATGAAAGAGAAGTGTGGGGGAGAAGAACTACTTTTCAATTGTTCTGTTTGAAAATCCATACTTTATTTCATGCCAAGCAATGCGATTCACTGAAAAAAATAATCATTCTACCTACATTGAGAGATGCTGGGCATCCCTCATGATACGAGCACATTTCTGAATGAAGACCTGCTGTATTGTTTTCCATTTCCTTAAGAAGGCCTCAGACTGTACCAGCTGTCTAAACATATTTACAGTCTCTCTGCACTCTGCTTTGAGCCCACTGTAGTGAAATGTCTCTAAGGGTCAAAGGTAGCATAACTGAAGAGTTTTTGTTTTGGTTTGTTTTTTAAGACACAGAGAAGATTGATATACATTTTCTGCAAACCTAGCTATGCATATAGCTAGCTCACTTTAGAAGCATTTGTTATTCTAATTCAGAGATACAACCTCTCTGAGTGACTGTTAACTACTTAGCATTTTTTTAATGTAGCTTGCTTTTGAATTACCTAGTTTTTCTCTATTGCCCTCTCCTTCTGATTTTTTTTTCCTTTGTAAGATGTTAGTTGAGCAACAAAAGCAAAACCCATATCACCCAATGTACTTGCCAGATTAATTTTACATTGTTTTACTTATTCAGTTAAGCGTGTGTGGGGGGGGGGGGTAAACATTTTGGATTAGATCATACATTCACATCTGAATCCAAGAGCTGAAATCGGATCAAGCTTACCTAAATGCAGATAAGCAATTACTGAATAATTGATATAGCATATTCATCACTTGAATCAGATGCTCTAGCCTTGACGGTTAATATCTTTTCTGAAATTGTTATTTGGAGAATCCCTCCCCCATCCTCCAGGAAGACATCTGAATAGCACTGAATGGAGTTTAATGTTTGAACATCCCATCATCTGGTTTCATCATGTTAACACAATATTCCAAGTCATTCACGAAGTATGAACAATGGATATTGTATTCCATATAGTGCCATATGGATTTCATCTTTAAAAGACGGTGGCACTGTGGAATTCAACCTTTTAGTTAAAAGTCAAAACATTTCATATACCAAAAGCTTATTTCCCATCACCTCAGAAAAGTCTTGGATTTATCTTTCTATGAATGATGAGCAGAAGATGACTCACTCCTAGTGTGTCATACTCATTCTTACCCATCATGTTACCTATCCTGATAAATCAAGAACATGTTTCCTGAACTTGGTGGTGAAAAGCAATATTAAGACAGGCTTGCACATAACTTCAGCAGAGTTCTTCTCATTTTCATCCTCAAATTACTTCCAGATTGCTTAAAAAATGAATATTGAAATTTGCCATGAGGCAAATGGAAGTTGGACACCTTTGCCTTCCACAGGTGGCAATTCCACCTTTTACTGAGATTAACAAAACCTACAAAGCCTCACTCCAAAGCCAATGGTGATTAAGCATGTTCTTCAACAGGCCAGTACTAGCCTGTCTCAATGATGCTGAAAGAACATGTCTCATTTGTCTCTTCTCTTGAATTAAAAAAAAAAAAAAAAAAAAAAAAACAAACCACACACACACACCAATTAATAGCATTTCTTTTTCAAGTATTTTTTCTTTGCATTTGTTTCTTCGTAATAATGATTGACCCATGGTTCTGTATCACTGACTTTAACAGGTATTTTCTCTACTGATTAAAGGATCCCCACTGGAAACAGGCATACAACAAATGGCTTGTTATGAAAAGTTAATAGAATTAATTCTCAGATTGAAAGAGATTCAGAGAGATTCAGGTGCCACAAAGTATTTAAATATTTACTAGCCATCCTTTAATCAGTCAGATAAAAATAGATTGCTTCATCTGAACACTTGAGAAAGTGAATGGCTTTTACCCATTGGGGCAAGAGGATGGGAAAGCAGATGTAGAGATTGGAAGAGAAACATATTTTTAGGAGAACAAAGCAAGGCAAACATGTTTGAAACTTGACATAAAGCATGTGATTGTGTCATTTAAGTCATATTGCAGAATCTCAACTCATTTTACTTTTTGGAGGTAGGCTTCTAAAAGATTTCGTTTCTCATTAAAAATCAAATGGAACTAGACCAGGAAAAGTGACTAGCTCAAAACTCTGAAGCCAGAATCAGAGCTGTACGGTAAAACATTACAGATTTGGCTGATGGGAAAAGACATAAATGGGATTAGGTGGAGGCTGATTAACGATGATTAAATTACATCCAACTTTTTCTAAACTCTGCTGAAATATATCCTTTCTTTAGTGTCACCTTAATTACCATGCAGTTCACATGGTGTAGAGAGCTAAATAAATATGGGTGCTACAAAACAAGGGGGAAACCACAAGACATCATGATTTTCATACTTCTCTTGAAGCCAGATGTGAAGGCTAGAGTTGCCCCAGCATCTAAATCAGAAATATTTAAGAGGCTATTGATGATGATAATGCTTAGAATATCAGTTTGTGTTGTCTGGGAAATTTGTTTGCCCTCTGTGTTGTCTCAGTTGATGAAACCTATCTAGAGGACCAGACCCCTGTATTTGGAAATGAAAGGGAAAAGGAGGAGAAAATGTGTTCCAGTTCACTTTATGGAAGTCAGTGACTTGTGGGAGGTACTGGATAAGTTCACAGCAATGCTGGGTTGAAGTTTAGCAGCATCAGTTGGGGATTTTCTTTAACAGAGATCATGCTTAAAGCAAATGGTTTATAAGAATTCAACAATGTCGCCTCTAGCTGATTGCAGTGGGGAAGTTACTGAACTCCCTATTTCATCATGAGATCTAGAAATGATCAAACTTTGTGATTTTTAATATATTGACTCACTGTTCAGATCATCTCTAATGAATAAATCATGAATATATTAGTGAATAAGCTTATTGATGACCAGCTTGGTATTACAGAAGTAAAGAGAACAGTTTGGCTCACTTGGCCATATTTCTATCAACTCTTTTCAAATAATTCTGGTTGAGTACTCATTCAGCACAGATTTATGCAAGCTATAGCAAACAGCCTGTTTCAGAAAGTCTTCAGAGCCTATGAATTTGTCTAGTTCAAGCACTCTGTCTAGGAAGGCACAGCTTTAGAGCGCTCAGAACTACTCATACAGTTCCTTATGTTGGCAGGCACAGAGTCTCCAAAATACACAATACTTTTCTGTCTGTAATTATTAACATAGAAAGTCCCTCTATCATCTGTAGCACCTGAATTACTAGAAGTACTCACTATGCACTAAACAGAGAAAGGGAGAACAGAACCAAAGCCCTAAACAGAATCTGCCTGAAAGCACTTTTAAAAGATTTTATATTTTTATGGCATTGAAGAGACAGAAAAAGCATGTATGATCCTTGATGAATAGAACTTAAAAAAAAAAAAAAATCTAGGAATTACCTTGTTGTTTCCATTTAAGCATTTAGCAGAATACAAACTTGGTCCCAGAAGGTGCTCCAGGGGACTGCCAATCACCTCCATTTAAGAGCACAGTAATTCTGTGTCTGATAGCACTCTTGTAACTACCTTAGGTATTTTCTGATTTGCTAGAAAATGTGGGATGTTAATGGTAATTTTTTGGTTGTGGAAGAGAGTAAGGAGTATTTATTTTCTGGAGCATTGTATACAAGTATCTTGCTACTTATACCTGTGATGTTTAACTTCATAAAAAATAGAATGCCTCCACTTTTTTATTCTGCATTAAAGAGGATATCTTAACAGTTTCTAATATAAGTTTCAGTATTAAGATAAAAATGATTGGCTTTATTGAATGTATTTACTCTTGCTGGATATCTACACAGAGCTACCATTAAATGAAACTAAAAGGTTGTCCTAATATAAAGTCTTCCAAGGGCAGTCTGAGTTGTGCTTTGATTATTTGTAACTTACAGCTAGACATATGGAGGCTCTTAGTGCATTATAATCCAAATAACTGAATTCAAATTTAAACCTCTTCTTCCTTCAAATTTAAAACTCTTCTCCCTTCATTAATATAACTAAGACATTTGTGCACTGCAGACATTTGAAACATCTCAGTCTCTCCCTCTTGTTAATACAATCCCATTTTCCACATATAAACGGCAAACTGCCAATTAGGGATGCACATGCTGCAATGCAAAGTAAAATAAGTAGATATATCTGTATGTATAACTACAAGTCAGAGTATTGTCTAGTGCAGCTGGAGTGAAAAATACTCCAGAAAAGCTAATTACAACTCCAGTCTTTATTATTATAAGCTAAAGCTTCTGTGAGTGAGAGTTAAAAAAAAAAAATTGCAGTGAGGAATGTAAGTCTTACTTTATTTTTTTTTTCTTCCACTGATTCAAACCCCTGAAAATAAAATTTGTGTCAAAGACATTAAAACAAAAAAAATGATTATAACAAGGCAACATACCAAACTACATACAGAACACAAGTTCTCTCAATTCATTTCTTTACCTCTATGGGTGAGCCTTTTAGTTGCTTTTATCCCTATCTAGAACACAATCACAAAATAAACACCAGAATTAAAATGTGTTATAAACAAAGCATATTAGCATTGATTTAAGCATTTATATAAAACTTCATTTTCAAAGCTGAAGCACTTCTTGGGGAGGGAAAGGGCAAGTTAGTGGTGGAGACAGCAGGAGACCCAGGTTTATCAAGGCTCCTGTTGTTCCAGGTTCAGAATGATCTGAGATGGGAAACTCCACACTGCTCATTCCCGAACTGCCAGGCTGTGGGGTGACATACTTTTTCCCTTTACTCACTCCAGTGTAGAGCAAAGCAAATTGTCAATATGTTGAACTATCCAAGCAGAGAATAAAATAGAAATCTAGACAATTGTATATGGTATATCATACACATACAATTGTATATCTCCCTCAAAAACTGGAGGTAGTAATGTAGATCAGGATACTGAGGAAAGCATATGAAATTAAACTAGAAAACCTGTGTACTAGATCTCTGTACTTTCTGTACAGGTGCTTCAAGTATCTTGTGTCTTTACTAGATCACCATATTTGTTGAGCCTGCTCAAATAAAAATACAACCATAAATGCATTTTATTCTTCCTCCTCCCTAGTTCACAATGAGAGACTTAGCATAAACAAATTTTACAGGTTCTGTAATCTCAGCATGACTGTCCTGCAGTCTCTCCTCATAAAAGGCTTGGCATCTTCTCGTGCCACCCAGCTCAACATAAGCTGCTTTTCTGTAATTCATATACCACTTCTGCACAGAACCATTGCCATTTTTCATTTGCAAAAGCAACTATATGAAGTGATAGAGCTTTCAGAAAAGGGAAAGTGTCCTACTTTTAATTTAAGAGAAAGTGGCACTTCATCTTATAGCCTTGCTGATGCACTTGTTAGTAATGTGATGTGTCATGTAGGTTGAAGTGAAGTTGTTTGCCTCAAGGATCAAGTGCCACTTCTCACCAAAAACGTAAGATTTCACTTCATGTTTGATTCCCTAATTCACAAGCAGTGCAGCCTTTGAATATCAAGGTTTCTGTCTAGCTGGAAAATGATGATTCATGAAGATAAACTTCATGTGAGGTTGTGCCATTTTTAAAGAAAACGCCATTGGAAACATTTCTAAAGATTAAAAGAGAATCCATTGCCAAAAACAGACACACTGACTCCAAAATAGTTAAGTCTCCCATCTTCAGAATTGTTTTCCTGTCCAGTATCATCTCAACATTTTAGTGTCATTTTAGACAGATTTCCTCATTCTATCTAAATTTCACTGAAATTTAATGCAGAACAGAACTGGTTTTAAACTTAAAAAGTTTTGTGGGATGGAAAAATTGAGTTTTCTGCTTAGCTGTGGTCATAAAATATTTATCAGTTTCCCAGTTAAAAAATAGCAATGAATGGTATACAGTGATTCATTTCAGTATGAGAAGGACCTCATAAATCAGAATCTAGCATTCAGTGGTCCCATGTATTCAACATACTGAGTCATGTTACTTTATCCCACCCTTATACAGGCGTAACAACAACAATGTGGCCTCCCATTAAGTAACTTGGTGTTTAATCTCATCTGCCAGAAGTACCTCAAAGTTGCTTTTAGCAAATATTCCCAAAATATACATAATTATACATAATTAACAACCAACAGATAGAACTGAATGGACATTTTGTGGGACACTTCTGCTAGCCATCCTATATAGCCATCCTATGCATAATCAGAATCTGAAAAGATATATACTATATTTAAAAATGAAAATGCTATCAAGAGTCAAATCAAATCAAACAGCAACAAGTATGCAGAGCAGGTCTCAGTTCTTGGAGAACTGCTTGCACTTCCAAAGAGGTTTTGTTCAGAAGTGGGCAAAGGAGAGTAAGAGTCACAGTGAGCTTCTCTAGCATCAGAACCCACTAAATGCCATGAGATACAGCTTCTTCTGTAAACAGAGTTGTTCAAGAGGTTTTAACAATTCTTTCTAACAAACCAACCTGTCACTACAGTAGGCTGTAGTACCTCCAGAAGCAGTAAGGCTTGTCAGGGTGCACACTGCTGTGCCACAGTTATGGAGGGACTTGTGAGGGAGGGACAGGGCCAAAGGCCAAATTCTTTCAACCAACTAAGCCTTGGCATACAACAGCAATACATGCCCCTGTAGTGCTTTCGTGCCAGCTATGACCTTATTGCAGGTGAAGAACAGATTTAAGTTCTGGAAGTAAAACAAGATGGACAAGAATCACTGAAAAATATTTCAAGTCTTAACTTGAAGGTATATAGCATTAACATCTTAACATTTATATATGCTAATTTAATTAGTAAAATGAAGGTATTATATACCATACTGTTCAAAAAGCATGACTAACTGCATGCACCAAAATATTATTCAACATGCTGTGAAGAGAATGATTTACGAAAAAGCTTCTTGTTGAATGGTATGATTTATGTACTCATGAAACAGGTTTGGCTGCATCAGTCCCAGTTCCTATACTAAGTTTACTCAAGGAAGAAGTACTGTACAGAGCTTGCCAAAAATAAAAGTGTAGAGTCTATGGTTTTCTTATTTAACAAAAACTCCCTTCCTGCATCATAAATGAAGGCTTCTACTACACCTATGTCAAGTATACAAGCTAGTGAAGGATGAGAACTTGCCAAAAAAGAAAAAAGTGCTGGCTACTTACAGAAGAGAATAGAACATGCTGTTTGTGATTGTGGAAATTTTTCCCCCATTCAGGAAAAAAAAAAAATGGTGGTAGAGGAAGTCAACCTTGATCTTTATTCTTTCTCCCTAGATCCTTTACTATAAAAACAAACAAAAACCCCACTTACTCAGCAAATCTTCCAATCATATTATATTCAGATTATCTGTGAGAAATAACGTTACTGGAAAGAAGCACACCAAGGTAGTTATAAAAACTTTCAGGCAAATAAACAAGAGTCCAGTCTCATCATCACATATTCCCCCCTCCTGGCTTTCCCAAGGAATACAGGTGGTTGTGTTTACAGTAAGAACATCACTGAAATCAGGCAAGGCACACATTAATTTGGTAAGCCTGAGCTTAAACTAGGACATCAAGAAGTAATAAAAGGAGCAGGTATTCCCTTAAACCTCTGCTATCAAGAGAAGATGCAACTCTTTACTGTGCTTCATTCTTCTTCCTCTGACTGGCAGTGGTACAGGTGAGTTTGTGTCTCCAATGGTTGAAATGAGTCTCAGGAAGGTACTTTTTTTTTTTCTCCTCTCCTTTTTAATCTTATCTTCGCACATAAAACAAAACCAGCCTTTCCTTCCAGTATCTGTACTTCTAGTTCAGGCATTCCCCATATGTTGATTTTTATTTTTTTTATTTTTTATCTTTTTTCTTTTTCTTTCCCCTCTCTACCATAGCCTACATTTCCCTTGTCTTTCACAGTGGTGGCCCTGCAGTGGGGCCCCCCAGGCATTGCCCTCGCCCTCATCACTCCCACGGCACAAGAGGAGACTTCAGAGAGGCAGGAGCCTTCCCCACTCTGGCAGCAGCCAGCTCTTTCTGTTGAAGTATATGCAGCCTTAAGTGTCTGCCCCTTTACAGAAAATAACCAGTCATCTTATGTTAGCAGGTGTCTTCTGCTCCATATTTTACTGACAAGAATCCAGAAGTTTAAAGCACTTAAGTGCCTAAAATGAACACTTTTGAAAGTTAAATGTCTGAATTCACCCATCCTATTGGCAATCCATACTTTTTATTATCTGCTGGTATCCCAGAACGTTTTTTTCTTTGTACTGCTTACTGGCAGCCTGGAGAGCTCCTGCACACAACAGGACCAACTTCCCCAGAACAGGCCAACAGTAAAAGTAAAGCTTCAGGCAAATTCAAGGCATACTCCACCTGCCTGAATCTACTTTCACATGCTCACAATAACTGTATACTAGTGACATCTGTACAATCATTATTTCATTTAAAAGGAGGATGAATAGGAATATCTTCTCTAAATTGTGTGCCAAAACTAGGTTATTGCTTAAAAGAAATAAGTAGAGTTTCCCAACTTCTGTGGATTAAAGAGATGTTTTTTCCAAACAATTCCCACTCTAATATGGAGAGCTATAAAAATAAACCCTTAAAGTAAGTACTTAAATAAGAGACTGGAATGCAACTAAAAACTTTAATATTTGAAGTTGAACTTAAATGCATTTTTACTTCAACTTTATTCTAGTTAGGTTTCTTATAAGTAGTCTATCACTGAATCAAAAATAAACATCCTCTTTCCCCTGAAGTAAATTAGACAATCAAAAACATTTAAGAATGTTGAGGCAGGAATGAATCAGGTCAGGTCACACACAGAAAAAAGAATATGCACAAAGTAATTAAAAATCCTAGAGGGCAAAATGAAATATAGTTAAAAGCTGTGGTATAATCGGGTTACCTATAATTACTTTGAACCTTGCTATTTTACCAGTGAGGGCTTTGGATAATATCCTACAAAAAACTGCCTTCATCCTTTTGGGAAAAGAACGCTACAGCACAAGATAGAGCTTACAATAAACCAAACTAAAATAAAATAAACCATAAATCCTACCATAAAATAAAACTAGAAAATATCTTGGAAACTACTAGTTCTCAAGAGAGCTTCACTTGGATACTGTGCATATCTGGAGGTTTCAGATAATAGAATTCTGCTACCAGTAGTCAGTCCTGTTAGCACTGTACTTTCTGCATATTAGCATCTTTTAGATTAAACCAGGACTATATATGGAAAACTATTTTACATCATCTTATTATTTACTGTGCTCCTTAATCTCTCTGAAATAGAGATTTAATCAATCTACAGGTGCCACTACCCAAAGCACCAGTAATATGGTGCTGAACTGGACTCTAATCCTCCAGCTTGAAGAATCAAAGCAGTCCAGTGCTGGAAGAACACAAATCAAAGTGTTACTTCCTAAAAGAAACACCCTAACCATGAAAATTCCCTCCTTATTCATGAAAAATGCACATCGACAACCGAATACAAAGATTATGCTCAATTTGAAAATTCTCTCTGGAACATGCAAGTCAGATACTGAAATTCTTTATTAAAGGAGTTTGTAAATTGTTTGTTCTGTAATTAGAGCATTTTCTAACCCTAGATTTATTATGTGCAGTATGTAAATACCTGATTTTTGAAGGTCCCCAAATGCAATAAATTTGCACAATTTTCTTCAGAGTTTTGCTGTGTAAAGTAACTTTTTGTGGTAAAGAAAATACATCTTTTCCACTTCATTGCATCAATTATTACAGTTCTGAGGTAAGAAAAAAATCTGCATGGGACAGCTTACAATCATCCTAAAAGTGCACCTGCAACCAAGAAGGTTTTTTTTTTTTTTTTAATTTTTCCCATTACAATAGTCATTTGAAGTGACACTTGAGATATTTATTTCCATTAAGAACCCAAGCACTTGTGTCAAATAGCACCATATTCCATAAGTTGTCTCATTTAAAAGCAGTTAATCTACCTGGATACATATGATTAAAGGTGGCAGAACTCAGTACTTAACTGGGGAGAAAATGCATTTAGAAAATAACAGAAGTCCAACTACAAACTGTGGAAATATATAATCTCATTCAGTTGAATGGGAAACGCCTATGCATAAAGTTAGGTATACGTGCTCAAATATCTCATTGAATCGGTCAACAATAATAGAATATCTGTCAGTAAACATCTTAACGTGGCCAGATAGTGGCAGCAGCAATGTAAATACAATGTAAAATCTTTTACTTGGGTATAGTCTGTTTCTTGCATAGTATTAACTACAACTATACTAAGTAAATAGTGGCAAAATTAAATAAAATTACGGGTTACGGTGCTGGGATATCTTCTTTGAATTTACTGAATTCCTTCCAAAATGCCTTATGGACTGACTATTTAGTATTCATCACCATGTTCCTGTACAGCAACGGCTGTTAATCTTCTAAAACGTGAAGAAAAGGAAAAACATATTAGCTGCACAAACAGGCTTATTTTTGCCTATCTTGTCATTTTTACTGGATCTGCTGTTGAGTTTTCCACAGGGGAAAAAAACAATTTAGTTCTAGTAGTTAACTGTAAATTAAACAGCTAAAGTAGGAATTTACAGCCTAGTATGTCTAAGAATCAGTGAAACCTTCACTGCTCTTCTCAAGGTCAGCGCTAAGATAACATACAGTCTGTATCATACAATTGTATCATATAGTAGACACGTCAGATGATGAACCTGTAATTCAACCAGCTCAGGCTTAAGTTCCAGCACAAACGCCGAGTTAAACCTGCTTTCTAGCGCTTCTGAATATCACATTAAGTCATTGCTGCTCCCCAGGAAAACAAAAAACATCCCACCCCCCACAAGCCCCTCCTTTGCCTCCAAAGTTATAAGCACATCAGGTGAGGGCGAGATTGCATTTTTAGCACTGCAATGTGGAATTACCTAATTGATCTTAATAGCTCAGTCAGATGAATAGCACTGCTCTGGTTTTACAGTGGTACAGGGGAGTTGAGAATTACTCTCCTTTTGTTGTTTACATGATTCTAACGAGAGGAATTTGGGGTTGGGGGGGTTCTTGAGACACACCCCCCCACACACTACTTTATAGAAAGATATCTTTGAAGGGACAACACTGTCTTCAAAAAGAAAGAAAATTAAAAGCTTTTCCTCAATTTCCTCTCATTTCTTATCTTCCTAAAATACATATATACAGTTTGTTCCAGGAAATGTCTGAAATGCCTTCTGGTAGCTTTTAAATAAACATGAAAATCTCCTTTTGAACTCAAAGAGTTTCACATAATGACAGAGGGAAGAGTTCTTGGACTATGATACAGATGTAAACAAAGGTCAGGAATCACTATCAATAATTAAAATGCATTATCTTTACTCTTGGACTTTTTAGTTTGATATCACATAATTGAGTTAGACTTGAGCAAAGCTTTAATGTGCTTGCTCAGTAATCTTTTCTTGTACACTAATACTGACAGACCTCAGCTACATTTCTCAGCTAGGAGCTAATGTTTCTGGGTACATGTTACTGTTGCAGTTTCATTTGTAAGTAAAGCCTTATTTACTTGCTTCCTGTTATTAATTATGGGAAACAGGATCTCTTCAAACTGTAGGAGGGGCTCTTAACTCCTGTCTAGACTTTTCAAGGCAAAATACTGATGAGCCCTTTAATGTTTGTGCAGAGACGCAAACTGTGAAAAAACATCGCTACCTCACACAGCTTAAGACTCCTTATCACATATTCACAAAAAAAAAAAAAAAAATCCATTAAATCTCTCACACTCACATCCGTATTGTTAGGCACTGAAGTAAGGTTTTCTTTCATAGTTGGATACTTGCTTCATCTGTCACACTGATTAATTAACAGCTCACAGTATGAGCCCTGAGCTTAAATAGCCTACTGAAATGAGGAAGAGAGATCAACATTAATATTCCATAAAATGCTGAAGAGGAAAAATGCTTTCTCTAATATGAGGGGATCTGTCATCTATTGTAAAAAAAAAAAAAAAAATTAACTAATTTTTGTTTGGCTACATCACATGGTGGCTGAAAGCATACAGCCTGGGAAGGAAGATTGTAGTGGAGGATTAAAAGAAAAGTTAGAGAAGATTTTCAATGTTTTAAATCAATCTGTTTGTTGGAAAGAATCAGATCTCAAATACTAAAGAAATAATTTTCATCAGGGTTAAAAAAAATCCAGTTTATCAACACACAATAATCAAGCCTATAAACACAGTAACAGTACCTGTACAGATACACAGGGAAAAGGTATGCAATTACATGAAATGGATATTTTCTAAAACCTTAAATCTATATCTCTTTCTAGCTAAAACATTTGTAGATTCTCCACATGCACCTTCCTCAAAACTGTTAGAGTTTGGCAATTATTTTAAGAGTTTGACTTTCAACAGCTATGAGCTCTCCCCCTTTTCTAAGCCCCTGCAGTACTGCTGAGTGGACAAAAATTACAGCTGCCCGAGGAGCTGACGAGGGAGTGCGCGGCCCCTCCTCTCGAGTGCCTCGACAGTCCGCGCTCCTGCCAAAACATGCCTGCGAGCCAGCCCCAGACAAAGGCACGCAGATCCCATTTTCTCAGGGAAAAGAGACTGTGTAGAAACCACCAGTGAAAAAAGCAGCACAATGGCACATGTAGTTTCAAAAGCAAAAGCAGGAATGAATATTTCAAGAAAATTTGAAATTATATTTGATTATTCAGTAAGCTCTACAAGCGCTGTTTAACCCATAGCTCATTTTAAACTGCAAAGCGTTGTGATGGGTGGGAGGGGGAGCTTCCATGAAGTCTGAAAAGCAGTTTCAGTCATGAAAACCTTAGGTTCAGCAAGATCCAAGTTGAGAGTTCACTGCTCTTGCTCTAAATCATCTCCCGATAATGCTGTAGTACACATGCAACCAAAACAAAGCAAAACCAGCTTTAAATCAAGTGTGTTTGAATGTGTTTACTATTAAAAGTCTTCCCCCAGGGTGTCATTTAAAAAGTTGCAATGAGTTTAAAACCCTGGCACCTAAGCACTTCCAAGTTTGCAAGCTTTTCATAGCAAGTTTACCACTTTTGGCCTGTAATGCTGTCGTGACTGGCACTCATCACCAAGCTGGAACGGGTCTGCTGCTGAGCTGTGAGATCAGCACGGAGGTGAACACAGACAAGCAGAGGGGAAGAGAAAGGCAGAACGTGATTTTCTCCTTGAAATTAGTTAATCAGGAAGTTGGGATAAAGCACAACTGACAATGGGAAAATTCAAGACTGTTTGAGCTTCTCAATTTAAACATAAAAAGGATGTTTACAACAACAGTATGAAAGACTAAAAGCTATCAATTATTTTAGGCATGGATAGAAGTGATTCCAATCTATTAGGACTTAATAGCAAAGTAGCTGCTTTTAACAATAATACAAGCTCCCAGACTGGGAATTTTGGAAGCAAAGACATAAAAATGAGGGCTTACTAATCAGTAAGGTTTTCAAAACGCTCACAGCTCTGGTAATTACTGCTCATCAACATATAGCATTTTTACAAAGCCTCTGCTTATAATAGCCCTTTTCTTTTACGTGAGGCTGCCTCTGCATATCTGGCGACAAGCAACAGAACCACCCAAATTCAACCAAAGTCTTCAAGTCTTTCAGCAGAAACATTAACCTAAGATAAGCAGAACATAGGAAAGATTAATTATAAAAAGGCTAAAAACCATAATTAAATGCCCCAATTTTTAAATTTATTTGAAAAACTCTTTAAAGACATGACCCGCCCTCCCCTTCACTCCCTGGTATTAGCAGAAGACAGGTTTTGCAATTGAGGATAAAATACAGCTGCTGAGAGCCCAACGTAGCAGGCGTTACACAGCCACGCTACACCAGGAACGTCCCTGGGAAGGGCGCGCGCTGGTGCTGCCCTGGCCTGTTCGCGCTGTGGCGGTCCCAGGGGTCCCCGGGCCGCTGGCGCTGTGCGGAGGAGCCCTGCTTTCTCCCCACTCAGCATGGCAGCCTCTCCTCTGCCTGCCTGGACCCGCCGCGGGGCCAGGGCCGTTCTCCCTCGGTGCCCACCCTCGCCCTCCCTGCTCCAATGACGGGCCAGTAATTTTTTGCTAGCAAGCAAAACAACTCCAAGTTATCTACACTGATCATTATACAGGGTTTGAGGAAAACTAGTCAAGAACAATATTAAAAAAAAAAAAACACCACACAAACACACCCAAAGATTGTACTGAGAAACAACCATACTTTCCTCATCCCATATGAGGTGAAGGGCTGGGGACACAAGAACAAACCCTGAACACTGAATGTTAATTTAGCTACAAGCTTACATTTTATTTATTTTTAATTAAAAATTTCTTCACAGTCCTTTGGCTGATCCCACCATCCTCCCACTTAGAAAATCCAGGCATTTTCTAAATCGTCGTAGCCAGACAGTATCTAAGTGTTATTTGTTGTTTCTGTGCAACTTGCCATCCAGCCGTCACTTAGCCCCTCCTCAAGTCACGCTCCCACCACCGCAAAGTCCTCTCATCTGCTCTGAGAAGTGCCATCCTCCCCAGGCGCAACCATTCCACAACAAAGGCACCGCTTCCACCCTCCCTCCATTTGGTCTCCACTCTCCGCCAGATCAAACGAATGCGATGCGCTCGTCTCCCCACCCGGCTACCTGCTTCCCCTAATGAGACGCTCCCTCTCGCGGCTAGCGGCCTTCGCCCCCTCAGGCGGGCGCCCTCCTCTCCGTCCTGGGGGGAGAGGCTCGGACACTGCCATGCTACCCCCAACATGCTCCAAACCCTGTCCGTAAAGCTTTGTGACAACATCGGCAAGAGCCAGGGAGCTGTGTGCTGGCGCCATGGCCCAGGCAGCCAAGCAGCTCCTTCCCTCGCGCCTGCCGCAGCTGCGGGACACGGGGCTGCGAGGCCCCGGCCGGGGCCGTGCCCGTGCCCCGGCACCGCAGTCAGGCCACACCGAGCAGCGGGGAGCCTCCCACAGCAGTGGGGATCCAAGCTCTTGACCCATTGCAGAGGCATAAGAAGGAAGCTGCATCTATCATTTTGATCCTCTTACTGCCACAGTTTTGGGGGGTGTTTTTTTTTTCTTTCATATTTTCATAAAGCTGATCCCAACCTCCTCCTGTCCTCCACCCAGAGAAAGGAGAACTGCTCCACTTAAACACATAGATTAAAAAGAGGAAGTGATTTGATTGCCTGATTTCCTGAAGTATTGCAAGAGAAGGAGACTTAGCTCTGTGGACAAGCTCTGGAAGGAATACTAAGAGCAGAACTATATTTAAAAAGAAAAAAAAAAAAAAAAAGAGTAAGGGCTGCAGTTATTGACCAGGTGAAAGACACAGAACAGAGAATGAAATAAGAAACAAGACCAGGTTTATGAACAGGGAGTAACAAACATGCTTTAATACAGCTGGTAAACTCATTCTACAGACTACCAAAAGAGTCTTCTGGTGAGGAAAAGTAGCATCAGATTGTAGAAACACTACAGCAGTTGAAAAATACTATCACTTAAATTCACATAAATACCTGCCTCTTCCCTCGCTCTGCTAACACCATTTCTATTTGAATACTTTTAAAGATTACTTGAGGAAGATCAAATCCTAGAATTATTTCAACCTACAAAAGCCAAAACAAAATCTTGCCTCTTCATCTAATGCCCATCATTGCAACTGAGTTCATTTTAATGACCACGTGTCCTGGCAATATGTGGCACAGAGTGTGAAAAGCAAGGAGGCTTGTGTTTTATTTGGCTTTGGTACAGTGTAGGTATTTAGCATAAAATTTATTAGCATTAATGGCCATTATGTAATTAAAGCACCGTGCCTTGCAATGAACATTCAGTTTTAACATCATTTAAGCATTGATGTTTAGGGTGATTTAATTCCTGAGGGCTTTTTCCCCCTATGTCCTATAAAATAGAGAAATAACTAATGTGAGATTTTCAAGGCTATCCAGAGAATTCAGCCTTTCATGTTCCTCCATTACTTGTAATGGAGAAGGTGTAGCTGCACTTACAAGATGGATCTGAAAATCTCAAAATGTCTCCTATGAATCTGCATGAAGATTAACTCCACAGAACAGTCTTATTAAGCATATGCTTTGTAATTATAATATTCTGCAGACCACAAACTCTTCAAAGTGTCATCACAGGACCACTGAAAAAAATAGATTTGAAAAAATGTCTTTTTAGATTTAACATACCATACTTGCTTGATACTAGACTTAATTCACAAATCCGGTTTAACAAAGCAACTTTAATAAAGAAACTCAAGCATTTGTTAGGGGGGTGCTGGCATTTTCAACCCTGAATGCCAGGGACTAGAAGGCCTTAGGGACCCCATCACCTAATGCTTTGTACTTCAGGGTAAAGGGGACAGTCGATTATGTAGTCCCCCATGGCCTTTGAATGTCGCAGCCAAGGATAGACCAATTTGCAGAGCTATTGAAAACCTGCAGGGTGGTGGGTTTGGGTTTTTTTTTCCAGGGCAGATTTCAGCAGGATTAGTGCATGGTACCAATAAAGATCAGACTATTACCTAGAGCTGTATTTCTTTTCGAACAAGACTTCTGAGTATTTAGAGTATCTAAGTAAGGGGGGGGGGGGGGGAAGGTGGAGTTGGGGTGTGTGTGCACACACACATGCGTGTGTGCATGTTTTAAGACAAAATAAACTGAAAGCTGCACTATGGTAAGAGAACTGTGTTTACAGGTTCAATACTTGATTTTTCAGAGGATTATTAATACCATTATCTACAGCACTGATAAGTAATAACACTTACTGAAAAGTAAGCCTACAGCTTCCTTTCTGGAGAATTCTTTGTTTTGCATGTCTGAATAATCTCACCAGAACAGCAAACCAGAAGAGCAAGAAACAAAATACCACAGCCCTACTTGTGATTTTTAAAGGTAGGGAAAACAAGGTTTCTTTTTCCCCCCACAATATTGTCTCTCAGTTTAATATTCTGAAGAATCCAATTTCATTCAGAGCAAACTTGAAGCACAGTATACTTTACTTGAAATTCCAAAGAAAAGAATTAGTACAAAACCACTGACAGACTTTCCCTTGGGTAATCCAAGGGAAGACCAATTATTGGCTGATCTGTTGAGCATATCCTGAGCTATCAAACAAAAATCTTTTATTTCTTTGTCTTCTAGAGGCATCACAACAAAGCTGCAGACCAGCAAACGAAGCTAAGTGAGGGCAATTTGACCAATGTCTTCTGTGTCAGTTCCCCAGCAGTCAAAGCATGTTATCAGGTCTCCAAGGTATGTCCTAGAGATTAGTTGGTTCTGCTATACAATTAGTAAGTGATTAAAACAAGCTGTTTTCTTTGATTACATTAAAATACTTGCAGTAGTGAGAGCTATTACCCTCTGCAGTGGAGCGCATCTTCCCTAACTGATGTTGTTTACTAGCGTTTCATTAACAATGTGTCACCTCAGCCAAATGATCAGGCAGTACAGTGGTCTCAGCTGTAAGGGAAGCGATGGTTAACAACCCCACCTGTCTCATCTGGGCAAATAAAGCAAGCACATCCATGTCACAGAACACACAAGAGTATCTGAATGAAAGTTTTCATCTTGGGGTCTTTTTTTGTTTTTGTTCCAACCCAAGCTTGTAAGCCTTTTTCAGGGGAATTAACAAAACAGTGTAGAGACTGAAATAACAGACTAGAGTTTTTAAAAGGCTATGTTTTTGTTGTTAGATCAGGACCACAGGTAAATGATGCCTTCTAATAAAGCACATGAAAATCTCAATTATAGAAATCATTATTTTTAGGCACTATGTGCCATTTTATATTTCCAGCAGGATGTTTTTCCATCTCATCAAAAGTTTCCAATGCTGTTTAGTATTTCTGTATATGCAAAGCATATTTAAGGGCCCCCAAAAGGATCTGCTAATTAAAAAAGCCTTGTCAAGTGGTCAGACAGACTGGAACTAGAGGATTATAGGTAAGAAGGATGAAATGAAGGCTTGGAAACTATAATTTTTCTTTCTGTGGTAGCAGCAGAAGCAGCTGTTACAGACCAGGCAAATTAAAGATGTGGCTGTCTAAGCCCGCAGTCCGGGAACAAGACATTGCAAAACATAACAGCAAGTCATCTGCACCCCACTTTTTAAAAAGCCAGAAGTGCTGATCATTTCTTTTGCCCTCTCTCTCTCTATTACTCTTATCTGTCACAAATACCCTCCAGGTACCCTTCCAGCCCTTGCTCACCAGTTCTAGTTTCCTAACCCCATCTTGGTGAGTTAATAGTAATTCCTGGATCTTTGGACAACTGTTCCAGAGTGGGAGTTGTCAGCAAACAAAAAAGGACACTTCTAAAAGAAGAGCAGGTGAAATAACAGAGTTTCAATTCAGCTCTTCTTTGCATATGCAAGTTGTTCAAACATGTAAAAAACAAACTTCCCATACTGAACAATATTTACCAGACTTGATGAGAGCAGTGTCATCTGCCTGATACATTCGGTGCATAGATAAAAGAATTTTTAAGTTTTCAGATAAAGAAAATCACTACCCCATTTTTCAGATACATTGGTTAAGTGAATCTTTTATTTGACTATGTTTTGACAAAAAACAGGACCTTTTTCTGCTTGTTGATCCAGTTTCCATAGGATTTTTTTTGGGGGGGGGGGGGGAATGAGGGGGACACTCTGTGCCATGAACTAATGGGACTGTGTATTACTTTCTATGTCTGAAAGTGATGGAGGTTCTATGAACTAGTGCAACAAAACAAATGGAAAACACTAAAAAAATTACTTCAGCCTTAACCCTTTCTTCCACACTAGGTATGGACTTCTCACAATTAGTAGAAACCTTTGTTACCTTGCTTGGACAGCTTTTAGGTCAACTGGTGTTACCAACCTAGAATTTCCCTCAGTTTGCATTATTATAAACCTGTGGACTATTTCTGATCTCAGATTATGCATCATGAATGCGCATCACCTGATCATTTCTTTGTGTGTATTTGTAGTCAAAGCAAAACTATCAGCTCAGGTTTGCTGCTGATGCATTTTAAGTGCTGCTATTTCAATACTTCTCTAACAGTGTTGTTAATAATGTTGCTGCATTGAAACATTGCATCTGATTTGAGGAGCTCTCAATCTCTGCAAACAATGCTTCTCTAAAGAAGTTTCACAAATCTTAAGGAGATGCATATAACTGTTTAACAGATACAAAACTGATCTAGAAAAATTAAGTGCCCTGTTTCATGCAAGGAATTAGTAGAAGTTATCATTTTAGGTGGGCACATGGGCCTCTGTCTGAAGCTTTTGCCTGAAACTAATCAATTGCCATTTTGCATTTTCATACAAGTTTAAATTAAGAATATGAGAGAACAGCAAAAGAATTCTGAAGGTTAAACCCCATATTCAGTGTAGTCCTTTTTTAACAGCAAGAGTGGGTATTTGAGGTGGTTCTTTACATCTCCTCCCACACAGTTGCTCTGCTTCGTAAGCAGAAGCCAGCTGCTGGTTCTTTCAAGTCTAGCGGTTAGCTGACATTTATCGTTAGTTTATGTTTTCCATTCTATCTTAACAAGGAAAAGGGCTAGAAATTTACTCTTTAAGAGTGGAGATTATATCTTTATATTTCTACTTCCCCCAAATTGGAGGGGGCTGCAGCCAAGGTTTTGTGGTGGGGCATAAGCATGGGACAAGAGGACAATTTGGTGCACCAGGATCAAGAAGAGGACCCAGGAGTCCTAGCTTTACTCTTAGCAGCCTGGTCACTGGACAACACTTTGCTGCAACTCAAGAGTAGCAGCACTGATTTTGTTGTTTTCCCTTTCAATCTCAATCTCTAAAGAATGCAGTTTAGAGTGATGATTACATTTATGACTCGACAAACTTGGCGGTGTTTCTTTAGCAAATGCCACGAGCGCGCACACACAGTCCTGCATATATACCCATGATACGGTCGTTTGACAGCAAAGACAGGAGAAATGAGGAGGAGAGCTCCCGGAGGACATCACAAAACACTTCACTCTCACAGAGCAAGGAGAACAAACCAAACTGAAATCTAAGCAAACTAAGGTATCAAATCCTGCAAACAACTGCATACTGTGTCCACAAACACTGCCAAGTAAGAGCTACAGTTTAAGGGGGGGGGGGGGGGGAGAAGGGGGAAGAGAGAGGGAAAAAAAGCAGACAGCCACCCATACACACTATGTTACAGTCCTGATATCTAACTCTGTTCACAAATAAGCATACTGATACAGGTCTGTTTAAAGTTTCTTTTGTCTTTCTGAAATTTTTATCTTGAAAAGAAACTCAGTTATGAATTTTAAATATATGAAAGTGCAGATACCAAAATGCAGATACAGTACAGTGGTGTCATGGCTACTATTTCAACAGTTATTTTGAACGCCTAAGCAAAAAAAAGTTAGAAATATATTTCCTATAAAACAAGTTCATACATGAAGAAATCAGGAAAATGAGAGAGACAGAAGTGATCTAATGAACAAAATTCCCCCAAAAATCAGGGAGCGAGAAGTAGTGTAGTTAACAGGCCACAAACTTCAGTGAGAAGCTGGGCTCAAAAGTCAGTCAGTTGGCACCACTCTGTGCATATAATGGACTTTCATAGAATAGAAATCCAGAGTATGTAGCCTTTTATCTGATGATGTTTACTACCAAAGAGCCCTAAAAGGGGTAACACTAACAGAATTGCTGTAGATGTTACAAGGAACTTGGAATGTGCAATTATTCAAAGGCTCTGAACTTTCTGATGTTCTCAGGAGCCCCAGAGAAAGCCATCCTAGGTGGCTCAGTACAGAGTATGTCAGAAAATACCATGCCAGGTTTCTTTCCTAGGTCTAGGTTAAGACATTTGAAGACATGCATGGTTGAATATGATTCTTTCTTCCTAAATCAAGCGTCTATGATTGCACATCATAGACTAGGCAGTTATAAAAAAATCATACCAGCTCACACCATCTGCAGGAACCTGGTGGTGCAGCTGTTCATTGCACATGTTAGGCAAGCAACACTAAGAACTGTAAAAACAGGTCAAAGCAAAACCAAGAACCACCCAAAATGAAGACTTTCACATAGGTAACTCGAACAGACCTTGAAAACAATCTGTTCTCCAGCAAGCTGAAAGCATTAAGAGAAAAGCAGTCTGCTGCAATCCACACACAATAGGTCTTGAACATTATTTCCTTTTATTGTGTATTGCACTTATGGGGCACTAGATTTTTCTAAACAGTATCCAAAGCACACTTTCAAGTCCAGCCAAACAAACATCTGAATGTCACAGCAGCCTTTCAAGGGAAAGTTTCAGTGCTGTGAGTATTTAAAGACAGACTGAAATTTTTTAAAAGATCAAATATATCTAATGCTACATCCTCTTGTTCCTCTGAATTAAAAATGAAGAACAGCTTATGTGGAAAGTAGGTAGGATCTAATTAAGAAGTGATCTGTTCTAAAGAATAAAAGAAAAAAAAGCACCAGTCTTTAAACTAGGTGGAAATCCCTCGAGTTGGATGACAGAGTCCATTTCTTTTTGCAATGTAATTATTCAGAAATCCATGAAGACATATTTTACTGATAAGTGTTGAGAAGAAAAACATTAAAAGACAGGGGCATCCTAACAGAGCATAATCCAACCATAAGCCTTCTTGCACACTGACACAAGCTTTACAGAAATCAGACATACCTGTGCTCAAGTACATTTAAAAAAAAGTTATCTAATGTCCTAGCATGCATGCTGCACCTTTTGGAATAGACCTCACCAATTCCATTCAGAATTTCTACTTGGAGAGATGATGTAATATTCAATAATAAAATTAAGGCTTTGTATATTTTTGTATGAATTAAGAGGAAGGATTTAGACATGTCATATTGAATATTTTTTCTCCTCCAGAAAGGGTCATTTTGGCCTTACAAACAGGAATTTTTCCCTTATACTGCGGTTTTTGTTTTTTTCAGAGCAGCTTTCATGTTGACAACATTAATTCTAGTGTTCACTATGTGCAAAAAGAGCAAAATATCAAGTATACATTTAAGTGTGCAGGACAGCAAGATGATGCTTTTATGCAAGACTCAATGCAATAAGTGCAAGAATTTTCCACTGCTCCAAACAGAGCTCTTCAGCCACAACTACAATGCCTTCCTCTCTGCACATAGACCACTGCATCACTTCATTGCTAAGAGAAAAGTCCAGGTCCAGGTCTGTTCTTTACAAGACACCATAAGCAACAGAGCTGTGTATTACTGTTAGGGCTGATTAGAAAGGAAAATTTCTATTTCACAGAATGATAGAGAAGTTTGAAAAGTTTTTGTTTTGCATCAGATTAAAAAGAGGTACTTCTAAATTATTTTATTTTTCTTTTGGGCAAAGGAGGTCATGGCAAAAGAAAGGGTGAAATAGAAAACCTAGCAGCCTGATCTCTTCCCAGATGGATAGTAGTCTGACAGTTAAGACGTTCACACAGAATATTGGAAACCCAGGTTTCCAGGCCCTACTCCAAAACAAACAGAACTCTGACATTCCAGAGGCACACCATAAACACCAGGCTATCAACCACTCTGGGGCAGCAAGGGGCTTTTTTCTTCTCCTCATGCAAAAAGCCTCCCCAAAAGAGTGTCCATGGAAAAATATATTTCTTAAAAACATCTAAGGTTTTCCCCCCTTGGGGGGGAGGGGGGCAGGGAGGGGGAATAAATTGTCAACCAGATGTAGTTAGCTTTGCATACTTCTGGAAATGCAAGGAAATACTAACAGAATGAGAAAAACATACCTTCTACAAAGTTCTAATACCGCCTTTAATCATATTACAAGCATAATGCGTTAACTTAACAAATCAATGTAACACAGTTGGACCTTTAGATCAAACAGGAGAAGGAGTGAAGATTTTGATCCAACAAAAGCATATTATAGAGTATAAAAATACTGCCGTTCAAACCATGCCAAGTATTTTCTTGTGCTTGAACCCTAACAAAGCTTTCTTCTTTAAGGCAGATTTTAGGTTTTTTTTTTTTAAAAAAAGAAAAAGAAAAAAAAGGATATAGGGATTTTGTTAGGCCACTTTTTCTTTGCATTAGTAATAGTTGAGAGAAAAAGCAATCACAAGTTTGCATTTTACAGAAGACCACAAACCTCAGAAGATCAGTTTTGCCCAGCAGGTATTTCAGCCACACAATCATGTCAATATTACACAAAGCACAGCACAATTGGACATTCTTCGTACTTTAAAGGAGTTTCATGTCAGGTAGTGAAAGCTAAATCACTTATTTCTTTGCTGCTGAGTGACTTTTTCAGCATCCTCTCTTATAGTGTCATTTACATCTTAATATTCTGAAAAGATACCTGCTGCAAAAGAGCCACATAAAATGCAGCTGTAGTCCACTGCACAAGAGGAAAAAAGAGGACTGGTTATGGGGACCCCGACATCTTCTGTTTCTCACACAGCCACCTAAACTCCACTATAATTGCTGCAGGATGCAAAAAAAACAGAGAGGGCTAATTGAGTTTAAAAGCTACACAGATGCAGCTTCATCTAGGAGATGCCTCCAGGTTTGCTTGAACATTTACTAATAAGCCTAGACCACAGACAGAGGGGATGTCCAATTCCACAGACCCAGAAGGGAGAGAAGATGCTTTTCTCCCTACTCCTAACCCTGTACCAGCCTCTACCTCTGTGAAACAAAGTATGCTTCCAGGAATTTGAGAACCACCATCTTGATTTTTCTTTCCTGACAGCCAAGCTGTATACTGTTGACAGATACCAACTATCATCTTATTTACAAATTTCTATTAAATACTATATTAGCATCATCAGCCAAAATCAAGGTCCTGCCTTTCTAGGCACCCCCCCCCCCTTTTTTTTTTTTTTTTTTTTTTTTTTTGAAGTTTTCAGGCTAAGCAGGTTAGGAAGGTAAAAGAGAAATAGCCACAGAGTTTAGGAGCAGGAAAAAAAAAGTTTGAGTCCCAGGTGAGTAAGCCCTAGCCATGTTTCCTGTACAGTATGATGATTGCTCTACACTGGAAGATTATGTGCAACCAGCATGAAGTGGGAGGAACTGACAACACTGAATTTAAAAGGCTGAGCTTGGGGAACATAAGTATATGGATGCCTCTTCCTCCTGCCTTTAAGCTATTAAGTTTAAAAAAAGTGTTTGTTTACATATTAGACATTTCTCCTCAAGGGAGAGGCAGACGGAAATTTTATTAGCCTAGCAGTACAGCCATTCTGAAGCTTTGCTTGCTGTATGTACATAAAATGAAAATAAAGAAGTGTAACTCTTATTATTCACCTTTAAAGAAAAGGGGTAAAGAGAAGATCTAAGGCTGTCTCCTCAGTGTGCAGTTCCAGCCTTTAAGCTAGCTCCTTCAGGTACCAACAGAGCATGAACTACAATAAAAACTGCAGATTCAGTTCTCAAGTAATTTATCCATGCTGAGTTTCATGCAATCTTTGTATGTTAACTACACTATAGTGACTGTACTATTTGTGGGATACAAATAAAACACCTGCAGCCAGACCTTTTAGGTGGATTTTCTAGAAACACTTCTATTGGAGAGGTTGTCCCCCCTCTCCTCCACACATGCATACTCCAACCACAATTTGAACTTTTTGAACAACATGCCAACAGCATGTTGGGTTGGCCAACAAAAGCTGGAGCCTCATGCAACACTATTATGGCTCACTAAGCAGTAAATAGAAAGTGTTGCAAATATTTCATTAAAAGTAAGGTAAAGCTTCCTTTCGCAGCAATAATGTTCAGTTTCCTGCACGCAGCACTGCTAACAATATCACAGGTGACTCCTTGAGAGAAAGTTAGGGCTAATTTTTCCCCCCCATTTGGAGTTGTGGGTCCACAGGCAGGTCATAGGAAGCTACTCTTCATCTACATGTTATTAGCAATTAGCAGTCCTGTAGAAAATTAGTGTTCAGTGTTCCTCTTCTGTCATAAGTGATGATTAGCTAGCACCTGAGAAACTTTCTGCCCTTGATCAGCTGCCTACTAGCACATTTAAATTATTTAGATGATCTGCAGAGATAATATAAAACAAAAGAACCCACAACCAGAACATCCATAGCATTTACTAGAATAATTAGGTGTGGAAGGAATCCAGGGTCAGCCCCCAATCCTGTCATGAACATGTTAAAGGAATTTGAGCACATGTGCATTGAATCATGGTAGAATATATTCTGAAATAAGCAAAAAGCCAGGAATATCAAGGACTAAAGTTGCTCTCATGTTCTTTGCTTTTACTGAATCCAAGCTTTAAGCTTTTAGTGTGCTGTAAGAATAGCCCCACTTAGCAGTGAGAGGAACACTGGTGTTGAACATCTAGAAATACTTCCACAGACAGGTTTCCTTCTTTCCCTCTGTATTCACACTGCAATTACAGCTCATGCTAAGAGAGCCAGTAAAGTAATGAATAGAAGCTTTTGATCACTGGATATGTTATCTTCTATGCTGCTTTAAGCACTAGCTAATTTCCCCCTTACATGAAATTAAAGATTCCATTATTATGTCCTCCAACCTAAGCAGTTTGCACTTGAGCAGTATGAAGGCCTTTGAAAGACTGTGCCCCATAATATAGTTTGTTGAATATTCTATATCCACATCACCGCAGCCACATCGAAGGGATTTCAAGGCATACAGGGTTATTAGATAGCCAAATCATATCCCTGCTTCCTAACAATTGCAGCCCCGTTCATTCCATACAGCAGAAAATTAACATCTGGAATTCTACTATCCTGCTAGCAGCTGGGACTGTGCTGCTAAATCAGGAAGTGAACTGTGCTCTCCTCAGGGTTTTAATTGTTACAGAACGCACTCAGGGCTCTTAGCAGAAAAGTAACAACTGTTCTAGTTACTGAAAAAATTACTCGTGTACAAAACACTTCTTAATAAAGTTATGTAAGTGCATGAGACGCTTGTATAACATGGAAACATTGTGCACATTCACTCTATATTTAAATTGACTTAAGAATGAAGAATAGCTTCCTTCCATTTCAGAAGTTATTCCAACAGGTCCAGTATAAAGTCATGGAATTAAAATTTCATGAAATTAAAAAACAGCTTGGGAAAATACTAGCCATTACTTCTTTCGAGTTGTGAGGAATAACATGAAACCAAAGGACAGAGGCTTCGTGGCAGCAAACACAAGGAAAAAAAACAAACAAAACAAAAAACACTTATTTCTCTTCAAACTGGACTTCTCTGAAAGTCTGTGACCCCTCACAGGTATTAGCAATTTGGTTTGAGAACATCTGTTACAATATCCGTAAGCTCTTCCAGACTCTACTATTCTTGCAAACACTTCCACTAACTTGAACAAGATGCTAGCATAGGTGATTAAGCTCTAGGTAAATTCTAGTTTTCCATGAGTTTCAAGAAAGAGTAAGGAATTACCAGCCTGCCAGCCAAGCCTTTTGTGACAACAAGGGCTTTATGGAAGAAATCATATCCTTTTTTCCAGAAGTCACAGTAAATTGCAAGAATTTTGACAGTCCATAGTCCCCTTTGACTATTTTCCACGTGTGGCATATGTAAATTCTACCTTTACTGTAAATGTGCTTCAGCTCATTTTTAATCTTACATGAAATACAAGTCATAGAAATTAAACAAGCAAATAATTACTGAAATTTCACATCCACAGATTGCACACCTATGTATGTAATATATGGTGAACTGTAAACTACATTACACTTGCATGTATTTGCAAAATACAGAATTTGGGAAGTTCAGTATGCAAAAAATCAGCTGATCTAATAATTCGAGATACTAGATTTTTCAGTACTAAGTATGCAACAGGCTGTTTTAATCACTGTGACTAGCCAGAGTAAGAAAGCGCAATCACGCTGAACCAAAGGTTTCATAAGTAATGATTCCTATGAGATAGCAAGAAAAAAAAAATCTACAGTAGGAACTAAGAGTACAGGAAAACTCACTTCACAGAATCACACAGAATCACAGAATCACTGAGGTTGGAAGGGACCTCTGGAGATCATCTAGTCCAACCCCCCTGCTCAAGCAGGGTCACCTAGAGCATATTGCACAGGATTGCATCCAGGCGCATTTTGAATATCTCCAGAGAAGGAGACTCCACCACCTCTCGGGGCAACCTGTTCCAGTGCTCTGTCACCCTCACAGTGAAAAAGTTTTTCCTCATGTTAAGATGGAAGTGTCTGTGTTTCAGTTTGTGCCCATTGCCTCGCGTCCTGTCGCTCGGCACCACTGAAAAGAGTCTGGCCCCATCCTCTCGACACCCTCCCTTCAGATACTTGTACACATTGATAAGATCTCCTCTCAGCCTTCTCTTCTCCAAGCTAAACAGGCCAAGCTCTCTCAGCCTTTCCTCATAAGAGAGATGCTCCAGTCCCCTAATCATCTTTGTGGCCCTTCGCTGGACTTGCTCCAGTAGTGCCACATCCCTCTTGTACTGGGGAGCCCAGAACTGGACGCAGTACTCCAGATGGGGCCTCACCAGGGCTGAGTAGAGGGGGAGAATCACCTCCCTCGACCTGCTGGCAACACTCTTTCTGATGCAGCCCAGCATACCATTGGCCTTCTTGGCCACAAGGGCACATTGCTGCCTCATACTTAACTTGGTGTCCACCAGCGCTCCCAGGTCCTTCTCAGCAGAGCTGCTTTCCAGCAGGTCAACCCCCAACCTGTACTGCTGCATGGGGTTATTCCTCCCCAGGTGCAGGACCCTGCACTTCCCTTTGTTGAATTTCATGAGGTTCCTCTCTGCCCACCTCTCCAGCCTGTCCAAGTCTCTTTGAATGGCAGCACAGCCCTCTGGCGTATCGGCCACTCCTCCCAGTTTTGTATCGTCAGCAAACTTGCTGAGGGTGCACTCTGTGCCTTCATCCAGGTCATTGATGAAGAAGTTGAACAAGACTGGACCCAGGACTGACCCCTGGGGGACACCGCTAGCTACAGGCCTCCAACTAGACTCTGTGCCACTGAGCACAACTCTCTGAGCTCTGCCATTCAGCCAGTTCTCAATCCACCTCACTGTCCACTCATCTAACCCACACTTCCTGAGCTTGTCTATGAGGATGCTATGGGAGACAGTGTCAAAAGCCTTGCTGAAGTCGAGGTAGACAACATCCACTGCTCTCCCCTCATCTACCCAGCCAGTCATTCCATCATAGAAGGCTATCAGATTGGTTAGGCATGATTTCCCCTTGGTGAAGCCATGCTGACTACTCCTGATCACCTTCTTTTCCTCCACATGCGTGGAGATGGCTTCCAGGATGAGCTGCTCCATCACCTTTCCAGGGATGGAGGTGAGGCTGACTGGCCTGTAGTTCCCTGGGTCCTCCTTCTTGCCCTTTTTAAAGACTGGGGTGACATTGGCTTTCTTCCAGTCCTCGGGCACCTCTCCTGTTCTCCATGACCTTTCAAAGATGATGGAGAGTGGCTTAGCAATAATGTCCGCCAGCTCCCTCAGCACTCGTGGGTGCATCCCATCAGGGCCCATGGATTTGTGGGTGTCAAGTTTGCTTAAATGATCTCTAACCCACTCCTCCTCCACCAAGGGAAAGTCTTCCTCTCTCCAGACTTTCTCTCTTGCCTCCAGGGTCTGGGGTTCCTGAGGGCTGGCCTGAGCAGTAAAGACTGAAGCAAAGAAGGCATTCAGTAACTCTGCCTTCTCTGCATCCTTCGTCACCAGGGCACCCACCCCATTCAGCAAAGGGCCCACATTTTCCCTAGTCTTCCTCTTGCTGCTGATGTATTTGAAGAAGCCCTTCTTGTTGTCCTTGACATCTCTAGCCAGATTTAATTCCAAACGGGCCTTAGCCTTCCTCGTCGCATCCCTGCATACTCTGACAACATTCCTATATTCATCCCAAGTGGCCTGTCCCCCTTTCCACTTTCTGTAGACTTCCTTCACTTGCTTGTATTATGACTTCTCTTGCATAATCAAGCAGAAAGACATACTGTAATAAAAGTGAGGTATAAGAACATTGGTAGGGCAGTAAAAGAAAAAATTTGAAAAAATATAGGGAAGGGAAAGGAAGGGGAAAAAAAGATTTTCTCAATACTTGCACCCAAAGAGCCGAAATGTGGATATTTACTCATGACAGTTCTGAAAAATGATGACAAAGAAAACAATGACCTCCACAAGACAGAAGCAGTGCAGTTCCCCAACATGTTCCAAGCTTATACCAGTTAATTTGCATTTGCTGTTAGACCTTTATACCAAAGTTGAAACTTCCCAGATTTATTACTTTCTAGGTAAAGTTTTTTGGACTTCCTGACAAATAGACCTTATTTAAAGCCACTAAACATTTATTTGAAAGGAAAAAAAAAAAAAGCTAGAAAGTAGTTGTGCATGATGAGATCTTTCTTTAGCAGAGATCTTTCTTCACTAATATTCAGAAGGGGAAAAGCACAGACAGCTGCTTTCATTTGGCCGGTGGACTCTTTGTATTTTACTGACTACTGATCAAGATTCTTTCCAAAACCAAAGCAGTCATGAGATGCTTTTTATGCACATTCTAGTACTAGATTCTGAAAGAACTTGAGCTGTTATATAAATGTGTGCACAGGATAAATAAAAAGCCATTGTGATAGTCAGCTTATCCTATGTTTCAAAGACTCTGCTTAGAAGAGGTAGCTACAGATGACTGATACATACCAGATAAAACAAATCTCTCTAAGCAACTCCTTCTAAGAGCCAAAGTTTTGGGATTAATATAACAGCCTTATTTTTCTTCGCTTCTCTTTACCTTAGGTATAAAGTAGACCTATTTCATATATTTTTTTCCAGCAGAAAAATATGCTTTGAATTTGTCATTTATTTTTAAGCGAGAGGAGAAAGGCATACATATATGCACACACTTATCACACTCCGAATTTGAGGTTTTTTTCTAATAAAAATAGCTTTTCTTTTCTGAAGCCACTTATCTCTTTAACAGCTATTAATGTTTAGTTTCAACATATTCACAGAACAGAAGCTGGATTTAAAAGCTGTTAGCACTGAATATTTTGAAAAAAGTACATGGGCTTAACCAAAATTGGTAACAACTAGCATATACCTAGTACCAGACCTGTATACAGTGAATTAGTGTAAAGAGGGGGAAGGAAAAGAAAAAAGGCTGGGGGGGGGGGGGGAACGACCCATATGATTTAGTACAGCTTACAAAGACCCCATTCTTTTGTTTGGATTCTAACAGTATGAAGAATAATACATCTATTACCAAAATCTCCTGCTAGAAATGCTGGTGCACTTTAAACAAGTTTCACTTGCACAGCATTTCTTCTTCTCCTGCTTTGAAATACATACTTAAAAAGCTTCATAATTAACACCATTCACATTTTGCAAGGTTCTCAGAGATCAGGAACTGTTTCTGGAAAGACTTGCTCCAAATTCGGCAAACAATTACAGCATACATTATGCTAAGGTGCGTTAAGTGTCTGGCTTCTGCACGGGTAAGGAAACGTGCTTACCCACGGTTAAGTCCAATAAGCTAAGCAGTCAGTTATAACTTAAAAAAAAAAAACATATAAAAAGAGAGAGAGAGCACGCACGCAAGCAAGCGCACGAGAGCACGCACGAGTGAGGGAAAAGACAACAAGCCTAAAAAACAGAACATTACAACAGCCTGGTAGAAACAAATGATATATTATAACTGGGATGCAGTCACAGGACTATGCGTAACTCTGTTACAGCTAAACACCAATAGGTTCTGGTAAAATTAGTTCTGTGTGCTACTTTAATGAAAGTATAAAGCAGCATATTCAAAAGGCCACAAGCACAAAGAAAACAGTCATAGCAAATTCTATACTGAATGTGTGAATAGTTATTGTGAACTGGCCATGCGTTAGTCAAAAATATAAGCAGCCTCCCTTCACCTTAGATCTTCGTAATGATATGAGCCAAGCAATCTAAATAGAAAATGTTTGCCTGTGCTACAAGAAGGAAAAGAAGAAAAGCCCACAAAACCAAAACCTGCTGTCCTCATGGAAGGACAGCAGCTTTAGACATTTGGCACCACAAGCTCAAAGGGCCAGTTTATCTGCACTGCAGCTACAGACCCAGAAATTTTACAGCGTTCCAGCCGCCACCCTATTGCTTTTCTGTGCCATTAATGGCATTTAAATTACAGACCTGCGGCAGCCATGTAGTCAAAACACCACATCACCCAATGAGGCACTGTATTATAATGCCAGCGTGTCTGTGCTTTAACTGTTCTTTCATATACTGTACCACTTGTTGTCAATCACCCTCTTTCTCTGCCAATGAATAGGCATGAGAGACAATTCTATCTTTAGATGCCACAAACTTCTTACACAGACGGCCGTAATAGTTCATTCATCATGTAGCCAAGACTCCCATTTACATTAATGAAATTTTAGAGGTACAAATAATACAGGGCCCAAGAGAAAACATCATGTGAGAATTTAAACTGAAAATACAGGATATGGTTAGGAAGTCATAGATAGAAGTTAGCATAATTAAAAATATATACCTGATCTAGTTTAGTTTAATTTAATGTTACAGGGTTTTTTGTTTCCAGTTTCAGTAATATATCCCAGATATACTGAAACACTGTTTTCTGGAGTCAGACATTTACTTGCACATATTATTCACAATAACAAAAAGTTATTCACAGTAACAAATACTGATCAAATAGCACTTTGTACTTTGACAGCATCTCAAACAAGAATACATTCAATTTCTAAACTATTATATGACAAAGATCTGAGTTGTTTTTTTTTTTTTTTCCCTAGATGATCCTGAGAAGTTAAATAGCAGGAACCTCTGGTCATATAAAGTCATTAACAAAGCTAGGTAACAAATCCAGGTTTTTGGTCTGGGTTTAATCCCCCCTCCCCCAATCAAAACCTAAAAGCAAGCTGTTTCAAGGTCACAAAAGTGATTTGGGGGGAGGTCTGTTCCTAAAAGCTGGTGTGCTGCTGGAAGCCCTCAAACAGCCAGCTGTACTTAAGTTGAAAAAGGTTTATTTATCTAAAGAAGAATTTTCAAATTTTCATGACGCTTCTTATTTTCAGATTAGGATTCTGTATAATTTAAAGAAAGTTATGTTCATCACTCTGAACGCTAAGACCTCAAACTAGTGTTTCATAATATTCACACTAAGAAAAAACGTTTATTAAACTACAGTAAGCCAGCTTTTTCAATACTGGCTTATTTCTAAGATCATATACAAAGTACTAATGATTTTTGCTTATTAAAGGCATAGTCTCAACTCAGAAAAGCTAAATATCAGAAATCCACGAAGCTTTAGAGCAAACACTAAAGCTGCCAAGATTATCTAAAGCAACAGAATATATTCAACAGTTCAACTCAACTTTTAAAATTGTTTCCACCAAAAAAATTAGCATGCAACTTCCCCCCGCAAGCATTGCAATATTGTCTTCATTTTTGTCCAAAATGAAAAACGTATGCTTTCCATTGCAAACAAAATTGTATTTTATACTTTCAAAAGTGACCTAGCTTGTTTATTTTTTCTCCTGCAATCTAATGGTGAAGCATTCTATTTTAAACTTCATCTAGAACTACAATGATTTGGCATTGGATAGCCAAGTATAAAAGCAAAACAAAAAAACCCTCAGCCATTCACTCAGTCCTCCTCACCATTCAAACAAAACATTAAACAGGCACTGAAGTTATCCACACATATGAAAAGCCCAAATAATATAAGGTTCTCTTGAAAATTTAAAGTGTCAATAGTCAAAAAGATACATTTATTACTCCCGACCTTTAGAACAGAAAGCTTAGTGTCCTTCAGATACAAGTTTTTGTCAAGCAGCTGACAGACAAAACATGTAGAAATATATCTGCTTTTTAAAGTCTTGTGAGGTTTATTGCTCTCTAGAGCATATCAAAAATCCATTATTAGACCAGAAAAGGAATTTGAAGCAAAAAAGGTCAGGAATACTTAATATTTTTCTGAGTGGTAAGCAAAATACAGCTAGCAGTTAGATAGATGGCCACTTGCATACCCCCTTTGTTTCAGTATCAGCTTTTACATTAGATTGCAAACAGCTGTCAGTGGTTCCATACAGATAAACTTTGGAAATATAGCCATTACTACTCCTGGGACAGAAGTGAATCCTTAAATATTGTACCTTTATTTAAGGGTTTATGTACCAAAGTCTGAAACATTTTCACTAACAAAAGTGTCTCTGGACAGTTCCATCAAGCCTCCCCGATGTACACCCAACATGACTGGCAAAGAGACTCCTGGAATAACTGAGGTTGGAAGGGACCTCAAGAGCTTATCTAGTCTAATGTCCTGCTCAAACCAGAGCTAGCTTTGGCATTACCCTGTGCAGGGCCTTGTCCAATTGATTTTTAAGCATCTTCAGTGTATAATTACCAACATCTCTTTGGGCATATTCTTGTGCTTTGCCACCTCACTTTTTTCTTATACCTAGTCAGAATTTCCCTTGCTGTAACTTGTTTCCCCATTTTATAATTTCACTGTGCACCTCTGAGAAGAGTCTGGCTCCGTCTTTTCTATAACCCCTTCATTAGGTTGTTGAACAGCACTGTTAGTCCCCCCCCTTATTTTCTCTGTCTCCTTCAGCCTCTGCTGGCATGTCAATAATATTGTGAGACAAACTTTAAACATGTAGTAAACGTAGTCAAGTCTATACAGAAGCCTGCATCATCAGCCAATGACTAAAGTTGAGAATATCTACATTTTAGCTATAGCATTTAATTTCTGTACATTATTTACTTGTCTTTGTACTAAGAAATAACTGTGGTATGCCAGATACTATCCTGTGGCAACTGCCAGTAAATGCTCTAAATTTAGTCGAGACCACTATGTTAACAGTGTATTAAATGACTTACTAACAGTCACTGAATCTAGCCACGAACGATTCTTTGAAGATACTTTTAGTATTTCATCATTTTAATCTGACCACATTCATCAACGCCTTAATAATATTTAGTTTCTTTTAAATTAATGTCATTCATTAGAACTGTTTAAAAGGCTATTCAGAAGTTGGTGCAGTCAGCCTGGGCTGGATTCATTCCAAGTACTGATGGTTTGTTCTGATGATTTGATCTGAAAAAAAATCCTCCTTGCAGAGAAGTAATTAGCCTTCCCTAAATTCAACTCTAATTAAAAGTCAGCATAAAATTCTCACTTAACTTCATTGAGAGCAAAGTAAAGTAACAACAGGCCCTTCTGAAAAACTTACTCCAAAGACTTACTGTTTAGCCCAAAGCTACCCCTGGAACAATTCACTGCTTTTAAGTGAATATGACAGACTCTGAGAAGTATCTATTAAAAGATACTAGGTTTGATTTCTTACCACTGGAGATCTTCTGCATAGAGTTTGCCTCCTTCAGTTGGTTTGATAAAGGTGTGGATTGCTAGCCTTCAAGTAATGATAAAAATACTACATAGTCTCTTCAGACATTTGCTTGAGAAAAAGTGGTATTATATACTAAAGAAAAAGCACAGGAATTTAATTCATGTTTGACCATAACTGGATGTAATTTGTGTTTCAGGGGTAAAATGAAACAGCTGGGGGGGGAAATGGATACTAGAATACCTTTCCCTGTATCTCTAGTCCATTTTTGAATTTACTGATATGGTCCTGCTGACCTCAAAGAGCTTCACCGATTATTGTAGCAGAAGAATGCTACAGGAGAGGACTGCATTTAAACAAGAAGCAAAACCAAATGAGAATAATATGTATTTGTTCCATTTCAGTCTTCTACTGAAAGCACCTGACCATCATTTCCACATTTGTGCACAATTGGAATTAAAGTAATTATGTTCTTCATGAACAGTCATGATGATATGACAAACACAACTTTCAATGCTTTCTTGCAAACTTTATTTATTATGACTTAAAATATATATCTTCATTTTATTCTGATCTACTGTTGTAGATGCTGATTTTTTGCTCCTTTCTTGAAAAACAAACTCCCCTTGGAATCCCCTTAAGAACAGACAAGAAGTCTCAAGTTAGACTACATATTTCCATGATTCTCAGGAAATTAAATACATTCCATTTATATCGTGTTATATAATTATTTTCATATCTTCTTCCTTTCTAAATATAGTAAAAAAAGTGTATTATTCAATTTGAATGTATCAAAATAAAACAGATATACTACTTTTCCAATAAATCTATTCTTCTATATTCATATAGGAAGACACACAATTAAATGCTTAAATTGGTCCATTTTCAGGAAGGTTTTGGTTGTAGAATGTTAATGGAAACAGGCCTTTACAAAAACCAATGCAAAAATAAATTTTGCTTCGCTTCTCAGCTGCATAGACCTGCCCTGGCAGTTCCATCAAATAGACAACAAGATTCGACATATAGTAAGAATTCTTCACTCTTTACTGGCAAAAAGAAAAGAAAGTCTATTTTGCTAGCATCTGAGATCTCCCTTTATTCAGACCTGTTTACATTCAGTCATGTTCACAATGACCAAATTTTGAATTATCTGATAAATACCTCTATGTGTTAATTTGCTTTAGGTACCTAAGACAGGTGTGGCTGTCTTCTCTAAACAAGCATTTTGCTTTCTTCCATCTTTTAAACTAACACACAACAGTAGCGCAACTGTCTGCAACACCTAATTTGTATATTATTAAATCCAGCAATGCAGAATTTAGTTTTAATATAGTTTTTAATTTATTTGACTTGCATAATCAAGTAGCAAATACCTATATTCAGAGATCTGTGGTGGGACTCAATGGGACAATGAAATAGAAACAATCTGTCCATTCTGGATTTTTCACTGATTACCACCACTCAGATGCACGGGGCTGTAGAGAAAGTTAGAGCAGGGCTGCTGTAGCTATGCTTTAAAAAAAAAAAAAAAAAAAAAAAAAAAAAAAAAAAGTAGATTTAATGTTACAAAAATTATACAAGTTAAAATAAAACTATTTAAGCTACCACAGTAGGAGTCTCCTGATCAATAATTACTTTTATAATCAGACATTTGCCATAAATGTTCACTAGAGTGAAAGTGAATTAACATGATCCGAAAGAGAATCAAAACCCATAGAAACATCTGTCTGCATTCTGCTCCATAACTTAATGCCCCTATTGCCCAACCTAGGACAAGCTTTCTAGGTTTTTGTTTTGTTCTCCCCACCCCTCCCCGTCATACAAGAAAAATCAGAAAAAGATGTGAATATTGTATGATGAAAAAGCCAAACAAACCTAAATATAATCAGGTCTCAAGTGAGTATCCATGACAAGTTCACCACTAACTTGTAAACGGTGCATTGAATTGTCTTCAGTGTATAATTACCAACTTGTCATGAGCCACAGACACGTAACACCTTGCACTGCAATCTATATCGCCACAGTTCACAACAGAAGGATAGCTCCTGAGGTATTATTTCCCCTCTACCCATCTTGCTGTGTATTTTTGCAATGTATTTCTGAATTTTATCATTAGACCCCAGCTGGAAGTACATGCTTATTGTCAGGCAGCATTCCCCCATAAACCCTCTTCTCCCGCCATGAAGAGAAAATGCAGGACACAGCACTGTGGTGATGGGAAGAAAAGAGGCATGGAAGGTGGAGGGAAGAACCGCACAGTCTGAAGGAGTAGCTCTACCAGAACTGCTGCAGAGAGCATCCACTTTAGTCAAAATAACTCTTCAACTGTGCCTCATCATTAGCTACTGCACACCACACCTCTCACAAGAACAGACACGTTTTCCATGTTTGTGCACTCAGTCTCATTTTACATAAGCAACATATGTTCTCCTTCATTGTCTCAAATTAACAAATAAGAAATCAAACAAGAGGCAGCAAGGCTCATATTATTTGCACACATTTTTACAATCCGTATTCCCAAGTATCCCCAAAGGCATCTGGAGAGGAGTAACTAGATTGTTTTTGATGACTAGATCTTTTGAAGGAGTGGAAAGTGCCAAAAATATCAGTGTAAAGTTTTCATAACAAATCAGTTTTAAAAGTATGCTCTTGGTGGCTCCAATTTACCTGCTAAACCTCTTCCTGGAGGACAATCCAGCTGGAGAAGATGTATTCCGAGTGCAGATTGCTTGACTGTGTTGTGTCATACATGCTGAAGGGAGAGCTCCTGAGTGATAAGGGCTGATATCAAGTTAGGCCTAGGAAGAAAACAGAATATCCAGCAAAGAAATATTAGCCTTTTAGTTGAGGGCAAGTAGAGTCAACCAAAACCACAATTATTTAAACCCATTTTTTAATTGGGGGGGGGGGGGGAAGGAGGGGAGGAGAGAAAAAAGAAAAAGAAGAAAGAAAACCTCCAAAAGATAGATCAGATCAACAAAAAGAATTAGAGTTACAGAGGTGATAAATGTTGCAGTTATATTTCAAACATCTATCCTGAAAATACCTGTAGAGATCTAGTCAACTATATATAGTGCTCAGAGAACTCTGTATGTAAAAGGACTCTCAGAAGTCAGCGCAGTGAAAAGAGCTCCTAAATTAGGCAGGGGAATAATGAGGAGAGTCATGAGTCTAAAACTGCAGCCTTGAAGCTCTGGATTTCATGCTGCTCCCTCCTGCCATTACAGCAACAATCCCAGGACCTCCCTCTGGAGTTTGGCACTCCAAACACTCCTTTTGCAGCTGACTAGGGAGAGGTGCTTTGCTGCCTCCCTCTCCAGGAACATCCAGGCATGGAGGGCCTGGATTCAAATTCCAGCTTTGTCAACATGATCATGACCCAAATCTTCCCCTACCCTGATACCAGGTGTTCTGATGTGAGGAGTGCTCTCAAACACCTCCTCAATAAGCTTTTACACTTTGCAAGGAGCACTTAAATATTCAGCTGGCTACAGAGAGTATGTTAAGCTACAGCTCATTAGCCGAGACACCAACCTCTGAGGGAGAGACCTTGCGTTTCACATTCTGCTCCTATGAGCAGGGGACCCCACACTCGCCCACCTTTCATCCCAGGACCAGCACAGAGGTGCTGGAGCAAGCCCCGCAGGCTGCTCCTGCAGCGGGATGCTCGGTACGCATCTCCTTGGCAAGGCCCAGGCCTAGGCAATGACCAGTTCTGCCAGCAGATAGGTCCGTGGCTAACGGCTTTGGGCACCTCCATAGAGGGACAACCGCTGAATAGGGGGGTTGAGGATTTCAGTTTGGGGTTTATGCACTTGATGATGGTTAAGCACCTAAGCTAGGTGAGCAATAAATATTTATTTATATATTTTATGTATATATAAATAAATATTTATTTAAAATATTTTTATATTTTTATATATAAAGACTAAATACACTTAACGTGAATGAAAAAAATTCACTCTATTGTGTCTCATAAAAGAAACTGGCTATCAGTATTTTTGGGAAGGTCCCTGGATTCTACAAAAACTGGAATTAAGTTTTTTTTTTTCCTCCCCTCTAATGGCATTTATAGTTAATGATGAAAAAGATTTGTTTGCATTGTAGATTCAGCATTACTTTTTTCATTTTAATTTTAACATTACACCATTTTAGCTTTCAGCATGCCAAGTCCGTATAGACATCATCTGGTTGATGAAAAAAGAGGGTAGCTGAACAGCTTTATAGGTATTCTGCTGGCTGAAGTTCTGTGCATGTGCAAGGCAGTTTGGCAGCAAAATAGTTGAAAAAAATTTTCCCCCCACCTTTTCTTAATAAAAGAACCAAAGTGATCCATTGTGGTGAATGAATCTATTCCTTTTCATTCATTCTAAACCACTGTTTTAAGGTTGTCTTCAAACAGAACAAAGTACAACTGGCTTGCATTTTCAAAATTAAGTTTTAAAGTTTGTTTAAAATAGAAGAATTTTAAAAATTCCTAAACACAACTCATGGCAAGTGAAGAGCTCAATGGCAAATACAGCAGCTGAACATAAATGCATCCCATGCAATATAAGATACAAAAAAGGAATCTATATAGGACCTTGCTATCATTTGAGGCCAGTTTTACTCCTTAACCATACAGGCTGGCCAGAAGAGTATTACATAACAGCAACTTCAGATGTCATTTTCTTTAAATACTACCCTCTTTTCACTGAAAAGCAGAGCATTAGACTTTTTACAGGCTCTGACAGACAGGGAAAGGAGCCAGCAGCCATATTTAGCACGAAGTGACTGATTTCTGGCACCATTTAGCTTCTCTGCATCATGAATCTGGCAACCTGGTAGGTTCTTTTCAAAGATGCTGATTGAATAGTTGATACTAGTATTACACAAAGACTCAAAAAGGAAAGCATGAGAGAGTTGGTCCTAAGCCCCTAGACTACATTAATTTTTTTTTTTTTTTTTTGAAAGACGGGGCAGGGGGGAAAAAGAAATCCTGGGCTGAATGCCAAAGCCAAGGCAATGTTGACCAAATGCATTGTCCAGCTTCTGTGTACCTTTGACAAAAATCTATAACTTATAATCAAACATTTTAGGCACAAAGAAGCCATAAGCCAAGACAGACTGCTAGCTCTTTCCTTAATTTTCATGAGACAGAGCATATGCTACAAAGTCCAGATTTTGTTCTTATTTTTGACCAATAAAACTATCCCTATTTCCATTCCGTTAAAAAAAAAATTATTCCGAGGTATAATACTCCAGCAAGTCTTTGCAATTATAAAGATGGTGAATTCATATGCATCCACTACACTTACAAGGAGTTTTGAACTACAGAACCCCCAACTCACTACCACCAAGTGTGTGTGGAAATCAGTTACTGTTTGAAAAAAGTGGCCATGTTTTGTTGCTGAATGTGAAAGTGGAATTAATTGGTAAGACATAAAAGCTTGAAACACTTGCGCATCTGAAACATTAGAGAAATTTTTAATCATACACATAAAACCATGTTTATAGACCTACAGCTTGCGAAGACTGGAAAGGAAGACAAATAAGGTTGGTTCAATGTCCTCAGGGGGCGGAGAAGGGTGAAGAAAGAGGACAAGATTCAGACTGGACACACATACCAGGTAAGCAACCATTCTTTCTCTAATTCAGAGCCTCTTTCAGTTTGCACAGTGAACCTTTCTTTCCATTTCTCTGAAGTAATCAAGTGTCTGGATTACGCTCTTCTAGCTAATTCCTTCATATCTGATCTACACAGCACAGGCCCAAGTGTAGGGCAGAGTCTCAAATGTGCGACTAACCCACCTTCTCATTTACTTGGTCTTTTTCACTGCATGCATGCATAGCTAATGAAATAGAAAATTAGCTATGTTTACATGCAACTAATACAAATGAGTTTTCCTAATGAAAAGAATGGAACATAATTACATGCTTTTTCCTATAATCCACTTAAGATGATATTTCTCTGCCTGTCCCTCATCAATATCTTGGCCCAGTGCACGCAGCCCATATAAATGCATTTTCTCAGTAAAGAGGTCTAGGGTTTGCTCTGCTATTGACTCATTTGTGAAAGCTGCACAACACTATCTAAACAAGTGATCCACATTTCATGATTTCATCCAATTACCAAAGTTTGAATGTAAAGCAAACTTAGTTGCCTATGTTTTAATTGTATTTCAAAGTTCCTCTTAAACAAAGCAGTCTTGCATTCTCTTCTCCCAAGATACTTCTTTTTAGACTACACGTTCTCTACCTCTTTTGAATATGCAAGATTACAAAGGACCGTGGATTTTCACAGCAGAGAGACAGCTGATATCTGAACATTAGCAAGTCAATAACTGGAGTCTGGCATGAATTAGAGTAGGAAGGAGCTTCAAGATTTAGATCCGATTAGGCATTCATATTTCATAAATGAACCCAATCTGAACCACAGGCAGAAGTCCAAAGTGGAGCTCGAAGCTGCTCTTGTATGCAGTACCTGTAATTTGAAGACACATTAAGCTCATCGGGCAGTCACAGATCAAAATGAAGGAGCAGCTGAAACTAAAAGAGGTGATGGAAGCAAATCAGAACATCTTCATAAGGGGAAAGGAAAGCTGAGGCATCTGTCAACAGCCTATAACTTGGATGTTTGTTAATGATTTTATATTCAATGTTATTCAGTACATTATTCAGTTGTAATTACTGCAAGGCATATCTACACAGTTTAAGCGAGTCACAGGTACTAGAACTAAAGAATTTTACATTACTCTGTTTTATAACATTCATTATTTGAAAGAGACATTGCAGTGAATTTAACAAATTTCTGTGCTATTCTTGCACTCAGAGTGTGCTTTTCAGTGAAACAAAAAAAGGTCTGGAAATTCCACTGAGTGTCAAGGGAGCATGCAGTTTCAGGGTAATACAGAGTTTTAAGAGACCAGTAGGTGATTTTCAGCAGAGAAGAACTTTCACTAGTCCCTTTCCCCTTTCTTTTTCCCAATGAGCTGCTGTGTACAGACATGCTCCTGAAACAGAGTGCCTTGCATGTGCAAGCACACACACACACACCCTTGGCTGCCTGTGTTTGTGCCAGTTTGTGTTAGTGCAGTGTGGCCAGTCTGGAATTGCTTGCTCCATAGCTCTTCAAGAAAAATGCTATCATGGGTTTGAATGAAGCTGTTGTGTCATTTTTCCAGAAGGCAGCTCTGCTGGTTACTTCCACATTAAGTTAGATTTCCTGACACATACATCAAACCTCCCCACACAAAAAGTTAGCCCTGACCTTCCTCTCTACTGTATTCCCATGTGCCAATAAAGCTGCAATTTTGCAATTAAGCAAAATTAAAAAAAAGATGTATGTCAATATTTTCAGAAGGTACTTACATTATGCAGTTATTCCAATATAATCATAAAGACCTGAATGGGATTCTGATCCTAACCTTCAGGTACACTCCCCAAAACAGGTGCTCAAGAGCAAGCACTGGAAGAAAGGCAAAGGAAGAGGAAGGGGAGAAGTGATAAAGGTATTAAAGGAATGGGGTACTGTGTGTTTTAAAACCCTTTGGCTCCAGCTCCTTATTTTTGATATTCAGCAGGAGTTTGTCATGACCACAGAAGCCTTTTTACGCTGAATAATTCCCAGCATTTCTGTGTCACTGCAGCTGATGTACACATATTGAAGATTTAGCTTTCTAACCTTGTAAGTGGGGGTAGGCAGAAGGAAGGGGAGAACAAGAAATACCAATAAACTTCACAACCTCTTTGCCCTTACATTACTGCATAATACTTCTCTCCCTTCCTCTCCAAATATTTGAGGAATTCACTTCCTCTGCAAGAGAGAGGAGAAAACTGAAAGAAGATGAGAAGACTGACTTATATATACTTTGGTTACAACGTATTTATAAGTTTAGAAAAATACATATATTTCTCAAATAGTTGGGATGAAATTGCAGCTCCAGAAAAACCAGTGACCAGGATTTCACACTCAGCCCTGTTAAGCTGTTTTTATATATTAGAGAAGAGTCTAGATCTTGGAAGCCATTTGTCCTCAATTTCCCTTCAATTTTTTTTGCTAGAAGAGGGGTAGATTGCTAAATATTGTGGCTATTCTTTGTTCTCCTTTCTCACTTCACTGTCTTACATTAATGGTGCTGCTAATGGCATATGACAATAATACTGAGCTCTTGAGCAATATACTCAAGACCCCCCTGTTTCAGCTAAGCATGATCCACACTTTACAACAGGAAAAATAAGACCAGAGACAAACAGACTGGTGACATCTTTTCTTTGGTTATACCTGTCCCTCCATCCCATTCACTAATTCACTTCTTTGTCAGTCTCATACTCTGCCTCCTATAGCCTTAAGGGACTGAATTTGGAATCTTAAGCCAGTTCCAGTCAATAGAATGAGGTCAGCCATCAGATCCATGGGACAGGCAAGATTAAAATGTATTTATCCTGAGCCCAAGTGCAGAGCCCTATTTAGACAGCTTTGCTGCCTGCTAGTTATCAGGTTGAATTGAAAACAAAAGTTATATTAAGAGACAGCAGGATCATTATTTCTCCTTTCTGCCCCCTCCTCAAGCGCCTGAGGTCATTTTCCACAACAAAAATGAAAGCCTTCTTAGAAGTGTTTTTGCGCTAAACAGCAGTGGTTAATTTCTTGCAACTAATTAGTTATTCAAGTAAAAGTATAATGATCCTCCAACATGATTGAAAGTGCTTCAACTGAGTTTCCTGCTAACGGCATACTCCTAGGAAAGACGCAATAAATCAGCAGGGTTATGGAAATATTTAAACAAAGCAAGTCTACGACAGGAACCCATTAAAGATGTAGCCATGTAATATTTATGTACCTAGCTGACTTGTGCTTTTAACCTGGCACTTTCAGCTACAGCTTTTTAGCACCTGGGTCATATTCACTAAGAATGAAATTCACCCTATCTGCTGAAAGCCAACATAATGTCTTTGCATTAGGTGTTCAACAGTATAGAGTTTATACAAGACTTAAGTGGTGCAGCCCTCTCACTAAAGGGAATTTCTCTAAAGAAAAATACCAATAAAACACCTTTAAGCAACACAGGAATCTGAATCTGTGAACCACAAATTCCCAGTTACCATCAGCAATAAAATTTGTAGGTGAGTAGGAAAGGTTTCAGAAATCCCAAAGGTCTTGAAGCAGAAGCAGAACTCCTCAGAAACAAAGCTTCTCAGAACAACCTGTGTCTCCTATCAGGGTTTAGGTTATGGTGTGGTGATTAAGAGTGGTTACTGAGATGGCAATAGCTGATCTCTCAACCAGAAACGTTTTTAAAGGTGCTAGTTGCAGAAAATGTCACCCGCTCATTCTAAAAAGGGTTCGTTCATTACGGGCGACGAGTTTAAACACACTAGTTACTGCAGAAGAGTAAAACCCAGTTGTCTAGAAATAAATTTTGATTTTGATGAGCTTTTTAGATGCTTCAGATGTATAATATCTGGTCCTTAAAATACCAAGAGTAAGAGAGATTTCCCTTTCTTCCATTACATTAAATAGTGTGCACATGTTTATCGTATTTTTAAAATATACATAAGCATATGCAAAGGAAGGGGAGCAGCTTAATAAACCCTGCTTTCAGTGGCTACTCATTCTTTCCTTCAGCCCTGCTTGCAGTGGCTACATATTCTCTCTCTCAGCCCATTTACTCATTTACTTCTTTGCCAAACTCCTAGTCCATCTCCTATGGTTTTAAGGGACAGGATCTGGATTTTTAAACCAGTTTCATTTGATGTCCCAGACATTGGTTTATACTCTGACCTACCCTTCCTTACTGCAGCAAATGGCTGCAAGAAGGGAAGCCTCACTGCTGCTGGGCTAGAGAGACAGCTGAGCACAATCTAAGCCAAAGTATGACTTAGAGGGAAGCTGGAGAAAGGGATGTAGGAACTTAACTGCAATTTCCTGGGACTCAGAAGGGGGAGAAAGCAAAAGGAATATAAGAAATTTGCAGGAGAACGGGATTGAGAAGGACAGAAAAGGAGACTAAACCTCACTCCCCCTTTCCCACTAAAATCATCTTTGCTCTCACCACAAGTTTGTGGGCTGATGACCACTTTCAACTTGCACTTTCTGCTGGAAAAATAAATTAGGAGTCCAGTTTAATTTTATCATAGAGAGTTTAAAGTGGTCACTGGAGCACAAAGTGCTTTTCAAAGGGCAGCTAAGCTCAACAGGGACAACGAGGAGGATGTTGGGACAGCCGAGAGAGTACAGACAGATTAAAAACATCAAGGGTGCATCTATTTTCAACAATAAAGATAAGGCTTTTATAACTTTTTCTGCAGTCCTCTTTGTTGTGAGTTTTGGTTTTTTTTAAGACAAATACATATTACTTACAAATACCCTTGCAAGGGTATTTTGCATGTGTGTGGTTTTGGGGTTTTTTTGTTCGTTTGTTTTGTTTTAAACGTAAGTATTAAATGAACTAGGCATTTGCTCTATGAGCACATGGGATTATGCTTAGCCTGCACTGTAAATCATTAGATCCAGTACAAGTAACTTTGTACTAGAATGGTTTTTGCTATACTAAACATTTAAACCATGTACCCAATTCTTCAAAGTCTCAGTTTATGCTGTGTTCAGAGCTTTATAGGGTTGGGTCAATGGCATATTTGTTCTGAGTGGTTGTTCCCAGATAACAGTAACAAAAATCCAAAACTTCTGTTTACATCATTTAACATGCCTAAAGGCTTAGCTGAAGACACTAAAAATAACAACAACAATAAAAAAAACAAGCATAAAATATTTAAGAATGATCTCTATTTTTGAAAATAAGAAGTTACACTATCAGAAGGCAAAAAGAATGCTTTGCCAACTCTGAACCAAAAACAATTTTATTTTTAGCCTGGAGCAGTGACAGGCATAAAAGGGTTTCAGGGAATTTCATCTTCTCCCTGAAGGCAGCCATGAGCCTTTCGACTGCCCCAGACTGCATGCTATAGTGATCGTAAGATAGGCATGTCTTGCGAGTCCTAAGCAATAGCCTTTATTTATCAGAGCATGGAGAGTGTGACAGATAGCAGGAATGAGGCAAATTAGGCAATTCCACCAGTCCCTATGAAAACCTTATTCTCATTTGAGCAGTACTTTCAGCTCTACTAGGGAGCTGTTACACTTGCTGTTTAGCAAGTGCCCCCCTACTACCTTCTTAACTTTAAACTACTAATACTAATACTTAAGACTACTTCACCCAACATTTACACAGACAGCCATGAAATGCTCAACATATTTTCAAATTGCATTTGTGCAACTTCTGTAAAGTAATAGTGATATTTTTAGGAATAAAGCAGCAGCACAATCTCTCATCTATGTCAAACTACACATGAGAATTACCAAGTATTTGTTAGTGACTGTCATAGATTTGTATGCATGATAGTTTTGTATGCAGAATTTTCACAGAGGAAAGAAAATGCAGGAATACCAAAATGCACTCACAAAGGAGACAATGTGATCAAACAGTGATTTACCTCCTTAAGTCTTCAGAAATCAATTCTAACTGAATGCAGTCTGCCTTTAGTTGGTATCCAGCACTATGTAATAAACAGCATTTCAAATGCCTTCCTCCCCCTGCCCTCCCCCACCCCCCATCTTTCTAGGTAGCATGTAGATACAAGTTCTTGATGCTTAACCTGGAAACAGAGACACAGAGCTCAAGCATCACCTCCTTTCCCGTGAAAACATGCCTCCCCTTTGAGGACCTGGGGCAGTGCACCTCAGATGCTAATAGCTTGAGTTGTGTGCAATAGCCCTATATTGTTTATATAGCACTTCACATGTTCAAAGCACTATCTGAGATATCAGCCATCACCACACTTTTACGAGGCTATAAGTATTACCCACTAAACTTCAGGGTGAAATGACTTGCCATTAATCAAAAGTAACTGTGTGTGGCAAGACCATAATTATTTGAATTTGGTAATTCTTGCAGTCCATTCCTATGGTGTCTCAGAAAGGGGAGGATAGGATATTAAAGCCAGTTGTTACTGCACTGTGCTCTGCCATCAGGTCTCAAAGCACAAAGAACATACAAACTATATGGAAATAGTCCACAGGTCCCAAATAAGATGGAGAACCTCATTCATTTATTCTGAAATAATAGTTTTAAAAGTTTTTTTTGTTTGTTTTATTTTAAACCAAGAGGATTAGCAGGTGCCAAAGACCAGGCAAGTCAAAAGTAATCATCCCCTTTTCTGCAGCTAAAGAACCGCAAACTATTGTCTAAGATCTGATTATGGTAGAATTCAAACTAATACCTCTTAGTCATAAAGAATATTTTTCTTTCCATTTTTATGCTGACTTCCATCCCATCAAAATTCAGGTGTTTTGCTAACATTTATAATCCAGCCTCAAAATATTAAGTCTCCCTTTCCATGAGATCAACATTTAGTCATATTTTTCAAATAAGATTTATAAGACAAAGGAGCAGATATTGAAAGACAACCAACAGTCTTTGTACGTAGGACAGCCAAATACAAGCTTGAAATAAAAGCTAAACAAATTGCATACCAAGGAATATGTTTTACAGTTATTGGCCTTAAAATCCACATGATCGCACAGGAAACAGGGCAGCACTAAGACAAAAATGCAGATCTCCACACATAATCCAGGTTCATCAAATAAGGAAAGGGTGCCTGTTTAAGGCTATCACAAGAAAGGGGAGGGTAAGAAATTACCTTCAAAGGAAGTAACGACTACAGAGAATTACTAACAGAACCTCTTGTGCTTTAGCCAAGTTGGTCATGGTGCTCTTAATAGTCACCCTGGCTGTTGCATAACATCCATTAGACCTTTTCTGGGTACAGGCCACACAGAACTACATGCCAGACTGTTTGCAGTTTCTACTATTTTGACTTCCATTGCCTGAAAAGTTAGATTACCAAAATGTTTGCTAAAATATTAAATTCTAAGCATAATGTCAGTAGGTGAGCATTGCTTCATGGATATTAATGTAAAAAGCAGTTACCATACTCCATCTACTGATCTAAAGAACAGATGTTTGCATATGATTTATGGACACTGAAATATGTGCATATCTTCCATAAATAGTAATGTGTTCCAGTAACAAAAAGTGGAACCGTAGTCCAAAAAGGCTGGGAAACTGCAGGCAGTATTAGAATTTATTTTTCAATTTCTTGTCTTTAAATAAAAGGACAAAGTTTACAGGTCCAGTGCTACAATCCTGTATACTGGAAAAGCCCTTACAATTTCAAGCAGGACTAACAACATGAAGTAATACACAAATTGCACAGTCAGGCACAATAGCTCAGATACAAGTCTGCTTAAAAAAAGCAATTGTGATTTGTTAAATAAAAGTAATAATTTATACTGAATGAGGCACAATAAGTTTAACGCAGTAAGCAAAAAGCCAGTACTACCTTGGGTATTTTTACTTTAAGTTTTGTTTTGGAAGTGTCTTTAATATCAAAATTTAAGAACACACTAGCCAGGTAAAATTCTAATGGGCAAAGCATACCTTCAAACTCTGCAATTAAATTATTTTTGGAGGTGCAATCAAATATTTGATTGAATTGATATCACTGCTACTCCTTACATTTGCACTGCTCCTAAATTAGCTCACCTAATCAGCATCCCGTCTCTTTGACTGTGTTATAGACATGTAACATTATCTGATGGGTTTAGTTTCAAAAGCACAGTCAATTTTTTGACAAAGTTTTTGAGCAAGTCTGCTGTCAAAGGCTACAAACATACGAACTAGCACATTTGGCATTTGGGGATGTGCTTGGTTTTGGGCAAGCAGAACTTTGAGAAGACTCAACAAATTGCGGATTGTGATACGCATGCATGTCACCCAAGTTTTGATTTGGTTTAAAAATGATCTTGTGGTTACTGTTTCACTTCAAAATGCTTTTCTGGTATGCCAAGATATTTCCCAGTCTTCTTTCATTAGCAATAATGAAAATAATTCTGCATAACTTTAGGTTTCTTCACACCACAATGTAAGAAAAAGCAACCCAGCAGAATGCAGAATTTAAACAAGGCAATCACAATTTTCCCCTCCTGTCTCAGGCTGGCATGCACTAGCACTTCAAGATGTTACACAGCTGCTACTCTTCTCCAGAGATGGCTGTACTCCAGTAAATGGTGAAATATTCCCTAATGTATCTTTTTTCCAGCAGAGGTTTACAAAGATGTTACCATGTTTCCACAGGTTGTAGGCAAGATGAAACATTGTGATTCGTCTAGTTGGTTTCTCTAGAAACATTGGTCTTAGAATTACCGCATTAGTAACTAGGAGTCGATCCTGTACTCCACTACACTGCACAAACGACTGGAGTTAGTGTTTGTGGAACACAGGGAGTCTCAGATCACAGTGCAGGCAGCCCTGCAAGAACAGTATTCTGTTCTTGCAATTTCTACCACCACTACCGCCAAGCATTCACTGAAAAGTGAACACTCTTCATTCTGTCAGAGAAAGGCCTTCCTCTCCATGGCTGCACAGAAGTTCTACTTTCAGCATATAACTCAGACATGCAAGAATAAGTTGAAGCTCTAACAACAGTCAGCTGGATTTAATTCCTTTTAGTGGAAGCACAACACAATGTCAGTGCTTAACGAGACTTATTATTGCTGTTGATTTACTGCAGGTACATGAAGATTTGGCATTTGAGAATAATCAAAAAGGTGGGGAAAAAATAGAAAAGGTACTAAAACAACTAATGACTGATCATTCTACTTCACTTTTTTCTAGATGAATCTCCAGGTGCCAGCTGGTGTAAATGCAGATTCCACTGACGTCAGTGGAGCTGTGTCAGTTTACACTAGCTGAGAATCTGATCCCAAGTGTGTTAGTGCCATTTTTAGACACTGCCACTGGAATTCACTTTTGGGGAAAAATTAAAAATACATCTAACCTCATTGCATTTCTTCCTGCCCCAAGTGTATAACTGGAAGCCTGCCAACAGACTGTGGGAGAGGGCAAGTGGGAGATGGAATTAATGGAAGTAGCCTAGAACTCTATCCCCAAGATATCTTGGCAATATGAGTATTAATACTATTGTTCTGTCATTTCTTTCTTTTAGAAAAAAGCGTTTGCCTTCAAAAAGTCTTACTCCACCTCCCAGTAAAAATGTAATGCCAACAAAGGAAAAAGATGTTGCAAGTCATGCAGAGCATCTACCACAGAAGTATGCTAAAATACTGTTCTAATCAATGTACAATTTGTATAGTTTTTAATGCATCATTGGGAAATTATCTGAAGTTTACAACTTTTAAGAAACCCCAGTCTAAGATTTGTTTATTCACCTAAAGATTTGTTCCCAAAGGATCTCACTGCTGGAGAATTAGCAAGATTGGTTAACAGACACACACAGCTTGACACAACGAGCAAAGCCAGACCTGTGTGACATCTGTCATCTATATTTCTGTGAGCACTCGTGTGGGGAAGGGAGAGAGAAGGAAGGAAGAAGTGGGGCAATACACAGGGCAGAGTAGTGCCTTATGGCTCCAGCCACCATCTGTAAGTAGGGAAAGGGAGCTGTTATTATTGTTTTACATACAGCAGCTGTTAAACATGAGTGCACCATATGACAAAATCTAGTTGCCAGTATTAACCAGTATAATGAAGTTGAACATTTGCCTTTTGATTCAAGATATAAAAATCAAAGTGCAAGAGCTAGTTAATTAGAACTAAAGATGCAGCTCACATAGTATTGAGGTAATTGTTTGTTTGTGCAGAACAACATCCATACCTTCAACTCAGGTCAGGCCATCAAGAAGAGGAAAAGGACTGCAGACAAGATGCTCCGTTTCACACAGTTGCCCTCTGGAAGGGCTGGCAAAGGCAGTCACTTAAATTAGGTACAGGTCATCAGACAAGGTATCTCATCTATTCCTAAGACATGCAACTCCAGCAGTCCAAATCCCTATGGCCTTTGCAACAACAATGAACTATTTCCTCATGTACCTCTGTCAATTCACATTAGGTTCCTGGAAGTGCTCTGGTTTATTTAGGACCTACTAACCTTAAATAAAGGTGGTGGTTTTTTTTTTTTTTTTTTTTTTTGTGTGTGTGTGTGTGTGTGTGTGTGTGTGTGTGTGTGTGTAAAATCTCCAGTCTGAATGTTCTCATAAGCCTGCAGATCTGAAATAAAACTTAAAATAAAGCTGGCATTTGTAACACAGCTAGCAAAGCCCAGTAGGGGATAAAAAAAATGAAAACCAGATGACAGAAGGTGAAAGCATTTTTACCCTGCATAACCTGCACACATCGGGCATCAGGGCTGTAAACACAAGGTTACTTATTTTGTACTTTGAACAAGTCTTAGTCCTCTTCAATATAGGCTAGGTAACCAAGAAGTACTGAGGTTTTTCCACTAGGAGCAAGGGGAGGGGAACATAGCAGTAAACAGTGAAAATAACTTTTAATGCGTTTTACCCAAACATAACATCTACATAGCTCCTCTCCTTCCCTACACCCCATCCTAAGTGCCAGGTTTCAGACAGGCAAGACCTAATATTGAAGTATTAGGTGACAGAGGGAAGCAGGGAATAAGAACATAGGAATAAATACTGAAAGAAATGTCATACAAAAAGCAAGTTCATAACAGGGAGGATGGTAAACATGAGTGACCTTAAACCATAAAGTCTATTCATTTGGCTAGAACAATGTTGAACACATGCAGATAAGTACAAAAGACTATTGAGCTGAAAAGCCTTATTCTCTCATTGCTCATGCTGGTGTAAACCAGAACTCCTTCCCTAACATCCATGGAGTTACTGTGATAAAGCCAGTACAAACAAATGGAAAATCCAGCTTCAGGGCTAAAGTATTCATCGGCAGCAGATATCCCATGCTGCTGTGTTAGCAAAAAGGGGTTCACTGCCACATTGCTTTGAAGTCCGATACATTCATAATCACAGTGGCATTCCTAAACAAAATATGTCTAATCTACCATAAAGGAGAGATGTGTTTTGTCCCATTCATGTCTAGTTCTCCAGCAGGATTTATTAATGACTTGCTGTCCTTTAGATTCATTTGACAGAAAATACAGTTGAGTTAAATGATAAAGAGCAATAAAAGCCTGTACAGGCAGAGCAATTAGTTGAAAGAAACAGCTAGGTGAAAGTGCTTGTCATGGCATTTCTTTACAGAACTTATGCAGGCAGCACAGTTATGAATTGCAGTCTTTTGGTGCTGGTTCCTTTTATGCTCTTTAACAAAGAGCATAAATATTTTTAAAATAATCACACATTAATAAAAAACAGAGTATAAAACTACCTTGTCCTTTGGTAAAAATATTTAATAAACAGCAATTCACAGAAGCCAATGAATCAGTCAGTTTCAGTGCAGCAAGCTATGCATGGCCCCAAGGAAAAGCGTTCAGACCAACTGGCTTCAAGAGACTGATCATCTGTGAGAGAAGTCAGCTCATGATTGCACATAATCAGGAAGGTAAAGTTCCCAGGTTACCACACCTGCTCTGATCTGTCCTCTAAAATCCCCCCCCCCCCCAAAGAGACATCCTCTCTATAACATGAGAACTACAGCACTACATCTACTTTTTTTTTTTCTTCCCCTTTTAGAAAAGGGCAAATTAATTGGAAAGTTCAAAAAATTAGAAATGTGTGTTGTGCTATTGTGGAATTTTAAGAATGAGCACTTTACTTTGTGATGATCAATTTCTTGATATAAACAGCTGCCACTTAAAATGAAAGAATGAAATAATGAAAATAAATTTATGTCAAACCTTGACATAAATTCATCTTTCTCCCTTCTGAAAACTATTGTAACAGGTCCTGCATGTGTGACAATTTGTAAGACAATAAAGGTCTTCTGTCTTTAAGAAGTTTATTAAGAAAATAAGTGTTAAAAGCAAATGTAGTTTTTCATCAATCCTAAACAAGCTTAAATCCAATTGAACCATGTCAGCAAAAGACATTTTACTCAATTGGGCAATCTATAATTGGCAACATCAATTCATAAAATTCTTAGCCAACTTTCATAAGTTAGGGGATTTTGTGTTTTGATTTGCCAAGAAATTCAGTTCTGATATAACAGACCACATTCATCCATTTCTGCCAGAATGCCCAACCTATACAGTTAAAACCTGAATAAATGAAATACCTTTCTTTTCATAGAAAAGAAGCTTGGAAAACTGCCAGCTCCTTGCCTGAAGATTGAAATAGGATGGGCAGAGAAGGGTATTGGTGTCGGTAAGAGAACAATGATAGAAATTGCATCATCTGTATGATTAAAATCACTGTGTCAATTTTGATTTTCCTCCCTCCTTTCAGACATTTAAGGATGCTGCCAAGTCAATGGAGATCTCTTGTAGTGGTTGCTTCAGTGAACATTCAACGCTGTCGGTGAGTTTGGAATTAAAGTGAAAACCATCGACCGTTGATTGTACCCTCCAGCTAACCATCCTCCTCCTTACTTCATGCTTTCAGGCCTTAACACCGAAGATAGCAACCTAACCAGCACACGAGGTTTCTCCCCCACCCTGCCAAGCTTTACAAAAAAGGTCACAATCAACATTCATTGCTGTCGGTGGGTTTAACTATGTGGACAAGCTCACTGAACAATGAATGCAACTGTGGCCCCACATTTTACAGTTGCTGTTAAGAGGAACATCATCTCTGAAAGCGGTAGCAAGAAGCAAGTTCTTCTTATATCCTAAGATTTTCTGGTTAAAAAGTAGTTGAGGATATTCACTTTTTTGCCTGTTGTTTTTAAGTGTGCTTAAGTCAACTGACTGGGGGATGGAGGAAGAAAAAAAAAAAGCCACACACACACCCCACACACCACTGTCTTTTTCTGGAACAGTGTCCTCCTCAGAGTTCAGACTCATTCAAGCCATAAGAATTCATATTCAGTAAGTACATGGAAATAAATGCTAGTATGGGGAACTTTTTGTGTATGCGCGCTCCTAAAGACTGAGCACAGGAAGGAAAGATATTTAAGCCTCATCTTAACTAAGATTACAGCTTAGTACACAAAAAACTCTGCTGTACTTGTCAAGACAAAAGTACAAATGGGAGCCAGAATTCAAAGATATGGATAAAATATTACATCAAGTAAGGGATTAGTTTTACATTAAGCTTATTTTAAGCACCTAATAAACACTATTAAACAACAAACCTTATCGGACTTGCCTCCTCTTTTTGTTCCAAGATAAACCAGGAATAAAGAGCTGTCTATTTGGTAGTAACAGTAATTGAACAGTAGTTAAGTTGTAAAACTTACTGTAAGCTTTGGGTACCTATGTCACATTCTCAGAATTTTTGATAGTAATATGAAAATAAAAGTTTAAGTAAAGCACACAACTCTGTCCCGATTTCCTTATGACCTGATCACACACACATACAAGGGCAATTCTAAGTTTCTAACATCATGCAGTTCTCCAAGGTAAGTTCAGCTTTTAGGCTTAGTTGTAAGTCAAATATTCTGGAGTAGGCACTACTTCCAAAAGCTAAGTAACCACATGTCATTCTTATTGTTTCTCCTCATAATAGGGAGGTCCATCAGCAATAATCTATTTTGATTATTTATATGAGATTTTCAGACTTTTCTCAGTTACGCAATGGTTCTCTTACTCACTGTACTTGCTTGTTTTATCCAGGTTTTGTCCATGTAGCAACTAAACAGGCATACAAACATCAAGTCTATCACAGAAAGATACACCCATATTTGCTTCTTCAACTTTGTATTAACAGTTTAATTAAATGACAAAAATATTTCAGTCATGACAGAGCTCTCCCCTGAATACCACACGAGACTGATATTTATTTGGGGTTGGGGAGGAGGGGGAGGAAAGGGAGATCAGTTCCTCAAAGAGATAACCACACTAACAAGAAATTGAATTAATCCTGTAAGTTTTTGGACATTATTTAAAATTCATGATTGGGAAGATTTTTTTACTCCAAAGTTTTCTAGAAAAGAACCCACAGGGTTCTATTGCTTGCAGGGTACTACTGCTGTCAGAGGGGGCAGAGTTAAATATTAACAGGAAGGGCGTTATGGATGTATGAATTCCCAGCAACACTGTTCAGAGATAAGCCTGTATCTTTATGTTTACTCATTTCTACAGAAATGGGGACTGGGATTACTACTGAAATGCATATTGCAAATAGATAAAGCCCATATTAAAAGCAGGACTCAAAGTTTTGTATTCTATTTAGGAGTAACTTTCAAATTAAGTTGTAGCTAGGATGTTCTGACAAGAGTATTCATCAAGATTGGATGTTACAAGCTAAAATAGATCAAATTCTGTTTCTGCAATGCATTTGTTAATGCTAGTTATAGATGTGTTATGCATTTATAACAGACAAGAGGCTTATCAAAATACAAGATTCTGGAATTTGACAACACAGGAAAGAACCAGCATCCTGGCACATGATCACCTTCAGGCACAGGGGGGACAACAAAAACCATTCCAGCTGTAACTGAGAATAGCTGAATGATGAGAATTGGCATAGACATACCAATTCCAGTGCAGGGGGAAAAATAAATAAAGTTGGTTATATCCTTTCCTAAGATAATACTTCTCAGAATACACAAGTGTTTTCCCTGTTAAAGGATTTCCATCTTAATTTGTTTCCTACACTCACTAAATATTAAATAGCAACAATTCAAAACCTAGTAGAGAGAGGCACAGGAGCCTCCATCAGCACCAACCTGGGCACAAATAATCAGTCCACACCCATTGCACAGATAAAACAAGTATTTTCACCTGGACTGTAAGTTTTTAATGCATTCCTAAAGAACAGGCTCTCAGTTGAAATGGTATCTGAAATTTTAACATGCCTCGTATAAAATTTTTTAGTAATTTTTAGTGACACCATCTTTTCATATCAAGATAGAGAACTAGGATCTGCTTAGCACACTTCATACAGCTTAATACCTAGAAGTCTGCTTCTCCAGACAGAGTTCTCATTTGCAGAACAAGACACTGTTATTCTACACCCCACAGCGGGCACTGCCTTGCACATGCCTTTCCTTACACTATAAGGCCACAGTATGATCCCCATTAAGTAATCATGGCTGTGAAATACTAAGGAGAGGTTTCATGATCATTTTGATATTTTTTGTTAGTAGTATACATACGTTTGGGCCAGAGAGACATTCCATAAAATTGCCCTCAGTGTCATTGTAAATAATTCACTCACAGCAATATTTTCAGGTCAAGCACATCAAAGTTAGTGAATGCAATGGACCTTGACACAACAAAAGCACCAGTTTTACAGCAGTGGAGGAGGGGGAGAAGGAATACACTTGCCATACATGAGAGCACAGCTGCTCTTCCCCAGGAAGTGGCCCCACCCCTGTGCTTGAAAACAGGACAGGTGGTACTAAGGGGCTGCTATAAAGTTTGGGGGCTCTTTTAGTTACCTATAAGCGTTCATGCATTCTTCCTCAACTTCTGGAATACGACAAAATTCAAAGCATATAACCCAACACTTTCTGCATCAAGCCTATAACTTCTGTTTAGGAAGTATAAAGACACCTGGTCCTGCCTTTAAAACTACAAATCATAAGGATCTCTACAACAGAAATTGTCTGTGATATACAGGATCATGGTATGAAGAATACGTTAAACTCGCTTTTTGGTATAGTCTCGCACCTCCAAGCGGGAAAAAAAGCACTAACATTTCTTGCTTTACAGATGGTGAAGTGATACTCGGTAAGAGTAAAATACAGAAACAGCCTATAGTTAAACTGGAAGCAGTATCTAGAGCTTGCATCCCAATCATGTGTCTTTCTGGAAAAAAATGGATAAACTTGTAATCCAGACTTTTCCCCTCATGTGACCACCACAATTTTTTTCTTGCAGACCATCCCCTTTTTTCTGTTGTATTTGATGTCTATCTTTGTTACTTTCCAGAATTACTGAGCAGACTCAATTTAAGGATTTATACAATGACATCCACTAAATTATAGCATTTTTTCTTCAGGTTAATTTGTACATCTTGCCCATCCTTTTAAAACGTTGTATAATTTTGTCTAACTTTTCATTTTTCTAGTCTTCCTTTGCATCCTCCTTAAGTGCAAACGCAAGAAATGCAGACTGCATTCCATGCAGTCCAGCCAAGGCTAGCTGAAAGAGTCTGATGTCTCCTTATTTTACAGGCAAGTACTGATCCTTTTGAACCAAAAATAGCATTTGTAATGACACCACACAATTAACACATTTAAATTTATCTAACATTATTCCATAGATATATGGGTGTCCACAAGTTCTTTCCTAGTTTGAAATATTTCATCCAATATTTCATCCCCCTGAAAAGCAGCACTTGCCATTTATTGATCATAGAGCAATTACTACAAAATATAGTTTATCCCAAAAATAAAACATACATTTCGCTAAGGTTTGGAAACTTAAAATCCATCACAGCATGTATTAGTAGGCATGAACTTTGAATATAAGCAGAAGTGTCTCATAATTTAGTAAAAAAATATTTAAGCTTGACATTGTGTTTCATTTTCTTTTTTCCTCCCCCCCCCCCTTTTTATACTTTAATTAAAATAAAAGACTACAAAAAGGGCAATGGAAAGAATGAACACAAAACCAGCAAGTTTTTCATAAGCTAAAGAAAAGTTCCATCCCATACATAAGTGAGGTGTGTTTTCAAGGTGCACAGACATAAGAGAACTCTTAAAACATTTTTTTTTTAAACACACACACACAGTTAGGCAATACTACAGATGCTGTCTTATTATAACTTAAGTAAAGATTTTTTAGAATTATAAAAAAGTTAGCAACTGTCCAATAAGAAGTTTATTAAATGTAAAGAGGTAGAACTATTTCATATTATTGCAGCCTCATTCTTTGTTCATGCAGTAGGCCTAATGGATAACTGCTCCTCTAAGATGAATGACAAGTTTATGTCACTGCAAGATCATTTTCTTATAAAACCCATTCTGTAGTCTGCATTGAAAATGTATTTACAAGCCCAGTATTTTTCAGTGCAGTATTAGATTCTTCACTTCATAACAACTGCTAATCACAAATTGAAAATACAGATATGCTTAGCATGAATATATGTATGATGAGGCTTATGTTTGAGATTAAGAAGTATTTTCCTGAGGAGAAAACAGGACCAATATTCAAGTTGCACTACTTTCAAATATGGCTCTTATCAGAAAACTGATAGAAAATAGTACCACTTCTACAACATCTGTTGATTAAGAGATTGCCTTCATATTGTCACTGGAATATCAAATAGTCTCCTCCTCCAGGTATGGAACAGAAATGATACCAAAAATTCAGAGAAAACTTCAAATATAGGAACTCTAATCTGCACAAGCCACAGATTACAACAGAACTTTGTCATAAACTGCAAAGCAATCAGAAACAAGCCCCTAGCTCTGCAACTAGAATATACAGCAAGGATACACATGCTGATCTTTTCTGATTTTGTTTCATAAGATACAGCTGCATGCAAGCTGGCACTAAAAATTTTGATTTTTGATTTTTTTTTTTAAAACAAAAACACTTTAACCTATCATAAACTTGTAAATAGAGCATCGCAAGACCTGAAGGTATAAGGTTTTTTGTTTGCTTGTTTAATGATTCTCATTATTAAAAATTTCACTCTAGGTCTTCATGAGGAAAGACAAATCTAAAATGGACAAATATCACAATTCTAGGATACCAGTGTTCAGATTAAGTCAGGAAAAGAGGCTGAAAAGTAACATTCACCTAGACATTATGATAGTCCATTTTGCACTCAGGATAAGCAACTATATACATACACTTTATATCTAGACTGCAGAAACTGCAGTATAACAAACTGCAGTATGACATATGGGTGACAGCAAGTTATACCAAAAATCATGCTGTTAAGCTATTTGACTACATGGCTCTATTATTTAGTGGTTAAACAGTTAAAATATTCTATCATAGGCATTTTGTACCATTGAAACAAAAAGAAATACAAAATATTAACATTAGCTAGCAAGAGTTGAGTCCAGGTGGTTGCCCTCAAAAGTCAACATCACCATCTGATGTGTAAAACATTCCTAATTATCATAAAGTACACCCCGTACTAATTACTGTATTTGCCTCAAAATAATGAGCCATGAAAAGCCTAGAGTTCATGGCGATAGATTTACATTTAAATGCCATCCAGTTTAAGTGTCTCAGTATCAATACACTGCCGGTTACCATACTGACAGACACGGTGAAATTTCTGTGTCTGCTGCCCTTTCCCTCCCTCAGACTACAAAGGCCATGAACTGCTGCAGAGATAACAGAACTAATTTTATGACAGATATTCAGGATATAACTATAGAAGACAGGAAAAAAAATAGTACTTTAAAGACAGCAGCCAGTTGCAGTCTGGAGAATATCAGTAAGAAGGACTTCATAGCCCCTCCAGAAAGATCTCTGTGTATCCCCAAAACAATCACAGGAGATCATTCCAGAAGTTCAAGTGGATGATGATCTGCTAACTAATGAATTCAGATTCTCTGCTGGGTTTAGTCAACATAATTTTATTGAATTCAGTGGAATTATGCCAATTTATACAAGCTGAGGACTTGGCAAGCCAACACACAAAACAAATGTAAAAGAAACATGGTCCTGCACACCCTACACTAAATAAAAATGCATTCAGAGGTAGACGTCACTCTTGGGCAGGGGGAGGAGGGGGCAAAAGAATGTGTACTCTGAAAAACACGTTCCCAACTACAGACAGAGCATTTTTGCCCACAGACAAGTTGTGGGTGGCCCTGGATGCACAGTACTTGGACGCCTAACTACTCTATACAGATTACTGCTTTGCAGGTACCCATAAGTAGCTTCAGAACACAACAAGCAGGAGAGTATTTTGGGGTAGAAACTTTACACCCACATTATGATAATCTGGTCTTCATCACCACATGACAGTCTCTCCAGCTTTATGAAGACGGAGGTACGTGGGTGGGAAAGAGCTCACAGCACATTTATGCCTGACAATGGCTCCCACAGCACCAGTGCACATACTTGAAATGATCGCAGTTTGTTTCCTCTCTCTCCCCTCACATTGCTTATTTCACATCATTTTCCATTAATTTTTAGTTTTGTGTACAAATAAGTTATTCATTTGGTATACTTGAGCTAAATAAATAAATAAAGCCAAACTTCATCACCTGGGTCTTTAAAATGCCTTCTGTAAGAATACACAGGAGCTTCTTAATTCAGGATGCCTTCCAGCACCCTTCTCTGACCTGGAACTAAGTACTGTTGAAGTCATTACAATCTTTTTCACTGACTTAAGCTTTGTATTGGTCTTTACAAGAGATGATTTATGTGCAGCAAAATTTCCAGCATTGCAGGTACACATACAAAGACTTCAAACTGCTGACTGGAAGTGCCTTCTGGAATCAGATAACATGCATCAAGATTAAGACAACCAAACCACAGGTCTGTTCAAAGTGAATACCACAAACTGACTGTTAGGAGTCAATTCTCAAAAAAAAAAAAAAAAAAAAACCCAAACAAACAAACAAGAAAAACACACACACACAACCCACACCACTTAATATTGAACAATACTGAACCATCCTCTTCCTTTCCAACCGCTTTGGTTTGTAAGCCTATAAGGAACAGTCTTCCTTCAATATATTCTACCCTTGTTAAGGCTCCAGAGGAAACCTTACACCACCAGTCCCATTGGTATCTTTATTGTGTGCAGACAGGCACCTAAGACACTCCATAATTAAAGGAAAAAAATAATAATAATAAGTTAGGGTTCCTTCCTCCCTGAAAGCCTGTTAGCTGTGTGGGAACATCACTTCTGCTTTAGATCTTTTATTGATATTTTTGGGGCACTACTGCCTCTAATGCTAATGAGTCAGGAGCAGTTGCTCAGGAATAATCCTAGTCTAAAGACATGCATACCTGCACAGATATTTTTGGCTAGAATCTACATGCATAGCTTTGTAGCTGGTTTTGACAAGTAGTAATGTCTAGCTGCGGTGGTTCCTCTCTACTCAGATGAGGTATCCAAGCTATATTTTCCTAAAAGGGAAAAATCTATCTTTGTTCTTCAGTTTATACAAGTAGCTAATCTGACAGTGTCAGAATACCAGTGATAACATTATTTGCCAGGAGGATAAAGACTAGCTTTTGCTGAAACTGAAAGGTAAACTAATAAGGGGTCCAAAAATAACAAACCATATTTTGAGTACTTTTAGTAGTCATTAACATTAAATAAACATACATAGATCATTCTTTTGCCATCTTTCTTCTACAAAAGAACTAGCAGATGTCACAGGTCAGCCATCAGATTCTGACTCAGGTCCCAAAAATCAGTAATGCCACATTAACACCCTGTTGTGCTTGGGCTCATAGTGCACTGCTGCAACTATCCTCCTTCAACAGGAATGGTCACAGCTGTAACAGGCCCTCCTAGCTTGTTGGGCAATAATGTGGGTATCTCTGCACTGCACACAGATGAGACTGGTAGGTTCCTGAGCTGGTTTCAGTTTATACTGCTTCATTATTATTAGAAAAATGTAGCAGCCAACAATCTTAAAGTGAACACAGAGCCTATATGCTTAAAACCACATAATATTGCAATACGTGCTTAAAAGCACCAATAGGCTTTTTGTTCCCTTTAAGAAAAGCTGATACATTTTAATCAGCTCTTTTTAAAAGACGGTTGCTCACTAGCTGCTTTCCAAGCCTTCACATATGCAACATTTCCTTCAGCTACAAGCGTAAATTTACAAGCAATGGGAACACACACACACAATCTGATGGGAGTTGCATAAAAGGTAAAACTGTCACCAGATGGCATCTGAGTCTTGTGGAGCCAAATATTCAGAAGCAGCCTCTGAATTTTGGATGCTTAACTATTTTTGATTTTGGACACTCCCAAAACACAGCATTTGCTCCTAGAAATAACTCTTGTGATATTTTGCGGATAAACCTCTAACAGCTCATTTTGCATGAACTACCTAGACTATAGGAGCCGTAAATTAGTACTTGGGAAGAGACCACTTTGAAAATTCAGTCCATAATGTTAGTAAATAAACTTTTTAAGAATATAATTTGAGTCAGCCCTAGCAGCAGCAAAAATAAGTAGGTTGCCTGTTCCTTTCCTACAGGGAAAGGATGACAAAAGTATATAACTGTTACTTTTCATTTTTAGAATAATATTAGCTACCAAAAAAAAAAAAGATTCACAATGAGCAGTTATGTCTTCGGCTTTCATGTCATTTTACATCATTTCACTATCAACCACACTAGAAAGCTTAAAGGCAACATTCTAGGTCAGTGACTTTTACAGACAGTATATTCACTGTTTGGTAATTAAATTAGATACACTTTAAATAACCAGATTCTGAAACAGACAGCCATTTAAAAACACATGACCAAGTATATCACTGATGCTGTTGACACTGGATGAGGAAAGTTACACATTAGCAATCATCAATTGTCATTGAGGATTATAAATTTTAGGATTATGATATTAAGAATAAGTGGATCAGCAAATCACTGCAGAGAAAAATCTTTAAGATGTAGCTAAAAGCCAGACTGAAGGACTGACCTACTTTTCATCAGTTCTTCCCTATAGTCAAGCTTTATTGATACACGTATAGAATTTTTTTCTTACAATTACCAAAATAATTGTTCTTACCAAGAACGCTCATGCAAATATTAATAAAACCAAATCATAAAGAACAAAATACTGCAATGGGTGCTCAGCTTTCATTTTTAATGAGATTTTGGCCTGCATCTCATGCAAACAGCCACTAGTGCTGTTTCAAATCACTTTTGACAGCAAAACGAAGATACAAATTTCCACTTCACTCTAAGAATCTGTTGTGGATACACTAAGATATTAAGTCTCAAGACAAGGCTTATAACTTTCTACACAGTATAGCCATGTTTGCTATGAAATGTAGTTTTTAAAATTCAAGTTTTAGGTTAGTTAATTTTTCAAGCCTTGCATTAGAAATGAACATTAAGAAAACAATCAGGAAAAGAAATCTGGTAAGTACTATCATTCTTTAGAAGAGCAGGGTTTTTTGGTAACTCTTCAAGGGAGAAGTAAGCCAGACTAAAACAACAACAACAACAACCACCTAAGCACTTTAGAAAGGTTCGGGGGCGGGGGGGGGAAATCACTTGGTCTTCATTCTGTGTGTTTAAGGAGTGATGTTGATGGATCAAGGCATGGAAGTGATAACAGGGCACAGAAAGAATTTATCCCAACTTAACAAGCTATAGTCTGGTAAGTAGAAGACATGCAAGCAGTTTCCCAGCTGAAGTTATTAGGGTTCCACAATTCAGGGTGCACTTTCTTCAGCCTGCCCACAAGGTTCAGCTCAGGGTTGGGTTTTTTTGGTTAATTCCCCTCACTTTGCACACAAGCAGCATACAAGAGGAAGTCTTCATTTTGTGATAGCAATGCAAAAAGGTCCAGTGTTAAAACCTCATTTTGTCTTTTCTTCTGGAGCCTGACCTGTTGCCCTTTTATTTAAAGCTAGTAATGAGCAAGAAGGCAAAAATCAACAGCAATAGATTATTAAAACATCCTGTCCATCTAACCACACCTCCAGACCACTGCAAAGATGTGGAAACCAGCTCTACTAGAGAAGACATGCTATGATTGTAGTATTGTCATAGTCATTTGTAAAGTGCTGAGCTGGAAAACAAGCCTCAGCTTTTGCAGGTATTGCTTTGGCTGAAATACAAGGAAAAACTGGTTTCAGGAATGAGGAAAATGCAACTCAGACTATGTATATTTCTCACTATTATAAAACACGAAGTTGAAAAAGAGGTTTCAGTGGCTGTTCCTGTGCCATGGGGTAGAGGTCTGCAGTTGTGTCACACACAGCTGCCAGCAGGTGTTGCAGTGGGCAACCACCTAAAGCTTCTATTCACTGAATTCTACCGCTTCGGTTGCGTGCTCTTTATGGCAAGGAAAACGGAGAAAACAAAGAGGCTGTTATGCTTTAACTTCAAAGCCCGCATACCCCCAGCTTCAGCTCTGCACCTCAGGCAGTGCAGACCAGGAAAGAGGCAGCAGCACCCCAAGTAAAGGTATTTTCTGCTCCAGTAACGTAATCTCTGCAGTATTTACAAAAGAGATGAGAATTAAAAAAAAAAAAAAAAAAAAATCCTGGTATAGGCACAGTAATAACAGAAGGTCATCTGACATTTGTCATTTGACTGACAAGTAAGTTTTATACTTAAGTTTTCTGAGTTCACATGAAGGTTTTTCCTAAAAGGTCAGAGAGGAATCATAAGTTTATCCATAAATGCTGCAAGAATCAACGCGCAAGAGAAGTTAGGAGGTATTGATTTTCCCAGTTTACAGTTCTTGTTGGAGTTATCACTCTCCAATTGCACCAATTTCCTCTTCACCGGGGTAAAGCTTTTATGAGATACCTAAAGCCTGTGTGCAATATTTATTCTGTTAGTCTAATTAAAGATATTACTATGTACATAGTTATTGAATCAGTCCCCAATGACACCGCACATCATAAATAACAGATGTGAAATGTACTTCTGTTGGGACAAGCACTAGTATCAATTCTTCTTATGCTATGTCTTTAACAACTACATCACCTCATTGCTCTTTAGGATGTTTCTTGTGTTAACTTCAGAGAAAAAAATACCATTATAGTATTAAGATAATATTAGTTCAGGGTAATTAAAACTAGCAGATCTTCATGGGCTCATATGAAGGAATAATCATCTTTAGTTGTATTCATTTTACAGTAATATGAAATGAAATGGTTATAGTTATATGACGCATAAGTCAGCAGCATCAGATTTATGATGTTTAATTGCATGGGATTGGCCCAAGATAGAATTACAAGTTTAAATATGCATCTGAAAGTTCAAAAGGCTTTAATGTTAGCCCATGAACAATAAGGAAAACCATAACAGTTTGCTGTTCCACTCCAAACTTTGGAGGTATTCAAACTTCAGGTTTGGATTGATCCACCTCTGTTAGAATATGTAAGCATGTATTTTTTTTCAGTGGAAAAGAGAGAGATTGCAACTATACAGTTAACTTCTCTTTTCAGAACCACAAAACCTCAGGATGCTACATTAGAACATGAGGATGGGAGGGTACTTAAAACATGGATTCAGCTGCCTGACAAAGCCATTTGCCTAAAACCTCTAAACTGCAGATCACCATCTACAATACCTAGATGTAGACTCCTAATTCACACGGGTTCAACAGTGTTGACAAGGTGGTCCAATATGATAATATCAGCAACAAAAAAGATTGCATTTTCTCCTGCTTTATTCTGCATATATATATAAAACTTTATTTTCATCTAAAATAGCTTTTCCCTACACTTTAATAGCATATGGAATTATGAAACCACAAGGCCAGGAAGGAATTTGAGAGGTCACATTAAGTCCATCTACCTGCTCCCAGGCAGAATCAGCTATAAGCGAGTCACATCTGACAGACATTTGTCCAGGGTCTTCTTAAAGGCCTACAGTGCTGAAAGTCCACAGACTTCATTGTCTACCCTGCCTTCTTTGGCCATCTACCCAGCATCTAAACTAAATTGTTCATGCTATAATTAAGCTCATTATTTCTTCTTCTGACTGCTCAGGCAAGGACAACAAATTTTTCTCTTCTTGTTTAGAGATTTTACACATCTGAAGACATTCCCCTCAGTCTCCTTGTCTTAGACCAAAGCACTACAAATCTTTTAGTCTAGATATCTGATCATTTTTATTGATCTCTTTAGGATCTGCCTACAATGAGGCCATGTTTTGAAAGCAGCACACCCAACATTTTATCCAGTAATTGAGATGATGCTTTGCCACTGCTGAATATAGCAGGAAAATTTTGACACCATTTCCTCAATTTCCCCAGTATACTTGCAGCTCCCCCTTCCCAACTTAAACAGTATTTGTAAAACTAGTGAAGGAACTCTCAAGTCCAACACCAGGTTGTTAGGGAAGCTGTTGAATAGTACTGGACTCGGACCCTTGCATAACACCATTCAGTAGTTCTTCCTTTGGCAGTGAACTGACAGTTACCTTCAATCTTACTAACACAAAGAGAACAGTTATTGCTCCTCTGTTATCCTATTATAAAAGAAATTAATTTGACATAATTAGCTCCTTACAAATCTATGGTGACTCTTATTCTCCTCATATTTGAAGAACTTACAAGAAGTTGGAACATTTGTTCCAGTATTTATTCAGGACTTTAACTTGAGCCAGTAAACCTAAAATTATGCGTCTCCTCTTACCCCATCTGTCCCCCACAAAGCTGTAAGTTTTAGATCCTCCCTTGGAAGCACAACTTGCAGGCATAGGAAAAATTTTGGGAGGGAAACCAAGGTGTTTTGCAGATGATTGACACCATAAGCATAGTACACTTGGTGATAAAGGAGATAAGTTATTCAAGCAAAAATATACCAGCATTAAGGCAAAACTTGTAGACAAAAATATACAACTCAAGTCCTCACTACAGCCCAATGGTTAAAATTGAGTAAGTGAAGTTAAGGATCATGCAAGCTATGGGGAAGGCATTGTTGTGGGATCCTAGGTAGCCCTGCATAGGGACAGCACGGAGATGACAGAGTATCTCAGGATGTTGGATGACAGTGGGGATTAGATCAGGTAGCAATGGTAAAAGGAGGAGGCACGATCAGAAAGAAGAGTGCTTGGTAGACAAGCTCAAGTGAGGAAGAATTTGGGGAGGTTCTATAAAAAGTATTCAAAAAAAAAAAGAGTGCACCATGAGAGAGGTATTCTTTCATGGAAGAATCTTTGCTAGCTCACTTTCAAAATAAGCTTTACTATTTCTAATATTGCAGTAGGAATTGTGAGTTAGAAAAGTCACAAATACAATTAAAGCTTGCTTGGATAACCACTGTTTCTTCCACTTTGTGGGTCTTTTTCAGATTGAAGGATTTATTTGTTTTGAAGGAAAACAGTGTCTCAGAAGTGCATTGTGAATCCTGGCAAATAAATACTAGTCCTTCTGAAGCCAGACCCAAGATGAAAATCCTTAAACATTTCATTGTTCTTTCTATTTATTGTAATGTTTTGTTTCTGGGTGGATTTTTGAAGATCAGCATCCCATTTCTGCCAGCATGGTTGGACAGGTATGCCCATGCCCAGCTGGTGCTTCAAAGTCTCACGGTGCAATTGTTTGCACTGCCACATGTAACTGTAGGACCAATACCCAGGTTTTTTCTCCTCGATTTGGTTAATCAATATGTTCTCGCTTCTTTTAAGAAATAAATATCTCTTTTGGACTATGACTGCAGTAGTTATTGATGTTCACATATTAAAGACTTCTAGCAACTCTTAACTTTGTGATGCTTTTAGAAATACTAGAGGATCAACCACATTCAAAAAGTATAGCCTGTGAAACCCCATTGGCTTTAGACAATAAGTGGCAGCAATACCTGGCTAAATTCTTTCAGCATCTTGAAATATTATTTTGTAGTTAGTTTGTGCTATGACATCACAAGTCCCTGATTACTGTTATTTTCAACTTGAAAACTTAGCAAGACGTGGGAACACATGAACCACGAAGGCATGTGTGATATTCTCACAAGTGGCTAAAATTGTTCTCCAGAGAAGTCGATTTTTTTTTCTCCTTTTCTTTGAGCCAATTTTTTTCCTCTCCAGATTGTTGGAGTTCATCGAAAAGAACTTCTGGCTTCCAGCAAACTTATGTTCCACTTTCATCTAGAAAGGCATAAATGTGCTCAGCCAAAACCACAGTATTGCTATTTGAAACAATCTGTGTAGCTCTTTTACATCCCTGTTTGCAGAGTCCCTTACAAAATTCAGTACAGAAACCACTGTATTAGCCCTTGCAACTGTCCATAGGCATCATCCTCTAGGTAAAAGGAGTAATATATAGCAGTCTGTGGAGACTTATGAGTGTGGGATCAAAATAGCTCCTTCACTAGCATGTGTGAATATTGCCTTTATCATCTAACCAAGAGATTTTCCAGAATTAGAATTAGAGTGGTTATTTCTGCTGATCTGAAAGATTTAACATCTCTTTTCTCATCAAAAATTCTATTTGAAATAAAAAATGAATGCTTCCAAATCTAGTATTACTGTACACAATGTAGGAAGAGACAGTAATTTGGTATCTCAATAAATTTAAGAATATTGAGGCAAAAAGCCAATTCCCACCAATGAGACATTAGGGAAAATTAAAATAAGGATGTATGACAGGTTCATTTCTTGTATCATTTGATATGGACAGATCTGACATTCAGTGCAACTCATATGAACTCAGAAACAGTTCTCTCAGGTCTCAGGCTTGAGGCACATAAGCAGAAGTCAAATATAAAATAAACAGCCAAAACATTTAATATGACAACTGGACTTCCTCCCACCCCCCCGTCAAATAATTAACCATAAAATACATTTTCATGGAAGGCTTTTCCGATCTCCAGTCAAATTCAGTGATCAGTATCAACCAAAGCAGGAGGAATAACTGGGGGGTCTGAGTGGCTTGTTTCAGCATTTCCAAACAAAAACACAGATCACTTTTCTTTGATGAAATTAACCTCTCTTTTAACACAGGGTAAAAAACAAATATTTAATAATTTCTAACTTAAAACACTTATTTAGACCAAATATGTGGGTTAACCCAAAAGAAACTGAAAAATTTAACCCCCACTTTCTCCCATCTGGTTTGATTTGTCCTGAAACCATTTCCCCTCTCTTCCTTTCAAACGCATTAATTTAGTCACTGAACAAGTCCAGCTTTACTTAACATCTGTGCTTTGATGCACATATATCATAACTGGAAGATTGCAATAGCCTTTTGCTAAGCAGTATTTAACTACACTGCAAGGAACAGCTTTAAATTTGTTACATTTTCTTTTAGAGGTGGCCACAGATCATACACTGAACTGATCAGCCAGGGAATCCATACTGATTTTCTCTGGGCACCACTAAAGAGCAAATTTGGCAATGGAGGAATCATCACTCGCTGAGGAGCCTGCTGCACAATAAAATTTGTGCAAAACTGAGTCACCTTCTTACTCCCTTTACACCACTTCCACTCCAGTAGGCTTTACTGCCACTGTCAGGAAAGGACCCTCACTGTCACCAAAAAACTTCTAGGCCCCAAATTCTCTGTTTCACCCCAAAGGGAAGTACAGTACCTCTAAAAGCATCAGAAGCAAGATCCATGTTAAAGGCAGAACTGTTCTTACCTAGACCATTTAAACATTTTATAGCAAAAGCTATTTCACTGGACCCAAAGGCTACAAGCACTAGATTACCACTTGCTTTATAAACATATACAACCATTACATCTATTAACACAAAAGCATGAGCAAAAGATGATGCCAATGCAGGGAGAATTTCCTACAGTGTTTCTATTTTCCCTTCCTACTGAGACATTACTAGAATTTGTGTGGTTTTGGTGTACACACACAGAGAGTATTTATTTATAATAGAGTCCAATAAAAATGTGCAGGGAAGGCAATGGCAACCAGAATGTGAAGAAATAATGATAAAATATGGCACTCTTAAAATGAATAACCTCCCACTACCACTCTTTCCTTTTCCTTTCCAAAGAATTGCCTAGCCTTTTGAGAAAGATGTCTCTTCTTCCTGCACAAATCTTTATTCAAAATCTAAGAGGAGCCTGTTCAAACTATAGAGTGCATGCTAAATGTGAATTTTGAAGGGAGAGGGGAGATGGCAGAGCATACGTGGAATAGAGCAGCATGATTATTCACTTAATTTTTTTTTTTAAGTTAAAAAAAAAGTTTGATGGGCATAGTGTGAGGGTGGCTTGTCTAAAATCAATTGGATTCCTGAGTTTAATAGTTTTTAAAAGTTAGAAAAAGCAAGCCCTTATAGGAGTGAGCTAACTTGTTATCATTCACAGGCTCTGTCATGAAAACATCTGCAGGCAATCAGGGTTCTACAGTACATTTAAATTGTTTCAGATAAGGAATGAAATCAAATTAGTAGCCAGGTGTGTTAATTAAGGTGGAAAGTTAAGAAATAGTTTACAGGATAACAGCTTCATTTACCATGGTGGTCTCCATGAGACACAGAAAACTTGCTGTTAGTTTGTCCAGTTACTTTCTAGGCTGGAATCTTCAATATTTCTCAGAAGGAAAACTGAATATATGGTTAACAGTCACCTTTGAAAATCAAATAATAAAGCACTGATTACATGCAAAAAAGGCATAATTTGCAGATAAATGCAATCCATTATTCTAGCTCAGAGGATCCACTATTTGCTTTGTTCCACCCAGGTAATTGCTCAGGTATTCCTGGCAAGGTGACCTGCTTGCTTTCCATTATAAAGCAAAAACCCTATTCAGTCTCATTCCAGAGCTATTACCCTTACTCTAAAAATGGAAACTGAAATGAAAGCAGTAGTACTTCTTTTCATCACTGCTTCTGGAAAATGCTTCCCCCCCAGCCCCCTCCCCCCAATGTGCAATATCCAACTCAGTATTCCACCTAAACGCTTTTGATATGAAAACGCCACAGCGATAGTGCATAGGAACATAGATCTGCCTAGCAGAAAACAGAAGAGAGCATGGACTGGTGAGAGAAACCTGGACATTCTGAAAAGAAGGTGTGTAAGAACTGACAAAAGTCAGGTATTAGAAGATTTTCTGGATCTTGGGTTGCAATGTGTAATTTATCATGCATGCTTCCATGTGTATTATCACACTACAGTAGCTGTAAAGTTCTCCAAACTTGCACAGAATGAGATTATTATCTTACAACATTGTTTTTATTCATTGCTGAGGTGTAAGGGTGGCCCCGGTACAAGTGAGCATGTCTGTACTGGTTTCAGTGGAACTGATGGCATCACCTGGAAGTTTGCCCTTAGCATCCAAGCAAGCCAGCACCCAACACCCTGGGCATTCAGGAAAGTTAAGGACATGAGTTTGCAGTTGAAGCCCTCTTCTCCATGTTAAACTTATTTAAATTGCAAGGGTTGGGGGGGAGGACACTAGCAAACCACAGCAAGAGGTGACTTTATGAAAGTGGAGATCAAAAGAACCTGATATTGCTACTGACTGGCATCCTTTTTGTTACATTCATCACAGTCCGAAGTGACAGCAGGAAAGGGTTGCTCAGATTCACTGCTGAAAGACCTCCATTCCTGTCCATCAGTAATACTACTAGCATTGAACACATTCAGGTTTGCCAGTTCTACAGTCAGCTAACAAACTGTAAAAAGTGATGCAAGCTACCAGCTTGCATTTCCAGAGAGAATCTCAAAGCTATTTTTACATACAAGACAACCTCTTAACACAGACAATACTGTTACTAACTTCATAGACATAAAGCAGATGTATTGAAAAAAACAAATATCAAATTCAGAATGTTAATCTGAGAAACAAAGTGACTGTGCCATATACTATTCCTAAGCCTTTATATTTTAATGCGTTACTGGAGGAGAAAGATTCCTGCATAAACTTTCCCTGCAAAAATGGCTGGAAAATGCACACATGAAGCAAAGTCAATAAGAGAGAAGACAAGAAGGAAAAAAAAAAAGAAAAAAAGTCTTTTAGTATCAGCTACAGTGATTTTAATCCTCTGCAAGATTCAGAAAAAAATTTAAGTTGAATTAACTATAATGCTAGGTTCACTAGAGCATGCAAATTAAAGTCTGAAGTCTCAAAATCATACTACTACACATATCTTAAAAATAAAGTTACTACTCTGGTAAGTCAGAGAACTTCAAGTGCAGAAGTCAACCCTGCTAAAACACAGGTATAATACTGATCACTCAACTTTAAAGTATTATCTAAATATGCGGTGGCTTGGCCTGGTTGTTTGGGAAGCCAGTTTTTTACTGAATTGTTCACCAGGCTTAACCTGACTTATTCTTTGATTTAATCTAAACCATGTCCATTTTAAGTCAAAGTACTGGTGAGGATTATCAACTCCAGATATTAGATTATGCAATACTCCTATAAACCTTTACTCAAGGGCTCAGAAGTTCCTCATCACTCATCAGGCATGCAGAGTTAGGTGCTAATTAAGAAAGTCCTCACTCACACAACAAGAGCTGTTACAGCTTCAAAAAATGTCTTTAAAAGAAAGAATTCTCACTTGGTATCTTTAAGCAGCTGCTAAAGACAAGGTCCCATTTCCAAATCAGTATTCTCAACAGCTCTCAGAAACAGCAACTGGTATTTCATATCATATACTAGAAAACCTCACCCCTTAAAGCAATCTTTCACACACTGCTTCTATGCTTATCTATAAATATAATGAGCAATCAGCTCCCACAGTGGTGCCTGTCTGTCTAAAACTACTCTTCTACTGTAAAATTTTCAGACAGTGCCTTTGTCTATTAATAAACAAAGCAGTCAAGCTTGCCTTTTTTCACCAGTTTAATCTCAGAATATCTAAGCTGCACACAAACCCATATATCTTTATGGGAAAATATTTGGCACAGAAACAAACTTTAATAAAGACCTGGATTTCAAGTTACAAATCAGAAATGGACTTTTTGATGGTCTTTCTTTAGATACATAGTACAAAGTACACCGTTAATAAACAAACATATGCCTTGAATTCCCAGAGTCAGCTTTATAGCAAAGCTGTCTTTATCAACATAATGTTAACTCTCCCTCAAAAAATACATCTGCTTAATAAAGAAAGCTATGTGGCAAACTACATTTGTACCCTTATTACCAGAATATACATATATAAATTATAGACTGCTGTAAATGCATATTTACAAGGATGTCCTGTGATACCACGTTAAATTTCATATCAATTTAGTTATCTCATCTATGGGAAAATAGCTGTGAACCTCTCATTTCCTTTAAGCTTTATCATGTTTAAGGTCTGTATCTGTTTTAAATTGTTTTGAATCCAATCCACTAGGAGCCCGGAATGCTCTATGGAAGAAGCCTTTTGTGCCCTAACCATTTGGCGCTTTTACCACGGAACCAGGAATGCGGGTGGCATATTAAATAGTTACAGTGCCAGATATGCGCACATTCCCATTTGAGCTACAAGCTGGGACTGGGAAAACACTAACGGGCAGTCAAAGACAAAGTCTCTGGATTCAAGCAAGGCAGATATTCAACACAGCTTTCCACTTCTTGCAGATGGCGTTCAAGAGAGGCACCACCTGTTTCCCCAGATGTTTACATTAACACTCCTTTAAAAGATAAGTAATCAACCAGCTAATCAACCCTGATTGTGTTACAAGAATTTTACAATTAATGGATACTCCACATGAAAAACAACCCCCCAAATTTTTTTGTATTTCATCTATCCACAGTAGTTCCACCAATCTATAGTAAATCTTAAGGCTGTTAAAAGACCTAAGTTTCTTCAATGATTATTCTTCCAACTGCAATAAAATAAATTATCCTGATGGAGCATAGAAGAAGCCCAGAAGCATAGAAGAAGCCAGCAAACTGTAAAGCAAAGCTATTGAAACTCTTTCAGAGAAGCTATCCTTTATGTAAGCTACTAAACAGCTTGGCCTTCTCTTTCCAAAGAGGTTTCTTGACACCAAGCAAGGCAGCACTGTTGGCTTTACAGGGACTATAATTGCATATTACATGTTATTCTAGGCACACAGCCTGAATTCAGTGATCTTATTCAGGTCACATAGCAGGAAGGAAGAAAATGGACTTTACGGAACGGAATTAAAGGCAAACTAAGTGCGTGATACCATGAAGTGACAGCTGTGGCATGTTATCTCTATTAATGTGTATAGAAATACCTCAAAAAAATCCAAAAAAGAAAGATCAACCAGACAAATCTTAAATGCATACACTTAGGTTTACTGCAAGTACTTCCATTAAGACATCACTTAATCCCAAGTTTAAGAACATTTTGTAGGTTAGGAATCTATACAAGTACTTCCTCTCTGTATAATGAAATAGGCTACTTAAAAATCAGATATAGCAAGAGTCAGTTGATACAAGTATTTGAGGAGTCCATACACACTTACTAGCTTGTAGTTGGGATCATTTGAATCAACCCAAGTCTACTGCTTTCCTTTGTAGGAAATGAAAATATGACATGTCTAATTTGTATTTGGTTTAGGATATTTCTGTATTCTACATATATTCATTCGATTTCCTGGATAAGTGTTTTTGACCCTCCTTTACTATAATGGAGGAACGCTGTAACACTGAGACAAGCTTTATGCATGCTGTTTTATCACCACAGATTTTGTATGTTTGCATTTATATCCAATGTCTAGCTGAAGGAAAACATGCATTATTTGCGGAAGAAACAACCCTTCCTGTCCCAAAAGCACGCCTGTGCAAACAGAAGATAAAAAAAACCAAATATGTAGATTGAATTAATTATGACTTCTGTCCCCTCCTTTCCTCAGGGCCCTTTTTTATTCCTCTCCTTGGACTAGCTCCTGTTCTCTTCCTTTAATTTCTCCTAAACAGCAAATGAATCAATCTATTTTTGCATTTGAGTCAGACTTCCAGAGCCATCACTGCCAAACTGGGTCCCACACCACCACCACCAAGTGGATCCTCACTAACAGAGATTGACTTCAAGTTCTATTTAAAAATAAAAAACACCCCCAAACACCCTTCATTTTAAACACCACTTTAAGTTTATGATTACTTGTAAGACTGGGATCCCAAACTTCTCTTTTAGCAATTTTGTAGGCCAAAACATGAGGTTAACATAAATATAGAATTTAACTGCACAAAATGGAATAAATTTGCCATTCCCTCTCTTTTCTTTTAATCCAAAGCAATTGCTAAAAAAATGACCTAAGGAACAGCTTTCATAGCTTCCTTTACACTTTTTCAGCTATTCTATAGTGGTAAATGATAACAATTTTGTAATACAAGTAGAACTCCTGTTTCTACCAGTGAGGAAAGAAAAAGGAAAGCCTTCCTAGTACCAAGAAAGACAAATTGTATACGCAGTCTGACTGTCAACATATTTCTTCTAGAACAAAAGCAGTGCTGCTGAAGATTTCTCCTCCCTAAAAGCATTAAATACCTTCAGCCACATTTCTGAAGCCAGTTTGATATAGAAAGAACATCTGATCCAGGCTCATGATATCCCCAGGAGATCTGACAGTGCTAAAAAAACAAGCTCTTGCAAGACAGCCAGAGACTCCAACAGCACATCTAAGAGATAAGGACACCATCCTAAGCCTCCCTTACTAATATTTGCTAGAAATCATATCACAGTGCCATTAGAGCAATACTTCATCAAAGACATTCACTAACTGCCCTATACACATCATTTGCAGGTCCAAGCCTTCCATCTATATTGTGGTACACATGCATAGCCACACAAGTGTTCAGGCATCCTGAAACTACAAGGGAGACTAGGTGAAATACAGAGCCTGGGAACAACAAAGCAAATAACACATTTACATATTTAAGCTTTCACATACACAAGACTGTGGTGACAGCAACCATACCATAAATGTGAAGTGCAATCCTTTAAAAACTCAGAACCAAAGTCAACTCTGGACAACAAGCAAAACTTTGTTTCCCTTCACTTCCCATCACACAGCTATTATATACACCCAGTAACATCTATCTGAACTGTAAGCTGATTTTAATGGAACATACTCACCTGAACTCCTGAGCACCTTCCCCAGTTGCAGCCCAAGCATCACCCATATAGCACTTCACTTCCCACCACAGCAGGAGCCCAGCCCTTATAGCTTCTGCTGAGGGGAAGGGGCTGCCCAGGCCAGGCCCAGAAGCACAGCTGCTGTCCCTCAGCCCACACCATGCTGGAGGCCCCCAGAGCAGCTGCCCCTTCACGGCCACACAGCAGTGGGAACCTTTGCTAAAACTACTTCTCTGGCTTTCTAGCATTTATGATAAGGACTCCAGGGAATTATTCTGTGAGCCTCAGATGATGTGTAAACTATACCATGGGGCCACCCAGAGTGTCCCATGAGTGAAGAAGAAAACTTGTAGAAGTGTGAACAGAAGTCAAAACAAGGCTGCTTGGTCAGTGTTATTCTGGAGTCTCTAAGGCATTGCTCTCAGCAGTGGGGAGTCCCTCAGTGCTCAGCTACAGGTGTGGGTTTGGATGAGGATCTGTGCACTGAAATGCCCCCCCAGCCCAGAGCAATCAAAGCAACAGGCAGCCAGAGCCTGTCTCGTTAACCCCTTCCCTCCCCCCCAGCAGCTGCTGGGAGATCAATCATCAGCACCTGGCCAAGGGGCTGTTGCCAAGATGGAATACAGAAAGTGGAATTAAGCAATTTGCCTCAAGTGCCTAAATCTGAAGTGTCTAAAAGAATCCTCAGCACCAGTTTGGCAAACCGGCTCCTAAATAGACAGCCACTAGGATCAAAAACCTCACTGGGAAGGGCAGTAAGGAACACTGAGGAAAAGCAGACACCCAGGCGCTTACATCCTACAAGGTGCTGTGACCTAGGCATCCATCAGTGTGTGCCCTGCACAGGGACATGACTGTTCCCCTCCGAGAGGGCCAGCAGAAGCTGAGCCTCAGCAGCAGAGGTGGCAGGGCTTCTCTTCTGCCAAGAGGCCTGAGGGAGCCCCAAGCCCTCACCCCCTGGTTCATCTTCTCCCTAACAGCAAGAGTCATATCAACACACTCTCATCTCTTCATGGAAAATGGAACAGCTTCAGCAGAAATGTAGCTTATCCCCCCTTCACCTTAACTGTCCCCTAAAATGGTGGTTACTACCTCCACCTGGGGTGGCAGGGATACAGTCTTCTCAAAACCTAGGTGACTGCTCAAAACACTGACCTCTCGGAAAAGGTGGTCATAGCTAGTGGTTTACTCACCAGGGAGATGCCCCAGTCCAACAGGGAGGCAATACCCCATCAATCGAAGTCTGCTGGAGCAGCCAGTCCTCACCTGCAGCTCTCAACCCTTCCTGCACCCAAGGGAAGCCTGCAGATTCTGCAGCATCCTGGCTTCTTTATTTCAGTGTGTTACCACCATTCAAAGGGCAGGCTTCCCACACCTTACCAAACAAATGAAAAGAAAAATAAAGTCATCACAGTCAGGATATTCACAAAGTTGTACATGTGAGTGTGATTATAGAATACGATGTGTTTCAGTATGGGAAGGATACTGCTGTTGTCTGTGTAAATCTCAGAGTGCAATTAGCAAGTGTTGAATATTTGCAGGAGTTTGGATAGATTCAAACTGAATAAACATGCTTTAATATGTTTATGTCATGTTTCTTTCCAAGAAAACAGAATAAGCATATTCCATCAATGCGGTATCAGCTCAAAACAAAGCAGCCATTGGCATCACATACCTGATCATCCTGTAGGCATTGACCAAAGAGATAGCCACAGCCCAAAGTATTTAAGAAGCATTCATACATGTAGGCGTGTGCTATCAAGTGGCAGTTACCCATTTTAGTAAAATGGCATTCCAATGAATGAACCTGTCTGATTAACAACTGTACGGAGTTTTTTGGGTTTTTTTTACCCCAGCACATGGGTATTCTTTGTGCTCTGCTTAAAATCCACCTCTTGCTTATACTTGCTGAGTAATTCTCACAGGAGCCTTTCTGGAAATGTCTAGAATAGGCCTAAGAACAAGCTGCTTGTTCATTCAACCTTCCGGAAAAATTTGTTCATGTTATGTAACTAGGAAAGGATCACTGAAGGGAGGGGAGTAGTGCTCTGCGTTTCTAGTCTTGCTTTTCAGAAATCAGATAAAACACACATCAGGAATGTTTCTGCCCTTGATTGACCTCAAGGGTTTTCATTTTTTAAGAGTGATTACAAAACCTAGCATCTTCCATACTGCAAATTGCCTAAATGCCTTGTCCCTACCTGCATTCTTCCTGAACTTCTGTTGGCTTCAACACCCTTCAGCTGTTAGCCCTAGCTGTTACATACTAATATAAACTAATGAGTATGCTTTACCACAAGGGGACTTCACTTCAAATATTAAGTAGCAAAAAAAAAAAAAAAAAAAAAGAAACCACAGTATTCTAGGAGTATAGTGAGCAGGTAAAAGTTTTCAGAGTACTTTTTGATTTATGCACACAAACAGAATTTCACCTCCTGAAGTCATGTATAAGTTTTGTGTGTGAGTGTGTGTGTGTGTGTGTTGTATGATCAGTCTTTTGAGTTGCACCAATTCTTAATTAAATATGTAAAGAATTTGCTTTGCCTGGCAGCTCTGTCCTAATGTGACTTTAAAAAATACCAATTTAAAAGTTTCTGAGCCCTGCAAAGAATTCAGAATGGTTCTGCTTCTAATACTCAGCATCTGTCTAGAAAACATATCAATCATATGATCATAAACAGCTGTTGCATTAGACTTTTAATCAGATGTGATTTTCAAAAAAGACAAAGAATGTTGGAACAGATGATGGAAAGTTATTGCAAAGAATGCCCTACTTAAGAATTCTAAAATCCAATTTTAGGGAGACAAAACTTTTCTAAGCACTGTAAAAACTGTTCATGTATAACATACTATAATATAAACAGCATAGTTCTCTCACATAAATAGAAATAAAATACTTGTGACACAATGCACACACCACCAAAAGTGTAAAAAAGACAGGCATTTTGTTATTAAATATACAGGGTATGCATCACTAGCTGTAACAGATTGCAAAGAACAAAGTTGTTGCCTAATGGTCCTTTGACTCTTCAAGTTCCATAAATCCCATTAATGAGGGGTTATGAATCCTTATTGAAGATGCAACATATGCCTTTGTCCAGAAAAATGTTAATGTTCAAAAACGGCCGTTTTCCACTCTCAGAAATGCTAGTGTAAATGTGTGCTAGCTCTGCTGGACTCAGCTGAGTCATTCCAGTGTAGCTCCTGACCATTTTTAATAGAACATGACAACTTAAAATAGTAGAATGACTACCCCATGTCATCCATCTGCCATAAAAACACAAGACTGGAGAAGAAAAGGCTACTTCTATAATAGCATTGATTAAAATAATACCCCAAGCTCCTGACATGCAAGTATTATAAATAGCTTCATAAAGCACTATATCCATACATAAAATACTTTGATTCAAGAGCCTTAAGACCTCCTAAACTCATCCACACTGGGAACATCGGGCATGTGTTCGCACCACAGTCAGCCTGCATAAGGTTTTTCTAGTCTTTGACCTGATCCTGACTCATCTCCTGACCCCTGCCTGACTCTTCATGTGTCCTGCTGATCCCTTTTAGCCCAGAAACAAGGGCTGGGGGAAGACAGGGCCTGCACGTCCTGGAGCTGCCAGTCCCCTCCCAGAATCTCCTGTGCTGTAGCAGTGGGAGCACTGCAGTGGCTGGTATGGCGTGTGGAGGATGAATCCTGCAGCTAAGGCCCTAGGGCAAACAGTCAACAGACAAAACACAGATGTCAAGGGATATAAACTTCCTGCCAAAAGTGAAAAGCTTTTACTTTAGTCTAGGGACATGTAATTCTGTTTTCCTTACTCACAAGCGGGTGAGGACTCTCCTTCGTTCTGGGCTGTCCAGGCTGCTTGAGAGGACACAGTGCAGCTATTACAAACTCTGCCTGCCTTTTCCCTCATTTTCCAGTTAGGTTACTCTCATTGTGCCTGAAGGCAATTCAAGCTGAACACATCACAAACAGTGAAGGTATTTGGTTTGAAGAGAACTGCTGTGAGATGGGCAGGGCAGGCACAGCCTAAAACTATATCTTAGGGTTCCACTCTAACACAGAAAACAAGGTCACACCATGATTTGTGCATTCATCTCCCAAAGAAATAACCAGCCTGGAATGGACACCTGAAATGGTCACACATGACAAGCATTATCTATAATGTATATTAGAGGAACGATTAGGACTCAGAGGGCCTCTACCGTCTGTCTAGCTGAGACGATATTTGCAAATGCTTTTTATTTAAGTGGTCAGAGACACATAGTAGATCATAATTTCATTTCCGGTACCACCTCTTCTCCAGAAAACACCACAGATGCAGATTCCAAGTACAGCTCAACTACTTACTGAAACTCACTGCACATTGCAGGCCATGATCTGAAAGAGGTGGAAAATTCATGGGAATGAACATTCCTTTGTCCCTCAGTGTTTTCACACAGGGCCTAAATAACATGCACTTCCAAAGTGTTCCTAGGCACAATTTTAATTAACACTATGAATCAGATTCATAAATCAATAAAACTTGCAGAATTATATGTGTGAAGTACACAATGATTGTAAAAAGCCAGTGTTCAAGCCTGAGTACAAGACTTACAGATAGCCATCATTATCTGATCTGCCTGACTGGCCAGAGTTCTGGTACCAGCATATATGATTTACAGAGCATTTTCTGGATAAAACACCTCAAGCATTTCAGATGTGATTTGGGGACCTTCCATTTCTGAGGTCTGAATATCACCATTTTCACTGGCCTTGAAGTTCCCATTGATTCAGTGAATGCAAGATCTAGCCCACTGCCAGCCCTGCTTTGTGAAAGGGCCAGCACTTAATAATTATCAGCATCAAAACTTTAATGTGCAAGAAAATATTTTTCAAAATCAATAGCATGAATCTTCACATCTTTAAACTGCCATAGCTGGAGGTGCAGTGGGTCTGACTGTTGAAAAGAAAGTGCTGAAACTGAGGGTCATTTTAACTTTTTCATAATTAACAGTCACTAACAAGTGCACAGATAAAATACAGATCCTCCGAGCCTGTCAAAATGTTTTAGCATCAAAAGTTCTACCTCTTCTCTTCAACCCTTATTTAAAATTCAGAGATACCTTCCAGATGAAAAAAATGAGAAAAAAATCATATGTGAAACAGACGAACATTTTAATAGCAAGATACTTAAAAGATATAAGAAATACACAAACATCTAGCTTGCTTTACGTCATGTGCCCAGACTTTCTACCCTTGTAGATCATTGGCCACTATCTGAGAGGAGCAGAGTAGTAAAGTTGAAAAAAAATTCTTTGAAGTCATGCTTAATTCCTGCTTCCGTCCTGCAAAGTAGCTCCATTGAAAGAAAAATTAATTTTTCCAGGCAGTTATCAATCACATCCAGGAAAGTGAAAATCTTATTATCTCTTTGGTTTCATTACAATAAGAAACTGATCTGTGAGTCAAAAATAATGTAGCACTCAGAAAAGAAAAATAATGGAAGGAGAATGTTTCTTCCCAGTGCAGTAAACCTTATTCTAAAATGTATCAACAGAAAAGCAAATACAGGAAGATAGGTATTGCCATGCCAAACCAGATCCAAGATCCACTGTCCGAGACAAAAAGCATGACAGGGAAGGCAAAAAAATTCTGCACTAGGAAAGCATGAGATGATCTTTCCATTCCCTCAATCCCTGGTTCTTTTTCTTAAATCAAACCAGTTGATTTGAACCCTTTCATGTATGGATGTTTTCCCTGCTAATGGGCATTACTTTGCTCACATATCCCAACTGACCCTCACTTGCACTCACAGTTCCCTATCCCACTTGACATGTAGGCCTCCATATTCTGCAAGAAATTAGAAATGGTTTTTTTAGCTGGTAGTACTCACTAATAGTTGTCTTGGAAATTTGTTACACCTGGGTTGCCAACATTATGAAACACATGTGTCTGACAGCCTCTTAATTTAGGTGTGCTCTCAAAAAAGGCATGTTCCAACAGCTCTTTCATTCTCCACAGTTCCTGCCTGTCTGCATTAATGATATGAATCAGCACTCCTGTTAACATGTCTCCCCATTAGTGTTACTTCTCATAAAAGTGTTTGGGTTTTTTTTCATAGAATTACAATTATTAGGTTCTAAGGGATGTTCCTGTCTTCACAAGACAAAACCAATTCATACAGATAAAACAGGGTAAGATTCTATTTCATGACAAAGCGCATAGTAATGAACATCCATAATGAACATACAATTCATAATGAACATGAATTGTAAAGTAAAAGAACCATCATTCATATGGAAAATGATATTCAGGCTCCATGCTTTTAAAGCCATAAAAAAACACACATTTTTCTAGTCTGACCTCCTGCACAGCAAGCTACAGAACATCCCCTAGTAATTTCTTCTCAAACTCTTAAGCTTCTTTTTGAGCTTTAGCATATAATTTAGACAGACATTCAGCACACAAAAACAGCAAGGATGGGAAAAGACATGATATCCCTAGACAAACTGAAGTTTAATTATTCCTGTATAAAAGTTTCTCCTGAATTCTTTCTCACTTATTTTCAGAATGGCATTGGACAAAAAATATGGGCATTATCTGCTATATTCTGCAGATAGGGCAAAATACAGGGCTACCTAAATCTTACCTTTTATTTCCCCAGAGATTCCTGGCTCAGATCTTCAAAGCCTTGAATTTTAAGTCCATTAACTGAACTGAAATGGACATGTAAATTCAATAGCTAACTCTGAAGATCCTAATTCCTATTCTGACCTCAGTTTTCCAAACTACTATGGTATCTAGCACTAGCATACTTTATAGAGCAGCAGTTATGTTTCACTCTAAAGTAGCTGCATATTATACAACTACACTGAAGCCTCACCTATGAAGCACAGTTTGTTGCAGGATCAGGATGTAACTATACAAGATGAAGGATGTGAGCAGGGATTAGCCCACCGCAGTAACACCTCTTATTGGTTCCATCAGTTCAAGATATGTGTGTATAAAGCATTCTCTCTTCCTCACATTTTTCTCCTACTTCATCTTTGATTTTTATCAAAACAAGCCATGTAACAATAGATTTTTTTTTCTAAAATGCCAAATGTTTCTAAACAATAGATATTCAGGTATTTTCATCTCCCATTACTGAAGATCACTTCAGAGTCTTTTAATGCTTTTTATCTGACAATAACTTATCACTATTATAAAGTACTATATTCCTCACTTTGCAAATAGCCTTTGTGTCTATTTCCCACAGTGACTTTCCCAGAATCACACAGGAAGACTATGGCAGAGGAAGGAGTTATATCTCAGTCAGTTTACCATGGCTGGTATCCACCTCTCTAGGTTAGTCTTCTTTCCTCAAAGCCAGAGTTACTGTGCCTTGCAATAACAGCTCTGATCCAAGGGAACCCCATTAGATGAAAGGCTCCAATTATCTAGAAAGGTCTGGAGATTAGCCTGTGTTCGCAAATTCCTTTCTCCTGGAAACTAATGCATGGGGGTTTATATACCTAACTATTACTTAGCTATTTGGACTTAAAATACAGACACACTATTTGCCAAATGTTCATTTAAAGGATTATGCTAAAGTAAAATCTAATTATTCTACAGTGGTGAGTGTAAAGATCAGTCTTAGAGATGTCTATTTTGATATACACTGATGTGTTCCTACTTTAATTTCCTTTCTTAATATTTGTACTTGCATGGGAAAGGGAACTATTTCACTACAAGTTAACCCTTTTTCTGGCTTCAGCTTTTCAAGCAAACAAGAGAACCTATTGCTTCTCTTGAAGTTATACCAAAAAGAAAAAGCACAGGAGGAAAACTATTTGTTTTAAATATAGTCTTGTGCATGTGTCTTTGAGATAACCGATCTAATAGACAGTGTGATCTGGCACCTATGTAAGTCAGTGGTCAGCCTGACAGTTTTCTCAGCACTTACATTTCGCTCCGAATAAACTCACTGAGGTACCGAGCACTATAGCTGCTCTATCTCTGCAGTCTGCTCAAGCAAATCTGTCCTGCCTCTTGGCCAGGCTAGTTAATTCTGACGAGAGTGCTGGAATAGCACTGCTACACTGCATCGGGTTCGCGGCTCCAAGCTCACTGGTTCACCATTAGCTGAGGAATCCCTACAGTGCGCTCCACTGTATGACACCTTCAGCTACCAGAGCTTCAGCAAACAACCTTTACAGTTAGCCTCTAACAAAGTTCAAGCTTTGGACAATTTTGTTCTAGTTATATGGGAAATAAAAAGAAACTGCAAACAAACATGTGACTTGTCACTTCCACTTTCCTCTCAAAGAGTTAATTTCAGGTATATCCAGGAGGTTGTGAAGGGTTTGGCACCTAATACCATGTTCTTCTCATCCAAGGCAACAAAGATTAAATAAGACTCTGCTTTATTTATGCAAAAAAACAAAGTTTATTTGCTTTAGTAATATAGTTTTGTTAGTTTTTAAATTTGGGGGTAAATGTTGGTGAAATTTAGTGCTCATAAAAGTGAGAGATTAATCCTGGCTAGATCAAGTTTTGGTGCAGACGGACCCTGTGTAAACTCCCACACTTCTCCATCAATGCACCTCAGTCAGGAGTAGCAGTGAAACATGGCTGCTGTCCCAGTATTGGACCTCTTCTGAGGGGAGCGTGCCAAATCTGCTGAAAAACTCAGTGGTTTGCTTGATTGTAAATACATTTCAAGCCCACCAGAACAGCACATTTAATTACACTTCCCCCTTGCTTAACTCCAAGACTGCAACAGGTTCTCGTGTATCCTCCAACTATGTTCATGTAATTGGCCATATCCAAAAATAAACCATGAGGTGCCAGAAACAATATCAGTGATGACGGATTATATTTTTTATTAAATGCTGATTTTTAGTCTATTGGGCTGAATTTTGATATAACAGAAGCCACTTCAAGAAGCAAATTTCTGATGCCTCCTGCTTTGATCTTTCACACAGAAAAACTGATGCAAAGGAAGACAGGCTTTGCAAAAGAAACAGGTGTGAGACTCCAAACAACAGTATAACCAGGTCAACAGGAATTTCCCTCTTGCTGTTCAAATTCTGTGCCTGTTTGCCAAGAAATCAAGGCTAACCACACACAGTTTCCCCACTATCGTAGTGCTGGCAGGGATCTTATCACTGAACCAAATTAGCATGAAAGCTTACTCTCACATTGCCCTTGGCTGGGGACCAATTTAACAGTGGTCTATAGATAAAACTTAATATTGATTCTTAATTGTACCTTTTTAAGGTTAACATCCAGAGTCCACCACAAACCTGCCTGATGCTGATCTCCACTTTCAGGGCAGCAGGATCCAAGAAATGAATTGTTTCAAGGCACAGTGGTGTGCCAAATGCGTACTTTATGTAGTTGACCTCTGTTTTCCCCTTGTTTTGGAGGGGGAGAAGAGCAAGCTTATTACAGGAGGGAAACTTTCTGCATAGAGACAGTATTTGTGAGTATTAGTGTCTCTGGTACCTTAGGACACAAAAAAAAGTTGAATGTAATCCATTTATACTTGTTTCTCAAATTTAAGCCCCAACTTCCTGCACAGGAAAATCATTGGAAAAAATCCCACTAATTTTAGTTGATACAGGACAGAGTCCTGGCTCAGCCAAATAGTGTGATCATGGTGACATCAGTGGACAATTTTAAGCAACATTGCAAAAGCAGTTTGTCCATGGAACTGCTTCCCCCCCATGCACATAATATGCTTTGTGGAGCAAAAACGCAGACTGGGAAAACTCAGGGAAGGCTGTAACTCAAGGAATTGCTTATGCATTATTCTATCAGGTCAAAAATTTTGTTTTTTCAAGAGCATGTGAAATGCATTGGGCTTAAAAAGCTCTTGGCTTATGTAACAGATGCCAAAGGGCAGTCTATTCATTAGCCAAGACATAAAAGTAAAAAGGCTGCTCTAGGGTCCTGAGGCAGCACAGTTTCTTAAGCTGTGCTTCATAACAGCTGCCCTCCAAAGTCTGGTTAGCATCATCAGAAATGCTCCCTAACAGAAGACCAGGGTGACACACCGTCAAAGAACCCCACCGCTTTGGACAGTCTTGAGAAAAAAGAGTCCTCAGTTTCCAGATCTCTCCTTTCCAGTGCTGGACTCTGACACTTTGAGTTCATCCTTTACCTCAAACTAATCACAGCAGGAAAATTTGGTCTTTTCTGCTTGAATAGTATATTTTGCTCTCCCTAGCCTTTGATAAACAATAGATATTCAGGCATTTATTACAGCATGTACTGCTACCCCTGCAACTCAGGGTATCAGTTCAGTCCTCTGTGAGGAAGCTGCTTTCATCCTCTGAGGGTCAAGAAGCAGCCTTACAGGCTATGCGTGCTTCAGATTTACAGGACAACAATTAGGAAACCAGTACCAGAGGGCTAAGGGAGTGAATGAGTTCCTTCCTATCACATGATGTTACTCACTTTGCCCTCAAGATGGTTAATGCACTCTGCAATTTTTCCCTTAAATGCTGCCATAGAATGAGATAATTAGCTAAAAACTCTGTGTCACTAAATCTGGTACACCCATTTCCCATATAGAAGTCCAGCAGAACAGCAAGACACCTGCATTTATTTCTTGCACACAGCCAACTTCCTTGACGTGGAGGCACATCCTGTTGTAGCTGCTGTGCTGCGTAACTCATGCTGCCTTCTAGCAGCCTTTTATACATGATCTTGGCCTGGGAGCCACTTCAGAGGAGCCCCATCAGCACACAGCTGTGGCTGTTCAGAGCAGTTGCCATCACACGGTCACTCATTGGTGTTTTTGATGTCTCTGAGCCGAGAGTGTCAGATTGCAGGGGGGAAGTACTGGCTGGGATGTCTACCGTACATCAAGCTCTTGCCAAAGAAACCTGAATAAACCTTGCAAAAATATTCTCCCCTTCCTATTTATCTTAGATATTTGAAGTTATAACGATATAATTTATTGAATTTGATTTATTGAAGTATTTATCTTGGATGCTGTTGTGTTTGATGATTTTGAGCAAAGAAATGACTAATTCATAATGACAGGATGAAAAAGAAATTGTAGCACCAGGAATTAAACTAAACAAACTCTTGATTTATTCATATTTTTATCTGCAAGCAAAAGCTTGAAGTTAAGGAACAGAGTGCTAGATGCAATTAAAAAAAAAATGCAATACAGTAGGGAACCAAAGCAAGAGAAAATTCCATAGGTATGAGGGAAAACATACCCACCTGTCCCATCTGAGAGCTTTGAAGGAGAGAAGGGAGAAAAGATTGAACTGGCTATTGAGGGACATCCATTTGGTGACGCCCGAGCAGTTCTTTGTCTAAAGAGCAAATGGCTGCAGGGCAATCCCAGTTCAAGCTTCCTCACTCCTCCAACAGCGTGCGTCCTGCTACAATCCCCCTGCCATGCAGCTAGCGCCACTGCTGCCTCCATGCCTATACTATGCCTATACTTAACAAAACTCCTCACCCTGAAGAGGAGCCTAATGGAAGACTATTGACAATGCACCAAAGGAGATTTGTACAGGGTGTGAAACGTACTCAATGAGCCCCAATATTCTTGAAGCCCATCTACATTCATTTTGTCCGTTTGCATTTATGGCAAACAATTTAATTCAGAGAGCACTGCTATAGCCATAACAGTGAAACAGACTTTTGCAGTATGAATGGGACTGAGGCCATCATTTCCCAAACACCATCATTTCATAATCATCTTTGTATTAGACTGGAACAGTAACCAAGGCTTAAAATGGCTAAGACCAAACAATAACATTTGTAATCAAAATGTAAATGCTAATTTGTACCACAGCCTGTTGTGAGTTCTGATGTTGTCTGGATACGTAAATCTATTGGGGGGAACCTTTTCCTCCTTGTTTTGTCGAAGGTGAGAGAAAAACAAGTAAGTAGTATCCCAGCTCTCTCACTTGTTAAAAAAAAAGGAAGAGAGATTTCTCTCTCACAGAAAGCAGTGGCAATTTTATACAACATTATATAGCTTTGTCCCTTGACAAGAGAACAGAAAATGAGATGTGATGATTTTTAATAGACTTGTAGTTTAACTTCTGTGTAGCAATGCAAAACCCATAACTCATGACTTTAAGGAGAACTGAATTAGGAAGTCCAAACCAGCACTTTTGAAACTGTGACTCTTACAAAACAGGGGTTCAAGAAGCTATTCCTGCAACACAGAAATGTTGAGAACAAGATACCTAGTTTGTGGCAATTTCTTTCATATCTGTTCTAAGGTGAGGAGAACACTAGGAATTTTTAAAATAAAATCTCAACAGCCAGGTGATGGGAGGATTCATCCAGAATGCAGATGCAACTCAGAGTAGATATGGGGCATGAATGAAAATCTGTATGAGCATTCTATATGTCAATGAATTCAGCTTTTTTTTTTTTCCTCTCATTACTATATGGTTAACTCTTAACTCTAGATTTTCTTTAGATCATGACAAACTAATCCTTTTTTATCAATAAGTTTCAAGTTTTAGGAAAAACATTCAGTCAGCACTCTGCCTGAAGCATTGATTTTACAAGAGTCAGTGGTTTTCCCATCAGCTAAACATGTAAAACCTAAAATCTCAGCAACCTTCAGAAATGCTAAAACAGATACCAAAGAATTGTGCACCATGATACAACAGCTCAGCTGCTGAGGTATAGTGCTGACATCTCCTACTTTACCAAACCGTGTGGTGGTGTCAGCTCCATAGAGGTGCTGAAAACAGAAACCTGACAAACCGATGTCATATGTAACATTAGAGCATATTATTCTCTGAATTGGGCCAGTAATTGATAGTGTGATGGCTTAACAGTCAAAGGTCAGAATGCCCCAAACTAATCAGGTAAGTGGCTTTGCTGAGTCCACACTTCACAGGCTCCAACAAATGCCATGTTATGACAAGTAATCGACCCCCCCCCCCACACACACACAATGTCTAGCCAAGTGGCATGTGCACTTTGCACAACTAGTGACTCCAAAATGGCCTAAGACCATCAGAAGTGAAGACCTAACAGAAACATGTTTCTTGACATATTTCTCCAGTTTCTGGGAAACTAGAGGCATTTAGGTAATGAGCATTGCCTAGACTTGTTGTGCTGTGCAGTCGGCCTGCCTACACCTGGCCTCATTCCTGGCTGCTCCTGGCTCACCAGCTCAACTTCTTGGCTTGACCTCAAACCTGCCTCATCACTTTGCCTGGCAAGAATGGGACTGTTGTCTGACACTGGTTACTGTCACCAAACCTGCTCTGTTCACCTTATTTGGGTGCTGTGGGCCTGCGCCCATGTCAGTCATGTCCCTGCCCTGCGTGCGTTGCGGTCCAGGCTCCCCTTCACTTGCAGGGCAGTCCAAACTTGCTGCTCCCTGACACCCATTGTGCATGGTGGGTGAGAGAGGACGACACCACCAGCAGAAAGCAGACAGAGCTGTTCAAGTCAATGAAATGCTGATATCCAAAACAGGGAGAAAATTTAGAAAGTTGTTACAACTATTCAAGTAGGAAGAGGCCACCATTCAGTAACTGAGGCAAGAGCAGCAAAAGAAAAAAGCTGAGACTTCCACTGTTTGGACTGTGGAGATGAGACTAGGGCTATTTGCTGGGGAGAGAGATGCGAACTTTGCCTGCCTTTCATGCCATCAGAAAGTGTCCTTCCATTGCGACTGGAACAGGGGCAAAGTATTATTTGATAGTGGAAATCTCTGGCTTTCTTTTGGGGAGACCTAACTCTTTATGGAATAATTTATTAGTGTCATTTAAGAAACTGAATTCCTGTTCTGTAAGAATTCATTTATTTACGCTAAATCAATAAATGAAATCAGAATTTCATTTTTATTGCTGAACAGAAATTATTTAAAAAACAGTATGGAAAAAGGAAATACTGTTAATGATATTGAATTGGTTCAGTTTTGAAGTGGTGTCAATGACAAAACAATATTAAAAAATATGCAGTATTTAAATATTTCATAAAAGAACAGAAATAAAAATAAATGCAGTGCTAAACTTAGAACTAGACAGTGTTACCTTCTCAGAATGTTGCATTAATATTAGCAAAAGACAGCGAAAAGTGAGTCATCTTTTATTTTAAAACAAAAAAGATCAAAACTGACACTTCTTACCAAATGTCTGCATTTGGACAAAACTGCATTTTCCAGTGATAACTTTGTGTTGTCACTTTTTTACCATCTTTCTCTGCAGTTGAAGAACATCAACACTGATTTTTATTGCAGCAGAAGGAGAGCTGACAAACAACTTTCTAGTAGACACTGATGCCAGCACTGATTTATTCTGTGACAACACAGGCACCCTGCATTGTATGCAATCTACTGTACCTCATCTGCAGTTTATTTTTTGCAAATTCATTTTTGAAAACCACCTCTTAGAAAGCCCATCAGCCACACAAGTCAGCATTGTTTCAATGCTGTATTGCCTCACAGAAAAGTCAGCATGGGCACTTCACTTCATCCCTTTTTTCCCCCTATATTTTTATCCTTGGCACCTGCCAAGTCAAGGATCCATCGATTTAGGGCTGGGAATGTGAGTTCAGAGTTAGGACTATGAATGATGCACACAAATAAACTATTAATGCTAAATATGTATAGTTTGGCTAAAATACACACAGACAGACAGACGAGTGCTTGGTCTTGGATAGTTATAGACACGATCTGTGCAGTGTTGTAAAAACAAATGTCATCCTCCTCACCGCTGATGGCTCCACGTTACATAAATGGAGCCAGCCGAACGCATTGCAGTGTGGCTCTGAAAAGAATGAAGGTATCTGAAGAGTCTCAGCACAGCCTGGCGGGTAAACTGTGCAAATACACCAAGTCTCCCACGGACTGCAATCGACCAGGGCAAGTTTGGGTGGCCCTGGGATCTCAGTAAACTTCCAGGCAGGGTCAGGATATCTTAAAGTTTGGTCTCCAAAAAGAAGAACTTGAGCCCCCGACTGCTAAAAATTCTAAAATAGTCCAAATTAAACTTTGTATTTTTCTCTGCATATTAGACAGTCATGCTTAGGACTACATTAGCACCACAAGCCAAACTAGTGTGCACCTGTAGGATTCAAGAGACAACCCAGCTGTAAACAGTTATCTGCCTATTCCTCTGAAAAATGTTTATCCTGTTAGTTTCACAAATCCACTAACATGATGTATTGCTGATGCTAATGATTCTGAATCTGAATACATAATTACCTAGTAACACCCTGTTGTATTAGGGTTAATACAATGAGGCTATTACCTTACAATACCTTTTTATATCAAGTTTCCTCCCTAAACAGTTATTTTTTTCAACCTAATAAAGAGATCTTTTAGTATAAACTTGCTTAGTACTTTTGCAATTATCTTCAATTGCATTGAAATGAAAGATTGACTTATACGGCTGTTATAAATCTTTTTAGTTTGCTTTAGCTACTTTGCTGTGTCTTTAAAATATATTGCAGCCCATTCTTCTTCAGACACTTACCATTTTTCTGAAGTAGACCTGATGCATATAGAAATGCGCTGTACCCTGTAACTGAACTGCTCCTTTTCTTTCAGTTTGGTTTTCCCTGGCCTAAAATAGAGCCTCCTGGTTCTTGGCAAAACAGTTGTTTTTACGTATGGAAAAATAGCTGTAGTATAGCTGTAGGGAGCCCCCAGAGAATTGCAGGTACTATTTTAGAGGTGATCTGGAGAATGTTCAAAGTTGAAAAATTTGGGCCTGTACAAACGCAAGCTGCCTTGTCTAAAAGATAAGCATTGCTACTGGAGAGTTTTCCTGAGGAATGTTTAAAGGCTATAGCTTCCAGCTTAAACAAAACTCTTGTCTTGAGCCACTATTCACGCTTACATTCCTTGCTTTCCCAAACAGACAAATGCTTCACATTGTTAATATTTTACTTCTCAGTCACAGGCTCGCTATCCAGCGACGCTTGTGCTTCGATTTCGATTAGGTTTCCCGTTTTGTTGCTCCGCGCCCCTCCCCCCGCCGCCTTCTCCACACGGCGGCGGCCGTTAGCGGGAGCGGCGAGCGGCGCCCGGCGGCTCCTTCTCCCCTCCCTTCCCACCCCTGGCCCCACAGCACACCGCCGTCCCTCCTCCAAACCCGCTCCCCTGTCCCTTTGCTACAAACCCTGCGTCAGCACCTCTCGGATTTTTTGACATTCAAATGACAATAGAGAAGGCAAAAACTCCCCGCTACCCGGCTACGCTAGGGAGTTCCCCAAAGCAGTCAGAATTTCTAGACTGTGTTAAGGCAGACTCCCTAAATTGTCACACAGGGATTTAATGAGATTTAATTGGACAAAGTGTTATTTAATTTGAAAATAATCAAAAACCAAGAGCTCAGCTTATCCCTTTGTGACTATAAGGGACATCACTCCAAAAGTGGTTTACACTAGGCACCTGAGCAGAGTTTTAATGTAAGGCTCTGTTTCTCTGATTAGGCTAATGGTGGAGATGGGCATTAGGCAAAATTTAATACAGTTCAGAATTTTTGTTTGAAAATGTGTACACAAAACAGCTGTCAACCTGACATGCACTTCTTAAAAAATACATAGTCAAGAGAACATTAAAGTCACTCTAGGAAACAATTCAAGGAAAATAAAATCCTCTAGATTTTTACAGCCGAGGTGTTGCAGGAACTTAAAAGAATACGGAACCACTTTTTAAGGAGTAAGAGTATGTGTGTCCTCAGACTTACATAAGATGAAAATTTAGGCCTAAGTGTCCTCTTATTTGAGAAACATTCACAGTTATTCCTAAAAGCGTGACCAGTATCTGTTTCCACAGTCTTACATTAAGTATCTGTACTAAGCTCTTTATTTACTACATGAAATAGCTAGAAGGGCTTTATGGTGACCAAAACTTGGAAGAAGAAAAAGAAATCAAGTGTCCTCTGTCATCCAGTGAGCACCAGTCTGCTGATTGGCATCCTAGGCCCCTTATCCTTTTGATCTCCAAAGCTGTGCTACATTTGCAATTTTGACATGTTCCTCTAAAAATGGCCAACCGCTTTTATGCCTAGAAGTTTTTTTTAATTATCTTCACATTTAGTCTCAAATTCTCTTTGACATCAGGTCTCCCCCTTAGCTTAGTTCATCATCTAACTCCGTTTAGGTGAAGAGGAAGTTCAGCTCCCTGTCAAGGGAAGTCCCACAGCCTGGGGCGTGTGTCTGATGCCACTTAGCCAAGCAGGACTGCTGAGGAAGCACTTAACTGTGCTCTAGGTGTGAATGAAATATTTGATCTAGATCAACTGCACAATTAAGTTAATGTTTTAACCAGGTGTGTCTAAATATGTTGTTTACATGGCTCTCCAAATATTTTCAGTTACGTTTTGTAAAGAGAGATTAGGAATATGCAGTGATAAATTAGAAGCCCTAAACCTGTTGAGTGACTGTGCCTTTAATGACTTCAAGCAACAGAAGAATGAAGGGTTTTTTCATCTGTAATGACAGGATTAGAACAATTACCTGGGTTCACACACAGTTTTATAAAAATTAAATGGTGTGTTTTTCTACTGAAAACTCCACACATTGGATAACACAAGACTTTGTGCATTTAGAAGAAAATGATCGGTTTACACAGTCCAGCAGAACAAAATCATTTCCACCATTTCAACTATTATACTTTTTATTTATTTTAAAAATGTTAAGCTAAAATCCAGTAGGAAATAGTAAAATTATCACAACAGTAACATACAAAACCTCATCATTCAAAGAAAAATCCCTCTAAAATCTACAATATTTGGGGGGAAAAAAGCATGTACTATATAAGTTGCACAAGACTCTTCAATGCACAGGCAGTTTCAGGGAAGTATTCTTTTTAAATTATAGAATATAAGCATAAGAAACAGATGTGCCAGTGCACAGTATTTCAAGCTCTCAAAGTCAACTCAATGCATTTTCTATCAGAATTTTTGCAATCATTCAGCATGCCAGTCTCCAAACTTTCTTCTTTGAGTCTAATATTGAAATCTCAGATGAATTTATGTGGAACACCAAGGACATCTTGAGGCAAGTTAGAAAAATGCAAAGCTTATAATACACATTGATTTGAAAGGATGAAGGGTCAGATGCTCAGTAAGTCTGACTTCCTTGGAATTGATACACAGTGTAAATGATAAGCATTTAAGATTGTTTGGCAAAGTTATACAAGTTCCACAGAACTTAATGAAAGCAATGCTTGCTAAGCACTTCTGAAATTCTATTATATACTCTTGCCTGTTAGGTTAATTTACTTGCTAGTAGTTTTGAAGACAGACCTGTACTTGCAACACAGTAAATTTGGTGTTCCGAGTTCTTTTTTTTGCTTATTACAAAAATAAAAATAAAAAATTCCTTTGCACTGCTCAACATGAGAACATAGTATTACACTGTACATATTTTTAAAAGTATAAAATAGTGAAAACATTTTTTGAAGAATTATTAAATGCAAATCTACACAAAAAAATAAATTTTCACAGTTCTTTGTCACTCTATTATTTTCAAGTATTCTGACAAATCTGTACCTTTGAAAAACTGATATAACAGTAAATGTTTTCCAGAAAAGGTGGGAAGAGGAAGAAATCATATACTTCCTATTTTGTTTAAGATTTTTTGCACATGAAAATCAACACATGCATATTTTTAATATAGCCTTTAAGTTAAAACTGGAGTTGTGGGACCATTTGTAGAGCTTTCTGTTTCCTTAGTGCTATCTGCAGTTTTAGAATCTTCACATGCTTCAGAAGCCCCGTTTCTCTCTGGCATTGAAGGGGTAAGATCAATAGTGATCAAATCGGCTTCCTGATCTGTTTTTTCTACTTCATTGACAAATTCAGCTTTATCTTCCTGCTGGCTGTTCTTCTTTATTTGTCCATTCTGTGCAGGGTAGGTGCTGGCAATGGTATCATACAGAAATTGGTAATGTTCCTAATATAAAAAAAGAGACGAGATTAGGACGAATGCAGCGTCCACTACCTGAGAATGAGCACCTTCTTTCTTTTTTTCATTAAATCTTGGAAATGCAGCACTTAGTTGAACATGGAGGATCACATATGAAGCTGCTTCCACAGCTTTTGGCCTACAGGGTGTTCGTTCTGTGGTTTAGTTCTAATTTCACATTTATGTAATGCCTCTGTAACTGCTTATATCAAACGTTCTCAATTAAGAGTCGCTAGGTACCTCTTGGTTTACAAGGCAAAGTACCAAAAATATGTTTTTCAGAGTATCTAAGTTGTAGTCAACACATATTGTAAGGACTCAGGGAGAGTTATCTACTAATTTGCTGCACACTGACCAAATCTAGGTGGTTTGTTGGATAGCAAATACGCAGTGTATGCCACAGAGCAGCAGTTCCTCTAGGGTGCTTTACAATGAAGTAAGTTGATGGCTCCTAAGCTGTCAAATGAATTAGACTTTTAACCCTGCAGAAATTAAGGGACACTGGGCATGTCAGTCCCTTAAGCAACTGCAGAAACCTCAATTGATTCAATTTATAATTTTACAACATGTACCCTTCCACAAAGATGTTATAGAATTGCAGCTCTGGACATCTCACAGATTCCTTCATTCTCATCAATAATGGCCAATTCTCAAGTAGTGATGAATGGCTGTGAATGTCCTCATTATAATTAGTGTTCCCTACACAGAAACAATGCATGAGGTTACAAAGATATTCCTGACTGTGGTAAGCAATCTCTTAGCTTGTCCTTGTAATTCATAAGATTTACTTACAAAGGTGGAGACCACTCCCAGCCTGGTGCGACGAAGAGCTTTTACTACTTGGAAAACATCTATCACTTCTTCTACTTCTGCACTTTCCAAGAGGGTCATTAAAGCACAAAATACACCAGTTTGCTGGGATCCATCACTAGAAAAAGATACACATTTTTAAAATGTAAAATCAGCAAGACCTGTGACTAAATGTTAAATTTATTTCAAAGACTGTATAATGAATTACATTTCCAAAACATTTTTAACTGGACTGAAATTGTTACAACTAAAAATATCTGCAGGGCACAAACAAGGCATAGCTACTTTATCTAAATTCTACCTGGGTCTCACGTGACCATTTAAGGGGGAGGAGAGAAATTAAAAACTTCAGTCCTATGGTCTGAGCAACTGTTAGCCAGGATTATTCTGTTTTAGATGGTATGCATGGCTATACCTGGAAACATGGTCCTAAAAAAGTGGGTTTCTGCACTGGAGTGAGAGATGAAATAAAAGCTCTGCTGGATCCTCATTAGTAGTGCACTAAAGAGCACTATGACCTGGCATTTCTTCTCACAATACATGTACTAGGCAAGAGCAACTAGCTCGGACATCCTACTCCACTCTCGCTCTTGCCAAAGAGAAGAGTGATCACTTTTCAGCACTGCAATGAAAAAGGTCAATTTTGAGCTATTCAAGAAGTCTTCCAGGGAGAGCTGAGTCTCCAGGCACATACAAAGGCTTTGGGGAAAAGGTGGGATTTACAAAAATGCAGTTGCTAAATATATCTAGAACTTAGAACTAGGTTAACGTATGTGTTGAATTCACACCTACCGACAATGGACAACAATCGGGACACTGCGGTTGCCTCTATTGTCCTCAGAGCCTGGTCTAGTTGGAATTTTTTGTTTAAGGTTTAGAATCATGTTGACTAAGTCTTTGGGGTTTTCAGGAACATCCAAGCCACTCCACTTGTGGTACTGATACTGATACACCTTCTGTGTTTCTTTCCTCTGCAAAACAGGAGTGGAGACATAATCAATGTTCAGACTAACAGCAAAGATTCATATAGTACATCTATTGCAGGTGATTTACAAAATAAAGCTTATATTCCTGGGAAGCTGCATGGTGATGTAAATTTTGCCTTTCTATGAACATGAGATAGGTAGACATCCATGCTTTGCTCAAAGTACAAAAGAGAGCTCACCTCCTTAGAGTCCTCTACCACCCTCTCAGTACATCACTAAACTGGACACCTGCGTTAATTTATACTATATATCATGATTGGCTGCTGGTCCAAAACAGAAAAATACTTCCGTTTCTTAGAGCAGGAGGTAAGTGTGGTGGGAACTGTCCCTTATCTTTCTTTACTCTAGGCTAAGTTTCTAAGAAATGTAAAATTTCCTTTTGTAATTTTCAAAAAAACTTTTACCTTCAGATGCGTAACATCAAATGCACGTATGGTATAGCTAGGACAACAGTTAACATCTGTCATTTGTACTTCTATGCCATCATATGTTTGTCTTCCTTCTCCCCAGTACTGTGCACAGAGTTCCTAAAATATTTGAAAGTAGAAGTCAGTGCTTTTCAAATCTGCTTTCTTTTACTTTCTGCATGCGCTTACAGAACGCTTTCACTTTAAAGTACTGGAGTTTCACTGTATTCTAAAATACATCATCAAGCAACTCTTTTCCTCAAAAACTCAGTAGAAGGTAAATTAAGAAGGTAAATAATAGAACAAATTATATTAGAAAATTTCTCATCAGATGAAAGACTTTTAAATGGAGGAAAGGAATAAAAGACTGCAGTTGGGTGTTTTCTTTGCACACAGAGGACCCTTAAGGTGTCAGTGTGAAGATGATACCTTCCTCACCTGATCGCCTTCTTTCAGCTCTGTCAGCATAACAATGACTTTGACTTTTCTTTGGAAGACCATTTGCCAGAAGTCAGCGATTGTTTCCTGCAGTGGTGCCTGAGTTGCAATCATGGCTTTTGGACCCCAGTAGCCCTAGGAAAGAAGTTTTGAACATCTTTTCCCTAAATTCATCCAAAATGTTATTTTCATGTAACAGAAGTCATTGTCATTTAAAGACTACCCAGTGAAATAAACTACTGTTCCCTTTTGTTTATAGAGGAAAATATGCCTATCACAGTAGGCAATGATCTTACAGGAACAATAAGAGCCAAATGACATTAAACTGAATCCTCCTAAAAATATTACTCTAGAATGACACCAAGACATACCCATGCTGCAGTGGTTGAGAGCTCAGCCTGCCATTATGTACAGATTATGTTTTTAAGGGCTAAAACAAGGATTTAATTCTGCACACCTGTTGTTAGTCTTCTAACAAATTAAGTTTATCCCATACAGCAGAGTTGATGAGCCAGTCAGTTCACACTGAACTATCCAAAAGTAAAAATACATTTACGCTGAATAGACATCCTAACTGTGCTTCATTTTAAAGAATTCAGATAACTATAATTTATCTGATAATTTCATAAGCAATTATCTTTATTAGTGACCAGTAGCTGTTCTCCTTCTTCTAGAAGTAAATATTATACCAAAATACTCCTGGCTTCAGTTTTTGCTAGTACAGTTCTGTATATGCAAATAACTATACTCATGTTTCACTCACAGTGAAAATATTAATATGGATCAATTTGTACATAGGCAAATGACCTCTCATAGAAAAATAGGCTACTCCTAGGCCAGCTGAAATTTAGTGATTTTAAACATAAAAAACAAAAAAACCCTTTTCTGTGTTTGTTATCACTTTTTGGTGATAGGATAGTCTAGGACTATGTAAGGGAAAAAGCTCAATCTTACTCCTGCACCAAAATTTAGAAGATTTTGATGATTAAAACTATAAAGGGTTTTGCCAATCAAATGTCAGATCTTCCTTCCCTATTCAGGTTAATGCAATTCTATTTTTGAAGTCAACAAGAGAATAAAGGCACAAGTTAGCATATAGTTATCAGCAAGTTTTAGTTGAAAGCTTGTGAGATACTTGTAGTGCATCCTCTAAATACATACAGTTATGAAGGAAGCATTGATGTATCTGCTTGATTCCTCACAATCGCTGTCCCCATCTGAGGAGTCATCTGAATCATGTTCACTCTCCTTACTTTGTTCCTCTTCTTGCCTGATTGGCACTCGGTTAAAGTCATCTGCATAAGACAAAGTGTCACCAAAATGCGCACTGCTGCTCAGGTGTAGCATTTGAGGGTGGCTGTCCCCCCTTGTGTCATTACCCTCCTGCTTTCTCCAGGGAATCCCAGGCACTGTTTTTATTACTGGGTGAATATGGCCACACACATAGTGGTCTGGGTTTCTGTGTGGTTTAGTCACTTTGCTCTGGGAGCAGAGGAAGGACAAGCTTGTCCACTCACCCTGGATTGTATCAGTTTCTGAACTGGGGTCATGCTACCAGATATTCAGTCATTTTTTACTCTCTCATCAAGAGAAGGGAGTCGGGGAACTGAGGGCTGATTCTGCAAAACTCTTAAAACACAAGCCAAGACCAGATCTCAGGCAGCAGCATCCTTACTGGGAGCAGGCGAAAGGTGAGAGGAGGAAGGATCTCATAGGTGAGGGCTGAGGCCTCCTCCACGCTGGCTAATGTCAAAAGCCAACATGAGAGAAGTCTGGATTTGAGAAAGACTCTTCCTCTCCTCTCCTAACACAATACCCAGGTGAACCATAGGCATTCTGGGGTGCACTGTATCCATATAGTGAAGAAAGTTTTTCTTAGTGACAGTGTCACTAAGATCTAGTTCTTTATTTTCACCAGAGAAAAAGACAGATGGTTCCCTGCTAGCGATGTTTTAACGGAAACTGCAGATAGAAAAAGGTTAGTCCATCAACAAGAAGCTGCCAAACAAAGTCCACTTTATTGGAAATAAAATTAAACACTCCTAAGAATTCATATGTTAAAAAATCTTATTTTCTTTTTTTAAAACATTGTAAGAAGTTTCTAATTTTACAATGTTGAGGGAATTAACAAATCAGAAATATAGCTTAATGAGGTAATTTACTGCCTTAATTTATTCAAAATTTAACAGGTTTTCTTTCAAGATAACAGAGAAAATAACAGAAGGTTCATGGAAAATACTCACATGGAATTGTGTTGGCATTCCTGTTTTTGCTTTTGTTCTCCTCTCGATTCCCAGTGTTCTGTGTCCGCCATCCCTTATAGGAGGGCAGCCTCTAAAGAAATAGGATGGTTGGGATTATGCTTGATAAAAATGGTTCATTGGATCATGGTCCCCTCTGGACAGCCATAACCTGTCTTCATCTCCCAGTGCCTCACTTCTTATTTTAATTCGATAAACTTTGGTCACATTTGGACTACAGCTTAAAAACGCTCACTGTACCATATACAATGCCACAAGAAATCATGCACATAGTCACAAGGCATCATTCTATTCCCCTAAACTTTATGGAGAATATTAATATCAAAAGCAGGAATGCAATTTCATTACTTTACAAGTTTCTTCATGAAGGTGAAGAAATTGTGTCTGTGCCAGAGAAATAAAATAGCACAGAAGTGATCTGTTACGTATGGTATCTCTTTCTCATGACTATTGTGCAAGGCAATTTCTAATTTAAGCCAGTGAAGAGCTAGGGCACTGTTATATTTACCTGAAATTCTGCCTCCAGCAGAGAAGGATCACTTGGAGGATCTTTCCTTTTCAGATTTGTAAGGTAGGAATGCAGTTCTGAAAGACTGACCTCGGTTTCTCCATACTGATTGTATTCCACTAGTGCTTGATGGATGAGGATGTACTGTGACTGGTGTTTCCCATTTTAAGGGTTTAAAAGTGAAGTTATTAATGAGCAAAAAAAAAAAAACAAAAAAAATATCACTTTTTAAAACCATTATAAGAAGCTATTACTCACATGATGTTATTCGTGATAATAATATTAAACATTAACATTAAAGTGGCATTAAATACAACTATTAAAAATCATAGTGGCTTCCTATTAATTAAACATTTTGGAGCAAATTTGGTTTGTTGGATGAAAGGTGTTCTGCAAATATATGCAATGTCATTTAAGAAATATGTAATTAAAATCTCAAAGATCTTTAAAATGCCTAAATAAGTTACAAGCATGCATCTCGTCAGTCCTTGACTTTTACTATATTCTCAACTCAACTGAAAATCCCACACAACTTTTACAATATGAAAATTGTTTGCCTCTACAAGTTCAACCTTTGCCCCTTCACATCTGAGTTGCATGCCAAAACCTGGACTACCAAATCTAAAATGCTCTTGCCTTCTTTTTCTAAAGTCTGAATTTAAAATGTTGAAGTTTCTAAAGCTGAAAACTCTTCTTGGAAGGTTTTCTCTCTCTTAATATCTTTTCAGAGCTGTATTTTCTCTAAACAGCTTCAAGTGAACTTTAGCATCACCCAAAACTGACAAGAGCACTTTTCCTCAAGAAATACTGATGAAGCATTAATGAAGTAGAGTTTTAAGTGAAATGGATTTTAGCAAGATACCTCTACTTGAACCATGAGGCATCGCTGTCGACGCAGCTTCACAACATAGCCATAAACATCCACTCTGCCTTCGGCATCAAGCCCCTCCAGCATTGCATCAATTCCAATATATGTTCCAGTGCGCCCAACACCAGCACTGGAAAGCACAAAGGGATATGGTTATCAAGAGGTAATGGTATCGCTCAGTCCCATTCCGAATGGGGAGCAGTGAGTGAGAGAGTGAAAGTGAAAACTCTTGGAACAACTGGAGATGAAACAACTGAAAATAGTTCTTGTTATAAATTACTCAGCAATAAGAAAAATGATGGATTTATATTTTAAATAACTTTTAATGAAAATAAGGACAATATTTTAAAACCTGGTGCTCATAGCCAGAGTAGCCTGACATTTACCTGGCTGCTTTCCAAAAGTCTGTGTAGCCTCAGTTTCAGTCAACCTGAATGGGAACTGATCTCGCAGAAAACAGGCTTTTTTATGCATCTTTAGCAGCCTCACTCTTGAGTAAGCAAGTCACAAAGTTTGGGATCAGCCAGATATTACTTTACCAGCTCCCTTTTTCTGAATAACTTCATTTCATGTTCATTTAACATTTAACATAATTTCATTTTCTTTTTAATATTTACCTGCAATGAACCACTATTGGGCCACTAAAAAAATTGCTGAGAGCATTAACTCTGCGCCGGAGTTTGAGAAGAAGATGTGAATCCTCAGGGACTCCATGGTCTGGCCAGCTTGTGAACTGAATGTGAGTGACATCTCTTCCAGCTGTCCTTTCCCTTCCCTAGAAAAAGTGAGATGTGTTTTTTTATACAATATCGAAATCAAGTGTAGATATACAAAGCAGAAGAAAAACAAGGAAAACAGCCACTAAATGTTGTAACAGAAATTTCAAACAGTATTTTGTCATATGGTGCTCCCAAAAGTTTCTCAGGTTAAGACATTTTTCTTACCTAATTTTAATTAAAAAATAGCAGTCAAGAGCTGTGCATCAGGGATACACAACTTGAATAGAGGACAAGCAAGAGGTTCAAAGTATTGCCGCAAACACTTTACAAATACTTTACTGTCAAGGCTAGCCTATGACAAAATATAAGAAGTGTCCCCACTGTTTGTAAATAACTTGGCCAGTGTATGGCTGTGCTTCGAGGCATACTGGTTGGTAATTCTCTCATCTGTCCTGGGACTAGTCTGCTAAGGCTACCACAGATTAAAAAAAAAATTTTTTAATTGTAACCTAAAATAGGTACAGGAAAGCCTGCATTTATCACAGAGAGTGACTCTCTTTTTTAAATCACCTGATTAAGGCTTACAGCACATCTAGTTTTGGGTCCTACTTTCATGTGCTGTTGCTAGATTCAGGGAGAGAACATACATTCTAGTAAACGTGATTGTAAAACAGAATGAGAAAGACATGTCAATGACATTTTTTTTCTGTTGATAAAGGTTGAAAATAAACCGGCACTCCGTTCAGACTGTTTCCATTCTCATATTTTGAAGAGAACATGCAACAAGGAGATTTATACCAAAGAAAATACAATGGAGAAGAAAAATGTAACCAAGACTGGTTGGCTAGAATTCTGCAGTCAGGAGACAGGAGTTGCTGTGGCTATCTGACCATACTCTCTCAGTGTATGCTTAATTTAAAAACACTTCTGATTTAAAGTATAACAGGCCAAAACCAAACTCATTGGAGTCAGACTGTGAGGATGCCACTATGGGTTCTTAACAATCCTTTCATCTGCAAGTTTTCTCTTAAACTATATGTTGCTTGGGGAAAAACAGTAGAACATCTTCCACTGCTGGTGGACTCCTCTCGTGCTTTAAATAATCACCTAATACAACTGTTAAGACTCTAAATATACATTCCAATTCAAGTCATTCTTGCATTCCTATGTCAACTTACATTTGTAATATGTAGTTTCTGAATGATATAGTCTGGACACACTTTACTTTCGTTGATCTTCACAATAATGTCCCCATATGTTGCAGAGCCATTCTCCACTGACGGCCAGTACTGGGCACATTTGTTCTATGAAAACATGAAATTAGCTGGTGAGCAGCATGACAGCAAAGTGGCAGAGAGGTGAGAGCCAGAGGAAAGTCTGATTTAATATAACTAGTAACTCAGTACAGTTTTCCAGTTTCTCATAGGTCCTGTCCTCTCTTGAAAAGGCTGTCACTGCTTAGGCTATCACTGCCAAGTAATTCCAAATATCCATCAATTCTCATCTCTGGCCTGAAGCTTTTCCCCATGGCATTTATTTAGAGCATAAGGTGGGAAAGAATCCTATACACTAAGTGGCAAAGTGAAAACCACTACAGAATCCTTGTTGCATTGCCTGAAGGCTGTGGTAAAGTTTGCAGCTCCTTCTGCAGCTTGTATTTCAGTCTTCAGTGAGGGACTTTGCTCCTGCCTGCCTATGACATCAATGTGGGGATGCTGTATATCTGCATGCTGTCAATCTTTCCATCTTTAAAAGCAGTCAAAATACCAGTTTCCCTTCCTGCTGTACCGGAAATAAGGAAAAAAAGCAAGCCAGAACATCCAACCTTCCTGTGAAATGAAAGGCAAGGAGAGCAGATTAAAAAATAAAAATAAAAAAATCCTATCTAGAATTTACTGAGCGCATTGCCAGGATATTAGAAGAGACTAGACAGGAAAAAGTATAAGCCATTCCTGTTATAAGCAACAAATGTGACAGATCAGTGAGGAGCTAGAGTTCTAATCTGAGAATTTGCAATGTATGTAACCCTTTTCTGGATTTATCAGCAGTAATTTGGAAGCTCATCCTCTGTTCCTTAGAGCTGTAATTAAAGTGATATTGCTGATAAGACTGATAAGTAAAATGTCCATAAGGCAAAAACCATTTTGGTATGCTTTTCAACATAGGCTCTGCCGCAAATAGAGAATAGCAAAGAATAAAAACAAAGTACTTAAGCAGAAAATGTAATTCACCACAGCACAACAACCCACTTTATTTTCAGATCAAAGAAGGATGGATGGATGGATGGATAGATGGGTGAATGGATGGATATTTCTCACCCTGTTGCCTTCCTCACAGCGAGTCACCATGACAATAATTGTTGCCTTCTGTTCCCAGATCATTCTCCAGAAATCATCTGTGGTTTCATCCTTGGGGCCTAGCAAGAGATATTTTAAGGGATTTTTCCCAAGAGTGCAGTTGGACAGAAAAGCCCTTACCGTGTTGACATACTTAGCCATGTAGCCTGAAAAGCTAGCCAGCGATCATGCAAATAACAGCCACAGACTTTATTTTGTTATGACTGCTGTCATTAGCCTACAATCATATATATATATATATATAGTCCATAGCTGTGAAACGTAAAAACTGTTGGTGTGAAACAATCCATCATGGCAAATCTGCCTATGAAGCGTAATTTGTTCATCTTCACAAAAATGCCCTAAGCCAAAACTCATTGGCAACTTTTTGATATTAAATTTCAAAATGTCAGTCTTTCAAATTTTCTTTAAATTTATTAAGGCTATTGGACTACTTTCTAACAAAAAGTGGGTGAACAAAGAAAGGGAGTTCTTTTAAGTTTAAAAATTACCTTGTGCAGCAATGTATTTTCTTGGTTCTTTGAAACCCTATAAAAACATACAATGTTACTCAGCTTTTAAAAAGAAAGCATGGACAATTTGAAAAGATTTGCAACTTTAGAAATGAGTTCAATATGCAAAAGTCCAGTAATACCAAATACATTACAAAGATGGAAAGAACTCAGATGGAAATCATCAAAGGTGTTTGATATGTACAGACCACAGAATTTTTTCAGTAGTATCTATGACATTTTATGAACAGAAGTCACTCACATCAATATAACTTGCATTGATATAGTCTGATCCTGGGTCTCCTGGTATCTCTGAGAGTTCAACACGATTATGATCGTCTGTTTAAATCATTTAAAACAAAATAATTATATTGTCTCAAGGCATTGATGTAAGTGAAAACAAATATTAATAGAACATGAAGAAATTGTGACAAATACTCACATGGGAGAATATCAATGTAACGATTTTTGTTCTGATTATGGCTTTTTTTTGCCTCCTTTATTGAAAACTTAGTGAAAATTCTAGGAATACTCTGTAAAATATAGTGTTTCTTTTATTAGGTAAGCATATATATTTAAAATAGCTTCTACTTACAAACAAATGCATATGAAAGTAATTTGGTGCTAATAATAGTCTGGAAGATAACATTCTTTTTCATACCGTACTATTTCATATATTTCTTACATGTCATCTAAAATAAATATGAAATCCATTTTCCATTAATTATGGTTATTTATTATTTATATCCCCATGGCTATGTAGTAATACTCTGCAAAATGTGCCTCAAAAATGCTTTTGAATAAAAAGAATTTAGACTGTACATTTTATACTTTTGCTGAAAACCACCTTCAGAAAAAAAAAGTCATCTAAAAGAAAGGACTCAGTAACAAAATTAACTGAAGCCATATTTGACCTTATTTGACCTTAGATGAGAATTCGCTTCTAATTTTTAGATTTTATATATGTGCGTGTGTATACACACACACACAGAAATATATACATATATATAGTGAATGCATATACTTTAGACGTGCTCTTGAACAGAAGTCTTCTAAACACCTGGCTACAAGTCTGTGGTATATTTTGAGCCAATGACAAACCTGAAATTCATCCAAGAAAAGTCTTCCTTCATCTGCAATCTTCCTCTTGTATGTCTCCAACAACTGTTCTGAAGGTATTGGCTCTATGTTCAGAAGTTGCCTTTCATCATCTTTAACTGTAAAGATGTTGAATGTTTATCTTTATTGGCTTTTAAAACATAAATTACATTTCAGTAAATGTGTTCCTCAAATTGTCAGATGAGTTAACAGAAGGACAAGCCTATTTAATTGAACTAACCATGGTTTTTTTTCAGAAGATGCTGCCCCCCTGAGCCTTCTCTGTGAACAAACAGGCCATGGGAATAACAACTTCTTCAGCTCTGTTATGGAACTGGGGACATGCAAGAACAGGCCACATGCAGGGACTTTGCATCAACAGAACTTGTATACAAAGTGGCAACTGTCACATTTGGGTCACAGCAACAGACAGCCCAAACACACAATAGTTACATGGTTCTGCCCTGTGCTTCAAATCTGCTTGACTATTTATTGGCAGTGGCAAAATATATTACTGTACAAACAACCTACTAACATCTCTTGAAATATAAGAAATCTTGCCCACTTCTCCAGACTTTCTCCAACTTATTCTCTGAGTTGTAATAATCTGTAATATCATATTTAATGATAAAGCAATGATTGAACAAGTTGTAACATCCATAATTATATTATAAATCCATTTGTTCACTTTTAATTACCCTTTAAAAGAATTTTTTTTTTACAGTTATGTGTGACTAAGCAAACGGATAGGAATATCAACATGGTATTACTTCCCATTTAGTTAATTTTTGTGGGTTTGAATGCCATAAATGTTTTTTTCTTGAAGCTTTCCAGTATTGGCTGATTCTGTCTTTCTTCATAGACACTGAAATCCTGTACAAAAAGTTGCACATAATGCTAGGTTGCAGTCTTTTGGATTTGAAAAAAAAAATCAAAATTCTAAATTTTGAATTTAAAAAATTGAATTCAAAAGTTTGCAGTGATAAACTATTGGCTTATGTTTGAATTCTTGCTCTGAAGAAGGTGTACAGAAAGGGGAAATTCTGGTTGAAGTCATATGAGATTCTGGAGATACTCTCAGGGTTAAATATATCATGACCATTATCTGGGATAACAAAATTGTTTTCATGATAAGATAATAAATAAGAGTTTTCCAAATATTCTGATAAAATTTCAGTTCATTTTTATATAAATACCTATGAAACATATTTATGTAATGTATTTATTGATGTATTTTTTTCTCCAGATGAAGTTTACGCTGATATCTGTAATCTATGTATATTACCTAGAATGTAAACCATCCAAAAGTGGCTATAGGACATGTGACTAATACCTTATTTTCACTTGCTAGATATATAGATTAAAGATACTCACCTCTAACAAGGCTCACATCTTCAGAAGAATTGCTGTAAGAAGCAAAAGCATCTGTCAAAGCTTTGACTAGTAAGAAATGTATATGATAATGAGTTAAATGAATGCAGCTTCATATATGACCACAAAGACAGTTCAGTAATCATCAGACCACACTGCAAGCCCTTTGTGAAACAGAAGTGCTACAATTAGGACTTTGAGTCACTCAGCAGAGGTGGTTGGGATCCTTGTCTTCCTGCAAGAGCCAGGGAAGGCTTAGCACAAGTGAGGGAGAGAAACCAAGGACCCTCATGAAACAGCTTTACTAGCTGCATGATTTTGTCCCTATCACCTGCATCAAGCATGTCTTCAGTTTCTTGCTAATGATTGGGGTGCCTGCTCACACAGTCTTTGTTTCTCTTTCTAAACAAGTGACAGAAAATTTGCAGATACAGGAGGTATAATGAATTTAAGTTTAAAGAATAAATATCAAAGAACAAGCCAGACCCTCTAGAGCAGTATAAGCAAAAATTAATTTTGCTGCCCTCAACATAAAAGTTGGAGGCTTGAGCAAGACCAGCTCCCTGCCCTCTATGAGGGGAAGAGAAGGGAGGAGAAAAAGGGCCCTGAGGAAGGCGTCTAGAAGAGACAAGTTTGGCCTCTTCTGCTATTGCCAGAAGGCTGAGAGGTTTGTGAAGAAGTTGCCCTAACTCCTCTTTCTCTACTAGCAGTAAATGCCCCCTCCCACATTGCAACATCAGCCTCTACAGCAATAGCAGCAGTCAGCCTGGCTTTCCAAGTCTATGGAACAGTCAAGAAGGCAACAGCCATTTTTCTATCCCAATCCACTCTTTTGGGTAAAGGTCAAGTCACCTGGAGATGACTATAATAAACAAAGCATTTCTGAGACATTCTTTCAGGTGAATCAGCATTTGAAAACATTCCAAGAAAGTGTTTATTATTTTCATTATTTTAGCTTAAAACATGAAGGAAAAGTTTTCTAGATCCTTGTGACTATTTATTCACAAAAACAGTGAAAAAGCATTCTGTCCTAGCTCATCAGTTCTTCTGCACCCTGAATAAGAATATACCAAAGAGATTCTAACACTATTTCATTGTCTTTGCATTGCCAGACAAACCACCAAAAATGATTTTCTTTTATTTGTTAAAATGAAAAGATGCCTGTTCCAAATATTAATGAAATATTAAACTTGTAACATTTTGTGAAGCACTGTTGAAAAACAGAAAAAAAATTTGCACTTTTATAAAACAGGGAGAGAAACATGAAGCTTACCTGAGCTTTTTTTTGTGAAGATCATAGATTTTATACAGAACCAGAAGTAAAGCAATTGAGGTCACAATGATCAAAAATGCCAAGAATATAATCAGGGCCCTAGAATTGTCTAGTAACAGAAAAAGAATAAATATACTATGTCTTGAATAAATAATCAACAGCATAGGAATTTTACTTTTTTATCTGTATATATCCCAGAGCAAGGACTCGCTGAATTTTAATATTTTTGTGAAAAGAACTAACTTTTTAAACAACTTTTTAAGTGTTGTTTGTTTTTCAGAAGTCAATTTTTTGAAACTTCACAGCAAAAGAGGGAAATATATTTCTCCATTAAGAAAACTTTCAAATAATTTCTTCACTCCCACCTGTCAAAATGCTACGACTCACCCAATGGCCTGGCATTGGCATGTGTATCCCTGCTCTGTGCGACCTATGCACTCGCTGAGCGGAGCTATCAGCTGCTCCTGACACCCGAGGTTGCAGCCCTGCCTGGTAGCTGGGAGTGGGCACCTGCTCCTCAAGCTCAAAGGTGCTCTGCCACCAAGCGCAGTCTCCCCAGCTAGAGGAATGATTCATCCTGTAGTTATTTGCGTATTACAAGAAATAACATGTGATGTCTCATGTATTTGGGCAGAGAAAGATCTGTTTCTAAATTAATCCCATCTGTATTTCTTGATTTGCCTGTAATCTTTTTAACCCTTTTCTGTCAGCTCTTGTCAGTGCTACCAGGATATTTTGGTAGCAGGTACTCTTCAAATAAAGTCTTTTGCCCAATTTCTTTAATGCAGCTATTGTTTGGGATCGAGTTCAAAATAGGACTTCTTATTTGCAAGCATCCATGACAGCGTTCCCTTCTGTGGATCTTTCCCCTCCAGTCTACATCCGCACATTCACATGAAAGCAGTGCTTCCTCCTCCTCTGTTTCCCACCCCCAACCCAATCCTGCTGAAGAAAGACCAGCCAAAGGGAAGGGCTGCTGAGCATAGTTCACTAATTGGGTGGTTGCCTCTCCTGGGCATTGAATGGAAGATCCGTGAAAATAATTTCCATTGTGTTATCAGGTGATGACAGCTCGGACAATGAAGTTCTTTGTGCATCTCGTGAAAGGCTAAAGCCTCTCAGAGCTCCTTAACTGTGCACATCTTGAGCAGTCAGGAAGCAGCTGCCCTGTCTGGTAGAGAAGACACAACCAGGAAGGCCAGTGCACTGCCTGCTTCCTTGCACCTTGCCCTCCACCACAGAGGCCTGAGCACCTACCGCAGGGACCCCGAACGCCCAGCCCTGCTGCTGCTGGACATGACCAAGGCCCTGCATGCATCAATAGCGAGAACAGTGTTGCAGCGAATGGTGTGCTTTCTGTGCCTGAGTAGACTGAGGTGATGTGCTTTCTAAGCCATTAATATGACCTGGGCCTTTGGCTGTCAGTCAGACTCCACTGACAGACATGGAGGTAAAAAGCAGAATGTCTAAATAGTACTGTGGGCCTCTAAAGCTCCAAGAACCGCAGTGGAAAAAGCTTTCCAGGCTTATAACATTAGAGTTACTTTAGTTGAGTAATTACTTAAAGTTCTGTCTGCCAAAATTAAGCCTTCTGCAGTGTCGCAGCCTACTCTATCCACGTCTACAATATTCTGACCTTCTCATACTGTTTGTTATTGGACACACAAACTCTGCAGGAGCTGAGACTCCTTGAGAAGTCACAGATATTCAGCTCCTGGAACACAGGATCTGAACACAGGAAAAAATTTCTAAAATGAATAACTTAAGTTAAAAGAATGAATTTCTAGTCACTTTAGAATGTTTTCTGAAGAAGCCAAAGTGACTTGTGAATATGATCTGTTACATTAATCCTAATCAAGGATACTATGTTTCCAAATGCAGATTAACTATTAACTATAAAAATGGAGGATTTTTAATTCAGAACAATTATAATAGAGTTTGAAATTTACACTATTACTCTATACTATATTATGGATACTGAAAAAAGTCTAAAAGTAAAAATGCTGCATGTGTTTACTTACATCTGGTTTTTATGTGGCCACCTGTAGTTTCTCCTTCATGATCTCCATTATCCACAAAGATCTGTATGCAGCGGGTAGGAACAATAGAGATGTTAAGATATAACAAGTAATAATGTCTACATAAAATAAAAAAACAAGTTGGGTATTCAAAATAGATCTGTCTATTTTCAATGAATTAACCTGACTGACAGCAGGATCTGCTGTCAATCTTTGTATAGCCATTTACAGTGTAGCTCAGATTTCCTCCTAAGTTATAGCAAGATCTAGGTCCTAAAAATATGTAGATGACTAAATAAAAATGTTAGTGAAATAGGAGACACACTTTACAGCATATCATCTCAAATCTGAAAAAATGTGATATGTAGTAAAAAAAATCATTATTTTATTTGCTTAATCAGTAAATATACAAACATTTAATTGAATCAGGTAGTTTTAATACAAGTCCCTATACTGGAAGTTATATATAAAAAGTTAAATTATAAAAGCAAAATAGATTTGTGAAATAAGCTGCTTTACTCCAACATTAACTTTTAAGATACTTTAACTGCCATTAAAATACTAAATTTATTTTGGTCAGTTTATATTTTATAATATATTTTCCATTAATCCATTCTTTTTAATTTCTTTAACAGAAAATTCTATTACATCTAATAGGCAGCTTGAAGCTTGCACCTAAAATACGTTACATCTTTCTGTCAAAGAAAAATTAATCCTAGGATTAATTTTGACTTAAAGATTTAGTAATGAACAGTAGAGAGTACTAGCAGTATTGAATAATATTGATTTAAAAGGTATTATCGTCCTGCAGCAAATCATCCGATAAGGAAGGACAAAGGTTTCCAGTGCTGTCACTGACTGCAGTCTATGAGTTCTTACTGTCTATCCAATTCCTTAGGCAAAATCTTTCCTAATAACTCAGAGAATTCAGTCTCAGCTTCCCCTCACTGCTCTGAAAGGCTGGTGTGTTCCGGGTGCTGATGCTTTCTGAATTATGCAGCTGGAAAGAAAGCCATCTGCTGAGTGGTGAAAAAGTGGCAATATCTGCAGCAGCAGCAGAGATGGCAGTGAAAAAAAGCAAGAAGCTTCTCAAACAGTGAAAGCCAGAAACTGATTGCTGTGTTTGGGGTCAAAACCTCATTAAATCAAAAACTGTCTTGGATCCTAGTAAAGGCAATAGGACTTCCTCTGGTTTCTCCGGTAAGAACTGGGCAAAATAAGTTGGCAGTGCAAGCCAGCCTTTGGAGCCAACCAGAAGTCTATTTCTTCTGTGAGGCAAAGTGGTGTGAGAAAAGGTCTTACAAAAGAGGTCTATACCATGGGGACAACATAAGCATCTTTTGCTCTTTCTGAAGTTTGATCTAGGTTTCCAAATATGTAGCCTTCTGAGCAGAATCTGTAGGAAGAATAGTGGCAAAAGTCTCAGAAGAAAAGGACATAGACTCCTAAAGCTCTCCGATACTGCATTTCCTCAGAAGGACAGAGAAAACAGGAAAAAGATTGTGGGAAATGAGTGAACGTGGTTCCTGAAAGGAGTCCTAAATGGAGTCAGATCCCACTAGTTACTTTCTTACCTAAACTCTTTTGAGAGGAACTATCAGGATACAAAAATATTCCAAATAATTAGCCACCCCAAGGGGATGACACAAGGCACTGGCTTTGCAAACAACAAAAGTTGAAAGAATGAAATGCCCAAACAAAGGGAAAATAGCAGGAGGCATTCAGGAAAGGAAAATTCGTAAACAAGGAGCTCAGAAGATGATATATTTTATATGGAAACAAAGACTGGCTTGGGAAAGGTTGATCTAAGGACATGACACACACACACAGAATCTGAACTGGTTTACACTCATCAGTCCCCAAGTAAGAAGCTACTTTACAACTCAGATACATAGATTAACTCCTTTGCCACCATATTTGCCTTTATTCTAAAAACAAGCATAATACACTTAAAAAATTAGAATATAGGAATATTTTATATATTTAACTTATTAAGCATACATACCTTGAATGAATAGTTTGTCAAATAAGAAAGATTTTCTTCTACAAAAAAACACTTCTTGTCATTCTTTTTTTTTTCAGTATTCCAAAGCAATACAAATATTGTTTTTTCACCATACACTTCTTGATTTCTGCATTTAATTTGGACTGCATTATCAGCTGTCAGTGTTACGTGAAGGTCAGTCACTCGCTGTGGTGCTGTTCATAGAAGTGTTAATAGTTCTATTTTAATCATTTCAAGCCAAACATTTCAACAATTGCATGTGTTCATGTCTATTTTTCATCCTTTTTCTTAAGAGATTTCATAAAATTTCAATCCTAATTTAACAAGATGAATCAAATCAATTTCAAGTTAATCATAGGCTTATCTGAACTGTACTAGCTGTAAACTGGAATTGAAATGGTTGGGAATATCAGAGCTGTAGCAATGGTCAGGTTGCAAAGAGAAATACAGTAGCGACTGTATCTCTCAACTTTCTCATTTGAAGAACATGGGACAACAGACAAAATATGGGAACAGACAAAACCTTCTATGTAAGTGACTAGATGAGTTTCAAAATGGCTGTAAATGAAATTCCCTACCAAGGGAATATTTTGAAAAGTATCCTTTGGTTTCATATCCTTTTGCTTCAAGAGTTACATTGTCGTGCAACTGGCTCAAAACCAGAAAAACTTTTAACTAATTTTAAAGATAGGAAAGGTGAAGGAGAGCATTCCTTGTAGAGTTTGTTTGGAGAAAAAGAACGAATATTTTACAAAATGTAGTTTTTCCTAAATCAAAGGGCAAATGCTCTACTGATACCATTCTCTTATTCAGGAAATCACAGAAAATCTTGAGGTATCTGCTTGACCATGTTAGCAGCTGCTGTAACAGCTGAAGAATGTTTAATAAATACCATTGATTCACAAAGGCAAACAACTCATTATTTCTCAAAAAATAAGGGAACTGAGGTTAGTTTCTAGACCTATAAACTTATATTGTGGACCGTAAATTCTACCTGAGGAATTAAAACATGAATGAAGGCCCAGAAAACGTGGGACTCTGTGCAAACCTGGTATTTAAACTGTAAGGCTGTGTGGGAGACATTCACGCTAGGATTAGTAGTTTTCTCCACCTAAGTTAACAGGTTTGGATTTTTTTCCTTGTCCTCGAGAAAAGCCAAGTGAGGACAATCTGGGATGATATTTTATAGAAGACAAGCAATATTAAATTTGCTCAAACTAGATTATCAGAGAGAGAAAAATCACAAACATGCCCAAATTAGGGCTATCTAAAAACCCAAAGTGTTTTCCATTTTGGGATACAGTTAAATCTGTTTAAGGAGAGCTATAGGCACAGGACTTATGCAGATCAAATGGATAATATCATTTAATCTGTCAGCTTTCTTTCCTGAGAGGCTTCAGGTGATAAATCTGATCCATGTATTCTTTCAACTATAAACTAAAATTTATTAGTCCAATGACCCAGAGTAACAGGGAAATTCCAATGTTCTCATGGATAATCTATAAAATTGGATACAGAAGCTCTGTGCGTTCCAAAGAAGGAGAGGATTCAAATCCAAACAAACACTCTGCCAGCAGTCTCTTTCAGGGCCCTGTATTGCCCAAAGCTCTACACAAGTGAATTTAAGAGAGCAATCAGATTCTTAGTTATCCACTTTTGTATATTTTTCAGGAGCTCTAAACAATGACATTTTTAATTGTTCTTAATATTAACAACAACAAAAAATCACCACTTTAAAGTATCATAGCATCATTAGCACAAAAAGAATATTCTTTTCCCCCCCAAAATAATTTTTGGTCATTCAATGCAATTAAAGAAAATTTTAATCCAGGATCTCAGCAGGTATAACCCATTATAGTTTCTCTATAATTGAATCTTTATATTAGCTGAGCCTGGAGATTGTGGAGCCAGAGCCTAAATATGTACTGGAAGAAATGAGATAAAGAGAAACAATTTTTTTTTTTTTTCTCAAAGAAAGAATGAAAACAGTAAGAGGTTATATCTCTGAGGATTAAAAGAAAAAAGAAAAAAAAACAACAAAAAGGAAGGACTAATGTCTTAATAAGGCCTTATCCACATCATTTTGCATTATGCTGCAACATTTGTATTTATTTCAGCTCTTCTAATAGTATTATCAATAGAATATGTATGGTAAAGAATCAGGATCATGGGGGCAGCAGAAAGCTGAGCCCCCAAAATGTAGACAGACTGTTTCTGATGATGCAAGGATTGGCACCCGTTTGGGAGCTGCAACCTACTCTGATGTGGAGTCTCAGAAACTGACTGTATACATGTACATACATACTAATCAAAACATGGATACAGACATCAACACTGATGTATCCTGGGTATCCTGAGTTTAGCAACCAAGCAGCTATGTAATAGATGTATTTACATATCTTTGCATCATTCATGCCACAGAAAATAAGTATTTTTCACGTCCTTTTTGTCAAACTCTCCATTTTCTGTAACTTGAATGTTCTCTTTACAATAAAATGTAAATAATTTCAAAAATCTTATCAAGAACTGAGAATGAATAGGGAAAGTTTTTTAAAAAATCAAGTATAGAAAAAAAGAATACCAATATCAAATACATAATTAAAAACAGATTAAGATAAAATAGTTCAAAATGAAACACTAATGCTAAGAATGTTAGTAAAATTCTTTTAATGTTAATCAGTTCACTGTTTAAATTAATAGTAATAAAATATAAAAATATAATGAATTGAAATAAGGAAGTATATATTTCCTTTGTTAGGTCATTGCCTTGTTAGTAAAAGTTAGTAAACATGAGACTTACTTCCTGAAGCTGTCTTAAACATGCATTTTGCCTCATCTCCTTTGAGTTGTTCAGAACCACGTTTGCTCATTGTAAAGGCAGTGACTGATACAAAACCGTTAGCAAAAGCATGTAATTTATCACAGCTAAACACAGTCTCATTGGACTTTATTGTTTCTAGAAAAAATGAAAATATAGCATAAATTAAGATTTATGTTAGGAGTACAGGAGCTTTTACATTTTATCAGAGCTGTCTGAACCCAATGTCATGAGTACTTGTATTTTAATTACTCTGTATTGAGGATGCTTGGTTGGTTTGCCTCACTCATGAATGTTAAGTGAACACTTAGGAAGAGGAAGGAATATATTCCCCACTCAAACAGGCAGAGGGCTGAGTTTTGCGTTGCTTAGTCTTTACTTTCTCGGTAGTATGTTATTAAAAAAGAGTGTAATTAGAAACTAACATAAGGTATGTGTGTAAAGAGAGGCTAATATTTTCTTCTGTGTTCAGTTTGGGAAGGGGTTAGTAGTCAAATGCCAGAAGTCACCCTGCATGCTGTTAGCTACAGAAGGGTGAGTCTGTCCTGGTATGATGGGAGAGATCCAGCCTGCTTTTGGTGACTGCAAGCAGGACGGAAAGGAATTGCACAAGGAACAAATGAGTGAAGCTATGACCCTTGCAACTTTTTAGGGTGGCAGCCGGGGTTTTGGAGGCCCAGGGGACTGGGAAGCAATGGCCCTTTCCATGTTCCCTCCAGCTGTGACCTCCCCACAGCCGGGTACACTGCCCAGGTCTCCAGGCAAACCACATTTATCCAGTCACAGGAACTGGCCAGCAAACTGGAGCCCATTTGCGTAATGGTCAGTGCCAAGGTATGGAGAACCAGTGAGATTTCCTGCATGTGAGAAGTACAGGAGCATGACTGCCCGGGGCAGTCCAGATTTACAGAACATGTGAAAGGAGGAATGAATTAACTGGCTGCAGTGAGGACTAGCCTAAACCCGATGTACTTGCTGGAATCATGTATCAGACTCTTAGCTTTGAAAGCATAATTTTCTAGTCCTTGTTTTGAAGAAAAGCTCACAACTGGGAAACACAAACCCAGTATAACACATACAGTATAACACATGACTGTATGTGTTATAGATAGCCTAAAATAACTTACCTGAAAGGATAGAGCTTGTTTTGCAGAAGACAACCGCCTGGTTTACCTGCCTAAACATGCATATGCTACCCTCAGCACTTGGGCTTTCAGAAACCTTAGCATTACTCAGAAAGCAGCTCCCTATTTGCTGTTTGCCACTTCAAGAAATGTACAACTTGTACCGAGAAGAGGCAATCCCTGTTCTCACTCAGGGAGGAATAAGCAGATTCAGTGAACCCACTAAGCCTAATATGTTAAACTGGGATAGGTTAAAAAAGTAGTTAAGGGAAGATACTGTTAAAAGTGTCTTTATTAATTGTCTTTAAACCTGCCAGTGCTTTTTCCTCTAAAGAAATGATTCCACTTCCCCACAAACTTCTGATCTGTTAAAAGTTAAAACATACTTAAATGTGAATAAAACATCTCAGAGAATATATTAACTGGTATAGGAACATTTTCTGAGGTAGAAATGTAGAACTTATCAGGCAATTGATAATCTTGTCATGGCTTTTTCTTAATACAAGATACATAACACTGAAGGGTGGTGGAGTGATGTCCTGAAATGGTAAACTGAATGAGCCACGTGGCTGAACTGGAGCAACCTCAAGGAAAGAAACTTAAGAAAAGTTTTGTACAAATAAAGCACTTCAGTGTTTTTACTGCATAGTTTTAAGAGATTCCAACATGATTTGTCATTACATCATGCTCGGTGCTCTGTAAATATTAAAACATGTTATGAATTATTCTATACCAAAGAGGCATATACTTACTACAGTTGACACTGGTATTGCAGCACACAATATAGCCAGCTATATCACCATTTGATGCGTTCGTAGATGGTTTCTCCCACGTAAGTGATACATTTGTGGCATTAGAAGTGATTAGAAGTTTTTTTGGTTTTTCTGGAGCTGTTGAAAAAATGGTTGAATGAAAATGAAAAATATTTCTATATTTGATCACTTTTGATTAAATTAAAATTTCAATGCATGCTAATTCAAGATACCAACAACATGTAATATTTTGCATATCATCTACATTCAAAGAAATTATACATAAATATAAAACAAGTATATATATATATAAGTATCAAAGTGCAGTAATTTCATAAATTTAATCAATGTAAAATATAAGTGAATACAGCAATATCACATATTACTGAAATAGTCCAACATTTCCAGTTATAATATATTGTTTTGATTTCCTTGTAATTTTAACAAACTTTAAATGTAATGTCTGGCCTAAATTTTCTTTGCAGGCCACTTGATACAGGCTGATTTTTTTTTTTTTAATTCAGCAAAAATACCTAAGCTATGTCCAAGGACAAGGCTAAGGAAAAACACATCATTTTATCTTGAGCCATTCTTTGCAGCTATTCTATCACATCTGCCTTCAAAAGCAAGAATTTAACATTTGTTTGACCAGGCCTGCACACTTTTTTGTTGTTATTGAAACCTGCTTAAATTTGGTCACATTAAAAAAAAACAACCAACACTCTCATAGATTCAACACACTTTTGCAGCTAAAATCTTAAAATTGTCTGTTACTCAGCAAAACTATCTCGGCTCCTACTGCTGACCAGCCTGTCTGTGTACCATTTCCCCAGAAGGACAGAGTGACTGATCCCCGTGCTGTTCCTGGACATGTCCCTGCCCGCAGACTAATTCAGCCTGCTTCAGGCCCAGCCTTGGGCTCTGGACGTGGGAGGGGGAGCACAACCCTGCTGCATTCCCACTGACCCTCAGTCTGAGCCCAGAGTGGGGAGAGGAAGGAGACAGACTGGGAACCTGAGATTGGGATTGGAGAGAGAAAGGAAAGCTGTGACCATGGCCAAGGAAGATCCGTAAGGAAAGGAGAAAGGGCAGCAGGAGCTGGAGGACAACCCTAGCTAGCTAGCTGAGCAAAGGTCCTCCAAATGTATCGTCATCCCCCAGGAAACACATGCAGAGGGATTCATAATGGGTCTCTGCAGAAACGTGGAATACGGAACAAAAGTATACATTATACTTACGACGAAAATCTGTTTCTATGCTGAAGCTTCTGAGCATATACATCTCATTAGAAAGTTGCACTATACTATTGCACGTGTAGTTACGGTTGGGAGACAAATTTTTCAGACTTTCACATTTCCCTGAATGGTTTACTGAAATGGAATCTGTACCTACACACAAAAAAGGAAAGTTTTTATCAATATTTTTCTCAACTCCAAAAGTACATGGTACCATTTTAACTGGGATTTTCAAAAACACCAAGCATTAGCCTAATGCAATACTGTCCATTCAGCAGGCAGCCGGACCAACACTACATAACCTGAAAACATTTTAATAGTTGGCATTCAGAATCTCTTCCTTTCATCCTTGCTAGATAATAGAAGTAAAACTTAAGATTTACATCTAAAATAGGCAGGAGGAGAAGATCATGTTAAATCTATTCTTAGAGACCACTACAACTTAAATATCTTTTCTTCCTACACAGGTTTCCCGAGAGTGGAAATAAATGTCTGCAAATGAAAGGTGTGAAATGAAATAAATGTCTGTGATTTGTAGCAAATCAAATTCCAAGATAATCAAGAGACACACCTATGGTCAAACTTTTTGCTTTTCTTGAAAAGTCGATCTAGAGGCCATGAATAAGAATTTGAATTTCAAAGGTCACACAGATTTTTAGCATTTATTTGATTAACTCAGCTGAAAGTGATTAAATGTGAAGGTATTAAATCACTACCTGTTGATGATTAGGATCTTGTATTTTAATTTAATTTGCATAGATCTTTACTTTTCATCAGTAACACTTATATATTCCCAGGAATTACTGATTTAACATCTATCATGGAAGTCACTGGGAAAAATTAATAGTGCTGATTTGAATTTCCAAGAAAACAGTGTTTTCCCACAGAAATCAAAATGTTTCATGGGAGTCTGACAGAACTCTGCATGTGACACGGATTTCAACCTTCAGCTCCCTGAAATATGAAATCTCCAGCCCAGGATATTTATCATGCAGTTCTCCAGGACACACGAGGACCTCCAAACTCTGTGTCTTCTCTACCACCTCAAAAATCTCCAGCTGCCTAAAATATGTGAAGCTGGTGAACTCAGGGAATGAGCTCTCTGGGCTTCAACTTTACGCAGATCTTCTGTAGCACGTAAGAATGGTCTTGAATCTAGGGACCCTGGAAATGTTGAACAGTTCTTGTCTCAGATTGGCATAATCATTTAAATCTGACAGTCCTCATCAAAAGAAAATATGAAAACTGCTAAAAAACAAACAAACAAACCAACCAACCTTCAACTTTTAAAATACTTTAGAAGCATCTTATCAAACTTACAGTTAGAACGGTTGGGCCCAGGACAGTCAGGTGGGCTGTTCCAGCAGAACTCTGCAGATGTGCTTTTTATATCCGAAATATTGACAGAATACTTGCTTACATCTAAAAAGGATCAATATTATATGTCACTGTGACATTAGCTATATTTATTCTTTATCAGTTTTATTTTTTATATTTGTTCTGTAATATGAATACACAATTGACACAGAATAATATGCAAAGAATTTAACAAGAAACTGAAAGTAAAAAATACATGCATGAGATAAAGACAATGGCGCTATTCAGATCATAAATGAAACTTTCAACCCAACTAAGACAATCTTGAAGTGAGAATCTCTTTCAAATGCTGGCCGGTCTTGCTATTGCTAACCATGCTGCTTAAGGCTGATTTAGTTAAAGTTCACTTTTTTCCTTTACAATGAGAAAAATGTAATTTTTTTTAACACCCTACAATATTTCAAAAATCACTGACAGGCGCTTTAGATGCAACTTCAAAATGCAAAATATCTGGCAAACCAAGCACAAAAAAAGAAAACCTCCTATCTGATTCTCTAAAAAGACAAAACTAGACTAGGAAAAGCAGGTCAGAAACTGCTGAGTTCTAGTGTCTGAACATGAAGACAGAAGAGTAAGTTACAAGAAGCTTCTCCTTTTCTCTGTCTTCATCCCAACTAACTTTGGACTTAATTGCCTAATAGCCATAATCCATTGTAACTGACAGATAACATTAAGTATTTCCAAACACAATTTGGATCTTAGGAGAACTGAAGTCTTACTGCAGGTACTTATGGGAGGAACTTCAAGTGACTATACTCCTAAGAAAGCCCCCTCAAAGGGATTTCCAACATCAAATAATATCTGTAATCTGCCAAATTGCAGCAAGACTGGAATCACAACAGATTACTGACAAGGTACAACAAAACTTAACATAATAAAATCTGCATAACAAAAAAAAAAATCCTTCTATACCTACCAGGTGGGATAATAAGACTCACTGCCGGACAGTTTTCACGTTCAACGGTATAGTTGCGGCATCTCTGAAGCCTTATTCCAGAGCTGCTACAATTCATGACTGTTTTATTTCCAGCCTCCACAATAACACATCGTTTGCTTGCTTGGAGCTTGTTCAGCCTGACTTCAACAGAGTTATTCCCATCTGTCTCAGCAACTACTTCATAATGAATAGTAGGATCTGAAAAAAAGGAGAAAAAAGTAAACAATGATTTTAGAAGAATTTTTAAGAACTGTGTTTTATAGCACCTCCAACACCATTTGTGTTTTAAGAATCAGAAAATACAGCAGATTTGGCTGCCTTTTATTTTATTTTATTTTGCTAAAATCATCATTTATTTGAAAAAATAATTTAGTCAAAATTGAAAATTTCCTTAGGAAAATATTATTTTAAAGAATTCTCTAGTTAGGAGAATCAGAGAATTAAAAAATTAACATTCCAGAACTATATTTGTTTTAATTTATAACATCAATTTAAAATTAAATACTTCATTTTGACACATTGAATCATTCATTTGAACAAAAGTGTAAAATTCTCTCATTCAAAGCATTTCAGAGCTTTTCAAACCATCTAGTAAATAATGGCTGTAGTCTATTGCTGCAAATTAGAAAGGGGAGAGCTCTCTAATTTTGAAGAGAGGTAAACCAATGTCTAAACTTTGCATTTACATTACTTATGAATTACAGTTTGTAGCATTGGGGAAAAACTTAGAGAGGGCCTAGCTGAATAAAAGCAGATCTTGTCTGCAGTCCTGAGGCATTACTGATATCAAGAGCCTAGTACAGGGCAATTTAGCAGAGCTGTAAACGGAGATGAGAAGACCAGAAATGTTAATGACTTTAATAACTCTTCCTGAATTGGAAGACGGTTTATAAAATAATCTGAGGCGCTAACTAATTTTGTTTACTGATCAGTTTTCTCTAATGGAGTTTACCAATTTGAGTTTACTGATTTGGTCAGCTAGCAGGACTGAGAAAAATAAGGGGTTCAGTTCTTACCACAAGCTTCTTCAGTTGTCACTGTGGTAGCTGCTGTAAGAAAAGACAACAAAATTAATATCACTGGTATTTTTTTTTCATACAGCATGAGAGAAGGATGACTGATACTGTCCAAACACTTTTTCAGTCATTCGATACAAGTAATTGTATTTAGCAGTCCATTTGTATTTGAAAACATGGAAGAAAACACCACCTATACCCCCACTTTTAACCAGATACTCTCGAGATCATGTGCATTGCATTTCATCATTTTTCAATGATATTACTGACTACATATCATATTGGTTATTTATAACATTTCTTGAATGCTTCTGCATACAAAAGTACACAAGAATATTGCAAAACCACACATTTTCCTATAGGTGTGATAGGCTATCCAGTTTCCCACGGTACGTACACTGTGGAGTGGCTAACTGAATAGTTTCCGTTGTCACTAAAGAAACAAAACTGACCTGCTTCATGCACTGCTGCTCTTACCTCTGGAATCAAAGTTATGCAACAATACAGATCATTTTACAACTATTTTTTACACTGAAATATCCAACAGGAAATTAAGAACTGGTATTCAGGAAACCTGTACTGCAGCTTGAGCAAAGAACTTCATCCTGCAAACAGCTACTGAAAATATACTTAGGTCCAAATGTACCAAAAGAGACTGTAATCTGCTTTCCGCCCTGGAAGAAAGCCCTGGGTGTGCGTCAACACCCGGCTGGAGAGGCCGGGCCAAGCGGAGGCCAGCAGCGCTGCCTCCTGCCGGAGCGGAGCTGGGCCAGGCCGGGCAGCGAGGCAGCAGCAGCGGCCTCTCCGGGTGCCTGCGGCACAGGAGCCGCCAGGAGAGCCTCGGCTTGTCCGCGCTCTCCAAGAGGAGCTGCCGAGAGGCTGAAGGGCAGTTACAAAGACGACAGAGTCAAACTCCTGGCTCTGCTTTGTCCAGACACACCGACCTGCATCATTCCTCATAGCACAAGTGCCATAATAATGTGCACAAGCACTTGCAATGTTAGATACCAAGGTACTGTTAATGCTGAGCAAAACAACACGCAAGCAATCTGAAAACAAGGACAAGTGAGCAGAGCTGTGGATCTAATCATACTTTTTTTTTTTTTTTTTTTTTTTTGCTGCTTGGGCAAATTTTTATGAATATCCAAAGGACTCTTGGCAGAGTTTTTTGACAGATCTACTCTCCTACTGTGCCACTGCTTAGGAAATAACTTCTGTTTTTCACTTGCTTGACAAGTAGTGAATCTGGTGTCTTTTATGCTATTCATACACTATTAATAAGATTCCTAAAAACCCTTAAGTTCAATGCAGTTGTATAACTAATTTGTATGCCTGAAGTTTGCAAAGAAAAAAAAATTTTGAAACAACTTTAGTACCCTCATTCTAAAATATATTCTGTGCTTGCAGTATCATAATTGCTATAACTGTGTGCAAGTTTGTCACCTATGGTGTGATTGGGGATGATCCCAGTGTTTGCTGGCATGCTGGTTGGTGAGGTGGTGCTGTGCAAGGATGTTGGAGTGTAATCATCTGTAAGGAAATAAACAACACATCAGCAGTGAAGAGTAAAATTCATTATTTCATATGGCGATGTCATCAGAAACGTCTCACACCACAGTCCATCCTCCCCCTTTTTTCCTTCCAGGACTTTTGTAAGTTAGAGTGCTGAAAGCAAGATTATGCTAATGTATCCAATAAAACAGAAAACAAGTATTTAGATAGAAAGCAAACTTTTAGGAATTTAACATCTACTAATGAATTTTGTAAAATACTGGGACAGGTTTTTTTCTGACATTATTTAGGCATAATCCATGAGGGAGTCAACATAAAAATTTCCTTAATAAGTGGGAACTAGGAAAAACTAAAACATTTCACAACATTCTTGCGCGACGACACAGCTCTGAACGGTGCTCGCGCTCTCGCAGAAATCAGCACTCCGCTCGTGCGTGTCGGGCAGAGCAGATAGGTTGTTCCCCATCTTCCTTGCTATAGCTCCCTGCCTATCGCACTGCGTGGAAGCCGCTGCCTGCTTTCGCAACTCTGTTTTAGATCCATTCCTACAGTTCTTGTTTTGGCAACAGCCTCACTGGCAATTGCTGCCATAACGGCTACCAGACTTGGCCATCGGACACCAGATCCCGGCACAGTTCTGCTCCTGCCGTTACGCTGAATGGCAGGTACATTTGCCATTTGCTGAACTAGAAGCTAGGAGAGGCGACCCCGATGCTGAATTACGCAGCTTTCCCCTACGGTTCAGACGACAGCGGGTGAAGGAAGGCAGCGAACCTGGTGCCGTGTGCGGGCCGGCAGCGGCCGTGCGTGCAGAAAGGGTGGCGGTGCTGCCGGGGGGCTGGGAGCCGAACCCGCCGGCAGTGGGGTCGGAGCTCGCGCGAGTGCCAAGCTGCGGGCTGCCTGGAGGAGAGACACCTGCGGCAAGGAAGGACAGCAGTCTTGTTAACGCTTCCGAACAACGCCGGGCAGAAGGAGAAACTTTAATAGCTGAGATTTTAATAACCATTCCTGAACAGGTACATAATCATTGCCTGTGATGTCCCTTCAGAGATAAAAGAGCATAAAAAACTGCAGGTGTAATTAGTGACGAAGCTTCCTCAAGGTCACATATTCTCGGTAAGTAGGAAAGAGAAAGGAAAGAATTTGAAATCCGTTTCCTGCTCGCTGCCTAACCATCTCACACCACTCTCCAAACGAAGGCAAGATATGGACCAAACTTGACCAAAACTCTCCATTTGGTTACTGTTCTATAAAATTTCTTAGGAGGTCCAACAAGTGCCAGCTAAACATCTAGTAAACATAATCCTTTATGACACTGACTGCATCTCCTTCATTGATCTTTTCACTGATATTTTAAGATGTACCCAAATTCATGCTCCAAAAACAGACTCATTTTTTGATCATATTCTTCCTTCTTAAGACCGTGTATTCCATTTCACTAGGCAAAAGGAAAGGCATTACACACTCTGCAAGGTAACTGTGAGCACAATGTCTTTTCTTAATCATAAAACACAAAACAGGGAGAAACCATCAGAAAAACCATCAATGAAGTTCTGTAATGCAAATCAGAAGTTTCTTACCATTTGTAGTTGATGCTGGCTGATCCCCTTAAAAAGAGAGAGAGAGAGAGAGAGAGAGAGAAAGCGTAAATAAAACTGTAACAGGATTATAAGCAATCATACTCCAACTATGTAAAAAAAACATTTTTCTTCCTCGCATCAGATCATCGTTCCATGTGGAATTACATGTTCTAAAGTGATATTTAATGACATAAAGCAACAACCAGACCCCCAAAATATCAAGCATATAGTATGTGGACTGATGTTGTCCACATTAAGATCATTTTTCCTTGAGCAAGGAGTCCGCGATGTGGAGAAAGCTTCCCGATGGCTGCAGCAGATGCCCGATCAGCTGACGGGAGGAGAGCAGCAATGCTGCAACCCTGGTTTCACCATTACCTTTGGTGGTGCCTGCAGGTGAGAGTGAAGTGGAGTGTGCAGGTGGAGGTGACACAGGGGGAGGAGAGGTGGCAGTTGTCAGATTGTCATCTCCGGCTGCGCAGTGGGGAAAAGAGACCATCAGGTGAAGAGTGCATGTCAGTGAGAAGCTCAGTGCAAGCAGAAAGTGTGGCAGGTGCCCACTGGCCAGGGGAGTGGGTTTACATTGCTCTCCAGGACCTGCACAGGCTGTGCAACGCGTCTGCTTGGATTCATCACAAGAGCAGGGCTTGGCACCACCTCTGCAAAGCCACTGGGCACCAAATCCCCACCAATTTGTCTGGGATGTGTTTGTGGCTGTGAGGTTTGATCATCCTTGAACAAAACACACAGCCCTCAGCTGCCTGAAAACTACAGCTGAAGTGGGGGAATTAGCGTGCAGTTTGCAATCAGCATGCCCGATTGGGATGTTTGCTTCACGTTGTTGATCCAGGAAGGACCTGCTTCCCACAGACCATCTGGCAGTGCTGTGGTGCATGAGGAGCCCTGCATGGACCACAGCAGAGTGCCACCAGGGCAGCTCCATGTTAACCCTGGCCTGGGAGCTCAGGGAAGAGGGGTGTTCGCGAGGAAAACATGAATTTATAACAGCACCATCCACAGCCTGAATTCTAATTATTTACCTTTCAAAAGGGGCTTTGAATTCCCACCTTTGATTTAATTAAAATAAGAAAACTCAGTATGTCCTCATCCCATTAACAAATTTTAATGCAATAAGATTGGCCTCAGACAACATGTATCACTAAAGCAATAAATATATAAATATTAAAGCAATAGCTTTAACAGTGGTGGAGTTAATCAATGGATGACAGCAGCGGATGCCAGCTCAGCTGATGCAGGAGGAGAGCAGCAATGCTGCAACCCTGGTTTCACCGTTACCTTTGGTGGTGCCTGCAGGTGAGAGTGGAGTGGAGTGTGCAGGTAGAGGTGACACAGGGGGAGGAGAGGTGGCAGTTGTCAGATTGTCATCTCCGGCTGCACAGTGGGGAAAAGAGACCATCAGGTGAACAACACATCAAGGTTAAGAAGCTCATCTCCAATCAAAAAAGGCCAGTTGTTTGCATGGCTTTCCCTGAACCATGTTTCTCGGACCAGATTTGGTAGGAGATATGTAACTGCTGTTTTCATGCGTATCAATATATTTTGCAACAGCATCAACTAATAACTTCAAAATCTTTCATGTTAAAACACAGTAATGCACACAAGTACAAGCAATATAAACTCATACAGACTGACTTCTTGCTGAATGAAGAATGACTTTATTGCTAAGAAGAGACACCAACACTAATCCCATTGTCAAGAAAAATCCTACCTGTCTATAATCCTCACTATAGAAGAGGAAGAGATCCAAAAATCAGTGTTTGTGAAAGCCCTTTACTTTTGCCTAATAGTCATTTCTAAATCCCAGGAACATCTAGGATTTTCTGGACCATCCTGGCAATATTTTAGAATGCCTCCAAGTATCTCTAATTCCAGGGTGAGCGCTCATAAATAACTTTCTGATTTCAGCTGGGAGCTATGGTCTTTTTGCACCCATAAATATAAACCTCACTTTTAGCACTCTGCTTTGAAACCTAGACCAAATATGTTTTGCATTTTTGTAATGTAAAATTTCTGTTGTGAGAAAGGAAGACAAAAAAAAATGGCAGTGGCTGGAACCAGGGGAATAAGGGCACTTCGAACAGTGCTGAGAAAATGCCAGTAGTGGTATAACATTGTGCACATTCTGCAGGTATTGTTGTCTCGCCATCAAAACTGAAAATTGTTCTTGTCACTACACATTTTACGCATTTGGTGGACTAGAAGCTTCCACTTTGAAATAAGAATCCTGAAAGCCATCGTGAAAGCACACTAGCTTCCTTGAGACACCTCTAACACAGCATGCCATACTTGCGATCAAGAGCAAACGTCCATTTGTTCACATGTTCCTTACTGTAACTGTCCGCAAACTTCATCCACCCACTTGGCTTTTCCTTTCTTCCCCTCCTTCTACTAGCTCTTCTCCACTTTTCCACTCTATTTCTTTCCTGAGTTTTGTGTGTGTCTGTGTGTGTGCTTGTTTTTTTCAGCTGGTACTTCACTGTTTATTATTTCTCGTTTACTTCATCTTCCCTACCTGGTACTTCATAAATGTTGTAACTCTACTCTTCTGAAGAGAGACTCCTTCAACTTTTAAAACAAAGCTCCAGACCTAAATGAAGAACTACAGCACTTACAAGGGATACACATTTGATTGCCCTGTTGACAAGCCAGGGTCAAAAGCTTGTGTCTCATCTCTGACACAGAAGCTCAACATCAGCAGATCTCCCGAGACTCCAAAGATTTTCTCCTTATTGACCTGACGAGCAGCAACACAAGTGTTGACTGCTCAGTAGCTACCATAGATTCTGCACCCCAGTCAAAAAAAACCCCCGCAACAGCCATAAAAATCCCACAACTAATGGCCACAAAGTTTAAATGACTTACCCTCTGGACACTGAGCAGCTCCTTCGTGCTCAGAACCATCACGAAACATCTATGCTCCATGATGTAAAAATTGACATAAACAGAAAGCAAAATGTTGATTCCAGTGAACAGTAAAATTCTTTGTGGCCAATATATTATTCAAGATCTCTTTCTATTAATTCCAATTTGAAGCCAGTAGTCTGATATCTTAATGAAAAAGTATCAATCAAAGTAAAAGGAAGCTCAGCAAAAAATACCAATGCAGAGCTAGCTGCTTCATTTTTCTGGTCCAGACAGCCATGATATGGGCTGGCCTATAGTTTTGCTGAAACCATATGAAACAGTCAATATGAAATTACTGTTAATTGTACGAATATGATCTGTAAGAAATATAGCAGACTGACAACAAACTGTGAACAGTAAAGGCTTATAAGCAGAACTGCTTATATTAGCAGTTCTCTAGTGTCTTCATTCAGGCATCTACATACATCTCCACTGAAACACAGGACCACATACACTTTTCAGGGCTACAGGTCAGCAGATGAAACTTGCTAGCCTGAAAGATGAATTATAGATAAGAATCAAAAATATAGATGATCTTTTGAACTATCCAGGTATCTTCAGCATCTGAAATCTCAGATAAGGACTGGAACCTTTGTTAATAGCAATTGTATAATCTAATTAAAACATTAAATGAAGCCTGAGAACCTTGTAGGAGCTAACATGAATTTTCATATTTGCCACAAACAATTAACTATCAATGTATCTTCATACTTTTTAAATTCAGCATTTGAAAGATGACAGTTGGTCACTCTAAGTTCCATTTATTATTTCTCTTTCTTCAACTGGCTTACCTAAACTTCATTAATTATTCCCCCTTCTTTCCAAATCTTATTTTAGTTCAGTACATTAAGCATACATTAGCCTCAAGCCCCAAATTAACTTTATATGAGCATCTATACAGATTAACTTTCACTTAAATGACTGTTTCCAAGAATAGAACAAAAGATGTTTCAGAAAAAGTCTTAAATAAAACTGTTCAGAGGTTAGTGAAATATTTAGAAATCATTTTCTAGCTATTTTCTAGCTATCTAATGCAAACATGATGGAGACAAAAATATATACTTCAAGATTGCCTCCTGCAAGAAAAGTGAGGTAATATGAGCAAAATAAGAGAGAAATCAGTGTTGTAATTCTGGCTGTCTCACTGATTTCCTTAAGATCCCCGAGAAAGTCATTTTCCCATCCTCTCCCTTGTAATGTTAGAAATAACGATACTAGTTTAAATATAGTGTGAGATTTATTGTTTGCTTATGATGACAGATGATAAATATTACACACAATCACAGAATTGTTGAGGTTGGGAGGGATGTTTGGAGATCAGCTAATCCAACCCTTCTGCTCAGAGCAGATTACTCTTTAAAGCAGTTTGGGGGGGGGGGAACGGTACAGTCCTAGATCCCCCTTTATTTCCTCCAAAGTAGCCCTGGCATTTTAACAGACTTTCATGGCAGTTTTGTATCATTCTAAGCATTTTGTATGTCTCTTGTTCTTACATGATTTTATTTTATTACAGAATTTATTATAGCAATAGAATAAGATGCAGTTAATAAGAATTCAGTAGGTGGCACCAGAACACTAAAAAGAATATCCTCTCAGACAGCAAAGCAGATATATTTCCCCTTATCTTATTGAGAAATACTAGATAAACGGAAGAAAGAAAAAGGAAGATACCATCTCTGCCAGACTATACATCAGGCTGTGTTACTCCAATGGCAGGAGGCATGTAGTTACAATGAATTTACTTTTCCCAAAATATCCCACTAGTATCATATACCTCTGAGTAATTACAAAGTTAACCTCAAAGTTACAACTCTCTGATCATGCTTATATTCTAAAACATATGGCTGGAAACTTGAAGGCTGGAACCTAAGAATACCTTCAAAGTTCAGCAAGAATATCCAACCCAAAACAACATGCTGTGAGGTACGACAGCCTGATGATTGCCAAACTAAGCAAGTTGGTCTGGGTTTAAACAGGAATTATCCCAAACCTTTGCTCAAATCTTAAACTGTATCCAGCCATAAACCATTTTTAAGATAATATAAATAAGATAGGTTCAGATAATTCAAGTGGAAGAATTAAAGTATATAAAAAGTTTCTACTGCCAAAGGTGTATGTAAGCTTCCTTTCCCCTTCCCTTGATTTGGCCAGCGGCTAGCTCCTGCTGACTTGCCTGAAAGACTTACGTCTTATCGATAATGAATGTTTAGGCAGTTCTGGCCTTATTCCGGTACCCTGCAAAAAGACACTTACAGTGCATCCAGCCACCAGATGGGAAGCTTGGCTAATTGCTTTAGTTCCCTTTAGTGTCTGGCTACCAGTTGGCAGACACAGTGCAGCTGCTGCCTGAAAGAAAAGGTTTCAGATGGGAAGGCAAGCTCTCAAAGCAATACGCCTAGAACAGATGAGCTGACCATCCTTTCTCTTGAAAGCTCCAAGACATGCAAGCCCTAAGAGTGAAATATGGGACTACCATACTTTGAAGAAACCTTTAACTGCTAAACATGAAGAGTAAGTGGAAGAACTGTGAAGAAATCGGGCAGAAAAAAGCCAAGTGTTTCAAATTCCAAGAACAGCAGACTCTGTCGATCACACTCAGAAGTAGAGAAGCAGCTATACCGCCCTGCAGTCATGGCTCTGCACCCACTACAGCGGACGCTCATCACACGCTTGTAGGAACAGTACACTTGCTGTCCGCTCAGGAAAGGCAGAATGAAGAGAAAATAAGTAAAAAATCTTTCCAAATGGCAGGACCAAGGAACTCAACAGAAAACAACTCAGACCTGGGATATTTTGAAAGATGCTATGTTTCAAGTAAGTCCAGGGTTTGATCTCCTTGAGCAAAAGGAAGCACCAGCATGTGCTTCCTGCGCTAGAGTGTTATTAGAGGAAACTCCAACCGATAAGACAAAGAGACTTGAGAATCTGCAATAAGAGCCTGAAAACATCATCATGTTTATACAGGCAAAAAGACATTATTAAGATGACAGTGAACATGCCCTGGCTCCATTCTGCTTCTTAATTTGCACAGTGGGTAAAATGGACCCTGCTTTATAGTTATTGCTGCTCCGAGAAGAGGACTGTGCTTGCACGCAGGTAGCTGAGGCTGTCCCATCTGAACCCAGGATTGCTGCAATGAAACAGTATTGCAACTCTTGATGCACACAGCACAGGGAAATGAGGACATAAAGGTCCCTTTCTGCTAATAGCGCGTTTGGCTTTTTTTCTGCTGTGGTACCACAGCAATTGGCTCTTCACACCCAGCTGTACTCCGTGTGTCTTCGCAAAACCCAGGGAGAGGGCAGAGGAAGTAATCCTTCCTCTCAGCCTAGTGTATGCAATAGTACTGGCAGCTGGCTTTTTCTAACAGGAAAAATGCTTAGCGACTCTGCAGAGCTGCAAACTTGCTGCCCTTTTCCCCGGACCTCTCCACCTTTTAGCATGTTGGACAGAAGACAGCATCCCCCACTGAGCTGAACTTCACATTAAGCAGCAAGGGTAGGTCCAAATTCTGTCCTCCCTCTTTTTACTGCTTCGGCAGGGTCAGAGCTCTTCACATCTGCACAGAAAGCAACAGGATGTGGTCTGCTTGCTCAGATGGAGTAAAGCTCTTTGAGGGGGTCTTCTAGCAAACAGTGCAGACATTAGTCAGCTCCACTGCAAGCCAATTCTAAATTGCAACTCAAAAAAAGAGCAGTTCCTGGTGGGAGGTGAAGGGTGAGTAAGGCAAGGAGCCTTACAAAATGCTGCCAGCCACCCTTCTTTGATTTATTTTTAAACTTCAAGTGGGATAGGATGTAATTCACACCTACTTTAAGGCTCCCTTGTACTGCCAGAACAGGGTAAAGGGACTTAAAGTAAATGAGCATCAGGGCCAGAGATGTTACTGCCTCTTTTTGCTGCAAACACAAAATAAAGGGATCCATTGCTACTTTACAAATAAGTCTGGGCAGACCTATGAATGGGCTTGCAAACACTTAAACATCTGAGTAACTCTGTACCACAGAGGGGCCCTCAAATTTTATAGGTAGGATCATGTGTGCTGAAGTGCTTTCATAACCAGACTGCAGAATTACACTTTATTCTTTATCATTAACTGCTTTGGGGAAAAAAATGCTGGTTTTTTGAAAATTGTTTAAAAGAGGCCATATAAAGTTCACAGAAAAAAATATGTGAAATTTTGCATGCTCAGGATCAAAAAAATATTACTCATTTGAGTTTAACACGTAGAAGCTTCTCAGGTAATTGGGACATTTCAGATGGTCCTAAAAAAATCATAAAGCTTTGGAAGACTCATACAAGCAACTACTTTAAGAAACTGTGCAAGTATATTTTGAGAGATTATTCCATTTTCTCTAAATATTCCTGCATAATTTATTCAGCATATGAAAGACTTTTTAAGATTTGGGCTATGCTATCAATGTTATTGAACAGGAAAGGAAAAACTCAACTTGTCACTTTATAATTTTTAAGTGATTTGTTCTTTAAAGGCATAACCATGAAAGCAATTCAAAATAATTCATAACCTTAACTGGTAAAAATCTTCATAGCTCTACAGCAATCATAGGAGTGCTATAAATTTATATTAGCTGAGAATTAGAACCAAATAAATATTAGAATTTCTATCTCACAAGAAATTCTATCAGTGCAACATTTGTTTACACCAGAAATTTGTGAGAAAAAGTTGAAATTGAAAATTTTATTGTAACAGATATTCTAAAATATTTTGATTAAGAAATGTCAAATATTTCATTTTGGCATCAGGATGTAAACAATTCATTCTGACTCTCCAAAATAATAATTAAAGTAGTTTCAGTTTGAATTTGTCAAAATGCTTCCTTTTATGCCAGCTTGTCAATAAATTAGCTCCCCCCCTCCTCCAAAGTGGCTCATTAACACACTGCAATCAAAGCTAAAGGGCCTGACCCTGCCATTCTTTTCTACTCTCTATTTTCGGTTAAAGTAGTAAAAGATATACCTTATATACAAGTAAAAGATAATATCTGAAGATGCAAAGGCTATGTAGTTCCCAAGATACCCACCAGGACTCACACCTGAACTGCATTATGGAAGACATAGTTTTCCTGCAAACTACATTTTAGGAAAAAGTGCAGACCTACATTACAAATAAATATGATAGAATTAGTATTAATTTTTAATGAAAATTGACTTTCAAAATTAATGTTTATTCTTTGTTGCCAACATCTTTGACCCCCTTCTTGCTGTCCAGCTTCCAAGACAAGAGCTGTAACTCTCTCTCTCTCTCTCAATTTCAGAATCAACTAGAAGTGCTAAACCGCAGCTACAGTGCTGGAGATGGTGATAAATTCAAACTGACCAGAAATCAAGTGCCAGGGCAAGAGTCAGAAGAGAGAGATGGAATTAAGGAGAAATTATAGCTGGCACATCCAAAGAGAAACACTGTGTTGCAGGTTCAGGAGAGGGGTGAAATACAAACATCCGTATTTGTTTGTCAACATTCATCGACTGATCTAAATTAATACTAAGACTAACTACTGTACACTACCATACAAAGCCTGTCTTAAGGAAAGAAGAAGAAAAGCATAACAAAAATGCTGAAATAAGATTTTGCTCAACTAACCTGAAATTAAATGACATGTTTGTGACCCTTTCAAAAAGGAAGGCTCTGATTCTGGTTAAAAATATAAATTTAAAGAGTTTAGTTTTCATAGAGAAAAATAAAAATAATAAAAATACGTAGAAAAAAACACAAAAAAAAATCCTCAAGAAACATTAATTTTATGGAAACAATGTTTGTTACTAATGATATCTAGACCTTCTCAAAACCATAAACTTGGAGTAGTAGGTGAACTAAAGGCAGTAATTCAAATATGTTTTTCCCTGTATACAGTTCTTATAGACTTAAAATGAATATTCAAGAATCTCCTGTATTTATCAGGCAGAAGAAAAGTGTTTCTGCCATTTGGACTGCACTTTAAATGACATCCTCAGTCTTCATAGGAATCCTTCAACTACAGTAACCCACTTGTACAACTGCAGCTAACGTCGGTCTAGCTGCTCCTCTGTGGTTTCTCTCATGCTGTTTACTTCTGTTTTTCTTCTACAGAGCCCCACTCAAGAGGAAGAGGGTGCAGCATGCTGTGGTTTAGAGCTTAAGCGCTTCCAAATGGTGAAACTGAGTTACCATAGCACCCGCATGCTCAAGCAATCAGACCTATCTCAGTGCTAAACCGCAACTTCTCTAGTGCAGCCGAGAAGTTTCCCTATTCAACTCCTTTTCACCAAATTTGCATTTGCAATTATTTTTAGTTATACAGGTCCATTAATATGATACAGTGGGGGATGGCAATCTTTGGGAATACAGGTTTGCTTTGCAGGGAGTATTTGTCTCGATGTGAATTATGTCTGCAAGAGGGAAGAATATCAAATCCTGATGTAACAGCTACCTCAACTGCGAGATGTTAGCTACTATCCACAGTCATTAAAAACACCTGTATGTGAGGAATGAAAGTAGCTGCCTACTCAGACTACGCACTTGCAGCTCTTCATGTGAAGCTCTTACAGTGTTATTTATTGATGCTGTGATATTTGCTTGGCAATTTTGTGTTACACGCAAAAGAAAAACTGTGTCAATGTTTGCTTTGCCTTCTGCATGTTTTCAGTATTTGTGCATGTGCAAGGCTAAGAGCCAGTCTTAAGCTGATACTCTGTTAAATATATCCTTTGTAAAGTCTCAGTACCTAATTTTAGTTACAACTCTTCCAGCCCATATCTTCCTCTCCTGGATCTGCCATGAGCAGAGAGCAGCTCTGAAAGGACCCAGTGCGCATTGCTTGTGGCACGCACACGAAAGAAAGAACAGGCAACTATTACATTTTCCTCTCCGTTCCTGCGCCCGTGTTTTTGTAATTGCCACCTTTATGAGCTCTGGGGAGCTGTTGAGCATAGCCAAAGCCAGCTCAATCTTTAAGAGTTTTGACAGGAAAAAGAGGCTGCAACCAAAGCTGAACTTACTATCGGTCATGGGCAGAGATGGGAGCTAACTGCTTTACCTAAGACTGTCTCATTGGACCGTGGCTTATTTAAATGTCAGACTAACTTCTCTACCTACCCTGAGCCCCTTCATAATACAAGTGTTATCTCGTATTGTAAATCAGTTTCTGATGGCAAATTACTTTTTACTTATTATTACTTATATTTATTATTATTATTATTACAAAATTACTTATTTTACCAGAAATAGAAAATGGGTTCTCTGCTCTGGAGAATAGAAATAAGCTGGAAACATTTTGCTAAACTTTAACCAGCTCAGATACCAAACCATAAACAGTTTAATGCTATAAGAACTGCAATATTTTAGCCACTGGTAATACAATCTAAAGCCAGTTAAAATCAGAAGCACCTTCTGTTTGTTGCAGCTCTGTTAGCGGGAAGTCCTTGGCTCAACAGCTCCGCACCTGGGAAACAGTATTTAGGTGAGGACTGTAATCAGTAATCTTCAAAAAGTTGCAGCCAGCAATTTTTAAAAATAAATGAAAATTACTTTCAAGAAATGACACCTGTCTATGAACTCTTCCTTTTTGTAATAATAGTGTTCTCTGCTCAGTTACTATAGGAAAGACCCAAGCAAAAATAAGGGAGCTGTGTAACTGGCCCAGGGGGCTGAGGGAGGATTGCTGTTGACAAGGAGATAAATAGTTGATTTTCAGGTGCTCTGAACATTTATGTCTCCAACCAACACCACCTGGATTTGCAAACACTCAGCTTTCCTACAAAAAAAGGATCAAAGCACAATCAAAAATGGAAAGAAAACACAGGCTGTGAAGAGAGACAATAGCATTTCCTTTAATCTTTTTTTTTCTTTTTCTTTTTTTTTTTTTTTTGTAGGAACCTTAGATGCCTGTTGTAACCAGAGCCAGTAAAGAATTTTAGACGGAAGTGTAACTTTGAAGGTGAGGTTGTTCCCTTCTAGTTTAATTTCATTTATACCATGGAAATAACAACATGCCTCAAACCTGGTCACAAATGTTTGGTGCTATGTTCTATGGAAACATGCTGTATAAGACAATTTCTGCCTGGAAAGGTTTCATTTAGACAAGACAAAGAAAAGGAAAGGAACATTTCCAGTGTTACAAAGGGAATATTAAGATAGCAAACAAACAAACAAAAAATTAACTTGAGACAAGTGTTCCCAAGTTCCCAGAAAAATTCTATGCTGCCCACAGCATTCCCAAATGACAGCTAAATGCTGGGTAAATCCACGAATCCATCTTTTGACTATCACAAATGGTTAGCCCATAGAATAAATCACTTTTTCCTCATTTTTATCCATTTCAGAATTTTTTTTTAATGAAAAAAGACATTTTCTAAAAGATAGATATACTAATTCTTGATTCCTGGATTTTATACAATTGCTACAGCTATAAGTTGTTCCGTGTGCTTTTAATGAAGCCCGCACATAGTGCGTATAGCTATACTAATGTTCAGTTAAAATATTCAATTTTCATTTTGAAGCTCTGCCTTGAAACGGAATTATTAGACTACTTGGAAAAGCAAGCGATATGCTTACAGATCACATTTAAACATAAAGGTGGCACAGGATTACCAGGGCTTGGCCTCGGCCCGGAGCCGAGCACGCTGCAAGCGGGGGCGAACAGGGCGGTGCAAAGCGAGCCCAGTGCAGCGGGCCGCGGCGTGGGCTGCAGGGCAGCCGCCGCTGCCGGGAAGGGGCACCGCAGCGTCGCCGGGCCGGCGCTGCCACGGCCCTCGGCCGCGAGAGGCAGGACGTTGCACCGGCACCCCACGCCGCGGGGAGCAGGAGCGCGGCCCGCTCGGCCGGGCCGTCGCACCGGTGCGCTAACTGGGGCAGGTCTCAGCCGGGCGCCTGCGCGTGTGCGACGCCGGCCCCGCCACGGCTGCTCCCTCGCCTGATCTACATAACCGAGCGCAGCAGCAGCAGCACGTTGCTTGCGTGTGTCACCCCCACAGCCCATGACCGCAGGACGACTTGTAAATCTGGGAATAAATAATGGGTGAAATACAGCAGAATGGCACAATCTGTTTTCTATTCCAAGTCTTTCCTAAGGACCTCGGCGAAGACGCATGAGCACGCCTGGACCAGGGCGAGGGTCTCACTCTGTCTGCTCACAGGGATGACAGGACTGTTCAACACGATCCTCTGGCGACTGCGGAGTTCAGGCGTAAAGAAAACTGCCCAAATACAGCTATCTTATTTTGTGGCAGAGCGACCAGCACACGCCGCTGCTCGGTACCGCCACCGCCACGCGCCTCGGCCCGCCGCAGCCCCCGTCTCTGCCCCATCCTTAACGACAACAGGGGGGTCTGAATCGCAATTACGATGCCATTACAGCAAGCCCTCTGCAAGCACTTTGTTTGCCAGCGAGCTGTCACTGGCGTTTCTGTGGCTTCTTGCTCCAGGCTTAGCAGGACCCTCAGTGGCCCAAGCCCCATCCCGCATCTCTAAGGAACGACGCTCCAAGCTGTGCGGCTAGTCTCAGGCATCTTCCATGACCCAGATTTCTTCCAGCATTAAGAAAAGATCCTAACCAGCACCGGCTGATAGACATCTAGCTGCTGTTTGTTAAAGGGCAGAGGGGAAAAGGGATAAAGAAAACGGAGGGGGAAAAAATTCCAGCCACCTCAGAGGAGAGCCTTTGCCTCACGCCAGCGCTGCCCGCGAGGCGCCCTCCTCGCCCTGCCCGGGCTGCCAGCTGCAGGCAGCTGGCTCGCCGCGCCGGCAGCAAGAGTGATTTTACTTTGTTGCTCTCCTCGCTTTTTTTTCCTCAAGACTTTCAGGCCGTATGTGACTTGTAAAGTCAACTGAGCACTAGTCAGTAAATACACTACCGAATAGTACTTTTTCCATTCGTAAAATATTCTGACAAATAGTATCCATTGATCAACAGCTGAATCAACCGAATACTTTTTAAGACGAAATTTTAAACACAGTAAAATATATACATAAAATGTTGATAGCAAGCATCATACAAGGGTCAGGTTCTACCACCATTACTCATGCAAAAAGTCATTTGAGAAGAAAAATATTCACTGAAGCATATCGATATCTTTTAGATAATTTGACGGTTAAAAATATATTTATACATATTCCCTATATATATTCCCCATATAAAATGACATGGAATTTTTTTTTTAGTGGAAAGCAGAAAATAACAGCTTATAAATTCATCAAAATTTCCTATACTTGATATTTCTGACCTGAAATCCATCTGAAATCAGATACAAGGAAAAAAGTTGGGACTGCGACTGAGTCAACCAGGGACTACATCAACCTTGTTTCAGTTCCGCATTTTACTAGCAAGTGTGTGAGCAGTTGAACTATCCCTCGGCCTCTGGGCTGCTCTGTAATGTCATCTGCAAAGAGGAGCTAATAGCACTACCCTGCTAAACTGGCATATTGTGATCAGAAATTTATTAAAAATCAAGAAGTTCACAGATAACAGAGCTGATGCTGCTATTAAAAAACTAAACGGTCACATCTGTCAGATGTCCCTACAAACAGGGACTGTCACAGGACTGCAAAGAGAGAAACACCTTCTCCAACTCCCCATAACGCTCTGCACATGCCTACAAAAGTCTCTAGCTGTCTTTGTATTTGACTGCAAAAACTGCGCTCTGCCCCTTCGAGACCTGCACTTCCTACCACCCAGAAGCAATGGCGATGAACAGACTGCAGAATGGTGCTGAGCACCCACAACTCCTCCCGAAGTCAATAAAAACCCTGACTGGGGGCTTTCCTTTTTTGTTGTTTTTTTCTTTTAGAAAATCAGAACACCAACGTTGGTGTCCAATTCTGGGCAGTTATCTGCATTTTAAACCTGTCCTTTTTTCTCCTTTTCAATTTGCTATTTTTATTAACACACGTGGAATATGAGCCCTAACTTTAACTAACAATCTATCTGGGAATCATAAGCAAAAAGGGGGGAAAACAGCTCACCTGATTTCGCTTTAAATCCTATGCTGACCATTCTTTTCTAAAAGACAATGTGTGGTGAACATTACAGGAGATGAAAATAAAGGCTCAGAACAGAAGGACTCCAGCTATGCTCACAGGGACTATGATACCGCATATTCCAGCACAGAAACTGGGAATTCCAAAGCTCACATTCCTTAGGATTTTAATGAGACTAATTTCAGTACTGCTTTAAATAATCCATAGCAACAAGATCACATACAGTCTATGCTACCTTCTTCTGAATGTAGCAAGCAATTTCCTTTAGTGTTTCAAAAAGTCTTTGCATTTTATTTTTTAACCCTTAAAATTTTGTAACCTAAAAATATTAAGCAAGCAGTCTGGGAAAGAAAAGTAAAATCAAAGATATCAGATAAGGGATACTAGACAATGATTTACTTAGGGAAAGTATTTTATGGACCTTTCAAAGTATAGGGACCCAGAGAAAGCCCTCAGGCCCAAGCTAAGAGAACATCCAATTTCATGCTCCAAATAATTTTAAGCTCTTGATATAGGCACAGCAATGCACAAGCCAGGAAGTTCAGCAGACCTGTAAACATTTCTGATGTCCAATAATAAGAAGAATGTATATTGTGGCATTACACATCTTATCATGACAATAGCAAGAACAACTTCTTAGAAGCAAGGGGTCAGAAAAGCTATTTATTTGATCAGTAAAACAAGGATCAACTTGTACACACACATAAACAAACAATTTGGAAGTAGGATGTGTAATGCCACCTGTGAGGACAGATGGAAAAACTGAGGCAGAAGGACACAGTATGTGTGAACGTGGGTAAGATTTTATTCTTTCAAGGCCTATACTCCTCCAGAATTTGGCTGAAATGGTGATGAATTTATGACCATGTAACCTGGTAAAATTAACCACTCTTTCATTTTTTACTAAGTAAATGTATCTGAAAATTTTTAGTTGTGGAGATTAAGAAACTTGGAGAGATCCTTGAGCACCAATATGAAATTGCACATATATGCCCCACAAATTTGATTATACAAAGAACGCAAAAAAGACAAAAGGTTCTGGTAAGCGCTCAAGAAAGCACTTCTACACACAACTTCATCATTGACTTCAGTAGGAATTAAGCTCGTGGTTTAAATGAGTTCCTAAATTAAGACAATATTTTGCATGAGGACCACTACAGGCTGCTGCATAAGCGCACAGCGGATCCCTACCACCACCCCGGCACCAAACACAAACGGGAATTGGGGAAGCGGCAAGGCGTAATGCAGCTGGCGCTCTGCTGGCTGGGGAAGGCACGCAGGCCCCTCACCCACCTGCAGACCAGCTCTAATGTCGAAATGCCGGGCATTCGAATAACTGGTCCTAACCACAGGCGGATGCCAGCAGGAGTACTTCAATCAACAGGCTACGATCAAAACCCCAATCGACAGCACCCAGAGCCAAACTCCATGTCAAATTGTCTGGGTTTTGAAACTCTTGATGCTGAAAACTGAAAATTTCAAGGTGATTTCATCCATATTAAAACTGTGAAAACCAGAATTTGTAACGGTGCCCAATATTAGCAAAGCCAGGTAATTAGAGCAGGTAGCATGGCATTAAGAAGCACACATTAGTGACTGGGTGAAACATCTGCCATTGGTCACAGTCAGACATATAATTCTGTATAGATAATCTGACTCGGTATAGCTGTTCCTACTTTTCTGCTAAAACATTGTAATTTACAGTAATCATTTGTAATTTCCAGCACTAGCAGTATTTCCATGTGAATCAGGCAGTTGCATCCTCCGAGATCTACTGAGACCACTATACTTGACGATTCAAACAAGCTACAGCTTTTCAGTTTGGATTTCCAAGATTAGCTTCACATCCAGAAGGGTTTGAAAAAATCAAGTGCAAGTATGATTTTCATGCACATTTACATAATCAGGACTCAAAGAAATTACGGACAGAACAATGACGGTGTAAGCAACCCCAAATAATATAGTGGGAGATAGGGCAGGAAAACATCAGGTTTCTTTATGCTGACAGGGCCAAAGAAAGTCTCAGGAACGACAAAGATGAGCAAACACCCAAGAAAATAAAGCAGTAGAGTGCCCAGGGAAAGAAACTCCCTAATCAGGGCATGGATGTAATTCTGTTAGCGAATGAGTAGCTAATAATCTGGAAGAACAGCAGAGGGTATGAAATAGAATTGAACTAAATGTTATACCTTCACTTTGGCAGGTGTCTGGGGCAGATACCTTCTCCTGAGGTATCTGATTCGCTGATGAATGGGAATCGAAATGGGACTTCTACGAAAGCACTTCCCAAAGAACACTTGAAATAGCATCATTCTCCCTAACATCTCACCCACCACACTACAATCCCCATTCCACGTTTGGCACCACATTACCAAATGTGGCAAAAATCCTGCTTCTGAAGCTGTGTTACTGCTTGTTCAGGGATCTCTCTTATCTTGCTTTGCTGTATCCTGTAGTCATGTCCTACTTGGCTATGAGTCATTACAGTTAATCAAATACATGGTCAGGCTCCCATTTCAGTATAAATCAAATTCAGTTTAGATTTGAGTGGCTTAACCACAGGAGGGTTCCCTTTATCTGGTGAAGTTTCTGCCTCTGGACAATAGTGGGTAAAACCAAGAGGTCAGTTTTGGTATTTGCCTATTAGTTGGCCTGAAGTTTCACTTGCTTTTTATATATTGCTCTGGCAGCAGGTTTAGAGCTATCACGTAAAGTAACTAAAATATACTGTAACCCACCACCTTGCTAGGAAATGACAGAAGAATCATTTGAGCACTCAAAAGTAGCAAAATTGTTCTTAAATGTGCTTGGTAGCTGGTGATAACTGTCCAGCAATGTCTTCATGTATTCTTTCCCAGGCTCTGCTTTTAATGCCAACTCTTAAAGCAGTTTATGATGCTGCACTCATACACTCATAATGGTCCGAGAGAGGGGTCTGGGGCTAGCTGGGTCCTGCACTGTTCCCTTGCTTTATGCTCATGCACCAGACAACAATGGCACTGTCAGTTGGGAAGCCTAAAATTGCAATGGCTGTATGTGATCGGTTCCTTCTTACATTTGTTTTTCCAGATATTAGAGTTTCCTGATTCTCAGCTTCTTCTAGAGAAGTTTCAGCTGCCTCTGAACTGCAGTGGTCCCCAGTATTCAAGGGGTTGATCTTTTCCCGCCAGGCACTGGTCATTACCTGTTTACGTGAAGCTGCAGGAAACCAGTCGGTGGTCCTACTGATGATGCCTCCATACTGCAAAAATCCCCATCTGAAAGATGTGTCCAGTCTCCTTTGAACCTTCTGACCCTTTCTTATACAACGGTCTTACTATAAACTTGCAGTTGCTTCAGAATTACTATCTACGTTGCATATTCTGGGATGCCTTGACAGTCTGCTAGCTATCTGCCAGCTTGATCAAAAATCCCAATATTCAGAGGTAATAAGATCAAAGACATGGGTTCAGCCTCTATAGAGAAAGTAATTATATCTGATTGCCCACCAAGCTTGTGACATGCAACCTTTCTTCCTAACCTTGACCAGATTTCACTTAATTGGGGAAATACTGTTTGACTTCAGATAGACTAAAGAGCCTAATGAAAATTTACATTTCTTTTCAGCAGATAAAAACCTACCCCTGAATTTCAGAGGGTTTTCCAAATTTCACCCGCTTAGCCCTATTTAATAGTTTATTGATAGAGATAAATAAAATCTCAAATTCCTACCTGTCTTCCTGCCAGCCACAGAAATAAAATGAAAATGCCCATTTCTACCTAGTCTATAACTCCATCTTAAGTGTACATGTATTCCAGAAATAGAACACAGCTGTTATTTTTTAATAACTTATTTTTTACATAAATTATTTTTTAATAATTTAAGGCTTCATATTTTACACTTTTTAAGCATGCATAAGAACAGACACAGGAACTAAAAGCAAATAATGATTATAGATAGACAAAGAGAATTGCATTAAGTACTAATTATAGGAATGTAGTCAAGTTCACTTGCAAAACCAGTACGGCAGACAAGTAGCTAGAACTGGTTTTTGCTCCTCCACTGACACCACCAGAGAGAGACTGGGTTACATCAGAATAAAGTCTAGTTCACAAGGCTTGTTTTCAACTTTACACAGTATAAAGAGAATCAAGAATAACTTTTTAAGAATTTTGGTGTTTTAACACTTTGGAACTAATGGATCTTCTTTTTATATCCTGGTAAATGGCAGCCTGCAAGAACTATATAGTATCACAGGATGTGGGTGCCTTAATTTTATCTCCATTTGCGGAGTGCTCGTCTGTATTTCAGCAAACAAGCTCTCAGCTTGCACCGTAAGCAAGCGCCCTTCCCCTTCCCATGGCAAGGCTGCCTGTCAACCCGCAAATAAGTAAACTTCCTCACTGAGGTAAGGTGAATTGCAGCAATGTACAAAAATATTAGCACCTCAGCCTACATCATTTGAAAACACAGAATTTTGCAAAACTAAAATACCAGAAAGTGTGATTGTCATAATGACTCACCTTTCATTTTTAACATGCTTCTGTAGCTGCAGAGCGCTACACAAGCAGCCTCTGCAGTGACACAAGCCTCACGGTACCTCACAGCAGGCGACAGCTATTGTCTAATAAAGAAGGTGGTTGGTAGTTTAACTTCTGTGTGTGTTACACTCTCTTTAAATACAGAAAATTCATAATGGGCAATCCAGTGACTGTTCTGCATTAGGATGATGTGAATTGCCCAGTACAAATGTCAAAAATACTTTCTCCTCACCTAGCATTGCTTCTCTGACTTGGCCTACACGCCCATTGCTTGGTACCTCAGGTAACATTTCTGGAGATGACCAAACTCCTTCATGTCATTTTTAACATAAACAGCCAACAGGAACAAAGAGTTACACTACAAACGGCCACTGACATGTTGTCTTGTGACAGCTAGAGATGTGGAAATCATTTAAGAAAACAAATGTAACCCACTAGCAGATATTCAAAATTATTAAATACATGATTTTTTCAAGCACAAGCCAATCTATAAAGTGACCCTAAAATATTCACCTCAATCTATTTGCTTTTCCCAATTTACTAACAAAGCAATGGATCATTACCACAAGGCGGTTCTCAGAGTCAAAGACTTTCAAAGACACACAGGTTTCAAGGTTGGTGCACCATCCATTTGCAGTATATACTTTTGCATAAAATACCCATTCACATTTGTGTTTTTAACTCCGCCTCCAGAAACACTCTTGCAGACATAATTTGACTCAAATGAGCTTCCTCAAAAAGTAAATAAAACAGTTCATGAATATCTTTAAAACAAATATATATTTTCCTTTATCTAGTCAACTTCCAGCCAACACAGACTATGACAATATCTTTAAATAGCCTGTTATCCATTACCCATGCCAGAAGCCTCATTGTATAACCACCCTTTTCTCTATTTTATTGTTCCTTGGACCTCTGAAGCAAAGCTTTATCAGTGGGTCAACTGTTTCAAGACATGATTACACTGTGAATATTTAGGTGTTATTTATGCAAATGTTTTTACTCTCATTATTTGCTTTCTACCCTTAAGTTATCAAAGCCTTTCCAAAACGTCAACAGAATAAATCAGCTAATTTTTCATTATTTGCATTATTCACTCTTTTCACAGCTTTCTTAAAGAATTTACATGGCCTAAACTTTTTGAATAAAATCAATGCCTACCGCAGGAAGCCTTTGTATAAGGACGGCTTTAGTCTTCTGCTTGATTGCTCTCATTCCTCTTTAGCCATCTAGCAGGCCCACCGAGTTATTCACAGACTTTCTCATATATTGAAATAATTTGTTGCTTTATTATGGCTTCTGTTATTTCCTGAAGCAATTTATTCTATATCTGGTTAATAATTATCTTGAATTTTATCTACAACAGTTTATATTATCTTCAGTTAGCATCACTTCAGATGGATTTCTAAAGCGGAGGAGGATTTTTCGGACCAACATTAGAACTGAGAGAGGTCAAAACACACTACCACATGTGCATATGTTTCTCTTCACTTTTCTTAAAGGAAAATATCTTCTCTGTAAAGGTGGATCAGTTGCAACATGACGTTAAAGAAACTCCATATTTAGAAAAAAAATGGTGGCTCACTGCAGTGAGAGCTATGATAGCATAGCTCACATCACAGCGAGAAAGCGGAAAGATCATTTGTAAGTTGCCTAACAGGTTTGGACACATGATGAGAAGAGGCATCTAATTTCCTCCAGTGGTGACAAACTTCATCTTTACTGCATCAATGGAAATCGATGACTATCTTTATACCAAAGGACCCCAAAGCACTTCCAAGATTGTATGTCCAGATGCTTGCCTCATCAAGCATATCTGGGGCTGATGGTAAAAGCCACCATCCCCCGCACCCTGGTTGCTGCATGAGGGAAGCCTAGACCTGCAGGGAGGAAGGGAGTGGTGGCATGCGCCCAGATGTCCCCCTGAACACCCAGAGGGGCAGCTCCAAAAGTATTTTGACCTGCAGGAGAGATCTAGTCAAAGACATTTGCACCTACCTGATCACTTTTTAAGGAAGCTGAGGCACAAACAGCCAACTTCCCTTCACTTTTCAAAGGATAATAAAAACTAATGATATAAACACTGGTAAGATATAGCATTCAGTAATCCCCAAAAGATGGAGAACTAAAGCTTATGTAGACTAATTTTTATAATTTATAAAACCGGAAATAATATCTCTCCTTTTTTATTTAAGTTTGCATTGTTATCGTATTGAGCCTTTGAAAAAGATTCCTAGCTATGAAAACACTTGCTTTAATTTTTTTTAAAAAAGTGAATAATACATTCTTCCTGCTTAACAGAATTATTAGAGAATTGCAAAAAATTGTTGATTTCAGTAAAGCTGCCCTGATAGGTTGATCATAAGTACCATTGAAAATATCTGTTCCTACTCTGGATTAAAGGTATATTTATACAAAGAAATACAGAAAGTTCATTCTGATTAATTTTTAGTACAGTACAAATTTTTAGTATGTTCTGATTAATTTTTAATAGACAGTACAGAGCTAGTGCAATGAACCTCAATGTGTCCTTGAAATGCCTCTGGCCTTGTATGCCAAAAAAGTGGCAGGAAGTAGATTTTGCACAAGATGAACAACCCCTGTGTCTCAAGAGAATCCTTTGAATCCCCCCAGATTTGGAGAACCTGTACAGTATGAGGTTTAAACCTTTTTTTTTTCCCCTCTATCTGTAGTGTGCAGAAAACTCCCATCCTAATCATGAAATTCTAAGGGATCTTTTCAACTTCCTTAATTTTCTTCCTAGCAAGGCTTTATCTGCAAAGAAGGCATGATCTGAGCTAGTGCTCAGTGGTTTGATTATTATGTTAATAAAATCCATCACAAGCAATATTAAAACACGTACCAGGAAGATTGTAAACAATGGCCACTAAAATCATATAATCTAATGATTCTTAGCAAAGAATCATTCAAAGAACTGAAATTCAGAAAGTGCTTCATATTCTCTATCAACAGCAGGCATATGAAGAGCACTGTATCATAAAGACAACGAGCAGAGAGCCCAAGCTAGATCTATTTGCAGTCGCACTGGCTTCCTCTTTAGCAAAAGCACTGTGAAGCTTCTAGATGGAATCTGTGGACAAGAAAACCAACATTCAACATTTCAAACACTCCTCATCAGGCACTTTCAGTCATTCCCAGCATTCTTCACTATGAGTGAAGCCTCCTGTCTCAGTATGAGAAGTCGTCATAGGGATTTGGTTTTGAGTTTGTTTTTGAGCTAAAAGCTTTGAAGCACTTTTTGTTCTGAAATGTGACATTACAATGAATTTCGTGACAGATTATTTCCCTAATGATCACATTTCCTGTAGTGAGACGTCTCATCTCTCTGTGACTGCACCAGTACTGCAACCACATGTACTCTGCGACAACTTCTACCTCCAGTGAAAATGCTATTATAGGCACAAAGATTGACAGATGGACAGAACACAAAGATCTGTCACTCTGGGACCTAAGATGTAGATTAGGAATCTGTTTCACCAGCTCAACTCAAATGTTTTAGTTCGGGGGTTGGATTTCTTTTCCAAGGGGGGTGCATGGTATCTTTAATACAAATTTGCCTTGCTAAAACCTATCATTATAGATGCTGTCAGGCTAATTCTGATTTGCATTTGTCTACTGTAATGCCATAGTGATTCCAGACCATGCAATGAAGTGCAGCTGCTAAAGGTACTGACCCCGCTCCAAAGTGGCCAGTGCTATTTGCATTATTATTATTTCTCTGCTTCTGATTTACCCTTTGCATTTATGTCTAAACTTGCTTGTGCTCCAGAATATCTGAAGGGTGCCTCCTTTTGATCTTACCCAACTGTCCAAGCAGCCCTTATATTTGTGCTTCAGTTTGATACCCCTGCCCAGAAGCAGGCAGAAATTATGCTTTGAAGCTGACAGCAATCTTCTCCTGGGAAGAAAGAATAATATCCCTACGTCTTCCCCCACTAGTCCTGGCTGGTTTTCAGGATCTAATGCCCACCTTTTGCTAGGGTGGCACGTGCTTTATGCAGAGGGTTAACACAAGATTTCTGCAATGAGCTGAGGTGATACACAGGCCTCCTACCACTGTGTTGAGTGACTAACAGGCTTCATCAGCTGACGGGATTTTTCTGCAGAATAATCAATGTTATACTGTCCTCCCTTTTGCACTGTTAAATATGATTTTTTGCTTGAGTTTGCTACAAAGTATACGATTTACTTGAAGTAACTGAGAAACAAACATCTTTTAAACCTTGAATTTAAAAAAAATACTCTTTTTGTGTCTTCATTTCCCCTCTTTTTGTTTTTTCTTACTTGGCAGAAAGTTCCAGAGTATTTTCTTTTGTCCACCAACTTGCTATGTGACCTTTAGCAAATCAGCTCTCTGGACCTGCTTCCATTTAAAAGGGGAATAACGGCTCTTCTTTGCTGAAGTGTTTTGAGCTCTGTGTAACAGCTAGATATTTATCAAAGAAAATTTATTGAAGTCCATTTTTTAAACAGAAATATTTTACTTCACCTCTACAAGGTGATAATTTGTGATGACGAACAGATGTCCCAAGGCTCTTTCTTTTGCATTTCCTTTAATAACTGATGCGTAGCAGCACTTAGTTTAATAAATATGCAGACTCATTTCTATAAATATATGCTTTCTCCTCTAATGACACAAACATTTTGCAAGTTAATAATGTAACGAAAAATGCTCCATGATCATCTTGAGGAAATTACTTCCATTTCTTTTGTCTCACCTAGTTTCCCTTAGAAGATTAAGATGACAATCACTGAGATTATGTTTCATTCAAGACCAGTTTTATATGTATGAAATACATCAAGCTGTGAAAACATTCCCAGATGCAGAAATCTACTCTAAACCCCTCAGCATTTAGGAGGAGTTACTGTATTTCTCCTTACACACATGAAACCTCACTCTAGAAAGAACGATAATGCCAGGAAGAGTCTGGAAGTCCTGAGCAGCTGCTACAGCCATGTGTGGAAGGAATCAAGCTTTATGTGTTTACCTGATTCTGTAGCCTATCCTGACACTGAGGTATCTTATCTTCACCCTAAGAAATCTCACTGAAGTTGTCTCTTAAACTAGTGAATAAATCTTTGCTGTCTCAAAGGCACAGACTTTAAATAGGTGAAGTCCTAGTAACATTTATTTTAAAGACTAGCCATTTTCTCTCAGGCAAACCCCTCACAAACATAATTTCAAAGCTTGTACAGGTAAGAATTTGCTGAAGGGAGAGTATAATCATTATAGTATTGCAGCTGAAACCATTATTAAGATACGAATGAAATGCCTTCTTCACTGGAAAAAGAATGCATTTTTCTTAATTAGATATTGCTTCTCCCCCTACCCCTGCTGTAATAACACTGCAATTATCAAGCTGTAATACTTTTTTCCAGCCATCTGCATTCATTCTGCACAATACTGCTGACTCCATAGAGACCAAAGACATTATCAGAGACTCCTCTGAGCAAGAATTCCTTCCCCCCCCTCCAAGAATTGCTTTTAATCTTTGTTATAAATGGAAGAATGGTACTATTCTGCCTACACTTCCTGGAAACTCAACATAGGCCTGTGTGTCTGCTTTTATCAAAATATCCATCAAAGGTCAGGTAATTTTCCATACTCATCTAGAGACAAAGATGCTACCTATCTTGATGAATCAGTTCAAGACTGTTAGTGCTTGTCCCTCAAAATGAATCAGATCTAATCACTGAGAAAATGAAGGACATTATTTCCATGACAATAACCGTGCTCAGAACAACAATCTTAGATTCCACAGTTTTTTCCGGTGCCCCAGATCCAAATGTTCCCTGGCTTTGGAGTCAGTGACAGCAGACATGGGACCAGGCAGCCAACCAGTAGAGAGAGGCTATCCAGTCAACACAACATAGCTCTGGACTAGTTCTGGAGGCTGCCAGAAAGGATGAGGGCATTAGGGAGCAACGGACACCAAGTGCTACTAAAAATAAGGCTTCCTCAGTCGTACCACTCCCAGAACAGCTTTCTTCATTTTCAGATAGAAATGTTCCCCTGAAGAAATGGAGATAAATCATTAGATTTTCATCCTTTTCAGATTAACAAACACAAAAAGTGACAATCATGCCCTTAATACTCACTTACTCCTTGGCTAGGAACAAATTCCACTAATTTACCAGAATAAGCTCTACTGTTTTCTTTGACATCAAGACCACAATTATTAGTGCCAGTTATTAATATATCAGCACAATCATTGTATTTCAAAGGCAAAAATTTTCAAAACACATAAGAGATTGAGGAGCCTAAGTGATCCTAAAAAGTCCACTATACCCACCAAAAATACAGAAAGCTCAGTTCTGTCAGTGTCTCTAACAGTTCAAAGGAACCATACGGAAAGCAGTTTCTCCTGCAGGGATCCTAACCTGATCCAGAGAAACTGAAATATTTCCTTTTACTTACTCAACGCTTATTTTAGACTTACTGCAGTAACACAAAATATGCTAGACACCTTCTTAACTTTGAAAGACTTGAAACAGTCAACAAATCACTTTTTCTTTTTTCTCCCAAAACATCTCTTACACCCGAGCTAAAATATCAGATATTCCTGCATAATATTTTGCACTTGAATTTCCTACCAACAACCACTTTTCAAGTCTTGATGCTAATTAAGGATATAAAAATAAAGGCTACAGCTCAAAGCAGGTACTAAAGAGAATCATTTGATTATAAAAAATGATGGTTTTTCGGTAGGCTGCTTCCTTCTACTTCCATGTAAATTCTGTGCTCCAACAATTGAAGGACAATTATATTGTCCTTCATCCAAATTGAAGCTTAACGCATTCTAAAAATTCTAAGTACACATTCCTGATGCCACACTAATCTAGTGGAGATTGTTATATAAATTATCAAAATTCAATATTCATATGATTTTTAAATGTGGAATCCACTTTACAATATTTCACTCTTTTGCAAGAAGGAGGAACACCTCATGAAACACCATTTAATGCCCTCTGTCAAATAAATAATAGCAACAAATGCAACATGCATTTTGATAACTGATGATCAAGAGCTACACAAAAATAGTCGTAACTGATATAATACAAGTCAGTTTTGTAGGTCATAAATACAGCATAAATGATCTTAATCCTCAGAAATAAGTAGGAGAAATAGCTGCCAATGGGTTGCACTGGGTCAGGAGGTTCAGGAATGTAGTAGACTTGGCATTACACCAATGCAAGAAACTATACCAGTAGATGTTTGAAGGGGGGAAAAAAAAAAAAAAAAAAAGCAGAATTTCAGTACTGGTTCTTTAGTTATGTCCCAAATCTTTGAAGAGTAGCTATAAGAAAAAAAAATCGATTTTTTTAGTCCATAACATTACCAGAAGAACTTCAACACAGAATTACACTCCAAAAAGTCACACATAACCATGATTTTCACCACACCTGACTAGTATTTTATAATATGATTCTACACACAAAAGCTGCTCCCAAAGACATTTTTGGGGTAGCAAAGGCAATCATACAGGAGTTGGCAAAGATCCTTTTGTATAGCCAGTGCAAAGCTGTAGGTCTTTTCCTTTCTTAATACCTACAGATACTCACCGAGACAGCATCTTCTCTTCTATGGTCACATACTGCTCTTCTTGTCCATCACACAAGATGGACAAACTGAGAACTACTCAGGGGCTGCAGGGAAGACACCTTTTGCCTGTAGAGTCACCTAATTCTCTGCAGAAGCCGTGACATTAGTGAGGATCACAAAAGAAAAGAGATATCATGGCTAAGGAGTAAAATGCTGGTTTAGGTAACACGATTATATTCCAGCTCTTCTCCAAGAATTCTTGTATGATGCTAGGAAAGCTACTTATATCAAATTTTCCATCCAGCAGCCATTAGTAATTGTTCTGCAGTTATCAGGTTCTTACCATCGTGGTACTAGTCTGACGTGCAAACGTGGTGAGCTTTCAAAACTTCAAATTAACTGAAGTAAGGGGTGCTTTAAAGTGTATGGTGCCTGCTAGGTCTCAGAATAAGCTTTCTGAATCAGTAGATTGATCCCCTCTTTGGATCATTTTGTCATCACAAATATGAAATTGCATATGTGTGTAGCACCGAGATACAAAAGATGAGCACCATAAAAAAACTTAAGAGGAAACATTTGTAGCTGCAGAGAAAGCTTTGAATAGTATTCAGTAAATAAGGCTGTTTCTCCTATGCATTGAAAACACAGATAAAATAATACACTGAATATGTTTTCATTCTGTGCACTGAGGAAAGAATCCTGCGGTGAAAAAACAGTATATGATCCTGCCAGTAAAAACTGTCATAGGATATACAGACGAACCTATTTTCTCCAAACTGTGAATGCTTAGCTTTGCAATCTTCATGTCGTTCTGTACATGTGATTTCTTAGTTTTAAAAAAACATCCTCCACCCTCAAAAAAAAAAAAAAAAATCAGAAACTCTCTGAAAGGGCACCATGATGCTATCCCCAGGCTTTATCAGCAGGATTGGGATGTGTGTATCTATTGCTCAGATCTGCCTCATGGGTTTAAGGGAGTACTGATAGCATTAATACATTGTTATCTTAAGTGTAGGTCAGTGGTAGAAGACCTTCATCAGTGAATTTTGCAGATATTTGCTGACGGTAGAGAAGCAGTGAGACTCAGGGACTTTGGTTGCTATTTCAGGCCTTTGAGTATGATGCAGAAGTGAACAGTTCTTCTGTCTTCTAGCTCCAAACTTGATCTTTTCTGTCCTGTCTTTGCCTGAATCCTGTTTTCCATCAAAACAGAACTATTGTTTTCTCACCTAGTTAGTCCCAATTCATTAGTCTTCTGATTCCTGCTAGACTCACCTCTTCCCACTGATCCCTACACAGATCACCTCTTGCTTATTCCTATCTGATCTTTGCTTTCTTTTATTTTTTCAGATCTTTCTCTTTCCCTCTCCTTCCAGCTGCTCTGTTCCCCACTGCCATCTCAGTCCCAGCATCCTACCTCTTCTCTTTTGCCAGTTTCATCCTTCTTCTTCCTTTGAAGCATTGGGGTAGCAATGGCTGTACCATCAAATCCTTACTCCCTGTCCCACAACACTGATCTCCTCTCATTTGGCTTCATATCTGATCAAAACTGCTTCCTGAATGCTAATTGCTTATAATTACAGAAAATCTCACTAAAAAGAAGTCAGTTGTATCCAGTAACACAGTAAAGATCTGACATCAACCATAAATTAGAAGATACATCACTCTATTGATCATTGCAGTACTTTCCAAAGACTATCTTAAAGATGTTAAGCAATTTTTAAAAAGATTGTAGGGTTATACCTGTTTCCTGCTACCTATCTATATTGCCCATCAACATGAAGACAAGCTGATATGACAGAAAGATCTGAGATTTAGAGGAAGACATTTGTAAATAGTTCTTACACAATACATCAGCTTCATTCGAGTTTCTACTCACAGCCATATCTTCCAATAAATATTTTAGTAGCAAACACAGCCTTCCAAACCCTTAGCATTTTGAAACAAAATCTTTTTTACTCAAACTTGTAGCCATCTAGAATCTGAAGGTCCTTGTGACCCTGAACTCCAACTGACTAAATGAATCACAACCAATTCCACAAAAAAAAACTCTGTGGAGTTCAACAAATATTTCAAAATATTCAATACTGTAATATGGATCCAGGCCACACTTTAATTAATTGCAGGCAATTCCCAGAGCTTGTCTCTCTACTGAGTTCACCATCTGATATCCAGGAAATGTGATGTCATCCTTTGCATCCCTGAACGTAAGTTCTTGATTTCTTTCTTATTACTTTTTTTTTTTTTTTTTTTTAAGACAAAAGAGTTGTAGCTTGATTTTTTTCTGTCTAAATAAATCTATTGGGTCAATGACAGGTCAGTATTAATTTATTATTGTTGTTATTATTCATGAAGGCTCAGATATGAGAATGCTGAATATAATGTAAAAGTTTATGAATTGAACAGAATAGAATACAGTCCCTCTCATATGTAGTTGCTATTCACATAATGTCATTTCATGTAAACAGGGCATCTGTTACAAAAATTGAGTATCAGAGGCATGAGATTATATGCCCTCCCATACAAGAGAAGGAGAGAGTGTGTGTCTGCGTGTGTGCAACACATCATCTACATGTTCTGTTTGCTTACTGTATTCACTCACTGGGGAGAGAATACAATACGTTAAGGAAAAGATTAAATAACTGGAGCAAATAATCACTGCGAATAAATATAATGCCTTTGAATGTGACCTGACTTTTATTATTATTTTAATATAGTAAGAAAAGAGCTTTGGACAAACATAAGTTTTTTTCCCTTTAGTAGTTTTATGATAAAGTGCTCTCTTCCACAAATATGCTGCAGTTGTTGTCCTGTAAAGGAGTTGTAAGGGCACAATGTGAGAATTATAATACATGGATGTAGGTAGGAGGATTTCTTTTGGATCCAGGGAATAATTTATTTAGTTATGTGCTGTTTGCAGTAAGATACTGCATGTCCCTGTCTCAGAAAAGGAAATAAATAGCACAGGGGATTATGTAAACTATTTGGCTGGACACACATGCTACTATTGCCATTTCCCTCATCTGTCTTTCTGCTCGCCTCTACCACTCCTTTTTAAGAGATGTCCACGCTGTCCAGAATCAGACCATCAACTCTTCATGGGAGAGACTGTCTTTCATCCTATGTTTTCACTGCACCTAGCACAACGGGAGCATTTGATTATGATTGTGGCCGTTAGCCCTACTGTATGAAAAATAACGAACATGTTCATAGCAGCATACACAGCTCAGACACACACACACACCCCCTTCCTGACTTTCTAAGTGCTCAGTATTCACAACTGCAGTAACGCTTTCAGAAGAGATTAATTTGCCGCTGGGCACCCAAATTTTTCACATCATCTCAGGGACCAACACAGAGAGGTCTTCTGAAAATCTTATCATTTCCTTCTAAGAACAAATGGTTCCCAAGTTTTCTTGGAGCATATAGTCAAAACTGGGGGTATTTCCTACAAACAGCTTTCTTGGGGAAGCAAACAGGAAAGCAGCACTTAGAGTTTAAAGACCCCAAAGCCCTTTATTGTGAGTAAAAACTGCAGACTTTATTTTCCTATTTTAATATAAAGCCAAAGAAAATTCAGCAAACCACAGTGAAAAACCACAAAGATAAAATAAATCTTGTAAGAGCTCTGAAAGTTTCAAAGTACTGCCTTTGCAGACTTTCCACTGACGTCACTGCTGAGGTGACACTCAGGTGAGCAGCAATGCTGTTGTGAAAGAAATCAAGAGACTCGACTGCAGAGAGAGCAGCTAAAAATGGTGCCATCTGACCTGCGCAGTATTACTAAGATGTCTTCATTGCTCATTACAGAGTGTCTGCTATAAGCTGTGGTTTACAAGCAATCTTTCCCTTACTATTTAAGGCATGCTCCTACAGTGACGACATACTAGCTGACATTTCTGGAGCAGAATCACTTCCACATTGTAAATGGCTTTCTTCCCGATATTAACGCAAAATCTAAAACCAGTTGCTGCTCCAAACACTTCTCTGTTTATTCAGGATGGTGCAAAACTGCAACTTAACTTAGCAGACCCTCAAGTCCAGCATTAATTATAGGCGGAAGACAAATGCAGCTGTGGCTTGTTTATTATTTTTTGTAATAATTTGGTCCTCAAACGTCAGAATTTTTGTGGGACCTTTTATCCTGAACTCTTCTATGATTTCCAATGGACTTAGGACATTCTGTGTTCAGTCAAAAGCATCTGCAGACCAGCTTTCCACATAACAGTATACCTCTACAAATACTACCTTACTACATATTAAAACTTTTGTATTTTATCACCTCAAAATCCTCATGGCCAAACAGGTCAATCTTCAAAACAGTATAAAGTGCCGAATTCAGGAGGTCAGACGTCACTGGATTTTATGAAAGTTTCACCTCTAAGTATTAGAAATCCTTAATCTGTCACCATCAAGAATAAATAAATCATTATAGACCTCATATTTATTTCCTTGAACCACGTCCCTCTTATTCAGCATCATCCCATTGCAAAGCTTCTAAACTCAGAGCTGTTGATTTTGTCTGCCCTGGTGCTCTCTGTAAGTACGTAAGTTGACATTGGGTTAAGCTGTTCTTATTCCTAACGTGCTTTCTGGGAGCGAGAGAGAGTGCATTGAGCAGCTCTTGGGAATGTTTATTTCTAAGGCACTTGGTTAGCAGACCAGAACACCAGAATCAGAAGCGCTACCAAGTTGCACAAATGCACGAGTCTTACTGCTACTTCACATCTTTCCCTGAAATCTCAACCACATTTCATACTTCAGATTAAAACATTAGCCTGCAGGTGTGGAGGATGTAGAAAAGCCTTTCAGTTCTGTCGAGCCAGCAAAGTTGAGCACAGAAGCATTAAAGAAACTGCAAACAAGGCCAGGCCCTTTCATCGTATATTGGACAATCTCAAGAATCATAATTGTATCTCCACTCACTCCCAGATACAAGGCACATGCGTACAAATTCATACACACAGGGAGGCATGAAGGGGAACTTGTGTATTGCTTACAACAGACCTGTGCTGATAGTCTATCACTGCCATCAGGAACCAAGTAAAAAAATGTACATATCATTAAAAAAAATAAGCATGTTTCATTAGCATGCGGATTCTTACAAGGAGGACTAATATTAAGAATAAAATATCCTCAAGATACTCTATCCAAAACTCATTAAAAACAACAGATTCTTCTACTGCATACAAGTGTGTTATTCTGCATTCATTTTAGACATCTAAGGTACATCTCAGGAAGATTAACTGGATTGCTGCAGGAGCAATATTGGCCAACCGTCTTTTTATTACGCTTGCATATGATTTTAAACGGACTTGGCTTGGTCTGCATTTCTCTAGTACAATTGACTTGAGTTCATAAATGTTATCACCAAAACTTCGAAAAACACCTAACTGACTAGATAGTCTCACTGTAGTATTTACTCCTAAATGCGGAGCATGCTTTTCAAAGTCAAGCCTTTTGCAGCTGTGGTCCATTTGGGCACACATTCCTGTCTGTAGACACTGGAAGTAAAGAGACGGCAGACCTGTCCCTGTGTCTTACCATGACTCACTGACTGATTTGGGTCATTTCACCTGACACTGGTTAAGATGGAGACTACAATTCACAAGAGAACATTTTAGAGAAATTCAGATTTGCTGAAGTTAAGCACGGTAATATTCTTGTATGGGTTGTTCTTACTCAGCAGAAAGTATCAGCTCCCCGTTGCCAACACCCGTGCTTTAGAACTGAGAGAGAACAGGTTGTGAACTTGTGCACGAGTCATGTGTTTAATGCTTTTCATTCTTTGCACAGATACACTACTCAAAGATCTCTAATACATAACCAATTTCTTCAGATTAATCTGTGGTAATTTACTACTAATGACAGTCATTTCTTAAAATATTTAAGGAATTATGGCTCCGCATATTACAATGAGGTAAGTATTACTACTTTCAACTTAACAGACGGCAAAATTGATATCTGGAGAAATGAAACAGTTCAGGAACTAGTAATATTTTAAATATTCCATTCATAGCTTTAGTCAGTAGAGCACTTTTGCGGTATGTATACGATTACCCGGCAAGGCTTATACTAGCTGTATACTTTTGTATCATTTCAGCTGAGGATCTGTATTGTAGTATAGGCCCTAATTCTAAAGTCTTTCAGGTGCTTTCAGGATATATACGATTCATTTAACGAACTGCTATTTGCTTGTATGCTGTACTGAAAGCTTCTCTGTATGACTTCACTCTTCTGCTAGGGCAGCTAGTTTGATTATTTTTCTTTTTGTCCTGCTTCATTTGTCAGGGAAAGAATGTATTTCAAAAGGCAATTAAAAATATTGCTCCATGGAGTCCACATTTTTGCAACAACAACAAAAAAAATCATTCAAGCACAACAAAAGATACCTCTTGAGCGGATAGTTCTGTACAGGGTGGTGGGATTATGAATGAAGAACAGACAGACCGTAAGAGAAGTCTTTGAAATTAGAGAAAAGAAACCAAAGCAAGCAGGCTAGCCGAGGAGGCACTGGCACAGGGGGAATAACTGGAAGAACAGTACTGCAAAAGTAGTCGTATAAAAGAAAATAAGTGGATCCTGCTAGCTATACAACACTACAAATAATATAAGCTGGCACTGAAGTGCTCACAGCTAGTTTCTAAAATCCTGGCACTGAAGGCCCCAAACTGCTTTACTTGAAAGAGAAAGAAGCCTGGAAATAGATAAAATGCTTAACAGCTACTGAAATGCCAGTGAACATGATTGGTTTGCAAGTGTACCGATAACCTAGAAATGCACCAGGACACACATTACAGCCTTCTGAGGCTCTGCTTCAGCCAAGGAAATGAAAAAGTGGCAGAAAAAAACAGCTTTCACAACTGTTTAGGTTATTTTAATCTTGCTATTTGCAGGAGAAAGTCAGAGTTTTGCCACTTCAAGAATTTTCACCACTGTTTGCACAAAACTGATTGAGAGCCTAAATTTAGCTTTGAAGAGAGTAAGCTATTCTCAAAAAAAGATGGTTTGGATATTCCATACTTTATAAGTTTGCCTAAAAGAAACAACTGTTTGATTTCTCGTTATGGACGATTAAAAACAAGTAAATGCAAACAGCAGACATCTCAGCATGCTGCAGAAGGCAGAGCTCAGGTCCTGCCGCAGTTTCCCAGATGGGGCTGGCAGTCACGTTCCCAGCAATCAGCCCCACGTGTGCCCCAAGCAACACAGCATGACGTGGAGCAATCCAGTCCAGTGCTATGTGAACTGTTATATCCCTGTAACACACACCAGCTCTTGCAAGGGTTTGAAAGTAGTTCAGTAACAGCTGCAAAGTGCTGAACACGTACTAAGAAGCCCTGCCCAGCACACAACATTTTCCTGCAATGCTTCTGGCTCCAGTGTTGTCCCAGGCCCTGCTCCCGCAGGGACCACTGCCCTGCACGGCACTAGGGTCCTCACGCCCGAGCTAGACAGCACAGGAAGGACATCCACTGAAACAAGGGGAAGTGACAGTGACAGTCTGTACTGCAAAATGCAGCATAATGCAGAGATGCTTGAGCTAACTTTAAATGAGGTGGTTAAATGAATACTGAGAGAAGCCTAGCCATGACAGCAGAAAGTTCATTGTGGGTTAATTTGTTCTGCCTTCATGGTGAGCCAGATATATGCTTATGAATATTAACTCTTAAAACTAGACCAAGAATGTAAACAGCAAACTGAACGTATTCATGGCCTGCTGTTTTCCTTTTCTTGCTCCCAGCATGCTACAGTATATACCAAAGTGCAGCTGCACAGGAAAAAAGAAAAAAAAAAATCAGGTACTATGTACAATGCATTCACAATTTTAGTATGGAGACTACCTACCTGTTTAATGCATACACACATTTTCAGGGAGGCAGGTGGCCTTGCAGATAGGGCACTGGAGTCAGAAAACCCGAGTTTGATTCCCGACACTTACTAGGGTTTCCTCCCCCCACCTTTTCTGCCTTATCTCATTATATATTTGTGATGCTTCTATTCCACTCACTGTTAATTTGTTCTTCAGAACAAATATATTAACAGAAGATCACCAAACAAAAATCAAAAGTAAAGGAAGCAGCTCCAATGCAACATGCCACTGACAGCAGGATTTTCTTTTCAACTAGTCTCTGCATGAAGTATTTTGGCTTTAGGTTTATACCAGTAAAACATTCTCAGTATGTCAATTTGCTAATGTGAGTGAATACAGAATGATTAACAAATATATTTTCTATACTATGTAAGAAAGACCCATTAGTCTTGAACCAATGTCTCTTCTCTATTCTGCACTTATCAATTAATATACCCTATCAGCAATCCAACCATATGCTCCTTCTCTGTTTGTGTAGGTCTAGGCAAATGGGTAAAGAAAATTATGCATTTGATCCAAGTCAGTAGCTAATTCTAGTCCAGAAAACATGTAGTCATGTTAGTGTGGTGCTGTGCTCAGGTTAAAATATGCATCCTGCCTCTCTGTAGACTTTGTCTTTTTAGGTACAACACCAGACTAATAAAACTGAATGGCTTCCAGTTTAGAACTGGCTCGCATTTGGCCAACCCAGAAACTGCTTGCACCCCTGTGCATACACGAACTCTTCACCCTAGAGGATCTTGAATCAAGTATTAGAAGTGTACAAGCTGTGAAAAACTGGTAACTGGTTCTGTCTGCAGAACGCTGGGGTATGCATTTCAGAAAACCTTAAACGCACAACTAAAAAAGCACGTGATACAATCCTAAACAGAACTTGCAGTGGGGCTTCCATAAGAGGAAAACATAGAGGTGGTGCTCTGGGGCCACTGCACTCCTCTTGCCTATATCTGTACTGGAGCTTATGCCGGTGGCAAGAACACATGAGCATCTCCCGGTGAGATTCTCCATAGTTTTGGAGCATGGAGAGTCCGTCGTCCCAGATTTGCGTGTGCTTACTGAAGCTCTGTACATTTACTTGGAAAATAAAGTCACACATGAAACTACCAAGTAATTATTTAGTTTCCTGAGATAAAGGAAGTTGCTCTGCAGTGGGTAAAAGCTTTTGAAAGCCACCAAATTGCTAATACTTTTGTGGAGGGTGAGGGAGGAACCTGAATTAATGGGCTAATGGAATAAAAAAAAGTGCTCCAAATCCTGCAAGCATTTCTTTTTCTTTCTTTTTTTTTTTCTTAAATAAGAACAAAGTTGTATTTTACAATTTTTACAAAGATATGAAATGATGCCTTGTATCCAGTATGTTAGTATTAGCTTTTTGATCAGAAAGTCAGCCTAGATAATAGAAGGCATTAGAGTATCAACCTTGCACTAAAGATTTTAAAAGGCACACACCTGACAACTAAAGATTTTCATAAAGCTAGCTATTCTATCTAGGTGGAGATGAAAGACTAACCAATATTACACAAAGCATTGATGTGTTTAATGAGATATTTCAGCAGTGAAAATGTTTACAATGGCAGATCCAACTCCAGGATTTGGTTCTTTGTGTACAATCCCATCCACTTTCAAATGAAAGCTTTGTTATTTATTGGAATGTGGGTACATCCACAAATACCATTAGTCACTGCTTACTACCAGTATAACTAGATGGATATGAGTCTTTTATTTGGGGGATTTACATAATGAAAAGGCTTTTGTGCAGGTTCTAGGTATTCCTAACTTTTATTTTTCAAATGTAGTTTGAAGTTTTCAAAAGTGGTTTGGATACTGCAGGGAATTTGAGATACTCTATAGGATGCCTGGGCTTGTAGTGAAAAATCCAACAATCTTAAAATTGTCCTATTGGGTCTTCAAAATCACTAGGTATTTTAGGCTCTTAGACACTAATCATAATGTCAAAACAAATCCCAAAGTACACTCAACAGTGACTAGCAAGCACCTGAAAATTATTCCTGCCATAAAACCAAAGCCTACTCCACCTTTTCCTAGTGTTGCCCCTCCAGTAAAAAACTCCTTCCTAAAAGATTGAGCAGTTAGTTCACAGCTACTAGGCAAAGTAATCTGCAGAGCAAAGATGATGTATAATAGTCCTATCACCCTTACAGGAAAACCGATCTCCAGGAGCCTTCTGCTCCTACTCTTCCCCCCTGTTGTATATACAGAGAAAGGTGTCCTGAAAGCCAAAATTCAGCCTACGGGGAAAATTATACAGATAGGTCATAACTGTAGAAAAGTGGTACAGAACAGAAAGACAGGAGTCTCAAATAAGCATGCACCAAACAACATAGTGAAAACATGGTTTGTAATGTTGAGTCCTTGATACTGCAGAATCAGGCAGTTAATTGCTTTAAGTGTTCTAGAGAGGAGTTAAATCATTGCATTTCTTTGAGGCTCTTCTGTATAGCAACAACATGTAGCGAGGAACTGGATCAAGCCAGACTACTGTCTGTAGACAGAGAAAATAACTATTGTTTGAAATAAAACACTGCTACCCTTCTTTCTGTCTTCCAGCCCTCTCTGTTACCTAATGCGTCCACTGACTGTGGAGGTGGCTGCAAAAGCAGGCTGTAACCTGCTCTTCCTGAAGAAAGGGAGCAGTAGGAAGCCATAGAAAAAGACTTATAAAATGAAAAGTAGGACAGCAGATTAAAAAAAAAAAGTCAGGAAAAATGAGAAAGTTTTGTTCTTTTCCTTCACAGTACAGTAATCACTTGTTTTCTCATAACATCCAACCAGATTTATTGCATGATGGCTCTCTTCAGAGACTTTGAAGGACAAGAGAACTAATGTTCAGACTTCATATGCTCTTTTAGCTGGTTATCAACTAAAAGGCAGATCATTTTCTTGCTTATATCATTATAAATCTGGAGTTACTATGATAAAGTGAGGATAGAAACAAATAAATTCAACATATGTGAGAAGTAGTTTTGGCCCTGCATGTAATTTGTTACCATTTCAGAACATGTAAGTTATGAGCACTTTTAGGATGAATGTTACTTAACTGAAAAGACTGTATCCGCCATAAACTATGCCAAATTGTATTAACTACCTAAACTGAAGAAAGATATATAGATATACAATGCTATATGTTCTTTTCAAGAAAATCTTTTCTTCAAACATAGATCCACCAAACGCTTATTTTCATATAAATTATTACCTCAATATTAATTGATTTTATTGCTATTCACCATCGCAACTCTTACACATGTAGTATGTTTTGTGCACTCAACCTCTCCAGCTACATCTTTCTTTTTTAAAGCTAAAAAAGGTCAAGTGACTTAAATTCACCTGCAGTGGGGTAGTAGTTATAGACAATTCAAAATTTCGAAGGCTCTTTGAAGAAGCAGTTTTTATAAACTAATTATAAGTGCAATTTTCCAACAGTAGAAAGAAGCTTACAATGTTTCCTTTTTTTTCCAATCCCACTGCAGTAAAAATCAAAATTTGAGGAACTGTATGCAGAATCTGAGATCAGGGAGTGGCTTAAATGGATGGGAAAATTTTTTCTTAAAGCTTTTAAGCACAGAAAACAAAAGTACTGCCTTGTGAAATGAAACCAAACATAAAGATTGTATTGAATAGGTTCATATAAGAGATCTAAATGTATTCTTTTTCAAATGCGACTGCAATTCTTTTTTTAAGTAGTAGTTCATACAGCACTCACACCCATGACCATGCGGAAGACATTTTAGCCCTGTGTATTATGAGTCAGTCGTCTTGATCTAGGTTCTGACAACATTACATATAATTGTATTCTAGTTTCTGAACAAAGATGTTAGTTCTCCATTTTTCAAAGCTTTTAAATTGTTTCAGTTCTACACAGAACATTATGGGTTCAAAATTAGAAAATGAAATATCAGTTGCTACCTACCTTTGACAAAAGCATCCTGGTCCAGAAAGACAAAGCCAAATGCTAAGACTTTAAGCCACAAAAACATGGTTATTTCTGGAAATCAGGCGTATCCTTATGAAACAGCATGTGTGTGTGTCTCTCTCTCTCTCTCTCTGGAAAGCAAAATAAGTGTTATCTCTCTGCAAAATAATTTCTCAGCGAAACTTGAATCAAAAAGGAGAATAACCAGGCACATACATTGCACTGCCTGCTTATCACAGTGAAGGAGCTGCTTCCTCTGTTACCCTAAACTAACCACTTGCAAACTCGCAATGCAGTTCAGTGATGTCAGAGACAACAACTTCTTCAAAAAAAAAAATTTTCTTTCAGTTTCCAGGAAGTCAAGAGGGTTTTTCTTAAGTTGCTACAGTAATGCTCAGCTTCCTTAATTCAAATGAAATTGAACATTTTCAGCCATTTCAACTGAGGAACCGAACAAGACTTAACTTTTCAAAAGACTGGATTCAACCAACAGCCATTCTTTTTCTTCGTATTCACTTTTTTACAGGGTACATTTCACTGAGTCCTTTCTTATTTATAGACTCTTCTCAGGGAGAAAAAAAAAGGCAATCAACATAACCATTACACTGGCAACAAGGCCTTCATAAAAAGACACATCCTCAAGTGAAGTGATTGCTGATTAAATGAAGAACCTCTAAACATGGAATATATCTTTCTCAAGAATCTATCTTCAAGGATGCAATTCTAGGCATGACAGTAGTACATAAAAAATGGATAGAGGCAGTCTGTTTTCAGTGACGTTCAGTTCTTAATTAGCTAGCTCCATGCAACACTCTACTTAGTTTTTACCAACTATAAAATGGAAAGTCAAACTATTCACCTGTTCCATAAAAAAATTATAAATCCTTGGAAACTGGAATATTTTTTTCCTTTCTAGTAGTTGGTAGTGTGAAATCGCAAAGGGAATAATGTTGAGATTGCATCTCTTATTGGCAATTTCAAAGTTTTTAAAAGTGCCAACAGAATCCTGTCACAAGACCGACAAAGAAGGGAAAAGAGTCTATTTGCCGTTATTGTTCATTCATGTCATAAATCCTCTAGACACTTCCTAAACATCACTCTGTAAAGTTGCACAAATTCACATAATAATTCACATATGAAATTAGTGAATCAGATTCTCCATAAGATTAAAACCAGCTTCCTCAGGTCCAAGTTCAAGTGAAGTCCTATAACACAGACCAAAATCTTATGTTAAATGACATGTCTGTATAAGAACTGGTTGTAATAATAATTAAATTGTAAATGTGTTCAGAACAAAACTGACATAGGGGCATCAGTCAGTCTCCAGAGACCCTAGCTTTGATATACAATAACTTCATCATCAGGAAGTTGTTGCAAGTTGAATCTGGACTACAGTCATATACTGTCTTCAATACTGGTATCTTCTTCCCTGTTATTCCTGGACAAAACCATAGTGTTGAAGTGTCCCATCTGATGAATACAGAGCACTGTATCCTATAGATAATTTATGTGAAGGTTGTCAATAAGGTAAATGGAGCCAAGTTCCATTTCTACCTGATCTTCCCTAGCAGTTTTACAGAACCTCTGCCCGATTTTTCAAGACGTCTTTCCAAGAATAACTGCTACACAATGGACCTTTTCTGTCTGTGTGGTACTTACACAGCTTCCCTATCACTGATATATTGCAACATATCACATGTATTATTTAATGATACACACTGCACACTAGCCATCACTGTAAGTCAGGGTATATTATTATTATTATTATCATCCCTCATTTAACATCTGAGGAAGTATAAACTATGGATTGCTAAAATTACTGACCAAAGATTACACATGAAACTCGGGAGAGGTTACAGGGACTCAAAAATATATCCTAAGTCTTAGTGAAGTGCTAACAAGAAAAAAACTCTCTCTTTTCCAGAGCAGACCCCTCATTCAGCAAATCTATTTCAGTGGGTATGAAAGCAACATATTTTGGCAATGAGTTTAACCATTGCCCTGTTTCTGAGGGAAAACAAACACCCTTCACAGAAACTACATAGTGTCTTTGATCTTAGGTTAGCCTCAGATGTTGTAATATCCACCTGCTTGCAATGCATTTGAAATACAAATATCAGTACAGCCTCTCTATTTGACATTTGTCTATTTGAACATCTGAAGAAGAAATGAAAGATATTGTGGTACTAACACATTGGCTTTTCAAAGAAACTAATCAATAAGCTGATACTGTGAATTGCCATGTGCATTTTAGACACCAAGTCCTTAAAACAACTGCGTACCTGGCCAAAGAAGGAGGAAGGAAGCGTGTGACAAGCAGCAAACTCTTTCAAGCTTTCTCCCTTCATAATTCAAGCCTTTGAAAGCAGGTAATTATCAACTACATTCATGAAACTAAAAGTTACACAAAAGAAAGTGCAGACTTAAGCAAAAAATATAGGATTGGGCAAATGGAATCAGTGTATTCTGCTAGCATGCGCATTAGGCAGAAGACCCTAAATGTTGCAAGATATAAAACTGTATGTATCAGAAGACTTCAGAACTGACAGAGCAATCTTAGCTCTACTGGTAAACAAGAGGGCAGTTTAGTGCCATATGAGAATGATTGTTCAGAGAATGATTGTTATAGATTTGCTGAGTAGAAAAGATGGTCCATAAAAGTAGTTGCCTCAGAAACATTAAAAGAAGATGGTTTGAAGGGGAAATTCCTGCAAAACAAGTCAATGTAGAGCTGGCTGATGGCCAAGATATGGCCTCTTCTGTTTAACTTTTCTGGCAAGGAGAGATTCTTAGGTTTTGTAAGTTAAAATCACCATACTATGAACAAGCCAAAGAACAGACTAATAAGTAGGAAAATTTCAGTTCTAATGTGGTTCAATTCTGTGCTGAAAGTGATCCTATAAAAATGTTAGGGTGGGATTTTACACTTTTTGTCTTGTACTGAGCTCCATTTCAGTCCATCATTAATATAGGATGGCTACATAAATGTTTTTACACCCCATCCCATATTTCCTATTCAGTTCAGCCAGAATGAATAATGAATGCATTTCAGGCTATTAGAACACGTGAAGTCTTTTCCCAAGCCTAAACTGCAAATTTCTTCCCAAGTATAGGCCAAAAAGACCACCTTTGGGGGCATGGGAGGGGATTAATTTACTCTATGGGCATATCAAGCAATGGGGTATTAATAAAATAAACCCTTTTTCAGGCCATACCCTTTATTTTTAATCAGCCAAATGATTTCACCAAGATGTAAGTATGGAGGTGATACTTCCCCTGAAGCAGAAAGAATCAAAGCCAGAACTGCAAATTTGTATTACTAAAGATTTTTCACATTGGCAATAAAAACAGTATAGAAACTTAACTCACCCATCTCTTTGAAAGTCTGCTTCTTTTGTAAGATACAAAAAGAGCCAAAAAAGAGACTGTAAGAAGTAAATCTTTCATTGTCTGCTTCACCTCTTTTGCAATACAGTATATCTGTTAAATAACCATAAATATGTCTCTACGGTCCATACAGTTACACACAGCTCAAAGGGTAATCTTGTCAGAGCTGCAATAAAATTCTAAAAATATAAGTAAAGTGCTAATAATAACCAGTTTTCCTTTCAATTTATACCTAAAGCTTTTGGAAAAGATTACAAATGCATTGTAAAAGACTCTTACATCAAAACCATTCATTTCTTCTTGTAGGTTTAACTGGAAGTTCTGTTATCAATGGTAGGTGATGACAGAGGTATAGATAAATATTAGTCTCTTACAATTCACAGCAGTAATTATTAGCATGCATCTGTGGACATCAAGATATTGTTTGTCCCTCTGTCCTTTAGCTTCATGCCAAAAATTAATAGAGAATAGAGCCCTTGAAATATAGAAGGAAAAAAGGGAATTCAAGGTAGAAAGAATTTAAGCAATATGCTCTTGCTGCAAATGAGTTGTAAAGAATGTAAAGAAGCAATTCACACTTCAGTAAATGATAATTATAAATGAAAATACATTCCAATCATAATCCAAAACAGATAGATTTATTCTATACTCACTAAATCATTTTAAAGTATTTTATGACACAGATGTTTATTATAGGACACTAATTATGCCACCTGAAAATATTTCTATGCTGAAGCTACCATGTTTCTGGAGATAAATTAATTTTCCCAGATCTGGTGTAAACCATTTTTAAAAATTTTTTAATTTTAATTCAAATGGCAAACAATAAATTAAAAACTCACAAGAAACAACAGAAACATAAAATCACATGCATCTCAGAACTAACACACATTATAGGAATATATGCAGGCTATATTCAGTCTCAACACTTAAAATCCACCAAAACTGGGTCTGACAGTCACAAAAAAAAGTTTGAATCTGCTGCAACTATGAAAGTAAAATCTTATTAGATACTATATATCCAGAGTTCCATCCTTCCAATAGATTTGCGAAACAGGTATGATGTAAGGAGGAAAAAAAAAAATCAAATTATTCCACAGAGAGATGCAATGAAGAATGCAGTGACATCCACTGTTTTTGATTTGCATTGACTTACACATGACCCAGATTTCCCACAGGGCAATAGTATAATTATTGACTAAGCAGATGATGATAAGGATATGCCTTCCTCAACCTCCCATCCTAATTCTCTTTCTCTCTCCCACTATAGTCCTTAGCTAGCACTGATAAACACCCACAGAACTGGACATGAGCCCTTGAGCCAAGGGCTCCTCCCTTAAGGAAGTACGCATTTCTCTGATAACTACATAGCCACCGTCCCGGGCATAGTGATTTGAGTTTCAGGGAAAGATGAGCCTCAGCACAGAGCCCTTCAGTCCCAGCCCTGAACTGTTTGGCATCCCCTTTACCACTGGTTCCCCCCAAATGGGGGGGATGTTACTGTTCCTGCCCCAGACAACCAGCTGGGCAGAGCCTTAGCTCTAGGCTGGCAGAATGCCCCTTCCAGCTTAAGAAGGGAGGTCTGGTCCCTCACTGATGATCAGAGCACAAAGTCCTGGTAAAGAGCCCAGCTGTACGAGGTAGCACACCAACAGAGCACATTGCGCATGTCCAGTCCTTCTCGTAATGTGGCAGGCAAAAATACTGTAGTAACTGCATGACTGATCTAGACAGTGCAAAAGCTCTGCCCAGATCCCAAACAATTTTAGAGCTTGCTGAGCAAGACCAAGATATCTAATAACCTCTCCAGTTACTGCTGACTTCCCTTTTACCAAAAGATGTTTCTATAGTTGTTTTATAAGTTGTGTGATGACAGGCACAAAGGCATCAGACTATAGAGTGCATGGGGCATGTTGTGGTCCTCAAATATTACTACAAAAAAATGTTTCACATTTTTGCCTTCTGAAGGCATCATTACTTAGCAGTGGTCCTGCTTGGCCAGGTTTGATCACACCATGTTGGCAAAAGCAAGGTGGAGGAGAGGAAAATTCATCTGTCCCTGCCTGATTCTGTGGTTAAGCAGATTTCCCTTCCTGCTGCATTTCACAAGTGGAATTTGATTCCTACTCCAGTGAGGGGTGGAGGAAAGTAGAGGACAGTAAAAAAACCACCACTATCTACCCTAGAGGCCAGGAGAGCAAGAATATCCTCCAGGGGACTTTGAGGCTCCCCTCTCCCATCCCACTCAGCGTTCCCAACACCGCTCCCTGGGTACCACAGGGCTGTGAGGAAGCAGATTAGAAAGACTGAGGGAAGGTATGAGTTGCAGCTAGAGCTTGAACAGCATTTTCATACAGTCACAGGGCAAATAAACTAAAATCTCAGGTTGGATCTAGCCAAAAGGTTGGGGCACCCTGTATCTGTCATCAGGTATCAAATAATAGCCATGTCCACCCTGCACATTAAGCACCTATAGGGCCTATGCTACCCAAAATATATCCTTCTTGGTGCTGGCTGTGTTCAGTGCCATCAAACAGGACAGTAACCAGAAAAAAACCAATAAGCCCTAAAACCACAAACCTTTTATTCTCTCTTGATATGATTTCATGCTAGTGTTCACCCTGTGTTCATTTTCCTGATAGTTTAGCCAAATAATGATGGAGCATACATTCTCCTCATCCAACACAACCTCCAAGTTCAGATTTTCAAATTCAGTGTTGCGCTACTTAGGCACTCATTGCAAGGAATTTTAACTATTTTTTTTTTATTCAGGAAATTCTCCACTGGTACCTGAACTGAGGCTGTTTTGTATTAATTCCTTTAAAGAATGTTTTTAATTTAATCTTCTCAAGGAACTATATTCTTGAGAGGCTACCTTTGTTTTCTTTTTGTCTGGAGGCCTCAAAAGAAAAAAGTACAGAGCATCTAATTCAATAAAAATGAAATTCTCCATGTACTCCATATATCACTTGGGTTTAAATGACAAGTTATGTACACTTTCTTTGGTCTGCATAATTTTCTTTGCGCAGAAGTCAGCTCATACGACTCAGCTCAGTTACACTCATACTCACCATGACTGCACATCAGAATTAAGCATTCCACACAATCTGAAAGCACACACCTTAGCAAACAATAACGGACATGGGACAAATTCATCCCAAGGGCAACTTTGTTTAAATCAAGGCAGCCTCCTCCAGAATGCCTTTCATCCTGTAAAATTAATTTGACAGACTCACCGTGAAAACATTGTTCATGCTAAAGGATGTATGTTGTAATACTCCTAAATTTGTGTTGAGTATTTGATAAGGAATCTATTTTGCATATACTTTTATCAGATTTGTTTACAATTGCCAAGAACTATTTCTTGAAGAAAGAAAACATTTTTACTTAATATGCCGTATTAGATCAAATTATTTTAAGGTCAAGAGTATACAAAACAGCTCTTTGTGTAGGCATACTGCTATGCTGCTATCAACCCTTAGGCAATACTGATTTGACATCTTCACTTCATACGTTGCCTGCATGATCTGTATTGTACCTGCTCAGGACAGAGACCATATTTTGGTATCCCTGAGGCACTGTTCACAATCTGGCCCAAAATAAGCAATAAATCTTATAAGCTCTCAGAAGTTCTGTTCACTTACTTCTTGCTTACACCTAAAACCATTCCTGGATAACGCTAGACACAGCTGTTCTGAAATAGACATTCTCGAATTCTGGACATGTAATATTATGCCCCCTTAGAACTGATCATTTCAGACAACAGAAGCGCACCCAAAAGCATTGAATGAGATTTGTGCTGAACACTACTCCTCCTGTTTTTGAATGAGAGCTGAATGCTAAGAACAGCCCAGAATTTAGCTTTGTAGTGCTCAAAAGTCGCACAATGAACAAGTTGATTTCACGTTATGCAAATAACATCAAATAAACAACAGACCCCCCTTCAGTTGTTTCACTAGCCTTCACGGCTCGTGGTTCCATATGCCACCCTTACTGCAGGTGATCATACGACACCATATGCCAGGAACAGAGAAGAGGAAAGTCTAGAGTCAAAATCTGAAAGGATAAGAGGCGTAACGGTTTGGAAAGAGAGAAAAGAGAATTCAGTATTGAGCAGGTGATATTGAAATGGGGGAAATAACAGAGGCAAGGCAGCAGCTGTGGACAGAGTGGAATGGGAAGATGCAAAATTTTGGGGGAAAATGTTCTAGATCCATAGGGAATTTGGAAAAAGAAGGCAAATCATGCTGGATTTTGAGACAGCCACAAACACAGAGAAGCCAATAGGGATTACACTGATCTGAATTATTCTGTTTCTTCTTCTGCCATTAACATCTCAGGGTCCCCTGCCACAAGGGATAATATATCTCATATACCTGCTCCTTAAGGATGATCTTATATTTAAGACATTAGTGAAAGGAAGATGTTCACCTGGAATACGCCTGAGATGTCTAAAATGTCCTTTAGTCCTGTTAGAGTAGGATAGTAGCCCGTTTAAGACACCTGTCAAGAAATTAGGATGATTTTAAAATAATACATTGTCTATGCAATTATATTTCTAATGCAACACAAGAGATAGGCCATAGTAATACTAGAATTTGCTGAAATTTCTTTAAAATTTTTTTTAATCTTCTGTTTTTTTTACTTAATTTTAAGAATGAAAATATGACACTGTCTTCTAGCATTTTTACCCACAGTACTTTTCTTTCTTTTACTTCCATGATCCTCCTATCATTCAGTTTGAAGTGGAAAATGAATAGAAGGAGCAGAACCGAAGACCTGAGAACAATTATTTGAATATTTGCTGCTCATGGTCCATTTCTAGCTGAACTCTCATCTGGAAGAGTCATTCAATGATGGCAGATTTTTCCTTTTTTCAGTTTCATTTTTCTTAGTTGCAATCTCTAGGGTCATTTTTCTTAGTTGCAATCTCAGGCAAACTATAACACAAACCTCCCAAATTCTCATAGACACTCATTTAACTTTGTGTTAGCAACCGAACCTGAGCAACTGCAGCTTTAAAAAGCAGTGATCTGAATGGCAGACAGGGAGCTGCGCTGTGCAGAACTGCACTGAGAAACCCAGGAGCAGGAGGACCAGAGCTGGAGGTACTAAAGCAGTTCTCTCTGTGCACGATTCCCCATCATCTTCACTGAGTCTGCCTGGCCTTTAGCAAGTCCAATTGCTTGTCTGCCTCCAATTAACTAACGTGTGTCTACTAGTTATCCTTCCCAAATTACATGCTATTACATAATACTGTGCAGTAAATGCCATCTTACCTGCACTATAAAGATAGTCACAGTAGTGCCATATTTACCAAAGGCCAGAGAGAACATGAGTCAAAGCAATAGTAACACCAGCACAGAAGCCTACACAAAAAAGAAGAAAATGTCTACAGAAACAACCTTTCCCAAAATATTTCTATTCTGGTTTCTAAAGAATAGTCACAATTTTCATTGCAGTTCACTGGACAGTCCCTTATCACCTGGACATTATTTCCTGTGTGCTCTGCAGCATACATAAAGATATGCCGGTTTATTCTGGAACTAGTGCTCTAAATAAAACCAAACAGGGTGGATGGATTTTGTTGTTATTGTTATTGTTGTTTTGTTTTGTTTCTTTTTTAAATCAGGGCTCTAGGCAGAGCAAGGCATGCAGTGTCAGGGTAGGCAACTGAACCTGGGTTTTTGGCTACTTTGCTACATCATAATACTTCTAAGCTAACCACTGGTTAGCCTATATCTTGAATCAGTAGACAGGCTTTCTTTTTGTCAGTTCTCGATCCATTTTGCAGCATTTCCAAGTAGGTATCATCTGTAAACCTAACTGATGTATTGTTTGCTTCTGGAAACCACAACCACTATGGATAGGTTTGCAATCTGACAGCCATTGCTGCCGCTCCATCTTGAGATGGATCCCTGTTGACAGCCTTCGATGCCTACCCAGGGCAAACTGGGCTCGAGCGCAAAAGCCAGAGATGCCTGTCAAGAGCAAGAGGCATCGATGGCACTCGGCAGGGATCCATATCTTCAGCTACCGATACCTATGGAGACCTAGTGCTATCAATCCCGATGAGGAGCTATGGAAAGGGACAGGCCTTGGTGCCTCTCCACATCCACAGGGAGCGATGCATACCGAGAGGCATGGCTAGCTACGCATGGCATGCCCGAGCAATACGCATGGAAATCAACACTCATCGAGGCCTGTCGCTGTCAAAAATGGTCAATGTCGATAGGCAGCGGTGCCTCCCCAGAGCAACGTCGGCCCCAGAGCAAAACCTATGCATGCCTGTCGCGAAGGAGCGCTTTCAGGGCCTACCAATAGTGTTATGTTCTGTTTCTGCCAGTACTGCTTCCCACCTGGAAATCTAGACCCATTGTCATACACCATTAGCTTTTGTCTGCAAGTCCTTCAGGTGTTTTGCAATCTGTCAGATGACAGTGCTCATACCCAAGACTATCTGCATTCATTTTTCCAATAAGATTCCAGATAATTTTATACAATATATTATATATAATGCTTTCCTAACATCCACACTATGATTATTTGTAGATAGAAATGTATTCCTACAGCTGATAGCAATTATTATGGTACAGAAGCATAGAAATGCCTCTCAGCAGGGTATTTCCAAACATAAACCACAAATATTTACCTAGAAGGCTGGTCTGCTTGCAGTGATGTTGCCGGTCATCTTCTGGTAGCCCATCTCCATGCTTTGACAAGATTTTTCTCTCTAGGGATGTCCAAATGAGTTAGACGGGTTTCTCCAAAGATAAACATGTGGTAGGCATTACTTCTTCCTCAGTGGCTTGTCAAGAAACTGCCATTGTAAAACTAAAAGAATGAAGAAGATTTCTCTATCTCAGAACATGCATCTTTGAATTTGAAACAATTAGGAAACCAGGTTGATCTGCAGATCTAATTTGCAGATCAGGGTCTATTCCACAGCTACCTATCTCAGTTTCCTTACCTGTTAGATCTTCATTTTATATGCTTTTTTTGCCCTCACTGAAAGCCATCATAAAACATGGGCAGTTCACAATGCTGATACTCAGAAAAATGCTATGTAAACATACTTGGTTTTCTTTGTTCATCCTCGCACTCTATAAAAACAACAAAATAATTTGTTACAGGCCATAAATTCAAAGCTTCTCTAAAGAAAAACAGTTAGCAAAAAATGGAGGAAAACATTGACAAAGAGAACTCTGAGAACATTTCAGAGAATTTTCTGTAGCATAAAAAGACATCTGTAATGTTGAAAATCCCATGAAGATACATCCTGAGAAATATGCTTTGGAAATATATTGTTCAAGTATTGGTGTCCAAAAACACTTTCAATTCACAGTCTATATATATGCCTTGCATATTTGTTCCTTTAGTAGAAGGTCTAAAAAATTAATATTACCACATATCTTTCATGACTGTCTTAGACTGAGACAGTTTTAAAAAAAAATCACAATACAGGTAAGAAATGGTGGAAGGATAGGGAGGCAGAAGCAGAAAGTATGCAAGATGTAACGCAGCAGGGTGGGAAGAGGGCTGCTTGCTGCATGTTATATGAGCTTCTTGGTCAAAATATCTCAAGTTGGTTAATCCTCTGCAATAATAGTCACATTAAATCCAAATTTACTAAATTACCAGCCCTCTCCTTTTCCCTGCTACCTCCATATTGATTATTACTTCATCCCTGTTTTATCCCCCTTTTTCTTTATGCCTGTTTTTGTCCTGTGACACAAAGGACACTTATTGAAGATAAAAATGCAAATGGAAAAGAAAAACAGAAGACAACATTCGATTATTGATTATATTTTCATTATTATTATACTCCTATAGTATTCTGGAAATCCTATGAAAAGAGTCCTAGTCTGGTAGACTGGTATCTAGCCTCAATGAGAACTGCAAAAGGTAAATCTGGGCACAAATGAAAAAGAGATTCAATTAAGCATTTCAATTCCATTAAAGAGATTAATATGAATATTTTGCAAAGTCATTTATTTTATTTCAAATGCTTCTCTATCACTCCTTGTTAATGGGGATAACTAAACTCATGTAACTGAAGAGCAGAGAAATAACTGAAATAGCTTTAAAAGGACAACCAGGTAAACAGTAGTTTTTTGTATGAGATAGAAATTGTGGCAGAGAACCAAGAAAATATAGGGTGATTTAAAGACAAACAGGAAAAAAGACAGACTTGTAATGGGAACTTAAAGACTTTGAAATAAAAAGGTTTGCTTCATTAATATTTTGGGTTTATACCTTATTTCTGTTTCACTGTTATTTTGTAATAAACATTCAAAGGCTTTTAAGCACAAATTGGCTGTTTTAGCTGTGTCAGAACTGTTAAAGGAACATATAGCTAGTCTCTTATAAACACATAGCTGCAATGGAATAGGCAAAAAAAATTCTTGAAGAGCATGAGGGAAAGCTTAAAAAGTATCATGCTGAAAGAGTCTCAAAATACCTGGCATTCTCAGAACATATACACTACTGAATAGCAGTGGGAATAAAACATTATCAGATTCTATTAGTTCCGGAAAAAACCTTTCATGTGTGTCTCAGAGAAATTTTACAATTCCATCACAGCTAATTTTATAATTTGTGCTTACATACACACTGCCAAAAATCTAGTCTCTGACAAAAAAAATTGGCTTAGTGTAGCTATTTTTTTCATCAGTTGGTTTGATAAAATGTTAGCAATATAAATTCTGGCATAGCAAGAATAGCTCATTTTTCCCATATCAAGTTCAGGCTGACAGACCAACTGAGATAACATGTTCTTCCTCCAAAAATCAGCATAAAATATTTGCACATCCTCTTTCTGTCTTATAGCAAGCGTTACTTCCTATACTTAGTACATTAGGAAATAGCGCAGAAAATGAAACTCCATGCAGCGATCATTTGGCAAGAGGCTATGACTCTCTAGTCATAAGAGGACCCACTTTAGAGTTTATGAAATTCTGGGTTAAAAAACAGAGGCATTATTTAAAACTGTTTTTATGCAAAAAAAGAAAAACTAAAAATCCTAACTTGTTAGCTAAACATTGCCAGTTCCTAGAGCAAGGTAGGTCAGGCCTGTAAACTGATAAATAAAAATTAGGGTCTTTTTCTTCAGACAAAGGTACACTGAGAAAGATATCAATCTTATTTCTGTTTGATGTCCCAGCCTTATTTTCATTTTGCTGATGCCCAGCAAGTTGCCCCACATTGATCAGCTGAGACTCTTTCTTGAGGGGAGAAATTTCTGATACATTTTCACACATCCGCCAGCACCCTGTGGAAGTACATAGATTCACAAAAGAATTTTTTCTAATAAAAGCTATTAACCTGTTGTTTATTTTCCTTTCCTTCTTCCACTGTGAACAGGAACAAGGACAGATGAAAAGGTGAGCAAAATAAGAACAGCCTGCCCTCCACAGTCCTGACCCATAAAATCTCCCTTTCATACTACTCCTTACTCTTGAAATCTCCCTTTCCCTAAGTCTCCTACATTAGCCTCAGAAAATACCTACCAACAATGTTTGGTAGACAGAATACTTCTTCACTACTGCTCACAGATTGCTTGCCTTCTTAAAACATTATTTACGGTCAGACTTACACTTTCTTCTAGCTGCACATCATGTCTTTTGCATACTGCTACAGTGTTCAGATAGTCAGGGTGCCTAACACCAGCGTCCTTCCGAAAACCAAATCCAATCCAAACCTCAAGTGTGGGGCAAGGGGCAGAGCAGGCACAAAATCTTCCTTCCCTTTTGTTTGCATGAAAAACTCAGCACACAAACCAACTGAGAAAAGAGAAGTTCCCCACAGGATGGGAAGAACGGCTCTTTGCTGCTTCCATAGCAGCTTCTGCAGCACTGCTGGCCCACATGGAAACAGGATGTCAAAAAAGTGTTTTGAGAAAGTCTAGTTTTGATACATTTCCTAGCATGATGTTGGAAAGCTAAGTAGGCTGAAACGGTACATATTCTTTGCACAAGCATCCAATCAGGCGAACTCTCTGAAGATCATTGATCTTTACTTTTTTTTTTTAAAGTTTTATGCTTTCATTAAAAATCAAATTATTTAAGGGAAAGGCTAGGTTGTGTTTTCCATGAGCCACAATAGTAGACTGTGTAAATCCTGTTTTATAAATCATTTACACCCTCACAACATCTTAAAATTGCTTATTAGGCAAGTAAAACCTCAAAAGGAAAAAACAAAAACAAAAAATCTATTAAATATATTATCCATCTTGAATTCAAACAAATACCCACTTAAACTACTTTACTGCTGATATTACTCTTTTATGCTGTATATACATATCCATATTAGCTATTGCAAGCAAGCTTGGTTTAACTGCACTGTGAGATACATTTAATGTCTTTACTGTCAATTACTCCACAAATGACAGACAGTAGTTTTTTCAAGACTGTCAGATTAAGACTATTAGGCTGAAATATTATATATATGAAGTTAATACAGCTGGAAAAATACTAAAGGCTCCTCACCGCTGCTTACTATCTGCACTTGCAGCGGCTTGGCCCGTCAGGCAAGGCTGGTGTCAGATTTCCAAGGCGGTTTCACTTTCTGGTTCCCGTACATGAGCTAGCAAGGCCCAGCAATAAGACCTGCAGAACTGGGGACCTGACTATAATCTTCTCTACTGGTTAAGTGAAATCCAGTCTACATGAGAAAGTCACAGTTTCTCTCATGGAGTCTCCTGTAGACAGGATATTGTCTGTCCTGACACAAGACAGACATTTTGGAGAACAGCTAAAGCATTTTGATCCAGCCTACTGCTGATCCCTGCTCCTCAGAAACAAGCTGGGAGTTAACACTAGTGCTGATATCCAGTCCCCCATTCCCCAACCGCAATTTAACATTTTGAAACCTTTTATGTTGGCATATGCCTTCTTACCTTTGGCTTGGTTTGATGAAAAGACTGGTACCTTCAGGGCATAGAGGATCTAATTAATATCTCAGATTTCATTTTGTACTTCAGAGACACAGAACTCATTGTCACCAGTTTGGCTTTGTATTTTATGTGCCACAGGAGCCAGCCCATTCTTACTGGAAGCAAAAAAGAACAGTGACAGACAAACGCTACCCAAATTCTCATCTCAGTACTGTTTTAGAGATTCAGCACAACTTTTTCAGTCACTTGCCTCAGGTTCTTCTAAATTGATAAGCTGGTTTCTTAGCTCTTGTCAAGATACATCTGATGATTTAAGGTTTGCACTGAACAGAAGCGTAAGTGACATTGACTCCCAGGTTCTGCAAAACCAACTAAACCTGCTCTGGGGCAATGGTTAGGTTGCAGAAGTGTGCAGAAATTTGAAGTTCTGTCCAGTCAAAGTGCTGAAAGCACATCTCTCTCTCTCTCTCTCTCTCCCCCTGGCCTGGGGCTACTGTTTTAGCTTGTTGATGGCTTCCAGTTGACAAGAAAAGAGTTGAACAACATGCTGTATGGGAGAAAATACTCCATTAAGTAGCCCTCCTTAACGCCACTCTGTCAGCAGTACAGTGGGTGGAATATGTGTTATGTCTTAGTGTGTCGTGGCTTGCAGCTTAACCGTACATTTGTTCTACCTACACTATATACAGTTGCTAGTAACTCCCTCCTCCCCTCCACAGTTAATGAGGTGTGAGGTTAGGTTTTCTTTAGTTAGAAACTGTGACTCTAGCTGTTGCTTTATGGCCATTTCTGCAGCATTCATAGGTATAATTTGCAGATTTTCAACTTTGGAAGATGTATTATATTAGTATTATAGAGATCTATGTTGTTCTTCTCCTAAGCTGAAGACAGGCCTTGCCAGAGTCTTTCTAGTTTCACTGGATGTGCCCTAATCGCAGGACTGTTTAGGGAAATATACACTTTGAATAGTCCAGCTCCATGCAGGCGCACAGAAGAACTGCAGAATTCAGATCTTCTAGCTGAACAGTGCAAATGCATGTGGGAGGGAAGAGGGAGGAGAAGAACAGAGGAGAAAAGTAGATCATGAAGTAAGAAGAGGTGATCACTCAAAGCATTGCAGACGAAAGCAAGGTGCTGATAATAATCTCAGCAGAGAAAGCATCAGTGCTGGTATGATGTGCTTCATTATATTTGACTCCACCTAGACATCAGGTTGTTGTATTCTTCTCTCTCTGCTCTGCAGCATTTGGGAAGTCCCAAGGAGAAAAGGTGCAATGAACTAGTATCATGAGTGTGTGTATAGGTATTTATACAAATGTATACAAGAACATAGATGTATGAAGTGGCAAAATAGCTGTAATTTTTAGATGGAAAGGTTATCAGGCTAACAGGATCCTTTACATGTTCCATCTGTCTGTTACAAGAAAGCCTTTTATCAGATATTTGTTTCAAGTAACTCATACCACTGAGAGAGGGTAACATTCATATTTGCTGCTAAAATTACTGTGGATAGCAATTAAAGGGTCGCTTCTTGGAAGTTTAGCTCTAAGAACCAGAAAACATACATACCAAGCAAGAGACCTGGTGACTTAGATTTATGGCTTGACCTTGATGGGAAAAGATCTTATAACTTTCCAGATTTATGATTCTCCTTCATGGAGACCCAGACTGGAAAAATGACGCTTGACTTAGAGAAGCAAGTTCACTTCTGGTTTTCTTTACAATGAGATGGTGTCCTTGAGCTGTAGGTCTCACAGAATTTTGGAACAATTAAATATAAGCCAGACAAGCTTTCAAGTAATCTATGTGCTCCCTTAATTGTCTTAAAATGTCTTAAAATGTCTTAAAATGTCTTAAAATGTCTTAAAATGTCTTAAAATGTCTTAAAATGTCTTAAAATGTCTTAAAATGTCTTAAAATGTCTTAACTGCTTTAAATCTAAGATGATGTATGTGCTTCCTTATGCATGCAACCACACAGCAGCTCTAACAAAAATCCCAGCTATTATTCAGAAGCTTTCTAGACATTACAAAATTCTTTTTGCTTACATTCAATTTTTAAAAATAACTTTTCTCTTCTTAGATTTTTAGCTTGAAAGCATACCTTTGCGTTATAGCATATCAGAATATTCAAAACTATACAAATGTGCGTGTGCTTGTGTGTATATATATATATATATGTATATATATATATATATATATATATATATAAACAAAATAGACCTTGTTGGCTACAGAAGGCAGTTCAGAGCTAAATACTTACGGCCTTATTTGTGCATAATGGGTAAGACAGACCCTATGTCTATACCAAATCTACTGAAATCAACAAAAGCTTCCAGAATAGTATTATGTTTGCAACTGAAACCTGAAATGCTAATGGCATTCACATGACATCTTAAATTGCTAATGACAGACATGCTTACAATTTCTTCCTGTATTTAGGAGTCAGACATATCCCCAGGTAACTTATTTCAGGAAATGATGCAGTAACATATAACTGGCTGTTATAGGGTTTCACTCCTGTCTTGTTTATTGATCAGAGGCAGGACATTGAACTCTCGGTCCAGTTTAGTGTGATGCTTTTCCCTGAAGCTGCATCACATCTGTAAGAGCACATGGAACTGGAGCACATGATGAACAAGCAGAGACTGAGAGAACTAAGTTTGTTAGTCTGGAAAGAAAGAAAGCTAAAAGAGAATCTCATTTCTGTCTTCAAATATCTAATGGGTGGTTATAGAGAAGACAGAGTCAGACTCTTCTCTGAGGAGCACAATGAAAGGACAAGGAACAACAGACACCAAGAGACACTGCATCAAGCAAAATTATGACTGGGTATTAAGAAAAACAATTTTCATGACGATGAACTGGGACGAGTTGCCCAGAGTGGCTGTGGAGTGTCCATCCTCAGAGAGATTCAGATCTCAATTAGATAAGGCCCTGAGCAACTTGATCTAACACTGAAGTTAACCCGACCCTGAGCAGGGGCTATGAACAGATGATGTCCTGAGATCCCTGCCAATTTAAATTATTCCATAACTCTACAACAGCATTGCATAAATCTGAATCAGAAGACTTTCAAGGAGTGTTTGCGGCAGGGCTTGGAGTGCTTTTTGTAATAGCTTCAAAACCACAATTTACCTTACAGTTACTTTTCCTTTCTTACTTTCCAGGAGTAACTATAACACCTGCAGAAATTTTTTTTATTTTTCTTCAAAGGGTTGCTAGGAATAGACTTCAAATTATCCAAGGTTCCCTTTCCTATTTGGGGCCACTGACTGACCATAAGCAAAATGTACTGAGGCACTAGATGTATTTGTTTGACATACTTGATATTGAAATTCAAACTGTTCTTCAAGCAGAATTCCTAACAAGAAGGATTTGTGACAGGGAGCCTACAACAGTTACTTTGAAGAAAAAATGTGTGTTTAAGAGACCCATGAATCTTCAAAAGAACAACCCCTTCAAAAGGCCCCACCTCACAGATATAAGGGTTTTTTTCAAAAGGTAATGTATTTACATAAAGTAGAAAGACTTGTGAACTGTATAAGGAAATTACTGCAAACACTGCTGTAGTAGTGGACAAAATGCCCCTGATTTTCCTTGTTTTTTCAAAGAAATACATTATTTCTTTCATGAACACTAAAACTATAGGCGAAATCCTGTGGTCCTTATTAAAAAAGATGTGGTTTTACAGATGTCCTGGTGGCACAAAGAAAATGAATACCTCAGTGAGGTAAAAGGCAAAAAGGAGGTTCAAAATACGGTCCATATGGAAGGAAAAATTGCATTTAAAATACACCCAATAAGGACTGAAGATCTATCACACCGGATTTGAGCAGCTTTGAATTTTTCACACAACTATTGCTGACATTCATCTACCGATATACATGTGTATATGTGTGTATATGTATGTGTACATATATATATATATATGCACATATGTATTCACACAGAACATTTGAGACACAGCTATCCAGAATAAAAAGCCTACCCCGTCTTTATTATTATTATTATATATTTTTTTTAAAACACCACCACATTGGGTGCTACATGTGCTTTGGTATAACACCAGGTAGTAGCTCCCTGAGTTAGCTCTCTGTGGTCTCCTGTTGTTGTATGTTCCAAATCACTTTTGTGAATTTATTGAAATTGTATCTCAAGAAGAGAAGGACAGAAGAGATAAAAGATGCAGATAAACAGTAGTCTCTGGTTAGACCAAAGTGATCATTGCATCTTATTGCCTTTTTTCCTTTTTCTAAAATAATTTTGTTCTCTTCTGGTTTATACATCAATACTTCTGCCTTCTGCATCCCACATTTTATTTTATCTCTGGGCTTAGTCCACGGAAGTCTGGTGATGGGGGAGAGACTTAAAAATTATTATTGCAGCACACAGGAGGACCCGATAACTTTTCGCCCGGCACAGTCAGCACCATGCATGTGCACACGCGCACACACAAACATGTGCACACACTGACATACTTCTGCTGTGGATTCTTCCATGATCTGTAACTGCCAGTAAGGACTGTAAAAAGATTTTCTTACTGTAAAACATAGCAGAACAAGAGTCGAATATTTTCTTACAGCAGCTCTGTAGATTTCATCAGGTGAACCTCTTCCCACCCCTGTAAGCACCATAGGAGCGTTTGTTTTTCTTCACAGAAAAGCTCAGTCTACACACAATAATGCATTTCAGATTTTAATCTGACAGTGCTTTCCAACATGCCAAGGACATCTAACAAGTCAGATAAGGCTACCCAATATCTGCATTCATTCTCCTTCAACTCCTTTAGGTAATTACAAAAGGAAACTTTTTAATTAATTAAAAACTAAATTAATTTTAAGACTATTTTAAATAATTTTAAAATATTACTAAGCATCAGCCAGTTTCCACTAAATCAGTTAAGCTAGCTGAATGCTCCATATAGTTTGAAGTCATGCTGCCTATTTTAAGGGTGAAAATAAAGGAATACATTTTTCTATACTTCATGCCTGGCATATGAATGTTATGAAAAACCAAGGTTCTGTAATTGCAAGTATCTGCAGAGCTGACTAAGAAAGTTATATGCATAAGTAAACCTTAATCATTCTCTGCCTGATTAACAACAAGTTAGCTCTGAAATATTAGGAAGCTGCAGTGACATCATTTCTTGTGGACATTTGAATGGTGAGTTCTGAGGATAGTTATGAATCAGTAACTGAAATCAGTTTTCTGTTAATACCTAGAGTTTGTAGATTTGCATACAGAGCAGTAACTGAAAGTAACTCACAAAGAATTTGCAAAATTGTGCATGGCATGAAGTTTGTTTCAGGCACCTTCATTTCACCTTTTTTTTTTTTTTTTTTTTAATCCTGGCACATGACTTAAGACAATAGCACAATACAACAATTAAACTAGACGGAGAGGATAAGATAAGGTAACATGAATTTTAAAGACAGCACCAATCACTGTTCACCAAAGATGGACACCAAGTCACACTCGGTGTTGAACTGTCAGAAGTTCTTTCCATTTTTATGGCATATCATTAAAATAAATAAACAAAGAACTCTGGCGTGAACAGTCTGTGAAGAAGACATGTTTGCTTTTTGATGTCAGAAGTGAAGCAGAGGTTTTCATTTATGAGCATGGCACTTTGGAGGGACCCTAACTGCCTTTTTTCCCCCAGGATTCCATTGTTATGGGAATTTCAAATATTTCTGTTTTGAGGCATTCTTTTTAGTGTGAGGGCTTCTCCCAAGCGCAGAGCCCACTACCATCCACCTTCTGGGAAAGCTCTGTGGACTAAGATCCTATCTCATGACTGCATTAATTGCAAGCAAATCTTCCAGACATTTCCCAATATTCAGGCTTTTCTTTGCTCAAATTTAGAAGTCTGCCACTAATATCTTTAGGGTTTCTGGGACAGAAATTGTCATTTAGTAAGACTACTGAAAAACATAGGCATGAAACCTTTAACTGGACTCTAAGTGATTTCACAGGAGGAAATACAGGCCTCTCAAACCTCTCCTTTTTCCCACCCACATGGATGTTAGTGCAAGCTACAGAATGCTAGCTCTACAAAGTATGTAGAAGCTGGGAGTATAAAGCACTTTTCCCACTTTAAGTCCCTTGAACAAAGGCCAGACATCAAAAAACAAAAACAAAAACAACCCACAGTCATTAAACTAACACGGGTGCACTGCTGTTCCCCACCGCTGCCTACAACTGTTAAGCGATAGGAAAAACATCATACAATATCGGAGAGGATTAGGCCATTTCTGCATCCTCTCTTGACCAGGAAAAAGACTGTAAGGCAGAGGTCCTGTCTTGCAATACTGCCCAGTCCTCCGGGGATTAAGAATGCATCTTTGCTGCACCACTAAACTGCTCCTTCAGGGCTCAAGCAAACTGGTGGTAGATGAGGAACTAAAGCATCTTTATGCACAAATGGAGGTAGGATAAAACATACTCATATCATGTCCCTGAAGGAAATTGAGAAGATTTCCCTTGTAAAGTTATTTTTCAAGTCAGTTTTCTAAGACTCAATTTCTTTGACATTCCCTTGTCAAAGAATCTGTGGGATGTTATTAAGATTTGTGAGCCCAGTAACAGCACATCATATACCTAGCCATAGGCCTAACTACAGTTTCACAAAAGGCTTGGGTTTATTGGTAAAAAACCTATCAGATATTGTCTGGGGAGGGGGAAAGTTCAAACAACTAAGTCACCCCTTTATTTTTTTTAAATCTGCAAACTTCAAAACAGCTAAAATCCGTCTAGAGGAAGTCAAAGTTACTGTAAAGTATTAGGCTTCTGAACTTCGTACCGCCAGCTCTTCTCCCACCCTGTAATTCACATACCTATTGACACAACTTTCTACCCTGCCGAGCCTTGTTATTTCTTCAGTATCATCATTGATGTAATAACAAGTGTTTCACATACTGCAGAAGTGCAAGAACAAAAAAGAGGGTCAGAAAAAAACACCAATATCAAAGATATTACCATGAAATGAAGTAAATTACACTGCATCATTGCAAGGAAGTGACAGTGTCCTAAGTGTAATGCTTCAAAGTACTCCACAATGTAATAACATATATTTCTGTTTTTTCTGGAGTACGTACGACATAATATGTATATTATGAAAAATATACCAACTTGTTGCTATTAGAGTCAGTTTGCACAACATCTGAAGAGCTGTAACACAATACAGTTATTTGATCTACAGTAACATAGGTGAGTGCCGTCTTGTTTACCACTCACGGCAGCTCATGAGGAGCAAGCTTTGCCCTTTCATCGCCAGCTCTTCCTTCTCCTTCCCAGGCAGGATTCATAAAAATACGGCTGCAACAGTGAGTGAAAGAGCTGGCCCTGCTATGTGTGCAGGTGGGGTGGGGATGCCTGTCCGAAGGTCATTCCGAACACGCGGCTCTGGGCAGCTGGCACGGAGCAGCCAACAGCCGGTGCTTACGACACGCAGCCTCTGCTGCCTCTTCTGTGACAGGTTACTTCATGAAGCCAAAGCTGCTTTTGTTCTGAAGGCAAGAATGAATAGAGTGGCCATAAAGAGGTAGAAATAAATAATTTTTGAGGTTCTCAGTACTTTGACATAAGGTCTCCCCTCCTACCCAGAAAAGGGAGAGAAGTGAAATGGACAACTGAACATTTTCTACTTTGCTGTAATATTTTGAATTCTAGGACATATATCTACAATCACCTCTGCTACTAACAGGAGGATCTCAGGTGGCTTGGAAGGAAAAGATCCAGTGGGGCACACTTACAGAATAAAAGCTATTACCTGTTGGGTATTTACTGAAGAATTTCAATGGGTTTAATTTAATTTTAAGAGGGTTTTGAGAGCCAATATTGTGTAGCCTTTTATCAAAGGTTATCTTATCATTAGCGCAAAGCTTCTTTTTTCATGTATCTTTTGATTTTTTTCAAAGCAATGAATTTTGCTTTGAGAGACTTCCGTTACAGCTTGTGCCATGCTCCATGGGAAAAGGTTTAATCCATGCTGCTTCTGCCATCATCCATAGTGTCAAAAAAGACCAATGCAAATATTCACAATGTTCTCAGACAGAAATATCAAGAATAGCTTCCTGATTTCATAGCAACCTAATTCTAACTCTTTCTCCCCCCCACAAAAATCTTTCCAGCCATTTATTTCAAAGATAAATTGGGCAGCTGCTCAGAGTAACCAAGAGAATATCATTAATTTGCCCATATTGTCATTTCCAGCAGCTTCCTCCTGACCATATATTTACTGGAGATAAATTTTCATCTGTCCTGCATGTCAATGAAGATACATTTTAAATAAAATTAATAAATAAATAAGAAATTCGACCCACTTGGCTCTTGTGATGACTTTAAAACACCACGCATCAGTCATCTGAACATTCCCCTTTAAAATGCTATGCGCTATCAGAAATCTTATGGTTCTCTGCAGGGTCAGAAAATACTCCTGTTTTCTTTTTCCCCCCTGTAGGAACTCCCACTATGTTTCTACTGTACAATATTTTGTTCCTCTGTTCTTTGAGTTGGCTGGCAAAAGCTTGACCCAAAAAAACTCTATGAGACAACTACAGAAATTCAGAGCCATCTTCCCTGCGCAGGAGCTCTGATGCAGCCATACACAGAGCTCTTTCATGGTTGCCACTGCTCCAAGATCCACCATTAAAAGCACAATTCTTGCCACCAGAAAGGAACCTTTTAAGTCTATTGCACTTCCAGGACAATGATGCACATTATCTTTGACCTATCTCTGGATCACCACTCCACCCTTAAGATGCCTCCTATTATTTCCTATCCCATATGAAGGACTAGTCTCAAACCACATTCGGCCAAAAGCAAGGTTTTGAGGCGGGTCTCACCATTCCTCTGAGAAGGTGCTATGAGCATCCCTCACTTCTCCGAGAGCTGTGGTCCCACCAACTTCATCTTTATCCCAATTCTGCTCCACAAACCAGGCGCTTCATCTCACGTCTCTTGCTCCCCGTCCCAATACCACCACCACACTTATAAGCCATGCTCACGTCCCCAAACTCCCCATCACTCTTCATGCAATAGCAATTGCTTTGTCTCTTGAGGCTGGACGCAGTGCCTGCATTTTACCAGACCATTTGAGGAAGACACATCCCGATCCACTGGGACACATGTGCATGTTAACTGCTTACCCTGTCACCTCACATGTATGCCAAATGCCTGACTGCCTCTCGACAGGCCAATAGGAGTATCAAGGGAGGTCTCTGCTGGATCCCAGGCCTTACTGTGGGACCGGCTGTCTCCTGATTTAAGTGACAGCAAGTAATCTGCATGGTGGCCTGTGGATCCACTGGCAAGGGATTCCTTCTGTGCACAAGACCTTGCAACCCACGTACAAAAACAGTGTACTGCATCAAATGGAAAGAAATCTAACCAGACTCAGGAATAATCTCAGATCCTCCCCAGTTTTAAGCATTAGCTTGCACTAACTTTCTAATCGCAGCTACCATGTTTTTCTTCGCAACTCCTGCCATAATATTTGTATCTTGAAAAATGCTGTTCCTAAAATAATGCTTAAAAAATTATAGCGCTGCATTAGAAAAACTGACTGACTGATGGTGCATCATGCCAATGCCTAAAATATTCACCAGAGCTGGCTTTGAGAAAATAATCCGATATAATTTTTGCAGTAGCACTCTCCTGATAATGTAAGGAAAATTCATCAAGATCACCTTAGATACATCTTTACTAAGCAAAGCAGCAAAATTCATCTCTGTTTTTTCTAGTAAGGAAAATGTGAACTGTTTTGAGTGAAGACTTCTTGCACGGTAGCATTTTTTACATTCTGCACTCATGAACTTAAATCATCCAATTTTTTTTTTTATTTTTTTATTTTTTAAGTTTGACACTAGAAGACAGGATGTGCTTAATGTGCTATAATTGTGCTTAGTTTAGCTAGGCTCTCAAATCACTTGTAATTAAGTGTATGGAAAGAAAAGCAAAACTGATGAATTTCGACCTTTGTTCCAAGCATGTAAAAGGGACGAATGCTTTACACAAACGTGCAAATATCTCTAGCAGCAGAATCACTTTCTGTAAAGCAAAACCTAAACAGTTTACCAAGGAACTGGCTGGAAAAAAAGTGTTTACTGCATCAAGCCTTAATGAGCATAGTACTTCCTCCACTAAGATGAGGAACTGACTGACATGTAAGACTTGCTGTTCTTGCAGCCGCAGGAGTAGCAAGAGAAACAAAGAACAGAAATACCAGAGAGATGATGTAAAGTGATGAACAGGCTAAAATTATTTAATGTTCCTATTTCTTTTGTGAAGGGATGCAAGTTCTTTAAAAAAAAACAAAACAACTCCAAAAATCCAAGAAGGCACTGGAAGGTGAAGTAGCAGCAAACAGTTTAAATCTCAGTGCACGAACACACAAGTGAATGTGCATGTGTACAAGCACAAGTACATGCACAGATTACAGATTTCTTGGTTTTGGAACATTTCCTGCAGTTCGAATGCAGGGCATACAAAAATAAGGGGAAAATACACCATTACCTTCATAATTGTATTATTAATGTCAGGAAATTTTATAGTTAAGGCAACATCTACTCTGGTCTTAAAGATAGATTGTCAATATTCAGCATTTTCCCATCCCAGGTTTTGTACCTTACCTTTCCAATGTTCACTTGCCTTATGAGGACTAAGAAGATGCCTCCAGTTCTTCCAGTTGTAGTATTAATGTTTTCACTAGAAGAAAGGGGTATTCTTCTTACTCCCTTTACTCATTTTTGGTTTAAGCTAGCATTGCTCAAATCTGGAATGAAATACAACAAGACAATGGAGTAGAAAATTAAGTTTTTGTCAAAGCTCAGCATATTAGTTAAATGTCCTTTGAGCCACATGCAAAGGAGAAGCACATAAGTAAAACAATACAGAAAACAACAAGTTTAGCTCTGCTGGGCTGGAAACAAAGCTGGATTATTTTCTTTGTTATGTCTTGGTTATCTCAGTAAATCTAATTCTAGGCAGCACTGAAATGTTATGATATAGTACACTTGAAAGTTTGCAATAGAAACAGGAAAAAAGAGATCTATCAAGTAATAGAACAATAAATGAAATAAATGAAAATTTGCATTAGATGTTTTGGGGGCTTTTTTCTGTTTATTTTATGCAGTGAAAGGAAACAAAGCCAATCATTCCGAAGTTCAGGAATTCTCTCAAGTATAAGAGTTTATACATACGCATTGCCTGCCTCCACCCATACCAAGAAAAGGCCAGTCGCCATGTACCAAGTCACAGAAAGGGGGGTGGCACAGAGGAAGAGAGAAATTCCCAGTATCTGGAGGGCACTTCTGTTGGCCTACAGAGAGCAGGGTGGTTTCCTGCTTCAGCTAACTGGTCCTTGCCTTTCTATTTCCCAAACAGAATAACCAAAATAAAGATAGATCCTCTCATTATTTTATAGCTCAGTAATTGTGGCCATTAACAGACTGTCATATTAATGCAAAAATGATGTGAAATGGTCTATCTGATAAGAAATGGAAGAGGGGAAAGTGTAAAAGTCATGGTGAACATGAGATTTACCCCAGGAAAAAAGATGAGAAACCATTTCCCAAGGTTACATCCAGCATTACTGAAAGCAGCAGAGTAACCTTGACAGTTTACATAGAGCCAGAATGACTCAAACCTTGCCTCATGCCCACATTGCATGTGTCTGAGGTGGCCTTCAGGCATACCGATGGATTAAAACTTAAGCCTTTGGTATCTCTGAGCAGAAGTCCAACTGCACATCAGACTACATCAAACATCAAACTACCCTGAAGAAGCTGAGCATCTCTCTCCCATCATCTCATGGAGCCATGCTGCCAGGCCAAAATTGGCAGGATACAAGTCCTTCCTGGAGTGGCTGTGATGCTGCACAAACACACAGGGTGTGAGATCAGTCAACCTGCAAGAGAGTATTGCACAGTCAGGGCAGGGAGCCTCTCTCATTTCAGCCCATTCCTTGATGCAGATAGCTCAGATCAGGGACAAACTTGGGTTAAAATATTCTCACGAGCTCCAGCAAAAGTTGCACCTGACTGAAAACTCAAGGGATGCTGCAGTTTAGAACAAGAGATCTGTACGACAGCATGCAACATGCATGCAAGTCCATGCACAATCAGTATGAAGACACATAAATGATACAATCAACAAGTGTATAATACCAACAAAGAAAAATGAATGTAGATTTTCAAGTGAATGCTGAACTGTGAAATGGGTGCAAGTTGTTGGTTAGCCTACATAATTTAAAATATACTTACAGGACTTCCCACTTCCCCTCCCTTCACAGCCTGCCTGCACAAATGCAGTAATGAGGCTGAAGTCCTCTTTTTGGAAAGGCAGCAATGCTAAAAATCATTGAGAGGATGTGGTAAGACAAGAGGTGTGTTCTGTGTGCAAAGGGAAAGAAAATAGCAAATGGCTCTACCGGGGGGGGAAAAAAAAGAAAAGAAAAGAAACATTATTTAAAATGAAGCACTGAGAATGGGAAATAATCAAAGCCATCCTTATGGTCAAGTTGCCATAAATTAACCAGGAAGTTTTAGACTATGGCAATTTTTTTTTAACGCATCTGAATTATCACATGGTTAACGAAAAAAAGGAGAGAGTGAAATTTTTCCTCACTGTTCTCCTAGCAGTTGGAGAGATTTTTAGGAAAACTGATCAAATACACAGCTCACACTGGCTTTCCCCAGATGCTCAGCCAACTATAGCTGCAAGCGTAATTATCCATATCTAGACTGCACACACCAAATCCAGAGAAAAATGTAAGCTGGTTTCCAGGTAGATGCTCAGTGTGCTCAGTGTAGGGTATGCAGACTGCCGTCAGAGCCGAAGTTGGGTCTGTGTCAACAAGCTAGCCCAGACACTATGGCAGCAGGCTGCTTGTGGCAATATTTTACTATTTATTCATCTTTGCTTCCCTATTTGTTTCCATACCTTTCAGCCCTCTTGGTGAAACTGAGGCTGCTGAGGTCAACTGCTCTGATGTCAACAGAGCTACAATGTCACCGTTGGAAAATGTTACGGCAAGAATCCTAACCTGCAGACATAATTACAACTTTAACACAAAGTTCATAACTATTTTTCTTTTAATATAAGCAAACATGATTGTTTAATTATGAGAAAAAAGGCCATGATTTTGAGAAGAGTGTCATGGTTGTCATTGCAGACATTTGAAATTATACACAAAGTGCTTTTGGCATTAATGCTGAGAGAAGTAGCAGAACTTAGTATTCTTTCTCATCCCAACAGACCTTACTCCATTTGAAGTTGCTCCATTTTCTTTAGAAAAATAGTCCTCACTGGGGTATAGCAAGCTATGCAGGTGTGCACAGTACTTTTCCTTGCTTAGTCCTTTCTAGAGCAAGAAAACCAAAGGCACACACTCTCCCACAGTGAAGCGCCGTGCCAGCTGTCCTGCCTGGCGTACTGCTGATTTTATCACTTCATCATTGAATTAAGGTGGCTGCTTTGAAGCTGCAGCCTGAACAAAGCACACTACGTAGTAGTCATAGCAGTTCTATTTTGAAATAATATTTTCTTATAAAAATGTCATTAAAAAGTGTGTGCACTTAGGGGAATATACAAGCGAAGACAATGCATGAGAGACCGTCAGCCTAAACACATCTCAGTGGAAAATCTGCCTGCTGCCCTCCTACATACAGAACAGCCTATGTGCTCTTAGGCCACAATAAAAGGAGGCAACAGCCCTGCCTTTACCGTCCGGTGGATTTAAAGCTGAGAAGTTATTATATTCATGTTAGGTAAGGATCAATCTGAGCAACAAGCAGCAGATTTTTTTTTCCCCCTAGTAAAATAATCAGAACTACCTGGGGGGAGCTTACACCCCGGCCCCGACCTTCCAGCTGTGGAGAGAAGATAGCAGGTGCTCAACCTCCACCTAAACTAGAAATGTCTGATTTAGAGCGTTGCTGCTGGTTGTGCTGCAACGAGCAGGGAGATCTCTGCAGGGTCTCTCGTCCCTCATATGACTTCATTTACTGGCTCCGCAGGTTAGTTTTGAGGGAGTGAGAAGTGCTAGAGCTGATCCAGTTTTCCCCTTCCGTCAGCAGGAATAACCAGAAAAGGCTACAGGCAATTCTGGAGGCCAAGACAGCTAGATGAAAAGATAAACTTGCTGCGAAGGAAAGGGACTTGTTTTTGGAAAATCTTCTCTTTAACTTCTCTCCCTCTGCAAATACTTCTCTCCCCCCCCCCACACCAGTCGTCACATCAGCTTCTCTTCTTTAATTAAAGGACTCTGGAGCTCTCTCCGACTTGGAAAGAAAGCCTGCAGCACAGAGAAGTTTCTCATTAGCTTGCCTGATGAAGTAGGAGTCTGTTTGGTTCGCTGGTGGTTTAACCTACTTTATTTTAATGAATTATCCGCAAAGCAGAATACACAGAGGTGCCATGTCAGAATAGTCTGAGATCACCACCGTCATCATCATCAGACAAGCTTGGAAATTAACTCTAAATGGCAGCACTTCATATGGAGCCTAACTAAATATGTATAATCACCAGCCAAAATTAATGATCTTCTTCCTCTCTGCAGAGACATTGCTGTACCCGTCTGATGTGGCAACGGGTGCCAGCACGGCATGCCCATGCACAGGCCTCTTCCACTGGCTTGGAGAGCGAGTGAACTGCTGCGAAGATGCAATTGAAAAGTTCATATTTATGCTTCCTTGTATATGAATTAACTACAGGGAAAATTTAAAATTGAGTTCTCTTGATTCAGAAAAACATTGAAATATGTGAAATCTGACATCTGCAGCTCAACTGATCTGCTTAAGAAACATATGTATTTTTGAACAATGGAAGAATGCTATAATCTGTTCAATGGATTTTTTCCTTAAAAAAAAAAATCATATAAAATGCTCCTCCGTGAAATATTAAAATTAACAAATTGTAAATATGAAAATTTACAGCAATACTAAGATCAATGGAACATTGTAACAATGTAACAGCATTGCAAACTGCTCAGAAATGCAAGGCGCATGATCCCTGATGTTTTTACCTAAGCCCTGAAACTGTACTGCAGTTTAATTTGCCAGCTCTTTGGTAACATTTCTTGCAGCACAGAGATTTGCTTGACAGGGCCCTTTGCCTTGAATATACTTTTGATGTCTGAGATGAGTCTGACAGCATTTCTGCTTCTCATTTAATTTTTAAGTAACTATTGCTTTAAAGTTCTAAGCCCGAGTTTCCTACCCCAAGTAAACCAGAGCACTTCATTTTTTACTTTCATTTTCCACTTCCGCTTTTTGCTGCTAGTCAGGTCATTTGGAGCTTAGCCCCAATGGCACAACAAGCTTCCTAACCCTACAGTTTGTACATTTTTTTGTACAGCTGATCATCATTTCCTTTTTTATTTCCAAATAAAATGAACTTCAAAGCTATATATTAATTTTTTCTAAAGATAGTGCCAAGTTTGCTCTCTTGCAACTAGATCAGATCTGTAGTTTCAATGCTGGAGACAGGTAGCCATCTCACATGGGTTTTAGGTGAAGGAAAAAAAATCAATGAGTGATACGTGATGAGAAATAGGCATCTTCCCAACAGCAAGACTGAGCGTGGGGTCGGACTCCCCAGGATCCCAAACAGGGCAAGGAAACAGCCTCCTTCTCAAAGTCTCAGTGCTACCATCTGTCGTTCAGGGTGCAACTGCAGAGAGTCAGAGGCTTCTCACACTTTCCCTCAAGCCTGCAGCCACTTGGGAAACACCAAAGCCTTCATAACACCAGCAGACATTTCCTCACAGGGGTTGGATAAAGCCTTGCAGCAAGCGAGATGTACACAACAGCTGCCTAGGAAGCACCAGAAAAGCCCTTACAGCCACAGCCAATATCAGAGAACACCAAAGAAATGATAACCGCAGCCAAAAAACCCCAGGTATATTTTAGAGGTTTGAGTGATCTCTGGTCCTTACATAGCTGAGTCAGAAGAACTTGCAATAAACATGCTTTACTCATGCCAAGAAGTATTTTAAAAACCTATTTTAATTATGAATCTTGAAATGTTCCCCTCCTGCTTCCCTGTTTAATGGTCAGAGTACCTTTGACAGGGAGATTTAGTTTTTACAAGCACTGAAGCGCTGATCATTCATGAGGTAGCTCACAAGACACTGACTCTTACTGTAGGAAGCCAGATATTAATCTACAGCCACACTCACACGTTTGACTATTGTATATGTTTGTGTATATCGAAAGTAAGACCTAGACCAACAAATATGCCTTCCCTGAGGGCCGGATGTTAGGGCTAAATCCCACAGCTATCTGCCACAGCACTCATCTCCCTTGTGGCTGAGGGGCAGATTTCAACACAAAACACACCAAGCACCACATGATTACTTAAACTTAAGTCCCTGATTAATTAATTTCCAATGAAGACTTTTTTTTAATTAAAAAACTCTAACGAATAATGTCAAGAAGTAACAGCAAATAGATGTCTACAATCAGTTCACTGTATTCAATCAAAACTCCTTGTTGACCATCTAAGTCTGATTCTTCATATTCATGGGAAGTTTCATTAAAAGAAAATTTCAAGAAATAAAATTTTTTTTATTCTCAGTTGCTCTGACAAGATTAACTAAAATCCACTCCAGCAAAAAATATATATATTTCTCAATGATACTATAAGCCATTTGGAGTGTTAGTCTCTTCTTTTCTCAATGTGTTAATTAGACACCTCAGCTTTTAGGTGACCCTGAGGAGGAGAGAATATCACTTTAAAACTTGTTGATGTGTTTCTCCTGATCACACTAGCAGGTCTTCTTGTCAGCAGTAATCTGGATAGAGCAGGCTGGTTTGGTGCAATCTGGAAGGCTGTTGTAATAATTGATAGAACAAAACGCACGCGGAAGAGTCTGATGGCTGTATAAAACCCCCTCAGAGCTCCAGTTATTGCAGAAGCACACTCAAGAAATCAGCATGACCAGCCAGTCTCAAGGAATCCAGCAGCTTTTGCAGGCAGAAAAGCGTGCCAAAGACAAACTGGAAGAAGCCAAAAAAAGCAAGTATCTGGCCTGGTTTTATTGTATTTTTCTACTGTAAACTCTCTAGAAATACAGTGTTTCACAGAAAAAAATCATTATTTCATCTGTATATATAACACATCTGCCACCCCTATTCTTTCTTCTGTACCACTTCCCTCTCACTTACATTAGTATTTTGTCATGACTGTCGTCAGGTATCTAACCACACCTGAAGGTTCATAGTTTGCTTAATACTCTTTGTATATGTGTGTATGTGCCTGTTTCTGTGTGTGTGCTTGTGTCTGTGTACCTTATTACATTAAACAAGGTTTTCTTTGTTATGTTCATCCTGTCAGCTATCTTTATCCTTGCTTTATCCCAGTTCCAATAATGACACTACAGCCTTCTTTAGGCACTTAAGCTAGGAGCCTACACGCCTCTGGCTGCCAGCTCTGGAGAACCAGACTCCAGACTCTGTATTTTAGGTCTTACAGAAAATTTTCAGTGTTCCTCTTTACTTGTGAAAACTAGGAACTTACCTTTTAATGTCAGTTGGTCTTCAAAAAAAAAAAATATATATATATATATATGCAAACAAATGGAGACTTCAGGATAATGCTAATTATCAAAGTCACAGTACAGTCACAAGAATTGTCAGTACTGTGATAGGTCATTCCTATAAGCCTAACATGGCACATGCAATCAGCAAGTGATTAAATGTTCAATTTAAAACAAACTCTCATTTGCTGAATTCCTAAATGCCCAGGGTAGAGCATGTGTAAATACCCAAGAATAATAAATTAAAACAGTTTTATTCTAGTCAACTATAAGCAAAAAGTAATAGTAACAAATATAAAAACGAAGGCAATATCCAAAAAAAATTCTAGCTGAATCTTCTAATAATTTCAATAAAAGAAAGAATTCTGTTAGTAGAGCCTTTCCATTATCTATTTTTCTTACCTTCATTTTCTGCATTCATCTCCCAGTGATTTAATGCAAAAATATGGTGACCATATTCTCCTAAAATAGGTATGAACCACATGAGTCACTGAGCTGCATTTGCAGGGGAACTTTCATACTGTTTCACAGAGTGATCTTGATTTAGAAGACAGCAGCAGGGAAACTTAATGTTGTCCTACAGGCTTCAGCTAAAAAGCGTGAAGATGATGTCATGTGCAGGAGAGTGTGATGAAGAAATAAATTTTGTTTTCCAGGGAGAAATAGAAGCTAAACAAAAATAATTTGTGTAGTCTCTATATCCCTTCTACACACAAATCAGCATCACTATGTATTCATTAATTATTAGCATGATATATTAATCTGTACAGCAGAGACAGAAAAAAAGCGGCAAGGCAACAACCCTTCTTTGAGCACCTAGCCGCTGCCTATGTCTTGTAGCCATGGAAAAGGCAACAGAATGAGAAGACCCTCTCTCATCTTCATAAAACCAAAGGCTCACAATAAAAAGCTGCTGCTCCCAGTCAAAGCAAGGAATAATTCGGGAGTGATTCAAACCTTACACAGCCAGATGAGGTGCTCTTGGTGGTGTTGCTCTTTCCTTCTCATTTAGGTCAGTGGCAACATGCTGTTCCCCAGGACAAGACGCGAGAAAGCATGTGATCCGGGCAGGCACCGTCCAGCCCTAAATGGAGAGGAGGAGAGTCTGGTCTGCACACAGACTGCAGAACCAGGCCTGTAGCCACGATAGCTTCATGTTGATTACCCCTTGTGTTCCGTTTGTTTTTTTTTGTTTTTTTTTAATAGCCAGTTAAAAAGAGATTTTGTAAATTAATAACACCCAAAAAACAAAAATATCATTATATACATAAACATAAAAGTAATGGCAGAAGATGAGTGCCTTGCTGAATCCAAACATGAGGTTACAGGTGTATTTACTTTACTCTGCACAAAAATGCACTTCTGTCATCACCTCAGCCCCAAACACAGCACTTGTGATGAGCTTCTTATGAATACAGTATCTTCCAAACCCCTCTGAACCAGAAACCTGAATTAAACCACTGCCTACAACCACCAGTGGTGCAAAGCTGAGGTAAGAGTTATTCAGCAGCTACAGAAAGCCAAGTATTAAATATTTTGCTATCAGTGAATAGAATAAAAATATTTCATTAGTATGAGTTCCTTCTCTATTACTTTTAAAACTAAATATAATTTTCTCCTTTAGAAAAATTAAGTAAGCAAAGTATATACTCCTGATAGATACCTAGAAAATAAATATCTGTGAGTAAAGAGGATGGAAACAGACTCTTCTCAGTTTCCAGTGAAATGGCAAGAGGCAAAGGTCACAAACTGAAATAAAGAAAATTCCATTTAAGCAAAAGAAAAAACTTTTACCAAGACAATCTGTATTATTCCCAAAATCACAAGAGTTTTTCAGTGAACCTACCAAAAAAAAAAAAAAAGAGAGAGAGAGAGAGATTTTGCTTATAGCATTTTCCCAAATTGTGCGAGTACCATATTAATCATTTTTTGTTGGTATAATTGCCTCTGCTCTCATACACCAAACTGACATTATTATACTGGCAGAAGTTTTCCATGTTCGTCCTTAACTTCAATACTTTCCATAGCAATGTCACTATGCCACATTAGATACCTAACTATACCAGCATAGCTTAAATAGCATGGGACAAGGGCAAATGGGATTTTTTTTCAGTGCCAAATCCTGTTGTGTCAAGTCAGAACAATTTCAAGTCTTTTACCCAGAGTTATTCTGCATTTAGATCAACATAAAGGACTGCATAGTTTGTCTCTGACAGAATCAAAAACTAAAATAAAAGCAAATACCTGAAATGCAATCAACCAATATATGCAATATGATTGGTTAACCTATGCACACAGAATTTTGAGAAACAAGACAGGAATATGCTGCTTCACCTCAAGCAACACCAGCTCAAAGCCAATTATTACCAGTTCAAATCAGCAGATTCTGCTCAGGGCCTGGGGATCTCTGGGTCTTGGTTGCAAGTGAAAACAAGGAACTTGCCAGTCCCTACTTGTGCATTCCTTTCCCTGTTAAACTGTAAATACGACCTCCTTTGCCACTGCAAACAATCTTTGCACAGCACAACTATACTGATGAGTCAGACTATTCTATTTACATCTAAATATAAGAGGAATGAAAGGTAGATCATTCACAGGATGTGACCAGGGCAAGTCATTCTCAAGAAAATGTGATTATCAAAACTACCCTCAAGCAAAACCCTTGCAGAACCTTTACAAATAGATATTCACATAACCAGATCAAAATTCGGCATGAACACACACAATATTGTATATGAACAGATAACGGGCCCATTTTTTTCTGACATATACGTAGCTGTTTGTAATGCAAAATCCACTTTGAATATCTGAAAATTTAACAAATAAAATGCTATTTATAAACATGAAGAAAAGCAAAAATATTTTGATAAAACTCCTCTGTATCTGTTTTCTCAAACTTCTTGGTCAATACTCTTTATGCCAGCTTGCAATATCTTTACTGTATCATTGGCTGATGCCAGTTATACCTGACACATTATTAATAGTCTTTTGGTAAATGCACGCAGGCAAGGCTGAAACTATCGAATCAATTAAAAAGGAAACAAGACAGCCTGTGGCCCTCTGTCCTTTTATAGACTGCACTACTTTGGCTCTTATTCTTTCTTTAAGCATAATTTAGATCCCAGAAATAAATGAGCATTATCAGAGCCAAGACGTCAATTCCTGAAAATCCTTTTGGGTAAAACAAGGGAAACAAATGTGTGATGAACACTGGTTTTAGCAAAATTTGGTTTCCTATAGGTTTTCATGTCTTGGCTTGATTTCTAGTGTCTAAAAAAATTGAAAGCTCGGATTAAAGCTTTCAGGAAATCAGGTTAAAAAACAAACATTAACCAAAATAAGATATTATAAACAAACTTATATCCTTGGCTCTCTCTTGGATAATATCCAGGACATATCTTATCCAGTGAAAAAGCTACATATACTGATCAGCTGCTTCTATTGTACTTCTTTAAAGTTAAAAAATAATCTTCTCAAAATGAGCATTCCAAAATCCCGTTCTGCAGACAATTTAACACTCTTGAAGACAACTGAAACAGTCCTATTTAAAGTAAAAATTGATTAATTTTTGGCAACTTTATTTGTATGACATGGTTTCTGTGAAGAAGTTTAGCCTGGATGATATGTTTGAAAACAGAAAAACAATTTTAGCAAGGCAATTTTTGGAAAGTAAGATAACTTAGTGTTTGAGCAAATTAGAATGTCACATTTTGAGAAATATTTGACTTCTACTATCTTTTTCTTGCAAGGTCTAAAAAATTATCAATAGCCTAAAAACCTCAAAGTTCTTTTGGATCTAACTAGAGCTAGTTCACTACCATTACAGAAATACCCAATAAGATGAACAGAATTTTTCCCTATGCTAGTAACGTTTCCCCACTGGTTAGGTAAGACAAAATCTAATACGTGGAGGAATGGGCAGAATCAAAGCAGGCTCTTTGGTGCAAAGTTCTCTTCAAAGTTGCACCTTTCTGTACCTCACTTTTCTGACCCTAGAGTAAATTTCTCGTGGTCAGGTTGGTTCACCCATCTTCATGTATTTCTAGCCCTCCTTTAATCTTGGCTGAATTACAACGGTCTGCCACCCTTCCATACATAAGGTTTGATTTCAATTCGGCTGTGCTGCTGCAGAGAGTCTGGCCCATACGATCAGCAAGACTTTAAAAAAGGCAATCCTCGATTGTACAACTAAGGTAGCAGACAAGCAGTTAATAACAGGCTGATTAATTAATTTTGGTTTGCCTCTAGTGAAACAGCAGGTTAAGCTCTAGTTTCTGCTTAACTTAATCAGGTGCAGCATATGCACTATCGCATATGTTGGCAGTTGCTGATTCTGTCCGCAACATTGTTGAACTAGCAGTAATTTACTCACAGCTTTTCCACTTAATTAAATAGGAAGCAGCAGGTTCCTGCTGTGCCAGTCCTGAAGGCATCATGGAAAAATGAAATGGCTGCCACCCTATAGCAAAACCCTATGTACGGTGCATACTCCAGTGCACTGTCAAGAACTGGCATGTATGTATATATATATTTCTTTGCTTCACTAGCTACATTGTCAGGGGCAGATGAGCAGTTGTTTTATGGAATCTCATTCTATTGGGTGCATTTTAAATGGATTTATTTATCTATCTGGTGGCCAAAATATGCAACATATTTACTACAGATGGCCCCCCAGATGGAATTTGAAATTAAAATCCCACTGATTCTGAAATAATTTAATTTGCTATTGAGCTCCAGTTCCTCAGCCGGTGAAATTGGCAGAGCTTCATCACAGTCCACTTCCACTGACTTGCACCTTCAGAGAATCACCTCCCAGCTCCGCTCCTGAAGGCATGCTCTACAAAAGGCTGACGAGCTCCAGATTTGAGGATGAGGATAAGGGGAACTTCAAAACACAGACCTAAACCTGGTTCTAAATTTGTTGTCCAGACTGATGTCAGGCTTTTATGTGAATCTGTCAGGTTATGCTTACTGGTCCCAAGACTTAATACAGCAATGTAATCAGCTCTTACCAAACAAATACAAACTTTGGAAAAGAACATGCTAGCTTTTGAACTCTGCCCCTTTATACAAAATTATAACTCCCTGGTGGCATATGGACTCTGATAAATGTAATTAACTATACAAAAAAGCATTCTCCAGATGAACTGAGAGTCAGTAAATCTAACAAGTGCCACACTGTGTTGCTCCTTCATGTAGAAAAGCTTTACACAGTCTCACCTCACCTCTCCTCACATCCCACAATAAGCACAGCACTGAGTCAAATGGTCCAGGAATCAAGGCTTTGAAAGGAAATTTGTGTGTTAGGCATTTCTCTGCTTCTACTCACCATACTACAGATACTGACTTCAGAATGGGCCATCCACCGAGCAAATAGTTTACCACTGGATCAGGCATTTCATCCAGGATTTTCTTGGATCACAGATGTATCAAAACCAATGTTTTTTCCTCACAGCATCCAGGTTCACTTTGGTGCCATGCCCAGGGGAAGCTGATTACTATATGTCACATCTAATAAGACTACAGAAGTCCAGCACAAGTGGAACCAATCCAGTGTAGCTGCCTGGAGAAAATAAATGAGAAATAGTGATGCTTGTCTTCTAGTTTAGCTGGAGAACGTTCTTTAGGATTTCAGAAAAGGTACTGGTTTTAGTTCTTATGCTTGAATTGAATGATTTTTTTTAAATCTTCCCAAAGTATTCATACAAGTTAATGATGTCAAGCAGGTGGTTACAAAAAAATAAATAAATAAAATAAAAGGATATTTCATGCTTCAGACTAAGATGCCTTTTTTCAGTTGCCCAGGCTTCATTGTCTTATTCTTGTGATGTCCTAATTTAAGCAACTAAATGATAGGGTTTTTTTCCATCAGAGACCTTGCATCCGTTGAGAGAAGGAAGCAACCTTAACCTCTCCCAGTCTTGAAGTTCTAGCTGTACAGAAGAGAGAGTCCCCCAACAAAAGATCAGCATTAGCCCAGGAGTCTCAAATATAATGGCAGCCTTAAATTCAAGAGGTTTACAGCCCCATCAGTCAGAAAGTGGCTTTTTCCTCACAAAGTAGTGTAGCCAAGTCCTGCGGAGATCCATGTGACTCTACCTAGTTCATATAAAACAGAAAGAGATGCATCACCATTGGATGGTTATGACACGTTCAGTATTTGCTTCTTGTAAAAACTTAAGCACCACATTTCCATCAAACCTTCTACTTTCATCTGATACATAGCATCCCTGGCAGACCCAGGGAATATCATAAATTGTATGTCCAGTCCTGCAGTGCCTTACATGGGTTTGATTTTACAAACCCTTAGTATTTTACCAAAGACAAAGTAACTATTCTCAGCACATAAAATTAAGCATGTGAACAAGCCTTTTCAGGAGGAAGGCTCTAGTTGCACTAAAGCCTAAAATACCACTTAACAGATCATCCTATTTCAAAAAAGCTTTTTTTTTTTTTTTTTTTAACTTTACAAACATTTTCATGTTTTCTACACATTAGTAAGGCATACCTTTGACATCCTTTTTCTCTTAATCACTCATCTCTGCATTTAACAAATGTTAGAGGAAAAAAAGGTGGGGAAGAAGACAACAAAGTGGGAAGGTTGCAGCTCAGTTCCTTAGTGGTTAAGATGCATCTTTGCAGTATTTTGGAAGTCTGCCAGCTCTAAATAGAATCCAGTTGGTGTGGGATGAAGGGATTTTGGCAACCAATCAATACAGCAAATCTTACAGAATAATGTCTTTTCCAATCAGTGACAACTAAAATCTGTTATCTGGCTGCTACTATTGCTGATGAAGAAAAGATAGATATTTATTTAAACACAAAGCTGTGATAAAAAAAAAGAATCAGTTGTGTTATGAGAAAATGTCTAGTTGCAAAAAGACTTCTGTTATTAGCAAACCAACAAACTTTTCATTTTGATGTGTGCTTTCACACAAGGAAGCAGTCTCTGAGGATAGGTGCTTATGTGACTCGCCTTCAATCAAAGCACGCTAAATCACTTCGGCTCTTCTGACAATTCTGTGCAAATAAAACTGCTCTTGACTTTGCTTGAAACTTTGTCCATGAAATTACCACGCCACGTCGAAGACCCGGGAAATAGATTCATCTTCTAAGATACAGCAATAACTGAAGTAACTCCCTGTTTCTTCCCTCTGTTCAGGAAAGGGAAAGAGACTGAAGCAGGCCAAAGAGGAAGCCATAGCAGAGATAGACCACTACCGGTTACAGAGGGAGAAAGAATTTAGGCATAAGCAAACGAATGTAAGTAAGAAACCCGCGTGTTCTTCTGTAGTGTCGATGTGCTCAGTGGTAAAACAAATTGCTCCAAATGGCATTACTTTGAGGCTTTCACAAACCTAATCAAACTGAGCAAACGTACCTATCACACAGCTTATCCCTGTGATGTGCACAGACTCCAGTCAGACTTTTCCACAGGCTTTGAATGCATTTGTGTAAGGTACTTTGGATTTAAACATCACTAAAATTGCCCAGATTCTGGACTGGGTTCACGCATGTCTTTTGAAGGTGCATCTCCCTTAAAGAAAAAACCTTTGGATTCTCTTTGTTTAATTTCAGACAGACCTCATTCTTGTCTTGAAATGGGAAGTAGAAATAAGGCGGATGTTTTGGTAAAAACAAAAGATTTAAAATCTTTTTTTTGATTTCTGCTCTACTTTAGCTGACTTTTTGACTGCACACAACACTGCATTTTTGATGAGCTGAAATTGTACAAACATTGGGAGTTTTCACTATATTTTCATAATAAAAGTGGTCCGGCTGACATTTTCATACTTGAATTGTAGCTCATTTTATGTATTTACACTATCTGGCGGTTTTCTCTAGTATTTTCACAAAGGTTCATCACAAAGTTTTTTTCTTCCTTGGTGACCTTTTTTCATTTTTTGTTCTTTTTTCCTTGCTTATTTTGTGCAAAGCCAAGGGAAACTACATCTGCAAAAGCAGCAACAAAACAAAAAAGCCAAAGAGGTCAAATAAAAACTGCTTTACAAAACTGTCATTTCAGCCACAATTCATATAAAACATTTTCCAGCAGAGATCATCGGCCTTAGGAGCACATATACATACAAAGTCTCTAATAAAAACCGTCAGCCCCCAGACACAATGTCACACAGCAAGGCCAGGTGAACTTGTCTCATACATACAATTTCAGATCTTTACTCATACTAAAATAAAGCAAAAACACCTCTAAAATGTGTTCACTTTTTCAGTCAAGGCAGACTTTTGTGTTTTAAGGTCTTCAAACAGCTGAGGAGAAAAAAATTGTTCCTGTGCTTTGGTGTGAACTCAAATTTTCTCATCGCAAACAAAACTAGTGCTGCACAAAAAGGCCATTGCTTGTTGACTGAACACTTTACACAGGAAGGCCAGAACACATATTGCTCCTCAAGAGACAGCATGTTTTACAAGCTCATTGCAGCCCTCCTTCACATGCCCTGAGCCCATCATGTCAAACATTTATCTACCCCAGACACACGTTGTCGTTATTAACCTGCGCCTGGAAGGCAGGCAGGAGATCCTGCTAAGCCAGGGCAGAGGGAAGCCGCATACCCAATTCAGTTTGCTGGCTCAGGTATTCAGACGCTAATATTTTTGATTCTTTATCACAGTCACGTTTAATGCCATTTCTCCTCTTAGTGTGTGTTGTTATATCCGTACTGGGATAAATTTTCTCACCTTGTGAGCTGTTCCACAACAGTCCAGAATGAACAACAGCAAGACAAAATAACTATTAATTTGAGGTTACAGTGACAATTAGCAAGATCCATTTTCAAAACATACAGAACTTAAGGCCAGAGCTAGAGTTAATTTTGCTGGTAGTTGTGGTGTCAATACCCAGATTCAGAGATCACTGAACTTTGAAGATGCGAAGCCTTATTCTGAATTTTGTGGCTTTGAAGCCAACGTAAAGTCTTGGAAGACTTTGGAATGACACTAGCATAACACCAGTACGGGCCCGATAAGGAATAGACCCTCGAGGTCAGTACAAATCATGGAGTAAGTAGGGCAGTGTCTGGATTTTGACAAGAACAAGATTTAGAAATTCAGAAGCAGAAAAACAGAAAGAAAATAAAAGTATATGGAAGTATAAGAATTGACTGTCTCAAATTATTGTATTAGCATGAATCATGCAAGCAGTTTCCCAGTCTACAGAGGCTCTTTTTTAAATTATAATACTTTTCTTGAAATTTTTCAAAAGTACTTAGTAGTTGGATAACACATAATCATCTGGGAACTCTAGAAAGTTATTTTTCCAGGTGGAAAAACTCAGCTCCATAAATGTGGTCTAAACTGTACAGTCTTTTCCCCATGAGGCCCTCCTAACTTGTCTAAAAGCTAATATAAAATGCAAACTAAAAATAGTTACTACTGAAAGCTACAATCTTTTCCCAATATTTACAATTGTCTCTCTGTCCTCAATTTCTTCCAAATCAGAAAATGTCTTACATCTGGATTGCAGACAAACTTCTTACTACATTGTCAGGTACAGATAAACAGAATTTCATGGTGTTTTGTGCAAGAATCTTAATTCAGCCGCTTTTCCTTCCTTTAAGGACAATGTTGGGATAAAATCACATCAAAAATAAAGCTAGTGACTTCCCCCCTTGTTTCTGGTGGTCATCTAGGTACTCACTAACATCACAGATCAGCTTCAACTGGTTGTCCACCCAAGGGAAGCAGGGCAGAAACAAGAATAATATGTTATTTATTCCTCTCTTACTCTATCAATATACAGAACAGTCTCCTGATGTGCCCCACACAATTCTTTAGCTAGAAACAAAATTTTCTCTCAATATTGGAAGGACTCTTCCATCAGGGAGGAATTCAGAGGATGTTGGGGCAGTGGAGGAAGGGGACCAAAGTCCCGGATTTGGAACATGTGCATCTGCTTGTAACATAACCTTGCTAAAATGTTCAGCTAGTCTAGAGTCAATTAAATTCTAAGCGAATGTCCTGGTATTAACTGTGCCAGGAGCTGTCTGGTATTTCGCCAGATAAGAAAATGTAACATTAAAAGACCTTGTCTGAGGCCTGTTGAGGATTATACATCACTAACTACTGAAGACATTTCAAATACTCTGAAACTCTAATTATGCATTTTCAGGAAAGCTTTCCCATGTTTTGCACCATAGCTGGGTTCATGTTCATTCTCAGTGAGGCCAAACGAAGCATACTAGTGATAGAATTTAGTTGACTAGTCATTAAAATAGAAAGCAAATTAAAATGATTGGTATAAAAGAGAAAGTGTGTAAAATGTTGCTCCCACAACGAGCTGGGAAACTTGCATTATATGGGGAGATTCCAGTGCTAATGAGCATGTGGAAGCGTTCCCTTTAATCCTGTTTATTATGCGTGTGGTTTAATCTAGATCATACCCGTACTGTTAGAAAGCACTGTGAAGTGCCTGCATAATGTTTATACTGGATGATAAAGAGAAATTCTTAGAGGCTACTTCAAGTACAATGATCATAGAGTCATATATAAGCCTTTATTTTGCTCAGAGGACTTCTGCTTTTCAGGTAATGGGCTCCCAAGGTAACCTCTCCACTAAAATAGAAGAGCAAACAACAGAAACGATCCAAAACCTCACTAGCAGCTACCACAAGAACATGGAGAGCATGATGAAAAAGCTTTTGAACACAATATATGACATCAATCCTGAAATCCACCCAAACTTCAGATACGAAGTTTAAGATTCGCTGATGTGCTGGGGAAGGGTGTTTGTAAAAAGCAGCCTTCTTTCTTGATGCCACTAATATTTCCCCCTTTATTGTTGTTGCATGTGTGACAGAGAAGAGCATTAAAGCCCAAAGCACATAGTTCCACACAGATTTTTGATGACACAAAAGTTATTCAAGCATTTGTTGGAATGTAGTTGTTTCCTGTCGGTAGCTAAGCCCGTCATTTACATGGGGGTAAGTCAACAACAGCAGAATAAATGATTATTTGACACCAACAGCTTTTTAGTGGGTGTCATTATTTCTTTTCTATATAAAATGATCTGTACAAGATGTGGTTGCATAAAATCTGTTCATCCCAAACTTCAGTGTATTTAAAGTCACGTGAAATAAAATAATATTACAAAAATTAAAAATAGAAACATTTCTGTTTTGTTTGGGATATATGGAGTGGTCAGTTTATAGAGCACATAGGAACTCTGTAGCTTTTGATCAAACAGAATAGACCAAAACATATTTGCAATTTTTGTATGTTAATTTAAAGCAAAATCTAACTGACTTGTACAGATTTACATGCAAAAGCCATACTCAAAGTACTGTCCTACTGGTTAATTACATCACAAGCTTTATATAGCCTTTTGAAGTCTAAAAATGAGAACAGGAACAATTGTTATTGATGAAATTCTCTTAGTTCAAGGCATGCAGTAGCATATTTATCATTATGTATACAGTTACGCTGAAAGCACAGGAATACTTGGGCTCTGATCTCTGCAATCATTACACTAAACGCTACCTAAATCCAGAAGTTGTTCTTGGAAATAGGTCAGTTAGGGATCACTTCTGTTACCCTAAGCGACCTTGAGTAGTTCTTCCCTCCACAGTGATACAGATTCCCTTGAATTAAGTTCTACTTTAATTAGGGAAAAAAAGTATATATTCTGATGCTTTCACAGTAAAGCCCATTAAATCTGATGAGCCTATCACTAAGTGGGGTTTTGGCCCACACCTGCATCACGAACCCCATTAGTGGCTTGTCTTCACTACAAAATCGCACTGAATTAGAAAACCAACCTTGAGAAATTGCAACTACTAGCAAACAATAGCCATGAATTTCAGTCCGTGTAGACACAGACAAATCATTGCAATTTCACAGCAGCTAGGCATAGGCAATCTCATGTTCCAGTGAGGTTTACACCGCTGACATGCTGTCACATGTAAAGTGACCATAAAGCTGTAGTCAGCGTCAGCAAACATGACTCCTCAAGGCTGTGCCTGCTGCTATGTAGTCTCCAAGCCCTGACTGCAAGTCTTCTGTGCTTGATTAGATTCCCTGGAGACCCGAGGACACTGAAGGAGGAGAAAGAGACTAAAAATCCTATTGGCATCAGCTGAAAGACTCATTTACTTCAGAGCGCTTTGAATCAAGTCCTGATGGGGTTTGATCTATTGAGGGCATGTGGGAACTCTAGTCCCAACCTCTGTGTGCTGGCCAGTGCCAGACACCTTCTGCAGCGTACAGCGCGGGCAGGATTGCTTAGACGCACATGCCTCTGATTCAGGTCATAGCTGCAATCCCTGTATAGCGAAGCAAATTATTTTCTGTGAACTTAAATGAGCACCGTAAAACGTGAACATTTAAATGAGAAACAGTGTAAACTGAAGTGTACTCTGAACTCCACGTCAAGGGAGTATTCTCCACACAAAGGGAGTACTGAATAGCCAGAAAAAATGGTTTATGTTTGGCTCCTTAGCAGTTACTGACAAATATTCCTATTTTTCAAAACTGAAAAAAGTTGTTGACTGGCAAACCAATTCCAAATTTGCCTAAGCTGAAGCAAGGACTGTGGTAGAAGAGAGAATTTCCTTTGACAGTTAAAGCTTTGAGGTAGGGAATGAATCGTTGGATGAAACTTCAAAATAATTAGATAGTAATATTTTCTACTTTTTATGTGATCTAATACTAAAATAACTTCAGTGGGTTTAGCAGAGCTTCTCCAAATGCGTATTATTTAACCAAAATCAGGATTCAGACCACAGCGTGAAAGATAATGAAATGAATTGTGCAATGTTAGCTCACATGGGATTTGTTTTTCTGATCTCACCTAGCAGCTGATCCCCATCTCTCTGAAGTCAGAAGAAAGCCTTTAATGTATTTCAGTGAAGTTTGAATATAAGAATCAATTGTGCTGCATGTGATGATGGGCAGCAGGACTTTGCAAGGGGAACAGAGGAGAGCGGTGCAGATTTCAGCACGAATGTGAAAGGTGAAAATTCTTCTTGGGAAACAATAAGCATTGAACTTAACCACTTCCTACACTCCAGCTAAGCACCTTGCCAGTGAGGCTGGAGTGCAGATGGCAGGGCTAAATTTTAAAAAAAGGATTGTTCACATTACGGTGAAAGTTCAGACAGCATCAGGCAGCTGCCTAAGGGGCACTTAGGCACCTGTGCAGCAGCATCTTACGCAAATCTATTGTAGCATGCTCTGGGTGTCTATCTGCTGATTATCAAACCAAAGATGGCTGAGTGTGAAATGTTACAATAAACAAGGATAGGAGAAGGCAAGTACATGTGATGAGCAGTTTATATAATTTGCATGCTTTGGGAATATGCTTGTAAGAAGAGCAATAAACACAACGAATGCTCCCAGCGAGCAAGCAGGCATGAGGAGGCCCAGCAGTGGTTCTGAGGGGGAATATGAATAGATAGCGAAGAAAGCATGTTCCTGATACCTGCCCTCTTCCTGCCTTATACAGCTGTACCAACATTTTAGAGAGAGGAGGAGCTACCTTCTAAACTTCTTTTAAGCTGCTCAGGTTTTTTCTACCTGAATGCTTAGCTTCCAGTTCAGGTAAGATTATACACCACAGATCTCTGTTAGCACTCTCCCAGGTGGACTCCTGTCTGTCACAAGCACTTGCTGGGTCCAGGACTTCTCCTGCTTCCCTCCTGGGCTACCTCAGCACCCTGTCTGTTTGTTATCACTTCTAAACATACAGAAATGTTACAGATTCAGCAGCAGAATTAAAGCAATGTGATTTCCATTGCCAGCTGTATTGGATCACAATATACAACTCCCTATAGCAAGAGCAGAATTGCCACAGCATGGTGGGCAGCAAGCAGAAAAAGTGAAAGAGAAGCAGTCTTTCAGGAGGCCAGCAACCCAGATTACACCAAGTCAAGCTTTGACCTCCTGTACTGCCCTGCTCCTTGCTTACAACATTCCCCCTTTCTTTCATTCTTGCCAAAACCTGTCCTCTATCACCTACTGCTTCTTTTGAGTTCTTGCATTGCAAAGCTGCTTTTCTCCTTTTAAGGCTACACTTTACCCTTCCAGTCTTAATGACAGCACACACACACACACACCTTATTTAGGTCTTCTTTAAAACACATTTTCCCATGAATGCACCATCCTTGACAAAATCCCAAGCACATCCTGGGGCTGCTACAGGCCAGGGGCAGCATGGACGAAGCCCCCCTGCCCAGCTGAAGGGGAAGCGTTGAGCTGCCCGAACACCAGCTGCCTTGTGGCGCCTTTCCACCAGGCTGGGGACTGGGCCCTGGCCTGCTTGCTTTATTTATGTGATTGAGGCCAACTATACTTTGAAAAACACGGTGAATACTCAAAGCATTTAAACTACACTGAGTTCTGCGAAGCCACAACGAGGCTGCTACTGTCAGGCTAACTAGATATTTTACAGACAGCGTTCATGCAGTTACACTACATTGCAATCATGGCACTCACCTGCCTACACCCTTTCAGTGACCTGCATCCCTGAGATTTACATTGGTTTTAGGTACTTAAAACTTCCTAAATGCGAGTATTTTCTTGAACTGTGACCAGAACAAAGAACTAACGCTCATATAAAAGGAATGAATTCATTGCAACTAGTTGTTTGACCTTGAGAGATATAAATCTGAGAGCTTTGAGCACCCTGTAAGTTTGCTCTATTCTACATGCATTACCACTTCTGGACAGGGAAAAGGTAGTTATGCTACTTTTAAGCATATAGAGGTGAAGGCCAAATTAGGCCTCAAGTAATTTGGCAAGATACTGGTTTTTTTAAATGAAAGTGTAAGTACAGGATACAAAAATGGGATATTGAGATGCCAAGAAAATGCCTGCTGAATTCACAGGAGCACAAAATACCTTGTATGCGGCATTCACATACTCAGGACAATGGCAAATAATCATTCTGTTCAGAGTAAGAACTAAAAGAAGTGAGGAGGTTTCATTTCAAAATGCGTTTAAATGCAGATAAAGTAAAAATACTCACTATATGTGAGCAGTTACTTACCGCAGATGATTACAAATAACCAGATAGATTACCATTAAGCAAAACAAGCCCTTCACGTTTAATCAAACGGTGGCTGGATTATCCCTGTAGGGACCCTGAATCCATATCTTGCTCCCCTGCAAGGGCCTGACCCTAAGCACAACTTCCCAGACCAGCCCCAGCACCACGGAGGTGCCTGATGCCCAGGACCAGCGGCTCCCTCGCAGGGTGGAGGATGGGCCCTGCCCTGCTGCCCCTGGGAGCCCCTGGTTTGTAGATTGGCTGAATCCTATGCTGACTTGCAAAAGGGGGTTAAAAAGGTCTTTGCTGTCTGGAAAAGAAGAATTGTATTATACAATAAATTTAAAATCAACTAATTAAAGTGTCTCATAAAAAAAAAAAAAAAAAAAGCCACACCACTGGAAAGGATAAGAACCATTTGGTATAACTAATGATATGTCTTGGGCTGAATTTCTGTAGTTGGTTTCCCTTAGTGTTATCCATTAAGTTACAATATATGAGGACTTAGCAATGCAATTCCCATTCACGGCTGATAAGGGACAACACCTAAAGCCATGCAGTTAAAATAGTGCATCTGTCAAATCTAAATAATGTAAAATAAAACAGAGATGAAGAATAAATACTATGCTCTATGTAGAGGCTTTCTACCAACTTTCCTGTTAATTAACTTCTGTAGAGCTTGGAAAACAAGATTTGGAGAGTCAGAATCAGCTTTAGCCAGTTCCATTCATTGTGATGGTAACTGAAATTGGATTCCATTCCTGGTACATAGGTGCATCAATTAAATTTTCCATATTAAAATATATTTGAAAGATTATATTATCAGTACAACATAAGTCACTCTTGTAAATGATCACATGTAGGATATAAATGTATGAGTGAAGCTCTTTATGGAGCAAAATATTTCATTTCCTGACTTAAAAGGTTTCATAGTTCAAGCGACTGTGAGCAATGACTCCCCATAAAATGGGATGAGATGACCTACTACTGTGGAGCTCAGACACTACAAAAGGAAAGGTGGGAACAGGTTGGCATGATGTATGATCACCTGAGATGTGAACATGCAGGCAGGTATGTTCACAAAGAGGCTTGCCCCAGAAACATCCTTAACAACAGACAAAGCAGAAAAGACCTTCAATGTGTAAGGATTTACTGAGCATCCCTGCAGCAAGGGGCTGTGCAGAACTGCAGGTGCCTACCCAGGAAGGGGGAGACTTCAGACCGAGTCTGAGGATGACATATAAGTCTAAACAAAATTTTAGGCTACTGAGCAATACCTTCAAACATTTGCGATGGCATTGGCCATTTGCTGTATTTGTAGACAGATTATGCTGTCATCAATTAAAGACAGAGCTGCTGTGAAATAGTGACAGTTCTTTTTAAAATAGAAAAAATGATCCTTTCCTCCATGCTCTGCTTCTTACTTGGGGAAGAAAAAAAAAAAAAAAGACCTTCCACTGGAATTTTTTTCAACTAAAATTATATGAGGTAGAGCTGCATTTTTAGAATATGGATTTGGGAAGGCGGGTGTTTGTTTTTTCAAATAATTGTGTGCAGATTAATAAAATGTTATGTAGTACCAACGGAACAAGAGCTGGAAAGGTCCAGGTGTTGTTACTCCTTAGATACCTGAGGAAAAGACTCTGGTATGTAAGGGATCTTTAACACCCCTACCATCAACGTTTTCTCCAAAAGAACACCAGAGCTACATTTTCCCTTGTACTGCTTATTCATCAGTGAAGAAGAAAATTTCAAAATGATCAGAGCTGGGATGAATTCAAATAAACTACCATAAGTTCAGGTATTTCCTGGAAACTTCTCCGCACCTTTCAGTTTAGCTGAAAATGTTGGAAGAACATTTTTGCTGGGGTTTCTCCACCCAGGCTTCTGCCAGCCTCCAGACCTCCAAGGCAAATCTCACAGCAGATGGCCTGCTGTCAGCCCATGAGAATATACCTGCAGTAGCTACATGACCTTATGTAAACCTGCAGGGTTCATTTTGCTCTTTCCACCAAAAAGAGCAGCCACTGTTGTAGGAACAAGTAGCGAGGCATAAGAACGGTACATGACCCTTACAGCAACATGTTCTGGAATGAAAATCAGCTTTTCATTACACTATTTCTTTGTGAATAAAAAAGCCCTGCCTGGTTCACCTGTGCTTCTGATTTGAGACAGATAGTCATAATTTTCTGGATAGCAATGGATCACCAGCTTAGCAGATGGAGAGTTCATCATTTAGGCGATGGGGGAATAGATTATCTTAACCTTTATAGGAGGTACCTACTGTCCTTGTATCTGTATCCAAACCTGACCCCAGCAAAGTACCATTACTGCATTTCATCATTTCACCTATTCAGAAAGTGGGCAGCTGCAGTCTGAACTAGGCAAAGATTTGGGGATGACTGCAGCAATTGCAGGAACCCATCACAGTCATGTGTTGATTAATTAGGTTATGTTCTTATTCACATAAACAGTGCATACACTTCAAAATAATTTTCTCCAGTTCTTCACAGAAGTAGAGGAAATGTCTGTTACACAATACACAAGTGCCATATATTCCTGCCAAGTTCACAGTGTCCTGTCCTTTACAGATTTGATTATTCCTCATTTTATGGTAGTATAAGGCACTTCAAACTCTGAGTCTTCCCTGAGGAATGTTAACGCTTGTTAGAAGTACATGACCCAACCAGTATTACAACAAAACACTTGGAAAATGTTACATCGGAGTACTGTTAATACACTCTATTGCACTTACAGGACATGACTGCATGTGGAAAAATCTGATGACTTGCAAGCTTATTAACTTACTGAGATTCCTAGTTGCTTTTATGAAAGATATGCCACGACTGAATTACCTGACCCAGGGTGATTCCTGAAAGTCCCTTTTGCCCCAAATATTTGATTTATTTACAGGTAAATCAGACTCAAGTATACTACCAGATTTCCATACCACTTTTGGAAATAGAGACATTTTGACTAATGTGCTGCTCCAGAAAATGTTAGTTCAGTTAAAAATAAGCTTTCCATGAAATACCATGCCAGAAAAATGATCTCAGTACTTAGCATTAAATAGACTTTGCTTTAAAAAGCATGGTATAAGTTCATTCACTTATAACAAATCAATGATAACATGAATGTTAATCTAAAGTAAATCAGCAATACCAGCATAACCTAATTTGTAACTGATCCCATTTATCTTCACTATATATTTTATGCAAATATTTGTTTCACAATCCTGTGGCACTGATTTATTGTAGAAAATAAATGGCTAGATAAAAACAGAAACAGACATATAGTATTAATGTAATTTAATCATGCATGCGTCACTTCAGTATATAAATAGAGTGCTTTGCGGTCGTCCTCTTTCCACTCAAACTTAACCAAGGGAAATACTCCAAATATATGAGCAATCCCATTGAGGGTAGCAGGATTATTCATACGTGTACTCAAAATTAAGCAAAGGTGAAGTATAGTGAACTCAGAGATCACAGTGCAGAAGCGAGACCCACCAGGAACCACAGGCCGCTGGGACACTGCGGGTTGCCACAAATAGCTCCCATGATGAACTCGGATTCAGGGTCTCTTCTGCACCGCTGGTGGGTGCTCTCCTCTGGGCAGCATCACTGGGCAGGGGGACCAGTATTCTCGCGTCCCAGGAACCTGCACTGAGACTCTTTGCTCACCTCAGGAGTTACTTTATACCCTACCTTAAACCTACTTTATAACCCTGGCTCCCCGTGCAGGAGGGAGATACATTTCACCTCCTGCTCATGGTTTTCCAGCTGTTAGCAGTAGTAAAGAATGTTTAATAAATGAAATAATTGTGTCTTGTATCAGATTAACACTTCCTAACAACATATCTTCCAATATTAGTTTCAAAGAAAAAAAATAGCATTGTTTCCTATTAACACTTAACTGTTCTGTCTGCATGTGCTGTGGAAAAATGTTTCTTGTGGCACAGGGTGCCAGACCTATTCAGTGTATGCTCCCTAATGACTTTCCATTAATTATTAAGTTCTACGGTAAGTAAATTAACATTCAGCACTTTTCTCTTTTTTTAAACAATTTCTTTTCCATATCATTTCTTAAATACCCTTTGGAGTCACTCACAAAATACAGAAACAATAATTTATTCCAAGATAAAGAGACTGGAGAATCCTCATTCACTTCTATAAGTACTCTAATTCTTACTAACATACATAATTCTACCTACACATATATATGCACATGTGCACGCATGTCGCAAATATATATGCTTTATATTAAACACTCATGAAAGTAATTTTTATTATTCATTCAGTTTCAATTTTAACCATAATTATTTATCCACTGAAAAAGAAACAAAGATTACTTTTATTTTTTTTGTCAAATTCAAGCTTGAATGATTCATCAGTTCCAATTCAGACAATGCTAAAAATAGCTATTTTTCACCATTAAGATTTTTAGAGCTGACCCAGGAGAATGCTCTCCAAAGCACTTATGGGCTTCCTGGGAATACACCTTCAAAACTTTTGCTTATATAGAAGAGCTATTGTAAGAGAAGCTTAATTGTCAACTGCCGTGAATCAGCGTAAGTCAACTGATAGCAATGGAGATGCAGTCGATTCAATTTTGTGTTAACTTCTTAGCTCTGCATCAGCACATACCTCTGGCAGTTGCTACATTGGGTTGTTCCATAATCTCCCAGCATTTCTGCTGTTCTTTTCTACAATTCCTTCTGTCTGAAACCAGATTCAGTAAGCAAAACACCTTGTCACGGATGGAGCTGCTAGAGTAACAAGGCACCAGAATAAAGATGATGGGCATAGTCACTGTATTTTCTAGGCCTGTATACAGTCACTTTGACTCCCAAAATAGCATGCTGTCAGTGACACAGGCTGTAGACCACAAAATGGAGAATTAAAGAGATTTCAAAACAAGAGTGTGCCTCAAAATCAGCATTTTCTGAGAAAATTTTATTTCCATGAGAAATTTTTCCATCAGCTCAAGAATTAAGTTGTGATTCTGTATTACTTTCAACAACATTAACTTTTAGAAGCAGGAATTATTCTAAAATACATTGCAACACACCCTGGAACAGTGACTGCTGAAACAGAACAAACAGACATGGTGATGTTCAAATGTAACATGAGAATTTGTCACAGCTTTGATCTATATAGAAATTCAGTAACTCCACAATATAGTATGATGCTTTAAAAAATATGCCTCACTTGTTTGAGATGGGACTTGTTCAAGCACCAGGACCAATATTTATATTCTTTCGTGGTTAAGAAAGATGTCATATTCAGAAGAAAATCTGTTCTGCATACAGGCATGTGGACTTGTCAGCAAACACTAAGCTCAGTCATATACACTAATATGTTATTAATTGCTTTGGGGACAGTAAAATCAAGTCCATGCTATGCTTCAGTATGAAAATATCTTTCCTTACCTTGAAATGGTGAGCAAATTTGTATCCTACCCAGAAACACGTACTGCAGCATTCCCCAAACTGCTGCTGTGCTGCAGCATTCACTTAAATCTGAGATCTGCTCTCTGATATCAGATGGCAAAAGATGAGATTAGATGTGTACTAGTTAAGGCAGCATGTAATTAAAATTCAAAGCATTAGCAAAAACTGTACTCTTGTTTATAGTTGAGATCCAGCCATAAAGTTTAATGAGCCTCTTTGTTTTCGCACCCCCCTGCGACTTGTTCCAAGTCTTTTAACTATTGCTTTGCCTTGTAAACTTCAGGTCCGTGAAAGGTGAAGATCAGTTTGAAGGGGCATATAACATAACGAGCATGTCTGAGTTTATGTTATATTGCCTCGCTTCCGCTTTGCTGCTCTTGAGAGGCTGGAGTCTTGCAGAGTACTAACAGCAACAAAGTTCAGAAGTCAACCATTAAATTGGCACTGAAGCAGTTACAAACGTTCGCATAGAGAAAACAGTACACGCACAAGCATTTGCACCTTAGAGACTGCTGCGGGAGTTCAGACTCCAGCACGTCTATGAACTAGGTGGGGGCTGACAGAGCAATCTTCATAGCGCCCCGCGACGAGCGCGGCAGAGGAAGCGCGCCCCGCTGACGTGGGCTTGCAAGCGGTCTGGTGGGAGGGTGGTAAGAGTGCTTGGCATAAAACTTCACATTAATGCCCTAAGCAAATTACTGGGGGAGCAAAATGCAGCTCCTCTGCGCTGAAGTGACTTTCACCAACCATTGGTGCGTCCTGTGTGTTTGTGGATTTGTTCCAATACATCTGTGAGGCAGAGAAGTTTTATCTTCCCAAGCTCACACAAGGATACTGTGGTGACTATGAAGGACTTGAAACCCTTTCTCTCTAATCCTAGATGTTGCATTCATCTCCCTTTCACAGGATCCCTGAGAAATTACAAGCATCTACCACACCAAGGGAGTACAGATGCCAGGATGGTATCACCAGTAAACTTACAGCCCTCATATTCCACATGATTTCATTCTGAAATGCTAGAAATCTTAATTGACACCTTCTGAAATTCACTAATCAACAGAAAAACTAAATTTATAATTGATACTCATTTTCACCATTTTTGGTTTTAGTTTTATATTTCTCTGCACATACCTGTCTGACAAGAGGATACAACATGATCACTGCATTTATTATTTGAAAACATCCGCAAAACTATTTAGCTTTTTTGGCATAGAAATCTGGATCTCTGGCATTCTTGTCTGGCAGAGTTTAATTTTATTCTGTATTTTATATTTGAAATTATTTTTCAAAGTGGGGGAAAACTAGAAAATGATTTTCCCTCTCACCTTATTTCTCACTTTTGCTTCTTCCTACCCTGACACAGACCCAGATATCCTACCTCCCTACTGTCAGCACAGTCAACTAAGGAAAATAATAATAATAATTTTATAAAAACATCTCCCCCCTTCTGGTTCTTTCTCTGCCTCTCTAACTGTTCCCCACTGCATCCTTCTGGCAATTCCCCCTGAGCCGCCTTGCAGCTCACTGCACAGATTGCAGGGACTCTCTTCTTGATTTTCTTCTCTTTTCCTCCTGTATCACCCCAAGATATTGTATGTGAAAAAGCAAATTTAGTCTCACTGATCTCAGATTTATACTCCACCTCAGTGTTCTCTCTCTACATCAGGTTAGATTCCTTCTGCACAAAGGAAAATTCATCCCGTCTCTGGGTACAGCTCAAGCGAGGCCGTCCTCTCCCTCGCGCCTCTGCCAAGCCCTCGCATGGCCGCCCCTTCCCGGTAAGAACCAGCGCTGCTTGTCACGCCTCGCTGCCCCGGCAGGGATTTGGCATGGGCGTCTCTGCGAGTCCCCACGCTCGGGATGTCTCTAAGTCTGCTTAGAGAGGGTACTTTCCTCCGCATAACAGAAGCAGAAGTTCCCCCCTCTTCAGTGCTGTACTGCAGCCTGCAAACTCCTAGAGATGGGAACCATCATCTTCTCCCACCTCAACCCAGAGTCCCACCCTCAGAGCAGTCCTGGTCCATGACCAAGGTGCACAGGTGCTACCAAACACAAATAATTGCTATTAATAACAGAGTTTGTGGCTCTGTTGGGCTAAGCACTACACAAATGGAGGAACATTCCTGCCTCAAGCTGTTTTGCAAGTGCGGTTTACATACTCAGGCACAGATGAATACAACATTTACGATGAGTTTTCTAGAGCATTCCCCACTATTACACATGTCAAGCTGAATTTCCTGAAGTACCATGCAACAATCGTTTACAACTTGCTTATGTGAACACAGCTGTAGCAAAGTGCTTACAGTTTGAACACAACATTTACTAAACTCAGTCTGGACTGCAAATGGGGATGGGTTTAACCAGGCAATTAGTCTTTTCAGGTCTAGAAGTAGTAGGTAACTCTGACCTGTCCCTCTTATGTTTGGCGGAAAGCAAGAATATTCCTCGTGTTTATCCCCTAGGTAGAATAAAAAAGATGTATCATAAATCAAAAGCTCTCACTGCATTGTTTTTACTGAAAGAGTTTAACTAGTCTGACCTGGATTAAAAATAATGACCCTCAAACTTCCAGACCTTCTTCATATAAACACTGGCTGTCCCTTTATAGCGTAATTTGAGCCAGTTCTTAACTTTTAGCTGGCTCCCCAGCACCTGCCATTAACAGGCTGTGCAAAGCTGAATCTAATTGTCCACAGAGAGGTGGGTACCATCAAAGTCGTTTCTCAACCAGCCCACAGCCTACCGTGCCTAATTATAGCGTGGCCATTTCTAGGCAAGCCACTGCACTGCTGGTGGGCAGACTAATCTGTCAGATATATAAAGAAGGGAAGGGTCTTCTGCTTTGCCACTACTGCTGGCTAATCTTATTAAAATAACAATATATATAATAATTAGATGTTGGAAATAATAGGTATTGCTCTAGTTCTGACCTCTCCTTTCTTTATTTGACTCACTGTTTCAAGAGAAAATGATCCAATGGCCTCTAGTTCTGACCTTTATCAAATATTCCTGAGTTCCGCGGCTCAGCTTTTCTAATCTTGCCTTGACTCCTCTTCAGTGACCCCCCCTTACAGGCTTTCCAATTACCTCAATATTCACAGTATTCCCTAAAGCACCAGTACATGGAAGACTATTATCTCTTATCTATTTTATCTATTAACCTTAGGAACATCAGCAAGCTATTATGGGCAATCACTGTGCTTGGAGAAAAAGGACAAAAAAGAGGTTGTGCTTTAAAGTGTGTGTGGAAACTGTTTGCCATTTAAGTTACAGTTTGCATTTTCTTTTAAAAGAAAAAGAACTACATATTTCAGAAAGAAAACCAATTTATCTCAATTAAGCCTCTCAGCTGTTTTGCACTCAGTGAAGAACTCATATTTTTTAAAGATGTTTCTACTTGCCTGTATTTTTCCATACGTTTTCTGTTGCTCACTGCTCATGGAGAGTCCTTTACAGTGGAAAGAGCCACCTGGGGATAAAGAGCTGCTGGATGAGTAACTCCAGCCCTGTCCCATTTTCCAGGTTGGCTGCCAGGTTCGTAGCCTGGTGACGCTGTGCATCTGCTTGCAGCTGGGAAACAGACTCCTGAAGAGCGAGCTGTTTTGGGAGACGTAGGTAGTTTGGGCGAGAGGGAACACTCAGCATGCAAGAGACGATAATAGCACGAGACAGTCGCTAAAGCTGCAGGAGAGATCTGCAGGAACCGAGATCACCCCCACTCACATATTGCCAGGAGAACCAGCAAATTATTTAGTGAATTACTTATTTATGTTCTAATCCAAATGGTTGGGGCTCTTCAAGAACTAAAAGTGAGAAATATCATGCATGAAGGCAGCCGAGATCAATTTTTCCCCCCTCTCTGGTGGTTTCTTTGGTTGGTTTGGTTAGGTTTTCTTTTAATTGCCAATTTAGCCAAATGATCAGATTTTGTTATAGTTCTGATTTCAGATAGAAGCGAAAATAATTTCTTTGTGAAACAGACAAATGCAAAACAGACAGTTTTGGTCTGGGGTTTTTTTTTTTGTTTGTTTGTTATTGCTATTTTTTAAGAAGGAAAAAATTTCAATTTTCATTTTCCAAAAAGCTCAAAAAGGCTTTTGAAAAATATTTCTCATTTTGAGTGACAGAGCAGTACCAATGTCTCTGATCATAGAGAGAAAGATGAATTCTGGGAATTCTAATCTTGGATTTCTGCTGTACATTTGGGGCTAGATTTCAAAGGAACAACTCTTCTTCAGTTCCCTTCAGAAATGGCCACAAAGCACTCAGTGTGAATCAGAGGTGCTGAGCTCTTCGGGGGGAGGGAGAGGGTGGTCAGGCATTTGGTGCTTCCGCTGTTTTAAGCTGTTGTTTAATCACATAAGTAACCTTCTTTTTTAAATATAAATTACACAGTGAAGTATATTCTTCCAGACTAGAATTGAGCACTAATTCCATCTTTAATCACTAGATGGCACCATGAATTCATCAAACAGATAAATCTATACCTCTTGCAGGTCTCTAATCCCCCAAAAAGGAGGGGGGGGGGAAAAAAAAAGATAGACAAAAGTATACACCATCAGGAATTAAATTCAGAGGCTGTAACCTTCACCCCCCACCCCTCCTAAGAAAAAAAAATCTGCTGTGGAACAAGCTGCATTACACATTAAGGCACAAACAGCAGCTGTACCTAAAATGTCCCCAGCCTTGCCCTGCCATTGACCTACATTGTCTCATGGCCTCCTGTGAGGTTTTAAAAACAAAAAAGAAAAAAGAAAGAAAAAAAAAAGTCTTTTCCCCTCTCGTCTCTTTACTCTGAATACCACCATCGTCACTGGAGAAGGTTCTCCCCTGGCTGCAATCAGTACCCAGGAGTGATCCGCCCACGACTCCAGCGTGAACAGCTGCCACGAGAATTGGGAAAGTTGATGATATGGCCCCAAAGATCTACCTGGGGTTTGGAAAGTGTCACCCTGTGGCCACCAGGTCCTTAGCAAGCTGACTTTACTTCTGATACTGCAGCACACGTATAAGTACATAAACAGGGTCAATGAGGACCTTCACCTAATTATAAGTTTTTGGCAACTTTAAGGCTACTTCATTACAGAGAGGTGGAAGAGAGCTTATGAGACTTTTTTCTTCCACCCAAACCGTGAAATTTTCTCCTGGGACTCAGAGGCCAGGAGGGATGGACCCACCATCTCCACTTGGCTGTGCCCCATGTCCCTGATTGGCACGAGATGACTGGAGAAGAAGCGAAGCCAACAGCGCTGGGAGCAAACAGGGTGTCTGTAGGCGTGCTTGAGCTCCAAGGAGCTGCTCAGCACACCCGGGAGCTCGTTCTCCTCCTGGCCCAGCCACACTTATGCTAACTCGTGTGGGTAGGACCACTATTTTGACAAGCAGAGACCTGGCACCCACCTGGCACGTCTTTGCGCCCACTGGACTCCCGCAGGGTATCACCCACGGACACAACGTGCAGAGAAATCGTCTGCCTGTAAACATGCCAAAGGATGTGCATGATGTGTTCACCCCCAGAAAAAAATCTGCTGCCTTAAATATGGGATCTCAGTACTCTTACATATGAAGAGTGAGTGTGAAAATCCTGTCTGTCCATCTGTTCCTTAAAGGTTTCTTTCTTTTGCTTAATGTTAGAATTTCTCCTCAATCTTCTTCAGTAGCACAAATCACAGAAGTGACATTTATAGGTTAAGTAAATACCATGCTTGTGACATCATCTAAGTACCATAACAGGCACAGTTAGGTTGTCTACCTATAGCTGTAACTCTACGGACTTCAAGCTCCATTTATCTTATTCTCAACGAGTGGTAATTAAAATTTACAGTGGCAGAAGTATTGCTCTGAGAAGCAATAGCTCTACCATATGAAGCACGTAAATTTTGTCAATAGAAAAGAGAATTCAATGAACATTTTCAGTTCCAAACATGGCACAGAAGTGAAAACTGTGATTTTTAAAATTTAGGGAGGAAAAAAAGCATAACAGTGAAGAGATGAGCCTACCTTGGATGCCATGGAGCCATCCCATCTCAGGCCCAAGGAGGAGATGCTGTAAATTTCTGCCATCTCGGGGTTTGCATGTCTGGTTGTTGCAAAGTGATTTTTCTTCCTGGCCATTCCTTATTAGTTTCCCAGACTGCATAGCAGACAACTCAGAAATTACCAATACCATCGACAGTGACACAATTGATTAAGTATGAGCAAAACCAGCTTGGATTTTGCATTCAGTCAGGGCTCTGTAATGGTAGCACAAGGGGCCTCGCTTGCTGAGCAAGAAGGGTTTTATGTCACTTGTCCCCAGAGCAAGGTACAAGTGAGCTTGACTGAGATGGTTGTGAGTATACTGTCAGAAGCCATATTCACAGGAAAAAGGCAGAACAATGGAGAATAAATGACAGTGCAGAATCAAGGAATTAAATCATCCCTGAGGCTCAGATATTCCAGACTTCCCTGTGACACCTGCTAAAGGGACAAGGAAGGATCTGGAGTTAGTCCCTGGGGAGATCTTGCTGCCTTTGCAAAAACACTGAAGGAAGACCTGCAAAAAATCTGTTGCAGCTCTTCTAAAGATCATGGATTATGCAACTTTGTATCGGGCTGCATGCTCACTTTTAGGCCTGCTTTTCCAATTTAAAATCCAGATTGAAAAATAAAAGTCCAATTGCTTTGAATCAAACCTTTTTTACTCGTTCTCTGTATGCACGTGCATAGTTACTCCCCTGCCCTCCCACTGAAATAGAATATTTCATTTTCAAGTGATTGTAGTAAGAAAAGAAAGTAATTGCTAACTGTAAATTGAAGGAGATTACCTAGGCCACTTATATCAATAATTTTGAAAACATATCATTCTCCTGAAGGATTGGAGGGAATCTGAACCCACTTCTTCCCTTTCAAGATTGCGCCCTAATCACCACTGCAGGGTAATGTGGGCCTGACCATCTTTTCCTCTGGATGCTCTTCCACTTCACATGAACTAGTAGAATATTTATTTGGCTGGGAAGCTGGTAACAAGGAATCTAGGATTTTCACCTGAGACATGCAACCTCAGTTCCAGCCCTAGTGCAAGCAGGCAGTTAAGTTTTCTGCAGACTGTGAAAAAACTTGTACATGGAAAACTCACTCAGACCCAGCTACGAGGGTGTAACAGCCTGATAGTTACCGTATCCTCCAGAGGTGGATGGGAGAAAACTTTACTGAAGCCCCTGGTCTGAGTCAGACAGAAAATTTAAACCTTGATTTAAACCATTAAACCTCTTTCCCAGATTTGCACTGGGATCAGTCTAAACATTTGTGCAAGAGTGATCATCAGTATTTTAAAGTCTTGATAAAGAACTTCAAAATCCAATTATAGCACCTTAATGCTTCTTCATAATGAATAAGAAGTGCTTACTTCCAAGGAGTAATGTTTCAGGCTGTCCACAGATTTGGGAAGTTCCCTGTTACTTTTGCTGCGCTACCTCATGAAGATGATGGACACAGAACAAAATCTTAGCTCACTTTATACCTCTTCCTGCTGTTGCAAAGCCATCCTGCCTCTCCAGCCCATCGCCATTACCAGGTTCGTAATACTGGTGCTCCCTTCTCAGCTTGGCCAGAGACACTGTAATTTAGCCTCAAATTTACCGCTTAGTACTTCCATCTCCTGCCTATAAAACGAAAGTGACAAAAATAATAATTACTAAAAACCAGAAAGCTAACTACATCCATGGGCAGCCTGTCTGTGCTTCATTCCCCAAAGACCCTCAGGTACACTGAATCCCTTCTCCTGTTTCCCCCTGCACACGCAGCGGCAAGACAATCTGAAACGTAGCAACACGCAACTACTGCTCTACTCAGACAAACAAAAATGAGGGTTTAGCATTACACACTTCAAGGAGAAAGTGGCCAGCAGCAATATCAACAGATTTACACAATTCATTCACTCTTGTGACCAACATGGGATTGTTTTCCCATACATCTCTCTCCTTGTCAGGCAGGTTTTCCTATTTGTTTTTCTCCCAACTTCAAGTTAGGATACATCTTTTTAAGACTAGCCATTTTAAAGGAGAAAACTAGTCTCTTCAGCATGGCTTAGGCAAATAAACATTATTTGTTCCACAGCCTATTAGCAGAAGATGATCATTAGGAATTTTGTTTAGCAAGAAAAGATATGGTTAAGCTAGCAACCAAAATACATCTCTAAGATGGCCATCGTGTGCATCTGCCTGCTGGTGCACACCGCAGCCTGCCTCACTGTGCCTTCACCGCGGCTGTTTCCTGCACGAGAAGCACGAGGCTGGCATGGCCATGCCTTAATTTGCTAAACCCATGCGCTCTTTTCAGAGTGACTTGTCTTTACTGCTGGTGTATGTTTTTCAAAAATGCTGATATCTCTAATTTTCTGATTATACCTGCAGCTGGTTCACATTTAGGCTGCTACTCTGTTATGATATACAAGCCATGATTGACATTAAGCTTGAAACAGTATTTTCATTGTAAGCACCTCTGTTCAGTCCTTATATGTGGAGCCAAGTAATTTGGTGGAGAATTTTATTTGACAAACATATGGTATGTGTGAATTTTCAGTAATATTCTACATGAAAACATGGCCAAATTAATCAGATAGTTAATGTGATTTAGCTGTTATCTCTGGTGATAAATAACATACCTCTTATACCAAACCCACATCTCTCCAATTCACTCAGCGTTCAAAATTACTGAAGACATTTCTTTGTGAGCAGTTTTTGCTCTCCAGGCTCTCTCTTAAGAGTTTACTTAGGTATTTCAACTTGTAAATGAAGCCTGAAAAAGTTTTCCCCGAGCTCTCCACCTTGCGTTGCCCCTTCTGAAATGCGCAGTCCCTCCAGGCCCTTTCCAACCTCAGGCTCCCCTTTGCCACTGCAGCAGCCCTGGCCCCCGCGGGGCTCCCCCGGGGCACAGCGGCTGCAGCTCCCTGGCATGCAGGCAGCTGAACCTCACTGCCCCCCATCAGCTGCAGGAGACGATGAAAACCAACTCCATCAGCCTGGGCAGGCTTTGCACCCCCCAGTTAGTACAACAAAAATGATGTTCTGCAAAGTTTACCTGGACCATGGAGCAGCCAGAGGGTTGTAACATGTTCACAAAACTGTAAGAGCTCTACTGCAGGTTCACACAGGGCTTGGCGAATTCAACCCGGGTGATGCGGACACTTTGCTGTTCAAACTGTGTAATGATGGCGTCATGGATAATCTTCTGTATAAATTCTGCATTTCATTGCAAAGAAGCATCTGACTCCCCAAATGTAATGTTGAGCTAATGTCAGTATCCACACAGAAAATGTGTAGCTTTATAACAGCAAGATTTCAGAAATAACAGCGGATTTCGGAAATAAGTTTGAAAGAATAATAATATACTAACAAAGTGCACTTTATGAAAAAGTCTACACCTAGTTTTTAGATGTCTCACAGACCCTTAATGCTTTGGGGGTTTTTCTTGGAGGGAGTTGTTTTTTGGTTTTGGTAATATTTCACTTACAGGAAGGTGGAAAACTGTATGTCAAAATATGCACTTGCACCATATTTCTTTGAATATGTTCCAGGAAATGCCATACCCATGAACTGCTCTGTAATGTAATCCTTCAGACTGGAGCAATTCATAAGATCCTGAGAACAAAAAAGCTTTTTCAGCAGGTATCGTTTAATCAGGAAGTGAGTACATGCCACATTAGCATCCCCTAAGGGTTTCTAATGCTCAACAAGTTTGTTGTTTTGCTTAGAAAGCTGTCACAGGACAAACATCCTCATACGAACTCCATTCTCACGTTCTCTGGGGTTCAGACCACAAGCCTCGCTATCTCCGCACTGAGACCTTCACTGGTTGTAACCCAGGATGGACCGAAAGGAAAACTCTCCCTCTTCTACTCAGCCCTGCAGCCCAAAAGTTCACAGTGTAAGAAGCAATTCACACAAAGAATAAACTGTGAAAGGCATTCTTAAAAGTGTTTTATTATCATTTTTTATTTGAGCCTCGTGCTGGAGGAAGACATCTTTCTCTGACATAAAGCCCCTTGTCCCACTAGCAGTGTGAGCGCTCCAGGGACAAAACTGCAAATTGCTTTCCAAGTCTATTTTAAGAATGGTTTAACAATCAGACAAGGAAAGGTGATACTCAAATTAAATGGCTAAGCTTTTCAATATTACAGGTGATGCAGCTAGATCTGCTCTAATAGCAGGGAATGAAGAAGAAAATGCAAAAATCCTAGCACAAAGCAGCTGAGCGGGGTCCAGCGCCCGTGGAAGTCACAGGGCAAGGCCCCATGAGAGCCCCCGGGCGTGCGGAGGAGCAGGTGGCTCCAGCCCCTCTCCGCGGGCACAGCGGCCAGAGACCCTGCAGTGTCACCCCGCGGCAGGCAAGGCACAGCTTAGCTGGGCTCTTGTTGCAACGTGCCATTGCCCAGCACACCAAGACAGACTCTGGATGCCTGACAGCCTCCAACAAGATCATCTTCTGGAGAACATTCACCCAACATCACCCTATGAAGCCCTAAAAAGCTGCAGCTTCGGGGACATGGCAACCCTAAATATTGTACTCTCCTTTCATTGCTGAAACAGATTAAATTAGAACGTAATAATGAATTACACCAGGTTTGCACATGAAGGCAATAACCCCCCAAACGCAACGGCATGCACCTCTCTGGCAGATGTCAGCAGGACGTAACATGGACACTCAGGCTGCACCACGAAGGCTGGACCCACACGCAGCGACTGCGCACGCTTTACAGACATTCAGATCCAGTTCATCTCAAACTCTTTCCAGCCTCTCCACTGATAAGAGAATATAAATATACACATAATATAAGTTTAGCACATCTAGATGTTTACAATTAACTGAGAAAGGTTTCTTAGTGTTTCTATTAAGCTAGTTTTGAGTGGTATGGTTACTTATTGTACACTTGCAAAAGTGGAAGGTAAACAGCTTTCATAGCTCTTTTGTCACAGAAGTAAAATAAACACTGTCAGAGGATGGCATAGCTTAACTACACCGAAGAGAAAGAAGGAACACTAATTTACATGAGCAAAGGATTCAGCCTCCAGCGTCGTCTGGATTTGCAAACTGAAATGGACACTGCAATCTCTAAAACAGGCTAGTTTGCTATAAAAAAACCCTACTGAACAAAAATCACTGTTGCTTCAAAAGCAGCTGCGCCTCTGTACTATTTTTCATAGAGTGTATTGAATGCATTTTCTTGGCCCAGTTCATAAAACAATACACCCAAACATGCACAATCACACTCATGATATTCAGCCACGTAGCACCTTGAGTGCGTCTGCATCAGTCTCTCTATTGCATCAAAAATCGAAATCTAAAAGTCATGGGCAAACTGCTGCTGCCAGATCCACATGACTAGTTAGGAAGGGCTGAGCTCCTGGAGTTTGCAGCTCCGCAAACCTTTCAAACTTTTTTTTTTTCCATTTACAAAGCTATTTTAAATGCAAATCTTTTCTTCTTGTACCATAAACCCTCTCCCCTTTACCCCAACGAGGGCAAGTCAGTGCTCTGAAATTTATCTACTTTAAGGGAAACCTGTACTACTGTTTGGCTACGGGTTTGTCTATATAGCGGAGAGTTACTGGTACAAGGATACTGCTGCAGCAGAGCACTAGCCCTTGACAGACATACTGATGCAGCTCCCTAGTGCTAAAGCATGTATTTGCAGTTCCAATTAACATTGTTTTGAATTCAATATAATTATTACACTTGCAAAATCATAAGCAGAAACATCCTTTTGCAGACAAATCCTAAGAGAAAGGCTTTTCTGCCCTGGAAAAGACTAGGCAGGTACAAATAATGTATCGTTAGAATTGTTATTTCTCTGATTATCTGCTGCTTTGTTAACAGCCTGCATGTCAGGCAGTGGGAACTAATGAAGGGGGCACATGTTCAAGACAACTAGTTTCGCTTCTCCCTGGTGGTTTTGACATGTTGAGTGACACCAGATGAGTCACCTGCTCTTCTTGTGATTGGGTTTATTGATGACACTAACATTTTTTCCTGGCACACCAGTAGAGAAATACCTACTTAGTGTCCAATTCCACCACCTCTAACGTGTGGGGGTCTTTTTGTTTTGTTTTTAAATACCGAATAAAATAAACCAAGAACATCCATTGCGCCAGTACAGCACATGTCCATGATCCCGGGGCAGACGAGCCCTTCAGCACAATGTGTCTGGTACTGACAACAACGATAGTTTTGCACGTGCAGGAACAAGAGACTCAAAACTGAGATCTACTGTGTGAATCTAACTGGTATAATTCCTCAGAGACAGGCGAGGAAGAACAAAAGCATACTTAAATAAACCTCCTCTGAAACCACAGAGGAAGGAGAAGGGTTTTTTTGTTTTGGCGTGGCATTTCATATTGCTGCAGAGATATACAGTCGGTACCAGCACCTCGTATGTCCTAAAGCGGATCTGAGAAGCAGCATCTCACCCTGCTGGACCAATGGGATGGACAGTAAGTCAAGTGTCAACAGTATAAATGTCTTTAAAGTCCATTACCAACAGGTCAGTGTTGGTCTAGCCTCAAAAAACACTCTGCATATTTGAAATGCTCGCCGCAATGCTGCAGCTGCGGAGGGTGACGGGCTGGGGCAGACACAGCAGTGCCTCAGTGCCACCCGCCTGCCTCCGAGACCTCATCCTGGCCGCTGCCAGCCCAGCTCTGCTCCCGTGAACCGCCACACCAGGCAGCCCCAAGGGCTGCCACAGAAAAGCAAAAATCAGGTCAGCAGTGAGGGGGAAAAACCTTCCCAGTGGCTGCCAGTTGCTTCTCCACTGCACTGTGGAGGCTCCAACCAGCGGCCTTTCAGATTTAGGGGATCACTAGTGTCATACCCTGGGGGCGGGACAACGCCCGGGCTGTCGAATTGACCCCAGACTTTCTTTTGGTGGTGGGGGGGGCACCCTACTTTGAGGTCAATTTTGTTTGCTTGCTGAACTGACAGGTGGGAGGTGGGGACAACCTTTTGTCCTGTCTCTCGGTGCCTGCTCCCCATGCACATGAAGCGTTCTAGGGATAAAGAGCCCGCAAGTGACACGAAGGCTGGATGGACGAGAGCGCAACGTGAACAGGAGAAAGGCAGCACCCCTTCACACCCAGCCTGCAAATAGGTGGAAACAGCCAGGGCTCCCGTGGCAACAGCCTGAGATGCTTCAGATAAAAAGGTACTGATATGCCATCGTATCACTCAACACCCCTGAGCACACCTTAAGATGTGCATTTTTTTCCTAACATGTTGGATAACAGGAGGCATAAGTCATATAGAAAGGAAACGTGGGTCCTTCTCCACCCAACTGGCACATGCCCCCGTCCAGAGGCTAGACAGAGAAGCCGCCTTCTGCAAAATGCTTGTGAAAACCACACACTTAAACATGGTCAATGTGCAAACATGCCTGTTTAGAAAGAATAAAGCAATGTGGGAATGTGATAGCACACAGTCCTTTAGATGTGCTTTACCATTCTTCAGATACGGTATGATCTTGTGTTAACTTTCAAATGCCATCACAATCTTTCAGGAACATGAAACAACTGATCATATTTTTCTAATAACATGGAAAATTTCTATCCACATTGTTCTTCTCAAAGTAGAGGAATAAAAAAAAGCAGGGAACATCTCAAACAGGAACAGTTTTAATTAAACAAACACTAAGATGGACTTATGTAAAGATAGCCCTTGCGTGCTACCCATCTAACACTTAGTCTTGCACACTGACATTTCTGCAGGAAATCTTAGACTCATTGAAAGTAATGGGAGTTCCCAATTGACGATCCACTGATAACAGGTGGGAACATCACACAAGGAAAAAGAGATTTTGACTTTCATTCAGCAGTCAAGGTGACAGTTGGAGTGTTTTCTGTATTACTGTATCTTAGTGTTTTAACACAAAGTCATCAGTATCCTGAAATGCTAAAGGTAACATCTCTCCTAAATATTCACAGCTTAATAAAATATAGCTGACAAATACTGCAAATACTCAGTTTAGCTAATTAAATGATCAATCCATGATCTTTCTGATACTAAAATGTGTACACATTAATAAACAGAGAAATTCACGTTTAATCTATTAGCTGATCAATATATTTTAAAAACAGTATTCATTATTCTTACAGCAATTAAATGTGCAACTCCAGTCCACATCACAATCTCAGGACTGAGGTAACTGTGGTCAGCTTCAAACCTGTGAAAGTGAAAGAGATAATACATATGTGTTAAGTTAACAATGCAATTTTTTGAAGGCACAGAGAATAATCTGAGACATGATACTGCACAATGGGAAAAGAATCGCACAAACAATTAAACCAATGACAAAGACTTATTAGATCAGCATGACATGGATATCTCACTTCTAGGGTGCCCTGCTTGTGGCACTTTTCTCAAAAGGTACTAGATCTTCAGGAGGTGCTGAGTATCTACCTCCAGAGGAAAAAAAGGAGGGGAAAGAAAAAAAAAAGAAAAGAAAAAGAAAAGAAAAAAAAAGCAAGCCCTTCTGAAACTCCAGACCAGAAGGATGGCCCAAGGGTCGGGCTGTCTGCCCTCGCTATAGGCCTGGGTTTAATTTCTGCTCTGCCTGGAGACGTTCTGTCTCACCGTGGCAAACTGCTTTATTTTGTTTGTCCCTATTTCCCACCTGTAAAATAATATGATGGAAAATGCCTTAAAGATTCCAAGGCACTTCCATATTACAGCACTAGGAGTCAGATAAATATCTGGAAAAGCATCATTATCTGAAGTGAGAACACGGGGTGGGGGGTTGGATTTGTCCCCAACTGGTTTGAAATTTGGTGCTTTCTTATTTTTTAGTCTCTTGCTCAGAATTTCAGAATTCCAGCAGTGAAGGGGGACTAGTGGGGGGCACACAGGGCTACATTTTAAGCTCCATTGCTACAAGTGGCTGTTCCAGGCAACAAGAAAAGCAAGAAATGAAGGGCGTTGTGCACTTTTTAGGTTTAGGTTGTCAGTGAAGTTGCTACGCATGACACTTTTTTGGTCAGGCACTCGTTTCCAGGATACACTTTGGTAAACAACTCTGAAGTCAAAATGAAAAATTACAGCCCGAGTGCTTTCTTCTCTTTTATGCAACGTACCTTCATGACCGTACTAGTCCATTTAAATGGCAAAGCAGCGCTGAATGCAAACAGCCTCCTTCTGCAGTCTGTCTCCACAGTTCAATTACCAGTGCTTTAACAGTGCTAATTAGCATTCCTCAGAGCTAGATCTCTTTGAGTGACAGGTAACCATGGAGAGTCACAATCCTGTAGGTGATCAGCAAGAGTCTGACTTTTCTTTTTAATTAAAAATTAGAAATGCCTTAAACAAAAATAATAATTCACTGATTTATGCTATTATCCCAGGGTTGCCAAGCTGGTGAGAATAACATTAGTGTTGTAAAAATGAAACAATTTTTAAATGAATAGACTAGGGCGATAGAAAGGAGAGCAGGTTTATTATCTGTAACAAGAGAATATACTCATAATGATGGTACAAAATAGTAGACATCTCCAGAGAGTTGGCATGGAGACCAAAAATAGGACACTTTCCTGAATGTGGGATGGGATTGCCCCAATTTATTTCAGTTTTTAATAAGATAGATAGATAATTACTAAGTCTGTTGCACAAATGGAAATTTCAGAGAGAAATCATTTGGTAAAATTAACCATGAATTATACTGAGAGATAAAATTGCACCTGGTCTGAGTGAGAGTCAGGATTAGACTGAATAAGCCAGATAATCAATTAGTGAAAATTGTTTTCAGTGCAACTACACCATTTCACGCCAGCTAATGATCTAGGTCTGTTTCCAGAAATGGACTCAGGCAGCAAAAAACTCCTAGTCATATTTTTGAAAACTGCAGTGGGTCCAAATCAGCAGTATTTACCCATGTTAATCTTAGTATTATCCACCAACAGATAATGATGAAATATTTTAGGCTGAGTTTGCCAAAGAAGGGGGGGGAGGGGGAGGGAGGAAGAGAGAAGAGATACATGTATATTTGTAATTATGAAATATTTTCCAAGACCAAATCATCTCAACATTGCAACCCTGCAAACTCATTACTTAATTACTGATTCTAATGACAATGATTGCACACGAGACATTAAAAGAAAACAAATGACTGAGCAAAAATTATTCTAACAACAATGATCACAATTCAGAAATCTAATCATTGTTTGCAGGTAAAATCATAGCTGTTAATTGTGAAGCATCAAATATTCATTCCACAAGGTTATTCAAACCTTCCCTTAAAATTCGCTTTTCTATATGCAAAATAACCAGCATAGTTATATCATTATGGTTCTACTACAGATGTATTTACATTTACAGATGCATTTAATATTCATGCTATTAAAGTTAACTCTACATAGGAAGGGGAACTAAAGGTAATTGCATCCATATCAGAGGTTCTATCAGATTAACTAATGCTTTTCCTTCTAAAACCAAAAAGGTTAATTTCTACAAATGTGGGAAGGAACACTTTCCTAAAAATACAAGCAAAAAACCCCGGTTCTGGATAGCTGCCCACCTTACCAATTATAAATGTATAGCAGGCACTGGCAATGTAACTATCTAACTTTCAGTTCACTTATTAAATATTTTAAGCTTAAACATTGATAACAGAATATCTATCTATGGTTGTCAGGATGGGCAAACAGCCAGCATCCATCACATTTTTAGTAAAATTTACAAAAAAGACAAAAGAAATTTTAAGAGGAAAAGTATTGCTGTATGGATCTAATATTATGTTTGATTTTTTCTTCCATATTTATAAAAACATCGAGCACCAACAGATTTTAACCCCGCTGCATGTCCTGAACTTTTTATTTTGGAAGAAGAAATTTTACAAAGCATAAGAATTAAGCAGCTGGCGTTTTGTAGCTAAGAGACTCAGTAACTACCCATTCCTGCAAGGTCTTGCCCAAAGAAGTCGTCTCACCAGAGCCAGTAGGACCAAGCTGATGCAGGCTCAGTCTCACCAGCCTCCCACATGACTCTTGGTAAGTCGGGTTTGACTCTTTGGTAGTTACCCACACATGCAAATCTCCAGAGTTTCAGGTAAGCTCCTCCTTACCCTCATCTTCCAAGGAAATACAAAGTTAGCAGAGCCTCCCTCCCCTGCCCTGACCAGCTCTCATGCAGTTGCATGTTGTCGGGGCACAAGCTGAGCCTGCAGCCGCTCTCGACGCTCTGCAGAGGCCACATCACGGATGTGCCTCATTCAGCCACGCGCAGGGACCGCTCTCAGGGGAGAGGCGCGGCTGGGACAGGAGCGGGCAGGCAAATCCACCATCCTGCGGATTCTCAACTCGTCTCCATTCCCACTCTGATGGTGGTTTAATAGTCGCCAGAGATAACTCTGCTCTTGTCTGGAATAACTGCACTTGTTCTCGTGCTTGGAAGGATATGCTTTCTCCTATGATCTGCTAAACTATCACCTGCTTAAACAGAAAATGGATTTAAGTGACTACCAAACAAACAAACAAACAAACAAACCCACAAAGGCTCCATTAGCAACTTCCAAATTTAAAGACAAATCAAAAAGTGTGCACAGTCCTGTTCAGAAGTAGTCATCCTCTCAGAGTCAAATGAATTTTCCCCAAAATATTAAATGTTTTAATTAATAAAATGGAAATTACAGCAGCTATATTATTAATGAGCTGTTTCACAGTTTATGTCCTGCTTGCATCTCTCAAGTAAATAACTACGTTCTGGCAAGTTTTGGATTTGGACCATTAGGTATCCTACCCAAAAATCATTCACTGGAATTTCCTCAAGAACGCTCCCCCTTCATGTCTGTAAACTGCTAAAAAAAATAAATATGCTTATATCCTACTAATAGGATATAACCCCACCTCTGCAACACCAAACCCCATCTGAAAAATGAAACGAGCTTTCTGCTGATTCTTAGCTGAGGGATGAAGTTCAGCGAATGTGAAGTGGATAAGTTCCCCCCAAAATGGCCATCACAATTTCTCATTAAGGTCTCCTTATATAAGAGCCTCAGTCACTTGCCCTGTTACCGTGGAGCTGGGAGGTTTGCTAGCTGTAATCACTTGGTTTCTTTTTTAAAAAAATTTGACAATATCTTGATTGCTCTAATCCTTCCTGAAATCAATACAAGGAATCAGATTGCCTTCAGCAGAACTTGTATGACAGCTTAAATGTGCTCCTGCTACTGATTGTGATTGATTTTGGTGGATATTTCAGTATTACTAAATATTTATAAAATTCTGAAATTTTATATAAGCTATTATTTCTCCTTTTCCCTGACAGGGACCCCCAGCTATGAAAATTGAGCATGGCATTTTTCTGAAACCACACTCTACTTCCCTTCTTTCAACTTTTGCCTCAGTCAGGATAAAAACATAAATCACCTTGATGCAGTCCAGTCTTTCCATTAGTTTACTTGTAGGTAGGCATTATAAGGTAGTGTAAACACTATTTCCATTTTCTTTCTTTAAAGGGATCCATAACTCTTCCCAACCTTTGAGTGGAGAGATGGTTCCCAAACCCAGAGTCTTCACAGGTGGTGGTTTAACACACTGCCCTTGTTCCTGCTGTGCTAATCTCATTTTCCTTTCATCATTTCTTAACATTTTGAAGTGTTTACAATTTGATACAGCCTGTTTTCTGAATCACATTATTGAGAGTACTATAAATCTGATGTTTAGAAGTCCCTCTGGATGACCGAATAATTATACAGCTTCAAGATATGAAGCAAAATATTCTGAAAACAATCAATTACTAAAATGAAAAAATTGCTTTAGTGAAAAACAGTGCATGATAAGATAACTTATCTAATGGAAAGTCACACAGCAACTTTATAACTATAATTTACCACTGCATTACACAATGACTATAATTCTACCTTTCTATAAAAACCATGTTGGACCAAATTTTTCTCCATCTCTGACAGTTAAGGATTGCCCCAGGATGCGTGCAGCCAGGACCATGGGTGGAAGCAGGATGTAACTGCCGTGCGCAGGTGATCTCCACCTGGTGGGGCTGGCCTTTACGGCTTCCTACAAGGCACTAGGAGATAAAGCAGCAGAGGCTACTCTAGAACATGCTGGAGATCAGTTTGGCCCCCATAATCCAAAGTTCAAAGTACTGTAAACTGATACCTAAGTCCAGTCCCTACAGGCTCTGCACTGAGCCATATACCAGAACTGTAATATTGTTTTAATCCTAATGATACTGGCATATTTCCATCAACTCCAGAACAGTTTATCTAATGCATCCTACAATTTGAGGTCAGACTCAGGTATATTATAGAAGGTGAACAAAGAATTGGCCTTGTTCCTGACACAAACACAGCTTGGGAGGCCACAAGTGATGAAGACTATGATGGCTCACTGTTGTTCTTTTTCCTGTTACATTTGGGGGTAGGCCAATTTCTGAACAGTTGTTTTATAAAGATGAAAAACTGAGCATGGATTAATGATCCGCTCTCAGACTCGTTTGTGAATGCATGCATGGGAGTGGTGCTACGTTTACTCTGCTGAATCCCGTTTAAACATACATAGCACGAGGAAAGAGAAGGACGCAAGTTAGACATTCAGGAAAACAACATTTGCATCAGTTTTTAACATAAGATGCTGAAAAAGCTGCTGGCATTTGAAGAACCCCTACCTCATCTGGCTACTTCTTTAAGACTGAACATCATAATGGGAAATTTCAGTGCTATCCAACATAGGTGCTACTTCTTGACATTCACAGGAACAGAACAGGTATTGGTAACTACTGAAAATGTGTTATATATCTGTCTTTTCACAGCACAGAGGATGAAACACATCTGAAAGCCTAGAAAGAGAAAAATGAAGATGCATTTTTTTTATTGCAAACAAGAACTACCTGCAAACAAAGAAGAGAGTACCACATGTTCACATATTGAGTTTAAAAAGTATGCATGCATGTAGCTGTATACATACTTTAAGGATTTCAAAAGCATATGGGCTTAATCTAACTTTCAATGATATTAAAAAGCTGTTTACTACTTATTTCTATATTTACTACTTATTGGTCATAACTGATTTTATATTCAGGAGAACGGAGCAGAACATATTTCTCTTTTATAAACAGCAAACTGCTTATCTTTTAATGAAAGGATGCATTGTTTTGGTCTAATCAAAGAGAAATAGTTGATGAGTGAATAAGAGCATGATCTAAAGCCTATTGAAATCAATGGAAAGATCCTCATTGACTTCTCCAGGCTTTGGATCAAGCCTCAAAAGAGCAGCTATTTCTCTCTGATACGGCAAGGAATCAATTCCCTCTCCCAGCAGTACTCTAAATAATTCAATATTTTGTCTCAGATCATTTCCTAAGAAAAATGATGAGGATGTTGTTTAAGTGGGCGATACCCTGAAGTGACAGAGTTTACAATCCATTCAGCCATGTAAAATCTCATGTGTTGTGCGCGCTGCACAAAGACAGAGCACATTCAAAGGGCCCCTCAGAAATGGATCAGTGCCTGTCCGTTAACGATCAGCAGAACAAAACAGAATCGCATTTCTCCTCTCTTTGGCCAGAAGGAGCTGTATGAGTTCTGCTAAATCTTGAGGAATGCCTGCACCGTGACATTTCTTTAAAGAAAAATTATTTCTCTTTGCAGTAAAATTACAAGCTCTTTTTTCCCCTCTACTTGCATAATCTGTTTTTGATGCACACAGAAGGGCAAAAATTGCATTGCTGATTGTGTCATCATTTACCAGCAAAAAAAAAATACTTTCATTATTCTCCAATGTATACACTTTAAAAAAAAAAAAACACACACACACACAATAAGGAAAAGATATCTTCTTTTAGAGCTTATTTCACATTAAAAAAAATGAATCAGTAACAAGCAGACAAGCCCTACACTGAGGAACTCTGCACCCCAAACCACAGCAAAACCTTGCTAACATTTTCTCTCCTGCCATAATCAGGTGGTCTTCTGCAAACTAATCCCTTTCTCACTTAAACCAGAGAATCTGCCCTGAGCTGTTCCTGGTTGGGTGCAACGTGAGCTGCAGCGCTGTGCTGTCTCCCAGCCGCGGAGGCTGACGGGAATGCAGTCCTGCTCGCGGGCACGCGCTCTCCGGGCCTGCGGCGGACAAGCACTGGGAGGTATTCTCCCCATTTGCACAGAAGGGCAGCAATTTGTGATAAGCCCTTTTAAGGGGGGGAAAAAAAAAATCCACTTCTCCACTCCCACCAGGCAGCTACCTAGCAACAGTTGACAAATGTGCAGGATGAAATTGGTGCTGAGCTATGGCTCACGCGATTATCCCTCTTCCCTATCACTTCTGATTGAGTTACACCTGTGGGGAGCATCTCACCAGTGGCACCTCTGATGAGTGCAGATGTGGCAGTTCTGGCACACTCTCTCTCTACCATTCCCAACATAAAGCACAGCCGCAGTCCGGCCTTTCATGATTATCCTTGGAGAAATATTAATCAGCATCTGTCCCAGCACGCTCCTATTCTTCCCAAGATCCTTGTCATATGCATATATATGTACTCACACTCTCTTTCACTATGCATTTCAATTGAGTTGGATTATAGACAGTATCGCTCGCTTCCAAACCAGTCACTGTATCTCAGGTGCACTTTGATGCCAGCTCCAAAAGCTTGCCCAGACTTCTCAGGGAAGCCTTGAAATCATCACGCACACAGAAACCTGCAACAAAGTCTGGCTCCCGCTGTCAGTTCTTTCTTAAGAGCAGGAAAAGACATGGGATTTCTGCCACTCTCAGGCCTTAGCAGTGATGTTTTACTGAGATCCGCTGGGTAATTTTGCCAAAGCCCTCCTGGCTGCTCTGCTGGGGCAGCCGTGGCGCACTGGAGTCACTGCCCAAAAGCAACTTTGAAAATGTCCTCCTGAGTGGTGCAAAACACCCTGTCCTCTCAGATTTCAGGATTTGGGGAATCCTGTGGTCTTGGCAAGGTCAGAGACAGGTATCCTCAACATCCAGATCTGGACCTTACTCTGCCATTTGCGTAACCCTGATACATACAGCCTGATATTTCTGTTCATTTAAGTACTTTTGCTTTAGCATTTAGGAAGGTTATATTTGCTAAACTAAGCTGATACTCAAACAAAAAGACTATTAATACTTATGACGTTTCCTTCAATTTTACCAGGAAGTGCTCTTTTGGTTTCTTATGGTATCTGGACATTTAGGAATGAAAGAGTTCAGAGATATATGATAATAAACAGTGAAAAAAACAAGCACTGTCCAAACTTCTAATCTATGAAAAAATTAGCTCTAAAAGAATGTATTCCAGGACTTTCCATTGTTACTTTTATATTGTGGTCAACTAAGTTGCCTATTCTGGAAAAGGCTTTCAAAAATGTAAAATTACACCATTCGTTTTCTGTCTTTTCATGTAAGCATCTTTCACAAACCTTCCAACTCAGATTCCTCCTTTCAGACTAATTTTTGATTAAACAACTTGTTACTATCGAGTGGGATTTGTCAAAAACAGTATTTAACACTCCTTGGACAAAAAACACAAATCAGCTTTGATTTGGTGTGTATACCTACAAGGATGACTTAATATCAACATCATTCAGTCATTTGAATTGCCATAACAGTGCTTTGCAAGCAGATTCTAAGCCCTATGAGCAACAATTTGAATGCCTTCTTTTAATTAGCATTCTAAGTTGGGGGGGGGGGGGGAGCAAAGACTCCTTTCTGCAGCTTTTTAATAAGCAAAATAGTGAAGACTAAATATCATAATTGGAGCTTTCTTCTAGCATGAACTTTATTCTATTTTATATGCAAAGCATTTTGCCTTTTTGCATGGAAATTTAGGTATTATACACACACACAAAAAACAAGCTTCTTTTCCCCCCTACATATGTGAGCCAAATCCACTGTTCACCGCCTTTCATTCTGCATTTGCTTCCACAGCTCGACTGTCACACTGAAAAGACTACACTAAGCGTCTGCATGCGTCACAACAGCCCTGTAGATAAGATACAGATATCAGCTATATATCCCTTCACCCAGAACCTCCAGCCATTTTAATCTCTTCAAAGACTGGAATAAGACTCTGCCACTATCCTACAAGTAGAGGGGGAAGAGAGCATGAGAATTTGATAGTTACATATATTTAGCCACAAAAGAGATAAGCTGATACAACAGTGATTCCTTTTTTGACAAGCAATTTTACACAGCAATGAACAGAGTAAATTTGTGAGCTGCTACTTATTGCAAGGAAATTAAAAATGCTCAGATAACACAGAAAACTAATTTATTGGAAAAGACATCACGCTCTCAAATATATGATCTCTTGACTGAAGGGAAAAAATTATACAAAAAAAAAAAATTCACCTTTTTCATCTTTTTCTTTAACCAACCCCATATTTTTCCATGCTTGTGTTATTAAACACTTTCCCCACTGTTGGTAAAAACTGAACATGCAGGATACCCCAAGACAGCTCTGTCGCTTCTTTTCCCACTTCAAGCATCACTAGCTGCCTTTCAGAGGCTCCCGTACGGACCCCACGTTGTTGGGAGCATGTGTACACCAGTTCTGCTGTGCAATGCACAAAACCGCATTGCAGACCCTTTGATTATGTACTTTTGGTCCCTGCCTAGATAACTTTTCAGAAGCTGACAGAGCCTTTACAATTTAATTGGTGTTGACACCTTTTGAAGCAATGCCTTGAGGCACTGAGGGTCATTGTCTACTTTTTCCTGCTTTTCTGCGGCTGCCTCCATTTGGCTACCTTGCAGCCTGTGGTGCTATGGTGGCCCCTGCACTTTTCATTCATGTTTGTACTTGTACTGGGTCCCGTTACAAGGACCCTTGTTAAACGCCCAGCAGGCAGCACTGAATAGAGATTTTGACTATCTGGGATTTGAAGGCCTCTAGCAATAACAAAAAAAGCCCTATAAACACAAAAGTATCCCAGTAGCAGTGGGGCGTTAACATAATCAAGCATTTATGCCACAGAACCTTAGGACCATGCTCCTGACTGTTAATTTGCCAGCTATTAAGCCTTGGTAATTAAGCAGTTTCCCGTGACTTTTCTTTCCTGGGATTCACCAACTATCATTTTCCATATGTCCCTTTTTCCCAGAGTGGCTATACTCCCCTCACACATTCAATAAGCTAGGCAGATGGTACCGTGTACCAGGCTCTGAGCAGCCAAAGCCAATTCTAAACAAAGAAAAAGGTTCGGCACGACATTCCCAAAGCTGCCCGGGGAACCTGGATCCAAAATTCACAGGCACCCTGGAAATCCCACGGCCTCATAATGGCAATAGCATTTCTCCAAGTTGAGCTCTGCAGCATCCGTGAGCCACATCCAGAAACCACACTGGTACCTGGTCCACGAAATACCTGCTGGTGGTCACGGCCCTAAAGCAGCATTTCTGCAGGAAATGAACTGTGTTCCCACAGTACCTGGGGAGCTTGGCACTGTCTCACTCCAGCCTCAAGCAGGATAACCAGTTTTGGGCTCTGAGAACCACTTTTCACTTTAAAAACAACTTTTAATAGCCATTTCGGCTTTTTTTTTTTTTTTTTTTTTTTTTTAGGTTTAAAGAATTAAGTCCCTGAGAATTCCTATGGGAACTGTGAAGAAGGATTCACTCACTTCATTCAGTTCTGAGAGTCAAGTCAGCTTGTGGTGACGTCTTAATACAACTCAACCTGAAACACTATGTTAAGACAGTGAGTAAATAAAGGGTACACAACTAAAATACAAAACAGAATTTCAGTTAGATAAGTTAATTCCAAATATTAAAATTTGGCCAGAATGTCAACAGCAGGAATTCTCTCTCTCAAAAATTCCCTCACACCCAAAAAGTAGTATAAAACACCACTCATAGTGTCTTTTCCAGCAGAGCTAACATTATGCACTGACACCAAGATGCAGTAAAACGTACCGATGCCATTACATTCAGTGCAGCTCTTTTATTCCGATGGTTGGGCTTTGCATTTTCCTTTCTTCTCTTTGCCACATTTTAGAGTTTATTTCTTCATATTCATTCTGAATTCCCGTAACTCACCTACACAGACATCCTATAAATGAAGCTTTAACCTCAATACAGTGCTATCAAATGCTCTCACTTAAAATATCACCTAGTCTTTTCCACGTAGGGGATATTTGTCTCAATGTCCTTGATCACACAGACCGCTTCGCTTTCATTGCAGAAACGAGCAACCGAAGCCTGGCACGTGCCCGCTCCTGCGCCTCACAGAAACCGGGAGCTGACGGCAGATCTCTCCCGTCCGCGGCCTCCGTCCAGGCGAGGGGAGCGTGCCGCAGCCATTCAGGCAGACTTCTCCTTCACAGCAAGCTGTGACCATCCTCTTTCCCTCTGTCCCCAGCCTAGCCAAGACGGATGCATCTCTAATCTCTTTATCTGAACCAATGCCATAGCCTATACATTTCCATTACCTCAGATGATTATAAGATTATAAGAGCTGCCAAGACTCGGAATAAAAACAACTTTCCACACACTGATGAAGCTACATTCAACTGCTATAAAGGCTTTACCTTGCTTATGCTTTAAGAAATCCCTTTCCATTTTTCCACATACTTTTCCTCTGGCACAGCAAACAGAGCTTTCTGGAAGTACTTCAAAGTCAAACAATTAGAAAAACAGGTAGGCACAGTGGAAGAAAGAGTGGCTCTGGGAAGGCCAGGCTGGCCTCGTTATGAGCAGACATGATAGAGAGTTTCACAGAAACCGTCCCCCGCGATGACAGGCGTGCTGCTTCAGTGAGCTAAAGGTAAGCAATGCCAACGACAGCTTCCAGCCGAGACACGCTTCACGCAGCTCCTGCTGCCTTAGCCAGGAGAGGTTTCCCCACGGCCAACGCAGGGAAACCGCCACCTGCAGAGCACAAGTGTCCCACTAACAGCATCAGCCGCAGCAATTTGCTGCCCAGACACACAGAGTACAGCCGCTGGGTGAGGGCTGATTACACCTGGCTAGGTGTCCACTCCCTTGAAGACTACAGTCAATCTAAAGGTCACTGCAGCTGAGTGAGAAGCACATTTTGGAGCAGAACATTGCTTTGCTTCTATTTTCATCATCTCATTTTGCACAGTCTGCAAGAGGGGATGAGAGTTAGTAAATAAGAAGACAGGATGTTCCTCTAGACTGGCTACTCTCTATCTTGCAATTCAGTTCAAATTGTTCTTTTCAATGACTCAGTTATAATTTTAACTCTTTCCTCATGAAGGCCTTTGCAAAGTACATAAAGAACATATGTACATAAAGAACAACCATATCTGGTCAGATAAGAGGCTGACCTTTCTTTTTCAGTAAGTGACCTTTGTGCTCTTTTGTTTAATAGCCTCCAGTGAAGTTTTCTTCCATCATTGCACCCGGTCACTTCCTGAACCCATGCTAACTCTTAGTATCCACCACTAGAAAAAGCCTCATTCCATAATCATGATGCTTATTTAGAACAACCGCTGTTTTGCTAATGAATCAGACAAAATAGCACAAAATTCAGGAACTGTTCCCACAACCAGAATGGTTTTCTCACCTTATTTGCTTGTCTCATTATAAAGGGCTATGAAAAAAGTTAGTTCCATTTATGAAATGCACAACATCCTCCTTTTGTAATTTTTTTCCCCCTCAATTGCATTATATTCTTTCTTAGATGGGAGGAGCATATCATATTCAAGACCTTCTACACCCCAAACCTGCTAAGCAGTAAGAAGCTCCATGTCTCCGCTCTTCCCAGCAGCATGCATTAGGCAGGACTTCTAGGGTGCTGGAGTAGGAAGCTGCCTCTCATGACCCGAACACAGGCAGGCAAGGAAGGATATTCCTATTCTGTTTAACAGTTTTCAAGGACATATTAAATCTAGGCACAGTCTAGATCCAACAGGACACACAGGCTTCCCCAACATCTGCTACTCAGGCTTGTATCCGAGGGGGCCAAATAGTCATGCTGGTTACCATGCACTCAGAAATCTGCTCATTTCAGGGAGACTGGGACTAAAAAAAGCTGAACCAAATATTTCTCTAAATTTACAAAGGGACTTGACTCTTCTCTGGGTTGTACTTTAAATCTGTTTTAGCTGTCTTCCAAGAATTTATTTCTGATTTACAGCACACTTAAGATGAAACTGTCCATCTGACTCTAGTTATCAAGAGAATAATATTGATCCTGTGGGGAGTCAGAAGGGGAATTAAAAATGAGTAAAAGGAGCCACCCCAGCTGACTGGACACACTTCAAAATTTTCCTCTCTGTATCCTATATTTGCTCTGTATTAAAACAAAAAATAATAATGCAGTGTTTACTTAGTGCACAGGGTAGCTGTAAAATTTAATTAATCACTGTAGCTTTGCTTGCTGAGATTTTTAAATGAAAGGCCCTATAAAAATGCAAAGTTTCCTATAAAGAAAACCCCCTCAAAATTGCCTAACTTCCTGCTGTTGTAGTGTACCTTATGGGACCATTGGCTGGGCACTGATAACAGTCCTGATTCAGCAGATTACTTGGAAGCAAGCACATGCTTAAGCCAATGATACTAAAGCATGCACTGATATGGTTGACTTGGGATGGACTTAAATAGCTGCCCTAAAGGCTGTCTACTTCCTTGTTCCCTCGCCCACAAGGGAGTCCAAATTACTAAAGAATCCTTCCTTCTTACTCTGATTTCCAAACGCAGCTCTAGTCAGTCAGACAGATTTTGAGCCCTTATTTAATAATACCTTACTTCATGAATATCCTTATGGATCCGAATAGGTTGGCTTACTGCATAGTACATTATTGATTACGAATAATAATTACATCCAGGATTACTGATCTAGAAAAAGACGACTCCCACACACAAAACAGCACTTGCCAGGGATTTGCCCCAAGGTGTGACGCATGAAGGTACACAGTGGTGCAAAACATGAATGCTCTATTTCAATTAAGTGTTCCTTTTGTCTCCTGGGTCATTCGGTTTCATCATATGAATATATACTGTTACAAGCTGATATTCCCCACAGATCTCCTTATTTCTAACTCAGATATGCTGGAAAAGAGCAAATACTCTTTTTGCCCTAACTTACAGCCTTAAATGAACATTAGGACATAGGGATGGGATGAGTACAGATTTCCCCACCACCACACACATGCTCTTAACTCTTCCAATCTCAACCAAAAAGAAAAAAAAAAAAGATGGGTTAATTTTTCAGTTTTTCATGAGGAAAAGAGGAAAGGGGAGAGGGCCCTTAGTGATGTGCAATAACATGTGCAGGTTTTCTTGGATCAATTGCCAGCATTGACACTGTATTCATCAACTAGCACTTTTGATGAATGGCCCCGAAGAGAGCAATAGTAACCAGGCAGCATGGGTGACTGCAAGCCCTCCTAACTGGCTGATCAATCAGGAGACTCGAGAGAGACACAGAGTGTGGGACTTGGAGGGGTAAATGTTTTCATCTTTCTCTTTTATGATCACCCTTTCTCCATTTATACAGGACATTTTAGAGATTGAGCTTTGTTACAAACTATTAGCCCAAGGCAGTGGGATGGGGAAGTGAGATTTCATGGAAAGACAGAGCACACAAAAGCATGAACAACTCGAACTACAAGTGATATTAGTGGTTTGTTGTTGAAGGAATTTCTCTTTGGACTGTAGTTCAGACAGTTGCCTTGATGCAGTGGAATGAAAATCAGCACCCAGTGTGCCTAGAGACAAACCACAGAACTGTCAAAAAACACTTTTCTTTTTATGTCCCAGAATCTTGAATTTGAAAAGTCCCCATTCACCCACTACACAAAAAAATACAACCTTGCAATCACAATACCGTGCTGTACTGCAGTACTGTACTACATAAAATAAGACACCTGCCCCAAAAAAGCACAAAAGCTGGACATTTCTGTAACAATCCAAATTGCTTGGGTATATGCAGTCACACAGCATGATACTGTAGAGCCTAACTTAAGCAATTCCATCTTTGATAGTGACCAAGAGCCACAAAAGTATCCATTCAGATTGACTAGGTGTAAATCTAGTGGAATTCTACTGAAATGAATTTTTATTCCACATTTTCTTCTATACAACAGAGAAGGTTACAGTATTTAATGAGTATATTGTGATCCATATGTGAGCTATGCTTTAATTTATGAGTGATCAGTTTGTTTACCTGTGTTACAGCTTCAGCTCAAGTCTGGCATAAACTTACTATCCATTGGTTTCAATGAACATGTGCAACTACAGTCACTGAGGATACAGCCTAGTGCTTGCAAACTACACTTGAGCTATGGAAGTAACATGATGTTTATCATATGCTTAAAATGTTCATCTGCAGTGGAGCTTGTGCACGAAGGCTGTGCAACAGCTTCCCACCAAGCAACTCCCACAGCAAACACCCAAGCATTCCTTTAGACGACAACAGGTGATTTACCAGAGCCAAATTTCTCTGGTCTCTTAACTAGTTACAACTCTTAACTGCCAAAGTGAGCAAAAGAGCACTGAAACAAACGTCTTTCCCAGTATGTGCTTGGGATGGAAACATGAGAGATGCCCTAAAAACACACAGAGAGAAAATCCACTCAGAGAGCCCGTACATATTGCTACGCCTTAGCAAAATCAGGGCCTGCATTCAGTCAATTTGATTTCTTTGAGGGTACAATGATCTCACTCAAATGCTTTGATTTAAGTGAAGTCTGAGTAGTGACGCAATGCTACAAAGTGCTGCACGGTCTTTGCTCGGTATTACTGCCAACAGGTCAAGCAAGGGAACATTGAGCAACTGAATTAATTCTGTAGACACATTGTGGAACTACATTAGATGACTGGGCAGTCTTGCAGGAGCTCTGCGACTGACCAGAATTACAAGTATTATCCAAAACTAAAAGCTCTTTTTGTATCGCTTTTTGTCCTTTTAATTGTGAGAGGACCACTTGTGAGACATGCTTTCTGTCAAGTAAATTGTTTGTTTTCCAAGCAGAGGCAAACGAAACTGCCTACCAGGAGAGCCCTGGAATCGAAACGGCTGAAGAAAAGAATTCCCAACTGTAAGGAATTGAGGACTTTAACCAAAGGGAAACATTTTCCTTATTAAATAAATAAGTTTACAGAATATGAGATCATAGAGGAAAGGGGAATTCCCTTGTTAAATATTTACCATTAAATCCCTGCAGGGACTCCCACCATAAGTAATATCCTGGATGGAATTAAAGAACAAGAGAGTTACAAAAGCAATTGCTTCCGGCACCAGGGTGCCCAGAACGCCTGCAGTACATGACAAAATCCTTGCCCTGCAGAGAGGCCGTTAAAGATGGAAGTATTCTCTCTCTGAACACACCTTTTGTGTGTAAGTTCCTCTCTTCTTTTTCTCTCCTTCATTAATATTTATTAAGTGACTTCCTTACATATGAAAACTTAAGATCTTAGGACAAGTTTTTAAAGACAGGAAACTAAACGTTGACATTTAAATACACAGCTTGATTTTCAAAAGTATAGGTTACTATTAACGGACTTAAAAACAGAGCATTAGCCTCCATTAAAAAAAAAAAATTTGCAAAGCTTTAGTTCCTTTCTAGAGTATTTTATAGAACAACTCCATATTCTGGTGCTTTTTCTTTTTCTGCCTTTGTTTTCATGGGAGAGGGAAGTTTTGTGTGAACCAGATCAGAAAGACATCCAGGTCTTTCAAGCAGATGGAAGGGAACCTAGATATTCTATCAAAAAAGGAAGAAAAAAAAAAAAACCCACCACACCAAAACAAAAAAACACCAAGAATAAACAAGCCAAAAAAAATCCAAAAAAACCAAATCCATTTTCACACTTAGGTAGGAAAGCATTTGAAAAACTATAATTGTAAATCCACAACAAAAAGGGGGTGAGGTAAAGTAAGGGGCCTCTTACTAAATGACGGATGTCCGAGTAAGGGTTTGCTAAACCAGAGGCCATCTGACCTGCATAGTCAACAAGAGCTAGACAGGGGATTCAGCATGTTCACGAGTATCAAAGGCATACCTTTCTGTGCTACCTCAACAAGAATAATAATAAAAATAATAATAAAAAATTATAATAATAAAAATCTTTCCTGGTTTACCACACCCACTAGACTGTTTTCCCATCACCTTTCCTAATGTTCAAACAAATAACTCATTGGCCTCCTCTGTGTTCATCCAGAGGAGGAGCAATGAGAAGAAGAAACCAAGAAAAGATACTGGTGAAGATAACAGCAGAGGACCACTAAATTCAACAGCTTGGCCTGACAAATTGCATGCCAGGCCATGAGCAACAGGACGATATTCCAACTGTTATGGGTCACCCAAAGTGAATGTTTTGTTTATTTCTACAGAAAAATAACAGAAAGGAAGAAGTGTCTGATGAAGCTGACAGAAGAACCCAGCAAGAATGACTAATGTTTTAGTTATAGTCACAGGTCGCTCTGGCAACCATGGGAGATTCCAGGAATACTTTCACCCACAGCTCTTGCAAATAACAAAGCCTAAACTTGTCTGGAATATGTTTAGGTTTCATATAGTTCAGGCACACCTCATTTGTAAATAGTCTGTGTCACTTTTAATAGAAATACTTGTTCTTAAAACAAGTCCGAATAAGGCTGTTAGAAAGGAGTCGAGAAAATAAAGTCTTTGCCTAATTCTAGTGGATTGTGAACTTCTGTGGCCTTCAGCCCCCAAAACTGGGTCACAAGCAGCAGCCTCCACAGGCCAGTGCCAGTGTTACAGCACTAGAATGACAGAAGTAGCTGGGAAAGGGGTCTAGGCCTCCATAATGTTTTACATGCTTCAAGAGCTTCTTAGCAGCCGGTTTTAGTTGGTCCTGTTTCCATTTTGTCAAGATGTCCATCCAACACATAGAATGAATTAATGCATCCTGAAATCAGGCCCCCCCCCCCAAGCAAAACAAGTATTAAACTTTATCCCTAGGGTAGAAGGACTAGCCAAAACCAGAAGTTTTTAAGAGTTAAAAAGCTAGTAGTCCCTAATTTTAGCTTTTTCCAGGGATACTTTATCCACACTACACTCCCCTTTCCTCCACAGTCAATGGGTGAGTCCTGAATTATTCTGACAGCCCAAAGTATTGTATGTAATGAGAAGGCAAGAATCAGCGTAGGACTTATCCCATCTCCATTAACCTGACTTTTTTCTGGTAGTATCTTATCTACTGAACGGTTAGTAACCATGATTCGATTGGGCAGCCAGGTATAACTTGTTTCTCCATTAACTAACTAGAAAGTACCAGTGGGAGAAAAGAGGGGGAAAGAGATTCCCATTGATCTTGTGGTTCTCTTTGTTACTGTGGCGCAGAAAGAACAGGGTCAAAACACCGTATCACAGAAATCATTTCCCACCTTCAACTTCAGTCATCCAAGGACTACCTTTTCCCCTCCAGCTCTTCACATTTTTAGGCCAGGGCAGTCTGTTGTTGCCACTTGAGTGGTGCTATGTCGAGTGGACAGAAATTCATATTGAACAGTACCCATACACAGAATCACTGTTTGGCCTCCTGGCCCAGAGACCCAACATGCTGTGGATGCGGAAAACACAATAACTGCACTCTTTAAAGTTCATTCTTCCAATCAAGGATGAAGCACGCTGAAAAATAAACACTCACTATACTTATTTTATTAGCAAAAGATACTCAGCACTGTCAGTCCTGAATCTCTTACAAGCACTCAAAGCTTCATTTTCGTGAGATATGTCGGAGTCAACTGCCAGAATTAAGCCCTAGATTTGCAAGGCAAATGAAATGCACAAAGGGACATACATTTATCAGTTTAACTCAGGAAAGATTATACAACTGACTATCAATCATTGTTGAAAGTAAAACGGAAGGGCAAAATAAAAGGACTTCACCCGCTTTTAATTTGAACTCACAGCACAAGGGAAAAGTTAAAACCCAAATAGGTATATACGTTCCTTTGAAAAGCAAGGTCCGTGCCTGAACAAAAGAAAGAGGCTTTTCACTTACCTCCTGTGGTATCAAAGAGCCCATTAAAAACCAATAAAATATTATGAAGCTTTTTCCCTTTATGAAAAAGTGCAATTAATATCCTTCAGCAGATGATTATTGATTTTTATAAAGCAATTTACAGGCTTCTAAAGTCATGATTATTCAACCCTCTGGGTGCCAGAAAGGAAGAGCTTTCAGAAGTAAGAATTGCATGCTCATTTCCACATCAGCAGGACCAGAATTTACAGACTTCTGATTCCTCCCCCCCCGATACTTTTTGCTGTTGTTGATGTTGCCAGTGCTCCAGCACAGGATTAACCCTTTTATTCCCTCCCACCTGAGACAGATTTTGTGTGACCTGCTCTTGAAGTATATCGCCTGTCAGATATTCATCCACTACTCACTGCTGGTGGGTTGGATGCTCAGCAGAGTAGACTTCATGTCAGAAAATCAGCAGCTGCTCATATATCACATTGGTCATTAGTAGAGGATCATTCTGGACCTTTGCCCACAGCACCTTGCTATGGCAAGAGAAGGGCTATAAAACCCTAGGCCCTGTCAGCTGTTGTCATTTAGGTGAGAATTTATCAGGTCTCAGAGTGCCCTCTGACTGGATTATTATGAATAATGAATGAAGCTTTATACCACACTGAGGCATTAATAAGACTGGGATGACTGGGAGAAATTCAGTACAACACCATAGCAGTAACTTTCTGTGAGCAAGTACACAGCTGGTGGGCTCACTGGATTTCACTCATGTTAGATACTGTGACTAAAATGAGGATCTCATTTAATTATTAAGCAGTAGTACAATGCTTCTGGTTTAGCCTATGGGTGGGTATTACTGACCTGCCCATGGAAAGCTCTCAGCAAAAGGCTTTTTATCCTCTAACCAAACTAATTCAGCTTTTAAGAAGCTGAAGTAGTGAAAAACACCCAAATAAAATGCCAGTAAATGTTAATCTTCGTATTTATTTTTAATAAATACCTTGGACTCTTACTGTCTTATATTACTGTATCATCAGCAAAAATAAGAACTGCATGGTCTCTTTCATATAAAGACATTCTCTCCAAACTTTTCTCTTTACTTTTTCCACTTTAATTTGGCACATAGTCTCCAGCAAATCCTTGCTAATATTAGGCCAGATCTTAGATCTTTCAAATGACCTTAAATAAGGACATAGTGAACCAGGTCCCTGCCTTCGCAGCACCAAGGCACCGAGTCTCAGAAACACAACTCCCTCTCTTAGATAGAAAGATATAATTCATGAAGAATACTTCAACTTATTACTCATGCATGAGCAGCCAGCTCGAGGACTTGGCCTAAGTCTCACACCAAATCCTCAATTAGTTGTTTTTACACCAGAGCCACTAAGGCACAGCCAAATTATGAACAGAGAGAAACTTTATCCTCTCAAAGGGAACATGACATTTTGGCAGGGGCTAGATGTAGGAAATGCTCATTTGAAAAGATTCAGTTTTCACCTTACTCATGCACACATAGAAATGGAGAAGAGCAAAGCGATATGAACCACAGCTAACAGCAGACTGAAGGCAAAACATCCATCCGATGGGCAGCCTTCTAGATCTAGCAAATGGAAACAGGAAAAATAAACTTAAGCACTTTATGGTGTGATCAGAATCTGACAAGCAACCATGTTAAAGACGTTTAAGAAGTTACTGCTATAAAATGTTAATTAATTATCATCATCTTGGATACAACATTAATGTTACAAACTTTTAAATATGGTCATAACACAGCAGCTGCAAAATAAGTATTAGGTAAATTAGAAGGCCTTGACTTGTCCCAAATTAATGCATTCAAAAATTCTGCAGTTTCTGCTTTTTGGCTCTAATTGTTTGGACCTGATCCTCGGAGAGGACTCATTCTCCAGTACAATATTGAAGCTGTTATTTTCTCTGATTAAAAAGAATGTTTAACATTACTTAACATTTTAACATTAAGTAATATTAAGATGTTAACTAACATCTGACCAGGAACAAATTGGAAGTGGGGAATGCAGGACAAATAAGTAGGTTGAACTCCCTGCTCTTCAAAAGGGCAGAAGGATTCCAAACTTTATCATCTTAAAAGTTAAAACATAAAATTAACCCCTTTCATCCCCAATCTTTCCAGGTATATATTTTCTCCCTCTTCTATTGAAATACTATCAATTTTATGTAATACTGCAAGCTCTCTCTCAAGATCTTTTGCTATGCTCAGACATCACGACTGCTATGTACAAAATATTTTAAAACTAACCTGACAGCCAAGAGGGAATTCCAGTTGCAGGAAGATCACCTCCCTCACACCTCCTGACAACTCCTTTGGCACTGGCTAGTTTGATTTGTCAATCAGATTTTCTCCCAATTCCCCCCTCCCTGAGGAAGTAAAACAGAAGCAACACCTGGGCAAAACCTGCATTTGCCTTTAAGTGTAATGATTAATTTCATATACATACCTACACATAAAATTCAGAGCCAGCCCAGACAGGCAAAACAAAGGCTGTGGCAGAATTAAAACAAGAAAGCATGGTTTCACTTCCTAACGGCTTGCTTTTGTGTTCTCTTTTATTCCATTAGTATATCAACTTATTTACAGAATTTTGTAGTTTGACCTTTACAAACATAAATGAAAGGTCACCACTTCCACAGGACTTGGGGCTTAAGGTATTAAATTAATCCATAAAAGGAATTATAAAGTATAAAGACAAATCAGATTTTGGAGAACCAATTCCTCTTACTGGAGCATCTTGAGCTCAAATAATCTGTGCCTCCAGACCCCTGTCAGTGACAATAGAAGGAGCTATATGTGACTTCTTCTGAAATCTCAGTTCTGCATTATTTTTTGGCTTTCCTTCAAAAAGGAAGTTATTGCCCAGAATTTCCTTGCTATTTTCACCAGATCTGTTGGGGACTGAACATACTCCCTGTTCCCATACTCTTCACTTTCATCATCCAGGATAATCTTGTCCTGTAAAACAAACACGAAGAAGAAATGAGGACCGGTAGCAGACATTACCATATTTCCACTCCAAATCCAATTCCTTTATTGGGCCTTTTCTAACATAAACATAGCAGTGAGTACCTAAAACAGGAGCGAAACACAACGATATTTTGTATATACATCTGTCTCCTGCTGAAGAGACTGAGAAAGGCAAACGAGCCTCACGTGAACGACATTAGCCATTTCACCTAATACATCACCTGAAGGATCTAAAATTCTCCAATAAAGAGCCAGTACAGAGATGAGTAAAGCCGTGCAGCCAGAACGAGAGTAAAGCCACTATCAGAGGTACACGTATAATACACTTCAGAACACACAGCAAAAGCAAACTCTTCCTTCCTCCTATAAGGAAAAACAAACAAACAAAAAGAAAACTATAGGTTTCAGGGATATTTTAGAAAAGGGTTACTGACAGAGAAATAAGAACAAAAAAAAGAAACTTTTTCAAAGAATACATAAACAATGTTTCTGTGGACAGCAAATTTCTCTCTAACAAAGGAAGCCAACAGAGTCTATGATTTACTGTGATTAATATAGCTCTTTTTTCCATATGTGTCTGGGTTTTTTTTATGAAATGATAAAGACAAGGATGATAATATCCCTTCTTTTTTAATATTAAATACTGTATGACATTTTATTCCCATTTCTTCAGTGTTAGAGGCCTCTAATCATAGCAACACTTAGAATAATATGAAACTCTTAAGCAACACTAAAATTCCTACTGAAATAGAAAGATTCCTATAGATTTTTCCATTCACTGGATTTAAAATATTTATCATCAATATCATTGACTGTATGTTTCTTGGATAAAAATATCTTCATATTTTTACTGCTTTGATCTAGAATGCCTCATATTTGCATCCTGCCACTTTTGTTATGTATAGAAAATTTAAATATGACAGTGCAGTCTATGTATTTTTTTTTTTTTTTAACTTGCAGATTTCTTCATACATCAGTCTTCTTCACAGTGAGTCAAGAGTGTAAATATTATGTATGCTTCACACTGGTGAAGCAAGCATTAAAAAGATATTTAGAACAGACAACCATAGCTAGGAAAAAGAAAACTGAGTTTTCTCTCTTATTTTCTATTAATTAATATTTATGATTTTAGATGTTTCCCATAATAGCAGGAAGTTTTATATGTCCAGAGCACTTCTTCTCTAAGAGCCTCTCTTTTGCTCAGAAAGGATGCAGTTCTGTTTTGGATGGACCAGCAGCAAGAACACAAGCAAAAACAGAGCTCCCAGTCCCACTCTCCATTAAAGCATGATGACTGGATTCTTTTTAAGGAGTCTGTGGGAATCTGGATTACAACAGGAACCGAGGCTTTCACCTCACTTCAATTTATTTCCTGCCTGGGTCACAACCCCGTTCAGGCAAAGCTGTGCTGCTGACACTGATGACTGGTACCATCTTGCTCCAGCAGGTGCCTGCAGAGGTTGCTCATCACCATCAGCTCCAGCAGAGCTTCCCCATGTGAAGTTTGGGGGTGGTGGGGGCTGCTCAGCCTGCTTCAGACAGGGTAACCAGGCGCATCCAGGTATCACAGAGCTGCAAAGGGTCTTAAGTGAGGTCTCTCCTGTGAGATGCTCAGTAAAGACAACCTGAGATCTGAAGTAGTACACCTCATACGCCCTTCTCCCATTATACCTTCTTCTTCCTCTTTTTGCTCACTATCCATCCTGCTTCTTTAACATCTCATTTGTACTCCATGACAAATTACACACATGTAACTGTTTCCACTAAAACAGCAGCAGAAGGACAGGCCCACAGAAGTCCTGAGCACTAGCACTACACAGTGCGACGGCTGTTTCACAGCGTGTTTGCTGAGGGGAAATGCATCGGCTGGGGCACAACAGTCATTCACTGCTTTTCTGAGCTTGCTAAAAGACCATACGCTTAAGTGGCACTTTGGATACCAGGCTTTCGCCTAGAGCTTTTTTATAAGCCAGTTTACATATTCTTTTAAAAACAAAACAAAACCAGAAAAGCCACATCCTTTTAGCTGTGGCACAGGGTTAAGACAAGTCTGCTTAGTCTGGGCAATGTGAAGCCTTGCAACATAGTAAGCAATGTACTATAAACAAACCAGCTTGTGGAACTGTAATAAAAGGTTTGTTTTGGTTTGTGTGTTTAAGTAACATTTGACATTTCAGTTGTCTTGCTGAAAAGTAAAATTATCTGTGACACTTTAAATATGAGAAATCAATGAAACAAATATTTTAAAAGATCACCATTTTTATACTGTTTAAAAATGCATCTTTCTGTTTTTCTTTAAACTTTTTTTTAAATCACTGCACTATGGTGGGTGAGTATTAACCATGTAGTTGTTACTGAGTAATCATAACATTTGAAGTTGTTCTTCTGTTTAAAAAATGATTACCATAATTTGCTGGAAAATGATATTCAGGGGCAAAATTGTTCTGGGGTGCTCAATATCCAGGACCATGCTGAGCAGAACAAGATGATTCATGAGGAAAGAAGGGAAGAAAATGAGTAATTTGTGAATAATGGCTAAAAATACAGCTCTGGAGGCACTGAAATGACCCATGACTTCAGTTGCATTTTGACTACTGTTTCAGCTGCAAACAACAAACTCTGAAGAGTTGAAGTGTTTTCTGCCAAAATTCTCCATATTCAACAATGTATTATTCTAAAATAAAGTTCTGTTAAAAATAAGATGTAATGTGTTAAAAGCAAAGATGTCATGGAAATTTTCATTTTGGGTTGAACCAAAGGTTTCCATTGATATGAAATAAGATTCTACATGCATGCTGAGAAAGGGAGATGGAAGACATACTTTTCGGGTCACTCTAAACTTATCAAAAAATAGATATACCTACACAGCTTTAGCTCAGAGAGGACCAGGATGTACCTACAGGGAGAAATTCTCTCCCAACACAGAGACATCACAAAAGATAAGGTCCAGTTAAGTCCTATTTTGAAGGAGCAGAAAGCACACAGGCATTATATATTCTTCTCAGCACAACAGTGAGTTGTTCACACAGGTACTATCTCACTTTCTCTCTGGTGTGGCATTGTAATGGAGAAATTCTTACCTTTGAAAAAAGCTCTCATAGCAGCAGAAACCCCCTAGAACAGAGTTCAAGCTCACAGTAAAGCAAGCCGCATGCACACCTCATTTATTTGAGCCACCTAAGCTTTTAGAGTGTGCCCAGGAGCACCGGTGCCAATGGATGCGGCCACACATGCACCATCCCTTTGGAAAACAGTTTCCTCTAGTGACACTGTGACAGATGCTGAAAACAAAATTTCCCCCACATCCCTCTTCACAAATCACCCAGTACCTTATGGTAGGGTTTAGCAGTTTATGGCTTACCCATGGACTAGCTTTTCCTTTCACTAGGATTCTGCAAAGTGGCATGGGTGAGCTTTCTTGATCTCTTCCCCTAATTTGGGGCAAAAGGAGTAATAGAGATCAAGTCCAGTTGAGTTTTCCACTTAATATGCCTTTCAAGTCTTTACAGAAGAAAGGACAATTAGGAACTCTTATCCTAAAAGGACAACATACAAATCCATACAGCGCCACTACTCTAGAACAGCTAAAAATCTGGATTGGTTGTATTTTTTGACCATCTGGAACTCTCTCTATTTTCTCCTAGTGCTGGAGCTATTTCCCTTTTTTAAGTACTTCAAATTTTGGTTAAGCTAAATTCCTGTGAATTCTATTGCTGGGCACACTTAAGTTTGTATTTTGTATGAAAGCCACAGGCAGCCATACTCGCACCTCTCCTTTTGAAATACGAGACTGTCCATGCAGGGAGATTTAAAAAAAAAAAAAAAAAAAAGTAGTGTTTTTTTTTATTTTTAGGCTGCATAATCAAGGAATATTGGTATAACGACCTTTTACTTGTAATTGAGCTAATGGACATATCTGAAAATACAGACATTGGCTAACTGGCTTTATTTTATTACCAGCAATAATGGGTAGCAACCCCCTCATTTTAAAAGTCAAGGTGTACCCTGTAAAGTTAGTAAGATCCTACAGTCAATCAAAATAATAACAACTGGGGAATTGTACTGATTTTTCAACTTCTTCCTTCTTCCAATTTTGCAGCACATACCACAGTGATCTTGCAGCATCCAAGAAAAGTGACTATTTCCATTTAAAAGCTGTATTTACTTTACTATCACCAAGCACAACATACTGTTTTAACAATCTCAGGCTTATTAATATATATGCCTAATCCCCTACTTAATTTATTCTATTTTCTAAAGTTTAAAATCATTTTTTTCAAGCTTAAAATTTCTTAAACTTGTGTTAGGAGAATCTGGGATAGGTAGAAGAACAGAATAGCCTTAACCAGTGAATATATTGTATGTACTAATTCAAGGTTCTGTTCTGGAGAACTTTTTTTTCTAAATTTATTTCCAACTACTTTTGTTTTCCTTGAGGGACCTTTGAAACACTATATTGCTACTTTTCATGTTTTTTATTTGCCCTCTGGAACAATAAAGGCTCAAAGGTTCATAAATATGCATTCTGTAAATGTATTATGCTGACAAAGTGTTGCTCAGATAGCTGCTCCTGCCTTTAGGGAATGAATAAGTTTACAGCATGCTTAAACAACAGTGCAAGGGGAAAGAGAGAAAGGGAGAGAGCTGTGTCAGCGTGTGGGCTGAAAATGGAACAAAAGAGTTATCTTGAATGCACAGAGAAAACAGAGAATAAAGTTAAATAAGACACCACAGCTAGAACTTCAGAATAAGGAGGAGGAGGAGGAGGAGGAGGGGATTTGAAGGTACTACTCACTAATGATGCTTTTGAGGGGGCACTGCAGATTGCTCCCCAGGAAGGCTGCAAAGTCAAGATATCATAACATAGGCTTCATTTGCTAATTTCAGCATGCGAACCAGGCAAACTTCTTTGTTCCACCCAAAACAGTAGTTTCCTGGCAGGGTCCTTGTCCCTGTTAATTCTCACCCCACCTAACAGGGATCTAGTTCTGCTTCACTCATCTCTGCCTTGCTTAGGGTTGATGCTCATCAATATGTGCACTTTTGGTAGGAAGAAAATACTCAGTGATTAAAAATACCATTTAAAGTCATACACCAACATTAGTCAATATGCCAAGTCAGAGGTGACAGTAAGTTTCAACAGACAGACAAACCCCAGGACCTGCCAAAGGAGGAGGGCTGGAGAACACATTTATATCTGAGATAAAAGCTGCTAACAACTCTTCCATTGTATGCTTAATATCAGGCACTTTTTAAAATTTTGAAAGTTCACACTCAGGGTTAGGGGCAGGGGCAGTGTGGAGACACATCACAGACAGCAGTATGTCACACTTTATATTGCACATCCAACAACAAACCAGCCTAGTGACAGGAACATTTCACAGTGATGTTTCTCCACTTCTGAGCAGCCAATACAGAAAAGATTCAGTTCAGCCTACTTTCATCTCCAACTAACTCGGTACACAAATGCAGATGAAGATATCTTATATGACTCTACCCTTCACAGGATGGTGACTTCTGTAAATAGGGATATCCTTATTCATGGCTAAACACAAACATACAAGCACTGTGAGGCTACAGGTGATCTCTCAGACCTACAAACCTTAGATCCCTGTGTTTTCGTATGAATAAAAATCAGTAAATGATGAAGTAACCAATCTGTTGCTACTTCTAATTTCTTCACAGTCATCAAGCTATTGGCTAAATGTCTCCTAAGCACATATATTTCCTTCCTTCATCATCTAGACTTGTGTCTGGTTCTTGTCTTGGTGAGTGTTTGGGGATCATCTGTCATATATGCCAATACACTACTGCTAAAATTGTTCTTTCTGGCCTGAGATTGTTCTCAAACTAATTTGGTCTTTCAAAAGCCTTGCACCTTTCCTGGATCTCCTTACTTCATTCTTACACTTTATGTTGATATCTCATAGAGCAGGAGTAATATCTAAAGCTTCTCAATATTTATTTCCTACTAATTTTTCCTTTCTTACTTTATCTCCCCTCTTTTCTTCTCAGCTGTGAACAAAAGCAATTTCCATCTGAAGATCTAAAGGATGCTCTTATTAGCCCTATAAACAATTAAGAATGCTTTCAAAACTAAAACATCAATAGATGAAGAAAGTCCCTCCAAATAATCTGTGCTTGGTACATTGTATTATACCATTGCCCTCAATGAAGAAAAACCTTAAGTGAAAGCTGAGTTAAAAATCACTTTCATTAACTAGCTACCATGAAGGAATATTATATAGTTTCTGATGTAAAACTATTCACTTCACAGAAGGCAAGTCTTTGCAAAAGTTATAACCAAGCTATGCATCATCGAAACCACCTCAAAATGTTGTAAAGGAAACTTCAAAATACTCCTCATGATAACAAAGTACATAAAGTACATGATCTCAAAGTACATAAGTCTGTTTAGCTGTTTGGTGTTCAGTGAAGCCCTAGACACTTCTTAGAACAAGTTTTAGTATTTGTGATCATAGGAGCTTCAACAGGTCCTCTGATTATCCATAACACTTAAAACTGAAATCCTGAATCAGTCTACTTCTGGAGTTCCCAAATGGGGGGGGGGGGGGAGCGGGGAATGATGCCATGCTACATCTTTCTTGTCTTTGAGATGTCAAATGAGCACACCTACCTCAAAGTCTGGGAAGGTATCTGTGCTAGATAGAAAGGACTGTGGTAAAAAGGACTAAAAAGGAGCGTTGAAGACTTGTCTGGGAGGCTTGCCCTGTGAACAAGGATAAAGAGGCAGTCAAACAATCACATCTTCTCCAATGCTTTGCATGCTTCCCAAACACTTGAACTGATGCTCTGACTTCCCCCTTACACTCAAAGCTTCCCTTGGCAAGCAGCAGGGGTCTAAGAGCCTAAGAAGCTTTGAGCACCGAATGCCTAAAACTCTCTGACAAGCGTGTAAGGTTTGAAACAGAAGTAAATACAACTATTTCACTAGCCCACTCTGTTCTTACAATGCTGCTGCAGGCTGGCACAGCTCTGACAGCACTAACTCAACCTCCAACTCCTTGTTCATATCTTAGGTCAGTATGTTGCTCCTTATCCACCAACACTTCTGCCTTTCCAATTTTCCTTTACTTAGAGAAACACTTGAGCTGCTCAAGTCTATTTTTTTTATATACTTTTTTTTTTTTAGTTAAAATGATCAAAACTGCAATCTTTAAAGTGCATTGTGTTCCTCTACCTACAATTGAAATGTTGGCCCAATATTTTTCAACCATTTTCAGGCAGTTACTCAGAATTCAATGTAAAATAAACCAATAAACAAACAAAAGCCTATTTGCAGAGCAGAGAATGAAAACAAGATTTTCCTTGCTTAGTCAGAGTGGAGCAATCTCCCTCCTTTCCCACCAAGCCAGTGCCAGTAAGTGGCTACCTTAAAACAGTTTCTCTCAAATTATGAGATTCACTTGTGAAAACAAAAGAGCAGTGGAGTAACTTGGGGGGGGGGGGAGAATTACAAAAAATCCCAGGAAATATATTAAGCATAGCAGAGCTTTAATCTATGCTTTCAGAGCAAACCTCAACATCCATTCAACTGGCATATTAATTTATTACCTCCAAACTCTCTCTTGTGTAACATAACTATGACCTGAAAGGAGCCATTCTGTTGGTAGCATCATATGGATATACCAGAGCAATGCAGAGGGCTCCTATAAGCCCTGAACTGTCGGACACTCACCCTGAGCATTGTCTGAGACATAGCCAACATCAGCTGAGCTTCTCTCCATGATTTCATCCGTTTTACTCTTCCTGAAATGGCACAGATTGTAGATGGGAGATGAAATTAAATATTTTGCCACTAATTCAGTTATACCCATTGCTAGTAAAAAACTTTCCCAGTATAGACAGGGCTAGGTTTTACATTATAACTGTATGCAATAAGTCTTTGACCATCAATCTAGGATGGGAGGGGGGGGAATATAATAATCTGACTGTGGCCAGGTTGTTCAGTCTGCAAGCATTCAATGGAAGAAGAAAGGAGGAAAGTCCTAGAATGAAGGCCAAAAAAAAAAAAAAAAAAAAAAAAGAAAGAGCCTCCTGGGCTATTCAAGGCAGAAACAGACATACTGTGAGGGTTTCCAACAGAAAGATAACAGAGCAAGACAAGAGATACAGATGCACACACATTCTGCATCTCTCCTATAGATATACTCTAATAAAGCACAATTGATGATCATTTTTTTCTTTTTTTTTTTCAATCTATTATTAGGTTTTTCAAGTGTGTAAGTATTTCTTAATCAAAAGAACAGTTCCATACAGCTCTCAACATCAAAGGAGAGCTTTTCCAAAGCTATCACATTATCAAAGTAATATTCTGTGCAGAATCTAAGGTGAACCATTGGAATAATCCTTCTGGGATAGAGATAAAAAATGCTGCATTCAATGTTGCCCAGAAGTATCCAAAGCAATTTATCAAAAAGGCCATAAAAACATTGGGCCACACTTACTTGATGCATGTACTCACCACTACTATTATTTTCCTCCATTTTCTCTTTGTCTGCTTATCTACTAATCTTGCTGTTGTCTGAAAGTTCCTGGTGTAACAAAGTAACAGAGCTGATTAACAAGTCACGGGAAGAAATGACCTCCGATGTGTTTCAAATCCATAAACCTTTTATATAGTTGAACCACGTTATGAAAGAGTGTTAAGGCAAAAATAGCAGTATTGTAATAGCACTGAGGTGAGACTGCCTGATAATAGCAATACTTTTCACGTGACCTTAACAGATTTTCAGTATGTCAAAGTCAGTTATTAGAGACTTCTCTCTTATTATGTGTGCATTTAATAGTAAACTATAGTTAACTAAACAGTTTAATTGGATTATCCATTTTAATAATGGAGTTTAGTAAACCAAACATTCACTTAATTGCATGCACTGTACAATGCATAGACTTCTCCATTCACCTATATGACAAATACTATTTGCAGAATGGATGAGCAGTTTTTAACAGTCATGGTTAACCAGGACTAAGCAAAGGGAGAGGGAGAAGGCAACGCGAGAAAAGGTAAAGAAGTTATCAAACAGCAAAAGCAGTTACATCTGACAGTAGTAGTAAAGTTGCTCCTTGAACTTCATATCTGGTAACATTTTCATCTTTTGCAAACTTGTAAAATGTTATAGTATTTTAGACAGTGGGAGTTCATTTCCAGAAGAAATTTTAACAGTACAAAGAGACCACAAAATTCATTTCTTACTGGGCCATAGGGTTTTCTAATCCTTAATGTGTAGCTTCCTTCAAGAACACCTTAGAACTTCTCCATCTACTTACAATTCTTTGAGAGTATTTTTAGCCTTATTTTTCACCAGGCTTAATATGCCTATATAGAAAGGTTGTATCTTACATATCCTCATTAAATGGATAAATCTGGCCAGCTGTTAGGCAGATACAGATGAGGGATGGTGAGAAAGAAACCTCCCCTCCATTTTCCCTTGTGTGCAAGCCTGCTCCCAAAACGCATCTAAAAGTAATATCCCCAGAAGAAGCTGCAGGATTTGCCAGAGCTCTGGTTCCCACCTTTAATTCCAAACAGGCAGCGCTGATGGGCTGTAAAGGGGCAGGAACAGCCGACTGACTGCACCCTTGAAGGGAGCACCACAGCGTGTACACTATCCTGCATGCCATAGGAGTGGCTGGTCTGGGATGCTCTGCATTGCCTTCAAAGCAGAGCCCAAGAAAGCAAAACTAGTTAGAGAATATCATGTGCTTATTCCTTCTTCGCTGTTGAAAAGAACAACAGCTAAAGCTATACTGGAAATTGAACTCAGAGTTAAATGAAACCAGCAAAGATTTATGGTTTTACATTAAACAAGCTTTAAACCAACTCCAACATTGCCAATATGCAAGCAGCTTTCTTAAAGAGTCACTCAGCCCCAAAGACCCAACACCACTAGGTGTGTTGTGGAAACTGTTTGTAATCAAGTTTCACTTAAAAAAAAAAAAAAACTTTTAAAATCATTACTCTCTCTTACACACATAAATAGTGCTGTGCATGAAGGCTGCCCCAAATACGTGGGCTTAAAACCTGCTGCTTCTGGGAAAGATTATTTTTAAAAAGTAAAGTATGTGATTAGGTGGGAATACCTTGAACAGTAAGTAATTCCAGTGGCAACGGATACTGCATTTACCAGTCTATCTCTAAGCTAGCACCATTCCGAAGCATAGAACAATCACATAAACATGAGAAAAATGTGATCCAAACCTGCTACAACCCAAAATGCAATATTCTTGTCTCAGGCTATGACTAATTAACATGTATTAAACAGCAAAACTGGAATGAATGCTAGGTTTTTGGATGTACTACTGTAATAAAAGTGGGGTGAAATACTTGCAAATACTATAGAACATTTATATAGAACTATATTAGAAACTGTCAAGACTGGAGAAAACTGGAAGGAACTACAAATTCATTTATCAAAAACAAATAGCTGGTGATTTTTCACTGTTGTCAAATACAAGATAACAGAGTATAGGAAAAATAATAGGAAGCACCAGTGCCCCTTTCTTCTTTCCAAATTAACTTATGGAATTTATTGTGGACGTTTGTGTGTCCACATTCGTGTGGACATCACTTCAGAGAGATCTTTAAAAATATTGAGCTTCTACATCAGGTAAAGTAAGTTTCAAAATAAAGGAGCCAGAATGCAATTTTAACAACACAGAGGCAATTTGGAAGATATTCATGCTGCTCAACCTCAGGCACCAAACTTAGTACGCTTTATCTAAAAGCTAGGCAGGCAGCAGAATGACAGAGATGCTATAAATTACCTTTTGGAGCAACCTTTGTCAAGCTCATTGTCAAAGTCATTCTCAGAAAGAAGTTAATCTGCTGACTACAAAAAGGAGTTTATGGAGATCCTCTCCTGGACTAGGCCCCTCCTTGTCCTCAACATCACATAGTATTTTCCATAACTTCAAGAGGTTAGCTACAACCTCCTCCGCAACTGAGGAAGATCCTCTGCTGCGGATCTTAGCCGCATTCAGAAGAGGAGCTAGTCAGTTGAGCAGCTCACAAGATGAGAAAGAGCAGCTTTGGACCTGCTGTAAGCTTTTTCAGGGAGCTAAATTAGCTATGCTTACTTTGCAGGACTTACTAAGCTTGCATGAGCCTGCTCCTCACTGATGCTTGCTGTAAATACAGGGGAAGAGCTTACTGCATATTCAGAGGTAGATAAAGACAAGCTGCTCTTCCAAATACTTCTTGTAGTCTGATCTCTTGTGATGGGTTTAATAAAGCTTCTGTAGATCTGCAAAAACTTCACGCAAAACAGATCATCTGAGGGAGTAATTTGCTAAGTGTTTGTCATCATGCTGTCCTAGAGAGACTGAAAATTGAGAAACATGTTCATAGGTGTCTCCCACTTAAATCCAGGCATGAGCATTTGCGCTTTTGAACAACTCCACAAATTATTGATTATATACGCCTGTGCTTGCAACAAAGAAGGGAATAATCCTCTATGGTCAAAAACAAGCAGTCTCTAGGAAATCATGGCAAAGACAGCAGCTATTTACGGTAAAATACATGCTTATGTACTTTGCATATAGGATAGGCCATAACACTAGAGATCATCAATTATAGCTGTACTACCTTTAATGGTTTGTTATTTGCACTACAGAGAGCAAGAAAGAATATTAAGAGACGTGAAGTTAACACTTGGAGCAATATATTGCAGGTAACGTTTCATGTACAGTAGTTGCTTATAATACCTCAACTACGGTGTACATAAAATAGCAAAAGAAACTGAACAGCTCTGGGGACAAGATGCAAGAAGGCAGTTACAGGAAAAGAGTTCTATTCCATGGAAAATGTCATTTTTTTCTGCTGCATATTTGAGAGATTCATGTATTCTCTCATTTCCTCTGCTTCACTTGTCTACAAGATGACAAGTGATGCCCAACTACTTTGGCATATCATATTGCATTGTGTCATTCCACCACCTGCCAATGCCAGTGGCCCATCAAGCCTCAGAAATCAAAAGAAGCAATTTGCTAGAAACTGAAAAAACAGGTTTTATCCAAAAATAGAAACATTCATTTTATATTAGTAAATAGACCACAAAATATTGATCCACAAAAGTAAACAGGCAAATGTATCAATCTTATAGGCAGATTCAAGGATTTAAAGGCATTTTAAATGTTCGTGTATTGGCAGAAACAACAGCTTCATAGAGGATGACATCTATTTCAAACAAATATGATTCTGCAAAACACTACTGCTCTTAATATTTTCCTTAAAGGGTCACAGATCATGTGATGAAAGAAAAGTTAAAGAGGAAACTGGAACTTTTAATACATAAAGTGTTATGGAAATGTAACCAAACATGCAGTTATCTTTGCTGGCAACAGTAAAATGTCCTGAACAAAATCACTGCCTGGTTCCTCATTTGTTCTTGAAGTTAAATGCTGAATCAAAGAAAAATATACATGTTATACAGTCACAGAACAATCCTTCATTTTTGTACAGTCCACATCTACCAACAAAATTGTCTCTCAAAATCAGCATCTGCCATGCTCTGCAGTGAATACTAATCGACAGACAAAATACAGAGAAAGGAGCAAGTTCACCAGATAGCAGCCAAATTACAGTAATAATTTCAAAAGGTGTCATCCTTTGGGTAACTGTTTTACTTGTAATGCTGTACAAGTACTCCTCATTAAGAGCGTTTGCTTAAGACATAATCTTATCCTATATCGAGCACTACTTGACATCTCCACGCAGACAAATTTTTCACTCAATCTTGCAAACTGTGGCTTCTCAACTTTCTTGGTAACCGTCACACGCAAGTGTAAGTTCTATAACACATCCTTTGTGATCCACGCAAGTAACAAAACCTGCTTGATACAGGAGGTTCCTAGTTCAGCTTAGGTGTAACTGGGACTGCAGCTAAGCAGTTCTCAGTGTTACCAGATTTTCAGAAGAGAAAGGGATTTTTAATGTCCCACTAGGAAGATGGGGAAAGAAATCACAAAAGCAGTATCAGCCTCAAATCACAGCAGAAGCACAAAAGAAAGCACATTACTAGAATAAGAGACATACAAGGCTACCAAGCCAGATGCTGTGAGAAGAATGTAATACTGAAAGATTCTCAAAGCAAGGAAAACCACAGCAGAACTGAGCAAAGGTAAGAGCTAAGCATGGTGTGAAATGTAGGATCTCACAGAAACCGAGATTACTAAAGGCCAGAAGCACTGTAGGAACTGGCTACACTCTAGAAAAAGAGCACAAACCAGAGATGGGAATAGATCACAAGAAGAGGGCAGAAGCAGGGAGTTTTGCATGCAGCTCCAAAGCTGCTGGACTCCTCTAGGACTCCTGTTTACTAACACAATTTCTAAGACGTACTGCTATGAAGCTGATACACATGAGGGTAACATGTACTATGCAAGCTACACAGAAGAATGAAACTGAGATGTAATTAGGGCCAACCTATACACTCAGGGTTGTTAAAGATGAAACGTGATCCATGTTTTTCACACCGAGCAGCAGACCAGGCTTTTCAATAACAATCGGTGATTTTTCAGATATCCAGTTCTAAAGCATCTAAAGGAGTATGTTAGGCACATAATAAATGCTCAGTACTTGTGAATAATCCAGTCCCTCTAAGGTGCATAAAGATGGGCATCCACAGGCATCATGGGCATCAACATGTTTATCTATCTGGCATAACAGATATTCCCATATCATACATCTTTAAGACTCTTAGCTAGTTTAGAAATATAAATAAGAGGTACCATCGTGATAGAAATAGCACCTGCTCCATTCTTCTTTTGTAACTAGTAGGAAAAATAAATTAGCACGAATAACTGGAGAGAGGTGTACAGGATACAAATAAGTCCAAAGTAATGATTTACTGTGTTTTTTTAATACAGTTCCGAATGCAGAAGGCTCTTGCACAAGTGGGTGCCACAGCCAAGAACTCCTATAAAAAAAGCCAACTAACTCCTATAAAAAAGACCTCCTGCTTTTGCTGTCAAAGTTTTTAACTACTGGCCAGCAGTATCACTATTTTAACTGTATGCTCTGTTATGGTTATACATCACTGCATTACAGCTATAAGAAAAGAATATTTTAATCAGTGACGGTTGATCTTATGAAAAAAAACTAAGTATAAGACATGAAAAATTATCACAGCTTTAACACTATTACCTGAGTAACAGAAAAGTGAGTATGATCTGGAATGCAGATAACAGATTGCCATGATGACACGTTTACATTGAACACGCTTCTCACCTGCTGCTTTTGGTACCAGGCAAAGATCTTCCATGGCACGTGCTCCTCAGCTAGATTTTCTCACTCTTTTCGGTAAGATTGGCAATACACAGCATACAAATGAGTTGACCACAATGAAGTAGGCCATAGGCTCAGTCATTCAGTAATAAATACTAGCACATCAGCAAGTTAACCTAAAAGCAAAAGTTACCTTGCTTTCAACACAACGTATCACCAGGTAATAGTGTGGTTATAGGCTACATGACCAGAGTAGTTGCCATAGGGTCAGTTCATGCCATAGCCTCCCTCAGAATTACCTGTTCAAACATCTGTATGCTTGTACGCAAATGACGACATCAACAGTACAGAAGGACTGACCTACAAATCCACTATACCTTAATACAGCTGAACAGACAGAGCTCAGAAATACCACTAATATTTATTTACAACTTGACAAAATATTACACAGAACAGAATAACCACAGATAAAAGGATGCAATGTTTCCTCATGCAGTCATCATATTAGTTTGATTCTTTACTCAAATTTTTTATAAATATGTATTTTAAACAAAAATACCCTCTAGACTATTATAACACTTCCGTAGTATGACAATTATTTAAAAGCATTTTCAAACGAAGCAAGTAAATGCTTCCTATTTATATCCTGTAGCAGAGCAAAAATTATTCTGATATACCTCCAGCAGAGCACAGTCATTGTAGGGTAGATGTAAATTATTTTAAGGGAATACAAGATCTCCAAGGACATTTTCATCGATTAAATGTCAGGAATGAAATATTGCATTTCAACTTTATTTTCACTTTTTAGTCCTAACTAAGACAATTATTGAGAAGTCTGAAAAATGCAATTGATTTTACTGCAATTTCAATGGGAGACACTTTAGGCAGCTGAATAAAAGGAATTTATATTTTAAATTATTATATAAGTTATGAATTTATGAAGAGTTGTAACACTGATCATACTTTAAATTTATGAAAGAACTACAGAATTTCCAGTTTAAAAGGAAATTTTGTTCTAGGACTGCATTTAAAGCACAGAACTTTACACTCAGTTATTGTGAAAGTGAACACAGTTATGATCTATGCTTTTTATTGTGGTAGCTTCATGATCCTATACAAAGGCAGAGATTAAAAATCAGGAGTGATAAAAGAGCCCAAGTTCCAACAAGAGCTCCACTGAGTTGGCAAAAGTTACACATTTGGAAGTTGCACATTTACTGCAGGTAAGTCTCTGCCAGTGCTCCAAATTAACATGCAAAGCAACATACCATGAAAGCTTATTTAATCAGATTATGGACTATACTCAGTAAACAGGATATTCACATATAGATACACCACTTAGTATGATGGGATTCTGATAATGATTACAGCACTTGGATAATACTATAGTAATAAAGTTTTAATATGTCTAATTTAAATTTCTTAGAAAAAGGAAACATAAATCATTAATCGCAAAATATATGCAATGTTCTTATAGCACACAGTATTAGAATGCTTTAAGTTGTCCTTGTAAAAGCTTGCAGAAGTTTGAGAGCTATCGATGCTGTTTAAAGAGGACATTCAAGCAAAGACTGAAGACAAGAATGTGGCCTCTGTAAAAGGCAGTATGTTCCATTTCACATGAATGTCATCTGTTTCTGTCCACAGGAGACCACTATCATCAACTTGAGCACTCAGAGAAGAAAGAGAAAGCCATTTTCAAATGAAATACAATTTTATGAACAGATTAGGTATCATAAACATGTTCTTAAGTTTTCCTGTTTTAATAATGAAAGTGTTATAGTTCACAATAATAATCACCCTTTTGTATCATAACAGTTTTAAAAGTTGATAGCTCTTCAAATACTACATTGATGCACTTCTTTTGATTTGATTCATTGATTTCACTTCTTGAAATTTTCTGAGTCCTGAAGGAAGATCAATATTATAGCAAGAGAATACTAAAGAAAGATATGGGTCAACTACATGATCTTTTGCCCTCATCAGATTGGGATTTGATTTCCAGGGCTACTAGCTGGAGCTGACAATTCAAATTGAACTGCCCACTACTTCTAAAAACTCCAGGCAAGCAGGTCATTTCTTCCAATTGGTTTCCCCAGAGAAAAGTAAGAGCTGGGGGAAGAAATACTGTGGCCCAGTACCCCGTGCTAGCTGCCGGATCAATGGCCAGGGTCAGCAGCGTTCTCTTTAATGATGTTCGAACCAGCGCCAGCCCTGCTAACGGCCACAGTTACCACCGATACCCACACACAGGAAACAGGTTACTGGAAAGACCAAGTAATTGCCTCATTTTGCAGTATGAGGAATTTTTAAAGGTATGCATAGGATCAGCCCTTAGATTTTAAACAAAGAAAACACGTTCACGTTCATAACAGTGTAACATGACAGTCAGAGACAGCTAGTAGCAAGCCCATCTGGGGGACTGCAGATCAATTTATAAGCCTTTCCTCTGCAGAAGCATGCAGTATTTTGTAAGCCTTGCTACAGTGCACATGTGTATTATATATATAAAATATACACACACACACACATGTACGGAATAATATTTTTTATATATATAATTTTAAGGCAAGAAGTGTTTGTCAAACTGAGAGAAAAATCTAACACTGAACTTCCTATTCATACACGTACCTGTGTAGAGCTAAAAGACAAAGCCATAAAAACAACCAGTTATTTCTTTACTGGGTGGGGAATCAATGGCATTTCAAATAATCTTATTTGCAAAAAAAACAATGTGCTTTTCTTTGTATTTGGGACAGCTTTTGTACTGTCTAAATGATACGATGGTATTAAGACTGGGACAAATTAGCACAGTTCTGTGAATTAGCACTGTTCCAGTAAAGCTGATAAAGTCACTGATTAACATACACAAGTGTTCTTTCTCCATCTTTTTCTTCTGTAAACAAACAAGCAAGACCTTTAAAAAATAACAACCAACAAGCAACAAAAACACAGCACAGGAAAACACAAAAACAAGACAAGAGCTCCCCTTGTCCTATTTCTATTGCACGCTGACCAAGTCGTTAAGTCATCTCCACATCCATATAAGCTCTGGAGTGAAACACAGCTAAATTAGGGAAACATGATGACTGTACACAGTTCTTTAAATTACTTTAATTATTATTTCTGAATATTCCATGCAAACTACCTAGAAAATCTCTTCTACCTGAGTCAGGATTTTTCAGGTATTTTCAGTCAATCCATGTTTAGCTCCCAAATGCATGTTACAGAATTCCCAGCTTAAGGAAAAAGGACAAGAAGCCTTTCCTTTGAACTGTGAACTGTTTTCAGCCTTGTGTAGTTGTAGAGACCCATATTTCCAAAGCCTGTCACACAGACTACAGAATTACACGGGCTTACCACACTAATACTTTGACTCCTTTCCCTCAGCAAGTCCACTAAAACTTTTAAGGTGGTCCTCAAAAAGTTGTCTTATGTCCGTCTAGCATAGTTTCTGCCCTGGAGAAATCCTCTTCCAGCTGCAGGAGGAACCATTACAGTTGTTCAGACTGTATCTGAGCAGGAAGTCCTTCTTTTGAGGGGCTGAAACAAGTGCAACTGTACTGGGCTCTTCCTACACTTCTGAAAACAAACACTGAATTCAGTTTCCTCTTTTCCAGGGAAGAAAAGTACAACAGGAAGAACTGTAGTCACTGTGTCAGGTCACAGCATGGAGAAGTTACAACTTTAAAATAATTATGTGTGTTAGAAACAAAGACAACAAAAAGCATTATTGCTAAGAACGCATAATGAATCCTTCAAAATTAAATTACCTTTAAAGGTGTTCTTCCTCGTCAGTGAAAGCTCTGAACCATCCACAACTCCTTTCTTTCCTATTTTTGAAACTTATGACTTCTATTAGGGCATCAGAAATGAACCAAATCAGAAGAAATTTCACCATGGTAAATTTGATGTACATAAGAGATTGGTATTTACGTAGCACCTGCTAATTTTCCTCTTTCCAAATTATATGCCTATTGCTCCCTAACAAAAAGCACAGAAAAGAACTTTCTGGATATCCCATCCAGCTACCTCAAAACATCTCCACCAGGGCTCCACAGAGTCCAAGGTGCTGACTTGGGGGTTGACCTGCTGGAAAGCAGCTCTGCAGAGAAGGACCTGGGAGTGCTGGTGGACACCAAGTTGAGCATGAGCCAGCAACGTGCCCTTGTGGCCAAGAAGGCCAATAGTATGCTGGGGTGCATCAGGAAGAGTGTTGCCAGCAGGTCGAGGGAGGTGATTCTCCCCCTCTACTCAGCCCTGGTGAGGCCACATCTGGAGTACTGCGTCCAGTTCTGGGCTCCCCAGTACAAGAGGGATGTGGCACTACTGGAGCAAGTCCAGCGTAGGGCTACAAAGATGATTAGGGGACTGAAGCATCTCTCTTATGAGGAAAGACTGAGAGAGCTGGGCCTGTTTAGCCTGGAGAAGAGAAGGCTGAGAGGAGATCTTATCAACATGTACAAGTATCTGAAGGGAGGGTGTCGAGAGGATGGGACCAGACTCTTTTCAGTGGTGCCGAGCGACAGGACGAGAGGCAACGGGCACAAACTGAAACACAGACAATTCCATCTGAACATGAGGAAAAACTTCTTCACTGTGAGGGTGACAGAGCACTGGAACAGGTTGCCCCGAGAGGTGGTGGAGTCTCCTTCTCTGGAGATATTCAAAACGCACCTGGATGCAATCCTGTGCAATGTGCTCTAGGTGACCCTGCTTGAGCAGGGGGGTTGGACTAGATGATCTCCAGAGGTCCCTTCCAACCTCAGCGATTCTGTGATTCTGTGAATCTTTTAGTCATATTTTTAATTTGCTTCCAAGAGGTTTATGGCCAGAAATTTTGAACTTTAGTTTCTTGTTTAACACCTGGGAAAATTTACCCAAATGAATGGTTACTCTGAAAACTCCCCCCCCCAAAAAAAAATTCATTTTTCCTTTCAAATCTCAGTTTTGATAAAACTCTCTAGTCAACTTTCCACCAGCACATGAGAGTTTAAAAATAGAGTTCCTACAATCACCAATTATTCAGACTCAGGCCGGCTTCCTCCCCTCCCTGGTGGTAAGCTGCCTCCTTTGAGGGATGCTCCAGAAGACAGAAACGCAAAGTTACATTCAGGATCTTGACTCCTCTGATTCACCAACGTGGGCAGAGCTGTACTCTGCCAGGAAATGTCTAGTAGATTAGAAGGCAACCACTGCGAACCTCCACATCATAAAAATCACAGAACTTTTAAACCAAGTTTTACTGCCAAAATTTTATTTTACACTCAAGTAGCAAATGAATATAGTGTACGTGTAGAACAGGATACAGAAGTACTACATGAACATATACATTTGTCTTTAGCAATTGTTTCAGAAAATAAAACATCTTAAGTTCTTTGTTTATTTCAATATTTGACTTACCTTTTTTGTAACAAAGAAACAATGGTCATAATTTGAAACCAAGCAGGTTCTGATGAAACACAGGAGAAAAAATTTGCTATGAGGATGGCTAAGCATCAGAACAGGTTGCCCAGAAAGGCTGCAGGATCTCCACCTTTGCAGGTTTTCAAGATCCAATTGGTAGAAGCCCTGAGCCTCCTGGTCCGAATTCAGTGTTGACGCTATCTGAGCAGGTGGTTGGACTAGAGACCTCTTCCAAGGTCCCTTCCAACCTGAATTATTCTACGACTTAAACAATCAGCAGCCAAATACAAGTAAATCAACTAGACCTTCCCTTCTGTCCCCTCTCCCAACCAAATCTTACCAGAAAATGCAATACTCTTCTTTAATGATCATCTTTAGAATGGTCCTGCATTACTGAAAGCAACTGAAGTGCACAGAAGAGTACCAATGCTATATATTTAAAGTCAAACAAAGAGCTTTTGCATAGTTCAAAATTCCATTTGTTCAGCAATCACACATTTTTAATACCAAATGTGTAATGAGTAATAAATGACTGTATAATGACACCAAAGATCTTCCTAGCCATTTTTTAAATGGGAGATTTCCTATTCACACTGAGAAAAGACACCACAGGAGCATAAAATAGTGTCAAGATATTACTTATTTTCCAAGTTTCTATTAGCCCTGGCTGTGCTGTGCCCCCAGCAGATGCCCCAAGGAAGGCACAGAATGAGCATCTAGAAGGTGGAGAGGAAGCAGGGACTCCCAGAACATCTCTACACTATTTTGGGGACCATGTCTGTCTAATCTGAGGTCTCTTTCTATTGCTAGGATTTAAACGAGAAACAAGTGAAACTATCAGGAAGAACACAACGTACCTCATTTCTTTTTATTTCCATATTAAAAGAAGATTTCTATTAGACAGAAGGTGAAAGGCCTTCATGCATCATTAAGGCAGTTGAAGAACAAACTCAATGTTGGTAGGACACTATACAAACTGACTACAAAGAATAAAAGCAAAACTTGAAAACATTTAAAAAAGATTTTGCTTTGTTCTCACAGGCAACTGATCCTCTAAAAGAAAAGAGCTATTCTGATGCAAATAAATAGTGATTAAATGTGTGTATACATACACACCCACACCCATACTGAATTTGACATTCAGGTCACTATCCTACAGACTAAAAAAACAAACTTCTTAGCTTTATGGAAAATTAATAATACATCCTGTGCTTCTCAATCTCAATACACATTTAAGTATATAAATACTACAAGTAGTCAGAGGGCAGATAATCTGATCAACAGTGAGTCTATACAAACATATAGTCTAAGTCTGAAAGCCTATTACAACTGGAAAGGCAAACAGCACATCTGCATAGAAAACAATGCAGCGCACTGCAGACATATCCAGTTTGGCTTTAAATTAGGGCTGTGTGGATGTAGCATAGCACAGAACTCAATTCTAGACCTATAGGGCAAATAAACATTTGGCTCTTCCTAAGTCAGTACTGCTGCAAGCACACAAGCTGTCTGCTTTCTAGCTGGCTTAATTGTATCTACACTACCATGAAGTGTAATATAGTATATCTTCAGTTAAACGAGACTGAGGACAGCAAATAAGAGAAACAGGTCTAATTGTGGGACAGTTACAAAGAGTAGCATTGTGCTGAGCACTCACTTTAGATCCAGCCAATGAAGCTCTTAAGTACATCCTTAACTTTAAGCAGAGGTAAACAAAAACTGAATATGGTAAATATATAAAGAAATGAAGGGCAAGAATGTTATATCTGAAGCTGTAGGAAATAGTAAATCAAGGAGCAATTGAAGGAATTTTGATTTAAAGTACTTGGTGGAATAAGAGCTACTACAGCTCTGTAGTCCTAAAATAACATCCAATTGGTAGGATTGAAGTGTCTTAAAAAAACAAAAAAATCTGTAATTTGGTGGAGCTCCTTCTTCGGAGCCTGAAACAGCTAAAGCCCCAAGACTGTACTTTAGTCCTGTCAATTTGGATACCTTGAAGGAAGGAAAGAAGTCAAAATGACATAGAGGTTAAAGTAGTCAAGATAAAAGATAAGAAAGAAGCACATGGATAGTGAAGAGGACTGGAATCTGATATTACTTAAGCAAAAAAACCCTCACACTTCATGAGACATTTGATAGGCAGGTGTGGGGAAAAAAATGTCAAAGATAGAAAGGTTGTGGCCCTGGAACATACAGAGGCAGGTAAAATTGTCAGAGATGTTAGAAAAAATTAAAGGAAGTTAGGAATAAAAATTAGATCTCTGAATCAACAGGTCTAAGATGGTGGCTGGATATCCAAGAAATCATCTGTAGATGGAACTGTGGGAGAACCAAACTGGGGAAGAAAGTACTAGATTTTTGTGGCATCCAGAATAAAGCCAAAACCTTGAAAACAAAATGGAGAGAGGAATGGGAGGGTTCAGGCACAGGAAATATATGGGGATACTAAATGAGGAATAAAGGGCAAAGTATTATCGGAGAACCAGTTAAAATAATGGATGCCACCCCCTTCAAGAAATGGGAAAAACAAAAACATGGTTGCAAGTGAAAGAAATGAAGAAAGACAGAACATGAAATTAAAAGAATTTAAAGAGGAAGAAGTCATTCAGGAAAGGAGTGACAGATGCACAAAAGATGATACAGAAATAAAAGGGGCAAACTAACAGTTAAGAGGTAGAGGGACCTACTTCAGAAGCCAACACTGAGATAGTAGAACCATTTTTTTTAAATAGAAGGAAAGATCTTGCCATGTAATATTAGGTTTGGTTTGAAGATACCTTTTGAATAAAGAATGGGTGGAGAACTAAAATGAAAGGCAAACCTGGAAGCAAGCTCAATGAGAAAAAAAAAAGTGGGATAAAAGTGGTTTAAAAATCTGTTTGGAGGGAGAATTAAAACAGGCAAGGCAGAGCTGAGCCTAAAGCTGCATTGCGCTGACATACTCTTCAGAGTTACTCAGAAAGGCAGGAATGAAAATTCCAAAATTACAAGCAAAGATGTCTGGGGAGACAACAGAGACAGGACAGTGCAAGAAGTGACCAAAGAAACCACATATAGAGAAGAGGATAGAGATGAAAATAAAGACCAGGGAGTCAGAAGAAGCGAGGCCAATGAAGGAAGCAGGCAGCTGAGAAAAGTAAAGGAGTCAGAAAGGTTAATAGACTGGAGATCCCAAAAGGAGTGAGTGACAGGGTGGAGGAGAGAGAAAGACAGATATGCTGAAAGAGAGCAGGTAGTGATCAGAGAGAGGGAATTTAGAAATGAGAGATAATAAAGAGAACAGTATTTAGTAAAGACAAGGTCATGGAAGTGATTGAGGCAGCAAGAAAGCCTGTCTAAAGCTAGAAATCAAAGAAGGTGGTTGGAAAAAGAATGAAGGACAATAGAGTAGTTATCAGAACAAAAAAATAGGGGTTACCCATGATGAAGAATAAAATTTGAGAAGGCAGGAATGTGCAAAGTTTAGCAAAGTCCCAAAGAAAGAAACAGTAGTCAGAAATGCAAACTAATGGTCACTAGGTAAAGGTCATGGGAAGGAAAACTAGACACAGAAGACTTCAAAGCAGGAGGACTGTGGAAGAGACATCAGAAAGATGAAGCACAGGCAACAGGAGACAGGAGTGGCAGGAGTGCAGTAGTGAATATGAAAGGGAAGCAATTAAACAAAAAAAAGAAGAAAGAAGGTTCAGGAAAAGGTGTAAACTTTGAAAAAGAACCTTAAGAATTCACACCTGAATGATGTTTGGAAACATAAGTAACAAATCATTGGGCATGGCTGATACCTGTATCTCCCACATTCTTGAAGTTGCTACTTTTGCTGGATGATCTTGGCAGAAAGGTTTAGTAATTCACCCAGACCAAACCACAGATCAGATATTCAAAAGATCAGCACTCGCTTACTAGATGATGTGGGGATCTGGAGGGACTGGAAAAAACTTTGGACTGTTAAAGAATAGTAACGAAAAAGCTAGTGATTTGTACTCTGCTGCCCAGCACCTTTATTTCCCAATTAAATTACCTCTCCACAAATCAAGACCTTCACTGACTCTTCCTCACATCAGTCTTTGGCTCCTAGAGCCACGAGTACCCGACACGGCACCTGCCACCAGCGTTCGAATGCAGCCCATCTCGCTGCACAACAGCTGAGACAGACTGGGTGGATGGGTTGTTAAAAGAAACATCACCGCAATTTTGGGTCCTATTCAGAGATACCCAGGAACCACTGGAGTAACAAGCCTGTCTTCTGTTTCCAAGCCTCTGTCAAGAATTTCATTCTTTATGCCTTTCTTAATCATGAGCATGAATAAAACACCAGCCTTCTCCAACACTTCTAATACTGTTCTTCATCCTTCTGTATATTGGCATGTTTTTAAAGTTTTTGCTCATTACAAAAATGACACATACTTCTATTGCTTGCTCACAGAGTTGGTAGCTGGATCATTAGAATACACAGAACAGGAAAAAAAATACATTAGCCTGTGCTACCAAAACAGTAGAATACAAAAAGTCTAAAAAGTGCGCTGAGCAGAGAAGTTCTTTATATATACACCCTACCGATTCCTATTTATTCACTGTGTGTAAAACAGGTTCACTAAGAATTACTAGAATTCCATAAAAAGCACAAGGGTCACGAGTTCACAGGACTGGGGCAATAATGGGAGGGGTTTTTTTTCCATGCTTTTCAGATTATTTTCATACTGCTTGAAAATAACTTTAGATTCTGTTTTTAAATATTAGTCATAAAAACTCTTTTGGGTTAAATGTTAATATATCTAATGTAGTCTTTTTAGATATAATTTTTGACATATAGTATGAAAAAGATTTTTTAAATGTACTTTCTTTTGTGACAGGCAATAAAACTCACCTATAATCAACTACTGGAAGCAGTAAACTGCCCACAAGATAGGTAGCATCTACTGTAACACATACATCTGCAATAAGAAAAGTTTGAGAAAATATAATAGAAGCACTATCATTTTTACATTATATTTAATATCTGTATGTTTTATTTCTAGTAGGCTACTGCACAGCAGGGGAGCCTTCAAGACTCAAGACAAAGGTTTTAAGTAATGTCATTCAAAGCACAAAGTTCATTATTTCATGAGGCAAGTTAATACTGTAGGACTACTGAAATAAAAGGAGAAGCTGGTCAGACATTCAGGATAGAAATGTAACATTCATTTTAAAGAAAATAAACATGTAATGCCATAAGCTTAAAATAAATAGTGCCAAATACCACCATCAACATATGAAAATTAGAATGGTGTTTTGTAAAAGAAAATATTTTATAGAAGTATAGCAGAAATGAAAGTATTATAACAGACATCATCATTTTCATATGTTACTAGGTAATTTACTTGAAGAATAGATTCTACAATCCCCAGTTATTTAAGTAATTCTATTAACCCTTATGGGGCACTCAATTACCAGGGTCGGTACCAGAGTCACCTGTACCACTTGTTTTAGAGTGGTTTTAAAATAGGAACAACTACCTCTTTTACTCAGCAAAAGATTAACCATCAATACTAAAAAAAACCCAACAACAACAAAAAAAACCCACAACGCTGAAGTAGGTACATTTGTTAACTCATCATGATGTCTTTACTCAAATTGTCCTTCCAAGAAGGGGAGGGGGGAGGATCTGTTCTTGGTTTCTTTGAGGAAAAATGCTAGCACTAATACATAATGCCAGATGGAAGTAATCTAGTTGTGTTTGGGTTTTTCAGTGATGTTTAAATATTCTACTTCATTTCAGAAAAGAATGGCTTGAGTACATGTGCATATTAAGAGCTAATTCTGGCAGTCAAGCAAGTACTGCACTGTTGTCTTTTCCAATAAAAACCATTTCACTTTGTTATATGAACTATTGTTACAGAACATAACTGTCATTTTTTTAAATCAGTGGTTGAAAAAAAAAAAAAAAATCAATTAAAAAAAAAAGTTGCTAGACCCAAACCAAGCCATTAATCCTTCCAGGTCTCTTAAATACTTCATTTCCATAAGTTGTCCCACTGAAGTCCTAAAAGAATAAATTCAGTATATACAGCAGCCAGAGTTTTGGAAAACTAAGGATTCATTCCACAAAATTCTGAAACAAAAATACAAAAAAAAAAAAAAAAAAAAAAAAAAAAAAAAAAGTAGGAGGATCTGGTATATTCACTATTTTAAAACTCCTGTACTTTGCCAAACAGAATTTCCTTACTACTTCTAATTAAAAAAAAAAAAAAAAAAATTAAACCCTGACCAAGCTTGAAATTTGTCTATAAAAACCACAGTTGGATTTTTTTTTTTTTGGAGCATTATGTCAAATCAAAAGAATTGGTCTAGGACACAGGTATATGGCTGTATTCTGTTCATTATACAATATTATGTTGTCTTTAAAATTAAAGTCACACAAAAAAAATTGAGTGTGCAGGACTGACTATATAGAATCCTTATGTACACATACATACTGCAGCTTTTCTTGAATCAACCTCATCTTACCTATATAAAGAAAAGATTTAACTGACCTTAAAAGCTTCTTAGCAGTTTCACTGGTAACAATTCTGTGTTCTGACAACTTTGTATATTCTCAAAAAATTTGTCTTGAAATTCAAGAAATTTCAGTCAAACTCAATTATAGCATATTGTTAAGAAAAAAAGGTGTCTTGTTCTTAACATTACTTAAACTTTAAACTTTACTTAAAATATTACTTAAACATATTCAAAAGGGTATTAGGTTTTAACCAAAATATTGTGAATTTCCTTTTCAACTAATCAAGTATTGGTAAAATATTTTGCATATAATATTTACTTCCCAAATGAAGGAGTGGCAACTTTCTTTTAAAAATAAAAGCTAAAATTTACTTGTGCTAAATATAAAACTACTTCTCAGGATACACACAGTATATAAAATCAGATATTTACGAAGAATACATTTGTATTATTGTACACAAAATTCCCCCAAAGTTTCTGAATTATAAAAGCATTTTTAAAATTTAAATATAGTACTGTAAGATTATTCAATTTTAAATACAAAAATCTACAGTGACATATACATAAATAGTTGGGAAGTTGTAACTTAAACATTGCACCTTTTAAATTGGATCTTCTCATACATGCAAGCCTCAAAGACTCCTTATTTGCTGCAAAAAGCATCTGCATGTCTTTAGCATTTAACTACGTAGACTCCTATCGCCACAGGGCAGTGTTGCACGAGTCTTGAAAACGATCCGATTGCAGAATCAACACCTTAAATTTTCCCCTCAAATCTCCAACAAACTTTTAATGTGCATTATGCCAGAATAACAAAATGAAAAGGGATGTTACAAAAATTTCAGTGTGTGACAGTTTTTCCCAGTAACTCTTTTCTCATCACACTTAGCAAGCATGGAACTACGCAGATCAGCCTCCTCTCATGTTGAGAGCTGCAACTACAATTCAGTATAAAGTACAGTAACGTTCTACAATTATGCCCCTTTTAGAACAAAGATTAAAATAATAAATTTAACTGTGCTGATTCACACTTTCCATAAATTATTAAAAATGTGAGAGATTCAGAAATTTGTTTCTGAATAATAAGCCTAATGTCCGTATCATGTGCAAAAGTGCAACTGTGTTTTAGAACTAAGGTCCAACTGAATACAATTTCGTTATTAAAGAAAAATACACTTGAACTCATTTTACATGGAAAACAATGGTTCCTGGTAAAGTTATGCTTTACATATTTCAACCTGTTTTAAAACTGCAAGTTGGTAAAAAATACAAAAAATAAACAGAAAACAAAGCTTGTATGTAAATTGGTCTACAATTCAAAGCACGACAATAAGCTTCAAATAATTACATTTCTGTAACACACAAAGAAAAAGGTGGGATGATCTATTTAAAATACTTGAATATTTCTGTTCTTTTCTTCATGATCTGATGTCCATTTAGCTGCTCGCAGTGTGTGCATGCATACGTTTCGCTACATCATAGACATAGGTTACGTCTGGTCGCTTCTCTGGATCCGGGTTGATGCACATATTAACTAATTGTCGCAGCTAGGAAAGGAAAATACGTGTAAGAAAGCCAACAATTCTGTCAAGCAGTATTTGTGCATTCTCAAATTCAAATTAGTAAGACTGGCAAAAATTAACCAAGCAGCAGTTCTGCATACACACACATACACACTCAACACCCTCTCAAAACACATCGCACCCAGAGTTTTATACAAGCATATATGCAACATACTCCTATGATTTTTGTATTTTGTGTTGTTGTCTAGAAAAGCAGAGAAAGAGATTTAGGTTCTAATCCTTTAAATATACAACTTCAGACATGCATTCATCATAAATCATTTCCATGACGATTCCTTTGTTTTATGGACAGCTATGACATCAAACCCTGGCCTAGGTCTTTTCAGCCTAGAAGGCTGAAATGAGCATGGAGAAGATAAATAGGGGCCTTTTGTTCATTCTGTGCGAACACAAGAGCTAGACAGCAACAAATGAAATTACTGTGTGACAGGGTCCAAAGAGAGACAGTGATTCCTTGTATGATGCAAAGTTAATCTGCAGAACCTCCTGCTGCTGGAAGCTAAAAAAAGTAAACGGATCCAAAAAGGAACCAGACAAGTTAAACACACTGAAGGCTATTTAATATGAAGATTCCACCTCTGACTTAGGAAATCTCTGAACTGCTGGAACTTAGGAAAGTATTTTGGGGAAATATTGCATTATGTTGGCCCTGTTCTTCCATTTGCCCACTATCAGAGACAGGATACTGGACGAAGTAGTCTTTAGTCTATGTTCCAGTATTGTTCTTAGGATTAAGGCCTTAAAATTTTTTTCTTTATAGAAAGAAACACATAATTAACAAACATGTTGAAGAACACCCCTATCTGGGAATAAACAATCACTATGACTAGAAAGTACTATATTTCCACAAACACCATATTTTACTTGGTCTTTTACAGTTCCCAAGTTCAGCAGAGGTAATCCAGAAGTAACCGTTCAGATACTTCTCATTACTTTCAGAAACTGTCAGAACAGTTACAGGTTTTGCTTCCTCCCTTGAGATGCTTCAGGTGACATTAGAGCTCAGCGTAGTCTGGATAACTTTCCGGTGGGGCAGGCTCCACATCTATTTTACACTGTGCACACTTCCTAAGCAGTTTACAATGTGCAATACACTTCCTTCTTGATGGCTTATTAAAATGTTTGCCATCTTTCTAAAGAGTAACTTACCAACTGTAAGAAGCTCTTCCTTTATGCTTTTTAATAGTTTGCTCAGACCTCCTGGATGTCTTTATAGTATTAAAAATAAACTTGCAATCTACCCTTTTCTGGCAAGGTGTCAAATTTGGTTCAGCCTCCCTCCTAATACTATTAGGTATGATTATTGAAAAAAAAGCTGTAATTACTGCAACAAACAGAGCAATCTCATCAACATGGTTATTCAAAGGCAAAATAAACTGCATATTCAAATTTGCCATCAGAGAGTTCACTTCCTGCTTTTTATTAAAAGAACAATATGCATTTTTAAGTTATAATTATACTCCTTTAGTTTTTCAGAAGATGAATTTAAATGCACTGGATTAAGAAATTCAAAAGTGAAGAAGGGAACATTATACACCACTGGTTAAAACTCTGTTCACTTACCCTTGCCCAAACATTCAAAATTGTATACAATGTGCAGGTTTTTCACATTTAACAATACAAAAATTATGTCACTACAACATTCTTCCTCTTAGCAAAGGAGTTAAGTATTATTATTTCTGAAGGTAGTGGTCAGATTGCTGGATTAGAGAGAGAAACAAATTAAATTGAAATAATCTGTAATAGACTTGCTATGTGAATCTTAATCACGGAGTTTTACAAAAATCTTATTGCTTCTGGCAGCCATAAACAAAAGACAGGAGAAACTATCAACTCTATCATTTGGAGAAAAGAATACTGGAAATCATGAACTATTGTAAAAAGTAAAAATCATTTTGCTTTGCATATTTGTATTACACATTGGTAATCTCACATAGACTAAGCAGGTGGGACACAGATTAAGCAGCAGACACAATACAGCAGCTTGCTGTGCAATAGCTCAGACTGCCTGCATGGCAAACAGGAAAGACTGAAGAAATCCAAAAACCCTAATCCTGAAATCAGACTCAACTAAGTAAACATTTTGTAAAGGGAATACAGACATAATTTATCCAGAGAACGTGACACCAAATCTTGTGAATAAGTATACTTGTATCTTCATCTATGACGAGTTCTGTCTGTTCAGCAGAACGGCATACAGTAAGTCTTAACAAAGACCGTGAAGGCCTGAAACCTCTGAATCTGTCATTGGAGGAGAGGGAAACAGAGCACTCCCCCAAACACTTTTTTATTTTTTAATTAGCTGTATGTCAATAACTTTACTATAGGTAGTACAATGAACATAGATCTTCAAAAGATTTGCCTGTGAAAAGCATAAGAAGCCTTCTTTATCTCCAATAGGCTACCTTATGGCTTTTCAATGCTGGCTTGTGGTTGACTGGTTTTGTTTTTCAAGCTGAACTTTTCCATCTAAAAATCAGTTTTAGACTCAAACTGTTTTAAGTCATTAAAACACAATGTCTTCCCTCAGAGTTACTTTTGTTATTTGTGTTACAGCATATTCAATTCAAAGCTTTAAAAATGGCAATGGAGATTCATTTCTTAGGAAGGCACTTTAGAAAAAAATGGCACCATTATTCAGAAGTGCACATAGGGCTTTAGGCTTTACTAATTTTTGCAAGTACATTTGGGGGAGGGAAAAGAAAAAAAACAGCTACATGGTGTCATGACTGGTTGCATTTGGCAACTTTTTTTTTTTTTAAACTCTAACAAAAATGCCCATGTAGCTACTATTGTTTAGATGGAAGAAAGGATTTACAAGAATATGTTAATAGTAAGGGACAATCACTGAATCAGTGTACTTCAAAATTCTCAACATAATGCAAGAGGTGAGCTCAGTTACTGATGAACCTTCACTAATACTTTAATTAAATAAGCAATACAGTCACAGACCTCTTTTGACTAACAATATTTAAATGCTGGTTGCTGCTGACACTGCTAAATCTGTCTCCCCCTCCCAATCCAGAATTTCTGCTGTAGGGCAAGAAAGCTCAGCTGATTATGCCTGAAACACTGGGCAATGGTGGGGCAGATTCTCAAATAATTTCAAAATCCTGGAGCTCTTTTGAGCCTTGTCATTGAACAGCAAACCTTTGGGATAAACTGAAGTAATTTTTCTACACAGGATGAAAACAACAGTTACACAGGAACATAGAAATCTTTTAGGACTGAGACTGGGACCATCCTGGATGCTAATACTTGATTACAGTACTTTTTTTTTTTTTTTTAACCTCCTACAGGAATATCCATTTCAATAAATCTGAAATCTCTTTGTCAACTTCTCTAATATTGATAAAATTTCAGATGACCCAGAAGAGCCTGATAGTATCATGGGAAGTGGCACTGCAAATCTGAAGTCAGACTACAGTTAGAGATACAGTAATTTTTTATTATCTGGCATAAACTGGCCAATAGGCAGAACAGACTTATAGCTGAGCAGGAGGGACCTCCTGTTGCATCCCCAAGCTGGAAACTTCTTTGGCTGCTTATTGTTCTTAACCTCCTCTGTGCACTTCGCACAATGACTGTCTTTAGCCTGGAGCTTAGCCTGATGCAGGAGCAGCGGGACACACCTCCTTTAACTTTAGCAGGTTTTTCAGCTACGAAATAAATAATTATCTCTCAAGTCAGGAGGAGGCAGGGGAGAAAGGCTAGAAACTATGACAGGCAAGTGCTCTGCATTGTTAGCCAGCTGAAAAAGAAGAAATTTTCATATAGAAAATTTTGGATGAGAAAACATGTTCTTACTCTGAGTAGGAGACTTCCTCAAAGCCCTTTCTCAGTGCTGGCAGGAACACTGGCAAGTAACACTGTAATTCTAGACCTGCTGGCTCTTTCGGCCTTCATATCGGGAGAGGAGGCTGCCTACGGACTTGGGAGGAAAAGCACCTCAATCAGGGATGAAGTTCTTCAGTCTTCCCTATCACAAAAACAACACGATACCAATATTGGCTAATAGGATTTTAAGAGGACTGACTGGGGGTAGGGATGGGGAGGGAGCTCCAACTTTAAGCTTCCTAAAGGAGAAGAGTTTTCAGTAAATGCTGAGCACTCACTCTGAATACCAGGGCTTCTTAAGGAACATTCAAAAATTAAGATACCCACGGCTGTTAAACATTTGAAAGTCTTGGCTTGTCACTGTGGTGCTGAAGCAAGTTTGTGTAATGGTCAGCACTGTAGAATATTAGGATTTCTAATCAAAGGCATGTATTAGAAAAATGTATCCATCCATCTGTCTTAAGCTGCATCTTTCTGTCACGTTGTTGTGGAACAACACAAATATGATACATTATTAAAAAGTTAGTCTTAGAGGGATTTCAAAATTTCAAAATGATATAAATGCCATTATCTTAAAACACCTTAAAAATTATTTACAGAAAGTTTCTCTAAAAAGCATGTCTTATATTTTGTAATCAAAGCATTGATCAGAAGACACAGAGATCAATGCTCAGCAAAATTATTCTTTCAGCAAATTCATTGTTACAGAATATAAAGCAGGTTTTACTGTTCAGTGATCCCTGAACTTTACTGCTCACCAAGTGTGCTTCCGTCCTGGTTAAAGGTTTGATACATAAATTTCTAGTACAGATGAAATGCTTAGGACATTATCGTAATATGACAGATAATGCTTGTCTGTTTGGTTGTTTTTTTTCCAGCAGTTTAAAGTCAGCACAGTATTTTTCGTACAAGTCAAAAAGCATGTTTCAGTGAAACAATTAATGAACATACCTGTATTTCATGTGTATTTAGCAGATACAAATCTTCATGTCAGAACAAAAAAATTTTACTATTACATGTCTATTAATCCCATATATAGTCCAGTTGATTACTCCTGTTAAGTAACTACATCCACAGTTGTAAGTCACATCACCAGCTCTCATTAAGTTGCAAAATAGACACAAGACAAGTTGTTTTAGAAACAACTGATTCATCCAAATTACAGGAGTACCTGTCCGCTTCGAAGAGAAGGAAATGTAATATGTTGTGCTATGCATCTGTTTTTGAAACTAGAAACTATATAGAGGTAAGTAGAAGGTGGCATCTCTCTTCCTACCCGAACTCTAAGACCTTCTGTCTGGGCCAGACTTTGATATTTGCCCCTTGGCTGAGAAGCCGCATATCCAACTTCACACTTAACTGCAGCGAAGTAGCCCTGCAGGCAGGCCAACTTCAACGAACCACTAGTGGTATCATCATTAAAATCCTGCTGAAGGTCACCATGGTAACCGCCTGCTGAGGCTTCACTGCTGCACTCAGCATCTCCTAATCAGCTACCATGTGAAATGCAAATTCAGACAGTCTGAAAATTAGTCAAGAAGAATAGAGGATGAGGATGCAGATATGTGAAATATTCATGCGCTTCATGGAAAAAGGAAGACAGCATGAATGACACAACAAAGAACGGCCCCTGACACCCCTGCTATCATTTTGCATTATTGTTCACACCCTACTGTATTTCTAGGCCCCCAGTTCTGAAGTTGGTTATATGAACTGCCATATTTATCGTCTACAATAAATAATAATTAAAATAGCTGAGGTAAAATGACTAATTGGAAAACTCAAAGAGATATATTGCACAAATTACACAATAGATCATCATTTCATCCTTTGTAAATCATTGAATTATCTAAGTCCAGTTTTTGTTTCATAAAAGGGGAAAAACTGGCACTGTAAATACAACAAAACAAAACACTGGGCAGTAATCTTTTATTAATAGTCCTATCACTGTCTTTGAATGCAAAAAGAGTCAAGGTTCAGAATTACAACCCCTATCCTAGAAGCAAAATTGCACAACACCTGGTGTTTATTAAAAGTATTTCAGTGATCATGTTTATTATCATGTTTTCAAAGTAATCTTTAATTCATGTAGACTGAATTCAATTAGAATTGGTTACTAGCGTCTGTTCTTTGGTTTACAGCTTCTATCAGTTTGCCCTGTTCTTTTCTAAGCGGGAAAGTATTTCAAAACTGGCATTCTGGAACATGAAGAAGCAAGCATTTATATTTTTTCACCCCATTACACTGGTTAAGAAAAATATTTAGTTTCTTTTATTTTATTTAGTTTCCTTTCACTTTACAGTTTTAAAAAAAGCAAGTAACCCCTTCCCCCCCCCTCCCGCTTTTGACAGTAAAGAGCTATTAATAGCACCAGCTTAAAACAAACACTGTCGGGATACACATACTGAGTATACTGCTCAAATTCATCTGTATTATGTTTTTCTATATTTCTCTGAAATTTCTTATTAGAGTGGGCATGAACCACTCTTTTTTGCAAAACTACAGCTACTGTTCAATTGTATTGAACAGTACATCGTAGTTTTATAATGCAGACAAATGGGAATTAACAATTCATTTTTACTATTAAGTTACATTAGATCTATTTTAATGCTAGTCTCTAGAGAAGAGAGGCTAGTGTACTAATTTATGGTGCAACATAAATTTGTATAGTTGTGCTTTTAGAAAACCATAATATAGATGTAAGACTCAATCCCATAATGACATGCAGTACATATCATTGTGCATTCTGGGAAAGCCACTGCATTTTGTCATACTTGCAAGGAAGATCAATGAAATTAAGAAGCTAACGGCATGAGGTTACCAGCATTATTTCAAAAAAATCTTACATCATGCGAGAGAGCTGTTTTGAGACAAACATTTGAGCAAGTTCAAGCAAACACTTATGGGGATAATCTTCAAATCACATAAAATCACACAAGTTCGTTCACTTCATTGGAAGTGTACCAGCTTAAATAAAACAAGGACCTGGCCTACGAAAAGGAATATTACTTACTTCCTCTGAATAGTGATCTGAAGGGAGAGGTGGATAGTCGCACTGCTCTATCTTCTTGCACAGGGAGTACAAGTTCATTTTATCACCATAAAAGGGACTCTGCAGTGCAGCCATCTGTTAAAGAAAATATACATTTTTCTTTTGTGCTTTTAAATAGACCTGTTTTGCCATAAAATCTGCTATACTAGCAAGTCAAAAGTGATTTTTAATGACTTTTGTTCACTGCTCAGTTTGATCGAAGTGCTAAAACAACAGTTCTGAAACTATTAATATAACCAGTTTGTGAACTTATTCTGTGTGACACAGTAGTACCTGTGAGAATCCTCATATCACATTTGAATTGTACACCAGAACACTACTTTACTTGATTTTTCTTCATACTCATTAATAGTTTCAGCTGTTGCTGTGAGTGTGGGGGGTCCTTGTAGCACTGAGGAAGATGAAAAGAAAGAAAAAACAAAAAAAACAAAACACACACACAAGGTTTTTCTCTAAAGACCTTTCGGAAAAAAGTGTATCATTTACCCGAAAACATTAGTTGATCTAAAGCAATAGCCTATGGTGAAAATGCTGGATAACATAGATTTTGTAACCTTCTTCTGCTATTACACTAAACTTTGACACAGTTGGGTTTTTTTTGTTTTTTTTTAATAAGGAAAGCTGCAAGGAACATAAGTTCATCAATACTTCCAAAAAACAAAAACAAACAACCCCCACTCATGATTCAGTATGTTATTCCAAAACACTTCAAAAAAATTAATATTATATCCTGAAACTTCATTAGCAGTGCAAAACTCAGCTGGCATTTGTAACTATAATTCCCAACTGTAATAAAAATTATCTGGTGGAAAACACTTAAATAAATGATCAACTTAAAAATGGTATTAGTAAACCTATGCTTTATTTCCAGACAATGTTACAATTTGACATTTCAGGTGGAAACAAGTGCTATGGTTAGCAGGATTACAAATTTAAAAATTCATTTTAAAATCGCTCCATTCTGTTCAAAGGCTTTCCAAGTCTTTGAACCGCAGCAGCACGAAGGCTGCCTTGAGTGCAATGCTGCCCCAAAGTCAGTCACCCTTTTCTACATGTGCTAATAAGTTTGATTTTGGAAGGACAATGTGTACATTCCCCAGACAGGCAGAGTGTGTGTGAAACACGCTAGTCCATGCTGTGCTACTCAGTGAGCTTCAACAGGGACAGGACAAGCTGAAAATGGCTCTCATCTGTCTTGTGGTCCTCCACATATCACTTTAACTCTTTCATGCCCAAGCACTGACATTATAGGGAAAGATATAGGAAAAAAATTACCAACATTCTAAAATACATTTACTTTATACCCGATAAAATGCTCTCAAATAGTTCAGTACTATTTTTTTATATTAACTTCAAATAAGAATTATTTTAAAGATCCCAAATTAATACTACAGTTCTGTCCACAAATTCTAGAACTGTACCACCAAAATAATGTTAGGGTTTTGGGGTTTTTTTGTTTTGTTTTTTTTCTTTTAAATGTACATGACATTGTCTCTTACCTTAAAAAGAATGTTAAAAATGCAGGCTAAAGACCAAAAAAAGAAGAAAAAAAATCAACTGCAGAGTCTGTATGCATGCAAAAATTCAAAATAAATGCACAGATACTGATTTCGTACTCTAGGTGTTCATTAAAAAGTACTTTTGTTTGAATGCTGCAGAGTGTTAAAAAAAATTCTGAATGTCCCCTAAGGAGTTAAAACAGGAATACTATATTTTCATGCATCTCCTGCTTTGACAGATGAAAAATGTCAACTGTCCTGTTTTTATTTTCAAGCTTTTGCACTATTCATCTGGTTCATTAGTGCATCTCGCTGCTGCCCCTGACAGCTGCTCGCCCTCTCCTCCCAGCAGCTGAATTTTTCAGGCTAATTTGATCCTCCACACTGAGACGATCGCTAGAATGATTGACTTGCTCCCTGACCTCCAGGGTCTGACTTTCCTGATTAGTATTCTGGGGGTGTCTGCGGGACGAAAGCCCACTGTCTGTCTTCAGGGCTGGTGGCAGCTCGCACTCTCGCTCTCTTTTTATTTTTTTTTCTTTTCTTTTTTTTTTTTTGAACTGTAAGCCACCAACCTACAACCCTGTAAGGATGCAATTGCTACGCTGAACAATAAAAGGAAATGTGTAAAACCTACTTTTCCATGTAAAGGTCCATGTAGCAAAAGCACAGCATCTTGATTTTAATTAGTAAAGTCTACTTTGTTGCATATCAATTAAAACTCCAGTAGTAGTGTTTTTGAGGTTTCAGAAATATCTGAGGCTCTGAAAAGCAGACTTCAAAATACACTTTTAAAAATCTTAGTGACCATGTCACTAAGCATTGAATAAACTGTAGAATAGATAAGCAATAATAATTAAAAAAAAACCCCATAAATTATAGCAAATTAGTTTAAACTTTAATTAAAACATAACTGAGAAGAGCTTAATGGCAATTAGGCATGCATTGAAAAGTGATAAACATGCCACAGCTTTTCCCCAATTAAGTTGGAGAGAATACAGAGCACATATTAACATGAAATCGATACAATAAAACATGTTAAAATGCAGGTAATGCACATAACATGTATAACAAAAAGACACCCAGCACAAAACAGCACTGATAATAAACACACCAATGTCATAGTCCAAGCATGGCTTGAAGAACCTTAAGCAACCTCTTTAATTTTTTTTTTTTTTTAAATGAGAAAAACGCTAAGCATATATTTTGAGTTTACTATACCTAAAATTTCAAAATTATGCCTCAGTGATCAAAAAAGGGCTGGTAAATTAGCAAGTTAGCAAAACAGAATAAATGCACCCCCAAAAAGTTAAAATCTGTAGTTGAAGACATTGCAGTATATGAAAATTAAAGACGACATTTCAACAATAAGAATCCTAATAATTGTTCTGTTCTTACAATAAGAAAAAAAAAAAAAACACACAGTAAGAGTATTTAAAAGTGCTGTGATAATCACTGGAATGAAGATATTCAGCCACTTAAAATTTTCCACACTGTTAAAGAAAAATTCAAAATTCAGATACAATTTTTAATATCATATATGCAGCATTAAAGTAGCAAGCTCAAAATAATTTTTTTTTTTTAGAAGAAAAATAACTATTATTGAGATCCATCTGGCAATCTTAATTCATAACATGGAAGAAAAGTTAATCTTAAAATATAGTGTTTATTTTATATATTAATTACTTATTTAAGGTTTTTGTTTGTTTTGAGATAAAAACAATACTCAAGAAAACCAGCAAGGGGAGGAAAAAAAGGCAGTAATATTGAAATACCCTCATCCACTGGTGATATTTGCTATCTTTAGGTTTCTACTTGCGCAAGCATGTAAAGTAGAACATTGAAATTGAGGGTCATTGCCATGGTTGGTATTAAGGAATCCCAATACAGGATTAAGTTTCACTTCAGGATTTAAACTTGTAAATACTTGCTATCAGGTATCACACTTAATTCCTATGAACTGTCCTAAAGATTTAGAAGCAACAGCTATACGTAGATCAGTAAACTCTTCAGAACTGGAATACAGCTATTTGCCCTTTTCATATTTAGAGTAACATGTCTGATATAAAATATATTAAATATTACTGAAGACAATTCACCTACTAGCAGCATACAACCTGCATAGGAGGCCAAAGTTTCCTACAAAATCCTAGTGTAACAGGAGGCGCAGGTGCTGCCGAACAGTGCCAGGCGAGCTTTGCCGACTCACCAAGGCAGGAGGCTTGCTTCTTCACCCAGGTAGGTGGAAGAGCGAGTTGGGTATATTAGTTTTTATCTGGAAGACGGCCAGGAAGATTTCACTGCCAGGACTACGATGCAAAGAAATTTCTTACCAGCATCCTTCAGCACAACCGTTTAGCCTTTTGATCAACAAGTGATGCGCAAAGAAGTTAGAAGACACAGTGGCCTCAGAAGCCTCCTATCCTGCACACCTTCGTTATTTGCTTCCATTTGAATTCGCCCTGTGTCTTTTTTCCCCTTCAGAATATAACATTGTTTACGCTTGCATAAGTGCTCCCTAACAATTCCTATTGTATTAGCACAGGAATTAACAAATAATTTTAGTTTAACTAGTTGGGGGAGAGGAAGAAGGAGAAAAAAAAATACTTATGTCTCTGCAGTAAAAGCTATTATCTTGAAAGTTAATCCAAGCAGGTAGTAATAAGTACACAGCAGCCCAATTTCTTTATTGTTTTACTTCAGTTCTAGATAACTTTAAAGAAACTAAGCTTGTATCAAAATAATTATATCACAGTTTTAGTGAGTGTTAGTTACATGCCCAAATCAGTCCTACCACTTCTCAACTCACTTATTACCAAAATCATGTAAACCGCATAGGCCCTTTAAAACACCTAGAAAAATTTTTGCACGTGCCCGTCATTATTCATTTATTAATCCTTCAGTTATGCCCGATCTTCAGTAAATTCCTGTAAAATTTTTTGTAGGAAGCCCAGTAAAAGGCAAGCCTCTAATAATTCACAAATAAAGCATTTCATATGCTGAAATTCCTTAAGACCTCTCATTGCTAAATATATTTTTTAAAAGACATAATAGCTGAAAAGTATCTTTTCCACAAAGCTGCATGCTTTTCTAAACAGCAAAAATAAATAAATAGATCCTAAAACAGTACTTGATGTAATCTGGAGGGGCTGGGGGGGTTAAACAATGTTCCCGGGTTGTTCAGTGCAGTTATCAGGATTACCTCATACAGCAGGCAGCCCAGGGACCAGATGTCAGATTTGAAGTTGTAACCATTTTCGTGTATTCTCTCTGGAGACATATAATAAGGGGTACCAACTGCAATAAACACAGAAGAATTTTTGAATGAAAAATCCTGTTACGAAGTAGTAAAACTGCAGCATTCCTGGCCAAAAAACAATTTTTTTTTTTAATCTTTTGTATTGTTCATTTTACTATGCATAATTTCAACTCATACTTAGGACTCTTCAGTTTGATAAAAATACACGTGAATTAGATATACATTTCATCCAACGCAGCTTTATTCTCACTACTGATATCCAGTTATCAAAATCAGTTATAAAATATTTTCAGTTTTGGCTTTTAGAGCAGCTCAAAAAGGTCTCCAAAGTAGTAGTTTTTTTCCTAGAAAGACACCAGAAAACACACCACACTGTCCCCCACACCCCCACCAGTCCAAACCCTCACTCACCACCATAGCCAGAAGTAGCAACAGTCAGAATTGCTATTGGGTTGGGGGGGGGGGGGGGTTGGAAATGAGTTGTCAATTCCTCCTTTTGAGGACGTGCACACCTGAACGAGCTCCTTTGCAAGAAGCACGCCGAGTCCAGCGTGAGGACCGGCACCCCCAGCCCCGCGCGGGCAGGCTGGCCAAGTGCAGCGCGCAGCCGAAGCCGAGCCCCGCGCAGGGGTGCCACAGGGCTCATGGGCGCCCGCCGCCACCGCAGCCCGGCCGCATCCCACCTCTCTGGGGACAGCACGTCTTCAAAAGCAGCACTGGCACGGCTGTCCCAGAGCACGGTTACACCGGATACTCCAGGATCCCTCTCCCCTCCATTTTAAATCGGCCCTACCCATCTGTGTGCCACAAGTTACTCAGAAGAGATGCGTTCAGAGAAACGTCCCAACTCCACTCAAAGACAAGACAGAGAGCAAGACAGAGACAGACAGACATTCACATGAATGAACTCATGAGAAATAATGCTAATGGAAATTTTGATGCATTGTCTTTAAGCTTTACCCCTATATCCCCCCCCAAATGTGACTGCCTAACAGCGGGGGGGGGAGGAATCACAGACCAATGAAAGTTTTTACTTTAATTTTGTTTCGAATATCTTCTTGAGCATTTATTCCTGATGATGAAACCCAACTGAATTAAAGTAATTTCAGAACAATTGACCTTATTTCCAAACCAAACCAAACATCTTGTAACACTGCTAGAGATTAAAATCAACACTCTCACAAAAATCAGAGTATAAACCTCACACGATTTTATTTAACACAAATTATGAGGCTAACAGGCACTTCTGCATTTCTGATTTAGTTTCAGCTATTCAGAATGCATCTTCATATGGATTCTGGAAATGGAGATACAATGAATATGTAAATTATTCCAAGTCTTAATAATCAGATTAATAATTTTAATCTAATTATCTCCAGAAGTTAAGCGTTTTGTTTTGACAATGTGTCCTTCCCACGCTTTATGAAGGCTGACATCTCAAAGCACATCACACGTTTGGGGGGGGGGGGGGGGGGCAGTTCCCTACTTGAGTGTTCTGGTTCAAACTGGGCAACACAGCTCTCCCTTAGCAAAAAAACAAAACCATAATTCTCTAACAGATACGCAAAGGCAGAGGTCATACATTTTATCTTCCTAAATATTTACAGGGCCAAGTCTTTTGGAAGGAAGCCCTCCAGTCCCAGGAAAGGAGAGGGTGTCGCAGCTCTCTCCCCGCACAGGGTCTTCTCAGTGCTGGCCTGCGAGGGGAAGCACCCCGCTGGGAAGGAGCACGACGGAGAAAGGCATCTCAAAATGATGGAAGGCTCTGAAAACCATTTACTCTCATGAGACCTTGCATTCACCCACAACAGAGGACGGCCAAGAAGGATGGTCTTTTTGGAAAGAAATGAAAGAACAGGCATACAGATGGGTGGATTGCAACACCACAACAGCTAGTAGTGTATCTAGAAGCAAACAGAGTATTACTCTGTTTTTCCAACATATCAATGGCAGTATTTTAATGTACATTTAATAACAGTTATCTTAGAACTGGAAGCTGTAATTAAACAACATTTGCCTTGATACAACTTTAATATTTTTATTATCCTTGTAGTACTTCCCTGCCGAAGTCTTTGTTTTTTCTTGGACTTATAAATTTGGATACTTTTTGAAACTTTTAGTTGTATTTTGCATCTATGAATTAGTGTACTGATTTAGTATATTCAGATGCTCTACTGGCAGAATTCATTTAACAACAAAAAAATAAATCTAATAGTAATCTGGTTCTTAACTGGTTACAGAATCACTGCCTTTCTTGTTCAAAGACATAAAGCAAGTAGCTGGCAGTGAGTAATGTTCCAGAAAGAGGCTTCACAGAATTCACAGGGGGCAGCTGAAAACACAGAGGTTTGAAGGTTCATAGTTTACCAAAAGCAAAGGTAATTTTAACCAGTAGCTCTGGGAAACCTGCTGATACATTAGGGGTCTGATATAACTGTGAAAGATTGATGATAGTGAAAAAGAAGAACAAATGCTATCATTTTACAGAGTTTAGCCTAGTGTAACACCTTACCTGCAATACAGCCTGAAGCCCCCAATGACCAACAAGTGAAGAAGAACAGAAATTACAGTAGGCAGTCACTGAAATCACAGAAACAACCTAAAGATCTAGACCTCATTATTACTCAAACTGTTTTTAAACAGGACACGACACAAAGGATTCATTATTCTGACATTCAGAAACTACTGAAGGCATTGCAACGGTTCTTTAAAACCTGCGAGCAACCTCAGTACGTAGAAGTATATTGCTGGCAAGCAATTATTAGATTCAATTATATGCATGCTTTCTTCCTGGATCATTATTTTTTCTGTTAAGTGAGATATGCATCACAATATTATAAAGACGTTACTTTCTTTAAGGATCTGAAAAAATTGAAGAAGTGGAATAGTACAAGACAAAGATGTAACACATTAAGGTAGCTACATTTTAAAGAACAAAATTTGCAACTTCAACACTATTTACTGCATTTCCACATCTCAGATAATCTGCAAGTTTTAATGGTGATAATCTTGAAAATGACCAGGGGTCAAATAAACCGCTTCCTCAGACCCTGATGCTGCTCTGGAGCTCCCTTCCTTTTAGATACTGCAGATCTGGAAAATGCTGTTTCTTTACGAAAGCTTTCTATTTTTGCAAGGAGGGGACAGAAGTAATGGAAATGGCAGAGGCAAAGAAACTATTACAAAAAAGGGTGTTAGGATGTGAACATTCCCTTTTATTACCTGCATACGTGCATAACTCACATTGCTGCTGAGAAAAAGTTTGTTGGAAAACTGATAATGAATGGAGGAGTTTCATGAAACACAGTAGCTAACTAAGTACTCTCAAACATTTTTTAAACTGGGAGAAAAGTCCGCCTGGTAAACATTAATACTACTTATACAAAATAAACATCAGATGAGTCAGCCATTATATTTATAGACTAGTTTAAAAAAAATTGTGATTTAGCAAAATAGATCTCAGTTTCTTTTCTGAAGAAGCTTTAAGTACACTTCAAAAACTTTGATAAAGTGTTCCACTGTTATATAAATGTTACGTTATCAAATAGAAATGGACTGATTCTATTCATTGTGTAAGAAAACAGGATAAGTGATACTGAAATTCCATGCATTGCAATACAATAGCTATCAGAGTTCAGGGAAGGTGTTGAAAATCAGAAAAGTAACTTGAAGTGAATTTAAAGAACTACAAAAAAAAAAAAACCTTAAGCGCCCAACTTTAAGAAATCAAAACGTAAGTTTTAAGAGTGACTTAATATCCATGAGATCATAGGAATCTTATAATATAGAGTTTGATACAACATGCAAGTGCTTAACGGGATGAATGGTCAGAGCTAGACAACCTAGGCTACAAGTAAGCCGTAGTTATGGAACACTGAAACAACTTCAATAGCATGACAAATTCTCCATAATTGTAATTTTTTCTAATGTAAATGTAGTAGATTTCTAAGTCACAGGCTCTTCTTCAACCACAGGTACTGGACCTAAAATAAAGAACTAATCCAAAGCAGTTCTACAGCCTAGCCTACATTATGCAAATGGTCTCACTGCAGCAATCAATCTGCAAATTTCTTGGGTTATTCTATTTCGTAGCATTGTAACAGCATAATAATTTACCTTCAGCTTTCAGATTACAGTAAGAAATCTCAGATTTTTGTATGTGAAATAAAACTGTTTTAATACTGCTGCTTTGATCAATGTGATGAATCAGCTGCAGATTTCCTCTGCCAGCCTTCCTACAAACAGAGCGCAGAAAAAAAAAAAATTGCACCATGTTCTCCTCACAGCAAAAAGGAGCTGCCTACCACCACCTCAACACTGGCTTTGAAATGCTCTGCAGGGTTTGAGATCCATATGTAAAGGGAAAAGTAGAGTCAAAGAGTATTTGGGTGTATTTTTTGTGATGCATTTTTATTCTCCACAACTTGCACGAGTTTTACAGTTGAACATAGCTCTATGCTGTGAACAGGGGTACAGTGGAAAACAACAGAAGTTGTCAAGCCACAGCAGAATCACCAGGATTCAGTACAGACAATCCTTTGCTTTCGAGCATTTTAAGACAATTGCAGATCTGCTGCTTTGCCCAGCAAGAAGGTATTCACATCATGGCAACAGCATCTCTCTCCTGGACAGCATGCAGTGCAGCCATCTAACACAACTTTACTGGAGTAGTGGGTTTTTTGGTTTTTAGTGGATTACTACAATATGAACAATACTTGAATTCACGAAATGACTAATAAAGATGGAAAAAAAAATGTACAGGTCTAAACCAAAGAGGAAAATGAGCTTCCTTTACCTTAAGGAGACACTTAAATATGAACTGTAGCTACGTGTTTTAATAACAGTACCATAAACTGGCTTCAGCATTGCCATTCCATTAAAGAGCATAAGGCCTGGCATTCAGTTATTAAAATAATAATAATAATGGACAGAGGAATAAGAAGCCTTTCTTGGATACTCTTCTTGACACATCTTTCTAATAATGTCTTCTGAAGCTAAGAAATTTGCCCAGTCTGTCTCAGATCAGCAATACGAAATGCCTCCATTTCATTTGGATTTTTGTAAGAAATACTTTCTATCTTTAAAACAGTGTATGCATGCTGTGTACAAAATTCTACTGTTTTGATAAGGCTGTATGGAAAGCATTAAGAACATTTAACTGTCCAGCAAAGTATTTCCGTTTGTTTTAAATGGACCATCATCAAGTATTTTAATCAGTATTATTCATAATTAGCAGTTACAAGCAGTGGCTAATGAAAATTTTAGTACATTTCTTTATCTCTGAAAGCCTTAATCTAGTTTGCTACTGAAATTTTTATAAAGCCTGTAAACAAGTGTAAGTTGCTGCACAGAAAATGTTTGTAATTAACTATTTTTTGTGCACCAAAAGTTTATGGAATCATAAAAAGATGCAATTTGAAAGAAATTTCAGGAAAACCAACATCAGAAACTACATAGGAAATTAATATTAAGAATGGTCTCTGCTAGCAACATAAGTCAGTGTCCCTGTCTCTACTGTAGCCTAAATTAATAACAAAACCTTCTCTTTCCTAGATTCCATCCTGACCGTAGGTCATAATTAGGAAGGACACAGGAGAGGAGGACAGCAAGGAGAAAAAAGTAACCACCTCTCTACCAAAACACAGCACCCAACATTAGAAACCAAGCCTCTCCCCCACCCCCAATGACTCCTGCATTTGTACAAGATGAGCTGTAAGGGGCTTAGGTTGTCTATTTTTAACTCTAGGTCAGTCTTCAGTCCCCTTGCAACCATTCCCTTGCCACAAGCCAAGATAACCCAACGCTGAAACAGCTTTTTTTCCATCTTAACATTCTGATTTATACCTCAGAAAATAAGTCTAGCTCTCCTTCCCTCAGCACTGACTTTTGCTTTCTCTGTGGGCTCTTACCCCATTGAAAGCAGAGAGGAGGATTTACAGGCTCCTGCAAATGCAGTGCAGGAGCAGTCCCCTCTCACCAGCCCCTCTTCGTGCTGCTGATTTATGTCCTTGTTTCATTAACAGGCATTAGCAGGACCCAAGCTACAACAAATAAGAATTCTGCAGTGTTGCCAGAGGCGGCCACCAGCCTATCATGGCAGCACAAAACACAGTACTTTCTCAGTTATACACTGTGCCACAAACTGGTGTAACATACTTGGGGTTATAGTTGACTTCTATGTCGAATCCAAGCATGTGTTTCGCCCGATCCGTTCCCTCTTCTGCCTGCCTTTGTCTCTTAACTCAAGATAGCCCGTCTGTGTTTGAGCTTCACCTGAGTCCTTCCATTAAGAACTCAGCAGTTCTTCTTGGTCTTGTCATATACCAGTATCAGTACACACCAAAGATAAAGATATAGAGAAAAACTGGAAGGCATAGAAGTGCCCCCAAAGGCTTTCTGGGAGACAGGGAAGTAGAGATTGTAAGGTGAGCAAAATTACCTTTCTAAAAATTGTTACTTTGGCTGTTAATGCAAGTATCACCCACATCTCAGATACATTATAACCATGGTGAACGTCAATACTCTCTCTTTTTCAATAGTGTACTGATAACTGGAACAATATGAATAAATTTAATTAAGATGTGAGAATAAATATGGCACATTTTTATCCAGGAAGTCTAACATTTCACTGCCTAATTAGAACCATCAGCGTCTGAACAAACATGTTTCTCTGTGTGCCCTCCTATAGCCCTGAGATAGGAATTGTAAATACTATTTAATATCTTATAAATAAGTCATAAGAATGGTTATTTTTTATTACACACTTTCGTCAAGCATATAAGAACACCTAAGAGTCAGAGACTCAAATGCCTGCTCACAGTATGGTCACTGTCATTTCTTAAAAACTGCCTCTGAGCAGTATGTGAGTCAATTTTAATCTATCAGCTAGGGTCCTCTGTCAATTCTAGATGTTACCATGAATAGCCCTGGTCTTGAGGGGTCTCAACGCTAAATTCACACCCTTTGCATTCAGTGACCAAGTCTGAATTGAGCAACCATTAAAAACAGCCACTTCAGGGGAGGAAAAAAAACAAAAACCAACAACAACCCCCCCACACACACAATGGGTTGTTTTCCTAATTAAAAAACTACACCACCCTACTATAAACACTAAACCTTATATTTCTCTTTAAAGCAGATATTACTCTAGTTACAAGGATTTTCTCTTTTACTTCCACTTACATTCTACAGTTTGTCATTTCCCTGCATTTAAACTTAAAATATCTGACAGATATCTTCTTTCTTTTCTTTGAAGGCTTCTTAATCATTATAGATTCCACAAGTCCTCAGATGATACTCAAAAGCTATGAGTTATGTGAAAGTGTTTTTGGAAAAGACTTTATGTGGCAGCAAAAAATAAATAGGGCATTTCGGAACATGTGTGTGTTTGTGTGCATGCACACACACACACACACACAAATACATACACACATAAATGCCTTTACAGCCCATAAAGCCTAAGTCTGATCTCTCCTCCATCTATTTATCTTATAGAGAGAAACTTCACCTTAACATATTTGTAGAGAATGACTGCAATGATACTATGTAATTGCTGTAAAAGAATTCTGTGATTCTTTTCCACTTTCTAATCTTGGGTTTATGACCGGTGGGGGGGGGGGGGGGGGGGGAAGGTCACTAAGGCATAGACAAAGTTTTTTCAAGCTAATTAATACCTATTCAATCAAATCTGTCCTGTCATTTTGAGGTTAATCTGAGATGCCTTTTTTTTTTTTTTTTTTTAAAGTAGGAAAGCTTTTCCTTTAGCCCTTTCAAACCACATCACCAACAATACAAAGGCACGTGAAATTACCATATTCTTTCCAACACTGATTAAAAGGCAAATGCTAAAAAAAGGTCAGTATTATTGACATTACTTTTTCCTAGTATTTCTATAAAATGCTACTGCATTAAAGACTTGTTCTGAGCAGACACTGTACATTAAATGATTCAAACAAAGAAAAAAGGAGCTCTACTCATGAAACCACTGCAGCTTTACACCTTTTTGTATTTGTCCATGGTGCTGACCATTCTATTTTAAAAACAGCTTTAGCTGGGCAGAATTTTTTTTTTTTTTTTTTTTTTTTTTTTGGAAGTGAGTGGGCATAATATTACCACCATATAAAATCTGCATCCCTCCCACTCACAACACACACTCACCTAAAGAATGTGCAGCTGTGGTTTTGGAGCTGAAAAATCGTCCCAGTCCAAGGTCTCCAAGCTTTACAACCCCTGTAGCTGTAATGAACACATTAGCTGGTTTTATATCTGGGGAAAAAAGAAAAAAAAAGTCACAGTGAGATTGCAAGAAAAGTCACCATTTTATCAGTAATATACAGAAAGAGGTTTTTAATTATGGATAATACTAGCAAAATTTGACAGTGCTGTTCAGAAAGAGTGAAACTGGGGTTCAAAATTTCAAACTATTTTAATAGTATGAACATCACTCAAACAACCTGAATAGCAAAAATAAAAGGCCATGAAAAGTCATTAAAAAGAGAGAGAGAGAGAGAGGGAGAGAGAGAGAGAGAGAAATACATACACAGGGAGTTCATTTACTTTATAAAATACACTTAAGTGCTCACAGTATAACTAGAAAACCTCTCATTATTTTAAGTAACAGACCAAAAAAATATTTTTATGTACACTAAATCCTATTTTTCATCACTTCCAGTGGTATGATGTTATTTGAAATAGGTAACTGATTCTCTTCACTATCCGGCATTAAAAAAAAGGGGGGGGGAAGAGGTTTTACTCAGGAGAATGGCTATTTGAACTCATCAGTGGAATGGGGCTAATCAAGCAGAAACAAAGAAAAATAATGATGTATACCCCAGACAGTTATTTTTCACAAGTAATATTCAGTTTAAGTTTTAATTCAATCCTTTAGAGACAAAAGCAAAGATTTTTATTTTATGATTTTTAACAAGGTACCTGTTAGTCTTCAAAATAAACTGCCCTGATATTTATGAGGCAAGTGTCCTTAGCTCTTACTGAGCTCAAGAGCAACACACTGTGGCTCAGAACTTAAAAGAAGAGTCACATAAGTTTGAGGAGAGGAGATTACAGTTTGCATAAGACGTGGGTATGCTAAAAGGAATGGTTAAAAATCCTTTGAATGCCAGCATTTTCAGGTTACCAAAATAACACTTAAACGAAAAAAAAAAACTTACAAGCTCTAGGGAGGAAGACAGAAGCAATTTTTTTATCCTGCTATCTAACCTAGTTTTCAAGAGTTTGGATCACCCTTTGCCTAACTATCCAACACAGTTATCAGCGCAACTTAAAAAAAATAGCTTTAATTGTCATTGTTTTTGGTGTGTAACTGTACAATTGTTAGATTTGCCAGAAATTTTGAGAATAATATTTCAGTTTAATGAATTTATTTCAGTTTATTTTGGTTCAATTTAAACTAGTTTAAATGAAAACTAAGAAGATATTCGTATCTTATGGAAAGAATTCGTAATTTTATGTCTTTCTCTGTGTGATTTGCACTCACAGACATCTGTACAAATGTGTAAGCGAAAAAGGAGACTCACAAGGGGAAGACATCTGCAGGGGCAGGTGCATCTAAGTTTATCTGCTGAAGGGTGCAACACCTCTCGCTGTCAATGCCAGGGCTCAGCAGAGGAGGAGGGACTTTTGCTTTTAAGCAGCTATTTGCATCCCAGCAGAAGGAAGCTATAAACTTAAGACATGCAGTTTCACATGAACCCAGAGAGACAAGACAGTCCACATACAACTTGTAGCCAGGGGGATTTCCAAGGAAGGAAAAACACACACATACATAGGGGAAGCAGCTATATTACCATCTATTCTTTGACTCAGAGTTACAAGGTAAAATGAAGACAATGTATGGAGGAGACAGCAGTAAGAGCAGTAAGAAGGGTTAAAATGGGTAAGAGAGGTTTTTAGTACATGACAGGGACAGCTAGCAACTACACGGGTTGTTGGGACACAATATATGACACAGAGATGGGAAACAGCGTAGAGGAGCAGAGGAGAGGAAAGAATGCTCACGCCTGCACGTACTCCAGTAGCGAAGGGAGAAAGGTCCATACATCACTGGAAGGATGCATGGCAGGAGGGAAACACTTTTGTAAGGAAAAAAGGTTCAAAAGGTGAGGAGAATGGATAAAAAGCAGTGAAAGAATGCAGTAACAGTACACTGGGGGAGACACGGGGTAAAGATAGGAGAATAAAAACAAAGATGAAAAATAAGAGCCAGCAAAATGAATTTAATAAGTAAAGAGGCAGCAGCAGAGTTTCCATCACTTGTAAAACTATCACTTATTTTGAAAACTAGGTATCACAAGGCATTACAGCAAACCAATGCCTACCACAGCAAAGTAAATCTACAAGCACAAACTTCTGTCACACTTCCACATTACTTATAAGATGCTACAGAAACATACACTATGTTACCTATCTGTCAAAACTGGTTCCATTACGATTATTTGACACCATTTGCAATGAACCAGCTTAATTCTCATAGTAAAAGGTTTATCAAAGATGAACAATCTCTGACCCATGTATTACCTCTATGCATGACCCGACGAGAATGCATATGTTCCAACGCACTGCAAAGTTGAACAAAGTACTTCCAAACTGTTCTTTCAGGTATCAGCCTCTTCTGTTTCTTAAAATGCTTAAAGAAAAAAGGATGGGTGCTAAGTATTAAAATTTAAAACTTGCATAAGATGACTGGAAAAAAGAAACAGAAAACCCTTTAATTAAAAACTTAATACAAGAACCTCACAACCTAAGGAGAAAGGTGTAAGGAAAATTTCCTAACACAGAAAGCTTTTCCCTTAAGTATTAAAACATATATCATTAGCATATTTAAAATCAGTCAATACATATAGCCAAAACTGACATTAATGAAATAAAACTGCTATCCTAGAAAGGTTTTACACAGTATTTAACAGTCCTCAGAGCAGGATTAACATGGCCAGAACAGCCCAGCAGAGAATCAGTAGGCCACCGAACAAATGAAGGCCAGATAGAAAAGGCAGCTGCCACAGAGCGTCCTGAATGAAAAATTTCTATACACCAATATTAATTTCCATATCCTCATCTTCAAAACAGAACACAAATAGTAGTGGCACACATTCACATACAAAGATCATACAAGAAAAGTAGATTGGATTGGTCGTAAACTTCTTCAAATACATGAAACCAGAATAAAAGAATTGGCTATTTCTGAAAATTTCATACTGATCTATCTCCTACTATTCAAATATTTTCCATCCTGTTTAAACAATATAAACAGCTATTACTCATCACTGGCAACAGTTTGATGGCATGTTAAAGCTTATGTGAAACATAATTATGCTCTGCTACACATATTTCCTTCAAACACTATATTCAGGCATTTGAATAATACAGTTCTCCAAAAAAATACGTACTGAAAACCTGGAATTCAGCCAATTCTAAAATGTGCAAGTTTAATCATGACAGATTTTGCAGCTAAAGATAAGACGACTGAAAAATTGTTGCTCAAAAGTCTGTTGCTCTTCTTGAAAGGATTCTTATTTTAACAGATTTTAAAGTTAAACAGACAAAGAAAATGAACAACACTAATACTAGCAAAATGATTAGATGTAAAGCAATTTACTTAGAACTATTTTAATGGTGTATATATATGCACCCTAAGTTCATAAAACAAACATTTATCACTCTGGAAAACAAAAATATAGTTTCATATACTATCTTAAAATGTGCCACTGTGAAGTTGACAGAGACATGCAGAAGTATGAGAAAGATGTTTTTAAATTAGCTATAGTAAAATGCATCATTTACACAAAAGATCATAAAATTTCACCAAAATGTTTTCAGTTATAGGAATTATTTCAAAATGCATTTTTATTTTAATGAGGCAAAACATGTAAGTCACTTATTTAAATGTATTTTTTCCTCAGTCTTGGACTGAATCCAAACAAACCCCATGTATCTGCTCTCCCCATAGCTGGATTTACATATCAGAGGATTGTTTGATGTCAACAGGAAGATGGAGACCAGGTTTCTTTTCATTTTAAAACAAATACACAATACATGTAAGTATGTGTACATGAAAGTATAGTTCCTTGATTTAAAATGCATTCTGAAATTATCATAATTGTAACTACGTACTTTATTTAAACATTCAAAAGGTTTGGGGTTTTTTTTAATTCAAATTTAACTACAAGCAGTGATGAAACACTGTTCACAAAATGGCTAAAACAAAGATTTTCCATTACAAACTTTAAAAGTACAATGTGGGTTTTAAGTATAAACACTCTTTTAACATTTTATTCATTTGCCATCTATAACACCACAGCAGATCATCCACTACAAAATCTGCTTCTGTTCTTACAATGTAAGCATGCCATACAACAGTATTGAATATGTAGCCTCATTCCACTGAGGGCATTAAGAATCTTGTGTGATAGTAATAATGCTTTCAGGAAGAAAAGTTAACAATATTAATTTATTAACCCTACAGACTTGAGTATTTATCCATCTAAAGAGGAAGGTAAAGAGAGCTGTTAGATTTGCTGACAATGTTTAAACTTAACAAAGAAGCAGGCAACATTCTCACTGGTTTAAATTTAAAAATAATCCAATACTTCAAAATAAACTCAGTGAATATTGTTTTATATAGTTATTAATTTCACTGCCTCTTTTCAAGATACATATTCTCAATCTTTTCTTGGGCTGCTGTCCACCAACAAGCAAAACAGTGATGAAAGATTCATTCTGTAAAGAATTAGGTATCCAAACAAGTTGTACGTTTCTATGAAAAAGCCCAGTAAGCAGTTTGAGTTCTGGGAAAGGTCAAAAAAGAAAGGGAATCGCATTTTTGTTTAGAGTCCTACCTTCTATCTAGAAATATAAATTGAAGTAAAACATGATCAAGTTTTAACACGTTTTATGCCCAAGAGCATCTCTAAATTCATGCAGTACACTTTAACCGTACTCAAAGTAGGGATCCTTTTCTCTCTCCTTTATTTTAAAATACTCCACAATGAAAAACGCAGTTGTGAGTTTACCATTTTCTGGAGGAAATCCAAACCACAGAAGACACAGACGCCAAGAGAGTAAGCTTCAACCTCTATCGTAGCAGAGAGCAACACATCACTAAAAGTTTCGTGTTGAAACTAGTTCACTGGCTAGCAATCTACTTTAAGCAGTCTGAGATCCACGTACATGAGCTAACATCAAACAGCTTTCCTTCACTGTATCCAAGCTACCATCACCAGCCCAAGTTCAGCCTCAAAGGAATACATACTGAGATACAGCTTTCTGAAGTACTCTCATGTTCAACGTTTTACTCTTCTTCTGCTACTTCTTCCACATGTCTGAGGCTCAAAACATAGCCCTGATATCTCCAAAAACTAGCTCCTGATGTCTGCCTGTCCAGGCAGTGATGGGACACACACACACACGGACACACACACAGACACCACCACACCCATCCTACTTGAGGTAAAAGATCAGTTCCAGCAGCAGTGAAACAGCACAAAAAGGGAACTGCTTGTGTGTGTGCATTAAAACCCGCTCAGTTTATCGCATAAAGAGAGAATACCAGGCACACTCAAGCAGCCGAATGTCTCCCAGCAAGGATTATTTGTTTAAAGACCCACATCCCATGAAATTTCCATCTATATCTTTGAGAACGGAGTCATATAAAACTACTCTGAAGAGTTTTCAGAATGTCAGTACAGTTAAAACTGCAATTCATTCATTTAATATAAATCAAAATTTTTCTGGTCAGAAGTTCACCATTTGAATGCCTTAACAACCTTTAAAGGAGGCAGATTATACACCAGGCAGGACAGATTAACAGTTTGTTTTTTCCTCCCTTTTAAGAGAGTGACCGAGCGGTTTCATTATGGGAAAAGGGAACTCTTCTGGTTTTCCCTAATGAATGGCCAAAAGTATTCTGCCAATGTTTCTGTCCTAGTAAAGTTAAATCTAGCTGCCTTACACATAAACAGCATATGCCATTCAGTTTCTTGGAGATGGAAAGAATTTAAGTGAAAGACAGATGGACAAAAAAAGTTTAGTCTATACGAAAGCATGAAATTATATTATACTGAGTTTCTACAGATGATGCTTTAAAGGTCAGATTCTGAAAGCAAAAGTGACAGCAATTAGCAAATAGTCTTATCCAGGCTTAACAAGGGCAGTTTGGCGAATGATTTTAAAGGAAGTTTTCAGAGCACGTTTGGCTTTTAGAGGAAAGCTGGGGATTTCCTGCAGATGAGTGAAGAACAGTGAGCACGTGATTTCAGTACAAAGTGGAGACTTCTACTATGACTGCTTACATCTCAGTAGCTACTGCAGTTGTCTAGCCTTTTTTTGAAAAAATTTTAACATTCAATTTTGATGTTACTTTCTTGGAGAACTGTAAGGTGTGATTTAGGATGGTTCACACCTTACTACCTGAACAGGGGGGAAAAAAGAAAGAAATGAAAAACTTTGAGCAGTCAAGAAGCAGACTAGACTAACCTAGTATCTATAACTTGGATCATCAAATTAAACAATGGATTTTAATAAAGGAGAAGACATCTGGACAAGTCTACCTAGATTTCAGTAAAACATACTGTACAATGCTGTAAAGGAAATGAAATTACTGTCAAATTAATAAATAAATTGCAGTACCTCTAAGGAAAATAAGGTGCGGCACTGAAATGTGAACTGCTGGCTGAAGAAGATTATAGAGGGAGTTCCTGAAGCCTTGTGAACCTGGGATAACAGTCTTTCTCACCAGGTTAACACAGGAAGTCAATATCCTGCTTTAACCTTGCTCTTCTTTCAATAGAGTTCATCACTTTCTTCAGCAAAGAAAGTAAGAGGCTTATGTAAATATTCTGCAAAAAGATGATAAACTGATATCTGAGTCAGATATCTGAGATATCAGATATCTGAGATGATAAACTGTTTGTAGAGTCAGTGATTAAAAAAAAAAAAATTGTTCCTAAGATGACTGTCAAATGAGCCCACAAGAAGCACTTTCATCACCTGAATTTTTTTTTGCTGTGCATTTTCTAGGCTAGAGTTACCTTCTGAAAAAGACAATTCGGAAAAGTAAAATGAAGATGAGCGAGGATGATCATTCCCTCGCTTTAAAGAAATTCCACTAACATTTTTCCTTCTTACACATTTTGACGAGGATCCTGACAGCAACCGAAAGCATTGTGTCTCATGACTTCACTCTGGCCCACCAAAATATTAAGTTTTTTTGGTATTTTATTGAATAGATTTATGAGAGCACAGTGAATTAACAACCGGATGGTTGTGGCAAGAAAGCTGAACTTCAAGAGGAAAAGGATGCAGAATTATAAGGAAGCCCTGAGTAATGGGTAATGACGTTCTTAGCAACTTCTGTTTGCATCTTTTTTTTAAGGATTCTTTAATACAGACTCACAGAAAGGAACCTCGAGAGGAAGCCAAGATTGGGCAGCAGCAATAGGAAGTTATGGAAGTCTAGGCAAGAGTTTTAACTGCGTGAACACAAAGGCAGGGGAGCCCACAGGACTGGCAAGGGAGCGCAGGGTCACAAAGATAGATCAGTGGGGACTGATCCCACTATCTACACAAGATCAGACGCTCACGTACATAGAAACGGAGCTTCTGCACAAGCCTTACTTCCCGTTTTAAAAGCTTATGTAATTCTAGCAGGAAAGCAGTATCCCAGGAGTTTTGTCTGGCTCTGATCTTTCTTGAATTCAGCTGCCTACCTCTTTAGACTGCGGTAAGTTTTCTGCCCTTTTTCCTTGTTTTCTGTGTAGAACAAAACTGGAACTTTCTCCCACACCTTGACTCCTTCATCCTTGCAACAAGAGGATCACATGTCAAGAGTAGCAGCTGACTCTTAGTTGAAATAATAGAACAAATATTACAGGAAAAAAAAGATTTGGCATCTACTACCTGAACATACAGAAACTATTAAGTACTTTGCCAATAATAAACTGACTTACATATTATTATATAAATGTACAAAAATACAGGTAAATATATATTATTGTATTTACCTTCCCCCCCCATATATCCTTTACAGCCGACTGCATGTTCATTTCCTGAAGATACCATATATTTATTTTTTCCTCTCAGAATTCAGAAAAAAAAAAAATGCATTTGAAATCAATCTTCCTCTATAATGATATATAATAAGTAACTTTATCTATAGCAACAAAAGACCAAGAAGCAGTACAAAATACTAACAGGAAAAATAACTGTACTAAGAGAAGTACTTATTAGCAACTGAAAGCCAGATTAGTACAATGAAACTATGATCTTTTCTCTCAAAAGAGGAAAAAAGAAAAAGAATTAATGCAATTGAGATAGAAACTTCATCTTAAACACAATCTTCTTTCACACACAATCAAAATAAAGATAATCAACTTAAAAGAAATAGGAAACCTTGTAAGAACACTGAAGCCAAGATTTTTGTGGTATTTTCCATTTTTAGTACATATTCTTTTATATTAATAATCTGTTAATCAGACTAAGAATAAGACTCCTGATTAAACTCAGATCTCTGAAAAAGCTTTGACAAAAGGTCACTTAGAATATATATACACACACACATATATATCCAACTGCCTTTTCAAGTATTCATTTCATTTTTCTTTACTGCATAGTCCATTCATAGTAACTCAGTTCCACCCCACATTTTTTTCCCATGCAAAAGCAAGAACATACAGTATTTAGAGATAAAGATCCCCTAGTGAAATCAGATCTACTTGCAGAGCCAGTAAAAAGAAACTCCCAATACTGCATCATTTTCACTGTCTCTGCAGTTACCACTGAGCAGGGCTTCTTAAAACACACAGCCACATGTTTAAATTCAACACTACTTGTTTGCATGCATTTCTATGTAATAAATCCCCTTGGGTAAACTGCTAAACTGCTACAGCATGAAGAGATGAAATTTTTGTCTGAATCATTAGCTCTACCTCCCAATAAAAGCAACACATGACACAGTACAGAGGCCACCAACTTTTTTTTATAAACAAAAACTACAAACATTCAAACTCTCTTCATTCTCAGTGGTTTATTCACATAACACAAACAGGGAGAATCCAGCCAGCCCAGCCGACACAACAGCCGTAGGTGCCATGTCTCTGAACGGGACCGTCCGTAGGACAAAACGGCATTGAGGGTCTAATTATTCTAGCAGAAAAATCTGCTTGCCTATTCTTATTGTTAGAGCGGTAGACAAAGACAACAGCCGATCCACAGAAAAACCTGACAAGGCCGCCTGGCACTCACCCAACCCAGTTACCCACCTGGGTTTAGGGCTAAGCTGCAGGACTCGTCAGCTTTGCTCGCTCCCGCACGCACACGTAACCGGCACCCGGCACCCTGCTGCCGCTGCTCCCGTCCTGGCCGAGAGGAAGGGCGCCAGGCAGGCCCTGCCCTGCGCCCCGGCACCATACGAGTACTGGATGCAAAACCTCAACAGAACAAGCCTTCTTTTTTTTTTTTTTTTTTTTTTTTAATATTTTACAACTCCATCTGCACAGTGGCTCTGTTTCCACTGAGAATACCCCCCCCTTTTTATTTACTGCATACTTGGCATAAACATATGAAGCAGAATAAGGAGGCACTATTTTTCAATTACCAAGAAATATTTTAAGAAGGAGATTTTCACAAGTTTAAAGAAAAGGTTAATGGCAAAACTTAGCTGACTGGTTCAAAGCCCATGTTTCTCCTTTAGGAGAACACATTTAAAAAAAAAAGATAGCTTTATTCTATAATTAACACATATGTGTTACAGTCTCCTAATACATTACATCCTACTTCAAGCTATGGTCTATTGTTTTTTAAAGTATTTTCAAAAGTACAAAAAAAGCTAAAAGTAAAGGTGACATACAGTGTTAAAAAAGCATATGCTAAACAAAAACTTCACATGTCAGAAGTTTAGGCAGTAAATGCTTTTTCTATTAAATCCAGTGGTGGGGGGGGGCAGAGATAAATAGCAGGCATGCACAAGAGTGGAGCAGGAGCAAGTGAGCTGAAAACCAAAACACTCAAATCTCACTTTTTTTAATCTTTTGTTTACAGATCATGCTAAATTATTATCGTGAAAAGGAAAACACGTTAAAATACTGGCTACTAACATTTTACTATCATGGGCAAATACTTTTTCCAAAAATCACAATACCGAGCATTCAGATGTAAATGTATACATATAAATAAAATCTCAGAATTAAAGAATTAAAGCCACCTTAATTTGTCCCCCTTCAGAGTTTTTTTTTTTTAATTCCAGAAGACTCTTTCCTCATTCATTCGTGACACTCAATTAGTGAGCAATTATACCAAACCGAAAATAAAGTATTGAAAAAATCTCTATGCCTTATTTGCTGTGCACAATTCAAAACCTATTATTAGAAATATACTTCTTGGGGGGTGGGGGGTGGAGGAGGAAATCCTGGCATCCATCACTGGAATAACACATTAATAAAACAAACTTTGTGAAGTTTATCAGCACAAACAGCTTTAGAAATGAAGTGTATATAGTAATATGCCCATTTTACAGATGAGAATGGGGGGCAAAGAATTAAGATTAAAAATGTTGATTAATTTTGGCACCAATCTTAAGCATCCTCTTTTAGCATACTTAGCTTTGTGAAACAGCTCATCTTCAAAGCACAGTTTCCACTGAGATCAGATGAAGCCGTGAACATGCAATGCTTCTACAAATCAAACCCCAGAGTTTCACCTTGATTATCCAGAAACATGGAATAAGCAATTACAGTTCCCATCAGAAAAGTGGTTGAAGTGGTTTATAGAGTATCCCATAGGAACCGTACCAGAGAAGGTAACAAAGGACAGTCTTTGGAACAACATTTGAGTGCATTAACCATGAAGCCTTCTTTGCCTTCCTTAAATTCCCTGCCCTGAAAACTATACACCACCGCAGCAAAGAAGGCAGCACAGATTCAACAAATCAGTGTGTACTGCACAACCATGATTCCCACCCAGAGCTGCTGCATCCTTAACACTGAATGAAGCAAGGAAGAAATTATCCTGATCTTCAAGAAAGAAATGGTCCTGTAATTTGCTGTAGTACAAGATATTTAGTTTTGCAGCTTCTGTGTCCATTCTGTAGGTTACGGATGGATATATGCAATTCCTTACATTAAACAAAAACAAAACAAAAAAAAACACCTAACAAGAAATGTATCCTCTCTACTACACTGCTAAGCACAGCTTAGCAGAGTTGGCACTCTCACAGCCCCAGCTAGTGCTGGAGCTGACCAACTTGCACAACAGATCATCACCCTTTGGGGGCTAAAGGATGGGCGCTGCCAGTTGACAGCATGTACACTTGCTGACAGCAGAAGAGCAGCACTCCTGACCCCTGACCACCACTCCAAAGTCTGCGTGCCGCAGATAACCGGTTCCTCCGTGTGGTCCCCTTCCATTTGACTGATCCATAATGCCTACACAACTTGCCTCGTCTTTACCGCTCAGGCCTGTCGCTTGTTTCTGTCTTAGTCCTATTTTCTTCGTTTATACGATCACAGCCTATGCCCAGCCCGTCCAAGGCACCCCGTCCAAGCTTTCTCTCCGCTGGCAGAGAGTTTGTCTCCCTCTAGTGTCCTTGCCCAGCCTGCCCTATTCTCTGACAACCCACTAGCTCCTTCTCTAATCCCATTGCTCTCATCTCCAGTACTTCCATTTTCTGCTGATCCATCACTGCCAGGCTCTCATTCGCTTATGCTCCTCAGTCTCTACTGCCTTGCATAGTCACTTCACAGTCTAACTTCTTGCAAAACTGCTCATCCCTGCCAAACTAGTCTCAGTCAAGGTGGGCTTCCCCATTGCCAGTCAGATCCTCTCTCTTCCTTCAGTATTATTTGGCTGCTTGCCCCAAGCTACTCTTCTTTACCTAGTCTTTTCTTTTCTCCACATTTATCTCAGATTATTCTTTCTAACAGCACAGAGAAAGTAGTAAATACCCTTCCCCTTGTACTGAGAGACAGGAAAGCAACACTTCCTTCTCTCAGTTCCATTGCTTGGCCCATCCAAAGCATCTGGAAAAAGCAACTTCTGGTAAAACAGTTTCAGTCACCCATACTATAGGTTGAAGCATTCTTCGTCGCTCAGGTACTGCAGCGTTGTCAGCACTAAGAGATAAAAGGGGTTTATGCAGCTCTACGTGTATGGAAATTCATCACTTCGGCTGCTGTGCTCTAGCAGCTTCTGTCAAGCACACGTGAACTCTTACATCAGAAGAATTTATACATTTAGGTGAGTTTTCATGGCCATTGCTGTAACAAAAATCCTCTTTCCAAATTTTAAGTCCCTGTTTCAAGGCAAAAGGGGCTTAGAGCATTTCAGATACAATGGTTACTCAATTTAAAAAGAAAAAACACACACACACTTGGCAGAATAATGTATTTTTCCTTAGTTGTCTACTAAATCATACAATGTTTTCTGAAATATGTATCCTGAAGCAGGCAGCTGGCATTGAACATTTTAGTAAGAAATAGTTATATTTTGACAAACTGAAAACACAGCTTTTTACACAACTGAGGCTTTGGCTACCTTAACAGCAAACAGAATTACTGTCCTGCTACAGATAGGTGTGCGCAGCAGAATACAGCATTTGCAACACTGCCGTCAAACTACATTCTGGAAGCAACATTATTGTCCCATCAGTCTTCCAAATACGAATGCCATCAATAGCTTAAGTTGGAAACCAGTATTCTGTATGATAAAGAGAGCGCCAAACAATATAGTCAGTTAACAGCAGAGGAAACCTGATAGGGTTTTCCAAAACACCGGGTCATGCATCTGGGAAAGAGATGGATATCTGACCTCAGCGTTCTGACACCGCACCTCCTCCTTACACCAGCACTCCCCTAATCTGATGTTCCCCCAAATCCTCCAACTATCACAGCACAGAAAGAATTATTATAACTCTTGCAATTAACATATTTGTTGGTTCCTCCAAAAAAGTCAAACGATAGTTAGCGTGCTATCAATGTTTGTCAGATAACCCGTCTGAAAATCATCTCTATGTCTAACACACTCCCAGTGACAGCAATCCACTAGTAAACAACTTAAAAAAAAAAAAATCCACAAGCTTCCTTTCTCAGCACATACAACATACACATACAATACATAAACATACACATACAACAGCGCATACAACCAGCTTCATAGCAGTGAATACAGTTAACCATGGGCAACCACTGGCCTTTTGGCGATCCAGGACAACCAGCTTCCCAGCACAGAAAGCAATCTGCTTCTGTAGTAGTATGGGCTCCCTTGACCCTGGTGCTATGCTGCACAAACAGTGGAGAGCAAGAAGCACTGTTAAGTCTACAAAATATTGACAACTCGCAAACAAATTCCTGATCCACACCTGATCATCATACAAGTTCAAAAGGATGCACATAATCCCATTCAGTGCTACCAGTCTAGCCTCGCAAACACCACTGAACACTTGAGATAAGGGAGGCTGTAATAACTGTCCCATGCCCTGTACGTTCCTGCCCAACCCAATGCCATTACAACATCTCTGTCCATCCCAGAGGCTGTCGTCTCACTGTACAGCTGTTCCACGTGCTAAAACACTTGGATTGCAATCATGCAGATTTTACAGTGGTTTTGTAGTTGCTTCACACAGGCAGAAACAGCATTTGGGGCTGACAAAGCTGCCAACAATTGCACACTAAAATTCCTTCCACTCCTTAAGAAAGTGCAAGCTGTCCTGTAAAACAGAGCAAGCAAACCAGCCAGCCAGCTCTGCTCCAAGCAGTACGAGAAAGCCTGAGGTACACCCTGAGTACCGCAAACAGCTTCCAACACACATCACTGCTTGCTTATTTATATTGGCATGGGAAAGGAAGGGGGTCTGCACCCCAGGCCATATGGAGAGGAGAACTTACCTGACTCAGTTTCACAAGTTGATGCTCAAAATATCCATCACAGGTGAAATGTCAGAATGATGAACAACGGGATTTTGAACCAGACTAAAAAGAGTTGCTATTGCAACTAGCAATTCAGACATGCATCAGTTGTTTGGAAGGAGGTAACTGTATTTTAATTATCCAATAGATAGTTATGGTAAAGGACAAAGAATGCACTGTTCCCAACTACAGAAATCACAGGACTCAATATGAACTTCATAATGATTTGAAGTATTAAAATATTTGCCTTACTTTATCTAGTTATAGTGTAAGTAATTTTAATTTGAATTTGGAAAAAACACACATAAAAGTATTCTCTGAAGAGTGGGTAAAGTGCCTAGGTGACATTTTGTGGAATTCAAATTATTTTATATCTATCTTGAGAGAGGCACTAACATATTTTCCTACTTTGTAGATGAAAGCTTTCATGCTTGTTTCCAAAACATGATCTAACTTAAGATCTTATGTGATATATTCAGTTTAAAGTTTATATTTTTTTGGTGTGCTAAGATAATTTGCCAGAAAAACTAAAAATATCTACAGAAATGAACAGATCTAGGAGTTTATTGCATTTGTATTTTAAAAACATTTTAGTATCTTGATAAGATTCCTTCTTACAAGGTTTCCTAATAACTTTTTTAATTTAGTATCTTAACTGCTTTGCAAAATAGTTCAAATTGTATTGTTTCAACATATTCAGCACAGACTAACTTTTCTTTTTACTGAATCATCCTAATATATTTTCTTGATTAATGCAGTTAGAAAGTTTTTCATTATTTACGGCATTTTCTTTACCCAATATATCACATGTTGCTCTACAGAAAAAGAAAATCCCCAAAGTAGTTAATCCTGCTACAGAACAATTCCACCCCTCCGTCCCCTTCCCCCCCCCCCCACTGTCCACAGTGCAGGAGAACCATGACTATTAAGAAAGGGGACCTATATTCCATAATTTTGCTTTTAGAATCAAGTCTAAAACTGGCTTTACAACATATTTTTATATCGCAATAGGAGGTGGTGTTACAACATAGTACCAACAGCTCTCATGACCTACCCTTAACCTTGGTTACGTGTTATGCTAAGATGCCCACGCTCCACAGCGGAGACACCTACATACGATGGACAGCGACCGTGGGAAACGAGCACAACAGTGCGCAAGTGTGCTGCGGCTGCGGGTAGCAGTCAAAAGGGACAAACCGGGCCACAGTGACAGCCTGCAGGGAGCCCAGCAGGCTCTGGAGAAGGCCCTGCAAAATCTCTTCCTGACTGGGAACTATCTCGGGTGCCAAATCTGTGTTGCCCCCGTAACTGAACCAGGCTCAGCCCAAACCAAAGACACAGGCAGACGAATCTTCCCAACAAGTCCTACAGCGAAGACGACTCATTGCGGGCTTGCAGCCTTGCAAAGGAGGCACACTGCCATGCCTCAGCTTTGCTGCTATTTGTACGCATTACAGCACGACTGCTGCATGCCCAGTGCAGGCAGTTAGTTAATACTGCTGCATCTTGAACAATATGGGTACCCACACTAGCTAGAAAGCTTGCTGCTACCGTACCGCCCCAATGCCATCGGGAACACTCGGAGGTGAATTACTGTATAATACAAGGAAACGTTATGAAAAAAAAATATGAATTAAACCTGGACTTCCATTCAACTAAGCTGAAAGGTTTTGTTTTCTTTTAATTTTTTTTTAATTTTATGAAATCTCTGAAATATACAAAATATATTCAGTACTTAATTTGTTATAGCATGCAGAACTTTTATATGACTTTATATTCCATTTACTTCTGCAGTGGACACAATGTCTGGAAAATATTTTGTCCTACAGGAACCTTAGGTTCTCTTTCATCATGAACTGGGAAATAATTAATACTTAGTTTATGAATTACTTAGCTGTATTCATCAGGATGCTCTGAAGCAACTAATTATTTACACACAAAATCTTTGATGTAATACTATTCAGCAGCCTAAATCACAGATACAGAAAAAATAAAGAATTTTTCCTTCTTTCACCATCCCTGTATAGGGGTTACACAGTACTGAGGTATAACATTCATGACATTTTAGGTTTAGTGCAAAATCAACTGTAAAATCAAATACAAATTTCCCACAGACTGATCACATTTGCCTCTCAGTGTTACTAATAGGAAGTATTCAAAATTTCTGTCAGGCCAGTAAAAATTTTAAGGTTAAGAAAATCCTCAGATTTGGATGCTCCTACTTTTGAGAATGAAGGCTGTAAAGAAACATCTCCCTGTGATGGAGGAAGTTTAAAAAAAATGTTTAAGGTAAAGCGAGATTCTTATTCAATCAACTGAACTAAATGCATGCATATGTTATGTACATATAGCAAGACTCATGATTTCATTACGCACAGCTTTTTTTTTTTTTTTTAAACATACAGCAATTTTGATGAATGCTTATTAGTATCCACTATCAGTCTTCAATCTAAATGCAAGTGATTTTCCTCAGCTGTCCTCTCAATGGTGACAAGTAAAGTATTAATCAGAAGCTGAAAAGTCAGAACTTGGTTCATTAAGGGAAGAACTAACAAGTTCATTAAGGTATACTGTGAGGTACAGCAGCTTTGCTAGCATTCTCCAATGTGTCAATAGTGCACATCAGAAATACCACCTAATGCACATAAGAAACACCACAGTAAACTGGTTAGGTTTAGAAAAACTGTCCTACAGTAGTTTTTGTTTGACATTAACAGTGGTTTTAGTGTCATTCAATCTGTGGCCATTTAAAAATTTCAGAAACATGCTTGATCCTATAAATCACACAGCAGCCTGATACCCAAATGCTCTTCTCGGTTTGCCTCTACACTTTCCAACAAACTTACAGTAGCATTCTATCAAAAATATTGGAAACCAAAGCATGATTTTTTTCCTCCCTAGTGCAATACAGCAATTTACCCCAGTAATGTGACAGGCAGACATTTTGCCAGGAAGTTTTCATACCATTATGTATCATTTATTTTCCAGACAATTTTAAAAATATTTCTTTCAAAAGACACTCTATAACTGATGTCCCCCACACACTTGAAACTCATACCAGCCAAATAGTCTATCAAATCATTTCCTCCACAAACAGCATGAAGACTGAGTGCACTGTGACACCTCATACATATTTAATAATAGCCTGATAGGCTGTCATTAACATCAAACAGCAATCTAAGTTTGCTACATTAAACATGATCCCTGTGTTAAGAGGACAATCACAAACTGCCTCCAAGATCGAGCCTGTAAGAAATGCCCACCGACTTGGACAAGGTGTAATGAGGCCAACTGCACTGAAGGAGCCATTATTCACGCACCGGATTAAAACAAAAACAAAAAACAAAACAGAGAAAAAGCTTCAATGGGTCATAAACCCAGATATGCCATAAGGCAATCTGTCACAGAGCACTCATATTAATAACTGTTGTGTCAAAACTGAACATTCAAAAGAAAAGACAAACCTTCCTTTATGTTTTATGAAATGTAAGCCCACAGAATTAATAATTCATGAGCTGAAGAAAAATATCAAATTTGGATATAAATATTAACAGCACACTGTCAATCTGTTTAGAGGCAAATTTCGACTGTCCTACCTTACAATTATCAATTTAGAAGGGAATATTCTTCAAAAGCTAAGGAAGAAAAGAAAAACACCCACACACCACACAGTATAAAAGTCATTAATTAAGAAATTAACATGCTCTATTCACATAGGTCCTAAATGAACCAGCAAAATGCTGTTCTGCGTTTGCCGAGAGACTGTTAGCTGGCTAGCGTTCTTTCTTCCCAGAGTTACACTGCGCTGACAACAATAACACTGGTGCGTACACAAGAAAGTACACCAAAGGGACATGCTACAGCCAAGACTCAGCAGAAAAAGGGTAGGAGTACACAGTAAGTGGTTGTCAGATGAAAAAGTGAAAGGTAAAATGCCGGTTAAAAGTTAAGCAAACTCCAGAATATGAAGTTTATACAGCAGCTCTTGGACAAATTTCTCTGATTAGTTAAAGAACAAGTATTTGAAGAGTATAAAAGAAAGCACTATAATAATGCACAACCACTTATCAACAAGTTTACTAAACATGATTTCAATGAAATCACAAAATATATTTTCAGAAGATTTAATTTGATAGTCTAAAGACATAGTAGTGTTTGATTAAATCTAGAAAATGATGCAGTTATTTCCATTTTAATCATTTTGTTTGCTAAAGCAGTTAACAGTTGGAACCCAAGATTATAGAAGAAATACTTTTTCTGCCTTATGACTCCAGCCTTCTCTGCTTTCAGTGCTAATAGAGGAAACAGAATATTTTAAACACAAAACGCAGTTGTGCCAAGGTCAGGAAAGCAGTCAAAAATGAATTGTTTTAAACTGTGGTAACAGTGCTTTTCTTTACAGCTTCTTCTTCTTCTTCTCCCAACGCTAATACAATTGAAGTCTAGTTATATTTCCATCTGCACTTACACTCTGGGCAATACCATTAAAAACATATTTACATATGCATCAACATTGGGCATACAAAAAAAACTTGGGTGTAAACACTCCACTGTCCTTCAGAAGTTCTGCCCCTTTAATTTCATTCAATCTAGTTATAAGCAAGAAGACTGAAAAGCCAACCAAACAAGTTATTAAAAGCTTTTAATATTAAAAATAGTAATTCCTACCTTTATCATTCTAGAGAGATCTCCAGCATCAGCCAATTCCAACACTATGTTCAGTTCATTGTCTTCAATGAATGAGGCATAATATTTAATTACATTTGGATGATTCAGTTGCTAAGAAGGCAGAATAATAAAGCATGTTTCAGTGTAGAGCACGTCTTTATCTTTTATGACTGACAAATGAAACATCCTTGCTTAGACCAAAAAAAGAACACCCTAAAAATCTATCACAGCAGAAAAGTATGTGCTTATGAGAAGCATTTACAGATAAGCATGTCAAGACTGCAAGAACATGATGGCATTTTAGGATCAACATGACGATTGGAAGTTACAGTTTTAAAGGAATTTTGCTTCAATGAATCTGCGTGATAGCATGGTTAGCTTCTGTCATCATACAACACTATTTTTGTTACCTGAAATAGTAAAGTCAGATTTTTTTAAAAATCAGTATTTTACTTTACACAGTACGTTTAGTTAATCTACAATACTGTATTTTTAGCAAAAAAACTTCTACCTGAGAAGTTACCCATTTTCCAATACTTTCTGATGTTAATTTTTAAAGGAATTAAGAATTACAAAATACCTTAAGTGAAGTTTACAAAAACTCTACATAGACAATACTGGACACTTCTTCAAATATGTTTATGAGGGAAAAAAAATACATTTTGATGAAGGCTGCACATTTTCTGAGCAACTCTTTTTACCTTAAGAAGATCTATTTCTTTGATGCAATCAGCGCGGGCTTTGGCATCCATTAAATCAAATATCTATACACAAGAGAGAAGACAGTTTTATTAAGTGATAAAATAATAGCAAACTGAGTAATCACCATTATTATTTCATAGCATCGCACTTCCTGGCAAAGCATAATGTTGCAATAAAAAAAAATACTCCTAATGCTAAAGTATTAACTCACTGCATCAACTCTTTTAGCCCCTTCACAGGCAACAAGTACAAGCTTTCCAAGGACTTCATTGCCATCTCCGTGTATCTGTTCATATACGCAACAATACTTTAGCATCTTTCCTTCACATTAGCTCCAATCCAAATACTAGAGCTTCTTCTCCTCTTCCTGCCGTGCCATTATCACAAACTGATTAGTTTTAATACTGAGCATACCCTTCTTTCTTACTATCTTGCTGTTGTCTTCCTTTTCTATTTTAATAACTATATTTTTGCTCTCTCTCAGAATGAAAACTTCATTATCATCTCCAATTCTCTCTCTCTTTTCCATTTCTTTCTCTTTAGTAAGCTAAGAGGTAATTTAGGTTCTGCAATCTGTTTACTCAAGCCCATATTTCTAACCTGTCACCCGTCACCTTGACTCTTACAGTGTTTTATGCTTAGGCATCTCTGCTCTTTTTTTTTTCCACCTCCCATCTGCTCAAAATAACACTGCAATATATCTCATCTTTGCCTCCTCCAAAAAGTTAACCCCAGTAATCTTTTTTCCCAGTTAAGAGTCCTTATCCTCCCCTCAAAAACTTCAAGCAAATCAGGAAGTCCACATATGACCTGTCAAACCCCAGCAGAGGGGGGCACTGGACACGACGCTCTTCACAGCCCAAGTGTCACTCCTTAAGCCACCTGAAGCAGGAGGCTAGTTTTTGCTCACAGCGCAGAGCCCTCGCCGAGGGTGCGCTGCTGCCTAGCCCCTACTTCAGTTCAGAAATCCAATCTTCTGGCTTTGAGTCTGGCATAAGAGAAACCACACTGGAGAAGACAGAAGAATCACTTCATGAAAAAGACAACTGTAAGTTAAATATTGAAAAGCCAAACTTGTAGAGAGGAAGAAGACAACAAAGAAAGAGGAGGAAGTAAAGAAAGAATAAAACAGAACTACTCTGCAAGAAATAAAGGAAATCAACCATCTCACAACTACGTGTAGAGTAAAGCCAGGATGATGGGAAATAAGCAGACTAAACTAGAAGTAACTATTCAAGGTGGAGACAGGGAGACATAACAGAAACACAGCAGCTTAAGTCACAAGAAAGCAATACTAACATTGAGAAAGAAAGCAATCTCAGATGTAACAGAAGAAAAGAGTACTATACGCAAAATTTTAGGTATAAGTATAAAAAGTAAGCAATACTGATGGAAAAGACAGAAAAGAAAGTTTAGGAATTAAAGTTGGGAACACACATAGTGAAAGAGAAGAAACAGCCTGCATCTGTTACAAACCTCAAATCACAATTTAAAAAAAAAAAAAAAAAAAAAAAGCACTGTTCTTTAATCATTTTGACAACAGACTGAGGTCCTAGTACTTGGTACTGTCATGAAGGACTAACGGTTTTTGTAGGAAACTTCTAAATATTAGAGCCAGCACATAAAATGAGAAAGTACTGGAAGGCAGGAGACCATCACTGTCCCTCCTGGGAGCTAAGAGACCAGCCAGCAGAAAGTTTTGCTCCCCCTCTCCCCAAAAGAATCAGTGACAGTGTGCGGTGGGAAGCAGGGAAAAGGGACAGCTAAAGGGCCATGCCTTGAAGGAGATCTAAAGTCATGAGCATCACCAAGTTTATCACAGCCAAAGTCAGTCACAATTTCATTTAGGTTTCTGAATGTACCCTAATTAGGGGACAGGAATAATGGTAGGACAATCACTAGTCATTCCAAAAAAAATGGACAGACAGAAAACAAACCCCATAATAACACATAAAATACTGTCCTTACAATAAACTCTCACAGTAGATCTTTGAAACAACTTACTAGGGGGATCACCAGCCAGGCACGAAGTAACAGAGTCAGCCTGGCATTCACATTTCCCTCCTCCTCGCTACCTGTCTCATATTGTATGCAATGTTAACTAACTCATTCACATTTTTGCTAAGTTTCCATATAATGATTAGATGAGAACATTCCTTATAAATTATACAGAGATTCACAAGCAGACATACCAAACCCCAAACAACCGAGAACCTGAATCAAAGCTGCAAACAGATTTTTTAGACTGAAAATTGTACTTGACTGGAATTATCTGCTCATAAGATTTTGAGAAGTTATCCAAGGCACAATTTCAAGATTTAAAACAAGAGCAAGGGGTTGTGTGATAAAAACAGAGTAGTTTACACCTGTTAAGGACTGTGTAAACTCCATTTCAATTCCTAAATCTCTTACCTGGTATTTCTGCTACTTTTCCCTCACTCTCTTAAAGTACGCACAGGCAAGTTTCATAAACCCTTCTAATGACATCGCAGGACACTAAGTAACTACAACTTTGAATTCTCTGCTGAGGTTACACTGGAAATACATCCTTATCTTTTTGTTCTTGAACACAGGACAATTTGACCCAAGCCAGACCCTTGCAGTTGGTTAAGCAATTTTACATATTTAACAACATACTAAACCCTATAACCAGCCTTGGCAGATGTTTGCCTTTGCAACAGTGTGTCAGAGACACAATGAATACTCCAAAATTCTCAAAGCCAAGGCTAATCAGCATCCAAAAAGGGGAAAATACAATGCTATTATTGTGTATTTAGCCTAGTTCTCCTTTTTCTCTCAGAGATGGGTAATTTTAAAAGAATAGAGCAACACAGGCACTCAAAGTCTGTGCAGACTATCACCACATTCGTGAAATATTAAGAAGCCTGCTTTATTTGTACAATTAAGTCACATGGTTTTAAGAAGCCCCTTTAATCACAGTCACAAAAATGGATGAACCGCCTATTCTGAGCCCCAGATGGATGCGGACGGCTGGCATATAGGGCTCGCTCAAAGAAAGGGAAACTCAAACTCCATCCCAGGTGAACTATTATGCCCTACATCTGCGTGCACACTTTAGACATGAAAACAGGGACAACTATCCCTGTAATTGCCAGGAGTTACAGCCTATTATGTTTAAATTACTTTACCTTATTGGGAGGAGGGAGGGGAAGAGGCATACTAACTGCATCTGTATTAGGAGTATTTGCCAACACACCTGAACAAGGAAATTTGGTAGCAAATTTTTCATAAGCTATGCCTCTGATTAAGGACATAAATTGATACCTCTATTTTTGTTGTTTTGTTATTCCTCTGAGAAAGCCCTACATTTGGGACTGTAAAAGATCCAGGATCAAGGGACCCCAGGAAAGAAAAAGAAAAAACTTTGTTTGAGTCTGAGTACTGGTATTCTCGGTACTTCTAATTTGTTATTAAACAGTCTAAGAGTCTCCACTAGGCTAAGACTACAGCTGCTCTCAGGAAAGGTCAGACTTAAGTTTTATAAACGTGACCCTCTAGATTTTTGCTATTCTTCATACAGGAGAGTCGCAAACCTGTCACAGCTTCAGCTAAAGTGAATATTTCAAAAACTATTTGAATAAAATAATGCAACACAGAAAAACTGAGTCTTTTTTGATGCTTACAAACACTAAGCAAGATACTCTGAAGATTCAAGATATACAATTTTTCAGGTTCTCAGTTGGATTTTAACCAAAACCTGACCTGGAAAGAACGCAAATATCTCCCAGAAATCCAGAATTTCAATTTCACAGACATAAACCTCCTTCAACCACAAGATTGCAGGGGGAGTGGGGGAAACTTCAGCCTCTGAAGAATATCTAACCTCTTCACATTCAAACTGCTTGCAGGTTCTCTTTCTCAATAGATTTTCTTTCCATTGTGCAGAACTGCTCCATTTCAGATCAGAGGCACCTACTGTATATTCTGCCACATCAGCTCTCAAGGAGACTAGGATAAACAGAACAAGCAAACAAACAAATGAAAAAAATCACACTTCATCACCAGATGACTCAGCACTGAAGAACATCTTACACTGAAAAATGGAAGCCACAATAAAAGATTTTAGAAGTTTAAGAACATCCTTTCAAGTGTATATCAAAATTACATATAGCACCTGGTAACTATTAGAATGATGGTTTTACAGGAATTCCAGGAAACCAGATTATCACGCAGGAGACATTGTCCTTTGTTTGTGGTTTACTGTAGACTGGCCATTAACATAATGATATCAAGTTATGTCAGTATTTCCACTCTAACTTTAACAGCTTAGTAGCTTTGCAAAAAAGACTTATCTCATCTTCAGGTGACATTACTCAGCAAACCAACCTGAAAGGTCAGCTCATACTCCATCCCTCCCCAGCGTGCACAACACACAAGTACCTGACACGTGCACTGGGCAGCCCTGTGCGCTCAGCCAGCACGGTCACCATTGCTCTCGGTGGCCGCAGGTCTCATCCTGGCACAGCAATGCAATGCCTAAGGACTCGTCGGGTTTTGTCTCGACTTGTCCTAGCCCAAACTTATTTTTCAGCCTGGTTTAGCTGTTGCAGCACATGCCTAGCGACTGGATGACTCACCTTTACCAACACCGTTACAGTCAGGTGTCTAATGCCTCACCTGTTTTTAGCTTCAGCTCAGCTTTGTGCAATTATATGGTCTTACCTTAAGGAAACTATACCAGATATGGTAAAAGTCTAACAAAACCTAAGTGATCCACATCAGTAAACTTTTGGACCAGTAAGAAGCATTAGCAATTGACTGCTTGAAAGCCCATAGTATAATCCCAAGTAGATGCACAGCCAAGGAGGAAGCAGCTCCCACCATCAACACCTTCCTCCAGTGAAGGGCTCAGGACACTGATGATTTACATAACACCACACTGGAAGGGTGAGCATGAATGGGGTAGATAGGAGGAAATTTGTGTTTATCAGCTACTGGGAACTAGCAGTAACTGGACTACAAGCGTCAGCATCACTGTAATTGGCTAATAATAATAACTGCTGCATTTTGATTAGACTGTTAGGACATTAATTAGACTAACAATAAGTTCTAATTTTTGGCTCCACTTATAAGGTCAGGATCACAGGGTAAATCAGGCTGGGCGTGTGCTTCTCTAGCCCACACAAATTGCACAGTGTAATACTACAGCTTTTAATAAAAATTTTAATTATTTTCCCTAATTTCTATTTTTGAGGGCTATGATAAGATTAACATTTCTACAGAGTAATTACGTTTGCTGTAGAAAACCTAATAATAAGCAGAAGTGATACTAAATTTTTTTGTGCATCAGTTTTCACAGAGCATAATCAAAAATGTCATTGTAAGCACCATACCCTACTTGGCATGTACTGTGAAATTCCTAAACCAGTTATCCAAATACAGCTACAGAGACTTAAGAGGACCTTTTAAAGTCCTTCCAAAATTCTGATTTTTTTGCCAGGACTTAAAATAAACCAATAAATACATCAAACATGTTTTCTGTTTCTAGAGAGAGATGCAGAAACAGTAAACTAGGTTAAACAAAGTGTCCGTTTAGCTTAGTATTCCATCTCCCACTGTAATCAATAGCAAATATCAAAGGAAGATTAGAAGGATAAGCAAACATTGGTACTTCTTCAAAAATACTCTTACAGTGTGCTATGCAACTCAGGGATTTCTGGTAACTTTGCACTGAATCATTTCTCTAGTACCTGTATGTCAGAATGGATTACAACTGTATTCTTTCAGCATTTTAGAAATATCCATTGTAAGAACTATCAAGAAATATCAATATTTAGAATAGTTTGTAAGCTTTTGTAAGATACAGAACACAAACCGTTTCCTATGCAGATGTGTTACCCAAACAAAAAGATTGCAAAACATGAAATCAACATCCTGAATATGTTTCTTACATAGAGGCACGCTAGCAGCTAGAGTTCCTAGAGAGCCGTGCGCACACAATAGCAGAAAGTTTTAAAACCATTTGACCGCCAGATGGAATACATCGAGCCATAGCTTCCAAGCACAGAACATATTTGATCAATTACCAACTACCAATTTAACTTAACTTCTGAAGTCAAATGAATGCAGCAGTGTTAACTTCGAACGTTAACCTCAAACTACCACTTTCAGAACACGCCAAGTTGGGAGCTGACTTGGTTCCTCATGCTCTAAAGTCCAGTGCTTTTCCAAGATTTCCTCTTTGATATTAGAGGGATAAAGGACTTTTTAATCTCACCATTTAAATGGCAATTCAACCCATAAAACAAAAGTATTTGTTTAAAATTCTGTATAAAATGAAAATACCTTAACAAAACTTATTTCATCAGCAAAACATGAACATGACTGTTGCAAGATAAATCTGCATACAAATAAGCAAAATAAAGACCAATAGAACATAAATATTAAGAGTTATGATACCTTAATGCTAATTTTTGCTATTCAGTATTTTGCCACTACAGCACTGCTATATTGAGACAACGGTGTTTCATAAAGTGTGAAATTACAAGTGCTTTCCTACGATTAATTATCTCCAAATCAAGCCCCAAGCAACAATCCACTGACAATGCACAATGAATAATGAATATAAAGTGCTAGATAAAAGGATTCATTGTTTGATCCTCTAACATAGGGTCTCCACTTCTGGAATGAAAGGCAAGGAAATACAGAACAATGCAAAGCAGAATTAAAATGAATCTGGAGTTTTGTGAAAATATGCACTTCCACATAATATTGTGAGTAGCAAAGGTTTACTTAAAAAAAAAAACCACACAGCTTAAAGTGAACTCCTATACCCTTACAGTCACTGACTTTAGATATTTACAACTCCCATGTTATATTCTAAAAAATAAACCATTTTAACCCATATGCTTTTAAGTTAACACCAATCTCACAGTTCACACTGGCAGGAATTTATTTGGTGATGTGACAACTTAGGGACTTGCCTTCATTATGATGCTTCAGCTGATCATTAAATGATTAGCTGATTTGCCATAGCTGTGATCATTTAAGGACAAAGGCTTAGTCCAACAAAAGGCTTTACTGCTAATAGCCCTTACAAGGGTTTTCAGACTCGGAAGTCTTTCTTTAGGTCTGAAATAGGTGGAGCATCTCACAAAGCCAAAAAACAAGAGAACTGTTGCTCAAAATCTAACATCTTTGAAAGAAAAGGTGGGCTGTACCCACGGATGTTAAACAGGCAGTTAAAAAGTGGGGCTAAAGAAAGGTGGGGAGGTGATTAAGTGTTTCATAACCTAACTCATCGGGAATGACAAGTAGATGGTACTCTGCGGGACAAAGACTGGGGAAGGAGGTATGATCTTCCTATGTGCCATAAAACCAATCTCTGAAGCCACTGTTTTGGTTACATGCAGTTTTCTGAATTTTAATACCTAGTCTTGGTTTTGAAAGGCATTTTGTAGATCTCTGGCAAGAATCAGGACTGAGAGATCAGAGAGAGAGAGAGAGAGAGAGAGAGAGAGAGAGAGAGAGAGAGAGAAAGTAACTGTTTACCAGAGTTATTCACTCACTGATAGCTGAGTGTTTTTGTCCCTTAAAGATGGTCTGAGAAAGTTCATTTTGGTATCTAGTGGTTGCTTACATTCCCCTTCTAAGTTACCATTAGGTTTCATTGCACAGAAGGACATATGATAGTGCTCAAGGCTCTGCTGCAAGGATTATTTACAGTGGCAGCAGTAGAGATGTGCTGTTTCTTGCCTAGGTCTAGTCAGCGGAATCTGGACCACAAACTTAACACATGTTAAGAAAATTATCTAACTTCCAGTTTAGGCTTCTACATTCATAGTTTATCTGTGGCCAATTTTTCTGACATCTCTTTGACTAAGGGTAGCTTAAACATTAATGAAAGTGGTAGTTTTTGATTCTGGTTTTATTTAGGTAATATTTCAACAGCATCTCAAAAATATGTTTCCATGGGAAAGAGTATATAATATGTAGTGAGAATATAATATTAGTATTACTTCACTAGTTGCAAGAAGGCAAATCATACACAGGGGGATGAAGCACATAGGGTACAACTGGAAGAAAAGACCAAACATACTATTTTGTGTATTCTGCTGGTTACAGTTCTAGTAAGAAACTGCAAATTATAATAGTCTTCACCCTGCTACATATCTGACAGGAAACCTAATGAAGAATACTACTTCATGTCATCTGGAATCAGCAGCAACTACAAACTCAGAAAGAGCGGTTTCTGTCACCATCTGCTTGTCCTTCCTCCCACAGCATCTTATTGCCACTTGCTTCTGCTCAAGTTCCACAAATACACATTCTGTACACTTTAATATAACATTTATCAATATTGTACATACTTCAGCCAAATAAAATTTTAATAGCAAAAAAATAAACACTCTCATTGGAAAGCTTCACAAGCAATCAAAACTGGCAATCCTTGTGGAACAAAGAACGGCTTGATGTCTTGTAACTGCTTAAGAGAGCGTAACTGAAGAACGATGGCAAGTCACACCAGACCTCGAAGGCAAAAACAAACAGTGGGGTTTGGTAGGGAGCCACTGACAGAATGCACAGAAAGAGACTGGAGATAGATCCAAGCCAGCCAGAAAAACAAATCGGAGGGAAAATGAGACTTGCAAGATCAGAGAGGAAGGCAGACAGTAGTTGAGATGAAAATGGGCAGAAGATGGAAAAGCAGAGAGAAGTCCAGAACTCATTTACATTACTTAACACAAAGTACAGGATTTAGAGATGCTGGCTCAGTGTGGAGATGTGGAAAACAGACCAAAACAATGCCCAGGCACAGGCCTAAAATACAGAGAACACAGTGTCCCTCACATGACAGAAATAAGTATTCCTAGTCTGTTTTGTCAATGCTGAGCTTACATTAATGAGGATCAGGAAAAAAAAAAAAAAAACATTATTTTGATTTGAATAAAAGGAAGCATGACTGAAATTAAAAAAAAAAAAAAAGGAAAAAGAAAAAGAAAAAAAGAGCAAATCTGAAAAAGCTCCCCCAAAAGGCAGTCACTTCTCACCAGAAGAGAAATACGTATTAAAGTATATTTATAGTAAAATTAAGTACAGTCACTATATAAAAATATACTTCTAGGGAAGTACAGGGAACGTCACAGAAATACAGTAATGGTTTGGTATTCTGTCCCATTATGAAACAGCTTTAGATGTCAGCTATGCAAGCTGAAATGGCTCTGCCAAAGCACGGTCAGTGCTGCCACCATCCACTGGAACTCTAGGTGATATATCATAGTACTCTTAGTATTTTTCTTCTTTACCCCATAGGTCATCCAAATCTCACTTCCTGTTCAGATAATACTGTCTTCTACCTAGATCCAGCCTTTATATGGATTATTATTTTCACAGACCACAGCAAACAGTTCCTCCTGACATGCATTAGTCAATAACATTCAAGAGGGGAAAAAAGAAAAAAAAAAAAAACACTACAGCATATTTGAATACCTTAAGGCAATTAGAGCACTGCGTCAGGATAAAGTCATTTGGGAGATCTACAGCTCTTTACCCCATTTGCTACTAACAACCAGGTAAATCCTTAGAAGTTTATCAAATGGTTGAAAAAGAAGGCTTTGATGCAATAGAAACCATCACTTTACACTGGTATATGGACAGCGTGATGCCTTCTCCATGGGATGGAAAGACTTTCGTCAAATGAGGAAGTCTGACATGTAAGAATTCAGCTACGCATACTGACTTTCAAAGCTCTGTAAGAGTATACATTATAATGCCTCAGTATTCTTAATGAAAACACTGTTATAAAAATTTCATAGTTAGAACACTGATAGGCTGGACTTTATGATTTTCCGTCAAGTACCAAGGCATTCCACAGCCCCCTTAATTGACATGAATTTCAAGTCACATTTGACCTTTTTGGTTTCTCACGCACTGTAAATGAAGGAAGAATTAGCCTAATGTTTTAAGACCGTTGATCAAAGTTCTTAGAACGTATTTCAGCTTTTGAAGTAGTATATTTCTGGCAGTTTTCCCAGAAGGGAGAACCAAGTCTCTCTCTCTCTCTTTTTTTTTTTTTTTTTTTTTTTAAATCTTTTCCAGGTCTAGCCCTGCCTCCTGGTGCTGCAGAGCACAGGAAATCACAGAAACAGAATAGCAAGTCGGGATACGACAGAGAAACTAACACAGCATGCGTTAGTGCAGCAAAAAGAAAATGGTTAAAATTGAGAAACGCTAGCAAGAGTCTCTGAAATGTTATGTACATGGTTTTGCAATATACAAGTTAAAAAAAAAAAAAGCAGCACCCTTCAGGACTGGCAGCAATGAAACTTCAAATAGTCTGCTAAATCTCTCTCAAGAGATCAGAACTGAAACTAAAATTTTAGTTTCAATTTTGAAACTAAACAAATCAATGAATTTCCAAAGCAATTCCAGTGGAAAATTTTTTAAAGTATAATTGTCTTATAAACAAACATCTCTGAGCAGCTTCTAACAAAGCAAAAAGAAAATGGAAATACTACTGAATATAGGCTTAGATCGAGTTGTCTTTTGCCTGGGTGACCAAAAAACCAAGAGAGTTTTCCATTTAAAATGGCAGTTCTGGTGAAAATATTAAAATTTACTGCAATGACAAGGTATCTGAGCAAAGAATCAGCCATCCTCATTTCTTATGCTGAAATTTACAGGGACATCATGTTTCTTGGCTGCCTTAAACTCAAACGATTTGCCGCTCTTCTATCTTCTGCCATAAAACCGCTGTTTTTTCTCCCATTTAAGCTGTGAATCATGGAAATAATCAGGGCCCTCAAGCACACACAAATTTTGACCCATGCAATTCACTTAATTCCACAGTGTACTTGCGTTTAATTACTAACTCAGGTCCCACACACATAGATTTATTATTCATGAACTTGGTAATATGAACTCAGTTGTATCTTATAGTCTAAAGGCAACAGAGCTATAGCTCCAGGCATAGTTCTTTTCTGGCTTATACTTGTTTCAGGTAATTTTCAGTCTTTTGAAACAGTAATTCATTTCAATTATCATGACTTTGATTACATATGCACCTTCTTTGATGTATGCACTTTTAGAGTATATTCACTACCTGAAAAAGTGAGCTACAAAAAAAATCAGTTTGTGCAATATTACACAAAAGCTATGTCATGAATTTTCAAAGCTCTTAATGAATTTCTCAATGCTTAGCATCTAGGTACTAGGAAATTAAGATGAAGTCCAAATAATGTTTACCTTTTAAACTGAATTACAGCAAATCTTTTTAAATATTTATATATTACTATTAAGCTTCTACTTAGCTGGTGCTTCAAACAAAAAGACATCCTTACCTGAACCTTTTTCAGTGCTACTGGTACCCCATCCAACAGGCAGGTTGCTCTGTAAACTTCACTGAACTGCCCACGGCCAATCTTCTTCTCTATTCGGAAGTTGGCAAGCGTATTATAGCCCATGTCAGGTCGCAACGCTTTCTAAAATTAAGATGTTAGAAAGAAGTTTGTGTCACTTACAGAAGCAGATGCACTAACTACAATCAGATCCTGAACTACAGTCCCGAGCCTATAGAAACTAGCATACAACTTTAATGTTAAATTTAAGTTAATAAGACAGTCACGCGAGTGTAAAGATACACAAGTATTTGAAAGAATGTTTTAAATTATTAAACTTGTTTTATTCAAATGTATTAAAACCAAAACTGTCCCAGACTAGTCACAAGACTAAAGAAAGCATCTACTATACTCTTCTTGGAGTGAAAACTTAATCATAAAATGTTGAGATGCATTTAAAAAAAAAAAGTTTTCAACTTATCAGGAGTCTGAGATACAGCAGAAGTGAAATCCCATCAAGCCTTCCTTTGCCATTTTTCCTTTTTACGTCTTAGCTTCCTCCACTCAAAAAACAGAGATAATCAAGGATCAACTTGCATGATACAGTATTTTAAGTGGATACTACAGTAGCTATGCAATATATTTTTATATATTCTTCTGTTGTTCCAGAAACCAAATTATTAGAACGCTCTCTTATTTTGATAGAAGCAATGCTACGTTAATGCTAGAGTGCATTCTAAAATGAAGGGCCTAGCTTAATCAGGTATTTATAGGGTTTTTAGGGGAAACATCCAAAATCGCACATCACTCTTAAGATTTTAAACTCATTATGCAGAGCTGTAAGGTACAGATTCTTTAAACAGGCTATATTTAAAAAGTATTGTGTACTTCCCGTTTGAACTGGGAGTTGCTGCCTCTGTCTGCACAGTAACTTGACAAATATTAGCGTAAACTACTAAGGCAGTGTGACAACCGCATGCTGAGAGCAAAGTCTCGCTAATGTGTTTTGGCATGCAGGTTTGTAATCACACATTTACATATGCAATGACCTACATTTGCATGTCAGATCACACACTGTCTTGCTTTATTAAGACCGGGCACCTCCCTGTGCTTGGCGGCCAGAGTGGCGAGAGGGGGCCAGAGGGCGGTGTTTTTTGGCAGCTGAGGGATGAACTGCCACCAAGGATTAGGCTGATATGGCCTGAGCATTAGACACTTCATTAGAGGTAATCTGTTTAACAGTGGGCAGTGTATGTAAACTTCACAGCCCATTTGCGGCACCTTTTCCCCCCCATGGCCTTTCTTCAAAGGGCAGCGTGGCTGAGTGACAGCTTGTCTCATCTGCTCCCTTGTCCTGTCACACACTTTAGATGTGGAGAGCTGACGTGAGAAGCAGCATAGCTGCACATCTCCAGCTACCACGGGGTCTCTCCTAGCCACGGCGCAATTTGTAGAGAAATAAGCTTGCGCAGGATAAAGGTTTCCTTCGGTCTGAGACCGTAACAGAGCAGATTATATACACTTCACTAACGATCACATTACATTTTATTCACTGAGTAAATCAGTGGCCACATAGAATATTACAATTTCCATGAAAGAGCTATCTTACAACATTAAAACGATCAAAGAGTTGCTTTCTCTTTTCTGATCCATTTTTTAAACTTCCAGGCAAGCAATGCACTAAAAACTGTAACAGAATATTATTCTCTTTTTTGCTCTGAATAGACTTCTGTAAATTATATTTGTCAGCTATATATTCAAATGTAATCTTGAGCACAGAAGAAACAGGAGGGGGGTAGACAATAAAACTTCAGTTTATAATTTCTAGTAGAAAGCATTAAGACAAACAACCTAATACACTAATTAATTAATCAACACTTGAAGAGCTCATTTGTATGACATCTAAATGATTACAATCTTCAACAGAAACCATAATGCCCATTTTCAGATTGGTTTCAGTCTAAGAAAAGTGCTGGTATACGAGTTTGCAGAGAGCTGTGAGTGAAGGAAAGCACAGCTTGGTCAAAAGGCCGCAGCAGTACAGGGCAGGCACAGTTAACCTCTGATACGCAGTCAACTTGTGATAGTCTACGGCAGACAGTAGCTCTCGGATTAGCCGGATCTCTCAAGAGAGGTGCTAATTCAGTGCTTTTCCAAGAACATTCGGATTTACATGCAATTCCTACTATATTGGACATTAAAATTTTCAAAAGCATCTGATGTGCCATAAAATACCAATGCACTTCAGCACTGATCAAAGGAGGCATGCAAAAAGACAGCTGGCCTCACAAAATCTATTAGAAACCACTGAAGAAACCAATAGGCCCTTACTCGCCAAAATATCCTATCATACAGTGAGGCTAGCATGCAGCACGCATTGATTTCTCCAGTGACAACGCCTTTTCAGCAGGTCCTTGCTCCCACCACAAGCTCCTCAGCACTGCTCCCTTACCTGTGTGGCAAAGAAGTGATCTGGATTTAAAAATATATATATTTATTTTTTTTAATTATTCACAAATTCAGTTTTAAACACAGCCAAAGCTGAACTGCAGCTATTTAGAGATTCTACTAAACAGACAAGAGTAGAACGGGACAGGTATTTCCTAATTAGGCTTTTCCGCTGAAGAAATAACAACGTGCATTTTCACAGATTTTTCAACCAAGTGACTTACGTAAGGATTCTTAAGCTATCAACTAAGTTCTCACAGGTTAAAAGAGAACATTGACCAGCTGAATAACCAGCTGTAAGATGAGAAACAGCAGCAGGAATAAGTGTTTTTCCTCAGAGAAGTTACCAGTGAAATCCCAAAGAAAACTATTATTCAATATATATAACAAATCAAATCCTAAGGTTAGTAATCAGAAACACTGTGATAAATAAAACCCTGAAGACAGAGAATCATGATTTTCAAATTAGCTATTACCACATAGGAAAGGGAGCCTCAAAATACTGGCGAAATACTTCCTTGAAAAGTTAAGTTGACTGTCCAGTGACCGTCAAATAGAAAGCTAGACATTTTTAGAAAAAGAATTCAAATGAAATGGAAAACAACTATCTCACTGAAGTCTATTGTGTGCTAGATCTATTGTGTGCTCCCTGAATGGTGCACATAGTTCTGATCACTCATTTTAGAGAAATACAAGAGAACTAGAAAATGTACAGAGCAGAATAGCAAGGCTGAGAAGAGATATGCAATGGCTTCTGTATAAGAAAAAAGACTTGATAAACTATGGCTCTTCAACTTAGAAAATAAACAATAAGGGATACATAATGAAGTTCTAAGAAATTGAAAAAAAGTAAAGAGGAGAAAAAAAAATACACACACACAAACACACACACCCCACCAAATGCAGTATTAAGTTGTGGAACTTGCTGCCATCTGAAACTGCAGAAGCCAAAGTAGAGACGGGTTTAAAAACAGATTGATAAATTCATGTACTATAGAACTATTCATTGATATGAAACATGATGGTCCAGATTCAACTCCAAACTTAGGAAGGGTCTAAGCTGCCAATTACTAAAGTTAGGAGTTACATACAGTCATGCACGTATACATTTGTTTGTGTCTGTTTCTGTGAATACACAGTATTATTATGCTTCTCAAAGCACTATTAGAAAGATACTAAACTAGACGGACTTTGGATCCAGTCCTAGTATTTGGAAGCCTATGACTCTTTGACAGTCAGTAAAATTTTGGTATCCAATTCACTCCCACACCTTCGAATGTGTACCCAAAATTGCCCACCAACAAGATTGCTGCTGGATATGAAGAGCTGGTAATTTAAAGATGTTTAAAGAGTTTTCTCAGTGGAATCTTAAGGACATAATCGGATGCAACCCCCTTGCTACACAAAGATGCAGTTTAAAACCCTTAGCTGATGCAGTAGCGGAAGCCAAGACACTCAATTTTGCCAAATGAATGAAACTTGCAGGAAGTATTACATGGAGTCGTAATTTTTCTTGAGTACTTCATTTAATTAGCAGAGTACAGAAAACCTTACTGCATGCCCAGTTTTTTTCTCCGCTATTCATTACTTCTAATCAAAGCTACCAAAATGCAGTTGTTTAGCAACTGTCACACAAGTAAACAAGATTCATGGGAAACAGACTATATCCTAAACTTCACAGCAGCAGATGTCATAGAGAATATAATGAAGTAACGTAAAAACAGGAATTGTTCTTCTTTATCTCAGTGATATAGCTATGAAGCTTAGGAACAGTAAATTGTATGTCAACACTTTTTAACCATTTAGCTGAAGAATTCTACTAAAACGTTCATCAGCGAAGGCATAATCATCCATTGTATCAGACTTCTGTGTTTGATTTATCAGGGTTGGTAACAGGCCACATTTTTCTCTGCTCAGATGCTAAAAAGCTCCAGTTCTGCTCTTGAAGAGGTTCTAAAATTTGAAGTTTACCGTATCAGACACCATTCATATTGTTCCGCCTTCTTCTATAATCCTTTGTACAGCGTCTAAGAATTGCCAAACCTTCTATCTGCAAAATGTTCTTGAAGTATAGTTTCTTTTCTGCAAAGTTGGAACACTATGACATAGATGTCAGGCACTTAATTCCAAATAGAAAATGAACTTCTAAGTAACCAAGTATAAGCCTAAACTACCTACTCAAGTTTCATTTAGTTCTGCACCTTAAAATCATTATGCAAGTACTGTAGTGTCCAGCAGTACAATACAGTAATTTTTAGAAGAGTATGCCACCAAATAAATGCCTAAACACAAAGATTTTTTTGGCCAGGCTGCAAGATTCCTAAGTCTGGATGCAAAGTTTAGGTCCAACATCTCAATGGATAACAGAAATTCTTTTTTATAAAATTAACTGCTCTGTATCATATTGTACAGTTTGAATATGAAATGGTGCTTCCAAATTAATTGGGACTGAGCCACTACACTATTTGGCTAAACATTTTTGTGTTCCTCATTAACAATTTTCAGTTGTTAGGGTAATTTATTTTGCTATGGATTAGAACATAAATCTATACAATTGGAAGAGCTTCACAGGTTCAACCAACTCTCTAACACACAATTCTTCCTGAACCATTATCTCGCCTCTTGCTCATATTCTCCTGTGTTTTCTATTCCAGTTCTTGCTTCTCCTAAAACCATCAGGAATCAGGTACAGTAGCCATCATCATGATTTGAAACAGTAAGCAGTAATTAACTTGTATTTATAAGAATTTCTTTTCACTATAAAAATATTTGTCCTAATTTGTTTTCGTTATATGCTACAAAAGTAAAGGAAATCCATAAGAATTAAAGTGGCTATCTGGCTCAAAGGAAAAATAATTGGAGTTAACAAGATGAAAATGTCACTGAGAGTCATATTGCCAGAGTAATATTAAAATAATGTCTAACCGAGTATGCTTGTTCCCCTTTGCTCTTTATGCCTTGAAATGCAAAATAGTCGATATTCTGATGCAAGACCAGCTCAGAACCATAAATCCAAATCTTAAGTGTCAAGAAAAAAAAAGGGGGGGAAATAAATAAGAGAATTGTGTATAGTGTAGTTTACACAGTAATTTATTTTAAAAAAAAGAATAATAGCACAGATTTTTTTTTAAATGGTTGCTAGTTAACCAAAGCTGAGAATAAACATTAGTTTTTTTTGTAGGAGTGCCTTGTTGATTAGAGTACAATTGCTTCTGGGTCTGCTCTTATGTTACTGCAAAGAAAATGGGGTATCTGCAAGTAACATGAAGATGATCCATATTACTTGGAACATTAAAATGAGAAGCATATTTCACTAGTATTAATTCATAAACTGAATGCATAGGTTAAAGCAACGGTCCTAAATTGAAGCAGTCCTCAAAAAGTCAATTCTGTACATCAGAAACTGATATTCAAATGCTCTTCATAGAGCATTTGAGAGATGAGGAAATATGACACCTGTTTGTAGTCAGCAAACAAAAACAACAGGAAGTTTCCCCATAAATAAAAAAAGCCTTGAACAACTGTGTCCCGATTCTATTTGGTCAAAAAAGACAAATCTGTAACAGTGGTGACCCTTTAAAAAAATTCATAATATGAATTTTCAGTTCTCTTTTTGTTTTGAAATTACATATTTATTTTCTCAAAACATTTGTATGCATAGGTACATATTCATCTTAAATTTGTAGTTGTTCTGCACTGGTATAAATTGCTGTTAAATCCAGATTTTTATTATCATAATGCTCCAATACCAACACTGGAGCTAGAGAAAGCTGGTTATTGTAAACTCATTAACTATGCAAACTTTCACCTTTATTTTTGTAAAATAAAGGGCACAAATTGCCCTATCACCTATGCTGTTAACAAGAAAATTACAAAATTAGGTGCCAGCTTTGTAAAGAACTGTCCAGCTTTTAGTTTGGGATGGTCATCACAGCAAATATTGCAGGGCATTCTTCCAAAGGATCTTAAAACTTTCTTCAAAGAATCATCTTCTGAAAATGTTAAAAAGCAATATCCCAATATACTCTCTCATCAGATAATCTTCATCCTTTGTTTCACAACATCAACACATATCCAAAGATTAAATTTCTCATGCATCTTCTTTCTAACAAGACTACAGCAACCAGGAATTCCTCTTGCCCAGTTTCAACATGGAATGGCTCTAATTCACATAGTATCACCACTGGGAGTTGTAAGAAGAGAAGACTGAAAGGAATAGGCTGAAATAAACAGGGTAACTCTGATAAAATTTTGAAGCACATAGCGTCTAACAGCTTACCATCTCTCAGGAAAACTGCTTTCACTTCTGCATCTCACTCCAACCCCTCCCAGTTGGGGAAGTAGCAGGAGGCAAAAAAAAATAAATAAATATTATAATTCTTTTATATGAAATATGGGGCTGCTATTCACTGAATTTCAAGATCACAAAAATGACATTATATCTCTTTAAAGCTTCTTTTCCCACAGGAATTAATATTTTCTATCTTGTCTCTTTCTATTTAAGAAACACTAGCACCTACTCTTGAGTAACTGTTTGGAAAAAAAAAAAGGAAGTTACCTGTGGCTGAAACGGTGGAGCTGTGGGTCCCTGCATGCCTTGTGACTGTTCATCCATTCTATCACGTAAAAGCGTCCTTTGTGTCCTAAAAAAAGGAAATATAAGCAATCATTACACTGTAATTCAGTTTGTATTTATGATCAGTGTACAACAGCAAAGAAATTGAAGAGCTGCTCTTTCAAATACACCTATTAATTCTCATTTTCTGCTGAAGCTAAAACACGTTGAAGTATCTCAGCCCTGTATTGTTTCGGGAAGGAGAATTTCCAGGTTTTAGCTGTTTTATAAGACAAAATAAATCACTATATACATGTATGAACTTAGTAATACGGCCATTTGCCTGGCTCAAGTCTTACAAGTGTTTAGTATACCTCTACCTGATAAAAGCTGCATCACCCCATTATTCTTCATAAGCGCAGCCACTTGGCCAGCTACGTAAGCAGCTGCTGGCCAATACCCTTAGACCTAAGAGCAGAAAGGGATATGGCAGGTCAGCAGCAGAGTTACAACTGCTGCATGCAAGTTACTGTTAACGTTGTATTAATTTATCTGTTGATTTCTAGGGAGCAGGCAAGAGTAGTCTTGTCTAGATACTAGATACCAAAAACTACACGTATACATTCACTACATTCCAACAAGCTAGCTAAGGGGGCTTAAGGAGATCATATTAGGGACACAGGTTTCTATTCTCAACTGTAAAACCTCTCATATCCCATCAATAAAATGGAAGGAATATGCTTGCCAAGCTCCCAAGACAGCGATATAAGGATTTGATCAATAATAATGGCTGCAGAACATGCAGAATCATTGTCAGGAAGGACAGGAGAGACAAAAATGCAAATGCTCATGAGGTTGTCTTTTTTCAGAGCTAAGTGAACCCCTTCTTAGGCTAAATGATATTTTGTTGAGGAGAAGGAGGTGCGGCACTCAGTTTTCTTGGTGCTTCTCAGGAGCTCCATCACTGGTCACCAGCAGCCTCGCAACACAAAGTCAAGTTTGGTCCAAGTATGGGGAAGCCCTGGATGACTTCTTCAGTGCATGAACAAACGTGGAGCATCTCTACCCATTACTTGGTCAAAACTGGCAAGGTTTTCAGGGAAAGAAGAGATATCTCTTGTCCGGCTCCAAATCGTGACAGTTCTAGAGTTAGTCTGAAGTAAAACACTTTCCTGATAACTCTTAATTTTTAAAAGTAGGAAATTTCGTATGACAGTTTTACTCTGATAAATGGCTACACTACTTTCTCCAAGACACACATAAAAGGAAGGGGGAGAGAACATAAGCATGGAAGATTTCTGCTAAAATGTTTACAATTAAAGAACAGTACATGGAGTCTTGCAATAGAAAGAAGCAAGAAATTTTAGATCCAGGCATCAGCTCTAGTACAAAACAAATTTCTCCATGGGAGATAATAGTGTTTCAGTTTTTCATTTCTTGTTTCTGAAAAAAGTCAAGTCTATATATTTCAAATACTGAAAACGTGTCTTTCTACACACAAAGCTACTTATATGTTTCAGAAACCTTTTTTTAGAATGCATACAAAAAATTTTTTTGAACTAGGTTTTAATATAAATTGAGCATGAAAGCATACAACTTACTATATCTCTGTTAAAACACATTACAAAGTCTTCCTGACAATTCTTTTAAGCAAGACTAAAGAGGTTAGAAATAACTGCTAATAAAAAGTAATAAACCTTAGAAAAATATTTTTTAAAGCCCATTCTGAAATATTTTTAAAAATTCTAACAAATAAATGTGTGTTCACACTAATGCCATCATCCTTACAGCATCACTATGTTAACATGACTAAATGATAAAATAATCACAAAGCAGCTTTACAAAGTTCATCAATGTATTGTCCTAATATATAATCAGTGGAATGGATTCAAAAAAATAATAATAAAATTCTGATTTGTTTTCATCCCCCATTTAAAGAAGTCAGCCCATGTTATTCTAGTATCATGAAAAATCCATAACACCAAACCACAGTCATCCTCCTGGGTGACTAAGGATCTTTTTTTTTTTTTTTTCTTCCCACCCTTACTATTTCTGTATAAAGTATACAGTTTGGGACTTTCTATTGTTCTGTTTAATTATTAGTTCCAATTAATCAGAAGAGATCTGAAAAAGCAATTTCAGGCAGATCAAGAGAAGTAATAAAGTATCAAAATTAGGTGAGAGGTGCAGGGGGGAAGAGGTAGAAACCATATACTCTGTTAACACCAAAGTCCTTACCAGTCACCTACAGAATTTCACCATAGCTCTGACATCCTTCCAAGAAGGCAATAAGAAATTGTTAAGATCTCTCAGAATGCAAGAATGAATGTGGTGAGAAAGGTGAAAAACAGCTGGCAGATGTGTTTCAAAACACCTGCTAGTCAATCTCCTAACCAGCCTTAGAATGCCAATATTGACAACTTCTTGCACATTCTGCAACATCTTCCATTAAAGTCTCCTGCCAAAGGCAAGAAATCAGAACAGAACAGCATCAGCCACTGAAAACTAAACTGTTGTCACGAGAGCGCACCTAAATTCTCCAGTTAGATCCACTGAGGTTTATACAGTTGTGACTGCTTCAGACAAGTTCTGGGAAAGGAATCCATAACAAGTTTAAGAAATTTTCTTCTGTTAATTTCCTAAGATCCTTTTATCACTGTCACGAATCCAAGAATTCTTTTCTGAAGTGTTACTACTGAATAGAATATTATCATTTATAAGAAATTTAATCTTTTTGATGCTATTAATATTTCTACTGAAACTTCTGCAGTATGCTTTTCCCATGTGTTTTTCTAATATGTTTACATTTTAGAGAATACTGACCATGCGATGCACCAATAGATAGTTCTTATGGGTCACAACCACTTGATTCTAAGTCCCTGGGAAGAAGTAGTAAATGCAAAATTCCTTTATCCCCTATCACAGATTTATCCAGGACCAATGAGATCTAAGTCAAGATGTTTAGACTATGTATCTTGATTCAGCTCAGGAACTGTAACTCCCTCATCCTGTCTGGTGTCCACAGTACACCAGAGGCATTGACCAGAAGTGTTTTGGGATTTGTTGGGGGGGGGGGGGGGGGGGGAGTAATATTACTATCACGGCTAGCAGCTCCATCCTTAGTGGCTTGCTTATATAATAAAATAAATCAAATTAAAGAGATAACCATTATTTTGTACCATAGGAAGCATGGAAGATTTATTAACTTGGGGGGGGGGGTTGCTTTGCAGAGGAAAGGTAGAAATTGGTATTTTCTATCCATGTACGTAAGTTCTTTTTTTTCCTTTTTTTTTTCTCCCCCCCCCCTTTTTTTTTTTTTGTCTTTGAAGACTGTATGATAGATTTACTCTTTAGAGTAATCTGGCATTTTGATCACACAAAATGCCAAGGATGCAAAATGAATTTTTGCACTGTTTATAAACATAGCAAGAATTATATTTTGCTGCTTGAAGACTGATTTCACAGTGAGGGATACCTTTCACCCTGCTGAAAATAATAAACTCCAGAGGTCAAAATACAGTGGTACAGTATTTACCATCTTGGAAATTAAATTCAGACAATAATTACTACTCTTCCATAGAGGCCTTTACCAAAAAGGCATCACTTGTTTAAAACCGAAAAACAAATACAAAACAAACTTATAGACATGTCTATCTTCCCTCTTTTAAGAGCTAATACAATGACCTTCTTCCCCAAATTCACCACCATGATTGAGACATATATATAGATATATCAGTGTTTATGGAAAATAGACAACAGATGAAGTGAAAGCCAAGGCAACTATACCACCTGCACTCAAAATTTCCAAACGCCAAAGCTAATATTTTTAAAAGACTAATATTTTTAAAAGCCCTTACACTGATCATCTAGGAGGAAAAGGTTCTTTGCTTTCACCACAGCACTTGTAAAGACATGAACAATGAAACAGTCTCTTTTATAACCAAATCTTTTATCTCACAAATAAGATTTTTGATCATTTTGAAGATTAAAATCATTTGGATTCAGGCTCATCTGTACACAACAACGATGGCTGGTCAAAGAAGCACGAGCATATACACTAAATCTTCTACTTCAGTTACAATAACTAACACTTTGCAGGTATGAGAAGATTTTTAGTTAACTACTACTGCTTTGAATCCTTGTCTTTTTCAGTTGATAAAAACAGTCGGTGCCATGCCCAATAAAGCATACAGGATGAAGTAGCTGGGGATACAGCAATAGGGCCAGTTTCTCATTCGAAATTGTAATTGCATAGCTACTCCCTTAACTGACACTATTTACTCCATGTATTGAGTCCACAATACACCAAAGGCAGTAAAGTCCTTACCAGTACATTAGATTATCAACCAGCCACTGTCTGAACTGGGTGTAACATGTTTTTGTTTCTTCCATATAGAGGCCTTGCTGTTGTTATTCACTTCCTTAGTGACATGAGTCAAAGCTCTGATATCTACCTGAAATACATCTAAAGATCATGCAAAGATACAAACTAGACCAAAATACAATTGCTCATTTATACACCCCCACAGAAAGCTTATCTCCCATAATCAGCTTTTTTATTTTTTAATAAAAGTCTAGAAATCCAGAGATTTCCACCTGAGATGTACATAACCCCAGTGCATGGGACACAAGAGTATTGGTGCATGTCACTACATTCGGCTTAATAAAAGAGACTCATACCCATGGCAGGGAAACCTAAATAAGACTAAAAAGAACAAATTATCAGTGGAAAACAGTGTAGGTAAGGCAAAGGTGGAGACTAAGACAGAAATTCTATTTTAAAAATATCCTAAAGTTCCCAAGACATTCAACTAAAAACAGCAGAAAAATAATAGCTGCAGTAGCAAAAAGGAATAACTACGGTCTAACCTTCCTCTTCAGCAGTGAGAAACACACCAAACCGAAAGAATTTGCCCTCTATAGTAAACCAAAACTCTGCCTTTCAGCTGGCTTCCACTAGCCTGCTAAAGCAGCAGTGAGGCAGTCCATGACTCTGTTAGTGCAAAAGCATAAGACTTACTCTTGAACAGAAACCAGAAGTCAGCATTGATACTTCACTAGAACGTATTTTAAAATAAGATTTTTAAATTAAAAAATATATATATACTTGGGAACAACTGGAGTCCTTGTGATTTTCTTCCTTGCTGCAACTAAATCTTTATCAAAACATGATCAAATTATCTCAGGAGAAAAAGCTTAAACGGACCGCCTGAACACATGAAGTATGCTTTTTAAACTCCCTGTTGGCATAGCCCACAAAACCCATAAACCATACACACTGAAATACATTTCACAGAATGCAGGTAATAAAGTTATTGTTTTAAAGTAGGCAGTTCTAGAAGAACACAAAAAATGCAGTGCTCTCCTGCAGAAAGCATCACTAATAGCCTCAACAATACATGGTTTCCATTAGCTACATGCTGTATGTTATTATCTCTTAATTTTGAGCCTAGCTGAGGACATTCAATACTCAATGTCAAAGAATAAACAACAGCTGTACCAAAAGAGAATGTATTTACCTAAAAGAATATTCAGTGTTACAACTGTACTGAGAACCTGAAAGTCTTAAATAGTCCTTCTTTCTACATAATACAGATTTATGCACTCCACCTAATTGCTAACACAAAGGAGCGCGAAGTTATACTGCTCACAACGTGCTGAATCAGGCACATGGTCACTTTAGCTGCTTTTCAAAAAGGACAGAATGTACTATGTTTACTTCTGGATTATACTGTCAATTAAGGCAGGTATTTTTAGTTTTTACTATAACTATTACACTATTTCAGTTAGGTTAGGGCTGAGGCCCTCTAAAAACAATCATTCATTTAACAGCCTACATACTCCTTACTTTCTGGTGTCAACTAGTTCAGTTCTTTAATATTGAACAAGCATTTTAAATGACAGGTTTTAGATCCCTGAACTTTTCAGCTATTTTTACCAATTATGTTCAAAGATATAGAAAACCCATCTCGGCAACAACATCAGCTGAAAAAAAAAATATATATATATATATATAGACAAAAATAAATACTACTCTCCATATACACACACTAGAGGAATATTCCTATTTGCTTATATCGTAATGTTGACGCTCATCTAACTGAGAGCTCAGTTTAAACCCAGGCAGAACATTTAAATAGTCACCCTTTCTGAAATTAAAGAACTGTGCCCTGGAAACAACAGTTTAGATAACTGTATGTTAACTTTTTTGTGTTGGATATTTAATTATCTGACTCGCTACACTGGTGTTAGTCAGTGCCATTTATCTCGATGAGTCCAGCTTTGCCAGGCCAACTCCAGTTCTGCTCCCCGCTGCCTGGAGCGCCGTGCTGACCCGACAGTGCTCTCGGGTCCGAGCTCAAAACCACATACTTTCTGGGAGGAGACAGACCTCCAACCCTCTTTTCCTCTGCTAGCACAGCAATAACAGCTTGGCCTTTAAGCTTGATGTGAGTAGGATAAGAAACATATCCTACTGTTTGATAAAACCTATAGCCTTAATAGTCATTCTTGACCCAAGGAAGAGGTGGCCGTTGAGGGAACCGTCTTGCTGGTCAAACCCAGCCCATGCTCAGGTCAGCGACACCGATCAGCCTCTTCCGCACCCGCTGAGCACGGACAGCACGCAGGCAGGAGCCAGCTACGAGTTCTCCAACGCTTTTCAAAGTAGCGGCCCCCTCTCTCGGGAGATACCTGGGGAAGGTGCAGGCCGAGGCAAGAGAATGCAGGCAGCTGTAAAACGAGTATTATGGGTTTACTGTGCACGGTACGTTAAACAACAGTACGGCTACATGTTTTTCAAGGAAATGGGAAGTCAGAAGTCACATACAAAAAGCAAAGTAACCTGAGATCCAGCTTTAGTGTAATTCTTTAAAATTAAAAACTAATTTTTCCTAGTGTTTTGTATAAAATATGACATAAAACTGTATTTATTTGTCCTGTTCAATATTAGAAACATTTTACTTGCAAAGTGAAAGCCATTTCAGTTTCATAGGTAGCCAGTATTTTTAGTGCAAAGACTTGGAAAGACTTAGGAAACACTTAGGAAACAGCAGCAGCAGCCACCTACACGCAATATCTTAAAAGCAGCTCTGAACAATCCTAAGATTCTGACGTGCCCAAAATTTTTTTATATACTTTCTGGGTCAGAGTATCCCAGAAAAGCACTTTGTAAGAAGAACAATACTCCTAACCGCTTAGCTAAAAAAATCAGCTCTTACTTTCATGTTTTTGTTGCTTCCATTTGGAAAAAAAAAAAAAAAAAAATCAAAGATGAAATTCAACTAGGTTGTAATTTAAGTGCTAAAGCACATTTCAACAAATTACTCATTCACCTTTATACCACCAGGATTCAAAAACTCTTTGTACTTCATATGGACATATTTAACTTGAGTGGCAAGAGAGTCTGACTAGAAAATAAATTTCCAAATAATTGGAATGGCAGCTGAGGACAAACTCAGTATCTTTCCAGTAAATTATTACTCACTAACATAGATTATTAAAATAAAGTTTGGTTAAACACATACATTACTATGCCATCCATTCATAAAATTACATACTCAGCTTCAAGACAGCATTGGAAATGATGAAACAGGCTGAAACACTTAAAATATTTACAAGTAATAGCCAAACAATCAATGCTGTTCCACTAAACATTACAGACCATGGCTGGTCATAGTCAATGTTTACAAAAAGCCAAAAGCATCTCCTGCTTCCTGCTCTCAAACTCCTGGAGAGCAGCCCAATCTTGCAACACACCGTGTAGCACAACTGATCCTCTCATCCAGATTCACACGTAACGTAACACTCCCTTCCCGAAACAGGAGGCCCAGTGCTGCCTCCACTGGGCAAAAAGGAGTTTCAGTATTAATTTCAGTACGAGAAGGATCAACTGAAATACCATAAAATGGCAGTGCCCTGGGTTTACTTCCACAGATTGACCCAAATGCATTAGTGGATGGTAATTGAAAAAGTAACTTGTGGAGCCGCCAACTATGCGCCTCCGTCATCCCCCCCCTGTGAAGGGATTCAAACCCTGCCATCAGGCTATGCCCCACCTGTTGCGCTTTCCCTCTAGCTTTCTATCCCTCTTCATTATAACCAGTCACTTGAAATCAAAATTTTACCTTAAAGTAAGTATCATGGATTGGACTAAGACATAGAAATACAAGATTTGGTATGGACACGTGTAATCCTGCAAGAGATTTGGTAAAGTTACCTCCCAGTCCCACAAACAGATACATTAACATGTATTTGCTTCATGAATTTTATGTCTAGTATTTTAGATTTTGTTTTCAATAAATTGATTGAAAGCCAGTTGAAGATTAAACATCATCACAGAACAACCATACGAGAAGAACTCACCTACTATTGGCATAGCAGCTCTACCTATGATAAATATATTTACAAATGCTGTCCCATGTAGTTAATACATACATATTAAAATTGTTTTCCTGCTGTAAAATACTCTACCCACCTAAAAGAAATACAGTATTATGAAGTTAACAAATTCTGAAAAGCAAAGTTTACTGGGTGTGCCAAATTATCTGTATAAATGGGGCAAAGACCTACACCAATGCCCTGAACAAGGCAGGGAAAAAGGAGATGAATACAAAAACACACAGCAATTAGAAAAGAACTCCACTCTCTCCATTTTCTTTAAGATATATGAATTAAACACATCCTTGTAAGTGAACATCAAGACAGAAAACTGTTTTTGGATTCCTACTTTTCAGAAAGGCTAACAAGTACTGAAACCCAAAATACTTAAAGGGCAAGAGCCAGCACAGAAAGAAGGCAATTTATTCAGTACAAAGCTAAGAGTTTTGCCAACGACACGCTGCAGGGGAAAGTAGAAATGTGAAACAATAAGTGGAAGGAGAAGAACGGGAAAAAATTGGAAGAAAAATTAAGACATAATTTGGAAACCCTTACAATCCCCAAACCTCCCCATTCTAGTACATGGGGAGATGAGCTCTTTCCCTAATTAAGAGCTGGTTTTGAAAGCATCTGTAAAAAATAAGCTATTCACAAAGAAATGTTGAAGAGATCAACTGAATGTGTAACCAGCTCAGTTTTACTTAAGAGCTAAAAGAAGATGCAGGACAAATTAAGAGGCTGGAACCACTGTCACACAAGTTGTATTACTGCTAGGCACAGGAGGAAAAAGCATCCAGTTTTGACGGTTGTCTGCATAAGACTGTGCCACAACCATGGCTGACAAGCTACAGATGAGGAAGTGGAAGAGACCATACAGCGAAGGATAATTCCATTAAATCTTTACTGAAATACCCAAATCTCTTAGAAACCATGTGTGCGACACCTTGCAGTATCATACTCCTAATGTTAGACGCACATCTGTAACCTGAACAAATATATCTATCGTCCATAATTTTTAAAACCTGAGCTTCTCCAAAGGTGATGAGTTGAAAGTACCACCAGACAGAATCAGAAGAGAAAAATCTAGCCACACTTAACAAGCTTTCTATGAACCTCTGACCAGCACTATCCTTCAATCCCGAACCAGGCACAACAGTAGCAAGGACTCCACAGTCCTTGGGCACAGAAGCAAAACACCAGAGGATACCGCTAGCAGCAAGCGCACTCTGTCTCAGGTGCAGGGGCTCATACACAGGTTCAGTTGTTTCTGTATTTTACATTAAAGCACCGCTGGCTAAAATGTGCAAGATTCATTCCTGTTCTTGGAGTGTCCTTCATGCCTGACTGTCCGTCCAGCACATTGTTTGCAGGCTGCTCGCTGCTCTGCTTCTGAAGGCCTCATTATCTCCATGAGCTTTACAAGCTGCCCATGTACCTAACACAATTCTGAATTTCACTTAGGGCAAGTACTGAAAGTTCACTGCAGCAAAGACAACTCCTTTTTTGGATCTGCTCTCAGATGAGGAAGAAAAGGGCACAGAAGGAAAGCCTCTACAGAACAGAATGCCATGCATTTTCCCACCACTATTTTCTTCTTGTTTTAGAATGAACTTTGTGTTCACCTGTGATTTTTTGCCTTCTAGTTTTCAAGGAATCAACAGTTTTGCAAACCTTATATACTGACAGTAGAAGGTTAAAATGAGAAGAAAAGATTTATCAACACTTTGCAGCACCTACCTCAACCTTCTTCCAAAGATTTCAGCAAGTATCTAATCTACAGGCTTTACATACGATTCTTACAACATTTTAAAGTGACTAAGCAAGTCCAACACAAATCTAACTGTTAAATAAGAGAGCAACAACTTCGTTATAAGTAGTTTTCAATCATCCCAAACAGATTAAAGCAAAGAGGTTTGAATGCAAGTTCCTGAATGCCAGATGAAGCAACAGCCAAATTAAATTCTCTCCTATAAAAAAAGGGAGAAGCTGCTAATGTCATAAAATTAACTAAAAACCTGATTAAACAGGTACATAAAAATACATTTTTACTGTTTTCTTACAAATTACTGTTTTAATATCTTGTTTAAAACTTTGCAACAAAAAAATCCATTACATAAGCAATAATGCTTTGTTTACACAATGTGGGATAACGGCACTTGAAATACACTGCAATTTGTAGCTACAGAATTCACATGACTCAATCAGTTATGTTTTACATTCAAGAGACAAACACAGGACTATCTTCACCAGAGAAATAACTCATTTTAATAGCATTGTTTCTCTTCAGCTTTTGTGACTAACCTGACAGAAAGAATCCTTTTAATATTTTATTAAAAAGGAAACAGGTAAAGATGTGCTTCACTCTAGAGCTGAGTGTAAATCAGGTTACTTCCCATGTGGCCAAGGGGTTTCAAACTGCGATATAAAAAAATAAATAAATAAAAATGGACATTAGTGCTCTAAAGGCTGCCCTCATCATCACTCAGGCATTTTGATCAGTTATTTTCAGCTGGCCACATCTCTGCTGCAAAACACATGGAATGCAGCTAAACCGACCAACTTTTCTGGCAATTAATCAGCCAGATGACTCCTACGACTACCAATAGTATTTAACCTGGCTAGATAACTCTCCACTCCAAAAAATCACTCCTGAACACTCCTCCTCTGGAATCAGGAGGGATTCCTGGACAAGCCCCAAGCAATCAAGGGATTTCCTCGGAGGTACAGGATAAATTATTGCAGTTTGACTTGTCCCAGAAGACCTCTCAACTCATCCATACAGCACAGATGTTTGGAACTATGTCAAACTTCGTAAAGCAATAAGGCACTCGCTGATGCTGATACAACTGAATGTAGCACTAATGTAAATGCAGGGTATATTAAACATGCATCACTTGTATGCATGGCCAGACTGTCTCACCGAATTGTCTCACTGAACAAGTATACTGGACTGGCTGCATTGAGTTCAACTCTAGTGCATAAAAACCTACAGGTGGGCTGTATCACTATCTGACAATTCAGAAGACAACACTCATAGTAATATGAGCACCATTGTGCAATATTTTGACTGTCTTTTGGTGCATTTTTCAACTGAGTTTCTCATAGGCCCTCACACATTCAGATGAAAAACTGAAATGTTAAATTTTTTTCTTCCTTGGAAACAATTTCCATGGGCAGGATGAGATTCTATTTATTTCTTATAAACTCTGAAAGACACTAAGTCACTCTCCAAATACAATATCTTGATATTTTGAAATTAAAGAACAAATGTTCTTAATACATTCTTTCTTCAGGATCAAAAAGAAAAAAAAATGTGAGGGCTGTAAGCTCCTACTTTAAAGCTGTCTGACAGTACTTTTAAGTTTCTGTCCTTCCACAACACAAAACAGTTCTCTACCTCCACTTAAGTTTCTCATAGCCCATGAATTAATGATTGTCTTCTACTTCATTTTAACCATCTCAAGCCTGAGTCCAAGACTTCAAACATAGAGGCTTCTACCCATGCTGTACAGCACTGCAACACTGAATTGTGTCCAAGGTAGCCCTGAAAATACAGTATTTTAAAGTTTCATTTTTCCTAAGTTAGTGGAGCTACAAATAGCCACCTAACATCAAATCCTCCAAAGTTTCTATCTTATGGATTACTATGTCATTCATTGTAATTTCTGCATCTCAAGTTTGCGATATAACTTTATACAGGAAATATAGTCAACACATTTTGTAGAATTACTATGTAAGCATGATCATTTTTGAGAAGTGATTCTGCCCTTGCCATCTGAGAAAATGGTGCTATCACCTCAAACCGACAAGAAGAGTTTGCTGTGCAGTCGGTACTGAAGGGAAAAGGCTTAAGAAAGTTTTTTCAACATCCAGAATCGGATGTTGGAGTGATTTACTGCACACACATCTCTAAAGCTTTTATCAGAAGTAGGTTTACCATTTAAGAAAGCCTGTTTTTCACGCAACGCAAAACAAAACTACTCCGGGGGACGAGGCTCTTTTGACTCGGTTCCTGTGCGGACACGTGCAGTCACGGCTCCCCCTCAGGCGCCCCCAGGGAGCAGCCACCCCACGCCCGAAACCCCACGCGAGGGGGGAAGGAAACAGCGCGAAGGCAGGCAGGCAGGCAGCCGAAAGCACCTACGGGCACGAGGAGAAGAGGCTTCGCCGGCGGCCCCGCCTTGGAGAGCGCGGGCGGCGCCACGGAGCCACGCAGCGAGGGGCCGGGGGCGCCAAGCGGAGGCCGCGGCCAGGGCCGCGCCGGGCCGGAGCGGGCTCGGCGGCCGCAGCTCCGCGCCGCGGCCCGGAGGGAAGCGCTTCCCCGACGGCCGCCACGAGGCCCGGCCTCCCCGGACGCCCGCGCCGCCGCCGGGCAGCGCCGGCCCGCGGGCAGCGAGCGGGCGCCCCCTCCTCGGGGCCGGCAGCCGCGGCGGGGCCGCCCGCCCCCTCCGCGCCGCACACGAAGTTTCTCCCTCGGACCCGCACCTCTCCCTCCCCCCACCACCGGGAGGAGCGGCGGCGCCAGCACCCAATAGCAGCGCGAGCGGGAGTCCCGGCAGCCAATCGGCGACGGCGGGAGGCGGGACCGCCCGGAAGCCGCCCGGCGCCGGGGGGCGCCTGGAGGCGAGCGGGCACGGCCGGCCCCGGCCCCGCTCCCGGCCCGCGGCCCCCGCGGCCCGCCGCCCCGGCTCACCAAGCAGTCCGGCTCCTCCGGCTCCGCCTGCTCCCGGCGCCGGCGGCCCGGCGCGGCCTCTTCTCCCGCCCGCTCTCCTCGGCGGCCGGGGCCGGGCCCGGAGCCAGGCGGGACGCTCGCTGCGGGCGCCTAGCGGGGCTCCCGGCGGGCGGCTCGGGCACCGCGGCGGCCCCGACCCGCTGCCCGCCCCCTGCTGCTCCGGCCGGGGCCGTAAACATCCCGGCATCCCCGAGGAGAGGGGCGGGGCCGCCTCCGCGCCCCGCCCCGCCCCGCCCCGCGCCGCCTGCCCCGAGGTGCGGGGCCGCCGCCGCCGCCGCCGGGGCCCGAGCAACGGCGGGGCCGGCGAGCGGGCAGTGAAGGCGCCCGCCCGCAGCGGCTGTGCGGCCCCTCCGCCGAGATTTGCGCTGCGGAGCTTGCAGCCCGCTTGTGAGTGCTTTGAGGCAGGCGCCGTCCGCGCGCAGGGGCTGACGCCGCCGGGCGCGACGGGGCCCCGCTCCGCGCTGCGGTAGCCGGGCAGGGCGCGGCCGCCCCGCGGCACCGGCGGGCGCGGCCCCGACGGTCGGGAGCCGGCTGGTTCCCTAGTCACTCGGCCAGCAGGATCCGTCCAAGACTTTGGCCCCCTCTACTTTGGAAAATGCAATAAGTCAATCAAATAACATACTTTTTAAGGTATGTTCATTTTCTATACAAATACAATGTGATATTCAGACAATCTACAAGACATTGACTGAGTACGTGCACATGTATCTCAACTGTAAGTGACCCAAACTCACTGTTCTTGGAGAAATACGAGACAGGAACAACACTGAACAGACCATGTCTGTGAGTCCTGTCTCCCAAGGATCTACTTGTGGAACAATATTGGGGTTAAGTAGATAAAAATTACTGAATTCCAAAATACTACTCTTTCTTCAGGTTCCTGCAAGTTATTTAGCCTGCTTAAGAATGAGGAAAACCAATTACCTTCACAGGGATCTTAAGAACTAATGACTTGGGGAAAAAAATAAAGATGACTGCACCATTCCTGTAAAAAGGCTATGGTTAATTGTGATTAAATCGCATCTTTCTAAGGTGTATTCACCTGCTATATAAAAGACAAACCCTCTGTAAAAGATACCTATCTGGCACTCCAGTAAGAAAACAGGAATTTAAAACTATTTTGAATCAGACATACATTATTTTTCTCATTTCAGTTCTCAAAAGGGGTGTTTATTTTATCGTAACAGTTAAAGTTGTACTTGATTTAAGTGTCTTGCAGACTTGCACACCTATCTTTTCATACAAAAATATACAGTGTTCTTCTGAGGCAAACTTCAGCTTTGAGAAATCTGCAGTGTATGTAATAATACACAGTCTAGCAAAGATTGAAAGGAAATTATTTTTGCTGTAAATCTCATTTCTCTGATGTTAACAGATTTATAAATAACTCTGCACATTTTATTATACTCTTAGGTTATTTGATGTTACCAGCCAAATAAACACAGTGGCAAAGTGACCACTTTGTGGAAGCAGACATAGTTTCTGCTTAGTTAATATTTCCCTTTGAAGTGCACTTTTTTATTTCTTAAAAAAGTGCAATCCCAAAAGAATGAATTGAAATCATGACTGGGAGAGAATTTTTTTTTCATGGCTTAAATACAGAGCCAAAACAGTTTCTTGGCCAAGAATTCATTGGGCTGTTTTCCTGTAAAAAGTGCAGTACTTTGGGTTTCCCCACATATCGAAGAGTGAAAACTTTATAGACGGCTGTATAATTTAAAGAAGTTACTCAAAAGAACTACTATTAGCAATTTCCCTGAATGTTTTCCCTCTCCAAAAGTCTCTTTAATTTCAACTATAAATTTAGTTGTGTAAGACACTCATATATTTGCCAAACTTCGGATGGAAAAAGGAGGAATTGGTATTTGGTGTATAATTGACCACAAAAGATTGAGTATCATTAGGTATCATTTCTTGCAAATAAAGGTAGTAACTACTATAATTTCCAGCCACTGCTATTTTCCAGATTCTCACAGATGGAAAATGAGCAGTTCACAATCACCAAGGGAGACCTAGACAGCATTTGAAGCTCTCTCTGCATTTCCGCATTAAAAAAGAGTAACACATAGCTTACTGATCTTTCTCCTTCCAGTAGGTTTCTCACTGCCTTCCTTTGTTTATTCTAAATGTATCAGGTTTTTGTCTTTCACCCTGTTTTTACTCTTGCTGCATTTTTTGCTTACTGTTGTTCTCTTTCCTTGATTCTATCTGTGTTTTTACTTCACTGTAGCTACTGTTACTATATTTTCATAATATTTTGACTTCTCTGTTCAACTGCCTAAATCCAACTGCTACTTCAGCCTGACATTACCAATTGTTGCAGCATCTTCTCTTTCCAGTATTCCAACCTTACTCTTGTTAGAGGATGATAGCTTCCATTCTCTGTTTGGTGCTTGAAAATAAAATAAAAATAAAAATGAAGATCTGGTTACTATGTCCATCATCATGACCAGGCTAAAAATCCTTTAGTATAAATGTAACTACAATGTATCTGCTAACTTTAAATTTGCAAACAGACAAATCTTGCACTTACTATGGAAGATTGTATTGAGACCTGTGATATACAAATGTTTATTTGTAGAAGGATGGTTTTCTTTGCTTTTTAATGTCCACTTTTGCTTTAATACATTTATCCAGTACTTCCCTTTAGTGGAGCCTTTACATCAGTCAGAACCAGAAAGGCAGAAAAGGCTCCAGAAGATCCTCTAGCCTTAGGGAGTAAGGAGCAGGTTTATCTCTGGCTAATGCTTCTCTGGGAGGCTTGAGGGGACGCTAACCAGCTAGCAAAGCCTTAGGGAAAAAAGCAGAAGACAAGCTGGAAGCAGGGCTCTGGGAGGGGGAACCTGGCTTGCTCCCCACGTCTGATCAGCTCCCAAAGCCGATGGCCACAGGTGTCCTGCCCCGGGACTCAGACAGGCCGGAGGCACAAGTTAGGAGGGGAGCGGAGGATTCCCCAGATTAGAGATGGCGTACGAGTTTGATCCCTGGAGGACAGACCTTGCAAATGTCTGTGAAAGCAGATGGGCCCCATAGGGCTTTCTGACATTGCTGTTTTAGCCACTGCTCGTACCATCCTTACTTACTCCATCCTTTCTTGTAATGCCTTTCAGGTGTTTGTAGGATTTGACAAAGATACTGTGTTTGCATACAGGCAGAAGGATCATTAGTTTCAGAGAGAATATGGAGATGGTAGAAAGACCCACTTTTTCTGTAAATTACAGAATAATCCTAAATGTCAACTGTAACTCCCCTAAGTATTACATTGGCTGTTAGTTCTCCTACAGTGTATATGGGAGAGTTAGTGTTGTCTCCCACTAATTTTAATTTGGGAATTAATTTTGTTAATCCCTAACAGCCTGCAAGTAATTCTGAGTCCAACCATAATCATAATGTACCAATACACAGAGATGCATAATTTACTTCCAACTTTGGTAAACAAATACATACCAATTTTTGAACAGTCAGTAACTATTGGTACTTATTTACAGATGTTTCCTAAGCACTACTGACAGACTTACTGTGTATCAATTGATGCTGCACTTCACTAGCCTTGCTTATACAAATCTGTCTACACATCAGTATGAAATTAATTTAAGAAAGCTCCTTGAGTCCTTTTCTGATCATTGAAATCTAGGAATGTGTATGACATAAATATGGTGAGAATTCAAGGATATCTAGAAATATCAAATTAAGATAAAGGGTATTATTTGAAGTGGAGATGTTATGCATGGATTATCACTGAACTAGAAAACAGTGTTCTTTGCGGGGGCTAAGCTTCTAGAGTTAAAAACAGATAGAGACTGTTAGGCAACAAAGTAAAAATCAACCAAGTTAGGCCAAGTCCACAGCTGATTCCTAACTGGCTTCGTGCTACTCCTACTATACAGGTCCCTGCACAGCTAGATTCTTGAAATGTTCATTAACAGAATAAACCAAGACTCAATAAAAATATGTATTTCAAAACTTAAAAAATGTCAAGCAGCAGAGCTCCCTAGGATAGTGGAGCATGGGAATAGATGTCTTTGGGGTCACAGAGCTAGGAGCATAACGTAACAGCTCACTGTTTGGTTAACAATTCTTTAGAGTCTTCAAATCAATAAACTACAGGAAATTAATCAAAAGGAACAACTGCTCTGTTGTGAAACCTTGATGCCTGAAAATTCAGGCTTCGAGTCTCCCTCTATCCTGGTTCTTTATTATTAACAGTAAAAAAAATAGCATATCTGCCTGTAACATGGTATGGGAAATCAGAAAAGCTGTGAGGGCATGAGTAAAGAGAGATCAGTTATATCTAGACTAGATAAATATTATAAATATTATGATAGGGCTTTATGCAGAGATTAAGCTTTTAGACAACATAAATCATTAAATGGAGCTTTGAGGATTCTTGACTTGGTCAAAGCAGTGCACCAGACCGTGTTCAGAACTTCCATAGCAAAGAACCATTTTATAATTTTGATCATAATATATTAGAATTCACCTTCCCTGTAGAAGTGAAAAGGGAAGAAATTTATCGTAGTAACAATGAACTTTGAAAAGAGGACTACATAAAATCAAGGAAATTTGTTAAAAGCAAATTAAAAGGCAAAACCAAAGGGGAAAAAGACCTGTATTAGAATTTCAAAGTAAGTCTATATCATCTCTCAAAGTCGCCAGGAGGACCTCCTGAAAACTAGCATAGCTAGACATGAGAATAAAGGAAAATACTAAAAGCAAAGAGGCGCTCTTTGTGCACAAAGTTGTGTTCAGATGAGGAAAACAGAAAATAGCAAAACCTCTGGCAAGCTAAGTATAAAACTGTAATAAGGTAGGCCAAAAGCATTTTAAGGAAGATGTTGCTAATGGTATAAAACTTCATTGTAAAACCTCTTCCAAACACATTGGAAGCAGGAGGCCTACTGTTGGAGACTCTGCAGGGCCAATAAATGATCATGATTCAAAAAGAGAAAGATTCAGCAAAGACAAGTCTAGAACAGAAAAATTAATTATTTGCATAGGCAGACATTATGAGAGATTCCTACGGTAGAGCCCTTTATCCCATACAAAGCTATTAGAGTTTTTGGAAAGGTATGCAGATAAGAGTGAGCTTCAATAACACATAAGATTCCAGGATTTCAAAAAATCTTTTTCACAAAGTCTCCATTAAAGTCTCTTAAAGAAATTAAGCTGTCCTGCAATAAGAGGAAAGACACTTTAGTTAGCTAATAACTGATGAAAGGAAAAAAAGTAATAATAAATAATCCATTTCCACAATGGAGGGAGGTTACCACTAGACTCTCACAGAGATCTGTGCTGGGACCATTGCTGTTCTACATATTCTTAATAAATTAAAAAGAAAAGAGAATAATAAGATGACCAAGTTTGCTAGTGTTACAAAATTATGCAGGATCATCAAAACAAAAACTTTCTGTAAAGAGTTATTGAAGGATCTCACAATAATGAATGATAACACAGCAGATGAAATTCCATGCAAACAAATGTACACAGGGATAAGTAATCTCAACTACACATAAAATTATGAATTCTAAACTGTCAATGACCATTCTAGAGAAATTTTGGACTCACTGACAATTTTCTGAAAATTTCAACTCATTCTTCAGTGGCATTAAAAGGAAAACAGAATATTATGATTTAATGGGAAAGAGGCAGAAAATAAAAGATAATTGTCGCTGCATAAATTCAAGGTATATCTGTATTCTCAATTCTGCATGCTGTTCAGGGCAGCTCGTTTCAAGAAGGATGTAACTAGAACTGGAAAATATACAGGAAGGAGGAAAATGAAAATTAATGGTAAGCAAAAGCTTCTGTAATAGGAAAGATTCTTGGAAAGCTTCAGCTTAGAAATGAAATGAATATATGAGGTGACTGAAGGGAGATATAAGATGAATAAACTTTCAACCCATAAAAGGCATACAGAAGATAATCATCATTATTATCATTATACTGATTGATACTGATATAAGAATAATTATACTTCATCTCCCATAATGAAAGAATTAGGTGGCATAAAATGAAATTAGCAGGCAGAAGTTTTAAATCAAACAGATGGAAGCACTTTTTTATATAATGACTACTTAAATTGTGCAGGTCAAAAACATGAGTGGGCTAAAAAAAGAATTTCACAGAAAAGTCCATAAATAACCATTTAAACCATAAATAAAAAAATATGGATATGACTTCCAGCTCAGGAAATCCTTAAGCTACAGCTTGCCAGAAGCTACACGGGTATACCCAGACACATACCACCTTGTATGTATTCCCTTCTTACAGTCATTTGCTACGCAGCTGCTCCTGCCCAGCATCAGAGGCCAGCAGGCAGAGACCAGTACAGTCAGTCTAACTCCCTTGCAGTGCCTCGTGCATCTGAGTGGTCTGGCAGGTTTTTTAGGAAAGATGGAGAGTGGCTATGAAGGTGCTTTGTCTGCTTCATGTTCCACAGGATTACAAAATCTCTCTGCTTCTCCTTTAGTTACTCACCTAGACAGGTGATGGGTGAGCAGAGATAGCTCAAATCATTGCAGCAGCAGGTAAGAAATGCAGGTACTTGAGAAGAGTTTGGCCATGACCACTTGTTAGTTTTTGCTCCAAATCTTTTTAGTGCTCAGACAACAAATGCTGAGGAATGGGGCTGTTTTATACTTTTTTTCCAGAAGTAATTTTGCTCACCATCTTACAGAGATCAATTAAGTTCTAATGACATTGAAGACATTCTTTTTCATATATTATTAGCATTTTAACCATTATGGAGATTGAGCAATTCAGTTAAAAGGAGGGGTTCTGAATCTGAAGGCTGACAGCTCAGGTTTAACTGACACCAGAGGGCCCTGAACACTTAGCAACATTGCTACGCAGGAAGGTGTAACTGTGTAGAAAAGTGTGAGAATCACTGAGCTTAAAAAACTTAAAACAGTGGCAAAATTTCATTAAGGAATAATTAGTACAACGTTGTCTGTGAACAAATAACTAACTGCATCTATTCGTATATTTATATTTTTAAAATTATTCAAAAGGTTGATTGTTCTAAATTTTGAATCCAGCCTTTTAAAACAGGAGGATTTTAGTCCTTTCATTTACAATCCGTAAACATCGTTACTACAAGGTCCTGCTTCTGATGCCTCCATAATTTACTGTCAATGCAAAAATCCTTTGCTATTTATGGAAAACAGCATATGTACACAGAAGTGGCAGTTACTTTACAATTACAGTCTGATTTGAGATTGAAAACATGACTGCCTAAACAAAACCTAAAATACATTCATCTAGCCAAAGATCACTGTAATAACATGAAACAAAGCATAGGTATAGGAAATTCAAACAATAAAGGTTACAAGAGAGTTTTCTTGGGTTAAATTGACACTGGGGAGCGTAGCTAGGACTGGCAAGAAGCTTAAAAGGCACTGTTTGGATAGGAATTATTCTAGTTAAAAATTATTATTTAGAACTTTCGCAATTTGTACAGCTGCATTCAGGATGTGGCATAATGGGCATTGAAGTGAAACTTCAAAGTTGGTCATGGTTTCTGTGATGAATAGCCAAGCAGGAGAGTCTCCGCTAGGCAGAAAGTTGGTTTGTTTTCCCAAGCGCTGCTCTTCCTAGCAGAAGTCATTACGATATCCCCTCACAAGGCCAGTACACAACAGTTTTATTCCCCAGGAGCTGATGCCAGTTTTGCTCTATTGATTAGATGGCAGTTTTGCTGCAGGAGCAGCATGGTGAGCACAGCCTGCTTCCACAGGACTCACCGTGCAACTTCCACAACATGATTAGCAGCCTGAAACTGTGGACCTATTTCTGAACCTATTTCTAAATGTTTTATTTGATAAGGCTATGCCTGATGGTACAACTAGCCTCTGAAGATTCAATTCTGTTCTTAAAAATTCTCATTTAAAAATAGTCCTCTGTGGAATACCTTTTCTTAAAATTTTATGCTATATATTTAATCATCCTGAAACATGCTTCTCTCTTCCAAAAGGTTCCTTCATTCTATCACACTATTATGCCCAGGCGTTATCATAATACATTTATTTTTGTTTAACTGTGGGAAGAAAATATTTGTATGTTTACTATAGTTATCACAAGACACCTGACCCAGCCTGGGCACTAGTAGTAATTAAAAAAAACCACAAAGGTCAGTACAGGATAATTGACCACTGGTTTACCTCAGTACAAGACAGGCTTGAGTCCCACTCCATTACAGCTAAATAAGCAAGTCTCAGGTTTTTTAATGCCCTGTCCCATCCACACCTTGCCTCAGTATGTCCCACTCTCATTTTCTCAGATAGCAAAGGATTTATTCGGCTGGTCTCTCAGCTGGAGATTCTGGGGAAAAGGATGTGTTGGCAAGGAGTCCTGGAGAGTGGGGCAGGAGAAGGTGGCTGAGGCAAGAACAAAGCCAAAGCCAAGCGATGGAGTAGCAATGCAGAGCAGACATAAAGGGCTCCAGGAGAAAGGACAAGCAATGCAGGTAGGGAGAAATGCTAGCTGCAGTGCTATCACCCCTTACCTGTCTTTACTGGGGATGCACTTTTGGTTCCTTTTCATTCTCCAGCCAGAGGTCTTTTCCATTCAAATCCTATATTCTTGCTCCAGCCATATTTCCTGCTCCATTCCTAGCATTCCCCGTGTTCCTGGGGGGCAGGACTACTTTCCTTCCTTTATTTGAGAAATTTCTGCAATGGACTGCCCAGCTAGCAGGTTTAAATGCAGTTTGGAGATGTTTGTACCATCCTCGAGTCACACACTATAGCAATGACTCTGGTTAAGAACCTAGCAATAGACATGCATAGGATGGTCTGTATTACATCTTATCTCAGCTGTTCATATTTAACAAATATTTATCATAAACCCTGATGCATCAAGCTATTGCTCCTTTCAAGACCTTTGTTATAATTTCAAGACATTCTCTAGGTTTAATGGTCCAACCCATTTTGAATCTTACAGATTTCTTGGCCTCATTAGCTCTGTGACAGTGAGTCTCTGATTAGCGACTGGAAAGTATTCCCTTTATATATTCTTAATTTTTCACCTTGTAAATTAATTGATTACCCTGTTCTGAATGCCAGAATCTGGCTACTCGTACTTTTTTCCAAATGTAGAAATTATCTAACTTGTATCTGGCAACGACCCTTCATACATGCAGCTCTTTCCCAGAAAAACAGAGATTTATATCATTCATATTAAAAAAACGAACAAACGTGTAAGCCTTTCAGCTTTCAAATCATTGTTATGTCTGTTTGTTCAAGGCATTAGTGTTTTACAATATGACACAGGATTAGAAACTGCCTTAAACTCTATAAACAGGCACTTGCTAATAAAAACTATACACTAGATATTTGGTGTCACCAAGGTCCAGATTCTTACCTAGTTTAACGCAGCATAGCTGCTCTGACTTTAGTGGAGTCATACTCATTTACACAGCTAAATATCTGGGCCTTCGTTGTTAAATTCTGGGGGGTTATTTTAACAAAAAAAGAAAAAATTCAGTGAAGTTTGTCTTTTCCTTCAGTAAGTCATAGCTGCCAGAAACCATGTTATGCTAAGGTTATTACTATAAAAATCCATTAAATTAATAAATTAAAGAAAATCCAGAGTTACTGTAGTTTAAGACAAAATAAATATCCATGGTTATGGATTCATGTGCAGAATCAGATACAGAGTTGCATCAACTTCAGCACTGTCTAGGAAGGGGAGTAGAATTGGTGTCTAGAAAATGTACTGAAACCTCAACCATAGCTTTTGTTTTCCCCCTCTGACTAAATCCTCGGAGAGATCAGGCATTAATACTGTTTTATGCCTCAGTGTTGGAACCCTGAGGAATCCATGGAGGCAATTTATTATTTTTTACATAGCAACCCAAGTAAAATTCAGAACAAAGTTTGTAAAATGCATTGGGATTTTCTAGGGGAGCGTGATAGATAAAGTACAGTCATTTCTTGGCTATTTAACACAGAAGTAAATCATGAAGCCAAAGACCTCATGGAAGTTTTGCTAGTGTTTCCAGGGAGGCCAGAATGTCATCCCAAATGTAAAGCTTGTAAAATCAGACTGATGTTAGGGGATATCTTTGTTTTGTTTGTTTGTTTGTTTGTTTTAAGGCTATTCCTTAAAGTGGAGAATGGCTTGTTTTTTATTTCATCAAATATACTCAACATGTGAACAGGGAATTACGCCAGGTTCTCCTCCACCGCTACTATTTTTAATAAATATATATAAAATAGTAAAGATGGATTGTAAAGGTGTATACTCAAACTTACTCTTTGCATTACTCACTGCATTATACCAGATGTTACAAGTGGACAGCTCTTCAAAATGCACAATTAAGAGCTTTTTGTTAAGGAGTTCAGTAAAACGTGCATCCTTGTAGAAAGCCAGCCTTAAACACCACTTAGGATTTATTTATGAGTACCTATGCAAAACAAAAAACTTATGTTGCATGCAGACTCCTTGTCCAAAGGCTACCATAACTCTTTGCACAGGTTCTGAAATCCAGTATTAACTGATAAAACTTGTTCAGATAGTCAGTCTTTCTCTATTAGCTTGACCAAATTTCATCTCATTTCAGCCTCTCAGCTAGAAATAAAAAGAATATAAGATAGCATTCTTTCTTCTAATATCCTTTCTCTTAGCCTTTGCCACAACTAGTTAGAGTGCAACTCTTCCAAACAAGTCTTGTCTCTCACCATGTCTTTGCACTTTGCCTAGCAGAATGGAGCCTGTGCCTGCACTGCAATGTAAATGAATAATAATTTATGAAGTTGGAAAGGTGTTGACAGAAACAGAGCTAAAGGTACTAGTGGGGAATAACTGTGTTTATTGTAAAAATAACTATTGTCATTCAAAAAACAAACTAAAGTTCCAGTGTTTAATCTTTATTAGCCAGAACTCCCAGTGGAACCAGTAGAACGGACATGATTTTCAGTAGCAATTTTGCTAGAATAAGAGCTGCAGGACTTTTCTACTGACTTCAGCAGAGTTTGGAGCCAGCTTTAAAAAATATATTACAAAGAACAAAAGTGAAAAAATATTGTTGCCATTTTATAAAATACAAGTGCATTTTATAGGTGGCTAGCAGTTTGTAATTACCCTTAGTAAAACTAATCCTTTCCCTGTGCTTGTTAAAATGTTTCATGTCTCAACAAGCAATGGAAAGGACTCGCCACCAATCTCTTAACTTGCACTAAAACTGAGAAACATCCACTTGAGTCATAGTTCTTAGTGCCAGTCCTGTTTCTGTGCCTGCCATTTGAATTCAAAGCCTCTAAGGGAATTAAAATTAACACATTAGATCCTAATTAAATCCAAAAGGGATGTGAAATGTAATCAAATAACTTTATAGTATTTCTTGGGAATACGATCTCATGAGGATAAGGAAGGAAAAGAGTTTTTCAGTTAATGTTTTTCCCTATACTGATAGACAGAAAAGGTCTGCAATGCTCTTTTGACCCCTTTTAATTTCTTCAAGAGGAGCATTTGACTCTTCCAGCTTCCTGCTACAAATATAGATGCTGCTACAAAAAGATGCTGTAGGTTTGCAATAATTTAGCAAGATAAAGAAGTACAGTCATTACTATTACAGTCCTTTTTTCTTCAATTAGTATTTCTAATCACATTAGACATGTTTTCAGTATCCAGAGAGGATGCCTGATCCCTACAGCTATCGTGAACCATTAACTTTAATTAAAATGTACAAGTATAATGTTGTTAGATCTGCTAAAAGCATTAACTGCCATGTTAATTACCAAAATGTTAATGTTGCGTTAAAATATGAATGTTCCCTTTTGACAGTTCATCTGTGGTTTAATTATTTATTTTTGGTAGAATATGTCCTAAAAAAAGGAAAAAGGCAAAAAAGCATAGATGAGGACTGAAATGAGACATAATGGGAAAACTTTACCTAAATAGAAAATTCGATACTTTAGAATACCCACTGTCAGCAGAAAAACATTAGTATTCTTTGTTGAGTATCTAAAATGCAACATTTGTCACGTTTGAGATGTTATATATAATTGCAGCACATTCTTTTATTATTACTTCATAGGGATATCTAATCTATGGGACACAGCTCTTGCATCTCTGTATTCGAGCGCTGTCATTACTTTGGCCCTACAATAAAAGCTTCCCCTCAAGTAAGATTTCAGGACTTCATGTTGAAAGCTTTTATTGAATTTCTGAAGACTCCACATATAATTTGTTTAAAAATAGATTTGCAAAAGATGCCTAGAACTCAGTCCTGAAGCTTTTGCATTCCCTATCCAAAAAATACAGAATCAAAGTATAAGACTTTTTAAAATATTGTAATTCACAATAGATATAGCAAATATTTGCAGTAATTCATCTAAATACAGAAATCTCTGGTTAAAGTAAAGTTGTCACTTGCCATATTTCATGGTAAGAAACTTCTCTATCATATTATTCTTAAAGGCATTATGTCATTGAAATGAATAAATGAAAAAGTTCTGACAAACCAACATTAAATGTAATGCTTACACATTTCTCTCACATTGAATAATTATTTTAATGGCTGAAGTTAACAGTATGCCAAATAATTTCTTAATGTGACTGTAAATAGGTAGTTAGACTTCATGCCATAACCTATTTTTTTAACTGACATGAGCAAACCTTAATTTTGTCTGTAGATCTTCTATGTTACATGTCAGATGCATATTCTTCACTACATACTCTCTTGAATGTTGGAGGTAGGCAGCTGTTTAGTGGCAAGTGCATAATTTTGGGGGGAGGGTAGAGGAAAATATACTCTTATAGATCAGATGTCCAGTTCACAAAGTTAGAGGATTTATTAGCATAATAAAATTTTTAAAATGTACTAATCGATGTTCAGAATGCAACATTTCAAATTACTGTTTCAAGCTTATTTTAGCAGGTTTTTAAGAAAAGCTCCCATTAGAAAATAACTATTTCCCACAGATTTCTCATAGATTCCCAAGAAACTAGGTCTACAAATTCCTTCCTATAATCTGAAAATGACAAATCTGTATAGACCCCTGGCAATCCTCAGTGGACTGTCAGCTAAGAGGACAGCATGTATAGAGTAACACCTCTTGCTTCACCACAACCAGCCCTGTTCTGTTACCCGGATTTTCTCTCAGCTGTATGGCAGAAACAGATAGCTCTACTCACAAAATAGGAGTTTCCATACAACATATTTAAAGCTCCTTTTTTTAGATGTAGGCATTGTACCATTCTTATTGGCTTCCCCTAACATGTAAGCTAGGTTCAGCCTTCTTTCCAAGTCACCGTTATATGAAAAGGCTGCAATGACAGCATCATTTTTCTCTCATGGAGTTTGGAAGACTCATGTCCACATACCCATACAGGCTCTTTAATAAAGAACCATCAAATGAACTGGACTGCAGCAGAGAAGAGCTCTGCAGTCTCACAGATCTTGGGATCCTTTTCAGAAGTATCTTAGGAAGCAAAGTGGGGCTGAGAGTTCTTGGAATCTGTCCTCCAAAAAAGTCTTTCAAAGCCTAAAAATCATTTTAAAAAAAATTCTTTCAGGATTTTTTTTCCCCTAATGAATTCATACAGTCTGAATTCTCTGAAGTCCAAAGTGATCTTAGTGCAGTTGAATCATCACTGAAGAATTCCTTCTATGCAGAAGATAGCCTTTGCCAGCTTAAACCTGACAGCGGCCCTCCCATTGCCTTCTGTACCCATTCTGTTCCTGTTCTGGAACTCTGCTCCAAGAAGGGAAGTTCAGAGACTATTTGGAGAAAATGCTGGAGCAAATGATCTAGTGGAGTGAAGCTTCTCTATATTTCTTTCTCCAGTATCATAATGTTCCTATGAAACCTTATATAAGTACTGCCAGCTAAAGCTCTTTCCTTACAGCTTTAATTTTTCCTAAAGGAAACAGGACTGTGGCCAGGTTAATAGCGCTACTTTGAACAAAGCTCAGACACAACATAAAAACCAAGGTATGGCTGGTTAAGGACTTGTAGATTTGTGCCATAATGTATTCACTCACATTCAGTGGGACTAGTGATAAATGTTAGTCTGGTGTGTGTAATGTTCTCATCCCGAGACTTTAAAATACTAGTTCAAACACAAAATATTTCCAGTTAAAATAATAATAGTTATTATTATTTTGAAGAATGTAGCAAGTTGCTAAGGAAATCTTTTCCTGTAGTCTGCCAGAAGGCAACCTATCTCCTGGGCTTTGTTTGCTTGTGTAGATTTCGTTGCCTGCAGCAATACTTCTAAAGTCAAGTTTACTAATACTTTTGTCTCTCCTGGGGAGATAAATACCTTCAAAAGCTCATTATTTATTTGGGAATATTCAAACACTCCAGAAAACACAAGGAGCTATATCAAATAATTGATTTGCAATTCATCTAATATTAGCTTTTCTGTGTTACGGAGCTCCAGCTTACATAACTTCTTGCAACATTATGCATTATCAGCAATTTTGGAACAAAAAAACACCCTTTTTTTGGAACCTTCCATTTCTTAAAACATGTGGAAACTACTTAACTCTTTCCTGAGGAAAAATAGAAACACATTTTCTGTTTGAGTGCTTGTGGTGGCTTGCTTGACTGTCGTAAGAAGACAGAATGTGAAGGAGCACTATACAACCGCTGAGAGACAGAGGGAAAAGCAAGAAGCTTCCTTTTTTGTTTCTGTGTTGATCAGAAGCTCTGTATTTTGCAAAATGTAAATTAACACCACCGCAGCATGTCCACAGAGTAGCTCCAGCAAAAACATTGCCTTTTCTCAGGTGTTCTAATTAAAGCAGTGCAGGATCCGACTCGGGGAGGTGGTGTTAAAGAAACAATGGCACATCTGTGTTCAACAGGTTCTGCTGTGTTATGGAACGTGCACTAAAAAGAGAACAAAAATAATTTGCTTGTGTTTAACTGCAATGCCTGCCTTAAAATTTACATTACTTCCTTCTCTGCCTACTTTTTCATCTTTTTTCATAGTGCATATACTGTTAGTGAAATGGAAACTTTAAAAGATTTCTCTTGTTCCATTCACCAATCTTTTGGGTGGAGGATGCTTGTTAGAATACACTATAATAGCTGGCAATCAGCCCAGTACCTCATCCACTGAAACTACATTATTGAACTGTAAAACAGTGGAGTCCTATTATTAATAGTTAATTGAAAGGCCAATGCAAGGGCACTATTTTATGGTCTCTTTCAAGATATGTTCACAACAGTTTTATCAGACACAACATCAAAAGGCAAGCAGCACGGTTTTGCTGTGCATAACTTTTTGATAAAATTTACTAGAAAAGCAGTGACAGACCCTCAGCTTCAACAGTAAACCTTTTGTTGACCTTTCTTGTGAATATACTTACTTTCGTGAATGAATATAGTGAAAAGCACTGCACTTTTAGAGTTACAATGGAGTTCTTAGGATCCTATTTGTTCTTGTTCATGATAGATACCAAAATCACTGTTATTACAAATCTAGATTTAAAGAGAACAAAATTGATTGCACATATCTGATTCTGTCCACCAAGGAGCTCCAATTTATGGGTATGTAAGACCATACCTAACACTGAGGATCTGATTTATATGAGACTACACTATTCACATGTTTAATTTGGGCACATGATTTACATACCTTCAAGAACAGTACCTGTTCCCGGTACAGTAACTGTATGTATCTGCATATAAATATATGTACGCACACACATATATATCTGTATATAAAATATATATAATTGTAATTGTATAATTGTAATTAGTTTAACAAATAAATATAGTAAAAGGGCTGTATCAGGCCAAGCAATGTTGAAAACAAAACTTGAAATTTCAAAAGTGAAATCTTGGCTCATGAAAGCTAATAGAAATTTTCATTCATTTCTACATGATCAGGTTTTCCCTCCAAAGACTTAATTTCTACCTAATATCATGTTACTTTCTGTTCTAATTACTTATTCTTCTTCAATTACCTGAAATGATGTTCTAGTGATGGAACGTAATCACTGGGTTTACTTGACATTTAGCAGACATCTTTCAAACAGCCTTTTTTCAAATCTGAAGCTTATACAATTCCATTGCAATTCTGAACTCTTGAAAAACATAGTATCACCTACATAAGTCAGTGATTTATTGATTAGAAAACAAATCTTTTGTATTGGATCTTTGTTCTCCATTTCGTATCTAAAACATTGAAACGTTTATAAAATTTCCTCATCTGCCATGAACTTTAGAGCCTCCCAAGGCTAATATGCAAGAGTGATTTCACCTTGTGTGTAGTGTCACCGAGGAGCAGAGTATTAGTCACTCTTGTATCTTATACCCGAGGCATTCAAAAATACTCTTTATTAACTCAAGGCTTCTTATGAGCTATTTCATTCTCAGAATCTGCAATCTGATTAATGCCTTATATTCTTATAAAGTATTAGTTTTTATTAGTTTTGTTACTGAGTGTGTGGTTACATACTATGTATTTAATTTTCAGAGTGCACAGAGCAAATGCTCATACAGAGTCCTCTGTTAAGTACTGATACGTTAGAGTTACTACAAGATTTGAAACTAATCTGATGTGCTCTTAAAATAACATTGTACTATCTATATTTCAATATATCGAATGAAATAACTGCATCAAGGTGACAATACAGCTAAATGTGATATGACAAGAGTTGTCAGGTATGCATAGTTCATACACAATTTTGGTATTCTGATGTTGGGAATTTAATAACATTGAAAACAGATGCTATTTTAAATAGTCAAACATATATACTATCTGCAAGTTGAACCTGCAAGTTAAGTGGCTCCTGTCTATTTTTTGCTAATGACAGGATTAATGCAGCATAATGTTACTACTAGTGTTATAAGCCTATACATAAAAACTTACTAAAAATCAAGAACTTATTTTTAGAATATGCATGCAAAAATACAAACATATATATTGTTATTAAATATTCTAATTAAACACCTATAAATGCACCTTTTTTAATTAAACAAACTTCATCTGTATAGATGGACCCTTTCAAGACATATCACTAATGCCCTATGTTTATCTAATCAACAGTCTCCCCCATCTCTCCAATTTCTTCTTTAATCACTCTTTATCTGATGGAAAACAAGAATCTCTGCTAGATTTTCCTTTGTGAGTGAAAAATGGAATATACAGTTTTATCCCAGATGCTTCCACAAAATACCTCTTCATTTGGCTCTGCATGACACTACAATTGAGACTGTGAGTGTGAAAGCTTCCTAGACTACCCTCTTAAAAAAAGGTATGTATGGATGGATGGATGGAAGTTTTGCACCAGAATATCCAATACACATTAAATCAAAGAAAATCAACAATGGTTTTCATATTCCACTCACTTGCCTTTTCTTCCCCTGTAATAAAAGTCATTTCAATTACACATAAGCTGCAGAATGAAATATGTACAGATGTATTGACTGTCCCCTACTTTTTACTAATGACATTAATATTCACAAAGTCTGCTGCTGTTCTTTAATTCATGATTCCATCCAATTTCCTAATGGCTGACACAATTAAAAATTCTTAAAGAAAGCCAGGTCCCAGCAGATAATTATTTTAGCCTATTAAATTACTAAAATATGACTTTAATAATATATGGACTGACCCTTAGTTATACAAATATCAGAGAACAGAATTCCAAAGAAATCAAACAAGCTACATTAATTTGCCCAGAAAAGGCTTTCCTATTGTCAGTATTTCACACAACTGAGAAAAATCAACCATCAATTCAGAAAAAAAAAAGCGCTTGTTCAGGTTTTTTTCTTAGGAAAGCATGGCTTGGAATTAATGTTATTGCTGTTTTAATTTCCTCTATACCTGTTCTTTTCCATATTATTCATTTGTAACTGTGGCCAAACTGAGTTATAAAAATCGTATCTGCCTACCTCCTCATTTCTACTGAAAACAGGCAATATGTTCTTCGTAGGGAAACAGGTAGAATTTTTATTTAACAAATAAATTAAGCAGAAGGCAATGCCATTTCCCAGTACTACATTTTGCAGAATTTAAGCTAGGCAGGTAATTCAATAGAAGTGTGGAAAATCAGCCTCATTATCAGCTTGTAGGTCTTCTATGGGAGAAAAAAATATATATAATAAAGAAAGAAAGATGATTTTGCACTGAAAATCTGATACTCCTGACTAGGTCCTGATTGTCAGTGAAAACAACAGTGTAAAAAGCCTTTAAGAAAAATAACATACTTTTACAGAAGTATATAATACAGAAAATAATTTTTGTTCCCTCTAGTGCTCTTCTGCTAGTTTTCGTACTCAAACTTCAGTTTATTGCTTATTTTCTTCACAAGAATATACATAACTTTCTGTTCTGCTGCAATTTTACACGAGTAATAAAAAGGGGATAAACCTCAACAGTAGAGAATGGAAAGTGATAAACCTCAGTAATAGCAATAAAATCTTCTGTGAGCTGGAACTTCCTTGGGTGGAAAAATCTAAAGAGCAGAAGGGCATCAGTCTGCTACTTGAGTACAGAATGGCAAAGACCCAGCAAAACGTGATGCAGCACAAAAACGTTTAAGGTAGTCAGAAGACACATCAGTAGCAGTATATTCGGTCACAGATGATAACAATAACAATTTACAAAGCTAATACAATCTCAGGTAGAATATTTCAAGCAATTTCTTGTAATCCATTTAATGGAAGAATCGTTCACATTGAACCAGATGAAGAAAGAGAGGCTACTTAGCATAATCAGATGAGTAAATGCTTGGGTGAGAGGAAGGACCAAACAGCCAACATATCTAAGTAAAAGTACATGTTCTTGTTGCCACAAATTAGTCTGGAAAGCAGAACTTTGAATAGCTTTCCACTTAGAGTAACAGCAACAAAAAAACTAAACACTTAAGACAGAACTTGAGGATAAAAGTGCTATGTGATCTCATGCCATCAGATCACTGAATGCATATTCAATGTCTCTTAAAATCCGTTCTAATCGCCATGTTTAAATAAAATTAACCATCACACATTGGTGAGCAATGCCTATGTTTTTAAGGTATTATTAATATTGTCTGACAAACTCACAGTAGTTCATGAACTATGTTTGTTAGCTGCCTAGTGCCCGTTGTAGACAGAAGTAGTGCTAACTCCCATCAGAATAAAAAGATACCATCAATTAACACTCTATGGACTTTTAGAATATAGTTTGCAAAAATAAATTATTCATGAGGAGTTTTACAACTTTGCATTATTGCCTTATAAACAAAACCCTTGCACCATGACTATGTTAATTTGTATAGGTGGTTGACCAATATAATATACATAATATAGTATTATTCTTACTCCAAATAACATCTATGGGCTTTAAAATATTTTACAGAAGGTTATTATTATTTTTATCTTCACTTAAAAAACAGACAGGGAAAATGGGAAAAGACTTGCCAAGTTTAGCAAGCGAGCAAGAGAACTGGAATAAAAGTAGTCTATTTGAATCCAAAGCTAATCACTTTAAACTTAATAAAAACGGCCTGTGATAAAAGCAGGTTGTCCTTGCAACATATGGCAAACTTCACAAAAGTTCACAAAAATTCACTGAGTTGAGGATGATACTAAAAAGATTAATATTAACAGAGTCTGATCAGAAGTGATCATGAAGTCACCTAGTTTTACCTATACAACAAAGCAAAACAGAACAAGTTTCTTCCCTTTAGACTGCTGTCTCCAAACGCCCTCTCTGACCTTGCTGAACCCTTGCAACTGCCTTAATACATTCCAGAGACCACTGGGAGCAAGATTTAGAAACACTTTCTAAAAACTGAAACATTTATGCTTCAAAAACACCTTCAATACAAGTTGACTCATAGAAGGCCTGAAATTAGAGCTTCATTCTCCCTTTTCTGGACTCAGCTGAAGTAGAGAAAACTTGAGAAAAAAAGAAAGATCATTCTAGTAATCAAGATACAAATAAACAAAATGTGTATGAAACATTTGTATGCATGTGCACAGATACAAGAAAAAAATTAGCATTCATTCAAAGCTTCTTCTTTCTGACAGGTAATAATGATTGTTAATGGGACTGACATTTTCAGTGTACAATGAAAACATATTCTTCAAAACCTATTGCATAATTAACATTACTTACACACAATTCACATCAAATTAGAAAGACTTATGGGGCTGGAGAGTAGCATGGTTTGTGTCTTTCTTACCCCCCCGACTGGTGGCATGGCATTGCTTGAGTAGCCCAAGATCAGGCAAGACCTTAAAGGAGTTTAAGAACTTATTTCATTATACCCTTACTAAATGAGCTACTTGACACAATTCTGTTTGTCCACTGAATAAGCTTCTCATTTGCTGGAACAGACACTTGCCTATGCCTATGTGCCTTGTACAGCATTCAGGACAGTTTTGTGCAGGCACAGTGAAGCAGATGCTTTCCAGAAGCACTGCGCCTCCTGCATATAACCACATCAGCAGTACGCAGGACGGAGCCTATGGCAGAGGAAAGGATGAGACACAGCAGCCCTGCCTCCAGACCTAACCATGTGGCCAACATCATTGAAAAAGTTGAGCATTGATGAAATAGATAAATGAAGGTCTGCAACAGCTTTCCAATGAAGTAATAAGGAAAATAAATAAATAAATAAAAATACTTTTAATATTGAGTACAATCATTTTGTGAATGTCATTACATGGTATAGTGTCTGACTGATGACCTAGGAGGTGTCTTCCAAACCTACAGTTTGTTTGTGGAGTTGTGAGAGACTTTGGAGACAACAGCGTAATCTTCTATTGCTCTTGGCAAACTCTAAAAAGAACTTGACACAGCTATTGGGTTTGGGATGGGAGTGGGAGGGGTTGCTATCAAAAAGCTACTAGAAACATACTAAATAAAAGATCTAGATAAAAATGAACCTTCCTTTACAGACTTTGATGTTTCCAAACATTCATTGTGAATTGAACAAGAAAAGAAAAATAAAGCTGAAAAGCTGCTCTAGGACTTTTATAGCACCAAGCTTTTTTATGATTTTTTAATGTTCGGATGACAGATATATGAAAATGAGTGCAAAATGCACAGAAGGAAAAATAAAACCTCACTACAGAATTTACATAGACAAAGAAGAACGTATAATTTCATAGCACTGAAGACAGCATAAGCACAGAGTAACTTTCAGGAGAATTATTTCTGCAAAACACCAGCATGTTTCACATGCTGGAGTTTCTACTATGTCATTGTTAAATCAAATACTTTTTTTTTTTCCCCCAGGCATGCAGAAGAGTTAAGAAACATGAAACAAATTATAATGCTACCAGTAAAGCTTTTAAAAAAATACAAGGTAATTTGTTTACATTGTTTCTCCCAATCGAGCCACTAGATACAATAGCCTACAGATTTCCAGCACAGTACATGGACATACACAGAATATGGTAATTATAGGTTGAATGACATCTTGCTAGCAGTTAAATCCAACATATTGCTTCTGGCTATCATTTATCCAGGCAGTATTATAAGCACTATAATGAAAACAAAATTATAGTAGTCCAATAATTAAAAGTTAAATTGCTATGGAAACAGTTTGATTTCATTGAGTGAAATTGGGTAGTGATTTGAATTAGCAAGGTACCACATCAAAACTCCAATTCTCAAAAACAGTCAGCAGTTACTGATCATCAAGGTATTGAGGTTTCATTTGGGTAAATTAAATTTTATCTCCAAATAACATATTCTTTGTCAGAGTACTTCTCTGCCATATTCCTCAGGCTGAATGTGTGTATGGCTCCAATGACCCATTGTATTTTATTTCTTTTATAGTGTTGTATCACACTTGAGATACTTCAGGCACTTACATGAGTACAACTACAAGATTACAGTCTGTGGTCCGCAGCAATAAATTTGCAGTTCTAAGGGAGAGTAAAGATACCGTAAACAGTCAGCTGCGGTGTGTTTTTTGAAAGTAATGATTTAATAAAAAGCAATATCTATGTTAGAACAAAAGTCCTACTGAAAGCACAGAAGGATTAATGTGCTAATAGGACTAGAGCAAGAAAATGTTATTTTAAGGAGAATTAAAAAGCTCAGACACAGGATCAGCTTTCCACAGTTCAGCAGCTGTTGTTTGTCAGCTGAGCTACAATACCCGTCCACATGCATTCTCTTAGACAGCAGCACATGCAAGGCAACTGAGCTAGCATCTCTCCTGAAGAAATAAGTAAAACTGAAGTCAAACTACCTTGCTAAGAATATGCACAGATCCTTTCCAGGCCACCACATGTTTTAAGTCAGAGCAGCCTTATCAGGTGTCTGAGCATGAATCCTCCAGAAACACGCACGTTTAATGGACTACCTTGCAAGATTTCTAAGAGAGTTCAGATAAGCTCTTGTCCCAAAGAGTTACTGCTTCGAGCTACCACTAGCAGAAATCCGTGATTAGCTCCTAAGCACGCTGCTAAACACCATCTCCTGGAAGGTGGGAGGGAGAAGTAGGAATAGCCTGACTACATCATATGAGGACATTGTTCAAACTTTTCTTAAATTAGAAATAATTACAGATCTCAGTGATAGGGTAAAGTAGTAAGTAATGAGGCAGAAATTTAGGGGCATTAAGAGAAAGGAGTTCATGCTACCAAAGAGAAAAGGAGAGAAGGAAGTTTAATTAACTTTTTTTATATTGGGTCCCAAGTTTTAAACTTTTAGAGAAATAATTGATAAATTTCTCCAACTGGGGGAAAAAAAAGTCTTCTGAAATCTATGGCCCAAAGTTTACCTCCTTAAAACTCTCATTTTAGGATATTATACCTAAAACAGCTTTTAAAACTTCAAATACTTCCGATTTATTACTTCTTGTAGAAACCACTCATACATCCCTGTCAGCACTCCAGTCTACCTGAAAAAGATTCTCCTCTATTTCCAGCTTAGAGTAACAGCCCTATCATAAGAATCATTTCATATAACAGCTGGATATTTCCAAAGCAGTTAGAGAGACTAAAATCTAATCTAGCACCAACTGAAATTAGTAGTGACACCAAAGATCATTTGGGCCTTTTTTTTTTTTATTTGTGTTTTCTTTCTTCTATTGCATTTTCAACATCAAAAGAACTGCAAGGGAAAAACCTTACACATTGGTTGCCAAGGCAGTAATTCTGAAAATTCTGTACTGGAAAGGAAAGGGATCACAATTCCAAAAGCAGTCCTTATGATACAGTAACTTTAATAGGTTTTAGTGCAGTGAAAACAAGCTTGGAAGCACTCAGAATCTGGTTTTAGATTACGTGCTGTATCGTTCCCTCTTGTTCCCCTGGAGAGAAGGTCCAAGAGATCTCGCTGTCCGGGGGTGTCCTGCAGCTCTGCTCCTGGCAGTAAAGGTTAGGCCTGTTCCCCACACCCTTGTCAGTCTTTGTGCACTGCACTCTCCAGTTTAAACCCCAGATCAGATAAACGGTCACCTTTCCCTTCTCCTACTCCCTTACTTGGGAAATGAACATTATGCTACCCAGGGCCCAATTCAAGCCTTGCTTTCAGGAATCATTTTTTAGAACCAAAGTGACTCTCCACAAATCTCTGAATGTAAGAATACGGGCAGCCACCAGTAAATTAGAGAGATATTTAAGCTAGTTTTAAGCAAGTGGGACCAGCGTTGGAAGCAGCAAAGTATTTAATGCAGGCTAATTTACCGTGTTTCTCAGAGGGCGTTGGAAAGATTTGCTAGTTAATTATGTGGCGAAGCAGCCCGCCCAAGGCAGCCGGCAGCGACAGCAGACAGAAGGCTCCGCGCTCTGCTGTCGCTGACATGCTTCGGAGCCAGGGACGACTCTGTCCGTCTCTGCCTCTCCTCCCGTCGCACCTCGGCTCACACAGGAAGGGGCGAGTTCTGGGGGCAGGGAATGTTTCCTTCCATGGGTGAAATCCTCGGTGTGCTGAGGTCAGCCGCGAGGCACCCAGACCCCCACCTTCCCAGCTTCAGTCTCTGCACCCGCAAACTGCTCAGCACAACCAGGGTCCTACTGCAGCTTCTAGGTGCTCTAGCACAAACCAATAATAAGTTATAAAGCATTTTTTAAAATACTGAGAGAATTATGATTTAAATGCAAAGTAACAGAATCTTTTTCATAGCTAGCAGAGTATATTTATTTATCCAAATATTTTTAGTTAAATCCCAGGCCTTCCATAGAGGGAAAAAGGTCATTTTTAAAGCATAAAATAAATACATGAGAGAGGCATAACATCTTTTGCTCAACCCCTGGCTAGTCACACTTCAGATAGTAAGATCAACACCAAATATATTGGAATCCAGAGGATGTGAGGTGTTTGGCAACGGGAGAAAGGAGACAAAAGGGAAAGGGAAAAAAATGGAAGAAAAAAAAAACAAAACAAAAGCACACCACAGGTTTGGAAAACAGATCCCAAACATCTGAACAGTTCAGAAATCTGTTGAATACACCATTCTTTGAATTATTGCGGTTTGACAAATTTGGGCTGTGTTTTAATTTGCATTGTCTGCTCTCATTGTTTCTGGGAATGCTTTTAATATTTCGACTAAAAGATATCCTTTAGGGTGACATATTGCAAATATGCTTTCTCTTTTGTTTTCTTCTTTGTTGTTAGAGTTCCAATGTAAACACACACAATATTTTCCTCTCTTTCTCATTATATTCATTTTAAAGTCTCCTCTGAAGTATTTTCCTTCCAGCACCGTAGCATATGGGAATATGTCTGTAGCCTGTCTCTACTCTGAAATGAAAATATTCTTAGTAAGCAATTTACTACTTCGGCACAAAGACAGAAATCATGAAGGCAGGCAACAACATATGCAACTCATTTGCAAACACCCAGGATGACTTGCTGCGCCGGCCGCAGGAAAGCGGGCACAAGCAATCTGCTGGGGAGGCAGAAGGGAGCAGCTCCCACCCACGATAAAAGCAAAGAACAAAACACCTGTTTGTTGATACTAGGAGGAATTTCCTACTTTCCTTATTCCTCTCATGCTTTCACTATGGCTTTGGCTCCTCCCATGCAATTCTCTCCTTTTACTTAACATTAGAATTGAGAAACTCAGCATTCCTATAATAACGTATTGCTACAATTCACTCAACCACCACTGCTGTCCATCTCAACAGATTCACTGCCACAATATGTACATCCAGGAAAGCCTTGCTTTCCTGTTTTCCATTAATTCACTCTTAATTCATCCAGTCAACTCCAACCTGTGCCATCTTACTTGAAGTCCAAGGATGAATTAATGGTTACTACGTAATAAATGGGGTGATGGCTACCAGAAGCAAAAGACAAAAGAGTGCTCTCTAAGAAAGGAAACCTACATTACGTTGTTAAGGCATGTTTTCTAAATCATGCTTTTTAGACTGCAATATTCTTAGATCGCTATTATGTTACCATGGCAACTACAAGTACTAGTTGTGGACCATTGTGCAAGGAACTGTACAAACAAAACAGAAATGGTCCCTGCTGTAAGTTAAAAAAAAAAAAAAAAAAAGACATGATAGATACAGATACATGGGGAAAAAAGAACAGACAGATTATTGATCCATATGATAGTATGCGATATCACTGTATCAGCAGACTAACAACTGCCAAATTTATTGTAGCTATCACAGCAAAGGAGAGGTTTGAGGAAGGATGAAGCCTAAGGGCACAAAAATGCTTCTTTGAAAATATTAGCTGGTGTCTGAACAGGCACGTGGGGGTTGTCAGCAGGCAGGATTTTCTGGTTTTGATAATGAATAGGATTGATAGGATTCAACATTTTTCTAGAATTGCTCCCTAATACTGCAAATTTGTGTTATTCCTATTAAAATTTTTCAGTCGTCGATTTCATATTTCAACAATGAATTTACAAAACTTTGTATCACTGTAACCAAAAAACAATATCAGAAAGAATTATTCTACCGCACACATTATAATTTGCACATTAGACATCATGTTGACATTTTAGACATTGAAATTAGGTTTATTATTTTTGCACTGGAGCACTTAAATTATGGCCTTTCTGAATTTAAATTTAAGCCTAATTAAAAATACATTTTTTAACACTTATATTATTAAATGTTAAAACAAAGCAAGTGAATTAAATGCTTGAAAAACAACTTGCTTTAACTCAGTCTGTCAGAATCAGAATTGTCAAATGCATCACCGTCTCTATAACTAAGCAGCACTGGTTTTGCAATTTTCCTGGTTGCCTGTAATATCTTTTTTGATTAATGTTGAATGTACATTTTTCTTTTTGTAAGAAAGCCAGATTCATCTTTTATCTTGAACTTATCACCATAAATCAAACAAATACTCACTGATAAGGAATGGTACAGGCAGAGAGGGGGTTCTCAATGTTAGACTACTCAATTCAGCAAATGACAACTCTTCATTTTTCTGATACTTGAATACAGTTCAGACACTTGTGTCTGTATCTTCTGGCCCAATTCAGTTACTGCTATGTAGAAAGTAACCACACTTTCAATTTTCATATTAAATCATTGATTTTTTAGTATCTGATTTTTCTAAGGTAAATATGAGATTTGCACTGATAGAACAGATCCATTTTCAGGCAAATTTCTTGGGATGTTTTTGTATCTCATCAAACTTACTGTTTTAAGTCTTTTTAAGCTATTATCATCATCCTTAATTTTGCTCTTTCACTGCTAGTGGATAATCCACTTTATGCATAAAAGGATTGGCTACACCCAGGATCTGGGGTGGGGGACGGACAGGGTGCAAATAACTTTTTATTATTTTCTATCATTTGCACATTTCAAGAATTGAAAGTACAAAATTTTACCTAGTTTTGATTGTTGTCATATTTGAGCAACTGTTCAGATGTGGCAGTCAGCCTTTCTAAGGAAAACCAACCACGCTCTCCTAGTTGTCATGTATTTATCATACTCAGTCCAGCCAGAAGAACCATCAGGCTGGAACCACTCCTGGAGATGTGCAAATACTTTGTAGCAATGCCATTCACATCATCAGAATAGGTCTAGTTTTGTTTTTCAGTAAATCTGAATATTAATATTTCAAAGGGAACAAGAAAGGCAAAATATTTTGTCTTTTGTGCAGCATTAGTCCATTCATGAATACAGTGAGGAATACACAGACTTTATGGAAATAGATTAGATAGGATTAATTTAGACCCTTAGAAAGCTTCCACGTACCTGCTTCCAAATCACTGTTGATAGATACAGTTCTCATGAAGTGCCTTATTTTCTTCCAAAATACTACCTAGCAAAAAGACCTAAACAGAAACCTAAAATAAAGCAGTACAGTGTATGACCTCTGATTCAGGAATTTCTACTTACTAATTTCTATTTACTAATTTCATTTTTAAAATGACAATTACATTAACTGCTAGAAGTGCCCCCAATACTGGTTCTTCCAAATACTACTCCTCTCAATCAATGTATATAGAAAATTGGCAATTCTATAAAGTGTTTACTGTTTAAGCACTTAAGGAAGATATTTTTGTCAATAAGAACAAGCATATATTTGTTTAAGAAACTGAACAGATAACTTGACATAGGAATAAAATGCAATTCTCCCATAAACCAGAGGATATATTAAATCATTTAAGAACTCAGCAGCAAAATTTGCTCCTTGGCACATAGGCTTAAGCATGTGGTATGTCTTTCCTCTTCCCCTGGCACTTAGCATGATAAGGCTGGAGGATTTCAAGCATTGTAAATGGCAGGTCGCTGTGATACTTCAACACCACAATATTCACACTAAAAAGCATGAAATACTTGCTTGTACCATTTTCCTTCAGTTTCTTAAATTCAAAATTTTTCCCACAGAATACTATTTTACTGATCCATTCTCATAATCTTCTGCTGGTTTGAGTCTCTCACTAATGTTACATCTGTTCTTGGCATTATGCTGCCCACCCTGTTTAAAGATTACAGTGCAGCAAAATACCCAAATTCCTTGAAACATGACTCTGAATAACAATCCACTGAAAAAATAGAAGTACATATATTTATATGCAGTATTAGGCTAATTGACAGGCTGGTTTTGTCATAAAATAGTGGGCTTTTTGCGGTCTCATTTGAAATTGAGAACTACCCAATCATATATCAAGTTAGATAGTGAAGGAACTTGAAAATTATGGAAGTGGTTTATATATAATTGGGGGGGCAGGGAAAGGAAAATAAATGGGTTTAAAGAATTGGGCCATGTGATCAAAAGGATGAGAAAGAAAAACTTTATAACAGCACTTTGGTTGGATATAGACAAGACAAAACTATGCAAGTCAAATTTACTGAAAGGGATATTGACATAATCAAGTAACAAAATCTTAAGTTTCAGTTGTGTGAACGAACAGAAAAAGAAATCTCAGGTTAGTTATGAAAAATTATGCAAAAATCTAAGTATCACATAGATGTGAGGACCAAAAGAAATACTGATGTCTACCACATAACAGGCATAAATGACAGGCCACAAGTTAATTTTATTCACATTGATTAAGAAAGGAGAAAAGGAATTACCTGAATGAAAATGCTCAGTGCTCCCTTTTAGCAATTTTGAGTAGAAGCTAAAATCCAAACAACCATAAGATCATGTCAGAGAGAGAAGCTAAAGCTTTAGTTTAGATGGAGGGAGACAGGTGTGAAGCTGAGGAGTAAAAGACAGATCTGCATGTCATCCGCACAGCAGCAATTCATACCGGACAGAAGCCCCAGTTAGGAAAAGGGCTGGAGAAGCACAAGACCAGGCAGGCCCTGCAGAACCAGATTTGAAGGAAGCATAGCTAACAACCTCCGAAGCAGAGCACTCAAACACCAGTTGTGAGTTTGTGCTTGGAAGAAGTGGAGGCTTGATAAAGATATTTTCATTTAAGGTTAAGGCACGGAAGCATACTGGAGAGGAAACAGGACAGAACAGATATTTTGTCTTCTTTTCTAAGAAAAAACAAAAACAAAACACAGCACCTTTTTGGTATCTTTCTGCATGAGATTTTTTTCTAAGAAACTAATCATTCTCACCGTCTCTCTCTGAACTTCCCTAATCCCACAACATTACACTGGCGTTTGAGAACCCAACACAGATTACTGTTCAATCATACAATTTTGAAGTGTGTTTATAATGAACACCAAAGTCTAACTTCATGAACAAAATATTATTTTCAATGATGGGAACTGTGCGCAGATGTGACAGCAAAATCTGCCCTGACACTTTTAAATGCAGGTTTTAGTTTCTGATACTGTTCATGTGCTCATTTGCAGGTCTAGACCTATAATGCTTTGCTAGCTTGAACAGCTGTGTTTTCATGGCTGGACTAGATTTGAATGAAATTTTAAAAGCTTGTGTGTACTTATTGTATATGTCCAATTAATCTTCACTCTGCTAGAACAAGGTTTTTCCCCCTCTTTTTGCTACCTCACAGTTCTTATGCTTGTTTTGGACTGCAAACCTGGCTCACACTTCAAGTTAACAAGGCTGAGATACCGCGCTAATAATCCCAACATGTTTAAACAGATGTTTATAGCTGCTGGGGTGCCTAAACTCTTGTTTTAATTCACAAAATTACTTGTTAAACCTGAGTAAGATACAGGGTTTCTGATGATAAAGTGTGGTTTTTGCTGTATTTGATTGCTGGTATCTGAATGCCAACACCTAAAGTGTCTGAAACTATTCCAAATAACGGTAAATTTTACAGCAAGATGGCAGAATGATTTTGTTATCTCGTTTATGTTATAATACGTTTAGAATAAAGATCAGGACTTTAGCATGCTGGGGTACTGTGTGCGTTAGAAAAAGGCAGTTTCCTACTTCAACAGACTAACCTAAACAAGTAAGACAGAACAGAAGCATCCTGCCACATTTTATAGACCAGCAACTGAGACATGGACAGACTAAATGGCTTGGCCATGAGCGTACAGCAGACCACAGCTAAGCAACTGATTGATCACAGCCCTTCACAGAGCCGGCCCAGAGCCTTAGCCTGTACCATCCCATTCTGCTGCTACCTTTGCTACCATCTTCCCATCTCTTTTGGTAATACAGTTTAGGTTAATAAATTTTGGATTTATATGTTCGCCACATACTGCATGCCATTATAGATGTTCACATATGTGATCAAAAACAGACCACTATATATTGATATATCACTATTTATCATATTTCTGACATGGGACAGAAGACTAGCACGTTAGCACTTTTCCCACAGACAACATCTAAAAGTTCACACTGGTATTTTTTAAATCTTATTTCAAACATTTGGTGTATTTATATAACAGATTAGGACAAAGCAAAGAGGAATATATGAGCTGACCAAGACTGACACTGTGTTACACAAATTATTTTGGGATAAGTTGTGGCAGGGGATATTTAAAAATCCAGTTCTGAATTTACAGAATCCATATGAACCTGCTTATTCAAAAAAAGAGTCAACAGAAGATTTTAGTAACTCTTCATTGAATTTGGTTTGTTCCACAGATGGCAATAAAATTTATTTTGTAGTTAAAAAATGTCTCACCTCATCATAATCAAGAAAATAAACAATGCACCCTCCAACTTCACCCAAAACTTGGCAAGGAGGAGGACTGCTGTATTAACACCAAGTAATCCCATGTGAAATACCTCTCTTTGTCTCCCATTTTACTTTTTGGCCACACCAGAAATACATTTAAAAGACCACAAAGTAGACTTTTCATATTTTACTGTGAAATATTCACACCCACTTTTAAAGCAAACATACATGCCCTCAAGACCCCAACAATTAAAATATTCCTTTTTGGAAAAAAGGAATCAAAACCCAATGGTGAACATCCCGTACGGCTGTCACCTTGTACACAGCTCCCCTGAGCAGGCAGCCTTCGCCTCTGGCCCCCATGCAAGCATCACCCTGCAGCAGCTGCAGCAGTCTCCCCACTTCGGCACGCCTGGTGCCCTGCGCAGCCCTTCCCAGCTCTGCTCAGAGGTGCTGGGGAGAGACACCGAATACATCTGGCACTTCAGGCCTGCCTAGCTTTGCCAGCTCTGCTCAGCCTGGCCCACACCACATGAACAACTTAACAGATGCTTCCCTGTCTCACGGACCAGTCCCCAGGACAGCAGAGCTGCTCCGGGCGGTCAGGACAGGGGCAGTGAAGCTTAGGGGCTCATTGCCTGCTCAGGCCTTGCTGTGGGAAAGTGAAATGTTGTCTTAGGAGGAAATCAAGGCCTTCCCAGAGCACATCCTCGAAACGTCCAGACAGGGCTGTTGAATCATTTGAAAACCAAGGAGAGAAAGGGCAGACCCTTCCCAGGCAACTGAAAGGCATGCAGAGCTGTCCGGTTAGGTGCCAGAGGATCTGAGGCAAGAAGATGGAAAGATAAAAGGGAAGAGAGCCTGCATTTGACTCCGAGACGAGCACAGAGCCGCTATGACAAAGTGCCCTATTTGTAAAAGGAAGTGCAAGTTGATGGACAGCGTATCAGAGACCTGGAGACACACATAGAGGGCAGATGGGAGCTGCCAGTTTTTAACTGCCCTGGAGACTCAGGGACAGGATTAGGTTGCAGAAAGGGTAAAAGTTTGTATAAATGGTATTACCAGAAAGGTAACTTCTGTATTTTACTATATGTGATCACTGAAGTATTCAACTGCCTTTTCCTGGAAGTTTCTCTGAGGAGGAAAACTGCAAACATGGAGCAATACATAGATGTCTCTCTCAGGCTTTGTTAGTTTGCCTCCTAGCTGTTACCAGTGCCGACTGGTACGCAGAGCTGTACTTTTCTCCATTTGCTAATCCATACTATTCCTGTGAAAGTGAATTCAGGAAAAAGTCATCCTTCAAGAATTTCAGCCAAATAAACAGCAGCTCTCACTTTCCAAAAGCAGCTTCTATACAAATTTTAACAGTAAAAAGATGACAACTCAAAATGATTTCCCAAGACTGAAGATTTGCTAGCAAGCTAAGAACAAGTTTTGAAAGACTGAAGCACTCCTGGTGACACTCTCCACAAGAATACTTAACTGTTGATTCATCTGCTAAGCAGTGCAAGGATAAGTCTTCCTAATCAGGCTCTTTTTGGTTTTAAATGGATTTAAAAAAGCCCCATTCATTAAATGATTGAAAAGATCTCAGAAATCATTTATCAGTGAAGTCATTCAATCATACAGCTACAGATACAAATATCACCTCACCACCAAAAAGGCTTCTCATATAATTGTAATATACATAGTAGTAAAATCTTTATAAAATTTGCTAGCTCAAAACCTGCTGCTGGGATTGAAATCCTTAGTGACATGGAATCAAGGCAGGTCTTTGCGGAGCTAATGGCACCACTGTATATTGAACTGCAAGGAGTGTAGTATGCCTGTGCATAGCTCAGTGAGGGCAAACAGCAAACAATGGTCTATTGTTTACAATCAAAATGCATATGTACATTTGGATTTTCTTCAAGATGCAAAACAATTTAATAAATATTCAAAGGCTTTTCTTAGTTTCATCTTGAAATTTCATATGAAACATTCGGACCTGAGGCATCTTTGGGGGTTCTATTACTGCAACATGGTAGCGTCTCCACACACTAGTGACAATGGGACTGATAGGCTACAAAAGAAATACTAAATTCCATTAAAATGTACATTTGAAAGTTTTACCATTCAGGGGAAGGAAAGAACAAGAGGATGGCACCCTAGATCATATGCTATTATGAAATATAACTACTAAATAGTTTTATAACGTACAAAATCTTTTTTTAATGTGAATGCCAAGTGATTATTTGCCAGTTCCTGGCAGTTCTTATTGGCAGAGCTTCTCTTCTTATTCAGTTGCTAAACAAATGCAAAATGACAACCCTTAAGACAAAACTGGGATTACAGATGAAACTACTCTTTTGTTAAAGGTCTGGATAATTGTAATTCTGCTTTGTTTAAAATATCTTGAGAGATCATAGATGCTTACGCCTGAGGCAGCAAAGAATAATAAAACTAAACACAAGCCCTTCCTGTAAGGGCACTACTGCAATACACCAGCTATGCTTCAATGGGATTGTTTGTCATCAAATATACATGAAAGACCAAGCCCCCTACTTGACTAAACATGACAATTTAACATTGCTTCTTCCATTTCAGTGACACCATCATAAACATATTATCAAGTTCTGCAGTGTGATCAACAACAGATGTAAAATTAAGAGTTGACAAGTTTTAGCAGGTAGCTGAGCATTATGTATCTTCCACCAAATTTAATTTTCTCTTCCAAAAATCTCCCAAGCAACTTTTTTTTTTTTTTTTTTTTAAGACTTCAGAAAGTACTCTTTTCCCCTCCATTCTTGCAGTTAATACCTGTGTTCTGAAAAAATGAGTATGTTGTTTCCTTCCCAGATGTTGTTTCCTTCCGGGCAATTTTCCTTTCATTTTTTCTTTGCCCATGTTTTATTATTTTGCACAGGAAAAACAGATCCAGGAAACTGATCTCCTTTATTTTTATTCACAACCTGAATGACAACACATACTGCAAGAATTAAGGCAGTATTTAAAGCAGTAAATGATGCACTGGTTTTTTTTTTTTTAATATATCAGGAAAACACATGGCCTAAGCGAACATCGAGGTCAAAATCCACCAACACAAAAAAGTGCAAAGAGAAATTCAAATCTGAAACATATATCTAGTACTAAAAGATACATCAAACTTAGTTGCCAGCTAGCATCCAGATAGTCTAACCTGGGTATTATCAGACACACAGCAAAGCTGCACCCCAGTTCTTGCATCCTGTTTGGAGCAGTAAGCTTGGATTTATAACACTGAATGATCAGAAAAGAAACTAGGTTATACCTGAGTATGAATTCAAACAACCTCAAACATACAGCTCTGCAACCAAACATATCCATACCATACTCAAATGTCAATATGATCTCTCTTGATAGGACATAGCCAATATAGAGCAAATTTTAACAAGGTCAGAGGGATTCTGCATGGCTGCAAGAGTAAGCCTGTTAGCCCTTACATGCTTGTACATCAAAGGGAATCTCAGCGCATCATTTCTTCCACATGATTCATTCTTCACCTGTATCAAATATTCATTATAATATTTAAGTAGGCTCTTGACATTACAATCTGAAGATATAGTTTTGTCTCCCAAATTTAGAAGCACTTACACTATTGTGTAGCGTACCAATTCATACCAAATAGACATAATAATTAAGCAGTAGGCCATGACAGGCAATGCACCTACTACCTGATGGTTAACTCCCACGGTTTTATAAAGCGTAAGGTACCAATGAATGCATCTACTCTCTTTGAGTATAATTATACTTCAAAAGCCATTTCCTAGAGTTGTTGGTGTAGTTTCACTTCGAATAAGTGTTTTTATCTTCCATAAATTACAGTGGTATTTTATCTTGGGGAAAAAAAAAAGTGATATACTATGACTGACTAGTGCTGACGAGAGGATTTAGTCATGCTATGTCAAGTTCATGGTTTAATGTTCAATCTACAATATGCCTTAATCATGACATTATTATACTGAAACACGAACAAATCTTCTCAACCAAACTGTAGTTCTCAGATTCCTTTCCATCCTTCCTATCTAATAGTTAAAGCTGTTAAATATTTGTATTCATTATTTCTTCTACTGGGAATTTATTGTAAAAACATGTCAATATGGTAAGAATAGTGGTCATATAATGATCGCATAATTTATTGTTGAAGATCTTTTATCTAATGTATCAAGTACTGCTGTAGGTTGTCATTTTTTTTTCTCCAGTCTAAAAAAATCAAATCACAAGATGGCAGTCTGCAGCATGGGAAAAGGAGGGAAAGGAGAAGGGCAAGGAGAGAGGAGGAGACCAGACCACAGTAAGGCTTACTCCAAAATTGTTGGGAATAACCGGCCTAGAGCATTAAGGGCAAGGCGTATGGAAAAGTGATAGTGCCCTGGTCATTTAAATTATTATTCTTTTTAATCTTAGAACAAAGGGAAAAGATTATTCAGTAGGTATGCTAAGAAATGGCATCTTTAATGAAGTCACATTCCCTCTCAATCAAAATGAACTTCCAAATCATATTATGGCCAAGTAGAAAGTAGGCTACTAACAGAGCTATGCCGACTTTGTACGATCGTGTATGGACCATCTGAACCTGTAACAGGACTTGATTTTTTTTTTTTTTTTAAGCCTTTCAAAATCTTGCTCCTATTGCCAAAATAACTTTATAGATTCTTTTCTTGGTTTACTGCTCTAGATCTCAAAACTATTCTTCAGTGTGTTTTTTTAATTGAGATTGCGTTTAACTTTGTTCGCTTTCTTTGAAATTTATCTCTCTGCAATCTTTTGTAAGTCACTCCCCTGTTCTTTATAAATCTAATTTTAAAACTTGAAAATTCCTTGGGTTTAACTACCATTAACTGAGTGTTCATAAGTTTGTCCATAAAGTCCAATGAATGTTTAGACTATTTAAATTAAAAGTTTTCATGAGCTTGAAAACAAAACTGAATTTCTTCATAAGGAAAAATAATTATGTTTGTGTTATAAAGTACACGTAGTGAAGTACTAAAGCAGATCAAAAGGTTATGAAATCAAGCATTATAAAAAGGCAGTGATAACTATAGGCAACTAGGAATGAAAAGGTGATAATCCTATTTAAGAAGCTTGGAACAAAAACTGCGAATTGCAATTAATGAATAAAACAGAATTGAGGGGAGGGGGGAGGGATAGCCATAAAAATCACATAAAATGAGTTTGTCATTTCCTCTAGGGAATGATGGGGACCCAGACAAAAAATGTTAGTTTTGATCTGTTTTGCTATACTTTTCCTTCTGAAAAACACAAACAGAAGTCTTGCTGACAGATTCAGGGCACACTTTGCAGCAGTTAAAAGTGGTGACTGCTCTAGTACTATTCCTTCCCATTTTGTTCTATTCAGTTATGACTTCCATGACCTCTGTCTACACCTCCCAAAAAGGACTGCAGTACACCTAACACAGGAAAGTAGTCCTAACCAAACTTATTATTTCTAGATATTAAGGCTCTACTAAAAGTACCTCAATATTTTCTTTATTGTTTATATCACATTTTTATGTATATCTCTGTTTGCTTTTTTTTTAACCTTCACTTTTCATAAAGTTAACCATTTCTAACTGCCATTTGTTTGTTTTGCCCCTCACCCATTTCAAAAATCTGGTATGATGTGAAACTCAGTTATTTGCTCTGACTTCAGTAGACCTCAGCAGTAACTTGCTGCTACTAATCTATTATTCTGAGACATTTCATTTTTAATGTTTTAAATTAAACCTTTAGTACTTCTTCATCTGTTTGAAAGATCTGAAATAATGGAAGCCTACCAACATCTCCAGGCTGCCTTCCTTTCTCCAACCATTCCAAGGCCTCAAAGTCACTCCCAAAATCGTACCTCTGTTTGTTATTGTGCAACTGTTTTGCTTTAAAAAAAACATTTTCAATTTTCACCATCTTTTTATTGCCAAATGCAAACAAAGACTGCCTCAAGACATCCAATACTACTTAAATGACAAATTTCTCTCAATTGTTCACATTTCCTTCAAAGTGCAGAAATACCCATATTTGGTAGACATTATTACCAAATGGAATGGATCATAAATAAAAAATGAAGTCAACTAATTGAGTTACTAATTTTATCTTCATTATCTAGGTTTTCCCAATTGTTAGTAGTTAGGGAAAGAATACAGTGATCCCAGATCTCATGACCTGCCAAGAATTATTTGTTATTTATAATTTTCAATCTTTATGCAGCATAAAGAAACAATATGCTTTGTAGCTCATCTGCACATATAAATAGTTCTGGGCATTGAATAAATGTATATGCTTGCAAATAATTACTGCATCTTCTTTCAAGAAACTTGAACTCAATTACCTGAAAAATAGGGGTTTCATCTAAACTGTAGAAAAATCATATTCTTATAATATTTTTACAAAGATGAAGCTTCTGCCAAGACTTGCACATAATAATTTTTTTTCTTTCTTTCTCAATACACTGAAATACACATCTCATTGAAATGACCAACTCTACATTCCCATTAGGGTCCCAATCAACATTCTCTCCAGATTGTTCCCTGGCACTGAGCTGATCAGTCCTTCGTGTTTAGCTTCTGCTTCTCCATCAGTGGCTGAGACTTAGCTAGCATGCTTGGGTTTTTGCTTTTTACCTTCAGTTTGTCATGCCACAGGCAGGAGTATTCTGCCGTCCTTCGTTCTTGTTCCTGCTCCGCTCACCCTGCCATCACTATTAGAAGCCTTGCTGTCTTTCATGCACTGCAAACACGCAGCTGATTGATTCTGCTAAACACATGACTATGCTATCATCATACAAAGGCAAGGGCTGGCCTGAGCTCTTTAAAAACCCCAGGGCTAAACTACAGAAAAATCTAGTAAGAACTTCTGTTGAAGCAGCTGCAGTTGGATAATACTGTCTTTTACTTCAAGTTGTCTAGTAACAAACACTTTAAATAATGAAGTATAATGAAGCATAATGAAGCACCTGAGTATATAAAGTCCCTGGGGCTGGGATTGTGTCTTCATGTTCTCTGTAGTGCTAGGAACATTTACTAAATAGCAATAATGGTAATAACCAAAATAATGGGCTGGCACTTTTACTTACCCGAGTGGCTGATAAGGACTACCCCTACGAATAAAGAATCTACTGTGGTTTGTTGCTACAGAACTCATTAGGAATCACAAAGCATTAATGGGAGTTTTAGGCTTGGGCATAGTTTTCCAAGGAAGCAAAATTTATGTCATTCATCTGTCCCCTCCTAGTAACTTCTGTACCCATTACCCAGCAGAGAAGTAGAGTTTTTAATCTTGTTAGTTATATGCAAATATTGTAAAAATAGGTTGATGAATAGATGCCTTCTCTGGTGGGAAAGGCAGGAGCAGCAGCACATCAACTGCGGTTAGAAACCAGTGTAATCCAGACAGGAAAGAAGTTGTCCAGAAGTTTGGAGCTGAGTTTACACTTCACTGCATATCACGAAACACAAATTCATACGAAAACAGGATTTATTAGTTCTGCTACTGATGTTAAATTACCAGCTCAGGCTACCTGTTAAGGAACGCCTTTGGAGAGCTTTGGGTATGGAAGCACTATGTTATTTTAGTGTTGTTGTTTTCTTGTTTGCTTTTTTTCCTGTTTGTTATAATCAAAGCAGTAAAAATCATGCAGTGAAAGTAATATTAACCTTTTATAATTCTTTAAATTTAAAACATAATAGACATTAAAATATCTATGGTTAAATGTGGAGGCAGGAAATAAGCATTAACTGTCTAAAAAGGAAGATTCAGGTCCCAGTAAAGGTCTTCAGTAAAGAAGCAGCATTTTTGAATGGGTTGTTACTTTTGTGAGCCCCTAACACTGCTACTGTATACAATATTTTTCTCACTTATTAACAAGTGAACTTCAGATTAAAATGAAGGTGTTGAAGTTAAAGAAGTTAATGTTCAACTGTTTATAAGTAAATAGCTAATATTAATATTTGGCAGCAGAATTCAATTTTCTTTGCAAGATCTGCACCTAAATTCTGCTACAGGGAGAGCATATATTGCAAGTTTCACAGAATCATCTCAATACATGGACAAAACCTGTTTTTCTTAAGTCAGTTGATACTGCTTCACTAATAGATGGAGGTTCATTCTTAACCTTTGTGCATTCTCAACATTTCTACTATACTTATATATCTGGTATTTACAGTCTACTTATCTATATTCTTAAATGTTTTATATCATGTCTTCACTCATTATATGCAGGCTGAGTATAAGATTTATCCAAATGTACCAGCCAAGTATCATTAGTAAACAATAAATTTCAATGGTAATATCCTAATTAGGCATAGTCTGTTTCCTGCAAAAAAACTACAAAATACATAGTGCTGTTATACTTAATATAACCCAGGGAATTCAAAATAATACATCTGGATATAAGTTTAATATTTATTTTTAATTATTCACGTTAATCAATGATATTGTGATACTGCATACTATTACAAACTTTTTCAATAACCTTTATAGGAACTGTTCTTGGATGACATTAACATGCATTGTGTGTCAAAACCAAGACTTGTTCTGTTAGTCTGCATTGAAGGAGTAAACTTTCTGCTTACACTGCAGTATATTACAGGGTAATGGAAGTTTTGTCTTTTTTAAACACTTACAGAAAGTGAGTATAAAGTGGAACTTAAACATGACATTCGGCAATGGTAACATTTGAGTTCAGCTTGCACAGTAGATGATTCTCCAAGGTACAGTGCAGTGGAAAAACAGGCTCTTACATGTAACTGCATATTTCAAAAATATACTTACTAAACAATTGTGTTCTGTTTTAGTATGTGATATACCAAGCAGATGTTTAGCATTTATTTAAGTGCCTTTGTCTAGATATGTCATAATCAATAGACTGCTGATTTTTTAAAAGTTAAAAATAAGATTAGGCCTTTTCCATGATATAGGAGAAAAGACAGATTCATAAACAAGTAGATTTTTCCAGAAATTTTTCTCCTAAAAAAAAACAAAAAACAAAAAAACACTTATATTAACACCTGAGGAGGATGAAACAATCAGGTTTGACTAAACTATCTTATTTAAATCCTTCTTCTGCCTGGAGCTGGATCTGTGGCTGGAAGAAGAAAAGTACAAGGAGAGCAGAAAAAAGTTGTCTGTTGGGCTTTAGTGTCATGCCACACAAACAAATCAGTAAGTATAATAGATTTAAACTTCCTATTACCAGTTCACCATTGTATAAACATTATCAGAATTTGGCGCATTATCTTACCCTCTGTTTCATTCTAGCAGTTTCATAAATCAGCGTCTGACTAAAATACCTTTTCAGACTTAATTTACGAAAGGCACGATCTTTGTCATGTCATAACATGATCCAAAAATATCTGATAAAACTAAAGTTTTTGGTGCTGTTCTCCCCCACAAGTGTCTTGTTTGTTTTTACTGTTTGAGCCCTCCTGTCCCAATCATTATCTTTTGCCTTCTGAGATTTCTGTTTCCTCTCTGATTTCTTGGGACATTTCATAGCTGCTGGTTAGATGCTATTACTATATGACATGTTCAACCTTTAAAACAAGTAATTTACTTTGAAAGTTGGATACTCTATTAGAATGATGATATAAATGTTTATATCACTGATGAGTTCTTCAGGCCTAAAAATACCATTATATTCTAAAACACGTCTATGAAGTTACACTTATTTTGAAAGTTTCAGATGAAAAATGGTAGGGTTTTCACTGGTTGGTTGTTCAGTCCTGCTCTGTAATAGCCTGTCTGGAGGTGCTGTTTGCAAAATATTTTCAGCTTTTATCTGACAGTCACATTTGAAAAAAGCAACAGATATAACCACTGTGCTGCTACCTGCCATTCCCATTCACGTTTCTGAGGAAGAGAACGTCAGATCAGCTAAAGCTGGCAGCCAAGCCATACCAAGAGAAGAGAAGGAACTGAGAAAGACTAGGAAAAGTTCTCCAAATCCCACAGCAGTGAAGTGGCACCAAAGCAACAAGCACCTTCCCTTCTAAGGGAGCCTGAGCAATGTCCCTGCGCAGGGAAGGACACTAGGCAAAAGGAAAATGGAACTTCAACAGCTGTTTTATCTCCTGGACAACTTGCAGAAATGCTACCAGAAAACACAGGAGCAGTTCTAGTTTCAGTTACTACTGTGAAGGAAGCTGAAGAATAAGGAAACCTTTGGTTCCATCAACCATGCTGACGGTGAAGAGATGATAGTTTAAAGTCAGGCCTAGGTTTGGGGAGATAAATTCCTCTTTTGGAGCCTCAAAGTCCATCACACAGGTTGAGGTTGGAAGGACTTCTGCAGATCTAGTCCAACCGCCCTGCTCAAGCAGGGTCATCTAGAGCACATTACCCAGGATTGTGTCCAGACAGCCTTTGAATATCTCTGAGGAAGGAGATTCCACAACCTCTCTGGGCAACCTGTCCCAGTGCTCTCCAGTGCCCTCCATCTCTTGTCCTTGGAAGATGAGAATTCTGTTGCACAAATGTAATAAATGTGAGTGTATGAGGCATGTAAGCAGTGCAACAGTGTCCTATATATCAAGATAAGGTCATGGGAAGAGAACAAGCCATACCTGAGTGCTCTACTATCTCTCATAGGTCCTTCATCCGACATGGAAGTTTACAGGAGTTTCACTATTGCTGTTCCATTAAGTTAAACACCACTGGCCCTCTCCTAACACCATTTTCAGGTGGCATACAGATATATGATTTTTTGCCCTCTAGCATTTTGAGAGGCAGCAGCAATGCCTTAGAAACTGAAACCAAGACGAGACTCTTTACCTCAAGTTTTTCTTTAAAATCTAATTATGGCTGTTGCATCCCAACTGAAAGGACCTTTCTGCAAACAGTATTTTGAGACTGATGAATGTGATTGAACTAGATAGTAAAATTTTCATTCACTTAATTTGGCATAAGACCCAGCTCTAAGCATTAGAAACTAGTAGGCAGCTAAAATCTAGAATTGCTGCTGTAATGGAAACATAAAACCAGGACAAAGTAATTTCCAGTTTTCTCCCAGATGTACGCTTTTCATAACAGCTATGCTTTATGGTCCAAAAGAAAGACTCTGGATGGGACATAGTCTTGCAAGATGCTTAGCTAAACATCCTGTAGAAATCACTAAGAAGCAAAGATGTTTAAGACCTCATAGAATCAGGAATGATGCTAAATATGCCGATGTTGTATTATAAAAAAAAATTCTTTTGTGTACTTGTTATTTTTTGTGTGATAACTAGAGTGGCAAAACAGTATTTCAGTATGATTTAACTTGTAATTCCCATTAAAGTTTTTGGATAGGTTTCTGAAAGTTAAAATTATCTGACAGAGTTCCAAAATGTCTTCTTATGAAAATCAAGAAAGCAATCATTGCCTCAAACTGTAAACACTCTGTTACTTCTATGGTATGTAGGACACTAAAAGAAAAGAGCCCAGAGAAAGGGGCCAGAGATTTAATGCCAACACAAGGGATCATCATAATTTGTTTCCCATCAGTAAAAATCCTCAAAAATTAAAGAGCAGCAAGCATTCACTGCTCTGAGAACACTATTTAAAAATAAAAAAAAAAATTATAGCTTCTCTGAAATTATGCAAACACTGTGCACAGAGTGAGTTTCTATGCAACTATTAGCTTAATATGATCCTTACACTGCATTTATTTCAGTAAGGACTGGTCTTATGCTTCAAGCATGCAGCCAACAAAATCCAGGCAAGCACCTAAACCTGGGCATGAAGAGTTTTCATGACAGAAAAAATGTGAAATCCAGCAGGTAACTTCATTAAAATTCACCAGTTAATTCCCCTAAGATTTAAATGCTGTTAATAAAAAACACAAAAATTTGAGATAAGATTATTCTGATTTTTATGTAGCATTAAATTGTAATTGCCTAAACACAAAAATTAATGCACTTTTCTGATATCTCAAAGTTTCACTCTAGTTCTTGCCACTGTTGTCTCATTTAAATAGGAGGAGTAAATTACTAAAATCTTCCAGGCAACAGTTTAAAACTGCCCATGATATTTACAAAGAAAATATTTTCTTCTCTTTTGCCTCTACTTTTAGTATTGCTCAAAGTGACACTTAGTTTTGTTTCTCCTGAACCCATACATGCCCTTTGCAGTATTGGTACAAGCTCAATATCAAAGTCTGTCCTAATAAAAGGGAAGCTGAATTTGGACCTTCAGATTGCTAAAGCAACAAGATAGTAACCAGGCAGCAGTCATTGTCAAAAAATATTTAACAGAATTCTTCAGAGAGCTTTGCGAGAACAAAAAAAGGAAAAAAATTACTTGGTGTTAAAGTACCTTGTGGGACTTATTTTTGTTTTAAAACAGGAACTATCATTCCTAAAGAATCAGCATATTGATTTATATAATCTTTGATTAAAAGTAGCTTTTTTCAACTGAAACGTGAATGGCATACTATGTGGGTTAGAGAAGTCTTCAGAGAGAAGGATCTAAGAGACTCTGCAAGCATCAAAACATGACTTATTTGTAAAATGCTTAGTCAAAAAACACTGGACAAGCTGGATTTCAGGAGGATGAACACATATTAGTAGGAATTACAGTTTTCTGCCAGAACTACAAAATACGTAAATGAACTAGACTACACAAAACAATTAATTCAAGGCTCTAAAAGATATATCAGCACAATCAGACCAACTTGCAGTAACAGGAAAAAGAGTAATAGAAAAATAGAAGAATAACTACAAGAAAAACAAACAGTATAGGTTGTGTGGATCAAAGGCAAGCAGGAATTTAGAGAACTATTTTTCAGATTTTTTACTAAGAAGGAGGAAAGCATTCTAATCCAACAATAATTCTTTCTTGAAGCAGAACAGTTTGATTCAGAACTTGAATCAAAATCAGAACTTTTTTTTTGTAACCATGTAACCAAAGTCCCGAAAATCTATTACCTAGACAGTAAGTTCTGTTCCACTGTTCATTATCACACATTGCTCTCCCATTTCTTTGCAGCTCTGTCTTTTAATATGAGAGATCAACTCAAAATACTTGCTAAGGCTTATTATGCCTACAGTATGCATCCTCCTCTCCTAAATACAAATAACCAAGATAATGCTTGAGGTCCTGTCTGCATGTTAACTTGTAGTTGTACCCTCTACAGAAATGACTTCAATACCTGGTTTGTACTTGTCTCACCCTCTAGTGGCAGAGAGGCCTTAGTTCTCACGGATGAAGAAATGAAAGATTATATATGTTTGTTTTTTTTTTTTCCTCTTAAAGTCAAATGTGCTGTGCTGCCTATTTTCAACAAACTGATAAAGGACTGAAACTGTTTTATTTGTTATAATGCTGCAGATCATATCTTCTCAATGTGTCTATCACTTTTAATGGAGCAATGCAAAATACGTTGTCCTGCAGGCACTGAAATGATTAAGGTGCTAATGAAAGGTAGCTGCATGCACAAATGCACTCCTTGAGTTATGAGAACGACTGCTATAAAAGTCTTTCCATGCTACCAGGATTTTGTAGTAATATGATGATGCTGCCTGAAGATTATAATAAAGACAAAAGCTCTATTTTCCTCTGCTGTCTCACAGATTCCAAGTTGGTGATAGTTTTGCTATTATTTGATATGCACAGTTGGACCTACATAGAGCAGAGAAGGTTTTGCTCTTGGTAAATAAAATACATAGCATTGCCAATACTTAGTTACATGTAGCCATTGAGAGAATGGAGAACTCAAAGATGACTGATCAACTGGAAATTAGTTCCAAACACATCACTTATTCTATTAAGAAGGGCCTTTGGCCATGTTTTAGAGGAGGATGTATAAAGTACAAAACCACAGGAAGCAGTAGCTTACTTGCCAGCTTGCTAGCACATTTGTCAAAACAGTTATTTTACTATTCTAAAAAAGTCCTTAATTTCACAGTTCTTAGTTGTAGATGTTATTGCTGAAATTCAGATACTGTTCTACCATGTCACATGAATTTGCAATTTTTATATTGACTAATAATAGATATAGATTATGGTGCACGATTGTAGTTGCCTACATTCTCCACTACGATACTCTGTTTTCTTACAAGCCAGGTTTTGGCCAGCTAGACTGTTATTTTCTATGCCAAAACAACTTAAGTACTTGAGAACAAGGCTAAAGAAAACCACAGTGCCAAATCCAAAAATGCTGCTGACACTTTAAATGGAAAATCCTCCCAGTAGAGCTCAGAAAAACTGGCAAAAAAACTTTAATCACTCTTATAAATAAGATTGTGAAGTATCCATAAGCATCATGAAGCCTTTACAGTTGCTCCAAATGCCCATGCCACAGAACAGCTACCCAGGCATGTGAGCAACATTTTAAGATTCACTGAATCCAGAAAGCCCAAGTAGCAGAGTTAGGATGCAAAATGGGCTTAGCATTCCCTAGAGCATACAATGCCCACCCTGCTATTTTAATCCCAAGCATGCAGTAGTATTTTTGCAGGAATACTGGCACAGACTGGCAGACTCATTTTGTAGACAGAGTGATCAACAGCGCCATCAGAAAAAAGCTGACACAGTCATGGGCTCAAGGTTTAGGCTCTGGACTGAATCTGTCTTCTTTGACTTCAACCTAAAGTTTAACCTACTACCACACAGCTGGATGCAGTCATTGCTGATAGGGCTGTGAAACCATGCAGCCTCATCATCAGGCATGCAATCTAGGGTGCAAATGCTGCCTTGGGTACATCTAGTTCACTTAACCCACTGCCCTACTTGCTGAATACTTTCTCAATTTTCCTATGTAGCTTAAAAACATCTAATAAAAACGTTTTACTGAATGTTTCTTCTTATATAGGTCTCAAAATGTAGATAATGGGAAACAGATGACAACAGTAAATACAAGCAAACTCATTTTATATATTTGAAGTAGCTTTTGGGAAAGAGATTGAATTCTTGTGAGTGGGACGGGTTTAATTACACCACAGACTTTGATCCTGTTCACAGTAGTGTGAATTTGGGCAAAATTTCACTGGTGTGATACAATTACAGGCAAGAGTGAAATAAGAAAAAGTGTTTCAAGATTCACAGCTACAGCAGAAAAAAAAAGAGTCTGAATAAAGAAGATGCTATTAGGCTGGTGAGTTAGAGTACGTATGTTGTACCTGTGCATCAGCCTACCACACTTATTTACTGCAGAGTCTACATAGTAAGTATTCCAGTGATGAAAACAAATCCATTACAAAACAATACAAATATCAGTGCATAAGTAACAAACCATAAAATACTCTATTTTCATGCACCAATTTTAAGTATATTTGATAAATTTGCCTCCATACTAAGCATTTTTCAGAAACCTTAGATTCCAGTTTCCCAGGGCCATATACTGGATTTCACTTTCAGTAATGTAAAAGTAATGCTAACACATGTACTGCAACAGTAGCACAGAATCACCGACATGCAGGGAAGGGATCCCCCTAAGCCTAGTGAAAGCACTGCCACCACAGCTTGCTCTTAAATGGCAATACACAGACACCTGGTTAATGACTGTTGTACTCCCTTTGACAGGCTGCTGAACTTGAGGGTTGCTACAAACAGCGTTGATTCAATTCCAGTCATCTGTTCAATGTGTGTAAGGGTAAACTTCACTCACCTGTGATCCTATTTCCCTTTCAAACAATATGTAATGCAAAATCTGGGCACATAAAAGAATAAGGATTACAGAAAGACTTCACAGTTTGGAGTCTATACGCTTCCTTGTCTTGAAAATTGCTCAAGTGTAATTATTGCACAACTTTAATAAAGGCAGCGCAGTAGCATTGAGATGTGTGAAGCTGCAGTCAATATTCACCACAAAGGAACGTGCACACTGGACAACACTATTCTAAGAGCTGAGCACATGAACTCTTGATTACATACCTTTGTTGAAGTTTACAGAGTATAGTACTTCCTTCTGGGGAACGCACAGAGGTTTATTTGCCTGTCCAGCCTCCTACTGCTATTTCTGTTTTGATATTTAATCACAGAAGATCAAAATGTACCTAGGCATAGGGTCAGAATAAGTTTGCAGAGAATTTAAAAAGTGCACATACTGAATTTCATCTATACATGACACAGTGCAAACAGAACATTATAAAAAGATACCATATGTGGCCATATTGGTATTCTGACTTCTGATATTAGTAACTGGTCAGTTATCCAAACAGTGTTACTCAGAGGGAGAAAAACAACAGCATTGTGGAGGATCTGAAAAGAAATCTCTCCCTGAACAGGACTGCCATTAGCACTACAGGTGAAGAACTACCCCAGGACATACGCCCCTATTAGCCACAGAGCAAGCGGCAGTCTCCATCCGACACATGTCAGCGTCAGAGCTGAGCAGGGAAGCAGTGATGCAGAAACCAGCCTGTGCTCCCACCACTGTGTTCACTCCCCCTGCATTTCATAGTTGGAGTCAATTGACACACAAGGGGATTTACACTCTGGGCAAACTATCATCCTGTTGAGGAGACCTGTAAAAGTGTGGAACTGTGTGTTTTAAATGTTATTAGCATGGTTGTGAGAGGATTGCTGGATTCTGCTTCCCTTTAGGAACTCTGCTTTATTACATTAGCAGCATAATACATGAGCAATAAAACCCCAAATCCTGGTATTCTTTGTTGCTATCTCTCATACACAGTTAAAGTAGTGCTAAACATGAAGTATCGTAACTTGGAAGCACAGAAGAAATACAGTATCTGTTGTAAACTGAAATACCAAAAGTAGGTCTTTTCATTCTGTGCCAGTCAGTAAAATAACAATATATGTTCAGGATGTATTTCACATACATGGCAGTGACATATTTGTGAAATATTCGAACTGTCATTTCATCTTTTGACCATTTGCACTCTTGACCACTAATCCAACTGCTTCCAATTTAAACAACAGACAACAAACAAGGTAAAGCTCAGCTCCCACAGGGATATTTTGCTCATACTCTACTAACATACCTGATAATCCTTGGAGTCTCTTAGAGCAGAACAGAATTGGTATAAATGATATGTTAGACCCTGATTGTATGGGTTTATGCCTCTGCTTAACTTCAATACTGTAAGTTAGTCCATTTAAATACATTTCAGTGGTATCCCACGTAATAAAGAAGTTAAAGACACGCATAAATATTTCCAGGAACTGGGCCACAGCATGTGGATGCAAGTTGGTAGCAGAAAGAGGAGCTTAATTTTTTTTTTCCTCCCTCTTATCAGGGTTCTGCTGTCCATTAGTATTATAGAGTGCTCCATGAAACTGCAAGACTAACAGCTTCATGGAATTCCTACAATAATCCATCACAAGAGCAGGGACTAAGAATAAAAAAAAGCAAGCTTCACTTCCAAATTTTCTTGCTTTTGTCAGTTAAGGTTAGGGCCTTAACAATATTTGAACTTTTAAAAATATATTTAACATATCTTTGGCTTGGATGTTCTTATGCCTGAGTGACATTCAGAAAACAACATGTCAGTTGTCTTTAGCGAACATGCTTACAGCATGCAGTGGAGGAAATGTTAGCATCACAAAGAATGCTGTGAGCAACAGAACGCATCAAGGACCTCTCTGAATCATTTGAAAACATTACCCTGCAAGATGAAAAAGAATCAGATAATACTGGGACAAGAATAAAACTATTTGTACTACTACTGCAAATAATTTTAACGATCCATTATTCAGTTTGCAAATCATTTGCTCAATTAAGTATGATTTCAAAAATTGTTTATCAGAGTTCATTGGACTAAACGTCAGTCTCCACCTTGTGCTCTTAAATTAGGGACCTCAGCATTGTATTTGTTTAGCATCTGAGTCACATTTTTGTCTGTCTCTGAGGAAAGATATGACATTTTAAGAAGCAGAAAGTGATTGACAAAAACTTGAGGAAAATATGATTTCTTGTATTACTAAATATTCACCTTTTTAATTTGGACTAAACAATCTTTTTCCTCCCTAAATAGAAACCCAAAGCATTTCATATCATTATACATGAAGTATTATATCAAAACTAAAAATTTCATTACTGTATTTGTAAAGAGAAATAAAAAGTAAAAGAAAGTTAGGCTCAGTACACATCAGTAAGCATTTCTCCTTTTTACTTAGCAATTCAGACACCTGAGAGCATTTGACCAAAGTCCCAGAGGTTTCATTCATTCATTTCCTGGGTTTCATTCCTTCCTCTGTCTGAGGCTCCCAGGCTTGTTTCCTCCACTTCCAGAAAGGGTTTACGAACCATCAGAATATAGGATGCTTAGGGGAGGAAAGACATCTGTAAGCCCTATGGAAGCCCTATGGAAGCTGCCACGTCTTGCGTAAGATGTATATTCACCACAACAGACCTCAAGCGGAGCTAGTCCTCTGCCTGATGACTAGGCTGCCTCAGTAGGAAACATCCATTCCCCACACATACCCAGTTAATTTTAAATATACGTTCAAACCACTGCAGAGAAGAATGAGAGAACACTCTTCAGCTTATGTTTAGGGCATCTTCTGGGCAGGGAAGAGTCTGAACCCTGAGCTAGGAGAAGGAGGGACATGCTAGTCACGCTGAAGGCCACGCTAATCCAGTAACCCTCTGGAAACCCCCTAGAGGGGTTCAGAGCCTGTTCCCCTCTCTCCCATCCTCGCTGCACAGAGCTGTGGTGACATCTCGACAGTTTTGTGATGACCAAACCACACTCCTTTTCAAGCGCAGTATTTCTCCTCAAAACAGCCTGCCTGCTTTTGGTTAATATCAAGTATCCCAATAAGAGGTAACTTAATGCTATACATAATGGCAAACCAAGCACATGACTAACTTCATATGCTACTCAATTAGCTTAAATAATGACTGACGCAAGGGCAAACCAGTAAAAATTGCACTTTCCATGAGCAGCACAAGAGGTGACTCTTATCCCAAGGGCCAGGACTCCATTTTGACTTCTACTTTTTAAGCAGCTTTGATAAGCTTCCTTAACTCTGGTCCTAGGAGACCCCGGCCGCAAAAGGGAGCCATGACAGAAGGAAAAATAATAATAATAGTAATCACCAAACGCTGCAATTCCCCTTTCTTACCGAAAGCCGGCTTCACTGCCGCGGAGCCGAGCGCCGGCACGGTACCGCGCGGGGAGGGGCTGCCCACGCTGCGGCCGGGGCTGCAATGGAGCCTGCGCGGCGGGGCGGGGCCGCAGGGCTGTTAGGGCCGTTAGGGCCCGTGAGCGCCCTCGGGCTTCAGGTGAGTGATGCCGTGTGTGTAGCCTTTTCATTTTCTAATAACTCAGTAGTTACTAGGAAGTAGTGGACTAGCTGCCTACTATTTGTACAGCTAACCTGAGCTCTTGGAGAGCATTGATTAAAGATATAAATTGCCCAAGAAGAGACATTCACCTCTCCTCACGTATGAAATTTGGCCTATTACGTAGTTACCCCTCACAGCAGCCCTTATAGAAGGAGAAAAAGCATTAAATGGGGGCTGCAGTGTAAAAGTCTATGAAAGGAATCAGTAAAAGAGCCAGAGATAACTGAGTCAGCCATAACTCAGGAGTGCTTCCTTTTCTACTTTCATTGCATACCATATTTTTTCCTTAGGAAGCGACAAGTTTGCACAAAAAAAAAAAATAGAACTAATAAAAGGAATAAAAGTTAATGGAGAAAAGCAGCTGAGAATAAGATATGATCAGTTCTAGGCTTTATATATAATGAAGGATCTCTTATAAACAAATGCATATTATGCTACTAAGACTGTCTTTGGGATCCTGCACAGACTGGCCTTCCACATGTAAAAATGATACAGAGAAAACAAAAGTTAAAAGATGCTGAAAAAAAATAAAAAAGAAAATGGAGGATTCAACCTATTTTAAGTGAAAGACTTTTGTAATGAAATGTTATTTAACCTAATAGCACAATTTTTCAGAGGATGAAGGAGAGGTCCTGTAGAAACTAGTTACTGGAGAATCTGCATCAAAAAATGGCTTTCTCCATTACTATTTCTCCACTACTATTACTGTTCTAAAAACAAACAAACAGAAAAAACAACTTTGGGCATTTCTAGGACTACTTTGAACTGAACTTGGCTTATATAAAATTCTTTTTTCACTGATATTATGTATTACTTCATTTTTTAATTTTACTAAAGACCAAAAAGCCTAACAGACCATAAAAAGACTATTTTTGTATTTCAGACAGATCCAGATGAGGAAATCCAAGAAATTTAATCAAAATATTCCAAGTTCCATCAGATTTCATCAGTCCATTCTGGAAATACATTGAATTTAGACAGTTTGAATAGATTCAAAGACACAGCCAAACTTCAGAGTTCTCCAGATGTGTCCTGTTGCTATTACAATAAAATTGGGCAAAAAGATCTCTAGATCTGGACATCACCTATAAATGGCCTGAGCACTCCAAGTCAGGTAGTCTTTTAACTGCCACTGTTTTAGTAAATTCTGATTTGGAGAGCTTGTAGGTTTAGGTCCATCCACAACAACATCAGTACTTTTAAATTACTGTTTTGAAACTCTGATTACTACATATTGAATGTCATGTTAGTGCTCTATTAAAGGTTAAATGGCAGAATAAATTAGTTTACTTGGAACAGGTCTAACATTGTTGTGTGTAGAAAGCACTCATGGGTGGATAAGCCATTTCTGATAGCTCATAAAGAACAGCAGCACCTATAACTTCCTAATTTGTTCCAGCCAGATTCACAAAAACATCTGTCCAAGGGCTTGATTTGAAAGGTTTCAACAAAATGAAGAAAATTACTTTTGCAAATGTAATTCTTATTGATGTAGCCTCATACACAAGAAGCAAAACAGCTTCACATTAAAAAAAAAAAAAAAAGAAAAAACAGAAAGCAGTACATTTTACAGGGCTGATATTTACCTCTTCCAGAGCCTCACAGCAGCAGCATTTTACATCTAACACACTAACAAGCACATAACTTTCTTTTCTGTAGCCCACTTTTGCTTAAAATAATAACAACAAATAATACTGTGTTGGACAGTCAGAAAAGTAAAATGACAGGTATTGTCTATCATTTAGGGCTGTAGCTTGAGCAGTAATTATGCAATTATCTTTGCAGATAAAAAATATTCACTTCTGAGCTGCAAAGTTGGTTAGTTTCTAATTTATTCTTGCCTTCTCTACTGAGACTACATTCATGGCTCCTCATTGTAATGGGATATGTGTGTATTTATTTGATCAAGTTAATTATCCGCTATGAATTAAACAGAAATCATGAGCATGTACGTGTTTATATGTTAATATGTGATAGTAATTTGTGCTGTCCGTTTTTTATATGTAACATTTTATTTTAGGATATTGGGTAACATTTTGATATTTCACTAGATAATTAATTATTCAGGAAAAAATCTTGTTATAGATTGTTCACTATTGCATCTCTGTGGTATGATCAGGTTACATGTGGCTACAGCAAGCTACTTGGTCATTTACTCTCAGGTAAGTCAAAATTTCTGAAGAAAAATGATGAAATAAATATTCATAAAGTCAAAAATAAAAAACTACCACCTATCTCCCAGTGACTGTTTATATTTGCAGTTTGATAACCGTTTCTTAGTTTGTTCCTTCCCTTATCATTTATTTGCTGTATGCAGCAGTCTCACAGATTCAAAACATTGCATCTGTTCAGGCTCAGAAATCTGTATTGAGCTGTGTAATTGAAGTGCAAAAGGGAAATATATCTAATTTTTATTTTCTAGCAGTAAAATAATTATTGACAATATTTTTATTCTCTGTTAAAGTCCAATTTGAAAAGATGGCCAACCAGAAAATTACACTGATTTTTGTCAAGCTGGGTCAGACTTTCAGTCTAGCCCTCTGCTCCCTGCAGTAGCAAGTATCGGATATTTCAAAAGATGCTCAGTAGCAATACCATTTCCAAAATCAGATGCACACTTGATCCAGAATTGAATGCAATCAAGAAGCTATCATTTCTAATACTAATCATATTAGCACAAATTGGAATCAAATCTGTTTGATATCATTTGTTATAATAAAATCAGTTTGTAGAGTGAAATATCCTTACAGTAATATGCAAGCCATGACTTCAATGATTGCAGTAAGTTTGTTGTTCTGGGCATTAGAGGAACAGCAGGAAAAATAATACATACAGTTATGAGTTTCAAGCAATATAGTTTTTGGTCCATGGCTATGACAAGAAAGTAGCATACAAAGGTACAAATTCATAACATAAAAACTACTCCAGAGAAATGTTTTACTGTAAAGGAGAATCAAAGCAAAAATTATGACAACTGCTTTTGCTAGAATGTGTAACCATGGAGAGTAGCTTTCTATAGGTTTGAATGACTTAAATAAATATGAAAGTACTGGTTATATGAAGGCAAGACAAGGATATGTATATAGGTATATGTCGGGATAAGTCTACGTCAAGTGAGAAGTGCAGAAAAATTGTTCAACATTGCAGAATAACTGAATAAAGTCTCCAACACTATAGTAGCTTCTGGAAATTCCAATAGTATAATTTGTGTCCTGTATTTGGGTGAAGGAGGAAGAAATATTTTGAAGTCAATTTAATGCATGTGCCAGGTGCTTGCATTAGCAGCTCTGAAGAATGAAGTCCGATGCACAGAATGGCATGGCTGTCCTATATATTCTGTCTCATTCGGAAAGTTATGCTTTCTTTAGAGACAAGAGGGTAACTTAATCTCTATGTTCATTCAGATCCTGGCTCAAAGCCTACTAAATCAGAGAGAGAATATTCACCGTTTTCAGTGGTCTGTGGTGTCAGCCTTCTGTCATTTGACCTGGTCCTGCAAATCATTTCTCTGGTGAATAATTCTGAGTAAGATGTTTTAGGATTGCACAATTTGATCTTTTATAGAAGACCAGGTGTTCAAAGAAATGCTGCATTTAGTGCTCTAGATGTGGATATGTATCCACTAGAACTAGAGGAAGAACCCCCCTGACACTTTTCTTACTTGTGACAATTTTGAAAACATAATTTGTCTTGCATTCTTTCAAATCTTGTTTGAAATTATTCCTTCCCCTTCTTTATAGGATATTACTGCCCTTTCAACATGTTTACCTCTTAATGCACGAGACAGATAGCCTTATCTTGCAAAAAGCTTTGTTTGGTTAATGCAGCTAGTCAGACCAACCGGAACACTATGTGCAGGATTATCACCGAAGCAAAGAATAGCACCGTTAAGAAAAATAAAACCTTAATATCACTAATCAGACAGGAAGAAATAAAATAGTCCTGATTTTACTTAAATCGATGGTTTTGCTGTTGACTTCAGCAGGGCTAGTATTTTACCAGGAATATTTAGTTAATGTCTTTTTCTATTTTAAATCAGATGAAAGACAGCAGCACATGGACAATAATTTAGACTAGAAATAAGTCTTTAAGAATTAAAATAGGGGGAGAAGGAAACCAATGTATTATAGAATGTAGTGATTTATAAAAATCAATTATAGTACATAGATTTTCTCTTGGCCGTAAACACCACCAAGTTCTTTACTGATTTGAATAACTTACTGATGTTTGTAATATTTTCCTGTGGATAACAGGAGGAAACCACATTATGGATGTGATACGAATAATTGCTTTCCTACATTCACTTAACTTTCTGCAGTAATAAATACACATAAGGCTTAGTTTAAGAATTTCACAATATGCTTAAATTTCTGATCAAGCTGATTTGAATTAAGTCCTCCATGCTAACCTTTTTCAATAGAACTTTACAACATACCATAAAACTGTTGTTTATACAATACTTCCCATAATTGCCGCCAATAAATGATACCTTTTTATTGCAGTTAAAACACTCTTTTGGTTACTGGTTTCCAGAGATCACTGCAGTAATCTGTACATAACTTTGTGTTATGTTGTTAATAATTGTATGGTTTTCTTTTTAGAATTCAGAAACTGAAAGAGTTTAAGAAAACATGCAAAATGCTGAGGATACATGTAAGTGAAATATTTAATGTCCATCGTTCATAAAAGTTACATTGTTTACATAGGGTTCATTAGTATATAATAAAAATGTCATCTTAATGAAAGATTTTCTGGCAAGTCTTTTATATGTTAATTTGTTTAACATATGCTTTGGCTATACAGCTAAATAGGAATATATTTTAAAAAAACCTTTCTGCAAATAGTTGCTTAACAGTTACAAAACCTCATTACTAAGATTTGGTTATTGTTACACTTGCATGTTGGCTGGTAAAAATCATCTGTGATTTGGACTGGGAATCTTAGGACCAACTTTTTGTAACATACTTGCTCATTGCATAGTGACCATGTAAACAGCTCAGGGATCTACAAATTATATCCTAGTATTCTAAAAGTCATTTATGATTTTACATATCATACTGCTTATGTTTACTTATTTTGATGAAGAATTTGGGAGTTATTTTACTGTTGATGCTGATGGGAATTTTTTTTAAACATGTCAGTTTTATACAACAAGTTAAAAAATTAAGAAGTAGACACCAAGGGAAATAGTTTTATGCTGTGCAACAGTATTGCTACCCCCTTCTTTTGATTTTCTATATATAATGTATTGGAACTGCACTTACTGCTTTTTTTCAAAAGGGAAGTTTAAATTAATTGTAACAATTAGCTATGTGTTTACATAAAGTTAACTATGTTTGCATCAAATAAAATGTTTATTAATGAAAGCTATTATACAAGAAACATCAAAGAGAAATTCATCATACAGAAATGTACACTATATGTGACAGATGGAAAAGTGCATGCAGATTTGTCTCATTTTTGAAAAAAAAAAGTCAGAAACAATAGTACTAAAATTACTGAGTTTTGATTCCTATGATCTTGAATGAGTGAAAAGTTCTCGTTGAATTTACAAAAATCCATTTAACAGATAAGACTAATACACATTAGCAAGCAAGTGGAATGGATGCACTCGGATTTTATTTTACAAGTACTTGTGCTTGACAAATGTGATTTTTATAAAGAAAAGTTTTCTTCAAATATGGGCTGGGTAGATTGCTGCCAGGTTGCTCTGGTTTTATACATAGTTTCTCTAAATTTGTTTTTAATATCACACAATTTGTTGAAGCCTTCAGTTCTATTAATTAGACACCATAAAATAACATATGTTTTGTTAACATTCAGGAAATGACATCAAGTCTTTTATTTTTATTTTTTGGCTCAATAGATTTTTGAATGTATGATTATCATAACCTAATATTGTCTTTGTCTTCACTGCAGTGGATTTCCGATCAAACTTTTCCCCTTCTTTTAATACTTTAGGGAATTTTCAAACGTCGGGATGTTTGGCTGTAATGCCCCATGATTTGTTCTCCCTGAAAGAAATCATAGTGACAATTTATTAAACTACAGAGCAACCTGGCTTTTAGGGGTCTGCAATTCTATTTTGTGTTCAATATGCCTAGCATTAAATCTTGATTCATTTCATCTCATTATTTAGTTTATATTTGTCATGCAATTACTTTAGCTGCTAGTTTTCTGGGGATTTTAGAAGTCTAAGACAGGGTTTCAGTATCAAATCAGTGGGGCATTACTGTGCATGTTCAAAAAAGGGATTAAAAAGACTAAAATCTAAATTGCACCAGCAGTAGCATATACATTTAATATGAAGATATGGAAAACATAAGAAGAAACCATATTTTAAAATATTTATAAGGCCGTGTTTCTGTGTTTAATACCAATTGTTCACAGATACCGTAAAAGCAAAGAGACACACTGGTACATGAAGACTTTAAATTATAAATAATAATAATAAAAACTGATGGGAAATAAAACTCCTTAGATTCAAAATGGTTTATTCACACAAATTTAATAGGATATATCACAATTGTTTGGTCCATAAATATTTAGGGGAAATAGTTTCTATACAATGCATTTATCAATAAACAAAGAAACATGGACAATTTTGCTAGACCACTTACTGTACTATAAACACGAAGCTCAATATATAAGATTATTGGATTTATCAACTATATCTGAAAGAGTGCACAACTGCTTTCTATGACATGTTTGTCCCCTCTAACAGGATACACCATAAAAAGAGTTTCAGAAATAAGAGGTAAAACAGTACAAAACTAGTGAGGTGTCAAAAGGGCTTAAAACAGTTAATTTAACAAACAACACATATATCCTGATTTTTCACAAACTTACTCCCAAGGTATATCATAAGGCACATAGTAGAACTGAGTTTTAATTAGTCTACTTAATAAAGTAGATCTCTAGTACCATATATTGTTCTGTCAAAGAACAAAATTTATAAGTATCAATATTTTTACCTGTAGAAGTGTATTAATAAAGATCTCAGCCTTACCAAGGTTGTTTGGTCTGGTTAGTGGTAAATGCCCATAAGGTAATAGAAATAGGAAAAGTCAAGATTTAATATCCATAGAAGATGATAACCATACTTGCTAAATATATAATGGCAAACACACCTTTCTTCTATTACAGTGTTAACATCTCTCCCATCATCTTTTTTTAAAAATAAGCTACTTTTCTGTGCTAATTTTCTAAAAACCCTGAGCAAAAATTACAATAATGCACTTTAATGTGGGCAGTGAACTGTCAATATGTAACCACACATTTATACAGCCAGAAAGGACACCTTTAAAATATATTAAATAGCCACTTTGACCACCAAAGAAGAGATTTGATGGTGTCTAAAAAGTGGGGTATATGTGCAAAGTTATTCTTAACAATCCACTAAGAGCAAGACATAGATCTTGACTGGTTTTTGTTTGTTTTTGTTTCTGAGACTCTCCACAATTTAATTGGTGTTTATCTACAATAAAAGGATACAAATGAACATTCACCACTGCCCAGACCATTCAGACTTTTAGCTTAAATAAAATTAAAAAAAGAAAGGTCATTACTGTAAACTAAGAAATGTATTCAGATCAGCATCCACAAGGCTTCTGAGTTTATCTGCTTTAAAATTAATCACTGCCAATTCCCAATTTTGCAAGAATTTTTTACTAACAATTTTTTTCTTTTATACAAAGTTAAAAAAGCTAAAGTATGTATTAAAAATATTAATGAACTAAAGGTTTTAATTCATGTATTAAATGAAGCATCTGATACAATCTCAGGAAACATCTAAAGTAAAATGAAAATAGTAATGAAAAAATTGTACTAAAATCATTTTCCTTAAACATCTTAATAAATCATATTTTGCTTATTTCCATCTTCCCTGAAAAAAGCATGATTCATCAAAAACTCATTTTAACAGTTCACATGCGTATATATTCTTAGAAATCATTTTTGTGCTCACTAATGTAGGTGGCCAACTTCCTTTTTGCTTTAGTGGTACAGCATCAGGGCTGTTTAGTGAACTGACTTGTTTTTTTTAATTCCAAATCAGTGTTGTTTGGCAGAGAAAATTGAAAAACCCTCTCTATGCAAGATTTTGAATCAATGGGACTCCCCTCTTGAGTAGTTTTTCTGTTGTTATTACTTTCGTAATATCCTTATAGGATTAAGCTCATTTGGGAGGGTGTTTTCCAGATTTCGCCTCCCTAATGTACAAAAGGCAACTTCACAGACCAGCAGCCTGATCCTGCAGTCCTTACCCATGCGCCACTCCCACAGGATCCCTCTCCAAGCCCTCCATCCAGGCACAGTTTTCAGTGGTGTCCGAGGACATTCCAGCTGGGTGAGCAACTGGCAGATGAGCATTTATCTAGGCCAGTGACAATTCCCAGGGCGCAAGAAGGGTCAGGCTTGGGACTAATACATTATAAAAAAAGCACTGGCGTTTGCAGTCTGACTATTTCAATTATTAATGCAATTCATTTTGTATTTCTTTTTTAAAAAAAAAAACTTTAAGATACATTATAAAAATAAAATGAAAGTTAGGGTTCTTAAATGCCATAAGTGAGCATACAATCCTGAAGCAGCATTCTTTTGGCTTTAATTAAAGTGAGTTTTATCTGGTTGTCAGAGTGAAAAAAGAGATTTCTATCTCTCTGTGGTAGAATTCTTTTTTTTTTTTCAAGGTTCTGGAAATAAGTAACATACAATTTTAAGAGGCACTTATTAGAATGATTCATAACCTTCTCTTCAGTTATCTGATGAATTAAAAAAATGTGAATACGATTTATCAACAATAAATGTTCATTTATTATAGCGACATATTACTTCAAACTCATTTGCCAAGTGGCTGCAGATGCTACACATCAAGCTGTTTATTTTCCCAAATATTTTGTGGGTTTGTTTTTTTTTTAAAAAAGGCTTGAAAATAATAATAATAATAATAAAGAAGAAGAGTAAGAATAAAAAAAAAAAATCAAATGTTAGAAAAGGTTCGTTAAGGTAGTTTGTGAGGGGCTCCCGGATTCGTGGCTGTCCAAGTTAGAGGTCACTGATGTCACTACAGTGATAGTGGGATTGGTCAGGTCTGTTAAAGTGGTCGCAGTGCCGGGTGGAGTGAGAGCGCCGCTGTCTGCTGAGGGCGGTGCCGGAAGTGACGTGCCATCAGCTTTATCGACACCCCCATTCTCCTGCCGCAAAAGGTTCCTTCTGAATTTGGCTCTTGCGTTTTGAAACCAAACCTGCAAACCAATCCCAATTGATTTCTTTACCGATGTTTGTTTTTTTTTTTTTTGTCTTTGTTCTTGCTTCTATGTAATTTTTGATGTTTGTTTTTGTTTGGCAAATCACCTAAGTCACTCTACAGCTTCATTTGCTACTATTTGTCTTGATTCTGTCATACAAAGGCCCCTGTACACAAGGCCCACCACTATGGGTGCTCACTGGAACATTGCAGCCCAATGTGCAGACCTCGTAGAGCAACCTGGACAAAAATCTGCTCACTCGCTCATCCGAGGAAACCAGCTTGTCTGATGGCCAAATGGGTTGGATAGATTTGGGGGTTTTTTAGCTCAAGAATCATGGTAAAGGGTGAGGCAAAGGATGAGTGAGCAGATTTTTGCTGAGGCTGAAAATTTGTCTTGATCGCTTTAAAAGACTGAAGAAGAAGGGGTAATAACACCGTCCCTATCATATAACTGTTGATATGGGTCATCTAGTCTTTCTATTTGATAAGGCTCACTGAAAATGTTTTAGGTGACATGTAACATGTTAAGCAATTGCCGCTAATAGATTCTCCTTCTACCTTGATCACTGCCCTTCTTTCGCAGTCTGAGTATAATACATACTTTAACTTCAATGAACTAGCACACACCATATAGGGACTTTTTAAATGTGATTTGCTGGGCTGTCTTTCCCAGAGAAGGGATGTTTTACTGTGGAGGCCCTTAATGATCACAGTCTAGCAGGCATTGAGAAAGGGAGCAGGCTGGTTCTGGAGGATCAAATCAGCCAAAACTTCTATATATTGGGGAATCTGCTCACTGAGGGGCCACATTAACAACTTCATGGAAGTCCAAAGGCTGCACCCCGTGTGTATCAAATGGAGCAGACTTGCTACCTCTGCCCTTAGTAGAGACATCACCACAAAGAAACTACAGATCCCAGGGTGCGTTGTGATGTCTACTGGGTTAGTGGCCTCTGGAGATAATTAGTCACATCAGTGATATGAAGAAACTACAAACCACATTTTAGTAATTGGCTGCCTTTGGGTGGTAAGGCATACATTTGGCATTCCTGCCATGTAATACCATACCCCTCTGCACACCCACTAGGGACACATCTAGCAAAAATTTATCTCTATCGTTACGCAAAAGGGAAATACTATTGACTGAGAGGGGTAGGGGAAAATTCTGACAAGCCTGTGATGGTGCTTCTTACCTGCAGAACTCTCTTGGTCAGGCCCGTTTTCTGGGCAAGCTGCTTGAGGTCCTTGGCATCTGGATTGTGGTTGATAGCAAAGTAGGACTTCATGGTACGAAGCTGGTGGTGTTTGAAGGAGGTGCGCATGCGCTTGGTCTTCTGGGATGGGGGATAAGGCTGCTGATCTCTGTCCAGGTGATCTGCCTCATTCTCGTTACAACCTGATCAATCAACAAAACACAACAAGGAGTTAGTGACTGCGCATCACGTAGGATAAACAAATCAGGGCAAAAATCTTGAGTCGCATACTGTTTGGAATGAAGGAAGCAAGCAAGGGCTAAGATGGTGCAAGGATAAGTACAGATGTGATAATTAAATGAGACAAAAAAGATTCAGAAGATGACCTTCTTCTATTCTTAAAGCATGCTATGTCCCCAGGCCCATACCTAACTAAGGGCAGGCTTAGAAAGTTTTCTCTCCTTTGGCATTTATTTTCAAACAAGTCTTCTCCCTGTGGTGATGGTTTTGCTTTGAGTGTTCAAGGAGTCATTTGAAATCTCATTCAGATTTTGAAATCTCACTCATTGAAACACTATTAGCTTGAGAGAAGAATAAAGGTCAAACCAGCATTTTGAATATTCCTGAATTTTCCCCCAAATCACAAGCACCTATAAAAAAAGATGTACAGCAGGAAAGTTTGTTTTGACAGCTGATCAAGAAAGCATAAAATCTGGACTTTTTTTGCTGATAAAATAAATGCATTTACACTCTGCCTGGGAATTTATATAAACTACTCAAAGACCTTCCTCTGTAAAACATCTCTAGAAAGCAATTGCATCAAGGGTGTCTCAATTCAGTACCTGCAATCTCAATCCCAATAAGCCGTAGCTCTTAGCTGTTACTGACCAAGGACATTTTATAAGCAACCAAATGGTGGTTCAGAAACTTTAAAAGAGTTTCCCTAATTGAGGGTTTTCAAAGTGTCTATGAAACTTGTTTCAGATAGACTTGTTTCAGATTACGCCTTTATAGGTGTGAACTGTACACTAGAGTTGAAGCTGTCCTGGGGACTATGGCATCATTACTTCATACTGTGGACAGGAATGACAATATTAGCAAAAAAAAAAAGTAAGAATGTCCTCTGTATTTTCTTTTTGGCTTTACAAACAATCAGGTTACTTTCAGGATCACATTCTATAAAGATGGTTCTATCACACAGGGGAAAATTGATGATGTCATCATAACAGGGAATATTAATTAAAGAACAGCTAATTAAAAATGTTTCAGAACGTATGTAAACTAGCCCAAGCTTTATTAGTTGTTCATCTGAATTTTTGAACTGCTTTCCAATAGCTAGTGGATTTATTTACTAGGCCTAGCTGATCCCCAGTTCTCACAAAACGAAGGAAAGGGGGAAAGAGAGAAAGTACGCAATCCAGAGATACTGACAGTGCTAAAAGCAGGAGCAAGACTATTTGAAATTGGGAGAAAATAAAAAGCTTCTTGAAGGTGTTTTCTCTTTTGAATTTTAAGACAAGTCAACATGAACAGATGCTGGTAGGACACTTTGACAGAAAATCAAGTGAATATTTAATTATATTAGGTTTGCTTCTCGGCTTGGTAAGAAGTATATCTTCACTTTCAAACAAAGTAAGCTGACACTTCTGAAAATACCAGGAGTTGGAAGTTGTCTTGAAAACAATTTCAGACCAGATTTGGGTTGTATTTACTACTTGTTTTCACAAGCAATCATACTGCCTTCAGTCAAACCATGCGGGCAGTAACTTACAAGCTGACAGAAATCATAGCACTAGAATGTGGTCCTCAGGTATTCCTTCAGATGCTTGCAAGCTGTTTGTTTGGTTTGTTTTTCCTTCCAACATTCAGGTTCCTCAGCAGCAGTGCTAACTCCTCTGGTCTGCTTATGGACTTTGCTTCTCTGATCTGCTTTCTTGTCTGTTGTCTACTTTATTTTGGCTTATATTTCCAAGAAAAGGTGGCCACAGGACTCAAAACATCCTCAGACAATCCTAATTTATATAATGATTTAGACCAATCTGTTTTACATGGGTGAAATGGCATTATGTACTTTTACCACATAGTAGTGCAAAATTCTACACTATTGCCTGGAGAACTAAGGGGAAGCAAAAAATCAAGCAAGAGATTATTGCTCATTTCTTTGCAACAGGATTAGGGGGGTTGTTTGTTTTATTTTGCTTTGGAAAGAGCTAGAACAGTTTGGCTTTCATTGCCAAGAACTCTTCGAGTGAACTCTTCATAGTTTTACACACACACATATATATAATGAAATAAACAGTTCTTTGAGTAACAGCTGGGTAAAATATTTTCCTAGGGAAATCTTCTTCGCCATCTCATTTCTATATCCTGTGGGCTGTAAGTCAACACAGTTTCCCTCAAAATACATATTGATTCTATGATATAAGAGGTAATACAGAGAAAGCTTTGAATATTTTAAGTACTTTTGAATAGTTTCTTCCATTTTTCACATTAATTTCAGACAGTTCACAAGTATGAATGGTTTTTACCTCATAACATTTCGAGTTATTTATTGTTGTGTTTCCATTTTACAGCTGAGGAGCTGAGAAACAGAAATTAAACTACTGAACAGAACACAAAATGGAAATCTTGTTGCAGAGCTGGCAACAAAATCTGGTTTTCCATTCTGGCCCTGGGCTCAGCTCCCCCGAAACAAAATGAACCCACACATATCTGAACCAGATACTGTGGGATCACTTGAGAATACACGTATTTTTCTGCGCAGTTCGGTCAAGTTGTTAGCTTAGCAGAGTTAGTGCACTCTTTCATTCTTTAAAGTCTGGTTGTTTTTTTAATAAGGGCTTAGCGTAACGATATGGACAAGCTATGGCGTGACTGGGTGCAACAGCGGCTTGGTGTACGGGGCAAGGTGGATCTGTGACTCTCGCTGAACAGGAGGGGATAAGAGTAAACTTGCGATATAACCAGTAATTTGTTGCCCAGATACAGAGTGCTGTCTTCGAGGCCGGGTGCGCGATTAGGGGCTGCGCGCCGTCCCGCCGGCTCTGCTCGCGCCGCCGGGGCCGCGGGGCTCACGGCCGCGACGCGGAGAGCCCTGGCGCCTGGGGGCCCACGGCCGTGCAGGGCCTTTGCCTTTGCCTCGGCCGCGGCGCAGCGGGCCGCAGCGGGGCACGGCGGGCGCGCAGGGGCTGCCGCGGGGCGCTCGGGGCTCCCGGCGGCGCGGCGTGGCGTGGCGTGGCGTGGCGCGGCGCGGCGCGGAGCGGAGCCCTGCAGGTGGCCCCGCCGCCCCCCGCGAGGCGCCCGGGCCGCTCCGCTGCCGCGGAACCGCGCGCGCCGCTGCGGCCGCCGCACAGGTCAGGGGCTCGCGCCCCAGCCCCGCGCGTGTCCGCCTCTCCGGAGAAGACAGCAGTCGTGCACCGAGCATTTATCTTTCTGGGAGTTGCTCGCCCTTTGGAAATGAGTGCGTGCAAGAACAGTTACTGAATCAGAGGACGAGTAACGAAAAATGCATATAGAAAAGTGTCTGCCCATTATGCAGAGGTTTGGGGGGGTTGTTTTTGTTTTTGTTTTTTCGAGAAGCAATTACATCTACTGCAAGTGATTTCGTAACTGTCAGAGGTTGGTTTTCCTTCCCTTGAAACTGGAACATAGTTGGGCAATGGGCTGGAATCGTTTGCAGTGGGTGCACAGTTTGGCTGTAAACTGTATTTTCTCGAGACCATGTTTCAACGCTGGACATTGCTAGATAATGCTTTTTAAAAAACATTAAGGTCCTAACCGATCAAATTTCTCAACTATCTAGACTGAGTTGAGAGCAGCAGATTAGAGAAGCTTTTTTTTTTCTTATTCCGTTCCCCTGAGAAATCTGTGAGAACTCATTGAAGTAAGCTACATTTTTATAATGGGTAGTGCTTTATAATCTCATTTGGAGTCGGTGAAACAGCTTATACCCCCCCATTGTTATGCAGAAGGAGACTTTTTAGACTAACATACGAAAACTATGACGGTGTTCAAAAATAATGTATCACTTGAGTCCTGACCTGGAGCTTAAGGGGTGTTTTATCATATCTACAACTTTTCATCTGTCTCCATTTCTGATCCTAATTCTAACGATGAATTGTCCCTAGAAATACACACTTCCATCTAGGGATCTAGGCTATTTGGGTGACCGTGTGCGAATCAGAAATAACATACAGCAAAAAGCAAGCATATAGGAAATCCACGATTAGAGTCTAGGGGCTGAATGAACTGGCTGTGCTACAGGTTCCCTTTTCTTTAACAGCTTTCAGGATTGATTGGGAACCGCTCCGTAGCCAGGGATTCCAATGTCATCTTCAATTAACACAGAACAATTAGCGCAGTGATTACCCTGGCTCCAAGGTCTACGCATCAGAGGAGATGAAATAGCCTTGCACAGCTCCCCAGTTCCCAGCTAAAGCCCGTTTCACAAACAGCCCCAAAGGAGGTGCCAGGGGAGGGATGAAGTTTTTCGGGGAGGCGGGAGGAAGGGGAGGATTGCTTATGAATCTCAATGGCGGCGAGTTGAAGGGAGAGAGCTCGAGGCCGAAATTGGCGCACTTTTAGCGATGTGCGGTGGAGAGCCGGGGAGGCACTGCCCGGCCGCCGCCTCCTCGGCGGGCCGAGCCGCCCGCCCGCGCCCGCGCCCGCGCCCCGCTCCCGCCGCAGCGCGGCCCGGCCCCGCTCCCCGCCGCGGCCCTGCGCTCCCCGACCAGCCCGCAAAGAGAGCACCAGTCCGCCCTTGCGCCGCTTTTCCTTCCCGCACGCTGCTCTCCTCGTGAAATTGCACACAGAACTGAACTTTCGCTAAAATCATTTTTTGAGTCGGTAGCTTTTTCATTTGGGTTTACCCTTACTACTTTTCGTCTTTAGTCTAATGCAACCCCATTTAAATTGCTTGGTCGTACGTGCAGCTCTTCTACCTCCAGCCCATAACATTGTGTGTATAGACGCAGTTTGGGAACTTATTTGAGTGGAGACAGGGAAGAAATTTAATACAAGGCAACACTTATTCCTTTTCCTACTGCTAAGAGAACAGAAACTTTTCCTGCTAATTTCATTTGTTAGGGCTCAATTATAGGGAATAATATTTATTCGTTGGCTTTTTGGTTCATTGTGATTGTTTATGTGCCAGTAAAACAGGATTATTTAGTCTGAATAATTTATTACTATGAATTGGATATCTGTATTGACTTACTTGCATATTCCACTGGCTCTTTAGGAGTCATATAGTGTAATTTTTCCTCTAGATTTATTCTCTGTTGATCCGTTTAGGTACTTCTAATTTGAGGTCTAAATGGTGAAGTGTTTTTCATTAATAAAATACAAATAACGATAACGGTATCTCTGAGATTCCTACAGAGAGCTGCGGTTTTGCGGGGGAGATTGTCTTTACCCTGGGAAGTGGCTAAGTTTGGGTGTTTGACATTAATAGGCGAAGACAGCCTTTGAGGAGGGCTGCTGTTAGCTTTCCTGCAAACGCTCCAACCCTCAGAGGGCTGTTTGTTTGATTTTCCAATGGTTAAGCAAGATTTGGCCTGGCTGAGTTACTCCCGCACTTCCTAGCCGAGGGGAAGCCCGAGAAGGCTCTTTGCTGAGGAGCAGGAGGTGCAGTGTGTTTCCCACCTGAGTTGTAGTTGACGATGTCCACTCCTAAGGCAGGGCTCTTTCGTTTCCTGGGCCTCCCCTTCTGGACTGTGCCAGTGCCGTTGAAGTAAGGCAGGGCTAGCCCTCCACTCTTGGCAGCCAGCTCAGTGTAGCTCAGCTGAGGGGGATATTCTCCTTGCAAAAGGGACTCGAAGTGGGCCCTGCAGTAAACCAGGTTGTCCTTCATGCCAAAGTGATCGCCTGTGGTCAGAGTCTTGTTGCAGGTGGTGCAGGTGAAGCAGCTCAGGTGATAAACCGACTCCCTGGCTCTCATGACCATTTCAGAGGCTGAGATCCCAAGGTGGCAGCGGGCACATCTCTGCACGGAGAACCTTCTGAAGGAAACAGAAAAGTGGGCATCAACTAGAAAGGTAAAGAAAGAGCCTGCCCCCAGTGCTGCCCACCCGCCTCCCGGCCTGGCCCGGCCCCTAGCCAGGGTGCCCTTGGGTGCCGATGGCGGCCCCGCTCGGGGCTCCAGCCGACTCGTCTCGGGACTCCGCCGAAGGGCAGCTCGGGGCTCCGGAACAGCCGTCTCCATTTTCTTACGAAGCTGATTTATTTGCTTAGGACTTTTGTTGTGCAAAAGCTTGCGCGGTGCTAGTGCCCAGAAAGAAAGGAGAACCGGGAGAAAATCTGTCCCCGCTTTCCTTTCAGTCTTTTCAAAACTAGAGAGATTGCGGATGAGGCAGGGAACTGAATCCCGAAAAAGCAGAAACGTGCAAATAAATAGGGCCCACTCCAGGGAACCGGTCCGCCTCACACCCGTCAGGCCCCGCAATCAAAAATCAGTCGGAGGCTGTGGGACGCACCATGTGGCTTAGCAGAAAGTCTCGGGCTCCTGCGTGGTCTGGTGCACCAGCAAGAGCAATCTCTGCTGTTGTTTACCGCCTGCCCAAACCGTGGCACTCGGCAACTGTTCCTTATTGGCGCGGAGACCCGACCGGGGCCGGAGTGTGAGCTCCCCGGCTCCCGGGACACGCGGAAAATAAGCAAGCTACGGAAAGAGGGGAACTTTTGTTGGCTCTTAGGCTGGTATTTATGGAAGGATACCACAGAGCGGTAGGAGACCTGGGGTACTTCTTCGTTTGTGTGAATACCATTGCACATGCTTAATCGGTGTGTCCCTTGGCGATTTGTTCATATTTTACACGTGCGAAGCTTTTCAAAGGGGACACGTTTATACAATTAAGGAGTCGCTGACTGCGAAAAGCTACCTTTGAAAGCCCATGTGAAGAAGAGCGTTTGGGTTCATAATGCGTTGAGAGGGAATGTGCTTTTGAACCCATAGAGACTGATTGCTGTACCTGTAGTAATCCTCCTTGCAGTAAATACTGCCGTCCTTGGCAAAGCAGGTGAGCTCTGACTCCAAAGCCAGTTTACATTCACAGCACTTAAGACACCTGAGGTGCCATTGTTTGTCAACAGCCAGCAGGTAATATCTGTCTGAGATCTTCCCTCCACAACCAGCACACAAAGCAGGCTTCTCGGGGCTCATGGGGGGCATGTTCTGCAAAACAACCACACCACAAGGGGATGAGAAAGAGGGGAGACGAGCAGGCAGCGCGGGGCTGGGGACGGGGGCTGCTGCGCAGGGCCCGGGGAAGGGGCTGGCACAGAGAAACCCCTCTCGGGGACCAAACTGTCTGCCCGTGGTGGGGAAGTTTGAAGGCGAACGGGGACCACCCCCGCTGGGAAAGTATTTACCAGGATTCAACTTCCGTGTTTATCCCGTTAAACCTCTCCTAACAATCTAGTGTCATTTCAATATGTAAAGACAAAAGATTAGGCCTCAGCAAAGGAAAGGAGACCTGGCTCTTTTCTGAGTTCCCGAAGTTAAAGTCTGTATCTTCCCCGTTTCTTTTACATTTTAATCTTGAGTGTTCCACAAGAACGGCATTTTACAAGCAGGAAAACATCGTTTTGCTGCACCAGAAGTTTGTAGTGGAGGTTCACGCTTACATCGATATCCTGGTAAATTTTCACCCACGTTTAAACCAGTCAAAACCACGTCCCTAGAAAAACGGGCCATTCAAAACAGAAGTAAGAAAAAGGAGACAGGTGGATGGTGCAAAGAGTAGTGATCTCGCTCACCACCCTTGCCGGGGACGGGGACAGAAAGGTGGCACAGACTGGTTTCACCTAAAACTAGCGTCTTTTCATCAACAAACTTCGGAAAGTTCCCGTTAATCTGCTCTCCATTAGGAGTGTCGCTCGGGACAAAGGGAGCCGGAGGAGGAGCGCAAACAAAAGCTGCGCCGTCCAACTTCGGCGAGCGTTCGCTGATGGAGTAACAGGAAAAAAAATCCCGAACAACTCCCTGTTTTAAAGTCGCAACTCCGCGGTTGTTTTCCAATCCGAAGTTGTGTTCTTCGCCCGTTTTTGCAGCAATTGAAAAGGTGCGTTAAATTTACACGGCAAATCGTAATATAATAAAGCAAGAGTTTATTTAGAGAAAGGGGGAAAGACTCTTTATCACTCTAAGCGATAAAGCAGTTTCCCAAGCCGTTACTTTGTGTGCGGAGCCTTGTGCGTGAGCAGCGGAAACCCTACAAGTTGGAGAAAGGGAGCTCTCGCTTTGCACAAAACACTGCGTGACACTCGCTTTCTCCACCATCGGATATTACAATTAAGAAGGCTTTGATCCGTTTACTAAGAAAAGAGGAGACGTTACTGCTAAACAAAATAATCGGTGGGCATAACATTCAGAGAGGGCAATGCCTCTTTGTATCAATCCCACACGTAAGACCAAAAATGGTTACGAAAAGTAAGCAGTCGCGGTCTGCGGTTTAATTTAGAAGGTGCCAGGAGTGCAAAAAGTGAAGTACAGCTTAGAAACTCGAGCTGCGCTCTGCTCGGACGGAGCAGAGCCATCGCAGCAAGTCGAGCAGAGGCCAAAAGGCTGCTTCGCTGTAGTGACTTAAAAACCGTCCCTGTTACGACTTAAAAGATTTTTCCTGTTACTCCAGAGACCACACGCCACAACATTTATTAGACAAACGTATGGCTGAGCCTCGCAAGGGCAGCACAGCACCCAACACTACGGGTGGATTGAAAAGGAGCCTCAGGAGGGTTTCTAAGCTTAGAGTGCTGCAGGGAAGGGGCGGGTGAAGCAGCGTCTTTCTCTCCCCAAAGCCAGGGTCTGTCCCGGTGCGGGTCCGCACTTGCAGGGATTCCCTTTCAAAGGGTGCCAGCTGCTCTCTTACCGTTTCCCGGCCGTTCATCTGTCCCCCTTTGGCCAGGCGGGACTCAGTCTTGGATCTCCTCTCCATCTCCTCCATGATTCCTTGGATATGGCCTCCGGAGATCCCGTGGAAAAGCATGGCTGGGGGACGGAAAGGACAAGTATTTTCTTCTGCTCTGCACCCCACTATTTCCATATACAGACCCCAGAGTCTTTAGATCATCCAAAATGTTTACACCGAGGCGCACAGCACAGGGAGAGAGGTTGCAATAGGAGCTTCTCTTTGCACAAGCACCAAGGACTTCCTGAAGATGTGCAGAAAACAAACAAGGGGGGGGAGAAAATGTAATAATAATTAATTAAAAAATAAAATAATAAAGCCGAGCTAAAGGATCTGTTACTGTTCTGGAGAGCTGGGGCTCCTGACTGGAGAGACTTGAACCTGGGATAGCAGAATCGGTCAGGAAAAGATATAGTTTTGAATACAAAGAAAGCAAAAAGAAGTGCTATTTTCAGCGGTCCCTGGTTGCTTTAAAGTTCCCAGTGCCTGTAGGTTGGATTTGGGACTGCTGCTTTCCGGAGCTCTGTCCAATTTGTTAAGAGACTAAAGCCAGCCCATTTTTGATAATTTAGTAGGAGGAGTTCTCTCCCTTGAGCTGCCACTGATTTTTATTCAGACAACAAAGACCTGTCATACTCCTCTCAACCCCTAGTGATGGCCAAGCAGTGACAAACACCACAAGCGGGGCTGCGGGTGGGGTGGGGTTTATTACCTCCCCCAAACACGGTCCTGGGAGCTGGCGGGGGCAGGGTGGCCCGGGGCCGGCCGGGCAGTGGGGCCCGGCTGCCCGGGCGCCTCCCCGCGCCGCGCCGCGCCGCTCCGCACCGGGGGACCTCCGCGTCCCTGCTGCGGGAAGGGGCGAGGGCACAGGAAGCGCCGCGGGGCAGCCGAGGCGAGGGGCGGCCGGGCAGGGCTCCGCCGCCCCCGCGCCCCCGTCCCCCGGGCTCTACCCGCCTCGCTGTCCCGGGGGAATAGCGTCCCCCCCCCCCGGGGAGAAATAACCCCCCGGGATCCCCCGGACCCAGGCTGTCTGCAGCGCCCGGCCCTCGCCCTCGCCCGTGCCCCCGGGCGGGCAGCGTGCGGCGCCCGCCGCGGCGCCGGCCCAGCGCGGAGCGCAGCGCAGCGGGGCCCGGCCGGGAGCCCTGCGGGCTGCCTGCTCTCCCGGGGCTCTCCTCGGCCCGCTCCGCGGCTGCAGCCGGCGAGCGATCATTGTGTGCGGGGGACCGGGTGATGCATTCCTCCTGGCTAATCTCCCTCTTCTCTCCCGCCCCTCCCCTCCTTTTCCCTTTTTCCTACTTACTTTTCACACCACTCTTTCTTGCCTTTCCCTGGAACAGCTGCCGGCTGTTTCCTGACACCTCGATCCCTACTGAAGGATCTTCCTGGCGGCAGTCCTGCTCTCCTTGTTCCCTGGGGGACGCTCCACACCAAACCCTAGCGCGACTAGTGAAAGAAGTACCCCAGCCCCCACTTCCTTTCCAAAGCATCCCAGAGACATCCTCAGGGGCTCCTCGAGTCACCTCTTCCATGTAACCCGATTCAGGCAGCCAGTTTCCTCCCTTCTCTTTCCCCTTAAGTAGCTAAAATTAATGTTATTTGCAGATTGAATGTTGCTACATTCCTCGGAGTGCCAGAATACAGCTCATAAAACACAATTTCACACAAAGATGAAGTCAATCAAGTGAAATAAGCCGGGATTTTTTTCTCTGTTGGCACACTAGACCCTGGACAGCAGGGCTGCTATTTACTGTAAGTAATGTAATTAGCCCTTTTGGATGGAAATCAATGTGTTCTATGTGTGTGTGTGTGTTTTAATAAGAAAGTAATAGCTATAAAACCGACAAGACTCAAAGGGGTAAGGGAATCTCCCTTAAATGGGTAGACCCCTCCACAAGCCGTAGTCTCCTGCAGAGCACTCCCGGTCTAAAAAAAGGAAAAAAGTAAAAGAAAAAGAAAAAGAAAGAAAAAAGAAAAATCTGTGTGTGGGGAAGGAGGAGGGAGATAGGCTTTCCTTGGAGAAAACAAGTCAATTAGCACAACAAGCCGTCAGGAAAAAATAAACAAGGTGATTCAGTCCGGGATACGGGAGCTATTTGCTTCGGATCTCCCTCCTTCCCGTCGTCCCTCCGCGATGCCCCAGTTACTCCAGGAGATGCACAAAGTAACTTCCCTCTCAGGCCCCCAGATTACTGCTGGGGGAGCGAGAGCACAGCCAAACCGGAGCTGCGCAGCCCGTGCGAGGAGGCGAGACTTCATTCCAGCAGCAGCCGCTTTGTTGAGCGATGCGGGCTCGCCCGGGGAAGGAAGGGAAGGAGGGAGCGCGGAAGGCGCAGGGAAGGGAGCAATCCGCGCCCCGGCGCAGGGAGGTTTAATCCCTCTGCAGGAGCGCGTTTGCTCCGCGCACACACTTAGCGTACGTGTTGCTCGCCGATGTGTGCCTGCCTGGCGTGGGGGATTGCAACGGTGGTTTTCGGCAGAGGTTTAAAATCTTATCTGAACAGGAGTTTATTTTTAAAAGTTGCAATAAAATCTTTCCACTGCAGTGGCACGTTCAGAGTTTTTTCCTCCTTTGAACGAAATGTTCCTTTATTCCCGTCCAGATATTTTACAGGGGGTAACTGACCCTGCCTTAAAGAAACGGACAGTTCTGGTTTGCGTCCGCGCTCTTGGTCTGCATTTCGCATCGAGTCCTTATGGCAAAAGGCATCTTCGCGCGCGTCGGGCATAGACAGACACCCGCTCAAAGTGCGCCTCATCCTCAGCGCAGCGCAGCCCCGGCCAGCTTCTCTCGATCCTCTGCTGGGAAGCCCCGCCGCGGCCATCCTACCGTGACCATTTCCCTGCCCGGCTGGTGGTGGCTGAGAACGGACAAACTCGCTGCCTCCGCGGGGCGCGCGGAGAGGCGCGGGGCGGGGGCGCGCCGGGCAGGCGCCGGGCCCGCGCCCTCCAGGCGACCCGCGCGGCCCCGGCCCCGGCCCGGCAGCGCCCCCGGCGCGGCGGGGCAGCGCGCAGGAGCCCCGGGGCGCGCCGCGGCCCCCGCCCCGCTCAGCCGCCTCGTCGCCCTCCTGGTCGTCGGCAGATCTGCAGGTGCAGCGGCAAAGCGTCGGGCCGAGCCGGGGCGGCTCGAGAGACACGGAAAATGTTGTTTGTTAAATTCCCATCTCTGTCATAGCTCGGTGGGCGCCGTTAGGAATAATTGGGCAGACTGATAACAAAATTCAGAAATGACCCAAGCTCCTCCAGTTGGGCACACTTAATCAATTAGAAGGTCCTTTCTTTCTGCTCCATCAGCTACTGTTAAGGATACGCTACTAGCTACTGCTGCTACAGCAGAGGAGGCCAGGGGTTTCTTAGGCGTTTTCTGATTAGCATCCTAATGTTGGCAGACCACTTCTTACCTAAAGGGACACTAAAAGTTTGTTGCTAGCATCAGACGTGACTTCTCCATTTCCAAAAGGCCTGTGATAGATCAAGGTAAATCTATTTCAATGTTACTGAGATCTCATTCCTCGCTGTAAATTGTAACGCTGCTCCAAGGCAGACTGGTAGCGATAGGTTGCCATTATAGCACGAGAGTCTTTATATACTTTGCTGGTTTCCTTCAGAGGGGTAGAGAAAAGCTCATAAAGAACATAATAGGGAATGTAAAATCCAAATCTAAGAGTTTGTCTCATATGAATCGATTTGCACCAGCATTTGCACCAGACATTTCGTCTTCTGAGGGTGGTTTCTCATTGCAACGTGCTTTTTACTTCCTTTCGCCGCAGCATTTTAGGAAGGATATCTGATGCGTAATATTCAGAATATTCTAATAACATGACAGACGGTTTCAGAGGTTTTACTTTCTTTAGAGATATACACAGCCTTTGCCTACACTTCCCAGGCTAATGGGGATAGGCAGGAGCGTACCGCTATACAGGTAAAATGTTTGCCCGTGTGCTGCCACTGGACGAGCCGCTCTGCAGTGGTCCCAAACCACAACCCGTGCCTCGGCTGTAGCGCTTGCCCTGAGCTTTCCATGCGACTGCTGAAGCCATTTCCACCTTCGTAATTATCATGTGCCCTGGACAGATTTCATGCATGCGATCACTCGGATCCGCTTTGCTATAGAGCCCTTATTCTTCTTGGCCACGGGCTACAGTCTAAAGCCTATTACAGCGTGAACGGATCTTGTATTTAGTTCTGAGGATTTAGGACAAGGTCTACATGCAAATTAATAATTGACCAGCAATAATTAGGAGAAAGGGGAGGGTATTCGGGCGAGGGGGAGAAGAGGAGTTCTTTAAGCAGAAATGGTTTTGATTTAGTCTGTCTTATATCTGGCGTTTGCATATTTTGGGCTGATGGCGGAGGGGCACTGCCAGAAGGGGGTCTCGGGCTGCCCGGCGCTGGCCCGGAGAGCTGCACCGGGGTCAGCTGCCTGACCACAGCACCGAAACTTCACACCGTCTCCTGAAGGTACCTCAACTTTCCAAGACACTTCCAGATTAATCATTTCCAGAAATTTAAAGCGCATAGTAATAACATTAACAGTGTTGCGATTCTGTTGCCTGAGAGTTGGGTGGTTAAAGCCAGGTCTATTTATAAATCCTAACGCTATTTTCTGCTCTGCGAGCTTGTGACGGAGTACAGTGCTACTAATGATCAGTCTCATCTCTTTGTGAAGTCTGCGGCTAGTACAAGCCTTCTAGACACAAAGAAAATGTGAATGGGATTACATCTCCTTGTGGTGGCATCAAATGTAGCTAATGTTGTTTGCAGCATTTACACTGATTGCATTAAAAAAAAAAAAAAAGCACGATATTGTTTAAAAATCCAGTCTGGTGTCAGAAACAACATCTGGTATCATCACCACCTTTTCCTCTCTCGAGTCCTCACGGGTGTACTGTAGACAACTTTCGGATTATTTTATTACAGAAATCAGAAAGTCGATGCATCGCAAGGCAGATTCAAACATCAGTCTCTCTTCCCGAGACAGGCTGTGCAGTGGCTCGCGCTATGCGTAACACAAGTGCAGAATATCTTTAATAATAAGCACTATCGAATTAAAATATAAAACCCGAACCTCCAAAGTGCTTGTACCTCCCGGTAACCTGAAAACGTGTAAATTGAGCCACGTACTCATTTGCTTAAGGAGAGGATATTTAAATAATAAACAATTAGATGCTTTGCATAGCAATCCTTGACACACATCTCCATAGCCAAGCGCTGCGACTAACCACAAACAAGTAATCAGGCAGCCAGAGGAAAGGAAGAGAGAAAGATTATTGTCTAACACGAAACTGTGCTCACGGCGGAGGAGCTTAGCAATGTTAGCTTGTTAGTTGTCTGTTATTAACCTTAATTTTATTTACACTCCAGTTGTAATTAAGCCATTGGAAATTATCATATTTTGCCGATTTTGGAAAGCCTAGGTTCATGGACAGGTGAAAGGAGACATTCCATTAAAAAATAAAAAAGAAGGAGTGAAAGAGATTAAAGAAAAGAAAAGAAAGAGAGAGAGAAGAAAGAAAGAAAAGAAAAGAAAAGAAAAGAAAAGAAAAGAAAGAAAGAAAGAAAGAAAGAAAGAAAGATCACGACCTCTCTTTTATTAAGCAGAATGGCTCAGTCTTACCAGGCTGCTATTTTCCTAGATTAAAACACACATGCACCAAATGTTGTCTGCGAATACACCTGGGGAAACGACCGTTCTGTGTTGTTTAAAAAAACCCAGCACGCCAAAGAAACACCACGCAAATGACATCCATGAGGTCTAAATAGCTGTATTGTTAGCAAAGGCTCATGCAGGATCTTACCTTGAGACCTTAGAAGCTTCTTCCAAAATTGCACCCTCCTTAATGAGTGATGAGGGATGGGTTTTGGATGGAGAAGAGACGCAATGATCTAGCCAGTAGATGGAGGTTGTTCCTTGTTCCTAGCAGAGGATCCCTATGTTAATTAAAATAAACAAGCTGCTTGGAGGAAAGATTTTTTTTCCTTCTCTCTCTCTATCCCCCCACTACATAGATTCTAATATAGAATTGACGTGAATTTCTAACCTCTGACCTCTCACCAATACGCGCTCATACCTGCCTTTTATTTTCTGTTTGAGCTTCAAACTATTTTTCAAAACAAACCAAATAAATAAAAAAGAATGAATGAAAACAAAAATAAATCCCACCTCTCAATGTTAGCTGGTTTGCTGGATTTTCTTGATTAGCTGTCTCAGCTCCTCAGTAATCAGGTGAGGTGTTAATGGGGAGCTGGTTGTAAATAAAACTAATAAAGCAAAGAACATATTAGGAAATTAAAAAAAGGCGAGGACTGGGAGGCTGCTAAAAATATTGTAGTGAGCTGAGCGTTTCCCCATCATGTCATTTTTTTCGTTCTGTGCTTATTCACAGCTGAGCAGCAAACCCCGTGTTGTTGCCATCTCTCCACATTTTTTTTTCAAGTCGTACTGAACCAGCCATGGGCTGTATCAACCCTTCCCACTTTCATAAAAAGCCTCTCAAATGGAGTCGCTAAACAGCAAACTTCAGCCTGATCTGATGTGATATGATATACGGATTCACGGAGCAACCTCGCTTTGCCAAACCCGATGAAACTGTGAGTTGTCATACAACACTGCGCAGTCAAACCTGGGGTAATTGTAAAAGCGAACCCAATTTAACCCATTAGAATAAAATCAGATGCCAAGATGAATCGTAATCATTGCTTCTTAGGTGACAGTACTGATGACAATTGATCCACCGCCTCAAAACAATAGAAAAATACAGGGTCGAGAGTCCTGTTTTACACTCGGAGCCCCTCCGCCTGCAGGGAGAGGCGCAGAGCGGGCCCGCCGCTGCGCGGGGCTGCGCGGGCCTGCGCCGCGCCGTCTCGCCGGCGGTGGCCCGAGCGCCTTTGCGGGGCCTGGCGCTGCGCGGGGCTGCGCGGGGCGGCCTCGCCCGTTGCCTTTTGTTTGATGCTCTCCGTAACTCCCGCGGCAGCGGCGGCCCCCCCCGGCCGCTGGCTCTGCGCGGCCAGCGCGGTCATTTCTTCAGGAAAAGCGGGCGACGCTGCCGGCCTTCCGCGGGGTTTGCGCGGGAGAGCGCTCCGCGGCGCGTAGCGGCGGCGCTCCGCTCCGCGCGGCTCTCGCCGTGCGCCCGGGGCAGGGCGGGCGCCGCGGGGGCTGCGGCGGGGCGGGCTCCTGCCGCCGCCCGCGCTGGGCAGCCGGGGCAGCGCCGCGGGGGCTGCGCGCAGCCGGGGCCGGGCGCTGCCGGGGCGGGTGGCAGCGCGCAGCAAACGCCCCGGAGCGGCCGCTCACCTGGAGGAAGCGGCCAGGGAGGCGCCAGGGAGGCAGCGCTCGCTGGCAGGAAACTTTAAGGCGGCGGAGCGTGTCCGCAGGGCGAGCGCGGTGCGGGCAGGTGATCACGGACAAAGTTTGCTTCGCAGGCTCTGAGGCCGTGCCAGTCCCTTTTGCTCCCATAGCAGAGGTGGCGATAACTTTTTAAATGAAGTTTTCATTAAATCGACTCACGACCGGGAAGTTTAAAGCCATCCCGGCCAAACGCGGGAGGGAGCAGCCGTTAGGAAGGATGAACTGACCCCCTAAGTCTGTGTCCGCGTGGGAGCCACGAACCACCTAGGGATATAGGTGCCTTTAGGGGACTTGTTCTTCCCTTAATCTCCTTGAGACAGCAAATACCACCTGCGTCATGGTGTTATTATTATTAATATCAGCATCATCATCACGATTATTATTCCTGTGATTTGCGGCGGGGGAGGTTTTGAGGAGGTTGCTGGCCCCTGGCGGGGCTCTGGGCGCCGGGGGAGCCCCTGCCCGGCCGCGCCGGCAGCCGCCGCGAGAGGCCAGCCGGGCCGGGCCCGCGCTCGGGAGGCGGCCGGGGCCACCGCAGGCTCTCCACCGCTCCCCGCCTCCGCCTGCCACGCGTCTGAAATGGTTTTTTTCCCCAGTTACCGACGCTCTAATGGGAGCAGGAGGCAGAGGACCACGCGAGGCTTGTGATAAGCCACCTGCTGCGTCGTGCCTAGCTAATGTTAGGCTGTATTTCGTTATTATTGCTGCGGCGGAAGCATGACTGGACCTTGCGTGACAAATTCCCCGCCTGCTCAGATAGCCAGCAAACGAGCATCCCTGCACGCCGACGGGGGAAGCGCTGCTGGCGGGTCGTGAGGCGACAGGGATCAATATTTGGTTCCCTGCGCACGGGGCCGAGGAAATTTCCTCCCAGTGCCTTGCCCTGAGCTGAGTTTCGTCTGCAGCTTTGGGGTATAGAGGTCACTGAACACGTTTATGTCTCTCTTTCCCTGCAATGACCCCCCTCCCCGTCTATTTGCATGCACATACGAAGCTATATAAACACCAGTAATATTCTCAAACGTTAAATTACTGTTTGTTAGCACCGCTCTTCCAAGTCTTCAGATATTTGGACTCATTCCGCTTAATGTAGCTTCAACCTATTGACTTGCCAGACGAGACGTTCATTTGGACCCAGCTGCTAAAACGGTGGAAACAGACTTTAGCTCGAAACTGTGCTACTCTCCCATCTGACGGATGTTAATACACAAACGAAATCCATTTGGATGTTTCTTGTTACCAGAAGGCTGCGCTGACGTTCAAATGTTCTAAATCTGAGCATCTGGAAGCCTGTGCGAGCATCTTTTTGGAATAAGTTTCGAGACATTTCGTTCAACCCAGGCGGAAGGATCAAAATGGGACACCAAGCAACTGACAATAGTTTCCAGTCTCAGTGAAACTGGCTGCTTAGGTGGAAGTAGGCAAATGAAAAAATGCCTTCCCATTTAGTGCACCCCCGGGGAACCGCATCCCCGCCAGGGCCCAGCCTGGAGCTGCCGTGCGGCAGCAGCGCGGCCCCGGCGCCGGCCCAGCGCGCCGGGCGGCGGGGCAGGACACCGGCTTCACCTCCAAGATATCCGCTGGGGTCTGGGTTCCTGCGGGATTCTCCAGGCGCAGTAATTCATAAACACTGTGATAGGACATGTTATTTGAGTTCACTTCAGTTTTAATGATGATATGTGGGGGAGGGTGTGCGAGACGATAAATACAATAGTCCAGATATCAACAACTTTAATAGAAAATAAAGAAGGATTTCGTGTTAATAAAACAAAGATGAAGGAGTTCCTGCTAAGGTTCCCTCTAACGTGCAGGAGTGTTCAGTACCTCCTGGGTGCTCATGAATATCTGTAGTGTACTTTACACTTCGTATTATGTTTGCAATCAGAATTCTTTTGTCTTTCAAATGCAGTTACAGACTTGGACACCAAACAGACCGCTGCTCAATCAAATACAAAGAATTTAGATTATTCGGAAACCCAGGCGAGTCTGCCGAGCCTGCCTTCCTCCCACCCCCCATCTCAGGGCCAGAGATTTAGGCCGGTACCGGCCGTGCCAGGAAGCCTCCCCCGGGGCGCCCCGAGGCGCGGGGAGAGGGCGCGGGGGCCGGCGGCGCCGGGCCGGGGCGGCGCGGGCGGGCCGCGGCCTGGGCGCGCGCCGAGCTCAGGGATCAAAGCCATTTCGCGGCAGCCCCCCCGGCGGGGCGGAAGGAGACGGGCCGGTCCCCGGGCGGGCTCCCGGGCACCCGCCTCTGCCGGGCGCTGCGGGCCAGGAGCAGCCCCTGTGGCCAGCGGTGGCCACAGCACAGCGCCCCCCCCCCCTCCCCCGCCCTGCCAAACAACCCAAACTCCTTGACGTACCCAAATCAGCAACGTTTCTCAAAGTGATTTACGGTGCAATCAAAAGCAACGTTAACTAAAACCAAGGGATTTTAATGACTGCGTATATTTGCTTTCTCAGTTTCTTTTAAAGGGAAATTAATCGTATTATCAGACTGTAACCCGTTACTTGTAGCACAAAAGAAAGGGAAAGGGTGATCGATAGTGCTGCATCTAACACACACACGGTTCAGTTTGTGGTTTATTGCAATTAAAGTGTATTCACTGGAAGCCAGTATCAGGTACAACAAATGCCAATATTTCAGCAGTGCAAGCCACAAAGAACTGATCTGCTTCGGTTTCTCAGCCGCTCTCACAAAATGCAGATATTAATAGTCAAACATAAAAAAAAGAATTGAAGCGCTTCTTTTTGGACGGGTCTTTCACATTAACTTGCTCATACGGACACTGCAGAAGAAATAAAACAAGTCGTTATTGCATTACCTAGTAATCAGTATGGAAAAGCCCAACCCTGCTTATGGTTAACAAGAATTGTTAATGATTTATATAAATCATTTGATCTAGTGTGCCCTCCAGACTAAAAGGAAAATAATGGCAACACCAAGCAAATGGTCCTAATTAGTATCCAAGAAACCACTTCCTAAATGTATCCTTCCAACTCATTTCAGTTTGACTGTCCAGAACAATCTTTTGTTCTTAAACTTCTTTATTTTGTGTGTAAGTGCAAAAATGTGCTGCATACCAAAGCTCCTAAAACAGCCCATCGAAGGGTATCACGCAGCAATAAGAGCGGAAGGGAGGACAATATGATTCTAGTCTCCCAGTATTGCCTGTAAATATTTCCTGATCATCTGAAACTTTTTTTCCCCAAGCCTTGCCTCCTGCCAATCTCCTTTGAGAAGTTCCAAAGGAGAGTTCATCAAAAAAGTCTTTGCCACTACTGAGCGATACAAACTTTAAAAAGGAAAAGCTAAAAACAGACCCAGAACTAAGCTGTGCATATTTGAACTACGTATCTCATGCTTTCACTCCCTCTTCCCACTGCTTTAAAGTGTGATCTTTAAGTTAAATACACTATAAGTATACCCATATATACTGAACTTTATATGGCACCCACGTGAGGATCCATGTACCAACTGCAGGAGTAGCAAGAATGTGGTCAGTGGATTATTATGGCCTTGATTTTGTCTCCCCTGAAATCAATGAGATGTTTGCTATTTTCTCTCATGGAAGGACTGTATCCTGGATGTACAAAATACAGACTATTATTTCTCCTAAGACTGAGTAAGATTGAGTGCCAGATCCTATTACTTAAAGTAAATCACTCTCTGTTCTACCAAATCCTACATCTTTTGACACTTCTCAATCCAACTACGAAACATAATTCTTAAAGTTTTAAACACAGCTCTGGAAAAGTAAATTACCTTTGTGACAAAAACCATCTTGGTTTTATTATCTCGTTTCTTTAAAAAAGGAACGCTTCCTGGAAGCAGACTTTCTGACATGCTGGTTCTTTTCTAGACATAATGGACTTGCCAAAGAGAACAGAACTTCTATAAAACGACAGTCAATTAAATATCTCGTGTGCAGTACTCTTCGTGGTATTTCCAAGAGATAATGCTAATGGGAAATGTTGCAATGTTTTATTTTAACTTTAAGAATATCCCTCAACGACCTTTCCTGGACTTAAAATGTCCTTGACTCGTTTAAAGTCACCGTAAAACACACAAGATAGGTTGCCAACTCTTACAACCGCAGCATAAATGATTTTACAAAGTCATGGAGACAATATACAAGCTTATGTTGAAAAGCAAGGCTTTCATACTCACATGTCTGCACGCACAGCCACAGCATTTACCTCTCTGCAAGTGGGCAACTTTAGTGAGCACTAAATAACCCGTAAGGGGATCCACATAGTTCTGCTGGCCAGCCTTAAAAGGAAAACAAGCAACCTCAGCCCTGAGGAGTCTTCATCTCTTTGAGGCTTCATACCGGAAGCAATTTTGATATTATCCTCCTAAAACACAACTGCTTAAATGGAATCAGCTTGATTGGTGATTCATGATTAAATATGTTTACAAAGCTGTTTTACTTTGTAGTTCACGGAGACCTGACAAACGAACAGATCGGGACGGCTTACAGGCGCCTGCAGCGCGCGTTTCAGCACTGCCGCAGAGGCCGGTTCCCCGCTGGCTCCTCGGGGAGCCCCCACGCAGCGCCCGAGCGGCGCCGAGCGGGGAGCGCCGGGGCAGCGGGGGGACGCGCCGCCCCTCTGCCCGCCGGCTCCCCGCGCTGCCCGGGAGAAGCGGGGGCAGCAGCTCCGCGGGAGGTGACGAAACGGTTACGCTCCTTTCGCTCCGCACCTTTGCCCCTTCCTTGCTATTTCCTCCTCCCTTCCTAAGTTTCAGCTCCCCAGATTTCACTCGTCGAGCGTTTTACACGGAGGTTAGAAAGCCTTAAAGATCTTTAACTGCTTTTAAGAGCTCCCAGGCGGACAGCAACGCGGATCGCTCCGGCCCGGCGCCACGAAGCGGGCCGCGGCCGCTCCCGCCGCCTCGCCGGGGCGCCGCCGCTGCCCGGCCCGGCCCGGCCCCCAGCGGCGCCCGGCGGGCCCCCAGCGGCGAGGCGAGGCGAGGCGAGGCGAGGCGAGGCCGGCCCCGGCCCCGGCCCCGAGCCGCCCCCGGGCGCGTTTCCAGGCCGGGCCGCGGGCTCGCTCACCCCCCGCCCCGCCCCACCCCGCCCCGCTCTCACCGCCGCGGCCTCCCGGTGCAGCTCCGCGATGCGCCTCTCCAGCGGCGTCAGCGGCGCCGGGGCGGCCGCGGGGGGGCGGCCCGGGCCGGGGGGCGCGGCCGGCCCCCGCGGCTGCGGGGCGGGGGGCGCGTCCTGCGCCGGCGCCGCCCGCACGGGGCGCCCGGCGGGGGGCGGGCGCGGCGCGGCCCTGCTGCTCGCGGCCCCCGTGGCTGCCGCGGCCGCGCGGCCTTGTGGGAGGCGCGGGCGGGCGCCGCGCTGCCCCCCCCGCCGGGGCCCGTCCGCGACATGGCGGCGGCGCGGGCGGCGCAGGGGCCGGTGGCGGGTGGCGGGGCCGGGCCGGGCCCTCGCCCCAGGCTTTTTGCTCGCCTGCCCTCGTTCCCCCGGCGAATTTGCCCCGTTCCCGCGGTTGTGGCCCCGCGGTGACCCGGCTCCCCCCGGCTCCCCCGCCCCGCTGCGCTGGCCTTCCACACCCTGCGCGCCGCGCGCGGTTCCTGAGCGCCTCCGGCCGTCCTGCCCCTCCCCGCCGCAGCGCAGCGCAGCGCAGCGCAGCTCCGCTCCTCCGCCCGCGCCCGCGGGGCCTCCTGCCCGCCAGGCCCCGGGGCCCCCCGGGCCGCAGCGCCGCGGAGGTCTGCGCGCTCCCGGCGGGAGCCTCGCGGCGCCGTTGCGCAGGGATGCGGGGCAGCCGGGCACGCGCGAGCTGCGGGCCGCTGCGGCTCGTAACTCGGCCGCGCTGGATGCGCTCGCACGTGCTGGGCAACAGTTGCGCTCCCAGCGCGTCGCCCCCCTGCCAGCGACCGCTGCTCGCGAGCAGGGCGCGCAAGCGCTTCTTAAGGTTGTTGGGACTGCTAACGCGGACACAAGGAGGTATTTTTTCATAGCCTTATGTACCTGTCAGAAAGCTCTATCTCTTTTGGGGGCTAAAATCTTGCAAAATATTTAGCCTGAAGCAAAGTAGTGCCTGAGAAATAGGAGCTTGATTTATCAAAAGCGCAATGTTTTAAGGAACCCAAAAGAAAAGTGTAGGGCAGCTGTACACATAGGGAGCTACTGGCTCCACTTATGCTTTTACAAAAAGTGTATTGTTCAGTAGCAGTGAATAATTCAAAATAATTCTCTTTAGGATTGAGTAACTGCATCAAATTGGTTTAAAACATTTATTTATAAATTCATAAAACATTCTGTAACATTTGCAAGATCCAAAAATGTGTACAAACATTGTGCCTAATCTGGAAGTTTATTTTCTTTCCTAGGACTGTTTTTATTTTTTTGATGCATTCATCAACCTAGATTACAATTCATGTACTTCCACCTGAGGTCACAATACAAAAAATTATTTCCTTATCACTGAGCTCAAGAAAAATAATAAAGGAAATCTGTAGTTAAAACAAAGATGTAATCTTAGTTCACCTGCCATTTCCGTCATCATTTATAAATTAATGTATGGGTTCCCTCATGCTCTCACTAATTTTGGATTTAGGTATTCAGTGACTTTACTCAAGTAAATCTGGAGGTACAACAGTGGAAGAGGAGACTTAGTTCGCTGACACCTCGGCTCCACAGCAGTCCCATGGAAATCCAGCACACGGCTTCACGGCACACACCTCCTTCCTAACGGTCACAGGGACACAGGTCCTCAGCTAAGTTAACCTCGGTACCCTCTATGCCATATTATTTGAATTATTTGAAAAAAGCGATACTCCGGATAGGTATTGCAGCTTAGTTTGGGTGATGCAGAGAAGATTGAGAAGGCATCTGGTATGGGCAGTGCTGAATGACAACTGCTTATTTTGTTCTTACAGATTGAGTTGGTGGATTATGCAGTTTAATGGTTCTGACCATAACAACAAATAATAATTTAAACAAAATCTGTTTTTACTAAAATGTCAAAAAAACAGAGAAGATATGTGGATTTCCCAGCTGAGTGGCCTATTTTATAGGTGGGTGAGTTATATGTTCCTAGTTAAATAAATGCAAAAAAGTATGTTAATTTTTGCAGATATTGGTCCCACTTCAGTAGCAGCTTGACAAATACTCATTTTTTAGAAAAATCAGCAACCAGTTTTACTTATTTATTCAAAACTATCAAAAAGGGATTTGCAGACCTCTATTGGTCCATTTGGCCAAATGTCTGAAGTTGTAGGGATATTTTATTGTCAGAGAATAACTTGTAATTAGGTTCTCGAGATGCAGACGGGGCTTGCATTAGTAGACTGTGCTGACTTTGCTCGCTGCAGACGCACGAGGCCCTGAACATGTCAAGGAAGAATGTCCTTCAGATGCTCTTAACTGCTCGTTTGTAAAAACAGCACATGTAGACAGTGCTTCTATAATAAGAATTTTAAAATCAGGTTCAAGCAATTGAATTCAAGGTGGGGTGTCAAGAATCTGAAATATTTATTTCAGTGGAAAGATGTTGCTGAAATGTATCGTTCTTACATGGTAATATCTCCCATTAGCTTTGTGTAGGTGTAAGTGATGACACATTGTTTAGGGCATTGAATAGAGGCCTGTACAAAAAGTCCTATTGGCCACTGTATGTCTAGAGATCGTCAGGGCAGTAAACTTTCTGTTTTTGTCTGTTGATTGCTGTGAGATTATGGGGAATTTTCTGGAGATATGTGAGAAACGAAATCTTCTAGGCTTTGAGATGAAAAATGTTGAGTTCTCTTAGGTCCATTGCAGAATGCACTAACTTTACGCTACGTTTTTGGGGGGAGTGGGAATGCGTGTCACCTGTTGAGGAGAGTGTCCTCCGCATAGTCTCTATTCAGGGCAAAATGATGTGGAAATACATCTTCTTGGTTTGCCACTTGATAGCTTTGTACACAACCCAGAAAAGCTGGCATTTGTAACAGTGGTAAGTAGTCCTAGAAAAGGTTTGGTAAATTTTTTGGCTTTGTAGCCCAGGATACCATTATTTTACAGTGCTGATAGTATTGGTTACGCAGTCACTAGGTGTGTAGCGTTATCCCGTGGTTTGTGCTTGTTTATGGGCTTTTCTTACATGCAACTTGTGAGCCATAGTGCTAAACATTTTTACCTACTTTTCTTGTGGTCCAATTGCTTTCCCCTTGTTTGGCAGCCCTTCCAACACAGCAGTCCCTAAATAAGGACATGTTGACATGTTACACGTCATTCAGCCCTCTTCTGTAGACTGTTAGGAGAATTTCAACCATGAGTAATAGGAGCTCTTCCTACAGCTTTGCAATTTACTTAGGAGAGCCTGTGCCTTTCTAGTGGCTGGCACTAATTTCTTTCTGTATTTTTTCCTGTATTCTGTGGAACAGAAATCAGAATTTTTTCAAATCATAGTTACAGACAGAAAGCCATCTGTGACAGACATTTGGAGAATATGCAATGTATCTTATTGAGGATCTTTTAATAGACTCTGCTTTTTGGTCTGGGCTAACCTTTCTTTGAAGAGAATAAAAAATCTTTCTGAAATGTTGTTTAGTGAACCTTCTCACATTCTCAGCTGTCTAAGCTACAGAATAGTCAGCTGTGAGCTTAGCAATGACATGTATTTGTAAAGGCAGAAAGGAAAATAGCCTTTCACTTTCTATGTGCTGATATATTAAAAAGGCACATGATAATGCTAAATGGAGCATATCTACTTTTGTTAAAGAAGCTGTGTTGGTATGTTTACTACTACATGGCATGGTGTCATTGGGACATCTGAGCACAGTCACAGCAAAGTAATTAATGAGCATACAGTTGATCTGTACTTTATTTAGGATTTACTGTCTTTGCTGCTATATGACTGAGTTCTCTGTCAGTGTTCTTCATATCACCACTGCACTCCTGATCAGAGAAAAACTGGCGGTTAGACAATTATGAGAGTCTGATGCTCACTAGTGTTGCTTTACTTTATCAGGATGCAACGTTGTAAGGCAGTTGTAGCGAAAATGAGAGTCGGGTTTTGAATGTCATATCTGGGCTCCTAAGTATATAAACATGAACCTTCTGTACATTGCTTAGCTGAAAGATAGACTATGCAGTGCCTACAGCACATTTTGAGGTCAAGAGAATTGGGAAAAGGGAGCAGTCTGAAATGCACCTCGGTTCCTGGGAAATCTCAGTGGGGCTGAAGAGTTGTCATTGCGTGTCAAGTTATCCTTAGCAGTAACAACCATTGTGCTTTTCACACAGAGCAATCCAGAAAAGGAAACAGCATAACGGGGGACTGTCATTAAATACATGATTATTCACTACTGCTCCTTTGCTTTATTTTTTCTTGTGTTATGTAAGCTTATTTCCCATGTCATTTAAATTAATGTACATTTATGGTACTTAACCGTTAGTAGGAAAAATATCATTTTAGATCAAAGAGTAGCTAATGAATAAGAAACACTTGTTCAACAGTTGGTGATTGCAGTAATTTGCTCTTATGTATTGCATGTGCAATCACCAACATACAAAATTGTAGTATCAATATCAACTAATTGAAATGCTATGTATGGTAGCACTTAATGTGAAAGGGCTGACTTGCTTGAGCCTGCATGCGCCACTGTGATTCATTTTTTTTCTGTAGCACATATGGAGGGAGTCCACTGCAGTCCTTTTCTGTGTAAGGATTAGTATTAGCATTGCAAGGACTTGACAATTTTGTTTGTGTAAGGAATACAGGAATGCAAAGGGTTCCCCTTGGATAGAGTGTCTCTTTCCTCTGAAAGCTGGATAAAGATTTTTTTTTTTCTAACAGAAAAAGTTATGATTATAATCTTTCAAGACTATTTGTTTAAGGATCATAAATGAAAAAATAAAGTAAATATGTGGGAACACTTGTAGATGAAATATAATTATCATATAGTTTTAGTTCCATTACGGAAAAGATAGATACAGTACTCCATAGGTTTCATAGTCTTTCTAGAGCAAAAGAAATTAAGCTAATGTTCAGTCTACTTTGAACTAGAATTGAACTTTTTTATTGTCTTTATCCATGACCTGAAGCAGCAGCCAGCACAAAACAGTTTTCATATAATACACAGGCAATTAAAAAATGCTACAATTGTCCGTATGCTACAGGGGGATTCTGGTAGGACTGATTTTTGGCAAGCTGGAGATACCATTTAGCAGTGCATAAAGTAGACATACAATCCATATAGTCTAAAATGCATTGGTTGGAGCCACCCTCCTGGTGTTGCCTGGAGATTGTATACCAGTTTAGACAAGGTGCTTGTCCACACTTCCCTGCAGAGGCAGGAGAAAGCAATATCTGATCACACCCATGAACTGAATGTTGTATTAGCTTTCTTCTGTTATGCCCTATGGACACTGAGAAATACAATTTTAGCAATAGCACAGTTCAAGGGGTGATGGTCCTGGTGGAAATGCCAATTAAAAAAAGGGATTCCTACTATGCTGTCTTTATCCCAAACATAGATAGAAACCACCTCGGATTACTGTATGGCAGCAGTTCCCAATTATCTGGATGAAGGCACTTATTGAGCAAGGTGCTGAGACTTTCCCGTGGGAGCTAATGCAGATTGATAAAGATTTGCCAGTGTGTCCTGCAGGAAAGCGCTGGAAAGAGCGACAGGAGGGCTTTGCTCCAGGTGTTGCTGTATGGGATGGATACGCATCTTTCTCCTGAATGGTGAACATAATATAAAAATACTTTTGGCAGCTGGGAGGAGTAGAAGAGATTGTCAGGGCCAGAGGGGAGGGCATTAATAGGCCTTAACAGCCCTGCCTGGCCCCACCTGGGCCCCCTACCCAGGCCCCATTTCAGCCCAGCTCCAGTGTGGAGCTGCTGATCTCAGCCCCAGCCCATGGGTGACTGCCTGGCCCCAGCCCTGTGGCTGCTCCACTCCCTCATGGGGTGGTGGGGCAGGTCCTGGCTGCCAGGCCAGGCCCTGCTCTGCTGCCGCCAGCAGCCCCTGTGACTCCTTGACAAATATTGCTGGAAAGTGGCTCTAGGTATGTTCTTGAGCTTGAAAGCAAGATATCTTTTTTTTGTGCATCTATAAGGTCATTTTTGGTAGGAAAACAGTGGAGCTTATCCTTAAGGAACCACACTGAGATTTCTTCTTGTAAGGTTGTTAGAGATTAGTACCTCCCTTATCTCTGAGGGAATTTGTGTTATTTGAAGGAGTAGAGTATGTGTATTTGTGGTTTATTCAGAAGGGAATAACTTGGGAGTAAAATACTGTGTAATTGTATTTCATTCTTTTAAATAACCAGTTGAGCTGAGAGCTGATTGGACCAGAAACAGGTAAAATAGCCACCTAGAACTTCCTCCAGGCTGCTTGGTAATTTATGCAAAATAAGCTGCTAAACCTGGGCAAAAGTCATCACGGTCAGCACTTTTAGTAATCTTGCTTTAAAAAAAAAAAAAAAAAAAAAAGGCTAAACTTCTCCCTTTTCTTAGCTGTCGCCTCCAGCAGTCGGTTTAGGTGTAATGTAGTAGTGTAGATTTTTGCACCTGCTCATCACTATAGGCAACTCTTCCTGCTTTGAAAGTGCATGAGTACCCAAGCTGCTTCTGGGAGCTGAGCTCACCTGGAATGGGGTTTCGAGCCTTTCCAAGATTGCTTTCCCTGTAGTGCAACTCGGTTGCCCGTGTTCAAGCCCTCTGTCTCTACAGGTGCTAGGAAGGAAAAAAAATTAGAGTGGATGATGTCTGAAACAGGCCAGCTCTTACGTACGAGCTGCTACTGGCTGCAGATTGCACAGATCTGTGCGAGGGGATTTAAGGGGGGGTTTGCACCTCACGCCAAGCAGGTAGGATAAATAGTTCCTGTCCTGATACAGGAATACAGCTGCCCAGCCCCCATTTAGGGCTGCATCTACTCTAGAATAGTCCTTCCTCTAATATTTCTGTGCTTTAATATCATGCATAATTGAGAATGTTTGCGTTTAGATCACTATCTGATAGTTGATGACAACATAATGTTGATGAAATGATTGTGATTTTTATGTATCCCTCTTTATTAAGGGGAAATGCTTAGAAATTATGAAAATGCAGCCTTAGTCATAGTTCTCTTTTCTCAGCCCTATGCCAAAAGGCAGTCAAATGCCCTTATGTATCCTGTATGCTGTTGAGCAGTGTTTCCTTTTAGTGTTTTTTTGTTATGACTTAGCAGCACACTGTAAACAATCAGCCTCAGGTGATCTAAATTGATTAGTACAAACATTAACAAACTCATTAAGATTTTTATTGCCTGCACCTGGGAATAGTGTGAGACACTAAAGGAAGATACAGCTTTTATTGACTTTTATTTATTTATTTTCAGATCTACTCATAAACCAGAAAGGAAAACTTTGGAGGTTTATTTTACTCTTCAGGGATCTAGAGCTGCTGTTGGTGTGAAGAGCCTTTTTTGTGGTCTGTGGATTCCTTTTACTGTTTTTGTGGTGGTGCTCTTAATGTTTTTTCCATTTGCTGCTGCATGTAACTTGTGAGGTCTAGGATCTAAAACTTGTCTCTTCCCTGAATTCTGGCTTGACCATTTAAAAAAAAAAAAAAAAAAAAGCTCTTAGTGTGGATGTTTTGGTGTCTTTCCTTTCTAACCTGCTCAGTCTACATCCTGGATCCTTGTCTCTAGAGAGCTTTTCTCCCTTTCCTCCTTGCCAGCAGGATGATAAGCCACCTGCCTGCCTGGATCAGTGAAATGCACTCAGCTCTAGCTCAGGGGGATCAGCATGTGCTAGTAGTGTATAGATTTCATGTGAATACTGCCAGCTTGATACAGAAAGTCTTTCCATTTTTTTCCTTGGGGTAGTGCTCCAGGGTAGTATGTATCATGAACTCTCTTGTTGCCTGTATAAATGAAAAAAAAAAAGTTTAATTGTATTGTATAACAATGAAATAGGAAAGACAACCCTTTTTTAATTGCAAAATGAATATTATATGAATATTATTTTCCCAAGGAGCAAAAAGTCTCTCTCTGACTTCTTTTTTTCCTACCTTTCCAAATTCCTGTGTCTGTATGTATTTAACGAAGACCTTAGACTCCAGGGAAAGGTTTAAGCTCTTCTGATTTAATTGGTAAGCAAGGAGAAACATCTTATTAACTCATCTGTGACTTTTCTGCTTGTTTCTTTTACTGCTAAGACAAGAGCAATAAAATCAGCTAAATGTGAATGTCGTTTTAATATTTCTTATGCTGCAGCAAAAAAGTTGATAAGGGTTAAGAAGATGATAACTTTTTTTTTTGCCTTCTATTTTCCTAGTCAATTAAAAATACAGCATCTATTAACCAGTGTGACTTCTGTGAATTTCCCCTTATGGGGCGTGATTCCAGCTCTTCAAAGGCTTGACTCCCATGGCCTGTAATGGGCTTGAACGTAGCCTTGGTGAGGAAGGGCCGGGCTAGCTAGGGCGCCGCAGTGTGCCGGGCGCTGAGATTGCTGGCCTGCATTTCTGAAACGCCACGTGGGAATTTCAGACATGTCTTGCCCTGGATTCACCTCCTTTAACTGTATAATAATGCCACTTTTACATCACAAGGACTAAGTTTCTGAAGGTTTAGTTAGTTTTGAAGATCCACTTGGTTTTTCAAATGCGGTTTACTGTTTAGTAGCTAAGCAGTGTTGTGTGGTTATTGTTTTGATAATGCAAGATTGTTCATAAGTGGTGAGCCATTTCTTTTATTTTGTGTTTCTATATATAGAATATGCTTTAAAAATAGTCCTGGAGCATTTAAAACCAAAATGCAGAATTACTTCATGTTTGTTAATGATAGTCCAACTGAAAATATACCAAAGTTGAGTTTATAGTAATCCTGACTACACTTTGCTTAAATATTTAGGAGCCTGTTGTTGAACTCGTAAAAATCTTTGGCTTATGTATATGGGTGTATTTGGCATATTATTTTTGTAAGGACTAAATATATTTACTTTTAAGTAGGAAGTGCACTATAACTATTAGCCCATGATTAAAATAGATGGGTCAATGAGCTGTTTATTTCATTGTCTTCCTTGATCCTGGGACTGCTCCGTATTTGGAAAATGATGGCTTATTCAATGCTGTTTGGTTCATGTGTTGCTAACAAAAAAAATACTTAAAAGAAAATCAATATCTCGCACTGTAGAACATGTTACTGTATTTCACAGTTCATAATGATAAAGGAAGATAACTCCCAGGAGAAAACATGCAGTGTGTACACAGCTCCCCTCAAGCTCAGGAGACCAGGGGCCCAGGCTTGCTGCCCTGCTTCCCCATGAGAGCTTAGCACTCCCTGCAGACAGGAGTGGCAGGAACGGGAGAGATATTACACTCTATGAGATTCTGGCTCTCCTGCTCTGCATGGGGTGGGCAGAGGCTTTGTGGAGCATTTCTAAAACCAGCTCCCAGAAGTCAAGAAATGTGTGAGTGTCTGGGAGGTGGAGGTGCTTCCCCAGTTTGCTTGTCCCTGGGCAAACCACTGGCTGCCTGCAATGCGAAGTGCAGCCTTGCTGTACAGCGGGATGGGGATGTGTGTGGGCGAGCTAGGAGGGTCTGACTGTGGCAGAGACTGAAAGGAGAGGCTACAGCACTGCGGCACCAGTCTCTTGGGAGCGGAGGAGGCAGGAGTTCGACAAGTTTTGACACAAGAAGGGAACTTCATTTTAAGAAGTCATCAGTGTAATATTTGCTCCATCACAAAATCAAAGCTTTCCTTTCAGATCTAAATTTCAGACTTCTTTTGTTGAAGACTCAGTGCAATGGCTTCTGTACCAGAATCTGCCATAGCGGTGCATTCACAAAAGGGATCTGCTCAGGACTACAAACAACAAACTTGGGTCAGAGCCTCAAATCCTTCTCTTAATAATCTTAAATTATTAGTACGTTGAGACATGGCAAATAGGTAGGTACCCTAAAAAGGGATCTTCCCATGTGCCTTTGAACTGCAGCTGTCTCTAGATTAAAGCATAATTGCTTAAACACCAAAAGTACAATAGAATAATTAAAGTAGCAGTCTTAGTTTGGCTTAGTTCAATTCAAATTGCATGAGAAGCTGTAAGAAAAAAGTTCTATGATATTTTCAGAGGTGAAATATCTTTAGTTAGGAAAAAAAACTGTATTAGATACATGCCTTGCAGAAGGAAAAAGCTTAATTGTCTAATAAACATGCATGCATGAATTGAGCATCTTTCTAGTTAAAGTGGATGAGAACAGGAGAAATAGAATATCCTTGGTTTACTTTTGGTTTGTTTGTTTTTTGTGTATCCCAGTGATTCCACTGGGACAGAATAACCTTCCCAGGCAACCTCTTCTCTTCCCAGGCAAAGTGAACTGTCTGGTGCATGGAGGTGCTTGGACCAATGGCTTTGAAGTCCTCCTATCCAAAGGGTTTAGATGGAGTCAGCCACTGAGGCTGTTTTTAACTAAATTTTGATATCATACTGGAAAGGCACTTGAAAAATGTGACAAGGCTTAAGAATCTAAAAGATGCAAAAAATAAACTTATCAGCTTAAAAAAAAATTATTTAAAAGGGTAGGTGGGAAAAACTCTCTCCCCTCCATATGAAGATATTGATAAAAACTTCCTTCAAAGATTCAGCCGCCTACTTTGTTTTTGCTCAGCTTCAGGAAACAAACTTGGAGGAATAGGTTAGCATTTCTTCAGGTCTGGGATTTAGAATTCATCTTTGTAGAATAACACTGGCAATTCCACAGTATAAAATGAATTATGAAGAAGGTGTTAGCTCTCTCACTGATGAAATAATTTCAAAGTTAGGTCTTAGCTCTGAAGTCTTCAGAGTTGGCAACAAAACTACTTCACTGAATAAAAACAGAATTGGCCCCCTTTAGACTTCATTGTATTCAAACTGTAAGCAAAAATACAATCACTTCAGCAGACACTGATATGTGTGGCAAAGCCAAAGATCTGGTGTTCGTGGTTATCTCTAGACTTGATTTGCCAGGAATGTTTTAACATGTGCTAATATGATTTTAAGCAGGACTTTGCGATCAGGGTAAGTGGCATTTTAAAGCATCATAGTAACTGATTATATTCAAGCTTGTTTCTCTTAAATATGATTTGTAGAATTACTTTGTCCAAATTTAGATACCTACAATGTAGGTATCCATATCTAACCAGTTACGCTGTTTCTAGTCAAGTTAATGTATTCTTCTCAAGTATAGCTCATCCCTCAAACTTCCATCTTACAGGGAAGTCATTTATGCCGTAGAAGAGCGATGGAGTGAGTCTGGCCTCCCTTGGGTGTGGGTTTTAGACAGCTGCAGTTGGAGGAGATGCAGTTCCACCCACCTTGTCCCTCCTGTTGTGTGCAAATACACTTGCAGTCTGCTAATTTAAGTGCACTGAATATTTCAAACTACACTGCTTTCCTACTGTAATGATAGCTTAGTATAAACATGAAGGTACTTAGTTCTGTGTGTGTTACTAGAGAACTGTTCAACAGCTATGTCTCAGCTGGACATTAGAATAAAAATGTAGATTATCTCAAAATAAGCAGCAGCTCCTTAACAGGTGACATTTTCTGCGTATAAGGTTGCTTGGTTATTAGGTGTTCATCAGCCTAATCCTCGTTAATTGGCTTTTCTACATATTTGTAACTTCACAGTGGAAATGCATCTGCAATATGGGTACCCAGAATGAGAGCCGCAGGAATGATACTCCAGGTGTGAAATGCAGGAGTCAGAGCAATATATGGGAGGAGCACATTGGTGAATGTTCAAGGCTAGCATCATGAAGCAAGGAGGAAAAATAGGGTAGGAAGGGAGAACTCATAATGGAAAAGGTAGTATTTTAACCTGTCAAAGTTAGCTTATAAGGAGTGATTTTTAAGTACAATGGTAAATACAACTGTCATAGTAAAATATAAGATTTATCACTGTCTGTATGGGAGTCTTTCATGCTATGTTGGAACCCTGTTTCAATGCTATGAAACTGTAGCCTGGGTACTTTGTGGGGGATTTTCCACTAGGTTGTAATGATGGGACTGATGAGATGGAGGAGTATACTGTTTTAAGTGTGTGCTTGTTTCTGGGAGTCATAGCCCTGCCTCTGACCTCCACGGCTAGGACTTTATAATGGCTTAACAATAATACAGGATAAAGACAAACCATGAATCAGCTCTAATTTGGGCTAGTTTTACATTAGTAAGTCAGCTGACAGCAATGGGATTAGTTCTGAATTTTTGTGATATAAGATCAGAATTAAGAGCAGTTTGTGTGCTTGAAATGTGGGCTTCCATACTCCATCAATTTATATCACAAAGACTACATTATTCAGGCATGAGTAGTTTCATATTTAATATCATATTACATATGTCCCTTGATGAACAAAGGACTTTAATGTATTTGGGTTCAACCGTCAGGTTAAACCCCCAAGAGAACAGAGTTCAAGCTGTTAATAAATTGCTGCAGAATCCCAACATAAAAATGAAGGTTGGGAATTCCATCTGTTGTTTTAATAGGGGGAGAGAGAGAGAATGATTACTTAAATATTTTAGAAAAGCTTTTCTAAGTGATAACTAGAGAAATGTGGTAGGATGTTATCTACAAGCCTCTGACTCATCATGGTGATATGATGAGACAAAAATTACAAAAAAACCCCCTCAGTTTTGCTTTTTTTCCCCTGACTTCTTGCAAGCTTCCCCAAAACTTCCCTATTCTGGAATGAGATGTGGTGATCTAAAAGACTGAAGTTGACAGGATCCTCAACTTTGTTTATGGAGCCGTTATTGCTAAACTATTGCAAACCCCAGTCTTGAGCTAAGTGCCTCTGGTTTGAAACATCTTGCTCTGAAGACAAGTATTTAACATGGTTTTATTAGATAATGTTAGAGTAGTTGGTGATGGAATGAGGAAAATATAATTGAGTAGCCTCCTAGATAGGAAGTGGATGGAGAAGTGAGGAATAACTGGAAAAGCAAGCAGAAGAACTTGTGGAATAAGAGAAAAGAAAATGGCATTAGAGAATATGTAATTTGGGCATTTTTCTTATACTCTCTACTGCATTCAGAGAATAAACTTGTGTTCAATTCAGTTCTTAAAAGAGAGCACAGAACTGCTTAGGTATGCAGCGCAAAAACCATGCGGTTGCTGTGTAAAGCTGTAGATCAGGTGAAGACTCAGGGAGGCAAATGATGTTCTTTTTCCCCAAACTTTTCTTTGTAAATCACTGTCACTGAAGTGATTAGAGCACCCTGCAGAGGAGGTGGTGAATACTGACTCCTTTATTCCCTTTAAGCTTTTCCTTTTGGTGACAGTGCCAACTGCCCAACAGCGTGGCCCGGAGACTAAAGGAGTATTGGCTGCGATGGTCAAAAGCATTTTACCTTTTTGGCCATAACCAGAGTGTCTTGGCTTACTGCTGGATTAAAACTCAGGCAGGCAGCAGAGGATATTGCCATCAATACTTTGAATGATGGCTTCGTTATGAAATAAAAATAAGCCTGCTTCCTAGGTGAAAGGGTGTCAAGTTTTCTTTCAATTAAAATCAAATTCATGTTTCTGTGCCAGGATGTACAACATTTTTGCATAACAGAAGGCTTCTTTGTTGAAGTATATTCAAAGACATTTCACTGTGTGGTTTAAAAATACATCATATTGATTTTTTTTTTTTAAACCATCACATTTTTGTAACTGGGTCATCTGTCCATTAATTCATGTCCTTTATTGCTGAGAGATATTAATATAGATACTTTTTTCATAGTATTAATCTCCTGTAATATGAATCTTTTTGCTTCTAAAATAAAACCTATTAAGCATTTGTTGATTCATACAAAAAACAATAATCTCACAGCATGATTAGATGTTATTTAATCTGGTAATGTTGCACAGTGGCTAGGGGAGGGCTGTTAAGTAAACATGGGAGAAATTGCTCTATTAAATAACAATTAATTTATCCCCTTGTATTTATCCTTAAACAGACCTCCCATTTCCTTGGCAGCATTTTTAGGAACAGATTAGTGAAATCTGGGGAATAATTTGCATATGCAAATTCTACATGCAATTATTTTATTTTTTGTAGTCACAGCAGACGTAGGTGACAATACAACTGCCGTCAAGTTTTTGCCAAAATGTAAATGTATCTGTTGCTTTTGGTAAGTTAATGCACCCGTTTTCAGCTCCTCATGTCCAGAGGGAGTGAGCAGAACTAGGATGGCGAAGAAATTCCGGATAGAGGCAGCGCTGTTTGGGGTTGTGTGCTCTGTCTGCAGGCTGCCCTGTGCCTTGTGTGGTCAAGCTGTTAGGTCCCTTGCTCATACTGTGTTTCTCTTGTATGTTTATGGAGCTGATGATACACCCAGATCACACCTCTGGGCACAGGAGGCTCTAAACGCAGAAAAAAAGAAGTAGAGCAAATCTGCCATCAGCCCGGGCTGTGCTGCTGGCCACCGGGGAAGGGCGGCGGGGGGGCCTTGGCGCGGGCTGGGCCCTGCAGCCTCTGGCAGAGGACATGCCGGACACGCGTTCGCGCGGCAGCGCTGAGGAGCTCATCGAGAAGGGATGCAGCTTTCTTGCCACGCCGGAGAAGCGATCCTCAGACAGGAGCTCTGAGAGGTGTCGGGAGAATTTTTGGCTGCAGTTGTCACTTACAGTCACTGCAGAGAGAAGCTGATGCTGCTGTGAGGGAGCGAGCTGGGATCAGTATTTGTCACCCATGGGTGGTACCATTCCTGTGATAATGAGGTTCATGAATTGCTGCCTTTCACATCACTCTGGGTTTTCTGCAGAAAACAGAGCCCATGTGTCTACAAGCATTGCCGTAGCTGCGTGGGTCCTTTCCCAGCAACGCCCACAACGGCAGCGTGCAGGGCCTGCGCTGAACTCTGCTGCTGTACATTGCATTTGCTTCAGTGGAGCTGCTCCAATTTATGCCTGGACAGAATTGGGCCTTCTGCATGCTTTGGATTCAAATGACCGCTTGTCATAGCCACGGTGCAAAGTCATCCGATGTTAATTCGTTGGAGTGCTGTGGATTGTTGCTGCTCTCATCTTGTCTTGCACAGTCAAAGAAAGAGCGCAAACTGGAAATGTATCCAGAGCCCTTGCTTAGCCGCTCCAATCTCCTTTCCTGCAACTCGGTCAGAAAAGGAAAATCTTCCGTAATGCATACAGTGACCCGAACTTAGGTTGTAAATGTGGTATGTATGTAAGAATGCTAAAAACGATTCTAAGCTAAAGAAACAGCTCATAAATCCTCCTCATGAGGATTGTGCACGCAACCAGTCAGTCAAAATTGCTGGGTTTTGGGCAGCTGGGAAGCAGGCTTTCTCATATACAAAATGTTCAATGTTTGCAGTTGATTCAGTGCGTCTTGTCTGAAAATATCTCTATTTTCTTACCTTGCTGTTGTATCCTTACTGTTTGCGTAGTTCTTGCTGTGTTATGGAGCTTTCTTCCTCTTTGCGTGTTTTGAGTTCTCAGTCACTTGTGGGTGAAAGTCATGGGAAAATGGTAATAAGAGACTGTGATTTGTCAAAAGATGACTTTGTTTTACAGATGTGGAAGGGCTCTGTGTGGAGTGCAAGATGGGACCTGGAACAGGGTTTGCAGGTTTGGGATTGTGAATCCTAAACATGACCCCTGAATACATATGCAGATTTCATCCAGTGTGAGCGAGAAAAATGTGATTTTATGATTTATTAGTGACACAAACTCTATATAGTTTTTCTAATTTAAAAGGTGAAAAATAACTCTTAATTGGAAAGTTGATTTTGATGCTTATAATGGGTTAAAACCAAAAGGTTACATACATGTTGTTTGCAGTTATAAACTCATGCTTTTCAAAGTTGATGAAGATTCAAGAGAATTTTTGTATGAGAGTCTTTTCAGACCTTGCTTCTGTTTGCATTATCATTCACATGCCCCTGGCATGCTTTAAGGGACAGTTGCTTGAATCCCATAAGGATAGGAACATTTTAAATGGGAAAAAGACATGTCAAAAAATATATTTTTTGTTTTGTAATGGAATAATTTGTCTAAGATTTGTACCTGAATGTAAAACGTATTTACTAAAATGCATTGCTAGCTAATGGAAGAAAAAGTAAAATTTTTGTATTCTCTCAGTAAACGTGTATGTTACTCTGATCCAACAATTTTAATACACTTTTGTCACAAATTGATAAGAAAATGGAGATTTTGGATAGCTTTCCTATGCCCTTTTTGTCCTTTATTTCAGCAATGAGCAGGTAATTAAGCCCTGCTGCTGTTCTAACCTAGATCAGTGGTTAAATGCATGCATGGCCTTTGGCAAGTGACTTCTTTTAATCTTTGTCTCTTTTTAAAATTATCCATGTGCCAGGAGCTGGAGCTTTGTGAAGGCTCATCAGTTTCTGTAAAGGGCTTTCAGGTGCTTCAGTACAGAACACTGTAAAGATGCTTTGCGTTAGCAACCAGATTACAAAATCTAGGGTGTGATAATTTAGAAGTGACTCTATAAAAATATTAACCTTAACTTTATATTAAATTCTATGTAGGGAAAACTCTAGTGGGTTCATTCTCATGGAATGAATCCCTATTTCTTCTGCTGACTTTGAAATTGTTCTCTTAAATGTGTTTTGTCTGATAGACCCTGTATGTCTAAGGAACCACTGGTGAATAGGATCATGTATTTGGAGAGCTTATGCTTATTTACAGCTGGTCTCTTGGCCCCCATGTCACTGATTCTCACAAGGCATCCTGTCACTGATCTATCTGGAATTGCACAGAGCAGTTAGTCATCCAGAATTAACTCGCTCTGTTTTGTTTTACAGGCTGAGATAATGGATGGTGGCTGAATGTATCAGGTTTCCTGAATCTCCACTAAAGTGCTCAGAGAATTGCCAGTGTCAAAAAAAGTGAATCAAGGAGTTAAACTCAGCTTCTGCCTTCTTTTGCAGGGCTCTAGATGTTTTCTGTCTTCAGTAAACTCAAGTGAGAGCCTGCGCTGAACTTTAAGAACAGTACTAGCTGTGTGAAATAATTGTGTGTTACAAGTTTTAGAATATTTTGACTAGTAGAATTCAAGAGTTGCTAGTTAAAGACAATTGAATGTGGAGTTGAATTGGAGACTTATCCCAAGAATGACCAAAGATAGGGTAATTTCTGCTGCTGTAACAAGCTTAGCCCAGGTGATCTCTTCACAGAGGAGAAGATCAAGGAAATGGGATTTTCTTAGTGGGATTTTCTGAAGTATCCACACCTCTGTTTCTAATGGGCTTCTAGAAGTGCTGAGCAGTTATCTGTATGTGTGGGCAGCTAAATACCTTGAAATACAAAACCCTACAGGCAAGTCTGCTTTCATTCTCCATCTGTAAAATGAAAATAGTCCTAGTATTGTCAAGTATCTAAAAGCTTGATTAAAATATGTTTAACAGGCCAAGAACCTAAAACTTTAGTAAAGCTTTTTGAAGCATTTAAATGAAATTTAATTTGTAAGATAGAAAGGGAAAGGGTGTCCTTTGAGAGAAGGAGAGAAGTTGTCTTCTAGGTATGTATTTTAAGGCTGTGGCTGTCTTGGTCAGGAGAAATAAATGAAGTTTGGACACCAGTATTCATATAAAAGGTGATGTTCTTATACCATCTGTGATTAATAAATGCTACAGAATGATTCACAAAGCTGCACAGAATGATTTATGGTTATATAATATCTTTGGCTCTCAGCACTATTTGTGAATGTACAAATGCTCCACTTCCTTTAACATAGAGACTTTGCAGTCTATTGGTTTCCCTGCCTTCTCTTAGTGTCTCATCTCAACTAGGAATGGACAGGGGACCTTTTCATTTCTTCCATGTCCCATGGAAGGGCTCTTCCCTTTATCCTGCCTACCTGTGGTCCTAGCTATAAATCTATAAGCAGTGGAAACTTGCTGCTAAAACTAATGTTGGATGAGCTGAAGATCAACTATGCAAAATAGTTTAGTACTTACTATATAAAAATGTAAAATACCAGTGCTAGAATTCTCCCTGGACTATTGTTAAGCCCTTTAAAACTACAACAACTGTTACTGAAACAAGAAACCCCAAAACGAAATCTAACATTTTAAGGCAAAACAAGCCCTGGGCAGAACTAAGTACAGCCTCAGCATTCATTATACATTACAGGATGCTTATTCCTATAGCTGCAGGTGATCTAGGTACTCCATAGCAACAACTTTGAAGAAGCATTTTTATTAAATATTGTGCCATTAAGAATAATAGTTGCAGGGAATCTTCAAAAACAATTTTAATAGTTGACAGACTGCTAGAATTTTGGAAACTGAACTTTTTTTTGTAGTTAGAGGTTCTCATGATACAGATTTTTAGCAGAAAACTTTTTTTGACCCTAAACTGTATGTGCAGAAGAAACAAATACTTAAGGATTCCTAGCTGGTAAAGCCAGGGAGCAGAAAGTGTGGGCTGCCCTGCAAGGGGAGGCGAGCTGGGAGCTGCGGGCAGCGGCAAGGCCGGCAGGGCAGCAGCCTTGTGGCAAGGACGCAGGCCCGCAGTACCTGTGTGAGGTGAGCAGACCGGTCACCGCAGCTGGTGTTGGTCGCAGTGCAGTGATTGCCAGGCAAGTGTTGAGGCAGGTTTGAGGTCATGTCAGTGATGCAGGGTCAGGATCAGCCATGTACAGGCATACCTACAGCACAGCTGGGGAAGGACCAAGGCTGAGGGTCTGAGCTTGAAAGCAGCTCCCCCATGAAGGGAGGGATTCTCCAAGGGGGTTTCTTGCAGCTCTTTTTCACACAAGTCTCATTCCCATGTTGAACAGCTGTGCTACATCAGAGCTGTCTTGGGCAGGGGCAGCCAAATGCCTAGGAGCAGGGGAAAAAGCCTGTTTAGTGCATTCAGGGCCCTGATAAGAAAATTGAGTTAGAACATAATAAAAAGTCTGAATTAAGTACTTATACAGGAATCCCTATTAGAATTAGCAGTCCAGTGATGTAGTGTTTCCCATTTTGGAAAAATAGCCACTTATTTTACTGTCAGATTAAAAAGCCACTTATAATAGGACCAGTCATGCTTATAACACAAGTTAGGTTATATTGAACACCCGTTACCAATAACCTCAGTAAAACAGAAGTGGGAGGTTAGTCTAACAATTGCATTCAGGACCCAAAGATCCAAAGCTGCAAAATGCCTGACGTGACAGCTCTCTGGTAGCCTGTGACAATTCAGAAGCTGCCCTTGGGGTAGCTCTGTGATTCTGAGCTGTTTGGTCAGTCATCTGGGAGGTAGGAAACTGATTGCGACATCTCCACAGTGGAACAAAAATAAATGGAGAAACTTCAAAACTTCCCATGAAATAGTTATTTTCTGCTTTGCTATGTTTTCTTCTAACCTTGTCCTCCTTCATTTAGAAAGCGTGGATTACTCCTGTACTTGAGGAATTGAACTGAGCCTGGCATGGGTCCATGCTGGAAGAACACTGTATCCACCTCTGGTAGCTGTGACAGGTGCTGTTCCTTTCCTGTGGGCTCATCCAGACGCAATAGGCTCATTTGGAGACGCCGCACCAGTAGTCCTGCGCATACAGAACAGCAAAGCTATGAATGGCTTGCATTAACGTGTTTGGTTCCTGGTGTACGTAAAGTGATGCCAAAGCAAGTGCACATACCTCCAAGGCCAGAATCAAGATACTGGCTCTGAACTGTAAGATGGCCTCATCTAACAGTGGTATTAGTGAGGGGATGAGAGAAGTTTCTTTTTTCCCAAACACTAGGTGTTTGGGAAGCAACTCCTAGAACCACGCTGCTTCTGAAAAAGTGCCAGGAGCTGGCACCCTCGGTGTCCGTAGCCCTTGCCACAAGGGGGAAGCCTCAGGCTTTCTCTGAAGAGAAGCTTCACAGATGAGCGGAGATGCTGCTGTTGTTGCCTATGTTTGGAACTGGTCTGCCAGATGGAGGTGATGGGGCCTTTCCATCGAAACTGCTGCTCTGTTCACTTCAGCTCTGATTCTGTTCTGGACTTAGCGTGCTGTGCAGCTGAGTAGAGATGTGAGTATGGATTTTAAGTGTACTGAGTACATACAGAAAAGCAACGTGGGTTTGGGCATGGGCAACTGAGCAGCAGCTGCAGCAAGCCAGGGAGTCGAGAATACATGCACAGAGCCCAGCTGTGCAAGGAGGAGGTCCAGAGTATCTGCTCAGTACCTCCCACCAAGCACCAGTAGTGCACTGCAACACTGGTATCTGGAGCAAATGGTCATTTTTCTTGACTGAGGGGCTTGTGCTTCTACAAAGCCATGCCCTAGCTTAGTGGTGACTGAAGTGACCCTGCATAACTCCCCAAGAGGATGGTTGTGCCAGTCTTTCTTTGATCTGTCTCCTTCGTGTATGCCTACCTGTTTGCAGGCAGATATTCTCCCTGTGCCCACACATCCTGATCTGGAAACTAATTCAGTGTATGTGTTATGAAAGCAAAGGTCTGTTACGGCAATGGCTATACCTTTTCCTTAAAGTGAGCATACCAAGCAGACTTTTAGTTTCTAAAGAATTATTTTATGAGAGCCCAAAGTAAAATAAGGTATTCTTTAAATAGAGGCAGCTCAACTGCTGGATCAGACAGATTATAATTAAAATCTTTTGTAAAGAAATCGCCAGCCACTGTGCCGTTACCCTCAAGCCTGTAATTCTCAGTAGCTAAATTACAGTCCCTTCTAGGTCCTTTGGAAAACCTTTCCCTACCTCTGAGGTGGATTTGCTAGATGGGCTCACTGCCCGGTGTGATCCTACTTCTTCTCATCTGCCATCTCTGGAAATTCTCAGTCTGTGTGCTGGTTCAGACCATTGAATTGGCAGAAAACTAACCCAGCAAAATAATAATAATAATAAAGAATTTTTTTTTTCTTTTAAAGCTTATTCCAGATGAGCATGTCATTTACTACTACAGAAGGTATAATTTCCCTGTCCCTCTGGAGGGTGTTGCCTGACCCAGAATGCAGGTGCCAGAACAAGGCAAGCAAGCAACCTTCCTCCCTGCTGTCTAACTGTGGTATTTAACAAAACATAATATACAGTATATATGGTGAGCAAAGTCATGATGTGTTGTGCTCTCTCCTGACTGTGGATCCAGATGGGCAACCATAAAGGCTTTGAAAACTGTGTTTCAGTTTCCTGTACCCTAAATGGAAAAGACTATTTGGAGAATATCCCAGGACTCATCAAAATCATTCTTTCTCCAAAACAAAGTGGGGCTTTCATACCAAATCAGTGCATAAGGACACTGCGCTGCAGTATATATGTAGGTGTAATAACATTCCTTGAGAATATGAAAGGGCCTCTTTAAAGTTATTGGAAAAATCTGCTGACTGCAATGCAGATCTTTCACCATAAAAATGACAGGTGTCCTTTTGAGCCATCAGGCTGTTGAGGCTGTGGGTCCATGTGAATTAATAGTAATTTGCTGGGGCAAATTTTAAATTTCTCTGTTTTGTGGTGGAGAAATACCAAAATGCATGTGCTAGGTAGCTTTTTTTCCCCACTAACTCATGAGGAGCAAATACTGACATCTTCTTTCTCTGGCAAATAACAAAAGCAAGTGGCCACTTGGCCAGAGAAATATTAAAAGAGAAAATAGATCAAGACTTAAAAAGATCAAGAATATGCAGTTCTTAAATGATATAGAAATCTGTACATCCTTCTACTTTTAGTGCAAGTTCAGCCAAACTCTGGGGTTCCTGCAAACTTCTCCTGCTGGACTGTGGGCTAAGAAGTGCTTACTCACATGAGAAGATCATTTTTCATTTACTTGCCTATGTTGCAGTTCGGTGCCATCTAGAAAACACAAACATTATTTCTAGATCTTGAGCTTAAAATCCAAACACTAGATGGATAGGCTGGCTCACCACAGAACCCAAAAGTACTGAAGTCTCGGCTTCATGAAGCCCTTAATGACAATGCAAATGCTAAAACCTTTTGCAGGATTTGAAATGTTGATTATATTGATATTATACAGGACATTGGGGACATAGTTGTTTGGCAGATTGGCTTCATACTGACATATTTATACTCACATTTTTCTAGTTATGATTGTTTAGGAATAGGATCGGGAAATGGATATTGAAATGTTTCTTGCCAAAAGCAAAGATGACTGAAACAGATGATGTGATTCTTTAGAGTAATTTTGTACAACTGGGGAAAGAAAGCAGTAAAAGAGAAAAACAGTTTATATGCCAGTTCAGTGAACTTCAGGATAAAAAGGCCAGAAAGTATGGTGAAAAACAAAGTCTAAAGCAGTCAGTAACACTAGTTTATTGTGAGAAGTGGTGATGATGATAAACTTGGCTAGAAGATGATGAAAATCCTACAGTGTAAAGGATTGCAGTTCAGAGCTACCAGGTTCACTGGACTGAAATCAGAACTGAAACTGGATGCCAGCAGAATCAGACACTTTGGCTCCACAGAAGAAAACTGGGCAGGAGTAAAGTTCTTTTCATCCAAATGCCATGGCTCCAGTCCCTGGCTCTGGGAGAAACATGCACAAGAGCTTGGTTATTGTTTTCCCTGAAGATGTATTCTACAATTTGGTAAAGTGCAAGAAAGTGCATTTACTTATTAGGATATTCAGAACAGGACAGAGCAATAGGCTAAAGAGAGGAGCTTGGGATACAGGACTGGAAGGACCTTCTCAGCTGCTGTTTGGTGCCTTGTCTGTCCCAAGCAGCTATATTGTCATTATCATTTCATAATTTATTGTAAAACTAGTTAGATTTTTGCTTATTCTCTCCCTATTAGTAGGCTGTTTCAAAGGTTTTCTGATAAGAAGCTGTCTTATTTCTTCTCTCAGCTTACACAAGCCTTTTTTTTTTTTCTCTTTTTCCTTTTTGACCTACTTGCTTGCATTGGTGGCATTATAACTTAAGTTAATAACTTTGAGTAGTAATTATTCCAAGGTAGCTGAGAAACAGTAATCAGCTCCTCTCACAGCCTTTTTTCCTAGACTAGATGAACCAAGTTCATCTTGTCTTCTTTTGTTTAAAAAAACAAAAACACCCTGCCTGATGTTTTAATAGTTGTTCTCTTTCTTGATGATCAGTCTGTAGAGAGTATTATAAATGAGACCTTTCACCCATGCCTTGTGCAGCAGCATGAATCTTTCTTATTACTACTAGAAATACCTCACCTGGTGGGACACATTTGCTTTTTTTCGCTGCTATGTCAGCTTTGTAAGTTTGTCTTAGCTGCCATGCTTAATCCTAAAATGCTTTTGGAAATGGTTATCATCTGGCTACTTCTGAAGACCTTTCCTTACAGTTTTGCCACTTAGGAGTTCCAGCTAGAATCTGCACATTTCATTTAAGGAAATTCTGATGCTCTTTAATGTTCATATCCTTGACTTCCTCAGGCCACTTTGCTTCCCTCAGTTTCCTTTCCTTTCTTAATCTTTGCCCTTTTGATATAAAAATCATAGTTGCAGACCAACATTTGTATCTTTTTCTATTTAACTTAACTAGGATCAACTTCTGATTACTTAATTCAAATTCATTTTGCATGTGCAGCTCTTCTATAACATCGTTTCTAAAATACAGTCTAAAATAGCCTTGTTTCTTGTCGGTTCAATAATTATTTCATAAAAAAACTGTCAGCTGCCACATTCAGGAATAACTGGGATAAATCACTTAGAAAACACTGGTTCATATAAGCAAAGTTAAAATTGCTCATTATGGAATTCCTGGTAATAATAATAAGAGAGAGTGGGTTTCAATAGTAGATTATCAGAATGACCTCCCTAGAATCTCTTCTCATGCTTCTTCACTGTTTTAAACAAAGCTTTCTATTTTTACCTATGCTATCTTTCTTATTTATTATAGTTTATTACATTATTGTTAAACAATACTACCTCCCTGTAATATTTTCTTTTTTTCTTTCCTAAACACCACCTCTCCTTGTAGATACCCGGATTCAAGTTAGGGTGACATGTTTCCCTACGTTTTAAATATCTGTATAATATCTGTGCTCATTCCTACATTAAAATGTCTATTCCTTCATTTTTCTACTCAAGTTTCTGGCCTGATATAAATGACAATAAAGGCAGGTGTCCATTTTCAGCTACTCAAACTTTATATATAAACTTGGATATTTAAATTTTATATGTATTGAGCAGTTTGACTGCCCTGATTCTAGGACTTTAAATATTCATGTGGGTAAGTCAAATGCGTAGTCTTGTTGAGTGGAAAATGATTATGCGTGTGCAAAAAGATATCTGTGTGATTGAAGTAGTTAGATCAGTCCTCCAGATAGCACTCTTAATCTTGTAGTATGATCTGAGCTGGCCTAAAATGAATAGATCTATCTGTGCGATCTGTAAGTGCTAATGAACTATTTTATAACATTGACCTTGTGGAAAGGCCTATTAAAACAACTAAGAGACTTAAGAAAGATGGTTTGTTACCTGAACTCTATTGAAGGGGAAGAAGCTGCTGTTCAGATAAAATAAGCAATCATTCGTTATTGTGTTTGACACTGATCTGAAATACCAGGGGCAAAAATGGCATTGGCATGGTCTGAAACTGCCAATATCTTGCCCAGTGCTATGCAATGAATTGTTTAATCTTCCAGGTTTTACTTCTCTGCCTGAGAAATGGGGAATTAGTTTTCTCATGAAGGTAGCATGCTGGAATTAGTTTCTGTAGGTTGCTGAATTCAGCAGATGAAGGGCTTAATAAATCAGATGATCTCAACATGGATTGCAATCTGGAATCCACCTTTGGGACTCTTTTGGAAGGCAAATACACTGAGACATTTTCTCTTGGATCATGGTACACCAAAACTGCTGTACAAATATTAGCCAGTTTAACTTTTTTTTTAGCATTTTTGACACATCCTGTCTCTTACAGAGCTTGTTATTCCTGACAAGATGATCAGGAAACTGGGGTTCTAAGCGCAGACTGCTTGTTCATCATTACTGTTTTTAGGGTTAGTCCTGATTTGTTCAAGTGATCATGAACCCAGAGACCAGTTCCAGGTTTAAAGTAGAGCTGCTGTGTAGCAGTAGAAGTCTCTCAAAAAATCTAATATGAACATTAGTTTATATCAAACCATGAAGACTATTATTCATGCTTTTCCTGGTCTTCATCGTTGCAGCTGTCAGCCTGATATCCTTTCTAATCATCTGGGTAGAAAGGGTTTACAGCCTCGGGCATACGTATGAAGTGGGGAAAGAAACACTCCAAGGCTGCCTGGCAAAAGTAGGCTTCTCAGCTTCATCAGGCGGGCAGGGGGATGGAAATCGTGCTGAGGTTTTTTTATTTTGTCTTTTTTTTTTCTTGGAGGGAAGAAAGGCAGTGGCATAGCCTGTGCCCATGTTCCATTTTGCTTAATAAAGCCCTGCAAACTTGTAATGTACCTCCTTGCTGTAACTGTAAGAGCAAACTGAGATGGCCTTAAACTTGTCCTTGTGCACTCTTTGTGTCTGACTGTATTGCCCACGTTTACTTCTTAGAAATAGTTTTAATAAGTGTGACTAATTGGAGCCAATCTCTTGTTGATCTAAGCTAGTGGATACTTTTTAGGAAATTTTGCCAACCGCAAGAATCTGCCAGCCACCCCAAAAGCATATAAAACACTTTGGAAGAGAAAAATTCAAGCCAGTTGCTAAAGGTAAGATTTTGAATGTGTAGATATTTAGATAAATGGTAATACTGGAAATAGTCCTGAAAATACTTGTGCTTGTACTTACCTTTAAGCATATACATAATGCCATTGACTTCAGTGGGACTGTATATATGTTACTAAAGTGAACCACCTGGGTGTTTGAGAAGACCAAACTATTAAGCTTCTCTGCATGCAGAATTTTATCCTGTGACCAAGTCTTGTGTATCATGCTGTAAATTTCCCCTCAAGCTTGCCATAAACTTAATGCTTTAAAAAGTGGATTTGAAGAGCTCCAGTAGAGTCTCAAGGCAGTTATAATAGTGTGTATTTGATTTACAGCATGCCATTGAATTAGAAGGATATTTGAAAGGGGATATGTTAAAATAATGTAGACAGCAATTTAAAGCATGGATTGTGACCATAAGTATGGGCAAAACAGAAGAGTTTATTGCAGAAAACAGCTCATTGCCTTCTGTGGAAAAAACACAGAAGTAGAAAACTTGGAGATTGTCAGTTTGGCTAAGTATATCTGTCAGCTAAAAATACTGGTCAACACATGGCTTTTCAAAGTAAAGAAGACTTTCAACAACATTTTTGTGTAACCAGCACTGGATAGGATCATCAATGAGCTGGAACAGTGATTTGGAAAGGAGAACCATGAAATCAATAAACCAGCTGGGACAATGAGTCCAAGAGATACACATTTCTTGGAAAATGACAGAGCATTCTGGCAATAAGTGTTATAAATTAGAGTATATCTGAGAATTTTGCCAAATTCTTTAACTATACTGTGATGGCTCCTGAATAGACACATGCCTTGATCTGATTTAGCAAACATTTGGGTGTTGTACAAAAATGCACAAATGAAATTTTAAAATAATAATTCTATTTTTTAATAAATCTCCAGATCACTGTCAGTATTGTTTTTAGAATTTCTTCTTGGAGGCTTAAAATGCAGAGCCAAACTATCAGCTGGCATAAATCACCTGACTTGTATGAAGATAGACTGATGTTAATGATCTGGGTTAAAATCTGTCTCCTTCAACATTTCTATTCCCTGCCTTTCAAGCACAGTCTGTTATTTTGGATTTCAGTGGATTTTAGAAAACATGAGGCTTTTCTGAGAAACCAAAGCACATTATCAACATTGCAATGAACTTTACAAATGAATGTTTAAAAAAAAAAAAAAGTTTTCACGTATGCAGAGTGAAACCATGAAAAAACCCCCAAATACAAACTCTTGTTGGGAGAGAGCTCAAGACCACAGTGACTCATTTGGTAACCAAGCGCATCTGAATGAGCACAAAATGACAGTTTCCTGTTGAGGCACTGAGAAACACTTGTCTGTATTTAAAGGTGCAATAGGCAGAAAGAGCATAACGGCGTATAACTCTTTGGTTTGTATTGCTCCATTTATTTCTGTTAAAAACAGCTGATTTGGGAGTTGCTGAACTTATCAGTTGACCTCTTAGGGTTTTTGTTTTTGTTTCTTTTTTAATACTAACACCTGGCAAACAAACAGGTAATGATCCCCCTGACATGAACTTAGACTGTGATTCCCCACTGACAGAATCTGCTCAGACAGCTTCACCCATGAAGATCATAGATTAATTCTTACAGTTTAAAGTCCCAGTTTAAAATCTTCCCAGATCCACTGGGAAAGGCAGCTCTGCTTTCTGTAACTATTCTCTAGAGTGAAGTTATTCGCTTGCTTGGACAAGTCTGTAAAAATTGATACGGGACAAATGCTGAGGACACAAAGGTCTCTGCAGTGAAAGGATGCATGAAATAAGAAGTGGGAGGGTGTTTGGCAAGCTTCGGTAGGAGGCCAGAGGAAGCATAATGCACACCAAGAAAGGAGGAAGGCAACTGTATCTTGGAAACTTGACAGAGACCTTTGTGTTCCCCTCTCCTGTCTGGTTTAGAGGTGTAACACTCCTCCCTCTTCCCCAAAATGCCCTCACGCTCGGCAGAGGCCTCCATGCTTCAGTCTGGATGGACGTACAGGTCTCCTTTGGTCCTCTGCCCTGGCCACCCTGAATCAGTCTTCTGCTGACTCCACGTGGGTTCACACGAACTGCGTAAGTGATGGAGGACTCTCCCATGTTCTTGTTTCAGGCAGGCTGCATATTCAGCCAGACGCTTCAAGATCAGTTATGCTCAAATTTGTTTATATACAAGCTAGGGCTAAATGAAGGATTTTTTTTTAACAGGAAAAATACAACCTTCTCCCAGTGCCCAAGGCTTTATTTAGTATCTGTGCCTTAGTCCAACACAGGAAGAACTGGTTGCAGAAGCATAGGAGAGAGAGCTGAGAAATAAGTGGCAGCAGAACTGTGCAGAGTGCTGGAAACTAAACACAAGGAACTTCCTGCAAAAAGAAAGAACCTGCCAGTGCAGGAATCTGGAAGAAAAAAACCCCAGCATGCTGATGAAAATGATTTTGACAATATTTGGGGAAATATCAGAACAGATAATGTTGAACTGAGTGTGGGCAGAAGATCAAGATTTCTTCTTTGAACATGTATTGCAGAAAAAGTTTAGCAAAATAAACTTTTTACCCAAAAATGATTGCTGAATTTATGAACGCTTAAAATACTCTGTGAAATGTAAAAAGCTAATTAACATTCTCAAGGTAATTTATCAATGTTACAGACAGAAAATTTACAAATTGTAAGCATTCCATAGATGCAAATTAATAGACAGTATTCCTAAAGAAATGCTAAGGACAGAGGAAAAACACCTTTTTTTAAGGCAAACTAACCATAATGAATTGGAGAACTTTTCTTCTGTGTATATACATTTGTTGTTTCTCGCTCTATAAGTGTGCTGGCTCATAGGGAAAAAGAAAGTGCAACTTTTTTGTCAGAAAGTTTAGACAAATTTTGCACCATTAGTACGTACTCCTTAGGACCCTTTGTATGTTCACCAAGTCCATGTTAGCTCCATGATGCTTTGCAGAGTCAGATTCCCTGGATTGAAGGAGGAAGACAACAAATGAACTTTTGGAAAAGGAAGCAAGGCAGCCCAGAGAAAGTTCCCTGGCAAGCTGCAGGTCAGTCACTGCTTGTTCCACTTTTTAGCATCCCGTCTATTTGCTTTTGCAATACAGCTTCCTACAAACCTGTGAGGAGATTGTAGACTTGGTTTTACAGTGTCAAGAAAAGGATTCTCTGTTGGCAGATATTTCCATGGCCTGGTCCTGCAAACACTTACTCTTAGATGCTTAATTGTATGCATAGTCACCAGGAAGTAGGGGAGGGAACTGTCTGAAAACCCTTACTTGTCCCTAGTTAATTTGCTTTGTTTTGGTATGGATGGCTATGTAACTTTAGGACCAGTTCAGGAAAAAAGTACTATAGTAGTAGAACTCTGCACTGCAATGTTTTGGTGGTTGTTTTGAGTTACAAAGATTCCACATGCACTGGAAAAGAGCAGATGGACTGGAGAGATGCTGATCTGTTGCCTGTGTTAAAGGTGGTTTGTACTGATACTTCTGCTGCAAGGAGTGAAAGCCTGTAAATTCTTGGTTCAAGGACAGCAGGAAGGTTGCTCTCTTATTTTGTTTCTAAGCAAGTCCAAAACAAAACAAATTAGATATATGTACATTTACTGGCAGTGTATGGCTGTGCTGTTCTACTATATATGTGTGATCAAAGAAGAGGTATTCTGCCAAAGGATAATGCCTAGATTTATTGAAAATACTGGTTGACTTCCTGAGCAGGTCAGAAATCATCTTACCATAACACATTATGTTTTATTACTTTAGCAAATTATTTCTCTTGGTTACTGCTGTTACAAGTTGATGACCACATGATAAGAAATTGAGTTTTTCACAGATAACATGTAACAGAGACAGTCCTGCAAAAGCAGCAGAGGGAACAGATAAGCATTTGGATTAGTTTATGGACACTACAATTAGACTATTTTAGGCACATCTTATTGTGTCTGCTGTAAAACATTTTTTTGCTATGAACTGAGTAGACTGATATCAGAACACTCTGTACATAATTTTAGTATTCCCTGTAGATTAAAAAATTGAAAATAAGGTGCATCACATCAAAATCATAGTATACCATGTTTCCAGGTTAAATTAGAAGCTTATTCAAAAGGTCCTACGGTTCAAAACATGTTTAATACACTTAACTAGTGCATGGAAATATCCTATATTTTCATTATGGAAAACAGGAATTTTTCTTCTGAATTTTTTCATTAACTGGAGTGAATGATGGATTAGACCTACCTGCAACCCCAAACTTATAAATTGAAGAAAGAAATTTCTTTTGCAAGATTTCAACTGTATTTTGTAACACATTTGAGGAACTCTCATATGGATTAGATATTCTGAGTCTGCTAGTGGCTGACATATGTTCTATGAAAAAGAAAAATAACATTGTTTTGTAAAACTATTCCCTGTGTCTTCCTGCTTGCCAAGCTTACTATATGTTATTTGAGAAAGAATGTTGTGCAAAATATTTTGTAATTTAACAGAAAAAGTGGAACAAATGACTGAAACTGATTGTGGTGTCATGTGTCACTAATGTATATGTCAGTAATGTTAAGTGTAAATGCCGGTACCGGGAATATTTATTAAGCTGTCTAAAATATTTTCACTTGGCAAACTTTGGATTAACTGAATCAAGTTTGTTTGTACTCTGTGGAACAGGCCCAACCCTGATTAACATATATAAATTGAATGTTAATAATCAATGCCAGATGAGATGAGCAAACTGTGAAGAGCTGAATTATAATAGTTTTCACAACACTTTTTGAAATGGGCATCAGTAGCACTTTGCCATGGAGGCAAGGTAAATCCTGGAAACAAAACATCATGTTCAACAGCTGGCATCAAAGAAATTTAGGAGATAATACAGCAGAAAGAACATGCCTTGGACGATTTGTTTTAGTACAATTACATGCTAACATATAAAAGGTCCCTGAATATATATATATTTTCAGGAGATTGCAGCAGAAATAAAAAATTTGATCCTTGGAAATGAGCATTTCCAGATGATTATACTTAAATACAGCCTATCAGGTCTCATGTGTTGTTAATGCCAGTATTTGGATAGAAATATCCAAGGATTAACTGCTTCAAGAAGTGGTAGTGATGAGGATGGAGTGATCTCACTTCTTCAGGGTCAACACTAAGTCCAGGGCTCGGAGTGATGCTCTCTTGCTAGGAGTGCTGACGTCTCAAGCTCTTGAAGGCTCCATGATTCAGTCTGCACTGCCATTTCGACTGCGATTGTGGCTATACTTCCCACTCCGTGCTGTTGGATGACACCATAGTGTGCATGATGAGTTTTGTCTTCTGTATTGCATAATGTGTTTGAAGGTGTATTTGGAGTCTAAATATGATGTGTGCACAAAGTTGAATTGTTATTTAGTTCTATTTTATTTGACTACCTCTTTATCACAGGCTCTGGTAGTCATTAGGGGACTTCAACCACCCTGATACCTGCTGGAAGGGTAATAGAGCAATCCAAGAGATTTCTGGAGTGTGTTGAAGACAATTTCTTGATGCAGGTGATTGATAAGGGGAGATGCTCTGCTGGGCCTGTTGCTCACAAACAAGGAAGAACTGGTCAAAATGTGAAGGTTAAGAGGAGCCTTTACTGCAGTGACCATGAACTGTACAGTTTAAAATCTTGTGAAAAGTGAGCAAGACACACAGCTGGACTTCAGAAGAGCAGATTTTGGCTCATTTAGGGATCTTCTTGGCAGGATGCCATGGGAGACAGGCCTGGAGGGTAAATTCGTCTAGGAGAGCTGGTCAGTTTTCAAGGACAGCCTCATCAGAACAGAAGAACAGTCCATTGAGATGTGCAGAAAGTGGAGCAAGTGTGGCAGAGAGCCAGCACAGGTGGGCAGGGCTCTCCTGACTGAGCTCGGGTGCATGAAGGAGGCACACAGGAGGAAGCGGCAGCACCAGGCATGAAGGAGACACACAGGAGGACAAAGCAGTGTCAGGCTACCAGGAAGGGATACAGAGATGTTGCCTGAGAGTGCAGGGATGAAGCTGCAAAAGTCAAAGCTGAGCTGGAATTGAAACTAGTAATGGATGTGAAGGGCAACAGGAAGGGCTTCGTGTACATATGTTGGCAGCAAAAGAAAGGCTAAGGAAAATGTGGGCTGACTGCTCCGTGCAGCAGGGGCCTAGCGACAAACAACATGGAAAGGGCTGAGGTACCTGATTTCTGCCCCCCCAGCAAGGGCAGGCTGCTCCACAAGGGAAGGCAAGCCAGAAGCTGAGGTGACAGCAAGGCAGACAGGGCAATGGCCTCACTGACAAGGAGTCAGGATGTTGAGTCAGTCAGGATCAGGTCTGGAAACAGTGATCAGGGTCAGCCTAGCTCTAGCGATCACCCAGTGAGTCTGTTGTGATGAGGCAGGTCTGAGGTCAAGCCAGGAAATCAAGTCAGAGGGTCAGGATCCAGGCCAGCAGCGAGATGGTACAAGACAGGCACAAAGCTGCAACACAGCTGCAGTGTAGCTTGGGGGGGGGCCAAGTGCCAAAGCTTCAGCTTAAAAGCAGCTCCCAAGGGAAGGAGAGGCAGGCTCTTGCTGAGGCTTCTTCTGGCTTTCTTCACAACAAACAGCTCTTATCAGCGAAAGGACTGACCTTGAACTCAGCCAGCTAAACTCCTTAACTCAGCCAACTGAAATGCTAGAAGGGAGAGTTTGCTCAAGGCCCTGGCAAGTACAGGCTGGGAGCTGACAGGCTAGAAAGCAGCTTTGCAGAAGAAAACCTGGGGGACCTGGTGGACAAGCTGAACGTGAGTCAGCAATGTGCTCTTGCAGCAAGGAAGGCCAACTGCATTCTTGCCTGTATTAGCAAAAGGGTCACCAGCAGCTGAAGGGAGGGGATTAGTTCCCTCTTTTTGGCATTTGTGAGACTGCATCTGGATTATTGTGTCCATTTTTAGGCTCCCCATTGCAAGAGACATTGACATACCGAAGCAAGTCCAGTGGAGGGCAGCCAAGATGGTCGGGGGGCTAGAGCACATGATGTATGAGGAGAGGCTGCAAGAACTGTTTTTTTTCAGTCTTAAGAGGAGACAGTTTGGAGGGACCTTACTGTTACCTGCATCTACCTAGTGAGGGGGTGTAGAGAAGATGGAGCCGGACTCTTCTCAGAGGTGCACAGTGGGAGGACAAACAGAAACAAACACAAGTTGTAACGTGGGAAATTGTCTTCTATGCATATTTTTATCATGGGGGTGGTCAAATGCTTTAACAGGTTGCTCAGAAAGGCTGTAGAATCTCCACTCTTAAAGATCCTCAAAACCCACCTGGGCAGGGCCCAGAGCACCCTGCTTTACTGGGACCTGCTGTGAGCAGGAGGTTGGACTAGGTGACCTCTGGAGGTCCCTTCCCACCTGCATGATTCCATGTAGCAGTGAGATACTTCAGTGCTGTATCAGAATGCAAGTCCTAGGGCAGCACACAGTGGTTTGCACTTAGTAACACTTATCCTTGTCTCAGAAATGTGTACACATTACTTTGTTCCAACATCTGTTAATAATACAACAGCACAGTATGAAGCAAGATGACTTTCTGATGGAAAAAAGCAGCTGATGGAGAATTCTGTGCAAAATGAGCACTATCAGTGAGTATGATTTAATTTTTGTGTTTGGGTATCTAAGAACAAAATGGCCTGATCCTGTAGCAAGCAGCATTTGAGAGCTGTTGCGTACCCTACGCTCCCATTCACATCAATGAGGTTTGAAACCCTAAAATAAAACAGTGAGATGGCTCATAGCTGTTGCCATCTTTCTGAATTCTCTCAAGTGCACCTCTCAAATTCCAAATAGTGTGGAGTCCTGTGATTCTTCTGCTCTTTAACTGGGTCTACAGCTTCAGTGGTTAGTGTCACTATCTGTACTAGCTCTAATAATTAATGTCATCAGCTGCATAACGCATGGCTGTAATAGGGCCATACTGTTCTGAGGATAGCCCATTGCCCTTAGTTATCTTGAGCTGTCACTTCCTTCTGCCCCTCTCATTCTAGCCACGTACCAAACTCAACAACTTCTACGGTAAGTATCCCAATAGTTATGGCAGTTTCCTGTATTAGTTAATTATTGGAGATTATGTCCACCTCTGTGCTTAGAATCTCTCAGTCAGTTTAGTGCCTTCAATATCTGATCCAGTGGCGAGTCAATGATAGCAAACATACGTAGGGATCTAAAACCATCTGTCTGAATTGTTTATATTTATTGAGCACAAAGATAACTAGGTCAATTGTCCTAATACCTTTCAATGAAGAAAGCTGCAGAAGAGCTTTGTGATATTTTAATAATTACCTGTGATCCAATTGCATGACAAAGAGTTATAACAACAAAAGTGTAGGAAGTCGTCTTCAAAATTTTTGCTATGTACTTAGATTAGAATTCAGACCTTTTTTCCTTTAGAGAAAAATATTAACTAGTGAATTTTATATTACTGAAGGAAATTTGCCTTTTCCTAAGAAGAAATGTTGATATCACTCAACTGTCTGATGCAATTAGTTACAAGCAAAACACCCAAAACAAACCACCAAGACTAATCTCTGGCCTAAGACACTTGCATGCCCAGACAGGGCCATCCTGGGCTCTACTTATGCCAGCTAGAATATGAGAACGTGGGCTAGGCAAGTAGCAGGTTGTTCTGATAGGGGAAACCTTATGGGGCTTTTTAATCTTGTGTATGCAAATAAATATAAAGATTTACCTCAACTATTGGCTATTTGTAAATCAAATACTGCCTGTAGAGCTGAGAAACAGGCTTTCTTTGGATAGCTAATTTCCATATAAAACATCTGTCAGTATACAGTCTTTCCTAATGATGCCAGTGCATGCAGAGGGCCTTAATCCATAATAAATAAACAGCTGAAAACTGTTCTTTTAATATTCAGTATTGCTTGCTTTTCTGGTTTGGAATTATTTTGGTAGACACAGCAGACAGTTCCCAAAATGGCTTGCACACATTTAACACATCCTCATTTTAATAAAGATCAGTTCCTAATTTTATGTGTTTTTGGCCTCGCTGCAGGACGTCCACATTCAGAAAATTACAACAATATGAAATTCTTTGGGCTAATAGCAGAAATCAATTTCTTACTGCTTTGTATAGAACTTTTTCAAATAACTTTCAAATATGACAAAAAAAATTCTTGATGTATGGTAGTTTTAATGACTACCAGATTCATCAGGTAGTGTAAAACCCACAACATTTAAAATACACATTTAAGAAGTGTGAGGAGTATATTTTTGTCTATACAGAAGAACTGAAATTGTTCTGTAAGAATGTACTCAATCTGGTAAGAAACTTTTACTTGCAAATGACTTGAATGAGTGATTTCCTTCTGCAGAATACATGCATACTGAGAGATATCATCTGACCCCAGTGCCTCACTAAAAAATTCATACTTAAGAAAGCTGTCTGCTGGACTGAAAAATTCTCCACAATAATCACTAACTCTGGAAAAGAATTGGGTATATTCCCTTAGTGTTGCTGGCAATGTCTCTCAAACCTTTCTTGGAGGGATTTTTTAATACAAAGAAGAGAACAGTTCAGTTTCTCTCTTTGGTCTTTCATTTCTCTGAAGTTGCTAACAAGGAGGCCAGTTGCAAGGTGTCCGTCTTGCATCTAAACAGAAATGGGGCTAAGATCACCAATTGTTTTCAAACACTCCTATGACTAATCAACATCTACTAAGAGCACTTGGTCTTCACAGAGCTAAGCTGGATTTAAGCAGTAGAGCTGAAAGATATTTTATTCTACTATTAGATTCTGTCAGCTGTCATGTTCAAATAAATTAGAAATTCACCCAAATAATTTTCCTAAATTGTCTATGCATTGAAATTATCATGGAAATATTTTTTATCTTTTATTTATAAATTAATTTACATACAAAACACTGATAAAACATTAAGATTGCATAGTTAAAGCAAACCTTACAATAGCTTGTAAATATTTACTAGATGCATGCTTCATATTGTCTGTAGATTAGGGTGCAATTCTAACCAACAAAAGGTATTAGAGATTATCAGATTGTGAGAATTTGCAAATACTACCTGTAAACCACAATGTCACATTAATACTGCTGTAAACATTTACGCTTTGCAGTGTCTTAACTTCTAAAACTGTGCAATCTGAAGATATGTTCATTTAAATTCTTCTAGCTCCTTTGTTAATCTTACAATTTTAAGTTTTACTAAATATGTTTTTATTTGTACTATAGATTTCTGATTTCAGAATCAGAAGAAATGATATTGACGCTTGCTTTATAGAAAATGTACAGAATATATATTTCAAAATGTTTTCCATATAGCAAATATAACAGCTGGGGCATGTATTTTAAAATCAAATAGTTTCCACGCAATGAATTGTCATATAACTGATCATGACAAGAGTGTTCACTTTAAACTGACGTACTAATAGCCTGATGAGCCTTAGATGGATATATCAGTTGACCTGATTAAGAAGATCTGCTTTCTCAGTCTTCTTGGTAGGACATATTGATTAGAAAGCCTGGAAATCATCATTCCTATCTAAACAGCGATCTCTCCCTGGGAGTTCACTGAGTAATTAATGAGCGTGTTTACCTGTGCATGCGTGTTTGGGCAGATTAGCCTTTGCACATAGCATTACTGAGCGAATAATGACAGCTACTGCAATGTTGCATCCCTGAGCTGTAATGATAGCAGAGAATAATTCTCACACAAAATTCCTACTCAGTCAAATCTGTACCCTCACAAAGTGTCACCTTTACTCACGTTTTCCTCAAATGAAAATCTGTTCCTAAGTGGGTAAACTTAAGCTTTTTATCTTGTTTTTCTTGAATGCATAACATTAAAAGATAAAAACAGATGTTTGAATAGATCATGTGAAGACTCAATAAATACAAATAACACTTGTTAGACATGTATTTAGTATATATTTTGTTAAACTTCATAGGCTTCTTGAAGGATATCTATATTTATCTTTATATGTATTTTATTTATATTTATATATATAGTGTATATATATATTGAATTAATGACTGAATCTTTAAGGAAGCTGAATTAGGAGATGGTTTAATGTAGGTATCTTGTGTTTCTTAAAAGTAAAGGATTTTCTCTTTTAAATATTATCTCATATTAGTGTCATGGCTCAGGAGTTTAATCAGGTAATTCATGTTTGTGAGTTTGTGTGTTTGGAGGATTTTGCTTAGGGAGATTACATTGTTACTGCATTTACAATTTGTGATGAGTATGTAGCAGATGCAAAAAAATGAATATGGAAATAATCTAGTCTCACTAAAATGAGCAGCAAACTTGCAGTGAGGTCAGTATTTCATTCTAAGAGACGCTTTCCAAGTCTATGAGGTCTGATAAGGTGGTTACATGTTAGGAGATGCATTTCTTTACAAATGGAATTTGTTGATAGCAGCTGAGATAACATAAGGCAATTTTAACTTACTTGAAGGAATGATGCCAATACAAACAGTCAGTGGCAAATGAAAAAGTAATTCTGGATACAAGGTATACATTGCTTGTCATACAAACATGGTCCAAGAAATGTTTTATTATAACTGTATAATGGGAATTTGCATCTTTTTCTATTTTGCCTTTTTTTGATAAACTTGTTGAGGGGGGGAGCTTGTTCCCCAGGGGGAACATCATCTTCTCCAGCAAGCTCAGTTAACAGTGTTCTGAAGGAAATCCCTTCATTGGTCTCAGAAGCATTTAAGAGGAAGACCTTTTTTTTATTAGTAGTATGTTTTACTATTAAATGCAACGTACCTGGCCAAGGAGGACCTCTGTTATACTTAAGACCCTTTAATTCACAATACATGCACCCTGACTTATGGAGATGGTGAGAGCTCTCTTCTACTTCAGAACCATGCAGCAAAATTAAAGGCTTGCTGGAGTTAGTTGGGGCAGGATTAGACCCGCAGAGTGGCAAATTCAGTGATCCCTAACCCCCCTGTTACTCCATAGGGCTAAGTTTCTGGTACACCCTGTGAATTCCTCACATAATGCACGCTTGCTTGGCGTTTGTACTGGGAGGATTCAAATTCACGCTGTGCTAAATGCTTAGCAGAGTACTTCTTGTCTGCAGAGGCTCTTCCTTTCCCTCTGTCCCCTTTACCTTCCCCCGCCAAAAGAAAATCACTAAATGTATGCATGTAATGGTCGCATCTTCAAAAAAGTAACTGAATTCTCACATAACTTTTCTCCCTTGCTCCACCATTTCCAAGTGACATTATGTGTGGCCATTTTTTGTCTGTTTTTCATATCCCTTTCTGAGATCCTAACTGTGGTCTGCATAGCTTTTATAGACCCAAAACCACATGTTTTTGATTTGGCAGAGAATGGCAGATTGCTCCATATTAGAAAGGATGTGAATGCATGTTTTTTACTTTTTTTTGGTGTTTTTCAGCTACATCTCCAGTTGTTTCCATATTGAATTTGGTTGTAAACTAAAAAGTATATTATACTTCCTGTCTTGTTGATCCTTGGGATGAAGCTCCCTTGATGACATTTCCATTCTTTTCTTATCTGGTTCAGATGAAATAGACTTTTGGATATTTTTCATGCAAATTTATACTTATTGCTATGCATTAATCAGTTTGGGAGAAAACTGAGAGCTGTAAGTCCAGTTCAGTTTACATTGATACCTCTTTTACTGTCTGAGAGCATAGAAAGGCTGAATAGTGGGTATAAATATCTATATGAGTTTTAAGGCTCATTTACATTATTACAGTGCTACAAAAATAATGAGTTTTCACTGGTGGCAAAGTCTGCAATTAAGGTCGAGTGGGGATCTTCATCTTTAACTTTCATATTTTTTAATTGCTCTTATCTCTGTTATAAATGTTTCCCAGCCATCTTCATGTTATCTATGCATAAAGAAAAATACTTTGTGACAGCTGGACTACCTGATAAATGATTGACTTTAAAACACCCAAGTATCATTCACTTCATGGTTCTAATTTGGAAAGGGAAAACAAAGAGTAAAGAAAAGTAAATAGACTTTCATAGCTTCAGACTGTATTAAAATAATATCTTCCCTGCATATGTATTAGCATCTTCTGTTGGTATCTCCTTCTGCCATAACCCTTTCCTAGAGAAAGACTGAAAACAAGGCAGCAAGAGGGGGCTTTGAACACCAGCATCTTCTCTAAAACTTTGGCTTTCATTAAAAAATAGTAATAAAGTAAGTCTCTAGCTGCTGTTGTTGTAAACGGTCTTAAAAATATGAACCAAGTGTAATCTGGGCATAGATATCTGCTTAAGTTTTCACAGAGACTGAAATAATAGCACTGAGAGATGTGGGATTCATCTCGACAGTGTTTTATCTTGTATGCCCTGTATTTTATATGTGAACTTTGTCTACTCTTCCTGCTCCTATAGGCATGCAAGAGCAGAGGATGATCACACTGGACATTGTGAAGATCTATTCAATCTGCTCTTAGTGACAAGGCATGTCTTTACTCTGGGAAAGAAAGATCACCTATTTTTTCTCCAATTAAGATAAAATAAATTCCAAGGGACCTTATGGGCATATCTGCCAAGGCAGACACCAGTCCAGGAGACTAGCTGGAGCTGCACAGCAGATCCCACTGACAGGCCGGCCAGACTACTGTTCTGTCTGTACAAGAGGCAAGCATCAGCAATTTGGGAGAAGAGAGAAAGAAACTCACAGTAGGCTTGTAAAAAACTGATTTAATCCCAAATATGCATTTGCTGAAATTCTGAAATGCAGCATTTTCTCACTTTCTGGTATGCCTCAAATGGAGTTTTCCCATGAATAAAATGTTTCAATATCTGGATAATCACCCAATCCAAATTCAGTCTTGCTAAAATTATTGGCCATTTTTGCAGCAATGTGTTCCAAATTCCATGTTTTATAGTATAGCGGGGGGGAGGGAAGATGGAGGGAGGAAGGGAGGTAAAGAGACAGCCATACTTTAATCTCCTCCCCCTCTCTCCATGTGCTGATTTTCTTATGTCCTCAGTTTTACCTGCTGCTGTTTAAGCCCTCTCATTTCTGCAGTGTCACTCATATACGCAGTGTAGTCGGTTTGCATGGGGCATTTTAGCTGAGGTCTTGCGGGCACCTGGGGAAGGGCCCCTGCTTTGCTCTGCCTTGTCTGCGGGTGGAGCACGCACAAGGGCTGCTCCCCCTCTTCCCCTGCCCTTTAGTCCAGATTGATCCTATCAGAGAAGTTACGTTTAACAGCTGGTGAGTTAAAGCTGCCTGCTTCAAGGGCTTTTCATGGAAAGCCTGATTTGCAAAAATACATGTTTGATGATTTTTCTAAAAAAACCCAAACAAACCCTGAGCTAAATGAAGTGTATGGTTATGTTTTAAGGATACAAAGCCCCAAACAATTTCATTGACTTCAGTGGGAGTTGTAAATACTGAGTGTCCCTGAAAATACAGCCAAGAATTATTGCAAAATGAAGGCTGGGAAAGTAAGTACTTGAAAATGAAGAAAATCCCAAAGCTAAGGTTCCTGCAGCAACATTCAGTTGGTTTCGCTGCACATTCTATACGTTTTATTATTATTTAATCTATATCCTGTGAGGTGTGTAGGATGTGTAATGAAGCCAAAACTATATTGCTTTGGAAAAGTTAGTATTTGTAATTTCCTGGCTTTTGGATATTTGATTTTTTTTCAGTCTCAGTAATGCACTAATGCTGTTTTATGTGTTTAATATGTAATTGGCTTCAGTTTTTTTCTTTTTGACTGTTGATGTTATGATTGATTTTTGCAGGCACAGTGAAATGAATGACTTTTTTTTTCTTTGGCCTGATATTGCAAATACTATTTTATTCATCTTTCACTGTAATGATACTGTGCTGGCGAAGGAAATTTGGTGTAGGTGGGAATTTGGCTGCTCAGTGCATCTCGGGTGAGCGAGGCTTGGCCCGCTCTCAAGGATAGCGTTAGGCTTCCTCCCCTCCGAAGGCCCTGGAAACACTCAAGGGCACGATGCTTTTCACGTACGTTTACAGCACTGCGCATCTACTCCAAACGCTGCTTCCCGCTGCGTTACCTCTTGAGCAGTTGGGGAGACGCTTTGTTTAGAATGTGATGAAAAGAGAAACTAAACAAATGTGTGTAGGTTAAGTTGAAACTTATGGTTTTTAATACTAGAAACTTTATTCTTTGCTTTGTGCACCAAGGATATAAAAGGGATGTTTAGACCGCTGAGTCTAACAGTCAGACGCTCCCGCCGGACTCGACCGCTGCGCCCATTTTACGCTGCGCCATGGTGTAAATCACCCGAAGTGCGGCGGCTGCGGGCAGGGCCCGAGGCGAGGCGAGGCGGCGCGGCCGGGGCGGCCCTGCGGAGCCCCGGCGCTGCCCGGCCGCCGCTGCCCCGGCCCCGGCCGCGGCTCCGGCCCCGGCCCCTTCCCCCGGCGGCGGCGGCGCGGGCTCCGCAGGGTCTCGCCCCCGCCGGGCTCAGGTGACACCGGCCGCGGCGGCTGCTCCGGCCACCGCAGAGCTTCCTGGTTCCCAGAAGGTGCCGGAGCCGCCGCAACAGGAACTGAGAGACGGGGGGAGGAGGCGGTGCCGCCGCCGCTCCGCTGCAGTCGCGGCCCGAGCCGGGCGAGCGCAGCGCAGCCGAGCAGCCATGGGCCGCCGCCGGCCGCAGCAGCAGCAGCAGCGCCGGCCGCGGCGGCGCTGAGCGGCGCCGCGGGGCGAGGGGCCGCCGCGTCCCCGCGCTCTGTGCCGGGCGGGGCGGGCGCTTCTGCCGCGGGGCGCCGGGCAGCGGCCCGGGCCCGAGATGTGACCATGGACAGCAGGTTCAAGTGAGCGGCGGGGGGAGCGGCCGGCGGGGGGCGGCGGCGGCGGCTGTCAGCCGCGGCGAGCGGGCGGGCGGCGACTAGGCCTCACAGCCTTCCCTGCCCGGCCTGCCCGCGCCGCGCGGCGGGGCGGGGGTCGCCGCGGCGGGGGCGCCGCGGGCGCTGAGTGACGGCGGGGCCGCCGGCGGGCGCGGCCCTGCCCTCGCCGGCGGCGCGCGCCCGCCCCGCCGCCCCCACGGAGCTGCCGCGACGCCCCGGGGCCGCTTTCCCGCCCTTTCCCTCGCGCCCCGGCGGCCCCTCTCCTCCCTCGCGGGCGGCTGCGCGCGCGCCCGGCCGTTAGCGGCGGTTTCTCCCCCTCCCCCCGCCCCCGCGGAAACGGCCACGGCCGCGCCCGGGCCCGGTTCTACGCGGCAGCCCGAGCCGCGACGGCGGGAGCCGGGCGGCGGCTGGGCCGCGCTGCGGGCTCCCGGCCCCCGGGCGGCCCCCGCTCTCACGCCTCGCCGCTGACCGGCGGTTTGCAAATGGTGGCAGCTTCCCGTCGGCGCTGCCGTTCTGAAACTTAGAGATGGGTTTGCTCCCGGGGCCGAGACACTGCTGCAGAAAGTTGAAGTTAGCTGCTTTATAAGTACGCTGCTAAACTGCAACACGCTTCAGTATTTTTATTAAGAAAGCCACTGTCTTTTGCAAGATGTAGGTAACGTTGCTACCCTCAAATATTACCAGGTACAGTGGTTGATAGTCTCAAGTTTTGTGAAGTAAGTATCTTCAATAATTGTTTTTTTTGCTACTATGGTATGGCAGATGCAGAAAAGAAACAGAAAAAAATCGTTTCACGTGTTGCAAGATAAGGCTACTCAAGCTTTATGTGGCAGGAGTAGTCTTGCTGCTTTTTCTGAATTCAGAAGCTGATGAGATGTTAAATGCATATTTTGTGAATTGACAGAAATCTATATATAAATGTATGATGAATAAGCAGGCTGGTATTGAGTAGCTATAAAGGAAATGAGAGACAGTCTGACAATCCTCAGATTAGCTTGACACGTTTTTGACACTTCAAAGTGTAGTGGGATGTGAAGAGTAAACTTGGAAGTATTTTCCTGGAAAAACAGATTTAGAGTAGTATAGTGAAAGACTGAAAGGAGTGTTATTTCCAAGAGCTTTCTTCATGACTGTAATTCATATAAGAATTGAGCTAGAAGTCCTAATTCTGCGTTTGTAACATTTTAACTGATGACGATTAAAACAGCGCAACATTGCGTTGTCTTGCTGTTAGGAAGAAATGGAAGAGGAAAATGACCTAAGAGTATAAACCCATCCTCTCAGTTTGAATAATATCATGGGGAAATGTCACTCCTTTTTAAAGGAAGGATTTTTACAGTTCACTTTTTGATAAAGTTAAATGAACTCAAGCCTTATCAGTTTCATGCTGAACCTGCTGGCCAGCTAGAGGAACAACAGACCAACGTTAACACCAGAGTAAATCTCCAATATCCTGGATTTAGGTTGTTGTAACTCAAAGCAGAATTTGATCTCATACACGCAGTATCATCAGATTCAGGATGTTTCCAACTAAATACTTTAAAATATGATGCAAGGAAAGATTGTGATATGGGAGGGTTAGGTCTTCATAACCTGAGTTTGTCTATAATTGCATATCTCAGCTGGTGATGATGCTGAGGTCACTGACAGCACATGCTAAATCAATTAATTTGTGACAGCTGAAACTTTTCCCAGTTAGCTCTTTGGATTCCATTCAAAGCTTTCTTTAAAGACAAACAATTGTGTATTAATTTGCTACATGCTTTATTTGCAGTATTCTAGAAACGTGGTTCCAAGTTATGGATTTTTTTGTCTAAAACTCCAGCTGACTTCAGTGGGAGCATTACCCCAGAAAAGAGTTCAAGTTTGAGTCTTTTATGTGGTTAAATAGATAATTGGTATGGGTGCGGTTATACCACTTGTTTTTAATATAAATAGCAGTGTGCTTGGCATACAGAACTGGATGGTGTGCTAATGTCATTTAGAACTGTTTTAATAAAGATTTAGTTTTAGATTAGGTGGAATGTTAATCATTATTAACATATGCAACTCATCATTATTAGGTATGTATTTGCTGGGGCGGTGAAAGAGGCCTTTGCCATCACAGAGAGCTGACCAGTACAGTCGCAGCAGATACAGAGGCCCCATCTACCCACACCCATCTTTCTGGATAGGTCATGGTTGCATCCATCCCCATTACTTCAGTAATATTTTCTCACTCATTGAATCATGCCTGAGATTCAGCCTTTAATGTTGAAGTCGACAACCAATATCTTATGAAGAAGAAGTTAAGTGTTTCTCAGCGTTATGTTGGTGACCATATGCATTAAAGAGGTAGTGGCTAAATCTGTGGGATTAGAATGAAAGTCTAATTATCGACCATTCCTATTAAGTAGAAATAAGAGGTAACTCGTTAAAAATCATAAATGAGGAAGTAGAAAAGGCTATCAGACCTCATTAATGTGTTTCAGATTGATTGGTAAGGAATTTAGTAGCACTTTTTCCCAGTTGTTAACTGTGATGTGATGCCGTCACTGAAGAACTATTTGCTGTATAAGGCTGTGATAATATCACTTGAATAAATCACATAGTTTAGCTTGTTTATCTCCCTATTTTTTTTTAAGGCTGTACAAGGAAATGTGGCTTCTTAGTTCTAAGGAGGAACCAGTCTGATTTATAATGTTATTTTAATTAAATTTTATTTTAATTTTATTCTATACAAATAGAATGGAAAAGATATAACACTGTAGAAAATGATTTCCGCTATCTGAAACATATAGATGATTAATGAATTGTGTTTCTTTCTTCTAGGGAAAATCCAGAACGTACCTTTGATTTGGTACTGAAAGTAAAATGCCAAACTTCTGAAAATGAAGGTAATATACTATACTTGTTGGTATTTATTTACAGAAATTAGAAATGGAAAAAAAAACTAGTTTGCATCCTGCTCTAGTCATCTCATGGTTTTGTTTTCTGCTGGATTAGGATCGTATTAGAAAAAGTCTGTGGTTTTCATTTTATTGCATTTTAAAATGTGTTAAAGTGCTAATTCATAGTCATTGTGGTTTATTCTTTATTATTATATTTCCTTTTAGCTATTGTAACATATTTCTGTTTTAAGAGAGATACTTGCAAAGCTTGGACTTTAGTTTTAGCTTCTACAATTCTTCAGTCTTAAAATGTAGATTTTGTGTAAGATTTCATTTTAGCAGGGAACTTCTATTGTTGGAATATTCATTTTAATCAAAGGGACAAAGAAAGTTCTTCTCTGAAGAACAGAAAGAGAGTTTTTTCCAGCTCATATTTGGGAGGTGCTTTTGTTATGATAAAAACAGCAATGGTCACTAGCTTGAATTGATATTAGCAATCAGTTTCATATCTCTACAAACACTGTGGTAAAAGAGTTTTAGTACTGCAAGAGTTATCTGAGAGAGTTCTTTTTTCCTCTCAGGTGGAAAAAAAAAAGGGATTTCCAATGCTGAAATTAGAGACCCCTAGAGTTTCCAGTGAGGGAACTCAGTTCACGTTATCATACAAGATTGTTGGCCTTTTAGAAACACAGGGAGGGAAGTCTTCTGGGTCATGTTAGTCTATGACGATGGTGTCCTGATCCCAATTGTAAATACAGTAAATTCCATTTGAAAATTGGGTATGTGTCTTATCCTACTATGCTAATGGATGCTGTTCCAGAGTTTACTATTCTGATAGAAGTTTATAGCCCCAAACTGTTAATGATTTATATCCATTTTTTTCTTCAGCCAACACTTCTGGTTCCATCATAGGTACCTGCCTAATATATCTGCAAAGAACATTTTTGTTAAAGCTCAACAATCTGAGTTCTTCAGGTCTTGTATTGTAAAATATAAAATGGGCCCTCCATTTTCCTGATGATCCCAGCAGGCTTTTCTGTACCTTTTATCTGTTGTAGTACGTATTGTCATTATTGATATCTTAATTTCCTATTCTCTTTTATTTCCTTGTAAGACTGTTCTCATTTAGTTGTGGAGTTATATCTTGGTCTTTGGGTAATTTTACTTTTTTTGTGAAGAGCCAGCATCCTTTCATTTATTGTCTGCTTTTCCTCTTTGATTTGCTGTTGGTATAGTTATGATTTGGAGAATCGGATTGGCTTTCCTAACTCTCTGATTATTGTTGTTGTGTTTTGTTTTGTTTGAAGCATTTCCCATTATGGCATGCTTTATCTTCTGTTCTGTCCCTTTTACAGTCTTTACCTTGGTAATTTAATAGATGATGACTATGAATCTTGCTTAGCTAGTTCACTTCTGAAATCTTCCATCTATCTTGCCGTTAGTTTGGGCCTTTATCTTCTTGGAGTTACAGTCGCATCTCAGCTTAGGCCCAGCTTCAATGTGCATATTTCATTCAACTTCTCTTTCTTCCTTTCCTTACTAGACTGTTGATGATCCTTTCAGTTCTTTATCTTGATATCTTTTAAAAATTTGTTCTTTCTTCTGTGGTCAGAACCCGGATCTATTGCCTTTTAATTACTTTTATCCTCCTTTTGGCCTCTGATTTTTATTTTGCATCTTTTGTATCTCTGCTGTCATAAGAATCTAATTTGTTTTTGTTACCTGCAGCTCTGTGAGTGACCACCTGTGCAAATTGTGCATTTGTTCTCATTTTCTCTCTGTATCTTGTTCAAAGTGTTTCTGTTTTATCCTAAGAGACTCTGCAAATCTTGCCTGATGCTTACATCTCAACAGTACTTTTACATACCTCCAGTTTGGATCATGTTCTCTGTTTCAGTTCGTTTTTGGTCGTCTTCTGCAAATGACTCTCTGTGTTTTCTCATGCTGCCTCTTTGGTTTTAAATATCCTCTCTGTTCGTGCCTTTTGGCTTTGCTGTTTTTTTCCTTTAGAGCAGTTCTCACAGCTCTTTTTGATTTTTTTTTTTTTTTTTTTTTGAAATGTGACCGCTTCCAAGTGTTTATATGGAGGTAGAATAGACAAGTAATGGTATTTTGATGTAGAAGTGAAAGGCAGGTGAATGTGTAATGAGGTTTAAAGCATATGAACTAGATTCAGACTGCTAAGAAAGCTTTTGTCTGTCACAGAAATGTTGTACTTCCTATATAATGTTTGGTTTTATTTAGGGCAGTAATATATATATATATGTATATATCTATGTATTTTAAGAGACTCTGGACTTGAGCTTTGTTGGGCTTAAAGGGAAGAACTAAAACCTTAGAAGATTTATAGGAGGCAAGCAGCGATAGAAGAGGAAAGTAGGACCTGCTCGTACTGTCCCTTGTTAGTGAGGCGTCTACACTAGCAGTTTCCCAGAGGCTGGTTCCTGCATGCCTGAGTTGGGCACAGGTGTCGTCAGGCAGAGAGTGGCAAAATGTCTACAACTGAATTCTGGTCATAGGCGCTTTCCCTGCCTCCCTAGGAGGGAGTATCATGCTATTCATGAATTGTGCTCTGTGAAGATTAGCAGCTTTAAGGAGTGCATGCACATCATCAAACAGTGATCTGAATTAACTTAATGTGGAGACTGTGTTTGTGATCGCATTGTGGCTACAGTCTCTTCATTTCCACTTCTTACCATCATTTGCCTGTGCCATTTGGGCTTAGTTGCTGTTCACCAATGAGATGACTTCATGCAGACAGTGGTCTGGTTAAGGGGTAGGGTGATCGAGTGCATGGAGGAGAGGTAGAACTGTCTGTCATCAGAGTACTGATAGTATTTGAGTCTGTCTTATATGACCAGTGATGGGTTTATAGATGTTTCAGCAGGCCTTTTATGAGTCCACAAAAAAAAGACAAAATTACAGTTTCCTTTTATCAATAAAATTGTGCTTACTGAATATTCCAATTACCATCCTTCTGTACTTGGTGAACCATGTGCGATTAATTTCTTTCATAAACTATTTAATTCAGATAACAAACCCTTTTCACTAAGGGCTTTAAGGGACATCATATTTACATGTGATATTATGAGCGCAGTAATGTATCAGATTAATATATCTGAATGTTAAAGTTATTTAAAGGAATTCACAAGGGATACAAGTGTATTGTCTTCACCACCACTTTAGAAACTGAGCACAAGGCTTGTCATGCTAAACAGGGAGCTTTCGAGGTTGGTTTATTATAAGGCCTAACAAATTTGACAGTTACCCTGTATTGTAGGTCTTGCCTTTAAATAGATTTTCATGCTAGGATAATCTTTTGAATATATCATAGCTGAAAACATGGTCCATTCACCTGTTTCTTTGCTCATGCCCTTTCTTTCTTATGAAAGAGATTTGTGTTTAAATAGGGGCTTTCTTCCTCGCATCCCATCTGCTCCTTGTGCTTGATCCTGAAGCTATGTCAAGGTTGAATTTGTGACATCACCATCATCAGTGTTGCCGTGGAAATATCACAGCCACAAAATTATGATCTCCCTGCATGAGTGAGCAGCAGGAGAAGCTGAGTTAGGAGAGAGGAAGACCTTAATGTGAATCATGTATTTTTAAGCTTTTCCTTTTCAAGCTTTGCTGTGGTGTGTGTTCTCTTGCATTTTAATTTCCTTTTGCCGGTGTGTAACTGTTCTAACGAATAAAACCTGAGGTAGTCTTACTGTGTGTATAACTACTAATAAGCTGACATTTTTATAAGGATGATGTACTCTGACAACAATTTTAAACGATGAAACATTTTGCTGTTAAAATGTTAAAGTTTTGCTGTTAGTATGCTTTTGAAAAAGTATTTTTAGGTTACTCCTAAAATATAGCGTACCTCTCAAGAAATGTTAATTTTTCAGATTTGACAATGCAGCATGGTTTGTTTTATGGTATTCAATCTTAAATCATTCAACTAATTATTTACACCATTGATTTCTACTCAGTGTAGAAATTTAATAAGTTTCCTGTAGAAGAATACTCTGATACAGTATTAACTTATGGCTTCTTGTATCAGAGCTCCTGAACTTGTTATAGGCTCAATTGTGTTAGCATGTCTTTAGTTACAGTTGAATCCAAATTTTATTTTCCCACTGGATATCTATTCTCTGTCATTTCAGAGTGGCTTGCTTATTTGAATATCTATTTCCTGATACTCTGTTGTTGACTGAGTGCATGATGCCGCTGGGCTGCTCCCTCTTGCTCTCTCCCCTAAACCACAGGAGTGCACAATAGCATTGTTAGCCCTGGTAGAATAGTGTACTTCTCTTAATCTCTTCTCGTTTGGGAGGGATGGGGGAGAGAAATTCTTGTAATTGAGCGCTCCATTGAACTAGTTGCGTGAATTTTAATATTTTTTCTGTTGTTGCTGATGATCTTTCTTCCTCTTCATTTGAGTTAGGTTAAGAAAAACTTCTGTTTATTAGAGGGGTTCAATGTTTACTACTGGCACAAAGCAGAATAAAGTTGCGCTGTTTTAGAATATACTGCTTACCATATTTTTGGAGAAACTGATACTTTCAATAATATACATCTAAGACTTTATCCTGAGAGTTGCATTTCAGCTGTATTTAATTAGGCAGTTGAAAGTCAGGCAGAGAAACTGAGTTTCTTCAAAAGAGAAAAAAAATGTAGGAAAGGTGGATTTTAGCCAATGTCAAAACTTCCAGTCCTTTGCAGCATGGTCAAAATTGTAAGCATCGTTTTAACATGGTGTGTTGAAATATGGTAACTGATTAGTGTGACAGCTTTTTGTCCAGAAAATTCATAAGACAATTCTCACAAAACTTTGGAATGAATTAACTTCAGCCTAGTTTGATAAGTGATCAAGAGACCAGTGCTAAGCAATCCTAAGGCTTGCAGTGTGAATAGCATCCTGTAGTAAAAAGGTTTTACACTACCTCTCAGGCAGTTGCAGGTTTCAGTAATTCTTTGCATCGCCTCTTAATGAAGAAAGAAACAAAAGAAGCAGTAAGAGTGTTTGCCCATTTTAGCATCTTCTTCTGGCTTTCTGAATTAAATTTTCACTTGCAGAACCAAAGGACAACTTGGAACCTGATATTATTATGACAGAAACTGTTGTGTTAATTTAAAGAGTAGTGTTGCTCTTTAGGTTTAGGGTAAAATGATCCAAGATTTCTGATCCTCAAGCTGAATCATACTTCGTAAATGTGGGAAGTAATGCTCTATTGCAGTCTTCCTAAGTGTGCAGTCTTGCATAAGGCTGTTGGTTTAAGATTCTAAGACAGCTGCAACTAAAACAAGTTTACTCTTCTGGAACTTCTCTGTCTCTTAAAAGTGTTAGACTGCACCTGGTAGTGTCATACTTGAGTCTAGAAATAGACTGACCAAAGCAGTTTTTCTTTTTTTCTTTTTTTTTTCCTGCCCACATCCTTTCATCGTGAAAAGTAAACTGAAAGTTTCTGGAGAGCTGTTGTTTCTGAATTCTTCCACAGAACATGTCCAAAATAGTGCTGCTGATGAAATCTTCATGAGGAGAGTGTGTATATGTATCTACACACACAGACACACAGTGTGCATACACATCTGAATTTTTAGATTTTGGTTAAATGTGCAAAGATAAAGTTGATAATTTTAATTCATTCTATAAAGTGTGTTCCCTATATCCATCTTATTAAAACTTTCAGAGGCTAAACACAAAAGCCAATGCAAATATAGTAGCCACAAGCAGAAAGGCAATGTGTAACAACTTCTGTGAACATAAGACTTTATCTTCAGCATTTTTGTCTGTGATTTCCCAAAAAGAAGATGAGTCAGATGGGTTTCAGTTTTTGTGGGTAAGAGAATACTGTTTGCACCACCTTAACTTTCTTTGATTATATGACATATGAAAAACAACAGAAAGAATTCCAGGCTAGAAAAGGCTCCACTGAATGTTCTGTTGCATCCGGGGAATTAAACCACTGAATGTTTTGGTTTGGATCTAGGACAGCTTTAGTTCTGACTGAAGCTGTTCAAGTTTTACTTGAAAAACCCTTTCAAAATAGCAGTTCAGTTTCTGTTCAAAGAATGAATAATTGTTTGAACTAGTTTGGGGATTTTTTTTGCTTTGCCTCTGTTCCCTCCTTAAATGCAAGAAAACCTGCTGTAGCTCTCGGGCTAAATGCATGGCTTTTGGAGAAGATGTTTAATAGTAGTTGTTGAATTGCTTGAATGACTCCTGTAGTTTACCTTGTCTGTGTCAGAATGATAATAAATGTTAGTGATGCAGGATTTATAAAGGCTTTTTCTTTAAAGATTCTTCCTAACATTAGATTTTAAAGGAAGAGCCATGAAAATCCATTTAATCCTGTGTTAGTGGCTTTAAGGATTATATTAATTAAGTCCAGGAATTGGGCCAGAAACTCAAAATTTTTTGCATGAAGTCTAATATTATCTACAAGGTACTAATAATATAGGTAGTTCCAGAGAGGTTCCAATTCTGAAAAAAAGTTTAATGCAGTTGGTATTTCTGTCCATAGGTGACCTGTCTGGCTTTGGTAGGATCTTGCTCAAGAGTCTTCCAAAGCTACTTGCAGGGTTGTGGTCAGAGCATGCACTGTTTTTTGGTGTTGTGTTCTGTTTATTTTCTTCTCTGTAGAGAGCTGTTTATTAACCACAAGCTCTCTGAGCCTGTGGGTGTAACGTGCTGATCAGATAACTCTTTTCCTCTGCTGTTTTTTTGCAGAGCATCACTTGAACCTGATTAAAAAGATAATCTATCAGTGTAATACGTCAAGAAGTCTGCAGTATTCTTGTTTTAAGAGTAATTAAAACTTTTGGTATAATCTTCATTTATATTGCCAACTTTTTCCATTCTTGGCTTTAACTGGAAGAATACTTAATAAATACTGGCCTACAAAAGTTATGTTTCTCTAGCTTTTTGAAGCTCATTATGGTCATAAGGTGACTATGAAGAGCAACTATACAGTACCTTACTATGAACTACATAAATATGAAACTTGTAAGAAAGTTTATTTGTAGATTTTTCTAGTCCTACCTATAATGTTACCACATTAGAAATTTTTTTTACACTAATAAAAAGTTAAAGACACTTTTTAATATGTATAATGCCTGAAATGCCACTTCAGAACATCTGATTATAGTCTTAGATGCTATAATGGATAACGCTTCTGGTATATTAAAAAAAATACAAAAAACTTTTTCTTCTCTACTCTTCTGATGTTTCATTAAGCTTCAACCCCCCCAACCCATAATATTTTGGTTCTTAGGTTAGTGCTACTTCCCAATAAGGATTTCTTACAATTTTCGCTGTTGAAATTTTCAAATAGTGATACCTAACAGGCTTGGAAGAGGATATTTAATCTAGGCTGGTTTCTCTATAGAATTCTTGATTGATTAGGAGCGGAATATTTCACAGTCGTGTTTAGGATTAGGTGAGTGTTTTGAAGACAAAAGCAGGTAGTGCCTGAGACTGTGCATCATTTTTGTCCTTTTTGACTAAACCAAGGAGTATAAGCCATATGGAATATGGCTGAAACTCTATCATGTACAAGCACCAAACATACCGCTAAGTTCTTCATAAACTATAATCTTTTGTATAGCTTTAAAAAAACCACCCTTCAGTTGTATTTAAATTCATGCTTTTATTTTATTCAAATTTCTTTCATTTAGTTGGAAAGCTATTCAGGGTATGAACAATGTCTTTCTGTATGTTTGGACTGGAACTAGCAAAGAGTGGGTGTTGTAAAATTATGAACAATAAAAACGGTTAAGGCAACTATGATTTTGCATTTTAAAATAAAGATTGGCATTTTGATGCCTTTTCTTTTTTCTTTCATTCTCCAGAGATTGAGAGATGGAGGATCAGTTATTGCAGCTTTCAGCTTCTCTTTGCAAATACAAAAATGCAGGGGAAAATATTGCTGCTTTTTGGTGCCTTATTTCCTATAGAGTTTTCCTCCAGCCTACAGAGATTCTTGGATGTATGTGTAATATGGAGGTGGGTGCAGATATGTGTGTGTAGGAGGGGAAAGGGTAAGAGCTGCTGGAGAAATAGGTCAAGGAAGCTCTTTTGCCTATCTCCCCTGCTTTCTTCACCGAGAAGAGCCCTGGTGGGGGAGGGCTGACCCTGCTCCTTGCAGCCAGAGGATGCAGCCTCGGGAGGGGTGGCAGACTCCACTCTACCCCGGAGGTTCCAGCTATAGTACATGTGGCGGCAGGCTGTCTGATATCAGTGTTGGTAGAGATGAATTATACCCCTGCAGACGTTTGCCTGACTGTTACCATTTTTTATGTAATGCCATATGCCACCTTCAGCAGTGTGATCGGTTTTGGGGCAGTGGAATTAAAAGGGAAGAGTCTGATGAGTTAACTAATACAGATATTAATTCACTATAAAAAGAGCTTTGTATAGAATTCTGTAGAATTAGCATATTAGTATTAATATAACTAAATATAAGCTGAAAATAAACTATTATGTAATGCAGTCAATCAGTATAAAACTTGTAGTTCCTCTTCTCTTTTTCAAATTTAGTTTTAGTTTCATTTTAGTACTTAACTGTTTGAGATGGCTGCTTGGGGATTGTTTGCAGGCTTTTAAATTTCTTGCATTCAGAAGTGTTAAGAGTTTGCATATTTTTCTAAGCTAATTTCAGCATGCTTCTGCCCTCCCACATGTTGAATAGTCTACCTTAAACAAAAGTTTATCATTCTTTAAGGAGATATGTTATGCTGATAGCTCTCTTCATATGCCATTTAAAGGCTTCTCTTTCATGAAAGGAGGATTTAAAATCTGCTTAAAAGATTTGAGAAGTACTTAAACTTTCAAGTTTTATAATCTTTTTTGCAAGCCATAAGACGCTTCTCCCTGTTTCTCTAGCACTGACTTGAAAAGGTTGAAGGTTTACTTTCTGATTAACGGCAATATTCTTAATGTGTTTTCCTTTGCTGCTGGTGATACTGGCTGCGGATGCAATAGACATGCTCATCATAAAACTCTGTTGGGATAGACACTTAAGTTTGTAAACAAAGTAAAACATGAGCAGAGCTACAAAGAGTATGGTTGTATAGACCATTCATGGAAGGTTTAAAATAACCCCCAAAGCCACAATAACTTTTCCCAGTAAGGTGGTGTCGATATTTCTTAAATTAATTTTGTATCGTAAGAGCAGTTTGTGCACAGCTCCACTTCACAATCAGTGTGTTAAGAATGTGTATTTTTTGTAGAAGGCTGACTTGAGATAACTTTAGGATTCGGGTAGAAACAGTATTTGCAGACAGTTATGTAAGACGGAAGATCTTAAGTGACTGACAGATGAAATACTAAAATAATTTAAACACTAACTTCTTGTATTTGCCTTTGACAATTTTCCATGTAAAGTATTTTGGAACTCTAGCTCTACATTTATAACTGAGTAATTTGGTTGGACTGGGACTTCTCTTATTTTGTGATTCTGGTTTAGGAATAAAGATTAAAACTTAACTATGTGGAAAGGAGAAGAGAAAAAGGAGAAGTGGTGAGAGAAAAAAGGCCTGAACAAGATTCTGGGTGTGGTGACTGTCCTTCCTGAGCTGTGAAAGCCAAGCCAGCAGTTTACAGTCATACTGTCGTCTCTTGTAGAACGCTTCTTAATGCTTATTTGAATGGTACTGTCCAAGTATTAAATTCTAATTTAGAAATAAAGCTTGAACAGCACCCTTCAATTCTAACATGTTTATTTAAGACTTCTAAGTTTGGATCTGGATCTGATTTCTTTCCAGATTTCGATGGGTATTGAGATATAGATTAAAAAGCTAAAATTACAAACCTGTGTCTGAAAATATCATATTGGTTAGGGTTTCTGTATTTACTTGGGATATATTTTTACAGACTATCCTAGTAAATGCTGAATTGTAAGCATCATAGAGGCATAATCATCATAACTGAGATATTTTGCTATAGATATAACTGTTTACCATTGCATTTTTCCTTAAACTCAAAATGGGGAAGAATGACATAAAGAATGATTAGTACTTCTGCTTATGTACTAATAGAGAATGGGAAATTCCTATTCGTCTGAATTTAGATGTTGTTCACATGAAGGTTTTTATTTGTTGTGCTGGTTGAACCTGTGTTAGAACACATCTAGATATTGTAACATTACAATGCCATTATATATAGCGTCAGACTTTTGCTTTTGGGAAGAGGCTATATGACAAGCTAAATGCAAAAATCTGCTGACTGTTTGTATTTGAATACTGGATGCTAAATTTTGAAGTTGCTTAGTTGTGTTGTAAGAGTAGAATTGTACTTGACACAGAGAAGCTGAGATTATAACTGTCATAAAGCACAGCAACACTTCCCTCAGAAGCTGGAAAGGAAAGTGTAACATTTTAAGAGTGCTGCTTCCACAAATGAAGTAGCATTGCTGAAGAGATAATATTCTTTATTTCCTAAGGCTAAAATGCAATATAGTGAGCAAATATAAATTATTATTTTCTATTATAGTGGATGTATTTATATTCTAAGTAAACTAAAATTAAGAAAAAGTATCAAGATAGAAATAAAAGACAATGATTCTATGACAGTTATAAACTTGGAGTCTGTAATCAGTTTGACATAATGGAATGGAACCACTGTGCCTTTAGACTGAAAAGAGGGAAATAGTTACTGTAACTTAGTCTTGCTGGTAAGAGCTGATCATTCATGCATTCCTTTCCTATCCTTTGGACATAATTTGGCTCCTAAACTGTGGATGTGTGTTTCTTTTGTTGTTTGTTTTTGTTTCAACTGTCTTACACAGGTAGAATCAGCATGTGAGATGAACGTTGTTCCTGCTTCTAGTGGCACTAAAATCTTGTTGTTACCTGGTAGGTTTGTTCTGCTCGTACATTCAAGGTTGAACTGATGACTAGGTTTGGAGCTGGCAGGGGATATTTCTCACCTAGGTCAGACAAGCGGGAACTAGTGGGATTTTCATGCCATCCAGTGTAGCATGGGCTGTTTCATCTCCTAGCATTAATTTGAAGTTTTTTTTTTTTTTTTTTTAAAAGAAATGTATCGCCAGTTCAGGAACCTGAAACACTGGTGATGACCTTACTGTCTCCTGCTGTCTTCCTATGGCATGCTACAGTGATGGCTTTTGGACTTCTAGGTCACTTCTAGAGTGTTGTAATTGTCGTCTGGCTTATGTTAAACTCTGGATGTGTGTTATTTAAGGAAATGGATTCAAAAAGTTAGCTGGTGCCTTCCAGTTTTCTGTTCAAGTAGTAAAACTTAGCTCTTAAGAAGAAATTAAATACTCAGAGCCCTGTCAGTTGCTTTAAGGCATAGCACATTTGGACATAGATTAAGTTTTCATTTTGTGTAACAAAATATTGCCTAATGAGCACAATTATGATAGATTGGTATCATGCAGTTATTGACAGAACTGAAAATAGTTAATGGTATCATGACGCCACATGTGAAATTCTGAAAAAGTGTATGTCCGGGAAAGAGTTTTGCTGGTAAGTATATTCTAGGTATCTTCTCCCTGCTAAGAATACTGCTGCATAAACAGAATATTTGCTCCCTAGCAGCAGAGTTGCTTACTTCTTCAGCTGAAATTAATGAACTTTTCCTGTCATGTCACAGGTAACTGCAATAGGGAAATTGATTGTGTGACAGGATATATAAAACTTAAACTTAATTTTGTAAGTTTCTGAGCATTCAGTTGCTGATTCAATCGTGTTTTTTTAAATTGGTGCATCTGAGTAAAACCATTCTAGTATATGGGATTGCGCATGTGCCATGCAACAGAAGTATGTGCTTACATCTGTTTTTACTTGGGGTCAGACCCCTGTAGCACCTTGCATGATAAAGTCTAAAAATACTTACACATATGTCAATTGGGAAAAAGACAACTGTAGGATCAAACTAGCATGTGTAATTAATAAATACTCAAAACCGGAATTCTCTTTCTTAGTCCTGATATGATATGCTGCATTTTACATAAAATAATTTGAAATGTATTCTCTTGCATCCTGGTTATTATGTTAGGAATCAATGCTGTGAAACTACTAGACAAAAAAAAAGTGCTTGAGATAACCGCCTCTACATGCCTGGCTGAAAACATATATTGCTGGCTGAAAACATTTCTCACTGTGAATAAAAAATTTTAATTAAAGCTTGCCTTAAATTCTCTGACTACTACTGGTGATGACTGTCTTCCTTTTATATAAACAATTTTGTGTGACATTGCTAAATGCTAAAAGATCTAGCAAGCTACTTTGTCTTTCATAAAACTTGTCAGGCCTCACAATCCTCAGAGGAAATTTGTATTATGTATTCAACAGTGAATAAAACAGAAATCCATTCTGCTCCTGTTATTTGGGATAATGATGAAGAAAAGGATAACTCAGATAAAACAATAATAGTAATAAAAATAAAGTAAATTAAACTATCATAACACTCAGTTAAGGTGAAATAGGGAAAGAAGGGTCAGTGATATTTGCATTGATTGTGGAACGTGGAGCACTCTGTGCCAGTAAGTCCATGAGGATAGGCAAAGCCTAAGTACTTACTCTGTAAGTGACTGGAGGACATGTGCTTGGTCTGCTTGTATGTGATCTGCTTTGTGGATTTTAAATGGGTGAGAATGATCTGAATCTTCAGTGCTCTGAAGCTCTACAAAGAGAAAAGGTGGTACTTTGCTTCCAACCCTAAATTACTTCAGTGCAATCTGTAGACTTGACTGTCTTTCAGGCTTAAAAAGGAACTGAAGGGTGACTCCACCCTGAAAAAAATAGTATTCTTTGGATTTCTTGAAAATTTTTTGATAATAGCGTTTGCTCTTAAAGAATCTGTCTGTGTGGCTTCTTCTACTCAGGTGTTTTGGTTGGTGATTTCTTTCTGTGGTTGCTTGACTCCTGTAAATTGGAAAATATTCTATGTGGTAATCTGTGAAAATGAAGATGTTTTGTTATGTGACATTTTGTTCAAATAAAAATAGTTTTGGCTTTCTGGTTTTACAGTGGCTGTACTCAATAAGCTGTCCTAGTTTCAAAAAGCTCAATAATCCATTTAAAGGGAGACTGATGTATTCAGGACAAAAAATGTGTGTATGCAGTCACTTAAGTAAACCATGACCAGGAATTATAGAATGATCTTTGCAATCAAGAGGTACCATCTTCATTAATGACTTTAGTAAAATAGAATCTTAATGAATTTGACTTAGGACATTTTGAGAAACTCTCCTCAAGATTGTACTTTAACATGGTTATACAATCTATGTAAAGTAAATGTATACTCTTAATATACGCAGTTCTAATTTCCTGCCGAGAACATAAACTGGGCTATGTACAGAGCCAAATCGGAATTGTTCACATTATATCATAAAAAAACATAATGAAATTTTATAAGCCAGGAAAAGTGCATTGTTTGTTTGCTTCATGTCTCATCATGTGCACTCTTCATTATGTCTTAATATAAGCAAAAGGAAGGTTGATACAGATGCGCACTACTAGGGTACTCCTACTTCTGAGATTCTGCTTAATGATGGTACTGCTCCTGTATATATTGTAGAAATTATTCATCTAAGAATGACCAGTATGTTTTAATTTTCATCCTTCAGTGAGCAAGAATTTTATAGGACAGAAAGTGTCAGAACAATGTAAACAGTAGTTGTAAAAAAAGTGATGTTTTGAAGTGGTTTCTATGCAATGGAACCAAAATGATTTTGGTATATTTGTTTTATTTTTTTAGCCCTGTATTAAGTTAATGTTGCTCAAAATTTTGAATATGTAGAACAACATATATTACTCTCAGCCTAATCTGAGATAAATGGTGAAACAGATAATTTACAGGAAGCGAGAAAGTGCCTTCCCATTGATTTTTCCAGAAAATTTCCCCAGTATTATTTTTATGAAGTCCTAGCAATATATATTCCAATAATCTATTTCATGGGAATATTAAAAGTCATGTCATATGTGGAAAGAAAAAAGAAATAATAGTGTATACTTTGTGTTAACCTAAATTAATATTCCTGTGACAGGACAAAACTGATCCATTATAATAAAATAAAACATCTTAGAAACCAAATAAACCATATTCGAAATATAAGTCAATGGTTCTAAAGTTCTAATATTCACACTTTGCTCCCAAAGATTTCTAGAGATTTTTTTATCTAACTCTACAGTGTGTCAATCAGACATACTAGAACAATGCGAGTATTATAAATATGCATGATTAGGCAGAGAGCCAAATTTTATTCTCAGATCTATTTTGAACAGCAACAGCTGTGAGAGATGGATTTGAAATCAATAATTTCAACTTCATTAGGCTTTTTTAAAGAGAATGTTTACTATATAGCAGTGATGGAAAATGGTGATTTGTTGAGATACACCAAACAGCACTTTGAATCCAAAATTCTCATCATCATAATGCTTTTTTTTTTTCTTTCTTTTTAAATAAAATATACAGGCAATAAAACAATAATGCTCTTTCATATATAGCCACATCGGAAGTTATGGACGTCCAGTATAATACTCAGGTGTATGGATAAAATCTGCTTTATCTGCTAAAATCTGCTTTAGCTATAAACTGCAGTCTTCAGCTCTGAGAAAGAATTCCTGTGCTTGGAAAACTGATCACATATACTAAAGACCTAGTGGTACAAAATGCAGTATAATATAGAATACCAACCAAAGCTGGTTTTGGGTGGTAGTAAGTCAACAAGGAAATGAGTCTTATAAACAATAGATGAAACATGCTCCTAATTTATGGGATTAGATGGTTTAGGAATTACTAATAGGATGCAAAATCGTTCAGCTCTGGAATATGTTTACAAAGCTCTTCTGATTTTTTTCTTTTTTCTTTTTTTTTCTTTTGAGTGTCCTGTTATTGTCCAAGCTTCCTCCTCTGCATGTGCAAGATTTATGTTTTCATTTGCCTTAGCAACACTAGGGGAAAAAGATGACAATAACACATGAAGGCCAACCTTAATCCTAGATCTATGTTGGACTTTGCTGCTGATGAGCCTCAGCCATGGTGAAAAAAAATTGGCTGCACAAAGGTAAAATACATTCTACTGTGTTAATAGAAAGTACAAACACCAGACACCCCAGAAGGGGAGTGAATTAAGCCAGGATCACATTGCGGAAGCCTGAGTGATGAATTATTGTGGGCTAACTCAACAATTTATTGTTAATAAACATCTGTTAGTCAATTTCTTACCAAAAAAAAAAAAAAATCCAAAACCAACCCCCCCACATCTCTAAATAGCATTTTCCAGGAAGTAGATGCTCAAAGTTGGAAATGAGTGACTAATACTGAGCGTAGCGCATTTCTTGGTAGTAGTTTCCTGGTGCTAGTGATAAGCTTTGCTCTATTCCGTTCTCTAGTCTGTGCCTTTCCACAGTTAACTAACAGAAAGCAGAACGGCCATAGTTGTTGCATGGCTGCATGAAAAGTTGTGTTGGTGTTAACTGAGGTAACAGTGAGGGGATGAATACGCTTCAAACGGTCGCGGATAGAATGATACATGTGTACTGGCCCTTGTTACTGGAAATCGAGTCATAAATGCATTGTAGAGAATTTATACTTTCTGTTTTGGTTGTAGAATTTTTCTGTTAGTCATAGAATTTTTTCACAGTTAACATTTTTTCTTCTTTATTAGAATGATCCATCAGTGATTTTACTGTTTGAAAAATGGGAGTTTTCAGCTTGGTTTTAGATGGATTTTCTTAGGTGTGAACTTTCTCTGTCCCCAAAGTAAATTTTTTTGAAATGTCATTATTAGGATGTCATAATATGACCTAAGTGTATATGTTTATTCATTTGTGACTAAACCTTACTTAGCAATATAACCTTAATGAGCAGTATATTTGTCTGTAGTTAAACAGCTTTTTATGAGTTCCTCTTCAAGCAGGAACCAATGTGGGTGAAGTGTAAGGTTAAGCAGCAGTTTCACCTGCAATAATCTGAGCTTGGTGGGTAAATTGGAGGAGAAAATTTACTGTATAAACTTTTTGACAAACTGAAGCAGTAGAGAGCCTTTTAACATAATTAAAATTTAATTTAATTTAAATTTAATTAAAAAAATTACTTGCCTCTTAAATGATTGGATCGTGAAATATGTATCTATAGACCAATTCACGTCTGTGAATTTCTTAATACCCATTCTTCTGCACCAAAGTGTATGGCATAAGATCATTGCTGAAGTGCCTTAGTTCAGCAAGAGCGGTTGCTCACCTGTGCACCTCTGCAGAGGATGCCACCAGGTGCCACAAATGATGCAGCTGCTCCTGGACCACGCAAACAGCACTTTGGAAGGTGCTCTGAAGCTGATGGGTACGGGTCACCTGTACTGGAAACTGAGCTTTTTCTTCTTCTTGGAAAAGGTAATATTACATTGGAGAGCCAGCTCTCCTATTTTTAAAGTTGAAAAGCCCTCTCTGTTTTTTAAGATTTACTTTTGTGAGAGTGTCTACATGATATTTTGCACAGAGAAGTGAGTTTGCTATGTCTGCACTCTTGAATAGACTGAAAGCTGTGCAAAAAATTAATGTATTTTTCAGCAGAGTGTATTAGCTGATTTTTAGTAGCGTTCTGTGTTTATAGAGCTCTGGCTAGCAGAGGCAATGCAAGCTTGCATCTACATGGAAAATATCATACTGATGAATTTGTACTCTGAAATTAACATGTTTATTTTGATTTCTATGAAAATTGATGTTATTTTGAGCTCCCAGGACATAGTTTTTTAGCATAGAGACTCTCATGGGGATGCATTTATAGTCTCTGAACCAGAGCTGGCTGATGTCTGGCCTGTTTAGAACATAGAGCGTATGTCTATATGGACCTGTTCGTCAGTGAGTCCATCGAAAATTAGAGCTTAGGGTCTGGCTGACTCTGCAGGTAGGCCTATGTAACCAAGAAATGATGTGGTCCTCCAGCAGTGGCTGACTATGATAGGTGTGTTCAGAAGCAGAGAGCATCAGGTATCATGTTTTTATGCTGATGCTTTCTGTGGTTTAGTGACATAACAGGATGAAACAGGAAGGTAGGCTGAAATGTTGCCTATGCGTTGTGAGGAAAAATGGGAAAAAGAGGTGAAGGCGGGATGCACCAGTCTTTCTCTTTGTTAAAGTTACGGTAACTGGTAACTTTTATGTGATAAAACTTTCAGATTTTGGAGTTGCAGACATCACTAATTTCTCTCATTGGCCTCATTAGTGTACGATAAATATTTAGGTGGGTTATAAAAAAGTATAAGGAAGTAGGAGCACTTTGGAATCATGTTACAATTATGTAGCCAATGAAAGATGAAACACAGGAACATGATTAAAGAATCGTGAGTTCTGCTGCTGGCTTTGTCATTCACCTAATGCTCTGTATCTTCATTTCCTTTTACCTGAGAGGGACCATGACTGTGACCTCCTTGAAGTGCTTTAATATCTGCTGTTGAAAAGACTATAGAAGAACTATGTATTACTATTATAATTGTGCCACAGTAGCATTTCAACTGCAAATCTATGTGAAAGTTATAATTTCTTGCTGCCCCCCCCACCCCGATTAGAGGTTTTATTGAACTAGAAAGCTTACCAAAAGCTTCCTTAAAACATTAATGTTGCCTTATGCAACAGCATATCTTTACAAGATACTGTTTCAAGATATTCCTAATTTAGGGAAATAGTAAACTAATAATTAAAAATACATGCAAATTTATCCATAGCTCGTCAAATATATCCTTAGTTACTTATTGCCTTTTCACCTAATATTCGCTCTTCAAGGAACAGTGCTTGTGAGAACAGTACACACTCTTTCTGTTTTTACCAATATCTGTTTGTATCCGTTGCCAAGAAAGAGCTGTGATATGGCAACTCTTTCTTTTGATCCTCTTTGTAGCAGGGTAAGCTGAAAGGACTCCTATCACCTCATATTACAGTCACAGTTCTCCTTTGCTTCTTAACCAAAGCTTGCCCTGTATAAGAAATCTGGCCAGGTGAACCTGGTAGGTTTTGGTGACTGGCAGCCCCTTCATAGCTACGTGTGCGGTAGGGAATGGAGCTGGAAAGCATGGAAAGAAATTTCAGTGAGTGATGTCTGATTTGGGAGAGGAGGCAGAGTAAGGTTACACGGGTCTATAGCAATACTCTTCATTTCCTAGTTTTTAGATGAAAGAATATTACTGAACTCTATTTTCAAAGGGGTGAAGATACCACACAGGTGCATTAATTTTAAACTAACATTGTTTTTATATATATATATATATTTTTTTTTTTTTCAGTAAATGCTAAATTGTAGATGTGCTGTGAGTTGTGAAATAGACTATGGTGCCTTGTTAGTTCAGGCTGAAACTTTTGTCATGTTTATAATGCATTTGTAGCATTTCAGAGCATCTGATAAGTGCTTGTATTAAAATCAGATCAGTATTGCTTTTTATATAAAATATAAAATTCTTAAATGGATATGTATTTTAAAGAACTGTAAACAATGGTGAGTCTGCTAGGCTTCTTCTTCATTGTCAAAGCTGCCTTGTATATTTAGCAAAGAAATAACAAAATAAACATTAAAGTGCAGTTGTTTAAAGTGACTGTAGTTGTTTTGCTTTTGGAATGAAACTGTAATTGATACATTCACTTACTCTTCATTAAAACTTTTTTGGGGAAAAAACTAACTTGTTTATAGTCAGAATTTTCCTAAATAGTTTTCAAATATTAGTGGGAAATTATATTGAGGTAACTTTTTTTTTTCTTTTTAAATTTAGCTGCAGGGCTTTGTATGGGGTTTTGTGGTGCTTAAAATAATTCATGCAATGTAGCACAGCTTAAAGAATTACCACCTTGTAGATTTAGAGCTATAAGTCCCATTTTTTTGAAGCAATGTAGAGATTGTACCTCACTAATTGAGATTAAAGTGATTAAAGAGACCAAAAGAGATGATAGGTGACTAATTCTTTGTGCATATACGGTTTTAGGTGTGAGAAAGTAAAATACACATATGTGTATGTTTGGTGTTTCTAGGATGTTACATATTGTATAACTGTTTACATGGTTGATTAGATGCTTGTAGATCAGGATTGAAAAACGATTTAATGTAATTTTGTCTATAAGTATAAGCAAGAACAAAACAGTGAAACAATAGCATTTAGTTGGAGTAGAAGACAAAGTAGATCAACCAAATTGGTCCTTATTCTGTGCAGAATTATTCTTAAATATGTCTTTTTAAGTTTTTGGTTTATAACTTTCTATGAGGAAATTTTTTGTAACACATCAGAAATGAGGTTTCATTGTTTTGCTCAGTAGCTTAATGAACCTAATCTCCTTACCATCATGCAGCTGGTTCTGTTTTGTGTGGGTTTTTTTTTTTTTCATTTTTGGTTTTAATTTTGGATGCAGGTTTATGTGGGAGGAGATTGTGACTGAGGCTTTTTGTTAGAGATGCTGTGTAGTTTGAGGAATAACAAAAATCTATTCTTAAATTAGAAATGCACATTTGAAAATTTATCTTTAAACACTTCTGTGCAGAAGAAAGATGTTGCTTTGCATCCTCAAAGCTAGTAAGAATTTTTTTTTCATTACAGATCAGTTATCTGTGTATTCCTTGTTATTTAATGTGTACGTGATCTGTCTTTGAATGCACATGTCCAGACTGCAGGCCAAAGTTTCTCAATATTGTTAAAAGACTGGTTAATATAACCAGCTGAAGTTTGCCACAGCAGATGTTGCAATTCAGTGTTCTGGTGATACTGGCCAGCATGACCTGAATCTGACTGAATTATTAGGCATATTTTTTTTTTGGAGACGTACTAAACTGTCTTCCAGAATTGGCAGCTTAAAATAGGTGTGATATTGCATTAATGAGCTCAGTATGTAGTTTTCGAAAATGAGACTACCTACTTGAGAAAAAACACCTATATCTCCAGTCTAAATCATGAATCCTTTCCTGCTCTGTATGCAACTTCTTACTTATGTGGGTCAGAAACCTAACTGTTATGCATTTGCAGGGGTCTCCAAACCTGACAGGCCATTCCTTTTGTCTGAGAATTATTCTGTCACTCCTCAGTGTTGATAAAACAGAATCCATGCGCGTAGGGAAATGTTAGAAGGAATGCCCCAAGGGATCGTCTCTTTGCTATTGCTTTCAGGATAAGTCTCCTGTGTTCCTAAATACTTCTGTTTCTTACTGAGCAAAACAGTTGGAGAATGTGTCAAAATACTGATTCTAGTCACCTTCCCCAATAGTTATAGCTGATACTCATTTGGAAAAGTATGGCAGAGAAGAAAAATTGGAAAAAAAGTTTTGCACAGATTTATTCCTTTGCCTGTATGTAACAGCTGGTGGTATTAGAAGTGAAAGGAATGTACTTTGTGTCGCAGCTCCCCTTAGTTCAGGAAGTTTTAAGCTTTGGGTTGCTGGAAGCTAGAGTTGTATACCTGATCCTTTTCCTAGCTATAAATACTTTGGCATAAATACCAGTGGTCAGTTGTTCAGGAACTGCCTGGTTTGGAAATTGGTTAAAACTGTCATGTTTCTAATGACCGACAGTGGGTTGATCTTCTGTAAAAGATTGGTTTTGGACTCCATTTATACTCTTGGCCTCCACAACATTCTGCCAGTCACTTCTGTAGCTGAATTAGTCTGTGAAAAGCGTTTGCTTTTGTTTGTTTTAAACCTGCCACTGATAATTTACTTGGATTATAGGTTTTATATTATGAGAAACCGAGAACAATTACTTCCTTTTCACCTTCACTTGTACCGCTAATTGATCCTTATATACTTGTATTCCCCCACAGATGCCTCTAATCTAGACTGAGGAGTGTAATCTGTTTAGTCTGACCATGAATAGATGCTTTTCCATATCTATGATGTCCTTTGTTATTCTTCTCTCAACTTTTTTTATTATATACTTTTTTTGGGAGGGGATAGTCAGAACTGCATGAAATATTCAGGATGTCATTGCATTATGGATTACACAGCAGCAGGATCATGACTTACAATTTTTTGCCTGTTGCTTAGAAACTAGTGTTCCATCAAAAGCTTATCCTTGATCTTACTAGATTCACTTATCCATGGTGAAGTATATGCTGTTCATTGTTAGCCCTCTTCCTCATAATAAGATTTTAAATTTATAGATTTGTAAAACAAACCAATTCCCAGTCCCAGAACTTTTTTAGTTTTGTGTCTAAGTGTTTCTAACACTTCAAATCAGTGGTGCATCTGATCTGAGGTAGTGCAGTTCTTCAGACCATTCTTTTCTTCTTTGGCGCAATGCTATGGCGGGTAAATGTGAGGTCAGAGAAGAGAATATGAAAATGACCTGAAATGCATTTTCAGTATAGGAAGGAGAATTTCTGTTTTTTACTTCTAGTCACAGGAAGAATTTCAGTAAGTTCTAAATTTTAAGTCTATCACGTGAATATTAGTTTTTTCTCTCAGTAACCTTCTTTACAACTAAAAGTAGTAATGGATTAGAGGAGAACTAATCCATTTCTATTATCGTACTCTCAGGTTAATGCTTGGGTTTTGTTCCTTCTCAGACAACATTTCTTTTCAGGTTTTATGTCTATCTGAAATCAGTTTGAATAATTCCTCTTAAAGCAGCTTACATATGTGTGAAAATGTGCATCTTGTTGAATCACAGAAATATCTATAAACATGCAAGTTCTTCAGTACTATAAACAAGATTATAGTATTAGGTCCTCTGTTGTTTTGTGGTAGTTAACGTTGCTTCAGGGAGTTAAGGCTTATGTGTAGTACTACTCAGCTTCAGGGAAAAAAAGGTTATTTTGTAATTTTGAATTTAATACCCTTAAGTTGTCATTTGAGAAATCTATCTATCTAGAAGTAAATCATGCCTTGATACATAAAGTTGAGCAGCCATTGCCGTCTTGCGCTGTCCACATGCCAGTGTGTGATGGACACTGAGCAGAAGGCATATCTAATCCATGGTGTAGAAGGCAACCGTTTTCCTTTTCTTTCCAATTTAATTATGGTAAATGCCTCTTTATTATCATTTGCTTTTATCAGTCCTGGAGATTAGTGATAATAGGATGGGGTATATGTACAGTGACTCCAAGTAAAAGTAGTTCAGTACAAGCCTGAGGGTGTTTTTACCCTTCTTTCAATGCAAAAGGCATTACTGGTGAGGGTAGGGTAGAATATATGTCTTTTTGATAAGTGGTCCAGCGTTCAGTCTTGGAAAAGATTGTAAATCCTAAAACATATCAAAGGCTGACCTGTTTTTTTATAACTAGAAGTATTAGCAGTTGTGGCACCTAGCTGTGTCTAGGTATGACAGCAGCTGTCCTTATTTATTTATTTATTTTATTGTGTTGCATCTTTATTTATTTACCAGAGCATTACAGAGAACACTAAAATACTCAGGCTTCTTGAGTATGTCTCTCCTGCGTGGCATAGGGAGACAGTGGCATGTGCCTGATATCTGATATTCCATGCAGACAGTTAAGCCTGTTCTCTGCCTCCTTCATAATTCCAAGCTTTTCTTCCTGTTGAGAGAATCATGGTTACTGGTATTCTGATGGTTTTGCAGTTACTGTAGCTTTCTGTTTTCAGGATCTAGAGTCCCTGTGCTTTCCATATACTGTTGCCATGACCAGGCCCTCTGGGGTAGCTGTTGAGGGATAGATGTGAAAAAAAATCTTTTTTTTTAATTACGGCAAAGATAGTTTCACATTTTCTTGTTTCATCACAAAACACATTTAAAAAAAAAAAACACAAACAAAAAGCAAACGCCCTCCCCCGACATCCTGTGGCAAATGGCAAGCATTTTGCCTGTGCTGACGCTTCACTCTTTTCAAAATAAGCGGGTGAAATAGATACATGTGCTGTGGCTTATTCTCCCCAAAAAGCCTAGGGAACTCTTTCCAAGGTACAAATTCAAGAGAGGCTACACAAACTCCACAAAGCTGTTGGTTTGATTTTTTTTTTAAATCTTTTTTTATTGTTCGTTATATAGCTGCTTGACACCACTGTATTATTGTAGTGATATTGAATATGAAACAGGAATTAATTTTGAGGTGATACCAGGATTCTTACATTATGTACCATGTACTACATCCATATTTTCATTGCGCTTTCCCTGAAGTGTTGTGTTTTGTTTTTTTTAACTTGAGATGTCTGCACAAAAAGTAACTGAGATTATAAAGTTTTCCTATGTGTAATGTATACATTTTTTCTAGATCTTAACTATTCTCAAGCTATTGAGTGTATTAGAATGAGTGGGTGCTTGTGTGTTAATGGCTCTATGAAAGCCCAAATAGTAATCACTGTACCACTCTTCTGAATCCAAAGAAAATTAATAAATAATAAATTAAAATTCTAGTATCTTGTAAATCCAAAACTATAAAGAGGTTCTACACAGGTTTATAAAAATGAACCCATGGAAGAAGTTGATTGCCAAAAGTCTGACCAGTGGCTTTTCCAGAAACATTAGCATTCTTTCCCCTCTTCTACCACCTGCAAAAATCTATTTGTCTTAAATTATAAATTCTTTCCAGGGATTCACAGTAGCATACACATATTCAAACATTAAAACACAATTCAGATGTAGGTTGTTTTTTCTGGCCTGCTTTTGGATTTTTTTCTCAATATGGAAGAATATATCTTTATTAGTGTTAGTCTGCTTCAGAAAACTTGATTGCCTTTGCCTATTATCTATGCTATTGAAATGCAACAGAATTACAAGGAAACAAAATATAAATCACTTTTTTTTAATTTGCATTCCAACTTTATATACACTCCTTTCCTGCCCATAGTTCCCCATGAAGACAAGAGATGCTGAGCACTAACACATCTTGTTCCATATAGCAAAGCATTAAATATTTCTCTTGCTGTACTTTTGTTATTTAATTGTTGAAGATAATTGAGATAGTGGACAGTACTGATGCAATGTTTTTGTCTAAGTCTAGAAGATATACTACTTTTCCATATGTTTTAAGCTTTATCTTAGCATGTTCTTACTGAATATAAAAATGAGGCTCTGTAGATTTCCAGAATACTAGGTGTTTGAGTAGGATTTATTAATCTCTGTATTATTTTAAAGACACACATAAGCAATGGCTGCTTGCTAATAAAATGCATTTACTGACCCATGAGTGAATTGATCCCTATGACTATTTAAAGCTTAGGGCTCTAAAAGTTTTTCTCTTATCTTTATGTTAAACAATGGAAAGTTTTACCGTATGTTCAAATAACGTCTTCATCAGGTTCACAACAGGATACCATAGTTAATTTTCAGTTGAGTGCTTTACGGGATTTTCTTTTAGCTGGCTGGTTGGGTGAAAGTCTAGACACTGAGAGACGAGGCGTTAGAGGGGCCTCACAATATCGTTATTGTGAATGGTAAGTAGGAGCAGCTTCCTCTGATGTATGGACTCCATGCCCAAACCAGTAGTACAAAGGCATAGCTTTTGTTCAGGGGGATCGGGGCTAATCCGAATGCTGCACACTGTGAAAAACCTTTTATAGAAAGGGGGAGAAACTTGCCTTGAAGGTGAGAGGTCAGCAGTTTAACCTCTGACCATAAAATAAGAGACTAGTGAAGAATGGGATGAACAAGGGGGAAAAATACTTCAAGTACTCCATTCTTTGTTTATCAAAAATGGGTCAAGCAAATGAGTGTCAGGAATGGTTACATGGGTTCTAATAGGACATAAATGATTCTGAAGATGTGCACTAACTTAGTTGTATATTGATAGAGAATTTGGAGTTTGTATAGTGCCTTTTCCTCAGATGCTTTATAAAGAGATGCCAAATAAAAATCTAACCTTTCAGCAGCCCTTAAAATCACAACAATGTGTCCTACTTACTTTGCTCTCCCCCCCTCCTACCCAGATCAGATAATTTTCTTTATCTTTCATTGTATAAATTAACATCAGTTTAGCATTTGGCCTTTTAACTGTTTCCAGGTTGTTCTTTGAGATTCATAAAGAAGCATAACAGTTGTATGTACAACATGCAGTGAGATGGGTCTCTTTAGCTAACATGGATCTTTGGGTGGTCAGTGCTATTGTACAGCAGCAGGGGAGAGCTGTTTCCAGTCTCTGTGCAAAGGGAATATGGAGGCTTTCCTCTCTGATCTCATTTTGGTATTATCAGTGTTGGGAATTTAGTCACAATCCAATTAGAAATGATGGAAGCTATGTTCGCTAATAGTTAAGCCTTCCAAACTCTCTGGTCTGCCAGTTCGGGCTAATTGGCTACGCTATTCTTTAGTCAGATTGGCATAAGATACCAGTAGTGATTAATATATTGGTGCATTAAAGCTCCCTGCCTGGAATACAATCGTTTCTTGTGCTTCACTACATTCAAACCATAAGAAGCACGACTTTCCTCCTGTCCTGTCTTTCCCAGCATGCAAAAAAGCAAAGAAGACATAATGCCTTACTTATGCACTTCTCGAAGTTTTATACCTCACTGGCCATAGATGTGTTTTATATATGAAGTAAATTCCTCTTCCTGCTTCACACAAAGGGATTAAAGCGAGGCTTTGTTGTTGACCTTCTTCACATGTCACGTCTTCAAACATTTGCTTATGACCTGGACAGTTTTAGGCCCCTTATATTAAAAGAAGTGATCAATAACCACTAGCATTCCTCAGCCAGCCAGTGACGAGACTTCTCAGCACTCAATGACATATGTTTTGGTGCGTGCTTGATTTTACTTGTACTTGGACATAGTGCAACCCCAGACTTCATGCTTCCTCTGACCCTCAGCTAAACTTAATCCCTCGCTTCTCAATTTCATAGGCATCCATCTTTCTTCTGTTTAATTATAACGGGTAAATTTCTCAGAAAAGTATTACTAAATGTACTTCCATGATTTGGTGCATCTTCATATGTGGGAGAAGAGTCTTTATCCTCTTTGCATTCCTTAGAAATCATTTTGGGTTCATGGGTACCAAAATACAGTCGATAACTCTTCACTAAAAAGTGAAGAGCTTATCAGAAATGCAGAGTTATTCAAGGGATCACTTTTAAATGAAAGATTCAGAACTGTAGTCCTTGGCTGGACATACCTTTGCAGATGATTCCTGTAGCTATTAAGTAAAAGCAAAATGAATAACCTATTATACTCTGTTTGTCTTACTACTAATGGGTTAGTTTTGTAACTGCTGTTCAGTGGACTGCCTGCTATATGAATTGTTGTGACCTTTTAGGCTTTTCAAATTTGATGGAATAAAATGATGTTCTCAGCCAAAATGATGTTTTTCCCCTGGGGAAGCATCAGAAGTTTAAAAGGTTTGTGTTTTAGGGTAGGTGACCCTACAATATTTCTCATTTGAATTTGGGAAATAGGAGATACGGATTTCTCCTGTAATTATTTCTTCTGGAATTGTTAAAAGCAATCTAAGCTTCTTAGATTGCTTCACCTTATGCAAGATGACTGTTTATATCAACATGTTCTAGATTAGTATCTTATGGAATATGACCATATTCTGGGAAAAAATGAACTGAAACTATTGCTGATTTTTTTTATTGCTGTATGATAGGATATATTTCATATCTCTCTGCTGTCAAAGTTCTCCTTTTTTTTCTGACTAATTGCTACAACAGAAGAAAACTTTGTGATGAAGATTTCTGCATGAATCAAAAATAAAAATTTTTAAGTCATGCATATCCTAAGGTGGTATATTGGCTCTGGGAAATCTAAAAGCAAACTAGCATGGACTTGAGTTAGAACAGGATTTTATTTCTGGAATCTTAACATCCCCTTTTCCCTGAAGAAATGAGGTATATTTTATAGTTCTAAGCAGAATGTTATTCAGTGGAATTTACCTACTATGTAAAGAAATTGTCTGCAGACAGATGAGTCTCTTATGCTCTAGTTCTGCCCTGTACATGCTTTTCAACATATATGAATGAGACTCCCAGCTCACAGGCCTCCTGTTTTGACTAGAGCAGGCTAATCCTCTTGATGGGAATGAAGAATTTTAGCAATAGCAAGTCATCTGGGATAACTTGTTAACACAAAGATGTGTTGTTTACACATCCATAATTCTTCAAATCTATTTTTAGTCTTTTTTAATTTTTCAGAAATAAGTGGATTTCCCCTGCTATGGCAAATATGCTAATTTTCTTTATCGAAATGATTGAAGGTTCAAGATAAGAAATTAGTTATCTGAGGTTTGCTTGAAAGAGAATATATCTTTCTATTTGAAAAGTACAGTAGTGTTTTGGTACTCTGTATGTTTTCTTACTAATTATCAAAAAGAATTCTTTAAAAGGTGCTATAAGAAGATATCTTGTTTTTTCATAGTCATAACTTACAAATATACTGTATTCCACCAGTCATGAAATTGTTGGCATGGTTGATTATGGTTAAACTTCATTAAAAAAATTGAATTAATTCTCTTAAAGCAAGACAGCTTCTGTTATATTTAGCTGTATATTGACGTGTACTTTAAGAGGTGTACTCACATGGATAATGTTTTGTTTCTGCTGCAGCATAGTATATTTTAGCAGAAGAATTTGCTTGTCTGAAAACATTATAATATTTCTTTTTGAAAAGTCATTTTTGTGCTTTGTGAAGATTGATTGGTATCCGTGAATAATTCTAAATATTCTTAGCTTTTTCATTTTCCTGATAAATGACCAAGTGCACAGTGGTGCTGTTTTCTTGGGGCCCATATGGTCATGACTTTAATTTGTGTTTAGATGAGAAATTATTAACCTTTAGTTTAAAACACAAACAGCAACATGGATTTTTTTTTTCTTTTTTTGAGCATGAGTTGGTTTCATCTGTGGACTGTTGCTGGTCTAAGTTTCTTATACATTCATGGAGCTCAGCTGTTTCTTAGTGGTGAAATAAAATGACATAGATTGCTACATTTATATAACCATAGGTCTTATGCTTTCCTAGTGCTGCTGTGGTTGGCTTAGAATTGAGAAACAAAAGGAAAAATAAATAGGAAAGTTCCCGTTAGCTATCATATTGTACTGATCATTCAGATCACCCTTTTAGGAATTTCTTTAGTGTAAATTCAACAATTATCTGTTGCACTGACAACCGCACTGACTTACTGACAAAGATGGTGAACATATGGGAGGACAAAACATGAGTGTGAAATGACTTGAAGTGATTAGTGATGTGCAGCTTCTAGGTAACCTGAGATCTGTGTAATGGTCTATAGCAAGGAAGAAGTCAGGGGAATAAATACAAAATGGGTGGTATAATCATACAGCTATTCCTACACATGGAAAACATAATACCATCTAATCCTTTCATGCAACCACTGAACACAGAGAAATTGTGAAATGAGAGAAGGGCAGTGGTCGAGAGAAGACCTTTCCATGAAAAATCTCTTACAGACAATGTAATGTGGTATAATATGTAATATTATATGTAATATAATACGTTTTAGCTCCTTGTGCATTCTGCATGTTGACTGCTGTTACTGTTATGTGGGATTATAGTTGTATTCTGAAATATTTGCATCAGATTTATTTGGTAAAATGATACCAAATGAGACGCAACCTTAACTTATGCAGCTGCTAATTTATTAATGAGTCATTCCTTGTTCTTTCACATCAATTATGTTGTTTTTTTCTTGCTAATATTTTTGATTGCTAGGTATCTGGTGCATGTACAAGCACTACTTATGTTTCCCCCTTCTTCCTCTCCTTTCTTTCTGTTGAAACTCTCTTTGGAAAGGAAGATTAAGATCTTTGTTATTTAAGAGGCAGAAATACTCAATTCAAACAAACGATGGCCCGTCTTTCTGTAATATCGTCTCCCATCCTGCAGTCCTTAGCTACCCATCCCCAAACACCTTGTTGTTCTTTCTAGTGCGGGTCCCTTTCTTCCTCTTTTTATCTCGGCCTGTACAGGTAACCACTCTTTGGGCCACTTGCTTACCTTCCCAACCAGATGGCCGAGCAGGCAGGATCTGTGGCCGGCAGCCCAGCTGGCATCCGCAGGCCTTGTGGCCGGCCGGCCAGGCAGCCAGGCCTGCGGTTGGTCTCCCACCCAGATGTGTAGCTGCCTACTTTGCAGGCAGGATACCTTTGCTGAAGTAATTTCTCCTGAGATGTACATTCTTGTACTTCAGGACAGCTAGTTTAAATACAAACAAACTCCTGAAATCAGAGAAGAATGATACTGCCTTCTGAAAAAGCTCAGTTTACAAAGGATGTGTTGAGTTCTGACTTCACATGGGAAATGTGAGTGCAGTGTATTATTTTGAACTTCAGCTTTTTCTGTTCAAGATGAAATACTTGTCTGCTGAAGTACATTGATATTAGAAGAACGATAGATTTGTATGTTCATGGATATTTGGAAGATTTGAGGAAAGTGACTTTTAAGGAAAGGGACTTTGTCTGTCGTTTTAAAGACTATTATATAACTACACTATTAAATTTATTTTCAGTATTTTGTGCATGACTGATTTGAGATTCCAGTGAATGAAGCAGACAGTAGGCTTTGAGGTGTTCATAAGATACAATGTGTTTTGCGCTCTGAACCATGACAGTTATCATGTAACAGTTTAAATTGAAATACTGCATCTACACCACCCTTCTTGTTGTTTTGACTAAATAGTACTTTAAAAATTAGTAAGCAAACATAGCTCTTCTGTTTTATCACTCGTGTACATGATTTCAAGGACTATCTTGTAGTTTCCTAATTGCTGAATATGCTGGAACCTAGATCTCCTGCCTCCCAAGTACCAAGACTCTATACTGCTCCAGTTGTTGTCCCTTTGCATATATTGGGGTTCGGTTTACCTTCCCTGTTTTGTTGACCCAGCGCTCTCTGGCATATACCTGGGAGTATTGATCTGGGTAACTGTAAACAGTTGGGACAAAACCCTTTGACGTGCTTTTTCTGACTTGCTTTTGCTCACCTATGTAAACTCATGACCTGTGCTTTAAAGTAACTAACCCTGAGCTTGCATGGAAATGTCCTTCTTTGTCTGTAAATGTTCTTCTGAATCAAAACTAATTTGTATGTTGGGATATTTGGAAATCCTAGGCCAATCGTCTGTCTGCATTCATGATGGATCCAGTGTGTTGTGGGCATCAAGTTTGTTGTGCACCTTAGGTAGCGTATGTGCCTGTGTTTGTAGTCCCTTTACAAAAAAGACGTATCCTTCCTTTTGTTTTATAAAAGTAAAAAATGAGATTTATGTTTATGTTTTATATTACTTACTAAGGTCATGCAGCAGGTAACTGGTAGGATTGAATATAAGAAACACATGTCTTTTAATTCCCAGTCTGTTACATTGGTCCCTGGCACCCCATGCTGTCTGTCCTGTCAGCCTGGGTCCATATTCTAGCTTTGTTAAACCAAAGAAGGACAAATGCTTTTAATGAAGCTGAAAAGAAACTACCAAATGGGTAGGTCTTTTTCTTTTTTCTTGCTGCCCTCTGTAACTGCTTTGTGACTCTTCAGAGCTTTGAAGCAGTTAGAGAAATGCACAGAGAGGTGCAGCTGTTTCAGGGAGTCTGTTTTACTAGGAGATCAATATAGTTGCCAGTAGGAAAATACTGAAGAAGTAAATAGCATTAACCTTTCGCCATGTGCGTTGTTCCCCTGTGAAAGTGAGGGAAGAGTCCCCAGTGTGGGAGCGTCGCTGGGGGGCAGCGAGTCCACGCTCTGGTCCCGAGAGGCACCCTTGGTGCAGATGCACAGTGCTCTCTGTTCCCTGGGACGCTGAGTGCCGAAGCCACGGTACCTTTCTGTGTGAGCCCGAGTCCCCTTCTCGTAGAATGCATCCTAAAATGTATTGTGTGCGGTCACTGACTTGGAAACTTCTGTGAAGATCCTTTCTTAATGTTTTCTTTGTTTGCTGTAGAAACAACAAGGTTTGGTAATTCTTTGTAAGTGGTTTGGTAAGTGATTAGAATATCTTTAGTAGGTACGCAGACTAATATTGTAGGGAACTTGCAACATAAATGCTGGTGTAAAGGCTGTTTTCTATATCTTTTCTTCTGAACATGGCTACTGGATACTAAAACAGGAGTGATTCATGATAGAGTGAGAATCTCAGCTGATTATAAGGTTTATTAGCTGTTGGAGTAACACTGATCTTTCTGTAAGCAACCTCTTAACCTGTTTTTCATGTTTTGTTCTTATCAAGACTTCAGTGTTGACTTTTAAAGATTGGTATGTGAAAAACGTCAAAACATTGATTTTCAGCTGCATGCTGCCTGTCATAGACAAATCAGGGCTGAATGCATGTGGTCCAGCCTTTAAAATTTTTTGTTGTTGATTCTTGCTCACGTGGAGGGCCCTTGGGACAGATGGCCCCTCACTGTTGATGGTTCGATTACAGTGATCACCCACAGCTTCTGAGGAGTGCGAAGAAAAGAAATTGCTTTCTTTGTCAAGGTGTTTTCAATTCAATTCTCACCCATTAGCCCTGTTTGGTTAAGTTTTGAATTACTCCATCAGGTGACTGATAAGCTTATTTTTTCCCTCCATGCTATTAAAATAGGTTTGGTGTTAGATGAAAAGCAAAGGCAAAAAAAAAAAAATTGTACTTACTGATCAGTGCTCCTTCATCTTTATTCAGGTTCAGTGTATCATGAACAACCAAGAAAAAAATGAATACTTGATCAGAACTAGCCAGAAAAGATGTATTTTGAGAAGATATTTTAATGATTTTAAATCTGTGAGCTGTTCAGACATATAGCAAGCTATATATGTATAGGCTGTGGCTAAACAACACGGCTGTTATGGTTTTAGACCTTTGTATAACGGAGAATGTTTACAATTGTTTTAATTTATTGAAGACTACTGTATATGTAAAATTATGAAATGTAGTCCGATACAGTTAGCGCTTTCATAGTTGGAAGTGTTTCAGAGTGTGGTGCTGTAGACATTCTGAGGACTAAGAAAAGGCTGGTCAGGTTTGAGCTGTTAGTGCTGCACTACTCCCATCCTTTCCTATCACAATCAGAAAGCAAAAAATGAAAGATTCAGATTTCCTATAGACCATGTAAACTTTAATGGGAGGATGAAAACGAAGTAAAAGTGGAGAGTTTAAAATTTTATGTTCTTGTAAGAATTACATTTGTTCTTTCGCACATGAACTGAGTGTCACTGAACAGTGCTCCAGCCTTGTTTCACAGCGTAATCATAAGATGAGGTGAATATATGCTGAAAGTAGTATCTCTACTAATTAAAATGTAATGTAAATACCCTAGAATAAAAAAAGTGAATGGAGAATCTATTTTTTCATGGTTCTACAGACCATAAAAACCTTTCTTCCCACTTGGGCTCTATCCCTGGTTGCAGCAGCAGTGGGCTTGGCTCTGGGAGCTTGCTAAATCCCAGGGAAGGTAGGTCTGAACTGGTCAGGGGGAGGAAGCCAACTGAAAGCTGTTCAAGAAGTGTTTTTGTTGGTGTATGTTTTCCTGAAGGTGTTCTGCCTTGGTACAGATCTAGATTAGCATTCATCATGGCAGATTAAAAGCTGGCACGATTCCTGTATGTATTTTGTGTTTGGAAGACACTGGATTCGGTATCAGGATAAAAGATTAATGTTGGATCATGAATGTTACTGAAGGGAGAGGCTGATAGTGCTTTCACTTCTGCTTGAACTCCCCAAATATCGAAGATGGCCCTTTTCAAGACTGCTCTGCCTTCTGATGCAAATCAAAGTGCTTGGATGCGAGGTCAGTATCTAAGGCAAGTTTTCATGCCTTTAAGTTTATTGCTGCCCTTGATTCCTGCACCTGCACAGAGCTACTGTGCTGAATTTTGCCTGCCTTCTTCTTTGTGCTCGCTGAAGCTGGGCCCTGTGGGAGGAGGAAGCAGAGCCCAGCCCCTGGTGCTCCAAGAATCACCGTGTGGCAAACTCCAGTTTCAATTTCTCTAGTCAAGAGGGAGTTTCCCAGCAACATTGATTTTAACTTGAAGGTGCAAGAGAACTGGACTAATTTAAGCTTTAAAAAAATGTACAGAAGCATTGAGCCTTTGGTTGATTTTTTTCCCGTTTTATTTTAATTTTGTTTTAATTTTTTTAGACATATAAGCTGTAATGTAAGATTGCTTTTTGTATCCTTTCTGACAAGTGTCTGGTAAAAATGGCTTTGAATATTCTTCCATATCTCCCGTGCCCTCCCTTCCCTGGGCCGTTTGCTTTGCAAGTTCACACATACCCCCAGTTTCGTGTCCAAGCTGATATAAAAATTTTTATTTCTTAAAGGAAACTAGGAAATAGTAACACAGGCATCCATAAGATACTGGAGATAGTCCCTCATATGTGCCAAAGTTTTTTTGCATCTTTCTGTATGTGGTCTGTATAGGTTCCACAAAACAAATACAGTGTTTTAACTAGTGAGATGAAATGTTTCTCCCTCAGGATCTCTCTCTGGTCAGACATCCTTGACATGGGAGAGCTGAACAGCAGGCCACCTCCAGTAGGTTTGGAAGTGCCAGAGGTTTACTTCTTTCTTCTTCATTAGTGTGTATAGCTTGGTAATAATATTCTTGGGCTCTTCTAGATCTTTCTCAAAATCAATCTGGCAGCACCAATGTAAGAAAATATCACGTAGCCCACAATATTTTTAAGAACTCTGAATATTGTACCTTCATTTAAAACAAAGCCAACCAAACAAAAAACCAGCATAAGGTGCCTTATTTCCATGGTGGTGTAGTGAGATAGCTTGTCATATTTACAGAACTAGATGTAAAATTTGTATTTGGTTTTAATTGTGAATGAAGTTAGTGTTGTTCTTTTCAGCCTTTGTTCATCTCATTAGATTTCTGCACAACTTGTTTCATTGAGAAGTCTTTGCACAAGACACTAAGGGATAGAAAAAGAGAAGTATTTTGTTATGCAAACCTTCCTCAAACCTTTTAAATGAGATAAGGCATATATAATGCTCACTTCTTGTTCTTTTGCTACTTCTTTAGTCAGTTCTTATATCCTCATTTTCATGAGCTATAATTCACTCACAGTTACAAGTGAAAATTAGAAAAATGAAGAATAACATTGCAGCTCCAAAGGGCATGCAGTTGTTGCCGCATTTTACAAGCTCATTCTGAAGACTTAGCAGGTAAAAGAAACTCCTGCTTATTTTGCAAAAAGACCAAACAAGGGCTGAACGTATTCATTTTATCTGTGCACTTTCTGTGCAATGAACTCTCACCCTGATTAAGGTTTTATCCTGAAGCATGGCTAATAGCATTGCAGCCAAAAAGACTCTTTCTTTGTACCCTAGTTAGCTGAAATGACTTACTGCTCTATTTCTTCGGTGGTAACAAATTCTTGGGCAAAGGGATTGACCTGCAGCTCTGAAAGAAACAGCAAGCTTTGGCTAGAAGTTCTGACCATCTACTTGCTCATAAGAGGGACAAAGTATTTATTTCCTGGTTGGGAGTTTGCCTTACACAGGGGGTGATACCCAGGGGGTACTGTGAGAGCTCTGAGAAACAGCCAGCTCACAGACCTGTAGGGCTCTCAGACAGCGCACTGGATCTCTGCAGGGCAGGAGGTTGAACCATGTAAGTTATTAGATGGAGTAGTTTAATATTTGCTCTTTGTTTTCACATCCTTGATTTACTGAGTACTTGGAGAGGAATCATTATGATGTAAGTTAAAATTAGAAATACTTCAAAATAAATTATCGTAAATTTTGCGACCATTGAATCTCCTGAGTGCCTTTACTGTAAGATGTACACACAAGTCAGATTCACACATTTAAATACAGATTGTGGTACACTAATACTTTGATGGGGTAGTAATGACTTGCATTTAAAAGCTGTAGAGTTGCTGTGACATTATAACGGTGTGAGTAGTGACTGAATTTCACCTGCTGACTTAGCATGTGAGTTGTGTTTGCATAGACTAGAGGAGAATTTGACGTATATATTTTGTTTAAAGATCAAGCGACTTTTACATTTGTAGATTGTTTCTGTGTTTTACCATCTATTAAAACAAAATTCTGAATTGCAACAAATGTGATATGACCACTGGCATCCTGAAACTGTTTTCTAAATTACATGTCAGTGAAAAGATACAATTAAATCCTTAAATCCTTGAGCCATTAAATCCTTGAGTAACTTGAGTTACTTGTGTTTTGGGGTACTTCACAAGCAAGTCCTTCAGAAATTATTTTAAGTTGACAAACAGTTTTCAGCTTACTTAAAAGCTTACCTAACTTGTGTTCAGCTACAGTTAAAAGCTGTTTCCTTGGGAAAAGCTTCCTACCAGGAAAAAGGCATTTCCATCTTACCTGTGAAAAGTCAGTCTTCGTAATTATGTTTCTGAATTTGAGAGAAAAGTTACTGATATAAAACTCACATTTCTATATTGCAAATGTACAACCTGCAGTCTTGCAACAACTACTGTAACTATAACTGAGACAGACTCCTAAAATGTTCTTTTTCTGTTTTCACTTTGTGTATAGGACGACAGTGTTGTCTGTTCATTGACACAGTTGTCATTTAGTTCCTCCTTTAGTTTTCATAAGAAAAGTTAAAAGGAAAAATGTTGAAAGTCACACTTTCAAAAATTCTCTTTGGGTGCCAGTGAGGGTTTACTGCTTTAATAATTAAACAATAATAAATTAATAATTTGAATAATTAATAAGCAGAGTTTGCTGCTTAAATAATTTTTCAAAATGGGATATAAGCCTTTTGATGATTTGAAGGCAAGGCGGGGGCCATTGGTGTTCATGTGTAGAAAGAGAGGGATGGGATGGGGAAGGGGAAGGAGACATAACAGGCTCTTGCATTGTAGCCAGATTGTAGGAAATTTTTAAAGCTTAGTCAAAGTTCAGCACCTTGCTAAAATGTGCTATTGAGATTACTACGTAAGCACTTAAAAACACAGACGGATCTCAGTATGTTAATATATAGCCATAAAAGCAGGTAAGTGTAATTCCTGAAAGTCTCTCTCTTTTGTAACTGACCTAATTGTGAAGTGACAGTATCTAAATTTTAAAATTGCCATCAGTCAAGGAACTAACTATTACCATTCTTTGGGATAGAACTAGTCTGCTTTCAAGGAGAACATACATATTTTGGTTTAGTATTTTATTGTCTTGTATTTGTTTGCTATTTGCTGAAGGAGCAACTGTTTGAAACTAGTAGTAATTTAGGAATGCAGATTAGTGGATAAAGTGTTAGTAAAGAAGTTAAAGGTGAAAGATAAATGTGTAGGATTACTTGTAGTATACTGACTTTTTTCAGATTTGATTACTGGTAACAGTCTTGTAAGATACCACTTTTCAGAACAGCTCTACTCCACCTTCTTTATCTTGATTCTTAAAATTTGGTATAACTTTGTAAATATATTTTCTTACTCTTTAATGAAAAGAATTTTCTTTAAGAGAGTGGTTGCCTTCTGTAATAAGTTTTCTGTGAAATTGAGTAAGAACAGACTTAACATTCCTGTAGAAGTTTTTTTTCAATATTCCTTTGAGCAAAAAATACACTGACTACATGATTTGCATAAAAGTGTACTTTCATGTATTTTCTACAGTGGCACCCTCATCTGCATATTTTCTTTAATCTGACATTTTTTAAGTGCCAGAGAAGTTAGCAAGTGTTCCTTAGTTTCACTTTTTTATGAAGTTTCTTCAATCTATTTTATCCTTGTTCTTTCCTTTGATTACTGATGCTTGGAAAATACTGTAACTTCCTTCCCCCCTTTTCCACTGCATCCCGCTCTTTTTCCAGCTACTAGAATCTGCTCCACTTCGGTGCCCGGAAGCTCGGAGCTGAAGGGCCCCTCGGAAGCTCAGATCTGCCTGACAGCAATCTTCCTTGCACCCCTCTGGCACTTCATGTAGGAAATTGTTAACAAGAGGATTTTAATCTGGTATACAGCAGTCTTTTCTGCAGGAAGTAATTTTTTTTTGTGAATGCTGTTTTTTTTATCAGATGATTTCATCTGTGAAAATGCATATTATATGTTACAGTTGATCTCTTATTTTGTTTCCAAAAACTGTCGCAATCATAAAATGCTATATTGATTCAAAAGCACCATTTTAAGTATTGCTGCAGTTTATTGTTTAAGGTATATAGCAGATTTTTATCTTTGAGCAATAGCAGTATTAAAAAACTTGGTTTAGAGAACTTATTACTGAGAACTACTTACTCTAACAAAATCAGTTGTGCTTATTACTTAAATATCTGTGTTTATAAATCCACTGCCTGAGATCATGCTACATCATTTCAGCTTTATTCATTGCATTCTTGTGTTCACAGAACAACTGTCTGGAACTTTTTTCATGCAAAAAAAAGAGCAACTGTCTGCCATAAGCTTTCCTCTCCTGCCTTCCTTTTCCTCACTGCTTTCTTTCACCATGCCCGTACTTCCTGGCTGCAGTCTCTTCTTTTCCCCCTGCACCAATGGCTTTTTCCAGTGAATATCTTTACAGCAGTAGAGAAAATATAGCTGGAGGGATACTGAGCAGTCATCTAGTCCGTTCTCTGTCCCAAGACATGACCAACTCTACTTGGCAGGGTTTTTTTTGTCTATCCTGCTCTGATTAAAACAAACAAACAAACAAAAAAAACCCCCAAAAAACCCCAACCCACACCACCACCACCAAAAAAATGCAGGGATTAAAGACTCCACCTCTGCAGGCAGAATAGTGAACTACTTAATCTGTTTCATTTTACCTTAATTGTGTTTTACTGTCTGAAATTATTCTCTGTTACTATCAAGAGAATTACCTGAGATGATGTTTCTCAGCATGTGTTTGTAATTTCTGTTCCGTTACCAACTTGAATGTGTGCTAATTAGGCTATCTTGTTGTATTTTTAGATTATGCTTATACGGTATGACGGTATGGAAGAATATTTTTAGCTTTTATCTAATTCCTCCTGAAATTTTGGAACAGTTACAACTCAGTAAACTTTCCCTCTTTATCTTTTATACTTCTGAATGCACTAAATTTCTAATTTACTCCAGCATGAGAAATGTGATTTTTATATTTTCTTGTTTGGTACAGAAGTTACAACTTTTTTAGAAGTGGTTTTCCTAAAAATATGGATGATGTGCTCTATAGGAATAGATTTTTGAAGAAGAATTACTTAAACTGAGGAGATGCATTTTTTTTTTTTCCCCCCCTCTTTTAATATGTGTCATACTAGCTTGTATTTTTCCTGTGGAAAAGTTCAGGATTATAACTTTTTGAAAACTTTTTTTTTTTTGAAGTGTTGCATGTGACTCATTTTTCTAAGTTTGTATCAGGTGTACTGTACTTTTAATTTTTGGCCCCTCAAGAAACCTTTCTGTGCTTGTCTCTATTCAGACTTGTACCAAGAATTTGCAGGACTGAGAGTTGCATCTGCTTCTAAACTTTGTACTCAGGAGCTTACTCAGTTCTTTTCTAAATCTTGTAATAAAAAGTATTATTTAAAAATGTTTATAGATAGACTTACAAGATCATGAATGATGCAAAAATAATCAGACTGTGATAAGCCAAATTCCCCAGTCCCATATGTTGTACCTAGTGACGTGTGCATGAAGCTGCAGCCTCCCGTTGGTGAAAAAATTCACACAGAAGACTGCTTCATTTCACAGAATCACAGAATCACAGAATCACTGAGGTTGGAAGGGACCTCTGGAGATCATCTAGTCCAACCCCCCTGCTCAAGCAGGGTCACCTAGAGCACATTGCACAGGATTGCATCCAGGCGCATTTTGAATATCTCCAGAGAAGGAGACTCCACCACCTCTCGGGGCAACCTGTTCCAGTGCTCTGTCACCCTCACAGTGAAAAAGTTTTTCCTCATGTTAAGATGGAAGTGTCTGTGTTTCAGTTTGTGCCCATTGCCTCGCGTCCTGTCGCTGGGCACCACTGAAAAGAGTCTGGCCCCATCCTCTCGACACCCTCCCTTCAGATACTTGTACACATTGATAAGATCTCCTCTCAGCCTTCTCTTCTCCAAGCTAAACAGGCCAAGCTCTCTCAGCCTTTCCTCATAAGAGAGATGCTCCAGTCCCCTAATCATCTTTGTGGCCCTTCGCTGGACTTGCTCCAGTAGTGCCACATCCCTCTTGTACTGGGGAGCCCAGAACTGGACGCAGTACTCCAGATGTGGCCTCACCAGGGCTGAGTAGAGGGGGAGAATCACCTCCCTCGACCTGCTGGCAACACTCTTTCTGATGCAGCCCAGGATACCATTGGCCTTCTTGGCCACAAGGGCACATTGCTGCCTCATACTTAACTTGGTGTCCACCAGCGCTCCCAGGTCCTTCTCAGCAGAGCTGCTTTCCAGCAGGTCAACCCCCAACCTGTACTGCTGCATGGGGTTATTCCTCCCCAGGTGCAGGACCCTGCACTTCCCTTTGTTGAATTTCATGAGGTTCCTCTCTGCCCACCTCTCCAGCCTGTCCAAGTCTCTTTGAATGGCAGCACAGCCCTCTGGCGTATCGGCCACTCCTCCCAGTTTTGTATCGTCAGCAAACTTGCTGAGGGTGCACTCTGTGCCTTCATCCAGGTCATTGATGAAGAAGTTGAACAAGACTGGACCCAGGACTGACCCCTGGGGGACACCGCTAGCTACAGGCCTCCAACTAGACTCTGTGCCACTGATCACAACTCTCTGAGCTCTGCCATTCAGCCAGTTCTCAATCCACCTCACTGTCCACTCATCTAACCCACACTTCCTGAGCTTGTCTATGAGGATGCTATGGGAGACAGTGTCAAAAGCCTTTCTGAAGTACAGAATCTTTCATACAGGATCCTTCAAACTTTGCTGCAGGAATCCATTTTTGGATCTGGCAGCATGGTAAAACTAAGGACCTTTCAGGATCTGTGTTGCCTTGTCTTTAATGCGTTGATCCCGTTGCCTAAGCGCCTTGATTTTGTGAAGGGAATGTGTTGGTACAGCATATCTGTCAGTCTCTGCTTTTGCTTTTGTTTTGTTTGTTTTGGGACCTTGAGGCCACTTCTTTTCTGAACATCCAGAATTCTCTTAGTTAACTTTATCTAAAATATGTTTGTTTTCAAGGTTTAGGATTAGGTAATGGAACTATTTCTTTAGTAATGGTTTAGTTAACTCAACTCTTTCCTCCCTCTATTACTGCCTGAGAATATTCTGTTTTGTCTGCCAGGGCTCAGAAAAAGCTTTTCTGTTCTTCAGAACTGTTAAATAGGAGCAGACCAGTGATTCAGCTAGTACTGCATTTCCTGCTGTAATATTACAAGTTGTTAGAGATTACAGGAATGTTGGAGAGTGTATTTAAAGTTCAAAATGACTTTAAGAAATTAGGGAACTGTTTAAGATATAATGCTGTTCATTTGGGACAAGTGTGACGTACTGCGCTGTAGCAGAGATAATCAGGAGTATGAGAAGCAGAACAACTGACTAAGTAGCAGTTCTCAGTAAGGAAATGTAACAAATTATGCCTGAACACAAATGAGGAATATCATCCTGCTTTGTTTTTTTCTTGAATGTTGACATAGTGCTGCAGTTCATAAACCGCATAGCCAAAAATGGCTGTGAAGTAATCCTCTCGTTCTGTTCAGCATTGATAAGTCTTGACTGAAATACTTGTTTCAGTTTTGGTTAACACATTTCTGGAAAGATGTAGGGCATTTGGAGACAGTTCAGAGAAGGGCAGTAATGATAGCTTAAAAAAGGGGGGAAAAAAAAGATGTACAAAGTCTGAAGGAATTTGAGCATGCTTAGTGAAGGAAAAGACTATGGGGGAGAGAGAATTCTTAAGTATGTAAAAGACCTCTGGGAGGAGAAAAGGCATAAAGTGTTCTTCATGGAAAATAAGGGGCTTAAATTGCATTTGGGAAGTTTCAGGTTAGATTTTTAAGGAGAATTTTTGAATGGTAAGAATGAAATGCTAGAACAGGCGGCCTTGAAAAGATGGGAGGATTAGAATAGGTAATCATGCGAGGACAAAATCTCTAGGGTTTAATAGAGGTTGCCGTTCATACCTGTGATGGTCCTGAACAGTGAGGTTCACTATGTACTAGGCAGTCAAAAAGGTGATTGTTACTATTTCATTATCGGACTTGTTCAGAGACGGAAATTCTCATAATGAGTTGTTCTCCCCATCTCCTAGGTCTTTATCTCTTCAGTTGTAGTGCTGTAGCCTTTCGTCTGCTCTGACACCATGCAGCTGTTTTGATCTGTTTTCCACTGACCAGTGGTACCCCATGTGTGGGATCACCGAATAGAGTGGAAATTGTGATCTTGCATCTAAGGATGTGCTGTCCAGTTGGATCACATGCTCAAAGGAGCTCTGCTAGAAAACCTTTGTTGCAACTGCAGGTTAGCATCAGGAATCTTCTCCAGTGATACGATATTGTGCAGTAGCTGTTGTTCTTTCCTCATAGGTGGGAGCAGTGTCCTCCAGTAAGAAACAGATTTTGGAAGCTGACATTGGCGTTCAGGCAGTCCTGTGGAATTCATTGTCCTGTTTCTTAATTGTGAACAGCTTCACACTTTCTTCCACCTCTGTGAGGCAGCTAGGTTTGACCTTATGGTAACAAATGTAAATCGCACACTGGGGTAGATGGTGGAACACACCCTTTTGAAGGAGGAGACTGGGGTCATTGTGGTCTTTTGTCTTTGTTGGCCTGTGGGGGGGGATAGAATAGGGAGGGGAGTTTCTCCATTAAAATAGTGTATAGAGTTGTTTGACTGGTAAAGGAAAATCCTGCATGAAATTTTTGCTGGCCGCAGCAAATATGTACTACTTTGCAGAGCTGCTTATGTTGACTAGATACGTAATTTTGATCAAATTAGACTGGACTTGGCTCATCTTTCACATACAGAAGGGTGTGATAGTCTGGCAAAATGGGGAAAGTGGACACTCGCATTAGAATCTTTTTGGAGCTCTTAAAGTCTTGTGGCAACTGCTGCTTTTCATACCAGTACTAGACTATGGACCGCATCCTCTTGAACGATGTGTGTATGGAGATAGAGAACCAAATATATATATATATATATATATAAATTGTTTGCTATGTTTCAACTATTTCAAAGAGGTATAATAGAGCTTTCTCTCTGGAGGCTTCTGAGGCTCAACCTGCCATTTTTTAGGAGGGGTGGGGGGAAGGCTTTACTGGGAATGGTTGAGCCCTGCTGCCGGAGAGGAGTCCGAGAGACACTCAGCTGCTCCTGTCCCTCATCTTCCTGCTCCCTTCAAGGACAGTTACTCCTCCTGTCTGAGCTGTGTATGTCCCCTTCCCACACATCTCTTCCCAAAGCCCTTCTCGCTTTGTACTTCCAAGTGGTACACACACCGTACTATCCTTGCACAACCAAAAGTAATGCTTATCCCTTCTATTCCCCTTTCACTAGGTCCAAACACAACCTTCTATTGCTGCTTGAGTATCCTTCTCGTCTCTGCCCACACTTACTGCCAAGATCAGTGTAGTCCCCTCTAAGCCCTTACTGCCAGGTCTCCTCCCCTTGGGCACCATGGCCGGCACAGCTGGACTTCCTGGCTGGCCCTCCTCTGGAGAGGCAAAGCTCTGACTCTTTATCAAGAATTTGAAACACCTGAGCACAAGCTACACTTACCAGAATCCACTTTGAGGGTGGCAGGGAAAGACTTGTCTAGTCACAATATAGGTTGGTAGGGAGCCACACAATATAATTCACTAAAATAATTCACTGCATGTAGTGAATTCACAATATGTAAAATATATATTAGATATCATGACATACTTGTTTTCAGTTAAGTATATTCTGTTAAGCTGCTCCTAAAATGCAAAGTAATTAACTTTTTATTTCTAAATCTAAGAACAAAATTTACTCACTGAAACTATTTATATTTTAGGTGTCTGCAGAGCAAATTTGTTCAGATGCATGCATACTTTAAATGATTGAAGCCTCAGGGAATGATTTTTTTAAAGTGATTGCACTGTAACCTACTGTGTTACTGTCTTCCTCTTGTACCAGGCAGACTTCTTGTTTTCCTGTAGCTTGCTATGTGATTATGATGAAACTTCAAGAATGAAATACTGCCTCTTCATATAGCAATAAAGAAAAACAATTATTTTTTAAATTTGCTTATAAAGAAGAGTCTCTCTTTAAATAGGAGTATTTGAGGCTTTAGAAATTGTAGTTTTTATGGTATAAAGGTGCTTTCAAAGTAGATACAATATCTAGGGTATTTTTTCCTGTTTTTATAACTTTGGATTATCTGTTCTAAATTGATTACCTTCCTCACATTTTTAAACTAAACATGGAGTTAAAGGACACAACATGTGAAATAAGGTTTCAAATAAAATGTTTTTTTCAGTAGCCAAAGCACCATGCCAGCATTTTTTCCTATTCACTTTTCAGACTTGGATAATGACAATATGCAATGTTACTTTAGTTGCATCATTAAACTAAAAATGCCATTATAGCAAAATTTTAATTAAAACTCATGACCTTTACTTAAATGCTCCCTTTTAAAATGCTCCCTTTTAAAAATTAGAATTTCTATCATGTAGCTTATTGCAACCACGTAGCAGTTACAATGATCTTCCTCATTCTTGAAGGATGAGGAGCAGCATTCTTCTCTCAGTAAATATATACATACATACATACATACATATATTTTTATATGTATGTGTGTGTATATATATATATAAACGTTTCATTAGTTGCTTACAGCTCAAAAAGATACATGAAACTAGTAAATAATATATAGTTTTATGCTAATATATACTGTGCAACCCATTCATCCATTGTGAGATATGCTTGTGAGATTCATACCTGTGAGATACGCTTTCAAATGCTGTATGATATATAACAAAGGAGTTTTAAAGTATTTTAGCACATGCTAAGTGTGTATGTTTGTAAGAAATGTTTATCCTGGCTGCAGTAGGCATAGGAAGAAGTAGTGCATGTATGTGTAGATGCATATATATGTTTACATGTGCAACATGCAGGCATATGTGCTTATTTTAGGTGTGCACTTAACATTTTCCTCTTGCCCAGTACATTTAGAATTGATACTTAGCATGTGTCCTAAGTCTGTTAGAAATGGAAAACAAGGAGAAAATCAGTAGTTCATCAGCTGGCTGTAGCAACAGCTATTTCTGAACAATTCTCATCCTCTCACCCATAAAATCGGCATAAAATTGACCTAACATTGCCAGATCAGATGGGGTATCTGGAAAGTAATCCTCAGGGAAAAGAAAATTCAGTCTTTGTAAATCTGAAGATAAAGTGCATAAAGTTGCAGAATCGGATTATACATTCTCTTTTTTTTTTTTTTTTCTAAATCAGTACCCTTTGTTTCTTCTTCTGCAGTGCTTGTGAGAAGTTGCCACAAAGATGTGTCAGATGCTGTCTGAGTCTAGCTCCAAAAGCAGAAACAAACAAAATCTTTTGTAAAAAGCCCAAACCTGGACTCAGATAATTCTCATAAAATCCTAAGGCTTTTTATAGGTATTGGGATTTGGTTTCAGAGAGCGAAGGAATAGAATATAGTAATTACTTTTTGAGGCATAAGTCATATCTGATTTCCTTACTTAATAAATCTATTGCAAGTACCTACTAAAATAACCAGTTAAAAGCCAGTAATAACAAATGCAAGACTCAGCTCAAAGCTTTTGGGGAAGTTTTAGAGGTGTATAATTCTTGCTTTACTTGTAACACTGATTTTTTTTAAAAATTGAGTTAGGAATATTTTCTTGATAGTTGGCTGTTTTTTAAGGAAGGAATATTCAGAGAATTACTCTTGCTGTTTTAGATTACCTGAATTTAGTTATCCTCTCATGATTTATTACGCCTTTTCATCTTAAGTTCAAAGAAAAACACAGAGAAAGAAAATAAATGGTATTATACCTGTAGTTCGGTGAACTGGCATTTACTTTAAAGTTGTTGGCTTTTATTTTTTCAAGTGAGAGAATTGAAAGTAATATCAGAGAGCCCTAATATGAAGTGAAGATAGTGAAATGAGAGGGATGCTGTATTACAGTCACAAGATTTATATTTGTTAGCATATTAGCGCACTAAAAGAACTTACTGGAGCTTATCTTGTTGCCAATAGGTAAAGGGTGCTGTTGTGCAAAGCAGTTTAACTCCACTGATGTCATTAAGATGGGAAGATATTCTGCATTTTGTGACCAAAGAAAAATAAGTTAGAGTCAAGCGTTACTTAATTCTAAGATTATGCTGTGTTTCTGATTGTGACCTTTTAAAATTAAACTTAGAGGTTTTGCTGTTATGATGTATTTCCTCTTTTTAAAGATTAATGGTTATACTTCCATGAAGAACAATGAAAGAAATAAATTACAGAATTTATTTTAAATTTAGAAGTTTATATAATAACTATTTTACAAACTGAAAGTGTTGAAAAATAAACCTTTAGTTTTGTTACTGTGTTGCTAAAGTATTCAATATACTAAACATTGATTGTGTCACTCATTTAACATCTCCCAAAATAATGTGACCCATTTCATTCTTAAGCAAATGAGAGCTTTCAAAGTGAACATGTTCCTGGCGGTGCTTTGTGCGTCTTGCTTGCCTCCTGCAAGTTGATCAGTGCCCCTATTTACAGAAACTGGCACTCTCAATTTTTCAGTAGAAGCAACCTCTAGATGGTAGAGCTAGAATTCAGAAATTCTGAACAAGAAATGGGTGATAGTAATTGGTGTAACTAATAACCAGCTTGTGTTTCTAAGCATTTGCAAATGCTTAAGCCATTGCTGCCCAGTGAAGTAGTCCTGCTTTCTTCCCTCCACAACTTCCCATCCCCGCTGTTTCTTCTGCATTCTGGCACAAAAGCCAAAGTCTGTGGCTAGCTGACACTAATCTGAAAAAATCCAAAAGATGAGTTTGAACTTGATTAATTCTCTGATCTGGTTCTCTGTATAGCCGCAGAAATATCTGCACTGGCATGAGGGAGAGGAACAGGAACAAATAGCTGGTGGTGGGAGTACAGTGGGATTGCTTATTTGCAGAGAAATTTGTGCTTGAAGCATTCGTGGACATATGGCCTCAGCTACGCAAGCACTTTTAAGATATTTTTTGATTCTGCACAATTTCCGGTGGTTTTTAGCAAGTAACTTATAAATTATTTGACATTCAGAATTTGATATCTGTTAGCATGCTTGCTGCTCTGTGTATTTATCAATGAGGTCACTGTTTACCTGTAATAACATTTTTTCACGATACTAAATTGGAATGCAAATATGAAGTCCTTTGCGGTATAGTTCTCCAAACTCCTGTTGTATCTGGCCATTATACAGATATGTTTGTGATTTAAATATGCCAAAAACATCCTGGGGGGGGGAAGCTTTTCCATTTTTAAATGATGATTGTATTTATTACCTCTCTTCAATATATTTTTATACTGAATGCTGCTCACACTAAGTATAAACATTGCATTTTTCTCTTGTTTCTTATCTGCCTCCAAATGTTCTTGTTCCCTATAGTAGATGGAAGAAAACTCCTTCTGCAGGATATGTGGACTTTCATAAATAATAACTGTAGAACCCTCCCCAGATGTTAGCAGGAGCGAAAAATATGGCTGCTTGACTCTCCTTCTCAGCCAGACAAATTAACAAGGCAGACCTAAATTAGGTTGTGTTGACTGATGTTATTTTGCAACATGTTCAAAATGTATCTTCCAGAGTTTACTTAGCCTAACATCTGGAGTAGAAGGCAGGAGGAATACCTTGCTTCAGTCTTCAGCGTCTTCTGCACTGTCCAGGGGCAAATTCAGGTCTGGAAGCTGCTTCTAGAATAGTAGAGTTTGCAGTCAGTGACTGGGAATGAAAATATCATCAGTGATGTTGTTTCCTCTCCTTTAAAGCCTTAAAGCTTCAGTTTGCAACCTCCCTACCTTGCCAAAAGTGAAGAACTCTCTAGTTCTAGGGTAAAATACAGCAGTAAGAATGAAGTTTCTGATTTGTTGGGCAGTGCTAGCTTTAGAGAGTGATGTGAAAAATGGAAATCTGAATACGTTTCAGAGATCTTGTCTCTTCAGAAGACAGGAATCCCAGCAACTTTGGAGGTAGCCAAAATGCTGGGATTGTCATCAGGCCGTTTCTCCTGACTCTCACTTGCAAGTTTCTCCATTTGTTTCATTGCCCTCTGGCACCTAGACCTGTAGTCCACAGTGTAATAAGTATCTGGAGTATTTGCCTAACTTTGGCTAGAACATGAGTGGAAACCAGCGAACTTGTGTTGTAATCCAAGTTTTGACACTGACTTGTTTTTCACTTTTATTAAGACAGGTAATTTCATTTTTAGCATATGAAAAAATGGTTGTACTAATCTATTATATAGTGATATTGTGAAGCTTAGTGAATATTTGTGATACAGTTTAATATTAGAAGTTGGGGAAGATATCATAGGAGATTAAAAGCTCCAGGGAGATAAAGAGTATCATTCTATTTTGGTTGCAAAGTTATGGTTCAGATTATTGTTCTAGATACATACAAAATAATATTAATTGTGGGCTAATGTATAGCCTAAGTAATCCTCATTGTTTGATAATTTACAGTTTAGAATAGGTTAATGAAAACTTGAAGATATAATTGAAATGCTGGTTTTAAATGTTTTGAAAAGGAAAAATACTCAAGTGGATTAACCAGTACTCTCAAGGTTTTTCGTTATATTTGTATTTTCTTTAAAATTACAAGTAGCATTTTTGTGTACCTCATAGATTTTTTTTTCTTCCACTTTTTTTTCAGTTTACATCTTTCCTTCTGTGAATGGAAAGAAATTTCTTAACACATAATTTCTTAATTAAATTGATATATGAAAATTGAATACCTACTTAAAAATGAGCTACTCAAAGGCTAAAAGGAAAAGTTAAATATGAAAGTAGTTCAGTACATAATAACCTCCTATTGTATGTAAAACAATAAACATATAGTTTCATAAATATGAAATAGGTCTTTTTAATAATCCAATATCTTCCTTAGTTTTTAGATACATTTTTCCACTTGCCTCAATGCTTGAAGCTAAGCTGAAGCTAAGCTGACCCTCTCTTTAATATTAATGTACTCTGACTGTAATACTCTGTTCCTTTGCCTCTGATTAATGCTGTCTGTCAATTATTTACAGATCCAGTGGTACTGTGGAAGTTCCCGGAGGACTTTGGAGACCAGGTTGGAAACATGAGATTGAACTTTTTTTTATGTTAGAATAATAATAAAAAAGCTCTCCTATTCAGCTGTAGAAAGGCAGATGCTAATGATATCAGCAAGGAAGTCTTCACCCAACTGGTGGGTTGGTAATTAGAATGCATTTGTGACAGGAATACGCAATAGTAGTTTTGAAGCACTATATATAATTCTAGCTCTCCGTATCACCTTATTTTTAATACAGAGTATTTTATTAGATGGTTCTGTTGAAAGTGTTGGGGCTTTGTCTGTTTTAAGATTGAATATATGGTAAATTTATCAAGAAATCTTTGCAATTAATCTTAGGAAGCCGAATGTTAATGTAATAAATTGTTTAACAAAAAACAAAAAGCTGAACAGCTCCAAGTGGTTGGATATGTACTTTTAATGTCAGAAAATTTGAGTTCTGTTCCTTAATATTTTACAGTGCACAATTTTATATTTCTAATTTATATTATTTTAGTGATACCCTAGCTATTTTGCTTGAGGAGAAAAAAAAAGTCAGACTCTTATAAAAGACAGTGATTGAAACTTACTGATTCTGAAAGCACAGAAACCCTAGTTTTTAATCTATAATTAATCCTCAATGGTAAGTTTATACATACTGGACTGAAGAATTATTTCAATATTTGTAATAATGGCAAAGCTATTAATTAGATCTTTGGGGTAGAATATTTTATTAAAGTTATTAATACTAGAAAAGAATACAATTATTCAAATTGATTATTTTATCAGCTTTGTGATTTTTTTCTATGAAAATACTTTTTTTTTTTTTTTAAGAGAAATACATAAAAAAAACTTAATAGAATAAATGTCTCTGAATGTCTGTCTTTTCTCTTCTTTTTAGACTGATACTGAGTCAAACATATTCTTCATTAGCAATGTCACCACAATAGATACCTGGAAATATCTTTGAACAGTAGATCTTGATAAATTGGTGAATTTTTTTGAAATCAATAATACAAGATTCTGTAAAGACAGCTGTAAGGAGGTTCATGATGAAAGGAATAAATATACAAACATAGAAGGTAGGATGTCTGGTTAGGGAATAGCATCAGTCAGAAGCATGTGCTGCTTATAAGATACTGATAAATGGTATATGAGCAAAGTCTGCTATTAGGTGTTCTTAACTAGACATCCAGCAAGTTTTGATAATTTTCTGAGGTGCAGAATGATCTTCATTATGATTTAAATTCTGTTTTTCTGAATTGTTTTGTTCTTTTTCTTTTCCCTAAGAAAGACTTGATCTAAAAAGAAAAAAAATTGAGAAATTATGTATGAAGAAAAATGGGAGCTTATTCAGTAAGTCGAAGGTTATTCAATGAACAGCTGGTGTAGAAATATGATTAGAAGATGAAGCCCACTGAAGACTGGAGGGGAATCATATAAAGATGCAATAGACACAGCTAATCTATAAAAACAAGAGTACCTCAGGCAGTTTATCTGCCTTTGGGCTCTGAAAAAACAGTACTTATACCTGTCTCAATAGTGTGGGGAATCTGATATTTCAGGTAAATTGCTTGCAAAGGATAGTAGCAGTGCTTCTGGAAAACAGTACATTTTAACCCTCCTTTTTGCAAAGGAAATTTTGCTATTATAATCAGTGGATCTGAAAAGAATATATAACTGCTTCTATAGCAAGGCCTAGAGCCAAATAGTTCAGTGAAATGAGCAAAAACCTTCAGTGTGTGTGTGTTGAACTCGGTAGGTTTGGATTGGAGATCTGAATTTCATCAGACTTACTGATTTATTTTTTTAGTGAGAGCTTACTGAAGCTATCAAGGTTAATTTCAATGAAGTTTGATGGGAGAATATTTCAAAAAACCAAAAAAGAATATTCTCTTTTCCTATTTTCCAGTCATTTCTATTTTAAATGTAAAATGTGTGAGTTAGTTTTTGGATGTATCCCAAAGAATCATCTTTCCTAAAATCTAAGGGCTGTCTGTTTGCACAGTGATGTGATAACAGTGGCAAAATATTTTCTTCTCTTCCTGAATTTTTCTACAGTTTATCATGTCACCTTTTTGTTGCTTTCATAATGCAAAGAAAACTTGTCTATGCCATTTTGATACATTCCTCCTCTTTCTCACATTCTTCCTCTCAGTACTTTTCAACTTTTCAATGCTTACTTATTCCCATACACCTCTTATTCTTTTAGGCTGCCATTTTCTTTTATGCTATGCAGTATACTTCTTTCTGTCTCCTGTTTCTCAGATGTTGAGAATGCAAATGCAAAATTTAGTTTTGCAAAACATTTTATCTGTATTGGACCCTGTAGAAACTATGCAAGATCAGGAAAAAAGAAAAAAAAATAGTGTTTTGTCAAAATCACTTGTACTGAGTCCATTAAGTAAAGAAAACATGAAGCTGTAGTTTTGGTACCACCAAAGCATTTGCAAAATTTTGGATTTTTCTGCTCTGCCCAGACTGCAGGTCAATGCCTTTTTTTGTAGCTGATAGTTCTTTAAATGCTAGAACAAGAAGAAGAAGGGGGAATCTCCCCCCCACCCCCAAACAAGAAATGTTAATGAAAAATAAAATATTCCAATGAAGGAAATGAAAAATACCTCTCTTTGCTAAGAGTATTTCAGAAAACTTTTCTTTTGATGATGTGAGTAATTACCTTTTTAGTGACTCTCAAAATCATCAAGTAAACAATGAAATTGTGGTGAGAAGAGTTCTAAGTACAAAGTACCACAGTACTATTCCAGAGAAAGACTTTATTAAAAAGAACCCCAAAAGCCAAAAGAGCTAATCAGTTTGTTAAGGTAACAGTTTTATAATTCACAGTTGTACTGGAATCGCCACTATAAAAATGGTTTTGACAATGTCAAATGTCCAATAATCTCACCACTGTAGAAAAACTTTAAGGGTTCTTGATTTGAGCATGTGTAGCTCTTCAGTTTGAATGGTTCTCCTCTCGAGCTCACATCTGGATGAAGAGTAGCCATTTAATGGAATATTCCTTATTTAAAAATATATTTTTGAATGTTTATGCCTCCAAGCACAATTCTGTGGTGTATTGAAAATTCCCCTTGAATTCAGGGAAATTTTTATGATAAAAGATGCTTTTAAGCATCTTGAGATTCCCATTTTGTTTATTCAGACTGTTTAGATTGGAGTTTAATTTTAGCCTTGCAAGCCCATTTTTGAAAAGAACTCTATACAGAAAAAATAATAATGCTGTAATTTCTGGAAGAAAAAATCTAGTTGTTCTTAGAAATGAAGTATGTTTTTAAGTGTTTTGAAGAAGCAAACCAGATTAAAACAACACTTTTGCTTACAAAATGAAAACTTTATAATTGTTTAAAATAAAATATGTCTGTGCAGAGTACGCATGTTGTAATTTCATAGTGTCACCCTGCAGAGATCTAGTAATTCTGGCTGTATTCTCATGCCAGTAAAGTCAATGGCAGAAGTCCTATCAATGTCAAACATGCCAAAATTTCCCTGGAATGCCTCTATTCATAGCTTTTCTTAAAATAAAATTACCTAAGCTCTGAGTTGCTTCAGGTTAAAACATTCCTGGGAAAAGTAGTAGTGTCAGCACAAGGAAAGGGCAGCAGGACAGTGCTGATAGCGCTGGAAAGAATTTGTGGCTCCTTCGGCGACAGTGCCGGTTTCTGTTAAAGTGAGTATGTAGTCATGGCCTTGGACACCAACGTGTGGATTGATTCTTTACCATAAGACAGATAAAGGCAGTTTGTATGTGTACACGTACACAGTGTGTATGGTAGTGCCATAAATAGCATGTTGAAAAGCCTTTGTAATTACAAATTCAGTTTACTACTATGATGCATTAGACTTTCAAACCTCAGTGTATGTTACTTTTTAAATGTTTGTATTTATGAAAGATAGGACAAGGATTAAAGAAAATACTAGGGTTTTTTTTTGTCTGTTAAACTAGGCATCATCCTTACCTCTAATGTTTGTGTTGTCTTAACCTTTGAAGCATGTGAGGTCTAGTGCTTCTTGCAAAATTAGTTATTACAGTAATTTTGGATATTGTTTTTTTAATCTATATGAGATTTTTAGTTGCCTTTTAATGTGACTGGTTATTGGTCCAAAGTGATTTCTGTCTGCAGTAAGTTGGCCAGAGCCAACTTATATGGTATATGTGGTTTATGGAAAAAGTGGTCCTTTGGATAGTTCTTACCCTTCTGTCATGTAACCACGTAGTAATTTCTTTCTGTAGCTTGCCCCTTATCTGCTGGTGAAAACCATCTCACCAGAAAGACGTTTCTAATGGCTAATAAGGCAGGAGACATTCTTGGGAGAAGCCACTTTAGTGATATGAGATACGACGAGGTGTTCTTGGCTGAAGGTGTGGATTAATAAAGAGAGACTCTGCATTAGATTGTTAGCTAGGTTGCATATTTTATCCTGTCTTCTCTTGCCCTCATCTTTCTAAGGAAAGCCATCTGTTTTTTCATGTCAGACTTTCCCATACCCTGCCTGTGAGTAACCATAAGGAACATAGCGTTCCATGTGAGGCATCTCTACTGTTTTATACATAGTCATTATAATGTTCTTCTTGTTATTAGCTCATTTTTTACATGTCATTTTCATTTTTACCATAGCACATTATGCAAAAATCACCAATGACCTGTGAACAATAAACCTTACTCCTTATCCTGTAGTGAACCAACTGTTAAAGCCTGATATTTATATACATATAAATCTATCAGATTTTTGTGCAAGATATATATGTGTATATGTGTGTACATACACACCCATATATATACATACACCCATATATGCACAAACATATTTGTATAAATATCAGTTGTTTAAGGGCTGAATCCTGTGAAGTACTAAGTACATCAACTTTCCCTCAGCAAAGCAGCGATCTCATACTTTACTTTGAATGTATGTATAGTACCACTAAGGTACATGGGCTAAATTGCCTATTGACAGTTAAGCCTAGCTTAAATGAATGTCATACTGGAGTCCAAGTGTTCTATTTCTTGCAGGATGAAATCCTTAATTCCATGGATTATGGCAGCAATTATATAAATAAGTGTAATATGAAGGAGATCATATTCTTTTCTGTAAGATTTAAAAAATAGTAGAGTACTTATAAAAAGCTGGATTTTAAGAAGCCAACTGAAGTCTGTTGCCTGAGTTGAAATAATGTGTGGAAGCCAGTTGTGATAATTTTGCGCTCCTCTGTGCTCTCCTAGGAGAGCAGCGTGAACTCGGGAGGTACGAGACTGTTTACATTCTTTTCAAGGCTGCAGGCATGCTGTTAGGGGTTGCACCTCACTGTCTTTTTGCATTTGATGGCTTTGTTCTTTTATTCCAATGAGGCATTAAATACGTTTCAAATGTTTATGTTAACTAGATAGGTACTTGCTTTGGTTTTATTATTTTCATTATCAATTCTTAAAAGGCAGGGGACACTTTGGAATTTTCTTCTTTGTGTATTAACAAGTTTGATTAGTGTTTGAGTACATGGGTGTGAGAAAGGAGGAGTCAATCTAATAAGCTTGCTGCATTCCAAAATTATTTTTGTCTGAATGTTATACTTGATTTTTTTCAATTTAAGGTTATTTAAGGACTTAAAGTCCTGTGTAACTTTTGGGAAAATGATTGATCCGCCTGAGATAATGGTAACTTTCTGCTTCCAAATAAGCCTTCTCAGGTTAAGATAGTTTCCTGTGATTTATTGACACTTTAGTCTTCATCATGTTTTAAATACACACTGTTTATATTGAAGAATATCATATCTGTAAAGATGAAATGCTTTCCATGTATGCAAATCATAGGGGTAGAGTATCAGCAGAAAAACATTCTAAGGCATGTTTTTAAATACAAGCAAGTTGCTGACTGCATTGTTTCAATGAAAAATGTCTGTCCTATTTTGATAAATATTCTATGGAATAACTACTCATCTAGACATGTTGGTAACACCCAGGATCGCTGAGACACTAAAACATTCAAGATGTAAATATTCCAGGATACATTCTAAATTTTTTTTATTCATCCCAACAAAGAACATAATTCGTTGAGACTTGTTTTCTCAAAATACGTAGAAGCCCAAGGCTAAAAAATTAACTTTCTTGAAATTTTGAGGACAGGTGGCAGCTTCAGGTATACTTGTTTTCAGGATTGTAATGGTTTTGTTTTATAGAGCTTTTAAGTTAAAAATGTTGAACTTGATCAGCATATGGTACTGGCTAGCCTCATCTCTACCAGCTCTTTTGTTATCTTGTTATTGTTATAGGTCTTAATGACAGTTGTAAGCCATAGTTCTGGATGCAGGGGTTAGTCCACCCTGGGGAGGAGAGGGAGAAACAGCAGTGTGGATTATGGAAATATGAATTGATCTAAAAAGCAGCTCTCTTGTAACAGAATGAGGCTCAAAGAAAGACTGGGGGAGAAGCTGGTGAAAAGACGATGGAATATGATGTGAAAATGATCATTTGAATGCTTTCCTTTTCATTCGCAGCTGCTGTGTTCTGGTGAAAAGGCATGCATTTGTATATCTTAAAGCTGGGTGAAAAAGGGCCAGATGAATGGAATTACTTGTTAGATATGTTTTCATTTTGAGACAAATTATGTGCATTTTAATAGACTGTATGCATATGTTAGCCATTTTTTGTCATACAGCTGTGATATTGGGGGACTACGTTTTGTAGAAATTCTTTTCTATGTTTGTTCAAATAAGTACAGTATTAATATTTGACTGTCCTTCAGCTATACTGTATCAGCCTACAGAAAATAACTTAGGGGTTTGGCTTATTCCTACAGTCTTCAGCAATGTGCCAGACAAAGAAGAAAATATTAAATCATGGTTGAAATGGGGATGACAATCATTTGGAACATCTTCCAGAAAGCCTGCCAAATTATCGCATGTGATGTCATTGCTGATTGACCTCAAATGCCCTCAGACTATTCCAGTCTAATGTCACCTTATTCCATAGTCTCTACTTCCATATACTTTCTCATCTACATGCTTAGTTCCTGCAGTCTATTTTGGTCTTCATTATGTTGCCTCTGTTTTACTTTCAGCATTGCTCTTGTGGCTCCAAGCTTACCACTGCTCTTTGAGGAATGTGCTAGCTACTGCAGCTTCTTTTCATATTAGGTGCTGGATGTAATATTCCTGCATCGTATGTCTGGTTCTTGGCTCACTCTGCCTTTCTTGATGTTGTTTCCTGCAGAACTAGGATAACATTTGAGGCATATTGGTTCACTGTTACTGCTGCAGGTCTCTGAAGTGTCGCTGCCAATACTTTGTTTATATTTTTGTTAAATAAAATTAAAGTTATTTTACATATTACTTACATTAGGAAAGTGTCTGGGCTCAGATGCCATATTCCAGACACACTGAAATCAGTGAACCAGGGCACTCCGGTCCCAAAGAAAGAGGCTGATCAGTTTGAGATCAGGAACTGGAGAGGCTGAGGAGTTTGCCAGCAGCAGGGAGAACTAGGCAGGGTTGGTTTGTGGCTAGACCAGCAGGTGAAGGAGTCCAGAATACGTGGTTTGGGATCATGGACGAGGAATAAGCAAAGGAGAAGCAGATCGAGCCAGGTGATCAGGAATGGAAATATAATAATCCACCAGAATGTAATTATTTTTGGTACTCATTACTTCTGCATAAATTTTCGAAGCACTGTGAACAATTATACCTTGGATAGTAGATTCCCTTTATTTGCTTCTTCCCTAAGTGGAGGTGCTGAGTTTGTCTGCAATCAGTAATAAAACTAGGCATATTAACTGGTTGACATCTTGTCTCTGAAGTTACTATGTATACTTGGTCTCAGTTCTTGAATTTTGCACTAATCTAAAGTCAGAAAGAGGGAAGACCTCATTCAATTTGTAGAGAAATCGTGAGGGAGGAACAAGATTTTGTTAAATTTCAGTAAGTGTGGTGAATACTTGGGTTAGATTTGTGTCTTCCCTGGCCATGGGCAGATTCATTCTTCTGGATCTAAGCAAAGAGGCTGAAAATGTAGCTGACAGCATCTGACAAACCAACAGTTGCTTGTCCTTCCTTTCTTCCTGTTGGAAACTGCCTCCTTCTCTTCTTAGCAGTTGAAATTATATATTTAAGAGCTCCTTCCCTTCCTTAAGTGTAAAGTTAGCCAAGTTGACTTATTCTATGCTAGAGGTCTAAGCTGTGCTGAATGACTTTGTGCTGAAGTGGCTGACGAGTGCTCAGATGCAGAAACACCACCATGAAGTTGTAGAGTAGTAGTCTCAAAGATGCAGTAACAGGGAGCCACAAGGTCTGAACAGGTGCAGCCAGTTACAAAGTGAATGTATATTGCATATTTGTGAATGTATATTGCATGTTTCCTGGGGGGGAAAACATTTTGTTGTATGTCTGCTGTTTTTGTTTTTTTTGTGAAAGTCACCGACCTGCTTCTGTTACCACAAGGTTATATTATTATAGCTTTAAAATTATGTTTTTTTGTTTCTTTCATGTTCCTCTTTCGTGGTCTGGCTGTTTTATTTCTTTGCAGTTTTCAACACTATCAGTGAAACCTGAATTCTGTGCTGAAAAACATTGTTTCTTCTAAACTCCTTGGAGTGACATAGTGACCCTTGTTAAGCTGTGCTATAGTAGAACTTAATTTTGACCTGTGCTGCCTGTGAAATGAGAAATATGTTTCCTTTATAAAAAAAAACACAAACAAATAATTGTAATTCTGAAACTATATTCTTAGCAGGTTCTTTAGAAATGGCAATTTCTTCTCAGTTCCTTCTCTTTTGGCTAAAGATTCTTCTATGAAGAAATTCAGCAGTTTCACTACCCTTTATGGGTTCTCCTACTTCTGCATCACACTGATGCAACCATACAAGCCAGCAGGCTCCCAGATAGGATTATGAATTTAAGGGTGGGGGAGATCAGTCAAGTGTTTAGTTTTCGAACTGTCTGACCTTCTCTGTTTACATACACCACTCTACTACAAATATTTTCTCTTGGAGTAGTACCTGAGTTGTTCATTAATTTATGCAATAATTAATTACTTTTCAGTTGCCCCCCAAAATCAGGGTTTCATCATGGCATTCACTGTATAATCATTCTATGAAATAATTGATGGAGAGTTTATTTACAGGGACTGCTACTCATCTTCTCTCTACTTCAGAGCTCACCTTGTCTGTTTAGGTAACTAAGTCAGTACTTCCTATTTATACTTAGTATTTACTTCATAGAAAGGAACAGTTTCAAATGTCCATTCAGGATGCTATTCCAGATATGTCTGTTGTAGTCATAATGTTTATTTGCTTCTGAAATATTCCTGGGTGAAAATTTAATGGTTAGAAAACTAAGGGACTCTGAAAGCATAAAGATGATTTCAGACAAGTTGTTTTTGTTTTTTCACCTACCAGTCTGCAAGAAATGTTTTATGAGAAGAATCGAGACTTTTTACGGAGAATGCTAAGAGGAGACTTGAAAGAACTTAAGTTGTCAAAAATGTTTGTAGGTTGTACATCCAAAAGTCTGTCAACCACTAATCTTCATTGAAAAGGTAGCATGGTGCCATGTTCAGATAGAAACCACTGTCTACGTTATAAAGTAAATCCATTTAGCCAATTTCTCCCTTCTACTTCAGAAATCATTCTCATTTTCTTCCATCTGATTTTTGGGTCTGGTTTCCTAGTTGCTGAGTATTGTGGCTCTTCTGCCTTTTCTACCTTCCATCAGAATTACAGCTGTTTGTTGTTGTTTGTTTGTTTGTTTTACACCTAGTACTATACAGAGTTTTGAAATCTCCAGTGAAATGCAAGACTAGAATTTATACAGGAAAATTAAATATGTTTGGAATTAACATGAAACTGAAATGTATCACGTGCCAAAAGTGTAATGCTTGAAACTTTGGATTATGATTTTTTTTTAAAGTACATTTTATTATTTTTTAAGGAAATGCATTTTAGCTATTTATTATTTATAGGATATTTTTATAGTTTAGTTTTTTAAGTTTCTTGATCTTGCTGTTTCTTAAATTGCTTTCTTAATTGTTAAATCAAGGCTGCTGTTAACAGTCTTCAATGATACGTATTGTTAGGCAGTGCTGACTATGAATTTGTCAGATTTTTTTCTGGCCTGTTATTGATTGTTATTTAATGTATAATGTTCTTTTAATATGTATATTCTTTGTGGAACCAATATAGATATGAAAGAATGGTCTAGTATGGTTCATCATAGAATAAATTTTTTTCTCATTGCTAATATATATACTAAATTTCTGGTTCCTTGATGATTGAGAATGCACATATGAGCATTTTGACCTGCAAGTCGATTATACTCTCTTGGTGATATTCCTTCATACTATTTTGCTGCCATTTTTCAGGCTGTAAACTTTACTTCAAAGCAATATATTGAACAGGTAGAGCTGGATGTGTAGAGAATAGTTTCATTTCTATCCTGAGCTATCAGAGTATTCCAAGAAGGAATGAGAAAATAATAAGTATTAAAAAAAAAATAAATTGTACTATGTGCTTTATTATGTGATGGTTGTTTTTTCACCACTGAAGAAACAGCATCTAAACTGCGGAAATGTGCAGGAAGTTCTCAGTGTTGCTGACAAAGATGCATCTTAACTGGAGTTGTAAGCAGCGGCAAATTGCAAGAAATTTTGCATGGAATATTATATTGCTGTACTTTCTGCATTGCAAAATGACAGAATGATTGTAACCTCATCTTCAAAGACTTACATTGTACCTTATATTTGAATTTTGAAAGTGATGGCTACCTTAACCCTCGTTTACAACAGTTTCTCCAGTGAGTTTGCAAATAATGTTACAGATGCTGTTATTGAAATTGTATGCTAATAAACAGTCTTTTTTTTTTTTTTCTTGTCTTACTAGTAGATGATATAAAATTTGGGCATACTTGGTTGTATTTTTTGTACATAATATGATGAATTGTCTTTAAGATAATAAATAATTTTATATCTTAAAAGCTAATTATTGCCCACATAATAATCACAAGAGTGGAGTTGGAAGAGTGTATTTGTTATTTTTCTCAGCTCCCTGGTATTGCCTAGGGAACAGTAGTCTCCCTGCCATGATTCAGGGAAGTATAAACTGGTTATTGATGCATGGCCTACAAATGTTGTATGCTTGCTAGACTTTTATGGGGAAGTACTATTTTTCTTGGTTTTATTCTGAGTTTCGGGAAAGTTGGGGTGTTTTTTTTAGTGGAGAAACTAGCCTGTGCTGAACTTCATGTTCTCTTAACTAGTCCATAATTTTTAACTGAACTTGTTATTTTAAAGTGAGCTTTGGGTATCTTGGAGACAGGCTACACTTGGAGACAGGTGTGGCTGAAACGTTTATTTTTAACTGGTTACATGAGAATCCTGAAGTCTAATTTGAAAATGAAAATGAAGTCTGTAGCCCAGTGATTAAAAAGAAAAAGGTCTGAAAATTTGATCAGGGAGTCATGTAGAGATTCAGGAACATTTACATAATTCCAACTTTTTTTTTTTTATAACTTATAACATTTTTTAATTTTATAACTTAGTAAAAAAAAAATCTGAATTTTTAAACTTATTTTGTGGTTGTTTAGGAAGCCTTAGTTATTCTTCAGTGTTTTAGTATAGAAGGATTGACAGTGTCTTTTAAAGTACCCAGAATAAATTTATTTGTACTTTTCCTCCTTGATCTAATGTGCCATGGAAGGGTGCTCTAAAACCAGTGAAGTCTCATACACACTGCCTGGGACACCAGGCTTAGTCTGCCGTACAAGGCAAGAGTAGCATGCCTCCAGGCCAGGTGTCCTGCACCCTGGTCATGTTACAATTCCAGTCCTTAATTTTGTTTCACTTCATTTATTTTTGTCTTAATTTAATATGCTGTTAGTTCTAAGCGATGTTCCAGCCACCATCTGTAAGTTGAGTAGCAGATATAGCTGACCTTTAGGTCTTCAGTGCCACTTTTATGGTAGCTACTTCTATACCTGGTTTTGCTACTCTAAGTTACTGTCATCTTATTAGCTCATCATCTAGAGCATTTCTGTCCTGCTAGCTCATCTACCTGATGTAACTGTGCCCTTACTGCTCTGTAGAGCACAGAGAGGAGCCATGCTAAGCTACTAAAAGTCTTGAACTGTCTGTCTGACAGGAGCCAAGTGGGTGAACCAACTGTTTCTTTCTTCCTTCCTTCCCTGAGGCGTATCCTTGGGAGGTGGATGAGTGGAGAAAGAGATACAGAGTGGGAATGAGAAATTAACTCCAGGTGGAATTCTGAATGTAACTCCTTCATTTGCACGTATTCCAGCCCTCATTCATTTTAAGCAGGAAATATTCTCTGTATAAACATCAGAAAGATGAAAACATGATGCTTGAAAACATGAACTTACCTGTCTTGAGAGCAAGCCTCCTTCTTGAGGCTTAGAGTTGGCCTTATGAGTGACCTGATTCTTCTGAATATTGTAGATAAGATACAGAGCCTTTGTAGTTCATCTGTGTGCCAGCTAAATGGGGATCAAACTTGTGCTCAGCAGTAGAATTTATATTCTTTGGGTCAAAATAATCTATAATTTTAGGAATGTATACGTATCTTACGTTAATGAAGACTTAATCTTTCTTGAATCCTTTAGTGAAAGTTTCTGCTATTTGGTCCAAAGTCACCTTCCCCTTCAGTTATTTGCAAGGCATGTGTGTGCTCTTAAGCACCCAGTGTATCAGGACAGAATTAGGTGTCAGAAAATGCAGCACTATCCACAATTTAGTCCAAAAATTATGAGATGAAAAGAGCAGGTCTATTTTGAGGGAGTTGAGATTGTGCAAATAATTCTTTATCTTCTGGGAACAGAAGTATCACAGCAGGTACAGCTTAGCAGGCACATCCATGTCTTTGTGTCTTACCATCCAGATAGCACCGAAACTTTTGTTTTATGCTGGTGTTTTACCCTACCACTTTAAATCAGGATTGCATTCAGCCTCTGATGTTACACTGCAAATGAAATGGCACAGTATGTACTTGACTTTCATGGGACTGCCCCTGTAATTATGACTAGCAAGTCAAATTTAAATAGATTTTAGGGAATAATTTCAAAAAATTGTTCATAATTTGCCTTTAGACTGAGAGGAAAAATTACAAAATTGATTAAATACATTAAAAACCAAAAGCCAAAACCTAGTGAAGTTAATAACTACCTGCAGTGCAGGTAGTGAACAAAGTGGGACTCGTTGCTAAGTCTGGAGAACCTTTTTGTTTCAGTTAGTTCAAAAAAGTTGGAAGAGGGTATTGCCTATGTTGCAGAGAGCTTTCCAGTCTCTTCTCTACAGGTATCTTTGAACTGAAAATTCTAAATTATATTTATACTTTATTTAACAATATAAGGAAATGAGAGTCAAAATATTTAAGGCTCAGTGTTTCACAGTGCTATGGTTTCAAAAAAACCAAGCCGTATAATTTAATGGTTTATTCTTTCAACAGTACTGTAACCTTAAAGTACATTTTCTCATTTATGTCTCAGAAGAGCTGTGCAGCTCCACCCTAACACATTTGCATTTAATAAGCTAAATTTTTTATATTATTCTTTGCCTTATGTGAATAAGAAGAGTGTTTAGAAAGCAGCTGATATATTTCTTACTCTACAGAATTACTGCATAATCATAGAATGATGCACATTTGAGAGAAGCATGTAGAAGTTAAAATTAGTTGTGGAAGCCTGATAATGACTTCCATACTTCTGACCTTTGGATTTCCATGAATGTAATCTTAGATTAGAATTTCCTACCATTCAAACTGTCTGGGCTTTTTATATATGTGTGTGTGTGTGTGTGTGTGTGTGTATGTATATATATGTGTGTATATATATGTAGCTACAATTTTCTGATGAGATTTTTAGCTGAGGTAACAACTAAGTCTTTGAAATATAATTACTGCTGCTAGCTTCACATGGGTCCCTGCTGTGGGTATGTGCAGCTTCTGAGAAAGTAAAAAGAAAAGTCATTGGAGAGCACAGAGCAGCTTGCCTTTTTGTTGACTGCTTTATGTCACAGCATTAGAATTTTACCCTGGTAGAGTCTTTATGATGAAGGGCTCAGTGCCACAAGATGCTAAGCAGTCTAGCTTTGATTCAAGAATGAGCTTAAATGTGTGCTTATTTTTAAATATTTAAATATTCTCACTGAAGTCACTGGTTGCGGTCAGAAATGCGCATCATGACAAAGTCAAAAATATCAAGTAGATCTCGTTTGTATGATTGGACCAACAAAATTTGAGTAATAACTATGAAAAGGAATACTGAAAAAGAGTTCCCTTAGAGGAAAGATTAGAGAACAAGTTGGGTTAAGAGTTGGAAATAGGAGCTTGAGATGGAGAATTGAGTAAGGAAAACTGCTAAGAAGAACCAAAAGAGAGACCTGCAGTAAGATGTTTCAAGAAAAGACTTTTAAAGAGAGGTAAGTAGGGAGAGAACATTCTAGGAGGAAGAAAATAAGAGTTGAAGGACAGCTAGATGAAACACTAAAATAGAATAGCAAGAAGCATTTGTCAACAACAGAAAATACAAGGAGGCAATGTTGAATGGAGTAGATACAAAAGAGAGAAAAGACTGAGAAAAGAGAATTTTTTTTCAGTGAAAAGAGACCTTACAAAAATAAGGTAGAGAAATAAGAAAAAGACAAAACCTAGTAATATTGATGAGAAAGAAAACAGCTGAAGACATAAGGATAATGGGGAAAAAAGTACAAAAACATTTTGTAACAAAGTTAATGACTATTTGTTTTCCTATAATTGATATTTCATTGGTAGATTTCTGTCTTGACACAAAATAAAGAGATAAGGATAGATAGATAGTTATTTTGAGCACTAGTTTATGTGAATACTTTTGACAACCTGGTCTGGATTCTGAAGTTAACAAATTGGAATTATCTTGGTTGCCACCTATTTTCTTCCCCAGGCCATTCCGACATGTCTTGGAAAGGCCATTGTGTGACTGTGTCTTGGTGCAAGACTGTTCCCTTTTTCCCCAAGAGATGCTGTTTCTTTTCACTTTATCTGTGTGCAAGTAGGATGGACCTGGTTGAGAGTCTGCCTGCTTTCTTGAGGCCCAGTTTTCTGCTGCAGATCAAACACACAAATAGTTGGGAGGTGGCAAGACTCTTTCTAAAAACCCTTGCCAAAACTGCTACTTGTGAAGTAGTTCAGCTTTCTGGATATTTTAAAGTATTTCTTTCACAGGGATATGCTTGCAAAAAACCCAGGTTCCCTTTCTGCCCCATTTAAATGCAGACTTGGAGAATATGTTGTAATAAGAAAAAAAGCAGTAGAGCTGAATAGTTCCCACATCTCTCTAACCTTAGAAATAACTCGGGTTAAGCTTCACTACTTTCAGTAGCATAATATTAAGTGATCAACTTTAATTTCTGTTGATTCATCTACATAAAGAGTAGTAACCAGTTGAAATGCCTAAGTTAAAGTGAAAAAGCCCACTCATACCTGTACAGAGATATATCAATATGCTAATTCTGTAATTTATCATAAATCTGGTGCAATTTTCCTGTAGAGACAGCTCCTACACCTTCTTTCAGCTGTAGTGAGATCCCATGTTGTTTGTTGAAGTGGAAAAAGAAATTAGTACCCTCCCAAGTCCCTGTGCTCTGCAATGTATACAACTTTATGTTTACTGATGTGTGTACTTCAGATATCTGTGTTTTAATTTCAGATTACCAAATTAACAGTCAGAACATCATATATGCCTGCTTTCCTAAGCTGACACAATTTGCATGTCTTTATAGAATATCATTACTCTGCCTTGTTGAATAAAAATATAAAAAATGAAATACAGTGAAAATCTGTCTTCATTAAGTCAAGAAAGTCCTGTCAGTTATCTTAGTAGGGTCAGGATAACTTCTGGTATACCCGTTTCTGGCCCTCTTTGAGGGTGCAAAGTGATACTGTACTAAGTTTTAGTGCTTTGAAATTCTGATCATAGGAAAATAGATCATTCTTGGCTGATAACTGCAGACTGCAAATAGAACAGTTTGCAATACTGATTATTGACCTAGGTACAGTCATGAAGGTTTCCTATGCTTACACCAACTGACTGTGTTAGTGTTAAAAAACAAAACAAAACAAAACCCCCATCTTGTCTTCTCTAGTTAGTAAGGAGTGTAGTATATACTCTATCTTGAATCTAACAAACGTGGCTGACCAGGAATTTCACTTAAGGGTAAGACTGTGAGTTGTCAGGAGCTTTTATACAGAAAATTGTCATTTTGTGTGAGTTGAGAAGTATCCTCAACTGCCTTTTACAATACAAGGAGAATGATAATGTGCAGAATTAGCTGTATAGGTATAAAAATAAGCAAGGAACACTAAATAATTATGACACTTTAGGCTTCTGTAATGTTATCCCTGTGCGGAAACCTGGTTACCAGCAAGTGTGACCAGGCCAGAGAGGAGGTGTGCAGTTCAGTTGGTAAAAGTGAACTCATAAAACTACTGGACCATAAACCCAAAAGAAGGCAAGTTTATGCTGCTGTGCTATAAGTATAAATGAAAATTATTCTTAGATACCATTTCTATTGTGTTCAAGTTTTACGTGAAGGAAACAGCATGTTGTAGTTCAGGTGGTGTTAATTTTATGGATTTATTATTCTTTCTATGGGAGCTTGTCTAAGGAATGAAGTAGATATCCTTTGCTGTAGCAATTAAGCTCAATTGTGTATGCAACTCCTTAAGTTTATTCAGTTGTTTAAAACAAATACATAATCTTTTATTTATTTTAACACAGCAACATTATCTTTTTTCACCTATTTACAATTCCTTGTAAAATAAGTGTATTTCCATTCTAAAACAGTAACCGTTTTCTGAAAGGACTAAGTCTGTGAGATCCAAAGGTGGAAATAATCACTGGACATGTGAATCAAGGATGTTTTGCCTTCTGAAGACTTGTGCAGCCTTTTATCTTCAGGAATAAACACGTACTTTTCTTAAGCTTATAAAATGAAAGACAATAAATATCTTGTTATTTTTCTGAGGATGTGTATTTTGACTTGGGAGGGCATGCTGGCTGAGTTGTAGGTCCTTGAAAATGATGACCCATTAGGAAACTGAGTTCAAATTTTATTCAAGAGTATGAAAAGTATCAGCTGTAATTGTACACTAATACTTAGTGTGTATGTAAATGGGTATATAACGTAGTCATTTGCATCTTAAATATGTCTAGAAGCATCTTGGGGGCATCTTGTTTTCTTCCATTTTAAAAAGCTGAATAGCACCTGTAATTAAGAGAGAAAACTGAGCCCTGGAAGCTAGGTAGGACTTCCATCTATTGATCTGTGTAAACCCGGCTTATGCTGTCAGGGGAAAAGCAGTCAACTGCTGAGCTGCTTTGTCACTGACATAAGCTGAGAGAGGATTTTTTTTTTGTCTATACTGTTTATACACCAGTCTATAGACCTGCTGGCTGGTTGAATTTTAAAGAGTGTGGAGGTTTAAAGACTTGTCCCCTGAGGGATGCTCCTGCCAGTTGGGAAGCGAGCTGAGGCTGGTGTGCAGAAGTTGTGTGCACGTGTGCTTGCTGGGGGGAGGGCCAGGAGGCAGAGCTACGAGGAAAACACTGTATTGCATTCGAGTTTGGAAAATGCTGCAAAACATAGATAACTTTCAAGTTGTTCAGTCAAAATATTGAGTTAATATCTTTGTTTTGTTTTTTCTTTATTTGTGTGATAAATGACTGTAAGAGAATGCAATGGGAAACTTGAATACATTTCCATATCGAATTTTAAATCAGTCCTAAGCTCACCAGGCAACAATTAAAATCCTTAATGTTAAAGATAAAATGACTTCCTATAATGTAAGAATGGGTGAAGATTTGGAAAGAGAATTTAAATAGAATGTAAAAAATATTTCTTTGGAACAGGAAATTCAAGGTTTATGAGCCTGAAATAAGAGACTATTTGGAAATACTTAAGAAATTTTTAACTGGCCTGTTCTGCTTGCTTTCTTTTATTACAGTTTATTATTATTACCACCACCACCATTTATGCTTGTTTCCTACTTACATGAATTCAAATATTTATATGCTGTCTTTGTATTTTGCTCCTCTCACTTCCACAGAGGCCATTCACAAGCAGTCACACTGATGCTTGAGCAGTAGTTTCTTTTGGAGAATATTACATGTACTGCTACTTAAAGAGGAATTTTCATAATTAAGTTAATAAGCTCTCCCAAAACACAACATGTTGCTTTCATACCCCTCTTCATCTGTGCCATCTGAGAAAGTAAAAGTTCAAAAAATGTCTTGATCTTTCTTCTGTAACTTAGAAATTTTAGAAAAATCATCTTTTTCATTTTGTACCATATGATGATTTATTAAGGCAAATCATAAGCCTTTAAAATGTTGTAACCAGCACATGCATGTTGTATTTGGAGGCTTTTTTCAACTATTCATCCTTTGCTGATTAACTGACATGGATTTTTCATGTTTTACACTGTCAACTGAGCCTTGCAAATGTTTGAAGTAAATGGTCATCGTGGTGTATAGGAATTTAAATACATAATTTTCCCTAATGGGAGTTGACTGTTCAACTTACAGTAAACAGAGAATTCAGGTTGGAGAGTGCTATCATCTAAGATCAAATTCTCTAGAAATTTGCAATCAATATGCACTTTTCTGAAACACATATCTTGTAGGATAACTCTTTCAGTATAGTTATCTGTTTGCTGGCTTGGTAAAAAAGAAAATTCTTAGTTTTGCTGACTAACTTCGTTGTCATCCACTGACTATTCTTAGCTGAAATATTTCACAGAGGGTTTGTTTTCCCAGTTGGGAGCAAGGAAGTAATTGCTGTTTTCTGGGATCTTGTCAGGTTGCTGTTTAATATTAATTCATATTTGCTGATAACAGATCTGATAATTCACATTTTTTATAGAAAAATGTTGACTAGTTTGAGAGCATTTTTATATTTTAATTAACACATTTTATTTGCCACTAAACAGCTTCTTACATAAAATTCTGCAAGAAAGAGCAACAATATCCATTTATATTATGGTCCAAACATAGCTTCGGTGGATTGTCCCCACTTCCCCCTTTTTTAATAATGAGGCTTGCTTGTGAAAACCAAAGGGTTAGTCATATAAATTTTTACTTTGGACCAACAGAAGATTTCCATCATTTTCAGCATTTCAGCATTTGACTATGAAACATGTATAGAGTTGTTATACCTCTCTGTAATTCATTCTGCTGCCAACTTCATTCCCTTTTCTCTGCCTGCATTTTAATTGAAACAACATTTGTATTTTTGAGCCAGGATCTGTCAGAAGTCCCTGTGGCTAGTCTGTGGTACAAGTAGCAGCAGACGTGACTTACCCATATGGTGTGGTGCTTCTTGTAAAATCCATATGGCCTTGTTGAAGGGAATCCCAGCGGGGATGTGAAGGGTGTTAATACCCTTCAGGCCAGGCCTTTCCCTCCTGGGGCTTCTATGGCATTGTCTTTGCAATCTGCCAAAGCACAAACTTAATTCCTTTTTAATAATCAATTATTTCAGTCCGGGAACGTGTGCTATATTTTTTGCTATCATATATTCCTTGAATTTGTTGTTTGTTATGGGTGTGTTGGGATTTTTTTGTTTTAAGCAAACTGTAGGGTAGTTGCTAGCAAATACAGATAAAAGCCGTTTCAAAATCCTAACTTTATTTCTTTTTTATTTGTATTTACAGGAAGTGTTGAATAGCGTTCCGAAGTTCTGCTTTCCTTTTGACATTGAAAGGTATGTGGTACAGTTATTTATTTAAAAATATTTCACATAAAATGATATTTAAATGAAATGCAAGAAAGATTTGAAGAGAATATATTGTATTACATAAACTTGCACCTGTAGATGAGAAGAATATTTTTTGCTGTTATTGTTCAAGTATGTATGAAATTGCATAGTAGGAAATTATCACAGCAAAATACAGCTTCTACAGAATTTTAGGAATATCTCTTTTGAGACAGAGCTACATTCTGGCTCTCTGTTTCCTCCAGTATAATTGTAAACACCATCTGTGTTAATATAAGGATATAACATAGTTTCCTTCAAACAGCAAGCATCATAAAAAATGTTACGGTGCACCAGGATATAAAAACTCACTGAGCAGTATTGAAATCATGTTGTTTGAGTTCAAAGAAATTAAGACTTTAATTGCATGGAAGTAACTGAATATGCTTTTTTTTTTTTCTTCTCGGAGTACAATCAAGACCATTATTTATAATTAATTAGTCCTTATTCTTCTGGTATCAGTTACAGTGTGGCTTCCATGTAATCCTGCCAGTCATTTAAAGTGTTCATATAAAACATTTTTATTAATTAAAATATTTATTTGAGCTTGTCAAAATGATTAATTGTAAGTAATTTTAATCAATTGTACTGACTCAGTTTGGAAAACTGATATTGTCTGAATCAGCAAAGATTGTGTTAGCAGCTTGATTTGCATAATTAATGAAAGATACAGCCAGGTAGCATGCAGGCTGAGCTGGTTCCCGAACATTGACATCAGATGTATATGGAGACTCAAGAGGTGAGGGCCCCAAAGGAAGCTGCTCTCTGTGGAGCAAGAGGTGGCATGTGTAGAGTAGAATGAAGAGAAGCTTGGCAGAAAAACACACTGGCAAATAAATATCTTCAGAAACACAACTTCTCTGAAGTAAACTGGGTTCACTTAGTCTTTTATATTTGAATTTAATTCAGTTGTTTGCTTTTTGGACTGGTTAAGCACACTATTGTTTAAGCTGTTTTAATGCTTAACTAATACAGTTGTCAGTGTTAGCTTTAAAGCTTCAAAGTCTTTAATGTACTTGAGATATGTACAGAATTCTGTTTAAAATTGGTAGTGAAGATGCATAATGGAAATAAAATTTGAGGATAACAGAAAAAGGTGAGGTTCTGTTGCTGCCATCCAGTGGCAAGAACATAATCAGTGGCAACAAATAATTATTTTCACAGGTAACTGATGTCTTGTGTTAACTTTTTTTGTTGCACTGTCAGAAGACTCTTAGAGTTTGTATGAGACCAGTATGCTTAAACAATAGCCTGTGGAAATGTATGAAGTTAAAACATAGCTAGATGTGTATTTTAACTGAGTATCCACGGCAAGAAAAAGAAAAAATAGTTGTGGGATTATGTTGTTTATCTGTTAATACCCTTCCTTCCCCCAACTTTTGACCCTTGGCCTATACACCCATATTTGACTGAAAGGCAGCAAACTCAAAGATACTGAATTTCTGCACATTTCATTAAAAACAGCAGTCAGGCAAATAAAGGAGAGACTCTTGAAAGCTGAGGCATACTAACAAGGGGAACAAAAATCACTTGGACTGCCTGTCCTCCTACCTGGCCAGGCGCAGCTTCTTGTGTGGCTGGTAGGTGGGACCTGAGTTTTAGGGGGTTTGTGGGAGAACCAAAGCCAAGGAGGGTATAAAAGAACATGGGCAAGGAGGAGGATCAGAGCTATTGCAGGGAGAAGACTAGAAACACGGAAAACTAATTCCTGAATGCAGGCTGCTGTTTACTGAACAGCCTATCTGTGCCAACAACTTCCTGCCTGTGGGGTGTATTTATTCACTACTCAGTCCAGGCATTTTCTATAGTGTATACATATATTACCAAAGTGTTGGTTTTTTTGTTCTTTTCTTAAGAAAATTGTTCAGTTGTGTTCACTTTTTCAAAATTTTATTTGTTGGCTTGAAATTTGGAGGGATAAAGAAAAATATCAATAAAAACACTGCTGTAAATCCTTTTTCTATGGCTGTTGTCCATGAGTAATGGAAATCTGTGATATGACAGAAACATTAGAAGTTTTTCCTAGGCATAAATGTGCCTTTAGCTTGTTTAGTGGATTTTTTTTTTTTTTTGTGGGGGGGGGACCATGATAGACCATACACCTAATGCCCCCCAAATATTTTAAAGGCAGTTTCAATGACAGTTTTTGTACAGCAGGCTGTGATTGAAATGAGACACAAAGTTTCTATTTCGTTGATTGAGCATATTGTACACTAAATAACATAGTTTCTCAAACTGTATTATGTATATTATATATACCACTTCAAGCAATATTTGCCATCTGATCCTAGTAAGAACTAGCAGTACAAAAGCAGTAACTCCCACTAATGCTACTGATAAAGACAGCTAGGGAAAAACGTTGTGAATCTGTTCCATAGATTGCTTCTGGGCTTTCTAGTACCATACAAGAGATTTTGAGGAGATGGAGTGTCTTTTCTATTAAATAAGCAAATAAAAGTCATTTAAGTGGGAAATCCATGCTCTTCAAATTATGGTAACAGCAAAGTTAAAACTGTTCAAGCACAGTTGTCAAGTCCATAGTCATGTATTTCCTCCACCTCACCTGCACCTAATTAGAGAATGAATTGAAAAATGAATGAGATGGGAACATGTATTTGATTTTGCGTTATTCACTATGCTACAATGACCTTGGACAGAGATCCAAATTTGTTTCCAGCTATTTGATACAGCTATTACATCACCTCACCAGACCAGTTTACTTTATCTTTTATGTAGATGTAGTAAGTAGCTGCATGCTATTCATTCTAATTATCAAAAGTTCATACTATAAATGGTGATGAGAAATCTGTGGGTAATTCCTGTTAAATTTAACCTGGAAGGCAAGCAAAAAAGGCTCAATGGTATAATGTGCTGACCATGTGCTGCATGTTTTATGTATCAGTTTTTATTGAAAGCAAGCACATCTTTTCATTACTGATAGTTATGACTTAATTCTTATTTTTGAGGGGTTAAGAAATTAATTATATCATAGCATTTCTTCAGTGTTTACTCAGAGAACCTATGTCTTTTTTGTGAATAAATGGTTTTGGACTTCATAAATAGCACAAGTGTATAACATTTTAATAGTTTGTAGACATTTTACAAATAACTAGTTTCCCTTTTTTTCTGCTACAGAATTCCTTTCTCTTTTTCTTTTCATATGGAATAGGAGGATTGTTACGAGTGTAGAGGCTTTCAAGAGTTCTTTTCAATGTTTGCTAAACTAATTTTAATGCGTCAGAAAAATGCACTTTGTCCTTTCTCTTGTTCATTAAACTTTATCCAAAATTCTGTCTTTCTGATTTTCTTTACTTCTTTTCCCAATGATGTTCAGTATTTTCACTCTCAACCTAAAATGCATGTCCAAGTTTGCAGAGAGCCCAAGTCTGGACTTCTGGATTCATCGGTGATTTGGCTGGATGATCACTGAGCATGGAAATTCTCCTGTTGTTCTTTTTGGCACCAATTCAAATTCCTCCTAAGCTGCACTTTGTCACTGCTTGACCCCTCAAATTCATCTGTGCTTTGAATCTCCTCTCATATGTCTCTGCCATAAATACTTCCCGTCTTTCCTTCCATTTCTGTTTTTTCCCTTTCAGGATGCTTTCCTTCTACGAGTGTGTAGCACATGTGCCTTTTTAGGTAAAATGCTTTGAAAACTGTCTCTAGGATCAGCATGGAGGCAATGCTATGTACCTCCTTAATTTCACCTACTGTGCTCGCTAGATCACGTCGGAAGTGTATACATTTTGGAGTCCTAGAAGTAGCCATATTGCTGGTATTGTAGGAAGACATTAGCAGTAAAATATCACTCAATATGAATTACTGTGCATATTATTTCATTCGTGATCTATCAGAATCGACCAGTGGTGACAGTGAGAATGAGATCACTTTCCCCCTCCTGTTCCTGTCTGATGCTGTTTCTCTTGGTATTTCTGGTAAAAGTCTATGTGTAGAAACACAGGTATGATCAAGGCAATGTATGAGCAAAACAACGGCAACAGAGATCATTGGATTTGCAGACCTTGTGAAATATAATTATAATGCATCTTACACAAAAATCTTACCTGGAAAGGAAATAGTTGAAAGTATATTTCAATCTGTATGGAGAAAAATATAAAAATGATTAAATACAGTGTTTTCCATATACTTTAGTTATTTCAGTCAATAATAGATTAGCTGTGAACTCAGAAATAATGTAGTATTTTTACACATTGGACTTCTTTACATGCTTTATCTAAATATAAATATGTGTGTGTGCATAAATATAAAATTTATGAGAGAAGTCTTTGTAAGGATGGATTGCAATGTGAACTGTGTGCCCTACAAAGGAGTGTAAGAATTGGGATTGAATTTGGGTTATGCGTGTTCTGTATACATGCAGAAATGGAATTGTATCAAAGGAAATCTGTACACACAGAGAAGAAGCCACAGCATGCCCTGATTAAATCCTCAGGCAGCATCATAAGGTGGTCAGGATCATTGAATGGAGTAAGCTTGTCTTGCAATTTAAATAGAGCCAGTGAGACTCATAAAGATAGGGACATTAGTAAATGGTAGATTTTTTTTCACTAGTTAATTGTGGTTTCTTTTAATGCTTGCATTCTTTTGAAACTACAACCTCAGTTCTAAGTTAACTATGCTTTTTGTTTGTGGGAATTTCCTAATTTAGTGGTAGCTTTATACATTTTGATATTGTCTATTTTTCTTTCTGTTTAATTTCTTTCTGAAGTGCAAGAATTTGGTATTTCTGGGAAGAAGAGCTCAATTAAGACAACTCAACTGGAGTTGAGGTGTTCTTCACGCAGGGGAGAACCTGAGCAGTAGAGTCATGGATCATGGATTGGTTTTAGAGGTGCGAGAAAATGAAGAGAGTCTGAAGTTTAGTTTTGGGGCTGGCAGTTAGTTGAAGGTGAGAGCCCAACCGAGGCTCACTGTTTTCTCCAGTCTCTCAGTCAGCTTGTACCCCCTACCTTAACATCTCTTTTTTAAATTCCAGCTTGAAACTGTGTCTAATCTATACTCTGATTTAGGAAGAATTAGAGTGAATATCTGGTGCATTTTGCTTTTCATCATCAGACTGTGAGATAAAATACATTTAAAATTTTCAATTTTAGGTAGCAGCTGTCTGAACTTTAATCTGAATCATACTTTAACCATTGATTTCTGTTGGCCAAATACATGTACGTAACACCTTATTAATGATTAATGATACCATAATTAATGACACTACTAACTTTCTTTTCTTAAAAAAACAAAAAACAACAAAATCTATGTTCCCAGGTATAAAATCTTCCCCTTTTTGAGATTATAAAATCTCTATCTGAAATTCAACAAAGTCCTTTAGAAAAGGCCTAAAACTTGAAAAAAGAATCATTTCAAACCATATTTTGTGTCCCAAACAGATTGATTTGGAAGAATAGTTCTTTTAGAGAGCAAAAGGGGTAAGTTTAGTGATTAGATATGCTGCATCTCATGTGACGAAGGGATTTAATTCCTGCCTTAATTAACTCTCTCAAGGCAATCTTAAAATTAGGCCTGAACAATGACTATAGTGTAAATAAAATTCTTTAAAATGACTCCTTAACTACTCCATGTAGTCCAAAGAGCGTTTTCTTCATTGTGTAGATATGTATTTAGAAAAATTTAAAAACTTTCTATTCCTATAATGAACTGTAATAACCTTGAAAGAGCCCATTGTAGTCTACAGAGTTAATAGGTGTTTACACACATTCTTCACTATTAATGATTTATTGTTGTTAAACAAGATTAAATGTAGGCATGCACTGCAGGAGTTGAAAGTAAGTAAAAAACAAGGCAGAGGAATGAGTGAGCAAAAGGTCAGTGACAGTTTGTAACAATTTGTATCTGCTCTCTCTGTGCAAGTGAGCAGATCCTGTTCTTTTGAAATAACCTGCTGGACCAACTTCTTGCTGGGTGTTTTTTAAAGTTAGGCTAGGTTGGTTGGTTCTGTGCTCCATCATAAAATATAGATAACATTTTACCTAGGGAATTTTTGTAGGTAATGAAAATCACCACTTGTAAAATGTTATTATGTTAAGGAAAACCTGTGAAAGTATCTTGGAGTTTTGCTAACAGTGTTAAGGAGCTGTGAAGTGCTTCTGAAGTGGAGACCTGACTTCTGAAGAGTCTGAGTTTGTCAAACAAGGTGAAATGGGGAGGCACAAGCCCTCAGTCACGCAGTCCAAATTGGTCCACATTGTAATATATCCAGTAGATGTATAAAAACTACAGTGGTTACACTTTTTGAACTTTTTGGAATGTTTTATACATCTTGTATGGTATCTATTGACATAGAGAAGTTTCCAGTCATCATTTCCTTGTTTTGGTAAGGCTTAAATATAATCCCTTTTTCCTCTACTGAAGAGGAGTAAAAGTCCATCAGTCCTTGCTGCCCCCAGATTTTGAACCGAGCGGTCAAATTAGAAACCCGGAATTAGTTCAGTATTTTAAACTCTGATCTTAGTGTGGTGGTCATAGGCTTCTGTTAGCTGTCTCTTTGAAGCAAATGGGGCCAAATGCAAACTTCTGGGTTGTCGGAGGAGATTCAGTTTTAGCCCTGGAGTTTTTCCTGGTTGGAAAACCTGGAGTGTGCTGCTTAAAGCTCTTTCTAAACACTGTGGGAAGCAGTTTTGAAGCTAGGCAATTTTTACACTTTTTCTGACTGTTGAAGCATAGAGTTGTATCTCTTAAACAACCAAAGAGAGCATACTGAGTGGGAGATGGTGAGATGGCACTGGAATTGCCTGTCACTGAACTGTCAAGATCTTTTAATTTATCTGGGCTATGTTTTTTATAGAGAGAAAATATCAGAATTTAGATCTTGTTTTTAAAGTGTTCATGTGTAATGATATTTTTACATACTGTTTAATATGATACTAGATAGTCTTCTGTGTCATTTTCAGGTGTTGAGAAGGGAGGAGCCGTTAAGTGTGAAAGCAAGGCATCTTTACTGATGTGTGTTTTTTGGCTAAAGAAGTGTTTTCCAAGTTGTAACCAAGTAGGGTCATTTGCCTGGAACAGTACATAAAAAGAAAAGTCTCTCATCTATGAAGAATTACTTTTTATGGATATTAATTATCTATTTGGGTTAGGAGCCCTCAGCTAACTGTACCAGGTGTTTCGCACAGCGTAACAGAAAGCTTCGAGTCCCGAGGGAGGCGCAGCAGGGCAGGTAGAGGGGGAGAGTGGGAGGTACCGGGGTCGTGGTGCAAATGGCACTGTGCTGTGGCCGGGTGACCAGCGCACCGGCTGCTGCTCAGGGGCTGTGTCAGTGCCCAGGCCATAATGCGCTCAGGAGAGGACTTAAGGGCCATCCTGTTCCACAGGTTTCAGTGGAGAGCGGCTCTCAGGAGTAAAGAACAAAATGTGAAGATGTGAAATAGCAAATTGGCTCATTGGCGGAAGAGTAATAAAATATTGTTATTGATGGCTCTCTATTATATCAGGTGTACTATGCAGGCAGCCTGGTAGCTGTGTAAAAGAACCTGAACAATGAAGTACCAAGTGAAAACCAGCGAGCATTTACTGTGTTTCAAGAGCAGATTAGGTTGTTCCTGTTTACTGAAGACAAAAAGGGGAAATATTTGTCTTAATTATTTAATTACTTGCCCCCCCAAAAATCTACAAATTAGCATGGATTTCTAGTGATTATATTGGACTAAAGATATCTTGTAATGTAGTATGTGCTCAGCAGAAACCTTTGTTTGAGTCTAGCCACTGTATGTGAAAGTGGGACTAGACCAAACTGGAGGGTTATAAGGTCTGGTTTGTGATACTACTTCTTGACTAATATTTAAGAGTCTGTCTTTCATACATTAAGCAGTATCATTTGCATATGTCCCATGTAACTTCTTTTTCCCTTCAATCTCCTCCTACTTTCTCCTTTCCCAGTGGAAAATTCTGTATTTTGTTTTATTTTGGTAGGATTTTTTAAAAATATACATATTGCAAGAAATAAATGCATCATGCACTTAGAATGTGCATGATGCATTTTCTTATGATATCTTTATGATACTTTCTTTAGATAGTGAGATTATGATAGTTCTCAGCTTCTATGGGAATTCATTTTTAGCTTGATATCTAGGAATAAACCATATATGACATATGTTAATCATATCACTTACTGACAGGTGCTTAGGTATTCTGCCGAAGAAGATAACGTAAGCATGGGAAAAGAATAGAGGACAATAGAATTACAGACAGAACTGCTACATTTCCCATTTTTAAAACACCCTGCACTCCTCATCATAACTTTGTTTTCATTTGCTTTTAACTATGCCATACATTACCTCTTCTGGTTGAAAATGTCAAGTCTGCCTAAAGCTGATTTTCTTTGAGAGGTTTTGGAAAAGTGTAATATGTATTTCTGTGAATAAACTTAGAGTTAGAAGATTAGGCAGGAAACTTTTGTAAAAGCTTATTCTGTCTCAAGTGGGTATGTGTTTTGATGCAGTCTCAAAGATATTGTTTTAATTCTCCTGCTGTTTATTCCTGATTATTTTATGGCTTTTGAGTTTCCTAAATAGAGTAAGTTTGCACTGGCAAATGGTCTTAAAATTATCATTGGATAATGGAAAAAAGGGAAGGACAAATGTGGGGGAAAGTTACAAGTCTAATCAATATGGCTATTTTGGCAAAGAAACCCACGTTGAAACGTTACTTTTCTAATGGATATCTTAAGCCAAGCTGTTTAGGGCTTTAAAGATGAAATCTAGAATATGAGTAATTTTGTTAATTTTGTTAACAGAATTAGTTAAGATTTGTTAAGTATTAGTAATCAATTAATATCATCGGTTCATATTCACAATGTATTTTTAGCTCTTTCTCAGGAAAGTATCATCTGTGATGCTAAATTAAATAAGTTATGTGATTTTTTTAAGCCTTTGCTTTAGTTACCGTTTTCCACAGTTGAGGTGTGCTCAGAGCCAGCAAGCTGTCAGACTTGTGCTGGTTCTGTTCAAGCCTCAGGAAAAGACTTTAGGAAATGCCCTTGCCCCTCAGGCCAGGGTGATGGAGCTCAGTAGTGTATCTCCCAGTGTGGCAATCGCAACTGGTAGCAGTCTGAGAGGAGGATTGCAAGGTCTGAGCACAAAATGTTTGAAACCACAGAGTTAAATGGTAGTGTTTTTCATGATTTAGCATTTTTACACTCTGTATTTAATTTTTCAGGGTGTCCCAAAACCAAGTAGGACAGCATTTTACCTTTGTGCTTACCGACATTGAAAGTAAACAAAGGTTTGGATTTTGCCGTCTGACATCAGGAGGCAAGGTCTGCCTCTGTATTCTGAGGTGAGTATAAGAAAAACTGAGTATAAAAGTGAGTATAAAAAAGTATAAGAAAACATGACCCTTGGAAAATCTTTGGATAATGATTTATACTTATCTATCAGTATACATCATTTCTCTACAATAGTATTACCATTGATTTTTGGATGAAAAATAGTCCCAAACCCATGTAATGGATTCTTGAAAGAGGCTAGATAATTCTATTTAACAGGAAATCACTGCTTAAAAGCAGAGAACAATACAGTGCAGCTTTACGGGCTTTGAATGCTATGTGGATATTTTTGCTTTGTAATTAAATTTTTGACAAGAAGCATCCAATTGAATTAGTTACAATAAGCTAATGTGATAGTGCTAATTAGCTGATTTTCCTACTGTGACTACCTAATACTGACTATCTTTAAAACTGATATATTAATCAGCAAACTTTATGAAAAATAATATTTTGAAACTGTCAACATTTTCCTTATTTTTAGATTAACTGAAGCCTGTCAATGAACCAAAATGCAATAGTTTGTATTTATGTACTCATGGATCTAAGAAGGTTGTCTCAAAGTCAGTTTAACGATGTTCTAGTACTACTCTGTGCTGGGTAAAAAAAGCACTATTCTGTGCTGGTGCTATTCTAAAAAAGGCCAGGTGTTTTACACTGGCTATTCTGTCCTGGAAAATTTGGTTTTAGGGTGTCTCTTTTTTCCATTATCTATGGCCAGACTATTTGTAGTATGAGGAACTCCAGAGCCGGATTATTCTGAAGATACAATATACTGCTTTGTTGCAGAAGAGACACTGGAGATGAAGAAATTGATGCCTGCAAAATACTTTGTTTTTCCCTCCTCTTCTTCTCCTGTAAAATAATTGTTTTGATGATGAAAAAAAATCCCCCAAACAGTTGTTTAGCTGTCCTAAACCATTGCTCTACTGTGCTTTTAATTAAAAGACAAACAACAAAAAAATGCCACTCTAGAGTGGCAATATGAGCAGCCTGTAAGACCTATTGAGAAAACAGGAACATCCAGTTTAGCAACAAATTAGGAGTACAAGACAAATTAGGAGTACAAGTATAATTGCCTTCAAATGAGTCACCAAATATCTAAGATGAGAAAGGAGCCATCTGCTATCAAAGAGCTGAAGCCATTGGCAACAGAGGGGCATCTTGGAGAATGCTGGCGACTAAGTTAGAAAACGTATGGAGAAAAGCAGGTGCTCAGGCATTTGGACAATGCGGAAGTCATGAAGTCATGGGAAGTACCATTAGTCTCGACTGCATCAATTAGGGAGATCAGCCCAACACCAGTGTGTAAAAGAATATCAGACAGTTGAACACATGTGGAAAGGAAAAGGACCAGGCAATGTTGAAATGTGTAGGGTAGTGCTGAAAATCACTGAAAATATATTTAGCCTTTTCTGGTGTTTTAAACAGATTCCAATCTAATCTTGTGGACCTGTACACTGGGCAAGTGATTTAAAATGTTTTTTGGGCAAGTGATTTAAAAATAACTACAAAAATTTACTACCGTATAATGGGCAAAATAGCAACTTGGAAAGATTTTCTTTTGGAAATTAACTGCTTTTCTGTGGTCCTGACAATAATTCTTTAATAATACTTCAAAAAGATTTAATTCGTAGACTTTTTGAGCGTATAATACTTAACCCTTACCCTTTTCTCTGTGATACTTTTTGTTGGTGTATCTTGTTTAGGATCAGAGAGAATTTATGTACATCTTTTATTTATTTATTTTCTGAACTAACCTTTCCTTCCCTCATTGAGTTGGAAATAACTTTTTTTGCTTGTACTCCTAACACTCGTACAGGGTCTGGCTTGCTTCTGATGCTATAGTAACAGATATGTAATCAGTTACACGCACTCAAGTACTCATGCTTAAATACTATATGAGGTACTGCAAAGCAAAGGAAGCAAATTCTCAGCTGGTGTAAATCGGGGTATTTCTTTTAACATTTTTACAGAAATATACATCAGCTAAAAGTTAGCCAATGGTCTGTTACTTAGCAGAAATAACTAGGAAAATGAAAAGTGGCAAGCTATAATTTTTCACTGAACCATAATCAAAACATTGCCTTTATTGCTTTTATTGTGACAATTTCAAATTTACAACGCAAAGCTGAATGCATAACAGCACTAGCTTTATAGAATTTACCTCTCGATTGGTAGCCCATTTCTGTCTAATTTTTGTTTGAGGGAAGGCTGGAGGGAGAAGTTTGGGAATATAGAATTGCATGACCCAGAAAGAGTTAAAGTTATATCAGTTAATGATTTAATATAGAATAGCTTAAAGCTGATAAATTTTGCTCCACTATCATTTATTTTATACAAACATAATATAATATAAAAACAATACTCTCTAAAATAACCTATATTAAATTCTTAATATTGAAATATATAATACATAAATCTGAGATTTCATTTGCATTAGGAGTTGACTGTCTGAGATTGTGTTTAGCTCTGACAGAATATATCAGTATTTCCAGCTGATGTGTTTTAGTATCAAATTCAGGTTCTCCTCTGAATCTGAGATTCATTAGCAATTATGAAATCAAAAAAGACTCATTAGGAGATTTCCGTTGGCATTTCTTCTTTCTCTCCTTGATACGTGCTTGTTTATCTTAAATTAACCAATATCAAGGAAATTTTAAGGAAGGAATGCCATCTTTATGTATGAAGATTGTGTACACATATGCACATTCATGTTACACATGTGCATGCTCACTTTTGTTCCATATTTCAAAATATCATTAATTTATATTTGCTGTGTGTATATGCACATAACGGTGCTTATGTGTAAACACTTCAAACTATGTGTATCTATTAGGAATAAGTATGCAATAAACATATAGACTGTTAAACACACGAACACAGGCGTACATAAACACCATGCCTGAATACACCATTGTGCACATGTGCACATCTACATGTTCACATATATGTATATCTCCACAAACAATAGGAATAGCTTAAGATCTCTGCCTTGGGCTTTAACAAAGGCAAACTAGGGAAGATCAAGAACAGAAGAATTAACTAAATGAAGTGGTAATAAATAACTGAAATCTAAGTAAGAGTCTCTGAAAAGAAGAGTCAGGAGCAAGCCAACCAAAATGAAGAGAAGGAAATGTAGAAATTTTGGTAGGCTGATGAGTGGGGAATGAGATGAGACTTTTTTCACATGTGAATGTCTTTTATGGATGGTACCAGGCCACGTGTTAACCCATGCCAGGCCTGCAAAAGTAAAAGGATTGGAAATGATGAACTGGGTCCTCAGTTGAAAACTGAAGAAAAGGCTGCTTGTCCTCAGGTTTTACATCAACAGCCCAAAGCTGTTTCTAAGATTAAGTCTTGTCATTTATGGGTCATTTCTCTATAATTCATTCTTTATCTGAAATGCTCATGAGAGGAAATCACCTTTAAATTTGCAGCCACAAGGTCCTGCTTTAAACTGAAGAATTTAAAACAGAAAACATGCTCTGCTTGTACATATAAAATTTGTCTGTACATTTTTTACACATACAAAAATGCTGTGTAGACAGAATTGTCTCCCAAGTCAGAATATTTTATTCAAACTCTCTGTAAACTATCGATGTAGTGAAATAAAAATACCCCAATGCAACTGTCTCATGCTTTTTCATTTTAAGAACATAATTGCAATACAGCATGTATTAAAAGATCATGCAGAACCTGACTGTGGTTGCCAAATTCAGTGAACATTGCAAATAAGTACAAAACCATCCATATAGTAAGACAAGAAAATAAATGTTGGATTACCCTCCTGTAGTTTTGTGCGATTCCTTTGCAAGCCTCTTTAAAACTACACAGCTGCTTTGTGAAGCTCCCAGTGTAAATCCTGCTGTCACCTCCTACCACAAACTATTGAACTAATGTGGCCCCATAAGAGCAAGAGTTGCCACAACAGGAATATTGTAACATACTTTGTTGTGTTCATGGACTATATTGGATCTTTTATTCTAGTTTTACTTTTTACATTGTTTTAATTTAAAGAATAATTTTTGCCAGTTCAGACTTGAAGTGGTGTAGCTGAAGACTTTAATGTTCACTTTTGAGTAATAGAAAGAGACTTAATTGTTTTCAGTATTGTTTCTAAATATCTCTGATATTTGTAGTAGGATTATTACTTTCTGGATCTACATTAAGTTGCTCTTGAATTGACTAAATACTTTTAATACAGAGTTCAAATAATTTGACTGAATTTTTTTTGTTAAAATCTTTAAATGGCTGATGGAATCTGAGATTGACCTTATGTACACAGAGAAATGCAAAATGCATCATTAAAATTTTTAGTCTTAGATTTCATTAATTTTATGACTGTAAAATTGTCACCTACATTTCTAAATGAAATGCTCTAATAAGGAAGACAGGTTTATGTGTTAAGCCTTTGTAGTTCTTTAGTTCAGACCATGCTTGAAGCTTTCTCGTTCTTCCTTTAGGCAAATCCCTTAGAAGCAGAATGTTTCAATTTTACACATTTTGTGTCAATTTTCCAGACAGAAAAGTAGCCCCTAGACATTAGACATTTAGCTACGGAAAGGCAGTTTCCTTAGTTTTATTTGATTACTAGAAGTTAGATTCCTGCTGATAGTTCAGGACTGTTAGTGGTTACCTGACTATTTGACAGAAAACATTTCCTTTCCTTTATTTAACCTTTGACTCATGGATGTAAAAGTTTTATCAGAGCTATAGTAGAAGCACAAGTGAGGTGGAAGTCTACTTACTGCAACAAGGGTTATGCATGACTTTGAATAAAAGTCTGAGCTCCTGCCTTGTGGCTTATTCAGATTAAAAGAAAATGCTAAGTACGTTTTTAATTAACCATGAAGTGTCTTGTGCTTTTGTTTTCAAGACAAACAGTGGCTAGATTTTTAAATAAAGACCTCTGTATTCTAGAACAGAAGCTCTATATCTTTTGAAACCATATTGCTTATGTTTTGATACTTTTTTTTTCTTTATTGCAGGAAAAATGTTTTGCGGAGACTTTATAGAAATAGGGTGATGTCTTTCTTATGTTTGTTTCTCAAAAGGTTATTGATTATAACATGCAGAATGCAAAGACAGTGCGTATAATTAAAAAAAAACCAACAAGGCACCAATGATCATTTTATAGTTGAAGAAACTAAATTATTTTATTTGAAGTTTAGGTTTCTAAACACATTAAAAATTGAAAATTAAAGCTCTATTTTTTTCTGAATGTTTTAATAGTGTCTACTGCAAAGGGGTTTTGTTGATAATTGGACCTTTTGACATTTTTATAAGACAGCTAATTAATTATAAAATGCACTGATCATAAATAATTTTGCGAATACACGTATGATGGTAAGGTCTTTCTAGTAATAGACTTTAATTTTGATTTTATCCATTATTAAGGTATATATTAGTGTGATGGTTTTGAGTTAGCAGTAATATATTACATTATTCCTCTATTAAATTCAGCCATTTTAAGACTATTTTTGCAGACAGTGCATTTCTTTACTGACATGCTTGCAAAAAAGTTTGCTACTCAACAGATGTTGATGGACACGTATGTGTGCTTGTTGTCTTTTCTGTACATTGTCTTGTTCTACTGTGCTAAATAAAGATTAAATAATTTTTGCAAGATTTGTCTCTAGGAGGAGCTGAATAGATTCTTTTACCCATGATGCTTCTGTTTTCTAGCCATCACACAACACACATGCACAAAACAGTACTATATACAGTATTTTATACAATACAATATACTGGATACAGATTTAAGGCCTAAATCATGGGGATGCTCATCTTTGAATAACTATTTACTTGAATAGTCCTATGTAAGTTAATAGAATTATTAACACAAGTACTTGCGAAATCATCCTGGGATATAAGAAGGCAAGAATGTTACTTGACAGCCATGAGGAAGTTTCAAATTAAAAAGGCTTATCTTTGCTCTTTGAGAGTCTAAAATACCACCTGATTGCTGTCTTTATTATGAACAACACAACCTGCATTTATAGAGATGTTTGCTTTTGAACGAGGAGATGCATGCATACATACTCTTCAATGTTTGTTTAAACAACCAACTAATAATCCTTTATTATAGTGAAACAAATAATAGCACTTAGAAAATTCATAAGAGAGAAATACAAAGAGAGCTTTTTTGCCTCCCAAAAGATCTTCATAATATCTTGAAGTAAGAACAGTATAATAGTATAATTGAAAACATTGGCAAAAACTTTTGCACTTAAACTGTGCTGTTGAAGAACTAAAGAGTATGTGGGGAAAAAACCAGAGGACAGATCTTGGAGTCCTTTAGTCTCCTGCCATAAAACTCTATGGAGGGCTTGTTTTGTTTTTTCTTAATCTTCCAGGTTTAAGTGGCATGCTTGAAGTTATATTAACCTAGTATCTGTGGTTATAACAGTTTTTAGGCTTAAAGCAATTCTTTTTCCAGTCTTTCAGCTCAGAAGGAAACTATGGCATTTCTAAACTGTATTCAAGTAGTCTATTTTTGCACTGTTTTGCTTTGTGGTTTTGTTACATGGAACATGTATGGAAGTATATGATCAGCTTGATTTTACTAAAGAAGGAAATTCTTGTATGAGTACTCTGGTCAGCATGCCTCTACTAAATGGAAGAAAAATATACTGTGGCTTTGTACTAAGGTTCATTTATTTCAAATAACGAATTTGACCTTTTCATACATATATTTAAAAATTGCATTTAATTTTTCTTTTCACAGTAATAGGGGAGCTAAGATAGCAGACATAAGAAAGAAATATGTTAATATTTGATTGAAATAGCATTTATTTTTATAGCATGCTGCTTATAATTTTCATTATTATGAAAAAGGAATGTTCAGATCAGATTTTAGTAGTCTACAGCAAAAAGAAATATGCTGGAGTAATACGTGCTCTTACTACTGAGATGATTCACAACACTGGGGAGTTCTTAAATAGTCTGAACTAGTCACATGTCCAATGTGATAAAGTATTTTGTAATTTATACATTGTGCCTTGATTTGGACAGAATGCTTTGAACATGTACCACTCTCTGGTGTAAATCTAGGCTGATGAAATTGTTCTATAGCTCCAACATTTTTAAGTGCTCTGAAATTTGTGCTGAACAACTATTTATACTGCATTTCAGCTAAGTATAAAACTCAATAGAACAGGAATTCCAGATGAAATAAAGCTCAAAGATCAGTTATTTTAGGTGCTGTTACAGTGAGTGTTTTACAAGGACGTGCAGCATTCAGGCCTGTAAGCAGTGAGTGGCCTTACACAGGTGTAGTAAAGCAAATTTTATGTTTATATAAGAGTGTATTGAAGAGCAAATGAAGTAATGTCACACCTTAACTACTGTCAGTGATACCAAGTCTTAGAAATGTCTGTGAGCATTAAGAGATTGATTTAGTTTTGAGTAATAGCCAGGACAGTGTATGCCAAAGTGTGGTAGAGCCGTTAGTACAGTGGCTCTAAAAAAGTTTTTGCCTCTGTGTCAGTGTGCCTTTGTGACAGTAAATTATTCATTATGGTTTTATCTTTTTTTTTAATAACCAGCAGTTAAGCATTTGTAAGGATAGCAAACTAAGACTGCTATAAACTGCATAGCTATAACCATGTTCCCAAGCCAGATTTCTCCTGATCTCCTCCTTTGCCCTAAGAACTGGAGTCTCTTTCTGAAGCCTTGGCAGCTACTTACTGAGGAGAGAGGTTTTATAGAAGAAGCATAACCCTTCACTTTAGTCACTGGACAAAAGTAGACTTGGCTTCTGTACCAAGCAGGGCTTCTTCTAACGGATTTCCTTTTCCCATCAGGGAAAACATCAGGTTCTGCATCTTGGGCTTTTCATTTGTCAATTCACTTGCAGTTAGCATAAGGTGCCCTGAAATACATAATTGTGAAATTTTAATGTATATCCAAAGCAGACACTAAAGCTTTAAAAAAAAATGCATTGAACAATATGTCCACGGATTTACACAGTGCTGAACAAAGTAGTTTATTGCATTATTACATGTGTTTGTGAAATACAGTAAAAATATTTCAAACTTTATTTTCCCCCCGCCCTTCCCCAAACTTGTCGAACAGCTGGTTTTATTCATACTAATTAATTTTGGGTATATTCTTTATATTTGTGATAAAATACTGAAAGAAAGAGATGGCACAGAATTTGTAAATAAGAAATAATTTATACAGGTACTAGTTAGTTAACCAGATTTATAACCTGTATATTATATGCTTGAATAGTGATTGTGGACAGTTCTGTAGTGTGCAGTCTCTGATGATGCTGTAGTTTAAGGCAGCTGTTCTGTAAGCAGATGGCCAAAAAAAATGGAAATGGTAGCGGTATGTTTAAATTCCTTTAAAATCCTCTTTGGTTATGTCATATTTGCGTTGGGCTCTACATAACTCACTGAGAATACTGCATGCATATGGGCTGTAGAATTGTGTTAAAAGTATATTAAGTATTCGTGTATTAATGAGCTGTCTATTTACAATACTAGTGAATGCCTTTCTAGAATTTAGTTTTATCTATAGACATAATTTTATAGGGAGACCAATATTCATATACATTATGTGACATATCTATACTATTGTGTAGTGCATCACTTGTTAAATATGGGGAAACTGCCCTGCCTAGGTAAAATGTTGTTATCCTGTAGGGAAGTAGCAGTTTTGGCAATCCACCCAGGTACAACAGAATGTAGAATTTTAAAATGACAGATAATATAATAAATATTGAAATCTGTAGCCATTAAAGATATAGAGAATGTGATTTAAAACTTTTTCGCAATGTTTAAAGCAATTGTTTTTGTATTTAGAATAATGAAAGGTGAAAATATTATGAGCTAATCTACACTAACTTGGAACTTTATATAGGTGTCCATCTTACTGTAAAAAGTGAAATGGCTTATCTATTGCATTTGAAGTACTGAGATGTCAGCTTTTTGATAAATAAAGCTAAACCAGACACTTGCAAAATAGGTGTGTTTAATAGACGGCAACAAAGAAAATGTAGCTTTGGTGCTGTGTGTCAGTAATGTACTGTAGAATTTAAATTTGTGGGGAAAAATTTTATATGCATTTTATTTATAAGTAGAAATAAAATATATAGAAATCTCATAAAGATGTGCAAGTTAGAGATTATAAAGATAAATATAAGTGCTGGAAAATGGACATTGATATTTTAATAAAATCTTTTTTCCCCTCCTATTTTAGTTACCTACCATGGTTTGAGGTATACTACAAGCTGTTAAATACCCTGGCAGATTATTTGGCTAAAGAACAGGTAATTCTATATATTCTGTTTGTGACAAGTTTCAAGTTTTGTCAAATGAATCTATATTGTTTAAAACATTTAGTAGAATTTAAAAGCAAGTTTTTAATTTATCACACTGAAATTCAAAGGATCTGAATGTACAGCCACCATTATCACTTGAATCCCACACTAATTTAAGAAAACTGCCTGAGAATATACCTTTATAAAGTGTCAGTCTTAGCATAAACGTAAAGCATGATGTCCTAGATGAAGTGTGAGCAAAGTGTCACATTACTGGAGAACTATATGGCATATTGATTGTAAACTGTAGCTCTTTGGAACTATCTGGTTATCAGTCAGAAACACTTCTTTTTCTGAACTGCATTAAATATGATATACTGTTTCACCCTTCGTATTAACTAAAAACTGCCTCTCATAATCCTGTCATCTCAACTAGCAAGGCAAAATTACTTGCAGCATTTGGTGAAGAATCATGATAGTTTAGTTTGCATATTCATGAGCAATTAGACATATTTCAGGATTACGCAGAAAGGAAATACTGGCATCTGTCTTTACTGAGAAAATTAAAGCTATACCTTTCTGCTTTAACTATATTAGTGTACTAGATGGTAGTTAAAAAAAAAAAAAAAAAAAGCATCAATAGTTAGCCATATGCTGTAGGCTGCAAAAGCTGACATTTCAAGAATATATGAACTATAGAATATGCAATTATTGCACGTTATAGTAAATGGACTATAGAAAATGATGGCATTTTATGTAAAAAGAAAATGCAGTAGGAAAGTTGGCTTAGTTATGTTAGCTTAAAGAAAACAAAGCATAGAATACGCCTAAGTCTCATAAATGGTGTATTAAAACTTAAAACGTAGTTTTGGTTTTGGCCATTATTTCACTGTAATAGTAAAAATTGTTATTAAGGTCATATTTGATAGAAGGGACAAGGATTATTTTCACGTTTGTTTCCTGATCAGTGGTTCTGTCATTGCAGTCAATATTGTAATGAATTTAAGATACCAAGGTATAAGCTTATTGTGTTGTATGTTGAGAAAACTATGTTTTGATGGGCCAGAAAGTTCTCGCACTGTATGGTTTGATGTATTTCCTAATGCCGTGTATGCTGCTGAGGAAGCTATTAGAAGACATTGCTGTCTCCCTGTCCCAGGCACCATTTATGTGATCCAAGAGCTAGACCCAAAGCTTCGCTGACTAGTACAAGATCCGGTAACTCTGTCGTTCTCATAGGGAGAGGTGGAAGCTCTCTGCAAACTGGAGCAGGAAAGTCTGGCTCTGCCTTGCTGCTGAAACTTCTTTAATTCTTCTTGTGGTCAAAGTGAAACCAATCACCATGAAAGAGAACCCCCAAACTAAACAAACCCTCCAGTGATACAGCCTCATCTCTTTCCCAAGTAAATTAGTCTTTTAGAAATCAGGTTTAAGCTTCCTAATTAAACCTATTAGTTGTTTGTATTTTTTACTAAACTATTAACTGTTTTATATGCTCCAATAAATCATTTTTAAAATGTATACTATAACTACATAGCAGCATATTTAATCAAACTTTGAACAGGCAAGTATCATGGCTAATACAGTTTTGGAGAGATGATGTCCAAGATGCACAGGCCAGCTAGCCCCATTAATGCTATTTTCAGTTTCAAATAACATGATTCATGTGTGGAGTATATGAGGAACTATGTAAGAAATTGACTTCCTAACTTGTGGATGCAATCATTTTCTGAGATATCAAGCTGACCTGAATTTTATAGCTAAATGTTTGAATACTTTACCATGAATTGCAATTGTCTACTTCATTAAATATATGTATTGGTGTCTATACGTAATGTTTAATGTGTGCTAAATCATATGTATCCTGTTTTTATATAATGATTAAATATCTTTTAAATATATTCCCCATAGGAAAATGACTCAAATGATTTGTTAAAATCATTGTATAGCCATCCTGTGCCAAAGGCAAACGCTCTTGTCAGTTTAAGTGTGGTAAGTATTCTGTATATGACTGCCTATATAAAATAGTTGCTATGGCTAAACCAGAAAACCTTTGTAAATAGTAAACTTATGTTGCTTCTCATTATTAACTGTCTAGGACAAACTTTTTTTTTTCTCTACTGTATAGAGTTTGTCCCTGTCTCAAGTAGTTATCTTAAAGTTATAGTCGCAGAGAAGCAGAAGTTAAGTTTTGCTATATGGATGAGAAAGTAAACCACAGTGGGATCTGGCAGTGCTAGTACTTCTTTCTTTTTTACCTCCAGCTGTTTCATGTAGAAAAATTTCATTTCTCCTACTGTGGGCAGGAGAAACTCACTCTGTGTTTCATTGCCTCTTACGTCTGAGTAGGTAGAATTACAGGAGCGGACAAAAATCTGTGTAAGCTGGCTTCTTTCCTATCTTCCTACCCCTTCTTCCTTGTTTTGCTTGATCATGCAAAAATGAGGTAGAAAAGATGGTAGAAAAGGTATACTGCATTACGTAAAATTTCTTGCACATGCAGGTGAAATAACCCGTTCATCCCTCTGTTGCTTTTGTGCACTGTCTCTGGCATGTGGGACTGGGCATCGCAAGTATGGCAAGACCTTGTTGCCACAGAAACAGTAAAGAAGGGAGCCTGTCACTTACTGCCACCATTCTTGAAGTTTTTTTTCCACAGAAAAACATACAGATGCATGTTTATATACATTTGTAGAGGCTGTATAAAATGTAGTCAATACAGAGCTTTTTCTTTGCTGTGACTGAAATGTTGCAACTAAGCATCTCCTTGTTCACAGGATCTGTAGTATCATTGCACGTTTAATTAATTCCTGTTGGATTTTTCTGTGTGCAAATAATCTCTAATTTGAACTATCACAGGTTTGCAAGGTAGAAAGAGTAAAGAAGTGGTTAGATAAAGACTTTCCGTGCTCACTACAGAACATTAGATTACTTTATCTTGACCTTGTATGTGTCATTTACTTTTTAATCCATTTAGTTTAGAATAGAGCCCAATGCGTTGAGTTCAGTAAGCATGGATTCTAGAAAAGCATCTGGTCCTAATATGAAGTGGAGAGTCTACCACTGCCATTCCAGTGGTCACTCACCCTTGCTGCCTAAAATAATGCTGCCTTTATTTTAGTTTAATTTTTCTGGTTTCAGAGTCCAGTACTCATCCTTGTTATGCTTTTTTTCACTAGGTTAAAGAGCCCTGATATTTTTCTCCCTTGAACAGTACTAATCCACTTTATTTGGAAGTCCTTTCAGTCGTCTTTGTGTTGTTTTCACTGCAACTGCTTACTTTCTTTTGAGGCTGCAGTCTGAGTTGTTTCTGTGGCTAATTTTTTGCTGTTGTCAGTATAATATTTCAAGTTGTTTTTCATCAAGTAGCAGAAAGTAAAAATGGTTTTTCAGAACAACAGCAAAATACTATGTTCATACTGTTCTTGCGAGAATTGTTTTGTATATCAAATATTTTGCTACCATTAATTACAGTATTATGACCAATGCTAATTTGGCAACCCTAAACCCCTTTATAAAGCTGTTTAAATATCCTACTGCGTTTCATTAGGACATAGATACTTTTCATTTTAATTTCTTGCAAAGTGTTGCCGTCAGTGTGTGTGTTTCATCTCGCATAGAACATGCCTGCTTTGAAATGACTGCTGTGATGAATACGACTGGCAACACTGGAATGACAAGTTGCTTACAATAAATTTGATGCTGCTAGTTTTATTTCAACATTACCTGGCTTCTGAATGTATTTTTTTCTCAATTGTCTCTGCTTCCCAGTAGTTTGTTACATCATTACATCATTGTAATCTTTTTAGCTAAAGAATGATTATCTTAATGCAGGCCTCCTGCCAGATGCGTGACTGCAAGTACAGTTACGCAAACATGGTGGGTTCAGATGGAGAAGAGCAGGAGTATGTTAGCCTGAATCAGAAAGTTTTATGAATCTTGGTACAGGAATCTGTGCTTTACGAGTGCTCAGTACTACAGGGAGTAGGGAGATATTTTTGGCCACTTTCAGCCCTAACTTTATATGTCTTGCCTTTCCATTTGATGCCCCTTCCTAGTTCCTCATATACTAGAAAATAGACTAGACTGGAACTGTCAGTGGTAATAGACTTCAAAAGAAGTTATGGTCTGAAATATGATTGTAGAAATGGGAGCATGAGGTTGCTTTTTATTGTTCCAGGATGAGTTTAGTTCAAATTTCTTGATGCAAAATTGACAAGACCCCCCCTTCTTCCCCCCCGCTCCCCCAGTTTATTCAAATATATAGAATAAGTCTCATAGACATTGAAGTGGGGTTTAAATGGCAGGCCACAACAGTACTTTTGATCACACATATATAATCAGGCATAAATTATTTCTCAGTATCTGGCATACATGGCATCTCCCAATAATCCCTGATCAGGACACCAAAATACCATGTTACCAGTTAGGAACAATGTCTACTCTCACCTCTCAGTCCCAGTAACAAATATTTTGCAAATGAAGTTTATGATAAGTCATCATTCATTCTATGAAACCTGAACTTAAATATAATTTGGGTCACTTTTGTTTTATCCATGGAGGACTAACAAAAGTGAAATACAGTAATCATTCATTTTTGTTGGAAAAAAATAGCTAAGTTGAATCTGAATTCAAATGGGGAACAAATATAACAAAACATATTTTCAGCCAATGTTTTAAACATGTTCTTACTATGAAATATTCAAGCATTAGAGTCAGCTTTAGCCTTTTTGTTCCAAAAGTAAAAAAAAACCAAACAATTGTTCAATCTTTCTCTCATGTTTCATAAGAACCAAGAGATGATTTTTGCAAGTGAGCAAGTTTTGAAAAAACAGCCTTTTCTTGTATCGGTGAGTTTAAAAGGCACTGACTGTCTAAAGCCTATTGTAATTAAAGAAATAATTACTTGCTATAGGATATCTCTTTTGATTTCAGGCTTATTTGTACCTGTCCTTTGGGAATTCTGCTGTTGTCTTTAGCCTAAAAGAGCAATCTAATATTAATATATCTATTCTGTTTACACTAAATGAATTTCAGAGCTATGTATGCGTGCATTATAATCCTCTTATAAAGAAAAAAACGCAATCAAAATCAAACCTTTAAAATGATGAGCAAAATGAGAAAAATAATTTGCTTTTTTTTTAGTGTCCCCTTTAACAGAAAACTTTGTATAGGACAGTAATTATTAGTTTAGTATTTCTTCCACAGCCATACATCTTCCCAGAGAAGTTTATAAAGATGTGCAACTATTCCATACCACTTTTTTTTTTTTTTGGGCTGCTTATGACTCTGGATAACTATAGTAGTGGGTCTTTGATTCTTATGGTTCTAACTTCCTTTCCTATTCAATGAATGGGATATTACTACTTTGTTAATTGTAAAAAAAATTGCTTCTATAAGTTACTAAATTTGTTACTCAAAATCTTTTGATAAATATTCCTCATTGTAGGAATATAATAAATACCTTATTGCAGATAAGAAATAATTTTCTGTTATCACCATACTTCTGAAAAACAAAAGGCATGCCATTAATCTGAATATTTTCTTGTTCTTGAATAGAGAAAAAAAGTCTTAGTTTTTTTTTTTCTCCCCCTCTGTTGATGCAAAACAGCATCCTGGAGTATTTCTTGTGCAAACGTTACAATGTTTACGGGATGCCTTTTTTAAAGCTGATTAAAAGAAAATTAACTATTGCCAAAAGACCTAATTTGTGGGGAAAATGTTCTGTTAAATGTATCAAGGTGGTTTAATAAGACTCTCCTACAGTTAGTAGTGTTAATAAATAAAATTTTTTAATTGAACACAAGACGTTTAATAGCTTATATACTTCCTTCATGTTTTGGTTTATCTTTTTCAAGTTTGACTTGAAACAAACTGTTTTTGCATTAGTAATTGTAGTATTAAAATACACTATAAAAACAAAATAATTTTATTTGCAGTCTAAGTTTAAAAAAAAAGGCAAAATTCCACTGAAAACAAATAAGAGCTAAATATTCAATAATCATCACGCTTACTTAGTATGTACTTAAGGTTTTTTTTGTCCTTTAAGATTTAGGCTAATACACTAAAATACCTTAAAATTACTGAGCTAAATTCATGTATGGTAACTGTTAAAAGCACTGGATTAATGGAAATTGTTTAAATTGCATCTGTTTTCAGTTTAATCCATTTCATATTTACATTCTAAATGGCCTCAAACTAAGATGGATAAAATTGCTAGTGTTATTTTATAAATGATTGCTGAATCTCAAGCCGTCGGACCCTGATTTCTGTTAACACATTTCTTGATTCAAAGATGTTTGGGAAGAGAATAGAATATGTATCAAGTACTAATGGTTCTGTGCTAATTAATTTTCTCGTGGAAATGATTTTTCCTCTTCCATTCTAAATTTACCTTTTGTTCTTTAACATTTTCTTGTTGCAATTTTTAAATCAATGCTTACTTTAATCAATGCTGTAATCAATGCTGTTCTCAGACTTGTGACAACACTTAAATCTGGCTTAATTTCAAGGTTATTTCAAAAGTGCAGTATGATGTTTTGTTCATTTGTTTTGTGTGCTATGCTGAACCAGAGATTGTCATTTCATGTTGTTACCTGCTTAACTCTTTGTCAGTAGTAGCAAGAATTCTATCGGAAAGATAGCTATTTGCTGGGGTTGGAAATTTAAATGCTGTGGGTCCCCCCCCCCCCCTTTTTTTTTCTTTTTTAGAATTCTTGGCTTTTGTCTGCACAAATTATTAATTGTTTTTTCCCCATTGATTAGCACTCATACTTCATTACTCCTGATATAACTGGATTGCCAACAATCCCTGAAAGTGTAAGTACGAAGTTTCATTTTTAAATATTTAGGGAGAGAAGTATCACCTTTATTCTGTGTGTAGGGCTGAACTCCGTTGTTATCAATAGGATTTTTTTTTTCCAACACTGCTTTTAGAACATGATTGATAGGTATTAAGAAAACCTTCAGCTAGTAAAGTTACTGTTGTACTACTCATCATTATCCAGTACTAAAGCATTATACAGGGCGTTTTTGACCACTGCTATATCTGCCTTTTGTTAATATTTACTTGGTTTGTTTACATTTATGGGAATTATATATTCAAAACATAGTCTACTTATGCACCTAGTGTTATTTGAATATGTATCCCTTAAACACTTCATTGCTAAGCTGTAAATTCAGCTATCAAGATACGCAATTAATTTTTGTGTAAGAAGGCATCGTTTCAGGCTTTCTGAAAATCTGCTGTACCTACTCACATTTGGATTGTCACCTTGCACCAGTAATGGTTAAAATATATTTTTAGATGAAGACTTGCATTCTGCAAACTGCAAATAAAATCTCAGATCGTGTTCTCTGTGATGTGTTTTAAAGAGATAATGTCTAATAGAACAGCTTCTTAATTTTCTGCTTTAAAATCTTGCCTTTAAATTGGGAATTGAATATGGATATATAGATTTGCATTTTTATGCTTTCAAATAATAACATCTTTCTTGTGAAAGTTAAATCTGTCGAATGGTACAAAATACATAGGAGCACAGAACTTGTTCTTGGTAGATGATGTGGTATCTGTGAAGAAATTTGGGCAGGAGTTTGTTGGCAGTTGTCCGTGTGGGGAGCAGCATCTGGCCAGGCGTGGTGGGGCACTCGCCCTGTCCCGGTCCCTTTCTGTCGGGTGCCTTTCTATACTTTTTTTACTCCATTTATAAATGTGGAGTCCCATCCTTCCAGTATGAGGAAAAGTAGTAGTGATACTAGGGGAGGGTAAGCTATGTAGGGAGTGAAGAGATGAGGTAATTATAGTAAATTAGTGATCAAATGAATTTCCCTTATTTTTTATTGTAAGCTTTACATATTTGAGGGGCAGCAACTTTTCAGGTACAATACAGAACTAATTTTGACAGATGTATTGATTTGTGCAAGGCTTTACCACAGGTTTAGCAATACTGAATCAGCATACTATTATCAAATAAAATATTACAGAGGTTGCCCTTGAAAAATTAGACTCAAGTTATCGTGGTGCATTAGTCTTTGACGGCCAGTTAAAGGTAGTACTTGAAGGATCAGAGTTTCTTTCTACATGCAGCATGCATAGCCTTAAAGCCCTTGCTTTCATCTCTTCCAAAAGTTTATACAGCATGGATCAAAAATAACTCTCTACTCTGATTCTTTGAAGTAATAATGCATTTATGCATTTACCTAAAACTGGATCATTAGATCCAACTGCATCATTCATTGGATCTTCTTTTGTCATTTCTTTTCACTGTATTTTTTATTTAATATTAAAATATATCCAAAGAAGAAGAAGGTCAACCCTGTGATCATCATCTGGGCTTTAATTAAAGTTAGATTTTCCTATGATTAGAGTCTGTAAGGAAATAAAACAGCAGGTGGTCCACCTCTCTGTCTGAAGCTGTTTTTGGCTGAAGAGCAGTTTGGGTGTAGCCACCAAGTGGCAACAAGTCCTGTGCCGGAGAGAGGAGCTGCGTGGGCAGGCTGGGCGCTCAGCTGCCCTGGGAGGGAGCTGGGAGAGACAGCCGGGGGCGGCCCTGCAGCGCTGCCCTGGCATCCGGCTGCGTTGGTCCGGCAGGCAGCCTTCTCCGGAGCCGTGCACCGCGCTGATGCCTGCGTCCCTCGTGGCGTGTGAGCCCTGCCCTCTCTTTTATGGCGTGGGAGACCTTGCTGCTGGGGGGAGCTTTGGATGGGCAGCTTGTGGATTCGGGAATGTTGACTTCCTCTTGTAGAAACTAACAGTTTCACTGTCTGCAGGGCTGTCTTTGGACTGGTGCGTATAATTGACAGACCTGTTACTTTAAAGTTCTGTATTATGTTGTCCCTAAGAAAAGATGAATGAGAGTTCTGGTTGCAGATGTGATAATAAATGTACAAAATTAGTCATATGCTTTGTATATTGTAAGGCATATCAGTATGTTTTCATACATATTCACCAGTGTTTACCAAATTTATTGTTTTCCTAGGCATTTTTGCTGGTACCTGTATTAGCTTATTCAGAACTTGTTTATCTCTGAATGGCACTGTGCCATGCAGAAATATCATAAGTTCAGCTGGAACACACATTTTTTTTTTCCCTTTCGCCCTTTTCCCACTCCTATGTTGTCTGAAACTATAAATAAGAGGTGCTAGTGACTCTGCTTTTCATTAAACCTCACAATAGGATGGCAGTGGGGTCCTCATCAGAGGAGGAAAGGGTGACCGCAGGAAGGACCCAGTACCTTCTACCCAGTGCATCTGACTGTTTAATGTCCTGACACATACAGCTCAAGCAAATATCTTGTTTTTCGGTCTACTTGCTATATTTAATTTGAAGTAGAGCAAAATGTGTTGACTTTGGGAGAGCCTGGCAAAATAGCACAGTTTTATTATCGTAACTATGACAGAAGAGTTTCTGCTTGGTGGAAGATCTATTCCTGGGGTTGGAAGTAATGGTTATTTTAATAGAATATGATGCTATTGGTATTATACCAAGTTTCAGGTTTTCCAAATTTGCAAAAAGTGCAAATCTAAATTCAGGAGCGTAATAAAGTGAGCAAAGTAATATTAACTTATACCAGGTTAGTTTTCTTTGGCTTTAAAACTCAATCATTTACTTTTAGAGCATAGCAATTTTAATGTAAAGACAATTTTCCTTCCATAGGATTGTTTTTTCTACTAACTGATCAAAATTTTTTTAAGTAGTATATAAAATGTTCCACTCAGCTATCACTGTTGCTATATTGTTAACATCTTATTTATTTAAACAGAGAAACCTCACTGAATATTTTGTTGCTGTGGATGTGAACAACATGCTGCAACTTTATGCCAGTATGTTGCATGAGAGACGAATCATTATTACCTCTAGCAAACTAAGCACTGTAAGTACTTCACACATCTCCTTTTAAGTAGAATATATTGAACATTTCACAAAAAGACCTACAGACCTTTGTGGTTTTAGATATGTTCCATGTGTACTTGTAAGACAATATCTACATATTTTTCTGATATATGGTTTTAGTCTGGCTCTTGAAGTACAAAAGTCTGATTTATATAAGACCTACTCAGATACATTAAGTCAGGTTAATTATTTTTCTTATCAGGAGATGAGAGTTCTTTAACTCTCCTGAGTTCATTTCTGCGCCTTCTAACCTAAAAAGAATTCTTAAGGGCTATTATAAGATCTTTATTATTCACTTGTGGCTTATTCCATTGGAGCTACTTGAAAGAAATCAAGGGGCCATAATAATAGCTGCTATCCTAACCTGGTAATAGGTAGATTCATCTTTGTTGGAGTGGTTTGGGAGTGCATACTGTAATAGCTCTGATTTGGAGCAGCTCTTCAGGCTGATAATAATGTGCAACTCAAAATAGTAATTTTTTTATTAAAGGTTTTAGGTTACTGCTCACATTAAAATGTTTTTTCTCTTATGCCTGCTTAGACTGTTTAATAAAATAATGTTGTGTTTCATTTTGAAATATATCTAAATATTCCAATATTATTTTGTTTTAAACTTTACAGCATCATTTTGAGGTTTTAAAATACCCTATATTTTGAAGATATTCCCAAGATTAATTTTGCATTAGCATGAGACTGTCACTTTATAACCAACTTTCATCATAGAGCATATTTGTAATCCAGAAGCTTCTGCCTGTTAAGCTCAGTCATTGAAAATCCCTCCTTTTTTTTTTTTTTTTTTTTTTCCCTAATAGTACTGCATGAAGCGTTTTGTTTAATGCACTTTCCATGGTGGAACATCAATGCTATGTTCCTAAGTATGGCTAATTGCACTACAGAATAAATGAACAGTTATTTTAGTTGTCTTAGGCACAGGCTTTTTTTGAGCACCACGATGCTGGGTCCCTGAATCTGTAACCAATGTTGTAGTGGAGGGATGCCCAAGAGTCACTGAAATGCTAGGCAAAGGACAGCACTTTACCGTGCATTGATTTGCAGAATAAGGAGCTAAATAAGCAAGTCAGTGATGATTAGAGAATAAAGGAGACATGAGGCCGCATAGGTAGAAGCAACGTGAACAACAGGAAGAACAGAAAGATAAATAGTGAATGAATATAAGCAATCTTCAGATTACTAGTCTAAGATGTATTTTTTTTTTAACCACCAAAGATTTTACTGTCTTAGAGAATTTCCATACTCATACATACTTCATCTTTTTTCTTCTCTGGAAATGACTAGGAGAAGAATTGTGCATCACAACATGACAAAAAGATCAGAGTGTTGACCACCCAAAAGGGTGAAGAGAATTTGAAAGGAAAGCCCTATCAAAGAACCTGGTTTAATAAAAGTTCACACAAAGGAGCAAAACCATGGGATTAGATTTATTTTTTCAATTTGCTGGTTCAGGACCTAGCTTGGTGTCAAGAAATAGAAGAAAAAATATACTATAGATAGACAAATCCAATGATGTGAAATTCTTTTTACTGCTCTTGTATCATTATGGCATCACTGATTTGGAAGCCATTACAGATCGATGGGTGTAATATGCTGCTTGTGAGAAGCATGATTTTGTTCAAAATTCAGCTGTTTATTCTGGACTTTGAATCAGTAATCTTTTCATGAAGTAACAGAGTCATCTTGATGGTGTCATCACTGAAAATAATTTATATATTATTCTCCTGGATAAGGATATGCAATCATAACAGACTTTTTGTCAGTGGTAATTGGACATCCTGAGGGATGAGACCACCAAGCTGTGAATGTGAGTAACAGATTGCAGATCAAGTCTGAAAAGAGATACCACATCAGTTTTACCTTCTTCTGGTTATTTTTTCAGTCTACTAACTTAAGTCGTAGGTAGATGAAATTACTGCCACCTCATCTAGGATCCATTCTGATGTAGGGGTGGGGTAAATTTTCACTTACACTAGCGAAGTCTGATTGAAAGTAGAAAAATGAAGAGCTGAAAGAATGAAAAGTAGAGCTGGCTTATCAGGATCTTCAGCAAGAACTGTTACCTGGTAGAGTCTTTCATAAACAGAACAGGAGCAGTGGTAGACTTGCTTGTTTAAAGAGCAATGCAGTTTAAAAAACAGATTAAACCCTTCTTAATATCTCCTGTAAGAATTCACTAGAATGATTACATGTGTTTTTGGCATGATAAGATATTCTAGTTTAAAATGATGGGTCTCTTAATTTAATAGAAATAAATAAATGGCATGTATTTGAATGTTAGTATGTACTAGCTGTATGCTGTTTTACTGTTGTAGGTATAAAGCACAGCAGACATACTTTTGTATCGCACCAGTCACATTTTAATATTGCTAAATTACAACTTGATACTTAAAAAGATTAGTCTTTCAAAAATAGTACTATCAAGTTCAATGTACTGTTAAGGGAGTTGTGCCTTATCTTTGGGGTTAACTGAATACCAAGTGTTTGTGTCAGTTCATGAAGTGCGCTGGGCTGTGATGTTACCTTCGAGTTATCAGCTCTGTTTCGGTTCAGTATCTCAGGGCAGTGACTGATAACAAAAGGCATAATTCAAGGCCTTGCTTCATTTCTCTTTGCCATTCTTGTGGGGAGGGGATGGAAAATTACTTATGTACAGAAATTGTTTAAGTCTAGCATTTCTAGCCTATAAATTTCATGCTTTCATTATATTCAAATAAAGAATCAATCCTGATATGAAAACAAGGGGGAAAAAACATGCTATATTTAAAAAGAAGGGTTACTGGGCAGGCAAGAGGAGAAAGAGAAAAGAAGGTTTCTGTTTTAAGCTGTTCAGTAGCCTTTTATTTTAATTAAAAAAATAAAAATGATAATTACCAACTTGTCCTGAGGGGCTCCGATTCAATTGGCAGCTTATATTTTATTTTAGCCAAGCAGGCTTTGCTTTAAATGCATCTGCTTATATTTGCAATTGTTATGTATTCTTTGCATCTTTCTTTAAATTGATTTTTCTGTGTTTATAACCCTTTTTGAAACTCCTTCGGTGGGGATCTTTGTCTACTTGCCATAGCAATTGATACAAAAATATAAGTGGAAACTTCTCTCTGTTCATTTCTGTCATAACTTCTGGGTCATTATTTGCCCTAGCTGTTGATTCTTTTATTAGCTTGACTTTCCAACTACTTTAATAATGTGATTGTTACCAACCTCACAGCATGCTTCAGGCTTAGTATTAGAGTGAGATAGATTCGCTAGCCTGAGGATTATGTTCTGTAAGATCTGTTTCTAACAAAAATTACCATTTCTGGCTTTTGAACAGTATATTGTAAAAGAGAAACAAATTACGTGACTTTGGAATGAATGAAAGTGAATGAAACAAAGGAACTGATTAATTCACAAAGTGGTTGTTAGCTATTTCACTTTAACTGTGTGAGGAAGACTTCTCCTAAATGTCATACTGTATATTCTAATGTAGCACCATTTTCTCATTCATCACTACATCTGCACGTATTCTTATTAATTGCATGGAGCTGTAACAGTTTCAGTACAATTAATTTTTTAATTCAATCTTACGATAAATTATTAAACTACTGGGGAAGGCTTTTTCAGGAAGGCTGAACTAGAACATTGATTTTATGCATGCTGGAGGCAGGCCCTAGATGTTTAGGCCCCAAGTGCACCTGCTGTGGTAGTCTACCAGAACATCATACCGTACTCTCATGTATTCAAAGCAAAGGAATAAATCATGATTTTACAACAGTGCATCAGTTGACTTATTGCTGTTTTGTGACCAGAGGTAGGAAGGATTGCTGTTTAAAGCCATGTCATCGGTTCTCAAGTCACTCAAGCATGAAAGCTTGTCATATGCCTCTGTAATTGTACCTTGCCAGTCTTTCTCTAACTAGTCAGCTGGGGCTGTGCATTTTGTCTCAAACACCCGGCTGGCCAGTGTCTGACAGGAGCTTTCTCATCATCCTGTCAGTAATATGTTAACTAGAGTGCATCTTCCGCGGCCCATAGTGGCAGGTGAAAAGGATGCTACACTTTAAAACAAATGTCTAAATGTTATCTCCATTTTGACCAATATTTGTTTTAGGTAATACAAGTCTGATATGTCTGAAAGCACAGCGGTTACAAAGTTCTGCTTTGCGCTGTCTGTAGGTTTCATTGGTGAGCCCTGTAGAAAGGAGTGTATTTGCTATTAAAATATCAGTAACAGATTTTTTTTTCCCATGTGAAAGAGCCCTGAATATGTGTTCACACACACACACACGCACGCACACACACACACACACAAACATATATATATTTGTGGAATTATTTTTACTGTTGCTTATATGCAAAGAGATATTTCTGCAGTTCCACTCAGTCAGTATAGTTAGTTGGACTGAATGGCACTTTCAAATTCCTTTCCTCTTAAATCGTGTTCAGCTGCTTAGCTGTGACAGTCACAGCATCCATGGTCAATCAGGCACTCGGAAGACAAGAAGGCTCCATGGAGAATGCAATGCAACTGGCCATCTCTAGCAGCAAAACACGCTCCCCTTACCCTAAACGCATTATCTTTGTGGATTACTTTGCTCCTTCTACACCTGACCTGATGTCTAAGATTCATGAGTTTATTCCAAAATCCATGTATCCCTAGGCAGTAATATTGTTAACTGAATCGGAAAACAACTGTGGTGGTTGTCTGTTTCTCTCACTTCATTTAATTCTGTCTGTGGTTTATATATTGCATATTCTTGGATATGCTTAGAAAAAATGTGAAGCAGTGCTGTTACTGGGCCAGATCATTGAAACTCTAGGAATACAGGGCATGTTAGTGTAGAGTGTGGAAAGACAGAAAGCTGCTCTTTTGTATTTTTATATTTCTGCGTTCGAAACTGGCTCTTTGCAGAGCTACTTCTCTGATACAGACTAAAGCAAGCTAAGGAGCCAAAGCAATTGGCTCCATACAAGTCTTCCATGTTGGAGTAAGGAATGGCATTAGGAATTGTCATACAGCTTGGCAACAACATACAATTTCCTTATGGTGGGGTGATTCTTTTCTTACCGTTCTGATTAAACCAACTGTAGGATTTTTTTTTTTCTGATTGTGCACTGCAATACAGTCACAATTGTATCTCAAAATGTGTTTATGAAGCGTATAGCAGCCTCATTTTAAATAATATTGTCCCAATAATTCAAAAAATTATAGATTTACAATTAAATTCTTGTCTCAAATTCCTGTGAAGTAGTACATAGTGTGCGTAAATACGTAAGGACTAAATTTAATTCTTGAAAAACAGAAGATTGATACAAATTTATCATTAACTGATACAGCAGTACAGAAATTCAGCTGACACTCATTATGTTCCCAAAAGTAGAATTAGAATTCATTTTGGAATATTAGGTCTATTAGACCAGTTGGTCCATGGGCAAATATAGAGTGGTGTCATTTAATTATTAAAAGTTAATTTGTAAGCAGTCTAAGGTTAAAACATGTTGTCTGGACAGAGGTGCATGTTGCAGTGCAGTTGAGGTTCTGTCAGGACACCAGTCCAGAACGCACTCTAGTACCCTTCTGGCGCTGAAATTATGGGAGAGAGGAGGGAAAAGGCCAATACGGAATCAAAATGTGATTAGGAGTTACAGCAGGACCTGGTAACGCAAAAGATCTCCCAGGCCAAAAGCTTAGAATAGGTTTTCCATCTTCCCAACATAATATTAAGAAAAATAATTTTGAAAGAATTTGTGAAAAGACATAGAAATGTGCGGTCAGCAAATGATTGAAATTCTTTTTCTCTTAATGAGAGGGGAAAACCATAAAATGTTGCAGACTGCTGTTACCTGCCATCTGTGTAAAATGTGAGGAAATATATAACCGGGTTGCATTAAAAAAAAAAAAGACTTTTTTTCTGTAAAAAGAAAGCATGTAGACATAAAGATAGATCTGCAAATATATTTCAAAGTAAAATGTTTCACTTACGCTTTTAGAAAAAAGAACAAATCCAGCATTAAGATAAATCCTTTAGGGGCAAAAGTTGCTTCTTTTTCCAATTCATGTAATCTTTGGCAATTCAGTAAAAGCTGCAAAACCAAAGTGTGTGTGCAGCCAGTGCAGGCCCTACTGTGGGCATCTGTCCTCTAAGAGCCAGACTGAGTGTCCTGAGAAAGCCTTCTACTACCGATTCCTTTGTGGCTGGGCCACGTGCAAGCTAAAAGTGAAAGAGTCCATATTCTGTTACGACTGACCAGAACTGTCTCACCCCCTAGAAAACCTACTGCTGAATTCACTGGTGGTTGTATGAAGGTATGAGATATGAAGAGTCGTTGAACAGTGCAAGTGTAATGCCAGCACTCTGTTCTGGTGTGCCATTATGGCAAGATTTCTCCTTTTTCATGGTAACCGCTGCTTTATCAACTCCTTTTTCTCAAATTCAACAGTGAAAAGATGAATTATAGCATAGCCAGTGGTGATTCTAGTCTTGCTTGCAGTAAATAAGTTGTCTGTCAGCTATTCACAAGGAAGCTGTTCCCTGCTGCTTCTTAATTAGTGGATGGCAGAAGAACATACCATGGAGTTACTCTGGGGGAGGGAATGTTAATAAAAATTATTTTCTTGGAAACTCCCCTTTCAGAAGCAAGAAACATTTGCTAAGCTCCTTTGTTTTATGGGAGTGTAGCTCTTTCTCCATAGAAAGAGATTCATAAAATACAAGGGTAAAGAAATGGGCAGTCAGGAGACGGTAAGAAAACAAAATGGGACAAAAAGATGTATATATTTGAGTTTTTGTGTTGATGTGTCTTTGTGAGAGAGGAAGAGATAAAGAAGCTAGGAAATAAGTGCATATCAAGAAGAAAAACATTATCAAGAACAAATAGAGATGAAATGAAGAAATATGTGGAAAATGAAATTATTAAACAGATTATATAAATAAGTGTAATTAGTTTATTATGGGATGGATAAATATCAGTAAGAGACCTGTCAGGTAATCTAATTTGAAACGTGAGGGATAAAAGGTGACTTGACTAACTTCTGAAAGTTCATCGTCTATAAAGATGAACTCTCAACATATGAATAATACTAAAAACCTTTGTGCGAAGAAGAAATTGAGTAACTGAATCAAGTTGCATGGCTTTTTCTATGCCACCCACGCCTACGGGTTATATAGATACATCTAAGTATCTATGAAAGTGTTTGGTTCCTCAGTACAGACACAGTATGTCAGTGGCATTCCTTGCTGAGTGCTCACCTATTACCACTTCAGCTGCATTTTCTGCTCCACTTCCATTATTGAGAAACGTGTCCTTCCTGGAGCCATAGGCAAGGAACAAACTAGCTGCAGTCTTTTCTTCTCCCTTCCAAACTAATGCACAACAATGATGCCATAATGCTGCTTATGAATCAAGAATTGCAAGAAAAGAATGAAATTGATTGTATATGAGGTGCTGTCAAATACATGAGTAACACTTTTCTCTTTCCTTCCCCCAAAATAAGGATAAAGGAAGCAAATAATATCCCCCAAAAATGGAGACAGTAAGTTTTTTAAATTAGTGTTTTCTTTTTCCATGTTTCATGATGGAAAAAGTTGAATTTGTCAGCTGTGGACTGGAAATATATTTCCCTTTCCCACTCTCCATGTGAGCTTCTCCTCACTCATGTTAGTGAGGAATGCTGAGGCCTTGTCTTGCCAACAGGAGGAAAATACATTATGGCTCATTTAAGGTCCTCCCTCTTTTTCTTTTTAAAGTTTATGGGGATGGCAGATGGGAAACTACTAGTCAGGCGCTAAATTAAAGAAATGCATGAGAAATGGCTAACCTTTGGCTGTTGTGGCTTGGACAGTACATTCTTTTCTCTTTGATTGTTGCTGAATTTTTTTTTTATTCAGTGATTTCAGTCTTCTCACCAATGCCAGTAGAGTAGACTAAGCTTATGATTTAGTCTGATTTTTTTTGTCCTTTAGAGGTGGGAAGGGATTTATGGTCTATTGTAAGTTGGCCAAAGCAAGGGCTCCCTTTCAGCTCTTTGCCCCCAACAATCTCTCCCTGCCAGTTCAAGAAATGGATGGGAAGGGGTGGATCTTAGCAGGTGTTAAGTATCTGTAATGTGTTTGGGGCCTGATTTCATTCCCCATCGAACAAGATTTAGATGTGGATGTCCCTTTTGACAAAGCTGATAGTCTTAGGAGCTGTAGCAATGTAGAAGAGAGGCTTCCTTTCGCTTGAACTGCTCTTCCCCTCTCAGGAAGTGGATAGTGATTTCACAGTAATTCTCGTAAGCAGGGAATATTGACAGGTACCAGCAATAGGAGTTGGTCCAGGCTGATGGTAGCTATCGTAGTTGTAGTAGTGAAAAGGTGACCTATCCTCTACAATTTTTTTACTGGGTATTAATAAGTAGATGAGTTAACTAAGCAGAATCTTTGACATCTTTCAACATATGTGTGGTCAAGACAGTGGGAGGGAAGCAATTCTTTAGCCCAATGGGACTGTGAAGGAGGAGGGAAAGAGCATACCAGTACCCGTTTCTGGACATGGTGTTGACAGAGATTGACAGTGTTTGAGGATTTTTTTAGAAAATGGTTTTATCACAGTAGTTCTTTAATTCCTTATAGTTGATTTTAAAAGGTTGTACTGTATCACAGGTTAATTTTACTTTAGCATTTTATCTAACTTCTCTTTCCATTTCTGGCTTTCTGACAAGATTCTGCTAATCAGTTTATGCATTTCCAATTTTCGTGTTGTGGCATGAGTAAATCTTGTCATCTACACTCTGCATCTCTTTTTACCTTTAGTTATAGGAAGTGCTTTGAAGAAAATAATTTATACTGATAGCAAGTAACTGCTAGAGAAAGAATAGCTTTGAGATGACAAAGAATAGCTTTGTGCAAGATATAGAATAAATGTTTTCATTTTACTCTTTCAAATAATATGAATTTGCAGACAGGTATCAAATAAGCACAACGTGCGAGTCTGCAGAAAGTCTTTCAAGCAAAGTAGTGTGGTTCTAGACATATTGTAGTGTTTTAGCAGAAATAAAGGGGGGCGGCATGAGGCAAGTCATTTTGAAAGTCCACAGTAAAAAGCTTCATTGATAGGACTGAGTGTTGGAATAGCAGATATACATATCAGAATTATTACATCCACATGAGAGATAGGGAGGAGCTGCACTCTTCGTGTTCCTAGGAACAAGTAAACCTACTTTGATCAAGCCTTGAACTAAAATTTTTCCTAATAATTCTTGTTCAACAGTTGTAGATTTTGAACAACACAGTCTTCCCAAATGGCTGTTTGTTGCAGTAAGGTGGAAAACAACTCCTCACTTTCTCTAGGATTCTTACATTATTTCAGTCATGCTGGCATTTGGTAGTAATCAATTTATTACCCCTCAATAATGAATTTTGCTGTAAAACTTTTTGAAGTGCTGTCTTCCACTGTTTGGAGAGACTTTTTATTATAGCCTGGTATTACCAGTAAGCACATAGTTCTCACATATTTTTCCAGGGGGAAAAGATAGAATTACTGTACTAGAATCACTACAAAAGTCTGGAGAAAACAGCACATGCTTTCCCTGCAGGTTGATGAAAGCTTGTATGGTGACGCTGACTAGAGTGTATTATCAGAAGAGATCAGAAACAGACTGAAACTTTCAGTTGTACAAAATAATGTAATAAATTCATTAATTGATAGTTAGAATGGAACAACAAACTTTTTTGCTGTCCTATGAAATCGTTAGGAATTTCAAATTAAGTTTGTATTCTAATTAGAAAATGGGTTGAACACTAAAAGTTTTTATTAACAGGGTTTTTTTTAGCTAGTTTAGGTCAATTGACTTATTTGTTTATATAATTTAAAAGCACTTTATTTCAACCAATTTTGAAAGCCACAATCAGTTTTATTTTCAAAATGAAAAATTGCTTAAACTAGAAGAAATGCTTGGAAAATGAAGATAAGCAGTAATTTCTTGAAAATCAGAAATTTTGGAAAAATAACCCCTATTATTCAGTATTGACAAACAAGGATTTCAACAGACAAAAATTCTGTTTAAAAAAAATTGCCAGGCCATTTCATTACGGAAGAGAACACAACACTGGCAGGTGTTTTGCATGTGGTAGATTGTTGGAGCAGTATCATTTGCTGCTAGAAAGCATGTAATAAACTGTCAAACTTGCAGTAACCAAATAGGTTCCATAACACTATTTTACAATAATTTATGAACTTTTAACCAACTCTAAATTGAAAAATGATGCATGTGTGTGTATATATATACACATGTATACATATGAACATATATATGTATACTCACACCGTTGGATCTAGCAAATTTTTTTTGACAGATGCTTTCACCTTACATATACAAGCTTATCTGTAAAGAAAGGGGTCATGGTTCACAGTTGATGAAATCTCCAGTAGTAGCTGCCAAAATAGGTATGGTTGAAAACAGCCTTGAAAATGACTTCAGTATAATTTAGTGTAATGACTACCTTTCTTGGAAAAGAAATTTCTCTGAACTATGACGCTTCTCTTCTTGAAAACTTTTTAAAAATGTAGATATTGATAATTCTTTTTGGAATAGATCTCAATTGACAGAGAGGCTCCATATAAATACCTCTTTCGCTAAACAGCATAAAGGATTCTTTTCTGAAGAGGTCTCACCAGCCAGTTCTCAGCACTTGGTCAAGCCACAGATGTTCATTTCTGCACCTCGCAGAGTGGGCTGCGCTCTCTGCCTCTCATCTCCAGCTTTCCGCAGGGCGCCTGATCTTGCTCTAGCTGCTTCTCCTTCACACTGCAGTTGCTATCAGACATCCCTCCAGAATCCAGTGGTGGACTCTGTAAACCTCTGATTTCTAATTTAAACAGTCAGGCACAAGCTTGGCCCTGAATGCTTTTCAGTTTTTTTAACTATCTGATTATTTAGGATTTAGAGTATTATTCCAAGATTTGCAGAATTTCCTATTTCTTTCTATTTAGAAGAGTGAATATGTCAGTTAAAGAGGTAAGTTGTGTAAATAGCTAATGCATTTGAGGAATGCAGTCACTGCTGAAATATTAAAAAAAGGAAAGAATAAAATGGCTAGAAAAAGTGCAAATTTTATAATGTGAAATCCATAATTATTGTATCATGATTTGCTTAGAGACAATTGACACAGTACTAAAATGTTGCTCAGTTCAAACGGTATTAGAATCACGTAGCTGCTTGTATTACAGACTGTATGCAACAGGAAGCTATAAAGCATTTTCGTGCCATACTATAATGTTTAGAAACCTACTGCAGTAGCATAGATAAGGTGTTACATGTTATTAAATTGAAAAGCAAGGAGCAGTACTGAAAAGCACTGGTGTCTAGGTAATCAAGTCCTTGCATTTGCTGCTAGAAATGCTAAAATTCAGTAGATATTTTTTATTAAAAATGTTAAATGCTAGTCTTCTGAATGCCACACCAATATATAGATTCTAAAATGAGAGAGTTAATAAAACTTTAAATGGTTTTTAATGGAATTATTTACTTCCTTTTCTGGATTGTGAACTAAAATATGACACAGACTTTATATATGCATAAGAAAGAAAAATATTTCTTTATGCATATAGCATAGTCATGTTAATCCATAATTTAAAAATGCTGATTAAGAGGAGAAGGATGGTGTATATGTTTTTAGGATCCTCTGTATGCTCTGTTTTATTTCAGTCTGTGATTGAAATGCTAACTTTTATATAGCTAGTTGTGGTTTAAAAGTTACATGCTGCTTATAATAGCATGTGAACATTTTAACTGGTAATTCCATTTCCATTTTGTATATAAGACCCAAAACATAATACTGAGCTTGAATGCATCATCAGTAGTATTACTTCAACTGCAGAGAGTGATAATGCAGAAATAAATTCTGTAAGCAGTTCTGTGTTAAAGAGGAGAAAGATACTCACTTATTTCTTCCTCCAGTCAATTAATTCTTAGTAAGAAAACAGTAATTATTAAAATGACAATTACTATAAATCTAAAATGAGATGAATTGCAGATGTTTGACATAAAGCTAAGAAACGAAATGTTAATCTGAAATGAACAGTTTAAATATGGAATTATGATATACTTGGCTTTCTGTAGTATAACTGTCAAGCTTGGACAGTTCGTTGGTCAATAGTGACATTCTCTGTGTCAGTGAACATAGTCTCTTGATACCTTAACCTGCAGTTCACACATTACTGAAGCTCCAACTGTCGAACATTCAAGTCCCTTGGTATTATTGCAGCTTCCAGACTCTCCTGACTGGCTCATGTTTCATTCTTTGGCAATTTGCCCTAATGATATCCCTCAGGAGCTTTCAGACCCTTTTCTTTTCCATATTTAATCGTGTTATATTAATCTGAGTGATGAGCAAACTATGCTGTGCAAATTGTAATTGTCCGTGATTGCTGCTGTGATGCTATTATAATTATTTTTTTCATTTTTATTAAAATAAATAAATACACACACACACACACACACACAATTGCAGTATAATTTTTATGTACAAGTGTAACTGTCCAGGATAGCCACAGTGTGAAAGCCTTTAACTGCTGATCTCTTCCACAAAGAGCTTTTTTCTGTAAAATACACAGAATTTTAGCACTTGCTGTATAGACAGGATTTACATTTTATTTTAGCTCATAGTTTTGTTACAGTACAAGTACACAAGTCTAATAAAGAACAGTAATAATTGTTAACCTCAGGCAGCAATTTTGTTGTGATATTAAAACATGAGAACAGTCTTTTGTCTTCCATAAGCTCGGTGTCTTCTGCTTGGAACGATGCCTTTGTCTGCTACGGGTATTCTCCGCCTTCATTAGGGGAGCTGTGATAGATAAAGCACGAGGGGAGGACAGTACAGCGTCAATAGTAGAAATTGCTCTTTGGTAGGACTTCTTGTGTCCTGAAGAGATTGTGTTAAGTCCTATGACTGAGGTTCTTAAATTCTCTTCTGATCAAAGTTCTTCTCCCACTATGTCTAAGTATTTTTGGATGAGATTAGTAATGGTTTATTTGCTGAATATAGACTAGCTCCTTTTGAAAACAGTCTTGACACTTTCTCATTCTGTGGACTTCTCTGTTGCTTAATGAGTAAAACTGCTCAGATTTATGTAATTGTCCGACTCCCTGATAGCAACAGAATATTTGAGAGGTCAAATTCAAGCTCTTTATTATGTATTTCAAATTATTTTGTTCACTAGAGAAGTGCACTAGACCTAGTTACTAACCAGTTCCACAGTCTTTAAGAAAACAGCTGTCTACTTTTTGAATGGTAAGCAGACTGTAACACCTCTGTGTCCTGGTCAGGGAAGTCTTTATTTTTTGGGTAGCTAGTGCCAGACTTTCCAGTTCCTATTTTGGGGAAGAAGTTTTGGGAAGTTGTAATAAAGTTACTCTACTGTCATAGGGAATATCCACTTTAGATTTTATATATATATATATAAAAAATATATATATATATAGGTAGGTAGTTTGGAAATAAAAATAGTGGCAGTTAAGTTAATCCTGCTCTAGAGTTTAGTGCACTTCTGAGGCTTGAAGCAGGGTCAGATCAACTGCTGTTGTTTCGAAGGGCGGGAAGGTCCTGGGAAGTGCTGCTGCCTTTCCCGCTCCCGGAGCTGAATGCTGTTCACGTGCACTCGAGTGCTTTGTGTTCCGGATGGCACTACCCGAATTTGTTGACCGTGAAAAACATCAACAAGTGCATGTTTATTTTCTTTTCCAAGGAAAGAGGCTGAGCAGGGCTTAACTTACTTGTCAGTTTGCATTTTGTAAACGTGGTACTTGTATATGTATCTCAGAGTTCATAAGTACATCTAAACAATTAAAAGTAATTTAAGAAAAAAGCTACATTAGCGGGTTTGTGACAGTTAAGATTCTTGAACATCTACAAATTAATTTATCATGTTGCATTTTCTTCTTGCTCTTCATATTTTTTTTTGCCAATTCTATTTATATATTTTTGGTTTTAGTTGACTGCTTGTGTTCATGCGTCAGCTGCATTGTTATATCCGATGTATTGGCAACACATTTACATCCCAGTGCTTCCTGCCCATCTTCTGGACTACTGCTGGTAAGATAGCTAACCTGTTATCCTCCTTTCTGAGAGTTTTACCTCTCTTGTAATCTGAATTAACTCATAAAAACAATGACTATTTATATGACTAAATATACAGGATCCAGTTTATGAAAGCACTTAAGCCAATGCTTAAATGATTACTTGATGAGTGATACTTCAGCATTTCTTTACATGCTTTTTGAGTTGGGACCTTGAGTTACAATGCTGAGTACTATCAAGGTAGCATTTAGAATTCTGATTGTAATAACTGTTCATGTTTTATTGTTAGAGAATGCATTTGGTAATTTAAATATAACTGACGTAATAGTTTTCATTTATTTGACATTTAATCTCAGGTAAAAGATACTGAAAGAAGCATTAAAAATGACTAATGTCTGTGGAATCAAATACTAGGAGGCATCTACATTTTTCTTAGTTCTATAGAATGATTTAATGTTTGTATTTTTCTTGAGTTTTAAGGCCCAGCCAGGTTTAGGACTATATCCAACACTTTCCTGAAGGAGATCATAATCTGCTTTTGGTACTTCCAAATTTATTGTCATAAGAAATTCTTTGCTTACATATACTCCTGTTGAAATTTGTGTTCACAAAACAGACTTCATATTTTTGGCAGATTTTTAAATTGAAAAAGAAACAGTCACTTCTCTAGGCACTTTTGACCCTTCAAGGGATGATATTTTTGATGATCATTTTTTACTACAATGGGATAGTTTCAGAGATAATTTTCTCTTCCAAACACCTGGGTTTTAAGATTTCAGGGTAAGAAAGGATTTACTTTTCTCTATTTGTAGTAGTTCCAGAGATACCAAATGAGAGTTGCATTAAAGCACGTAATACAGGAATATCCATCCCTAGAGGCTTTAACTTTAAATATGTATGGGTCTATAGTGGAAAACCAAGCCTTTTAAAGACATTTTACAGATCGAGAATTAAATCATACAAAAACTGAGTCCGAGTCAGATACCTAACAACAGAAGTCTATTTTTCTGTTACTAATATTTTTTTTTCAGAAATTATGCTTATATGCTTGTTTAGCTTTATGTTTTTTTTCTAGAACCTATAAATATTAATGTTCCATTGATCTCCACCCAGTCCGTTGAACTTTTTTTGTTTTCAGAGAAATTTTCATTATATTTCTTTAAGTCCCTTTGATAGTTTTTTCCTCAAGTTCACAATATTTGCCCATGATAAATCTTTTTTTTTTTCCTTTGGTAGCTCCTTTACTTCATATGTAAATTATTTATTGTTTTTAAAAATAAATCAAATATTCTCCCCCCTTTCCTTCTCTTTCAACTGTAGCTAAGCCTTTCATCTTTAATGATACTTTTCTTTTGGAGAAACTCTGTCCTAATTGTTTTCCTTTCTTGCTTTGAGAAAATGCACCAAGATGGGGGTATAGCTTGGATGTATTTGTTTGGGTTTTGTATTACTTGAACTTATCATCAGAAGCTTTGTATTTTCTTCAGTACCATCCAGAACTGCTGTTCTCAGAAAGAAGGCAGATTGACACCTTTTTTCAAGCTGTTCCCTGCAGAGTGTGTCCTGAATACTAGAGGATTTTTTGTTTCTCCTCCTGAGCACGGATAATGTCTCTAGAAATAATAATGTTAGACACTGTACACAGTTTCGTATGATGATTATAGTAGTTGAGATTCTAGGTCATTATGTCATGACCTGAGAATTTTTTTTTACTCATTAAAAGGAAGCATGGAGTTTTTAAAACTTGTAAAACTCATTTATATCCCTTTTTCTTTTTTACTGTAGTACAACAGAGGGGGAAAAAAACATGTTTCTCTTTTTTTGAGGTGTTCAAATGGAAACATAAAATTCATAAAAGGAAATGCACAGTTGATGAAGTTATCACAGTAACTATAATTCAGACTTTTTATTTAGATTGTCATACATTAATTTTTCTCTATCTGATCATGTCTGGTTTGAATGATTCTTTTATCAGACATACTGTAATGGATACTGTAATACTGTAAGGAAAAACAACTTAAAATGCTTAGCTTTCCTCATGTTTTGGTCTATTAATAGTGAACAAGTGTTTTCCTCTTAGGTATATAATATATCAAGTTAGAAAACCTAGAGGTATTTATAGGACCAAAGCTTATGTCAGACCAGGCCTAATGTGCACTCTCAGATGATCTTGTCAGTTCAAAAAGAATAAAACCATTTTTCTAGACTTCTTAATATGTTTTCACTTTTGATGTTTTCTTGACAGATTAAAGTTATTTTTATAGCAGTGCCTTTTTTCCATTTAACTTGACATACATTTTCATACCTAGAAACTCTTTGTCATTGTTTCACTTGGACTTTGTTGTGATATCTCCCATGTACTCGCATTATCTTAGCATTGTTCTGAAATGTTGTCTTAATGAAGAGAGTAGGGATTATCAGTTTGCTAATTTTGTTCATTCCAAGGCAGCTCAGCCACTTCTAAACAAAGATAAAATGCATTTAAATCTACTAGTGTAGGTATAGGCCCTGCTCCTGCATTTTTTCCATGTGAATCATCCAACAGATTTTTTGAGAAATCCACAAATGTATTTTCTTTTTTTTTTTGTCAAGTTGGACTACAAATCTTCAAAATTTCTTAGAGATAAATGAAAGTTCTTTGGAGGTTAGAATTTGATAAATTACCTAAAGTACTCAGCTAGTACATTTTGTGGGTATGAAAAAAGAAAAATACATCTTTGGCTAAAACATACTGGTATCTGTATTGAAAAATTATTTAAATCTTTCCGCTTGCCTTTTTAGTCAGCAAGCCTCTTGTGATTCCATCAGGCAGTCTGATATACAGGCTGGTTATAGATAGGTATCAGATATTGTTAAAATAATCCAAAGCCATGGATTTTGAGCATCAGTGTGGACTGTAATGTCATCAGGATTGGCCAGGTACGGGTATATGCAAGGTCCTGTGTGTGAACACACTGTTTTTTTTAAATTACTTCAGAGTTTTTTTCCCCACATAGCTTAACTTGGCCTTGAGAAATATGAGGCTTGGACAGCCATTAAAAAAGAGTTATAATCAATTCCTTTTTCTAAAAGACAGTCAAATGTTAGACAGTGAAAGTAGTTATTTGTTTTAGCTCAAAAAGAAGAAAATGCACAGAAATAACATATGCTTCCCAAAACATATTCCTGAGTACATAAAGATTTTTCTGAATTTTTCTTTATAGAATCATTTTCTTCTTTACATTTCAGGAAATAAAAAGATATTGTTGCACTCAGCCCAGATAGTGTCTTGGTTTCAAAATACCTTTTACAAAAATGAGTTTTGAACATTGATTTAGTAATTATTTTTGAATAAAATTAATTTTTGTGAAGAGGAGAGGTAATTTCTTCGAATTTTCTATATAATTTCTTGGCAAACTAAGTCACTGATACAAAAACGTATGACAGTTTTGTCTGTGGATGATAAAGCATCTGTTCTACTGAAGCTCAGTTAAGAATGTAATGCAAACAGAAAATTCAAGTTACGATTGCAATGCGTCTTTTTATGAAATTTGGTCTCTCCTGTATTTGAATATACGCAAGCCTGTTTTCATGAGAATGGGGCAGTTATTTTCCAATTAACTTGCATGTTTTGCATAACATAGTAATTATTTTAGGAAATGATGCCATGGATTAATAACATTTTTGGTAATAACATGCATAAGCAAGATTAAAACTGTATAGCAGCTCCCAGTAGTATCATAGTGAGCAATTTCATGTACATATTACAAACCTCTGCTGTTAGGGCTTTATAATCCAGTGGTAATAAAATGCATTCTTTGCTGAAAATGATAAGAGTGACTTTCCATACCTGCAGTTTTTATTTCATGCATTTTTGGGAAATGTTTATCTAACTGGTTTTGTACTTTTTATTCTGCTGTTTATTTCTTAAATTAAAATTATGTAGTTGTTGCCTAATTCTATAGAAAAGAGCTACACACTGCCCTTTTTTTAATAACAAATTTATTAATGGAGCAAATCATCAGCTCTTATAAGTCAGTGCAGGCCAGGTGAAGCTGTTGGAACAATGTTGCTTTATAGAACAGAAGATAAGTGTGCATAAAATACATATGTGATAACGTACTTTTTTTTTTTTTTTTAAACCAATGGTTTCTCCAGTTCACGTTATTAGTAACACTAAGATACTTTGTGAAGAACCTGAGGCTCTAATTTGCTGAATACGCAGCAGAAGAATCCTCAGTTATGTATGCCAGTCGTAGTCATTCTCATTTGTTTGGAGGGAACAAAGATTTTCTCAAAAGCAGTTAGAGAGATTACCTAAAACGCATAATTTCTAATAACTTATACTATAAAGATGACAGTTGTTAGCCTATATCTGAATTTGTTCCCCAACTGAATTTGGGACCTGGATAGCACCTGTGCTATCCAGTGTCATTAGAAGGACCTCCTAATGTTCTTGCTAAATATCAGCAGAGTAGTTGGGTTGCACCATTTGTTTGAGTGTGAGGGAAGGGAAGGCAGATAGCAGAGTAGGACTGAATGATAGAGCACAAGTTTTATTTATGGCCTGTACGTAAGTATAATCTGGGTGCAATTTGTGTTTAGCCCACAAACATATAAGTCCCTAGCCTAGATGAAGTGGATAGGAGGTACTAAAACTTTTTAGTATTGAGTTAGGAACAGGATCTGTGAGGACATGGGGTCTCCATTTCCCTTTTTTGGAAGTCTGCCCCCCACTGCCGAGAAACCCCAAGCCATGACGGTTTGCAGAGATAACTATCCAGTCTCACCAAGCCTTTGTTTTTGACAGTACAAACATAATGAAAACTTGTTTTCAGTCAGTCTGAGGTTCTTTACATCAATATTTTCCTGAGGGACATTGTTAATGAGAGCAGTTGGATAATCCATAGCGTGTACAGATTTTTCTAAAAGTGACTCCAGTCATGGGCAGGTGAGAATTGCTACTTTTGCTCCAGAACTAGAACCAAATTGATGAGACCACATGAACTGATCCAGTAAAGCCTCTCTTTGTGCCACAGAAAGTCAATCTTTTAATCAGGCAGTACCTCATTAAGGCTCAGATACAAGAGCAAATTAGTGCAATGTAAGAAACTATTGCATGTCAGGTGATCTGTGTAACTTTACATGTAAATGCCTTCCATTTTTTTTTAGTGATTATTTTTATTTAGTTTTTCTCTATGCTCCTTAGTATTTCATTTCCCACTGAGTTGCTTAAACAAGCCTATCCATAGCTCACTTCACTGGAGAGAATATTTTTAGTGATCTCACAGTTCTCACCCATGAAGGAGTGTTGGACAGCAAATTTTGGAATTGTATATGAGGAACTATGATGTATATAAAAAGTTCAATTTCTGTCTGTAAGGTGTGATTCTTGACATTATTCAATTGTTTTCTGATAGTAACTGCAGACAGTTTGTGTACTACTGTAAGATTAACATTCTGTTAATACTTGTGTAACTTGCTTGCCTCTCATGGTTTCATGGTGAATCTTTTTTTCTGTTTTTTTTTTTCCCCGTAATGCAGAGGCAGATTGGTATTAATTCATCTGTTGCGTTTTGTAGACTTAAAATTTTAATGGTTTCTTTTACTTCCCAGTGCTGGCACTGCTTTATCTCGCTCTGTCAGTATGAAGCATTAATGTATTCAAATATGTATCGAGCTTGCAGTTTGATAAGAAGTTTCTTTGTCAAATGTCAGAACACCTTCACCAGGGGAAGAAACAGAAGATTATAAAAAAACATGATAAATTAGCTTGACTAGTTCAGTTTATATGTACTGCAGGGGGTCTCATTCAATAAGCTTTGTGTGGATATTTGTGTAGCAATTGTTTTATTTTGAGTTTATATTTCCTTGTCTTACATTGGAAATGAAAAGTTTCCTATCTTGAGTGAAGCAGGACAGTAGGTAGGTGGGTTCCAAATGCCCCCAGGGAAGGGCTTCGGAAGCGGGTTCAGAGCTGAGACTGGTCTTGTCTTTAGGGCATTTGCATTGCAGTGTGGTCCTGTAACTCTGGCCCTTATGATAGCCGTGGAGAGAATATTCCCCAGAATGGCATTTTAAAACCGTTGCAGTTCTAGAGACGGACAACCTTTAGAACATTGGTTTCAAGTTAGACATGCAGGCAAGCTGGTTAGCCAGCCTTACACATCCTGCCGCTCATATTTGCCATGGTTAGGAACAGTCTCCCATATTTTGTAGTCTTTTTAACACAGAGTAAAAAAATAATATTTTTTTCTGGCTAATAATTTAAAGATCATCTATGTGTGTACACATTTAATACGAACTTAAACAGTGAAAGTTAACTACAGACTCAAAAGTGTGCAAAATTTTTAAATACCTATTTTTTGCTGTACAAATGTTTTTGTAGTTGATATTTCAAAAAATAATTGATCTTTCCTTTTTTTTCCTCTTCAGTGCACCAATGCCATATCTAATTGGTGTCCACTTAAGCTTAATAGAGGTGAGTAGGTTTCAGACTGTCTTTGTTTGCAGCATATGTCTGAGTATTGATAAGTATGAGAAGTGTGTACCATAAATAATATTTTTAATGGAAAAGCTTTAGAAAGAATCCCTCATATTTGCCATACAGAATTACAGAATTTAAGCTTCAGAAGCTTTGCTAAGTAAAAGGCTCCCTTTGAAATCTTACTTTTGAAGCATTTTTTACTGACATGCAAGCCCTAAATCATGATTTGTTTCTGATTCTATTTCCTAGCTCAGAGGTGTTTCTACCTTCCTTAAATGGTTCAAAAACAATTCAAATTTTCCTAGTAACAAGAGTAATTAAAACTCTTTTGCAGTACTCATCACTCAAAAGTCAACATCATTCTGATTTCCCAACTAATTTATGTTCCTGCCCTGAAAATCTGGGTCTAACACTCAGCCTGTGATAACAGTCATAACAGTAATTTTTGCCAGAAAGCAAGAGGTAGCTTTTTCAGGTTTAAAAATACAGTAAAACAATAAAATCCTACCTGAGCAGTGTGTAAGTAGCTAGGTCATAAGAAATTGCTTTGTATCTTTCCATAACCATTAAAAGACCTAATTGGCCCTGTGTGTGTAGTCTGATTATCATGCAAAATAGATAATTGATTCAGGAGCTTTATTTGGTTTAAATTTCTGCGGAAGTGATTTCTGAGGAGATGAAAGCTGTTTCTGCTAAGCTGTTGAGGTAGGTTCTCCCCCTGTTCTGGGCCACTAGCACTTTTCTGTTTCCAAAAAAGAATCTTCTGTCATCTGTATTTCTGAACTCTAGGCATAGCCTTCTGTTCTCTTAAGGCAAGTTCTTATGATCTGCACACCTTGATCTTACTATCTTGACTAGGATCTTTTTCCTTATTCCATCAGAAAATGAGGAAACAGAAAGGCTTAGCCTAAAAATGAAGTCCCTGAATTCCTTCTGGAATTATTTCCTGGACCATAATATTATCTATTATTTCAGGATCACCTAGAAAAGAGTTCTGTCATTTTTCCTGAAAGGAACAAATTATTTAATTCTTATCTGCTAGTCAACTACATTCATGAAAGACTCTTTCATCTGTTCTTCTGTAATACTTAGTAGACATCGTGTACCTGGAACTTGCATAAATCTGCAAATCCTACTTAGTTTGCTCTGTTTTTTTTTTCCTTTTGATTATATGATTAATATCATATCTGATTTTCACAGATATAAGATGAAACATTGTGATAAGGAATCTATAGTTCTAGTATTTTTTAAACTGTTTTACGTAATTCATGGTTTTCAAGAATTCATTTCTTGACTGCACTTATATTTCAGAGGTTACCCATATAACTTCACTGTTTGCTGAAGAGAGTTTTTAAAAGCTTCTTTGAGTCCTGTAGCTAATCCACAAATCCTACACCTAAGGCACAAAGATGTTGTCTTTGTCATTATTATCCTTTGTAAAATCATAATTTCTAATCTAGCACTTTGTAATAAAAATGTACTTTAGGAGGGTACCACAGTAAAATGCTTTTACACTGTTGTTTTTTTCTTCAACAGAGAGTAAAAAATAGATCACTGGAAGATGTGGTTTTGCTAAATGTTGACACAAACACTCTAGAAACCCCTTTTAATGACCTGAACAACCTACCTAGTGAAGTGGTGAGTCCTACGGATATTTCATGGGTTTTCTTTATTATCTATTTGCTTGAATTACTAGTAGTTATTTTTGCCTGGTTTTGCTAACTGCAGTAAAAGGAATAAGGGGAAAGAAAAGCGCCAGCTGTAGCCTCCCATATTTGAAATTTTTACTTTTTTGACAGGTGAAGAGATGTTGAATGGAATATCATATTCCTTATTGTAAAAGTAGGATCATAATTATAAAGCTAGCTGCATTCATTAGGCATAGCTGCTTTAAACGCAAGAGTCTCTTCATCTCATCTTAATCATTATATTACAAAGTAGGCATTTCTGTCTGCCTAGTGGCGTGTCTTGCAAAAGAACGAGAGAATTTTTGAAGGCAAAAAGAAGAAGGGGGCCAATTATCGGCTTCTGCTTCCCTGCCACCTGCCAGCGCTTTCCTTTTAATTAATGATCTGATGGCACTGGTCAATATAATAAGAAATGCTTGTACAGTTGGGGTCAGAAAATTCAGGCTTTGATCTTCTTCAACTTTCTGAAACATTTATTTGTTTTCTCTAAATTATTTCAGTTTTATTTTAATCTCTTCTATCCTGCTGAGGGCTGCATGAATGAAAACCTATACTGTTTGTCATTTGCTTTGGCAGAGCAAAGACTGCTTACTTAGAATTCTATTTGTAAATTAAACTGCAAACCCAGTTTGTCATAAAAGACATCTGATCCTTTTGAAATGACGAAAACTGTCTTTTGTCTGTAAAGGATGATAAATTAAGTGCCAGTTCTTTCTGGACTTTGATCTTGCAGCGGGTCCTCCCCCGCCTTTTTTTTTCCTGTTGCCTATAGGGGAACATATTCTGTATATCATTTTAAATAGTCAAAAAATTCACTTATCTTGTTTTTCCCAGTAGAGCACTAAAAGAATATCCTTGTGAAACCACTGTTTTGATTATTAACTTATAGATGCTCAAGCTATCAGAAATTGTTGTCAGCACAAAGAATTTTATATCAAAATGTGAAATCAAAGAATTACATTTTCTGAAAGTGTAAATTGTAAAAACAAACTGTCTTAAAGTAAGGCAGTGCACTGACATACCGTGTCCTTTGCTTTTGTTGGTACTTGGTGTGTGTGTGTGTGTGTGTGTGTGTGTATACATGTGTATATACATGTGTATACACACACATATATATATGTGCACCTACACATACATACATATTTGTGTGTGTGTGTATAGAGATCTATCTATCTCTGCACACACACACATATAACAGAAACCAAAATCTTGATGATTATATTAATGTCAGTTCCCTTTGATTATAATAGTGTTAAAATCTATAGTTTTTATACATCATCTGGTCATCATTCTCTTCAGTATCATTCGTAGTTCAGAAAAGGAAAAGAACTTGTCTATATATAAATTATTTTGATGTTATGTGCTTTTATGTTATTGTGTGAAAAAGTGTACACACACTTATACATGTGTATATACAAAAAGTTTAAATGTACTCTGTACTAGAACAGTATAACAAGTTCAGTAAAAAAAATAATCATTTTCTGATGTGTCAGTAATTTTAGCTGACCTTGCATTCAGTGGAAAAGGTTGAGGTTATAATGTCATGGAGGTACACACTTCTTGTCAAATGATAGCTAGATATAGAATTAAGAATTAGATATCATCTTCCATAACATACTAGAGTTCTTTCTGGAGGACTTTTGAACAGTAAAAATGGATATTTGTGCAATGAGAGGGACGTCTCTTGTATTTTAGAGATGCTTATCAAAATGATCTCTAATCGAGTAGGCTAGCATGAAGAAAATAGAGGTTACGGATATTCATACATTTCAAAAGTATATTCTCTCCCAGGATATATACATATTATTACTATTAATGTTAATGAATGTTATCCAAGTGTGTAGACTGTACAGTAGATTTAAAATATTTTATTATGTGTTCCTGTATGGAACACAACAGAACAACTGTGTTTTATACAGTGTAGTTGCAGAATTTTATTTGAGGATTTTATAATGAAAAAAGCTTTAAATGTGAATATCCCCATTTCTTTCTTACGTCAATCTGTAAAACACTTTAATTAAAGCAGTTTAAAGAAAAACATATACAAATACAGGTGAAAAACCTGGAAACAAAAGACACAGACAATGCCCATGTCTTGGCAAATAAAATGACAGCATGTTTGTCCTCCTCTTGCACTCATCAGGGACAATGCAACTGCTAACATCTGGGTTAAAACGTATAAAATATAGGACCATAGAACAAAAATGGTAGGTTAAACTTAAAACATAAAAACAAGTGTCAAAGGTGAAGAATTTAAACCTATATAAATAAGACTTTTAAGCATACGTACGAAGGTAATAAGACATGATCTAAAAATATAATAAGCAGGAGTAGCATTGAAGGGTGTTAAAATAGAATGAAGTACTGAAAATGTAAAAGAAGACTTAACCATCCCTTTGAAAAACACATTCCTGATAGATTAACAGCCTAACAAAACAAATGCAATATTTTCAAAGGGTATTCCAGAACTGTTTCTTCTGTCTGAAGCAAATTGAATAATTACTTTCCTGATCAATAAGCCTGATGATAATGTTCTCAGTGCGTAGGTATATAATAGTTTACCCATGTGTAGCAATATGTGTATTAAAATGCTCCAATTTTGAATTTTTCATGATAAATTTAAGGTTGAAAAACATCGCTATATGATATTGTGTAATAAACTCTATAATAAATTAACTGAGATTTAAAAGGTGTTTTAAATCATTCACTTAAGTATTTAAATTATAGTTACAGGCTAGATGACTTTCTGTGCATGTGAACTCTATTATTCTGTCAGACTGACCAGTGGTCTTGACTGTTCGAAGGTCAGTGGTCACAGTTGTCCTGAATTACCAGTCCTTTTTTCCTGTGGACCCTCTGCTGCGTTGCATGCTGTAATCTTCTTAATGGCTTCATTCCAATATTCACACATAATATTTTAGATTTATTGACTGTTAGAAATACTACCATGCCAGTAGCAGTTCCGCTACTCCTAAGGTATTTAAAATTGGAAAAATAAATCAGCGCAAGACTTTCAGGAATCCTTTGTTTTCTTAGAGGAGGGGAAAAAAACCTCTTTTTCCTCTCTTCTGACAAGAACACTTGTTTTTAGATTTCATCATTTCACTGTGGATTTGTCTATTATTTTTTAATAAAAAAATGAAAATAAGTAGCTATTTCTGTGGGCGTAAATTTCCTAATACAATAATACTTAGGTCACCACTTCAATAGTGTAAGACGGTAGAAAAAGAGTTTTTACTGACGTTTATAAATCAGCATATACTATAGACACTTACAAATTCATAAACTTTGAGCCTGATCCTGCAATGCCTACTTGCAGTCCGCTCTGGCAAAAAGATTACAATCCTATGTTCAAAGTTGAACACTTTCATAAAAACTTGGAGGACTGAGGGCATCACCTTTAGCAACCAAGTCTTATTTGTTTCAGAGAAGACTTTAAGTAGTACTTTTATAAGTATGATCTTCCAAAAACAATAGTCTCTGTAGGTTTATAGCATCTTCTGTATTTGTTAAATATTATTAATAGTAAAATCAACATAGCAGTTGAAAGATGCATAGCCTTTATAGCATATAGTGCATACACACTGGAGAGACAACATAGAATCCAAATTCTTTTGGAGTTTTAGGTTAGATTCTTTAAGTCGCAGTATTTTAACGCCATAAATTGGGTGTACAAATATTGCTGCCCCAAAAGTAGCATTTAAGAAGTAGGCTGTAATTCATTTAGAAATTCAAACAGTCGCTTTATAAAATAATTACTGGGAGTGCAAACCACTTCTGAAAATACAACGATTAGTGGTGTTGTAAAGAAGTTATGGTCAATGTTTAACGTTGCAACTGATAAAATTTGTTGTAAAATTAAAATATCTGAATTTATTATGTTTTTCAATCAGAAAATAGACAAAAATATTACTAATATTTTAGAAACAGAAAGTAGTTAGCAGTATTGGTGGTATTATGAGGCAATTGTTTGTTGAACAAATCTTTACAGTCGTTTGAGATTCTGTTGAACCTTGATATAATTTTAGAAGGTAGAATATCTGATTTAAAAATACTACTGGTTTTGAAAATATTTGTATTTAAGTAGATGTTTTAATCTCAGTGAATATTTTGGTTAAATGCTGGCAGCCTAGCTGAGATAGTTGACATAATCTATACACAAAAAATTCAGCTATGTGGAAGCTTTTTCATTAACAATACTGATTTAAATAGTACCAGATTCCATTTTGTTGTGAGGTTTTTATGTTACCCTTCTGTGCCTTCCTCTCTCTCTCTCGCTTTTGAGAGTGAGCTTGCTTTTATAGTGCTCTGATTTAGTGGAGAACAATGAAAAGTACTTTAAAGCATAACAACTCCCATTGATACCAGGGAAATGGCTGGATATCTTTCTTCGGAGATCTGATAGTCTCTGGGGTTTGCATGTATGAAAATATTAAGGATGGTTCTGCAGTCCTTAGGGGACAAATCTTTTGACTTCTGCAAGAAGAGAACATGGGTGGGCAGGCAAGGGAGCACAAGTGTGTCGGCCAGGACTCCCATGTGGTGACTGGGGCTCTGGGGAGCATCTCGGAGAGCAACTGCGCGTAGCCTCCACGTAGCCATAGAAAGTGCTTGTTTCCTATGAGTCCTTTTGACCTTTGCATTTGTTTTATCATTTTTCCTCTCCCTCCCCTCCACCCCACATTATCTTAGTAGGCTTTTTCTCAAGAACACTGTGCTACTAGCACTTTCACAGAATAATCTAAGAGAGCTCTCCCTGTCTTTTAGCATGGCCTCTTGAGAGAGGCAGAAGTTGGAGGAACTTTCTCTGAACTCCAGCATGGCCTTTCTGAAGCAAGAACTCCCTCCAGGATGGCAGCATGTTATCGCATCTCCTGACTGTGTTAAAACATGATTAAACCATGGAGTATGTAGCATTCTTGCACGTATTTGTGCCGGAGCATCCCCACCTTCAAGTTGACAGTCTGTTGGGATGCTCTTAATGTTGTTGAACCAATAACGTATCAAAAAATGCTGTCCATACTGCAGTGGAGTGGGTGATTTGTTCCTTTCTGTTACTCTTTTAAAATGAATTTGGCTAAAGCATCCTGATTAACTGATTTATTTTAGGGTACATAGAGCCTGCCAGATCTGAAAAAATCAGAATATCCCATTTTCCTTCACATCCCTCACTTTATCCTCTAATTTTTCTACATCTCCTTCATCTCCTTTTATCTTCTCTTATAATCTGCCATAGTTTCCCCAACTCATCCTTTTTCAGTGCACACCACAGTATCTTTTTTTTTCCCCCAATAAAAATATACCAAGTCCTGTTCCTTGGTCCTTTTGCTTATGTGTGTGTTGTGTCCTTAACTCCAAAAATGAAGCATGGAGGAGTGTTGATCAACTATTTATCTATCTGTAAAGAAAAATATTAATACTGATTATCATAGAATATAGTTATGCATAAGTTGAAATGATGATGCCTCCTTTGTAATAAATTGTCTTTTTTATTTTTATTAGTTCCATTAATACTTGACCATCAAAAGCTTTATTGAAATTGTGTTACCAACCAGGAGCATGTAAACTATTCATGTTGGTAGAGCACGGGGCTACGCTGGGGTAGGAGACTTGCCTCATAGGCAATTTGCAGAGAGATTTGATTCAGTCACCAGGGAAACTGAAACCAGAATGTAATAGATGGGTTGCTGCAAAATTATGTCAGCTGAGTAGGGCATTAGTGCATCTTTTGTTTGAACGTCCGTGTAGCTGAATGTCAAGAATGGTCATGTGTTCCCACTTCATTGTGGGACTGTATGGTGGAGCTGTAGTTTTTTATTTAATGGGAAATCGGTCCTAAAAATAATGATAGTCAGGCCCTGTTCTACAATATATATAAGCCCATGGTTATCTTAAATCAAGAACAATACAACTGGTTTTAAGTCTAATAATAAGGTAACTTGGATTGAACATAGACATGCACATTCTTTTAAAAGATTTTCTCAAATATTTTTTCATTTGATCATATCGCAACATTTGACGTACGTCTTTGGGAAGCTTGAGTTATTTAATCCATGACTTGGTAATTGAAAAATATTTTCAATTACATTTTGCAAGTAAAATTTCAATTTTCTTTTTTGCATTTTTAACCAAAATATTGAGTTTATTTTCCTTTTTTCTGTGTTTAAAACAGAACTAAACATGGGGCCTTTTTAAAAAAAGTTATTGAATTCTAAAACTGTTCAATTTCACAATAGTCTTTTTTAAGGAAAATACACAAGTGCAATATTTTCTGATAGTGTCCTTTTTGGGGGGGGGGGTAAAACAAAATCCTGGTGTACAGAGAAGTTATGAGATTATATTATAGGACTTGATTATAAAAGTTGTCTTTTTTCACATCATTATTTACACTGTGTAATTTACAAGAATTTCTAACTACAAGAGAGAATTTTCTACCTAGAAAATAGAAATCTACTTTAAGGGGGGGAAGGTAGTTTGTTCATCATGACAAAGATAACTGATTTTAATTTTGACAGTTCTTTTTTTGACCTCGTGTTGTTTTTGCTTTAGAGAAACTGAGGTAACATTGATGGGCAGATTTCAATTATACAGAGGACATATACATTTATTTCCCCTGGAATTAAACCTTATTTTTAATAACTTTAATAATACACTACAGAACAAAGAAAGTAAAATGACTAGCATTTATTTTTTTAACCTTGAACTGCTTAACTGGTTTTTATACTCTGAATTGTACTTTTTTTTTCTTTTGAGGTGGAAGGAAAAAACGTAAATGAGCATTGGTGTATGCTTTCCGTGGGCTAAACGAATCAGACTGTAAACTTTTATCTAGATCTATGGAGCTTGGATATAAATTGAAAAGATCACAGCTATGGGGAAAAGACCTATACTGTAAAGGCCTTTCTGCATAGATTATGAACATCATAACTCAATAATTTTTTTTCAAAACTATAGTTATAATTGGACCCAATGGGGGTCTCTCTCTTTGATCAGATCACAGTAACTGTGACTTTACACTGGAAAATGTCACTACTGTGAAGGTTTATCACCTGTAGAGCTGGTCTTTTCTCTGATGCCATGTTCAGTTCTCATTAGCATTATTCAAAGTTTAGTTCTTAATTAGGTTGACACTTCAATTACAATCATCATCTACAAGAGCAGTCATGACTGCTTGCATAAAGAAACAAAAAGATACTCACTCTTGCATACATTTCTAAAAGAATGAAAGTTGATTTGGTAGTATTTTGTGCTTATAATGTTCTGCTTAAAGAGTTACTTTAAATAAATGTTACCTTGAATAATATTTAGTGACTTAAATATTGCTTGTTTGGGTATATTACAATGCAGAGGGATGCAGAAACATATATTCAAAATAATTAGAGTTGACTTATTTCTCCAGATGTCCATCATGATCAAAATTAGGAGGAGAGAATAAACTATACATGGGTATTATTCCACACATCTTTAAACAGTACTGTAATAATTCCAGAGTTATATAATTTTTCTCCAAAGCATTCTTAACAAAATAATGGCCATGTAAATTAATTTCTCATTCTTTTCAGTTCTGTATAATCAGTGATTGCTGTTTGAAAAATAAAAAACCAGACCTCCTTAAAAAGAAGTGGAGCACTAAAATACAAAATTATTTTTTTAATGCAGCTGCCTTGTAAGCATGTTGTTTTTCCCCATTCACGTATTTTATGCGTGAGGACAATTCTAAAGACCATGTACCACTGACCTAGCACAAACTTTTCTCAGCTAGTCAACAGTGGTAGCAGCTAATCCCATGGTGCATGAGAAATGGTGTATAATAGTAATTTGGCATTAAAAAAATCCTTAAAAATGAGTAGTATGTGAGCATGAGGAGTCCTTAAAAATATGCCTTCATAGCATAAATGAAAAATGTCCAACTGGCTTCATTCAACACAAGTAGGTACATGTTATGATTGAAAAAATCTGCAAAAAAGCGGCTCACAAGCAGTTTATTGTAAAATAATTAAGCTTATTTATGTCAAGAGGCCTTGGGAAAAAAAAGAGAGCATAAACCAATTTGCATTAGCACTCTACCATCATCCCCTGCTTTCATTTCAATTAACAGACCAGCAGGTGCTCTTTGCAGTTAAAAAGATAAGCTATCAAGAAGGAGGATGAATTTTTGGCTGACCTGTAGACACCAGGGTTTGCCTGCTGATTGGGTTCATACCTCGCTGTACCAATTTCTGAGGTGTTAATTTAACTGTTCCACTCTGTCATGCAGGTCTCGGCCTTGAAAAATAAACTGAAAAAGCAGTCTACAGCTACGGGTGATGGAGTAGCGAAGGCCTTTCTTCGGGCACAGGCAGCGCTGTTTGGATCCTACAGAGATGCACTAAGATACAAACCAGTAAGACCTCTTCTTTAATTCTTTTTTCCTTAATTTGTAAGAACACAGACTCATTCTTTTGCAAGAAAAATACATAGTGCTTTATCCCAATCATCTGAAGCATTTCAAGGAAAAGATTTTAAATTTTACTCCAAGCTGATGATAAATTGGCAGTTTAGAAGACACTTTCACCTCCTGATGGTTAGTTGTACTGAAAAATAAATGCATGTCCATAGTCAGCTACTTTCTTATTTATATCACTAATTATGATATACTAAATATAAAATTGGATTGTATTAAGGAAATTACTTACACAGCTCACCTTACTTAATGAAGTGAAGAACTGAAGAGTCCATTTGGAGTCTTAATCATTTCTCCCCATATAGCTCTCAAGACTGTACTTTCTTTGAGGCCAGAAGTTTTTTATTTCCTAGTAGTAGCTAGAGATGATGAATCAAGCATGCATCTTTTCTATAATACACTTATTTTGATTTCACTGAAAAGTTGGAAGGAATGAAAACCCAATCTGTCTCATCACAACTTCAGAATTTGTATTTCCAAGGTTTTGCTGGTACTTGGTAGATTAAGATGTTACAAGCTTTCATCCTTTCTGATTTATGAGGGTCAGTGGCACATATTGAGCCTATTAGAGATAAAATAACTTACCAGATACTATTGAGAGATTCATTTCAACTGTGAGCCTAAAATAATTTCTTATGATATTTGCAGACTACTGATACTGAGTTCCATTTGATGAAACGCATTGAGATGACATTGACTGATTGAGCTTCTCACGATCTGATATTTTTAATGTTCATTTCTAAATTCAGACTGTTTGATGGTCTGGATTCAGAATAGTTAAGATAAATACTGATATTTGATAAGCGAAGATGATCCTTGGTGGAGTTGGTAAATACATAAAACTGGTGTGTGTGTGCATGCACACATGTGTGCACGCGCGTTGCAGGCAGGGAGGTGTTTTAAGTTCTTGGGTGAGGAACTATGCTGCATTCCTTGACAGAAATGGATAGGATGGTTTATTAATTCCAGATAAGGCCTTTTCCTAGAAGAAAGATACTGAAAGACAGTATGGGAGGGTCTTTCTTCTACCCAAGCAGTTCTCTTACAAGTAGTCTTTTTGGCCATGAGCATTTTAAACACTAGCTGTCTATGCAATTGACAACCATTTTTATTGAGATGCAAAGTAACCCATGCAGGAATGAGGAAGTGTTTTAGGGTTTAGTCCAAGTATTTGTGTTTAGCAGTCATTATAGTTCTCATTTGATATGGAAAGCTAGGTTGTGTAGTATATTGAAATGACCGTACCTAATTTCAAAATCTCTAGAGTCCAACACAGTATGAATTTCATTAATAGATCATTTCAACAAAACGGATAGTTGTTTGTTCCATACTGGCATCACCTAATGTTGCTTCAGAAGGGGTTATCTGATTTGTCCCTTAGTCGGAAGGGACAGGGACCAGAGGACACTGGTCAGTGTCAGCTCATGGCAGTTTGCATTAAGAGCTGTTAAGACAGTAAGTGTCTTAATCTACATGTGATATATGTGAACAGAATGATGTCACTTTGGCTGATGTCCTTAAACTCTGTTCTGGTCAGAAATAGGCTGGAGTCAGTTCTTTGTGTTTTGGTAAGCTTGAACCAAATGTGCGAGCACCTCCAGGTTTCTGGTTAGTGTCTCTGTTGAAGTCATCTCTGTTTTTAACTTGCTGCTTTCCATTGCAGTTTATCTGCAGCCATATCTGATATCTGCATTTCCGCTGTATTGAGACTAATGCACCGTGTGTCATTTCAGATGGCAAACATTTGTCAGTGACCTTTACAGGCTTTCTTTCTGTGTTATTTTTCTTTTGAATATTACTTTTTTTGACTCCACTGGTTGCATATAAGAGAAGATATTTATCATTACATAATCATTGTAGCCTGATGGTTTATATAAGGTATGTTATTTCAGAATATCTTAACAGGCAGAAGCCTGCTGGCAAATATCAGCAAATCTTGGATTGGTATCACTTGTCCAAAGACTAAGCTTGGAAAAAAAAAAAAAAAAATCCAGAATGTGACAGTTATTTCGAGTGTAAATATTCATTGTACTTACTTTCAGCTACATTCATATTATTTTAACAAATGTAATATTTTATAGGATTTTTATTGGGATAGAAAGTATTATTAGAAGCTGAATTTCCTTCAGATAATTAGTGACTGAGATGAATTATCCCATAATGGTTTGATTCATCTTATATGAGCCATTTGAATTCAGTTTAATGCTTGTGAATTTGGTGGTTCAAAAAATCAAATCACATATGACTGTATTAGCACCATTTGTTAGGAGTCTCATGTGAATTGGTCTTGCAAACAAAGTTTGTTGTCCTTTGTTTTGGAGTCCATGATGGTAGGTCTAATAAGGAAATCTAAACCAAAGTTATGGACTCAAATAGTATTCATGTAGAAACTTTGTAGAAGTATACTTAAGTGAGATTATTTTCTATATACTTTTGAAATACTTTTGCTGTGAATAAGCTGGTCATATTTTAAGGATCAAGACCTGAGAGGTTTTGGGCCATCAATTTTAGGGTCGCAAACATCTTTACAAAAATAAAATAATATGTTTGTGTAGTTATTGCTTGCTTGGAAGTAGAAAAATATGTTTAAGTGAACTATTTTCCCTGCAACAGTGTTCTGAATGATTTTAAGTTGAAACATAAAACAACTGTCATTAATATTCACATTGAGTAAAGAACAGCTTTGATAGCGTCTGTACTCATCCAACACTTCTCTTCACTCCAAACGCTGTTCATCACACTGAACACTCGTTCTGTGCAACTGTTTGTTTTGAGCATAGGACAGATTCTCCTTGATATAGCAATATGTCTTGAAAAAACGTCTAGCAATTATTGAAAAAAATATGATTGGTGAAATGGAAAATGGGAAGCTTCAGGGGTCTTGAAAGGAGTTCATGGAACTCCAAAAGACCATATGGAAAATTTGACTACTCTAATACAGACAGGAAATAAGACACGTAATTGATAAAGGTGATCATAATTTTTGTGCAATAAATGATAATGAAAAATATTAATCCAGTAAAAGTTTCCAAGAAAAGTGGAACTAGTTGTTTTGTATGATTTAATCATGGTACTGAATTAAAGAAAAGAAACAGTCAAGCTGATATAACTTCCAAATGTATTTTTTAAATAATAGACAAAAGCTACATTTACGTTAGCAGGTAGCATTGTGTAATAGGACTGGATCCGTAAAGTGAAACAGTACAGTTGGTGCTGAGGACCTGACATGGACAACGTGTGCATTTCCTGGGTTATTCTTTGGTTCTTATTCAAGTCTGGTGTTGTGTGTGCTGAACACTCGTGACCAGCGGGAGCTCATTTTCTGGTGTAGTTTAATCCAAAAGGAAACCAGTGCATGCATGGTAGGTGGGGATGACTGCAAAATTTGCTTTAGGAAAGCTCAACACTGATCTACTCTAAAATGGTCATGTAGATGCAATAAGTGATATGTATGTGCAAATACTCTCCCCCTTCTCATTTTTCCCCTTAAATTCTCCAACTGTGAATGTAGAGATTCCATTCCAATCTTTTATAACCTACTTTATTTTACCACCTCTCCGAGATTTTGATAGTGAAGAGAAAAAGAAAGTAAAACAAATTTTCATCTTTGCTTACTTTTTCACTGTCATTTGATGAATGACCAAAAATAATGAATGTATTCCAAACTAAATTTTGTCCCTAGAATAGTGACTTATAATATCTTTGTATATGGTCTCATTCCTGTAGAGGACTGCAATCCAGTTTGATGCTTTGAGCCAGACACTTTCTGCCAGGGAAATTTGCATCAACTTTGGGGAGTCTCCAGTGGTGTGGAGCTTTTGTAACAGCAGTGAGGCTGTTCCAGCTCTTTGCTGTCAGCTCTTTGCTTTGTATAGGAAGGAAAGGGGTCAGTCAGCACATCCTTGTTCTGGGCCGGTTATCAGCTGCAGGATGAGCCGTTGCGCGATTTGCAACTTCAGTGATGATGAATAGCTTTGATCACAAGAGTCTGTTGCTGCTGAGACTTTGCAAGGGTCAGAGTATTGTGAGGTATGTGCTTCTTAAACCGTGCCAATGTATATGTAAATCCAAATTATGTTTAGTTCAGATAGTCACAACTTAGCCCTGAGCCTTTTGTTGCTCTTATTTTCTTTAGATAGTCCAGCATTTGGGAGTTTATTATGGAGTAACATTGCATATTCCAAACTGTAGGACTGCATGCATAGGTGGGGGTTATATCAGATACAAAGACTACAATTGTGCAGTTTATATCATTTGTCAATCAACGTACGTACAAGATTGTATTTTTCGTGCTATTTTACTGTGCACATTCTTCATAAGTAATTTTTAGGCTCCATCCCCTTCTTTCTTGTATCAGATGAGAGCCACAGCACCAATCAGATATTTTAACAATGCTAGGGAAAACAAACGCACTCACGCAGACCCCATGGATGAAAGTGGAGGCTAATAAATCTCTTCCATTAAGTACATAAAACACTGTTATGTATAAAAAAAATTCTTACACTGGCAGCATTCCCACGGACAAGCTATGTCTAGAGAGAGAAGGGCAGGTAAGAATGGTGAAAGAGAGGAAAAAAATGCGTATAAAAGTATTCAGCATGATAGGGATTAATTTTAACATCATAGGGAAAATAGGCAAGGGAGAAAAACTGGTTACTCTTAAGCAGCAAACACCAGGAGGAAATATGGGTGTATAAATACATAAAGAAACAAATTCTTTTCCTTTAAAACACATCTAGAAACAGATTAAGCAAGATTATAGATTTAGTTCTATATTTCTAGATTTATTTTCTACCTTTGAAAAATTGTCTTTTCTTCAAGAATTAACCAAGAAAAAGATTAAGTCATAGAAAAAAAATCACCTCCTCTTTTGGGGAAAAAGTCCTCAAAGCTATTGATGTTGAAACAGAAGAAATAAACCCAGGATAATTTTCTTTTAAGTCATGATGTTTAATTGTTAAGTTGTGATCAGAAATAAAGAAATTAAGAGTAGAGACTAGTGGAATTTTTTTGAATCCCTCAACACAGGGATTCACAGTCTAATCAGCGTCCCTGCTAGTGCGGCAGGGTAACTTCCGTCTTGAGGACAGTGTGACTTGTCAGACTTCAGACTAGTTTAACAATGCAAACTGAAGTGCTTTGGGCCAGTATTAACCTTATTTTAAATAGCGACATCCGCACTACAACAAATGCAGGTATTGTATTCAATAGGCAATAAAACAAGAAAATACAATTGAAATTATTAAAATAGATATTTTAAGATTCAGAATGCACTTCATACATGAGTAACGATTGCTTATACTTGGGTCTCAGAATTAAACCTTTTGAGGACAAATATCTCTTGAAGTAGAAATTGATTTGTTTGGCTTTTCCCCAAGAGTTAGGCATGCTTGGTTTAAAAAAAAAAAAAATAAAAAAATAAAAAAAAAAAGACAGTAATAGAGAAAAAATAATCAGATGCCAGAACGTAGTTTGTGTTTAAATACAGAACCGCCTTGTGTAACATCTGTTATAACTCTATTGTTATTTCCGTAAGTATTTTAGGTTACATGTTAAGAGTCATATTTTAAAATTTGTATTAAGGACTAAAGTGGCCATTTATTGAATATAGATGTGTTCACAGGAGCATTAGTGGGGTTTAATTGTGACTACAGGAGATATCAGCTCATCTAAATATTTGCTTACATAGATTGCAAGACCAAATGAGAAATGTATTTGTAATTTTTATCGACACCCTCCTGAGTAGAATCAGTATTTAAGTCATACTCGATTATTCACTTGAGCTGTGTCTCCGGATGTCATAACAACAGCTGAAATATCAGCTTTGTACTTCCTTCTAATACTACTAGATGCTCTGATTTTAAACAGAGGAGTTTTAATATAAAAATAAGAATTGTGTTTAAAAATTGATTTTTTGATAAATGATGCAAAACTGAAGAAACTATACCTACCTTATACTCTTCTTGTAATAAGCAAGAGCTACTACATAAAACTATATTAAATATAGTGATAGTACCAACAGCTGCTGTAGGAGTGTTCTTACGTTAGAAAGAGATGAATATATTTTCTGAAATAAAGAATTCAAATGTGAGTACCTATTGCAGTTAAATATCATTTAGATTTAGAATCTAATCTAGATTATTTTTCCTTTTAAAATTAGCACACAGATTTAGCTCAGTGTTTCATGCTCATGAGGTCTGTATAAATAGCTTGCTTAAAATGCGAATGCAGCTTAGAGGAAGAGATTCCTGCTGAGTGTGGCAACCTCTGAAAAGGGAGGAAAATTCTATAGCAACTGTTGTTAAAAGGACAGATATCTTGTTTGGGCATAGATTGTTTGGTCTGAGTATTAGCTGTCTGCTTTTCAGTATAGAATCCCTACTGGGTTTTGGTCGAACTTGTTTTGAAAGTACACTGTAGATCAATACTAAAGGGGCTATTAGGTGGTGTAGTAGTTAAATGTCGGTGGAACATTCCTTCAAAACTTAGTTTCTAAAGGTACTCAGTCGTGTTTGCAGAAACATGAATATGTTATATGCTTCATGTCAGGAAACTTCTAGAGCTATTTTTGTTTATACTGAATAAATTTCATTTTTTAGTACCACTTCAAGATCCCTTGTGTTTACAGTGTTAATCTTGAAGATATTCAAAGTAGTTTTATTTGCAAAACAATTCTGGTGTTCAGAATATTGAACAAATAAGAGATGGGAGTTATTTTTATTATTTAATGCAATTTCAGTAAAGTTACAGCAGATACTCTGAGCAGCAAGTACCCAGCATTTCAAGTTTCTGCAGGTTTCAACACATTTACTCATTTTCATTTATTGAACAAGTAGGAGCTTTAAACCTACTGAATTTTTTAAAGCGACCTTAATAGGAGTAGGTTTGAATACTGTGGAGGGCTTTTGAATGTGAACCCTTTATAGATCTAAACACATGTGCAGTTTGAAGAGTGACTTTGGTTATTGTATTTCTGAACTGCACTGGTAAGGGAACAGATGCACCAGTGTGTCAGTACTTACTAGATACTTGGGGCGTCCATGGATAATGGAGAGTATCGGGGAAAATATCACTGACCATGCACTAGGAATCTTGAGCTACCATCTCCAGGACTTCTGTTACGTGACTCAGGCAGAAGTGCTGTCAAGTAGAGCTCTCTGACTGCGATATCTTCTTGGGCTGATGTGAAAGAGAGAGAGAGAGAATGCCTGTTTGCTTTTTTACTGGGATATAAGTTCTCCTTTCTGACAGACTTTTCGTCCTTCCCAAGATGATTTAGTGGAGGCATAGGTTAGATTTTATTTTCCTGAATAGTATATCTTGAAAATAATTTTCTCTTTTCTCTCTTTGGTCCTGAGCTTCAAATTTCATTGTATGACATCAGCCCTCATCTAATCTCCACTCCTAAAACAGCTTCTGTATTTCCAGAAATCATTTATTTTGGTAAAGACATATATAAATAAGGAGCTTTTGTAACTGGCCACCTCGACATTTTTGGAAGGATGACAGAACTAAGAAGAGTCTGCTGTCCGGAACACCACGTCTTGTACCACCATATCTAACTGGAGAGCATTTCGTCTGTTTTGATGCACTTTTAATTTGCTAGGTAGCCTGAGGTCAGTCATCTGCTTAAGACGAGTCTTTAGGAGTTCCAGGGTGGCTAATGCAAAGTGAGTCAGGAAGGCAGCGTCATTTCAAGTCCCACAAACGTTTCAAACTATTTGGCAGATGGCACATGCAAATGCATCGTGTGCTATGTCTGTACAGTCTTTGGCAGTTTTCTGTGGATAAGTAGTAGGTGGAGTAACTTGAATCCTTGTCCTGGAGACTCGATCGGCACTGTACTACGTATTGCATTGAGGAGGGCTTGCGTATTGCACCGTTCCGTGCTACCCTGTGGAGGTGGAAGGATTGCGTTTGGTAAATGTATAGCTTCTAGCTCCTCCAGTGGGAAGTCTTTGCTAAGATCTGCAATTCTGTAAAGAAGTAAGAATATAAGACTTGAGAACAAGTTAGGCATGGATTTAAGTGCTTTGCTGAGTAGGATTGGACATCTGTGTGGTTTAGATTCTTTGAGTTTGGGTGTTTTGTTGAGATAACTTTGATATGTCAGGATGCCCAGGAAAATTTAAAAAGGGAAGCTTTTGGTAGTATCACAACAGGTTTTTAACATGACATGACAGTGGTTTTGCTGCAGCATTGCATTGGATTATATGTGAACCACTTAAAAATCAGTGTGATGTAGAAAGAGCAGTGGTAAATGGTTTAGAGCTTCTCAGACACCCGCTTACAGAGATCACATTCAGAAAACACTTTGTGATATTCTAGAGGCATAGAACTGCATAATAAACTAGAATGATAGAAAAATGTGTTAAGTAGCACATGAGGTTCAAGTTAAACAGCACTAGGAGCAGAAGGCGGTGGAGATCATGCATAGATAAGTTTGTCTTCAAAGTGGCTAACAGTTTGAGTCTGACAAGACTCCTGTTTTGCTATAGGTAGATATCGTTGATCCTTTTTCTGTTCTTTCAAATTGTTCAGGTGTCTTTTACTCTGGGATTTCACTGTATTTGTAGCTTTTGGTTAGTAAAATATTCTAATCGTTGATTTAGGGCTGGCATTGTGTTGGATTCCAAATTTCCTGTCTTGGAGACCTATGATAATTGTTTTTAACCTGTAAATTTTTTTTGGTTTTGTAAGCTTCAGTGAGAGGCCTTTATCCTTTTTGGTGAAATCAGTTCAGGTCTCTCAGTCACTACACAAACCTTTTAAAGTGCCTATCATTTATTCAGTCAAATATAACAACTTCAAGTATTTATCACAAAGTATTGACAAGTATAATGGATTTTAAGAGAATGCCCTGTAGTAACTTCCTGTGGTCTGTACACACTGAAGATAGCTACTTTTTAAATGAAATTAGGTGGTAACACAGGAGTCAATTATATTTGTTATAAATACTGTTTTCATTAATAAATTCTTCCACAAATACATGGTTTTCAGTGAATATGTATTTATCTTATTCCATCATCAAAATGTTTTGAAGCAGGATTTTTGGTAAAGGCTATGCCTTTTCTCATGTCAGGCAAATGTTTTATTGTATTAAAAGTTAATCTGATCTTTTTAGACTTTCTCCATAACAATACTCCAAAAATTTTGTAGCTTTTTGCTTTCATGGAAGAAAATTGTCAAAATTAAGTAGGCCTTTATTTCAATAATTTTCTGTTAAATCAGCAGTGTATTTTTGAATGGTCTCAGGTTTAGGTACAATAAATATAAAAATAATTTGGTGCAGGTTCATGTCTTTGGATCAAATGAGAATTTTTTCTTACTAGTATTGCTGGTTTAGTGTGCCAGTGTATCAGGATAATGTTACACAGAAATGCTTCTCAAATTATTTGAAGTAGAGGGCCTGCTGTTCCTCAAAATTTGAACCACATCCTTGAAATTTTTAATGAAGAATGCTATACAGGTAAAAGGAACCAACTGTGAGCCACTTTTTTTTTGCAGAGTGTATTTTGTAGACTGTATGGTGTTTAAGCTTTATAAACCAGGGTTTCAGTTGCAACATGTATTTCGAGAATTTTTAAAATATTGTAAGAATATTTTTGTCTAGAATATTTTCATCTTTTGATATTGTATGTGTCATTTGTATGAGTGGTTGTCAAGATTGCCTGAAAGGGAATGTTTGTATATATTGACTATTACTAAATAAATTTGTAATGGAGAATTTTAAATAAATCAACAAATTTAGGTACTGTAATTGTCATCTAACCTCATCTGTTTAAATTTAGGGAGAACCTATCACTTTTTGCGAGAATAGTTTTGTAAAGCATCGTTCCAGTACTACCAAACAGTTCCTGGAAACTGCTGTTAATCTTCAACTGTTTAAACAGGTATGAGAGGGTAATTGACCTTTTCTTTCAATGGTTTTCTTTTAAAACATGTCCATATTTAAATTTATTTTCTTTTCTATAAGCTTATGAATCTCTGGGATAAAATATAAGTATAAATACTTCGTGTGTAGAGAGTCTTCCACATATCATCTTATTTTTAAATCTTTGCTTGGGACATCCATTAGAAAAAAAAAAAAAAGCAACATGGGAGGCGGAAACAGGATGCATATCTCGTCAGGGCCAGTCTGCAACTCAGAACAGGAAAAATCATGGATCTTCCAGCTTGGTGGTTGAACTTCACAATTTTTCCAGCTCTCTTGGATTATGAGCAAAGAACCTAAACAACACAGTGCTTGCTTAAATTGGACTTAATGACATTTTATTTAAAAAATGGATTCAAGCTGTACTTGCAGTTTTCATTGCTAGTTTTCTGAAGCATACATGTAGAATGTTACAAATTCAAGACATCAGTAGTGGCTTGAAGAATACTCTGGCCAATACCTTACTGAGAACAAAGTATTAAATGACTTGCATAGCTTGATTGTAGTTTTATTACAGTGTTTGAAATGAATTTTTTTCTTTGATGTTATTTTGTAACTCTTCCTCCCCCCCCCATCCCATGATCCTATTGTGTGAAAAAGTGTCAAGAGACTTTTATTATTAGGTTTTTTAGGAAAATCAAGGAAAAATGGGATGAAATCAGAAGACTCATATTTATGTGGTTACAAATACCTGGAATGATTAAGGCAGGGGAGATCATGCTTAACTAATCTGCTGGACTTCTTTGAAGATATACTACTGTGATAGATAAGGGAAGTTCATTATATTTAGAATCTTCTAATTTTCAAAAAAATACTGTGTTACTTGGTGTTAATCAGAGACTAATGTCTAAAGTAAAGATTTATGTAAGAATAATAGTTTGTGGAAGTCCTGTGGAAATATGGTTCTCCTAACTGTACAAAAGCTAAGCAAATATTGATTATTTAAATGATTTAATTTCCAAAGTTTATAGTTCTGTAGGAATTGTCATAGAATCATGTTCTTTTAATTTTACTGTATTGTATTTTATACAATAACAAATTATAAATAACAGTATAAAATAATAAAGAAGATATTTGAAAATTTTTGAAGTATCCGGCACTTAAGATTGAAGTAGGAAGAAGTAGTGGAGTATGAAAACAGTGTTATTTACATTTTGCTTATCTCAGAGTGCTGTAAGGCAGCATGAAAATTTCTTAATAGAAAGCTGCTTACAGTGAAAGTTTCTAATTCATTGTCACTCTTCTGGAGGTAAATCTTCAGCTGTGAGAAATAGGTTTAGCTCTACTGAAAGAAATGAGACTGTCACTATAAAATGGCAGTGAACCTAGCACTTATATTTTAATATGTGTTTAATTAAAAAAGAAACATTTTATAGTTTTATGCTTGTTCCTACTTTTATTTCTGCTAAAGGTAATAATGTATTTTAGAAGATTAGGAAATACTAAAAATCATGTTGATATACATATTTTAATAGTAAATATTTTTTCATTTAGTTTCTGTTGTGATTGTCCCTCCTACTTTTTCAGCTAATCCCCAGACCAGCTGCATCTTCTCCAGCTTTTCCCACTGACAAATGAGCTGTTTCCAAGGTTGTTTGTGTTCAAAAAGGCTAAACTGTGTTTTACTCCATTCTTGAAAATGACTAATCTTTTAAGCAGAAAGTTATTCTTAAAAGCAACATTAGACCTAGACCTTGACTGACAAGTAAGCTTTATTTGTGCCATTTTCTAAAATCCCTCCTCTGTCCTTCCTTTTTCACTCTGTGTGTGCATGTGTTTGTGGGTGTGTTTGTGGGTGTCTATCTTCTATTTTTTTTTCCAGATTACTTTGAAATAGATTAATTCTTCTAACTTAAACACTCTTAGAGAAATTTCATTTTGGAAATTGTAGTATCTTTTGACCACACTGCTAGAACATCATTGTAGTAATAACTTGCGGAATTAATTGTTTGCGTTCCTCTCATTCAGATTATTTTCATCTTCAATATCATCCATTTCTACCCTGTATTATATTCTAATGTGCTTGCTATTAATGATGTCTCCAAATGTATTAACATATGCCAGTATTTTGTACCAAAATCATTGACTGAACTGTAAATAGGATCAGTCCGAACATTCTGTTCTTGAATACCATTGCAGCCTGACACTTTCCCTTTCATCCGTTTCCTTTTTGGGCAGGTCCTTACCCAACCTAAAGTTCATGTACTATTCTGCTTTTATTTCATCTTAACTAATCCTTTCTGATGAGGCACTTGCAAGAGGCTTTTCTGTGGTCTGGATAAAATGCATTTCCTTTATCTAGAAGATCAATTGTCAAAGAATCTGAGAGAACCTGTGTTTTGAAAACTAATGTGGTATATCATTCCATTTTCCCATTTACCATTTTTGGACCACCAAAATCTGTTTGAAAGCCTCATCAGACTATTGAGGGCGTACTGACAGACCAACAGTTGTCATAGCCTATTTGTTTTCTGAGCAGAGATACTGCCTCTGTTCTTCACTTATGCAGTGCTTCCTCTAGCCTGATAGATTCATTAATATTTTTTGACTTTCAGATTCATATGCTGGTTTTCTCAGAATCATGTAATAGAGGTGAATTTTTTTTTTTTTGACTTGAACACACTAAATTCTTAGAGTTTTATTCCTCAAATATAATGTCCATTTCCATATCTCAGAGTTCTGTTTCCTTATTCAGCATCACGGTTTTCACCCCAAACTGAGACAGAGTATTTTTTGGGGGGAGGGGGGGAGTGCAAAAGGGTATGCCTAGAATATCTTTCAGTCTCAACCCATTCTTTCTGCCTTATAATTCAGAGGGATGCCTTTTAAATCAAAGGTTGATGAATTCATATAGTTGGAAGTTGAAAAGACTGTTTATAAGGCCCTGAAATGGAATATGCTAAAGTGGTTATGCAAAATGCATCTTCCAGTAATTCACAGAAGTAATTTATGATAAATACCCTAATACTGATTGCAACTGTAGAAACAAGTGAAATTCCTTTTTATACTCTTTGCTGGATAGTTTTCTAAAGCTGTCTTCTGCCCTGGAGAGATTGCATTTTAAAAACCCTGATTATCTTTATTCCTAAACTATAAGGATAGAAATTTCTTCTTTTAAAGAAAATAACTGTGACTTATGGGTTAAATATTCTTATTTCCTGATTAAATATGCTACATATGACAGTTTTCAGACTGAATAGTGTTTGTTCGTTTAAACTGTATACTTGTGTTATTTCTTTTCTCATTGTTTCTTTTCCCCATATTTGGCACTTGTATTATTGTATATGGTATCTATATACTGGCTTTTTCTGAGCCCTAGAAAGGCTTCTCTTTAATTAGGATAACATGGAAGGTAGATATTCTTTCTTTCAAACTTCAAACATAGGCAATTAATAGCTGCATCTCACATGTTAAATACTTCTGATGAGTGTCCAGGGAAAATATTAACTTGTTCTTAGAACTAGCATGGAGACTAATTTAGGAATATATCATTAAATAATATAATTATATAAATAATATAATCTGCAAAATTTATTGGCATTTACTGCCAATATACAGGAAAATTCTAACTAGAAAAATAGATGATGAATGCAGCATTAGGACATGAAGAAGCATAAGTCTTTCAAAATTATAAATATTAGTAGTTTCAAATTTGGTATGCAAGCTCCATGAAGAAACACTGTCTTTCCAGGCTTGTTGAGTTGTTATTTTGTGACGATTACTTTTTAGATGTTTTCTTTGTTATTGCCAATTTTTTGTTTTTAATAAGTGGTGAATTAACTTGAAATTTTAAATCCTAATTAAATTATTGGAGGGTAGCACACAAATATCATCTACTGCCCCTCTTCTTTATCAGCTGTGCCACAGGATGTTTGGAAGTGAATGTGGTCTATAATTTATTTTCAAAATTCAAGATTATGTAAGAACTATGGGAGTTCTGTCTTTAGTCATCTAAAATCAGAGGCTACTGTTAGCATTTGAATTATTACTTTTTTTTATAAGCAGTGGGAATCAAGCATGGAGTCTCTGAATCTAGAAGTAAGAGAATGCATAACGTGCCAACGTTTTCCGAGAGAGTATGTGTTTGGAAAATGGGAGGAGAAAACCATACAGTGTACCACATGCTATTCTTCCTATGTAGCTATTTAAAAACAGCTAATAATAGTAGATCATTCAGAAATAATTACTAATAATGTTACTACTAATACTACTATCATTTCCTTTATATAATTTCTTCAGTATTTTTTGTTAGTGGTTCTCTTTGTCACTATTTGCATTAAATACTCTGTTGGAGTAATCCTCTGAACACTCAAATTCAGTCTCAGCCTTCTGTTGATAGGATTTTTACCAAATGATGAGTATGCCCGTAAATCATGTGTTAGTTTATAACGTGGAATGAATTCATAACTTTCCTCAAAGAGATAACGTCTTACAGTTCAAAGGCTGTTTTTTTGCACAGCAGTAGCTAAAGATGCTGTTATCTCTTCTTCTTACTGTGAAATAATCCAGTGATTCCATAGTGGTCTGACCATGAACCAAACCTATTTGGAAAAAAGCCAACCTCGAGTAAAATGAAAAAAGAAGAATTTAGACAAGAAAGAGAAGGGAATAGTTATCTTTGTGCTTGCCTTATTATTGCTGCTGGAATTTTTGTACTCTAAGAATGTAATTTGTTTCATGTCACTAGTCTGTTCATTGACAAGCATCAGATTGTCACTGACACTGTTTGGATAATCTGTGATAATATGTGACATAGCCAAATAATTAATTTTGGTTAGTTGGTATGTACTGTTTAGTACCAGTGAATAACTCATAATTCTTGCTAGAAAATGAACTGTATATAATCCAAACAGTGACAGTGCTTTCTCACTTTATCTTACTCAGACTTGAATTAGCCTTTTCAAAACAAAAATGGTTGGGTTGCTTCTTGAAAGAATTCTAAACCTTAAAGAATATACACATTGTAATTCTTTGAAGCCCATTAATTCTTGAAAAGAATGTATTCATTTCTTAGAGGTTTACTCATTAGTTATCTCATTTCCACTTCCTTCTGATGTATTTGGACCATTTCAGTCTTTATATACACTTATATGTAGTTATAAATGCACATACTCATGCAGCTCTAGCCCATGCACAGGGACAGTTATTGGAATGGGCATCTGCAAATGCACCTAGGTGAGTGTTAATGGGTGAAAAAAGGCAAACAGATGCGTTAATACTTAAAAATAGGGTTGCATCAACCCTGAACTATGCTCGTTCAGGTGGAGAGGATCGTAGGCGTCTGCCTTGGCATCCTGCCTCCCTTTGTTTTGGCACTTCATGCGTCACATTCCCACGTGCTTAAATGAAACATCCTGCAAGTCAGCTTGCACACTGCCAGCCAAATAGTATTGCTTCCAAGTTGCTGTTGCCACCATTTCTGAAACCAAGCCCCAGTGATCCTCCTTGGTTTCAGTATGGATGGTTTTGCCACAGTTTCCCCTCACGAACAATCCTTAGAGGATCACTTTTCATGTCAGGCATACAGAGTGGATTTTTAATGGACCTCAAGTAGACATCCTAGCTTATCGTTTCTTTGAACTGGAGTGGTGAAATGTTTCCAGAGGTTCTGAAGGTATTTTCTGTGTATATCAGCAAGTTCTGCTTTGGACTCAGTTACACTTACCCAGAAGGGGATTCCACAGGGAGGTTTGTTTATGATAAGGGGTAAATTTATTGTTTCATAACAGAATTTCTCAGTTAACTTTATTTGGTTGTGATTGTAAATCCAAAGTTAACATTTGTAAGGAAATAAATGAATATATTTTGTGCCCTTAGAAATGCCAAAAAAAGTTTGAAAACCACTGAAAAGATTTCTAAACAAACTGAGGTGTAATTTTGTTGACTATAAAACTTTGCAAATATTTTAGATTTATATAAATTTTGCATAATACATATAATTTACTTGATATACATACAAGGAGCAGAAACTATGGAAGAAGTTTCAGTGGTATTGTTGTTCAGTATTCTGACACTTTCACTGCTTGTAGTTGCATCCACTCTTGCAAAATCCATCTCAAAGCAATATATTATCCTTATGTCATATATTATCTTGAATGTGCATGTTTTGTTATAATGTACACACTTAATAACTATAACATTGTAAAGCAATAGAAGGGCCAACAAAGCATGACTTTTTTTTTATTTCAGTTTATTGATGGTCGACTATCAAAATTAAATGCAGGAAGGGGGTTCTCTGACGCTTTTGAAGAAGAAATCACAGTAGGAGGCTTTTGTGGAGGTACAGAATTAATTTGAGTGTTTGTACTCATTGATGTTTCTTCTCTGGGAGTGGTTCAACATGATGATGTCCTCAGGATGTCCTATAAATTGTAATAGCAATTAATCTTATTTCTGTTTCAGTGTTTCGATTTGTTTTTGGAAAGGTTTTAGCTGCTGGGACACATAACCATATGTATCTAGTTATGTCAGTACACTGAATGAAGAAACGTTGTTTTAATCTGGTAAAATAATACTTAGATTTCAAGATATGGTGAAATATCAATAAATTCATTAACTCTTTAACTACATGTTTATATTATTTGATAAATTCTGGGTAAACAATATTTTTAAAATAATTTCAAGATTTATGCTAATTCCTTATAGATACTAAGTTATCTGTTTTCCAAAAACATTTCTAACTTTTTTCACATTTAATTATTTCTGCAGTGCAAAGTCAGAGTGATTTCCTGAATTTTTAGAGAAATGTAGCTATCTCCAGCAAATGTGCTACTATAAAAGGAAAAAAATAATTGAACCTTTGATTACCCTCTGAGAAGAAATACTGAAAAAATTACTTTCTTCCTAAATAAAAGTATTATTCCTTTTGTGTTATTTCCTTCAGTTATATTCACTGGCAATTGTTTATTGCTTTTCACGTTAGTTAACCTACAAAGTCAACCCATATAGAAGAGTGCCTGCTAGATCTAATTCTGATGGCTTGTAGGATTATTGAGCGGTTTCCTGTTAGATGTTAGTTACAGTTATATTGTTATTTGAAGAATCATATTTACTATCAAGATAAGAAGGACACAGCACAAATACTATTTGATGGTCAATCTTGAGGGTAGTGTAGAAGCTTTCTCTATAAATGGAGGTTCAGTGATTTGACCCAATCTGCTGAGCTGCATGTGGCATCTTCAGACAGTTTTCCTCTGCAAGACTACTCTTAAGTGAGCATATCTACACAGGAGAGGATTTCATCCACACAGAGGAATCATCCGGGGTGTGCAGCTACTACCACACCTTCGGTGAAGTACCCTTTTGAACTCAGAGTGTGTATATATATATATAAGTCCTTTTGTTTAGGGTTTTTACTCCCTTCTCCTGCCCTCCATGTCCTGTGCTGTGATCTGGCGCATAATTTGTTTTTTTTCTTGATTAAGGTGTCGTTACTTACACAGAGATTTACTTCTTTTGGGCCTTTTCTTAGGGTAACTCATGCTGCTCTATAAATAGCCGTTAGGCCTTGAGCATCCATTATTCAGATAGGCGATGTCAGTGCTTGGAGTTCTTCTGCTTGCTGCAGTTGGGAGGTCAAGAGGCTGCAATAAAACTGCACTGGAACTTAGATAAAGTTTGTTTCTTGGCTGTGCACTGATAGCTTGTGAACCGTGTCTCACCTGGGTATGCTCAGGAGGGAACGTGCAGCTTCAGTAGCAGTGCTGTGTTAGATTGTAGAGGGGACTTACTTTTCAAGTCAGACAAGCTGTATATTGCCAGGTTGTGGACAAATTGCTTAGGGCACATATTCACTATTTACATAACTGCTGTCTCATTATCATTATGAAGTGTAGGGCTAACAGTATGTATGCAATTGAAGGTGACATTTTGTGATGCTAATGGGGTAGAACTATGATCTCTTTTCAGAGTTAAATCCCATCAAATTTATCATGTGGTCCAAGGTTTTAAAAAAAAGCAGGTGAAACCTGCTTTCAGAAAAGTCACAGAAAGTTAGAGTAAGCTATAAGCTGTTAAAAAGACAGGTGAATATATTCTAAAGAATAGAGAATATAATTTCATATTGCTGAATCAAATGGAAAGTGTTTCTTGAAGTAATCTCTTTTCTAATTTGCGTTTTCCCACATATGCAAGCGCAACTAAACTAGTAAAGAAAATTAAACCAGAAATTTAAAAATAAAGCTTAGATTTTTTTTTATAAATCAGTTTTGTTTTCAATTAAGTACTCAAATTTTATTTCCGTCTGACTATGTATGAAACAAAAGTTGTCAGCCCTGCTTTATCCTTGCACTTTTTCACAAATTCTCATTTTCTGTGACATGAATTATCCTGTGGAAGTAAATATTAGTTCTGAAGACTTTTACGTAATTTTCAGTACAAGAATATTGTGATGTTTTATTGTTTTATAATACAAATTTATTGTGGAATATATTGATTAATCAATATATTGATTGAACAGTGAAGAAGTGAAAAAGCCTTTGACTCTCTTGCTTAGTAATAATTTATTTTAAGGAGTCAGCATTTTCATGCTTGATTTTCAGGAATTTTAACTATAGCTCAGCATATGCAGTGCTGGTGTTGCATTTTCATAGTTTCGTATTTTAGGTGAATATTTATCTGCTTTATTTACTGCCTTCTCTAAGTCTCTCCACCCAACTAGAAGCTGGATAAACTCAGTCATCTTCTGTGATCTCACTTAACTATCTCTAGACATTGCTTAAGTCATGGGCCCTGAAAGAGGATGCTCAGGTGTGGGAAGAGCCATTGCTAAGGACTCCACAGGCCAGATGATGTATGAATATTGTTAATAGGAATTTAAAGTTATGAAATGTCAAATTAGAGAAAGTACTTACAGTTCATTGAATTCACTTCATTAACACATTAGTAATGGTTACAGTTCACCTTGTTACATGTTGTTTGCATGCTACATTCTCTAGTAATTCCAGGGAGCCAGACTACTGAGGAAGTAAATAATTAGCTATTTTTGCTTTAGATTGCTCATTGACATTCTTACTGGAGATATGATCATAATGGCATCATTTTCAGTCTTTCCTAAGCTGGCTTTGCTTTCACTTGCACCATCATTCCTGAGAGTTTGGCTGTCTCAAAATTGCTTGTAAAGAATTTAGTGACATGGGTGGCAATCAGGTTTTAAGTGAAAGTGTTTGCTGCCTGGTACAAGTCCAAACAGCCCAGTCTTTTCCACTCGCTGGGAAACTTGGGAATACCTTTTACAATAATCCAGTTAGTTCTCAGAGATGTTCTGTGAGAAGGAGATTTGGTTGTGTTTTGGCTTTCCCCTAGTCAATGAGATGATTCTACCTAGGCCTTCGTTAATTGATTTATTACAGAGTTAAAGAATTTTTGAAACCTCCTGTTAAAACTCTGAATTGTCAAGGATATATCAGTATGGTGCTTGTAAAATTGATAAATTCTCTCAAATTCTTCATTCTTGTCACCTTGAATGTCTCATTTGGAACTTTTCATCCATGGTTGGTAACAGCTCACAGTGTCAGAGTATTCAATGATTAATCTTCTCCAAAACTTTTCCAGAGATCAGGGAACCAGTCTTTGTTGTCCAGGTGAAGCACCTTAGGAAAATAATGTTCATTTCTTCCTCAACCAATCAGTAAAATTTAACCCTATCCTTTATGGCCAGCTTAGTGAGGCAATAGTCCTCAGTAATGCTTTAGTAGCACTAAGCCAGTAGATATCACTGGCCTCTTAGAGTTCTCTCTTTGTGAAAGAAAGTAGATGCAGTTAATAACTTACAATGATTTTCCCTACACCAGAGAAATATAGTGATGCCATAATCCTTAGTCTTTTCTCTAGTCCTTTTTCTTTTAGGTGGTACCATCTGCAGTCCATGTCATTTTCTTACTTGAAAGTTTACCCAGTGGGATCATTATGCTTGAATGCAGTTCATTATATATTACTCTTTCCTTCAAGTTGGTGATTTTCTTTTTAGAATTTTTAGCAGTATGCTATCTTATTGTAGTTTTAATTTCTCTTTATACCTCAATTGGTATTAAAACTGTGTGGTGAAAAGATATGCTTTTGAAAAGAAAATGGAAAATGAGAAATAAAACATATGCTTTTTTTTTTTCTTAATGTACACATATTCCTATCTTTAGCGTTCCTTGTCTATCTGGGAAGAATGCAATTAATGAATAATCCTCTAAGGGAATTTTTTATGCAGATTGTGAGGAGGGCTGAAACATGAAAAATGTTAAATGTATGTTTGATTCTGTTTTCTTTTACATTTTTATCTCAGGAAATTCAAGATCTTATCAGCAGTGGATGCATACAGTAAAGGTATAAACATATTGTTGGTTAAGCAATTCATTTCTGCAAAAAAAAAATTGTATACTGAGCATTCTGATTTTACATTTTTGTCCTGTTCTTTATATTGATGTAATGATATAAGCTTATTCATCTGTAAGGAAAATATAATCAAAGTACATTCTGTATTTGTACTGGTATGTGTATTTGGTAAATCAATAATTTTGTTTTAAAAAAACCCCCTCCCATCCACAAAACAAATGCCAAAACAAACAATGTTTTTCTGTCTGTGCCATCAAGTATTTCACTGTATTCAGTATCATGTTACATTCCGTAACTGTGAATTGGTGTGACAGTAAGATTTGATACAACGTTTATCACTTCTAGTAAACAGCAATTTGGTTAGTATGGTTTTGTGCTGTTTGACTAACAGAAGGCCCTTTGTATAACCTTGTTATTCTGCAGGGTTAGTAAAATATATTATTTCAATTAACAGAATTCTTGTGTGATTAAATGAGATACAGTTATTTCTGTCAGGTCAAAGTATTTTTTAAGTTACATAAAATATATGATAAGAACACATGAAGAATAGCTGTAACTTCTGAATTGATTTTGAAATAGTAACAAAGAATGAAGAATGAAAATACATCATTATGTTAGAATGCATTGATAAGTATGTCAGCTATGATAATGACATACTGTAACCCTTGTGCAGCTGTAGACAGTAGGTTGTAGAGGAAACACAGCTGTGGTAATTCTTACCAATTTAAAAGGAAGATTGCTATTTCTTTACAGCACATTGTTCAGTTTTCCTTGCTGTTGTCTTAACATTTTCAACATAAACCAGGAGTTATTAAAATATGGGTTTTTTGTATATTTCAGAAAGGCGGTGCACTGATCAACACAGCAATGACCAAAGCCACTCCGGCTGTGAAAACAGCATATAAATTTGTAAGATCATCAATTTCAAATAATTAATACATAAAACTGCCTTAACTTCCTACAACCTCTGATTCTTCCTAAATACTAGAAAGCCTAAGCATTTTATAAATGTATTTCAGAACATTTCAGCCTGTAGAACATTTTTAGCTTCATTCATGTTCTAATAGAGTGCTAGAATTTAGATTTGATTTAGAATCTTCCTGATAGCTTGTGCATAACAATAAATATTTTCAAAGCATCAGTATGCAATTTTTGTTTCAGTCATAGTACACACAAGGCGCTTATCTGAGTATTGTTTATATAGTTGATACACAGCTGAATACTTTTCCTAAACTGGTGAGATAATTAAAATATGGACTCTGAAAATAGTAATTCTAATTTACACTAAGATCCCTTAACACAACTCTGCTATTGTAAAATTAACTTGAGTGTAAATGTAATGTTTTGCAAATGTAAATTATTATATAGTGCTAAGATGGTGTAGAGAATCTTTTTATTAATGATATTCAGTTCTTGCAAGACAAATGGAGTCGTGGCTTAGATGCAGTTTTGCTTTGGCACTAAGTGCTGCACTATTGAAAATAGATGGGAAGGCATCGGTACCATGTGCAGTGAGTGTTTTCTATCCTCTACTGTTGTAAAAATGATATTAAAATACTCACATTTAACTGTATTTAATGCTTATACCTTTGAGCGTATAAAATCTTGTTTTAAAAGACTGTCTAACCAATAAAGCATGTGAAATTAACAGGTATTATCCAGTATGGAAAAACAACATAGAATAGTTTAAAAAGAAATGAGAACTAATTTAAGGTTGGATTTTTGAATATGTGGGAAAAGACTTTTGGCTTTGTCCTTTGCTTTTCCAAGTGTTTCACTAGTCTGATGCATAATAAGTAGTCCTGAATAAATCAGTACATCAGACTAAGCTAGTGCATGTTAAGCAAAGTTTTCAAAGAGAATTTTTAATTTTACATCCGTTGAAGAACACAGCAATCATGAAGAGAGAAACAGGTAAATAAATACACTTCATATTCATGAACTCATTTATAATTTAAAAAATGGTTGATTAACAGGTTATCTGAAATTATTCTTCAGTTTGCACTAGTTTAGACTGTGGTTACATAATCTTATCCCAACTTTCTATTTTGATAATTGTGTCCTTGATAATAAATATTCTTGTAAGTGAACTTCTTTATATGCCAAGAAACACTGGTAACTTTGGTGAGGCTCTGTATATGTTTAAGGTATTCTCATTTATAGCCCGTTTAATTTCTTATGTTCTTGCCCTTTATGGAGCCTTTTATTTGAGATATGAAATATGCATTTCTTAATTACTGGATAACTGTTTCATAGTCTTGAGTAAATAATGTGATTGGTACCATTTCTCAGAGTTAGAACAAAGCACTCCAAAATACATCCAAATGCTGAGTGTGTGAGTGATCTGGAAAGTTTAAAGTGACTCACAGGTTAGCATCTGCTACATGGCACCCCATTGTGCTGTTATTGAGCTTATAGATGTATGATTTAAGGATCAAAAAGACTCTTTGACCTCTTGAATCAAGAAAATAGTTTTCTTTTTCTGAATTCCAGGTATAGAAAAACATAGAAAAATATGTGGATTCTACCTATTTATGTTCTTAAGTATAAAATGATATAAAATGATCCTTTTCAAGACTACCTTGAAAACCTCCCTACTTTTTTTCTGAATTAACCATATTCATATGAGAAAAATACCCCCTTTTCTGTTAGGATTAATTTCTTTTTTTCCAGATAGAAAAAAATATATATATTACTTTCTTAGTAGTACAAGTACATGCTATTCTGTATTGATAATTCATCTCTCTATTGAAGAACATTCTTGGGTTTGTTTTCTATGCAGCAGTGATCCGTGGCTGCCTATTTTAATACATACAGAATTTTCCTCTAAATAGCAGCACTATGCTGTTCAGCAACACTGGGCAAAATCTCCATCTGCATAAGAAATCACTTCATTTCTCTTAAGATTGATGTTGCCCTGCAAGCTGCCAGACTGGAACACTGTAGCAGTCATCTTGAAAATCTTAACGTTTTTCCAACATGCCTTACTGCTAAAATACCCTTTCAAATTTAAAGGACCATTTCAGATAAAGGAGTGATGTAAAAGACCATTTTTGCCTGTCTTCAGTAATATTGGAGAATTTGTGAGTATGTATATTTTCACAACACTGGCATGCAGGTACTGAAAAAAAACCCTTAAATATTCTGACAAAGCATGAATTACATAGCACATGTGAAATTAGTGATAAAGGTCTTTGTCCTTCTTTATATCACCAAGTGTAAAACAAGAAAAATTAAATACAGCCTCATGAAGCATGTTCTGTGAATACAGTCAGTTTCTTACAAAGCTACTTATGCCCTTTAATTTTCTAGGCAAAAAATCACGCAAGACAAGGAATAAAAGAAGTGAAGAGTAAGTTAAAACACAAGGTATGTAGTACACTTTTTAGTTACCTTGCTGCTTTTATCAGTTTGAAGCTTATACTTTACAAATCACATGAGATTTGTGTTTTTAATGACTTTTGAAATATGCTTAGCCCTTTGTTCAGCAATACATTTTTCATAACGAGCCCTCTGGCAACTATCTGTCATTCTATGCATCCACTGAAAAATCTCTTTATTGTTTGCATATTTTATCATAGAACAACAGAGGTCTTCAAAGATACATTAACAGGATGTATGTTTTCATAAAGTTGATTGCTTTGATATCACAATTGAAGTCTTTGCTTCAAGCTGAGAATTTAAGATAGGAGAGTCTTGCAGTACAGTGTAATTCAGAAGGTGTAGTTGTCTGTTTTGGTTTCGTAAGATACATGTACAATGCCAATATTTAAAAATGGAGAAATAGTTTCATTTTGCAAAAGTAATGTTGCAGAAATAGCAGAAAAGATATTTTAGGCATTTTACAGCTGCTTTTCCTACTGGAAATTTTGTTCCACTTAAGATTTTTCTGTACAGAGAAGGAACCTTTTCTAAGTATATTTTATTCTATTTTAAGGAAACTTCCAAAAACATCTCCTAGACATTTTAACAATTCATCTTTTAAAAGGCGATGTTGATAATTCAGCTTATATCCTTGATAATAAATATTCTTCTAAGTGAACTTCTTGAAAAGCTAACTTGAAAACTTGAAAAGCTAAAATTGATTTTTCTTCCTACAGATGGTATTTTCATGACAGTAATAGATTATGGCAAGATAATTTTTAATGCTTTTTGCATGCATAATATAGAGGATACATTTGCAGGTAATGATTATAAATAAAGGAATTTATATCTGTTTTGTTGTGTAGGAGAGTGAGGAAGAGTCTGGAACTTGCAGCTCTGGTGCAGTACAGAGTGCTCCTGTCTACACATTGCATAATGAGAAAAGAGGAAACTCAGAAAAACGAAGACTTGCGCAGGTAAGACACCTGAAACTTCTGTTCTTATTCACATACATGTGAGGAAAATGTTTTCCACTTACAGTAATGCGTCAGTGAATCTGTTTAAGATTATTTTACTGTCTGTGTTTGGATAGTATGATAAAAAGTTATTTTTTTATTTTTACAGCAATACTGCTGTCATAGTACAGTGCTTGAAAGAAGAAAAAACGGCTATTCATATTTCATTCCCATTGAGAGGGAAAAAATAGGGATACAGAAAGCAGATGGATTGCTAGAAAAATGTCTGCACAAAGAAATCACTTTAGAGTCTTATTTGAACAGTAATTAAAATTCTGAGACAAAACTGAGTTTTATTAATGGCTCAAAATATCTGATGTAAAAATACAATGATAGCTAGAAGTATTGAAGGACTGATGTACTGAAAAACTTACTCAACATAATGCATCATTTTATGGATTCCCATTAGAGAAATTTATTAGTATAGATAGGAGATTTAATTCAGTCTTAAATACTGCTTTTAATAAAGGCTTCTCCCACCAAATTCTGCTATATTCATACATCTATATTAAGCTATCTATTTTAGTTTCTTATGGTGGGTCACATTAATATTGTATTTATAATAAATTGATTTAGGAGTCAGATGGCCTTTAACATTGCTCAGATAGTTATCATTTATTATTTTATTAATAAGTCAGCTAGTTAATATGGTGTCAGTCTCTTGTCCTTTTTTTCTCAGTTCTTTTAATAGTTCTGACTTGCAGTAACAGGTGTAGTGTCTCAACTTCGGCAAGTGTTTTAATATCTGCATGTTCATTTTGGCAATTTTATTCCAAAGATACCAATAAATAGCTTTTATAGTATCTTTTTACTGGCAATAAATACCTTTATATGTGCACATTATACCATGTACTTTATTATACTTTATATGTTATATTGTTATTGCATGTTTTTAATACATGTAATGAATGTTTATATATGGATTTTTAATGCATATGTCCTCCCCAGATAAGAAGTGAGTAGAGAAATAACATTCAATTTTTTACTTTAGGTATTGCATGATAAAAATCTGAATTCTCTAAGTAATATATTCAGTTTATTTTTTTGCCCATTATAAATATAAAGTTTGTGAGATTTAGCATAAAATTGATGCAGATTATTGATTTGTTAAATACCGTTGAAATTGTATGTTAGTATTAAGGTCAAGGATTATAAATAATACAGGAACTTTCTGCTTTAATTCTATAGGCAGGTTTTACTTTGTACACATTTTCATTTCAGCCAGTGATGAAGTGTATTATGTGCTCTCAGTATATTTTCAGACAGACAAATATGATACCTCTATTCAAAGAACCTGCATAAAATAGATTCTCTTCACTGAGTGTCAGGAGAGAAGATATACAATTCTAAATGTATGAGTGTACAACTTTAACATTGATAACATGAGTAGGTTCTTAAAATATAGAGATAACTAACAGATGACTGTCATTTTAATATATAGCAACTTTTTTCCCTCACCAATATAATTTGGGAGCTTGAGACACTGAAAAGCTTTTAATGCATTATAAAACAACATACACAAATTAGTGTAGATGAATCTACAATTTTATGTATCTATGTAAATATGATACAGGTACGCATCTTATAGTCAAGTGAATTTTCATAGGCTGCGTTTATTGAAGAAATCTGCAGTGATTTACTAATTTACTTCTTGGTAGTCCTGCCTGCTATTTCACCTTATTTACACTTAGTACAGCAGTCTAGGTATGGAGAAAATAAAATTTACCTCAGTACAATTTAATACTTCTTCTGAAGGCCTGTGTTCTGACAGAACACTTGAACTTTTTATGGTTCTATGTTCATACAGCTGTATACTATGTCCTTTAATGTTGTTGTTGTTATTTCTACCAGTTGTGTTTTGTTTTTGAAAACAAGGCAGAAAGAGTGCATGTCAGACCATAATTTAATATACATATCTATGTGTATGACACACACACACACATATGCACGTAAATATATACGTATGTCTGTGTGTGTATGTATGCGAATGTATGTGTGTATACATAGAGTGTGTTTACTAGCCAGGCTGTGTTACTAATGGCCCCATGTTTTGCCCTGCTGCGAACGGTGTCCTGTGTCATCTCCCCAGCTCTTGCCCTGAATGTCACATGAGCCCAGTGGGCAGGAAAGAACAAATTGTGGTTACTGCCCGAGAACTCTGGTCTTGCACAATTTCATTTACCTCTCATTCATGCTGTTCCCACTTTTTCCTCCCTCCTCAAAAGCAAACGAAGCAAGATATTTCTAAAAACTATTAGTCTGCTTTTGCTGCTCTTATTTTTGTTCTTTTAAGTATTCGAATAAGCAAGAAATAAGCAAGAAATTCAAGTACTAGGTGCTGATTTTAAAGTATATGTTTATATAAATTGAGGTATTCACAAGTGTGTGTGTGTGTATAAGTGAGACTATGTTTGATCTCGTACCGCATATATAGTTTAAAACAAGTGAATTTCATAGATTGCTGCTGTTGTCTGATGTAATCTTTTTTCTGTAACTGTCTACCCTGCAGATGAATCTTTCCACCCAGCTTTCTAAAATAGCGCCTATCACTGTTAGTAGCAGTATAAGGACAATCCTAACAATTACACAGTAGTTCTTGCACTTCGATAAATATTTAAAACTATCTCTGGCTATTAATTAAGTTGCAACATCAGTGTACTTGACTACCTCAAAAAAACCTGATCAAACAAAAGTGAGCGGTCTTCTTACTTCCATACAAGAGAGGATTCTACGCTTTATTGCTCCTTCTTCCATACTAAAAAATTTAAATAACAAGTCTGTATAAAGAATTTGATGTTACATTTTGCTTCATGTTAGATCTATGTATTGAGCTTTTCATTCTTCACTGCTTGGAAACAGTAAACATAAATGCCAACTAACAGTTACCTGAAATATTATAAAATATTTTTCAGTTTAAAGCATTGTATGTAATACAGAAGTTTCCTTCACTCTGGAAGTGAAAGACCTTTCTGATGATTGGTTCATAACAATATTGCGGGGGGGGGGAGGGGGGAAGGGTCGTCTTTACTATAGAAAGTGAATCTGCTTTTTACCCCAACAAATAGTAGTTTGTATGCGGGTCTGCTAATTAATACGGTTATTTCCTGTTTTGTTGATGAGGCTTTAATAAATGTCAAGGGTACAGCCATGAAGATCTCCCAATTAGGCTTTGCGTTTGTAAAACCCAACCCCTTTGCTTTTGTGTGAAGATGACAGTTCCAACTGCAGCCTCAGCCTAACAGGGCTCAAGGGAAAGGATACTTCTCCAGTTTTATTGAAAACAAGGCCAGTTTGGCCCAGTGAGAATACCAGCACTGGTCACAGTGCAGAGCCGTTTTTAACAATGAATATTTACTAAGCTTTATCACTGCTGTCATAGTGGTTTTATTATATTTTTTGCCAGACCTGCAACAGAATTTAAAAAAAAAAAAATAACAGTAAATCAAAACAAATTATAGCATGCAAAATAGCTGTCAAAACCTAATCGGAGGGTAAATAATTAAACATGTTATTGCAAACTGTAGTGAACAGCTTGCTCTCCTATAGTTTGTGTTTTGAAAGTCCTTCCTAAAGAAAGAAATATCCTGCTTGCACTCATACATGCATGTGTGCATGTGCGCGCACAGACACTTGCACACACACACAAAATATTAATCTTTGCCTAAAATGAATTGTTCTACCTCTGTAACGTGCATTTGAGCTTACTCTTGCTTAGCTTAGCTGTTCTAGGCTTTTTATATGTGTGTGAGCTTAACTATATTGCAAGTCAACATTAACAGATGGATTGCCCTAAGCAAGGGAAAACCACAACAACAAAATCTAGTGAAAGTGGAGGACTGAAGCTTTTTATTGTTAAGCCTTATTAAAACCTTGGCATGAGCACTGCTGTTAACTGTTTCATGCCTAGATCTGATATGTCTCTGATATGTTTTATCTCCTACATAGATTAGATACATACTGTATATAAGAAATTTCCAGCTAAAATTCTTAAAATAAAAACTCATGCAAGCATGAGATTGCTTCAATTGTTTGCAGTATCTTGCCAGCTATATTGCTGAGTTCTTTTAACTTTTGATGAGGTTTGCTAATACATCTGTTAAACTACTGAGTGCTCAGTTTTGCATAATCTATTTTAATTCCTTTTCATGATATACAGACAGGTGAAGCAGATTTCTGGGCAGACAAGGGCCTAAATGCAATGAAATCTCTACAAAATTGTTCAAAATAAATATATATTGAAAAAGAGAGCATCTTTATGAAGAGCGCAGATAGAATGTCAGGAAGGCCTATTTGAGGTTATTATATGATCTTTGTAATTTTTCTGTCAGGTCATGGGGTGACTTATTAAAAATGGAGCATTTCAGGATTTAAATAGTCCTAATGTTTTTAGTGACTAATAAAATATCCTTGCAGCTTTGCAGAGTACTGAGTAACAACAAGTCCATTTTATAATTAATAAGTTAGCAATGCATCTGTGTCTCTAAGGAAATGTGTGTAATATCTGTACCTTTAGGCATGCACTAACTTGCAGCCATAATGAAAACCGGGGCATTTGGATTTACCAGGACTCCGTGTGTTTCAGCACTACTTTAATGTTCATATATTGAAATAGCCAAATGAACTACATCCCATGACTGCAGAGTTTAAATTCTCTGTCTTAAAATGTTTTTAAAATGCTCGCTGTTAGAGAAGCACTTCTGCATAAAGGAAATAAAGGCCAAATTTGTCTAAACTTTTTTCTTAGTATTCCTAGAAGAGAATTACCACTTTTTTTTTTCCTTTTTAAAAGTATATTACAAATGTAGCTTTTATGGATTTATTGTCGTATCTCATAATAAAGAGAAAGCATGTAATTCAGCTTGCAGTAGGTATACTTGGCATCTGTTCAACAAAGATAACAAGTGTCAGGCAGGAAGATGTGTTCAGAATAACCTTACCTTCAGGAGTGCTCCATTTATCAATACCCCTACAGTGGCCAGTAGAATAAATGACATAATCATTAGCTACAAAGGGCTTCCAGTAACTGATTACCCTCCTAACCTGAAAAAGGTGATGAGAGTGGAGATTTTTTTCCCAGAAACATAAGAAGAGGAGAGAAGGTTGGAAAATGCTTGTGACCCTGCAATGTTGAATATGCATAATCTATATAAGGGAATGACTCCTCCAAAAAAAAAAAAAAAGAAAAAAAAAAAGCAGACATCCCCCCTCCCCCAAATAATTCCAGAAATATAAAAGCTCTGATTAAGGGCCTTTATTGTATTTGACTTCAGGTAATATGCTTGGTACCACATCCATGCCTAATGTCCACAGAAAACACTAGCTATACAGCTGGAGGTAGCTTTCACTCTCATTGACTGAAAATATTACAAATTTCAGATGTCACAAATAGTAACAATTAATAGTTTTTAATGTCAATTACATGTTTCATGTTCAGCTAAAGAAATGGAATTTACTAATTAACTGAAGCTTACTTCAAAACTATATTTTACAGAAAATGTTTGCTTAATGTGGTATAATTTGAAAATATTGTCGATATTGTTAGCTGCCTTTAATTTGGAGAAAAATCTTTTGTCTCAGTGTGTCAAGTAAGATCTCTTCATCCTGCAAAACAGTCATTTTTCCTTTTAATTAAAAATGAAAAATCTAGGCAGCAAAAATTCAAATTGTAGATTACGAGAGTGCCCTCTTGTGGCTCTAATACCTTTCCTGAATACTACGGGCATACACACACCCTTTGCCATGTGTGAAACGTTGATTCTTATGACAGAAGAGCTTTTAGAAATCAAGCAGTACTTCATTGCATCTTTTTTAACTAAAAGATTACCTGGATTTTATGTAACTTACTCATTTTAGATGCTTTGGTGTATCATGTGCGTTTTTATTTTCAAGAATACACACTATCAAGTAGAGCTGTAATTACCACATTGCTCAACCCTGCCCACCCCATGATATAGGTAGATATTGTCTCCAAACAGTGACAATGACTGATTTTTGTTCAGTCAGTGAACACATTTAAACAGAAAAGAAGCAGTATATCTTTGTAAAGCTTTTATCTTTTCTTTCAACATCTTTATCAGTGTTTTCTCTCTCTGCTCCTGATCTCTTCTCCATCGTTTTAAGCGAAGGGCTGTTGAAAGTCTCAGTGACAGAGTTCTGCTGTTCATTCTATACGTATATACCAATTTAAGCTGTGTAGCTGCCTGGCTTTCTCCAAGTTCTGCAGTAAGCATCACTCTCTCCACTAATTACCATGATTCAAAAATTTTCAAAAAGAGTGGAAAAATAGGGTAATGGTCAGGAAATTGCTCTAGATTTTTTTGCTGGCATTTCTTGGAACATTTGGCTTTTCAGGGCAAAATCACTTGCACATCTACTTCTGATTTATCGTATTGAGAGGCCTTTTAGATAAGTGAAAAAGGTGGCAGATGCCTGCTTCAGATATTATATAACCTATTTTAGTTCTGGAACTAACAAATAGAAAGGCAACCTTTCTGAGAACCTTTCTTGTAAAAACAAACAAGCCATACTGTTACATATACAAAGTTTTCTTTTTTCTAAAGGATGTGAAAGAGAAATGCTACTTCAAGAAGTACCTTCAAAACTGGAAGGAGCTTTCTGTCCTTGATTGTTAATTGAAATAACTGCATTAAGTTTCTCATCAAGGGAATTTATTGACATCTTAATGTTATGGCGTTACCCTCCGTTTTCATTTGCTGTGTACCCTCTGCCTTGTGTTGCTGAGGACCAACAAGTGGAACAATGTTGTGGCTGCTCCTAGCAGAAGTGAGGAGCTGGAAGAGCTGTCACTCGAGGAGTCGACCCGCCTTGCTTCCCTTCCATGTTGCTTTTGCCTCCTGGTCTAAAAGTTTGCAAAACACAACCTTATGTTTAAGCTCCAGCTCTGGTGCTGTCTGTTCACTAACCTTTTCTTTCTCTCTCTAACCCTGTACCAAAAAAAAAAAAAAAGAAGCAGCTCAATTAAAGAAGAATAAAGTTTGCCTGGGGACAAAAGGAGAGAGAAAGAGAAGAAACAAGGAAAAGTCTCTCCTACAGGGATCTCAGCATCTCCAAATGTGAAAGCCTAGATTCAACCCATCTAATTTTAGACACCTTATTGAAATGCTAAAGTTAGCAATAGTGTTACCGTAGGCTCTTTGAACAGAAAGTGGAGAGAGATAGGCATGACCAAAGCACAGTTCAGCCTACCTAAAACCCAGATTACATTCTGCTGGTGCCCATTTCCTGCTATTTGCGGTCTAGAGATCATAATTTAGACACCAAAGTTAAGTATCTGAAGTTAGTGAAGGGTATGCAAATCTCAGTGCCCTACATCCATGTTTCCCAGTGCCTTGTAAAGACAGACATTCTTCACCTGACCAGAAAACTACTGATGTCAACCGGGAAGGATTTCTCTTTGCTGACTAACTCTTCTGTTTGGGAGCCTTAAACAGAAATGTTCTTGGCGTCAATCTTTCCATTCCTAAGACACGATCTTTCTTGTTTGCAGTTGTGATTAGTGTCTTTGTTTGCATGCCCATCCACACAGAGCTTCCCTCAGACAGGCTGGTCCAGTGTCTGTTAGTTTGATGTACAACGTTCAGTGCCTCTCAGTTCTTATTTTATCTAGTTTTGTGATAGTGGGTGTTTTCCACTAAATCTTGAAGTCTCAACGTCTATGATGTCTGTGTTTAGGATCACGTCCCCATCATACATTTTACCCTCGGTCATTTGAGTTATTCACTCAACATGTTTGGGTTTTTTGAAAGTCTTTCCTTTGAAAAGAGTCATATGCAATCTACACACAGTACTTCTAGCTGTGATATTAGCATGTGATAGTTCTGCTGATGTAAGGATCTGATTTACATTTTAACTGAAAGATTGGTTTAACCAGTAATCTCTGTTTTACCTGCTTAGCAGTTATATTAATAGATGATATATTCCAGTCAGATCAACTGGGTTTATGACTGTTCTGAATCACTGAAGTGGCACACTATGCCCAAATTATGTCCTAGCCTCTTGGTTTTCATGACACCTCAAAACCATACTGGCTTTTCTGCCTTTCAGATGCCTTTGTGCATATACCACGTTGATTAGTTTTTCTTTTCTATCACCTCTTCCCATTATCTTCTTATTCCTTTCTCCACTGTGACCCCCTCAGCCCTTTGTTCCATGACTTCCCTTCACTCTAATCATTGGATAAACCTAGGGCAGTAATGACCGTCAAAAAGGAAAAATAAGTGGTATTTTTCATTGTTTTCATTTTTGTAACTGGAAATTCTGCCAGGTGAGTCTGATTCGTAGAATTGTCCACACACACACACACACACACAGTAAGTTGCTTACAAAATAGCTGCTATTCTCATTGTTTCAGATAGCACTGAAAATCTCAGGAGTCCTATTTTAAAAGCCTGACACTTCTGCTTGTTCCCAATAAAAGTAAAGTCAGGTAGCCTTCAGATGGTGCACTCTGATGCTGCGAGGATGACATGTGGCATGGTGCCACGGTGTGTGTCAGCTGAAAATGAACATTTTTACTAAGAATAGCCTGTGGTCTCTGTGCGATTGGGAAGAATGAGAGAAATTCGGCTATTTTGAGAGGATACCTAACTGTTGGCAGCATGTGGCCTCAGTCTGATTCAGGTGATAGGAGATGGTGTCGACTTTCTGAAAAAGTGTTTTGTGTATTTCTCCAGAGAATATGAAACTTTACCTGCTATTTTGAAGAAAACAACAACTATTATTTGTGAGCAAAAACATGGTTAATCCTTAAAAAATAAAAACAGTATTACAAAATCCTCAAATACCATCTGTGTTAAGGAGTACAGCATATATAAAATCTCGGAAGCTTAGATAGATTTTGTTAATTTTTCACCAAAATAATTCCAAACATAAATAATTATAATGTGCTCTCCATGCCTGAGTCTCTTAACAGATCTATCATCATTAATATAATAAATCTTACCTCAACACTGAAACTAATGTTTCCATTGACTTTACAGAAGTCAAACAGTGAAGATCTCTATTATAGTACAGGTTACTTGCCATTTCAGAGAACTATCCCCATACTCTGCTCTATATGTTTCTGATTGACTATGTCTTTGAACAGATTTGGGGGGATTTTCTGTTCTTGCAGGTTCTTCAGTGTCACAGAAAAGGATTTCTTTTTGCCATTGGGAACCTGCTTTCTGTGTGGGTCTCTGTTTCCCTATCGTTTTAGTTAACAGGATCTCAGAATCACTGACACTTTTGTCTCATGGCGGAAAGTCGCGGATGTTTCCAGCAGCTTTGTGTTTTTTCAAATGCATCAGCTGTACCTCTGAACCGGTTAAAGAAGGGAAGGCTTCTGTCCTAGGAAGGATAAATTTTTAGCTTATATCAATAGTTTTTGAAGTTACCATGAGTGCCATGTTATAAAAACAAACTTACAGAAATATTGCACCTCGCTGAATTTGTATCCAGAGCAGCTTTTCAGATACCAAAACACTCTTTGTGAGGCGTTGTTACTTTATGTTACTTTCTGTGAGTAAAAGCACCCAATTAAATTTTTAAAGGGACTACTTTCTATGGAAATTCACCCAGAATTACTCTTGCATCTATCCTTATTTGGTCTCCGTATAGCTAATTGGTATTCCAAGCAATACTTTTAATTAAGCTTGTGGTTGTTTGTATGACATTCCAGAAAAAGAGAGGCATTGAAGAGGAGAAAGTTTATTAACTGTAATTCTGTTTTATCTCTATTTTAATTTAATTTTATTTTTATTTATCTCTATTTATATCTCTCTTCCCACATCAGTCTCGCCTCTTGTGGAGTGTAATGTGAAGTACTTTTCCTGTGATCTCATTATCCATTGCTTTAGTTCACAGTCTTTAACTGAAAAGGAAGCAATGGGTTGTGTTTAACTAGTAAGTTTGATTGAGAGATCTTTTGCCTCCCTGCTGGAGGTGAAGCCATAATTATGTCTGTGACTGCTGCTGTAGGGGAGGATAGGTAAAATAAAATCCTAAAGCATAAATAATAGTGGGATTTTCTTTATTTTGCTTTCTCTTACTGAATGAATAATCTTTAAATGTTAAGAAAAAGGAAACAGTAATTCATAGATTTAAACCATACTAGATACTTTTCCTTTATTAAAACTCTATATGTGTTGATGTATTGAGTACCTGGTAAATCTGAAATTATATATGTGCTGCCATTTATCAAAAGATTATTTGTTTCTCGCTTCAAGGACAATTAATGGCAGCAGCCTTATTAAACTTCCTGCCTTAGTACTGATCAATAAGCACTCATTCCAGAAAGTTATGCCTCTGAAAGGTCTAGTATTAAATAAAAAGCAGACATTTCAAAGATTGACTTTCATGCCCAATCAAGAATGGAACTCTCTTGCATTTAAATCCTTTAGCATTCATGTGTTTCGTCTACTTTTTTGAGATTTTTATGCCAGGGTAGTTCATTTATTAGGCTACCAACAAGCAGAAGAGAACTGTTAACTATTCTTGTTTCATTTGGTTCTACCCATATCTCTACTGTTGTCATCTGCTTTTGCTGGTGAATGAGATTTTGAAGCAGGGTAGGAAACAAAGACAACAGATATGATTAGTCAGTTGCCACAATTTTATTATTAAAATAACGCATTCAGAACTAAAGGCAGTTTGCCTGCCACCAGTGGAAAAGGGGAGATGCAACAGCAACCAAATTGCTCTTTTGAGCTTATCAGTTGCAGTTGTATGGTACCTCCAGAAGTGATGAATGACGGTTCCGGGGCGTGATGGTACCTGGAGGAACCGGGGTGCCAAAGGCTTCCCCCTGCTGGTCCTGCCGTCCCTCCTCGGCATGTCCCGTGCAGGCGTGGGGGGTCAGCAGCACGGCTGGTGCAGAGCGCGGGCTTGTCACGGGCTGTCACCTTCTGTGTATTCGGAGCAAGTTGAGAGAGGGGCTCTTCTGGTGGGGGTGCCTTTGCACTAAGGAAGATGAGAAAAACATGAAATGCCTGAAGTTGGCTCTGTGTTTATGTTTAGGTAAAGTAGGTATATGAAATACTAGAATTTTTTTATGTAAGCAGAACTAGTTGGAAGAAACAAAACAACTGAGTAGTTTTAAGAAGTTTGTTGCTTTATTTTATAGAAACAAGCATGACAGCAGTCTATTAAGACTTTATAAAGTTCTGGTGCAGCAAGAAAGGAGTGTTACAATATCTTTTCTTGGGGTAATAAACTTAAATGGTCTGGTTGTTATTAGAATGCTGATCAGGAAGGAAACAGAAGTCTGTCCTGTCCTTTTTTCATAAAATGGTATAAAAAAAGGTTGCACACTTCAAAATGCAAAAAAGACAGAAATTAAAAGCTTAAATAACTGCAAACAGCAGGGTACGTCAGTAATGGAAGGACTTCTTAAATGACTTTGACAGCATTTGCAGGTGCACATACTATGTCACTTCGCCTAGTGGAGCATTGAAAAAGATTTATGGTTCTCCTTTTGGAATTTATTAAGAGTTTCGTTCTTTCTTTGTCTTTTTTTGCAAAGCAGTCTGGACATACCTCTCCCTTGCAGTTATTTTTATTACAGCTCCTAGAGGAAAGTCATCTATTCAAAAACATGTGTTGCTTGTTGTCTCAGTGGCTAGCTCACAGAGCTGTAAACTCTAGAGAACATCATTATTTACAGCCAGATATTTTCCTTTCCTTCCCCTTTCCCTTTTTTTCTTCATATGTAAATCCTATTTTATTTAGTTTAGTTCTTGAAAATCTCCCTTTAAGATTTTTTACCCCTAAACATTTAAATCGGTAACAAAAGTTACTTTTTCAAAGAGAGAGTCTGACCATCAGGGACTAGAGGATATGGGTTTTTGTTGTTTATAGGCATATGTTCAGTTACGCTCCTTTATATGATGTTATTCCTGTTTTCACTAATGCACTTACATAACACTGTCAGTAGATGCTCAGAGGAGCAAAGATACGGGTAACTGTTATGCCTGTGGTGTTTGCCAATTCTAATCAGTTTTATTCGGTTTCTATTTCTCAAAGATGCAACCTTTCTTTTTTAACTTGACATCTATGCTCTTTGAAACCTCATTTATTATTTTGACAAACCAGTGAGTGTTATCTTGTGGGATTTTACTCTGCTGACAGAATTAATACATCTGCAGATAAACAACTGTCTGTAGTTTTGTTTTTGTTCTTCTGAAATCTCTCAACTTTTAAAGAAACTTCCCTCCCTCAAAATCTTGTCATCCTATCAGTAGAACTATTTGTGGTGGCAACACCTAAGTCAAATGGAAATTCTAAGCAAATGAAGCAGAGGCACAGGGTTTTGCTGTCCAAGAGTCAGTTCCAGGATTAGGGCTTTAATTTAAATGAATGCCATGTGCATCATGTGTCAGTCAGAATTTCCTTGAGGAGGTAGTGAATTCTCGGTGTTTTAGAAATAAAATATTTTAATTGCCTCAGTGAAGATAAATACTTAAAACAGCAACTTTTAAACTGAAAACAGTGACTGTCATTGTGGCAATAATTGGTAATTAAGATAACTGACTAGCAATATCAATTAAATCAGAGTGGTTTACCTTCCCTTTAGTTGCATGCTGTGATGTGATTGATTACCGTAATGATGGGAATGATTCAAAGAACTCTCAAAACTGGGAGGAAGTCTGAATTTACAGAACAAATTTAACAGAAGGCAGCCAATGAAAGGAATAGCTAAAATGCTTTTACTCAGCATGGTGTGAACTGAGAATCAGATGATTACCTTGGTGTTAGAGATGCAACCACCGCCATGGCCAATGAGCCAGCTTTTAGTACTTTAATTTCTTCTTGCCAGTTTATGTAATATTTAATATGTCTGGATTGCATTCATTAGGTGTCTTCTGATAATTGGGTCAGTATCTTTGAGATCAGTCTGTTTAATGTTGTTAATGTTGTTTTCTGTTCTTATAATGTTATGGTTTTATGTTTTTTAGTGTTACGTTCATCTGGGATTTTAGTGCTGCATTTTTGATGCTTGATTCCATTAGACATTTCTAAATGTTTTATTAATGGTATTGCTTCTCTGCAATAAAATAATCATAGTCCAGCCATTTCTGTTCAAAGGTTGAAAGTTACTCTTTTTTGCTTGGTAGTAACTAATTATAAAATGGTAGTAAATAATTGTAAAATACTACTTTATTACATGTCAAATAAGTCATATCTTATGATGACTTATTTATTCAAAATTGTTTTACTTGATTTAACTGGAATATTCCTTAAGCATTCCCATTTTTATATTCACTGAACAGTACTTCTTAAATTGGTCCCATCTCCGTGATATTACATCTGAATTCTGTTTTTGCAGTTTGAGCTAAGGAAAAGTCAATGGAGAGCATGTTCTAAAACATGTTTATCTCTAAAATACATTATAAATATCAACAATCCATTTGTCTTTGATTCTCTGTGTTTTGTGTTCCATCATTTTTCTTTTGTTTCAGTGTGAATCTTAGTTTGTGTTCTTTCCTAGTTTTCAATACTATACTAATTCTCTTGTTTTTATCAGCTGTTACTTGCTTTTAGACATTAAGAGCCACATGTTTTCACCTGGTGATAAAGCAGTGCACAAAGAACTATAGAAAAAGTGTTATCAAAACTTGCTGTGTTAATTAAAACCTCTCTTGTTGAACAAGAAAAAATGTGTCAGTCTATAAAGAGTGTACATTGAGATGTTCCTGACAATAATGGGGAAAAAAAATTACAGATAGTGTCCGAGTACATGTAGAACACTGACAACATCTGTAATAGGTGACATATTGAAATCCTTATAATAGAAGATTTCGAAGCTCCTTGTGGTCTGAGATTAAGGCCATATTTCCTCACCATCAGGGCCGTGCTGTAGGCTTAGGCATTTGGTGAACTGCATAATGAAATATGGGCAGTAGCACTTCTTTATACTAGCGTATGATTTTCTTTAACTAACACTGTTTTTTCTTTGCACAAATTCCATCCATATGTCTTTAAATTGTGGCCAGTTTTCCAAGGTTCAAAATCTCTTCTGTGGATTGATTGCCTGCATAGTTAATTTTTGTGTTTTAAACACAGAACAAGTATTAGAGATGCACAAAATTTGAGGCAGTCTTTCTTTTGTGAAGTACAAGTAACTAAAATGTCTGACTTGAATATTCTGCTTGAGATAGAGACCTTTTTTCAAGTACAGTAAAAATCCTCAGCCTGGTTCTGAGTGCTAAATAAGAGTGTGATAAAACAGGCTAGCAAGTACTCAGTATGGTAGCGTGTGAATTTACAGCATACCAACTACTCTACACTAGCTCCCCATGGGATGCTATGAGCGTACACAAGCTGTGAGGTAACTGTAGATTTACAGTAAATTATGCTGCACAAAGGCATTCTTAGTGCACAGTTTTCGAGCTGGCACACTATTTACTCTCCACTTCTGTTTAACACCTTTGCATAAATATAGCTATGTAAAGCGACTCCTGACTTGTTCTGTATTTGCTCCTCCAAAAATCCATTTTTCTTCACGCTGAGTAGACCACATTGACTTCAGAACTTGGAAAATATTTCAGAATATAGTAAGCCACAGTACTTTGTCTAATGTACTTGCGATTGTAAGAAAGAGTAGCTAGTAGACTTGATTGATGCTTTACCTCCAATGGCCATGCTTTTGCTTGTGCTAATCAAGGCTTTGCGTAAATAATAAGGCACTTTATAGGCCACTAAGAAAAATAGTTTTGCTCTTTTATTGGCAGTGCTTGAGGACTTCAGGTCCTCTTATAAAAATCTTTAAAAGACTTGATCAGTATGTAGTAGTCCTCATCAAGTGCTCAGAAATTTTAAGTGAATAAAGGGTCAGCTAGTGAATAATGATGAAATAGTAAAAATAAACAAAAATTACAATGTTGGTTTTCTATCCTGCAGACACGTTTCAACCAGCATCTCAGTAACCATGATTTTGCATTGGATGAAGATGATGATGAAATGGACAGAACAAGCAAGTAAGAAATCTCTCTAAATATACGTGTATGTGTGAGAGAGAGGGTATCTAGTATTATTCAGCAAAGTGGAGTTCATGTGACACACTCTTCTCTTGTCCAGGCTGCTAGTTTGATTCTTGATCTAGGAGTTGTTAAGTAGTCTAGGATTAAATCTCTTTTTAAAAGAGGGAAAGATTATTATTTAATTATTATTTATTTTCAGTATTTATAGTGTATAGGAGAGCTTGACATGATCCTCAATCTTCACAGACTCGGGATAAAAAGAAAGACTACATACACAAAGAAGCAGTGAAGTAATATTCATCAGTATTGTGGGCAGTCACTTCAGCACATCCATTCTTAAAGTCTTCTGTGGTGGTTATGGCAATGGAAAGTTTTCTGAAGGGTTTGAAAGAGAACAGTGGCCTTCTGAGTTCTATATCAAGGTCTTTCTGTGTGTGAATTAAAGGAAAATCTTAAGAAGTTGAGGCTGCCAGTGTTCCCTGATTGAAGACAGGAGATGATATTTGATGATGAATAAATGACTATAAGCAGTGAAGGACCTTTAAAGCCAAGACAAGCAGCTTAAGAGTGATGCAGCAGAGAAAATGGAACTAGTGAAGAATTCAAAGAGAAAAAGGAGATATCAAAACTGTGAGCTGTGGAAACAGCCTTTGTAGTAGTATTCTGAACAGGCGTAAGTAGGGAAGGACTGCAGTGGTGGGGGTCAGAGGTAAGGATATTGCAATGAATGAAACAGAAAATGGCAAGAGGCAAAAACACTTATCCTCCTTGCAGATAGGAAATGCTGGGGTAAATCAGATCATGTGACAGAGGAAGAGTCACAGTATGTGTGTCTTGCTGCTAGAATAAAATATGTGGCCAGATCAGCTGGAGAGGTGTACAACATTGACCTAGAAATTAGGTGTAGACAAGGAAAAAGAGGAACCAAATTTGCAATATTGGACATTTTGGTGGGGAAATTTGGAAAATCCTATTAAGAGTGACTGGAAATAACAATTATAGCGATTGGGGGAGAGCCAAGAGACAGGAAAACCAACTAATGGTAACTGCATCTGCCTAGGTATTGTACATCTACCTTTAGGTAAAATTATTGAGTAAAAGGGAAGAGCTGGGTAAAGTCATGTTTGTTTTCAAAAGTCTTGGAGTGAATTCTCCTATTTACTTTCGGAAGTGGCTGTAATAAAATGTTCTTATGTTCCTAGCTGATGGAAAAGTTTTTGTTTTCAGGTTATCATCAGAAGACAGTGAGGAAGCTTCTGCTTACTTTTATGACAGTGATGATTCTGGTGAAACTGGAGTAACTTCTCAGCACCAAGGAGAAATGGACTTGCTCGGGGAAATTTTGGACACGCTGAGCACACATAGTTCAGATCAAGGAAAGCTCTCAGGAGCAAAGAGCCTGGATTTCTTTAGATCAATGGATGATATTGATTACAAGACCACGGTTAGTCTTCTGCTTTCATTTGATAAACAACCCCAGTCCATTTGTAGTGGAATCCTCTACTTGTGGAAACTGAACATGTGGCCCAGGCACTGCAGAATATTCTGTAGAATTGTTAGCATGCCTTCTTTCTGCTACAAAACATAGCGCGCACATGCCAACAGCTGCATGATGGATTTTCACCAGCCAAGAGATTGGTTATGCCTTTTTCCAGCTTACCAAGTCATCTTGGAACAACGTTTTTTCCTTATAAGCTGTAACCACATTTAGAGCTGTAATTTAATAATTTAAGATTTTAGTCTTTGTTATACACTTGAGAAGCTCTTTGTTTCCCTTTTCACCTTGCATTGTTAAACTAGGCATACTGATATGGTGACGTTTCCAACTTCATTAAGCTATGGGATCTATGGGATAATTGCAATTGAAACACTGTTGGAATAATATTCCAAAGCTATCCTGCAAGTGGCCTTGCTAAGAGGGCTCCTTGATCCTTCCTTAGGTAGCATTGCACAGGACCCATAATATAAGCAGATTACTTTGTGGGCCAGAGCTCTTGTCTGCAGCTTTAAAACCCTCACCAAATTATTGCTGTGATGTTAACCAGAAAATGTTAGTGTTTTTGAGTTCCAGCTCAAGTCAGCTGTTCCATATTTGCTTTTGTTGAAGGAGTTCCTATAGTAGAAGGTTTGTCACTAGAACAGCAAATTCTGATGCTAACGTTTAAAATACTTACAAAATTTTGATACGAGGAGTGTCACACAGGGGTCACATTAATAAAATGCCAATTTTTGTTTGTTTGGCTAAAAGATTTAATGTTGAAAGTTGGTATAATCAAAGACGAAATACCATCTGGTATTACTTTTAGTCAAGTTCCTTCTCATTTTATGATACAAACCCCCAAACTGTATTTGTTTGCTCTCAAAGCTGCTTGGCCAAAGACAGAACAGATGGGGAGACATAGTTCCTTTATTTGTCCAAAAGATGATCCTTAGGATAAAAGACAAAGTGTTGTGGAAAGGAAGTATCAAAGAGCTTGTTCTTATGTTGTTTCTGGGATTGCTGTTTTGTAGCAATGAACCCTAAAAGGGATCTATGATTTATGAACCAAAGATCTGTTACAGCATTTGTTTCCAAAATGCTAGTGCAGAGATGCTTACTGTGACTTAAACTGTAAACGCATGCTTTTTGTTTCAGAACAAGTCAAATGCACCTAGTGAGAGCAACCTTACCCTGCTCTGCAGCAGTAATGACCAGGCAGACTGGAATCTCGGTCAGGATGACAGTGTCCTCCATGGGAAACAGCTTCCTCCATCACCAAGGAAGCAAGTTTCTTCTAGTGGCCATAGAGAATCTCTCTCAAAGATGGAGGAAGAAAGTAGTGACCAAACCTTTATTACTGACAAGATAAACATCCCTCACGGTTGTATAACATCCCCATCTCCAGTACGATCAAGTGCCCAGTTTGCTTCTCTAGAAGGTTTCCAAGCAGGGTACTCTTCCTGTAAGTATGCAAAGCAGAATGCAACACTAAGCAATACCTTAGAAGATCAGCTCCCAGCAAGTCTTGCTCAACATCCATCCATTCTGGTCCCTTGGGAAAAAGATGGGAAAGAAGGAAATGAAACTTCAGAAGAGGGTGGGCTTCTTCAAGAAGTGGTGTCATTATGTAAACTGACTTCTGCTTTTCACTATGGTTTAAATATTTCAAAAGATAATTTATCCAGCAGTAGCAGTGGAAATAAAACATAAGAAAACTATGAGAAGAGAAACTTGACTCCCATCTGAAGTTGAAGGGAGACTACTCAGGACTCCATATAACTCCATAAACATGAAAACCAAAAGATGAAAAAGGAATAAGAGATCTTCAATTATAAGAGTAATTCTCTTCAGTTGAGTATGCATTTTCTGCCATTGAGACATCAGCTTCTGTGTTTACCCACTTCATTTGTTAGCTGTAGTTAGGTCCGCCAGATGGAACTAAATATACGAATGCACTCTTAAATCAGGTACTAGTTAGTCTGTGTGTTAAAAATACAGCAGTGTATGGTGCTTACTAGCATTTACTTCCTCTGAGCAGCAGGAAAAGTATCATCTAAAAGATAACCAGGTTCTTGAAGGTACTGTATTAATCCTATTAAGCATGAATTGAACCGAACAATCTAGATTTGTCTGAAGTGTACAAATGTTAATATTTGTAATGAGTAATTGCCTTAATCTTTTGAGAAAAGGTTTAATTATCTTAGAGGATGAATGCAAATGTGCAAAACAGCAATAATGATTTTCCATAGCAAGAACTTGTTTCAGCAAAGGGAAAAAAAGGATGCTTTTTTAGATTAAAGAATTGCTTGTGAATATACCTTGGAATTTACTGCAAACTGAAACTGTGGCCCTGTCTTCCAGACTTCGGAAAGGTAGTGCATGCTTTTCTCTTCTGTAAAGTACATGAAGTGCTGAATTATAATGTGAAGTTTGTTAACTTCTGTTTACAACTAAGACACTTTAAAGAACATACTATCCAGTTTCCCTAGGTAGACTCTTTCATCTAAAAATTTTCAGAAAGGAAAATGTAAGTGGAATTGATAGATTTTTTTTTTCTACTTTTTATTTTCTACAGTTTAATAACAGTGTTTGAAAACTGATTTGTGCCTCTTCTGAACAGTATTCTTTTGATTTTTAGTAGCAAACTTTTTAAAGGTAGGTTGAATTACTATAACTTAGGAGTCATATTTAGTTAAATTATTAAAAAGTCATGACTGAAAATTACTTGTAACACTAGAAAACCAAAAGAGTGAGTTCAGCTTGAGGCTGCATATATCCAACTCTCATTTTAGCCAAGTTGAGCATTCAAAAATCTCTTTCCAAATTCAGTGAAGGAAATTGCATGGACTTGATGTAGATTGTATTTAGAATGAGCATTTATCTCCTTCAGGCAGCATTCCTGAAGAATACTTAGAGTCTAAAAACATAGTTTCCTGCTGCAGTAAGAAACACCTCTTTCCTTTTCTTATTTTTCCCCCTTTTCATTCTCCTCCACTCCACCTTTCCATACATTCCTTCCTTCAAAATAGCTCAGGTTAGGAAAGGTGTGAAGCAAGCTTTGCTAGAGTATGCTTGTCAACTTTGAAGGATATTTGTGATGCAGCTGGCAAAAGTAACACAAGGATATAAAAAGAACTGTGCCTGAGAAGAATGCTCTCCTACTCTTCTTAACTGATGCCAGAAACCGTTTTTCTTTCTTTCCCTTTTTTGCTCTGAATGGTTAGTCTTATCCTCAGTGCAGGCCTGAGTGAGCAAGGTAGTGAGGTCAGGAGTTAGAGCAGATTGTGCTTGAATATCTAGATACTAGTTTGTAGAGAAGTTTAATATCAGTTGCCACATTTGGATTTATGAACAAATTTTCCTTTTAGCTAAGACAGTTTCAAAGGTTTTTCTTTGGCTGCTTTATTACAAGGCTGTTGATGCAAGTGAATGGATCCATCTCTCTACAGAGGTGATATCTGATGGTCTACCAAAGACGTTCACTATGCAGTGGTGTAGGACCTTGGGTTTGTAAAGGCAAAAGTTTCAGCTATGTGTTCCAAAATGTGGTCTGTCTGGGGAGAAGAGGGAAGGGCCAGTGCTTATCATTGATGAGGATGGGCCTCCAGAATAAGTGCAAGAAAGGACTAATGTTGTAAAAGTGCAAATCTTACAGAAATGTCTGTGTCTGGTGAGAGACTGAACATTCCTGAGGACTTCTGCAGTCTGTGTTGTTGCAGAATCTCAGTATTCCTAAGTTAGAAGTTTTATGTCTAAAGGTCTGTACTCCAAAGAGCTATCTGTTTGTCTGTCTTATGATTTCCTGTCGTACATATCAACACAGTATGTAAGCTGGAATTTTTATTATCATAAAAATGTTAGTTGGCAAACTATTTTGCTCTATTAAAATAAAAAAATACCATAAAATTATTTAAAATCTTAGCTGTGACCTTATCGAGTGGGTCAGACAGGGTAGTTAGGGTGCTATTAAGATGAGAAAGTCCCAGGGCAACCTCAAGGATGCTTTTTGAAAGGTGATATTAATGACTCAGAAGGGGGTATTCTTCTTCTTTGCTGGTACTAAACAAGACCCAAATGTAGTGCTGCTAACTGTTTAAGAGAGAGAATGCAAAGGCCTGTGTACTCCTAGCACTTCGTATTCATTCTCATTCATGTACTTGCATTTTGCTGACTGGAATTTCAAGATTCACCTTTCTTTCCCTCTACATCTGATGCAGAGTCTCTGTCCACAGTTCCATCTAAGATAATATTTTGTTGTCTTTATATATTAAAGATAATTAACAGTATTAATGTCTTAAGGGGGAAAAAAGGAAAAATTTCAGAAATTATGGCCATGATTACTTCCGAATCTATCAAACGCAAGTCCAAGAATGCTTCCTGGTTCAGGAATGCTACCAGAGAATGGTTTTCAAAAATGCTGATCTGGTGAAACAAATCCTACTGGCTTTACCTGAGAGTTGGGTAATGAACTCCCATTGTCACATAAATTGTCCCATTCTCACCTTTTTGGAAAAAAATATGGAAGCCTTATATGTATAAGGCTGCTAATAGCCTTATAATTATTTTAAGAAACATAAAATTGAAAGTTTGATAATAGAATCTTTCAAAATTGATGCACCACTATAATAATTCACTATTTCATTAAATGAAAATGCAGGCTGAAAAGAAGTAGGCAGCTAAGTTCAAAGATGGAAGGTAATATTCAATTTAGAATGATTTTTCTAGTTCAGTTGCCATCAATATATTAGTTCCTGTGCTTATGCCATGTTCTTTCATTATTTGTACAGCTCATAGAGTGTTTACAGTCATTAAATAGTAAGTCTTTTTTGGTTTTGAACCTTGTATATGTTCAGAAATAACTCCATCTTATATCTGTGTTGAATTTAACAGTAGGTACATTTTTAAGTCTAATATTACAGAGTCTTTTCCACTTACTAACAGTGATCTTTTAAAAAGGCTAATATTTGTGCCTTATTTAAACAGCATAACAAGTTACCAAATAGATAAAAGTCCAAACTGATATTACCGGTTCAACACTGTTCTGCTCTGTCCTCATGATGGTGTAAGACTGTCTATTGGCTACATATACAATATTTTTATTACCACATTGGGTCCTATAGTAAGATATATTGTGCAGATCCAGTACTTTTTTGAGTTTTATACCTGTATGGGTTTTATTTGTGGAAGTTCTTCTAATGTCTTTGAAAACCATCAACATTTCATCACCACCTACTGGTGAGAACTGAATTCTGCTCAGTCAGAAAGCTCCTGTAGTCTCCTTCAGAGGCATCTGTTTTTTTCAGACAAACGAGGGTCTCAAAAATCTTCCCATTTAAGGGAAGATACCAGGTTATTTGATTAAGTTTTGTAATCTGTTACTTATACCTAGGAACAAATTTCTGACCTAAGGAGTCAAACTGGGACTTGAAGGTAAGATCTTCCAGTTCATTTCTCATAGATACTTGCTTGAAATGAGCCATATTGCTCATCTGGTTTGGGGCGAAAAAAATAAGGACAAGAGAAGGAGAAAGGGATTTCTGGATTGTTCCAGCAGGGTATTGAAGAAGAGCCTGGGAGTCCACAGGAGCGATGATAACTTTGAGGAAATCCAGTGTTCAGGGTCCTGTTTATTATTCTAGCTCAGTTGTAGTAATACTGCCTTTACAGCAAATCCCCTGTGGGACTGATGGAACGGATGATATGTTGTCCCAGTCAAAGCCTTCCCATCCATCTGCCTGTGCTACACTGTGGAAAAACGGTGCAGGTATTCAGGGATGGACAGCACTGTGGGTGCAACGGTGATCGCTAGCCACCCTCTGTGCATGCAGAGGGCCGTCTGTAGAGAGGGCAGTGGTTTCTTCTTCCTTCCCACATATTTGGGGGTCATGTAACTCCTAAAAATAGAGTTGTTCCAAAGGAAAAATGTAGTTGTAGAAGTTCTCATATAACTTTTTGACTCAAACCTTCATTGTTGTTTAGCATTTCAGTGATACTGCTGCTGTTTGGCTAAGGGTGGGGTCATCAGAAATTCTCAGCACTAGCTGAAGTCCCCTCTCAGGCATTTTAACACAGACTTCAGCGGGAGTTTAGACATGCTGGGTGCTTTTGAAAATCCCACCTAACATATTAAGAGAAATGTTTTAGATCTCAAAAATCTGGTTTAGATGTCTTCAGGTTTTTGAATGAGCTTGTTACAACCTTGTGTTCTTGAAAACTACATAAATTTTAGGCAAAAGAAAAGTTACACCAATTTTTTTAAACAGCTTCTATTTTTCCACCTACAGTCAATCATACTCAGTTCTGCAGAACAATCTTTCACTGAGGCAGCTGTCAAATGGAATTGCTGTGAGCATCTAAAATCTTTTCTCTATGCATGTAATCAATTGAAAAAAACATTTCATGCAATAAGCAAAGCACCAGCACAAAGACCCTTTTGCAAATGCACCCTCTGTGTAATACTGACTGTAGTACCCTGTCCAGCAGAAAGGAGCCCCGTAACAGACTATATAGGGGGATGCCAAGGACAGTCTTTATTTCTAAGGGAGATGGTATATTGTGTCTTGGTGCCAGACGCTACTCTGGGTGCTGTGAGACTCCAGCCAGCTTTCTCCCAACTGTCTGGAATTTCAAGCTAAACAAACATGGATAATAAAAATGATGTCTGAGGCAAGCAGCTTCTTTACTGCAAAGCTCAGAGTGGTCAGGCTGTCAGTTCTCAAGGCGTCAGGGTAAATCTTTGGACGGTGAATGTAGAAATGCACCAGCAAAGACAGAATGTATGGGGGTGAGATTTGTATTGTCTCCAGGAACCTCCTCTTTGCTGCTATTAGGTGTTTATATTTTTGTCAGGTGCTGTTTATGGGCTGTAGGCTGATTAGACTGTGTCCTTGTCTTCATCCCAAGGGCATAAGCCATTCATGATCTTCAGGGTGTTTGAAAATAAAGGAATGAAAAAGAGATAGCGTGTTTTTAACATATAAAACTTTCCCTGATCTGCTCTATGTAATGCCTGTTTTGCAACTTTAGTTGGTGACCAATCAGAAATACTCGATGGGTCTTTCCAGGAAGCTGCTAAACTTCTAAACAGAGTTGACTGAAGAGTCCACAGCCAGCTTAGTCTAGAGGGCCATCCACCATCCATGTAGCTGACAGGGCCATCGCTGTTTTCTGCTGGACTGGAGTATGAAGCAGGTAACACAGTTGAAAGTTACCCCAAGGTTTATTGCAGTAAAGGGTACTCAAAAAGAAATTCATTTGTACCTATTGCTTGGTCAATACTAACAACATTTATGATTAAAGTCCAGTAGCAGTATTAGCATCTGAAAAATAAGTTGAATTCAAGTAAGTGGGCGTTTGTTATGATTCTGTGTGAATTGACTTTCTGTTAAAAGTAAGGGAGCTACTTTGATGGGGCGGGGGGGAACGTGTTGACTTTCAAATCTACAGTGAATTTTGTGCAATATTTCTCCTTGTTTCAAAGTAATTTAGTAGTTACAAATGTGTGCATCTGCTTTTCAAGGAGATCCTTGAAATGGTATTTTTCAGAAATGTGTAAAATTACATGTAGCATTGAAATATGGTTGTATGATAAAAACATGAACAATATATTCTAATGAGGCAAATGTATATTTCCAATGATTAGAAATGATTATGGTTGTCACATTCTGTTAAAATAATATGGCCTAAGCCAATACAAGTAGTTAAAATTAATAGTAGAAACTGTATCCCACTTAAATTGAAGTATAGGTTAAATATTAGAATTTATGATATTTAGTTTATCATTTGATCATTAGTGTATCATTGATAAAAAGATCTATAAGGAGTTAAGCATTGCTTTTCAGTACCCCCAATGAGGTAACAGTTCATGGTGATGACCATGTATTTTAAGAATTTAGTTTGTGACATCCCTAATTATTTTAAGTCATTACTTAAAAGGTCAACTGATGTTGCCAGTATTCTTTTAATTTTTTTGTAAATTAATTTCTTTGTATATTGATGTACATTTTGTTTTAATCTTCAGTTTTCCCTTGAGAACTACTTTAAATTGAATTACTTGAATGAGGCAATAAAGCACTGTGGAACAGCTAGTCTTGGTGCAACTTGCAAATAATCACATCGCATCTGTTCTTCATGTTTTTTGAGGAGGAAGAGAAGTTTAAAATGCTTATATGTATAGCAAACTGACAATTTGGTTTGTTTGTTTTTTTTTAAATCTGTGTCAGAGATTATGAAAAATGCCTCAACATCAAGCAAAGATAAATTGCATATCCCAAAATTTCTAAATTTTTTCCGAACTTCTTATTAGTGACCTTTGAAAACCGTCTTTATTAGTGTCTTTGTTGAGAGCCAATAGTGATTCCTTTAATACTTATAGGAAAGGCATAAAATACAGGACATTTTGAGTTTTTATTGCTCATTATAATAATTCTGGAGATTAAAAAAAAAATTAACACTGTCCTAACAGATTTATAAATTTAGTTAGTCACTGACATTTAATAAAACAAAAATCAAATTTATGCATTTACTCCATGTTCTTGCACCCTCTGGACTACTGTTTAAAGTCATCTCGAGAATTATAATTCAGATCTTAGACTACTATCAGCAGTGCACTGTGTATGTGTAGTAAATGAGCTGTGGTTTTTGTTTGTTTTTTTTTCTCCTTCCAAGTTTGTGGTGTCAGTAAAAGTTTTTGGTGAACTCCACGTTACCATAAAGTGCCCAATACTGTATTATAAAATAAAACTTCGCAATATCAAAATTCTTCTGGTGGTGCAATTCCTGTTTGATGGATTCATCTGATTTGCATTTTTTATATTTATCCATCAGGCATATAGTTTAAAATAATATGATGATACTGTATTATATTGGAAGTTTTTAGCCATAGAATGATCATTTCAGTTTTTTTAATATAGAGAATATTTAAATTTTAATTGCTGTTTATACAGTACAGAAGTTCAGCGATGGTATCCCTTGTAATTCCAATGGTACTTCCACTTCTTTTAAAAATCTTAGCCAATAATACCTATTTCTTAAACAGCTTTTTTGATCTGTTGGTCTTTAAGCTCTTACAATGAAAGTAAGTGTATTATCTCATTTTATAGATGGGAGGAGTGGAGGTGTTAAAAGAGGAAATTGTGCACTTAAGGCGAAAGGCTTGAGGATACTGCTAGTGAGGGAAGAGACCCCAACCTCCTGTAGTATCTGCTAAGCTGATCTGACTGAAGGGCCAGGCTCTATATGCCGCCGAGTGTCGTGGGGACCTCCTCTTTTCAGTCTGGGGTATGCACACCTGACCTTGACATCACCCGATCTTCCTTCCTCACTCCTCCAGCACCATGATTCGTGCGCCTCCAGTCCCCCGTGGCACTGTTCAGCTGCACAGCGCTGGAGAGAGCACCCGTCACTCACAAGGAAGGTGGGGTGCTGCCTGCCATCACCTCCTCCCCTTCTCGTGCTGAAGTGCAGAGACTGAGCAGAAAGCACCTCTTGGTTTTGGTGGTGATCAGGAACAGTGTCAGCTATGGGTTCATTCTTTGCTTGGTCACACTAGTTAACACATCACAGAATAACATATCGTGAATAGGTTAGCAGATATGGCTTAGCTTTCCTTTGTCACTTAACACAAGTGTATAACTGTAATTTACAGTTAGTTTTTTTTACGCTAAATGGCTACTCAATATAATCTGATCTTTACTCGCTTTTCTAAATTAAAAGCACTTTGATATAATATACAAACAAACCACAGAGGCTGTCATTTCAGTGTTGTTATATTCAATCCATAACTCACAAAAAAAATTATAAAGTATGTCCATACAAAACAATAAGGGTGTGATTTAAACACATGCTATTAGACTTGTCCTAGCTTACTCTAGCTAGCAGAGTGACAAAAGCTATGAAGACTGATAGCACAGGGATCTTTACAGCTAGGTTAAGCATAGCACATCTCGCAGTCATTTCTTCGTTTTGCCAGTAGATGTGCCCACATATTCATTCAGCTCTTAAAATAGATGGTTGTGACAATGAACTTCTCATCAGACGTCCAGATTATGAGCCAACAGAGGTCATTACTAAAATGTAAAAATCTTTAATTTTTCAATGCAGAATGAGTGAGCAAGTATGAAGACAATAAATCAAGTTGTCATCTTTCAGGCTAAGTTTGCCCGCTTTCCGTAGTTTGTTACCTCAGTATATTGACAAAGCAATTGCAGCTTGGTTTCTAAGACTGTTTCAGTTCAGTAAGTTCTTTCAAACCTGAACGTAGGACAGGATCAAAAAAGAGCAGGTAATGAGACAAGTTAGTCTAAATTAAGTTGGCAAAGTTTAAACAGATGGTATAGCAGGACTCTATTCCTGTCAATAAAAACTATGCCAAGTGTCTGTGAAAAGTGAATCATTTCAGAAGGCTGTGGTTTAAAAGTCATATGGTATACCTTGAGTATCAAAGCTGGTGCATTATTGAGAATTGTGGCATTTGGGGGAAAAATGCATCGCAAAGTACTGTCATGTTTGGGGCTGGTTCAGGAGAAGTCATAAATGCTTCAGTTTGTTAGTGGCTTCTGTATTATTTGTGTTTCAAAAGCAGGTGAGCATATTGCTTTTGCACGATACTTTTATGCAGTAGAAGTTGCAGTCATACCTGAATGATAGACAAAGCACTTCATTTTCTTCCCCAAACTCACTGTGTGTTAACCTCATGTTCACGAAAGAAAAAGTAACTTCATCAAAATCATGGGTTTAGATTTTTATTTGATGTGACGAGTGATAACAACAACAAAAACCTAAGCAATGCCTGAAGTTATGACGTGGGTTTGCTGTTATTCAGATAAAGCAAAGTAGAATCAATGTGCAGATTTTCATCAGTCAGAAAAAATGCTAGCAGCTTCTTTCTTAAGCTTTAAAACCCCAGAGGTTGTCAATCCTGTTACAAATTCTGCATGAAACATAAACAAGTACTAGTTCTAAAAGCAAAGTTTGGGAACTACATGTGGAATATGCTATGGGCCATATATCATTTCTTTTTGTTGCTGCATATTTCACATTTCTCCTGAAAGTGGAAGGGCTAGATTTCTGACAGCATACTGCTCACAATTTTCTTTATCAGGCCTATTTCTTCCTTCAAATAATTGTCACTGAAACATTGAGAACAAAACAACGACAAAAACCCACAACAAGCAACACCAAAAAACAAAGGTAAAATGTGGGCTACAACAAATGTATTAAACTTAGTTGCAAACCGTTGCCTTTCAGCTCCATTACTGGTTTTAAATGTGAAGTTCTGCAAAGTATTGTGTCATGGATGAGGCATAATAAAGATGTATACTGCCATGTAGAGCTTAGATGCCTAAATAGAAGACTTACTAGCCTATGGAAGTTTATTTTTCAGGTGTGTATGGTTCTATGAATAACTCGACTAATACACTTTCCCAGGTGAATACTTTTGTCCTGGTATAAAATCACTTCATTTGATTTAAGATACTTTCTAAATGATGAAGAGGAATGTTTCTGTGTGTTCATACTCATCTGTGATTAAGAGTATATTGTTTTAAGTTTACACATTAGGTTATACCAAAAAAAAAAAAAAAAGTCTTATGTAGGCAACACTGAGTAATATGATACAGCTGCAAGATCAGAGAGATGTGTTGGATTCTTCCCAGGCTCTTAACCAGCTGAGGAGGAGAATATGAGGCTGACAGGGCTCAGTATCCTGAGCCTTTTCAGATGAAATTTTCAGGCATGTGTTTGGTGTACCAGAGCAGAAGTGATCCAGTGGAGGTCATTCTGAGAATAGGTGTTGGCACAGAAAAGGAGTAGAGATGAAGACTCTTTGGAGAACTAGGACACCTTGGGTAATGCAGGGGTGATATTGTGGACTCGATCTGCAATGCCAGAAGGAAGTCTGCTACAGAACTGCAAGCGCTGAGGGGAGTACAAGGAACGAGTCCACTTGTCTTAGCTTTGACATACTTGTCTTAAGAATCCTTTTTTAGAGAGCAGTTCAGCGTTGGTGGCTTAATTTAAATTGTTGCAGTTGGCTTCTGAGACTCAGGGTCCATATGCTTTGAAACAGATTTTAAAAGTCAGAGATCACAGCAGAAAATTGTGGCTAAGTGCTCTCCCTGTCCTCCCTGCAAACCTTGTTCAGTTCTGTGCTATCACTGGCTCCAGATTCAATAATTTAACTTATTTTATAGAATCAGCAGTTTTCTAGTCACCGTTCCTTTTAAAAAAATAACCTGATAATATAATACCACCTGTTTAGCAATGAGAAGGATTATGTACTTAAAATGTTCAGCTGAATAATACATACAAACATCTGACATTTGGCCTGCTCTGAGAATAGGCGACATGCTTATTTAACGATTTTGAAAATGTTAAAATGGCGAGGTAGAAATTAAAATGTCATTTTAAAATATTTGTATTTAACTTAACTGATTCAGTCCTTTTCTACATTTCCCCTTGGCATATTTGAACTGGGGGTCACAGTAGCAGTCTGACACTGTGGATACTTTGAACGATATACAGAACATTGTTGGCATTTCAGCCTAATTAGTTGCATCCTATATTGTGATTTGTCTTTGGTCCTTTGGGTTGCTGGCCCAGGATTTTTTTTATCATTTTTTTATGCTCATCATTGTCTCATTTTAAATGTCAACAGACCAGTACTTGTGTAATTGTTTTTTTCTACTTCTTTTCTCCCCAATGTCAGAAAATTTGACAAACAATTTCTACATCTCAGGCAGGCTACATGAGAAAAATATATCCTAGGATTGAGTGGCAAGCACAATGTAGCCTCATAAATGCAGGTCTTGAGCTCAGCCATGTGTTTTTCTGGCCAAAGGTCACTGTTACCCACAGTTTTGAACTGAAATGATCTTTTGGGGGGGCTTGTTTAATCACTTGTGCCAGCACTGGGCCACAATGTGTAGAGAGCAATCTAGCCTGGGGGCAGATCAGCGGTTCCTTGTGGGGCTCCTTGCTTGTATGAAGAAGCTGACAGAGCCTTCCTTGGGCACTGGGTGGAGGGACAGTAAATGTATTGATCTATAATCCTTAGCAAATCACTCTGAAAGGAAATGCTTAGGCAGCTGACTGGCTCAACCTGGTATTGAGGACTTGCAAAGTTAAGAAGGTAAGTGTCAACCTGCAGATTTGCTTTTAACAATCCTCATTTGACATAATTGTGTGCCAAGTGAAATCATTCCATATCTGGAACAACTGGGATCAACAGCAATGAGGGTGCGCGTCCAAAAAAGGAGGAAAGAAGTGGATGTGCATACTTTTCTGCTGCTGCTTCTGCTCTGATTGTCATTTGGGTCTGAGTGTCTGGGAGTCCTCAGTGAGTCCTTCCTGGAAATTGGGTCTGGATCTGGAAACGTTGTTCCAACGTTAGTACTCAGATAACTTGAAAAAGAGAAGCTCGTCCTTTCTACTTGCAAGTAGTGCACGAGCTCCTACCTGGTCTAAAATTGGCTTATGTACAGACAGGATTAGCCGTCAACGCTGGATTCACACAGATTTTCACATGGTTTTCCTGTTTATTGAGAAGATGATTAGAAGCAGCTAAAGTTGCATTTCATTGTACAAGGTGTTTCACACTTGCACAAAAATATGTGAAAACACCCCACACATCTTCCCCACAGACTTATGCTTTTCTAATCTGGCTGAAGATTGTGAAATAACTTAGGTGTAACACCTGAAATTCTATTAATACATTGTACTAGTTGCATGGAAGACATTAAGTTTTTTATTTTGGGGGACAGAAAGTAGCTATTTAACCTAAGGTTGCCCTACACTATGGCTACTTATATATTGCAAATATGCTGCAGTGCAAATAACTATTCGTACAGGTGAAAAAAGGTTTGTAGCCTGAACAGCCACATATAATTAAGATTGCCATGCAAAGTTTGCCCTTTAGATTTGCCCTCACTCCTCAAATGCCTATGTTGCTGTCATTGTTTTTGAATTTCTGCTGCAAAGTAAAGTTTAGCACAGGTGCCAAATGAAACTAAGTGGGTTTAAATTGGAAACACACATTTTTGTCATTGCTACTTATTGCAATACATGCCAATGAAAATTGCACTTTTGCTGAAACTACAGGTGAAGTCTGAAAGGTCATGCACAATATTGAGCTAAGAAAAATGTCATATTTTAAACATGAAGAGCATAAAACCAGATGAAGGCCTGTGTATCTTTTCTCTGATCAAAAAAGATGATTTAAAGTCATGATTTGGACCTGTCAATCTTGCTGTTGTTTGACAATGTTAGATGAGTTACTGGTAAATGTAATTGCTTTGCCCACAGCTTTGAGGAAAGAAAGATTATAGTCTAAAAAAAAGGAGAAATGAAAAGCAACTTTTGTGAAACCTAGTCAAAATATAACCCAAAGTTGCTGAAATTGATTACAATATAAAATCTCCAATACGTTTTTATTCCATAACTATCATTTGAAGGGAACCTAGACCTAGAAGTATCACCACTGAAATGAGAACTCTCACTCTGGCCTTCAGGACTCCCACCTGTTCCTTGATTCATAATTTATACCCTGACTTTTGGATGTGCAAGAGGTCTTCACACCTTGTGGCATGCATTATAGATGGAGGAAGTTTAGGTTAAAACATGCTTTCACTGTGAGGCATAGGGTATCTCCAGTTCTCCACATCAAATTCGATTTAAACAAGACCTTACTCTGCTCCAAATAAGTACACACCAGATGTATCTTTTATAAATGTTAGATTTTGCAGCATCTTGACACATGCCAGTAGTTTGAAGCCTGTGCATGCTTCATTGGGGCATGAAAGCCCCATCCATTCACTCAACTGTGACGTTTTACAATAAGCAAAATTTTAGTGTTGTCAGCCACTTGCTGTTCAACTTTATTGACTTACAGTGTCTAGTCTGATGCTCTTTTCTTGCATTGTTTTCAGAGGTGTCAGTTTTCTTTAACTCTCAGGCGAATAGAATAGGAAAAGGAACTTTGACAAAATTCTCTGACATTATGTGACATTACAAATGTAATGTTTGTCCTGCAGTAAGAGTTGCAGGAAACTCAGGGCTTAAGTTAAATAAAACATAGATCAGAAATTTTTGGCTAGAAAAGACTAGCTCTCTCTTGTATGAAGACAAGCCTTCTGGGATGGACTTGCATTTCTTATGGCCTTTCTTTAAAGTGTATCAACTGTGTTCTTTATTTAAAACTGTAATTTATAGTGCTTAGTTTCAATTAGCATGTATTTAAGCCATAGTTGCTAGCCAGACGTTAGACATAGACAATGACAGTAAGTTGTAGCTTAGCTATTTCACAGTTAGAAAGTGAGGTGAACCAAATGCTTTCCTACTTCCTCAAGGGCCGCAAGACAGGACTTCAGCCAGATCTGGGAGGGAGAGGATCCCGACCTGAGAGCGCTCCTGAGCCCGGCCTGTCCCAGCTGGAAACCTAATGTGGCATCAGAGCTGTAAGTCATGTACTGTGGAGGCTTCAGATCACACAGGTGTACCAATCAGGAAAGATAACAGTAATTTATTGAAAGGAGTATGAAGTCTTGATCTACCCTTTCAGCGCTTACCTTGAGCTGAAACAAATCCTTAGTGGTGTTAGCATTCATCTTCCAGAGAACACAGAAAAAACGTGTTTTCTGTTTAAAACCAACAAGGTCAGGTCATGATTATCCGTGTTAATTTCTTGGGAGGGCAAAGTCCTACAGTGTTCAGTTGCTAAAATAATAGCAAAGCAAGGGTTTGTTTTTGAGATGTTCTCAGGTTCAGGCTTAAGGAGTACTGCTGGTTTAAGCAGAGAGATCAACTCCCCCCGAAGTCTTGGGCCCCTATGCCCTTGGACCGACTTGGATTGTCCCACAGTAACTTGTGCGTTTCAAGAATAAATGTACTTTTATTTATTTAAACTTCTGGAAAACAGAAAATTAGACAATTACGTATAAACAGCTAATGATCTCTAATACAGCCTGTGGGAGTTCCTCTCTGTGAATATGTGATAGGGTAATTTTGATTGATATATACCTAGAAAAAGAAGAGAGAATAATTCCTAGATGTGGTGTGTTTGGATTCAACGAAATGTATCCTCCCATTTTTGGTGGGGGTTGGAAATGCCGCGCTGGGTTTGGAATGGCTGTACTAGGTGGATCATGGGCTACCCGTAGTGGAGTCCTGTAGGTCACGTTGCAACATGCAAAGGTCTTCATTTGTCCCCAAAAGGATCATGTCTTGCTGTCCCACTAAGCTGTATCATTTGTGCACAATTAACTATTTTTGCTGAGAGGATTTGTAGCAGTCTGGTTATCTTTGTGGCAGCCTCGCAGGGCTGAGGGGATGCACAGATGACCCTCCCCAGAGGGTCAGAGAAAACAGGTTGGATGATGGCAACTCTTCTGCAGGGTATGTGGAGTGAGCAGAAGTGAGAGGGCTAGCTGGCATTCCTTGGCTCAAAGCACCTTCTTACTGCTGCTAATGCTTCTTCTGACTGCTGCCTTTTCAATGCTTTATATTGTTTAGAGGAATCAGGTGCTAAGATAGCCATTGGGGCAGGGGTGGGCGTTGCTTAAAGGCAAATGAAAGTGAAGAACAGTATTTGTGCATGTCTTAATTCTGTCTTTCCCAGAAGTGCCGTGGGAAATGCAGCTATTGCAAGCTGGGCTGGAGGGGAGTCTTGGTTTCCAAGGTTATTGATTTTTATTATAAGCAACAGAGAGACTATCGGGGCGAGCAGAATGCCCGTTGTGAGAATTGGACTTGTATGAGGTGAAGAAAACTCTTAGTGCTCTGCCATTTTTCTGCCTGAACCAGAGCATTTGAGTCTGTCCAGTTCTGTGCTAAATCCAAGCAGGAAATGGTCATCCACAGTGCTGGAAAGACCCTGGTAATTTAAGAAATAGAGCATGAGATTCTTGGCTTGTATAAATTAGCTCTAGTGAAGCTGTGTTGATTCATGCCACCTTAGGACCTGGCACAAAACATCTGCCTTTGATAAGCACAGCGCAGTCAGTCAACATGGATGTAGTCAGGGAATGCTGCAAATTAAAAAGCTGAGGCTGACAGCCTTGGACCATAGCAGAAAGCACTTTCATCTCATAGCCATATATGGAAAATGTTTCTTGATCACTTGATTCCAAACAGCAAATATGTTGACTTTTTAAAGTGCAAATATAGATCTCGCCTGGGGATAATTTTCTTTGTAAATGCCTGATCAAATAATCCTATAAAGCAAAAATATAGGTTGCATATAATTTGATCTAATTCCTATTTATTGGTCATTTTGATGCTGTACAGCTAAATAGTAATCTGAACGTACCATCTAATCTATTAACATACTATGCACATATAGATAGGGAACAGGTAATTTTATATAAGACAGAGAAGGCACATAGTGTAATGATACACTGTAATCCTTTGGGGCTGGAATAATTATATTCTCTCTAGTCTAAATCTTCCTGGAATTGTGTCTGAATGTACTCCTTGTTGTTTAACAGATGCTGGATTTCACTTCTTTCCAAGGGGAAAGTGGGGAATGGAAAAGGTAATAGGTTGTTTCGTACTTGCCATGCTTCTGAGTATCTTCAGAGGGATCTGGTACAGAACAGGTAGTGTGCTCTGACTGAACACCTTCTCTTTCTTTGTAGAAGAAGGCTGTTAGAGATGAAGAGAAAGTCCAGATGTTCATGGTTTGGGAGCATACCGTGCATTTATTTTTTGAACAGATAGGCTGCAAGTGGTCCTTAACAAATTGTTCTACTTTTGGCTTTTGAGAAATAGCGAAACAGATTTAGCAGATGTTATATTTTCAAGTACTTTATATATTTTCAAGTACTTTAAGTCTTCTGCATGTCCATATTGTCATCAATGCTTTTGGGGAAACCAGAAGTTCTCTCTCTCCTTTCTCTATAGCCTCGGTGTTATGAAAACCCAGCTTCACCCTTACTGCCATTTGAAAGAAGCGATCCAGATTTTACCTCCACATCTGTCAAGAGTGTCATCTACTTTCATTTCCTTATTTCCTCTGACTTTCACATGAATTTTCACCACTATTATTTTCACCATTTCCTCTCCACTGATACCAGTCACTTATGACCTATTCTAATCTTAGTTTAAAGATCTTTCCCCTGCCTTCAGTGTTCTTGACTTGTCTTCTTTACAAACCACACTCATATTTTATTGTGAGTTTTTCCATTTCTTGTGCTTTTATGGGTGTCTTTTTAATTCTTTAGAACCTTTAGTAGTATATTCCTTGAGAGTTCTCTTTGGTTGCTATCAGCACTCTTCAGGTTTTCATCCTCTCCGTCTCCTCCTGTCTCTATACATTTTCCTGGCTGTCTGGCCCAGCCCTATAGATTTCCTTGTGTGACAACACCTTCTCAAGTATTTTACTACCTATGTACAAATTTTTTCTATTGTCTCTAAAATTTTGTCTAGAAATCCAAATCACTGAGCAGAACAAAATGACCTTTCAGCCGCTTCCTTATTCTTGCTTTATCTTTCACTGTGGTCAATAATACTTTCCTTCAGGTTAGTTGTCTGTGCAAACTGACCTCCAGCTGCTTTCTCTCTTTTGTCCTTTGCATCTTTATCTTAGGTTCATATAATAATTTAGGTTGGAAGGAACCTTTTGAGGTCATTTAGTCCAGCCTCCTGCTCAAAGTACAGTTAACTTCAAAGTTAGATCTTTATTATATCCTTCTACTTCTTTTTCTGAAATGACTTCATTTCTGTTTTTCTTTCTCCATCTCTGCTATTCACTAAAATCTCTATCAATTTCATTTCTCTTTTTAGTTCATGCAATGATTATCATATCATTGACCTGAAATCCAAGAACATAAAGCAGTTGTGTAGAAGCATTTTCCTTGCTTCTGCTTTACTAGTTCAGTGCCACTCTACTCCTTGCTCCCAATTCCTGCTTCTAGATTTCCCCTCATTTTCAAAGTTCTCTTACCCAAGGCTATCCTAGCCTGCATCATTCCAGCTTTTTTGTCTACTTACTCCTTGCTTGTCCTCTTATTCTCACAGATTACTGAGCATCTTTGCCCACTTTGCCATCTATTCCTAGAAAGTGGCATGGTCTTTAGGTCTTCACAGCTGTTTTCAGTGAACCTTAACAAAAATATGCAAGAATCTGTACAAATCACTCATGCTTCACTTACAATCTCTCTTCTCACACACCGTTCTTTGCTGTCTTTTGCTAAGCAGTATCTACCTCAGACTGTACGCTCTTTGAATCAATTTCTTCTTTCTCAAATATATGTGTATCTTTCCGGAAATAATCATGACTAACAAACTTCAGTGTATCTTTATTACCCATAGCAGTGTGTCATAAGACAAATGCTAGGCTAAACTAAGAGTTTCAATTATAAGTTACTACATCTGTTATTACATGATGCTATAATTCACAAAGATCTTCCCTAAATCTCTGAATCTTACTGTCATGTTTTTGGTAACTTTTTCTTTCTGTCCTTAGTTGCTCTTTGAACTCTCTACATTTAAACTGCAACTGTAAAATAACGATTAAATTCAAAATAATAAGCTTCAGTAGGAGAGCTGTAAGTTGGGCTGGAATAAAATCTGTTGTGCATTTATTCTGCTTTTTTAACATTCTGCTCTTTTAACTCAGTTTGAATCCTACCATCCACTCATATTTATTATAGTGCCTTGTTTCGAAAGATATCTGTAAGGACTGTAAAAAAAACAAAATGTGGTGGTTATCGTAGTTACTGCCTAATCATCTAATAAGGAAATAAATGTGAGTGAAACTGATCTTCAGTAGTCCCCTAAGGAGTTCTATCAAAATGAATTATGAATTGATCATTAATTAAAATGATCCATTAAATTCTTGGATACTTAGTGTATGTACCTTATTATGCTACTCCAGGAATAACCATCTGAGGTTTGATGCATATATATCTGGGATGTTACACAACTGGAGGAACATATAGTCTGAACTGCAGGAAAAATAAAATATCATCAACTTTCCACTGTGTTGCCTCTGTTCTGTGGGAACAATGCTTATGCTTTAATTTCTTGACTGCATGTGAAAATTAGATGGGTTACTGCCTGCAATTTGCCTCTACAATTGAAAAAAACCGTGACCTGGGTGTATTTTTGGCACATCCTTTTCTACTGTAAGTATAATTGTTAAGTCCTCATGATTTTCAAAAGTCTACTTCATTATAAGATTTCTTCCAAATTTTCCCTGTTATTCCTTTATCTTTTATAAAATTGTATCTTTTTGAAAAACTAATTGCAACCTTTTTAGAAAATAATGAGGATTATGAGGTAGTTAAACAGAATTATCCCTGTTTTAAAAGAGGAAAACTGAGGCACAAAAAATTATTTGCCCATGATCATGAGAAGTCTGATCTCCAGAAACAGCACCAACTCTGTTGTCAGTGTTGAGACACTTTCTCATTATTTCCAAGCCTGTGCTTTACCTGCATGCCACCTCTTCCTCTTCCCTGGTATTTTACATGGACTTTGGGAAACACATTTATGAGTATGATTGCTGGTTTGGCAGCCAATATATATTTGCAACGTAAGAAGCAATAGTTACATAAAATGGACCATCAGGTAATACTGTAATGAGGAAATGGCAGTAATGTAGGTGCTTGGAATTTGTTTAGGATGTTTAGATTTCAGACCTTTTGAGAGGTCAGGTTGTGTCCACTGGGCATTTTGGAACGTAGTCTTTTATACATGGAGAAATGTGTCTCTCTTGTCAGAGGTGGAAACTGAAATTCTTTTCAGTAAAAAGTGGTGGAGCAGTAGGTAAAATGAGAGAACTGGAGGAAAGAAAACCAATTAAATTTGAAACATTTATTTTGCTTCATGGAGAGTTTTTTCATAGCTTCCTTTTAATCCCTGATTAAAGAATGAAAGTAGATATGCTGAGACACAGCTCTACTGCTAAACCCTTTTGTAACAGAATTAAATTGTCTTTAATGTACAGGCTTATTTGATTTATCTTCATTGTCTACAGCAGTGATTGCTACGCAGTCAAAGGAAAACACAAATGAGAAGCTGTTATTCATGTTGCATCTGACAGGCAGGCACTTACATGTATCCCAGAAGCCACTACTGTTTGTAATGCCTACTGCTCATTACCAAGGCTGAAATTTCCAGTGCAAATAAAATTGTCCTTGGACGTGTTGGTCCAAAACAGTGATAACTGGCATTGCTTCACTTAAATACCAAGAGAATTCAAATGTTGAACTTAAAATGAAAATGCTGAACTTAAAAAAATATTGGAAGTCCAAAGTCATTGCAATCTTTAAATGAGTATTCCTGGTATCAGAATCAAAATGAACATATCTAACATATATACACTGTCCTTGCTTTAGCCATCTTCCAGGATGGAGGAATGCTTCCTCCTAAATCAGTCTTTCCATTGGTGGAGGCTGCACCATGTTCCACATCTCTACACGGGATCCCTCCTTCTCCTGCCGGCTGGGGCTGTAGGTCCCTTGAGTCGCCCGTTTATTGGCAGCGATGACTGAAACCACAACTGCCAAGAAGAGGATCAATAACAAGGCCAGTGTTACTGAGCCAATGGAGGTGAATATGTTCGAGATCAAGTCAGTTGTCAACTAGAAGGATTGAAATAATTGCAATTTATTTCATGTTAAAAGAATACTGAAACACACTTGAGGTACCATGATAGGAAAACAAAAATCATTCTAGGACTATGCATGAAAAAGCTACTGTTGAAGCACCATTTATTGGAAGTAAATTAGCCCTTCCAGATTTTATACTTTGGACTCTGCTCTAGTGCTGTTTAACACACAAGGCAGAGCTGGATGAATTTCATGTAATGACTCATTTCATTTGACAACTTCCTTTCTGTCTGAAAATCATCTGTGAGCTAATATGTCTGTAGACCATTGTAGTAATTCAGCATTTACTTGCTTAATCATTTTAATAATAACTCATTGTCTATGGTTTGCTGGGGAACAGGTTATTGCTAGTCTTTACTACTGCAAGTCAAACAAGCTGTTTTGACTGGATTTTAGTCAGTCAAATTTTGTTTCTCTTGCTGGAGGACTCAAGTTTCTGGGAATACTTTTACTTACATATTCAAAATTTGCTTTCTGTAAATATTTTTGTAAAACATACTATTTCTGCAGACATTCCTGACAGTAAATATTTGCCTGACTGCAACTGAAATCCATTTAGTGAGAAATCAGTATATTCTTATGAATATGTTTTAAGATATTCATCCAGCTCTTCTTCTATCTGTAGACTTTGTACCTTAATCTGCAGAAGCACACCCAGTACAGAATGAACGTAAGGATGCTTTTGTCATGTAGTAGTGGAAAATGTGATGATGTCAGAAGTCATGATGTATAAACAAATCTTCCATTAAAAAAAACTTTAGACCAGAGAAATCTTATAGTTAGTAGATGATTGCTTTGTACATATCTATACATGTGCTTTTATATGCAAAAAATGTTTCAGGTGATGGAAGCCAGATGGAAGTGATGTGGTTACTGTGGAAAAGTGGTCACTACAGACAGAATGACCCTGGAAGGAATTGAACTTCTGGGCAGATTCTGCCATCATCTTTTGATTTGTATTACAAGTGACAACTGAACTGCCATAGATGAATATGTGCTTGAGGCTGAACTTTTAAATACCCAAATATTTAGAAACGGGAAACAGCAGCTCAAACCCCATTTCCTGGTTAGATACATGTTACAGAATATTTAAGTGACCTGCTTACTTGACATTTCTAAGAAAGTGCAGGTACAGTCCTGAAAATTATGATGATTTTGCATACAGCAATAATGTACTATAAGTGGACTTTATTTCTGTGGAATTGCCCTGTGTATGTTGTTTGGACACACACTGCTCAGATTCTTTTCTGGTAGAATGACAGTGCCAGAGGAAAAACATTAAAATGATACTTCCTCTTTTTTTTTTTTTTTTTTTTCACTCCACCTCCCCACTGATGTAAAAGGTCCTGCTGTAATATTAAAAGCAAGTTTGGCTCAGGGATTCTCTCTAGGGGATGCATGACCGGCTATGGTATTTTCATCTGTCCTTGATGGCTGAATATATGGTTCCTCTGATATTTTTAAATATTTTTTTCTAATAGAAATAATCTGTGCCAGGTGACATGACTCTAACTCTCAAACAAGGTGACATGAAACATGTTGGTCTATTAAATTGTATTGGATTGGGAAGGTCATTTCATCCTGAGATAGTGTTACAAGCTATATTTGAGATACAAGTTTCTTTCTACATATTCTGTTAGACTTTAGGACCCTTTTTCCAGTTGTCTCAGACAAACTGAAAATCTTTAACGGAAATTTTATTCCTAGAAGCTGTATATTATTTTTGTCGTATACTTTGGGAAACTGAGGAACAAGATAGTCTAAGCTAGCTGTTCCAAGAGTTGAGTAGAACTTTTGTGAACAAAATGTCCTTCTACAGGCAAAGGAATGATATTTCAGAGTCTCTTATTTATGAACTTTTTGAACTTATCCTTCCTTTCTTTCAGTCCATACTCTTGTAATTCTGTTGTAAGTATATCTGTATCTATGAAGACATTTTCATTTATAGTATCTTTCAAATTCATTTTATTTTATTGTTAAAGAGAAGTTTTATGCAAAGGAGATGGGGAGAAAAAACAAAAACCTCTGAACTTTTGAAAATGCAATTACATATCTGAGCCTCATTCTCAAGTTAAAAATCACCATAGCAGGAAAAATTGTTGTTCTGCATTAATTACTTATTATTGAAATCTTATCTGTAGTCATCAGTAGTAATCCAGTAAACATTTTGTTGCAGTTCCCATTTCCGTTTAATAACTATTATGGAGGAGAAAACTTCCTTGCATTTGCTTTGGTCAGCCAGTGACCTGAACTTGAGAAAATCATTGAAAATTGAACATATTGCCTGTGTCTGCATTGGATAAAATATTTCCTCTTGAGCCTAGTGTATCAAAAAACTACACTTCTGATTAAAAACTACAAATTTTTTTTTTAACTATAATCAGATGCATGATGAACTTTGTTTCTGTGTTCACCTTGCTTCTAATTTCTAAATATGAAAAAATTGGTCCTTACACAGTCCTTTGGGGTGGGCTTTATTGATCCAAAAGAGCTACCCTTCATGTGCCGTCTCCCTAGTGTGTCAGCTCCCAGATTGCTGCCCAAATTTACAGTAGATGTAGCCCCTCAGCAGGAGCAGCGAACGCCTATAGAATTGCCAGCAGGCTCTGCAGTCTGGTCCCATCAAAAGCAACTGTTTCTTAAGTAACTGATTGTTGAACAGTTAATTTGGAAAATGAATTGGCTGATCTGGAGAAAGAATCTCAGAAGTTCCATCCCTTGTCATCTGTTCATCATCATATTTGGTGAGGATGGCAGACTGAAATAAAAATAACTGGTGATCCTGAAAACAGAAGACACTGAACAGCATTTTCAGAAACATATTGCTGCTGCTTAAGACATTGGGAAAAAAATTTTTTATTAGTGATCCTATGGTCACTATTTCTATTAGGGATCCTATCTTGCATAATGGTAGGGAGTGGACTTCTTGAATTCTGTTTGCATTTAGTGACTAGCTTCATCTGCAAAGGCAGGAGGAAATGCAAGAAAAATGTTTTGTCTTTTTATAAATCAAAGTTTTTTGGCTTGGGTAGTTTTGTTTCAAAGCTTTTTTAAAAAAAGTTTTAAAATTGTTAAATAAAAACAGATTAAAATTTTTAGATTAGGTTAAGTAAACCATTGGATAAAGTGAAAATTCATTGTAGGGCTTGGTTTTGCTTTTCATTTGGCTATTGAACTAGATGATTAATTATTTAGCCTTGATTCCTTGATTTGTTTTGTAGATAAACAGATGTTTGGATAAGAAGGGCCCAGTTCACAAATCAAAGCTCAGCAGCATTTATCAATCTTTCATATATGTTTCTTTTTCTGTGAACAAACCTTCTTCCAAACAGTAAATTTATGACAAGAGAATATTAGGGATTTGCCATATACAAACATTTCCACGAGTTCCAAATGTCAAAGGCAAGCAGAATAGTACGATGGAGCCAGCAAGATACAAGGGCAGGTATTATATGGCTCTTCCTCGTGTGTGTTTTACATCAACATGACTTTGCTGATCTAATCCTGCTTTGTGCCAGTATGAGGGATGAGAATTATGGCCCCAGGCACCAAGTACTGAGCCAGAGTTAAGGAGACTGAACAGGAGCTGTAGTGCCAGAGCAGCAATTGCTGTACGCGTGAGAGAGAAGTAACACGCACTTCCTCTGGACACTGCTACCCTGGCACTAGCTTTGCATGGGAGTGTGGCTTGGACCCAGGGCATGTGTCTCTGGGATGTGAAAGGAATTGTGTATTGCACTCTGAAAGCAGAAGCATGCCTCTGTTCCTGGGCACTAAGAATTAATCAGTCTTCATTTCAGCACTCCCATAGAAATATCCCTGATTCTGGATGTTTAGCAAGACAGAGACATCAACATGAGCTTTAAAATACAGGAAATTGCCAAGCCCTGGAGAATTCCCTTCTCTGTCACTCGGATGCTGTCTGTGAGTTTGGCAGCTGCTTGTGCGCACGAGAGCTTTAGCTGGCGAAGTCTCTGGATCCTGAGTCCTGACACCATTCATGAGGTTATCACTTCATTCACAGTAAGAAAATCTGATCCATGCCATCCAGATTTACTGCCCCCAAATCAAAACCTTTTGCTAAAGTAATGAGGGACGATTGGCTTGAGCGGTCGTAATCCATGTCAGAATTACTTTGAAAGGTTTGGGGACATATAGGGATAATTTGAGCAGCCGAAGAAAAGCCATTAACTTGATTAAAAGGCCTCTAGATACAGTGAGCATATTTCATTGAGGATTTACAACTGTCTTGTCAGAAAATTATTCTGTTAAAGTTTGAATTCAAATAAGAATCTCAGTTCAAGAAGAAATCCAGTCAGTCACACAAGTCTATTATAGTAAGATGCATTGGTAACCCTAGCTTGTGGGTCTACAGTTTATTTTCAACAGCAGTAAAGTGGCCATAAATCTATAGACTGGTTTTGTTCCAATACAGGTACCTTAAATTAGCAGCACATTAAGTTCCTTTTTCTGTGATTTTTTTTTTTCACCTTCTCAAGCAAGCACCTATTCACGTCCCTCACATCATCTGTAAAAAGTAGCTGCTCTGCGTGCATTAAACACCAGCCATCCGGTCCCAGGAGTCATATTGATTTAGCTGTCAGGCTTCTTATTTGGAACAATAATCCAGTTTGGACGCATTTGAACTGAGCAGATTCTTGTCCAGATGAGCCAAATACTGCACAGGCCTTTGGAAATTAGAAGCTGATTTTCTAATTCTGTATATATTAGCTAATTCCATTAACTGCTCACTTTTTATGCTTTTTATGCTTTATCCTGGTTTCAGTCTTCATATTTTTGTCCATGTGGGCACTTACATGATGAGTGTACTTTTACACAGTTATTGTTCAGGCAATTTTCTTTTATCTATACCAGTATGTACAACAGAGTATATGAATTATTTATTATATTATTATTATTTTATTTTATATTTAAATTATTTTATTATTATTATTATATGAATTATTTATTCTCTTCCACTTTGGTACTTGTGGTTGTTTGTACCTGGTACAAAGGAAGCAGTGCTTATGGGGTTTGTGGTGCACCATAGCTGATTTTCCACTGTTTGTCACTAGTGAGACCCCTGCTCCCAACTCTTTTTCCTTCTGTCCACCTTATATGTCTTCAGTGTATCTTGTGGGCTTTAAAAGTGCATTTTCTATGGCACTCACATTGGATAGTCATTCTTGCTGTGTCTTTGCCTGAAGGAAGTCATATTCCTGGAAAGTGTGATATTTGCTGTACTTTAAACCTCATGCCTAACAAGCTTTGGGATTATCTGAAAAAATAAATATTTGCGTTCTCTGAAATTGAGAAGCAGAGAGAGAAAAACCTGATCTATAAAGACAGCTGCAGGGTTGCTCTCTAGTTTTACCTTCTTAGTGAAGAAGAGCAAGAAGTTCAGCTCGTACAAGGACGAAATTCAGATTTGGAGCCAATATCTGATCAAAACCCTGGAGGCCTATATAATATAATATATATAATTGTCCTGATAAGGAATCCCTGTCTCACTGTCTGGTGATGCCCTCGAGTGGCTTGAGAGACCTGACATGGTCTTCTGCAGACCACAACCTGCCCGTCAGCGTGCTGGAGCTTCAAGCAGTCAGAAAACCATGGAAGGCTGTTGCAGCTGAACATGTGGGATCGCTACAGCCCAGCTATGACAGCCAGCCACGATCACCTTATCTAGAGCAACAAAGTGGTGCAAGATCCACCACCAGCTTTGCTGGGTATTGTTTTCCTTTGGACATAATGTACCAGACATATATTTCTGTTAATGAAATAGATCCCTAAATGTATTGGCAAATGGAATTATTTCATGCATACAAACTATGAGTGGAAGATTGAAGATGTTGTTTTACAGATCCTCTTTCAGTGGTGGGTATTTTCTGATTCTGATGTGTGCAGTAGATCCACAGTATAATGCATACATAGATGACACCCCTTGAAGAATGTTTTAGATAATTAATCCTTTTTTTTTTTTTATTATTTTTGATGAATATTTTTGCCCGAGTATTTTCTTAAAATGTCTCAGAAGAAACTATATTCACTACTGCCTCTATCTAGTATACATTTAATTATAAAATGTAGTGTGAATAGTTTGTGTTAGTTGAAATGTGACGGTTTGAATGAATTAATTCCTGGAAAACATCAACACTTAGCTTTCGTAAAATTGTTTTTGAAACCAAAGCATAAATACAGAGAGAATTATTGTTAGCAGATGAAGTGATAAATTGATCTGCATTGACCAGAAAAATGCAATTTGTCATGTCAAGGAGGAATTACTTTCATCTGTAGTGTCCTGTGAGAAAATGAAGAAGTCAGAGATGACTGAAATCTAGGATTAACTGGGCTTGCATGGAAAGGAGTGCTGCTTAAGAAATTCTGACAGCTTTCCTTCTTATATTTGAAATCACCCTATTGTGACACTGTAGAAGTTAATGAGGAAGTTTGCTCTAATAATAGTGGAGCAAGAAACTGGAAATTGAGGCTGGAGCTCTCTAAAATGTTGCAACTAATTGTAAAGCAGACTTCAGTTAAAACAAGGTCGTTATCCACATTGGCCTTGATCTTCTAATCAGATCAGCATACATAGACCTCCTTTTTTTCAAATTAGACTGCAAGATCACTCCTGGATCATTTGGAAACAGTGCAATGTGTGAATCAAAACAATTTACTCCATCAGGTGCTACTTGCAGTAGCAACTGCACTGCAAATTACTGCAAATTAATTGCAATAATATTCAGCTCAGGTAGCCTTCTGTTTACAGTATTAGTGTTTTGGATGTAGCTTTTCAAACTGAGAAGCTCACTGTTAGGAATTCATCTCTAAAGAACAGGCTGCATAGAGTAACTGTAATTTCTGTAACTACTTGTAATGTTGTTGTCTGGCTTATATAAACTGTTTAATGGAAGTGGTCCAGCCATGAGAACAGTGGTATTCAGCGGGTCTGAGATGGTCTGTCTTAGCAGAAGAAATAGTACTTTGTCTTTGGCTACTGAACTGAACTTGAGCTTAGCCATGGACATGAGAAAGCCCTTAGCTACATGCTTCATTGTAAACAGTCCCTTACACTCACCATTAGCTATTTTACTGGATCAGTATCTCATAGGACAGAATGAAATGCCTTTTCTCTGAGACGACTGTGGGATGGTTATCCACAGAGAAATGATTCGGCTGGCAGTTTGGGAGGTAAGCCGTCATTAAGCTGGGGGCTTTTAGAAGACTCCTTGATAACGTTTCTGCAACAACTGCCAGTGCTAATTTTGTAAGTGTGCTCCAGGTCTTTTTAAGATCATCATGCTGGTGCAGCACAGATTAAGTGTACAGCTCCAATGTGTTGTTATGAGATGCCTTTTAAAATTCTATTGACAGCCTCTGGTGTAAAAACTTAACCATCTGCTGCAATCTGAAAGGATAAGAGGGAAAATCTATAACTGGTGTAAACCCAGGCAAATCATGCTGAGGAGGAATTTGTCCCAAAGTTGCTAAGTCACAGACAAAACAAATAATATGACAGTGTTTTAGTAATGGTGTTAGTCTCCAGGGTGTATCATCCCTTTTCAGTCTGGGAAAAGCTTTGGGGTATCATATATAGCTATTGTTTGTACGTGGGTAACAGTATATCAGGTGTTGTCTCTCCATAGGGTATACCTGCATTACAGGTTTGAAACATGAGACTCTGTGAGTAAATCCTGGGGATGGTTTAAAGCCTTGCCAGGCAAACATTTTGGGAGGAAGGGCTGGATAATATTTAAAATCAAAAGATTATTGCTGTAAACAGTAACTTTCTATCACTGCCCTGTGTCTAGCTGTTTTGAGTTTACTACTTTCATATAGTTGCCATAATAGAAACGACTCCTGGAAAGGGGCTTGGAAGCACTCACAGCAGTGGCCTTTGAGGAGGAGTGTTCCTGTTGTCATGGGAAGAGAGAAGCGGGTGGAGGGTGTCAATGGATTAAACCCAAAAGCAGGAGGAGAAGAACAGGAAAAGATGCTACAGTGCTGAAGATTAGGGCAGACGGTTCCTGAGGAAAAGAGGTGAAAAGAAATTCAGTAGACAGAGTGAAATAGCTAAAATGATGAGAAAGAAGAGTGAATTTAAAAACTGCTTTCTTAATTGACTGTATAGGTGTTGACTAGACTGCTGTGTGAAGGATGATGCTGTAACATTGAAGACAGGGCTGATGAGAATGACGGCATTTGGATGTAAGAACTGGGCAGGGAATGATAACACATGCTATCAGTGTTATGCTAGGGGCGATACTAAGCCATTTCCAGTGCAAACTTTTGACTTTCTGGATTTTACACGTATTTTCTCTGTGATTCTAGATTCTGACCTTTTCTGTATTAGGGAAAAATATGAGAAAGTTTGCTGAGGTGTTTGCATCCTGTTGCTTAAGTGAATACCTGCATATTGTTTCCCCTCCGTACTGTGTATCCACATGCATTGTTTTCACCAGGCATGATTCGCTCGTTTTCTATTATGCATTTCGATTGACTTAAACGGAGTTGCACAATCTGAATTGAGGGCACAGACTTGGTTGCTCAGTTCAGAAAATTTCCAGTACTCAACACTTGAGCTAAAAGATCTCTTCTTTAATTAATGCTGTTAGTGGTAAAAGTTCTTTTATTTCCAAAATCAGATCTTTGAAAAAGCACTAAATATCTGTCAAAGACTAGCATCACATGCAGAAGCAGCCACCTTCTGTGGGCTGTGGTCCCCGAGTGTGGCAGTGTGAAGCCAGGTTGTCGATCTCCCCCTAATTTCTGCTTCTCTGTAACGAACTGGTGAAACTGTCAGTCCTGCCTCTTCCTGCTTTCTGTAGGAATAAGAAGCTGCTGTGTCCAACAGCACACAATAAGGGGGTCAGTGGTGCACAGTGTAGCTGGATCTGAGTTATGATTCCTGTTTTATTTCATAACTGCAACATACTTTGCATCCCTACTTCTCTGCTCATCAGCTAAGCTGACAATTTCCGAGCCGTTCCATGAAATCCTTCTTCCTATTTGGTGCTAAGCTTCTGCAAAACAGCCATGTGTTGCTACCTAGCATTAATATGATGCTGTCAAGTGGTGAATGAAGTAAGTAGCTATTTGGCTGTTTCACACTGTCAGACAACAAGGTATCACATCAACAGCTAGCCTTTGCTGGGTGCAGCACTTAGATTGCAGCCATCTCTTGCTTGCAACTAAATATTAATGGTGCAAGAAAGACCTTTATTGGCTACATGATACTTGCCTTAGCACAGTACATGACACTGTCACATTATTTAGCTAATTATATTCCTTGATAACAACTTTGGGTATGTTTTTATCCTGCTGGCTTTTTTCTAGTAGAAAGTTGATGAGAGAGCTATTATTACATTTAAGCTTCAGTAGAGACTTTGGAAGAAATGTGTACCTGAGAAGTATAAATGAAATTCTTAAAGAAACATATATATAACTCTACACCCATAACTATTCTTTGAAGCCCTATTTTAATCTTGAATCAGGATTTTGATTTGCCAGTGAACTTACTGAGCTTTGTTTGTCTGATTGTTTGTTTGATTGTTTGTTTAGTGTACCTCCATCTTGTTGATAGGAACATGTGGGTCTGTCTCTACCTGTGAACCTTAACTCTGTGCTTATGGATTCTCAGATCAAGAACTGTATACCCACTGTAGTATCTAGTCGTTGATTAACATTACCGGAATTCAACAGATTTGTGTCTGAATGTGATCTGGATGAAGCCTAATCTAATAATCCTCTTTGGATATCTGCTGAAGATGAAAGTAGTTTATGGGGTCTATTTATATGTTATAGCTGGCACGGTACATGAGGAAAAGGACTCAAAATGCTTTAGAGTAGTCTCAACTTTCTACTCCATGCTTTTACCTTACTGCCACCTAAAGATAAATATCAGAAAACACATTGTAATTCAGATTAGAGAGGTTTATTCTAATGTGCTAGGAAGTAATTGCAGCCTTGTCAATGTCTGCCTTTTAAGAGGATTTCCTGCGCTTTCAGAAGATTTTCATGAAGATTGTACTTCTTAAAGATAGGAAAAAAATCTTCTAGTTCAGCTAACTGGGCTTATCTCTGGTCCTCTAAGACAAGGCATATTGAGTAGGAGTGCGCCTCAGCTGTGATTCTAGCCAGATGATTAATTTAGATCTGTAGACTCCTCAGTACAGGAGGAACACTGAAACTAAGCATTTCTTACAGTGCGTGGAGTCAAGTCAAAATCCGCCGTTATCTGTGGATGTAAGCTATTTCTGCTACATCTCACCCTTTCAGTTCTGCCTCTCTCAGATGTCAGAATTATTGCCTGCTTAAAAAAGGCAGTCTAAACATTCTTCCTGCTAAGCTCTGTTCTTAATAGCTTCAGTCTTAAATAGCAGCTTTCAGTCTGGAGATCCCTTTTACAGCACGTTAATGTCCTTTGGTCAGGAAGAGAAACTGAAGCACACAATAGAGACGTGATGAGCTTATGATCAGTTAGGCAGCGAGTGGCGGAAATGGTAATTGGTTTTGTATCACACTGTCTCCATAAATACCTGCAGTCAGTCCCCAGTAATCATATCAGAGCAGTCTGGACCTACCCAGGGTCTAACACTCCCATTACGAATGAGAAAGCAGCAATGTCTGGCTTATGATTTATCCCCGAGTCTCAGTCTCTGGCAGCCTGTCATTTGCCTGATGCTGGTGCAGCAGCAGCTAGGACACTGAGGCCTGCCTGAGGCCCTGAGCAAGAAAACCTGAATCTGGTGCTCTTGCAACTGAGCATTTTTACTATACAAGATTTCTCTTTGAAGTGAAGTATCATCTTCTCTGTCATTTAAACTGCAAGAATATTGCACTTACTAATAAATTACTCATATGTACATATTATGAATTTACAGTCTGAACTTATTCTTAATCTCCCATTTCTGCAACAACTGAACTGTTATTTATTTTCTAAGCAACAGGACCTGTGCTCTGTCTGAGGCTGAACCAGTTGGTCACTGCTCTGAGGGCAAATGCCGTGGAGGAGAACAGTACTGCCTCCACTGGGCTGGTGCCTGAGGGCCCAGCTCCACACTCAGTGGGAATACTGCTGAGTAAAGAATGCTGAAGGGCCTTGCTTTGATTTTAAATAGTCTGAGATATTGAAATGATTTGTGTCCATCATTCTCATCATCTGTAATTGCCTCAAACCAATGACGACCCATTTCTTCTAAGTCAGTGTGTGCCTGCTTTCGAATCCTCAGGCAGTGGGGGCAGAGCAGGTGCCACTGTCCATCCTCGTGCACCTAAGATCATTTTGAAGTCTCCAATATTTTTGTTTTAAGGAGAATAATTAACCATGCACATATATAAACAAAAGGCATCTGACAGCTAGCAAGCTAAAAAGAGTGTGAAATTAAATTGAAACTAAAGGCTTCCCCAGACTGTAGCACAACTTGCTCATAGGGTTTATTGGATTTGTCTTGAGCACTGGAATAACTAGGAGTTTGTATAAATAGGGGACTTGTGAGTTTATTTGTGAACATCATGATACATGCCAAGAAATTACATGTTAACTAATCAAGCATTCAACATGAGGAATTAATTTTTGTGTACTTTTTGCAAACAGTGAAGTTAATTTTCCATGTTAAATTATTACATGATTAAAATCATTTGTAATTTAATGTATACTCAGATAAAATGGGTGTCAAGTTCATTCTCATTTGGAAATTAATAGAATAAAATTAGTTACTCTTTTTACTGAAAATCATAGTTTTAAGGGAGTCGAGATGCTGAAACTAGATTAAATCTAGCAACACTGAGCAGTTATGGAAAGATAGAGAGCTTCCAGATAACACACAAACTTTATTTAAAAGTGTCCATTATATTATGTCTGAGAAAGGCAGAACATATTGCCAATCAAATAGATGATCGTTCTGGTTATTCCAGACATAGAGAGCACTGGAAGAGCACTAGGAGAGCACTGAAAGGTACAATACCAATGTATGGTAAATAATTTTTAGTATTCATAGAAGTTTTCTTGATTGCTCCAACTTGAGAATGAGTTAATTTTTCACTTAAAGCAATAATCCTTTTATATATGAAGAACATCAAGATATGCCCACAAAATTAAAAGTGTGAGTGTCTGACTTATGATGTGGGAGAACCACAGCGTTGCCCGGGCCAAGAACTGTACAATGCAAACAGGGGTTGAGTGTGTTGAGCCCTGGCCAACAGGACAGTGCAAACAAGAACTGAGTGTAGAGAGCCTTGATGTGGACCATGGATCAAAGCATATCCATACAAAGAGTTCACATCATTTAAACTCATTCCTTCATGACAATTCCACAACGATCAAAAACTGAGATAATTGTGAGCTACTCAGGCACTGCAGTGAGCTGTATGGGCACCTGGGTGGAAATGTGTTATAATGGTTGGAGATAATCCATCCCTGCCATCCATAATCTCATACTGAAGTCCCACAGAGCTGAAGCTTTGCGCATTCTATTACTCTACTTTTTATACCAGAAATAAACTATTTAATTCAACTAATTAGTTATTCAGTGATTCCAAGATTCTTCCATATAGCACTGAGGAGCTCTTTGGATTTATACCCAAGTGCTTTCTTAAAATATTTCTGATCTCATATTTATTGCAAGATCAGTAAGATAACTATGTAATCAAGCAAGTTATATATAATTTTGGTGTAAGTGTCATACAGTAGCATTTCTTTCTGGAACAATACTTCTGGTTTCTCTCTTACAAGTGGTTTTGGAAGAAGATAAAGTTGTCATGAGCTAGGAAGTTTGGATTCAGAACTTTCTCAAGGTGAAATATGTTCTTTCAGGTTTCTGAGTCAGGCCAGTTATACTCAGATCAGGAAGCGTGCATGCAGATGTGGAGTCTTCTCCAGTGGCGTGGAGGTAGTTGAGTACTGAATAGAAACATTGGTTCCATGCTAATTCCATTTGGAGAAGTTTACCATGTCAGAGACTATTGCTTAGCAGCAGGTTATACCAGTAATGGTTTGTTTATTTTTTGAAGTGTCATGGTTAAAATATCCTGGGGTAATCTTTGGCAGATTGTGGTCTCTCTTCTCTCTCTGTATAGCTCCCGGTGGAGGACAACATAATAACACTTCTGTACCTTACAGATGTGCCATAAGCATTCACTTAAAATGATTAAGTCATTCTTACTGAGCTAAGATACAGTCCAGGTGTTCAGTACTGTCCTAATCTGTGTGATTTTTACAAATCCATTATGCTTAATTTTCCTACTTGCCTCATTTCATTTCCCTCAGCATCACTGTCTACATTCCTCTGCTGCCTTTAACTTTGTGCCTCCAGGATCCCCTCAGAAACCACCTTTTCTGGTGCCTTCAAGGAATGTTATGCAACACTGACAGTATTAAGGTTTTCTTTGGGAATCATCTCTGCTCTGGATTATTCAGAGATGTCTTCATGTATTACTGAGCTTCTCTGGCAGTATCACATACTGAAAATATGGGCAAAGAATTGTATGAAGATTATAATTTTCAAATGTGTAGGAAGTGACAAAATAGGCCAGCTTTTACTGGTGGTTTTAGGCCTATCATGAAAAGTATGTTTCATTTTCATGTGTATAAAAAGCAAGCATTTTCTTTTAGTCTGAATAAGTTTTACGTTTGATTAAAGGAAACAATAAAATAAGAAAGAACCAAATGGAAATTTCCGTGAGACACAGCACAGTGTGACTTGTGTGACCCTCCTGTGTAATGTGCTGCACCAACTCACAAAACGGTCATCTTTGAGATAAAAAAGTTACGACAGTTACATCACTATCTAAACTCTGTGGAGGAGGACTATACCTACATTTTCATTTCAGTGAGGGATTTGAGTCAGCCCAGATCAGAGGGCCAAACGTTTGGCTTTGACTTTTGTGAATACAAGCAAAAATTAGCCATGGAGAAGACGCAATGTTGCCAGGGCCTCTCGATGCCTACCCTTACTACTTCATTTATCCTAATTGTGAGATTTTTCTCTTTCTTTCCAGGTTTAGCAGCTGTGACTCAACAAGTGTCAGCCAGGTTTATTGTGTTCAGATCATACATCCTTTTCCTGGATAACTAGGAAAAAGCAACCGGGGAGAAAAAGGCTTGTCATAGGACTATCAGCAGGGCAACTGCACATTTAATTTTGCCCACAAACCATTACTACTTGGACAAGACAGAGCAGAGAGTCCTGTCCCTTGGAGGGATAAGAGCTATGCAGCACGTAAATGTTACAAACGTTATATCAGACAGCGCAGTTGTCCCTTAGGCTCTGAGCTTGTTTCTCTGAGTTACACTCTACAGAGCCTGCTGGGTTCAGAACTGGCTTAGCAAGTGTAAGTCCAATAGCCAAGATCCTGGTCCAGTACCCCCTGGAATAAAGAGGAATCTTTCCATTTATTTAAGTAACAGATAAATTAGACTGTAAACTATTGATGTGCTTGAGAATCTCCACAATTCCTATCCTAGCATTTCACAGTGTCTAGCAAGAGCCAAATGTGTCTACAGCAGTGCAAAATCTGCTCAAGCTAAATAATTACAAAGATTTTTAAAGGGCACAGCTGCTGATTCTCTTGTCCTTTCCATTAAATTACAGCAGTGTCACACTTTTTATTTCAGTGCTCTCATTCTTCTTGAAAAGAGAATAATCTGTTCTCCCAAATATTGTTTGAATAAATTTGAGGACTTGTTTTTGATGCACATTTAAGTACAAAGAAGCTTAGACATGTACGTAACAAGCTCTGCCTCTCATTTAATTGCTTCTGTGTATCAAACCAGATAAATATTCCTGATCATTTGAAACCAAAATATTTTTTAGATCCTCAAGAAAAGGAAATTCTTTTTATTGCTTTTTTAATGGAAAAATATTCTAGAAGCTCAGTAAAGTGTGCAAAATTTTTCAGACATTGTTAGGAATGAAATTTCTTAGTGAGAACTGAAAAAGGCTCTGCACAAGAACATGCTTTGCAGGTACAGTTCATCAAGAGATACATAGGCAGATGAACATGACAGCCTTGTTTTATATGGAAATATTGTAGTTTCATGGACCTTGGAGATAGTAATCTTAAGTATGTGATTATTTTCTGAGGTATTAATACTATCCTACAAGATGTATTTGTTATCCTGAGCTAATATGTTGATGGTATTAATGAGCTATAGAGCTAACACGGTATAAATAAAATAGTGGTTGGATTTTAGCATCATGGTTTCCATTTAGGCACCTGAATAAAAGTGGGTAGGTTTTCTGAAGAGCTTAAACTGCAGTACCTAGGAAATTTCCTTCTACCCTTACCTGGCATTCTTTATATAAAAACAGATCTAAGGTGCAGGAAACTGTTTGTCTTTCTAATTGTGATGGCAGTGAATAAGCTTACTCTGAAGCTACTTTGATCGTAATCCTCCAGGAAGCTCCATGTAAAGCCTCACCTGCATCTGAATTCTGGTAGTTCTGGTGAACAGGACAAGCATCGAATCCCAAGAGATTGCTGCCATCATGGTCTCACTATGAGTAAGTTACCTTTTTCTTTCATTCAGGTGAAAACCTGGGCCATATTTTTCAGTTTGCAGGTGAGGTTGCATTTTTCTTTTCTTTAGAAACTTTTGGTCAGTTAAGCTATTTGTGATTTATGGAATTAGAACAAATTTATAGTCTGGTTTCAGTCAGTGTTTAGTCAAGTTGTCCAGAAAATAAAGAGCATAGTGTTATGTAAAAGTGAAAGCACACAGGTGATTAGTGCTTGCTGTTGCGGGAGCACTATGTTTTGGTATTTTCAGGATAAACATCCATATTCATGAAAAAGTTCTGAAAATTCACCACTGAACATCACCTCACTGGAAAATACAAATAAAAGACTTTTTAATACTTGCAGCAAAATAATTTTCTCCCATATTGTATTTTAAAAAGCAATGTAAATGCAAACGTGAAGTTTGGGCATTAGATCACAGCAAAAGCCAGAAATGCCAGAATTACCAAATGTTGGTTCATGTTTGGATAGTCCTTAGGAAGAGGTCAGAAGTATACTTTTCATCTACAAAGATAACTGGAAGACAGAAGTATTTGTGCCTTCTCTTACCAAAAAAAAAAAAAAAAAAAGTAAAAATAGAGCATTGTTTTTATATTTGAGTTAATTGTTTTAAAGCAACTTCCAGAATCTTTTCCCATAGTTGCTAAGCCTGCCGCGTTACTGGAAAATAGAAAAAATAGATAAAAAAAGAATGTTAATTCTCATGAACTCTATGAGAAAAAGATGTAAAATTTAGCATCTGAACAATGCAGGCTTGGAGTACATGAATTTGTTATAAAGTGAGCAATGACTGAAGTAAATGCCCATGTGATGTGAATGTGAGCCTACAGGGAAAACATCAGAAGGTGAGAAAAAGGAAAACAATGCCATTGCAACATAAAGGATGGTGTACAGACAAAATGTGTTAGTCTGAATACTAAATGTGTTATGTGAATACTGCACTTGAGCTGATTCCTACACTGCAGAGTGTTATGCTGTCATATGTCATCTGGGCTCCCTTTTCTGCTTATTTTTACCATGCACATTAAATATTCAACTGCTTTTCACTGATGCGTGCAGTAATGCGGGCCTTGTGAGGAGCCTTCTTGTCTTTTCCTGCTAAGACATATTAGATAACCTTTTTGTCTTTGCATCCTAATGTTTTGACACATTAAATATGTTTCTTGCAATATCCATTTAAAATTTTTGGTTAGGTCCTGTGTTTAGAATAGAAGCTAATAGAAAATAGCAAAGGATAAAAAGGGGCTGTTCTGCTTTGAAAAACAACTGTAAAAATGGCATTGTGACATTTCCAATGACTTCCAGAGCAGAACTGCTCATTTTACAAATCTAAAAATGTTTCTTCTTGCTCCGCATTTGACCTGGCACAGGAATAAAGCTGGGTTCTTTCTGGCTCATGCCATCAGCGGTAAAGATTCTGCCATGATGTGTGATCTACAGTTATGTGAATGACATGAAAACAATAAATTCCAGGCTTTCTCCCACTCAGTTGTGCTGACTCTGCTAGGCTAATAAAAATAGGAAAAACTTATTTCACTCAATGAAATAAGATTATTTCAATAAACTATCATTGGACTGTAATAAGTCCATCTATGCTGAATAGTGCTTTTCCCCCCAAAGTTCCATTGACATTGTGAGAGTTTTCTTGTAGGAAGGTACTGCTGAGGATAAAACCAGAAGTATCAGAGAATACCCTTATATGCGGATGAAGCTGCCTGCTTCCTTCCCGCAGCCTCGCCCCTCGCTCAGTCTTTGGAGCATCAGGAAAGCTGATAGGCGAGAGCAGACTTCTGCTCCCTGGCAGCTCTTCTGACCCATGTCCCACACCTCGTTTGGGAGAGAAAAGTGGCAGGAATGCATCGTGGGCTGGAGGCACTATCATGATTGCTGAAGGTTGAGAGTGTCAGTTTTAAACAACAAGGATTCACTCCTCTCTTCTTTGGTCCTAAAGTACCACTGGCTTCAGTATAAGTACATAAACAAGAGTGCTTTTAAACATTTCTGATTCCATGAGGTTGTTCCATGAGGTTGTTATGGAGAGGCAAGAACCTCACTCCCAATGGAGTTAGCTGTGCAAGACAGCAAATTCTAGAATAATAGTTCTAATTCTGAAAATATTTTACAGTTTGTGTTAGTCTTTCTCAACAGGCTGCAGAGCACAGGAGAAGAAAAAAAAGTCATAGTAGATCCAAATGTGCTCATCCCTAAGACATCAACGGGATGCTGGCCGGTGGCTTGACTGCATCTGGCTGTCTGGAATCACAGACTGTTCAGCCACAGCTTTCACTAGGGGAAACTTGGAGCTGAGCTCTGCATGCGGCAAGACTCACTATTCATGCTGCAGACTGTAATAGCTGGGATAAGCTTTTCAGTGACCTGGGGCACCCACAGCTCCTTAGCTGGGGCAAGAAGAGCTGGGACAGTAGGTGAATGGCTGGTCTGAAAATCAGGACTCTAGTGCTTTTCAGCTTCAGTTGTCTTACCCACCTTTACTTCATCATTTTACGACACTCCCTGAGGCTGGCAGCTGAATATTATGGTGTTAAGGGTGTTCCCAACATTAAGCATTCAAACTCAGACTAAGAAGAAAAATCATTACATTGCCTTAAAACAATTATATTTGAATATGAAAAATATATTTTTAAAAATGTATGTTTGTTTTTGGTCTTCTATAGCTTTTTGATTCTTCTTCAAACTAGGGAGGGCACGCAATTTATCCTTTTAAATGATGGCTGAAATTGATGTGGTGGAGGACAAAACCCATCTTGGGCAGAATTGTTTGATCAGATTAAAGGTGTTGACAATATTGCTATCCTAGTTTCACAAATGAACAAACTCTGATAAAGTATTGAAATGCTCTAACCATACACAGCAGGAAAGAGTGTAAAATTCAGGACAGGAACAAATCTACACTGAACAATCACAAAGAGAACAAAGTTCTTTCACCAAATGCTTTCCCTTACAAATGTGTAAATTTCTTTGGGAATTTTTGTTTTTTTGCATTTGAAGAAACAGAACACAAATACTGCTCTTGCATGGCACCTATCAATATTGGAAATGTTTTCTGTTGGAGAGAAAAGGCTGGGCATGTTTTTTTCTTTTCAAAGAATATCCTAAAATTCTGCACAATTGTTTTGTACCCTCAAGACATAAATTCATGTAAGTACTGGTTCAGAACTGGTGCAGTGTGAAAACTAACCAGCTTGACTATATTTATCATTACATTGTTCTATATCTCTTGGAAAAAAAAATAGTTTTCATCTCTGTGTACATTAGCAAAACAGCCATATACAAGAGCAAGACATAAACAGAGATAAAGCCACAGTGAGGCTGGGAAAAAATGATGTAGTTATATAGCTGATGTCCACATCTTTCAGTCAAAATTATAATTATCCATTAATAGCCTCATAAGTATGAATATGTAAATAGTTAGAGAATGCATTATTCATGAGCCACCAGGCATTAATTATTGTAATTAAGTATCATTTGCTACATTCATATTACTAACCCTTGCAGTTAATGAATACATTAGCTAATCACTGTAGAGCAGATTCAATCAAAATTCTAAATGTCTCTGCTATGGAAGCCTGAGAGAGTTTTATTGAATTTAGATTCAATATTGAACATATTTTACATGCTTGTCAGTGTATTTTTAATAACATTAAATGTGAATCGTAACCTCCAGTGCATGATGCTTGTCCATGCACCCAAGAGGATGAAACGGTACCAGCTGGAAGAGGCTATGCAAGCAACATCAGTGCACATCAGAGAGTGTAGCAGCAGCTACCTTAAAGCAGAACTTTAATTCTGGGACATGAAATCTGCCTCCACTTTCAAGTGTCATGTGTATTTGCAGCTACAATAGGGGAGGGTGTGCTTTGTGAGGGAGTGCTGTCCCAAAGGCGCAGTTGAGGATAATGCTCAAGAAACAATTTGAAAGCCCAGCCTGAGCTGTTCGCCAGCCGGTGCGGGGCCTGGCTGCGCCTTTTGCTGTGCGCAGCACTGGCAGAACTGCTCTGAGCTTAATGGGGCCTCGGGGCGCTCTTGAAACACAAAGTAAAATGAACAACCAAACTGCGTTATTTTTGTTCTCTGGAGACCTATTACAGATAATAGTTATCTAAGTACCACAGACAGCAGACTTGCTGGAGATTTGGAGGGAGAGGCCTTTTTTTTTTTTTCTTCTTTTTTAGGCTGTAGTAGTTCATGGTTCTTGAAGTAGAAATTTTGAAGAATTTTTCACTGCAAACAACAAAAGTTTCCTCAGTTTTAGGGAAAAGTCACTAAATCAGAATATAAGAATGTGATTTCAAGTGCTAAAAATTAATACATAAGGTGAAGTGCCTTCTGTATTGAACTTTTGGCTGGCAAGCCAGGAAAAAAATTTACAGCTAAAAAATCTGGTTTCATCATTCTGGATTTGAAGCAGATTTTTTCCTTTTTTTTAGTTTCACCAACATACTGTAGTCACATGCTTTAAGTATATCAAGTATTAGATCTAGTTTCTTAAAAATTAAATGTTCTGGAGGCAAAGGAATGCACATAAGTATATAATATTCAAGATGATTTCAAATTCACGAACATATAAGCTCTTCGTAACTAAAATCATGGTACGATACTGCTGGCAGAGTCTGAGTTGCATTGGAGCTTCAGTAGGGGAGGGTCGCTCAGAACCTGTTTTTCAAGGGTCAGCAGTAGGAGCTGTTGTCAGTAGACCAATCCTGTCTTTTCCATTCTCATGTATAGTTCCTCAGTGAAATACCTATCTTTTCTTTGCCAACTCATTTAAAGAATACCTGTTCATTTTTCCCACAGCTGATGTAAATTCCTTTGCTTTCCCTTGCCGTACCTCCACTGCTGCTCTTTCCCCTCTTTTCAGAAATCTTACTTTTCCCTCAAGCCTTAACGCTGTTCCCTCTCATTACCAGTATTTCTGTGGCAGTTAGTCACTGGCATCTGAAGAACTATTTGAATCTTAAGTTCAAAATATAAAAATGGAGAGATCCATTTCTGATAGTATCAGTATTCAGAATCATAAGCCATACTTCCAAAAATCATGAACTTGCTTGTTTGCTTTCTTTTATTTGTCTGTCTCATATCCTTCTAATTCTGAGCATAGTGAGATCACAGTTTTCTAAGCTGTTCTCAACACCCCAAATCATATGATCCTGGTGTTTTGTTTGTTTTTGGTTTTGTTTTTAATTAATACTGAGGTTCTCACAAAATCATTTGCCTCTGGGAGCTGCTTTTTTAAATAAAAAGCAAATATCAAAAGATTACAATGGAATTACAAAAAGTGGCAACACTGGAGATGTATGGATGTCTTACTGTCGTACCTTTATTTTAAACCTGAATGAAGGCCTTTTGAACCCTTTAAATCCTAAAACAAACAAACAAAAAAACCTTTGAGATCAGATGTATTTGCATTTATTTCCTTCCATAACTGTATACTTTTAAATGACCTGCAACTGCATTTCTTTTGAAAAAATATTTTCAAAAAACTTATTTTGATTAATCTGGCTTCTGTTTCTTTACTTTTTAAATCAGAAACATCGAGTCAATTCTTCACTGGCTTGTTTGAAGACCTGTTCATGGGACAGTTCCAGCCTGTGGGCTGTGATAGCTCAATGGAAACAGATGACCTGTCAAAATGTTAACAGAGACCTCCTAACGCTCACCAACTTTGTAAGCGTTGACAGTAAATAAAGAAGAACAAAGAAATAAGAGTCACTTTAAACCATGTGGCTAAAATCCCTTTCTCTCTGAATTGTTGATTTTGGGACTTGTTTATTTAGTTATGCTGTGTGAGACACCAAGAGCTACCCGGGGGGGGGGGGGGGGGTGGTGGTGGTGGTGGTAATTAACCTTGATAGAGTGACACAGTATTGCAGCTAAAAGGGTTCCAGTGGCTGAACTGCTTCTTTTGGAGCTACATGCCTGGCCCTGCACTGTCAATAGGCCTGTAGAATAAATAAGGATGATGCAGCCTTAGCAGCCTTAATTTTTGTGTGGTGCAATTATAAAGTGCAAGCCTTCAGAAGTCATGGCACGCTTAAAGCAAATGAATATAGTCATTAGCAGAAAATGAGAAGTAGACATAAAGAGACAAAGGCAGAATGTTTATTTTGTGTATAAAGATAGGAAAGTTATGTACACATGCACAATGTAGTTGAGAATACAGATGTACAAAGAGGAAAGGAACAGCATTTCTGGAGTTAGAAGATGTTCATAATGACAAGGCATTAGCGGAAGGAAAGAATTCAGTTCAGTAACAGAGACTATTTTTTGTGGTGTGTATTCTGAAAAAAGAAAGCCTGAACGGCTGCGCTACTATGAATATATTCTAGATGAATAACATATATACCTTCAAATCCCTGTAAAACCTGTTTCATATTGTATGTACATTCTTATATCAAGTTTCTAGTATTGAAGGGAAGGAATTTTGGAAACTCTATACACATATATTCTTTGTTTTTTGTCTTTTCATATAGCTACAGCATGTCAGACACTATTACATGTATTGCTTCCTAGCTTTCTTCAATATTGATATCAGAATGCAATTTTTGTTTATTGCAGTATATCAGTCATAGACCTAATTCTGTTGTCTATCCATATTCTATAAACTACTTAAAATGTTTAATTTATGTAGCTGGGAGTTGAGCTAAAACCAGTAAGAAAAACCTCAAAATTTTATTTGTGAAATTTTGATTTTAAAAAGTCTTGGTTTGAACAGCTTTGGTTAAAAGTATCAGCTTTTGCATTAGAATTTTCAAAATTTGTTATTTCTTTGCTTTTAGTTAGCATTCTGAAATGGTAGATAGTTTTCATTTCAAATTATTCTGATGATGTTTTACTTTTTCATTTCAATAATACTGAACAAGTAACTTTTTAATAAAGAATGAAGTGGAAATTACAGTTTAGAATAAAATTTCCAAAATAATATGTTGTTTATTATTTTTAAATTTCTCTTTTAAATGAAGGCAAAATGACATTTTAACTCCAAACAAGGTGAATATTTTCTTTTAGGTTTGATTTACCTTGGTGTTTTATATCAAAAAACAAACATTTCACGCTAAAATATTGACTTGATTTAAAAAAAAAAAAAAGCTTTCCTCATATGAAATAACAAGTTTTGTCACACTACTTTTTCTAGAAGAAAAAAAAAACATTTTTCAAAAATTGTATTTTCATTGAAAGAAATTTGAAAATGCTGTTTGGTTTAGAGATATTGTGGTCTTGACCTGTGTTATGTTATTCAAATTATTATATGTGATTTCAGGTAAGATAACTAAATGCTACATCTAATAGGATACGCAGTTTTATTTCTGATACTGCTCCATTAATTTCATCCCCAGTAGTGGAACATACATTCCCATGCTGTATTTACTGCTTACTTACAAAGGAGAAAGGAGCTTTCAGCTGGGTAACAATTTTTATAAGAAATCAATAAGAAAATTATCCCAATCACTTCTCTGGTAAGATAAAGATAGCAAAGAAATTATCCTGGTGTAATACACTTATAACAAGTAAATGCGTTGCACTTAGGTTTCCATACCAAGACAGGTGCTTGAAACAGGAATATGTGACATATCACAGGAATGAATAATGGCATTTTCCAAAAATGTACAAAACTGATTTTTTTGTATGCTTTTTAATGATACTGGTGTTGCTGCAGTTATGCTCTGAATGGTTTTCACACAAATAACTGACTTTAGGACATTTCTGAAAGGAGGGAAATAAAAATAGAAGCTTGATTCTCAGGCAGTGACTTCTGCTGTATCCTACTGAGGCAAAATGGGAACCTTAACATGTCCATTATACCCATTTTAAGGTGTCTGAATGCAACTGCAGAAGTAAAGGTGGGATTTGCTCTTTATGAAAACTCAAAGTCCAATCCACAGAAAGTTGAGTAGGACTGAAGAAGCAGGGTCAGGTTTGAGGCAGGGGAATCTGTAACATCAAGGGGCTCAAGAATTTGTGCGAAAGATAAGCTGTTCTCTTGGGAGTCATAAAACCTCAGTGTATAATGTTAGCTTCTCTTTCCTGTAACTCTGCTACATGCCATATCACTTAATAACAACACATTGTCTTACACACGCTTACTCTTTTTTTTTTTTGAATCGCCAATACTTAAATGACTAAAAGGAGTACAGAATCTATACTAATATAATATGATCATGAATGCTGAAAGAAATGGTTGCATAGTTCATGAACGCTTTTTGTGTTAAAGCATTGTTCGGAAAAACAAAAACTCACTTTTTATGGTACTGTTTTGTATTTAACAACGTACTTCAGTTGCGTCTACACTCTCAAAGGCAAATACACATTCAGATATTTTCCTAATTTGAGTCTGGTTTTCCTAATTTTCATGCCCCTAATTTTCATTCTTTAAAGAATCCATGTACAACCAATCAACTGAACTACCTTGATTGCTTCCTGTGAAGAACTGCCCCCTGTGTTTTGTCTGATGGTACTCATATCTATTTATGGATAATGTAGATTTACTTCAAGTTGTAGAAATCTTTTGAGAAACATACAACAAATCTATGATTTTAAAATCTGATGTGCCTACTAGGCCTTTACTGAAAGAGGAATCATGCTGAAAGTGCCCTTGTAAGACAGCTGACTTTTTTTTCAATAAAATATATTGAAGGTGTACAGGCTACTAATGTACTGGTACAGGACTGGTATCAGTGCAGGATTGCCTCTAATTTAGATGAGTGTAAGAGTGCACTCAGTATGTTGCCAATTGTTAGTCCAAGCCATTATCTAATTATCTAGAATTATCATATGTTGTTTCACAAGCACGAGACCAAACTGCCAAAAAATAGTAATGAGTATGGTATGTGATACAAGGATAGTGATATCTGTAACATTTAATGGTAAAATTAGCCTCGCTAAAGCCAATGGATCTTTGCCACTCATTGCTGGGCTTGAATGCCACCATCAGTATATCTTACTGTTCTCTTTAATGTATATTGTGTCTTACCAGTGTGTTCCACTGTTGCATGCTGGCTGCGTTTATGTGGCAAAATGTTCTGGTGGAATGAGATGAAACATTTTTTAAGATCTGCTAGCATTTGTTCCAAAATTAAGGAAAAGAACCAGATCCAAAGTGATAAATGAAATAGGTAAGAACTTGGTCCTGAACATTTGCGTTACAAAGTTTTCACCGTTCACTTTGTTATATTATGTTGAAAGGAACATGCTGTTACCTAAAAGGTTTGCTCCCACATTTAAAGCCAGCGTTGAAGAATGATTATATAAAATTAAGCATTTCACATATGTTCAAAAAAAGTAGAAAATAATTTTTAACTCTGATATTTGTATTGCTCTTCTAAGCTCTTTGGTCAAGGCATCTTCTGTTGTTTCAATGGCTTTAAAATACAACATTTTAAAGACTGCTGCTAATCTTCCTGTTCACCCCATTCGACTGCTGGATCATCATCCATTCGTAGAATAAGATAGGAGAGAAGCTGAAAGAGATTCTGCCACAACAGTAAAGAGACAAAAAAGGAGAGGTCGCTTACATCTATCTCACAGCGGTGTCCAGCATAGTTTACATCACAGAGGCAGTGGAATTTGTTGAGAAGATTTTGGCAGAGGCCCCCATTCAGACATGGGTCGGAGCTGCATTCATCAATGTCCTTCTCACACCTAGAGGAAAGATTCCAAATAGTGAGCATCTGAAATTGCAAATAAAATGTATAAAACAGGCACATTTTAGTGGGGGGAGAATGTTATATTTGAATTCTATAGTATATTTCCACACATGCTTATGATTTTATTAACTACTTATCAGCCACATTTAAATCTTGAACTTCCTGTATTACTTTCGAGCACAGGTACTTAAGTGGGAGTTTCATTTCTGTAAAGCGTTTCATGCTAAATGATGCTTAGCAATGTAAAATGAAAGTCTGTGTATGATTTAGAGCCAGATCCAGTGCAAGTTCTGCTGAAAGCCTGTTTATCCATTTTGATTGTTACTGGGAGCTGAGGACACATTTTCCTTCTCAGTAACTTGGAACTAAGTCAAGCAAATATGTGCTTTCACAGCTGAGTGCCACTGGGAATGCTCACCTTCTTTTTTTCTCAATTAGAAATGCCAAAAGATGACCAGCAGAATCTGCTATCTGGTCTATGTGAGGAGAATTATAAGAATGTCAGGTGCAGAGTAGTAGTATTTTAGAAGCTTAAATAGATATCATTAAATGTTTTTGAATTAATTTTTATGAGAAAGGAAAGTTGAATTTTTGCAATTTCAAGAGAACCAATTTAAGAATGTGTGAAATTGCTTGAAAGCTAGAGTAATGATTTAGTGATTTTCTGTGATAAAGTTTCCCCTTAATTCTTGTCTCTTTTCTTTTTAAGTTATGCTAATGGTTAATCCTAATTTTGCCAAATAATTAGATCTGACTTGCTTTTGAAGAAGAATGTGAAAAAATCCATTAGAATTGTAAAGAATTGCTTTGTTTGAGAGTTTTGTTTTGAATTTTCTTATTAACTGATATATTTGAATTTATTCTAGAAAAAGAAGTCTCGTGTAGGGAGAAACTTTTTCATTTCATTTACTAAGATCTGCAAACACAGAAACACTACTAGTTTACAGTTTGGCAGCCTGGAGGAAAAGAGGATAAATAGTCAATTTTAGACAATAGAGAAGAATGCCTCACTGTGATGGTAAGTTAAAGTGCAATATGCATAAGGCAAAACTGCTTTTTAATATGAGAATCATGGGATCCATAAAATAAAGATTATTGCTGCCAGTGGGATGGATGTAAGGACGGCTCATTCCCAAAGCTGTAGTTAGCAAGTTGCCTGGCAGTGGAAGGAAGAAGGAAAACGTACTTTTCTCCTACCTTGAAGCCCGAAGAAAAATCACACCAAAGAACTGCTTGAGACTATGCTTTTATTTATTTATTTTTTAACCTTTTTTGAATAATGTGAGTTGGTATGAGGACTTTTGGGCTGAGTTAACCAGTACAACCCAGACATTTCTGCCAACTACACTGTGCATTCAGTGGGTGGAAATTTTCATTTCATCTATTACTTGCAGCTTACTGTACTGGTTCCATAAAGTCAGTAGGTTAATAAGTTTTTGAGAGAATGAAAATGTTTGTTGAAAATTGCTTTGTTTTTGCAGTGCCAGCATAGCTTAGTCCTGCTGAACTTTTGCATATTATACTCTTATGCAATGTTAATTTCACTTCGGGCAAAATCATTAGTTTTCTGTTTATGTACTGTATTTCCTTTCTTCTTATCCAGAAAGTTGCCGTACCTATTCAGACTAACCTATTAGGACTGGGACAATGTCTTCCTGTATTCCTGCAGCACCTAACACTGAGGCCATCAAGCCTCCCTACTCAGGAGCTGTTTGTAGAGAACTGATAAATGTTAAGTGTGAACTGTGACAATATACTACAAGATTCAGATTTGTCTGTGAGGAGGGATGATGGACCCTTCTGTTTCAGGCTAAACTATAACATGTAAAAAGTATTGCTCAACTTGTTTTTTAAATACTCATTCCATTTTCATATTTGGGCATTCAGTAAGAAAGTAACAAGCTACAATGCCACTGGGTATTTCATATAATACCATCCCTGTAGGATAATAGATTGTATAGTCACAATGGATTTGAGTTAAAATGAAACAGCTTTGCATATTCATGTATGAAGGTGTTATAACTGACTTATACGTGTGAGTGGAATGTGTATGACTATGTATGGCCATGCATAAAATGATAAATTTCTACCTTGCCATATATAAAAATAGTATGGAATCCATAAAATAGGCATGTATGCTGTCTAAGAAAAAATATCTTGCACTGGAGTTAGAGGTTTTATATTGGAATGAATTTTTCTGCATTAATTAGTGATTTTTGTCCAAGTAAAACACTATACTTTCAGACCCTCAAAGTCACTTAAGCAAGGAACTGCTGAACTTAAAAACTGCTTTGTCTCTGTTACTGTAGGAGGTGATACCCCTGTAGATGTTACGCTCTAGACCATTCTGGAACTGCTTTTCCAGGAAGACATTGCAGTATTGCACTACAAAGATCTGCTGGGCAAAGCATCTCACCGTTCTCCAGTAAATCCTGGCAGGCACACGCATCTCAACTCTCCGCTGAGATCGGTACAGTTGCCATAATTGTAACATGTAAGATTTCTCTCTTCATTCCCACAAATTGTATATGGTAATCTTCTGTATCTAGATAAACAGTAAGGCAATGGCAGTGGTTAATAACACTTTCCTTGTTCATTTCTGAAAGTCTCATACTCTCTCAGCTTTTTGTTTAACACTGGTCTGTTATTTTAGTGGCAAATATTTAGCCTTTCTATCTTGTAAATATTGTTTGAATAAGGGCAGAATCTAGACTGGGAATACAGTGAGCAGTGTTCCTGCTGCCAAACGCTATTCCATACAAGCAGGAAGAGCATCACGTCTTGCCTGTAAATGAACACACAGTTTCAGCAGCTGCGCGGGGATGCAGCACATACTTAGTGCCTCTCCTTGGTTCCCCCTCCGGGAGGAAAGCCGTGCACCACTGTGCCTTTACACACCAGGGCCTGGAATATGTGGGCAGTTCGCTGCTGCCTGCTTAATTAAGGAAAGGCAGCAACTGAACAGAGGGAGCACTGGAGGCACTCACTGGTGTATTGCCCAAAGGAAAGAAAGCAGGAGCTGAAGTTTAAGACCCACAGACAGCAGCAAACCTGAAGGATATGTTTTGTTTAATTTATTTGTTGAATTTGGTTTTGCTTTTCCAAGCATTTACTGGCAATTTAATGATTCATTTCTGAGCAAAACCCAAAAGGGACAACCCTGAGGCTAGGTTAGTGATCCTAGATCTATATGATACCTGGACAGCTTAGTAAAAGAGCTCAAAAGAGAGAATTAGAGCACAAGCTAGACCATGTTGGTCTTGTCATATAAGGTATCTTCAAACCACAGGACATTCCGACTACTCTCAGAACACTCAACAAAAATCAACAAATGACAACTGATAAATTTCAACACTAAAAGCCCATATGTCCTCCCACAGCCCCTTTGAGCAGCTCTGTGCCTGGTTTTGCAGTTCCCCACATTGCCCCTCTTCCTACTCCACGTGCTGCTCTCTAGTCCTCTTCCTTCAGGGTGAGACTGTTTTACCAGCAGGAAAGGCAGTGTCAGTACACTCAGGTCCATTACCAGCCCTGAGATCACAGCAGCTTGAGCCCTATCACAGTGCATGACTGGAGAGAGTATAGTCTAAAGATATTAAAAAAGGATTTTTTTTATAACCTACTTTCTATAAGAAAAATAAAAGTCTTTATAATCAGACTAGCATGATTGTGCAGTGAAAACAACCCTCTCTTGGTAATGGATCAAACTTCATTGTTTTTAAGGGCTTTTGTTTAAAAATGAAATTAGGGGACAGATTCTTAGCTGCAGAGAAGTCAGTGGAATTTAACTCCTTGTGGCCTATTCTGAATATCAATTTCAAGAGGAAATCTGAGCCAAACTGAGGCCTTCCAAGTATCTCAATTTTTGCAATTATCAGAGCATTTAGGAGATGATTAGTATGCGGTATATTTCTTTTTGGTGTAGGCAATACTCCTACTGAAGTCAACATTTGCTATGTAACAGAGCCATTTATGGGGCTGGAATAAAGTCAAAATCTAGTTTCCCTGTAGTTTTTAGTTCTGGATCATGACAATTCAAGAGAAAAACCTCTCTGAAATTATTTTAGCCCCATTGATCATTTGCCAGGAAACTAAAAACCTGTGTAAAACATCACTGATATATTTTCCCAAACCATCCAAGTGATTCAGGTATTCGACAATGTTAATTTTCAGTGTGACGTGGGTTCCTAACATTGTAGACAAACATTCAGTTCTAGTCAGAGCAGTTTAAATTGTTACTGCCTCTACAGCTGTTCATATTGTCCGCAGCACTCCCATGGTGGAAGGTTTGAGGGTTCGCTCTCCAATCCACATCATGCAAAAATCAGCCAGAGAGTTCAACTTACAAATTGAAATTGCATAAACTAAACCAACTGATTTTAACAGAGTTGATTTGGGGTCTGTGAGAGACAGGCCCTATTTTTTCTGTTCACAAAGAATTTGAGTTATTGCTCTATAAAATTGTAGCCTACGCAGCAGAGACAAGATTTTCTGTTTGCACCCTGCAGGGTGCAGCAGGCTGGGTTGGTTGGAGTCCTCTGGAGAAAGGGGTAGGATTTTGCTTTCTCTGAGAGCAACAGGGCATGTTCAGAAGGGAGAAGTTTATGGAGTGCAGAGAAGGGCAGGTAATGGACAGAGAAACAGGGAAAGAGCCTGCAGCCTTAGTAGATGAGTGCCCGAGAAGAATAGGAAGCAGGCATATAAGGATGTCTCAGAGTTGATAGAAAGAATGGACTGTGTGGTGTCTGCAACCACTAAGAATTGCTGAGTTGGGAGAGCAAGCCTGAAGGAAGAGACTCACCTAGGAAGGATGCTGTGGGTAGGGGAAAAACTTCTTTACAATCTCTTTTATTGTTATTTTATCTTATCCACCACATCTGAATTTCTCTACTTATAAAGTTTGCTCTTCTAGAGTATGTTCTAACAAAATATAGCTTTAGAGATTCAAAACCCTTATAAAGATGCAGCAGGTCTACCTCAAGGCTTTGGCTGACTTGTAGTCCTGTCACCAGAGAGCTTGTATGAACCAGGCTGGCAGAAGAGTTTGTGTGTCCCCTGTCTCCTTCTTGCACTGACTCATTGGTCTCTGTCTGGACTAGTGTCTCTTTCTGCTGTCTCTGTCCACATCTAATTGGTCTGTACAACTTTTTGTACTGCAAACTCTTTATAAGTTAATTCTGCAGCCATAATTAATGTATAAATAGATGCATACTTTTAATTTGGGGGCAAAAGAAACAACAAAACAATAAACAGCTGAGGTAGTGGGGTGAAAGGTTTCATCATAAATTTCCACAGCTGTTTAGAAAATGAATTTAAAGTGTGTTTGGCAATGTGTTGTTTGTTCTTACTGGAATCATCACTGTCTACAACTATTCCCGTTTCAAGAGAATCTAAATACAGGTCTGTAATGTCCAGTTAAATTGGAGGTATCAATGGTGTAATAATCTCTCAGAAGCAACCTGACAGAAACATAAGCACCTGCCTTGTTTTTAGTACCTGCAAAGTTTTCCAGTGAAGTTACCAGCACACAGGCAAGAATATCCATTAATCCCATCTATGCAAGTGGCTCCATTTGCACACTGGTGGCCACGGCAGCTGTCTATGTCTTCTTCGCAGTTTACCCCTGTGTAACCAGGTTCACAGCTGCACTCGTAGGAGGTGATCCTGTCAGTGCAGTTTCCATGAACACAGGGGTTTGAAAAGCATTCATCAATGTTGGTTTCACAGTGCTTGCCAGTCCATCCTTTGGGACATATGCAACGGTAGGAAGTATAGAAGTCTTCACATATCCCATCATGCATACAGGGAACTGAGCTGCAGGCATCCAACTGCAAACAGCCAGTAACAGCAGGGTTTGCAGATATTTTGAGAAATTGTTCATCTTGAGGCTTTTTAGTATGGACATCAGCATTTTCAAAGTATGAAAGATAAATGCCACCAATTTCTATGGTGCTCATACATCCTCGCAGGCCGTCCAGATTGTCAAAAGCCTTGTCAGCCACATAAATGTCTATCTCTTCTCTTAAAAAGTTGAGGCTTCCTGTGGCAGTTGTGCTAGTTGCAGTGTCTCTCTTATTGTCTATATCAATGTGCCACCTAGAGGCCTGGGACTGGGGTTCTATCATAGAGATTGTCACTTGATGCCACCTCCCGTCACTCACAGGTCGTGAACTAGCAAGGGTCAACTTATAAAAGCTGTTGCCACTTTGCAATTGAAAAAGTAATTTGGAGTTCTGAATACTAATGGTGACAAACTCGGGCTCCTTCTCCGCATACAGCAGTATAACATCAGTATCTGTAGTTCGAAAGCCAAATACGATATTTGTGAGATCTCTGCTGATTTTTCCGTTGCTTCTGTAAAATATCGCACTGCTTCGGCCACTAAAGGCTGCGTTAGCAAGACCTGTGCAAAGATAATAATTGAGAAACTAGGCCAACTTTAAACCAATACACGTAGAGCAATATTTCTTCAGTGCCCCATGCTCCCTGTCATTTAAGTCCTTTTGTTTCTGCTGGAAAACATTCAAATTCTAACCCTGTTCCAGTTAGCCTTGCCTGCTCTTTATGGCTATAAAAATTATAGGCCAGGACCAGTACCAAATTCACTGAAGCCAACAGAGCTGTGCTGATTCGCATCATCTGAAGTTATAACTCTAAAACTTCTGGTATGTTCCTTTCTAAGTTGGGAAGGGGGACAGTGACCTAGAGTATGGTCTTATTTACAGTTATGCAAATCAGAAGTATCTCTACTGAAGTCAATGAATTAATATAAGTATGTAATTGTAGTGAAGACCTGAGCCTCACTTCTCTTCATGATGAGAGCCCATCATGAACACTTAACAAAGAAATAATAGTAAAAGACCAGGTCTACCAAAGTCAGTGGGGCTGTACTGATTTATCTGAATTGCTGATGGGGCTTGATAGCTTTCTAAAGATTTCCTGCTATAGCCTAATCTGACTGATGAAACTGTACAGACAAATGTTATTTTAAATGGTACTTTGGCAAGAGGTTAAATGAATATATTAGTTAAAACAGTATATTATATTAAGAACCACAAAGACTTTTTAACTATTAGTTATTTCTTCTCATTGTTCACTCTTTTCAGTGGTGCCGAGCGACAGGACGCGAGGCAACGGGCACAAACTGAAACACAGACACTTCCATCTTAACATGAGGAAAAACTTTTTCACTGTGAGGGTGACAGAGCACTGGAACAGGTTGCCCCGAGAGGTGGTGGAGTCTCCTTCTCTGGAGATATTCAAAACGTGCCTGGATGCAATCCTGTGCAATGTGCTCTAGGTGACCCTGCTTGAGCAGGGGGGTTGGACTAGATGATCTCCAGAGGTCCCTTCCAACCTCAGCGATTCTGTGATTCTGTGATTGTAGTACTTACCTACAATATCATCTTCTGTATGCAAGTTACTAAACCAGGAAAAAATAGGTATGATTTGCCTGCCCTTCTCTGCTTCATTAGTGTTACCTCTTTTTCTTCTTTAGCCAAAGGGAAGAGGGGGACCATGATTGCAGGTAACTCTCAAACCTGAGGTTGAGAGGGTATTTCAAGGAAGATGTATTTGTCCTTTTTCTTATGTTCTTTGCCTAAGTACCAGCAACTGGTTATTCTCAGTGACGGAATCTAGACTAGGCAAACCTTTGTTCTCATTTCTTCTTTTCTTAGATAAAGCACTAGAGAGGTTTTTGAATGTATATGATTGATCCCAATTTACTCTCACTGATGGAAAAAGGACTAATTCCATTGAAGTCAGTTGACAAAAAGCCACTGCAAAATCAATGTAAGAAGAATCATCCCTGTCATGTTTAAAGCCATCTTCTCCTTCTGTGTACATACTGCCATAGTCCTACTGACTTCACTGAGACTCTGCTGGTGGAACTCAGAGGGTAGTAGAGTATTTGATTTATACTGTTGAGAGTGAAAATTGATGGGCAACATTATGGCAGTTTTATGGCCATCTTCACAACCATATTTGACGTCTTTCATTAGGATGGTTTCTACTAAAATGTACTAACTCACTGGACTGTAAATTTGCACATTCCAAGATTTATGAGGATTATAGATTGGGAGGAGAGACAGGAAGGAATGTCTTCTGTTTGTACTTCAGACAAATTTGGTTTGCAATATCCTAGCATTAAGATAAAGTGGGTTTCTGAACTATCTCTGGGCTCAGTAAATCTTGGTAAAAAGAGCCATCCTTGGGAGTTCCAGCAAGAGATTATTACTGGGGAGCAGCAGAAGAGAATGTGCCTTTCACTGTGACGTAAATACTAAGAAATCAATTTACTTGAAACCCTCTGAGGATGCAGACATAGACAGTAAGCATCATGAATTATTATATTGCCCAGTGACTTTATACCCTGACACTAAGTCGGTAGATGTATACCTACATTGCTTGGCACACCAAATGTGGTGCCTCTCTAATAGAAAATATGTCCCCAGAGGAAATGAGAGTAAAAAGGAACTCAGAGCTTTTCAAAATTATTTCTGAGTTTTTAAAAATTCCACAAAGTTTATTTTAAACTCAAAAGCTAAAAAACTCCTGCAGGAAAAAGTCCTGACAACAGCAGGGCATCTGGATGTGATTTTACCCTCAGTTGTGATTCTGATCATAAGGTTTCACCTTTACCTGATGCTCCCTGCATGAACTTTCTGTATCTGCTTTTTGTCTTTTTTTGCATAGTTGGAGCTCATGTTTTCCTAAAAGGGTTGCTAATTGTGACCATGTAGGTAGAACTATACCCACAGCTCCTAGAAAACAGCACTTTTTCTGGCTTAGCTTAAACCAGTTTCCAGAACATAAGACACCAAGTTGGCAAAGAGCTTACTGGCCAGTATAACTCCTTTTCTCTGACCATGCTCTATTGGACATATGTTGTCATCATCGTTCCCCCACACCCCTGCTCTGCCCACACATACTGCTCAATATGTTGGCAAAACTTACAAATATAGACCTGGAATTAGACTTTTATGATCCTCAAGGTGGGCTCTTACATTTCATTTTATGTGGTGCGCAGAGCCTAACACCTGGAGCTCAGCTGAAGTTGCTGCCCAGTACAAATGGTACAGTTACTGCTAAAAGTAATCTGGTTTAGCCCAAAAGGCCAGGGGCTAGGGGAATCAGTGGGAAGTTTATCTACAGAGAAGTCTATGTTTTGGCTCTGAAAAAACTAGTTAAAAATTCAGCTTTGTAGTGCAGGAATTTTTGAATACCCATTAGGGAAACCCCCTACCATTGCCACACAAAACAGCACTGAAATCTAAAGGCTGCTAACAGTTTAAATGGTCTTGATTTTAGTAAAAGGAAACAGTTCAATTACTTTCCTCTTCTCTGTATGATAGTTTATATTCTTTACTATAAAATAGTAAAGTTTACAGGAGAATATATTTTGATGTTATCATTAAAGACATGCCTATTAGAGAAGGTACAAATATTTTAATTTCAGTTATAAATTTTAAGAAGTGCTGCAGTACTCATTCTAGCAATCTCAACAAAGAAAGCATCATATAGGTCTGCCTGCAAATTGTCTATGCTAGAAATCTTTTGTTGACCAACTTTCTCATTCCTAAGGGTCAGCTATTCTAACAGCTTCCATCAGACTTTGTGTGAATTAACCCTCCTTCACAGCATCATTAGGGCTTTCTTTGATAGCAACAAGAAAAAAATGTAGCTTTAAAATCCTTGCTTGCTTTTTAAATTCCACTTCAGTTCGGGGAGGAAAAAGGAAGAAGGAAAGAGAATGAAAGAGATATGCAGGGTGGCTATTCTTAAGATATTTTTAAGATAGCTAATGGCCATCAATTTTCAAACTAATACTGCTTGCCATGCAGGTGCTTCTTATGAAGATACCAGTTTAATAACTGTACTGCTGGTATTAAGATGCCTAAGACTTTCTTCAAATATATTTAACATTTAAGAAAGTGGAATGATGCAATGTAGCTTGCCTTTTCAGAAGGAGAGAGAACACATCAAGGTTAATCCAAGACTGGATTTCCTTATCTCTTTGCAGTGGAAATATGTGGGATACAGTGGCACTCTAGCAAGGTAGTGATCTACTGCACAACCTTGACAACTTGTGCTGAATAAGTCAAGGGTAAGGGTCCTGTAAACATCAGTGACTGAGTCAGGGCATCTGGCTGAAAATTTCTTTTCTGTTTTTCATAGGGTACGCTATTTTCATTAATATTATTTACAGTACTAATGATATCATTATTATAATATAGAAATAGGATCTGATAGAACTTTAAAGGAGAGAATATTGGGTTTTAAGGATATGTTGATGAAAGTTTCTATTGCACAAAGGTGATAGGAATAACTGAAATATACCTACATTCAAATCCTTGGTGCACCAGCTGGCATTGTGCTTCATGAGGACAGGGCCCAAGTTCACACCACTTAACTTCCTCGCATGCTTTCCCTGCTGTGTTAGGGGGACATGTGCAAGTGAAGTCATCCCAGATTGAATAGCATACGCCACCATTGTGGCAAGGGTTAGACTATAAGGAAAGAGAAGACAACCTAAGTATGAATAAATGTTGGTGGAATCCCCCCTGTAATGATGTGGGACTGCTTGGCAAAAATGATAAAGCTTTAAAGTGCCAGCACCAAGACTGCATAACATGTTTAGTTACTGCTGAGCATCAGTATTTCACCCTTAAAATATTTTCATTTTCCCCTACGCCAGTATATTTTGCTATGCTCATCGTTTGTAGCACAATTTAACAAAATCTCCTCTTTCTAGCATTTTTGTATATTGTCTTAAGATGTCATTATCATCATATTGTATGGAAACATAAGAAAAAAACTTTAAAAGTCCCCATTATAAGTATGTCAAAATGCTCTGGAAATTGCGTTCTTACCTTGCAGAGGTTATCACCAGCGCAGCCTTTGGTGACATTGATGAGGGTTCTGTTGATATGAGAATTCAGTGGACTGGCGATAGGGAAGAATTCCAGAGGTTGGTTATTCAGTCTTACATCTTGGATACAGCCTTTGAAATTTATATCAGTTTCTCCATTATCTGGTAGGCCTCCAATGTAAAGAATATCCTTACTTTGGATAGTTAGTACCGGAGTAGAAATAAAGCCTAGGTATTGGAAGGACTGGAATAATTCCATCTTATTTGGTTCTATTTTTAATGATATTAAGTAAAAGTTTCCATCATTCATAGTGTATTTCCCTAATAACTTCATGGCATTTGGAGCTAACACCGTGAGTTTCCCATCTTCCAGGTAGACTCTTATGTATAGACAGGTACTGTTTCTCAAAGCCAGTAACAAGCCAGAAGATTTGCGTGTTCGGACAAACATTGATATATTCATATTTTCATTCTGAGTGGCATCAACAGAAAATGCAGCATACCCTGAGGAGTCTTCATATCCAAACCGGCCTGGAATATACTCTTGGGGTTAGCAATAGGGAAAAAAGGGGGGAAAAAAAAGAAAAGGGGAAAATAAAATGGTTAGGGCTAAATGACAAGGGAGGCAATGGAGTGATCAAATAGCTACTTCTGGTAATAAATATTTATTTCTGATAGTAAGATGTGCTGGTATTTATGGATGAATAAAGATTTGATTCAGCTGCAAATAGCTTCAATTTCAGAATTCCTGTTAGCTTCCATGGCTGTAGCATTAGGCCCATTACAGTACCAGATGTTATATTATTGGACATATTTTTCCCCTTTATCATTCTCTGTGTGATGCTGGGTTTTCAAATGGTTAAGCAAGCACAGATTTATACAGTTTCCTGGACTGGTCATGAGAAAGATCATTTTGAAAAGATCCTAGCTGCTATGATCCTCTGATGATCATGGAAGTTAATATAATTCTAGTATTTCATCTTTTTTTTTTGGCGTTGATTTCAATCATACAAATAGCCTAAAAAATGCTCAGTAAAACCCTCTTGTGTAAAACCTTCAAGCAGTGCACCCATTTTATACTGCATAGGCACTACATTTCTTCAACAGATTTTCTGTTTCTGGGACTTAATATGTGCTAATATATGTCAACTTTTATCCAGTTATGAATCCTGCTCATTCCTGTGTGTGCCCATAATGCTATCGCATCATGGGGGGGGGGGGGGGGGGAATGATCCAAGATCCAGTAAGCCTTTTTGTTTTTATCAATTAAAACGATTAAACCAAAAACATCTGTTTCTCTCCCTTGCTCTTTATTTTCAGTAATGATTTTCAGACTTGTAAGGATACAAAATATGTAGTCCAAACCATATTTTATTCTGATGAATCATCTCATTAAAGCACAACAAAGTGTTTCTGTTTTTGCATTTTAAGTTTCGTGATCTTGTCCTCAATAGTATAGACTTACTGCCTAAACACTGTCAAGGGCTATTTTTTCATATATCAAATTCATAGAAAGAATAAACCACGTTTAAAAAAAAGAAATGCACCCATAGCTAAACAGTTGGAGTTTCCTTTAGTGCAGTAAAACTCCTGGAGTGGGACCTCATGGTCAAGTTTCTACCTGCAGCACTACTTTTTTCTTTTTTTTTAAGACTACGTTATCAACACAATGAAAATAGGGGACTGATTATGAAGTGCCTAACAGACCCCTAACAACCGTATGTGTTACTAAGTGGCACAGTAATATTACTTAGTAACAGGAATAAATCCCTTAGTTGCTCCTAAATGGACAATTTCATAAATAAAGTTTGAAATACTTTAATTCTATAAATAAGATTACCTATATTACTTTCTTGATGTGCCTGTAAAAAATCTAGTATGTAGAAATAAATATTTGCTGAAATTAGTGTTTTTAGACATGAAACCTCTTTATGTTACACCTTCTCTGTAAGATGCTACTTGAGACTGAAGCATTTTTCATATGGTTAAAAAGAATGTTTCTTCTTGGATTAGGATTATACTTTTGCATTTCTAGAAGGAAGCATTACTCTTCAAAAAAAAAGATATTTCACATTTACAATTCCTTTGTTTTATTTCTTTGTATATATTTTTATATATATTATATACATACATATATATATATAAATATATAAATCATCAATCTGGCCTTCTGTTTGATGAGATGGCTAGCATCACCTTGGTCAATATTAACCTCTTGGGTCACAACATCTGGATGTTGATCAAAATGAGTCAACATCTGTTTGTTATTTTGTGTATGTAGAGAAAATATTGCCTCGTTGTCAATTAAATACTTGGCAGCAACTTTTCTTTAAAAAGACACTAGTATTTCTTATGTTATCCTTTACCACAAGTCTCCCCCACTCTGCCTTTTAAGAAACCTGCCACAGTCTTTTAAATATGGCATATATCTAGAACCTATGTATCAAAATGGCATGGTGCCATGATTTGCAGGGAATATTGTGGTCAGCAGAAAAAAAAAATGCATGCTTTCTAATCATTCTCAACAGTTCTAATGCCAGTATATGCCTCTCCTGGCCCTGACTGGTTTTAATTTCACATCATATAAGCAGGCAAACATATTTACCAGATGTTGTCCTATACTCCAAAGTTGCTTTCCAAACCTTTGGATAAATTACAGCTGAACTTCAAAGAAGTCTGTTACAATTACCTCTCAGACTTTGTCATTTTGCAATAAAAAAAAAAGGTATGTATTTGTCACCGATCATATTGATAACTCTTAAGTATAGCATACAAAATGAAATTGTATTTAAACATTTTGAAAGGTACTTCAAGCTACAGCTTTCTGCAGCCATACATCCAATAAGCCCCTGGGGCCAGTCATTCAGTCGATGTAAATCAATGTAGCTGCACTGGCTTCAATGCACCCATGTCAATTTACACCAGTTTAGAATCTGTCCATTCTAATTTGACCATGGTACTGCTGTTGCACTTCATTTTTTCCAATCCACTTGGCAAATATATATATATATATATATATATATATATATATATATATATATATATGTTTCTTCCTCCTTAAATGTTCCTCCTTAAAATGATTGAACATGTGTGGATGGTTAGTAACTGGGGCAGGGAGGGAAGCAGAGGAGAGGGCACTGAATGGAAGACTCAGGCAAAACTGCCTGTTTGAAATCCCTAAGGCTTTTGCTGAGGAAGGACTACAGAACTGCTCCACCCCAAAATGCTCCTGAAAGGTGCTGTATTTACAGCTCCACAGGTAAAACACTGTTATTCACACACCAGATGTAGTATACAGGGAGCAGTGCAGGGACCTCATGTTGTCTTTCCACTTTGCCTCAGCCTGCACTTGGAAAGATCATTTGTAGCAGGGAAAGTGCTACAGGCATCTTCAGCTTTTGAATTCCTGGTCATTGCTGCCAGTGAGGCTGTTTTCTGAGATGTGCTCTTGTGCTCACCAAGAAATGGACACATTCCACTCTGGCTGCCGAACCGCTGTCTGCTGATAGCAGCCTTTGTTATTGTCCAGAGCTGCTCTTGAATCAGCTGTAGGGTGACTCCTACATGAATGGGCCCTATTTCCAGTCTCTGAGACCCTGCCTTCTCCCTAGGCTAATCAGATTAAGTTAATAGTATAGGCTAGTTCGTTTTTAAAAATTGGAATCTGCTTTTTTTAACTTGTGGTACTTTTGTTTGCCCTTCATTGCCTTAAATGAGTTTCTTTATAAAAGCCTGGAGAGCTTTGAGGATAAAATTTTCAAAGAATGCTTTGAAAATAAGATTTAAACTTGATTGCTTTCTAAATTTTTACTCTGAGTGCATAACCTCCAATGAACTAAGTTTTCCAGAGTTTATGGAGTGTTAATGCTAAGAAGTTTTAAAAACTGAATGAGCAGAATCCATCAGTTTAGCCTGACTTTTCTGTCTGGCTGAAAAGTAGGCTTCCTAGAAAAGTAACTAGAAAATAATGAACACATGCTACTACTAACCTCTTGTGTTTTCTCACCAGTTGACAATAAGTTTCAGAGATCTTAAGAGCCATGTTGTTTCATCACAGAGGTAAACAGGTTTGTTTATGATTATACTTTCAGCAACCACTTAATATACTAATGCCAACAGCATTAGCTTACCTGTTGAGCAACTTGGCCCTGTGTATGGCCGGTAGCAATCACAATGATAATTCAGCCACAAGTTGATACAGCGTCCCCTATTCTGACAAGGGTGGTTTTCACACCAGTCCTTTTTAGTACATCCTGTCTTGACATTTAAAGATGATTCAGGTGATACATTCTGTGGAGTAATAATATTCAAGTCTATTTCAATGTCCTGAAGACAGCCTACAAATGAAGGTGCAGAATGCATATTATAGATGTTAAGTAGAGAGTTGCTGCTAATGTTTCCCACAGGTAAGCTGCCCAAAAATGTGCTCTGAAATGCAAGCATCACGTGATCATTATCTATCACAGCAGAAGTTTTATTGACACATGATTCTACACAAGAACTGTCATGTAAATTTAGAGTAACAGCTCTTGCCAAGGTTACCTCCACTGAGTGCCATTCTCCATCACTGACATTATGAGAAATACACAAAAGAGCCTGTGGCTGGTTATTGACTTGAATGGATAAGTGTAAGTAGCCATTCCATAACTCCAACTTCACAAATGTATCTTTCTCCCCTCGGTAAAATAAAAAGGCTGTAGATTGCACAGTCTGAAAACTCAGGTTTATATTGTAGAAAGATTCCTTTTTAGGGGGTGTGGGATTCTTCAACCAAAGGAAACTGTTTCCATCAAAAGAAAATGTGGTTATGGTTTCACAGTGTATGCCGGTATATCCAGGTGAGCATATGCAGCTGAATCCATGTTGGCCATTTTTTAAATGTGGGATACATATTCCATTGTTTTGGCATTTTTGATCAGTACAGCCATGGAGAACTTCTGTACAGTTCCAGCCACCATAATAAATCCCTTCTTTGTCTGCAGATGGGCAATGACAAGTATAACTCCCAGGAAAATTTTCACAGATTCCACCATTTTGGCAAGGGTTCATGTAACATTCATTGATGTCTTCATCGCAGTGAATACCTGAAGAATAAATAAAGAATTAGACATTCTGGATTGGACAAGTGGAGCTTAGAATAGCATGTGCTTTTATTAAATGATCTTTAATTAGAGGGGAACATCCTGGTAAAGAGGTGACTGATCCACAAGACTAAAATATGTTAAATATGTGATACATTTTAAGAATACCATTCACAGGCCATGGTTTTCTTGTACCAAGTATCACACAAACACTTCAGTGGTAATCACATTTTGGAGGAAAGAACAAACCAAACAACGGACAGTTTAGAGATGGATAATGGTGCAATGAAATTGAGATCAACATCATCATCCAAAGATGTGATCAAGTAATTGATTTCTACCACAAAATAGGTGGGAAACTGGTATGCTTTGAGAAGAATTATTTATCACATATAAAAAGCCAAGAATTGTTGTTTAATTTGTATTCATACTACAGTATATTGATAAGCTAGAGTATAGACTGCCGGTCTTTCCTTCTCTTTCTCTTTCATCATCATCATTCAATAGGATAAGAAATTGCACAGTAGAGATTCCTGGTTCTGCATGAAACATTTCTGAGCAACAATCTTCAAGTGAGAGCCACAGGGCTACAGGTATTATATCTATATCCTTATCTATAGCTGTATTATAGATCTAGTGGGACAATCTGACAAGCATGTGACCATCCCTGCAAAATTTATGTTGGGGAGCTAGTTATATGAAGAATGAAATTCACAGAATGGGCAGGGAGCAGCACGATATAACGATAAGAAATCCAAAGGAGAAGAGCTTATCTTGTTGAAGATTTGGGATAAAGTGAGATGCAGTATGTCCACAATGAATGTATAGTTGCCACCTTTCAAGGTTAGGTGCGTACTCTGTTTCTTCACAAATGAAGAACAGATCTCAGTTCTTCCAAAAATAAGGCAGCAGCGATTTTTGTTCTATAAGCCATAATCTCATATAGCTAGGAGCAATCACTTTGAAAGTGGGGAAATATATGTTTAAGCCAACATTCTGTAAATGCAAGCAGGGCCTAAACATTGGGTTTGGGGGCCTGCTTCCTCTTGTAAAAATAATCTGTTTATCCCTCTGCGCTATTGTTCATCTATAAAACAATGATTATAGTAACTTTTCCCTTGAGCACTCAAGTAACCAATATACATGAAATGGATCAGGGAAAATCAGTTTCTTATCTCCCTTGGAAGCCTGCAATAGATCCAAATTTTTTTAAAAAAAACTCAAGCAAAGTAAAACTCAGTATTTCCACTTCCCCTCATTGTTATTCTAGAGAATAATATGAAATATTTTTTTTTAAAATAATTGCAACGTATCTTCAGCATGTAGTAATTAATAGACACATTTTTGTCCCCCCTCGCAGTAAAATTGCCTTAAGTAGTTCTTCACTAGCTTACCATGTTAGGTGCCTGTAAATTATTTAATGAGGTGTGATGAGACTCTCAGTGTTGCAGCTAGGTACCAGGCACTGCACCTATCTTTACCTACAAATTCATATAGAGCTTTATTTTTATAGCAAAATGCAGTCATTTTTCATGGAAAGTTACAGACTAGTATTCAGCCACAATGAATAGCTTCAAATAGTGATAGAAAAATGTAGTTACTCAGGCTAATTCCTTGCCTGTTGACTTTATTCAATCACAATTGTAACTAGACCCACCTCAGAAAGCGGTAAGTTATAGGAGAAGCAGAAGGGAACTGAGAATTGGTTGAGATTTGTTTTAGAGAAGAAACAGAGTGAAGTGGTCACAGCAAGCCTATACAAGGCCCTCTTAACAGTGATCCTCCTCATTCATCCTTCTTCAGTTATGGTATGTAGTTTCCACTTGAAACTTCAGATTATCAAATACAGCTAGTGCTATCTCTCTAGTCTGACAGTGGGTTTTACAGCAGAAGTCTCTCTGTTTTCCAGCTAGGCTTATATTTATTCTAGCATGAGATGTCTATGTATACCTTAACGTGTAGTGGCATCTGGCAGAAATATGAATCATTAGGACTGACTTTCTTAAAGTGAAGTGCACTTTCCAAACCTTTACTGACTGGGGGACAGAACAATGTCTGCTTTACTCAGTTTATGGCAATCTCTGTGTTAGTGACTTGTCCTGCTTTTTTATTCTGGAAGTCAATTGGATATATGAAAAGTGAAGTTGCAGTGAGCTCTGTCCTATTTTGGCCAATGTTTTAGTACATCTCCTGCCTGATGTTGCCCACTTTCCTGCCTTTAACATAGAAAACAATGTGTCCATAGGTCTTATATGTGACTCAGTCTTGTGTGTCTGCTATAGAAATGTGGATTTCACTGTTTTTTTGTGGCAGAAATAAAAGTGAATGTATGAATACAGTATAGAAGCAGCAGGATCAGGTATGTACTTGCCCAGGTCAAGAGCTATAGCGTCTCAGAAGAGTCAGAATGAACTTAAAGAGTTATAGATTGGAAGCTCTCATTAAACCTTTTGTAGAAAAAAATCAGCCATGTGAATGGCATACTATAGAGTCTCTCTAGATACTTTGTTCCTCCGTTTCCAGTGCTATGCAGTTATTCTGTGCATATTTGTTAGTTTATTATCCAACAGCACCTGTGAGGCATCATCTTCACCTTGTAGTTGGGGTCTGAGTCACACATTGCATTAGTGACTTGCCTCCAGAAAGGATGAAGCAAATGTATAAGCTGAACCCAAGTTTGAGATAATGTTTAGTGTCTGTGTTCTCTACCTCGCTTCCCCTTTCCTTCATGAAATTGTAGTTATTTTTATAGAATAGAAATCAGAAACTCCCTGAGGCATGGATTTACTTTCTGCTGCATTTGGACAATATGCTATCATTTCCACAGCACTTGGCCCTTAGATACAGCATCAGTTACTAAATGCAAAGTCACAGAGCCACTTAAATACGTATCATTTCATAAGTGCTTTGGTGTCTGAATACAAATGTTTATTTTTTAAATAATGTTAATGATATGTTGCAAATAATGACTTTTTGAATATATAAATATACATACATACTATTCTGTAATAAGATTAGCACAAACATAAATATAGGCCACACTAAAAGACAAGTAATAAACCATTTCTTTTTTCATATCAAGGATAAACAAATCAGCTATTCTTACTAGCGGTAGCTGATATTGCTTGTTATTTGCCAATTGCTGTGCAAGCAAAGACCACTGTCACTCAAGATAAAAGCACTCTAGATAAAATGATTAGTCAATATTTATAGAACTGTATAAGCAATTCAAATAGCTCAGGTTGGAGGAGAAGTTATGTAAAAAAAAAAAAAGTGTTCTGAAAGGGTGTAAGACATACCTAAAATAAGTGCAAGTGTGAGAGGGAATATTAGTTTTCTTTTCAGTGGTTATAAGCATTAGCTCAGCTAATAATATTTGTATTAAGTAATATTATTCAGGATTATTTTCTCTTCTAAATGTATTACACACCTATCTAAAATGTCAGATTTCAGAAAAATAATCTGAATATTTTAATTGTATTTCTCTCCATGTTCAATGATTATATTTCCTCTTATGAAGTTTAATTTAAAACAAAGATGAAACAGGCTCCTTTGACTCTCTTTGGCAATACCACTCATATCTTTGTCTCCTTTTGTCACTTAGACATTTTTACTATAGGGTAACTTTTCTCTAACCATTAACCTCATAGTTAAACTATTTGTTTCAAATTTAACAGCAGATGATTTCTGCAGAAATGGAAGGACAAAAGCAATTATTCAAGCATAATTCTGCTAAGCACTGCTAATTTTCGGTTCCATCACGCAGTTAAAAGTATTATCTAAATTACACTTTTTATACCCACCTTTTTTTAGAAATTTGTTTACAACCTTTCACCTTTCCAGTTTCTTGACACCTTATAAACATCATACAAGTACAAGCAAATAGTCTGGATAGATACTACATGTTCAATACCCTTTGAGTGCGCATAATATTTTACAAAAAGAAAATATTTACCTTTAAACATTGTCATTAAAATGATGTAAGCTTGTATCCTAGTTGCAACCATCTTTTTCTGAAGTAAAAAGGATGGTTAGTATTTATGCAGTCCACAAAATAAAGTTTCTGTAAAACTCAAAACAATTCTAGAAACAAGGACTCTTTTCCAGGATTAGCTTGCTCCACTTCTGTACCTGCTGATGTCACCTGATGGTATATTTTGCCCAAGCCAGATCAAGAAGGCTTAAAGTAAGACTCATTAAACTGCTTACGCAGTAGATATGTGTTCTACTTACATTCTTTTTCAGAACATTCTATCCAAGTGTGATCATACTAAACTTTCACTGTGTTTCCACAGTAAACTTTCACTGTGTTTTCATAGAAAGACATATTTTTAGGATCTCTTCAAAACTGATTTGTCACTTGTTATGATTCCTTTTCCTATTACAAGAATGATTTTTTTAAAGGACTGTATTTTCTTTAATTTTCAAAAGGGTTATTAATCCACATCAACTTCTTCACAGTCATTGTCATTCAGAGAAACTGTGTATCTCAATAAGCAGATAGAAAAGACATAAAACTGCTCTCATGTCTTTATTTTTTGAATTATTTTTCCTCTATTGGCTTTCATTGTGCTACTTACTGGAAATTTACTTTTGTAGATTTTTGAGTGTGTTGAAGACAGAAAAAAATCATTTATTGAAACATGTCCTTTTTCTAGCTCCTGAGCAAGAAAGAAGTTTTGATTTAGGCCTAATTTAATGAAAGGAAAATAATTATAGAGTTCAATAGATTGAGGTACTTTTTATTTCTGTGACAATGTAAACAGTGGGACTTTTTTTCTTTTCATTATATTTTATTTACATGATGAATTGCATAAAATTAGATCAATATCTCTTTGTGTAATTAGTGAAATGCGAGAGCAAGAGACCCTTTCCAGGGGCTCGTATTTATACCACCCAGCTGGCATAGGGCAAACTCTCCATTCAGATCTTTGTTTTGTTAGTTTCCCATTTTAAATCCTTGGCAATCCTGAGGTCCTGAAATTTCTCTCAGTCTGTCTTGTTGTATTTCCTCCACATTACATAAATAATTTCATCAGTCACTAAAAGAGAAATTAACTCCATGGTCCAGTAGTCAGGGCTATGTGAGGTCCTTCTCTAATATATTTTTTCTTCTTGATCAGGACAGTAGCTCCACCAAGAGACAGAGCTGCTTCCTAGCTGATGGTCCCCTGCCTGGTCAGGGATCTTGCAAGCAGGGTAGGTCGTGAAGTTCATATCTCTGTTTGGGCAGTCCTGTGTGCTCCTCGGCAACTCTGGATTCTTTCTCAGTTTTCATCCAGAAACTGCATCCTGGCCCTGAGAAATCCTTCCTGACAAAGGTTTAATCAAAGCATGAAAGCTCCCCCCAAAATGTTGATTGTTGTCAAAAAGATGTTTTCCAATTCCTTTTCCTCCCACAACTCATTCATTAATTGGGAAATTCCTGACCTTGTGCCAAATATATTTTTTTAGGTTCACCAAGAGACTCGTACTGATGATACAATTTGGATTCAGTTAATCAGCATTAGCAGACTGTAAAGACAGTCTCACCCTATCAGGATTTGATTCACAATTATGCAATGTGCAGTTGTTCGTATCCTGATGCTCAGAAAACCAGCTTCTTCCAGCCTATGCTACAGACATAGAATGATTATTACTGTAATAAATGCAAATACTGTGGGTTAAGAATGTCAGTCAGACTCTTTGAAAGGTAAGCAAGGTAGCTTTAAACAAAATAGCATTCATGTTGATAAATTAATATGTATTTACTTTCTCACTAGTATTTATCTGATGTCTCATGCTAGAGCTTGAAGTTTAAAATGCATTTTCATTCTGAAAATAATGAAAAGTCGGAAGTTCTCAGTTATCGTCACTCCCTTTACAATAGGACTCTGATAATGGTTCTGAGGTAAGGTTGTGAACATATGTGTTGTCAGCAAGTTGGGGTAGACGTATTATTACAGCTCACTGAAAACAGTTGATGCAAAATCTCTGGGTCACCCTTTTTATCTCTGTTAGTACTGACAAACGTAGGGGAAGTGGCCTTAGCCTTGTCTTGGTCACCACTACCTGAAGTTTTAACAAAAATATAGTAGGAACAGATCAATGAAAAATGTGTTATCTTGCATGAGTGTTCTGAGCAGGGCTACACGTTAAGAACCTTGCATTGAGAGCCAATGTCTCTCTCCCCCAGTATTTGTTAAGGGTGACATCCTCAATTAACTCTACAGTCTATTCTGATAGTGAAGCATCTTCTCTTAAAGTCAGTTTTTGGCTAAGTCATAGATTCTAAGCATCTAACTATAGATAGAGAGAGTCTTCAAGTTTATCAGGAACACATTTGAACATGACATAAGCAACATGGCAATTAGCCTGAAGAAAAAGCAAAGATCCGAATATAAGGCTTTTGCTTGAAGCTAATGGTGTAACGAATTAAATCTGAACATACTCCACATTTGGGAAAGCTCAGATGTGTGGGTCAAACACCTAGTTGAAGAACAATTAGAGTCGTGAGGTCAATCCATGGTAAAGAGAGTACATTCAGACTTCAACTTCTTAAGAGCTCATAGGGGGCTTTTGGTTTGTGCCTAAATAGAGTAGTAGAAAAAGACAAACCAAGAAAAATAGTGGTCTGCTGCTCAATGACGTCAACAGCTATCAATCAATGGCATGAAGATGAAAATGTTTAATACCTGCTTCCTATCAACCTCCGTATCAACATCCGAACAGAAGAGTAGTCCAATTAATAGCAATGATAGAGGGATAAGATCTCCATCTGCAATAAGTGACAGAATGGGTTAGAAGTTACCTGGATTTGACGAACTTCATCCTAGGACATTTGGAGAACTGCTTGAAGCAATCTCAGAACCATTAATGGGTTTTTTGAACAAACCTGACAATTACAAGTGAATTACAGCAAACTCTACTTACTTGTAACTTACTAGACTAAGGTTTTGATACTGCCTTTCAGAACTTTCTCATGTACAGAACAGGGAAGCTGGTCTAAATGAAACCACTATAAAGTGTGTATAAGACTTCTGTAATCCTGCCCAGAAAGTAATTTTCAGTAGCTCACTGTCAGACTGGGAGGCTGTATTGAGTGGAGTTTGGGATTGTCCTAAGTTTGTTCTATGCAGTGCTTTCATTAAAGCCGTAGATGATGGAATCAAAAGTATGCTTATTAAGTTGTCCGAATATGTAGAGTTAAGAGAAAATTTGAGTACATTAAAGAACAAGATTAGCTTTACAGCTGATCTTGAGAATTTGGAGAAATGGTGTGAAAAACACTGGATTAAATTCAGCAAGGACTAGTTCAGTTTCTATGGTCTTACGCCAGTAATTGGTAATAAACAGTAATCAGATGGAATGTTTCTACTTTACACATCCTCGGTCACACCTAAGCAGGAATACCAGTCCGGTTTTAGGTCTGCATTGCAGGGAAGATCTGGATCAACTGGAGAGAATTCAGAGAAGAGTGATGAATAATCACAGGTCTAGAAAATATGACTTGTGAGAAAGGACTAAAAAGGGGCTGTTTATTCTAAAGACAAGAAGAGGAAAGGGAACATAACAGTCTTTTAGTACATAAAAGAGGACAGACTCTGAGACCATAGTAGACAAGTGAAGAAGTCATTGCTTTGAGCTGCTCCATTTAAGATTCACGTCAGGCTTTAGGAAAACATTTCTAATGATGATGCAGTAACAAAGTACTGGTATAAGATATCCTCCAGTAGCTGTAGAATCTATTTTGGGTCCTTAAGAATAGGCTAGAGACCAAAGCGCATGGTGTGACACAGGTCAGCTGATTCTACAGTAGGCACAGGGACAGGCCAAATGATGTCTGTCCCTTCCAATTCTATTTTTTCTATGATTCTGTGATTTCCTAGAATAGAATAATTCCCAGCATGAGTTGTAGATGTGTAAAACTATGCATATGTATATATATAGTGTGTGTGTATATATATATATATATACACACACACTGTGTACTGTATATATGTGTATGTGTTTTTGCAGAAACACAAACACATATAGATATAAAATGCGAGTAGGAGTTAACCTTGGACAAAATTTAATTGTAGCATGCTCTTTAGAATATGCTTTGTGGACGAGGGAGAGAGTTTGCAAAAATGCTTTCTCCACCTATCTTTTACAGTTTTTGGAAATGTCTGTTACAAAATGCTACCTCAGTCAGAAACAAGTTTTCTTCAAGGCACTCATTAATCCTGAGGCCAGTGGAAAGATCTGGCAGAGCATATATTCTTCAGGACTCCAGATCTTAGCAGATAATCATGAAAATTCTAACTTTGCCACATCTGTGCTGATAATTACAAAGAGATAATTACTCTTTGCTGGAAGGAGGAAATGCATGTTCATGAGTGAGTAAGCGCAAGGAAATAAATTGACTATCTTTATGTCATTGTAATTAAAACTCATGCTGCTGGGTATAAATCAGTTGTCATGAAGGTCAGGAAGGAGGCTCTACTCTTCTGTACATCAGTGTAGAGCAAGTGAGAGGTATTTAAAAGGATTTTTTCTATTTTCTTTCAGTAAAGAACTGGCCTATATTGGACACTGAACTTAATGTGACCAGTGATCTGATGGGGTATGGCAATTTTTGTTGGTACCTTAGCAAGTAAAAACTCATGTAAAATGAAGGACAGAATACAGAGCAGAGCTGGAGCACATGGCAAGTTGGATACAGTTTAAAATAGCAGAATAATAAGCATTTACTTACATTAGGATAGTTTGCACATGATACCTTTCACATAGAAATCTAATTTTGTAAAGCTGTAAGACCTTGCTATTCATTGCTTTATTGCAGACAAATTCATTATTCTGCTATTTTTCCTCTTGCCATTTGAAATGTACATATTAAGTTAATACTGGTTAGGAAAAAATATATATAAATAGAGTTCAGCGACTTGGCTTAATCATTAAATATGTCACTCTTTCTGAGGAATATGGAATTCATAATGTGCTACATTCACTATGGTATGCTGTAACTCAATCTTTTTAAATTTTGCTGGCCTGAACCTTCATAGACTAGTTTGGATTTTCAGTAAAAATGGATTTTTTTTAAAGCAGTGAAAAAAAAAAAGCCCAATCCCTTAATCTCTTACATCATTAAATGTTTTTTGAGGGCAAAAGTACTTGGAAATTTTTTCCACTTGTTTCACATGTTTTGTCACACCTTGAAGAGTGTTCATTTGAAAGGGAATAAATATATGTACATGCTGTAGGTGATTAGTTGTTTAGTGAGAGTTGGTGTGTTTATTTTATTTTATAAATATTGGAAACAGCCGACTGATTTAAGCATTGGCTTCAGCTTCCGTGTAGATCAGCCAGCCTTTTTCATGAGGGTGCCTTGCAAAGCATAAGTATTCCTTACGCAAGGTTCTGTGAATGGCACAGCCAGAGGTCAGAAACATATAGCCTGTGAATGGCATGGGGCCATGTCCTAGAAGGGCAGCATGGCAAAACTGTTGCTTGTAGTCTACACCTTCATCCCATATTTTGATTAACACAGCCAGCCATGTGGATCCAATTGTAGGATTAAGGCCTGAATCTGGAGTAAAGAGAAACTCGGTGAAGAAATATGTCCCCTCATGGCACTCATTTTCCTTTCATTTCCCTACTCCTGGAGTCAGCTTTATATATAGGTAAAACAGCAGCTGCTGTTGTGGTTGGCTGGTGGGGGTAAGAAAATCAAACAATGGCAGCATAGTTTTCCCAGGCAGCATCCTCCCTGAGGGGGCTTTCTGCCTGCACTAACATACGTGTATGTAGCTATGGCCATATCGTTGATCTACGCTAGGAAGTGTCAATGAGAGGAAGGAGAGCTGTGAGAGAGAGAACACAAGTACAGGGTGGGATAGATTAAAGTGAAGAAAGATGACATTAAAAGAAGACTGATTAAAGTGGAGAAAGGTGATTTATGGAGGTGAGAAAGATACTGAGATACTTGCATTGGTATTTGGGGACAGCATTCTTGCTGGAAACGGAAGCATGCACAGGCAGGTAGTAAGAGGAATGAGTGTGTATGTGAATACATATAAGCATATAAAGGAAATGTGAGGGAATGCTTAGAAAGACTGCTAGACAGAGATAAGGTCTATACAAAGGTCTGAGCTAACACTGAGTGGAGGCAGGAGACCACAGAAGTGATGCCAAAGACAGAAGAATTAGAAAAAAGGAAGTCTTTGAATTTGTGTAATGAAATAGAGATAGCTTTATGAGATGAAGCAGAGAAGTCAATTCACAAAATGTAGAGAAGAAATAAGATAGAATCATAGAAGAATTTAGATTGGAAGGGACCTTTGAAGGTCATCTGGTCCAACCCTTCACTCAAAGCAAGGTAAACGTTGAAGTTAGATCAGGTGGATCAGGACCTTGTACACAGAAGAAATTGGAATGATTTCAGTGAATTTAATGAATTTATACCTGATTATAGACTAGATATGTGGAAGCTAAAGAAATATATTTCATTTTCTACTTTCAGTAGGTTCCTATTTTTGTGTTCCTGACTTAAAGTTGCAAAAAGACTATATAAAATTCAGGTATTTTTTATGTTTCACCTTTCAGGAAAGCCTGGTAAGACTGCTGAATTCAGAGCATTAATGATCTGATTTGCATTTTTTGTAGATTTATGAACTTGTACATACAGACATTGTGTGTGCATTTGAACTGAAGTGTATCCAGAGGGATCTTAAAACAATCAATACCTTTGAGTGCTTTAATTAGATCATACAAGGTCACGTTTCATTGACTTGAAAATCTGTTTGGAGCATATTATTCACTTTGGAATTGTAAAACAAATTAATTTTCAGTCCTACAAACACTTAAGGGCTTTTAAAGAGTGCTTACTGTTGATGAACACATCTATTGAGAAATGTATGCTGCTTCTAGTCTCCCCTAAAAGGGATTTTCTACCTTGTCTCTTGTTGGCTGTTTCCTGTTTTTTTAACTGAAGTAGGCAAGTACAGTCACTGTGCTGTCTAGTGTGAAATGGTCTCTGCCCAGGGAAACAGTGCTTTGAAAATATTTCAGTGATTTGCAAGATTTTTCATTTTGTTAAAACCAATGTGAGTCCATGCAACATATAAAAGTGACTATATTTACATAACTTCAATGTCAGTCCATATTAAAACTTAGCAAAAAAGCCAATAGGCTAGAAAATCATAGTTTTAATAGGGCATATAGAACTTATCTGAGAATGGAGTTCTGAGAATTGAAAAATATAAAATACATATGTGTGAACATACATAGCATGTGCATACTGTGGGTATTTTAAACTGGTATAAATAGCATGAATATGATCTGTATTTATGCTGGGTAAAATTATGTTCCTCTGTACACATAGTTAAAATTTGTTTTATTATCAATATAAATACAGAAAAATAAGTCCCTTTCCCCAAACTATCCATTTCTACATTTTTTACAGGGCAATTACTCTACCTGATGTATGTTTTCTTTACTGATGTAAATAGCTGTGATATGTTATAGATCAGGAACAGAAGATCATGGACTGTGGTCTTTAGAACAAATTCAATATCGATGTGAATGGTAGACCATCATACCTCTTTTGCCTTCAATAGTAGCGTTAATTTCTCTCATTCCCTTCAATGTTAGTTCTTGTGCAGTGTGAAAACTCATCCAAAAGTTAGGTTTGTTTATCCAAGATTTCATATGCCTAACAAAGCTTGAAAAGAGGAAGTGTGACTGCAGCATATGCAGGCAAACCCAAGCAAGCTTCACGCTTGCTAGGTCACATAACAATCCCAGTGACAATGTGATAGCATGGACTTCAGCTGAGATTATACATGCACGCCATGGACTTCTGGCTGTGTTGTTTGGGGATTACCTGGGTCATACGAGGGGTATATGATTTAGCTGGGTTAAATCTAGCTTTTGTACATCTTACGTATTACAATTACACTTCCTACTGCTGTGCAGACGTATCCATAGTACAGCATTTAAATAGTTTTCTCTATTTGTTACTATAGCCAGAGATTGAACCTTATATTCTGACCTCACATACAGGCCTAATAATAAGGATTCCTAACCCTCTTTGTTAAGAAAAAACAGTGCCTACATTACAGAGACTACAGCCATAATAATATTGATCTTTATGATTCTCTAATAGTATCATAGTTGTTAACGCAGCCAAACTCTAAGAATTATAGCTGTGGGAGAGCAATCTGAATCACATCCACTGAATCTATTTCTAGCAGTTAATTATCAGCACAAATTATCCATCTTTGCTAGACTTTTTTCCTCTGTCTGAGACTGTTTGTCTTCTGAAGTGCAAAGTTCAGTGTCAGCAAGGGAAAGAGCATGCTTTCCTTAATCCATTTCTCCCTAAACAGTCCACGAAAGTTCTTGTCCAAGTTCATTTAAATTTTTTTTAAAAAGGGATCAGCACTCAGATGGTCAGTAAAAGGCTATCTTAACTTCTTTGAACTTCTCCTTATACCTGAAAAAATCAGTCAGGGTATGTAAACAGAAACAGGTTGTGCCTCCTTATAGTCACCTTAGTATTTATTTCAAACAGTTCAAATGAGCAGACATAAAAATATTAATTTTTATCACTTCTGTTCCTCCTACTAGCAAACACTGGGTAATTAAGAGCTAGATGCTACAGGGAACAATTCATGTAAAAGAGCTTTTATGTAGCACATAAAATTAATTTTGGTGCTCACGTTATCAGCTTATTTTTATTATTTAGTGTCCAAACATACATTTTGTGTTCCTGACAAGACCTTAGACCTGGGACTCATCAGTGATAATTAATTGTCAGCAAAGTATAAACCTCCTGAGTCCAATTCAAGAAAAGCATTAAAGTGATCAGTTTTTTGTTGATGGTGGATTAAAATTGGAATTTTATACAATTATACATGTAGGTATACAAAATTGGAAAGAGTGATGGTACACCAGATGGTTGTACTTTCATTCAGGGGGACCTTGCCAGGCTAGAGAAAGGGGCAATATTCAGGAACCTCATGAAGTGCAACAAAGGGAAATGCAAAGTCCTGCCCCTGAAGAGGAGTAGCTCCCCAGGCACCAGTACAGGCCGACTGGCTGGAAAGTAGCTTTTCAGTAAAAGACCTGGTGGACAACAGGCTGAACATGGGTCAGCAATGTGCCTTGCAGCAAAGGCAGCCAACAGCATCCTGAGCTGCATTAGGCAGAGCGTTGCCAGCAAGTCAAGGGGGGGTGATCCTTCCCCTTTACTCAGCACTCGTGAGGCCACATCTGGAGTGCAGGATCCAGTGCTGGTCTCCCCAGTAGCCCAGTAGACATGGACAAACTGGTCCAGCAAAGGGCCACAAAGATGATTAAGGGATTGGAGCATCTCTTGTAAGAGGAGAGGCTGAGAGAGCTGTAGCTGTTTAGCCTGGAGAAGAGAAGGCTTGGGGGGGATCTTATCATTGTATATAAACACATGATGGGGGGCAGTAAAGAAGACAAAGCCAGACTCTTTTAAGCGGTATCCAGTAAAAGGACAAGAGGCAGTGGGCACAAACTGAAATACAGGATATTCCATTTAAACGTAAGGAAAAACTTCTTCAGTGTGAGGGTGGTTGAACACTGGAACAGGTTGTCCCAAGAGGTTGTGGAGTCTCCACCCTTGGAGATATTCAAAACTTGACTGGACACGGTCTTGAGCAATCTGCTCTAGTTGACCTAGCTTTGAGCAAAAGGGTTGGACTAAATGATCTCTAGAGGTATCACCCAATCTCAATGATGCCATGATTCTGTGATATAAATATATATATACACATAGAAAGCTATGTGCTTAAGAAAGGATGGTGTTTCTGGTCCACACCTTTATTGAGGGGAGTTGAAAGGAAAGTAAATTTTAAAGGCAGGAAGTAAGCTTTTCAAAGCAAAAACCAGTTCACCTGTTCCTTCCCCTTGAAGAAGTTTATTTTGCCTGATCTTGCTAACATGATTCCTTTCATGTATACAATTCTACTTAAGACCTGACCACATAAGCATGAGGCCCAGCTTTAGTGATATCCTGCTTTTAAATTTAAAATACTGTATGTTGTTAAATAATCCTTTATAACAGGTACAGATGGGAAATCTGAGACATGGCTGTACTGTAAAAGTTAAGAGTATGTGGATTTTTTTAATGCCTTCACCCAGTATATCGCAAGTGTTAATCCAAGAAGATTTAGAAGATTACTTGTGCATGACAGCCCTGAGGATTTCCATCATTGTGATCTTCCTTCCAACTCTTTTTTTGAAGAGCGTAATGACCTATAACAACTAAGCTTTATTCTCTGTGGAGTCTGACATTGCTTCTGTTTAATGGATCAGACAGTTTGTGATACATCAGTACAAGACACTTTCTTCCCCACATCAGCCTAGGGTACCTCTCCAATATTTCCCATCTGTGCTGACCTGTGCGATCAAGAGGTCATGTCCTGAAGTCAAACCCAGAATCGAAACACTCACTTCTACCATGGGCCAGATTATTAATGTAACCCATTTAATTTACATCAAGCTGGAACTTGACATTCAATTTCTCAGTCAAGAAGCAATTATTTTTAAAGGAACATGCCAACAATTTTGCTTGGCTTAGAATAGTGAAAGTTCAAAAGGGTAAAAAACATTTCACACCATAAATAAAAAATTGATTATACTTGAAAACAAAGTTTGTAATTACTACTGACATTTCTGAGCCTAGATGAGGTGCCTTTTATGTTTTAAAAACTCATGCCATTTATGCCACTGGCATTATGGGAACCTTATGTAAGGATCTAAACTAGTCCTTTGCTGGTAGTTCAAGGATCAAGAGGAAAACATGAATATTTTGCATAACACTTGAGTAAAACACATATTTTGTTGAGTGTAGGTGCAGAATTCATTGTGTGTGCTTAGGCCTTAGCAGGACAGGAATTCTGCTGCCTCCTTCCACCCAAATTACTTCATCAGCAAGACCACTCGCACAATCAGCAGAAGCCAATACTTTGGGATAGAAAGATTATGTTTTTTTCTTGTATGAAAGCCAAGCCTCCAAGGTGCAACAGATTTTAACTAATAGTAGCCCTGATTTGGGCTATGAGATTACTCCTCCATACTTAAAATTGTAGTGCTATTTTTTTCTACAACTCTTATAGCTCTGAGTGAGCTTCACGTGATTGGCTGAAGACCCATATCCCTAAGCTTCATGTGGAAGATGCTGCTAATCAAACTGTGTAGTGCTAAAGCCAAATACTGATATTAAGAATTTGGATCAGCAAACAGTGTTCATCAGAAACTCTTTGAGCAATAGTATCTTCCAGATTAGACTCTAATGACTGTTTTGAAATGCTGTCAACTAAAACTAGATTTTTGCTCATGTGTAGCAGATCTTATACATACACAGTTTTTTATGCTTACCCTGCTGGCTGGAAGGTCAGAAAGAATACAGAGAACTTTCTTACAGCTCTGCAAGTAGTAAAATGGTGATGCTAGTTCAAAAGAAACAGGGAGTTGTCACATCAATTTTAAGACAGAAATTTACATTGGAAATACAAAATAACAGAAGTGCAAGAATAAAAACGTAAAACGAGCAAAAAATATTCTCAAGCCTGAAGAAACTATTTCAGATTGTAGATTAAAACAAATTACATATTTTTACATATGAGGGCAACTTATACTTTTCTGTGGATAACACAAGTAGCAGTTTACCAAGTAGAGGCCTTTACTCAGGATGAAACAGAATACCAGCCCACCACTGTGGATGGTTTGAGGATATTTATTTTTAAGAAACGGCATTTCAGAGGCATCTAAAAATCTGTAAGAAAAGTTATATGCATGGAAACAGAGTAGCTGAGCTGTATGAAAATTCTAACTTCTACAAGAACTAAGTGATAAATGGCATTACAATATTTATATTTAATGCCATAGCAAGATAATAGTAATCTGCATACTTTAATCTTAAAAAGTATATGCCTGCATCTTGACTTTTTATCTGAATACAGGCCAGTATTGCTGGCATAACAAATATGTACAGGTTTGGCACACAAACATATGTTTCCCAGAAGCCACAGAATTAAAATAATTAATTAGTAAAGGAGACCAACATAAACTTCGGTTTATTAACAAACATAAATATTGCATGCTGCAAATCTTAAGAAAAGGATGAAGACAAATCTTTCATTCTTACCACAAAACCATCTAACCAGACAGAAGAGCGTGCACTTCAAAATGGAAAAAAAGAAGTTGTGGACCTTTTTAATTAGTGATCAAAGAAAGGCTTTCTATAAGGAGAGCAATAAAGTACTCTGAAGGGGCTGTTATGTGTGTGCATACATGTATTTATAGAGAGAGTGTTTGCATATGTGTGTGTGTGTATATACACACATACATAAAAAATACATACATGCATACAAACATATGGTTCAGAACTACTTGCCCATGTGCTATTTCTGACTGTACTCCTCCAGCTTCTCTAACGTCACTCCTGATTTCTTCTGTTATGGAGTGAAAAGAGAAGTAATGCCTTTTAAAAAGTCTGGCTGTATAATTTACTGAATTTCCAATAAACTGGATTTTAATGGGTTTAACAATGGTGAGATTATTAAGGTTGTTTTCAAAATCATCTGTTGAGTAAAACTTTGAACTATTAAATTAGGTCATTTTGTTTATCACTTGACATTTGACCCTAAATATTCCATTAATTTGACTGTATTGAGGAAGAGAAGTATATTAGTCCCATAGCACAGGTCTTCATTGGCTACTTGTTAAGCACTTTCTCCAGATTTGTGTAAATTATATGATGTGTAGATTTAAAGAAAGTTTGTTTCTGTTTGGAGACCAGGTTGTGCATCTCCTTGACTTAGAAACCTGATTGTAATTTGACCAGAATGATGTAGGCTCATACAATACAATGCTAAAAAGCACAGGCCGTAATGTAGCTTTGAGCTGGAGAATCACTTTTGTAAAAGGATGAGCAGAGTTCTGCTGTCAGTTTAGTATGTGCAATACCTTTGATTTCACCAAGGTTTGTGCATGATTATACCATAGACTACAACTTAACATTGTAAATTCATTAGTGGTTAGCTTTTTGTATATGTGTATATCCAATATATTTTTGTATGTGCATGTGCAAGAAACACCTTTCTTTAGAAAACATATAGGATAATCTGTAATGCCAATGTGCAACAGACATGTAGACCTGACATTAGCATATATACAAGCTGGAAAGTACACAGCTGTTTGTGTTTATATTAGGGAAAAGATGATCACTGTTTTTTTAATAACAGGAAGGTCACAACATGAGTCCTATGTTTAGTTCTAGTTTGCATAACACAATGATGAACTGGGGCAAATGGAAACAAGAAATGCAAAGGCTATAGACTGCTTTACAGGGAAAGATGGAACTAAGTGGATTCACAAGCTCAGCCAAGAGGTAGCAAAACTAGAATGTAAGAGGCTGTAAATATCTGAGGTATACCAATCAAAAAGGATAGGAAAGGTTTATTGCTAGCATTCAGAAAGAAATAAAAAAGGTAAGTAGGAAGGACCTGAAGAAAGCCCCAGAGGGAAATTTCTTACTGGAAATTTGGAGTTTTGTAACTGGAAGGCAGTCATGTGGAGTGTATTCCTAATAGGAATGACCAGCTAGGAGTGGGTATCAGGAAAGAAAAGAGGAAGTGTATTTGGAAAAAAAAATACATGCTTGAAAAGCATTCTTCCTACTGCTGAATAATGTACAATTGTCTTTCTTTTAGAACACTTTCTGTCAAGTAATGGACTTACAGATTCCTTAAATCTAAGGACGTTACTTATCTGTGCGTTTCAAGATCTGGGAGCTTATGGCTGAGAAGCAATTCATCCCCTCCTTCCATCCTTCTCCCTTTCAAGGGAACAAGCTTTCCATGCTGAAAAGTGTTTATGTGCAACAATGTTTAACACAGAGAGATGTGCCAGATTCAAAATACCCACTGCTTGCAGGCTCTGTCAATCACATCAGACTACATTATACAACTTAACATAGCAGTGTAACTAGACAAAATAGATCATAGTAGTGATGGATCAGCTATGAAATTTTAAAGGGTAGAACTCAGTAGATGTTCTGAAAATAACATTGGTAGTGCCTTCCTAGGGTTTTAATTTCCTACATTTCTAACTCATACAAAAATGAACATTGATATTTGTGCATTCTTTTGGTGGTGTATAATGCAGAAGTGATGGCTGTGAGCTAATTGAGTTTCCAGTGCCAACTGCAACAAGAAGGGGAGAGATACTTCTCATGTAATACATATTTCCAATGAAAAAATATGCACAGTTATATCAGGACCCTCAATGTCATTTTCAGAATTGCAAACCAATTGTCAAGTCTAGGGACTAATTCTGTAAATTGCTGTCATGAAAAGTTCCAGAACTCCTTTCTTAATCATCAAGGTTCAGCTTTTACATAACTCTGACATAGATCTTAATTGCCAGTAAAGATACTTGCTTTTCTATCAAAAAGTTCCTTTGTAAACAGGACTAATAGGGGCAAGCTGAAGCTTTTAACAAAGCTGAATTTTATTTCATTAAAAGGGGTGCTCTGCATAGTTAGTGCCTATGCTAGCTTCATGTTTTGTATCTAGGATCTGAAACTATTTCAGTCTCAACTTATAGCATATCAAATACAGGTAACTGGATCTGATAATTATGTACAGATACATCCTCAGTGGGTTGATGTGAGACTCCACTGTTTGTAAAGTACTGTGACATCCTCAGGTGAAAAGCAGAGGCAGTGGGGCAACCTTGTTGCTGTGATCATATTGGACCTTAACCTTTTTATCTATATTTCTAAAGTGGGGATAATATTTATGTACTTCACAGTGATTGTATGTGAATGAATTTGCTTGTATTTATGAACTGTTCAGATTTTAGGGAAGTGGAACCCAAGTTCCTGAAATACTGAGGTAAATATAGAAACATCAGATGGTATCATTTTCACTTACAGAGGTACATGCTGCTGTCTTCTGAAAAGTCTTCCACTAAACCAGAATTCTTTAGCCTGATAAACAATGGGTAGCCGTTACAAGGCTCGTTCCATTTAAACAATCACTCTGTCAGCCCACTGCCATGGAGGAAGGCAAGTTATGTCATAAGAAGATTAATTTTTGTGAGAAATCTTAGGCTTTGACAAAGTATCTCAATATTAGGAAATTAGGAAAGAGCTGGCATGAGTTACACAAGTCAGTCTTAGCCACTTTGGTGATTTAGATGCCTGAGGAATGTAAAAATTAAACTTTCTTGCACTAAATGGTATTTCCAGAGTTGTACAATCTCTCATGGTTGTTGAAGAAGAGCTCTAACTGAAATAGAAATCAAATGGAAATGTCCCATGAGCTCTGGCAATTTCTTAACTTTCTCTAGATATAGCCAAATTTTCAGTGCTGCCATCGATGTTTTGAGGTATGTTTCCTGTGTATGGCCATTTTGGTACAACAGACTGTAAGTGCGACTTCAGCTTTCTCTCTAGGGAACTTTCCAGAGGAAATCAAAGGCTTAATGATGAGTTTGTTCTAATAGCTGAGCACGTAAGAAATGATCAGTGCTCATTGCAAAGAAAGCAATTTGACAAACAGTGAATAGAGAGGCAGGCAAGAAACTGGTGAACATGCATTCTTGTATTCTGAAACCCATTAAAAAAGCTGTCTACCTCTTTCCCTGGAGTTGTGCACAGGCCAGGATTAAAGGACACACTCCAAAATTCAAAGAGAATGTCCTTAATTCTAAGAATTAAGAAAAAGAGAGGAGATGAGAAAACTTGGTGACAAAAGTAGAGAAGGGAAACTTGAATCAATTCAGCATAGGCACAGGTGATGACAAAATGAACAACTCTTTACAAGGATGCTACAGATTGCAGAAAGGTTAAAAAATATTAGTGAATAGAATCATTTAAAGCCTGTCCAAATGTTCTTTCAAGATCAGAGGCTTTAGGAGAGATGGAAAAAGTACATTAAAGTGCTAATTGTCCTTTTTGCGTAGTTTTTACAGGCAGTAAGCACCTTCCAGGCCCTGAGGACATCCTGTGTTGATATAGCACTTGCATATACTGGTCTTGTAACTAGTCTGGCTGTTGGTAGGGACTGGCTGGGAGCAGTAAGACAAATTCCTTCCTCTTCCTTCTACCCCGTGGTTTTGAAACTGGAGCATGAAGGAGTTCACTTTCATAGAGTCTTGAACTGAGATGGACAATGCAGCATTATAGAAATAACTCTAGGAAAACAATAAGTGCTTGCCCACACTTCGAAGATGGCAACACTTTTCCATTTTTCACTGTAGTTTACTTCCCAGTGCCGGCAAGTCTCTTAAAGGCTCTGATTTTTCATGAGGGATCCTTTCATAGCAGTCTAACAGTGTAAAAGTGTAAAATTCAAAAAAAAAAAGAATTGAATTAGGGTGGAAAAAGATGTAGGTTTGCATCCCCTTTACAGCCTCTTTACAATTCCAGAATGGTAAGAAGCCTGTACATCAAGCCTTATTCTGTTTAGGGTGTTTAATATGTATTGTACTTAACAATATATAAATAGTATTTGTAATTTCTCCTTAGACCAGCTAACCTTGGATGGATGCTTGATAATAGCAGCATTTTCCTTCTTGAACCTTTGCTTGTATGTGGAGGCATCATTAGCTAACAAAAATTTTGAACTTGAGTGCTTGTCCTTCCTGCAGCGGCAGCCTGTGTCCTACTGATGAGAGATGCTCTTGACACCTTCCTAGCTTGGGAAGGAGACAGGATCATGAATTTATTATGCAGGATCCACTTTCCCAGCATAACTTTCTCACCCTGGAACAACTGGGTGTTGCCATGACCTACACTACTGCTACTCTTCTAAAAGATGCATGGTGGCACAGTCATAATCTTCCTCAGCAGTCGTTCTTGCTGACTTGCTTACTGGCTTCTTTGTCAAACTCATTGCTGAGCCATTCTCACAATCACTTCAGTAAAGTGCCATCTTTAGCTCCTGGGTTGTTTCTTCGTCTGACAAGAAGTCAATCTGGCATAAGGAGACATACTGATCATAATATGGGCAGGTCTGTGATCTGCCTGTCTATAGTGTTACTAACTTTGGCTAACTGTAATTGTGCATTTTTTGACCTTTACAAAGACTGGGAGAAACTGCAGCCCTCAGTTTTCATTCCTGATTAGTGGAAAAGCCTTCTTATAGACAATTAATTGCTGCAGGAATCAGAAAAGACCATCTCTTTTCCCTTAGGACCTTCAGGAATTTGGTGTCAGGAGGGATCACCCGTTATTATTTCCACAAAGGATGTTGGGAAGAGAGCAGAAAAAAACCATCAGCTCAAGCCAGCCCAGCTTCTCTCTCTTTTTGTCTCCCTGCGATTTAAAGATATCTTGGTTTCTCCCTATTTCTCCTCCTTTTTTCTCTTGATCCTTTCTTTTGGCATAGGAAAGGAAAGTGAGTGAATGTTCTCTGAATATTCTTGTCTTCTTCTAAGGCTTCAGAACTGAGAGAAAAGAGTCTTTTAAATGGTGATGATGGGCCATGAAATAAAGTGGATAAATCTCGTGTGATGGAGGAATGATTGGCTATTGTGGTGTGAACAGCTGAATGGCAGATGAGGAAATAAAGAAAAAAAATGTTGGAGTTTGGGGAGAAGATGAGAACTCTGTTATTAATCTGCTTAATTTGATCTTTGTAAGAATCACATTGCTCTATATGTCTATGATGGTCAGCAGCAATGTGATCATTGTACAGGCACTAATGGTTGAGAAGGGTGTTAAAATAATAAAATAATTAAGAAACCAAAAATATATATTAGTATTGTGAGCTTTCCAAGTTAGTGATAATGTACCTAGTACCCTACCCATTTCCCATAAATAATATTTAGGTCTGTATAATATTGTCACACACAGAAAGAATGCTAGGGGAGAGGAGTATGGCTGGCTGAGACAGTCTACGCAGTGTCTCTGCTGAGGTGGTACAGCTTATGCCAATATCTAAAGACAGGCAGAGAAATGGTAGCCTGATACCCCATGTGCTTCTGTGTTTCTTTCACACTAACTTGAGTTTAGAATGACAGTCCAAATGTATCAGATTTTAAGCCCTGGTCCCATGATGTTCATAGTTCAGTATCTGGATTGAGGTTTTCTTTAGTTAGTGTTCTCTCATACTGGCCATTTATCTGCCTCATCTTCTGGTTCCAGGAGACAGTTACTTCACACATATGCCAAGAATTGAATACACATACGACACCAGTCTGATCATATCATTTTCTCTTGCAGTGGTCCAACAGACTGGGAAAAGGACCAAGAAGATTTAAAAGGGAAAAATGGAAAACAAGACAAATGGACAAAAAGGCCAAAAAAACTCCCAGGAATTCATGATGCCAAAGCAAGCAACAGTGCTTGTGGCACAACTGGTAAATAATGGATAACAAGACACCATAAATGGTAAGGTCCTCAGCAGTCAGGGCTCATTTGTGTGTCACTAGGCAGCAGACACTCCGTCAACAAATAGATTAGTGGGCTCTGCTCTTCTTACACCCATTCTACTGAAGGAAAATGGATGATCTTTCTTGCTAGTGACACTGTCCCACTCATCTTGGCACCATTGGCAACACTGCTATAGAGGCCCAAGGAGCAGAACCTGACTCCCTTGCACACTCGCTCCTCCCTGGGCTCAGTTCAACGCTGGAATGTGTTAGCTTGATAGACCTTGCAAGTTCAGAGGCACGTTAAATTTGGCATGGTGTTAAATTTATTACAACCTGGTGAAATGAGTCACTAACAAATCCATAGCTCTGCTTTCCTTCTTTCCCATGTTTTCATGAAGGAAAGTGAAAAATTTAACCTTTCAATTAACAGTGTTCTTAAAAAATGTGAAATGCTAGAGCAATACAATATATCCATGATTTGAAAGGACAAAGTTTTAGAATAATTATTGCCTTTTGCTAAAGGTAACAAATCTCAAGCCCTTTAAAGAAAGCCCAAGTACTTTTGTGTTAGGGAGCCAACGGACCAAGGCAGTATCAACAATCTAGGGATTGCTACTGCAAAAGCCCTGAGACCTCTTGAAATTTGAGTATCCGCAGACCCTTTGACTTAAAAGGGAGGTGGTGAAGCTTAACCCTTTGTAGGACCTGCTCAGCAATCTTCTGTCTTGGATCTGGGATTAGGCAACTATCTAATGGCCTCAAAAAATTCCTAGCTGAGATAAATTCTCCAGGCTGGGATTTTTTTTTTTTTTTTAAGAAAGGAATTGTGTAAATTACTTTGGTTGCAAACCCACTTAGATGGTTTGGAGTTTAACAAATGTGTCAGATTTGTTCCTTCCAAGACTTTTAGTAGGATTACTGATTACTTTTCAATTCACCTGAACAACCACCAACTATAATAAGATACTGCCAGATAATATTTATTCCTTTCTCCCAGCTGGAAGAGGCAATATTTCATCCTGACATAGGCATATGTTTAGGTTCCATTATCTTCTGCCCTTGGGGCTAAAATCTGTAGTCTGAAAAGTAGGTATTCTCAAGTTTTCACTTGAAATACAGTAATTTGTTTGAATATTATCCAGTGATTTCAAAGAGGCCTTTTTATACTTGTTACAAAATTGGCAACTGTCCTCAAATTTAATGACATCTTTCCACTGATTTCAATGGCTTTTGGATTAGGCCCCCACAGTACAGGGTATGTGGATTTTTATTTCTTCCCATTTCCCTGAACAGTGAAGTATGGCTATAAATATTCATTGTTCTGCAAGTGCTTCAGTGAGACAAGAGCGTTAATAAAATATTGAATATGATTTATTAAAGAAAATCTTTGTCCTGTTTCGGTAGGAATCTGAGGTTTTATACATTGTACATAAAGCACATACAAATATTCAGGTGTTGAGGTTAGAAGAACTGACCTTCAGCTCCAGGAATGTAGGCCTTTGGCTGTCAGCGAGTTGTACTGATACACAGATGAAAGGATCTGACTTTTTGCCTTGTAGAAGGGCAGTTGACTGTTAGTTCATATATATCAGATAAGCATGTAATATACTGGGTTATCCTGATCAGGGATTCATCTGCAGTTTGAATCATACTACTGCTACTGACTAATCATAAGTCTTCCTTAATTCCCATTAAAGCATGTGGTTTATTTGTTATGAATCTGGCTATAATTGGAGAAATGATTTATCACCATCAGAAGTGAATGTTTCCGCTTCTCCTTAAAGGCTTCTGCCATATAAGGAAGCGGGGGCTCATTTTGAGCACTTTCTATTTCAAAACTACCTGGGGGAAGGAGAAAGGCCAGAGAGAAAGACTCAGGATTACTGAAGCAACTAGGGAGGTTAGCTATATTATATCTACAGGCATTGCTGAATTCCTGAGCTTTAGCAGAGCTGTTACTCCTATGCAAATCAGTCTCATAGCATTAGCTCAAACTCCAACAATTTTTTCTGTAGCTGATTGATGGAGCTAAATCTAGGGTCCCTAGGGATGCTAGGTTCCAGTCTGAGCAATACTACTGTTTTCTCTATGAGTACTTAAGTTACTTGTCTTCCTTGTATCTCACACAGGCCAGCAAGAAAATGGCTTAAAATTTAGGCCATGCTGAAAAATGGAGGCAGTGGATGAGTTGACAAGATTAACCTAGTTTTGCCATTACTTTGCAGCATGTTACTGAAAGGCATTTCACAAACAGCTTATCCAGCCATCCCTGGTAAACATTATGTTCTTCTTGCCTTCCACTGTCTGAGCATACAGAATAGCAATTTTGTTTTTTCTAATTAAATTTATATATAACATCCAACAGATATTTCAGTGACTAAACTTACATAAAGTTTTTTTAAAAAAATATAATGTTCTTATTTGCATATGAAGTCAGTAGGAATTTCAGGGTCTTCAAGACTTTTGTCAGCCATGCTATCTCTGGAGATTCCTGCATTTTGATTTAAGAGCCTGTCTATTGAAAATAGATTTAAGATTAATAGATTCATAGATTTAATAGATTCTGATTCTCTTTTTCAAACTGACTAGTCTGCCTGTGTGTGGTCCCACTGACTCCCTGGGGAGTAAGATAGTCCTCCACGTGGATAAAGCCAGAAGAATCACAGCCCAAATCAGGCAAACAAGACAGGTGAAGGCAATAGGTGAAGGCAGTTGGGAGGATAAAGAAGGATGAGGACTAAACAAGGGAATTTTTAAAGTTAGGGTGAGAGGGGAGGAAAAGAAGCCTGAGGTCTGGACATCACTGGAAGGAAGCAAAGAGAAAGAAGTGGAATTTGAAGAGGAATCCAGAGAGGTAAGGGTGCTTAGGACAGACTGAAGCATTTAACAAGCCTCAGTGGAAGCCTCATATTATACTCTCTGAAGTAGAACAAAAGTACAACAGCAACACTTAGTGACAGGATAGGGAAGGGCAGTTAAGGGGAAGGGATGGAACAAGAGTAAACAAGTCTCACTGCCAGTCTGAGGAAAAATTAATTGGGAATTCAGAGGGAAAATTTTGATCTCTCTCTATGTATCTGCTAGTTGAAGAAATCAGTCATACAACCTACTAGCAGACACAGGGAAGTTTAGAAGTTGCTCGGGTGACGAGTGGAATAAGAAATTGAAGACTAGTTAAACTCTTCCAACTATTTTTTTTCCTTCAGAATGAACAAGGGAATGGAATTGACAGAAAAGTATTACAGACGCAGAACCATACAATCCAAAATTAACTTCTTGGTGACCGTGCTAAATAGTACAGACTGTGTTAGGCTATGTTAAGTAATACAAATCTCAATACAACTTTTTTCTTATGATTACCTGTAATATTGATAGTGGTTTTTTTTGTTGTTTTGTGTGTTTTTGTGTTTTTGTGGGTTTTTTTAAGAACACAGCTATACACACAACTTATTTTTCCTTTAAGCTGTAGAATATCACCAACACACTATACTGTCAAATTTATCAAAAAAGTCTCATTATACTCATTGTGAAGGCGTGTTCCTGCCAATCCCCAGATGTTGCTATGCAGAATTAAATGAGGAATGTAGAGACAGAAATACTGAAAGCCTGGTAATGTTATTCCATGCTGGATTTATGAAAATGTTCTCTTATTATTATTGATTTTTTTCATTTATGTAGTACAATACCTGTGCACAGTGCAAACACATGATAAAACACCTGCTAATAAAAGCTTATGGTATAATTCCAGCAAATGTGATTATGAATAATAAAGTTCTACAGACAAAGCTGTAGAAGAGACAACAGCTCTCTTTCTTGCTGTCTGGATTGGCTTAGGTGTCATACCTGGAGTCTGCTGGTATCTTGCTAGTTTCACAACTTGTGGAGCAAACTCATTTTATTTCATACATATTTCTATTGAAACATATGTATTATGACCACCAGAGGGACCCTTTGCACTATGACACCTTAAAACACAACTTTTTTTCTAAAGATTTATTTACAGCAGCCCTAAACAATAAAATATTTAGCATATTATTTCCTAAGCTTTTATCAGAAAAAGTCTTACCTGCAAATCCTGGTTTACAGCTACAAATATAGCCCTCTGCCTTATCATAGCTGAACTCTGATGGCAGTCCTGGAACACTTCCGTACCAGTTAGACCAAGACAGCTCTACACATTCACTCTCAGAGAGGCATGGATTACTGCTGCACTCACTTATATCACTTTCACAGTCGGAACCTGTATATCCTATGAACAGAAATTAGAAGAAGGTGTTTAATTGATGTACTGTCGATTCATACCAGATCTGAAAATATTATTGTGAATATATATTGTGAATATTAGGTAAATTTGGTTTGAAACTCTGTCATGTGCTCAGACACCTCCTGGACACTCTCTACTTCTTAAAGGTGCAAGTGTATCATTGCAACACTTTTTCTGGGCTAAGCAGCCAGATGCTGTTTTTCTGCTTGCTTTTCTGCCTGGGCTAGGTAATCTAGTCTGTGCTGTACAGACTTTGACTTTTACTAGGAAGTAATGTGGAGATCTGTGTGGATAACAAGGCACTGCGCTGTGTGGTGTAGATATGCTCTTAGCCTGTGCAGTGTTCTCCTTACCTTTGCAATGCCTCCCTAAGACAGAGGTGCGTGGGGAGCGTAAATTTTTTCATGTCTGTGAAGTGCTTTATCTGCTTGAGTTCAAAGTGCCACAAAACTCCCCAAGTTCCCAACAAGTGCTAAGCATTCTGCCTAATCTTTCTATTTCTAATGCACTTATAATATTGTGCTCCAAACACACTGTAGTAAATACTTTTAAAAGTGCACTGTGTTCCTGCATCCCCACTACAGACACAGACACTGACCTCGTTAGACGTCTAGTTAGTCTGCATGCTGAAAGGTTCACGAAGTCCCCTAAAAACATAGTGTCTGTGTCCACAGTGAGGATGTGTGAGAACTTTCCCAAACTCTCAGATATGCAAGCATTGATAGTACAGGAGAACAGAGCCCAGGGTATTTTCACCTGATGTTGCAAGACAGAAGAACTTGCATTGATGACATGAAGGAAACCGGTTTCTCAATATCACACCTAGTTTAATTTTATTTATAAATAGCCAATCATTATTTTGCATGGAAATGTAAGTTTTTAGGCTGACTTAAATGTCATGTTAGTGAAGAGTAAAAAAGGGATGTTAACAGCAGTGACATTCATGTATCAAATGGATTGAAGGATTAAGCATCCAGCTGGGAGGTGGATCTCAACTTCTAGTTAGGCTCCTGTCTTAACTCAATTATACTGGCAATTGCTCTGAAGAAGGCCTTTTCTTTTACTGTGCGTGGAAATCATTCCTTAGCAGGGAGAAATGAGTGACTTACCCATAGGGTTCTGGCTCATGATAAGTGAAGCCTATCTAACACCAAGCCCATAGAATATTTTTAAGTTTATGTAGTTTTATTGTATCAGCAAAGAATGAGGTCTTACTACAAAAGCAAAGAGGGCATTTACAGGAGAACTTAGAGCTTACCTGGCCAACAGTGACATGTATAACTGTCAATGCTGTCCTCACAAGTAGCATTATTGTAGCATGGTTGCGACCGACATAAGGGAATTAGGGTCTCGCAGTGTAGGCCTGTAAATCCAGTACTGGTACAGTTGCAACTGTACCTGCAACACAGAATGCCAGTGTTTAGGAAGAAGTCAAGATATCTGGCTCAGTTTCTAAATCTACACAGGCTTCCTATTTAGCTTTGGGTAACAGCTTGCACAGTTGAGTCCAGACTTGAGAGCACCATCTGGTGTTCTAGGAGAAACAAAAGAAATTTAGAATGGACAATGAGCCTTTTTCCTGAAAGACATGGTTTTGTTTTGGAACTACTTGTGAACTCAAATTGGTTTTGATAGGTAATTTCTTCTAAGAAAGTGATTTAAAAATTTTTTTTGAAAACTGTTTCTGTCACTTCTAGTGCAATTTTTGTAGGCTTAACATTATTCACAAAATGGAAAGGAAGAGATTCTGAGGAGAGAGAGAGAGATTTTCTTTGAAAAACTATTTTTTGTTGTTGTTAGGTTTCAATATAGAAATGCCAATTATTTGCATAGTTCCAATAATAACAGTAATACTAACTTCATTTTGATAGCAATACTACTATTGTGGGGTTAGAAGTAAACAAACTAGTATACATAAATATGAATATTTGAAATAATGAACAATGTACAGATAATGTCTGCTTTTTCTCAGGTGAGCTAATTATTACAAAATACATAAGACCTTGTGATTGTACTGTGATCTATCACAGCTCTTATGCTTAGGTCATGATCTAATTAAACACCTAAAGCTACACATGTCATAAGAAAAGACAGGCCTCTGCAAAATGACTGTGTTAAAATATGCGTAGCTGGATAATCTTTTCCTAATAATAATCAGAATCAAAAGTAAATTTAATTCTTATATGGCTTTCCTTTACATTAAAATGATACACTAGTTATTGTACAATTGAAATCATGGGGAATTTTGCTGAACATGAGATTTCTGAGTTTAATATCAGCGTCTTAGACTTGGAGTAAATATATGGAGGGAAAGCTATATTGCTGAATGTAAGAGAACGTCAGAGGACAACTGACTACTGCAGCCTAACAGACCAGCAAACGTAGACATTTTACTGCACTGTTTAAGTGTATACAAGCAAAAAGTCCTGGCAGGCCAGTTTATTACTAGTGTATGGATTATCCTTAAATCAAGATCAGAGAGGAATTAGGTCAGTTGGCATTTGAATTTAGGATATAAAATGTAATCAGGAAGATGTGAATTAGTAAAATTACTTTCATTCTGAAATATATTCTCCAATGGAGTTTTTTTTTGTTGTTGTTTTGTTTTTAGCTGTTTTTTTCACATATTTCCTCAATGTGCCTTCAATTTGGTGCTGTTCAGTTTTGTGGAGGAAGAGTTTGTGTCTTTTTTCCTTTGGTCTGGAATGAAGGAACAGTGAGGAATATTCATAACTGCTTAAATTGAAGCCCCACTTGTGTGCCCTCTTTCTGGCATATTTAAATGTTCCATGTTGCTGTGATCCTCCAGGAGTTCTGGAGGGCATCCTGCTTGCAGGCAGGCTGTGACTGAGGATTCAGTTGACTTAGTTAATTAAAAAAGTGAATCAGGGAGGTGAAAAGTCTCTGACTTATCACTCAGGCATACTAGAATGTTTTCATTTCAGGCGCATGGTGACCTCTTTCTCTCACTGCAGTCATGCTTTAGCAGCACTGGAAAATAGTAAATTGCTTTGTACTGTTCAGAGTCATTCAGTACTTCAGAAAAGAAATTCCACAAGGTTGTTGTAATGTCATAATACTGTACAAAAGCCCACTTCTAGAACATGATCTCTGTCCCCCTCTAAATTCAAGTTGAACATGCCTCTTGCTGACATGACTTTTCTGGCTGATTTTTGTGGAGTTAGTATCTTCAAAACTGCTTTATAAAAACTGGAAATGGAACAATACAGGACAAATCTTATACTGGTAACTTCAATGCCTGTATGAATATACTCATCAATTTTTTGGCTTTATTTTCTATAATGTACACTTTATGCATATATAATTTCTGGGTTTTAGAATCTCGTGCTGAGTATGCAAAGTGACTACCAAAGAATGAATGCCAGAGTTCTGGGTGCCCAGACTGCCCTTAGATCTCTAGGTAGAGTTATTAGCATTAGGTGAAGAAACTTACTTTTCTGTTGCTTTGCAATCTCCCTGTCTGTCTGTCTTTTTTTTTTTTTTTCTCCTCCTCCCTTTCCCTCTCTCTCTTTTGTTCATGGGTTGCAGGTTGTTTTGAACAAGGAGCTGTTGTCCCGTATGCCTATAAAATACCTGGCAGACTTCCTAATGACGTCTATTACAATGGTAACTACTATTTATGTTTTTCTCTGCCTTTCTCTTCTAATGTTTCTGTCTATAAGTGTGGACAGCTGCCTTTGGCAAATTCAATTTTGTGCACGTTCACATCTCGCTTGGAAACTAAAGTTTGATGGACTATAGAAAAAGAATTGATCTTTAAGTGATAATTCCTCATGGCCAGATAAGCAACACATAAATATTCAGAAGTAAAAGTACAAATGTAAAAAATGTACTTCTCAGTTAATCTTTGCCATAATTTTTTTTTTTTGTCCTGCTGACACTGACACCAGACTTGCATTCTTTAATCCTTTCCAAATTTGAACTGAAATCAGTGCAGGATCAAGAAATGAAATCAATTTGCAATGAACTCAACTATCTAACAATTTAGGTTGTCATAGGACTTCAGTCTGTAAATAGAAAAGTTAAAAGCATGTCACATTATTGCAGAATATGTACCCATTGACACTGTCTGTACACTGTCCCCCATGGAGGCAGGGCTGACTGACACACTCATTGATGTTGGTTTCGCAGAGATCACCGAGGAATCCAAATGTGCAGAAGCAGGAGAAGCTCCCCAAGGAATCATGGCAGGTTCCACCATTTAGGCAAGGCTGTGATAAACACTCATCCATGTCCAGCTCACAGTTTGTACCTTCAAAATCAAAAAAGCAAGCAAACCCCAGACTTAGAAAAGAGTTAATTTTGGAGGTTTCTGCAAGGACTGTTTTAAGTGCAATATGCACATAATCTTTTTTTCAAGCAATTGCCTATTTTAAAAAGAAATTTACTCCTCAATGTGCACTGCAAGACTAGTTTTTTCTAGTTTTGGGAGAAGTTACAAAAGAACAAAATGGCTGTTAGTCACAAGGATAGATACAATACCAATTTTCTTAGTTTGAACATGGAAGCAGAGTGAACGAATTTTCAGATTATTCAAACCATGCTACTATCATATTTATATATTACAGAAGTGACTAGTCATTTAACGATCTTGGCAGAGTCCATTTAAGGCTGCACAGTTAATTGAATTAAACACAGTTAAAAATGCTCAGAGTAAAGATATGAGGCAGTGTCCCAATTAACTGCTTAATGTTTCTTAAGGTTTAGCAATGTGTAAATGAGGCCAGTCGATGCCATGCCGTGTTTGCAACAGGTCAGAATCTCGGAGCTGCTCTTCAGATATATTTGATGAGACTAAATCAATTCTAATATTAGTTTGCAACTATTTGTGATAATTGGCAGGTTAAGTCTACATTTCTTTTTCTCTGAATATTTGATAATTAATGCTTTGCAGCTTCTGCTCTGGGTATTCCAGGATTTTGTATGCTTATGCACTTATTTAGTATTTTGAGTAATAAACCATTATTTTTTTAATATAACTTTCACCTGCTGAGTCAATTTATTTTACCAACTGCAGTATCAGCCACTAAATGGATTAAAATGGAAAATTATAATGAAGAAGTTAGTTTTAAGTTGACTCCACTGTCTCTTATTTGGCTAACCAAAGTCATAGAAGTATTGTAAAGAGTTTTCAGAATTTCCTATTCGAAAGGGAATCTACAACACTGAGACTAGGGTCCTTCTTTGGAGAGATGAGAATTTTTGTACAGGATGATTGGACAGGCTCTCAAAAGATGAGAACAGACGCATTTTGATTTATTGGTATTATGTTTGCAATTAGGTGCTCACCTCTGAGCCTTACATTTACTGTTTTTACCAGCTCTGCACTACTTTGGAATGTGTACATTCAAATTAAGAACACTTTTCCCCAAAACAGTGAGACTGCTAATATTCAGTGCTGTTACTTGATTACTAATTTACTTTGACTGTTTCAAATGTAGCCTCTTCATAAAAATCTGTATTACAGATAAATATCTGGAAATATCTTAACATATCAAAACAAAACTTGGAGATGGTATCTCTTAATTATTTTGTATTTAAACATAAAAGTCCATATATTCTAATGAAGTCTTCCACCTTTCTAGTTATTATGAAATATTTTTACTGTAATTTTAGAGAATGGATTTTTATAGTTTCTTGAAACGACACATAAAAAAACCCTAGATCTCAATCCTGTGCCTCCGGTTCAAGGTTCATTGATTCAGCTAGCCACTACTTTCAGTGGGAGGATTCCATGAGACCCTAATGCAGGAACTCTTATGGTTTTGTGGTAATGTACATCACATCCAGATATAGTGAGCAATCCCTCTGTGGTCATTGCCCTGTGAATTCACTGTAATTGTAAACAATGTGTTTGCAGAAGTATGTGTAGTGACCGTAAATCTGCCAGAGCTTGTTAACAGCTTACTCTGAACACTAAAAATCCTGTGACAAAACAGTCCTGTTCAACTGATCCTCAGTTCAACCAAATTTAAAACTACAGGCCTGAGAACAGCCTGACGATTAACGTGAGAACACAGCGTTGTTTTGGTTCATGTCTTTAATCTATCAAGCCCAGTAACCTGCCTTTGGCAATGTTGCCTCAAAAGAAAACTCCTCTCCCTTTACAATGTACCTAGCCAATATGATATGCCATACAAACAGGGGGAATTCCTTCCTAGCCTTTATTGAATCTGCTAGCAGATTTTTTTTTTGTATGCGAAGAAAAGAGATGAAAAGACTAGACTTATATTTGCACCTCAGTCTAACATTCTGTCATAAATATGCTATATGCCAAATATCATATGGCAGAAAATAAAAAGCTCCAACAACCCCTTCCACAGATATTATGTAGGGCTAAGCCATTAAGAACGAAGACATTCTGTTTTAGAGCAGGCAGAGTATTTCAGCATATACTAAACCACACAAGTGGTTTGAATTGAAAGACTGAGAATGTGGATGTAGTAATATTTATAACTTGTGTGGATCCTTTGGAGAACTAGGATTATTTCTTATACGACTTGCTTTTTAAATAAGTACTACTGTGTGCTTCTTTGTACAGCCCCATTCAATTAAAGGTAAATGCATTCGAGGATGAAAGAGAAAGACAGCCAACATTTTCAGACTTGGCTACCTACAGATATTAAGTCACCTTCTGGTCAAAGATACTAGGGATTTGCAGACCCTAGGTGGGCCTGCACGTTCTTAGTACTGCTGGAAATCAGTAAGCCAGGTCACCCCTTCCACTCTTACGCATCTGTAGTGTTAAGCTCAAGAATGACAGGAACAAAAGAAAGTCCTGACATTCTACAATCTGTATATATTAATCTTAAGTGCCATCATCTGGATGGAGTGTGTCAGCTGTGTTATAGTCATCAGGTTTAAGAGGGCAGGCAGAGAGTTCATATCTCTCCCTGCATCAAAAATAAATAGAAAAAATATGAATAATTAGAAAAATTATTATTAATCCCAAATTAGAGGGAGAGGGTTAATTTCTTGGAGTGAGAATTTGTCCTGCACACAGATCTGTATTAACTACCAGTTATCTGTATGCATGAAAAGACAGAAGTGGTTTCAGGTAGACAATTCGTTAGGTCTTATAACACCGCAATATCCTGACATAACAGGAGGAAATCAATGGGGCTAAATCCAATCAAAAATTTCAGTGCCCAGAAGTTAGGAACTGCAATATGTATACTTTAGAGTATGTGCCCTCAGCTAGTATTTCTTTTGAAAACCCTTTGAAAGGTGGCCACTAGTGCTGGTCTCCTCTCACATAATAGCCTTGTGAATAGAAATATCAACAGCAAGCTGGTAACCTGCGCTGAATTCTCTCCTCAGGTTGGTTAGGGTGGGAAGTGGGGAGTGTTGGTTTGAAACTTGAAAGTCGAGGAAGGAAACTGAGGCTCTCCACTTTGTTGGGAAGGCCTTGATCTGCTAGGCTAGGATATAAAAGGATATACGCTCTTGGTATATGTTTTGTGAATGCATAGAATACCCCCTGGATCAGGCCCCTTGAAGAATGTAAGTGCTGCTCTCTGCCTCCCTGCAAATCCTGGTGCGGTCAGGCAAGATCTCCGTGTCAGCTGCTACACTGGAACAGTGGCATGTATTGCACAACACAGATCTGCCGGAAGCAGAGGACAATTACTGTTGGATGGACAATGGTATCTGGTATTAATATGTGCAAGTTTATTGTGATACCACCATGAATTTTCTGGGAAGTGAGCTCTGTACTTGGGGTACTCCATCCCCTGGGAGAGGCTGTTAAGTGTCTCTCTGGGTGGCAAGGGATTCCCTTGCCCTGTCTCTCAGAGCACAGATCTGTACTGACCCACCTTGGTACTTCCCTGAGGAGGGGGAGAATTGCTGCTCTGAGTGGGAAGGGAGAGTACAGCCAGAGCACTGCCCTCTATTACTAGATGGGAGAGACAATGCAGGTAGCTCTATCCCATTGCTGGGCAGCAAGGTGATGTGAGGTGGAGACAAAGGCACAATGAGGCTGAGTGCAAAGCAAGGCATGGGAACAGTATTTTTTGTGCTGGTAATTTGAGAACTGAGTGCCTAAATGTCTGCTGAAGTTTTCATTTAACTGCCTAAGGCTTAGGATGCATCTACTCCTAAATATTTGCATGGCATATACATTACTGATGAGAACACTGCATGAGAACTAAAGGATAGGTTTCATTTCATCAGGTAATATTGTACAGAATTGATCTCAGTTTTAGTTACACTGTAATAAAAGGTGTTGCGCAAAGAATGAATCTAGCCCATTATACCTATTTCATCAGTCACTGAAACAGCTTTTCCTGTTTAAAGGGCATGTAGATGCCTCTAAAAATGGCTTTTTGAACTGCCATGTGCCCCTAACAGTTTATACTAAAATGTTCACTGGCAATGGAGGACTGGCTTCAGCTGTGTCTAGCAAGGTAATTAATGTGACTAGCTGTGGGTAACTAGCAGGCTCTTATACCATGCTCTGTCGGGGTGAATTAAAATTAAGTGCAGTTAGCACAATGGAAAAATAATGCAAATACCTAAGGTATTCCAACAAAACTTGGACAAACCAATTGAGTTTCATTATTTAACAGCTGTATGACACATGTCTTGTAAATAATTTCACACATGCAGAGCATTATCATAGTAAACTGCAGATTTCATGCTAAATTCTCCAGTCTTTGGCTCTTGGTGCATTCTAACCTCTTTCATTTGTGTAAGAATTATGTGTGACATTTCTCAACTATTTTAAGAAGTGCAGCATACCAGTCATACAAAATAGCAGTCATAGTCCATGAAACAAGTAGCAACCAAAGCCTGTAACTCAAGCATTTGGTTAACATTACTGCTGTAAATTTAGTGTACATTCTCTGCCTGCATATCAAAAGATATAACCTTTTTAACATCTTAGGGAAATGAGATGAGGCTGGATGACTTCCCACAATAACTCATGGTGTCAGGCCAGGATAATAAGGGTTGGCAAGATCCCCTGACAGAGTAAATGTGGATTTTTATTACCACTGGGGACACCTTGGGACTTTCATTCAGTAATTCTTCTGGCTTGTGCATTTAACACAACTCACAGCAAGGTGCAGAAAATAACAGGAAAAATGCTTCTGATAAATCATTTGGTTAAGTAGCCTTTAAAAGCTGGTATTTTACTGCTGAAGGAATAGTCAGCTGCTTCTTTAAAGAATTATTATTATTAGCTGCTTTGCTGCTGGAAGCCCTGTCTGAGCTGTATGTCAAAACACTGAAATCTTTTCTGCTTTACATTTTAGAACTCTTTTCTTCCTTGGCGCTCTCATTTCTTAACTCTGCTTGTCCTGATTGCAGAGCACTCAGAGTGACACTGCTTGATTTTGGTGTGGCCAAAGAGCAACAGCCTGAAAAATAGAATTTTATGATAAAAGTGGAGTGACTCCAGCAGAGTGAGTTTCCTCCAACAGTTTGTGTTGATTTCAGTCTTCATTTGTTTTTGTTTGGGCTTCATTATTTTACCATATTTTCTTCTGCTTTGTCTCTAAGGTTCATATTCTGTCTTTCAAACTGAGTTCCTAGGCTATAGATCCAGTCCTGGACTCACTAATGGTGCAGGTTTAACAAATACAGTTTCCTGACTACAACAGGAGGTCTGAGTTGAGTCTGATCATTTCAGAGTAACCATGCTGACTGTTAATAGGTTTTTCCTTCCTTCTGCTCTTTGGCTCTCCTAGTTGCATAGTTTTCCCATCACTTGGCCTAGGCTCAGACACCTACCGGCAGCAGCAGGGTGGCAAGGAAGGCCACAAGTTTCCCTCAAATAACATTCTCTTTGCTCATGAGGGATATTAACTGAGTGCTGGCTTCCAGCTGAATGCTGTGTCAGACACTGGAAAGCTGCTTTTTACCTCTGACTTCCCCTCCCTCATGGGGCTTTTGGGATGGGGTTTTAAACCACATGTCTTATTTCTTATTCATTTGCATCAGTTGAAGCAGTAGGTGTTTTTTCCCAATATTTTTCTGCTGTATGATTTTTTTTTTTTAACCTGATGGCAATCTGCCACTAAAATGTCTCCCCTTTTTAATGATTCAGTGTGCTATCTCTTGCAGTCCTATCCCTGAACAGAGCTTTGAAATTTGAGGGGAACTGTCTCCTAGAACTATTATAGGCCCTCCAGCAAAGGAAGTAGGCAAGAAATATCCTGCTCATGTCTTAAAAATGGGACCATACAAAATAGAATTTTCCAAAAATGGGCAGTTTGGAAACCTGATAATACTCTTTCTTCTTTTTAATTTATATAATATTCCAGTTTCAAATGAATATTCTGTTTCTGGGAAGGGCAGAGGAGAGGAGTAATAATTAGTCAAAAAGTTAAATTTACACAGGTCAAGCAATGAGTTCCGAGTATGTGTGGCCGCTGTGTGTGTGGAGAGATGGGTTTTGCAGACGTAGTGGCACACTTCTCACTTTCCTGTTTCTGTTTGGAAAGATAAAAGCTTGGCTGTAATCTCTGTTTTTCTCCATCAGCAGGATACATTTTTTCCCTAGTCCTTGGTGTTTTGCCCTATTCTGGTCTTGAAAATCTTTCTTACTAGGCTGTCATACCACGCTTATTGTTTTTGTATCTGAGTTCATAGTTCCCACTGATACCCAGACTTCTAACTCAACTGAGAAGTTCACTATATGGCACTCTAAAAGTTCTCATTTTTGAACTAAAAACCTGAAGAATGAGAAATGGGGTGTATAGGTAAATTTTTCTTGATTAGATGAACTGCTAACCTCCATTCTTGACAAATGTCCATTCTTCTAGAATGTCCAGCTGTAACTTCCTATCTCATACAAAATAGCCAGTGCTCTATAGAGGAGGAAGAGGTGCTTTTTTGAATGTCTAGAACCCACTGAAATATTGCTCCTTATTTTATCCCCAGAAAGAGCATCTAACACAAATTTTAGAAACTTAGTCCATGTCAAAAAGGAAGAACATTTACCTGGGGATTCAGTCAGATTGTTGATCAAGGAGTCATTTAGAAGAATAGTAAAAGGGGAAATTATGAGTTATATGGCATCAGTAGGTTATATAGCTTAAAAATCAGCACAATGAAACCAGAAGGGCATATCCATTTTTAGAACTGATGTTGAGGAAAAAGGATAAATTAATTTATTTTGCCTTAAGTTCCAGCAAAGTAGAAGAGGAAAGAGGCCTATTAGCTATAGTGGATAAAGGAAAGCTGACAGAAGATGTAGAAAGTCTAAATTAGGTGTTTTGAAAATCTCCAAACATGATACCTTTCCTCAGAAAAGGTTAAAAAAAAAAGGGGGGGGGGAGATTTTAAAGAAAAATGCTCCTGAAAAGCAAATGTAAAGATTTAAGAGTACAGTTTGTTGCGGTTAGAAAATCAAGCAAGTCTAAGTAGATCTAATCTTTAAAATATCACTGTCAAACATATATTTTGGTCCTCAGACAAAACCTGTGTATAGCATTCTGAGGGCATGTGTTTTCAGAATGTTTCTTTTAAGAGAAAAATTAACCTAGGCCTTGATCTTCATGGAACTTCTCTGTAGATTTTGGGAAATGTGAGATTTCTTTAATTCTTCTCTATCTAGCACTAGTTCACAGTGATAAGATAACCCATAATGCATCAACACCCACTAGAGCTGGAGCCAATGCAGTAATGCAAATATAACCAAATAAGTGGGAGGGGGAAATAAATCTTGGAACATTATGCATGGTTGTTCTCCATGACACACACACAAAAAGTTGTTTTTAATAGTGCTTACCCGTGTACCCAAGTGGACAGATGCAGTCATACCTTCCTATCTGGTTCAGACACGTTGCCCCATTCAGGCATGGATCTGAAACACATTCATTCACTTCCAGGTCACAGTGCTTGCCTTGATAGCCTGGGACACAGTAGCAGGAGTATTCATCAACCCCCTCCCTGCACACTGCTCCATTGTGGCATGGTTCAGAAATGCATTCATCAAAATCCACTTCACAGAGAGTACCTGTGTAGCCTGCATGACAAAGGCAGGTAGGACCAGCCAGGCCATTTTGGCAAGTGCCTCCATGTTCACAAGGGTTTGTGTCACACACACTGATGGCTATTTCACAGGTAGTTCCATTATACCCAGCAGGGCACTCACAAGTAAAGCTGAGGTTTCCAGCAGAGCTTAAACAAGTACCATTTTGAAGACAAGGGTTTGAAGAGCAAGGATCGTAGGTTTTGTTGCAGAGTTCCTCCACAGTGTCAACTGATGTGTCTGCACAACGGCAGGTATCATCTTTATCACCAGCAACGCATGTAGAGTTCTTTTGGCAAGAGTTTGACAGGCACCTGGAATCATTTCTCGTGCAAAGTGACTCTAGAAAGGAAAAACAAAAACCCATGAGAACTTCCAGAGCACTTGGAGTAAAACAGAAAGAAGTACAACCCTTACCACAACTTTGTTTCAAAATTAATAGTTCCAGTTGTTGGCTGTTGAGAAGAAAACAGAACTGATAACTGCATGCAGTGGGTTAATAAAAATAGAACAAATAACACTATCAAAATATGAGTAGGTTGTGAGTCTTGCCTCTTCCAACAGCCATGGTTGGTCAGGGTTGTAAATTCATTGCTTAACACAACAACACTGTTGCAGATATATCTGATCAACAGAGACAACCAACAATAGGAAATGTATTTAGGTATTTCTAAGACAATATCTTTTTATTAGAAGAAGGAGTTGAACCACTTATTTTCAGTTCAGTATCAGTTTGGTTTCTGGTGTGGTGGAAGTTGTTTTTATTGGAGTTCAACAAAACTGAATGATTCGGGTGCAGTTTGAGCTCAAGTGATTCAATCCATTATGCCCTTGGATTTTATTTTTGACTTCCTGATTAGAAGAGTATTTTGACATTTATATAGCACTTCTATTACAAAGGATCTCCCAAACACCTGAGATACAAAATAGTTTCTTCTTTGCTCTCTGAGTGCCATCAGGCTGGAAGGACATGGTGAACATGGTGTAAACATTTTCCCACACACACCTCCAGGAACTGAGGATTAAAGGCAACTTGGAGTTGCCTTGCTGCTGTAAAGACTGGCAGATAGTAATAATGGCTGTTTCTTACTTCCCAGTCAAGGGATCTTGACCAGACCAGAATTGCTCATAACCCACAATTGAGAAATGCTAATACAGTTAAAGTAGTGAAGGATGTTCTTTCCAGTCAAAGAAAACAAGAATTTTGCCATGAAACTGTATGATTTTTATCATGATTAATCATCTCCCTAACATAAGAAATGTCAGCATTCAGATGAAGTTATGAGTAGAGCACATGCAAGTATACATAAACTACTTCTAATTTAGTGTTAGGGATACCAAGCAATAGCAGTGAAGATGCCAAATACAGAGCATCTGAGGTAGGTGAATTGACCTTGGCTGAATCCTGCTACCATAGCTACACTGCCCATAGTATCAAGTGAGCTAGATTAAAGCTTGAATACATTTATATGTGCTGTAATTGGATCTCCCAGTTGCAACATAGATATAGGTGAAGAGTGCAATAGGGTTCTAGTGATCACTAACATCATCTCCTCATAATGTCATGTTGCTTCTGTCATGATATAACAATGTATCAGTATAGATCAGTGGAAATGGTGTTAATCATCATCAGTACACTTCCTGCAGCATTTGGGAATTTTGTCGTTCAGACATAACCTGATTCAAGGCTGCTGGAGATGGCAAGATCTGAAGAGATGATTGCAGACATGGTGTTTAGAGGCTAAACTTACGAATGCTTAGGAGGTACCAGTGGAAGAAATCCTGGAGTTGCCTGCAAATAGTTTGCTAGTGATATGAAACAACAGCAGATCAAATCTCATAGACACTGATTGCCCATGAATGGAGAGAAGTAAGTCAAGTGGTTATTTACTGGTATAAACCACCTAGAAGAGAGGGAGGATATAAATACTGATTTAAGGAACCAAATACATGTATGTATAGCATTTTAATTTGTACCGAGCAGACTGGAAAATCTGATTTAAAGTATAGTAAATAGAGTTTTATCCAGTACAATTTTTTCTTTTGCAACTGATTCCCCCCGTATTATAAGGAAATCCTCTACCATATAGTGAACATCTGAATACCACCACACTTCTCCAGTGATTATGCTGTGGCATTCCTCAAAATATATGAGCAGTAAAACTGTAAACAAATATTCTGCATACCACTAGAGGAAAAAATTTATGTTTGTATCACAGGAAAAAAAATGCAGTCATATCTTGGCTGAGACTCTATTAAATAAAGCAGAACATTTCCTCCAGAAAGAAGGTAATGATTCAGAAGGGAAATATTCATGTGGGCTGGAGAATGAAAGTTGTATTAAACAATCTGTATGCTAGTCTTCAAAATGTCCTATTTTCTTCTTTCAGCTTTTACATTTATTCTGGAGCCATATTTGGATATAAAAAGTATAGGTTTCTTCTATTAAATTAACTTGAAAATGGATGGCAGAATGGTGTATGTGCAAATGGGGTGTTGTGGATGAGTTGAACTTTTCAGAAAAATTCAGACCGATCTCCAATTTCTCTCCAGTTCTCGGGACTGAGAGTCAGGATACTGGACTCAATAGAAAAGGAGATGGGCATGAAAGAGAAGGAGCATGCAGAGACACTTATAAATAACTGGAGCTCGATCAATGCTGACAAAGCCGTGGGACAGAACCGTGGCTGACTGGGAAACTGAAAAGCCAGGATCGATCAGCTGAGAATAATAAACATCAACTGAGGATAGTCAGAGAGGACAAAATGAGTGATGAGGCCACATTTTTCATAATGTATATTTTAATATGTAATATAATTTAACTTGGTTCTAGTCCCAGGAAGGAGATGTAGAGGAAGAAAGCCTAAGAAGGCCTTATCGGCTCAGAAAAGACTTACACAGCTTACATAGATGTGACACTATGCTGATAAATATGGAAATTGGAAAAGTGAGTTTTGCTTCCTTCTTTCGGCTTCTGACTTGAGATGTACAGAATCACAAAATGGCTGAGGTTGGAAGGGACCTTTGGAGATCATCTAGTCCAACTCCCCTGCTCAAACAGGGTCACCTAGAGCAGGTTGCCCAGGACCATGTCCAGATGGTATGTACACATGAGCAATAGTGCCTCTGAGAACAAAAATCATCAATTTGAATGAACCTGGTGGTTGTAAATGCATACGTTCATTGAGTGAAGTACCTAATTAATATTTGTTCAAACAAGTTGAATGGAGCTTGATGTAGTAGCATAGATGGCAACAGTGACATCATGATTTAAAACAAATCAAAAATGGTCTTAAGGATTACATAGAAATATTATTTCTTTGGTGTTTTGGGGGGTTGCATGTATAAGGAAAACCTGAGAAATGTTTTTGTTTGACCTATTTTTAGTTGTTCTGATGCTCATATTTACCAGAGGTACTGAGGAGAAGTACCTAGAAAAAGGTATGATCTCTTCTAGGTAAAGATAATCTTTATTTAACACAGATGAAGATAGACCTCATTAAGAAAGAAAGCCAAGAATTGATTAGCAGATTGAGAGCTGGAGCTTTACCTCCAGTTATCTAAAGCAAAAACAGGAAAAAAAATAGTACCTCTAATTTAGCTCACTTTTAAAACACTTTTCTCTCATTTGTTAACATTCAGTTTTGCACTGAGAGCAAATATTGCATCCCTATGCTATGTCATTTGTATATTCCCCAGCTCACAGCACTTACTGAATGCAAAATTCAAGGTAACAGACTGGCCATGGGTGTAGATGACTTGCTCCACAGTCAGCAGTATCACAGACTTCTTCTCAGCACACTCTTATGTTCTAATACCCCGCTTTACATATATGTGTATATTATCCATGTATTTAGTTTCTTCTCTTTACCCTGGATAATCAAAAGTTGCCTGTATCTATTTTACGTAATCTATTATGTAATCTACTAATTAGAGTTAAAATGAGCTGGACTGAGTTCCTTAGGAAATTTTTCATCTTACATTTTTCTTGGGATTGAGCAACTTTATTTAAAGAGCTTGCCTTTCACACTATCTACTTAAAATTCATTAAAATTGCATGTATAAAATGCATCTGAAGAAATTAGACTATGATTAAGTTATAACTTTGTCTAACTACCGTACTTCGTAAACTGCAAGAGTTCAGGTCAATCATTCAAGTATTTCTTGAGCAGAACCACTGTGATATGAGAGGAAATTTAGTTAATTACTATTGTCCCTTCAGAGTTAATTTGCATGCAACAACTCAGTATGTTGTAATGACTGTGTATGAGAGAAGCTGAAGAATTTGCCTGTTTGCAGTTCTGATAGCAACATACTAGCTTTGAGCATTGGTACTTATAAAGTTTCAGAGTTCACTGAGGCATTAATAGTGGGTGGAAATGAGAGAAGAGGAAAGGAAGCCCTTAAAGCATAGTCAGCAGTGAAGGCAACCAATTTGTCTCCAAAGTGACGCCACAACGTGGAAAATAGGAAACAATAAGCCTTTCCTGGATTTTTTTTTAAACTAGTATTTTAACTTTTACTCATCTGGCTTTTGTAAAACAAACTTCCTATGCAGAAATTGTTGATGGACAATTCAATGTAAATGTGTTTGTTCCAATAGTGCCTGGAGGATGTTTTTGTTTGATTTGTTTTAAAAGTTTACAGGAAAACACTAAGGGACCTCTTGAGTTTTGTTTTTCATGTGCTGTGCCATGGGTTTTATTATTTGTGTAGTTCTTGAGGAACACGAGTTCTGACGTTCTTGGCAGAGATGTAATTACTGTTGAGTTTTAGCTTGCTCATGATTTAAAGACTAGGATCAAGAGTTTTTGTTAGGGATACCATACAGTAGTTTTGCCCCAGCAGCAAAGATGCATCTCAAAGAGGTAATCATTAAAGAGCATGTAATTATCAAGTATCAAGCTGTGGTTATCAAATGGTATGCATTTTACCAGGGTGTTTCTATGATTTTTTGGCAGGAGTCATGGTCCTAAATGACATGTGTATGTCAGAAAATCCTTGGACCTTGGATTCACAGTCAGAGCACCAATTTCCACCCACTTGAGAAAAGTTATTTACACTACATCCCTGCCTCCCAAAAGGAAACTCAGTTGCTCTGCTGCACTGGAGTAAAGTGGAAGGATGGGTTTGGAAACCTAATGCTATTCAGAACTACATGGAAATGGTAGAGGAAAAAGAATGTAATGTGGAAGGTGAACACCTCTATGCTCTGAGATGTGATGTGGTAGAGCATAATGGTGTCTAACGCAAAGGCTGGCTCAGTCTGAGCTGATGATTGAAGAATATTCTTTACTACATATGCAGAAAGAGATGTAAGAAAAGGAAATAAATGTTTCAGTGTTGTCGGGAGCTTGACTTTTGGTAACGTTGCATAGGGATAACCCGAAAAGGCCTCATGTTCTAGTTCCGATACACATAGGAGTCATTTTCATTCTTAAACAATTAAGATCACTTAAGCAGTGACTTGTTCTGACAGAGATTCTTAAAATTTGTATTTAATGTTAGAAACATTGAAACAAAATGCTGATCACTTTGGATTTACACTGACTGACATTTGAAGTAATTATCAGTCTCTTTATAAACATCGATACATTAATCTAATTACTGGAGGAATTAGTGACAAGCATTTTACCCCATGTTTACATTCTTTTGATATAGATGAGATGTTTGGCAGTATATTCAGAAGACGAAATGCATTAGATTTGCCTAGAGTTTTCTCTGCAAAATTCTTTGCAGTAAAGCTTGCCACCTACTGGAAAATTATCAGTACTACTACAAGTATGTCAATAGTCTATAGAGAGCTGACACAAACCGTTACATGTAACATCCAGAAAGAGAGGGTCGGTTGGATAAGCTTACTTAAGTTTATTGAAGTGATGTTGTTTGTACATGAATAATTGAGATCATGTAACTAATTAGCACTAAAAATGCACGATTTTGGTCTAGCAATGACTTCCTAGCGACCCAGAACTGCTGTAACGATGCAAAACAATATTGTTTATGATGTTGGAAGTGCATGACAATGACAATGTGCATGACAATGACAGCGTATGAGGGAAAAATTAATTTAGTGGTAAAGTTAACATATACAGGGCAGGAGTTCTGAATGGGCCAAGGCAATCTGGCACAGATGTTCTGACTCCTGATGAGAAGACTAGTGATTCTCAGTAAAGCAAGTATTTTGAAGCACTTACCCTCAAATCTTTTCTAATTGAGAATCCTGAGGATTTCTTCTAGATTCAGTTTGATTTGGAGAGCTATAGAATTCATGTAGGCTTTTAAAAGTGTTCTGCCATCTTAGATTCATAAAATCAAAAGTAAAGTAAATTGATGATCCCCAATTTTAAGAATCTGATCAGCAATCTTTGTTAGCATTCAAAGGCCATAAACAAAACCTAGCAAAGTTTGTTGGGCTGTTTTTGACATAAATATTCTTCAGCAAAGACTTGTTTTTTCTGGGCATGATTCTTCCTACAAGTTGGTGGAATATCATAATTGTCAGCAGGATTTTAAATGAAATTTCAATTACCACTAATCACATTATTATGACCTTGAGTCCACTTGAATCTGTTCATGTCTGGACTTTGCTAATCAGTTCAATATACCTGCAGGCTGCTTGTAATTGCAGTGCTATTCTTCAAATGTGCCTTTTTTCCCCTGAAGCTTTGAGCTTTACAGAAGCTCTCAACACTAACAGCTTCAGAGTCTTTTTACATAACCTGCAGAGATTTTTTTGACCTTCTTAACAGAGGTGGTCTATTTTCTAGAAAAAAAATTCTTTCTACCAGAAGATAACTAACTTCTTGATAGCCATATAGTCATCAACATTGACAAGTCTGCTGTGCTTTGGGAAAGGCTTTTTTTTTTCTTTTTAACACAGAGCTATTATTTCACACCTTTTTTGAATTAAAACTAGGAAGCTACACCAGGTAATACAGGTCACAGCAAAATCTGACATTTTGTTCTTAACTCACACATTTTGGAATCGAATGTACTGTATAGCAGAAAACCAGTCATGCCCTAGCTGGAGGGAAACTAAGGCAAGGCAACATCCTCTAACATCTAAACCTTGTTAAAGACACACATATTAAGGTACATGTCTGTTGCTGTGTCTCTAATCTTCCTTTCTCCTGCTGTAATGCATATGCTGGTCTAGAAGTTGAGAAATTAAACTTTAAAAATATTCCTAAGGAAACAATGATCAAATTAGGAAATAGGAAAAAAATTTGTTCTCTTTTAAAAAAAATCAACCCAGAAAATATGTGCTTTTTTTTTTAATGTGCTAAAATAACTGGTAATATTGATGTCTTGGTTGTTGTCGGTCATTTTGACAGACAAAATTTCACTGGAATAGATGAGGTAACAGTTGCTTCTCTTAGCGCTATTATTTCACTCTGTCTTCTGTTGACTCAGCAACAGCACATAGTATTTGTTCATAGGCTTGCAGTAGAAGGTTTACCTTATAACCAAATAATTTCACTAGAGAATGATGGTGTAACGTATTCCCAAGGATTCAAATAGCTCTGTGTCTGGAGTTAGAAGTCAGAACCTTCAATGCTTGTGTTCATTTATTGTCTAAAATTTGCCCCTGAGATGTTAAAACAAGTGTGTGAATCTGTGTCACTGAAATATCAGTCTCTGTGACTTTAGTGAGATCTTGAAATAATTAGCATTTAACTGGAAATATTCGAGTATTGCCCAAGGCATTTAGTGCTGCATTGAAGAATGGTTGGCTTTGGTATAACTAGGCATATCTCAGTTTATCTGCAGTGCACTGTGACATAGAGATACAGTTCATCACTATGACAATAACTTCCTTGCAAAGACAGCCTTAGAAAGTTGTGGGTGTGCATATATATTCAATCTTGAAATGTTACTTGATATATCTTGAAGAACCAGGGAAGAGATGAGCACAGCTGCATAATCTACAGTGACAGAAATTGGGATCAGATACCTTCACCATGGACTGAAAGGAAGAAATGCCATGTGCGGATCAGCATTTGGCAGATGGGAAAGAAAAGGACATAAGAACATGCCATTCAGGATTAAGCAAAGCCAGGTAAGGGCTATCTTAGCCCTCAAAATAGCTTTTCCATTCTGATTCTCTGTGAATAGATCATTTCAGTTTTTCCACACAGTTCTGATTTCCAAACTGAAGACTCAAACTTTTTAAATCTTGAACTAATGCTACTTTATTTCTTCCCTGCCCATCTTCCTACCCATTTGTGTATTGCAACCTTCACCCTAATTTCACTCATTGCTTCTCTGCTTTTCCACATTGTCTCAATTATTTAATGCAATGAGCATTTTATAGTTACTGTGGTGTCATTTCTCCTTTCCAACCTTCACCTAGAAGGGAAGTGCCACTCCCTAAGACCTGACCTGCTCTATACATAGTTTGGAATTATCTGCTTAATGTACTTGGGAAGGTATAAACATACTTCTGACAAACAAGCAAGCACTTGTCATTGTGGCTACACATATTGTGGTCATAAAGGGTTAATCTTGAATCTTTTTACTTCAGTTGTATGTCCAAAACATCCTAACATGTTGTTATAGAAACCACTTTCAGAGTTTAAATCTTGAATCAAGATTATTGCCATAGTAACCACCGTCACACACACACAGAGGCACAAAAGAAAAAAAGGCAGTTACTCAAAATATTCTGCTTCTGTTGAAAAGGCCAATTTTGTTCTCAAATACATTTGTACCAGCAGAAACAAGAAGAGTAAATTAGCTACATATTTACTGAAGCAGAAGTACTGTATACAGTATATTAGCATAACAACCGAATAGCATTACAATTTTAAAATATTGTTTAGGAAACACTTAAAGATCAAAGCTATTTGTGAGTCAAATTACAGAATTGGTTGTCTCCATTTCATTATTCTCCAATCATTTCAGCAGTCTCAAGCTAATTTGGTGCTACTCCCCAAGAATGAAGAATGGTACAGTTTGCTGTCATTTCCTTTTGCTGTCGTTTTATCTTTGTGCTGTCCCAGGCTTCCTTATCCTATGAGCATTTCAGCAAGAATGCTTACAGCTGCACCTACTGATTATACCAAATACAGCAACAATATGACAGGCTTTCCTACAAAACAGCCACACCATGCCTACCTATCAAGCCACCATGAAGTGCACTAGTTCAAAGGCACTCACTTGGCAGACACACTCACAGCTGCTTTCCCATCTGATTCAAGAATGCTGGAAAATGATGGGAATGGGTGCAGCTCATTAATTTGTGAAGTGTGTTGTCAGCAGTGGACACCTCAAAAACACCTCAAAAGTGAGGTAAATGCTTTCTTCTCATAGTCCCCTTTCGCTTCTATCCTTTGTTTCAGTGCAGTGAATTCTGCAGCTCTCACTTTATTTTGCGTTATACCATAGGGTCTGTTCTGGAAACAGGAAGAGAATCAGGCCCATGAGCTCAATAGGGCTGTTAAAGTGCCACAGGGGAGATTCACTAGCCAACAGCATCTCCCAGACCTGCTGGAGGCCTCACAGAAAATGTCGCAGCAAAACCCCTGGACAGATCGCACAGCGCTCTCCACACTCAGCTAGATGTTGGGGAGGGAGATGCCATGCATCTATGTTCTGGAATGCTTCTGAACACTGTATGTGCCCTATTCACTACTCTCTTTTTGTCCCATTTCTTACACCAACGCAGGTCACAGTTACTTCCTACTGATTGACTCTGAAAGACAACAGGCCCAGCTGGCCACTAGGGCATGGCCCTACTAGCAGTGTCATATTCAGTGGTAAACAGACTTGTTTCTGCTGTGAACAATACAGTACAGAGTTTACCCGCTTCTTTACCTTTATATCTGGCACTACACCACTGCTGTTTAAGTTGATGGTGCTTAGTGTTTGTTGCTGTGCTTTTATGCACAGATATTTTTGGTTATACGAGATGCAGGACAATGGCTGATCAGGCCCAGAAGGAAGTTGACATCCACCACCATAAATGATACAGGCATTGATTTGAAAAGCAAACTGATACCTGCTATGCAATGCCCACAGCTGTATATGCTCTATTTGAATGTAATGTTCCTCTTTAATAGTTTCAAAATATATCTGCACATTCTTATCTTCTAAGTCTGGAGAAGAGTAAAGACATGAACATAACTAGGTGTTGCATATTCCCTATTTAGAAGTGATGAAAATTCTTTTTAGTTGAATTCACGCAACAGTTTTTTCTTAAAACAATGGAATAGGATTCTTCCACACAGAGACATGGACAATAAATAGACAGTTGATCCACAACAACAATATATAGTGGTGGGAATCTGAGGGCAAGCTTCAAGTCAGCTCTTCTATCAGTGTCTCAGAGGCAAAGAACATGGATAATAATTGTGTTCAAAATTTGAAACAATTTTATGTGATGTTTTTATCATTCTGTAGGTTAAATGTCTTTGTTCCAAGAACTCAGTCAATACCTTTTCTGCCTGCACTGCTCTTGGAGCTTCATTAAAGGTGGGTACATCCTCAGCATATAACACAGGATACAGAGCCATGCATGTAAAGATCTCTCCTGTGAGATGAGAGTTTTTGTAGAAATGAAGAGATTTCAGATGTGAAAACCTAGGTGGTTTAGTTAGGGGGGTGAATTTTGTCAGAATCACCTCCTATACTATAAAATTTTATCATGCATTGCCTGTGATGAGAGAGGTTTTCAGCACACCTAAATGGACTTGTCCTGAGTATCTTGACAAAGGCAAGTGGATTCGTAAAACTCTTCTGAAAGGGGTTGCTCCTGCCTTGCTCCCAAGAATTACAAAAATGGCCTCAAGCCTTTTAAAATTAATGGAAGCCTAGTCTGGCATTTCCGAACCTGCTATGTTAACCCACTGAGGGGTGCAAATGCTGCTACGAGAAGTGGAGAAAATATATGAGAGCAATGCTTGCAGTTGGAAACACAGCAAAATGCTAATGCAAGTGGTAAGAAGGAACACCAAAATGTACACCTAGGAAGCAGACACATGGCAAAACAATGAAGGAAACACTGCCAGAGCCCAACAGGGTTGCAGAAAGATGAAATCATGATCTCACTTCTCTGCATCAATGGAGGGATTTTCAGAAATACAGAAATAGTGTAAAACTGTGAGTTTGGGTGAAATCCAGTTGCTCTTGGCTCTTGCTGAATAATGGAAATCAGGGAGTAAAAGAGCTGTTCTCCCTCATAGAGGCCAGAGCTTGCCTTGTGAGACTCAAGGTCTCACAGCTTCTCTGGAGTCTGGAAGCAATTTGTAGCATTTTGCCTCTGTGTAAGATAGAGGCTTCCTGCTCCTGTTGTGTTCCTGGCTCCCACTGAATTAAAACTCAGCAAGGAACTTGAACTGGGAGACCCTGCCTCTCACAGAGATGAACCTCTGCTGATCAGTGGCTCTTAGATTTCATGTAGGTTAGAACATGCTAGTAGCCATACTACCACTGTGCTTAACCACTAACTTGGGAAAGAAAAAATGGCCAGAAATGCTGCCAATTGCTGCTAACTCTTTGATCTGAGCTTGGAGTAGAGGAGCTGAAAACTGAGTACAAAACTGACTTTAGGTCCAAATTATATGTCCATCTGTTGTTTGCTTTTGAAAACCACGGGAAGGCATCCTCTTAAATTGCCTTTATCTTTGGCGCTATCATCCACTTCATTGCTTCTTTCCTCTTCTTAATATGAAAATGACATACAGCCATGATTCTAATATATTGTAGCATATAAAGGTGCAGTGATTTTAAAACATAGCCACAAATAACTCTAAAGGAGACCCAAGTGTGATTTTTTTTTCCAAGTCAAAATCAGATAGACTTAAAGCCCTGATTATTAAAAATGCACCAAACCAATCTATAACATGGAGCAAGAATTTCTCTTCTGGTGAGGGATGCTTTCACCTCCACTTTGCTAGTCACAGACTTCAGAAAATTTGATTTTCCCCTCTATTAGTCATGGTTAAATTTTGGTTTCAAGAAATTATGAATATGCTCATTAGTCAAATGTATTACACTAGTAGATCATAAGGAAAATATTATTGTCAGGACTCCTGCTTCAACATAATCTCCACAAACACTTGTTTTTATAGTATTCAGAAAACCAGAGGATGCCATCAAAGAATATTATATCATATGCATCATACCCTTCTGCACAGCCTAACCTCTAGCAAAAAATCATATTTAGAAAATGATATGTTTTAAGGTACTAGAACAGGGGAGAAAATCATGACAGAATGCATAAGGGTTTACACAGATCTGTTCCTTTTTCCAGCTGGCTTACTGTGCTCTGCTTTGAAGTCCATAAAGAAATGAATATTTTAAAGTTTCTAGGTGCAAAGCTGTGTACTGATGTGTGCAGATGTTGAGGAAGGATGGAGATTGCCTCCAGCAGGTTCTCAGTAACACAGCTGTGGACTAAATTTTGCTGAAGCCAACAAAATGAAGTAGAATAGCAAGGTCAGATCCAACTTTTGGCTAGCATCACACTGATATACACAGCCACAGGAGTGCAGGCTGTCCCTCCAGGCTCACTAAATGCATTGTCCTTCTCTGACACAATTTCAGTTTCATACCAAGTAACAGTACTCTTGCTTGTGTCAAAGTCATGAATCCGCTTCTCCTGACTCCCCAGTCTTTTAAAAAATAATCAGCCCTGCAGCAGATCAGCATTATTTTGCTGATAATTTAGTGCACTGTGATATAAATGTCACATGAATGAGAAGGAAGCCTCAGTGGGGCTACGATGCATAGTAAATACGGAGAAATCTAAGTTGTTTTTCAGAGTGTTAAACTTCATAAAGGACCTTTTACATTCCAGTGTAAAAAGAGTAATCAGCACAAGCCCCTTCTATTATTTACTAAATAATTCTTTTTCATAGAAATCACCTAGGATTTGTTCTCTGCATGAGCTAGTTACTAATTGAGATTTAGAGATTGTCTGGGAGAAGTCCCAGTTCTTATACTTTGGGACAGGCTAGAATTGAACAGAGGGAACTGGCACAACAGGATTTCCATCTACTCTCCTTCTCTGAGCTCCTGTGCTAGGAGAAACTACCAACTGCCTACCAGGGCCAAGATCATAACAAAGAGATTGGAGAAGAACAATGCTGTTGTCATGATCTGCACCAGTCGAGTGATCTTCACTGACCTCGTACAGGTAAAAATCACAAAAGGAAATGCCAGGCTAGTCTCAGTCCATAGATGACCATGGCTTTCTCTCCCCTGTTTTCAGGAACTGTTTGCTGATTAATGGCAGAACTATATATCCACCCCCAACATATTGTATAATCTGCAGAACTGTTGTTCCATCAAGCCCACCTTTCCATAAGAGCTACCACCATCTCCTTGTCCCTACTGCAGTCCTAGAAAGGATTGGCTAGGCTCTCGCTTGATGACACCTAAGAACTCAGTTCCATCCCACAGTAATGCAATGTAATTAAATGAAGTTGAATGGTGGAAATAAACAAATACCAAGAGAACAGCCAGCTGCAAGTCATATCTTTTTCCTGTCATATGAGGACTTGAATTGAACAGAGTTTGAGGGACAACAGAAATTATTTCCATGCAGAGAGATATTCATTAATTTTTGAATGTTGCTAAGAAAATCAGAATTACTGCTAAATTGGTATCTGGAGAACAAGTCCAAATTTGATACTTACCATTCTGCTCAAATCATGGAGCTGACTTTATCACACATGGTTATTTATGCAGCTCATTTGTCTGCCTTTCACTTTGCAGCAGAACATGATGGCTAGTCTGTGTAGTGGTGTTCACAGCAAAATGTACGGAGCTTGTGACACTGCCAGGCCAGACTGGCCTGGTAGACCTCCTGCACTCATCAGCCCTGGAATATTTTTATGTCATAGCACTTGTCTGACTGACTGAGTCACTTGATGACTTTCTCAGTGGAGGTCAAGGCAGTCCTAATGCTCTGCTGAGGTGACAATTTTCCTTCCTTGCCTCCTACGTAATGATAACAAAAAAAACTGAAAGATGAAGTTTATTCACAAACTCCCTTTTAATGCCTGATTTTGAACACCTAGACAAATACCAGTTCAGTAATGTGACACATCATCCCCAGAAGTGACAGATCATTGCTATTTTGCAATGATAATCCAGTACCACCAGAGCTCCTGTAAGCATTCAGAGGATACTTCTATGCTGCTAAATAAGAGAGGGCCAGGGAGTGGGCTAGAACACTGATTACCTGAGTGCTCATATTAATTAACTGTTAATTCAGTCCTTGGTCTGTTTTAAAAAGTCCCAGACAGATCTACAAAAAAAGGGTCTAATTTTGATCTGTGTGCACATGAGCCTGACAGGGCTAACTACTTGGTCCTGAGGCCAAGAATCCAAGGGTCCTTTTTCCTTTTTTTTTTTTTTTTTTTTAGCAGTACAGCCAGAGCCACAATTGTTTCTAAGACATTTTATGTCTCTGCAATGCAAAAGTCTCTATTCTATCTCTATGTATCAGGAACCTTTTCTAGCAGAAAAGTGTGATGTCAGACTGGCCTTTTATCCCAAGGTTCACTTCAGGGGATGGATCACAAGCTCATCTTCTTTTTCTTGTGGTTGCCCACAGCTCAGGGCACAGGATTTTATTGAAACTTGTTGCCTGCCAGGCCCAGAGCACATCCCCTCTCCTGAGCATTTGCCTGCCTGGGCTTAGGGCCAACTTTCATAGCACAGCTCTGTGGCCTTGAGAGTCCTCTTTCCCTGGGAGCTGCTTTTAAGGTCAGGCTCTCGCCCTTGCTATCTGCCTGGCCATGAGCCCCACTGATCTGGACCTGGGACCTGACCCATGAGCTACACCTCCTGGCTTGACTTCAGACCTGCCTCGTCACTATGGACTTGCCTGGTGATCACCGGACCGTTGCCTGACCTTGGTTACTGTCCCCAGACCTGATCCTGACTTGCTTGACCTAACTTCCTGGATTGACTTCAGACCTGCCTCACCACTATGGACTTGCTGTCTAGCAATCACTGGACCATGGCTGACCCTGGCTATAGTCACTGATCTGCAGGTACTGTGGGACTGTGTCCTTGTCTGCGAGGCCACTGCTTTGCTGGCTTTGCTGCTGCCCACAGCTCCCAGCTTGCCTTCCCTTACAGAGCAGCCCACACTTGCTGCTGCCTGGCAGTGCATCTCAGATGGAACTGATTTTCTTAACATAAAATCCTCAAGTTGAAAACCTGTATGTGCCAGACATGGGGAAGAAAAAAAATGATTTCTTTTTTAGATGTTGCATTGAAGTGTTAGCACTTTCAAAGCACTTTCCATGCTCAGTGCATTGTATAAGCATTCTATGCTTCAGAGTAATTACATCAACTGTATTAGCATGAGCCATGTAGAGCAGAAGATCTCTGCAGGGAATCTCTTGGTCTTGTAACATCAATCCCAGTCCCTATTTTCTACTCAAGTCACTCTAGCTAAAATTCAGAAGTGGAGTGGAGCAGGGAGAATGGCCCTTTACCACTGTCCCTTCTCTTTGCCTGAATTTCTACAAGCAAAGGAGCCAGTGGAGCCATCCCATCTCACTAGGAAAGTTGAAACCATCCTCAGACACTTCCTAGATCTCTGTGATTAGATGAGTCAAGAGGAGGGAAATACTCCATTATGTCAGGAGTAATGCCAGGAATATCTGATAGGAGGCCATTTATATAATTTTTTCCTCATTCTTTGCCTGCAAGGTGTCCTCTGAGAACAAGTGACTTGGCCCAGAGGAATAGCAAGAATAGGAACTGAAAGGCTGCTCTATAATTAGAGATCCCTTTCTCTGAAACCTTTGCAAGATGCTTCACTGTGGAAGTAAAGCAAAAACAGAACATTCACCAGTATCAATGTATGCCCAGAAGCCTTCCTTGGGGAACACTCTAGGTAATAAGCCTCTCATATTAGAGGAATATCACTAAAAGGCAAATTGTTTCAATAAGCCTAATGTGATGCTGTGCTTTAGAATAAAAACATTTGCCACTAGGGCATATCTGCTATAAACAGAGAACTGTAGAGGTATTCAGCAAGCCTTTATCAAAATGAGAGCAGTAAGAGTTCTGCCAGCAAATGATACAAAATTTAAAATCATGAATAAATAAACACTATCCAGTAGTAATCAATGCAGTAGTGTCTTTTTTTTTTTTTAATTTCCTGTTAATATTCTCCTCTAATTCCTCCCCTGAGAAAACTGCTTATTTCATCTAGTTACATGAGAGAGATTTGACCCCTTGTCTCTCCTTCCTTTCCTAATTCTTTCTTTTCCCTTTTGTCTTACTTCTTTTCCACGCATTCTCCTCCCCCTCCCTGCCCCCTCCCCCCCCCCCCCCCCCAAGGCCTGATCCAAAGCAGGCTTGGATTTACCGGGCAGGAAAGATACAACAACTTTGTGTGGCTGGTAAGTGAGCCAAATCTTCTTACAGTAATTGTCCCAACTCTCAGACACAAGGTCACTTATGGCACCAGCTCAACAGGGAGAACACAGACACCTCTGGACCAGTGTTGCAGAGCTCACACTCCACACAATGATTTGGAGGACAATAAAGCTGCTCTGGCCTGCTTTAAGCCCAGATACAAGCTTTAGCCATCCCTGCTGCAGTGACAGTGGAACCCTGTGTGCATACAAATCTGTACTATGCTCTTAAGATACAGGGAGAATTTGGGATGTTGGCAATATAGTAGCTGGGGAGTGGAAGATAAGATAGCACGGAGGAGGAGAGAACTAAAGCCTCATCAGCTTGCCTGCAGATATGGAGAAGCTTTCTTGAATGTCTCTATCAAAAGAAACTTTGGTGCCACACAGTGCTGAAAAAACAAAAATAATTCCTTATTTTGGGGGAGGGGACCTCTTTCAAAATAATACCAGTCCAGACTTACTAGTGCAGTACATTTTATAGGGCAGCAACATAACCCTACTTTGTATGAAATTGTGCTACATAAATACATAAGATCCATAATAAATGACAGGCCAGGAAAAGAATAAGAAAGATTTGATGTCAGTAATGAATATATGATAAATATCTAGTGACTGTATCTCACTGAGAGCATTTTTTCAGAGAGATTTTTTTTTTTTTATGACCAGGCTTGTTTTATGATCACAAAGGGCACCATATAACACAGCGTGCTAAAAAAATGCAGAACAGATTGAGAAGTAGTTATCAGTACTTAATACCTGAGGATTCTCAAAAGCAATTTTCTCCTAGGAACACATTTCCTTTGATATTTGGGATTATTAATTATAGATAGACGTGAACAGAACAAGGCATTCTGTTACTGTGCTACTAAAACAGTGTCTCATTTACAAGGAACAAACTATCTTATTTAATTAGAGGTTCAGCTGTGGTATCTTTCCAAGACAATTTGGTATTGATTTGACCATGGCAGCCTGCTGTAATAAATATAATGCCATTAATGATCAAGGGAGCTTGTAGGCATAATACTGTAGGATTGTTAAAATGTTTGTCCTTCAACTTGCCCAGGAAATTGGAGCATCACATCTCCAATGTGGCATTGAGGCTATGGATTACGTTAGTCCAAAGTGGTTGCACTTATGTGGAGTCCTCTCCTTTGTGTCCTGTCTGTATCTTAACTGCATCCCATCCTAGATTTTCAAGTGATCTATGGCAGCTGCATTTAAAGTTCAGTTTTTTCTCTGGATAAATGGGAACATATTATTTCTACTAATAATTTTTAGACTAATTTTGCCTCTGTTCTGTTTTTGACAGAAAACAAGCTCTGGTTATCCTGATTCAATATATGGCATTAGCCACAAAACTAATTAGATGATCATCAGTTTGTAATCTACATGCTCAGTTTATTCTTAGTATCATATGCTCATAATTAGATATGTTAATTTGTTTTGCTAGGAGGTTACATATTTAAGATACTATAATATCTAATTGCCATCATTGTTACACTGATTAAATACTACACTATTTAAATATTGCAAGTAAATACAAGAGAATTATCCACCTAAGAAATAAAACTTTAAAACTAGGAGTGTCCTTAATTTATTCCCCTCAGTCACTGACATATAGTAGCTTTGTAATCATGTACTATGGGTACATATAATAGTTGTTTAAAACAAATTCAACACTAAGATCAATAGAAAGCTTCTTTTAAAACAAACAGATCCTATCATACTACTATATTAATAACTTCTGCTAACCACCTACTGAACCAAAGTCTCACCTTCCAAAATCCCTCTTCCTCAGGTTCACAACTTGCTTTCATTCCAAATATACACATTTTTATTCACTATCAGCAAAAATTACATATATTGACTGTGAGGTTTGTTTCTCTAAGTTCTGGTACGGAAAGAAACTTTTACTAATATTTTCTTCATCCTGCAATCTTAAATATCTATACTAGAGATACATACATTTATTTTCCATGTATAGCATTCACAGATTACATTTGAGAAAACAGAAAGTTCAGTTCATGAGCAATGTGGGTCAACTTGCTGCTGAGGTTAAGATACGGAGCTAGCTGCAAGCTGACAGGTGCAGATCTGTCAGCAGGTTACAAATTAGCACCTCTGCTCCCCAGAGCCTCCTTGGCTCCTTAGGGAACTAGTAGTGGAGCCTAAGGTTTCTTACAGCTCTGGAGCCCAGCCCTGTATCAAATCATTCAGGTGCCCATTGCCAGGCTAGCCCTGCAATTTGGGAGACTTCAGTAAAGGACTTCTGCTCTGCAAAGAGTGGTTCAGTACCCAACTGCCAGGCAGGCCTAGTATCCCTAGGGTTAGGGCAGTCGGCCTACACTGCCTCCAGCAAGTCTCTACCAGGGCAATCTGGTGCCCCTGGAACAGGGTAGCTCCACTCTGCTGAGGACTGCAAGTTGTTTACCTGGACCAAGATGTCGGCCTTCTCTGACAAAGGCCAGGGGCTCTGCAGCAAAGGGAATGAACTTCAGGCCCTCCTCCCTCCCTAATTAACCTGGGGACAAGAGAGAAAGAGCTGCAGGAATGAAGCAGCAGAGAGACTACTGCACTCTTCCTGGAGAACCAGTGCTTGTCTGATCTGCAGGGAGCACTACATATAACCTACAGAGGAATGTAACCTGCCCTGCTGATGAGCTCTCTTTTGGCTTGTGATGGATCTGCTTTCTTTACACTTTTCAGGTAAGATGCTTCTTATAAACATGGAAATATGGTATAAAGTAATTTTATAAAGTGGTTGTTGTATTACCTAGGTATTCTTCTAAGTATCAAGAATTTGTATTAGTATCAGAGTTGGAAATAGACAGTGATTTTTTTTTTTTTCTGGGAAAAAAATAAAGTGGTTCCTAATGATCAAAATTTCCATCCAAATTGGTAGTAATTTCATCAAAGTGTTGAACCACAAAGCTTAACTTGCCACACACAGATGTGGAATCTCAGCACTTCAGTGTGCCCTGGCTACCCTAAAACAGTTAAGAAGTTGCTTAGAAGTTCAATTCAATGAGCAGGAACAGCAGCAATTTATACACCTTTGCCATAGCTGACCTGTCTGCTGTACAGATTTGGTTCTGAATTAGGCCAGGAGAAAATGGGCTGTCTTCCTTTTGAATAGCTGCATGTTTTCTCCTTAGGATAACAGAAGTGGGGTAGCTACATGGATATACTACAATCAGGAGGATAGCCTAATATTTTCTGTTGTGTTAGGGCAGAGGGCTTGTGCTATGTTTGTCTTTAAACCAGGGTAGAAGTAAAACACTCTCTACCCCTGTATTCTCTCCTACATATGGATTTACCACTACTGGGACTGCATCTGGGTCTCTCCTGACTTCGCCCAGACACAGGCAAAAGACAGAAGCAGAAGAAAACAATTACAACAGGGACTCTGTTGCTCTGAGTCACTGGTACAGGAGTATATTATCTGTATAGAACAGCTGTCAGGAAACTCCAGTCCAGGGTTTCTTTATGCCTGCCTCAGGTGGAAGAAAGGAGTGAATAAAAGTTACCTTGGAGTCAAGCATCTAGAGTTTTCTTGTAACAATTATTTAGTGGTAAATGTTTGTGGTAGTCATAGGCAACCTAGGCACTTTTTGCCAGTCCTCATATCCTCTAAGTGTAGGAATATTTGATGCAGATGTTACAAGTGAACTGAAATTGCCAAAATTAACGTCTATTAAGAGCACAATTTCCAGTAATAACATGTCATAGTACGTACTGAATAAAATGAAAAAAAGCTCTGCTTTATGAAGATGTAAAATTATATCCTCCAATCAGTTATAACTGGCTTGATCACTGCTTACTCAAATAAACATCTTGTCTGCACATATGCAAAAATCATAGTTGTGTACACTGAGGCGAGGTGATTTGCTGAACTGAAATCTATTTTATGCAACATGAAGTGACCTTTATGGAGGTCCAACTGGTCTTTTCTGCACAAAACAAATGGTGATTTGTAGGATTGCAAAAGACTCCCAGTCAAATCAGAATTTGGCCAGCCTAAGCTTTTTAGTGGCAGTGATGCTCAGCATGAAAGAAGCAATTTGATTCTGATTTCAGAATGAGTTTGTAGTGGTGATATCTTTCTTAAAAGATATTAATTGTTTTTATTTGTGAGCTGGGTGTTGGTTCTGATTTTTAATGAGTAAATATAAATGTGGACTGTCACAATTTCATTTGCTCTCTGGCCTCTGTGTACCAGTTCAATAGGAGTTGCTGTAGTGACTTAATTTTATTTCCAAATATAGGCTAATAATCACCTTCTTTCATTTATGAGGTGTTAATTTGCATGGACAGAGATGCTGATGCACTGGATATTGAGATCCTTTTGGGTTATTGTTGCTCATTCAAAGTAGTTTGCTTCCTCCCCTTCCCCCCCCCCCCAAAGATTCAGCACTTTACACTTGCTGAACTTACCCCACTCATGCTGGCTTTTTGCGTGTTACCACAATATTCAGCATGTGTTAGATTAATCGCTGTGGATCATACTCTTTTTCTAGGCTGCTCCCTTCTAAGTTGTGAACCAACACCATGAAATTCTATTCTATTATTAGCAAAGGGCAGTAACACTACAGCTAATCTGTTGTGAGTCTCTTCCTCCACTGCCACCTTCCTTTGCTGACTGTTACCCAAAAGGGCTTCCAGTTTGAATGGCATGCTTAGGAGGAAGTGTAGCCCTGACTGCTGGAGTGTTCCTTGAGTCATTTTGCAATATTCCAGCATGCTTCACTCCCTGGAAAGTGAGCTAAAGTAGGTCTCATGAAGGACCCAAATTCATAGGAATGAATTGTCACTTAGACAAGAACCTATGAAATTCAGGTACAGAATCCATAACTGTCCACTGACTTCTCTTTGAGATGCCTTGACTGAAGTTTTTATAAAGCAATTTTTGTTAGAGTTGCTTGGAATCTGGTTTCGAAAAGGTGAGACCTTGCTTTTACTAGCCTGTAATTCTTTACAGTTCCTTAACAATTTTCATAGCACTTTTCCTTTTTCTTCTCAGCATTGCCATGGCTGTTTGCTACAGTGATTAAGTTTTCATAAGTGTCAGAACAATGTCAAGACAATGTGAAGACAGTATCAAGGCAAATGTATAAGGGAGACACTGTAAAGGAGGGAAGGAGAGAAGAGCTGTCAATGCTCTGTAGAGTAATCTGTAGAGAAAATACTTCAATGATAAAACCATTGTTACTGTGAGCCAGGTGGGACAGAGAGGATAAAGTGAAGATATTTAGGTTGTTGCACCATGAGCATCTCTGGATGACAACTCAGCATTAAAGACTGAAAAAAAGCAATTTACAGGGATGCCTTTCCTACCGAACACTTGAACCATATTATCTTCTAGAGCATATTCCAGTTTCTAATGTCCTATCAACAGGAGACCATTCTGATTTAAGCTTCTGGTACATTAATTTGTGACAGACACACACTCTTGATAAATTCAAAGAAAAGGGGTTCAAAGTCCCATTCCCACTGCCAAATGTTTTTCTAAACAGTACACCTTGACATAGAACGATGTTCCAGTATCCATCTGCAGGAAGTTGGAGAGTTTGCCTACTTGACTTATTTACAGCATACTTTCTCAGTCATCACTGTGACAACAGCATAGAGTGCAATCTAATCACATTCAGAGTGCAGCACTGCAAGATGCTGAATATCTTGCTCCCATTTCAGTGCAGAATTCAAGCACACTTTTAATTCAGTCTCTCAGTGTATCTTTTTTCTGAAATATCTTTGGAAAAGAGGAGAGATGTTCTAAGGAGGGTGAATAAGGGCAGATGTACAGCTTGCATGAGGCCATATTCTGATACTAAAGCTCTGTAAGGCAGTACTTCTGTCGTAGTCCTACTGAAGGCTCTTGCAGAGTAATGTGCTGCCAACACTGAGAGTAGTCTTCAGGATTTAAAATTAAAGCATTGATCCCACAGCGAGTCTGTGAAGTTGTTCTTTATGCATGTGCTCTCCATCCTCACAGGGGTAGTGCGAATACAGGGTTTTCATAGTATTTCTGTCCTATTTCTGAACCTTGGAGCAAATAATCAGATTTCTGAGGGTTTAGATGGACATTAGTCAATGCCATTTCACATATGGAAAAACAACACTGTTAGTGACTTTTAAATATCTTTATGAATCCCACTGAAGAGGTTTTAAAAAACAAAACAAAACAAACTCCTGAACAATTTCCAGGGAATAGTGTACTTCAAACACCTCAAAATAATTAGTGGGTAGTATCTTCAGATATAGCTATTGGGAGTGAACTAATTTAAGGGTAAAAATGCTAAGTACTTCTTAAGTATTGTATTTATTTATCTATATATATATATAAAGGAAGAAGGCTGAATAGTTATCAGGTTTTCTGACATGCTGCCTACAAATGAAAACAAACATAGGATAACTTTAGAATAGCAAGCATTTCTATTCCTATATTATGACTATTTGCTGTTCAGGACAGCATTAATTCTAAAAACATCAAACTTTTTTTTGTTTTTTTAGGTGAACTGCAAATTTTATCTGTAGCTGCAGCAGAAATGCTGTAAGTAGACTACAGTCAGTTTAAACAGGATAAGTTATATATTGTTGGAGGTTGATTTCTCTCCCCCACCACACATACACCCTTCAAGTTTTGTTAATCTGAAAATAGTCTATCATTTTGAATCAGGCATCAGTTGGAGAAGACTGTCGTTCTTGCCTGAGGCTCAGATGCCTCCTGCCACTAGAGTTCACACCTCAGACATTATGTGCATCTAGTAATTACTGCAACTAACCAATCACCCTGAAGAAAAGTCTATAGGATGGCAAGTTAGTGACTACAAAGAGTGTATCATCTCTTTTTTTTTGAATTATCCTTGGAAAGGAGGAGAGGTCTCTAAATGAAAGAAGGCTATGAGTTATCAAATATAAGAAGGATTTCTATTATATAAAACTTCTTGTAATTTTATTATTTTAAAGAACAGAAAATTGCTACATAATGGATCTCTCAGTCTCACCAAAATTCTGGAAAAGGCACACTGATATGAAGTGAGAAAACAAAGATCTATGTTTAGTGGTTAAAACATGTAACAGGGAGATTATTTAAATTGTATTCATAGCTGTGCCATTGCAAGAGAGAGATTCACCTCAACTTTCTCTATTTCAGCATTCTCATCCGTAAAATTGAGACATTGCCTACTCAACTGCTATGAGGTTCAATCCACTCATGTTTGTAAAACACCCAATACACTTCATGAGAAAAACACTGAAGTTATCCACAAAATAACTTGTCTCTGCACCTTTGCAAAGAGGAGGAAGAATCCAAAAGCAGCCTGTTCATCCACACTTGCATGACTGTGCTGGCTTTTGGCACAATCACAGCTTTGCACTGTATAGGCTAACTCTGAAGTAGGTAAAAGTCTTTGAAGGAGTTTAAACTGATGTTTAAATCTGAACTAAATATACAACTGTAAGTGCTGGGAGGACAAATGAGTTTTACAAGGTGAAATGCCAGACTGACCTTGAATATAGAAAGCAAAGCCCTAACTATTAGCACAAAAAAAATTAGATTCCAAGACTTCACTTGAGAAGCAGAACTAATTAGAAAAGACTAAAAGAAATGAGGCGTGTAAGAGCTAGAACAAGGCATGACTGCAGTATGAAAGGCTGAATTGCTGGACCTTTCATCAAGGTCAAGATCCCAAAAATTACTTTTTTTTTTTTTTTTTAAAGGCAAGTGACAAGTTTTGCAGATGTTTCTGTGGCAGCAATGTTCTTTGGGTTTTTTTTGTTTGTTTGTTTGGTTTTTTTTTGTTCTACACACAGGAGATTTCCTTGTTTTGAGACTGCTTTCAGCCTTGATGTCTAGCTAAATTTCTGGGCATGGGTGTCTCATTCAAGACCGTGTTTAGCATTCCTGCTGCTCTCAGGGGGTCCTAAAGAGATGCATGGTCACCAAGTCTGTGCTATAGTGGCAACACAGTGGGAGATTTTGAAAAAAAAATTTTTTTTAATACAAAAAAGTAATTGATTTTTCTTGTCTGCATCTTTTTAAAATGGAGTCCAAAATACATTTTGCAGTCTTTTTTTCTCGTATTCTCCACTTCCCAATTTCTCTGTCACTAACCAGCTTCCCACAAACTCTTAGTTATCTATTTATTACTGAATAGCAATAAAAGTTCCATAATTGGTAGGGCAGTACTTCTGATACATTTGCTGATATAGGCTGCTATCCCAGCATGTAGTAATGGGCTTAGTTAAACCGAAAATGGTTCATATCATAGAATCATTGCATAGTTGAGGTTGGAAGGGACTTTTAGAGATCATCTAGTCCAACCCTCCACTCAAAACAGTGTTAACTAGAGCAGACTGCTCAGGATCTATCATCTGTCATGTCCATTTCTCAGAACTTTCCATAATAATTTCATAAAAATCCATTATTTTCCAGAAGCCAGCTTTATTGCACGTGTGTATTATTTGTCTGTGGTTAATGAAAGTACAGGTGCTCATCAACGATGGCAGAAAAGAAGCAGTCACCCATGAAGACATAGAATAAAGTTCTTCAGGCTGACTCAGAGCTATAGCATAAAAGATGTGCAGGGTCAAAAGACTACAGGAAAACCAGTCTCCCAGCTGTCTGCATGTTTGTAGGTATGTTAATAAAAGTAAGTGAAGGGTTCATCTGTCTGTAGAATAGATAATGCAGCACATCTCTATTAAACTGAGGTATAATTAAATAACATTGGCAAGTTCTCATGTGGGTTTCCTCTAGAACATGTTTCTATGTTAGCCCAAAGAAGAAATGATGCAACTCAGACTTGATACAAACACATTTCTAAACAGCTGCTCATCTGTTACACAGAAATCCCTATACAGTGTAATAACAGCCTCCATTTGCTTTTAATAGCAATGAGGAACACAGTCCCCTCAAAGTTTAATTTAAGAGGTGAGATTTAATGAGTGAAGATTATTGTGGCCAGGCAGTCAAATTCTCTAATGAAGATTAAAGAATATAGTCCTACTTTTGATGCATCTTCATGCAGAGAGAGTATCTCAAAGGATATTCTCCATCTACTTGAAAAGAAACCATTCTTGATTGCAACCACAAGCCTCCTGGTTATGTAAAGCAAGGACATGCTGGTCCTGGCTGGACATAGTACAGCAGCAATTTTGCTGAAGCCAGTGGACTTACGAAGTTAAACCAGAATAAGTAAAACTGGAATCAGCTCTGTTGAATGCTATACACAGTGTATCAGAGGTACCTACAACATATGTAACTCTTCCTGCAGCAAAATTATTGTCAGCTTGTGGATGAAGGTTGGGGGATACTGCAGGTCCATTTTAAGCCATTTTCCTAAGCCATGGGGCAGGGAGAATTCTTGCAGAGAACTTCATGAACAGAAAATGCCTATATGAATCTTTGAGCTGACAGGCTCTTCCTCAAAATGCAGTTTGAAGGATTTTTCACAGCTTTCAGGCTATAGTAGAAATGATAGAACAGATCTGCTTTCTCTCTGTTGTGTGAAAGTCAGAACTGCATCATCTTCCTTCCAACCTCCCTTCTTTCCATCACTGGATCATTGTCAGATCATTAAGTCAGTCTGTTTACTGGAAAGAAGATTTTTATCCAAATTCCTCAAATGTGTTCAGTGACAATCCTTCCTGCTCCTATTTAATCCCATTGAAGTTACGCACCTAAATACCTCTCAGTTTTATTATTCTTCACTACCATGGACAATGGCAGCAATGTCTACTTGATCTTCAGGAAATTCAGTGTACTTTGGAAACAGTCATTTGAATGCAAAAATATTGATTGATTTAGTCAACTTACTCTTCTTGCGCTTTCCCATGAGATCTAAACTGGCTAGATGTTAGACTAAATTGAATCAGACATGTAAGACGTACTCAAGAGGGAATAGAACAGATAGCTCTTATTATATCAAGCAGAAGGTGTTTTTACACAGACTGAGGCTTGCAAATGTTCAGTATGATTAGAATTGAATAAAGCATTGGAAATGTCAGCAGTGTTTAATGTGGAAAAAAAGAAAATCTCTTCAACAAATGGATTAGCAGAGAATGGGTAGGTTTTGCTATAAAGTCTGATTTGGTGGGTCCTATATGATGTTTTCTTTTTGCCCTTTGCGGTTGCACTGTAGAAGCACCTTTTTGTATTATGCTGTCATAGGATATGCCCTAATGTAGCTCTCCAAATAAGTATATGGAGCAAAGAGGTTTAGATTATCTTTCCCACAAACACATTTTTTCACATTCTCCTACATTTTAAGATAGGAATTAAAGTGGATCTTTCTATGTTCTTTAACTTCTGCATTTCAGGTTGAACAGGGACAGAAAGAGCCTTCAACAGCCCTATACATCTTCCTCCCATTCTATAGCTCTGACCTCATCTCTGATATACCAATGTCTTTCTCTTAGCTTCTTCTCTCACTGTCATTGCCATTCCTCCATTTGCTCAGCCTACAAGCCTTGTGCCTCTGCTATATCTAACCTATCCATAAGGCTAGCAATGGAAAATATCCATATCCATTTCCATCCATGGATCACTGGAGAACTGTGGGTACCGTTAGGACTGCCATCAGCTGTATCAGACCTCAGCAGTGTTTTTGGCCTTTTTATAGCTCTTGGAGTCAGCTGACTCAAAAATGAAGTACATGCTACATGGTCTATAAACTCCCCATTTTTAGCATTGCAATTGAATTGCATCTCATTTGGCCCATAATCAATGTTTCCAGAACCGTGCATGTAAATCTGAACTCCAGTTTACTCTTCCTCCTTACAAAACTGAATCACCAACTGGTTGCTCTGGGATATTTAGCACTGTGTGCTCCATATATTCACAGAAATACATTTAAGAGAGCCTGCAAAGATGCCTGTATAAATAACAAGACATACACGGATGGGTGCAGACAGAACTCCTTTTCCCATGATTTGAGACAGTGCTAATCCGGGTGCTCTTTAGCTGTGTTAGCACGACACAGTGCCTGAGCTAATATATTCTACCTCTCAGCATGAGCTTGGACTCAGCATGGTGCTAACACAACTAAACCATTTCTGAACCAAAGGTGGCTGATGTCCAAGCAGCAGCAGTGTGACATGCATCAGTTCCGACATGCTCTCAGAGGCTCTGTTTCCTGCTTTTAAGAGGTTGGTGAGTTATACTGCAGACTTTTTGCTGATAACAAACCCCAATCAAGTCTTTCAGCAGTGTGGACACTAAACTACATTCAGATTCCCAGATGCTTAAGCCATAGTGAGGCTTCTTTTTAAGCACAAACAAAATGTCACAAAGCTCTAACCTTTGCTTAGCTAAACACATTTGAAGCTACTGCTGTATGTAGATGGCTTTTCAAGGCTAGAATATTAAATTGAGAGTTTTGGAATTTTTGCTGTGATTAATCTGTTAATGCAGGTTATTTAAATTGCAGTTGCTTACAGAGTGATGACTGTCTATCTTTCTAAGTCTTTGCTTAGGCTCCCTGTCAAATTATGTTCAAAGTCCTCTAACTTGCATTTAAAGAAAAGAAGAAATGTGTTATGGTCAAATTCAGACCCAAATTCAGACCCCCTGCCTTGTGGGACAAAGAGCTAGCGAAATGCTCTGTACCGTCCCTGTTAGAAACCCCAACGAGGAAGAACAGGAACTGTCAAGGTAAGAGTGTGACCAATGTATGAAGGATTTTATCTACTTTTAGCTGCCCTGGCAGCTTGAATGTGAATTAGAGCAACCTTGAGTTTAACTACATCAGAGAGCAGACTGCCTCTGGTAGTCCCAGAATATAGGAGACATGACCCTCAGAAACTGAAGGAAAAAGAAATTTCAGGCTATTGTGTCCACAGCTGAGCACTTAGGTTAAGCCATGCAGGTTAGTTTGTTTACCCACAATCTGAATCTGAATCACTGTGACTGAGGGCACTTTGTAGGAATACATCCTGTTTGTAGACTCCTTGACTAATGCAGTTAAAGAAGCTTTGTCTGTCTCATTATTGAAGGAAAGGTTAAGGGAATAGGATTCCAGCATGCTCAGCCTTGGGCAGGCAAGCAAGAACAGTTAAAAAAAGGGAGGAAAAAAAAGGAGAAAAAAAAAAAAGAAAGGAGTTTCTCCGCAAGCATCCACTCAGGCCACAATTATTCAAGGAGAGTGCTGCTGAGAATAGGAGGCTGCACCAAGCAAGTCCTGGTATTGACTGAACCTTAGTTGTTAGAGAGGGGACACTGCATACAACTGGTTAGCAGCCTATGCCCCTTTTCTACCCACAGAAATATTTACCCCCAGAAATATTCTGATTCTTTTCCCCACTGATAAGACTTCAGGCAGGCAGAAGCTGCTCTAACTCTGAAGTTGCAGCAGCAACTGCAGAATTGCTTTGTTGATGCCTGGAGATGAACATGTTTTACTTCAGCCTGAAGGTGTCCTTTCAAGCTCCAGTCCCAGCTGCTTGGTATGTGTCACAGGATTTCAGGCTGCCTGCAGAGAAGTCTTGTCAATTGCAGTATTTGTCAAAAGACAGAAGCAATTTTCTGTTGACCCATTTTATGGGTGAATGAAATATAATCAATATAAAGTAAATATAAAAATCTAATTGTAAAAATGTCTCTGTTTTTTCTCCAATTTGCTGGACTGCAAAGCCTTTCATTGATTATGGTACTGTGAATAATTGAGAAAATGGAAAAGTACAGTGATATCTGATTGATGAAACATGTTTGTCCCTAAAACCAACAAATTAATCTAATATCAATCTAGAAAATAATACATGTGGTTTATCTGCTTGCTGCCTACTGTCTGTGACTCTAGACGAGTCAATTAGCTTTAAAGTCTCCCCTAAGAAAATAGTGTAAATATTGGGACATTTTTTCTTTCGGAACCAAGTACAAAAAGCAAAGGAAATAGTCAAGGTTGTCTAGAGATTGAGACATTGTCTCAAATGATTTTTTTTAATGTCAATAAGTGAATCATAAAAAATAAAAAGTAGAAGTATCTTTAAGAGGGGTTTGGCTCCAAACCCCTGTAGGCAGCAGGATCAAAGGTACTTAGGTGACTATTTCTCGAACTTATTTAATAGAAGGAACACTGCAAATCAGGGTGGGGGCGGGTTGGGCGTGGAACAGTATATCTTAGATGAAGCATTAAAGTAAAGAGTCCTAGAACAATCCTAATCATTTGTTGTAGCATGTAGAGAGAGGTTATATAAAAAAGATTCCTATGACTTTTTCTGTTGTGTGTTTTTGTGCAGCAGACCCCATTCTTGCATCCCTTCTCTATAGAGGGTGAGAAGATGGCTGTAAAACTTAAGATTCAGCAGGCATTTCATTTTTCATTTTTTGACCATGAAAATTATACTGTTAATAATCCATTTATTAATAATAATAATTTCTTGCATCCCACTGCCAATATATCAAATATATTCAATTTGCAAGGAAATGGTAAGTGATTTGACCTCAAAATCTGGAAATCAAACTACATGATTTCTTGCACAAGGTCTATTGATCCCCATAGTAATGAGTGCTTGTAATGCAGGACTGCTTATTTAAAGCCCAAGAAACCAAAAATCAAGAATAAATACTTGATGTCTCAAAGAATCAGAGTAAACTATTTTCTAACTGAAATTTAGATAACAATTTTGTTGATAATGCAAGAAGTCAAAGAAAAACTTGCTCACTATGCACAGTAGAAGGGACTCCAAAATAGCACTTTAGAAAAAAACATTTTTTTAAATTAAAAGTTCCAGTGTCATAAAAGGAGCAGCCTCCAAATATGTGCAGCAAACTGATCTGAAAAAGGTGAAAGGATATTTTAATAGCTGCTTTTTTTTCTCTTCAGATCTCATGTAATACAGCTCTGTGCATACAGAACAAAGGAAGCCTCAAGGAAACCTCCTTTACAGATGGGGATGTAGGGAAAACACAGCCAAGGAAACATAATCGCAGCCTTCATAGGGGGAAATCACTGACTGCAAAAGGGGCTTTCTAGCTGTCTATCCCCAACCAGAGCTACTTTCCTGAGGCTGGAGCTAGGTGGACCTTGCTCCCAAGTCTCCTGAAAAGAGAATCCATGTGGTCCCTCTCTTTGGTGTGGCACAGGGCCATGATTGCCCACAGCTGCAGGTTGTCTCTGAGCTGTTAACCCGAGATGCCCAGGTGCTCAGGTTCTTGCACAGGGCTTCCTGCCCTCTCAGCAGCTGAGCTGGCAGCCAAATACAGCATGTTCTTATCATCCACCCTGCTCTGTCCCAGCTGCTGAGCTAGCCTGCTGCTCCTGGCCTTGGTGGGGAGGACTTGAGGGCTGGGTGTAGGGCTGCCTTTGTTTTGAACAGCGGATAATCCCCAACCATTGTGCAGAAGAGAAAGGAGCTGTCTGCTTGCCTGGCCCAGGAGACTCAGTGCCACCACAGCCTCCAGGGGGGCTGGGTCTCTGGGTGAGTCTCTGGGTCTCCATCACTTGAGATCTCCACAGATCACCCCCTGAGGTGGTGCTGATTGCTGAGAAACAGCAGCCTAGACAATCTCTGGCAGATATTTATCTAATCTGTTCATAAAAAAACTTTTGATACAGAGATTTAATTATCCTTACAATTAGGAAAGTCCCATTAATGTTTCACTTAAATCTTCCCTGCTGCCTGAAGCCTATTACTTTGTAATATCTACCCTTCTGAAGGTCACGGTGGACAACCGATCACATTGTCTTCCTTGATTGCCATTCTCTTTTACATAGTTAGACTGTAATCATGTCCTCCCTCAGGCTTCTCTTTCTGTGGCCCTTCATCATAGGTCACATCTTTCTAAATGTCTTCCTATTTTTGCTATCCATCTCCAGCTTTTCTCTAATTGCCAATCTCTTTCTCACAGTAGTACTCAAAACTGGATATAGTCAGTACTGAATAGCGGATTGATTAGTCTCCTGTGTCTTGCATGTCATATTCCTGTTAACATATTACAGAACAATATTTGCCTTTTCACATAGTTTTTCAATATGTGACTGTCTAATTTGGCCATCAAGATTTCAGCATTCTCTAAATAGCCCTATTTTTTTTCTGAGTTTCCTCCTGAATAGAGGAAAAGGTGTATGGAATTGCAAGGGGACAGGACTTCCCAGGTACCCAATTCATCAGAAGTTACCCAGCAAAATAAAACATGACATTTTTATAATGATGTTGTATAAGTTCACATGGCTGTATAGCATGCTGTAAAACTCATAACAGTGACAATTACTTATACAAGTATGGTGCCGGCTAGCAACGAAACACTGTGTGCTTATTCAAACAATTAATTCAATTTTGCAGTACTTTGGAGGAAATAGTATCATTACAGTTTTAGAAAAGCTAACAATAAAACTTTCATTAAGTAATTCCTGGCATCTTCAAAACATGATTGCAGATTTCTGTCTCACAGTTCTGTAACTGAGACAAGATAAATCTCTAGCAGCCAGGAAAGAAACAACCTCTGCTTTCCATAGATATGCAACCTAATTACATTTTTTTTTCAAAATTATTTTTGATGCTTGCACTGGCATACGCAGACTGCAGACACCATTTGCAAGCAAGCAAATGTGTAAGACAGTGAACAATTTGCATGTTCAGAGAAGAAGCAGCTCCTGAAAAACTGGTTAGCAAATATTAATATCCCAAAGAAATACGAACCTTGTGAAACTCTGAACTTATCTCATGGATTGTACTTGCAAGTAATACCTGTTACACCTCTTCTACCAAAGACCTTTTGAATAGCTGATCTCTGTAACCTGGAGGTATATGAGAGGGTAGGAGCAAGACTTAGACATGTAAGTGTACTTTTGTATTAAAGTTGCAATTTCAGCAGTTCCAACATTATCAAGTACGTTGACAACAATATTGGCTTAGTCTGACTTCCAGTGAGATCAAAGATATGTCAGCACAGTCGATGCTACATGCCATGTAAACTTAGGTGAGCTAGCTATACTCTGGCTGCCTTTAGCAGTCTTAGGCAGACAGCCACAGCAGCCCAAAGCTCAGCAAGGGTGCCACCAGGGATTTTCCTAGCTTCTCAAATGAGGTTTTGCCACACAGCAAAACTAGAAGAGCTTGACTAGTTCTTCACATTCTGCAGTACAGATGTCTACTTAGGTGTCCACAGTAATTTTTAAAAAATTGGATGTAGATTCCTAAATTATTCAGGGACAGATTTTTAAAAGTTAAAAAAGACAGAGCCATCTTTAATGAACTTTCCAAATTATCTAAACAGATTGGTCACCAGCTCCCTCTGGCAAAGCAGCTGTAGATAGCTAGATGTATTTGTAAAGCCTGGACAGAGCTGAAAGTTTTATGTATATACTAACATAGTAGATTTATATCCACTACTCATACGACATTTTAACATTCTAGCATGGGTTTCTCCAGCACATTTTCTCTGATGCTGCACAGTATGCCATTGTTTCAAAATCACATGTGGGGTCTGTACAGGTGGTGACACATACCCTTCACCCAACCTCCTTTCTTTCCTGTCACACTCTTTCCTAATATGTCATTAGTCACAAACACCTGCTTATAGGGATTGAACAATGTTCTTGCTACAGAATTCCCTTTCTACTCCTTGACTTTCCTGACCCATGATAATCATTTGTATTTTCGAGTTGAACTGTAGATTTTTTTATAATAAAAAACAAAATGGAAGATAAACTAGGTACTGCTACAGGTTTTGTGAAGGTCTAAAGAGGTCTCAATAACGGAAGTTCACATTTGCATTTTCCTTTCACTACTGTTTTCGCTTTCATTGCTTGTTAGAATCAAATGTTCAGTGTGAATAAAAGTCGCACACATTTTCTTGCAAACAGGGAGAAAATATTTTCGAACATCAGCAAAGAACAGCCAAGTACAGCATTTAAATTGCTACCTCTCCCACTTATCCACAATTAAGTGATTTATGTCAATACATCATTCAGTGTTTATCATGTATTGCTAAAATCAATTTGAGAGCTAAATTTTCAAAAATGCCAATTAATTTCTTGCATTATGATTTCTGGGTGACTAGTACAGGATATAGGGAATGTTTAATTTTCAGAGGTTCTCAATGTCTACAGTTCCCATTTTATAAAGCATAGTGTAGAGATTGTCCTAGAGAGTTTAGTGTTTACTATTGTCTGTAACTTGATAGTCTTGTTCTGTTATTGGAATAGTAGATGTAGCATCTTAAGCATGCAATCTAAGAATTTTAATTTAAAGGTTCAAATACAGGTGTGGTTGGGATGTCTTTTAATTTTACTTTTATGCACTTGAATCAAGCTTGCAGATGTTACTTCCCTGTTTAAAAATTGTGAGACTATACTTTACATTCTTAGGATTTCTTTTGTTTCCAGAGATGGAGGCATTATCCATAATAAGGTATATAAATGAAAAGGGGGGAAAAAAAAGACCTTATGTATGACTCAAGAAGCTGTTGCTTTAAACTCACTTAGGATGAGGGCAAGCATCTGAAAGCTAAAATATTTCTTTTATGATATGATATAGACACAATCTATGACAGGTAGCACAGAGGGAAAGTCGTAGTGCTCCTCATGCTAGCGCTTAGACATTGCTGATTGCAGCTCTGACAGGCATGGCATTGGCATTCCACAGCTAACTAATGAGGATCTACTGAAGTACCATATCTATTATGAACTCATCAAATGTTCATTCTAACAATACTGTGCTGGGAAGCTACTTGCATCATCTGAGTGTGCATGAGGGACAAGCAGTATGAGCAAAACCACAAATCTCTTTACAAGTAGAGCTTTATTCCTAACACAGTAATTATGCATTAATTAGAAGTTTAGTGAGTAATGGGAATAGTTGCAAGAGATTAAAAGTGCTTGTCCATGGGGAAAAATTGCATAGTGCCAACATCTCAGAGAGGCAGAAAAGGAGTGCAAATACAGCTTAGATGGTTTGTTCACAATAGCAAACCCAAATGAAGCGTACTCTAACAGTAATTTCAAATGAAATTCCATTCTTAATTTATGTACATTTTGGGGAACAATTATAAAATCAATAGTAGATTTTTTCAGCTCTGCTAAAAGGTCATGAAGTCACTAAAATAGTGAAAAGTAGTTCTGAAATTAAAATATTTTTTCTAGTGATGTTTTGCTAAAAAAATGGATAACATTACATTAGTAATTGATATTTCATTATAAAGGTGATAAAAATTGATTAGGGAAACAAAAGATGTGTTGTTGCATGTTGGGTTAAGATATAAGATCCTGAACACTTGACCCTAGACAGAATCACTTCCAAAGCTGATGCTTAAATTATACCTATATTTGTCATAATTCATCTCTTTCCCTTTCTTAAACCCCTCTCTGCCCAGAGTCATATGCCGGCAAATCTGTTGGGCAATAAAATGGAAGCAACTAGTTTATCAAAGTTCTTCTGGATTTGAGACATACTTCCTGTCAACTACTGTGCGTAAAGGTTCATTGTCCCTCCTCATACAGAGCTCCATCTCTGGCTACAAGTAAATTTTCTGTAATTAGTTCATTTGTTATAGTTTGTGGAAATGAATTATGTACACAACTTATACACCGTACAAAACTAACTTATATTGAGGCCTTGCATATATAAAAGTACTTGTAACCATGGGCTACTGTTAATAAGGTTTAAATAAATCTGCAAATCTGTACCACTATCTTCACATTAAGGGAATGAGAAAAAATACTTCCCTGATGTAGGGTTTTATATGATTGCAGTTTTAGATGGAGTCTCAAAGTATCTCTGTTTATAGGGAGACTCTTGGCAAAAATAATTGGTTCTGTGTAGTCTGAACTCTGATTCATGTTTTGTGTTTGGGGGATTGTCAAAAAATGTAGGCAATCATAAAAAGAGACATTCCTGACATACTACTCATCTAGAAGAAGACTTGAGGGAAATTTTGAGCTGAAACCAATGCCTATCCTACTTTGAATAAGTTTTATATTCATATTTCTGCCTAGGTATATATCAGAGACTTGTCTAAATGCTCTGTCCACATCTGTCACTTAAGAAAAATCCAAAACAAGATTTGAGCATTTGTGGGCCTGGGAAACAATTAGGTATATATTAAAAAAAAGACTAGCAAAGGTGATTTGTATATTTTATCTATATCTGATTTAATTTTACCTCAATAAAATAAAATTTATCAGTTTCTCAGCAAAACAGAAATTTGTAACAGAGAAAGAGACACAGGATGTTTAAGAAAAAAAGTTAGTTTTCTTTTAATTGTCACTCATTTGGAAGCCAACAATAGACGGAACTAGCCTATGTAATGTGTGTTTTGCAGCAGACTAAAAGACATATAACTCATGAATCTGGGGGCTAGATTAGACACTTAGCCTGCACCTTTCCACAAGCTTGCTGTGTTGTGGCATAGCTGTGGTGATGATTTTCACAGCCAAAACCCAAGTGTCCTGCAGATCTCATTTCATCCATATGCATGATAACATTTCATTCTGTGACTTCTGTTGTATTCAGCTAAAATACGTAACTGCGAGGTTGATGTTTTTACCAACTACAAAAAAGTACTATAAGCAAGGTTTAGAGGCAGGGTCCTGTAATTTATTTGAGAAGTAACTAACTGAAACCACAGATTTCTCTCTAGATTGCTGACTCTCAGGCTATATATTTCATCTCCTCAAACCAGGATCCCAGTCCTGTTTCTCCACCTCACCCACTATCCTGCCCAGCTGCATCGCCCCTACTTTCCAAGTCCACCTTCTTATCCTCCAGCCACAAATCTTAACACTGTCTCAGGAAAGCATTCAGCTAAGCTATATCACCAGACAGCAATAAATGAAAGATCTGCTGAGATAAACCCAGTGTGCGAGTTCTGTCTGTATCACAGTGACTTCTAAACACCTGACATGCAGGATGCAAAGTCTGCACTCTGCAGCATAGAGGGGAGGGAAACTGAAGAAATCCCAGAAGTGCTGGGCTCAAAAGATTTGCTTGGATCACTCAGACCCCTGCTTCTGGACTGCATCGGAAAAGACCATAAGGTCCTTCCAGTTATAGGATTAATCAATATACCAAGAAAAGTGATTTATTATGGATGGTTTTAAGAACTTCATAGAAGACAGATTGTAAATGAAGAAAAACACTGCCTGCCAGCAGAGAAGTCCTGTACCAGTGGATGTGCTCATGTATGGGTACCAGCGGCACTCTGTCACCTCAGTGGCTTTTATGATAGCAGAAAAGATCAGAGCAACCTGCTGGAGCATCAGCTGTTCTTTGACATGCTCCTTCTTTTTGTGCCAGGAGAGGACTGAGCTCATAGTCTTTTTGTATCCTTTTCTTCCAGTATGACAATCTCAGGTTCTCCTCTAAAAGATCCTTTAAGTAATTTTTTGAGAGATAAAGTGAGCCTTGCAGTGCTCCTGAGAAACTGACAGGCAGGAGATGCACTGCCAGGCCAGTGGAGGAAGCCTATTCTATCAGGAATCATTGATGCTCCTTTGCATCACCTGAACAAAAACCTAGAACACTGCAGTCAATTCAGCCTTGTGAAGGAAGCATAGGGATATACCATCCTCTCCACCCCTGAGAGGTAATGTGGCCTCAGACAGGCTGCAGTTTAAACCCATTCATTGTAGCTGTCTCAAAGCCTTTGTCTTGTCCAGTTAGGTTGAAGTAGTTACCCTTTTCTCACCAATATTTCCTTCTCTCCCTTTTTAAATCTGATTTATTGATTGTTTTAAACAAGTGAATATAAAGCCAAAAAAGAAGGTAAAACTGAGTCTATTTTATGTCACATCAGGCAGCAGGGAATCTATCAGGTGTAAAATAACTTGCCAGAAGCAAACAAGATAAAATTTGAGAGAGACAGAACCCATTTTCCTTAACCTTACAATAAATGGGAATCTTACAATGATATATTAAAAAGTGGGCCAATGCTTCAGTGAAGCAAATGAGCATTACAATTTGATGTGTCAAATATTTTAGTACATCTAGAATTAAAATAGAAGGAGGTATTTTCTACTGTTTTTAATCATCTTTATGCAATTCTTTAAGTCTCACATTTTATCTGAAACACATTTTATCTGAAATCTAACTAAAAGCACAGTATTTCATTGTCACACCATCCTTAAGATCCAAGAAGACCAGTGTCTCTACTAGAAAATGTTTTGCACCAAGAAACTATGTTTACAGCCCATATAATCAAATCTGCTAACCAATGTTACATGTTCATCTGTTACAGCTACTCAGTACAAGTGACAGTCATCAAAATCGAAATCTAGATCTGAATTTAGTCTTGGATTTTAACAGGAATCAAACATAGTTCAAGTCTCTTTTATAACAAAACAAGAACAAATAAAAACAAAATCTTTCTTTTTTCCTACTGTGTTTCCTAGCACATTGTGCTGTCCATTTCTGATAAAGTCACTTAGAGGAATGGGTTTGGAAATACAGCTTTGCAAGGATGGAGCTCTACTTGTTATTATCAAGTACAAGTATTTCAGAACACCAGCAATCGTATTTGTACTGCTATTGTACTTGATAGCATTGCTGATCAACTGGGGCTCCAGTGGGCTAAACTACATTACAAGTGGCCCTTCTGAAAGCACTTTATGCAGTTAGAATAAAAAAAGAATTTGGTATTTTTTTGTAGGAAGGCTGTCATTTACAGGCTGAAAAGTCTGTCACTGTACAGTTTGATGTTAAATGTTGCTACTGGTGATAATAAATGTGAAATACCATTTCTAGTTATGCTGGAGATTCAAAAGGAGTCACAAGCCAGAGGACTGTGTTCTTTAATGCCTAAGTCTTCAGCTTTACAGAATTTTTATGTGCAGTCCAGAAGAGTTTTAATAAAGTTTGCTATCTATTCAACACTTAGTGTTGTATGAGAACTATTTCTCATAATACACCCCAAAGTACATATGAGCTATTTTTCAAATAAGAAGGTGCACTATTATTTTAATGATAAAGTTAAAGAACTTTGTTTAGACTTTTCATTTTATTACTACATATTAGTTTTCTGCTATATTAGTTACAATATTTTGTTTTTATGTTACAGTATTCCTGCAAAATGTTTCAATTTCATTGCATCTGCTAAAAAAAAAATAGTAACTGTTATTAAATGGCTGTTTTCCTACTAGCTGTATGGGATGTGTCTCAATTTATATATACCAATATTCACCTCAGAGTATTCATGAGCAGGAAAAATTGTTACATGCAGGTATGTTTTTGGAATGCTTGGCTTCTAAATGTTATTTATTTCCCAAGTTGTTTAGAATAAATCAATTATGAGAAAGACTTAAGTAGTACGTATTTTATGTTAATTTGCTTTAAGATTAGAATCCATTAGGGAAAGACAAGTCCAGTAAATTGATTAAGAAATATAATGGTTAATACAACTTTTATACATACCAGACATCATCTCACTCCTGTAATATCCTCAACTTTTATATCTTGGTCATTCTTAGCTTTAATTTCTAAGTAAGGAAGTAATTGCAGTCTATTGTTCTGTTTATATTTCTGTTTTATCTGTTCACAGTTATCTTATTATTAACTGAAATTGCTAGCAGTTTTAAGCTATGGCATACAAACTTTCCCGAGTGAAAATACCCAGCAAGATTCTTAAATATACTGCACTTACATATATAGGTTCCTAAGCCTGATTCTCTCTTCCACTGAGATTGCTCCATTCTAGTACATCAATCTGTAACAGCCACAAATCTACCTTAGAACAAGAGAAAACCATCTTGCTTGAGACTGACATATGAGAAAAAACTCATGCCACATCTGAAATGTCATCCCAGCCAACATCTGTGCTAAGGAAAAGGTACAAGATGACATATAACAACTTTCATCTCCTTTGGCATCCTGAATTAAACAGAGCTCATCCAAGGCCAAAGCAAAAACTTGTGGTTACCTTTTTTTGCTGAATCTTGTGTGCTTTTTTGTTGTTTACACTCTAGCAATGCTTTCTTTATGCATAATGTTTTAAATGTGACCTTCTTAATTTTATAGGCATCTAAATTGTTATTCCCCTTCCCGCAGCATTTATATTTTGCTTTAATTTGCCTGCCTCATGTATAAATGAAATTTCCTAATTATCACCATTCCAGTTACTTTCTTTTAGTTAGATAGCAGATTCTGTCTCAGAGATTTTCACACAAGGATTTAGTCTGGTTGTTCATCGTACAGTACACAGACTTTGAAAAAAGTAGAAGATCCATTCCCTTTTGTCCAGGAGATGACCTGTTGTGAGATAATTTAGAAAAGAACATTCTGGCATTACTGATTGATGTCAGTACCTCCTCAAGCAAGAAAACTACTAGGATAAAACAATAAGCGTTTCTATGACATTCTGTGTTTTTCTTCTATGCTTTAAAGGTTTTTTTTTGTTTTGGAATTTTTTTTTAATAGTGCTGGTTGATCTAACTGCATCTGTTTGCTTTTCAATATCTAATTTATGTTCGGCTGTAAACTGTCCAAGTAACAATTTGAGTGATGCAGCAACAGAAGGTGACCCAGATTACACAACACTGCACATTAATGCCAAGTCTTCTTGTTTAATGGCAGCTGCTCAAAGCTTTGTCTTATTGCGATTCACATTCAACAGACACAAATCAAACAGCATTCTCAGACAGGCACACATCCTGCCTGTCTTCATTTTAAACATGTTCAAGAGCTACTGCTTTTCATAAACATATATCAGCTTCACCAGCTGAGGCCATTTAGCCTCCTTAGCTTGTATTTACTCTCAACCATCTGCCAAAATTATCAAGGAAAACCATTGTGACTTCCAATATTTTGCACACTTCTGTTTATGTGGAAGTTTGCCGAAAATATTTTCTCAACAGAAATAGTTGGACTTTTGTACTCTCTCATAATGGAGAGTTTAGAACACCAAATATATCACATTTGTTTAATAACTGGTTTCTCTAGATATTTTAATTAGAATACAATAAGGTAATGCTTATATAATAAAGCAATGAATGCTACTAGAATACATAAGATGAACAGTGTAGAAAGCATGACCGCCTAAGCAAAAGATAAATTAGTCTGTACTTTAAGCAGCTAGGTTTAAATTCATTGAATGAATGTTACCAAAAAGCAGTCTTTAAAGTATAGGTACCATTTATTTTCTATGTGTTTCATGTTGTTGTACTTTCAATATGTGAATGAAAGTCTTAAAAAATGCTTTCATTCTTTACAAAAAAAAAAGTTTGAGCACAAAGATCAGGAAAGCTAATATGCAATGAATATAACAACATATAGTTTCATGGACCTAATCCTTTTGGCATCTTCATCAATATTTTAAAGCCTCCTGACAAAACAAGTTTCCTGCTAGAAGTGTACGTCTAGCTATCTATCCAGAGGACATGTCAGAACAATAAGAAAAAGAGAAAATCTTACTTTTTAAATGGATGAGCAGCAAAAAACTGAGGTAGAAGATGAGTAGAAAGTTAATTCTTGAACGAGCCATATTCATCTTGATAGGACATCCTCTTCTAAGTTGTCTGCTGTCCAAAGAGCTGATGCTGATCCTTAATGCTTTCTCCTCATCTCTGAAACTAAGATAATACCAAAGGCACAGAGTCCACTATATGCCATCTTTGCTTGTGACCCTCGTCAGCCTGTTCACTGCAAACCTACAGACTTTGATTCAAAAGGCAGTTGTGCTTGTTAAGATTTTACTTCAGCAGATCTGAGTGATTTTTTAAACCTGGTGCAGATTTCTCTGCTTGCTGGATTGGAGTCTTTCCCCAGCTTTCTATTACAGAATGGTGTCATGAATTGTATGCTGTATTTGGCTGACACAGTACAGCAGATACTGCACAGGGCTGTCTTTTAAGCTTTCAAAATGCATCACAGTTTAACTTCTACTTAAAGCTTGATTACATTACATTCCTTCCGATTCATAGCATAAACACTTTATGCTTTTTGTGCATAAAGCTGACTAATAAACACTTTATGCTTTTTGCATTCCTTCTGTATCATACCCCATTAGAGGATGAAGTAAAAAGATTAAACATCCTCATTTTCAATATTTTTTGTAGTTAGATATTAACAGATTGTTTTCCAGAATCTCTTTTTTCTTTTTTACACTGGATTTATTTACTTTTGCCATCATCAAAGAGGAGATAACAATTGGGAGTTGGCACAGGTGCTCTGAGCTTCACTGGGTCATGTTAGTTATAATTTCAAACTGCTTATACACAGGGAACTGACATTTATGGATTTAGGAAAGAGATAGTAAGGTTGATAAGGGTAAGGGGACAGGACTTAAAGAAATGTAAAGGGGATAGATTCCATTTATTTCTAGACAGAGCTGGCTTTAGGCAATTGGTACAATGGCACTGAGTCCACGCATATTCAGAGGAGCCTTCCCCAGGTTGCCAGGGTTCATTCATGCTGTGTTCTTCCGCTGCTTTATGACACAGAATGCCCAATTTCTGTCCAAAGCTGTCCTGGCATCTAATGTCTTATCAGTTGATTACAACTTTGTTCATAGATCTTAAAGCCTTGGCCTGGGCTAGCAGAAGGGGAAGGGAAGAAAGATGGCTACAGCCTCAGCAGCCACTTTCAGATACTACCATCCCAGTACAATCAAGGTCTTCTGGCATCTTACAAACTCAAGCCTTTTTTAGTATATGTGTTTACTGTGGATAAACTGTACTATGAAAATCATTGCAGTAGAATTATCAGTTCAGGCTCTGGCTCCAAGAGTGAAATGAGCTTCCTGCCTGGCAGCGAACTTCTTTCCACCATCTTCGCTTCCTACCAACTTTTCTGGCCTTTGGCCCTCAGTGCTTCCCTGCTTGCTCTCCTTGCCACACTGCAGAGACTAGGCATTCCAATTTCAGGAAAAACATTGAAAAATCTGTTTGGCCATTACTGTTATAACACTGTAAAACAAATAATGCTTAATAAATTTGAGATGTTCTTTTTTCCTCCCTAATTCAATAGAATCTCAATCCCCGATTCAGCAAGTCTTTGATAATGTATTTATCTTTACCCATACATTTAATTAAACACAGACTTAAAGTCAAGCACATGCTTAAGGCCAAAATTAAGTATGGAGCAGATAGTTGATGCTAAATGGTTTGTGAAAGGAATTTAAGAAAGTTACCTGTTATGGGTAGGTAAAACATGTTCACATCTACTCTTTCAACTCTGAGTCATTTTTAGAACATCTTTCTCCTGTTTTCGGACCCTTCCTTCTTTTCCACCTCAGTCATGTGCAACTGCCACTCACCCACTGATAACCTTGTGATCCACCTTTTGAGACCCTCTCTAGCTCCTCCAGCCAACAGCAGCTCTAGCACCTCTACTGCTGGGTGGTCCTGCAACCTTCTGGCTCTCCTGCAGGCTGGGACTGCGACTCCAAGGCCCTGCTGTGTTGAGCTGGCAGCTTCTTCTGAGTCTTCCCACTCCACCAGTGATTCTTCAGCGAGCTTCGAAGAGCCCTGGTCTCTCTGATGCCAACTCAGGCTGGCTTTTCTGGTCAAATGTAATTATGAACATTAAAATGAACTGGGCTCCTAGTGGGAAGTAGTTAAGTAACTGTATCTATAGTTATATATAAACAGTTAAATAGCTATTTATATTTTTCAGCTCTTTCTCTTTTAAGTCATCCCTTAGATTTACACGTAAACTTATATTTGTTTGGATGTTTTCCTCTTATTGCCATCTGTCTATTTAGTTTACTTCTGAAATTATCTAGTAAAATATACGAGCATTACAGTGTGAACATGAAAATATTATTCTGCCTTCTGGGAATTCTTCTGCTGGACTAAATTATGCACTTGAGTTCAGAACTGATTATCTACTTTAAGTGCATTATTATTTAAGTTAGCTAATATATATGTTACTGAGAAACTCAATATTTTCCATTGTAATTTTGAATAATTTCAAATTTGTTTTTGTGGAATTAGTCTCCATTAACAGGAATTTGATACATTTCCCTATGATGATTATAACTGTTGATTAAATTAATTTCACCTTTACTAGAGAAACACTGGGTACTAGTCTAGAAGTAAAGTTTAAAACTGAGCAATAAGGCATATTTCAATCAATTCTTAGTTGGAAGATATCTTATCTGAAGATTTTCAGATTCAAAATATCAGTCAAGTTAAAAAAAAAAAACCTTAGAATTTTCATAATATAGAGCCAAAATGCTTGTTATGAAAAAGACAAAATTTGCAGTTCGGAAAAACATATCCTAAGTACTAAAATGAAGCAGTCAAAACTATTACATCTAGATGTTGTTCTGAAAACCGCGAAGATTTGTAAAGTCTGTGTTCTAAGCAAATCAGTCCTCAGATGTGAAGACACGCTACCAATCCAAGATTATATTGTGTAAATGTCAGTGGTGGTATTTGAGCTAAATAGTCTACCAAGTAACTGTGTGGTTATTATAGTCCATATAGCAAATGTATGAACACACCCTAGTTCTTTTGAAAGCTCATAAAAGTGAATTGCTTTCAGGATAGTCAAAAGAGGAATTTTTCTCCAGAAGAGCTGCTTTTCCACCACCTTTGAAACTTAGCTCTGCATTTCACAACTTCAAATATTTCTTCCTCCTCACAAGCTATTCCAGGATTTAATGGGGATCAAATTAAGTTATTTCACCACAGACTGCCCCAATTCCTTGAATTTATGACAGGAGAGGGGTTGAATTTATGTAGCACTGCTACCTCATAAATATCATTTCTACACAGTGGAACATAATATCTAAATGTAATTTGGATACTGTCTCAGGGCAGCTTAGCTTTGATGAGATTCCGCAGTCAGCTAAGTCAGAGGCTACGCCATTTGCCCAGGGGAGAAGAGTTTGTGTTTCTCCTTGCCATTTTCTTTCATAGAAGTGTTGTCCCTTTTTGTTCTGATTGCTCCTTTGCAATAATTACAGTGCTGTATGGTGTCATACTATACTAGTCAGTGTCATGTCTTCTAAAATATTTTACTACATCTCTAGCAAACAAATGTCAATATGTAACCTCTTTTGTTTCCTGATACAAGCATTGTTTTCAGCTTTCAGATGACAGCAGTACTAATTAATCATGCATCTTCTGCCTCTCACTTCTGAGGATGTTGTTTCCTGATTGCTTGGTGTTGCTCCAATTTAAAGTGTAATTTTTATTGACATCATCCTGTTTCTTCTAGGTCAAATACAATTATAGGTGATTTTCTTAAGTAATCGGTATTTCTTTTCCAGTCTGTATAATGTATAATGTTATAGTATTTTTAATATAAATGATAAAATGAACAGAAAATAAAGCAGTAAATAATCCATATATAGTGTAAAATTAATTGAAGTGGAAGATGTGAGTTCACAAAGTGTTTGTTGCTTAAGCAACCTTAAGCTTTTTTTTAATGGACCCTTTTTTTTTTAAACTGGTAATTAAAACATTGGTAACTTGCCTGTGCTATTAGCCAGCAGCAGGTAGGTGATTTCATGGAAGAGTGGAAGGAGACTGAGATGAAGATAATATTGTTTAGAGAGGTTGTAGATATTCAAAACACAACTGGACAAGGCCCTGGGCAATGTGCTCTAATTGGACCTGATTTGAGCAGGAGGTTGGACTAGAGACCTCTGGAAGTCCATTCCCACCTACATGATTCTGTGGTTCTGTGAATAGAGCATTAGGTTTTCTGCACAAGCTCTAGCCTATTTCTGTTCCATTCCCAGTTTTATATGACAAATGCTGAAAGCTTTATAATATGGTGCTTGTTTTTTCCACTGTTCAGCGTTGGTCAGAATTTTATTTTATGAGAAACCCATGGAGTATGAGGGCCAGACTCTGAGCCAATGAAAATTTCATCTGAATGAAGAAACTGGACTCACCCTGTATGCATTTAATGAGTATGAGAAATACATTTATTTTAAAGTGTTGCAGTGCCTCTAAAGATATAGTTTGGTTATAGAAGTTTCAATATTAGTAAATTCCTCTCTCCAAACAGGCAGGATGTTCTAAATAGTTTTCTTATTAGAGAAAAATAAAATAACACCAAATTATTCAGGTGTTGGCTTAAGAAGACAGATCACATAATGCAATTAGTACTGCATGCTCTGCAATAAAAGTAGCAGAGGTCCTCCTTGTATGGCACAGATATCTGGAATTTTTCAGAAAGAATATAATGCAACATTAGCTGCATTTCTATAATACTTTTCATACTCAAGGTATCATGGAATACTTTATAGTCATTGCGCACCTTCAAACTACTACCAGACCAATAAATAAATAAATAAATAAATAAAAGATGAAGAGTGTACAGTGAACTTCAGGCTCTGCACAGGAGACAATTTTAGGAGAGCTTTAATCAAGAAAGTGTAAAACAGAGGTCATTTATAACATGAAGATAGTAAAAATACATTTGAATGCTATGCAGAGTATCTAAGATTTTATAACAGAATATAATACATATTACATACAGTATGTTTTCTAAAAATCTCTGACTTTCTCACAAATAACTCATTCAGCTTCTTAGCACATTTGAACCAAGTAGCTGTTATGGTATCTATTTTACCAACACGTAGAAGGAAGTATTAAGAGACAGTAACAAGTTCTGCACCAATTCTACCGATGACAACAGAGCTGTGGTAAGGTGTGAATCAGGGTAGGCTGTTGCCAATGATAACTGATCCAAAGTCACTCAGGTCTGACAGCCCTGGGGCATTCTAACCATTACGGGATATCTCTTCCTATGCACTCATGGAGTTTGGAGACATGGGCTAGTTTACTCATGCAAGCTGTTATGCTGAACTCAAAAATAAATCAGGAAAGATCTTTTGAAGCTTGTACGAGTAAAATGAGCAGGACTTGATCTGTATCATTGTAGCTATGGCTAAGTTATGTCATGGCAGGCTAATTTTAAACTACATGTTTCTAAGAGAATAGCAGTGGAATGATATTTTATTTACTTCCATGAAATGTGGATAACCTTTGTATGGACTTAAGATCAAGTATAGATATTGTCATCATGTTTTGGGCATTAAAATACATTTCTTAAGTATTTATTGAAAACTCTAGATAATGGAGTTTACCAGAATAATGGATCTGAGCAAAAGCACGCTCCCTGGTCATGATGTCTGTAGCCTATTTACTAAACAGTTCATAGCTAGCATTATTTCTAGTATGTAGTTCTTTGGGTAATTATGAGTGGACAAACCAATGTGAGTAAGGACTGGCAACAGCCCTGTGGATGAAGAGTTGTATTGCAACAGGAAGCTGTTTACCTCATTCACAAAACTGCTACAGATCTGTTCACATGTTTAATCATGTACTTGCAACAAGAACAATTGTATATGCATTTATTTCACACAACATTGGCAAAGTTAGCTGCCTGTAAGAGACATTGGAAATTCCCTTGCCCCATGCTTTTCTATAGAAAAAAAATTTATGTTTAACTTATGTTATTCTCTAAGCACTATTCCCTTTGAGCTTCCTTTTCTTATCAGTAGGTACAATTCTTTCCCCCCGTCCTGAACTCTTGCTTTGCTCTTTTTTTCTTCTTTAGCCCGAGCAGCACTTCAAAGCAGAACATTAATTTCCAGAAGACTCAGACAGAACACAAGCTTTCAGTTCTGCCAATCTGCAGATTACAAATGGATTTACGAAATTAAAGGGCTGTATTTGAAAATGTTCAGTTATTTTGGAAAATCTGCCAAGTCTATTGCTTCCTTAAACATAAAACATTCTTTGAAATTATGAGTACATTATTGCTCCTCTAGGTAGCTATTTTCCTGCCACGTAGTAAGGGATTTCTGTCCACTAACCTAAGATAAAAGTTTAACCAGAGATTACAGAAGTGTCATATTGATTCACTCAGATATATCCTCTTTTAGATATGATAGAAATGATGGGAGTGATGACCCAGACTCTGCTTCTAACTATATTTTCAGCTATATGAATTTCAAGCAGTGTTTGCTAGTGCCTTGTACTTGCTCATGGTCAGTTACTAGTTAAGGTGCATGCTGTACGAATTGCTGCATTTCCAGAAAGGAGATAAAGCTGTTTGGTTTTTAACATATGAAGTCTCTCCTGAGTATTTTACACTTAGATAGGCAAAACAAACTAACTCTGTAAGGTACTACAGGATTCCCCTGGGACCTGCAGAACTCAATAGCATGTGATTCACTTATTCTCATCTTTGATGATTTTTTGCACAAAAGACATGTTTTTATTGTATAGTGTGTGGCTGATATCACCAGGGAAGCAATTCCACTGCCAGAGATGAATGCTAGGTCAGGCCTTGTCAATGCAGATGAAAATTTGCAATTAGTATTCTGTACCTTGCTGCTAATGAACCATCTAATCAGGAAGTTTCTGTCTGTACCAATCATCTTCCTGTGAGTGTCAAGGTTACAGGAGTGCTTGACAAAATGAGGCAAATAGTGTTTTTACAAAAGCATTGAACATTAAGTGCTAGATGGGTTGTAAATTTACTTTTTACCTCTATGCTTTCCACTTCAGCACAATAGCGATGTGTTAACAGACTTATAAATCCTCTTCTAAATCTCTTTTTTCTTTCTTTCACAGTGAGATAATTCATACAACAAAACAGAAAGTCTTAAAACTGTAAGTACTGGTTTTACACTGAAAAATACCTCTGTCTCAAAGGGGATAATTGGATAGGCAAGCAATATTTTCAAAGGTATTTGGAAGAGATTTGAGCTAATATGTTACATAGTTTTACCTGATCAATGCTAAATGGTTTCAAAAGGAATTCGAACTCAGGAACCTCAGCAGGCAACTGCACAGAGGAGGAGATAAAGGAAGCCAGGATTTTCATCAGTAACCAAAATCACTTGATTTTAACACAAATTGTACTTGTAAACACTGTGCTTTAGGTAAATACTGTGATTATCCCATGGACAGGACAGTATGACAATATCCTATAGAGAGGTTCAGAAGGAGATGCTATAAGAATTTTGGTTTTAGGAAATATCCTGTGTAGAGAATACTGAAGAACTATTTGGTTTCATAGGCGGAGAACAGGGCTGGGGGCCAGAAAACCAATTATTTTCCTAGTTTTGCCTCACTGACCTCACAGGTGAGGCAAGCCTTATTTGTTTTCAATGATAAATCATTCTGAGGTACTGCAATGTGCAAAGTACTCATCAAAAAGTCATATATGAAACAGGAAAATAGAGAAGCTTCCTTAATTTTTCCTGATCTCTAATATCCCTCATAATTTTTCCCTTTTCTTTATTCTGCCATCAAATTGGCTATTTGTGACAAGATTTTAAAAAGCATCTGTTGATTTGGGATGCTTTAATTTGCAGGTTTCCAGTTGAAGGACATGACTTTCAAAAAGCGTGAAGCAAAAATTCCCTGCAGGCATCTCTGAAGTGTCTCAGCATGGGTCCTGGCAACTACTAAATTTCTGTTGGAAATCTTGGCCTCTGTGTTAGAGTATTGGATAATATTATGGGATGTGGAACAAGAGGTAATGCTAAGTGCCCCAAAGGGATATCAAGTTCCTGTTAAGTATTCGTTAAGACAGCATTCATCTTAATGCCAATGCATTTCGTATATGCCACAGTTTTGTACCAAACCAAATCCTGAAAGATTGTCAGCTTGAATTATATTGTTCACAAGGTAAAATGAAATATTCTGGCTTCCAAACTTGTGTTGATTCAGAATATTTCACACCTATTTTATTTGCTAGGGGTGATACTGACTTTAGTGCAGATGACATATACGATGACATGGTATCACTGTGTTCCCATACAAGTAAAAGGAAAATACCCCCTTGATGGAGATGGCACAGCTTAATCTCTAAGTGCCATGTGAGGAGGGGGAAACAGTGGATGTTACTGTTATAATTGATTTATATTCTGGTAGTATCCAGGGGCCCCTTAAATCACCAAGCAGTTTGTTGCTGAATTCAATGGCTTAAATGCACCTTAAATTTTGGAGGGGGGCATGCTGGGATCTTTGCACATGGCTTAATTCCAAACAATGGTTTCTGTCTTCCTGAGCATCAGTGTTTTTTTAGTAAAGTAGGGCATTTTATAGCAACTTCCTCCAATGATATGAAAGCATGGGTGAAGATGGTGGTTGTACATAGGCAGCTGCTGAGAAGTCTTTTATTTTTACCAAAATTTGGACTTTAGCACCTATGTTCACCAAACTCTATTTGGTGGGCTTCAGACTTATAAATCGGATCCTGAGCCCCTGAGTTACTTGGGTACTGTTAAAAATGGGATAGCTAAGCTAGTATTTCTAAGGTAGTTACATCTATGCTGGTTGTGGTTCACCAATAAATGCAATCACTATCAGAGATGTACCATTTTGATATCAGAAACTACACCTTTAATACCTTGATTACACACAGGCTGTTTTGTTCCATTCAGAAGTACCTATGAGAATAAATAGATTAGCAGCAGCAGACTATTGTGAACAAGTCCTCACAATTGCCACCATCTGAAGGCCTGTATGTGCTCCAGGGGCCCCTCATGTCTGGCAGGGAAAGACTTCCTCACAACATTCAAGTGGGCTGAGAACTGAGGGAACTTGGGGGAAAATGACCATTTGTGGTCTGCTTGGCATGTATCTATCACTTTCAAAAATGTATCCCTGAATGTTGCTAAACTCTATAAAAGAAATGTAGTCTTAAGATACAGGCAGTGCTTGGACAGCTCAAACTTCTCTTAAATAAGATTAATCAGAATGAGTTAAACAGAATCTGGCAGACTGACTACTGAAGAGTGGATCAAACACAAGCCATGTTAACCTTGACTACCCCCACTCCTGCAGCAGTAAAGTCAGACTTCTGTATTAATTTAATGAAATAGATTAATATAACATGGCCTTATATAACACTCTCTTTAAATAAGATCAGAAATCAATAACCCAAAGTAAATCATTATATCAAATTTCATTTTGATATGTTAATCACAATCTAATTGATCAAGAAATGAAATTCATTTTCTGAAAGCTGTGTATGCAGAACTTACTGTATAAGCTGTTTATTACATCAGTATCTCTAGAAACAACTAATCTAAAAGACTGCACTCTTTGTGATCACTTAACAGGATTCTATATTAATCTGGCATTTATTTAGGACTATATCTTTCTATGCGTCAGAAGCCCCACTGATTCTGAAACTAGGTGTTGCATTTGTAATTCAAGACAGGAAAAGAAATGTTTATATCTGGCCAAACTTGATGCAAATCTGAGAAGTGTCTGGCAATAATAAGAGAAAAATTTATCTACTCAAATCTATCATGAACATAAAGTAAGCACAATTGCTTTAGACTGTATGACAACTGCGAACTTGAGAGCTGTTTCTTGAAAACTGAGCAGGGATATGAGGTGAGATGGTGGTCCCTTTTGACAATCTAGTCTTTGAAGTGGAGCTGGCCAGTAATTTTCGAAGCCTTTTAGAAGGAAAAGGGTTATTTTTTTTAACTATCTTTTATTGCAAAATTGTAGGAAAATTATTCTGACAATTTTAAATTAAAAAATATAACCTTCTGGCTTGAAATTATTTTTCTTTTGGAAAAGTAAGGTAATTTTTAAAGTGTTTTCAAAAGGCTGAAACCTAAATTAAGATTCATCCAACCAAACCTTTCAACTAATCCAAGCCACATTTTATATCAAATATTTTCAAGGTAATAAACAAATCTTAAAGATTTCAATCTTTGATTTGGTTTGGCAAAAGGAAAATATTTTCAGAGGAGAGAAAAACATTCTCACTCCCAGATTTATTTGGAGTCTCTTTTCCTTATCTTGATTCAAATAAAATGTACTAGTGTAAGTAGAATTTAAAAATGCTTATATGAGGAAAAGCAATAGTGGATTTTTAGTATAGACAGGCATCCAAGCATCTGTTAGCCCTACAAAATCACTACACTGAACATTTTCAGAGCATCCAGAGTCATTCTGCCTGAGATCAGTGAAGTTGCACTAGTATTAACGAATGGAAATGTTTCACAAAATCTTATTGTAGAAAAAGATACAAGTGAAAATAATTACTCCAGAAGGAAAGTCGTTGGCCTTTTGTTTGGAAGCGTTACAGGTGCTCTATGAATTTTCCCTAATAAAATTAATTTAAGAACTGATTCTCCCCTTCAGCTATTTTTACTGGAAAAGCATACACCTTTCCGAAATGACATAATATTAATCTTGGGAAAATAACTAAACACAGCAAAGGAGCCTGGTACAGTTGACCATAACCTAAGAAATCACTGAAATGGGTTTAGCTCCAGCAAGGCTGCAGGCAGCTAGTTGTTTTTGTTCATTTGTTTTTAATTCAAGAAGGTCAGATGATTGTTACAGGATTATTTCAGTGTTACACTTACTCTGGAATCACTACAGAAGACATCATCCTGCTATTGCATTTATACTTACATTTTACTAGCTCAGTTGACATTGAATTGCTATTACAGTTTTTATTTTGGTCTGTATGAGTTTTTAAATAACTCCACTGCAAATATTTCTTGTACAAGCTCCTTTGCTGGCCATTTATGCGTACCGCATCACTAACTAAACAGAATTAACTCTAAATTTCTGGTTATTTTTAATTAAAAATCTTTCTTCCATGCTGTGCACTTGCACAATCCATATTCTAACTACCACTTTTTCTGACTGTAAGCAAGTTTGTCCTGCTTCATGTCTTTAATAGCGGCATTAAAGCATAATTAATTTCCTTGTAATCTGCCTCTTGATATCAGAATCTAATTATATTTTCTTGTGAAAAAATTGTAATTACCATTCAAATATAATTAAGAAGTCAGATAATGAGTGTCATCTAAGATAAAAGATGGTCTTGAAATTCTCACTTATGCTGTAGTGATGCTTCAGAAATAGATATAATGCTCCTGCTTTCATTATGCAGTGTTTTTTCTTGTAGAGAGCAGAGCAATACAAGCCTTCACAACTGCATCCTTTCCTCCTGATTGTAAGTAAACTGGCAATGCATCACAGAGTACGTAACTTGTGCTCAGACAAATGAACAATAACAGGAAAAAAGTGTTCATATAAACCTAAGACACCCTACAGCTTTTACAAGCGGGTATCTTTGGGAAAAAGAGGTATTGTAATAAATAAATAAATAAATAAATAAATGTACCTATTAACTTTATAATTTAAAATAAAAACCACCCACAAATTATATGGATAGTGATTAAGGACAGCACAGAATAGCATTTCAATCTCCTTCTCTTCTTTGAAATACCATGCCTTTCAAACAGAGAGATGAATTTTGATTGCCTAACAACTGTAACCATGTGAAGGTTCATCACAATGGAAAGGAGAAATAAGAGCTCTGAAAAGCCTTGATAAATACTGAGCTGGTAGACCTATCTGACTGCATTTTACTTCTTGCTGTTGTTATAATTACATATGGAATATTATCAGATGCAAGGTTTAAAAGGTGTTGGTAATTTGTCAGCTTCATGTGCTAGTCTTCTAAAGAAACACCATTTCTGGCCTTATAATTTTTACACCATTCAGAAACCTCTCTGCATTATACTTTGTTTATAAAACCAACATGTGAATCTGTGTTTGTTTCTCTTAAGTAAAAAATACTGAGCACACTGTACACAAATATTTCTGTAAACAAATATATCTGTATTTTAACCTATTAGCCAAATTCTATTTTCTGCTGGGTAATGTAAGTGTTCAAGTGAGTGACTGTCACATCCAGTTCAAGTAGCCATAAATCGGCTGTGATAGCATAACAAAGGTGCTATGTTGTGTTAAAGTATAGCAAAGACCTTTTCTGACTCGGCAAAGGAATTCAGGTTCTATGCTATGTAGAGGTGTATAAAAGATCTGTATTGTGGAAAGAAGTAGGGGATGGCGCTCTGGCAATGAAAGTTCTATTTTATATGTAATTCAGCAAGGTGTTTATGTCCATGCATAAATAATCTGGTTGCATTACTCCATACTCTAAACAAGCTACACTGGGTAAGAGATGGAGAGTGACTTAGTTCATGTGAAACTTTGTTTTAACATAGATGGACTGCTTATAATATTAAAGAAGTCACTAAGCAGGCCTAATATAAGCTTGGTAGTTGAAAATGAGCTAGCTGGGTGCGTATCCCTCCCTTGTATCATCATGAGCAATGCATTCCTTAAGACCATGGAGGGCCATGACTAGGTGCTAAACTGAACAAGAATGGACCTTGGCACACACGGCGCCTCATTTCTTCAGCTCTGCCAAATCCTTATGGTAAACTACTCAACTTCTCAGTACATCAGTCTAATACTATGTCAAATTTGCTCTTAAGTTTCAAAGTAATGTAAGAGTTGAAAACTCTCCATATCCTTGTAAGGGTACTAGATACAATGCCTAGGTCCTTAAGTATCAATACAAAGCCTTCATCTGAGGCCTCTGGCAACAGAACTCCTAACTTCATGTCTTTTTATGCAAAATGCAACTACTTTTCTTAGGGGGAAAAAACAGTGAATGTCTGTCAAAAGGCTAGAGAGACAGAGACTAGAAAGGCTCTTGTATCCTGTGGCCCAACAAACAGCACCAGGTCTGACTGCAATAAAACTCCAATTACCTAACTCTAGGGGAGGATAGCTGGCATTTCTCTCTACCGAATGATTTAATTGGGCCTGTCAGCCAGAGATAATTGGTTTCTGGTTGACTGAAAAAAGTGACAGTGACATCAGCTCTCTGCTACCCTTCATTATTGAAATTCTTGTTTATTATAATAGGGCCTCAGCACACAGTGCACTCCTGCAGTATTCACAGGTCTCTTGTGCAGTGCAGTGGAAATGCAGCAATGTAAGACAAAGAGAAACCATTTCAAGCTGTTAATCCCATACATTTTCAGAACGCAAGGATTTTGAGAGGCAAAATTATTTCTGTACAGGAAGCCTGGTTTTGCTTTTTTTTTACTAGAAATTTTATAATATTGTTGCAGTCGTGGTAGTCTAAGGCTATAAACAAAGCAAGGTTTATACAGAGAGGCAATATCTTTTATTAATCCAACTGATATAGCTGGAAAAATAAAGATTTTGTGCACATGAACCCTTCTTCATGTCTTCTCTCAAGATCTCAAGGAAGTTTTTTATGCCCAAAGCTTGTCTGTTTTTTCCACATACATCATCTGAACTAATAAAGATACTATATTTCTCCCCAAGTCCTGGCTTGATTATAGGAAAACACCTTTTTGATGCTAATGGTCTGTATCATAAAAGGTTTAATTCTCTCTGTTGAAAGCGCAGTCCAAAAGAATAGAAAATTGGTGTAAATCCTTGTTTCTTCTTTACACACCTTCAGGCAAGGGGTGCAGCCTTAGTTTGCAGTGACTGTGTAACACTGCTTGAGATTTTACATCAGCAGAGAGGAAGACGATGTACTTCTTCCACTGTGAAGCTCCTCCTTCATTCAGCTTTCTGCTCACCCCCTCCCTTCCCCTAGGCTGCAGAGCACTAGTGGATCAGGTGGAGCAGGCACAGATGACAGCACAACAAGCACTGGCAGGAATGTATTAAGAGGGGATTCTCCAGCTGGTATATTTTCAAGGTGCAAAGGTTATGCAGGGCACCCAAGAGTCTACTCATGGATTTTGAATCCAGTGGTTTAGCGTTTAGTTTTCCAACAGGTTGACATTAGGTTTTCTCAGTTCTGCTGTTCCTCATTCTTATTCAATCCATACCAGCTGACAGCATACACAAGAGAACAAAGTTCCTCTCTTCAGGAGAAACTGGAGAGAGTCCAAGTAGAAGTACTGTGCCTGTCTTTCCCTGGGTTACACTTCTTAGATGGAGTGAGGTAGGCTGATATAGTAAGATTGAATCTGACCTGCTTCTCTACACATTTCAGTTACATCAGTAACATTTCAGTTACTGCACTTGAGGCAGGAAAGAAGAGAACAAGCTTAATCAACAGGATTCAGATGCCAAAGATCTATAATAGTATGACAAGGCTCCAGTTGGTTAGTGCCCTACAGAGAACTGAATTGAGAAACCAAGGTGGTCTTTTCATAGCCTATCTGAAAGAATTTCTTGGCAATGGTTCCAGCAATGGACTCTAATTCAACACTGTTGGCTAGAAAACTTGTTGAAGTCTCTAGATAATCTTACAATCTTTTCACTTCACAACCTAATTTAAAACATTTGTGTGTATGTGGTGACTGGCAATAAAATAGAGAAAAATCTCAGAACAGAGGAAGTATAGGCTTTGTGGGTTCCTCCCCAGATCCCTCCCATCACTGCTAAATGGAAGAGAGCAAACATGTCTGGGATACAAAAAGTATGAATAACAACGTGGGTCATGTTTCAGCAGTGTCATACACAGTGAGTCCCTGACACAATAACTCTAGAACTCCTAGAGAAATAGACTCTTACCTTAGATAAGTGTCATGGCCAAAGTGAAGGTTGCTGTTTAGAAGGGGATCTGACTGTTTATGCTATTAGATTTATAGATGGGTACTTACTGTGAACAGCTGTTACAGAATATTTGGGGAATAAATGGGACTTATTTTGCCAGATCCTTAAATTTACATGCTATTTTTTTGTAGTTTAATTTCTGTTTGGTTGGCAGCTGCATGCTTACAATCAGAGATGATACTCTATCTGCTGCTTATTGCTTAAATTGTATTTGATTCAAATATGTGTCATTTCTAGTTTCATTATAATTAGAAGTGAAAAATTTGAGCTGGAGAACAAGTATTTCAAGATGAAACCACCTCCTCCTCTGCACAAAGCTGCCTCTTCTTAATTTCCAATACTTCAAGAATCTTTGTTTAATAAATATATTAAATATATTTTTTAATAAATCTATTATTTTCTTGGACAATATCTTAAGAACTACATTTGTAAATTATGTAAGGTCTCATACAGCTGTGCAAGTGCTTCTTGACTTTTTTACTTTTGACAAGTGTCTAAAAAATATTAGAAAATGGCTTTATTTTCAAGAGTGTTGCATAAATTGAATATTTATTGTAATTTGGTGATACCTGCAAAGACAGCCAGAGAGATTTTTACAATCTATAAATAATATCCCTCTGCAAACCACAGTACATAGGGCTAAAACAATCTATTACCTATTCTAAATGTTTAGGACAGTTCTGGGAAGTGACAGTCACCAACAGAAAAGAGTGCTCTCCCTATCCACATTATGATTAGTATGACTAGGACAATTAATTTTGTTGGTATCACACTACAAGCATTCAAACACTTATGCTGTTTCTCTTTACCTTACATAAAAGTCAACCTTTTTATCTGACCTATGTGACAGATATTCTAGTAACAGTGGGGATAAAATTCAGCATGAGTAACTATTGGCACAGTAAGGATTAATACAGTTACATTTTGCCTGTACCACTTTAACTATAAAAGAATTAATGCTGAAAGAACCATAATGACCTGAGAGCTCAAGGACATTTTGTTTCCAGAGGGTAATTATTGTAGCAATGCCACCATGGTAATGGATCACTTAGCATTGTATAATTTTTATTTGAACTAAATCCTTCATGCAACATAAAACAGAAAGTAAGTCTTGGGCAAAAGGAAAAAAGTATTATCTAGGCTTGTGTTAAGTCAAAATGCCCGCTGAATTTGTACACTTTGGCAATGAGGACAGAGACCATAGTTTTATCAATGCTTTGTAGACTGCTGAGAACCAAAAAGTACTCAACACAAAGTAAAGAATATTAGCAGCAAACAACTGAAAAATTGGACAGGAGGAAAAAGCAAAACCAAAACAAAAAAACCCAAATGGTATCATCGAAGAACTTGATTTTAATTCTTAAATTGGAATGGGAAGAAAATCATGACTTTGGACCAACAGCCATTTCATAATGCAGATGTGCAACTTCTACCTTCTTTAACTGAGGAGAGTTTGGATGCCAATTCTGCATTTTGCTGATGCTGATGGAAGAAATTATGCCCAGAATATTTTTGTTTGGGCACAATTCTTCAGTTATCTACACATCTCAGTGAGGACAAGTAATACTTTTGTTTTTGAATGGGAATACTAATGTAAACAGCTTCCACTAGCAATTCAACTTTCTTCCCTTAAAGAATCTCCCCAGCATATACAGAAATATAAAATCTCAGAAAAACTTAAATATGCTAAATTTCTGCCTGAATTTTTCCATGCCAGGAAACAGGTCTGGAAAATTCTTGTTTAAAGTGATATAGCAGTTACAGCCTGAAAAACACCTAAATCTCTGGTATGTAATGACAATTCAGCAAATCTAAGACCTTGTTCCACAAAACAGTTTCCTTGCTTGGTCACACCTGCTGGCAAAATGGTTCTCATCAAGGTTGTATTCTCTTCACATATTTCACTCATTAAAACTCTTAAAGCACATATATTTATATTTTCAAACTGAGCATATTTCCTATGGAAAGAATAGGACCTAAGAAGCCAGTTACCTGGCTAAATGCTATTTTCACAAAAGTACTGTTCAGGGTATAGTGAAATGTAAGGCTCAACATAAAATTCATATTGCATTGCTCTCAAAACTCACTTTTTCCTTTTCCCATCTAAAACCGAAATAATATAGAAACTTATTTTTACAGTTCATGTAAAACTTAACTGTGATTTTATAGAAATGAACGTTGGGCAAGCACAAGCAACATTCTAAAACAGCAGATGCCCAAAGATAATTAGGTTTTTCCTTCTGTACAAGCAAAAGCAAATTAATATTGATTGCTCTATTACTCTTTAATGATGTTATTTTTTTCACTTCTGCAGAAGTGATAATAATTAAATGAAAGAACTGACACTATTTGAAAATGTTATTTGAAATACTTAATTGAATCTTAAAATATTATTTGATTTTAATTAACTTAGTGTTACAATGAAAAATGAAGTTAAATATTAAATAATTGTAGACTTCAATTAAAACTTATAAGTAAGAGGGCTGTGAGTACAGGCAGTACAGTAGTAATCATAAGGTGATAAATGTTTCGAGAATTTTCAGTATTTTTATTGAAAAATTTAATAACAATGCCTGAAAAAACAGGCACTGTTTATTATCTGAAGTGTATCAATTTTCAAATCACTGTCATAAATAGAGAAGACTGATGCTGTGGAATGGTCTAGTCCTGCATTAAAACAATAGTTGTTTTTTGAAGCTCTCATAAAAACAAACTCATTTTCAGTGTCACATTGTCACCAGGAATTAGTTGTCTTTGGAATGCTAAAAATACAATGAATAGAACTAGGAATGTCTTGATATGCTGATAAACTGCACCCCCAAGTGGATCTATTCCCAAGCTGTGCGACTTTGGTGTGTTTTGTCTGCATATTTTTTTGCTGTCAGGAAGACATTAAAACAATGGAAATTTCACAAGAAGGTATGCAAAGTCTTTGAAATATTTAAATAAAAGACACTGTAAATGCAAAATAATGGCATTATTGAGGAAAACTACTGGCAGCTAGAACGTTCCAAGTTATTTGTAATGGACAGCTGAGTAAGCCTAGCATTACTTGATTTTACACAGTATTTTTAAACGCTGAGGTCAATTTACTTTTGCGTATTTGTGCACCTGTTCTCTTGAAACGGTATCAAACTTGTGTCATTTAGTATGAAGTTTGGCTCTCCATACTGCCAACTTGTAACAGCTGCTTCCGAGAAGCCACATGAACGAAGCCTATCTTTTTTTCCCCTCACTGAACCCTACCACAGACTGGAGGGGCCAAGTGTTTAGGAGACCTTGGTAACGTCTCGGGAGCCGCGGCCGCCCTGGGCGCACGGCATGAGCGCTCCTCCCCCGCGGCTGCGGCTCAGCAGCACCGCCGAAGGGCACAGCTCAGCCCACGGCCCTCACTCACCAGCACCCGCCGGCCGCGACAGCGCAGCGCTGCTGGCGACCGCCTCAAGCTGCCGGCGCGTAGCCGTTACAACGACCAGGAACATCCGTTATCTCGCGGGTACCCCGCCCGCGCGCCTGCTGCCAACGGACAGCTCCCGAGGCGGGGCCGGCAGCCCCGCCCCGCCCCGCCCCGCCCCCCGCGGCCGTGCCCGCGCGCATGCTCAGCAGTGAGGCTGCCCCCCCCGCCCGCTCCCTACTCGGAGCGAGGCTGCGCGTGACGTCAGGCGCCGGAACCCGGAAGCGGGGGGAAGCGGCTGTCTGCGAGGAGTGCAGCGGCGTTTAGCGGCCGAGCGGGCCGCGGGGAGCGCCCGGCGCCGCGCAGGTGCGTGTGGCCGCGGGGCCCCCCCGCCGGGGCAGCGGGGCGGGGAGGAGCCCGCGGGCGCCGCCATTTTGTGACCCGCTCGGCGGGGCGGGGGGCCGCCGCCCCGACGGGGGAGCGCGGGGGGCGGGTCCGGGGCGCCCTCCCCTCCCCTCCCCTCCCCTCTCCTCCCTGCCCGGCGGCGCCGCGGGCGCCCCTGGGGCGCGGGGCCCTCCGCGGCGGAGCCGCCGGGGCAGGGACAAAGGGCCCGGCCCGGCCCGGTCCCCGACGTCTCCCGCAGGCCGAGCCGAGGCGGGCGGGGAGCCCGGCCGCGGGCTTGACACTTGACGGGCGGGGAGAGGGGAGGGCCGCGCCGCGCCGCCCCTGCCCCCGGCCGCCCCCGGCCTTGGCAGGCGGCGGGCGGGTCGCCGCGCCCGCCCGGCTGCGGGGTAAGAGCGAAGCGAGCGCTCGTCGGCATGACAATAACGGCGGACGCCCGTGCCCGGGCGTTTGGCAGGCTGTGCGTGCGCGCGCCTGGGGAGCAACAGTAGCCTCCGTCGCCTTTACAGCTAATAACAGGCGGTGTCAGTTCTCTGGCGCTGGGTAGCGTTGTGTGCCCGTCTAGAGCGGGACGTGGCGAGAGTCTGGTAATTTAATAAATGCTTAAGGTGTGCAGCATAAAGACAACTAAGTGAAATACAGAGAGCATTAATTAGTAATGAAGTTACAGTTAAGGACTAAGCATGGTTATTATCATTCTTTTGCAGATTATGACATTACTGTTGCATATTTTCTCAAAAAGGTCTGGAGCTGAAGCAAGTCTTCACCAGAATTTTTTTTCAGTCACCTATGAAGCGCCAGATTTTAAGGTTGCGCTTCTGCAATGAAGAAAAGGAGACGGCTCGCTGCAAATCTAAACGAGAAGATTCATCTTGGCCATGAGAAAGATACTTCAAATCAGATTCTTGTAGTAGACTGTGAGCAAGAAATTGTCTCAAAGCCTGCAGAAGCAGCTCCTGCAGATCACCTTGAATCTTCCCAAGAACTTTCACCATCATCAGAACAAAGAAAGCTCCTAAGCTCACTGCAGTATAACAAAAATCTACTGAAGTATTTAAATGATGATAGACAGAAGCATCCATCATTTTGTGATTTACTCATAATTGTAGAAGGAAAAGAATTTAGTGCTCACAAAGTTGTGGTGGCTGTTGGAAGTAGTTATTTTCATGCCTGTTTGAGCAAAAATCCAAGCACTGATGTTGTCACATTAGATCACGTAACTCATTCTGTCTTTCAGCATTTACTTGAGTTTCTGTACACCTCTGAGTTTTTTGTATATAAAAATGAAATTCCGTTAGTGCTGGAAGCAGCAAAATTTTTAGATATCATCGATGCAGTCAAGTTACTAAATAATGAAAATGTTTCTAACATACAGTCTGAAGTGGTAACTGATGCCCCGACACCAGTAGAAACACTCAGTGAATTGACTGGTAGACTGTTAAATAGTCATCAGTGCAGTTTTTGTGGCCGAAGCTTCTGTTACAAGAAGTCCTTAGAAAATCACTTGACTAGAGCCCACAAATCTCTTTCACTGGAAAGAAAACATGGGTTAAAAATGGTTGAGAAGGCTGACTTTTCCACTAGGCGATCTACAAGAAACCGTAAATGTCCAGCTAAGTTTGATAACAGTGACAATGAAAGTGGTGACATATCTGACAGCAATTTGGAAAAAGTCAGTTCTGACAAGGAGACATCAGATAAAAGCGAATCTGAAGACAGTGGAAGTGAGTGCAATGCTGATGAAGAAGGACAGGAAGAGGAGATATCAGGTGAAGATTCAGAGACCGAAGAGCAAAGTGAAAAAGAGCATAATGATACTGAAGAGGGTTCTGAGGCAGTTGATTCAGTGGGAAATATTCCTGAAGGCTTAGCTCCAGTAATTATTCAAACCAGTAGCAAAAAACTACTGCAGTGTCCCAAGTGTGACAAAAAATTTGATCGAATAGGTAAGAGCAAGTTAGGCTGATCTCTTTTTACTGTATTTTTTTTACTGTGCTATTTGTATGGGAAATAAAATGAGTAGTTTCTCTTTTCTATAGAATGAAGATTAGAACTTCTGTTTTTTCCCCCAACCCGGTATGATGCCAGTTTTTCAAAGTGTATAAACTACTATTTCTGTGGTGCTAATCAACATGAATAAATGAATTGACTAATTACATTCTATAAAAATCTGCAAATAATAAGTTTATCACACTTTTATTACTCTGGATTCTGACTGTTAGAATGGTATATTGAAAGCAGCCTTGAAAAGCAAGGGAAATCTAACAAGGTATACAAGGTAAACTGCTTGGAGTCTGAAATCTGTTTGTGTTTTCCTCTGAATTCACTTCAAGAAAATAGGCTCAAATTTATTATTGCTGTACTGAAATAGCATTAATATCACAGCCTGAAATTCTTCTATTCTATGTGATGCTTAAGACCTAGTCACTCTGACTTCTAGCTTGATTTTCATGGTCTGTGGTTAACATGAAGTAGTATTTTGGCAGCTTAATCTGATTTATTAGGATAGTGTTTGTTACAGTCAAATCTAGGTGTGATAGTTACTCCATATATCAGAAGAGTCAAAGTTCCAGTCTTGGCTCATCCAAAGCTTTCCCATCCTCTGTTCCCATATTAAAGGTCGAATACGACTGGATTCCAGAATTAGTATTTTTGTTTTCTTTCAACTGGAATGATAAATAAATGTTGAATTGTGGTTGTTTAAGGTATTGACTCCCTTTAGCTCAGGGGAGTTAGGACAGAAATAGTTCCTTGTAGTGTTAGGCTTTTTCTTTTTCTTTTTTTTTTTTTAACCTTATAATAGATTCATTGTGTCATTCATCATTCTGAAGATTTTTAGAGTTTATAAAAATGGGGCATGTCTGATGTGTGTGTGTTAATTCCTACTAACAGTCTATGTAGCTTGCTGTTGTTCAAACAGTGGTTTAATATGAACATGAAAGCAGTTCTTATTTTCCTGTTTGTTACAAAAAACTTGACTATAACAAATACTTTATGAATTATTTTAGCTTTTCTATACTGCTCTTCATTTTTAAAGCGCTTGACAAGCATTAACTAGTTGAGCTTAACAACAGTCTGGTAAGTAGTGTTATCAACATTTTACAGATGGGGATACTGAGGCTGAGGTGAAATGAATTGCCCAAGGTCACTGATTATATAATAGTAACTATTCAACATCAAAAAGGTGAGACTTACCTGTAATGCCGTATCTTAAATAAACATAGAAATTTTCCTGAATTTGAGGACTTTGTCTTTAATATTGAAAATCTACTGCACAGAAATGGCTTGTGAAGGTTTAGAACTCTAATGGTGTGTTTTGATCTTGCGCACAGTGGAAGCCCTTTTCTCTTTGCACTTTCATGACTTATAATTCTAGTTTTTGTGCTCAAAAACAGCAGGATTGGCATTAAATCAAATGACACTTAAAGCAAGTCTCATGAGCTTATATTGCTGTAAAGAATTGATTTGTGTTTTATGCTTTACACCTATGGTACTGTTTTTATCTAAACTCCAAGAAATATGATGCATATTATACAGAAAAAAAAAATGGCTAGTTCAAAACGGACATCCTACAGCTGACTTTACATAGGTAGATCCTCAGTGTAGGACTGAATTCCGTCCTTGGAAAAGACAGTGACAAACAAAAGAGAGAATACAAGCAGTGTGAAAGACTTGAGAGAGTAGCATTTTTGTTTATGGTAATATCTTGGGTTCCAAATACAGATCGCTTGCAAGGTTCCATATCATTAACTGAGTTTTATTATTTGAAGAACCTTGCTTAAAAATATTACTTTGTTACATGGCTGTTCCTTGTTCTGAAGAGATATTTCATAAATCAGTGTAATGAAAAAGTGGTATATCTTTCAGTACTTAAGGACAGAGCATGCTGTAGGGACATGAGGGACTCACAACCCTAGCATAGGTTTAACAGTAATACAGAAATGTTTTATTTTTACTCTTATCTTGAAAATAGTTAAGATGGAGGTTTTTAGAGGAACCTTAGATAAAAAGCCTGTGTAATCACTGTGTAGTTTTCATCTGCAAATCAATAAACCAGTAGAAATCTTTAGATGTGTGTGGAAGGTACGTAGATTGATCACATTTGAGAGTATATGGAGTGAACCCCAAACACATGCATGTTGTAGGTGATACCTGTTATAGTTTGTGCTAATAGCGATTTTTTTGGTTATATTTTGTAGGCAAGTATGAGAGCCATACACGTGTACACACGGGTGAGAAGCCTTTTGAGTGTGATATATGCCATCAGCGCTATTCAACTAAGTCCAACCTGACAGTGCACAGAAAGAAACACTCTAGTGATACTGACTTTCATAAAAAGGAGCACAAATGTCCCTACTGCAATAAGCTGCATGCAAGTAAGAAGACTTTAGCAAAACATGTGAAGAGGCAAGTATGAGTACATTTGTCTCATATGTGTGAAGAAATATTTTCCCAATTCAAAAGCGAAAATAAATATATGCATGTGCACACACACAAGCAAACTTTCTGCTTTATTTTTAAAACTGGATTTTAAAATAAAGACTCTTTTCAAAGGACACAGGGATTAGCAGTATCAGCTTACCTACCATGTAGAGCACATAGAAACTGACTGAATAGCAATTGCAGAGCAGTTCTATCATGGTAGTTCTAGCATAGTTTTTACTATAAATGTTAGCATGTCATTTGGAGCTAACTGTTGAGCACAACAGTCTTAGTAAGTACCTGTGTTTTCTAGTTTGGAGGAAGAATAAAAGATCTTACCTGTTTTTAGACATTGATGCTATCCTGGTGACAATAATGGATGGATAGACTTTTTCCATGCAGATTCCTGTAGGTGAATCAATTGTTTATGACAAGTCTAACTGTAAGATATCATTATTTACATGTCACTCTTTTCTTTCCCTTGTAAAGACCCATAAAGCATTATAGCTGAAACAGTTCTCTGTCTTACCCATTGTCATATGGGATTCTACAGGGCCTTATAGTCACCACTGCTTCACAGTTTCTTATTCTTTAGAACTGAATACTTAATACTCTGTTCTGCTGGTTTGATGATCACCTTTCATAAAACACAAAGTTTAGACAGGAGAATTCAATATTTGGGTGATCTTCGTCTTAGAAAGTTATAAATACTCTGCTTATTTACAAAGAAAGGAATTGAATAGTCTGGGTTTAATACCTCAGTTAGAACTTCTTAGTCTTTCTTAGTGTTTGTGAGCAGATAAAAATATGCTTGATGTAAACTCATGATAATTTTTAATTTCAAGTCAAGATAAGACTACATTTATATCTGAACTGTAGCACTTTTTTTCATGAATAAACTATTTTTTTATAACAAATGGGGAACTGAAAAGAACTGAAAATGACTGCCTTTGTTTAATATGCTAATTAATATGAAAGCATTTTCGGTCAATTTCTCAGCTTCTGTCTTTCTCCTAGGTTTCATCCAGAGAATGTACAAGAATTTCTTTCTATCAAGAAAACAAAGAGTGAAGGTTGGAAATGTGATGTAAGTAGTACTTCAGCCTTTCTAGAGCTTTTATTTTTTTTCATAGAGCTACTATTTTATTTTGTGACTTGAATTTTCAAGTGAAAATATGGTATGTGTTATTTGCAAAATCTCAGTAAGCTTTGTAAGCCTTAGTATGAATTTATTCTTTATGCACTGAATTCAAGACTGAACTTTATTCTGTATGTGCAGCTTGTGATCGAGTAGCTAGTACCAAACTGCATTCTAAAATAGTTGAATACAGTATTTTTTCATGTGATCAGCTATTATTCTTATTAAAATGCATTTATTTGCAGACTTGAGTGTTACGATTAATTTAAGATCAGAGTATTTGCTTTCACGTTAATTATGAATTTCATATACTGACCATAAAGTATACTTTTTTGGAAGGCTTCCTCAATAGCGATGAAAACATATGCTAATTATGAGATATTTTCTCATTTGGCTGCATGTCAACAGAGTTGTAAATATGTGCTAAATCTATATCTACATATAAAATCATAGAATCCTTTCCTTGATTTCCCCCAGGAGAGGGATATGTGTGAAATTATAAATACTTTTTTTTTTTCCTTTCTTTCTTTCTAAGGAATCAGTATACTTTTGCTGGCCAGACAGATGTTTTGTTTATGCTAACTCTGCTGTATGCCCAGAAAGTTGTAGTATTAGGTGCTATAACATGATACAATTATTAATCTTGCTTTGTTTATAAATTTTGGCTTATAAATGTAGAGTAGGACATTGGGAAGTAGGAATAACTAGGGTTCTTTCTGCCAGTGATGCACCATAGTTGAAGGTATTGTGACCAGAGGGTGCTACCTTGCAGATTAAGTTGTTTTATATGAGCATGTTATAGATTTCCTTTGTTACTAACTGTGAAACACTTTAAAAGAGGGAACTAACGTTTTGCAGAGTCGATGTTTCCTTCTCGGAAAGCATTTTTATCAGATGAATGGTTTGGTGAACTCTTTGTATGTTTTTTTGGTTTTGTTTTTTTTGCTTAAGTGGAATTTTTTAAAAGTTGCTGCTTATGTACCTCTACTAATATGCTTTGGAAATGGATTTAGAAAGAAAATGGACTTAGAAAGAAGCTGTATAACAGCTTTCCACCATGGTCCCACTGAGCTGTTTCAGCATCCAAAACTAAGCCAAAGCCAATTGCTTTTTTTCAGTTGGGTTATTTTCTGCTGAATTACCATGTTGAAACACCCTAGGAAAAGAGTCTGCTGAGTGCTGGAGTCATTAGAAAGAAGGGGGGGGATGGAATGTGTGGTTGTATGTAGGAGTAGCCAGTAGCTTGATTTAGGCCATGGATCTGTATCCTAATTTATATAGAGCAGTTCATTAGGCTTTATGTAAGGCAAGGCTGATGAAGTACGCTTTCTTGGGGGGGATGAAGTATGCTTTTTAAGAATACATGTTTTGTTTAATTTTACATTGTGGCAGACTGCAGATGGACTAAACTTCCAGAGTTTTGTAAATGGGAAAAAAAATCTGGTTATAACTGATGCATCTTTGACCCAACTGTATTATTGTTTTAGATTTGTAAGAAATCTTTCACTCGAAGACCCCATTTAGAAGAACATATGATTCTTCACTCTCAGGATAAACCCTTCAAGTGTACCTACTGTGAAGAGCACTTTAAATCACGATTTGCAAGATTGAAACATCAAGAAAAATTCCATCTCGGTATAGAAACCTCCTTCAGACATGTAAACAATAGATTTAAAGTAAAACCCTCCTCCACCTTGTATGTCCTGATCAGTCTGGTTTCCACCCTCTTGATGCCTTTTCCAATTGCTTCTCTTCCAGATTTTTGGAGTTTTTTTTTTTAAACTTTTCTATTCAACTGTCTTTTTGAGGCATTGTATTATAATATATAAATGCAAGCATATCTATAAATGCAAAGTTTGAAGGGGAACAAGTAGTAGGGTTTGTTTTAATACTGTATTTTGCATAAATTGGTTCTTGACTACAGTCAGATTTTCCTGAAGTTTTCCAAAGAACCTTTTCATATTAAGAAAAAACACTTCTGCCATTTAGGAACTAGGGAACAGATGAGTGATAGTAATGGAAATCTGTTTTTTGGAACAACCTAAGTAGGCTTAATTATTTTTGCCTATTAATGCTAAATTTTTGCTTTACGATTATGATACTTGTCAAAATTCCAAGTTTTCAAAATAATTATTCAAGGAGAAATTGCAAGAAGTATAATTAAAGTATGCTGACTATATTATAAACATTAATCATTTGTTAGACAAAACTCTTGCTTTGTAACTTGATCAGGTTTTTCGCAAATTACCAATCTGTGCATCTTGTTTGGTTTAACTGACAGTTATATTCTGTGTGTCTGTCTCCTTATAGGGCCTTTTCCTTGTGATATTTGTGGCCGTCAGTTTAATGATACAGGAAATCTGAAACGCCATATAGAATGTACTCATGGAGGAAAGAGGAAATGGACATGTTTCATCTGCGGAAAATCTGTTAGGGAACGGTAAGGAATTGCATAACTATTTGAACATTAGTAAAACGGAGAAATATTTGGTATGCTTAGATTCTGATTATATTTTGGCTTTGAGGTTTTTAAGATAAGTGAGTCCATTTCAGAGGACAATTGTATCAGAAGGTAGTGTCAGAACCACAGGTAGCATGCAGGTTTCTGATAACATCTAAATACAAGGGTGATAAATGTAGGTAATTCATTACAAAGTAGAACTGTATTAAGAAAGTCTTTACTTCAGGTTCCTATGTTGTACAAGAACATCTTACCTTTCTTTGGGAAAGAGTTTTCTACCATAGGTATTTTGGCAAATATACTGATGAGGACAGGAAGATGAGGAACACTTGATGAGAATGACTAAGAAGAAACTGGGCTTTTACAAAAACAGTTTCACAGAAGATGCAATAATACTGTAAAACCTTTACCTCTTCTTCTTCCTTAAAGGGAGAAAAATTTTGTTAATTTAGCATTTTGAAAAATGGAAGCTCTAAATACTGAGTAATAAGGTCTGTTATGTTCTTGTCCACATATATAGTTCTCAATTCTAATTAATAGAGAATACAGAATAAACTCTTTAATGCAGTTCAGTCCATCAGTAGATTGGAATGCATAGAAGCTGTAGAGATAACTTTCTCCTTCTATACCCCCCACTCATTTTCTATTCTAGGTATGCTGAGGGGGGAAGAAAAAGTTAATTTTAAATAGTTAAACATGGCTTCAGTGCATGTGTTTTGTACTGCTCTGTATTTAAAGATATATTCTTTAATAGCCTGAAGTTTTCCAGATGGTGATTTTTATTTAGCTTCTGAAACAATAAACATAATTTTTTTCCTTTGACTGAAGTCAACTTCATTTTAATTACTGTGGCTAAGATTCTAGTTATGTTTTGTTTGGGCAGTATGCAATGAAAGGTTCTGAATTCATGTACACTACAGTATGTTTTCTTAACTTTTTTCCAATGACTGGCAAAGAACGCCCTGAAGTGTTATAAAAGGAAGACCTGTCCCTAACAGTTTCTGTTTGGCGTGTATTTCCTAGTAGTTTGGTAAATGGAGTAGGCAGGTGTTAAAATAAAATGTACTAATGCAATAGTGAAGTAGTAAACAGTTAGTCTTTCTATTCTGTGAGGCGCATTTTGTTCTGTAAGACAAATTTCTGTTTAAAAAAACCAAGTAAATACATCTATGTGTTTCAAGTTTCATTTAAATTATGCAATGCAGTTAAATATTTAAATGTTACTGCTGTCATTAGGAATAATAAACTTTTAATGGAAAGCATGGGAAGTATCTTTGACAAATAATATTTAATAGTGGAATGAGATCAAAGAATTTTCTGTTTTGCTTAGTGTGTACACACATGTACACAAACACGCATGTGTACACACAAACACCCCAACTCTGTATACAGTAAATTTTATTGTTTTATTGTCTGATTCCTTTGGAATTTTCACCTGCATAATTTTTTTTTTCTTTTTACATTTGGAAGGTGATAGTAGAAGTAGGCTTACATATGTATACGTATGTATATATGTGTATGTACTTACACACATAAATATATGTAATAAATATTAAAAAATACGAACACATATAAAAATATGTATTTTTATATTTTAAATAAGTTCTGTGCTGAATTAAGTTGAATTAAGATCCATGATCTGGATTCCTTTTATTCTGCCTTCAAAGCTATGGCTTAATATGCTTAATATCTACATTAAACTTCTTGCTCTTTATCTTCATAAAAGGGAAAATTCTAGTCGTTTCAATTACCTAAGTAAATCAGGTCAACATTAAGGTGACAAATACCTTGTGCTGAGAGTGTCTATAAATCTTCAATAGAACAACAGATATCAATAGTAACAAGGAGATTATTACGTTAGAAAATACCATCCAAACTGATGTTTTCTTTAATGTATGTTGTCCAAATGTATGTTTGCACAATGTGCTGCTTTGATTATCTTGTTTCCAGAGCCAGCTTGTTAAGTAAATAGTAAATAGGTAGTTGTATTACATTTGAATGTATACATACATGTGTATATCTGTATAAATTGACCCAGTTATTTGGATACACTGCAATCCATCAGAGTTAAAAAATTGAGAACATGAAATTCTGTATTCACTTCAAAGTGGCAGTGACACTGAGTGCTTAAAATTAAATCTTACTGCCTTTGTCAAACAGCACAACTTTGAAAGAACACTTGAGAATTCATAGTGGAGAGAAGCCTCATCTTTGCAGCATTTGCGGGCAGAGTTTTCGTCATGGAAGCTCTTACAGGTACAGATTTTTAGTATATTGAGATGCTGAGTGTCTCTTATTTGGTAATTTATATGTATTCTTTATCAAAATAGTTCTTCATAAGGTATGTATTTTGATTTATTCCAACTCTAAGAGCATTAGTAAATGCTTTAAAAATGTTTAAATTTTGAAAATATGCTAGTATTCTGTGAAAAATCATTTAAATTGTAACACAAGACATGTTTGTGGTTTAAACGTAGACAGAATGCCATATGAATCTTGTATCAAAGTTTACTTTCTTGTACATGTAAAACTATTGCATCTCTGTTGTTCAAGGAGAAGATAAGTGGAGGAGTAAAACGTCCTGCTAAATTAATTTCAGATATGAGAGTTTAGCTGTGTTCTCTCTTGCTATTTAAGAGCAGTTAAGAATACCTCAGTTGAAAGCTACTTCCCAGTATTTGTGTGAGCTATTAAAGAATGAGTTTTCTGGTATCTTGCACTGAATTTGATGTAAAGATTATGTTAACAAAAGTGCATTTGGTGGTTACATTTATGACCACAACCTTGCTAATCTCAAACAGTGATATGGAAGTATATTTCTCTCTGTTCTAATACAGACTTCATCTAAGAGTCCACCATGATGACAAGAGATATGAATGTGAAGAATGTGGGAAAACATTTATTCGGCATGACCATCTGACAAAACACAAAAAAATACACTCAGGTAGGCATTTTCTTTGAAAATTGCTTCAAAATTGCTATTTTGAAATAAATGTAAGTGTAATAAGAAAATTAATCATGTGTTTTTTCCATTACAAATAATATTTTAGGCATGATAAATGTTTCTCATTATTTTTAAGCTGTGCTGAAGTACAGTTAATCTCCTTATATGTTTTGAAGGTTTAAAAGCCAAATGTTTCCTCCATGTTAACATACAAAGCTGAGGGACAGTCAAAAACATGTAACAAAAATATGTAACACTGAATTGTTTAAAAAAAAAAAAAAAAAAGCAAAAGTGAAAAAGGAGGATTTTTATGAGTTCAGATTTCTTTTTTTTAATAGCAAGTGTCTGAAACATTAATATCACAACACAGAAGAAGCTGTTGCAGTCTCTGTCAAAGTTTGTACACTGATCACTTTAATGTAAGAGGGTGTTTCTGAAGTTCTCCGTTATGGGGAAGGGGGAAGGAAGGAAGATAGTGGGAGTCAACCCTGAAAAAAGCCAGAGGGGAATGATCATGAGGAGGAAGGCACTTTAAAAATCTTTATATTGCACTGATAGCAGAAGGTTTATCGGATCTATAGGAAGAGGGAACATCCACTAGGGACTTTTCCTTTTGCAGAACAGGATCCACAGGGAATGTGGCCTTTTAGGAGGCAAATTATTTTCCAGGCATCATGAAAATATGAAAGTGATCAGAGTCTAAACTTCCTGAGCCATTATTTTGAAGGACAGCTTCTTTTTTAGTGTTTGCAATCATGTCTGCTATAAAATAAAGAAATCTTTGAAAACTCAAGTACCAAAAAAAATCCTCTTTTCTACTCTATTTGCTTTTTTTCCCCCCCTCTAGAAAGTTACATTCTTTGACTGTCCACACTCCTCCTGCTTACATGAGAAGAAACATTCTGCCACTTTGTAGAAGATCTCAAGATGACTAAAAAGAATCAAGATACTTTTAAACAGCAGCATAAAAGAAAAAGGTAAATATGTAAATGAGGATAATTAAAAAAAACACTTGGATGTAATTTTAAGCTTGAAAAATTAGTGGCTAAAAGCAAGTTGTATGTTTAAATAAACATCTGTTCTAAAGCCTCTTGGGTGTGAATTTTTGAACATACAACATTGCAGGACATAAACAAGAGAGTGGATTCCTAGTCAGTCTTTTGAACCTCCTTTTCCTTCTCATGCAGTGGATGTTTGGGGAAGTGTCCCCCTAACTAATGAGCATGAATTGCTATGCGGGAATGAGAAAAGGTCAGTAATAGCCATAAATAGAGTGGTAAAAATTCCTATTCTGATAGAACTAGCCCTACATCCTGAATTTTATCATCTGGTAACACAGGATCCTTTGGTGTAAATGCTGAAAAAGGTATGGAAGAGCTTGATCGGCTGGACTTTGTTCATGGATGTGGCTATATTATATGTGTTACAATTACGGCTTTTAAAAAGAATGCAAAAGCTCCAGAACATTTAACTAAAATTTGTTGAATTTTGCCTTTAAAGGTGAAAAAGCACATCAGTGTGAGGAATGTGGAAAGTGTTTTGGCCGTAGAGATCACCTCACTGTTCATTATAAAAGTGTTCATCTAGGAGAAAAAGTTTGGCAGAAGTAAGTATGTTTTTGGTAACTGCATAAACACTTCTGTATTGTAACCGAAGTTTCGTTATGACTTGCACATTCATGCAGAATTGTAGTAGTCTTCATTTGTCATGCCTTACTTTAGTTCTTGGTGGAGATACCATTATTATGGTTTGAAATGGATGTTGGAAAATTGTCTTCGCAATTTAAACAACTCTTTCTTTGTAGCATAATTCAGTAAATAGAACCTTGATAAAGAATCAAATTTTAATCTGGTAGAGGCTGTCTTACTGTTGTTCTAGATAGATGTTTTGCTATAATATTTGTTATTGTTCAGTTAAGACTAAATTATCAGTCTTCATTTAAGCACTGTGAAAACTCTCCCATGCTTAGCTGTTTTAGAAGCTGATAGTAGATTAGTAGCTTTGAAAGTAGGTAAAAACTCTGAGACCCTAAGTATATATATAAATTGAAAATACAGTAGGGTTTTTTAATTCTTCCAAAAATAAGTCTTTCAGAGATTTTTCAAATAAATGGAAACATAGTTGTTTTCAAATCATGTATTTTAAATGTTTATATTCATTAGCATTCGTTAGCATTGCATAAAAGTCATCATAAACTTGTCTGTGTTGGAAGTATGTCTGTGGTGTCTGTTTATTTTATGTTTGTTTTTTCTTGGTAGCCACTAGCCTAAACCATTCTTAATACTTAACTTGTGACACAATTCTGCCACAGCAAAAGCCTCTTGTGGATGATGGGCAAAAATGTTACTTACAGCTTCTGTTTGGGGTCAGAAAAGTTTTAATGGCCTTTGCTCTTCGAATGCTAAGTGCCAATCTTTTCATCCAGCAGAGAATAATACTGAATATAGAAAAGAATCTAATTGACCTAATTGATGTATAGATGCTTGCAAATGCGAATGCAAGTGAAGAAATGTGTAAACTTCGAAATTCAGCTATTTTGCAGTTAAAAATTTCAAAAAGCTCTGTGTTCATAGTTTTAATGTTTTTTTTGTTTGTTTGTTTTAAAAAAAAGTAACATGAAATTTGTTTTCTTCTTTAAAGATACAAAGCAACATTTCATCAATGTGAAGTCTGTAAGAAAGTTTTTAAAGGGAAATCAAGTTTGGAAATGCATTTTAGGACACATTCAGGTAAAAAAAAAGTTATGTGTAGGAGTCTATGCATCAAAATTGATGGAATTATTTAAATCATTATAGTTTTTGAGCACTCAAGGCAAGAGTAGCAGGAAGCAGCAAGACTTTTTATTCTTGGTCATATGTTGGCCCTTTCTGAATACCATCTTCTGAATATATTGGTTTGCAATATTAAGAATCCTCAACATAGGCTTTGTGGTGTGCTCTCTACACCTCTTCCATTAATCTACTAATGCTAATTGCATATTCCTGCCAAATTTACCCAGACTTTCTAATCAGTTTTGTGGTCCGGGCAATACTAAATTTCAGCTGATAATATAAAGATCTGAGATCTATTTGGAAAGGTTTATGTCTTTATACATTTGGTGTTACCTTTCGTGCCTTATGTTTCAGAGAGTTATTATCCTTTTGAAATATGTAAAAATACAAACTGAGCTCATTTAATATCAGTATCATAACAGTTTAAAGATGATTCTTTTTTAATTTGGTTTATATTCTGATTATGTGTACTTGGCAGAAATCCCAAGTATTAGGATAATTAATTTAAGGGGAAAGGTATGCTAATACCATTCCTACACAAACTTCTGATGACACTCTTGATTACCAAATTGTTGTTAAACGTATTCTCTTTCTTTTCAGTGGAATTGTTTTTATAATAGGTTTCTATGCTATAATGTATAGAACATATATATTTGCATATGTATGTGTGTGGTTTTTTTTATATACTCAGCATAACCTTTTATCTTTAATTCTTAGTTCTGCTTCTTTATAGGTGAGAAACCATACAAATGTCAAATCTGTAATCAGTCTTTTAGAATTAAGAAGACATTAACAAAACACATGGTTATTCATTCAGATGCTCGACCTTTTAATTGTCAACATTGCAATGCAACATTTAAACGAAAAGACAAGCTGAAATATCATATTGATCATGTGCATGGAACAAAGGCTGCAGAAGAGGCGCTGACATCTTCTTCCGAGGAAAAGCTAGTCTCCTTACCAGTACAGTACACGTCTGATGACAAAGTTTACCAAACTGAGGCTAAACAGTATGTGGAACAGTCAAAAGCATATCAAACAGAAGCCAAAACTTTGCTACAGAATGTACCTACAGAAGTATGTGTGCCAGTGACTTTGGTACCAGTTCAGATGTCTGAACCTCAAGCTGACCTGGTGCAGCATACTACTCAGCCACATGGCATTCTTCCTCCACAACCAGAGCAGGCAGATTATCAACGAGCAACAGATTTATCATTTCTAGAGAAATACACTCTCACTCCACAACCTGCAAATATTGTTCATCCTGTAAGGCCTGAGCAAATGTTGGATCCTAGAGACCAGTCGTACCTTGGAACTTTACTGGGGCTAGATGCAGCTCCTACTGTACAAAATATTTCAAACAATGAACATTCATGATCTGACCATAACATTCCACCTAACTTTCCAAGCCATTAGCCAACAGAAGGCTGATATGGCAATTAAGATTTATATTTTATTTGGACTCATGAGTCTTCTGCATAGTTTTGGAAAAACAGGTTTGTTTACATAATATTTGAACAATTAGGCACACTTTTATGCATACTGAGAGAGTGTTTCTTGTGATTTTAAGAGTTTTTAAAAATCTTACAGGTGGTCTTTTAAAAAATATGCTCTGAAATATCTTTTAAGGATAGTTGCCGAAAAGTGTAATTACATATCTGACTATTAATTTAAAATTGTTTGCCTTTCTGCTTCTCATTTTGAGTTAATATTTTAAATGTAATAGAAAGCATACTGGAAGAATAAGGGCTATGTCCAGTTCATTAAAAGTCGTAATGGGGGGGGGCAGGAATATAAAACAAAAGCTTCAAATTATGCGTTACATATAAATTAAAATATAGTTGTAATTGAACCCTCAGACATCTTCAGAGGGTTTAAATTCTGCCTGGCACTTAAGCCTAGCCATTGGACACAGGAACTAGATTCTTCTGGAAAGTGATTCAGATATTCTTTAAAGTCACCAAGCAGGGTGCTGTAAAGATTCCCCAAAGTAAGAAAATCAAGTATAGAGAGTTTAGGCTACCTAAATTTGGTCTCTTATTTATTCTTTGGTCTCTAATATCAGATATTGAATTGTGTGTGAGAATTTAGACAACGGTATTGTCTAATTTTCTAAAGTTAGTCCTATATAATTTTATAGTCACTTTTTTCTTGCTTCTTTATTCTTCCTTGTCTTCTAAAGTGTGCCCAACACTATAACTTTGAGAGAAATGGTAGTGTTTGCAAGATCATTTTAACCTATGAACAGTAATAAAGGATTGGCATGGTTTATCCTTGTTAGAACATAAATTGTGCCAGGTTCCACATTAGCATGTTCATTTTCAAGTTTTGTGATGAAGAAGAAATTTAAAGGCTATTATTTCCAGCACAGCACTCTACTTTTATTTAAAAAATAAATAATGAGTAATTATAAACCTCTTGTGGGTTGCTAACAAAATTGTTTTGTCTTTTCAGTTTCTTGTACTATGTTTATAAAACAAAGTCAAACTCTCAAGAGTATTCTATATCTTTAATTTTAACTTTTTCTGTACTAATGTAAGGGTTTTTTCAAAAAGAGCCATTTTGCACTAGAAGTTTAGTGTAATTTAACATGAAATCTGGTGTTATTTAAGCCCATCAAATTGTCTATTTTAAGCATACTCTAAAAATAATTCTCTCCGTGTTGATTTGGTCAAGATTATGCCAAAGAAATTATGGGAGGTCATATTTTCATCTTAATTACTCCTCATTCCTCATAATTACATTCTAAGGCAAAATTTTCCCCAGTTTCCACAGAAATCTGCTAATCTTACTATTTTAAAGAAATTTTATATTCATGGTTTGAAAGTGGGAAACTGGAAGTATGGGTGTTATTGTGAGTAACTTAAAGTTATCCAAAGGCCTGACTACAAATGATCTGTGATGAAAAGTTCTTTTATCACCCCAATTCTACAAATTCTAAAGGACACTGATCATTTTAAATCCTATTTAAATACTTAGGTGTTAGGTTCTTTTAATGCCCGTCTACTTCAGTATTGAGCAGTTTCTAAGAGAGGGGCCAGAGCTGCTTGAATGTTCATGTTTTGAAGCTTGTACCCTAATGGATTCTTACCTAAACACACCAAAGATTTCTGTTAGCTGTTAAATAGTGGAAAAGTTATAGAATTTAAGTGTTATCAATATTTAAATAGGACTTATCCAAAGAAGCACAATAGAAGTCCTAAACTTTAAAAGTTCAGTTTTTAAAACAGGACTGCGTATGTTTAACTGTTCTATGTTTATATCTCTAAAGTAAAATTTAGAGCTGTGCTCTGGGAATGTTCAGACTGACATGCTGTAAATATATCTGATAAGAAGTTGAGTACTAGCTAATATACAGCAATAATTAGGCCATTGAATGCCACCTTCTGAAAGGACGCTATCAAGTACTATCCTTCCTGCTTGCTAACTCCACCTTCATCTCCTTTCAAAAATAAAACCACTTCTGCCATCTTTGCACTCCATAGCTTGAAAATACCAATTGCATCTGTAGTGTTCAAATTGACAAGTATGTATCATATCAATATTAGTGCATGTGGACATGAAACAACAGTTTTCCAGCATTTATAATTGTACCATTCAGAATAACTTGACATCAATGGTGTCAGTACAGTTCTCAGACTAAAAAGCTTAACCTTTTGTTATTTCTTGTCTTTTCTATTCTACAATAGAAAAAAATATTGTAGGATTTTGACTGAACAGTGGCTTAAAAATAGTTGGCAACTAATTTTTTTTTTTCTTTTAAAATCCAGTCAGTCTGGAAGGCACTCTAGTAAAATGGAATTTGGAACGTATTTACTTGATAATGTCCTTTTAAAGTCTTTCATGATTGTGCCTTTTATTATATACTCTGAATACTGGCTTTTTCTCTAGTTCAGTTGATTATTCAGAAAACATTAAGGTCAGTATCTTCCAAAGTGCTTCATGGTTTTTGGGTGCCCAAAAAGAAACAGACTGTAGAAGGGCTTGTTATTCAGAAAAACAAGCACCAACTTTTGTGTTTGGATGACCAGAATTACTAGTCATTCCTGGAAAAAATGACCTACTAGTTCTTTGGCACTCTTTTGTTTGCAGATAACCAGACTAGTTAGTGTTTTTACCTGCTGGTCAGGCTGGATCATTGCCAGTTGGCAGTGAAAGAGAATAGGAAAACTTAAGTGCTAGATACATAGTTTTTATTTTTTTAATATCATGAGCTATAAATCTTAATGGCTTTATGTCTATTTGAATTCATATATAAGCAAAGTAAATTTTCATAGGCTGGTACTTCATTTGGTATGTGCGAGTAGCTGTTCTCTGCCTGGTGGAGGACAGTTCCTCTTAAGAGGGCAGGAATTGAAGGACAGAGATCTGAACCTCGCAACCGCGTAGGTCAAAACTCCTTAGCTGTCTGGTACCTCCATTTTAATACATATATGTACTCATGCAATAATGCACGTCCTGTTAACTTGGAGGGAACTCTTAAAATAAAGGCTATATTTTTTATCTGACAGCAGTTGACTCAGTTGACCATTTACTGCCAAAGAAGGAAGGAGGAGGTCTATCTTTAAACATCTTTAAAGAGCAATCAGTGGCACATTGCAAAAACTTAATCTTTCCTACACGCTGACCTTTGGGGAGAAGAGAGGAGTCTGTGTTGGTACTCTGAACTCCTGCATGGTTCTGAGAACTTACTGCACTCATTTGGTTTAAACATTTGAATTCTCTTTCTCTCTTTTTTTTTAGTTTAGTAATTTCTAGTTGTTGACTGTATCACTGCCCTTATTTCTTTAAGTGGATTTTATATTCAGTTTTATTTATTTATATTGGAATTTCCTCCTTGAGCACTGACACTTTTCCTACAGAGGTATGGCTTTCATGGGTTCTTTTTATGCTGGACAGCATCAGTAATTATAAAGGTGATGATGTATATTCCATTAGATTGTGGTTTCCTTAAGAATATAATGCTACTTTAGTCTGGATTATAATTTGGGAAGTTATTTTTAAAGATGGATCATGTCAAAACACAATGTGATAACAAAAGATTTGTTTGCTGTTGTCAAAGAGCTAAGCTTATTTGCCTGTTAATGAATGTGAAAGAGTATCCAAAAGTCTGAAGAATGCTTCAAAGTAATCGCCTCATAATGTACTTGATCAAGTGTTAAATGTGTTACCAATTGCTAAGGAATAAATGATCCTTAAGTTTTTAAAATGGAGAGAACTTCTGTCTAGAAATTCATGCAAAGGAACATGAATGAATTCTGAGAAGGCTGTGGCAGATCAGTGGTTTTTTTCCCCTTGAAAACAATAAAAAGATCTGAAATTTCTCTATATTGAGCATACATGCATAATGCATTCAGGACTGCTTTTTCTTAGTAGGACTAAAGCTTAGGGGGGGACGGGGTACATATATCTGTAGGTCCTTCTGACTTTTTTTAATGATATCTTACAGTGATTTGGTTGTTGCATCATATGTATTGAAGAATAATACTGGCAGAATGTAATGCAGGGCAGATACTTTCTTTAAGCCCATAAGGAGCCTTTTCCTAGTTCATAAGAAATGTTTTGGTATAAAAGGATTTAATGTATTAAAGGTAACAATGGCAAATTGTTTGAAATCCCCCATAACCATTTTGTTCATGTTTAAATGTTGATCCTTTTATATGAAAGAAAAAGGTGAAAATAAACTCAATATTTTGTCACTGGTATATGAAATACTGTGTTTTAAATGTGGTCTGTATAGGTTGATATTTTAGATGGAAGTCTTTAAAGTTGTCTTTTTAGGGGAAATCTCGTTGCTGTAAGGAAAAGATAGGAAGCGTACTGTAAATGTAGAAGTACTCAGTCCTATATGTAATTTTGTTTGTTGTTATGAAAAAGTATTGTGAAGTTCTGTTGTCTTAACATTGCTTGCTTCACAAGGTTTCTTGCAGGGGTGCTTGTTCTAGGTTTTGATTCTCCCCTCCCCCCTCCTTTTTTTTTTTTTTAATAGCATGGAATATTCTGTATGTCTTTCAGTTCTGAAGTTCATGAAAGATAAAAACAGCTGAGGCAGGTTTTTTGGTCAAATTTGTGCGTGTCTCATTTCACTTTTTATTTTAAAATATTTTGTAAATTAAATTTATTTAGAAAAATACTTGGCTCCACCTGATTTTTTTGCAGATGGGTACAGGTTTTGGGGTTTTTTTAATGTAAAGGTTTACTAATTTGGGGGGGGGGGGGGCAGTGTAACGCGTACTCTCCCCTGCTCCAGCTAAGGGCCGGCCCCCTGTGAGGCGGCATTAAGCATTCACCTCGCGGCGGCGGGTTCGGGCCGGGCCGGGCCGAGCCGAGCCCCGCCCGTCCCGCCCCGCGGAAGGAAGCGCCAGCGCCTCCTGGCGGCGGCGGGGCGCGGCGCGTCACCCCGGCAACGCTGTCGGGCCGTTTAAATAAAACGCCCGGCCCTAATTGGCGGAGCAGCGCGAGGGGCGGGCACTGCCCGCTGACTGACGGGCGGCGCAGGGGCGGGCCCGCGCGGCGATTGGCAGCGGCGCAGGATTTGAACGGGCGGGCGGAGGCGCGGCCGTTGGTGCAGTGTCAGGCCGGCGGCGCCGTCGTCGCTGTGTGGAGAACCGGAGCCGGGCCCCACTGCGCGCCTCGCTCCGCGGTTCTGCGCCGCGCTGGTGCCCCCGGCATGGCCGCGGGGCTGTTCCACGGGGCGGCGGCGTGGGAGCTGAGCCCCGCCGCGAGTCCCCGGCGGCGGCGCTGGGCCGTGCGCGAGGCCGAGGAGGACGAGGGCGAAGCCGTGCTGGTGCTCAGCCACTTCGCCCGGCCGCCCTTCCTCAGCTTCGGCAGCCTGCGCGTCGGCGCCTCCCGCACTCGGCTGCTGGGCATCGACAACCCCAACGCGGAGGACGCCGAGGTGGCCGTCGATCGCTTCCCGGCTGCCGCCAGGGGCTTCAGCCTCGAGCATCGCCGCTTTTCCGTGCAGGTACAGGGCACGGGGAGGGAGCGCGTGGGGCAGCTCCCCCCACCTCCACCCCCCGAGCCCCGCTTGTCAGTGTCTTGTCGGTGGAGGGAGCTACTGCGTGGATTTAACGCGCTTTAGCGGCTTGCGGCGAAACCCTCCCCCTGGGAAAGCCATGGCTCGTCTCGGAATGAAGTACTAAGTCTGTAGGAAGCTGGTACCTCCGAAAACAGCACCGTCGCTGAGGCTCTTGGTGCTTGTAGCTGGAATGACTTTTAAGACCGTCAGGAACAGAAAATCATAGCAGACGCTCCCAGTTTCCTTTCGCTGACAGGCTGCGCTTTGCCTCATGGAGGCAAACCCACTGAGGTGCTGGTGATGCGTCCTCGCGTGACAGTCATAACGTGCCTACCTGGAAACTGGGCTAGATGAAATTAACGTAGGATTGGGACAAGTTAAAAAGGAAAAGACCCTACACTCCTATGCTGTCGAACTGAAGTAGCATATCAACAATGGAGTGGGTTTAAATTCAGTTTAAGTCAATATTTTCAGTCCCTATAGAAGCATGCTTTCTATTTCATTACTTTCAGGTCTTTCAGATTAGATTAAAGGGAGGAGATTGTGTTTTAAATGACAGAATTAGAATTCTAGATGATCTTGAAGAAGTGTGGACGTTCTGAAATTAGTAAAGGTGCAATTTGATGACAAATGCACCTGACTGGGCAGCAGGACCCAGGGGGAAAGTTTGGGGCTATCGTAGGCTATGATGGCAGTAATCCTGATCCAAAAGTGCAACCGTGGCGGGGGAGAAGAGGGCAGATGCTTTCCTGGTCTCTGTAAGATACAAGAAATGATTAATTGTTCTCTGCTTAGTGCTGAAGCGATCCAACGGACAATACGGGCTTCAGTTCATTTGTGTAGACAGATTAAAGAAAAACAGACAGAAGAATCAGAGTTTTGTTTTTATTAACTTCTTAAAAAGCTGTATAGGATATCTGTTTAGAAAAAAGACATAGTATTCTGTTCACAACAGCTCTCTCATTCCTTGCCCTTCATGTTGATAGATACTAAAATAGATAGTAAAGCAGGCTTAATTTTGGAATAAATTTTAATTACAATTCCCAAGGGAATATAAACAGTGAATAGTTAATTCAATCAACAGCAGTTTTTTAAGAACGATTTAGGCAAATATGTATCTGAATCCTCTAGATTCTCTAGAGTTTTTCTGTAAGAGAGAGGAGAAAAAACACTCTGGACGTCTCTTTGACCAATGTGTTTATAAGCAGCCTGGAATCTCTCACTGTGTAGTACTTCAGTAACAAGTTCCTGTACTAATTAATTATTCAATATGTGCCCATTCAGCAAACCTGTCAGAACAATCAATATTTAACTAATTAGCATGTTTTCATTAAATGTATCTGCCCAAAGAGATGGAACTCTTAATTTAAATGTACAAAAGATTGGTCTTTTTCATATCCTCTTTTTGATCCCGTTTGAGATATAAGCATTGTTTAGTATGTTAGTATTGATATCAGTGGAGCACTGAAGTGATTTGGTAGGTCACTGTGCATGAAAAATCTTAGATCATAGTTAGCTCCATGACATCCCTGTTTACTTGCAGATCAGACACATGGTGTCTTCATTTTTATTCACTGAACTTGTATGTCAAATCTCATCTTTGCAGAGTATTGACTTTGTAAGTCAGTTAAAAAAAAAAAAAATCTAACAAGTTTAACTCTTGTATTTAGATTCAGTTAAGGTCCTGAAAATTAAGCTATAATTATTAGTCCAAATACCATTCTCTGAAAATTACTATAGAGGAATTCATTGGTTATTATGTGCAAAAATTATGCCCTTTCTTCTCCTCACCTTTACTCCATAACTTGTCCTTTCTATTACATGTTATTTTTATGTTCTCTTGCTTGTTTTCCATTATAATTACATGAAGAATTATATGCCCTTTTAGTTAGTCAACATTGTTGATTGAGGTTGCTTAAATTTGTGTCAGAAAAGGGAAAAACTGACATTTAACAAGTACGTATTCTGATCATAAGAAATGCTAAACACAACTTTTGTGTATTGCTTCTCATTTCATTTGATTACTGAGTATTTGATGTTGCATCAGTGTACCTTAGTGCTATATATTAAACATTTCTTTCCTTCCGATAGTCAGGAAAAAGAATCTTTATTTCTATAACGTGGACACCATTAGAAGAAGGAAAAGTTAGAGAACTGGTAACTTTTGTTATTAATGGCATTGTGAAACATCAAGCTGTGCTCCTGGGTGTTGCTGAGCAACCTGTGAAGACAAAGGTGAGTGTGTTTAATTTTGCTACTTTGGCACAGTTGAAACAGATATTGTTTCTATTAATAGAAAATTCAATGATGGCAAATTAATAATTGATAAATGTTTGTGGGAGTGTCCATTGTCTTGAAACTTGTTTATTTGGGTTAGAAAATAGTTACTTGTGTATTAGAGCTTGGAGAATAAAACCAAAACATGACTGGAAAAAAATGCTTTCAAGCCTGGAAATAAATTATGGTGGATTTTGGACTAGGAACATTGGCTTTAGCTTTTCTTCATTTATTATTGTCAATTGTATTGTTTGTGCTGTTTACTGTAGTTCTGTTGATGTGTTTTGATGTGTGTACCAATCTACTGCAATCACAGAATCACAGAGAAGTCTAGATTGGAAGCGATCTCTGGAGATTGTCAGGTCCAGCCTTTTGCTGAAAGCAAGGCCTTAGATTAGGTTATCCAGGGCCCTGCCATGCTGAATCTTGAGTATTTCCAGCGAGGGGAGGCTCTACCACATCTCTGGGCAACCTATTCCTATGTTTTGCTCTCCTGATGGTGAAGAATTCATTTTTCTTCATATCTTGATGGAGTTTCCCCAGAAGCAACTTGTGCCTGTTGCCTTTTGTCATATCACCGTGTGTTCTTATTGTATCTATAACTACTTTTTAGGTATTGGAAGACGGTGATTAGATTCCCCCCACACACACACCTCACAAGCTTTCTCTTCTCTTGGCTGAACAAACCCACTTCCTTCAATCTGTCTTCATATTTATGTGCTATATGGCTAGGTGCTCTTTTAAAAGTATTTTTAGACTTTGAATACTAAAATATATACTAATAATGTTCATTTTGTACATAAAAGTATGTCAAAACTCAGCATGCTAACTTTTATTCATTACTCTTTTTCAGAAGAGTCTTTGGGATAACATAAAAAAGAAAAACACTTCAGAAACAGCTGTTTCAACAAGAGTTAAAAAAAGAAATTCAAAAGTTAAAAATGTTAATAAAACCTTTCAAGTTTCACAGAGGGTGGATAGACTTAGAAGCCCACTTCAATCATGTGAAAATCAGAATACAATGCAAAGTAGCATATCTCCAAGAAATGACTCCTTTGTTGGCCTAGAAAATAAGCTGCCTATATCTCCTATTGCACCTATGCTAGAGGAACATCATGATGCTGTTTGCACACCAATTTCAATGAGAAGATCTACTACATTCTCAGATATTGCTGCAGCTGTAAATGAGGAGTTATTACCCGAAATAGACAGCTGTAACATCAAGAAATTTGTTGATCACCATAATGAATTAAAATCTGAAAGTGCATACAGTTCTTCGACTGGATTAGTACAACTGCCAATTTCAAATAATGAAGTAATTCTTAATTGTACACTTTCACCAGTTCGCACTCCTGAACGTTCAGTGTCTGTGCCCATTTTAAGCATGAGGAGAATTTTAAGTCCGGATTCTTTTATAAATGACAGTTATCAAGTTGATGTAGATATTGCAATGGAGCAGCCTGTTCCAATTCTGTCACCCGATCAGTTTGTGAAAGACACCTTGTCAGATGTGAAGTCACAGACCCCCAAACTTGAGACAGCTTCAACATCTACTACAGAGACTTATGTCACAAAGAAATGTCTGCCTTTGAAATGGGAAAAAAATGGAGACCTACAGGCAAAAGTACATGTTTGTACAGGACATGAGTTAAATGATGCCTTTGAGACACGTAATGTAGAATCACAGGTACTTCATTATGACAAACCCAAACAAAATCACTTCAGTTTTCCTTCTACAGAGGAACTTCAAACCTGCAATTGTTCTCAGAGAGAGCAACCAAAAAAACGTCCAGTCCTTTCTGCTACCGTCATTAAAAATAAGCCTGATGCTGTTGAAAGAAAAGGAACAGAAACCTTCCAGCCAAAATCTAGAAAATGCCTCAACAGTGCAGTAATGGAATGTGATAACGTGGTTCCTGTATGTACAAAGGTAGAAATATCTAGACAACTTCCAGTTATAGGTCCCATTTCAGTTGAAAATAAATGTCACAATGACAAAGTAAATTCATCTTCTGCTGGATCAACTTCATCGTGTCGTAAGAGGAAAAGTGAAGTGTATCTAGAAAATACTAGGGTTACAGTTTCAGCATATGTGGAAGAAGTTGAAACAAAAAGAACTCTAATGTCTACTGTGGGCAATAAAATGCATACTGCTGTTAGACCAGGAGCCCTCAAGCATACAAGCCGAGAGAAAGTAGCGCAGAGAAAGAAAGCTGGTGAGCAGTATTTACTTTATGAACTGCTTTCTGAAAGATGCCTTCAATTATGAAAATTGTGTAGCAAACTGAACTGTCTAGCATATTTCATATATCTGAAATGTGAGTCTTTGCAATTTGTTAGATAATATCTGCATTTTACAAATTTGAGAACCAGATCAAAATTGTGGTTATGTAATTGGCTTCAAGTTTTATTTATTCTTTTGGAAACCTTGTTGATGATAAGAGGGAGCATGTCTGGTGGTTCCTGAGCAGAGCCCTTGTTATGGAATTCAGGTTTACTAGAGTTGTGCTCACTCCACGAGATTTGTCTAAGTCTCATTTCTGTCGTATATACACTAACCATTACAAATATCTGAATGGATTGCTCTTGACATATTTTCAAAAAACGTAGTTGCCACGTCCGTTTTGTGCAGCCTCCTTTTTACTGTCTGTAATTAGCTTGTTCTTAGACTTGTGTAGGTCTTTCTTGTATGTAAATACTTGGTTGCTCGAAGATCAGGACAAGTGACTTCCTGCATTAAAGGTGTTTTGGGTTTCAAAATGTTACATTCCCAAATATGTTCTGTAATATAAGAAATGCTTCTTTCTGTTGCAGAACCCCTTTCTTCATTTGCAGAATCTTCATGCAGTCCCTGCAGTATAACTACCAGGAAAAATTCATCATGGCTTTCAGATCAAAATAGCATATGCTGCTTTCTTTGGTTCAGTTATCCAGAAGCTTAGTTTTGAAACCATTGGGATTTCCACCGGAGACCCCGTAAAGGAACATATGCTATCCTAGTAGGAGTCAAAAGAGTTAAACAGCCTCTAATAGAATCAGTCAATGACTATATAAACTTCTTTCCATGTGGCTGAAATGCAGGCATCCCTTTGTGTGATGGGGCATATTTCTCCAGCACTGTAATGTGAATGTATGCTTAAGTTTGGGCTTGCAAGATTTGCAGGGGCTTTTTACCCTTCTTATTACCTTTATAACTTCAGCTGCTGCTATCAGAACCATTGATGTGTTAATCAGTATCATGCATGCATACTACTTTAAACAAGTTTGTGTACAAGCTAAGCCCAACTGCAAGGAGGAAGGGAACTGAACACTGCCTTTTTTTTTTTTTTTTTTTTTAAGTTTGTTAGTTTAGATAAAGACATTAGCGTGGAGCTCGGAGAGTACTTAAAGTTGAATTTTCTTGCATTTCTTATCTTCTAATCTGTTCTGTGGTCTATTTTTGATCTGGGACTTTCAGTAATATGCTCTGAGTTGAAGCTTTTGAAGATAGCTTGCATAAAAATTCACCATGTCAGTGTCCAACAGGATAAACAGTATTATTTGTAAGTTTATTCATCTATTGCGGTAAAGATGGATTGGACGAGGAAGTACTCTGTGAGCCCAAAATGACTTAGGTGTCTTTTAATTCTGGTTGTGAAATGCAAAGATGACAGCTTTGAATTATGTTCTTCTTTATTGTCTATTTTTCTTATGACATATAACCTGGCATTCCTTTAATTGCATATGGAGACAACAGAAGGCATTTTTGAAGGCTGGGCAAAAAAGAAAAATCATATTCCACTACCAAAAATTAACTTTGAAATGCCCATCCTTAGTCTAATCATTTAAGGTCCAACTTTATTATGTTTGTTCAGAATGTATCTAAAACTTATTAGAACTGTACAAAAGATTGGAGTGAACTCTTTCTTCTGTAGCAGTGAATGTTTTATGGAAAAACTACTTCAGCTAAACAGGAGAGTGCAGCCTCTAATTTATGAGCTCTCTTTATATTTCTTGCTTCTGAAGTAACATCTTGTCAGGGGTGTCAGGCAACAAATATAGTCCATTTGTAACAGCATGCTTTTTTAATCCTTTATTCCCTGTCAACATAACAAAATGGTTGCACTAAAAACATGTATTTTTACACATTGAGAGGAGAATTCAGAAAGCAGAGATTTTTTTTTTTTCTTGTGCTTTATATAAGCACTTCTACCACTAGGTGGTGAATTATGCTAGCTAACACCCAATCACAGTACAGAGGATTTTGTGAATATTGTATTTTAACTTGCTTCATGCTGGTTAGCTCTTTGAGTTAGCTTAGATCAAGGTGAAGCTTCACAATGACTGCAGTATATCACGATGAGATCACACTACCACTGTGTTACCATTTGGGGTTTCAGCAACACTTGAGCTTTGATCTATAACTTCTGATAACCAGTCTGCTGTTATCTTGAATGAGAATTTGAGATTCAATATGACTTGTCTCAGAGTTGTAAACATGTGCAGAGCAGTGAAATGAATCTGTGCGAGTGCAAGATTGCACCTTAATGCTGGGTTGTTTTTCCTAGCTAAGGAAGTAGGAATTTCATAATGTCTCTTTCCCCCCTCCCCCGAGGTAGTACTGAATGTGTTTCCAGTCAAAGTTAGTAATCCATAAGGATGAAAATCTGTTGGGGAAAAAATTGTGAACAGTAACTAGTAAATTAGTGTAAGGAAGAACTGTGAGATACAATAGCTCTTATTCACTCTTAACTATTTTTTTCCTTTTAATTGCAGTCAGAGTGCTTTGCTGAATTTTCTTCATCACTCACGAATAAGAAATTACTGGTGTTTTATATGGGTTCATAGGGAATTACTCCAGTTCCATGCTTTAGCAGTGTTACGATCATTAACATTTCGCTGTTTGACGCATCGACTTTCACTGACAGATGTTTGTTGTTTATATTTGTATGTTAATGCTCACAGGTTCTTCACTTCAGAAAGCATCTAAAACTATCAACAGAATTAATAAACCTATTGCTGGATTGGCTCAGTCTCACCTGACATTTGTGAAACCATTGAAAACAGGTAGGCAGACTTCTGGTATTTTGTGGCAAAACAATATTCACTGAACTGAATGTCACAATTACTGTACTGGTATTGCTTGTGATTGGCAAGACCCAACTGGGTAGAGCTGGAGTGGAGTGAAGAGACAGTACCTAAAAGAAAACAGTATCTAGTAGAAAAGAAATATATAGCTTTCATGCTGCATTTTGAATACTCATAAGGAAAATTGGTTGCATCACATGGTCAGCTGAAAGTAAATATTGCTTCCCCCCAGTGTAAGCTGAAATTGTGAAAAACTGTATCATAGATGTATTCCTAGCTGACTGATGGTGCTTAGTGAAATGCTTCTTTTGCCCCAGAAGAGAAAACTTGCTACCAAAAAGATAATGATTTCACACAGCTGGTAAGTCCATTCTGGTCAGAAAAAAGCATCTATAAAATGATTGTTTCTGGATGTAATCCAAATTAACTTGAATTTGCCCTCAGGTGTATTGCAAATGGCTTGAGTTCTAGAAATCTTGTTTTTATTCCATGTGCTTTAATAATCTAATCCATAATTTGTGGCTGGAATTGATTTAACAGTGGCTGATCTGCAAGTCACCAAAGATTCTAACCTGCTATTTTTCTGTTATAGTGCTAAATGGAGTGTCAAACATAATATATTCCACAGTGAGATGTATATCACTTATCAAACATTTGAAGAACTCCTATATTTTACATAGTCAGTCTCTCCTTCATAGACTTTTTTTTTTATTTTTTAAGTCATTCCTAGACATCCAATGCCTTTTGCTGCTAAAAACATGTTTTATGATGAACGCTGGAAGGAGAAGCAACAACGAGGTTTCACCTGGTGGTTAAATTTTATACTTACCCCTGATGACTTCACTGTAAAAACAAACACCTCACAAGGTAAAGTATGAGAATTTACACTTTGTTCATTAATTTTCTTAAATATTGTGTAATTTGCATTACTAATATTAATGAATATAACTAGAAATACTAGCTTAGCGCTAGTCTCAATTTGTCATTTTACTGTATGTAACAATAAACTTTTACATAAGAGTAGATGTTTTTGTTTCTTTTTTAATATTTATTTATATATCATGTGTTTCACTGTTCAGCATTTTACTTTAGACTGTGTTAACTAAAAAGCAAATATTTGGTAATATGTTTCAGTGATAGAAAACATGAAATATGCTAAACCTCTTACTGGAGTGCTGTCCATTCCAGTGGAACTTTATAACCCTCTGACTCTTTCTGAGTCTTATTTCCCCTGTTGTGATAAGTGTGAATAGCACGCTTGTTTGCACCAAGCCCAGCATATAGCACACCTGAATAGGAAGTATGCACTGGAACAAGAAATATGCATTGGAACATGCAGCTGCAGCAGCCCTCAGCGGGTGTGTAGGGGGAATCCACACCTGCTAGAAATCATTATAGCTGCCACTGTAGTAAACTGATAGTATAGTTGTACTTTTTCCTCTGCCTTTATCTTGAATATAAAAAACTGAAGAAGGTACAATTCACCTTAGAACTGAATTCGTAGCACTGCTAGTTTATGAAATAAGTATTGTTGCATTAAATACTTGACTAATTCATGGACTTGACAGGATGTATTTAGTGCAACAGATCATAAAGCTTCCTGAGGAATAAGATCATTATTCAAAAGTAAAATAACAAAATGTATGTTTGAGATGTAAAGGCATACTTTCTGTGTGTGTGTTTAAACAGTAAATGCAGCTGCTCTTATCTTGGGAGTAGAGAACCATCATAAAACCAGTGTTCCTAAGGCACCAACAAAAGATGAAGTATCTCTAAAAGCTTATACTGCTCAGCGTAGGCTGAATAAATTACGACGTGCAGCTTGCCGTTTGTTTACATCTGAAACAATGGTCAAAGCTATTAAGAAGCTGGAAGTTGAGATTGAAAGTAGACGTTTGCTGGTTCGTAAAGACAGACATCTATGGAAAGATGTAGGTAAGAATACTAAAAGCTTGCATGTTTTCTAGTAAGCAGAAGAAGGGATATTCGTATAGTAAGTTGATTTAGTCTAAAACCACTTTGTTATAATATGAAATATTTGTTGGATGTAATCTTACAAGATGTTTTTTTGCAGGAGAAAGACAGAAAGTCCTTAACTGGCTTCTGTCTTACAACCCTTTGTGGCTGCGTATAGGTCTAGAGGTAAGCACAGAATTTATGGTCTATAATCAAAGCTTTATGGAGATTTAGCAGTTGTTTTAGCTACAAGTGTTTGGTGGGTTGGTTTGTTTTCTGTTTTAATAATCCAGGTAGATTAATTCAGTTATAGCATGTAGCCCTGTCTTTTAACTTATTACAATAAACTTACTTTGAAAAAGTGCCTACCCTATTACAAGGCAAAATATTTTGTCAAGCAAAGTGGAAGTTAACTCCCTGATCAATATCACAAAATTTTAGTTTGGTTTAGTGTTGATTTCGCTCTTTACTGAACTGTGAGAAACTGCAGCTTTCCCAGGGGATTTTCTGATTGAGTCTGCAAATGGAGATGATCATGTATGTCTTTAAATTAGATGAGATTTACTTCTGAAACTTCTTTTGGCTTGATCTGTTAGTGACTGATTTGAAAATTTACTCGATTTTGGAGACTACTGACCAATTACTTTAACATTTATAGCTATGCCATTTACCACTATGTAATTTCAGTAGTGTATGTTATTCAGAAAACCCCTCCATAATTAAGAATATTTTAATGTTTTTGCCTTTTTTTTTTTTTTTCCTCTCCCCCTTCATATTAGACTGTTTATGGAGAACTGATAACTTTGGAGAGTAATAGTGATGTTATGGGTTTGGCGATATTTATTCTTAATCGCTTGCTTTGGAACCCTGACATTGCAGCAGAATACAGACATCCCACTGTGCCTCACCTTTACCGAGAAGGTAACTACTACTTCCCCAAAAGGGTTATTTTTAGCACTTAATTTTGAATTTATAAAACTATAACTTCATGGGTTTTATCTTTTTAGGCCATGAAGAAGCTTTATCAAAATTCACACTGAAAAAATTGCTGCTGTTAGTTTGCTTTCTGGATTGTGCCAAAAAGTCTAGAATCATTGACCATGACCCTTGCCTCTTCTGCAAGGATGCAGAGTTCAAGGTAGGAGCTGAGATTTGATGTCTTCTTCCAACATTGTTTTATGATTGAATGTAGGATTTGTATATTTTATTTGAATAAATGCTGCTTTTTTAACAGATCTTAGCTGTTCAACCTTTTACATGAACATTCTCAACACATGATCTTGCAGTTATATAAAAAATTTCTCAAGGAAACTTTGAGGTGTTGGTTCCGTAGAAAGGACTCAATTATCTTGCGTTATTTGGCTTCCTTGTCTAAAGCTGAGTGTCCGCACTATTTTTAAATGCCACCCAAGAATACTGCAGCTGATCTTAAACTGCAAGCCAGTTTATGAGTGTTTTTCTCTTAATATTTTGTTGTCGTAAGTAAGACTGTGTGACACATCACATAAACTTCTTGATTAACAAATATTTTTTGTTATGTTGAAATAAAGTCTCCTTTCCTTGAGTTTGTACTACATAGACTGAGAATAGCATTCACAGATTTGGTGCTTTTGGTGACACATAGCTAGGTGTGATGAAAATTAAAGGTGTATGAACTGGTTAAAAATATAAAAAGGAAGGGTTTTTTTGTGTTTAGTGCTTTTTTTTGTTTGTTTGTTTGTTTTGAACGTATTAGGCAAGGAAATATGGAATGCAGTTTTGGGGACGAGATGTACTTGACAAGATACTTAACAAATATTGCAGTGCTAAGATTGTTATCCTCTTTTTGTTTAGACTAGCAAAGATGTTCTGCTGGCATTTTCTCGAGACTTCCTGAGTGGTGAAGGTGACCTTTCCCGCCATCTTAGTTTCCTGGGGCTACCTGTCAGTCATATTCAGACTCCACTTGATGAATTTGACTTTGCTGTAACAAATTTGGCTGTGGACTTGCAATGTGGCATTCGTCTTGTGTGCGTTGATACAAAGCATTATTAACTATTTTATTTTCTTTTATATAACACTTTATGTGAGCTTAGCTAAGGCACTAATCTGTGAAATTCCCTTTTTTTCAGGAGAACAATGGAACTTCTCACAAAAAACTGGAATCTTTCAAAACATCTGCGAGTTCCTGCAATAAGTCGTCTTCAGAAGATGCATAACGTTGATATTGTTCTTAATGTGCTTAAAGAGCGAGGAATTCAGTTGAAAGATGAAAATGGTAAGGCCTAGAAATCGGAGTTATTCTAAGTGCATTTGAGTACTAGTGACTGTTTTAATTCTTTCAATTCTAATTTTATTTTATTTTTGCTAATTCAGTTTTAATTGTTTCAATTCTTTGTTTTACTTGATAGGTGCTTCAGTTGACTCCAGGGACATTGTGGATAGACACAGAGAACGAACTTTAGCACTGTTGTGGAAAATTGTCTTTGCTTTCCAGGTACTGCTCCATTACTTTTTTTTTTTTTTTTTTTTTTTAAATACTAGTTACGAACGAGACACAATGAAAATGCCTGTTCTTCACTGGTTCCTTGTTGTCTGTGGAGCCTCCGCTAATCAAACTTTAGACTGGAAGGATTTGCTTTGTATATTCAAAGTGCCATGCAAGCACTGCCTGTTAACTGTTCCCTAACAATATACTTTAGATATCATTTTAACTATGCTTTCTCTTCTGGTATACATTTGTACAACTTTTGGGGGAAAACTTAACTTTTGAGCTTATGCTGTATAGTATCAGAATTGATAATTAAAATAAAATAACATTAGTCTCAAAATGCTGGTAAGCTCTTACTAACTGAAAAGGACATGCGACAACTTTTGGATCAGCTTGTGAAGTCATACTGACAGACAACTACAGGAAGCTCTGAAGCTATAGCTCTTTTACTTTACGTACTTTCTTTCTATTTTCTTTCTATTTTCTTGAACAGTCAAGACAAAACTGAAGAAACAAATTCTTGAAATACAAATGAAGTTACCTTAGGTGTATCGTAATGGAATTGCAAAGTCACTGGAAAAATTAATTAGAAGGAAGCAAAAATAGTTTTTTTAAGAAAACTTCTGTTCTAAGAGTTTACTCGAGTCAGATACTCTTTTGAAAATGCATATCCAGCTGACAAATCCAGTCAGAAGGAAGGTAAATTATGAAAGAGGAAGTAAGATAGAAGTTGAGGTAGAAATTGACTACTAAATAGTCAGGAATACAAATGTGATTAAGTACTTCTAAAGCAATAATCCCAAAGACCATACTGCAGAACTATCAGAGATTAATAAATTGATCTATAACTTTTACACAGAAAGATGGGAATGTGAGTGTAAGTTCTTTATCTGAAGTGGTCACTGCCATCTATGCTGACAATGTGGCAGATACTATACTGCTAAGTGAGAGTAGTTTCTCCTTAAAATGCTATACCTTAAGCCTCTGTATTCAGCAGGCTTATATAGTTGCTATAATGTGTTGCATATTAGGCTGGTGGTGGTGTGAATAAAATCTTTATTTATTTATTTATTTTTCCCTTCCTCTCCCTGATAGGTGGATGTTTATCTTAATGTAGAACAGTTAAGAGAAGAAATTGATTTTTTAAAGAATGCACACAAAATAAAAACAAAATTGGATGCTCTCAAGCCTTTTTCAAATCACAGCAGAAGGCAAGACTATGACAATAGTAACTCCTCATTTCAAAGTTACAGTGAAAATGTGGAGCTGCTGATGGCTTGGGTCAATGCTGTTTGTGAATTTTACAATATCAAGGTAAATATTTTTCTGTACATTTCTGCAAAGGTATCTTTTGCTGTCATAAGAATGCTTGTTCTTTTTAGAGCAGAATTCTTAAAGTTATCAGATACGTAGTAACAGCCAATGATAACTGGTTTTAAGTGTTGCTTTGGACTTAATTTGCTCTGATTTGGAGTAACCAGCTTTCTATGAGTTTACTTGCAGCTCTCACTTTAAACAAATTTGAGTAAAAGGACATTTCCCCTCCCAGTGAAGGCCTGATGCATAAAAATGCCTTTCAAAAATACCACCTTTTTGTTTGAATATGGTGGTGTTGTGGGTCTTTTTTGTTTTTTGTTTTGTTTTGTTTTTTTCTCCTCTCATCTTAAAACTCTGTGCATAAAGCTTCCATGATTTGTGGGAACTGTGAGAATTAAACCAATGTTTGGGGCAAGGGGGATTCCTCTCCTTAGAGATGTGTTATGCTTACAAGGGACATGTTTTTGGTGGTTCCCTCTAAGAAGGGAAACCCTGTTCAGAGACTTGTCTTTGCTCAGAATACAGCCATGCCTTCTAATTTTGCTAAAGGACAAAATGGAGCACTTAAGTTCTGAACTTCTGCTCTGACTAATAGTAATTACTGCAAAGCTATCTATAGAAGTTTCTTGGGGACTTCTCTGTGGAAATATTGGTTTTTTTATTTGGTTTCTTTATTGTTTGCTGTGGAGACTTACTGTGTAGTCATTCATGTCTCTGTTTCTGGTTTCTTACAGCTGTATGTCACTGTATAATGAATGTCCAAGGAAAACACTAGTCTCAATTTTTTTTCTTTGTTTAAAAGATATTTGTGCAAGCCATACTCAATCACTTTCAATGTTACAAGATGACAAATTCTATATCCAGTTTACACCAATTACCTGGTATCAGAAATTCAAGAAACTTGTATCTTACTCTATTTTGTTAAACAGGTGGAAAATTTCACAGTGTGTTTCTCGGATGGTAGAGTGTTGTGTCATTTGATTCATCATTATCATCCCTGTTATGTGCCTTTGGAATCTGTGTGCCAACGTACAACTCAAACAGTAGAATGCTCAAGAACTCATACAGTGGGACTAAACTTCTCCTCCTCCTCCTCTTCAGAGTCCGATACTTCTCTAAATGTTATGGAAGGAATGTTTGACCAAAGTGAGTTATTTGGTGTGCAGAGATTCATATTAATGATATTTCTTTTTCAACTTAACCTGATCTGACAAATATTTTCGCTTCTTTGCAAAGCTGTAACCACGTCAGTCCTATACAAGGAACTATTGGACAATGAAAGGAAAAACTTCCAGCTGATCAGTGCTGCAGTTTCTGACCTAGGTGGAATACCTGCAATGGTTCATCACTCAGACATGTCAAATACAATTCCTGATGAGAAGGTAAGATGCCCTTAGAGTTGATGTAAATGTGTCCTGTTCTCCTAGGTATTCCTTAACTTGCTGTATTCTGTGTTTATATAGGTTGTTATTACCTACCTGTCATTTCTGTGTTCGCGGCTTCTAGATCTTCGGCAAGAAACTCGAGCTGCTCGATTAATTCAGTCTGCTTGGAGGAAGTACAGGCTGAAAAAGGAACTGAAGCTCTCTCAGGTACCTTTTGCCTGTGCAATATTGGTAGCTTCTACTTTGAGGAATACTAAATAAAAGAAGATAAATTCGCTGTTTGGAGTGCACAGGTTTATTAGAATAATATTGGCGTTAAATAGTAGCACCTTTTTTACTTTCAAAACATACAGCCTTTTTGCTAGTGTAATCTTCTAGTAAAAATGTTTTAGTTAATGACTATTCTGGAATAATTACATTTGTTAAAGACTACTGTTCTCCAGGGTTTCTTTTTTACATTCTAATTAGAGCGCATCACTCCCTTTCCCCAAGTCAAATATTCTTAGAACAAAAAGGGAGTTGTTCGTTTTGAATTACTATTAATTACTCTTTCCACCTTAGAAACATTAAACTTCTAGGTGTGTTTAATATTTTTGCTCAGGAGCAAAACTTTGCCAAAGCATTTTGAGTTGAGTTGCATTAGTTTTGGTACTTTGTTTCTTGCTTTTTAGGTTGTTCTGCCAGATGTTGTGATGGCTTTAAAACTATGACACTGTTAAAGTGTGTCTCAGTTAGACATGGTGTGGTATGATCAACATTATTAGATGCCGGAAGAGTCTTCGGGTGAAATATTTTAGGAATCTGCTAGGCAGAAGGGGGGTGGGGTTTATGTTTGTGTAGGGTTTTTTTGTTCTCCAGGACGTTCCTTCACTGTGGATTTAGTCTTATACTGTGCATGTAGGTCTTTTGCCATGTGCACCATACTGGTAGTAAGATTCTGACAAGATTTTTTTTACATGTTCAAGAATTACATCTGTAAGTTGCTTTTTCCTTTTACCCTGATATACATCGGTTTGTTGCTACAGTCTCTGGGTTACTATAAAAGCATTGGTTGATACGTGCAAACAGAGCTGTGGGCTAGATGGGCCTGTTGGTCTCATCTGGCATGACTGTCTTTATGTTTGTATGTTCTGTTATTTAAAAGTTAAATGTAGCTGAAAAGCTAGAGTGCCCCATTAGTATGGATTAAATTAGTATGGATAAAACTGAGGCTTAAAGATGAATTCCTTAGGAGTGCTGAAGAAATTTAGTAGCAAAGGGGAAGAACAATCAAAGTGGGAAGAGGCAGATTTATAAGTAAGCTCTTTGTAAATACATGGTATTAGAGTTGAAGTAAATATTCTGTATCAGAGAAGTTCTCTTAGTAGAGTGAAGAAAAAATGTGGTATTAACAAACATAACTCTTATGGGAGATTGCTTCAGATAGTATGGGAGCTTTCACTCAAATTTTTGATGTATTAAAATAACTAACTGTTCACTGGAAATTCACTCTTTGTAGGAAAGAGACAGAGCTGCTCGGATAATTCAAAAATCTGCAATCGAGTTCTTGTCTCATCGACGCATACTTAAAAAAGAGAATGCAGCACTATTCATCCAGAAGTACTGGAGAAGATACTTAGCCAGGATGAAATTTTTAAATCTAAAAAAGGCAGAACTGGAGGAAGCCAGAAGTAAATCTGCCACAGTCATTCAGGTAATATGATATAAAGTGAGATTACACAAGGAGACCATTTGCAACCTGTGAGGTAAAGGCTTGTTCAGGGTCAGTTGTTCTGCTTGCAGCAATTGATGTCGTCTTAAAAACCTAATTCATTTTTTAATTTCCTTTTGAGATGTTTTGGTAACTCTCTCTCTTCAGAGAGAAAAGGTAATAAAACGTAGTGCTATTAAATCTATAATTGTTCTTTCTTAATGAATATTTTGTATTGGTATACCAAAAAGACTTAAACACTAGGCCTTCAACTGGTCTATGTAAGGACTGATCAGGTTGTGCTGGCTTGTCTCTTTGCAGCTGCTGAACATCACTGAAGCAGCTTTAAAAAAAATTACTTATGTTATGCCACCTGCAGTGGATGCTTTCAGAATGGCAGGAATTAGTTAATTATTAGTAGCTAGTAATTGGATAATTAATTCAGTTTCTCGTGATACCTTTCCTGCTATTACCCAGAACCAAATATTATGTTTTTAAGACCTCTCTTTGGAGTAGAGATTAAAGAATGACTGAATCATCAAATAGTTTAAGAGGAAATCTTTGTTGCCAAGATGAATTTAGCTGTGTGCCAGCATATAAGTTGCTTAAAAAAAAAAAAAAAAAAAAAAATCAAGTATTCAGCTTTTGGTTTTACATGGAGATCTAGACCTATGTCCCTAAGGGTTAAGTAGGAATAAAGAAATCTTAAGTCCTAGGCTGGTAGTCCTCAAAATGAGGCTTAATCTCCTAGGTGTCATAGAGAAAGTATTAAACTTGCTGTTTTTTCTTGCAGGCTTATTGGAGGAGGTACTCTGCTAGGAAGAGATATTTACAGCTAAGATACTATGCTATCTTTGTACAAGCAAGGATAAGGATGGTGATGTCTGTTGCTTCATATAAACGAATTGTTTGGGCTGCTGTTACAATTCAGAGCCATCTGCGTGCATCTAAATTGATGAAAGAAGATCGACGAAGATATAAAATCTTAAAGTCTTCAGCACTTACTATTCAGTCTGCATTCAGAAGATGGAGAACACACAAAATTCAACAGAAAATTAAAGCTACATTAGTACTGCAGGCTTATTTCCGAAAATGGCAATCTTCAAAGCTGGCTGAAAGAAAGAGAGCTGCCCTTGTCATACAGTCTTGGTATAGGATGCACAAAGACTTGAAGCAGTATTTACATATTAAACAAAGTGTGATCAAGATTCAGGCTTGGTACAGGTGTCAGCTTGCAAGACGTATTTACCAGGAACATAGGGCACAAATAGTGACAATTCAGCGGTATTACAGAGCTTATAGGTCAGGAAAAAAGGAAAGGGAAAACTATTTGCAAAAATGTGCAGCAATAATAGTTCTCCAAGCTGCTTTTAGAGGCATGAAAGCGCGTATGCTATACAGGCAAACAAAAGCAGCTTGTGTTGTTCAGTCACTGTGGAGAATGAAACAAGAGAAACTAAGATTTCTACGCATAAAAAATTCTGTTATTACATTGCAGTCACATGTGAGAAAATACCAACAAGTAAAGAGATACAAAGAGATTAAAAATGCTGCTTCTGTAATTCAAGCTCGTTATAGGGCATATGTCACTTCTAGAAAAGCAGCTTCCTCCTTCCAGAGGATACGTCTTGCTGCTATTGTCCTACAGTCTGCCTACAGAGGAATGCAAGCTAGAAAAGAGGCTCGCATATTAAGATCCGTGATAAAAATTCAGTCAAGTTACCGTGCTTATATTGTCCAAAAGAGATTTAAAAACTTAAAAGATGCAGCAGTGAAGATTCAAGCTTTTGTAAAGATGAGACAAGCACACAAGCATTATTGTACATTAAGGAAGGCAACGCTTTATGTCCAGCGAAGATATCGGACTCATAGATACGTTCTTCAACTTAAAGAAGATTATAGGAAATTAAAGGGAGCTTGCATAAGAATTCAAGCTGCAGTTCGAGGCTATCTTGTCAGGAAACAAATACAAAGGTGGAAGAAGACTGCAGTATTTCTCCAGGCACGCTACAGAATGAGAAGAGACAGGCAACGTTATTTAAGCATTTACAGCGCTGCTGTTATCATTCAAAAGCGCTATCATGCATACCAAAGGCAGCGCTGTCAGAGGCAGGAATTCTTGCAAATCAAAAAAGCAGCTGTGTGCTTACAAGCAGCCTACAGGGGCTATAAAGTGCGCAAAACTTTTAAACTTAAATACATAGCTGCTATTAAAATTCAGACAGCTTTTAGGACTTATGCTGCGAGAATGAAATTTCAGGCAATGATTCAAGCTGCCATTGTGATTCAGAGATGGTACAGAATCTGTAAGACTGGTAACAGGCAAAGACTGAGCTTCTTAACCACTAGAGCAGCTGTGCTTTCTTTACAGGCAGCTTTTCGTGGTTGGAAAGTACGAAAACAGATTCAAAGTCAACATGTTGCTGCAACTACCTTACAGTCTGCCTTCAGAAAATTTATAGCTCAGAAAAGATTCAGACTTACCTACCATGCTGTGCTAACTATCCAGCAGCGTTACAGAGCCAGAGTTACAGGACGGAAACAACGGCAAGAATATGATGCGCTGCGTACCTGTGTAGTACGTCTCCAGGCAATATGGAGAGGGAAAACTGAGAGAAAGCAAATTCAAAAGAAGCATAATCTTGCAACAATTATTCAGTCCTATTACAGAATGCATATAAATCAACAAAAATTCAAAAAACTAAGACAAGCAACTTTAGTGATTCAGAGATACTTCAGATCTTACTGTATGAAAAAAAACCAACGTGCACTTTTTCTAAAAACAAAGACCGCTGTGCTAGTCTTGCAGTCTGCTTACCGTGGGATGACTGTGAGGAAACAGTTAAGCAAACTAAGCAAAGCGGCTACAGTTATACAAGCAGCCTTCAAATCTTACCTGGTAAAAAAGGAGTATGTAACACTCAGATCTGCAACTATTGTGATTCAAAGGCATTATCGTGCAGTTATGCATGCTAAATGTCAAAAGCAAGAATATTTGTCCTTAAAGAAAGCCACAGTCAAAATGCAAGCTATTTATAGAGGTGTAAAAGTTAGACAACAAATTCACCGTATGCATCAAGCAGCTATTTCTATTCAGGCCATGTTTAAGATGCATCGCATAAACATTAGATACCAGGCAATGAGAATGGCAGCAATTATAATTCAAAGACGATATAGAGCATTTTGTTTAGGCAAAATACAACGTAAAAAGTACTTGGAGCTAAAGAATTCTTCTATTATCCTTCAGGCTGCCTGCAGAGGCCTGAAAGTTCGACAAGGCTTAAAAACTATGCATCGCTCAGCGACAATAATACAGTCTTATTATCGAATGCACAGGCAACGAAGAGATTTCAGAAAATTGTTACTGGCAACTAGACGGATTCAGCAGTGGTTCCGTGCCTGTAAGGAACGAAATGCTCAAGTTCACAACTATATGATTGTGAAAAAGGCAGCACTTCGTATCCAGGCTGCCTTCCGTGGTATGAAAACAAGAAGACTTATAAGAACTATGAGCGCATCTGCTGAGCTTATTCAAAGAAGATTTAGAACTTTTATGAAAAGAAAACATTTTATTTCCCTGAAGACAGCTGCTATTGCAACTCAGAGAAAATACCGAGCAACAAAACTAGCAAAAAATCAACGTCAAAAATACCTCTCCTTCCTTAATGCTGCTGTTATCATACAGTCTGCCTATAGAGGCTTTGTGGTAAGGAAAAAAATACAGCAGATGCATCGAGCTGCTACAGTTATCCAAGCAACATTAAGAATGCATAAAATTTATATTTCCTATCAAGCTGTCAGGCTTGCTTCAGTAATCATACAGCAGCATTATCGTGCTTACAGGGAAGGGAAGCGTGTGAGAGAAATATACATAAAATTGTACAATTCTGTTTTAGTTCTTCAGGCTGCCTTTAGAGGAATGAAAACAAGATACTTGTTGAAGAAAAGACATGAGGCAGCACTTACAATACAGAGAAACTATCGAATGTACAAGCAGTACCACCATTACAGAAAGGTTCAGTGGGCAACCCAGCTAATACAGAAGAGGTACAGAGCCAATAACCTGAGGAATATTGCAGTACAGCATTTCTCTTCATTGAAGAAAGCAGCAATTTGTATTCAGAAGGCATTTCGAGACAGGAGGGTAAAAAAACAACATCAAGAAATGCATTGTGCTGCTATCGTTCTTCAGAAAAATTTTAAAGCATTGAGAGAACATCAAAGGTATCTTTCTCTTAAAGCAGCTACTATTGTCTTTCAGAGGAGATACAGAGCTTTGATGTTGTCAAGACAGCATACTTGGGAGTATCTTTCTTTTTGCCGAGCAACTATTATTATACAGGCTGTGTACAGAGGTGTCAGGGTGCGGAAGTATATTAAGCATATGCATTTAGCTGCGAGGAAAATCCAGTCAGCCTACAGAATGCACAGGAATAAAAGCTCCTATCAAAATATAAGAATTGCAGCTATTGTTATACAGAATTACTATCGATCCTACGTTAAAGGAAAGAATCAACGAAAGAAATATCTGATAATTAAGAGGTCTGCTCTTGTTATTCAAGCGTCATATAGAGGCATGAAGGAACGACAGAAACTGAAAATAATGCATGTCTCGGCAACTATAATACAGTCCAGTTATCGCATGTATATACAACATAGATGCTATAAACAGTTGCACTGGGCTGTCAGAGTTATACAGCAAAGGTTCAGAGCCAAAATGGCAAAAGAAGCTGATGTAGAAAACTATGCAAAAATAAAAAAGGCTATCCTTTGTATTCAATCTGCTTTTCGTGCTAAAAAAGCTAGGCAGTTACGTAAAACCACTGTGGCTGCACGGCGTGTTCAATCATTCTTACAAATGAGTGTGCAAAGGAAGCGTTTTCTCGCAAAAAAAGCAGCAGCAATAATCATCCAGTCTGTGTTCCGATGCCAAAGAACAAAGACTCGCTATAAATTGATTCGTAGTTCAACAGTTGCTATTCAGAGGTGGTACAGAGCATGTCATATGGCTCGTTTACAGCAAGCAGAATATTCTGTTCAAAGGCAAGCGATAATTATTATTCAGTCTGCCTGTCGTGGAATGAAAGCAAGAAAAATGGCAAGAGAAATACGAGCTGCAAGAAAGATTCAGTCTTTTCTTCAAATGGCTGTGCATCGTAGAAGATTTATTCAACTTAAAACAGCAGCTATTACATTACAAGCCTATTATTTAATGCGTAAAACTAAATCAGAATATGCAAGATATAAAAAAGCAGCAGTTGTCTTACAGCGATGCTACCGATCCCATTTGACTGTGAAATGCCAAAGAACAACTTACTTACAAGCCCGGAAGAATATTATCATAGTGCAGGCTAGAGTCAGGGGATTCATTGAAAAGAAGAGATTTCATAAAATTAAAGAAAGTGCAATAAAAATTCAGGTACTTGTGAATGTATAGTAGTATTTGTTAATAGATTATTGCTTACTACTCTTACAAACAGCTGTTTAAAGCCAAACATTAGAGTTGGGTCCTGTAGTATAGTGTATGGCAGGTGTATAAAGTATGGCTTGCTTCTACAGTGCACAAAAACGAATCTCCATCTTGTCTTTCCTTGCTGAGGTACTCATAAGTAACATTCCCTTTTTCTGGCTGCCTTTCCTCCCTAAGATTTTACTACTTCAAACTTGAATTCTGATACTGGTGTGTGTGTTTGTCCTTTTAACATCTTCGTCTTAACTGGCTTTCTCTTATATAATTAATAGTAGCTTAAGGAACATTTGCTTTGATTTGAATAAGGATGAAAGCTGTCTTGTTGACATGTTGAAATGAGTGGGCTCTGGTCTGGTATGGGGTACAGCGGGAAGTAAATGGTAAAAAGGGACAATGGCTGCTTGCCTTTTAAGACTCAGTTTTAGGATGACATGAGTAAGTCGATCGTGCCAGTCCTGTTAGACTTAAAAGGCCCAAATTAATTTTAGTGCCTAGCATTTGCAGAGGAATGTAGGGAGAGAAACCTCATTCTTTCTGTACAGCGTAATTTGTCCTTTGAGTGGGGCCACATGAAACTTAGAGTGAAAGTGTAGTCTTTGATTTCTCGGAGGTTCCCAGAGGTCCTCTGAGGAAGAGAAAGTACTTAAATTTGTAATTTTTTCCTTCTCTCATTGATGGAATAAAATACTAGTGCAGTTGACCAGAAGTAATGAGAATTGCTGTCCGTCTCTATATAGCAAGTTAAATATCCATCCAGTGGGAGTTCAAAGAAGCTTAGAAGAGCAGTTATGGTGAAGTGCTTTTTATATATATGTACATATAAATATATGTATGTATTTTTTTTTGAGGATAAGGGGGAGGGTGTTTCTCCCTGCTCTTTATACTTGTATGTGGTGGGAGTATATGTTTTTGATTCTGCCTTTTCTTCTGGGAAAAGCTCTGACTTCCTGAGGTCTCCTTAGTTATTTTATCCTAAGGAAAAGTGAAGGGATTTCTCTTCAGGGTATTATTAGAACATAAGACTTTTTTCCCCCCAGGTCATCAAGGAAAGGGAAATAGATAATATCTCATAACGATCTCTTGGATTACTGTTGCTATCCTATTGTTTATATGTTCTGTTTGGTAGATAAGAGAGGTGTGTATTCCTCACTTCCATTTTTTCTGGGAAGTGGCAGCTTCTTGGTCATTTTCTGAATGTATAACTGTATATATCTTGAACCATGTGAGTAGAGTATGATGATTTTGATTAAAAGAAAGAAAAAAGAATCAATTGGGAAATCAGAAGTATTTTAAAATTACTTATATTCTTGATTCTATAACAACTTAAGTTAGTAAGTAGAGCCATACTTAAAATTATGCAAGCCTCTTCCATCTACCATGCAAATGGTGAAATATTCCAAGGTTATGTCTTTATCTTTCAAGGCATTTTTCCGTGGGTCTATTCAGAGACAGCAATACCTTCGGTACAAGTCTTCTGTTGTACTGATACAGCAGCACTACAGGGCTTATCAGATGCGAAATGTTGAACAACAGAGATATCATCAAATGAAAATGGCTGCCATTAGGATTCAGGTAATTTCGATTTTTTAAAATTATTATTATTTTTCTTGTATTTATTTCTTCATGATGTAATTATTTTATTTAACTGACATCAGAGTGTGACATGTGTGGTATTTCTGTCTGCATTTCACTTGCTTTATAAAATACCTTCTAGACATGATAGGTTTAATACTGCAGAGATAGGAAGCCTAAAAACCTTTCATGCTAAAGTGATTTTTTTGCCTTTTGTTTCGTTCCATTAAACAAAAAATAGAAGCCTTGATTTGTGTGTGTGTGTGGGGGGGCTTCCTTTCTTTCTTTTTTTATATTCAATAGGCATCATATAGAAGATTTAAAGCCAAGCAGTTTGCTGACAAAATGAGAGCAGCACAAGTAATTCGAGCCTGGTTTCAAGGCTGCAAAGCACGAAAAGAATACGCATCTGTGGTAAAAGCTACTTGTGTTGTTCAGAGTCACCTCAGAACAAAACAGCAGAGGATCTGGTAATACTGAATTGTAGTTTGCATAATATTCTCTACTTTTAAGAGCTTTTATTGTATAATTATTTAGCACTGCTTTGCACTCTGGCAAATACCTATAGATTCTCAGGTTCTGACCCTCAAGCATGAATATAACTGTGCATGAGTATAATCATGTTGATGTAGCTGGGGTTGTTTTGTGCAAGATTATTCTTATTCCTAAATATTTTCTGGACTGGAATGTACCTCAGAATCTTGTTAAATTTTGCATATTAGGGATCTGGAAAGAGAAGGCCTTGATCTATTTTCACTTATTTTTGTTTACAGAAAGGATATTCTTGATACTGTTTAAAATTCTAGCATAAAACTAACGGGCTGAAAAGCTATTCCTTTATAATGCATAATGGAATAGTAAAGTAGTTTGTGCTTATTTGTTGGAACAGTTATATAGTAAATGCTCTACTAGATCAGACTGATGGTCCATTATCATCCAGAGCTGTCTCCTGCCTGTATCAACAAAAGATGCTGTTTAGGGAGAGTACATGAATGTGACTACTTTTTAAGGTCCTTTCTTGTGCTCCTTCAGCACCCCTCAGCGTGGTTTTTGAATTATGAATGTTAGAGGTTACATCCTTGCTTGTGCCTTTTATGGACCTGTTATCTGTCAATTTTAACGCTTTTTTACATCTGTCTACCTCCAATAATGTACTGTGGCAGCAAGTTCTAGAAGTACCCACTGTGGAAAAAAGTATTTTCTTCTATTTTAAAATCACCTTCCTGCTAGCAATGCTGGATATCCTTGTTTTAGTTTAGCAAGATTTGGTTAGTAACAGTTCCACTTTCAGCATATCTTCATGATTTTGTAAACCTTCATTGTTTCTCTTCTCCCTCTCCACCACTTCATTTCCCATCTGAAGGATCCAGTCTTTTTAGTCTTACCACCTAAGTCAACAGCTCCGTCGTCTTTGTTGTTTTAGTCATTCTTCTCTGACTTTATGACATCCTCTCTGAGGTTTAGAGACCAGAACTGCACACAACCCTCAAGAAACAGCTGCACCAAAGTTTTATATAGCAGCAAGATGATGCCCGCTGTCTTATTCTTGGAATCCTTCCTCATGATGCCCTGAGGGGATTTTGGCTGCTATTGTTGCATTGAACAGATGATAAGAAAAAAGTTTTGGGGTCTCTTCAATTTAGTGCTTTTATGTTTTGGGGTGTTTTTTTTGTTTTATTATTTTTATGTCTGAGTTGTTGGGGTCGAACTAGTGGATTTTTCTTTTTTTATTGAAATTATATATAAATATTCTGTGGATGTAATAACTCATCTATCTTGCCTCAGTTCCTGTCTCTGGAAGTTTAATGTTCCAATTAAAATTCCTTATTTTTAAAACGTAAGCGTTCTCAGTTTTTAGAAAAAAAACTAAAATGCATTTTCATGTTAGGTTTCTGAAAATGAAGGTCTGTACAATTACCATCCAAAGAAGATGGAGAGCAACCCTTACTGCAAGAACAATTCGCCATCAGTTTCTGGCAGCTAAGAAAGCTGTAGTTAAGATCCAGTTGGCATATAGGCAATACAGGACTAGAAGACTAATAAGAAAGGTATGTTTTCACTTAAACTCTGCTGTGTCATGGTTGTTATTTATTAAAGGCTTTCAATGCATTTGAGTGAGTTTTTTCAGCAATGTGCTAATGTATAGAAAAGAAGGTGGGGCCAGAACAAAGATTGTTCAAATCAAAATTGTTCTGCTTCAAGCCATTCAGTTTTCTTTTGCTTTGAACAGCTAGGTTGATTCTTGTTTTCAAACTGTTCCAATTGTTGGATTGCCCTTCTCTATACTGGTAACAAGATGAAATGTAAAAATGGTCTATTAGGTTAATTGCTTACAAAAGATTAAGTTATATTGCCAATATTTTTTAGATACTCTGGGTAAGGGAAAAGACCTTTCAAATTGTGAAAGCGCATAGTTATATAAACTAGCATTGAATGAACTTGCTTGCACTTCCCATTTTACTTTTGCTCTTTGGTAGCATCTTTTCTCGTGATGGAAAAAATTTACCAGACCTAAAATTCAAATATATATTGATTATGACAGTAATACACTAAACTAAGTATCAATGCACCCTTTAAAATCCTTTTTAGAAGCTTCAAGCTGCACGTTTGATCCAAGCAACATACAGAGGCTTTAAGGAGAGAAGGAAATTTATTCAACAAAAAGCTGCTGCTGTGATCATCCAGAAAAGTCTGAGGGCTTGGCAGGAAGGCAGGCTTCAGTTTGTAAAATACAACAAAACTAGAAGAGCTGTCATTAGACTACAAGCATTTATCCGAGGTTATTTAGTCAGAAAAAAGGTTGGTACAATTCAAATTAAAACTTTTCTCTTGATGTAAAATACCTCCAGAGCAGTATTAGCGTTAATTGTGTCTGGCAAGAAAACAAGAACCTGATTAGGTGTTGAACTCAAGTTCCTGTTGACTGCTTTGAGAATTGGGTGGGTCAGTATAGATCAGAATACAGTTTGACTCCTTTCTCACAATGCTTTAGTACTAAAATAGTTTTGTGTTGTTGTTGTTTAAGCTTCTGATATCTTCGTGACTTACTCTCAACTGATACTTCTATACATACACTCTTACAGTGCTGCTGTTCTCTGCTGTTAATGCTGTTGCTTACAGTCACTTGTCTATATTACACTTTAGGCTTCAGGCCCAGGATTGAGGCTTAGTTCTGAGCTAACAACTTCAGAGATGATTCTTCAGCCTCTAATAGTTTATCAGTGTGCTATTTTTTTTTTTTTTTTTTGCCTAGAAGATGATTACCTCTGAGTATGAAAAATAATGATGTTCCTTGTTCTCTTTTCCTTCTACAGATTTCAGAACAGAAACAAAAGAAAAGGCTACTTTATTTTACAGTAGCTGCATATCATCATGTCTCTGCAATTAAAATTCAAAGGGCATATAGAATTCACCTTGTCTTAAAACTTGCACAAAACAAGATCTCTTCTGTTTTAATAATACAGGTTAGTCTAATTAAGAATGAATGATTGTGTAACATAGTTTAGTTTATTTTCTGTTTGCTAAGCTGTAGCACTAAGACACTGTAGTTTTTTCACATGTGAAAATGCGAAATACAGAGACTATGATTTATTAAATAATGCTGCTTATTCCCAGCTATGCATAGTAGATTTAGAGTGGATTTTAGCAGGCTCTGGAAGCTTAAGCATTTTAAAGCTGAGAGCGAATGTGAGAGTTTGTGCTCCCTTTAGACCCTCAGGGTGGCTAAAGGAATCCAAGTGTTGTCTCAGCCTACTTCTTTACATCCTACTGGATGGTAGGAAAGATTGGACATGACAAGGCTCATGAGATGAAGAGCCAGGGATTTGTTTGGATGTTTTCTAATCTGTCAGTGGTACTGGAATCTGCTTAAGTCAGCATCTTTAATGTAAACATGTGATACTTAATCTAGGAAGCTGTGGCAAACTTTGCCCACCTCCTCCAAATACAAATCTGTCATCTCTCCCTATTAGTTGTATCTTCCCCTTAAAGCAACAACGAATGGGTGGAAGAGGTCTTTGCCCAGATTTGGCATACAGTACCCTGTTTCGCCTCTTTCTGTATAGAGGGGAAGAAAGGGAGCAGGGAAGTGAGAGAAGTGGGGTGGTGGCTCTTCTTAAGAGGTAAATGAGAGAGGAAAAAGACCCAAATATTTCCCCAACTCATGTTGCAGTCTTGCCTTTCAGCTACCCCTGGGCCAGAGCTGTATCATGGTTGTTATTTGAGAATTAGTGATGTTTAGCACCTGTATCTGTCAAAACTCATGTTAAAATTGTTTTTCAGCTTTTATCAATACTTGTTTAGGATGGGAAATGGGAATTAAAGAAAGTCTTAAATAAATAAATAGCAACCTACTTTAATTTTAAACAGAGATGGTTCAGAGCAAAAGTACAACAAAAAAGATTTCAAAGAGATTATCAAAGAATCATTCAATTACAACGAATTATTCGAGTCTGGCTAAATCGCAGAAGTGATGCAGCAACCATTATTCAACGATATGTACGAAGGTTCCTTGTCCGCAGACGTAGCAGAAAATTTGCAGTTGGAATAATTAAGTTCCAGGTAAATACTTCTTGTAAGAGATATGCAATTTTCTTGCATTTTCTCTCTTATGGGTTTTGGGGGAGAGGAAAAATGTTTACTTTTGTCAGTGAATGTTATCAGTTGTATTACAATCTAAGTCAGCCTTATTTTTAGACATCAAAGCTAAATGCCAACAAATCATGAAGTAATAGTAAGCAGATACTGTTTGAGGTGGTTTATGGGGGAGCATGGGGCCATGTATATGCTTGCATGCTTGTTTTGGTCTTTTGTCCTGAAAATCCAATATTTCGAAGGTTAAACACTGAATTTGATTATTGACTAATTAGTTTAAAATGAATAATTGGACTTGTGTAAAACCAGTTCTTACCTCTAATGGAAATTCTACTATACTGTCACTTATGCTCACAATTTTTTTTCTCTTTGTGAAATTCCTTTTCTGTAGGCGTTGTGGAGAGGATATTCTTGGAGAAAGAGTAATGACACAGCAAAAACTAAAGCTTTAAGACGAAGTTTGGAAAGGGCTAATGAAAAGAGCAGAGAAGAAAACAAATTATGTAACAGAACTGCAATTGCCATTGAATATCTTCTAAAATATAAACATCTTTCTTATATTCTTGCAGCATTAAAGCATCTAGGTCAGTATTTCATTTTATTATAACTAATAGTTTTCCAGGATGACAGAGGTTGGAACTTCTCAGCTGAAAAGGATTCATAATGCCTTTCTGTGTGATTGTGAAATGTGAATGGGCTGGAGAGTATAAAATATATATGAATTTTTTTCCAGACTAATATCAGATTATTGATTAAAAACAATATTTAAAAAGTTATGCAGAACAAGGTAGTCCTGCTTGATTGATCCGATTTCCTGGCCTGCCTAGTTCTAGATAATGTTATTTTATACATAAAAGACAGCTATCTACATATCATGAATTTCTTAATTTTCTGACAGTATAGGTTGTCTGTGGATTGTTTTGTCTAGTTAAATTTTAGTCTGGAATATTAAGGTGATCAGTTTAGAAATACTTGCTTAAATCAATAATTACTGGTTTTACTTCTTTACCAGGTCTACTTAAAAATAAGAGAAAGCCCTATTATTTGGAAAATAAATTGCTTAGGCCTCACAATTTTCTTTATATATATATTTTTTAATTATTATAGAGGTGGTTACCAGACTGTCCCCCCTCTGCTGTGAAAATATGGCCCAGAGCAGAGCAATCTTCACTATTTTTGTTCTGATACGAAGTTGCAACCGGAGTGTTCCATGCATGGATGTGATCAGATATTCAATTCAAGTTCTACTTAATGTTTCAAAGGTAATTTCAATATCTTGCTTCTGCAGATTTATAAGCCGTAGACTACTTGATTTATTGAAGTTCTTATTTATCCACAGAATTTCTGAATGAATTTGAAGCAACAAAACTAATAGTTTTGAAGAACAAAATTCTGAGCTTGAACCAAGTTGTTTTGAAACCAGATATTTACTTTAGGAAAATTAACTTCATAATTACTACAGTTGGTAAAAGAAAATTATTTCATAGGCATTAACTAACGAATTTTACTTCCAAATTGATTTTATTGAAGGATATCCCAAGTACTGAGTGGAACTGTTTTGTGTGGAAATGGAAACTGTAGTGGATAGGATAAGCTATGAAGTTTTCTGAGGTGGAAACTTAAATGTTGCAGAACACAGGCTGCTTTTCAAAATTCATGTCATAGGATACTTCTTTATATTTATACTTTTTAATTTCTTCCAAATTGATTATTTTCAAAAATAATTAAAGTACTGAAGCAGCTTTAGGTATCAACTATGGATTGATTGTATTGGAGTTTTTAGTTTGAAACTTAAAATATTTGCTAAATGTAGTGTTTTATTTTATATCCATCTTATTGTTCGATTTTTTTTTTTTCCTGAAATTGTCTTTCTGACTAAACTTATGCTAAAGAATGACTGCTGTTTTAAATGTAAAATCAGATTCTGTAGAGTTTTAAATGGGAAGGAAAAGCACAAAGGGTAGCTTTTTGTTTCTGAAAGCTTTCATGAACGAAGTGGTAACCTAATCAGTTAAATAAGACGATATGACATGTATGTCTGTTAACAGTTTCATGGTATTGATCTTCAATTTACGATCAAGTAACCTGTCTCAACAGTGTAACACACGAGTGATTTTTAATCACTTGGATGTCAGACAAACTACAAAATTAGTCAAAGGGCAATTATGGATTTTGTTTTTTCCTCTAATTTGAAATGTAATTTTAAGATCTGTCTATAGAACCTCTTTTGTCTCTCTGGTATGACAGTATGAAAGAACGACTCAAGCAGTTTATGAAGTCGAAAATTCTGTAGATACATTACTGGACCTACTGCAAATGTACAGAGGGAAAGCTGGGGACAAAATTTCTGAGAAAGGAGGAAGTATTTTCACAAAGACCTGTTGTTTGTTGGCCATCCTTTCAAAGGACTCAAAGAGAGCTTTGGTGAGACTTAAATAGTTTTGTTTTAATAGTTTGTTTTAACGATCGTTTGGTTTTCTTCTTGCATGTTTGGGTTTTTTTCTCCCTCTCTACTAATACCCATTACAGCTGTAATCTTGACTGTGACTAAACTGATGCAAAATGCATTTCCAAGATGGGGAAAACACTCGTTATTTTGTTTCGTATGCCCTGGTCACCCAGAGCTGTTCAGTGGCATTTGGGTTCTGAACCTGCAATCCTTGCAAGATTCTGATCTTGCAATCCTTACCTTTCACAGATTTTGAAGATGAATTTCTACCAATTACTTACATTAGCTACTTTTTTTTTTGTTGTTGTTGCTGATTAATTAACCTTTTTCCACTTCTAAAAGTTTACCTTTGCTGCTCAGAAAAAGTTAAGATTTTTATTTTTTAATTAAAAAAAAAAAAAAAGACAGTAAAACTGTTGGTAACATCATGTTGACGTATCCTATTGTAATGTAGACATAGCCTGCTTTGGAAAGAAATTTCCTTTGTGTGGTAGGTTTTTTTTGCTGCTGAGCAGTACAGTTATGCACTCACCTCTGACTAGTGTCTTAATCTTTCATTACTATGAAGGTAGCTACAGCTGCTAATTTGTGTCTCTGTACTGTTCATTGGAGACATATGCTGATGACATAACATGCTAAAATTGGTCCTAACGAGAAGTTATTAAAATCTGGCTTGCAAGAGCTTCTTGAGTTTTCTGAAATCCCAAATAGTGTACCAGTTGCTGATAGCATTAGACTGCTGGCTGATAGTAAGTGTGTTGGCTTTAAAATGGTTTCACTGTATTTGTGAGTAGAAGCTCAGCTTAAATTATGAGCATTCAGTTTTCATTGAATAAAATAGGTTTCTTTTTGTTAAGTTGCTTTTAAGTTAGTAGTATTGACTGAGTATTATTTTCACCTCCTCTCAGGAAATTCGAAGCATACCAAGAACAGTTACTTGCATTCAAAGCCTCTATAAACTTACAGCTCGTAAACACAAAATGGATGCTGAAAGAACACTTGTGAAACAGAAAACAAACACTTGCATTAGTGGAACTTCCTTTGTTCCAATAACTCCTGTAAGAACAAAAACAGTTTCAAGGTAAGAGCTTGAAAATTAGTCTGCTGTTTTTGCTATGGCAATATACTGTTTTAATGACAAACCATTGATATTTCCACAGAATCAAACCAGACTGGGTTTTGAGGAAAGATAATATGCAAGAAATTGTGGATCCTCTGCAAGCAATTCTGATGGTGATGGATACACTTGGTATTGCCTGCTACTGAAATGTAAATTATGTATATGAAAATGCATTTTTATAGTATGTATGTAGCAGACAGTTAAATGATTTGGAGAGAAAACAAGTGTCAAAAGGTATCCTGGAAAATGTTTTTTCAAATTGCAATTAACTTTTTGTAACTTTTTTTATACTGTATACAGCTTTTGAAATCTTGTTTTGTACTACTGCTAAAAGCAATTGTACAATAAAAGCATAAAGCCTTGGAAATCTCATTAGTGCACTGATATACTGTTATTACACAACTGTAATCTTACAGATGGCATGGTATTCCTCACTGATTAAATATTGTTGAGTTCCATTAAATATAATAATTTATGTGGGCCAGCTGTTATGCTGATTTGCCTGATCTGGAAAGGTATAGGTAGGAGGGAGAGTCTGCTGATTTCAAAACTGGCTAGGGCTTTGGGGGACTTGAGTTTACTTTCTAGCAAGCTAGAGGGATCCTGCATGACATTAGGGAAAATGGTAACTTTTTTTTTTTTTTTTTTTAAATAAACAATGATGGAACAAAGGGATGTTATACAAGAGAATCTAGAAAGTTGAATCTCTGGCCTGTATATTTTACAGGTGGCAACTTGTGAGGGCTTTCTTCCTGTCCAGTCAGCAATACAAAAAAGCATGGTGTTCACAGCATCTGCCTGAAGTTCTGTTCTTTTGTGCCTTGGAACTGCATTTTTCTAGAGCAAGTCCAAGAAAGCCAGAAGAGTAAAACGATAGCCACTCACTCCCAAATTTGGAAATTTTTCTTCTCAAGGGTGGAGCACGTTGCTAAGTCAACATGCTTCAGCCATCAAACAGTTAGTTAAAAAATTACTTGTCTTTTTAGGTGATGATGTATAGTAAATGAGATTTATTTTTCCTTGCTTAAAAAAGGGGCTAGTTTTATACTACAAAACTTAGTTACTGCTGTTGTCTGTCCATTATGTTCTTAATGTAAGAGCTTGCAGAATAAATAAAAATATAGAATGAAGCTGTTTTGGTGGGCATGAGGGGGGAGGGAGTCTTCTATTTCCTCTTATTTTAGCCAAGGTAAATAATCTGATAACAGAATGCCCTTTAAACTTGGAACTCTAGGAGGTTCTGGGTGGGATAGTGTTTAATTAGTGTAAATTGTTCCATAAGTTTGTTGCCTGGTTTCACTGTAAAATGATACTTTCTTTACTGATTCTTTAAAATTCCTATAGAGAAGTATGCCAAACAAAAGTAGAGCTCCGCAAGTCTGGTTAGGGTGTTTGGAGAATTAAAATACATAAAAAGTGTTTTCAGTTCAGTGAAATACTTTTATATCTGTGACTTTTGTAATACACAAGTTATTTGTGAATACCTTTAGTAAATAATTAACTGAATTTTCAAAGTAATACTTAATAAGTTTTCACAGAATGGTGGAAACTATTGATGGAGACAGTACTGAAGATGAGACTTAAAAGCTGGATTTTCTTCCTAGTTACAATGAGTTCAGGCAAACTCTTTGCAGAAGGTAAAAACACTGAATTCTATTGTTTAAATGTATATTGAATCTAGAACATGCAGTTTAGGTAACTTAAGTGCAATGACTCATAGCTTCACCAAGAATAAACGCAGTTCTTTAAATACAATTTTGTGAGATGGCTAATAATCATGATTAACTGTTGCTACTTATCAGAGCTACAAATTCATACCTAAATTTTGAAGCTGTATAAATGAAAGGTTCAGACTTTTATTTAGAAACAGTTTCTTTAGAAATATATTGAGTAGTTCTTTGAGGCTCTTTATATGTACAAATGGAATTCTGTACTACTAAGCATTATATGTACTAAAGTATTTGATTGAAGTATATTGGCTTGTCACACATTTTATATTCCTGGATTTATGTAGTCTGCCTATCATTTGAACTGCAAGCAAGTTCACAAACCTATGGACTGCTCAGAGTAAGCATTCATTAATTGAAAAGGTATCCCTTTTTGGCATTTCATTTGTATCTGCTAATGTATTTAACTTGAACAGCTGCGATATTTGTTGCAACCTCCTCTGTCTTTACTAGACTTTTGGCCTTATGCAAAACAGTTTAACTTAAACTGATACCCTTTGACAGGTCAAACATTAAAGGTATTTAAGTAGCAACCATTTCCAGCTTCTAACTGCACAGAAATTTTAATGACCTTCAGAGTTTCTTTTATTCAGATATGTTACAGTGGCTGTGTGAAGGAGGGAATTATAACCAAAAAAAAAAAAAAAAAATCTTGACACTTTCTCTAGTAAAACTGCTCTCCATTAAATTCTAGTGACTGTTGAGTGAGGGACCATATTTTCTGTTACTTTTTTTCTAATATTCATAGGGTAAATGTAGCAGTACCAGCCTCTGGTGAGAGTTCTGCTTGATCAGATTAACACTCATAGGTAGCAATTTGGATTTTAAATTTTGATTCTTCAGGTTGGATGGCCTTGGAGAGATTTTCAGAAAAAAAAACATAAGAAACCCAAACAGAAGCATTGTGGGGTGGGTTTGTTTGTTTGTTTTGTGTTTTTAATGCCTTAGTGTCGTGTTCAGCACAACTCCTTTTAAAGCTTTCTATTATCCTCTTATATGCCTACCAGGCAACGTAAATAGATCGTGTGCCCTGGACCCGGCCTTGTTTCATAATTCTGGTACCTTTTGATTTGAATGAGTCTTAAGACCTCTTGCCTAGGATGAATTAAAAAAAAAAAAAATCCATTAGAATAAGCATGCAAACTTAGATGAATCATTTCTAATATAACGAGGACTGCTAAAGACACAAACTCTGACCTTGTAAGCGTTCACAGAATTTCATTCACCTTGTTTGAAAGCCTGAATCAAACCAACTAACTTTAAGCAAATTAATATACACAAACATTCATATATGGGATGATACTTTCAGTGAAAAATACTTTTATCTATTTGTAGATAAACCTTGCGATTTGCCACATATAGAAAATGGGAAGATTGCCCAGTACTATTATGATTTCAAAAGTTACTATTTTCCTATGCATAAGGGAAAAAGGCTTTCCTATTCTTGTGTGGCTGGTTATACAACTGAAACTGGGAGTCAAGATGGAAGAATAACTTGTACAGTAAAAGGATGGTCTCCAGTGCCACAATGCTACAGTGAGTTAATTTTATTAATTTCATTATTGCTTCTATCAGGAAAGGGTTTTTTTTTTTTTTTAATTTGGATTTCCTTGAACATATGGAACAGAAGCTGCAGAACAAGAGGTATAAAATGCATAACTTAAGACAACAAGGAGAAATCACTCCTTTATCTATATGCACTATATATGTTTATATATGAAACACTTTAACGATAATATATGCATTTTAAGGGCTCTTACCATATGTATTTTTATAAGGACTACAGCCTGGAAAGTCTCATTATTTTGGGAAAACTAAGTGATGGTTCCCTCCCAGGTGTGTATTTGAATCTCCCCGGCTCCAGCTTCCTTGGTTGTTTGTTCCATGTTATTAGCATTTAAAGTATTTATTTGGCGATTGTATTAGAAATTCTTCAACAGGTCAAGAAAATAAGGTTAGATCAGGAAGTTAGTTAAAAGTCCCTTTCCCTTGCTTCTCTAGGTACATTAAATTTTTTCAGAGAATGAAAATATTCTGCTAATTCTTTCATCCTAACCAAGTTTTCTCCCTTTATTTAGAAAAATGTAACAAACCTCTTTTGGAAAATGGCATTTTTTATAGTACAGAAGTGTACTTCAAACTACAGGAGAAACTGCAATACGAATGTAATCCAGGCTACTACACTCCAAGCGGTGGTACTGAAGGAGCAGTACAATGCCATCCTGGAGGATGGTCCTCCCAGCCAAGCTGTACTAAAAAAATTGGTATAATCCTGCATTCCTCTTTTTATAATCTTTCTTTATAATTCTGCTGTCCTCACTGTACCTGTAGGGCCAAACTGCCTATATTAGGTTACCATTTGAATAGCCTGAAGTAGGTTCTCAGCTGTTCCTTGCGGAATGAAGTTGTCAGATTTCACAAGCTGCTTGTCTTGTGAATTGGTATGGATAAAATCATATATAGAAAGAATTGATATAAATAAAATTGCATTTTTTCAAATAAATCCATTTCCATCCACATTTTGTTCCTGAATGGAAACTGGGAAACTTATGCAAACTATTGCATTCTTAATTATTCATTATTTGCAAAGATTTTTCTTCAGATATGACTACTTTTCAGGTGAATCTAAGGAAAATGTTACATGAATGACTTTTCTGTTTTCTTCATCTAAAAATTATGCATATGTTTTATTTATTTAAGAATCCTGTCAAGTACCCAATTTGCATCATGGCTACTACTTCACAACACAGAAAGAGCTCCAAGTGAATGAAACACTGCTATATAAATGTGATGAGGGATATCATACTGCTGGAGGAAACACAACAGAAGAAGCAATATGTTTAACACGTGGGTGGTCCCTTACTCCAAACTGCACTAGTATGTGATGGGCTTGAAAATAGCTCTGAACCTGACTTATTCTTTAACTGAACAAAAATTTACAAACTTGTTTTTGTAATCTGCTGGGGAAAAAAAATGCCTTCCTCAAATGGTTTTCCCTGCTGTTTTCTCTTCCTAGAAACAACTTACTGCTCTTTGAGTGCAATAGAACATGGAGGTTTCTATCCTGTGAAGAAAATCTATGATGAGGGAGATGTAGTTCACTTTTTCTGTGAGGAAAATTATTCTTTCAGTGAATCTGACCTAATTCAATGTTATTATTTTGGATGGTATCCAGATCCACCAGTATGTGAAGGTACCTCATATATACTGTTGTAATATGTAAAAGTCGTAGTGAAAGATCAGCACCATCTTTCATGAAATGCTTTATGAACACACAATAAGAAAAAACAGGTTTGTACCCATTTACAACCTAAATAGAATCCAGAGTTAGCAGAAGGCCATGAAACCAAGGTAGCAAGGAGGAAGCAATGACAACTGGAATTCGTCTGCTTCTGCCTGCGTCAGCAGTTTACCTCTAACAATGTAGCAGACACTGTCTCCTAATGTTCCTCTGTGTATTTTGCTGTTATGTCCTGAAGAAGCAGGAAGCAATAATAACAGGGAAGTTGTTCAGCCCCTGAAGCTAAATTTAAGGCATGTTCAAATGATGTGAGAGATTAAGCAAGCATGTTTTAGGAGCTGTGAGAGGTGGGAACATGCCTCTTCAGATCACATTAAGAATAAAAAATTTAAAAAGTTTCTCCTGAGCTTGGGTGTGCAGTAGTTTTAAGAGTTTTACAGCCTCACCAGATTGTACATATTTTCAACAGAAATAGCTAGAACGATCATCATGAGGTCAGCAACATGCATTTAGCAATTACTAACACTTCTCTAAAGAAGAGATTCTGGATACTGAAGATTCTCAAACAGAAGTTTGTCACAGAAGTTATCATAAGTTATCATATCAGTTTATAACAGAAGTTATCATGCACAGCAGAAAAGGCTAGAAATGAACATTTAGGCTACCTTAGAATTCGTAATATTGGTAACATATCTTGATAGTTGTGGGTCGTTATCTTATCTGGACCTTGTTCCATTGATGAAGATTATTTCTGACCCTTAGGATCTCTCCCTGCCGCATGGTAATAAATCCTCTGCTTTTTACGCAAGGTGTGCCGGGTGTTTATGGCAGCAGGGCGAGAGAATCAATCATTTTTATTAATTTAAGCTAAATTTATAGTATTCCTTTCCAATATGTTTTTTACAAGAATTTTTCCCATGGTGTATGCTTTCTAATGCAAATTGAATAATCATTCTGCATTTAGTACTTGAGACAAAAATTATTTCTTTGGGACCTTGTGGCTTTGTGACTGAATTTGTGAAATTCTGTGCACTCCTAGCTTTGTTCACAGAATGATCTAATGATACTCAAGGTGAAGCATCCATAGTTAGAGCATCCCAGGTTTTATTCTGTGAATAGCTGGAATAAGGAACATGTATTGCAGTATTACGTTCATTATTTAATAACTTGTTAACTTATAGGCTTAATGCTTAGTTTTCTGTTAGAAAAGGAGAAAAGTATATTTAGCCCTTAAAATATTGATATTTTAAGCACAGTTTTCAGTAAAATAGATGTTTTATAATTCCTTTATAGCTAATCTTATAGGAAACTGCATGATTGAGTAAAAAGATGAAATTAGTATTCCTTTCCTGCAAGACAGAGTTTAAAATGCTTTAGAATCTGTCAAGCAGATAACACATAACAGGACCACAGTCCTATATTTATTTTTAGGAGAAAGCAGTAATTTTTCCTAAGTGAGTGCAGAGAAGGTTGGGTGCTCAGGAGAATGAGAACATGACCTAAATCTAGTTTTGAGGATAGATGCACTGATTGCAAACTTCATTTTGGGACAGGAAATTGGGTATGATTACAGCTGCTTCTGTTGAATTAGAAGTGATGAATAAGCATCAACTTCTTAAGCATCAACAACTAAATATTCTACAAATAGATAACATAAAAATCTCCTGGAGGCCTTACTGAGTCTTTGTGCAGAAATATGAGTTTATTTATAACAGTGCAATAGTATATTTCCTCTCTTTTCTATTTATTGAATACAAAATCAATTTTTGTTCTGGGTCTTCATTTTGGTGAGAAAATGAAGGTAAATGGTTACTTTGGATCAGCCTAAAATGTCTTCTGAAGGGTAGGCTTGCATACTGTAAAGTAAAATGAATTGTGTACATGGTTCTGCTTAGTGAAACCTGCTTACTGTTTTGATACCTTGACTAAAATTCTATTATTTGAGCAAACAATATGCGTTTTTTATTTTCAGATATAAGAAATAAATGCCCTCCTCCGCCTCGTCTTCCTCACACCTACATCATCACAGTTTTAAGAACATATCATAATGGAGACAAAGTTCATATACAGTGTCAGAGTAACTTTGAAATGAGAGGCACAGAGGAAATCCAGTGTGAAAAAGGAAAATGGACATCACCCCCCATTTGTATTGGTTAGTAGTTTTGTAAAGACTGGGGCCTAAACAAAAACAATTCTTCAAATAATGTCTTAATTTTCTTGAGAGCCTCAATTTCCATATCTGCAAAACTGTTTTTCTCCTCCTCCATTAAATGCTTGAGAGGAAAAGTGCTGTATACCTTGCAGACAATCCGTTGTTCACAGATTAAGAGACAGGATGACCTAGATGAATTCTTAAGAAACCTATGTTTTGTGATTTCTCCCCTGGAGTACCAATTTTATTACATCTTACAAAGCAACAAAGTTTCTGTCTGCTTTGGTATTTGAAAACAAATTATTTTTGAGAAATCCATTTCTAAATTTCTGCTGTGGTTTTAGGAACTATGGATAAATGGGAATCTGAGCCACCACCATCACTCGAGGCAGATACAGCAATAAGGGCAAACAAAACATATCACAGGGAAGATATGAGTAAGTGAACATTGTTTTTCTGTTTAATGAGAAATTCAGTTCTCTCTACTGCTATTATAGGTGTTTTATGACTACTCTTCCTACTCTTTTTGCTATAGTACAGTTCCTTACTCTTGAAAGTATTTGCATATGCTACAGATATTAATGTAGCAGTCAGATTGACTGGATCAAAGACCACAGTCACTTGTTTCTAGTGATTGTAAATTACATCTGTAAGTCAGTACAGTATTTGTAATTTTGATTACTTCATTCATTAGCATTTACTTTCAGTCATTTTGTATCTCTTCTGTTAGTGCTGCCTAAACATGTAAATTCAGGAGTATTTTGTTGATCCTTTGTTTAGTAGTTCCACTAAGGTTTATTTTGTTCATTGTGAACCCCATAATGGGCTAAGCACTTCAAGCAATAAATAAAGACAGTCTCCTCACAGAAAAACAAATAGTCTATATTTAGTGTAAACTAGCAAGAATCAAGGGACATAGATGAGCATAGAGGGACAATGCCTATCTGCAATTCAGTAAGGCAAATGTACGGTCTCTGGTTTTGAAACTTGAAAAAGAAGTGCTATTAGTATACGCTTTATTTGTACATAAATTTTTGATCCAAGTCTGTTGCTATTCTGATACTATCACTTGTGTCAATATTGTTTTAAAGATCTAATTAGCTATCTCCTGATCTTGTCTTAGATACGCAGCAAAACTGTACCTCTCCACCTGTGATTAGAAATGGTATCCTTCTTGGCCCCTTATTGACAAGTTACAAAAACGGTTCCTCAGTAGAATACAGTTGCCAGCACTACCATTTTTTGAATGGACCTAGTACTGTTTACTGTGAACAAGGAAACTGGACACAACAACCAACTTGCTTAGGTAAGTCTTGCAAGGAAAAAAAGAAAAAGTTTTGTCACATCTAATATAGAAAGATAAAACTGGAAAGGACCTTAAGATACTCCTTTCATGACTGTCTTCTCTTTCATTTGAGCTAGTAAAGATTTCAGAAACATGAGAGTGAAGCAAAATCAAATATAACTAGGTCACTCCTGCTAGATGTCCCTCTGACCTGTTCTTACAAGCCCCCAGTTAAACAGATTCCTCTGTTTTCCTGAGTGAGATATTCCAGAACTTAGCTATACCTATTATCCAGGAAGATTTTCTAATTTCTTAACTCCCTGTATCATCAGTTCAGTGGATTTCTTCCTGTCCTTCTGCAGATATTTAGAAGAAATGACTACAGCCATTTTCATAGTGGCTATTTTAGATATGATTATAATGACAGTTTGGTTTTCATTTTAAAACCTCCAGCCTTTGCTTTTATTTTGTGTTCTTATACCTATCATCTCATTCTAGACCCTGTGAGCTAGTGAAAACTTGTTTCCTATGAATGTTTTATTTTGTCTCCTAAGCATCCAGATAACCACATCGTCCTCTCCGTATTTTCCATTAGATTTCTTTTCAACTCCCTCCTAACCAGACAAGAAATACAGTACATACTGTAATTAGTTTGAAACAATATCAATATTGGTCTGCTGTTATGGTGCTGTCATCAGAATGTGTAACAGCTGTTTCTCCTAGCCTTTCCTTCAGCAAAACATAATAAGGGTCTCTATCAGGCAATGATTTTCAAGGAACTTGTAGAAATTTAATTATTTTTATGACTGTCCCTCTGTGAGGCTTTATTGAAGTTGAACAGTGGTTTCAAAAGCTAATGAGATAACTAACTAGTGGAAAACCAGGTTGCTTGATGTGATCATGACATTAAATTTTCTTGAGAAACCTGTCAAAAAGCAACCAAAAATATTGACCTGGAGTAACCTGAAAAAGCCCAAAGTAAAACACAAAACCTTCAAAAAGGTTTTGTAAGAACTCAAAATACTTTAATCAGTGTCAAAACAAAGAAAAAAGCAAACAAAGAAAATTGTCAAAACACTTCCATAGGCTAATAGTTTAGACCTAGGTCAATAGTTTAAACCTAGAAGTGCTTACCAAGCTGCTGTCAGCGAAACCTGTTAATTTTGATGGATAATTCTTTTCATTATTAAAGCACTTTTCCAGTTACAGTAAACAAGTTATTTTCTTCTTCAACAGTAGACCCAGGTTGCAATATATTTACAAATATTTGTAGAAACAAGATTTTGTCAGAAGTACTTGATTCCTGTGATTTAATGCATATTATTTGTTACGTCAGCCCATTTCTTTATATTTGTATTTATTTTTATACGTCTATACATTCTTTTCCTTGTAGGATACTAAATGCTTTTAGAACTGTTGATTTAGATTTTTCTTTCCTTTCTTAACTCCCGTATGAGGGAGTTAAGAAATCACATGAAATTGGTTTTTATTGAAGTAGACTTTTATATCCTAGAACCATGCACTCTTGATGCAACCAATATGAACAGTAACAACATAGAGCTAAAATGGAAACAGGAAGAATTAATTTTCCTACATGGTGACCTCATAGAGTTTGAATGTAAACAGGGATACAGTTTTCCCCAGACTACCATCTCATCTCCTGGAAGGACACAGTGTAACCATGGAAGAGTGAAATATCCAAAATGCATTGCAAAAGGTAAAACACTAACTACTTTTTGGTTGTCACTTTTAATTCATCAATCTTGGACCTATTTAGGAAGGTTTGCTTCAGCAGTAGAGGCCGAAAATCCATTTTTAAGAAGTTTAGGATTCAACAGTCCCTTGCACAATACAAGTATATTTTTAAATACATCTGAGCATAGAACAATTCGTCTTCCTTTAATGGGGAACGCTGTATGAGGGAGGGAGGAGCTGACCTCCAAGCACAGGGAACTCAGACCTTTGTAGGAACATAGCTTTAAACAGTTAACTGCACACAATGGATTTCTTATGGTTAGAATTAAATAGGAGACTGCCTTCTGATTTGAGACAATGAAATACTAAAAAAATACACTATCTGAGAGTTGTCAATTTTCTAGTGTTGATAGGAATTTAAAGCTGCTGATTTGCTAGTTTCTTATGCTGAATGTTTACAAACATTTTTAACATTATTATTTTAGCTCCTATGGAAAAATGCGGCTCTCCACCTTCTATTGAGAATGGAGCTCTTACTCTCCCACCCCTGACCAAGTACGACAGTGGTTCTTCAGTTCAGTATAGCTGCTCTGACTATCATTCCTTGCAAGGATCTGAGAGGATCTACTGTTCTGAAGGACAGTGGACTTCGCCACCAGTTTGTATAGGTAGGTGTGATAAGATAAATAAGAATTGTGATTTATTTCTGTCTATAATTCAGATACTTAGCATTTGTAAATTGAGTGCTGGCAGCTAGAAATTTAAGATCTCAACTTCATTTTTTTTCAGTTAGAGATGAAAGTTTTAATAGAAGCAAGTGTAAGCCTGTTTGGCTTTTCTTCATAAACATATCTGACATACTTCTGCAGTATTCAAAAATATAGTGATTTCCTGTATAATTTAGTAAGAGAATAGGGAATAATCTAAATTGTATATAGACTCTAGTCAAAATGATGCCATTTCAAAAATAATTAATTTATTAGCATTAAATATTTCTCTTTCCTTTAGAGCCATGTACTTTGTCAAAAAATGAGATGGAGAAAAATAATGTGGTACTGGAAAGGTTTTATGCGAATCAGGTTTACTTTTACCATGGGGATTTTGTTGGATTTTCCTGTAAACAGAATCATTCTGGAGTAGAATCTGGTACAACTTTATTTCGAGTGCAGTGTAAGAGAGGACAGCTGATGTATCCAAGGTGTGTTGAAAGAAGAAAATAAGTCCATATTCATGGAAAAGGTATGTACATGCTCTTTATCTGTAATTAACAGCTGAATTAAGATGGCCTCATATTTTCGAGATCGCTACAATCAGCTTTGAGAAATGATTGTTCAGTGGCATTGTTAGATCCAAGCTGAAGGTGGAGGGATGTGAGAAAGTGTTATGTAGGATGAGGGCTGGGAATGCAGGAGCACAGTGTAACATTGGGATACAGTGTGTGAAAAAAATTAGGACAAAGGCATTCTGTAAGGCTTAGAGTGCTAAATTTGAGAATACCTCACAGGCTGGAGGTCTTGAGCAAAGTGACAAGGTAAGAAGATGCTGAGTATGTAGTCTTCTGTGATGTGAAGATACTGACTTTGCTCGCTGTGATAGCACAAGTGTTTTTGTGATTAGAGCATATAGCTAAATTAAAAGTTAGTTAATTTCATGCCCTTCACAGGGAATGTAAAGTCTAATTTTACAGTGAGAAAGGAGAAGCCTATTTCTGTTGTATATCTTAACAGCAGCCATGTCTCCTTTCATAGGTAAGAAGTTTCCAAAGGAAATGGCTCAAGGGACAGGAAAAAGATAAAGTATTAAAGAAAAGATTGTGTTTAATGGATCTCTTAAAACATTTAAAACATAAAAATATGCAAATTACTCTCAATAATTAAATTGTTTATTATTCTTTAACAAAATAAGCAAACATCTTGGTTTTGCTAATTGAGAGCATTTCAGCTATTAAAGTGCCCAGTCCAGCTGCTTTGTATAACTTTCTATGACCCTTAAATATTGGTACTGTTGGGGCTCTGCCAGTGAACACATTGTGTGACTGAAGATCTGAAGAAAATCCCAGGAATATGGAGAATGTTTGCCTCACATCCGTTGAATATAAATAATAAAAGTGTCACTCTAAAGTCTCTCTTCTGTTTTTTATCTCTAAACCCCATTTTCTGTGATATTGTTGCATGTATGCTCTTTTGATGATTTTACAGTGCTTTTCTGAGTGCTATGTGAATAAATGAAAGAACAAAGAAATTAAGGCATTCAAGAAATAGACATTTCCTTTTTAAATCAAAACCCGGTTGATCATTTGGGAAAAAAAGATTGATGTAAAAGTTTTTTACAGTAGCATTCCAACATATTTTTAGAAGATATGACCAAGGCACTGCTTTGTAAGGTGTTATGTAAAATAATGAAGGCAAATAGCAATCAGATAAAACAATTTAGTATAATGAACTTCTTATGTGTGACAAGTAGATCTGAACTTCGTGTTCAGTACAGCATTTATTTATAGGTCATGGTATGAACTATGATGTTTATAATGTAAACCTGTGAGTCTTCCTCAGTTAACTAATGTAAGAACTTAGTTAAACAAAATGATAGGTGATAAGATTTTAACCAGTAAATTGTGGTGTATTGCACATTGTAACCTTCATAGCTGCCATCTAAGTTTGCTATATATCCAGAAACTGTTTGTTCTGAGGCTAAAATATGTAGAAATTCATTTCAGTATCTGAATCTTTACTTCCTAATTATCCCTGTGTCTATGAAAGAGATAAGATAAAATTCTTTCCCTAGAATGTAAAGAGTGTTTAGATGCTGGGATGGATCTCTAAATAATGTAAAATGGCAGTGTATTTGATTGCAGTCAGCAATGGTGATGAGCATCTGTTGAGAATTTTCTTTTGGGCTCAAAAGCTGCTTAAAGCACTTCAGACATGATGAGTCATCATGAACACGTATAGGATATTAACTGAGTAACTAATTCAGCGTGTCCTCAATAGACTACAGTAGGAATAGCCTACTGTCCAGCCACTCCGAACAGGCTATTACTAGGTACAGCACTGCTATGGGGGAAGTTGCCTGACAGCATTGATCCCATGGGCCTTACAAGTTCTTTTGCTCAGATCATGGCTAATTGAACAAATGCTGTTATTCACAATTTTTGTGGCACAGATGTCTTGGAGGTATGTGAGTTTACTCTGCCTTCTTCTGTGACCAGCACTGTTTCCTGCTGCAGACATTAGTTTTTAGCAGAAATACCGGAAAGAGAGATTCTGCTGTTTGCCAGACATTTTGAATATTCTCTCTCTCTATGCAAAGTAGCTAATGTGTAAGTTAGCAAATGACATCAACTGAATAGTCACATTTAGTCTTATTTACTTATTCCTATTGATAAATTCACCTGTAAATTTTCAGTGTCTGCTGCTGCTCAACCATAGAGTGGAAATATACTAGTAAAGGTCAAACCCAATTTTACTAGAAAGGGTAGTAAATTTGATGCATCTGCAGTACTGTACAAACTGCAATGCTAGTTTAACCATTTGGGCACTCATGAATGCATGTGGGAACTGGATGTCATTTGTTATGGCTGCAGACAAATGACTGGGCCCCTGACTAGGCCTTGGCCTGAGGTTAAGCTAACTGAACAGCATGCAGAAACCAACTGGACATGACATGAGAAATTGCTGGACATTACAGAAAAAAATGCAAGCTGACAAAAGTTACTGATAGCATTGCGAGGAATGGCTGGATTTCACAGGTATTTAAGATAGAGTTACACGAGAGCCGAACTTCACAGATAACTGAAGGGGACCACTGGGGACCTTCTGGGGAGCAAAATCTTCAAAGGCCAGCAAGTGCCTATGTAATCATGTCAGTAATACCACACATGGTCAAGATTAGCTGGGTAATGGCATCAGAAATACCAAATCTGTGTACAGATGTAGCAAAACTGGAACTAGTGGGGAAAAAGTAACTAGGGGCAGGATGTTTATTTGGGAGGGAATGTCATGGAGAAAGGGAGGTACAAGCATGGCAAAAAGGAGAATCAAGAAACAGGAAAAGGGTAATACGGAATGCAAGTGATGTAATCGAGTCTCTCCAGGAGTGCCTGTCAAGCAGCTCTGCACTTGATCACCACAGCCTAAAATCAGGACAATCAGGATGAGAGTGCTGCATCTTGGTTTGTGAAGTCTGAAAAAGCTCAGAAATATATAGTGTGTGAAATCTGGAAAAAGAAAGTTTTACAATGTGAATAATACAAAAACAATTGAACACTGAATTCTTACAGAAGTTAATGTGGACAGAAATTAATCAAGTGCTTTCTGGAAGGTACAGAAACTTTGTTAATGACTCCATCTCACTGCCTTAATTTTTCCAGAATATATTAATGCAAATGTGTTGCTAAGTGGTGTGGGAAGACATATAATAGCTACACACACTGCTGTGGTAGCAGAGAAGCTGCTGCAGGCACCAAGCTCAGGCATGCTGTTGCACTAGTGTGGGTGAGATGCTGAAAGCATGTCTGTCAAAAGGCTATGTTTAGTATACATGGAATATAGTGCAAATGGGACTCAAGATGCAAGTCAAAGTGTGTTTCTGAGCTCCTAACTATATTTGGAAGGAGAGAACGAATTTTTATCTTTGACGTTATTTCCTTAGACTTACCAAATTATGGTGCTAGAATAACTTTTAAAATAATTATCAGCATACTGAAGATCTTGATTTCACCTTTTAACAGTCCTGAACTTTTGCTGGCTTAAGATGTTCTACATAGTTAGGCATAGAATTGTAGAATAAGAATCTAGAATAATTTCAGTTGGTAGAGGCCTGTCGAGGTTATCTGGTACAGCACCCTGCTCAAAGGAGGGCTAGTCTACATCAGGTTGCTCAGGGCCTTGTCTGGTTGAGTTTGGAATATCTCCAAGGATATTCTCTAACCTCTCTGGCTAACCTGTTCCAATGTCTGACTACCCTCATGGTCAATTTTTTTTTTCCTGATATCTAATTGGAATTCTTTTCACAGCATCTTTGTGTCTGTTGCATCTTGTCCTGTCACTGTGCACCTCAGAGAAGAGTCTGGCTCCGACTTCTGTGTACTCTCCCCTTAGGAAGATTGGCACTATTTAACCATAAACCTGTACACTGGTGCATCCTGAGGTGAAATTTCAACAGTTTATATTGGCTTTAAAATGTTCCATGCAGTGAAGCTGGTGGGTCCAGTATGAAGCCGAATTTGTTGCTTCTGAGGAGCTCTGAATGAAGCACAGAATGTAAATGTAAAAGGATCCTTCTCTTTAAAGAGCAGAACAGGGGAAAAATCAGGGAAGGAAATTAAAATTAGTCTCTAGAACATGTGTTGGGAATAGAATTCAGAGCAATTTGCTAAGCTTTAAGAGGTGGTGGTTTACTTTCTGAAATCCTGACATGAAATTGCTAGGTTGTAAAGTCAGTCAGGTACCATGGGCCTTGAATAAAATATCTCATATCACAAAGTGTGAAGCTAGTTGTCTCAGGGGAATTCTGGGTGAAGTGGATGCAACACTCAGTGACATATAATCTAAAATTTATTTACTAAGCAGGTTGGGTAGAGCAGGAGAATAGCAATTTTTATTGTAAGCTTTCTTCTAGTCTCTCTCTCTCTTTCTCTCTCATACACACACAGAAGTAAAGGCCCCTCTTCCTCTGGTTCATGTTAAACTGACACCATGGACCCAGGACAACAGGCCAGCCACTCCTGATGTGTGAGGTGCTGGCTGATGGTCTGGCCCCTGCACACTGTGGACTTAGACTTCTACATGGTGTTGGACATTTGCGTATGGAGTTCCCCCTCCCATGCCCAAAGAAGCTGTCGTTTTCAATCTAAATTAGGCTGTCAGTATAAGTGGCCACTGGCCTCATTAATCATGTAGATCCAAGTGACTCTCTTGATTTTCTCTTAGATTCACTTCATATAAAGGCCAGTTAATGATTGTCACCAGAATCTCCACCAACCTCTGGTCTACCACCCCAACTATGTTACCAAACTGTGAAGCTGACAGGAGTTATGTAACAAAGTTCATCTATCACTTCTTTGTTTCCCAGCTCATATCAGGTTAATCTAGTCAGAGCTGGGCAGAGGTAGTTGAGCTCTCACTTCTCTGAGCAATGCTTTCAGGTAGGCATCAACCCATGGCACTAATACAGAAGGCTGGCCTTGCTGAGCATCGTCCTATATTAAGGCCATGCCAAAGTGATTGTATGCACTGAGTATAGTCCTCTTCTACCTTTGTGTGGAGATCAGATCTTTTAAACAGCACCTGTATTTGTCAGTATTTGAAATCTGTTGCCTGATCAACAATTGCTGTTTTAGAAAAGATAACTCAGTGTTTTTCAGGGACTGAGTTACAAACACTGCCAAAATTTAGTGGCCTTTTCCTATATAGAGGAATGGGAATGTTCTCAGATAATGTGGGCATTTGTTTTCTTTTAGTTCACCTGTTTTGTTCCTCTTAGTGCTATACTAAAAATAGAACAAATTCCTCTGTGATAGACCAGTCTTTCTGAAGCACAGGAGACTTAGAAGGTGAGGAGGAGCTGGTAGGCAGACAGATGGACTCAGAGTGAAATCCAGCCTGCTTTGTTATATACCATTTGTGGGATGTGGGATTTTTTAGGTTGTAAGCCTGTCTAAACTCCATAAATAATAGTTAGTGCTTAGAGTAATGTTAGACAAGTATATAAGAACTTAAAATACAAATAAATGCTATGTGCTTTTAGAAATATTATTCATGTGTTTAGATTGCTGGGTTTTTCCAAGGAACATGCCATTGTTGCTTAAAAATTGGTTAGTATAGATGCTGATATTGGACATTTGTTAACTTGCATTTAGAAAAAAACCATTTCTGTAAAAGTGTTTCGAAGTTCTTTATGAACTGGAACATCAATGATAATGAAATTCAGTTAGTATATATAGTAATAACAGTATCTTTTGTTTCTCAGCTGGATGTCATCATTCAGTAAACAGAAGCAATGCCATGCATTTTTTGGGGGGGGAGGGGGGTAGAAAACACCTCAAAGTGGATTGCTATGCTAGTTGATCTTGTATCTTACAATAGTTCCTAGCAGCAAGTGCTTCAGAAGAGATGAGAAAGTCACAAGAAAGAAGATTATGTAGGAAACTTCACAGAAAGTAATCTTGAGTGTAGTATTATTGCATGAAGGTGGAGCTCAGTGCAGCCAAATTTGTCCTGCTGGTGCAGTCCCATAAACATGACTTTTGCCATTACTAGTAAAAGCGCACAGACTCTGTATTGACTTGACAATGCAGGGTCTCTAGGCTTGCCTCACTTGGCTTGGCTTGAGCTGATTTTAACTTGTTTAGCTGTGACAGCAGTTGTTTAGCAATCACCTTAGTGGTTGTTTAAATTTGTTTTAGTTTACCTTTAATTTATACTGGTAGCAAGCAGTTGTTGAACTATCTATGACTCCAGAATAAAATGTGGCGTGGCAAAGGGCAGACATAATGATGATAGCGGAGGTCCAAGACTATGAAAGGAAATCACAAGGGTCAAGCAGTGGCCACAGCAGGAGTGCAACTTGGTCTTGTCTAGGTACAACCAATTTTAGAGGTAAGAAAGAGAAAAGAGAAACTGAATAACTGGGATCCAGTAAAGGGAAGCGTGTAAGTGGGCTTCATTAAGAAAACGCAGAAAAGTACAAACAAGCAGGCCCCAGTGCTCAGGAGGGAGGGACGCCTGCCACAGTGTTACAGGTAAACGCAACAAACTGACAACCACTCGGGCCGGGTTGCATAAATTCCAATTTAATAAAATAATTGAGCAAGTCACAAGTAAGCAAAACAGCGCTGGGCGGCCGGGGAGTCTCCTGCTCCACCAACGGCACGCGCAATCCCCCCCTCACAGTCTCCTTATATGCAATTCCAGCTCCGGGTATATGTGGCACTTCCTGTAACTTCTGTGGTTGCGCCGGCTGTTGCTAGGGGGTCTTCTTCAGCCCTCTGCATTGTGAGTGGTGACCCTCAGGTCACGCATATATTTTACAACTTTCGAAGTCGTGCTACATTTCACAGTTGTGTGACATCGCCATCACCATATTAGGCTATCTAAACTAACATTGCCGCTTCCCTATCTCAACTCTCTTATCTCAGGCAGGGTACATGCCCCCACCACAGGATGTAGGATGTTCCCACAGATGTTCCCAAGGCTGTTTCTTACTTTGATGTAACCAATTAGCACACATCACAGTCCAGGATGTTTCAAGGCTGTTTCTCAATTTGATGTAACAAATCAGCACATATCACAACAGCACTGAACTCCTCCTGACGAAGACCTTGGGGCACCAAGGGCTCACTGCGACATTCCCCTCCTGTCTCACCTCTCTCCTTGAGAAACACTGGTGCTGTCAATCAGAGGAGCAGGGGAAGGGTAAGCATAACACCAGGGAAAGTGGCTAGGTAATATAGTATTGGCTCCACATATAAGGTGTTTTTTTTCCCCATAACAAGATTTTAGGTGTAACACTTTAAAAGCTAAGTGCACCATTTTGTGGTTTACAAATGGACCATGAGGTCTTGTTTATGGGCTTACTCATGCTCCTGTGTCAAGTTCAGTCTGAAAAGTGTTGTGGCAAGGAAAAAAAAAAAAGAAGAAGAAGAAGAAGCATTTTTGCAACAATTGCGTAATTTGTCTGTACATAGAGACTACTGTGTTGCAAGAAAATTAGGGTCAGAAGTTGCTGAACTCTGAGTAATAACCTTTGTAAGGGCAGCCTTAAAAGCTTTTGGAGTGAATACAAGTAAATGCAATTTGGAGTACAGAAAATAGAAATTTTGTTGCAGAGGACCTGTTTTATTTCTAAAGCTTGGAAATGACACTACTGAGCCTCACGACAGTGTTTCTGCTGTGGATGTGTTGTACTACACCTAAAGGTAATTTACCAAATGGAAATCTGTGCTTTTAACTGATGTGGCAGGTGACCGTCAAGAAAAATGGATTACAAAAAATTTAGCCAAACTGTATCACTTGTAATATAATTCCTTTCAGAAGTTCATAAAAAGAAATATAATTAAAAAGAATGTGTTAGAGAATTTTTGCTTTCTTTTTTCTCATATGAGCTTCTTTCTTTGCCTTGTGCTTGAACTTAATGGTACTCAGTAATGAACCTAATTGATTACAAGGCATAATGCACTCCAAATACATGAGTATATATAAATTTGTTTGTATTCCTTTTTACCTATTATTATTCTGAATACATGCTAACAAAAATGCAGAATCCTGATTTGATTTTAAGACATTATAGCTCTACAAAAACTCAGATATTTTGTTATTTAAATCAGTTATATGATACAAAATAATTTAACGTTGCCTTAAACAGATCTTCACTGAATATATGTTAAAATAACTCATTTTAAACTCAATAATCTATCTATTTAAATCTATTCTTCATCTCAAAATTGCTCTCCCCTCACCTCCCCTCACCTTCAAAAGCGCTTTCTGGTGCGTAACATTTACTTTCAAACATCCAACTTGTTTGATTTTAAAATGGTGGACTTCATTTTAGGAATCTGTGACAAAGTGCTTATTAAGCAGTACTAAAGAAGTATTAAGGTATTAAAGAAAATTAAGAATAGTGACTGCATGTGTAGAACTTACTTACTATGTTAGTATAATGATGGAAAACTATAACCTTCCTCCCTATACCCTTTTGAGAAATTCAGAAGTTTATTTACACATTCAGTGCAAATGTTTTTGGTTTAGTAAATCTTTTCAAAGCAAAAGGTGTGAAAATAATATAAAAGAAGACTATTTCTTGGAGCATGGAAATACCACTGTTTTTTAATACAGTATATTCCCAGATGTAGGGATATAGGTCATCTGAATATTATTAAAATCTTGTGTAGTGTCATTGTTTGCAGCTCTCAACACTGTTCCATGTCTACCAAATAACAAGAATTTGTCCAGAATTTTTGCAGGAGCAGCATGCAAGCACCACCTATCATTGATTTTGGAGAAATCAGTAGTGGGGATAAATCAGGATACAAGGAAAATAACAGAGTATAGTTAAATAACCAGGATCTGTGCATAGCTTCTGCCAGAGCAGCATGTGAAGACCCACCTGTCATTGATTTTGGTGAAATTGCCAGTGGGGATAAATCAGGATATGAGGAAAATGACAGAGTGCAGTACATGTGCAACAGCGGATACACTTTATCAGGCTCAGAATGGGTGACATGCCATGAAAAAGTCTGGACACCTGGACCACCAGAATGTTTGGGTAAGGACAGCTTTTATTGCTGGTTGACTTTTTAACAGTAGACAATTCTATTTGTTCTTAAAGTAGAAGTTTCAGAATTAGGTTTACATTTCTTGGTTAATTGCTATGTTTGTAATGCAATAATTAGTGTATTAAGATATCATTTCCTGTAGTTTCCTAGCTGTCCCTCATACATGGAAGTAGCACTGTGTGGTAAGCTGCTTTGCTGTCTTACTCCATTTTACTCCTTAAAACTCTTAGAGTCCTATAAAGTTCATTTTTAATCCTGGGTAATGGAGATACATATTTATTCCCACCGATACCATCAATTAATTATTTAGATGATTGCATTCTCTTGAAATCAGTGCATCTTGAGATCATCACTAATGTTTACAGTCTGTAAAGTTGTCTTTTATACATGTGAACAAGAATATGCTTTTAAGCTGTGCCATATCATTGATTATCTGTCTCATACTAAACATCCTGAATTTATTGTGATAGAGACCAAGTGTGTAAGTGACCTGTGTGTTTTATTTTTAAAATTGCTCAGGAGATGCTATATGAGCTAAAAGCCATCAAAGATTCATGCCACATCATTTTCAATTTTTCTTGTTTCCTGTAGCACCATGTTTCATTACAAAACAGCAACTGAAAGCCAGAAACCTACTACTCTCCCATGGCCGAATACGCACATTTTTGATTCAAAGTGGTCAGAAGCTGAAATTTATGTGCACGACAGGATATAAGCTCACAAGCAGTTCTGTCAGGAAGTGTATTAATGGGCACATGGATTTTCCTTCATGCATCTCTGGTAAATATGCACCATATTTGAATAATTTTGATTTTTCAGATACTTTCTTGTTTAGTTTGCAGTTGGTTATGTACATAAACTGCATCTGCCTGTATTATCAGAAACTGTTTTATCAATGGGTAGTTAATTCCCTCCACACGCCTTCCCATCAGCAAATGTAAATCTTGTGAGAAGTCACCAAAATTAGAGGTGCATAACGTGGGAGAATCTCTCTCTACCTCTTTACTTCTTAAATCAATGAAGGAAAATTGGCACTTCTGAAGTTCAGTTCATCTGTCAGTTTTGGATATCTGTATTTGAGGAGAAGAGTATGTTCTGCAATACTTATTTCTCTCCAGTGATTATGAAAGGAATCTTTCATACTTAGCTGAGATGTAAATGTCTGAAGTTTATGAGTTGAGTACAGGCCACCTGCATTCAGAAGATTGTTTCAGACATAATTTCTTCATCAAATATGTTTTATGAAGGCTTTATAACTGGAAAGCTACTTAACATTTATGTTAGTTACAAAGTGAAAAGCATTCTTATGATCAACAGCAATAACAGTGTCTTGGGCAGGACTGGTAACTGTCAAGAAACCTCTCCATGTAGGATTGTTTCTCTTAATGAAAAACCCTGTGCAGCTTCAAACAGCACTCTTCTTTACAAAGACAGATTTCAGTTTCATGCCTCCTCTTACCTTTGCTGTGTGTGTGTGAGGAAAAGTGGAGGAAGACTCTACTCTGAATGATGAGGATAGAAGGAATACTCTGTCCTCCTGTGCAATGAATGAGGCTGGTAAAGTTGCTGTGTGGTCATGTAAAGACCATGTTGTGCACCGTATACAATTGTAGTGTTGTTCTAAGGCACAAAAAGACATGACTCGGGTATCAGGAAGTAAGGAGAAAAAATTATACACTGTTGTATTTCCTATGGGCTGACTGCTTGCTATTTAGGTGTTTATGCCATTGCTGCCTATAGCCATAAGTGTCTTCTATGGTTGCTCTTCCTTAATACTTATGGAATAAACTTTTTGCAGGCCTGGACTTGCTGTTTCTATGCAGCTCCACAAAACCACAAGCTGTATCATAACAAAATACTGGCCAATTGACTCTAGCTTAAGTTGCTGACAAAGAAAGTTTTAAGCCACAATCTCAACTGGGTGAAAGACACAGCTCCAAATCAAGGGAAATATGCACAGTCTGGGGATCAGTTCTGCAATATATTTTTTGTAGATCTGCCCCATGCATAGAAACATTATAGTACAAGAAGATTCCCTCGGTAATCCTAGGAACAACTGAGTAGCAAGCAGCCATATGCAAATCTGCAATTTATATGCTAACCATTTTTAGAGAGGATGAACTTGTCATTTTTGCTTTCTCTAGAAAGCAAAAAAAATCTGTATCCATCCACCTGTCGTTGCAAATGCTTATGGAACTACATTGCCCTAAAAAGAATATGCATCTGGCTCCTTTGTGGAATATAAATGCAAAAAGTTTGATTCCATGGAAGGGAATAACAGAACTTTTTGTGACAATGGAATCTGAGCTACAGCTCCAGATTTGTTTAAGTGACAAACATACTGGGTTTTTTTTTCTTTGAAACTTGTTATTTTTAAGGAATTCCTTGTTTCTTATTCTGTCCTGTGTAAACTCACTAATACAGTGTGTTTATCTGAAATCAAATTACTGCTTTCACATCATTTCTGGGGGTTACCAAGACAACACTTACTTAGGCTTAGCTGAAATTTCAGATCCTCTGTTAGGCTCAATGCATCAGGCTTAAGCATGAAACAAAATTTTTGTTTTCCTTCTCTTTCCTCCCTGTTTGATCTCGGTGGAAGAATTGAAAACTAGATCATACAGCTGCAAGAGAGCTCAGATGATTACATCTACATAGACCGAGGTGCTTTTCTTGAGGTTGGATGCAAATCAGTTTTTTTCATAAAGAGAGCTAGACACAGGTATAAGAACAAAACACTCCAGACTTTCCATACTAGGTGCTAGAATGGAGGTGCTCTAAGACAAAAAAGCCTAATCTTACTTTCTCAGCCAAGATTATCAGAGCAGTTCAGAAATACGTAATGCCAGTTTTTATCTGGACAGCCATTAGTCTTCTCCAGGAAGAAAGAGGCTGGAGACTTCATTCGAGAGACAGCATGGGAATTTCACCAAAGGTGAAAGCTTTAATTATGTCTCTGCCTCCTTTTCAGAAAAGCCCCAGTCAGCACCATGCACAGGCTCTTCAAGAGAAAAATGGCATTTGAAGATTAAGAAATACATAAGAAATGTTTCTGCTTTTTGACCTCTGGGTCACATGCATGCATCTGCTTTCATTCACAAAAATAGATGCATGAACAAAAACAGAGTTTCTGCTCTATGTGAAAATATTCTTTCTTCAGTGGCTTGGGGACTTAGTATAGCGGTTGCTCTCTGGGATTCATTCTGTCTGATTCTTAGTTTCTACTTTATGTGACTATTTGAATATTATAAAGAGATTTGTTGTAGTAAGATCTTTTGTCGTATGGAATTCAGTGCATATACGTTCAACTTCATGTGTCAACTGATAAAACCTAATTTACAGATAACAAAAAATGCACATTATATGTAATAATTTAAATTCCCCCCACTCTACAGTAATATGAGAGGAGAAAGTATTGGGAGAGCCCTGACTCAGGACAGCTTGATAGGGATTTAATCCGCTGCAGGTGTCAGGAAGAAGTAGGTTATAATACTTCATAAGCTCTCTCCTGTGGTATTTTCATCATGTCATCAGAAAACCTCTCAGTGTTTTGGTGCAGCTTTACTAGTGGTGGAAAAAAGCAGTTTAGTTACAATTCTAGAAACTGACTTTCAGTATCCTGCGACAAGATAATGTCTCCCCTACTTCTCTGCCTGTGAAAATTCCCCTGTTCATCTTATGAAGGTTGTAATTGTGTCTCCTTGATATGAATGAGAAAATGGCTTTAAACCGGGCCAAAAAAGAGACAGAAAGCCCACATAGGAAGAAGAGAGGAATGGAGCTCTGTTGTTATTCTGTATCTTAAATATTTCTTCATCTTACTTTCAAGTTGTTAAATTTTGTTTACTTGAGGTTTTTTTCAGTTTTAGACTGCGTATGTCTTTGGAATATTAATTGCATTGTATTATTGTTCATCTTTGTTTTTTGAATTTAAAGAAAAGCCATGTTTGCCACCACAACCTGTAGAATGTGCTGAAGTTCCCAGGCTGGAAAATCAAAATTTAAGAGTGGAAAAAGAAGGGAAAACAACTTATCTGGCTGGTGCTAAATTTAAGTATGTTTCTCGTTCTGGATTCATATTAGATGGACAATCGGAGATAACTTGTTCTATGGGAAACTGGACTTCTGCTCCTACATGCACTGGTAATATCAAACAATACTTTTTTTTGAAGTGCACTTAGCAGTGAATTTGAAATTATTTTATATTGGAGCCTGAATACTAAGATACAGCAACTGCAGATTTTGCTGCAAAATCTTATCATCCCTCATGGATTTCTTCAAAGCAATCCTGATTGGGTGCAAGACTGAGTTTTTGAAGGCAGTTTAGGGTTTTTTTTTTAATATTCCTTTGGTATTCTTGCAATCTTTGTTCAGTTTCTGTCTCTGCCATATGGGTCATGGGTTAGTGCTTATAATCCAAGGATCTGTTTCCCACAAAGTCCGTTCGTTAGTGACTGGGAATTGCTTTGGTGCTTCTGTGATGGAAATCACTTTTGTGTGATTAGGGATAGAAGCCTCTACCAAAATTTCTTGACAGCAAGGAATGACATGCATGTCTAGAGATAGGATTAGAATCTTTTCAGTGATTGAAGTCCTTGTCTATTTAGAGTAATGACTTATTTAATTTTCCATATCCTACCTTTTATATTCCATATGCTACCTTTATCCACCATCAATGGGTGAGCATCCCAGTGTTAGAGAAGGCTCTGTTAAGCATGCTTTTGGTGGGAAGGTTACCCCCGTCTAGGTGTACCACATTATCAAAGTATCAAATGTGTGTATCTTTTCAGAAATGCCATGTGGAAGTATTCCAAAAGTTGCCAATGCCCAAATTGAAGGAAGAGACAAGGAAATATATGAGCCTGGTGAAACTATTCGCTACCAGTGTGATCCAGGGTTCCTGACTGTTGGCACTCCAGAAATTATTTGCAGAACAGGAAACTGGACATCACCACCCTTCTGCGAAGGTATAGGTTCTGCTTGTAAATAGTCTATGATCCTCCCTGGTCTTTGATGAAGTTAGCTAAAATAACATTGACCCATGCATGCAGGTGGGTGAGGCCAGCAGGGCCAACAGGTGACCTGCTTGGAATGACTGCCTGGAATGACTTGAAAGTCCTTGTTTCTGGCTCCTGAGAAGCAGCAAGCAAGAGAGTTCAGCAGCGATATCTATTCCCCTTCTGGACAGAAGCTTGTAGCTGCCATTGTGTGCGCTGCTAAGACAAGCAGAGAGAGGGTTATGGAGGAATGGGCGCTGGCTACAAAGAGTGAAATAACTGGCAGGATAATAGATTGTATTTTCACTTCACGGAGAAGATCAATTTTTAAAAGTAACTTCACATGGTAGACAAACCACCTCACTCTCCAGCCCTTTGACACACCATGCAATACAGCACCAGTCTGTTCATTTGGCCAATCTTTGCAACTGCTTTTCTCCTTTTAGTCACTACATGGAAAAAGTATTTTGTCTGGTGAAGCGTTGTGGAGTAAAGATCCTAGTGTCTTGAATTAGGCAAACAGTTGTTGCTCATGAAGAATAATGGTGTTCCTGAATGCAGTATTCTGTGACAAAGATGCTGCTGTGCTCCTATTCTTAAATGCACTTCTCTTTTCAGATGTTAGCTGTGGAGCCCCACCTGAAGTTCCCAGGGCTTCTATTGCCAGCAGTCAACATGAGAGGTATCTGCCTGGTGCCAGAGTGCAGTACGAATGTGAAACCAATTTCCAGATTATGGGTGTAAATTATGTCACTTGTACAAATGGACAGTGGTCACAAGCACCAACTTGCAGAGGTAGGAGGTCATACTTTCATATTGCCTGTTAGCATAGAAAGGACTGTATTTTTACCTGAATGCTTCAATGACTTTGTCTTTTTTACTGCTGCTTTCTTTGTATACCACAACTTTGTACTTGCTGTTACTCTCTTGCACAGCACTTTGGCTTAGCCAGATTGTTTGGCTTAGCCAGATTGTTTCCAGCAACACTGTAGACTTTCTCAGCAACAACAACAAAAAATCTGCCTGAGGAAACTGGGCCTGTAATTTGCCCTCTCCTACATTTGCACTCTCCTACATGGTACTATATTTCCCCAGAGGATGCCATTGTTTGGAACTTCAACAGAACGATGCGTAAGGGCTCTCCTCTTCTGTTCAAAGCTGTCTGGGAGTATGGACATGGGGGGATGTAGTAGGGGACAGAAATAGCTGTTCTTCTCCAAAGCTCCACTACGACTCCTTGCAGATCCCAGTAGAAACTCCAGAGCTAAAGTGTGTAGATGTCCTAGAGCTATGAAATGAGAAGAGCATTCCTGTGAAAAGGAATTGTGCTGTGCTCCTATCCCTGTCCCAATCTGTGGCTGCAGGGTGAGCTTAGCTGCTTAGCTTTCCTGCGCTTCCACGGAGCCGACGACACTTGCCTGTGCATGAGCAGTGCAGACTGACAAGCTCCTCCAGCGCTGCTGATGCTCCAGAGCGCTGCCATTCAGCATAGTGCCAGCTCCGCTGCCAGCTCCATGACTTTCAGGAAAGCCAGCATTCCCTGGGGAAAGACATGGGCTCCCAAGAAGGCTAATGTGGCTTGTCGTGCCGTAAGGTGGAGCTACAAAAAACAACGGGGTTTTTCTAGTAGCTCTTGCTGGTCCTGCCATGTCATGAGAGTCCCAGAAAGAGTGTTATGCTGCTGTTCTCACCCCTCCTTGTTCTCTCCATTGTGAATTCTTGGAGCTGTGACCCATTGGGGACAGCTCTCCCCACAGCAGGAGTCACAGCATGCTCACAGTAAAGAGCAGAAAGACTTCGCATACAGCATCAGTACCCTGCACTGAAAGTCCTTTCCCCTCTGAGAAGGGCAGATCAAACCTGAGGGAGTGAATGAGACATCAGAGCTGTGGCTGCTGTGGCCTTGCCATTGAGGCCTGTGGGGGAAAGTCTTGCTGAGGCACCGTGCACAAGCAGGGCACCAGGGAGGGTATGTGCTAGGCAGACAGGCAGTCAGGAAAGTTAGCATTTTCTCTCCTGTTCTGCGTCTCCTGCACCTGTGAGTCAGACAGCCTTTGTCTGGCACAAGTGGAGGCTTACCAGGGAAGCTGTGGATTTCTGAACTCTTCCTGGGCTGTAGGTCCCTTGTCCCACTGCAGCCCGGGATCCTGTTCAGAGCTCTACTGAACTCCCCTGGTTCACAGCCAGCAAGAACAGCCCTGCAAATATGTTTTCACTCCCTCCGTTTCAGGATGCTTCTCCTTGGAGTCTTCCTGTTTTAGACCCTGGAGGTAGTCTTCTGTGTGCCACAAGAAGTAGCCAGTTGATTTTACGTTAGCTACGTGCACTATCCAGTGGCTACCTGGGCGGCTGAAATTCCCAATGACGGTGGTATTATGCATATTGCAATATAGGCAGTAGGGGCTGTGGAAATTGCTGTTTCCACTGCTCTCCGGGCCAAGCTTCTTAAGACTTGTTTCCAGCTTAATTCACATTCCCTGCATTCATTTCACAGCGTTTTACCACTAACTGTCATGGCTGGGGATAAAAAGAAGAAACATATTGGGAAGACAAAAGAAGCTCTGGGCAGAAATTGCAGGGCTTGAGGAGTAACAAGACTGATTCCTCTAACTGCAGGTTATATACAGGAACACCTCAATGACTGCAAACGTGGTTTTGTCTCTTTTCAGATGTGACATGTGAACCTCCTCCAGAAATTGCTGGTGGTAAAGTTCAAGGTGTTAAAAAGTCCAGGTATTTGCCTGGGGAGAGAGCTCAGTACCAATGCTGGCAAGGTTTTCAGATGACTGGGGATTCCACTGTAGCCTGTCAGAACGGGACCTGGACAAAGCTGCCAAAATGCAGAGGTAGTTTCTCTCTCTCTCTTTATACCAAGCCTATGAAAATTCCCCTGTTCTTGTTAGGAGATTGTAGTTGCATCTCCTAGGTCTGAACAGGAGAGTGGCTCTGTTTTGGGCCAAAACCTTGTTGGGGATACTGTCATGAGGCTGGCTCGGTGGCATTTATTTCTCCAAATCTCAGTCTCCTTACTGTGCAGAAATGCCTCATCCTTGGCACACTCAGAAACAAGCAAAGAGTAGGAACTATTTCTGTCTGTCTTTGAGAACAAGGCCCACAGCTTCCCTGCTGGTTGACACTGAGAGGAGCGAACCGTACAGATGATGTGGAGGTACTTTGCTCTGTTGAAGGCCCCAGAAATAAGTCAAGTGACAGCAGGATTTCATGTGTGGGCTAACCTCATGCCGAGATAGATACCATGTTGAAACTGACTCTGTAAATCTGGTGCCTAGGACCTTTTGAACGCATTGGATACTCCCATGAGTTTTCCTCAGACAGACGGAAAGTTTCAGCCCCTGAACCAATGCAGCAGCATTTCACTGAAACAGCACCCCGCTGGGAGCTGAAAGGGGTGCAGAAAGGGCAGATGAATTAAGACCAGGCTCCACATTGTGGTTCCTGAACGTGGCGCCAAGTGAAAGGAGCATCATTAGCGGTACGGAAGGGTCTGGGTCTTCTCTGAATTTTTCCCAGTGCAAGGTCCATTGGAAGGCCAGGCTTTGCAGCAGTGCGGTGTTTGAGTGGGTTAAAAAATCTGTGAAGCCAAGATGCCTAGCTTTCAAAAGTGGTTAAAAACGCAGGCGTGATGGATTCTTGCTTGCATGTCTGGCGTTGCCCATGGCCATAAGCACCCGCAGAGCCCGAGGGCTATCCCGTTACAGCGTGCAGCAATCACCTTGGTAATAGTTCAGATCAGAGCTAACATACAGAAATGCAAGCAAGTTGCCCACAAATTGCATGCACGTAGTCTTTTCGGGCATCCACAAAGGACAGCGTGCAACTGGTGCAACTGGCGGTATTCGTGGCCAGGCCTCCATTGCAGTTGAATACTGATGGCTTTCCCTCTACTTGGAAATTTCCTTTCAGGGAGAGGTGAAAAATGTGGCCCACCTCCAGCTATTGAAAATGGAGACCTTCTTTCGTTCCCGCTGCAAGAGTATGCACCAGGTTCAACTCTGGAGTACAAGTGCCCAAGTCTCTATGTCCTGGAAGGATCTCGATATATTACATGTGCTGAGGGGCAGTGGACAAATCCCCCAGTTTGCTTAGGTATGTTAAAGCGTGTGCTGCACAGCAGAAATCGGCGGGACTTCTCCTGTTGTCTTTTTCTCAGACTCTGAGGGCCCTTCCAGTGCCGCTTGTGAAGCAGCGCTCGTGCTGGGACTGCGATGTTGACAGGGGAGAACAGCAGTGGGTTCTTCCTTTGTCCAGCAGAAAATTCCTCTTGAGGTTCACCAGCGTGGTCCCCTCTAGTGCCTGCTGTCTCTCCTCCCGAGATGGATTCAGGAGGAGGAGGAGGAGGAGGAGGAGGAGGAGGAGGAGAGTTTGGCTCAAGTGTGAGCCTGCGTGAGGGGGTCTCCATCACTGTGCAGGGCTCCTGAGCGAGCTGGAGCTGGAGGGCATGGCTGCGGTCATGTGACACAAGGCTGTGAGAGGGGAGGATGAGTCTGCGTGCCTGGCAGTCCCGGGAAACCAGAGTGGGGGCAAGTTCATTGCTGCCTGGCGATTTCCGCCACCCCTCAGCTGTGGTTGGATCCTGTCCTGTGTGACCATCAGAGTGGAAAGGCCTCTCCGTAGTTCTGCCTGGTGACTTAGGCATGGTCTTTCTTCCCTTAGGCTTTGATGTGAATAACTTTCCTGCCTGAAACAACAGAGGGTCAGAGCAATTAGCTGAAAGCATTTTGCCCCATGAAGAGTGTGCAATCAGGCTGGGCTTCTGCAGGCTCTAGGGAAGCAAATTACCAGTGGTGCCTCTCCATGAATTGACAATCTACTCTTCCCTTTTTCAAGTGGCATGTACGGCATCTGAAGAGGATATGAACAGAAACAACATTGAGCTGAAATGGGTCGCAAGAAACAAGCTGTATTCGAAATCTGGTGATTTTATTGAGTTTGAATGTAAAATAGGACATGTGCAGGACCCAGCATCTTCCCCATTCAGAGCACAGTGTGTAGAGGGGAAGCTAGAGTATCCGCACTGCAAGCCGGGAAGTAAGTCATCTCCGAGTCGGCCACTGCTTCTCTGTTGTTTTGTTGCATTTTCACTGTGGCAGCTGAGAGGAAAGCCTTAGGAAGTGTGGCTGGGGAAACAATGCGAGAGCCCCAGGGTGTGGGAGCCCCCTGTAAAGCTGCGGGCCGTGACGGGAGGTGTCCCCCAGAAGCCACCCCCCTGGAACACGTGAGCTGGCAAAACTCCTTGGAAAGGACCCAGGGGCCTAACTATTATTAACCATCAGGACTACTTGTGCTGCGCCTGTCTGGCCACTTCCAGGCAAGGCAGAAGAGCGTGTCCATTCCCTGTCGTGCTGAAGGTCCCCCACTGCTACTTCAGCAGTTTTGCAGAATCTCCTGATCTTCTTGCAGGTTTTATGTCCTCGCGTCCTCCCTGGCCACCTGTGTGTCTTGCAGGCAACTTGTGCCACGGTGGTGCACCACAAAATAGTCTGCACCTAAATGATCTCAGTAGAAGGTGGGCCTTGGGAGTCGCGAGGTCTGGCTTTGGTCTGGAGAGCTGTGTAGTATGAGACGGAAGCTTGCCTTGGCTGTGGGAGAGGTCCAGAGGATAGCCGGGCGGAGTATTTCTTGGATGCAGTGCATATTCTTTACAAAAACAGTCCTGTTGCCCTTACCATGGTGGGACTGAAGAGGAGGAGACCATTTCCTCGCTGGCTCTCCCAAGCCGGCCTCTTTACTTTTCCCCAGCGTGCTTCTGTCTGGCCTTGGCTCTCTTTTGCAGCCATGGCTGTGCCTCCTTCGCCCCCATATGGCCTTTCCAGGCCTTCCTGGGCTTCTCTGTAAGGAAGCTCACGCTTGCCTCGTCCTCGAATTTCCCCAAACCCCAATAGCTGCACAGTGCCGAAGAGCGTGAGCTGAGCAGTTGCCCTTCATCGCCTGCACCGTGTGTTAATGGAGGTGGGGGCAGTTGCGGAAGGGCCCCCCTGAGCCAGCAGTAAAGAAACCTTTTCTACCCAGGCGAGTAGGGATTGCCTGAGGCATTGGCCATGCCTGGCGTTGCCTGAGGGAAGCGTGAGGCTTTTCCTCCTGCCTGCCCTGCTTTTCTCCTCAGACTCATCTCCCAGTATTTGCCTGCCACGATCATGAGGGAAAGCAGCTAAGGATTTAAGTCTTTTGGGGAGTCAGCAGGTACCTGTAGCATCAGAGGATCAGTTGTGCAGCATGAGGTCCACAGGCAAATAATCAAAGTGCTTTCTGTTTTTCCAGAGAAGTGTACGGTGCTTGAGAGTGATATGGCGGAGAACAATATTCAGCTACAATCGAGCCTGTCAAGCACTTCCAGCTATCTCTCCAGGGAATATATTTATTTTGAATGCAGATGGTGGCACCAAAAAACTTCAAGGCCTGAGGAGTTTAGAGTACAGTGCTTGGACGGCGTTTTCAAGTATCCTAGATGCGACCGTAAGTCCTCCATGACGAGAACACTGTCAGGCTTGCTTGCCTGCCTGCCAGGCTGTGGGGTTTTTCCTTAGGCAGAAGGGCAAAGTCCATCTGAGAGAGCAGTTTTGTGCCCCTTCAGTGGCAGAGGCCTGTGGCATCCCGGTAAAAACCACCGGGCAGCGCTTAGAGGCACAGGGCGTCTGAGAAGGGCTCAGCGCCTCACTAACGCAACAGGAGCGTCAACAGAAGTGGACAACACGGTCATCCTCTTTGCAGCCTGGCCAGGTCTGTGAGTGGAGTAGCAGAAGCTCAGCTGAGCTTTGAGCTGCTGTGCTTCCACAGAGAGGTTTGGCTCCCATTCTCATCCCTGCCCTAACACCCGTGGGGCGTTTGGCCGGTCCCTCTCGTAGTGCCAGGCAGAGGGGGCGGCCCTCTCCCTCCCTCCTTCACCAGGGTCACGCTAGCTGCCTGTGGGCTACTCAGCACAGCGGCATGTGACGTACGCACCAAACGCTGTTGCTGAAGAAGGGGTAGCTTGGGTTACTTGCTGCCGGTGCTCCCATCTCCCACGCAGGAAGAGCTCTTGTCACTGACGTTCCCCACGCGCTGTGGTCGCTCTGAGCTGTTGCGTTGGCTTGCTGCGTGGTTGCCACGCAGGCCTTTGGGGAATGAGGCTTTGTGTTTGGCGGTGGGAGGAGAGGACCACAGCACTGCTGGGAGTTGTCGCAGGACACCTGCTGGCAGCAGCAGCAGCAAAGGGTCCGCAGAGGGGCAGGTTTAGGGTCCTTTTTGGCACAAGTACAGGTCTGTGTCTGTCACTGAGCTGCTCCCGTTCAGAGGACCCTGGGGCTCTTCCCTTCACCTTTCATCTAGCTGAACTCATGCAATGTGAATAGTTGGCGGCTTTGCTGAAATCCGCTGTGGTTCGTTGTGAGGAAGCACTGCTGTGTGCCAGGCTTGGTATTCACTCCTTCTCCCATTCTTTCTCTTCACTTCGCAGGGATGTGGGGATAAATGGAAGTGGCACGAAGGTGCCTGGCTGCAGAAGTGAAAGATGCCTCAACCAACCCAGTTATTAGAATTCAATCTTTCTTACACAGGATTTTCTGCTTCGCTGTGCTTTGTCAGTAGCTTAGGCAGTGTTCTGTGTTTGAATTCCTGACATTTTTTTTTTTTTCCTTTTAATATTGGCTGATTGCGTTTCCATTTCCTTTTTAAGCATTCTGTATTGATTTCATTGCCACTTTTATTAACAATTGCATCCTGAAATAGGCTGGCTTTGGTGGCCTACTGAGACAAGAATTAAAGCCTGCAAGTAATCTGATCATCAGCAAGCTGGGTGTGTTTGGCCTTGTCTGTTCCGAGCTGCTTCTCCATGCAGCTACCCGGAAATTAACCTTGCGTCGCGGCCGAGGGGAGTGCCCTGACCACCTAATGAGGACGAGAAGTGAATGGCGTCTCCTTTAAACAACTCGAGGCAGTCTCTGGGTGGCAGACGCCTATTCTTAGGGGGGGCTGTAAGCACCCTGGCACTTGGTGGAAGGGCAAGATGTGGACAGGCACGTAACTGGGATTTCTGGGAGGTGGCGGGGGGGGGGGGTGTTAGGGATAAGTTCTTGGTCCAGGTTCTGGATGGGCCGACCTGGGGCAACACACAGCTGCACCTATTGTTCGCTAACAGGAAAGAACTGGTTGGGGATGTGGTGGTCAGCGGCAGCCTTGGCTGTAGTGACCATGAAACAGTGGAGCTTGAGGCCCAGGAGGGAGTGAGGAAGGCAAGTAGCAGGGTAGAGAGCCTGGGCTTTGGGAGAGCAGGTTTCAGCTTATTCAGGAAGTGAGGCGGTGGGATTGCATGGGAGTCAGCTCTGCCGGGTAAAGGAGCTCAGGAGAGCTGGCAGGTCTTTAAGGACAGCGTCTTCCAAGCCCAAGAACATCCCATCGTGATGCTTAGGGAGACAGGCAGACGTATGCAGAGAGCGGCGATATCGGGAAACTCATGACAGGCCTCCAGGGCAGAAAAGAAGGCAGTATGCAGGAGGTTGAAGCAGGGACAGGCTGCAAGGATGAATTGTCAGTGGCATTGCCCACGCATGTAGGGACGGTGCTAGGAAAGCCAAAGCTCACCTCGAGCTGACTACTTGCAAGGGATGTCAAGGGCAACAAGAAGCTCCCCTGCCACTACACTAGCTGTAAAAGAGCAGACCAGAAAGATGTGGCCTCTGACCGAGTGGGGTAGGTGACGGGTGTCAGCAGACATGGCCGAGGCTGTGGGAGTCTGTGCCTTCTTGGCCTCAGTGTTCCCCAACAAGATCCCGCAGGCCTCTGTGCTTAGTGGCAGGGTTCAAGGGGGAGGAGGAGAAGGACCCGCAGTGGGTGAGGCTTCAGTCAGGGCTCACCTGAGGGACCTCGGCCCGTACAGACCTAAGGGGCCAGCCAGGCTGCATCTGAGGGTGCTGCGAGAACTGGCCTGCTGCTCCCTATCATCTGTGAAAGGTCGTGGAGATCCGGGGAAGGCCGTGATGAATGGACAAGGGCAAGTGTTGCACCCATCTTCAAACAAGGCCAAAAGGACAACGTGGGGAACTACAGGCCAGGCAGCCTCACTTGGGTCCCTGGGAAAAGACACAGCTGCGAGTCCCGCAGGAACGCCTTTCTGGGCACATGAAGGAGAAGAAGGTCACAGTCAGCAGAAGGACTGGTCAGAAGAAGGGAACAGCCAGCATGGGTTTGCCACGGTAAGTCCTGCCTGACCAACCTGACTGCTAAAATGACTGGATTTGTAAGCAAGGGGAGAGCAGGGGTTGCCGTTTGCCTTGACTTTAGCAAGGCTTTTGACACTGCTTCCCCCAATATAGGCTGCAGGGGTCCCTCCTGGCCTGTCCTGTTTAACGAACGTCCTCACCACGCAGAGGGGGCAAAGGAGTGGAGGAAGGGGCCGACAGGACCCCCGATGCAGGGCAGCACTGCAGACACAGTCGAGCCCCTTTGCAGTGTCTGAGCAGCGCACGCTTTTCTGACGGCCCCTCTGGGAGGCAGGGAAGGATGGGCTGGGTGTGCGGTTGCTGGTGGGGCGGTGATGAGGACAGCCAGCAGGACCGCCCAGCGCCCAGTCAGGAGCAGGCCGAGGTGGTTGTGGCCCCTCCCCAGAGGTCTGAGGAGCTTTCCTCAGCCCTGAGGCCACAGCTGTGGCTCCGGGCTGAGCTCCGGCAGGGCAGGTCTGCAGGGAGGGCAGCGCTGGGCGGCCTCCTTCAGCGGCAGCGAGCGACTCCTGGCCGGCCGGGCCGCTGCCCCTCTCCTTTTCTGTAATCCCCCAGGCTCTCCTCCGGCTGCTCACAGGGCAACGCCCGGAGCTGTGCACGCGTCCAGAGGGAGCGCAGGGGCTGAAGGGGCTGAGGGACTTGTCCAAGCTCGTGGCGAGCTGGTGCAGCTGTTTCGCTAGGGCACTGCCTTTGTTCCCAATGGCACATTGCATTCGTAGGGGAAGCACAGCATGAGCTTGTGCCCCATGTTAAGCAGAGGCCTTCGCTGATGCGTTGTTGGCGCACGCTGTGTCTTGTCTGCCAGCGGTTGTTACCTGTCTCCACAGAGACTCTCATAGAAGGGATCTGGAGATGCTGTCTTATGAGTTTCTTCATGCTGCTGTTTCATGCATCCCTTCAGGCTTCTGAGTTTCTCTTTACTGATCACAGCTTTCATCTGATGACACATTTATTTGCATATCTAGACATTTTTCCTGACATTTCCCCTGGGCTGAACTGTGACAGTGGCTGATCAATATTGTTGCTGTTGTTACATGATGAACAAATAAATAAACCATTTGTGTGTCAGATTGTTGTGGAAAACTTCCATGAGTGGCAAGCATGCACTTAGTAATGTTTTCATGGAACAGAAATTGCAATTCCAATATTTTCTAGAAGAGTTTGTGGTAGAAGTTTTTATTTATTTATTTATTTTATTAAACTGAAGGAGAATCTGGGGATAAACAGGTTGGGAGGTTTTTCATTCACAAGGAGTGGGAAGAAAACAAGTTTTCCTAAAAGACAATTCCTAAATGGGAGAAAAAGACCCAGATCACTACCTGTACTTAAGCAGTATAAACCAGTATGAAACAGAGGATCACCTTTGTTTGTAGAAAGGGAAGAAGAGAGAGAGGTTACCCAGAGAGACTGTACAGTCTCCATCCTTGCAGGTTTTCAAGACCTGCCTGGATAAAGCTCTGGGCCAATGGGGGGTGTGCTCAGAGCTGACCCTGCTTTGAGCCGGGACCAGAGCTTCCCTGAGCTTCCTTCCAGTCTGAATTATTCTGTGATTCTATATCCAGAATTGCAGGCTGTTCTCATCAAGGAAGAGACACAGGTGGAAGGAGGCGAGGAGGAGAATCTGCTTGGGTAGATTCTAAGCCTGTCCCATGTCCTCCTGTCTCTAGCTTTCTCTCCTCCTCTCCCTTCATCTGCCCTCCCCCATTTTACAGAGCACTGTCCCAGCAGAGAGCAGGTTGGCAGGCACAGCCAGTGCACAGTGCTTCTCCGAAGTCACCTTTCGTGACACAAAAACAGCCATCTTACTGACTATACAGCCACGCCAGGTGAGATGACTGCACATGTGAGGACTCTTACTAATTGCAAAAGAAGCAGCATCCTAAACCTGAGGCCCATCTTCACTTAAAAGGTCTTGTACATGTGCTGCTGGGGTCAGCTTCCTGGATTACTGCTAAGTGCAGGCTCAGTTCTCTCCAGACATGGAGCAGGTAGGGGGGGGCGTGTTGCTCCACATGGAAACCTGAGCCGCAGCAGCCCCTGCCTTGCTGCAGAGATGAGTTGAACAGCTTCCTCTGGGGCTGGGCCAGTGCTGCCTGTGGAGTGGGAGCTTCCTGGACTAGCAGCACCAGGAAAAAGAAAGAGAGCTTTTCCAAGGCCTGTGTATAGCAATAGGCTGGGCATGGACTGGAGCTTCCCTCCATCCCACAGGAGGAGATAGATAGGTTTGGTGGAGCACCCCATTACGATCTGGAAGAGAGGAACTGCCATTCTGGAGAAGGTCCTGACCTCCAGCCTTGTAAGAGGAACGTGTTGCTCTGGAGCACCAGGCTGACCCTTGCCCTTCCTGTAAAGGTTCCCGCTGTTGGGGGGGGGGGGGGGGGGGTAGCCTGTAATACACATCAAGCTAACCCTTGTGTGGCATCTGGGAAAGGTAGGACTATTGTGTACTGCTGCACTCACAGGTATCCACAGGGACAGAAAGAAGCAGGATTCCCAACTATGCCATAATAGAAATGATATAAAGTCCTGCTGTACCCAACAGGCTCAGGGCTGGCTCCACATTGCACACAGCTACCAGGATCTGCTCGCAGGTTATGCTGGGTCCATTTATAACTTACCAAGTCATCCAAAGTAAGTATTTCCTTCTCTGGCTGATGCTTCCAATGGCACTTATGTTGCCTTCCTGTATCTTAGGTTTCATTTGAAAAAAATATAAAAAGGGGGTTTTTGTTTTCTTGATGTGTGCTTGTCCCTTTTGCCTCATGAAGCAAATACTTCCTAATGAGCTGTAGGAAGGACTTTCCTGATTTTTTCTGGTGGTTGAGCCAATGATGAAATATTGCAGCTCAGGTGTGGTCACTGTGTATCTACTGGGCTTTGTAGATGGGCAGTTTCTTTTCTTGCTCTTTACTTGTCTGAGAGGTCTGAAAGCCACTGTGGGCAGTCCACTAGCACCATGCAGCATGAAGCAATTTTTCTTTAGTTTAGTGATACCTTTGTCACATAGGGTTTTCCTTCTTTAACTTCACTTAGTTAACCTTCCCTAAGCTCATGAAAATGAATCAAACCAACATGCTCCATCTGTATACAGTCAGAGGAGCCTATGCCAATATTTACGCAGGGTATTAATGTGGGTTGATGGCTCCCTAAGGAAAAGAGCAAGAAATATTTTTTGTTCTGTGTTGCTTTTGTTGGCTAATAAGGGAGCTTTCAGGACAGCTAAAGCTTTGCTTTAGCAGCCCATTAACCAAATAATCGGGCATATTTTCTTAGATTAAGATGATATGAAAAGGTTTTTTTTTTTTTTTTTTTCTTATTGTTGTTTTTCCCTCCCCTCTGTGTGGCATGAATTCTGTGGAGGTCACAGGCGGAGGAAGGTGAGAGCAGGTACTGGAAGCAGGACTGCAAAACATTGCAGCTAAGTGATGATCCTCATTTCTTTTCCTGTTACTGCCTCTCCCTTGCCCCATGCTTCACAACATGTCCATTTGTTAGATTTTTTCTTGGTTTGTGTCAGAAAAACACTGATTTTTTTTTTCCTAAGAAGAGACCACTGCTAGAGTCTGAAGCATGTCTTTTAGTTTCAAAGCAGTACATAGTGCCTTAGAGAAGGCATGCTACTAACCGTCCCTGGGACATGAAGGGTTATTTTCTCCCCTTCTTTTCCCCTAACTCCCTGCCTCCCTCCCAAAAGACCTCAGTGGTTTACTGCACTCAGTGTTGGCCTTGCTCCGAAATTTTATATGTCCTTTGGTCTCATGCCCTGCTGCCAGCCACTGGAAGCACCCCACACTTGCACAGTGCTGCTTTTTATTGGGAAAACACTGCTCTGGCTGGGCTGGGCAACAGCCAAACACATGGCCTCCCTGGCTGCTGTCTCTGAAGTGAGCAAAGGCCGGCTGACTCCCTGCGGACAACCTGTTGTGCCGGGGTGCTGGAGAGAAGGGAGTCCTCCAGCTGAAGACTGATCGACTTGATGCTGGGGAGCTATGGGAAGACACTGGCATCACTCAGGGAGGAAACTGGAGTGGACATGTAAGCTAGATGGCCTCTGAAATAAGGGATGTGGGTACCTGTCCCTGCGTGAGGAGCAGTGTTTGAGTTTTGCAGGGTAGCCCTCTCCCATGCCCCCTGGGCAGGTCATTGCTGGACAGGGCTGGTTTGCTGAGCCACAGAGAGCCTGCTTGGCCTGCCAGAAGCCTTGCAGAGCCTTGGCTTGGTACTGGGATGAGACCTACACTTTGGTAAGCTTCCCGCTGATGGCCAGAGGGGACCTGTGTGGGCAGCAATGTCTGAGCTGGGCCTGCCTGGTGCAAGGTTCATTTGCACGTTCCAGATATGCTGGGAAATAGAGCAACTGCCAATATTCAGCATTACATTTGGACTGACTGGCTTCCCAAAAGCACTGTTTGTTTTCCTGTACTTGTTATGTGTTGCTCCATATGAAGTTTTCCGCAGAGTAGCTGTGGAAACATATGTGCCCTGTGACGTCGCAGAGAGCCTGAGGAGGGGCCCACAGGCCCTGGAGCCCCCTACGGCCCTGCTGAGCGAGGTTGTCACGCTGGCGTAGGGATGGGCAGGGCTCAGCTCTGAGAGTGAGTGTGTGTGTGTGTGTGTGTGTGAGATGGGCAGGGCTCAGCTCTGAGAGTGAGTGTGTGTGTGTGTGTGTGTGTGTGTGTGAGATGGGCAGGTCTCAGCTCTGTGTGTGCGTGTGTGTGTGTATATGTGTGTGTACATACACGTGCACATAGCTTTCCCTGACACAGCCTCTCCCTTTCTTGGTCCACGTAGTAAACTGAGCCTGGCAATCATGCTGTTTGGTATTCCTTCCCCTCCCTGTGATAAATAGCGGAGGTGAAAAGCCAAGTAAGTGAACGCAAACATGATGACTTTCCCTTGAGAATTGATATGTTAGTCTACAATCTGCAGTATTTGAAAGTAGTGGATCATGATTTTCGCATACACTGTCACAAGGCAGACAGCATAGCCCAGCTTCGAGTCATCTTGGAGCATGAATCTGTGAACAACTAAACCTTCCAGTGCAGCATTATTTCTGTAGCTCAGAATTTACTGTATGTATGTGCTCCTCTTGCCATCTTGTCAGAGGAGCAGGTGATCTGTTTAGCTGTCTGGACCAGGGAAGTGGGAGAGAGATAGATGGTATATTTAAATGTTCATTTTGAAAATAATTTTTGTTTGTTTGTTTTTTTAACTTCAGTGAAGCTTCAGGTTACAAAGCCTCACCCAGTGCTAGGGAAAATACTGCCAGCACTTTCAATGGAAAGGAATAGGCTACTGTAGTACATTTATTTTGCATTCAGTTCAGCAGCGTTACAAATGTGTGGTCTGCCATCTGCTGTTGACAACAGAGACATCCGCACCAGCCTATTGCCAGGGCCCAGAGCCGGACGCCTGGTGGAAATACGAATGCACAAAGCTGTATGGAACGACAGCAAAAGAATGAGAACCAATATTAACCACTATAATGGATACAGCAATAGTGATCTGAATTCCATCTGAACATGAGGAAAAACTTCTTCACTGTGAGAGTGACAGAGCACTGGAACAGGTTGCCCAGAGAGGTTGTAGCGTCTCCTTCTCTGGAGATATTCAAAACCTGCCTGGACACGATCCTGTGCAGCATGCTCTAGGTGACCCTTCTTGAGCAGGGGGGTTGGACTAGATGATCTCCAGAGGTCCCTTCCAACCTCAACCATTCCATGATTCTGTGATCTGAATTAAATTATTTATGACCTCTGCTGCAAACTCCAAGTAAAAACTTCAAATTATACAAAAGTAAGGATTCCTTTTGGCATCTCCTGCACAGGTGCACTGAAGGGACCTTGCTGGGAATCCTCATGCTTTTAAAATGAGCCTCCCTGGCCTGGTGGGAGAGCAGCGCTCTGCCCCGCTGCCGCCTCTTTACAGCTCCATTTCATTGGAAACCAGCTGCTGCATCGTGGCTTGAAATCAGTAGTGAAAGCACATCAGAAAATGGACTATCCCTGCTCAGTAATTAAGTTAAAAAACCCCTACATTATAGAAGAAAAAGTAAAGGCCAAATAGGTTAATATTATCTTTTCTTCCTTCCTTGCAATTCCTTCCTTCTCCTTCCTTCCTTCCGTTTCCTTCCTCTTTCTTTCCTTTTTTCTTCCTTCCTTCCTTTCATTCTTTCTTTCTCTTTTGTTTTCTTTCTCCTCTCTTTTCCTTTCTTCCTTCCTTCCTACTATCTGTCTCTGACTTATCTTAAAATTTTATGGTAAATAAGGATACTTTTTCTCAGAGAACAGTGTTCAGAGGGTCAATTGCCTTATCACAAATGAATTAAAGGGTCAGGTAGACATCCTTGCTTTTGTTCAATGGCACAACTGAGTATGAAATGTGTGTGTGTGTGTGTGTGCGTGTGTGTGTGTGTGTGTGTGTGCGCATGCATGTGCATGTTTGTATAAGTTAAACGGATACAAAATATGGTGAACGTGTGGTTGACAGAGGTGAAAGCAGACCAACGGTCCTGAATCGATCTTACTATGCATCCTGCCTCCCCTCCTCTCCCACTTGCTTCTAGAATTAAAAAAATGTGCATAATGATATCATAGATTTCTTGTTTGAATAATAACAACAACAAAACCAAAAAATGGGATAACTGTACCAAGACCGCTTCTGGTTGTGCTCCCTGTAAGAAATCAGGGTGAAGCCTGAAGCCATATTGGACCTGCAGGGATTTAAGGAACCCTTATATCATCTGATGCATTATTTTAGATATATTTCTCAGTAGACTTCCCCATCACATTAGGGAACCAAATACTATTATTTGCTTACATTCTTCCAAAGATACAGTTGTATACAATAGCCTCCTTCAGAGAGAGAAATACTGCTTTGTTAACAGTTGTGCAGATGGCAAATGATAGTTCAGAAGAAATTTGCAATCACAGATGGCCATCTCAGGCTAATGTTCAGCAGCAAATGAACGCTTAGATTACATGGATCTTTGATTAACATATTTGCCATCAATTAACTGTTATGAGCAGCCATAGTGCTCCAAATGGCTCAGTCAGGTAAACAAAAGCTATGCTTATTTACATCTGGTTTCTGGTCACTTTTAGAAATAGCATGTGAAGGATTCCAGCATCCCCTGTGTCACTGAAGGAAAAGGGAGGAATAGTTATGAAGCTGGTTATTGTCAGAACCTTGTTTTGTTGTTACCAATTACATGAGAAGTAGGGAAGGGGACCATATCATTTCCTAAATGAGACAGGTCAGGCTGTGATTTACTTTCATTTTAGAGACTGTATTTCATTTTCCATAAAAATAAGAAGGGCACTGGGAAACACTAACCAGACAAATCGTACAAGGGTGACTTGCACTTATGGTAGATACTGTGAACAATTTGTTCCAGCTGTTTACAAGAAATGAGACAGAATATGGTTTAGTGAACAAACTAACTCTTATAATAACAACACTTATAAAAATTATAATGCTATGCTTGTCTGAGAAAGCCACTCTGAACAGGATGCTTGGGATTATGCACAGGTAGACAAGTGATGGGCCACACAGTTCTTTCCCAAAGCCCAAGTATTGTTTACAGCAACATGCAGTTCATAAGTCAGTGAAGAATTTCTTTTTTTTTCAGCCAAAAAAGGTCAAAATATCTGCCTGTGTCCTTTCAGTTATGATGTAGTGCGGCTACTCTTGGCATGATCACAGTATCTAGAAAGGAGAGGTACTTCTTCTGGAGAAACAAGGTGTTATAAACTCCAGCAAGATCTGGATTTAATGGGTCAAGGACAATAATTTGTAAGCATAGAAACTGGTCACAGCCACCAGAATTCAAAGGCACCTTACCTTCCACTTTTATGAATAGCCTAGGAAGAACCAACTTCTTTTATTTATTCAAAAAAAAAACCAAAAAAAAAACCCCTCAAAACCCCTCCCTTCTGTGTAATGCAAATGCATCTGTTTTTGTTAGCATTAGCACGAAAACATAATGTGCCTTTTAAACTTTTCTTGTAAAAGTCATCTGAAAATACACCCTCACTTTGTGATTTGGAGCTATCAGAGCATCTTATACGGAAAAACCCTGGAAACAAACTCCTGCCTCCCCCTTCCCCCCTTACCATCACAATGAAATGTGAAAGCCAAATGATATTAAACATGGCTCTGCACATGAGTTCTGGTCCAGCAAAGAGTATCATCATTGATTTTAAAAGGTTCCCCAACCCTTTAGGGGTTAAAGGGTTCCCACATCCCCAACCAGTTCTTTCCTGTTAGCGAACAATAGGTGCAGCTGTGTGTTGCCCCAGGTCGGCCCATCCAGAACCTGGACCAAGAACTTATCCCTAACACCCCCCCCCCCCGCCACCTCCCAGAAATCCCAGTTACGTGCCTGTCCACATCTTGCCCTTCCACCAAGTGCCAGGGTGCTTACAGCCCCCCCTAAGAATAGGCGTCTGCCACCCAGAGACTGCCTCGAGTTGTTTAAAGGAGACGCCATTCACTTCTCGTCCTCATTAGGTGGTCAGGGCACTCCCCTCGGCCGCGACGCAAGGTTAATTTCCGGGTAGCTGCATGGAGAAGCAGCTCGGAACAGACAAGGCCAAACACACCCAGCTTGCTGATGATCAGATTACTTGCAGGCTTTAATTCTTGTCTCAGTAGGCCACCAAAGCCAGCCTATTTCAGGATGCAATTGTTAATAAAAGTGGCAATGAAATCAATACAGAATGCTTAAAAAGGAAATGGAAACGCAATCAGCCAATATTAAAAGGAAAAAAAAAAAATGTCAGGAATTCAAACACAGAACACTGCCTAAGCTACTGACAAAGCACAGCGAAGCAGAAAATCCTGTGTAAGAAAGATTGAATTCTAATAACTGGGTTGGTTGAGGCATCTTTCACTTCTGCAGCCAGGCACCTTCGTGCCACTTCCATTTATCCCCACATCCCTGCGAAGTGAAGAGAAAGAATGGGAGAAGGAGTGAATACCAAGCCTGGCACACAGCAGTGCTTCCTCACAACGAACCACAGCGGATTTCAGCAAAGCCGCCAACTATTCACATTGCATGAGTTCAGCTAGATGAAAGGTGAAGGGAAGAGCCCCAGGGTCCTCTGAACGGGAGCAGCTCAGTGACAGACACAGACCTGTACTTGTGCCAAAAAGGACCCTAAACCTGCCCCTCTGCGGACCCTTTGCTGCTGCTGCTGCCAGCAGGTGTCCTGCGACAACTCCCAGCAGTGCTGTGGTCCTCTCCTCCCACCGCCAAACACAAAGCCTCATTCCCCAAAGGCCTGCGTGGCAACCACGCAGCAAGCCAACGCAACAGCTCAGAGCGACCACAGCGCGTGGGGAACGTCAGTGACAAGAGCTCTTCCTGCGTGGGAGATGGGAGCACCGGCAGCAAGTAACCCAAGCTACCCCTTCTTCAGCAACAGCGTTTGGTGCGTACGTCACATGCCGCTGTGCTGAGTAGCCCACAGGCAGCTAGCGTGACCCTGGTGAAGGAGGGAGGGAGAGGGCCGCCCCCTCTGCCTGGCACTACGAGAGGGACCGGCCAAACGCCCCACGGGTGTTAGGGCAGGGATGAGAATGGGAGCCAAACCTCTCTGTGGAAGCACAGCAGCTCAAAGCTCAGCTGAGCTTCTGCTACTCCACTCACAGACCTGGCCAGGCTGCAAAGAGGATGACCGTGTTGTCCACTTCTGTTGACGCTCCTGTTGCGTTAGTGAGGCGCTGAGCCCTTCTCAGACGCCCTGTGCCTCTAAGCGCTGCCCGGTGGTTTTTACCGGGATGCCACAGGCCTCTGCCACTGAAGGGGCACAAAACTGCTCTCTCAGATGGACTTTGCCCTTCTGCCTAAGGAAAAACCCCACAGCCTGGCAGGCAGGCAAGCAAGCCTGACAGTGTTCTCGTCATGGAGGACTTACGGTCGCATCTAGGATACTTGAAAACGCCGTCCAAGCACTGTACTCTAAACTCCTCAGGCCTTGAAGTTTTTTGGTGCCACCATCTGCATTCAAAATAAATATATTCCCTGGAGAGATAGCTGGAAGTGCTTGACAGGCTCGATTGTAGCTGAATATTGTTCTCCGCCATATCACTCTCAAGCACCGTACACTTCTCTGGAAAAACAGAAAGCACTTTGATTATTTGCCTGTGGACCTCATGCTGCACAACTGATCCTCTGATGCTACAGGTACCTGCTGACTCCCCAAAAGACTTAAATCCTTAGCTGCTTTCCCTCATGATCGTGGCAGGCAAATACTGGGAGATGAGTCTGAGGAGAAAAGCAGGGCAGGCAGGAGGAAAAGCCTCACGCTTCCCTCAGGCAACGCCAGGCATGGCCAATGCCTCAGGCAATCCCTACTCGCCTGGGTAGAAAAGGTTTCTTTACTGCTGGCTCAGGGGGGCCCTTCCGCAACTGCCCCCACCTCCATTAACACACGGTGCAGGCGATGAAGGGCAACTGCTCAGCTCACGCTCTTCGGCACTGTGCAGCTATTGGGGTTTGGGGAAATTCGAGGACGAGGCAAGCGTGAGCTTCCTTACAGAGAAGCCCAGGAAGGCCTGGAAAGGCCATATGGGGGCGAAGGAGGCACAGCCATGGCTGCAAAAGAGAGCCAAGGCCAGACAGAAGCACGCTGGGGAAAAGTAAAGAGGCCGGCTTGGGAGAGCCAGCGAGGAAATGGTCTCCTCCTCTTCAGTCCCACCATGGTAAGGGCAACAGGACTGTTTTTGTAAAGAATATGCACTGCATCCAAGAAATACTCCGCCCGGCTATCCTCTGGACCTCTCCCACAGCCAAGGCAAGCTTCCGTCTCATACTACACAGCTCTCCAGACCAAAGCCAGACCTCGCGACTCCCAAGGCCCACCTTCTACTGAGATCATTTAGGTGCAGACTATTTTGTGGTGCACCACCGTGGCACAAGTTGCCTGCAAGACACACAGGTGGCCAGGGAGGACGCGAGGACATAAAACCTGCAAGAAGATCAGGAGATTCTGCAAAACTGCTGAAGTAGCAGTGGGGGACCTTCAGCACGACAGGGAATGGACACGCTCTTCTGCCTTGCCTGGAAGTGGCCAGACAGGCGCAGCACAAGTAGTCCTGATGGTTAATAATAGTTAGGCCCCTGGGTCCTTTCCAAGGAGTTTTGCCAGCTCACGTGTTCCAGGGGGGTGGCTTCTGGGGGACACCTCCCGTCACGGCCCGCAGCTTTACAGGGGGCTCCCACACCCTGGGGCTCTCGCATTGTTTCCCCAGCCACACTTCCTAAGGCTTTCCTCTCAGCTGCCACAGTGAAAATGCAACAAAACAACAGAGAAGCAGTGGCCGACTCGGAGATGACTTACTTCCCGGCTTGCAGTGCGGATACTCTAGCTTCCCCTCTACACACTGTGCTCTGAATGGGGAAGATGCTGGGTCCTGCACATGTCCTATTTTACATTCAAACTCAATAAAATCACCAGATTTCGAATACAGCTTGTTTCTTGCGACCCATTTCAGCTCAATGTTGTTTCTGTTCATATCCTCTTCAGATGCCGTACATGCCACTTGAAAAAGGGAAGAGTAGATTGTCAATTCATGGAGAGGCACCACTGGTAATTTGCTTCCCTAGAGCCTGCAGAAGCCCAGCCTGATTGCACACTCTTCATGGGGCAAAATGCTTTCAGCTAATTGCTCTGACCCTCTGTTGTTTCAGGCAGGAAAGTTATTCACATCAAAGCCTAAGGGAAGAAAGACCATGCCTAAGTCACCAGGCAGAACTACGGAGAGGCCTTTCCACTCTGATGGTCACACAGGACAGGATCCAACCACAGCTGAGGGGTGGCGGAAATCGCCAGGCAGCAATGAACTTGCCCCCACTCTGGTTTCCCGGGACTGCCAGGCACGCAGACTCATCCTCCCCTCTCACAGCCTTGTGTCACATGACCGCAGCCATGCCCTCCAGCTCCAGCTCGCTCAGGAGCCCTGCACAGTGATGGAGACCCCCTCACGCAGGCTCACACTTGAGCCAAACTCTCCTCCTCCTCCTCCTCCTCCTCCTCCTCCTCCTCCTGAATCCATCTCGGGAGGAGAGACAGCAGGCACTAGAGGGGACCACGCTGGTGAACCTCAAGAGGAATTTTCTGCTGGACAAAGGAAGAACCCACTGCTGTTCTCCCCTGTCAACATCGCAGTCCCAGCACGAGCGCTGCTTCACAAGCGGCACTGGAAGGGCCCTCAGAGTCTGAGAAAAAGACAACAGGAGAAGTCCCGCCGATTTCTGCTGTGCAGCACACGCTTTAACATACCTAAGCAAACTGGGGGATTTGTCCACTGCCCCTCAGCACATGTAATATATCGAGATCCTTCCAGGACATAGAGACTTGGGCACTTGTACTCCAGAGTTGAACCTGGTGCATACTCTTGCAGCGGGAACGAAAGAAGGTCTCCATTTTCAATAGCTGGAGGTGGGCCACATTTTTCACCTCTCCCTGAAAGGAAATTTCCAAGTAGAGGGAAAGCCATCAGTATTCAACTGCAATGGAGGCCTGGCCACGAATACCGCCAGTTGCACCAGTTGCACGCTGTCCTTTGTGGATGCCCGAAAAGACTACGTGCATGCAATTTGTGGGCAACTTGCTTGCATTTCTGTATGTTAGCTCTGATCTGAACTATTACCAAGGTGATTGCTGCACGCTGTAACGGGATAGCCCTCGGGCTCTGCGGGTGCTTATGGCCATGGGCAACGCCAGACATGCAAGCAAGAATCCATCACGCCTGCGTTTTTAACCACTTTTGAAAGCTAGGCATCTTGGCTTCACAGATTTTTTAACCCACTCAAACACCGCACTGCTGCAAAGCCTGGCCTTCCAATGGACCTTGCACTGGGAAAAATTCAGAGAAGACCCAGACCCTTCCGTACCGCTAATGATGCTCCTTTCACTTGGCGCCACGTTCAGGAACCACAATGTGGAGCCTGGTCTTAATTCATCTGCCCTTTCTGCACCCCTTTCAGCTCCCAGCGGGGTGCTGTTTCAGTGAAATGCTGCTGCATTGGTTCAGGGGCTGAAACTTTCCGTCTGTCTGAGGAAAACTCATGGGAGTATCCAATGCGTTCAAAAGGTCCTAGGCACCAGATTTACAGAGTCAGTTTCAACATGGTATCTATCTCGGCATGAGGTTAGCCCACACATGAAATCCTGCTGTCACTTGACTTATTTCTGGGGCCTTCAACAGAGCAAAGTACCTCCACATCATCTGTACGGTTCGCTCCTCTCAGTGTCAACCAGCAGGGAAGCTGTGGGCCTTGTTCTCAAAGACAGACAGAAATAGTTCCTACTCTTTGCTTGTTTCTGAGTGTGCCAAGGATGAGGCATTTCTGCACAGTAAGGAGACTGAGATTTGGAGAAATAAATGCCACCGAGCCAGCCTCATGACAGTATCCCCAACAAGGTTTTGGCCCAAAACAGAGCCACTCTCCTGTTCAGACCTAGGAGATGCAACTACAATCTCCTAACAAGAACAGGGGAATTTTCATAGGCTTGGTATAAAGAGAGAGAGAGAAACTACCTCTGCATTTTGGCAGCTTTGTCCAGGTCCCGTTCTGACAGGCTACAGTGGAATCCCCAGTCATCTGAAAACCTTGCCAGCATTGGTACTGAGCTCTCTCCCCAGGCAAATACCTGGACTTTTTAACACCTTGAACTTTACCACCAGCAATTTCTGGAGGAGGTTCACATGTCACATCTGAAAAGAGACAAAACCACGTTTGCAGTCATTGAGGTGTTCCTGTATATAACCTGCAGTTAGAGGAATCAGTCTTGTTACTCCTCAAGCCCTGCAATTTCTGCCCAGAGCTTCTTTTGTCTTCCCAATATGTTTCTTCTTTTTATCCCCAGCCATGACAGTTAGTGGTAAAACGCTGTGAAATGAATGCAGGGAATGTGAATTAAGCTGGAAACAAGTCTTAAGAAGCTTGGCCCGGAGAGCAGTGGAAACAGCAATTTCCACAGCCCCTACTGCCTATATTGCAATATGCATAATACCACCGTCATTGGGAATTTCAGCCGCCCAGGTAGCCACTGGATAGTGCACGTAGCTAACGTAAAATCAACTGGCTACTTCTTGTGGCACACAGAAGACTACCTCCAGGGTCTAAAACAGGAAGACTCCAAGGAGAAGCATCCTGAAACGGAGGGAGTGAAAACATATTTGCAGGGCTGTTCTTGCTGGCTGTGAACCAGGGGAGTTCAGTAGAGCTCTGAACAGGATCCCGGGCTGCAGTGGGACAAGGGACCTACAGCCCAGGAAGAGTTCAGAAATCCACAGCTTCCCTGGTAAGCCTCCACTTGTGCCAGACAAAGGCTGTCTGACTCACAGGTGCAGGAGACGCAGAACAGGAGAGAAAATGCTAACTTTCCTGACTGCCTGTCTGCCTAGCACATACCCTCCCTGGTGCCCTGCTTGTGCACGGTGCCTCAGCAAGACTTTCCCCCACAGGCCTCAATGGCAAGGCCACAGCAGCCACAGCTCTGATGTCTCATTCACTCCCTCAGGTTTGATCTGCCCTTCTCAGAGGGGAAAGGACTTTCAGTGCAGGGTACTGATGCTGTATGCGAAGTCTTTCTGCTCTTTACTGTGAGCATGCTGTGACTCCTGCTGTGGGGAGAGCTGTCCCCAATGGGTCACAGCTCCAAGAATTCACAATGGAGAGAACAAGGAGGGGTGAGAACAGCAGCATAACACTCCTTCTGGGACTCTCATGACATGGCAGGACCAGCAAGAGCTACTAGAAAAACCCCGTTGTTTTTTGTAGCTCCACCTTACGGCACGACAAGCCACATTAGCCTTCTTGGGAGCCCATGTCTTTCCCCAGGGAATGCTGGCTTTCCTGAAAGTCATGGAGCTGGCAGCGGAGCTGGCACTATGCTGAATGGCAGCGCTCTGGAGCATCAGCAGCGCTGGAGGAGCTTGTCAGTCTGCACTGCTCATGCACAGGCAAGTGTCGTCGGCTCCGTGGAAGCGCAGGAAAGCTAAGCAGCTAAGCTCACCCTGCAGCCACAGATTGGGACAGGGATAGGAGCACAGCACAATTCCTTTTCACAGGAATGCTCTTCTCATTTCATAGCTCTAGGACATCTACACACTTTAGCTCTGGAGTTTCTACTGGGATCTGCAAGGAGTCGTAGTGGAGCTTTGGAGAAGAACAGCTATTTCTGTCCCCTACTACATCCCCCCATGTCCATACTCCCAGACAGCTTTGAACAGAAGAGGAGAGCCCTTACGCATCGTTCTGTTGAAGTTCCAAACAATGGCATCCTCTGGGGAAATATAGTACCATGTAGGAGAGTGCAAATGTAGGAGAGGGCAAATTACAGGCCCAGTTTCCTCAGGCAGATTTTTTGTTGTTGTTGCTGAGAAAGTCTACAGTGTTGCTGGAAACAATCTGGCTAAGCCAAACAATCTGGCTAAGCCAAAGTGCTGTGCAAGAGAGTAACAGCAAGTACAAAGTTGTGGTATACAAAGAAAGCAGCAGTAAAAAAGACAAAGTCATTGAAGCATTCAGGTAAAAATACAGTCCTTTCTATGCTAACAGGCAATATGAAAGTATGACCTCCTACCTCTGCAAGTTGGTGCTTGTGACCACTGTCCATTTGTACAAGTGACATAATTTACACCCATAATCTGGAAATTGGTTTCACATTCGTACTGCACTCTGGCACCAGGCAGATACCTCTCATGTTGACTGCTGGCAATAGAAGCCCTGGGAACTTCAGGTGGGGCTCCACAGCTAACATCTGAAAAGAGAAGTGCATTTAAGAATAGGAGCACAGCAGCATCTTTGTCACAGAATACTGCATTCAGGAACACCATTATTCTTCATGAGCAACAACTGTTTGCCTAATTCAAGACACTAGGATCTTTACTCCACAACGCTTCACCAGACAAAATACTTTTTCCATGTAGTGACTAAAAGGAGAAAAGCAGTTGCAAAGATTGGCCAAATGAACAGACTGGTGCTGTATTGCATGGTGTGTCAAAGGGCTGGAGAGTGAGGTGGTTTGTCTACCATGTGAAGTTACTTTTAAAAATTGATCTTCTCCGTGAAGTGAAAATACAATCTATTATCCTGCCAGTTATTTCACTCTTTGTAGCCAGCGCCCATTCCTCCATAACCCTCTCTCTGCTTGTCTTAGCAGCGCACACAATGGCAGCTACAAGCTTCTGTCCAGAAGGGGAATAGATATCGCTGCTGAACTCTCTTGCTTGCTGCTTCTCAGGAGCCAGAAACAAGGACTTTCAAGTCATTCCAGGCAGTCATTCCAAGCAGGTCACCTGTTGGCCCTGCTGGCCTCACCCACCTGCATGCATGGGTCAATGTTATTTTAGCTAACTTCATCAAAGACCAGGGAGGATCATAGACTATTTACAAGCAGAACCTATACCTTCGCAGAAGGGTGGTGATGTCCAGTTTCCTGTTCTGCAAATAATTTCTGGAGTGCCAACAGTCAGGAACCCTGGATCACACTGGTAGCGAATAGTTTCACCAGGCTCATATATTTCCTTGTCTCTTCCTTCAATTTGGGCATTGGCAACTTTTGGAATACTTCCACATGGCATTTCTGAAAAGATACACACATTTGATACTTTGATAATGTGGTACACCTAGACGGGGGTAACCTTCCCACCAAAAGCATGCTTAACAGAGCCTTCTCTAACACTGGGATGCTCACCCATTGATGGTGGATAAAGGTAGCATATGGAATATAAAAGGTAGGATATGGAAAATTAAATAAGTCATTACTCTAAATAGACAAGGACTTCAATCACTGAAAAGATTCTAATCCTATCTCTAGACATGCATGTCATTCCTTGCTGTCAAGAAATTTTGGTAGAGGCTTCTATCCCTAATCACACAAAAGTGATTTCCATCACAGAAGCACCAAAGCAATTCCCAGTCACTAACGAACGGACTTTGTGGGAAACAGATCCTTGGATTATAAGCACTAACCCATGACCCATATGGCAGAGACAGAAACTGAACAAAGATTGCAAGAATACCAAAGGAATATTAAAAAAAAACCCTAAACTGCCTTCAAAAACTCAGTCTTGCACCCAATCAGGATTGCTTTGAAGAAATCCATGAGGGATGATAAGATTTTGCAGCAAAATCTGCAGTTGCTGTATCTTAGTATTCAGGCTCCAATATAAAATAATTTCAAATTCACTGCTAAGTGCACTTCAAAAAAAAGTATTGTTTGATATTACCAGTGCATGTAGGAGCAGAAGTCCAGTTTCCCATAGAACAAGTTATCTCCGATTGTCCATCTAATATGAATCCAGAACGAGAAACATACTTAAATTTAGCACCAGCCAGATAAGTTGTTTTCCCTTCTTTTTCCACTCTTAAATTTTGATTTTCCAGCCTGGGAACTTCAGCACATTCTACAGGTTGTGGTGGCAAACATGGCTTTTCTTTAAATTCAAAAAACAAAGATGAACAATAATACAATGCAATTAATATTCCAAAGACATACGCAGTCTAAAACTGAAAAAAACCTCAAGTAAACAAAATTTAACAACTTGAAAGTAAGATGAAGAAATATTTAAGATACAGAATAACAACAGAGCTCCATTCCTCTCTTCTTCCTATGTGGGCTTTCTGTCTCTTTTTTGGCCCGGTTTAAAGCCATTTTCTCATTCATATCAAGGAGACACAATTACAACCTTCATAAGATGAACAGGGGAATTTTCACAGGCAGAGAAGTAGGGGAGACATTATCTTGTCGCAGGATACTGAAAGTCAGTTTCTAGAATTGTAACTAAACTGCTTTTTTCCACCACTAGTAAAGCTGCACCAAAACACTGAGAGGTTTTCTGATGACATGATGAAAATACCACAGGAGAGAGCTTATGAAGTATTATAACCTACTTCTTCCTGACACCTGCAGCGGATTAAATCCCTGTCAAGCTGTCCTGAGTCAGAGCTCTCCCAATACTTTCTCCTCTTATATTACTGTAGAGTGGGGGGAATTTAAATTATTACATATAATGTGCATTTTTTGTTATCTGTACATTAGGTTTTATCAACTGACACATCAAGTTGAAAATATATGTTTGCACTGAATTCCACAAGACAAAAGATCTCATTACTGTCAAAATTGTCCTTGTTCAGCAAGGACAGCAACTGGAATTGGGAATTTTATTTCAGTAAAATTTATTTCAAATTTAAAATTTCTGAAACTATTTATCCCCCTTATCAGCAGATATGGAGGCTCTAAAAGCAGTGAAAGAGAAGAGAAACCATGTGGTATCAGAATTTTCCAGCTTAAAAATACAGACAGGCATGGCATGTTGTGCACATCAGTCACCAGCTGGCCCCTCATTTGACCTGTGCTTATCTATCTACTACTCATTTCTGAAAATCTTTCCACCACCTCTTAATGAACTTTTGCCAACAAGATATTATTTGCATCAGTAGTATTTTATCCATTGGTTTACAGAAGGGATTCTCAGCATGCTTTAGAATAGGTGGCCAGAGTTATGCTTTATCATTTATACTCCTGTAAGAGGTAAAGGCCAGAAGAAGGCGAGAAATACAGAAATTGTCTAGGAAATAATAAAGATAAAAAAGAACTACAGTCTGCTACTGCTAGTACTAAATAATAAATACTACTAGATTTTCACCAGGATACTATTAAAGACCCCCAGTCAAAACTGAGACTCCATTCTGCAATATACTAAAGGAATAATTTAAAACACAGTTCCTGAGGGACTACCTGAAAGTTTTACATGCCACCTTAGATAAGTCTGTTTGATTAAGAAGAGTTCCTGCCCGACAGTTGGCACTTTCTTTAGCAATTTAGATACTATTGCTTTTCTGCAGTTACTTGTTCTTGACACTCTTAACAAATATAACTTTATCCTCCTGCTAGTGATGATTGCTAATTTATAGTAACATAAATTTGTAACAACACAAATAGAAAAAAAAATGCACTACTGACCAATACAGCGTGGTGGTGATTGCCATTTCCCATGTACACATGTTATTTCATTCACACCATCAAGCTGGAAATTCTTCAGACATGAAAACATTATTTTACTCCCATTCTTGTAATTTCTTTCAACTGCTATCTGTTGAGCACCAGGCAGCTGAGGTGGAGGTGGGCATGAATTCTCACCTAAGGACACATATTCATTTTATAATAGAACATAAGACAAAGTATAACAGTTCATCACAGATTACAACATTAGTAACCAAGAAAACACTGGCATTATGTAATTCTTCAGCAGCTATCTCAAGCTTTAATTAATATCATGATCATTTTGTATTGCCTCAAAAACATCTGAGCTGCCTTCAGATGCTCAGATGCTGTAAAACCCATAGAAAACACAGTCAGAAAAATACACGATCAATATATTTTTCTGTGTGTGACAATTGTAGTCCCTCCTTTCCCTAACAAACAGCCGCAAACTCTTGCCTATCTTGTGTGTTTGCCCTGGCTTTCTCTCTATGGTGAGTTACTACAGGAAAAAATGACACAGCCTCTGGGGTTCTTTGGTTTTTTTTTGTCTGTTTGTTTGTTTGTTTGTTTGTTTTTGGCAACCTTAGCTCACAGTAGAGCTAAATAAGCACCAGGAAAGGGAACAAAGAAACAAAACTGAATTTTGCCACTCCAGGAACAAGGGACTTTTCTGGCCACAGGAAACAAAAAGGGAGAGGAAAGAGGCAGATCTAGGAAGGAGGAGACCTGGAGAGCTGGATTTGTTGCTTCTAGTAGATCCAGAAAACTGGGAAAGTAGGGACATTTGGGGCATGCTCCTTCAAGCAGCTGCCACTCTGTGTACTTCTCTCACTTCTGTGCATCATTGCCCATGGATGTGGTGAAATCAAAGCATTCAATGAGGCCACGACTGTTTTTACAGCCCCAGTACTCCACTATCAAAGGCAATATCCTGCTTTGCCTAAACATAAAGCCAGTTCCACAGGCATCTGACTTTTGGTAGGTAGATAAGGACAGTCTCCTCTAGGTCTGTGCTTTGCATTGGCCAACTCAACTTCTTTCTTGTTGTTTCACTAGGAAGTAAGTGGGAAAAAAAGAAGGGAAAAAAGAACAATCAGGAATAGAAAAGCTTTGAATTTTTACAGGAAATAGAGGAACTCTGCCTGGAGCTTGAGGTATGGGCTACTCATCTGCATTAGGGTAAATCCCTTTCAAAGAACCATGCCTAAATTTATCATTGCATCTTTTCTCACATTAGAAGTAGTTGATTTTTCTGTTCCAGTTGTTAGAGATTAATAAAAGTCTGCCTCACTAAAATAGTGTGTCTCTAACTCCAGCTAACTGTTCAAATTTCAAATGATTCCCATTATTACATGACTATCCTTTAGCATATAATTAGGTATGCATACATACGTACATACACACACACACATATACACACACACACACACACACACACGAAAGCATATAAGCATTTCCCTTTCAAACTAGTGGCACAGTGATGCTAAGAAGCATTAATAATTAGCATTTAGCATTCCCGCAGAAAAAGAAGAAATTGTATGCAAATCTAAAAATATACCAATGCATTCAATCTCAGGTGACCATTTTCCAAACATACCAGTTGCTTTTTTAATATTGCTGTCATTGGATTTACATATATAATGTATAACTTTGTAGCCTCCAGTCTCCTTATTTGGCTTGGGAACATGTTCAGTATTCACTATCTCAATATCCACTGGAGATACACATGTACGAGATGGACCTAAATAAAACCCAACATAAACAGTTAAAAAATACAGTTAGTGAGGCTAATATGCAAGTATGCATTTACTGATGAAGAGGCCATCAGTTTTATAATGCATGTCCATGTGAAAATGTTTTATTTACTGTAGTCTGAAATAACTCCAAAGATTCCTAGATGACAGGAACAGAATGATTCTTTGTTCCTGCTATTTCAAGCAGAGAGTGTTCCCACTCACAGAGCAATTATTTTTAAGTAGACAGGATCCCTTTTGCTATGTGCAGTAATAGAAAAACTAAGCATTCTTTTCCTAAGTCATAACCGGCTCCTGTGTCCTTGATTTGTGCTTCTGAGAGTTGTAACACAAACTACTTGTGAAAGCTAAGCAAACTGTGTTCTGTGTCAGGTTCTAGACGTTTAATGTTCTGAGACATTGAAAAGTGAACACTGAAAGTTCAGATGTTCAGAATCTTTCACAGGAAACAGCAAAATACTATGAATGGATCTGAAGAGGACCAGTCCCTGTCCTTTTAGAAAGGAGGTTGGTAATTGTTCTTGGGAGCAAGACTAGTGTACAGAAGCTGCCCACAGAAGTGTTGGGGACTCTGATATTTTAATACATTTCCTACTAAAATAAAGTTAATAGAAGAATTACCTTTACATATTGGTGGTGATGGAAACCATCCAAAGTAATAGCACTGAGCAGAGGTAGGTCCCACTCTTCTGTAATTTTTTGCACAAGCAAATCTCACAACATCCCCATTGCGATATTTACCCTCCTTGGGGGAAACATCTCCATTGGGTAGTATCAGCATTTCACATTCTATTGCTATGAAGAAAGAAAAAACATTTCAACACATAGCATAAAACCTCCAAAAGTATATGAAATACTACTGACTAGAACAAAGCCAAAGAAAGTCTTAAATAAAAAAAGCTTCACAAAGTGTATACTGTTACACTAATTAGCAAACACACAAAAATCTTTACCAAGACACTGGGGCTCTGGAATCCATTCACCATTTATGTCACATCTTGCAGTACCAGTTGTCATATTATTTGCAGTTTGATATCCATCTGAACATGCATACTCAAGTGTATCTCCAGGCAGGAACACAGTTTTATTTGTGTGATAATTCAAAATCTCATAACGAGGTATTCTACATGGTTCTGTAGAATTAAACCAAGTTAGTACATTCTGTGAACCAGAAACAATGCCCTTTGAAACCACCATTTCTGTATGTATTTTAGTGTATGCTAGTGAACTATTCAGCATATTTAAAACAGTAAAAATTCTGCATTGCAGAATACGGGTATAGAATACCATAAGGAGTGCATTCATATTACATCTCTTGCATTAATTTTCAGAAATATGTGTCTAAAAGTAATGCCTAACATAAATATTTCTTCCTTGGATTCAATTCCTTTCCTTCTTTTGCTGTATTATGTAATATTACTACTGGTGTCACTTCACACACATTGTACCTATGTTCCCCTAGGCCATTTGAAAGGGGGTCAGAATCCCCCCCCCATAAAATCCAGCTAAAGGCAGTCTGAAATAAAAGGGCAATATAAAATACCAACTAAAATTGGTCAGTATTATGAGTCATTGTATCACAACAGTGGAAGATTAAGTCTCTTCTTTTAGTATCCCACACCTCTGTCCAGGAGAGGAAGGGAATTCTAAGATGAGAAAGGCAACAACAGTATGGAGGTATTTTCAGGAGTATCTACTCTGGTGCTTTTCACAGATGTCCTTTCAAACCACAAGGCAGGCAGTATAGCCTATTCTTTTATTTATAGTGATAACATCTTTCCAAATAATGGATCATATCTTTTACTACCTTGGTTGCATTTAAATTAAGTTCTTGACATAATTCCCAGGTTCATGGCCATTTCTTCCAAGACCTTATTCTCACTAGTGTGAAAGGTGCTCATCTTCTAGTCCACAAGAAGGGAGAACAGAGTAAATTTGGGCATATGCATTTTATAGCAGATAAGAATCACTGGGAAGGGCAGTGATTATCTACTTCATGCAACAGAGGATCCAAAAAGATGGTTTACCCAGAAGACAGTAGACATCTTCCCTCCTTACCCAATTCCCTTCTTCTTTTCTCTATTTATTTCTTTGAGCCCCAGAAAGGCCTGTCTCCGGAGGCTCAGTCCTCTACTTGAGTTTCCCTCTACCCAGCAGAGGGAGAAACTGTACTGATCTAGATGACAAAAACCAGAGTACCTAGGACATCTTGTTTGTGCCAGTAACAATGGCAGAGAGCTCTGAAGCCCTTATGCTACTCACTGATGCACTTTGGAGGAGGTGTCCAGCCATTCTCTTTACACTGTATCAGTCCTGTTTCTTGTCCTTCTGCAGTTACATAGTTAATATGACACCTATATGTCGTCTTCTCCTGTAAACGAAATGTTGCCTTTCTCATGGTGAAATAACCATTGTCAAACTCAATATTCTGGCATACTTCTAAAACAGAAAGACAGAATTTCTTCCAGATAAACATTGCTAAACCATATGCTTACAATACACATAAGAAGGAAAACAGCAGTAGGGTTTAGAACATTTTTAAGAGCACATGAATTTCTGCCTCTACATTGAGCTCTCTTCCTGAGGGAAAATTGAAAAAGTGAAAAGTTCAGTTACCAGCTGGTACAGCACAAATAGGGACAGACCAGGGCTAGGGTGTGATTTGCAGCAATCTTTTATGCTTCCTAGACTATATGTCCACATCTGGTCTCCACTAGCAATGAAATTCATGTTAGGCATGCACTATGCTGTGCATGCATAAAGACCTAAGTGCTGAAGGACCTCGTGTCCATATTGCAAGTGAGGCACTCCAGAGGTCACCCCATGGTGTTCAAATACACCCTCAGTTCTACTACTTCAGAATAATTCCAGTGGTGTACTGCAGCACATACTGCAGGACTAAAGCAAATTTGTATGAAGGGACCCTTTCTTGCACACTAAATCATTAGTGTAGATGCACTCAGTGTTGCACATGATTTCACTGTCATTTGGGATACATTGTTTAAGCCAATCTAACAGCATGGAAATCAGTCACCTTGGTTAGAGGTTATCATTTTGTACTCTGGGAGAAAACTTTTGCAGTATGTTCTTTACTATTAAGTCATTCTTTGAAGAAGTTTCTTCATTTTAGGGAATTAATATTATAACAAATAGCAATATTTGTGCATTAGAGAGTCAAATAAATAAAGACATGGAAAAACTAAGACTTTGAGAAAGACTAGGAGATGTATTTGAATGTTGGGGGTGGAGGTAACGATACTTCAGTGCAACAGCTTCAGGATTTTAAATTTCACATGTGATTTTGAATTGGTGTTTATACCAGAGATGCCCACTACTACCTAACACTTGAAATTATACAACTTTATTTTGCCTGCTCAGGACTATGTCAAATGCTCAGTGGCTGTCCAAAACATTCTCTGACAGGTATCTCTTTTGGGCTAGTATAAGTTTTCTAAAAAAGATATTTTTTACAGCTTGAGAGAAGGACGTTAGGCTGAGTTATTTCCTTTGTCTGTATTAAATTATTATCTAAAGTATTTTAAGTTTCTGTAAGAAGTTCTAGCAATTTCAGGCTTGGGAGAAGTACGGTACAAAACCTCTAAACAGAGTTAGCAGCAGTAACCTTCCTATTCTCCCTGGAATGATGCCACATGAAAATGAAGCAAGAGAAATAGGGATCAGGTGGCATAGCTAGAGGCTGAAATGAAAAGAAAAGGATAGGCTGCAGAAAGACAATGATTACTATTTACTACATTATTGCACTACTGTGCTATCCAGGATTACACGACTGAAGACAAAGAGGACATCACTCCCACCCCAGAGCTTACATTCCAGAGATCAGAATAAGTCATGTGTGAGTATTTTACAGAGTTACATCCTGCAAGTTTGTATAGCCACTGACCTCAAAAGCATGCAGGGATGTAACAAGTCAGCTGTGAGAATCACAGAACTGTGTTTTGAGTTGTAGAGCACCTGAAATTAGACTTATCTTAAGCAGTGGTGATGGATTAATGTGGCTGATGTGATGATGGATTTATTGCTTTTAGCTAGGAACCTTGACAAAACATAAGCACTACTCACTCTTACGGATACATCTTGGAGGAGGTGACCAGTCATTCTTTGTGCATGTAACTTCACCATCTTGATTTTCAGGGTTATAGTCATCACCGCAGGTATATCTAATTCTTTCACCTTCCTTGTAAACATTCTGTCTATGTAGGAAATAACCATTTTCCAGCTGTCTCACTTGACATATTTCTAAAGAAAAAAGGTAAGTACATTTAACCACTGTAATTCATACAACTAAGACTGAGGAAAATTAATCCCTAGTAGTTACTGAAAAAAGGGTCCTCCTAACACCTTTCTGCATTGTTCCATCCCCAAAAGACATCCATGTTCAAACCTAAATCAAAGCATGTTTTCTTTCACTGCCCTGAGACTAATGAATCATAGGAACAGGAGTGCAAGTGACTACACAAGCTGCTAATAAGTAGTCCAGTAAACCATATCCCTTACCTAGTGTTCAAGGTCAGCTAACTTCGGTGTATCTTGTATCATGTACACCAGCTCTGGTTTGGTCTGCTACGTCTCTAAAATCTTGATGTCTGCACTGAATCATTTTCAGCATTCACCTCCAGGAGGCTTTACCATCTCTGTGCAAATGTATCACCCTCTCACATATTATAGGTCTCTCTTTTTTTTAAAACAGAATCTGAGTATTAAAACAAAAAAAAAATCCTATAGAATACAGGCAGACAAGGTCCTCAATTTCCAGTATACATGGGAAAAACATATGTGATCGCACTGGACTAAGTCTATGTTGAGGATCATACATTGGTATTTCATAAACCCCAAACTAAGCAAAAAAAAGAGATCTAACAAGGTGATTTACATTGTACCACAAAGCAGCATTGCCATGGGACAGTCAGCATGATGACAGAGAAAAACCTGTGCTTGGAGATTGTGGAGGAAACAGATAAAAAGGAGTAGGCATGGGCTGTAATGCTTATCATTATTTATGAAGGTTCTGGTACTGTATACAAAAATAAGATAAACCTTTCCACATATAACAATGGTGTATTCCATTCCCAACACAGCTTACAACCTAAATTTAGATTTGACAAAACAGATGGTATGAGAAGAAAGCCAAATGTTTATAGCAATATGATCAGGTAGTTGCTCTAGGCAGGACTATGCAGTGGCATCAGGTAAAACTAGTATTTTTTATTTCTCATACACCAGCAGTTATAACAAACAAAGCTGCCTATTTCTAAGGCAGGACCCACCAACAGAGCATAATCTCTGTTGACTGTCACCCATACATTCCGAAGAAAGCAACCAGGCGTTTTTATGTATGTAGTTCTGTCTTAATAATTTCTAGAGATAAAATTAGGGGACCACTGGTACTGAAGTATGTAATTTTAAGTGTAGGTTAACCAATAGTCACGTGTTTTCACACATTTTTGCCAGACTAGGAAATAACATTTCTGACAAGAGAGGAAAAAGAAATGTGTGCTTAGAAAAGTGGAGTAAATGAAACCACCTTTTACACAACATTGACATACTTTTTACTGAAAAGACTTCTCTCTGCAAAGCCCAAACAGATTGCACAAGCAGTTTCCAGACCCTGCAGTGAAATCCTCATTGCTCTGAACCAATGAGATCATTTCACTAACAGTGGGACCAAGCTCTACTCCAAACCTTCCGATCATACAAGAAGTCATTCTTAATCCAAGTCAGCATTTGCCACAGATGAACCCCTCAAACCAGCTTTAGCAAGAGCTAAGCATGCTGACTCCACAGCTACTGACACTCTCAGCAGCCCAGAAACAAGGAAATGGCTGAAGGAATGCTGCATCTGTGTTGCTGTAGTAACTTGTCCTTTCCTACTGGCAGGACTCCACTCATCTCCTGTGCTGATCTCCACTCCACTGAGTGTCAATCACTTTTGTAAGCCACTTCCAAGCCCTACTGGTAGGTGTGAACTGTACTGTGACTGAAGATGTGTGTTAGAAGAGGAAGCCTCAGCTTGCTGGTTTAAATCTGCTCCCTATAGTTGTTTCATTAAACAGTGTATCTGGATCTCTTGCTGCATCCATGCTCACTCACAGTGTTTTGCAAAAGCATGCCACCTTCCCAGTTCCAAATGTTATTGAAAAGGATCAGGGAATGAATCTCTAGACAAAATCCCCAAGTCGCTGAAGAAAGAATATATTCACACAGAGTAGAAACTCTGTGCTGTGCATCTGTGTGTGTGGATGAAACTAGATGCTTGCATGTGACCCAGAAGCCAGAGGAGAAAAATTTCCTGTGCTTTCTCAACCTCATGGATAGTTTCAGGAGTATAGAATCTCCCAAATCCAAAAGAGTCACTTCAGCCTCTCTCATTTCAGAGTGAAGAGGGAATCTTCATCAAGGGACAGTTTCAGCTCTGCAGATGGCATGAGAGCCTGGCTGCAGTTCCAGGGGTCAGCTGAAGCAGTGATACTTCGACAAACTGTCCTTCCCTCCATCTTGTACTCCATCAGCACAACTTTTGCTGCATAGACCTTCACAATTATAAAAGAATTAAGCATACAGTGGAAATGTACTTACTCAGGCATTTTGGCTCTGGAAGCCAGCCCCTTGCAGAACAGACAACTCGAACCCAGTTTTCTCCACTCGGGGTTGAGTAACCACGATGACAGTGGTAATCAGCTTGCTGCCCAATCTGCGCTGGAAAATAACGGTTTCTGTAGTACTCCAGGGTTCTGCTTAACGCACCATTTTCTATAACTGGGTAGTCACACGGTTTCCCTTGAAATAGAATGTAACAGCAACAATATCAATGCGTGCACTGAAAAAAGGCACAATACACAAAATTCTTGAATATTCATTCAGATTTAATTTTGTTATGTGAGTGTTTCCTCAGACTGACAGAATTCAGGACTGTACACCTTGGCAGGTCCCAAGCAGTGCAGGAATCATATCTCTGTGGTTTTGGTGTCTCTGTCAATTTGTATATCCATGCCGGTTGCCTAAGTTTCCATTGCAGCCAATTGAAATCCAATCAATATTCTCAGTGGACTCCAAAGGCTGATTCATGAGACCACGTAAGCATTTATTTTATAATGAGACAACTATATTTTTTAGAGTGCCCTGACTAAATTGACTATAATGACCTTGATGTGAGCCCAGACAACTACCTCAGATTTAGACACTGCACTGTAGACTCTTAAAATTAAGGAGATGACTCTAGTCACAATGTTCTTTTGTAAGTGTTGGTTCCCACACCAAAAGCTCTTCCTAGCTCTTCTGCTTTAGATTTTAAAACTGTAGTGTTATTTCTTCTCAGTTCCTTGAAAGAATTGACCCTTTTCAGGGAAAATCCAGGGGTAAAAAGGGGCGACTCCTAGTGGTTTTCACTCACAGTTTTCCCAGAGCATCCCACTTGGCCGTGACAGGTAGGTTACTCCTGAAGTGCCCTGATCCAGAGCCCATATCCTGGGGGAAGGGGAGGTGGAAGAGGGATGACCCACTGAGCAGACCATGCAATAATGAGTGAAGTGGTCTCAAGAAGGTACCTGAATTTCAGCACCCACATGTACACAGAGGAAAGATTGATCTGCTAAAAATGCATTCTTCTTGAACAGCTCGAATCATCTTATCAAAAGGTCCATTCACAAGACTGATTTCTTCAGGGTTTCTCCCACCTCCTTCTGTTTTCTAAGTTTTTTTTTTTTTATTTTCAGTGAAGAAAGACCAAAGACCACCAGATTATGAAATTAATTACTAATTTCTGTTTTTATATTGTGCCCACACAGCAAAACTATCACTGCAATTCTGTGTAAATTTAATCCAGGAAAGAACTCATAAACAATCAAGAATATCTTAATTTGGTATTTGACAGATTATAGTAAGTGGAATAGACTTGTGATCATTTATAATACACTAAAACACAACTGAAAGTAAAAATCTAGAGCTGTGATAACTATGATGAAACACGCCTTCCAGCCTTCAAAGTCTTTATGTTTTGGTTTGGCTATTTTACCAGGTACTGTGTCCTCTTACCTTGGCTGGCATGCTACTCCTCAGTTGGACAGATGTAACACCACAAGTCTTCCTGTCAGAGAGCTGACTATAGCACATTTTAACATATAATCTTACAAATACAGTAATAGATAATACCTGAATTTATAAACATGATGTAGATATAAAAGACCATACCATTGCTTTTATGGCTGATTTTTCCAAAACCATCAAAGTAAGCTTTATAAGACCAAGAAACACAATGAATAAGTATCTTCTATTTCCTCTGCTGCTGAAGTTTTTCTCTTGGCCTCTTTTTTACTAAGATATTTTGAGAACAACAATTCTGCATATTTTGTCTTCACTCATGAAAGCCACTTACCAACACATTCTGGAGAAGGCACCCAGCCATTCTTGGTGCATTCAGCTGTGTTTTGGCCAGTGACTACTTTAAAATGGTATCCAGAATTACAGTGCACGGTGATTACAGCCCCTTCTTTGTATACGTCTTCTTGAGGCCCAAAGTGCCCATCAGGAATTCTTGGAGGAGAGCATACAATTTCTAAATACGAAGAGAAAAACAAGATGCTTGTCTGAAGAATATCTTTATAACTATTTTTATTGTATTAGTTCTTATCTTCACAGTATACAGACCGTAACTGCATAATATTGCCAAAAAGAGATTTCTTAGGCCAAAGAAAAGGTTACAACTCTCTCCCACTTGTGGAAGTATACTTGTCTGTAAGAATAGACTGTCTCATTGGTGTAGAAGAGAAGAGAGTGATAGATTTTACTGAGGTATTAGGAGGTTAAAACTTAATTGCAAAGGGAGTGGTTGGAGTAAGAACTAAAGGTGATCAAAACGAATTTGACTAGTCTTTTCCAGTAGGTCATGCCACAGCTGGAGCCCAAAATGCCTTATGCTGGACTCACCCACAGCTCTCTTGGGCTGATTTACGGACAGCATCCCAAAGGAGGCTAGGTTTATTGGCAGGTCCTAAAGAGAGACACAGCTATACTTAACTACAACCTCATAGTTCAAAGGCTGTATGATCAAGATCAGGGTGATGCATTGGCACTGGAAATATTTCACGTGAAAAGCTGAGAAAGGAGAAGGCGGCTATTCTGAAAGCTCATGACATCTTTATGCCTGGGGAAGCCAGGCAAACACATTCTTTAAAGACTGGAGGCTTTCTTTTGTTTTTATTATCTACTTCCAATTCAGAAAATCACACCAACACACTGAGGCCTGGAAAGGGATGACTACATGGTCACTAGAGGTTGGTCCTCCTGCGGAGTGAAGGTGGGTGAGTTAGTGGTATGCATGTACTGCTGGATCGTGTAGGTTCAAGTGATAAGTCAAGCAGGACCCACATCCACTTCATGGTGGCATAAAGCTATAGGAATGGAGCAGGAGAGAAACTGTATTTTATTTTTCTACTACCGAAGGATGTTCTTTCAGGGGACTACTATGTCTGAGCATGTCCCAGTTAACAGAGTCCAGCAGAACAGTAGTTGAAAGAATGTTTAGTTTGGCACTTCTCAAAAGCAGTACGTTGCAAAACCACAGGCAATGCATATTAATTAGTACCATTACTAATCTTAAAGCAGAAAGTTCAAGGACTGAGTGGGCACCAAGATCGACTATTATTTATTACTAAAGGAGTCTTTCTGGATGAGGTTCTGGGAGGGTGGGTGGTACATAACATCCTATGATGTTGCCCTGTTGCCAACATTTTTTTCAGTTTCAAGTGTTCTTTGGCAATTTCTTGGAGGTGTTTCAAGGCATAAATGATTTTCCCCAAATTTATATCAAACTATTTCAGCTAGAACACAACGTGCATATTTTGTTTGTGAGATCTGGAGTTCTAATTATAGTCTTTAAGGTCTGTGGCTGAAAGAAATTAAAGTTAAATCCATGACCCATACTGCTGAACAGGCACAGTCAAACAGGACTAGCCACAAAAGTCATGGATTTGTCATCTTAATTGCACAGAAGGCATTTGCAAGCTAGAAAGCATGAGAGAGTTCCAGCACTGTAAGAGATCCTCAGACAATTCCTGATTGAAAGTTTGAACAGCATGAACGCTGTGGCTGTGCAATTACAACGCTGATGACATTAAACAAGCTGCTGTCCTTACCCTAGGCTAAGAAAGCTTGGACAAGCTGTCATGGACAATGACAGCATTCAAGCAGATCACATTACTTCGGTCTGCATGGTATGCATGTTGTATACTTTGGTATATAACACTTCATGTCCAGACTGGCTTTTTGGGTTACTGAATTTCAAACTTATGCTGCACACAATTCTCAACATATTGGCTGTGTACATAATCCTATAGTTTTCAGCTTTATGTACACTCCAGCACTATACTCCCATTATAATTTTCAGTTTAGACACTTACAGCCACTGCTGGACTACTTATCCTTCTGAAAATGGACTACTTCGTGTTTGCTTATATTCCTTTGGAAATGCTTGTTTCAATCTCAGATCATTCTTCCTACAACCCTCTTTTACTGTTTCAGAAGAACTCTTGAAAGGCAGCTTACTACTTTATGTCAGAATTTTAAATTGAGGGATACTTTCATAATTTCCCAGTCATTTTTGCAAGGCTGCACAGTAAACTAACAATTTCTTTCTGAAATTCTGTCCGTGAAACAGAGATCACCTGTGAATTGTTCCTCTTTGGTTGGAACTGCTTCACCAGAGCTAGTTGTCTGGAAATTTCCAGAAAGGATATAATGATTAGCAAGCAGATGCTCAGTCTGCCAACACCATGGAAAGGCTCATCAGGACACTGAGGCAAAATGCAGACATCTGTTCAGTAGGTTAAGCAAACTTCTTAAATGTTCATACAGGGAGAGCTATTGAGTGTAATTTAACTGAACGGATAGTACTATGGTCTCAGGTACTTCAGGTCTATGAAGACCTGAAAATGCATTAACTTGGTAATGAGCTAGGACTATTTACTTCCCCCAATCCTATTTATACTGTTACAATTCACGTTATCAAATATTATTTCTTAATCCAGTTTTCTAACTGGATATAGCACAGCCATTGATTTTCACCAGCTATGCTCATGTAAACACAGTGACTTGGGCTTCACTTACAAAAGTATTGAGTCTTGATGTGAAGACACTAGGACTTAAAAAAACCATACCTTTAAGAAGCTGGTTTCAAATGTTAATTTCCCCATGTCACTACAAATTTCTGATTCCTTCTGCATTTTGAATTTGTCTGGTTTTAATGCTTTTTTTTTCTGCATGCTTTAATATTCTTTTGTGTCTGATATTTCCATTCCTTAGCTAAAACACTTTTATCGTCCTTTGTAGAAGGTAAAGAGGTTCAGCTTTAGCCACCTTATTTGTCCAAACTAGGGATTTTTTCTAATCCATTAATAATTTTTCTATATTCTCCCCACCAATAAAGAATCTTAAAAAAAACCCAGCTACTCATGCTGGATGATATATTTTAGCATCAATCTCATTTATGCAGCATACAGCAGCAATTTTATCTTCCTAGACCTATTTAACTACTCACCTGCTCAAGTAACTAAAGACTGAATTGCCTATTTTTGCTATGGCTCTACATGGAAAGCTCATATTCAGTTCTTTCATTCCTTTACTGTTCAATCCTTCCGGATTAATATCTTCATGGGATACTAGTCAGATGTATATGGAATTGTTTTTTTATGAATAAACTCAATTTGGCATTATTAATCTTTGAAAATATTACTTCTAAACACAACAGAATGTGAAAAATAACTTTAGGAAAGGCTGACCAGTGCAATAGGGGGTTGGAGTCCATCCTGATTCAGAACATTGTGCTTCAGATCTTTCACCATATCTGTATCCTTTATCACACGAAAACCGCAGTCGTTCAGACTTCTTGTAAGATGCCTTTGGAGAATGCACATATCCATGCAGAATTTCTGGCACATCACAGGTAATTTCTGAAGTTGACAAAGACAAAATTCATGTTTTTTGCATATTTTTATTCACTAAGAATAAATGCCTATTAGAACAACTTTTTTTTCATCTGACATCACAGAAATTGTATTATGTCAACCAGAACATTTGCATTTGGGAACTGTTTCGAACTTATCCGAGAACTCTTCTATGACCTGATTGTGGGTGCCAGGAAGAAAGTATGTATGGAACAGCACAGCAACAGTAGCAAATTAGTTCATAAGACAGATTTCAGGGCTTTGCTTTTTAGTGGATCTCAGCATCAGAACATAAGGTAGAGGACATTCTAAATTAATCAACTAGGCTAGCTGAAATTCTGTATTTTTCATTTTTCAGATAATTTAATTTCCTTGTAATTTCCAGCAACCAAAAGCTTTCTTGTAACCAGTACAGGATTAGTAAAATTATGGTATCAGCAGAAAGAGATTTAAAGTAACTGGAAAATTGACACTAGAATGCCTGATTACCTATACGAGAACCTCAGTATCCCCAGCTCCTGGCTAGACCCAATAAAATTATTCAGACCTTGCAGTTTCCAAAATCCCCATTTATAAGCCAGAATTCCTTTGCTGGATCTACTTATGCTTGGGATGAAATACATCTCATTGGAAGAACTGGCATTGTTTAATAAAATTCACCATATCTATTCTATAAATTTTACAAGCGCATGTGTTTAACCCCACTTTATGCTGTTCAAGTTAAAAAAAAGAGGTTTCAAAACTGCAAAACTTAGCACTGAAACTGTGAATAAACCATACATGTATATACATTCTGACATATGTAGTCTGCTCTTTAGAACATATGCTTCCTTATCAGATACAAATAGATAATCTAAGGAACTTGATGGACTGAATATTAAACAGAGTGATTGTTATAATATGCTTTCTGGGATAATTCATTCATACATACTGACAATCCAACTCCCATCAAACTCCATTTGCAAAATGGGAAAAATAACCCCTTGTACCAGCACAAGCTGGGGGTTGACTGGCTGGAAAGCAGCTTTGCAGAAAAGGACCTGAGGTTCTTCATGGACAAGAAGTTGAACACAAGCCAGCAATGGGCCCTGGCAGCAAGGAAGGCCAGCAGCGTCCTGGGCTGCATTAGGCAGAGCGCTGCCAGCAGGTTGAGGGAGGTGATCCTACCCCTCTACTCAGCACTGGCGAGACCACATCTGGAGTGCTGTGTCCAGTGCTGGGCTGCCCAGTACAGGAGAGACATGGACATACTGGAGTGAGTCCAGTAAAGGGCCATGAAGATGAGTAAGGGATTGGAAAATCTGACAGATGAGGGGAGGCTGAGAGCTGGGATTGTTTAGCCTCCAGAAGAGAAGGCCTGGGGAGAAGGGGAGTGGATCTTATCAATGTGTATAAACAGGTGATGGGGGGGAGTAAAGAAGACGGAAGCAGACTCTTCTCAGTGGTGCTGAGTGACAGGATGAGAGTCAATGGCACAAACTAAATACAGGAAATTCCACTTAACCATAAGAAAACACTTCATTACTGGGAAGATGGTCAAAAACTGGAATGGGCTGCCCACAGAGGCTGTGGTGTCTCTTGTGTAGTCTCCTTGGAGATGTTCAAAACCTGACTGGACATGGTCCTGAGCAACCTGCTTTAGTTGACCCTACTTTGAGGGACCTCCAGAGGTCCCTTCCAACCTCAGCTACTCTGTGATTCTGTAAAAACAAAATATGAATTAACCTTTTAACTTGTCCAGACATATTAGTTTGAACAAAGAAAAACCCATTGCGATTTCTTTATATTTTATGTACCTTATGAATATGAATGAATTACAATCATACTTGTTTTTTAAACTAGCTTCACATCACAAACTGTTTGTAATTACTTTGGTTAAATCAGCACTGAAGTGACTGAATCTTACACAGACATACCTAAGCCAGTTTCAATGAAATTGATCGCAGTCTAGCAACCATACAGCTTTTAATGAAAATGGGGAACAAACAGATGGTCCATTACGACCAACATTCTTTGAAATCTCTTGCTTATCCTGCTTCTTCTGCATATATGTAATGGAGATTGTTTACAGACAAACTATGCTTAATTTCTGCAGAATAAAGTGAAAGCTTTGTAGTGTCCCATACAGTAACCATTCCCTAGAAGTCTGGGAGTATAAAGCTTTTTAATCACAGATAGTAAACTCAGTAATAGTTTTCTTTTTACCTTGGCACTGAGGTGCATCACTACTCCATTTTCCATTTGAAGAGCAATGTATTTCTTTAGATCCAACAAGCTTATAATTTTCATTACATTCAAACTTTACAACCTGGCCAAAGGAAAATTCTTGGTCTAGCTCAAACACACCGGTCGTAATTCGTCCATTTTCTGGTTCTCTTACTGGCAAACACTTTGCCACTGTAAAACAAACAAACAAACAACTCCAGACATTTTAAGGTCTATTCTGTTAAGTGAATTGACACACAAAAAAGTTAAAATACAGAAAAATCACTGTAATTACCTTAAATTTTGAAAACAATATTTAGCCTTATTATGTATTCAGATATCATTTTCAACAGTCATAATGCAAAACCCTAAGCAGAAAGATAGACTGAAATGGGAGGACGCTAGTATGCTGGATCTCATTATCCTGCTTTCTGCTCTTGCAGGCTAAAGACAGTGTCCACAGAACCAGGTGACCTCCTGAGGTCCCTTCCAAGCTGAATTATGCTGTGATCTTATGAACTCTTATGGATGGTAGGTAAACCTTTACTGATATACAAGGCCATAAAACCTTGGCAAAATAGGTTCATTTGCCTTAGAGTTATGCCAAACGGAATTTGCTATAGACTAATGGTCTGGAAAAGTGCTGAGCCTTATGGATTGACTAGAACAATTCAGTTACTAGCTAAAAAAAACTAGTTAGAGATAGTAGAACAATTGCATTACTAAAGTAAATGAACACGATGTATGTCAGACATGGATTTAGACCTCTTGTATCTCATAACTGTGTAACTGCAGAAAAAGGAGGAATTTATATATGTCATCAGATATTTCTTATTAAGTGGGAAGTGACTGAGATCACAGACCATTTTTAAATGTTCACACTGATATCACTGAGAGCGTCTGAAAGTGCCTGGTGTTTTGTCTACCATAGCTCCTGCTTTTCTCTGACAATGTTCTCTATCTTATGTGCCATCTGCCTTTTCTATGAACTCATCTTCTATCATCTAGCCTCCTCACAATTACAACATTATACAGGATATGTTCTTTCATAGGCAATTGCATGTTAACCTAAAGAAAACTCCTCGGTCGTGAAGGATAAATCTTATGAGGACTTTGGAATTGCAACATCTTGGTGACATGTGACAAAAATGTTGGGAATCATTGTTCTATATTGTGCAGAGAAATATCTGTATGCCTAAAACTGAAGACACTCAAAATCCAGTAAGCTGAATGGGGAATATCTGAGAACAGCTATTAGGAAACATTAAAGCACAGATACCTAACTCAAGACAAGAGAAAGACACCTCCTTTCAATTAGTTATTCTTAACTTAGATACCCTTTCCTGAAATTAGGTGCCAAAACGCAGAGAGAAATTTCAAACCTACACACATATACTAAAATAGACAAGTGGTTAAAAATGACCTCCGGGAAGAGAGGAAGCCTCTTTTCATAATCATGCAGGTTTGAAACTGGTAAAAAGGTTTCCAAATTCAGGGCAGTATCCCAGCCACCCAGTCTGAGGACTTAGGTCCTGGGGACTGGGTCTCTTTCACTCTCATTCTTTCTTACTGAAGTTGTTCCACTGTATGCTAATAGAGAGAGGAACCTTTAATGAAATCTTAATGGCTAGGATATTCACATGAGTGAAGGGGAAACGTGTGCTATAAACACACATACATTCATACACATATTCAACGTCTCATCCCAGATGTCTTTTGTAACCATGTTTTGCTTTGTTTAACATCTACTCTATCAGGCCCTTCAGGTGAAGCAGAGCTATAAAGCAGTATGGGGGGTGACAAGCAGTTTTGTGAATGCTTTTTGATAAAATTTTGAGTGCCTACTTGATTAAAGCGGTAACTGAGCAGGCATTTTAAGAGTTTCACTGATGCATAACTTGGATTTAGATAGTTGTATGTCTGTGTGAATTAATACTTCTTAAGCTGAGTGGTTATTTACCATCACAAGCAGTCATGGTGGCTGCAGTGTTACTCATAGTCAGTAGTGAGATCACAGACTAGTTCTAGACAATATTAGACAGATAAAAAGTCAGTTTGATAAAGAATTAAATGTCAAACTCCATTTACCTTCACAGTGAGGGACGTCATTGCTCCATCCGTCTGCCTGACACTCACGGTAATTTCTTAGGCTGAGCATCCGGTATCTTACCAAATAAAAAGCAAACAGTTCTAAAATATAGCCTCATTATGTGATAGAAATAGCAGTGCTGCTGTTATTGAAGCAAAGGAAGCAGGTTTCATATGTTCTAGCATTGGCTAACGCAAAACATGACAAAAAAACAATACTTTTTCTACCTGTGTCTACCCTATTTTGTTTTTTGTACTTGCATACGGCAAAAATAGGAAAAAAAACAGAAAGTAGGAAGTAATAAAAAAGATGCCTTCTCTTTTGTAGAGGTACCAAGCTTTGTTTCATCAGCCCACATAACTAATAACCTAAGGGTGATTTACACAATTGTTGGCAAGTGGAGTAAAACTCATGTTCTTGTGCTCCAGTATGACTGAAAGCTAATGGACAGCATTGGAATATGACTTAATCGAAGACATATGTATCTTATGCTTTGATGAGTTAGTATTATCTCAGGTTTGAGGGCATTACAGTAACACTGACATGGCTTCAGGTTAGCCTGGAACGTAGTCAGAGTAAGTACAGCTAGTCTGAAATGATAGTGAAGAAATATTTAAACTGACTGCACCTATAGGTTAGGGAGAATATTGATTTTGGAACTTGAATTCATACTAGACTAGATTCATTAATATATTCACACAACACAAAGGCTGCAAAAATATGGCTAGGCCACAATATCATGCTTATGGCTGATTTGCATTTCAAGAGGAAAGAAACCAGTCATAGGCTTACTTAGCTAAGCACAATACTATATATTTGACTTGCTGCAGATTTTATTGGAGAGGATGCATAGAAGAGGCAGAGAGAATTTCTTCTAAGCAGTTAGTGAAGAGATGTTATTGAGTCTACCAGAATTTTCTTCTTCTTCTTCTTTTTTTTACAAAAAAAATTATTTAATAACTCACACAAATGATTTAAGTAGGACTTAATGCATTGTGCTCTGAATAGGTGCCTCTCTAGTATGACCTGATGAGTCCTCCAACATAACTGTACCATGACTGCCTATTAGGAGCACTGATTCCGGCATGCAAAGCTGCATTTTTATCTGAACTGTCTGGCTGGTCAAGTCATGAGGCAGCTTTACAGATAGATCACTGGTTTTGCATTCTACCCAGACAGCCATGATTTCAAGTCAGCCACAGTCTGATCCATTTAGGCACTTCGGAGGAGACTATCATGTGCACAAAGTTCAGTTACTCCAGTAGCACCAGACATGAGAAAGAGCTCTGTTTAGTATTCTTCCTGTAATTGCAACATTTAAAATTAAACAATAACTAAATATTTTTAAAATATTAGTAATCTGTAGCTGTTTTACAGACAACGAATCTATTATTGACACTTCTCTTAACACCTCATGTTAACACCCACATACTGAATATTTAAATAAATATTACCCATCATCACATCTGTACTCAACTCGGGCACCAAATACAAACTCCCTTCCATTGGTAAGTTCAAATGAACCAAACTGAATATCTCCAGGATGTCCACAGGGCTTATCTGTCCAAAAAAAAAAAGGAAACAATATTATTTACTGCATATATAAGGATGTGAAAGGTAGCACTTTTCTAGTAATTTGGAGACAGTATTTTCAAAAGTACTCTCAGCATTAGCTGACTAACTCCTTTTTTTTAAATCACTGTCTTCAATAAGAATATACTTGGATTAAGGATTTTTTTTCCTTTTTAATTTAAATAACAAATTAGGAGCTTTTATTCCTTTAAAAAGACTGATCTCGTTTTATGACAAATTTAATGGCAGGATGTAATTTCAGCTTTTCATACAACTTTCAACATAAACTAGGTACAATGGCTTCCACTCTAGAAGCCACCCATGACTGGAAATGAAATACCGTTAGTCTGATGGGGACTGTGCTGAGTAAAGAAGGAAGATCAAAGGCCGCAGGAGTCCTGTGTTCCTCAGTCCTTTTTGCTCCAAGTTCCCCATGTGACTGTTCTTGTTATCTGGCCCTAACTATTTGCACTGAATCCCCAGAAGAACTGCACAGATGAACACATCAGCTCTCTGATTCACTCACTTTTGATGTTTTTATAAGGACTGATGTTTTTATAAGGACTGTAAAATAAACTAATGTAAAAAATATAAAAAATAAGTATTAGACCTCCTCAGAATAAATCCTTCCTGGACCCAGCCAGACCAAACATTTGTATATCCTGGAGTATGCCAGCATCTGTAGTTTTTTAAGGAAGAGATGAGTGAGTAGGCTCAGTCACACATGCTTCAGTGTGACTCAGAGAAAACAGGCAATCCCATGCGGGCTAATCAATTTTGCTGTCTAGCGTGGCCTATCCTGAAAAGGGGATGAAGCCACTTAACCCATGGCAGACCATTTCCTTTCTCCTTCCGACTGAGTCTTGCCAGTGTCAGCACCTGCTTGCTGTGTGGCAGTATTTACTAAAATCTGTTACTAAAAAGAAGCACCAAATTTTGTATAATTGGAAGGATCTGTGTGCACTGATTAGTTATATAAATACATGTAAAAACAAATTTTTTTAAAAGTTAAATAAATAATAAGTTAAATAAGTTAATAAGTTAAAGTTAACATAAGTTATTATAAGTTAAATAATATGAATATGTTAAGTTAAATAAGTTAATATATATTGTTTATGTTAAAGAGGATTATGTGGAAAATAGTAACAACTTTATTAATTGATTTTTACTCATGATTTATTTTAATCTCTGTTTGAATGAAACATGGAACTTATTTTATATTACTAAACCAAACATTTGTATATTATTAGTAAAAACTTTGTACATTAGATATGTAAGAAAAATAAAAGCTAGTGTGTCTAAACTTTACAGTTATTTATTACAGAAAGGAGGTATCTGTTGACTAATAATAATAAAGTTCAATTTCTTCACTAGTGAATTCTGTATGAGGGTGAGAAATACTTCCAAACTGTTAACATGGTATACTAAAAATAGTAACAGCAGCTCTCATCCTTATCATGAAGTTTCCTTCATAGATTATAAAACAACATGGGGAAAAATGCTGTCCTACTTCTTTTAACTCCAACGAATTTTTCAACTTCCAAGAAATTATATCTTGCATAGAACTAGTTGAACTAACTAAAGAAAAGACAACATTGTCGCTTGGCTTGCATTCAAAGGCTGAGATAGTGCTTTATTCTGCTTAGACTGTAAATTTCATCCATGCAGTGGTCTTTTTTTTTTAACATCTCAGAAGCAAGCCTCTAATAACTTAATAATTTAAAGTATTTACATAGGTATTAACATAATTTGCAATAATAAGAAAAATAATTTTTAAAAATTCTGACTGTAAATGGCCAGGAAATAACAGAACTATTTTTCAATATGCCAAAAAAAAATGCTTTTTCAAACATGCAATTTGTAGGAGATAAACAGTGACTACTTATTAATTTTTATTTAATTTAAAGGCAAAAAAGTCTCTATCATCTGTTTAATAGACTTCTGTGTAGTGGTACCTTAGCTTATTGGGAGTTAATTTGTGTCCCAAATATAGTACAGTTGTATCAGCTAACCTAATCCAGAAATACAACTGCACAGGCATAGATATAATGGTACTATAACCAGAACTATCTTGGGTATCCTTAAAAAAAATTTCTATTCTCAGAGCAAATAAACAAATTAGGTTAATAAAGCTGGCCTAGTGTATGACTCTCCTATGCAAAGGGGAAAAATAAGTCTTCGGTCTGGAGAAAAGGAACTTCTAAAAATGTTTCCTTATGCATACATGCCTTTTAGGATGATATTTTAAAGGATGCTGAAATAAATAATTTACAGGTAAAGATACAACTGTAAATTCACATTGACATCATTGGCAAGGGATGTGATATGCCAGGTCAAATGTTTGCATATATATTTTGCATAAATACTTACTTCTGCATTCTGCCCATGGGAAGGGTTGTTCCCACACTCCATCTGTACACTGAAACATAATACGTCCAATTTTTATATATCCAGGCCGACACTTGTATGTTGCTTGAGTACCATGTGGATAGGGAGGTTTGTCCCATGTTTCGGTAGGCACTTCTTTAACTCTCCTAGGAGGAGGTTCTTCACAGGCTAAAAATTAAATAGGTAAAATGTTGGTGATTGAAACACATGCTACATACTCCAAAATACTTTTAGCAATAGAAAAAGTAACAAGAAGTCCTGAGGACAGTTGTGATCAAACGAGTATATCTTTCCTACTTAATCATAAAAAAAGGAAACTACTAAGTTGGCACCTCTTGTAGGAATAGAAATAGACACTTAGAAGGCCATAAAAATGGTCATGCACATGCCAAAAAAACCACACTGGGCAGAGTCATCATCCATGAAATAGAAAATAATAGCATCAGAGATTAGTGCCCAGTTCTAACCCCAGACACCTCTCACCCTTCCATCTGCAGAAGCTCCTCCATTTCAGTCCTTCCATCACCACAGAGGAGAACTCTATGCACACCAGAGATTTCCTTTCAAACTATTTTCTTTTGCAGCCACAACAGTCTCTGACTTACATTGAGTTCATGCTGCACTTGATCAAGTTCTGTCAAGTCTCCCTTAGCCTTTACATCCACTAAACTTTCTCTCCAGGCTGAGGTCACCTGATTTTCCAAAACTTATTTCCTCCTGTCCATGGGATAACTTATCATAAGATACTTGTCACAAGCTACAATTAACTCTTGGTATTCACATTGACCTTTGCTATCTTCAAAGCATGTTTCCTCAACTTGGCAAAGGGATTGTCTGATATTACTCTTTAGATCAATGTTACACAGTCTTTTTCCAAAAGCTCCTTATTGGGTCTTCTTCAGTGTCCATTAAATGTATAGCCAGGGCCATATGATTTATACAGAATGAACTTGAATTCATTTCATTAAGAAGCTGAACAGCATGAGAATGGGAAAAGCCAGACTAACAGGAAAAGAAACAAAAATCAGGAAGCTGTTAATGAAAGACTAAATGATCTTTCATATGAATCTTTTTTTTGTTTTGTTTATAAACTTTGACCTAATTTCAGTGACTAATACTCTGTGCATCTGTGACTGAAATTTACTTATTTTAAAGGTCAAAGATTTACCTACAATAACAGACTCTGGGCATTCTACCTATTTAGCCTATTTTACATCTGAACAGCAAAGGTGAGAATTCATCAAGAATAAATAACCTGTGAGAACCGAGGATCTGTGAGACCTGGGCAACCTGTGAGAAATGAAGCCTTGGAAAAGAAATGAAACTTCTGGACAGAAAAGAAATGGGAGGAAAAATATCCACCAGGGAGGGCAATTTCTTGGTGAGTGAGATACGTTGCTCTGCAGAGAGCTTGCACAAAAATCCTCTCACCAGTTAGTTGTAAGGCCACTGACATTTGAAAAAGTAGCAGTATTCTCACTGGTGCTTTCCTAAAAACTGTCCAGGTGCTGCCTGAAGGTGCAACTACAGAAAAAATATTTAGGATCTTTCCTCATGTGAGGAATGTGAAATTATGGCTTGCTGAACTTAAATGAGAAGCCCACAACCAGTGAATAGGAAGAAGAGTTTTCTAATATGTGGTGCCTGAGCTGAATAAAGCTTAATCCTTCCATATCAAAATGTGGAAAGTGAATTTTAGTTTAGTTGTACAAAGACACACTCTTGAACACTCACTATTTTTATTTCAGTCAGTGGAATGCCTACCAAATCAGAGGCATAATTTTAGAAAATTTGTTTAAAAAATTGGGAGAAATATTTATTATCCCCCAAAAAATCTGTTTAAGTGTTCTGTAGCTATGGCATTTTGAAAATATAAGGAAAGAAAGGTTTCTAGGGAGATCTAATATCTTTCTTTAGGCTGGCTTTGGTATTCAGAAAAAGCAGGCAAGCTTTTGAGGACACTGCTGAGCTGATAAAGGAAGGGTGTGCCCATAGGTTCATCTTTTTTTCAACTACTTCAACTCTTCTAAAAAGAGGTATTACATTTTTCCTACTAATGATTACATTCGAGTAAAAATTATTGTTCTCTCTCCACTAGAGGGTACTACCATACTATCAGAAAAGATAGCAGTGACTTCTGCTTTTATTAGCAAGACTCATTAAAACACATTCACATTTTAATACCTTTTTTGCAAAATGCAGGAATGAGCAAAATGAAGAATACTTCTCTAGTTGGCTTTCTCTTGCAAATGTGTTAAAAATGGAATTACAACAACATACCATGATCGAATTTGTAAAAAATTCATAAAGAAGCTACATATTATGCTTTAGATGTCTGTGATTCAAAAATCTGAACTATTATTGCTTTCAACTGCATTTGTTGCAAAATAACAAATTTTCTGCTTCATAACTCATAATTTGATCTTTTTAACTTATATTACATTTCTTCCTTACAATAAATGGTATGTGAGAATTTGGTCTATTAACTGATTTCCGTAACATAGAGTAATACTCTGCACATAGTAGTAAGTTGCTTAAATAAATCATTTGTGGAGAGTTTACTGTGACACTGTGTGCCATGGTCCAAGAAACTTTAATTTTTTAGTCTTTAGTGACATTGAATTTGAAGATTCTGTGATTTCTTTAAACTGTTAGAGATTTCATATGACAGCAACCCAATCAAGCCTAAATTGAGGATAACACAGGGTAATGTTGGATGTTCAGGTTGAATTATCTAATATTTAAAGTACCGAACACCAGCAAATCCAGTGACGGAAAATGCTTTGCTAAGACTGAACTTTCTGCTTTATGTTGTGTTCTGTTTTGTATGCTCTGCATCCTATCTTCTGCAATGATGCAAATCTGCAACAGTACACATTTTGGGTCACAGTCGGAAAGCTGAACACAGGCCACTGAGAAGAGTGAGAGTTTCTCTGTTCTACTCCTCCCTTACTTCTGAGCTGTATTGTTTTTCTTGTCTGTAATGTAGAATGGAGCCTCATAACTCCTCCTTGTTTACATTAAAAAAAAGAAAAAAGAAAAGAAAAAAGATGATCTCCTAATAGTCTCTTCACCATTACTAAGACATATTTTCTTCTGGGTTTTGTTCCAGCTCTGTGTTTGTTCTTCACCACTGCTGACCTGGTGTCAGACTATGTGATGTCTCTATAGCAAGCACTACTGTCAAGTGTCACAGCATGTATATGCATATTTCTGACTACAGCTAATTGTTCCCTTTTTCATGCAGTTTCTCAGTAGTTTGCGAAACAAATCTTCTGGCAGGGTGGACTTCAAAGCTATATTCATTACATCATGTATGATCTCCATACTCACCAAAATTTGGAATTTGATATTTTTATATTAGAAAGCATGGTCTAAATGTGTATCTTCAAATTCCTTAGTGGAAAACCAGGATAGCTGAAATTAATCAGTTAGTACTTCATATGTGATTTGATGTCAGTTAGAAATAGCTCAAGCTGCTTTCTCAGCATCATTATACCACTAGCAACATCAACAAAGGCAAGCACAAACTACAAATTCAGGCAGAAGAATTTTTCAGCCCCTGTGCAACAACCCCGATCTCAAAGAACTCACGTAGACTTTCCATATGAAGCTTGCACTACGAACCCTGTATGACTGATGGTAATAGTTGTCCCAGCTGAATCAAATATTGCTACATTCACATTCCTTTGCAATCTCTCTGATCTAAATAAAGTATTGTGAAAAGAGAGGGCAAATTTAGGCAAACTTTCTTTCCAAATTCCAGAATTTTTCTAGACTTTGCAAAAAAAGTAGACTTTAGTAATGGTGCTTTGAAACAATATGTATTATAAGTATATATTAAAAATGTAATACATTTCATTAACCTCCTGATTTTTCAAATAAAATTCTCTTTCCTATCAGCTATTTTTAAAAGAATAACTATCTTAAGGAAAGAGCCTAATTCTACAGGATTCTGAAGTAAAATCTAACAGATTTTTAAGTTATTGATTAATAAGGTCTTCATAATCTTCACATAAAATTAAAAAACAACCTGAATTGAGCAAAGACCCTTTCTCCAACAGTCCATGTATAAATCCCTGACAAAAAGCAAAGCAATTGAATTATTGAACATATAGGTTAAACAATATAAACACAGTATTATAAAAAATAAAGTTTGTGTGTCAAGGAAAAGAACTTAAACACTGAAGCAGAAAACATCAACAGCAGCCAGAACACTTGATACCTCTTTAACCACGGACAAAAGTGTATCTGTATATGCTTATCTCATTTAATGGATTAAAATAGAACAAAACAAAGATGTCACTTAACACATACGTTGTAAACACTTACTCAGTCAATCTAGTAATCATTTATTTTTCTCAGATTATTTTATAGATTATTCCGGACACAAGAAATACACATTTATTGAGTACCTGTCATTTTAGTCTACCAACTATTTATAGATATTTATGGGTTTTAGATGTTAAAATAATTAACAAACAAACAAACATAACAACAAATGAGTTATCTGGCTCTAGTTTATAGGGATAGTAATCACTAAAAAGTTGTGCAACAGTCTTTATCCAAATAAATAGGTTAAATAATACCTACGGCAGCATACTAAGTACTGAAGGTTCTACATACTGCCACAGCAAATCTCAATTATTGTTGACAGAGCTTCACTAAAATAAACTACAATCTGAACATTTCATTAAAAAAATATTTTAATAACATTTTCCCAGTATAAGAAAGTGGATTTTTTCACATTAAAAACTTACCTCTTTGTGCAGCACAGTATATCCAAAATAACAGCAGAACCATATAACCCAGGGGTGACATTCTAGTGACTCAGAAACACAGCAAACACATTTATAAAAGCAGCTAACTTTTTTGATTACTTTGCGTTATATGCACTCCTATTTTACTCAGTAACTGCTCCTGGGACTGACCTTGCAAAGCATTTATACTTTGATTTCAGCAGTCACTTCCTCTAATCCTCTTGCAACACACAACTGTTTCTTTTTTTTGCATACACATATTATGCAAACTTTGCTAAATGAATAAATAAATAAATGCCTGGTGATTTCATTTGACACCGCCCCTTCCTGTGTTCAACTAGTTTTTACATCATACCTCTTTTTTTTTCATATTAATCCCTTCCATGCTCAGATAAGCTTATTCCTTTTACTATCCAAAAGAAGTTGCTCAAATGAATTACTTTGTGATTCCCTGTGTTTTATATGCTCAGTTAAAAAAATGAATGGAATTAAAATTATTTGTGTATGAAAATGAACTTCTCCGCTATAGGAATATCATTCAAGATATATGCTGAAAAAGGCAAAGTGATTTACTAACCTATAGGTTTTTGCATAAGATAGCCAATTACCCAAAACAAAGGAAAGGTACTAAATCAAATAAACCTAGGCTATGCTGAACCATTTGTTTTGGTTTCACATTAGAAACCGTAGGGTGAAGAAGATGGGAATGAATATAATTGTAATATGGATAATGAACTGTCTTAAAAAAAATAAAGATTGCACTAAAAGAGGAACTATAGGGCAACATGGGGGGTAACAGTGAAAGTCCCCATGGCTTGATGTTAGCAGCAATTGTATTAATATTTTCATTAAAGGTCTTTGGCTTTTGTAGAGGTGAGCCACAAGTGGAAGTGTGGATTGTGCAAAGAGAATTGTTTGATTCTGAGACCTGGGGAGAAATGTAATTGTGCAAAGTGCTCTCAGGAGACAGACACAAAACAGCTGCAGACTGGATGCCCCATAGCTATGATGGCAGACTGACATGGAGCAGGCACAGATCAATCTTGTGTATGCTCCCAAAAGACTACATGAACATATCCTTAAAACCACTGGCTTAGCCAACTGAAATAAAAGAGAGTTTGTTTAGAGAACAGATCCCAAATCAAACCCCAATACCAAAGCAGTTAACTTTTTTCTTCTCAAAATGGAGCTGAAGTTAAATTATTTCTTGAATGTCTTTTTTTGTACCTGGGCTATGTTGTCAATTACCAGTGCAGAGTAAACCAGGTCTTAGTGAAAACTGACATTCAGCTTTTACACCTGCGAGAAATCTGCCAGACAGCATCACATCTCTGCTTTTCCATCCTCACTTTTCTCTTGCCATGTGACTCGTATGTGCAGACTGAACTCCTGCCCTGCTCCATGACCCTGTGATGACTGGTCTGCATCAGTTTTGAGGTTCCTGGCAGTAAAGGGTGTCTAAGCAACAAAGAGATCTTTTTGTACCTAGCTAAGTTGAATTCTTGGAAAATTGCTCATGGGAGAGAACTGATGAAGTCTGTGATCCCTTTTGTGCTGTGGTAGAGAACCATATGGTGGTACAGACAGTGGTGCTCTAAGCACACAAGGACAGTCTTGCTTGTTTGTCCTTCTCTGAAGCAATCTCATGCATGTATGTGCGTGCACATGCTTCTGTGCCAGTGGGCTGCTGAGTGCAAAAGCAAGTTTCCTTGTAGTGGGGAGGGACTGAGGATGGTTTAGCCTTTCCTGTCACAGCAAAAGTACTAACTGCTTTTCAAATGTAGCAGTGACACTGCTGCTTTCCAATTCCTCAACTGCTGTGCCAAGCTCCGGGAGCTGGAGAAATGCTGAGGCACAGTGCTGGTAGGCACTCAGGTGCCAACCAAAAGAAGGTGGCTCGAACCAATTAGCAGGAGAAATCCATGCTGTAAGCATGCCCTCATTCCATCATTTCTTCAGTTTTTAGGTGCTGTATTTTCTGACATCATGAGGCTTAAACCAGTTCTGGCTTGAACTGTACACCTAAGTAGTCGTGCAATGTCCAGGAAAGGCAGCTGGATTTTACCTATCAAAGCAGAAAGATTTTACCCATCTCCTTGCTTGGAGAATTGGTGCGAGTGCACTCAAACATTGTTCTGGTCACAACCAGACAGTCAAGATATTACCAGGTATTTCCTCTAGTAGCAAAACTGCATGTCTAGGCAGCATAGAAAAGCATATTTCCTAGCACAGGAAAATTCACGTAGAAAGGGATGTCAGGAGGGCATCTTGTCCAACCTCCTGCACAAAGAAGAGTCAGCTATGAGGTCAGACCATGTTACTCAGGGCCTTAGTCATTCCCTGCTCAATTCTGGGGGCTAAAACTAATATTCAAAGTGTTTGTTCAAACCTGAATGATTTGTTAGGAAGCCTTTTGGTGATATGAAGGCAGACCTGAGGAAGTCAGTGTCTTCCAATAGAAAACTAGTGATAGGTAATGAGGGGAGCTTAGTCACTGCTGGAACAGCATCTCTGACCACAGTGTAATTTCATTTGCACGTGACAACATGCTTGCTGTCACACTTCCAATGAGATCATTAGGGTCCATAGAATTCTAGGATCTGCCACTGAAGGGCTCAAAAAATCTTCACAAAATGGCCCTATCCCACTATCTTACTGGTAAAATTATCTTTCCATTGTCAATAGCTGTCTTTCCTCCCACTGGCAGACCACTTCTGCAATTCATAATGACACTGTACATCATGTAATATCTACAAATATAACCTAATGGTGTCACAGGGAAAAAAACTGCTCAGTTCACATAGGTTAAACCAAATCAGGATCAAACTGGTTTATTGATTTATTAATGACACACAGTAAACTGGCAATCAGTGAATAAGATCAGGATCAGTGATGCAGAATCAGTATCAGCAATACAACAGATAACATTTTGAGTCTAATATTGCGGCTTAAGAAAAAACCTTCAAAATTCTGAGCATCCCTCTATCACTAACAGCAAAAGTTCTGATCACCCAAAGTTATGGGCACCCACCCAGAGTTTTAGTATATACTCCCTCTCTCACAGGCCATGTGGGTTACAGGTCTGTTCCCCCCCCCCCCCATTCCGGGGTTGCAAGTTCCCATACTTACACCTCTTATTGAAGGGGGGGTGCTTAATGTGTTCCTGTGCTGCTCCTTACAATCTGCTAATGCACATGCTGGGAAGAAAGCACCACAGGAGGCCACATACGTGCACCCCAGGTGTAGGTCCCTACTGCTGCACCCCACAATGGCACTCCCCTAGCTGGATGCAGGTTGCTGGCAGCATTCCCCAGGGCAGATACTCTGCCTGGCAGAGGCATTATTATCCCAGTGGGGCGACTTCTGATAGTGTCAAACCAGACTGCTCTGGTTTTGACTGCTGCTCTGTTCACACTCCAAAGTCTCTCCCTCCTGTTACAAGTTTTCATGCCCCCTTTACACTTCCTTCCAAACTGAGACCTTATTTGTTTGAAAAGTCTCCCTGTAACTTCCTAGTTACTGTTTAATCTGGCTGATGGTTCTCAACCCCTTTAAGGTGAGCAGCTGGGTTATGCACTCTCTGGGGTATGCGACTGTTTTGGATGTTTGTACTCACATTCCTATCTTAACAACTGTTGTTATTGAGGCCATTTCACCAAGGGTGGGCCATGCAAGTATCCCTGCACATGGAAAAGCAGTATGGGGAATTCCTTTAGCTTATTTTAATGTAAATCAGCTAACAGCAGGTGTTCAGACAGGGCTTTGCAGAAATGATGGTAGACATATGTCCAATTCTAAAAGTATTTTGTACCACACTATCAGACTACATAGATGCTACTATGAGATCATACTTAGTATACAATGTACAGAGAAAAAAAATAGGACTGCAAGGCTTCTCCTTTTGATCATCTACTTGGTACAAAAGTGTTGTTTAAGTACCAGCTCATTCTCGTACTTTGGTGTTCTGTAGTCAAAAGCAAAGTAAAAACTACCTGAGTGTTCCTCACACAAAGATGCTCTCCTGTATAAAAGCAGCTGTCAGTATTTCTAGTTTAAATGAAGCCCTCCTACTTGCAGCCAAACCACTGGAAGGCACTGATAACTGGCACAAGTTCTCACCATTTCTCATCAGCTCCCTCTCCCCTGCTGCAGTGCTGTCATCCCTCCTGTTCCCAGTGCAGCTTTATAGTTTTTTTTCAGGTCACCACAGATGTCAGATCACTGTGCCAAGGCCAGGTGAAGTGCTGTAGTGGATGCTTTTGGATCTATGCTGTGATGGTTCAGCATATGAGTAGATGGATCAGGTCATAATGTGTGTCCGATTCCTAGAATAGCCTTAAAGGGATCATGCCTGAAGTGTAGAGTATTGCTCACAGGACTATAGTAAGCATGCCCTCTACCTGCCCTGTGAACACTGTGGCAGGCTCAATTTCCCCTCCCATCAGGACTTCCTACATTCTTGCTAACAAACAAAATGCAAATAGCAACAATTCCTACAACTGCTTCTGCTCCTGTTCTTAGCCACAATGTCAGTTTAATCAAACACATAGAAAAGTGGTGGGGTTTTTTTGTTGTTTTTGTTGTTTTCTGATCCTTTCAGAGGAATTATCAAATCAGAAAAATCCTCATATTTCTCTTTTGGTGCTAGCTTTGTAGTTTTCAGTGTCATTAAAACTCTGCCCTCACTTTGGGATATCTCAGTGTACCACTCTCGATCACTATCAAACCTTCCACTCCAGCAGAATGGTCTGCCTACTGCAGGAGCAGTTAAAAAACAAGCATTGAATGGAAAGATAGAAGGACTCCCAAGAGTGTTTTCTTCCCTGAAGTTTAAATAAACATTTTGCCTGCAGTGTTTGTAACCCAAACATTGCATCATTGTACTCTGGAAGGTGTATCAGACAGTAAAATTAAGAGGCAGGCAAAAATCAGCAGGCAAAATATACAATAAAAAGTAAATAGGATCATTAAGGCTTTCAATTTTTATAAACTGAGATATCTGAGAAAGACAAGATTTGTTTAAAAATATGTACTTCTTTTGGAACAAGCACTTGGAGTGGTTTTTGAAAAGTTTCATTATGTATTAGTAGTATCCTTCAATGGCTGTGTATTCTTGAAGGGCAATTAAAACTATTAGCAGCTATTCCTGTTAGTTCAGCACGTAACACAGCAAAGAGGTGTCGTGAGCATTTGTTTCTGTAGAAATGTAATGTAGAAACTTAGTTGACAATACAGTTATTATTCATGGTACGGTAGCACACAGACACTTCCCCCCACATGCTGTGCTGATGAACCAACAAAAAAATGGATCTTATCCCAAAAAGCTAACAATCTAATAAGCCATAACACACATACATTAAAAATATATATATGTTCACAACAACCTAACCCATTTTCAAGTTATTTTTGAGAAAAGGATGCAAAAGATCTATAGACTGGCAGTGCAGCAGTTGTTCTTTTGCAGCAAGGGAGAAATGTAGGAAAATGATGGCACTTTCAAATTATATGTTGGAACAGAGATTATCATTAGGGAAAGATGCAAGACAGAAGTAAACATCTGCCTAGGCAATGACACAGTAAGCATGGAAAAGTCAGGGCAGTCCTTGAAAGTGAAATGGAAATAAGCAGTAGACATGTAAGTAATAAAGTGTTACGGTCACAACAATGGGGAAGATAAACGACGTTGTTCTTACTCAGGTAGTAACTAAGACATAAAATTATGAACCTAAGGAGGACTGTATGTTAGATTACATGAAATAAATGTGCAAGAACTAGATATTGTGAATGTGAGGCTCTAAAATAACAATCTCAAAGTATTGTGGGCCCTGTAAATGATACAAAGTGGGCAATGTGTCCTTTGCTTCCCATCAACCTCAAGAAGCACAAGTATTGGGCAAAAGTAAAACAGAAGGCTATAACTCACACTTAAAGGTCATTTTTCCCTCTTGCCACTCAACGAGCAACACTTATCTAAAGAAAGGCCCAAGCCATAGCTGACATGCAGATCCTCAGTGAGTAGGCATCCTGGCCTGAGCATTGTCTTTGACTAGTATTATTAGTTACAGTGATGAGTAAATACATATATATATTTTAAGAGATGTATTTTAGAAGGTCAAAAGTTCAGTCAGGGAACTTAAATGTAAGAGGGCATCCCCTAGATAATCATTTCACACTGATGTAGTTTTTAGTCATATACCCCACATCACTAAATAACGGTTTGGTATCATGGTAGAGCCACTTCTGCCACCGACATGAGAAGCCAAAGCTTAATGTATCTTCCCACTCAAAATATAGGTCCCTCCTTGAAAAGGGGTAAAACGTCTAAACTTTAGAAGATTTTGAGCTGAAGATCCTAGTTCACACAGCTTCCTACAGCAGGGCTGCAAGTGGACATCTTAGTTTGCTGAAGTGGTAGGGTCCTCAAACACTTTTTTCCTATTGGCTCATTTAGCCTCGCAGCTCCACTCAGCCTGCTGGATACTGGGACTCTCAGCATAGCATACCTACTTTCTTCATATAAGGAATTTATATGTCACACTTCTGATTTGAAACTCTGCTTTTGTGAGTTGATGGGCTGAAAGCCAAGTAAAATAACACCTTGAAGTTCTCTTGTGAGCCTGAGATTTCATCTCTTTATATCGGTTTCAGATGAGTTCAACAAGAATAGTACTCTCTCTCTTTTTAATCTCGGTCTTTTTAGCCAATAATAATTACAATAAATAAAGTAGGGAAACAAGATTTCCAGTGTGATTATATAGACATATGCACAGTAGTACCTCATCAGGATTGGGGTGTTTGAGTCTTCTAAGATACAAATATTCAAAAAAAACCTTACAATCTCCACCTTTAGGCAGATGATAGAACAACAAAATTATCATAGAAAGCAACGACGGAGTGCAGAATATGAGAAATTCATAGCCATAGTCCTCTTCTCCTCTGAATTTTTCACCTATTATTTTCCTGCTTTAAAAAAAAAACACTAACAGATTTCTTAAAAATACTATTTTCTTACTGAGGAATATATCTTTTTCAAAGCTGAAACACTATTTTCTGAGACACAGAATTTATCAGAAACACAATACTTATCAGAAAAAACATTTCACTTCAAATTAGACCTAGGCATATTTAACATATAATGTCGTTATGCATTTTTTCTACAGAAGACTACACCTTTGCAAATATTTTGGAAGTGAAATTGCAGATAGAGTTAATGAAATACTATTTAAATATAGTTTACCACTCTAAACCCCAAACTACCTTGTGAACTGCGAATACTCAGAGTCCTCTAAAGATTACATTCAGCTAGCAAAGCTGTAAGACTGCCTCATGTGTGCTTTCAGATATTATCAGGACCCCATTTCTAGTCTTAATCCAAAAACCACATGTACGTACTCAAGTGAGACTTGATCACCTTGCTGAAATGTGAAAGCAGGGTCCCAAAAGTTCTCATCAGTTATAAAAACATCCAGATATTTCTTAATCTTGGGAAATAAAAAACAAACAAACAAACACACACCTAAGTGAGTACCTGAAAAAAACACTCCAAATAAGCTTGAGTTTTAGTCATTAACTTTTCAGTCAGAATCAAATTTTCCAGCCTGTCTAACCTTATGTCAGCATTAACAAATAGCAGAAAGTATGTAAAACTTGCAAAAACACCTGTGCCAATTGCTGTTTTTCACCACAGCCTAGACTACTCCTTATGGTAAGTAACTGTCTCATCATGCCCACTTCACAAGTTAACCAAATCCCCTTCAGACAAAGTTAAACTTCCTTGAAAGGACAGTAAGTACAAGTCACTCAAATTATAGAACTGTTTACAAGGGCTCAATATGCGTTTGCTTCATAAATTCCTCTTCTTTACCTTTTGTTTTAAAAGATTATCTTTCCCAGTATTCTTTCTCGACACAACCACCACCTAATACTATTATTTAAAAAAATAAAAACTAGGCTTAGGATGATAAGCTTATCAGTTGGGGAAGACACCTCTTACAGTCCCTGAGTCATGGTATACAACTAAACTGTGGAAGGAACACAAGTAAAAACTGTGTCTCAGTCCTATCTCAGCACCACAACAGAGAGGACAATCAATGCTTCTAGATGTTGAAATTCACCAGTTTATTGGGGGTGAGATTCTTCTTTAACTCTTTGCAGTCCAGGCTGGTTTTGATATCCATGAATAACTTTAGTTATCAATGCCAACAGGAAAGAATGTCCCAGGAAGTGTCAGTAATTAAGCAAAATAATATTAAATGTCCCTACAATCTTTTTGAGGCTAAAACGGAAAACTAAGCAGATAATCTGATTTAATACATCAGAGTATATAATTCAGATTTAGAAAAAGGGTTCAGAACAGCTTAAATAGAGAACTGTATTATTAACTTATTCTACATAGACTGCAACTGTCCAAAAAATAAAAAAAAAAAGTGCCAGCCTATGTTTTGTCTATATTTCACCAAAACTGAGTAACAAACTCAAAAATCTAAATACTTTTTTCTTCTTTCTGTACATCAATATGATCCAAGATTTATATAAAATCACCAGCAATAAACTAGATAATGCAGTTCCTAATCACTGCTCCATCTCTCCTGCTATAAGAGTGAACTTCAGAATCAGAGTTAACTTCCATGTAACACTTGGAAAAAGTCACCCACCCTGAAGTAGCCAGGACAAAATATTCATTAAAGTGTATTTTTGGCCCCCATGTCAGGGCTGCAGACGCTTCTGCCTGCTCTGCCTCCAGGGTCAGAATTGTCTCCTGGGAATACCTACACTTGTTCTTTGAAATAACTGAGCAGGGCTCACAGCTTTTCTTTAACACACAAGCATGGTAGAAGGAATGTCTAGCTTGAACATAATGACCTTGTATAATAGCTCATATATAATAGCACTTGTCTCCGAGTGGATGATTCAATGTCTCCTCAGCTTGAAGACTTTCAAAGCTACATTTCCCAGGTGTCTTGAGAATCTCTAATCACAGTATTGAATTTAGCTACCTAAAAATCCCAGCTCTGTTCAATTTTATATACTTAAAGCTTTTTAGAGTGGCCATGCCTCATACTGTCAGACATGCAAAAACACAGTTAATTTTATAAATGCAAAGAGTTTATATCATTTAAGAGAATAAAATTAAGTTTCTGTATAAAATGCATCACTATGGTCTCAGTTATGAATTTGCTCTGCTCAATTATTTGCCAGGTTGCCAGTTTACCAGTTAGCTAATGCCATTTTGAAATGCATCTCTGTGGTGGAAAAAAAAAAATCCAAAAGCCTTCTACAGCTATTTGTCTCCTCCAGTATAAAAATAAATGTTAAAATGATCAATTAAAATGAAAAAATTAATGAGGCTGCTATAAGACACAGTACATCGAGCACTAATTTCTCATCCAACCTATGATTCATAGACTTGAGAACAGGACAACACTTAGTCTAACCCCTATTTAACTTTTATAAAAAATCATTATAACATACAGGCTTATGCCCTCCTCCCCCCAAATGAATGGATAAGCATAGAGATCAAGGACATTTGGACAAGATAAAAAGACACCAGGGCAGACAGAGGAAACAATGTTTTTATAGAAGAGACAGCCTGTTTAACTAGAGAAGCAGCTGAGGAAGAAAGAAATTGGTTGCACATAACATTCTAAAGAAGAAAGATCCTGTTTTTTTTTTTTTTTTTTTAATTAGAAATTTAGAGACATCTGACCTCAGAATGCAGCATGATAAAACTGGCAAGGACCTGATGGCAGGGGAATTCATTGTTTTATTTATTTCTCCTGTCAGCCAAAGCAAAGAGTGACTGACCTTTGAACTCTTGCTACATATGTGCATCTGTTTTGCTTCATCTAATAAGCCTTTCTGAAAAGCAGACTATAAACTCAGAATGCAACAAGTTCTGAAAAAGGGTAAGCATCATTCATCAGTGATACCAGTGACTTAGAGGACTTGGGACACAAGATCCCATTCTCCAAAGCAACAACAAACAGAGAAGCTATGCTCAAGAACTCTGTACTAAGGAAGCAAGGGAAGATGCATTATCTGTAACAACAGCACAGATGTAATGCGGAGCAGCAGTAACTGAGTCCTGAATTAGCCAGCTTGGTTACCTGTAGAAACTCTCCCGCAGCAGGATGAGGCTCTGAGGTGGATTTTCAGCAGGGTATGTTATTATGTGGTATGCCCCAGGCTGCCATAAGTTAGGCTGATTTGTGCCAAACCAGTTTTTAAAACTACTTTAGCTCCTGCTCAGAGACCCAACTGAATGGAAAATAGAAGGCCTACTCTCCCATACAGAATATGTACGTATGCACCTAATGAAATATGTGGTATTTAAACCACACTTAGGAAATAACTTCTCATTTATCACTTACCTCCTGATCCAGCAAAGAATAAAAAAACCTCATCCACACTTAAAAACCACACCAGTGTAATTATATTGCGCATCAATGTCATTCTAGTAACGAAATACTACAACTGAAGAGCTTAAGAGAAGAGATCTAATATAGGAGGGCAAGTCATGACAAGCTGGGAAAAACGTAGCAGTGAGTATTTATTGTTTACCAAAACCACGGCTTTAGATACTAAGTATAACTATAATACATATGACAGTCTAGATTATAAAGAATCTAGAAGAGCACATCTAAGAAGTCCCTCAAGATTTTAATTTCATGACAGTGTATTCAACCAAATCATTATCATATTGGTAATAGGTACAATAGGTACTTGATCAATGACAGGAAAAAAACTCAACTACAACAACAACAACAACAACAACAAAACCTTCCTAGAGTGTCACCCCACTTTCAATCATTGTCAACAAATTTAATCTTTTGGCTTTGGTTTTCACTGTGCAATTAAGAGGCTTTAAAGGGGTACAATATGACGTAAGGCTACTTTTATTACTTGGAAACTATGATCATCCACAGACTATTTGTTCACGTTTAGCAGTATCACTCAAAAACCTTACAGTCTGATCTTTCTCAGAGATGTTACTACAGGAGAAAAGTGTTTTGCTTGGAAAAACTGCAGTTAGAACATGACTTGTATTTTTAGTCTTTGACCAAACCGCAGCTAAAAATTACAGGCTTGAACTAAAAAAAGCAAAAATAATAGTTAAAGGTGAGATTGGCAACTCAGGGAGGAGCTATGGGCTACAAATCTTTTCAGGCTTAGACCAGCTCAAATACACACCAAGTTATTAGCTTCCATGCAAAAGGAAAAGCATTGCAATGTCTGATTTCATGCCCTCAGTTGATGGTCAGATCTGCATTTAACTCAAAATACCTGAAATACAACTTTGCTCATATACATAGATATACAAGATAAAATATACAAATATTTTTTACAAGTAAAATAAATTTTGCATTTTCTAAAGTAATTTTTATATCAGTATAAGATTTCAGATGTGCAACATGTAGCCCTATCATAAAAGTATAAATGGAAAATTACACTAAAAAAGGAAGTAAACAACTGCAAAGCAAAGTGTAAGAGAACACTGATACATAACAGTAAGAAGCACTTTGCTGACATTTGTTTACGCAGTAAACTAAAGCTATAGTTTAATGAACACTTCAATGTAGCATAAGTAATTACTGCAGCTGAAAGAAGTAGGTTTTCCCCACCTTTTGACTTCTCATTACTGCCTCCATGCTGCTCAGCTGTGGCTGCACCAACTCTTTTGCCAGCACGTACCCTGAGCCTGGTTTCAGAAAACTGTCAGAAATGAAAACTAACCCAGAAAAAAAACAAAAATGATTATTTCTCAGCTGCATGAGCTCTGCAGGGTGGGAATAAGTAGCCAGGGTTGGCTGGGGGGGAGGGGTACAATGACCCATGGGGTTACAATTAACCCGGGGGGGGGGGTTAATCAGGTCCAGCTCACAAGGCTTATTAAGCTACTGTCCAAGCAATAAAATAAAACCATTTAAAAATGCTTTGAAGTGCATCCAGCACTACTCAAAAATCTCAGCTTTTCCTGTAGCACAGTAACTAATTAATATCCCTTTGCAGGGACGACACTGGAAGTGTTAAAGTAGTTTCTCCAGATTCAGAGGTCTCTCTCACTCTTCTTTTGGTAGAAGCTCAGGCTTTGGGGTGGGGTGAACCTCCTCTGCTGGCAGTCAGTAATGTTAGCACCACAACCACCTATCAAAACAATTCCACCACCTTTTCTTTTTCTTTTCTTTCTCTCCAAACAGGGCCTGCACCACTGCACCTGATAATGTAAAACCAAAAGCCCTAGTAATTGTGTACATTGACCATTAGCTTAGCACATATGCACCTGAGGTTTCACAGGAGCCGGCACCACGCAGAATCAAGAAGCCATCTGTCCAAACAGGGGCAAGTCTGATGGACTAGAGATGAGCAAGAGACAAAGTCATGAAAGGCCCGAGTAAGCCCGGATGAGCCGCCAGCAGTAACCAGGGTGTGTGCAGAGGCTAGCTAGCGATACAGCAGCCTCAGCCTAAAAAAAATTTTTTAAAGGTGTGGGGGGGGAAGGAAAATCCACCAAAGTACAACACTCCAGAAGAAGAGGCAGTACACCACTGTTTAAATTTCGGGGCCTAGGGAAAGGTATTTCTCAAGCAAGCCGCACGTGGCCCAAAACGAGGCTCCCACCTGTGGGAGGGAGGCCGGTGACCGAGCCCCCTAACGGCCCGCAAGGAAGGGCGGGGCCGGGGCCGCACGCGGAGCGCGAGGCCGCTCTTCGCCCCAGCGACCGTTTCTGCGGTCTCCGCGGGGCCCCCCTGCCCGGCGCACGAGCTCGGCTGAACCGCCGCCCGGGCAACGCGGCGCCGCAGCCGGCGGGTCGCGGCAGGCGCCGGGCTCTCCCCGCAGCGGCGGCGGCCGGGCTCGGCTCGGCTCGGCCCGGCCGCCCCCGCCCCACGCGGCGCTCCCTTAGGGGCCGGCTCCGGCCCCGCAGGAGCAGAGAAGCCCCCCGCCGTCCGCGCTATTGCCGGTGCTCCCATTGGCCGGCAGGCAGAGATTCCCGCGTCGTCACTGGAGCATGCTAATGAGCGGCTCCCCCCATTGGCTGGCCCGCCAGCGGCGGCTCCGAACAACATTTGCATGGCGGTGGACGGCTCTTTGTTGTCAACCGCGGCAGGCGGCGGGCGGTGCGCGCGCGCGCGCTGGCGCTCGCGCTGGCGCTCGCGGCGGGGTGGGTGGGTGGGGGGCGGGCGCGCGCCGCCGCCCGCCTGCACCTGCCGCCCCTGAGGGCGGGCCGCGTGGAGCCGCAGAGGCGCGCGGCGGAACTTTCAACCCGCGGTCCGTTAATCGCCGTTAGCACCCTTAGAGCCCGGGGGGAGGCAGGGGGGTCCCGTCCCTCCTCTCAGCCGCCGGGAGACCGTCCTCCCGCCGCCTTTGTGTGTGCGCGCGACCCCCGCGCTCGCCTGGGGGCAACCTGTTCCGCGCCCCTCGCCGCCCCCGGCGCGCCTGGGCTCTCTTTTCTATTATTTTATTTTATTCTGTTGTTTTTCCCTTTCTTTTGGCGGGGGGCGTCGCTGCCCTCCCAGAGGGGAGCGGCGGCGGGTCTTCCCGGCGGCGGGCAGCATGGTGGACCTGGACAGTGAGGTGCCCCCGCTGCCTCCGCGGTACCGGTTTCGGGACCTGCTGCTGGGCGACCAGGGCTGGCAGAGCGACGACAGGTGAGCGCGAGGGCCGCGGGCGCGCAGCGGCGCCCGGAGGGCAGCGGGGGCCGCGGCGGGCGGCGCCGCCGGCCCTGCGCCCGCCTGAGGGGGCGGCGCGGCGGGGCCCGGCAGCGGCGGCGGCGGCGGAGCGCGGTGTGAAGGCACGCACCTCCCGGGAGGGGGGGGGAGCCCCGCCGAAAACTTTCCCGGGGAAGCGAAGCGGTGCCGAGGCCCCGGGGGGCCGCGGCGCCGTCCCGGAGCCGGGCGGGGGGGGCAGGACCTCCCTCTTCGCTACGGTGGGAGGAAGGTCAGGAGAGGCGCGGAGCCGTCTCCAGGTGGTAACTTGAACTGGGGCAGGGGAAGCCCCCAAAATACGGTTTGGGTGCTCGTGGAAGGGCTAGCTGCCGGGGTCGTGTATGTTTTTATTATCTAATATGCATGCTCCTTTACGTGCATTTTCTCTTTATGCTAGGATATAACTACCGTTCAGTACTCCTTTATAAATTATTTTGAGGATCGCCAGCATCTTCAATTCCAAAACGATTTTTTTTAAAAAAAGGGATTTAAGTTTGTCCCAAACAAGTCAAACAGTGCCTTTAAAAGAAGGAAAAAAATGCGTAAATTTTAAGTAGCAGGCATGTGTGTTTAATTTTAAAACGCTAGATGGGCAGTACTCAACACCAGTACCATCATGGCACTCGATTTGGCCATGCAACCTAGTGTACCAATAAGTTATTGCATGATCCCATCTTGCAAAAGTATGTGCGAGATCCACTTTGTAGTAACAGCTCATTTTGGTTAAATGACAGAGAAAAATAAAATTGTCTACTGATACCTAGTAGCATGTTGGATTGATTTTAATTTATTTTATATTGTCAGAATTAATCATGTTTTAACTTGGTAATCAGAAACTTTGATTTTAATGCTGGTCTACGTTTTATAGATTTTTAGCTACTTTCCTAAAGAAAGAGTCTCATTGATTGGTAATCACACGATCATACAGATACTCAACTAATTATTACTTTAGTGTAGGAGAATATGATATATATTGAAGCAAATTATGTTTATTCTGACATTTATGAAATGGTGAATGACATCTTCAAATAATAATAAAAAATAAATGCTGTTGGTTGGAAATTACAGCATTATAAGTAAGTTGTATTAGTCAAGCATAATGGAGAGTTAAGGAATATGTTTATCAAAGCATAATTTTTATATTTAAAAATATTTTGAAACAATAAGAAGTATTTTCTGTATTCCTAATTTCTGATCACAGTATTAGTTGTGATTTTAGAATGAGTTGTCCTTAGCATTTTACACCTACATTTTATTTTTTACTGGAATAGGAAAAAACACCGAGCTTTCTTGTTTTATCAACCGTTAGCCATAAGAACCCTAACTAAAATAAACAAAATATTCTTTATACAACTCTTTGGACTGCCTGTGTGTCTTGGCACTTTTGCCAACTGTAGTTCAAACTTCAGTCAAGCACTTCCCTGATTTCAGTTCTTTGACTTTCTTAAACATAAAATTAGCTTCTATGATCTCAAATAGGAAACAATGTGTAAGAACTTGTGCAAACCATAGCATCAATGCAGCTATAGAAATTTCTGTTTCAAGACCCTGTGCACTTAATAAAATATATGTAAACAATCCTTGGAAAATATTCACAGCAGAATTCTAGCATAACAATCTTATAGGGCATGATTATTAATGGAAAATTATAGCTAAGGACTAGTGAAAAATGAATAGTTAACTTTTCACTATTTCATTAATATTGAATAAAAGCATGCAAATATTACAAGACTGACTTCTGGCCACTAAATTATTTCAACTGATACGTAAGATAGGAACTCAGGACTGGAAATGGCTGGCGGAAATGGCTTTTCAGATCTTCAGGTATTGTCCTCTGCTGGTGCTGGTCACAGTTGTGGTGTGGCTGGGAGTGCTGTGCAGTTTTTTCCCCACGACATAATCAGGACTGTGCTCTGCATGAGGCTGCGATAACAGCACTGTTCTCCTCCAGCTCTGCAAGTTACCATAGCAGTCTCTTTTGTTACTAGCTTTCCATTAACTGAACAAAGTCCATTCTTAAAAAAAAAAAAAAAAAGAAAAGAAAAAAAAAAAGGGGGGTATTGCTTTTTGTTTGCCCACCTTACAATGGAATCTTGCCTGGATTCTTGTTTTTCTGTATTGGAAGGTACCACTTTTAATACCAAAACATTAATCCAATCCCATGTCCCTGGTATTTTGCAGTTATCCATTATATCAAAAGCATATACATTCTGCGTAGAAATATTGTCAAAGGCAATATTTAGAATATTAGACATCATTTTAGGAAATATTTAATGAGAGAGACTACAGGCCTGTGGGCACTCAAAGATGAACTGCTTATTAGTAGTACTGATTAGTGACAGGAGTGATATTATACAAGTATACCGTATTTTTAATAGATTTTTTTTCTTTTTTTACAACCTTATATAAGTAGTATGAGTTTGGTTTTGATGAAGCAGATTTCTTGTGTCCTAATTAGTGTGTAATACAGATACTGCCAAAAGTATTGCTTGTACCTCATTCAATTGAACGGACATTAACAATAAATGAAATAGCTGAGCACTAAAACATGGTTGAAGTAGCCTTATAGTGTGGTCACACAGTGGCAAGTGATCAGGATAATGCATTTGAGGGATTACTGGCCCTTGACTTAGATGCTGAAACTAATTTTGTGCATATTTCAAGTTCACTGCAACTTCAAGTTGCTTTCAATTCCTTGCAGTCCAATTTATACCAAGGGTTTAAATGGAAACGTTTACGGTCCATGAGCTTCAGGTCTGTTACCACCTAAACTCTTTGTCCTCATTCTCTTTTTGATTTTCCTAGTCTGTTCATCTTTGAGGTTTCTGTTTTCTGACTGATACAGCTCTTTTCTCCCTCCACTCTGTCCTTTCTGGCAAGATGTTGGCTCCTTGCTGGCTGAAAACACAAGCAGCTGAGGAATATGTAAAGCCTCTCTCCCTTTCCTCTCGGTACCATATGCAGAGCAGTGCACAGGAGTTGCTGCAATGCAAAATTTACTGAGAAAGCCTCCCTACTTAAACCAAAATAGCTGGGTCTGGAAGAAGCTTTCATTGCTAAAGGGTAGAAGAGTTTTCACAGGGCTTATCAGCGAGGGTGGACCATGCACTTCATTGGACGGGAGGGCCCAAATCAGCTGTATCAAGATATTGGGCTTCTGACTCTTGTGCATTCAGGAAGATCGACAAATCTTCCTATATTTAAAAATACAGGTGCCCTAAGTTAGATATATTTTAAAGTTATTTAATGTACCTCACATAACCAGCTCTTGAAATACCTTCTCCTGTGAATGACCTTCCTGACTTTTTCTATCAATTTTCTATTTAAAAAAATGCTCTAATGAAAAAGTTATTCCGTTGTCCCACCAGGATGGGAAACTTCACCACAAAGTTGAAAGTTACCAAAAAGTTTGAGTGATCTGAAACCAAGGATTGTAAACCCAGAACTAGGAACTGACTGGCTATTGACATGTTGGCAAAGTGCTGCATCATTTGAAATCTCTAAACTAAAACACTGTTTCATCTTTCAGATTGCAGAGAGGATATCAGTATTTGCAAAAGCCTACATAACACAACTCTTTCCATAAATCTGTGCATTTCTTCCTCTTGGAGTCAAGTCTCCCAAGATTGAGTCTTGGTATATAAACTGTATCAGGTGTATGTATCCTCTCTATTCTTTTGGATGCCTGTTGAATCTTCAAAGTGAAGAGGAGATGTGATCATTCCTCTGATCACCCACATACTGTCCAAGGTCCTGTGTTAACAAATCTCAGTTTCAATGGCATAGTTTGCCAGAAAGTCTTATGGTAGTACTTAATAAAAAAATATGGTTGAAACTATATAGACCTCTACCTCCTCTTTTTTGCTTATAGTAAAGATATATTTCTAATGTAGTCATCTTATTCAATTTTGAGATCTTACTGGTTATGTTCTTTAGGAGGAGAATTTGATCAGCTATTTCTTTTAAATAATCCTTTTCATTTATAAAATGCATATGCAGAGTTCTGCTTACCTGAATATAGTAGGATTCTGATTCAGAAAACTTTGTTCCTAGATCCATACCTGTTTGCAGGCAGATCACTAATCTTATTTTCTCACAAGGACTTCTCTTACAGTGGAGCTTCACTCAGGCTTCTTTACCTTTTTCAGTACCTAGTTCATGGTCCATTTCTTACCTTTGCTTCTGCATTAAAGTAACATCCATTTCACTGCTTTTGCGTTTCTTTCTCAGTAAAATAACTCAACTTACATAGGCTAGTTTCCTAACCAAGCTTGTAGTTAGCCTCAGTAACAGATGGGTTCTGGGCTGGCTGTCATATTCTGCAAACCAGCAAATTGGATTGTATATTATTTTTAATAAAAGAAGTTGCTGTGTGCACAAGGACATGGTGAATCTTTGGCAAACACAATTTTTTCCAAAAAATAAATTATTTCACATAATTCATTGACATTCTTGAATTTGCTGACTTGTTTTTCCTGAAGAAAATCAAGAGTTAAAACCAATCTTGGCTTTTGGAAGGATGGATTTTCAAAGGACATGGTCCCCTTTGAAAATTGTGGAGATAAAGTTTGATGCTTATAGCACATAGGAATCCCAAATTTACTTTTTCTGATTTATAGCTGAAATTTGCAAGAGATCTCTCTTTAACTTCATAAGGTTAGATAAGGTTAACTTGATAAGGTTAGATTTCTGGGCTATTCTGAGGCAATCTTTTCACATAAACTTATCATTAGGTTATTTGCATTTTATATGGAATAATTAAATATTTACTCAGCGAGATCCTTGGGGTAGTTCTTCCTTTTGTAAGGTGAGACAACTTTGTTCCTCTTACTATGTAAAATATTTAAATATTGCCCTGATTCATGTGGAAGGCAGCAGGAGAGCATGAGAAAGATCAACCCAGTAGCTAGAGCATGTGTATGTCATATGGGTGATTTCTGCAGCAGGAAGGGGAGTGTATCAGGTTTTTTGTGGCCACATGAATATTCCAAACACTGGGCTAGAAGGAAAGAGAAGAGCAAACCTCTGACTTTTTCACTGATTTTGTAACTCATCAAAATCCCCTTTGTGAATCTCACATTTTACTTTCATTATTGAAAATATCTGAAACTGAAACAAACTATTTTGATTTGCTGAAAATTCTGAAATATTTGTTCGTTACCATCATGATACAATTTGTTTTTCAGTTTGTCTGCCTGGGAAGGGGGCAGAAAGAAAGGGGGAGCTCAGGCCCCCCTCTCCTCCCGTGCAACAAACATGTATTAATTCAGTGAGGTTTTATTCAAGCATGATCGTAACAGTAAATTATGTAATAAAACATTTCAGTTTTTGTAAGTCTTAATCTTATTAGCTATGTTGAAGAGCAACACAAAACATGTCCTACTAAGTGAAGACATGTTTGAAAAACATGACATGTTTAAAAGCTGGTAAATTGCTTCAGAGGAAGGGGTAAAAGAGAATATTTATTTTAAATTCTTGTGTAAGCTTTGGGTAGATACAATGAACAGGTTATTCACAAGAAATATTTTCTTTTGTCACCTGTACTTTAAAAAAAGCCAAGCCAGAGAATGCTAGAGGTATAAAGAAAGAATTCTAAGTTAAAAATAAAAAAGCATTTATAGGCTATGGATATCAGTGCTTTTTTGGTAAGGTCAGTCATATAAATTCAGTATCTTGCAGAGCAGAACTTATATTTCTTAAACCCTTTATGCACACGTTTAACTCCGTGTCTATTCTTTAGAAGATATAGAGGCTGCATTTGTTTTAGCAGTAAATTCAAGTGAGGCAGGAATGTTCCCCACCATTGAAACATGGCTGCTTATACTAGTAAACTCTTCAAATTTTCCTTGTTAGACTTTGGCCAGCTTCAGCTACCCAAAACTCTCTTGAACAGTTCCCAAGGATGATTTGGCGGTTTGAGTGACCCAGGAACCACTCCCTGCAGGAAGGTTGCAGATAGCGACCCTGTTTGGGAGGCTGAGACTGTTTACTGGTATACATGTAGGCTTTTTTGTGCCACTTAATATCAGTGCCTAGGCACATTCAACTTACTGGTACAGATGTAGCCAGAATGGGTCAAAGTCTATTTATTACGGAAATAACCTCTGCACTTTAACATTGTGCTGATCATTCTCCCATCCATGCTGCTAGTTCTTCTCCTTCTAGTCTCCCATATTTACTTCACAGTCAGACATTCAGATAATGCATATATGGTGGACTGTGTTGCAGGGAGCTCCATGTATAAAGCACAGACTTGTTTATGCTTGATGTCTTTCTTTCTTAAATATACAGTGTAACCCTTAAACATGGGGAATAAGTGTTTTTTGTCTTAGAGCCCTTAAAAGGATGGAAAAGAAAAAGGGAGCCTGCTGTTAAAGAACTTTAATTTATTGGAATAATCCTTTTCCCATAACATTTTAGAGAAAGAAAAAGAGAAAGAAATATATGGATGTTTTTAAAACTTGCAGAATGAGATTCACTCTTATGACCTCATAAAAACACTGTATACCTTTTACACTTTAAGTCCCTTTGGGTTTATGTAAGGTCAAGCAGTAGGTTATGGCTTTCTTTGGACCTTGCACACCAGGGTAAATTTCATCTGCAGTAAATATTTCTAACAAAATTAAGAGAGCATGAAGTACACATTATTGTGTCAAATTGCTGAAATAATACATTGTCTGTCATATGAACAAGTCATTGTACAGTCATTCATGTCCATTTTGTACTAGTATTTCATTCTATTGCCTGTTAAATTTTAGCATTAGGTTCTATATAGACCTAATATGTTCTAGAAAAATCATTAATACTGTGCCACTTCAAAATCATATATAAAAATGGAGTGAAAGCAACAGAAAGTGAACACAAAAACCCAATACATTTTTCAAAATCCCAGATAAATCAAAACCTCAGATTTCATAACTTTTCCATTTGCTGTTCCAATAATTCTTTACAGTTTTACAATCATGGAACAAAAATTTACATTTCCCAGTTCTCTATTTTTTTGTACATATGAAACAAGACATATTAGCTAGTGCTGGGAATACATTTCAAATATTGCTCCTATATTGAGGTGAAAGATTTGAGTCATTTTGCTGCAGTACATACTTTCATGATGAAACTGTAGAGCTAAATATTACCTTTGTGTGAGAACTGTACTTACATTGGCTACTTAAAGGATTAAATTAAAATTAGGTTTCCTTTCTGATGTGCTTACTACTTAAATGAACATTACCATCTATTTGAAAAGGAAAGATTCAGATGATATAGAACACCTCCGTGCATCACTTGGACAATTGTACTGCTGGATGTCATGTTGACTAGTGGCTTTCAATGAGCAACTCCCTACTGTAAATCTCAGAAGGCACTTTAACAGTCATTTGTCACAGTGTGAATTACTAAGTAAAGCTCTCCCTTTGCTTTTCCAATTGGAAATCACCTGTGATTGTTAAACTAAAAGGGGATGAAAAGCCCACACATTTCTGAATCAAGTGATTTAAAATATCTGAGTCTAGATTCAACTTGCACAAAAATTCTATTACAGTTTCCTCGAAATAAACCTCCTCCTTCCTTCTAGAAATACTTCAGTCAATTTGGCTTCCTTATTTTAGAAAATATGTTAACTTTTATGAGTTCTTCCATTTAACAGAGGCTACAAAATAAAAGGTCTTAAGCAAATATTGTCAGATTTATCTTGATTTGTCCTTGTAAGTAAATATTCAAAATTAATAAAGTGTTTTAGAAGCCTAAATTCTATTTTCAAAGCTTGATTTTGATTGAAATCGCTCAAGATTGAAACAGCCTAATTCACTAGGATATTTAGTAAGTGTTTCACGTCATCTGCAATGAGACTCTGTACAATAATAGCTGGAAAGTTTGAATTGCCCTAAAACCTGAAAAAGCTGCTGGATGTACAGGCTCAAGCCCTCCCTTACTGTATAAAGGCATCTAAATTTAAAAAAGGATCAAAAATATTATTTGTGAAACCACTGCATTAGTCACAGAAAGTGGTCAGAGTTTAGACTTTTGTGGAAGGCCAAGATGCACAGTTCCATGTAAGTAAACTGTTAATATATCCCAGAACTCATCTTCCTCCTAAGTTTGCCTTAGGATTGAGTTCCTATTATAGATAAAAGAGGGAGAATCCATTTACTTGTGTGGAAGGGAGGAAGGGAAGCAATGCCTTGTTAGCCCTCTGTCAGGGGGGACTGACAGTGGGGCCCTGTGTCAGCCTCATACTAATTTTTGTTTTAGCATCATTCTCACAAAAACAATGGAAGCAAAAATAAATCGTATCTATATTGCACTTAAAGTAGTAAACACTTGAATTGGGGGAAGGGCATGAAAAGAGAAGAGGAACACTTCAGTGCTGTTTTATCTGTATTGCAGGAAGACTTTGATGATATACTCCAGCAAAAGTTTTTTAGTGGAGAAAAGGTTTAAAATGACTAAGCACCAAAACTCCCACAGCTCAAGTAGTCTTCCTCTGGGATGGTGTGCTGCATGGTTTTTAAACATACTTGGTACTTCAGTCTTTATTTAATTATTCACTTACCACTATGGAGCTCTTATTTTTCCATCTAGAACTTGATACATGCTACTTTACATCTGGCAGATACTATAATACTCCATGGGGACCTGAAGCAATTCTGTCCCAAATGGCTTCTCTCTTAATTTTATGATTATTATTTTATCACAGCCAATGATTATGATTATTTTTTTTATAACAGTGAACTTATTTCTGTGTTAAACTGTGCATTATTCTCAGAATGACTCTTCTATAACAAATGGTAGCATTGATTCATATTGTCTCCCTTTTATCCTGTAACAAGGAAATAGATATACTATCACTTGGAGCATCAGAAATGTCCAAGTTTTCAAAATATTTCTATTATATAACAATTTTATGAACCATTTCAGTGCTACACATTCAGTTTCTAGACTTTATTCACCAGTAAAGGTGATATTTTTTACTGAATTACATGATATGTATGGTACACCCAAGAACTTGTACTGATCCACTAAATGTTTCAAAGGTGAATTATTCATATTTTTTTCAAGTAAATGAGCAAGCTAAGTCCTTCCTAGAAGCCTGGACACCGTGGTCCCACAATCTCAGTGTCATTGGAGAGAATGCCATTCAGCTGCTGCACACGTTCTGCAGCACAGAAGATTTGGTACAGAATGCCTTAAAACAGCTGTTAAAGATTTCAGCCTCCCCCGTGCAGTCATCCGCTAATTATGTTAGCAGACAACTTCCTGGTGGGAAGTAGCAGTAAAACAGAAACATTCATTAAGAGACAAAAACAGCATTTATACTCACAGAGATAAAAACAGTGATATTACTGTTTACCCAGAAGTATCTCTTGAAGGACAAATCCTGCCTCCTCTTATAGGGATGTCTGTCAGGAACTGCTGTAGTTTTGTGGTAGAAAGCAGATTGCAAAGTCTGACATCATTGTGCTTGACTTAACAAGTGGCAAGCCATGGTGGATGGGGGAGGAAGGCATTAGGCCAAAACCATGTAGGAGCAAGTTATCTACTGAGTTGGCAAAAAGAAGAAAACTTTGCCTACCCCTCTGCCTGGGCCTGTTCAAGTTTCATGCTAGCTCTAGATGTTAATAATTGCACATATCGAACAGCTAGCATGAGGATCATATGCCTGGCAGGGGCAATTACAAGATTTGAGTAACAGTCCTAGCTGTGGGTTAGCTCTGCCAGGCAAGTCCTACCCATTCTCCTAGATACTGTACTCCAAGTCAAGCCACTTTGGTGTTCGGCAAAGAAAAGAGTTTGCCCTTTAGCTATATATGAAGTTAAAATTAATAGCAGTTGACTTCCTTCAAATAATAGTTTTTAAGTTACAGAGCTTCTTCAAAGTATAGCGATTGTTAAAATATTTAATAAGGAGTAAAGACTATAAAAGAGCCTCACTCCTTTATCATTCTTAACAGCCTAAAATGTTCTAGGGGGGTTTATGTTTTTCTCACTTTATTTTCTTTCCCCCCTGTGACTAAAGAAAACAGCAGCACAGAATAAAAACAGTGTTACCAAATCCCAAACAAATACAAATGGGAAAAACAAGCTGAGTTGCAAATGGAAAACTGTGGTTATATTTGTTCCTTATTCGACAGCCCCTGTTAATACTCCCCAATATTCCCTGACTCTGCAAGGGAAGATTTAGTTTCCCATCTTTGCACCAAATTCAAAAGAAGCTAATGGCACAGGTCAGTTATCACTGTAATTCTCACTATCAAGCATAGACAGTTAAAACAGACATGGACTAAAGGCTAAGCTCTGTATTTACCTGAGTGTACCCTCATGAAAAGTAAGCAAGCTATGTTTTCACTACATACAACAATGTAGCATTTGATTACCTGCTCCAAATGGTTTAATCAGTCAAACAAACAACTTCTAAAAAGGCATTTCTGTAGATGTTCAGTTTTTAATGATCATTTTTGTTCTCTTGATACTCATTCAAAAGAGACAACACAAAGTGGAACAAAATATTCTGTAACGTGCAGACGTTGATTAATCAACTAGTTTTTATAAAGACTATCAAGCTCTCTAAGTAGCTTTTTCACCCACCTAAGAATATCATAAGAAGGATGGTAATCTCACAAGAGCAGTGCCAGATATCTAATATCTCATTACCATTGAGGAATCCAAATTTTACAAATTGAATTCAGATAGTGACCCAAATGATCATTTATTTTTGTACCAAGACTGACAATAGATTGCATGAAAGTTACAATTTAGCTAAAAAATAGTTTAAATGATACAAACCACATTCAAAATACATTGAATTAATTTTTAAAGATTTGATTAGTTTCTGCTTCCCATTTTTCCTCTTATTTGGCAGTTTATAGATCAAAGTCCAGAGTCCAGGAAAAAATAACGAAGTAAACTAAATCTGTGCTGACATTATAAACTCATTAAATACAACGAATTGTGGCAGTTACTGGTTACAAAAAACTCAAGCAATGTGATTTGCATGTGACCAGCTGAATTTGTCCTTCATCGTGGTTCTTAACAATGGAATTTTACCATGACCTTGGCGAGTATTGCACGCTGTGGGGAGAACAGGACAGGCTACTAGAAATGTTTCAGAGTACAGAGGGAGTATTTCCAAGGGGTCGGGGGGGGGGGAACTTGGGTGTGCCTGTAATAAATAGGCAGCCTTCTGACATGCAGCTAGTCTGAGACTTTTGTGGCAGGCCTTAAATTTTGCTCTTAACAATTCCAGATGGAAGTGATCTGTTATAAGATTGCCATTATCAAAATTATGAGGTGAACCTCTTCCTCCAAGGCAAAGATGACTGGCAATGTAGGGTTGTCTAGCAACCTGCTGACATTTGACTTTATGCTAAGGTGAACTGAGGGTTTAGAAATTCCTTTCCTTTCTAAGACAGCAGTGCCACTTTACGGTGACAGAAAAGGTCCTATAACGAGAAGAAAGAGCTGGAAATACTACTGTGCCTTGTGTTGCCCTAGACATTTGGCAATTGGTTATCAGAATTCCTAATATCAATACAGCCAGTCCAATCTGGTTCATAAACACAGATCTCTCCTCGTTGTATCCATGTTCCACCTAAGACTGATTAGCCTAAAATATATATATAAGGCTTCAAAAACAAGATGATGGAACAAAACCTCTCCTAGCCCACCTCACCAACACACTGTTAGCTAAACAGATCTTTAATAGTTTGACTCTCATCAGAGCCAGCAAACTCCAAACTTTGTGTTCCTTTGGGAAGTAACATTTAAGGAAAAAATAGTTTTTGCATTGAACAAGCTAATTTTGTAAAGGCATCTGCTAAATCATTTTTTAAAAAATACACAAGGCACATTATGGGAGTTGTTATCCATTACTATTTTGAAAAATTAATACCAGGCACACAATTCTACCACCCATACTACTGATGAGTAGCACTTTAACATCTGAGTACTCTGTGATGTAAGGTGCTGCTTACCATAAAAAATGATGACAGCTTTGGACTTTTAAAATTTTGACAAAATACATAATTTAACTTGTTCTTAATCTAATGCAAAGACAATTAAAGCCATGTCTTCTGAAGGACAGATTAATCAAGAAGTGTAATAGATGACTGACTAACGAGACAGAGATGTATATGAAATTTGTGGTTACATGTACTGTGTTAGCCATAAAGAATGCAGTACCAGAGAGATGACATTTTAGAGATTAGAACAACTTTTAAAATACTTGCTCTATTATGTGTTCAAAATTTTTGAATCATTACAGCTTCTTAATGAGACATGTAACATTTTTATTAAAAAAAAAGTTAAACAATAATCATATGCGATGCTTGTACAGTGCAGAAAGCTGTGTCTGAAAAGAAGAAAGCAGTTTCACACTGCAGTTAGCTATATTACAGCAGTATGCCTATGTTAAGCTGCAAGTATTAGTTTAGCAACCCTATGTATTTTATCCTCCATTTGAATGGTAATATTGAAGCCAAAGGACCTTTAAATACTAGAGAATAAAGACAAATATGTATTAATGCGCAATTATTTTAGGAGTTGGCATCAGCATATGTTAAACATATTCTTCTCTTGTTGATTTGATAGAACAAACAGAGTCTCTGATAAACTTTTCTCTGTGGGAAGCTTCAGGCAAGACACCTGCATCATTTTGGGGCTTTCGTTCTATGCCTTTTTCTGATCTTTTGCCTAAATATTCTTCTTTTTTGTATATATCTGTTAAATTATCATCTTTGTGCTTTGTATAATTGTTATAAGTGTGATTGGGGGAGACTGAAAGAACACACATCTCCCAGAATTTCAGGGGAATAATCTCAGATTCGGCTCGGTCATTACTTCTTAGAGTTGCTGGCATGCTAGTGGCAACTTTTGGTGTATTGTATAAGTGTTTACAGATTGCAAGTCTTGACTGTTTGGCTTTGTAACTTAAGAAATGACACACCTCTTTGTAGGGCTACACTGGTCATGGCAATGTGTAAAAACCATGTGCAATATCACTTTTTTTTTTTTTCTTTTTCACTTTTTAACACTTCAGCTATATTTGGAATCTCAGATAACTTCTTTCTAGGCCTGCTAAAGTATCTGTGGGAAGTTCCAGATATGTTTAGTTTTAATTTTTTTTTTTCCTCCTGCAAATCAGACACAGGTCCTACAGTAATAATTTCTTAGTCTGAAATAAACAAATATTGCTAATATAAGTAAAGCACTAAGCAAATGAGAAACTGAGCAGAGTACAGAAAAAATGAATGAAACATGTAAACTACTTTTATCATATTGCTTTGGATGTCATATTTTTGCATCCTAACCTAATATGTTGCTCTTATTAATAGAAGAAATGCAGCTTGCAGAAGAAATGTTTGCAGAAGAAAATTGTAGTTTAAACAGTCTAATGTAAAAGTTATTTCTGTGCTTCAGTCTGTTTTGTGACAGTGATCAGTACAAATTTTTGGAATACAGTCCCAAAGATAATGGCATAAAATATTTTTAGTTTCTAAAATTTCAAAAAAATAGTAAATCTAGTATAAATAGCTTTAAGAATACTGTTATAAATTAGTAGTATTTCTCCTTTATGAATACTACTGGCTATGACCAGAGTCAAGAAAAAGCTATAAAAAGCAGACTTATTGTGCATTGGATTGTTTTCCTCTTAAATGGAGTTCACATGAAGATGAAGAATGATGAGAATTAGCTGGAAATTTATTTTACAGGAAAAAGACTGTGTACATTTTACCATACAACTTGGTCAGTAAATTTCCATATTGACTTTCAGTAACAGTGAAGAGACTAATTTAATCTTTCCATCAAAAGAAACTAAAAAAATGCTAAGTTATTATTATACTAAATAGTGGTTTGATGAGAATTGGCATGAGGGTTTTATTTGGAAGACTAATTTCTTCCAAGTTGAAAAATCTTTTGCAAGTACTTTTTTATTTCTCTGGTCAAGTAAAGATTAACTGCAAAAAGATCTGTATCAACTTTTGCTTTATGTCATAGTGCAAAAAAGAAATTCCAGCATTCCCTATTATGAAAACTAACATAGATAATGTGTAAAACCTATGCACAGATGGAAATACCCCAAAACACCCACTTCATTCCTTTGCCTTCTTCTCACAGTCACCCCTTCACCTCTGACAGATTTAGAGTTGAGCCTATAGTCTGTGGAACTGAAATACCAATGTTTTGTCTGTTAGATTTCCATACCTTAAGTGGATTCATGAGGAACTCTGATCTGTGCAGCAGGACTGTAGAATACTACATTAGTATTCTAGAACACCACTGTCTTGGCCAGAGTTTCATTCCTTGTGTGTCATTTAGTATTCATGAAAATACTGTAGAAGTACTAGATACATATGAAGAACATTAGCCATTAAAAGTGTTCTGATGCATATGAGAAATTGAGGGGAAAAAACATCACTTTTTTTTTTAGTAAACTGCAGAGAGATTTTCATCTTTTTACAGTAAATATCACCTTCTACTACAATTATTCCTGTTTATTTCAATGAGAATAATTATAGGTCAGTATGCTATTTGGTATGAGTAGAAGGGATTATTTTCAGTTCTGCAGAAGGTATACCAGGCAATACAGTATAAAGCTTTATGAAGCAACTTGTCCCTTATTTACTATAACTGCACATACATTTTTTGAATGTATGGAAAAATCAGTTAGCTTCATTTCCCTTGTCACTATGATAAATATAGGCACAATAGATAAAAGAACCAAACAACCAATCTGAAGGAATGCCCTGTGAATTCACACACTGATTTTTCTTTTATCAAATGTGAAGTAATAGTTTACTGTGCTATTTTAAGTCTCAGTTTGATAAATAGTACAGGTACATGTACATTAGCACCCCATACAAAGCTGGGAGGTATCTACACGTAATAATTACTGGCCTCATTCCCTGCTACTCTAAATTGAGGTTCATGGCGCATGAGAACTCATCTCTTTTACATTTAAATAGTATATTTAAAATGGCAATGCTACCCAATACATACTATAAGGTTCAAAACTGAATATTTTGTGCGACATCTTAGCAGCCAGGATTTGTGAAACCAGCAGTCATTTTATGAAATCTAGAAATATTTTAGAAGATTGAGAGGTTCAGAAGCCATGACATAAAAAAAGTCATGTGTATCTATCAAAAAGTTTAAAATAATGTATTAATTTGTTGTTATTCAGTATGGAGATGTTTTGGGCACTTTTGAAATATTACTATTCTACATGTACAATGCTAAACAACAGGCAGATACCAAAATAGTAGCTGGGCACTGTAACACTTGGATGGCTTGTAAACCTTAGGCACCCGTTCCAAGCACTGGTGCCTCTTAGCTAGAAGAATGTAAACTGGTTAACACAGAGTAGCAGGAGTCTGTGAAATCCAGGTATGTAACGAAGTAAGGCATTCCCATGATATTCCTTGATCATGAATTTGGACTTGGAAAGTACTCCAGGCAGAAGATCACCGTGTCAAATAATAAACTGAAACTTCTAACAAAGATTTTTGGGAAAAGCTTTATACCAGAATGTAAATATCCGGCATCAGAGATTAGCTAGCATTTAAAGGAGATGGTGTTTAAGCGGCTAAGAGAAAGATTTGCTCTCCACTCGTAATACTACAAGGAAAGATCCCTAATCAAATTACTACATTGTCCTCTAGCCATATCCCGAATGCATTAAATCTTACTCTGAAGTTGAACTAAGATTTTGATTAAAAATTACCAGGATAAGTATAAAAAAAGTAAAATTACAGTGTCAAGTTGATTCTCAGAATAAACAAAAATATTATAGGGATATATGTTTTAAAATTACTTCAATACAAACTCGTTGATAGTTTGGTGATTTTCAAAGTCATGAAAGAGATTGAGTCAAAGCAGCATAGAAAATTTCCTGTTGGTATTTGATTATCTCACCCAGAATATACACGAGTAGGATTGTTAGATAAACGCTGAAATACTGGCATAAACAAACTCTATAAATGGTTTAGGAACACAAAACCATTCTGATTGAAAAAGTAAATATTCAATTATTATTACTTTCAAAAAGATTATTTTCCCCCACATACAGACATGTAAATTGAAATCCTACTTGCATTTGTGATGTGATTACAGTCTCACTCCCATTTCCAGTGGAGAGGTTGTTCGCCAGTAAACTGGAATAAAGTTACTCTATTACTCTATAAATAATTTTCTTTCCAACTGTGCAGAATTGCTGAAAAAAGTGATTCTGAGAAAAACAAAACCGAATGCTGCAGCTAGACCTACTTATTTAATCTGAGTCTAGACCACATTCAAGCAATTGCTTTCTCAACAAATTTCCCCAAACCAGTCATTATTTCACAGCTTCACTAATGATAATAAGTGTCTGGACCATTTGGGAGAGAAGGGATTTTGCAGTCAATCATTCTAAGTCAAACTGAGAGAATCCCCTTCACATTAGCCAGTGTAATGTTTATTTCACAGCACTGAGCTATGAAAGCATAATTTCATTTTATAACTTGTTTTTTTGTGGTGACATTTTAGAGCTGGAGTGCTGAAAAAAGCAAATGACCCAAGACAATGCATGAAGTCCAGGCTGAGAAAGGATTTGAACCAGGATCTCAAAGATGTGCAACAGGAGGCCATATTTTCTCTTACCTAGCCATCATTACAGCAGATGATAGCATGTTTAAAACATAGGAAGAGGGATAGCAATGGTCTCTCTGCTCTTCCAGTGCAGGTGATGAATTATAAATCCTAAGCTTTCCATTGTCATTCAGATAGTTTCTTGATCTTCCAACTGTAACAATGCAATTTTGGGCCTTTCAAATCAATCACAGAAGTACCAGGAGGGAATGATAGATACACACAGTTTGTCTGGGCAACTAGAGAGAGAGAAAAAAAACAAAACAAAACAAAAAAACCCCAGGCGTTTGGGAATCTTTGGATTTTTGAATTGTACAAACTTGGAAGCTTCATATTTCTTTTTCTTCTCCTTATTAAAAAAAAAAGTATATACCTCTGATTTCATGGCAAAAAAATTCTAGGAAAGAGTGAATGCAGTGGCATATGAGAAAAACTGACATTGGGAAGTTACCAAAATAGACTAATTCTCTTGTAATAAAAGAATGAGGGTGGAAAATTGAACACATAGCAGGGTTGTATTAACTACTCTATGCCTTATGAGGATGAAATCTTAGCCCCTATTGAGTTAAAACAGCAAAGATCTCATTTAATGGAGCAAGATTTCACTTTGCATGTTAGTATATGGGGGAAAATAATCTTTTAAAAAGTAATAATAATTGAAAATTTATTTTTTCATTCCTAATCCTACCTTAATACTTATTATGCTAAGACCACTGTTTATCATAACAACTAATGTCATGAAATTCTGTATCTTCTGTTATATATTTAGTCATAAATTTTTAATAGCAAAGACTATTCTTCTGTTCTGTGTTTCTCAGTGCAAAGTGATGTCCTCATCTACTAGAATTCATAATGTTCTGGTAAAATAAATGATAATAAAGCCATCTGAGAAGTATTTCCAGAATCAGGGCCTTAAGAAATCTTTATTCAGATGAACTGAACAATGGATAGTTAGCCTGTTTTTTTTGTCTGACTAACCACAGTATTTTTGCAGCAATCTGTTGATTGCTCTTACCTCCACCTATAAGCATACCAAATACTTTGCTTCTCACACACATTACTGATATATAAAATATAATTCACAGAGCAGACATAAATGTATTTATATTATCACTTGCATGTCAGCTGTGTGTTATTTTACCAAGGTAATAAAGATAATTAAAAAATAAGAGGTAATCACTAGCAATTATATTGTGCAGCTACATTATTTGAACACTTAATATACATGCCAAGGAATATACAAAGTTCTGACAGCCTTTTCCCACTTCTCCCCTTCACCAGTGTCAAAGTAGCCTATCCTATACCTGAAGTATGTCTGCCCCATTCGACCGCAAAGTATTTGTCTCCCTTCTGTGACCAGATGTACAGCAGTCACACAATCTGGTTAATAAATGCTTATGATCACATTTTTACCTACATGTTCAGTATATTCACACAATAGGAAAAGAGTTGAAATATACGGATTTCTAGTTCCTTGTGTTGCAACAGAATATATGTATACAGGTTGCAAAATGCTTATTCATTGTTGCTGGTCGTTGTTATTTTAGTGTGCTTATGTCTGGGCTCAAGGCAAGCAAATATTATCTTGATTAGTCTGCTTCTCCTTTATGGGTGCAACAAGCCTCTGCTTTGCTACATCTATAAGAGGTTTTCTGGCTTATTCAGTTAGGATTCTCTCTGTTCTGGCTACAGGAACATTTTATATTCCTTTACAAAAAAGGCTTTTATCTATTTTATTTTTCTTCAAGTTATATCATCTTCCTATTCAGTAGATTTTTTTTTTCTCTTTGACTTTCAAACTAATTTACTTTTATTATACTGAATAAGTAAAAAAAAGATGGTATGTTTTCTATAGACATAATGGCATTGTTACTATACATTCTTTCCTAAAGAAAGTGACTTTTGCAAGCATTGGTGCTCTGTATTATATCCACCCTGTTTATTTACTTTTGGGGTTGTTTACTTCTTTTCCTCATTATAAGTATTTGATTTTGTACCTTCAGTATCAATCTCCAGAGAACCTTTTGAAATGCCTTATAAAAATTTAAGTACATGATGTTCACTTCAGAGTTCCCCCTTATCTATCTTTTCCAATTATCTCATAATGGAGCAGAGTGCTACAGCTCATGTTCTATTTATATCTGTCATTTGCTTCATTCCTAGTTTATTCCCAGGCTAAATCCAACTTGTAGGTCTTGGCATGGGTGCCATTTATTCTTTTTCATCTCTTGTTGACATTCTAACCAGTATTTATCTTCTTATCAATCTTAATGTACTCAGGGAGAATAATTTTTGTTAGTCATTTGCCATGATGCTATTTATCCACCATTTTTAAATCTTTACTTTTATCTCTAATATTGTGGTTACAAAACACATAAATCTGTTGTCCGGCATTGTAACCTAGTCTCCATGCCTGGAAACTTTTTAGAAATATTACAAGTATAACAACTGGAATGTATAAAACTAAGCAGAATTATGATACTCGTTAAAGAACATTAGCTGTAAATCTGAGACTACTATCCCCATGCATGTTGTTCACATCCAATTAGAAAATGCACTAAGATATTTGTGCTAAGAATGTAGCTTATACAACTCCACAAAAACTGAGAACATTCCTTACTAAGGTCTGTCTCTTGTCAGTTTAAAGTATTAAGGTTCTCTCCAATTTAAGTGGCAACAGAATTGAATCCTTGAGACTACTGTATTTGAATTTTTTAATACAAAACATTCTTAGAAGTCCATAAAGACAAAAAAATTCAGGAACAAAAGAGCACTGGCAGGAAGGCACTGGGATATATAAAAATCTGCTTTTGAACCTCATATACATCTACCTTGTATATTTATTTTTAATTATGTTTGGATACAATCCAGAGACCTTGATCAAGGTCTGAACACTGCAGGAAAACATAGGAACATATCATTCCCATTTCAGAAAGAATGGAACAGAAGTCTAGCAATGTGCAGTAAGTAGATGGAACACAGGACCAGAAAATATAGATCAAATATATATTCAAACAGTGAGGAATTCAGTGTACTAAACTACCCCAATCCTGAAGGCATGCAACAGATTGATACTGGAGAGAAGAACATTTGAAGGCAGCCAAGTTGAAGATGCAAGAATGTCTGAAAGAAAAATAGACAAGGTTACAGTGGTAACTGCCTCCGTCCAGACAGAACAGTGGGTTGATAACCTTCATGTGTAGGTATCTATTTGCGCAGATAGAGTAGAATGGGGGATGCAGCTCTTGGCTGTGGGTAACTGTTGCTTCTTCAGAATCACTTTAGCACAGAAAAAAGCAATAGATAACCTATAAATTCTCCTCTTGGGAATACTGTGGTTATACATCTTCTTACTTGTACATCTCTCAAACATAACTCTATGCCTGTAAAAAGGATTAATTTTGATTTTATGAACTCAAATGGAAATGGGGACCTGTATTATGCTTCATTTTAATAAGCCAGCAGGGTAGAGCACTGTTTCAGTTGACTATAAATTTACACAGGTGAAAATTAAGATTGTAAGCTTTCTAACTCCCCTAATAAGGGTGAAAGCTCTCATCGTATTAATCTTTTGCCAGTCACTTTGCTTATCTAGGCTTTGCTTATCTAGGTTTCTTTTAAAACAGAAGAGTGGCCACACTGAGACAGAGCGTTTAGTCCATTATTCAGCAGACTAAATTGGTCTCTTTAGTCAGTTTAGCAGACCGTAGTGAGTGATAAGGGGATGTACATAAGAGCAGAACTAATACACACTGATACTTATCTTGATATAGCCTCACTCTGGTATGCTCTCTTTCCCATCTCTCTCCTCTGTCAGTACTCCTCCCATTCCCATATTCTTCTCCCTATTTTATCCTTATCATCAATACAGTTATTACTGAAACAAACCAGCAGGGTTTTTTTAGTAATACCAAAGTGTTCCTGATGTTATGTTCTGAAGTGCTGAAATGTGTTCTAGGACTTTCACATTAGTCAATTGTTACAAAATCTTATTATCAGACAGCCTAACAGAAGCAGTGTGATTAAAGGAAGACAGCAGAGGAAGAGCTGTACTATCTTAGACTGGAGTAACTTGTGTTTCTGAAATGGACTTTGATTGAATGGTTATTAGCACAATCAAGTAAGCAAGTGATACATTCTGCTTAAACTACTCCTGCAGGAGCTCTAACAGAAAAATAGTGACTGATATATGAATTTTCATAATTCACTGGGAAATATTTTAGCACCTTATGGATCAGTGTTTAAGAATTAAGCCTATAAAAGTATCACCTATTTTTATACAATTAATTATGAACACATGATAATAAATTTGTCCAGATTTTTGAAGGAGACAAAAAATGAACCAAATTAATTAGTTTTGAAATGCTGAATTTATAAATATATGTCTGCCAGTTGCAAAAATTCTGAATGGATATATAAGAGAACAATGCATTATGGATAGCATAGATACTTTACAGAATCAATGGAAGGCCTTTCCTAGAAAACACACTGACTAAAGGATCAATAATGGAAATATATATAACCAGAAAAAGTCTCGGTGGTAATGTGTACAACAATTTATTATGCTAAATCAAGATTTAATTTTAAGCATAATTATAGATAACAGCAATTTTGAACTAAAGATTAGATGACACCATAAATAACCTATGCAATCATATTTATGGATGCATTGCCATGAGTATCACACTGTACAGTTTCCAGACAAAGTATTTTTGGTTGTCATTTCCCCACCCACCCTTTCCTTCCATTATTTTCATTCTTATCTGTGATACTGAGCCACGGCCACTTAACAGAAAGAATTGATCCGTAAACTTTGTGACAGCAAATTTATGCCAAAGTAAGTCTTCTGCACCACTATGAAAGGATGGTCTAAATCACTGCAAGCCAGTCTAACACTGCAGTTCCACTGAGGTCCTGCCTTTTCCACCATTCAGGAGCATCTGCTGTTTCTTTGCATTAGTTGTGATAATCACAAAAATGAAGGTGAATCTGACTGACAAGCTGATCCAATTGAAAACTCAGTCTCCAAACAAAAAAAATATATGTATATATTCAATCAGAGCAGATCTGACTTATCTAGAAATCACCCCTTTGTAAAGGGTGACATGAATGGAGTCTCCCTTGTGGAGATCTCACATTCTTCACCTGGCTTACACTGTTCATAAAATCACATACTGACTTTACAGAGTATCACTACTGTCTGTCAACAGCACAAGTCCATCTGACATGGTTGACAGAAACAAGTTTTTGTGTTTGCATCTAATTCATACTCAAATCTGTACCACTGGTTTACCTGGTAACATGCAAATCCAGTGTTGATTGGTGAATACTGATAGATTTAATCACAGCTGGCATGAAATTGCATTGCTGAGAGTAGTAGTGAGAAACCAGTTAATTACATATTGATAAATAATCAGCTATCTATCTAGTTCATGACTCAAACAGATACTGCATTTGTAAACTAAAAACTGCCTATATGACTTTCCTGAGAACCTGAAGTAGCTGATAAATATCAAATAGATGATTCACTGAGGACATGCATTTAACTACTCTTTCGTGATTTTGCTGCTTCTGTAGAGAGATCCTAAATATACACCAGTAGAAGACTTTCTGCTCAACAACACACAACTATGTATTTTCTATATTATGTATTCACCTAGCTGCATGTTTCTCTCTTATATACCACAACCTTAAAGAGTTTAGTTAGCCCGAATTAAAACTGGTAGACCTGGAAGGACAGCCCAGGCACAGCCTCATGTCCTAGACACCTTTATGCTGCCAGGCTTCTGGTAGCAGCCCTTTCTCTGTAGTCCGAGTATTAGAAAGCTCACACCAAAACACAAGCCTTGGGCCTCTTTCAGAGGCTGCTGTTCCCTGCATTGCAAGTTGGAAAAGTAAGGAGCCATATGGAGTGACATTGTGTAAAGTAGCTACTGACTGTAGATTATAATCCTGGGCAGCTGCTTTTATTAAGCCACTTTTGACTTGTCACCTTCTACAGCTTTCTCCAACTTGCCCTTAAGCCTCATTGTGGTAGTTGCAGCCTCAAAACCTGCATCCTTCGTAACAATTGTTTCTCATGCATCCCCCCCCTCCCCTTTTTTTTTAAAATCACACCTGGCAAAGTAATCAGTCAGCCTCATCATTTGGCCTTTGTGGATTACTGTTGCAGTAGTGATTTGGACTGTTGCACTTAAACTGTATTGCACTTGCCAAATAAAGATCAAGCCATTTCTCTGAACAAATAATACCTTCTCTCACTAGTGATATTAATGTAAAAGATTTGGTAGGACTAGGTAGAGGTGTACATGAATTTACCTTTCATATAGCATAAAACTCAGCCAGCCTTTTTCCTGATATATAAAATACTGCGAGAGAGTCTGCTGCACAGAGTCCTGGCGCTTAGTCCACACTCATCATAGTCTTCTCTGGAGGGAACTGGGAGATGACAAAGCAAACCTTGGCAGCTGTAGGATGCAGGAGGAAGTTGTGAAGATTAGGGATGGAAAGAAGGGAGTAAGTGGCAATGGTGGTAGCAGAAAGTAAAATCGAGCATCCTTCTCCCTTCCCATTCCCAAACTTAAGAAACTACACCTTCTACAGTGTTTGCTGAAGAAAACACACAAGGGGTCAAATAAACAAGGAATCAGAGGTGTGTAGGCATGTACATACAGACCGCAGATAGTCTCACTGGAGACTAAAATTAACACCTACTTAATTTTGGCAAAGTAAAGGTCTAAATATTTGAGGTTATAATGTATCAAAATTCCACTGTTCAGCTTCACATGAGTTGGCAGTAAGTACCACTGATACGAGTTTCTGGAAATGTAGGTCATGCCTGGATTGCTTTTGCAGAATAAGCACAAATGAAACCATTGTGAAGTGAGTGCCAAATTTTCATTGACTGGAGACAAGTTCTACCTGCAAGAGTTTTTCCACAGCAAACAAAATTTTTTGAGGGAATTGTGTGACTGAAGTTCAGAGGCATTATATTAGTAATGTGTCATAGGATGCAGCACTTTGAAGCTGAATTTTTAGATTATTTGCAACTGCAGTATGTTCAGATGTTACTTTCTCAAGGTTATTACTTCTAGACGGGTGGGATAATTATCTGCACATCAGTTTTATAATCGTTTTAGAGCAATAGGCTAAGTTTCAGGCTTCACTTTTCCTGCAAATACTAGTAATATAGACATTTTGTGCAAAACAAATCAAGTTTTGCTTAGATTGTCTTGAAGAAAACAGCTTTAGGAAGCAGAAAAATGGAAAAATCAGGTCAGTCTGAATGGGACCAGAGAAGTCAGATTGCTTAGGGACATCTATTTAGGTGCCCATTAAAAAAAAAAAAAGTGTGATTTTAAATGTAAAGTGTACTGATGTTTAGTTTTACACTTGGAAAGAAAGTCTTCAACATTTGAAGGACAAATGCAGTGTTGTTTTCTGAAACTGCTGACTAATCCAATTCATCTGATACTTCTTATAACTTTTCCTCAGTATTTTCAGTGAAGATGACCTTATTTTTGCCATTTTTACTGCTGAACCCTGTGGAAGCTGTTAAACTGCTAGGAATCATATTATCATCTCCATGTAGTTATTTAGAAAGCAATCAAGACCATTAATTTAGAGCAGAGAAGTATGGGAAGAAGCACACAGTTCCCAAAAGAAGAATATAGAGTATAGATTACATCCCACCAAGTCAATGTGATACAAAGGACATCATAATATCTTGCATAGTAGCTATAGTTGTGCAGGAAACAATTTTAAGACTACAAAGACATAAGTAGTTTAAAAAGTCCTATTTTAATTGCACCAGAAAACCCAAGCAATCAAAAAAAATCAAACCAAAACCATTATTTGGTATGATGAAAGCATTTTCTTGGACATTTTCAGAAGATTTTCAATTTAATAAACAAAGAGGAAATACAAAATATAATTACCTTCTTTAACAAAAACAATTTGCAAAAGAAAAACAGAACTTTGTCATTTTGACATAACATGTTGACATTTCTACCTTAAAACTCAGAATATTTTGTTTCTGAAACTTCTCTACTTATGAAATGTTAATTGTCCATACAAGCATAATGTAAAATCTGCTGTTTATACTGGATGCTGTAGTTTAAGACATTTTTTCATAAACTTACATTTCGTTTTCCATTTCCCTATAATTTACTATGATTTAGGTGAAAATATAGGTTGACTTACTAAGCCCAAAAATCTCATTTTGAGACAAATCTCCAGAAATTGAATTCTGACTGGACATAATTATGCTATGCATTTTTCCAAGAAACAGTTAATAAATGTTGGTTATAATGGAACAATACCAAACATAACTAACATAGTACAATGAAAACCAAAAGCAGAAGAGCCAGCAAACAGAAGTAATAATAAAGCAAGATAGTAACAGTAAAAAGCTGTGGAACTGTATTAGAGAACAATCAATATATCTTCTGAATCTCACACTGATCTGCCAGTTTTGTGTAAAATACACTGTGGAACTGAAATAGAAAAAAAATCCCTTTTGTTTCTGTTGAAAAATAGTAATGAAATATTTGAAGCAATGAGGACGTATTCTAGTGTAAATATTCTTACTATGCATTCATTTTACCCAACTCTAAGGGAAAAGAACCTTTCTATCAGACTTGATAGGAAGCTGGCTCTGTGTTTAAGGTAACATTAATGACTCAAAATTATCTTGTACACTTGGTCAGGTGATACCTGATTGGGATTCACCCACAAGGTTTTAGGTTCTGGTTCTGGATTTTTTTTAATCCATCTGTTTTTTTTCTTTGCCTTGCTGCTCCATTTAAAAAAAATTTAAAAAAATCTTAATTCCTTATATTTCGAGTAAAAATAACAATCAGATAAGCAATCTAATCTGCAAGGATACTATACACTAACAACTCTCAGCTTTGTCCTACTTTTCTACTTCTTGCTGTTTTCAAAAAGGTGCAGTCTGGATCACTAAAAAAGAAAAAAAAATAGCTGCCATGCTTAAGTGAAGAGAACTGTTTCATCCACACATACTTATTTTCTAATATATAAGAAAGGTGGCCATGCCCATAAACAGCCATATCTAAGATGAGCATTAAGTCTAAGATTTTTATTTCTTTAATATTCTAGAGATGACAAAATGTACCAGGAGAATTTAAGACTCAGTTATTTTTCTTTTTGTATGTGAGCTAAAGGTATCAGTAGATACCTTTCTATTAGAAATTTTTATTTCCAAACAAAAATTTTTGTATAGGGCTAATTTGTCTTGACAGTTGCAGTAGTTCTGTTTCTAGAGTTTGACTAGCACTATCCCAAGGATATCAGCACCTCTCTCCCTTCTGATTGCATAATTTAGAAAAAAGCTTTGGTACTGGAGTTCAGGTTAGCTATCATCAGTTTTCTGCTTCTGACGGGTTAGACATTCAGTTTCCTATGAATCCTACTTCTCATATGGGATGACAGCCATGAAGCTCTACACATTTAAGTGAGAGAAGGTTTGTAGGAAGGGGTTATTTTTAATTAACTGGTCTAGATGGGGAGGAAAAAAAACAAAAAACAGAAACCAAAAAACAGGCAAGCTCTTGGTATTCCTGCCTTCCTCAAAGTCTGTCTGAGAACTTTTCTGTCTTTTCCTTCTATGTATGTTGGTCTAAAAATATGATCTTTTTCATGCCTTGCCTACTAAAATCTTAAATTCTTCCAGAGTTGTTAAAAAAAAAAAAAAGAGAGAGAGAGACAGCATTGTCATCCTGCTGATTTTCTCCTAACTGTTAAAATCCCTAATTCTTTGTTGAAGCAAAAGATGAGCAGTTCATCAGGAGACATGCCAGCATTTTTTAATGACCTGAACCTTGTATTTAATCAAGGATCACATGTACAGTATATACCAGAGTGTAGAGAGTACACTACACCAGATATGTAGTCTATAGAAGCATGCTTTTTCTAAGAAGTGATAGTGGATAGAGTTTTTGTGCAGGAAGGTGCAAATTCTGAGGTTCCATTTCTGATTCTGTTATGGACTCACTGTATGTTTGGGAAAAAGTTCAATCTTGTATATTGATTTTTTTCCATCTGTAAAATGGGGATATTTTGTACAGGTCTAGTTAAATTGATCTCATAAGACAACTTAGTGGCTTAATAATGGAAGAATTAATTTGGTAGACAAAAATGGGTGTTTAGTATACAAGTCAACCTGCCACACTCCTGTTAACATCCCTCCTTTTTGAGGATTATCTATTCATTCCACACAATAGCCTTATAAGAGAGATGAGTACTACCTCAATGTTACAGCTGGTGAAACTGAAGTAAAAAGACTCAGTAACTTGACACAGACCACGTGGGGAAGCACTGAAGCTTCTGATTGATTAAAAAGTAAATTAACATCACTGGGCCACACTGCTGCCTGATCACTTCAAAAAGTTTCATTGTGAGAATGAAAAACATTCAGCAACTTTAAAAAGCTGTGTTTTATAGTACAGGATAATCAATTATGATGATTCACTTTTATTCCAAAAGTTAGAAATTAAGCAGAAGCCAAATGCTATACTCCATAGCTGGAATAAAAGGCAACTCCCTTAATGAATCACAATTGCAAACAATATTTGACATGTTTTTTGGTTGCAACAATCCCTCAACAACTGTGTGATTCATTACAACCAATATATGACATCAAAAAACTACTGTAATAGGAAACACTTAAAATACAGAGAAAAGGCAAGGTAAAAAAACTCAGTTCATAAACACTTTAACCAAAGGTGAGAGGTGAAAGAAAAATAGGAAGAGAAAAATGTGACAAGTTATTTGGTAGTGATTGGGCAGTGTGCTGTTAACATGTTAACTGGAACACTGGTCTTCCTGCCTCATCAACATTTTTCTGTGTCAAGTAGCCTTGACTCAAAGGTGCTGGCCACAGATAAAAGTAAGCTCAAAGCAGCATCCTCCAAACAGTATGCATAGTAAAAATGTGGACAAAACTGTTATAGTCATATTTTGTATATATGTTTGGACTGAAGGAACAAACTGAAAGCACTTCAGCAGAACACTGAGAAGACAACTAGTATGTCCCCCAAACTACTGCCTTGAGGATCCACATTTGTACCCTTTCCAGAACTTGAATCTTCAGTATCTGATCTGAAAGAGGTAAATGGTAACAAGAGTTTGTAAGTGATAGGCAGTTGTTCCGATGGATTTTTTTTCCCCTTTGAAATTGGGTGTAACTAAAACAGATGCACATTTGTTCCTAATTGGAGATTGACAGGTATTTATTCTGTAATTGAGGGGAGGAAGATAATTTACTCAATTTAGGACTGACAGTGTTTTTGTTTTGTTTTTAACTAAACAATGATACATAAGTGATGTCTGAACATTTAATGATGCTGGAGATAAAACTAGCCACTATATAGCATTAGCTGTTCTTTAAGTGTGTTCCTTTTGATTTTCAAAGAAAATAGAGAAAATAAGATACTTGCTAGTAGCCTTCTCTGAAATACCTGTACCAAACTCCCAAAATTGTACTGCAAAGTGTAGTCTAGTTATTGAGCATTATGCCGATAGCTACTAATAAAGTTTTGCTATGTGACTTTATAGCAAAAAACTTTTTTTAACATTTCCAAGTGCTGTATTTTGCTTAGTAAAACCCCACTCTAAGTTATATGTTGTTTTCCTCATGTTTACAAAACATGATGCTATAATACAAACTTCACAAATATTTCTAAGACATTATACATTATGCTTTCATAATTTAATCCATCATGAAATATATTTTTGTAATTGTACTAGGTCAGGTTTTCTCTGCGGTTGAATGAAGCAATTATCTATTTCACACATTGCTTTCTTCTCTTTCTCATGAAATCTGTAGATAGTGCTGCAGGCACTGCCAGTGGGTTCTAACAAACCTACTGATGTCACTAGTCAAGGGAATCATTCCCGTTAATGAAAGTTAGTGGTGCTAAGAGATTTCTATTTCCCAAATCATCAGTTCTGGGCCAACAAAAAGATTATATTAGAAGCAAACAGGAGATAAGTGCAGTCTATTAATGACGTGTTTTTGTATGCTGAATATTAGCAAGTGATACTCCCTTTCTGAAGTGTTCTGTAATCAAATACACAGATATGCAATAACTAATGATCAGCACAACTTAAATCAATTTGATAATTGTGTGGTGAAAGACTATCATATATAAAATCACTTAAAGCATCCTTAAATCACTTAAATCATCCTTGTTTCTACTTTTTTTTTGGTTTGTTTCTTCAACTTAACCACTCATTTATATTCAAACCATTCATAATTTTGTCTTAAACAAGCCTGCCTAATCATTTCTGTGAACACCTGTTCCTGTCTTTGTCTGGATAATCTCCATGACAATGTCCCTCAGTGTTTAACTGCTAGCTATGTAAGAGAATGGAAAAAAAATTAAATTGGGAGCATGCAGACTGAAACCAAACTTACCAAAATAAAATCTACTGTGAAATAACATCATATTTGAAGTGTTGGAGTAGCAGTGATACAATTCTGTAATTGTCTTCCATCTATTTTGTAGCACATAGAGTGGATATTATAATACACTCTCACTGTTAAGTTTCTGTTTGCCTGAAGAAGAGATCTCTTTAAAGGGCCATATAGCACCAACAGTGTAGCACCTAAACACCCATATGACATTTATACAAAGCTGTGGAGTTCATTGAAGCCTTGATAATTGTGGGCTATCCTAATGTATAATACTGGAAGTTGGCAGAAAATTAATGAAATAACAAGAGAGGGAAGCTAGGCATCTCAAAAGGCTAAGATTTTTCAAGATCACAAAATGATGGTTTAGCAGTAGTAAAGTCAATAGATATCCATAGCACAAGCCAAGATTTTGAACACTAGGAATTCAGAAGGGAAGAAATAACTTTCAGCATTACTATTAAGCTAAAAGATAAAGTGACAAGAGAACATGGATAGTTCTGACTAGAGGTGGTGGGAATACATCAGGAAAAATGTAAAGACAAGTGGAGGTGCTGGCTTGCTGTTTCAGGACAAATCAAAGCTGAAGAAATAAATTTTGGAGTTGTCAATGAAGATACTTAATTGCTGGTGCTATGGGAGAGAATGAGTTCTTCCCGCAAAAGAGAAAGTGGATGCAAAATGAAAGAAAGACTATGACCAAAGGCAAGGAAGGTTCCAAAGGAGAACAGAAAAGACTAGCTACCAAGAAAAAGGAAATCAGAGTGCTGAGTTACAATTCCAGATGGCGAGAGTGCAAAGAAAGGAGTGTTGAAAGCAAAGGGAATGAGAACGAAGAAAAGGAACCAAAGGAGTGAGAGTGTGCCATTACCTCAATGTTTTCGAAGAAAAAAAGTGAAATTCTGCAGCAGACAGAGGAAGATGGGACAGTGTAAACTCTGCAAGGGACTGGAGTAAAGGAACTTTGGAAGAAAGGATTGGAGATGTTCTTAAAATTGGGGTGGAGGAATAAGAAAAGAAGGAGTTGGAACGAGAATGGTGAGCAAATGGTGAGCTGAGAATGGAGCAGGAGGGGAGAGTTCTCAGTGAGCCAAAGGAAGAAGAAGGAGCTAGAATGTGAAGAGATGGAGGGCCACAAGCAATTCCTAAAACAGGCTTCAGGGTCAGGGGTGGTCTTCAGTGTAGAGCTGATATATACACATGAGTCTGCTTGGGGAAGCTTACTAGGATTTTTTGAGAGGGGCAGAGGATACATTACTGGTCTTACTACCATAACGTTTCAGCAGTATTGTTACAACTGACAAGTTAGGTCAGCATTAATACATAGCTACAAACTGAGCGTTTGCAATGAGTAGCAGTAAAATATTACAGTAGAAAATTCTGTTGATGTGAAATTTTAAGCCAACAACTTAAGCTATGCTGATATTCTAAGAACAAGCCTTTATAATTTCTTCATACTATATATGTGGGGTACCCAGGCAAGCTATATCATACTGTGTATGCCTGCCTATCTCAAAGAGGATAGGGTCAACAAGCAGGAACAGTTTTGTCGTATGAGAATGATCTGCCATCTCACTTTTGCTTTAGAGCATCAACAGGTGATAGGGACATGTAGATGTGATACAGAGGAATAGAGCATGTTAGACACATGACTCCTCCTTCTCATAAGGTAGTTCATTACTCATGAATCACCAGCTGTCCTGTTGCCTATCATAGTAAGGCAACCTTTCCCTTGAAACAAAAATTAAGTGCTTGTCGAATGGTAAAGAGGAAAGTTGGTACAGAAAAATAATCTCAGTAAAACAAGAGAGAAATTATCCTGATGAACAGAAAATACATTTTGAGGAGAAACAAAATATAAAGAGATATGGTAGTCTGTGATGAGTTATTGAGATTTTCACTCCTCCAACTAATATATAGTTAATCCAGGTTGACTGTGGTCAGCATGTCTGATACGCAAAATATTTTTTCAAGTGTCTTTTTGACAAGCAGTTACTAGCATTATTAAAAACACACACATACACACACATACACACAAGTCCCCTACCCCCCCTCCCAAGAAGCAAAAAACCTAAAAACAAAAACCACAAGCCAAAAACAACCAAAAAGCACCACAAAACCCCAAAGAACAAAAACCTCCCAAAGAACACTCCTCCTCCCGCCATATTATGCACATATATTTAATTGACACAATTACACACAACTGAATAGGATCTGAAACTCATGAAGCATAGCTCATTATTCAGAGATTTTCATGGTATTCAGACTTACATAGTTAAAAAGCCTCACATAAAGGATTTACATTGCAACAGCTCTATGCTGTATATATCCTACAGGTGGAACATTTTTACCCAGAGGTTAATAAAAAAAAAAGTGATTTTCAGGTGCAATAAACTCACTTTAAAAAGTGCGTGTGTGTGCTTTTAAACCTCTCTCCTCCTCCCCCCCCCCCAGTAGTTAGGTAAAACTTGTCAAATATTTTCCTTATATAATTTTCTTGCAACATTTAGCTTACAAATACACTATTCCTTAATGCATCATTCATATTTGATGTATTAACTTTCCACCTTAGGCAACAGATTTGCAACAGAAAGTGTATTTGCAATAAAGTCAAATATATGTTATTTGTAGGGCCACTAAACTAGAGAGATTGCTTTGAGATTTCTTTTCCCCATAGTAACATCATATTTTCTGTGAAATTTTTTGAAATTTAAATGTTTCTAAAGACAAGGAATACAAGTTGCAAATTCAGTGATTGCTACTGCACCATCACACCAATGGTGTTTTTTTGTTACTGGTTTTCATGTGCGCAGGATGGAGAGGATAATTTCCTTTTTAAATTTGCATGAGGACTGCAACCATTGCAAGAGTGGATAATGGGGAATTTAAAAAGAAAAAAGTATTTTTATTTCGTAATTTCAAAATTCTGTTTGGCCTATTTTCTGGTGCTATCTTGGATTTGTTTCAATTGGAACAAACACTGCTCCTTGGAAAAAATACAATAAAATGTGTTTGAGTGCACATATGGTTCCTAAAGCATGGCATTTTTCATGCATAGTTGATCCTTTATTCTTTAACTTGTGGTAACTCAATGCATGCTATTTCTATCTCCATTATTACTGATTCAGGCAGAATTCTTATGATGACACTTGATCTCTCTATGAATCCATGAATTATGGGTAACATTTTCCAGCTACATAATCAAGTGTAGGTATGTCCAGAAAAGCTTCACTGGATTGATTAATTCAGATTTGCTGATTTAGAAACTGATTTTCAAATCAACCTTCCTGTAAAAAGAAAAGATTCTCAAATGCATATATATATATATAGCATATAGTCTTTAAGTATTAAGATGATCAAATGTGTTTTTGTTGCAGGACGGTTTAAATTTGAACTGGACCATTAGACTGCATAAGTTGTTCTAGAGTAGTATGGCAAGAATTAGTCTGTGAAAATAAGAGATAATAGGTAATACTGCTTACTGTAAAGCAATTATTAGAAGGTGTGGAAACTGTGTTCTATCAGATATACATTCACAATGTTAAATATTATAGAGCATCTACATTTTATTTTAAGTTTTCAAACTCTGAATATACATGCTTAGTCATGGAATTTAGAGTTTCAGAACATGGTAGTGGAGAAAGCATCAGCCTTTGCAATACTTTAGAACATGGCAATGCAGCGCATCAGCCAGACAGTGTCTTGCGCTGTCACATCATCAGTGTTAAGCTAATCACTCATAGGGTCCTTAGTGGGGCAGCAGCATCACAAGCTTAAGGGAGAGATGGAAAGTGCTGGAAGCCTCAGTGGCGGCTCCCCTGACAACCCTGACATACTGCTTCACCAGGAAGTGAACATGTTATCTTGTAGTTTTGTGGACATACAGAATGAAGATCAGAGAGCATGTGGGACTTTAGTCCACTTTGAGGCATAATCAGGTGTAGCCTTGATACAATTAAATGACATTGCATAATGTTATTCTAGTTTTAATCATTTTGTATTTTGGTAAATAATAGAAAATTGGATAATGCAATTAGTAGGACAATGGTTTGCAGCAATTTTGGAATCTTTAGGTGATAAGAATAAGGAACAAAATACAGATCAAAACATTAATCTTGCAGATAGTGCTTTAGAATCTTGTTTGGAGATCATTTAAACTTGGTAAAAAGCAATTCAGACTAGTCACAGCTCGGATAATAAATGAAACTTTGAAACAGAAGGCAATTACAGTTCTAAAACTGGTAAATCTGGAATAGTTAAATCGAACAGGAACACCTGGGTAATATCTTCCTTGTGTCCTATAAACATAAAAGGAAAAATGATTTGATTCACCATTGCAAGAAAATGTTTCCTTTTATAATGAGAGGAAGAATTAAGGATAATGAAGCAAATGTAGCTATTGGATCTTAATTTAAAACCTGTGCAGTTTCCAAACATGTCATTTTAGTACACTGTATTTTTATTTAGCATACTTAACAAGAGCCATAGTGGATAATGTGTCTGAGATGCACTAGCTGTTCCAGCTATGTCAGGTTGATGGTGGCACAGTAAGCAGTGGGGGCTGTAAGGAGCCCAGTGACATGGTGGAAGGCAAAAACCCAAATGGAAATGTTTCACTAGATCTTGGAACTCAATATTCTGCAGTTCTTGACAGTGAGATGAATCGATATGAGCAACATAGTACAAGACAGTATTATATGGACATAGTTCTGCAGAGCTCTTGAAAATACTTACACTTTTCATAAAAGGATATCTGTTTATTATGAGCAAACCAATAAAGACGACTACCTTAAATCTATCAGTTTTAATTATTCTACACTTATTGGAAATCATCTTTAAGAGAATGCATGGCCCTATTGCAGACATGTTAGATTGCATCAGCATAGCGCATGGCAAATAGCTCCAGTAAGGAGTTAACTTAAAAACTATGTCCTGAGGTATTCAGAAAAACATTATGGTCTTGATCTCCAGAACTCCATCATGTCATGCTCACACTGTAAGGATGGACTACTAAATTAGGAAGCTGCCAACTGCAAGAGGAATAGCATCTCTTTGTCTTTCCAAAGAGTGGGAGCAAACATGGCTCAGATAAAAAATTACTACCATTTGTTTTGGGTTACTGTCATTCAGTATGGAGAGGAAATGAAAAACCTCAGAACTTTGTTTGCTCTATGTTCATCATGACCTATGCAGCCAGAGACTGATTTCCTACCAGAAGCAAATAGAAGGCCTCCTCAAGTTAAGTGCCAGTAATGGCACTTACTGCCATTTCCTTCAGCACAAGATGAAGAAGCATCATTTGACAAACAGTCTTGCTCTGTCATATTGATTTTGATGGAACAAATAGGCCTGGAAAGTCAAATGTGTTAGCATGACCATTCCTGTGTGAAGCTCTAAACAAATCAGAGTTTTGATTCAGAGTGCTTTGAAAAGAAGAGAGCTTCTACCTAAAACAGTCATCATTAAAATACATTAATCTTATTAGAGCTATAAGAAAAAAATGTCCATTTCCTTTTTTCACTATAAAATAGGCTCAGACAAAACACTTCATTTTAACACTTCAAATGCTTCATTTTTAAGCACTTATCTACACCCTAGGTAATAAAGAAACTTTCAGTCTTTTCAGGTTTGAAATCTAACAGGATTTCACATATATTAGATCAGCAAATCTCAATTAAAAAAACAACAAAAAAAGAAAGAATATTGTGTCTATATTACAAGGCTCTTTTTCTAGGAAAAAGAGCATGGAATGCCCCTTCCCATGAAGATTTAATATATTTAAATAAACGGTTACAATTATCTTCAGGTTGGCTCCATTTGTCAAGAAATAGAGCATAGACAATTTAGCAGCTCTCAGCATGCACATAGTGAAAAATCCTACTTATATTTTGTTTGTGAAGGGATTATTTCTGCCATATCTGCTGCTTTCTTACAAAAGAAAGGCAATTTGTAGATTTGAGGGTGCAAGGAAAAATTTTTACTATAGTAAAATATGATTTAGGAGTTAGAATGATATTATAAATAGCAATGGAAAAGCGGAGGCAGAATTAGTTAAGCAACTGGAGTTTTTATTGCAGACAGATTGGCCCCAGTTGTTTACAGTCATGAGAAGAAACACTTCGCATTAGTGTCCTTGACATGAATCAGTATTTTCCCTGCTATACTTATTTTTGCATTACATTCAAATGTACTACTCCAGTTATATCCTGGACCAGTTAGTAGAGTGTAATGTATACTTGTTTTTTGGGTACTTTAAGACACTTATATTTCAAAAGATTCCACTGACATCATTGTTCTGTTAGGTTTAAAATAGAAAGGACCTCTATAAATGGTAGTTAATTTTAAAAAGAAGCTTTAAAAAAGAACAAACTATCTTTTTAAAGAGAATCAGGTGACTACAGTTGTCTTTGTCAGATGTGTATCATCCACATATTTGTGCATTTTCCAGCGAAGAAAGAATCAATAAAACATAAGACCTTTCTTTAACTTCCAAAAGCAGCTTTTCATGGAGTACTCAATACCTACTGCATAGAAAAAGTCAGAAGAGATTAACTGACCACATTCCTGTACTTGTTTTCTTTGGGGGGGAGGGGGGTGTGGCAGGGATTTCAATGTTTCTGTCCTGGTATCCATCCTGAAGGAAGTTTTTTAAGTCATCAGCTTGATTTCTTTTCTGATAAGGGAGGACTGAATTATTATGTATTGTATATTTTTTATATATATATATAAGAATATATATATTTTTTTAAACACCAAGGAGAGGAAAAGCATGAAGCACAAAAGCTATGTTTCACTTACACTAAGTAAATGGAATTAAAAAACAATCCTACTCCATAATCCAGATGATTTGCATACACTGATCTCACTGATCTGCATGTATACCATTTCATCAAAACCAAAACATTTACATTTGCTTGAAACCAAATTTCAAATAACTATTCTGTTGCAGCAAAAATACTGTTCATTCACTCATTTGAAACATCTTACTAAGTAGTGCTTAATGAGTGTGTTAATATCTGCAACACCATTAGACAGTATAATAAACAACAAAATGTTCTAAACATTATTCAACAATTATAAGCACCCACAGTATTTACAGTCATGCCACCTTAGAGCTATAGTCATAAAACTTCTCTCCTAAAACAATTTCAGCCCAGTATATAACTGAATAGAAGATTTCTAGGGAGAAACAAGAAATATGAAATGGTTAGTGATTCAGCAGATGATTTTCTTCCTTTTGAGGCTATGCTGAAGAAAGAAAGAAAAAAAAACACCACACACACACACCACACCCCAACCTCCAATGCAGACCACATGGGTCATGGTGCTTTCTAATGTGTTCTCCCTAAAGTAATGTCTGTCTTGCAGCAAGTATTCGCTATACTATCAACTATGCTAATTAGAGAGAAGAGATGCAAGGAAGGCAAGAGAAGAATCCAAGAATGTCAGGGTGTACTGGTGGGGGGGCCAGAAAGTGCTTATTTGAGCCCTCTCTAACAATATCAAGTGATTTTTTTTTAACATTGAAAGTGAGGGGCAGAATTTACTCAAGCCCCTTTCCTGAAACACTCATTTTCTAGGCTACACTTTATAAAGGAAAGAGATAGAAAAGAGCAAATATTTGAGGTAAAATTTTAATCTTTATGAGACTACAAAGATTCGAGTAGAGTGAACATTCTCCCTAGAATTAAAAAATACAGTACTAGGAAAGAAACTGTATCCAGAGGCCTCTGTCCTGATCGTTGCCAATGGCTCCTTAAGCCATTTAATTGTGTTTCTTAAAGGTTAACACTCACCTACTAGTTCACCTAGTTATATTCACCTAGTTAGTATGCACTCAGCAAAATAATCTGTCTGGTAGTCAGAGTACAATGAAAGTATACATTGATTATATGTGCATGATAATACATTTCCTGCAAATACAGAAGACCAATACAGTTTTTACTTAAGTTTTAAAAGAGTCAGGGGAAGGAGAAGGAGGAGTTGAACATAGCAGTAGTGTTAGCAGCATTCATAATGCATTTCGCCATGGAAACTGCTGCACTGTGGAATCCCAGTCTGCTCGGGAGCACTGGTTGCTAAGGAAAGGGAAGTAGAAGTAGACAGCTGTTAGAAGGCTATCAGAGCCATTCATAATGGTAGTGATAGGAGGGCGATTAGCTCCCACATCCTCTTCCCTCATTGTCATTAAATCATGGCTTACTGTTAACATGTTGTTCTTTCATGGTAAGTGACTACTGTAATTTTCTTACCTAAAATCTGAGACACTAGTTTAAAATGCATAACAATAGTAAAAGCCACCAATATTGTGCTTAAATAACATCCCTCACTTCAATAGCTTGTGCCACTTTGTTTACCTACCAAAATATGTCCTTGAAGATTAAGTATATACACTTAGCATGTGACAGCTGCCAAGTCATGGGAAGTGTTTCCCACTAAAACTGTCATGGAGTTAACGACAATGAGTACCTTGGGAAATGTGCAGAGAACCAAAGCAGAACTCAGGCTATCACATCCCAAACCTACTCACCTGCTAATTAGCCCCTGGACATCCTTCTTTTACGTGCCTTAAAGTTCCCAACTATCTAGAACCATGCTTCTGTTAGTGCCAATGACTCCTGCAGTCTTGAACAGCACTACACTTTCTTTAACCTTAATAGAAGCCCAGAAACAGGCTGTTCTTCCTCTAATAGGCATTTTTTCCAGTCTGTTGCGAGTTTCTAGGACATTCCTATGGCTCAAGCTCCTCAAATTATACAGTTGCAATCCCTTTTATTTTAAAAGGGGGAAAGCAGATAGGTTTCTCCTCTTTCCTAATTCCAACCACTTAAAAGTTCTTACCTAAGAAGAGGTAGAGCTAGGTAGGGCAGGCAAGTTTCAAGCTGGTCCCCAGTAGGGTTTACTCTTAACTCTTTCTGTTGAACACATGCCATTGCATGGCAATACATTCACATTTCTGTAAGTTACAGAACTTGGCTCTAATAAATATAAATGCTTAAAAAAAGGTTATGTTTCTGCTTCCTTTGATTAGGAAGCAATGTAATTCCCTTTCTACAAGGGACACTACAACAAACCACACCAAAACTAAGTGACTAACTAAAATTAACTGATCCTGGTGAGTCATAGAGGGTCTTCTTTTATGAACTACTGACCCTAGCGTGATAATATCTAAAGCTAAGGTAATAAATAAGCAAGCGTGAAAAAGCCATGTATTTTCTCAGATGTCATCCCTTCTGAATCCAGAATGGAATTATCATGCAATTACATAGAGGTACAAAAATATACAGTATTAGACAACTACTTAGGGTAAGGGAGGGAGTATGGTTAATACTAAATTATATATGAGTTATTTCAGCAATGGCTTCACATGTAAGGAGGGAACAACTAAAGGCAGGATCCTACTGGAAAAATATACAACAATATATCTAAGAAAAAATAATCGAAGTACAGGCAGCCAGTGAAAGAGAAAAGACTACTGAGAAGAAATTCTCAAAAAAAGGTCAAATATACTTAAAGACAGAAAGATATATGCAAGTTTGCAACACTTATGGTATGCAAAGAAAGTGAGAGCTGAGGAAGGAATTCAGTTTTATGATGGTGCCACTATATTCTTCAGCAAAGTATAGCAGTTCTCAAGCTGGAAGCTGAACTCTGAAGAAGGTACAGAAAGCATGCTGGGGAAAGTGAAAGGTGGTTCATTGCTGAAGGAGAATTGGCACTGGTCAGGCAGATATGGTCATTTGGATGCGGCAGGGAGTTCAGTGAAAGTGGAGCTAGTGTTGCACTCAGATCTTATGGCAAGCAGTGCAGCCACACAACTCTGGAATGAGCTAGGTTTATTCTGTATAATTAACACCCACCTGCAGTCCCTGCAACAGTTTTCTCCCTTCCAGTTTGAAAACAACTGCATAAGTTACACTCACACTGAATGGAGGGACAGGGACATGAAATGCATCCTGGGAAGTTGGGGGGAAAGGGGAGGGGGAAGTAATTACTGTTGCTTTAGTATAATCAGGAAGCATAGTTATTTTCTGCACCACATAGCACTATGATTTTGCCTTCAGGTCTCAGTATTTCATTGTGACAAAAATGATGAATTCCAGAGAGGGTTGTGTTTGTTTAGTGTATGGCTACTGAATTAGAAGTGAACTCAACAAGCAAGCACTTAACCGAGAGACATAAACAAGGTAAGAAGAAGAAGAATCATTAAAATGGCAATTTAACAGGAGAGGAGTTAAAATGAGAAGGAAAGTTAACCTAAACATCAAGGCAATCTTCTTGACAAAGATACTTTAATTGGAAGATTATTCTAGTATCTGTATCAAAACTATAGATGCTTCTAACTTTAGAATACAGAGTGTCCAAGTATTATGAAAAGGATTCTACATGGAAAGGAGATGAACTAGATAAATTGGTTTTTGTTTAACTTTTTATCATTACTCATTCAAATCTGAGTGAGCTTTTGGCTGAACACTTGTTATGCTCCTCCAGTTATGTAGAAAAAAATTATTAGGGAAAAGTCATTTTGAAAAGTTATCACATACCTATCTTTCATGCTCAATTCTAATACTTCCTTTTATATTTCAGGGTGCAAGTTGAATTCTATATGAACGAAAATACATTTAAAGAGAGACTGAAGCTCTTCTTCATCAAAAACCAAAGATCAAGTAAGCAGTTAAGAGAAATTAACCTAAGCATAATTTTGATACTTTGGGTAGAATCCAAATCCATTGAAGACAATTGCAAAGTTCTCACTAATTTTCTGCTGAACTAAAATTTTACCCAGTGGGAGTCAGTTTTACTTTTTGAATGTTATGGAAATTCTGTATTATTTAAGCTTTAAGTGTATCTTTTGGAGAAGCAAGTATTTATAGTGATGCAATTTCACTTCTGTATGGTGATCAAGTCAACTTATTTACATGGATCTGACATTATCATCTTCATTAGCAAGTCACAACTTCGTCTAAGAAAGCAAAGCTCCTCTAAGATGTTGAAGAAAAAAGGCTACAGAAGTATCTAGTTCTTTGAAGTGTTTACTTTTATTGAGTATTCTTAATTACACTTCAAATCTGTATCTGTACTGCAAACCAAACAAATTTGGAGCGGAAACTCATGAGGAGGGCATAACATATTTGGAAAGACTGAGAAGTAGGTATCTCAGTTAGAAGTGCATTCCTTGCCTTTTAGTCCAATTTGATGCAGCTACATTGACACATGCACTTAAATTCATAGGCCATCATAGAAGATAGTGTGGAGGAACTAAAGTATTCATCTTTATTTTTATATATATATATCTCCATGTAACTGGTACAAAGGGGATGAAAATATTAATTGTCTGCATGTTATAAAATCTTGATTAGACAAGTTGAGTTGAGAGCTGAGAAGAACAGCAACTGAACTCAGTTTTCCCTATATGTAACAGGATTGCTTTTATGTCCATTCGCCCCGCACCTATAAAGGGAAATTACAATGGCTCCATACATAAAGCTTTTCTAAAAGAAAGTATGCATTCTGGCTTTTGTAATACAGTTAAGATAGGTCCATGGTTTTGTGTCTGGGAAAAGACAGACAGGGTAAGGAGAAAAAAATTACTTTTTCAGTGTACAATGTGAAAATAAGTCCCAATCCACAAGAGGTGGAAAGTAGATGTGGAAAGTTTTTAGAAATAAGAAACACCACAAAATCTTCTATCTTTAATAGCTAATATTACAGAAATATTAGTTTTACATTACAGGACAAGATCTTTTTACTAGTTGAGCTATTTTTAACTTTCCAAATACGACAGAGATGAGCAAATTTAACTAGGTTTACATTCAAAGTGTCACTGTTAATGCAGTATGACTTCTTAAATAGTTTTGGTTCTTATCTGCTTTTCCACATGACCTTGTGCTTCTCTTCAAGTACTTTATACTTTTATAATCTTCAGCCTCTGAGGTAGTTGATATATCACATAATGAAGTAAGAGACAAAGAAAAGTATGGTCCTGAACTAGAAAAGGGGTATTACTCCTAGCTAGAAAGGCAGTCTTAGAAGTTTGTTGGAAGCAGTAAATAGCCTTCCATTTGTTCTTGCACTGTTCCACAAAAGAGCAGTTTGATGCACTCTTGTTTATTTACTAAGAACATAAAGTTATGACCCAACTCATTGTAAATCTCTTTTTATAGATAAGATAGAAAGGTTCTGAATAGTAGCTACTTAATTGCTTGAGATAAATGCAAGAACCTACTTTCTTTTTAGTTAAAATGCAAGTGTGTGTGTGTGGGGGGGGGAATACATCTCTCCCTATATGCATATATATAATCCTACACATGCATACATGTGCGCACAAACTTTAGTGGCAGAACTGAAGACTAGAAATAGATATATTTCTGATTACTAGCACAAAAATTAAAGCATAAGCTTGTTAATTAGCATGAATTTGTGGCCATTCCTGTGTGAAGTGCTTACCCTTCTGGCTAAGCACATTAAAAGAATCACAAGTTACTATACTGGGACAACTCTATTAGGTTGTGATTGGGTAAATATGATGTATTGGTCCAAGGGACAGGAATTATTTAGAAGTCTATTTGAAGTAGGCAAGAGCAGGAAGCAACTGTTAATTCATCCTACTGGAGAGGAGTTAGTACTATAAACAAGAAATACAGTAGAGTTTTCCTGCTCAGTGTGCTTGATAATTGCTGGAGAAATCCAGATCCTGATGAATCCTCCTATGTAGTGATATCATATAGAAATGAGTTAAACTTTGTAGAAGTGTACTGTGTTAGTAATTAAAACAAAAACTCCAATAGTGAGCTCTTCTTGTACCTAGTTAGAGATACTTTCATTGTGAGTACCTTCTCTTCCTGAGAGATCCATAGGAGAGAAAAAACTCCAAGAGATGAGGCATGTATTTTCTACTGTTGAATTAAATAGCTAGTTCACGGAAAGTAAACTTGAGAAGGGGGGCTATTACTATACTTATAGTAGCATATGACATAGGTATGCCATTCCTTACCAGGATCTCACAGGTTACACAAGCACTACTGGTTCTTTTCATATACAAACTATAACTACAAACAGGAAATACAGCAACACTTCTACTCTACTGAATGAATAAAAAAAGACATGCACATACCACACAAAATATTCAGAATTAGGAAGTTTAGCCAAACCCTCTTACTGTTCATGAAGATCTTTGTTCTTATTCAAATACTCAAAATGCCTCCAAAATATCCTTTATCTCAAAAAAAACCTGCATGTGGGATAGAACCTACCACTCATTCCAGTGTCTTTTATATTGAAATTGGAGGATTCTGTCACAATGAGGTTTCAACAAGCTGGTAAGTAAAGAGATTACCATTTAAGTCTTGGGTGGTCTTCAATGAGACCATTGGGGGGAAAAAAAAAACCAACAACAACAAAAAACAAACTTCCTTCACATACTACAAATCCTCTTACCTACCTCCTATCATTGCTGATGCTACTCAGTTATTTTCTCAGTCTTTCAGAGAGTGCATCATATCAAGCTACAGATGTTTGCCAGACAGTTTTTAAACCATCTCTTAAGACTTCACAAGTGGATTTAAATAATCAGAGTTAGAAGCGATACTATGTGGTCTTGTCAACCAGAACAGCCAACTCTAGCATTTAGAAATTTTCTACAGAATACTGAATTATTCTAGTCTAAGTTACATACAGACTTGTAGCATGAAATATCAACCATTTCAGTCGTTATTCCAGTTTTGAAGTAGTTCTTTAAATTGAGAAAATAAGCCTTCATCTAGGTCCAATGTCAGCCTAGCTTCCAATCAATCTTTTGCAAAGCAAATGTATATTCAAGACAGTTTACAGTGCATCCAAAACATTTCACAAAGGTGTCAGCCAGCTACAGAGAAACGATAGCATATTAGTATGACTTGCTTGTACTTGCCAGGCAGACACACTGTATTATCACAGCTTAAAATGAGTCTCAAATGGAAAAATAAGTGAAGTTCCAATTCAACAGAGAAGGAATAAATGAAATAACTCATATCCTGGAGATGGTTATTAACCATATGTTTTGATCCAGCTTCTAAAGTCAGCTGCTACTGAGATGATTTTGCTAAAAGACAAAAAAGTTTCCGATAAGTCTTCAACATGTTATCAGGTCTATTGCAACTATCATAGTTACCTGAAATAAAGTTGAAAGGGAAGAGGAGGGAGAAGCACAGCTGAGACAGAGATACAACTGAAAGGAATAACAGAAGGCAATAGTAAAGTTTTCATCTGCTGTCCCTATCACACAGAATCACACAGAATCACTGAGGTTGGAAGGGACCTCTGGAGATCATCCAGTCCAACCCCCCTGCTCAGCAGGGTCACCTAGAGCACATTGCACAGGATTGCATCCAGGCACGTTTTGAATATCTCCAGAGAAGGAGACTCCACCACCTCTCTGGGCAACCTGTTCCAGTGCTCTGTCACCCTCACAGTGAAAAAGTTTTTCCTCATGTTCAGATGGAAGTGTCTGTGTTTCAGTTTGTGCCCGTTGCCTCGCGTCCTGTCGCTCGGCACCACTGAAAAGAGTCTGGTCCCATCCTCTCGACACCCTCCCTTCACATACTTGTACACATTGATAAGATCTCCTCTCAGCCTTCTCTTCTCTAGGCTAAACAGGCCCAGCTCTCTCAGCCTTTCCTCATAAGAGAGATGCTCCAGTCCCCTAATCATCTTTGTGGCCCTTCGCTGGACTTGCTCCAGTAGTGCCACATCCCTCTTGTACTGGGGAGCCCAGAACTGGACACAGTACTCCAGATGTGGCCTCACCAGGGCTGAGTAGAGGGGGAGAATCACCTCCCTCGACCTGCTGGCAACATTCACACTTTGAATCAGATCACCTCTCCAAATTGGAGGATTAATCTCTAAAATGCTTGTAAAGGAAGCAGCAAGAATTTGTAATAAAAGTGAAGGTCACAAGCAGTGCTGATGAAGTTTGATGTATCACTTTATACATAAAGTTGCCTGAAAAAAATAGCAGGCACTTGTTCAAACCTGATAAGGAAACATTAACATTTGATGTAGTTATATTTATTTCATGAAACAAACAGATTTTGAACTGTTTGTGTCAATTTCTTCTTTTAAAGAAGACAAAAGATGTAATACCATGGTTACAGGGGCACAGCAAAATTATAATCTCATTAAACAGTGTATAACTGGATAAGAGTATATGATTGATGTAACTGAATAGAAGTTTCAGGCACCAAGGTCAAAATATAGATGGAGACATTCTGTGCAAATGCCCATGCTACTTGAACAATCTGCCTATGTATGGGAAAAAAAGAAATCAAGTCAAGCAGACCATATTGATACACTGACAACATGTAAAATAGAGGACAAAAATAGTCAACTAGCAAACAGAAACATGAACTACTTGGTTTGCAAGGAAAAAAAAAAAACTGTTTTAAATTCCAGTATTCTCTGGTGTCTGCATTCCCTCCTTCCCCCATTTGAAATCTTACTACTCCATAGTGGTGAAAGAAATGCAATTCTTCCAACTCGCAGATGACACCCCTACCTATGAGACTACAGAATATTTTGACCAGCAAGAATAGTTATTAGTGGGCCTGTGTTAATTATTCCAGCCTTGCAGGCATGACTGAATATGCTCCCTATGACAGCACATCCTATTTCTAACAGCCAAGACACATAGAAGTAAGAGATGTGATCTGAAACAGAAGATAACTTCTATTCTCCATGAATGTTGTAACTCCTGACACAATCACATATTATAAAAGGCCTATCTTATTTCATTATATATATAACCCCAACCATGATGCACACATTATAGCTGCCTGCTAAGTAGATCTTCTAGATGACATAACATCTCTGAAATCCCTGCTTAGGCTTCTGTGGTACATAGCTATTCCTGTTCAGATATTCAGACCCTGAAGCACTTTTAGGCATAGTCAGGAATAGATTTGGGGAAAGCTTTATTGAATGCTCCAGTAGCTCTAGATTTTTCAGGACTGAGACTTCAGAGTTAAGAGCTTAATACAAGAGCCAGGAATATGGCTTCCCTGTATTGATTTAGCTTTGTCAGAAAGGCATTATTTCCCATTAGCATTTAACCAACACATAATTTCAAAAGATGATTAGAAGCTGTTCTGTTATCAATATAGAAGCATTTCAGATTGAGATTGACATTTATAGAGATAAAATCAGGAGAAATTGCAGATGATAGACTCTTGTACTTGCTTAAGAGTTAGACAAGATGAAATTGGTGGAGAAAAGAAGTCCCATTTTTCTCCACATCCCCCCCCCCAACATCATCATGTGTTCCACTCATTATAATAGCTTAGTTGGTATAGCAATCATTCATACTTCAGGAAGCTTCTACAAAAGGGTTAGTACAGACAAGCAATTCATATTTTCTTCAGCAACAGTTCAAAAAAAGCAGCAAGAAAGATTATAGCAGAGTCCAAGAAAAGTAGCAGGGCTCTTCCTATTGCAATAGTAGCATTACAGCACACTTACCTACCTTCCATAGCCCCTAGATACACTTGCTATCTCAATCCCTCTACTCTGCTCTGGGGAATAAATAGTCTGTGGCTAATTAGGCTTGATAAGTCAGCAGGAATCTCTAGGTTGATGTTCACAAATCTAATTATCACTAACAGCTGTGGGGCTTCTCATAGCTGGAACCTAAGCACAGGATTTAACCCCTGATTTACTGGTGACAAGATACTATAAAGGTCCCTCCAGTTCTCATATAACTGCAACTTCACAGTAGTAGTAAACAATGTTATATAATAAACCTTAAATTTTTGTTCATTGATTGCATGTTAGAATGTTTAAGGATCTGCTCTATATTTTTCTATGATTGCTGTAGGTTGCATTTTAATAGGATGGGAGCTAGATGATATAAAGGGTGATTTTTCAGCTTTATCTATGTTGCGTTATTTTAAGCTTAGGGCTGAGTAAGGTGAAGAAGTATGTAACGCCTTAAGATAATTATGGTTATTTCCTTAAAAGTGAATGTATTCACAGAGCTTTGGGTAAGCATAATGAGGCTCTAGTTCCTCAAAACATAGAACTAATTATATTGAGTTTATTGGGCCTACTGATATACTTGCAACACAGTAATAAAAGATACTATCTACCTATGGCTGGTGCAAATGAAATCATATCTGTGTGAGGCTCAGTCAAGGGTATTCTGCTTTGGATACAAGGATTCAGCTGCACAAAACTGGACTCTCGGTTCAGAAGTCTGAAGAATAATAATGCTTGAAAATGAAGTTGCCTTCCACCAGTTGACCTTAGCCAGCAGTCTGAACTTAAACCCTGAATGAAAGCTTTTAAAGCCTGGAGTTAGATACAGATATTTTCACGGGTGAAACTTTAAGACTATTGTATTTAATAACAAGACTGAGGATTTAAACTAATCCTGTAATGACTCCAAAACCTGATTAAAGTACAGTTAAGTTGCATTGCTGTAGAAAATGGCTCCATTAACTCCAATTAGCACTGAATTAAATTGCCTGTTTTAGAACCAAGTGTCTATGTAGATCCATTTGAAGGAATGCTGTCTTTGTGCAAACTTTTGGGTTTTAGACCTATATTTGTAGAAACTACTATAATTTGGGATAGTATTTGAGGCCTGTCAACTGGAATATTTCAATATTCCCATGGTCCATAGAACAAACTGTTCATCCAGTGTTCAAATTGTATATTCGGCGTGACTTTCAGATGTCCCGATTCCTGGACACTTAATTATGCAACTTCAACATTAAATAATTACAGTTTAATATTTTACCAATTGGCATAGTATTAATATATTCCATTTAAAAAGCTGCATGAAGACTTACAGATACCGATATCTGAATACTTGCCATTGTATATCCTCTGCCTATGATTGAAAGTATGTCTTCTTCATGTCATTGTATCTTGCATCTCAAATAACCATATGTAGTTTTGGTTCCCCTTTCAAAAAGAACTTATAAAACTACAAAAGGTCCAAATAATGGCATCAGCAAAGATGAATGGCATAAAATGGCCTTCAAGCAAGTGACTGAGTAGATCTTCACATTAAAACACAGACAGACTCTTAATCCGGAGATTTCTGGAACCTGGGAAGGTGTATTATATGTCTGGCTGGCAGGCTTGTTCTTGTGTTCTTTCCTGTGATATGCCAATGGCCAATATCAGAGACAGGTTGCCGGGCTAGACAGATCTTTGGTATGATGCAGTATGGCTGTTCTAGTTCCTTTTAAGTAGTTTTACATTAAAAATGGGTGAAACTATAAAGAACCTGAATTTCTTCATGTATTTTCTTTTCTTTTTAAAATAGGTCTAAGAATACGATTGTTCAATTTTTCTCTCAAGCTACTAAGCTGTTTCTTATACATAGTTCGTGTTCTTCTGGATGATCCTACACAAGGACATGCATGGTAATATTTTATTTGTTATTTGTCCTCTCAAAACATTGTTTAACTTGAAATATATGAACTGTATAAATAAATATTTCATATTCCACCAACAGGGATTTAGTTTTATGTCTTACAGATGTTCTGAATGAATTACAAAGCTAGTCATATTTTGAATGGGAATCATAAAAGTTGTGCAATGAAAAAGTAACAACAATTTCTTTTTACTTCACTGGCTATTTGTTCAGATACTGTGCATCTGATATAGTTGTGCAAAAACGTGTATCTTTTGGCTGTATTACTACAGAACATTTCTGTGTCAATTTATATTTATATTTATAAAAATAAAATTATAAACCTCTGGTTGCCAGTTTGTGCAACAATAATTTTAGGAGCTGAACAGAACAGTGACTGGTAGGTGAAAAACAGGGAGAACTGAGCCATGGGAAAATGGACAGATAAGTTGTGTTTTGGAAGAAATAATGAATGGTTTCCCAGACACTACATCTACCACACTGCTATTCTAAGTTTTGTAGTCATAAAGTGACTGACAGGAGGTATGCATAGTTAGTGTTCACACCAGCTGTAATGCTTCAAAGCTATTAAGGAGCATTAATCTTCCTCTTGGGCATGAAATAGCCCTAGATGGCAGCTTCCTTCTGCTGCCTCTAAAGAATGTATCTGCTGAGTCTTCCACTGAGTAGTAGTTTATCAAGCATCCTGCCAAAGAATGTGTATGCTCCTCAGCAGTTTTTTTCAGATGCCGAAATACATAACCCTTGCAATTTAATTTGGAAGTGCATTTGGAAGACACTGTATCATATATGGTTCTGAATTATCAGGGCCACAAATATTAGAACTTCTGCAGTTTTACTTAAAATGCCAGATCCTGGAGACAAGCAGATGAATACATGAAACTGAGCTTTCATGCAGATGACGTGGATGATAATTTTCTAGCCATTCTGCTTTCCCTAAACAATTAGAAGAGAGGGAGACCAAAAATACATTCTATACCCATGTTTTTCTGTGGTCCTAATGCGTGATTTTTGCATACCCATAATTGGCAATAAAGGTATTCTATGTGGATCACTGGATACTCTGATTTTTTTTGTGTGTTATACAGCCAACTGCATAAAACCAAAAAATAAACATCTGTCATCTAACAATTGTAGATTAAATGATAATAATTTATTCAATGCTGTACTTTAGTTGTATTTTCTATTTCCTAGTTTAAACTAGATTAATATATACAGATTTTTAAATTGATTTTCTGTCTAGTCTAAAATGTCCTATGTTAAATCTTCTCAGTTCTTCTACATGTTAATAAGTACTACTTTTTATTAACTTATCTGCTTTCACATGATTTGCTTCTGGCAGCCTTAAATATTGAAAGAAACAAGTCATGGATGAATATACTAAGCTTGGGGTGATAGAACTAGAATTCTTAATACACTGTTAGGCAAAGGACATAAAGTATGACATCTAATATTTGAAAATTAGTTAAGTCTAATAAGGGGAATACTGTAGAAAAGTTACTGCATAGTAGATACATTATGTTTTCAAGAATCAACTACAAAAGTGAAGTTAGTTAAAGAAAATAGGCTTTACTGAGCAGTGCATGAGAGATGGATGTGTGAATGGGAAGTACAGAGGATGCATTTGGGAAGCCTTATGTCAAAACTTATTGTAAGAAATCAGAACATCTTAAAAAGGGCCAGAAAAAGCTTCCTGGAAGAGCAAGAACTGCAAGTAACTGTACTTTTTGACACCCCCCCCCCCCCCCCCCCAGTATCTCAGAATGACTCTTCAAGAAGAGGAAATCTGTAGGGAAGAAACAAAGAATAAAGATACCACAAAACCTTTAACAATGATGGAGAAGAGGGACTCTCTCTTTGGAAATTTATACGCAGTGAGTCAGGGACTTCAGATTTTCCTAATGCACAGCTTTCTTAAGCTTCTTAGATATCTTGCTGTCTTCTTCACCTCCATCTTAGAGATTAGATTCCTGTCAAATTATATTCTTATTGAAAAACTAAAGCCATAAAAGTGAGCAACCTTTTACTTCTTTTATCTTATTGCTAAGAAGAAAGTTACTGCAAAAAAATATTAATTTTGCTGAAACTCAATATTCCATCCAAACAAATACCATACTTTTGCACCAACTTCTATAAGCCTTTTATAGTGAATGGGAGAAGGAAGGAGGCATTTTAAACTAATCATTGATTCCTCTGTGAATCTGAGAAGCAGGAAGCACTCATACTCTAAAGAATGACTCCTAGAATTACTCATATTCTACAGATCCCAAAATATTTCTCAGTTCAGTCTGGCCACTTTCTCAGTCACCACATAAATGCCAAATAGGTGGGGTGAACAGCATCTCCCTGTTATTGACATCAAAGTTCCTCTGAATTTTACTGAATCTGAATTTTACTTTTTACAAAGTTCCTTTTAGTGGCAACATGACAGGGCGCTACTGGATAGAGTATGATTTTTTACATGAAGATTTACTGTCTTCTTTATAAAAAAAGAATAAAAGTACAAGATAATTGAATAATTTAGAGAGAAGTCAACTGCAGTTTGTATCTAAAATGGCTTGATCTAACAAGATGAATTTGGTGTAATAGCAATGGGTTCTATGTGGAGTCAACACAATACTGATGGAAAGGCAGCAACTCCTAGTTACTTGTTTCACTTACAGCTTTTGCAAAGACTAAGAAAAATGCAAAAATTGTATGCCCCAGAATGTACTGAGAGTCCATTCTGCATGGACTCTTGTGTGTGATTCTGTATGAGTATCACAGATTTTGTAGACTTACTCTCGTAAGTTATGTTACGCTCATTTCATTGCGAGTGCTCTTAGAATCCCTAACATAGAGAAAACAGTATCTCGATCTGCCATCCTCTTTAACTATTGCCATGCCAATAATAACCTGCATTGTTACTACTAGTTACTTTTACCCTCTTGCAAATTTTTTGCTTTTTAACTGCTCTGTTCTCAAATTGGGGTCAGTAGATAATAGTTGCAAATAAAACAACCACACTTCAGTATTTCCTCTTCTAGACTCCCCAAGAGCTCTAGCTTACTTATATCTTCCATTACAGTTCAGTCCAAGTGTTGTGCATATTTGCCAAAACCCAGTTTTAATATGTTTTAAATAGAATACAGCAATTGAATGGGGTCCTTTGTTAGTGAAAAATTGCAGAGATCACAGTGACATCCTGGGGCACGGATACATAGTCTCAACAGTTCTGTGCAGTCCTCATCACGTCCTACTGATTGTTCTTGCCACTAGTATGTCCACTATTGAGCAATGTGGTCAATCATCCTCTCTCTGTGTTATTTCAGAATATATGCTGTCAGTGGGATGTTGTACATAAATTGTAGTGAGTGATATATGTTGATTTTGACCTTCAGGAACAATTCCCACAAGATTCTTCAAGCTGCTACTTTTAATACTTTGACTAGAAAAAAAATTAAAGCAAAACAATTTTTCATAAAATAAAATTACAGTGCAGGGTTTTAAACCTGACATTATTTGCCATTCCTCAGTGAGGAGCATACAAATTCAGGACTGGAAAAGATGTCTAATGTGAAACCAGGGAGATGCTTAAGTATTAAGACATTGAGAAGTGTGCGTAGGGAGCAATACTTTGTAATATCATGTAACAGTACAAAACAGCTGTATTAATTCACATACAGTTTATTACAAATAGAGCTGTTTTTAAAAAAAAATCTCAAATCCAAAAACTGAAAAAGATATATATTTAAAAAAAATGTGGCTAATAAAACATAATGAAGGGATTTTGTAAAAATCGAAACAATGATCTTGTTATTCTGCTTTTGAATAAATGATCCATTTGGTGTCAAAGCTTCCAGCCCAATTGCATAGCAGAAAGTAAAATTGGACTTCTTGAATCTAATTTAAAGTAATGCAATTTTGTAGTGGAAAAGAAACATATAGTTCAGATGTTTTTGTAGCTAATGATGGTTTCTGGCATGAAGAAGCTGCCAGTATTGTTTTGTTATGGGAACTCTTAATAAAGAAGTTAGTTAGCCTAAATGAGCATATTATAAGGCAAACTTATGTCTGGACAGGTAGAGCATATTAAAAAGTCAGAAGCATGAAAGATGTCAGCACTTCTATTGCTGGCAGCTGTACTTTGATACTTTTGTATTCACATGTAAAGATTTTTCTGCATCTTGCAGACTGCTTAATTCTCCAGGCCTTTCCTGGAAACTAAATTTTTAATAATTAACCAGCCACAGAGTGTAGTTATCTTTTCTGTATGTTTTATTCTATTTTGTTGTGTTTTAGTACATTTAACAGACCAGTTAGTTTGTTCCATCTCTGTATAACATTTATCTGCCTGAGAAATTTCAAATAAGTCAAATCTGCATGCTCCCAAAGACCACAGTTTTAACAGCTGTGCCAGAAAAACAAATCTGGTGCCCAAATGGTACCCCATTAATGTCAGTGGCTTCGTCCATATAGATCCTGAGGGCTTGAGAACTAAGCTACTTCCATAATGCATTCTTACAAATGCTGTGTTACAAGATCCTCTCTTGACACTGTGTCACAGCCTAATAAAAGAAACTACTTGATGTGCTGATAGAGTAGCCACAGCAAACATTATCACCCAGTTGCTTCTAAAGTGACAATTCTGGGAGGAGCGTTTTTCATCACAGACTCATCCCCATGGATTTATTGCCTGTCTTTCAGAAATGCTATGCAAGTTAGTATCTTTCATTTACTCCTTCAGGCACAGCAGCAGGAGTATAGGTGAGAGTTTAAGACATAAAGCATCCTTATTAATGGATACCATTTAGGCCTGTCCCACTCTTGTAGTTAGTAAAAATACAGCTATTACTAATCTGTGGTCCAGAAATCCCTTTCTCCTGATCTTGCTTGCCAGGGACAAGCAATGTTATTTTCCATCATTTATACAAACATATTCCCACTTCCTCACATGACCATTTAAAGGGAAGATTTGTACCAGCAATTCAAGGCAAGATCATATTGTATGTACATAGCAGCTATTTTTTTGCATAGATGTCAACAGTTTCTCACTTGAATTACTAAGGCTGCACAAATCCCCAGACCTCCTCACATGAGGATATAAACTATAGTTTGGTGCAAGCTTTCCTATTGAGAGTATAGCAATTACAGGTATATGTGCTCTTTCTATCCCAACCTGTTTGTGTGATAGGATTTCTAGTATCTCTGGATCTTCAATATTTATTGTGTACTTGGTTCAGCTTGAAAATATATTTTAAGTTATTTTGTTTTTAAATTGGATCTTGTTTGTAAATAAATCTTTTAAAAACGTAACCTGAAATGCTTTGTAGTACTTTATCTAAAACATATAGAACTAGTTTCTTAAAATTATTTTTGAATGTCTATATCCATTGACTAGTATTTCAAAATATTGAATCTATAATGTATTTTATAGAACAGTTCGAGTAATCCAATTAATGTCCCTTCCCCTCTCCATATTCTTCTATGATGGTGTTCTCATATTTGCTAATGGAAATGGACTTTGCATGGATATACTGGCAACCATCAGTAAGGAATTGAACCGGGGTTGTTCCAGTCAAAACTACACACCTGGAATGATTGATTGGTGAGTCCCTAATTTAAAAGAGACAAACCAAAAGTCACTTAGTGGTGGGAAGTGAGGGAAACTGGAAGACAGATCCTCTTTCAACAGGAATGTGAAATTTTAAGACTCCTTAGCTATCAAGCAATTACTTGCAAGTCCTACCACAAATAATTATTCCTCTGCAACTCTAGAATCAAAACCTCAAATTGAGGGTTTTTGCTTTCTTTCTAGAATCATGGGAGATGAACTAGCAGCCCCTGAAGCCAATAAAAGACTTTGGCATCACTGAGCATTAGATTACTCCCAAGGAAACTCAGTGATTGGCTCTGGATTAGAAAGACAAACAGAATGTCAATACTAAGTAGATAACTAGTGATTTAAAAATTTTATTACTGAGAACCATTTTAAAAAATAAGGCTGCTTTAAATTCCATTGACATGTACAAAAGTTTTTCCCTTGACTTTGGTCAGAACATTAACCAGATTTTGATTAATGTCATATTTATTTTCTTATTATAATGAACAGGTCTCCTATTATTTGGGTGAATCGAAGTTTGCCTTTATGGGGATTACAGGTAATGTATGAATGGGCAAACTATTTCCATTTAATAACCCTAGGCAATATTGATTTATAGCATTTTAGAGATGTTAAAGGATAAATGGAAAAGGTAATATTAACAAAGAATCTACTTGATGACTGAGTACAAAGAAAGCATGAACTAAACAAGATACACTGATGTGAGCTGACTGATTTCAATTTATATGAGGCTAGATGCTTTACAGATATATTCATAAAGTATTGAACATTATAATAAAATATTGTAGAATTAGGGTAGCATTTCTTTTAGAATTATCAAGCTCTGTTGGGTTTAGTAGTCAGTATTTCCTATAATGGTTAGTTTAAATTTCGTAATTGCCCAAGATTAGCTTTTGTAATGTGTTTTCTGGGCTTTCATATTAAATCCACTAGAAAACTGAAGTTACTTCATAATATAGAAGCCTGCATGTTTAGTATATTACAGTAGATGCATTACATAAAATGCTTTATGGGTCTCTGAGTGCTTTTGAAGTATGTGGTTCAGTTTTCAGTGTCCTGGAGCCTGCTCATCCAAGAGACCCTCTTTTTTACCCATGGACGGTGCTGCAGTCAAGTGGTGTTACTGTCCAGTGCAGAAATTCAATCATAATGGTCCTTTCTTTCACTAAGGGATGAAAGATTACTCTTGGGATTATTGTGCTGGGAACTGAGGAAGGGGGAGATGGTTTCATAACTGCTCCATAGCCTGGTCCATAGTAGTCTATATTTGTTAATCTCAAAGGAATGTTTCAAGATTGATGTTTTTAATGGGCTTCTGAAAAAAAAGAAACTTCCCAAAGGATGTAGTGTAAAGAGAAGGAGATTTGCATACCTAACCTGTATTATTATATTTTAGTAATTTTATTCCCTGGAATACTGTTTTTTTGTTGTTTTGTTTTCCTTTAAAAACCAGGCAGAACTACCTTGCTGCTTTTGGAAATCCATCTAACCAGCTAACTGAAAATAATAGGACTTTCAAGTGCTCCATGTCTCTTAAAAGTGATCTAACAGTTATTAAAATCACATGATTTATGGTATATATAAAATACTGTTTTACATAAAGTTCTTGATTTCTCCAATACTTCAAAACCATTTGTGGGAATTCTCCCAGGAATTCTTCCTGTATTTTTCTATTAAGAATTCCTTAAGCTTCTAGAGTGATTATACCATTATATTCTTGCACTGTGCTTAATGCAATGCCATTGTGATGATTTTTACTTCTGTGAAATATACTGTTTTACTAATGAAAGACTCCCTTGATGAAAATACCTTTCAAATCCTTGGTTAAAATATTCACAGTTTGAATAAATAAAGTTTGACCTAGACATCCACATTACTGTATCCAATTTATTTCTAAAATACTGAGAGATTTAATAGCTTGTGGTTACAGTCTTATATTAAAGCCTATACTTTATGCAGACAAATGAGAGTTTTTAAGCTTGGAGCTAAATGTTGTTGGCTGAGATGGTTTCAGAGGATGCATGGAAAAGCTGTTTTTTATTATCTTTAACTTTTCAATGTAATTTTTTATGTCATATATTCTTTAGAAGCCAGTATTAACATACATATTATATCTCTTCACTTAAGGTTTCAGTGGCTTTAATAAGTCTGTTTGAAACAATGCTGCTGAGTTATCTAAGCTACAAGGTAAGCACTTGTAGTTGCCTAACTTGCCTCTCCACTGTATCTAAAGCTGTAGGGTGAGCCCATGTCTTCTTTGGACTGCTGTTCCTGTTTTCAAATTAGTACAATGCCCCCGACATACATCTTCTCAGAGGCAGCACCTAACAAGAGAGAGATAGTAAGAAAGCATCAGTTTTCTGAAATACTCCTAATAATAAGAATACACATTCTAAGAGTAGACCACAGAGAACTGTAGCAAAAGCTTCCAATGAAATTCGTATAAAATAAGACAGCAGAAATAAGGCATAATTTACCACAGAAAGTAACTGAGATAAATGTTTCGGTGCCTGAAAATTCAGATGCCTATATTTTTGTCCACACTGATGTACTAGCAGGAAGTTGAGAAAAACACATATATGGAGGATGGCATATTGTCACAGGCAGCCCTGTTCTTGTTTCCCACATTTATGAGCAAATGGTAAATAAATATGTAGAGAGTGGAAGTAAGAAGTGCAGTTTCCGTTTTTCCTTTGTTTACTGGCACAGTCATTTGAAAACATACTCTCAAAACTGACCTTTGGTTTTGGATACTGATTTTTCAAGTGCACAGTTTTATATATCTATGGAGTTATTATACAATGGACACACAATTGTCACTGGTGTCAAAGGTATGGTTACTCAGTATCTATAATTCAAATTTCAGCCTTCTAAAACTGGACATCAGAAAACTAGGCCAAAACAGCCTTTTTTTCTATTTATGGGTACCTACCCAAATCCATCTTGGATGGTACTGGTACATCTTTGCAAAATGCCTTGAAATCCTCTGATAAAAGTATGTGAATACAATACATTTTTGTATTTGCTTTTTACTTAAAAAGTTGTATTTTTGTAATATTTTTATATGAATTTTCTTCAGATAATGCATTCATTTTGTTAAGCTTAGTGCGTTTTGGGCAGCCTGCATTCTGAATATCTTCAGAAAAAAAAGTAACCTCATTTATCCAAGTTTATATGAAAAGAGTTGGTTTCCAAAGCTGAAAATATCTCAGACCATAAACTATTTTTTAAAAAAATTAAGAATTACTGACATTCAGTTGCTATGAAAGCCACCATTAAAGTTACAGAATTGTACTTTATTGTGTTTATCAAGTCATTATGGCATGAATGTTTTCCTTAGTGTTCAACAATTCTAAGAGGCTTAAAACTGTCCACTGGCTAAAAATTATTCTTCTTAATCCTTGTAAATAGCATTTACTATTTAGGTGTTGTGGTTTACATATGCAAATCATTTATAGGCAGAAATAACCCAAATAAAATTAACACATCTAGTGCCAAAACCTACATTAAAAAACAATCATAATTTATACTGTCCCTGAATTTATTGAGCAGCATTTTATGCCTATCCAATGTGCTTGCACCTTGCACAAATTTCAGTGAGTACACAAAATGAAAGAAATATCAACAAGCAAGCTCCCTTGATCAGTTATTTTTTAGTGTACAATGGGTGTAAAGCTCTCCTATCCTGATTTGCTACATATACTTTTCACAGAAGAAAATGACTAAAGATGCTGTGGGTCGAGGAAGTTCCATAACATGTAATCAAAAGTTGAACACTCTTTGCAATTATTTTTGCATATAAGATAATATTCTTACGTGACTGGCTTAAGTTAATTTTCATACAAGTAATACAAATGATGTAGTTATCAGCTTCCTTGACATCTGAGAAAAAAATTGCCTCTACACTACCTTTGCATCTTACAAATTCAGGATCAAAGCAGAAGCCAAGCTGTTGAAGCAAATTTAAGATGGCTATAATTTCTACTCTTCTCAAGGGAATAAGAATAATATAAGGAAGAATAATAGTATTGAAATGTACTTTGGCAATCCACCCAATGCAAACACATCCCTCCCTCTGGTCCTGGCTCCATACTTAGAGTTGGGAAAAAACATCATGATAGAGCAAAAACCCCAGTTTTACACTTGTCCCAGGAAGCCAAAAGGACTAGTTATTTCACCCACTGTAAGGTCTTTCTGCACAGCCAGGGTGACCAAAGGAGTCTTGACACAAATCTGAGAGAGATTGCTTATTTCATGCCAACACTTCCAGAGCTTTTACAATTTCGACACAGGTGAGAGGACAAGCAGGAAGAAAACAAGAAGAAAAAGATGATTGTGTTTATCACAAACTGCCAGGATTTTACAGATAACCTCAGGGGAAAATAAAATAGTCATTTGAGAGAATGCTTCAAGGAATTTACCTTTCTGATACTTGGCTGATGAGTTATAAGAAATGATCTGACATGCAGAACAATGAGGAGGATAATAGGGCATCATGGTATTAGGATACACTTAAATGAATTTGCATGTTTTATTGCTTTTATATGGTGGGGGATGCAAAGAACATAGCACTGTATTACACAGCTGATCACTTGGATCCAAAAACTTCATCACTTGGATCCAAAAAAGTTTTACAGGCTGTGTTCCCACAGCATGACACATGACATGAGGATTTGCACATGGCCAAAATCCTGAAAAAGACTGTTCTACATCAGAAATTTTCATTGCCAAAATTCGTCACAGATATTTGGCAATCCTACTGTGTCACCAGTGCATAGGCACTCTTATCTACTTTAATCAGTACCATGTGTTCTCACTGCAAGAGAATTTTGCAGAAGACATGATGTACTTGTGCGTGAGAGCCAGAACGTTACAGCTGCAAGCATCATTAGGTCACTGAAGCACATCAGCACATGCATTTTGCCTGCACAGATAAATTATTGGAGCTTTTTCCATTCAGGGAGATGCTTTTATTCTACTAACAGAAAGACTGGATTTTACCAACTGAAGCTGAATTTGTATGTGAACATACACAAACCTGCAGCATCAAAAGGCAAGTTTAGCAATAAATTTTATAGTGTAGGTCATGCCAAAAGCATTGATTTATGTTCCTTAATCCTGGCTCTGTTTTCTCTTTAGAGAAGAACACCACAAATACAATGAAACATGAAACAAAGATCATTCTTTTCTAGAACTCAGAAAAGAAGGCTCATACATTAAAAATAAGGAAATTAGCAAAAACACGGAATGGGTCAGTTGTTAGTAAATTAAAAATTTGGAAGTCAATTTTTCTTTTGATTTTATTATTCCTACCAATAAAACCTCAGTCTATAGCCTCATAATTTCATTTCTGTTTACAGGGCTGCTGGCATACAAAATATTTAAGATTATTGAAGTATGTCTAACTTGTGCCAAGTATAATTACATTGGAGACATTAACTCCTGCCCAATAGCTACAATGGCTTCCAAATGTGAAAAGGAAAAAACAGAAGGATTTTATACACAATGTGGCTTCTGTTTAATTTCAGGGCTATATCAGACGGTTATTTTAACAAGAAGGATTACTTTGTCATTGCAGCTGAAATTATGGTGCTGTACTGCAAATTCTTGCAATATTATCATAGTATATGCTGCATGGTTATTGCATCACCTATGATGGATTCATGATATACAGAATTAGTAAAGCTAGAAGTTACTGAATTTTAAATACCTTTTTTTAATGAACGGATTTTCAACCTAACATCTAACCATTCACAGTCACAACTCAGCTGTGGAAGAAAAGTAGTATTATCTCCATTCTGTAATGAGTGGTAAGCAGATCAAGAGAACCCTCCCGCTTTCCTTGACATATGTTGGAAGACCCTTCATTTCAAGATAAAGTTCCAAAGAGCATGTACTGAAGTGTCTGTGGCAGAATTAAACTTTGATCTTTTAGTCCTAGTTCAAATATTAAACACTAGACTGTCTTCCTTCCTTTTCTCTCAAACCAGTTGTGAGGCAGAGGATTAAAGATAAAAGAAGATAAATACACTTGAAGGAAAGACTCTCCATAGAGTGCTGCTATCTTTCCCTAACTTAACTTCATTCCTCTTCTTAATGCTAACTTCTTAATTAGTTAATTTCTTAACAGTTATATTAAAATTAATACAGAGTAACACCCAAACCTCTGAGACTGAGTAACACACACAGGCTAATGAAACAAGATCAAGAGAAAATAAGCTGGCATCTTTTCCTTGGAAGACAAAACATAGCTACATTCCTCTTGGCTTTATATTTTGCCATGAAGTCCAATCAGAAGGCTGTACAGAGAATGGCTCATCATTCTTAGGAAATGTTAGTTTGGACTACGTGGCAGTCACTTGTGCACAGGGATAATCAAAATAGCTGATCTGGGTGGTAAAGTCTTCTGAGCAGGGCATGTCCTTTGGTCATATGTCTGTGCAACTCTTACACTGTGGTGAGGCTTTGTCTCTAATTTCTAGACAATCTTAGGTAATAAGCATTAATGTAAGAAAAACTTTGGCACCATCAAAAGCTAGAGCATTGTGATACAGGATTTTAGAGATTTAAAGGCTTCGAAGAAAAACGGACTAGAAAGAGTTGCAGATAGAAGAATTTGCCATCAGGTTAGCTCATTACTTGTACGAAGAATCACTGGAAAACTAGTATTGCTAAGAAAATAAATTCCTCAAAACAGGAGCTTCATCTCCTTATCTATCTGCAAGTGAGAGTTTAAAAATAGAAGTCAACTAACCTTGGAAGGATGAAAAAGCAAAGCGAGAAGATGGCTGTATATGATTTCAAGATGCCTAAAAATGCAATGGGAGGAAAAAGGAATATATTATTCTTTTGAAAATTTTGAAAAATTAATTTAATGTTCTTCATTAGCTGAGAGAATGAGCTGACTAGTTAATGCAATTAGAAATCTTCATCTGAGCTGTCTTGCTAAATAGGTCATAGCAAGGAAATATATGGTAATATGGAAACAGAGAACTGCTGTAGTAGAAATATAGATTTAAAAATATATATTTTTACTTATGAGATACATTTTGAGAAATAGAAGACATAGTTAGTCTGGAGTGGCCTGTCTACTCACTGTTTGACAAATGTCTTTAAATCAGTGGCAAATCATCCTGAAATTCAGATACTGGGAGAGACTTCACATGTGACTTTGGAATATTATGTATATTTCTCATTATGACTTAAGCCTACTGTGATTTTGTTTTTTTCCTTTTCTTTGAAGGGAAATATCTGGGAACAAATTCTGAGAATACCCTTCCTTCTGGAAATAATTAATGCTGTCCCTTTCATCATCACGGTAAACGTATTTGAATTAATACACTCTTGTACACTGCACTTCTATAGCTGCACAAATTAATACTCTAATTTTTATTGAAGTAAATGGGAGTCTTGTGTGGATGCTGAATTTATGCCTGTGGGAACAGAATTAGCCAAAAACAAGAAAGTAGTTTGCTACTTGAATAAAGTATTAATATAGATCTCTTTCCTTTCCTCGCAAAAAGGGGACAAATAAAAACCCCTGACTCAAGTTACAGCATAATAAACAAAATAAACCTGCTAGATATAAAAATTTAGGAATCTCTGGTGTCTGCACTGTAAACTGACTGTCCTTATTTTATCACATTATGTTGTATACAGTTCATCACATAGGAAGAAAAAATTTAATTTAAAGCCACATCTGACACTAGAAACACATTAATAATATGTATTTTTCCTGAGTGCTTCATTGTTGCTAGTTTCTTGAATAAAAAGAGCTTTTAATATGTATGTGTTGATTTTTCCTTCAGATTTTCTGGCCCGTTCTAAGAAACCTGTTTATTCCTGTATTTTTAAATTGCTGGCTGGCAAAGCATGCTTTGGAGAACATGATTGTAAGTATGACAAAAAATAGTAAGTATTTCAGAATTTCTATTTTTTAGCATATTGTTATTAGCGGGATCTTGCCAGTGTAGTCCACTGTCCAGCTTCGTTAGGAAACTAATCAGATCTGTAGTTAGGTTACAGAAATGGTCAAGCATTGCTAAAACTGCTTTCTGCATCAAAATTAGAAAAAATTAAGACATCAACTGATATCTTGAATTAGCATAAATTGTTACTTTGCCAACAAGTCAGGATGGCTGGTTCTTTTGCTACTCCTCTATTCATACACAGTTAGAGGGAACTGAATTGCTATACCCTAACTGGTCCTTGCAGCCCACATAATTTGTAAGCTAGACATCAGCGGACAAACCTTAAGGCAGCTAGCAGCGTTATCAAAATTATGGCAGGATGAACGAAGAACCTGTTAAATAATCACTGAATCACAGATGCCTCCTTTGCGCCCTTCTATGTGATCAGCAAATTCTCAGTGCATTTGAATGACTGCATTTTATGAGGGCACTATGTAATTCCTCTATAGAATTAGGTCATGCTTTATTAATTCAAAGCCAAAAATAACACCTATTTTCCGTTAATATAGAATGATCTTCACAGAGCCATCCAACGCACACAGTCTGCAATGTTTAACCAAGTCCTCATTTTAATATCCACCTTATTATGTCTTATCTTCACTTGGTAAGTGACCAAAACCCCTTTGTTTTCATTATATATATTGCCTTTTCTCACTTTACTACATGGTGATAAAAGAGGTTTAGTAGAAATCATGTGTTTAAATAAAAAAGAGTAATATATTTGCAATGAAAGTGTTAATTATAAGCTGGTACTACTGGAGTCCTGATACATTGGGGCTGGAAACAGTATGTGCATGCATGGAAGAGGGAGTCATTCTCACTCAAGGACATACAGACTATTCAAAAACACAAGGTGGTGGTGGTGGTGGTGGTGGGGATTTACATACACACCAAGAGAGCACTGAAGAATGTAGAGTCTCAACAGAAGTACCTAGACTCTCCTAATCTTCATCTGACTGGTGTGAAAGACAGAGAAAAATCCACAAGATCCCAGCCTTATCACTCTGATGATGCAGTCCTGCCCCCATAAGAAATACAGGGGGCAGCTGATAATAATATAGTTTATAGAAAGCAATAGATGGTAATAATCTAGATTCCAGAAAGTAGTAGACAGTAAATTCAAATACCCAAAATGTGTTCATCTGAGGAACATTTTGCTACAAGATGTTGAACTCTTTTAAGTTTACAGGGGTTCAAGAAGCATGGAGAAAAATCTGTTCATGGTATTAAATATAAAAATAATACCTTTGGCTTATGAAATTCGTGAGCTGCAGATTATTGGAGACTGGGAAAACATTCACAGGAAATATCACTTGATTGCCCAATTATTGTATTTTTCCCAAGGTGTAGAACAGGGCTGGAGAAAGATAAACTAAACTAGATGGGCCTTTGGTCTCACCCAATATGGTCATCCTTATATTCTTATAAAAGTGTAGGGGTGGTAATGCAGCCTGGTAGCTTACTTAACATACGGAATTTTTCTGACAGCAGTAGTGCCTGAGAAATGAGTGAGTGTCACATGTATAAAAAAATAGTTGCAGGAAGAATATGCATGTTAAAAGATAGTGTGCAAGGGGGCAGTGAACTGAGATGATGATTCTTTGTGGAAAGGCTAAATAATCTTTATTTATTTTGCCAGACAGGGTGCCTGTGGGTCAGTGCACTGATAAAGTTTGGTCTGTCATTTTGGAGACAGTGATTTGATTTTCTCTTACTTTATTTCTCTAGCTTATTCTTCTGATAGTCACTGTTATGTGCAGCTAACCATTTTTGGTAATAACAGTGTAAAACAGCACATGGCCTCTTAAGTTCTGTCCATCTTTATTCAAGAATAAGAGTCTGTTCTAGCCAGTGGCTAAAATAATGGTCCCAATTTTGCCCTTTGTCTTAGGGCCACACAATTGCATAACGACAAATGCTGCCAGTTATAAAGAAACAGTTCTTTGTGAGATTAAATTTCCTATTGAATATTGTGGCTCTTTAGGAGGAAATTTTATATAAATAAAGGCTACAATACTTGACCTAGGCTGCATAAAATGTTATCACTGTAGCACCTGGACATTTTGAATTGGCTCTAATTTTTTTTTTTTAATTTTTAGAATACAAAATGCTCTTGAGTAAAATATGCTTTCGTCTTTGTTATTGGCCTACTTCAGTATTCTACTTAACTGCTAGGCAAAATATGTATCCAGTTCTCAGTGAAGCAAGCTAGAAACAAGAATGTTTCCTAAGAACTCACTGTGAACATCCCTGATTGATAAGGTATAGAAGCTGCAGCTAGAATGCAGCATCATGTTCACTACCAGGCATTTTGATAACTGACAGTAAAACATGTAGAAAATGGCAAGCAGACCTCCAGTAATAATGTCTTGTCTCAACAGTTGCATATACCAGCTCATTATAGATCATTATATACTGACCTAGTATTGACCCTGCTAGACTGCAAAATAAGCTAAATATGATGAAAACACCCAGTAATGCAGTAACTAAGGAAATGAAGCACTTTTGGAATGGCTAAGAATAGCTGTTGAAGCATCTGCAGTTTGCCTAATACTGGAGTTCTGTTCAGGCAATTGTTACTATTGTTTACTTGAACAGCTATAATGGGATTTTTACACTTTTTCACTCATCTTTGTGTAATTTTACATTATAGAGTATATTTTAAAAATATCATAAAAATATTCTATTAATGGCCAAAATCACTTAGTTCAATATCTTCAATTATGTTACATTCTTGGTGAATTTGAGACAGTGCTTCATTTTAGGAGACATTATTTAGAGTTGACATGAGTAAGAAATGTTTCCTTATGCTGAAGGGTGAGCATAGTCCATTTCTGTAATTTGTCCACTCAAGGATGGCTTTCATCAGGCTGTTCTTGCATACTTTCTGCAGCAGCAAGCAATAACAGAAGAGCAGCTGTTACTCCCCAAACATGTATGGGAGCCAGCACTGGGCATATCTATACTGTGTAACAGAACACAATGCAAAGAACTCCTTGAGCTACCACCAGTCTGTTTTCATAACTACAGTTCAGTGACATTTAGAGATACTTTTGTCCAAGAAAATAGCATAGCTGCAATAACACGAAGGTAATAAGCCTACCTTAGTAGCTTGAATACAGTGCTTGTAGTCCCAGAGTAATTTCACTCAGCAGTTGGGCACTTTCCCCTCAGAGACCTTCACTGCCATAGGGACATGCTCATGGTGTCATTTTGGTGGCACAGATAACCACCCCTGCCAGTGCCTCTCCCTCCCCACCTTAATAGTCAATGAGGCAGTGACTTTCAGGCACAGCCTGGATTACACTATAACACTGCAGTCCTTCTTAGTGCTGGCTGACAGGCTTGCAGTTACCATCTGCCTCTATAGGAACACCGGCTTCTCAGCACTTCTGAAAGCCTGTATAATTTTACAACACAGAGTTCTGTTCAAAATCATGCTTCTTTAGCAGGCACATGGCTTCTTATGAGGGTTATGCCTTTTTATAAGAAGTGCAAGACAGAATGAGGGCCTGAAAAGGTTCCCTTTTTTACTTCGATTTTTGTACTTGCTCAATTAGACTAGTGCACTGAGAAAATGCAGCAAAAGTGCTCGCTTACAGCTTCAAGTGAGACCTGAAAGCTTTTATAAGTCTTATGTTGGTCCTTTTTATGAGAAAGTTTAAAACAAATTAGTGCTGAAACATAACTATTTTCCAATGATTAGTTCATATCTAACAGATATGCTGCTTAATCCATTTTTCATAGTTCTGCATATATTTTAACATATTTAAAAGTAGGCTTTTGCTGGGTGCCTGAGGTGGGAAAGAGATGCTTTTTCTTCACTCTGCAATAACAAAACTCTGTAGTTCTGTACTGAGTACAAAATAGCTGGATCAGTACAAGCCTACTGGAGTCCATATGTCTCCACTGATAATTCTGAGGATACAATTTTGCTGCAGAAAGTGTATTATAGGCTCTTTCCTGAGAGAAAAAAGGAGACCTGCTTAAGCCTATTGTGTGTTTACAGAGTAAGAGGATATTTATGTCAGAAGATACTTATGTCTGTTCTTCTGCATGTGTGCAAGCTGCGTGAGCAGCAAGGTGCCTCTCTGTCATATATCTGTCTAGAAAGAACTGAAATTATGCTTTCTGAAATGTGTAGGAGCCATTCAGTCCCCAGGCTCTTAGAAGTGCCTCAGCACATCCAGGACGCTGGGGAAGAACCTGGCTGGACTTCCCAGCCTCCCACTGGTTTACAACAGGGGAGAAGGTTAAGTGCAGCAAAAAACAGCATGTTTTAGTTCATTCTTCTAGTATGTGGACAAGTATAGCATTGAATTTGTTATCATTTGATTGGTTGTCTTTCTGAGCAGAAATACACCTTAAAGACTAGCTTAAAGGGTCTGTATTATATATGTACTAGCTACAAGAGAAAAGCAGTATTTCTAGAATTCTATAAAATTTATAAATGCATAAAAAGCGCTTCCTTTTTAACTTTGCTAATGTCTGCATATAATATGTTTCATCTTTCAAAACAACTGCAGTTCTACCATAGCTAGCAGAAACCTCACAGAAAATGAATTAAATTCTGCCTCACACACCATCAACAAAACCATCAGTTACATCTCCATTCTAGAATGTTATGTGTGATAACACATGTAGACAGATTCCAATTTATGTCTTACAATTGAAGTGCAAGCTTGCAGGTAAAAAGTTTAAAAAATTAAGGTTTACAGCTAATTGACTAATCTCACCATATTTAGAAAACCATTATTTGAGCTGTCCTTTGCACTCTGAATTTAGCAGGAAGAGGCTCCTTCTGTATTTTTATAAACAGCTAACTATTCTCTGCATTATTACAAAACAAAAAGTAATCACATAAAAAAATTTGTGCTCTATGCTGCCCTTTGATTTTTGATAAGGACTGTTTATAGATCTGGAGGTAGAACTGGTTTGCATAAACCCAACTCCACATATTTGTAGTTTTACAGTTTACATACGAGGATTTTTTCTCATTTCTTCTGATTTCAAAGATAGACTAGGCCACCCAATAATTTCTCTTCTTTAAAATACCTCAGTGGCCTCCTAACTATCTCCTATTATATATGTACTAAAAGAAGTGTCCTTTTATCTGACAGACTGTTCAACAATTACTATTGATAGAGTTTTAGTGAAAGTTACAGAGCTAGTCAAAGAATTTATTGTGTCATCTAGCCAATGAATGTTTGCACTTGTTTGTCAAATGAAATACTAACCACTTAATTATTTTGTAAACTCTACAAGACATATAACAGTGAATGACAATTTCAGGCGTTTTTCTATCACTCAGTGAATCATTATTAAGACTTATTTTGTTTTTTTAAATCAGTGTTAGTTGTATATCACCAGTGTAGTTTGTAATAAGGTGGCTACAGACTGAGATGTACATTTATTATTTTCGTACTTAAGACTTTAAGAATCTTGTATAAACTTTGCTCATGTCTTCATTGAAAGCTCACAGAGGTCATTAATAACATTCCTTATCCTTCAGTGTTTTCGACTTCAGAAAATTAGGATGCTTCCACACACTGACTTACAGAATACTCACAGTACACCAATACGGTAGCCTCAATGTCAATTAAACAGTCAAAATTCTCAGCTGGAGGAAACAGTATGAATAAGTTGCTTATAAGGATGAAAACAAATCCAGGCAATGGCCTACTCCAAACATAACAAGCCAAAAAAAAAAGGATTAATCCAAATCCCATCCAATTTTAGAGAAATTGGGAACCTTAATCTTCTGGTTTCCTTTATTATAAATAAGTAGAGACAGACACCTCAGAAGGTGGAGGATACAGACTCAAAGTGAACTGGATCACCACAGGGAGGTCTGTGCTTCTCTGTCCTTCTCTGTTAATTATCACAGGAGCCAACACTGGTTGTTCTCCAGTGAAGATGCCTAACATTAAGTAGGATGAACTCTCCCAGCCCTGATGGATTGGGCAATGTAGAATAAGATGGGGCTTTGGGTCTACAGTTCTTTCCATGCTGTTACATTTTGTTACACAGCACTCTCAGTGCTCAGGCACTCAGTTTATGATTTAGAGAGAATTTTTTGCATTCAAAAATAGTACAAAATTAAACTGTACTTCTGTCAGTTAGAAATAAACACTTGATCAAATCTAGTGATTCTCATTTGGTAAAGCCCACAAAAGATCTGAAGGACTATACAGGAGTTGCAGAATTTAAATGCCAGAACATTTTAGAACATAAATTGAAATTTGTAAGTAACTGCAAATAATATAAAATCAATCATTCAACTATCACAAGAATCCCACAAAGTATTAGATATGAAAGTTGTGTGCTTTTTTTTCTCTGAAATGAAGGAGATCTGTCAGGAACTTGCTTTCTTCAAAGAAAGGATCTTTATTTTCTATTTTGAAATATCTCTATGCAGTGCTCTCCAAACATAAAACAAACAAATAGGTCTTATGAGTAAGCCAGATAGCACGCTGTGAACACCTCCAGCTACTCTTGGCTGTCAAGAGTGACAGGTGCCTCCCAAATCCATTACGTCAACTTCCCAAGCCCTTGTCCTGCCTTCTGTTGCTGAAATCAGGGTGGGGGGAGTTTTCCTGTGAGTATAAACAAGTAGGATTGATATCTATTTATTTCAGACACTACCCTAACACTACCTTAAAACATGGAATGGTAAGAAGGTTCTGTAGCCTCTGGAAGGTCAATAACAACACATTTCTTAAAATATCCATTTGTTATTTGCAGGTTTACTCTATAAATGCAATTAAAGCTTATCTGAACTATTACTTTCTGGGAAAAACTGTGTACATGAACACAAGGACAAAATTTTCATCAACTTCATTAGGAGAGAAATCTATTTACCAATATATTGTTAATTATATTTTAGTAGAAGTTTGTCTCTGGAAGACTTCAGAGCTGGGCTCAATTTCTGGCATCAAAGTAGCAGTGAAAGCCTCATTGATTTCATTGTGACTGTGCCACATTTCTGTTTGTCCATGGTCACCAATTGATCAGGTGTTTCTAAAATTACATCTGTCTGGATATCATTAAAGCTGTAACAGTATTTTTTATTTGAGGGGAATATATTTGTCATTTGAAAAATGTCATTTGAAAAAAGGGAAAAAAAACCCTGAACATACCTGAACTGTAAATTCTGTCATTAAAAAATAACCCATCAGTAAGTATTTTAAGATTCAAACTATTAAACAGTCACTTAAGTAGCAAAGCAAACTACAGACTGCGTTCTTGGAACAGCTTACAAAGTTATGCTCTACCTCTTAGTTAGAGGTTGTTAGGCATATGGCAGGGACATTTGCTGATGCTACTGAACTACCATGCTTCGCATCCTATCATATTAATACAGTCAACCAACAGATACACATTTTTCTTCAGCACCTTGTCCTGCTAGGATGGTCAGTCTGTGGCCAGAAAATGGCACGGATCGCTGAGGGCAATTGAACATGAATCAGCACATTTTTACATACAAGTTAACTTTGAGCTTTTAGCAGGACCAGCACTCAACTTCCTTATGACAGATATAAGCAGTCAACAGGTCTTTAGCCAGAAGTAGTATTTCAAGTCACCATTTTACTGCAGAAAATATTATTTGGTATTTTTACATCCTGGAGAGAAAACAAAATGGACAAAATAGTCTAATGTTGTTAATTTCTTCATAGATTTTGAAAGTTTGCTGGTAACTAGTTACCGTGATGTATGTGACATTTTAAACATGTTGGCTATAATTATTTTATTGGGTTTGAATTCCACCGAAAATGGTGACTTATAATCCTGTGCTAATTTACACTGCTGCATATAAAGCATGTTATTTAAAGATATTTTTGCTGCTAAGATTTTGTCAATAGCTGAATAGCTGTAGCTGTTATAAATCAATATATATAGATGAATAGCTAAATTGCCTGGTTTTGCCAGTTGGAAACTAAGCAGTTGCCAGAGATACTTCTAGAATCTCTCTCATGTAAGGTACAGAAATCTTTAAGGTGGCTTTGCTAAAAACTGCAAAAAGATGTGTGAAAACCAAGTGCTACCACAAACAGTTGACAATCTAGCTTATTTAAATGAAACAAATAGAGATAAAATTCCTATTGTTTTTAAAGGAACAGGGACTTCCTGGATGGGCCATACCATTCTCACCTTTGTTAGCACTGGTGAGCTAGGTGATCTATCAGTACTCAAGGGCCAAAGGCTTTGAGAAGGCTTGATGAGAAAAGCTAGTGAGAAATTACAATGAGAAAATGTAATAAAGAAAATGTTCTGGATTAATACCCTTGTCTGTTTTTATACAACTGTTGTATTTTGACAATACATAAATATTCTCATACATAAATTTACTCTGATTTTTTTTTCCTCTGAATGATTAGTGTGGTATTTTTCATAATTAATTTGTTTAAATATTTTTACATGTTTAAGTTCAAGAGTTCAGCTCTTTAAAAAGCATATAGGTGATTAGTGCTGTCATTTAAGAATATAGGGTCAAGACTTATGTTCCTGAAAAACTGCGAAGTTGTTTATGAAAGGCAGAATAGAAATAGTGTTTATTAAAGGCAGAACTATGGAAGCCCAGTCCTGTTAGCTTATGGAAGCCCAGTCTTATTGGCTACCTATCAAACATGGTTTCTATGGAAACCTAGATAATTATACAGTGATTTTCATGCTATTTTCATTATTAATTTGGTAGTGACATAACATTTCCCTTGTTAATGCTTGTAGATGTTTCTACATAGTTATTTCTAAAATAATTCGGTCAACATCTTTCTCATTCTACGTGCAGGGAATTTTCTGTGCAACAGATGTAATGGAACATTTAAAGCTATATGCAGAGACCTGTCAAATCAATAATAATAATAATAATAACAATAATAATAATAATAATAGTTACCTATTTTCTATGGTCTGTGAAACAAAGTAATAAAGATTATTTAAAGAATTCAATCTTTTGTAGTCATCTTTGCTTCTCCTTTAAAGAAATTAAATTAATTAAAGAAAAATCAGAAAGACAATATGGTATCTCAGAAAGCTGCGTTTTACAATGTGTCTCTGAAATGGAGAGTCAACAACAGATCATTTATAAGCAAATCCTACTATTTCTTTTAATGTAGAGCAATACCTAATTAAGGAACTCCCTGCTGAAATTCATGGAGAATTCTGTTTTAGAAATAGAAGGTGTGATCCTATCCACAGATGGCTTAAAAACTCATTGCATTTCAGTAGAGAAAGCATTCTTGAGACATTTCTTATCAGATAATCTGAGTGAGCACTGGATCATATCTTCCAGTCACAATTGAAAGGATATGCTGAAGGACTCATCCCAAACCATAAAGGTAAAAGTAAAATAATGGCAAGTCCATCACCATATCCTATGTAGTGCAGGCTTCCCTAGAGTGTCAGGAAACACCAAAAGACTGGAAAATTACCCCAGTGAATTCCTAGTGAAATATCCAAAATTCATCCTGCCATTTTACCCTGATACACAAATTTCTGATATCTCTCTTTATAATATATATAAGATATATATATATGTGTGTGTGTGTGTATAAAATATTATATATAATATAGGAGTAAATAATTCTTTTGAGTGCTATCTGCGACTGAGATAATATAGCTCTGAGCCACATTCACCACTTTTGATTTGTGAAACAATTTCAAAATTAAATCATTTAATTTCAATGAGGAGGTATGTTTATGAAAAGATAATACAGGAGTAGCTGTTTTCTTTAAAATTCAGGAGGAAGTACCGTGGAATGTAGTTGTGGGGATCTTGGATATGTTTGCACATATCCAAAAAGGTTTTCACTAAGACAAGTAGTAAATTGCTATGATGGGAAAGTGGTGCTTAGGAAGAAAGCTTACAGAGGGAGAGTAATAATAATAGGAAGTTTCAGATTCACTAAAAGAGGAAAATAACAAATGTTTCTTAATTCTAGGTGTCAGATTTGTTATTTCCCATTTAGAGGCTTAAAAATCCAATCTTAAGGCATACCTGTTATTTCACTATGATTGACTCCAGCTGAAATCTAGTACAGAAAATTATACTTGCATTCTCTTAGGTACCAAATGATGCTAATAATTAAAGTAGTTAGTACAACTTCTTATTTTTATTAAAGGTGCTTTGAGAATATTTGGGAGAAATAAGCAATATTTTGCAAAACATCATACACTCTGAATACGCCATTGGGAAAACAATTTTTCAGCTGTTAAAATAGCCTTGTATTATCATGGCATCTTGTAATACAGTAATAATATTGCCAGATATCATGATAGTAAAAGGTTGTTCTGGCAGCAAAGACCAATTGCCATTATGAAGGGAGAAAAAAAGGTAACTGATTTTGAGTCAAGTAACATCTACAGTGTTGGAAGTTTGATTCTAAAAGACTGCATCTCCATAGCATCCTTTCCTTATTAACCATACTTTGAATTTTATAGGAGATACAAAATGAAATCAAGCTGCTGCAGTATTAACTAATTATGCCTTGCCAACACATGTGTAAAACAACACATAAAATTTCTCAAAATGAATTTAAATCCAGTCTTATCCTTTTGTAGGAACACAGCACAAGATAGAATGACTGTAAGGCATATGCAAAGCCTTAATTTAATTAAAAATTAAATTAGTAAAGCCTACTTTAATTTTCTTGTGGAGTAACTCTGTGTATCACACTGGTGCACATAAGAACAGAACCAGAGCCACAACATGTAATTCTGTAACTGTCAGATGAACCTTGTGAAGTAATAAAGGGAGATCTGGTGTAAACATAGAATTGCTGATCTGGAGAGCAAGGACAAATAAGAAATGTCAAAGAGAAATAGAATGCATATTCAATTATCAAAATCAGTTGCCATATTTTAATGTGTACAATCTCATGCATTCTAGGTAGGTATGCCTTCAAAAGTATTAGTACTTGAAAACAATCCTCGGAAAACAGGCAGAGTCACAGGGGAGACTTTGGGGAATCAGACATAGGGAGCCAATAAGGTAAACTCAGCAGGCACGCACAGACGTGAAAATTATTGGGTAAAGGGTCTTTAGTAAGCTTTCCATTGGTTTACACACGCATGCACACACACACCTGCTGATAAATCACAGATTTTTAAGTAGATAGTGTCTGAAAATGGAAATGTTACATTTGCAAAATGTGTGTGTTACCTTCAGAACAGGGGTGACAGGAATAGCTGGTAAAATAAGATTCAGGAATAAAAATAGATCTGGAATACAACAGGAGTCTGCAGATTGTGAAATAGTGTATCATCATATTGGTAAAAAAAAATCTTAGATTTTTCTTTGATTTGGGGGGGCTTGAACAAAAGCAAGTAAAGATCCCCTTAAGGGAGCAATTTAACATAAGTGTTAAAAACAACTATCTTTCATCTCTTTCACTGCATGAAGGCATTACATTTCACATGCTTCATTTTATCTTTGCAGTAAAAAGAAAAAGCTGATATCCAGATGCTCTCTTTGAGAATTCTGTATCACTTTAGACATTAGCAAATAGAGTGCCATGTGTAACAGTGGATGACTAGTTGTGTTGAAGATGCTGCTTCACCATTTAAAATTCAATGCCTGGCATCAAACCATCATCACTCACTATTCCTGGCTCAAAGATGAAGTTGTCATTAGTATGCAGACTTTAAAAAATATATATATCTTTCATTGACTGATTCATTAGGCTGACAAATTATTTGTTTTACATTACTAGGATTTGGTGTTTGTGATGGTTTATGCTAACACATTTAACTTGATTATTAGATGCCATCAGTTATTTTGGTTCTCTGATGAGCAGTAACACTTTATGCATAGTGATTTGATCACTTTTATTGTCTATTTCATATTCCAAGTACATTTTCAGAGTGTGGAATTTAGCAAAGTTCACATTTCTGAAATCAGGAAAGGAAGAGTTAAAAAAGATGTTGATGCAACACTGGCTGTACCAACAAAAGCTGGCATTAGCCACCAGGAATTGTTCACTCTCATTTTACTTGTATAAGGAATAATTTTATTGAATGATGAAAGGATGTATCAAAGGCTTTGGCACAGCTAGAGATGTGATATGAGATGATCTAAAAAGAAGATGAATTTTAGTGCATTTAGGACAGTGAATTTTGAAAGAAAGAGTTCTCATCTTTCTCTTCTGTATATTTGGTATTCCATTAGAAATTGCTATAATGTTTAGACAGATATTTTTCAAATGGGAAAACTAGATGGGTAAGCAATCTTCCAAACACAGTATCACATTTGGGTGATACAAAAATAGATGCAAAATTATATGTCCATTGCGCTTGGAGTCTCTGAAGAGGAGTAATGTCATGACAAACCCAAGATCACTTTGACATTCATCAGCATTTTGCATTCATTCTGTGTTAGATTATTATTTTTTTAAATTTATCATGGTGGAGGTATATGGGTTCCTCTAACTTACCTCTGTGTGATATTCTTCCCATTAGCCATAGTGACTTCATCTCCCATGCTGGAGCTGTCACATGACAAAATCACTTACTAAACTTAAATAAGGCAAGAATTAAAACTATGATTCATTATGAAACTGTTACATATGATCTTAATCTTTGATTCCTGTTTGTAGACTTCAACAAAAATCTTTAACAACACATACAGATCTGTCAACCACTTGACCTAATTATGACAATCAAATGCCAACTTGATGTCAAAAAGTGCTAAAGATAAATCTCTGAATGGTATCTCAGCTCCAATGAATTTGAATTTCTAGCACTGTTAACAGATATCACCCTCCTTTCTCCCCCCCAAATACAAATAAATGGCAAAGTGATCCATAAAATGCATATATAATGACGACTGTTGGCTAACAGCACTCTGAGTAGAGTTCCGTGTGTCCTTTGGCAATTAAATCCTTCTCCTAAGAAAAGTTAAAAATAGCAATAATTATATTGAGTTCATTACCTCTTGTGATGGCTATTTAATACTCAACCTTAGTAAAGTATTTAAGTATATACTTATAAAAGAACTCAAATGTAAACGTATAGTTGGATATATGCTCCCCTTCTTTGCAAAAACATAGCTGTACTTTTATGTTTGTGGTGGTTGTACATTTCTGCAATATGTATGAAAATTACATATATCCTGTATATTATAGTGGAAGTACCTGAGTCACAGCAATAAGGAAGAAAAAATAATTGCCATTCATTTAGTAAACACTTAAGTACAAATCGTGGGTTGACTTTGCAGACTGAATACTTAACAACAGGCATGAAATCAAATTGTCAGTTCCTCTGGGCACAGTACCATACCTAACTGCATTCCACAGGAAAGCAGTATGTTTACTAATATATTACAAAAGGATTAGGAAATCATACAGGGGATGAGGCTATTTAAAGTATCTATTGCAGGATGGTATCCTGTAATTGCATATATTCTACTGCTTTGCTTCACTCTAGAGTGCAAGAACAAAACTCTTCATGACATTCCAATATACCTTTTCATATTTTTGAGACATCTATCATTATTGGTTTACTTTTAGGATAAACCTTAGTGAACTGTTGTTTATTTGGAGAGAAAATAAAGAAAAAGAAGAGAGTGAGCACTTGTAATTAATTTGCTTTTCAGTTTACAGTGTGTTGATATCAACAAATTAAACACAGCCCTATATTTTGCAAGTTTGTTACCATTAGTGATGAGCAGTGAAAACAAAGTGAATGGGAAGAATTTATGCAAGGAAGCTCAAAATAAAATTGTTTTCTACCCTTTGATGAGAGGGCACAGATGCATGTGGGTGTATGTACATTTACTAGAGGTGGGTAAATACTGCAAAAAAATGACTGTAGATGATGTTTCAACTGTATTCCTTCACTCAATCTCTTTTTTGCTCACTCTGCTAATATCCTAATAAATATCCTAATCCTGCTAATATCCTAACATGCTAATAAAAAAGAAAAAAAAAGTAGCAAAAATTCTGCCAGATTTAAAGGCAAATGTGAAATACTTCATCTTGAATATTCAGAGTAGGAGGCTAAGGGCTGTAGTGAGTATGCAGTAAGAATAAAATTTTACTGAATATTCACCATGGCTAAGCAATTAAGGGCAAACTAAACCAGGCAAAACATAGCAGAGGCTACTCCACTGTACTCCTGGTAGCCACAATGATCTTTTATTTTCTTCCTTCCCTGACTTCATCTACTGAGTATTATCATTGTTAATCCCATCTTGCTTTGCTGGCTACTTGAATCAGCTCCTCTCTTCACTCATGTCTGCTGTTTTTCATCATCCTGGTAGGACCTATGCTCCTCATTTAAATGATGAGTACAATCAAGTACTATATTTTGAGGCTGTAGCTTGTGGAGAATTCATGTACCTGTCATAAACATACTTGTGATTATTAAACAGTCACACCTCATGCTTCAGAACAGTCCTGTGAGATCTTGGATTTCATTGACCTTTAGGAAGAGTTATATGCATAGATCCATTTGAACTCTAGCCATTGAAATTATCAGACTTGAAAGTTGTTCTCCAAGCAAAACCAAGATCAAAACAGGTGTCCCATAGAAGGAAACTCAGTTGGACTTAATAAAAACTCTTAGGACCTTTCAGGAATCTCTGACTATTGTAAAGTCCAGACTCTGTCACTCAACCAATACATTTCATTGAAAACACCAACAAGACTCCACCAGTGTACACAAAGGTGAGGAGCAGGGGAAGAATGATGATGAAATCATGGAGCTCACTGATCAAACAAAACAAGAAGCAGACAGCCCTCTGACTCATAGCTAGAAGAACTGCTAGGATTCCAAGCAGAAACTCAAACCATAAGGGAGCCTACTCCTCTGATGTATGATATGATACATTGCTAGCATAATTCCAGAGAGAGAAGGATTAGAAGAGTTTATTTCAAAGTGCCCTAAGAAATTGTTAGTAATTATCTCCTATAATTTTAGCTCCACTGACAACATGTATTTAATGTTTGCCCCCTTTTTGGTATTTCTGCAACCTAAGCATTACTTCAGCTTGATGTCCTTCACCTTGTATATACCTCTGTACCTGGTGCTTAATTATCTCTTATTCACAGGCAGCTATACCCTTGATCATTGCCCAAACAATTTCTCTTTAGCTAAGACTGTAGATGAGTAAGGAGACAACTTTGAAGTGGAGGTATCTTTCTAATATGAACACAAACAGGAAGAATAATTTATCTAGCACACATTTTCACTTATGCTCTTGGTTTTTGATAACATGAGTTATTATGAAATAAATAGATCTAGGTGTACCATACCATTATTTAAAAAAAAAAAAGTATATTTTAAGTTACACTGCAGTGCAATTGTCTCAATACTGCCCATACAGACACCCATTTAACCAGCTTGGGGAACACTTCTTGCAATGCAGTGGCACAGTGTATGCTTCCATTTTGCTCACTGCCTATTTAAACAATCTTTCTCTGTCTTTTAAAGATGCCACTGAATGTAACAGCCAAACTGGGAACAAACTCATAGAAATGCACATGCGCAGGATTTGATTCTGTTGCCGAGATCCAGCAAACCCCAGTGGCAACCTTCAGAGATGTCTGCACAATTACTGGTTAGATTCTTCTCTGCTATTCTTTAGATAGCAGTCATCCTAGCATTTATTAATCACTCCATCCCTCGCCACTACCCTTCACAATCTCAAGAGTTCTCCACAAAAATAAGGAAAATGATGACAATAACCCAAGACTGGAATGAGCTGATAGGAGCTGAAAGGAGTCAGAGAAATAAAGCAATACTGTTATTGATGTTGGCAAGGAGGCTACAGCTTTGACAGTAACTAGTGGCCTTTATTCTTTTCTCTACAGCAGTTGACCTCACTGGCAGAGGTAACAATGCTGACAACACCTATGCATATGAAAGAATTTTAAATGATGCCATATTTGTGCAAATAACAGCAACAAAAAACATTGAAAGGAAAGGCTCATGAAGCATAATGATAACAGAGGAAAGACCGTCAATGAGTCAGTGATTTCACAGCACAACTTGGAATGCAAGAAATGTACACCATTGTCCTGATGTGATCTGACTACAGCCATTTGCCTTAAACACTCTTTCTAAGCCTAAGTTTTCCAGAAGGGAAAACAACAGCAGGGAGTTTCCCATTACCTGAACTTCTCACCCATAAAAGGGTGTTTGTCCAGCATCCAGAGATGCAGAACACAGACATATCCATCTAACTTCTGACTTGTAAACAAACTTGTCTGCTTGCTACATTTATAAACTTAAGGAATTTACTGGGTTTGAGAACAGCACCACTTTATGAATTAAATAATATGCAATACTGTTATTTTCAATGATATTTTCAATTTATCAAAAATACTAGGGGATGTTCTTAAAAATAGTAGTAGTTGTGCACATCTGCAAAAGTAAATAATAGTGCAATAACTAAATTCAAAACTGAGCAGAGATTACATCCTCATATAAAGTTTTTGTATTCACTGATCTATACATATTAATTCATATGTAGAATGAACTCTTAGGTGTGAGCATAAACATTGTGTAATAGAAGGAGCACAATACACCTATATCTCTATGTTCCCACATAATTGCAGCATTTCATAGTGCCCTTCATTCTCTGTTCTAAAAATGTTCACAAAAGTCTGTCCTCTTCCATCTATTGCCTCTTCCTATCCATCTGCAAACCTCTCTCCTTTGTTCCCAGAAAGATTATATAAAGCACAGCAAGCAGCTGTCACGAGAAACAGATATTTCTCCTCAGTTTCTGTGCTTCATTTATTCACCCTTTAGTCTTCCAAATGCATATTCTATTGCTTTTCTTAAGAAGTGCTTTTCTCCCTTTTGGGTACCCAATGAAAGATTTCATAAACTCAGAAACATATGAAAAGCTGTTTCTGGTAAATGATACCCTATGAGTAGTTTTTCTTGCTTTAGTTACAAATCACATGGAAAAGGAAACCAAGAATCACAAATTTCAAATTTTTTATCAGTGCAAGCAATAACAGAAATATTGCTGTATGGAATAATCTCTCTACAAGCTAGACTTGTCCTTAGACAAGTGGGACCCGGAATGAGGAGGGTAGAATTTGGAAGGCCGCCTGCTTCGAGAGGGCCTCAGAGGGCCTGCTTATTGGCTCAGGGAAAGTCAACTTCTGAGATCAATCCTAGTTCTCCATGTGTAGTACCATGAAAAGATTATCATTATTATATTGAGCAGTCCTTTTACTAACTGGTGATGAAAGCAAATGAGAATGAAAATTTCTGGCAAATAGATGAGCTTAATGCAGACAGTGAGGATTGGCTGCAATAGCAGCCAGATTGTGAAAAGATTGTGAGAGAGATTATAAATAAGGCAAACAGGAATCAGTTTCTTCCACATCCAGAAGTTAAAATTTTCTTTTCTGACAGAGCTTGGGTATAAATCTACAATAGAGTGTATATTTTATGGAAATTTAAGCTGGAAAGCAAAGTTTTACCTGTGAGTTTTCTGAATGGGCTGCACTCCTTATGCCTGTTGTTAAGGTGGATATGACAAGTGGTATCTGCTGTGAATCAACTGCAAATTTTAGACCACTCTAGCCTGTATTTATGATTGGTCCCAGTTTCACAGGTCTGGAAACGCTCTTACCACAGGCAGATTTGATGCAGAATACATGTAAACATTAGAGAGGATACTTCAAGGACAGGAGCTGCAGGCTTGTTTAGAACAAATCAATGTTTGTGATGAGACTGAAGTAGCTAGGCTAGGGTGGAAACAATGCTGATTCACCCTCCATCAGAGAAAGTCTACTCTTGGAGCACAACTGAGCTATAACTAAGGTACATATGTTGAATTATTATTACAAGTTCTTTAATGCAGGCAGAAAGGATGAGCCTCAGGGGAGGATCATTCTATACTGTTGCTTATTCTTTCACTAAACACCTGCTACTCCTATCAGTAGAAACAGGACACTGCATCTTTTTCCCCTCTTCTTATCACCACTCCCCCGCAACACAATAAAGGAGAAAGAGGCAGAAGATCCTCAAGGGACCGGAATCCCATGCAAGTGCACAAAGTCTTTTCTTCATTTTTGACTCTAGCAAAAGGTAGGGTTGCAGACAGTTTTGTCACCTAATGCAAGAGGTTTTGAAGCATGGTCAACTCTGCAGGTCTTCAAATCACTGACTAACACTGTGTAGAATTATTTTAGCAAAATAAATTCCAACAATTAGTTGCAGGATAGCAACGTGCAGTTCATGGAATTTTGAGGAGCTTTTTACTGTTTTGAGAGAGCACAAAAAAACTGTGAGACTTCATCAAACCAAGGGCCTGCCAGCCGTGGAATATACTCGGCTACAGCTCTGGCTTTGATCAGAAAGTGTCAATGAATTGATTCCTGATATGAGAGAAAGACAGTTTTATGGAACTTATGCAGAAGATACTAAGTTCTCAAAGCTGCGAGGGACACAACTATAGAAGTCTGGGAAGCAGACATATACATGACCAGAATATATTAAGAGTCAGAGCACAGCGAGCAGATCTACATGGTGCAAGTAGGAGCATTTCCCTCTCCAAGGCTGAGGCAGAATTTTTACAGAGTTTATACAGTTTATATAACACATATTCTCACTTGGAAATTGTGGCTTGGAGCTAATGATGTTCAAAAATCAATGAAAACCTGAAAAAAAAATAGTGAAGAGAGGCCATCAATGTAAATCATAGATGCAGATCACTGGCACCTTCTCATCTGGGAATGTCTGAAAAACAGTAGGTGTCCCACAAAATCTTGATTCTCTGAAACTATATGTGGGAAAACTGTTTAAAATAATACTGGATGTATGTTTCAAAGAGTGAGAAGTGTATTTGCTGACCTGCTTGGTCTCTGTGGCTCCTGAATAGCTCAAGCAGACCTTTGCCACAGATTAACAGCTACACCTGACAAAGGTAAGGACCCAAAGATGAAATATATGATATTTAAAGATTTTCTGAGCACTAATAGAATTCAACATTTGGAGCTTTATTATGTCCTCTGATTCATGTGGCCTAGCAGAGACAGTTAGAATCATGGAAGCAGAGATGAAGAAGGTGATTGTTGGATCCTGGAAAATACAGCTGTCTCAATTTCTTTTGAAATATTTAGCTTTCCTGCACTTACGGGTGTGTGAGCCCAGCCTATCTTCTCCTAGAAGGGAGGACAGAATTTATTTGGATTTAATCCACTTACATAGAGGGGAAAATAATAAGGTGGCAAACTTTTCATAAACATAACCTTTACTACTCTGCAAAAGCCAGAAAAAAAGGTTCAAAAAATTAAGATACTTTATGCTATGATTTTTTTCATGTAACAAAAGATCAAATATTGGAAAAGGGCATAGAATATTCACAGGTCACAGTCTTCCAGCTAGGCTGGACAGTCCTCTAGTCACTTTTATTAACCCCCCACTGCTCTGAAACAATGCATTTTTAGTGATTCGATGTCAAGAAAAAATGCTTCAGTGGAAAAGTCTGAGAGTCACCCTAGATTATTTTATAACCTATTTACACTTTCTTGAGAAGTGGAGGATGTGAGTTTGAATTCACAGTCATAGAGGATGAATGGGAAGTTGGATCTTCCAGATCTCAGGTGGTGATCTAACCAATAATTATTAGTTCGTTCAAAAAGAAGCAAATAAAAATAATAAAAAGTGGTGCTTCCATATTGGATATAACCTGATTCTTGATCTCAAGGATTTTAAAAGAATGAGTTTCAATTTCTTTTTTACTATTGGCTTCTCCAAGTCAACCTTTCATGAATTAAGATTTTTTTAAACTAATCTTATAATTAAAATCCAAGTTTAATGTGTTTAAAATCTGTCAATTACATAATTAAACAACTTCTATAGTGGTAGTGGAACAACACCAGAAAGCTTTGCAAATGGCAAATAATTTTTAATGAGTTACCAAAAAACAGACTCGGGTTCAGACAGATATTCAATCACAGTCACAGAGGTAGTTTGCACTTCTTTTAGTTTTTTTTTCCATATCTATAAAGACTAGGATTTTTATTCCTTTCAGCAACAGTTTATACTAAGAGGACAAGTGTGGACTCTGAGTGCTCTATCACTAGAAAGTTAAATATATGAGTACCTGATTCTAATCAATATCTTTGTCTCCAATTCCTATTCTGAATCTACATGCTGGGTTAGTTTCTTCTTACACACATTTAACAAATATTTCGATAATGAATCTTTCACCTGTTAATTCAATTTAGCCATGTTGTTGAAGAGGGAATGTGGGTGGCTTGCCTAACAGCTATTACAACTTCGAGAGTGTTTCAAAACTCTATTGCAAGAAACATTCAGCATGATTTTCCAAAGCATGGTAAATCTAGTGTATACCACTTACTGAATTAAAGTTTGTCTTTGAATTTTTAAGCAGGACACACATAGTTTCTGTGTATCATAAATAGATTACCTATTTATTCTTCCTGAGAAAGATTACATAAACAATATTACCTAATTGTGTAACTCTCTGCAGGAGAAGAGTGTCTGGTGGTTGCAGTACTGCTTGCATGTTTCTATTTCCTGAATAGCTACTGACTCCTTGTGTGAGCAGACAGTCTTCAGGCTCTAGCAGGCTCGTAGATGAAGCAGTATTGACACACTGCATTTGCAAACTCTGCTTTGTTTACCATCAAAACCCTGGGGCAGACTGAAAGCATACCAAAATACAGATAGTTCTTTGGACTTACTGAAAAAAGTGCACAGATCTTTTTATGGAAATACACTGGGCAGAATGCTGCCCATAGTGGGACTATACTTATGCCATCCCAATGACTAGAGTTGTTTCATTGCAGCTCCACTTCTCATTTCTCAAAATGTAGCAGCAGGAGTAGAAAGGTTCTCACTCAGCTTCAGCAAATATTTATATAGAGTTAGTCATTTCATAATATCCTATTCTGCTTAACAAGCTGTTCTGCAGCTGCTGGAAGTCACATGGCTTGCTAGCAGAAGTTTATTTTTATAAGTTCAACTTTTGTAACTATTAGCTGCATATAATTCATTGGTCCTTGGGGAAGGAAAATGATTGTATTAGAGATCATGGATAGGCAATAATGATATCATCAGAAACGATCATTTTTGATGAAGATAGAATTGAAACAGTAAAAGGTGACTCTTTGAACTGAAGAGAAATTGAGAATTAGTTTCTGATGTGGCAGGATTGCTACAAAGAGTTCTGTATCCTTATCTCAGCTGAGGGCTTGATTCAAAGCCTGTTGAAGTAACCTGAGACTTTCTGTCCACTACAGTGATTCAGAAAAAAAAGAAGAGAAAGAGGAAGTGTTGTATGAAAACATCTACTTATCTCTGAAAAGGAAATATTCTGGAAAAATCTAAAGATTTGCATTTGGCTGTCTGATGCAGTGGCATTAGAGAACTGCAAAAAAATCTGAGATACTTCTCAAGTCACTGATTTTCTCTTTGAAAATTAGGAAGCCACAACATCCAGCAATATCTTTTTTGTCCAATCAGTCCTTACTTTGAATGTATTTCAGCATGTTCTACTGCACTCATAGGATCATTTGTTACCAATTAAGAATAGCAAGTATATTTCCCTACTGACTTACTTCAAAAGACAGTATAATAAGCTTCATCTTCTCTCCAGGCAGCATTTCTCCCTCAATCCTTTCAGTGTCTTGTAATTATCATTTGTAATTAATCTTTTTTTTTTTTTTTTTTACAAATAATCATTTGTAATTAATGTAATTAATCATTTCTAGGTGCTGTAATTCAGTTATTCCTACAGCTTGAAAACCTACCTATATGGAATGACAGTCCAGATTGAGACTTTTCATTGTATTTCTTAAAATTGTTATATTATACATGATATATTGTACCATATTCTGTCATTTTAACGTTTCAGAAATTGCACATATACTTAAACCAATCAATTTTTTTTCTATTTTAATGTTTATGGAAAATTGCTTTTCAGAAAATAAATACTTAGAAAAAACAGTTTTTGTAAAAGACCTGTGAAAGCAACACAAAGCTTGGAAAAAATGGAAGCAGTTGGTTTTCAGCAGCTTAAAACTTCAGCTTTCAGGGTTCTAAACAGGATATACACTTTGTTAGCAGAATATTTTCTGATTGTCTCTCACCTTTATTCATTTATTTCTTGTAGATTCCATATTCCTTCCCTTGTTCTTTTGTTAGACACCTTCATTAATTACACACAATTAGAGGTGCTAAGAAAGCATTAGGTTATTAGGTCATGGGTAAGCTGGTTAGCAACACCTTCACTTGTTCAGTTTGTAGGACCAGACTACAACGCTCAGTAACATCTCGTAGGAAAATGCTAATTAAAGTTCAGAGGACATGTATAATCATTCAGAAGCCAACATACAGTATTTCTATATGTACCTGATACTGTGAATGAAAAAAATGTCACTTTAATGTCACTCCAATTACATCAGCATTCAACACTGATTTTTGTGAAGTATAAATTGAGCGTTTAATGGTTTTCTGTATACTGATTCTACAAACACTGAGAATTGCTTTTCCCATAATGGCTAATTTTAAAATATAGGGCAAAAATTGCATCTGGTTCTACATCAGTGCCCCAGAGAAGACCGAACATCCCACAGAGACTACTTCCAGTATGAAAAGCTACTTGCCTCTGTACAGAGCAGGGCATTCTCCAGATCTAGCATTACTCCTAATGTTGCATTCACTTCAGGGGCTTATGGCTGGCACTGTTAATATTAATATTATGGTTAATATTAACATCCTAGGTAAGCAACAAACACCTTTTGCCAATTTCAGGCAAAACCCCTATATGCATTTTTCAGGGCTCTAAGAAATATTAGATCCCTTCTAGAGTGACACTGAAGTAGGAACTGTTCTATAGTCACATTTTATTTTGCTGTGAAGATTCAGGAAGCTTCTTTAAACGCCCTAGGTGAACTCTTCCAAATCTTCATGTCCTTAAGCAGATAGTTACAGCTACCACAGTGACAATGTACATCTCAAGTGCTGGCCCATATATTTCCTAAAAAGTTAACCTGCTCTTTTATTTTAGTACTACTACACACTGAACTCTACCCATAGACATCTACTAGAGTTGCTGCTCTATCAGCAGTTTTGCTGCTGAGGGTTGATTCCAGTTTTTCTCATAAAAAAAGAAAAATCTATCTTGTCTATGACACAACCATCAGATAATTTTAAAATAACACAAACACTAATTGGTAGTGCAGATCAATTTAATTATTAATTTGGTCTCACAGCATCATTTTACACTCAAATTTATGAAGACTTCCAAGACTTTAAGATGCAAGAAATTAGTGGTTTAAATGGGAACATTTACTCAATATGGGCTGCAGAATGGCTATATTTCTGAGTTTCAGATGAATGCATTTCAAATGCAACTTCTGTAGTATCTAATCAGCTAAACCTGTACCACAGAATCTCACTGAAGTTGATAAAATTCATCCCCCTTGATTTCAAAATATGCATTGGCTAGTCCTAGCAACTAGCTGCTTAAAACATTACAGAAGTAATTATGCCAGTTGAAGCTCAAAGTTAAAATCCAAAGAAAACAATGCTGTTGAGTTGTTACCTAATGCTGAATGCACCTAAGCATATCTAGCTTTTGACTCAATAGAGATCTGTTTTTCTCTCTCTCAAGTGAACACTTTAACCAGCAGACTGTGGACTGATTAATTAGGGCAAGGTGACTCTCCAGCTCTCCTGCTAAAGCTATGCCACTCTAAAGAACTCAAAATGCAACAAGTCAGAGAGAAAGCATCACTGTTGTATAGTGGCAATGATACTCAATGCATCAGAAGTATTTTGGACCATCTGCCTCCTCCTCACTTCTGTCTTCCTCTGTAATTCTAGGCACTTATCCTCAGGAGAGGATTTTGGACTGTTTCCCAAGTATGTGTACCCCTGCAACCTCAAGAGAGAGTGCCTAGTTTTCAGATAGAGGAAGGATTCAAATAGAGGAGGGCTTTCCGAGTTTAGCATTTCCTGTTGGCTGGCCAGCATTTACAGGTATGGGTCTCCCATTCAGAATGTTATTTAAAAGTTTAATTAGCTCTCCTAAAATCATTATTTAGGACCAAAAGTACCTCATTTTGATCTCAGGAATCTCCACAGACATTCTTGTAAGAAATTTTTAGAGGTCTAATAAAGTATATTTTTTAATTTTTGCATTTTTCATTATCAAATCTATTAAATCATTATTGCCTGCTTTAGGTAATTTTAAGTAAACAAGTTCCTTCAACATAGAACTACTTTTTTTGCTATTTTGTTTGTTGTACTTACCTTTTTGAGCATTTTTAGGCCAATGAATTGTCTATAGTATATGGTGGATACAGAGACTTTTTAAATGGGACTGTAGCAAAGACAGGTATTAACTTGAAGTGTTAAATGTCCAGCATAGAGAAAGGGTGGTGGGGAGAGTTTAGGGCACGTATACCACTATGTATTATTACACAGTTCTGCAACTGATATGGCTGCCTTCTCTGCAAGAAAAAAATGCATATAATGTTTTCTTGCTGTTGTACATTGATTTGCTCAGACTACTTGTGGTGAATCTGATTTTATAAATGTTATTATTTTTGCTGAATAAACCACACACAGAAGTTTTTCTTTAATTATTTAAATACTGTTACGATCCTATTCCTAGTATATCTCTTTCCACATTTTGCATAGCATTTTGTACAGCCTCTGATGCATTATTTTAGACCTCAGAAAGTTGTATCTCTAAATAATAATCTTCTTTAAAAGTAAAAATAAAGAAGTAAAAATCAGGCATATTTGGCACCACTGACAAATGAAAATACAAACTAACATAAAATTGATTATAAATAAGGATAGTTAATGTACAATATTTCCAAATTCCTATTCAAATTGTTTTTATTTTTGTGTCAGTTCTATTCCATGCTACAGCAGCATGATAAAAATCTGATTAACCTCACTGATTACTTTACTCCACAGTATTTGTTGATTTGTAATAGTAGGATGCTCAGAAATAAGAGAAAAATGGGTTTAAAATAAAATAAAAATATCTAATTCCTTGTTTCCATTATTCCTCTGAATTTTAAACTGCCTAGGTGACTTAACAACTCTGTAGGAACATTCCAATTTTAATTTTTGTATATATAAAATATTTGGATAATTCTCACCTATTTTTTTAATTTTACTTTCACAAAACAGTGATAAAAACAAAACAACTATAGGATATTTTTTTCTGTGATGCAGGGGACAGTAATACAGAGTTATTGGAATATGCCACTATTTAAAAACTGGATCCATAAGGTAACAATTCAGGCTGCAAAATATTTGTCTCGTTCCTTGGCTTTGCCTAACGTCATGATGATGTACAGCATCATCCAGTCTGATCTGACCATTCAGAACTCTGAGGTTCCATATAGACAGGCTATCTTCCAGCAGAAAGCCGTTGGAAAGCTGGATAGATGTGTCTGAACAGAGTATTATTATTTCAATCTTAACTGTTGCTTACTTTTTCAAGACAGCAAAAAATTCAGTTAAGTGATTGGGGGAAAACAGTGGGTTCCTGTAGTAGTCTGGTAAACGTTGCAATCAATCCTTTTGTGTATTAAATTCTTTTATGTCTTAGGAAGTGATTCACTTAATTTTTTTGAGGTGGCTTTTGTACTGCTTTTGGAGATAGGTTATTTACAAAATAGTAGTTAGTTTTGGCACATGCAATATTTAAGCAAACAAAGATTCCTGGAATTAGCAAAAAACACACAGTAAACAAAGACTAAACTCTCAAAAGTTCAAATGATACCTAACTAAACATGACTAATCTTCAGAGATTACATTATTTACTTTTTATTTTCAGTTGCATATGTAGTAGAGTGTTTAAAATCACACTTCTGTTCTCCATGCATTTGTAATAAATTTGCTGAGATCTGCATTTTCTTCAGCAGACCCCATTGTTTTGTTTTGTTTTGTTTTTAAAGTAATACTAAATCTCTTCTCCATTAAACTGGTTTTGTTGCCACTACTCACTTAAATCCACTATGAAATGACGGCCTTGTTGAAATTACAGAAAATTAAAATTGATGTAGAAAGGTGCTGAACTGGGCCCTATGTTTTAATTAGATCTTGTCTGAGAATTTATTACTACAGTGGTTTATTTTCTCCACAACTAGAAGGTGCTGTGAGCATTTGAATATTCCTTTGCTGATTGAAATCATTATGCTTGTCTGGGGATAACCAAATATATTATTTTTTCTTCATGGGATGAAAGAGGAGGAAAAATAAAGAAGAAGTAGCTCCAAATACCAACATAAAATATCAAAACAGCTGAAAGATGAAGTGTGTGTTACGGCATATTTAATTATGTCAGGAAATAGGAGAAAGCAGAACAAGAACATATGCTGGCTGTGTTGCTACATGCAGTATTTATGCATCTTTTAAAAGTAATGCTTAACATTTAGCAACTCACAAGGAAAATAAAAAGATGCTGAAACAATTATTTATATACAGAATCAGCTTGTAGCAAAAGATGTCAATAAGTCATGGGGAATGGAGTAACTAAGCCACGTGGACTTGGCTTTCATGGCCAATCAATAACTTTCCTCAGCGCACACTCAGGAATGCAGTCAGGCAGCCCAGATAGACAGGAACATACCACAGAGGTTGACTAACCTTTCTTCAAGTGTACTAGTAGTGAGATTAAAGTGTAATACTCATGGGGGAGAAGTTAATGAGGTAATAATTCATTTGGTAATTAGATTCCCACAAAGCTGTCTCTTGAAAGTCAGTTTTTCTGCAATTTTGTGATCTGTGGTTCTAGTGAAAATAAAAAGCAGAACAGCAAAACACCCAGTAAAATTAAGACTTGGTCACCTAATCTTGAGTTTATCGTTCCTTTGTTTTCAGGGTTAGGGCTTGATGTAAAATTTGGTAGAACTGCAGATAAGGTGTAAGTATGTTTGAGAAGAGAAGTTAGTTTTTCAAGAAGTTCTGAGAAGAGATGAACTTCTTCAGTGAAGAAGAAATAGCCCCCATGTACCTTTGCCTTTAATAGTAGTAACTAAATGTGAGAAGCTCTGGCTCATACCTACTGAGTTCAATGAAAGACAGCTTGAATCCACAACATTTATCAGGTACAACATGATTTTTATGGCTTCAGGGAATAGGAATATACAGGATCATACAGGAGTACACCTGATAAGATGAAATCTTTCTAAATACTCTCATTAAATTCAATGGAAATTTTGCTGTTAACTTAGAAAAGACTGGAAGGATTCATGATATATCCAGAACTTGTTATTTTCAGTTAAGCTAAAGGATGATTGGGTAGGCTGGCTAGGGAAAACTCATAAAGAATAATATTAATAAAGAAAATCTCTCCCTCATCAAGACTTGAGTTTTCCTAACAATAAGTTTTTAAAGAATTTTTTAAAGATTTTACAGCAATAGAACAAAGCAAAAAAATGCCTCTCATTCCTTGAAAATGTTAAAAATTCTGTAGCAGAATTCTTACATTTTAATCATCACGTCAGGTGGTGGAAGTATAAACGGTAAAACTGACCCTTTTGCTTACACAAACACCAAGCAATTTCACAGGCACCAGCATCAGAGAAAATACATTTCTACCAATGACTGAATCATCCATTATGCTTCAACACAAATCCATCTACAGACATTTAATACAACTAGTGGAGTGGTGTAATAGTCCTACCTGTTATGTGGGACAGCCATATCACTGTCTCTGTATAACTGCTACTTTGCTGGCCCATGTGACTTCAATTCCTGAAGTCAAGATTACATGTTTTATAGATTCACCTGCCTAAGACAACTAAAGAGAAGAAAATGCACCAGGGTGATCAGGAATAATAACAACCAAGAAATTAAAATCCATCACAATTTGTTTTTTAAGATTACATATAAATTATGGGAACAATATTAAAATAGGCATACTTGGATGCCTCTGCAATATACTCCATTCTTTAAAATTAACACTGGAAAAGGAGCTAGCTGAAAAGCATCCATGGCTGATACTAAAAGAAAGTGTTCTTCATTGACATTTTTCCAAATAGTCCCTCTGTTAATATTTTCAAAGCCAAAAATATAATTATCCTTAGAAAAAATAAGTTAAATGAAAAACTGGGAACATACTGACATTATAGAAGATCTAAATTACAACTCCAGTGAAAAAATGTGGGACAAATTGGGTAGGAATATAGAAGTATCAGTTCTGACTGAAGGCTGAAACTTAGGCAAACAACAGCAAAAAAACCTTTTTAGAACATTTTGAGATGTGTGAAAACTACAAATGCTAGAACTGTGAAAAGGAAACTGGGAATTTGATACATATGTTATGGAAATGCCACTGCCCACTGCTAAATTATTTTTGGAGAACAGAATAGAGAACAGCAGAACAACTGCTAAAGCTGTTATAAACACAGGGTCTCCCTGGCGATGCAAAAATCTTACCATGGTAGATATTAATGACTATTACCATCTGGATACATATATGAAGAAACCACCTTTGGTATGTTCTAGAATACTCACTAAGAAATATAGTATTATTTATCAATTACGTCTCTGATTGTCTGAGGAGGAATCATTTGCCTAACTCCAAGGAAAAGAGAACCACTATTCAGGGTGGTTCACATATTGAGAGATTTTCTTCACATAGGTGAATATACTTTAAAAGCTCAACTGATCTAAAGTGATTCTACTGTCTTAGAGCAGATCATATTTTAAATTTGGGAAGCACTTTATCATGGTGTGTTTTTTCAAAGTAAAATACTTTACTAAAATATAAACAAAAAATTATAAGTGATAAGTCCTGGGGACAGATTCTGCAACTGCTTCTCAGAACCAAAAGGGCATTGAGCTACGTGAATCATGCTGATTTCAAGGGCAATAATTACAAAGTAGATGACTGTTCAGTGAAAATCACTTTAGAATCAAACTATAAAATTTTTGTCTATTCAATTGCATGAACGAAAAAAGATGTGCTCCCATTTACTTGTTCACAGGAATGTTTGACTGGCAGGGCTTCTTGCATCATTCCTTCTTCTGCTATTAGAGACAACCATGCCTTATATTTCTAATCTGTAAATTTAGCACGCAACATCTTTATACTGGTTGGCTTCTTCTCCCTTCTACCTGAAGGCTGACCCTGGGCACTTATTTCTCTGACAATTGGATACCCTGCAATTCTCACGTTCAGTTTATTCTAAACAGTCAGTACCCATTTGTTCAAACATTATCCTTCTAGTATGCAGCACTTACTCTTGTACCTACTTCATACTAGTAGCTCTTGCTACACAAAGGGATATAGACCAACAGAAAGACTGGCAGATTTAAGGAAAATAATATATACAGTTCTTGGTCATACCAGCAAACTCTCCTTGAAAATTTTAAAAGATGTTTTTAAAGAATTTCTGAATGGCGGCAGCTATACACCATCTGTTTTGTTATGGTTTAGAAAGAAATTGCATCAATCCATGGTGTTCTACATATCACCTCTTACTTACAACAACCACTAAGCAAAACCTAGCAACATAGTTGAGACTGTCATATTGAAATAATGAAAAAATGAGTATTTTTTTTTTATCATAAATGACATGTGAAAATTATACTAATAACACTTGTGGTTTAATACTGATTCTTTCTCTTCTTTGAAAGAAATGCTAACTGATGTATGCATTCTAAAATAAATAATTCTCTGCACACATAACATAATCATCGAACTTGAATTGACCCTAAGTACAGTTTTTATTCTTCATGTCTTTATTCATTCTTTTCTACATAGTATTTGTGGAATTCAGCATCTGGAACGAGCAGGAAACAAGTTGACTCTCTTTGACTCCCTTTATTTCTGCATAGTGACATTTTCCACTGTGGGCTTTGGGGATGTTACACCCAAGATATGGCCTTCAAAGCTGCTTGTTGTCATTATGATCTGTGTTGCTCTTGTGGTGTTGCCCATACAGGTAAATGTGGATTTTTTTTCTCTTTAGAATTGTTTTTAAAATGAAATAATAATTGAAATAATTTACTGTTATCATTACTATGACATATAAAATGTTGGAAGGGCTAACATCTTTATACCTCTTATTCTGTGCACACAAAACTGAAATATTCTTTTCTTTTCCTCCTTTTCCCTCTGTCTGTCCTCTTATAGTTTAGAATTATACTGAAAAAAAAAAAAGCACAAACAACTGTTTTCTTGTGCTGGTGAAAGATTCTGGTTCCTGTCATGTACCACAGAGCCCTTCTCTTCATCCTAAGATTTGGTTTTGTTATTAATGGAACAATTTCAAAACAAACAGTAGCCAGCACTTTCTGTATGAGTGTAGCATTTCCTCTCCAGGCTGTCCCTGTTTCTAATCTTGGTTCTCTCCTCTTCCTCTCTTATTCTTACAGCCCAATGTTAACTTGAAAAAGTCTTATTAAATTTGCAACTCAAGCAAATTGTCTTCACAGCTGTGTGTGTAGGTACACACACACACGCGCACACACACACACACACACACACACACAGAGCCAACAACGCAGGAACTTGTAATTCCTACATAGGTTTAGAACTTCTAACAGTTTCAAGGGGAAAAGGCTGATTTGTCAAATCCAACTATTTCATGGAATTGTTATCGGTTTCGTTAAACTTGCACCAAACATCTGTTTGATTGTGGGCTGACGGAAACCTTGGGGCTTCCAGGGCAGCCCTGCCAAGACGCTGATTGACCCATACTTGGTGATCACAGATGACCTGGACCTCCTGCCAAAAAGAGGGATGCGGGAAGACATTGTGCACAGCTATCAAAACCTGCAGTAGCCCTGCTAGAATGTAAAGCTCCAACGTTTCTCACATGGCTGTGGTTTCCAAACTCTGCCTCTTTGACAGTGAACTAAAGCTCACTGTGAGCGCAGCACAGAAACCCTTGAAATTATCTGAACATTTTAATTATATCTAAATATTTAATGTCTGCATACACAAACATATGCACTAACACAATTATAGTTCCACTCAGTGGAGTAGAAATTTATTAAAATATATATTCTGTTGAAAAATAAATATGTTTTGTTTAAGAAATTTGAAAATTTCTTAAATTTCCCAAGAAACAAATTTCAACTTTCATGTAATTCTAATATACACTTCAGGCACCTGATACCAGGATGGTAAAACATAAGGTCTCTGCATTACCAGTTAATGACCTGGAATTTACTGCCTTTTTACACCAATTTACTACGATTAGCTATTTTACTTTATAGTCTTGTAGTGATAAAGGGGCTTCATATAGTGTTCCACATAGAATGTGGGAGGCATTCTCTCCTGCGCTTTTGTCCTGCTATGATATGAAACCACTTATTAGTCATGATTCAGTCTCTCCATCATTTGAATGGGGATGAGAAAAAACAGCTATCACACAGGCATATAGTTCAATTGAGCTCAGTATTAACTGTATATAACTTCCAAGAAGCTTTGAAATGGTATTTATATGTTTTATTAATAGTACAGATTGTTTAAATATTATCTTTTGCCTGAAGAATTCAGTCTACTAAAGCAATGCTCTTACATACTTAACAATTTTGATTCATATTTCCCAACATTTTGCACACTAGATTTCCCGTTCATAAGAGCACAAAACAGATTTCACTGTTAGCCTGCATATGATGTTCAGCTGGCAAAGATAAAATAGCTCTATTAAGAGCTGCCATGTATTTAAGTGGTATCTATGTTTGTAAAACAGGTAAGAGAGGGTATACAGATTTGATGGTAATATACAGATATTGTCACCTTCAGAATATTATAAAATCTGTGAAGAAAGTCATTGCCCAGACCATAAATAAAATGGTGCCTTTAGCAGAGTATCTATGCTTACAGTGACCTGAATATATGACAGCGTTTAGGCCACATGGCACTGGAAAAGAGCTCAGAAATGTGAAATACAGAAAGTAAATAAGGTACAGCCTTTATTCTCTTTCTAAAATCTTGTAATTTAGTGTCATCTCATATTTTAATGTCCCCCCCACACTATTTCTGAGTGCTAGAGACTGGCCATAGTGCTAAGTTTGTCAACCTTCCTGTCATTCATCTCACCCACTTACTAGCAAATTTTTTTTACAAAGAAAAAAGACATCAGGAGGAAAGTGCTCCTAATAAGATATTCAGGAGCTAAATACAGACATGAGCTGAACAATGAGACATTGTTAAGTCATGATCCAGTTGTACTGCACATCTGCTTGTCTATATTTCACTGACGTTTGGCATCTATTGCAGTTTGAACAGCTGGCATATTTGTGGATGGAGAGGCAAAAGTCTGGTGGTAATTACAGTCGACACAGAGCTCAGACGGAAAAACATGTCGTGCTGTGTGTCAGCTCTCTGAAGATTGACTTACTTATGGATTTCTTAAATGAATTCTATGCTCACCCCAGATTGCAGGTATTTTTACAATGAAAAAAAGAAAAAAAACTCAGTTAAACACTGGTACTTTGCAGACAGTCCTCTGAAATGGCTTTTAATTTGTAAAACTGCATTTGGGAATAGCTGACAGGATTGGGACTCTGTAATTGCAATAAGAACCAGAGATACAGTATGGATACATTCATTTTAAATTGAGATAAATGGATTAAACAGACAGAAATACTGTCTTGTTGAATTATATTAGTCCTTTTAGAAACAAGTATTTCCATGTAGCTTCCTTTTATTCTATCTCAAAATAGAAAATAAATGAAAATTGTTCAAATTATTTTTCCTGTTGTTTTGGGACTGCACCCAGAACTCCTCACAAGTCAAACAGTCTTTTGGTTTGGGCATTTTGTTTCATTTTTCACCAATGTTGTGAAGATTAGATCCTCTGCAGTTAAGAAATAGATATACATTAAATGACAAAGATCTAGATAGATTACATACAAGAGGAGATTTTCTCAGTGTATGTATTCCCTGACACTCTTAATGCAAAAAGATGTCGTATGAGTGGGTCCATATTCAGATCTGATCATATAAAATCTATTTATATTAACTAGTGATTTGGATTCAATATTGTTAGCTTTGCTATAGACCATTTCTTTTACTACATCTTCTATTTCCATATCTTTTACTAAGTTACCTGTGGTATCTTACTTCATTAAGTAGTGCAAAAAAATCACAAAACAAAATCCTCAAATGGCTAAGCAGCAGTTTGACAAATCCCAAATATCCCCCAAATTAATTAGCTAGTAAGAGACATAAGCAAATATACAAAGAAATCCAATTTTTTTTATAGATGTATACAGAAACTGAAGTCCAAAATTTCATAACTAGCACAAATAATGAGTCAGCCCCTATGATATACTGGAGACAAAGAAAAAAGGTCCTAATACTACTAATGTAGCCTAAAGGAGCTTTATATACATTCCCTTTACAGTCAGAATGGGAAGCTGGAGGGTACAGATGATGCACCGGATCCAATGCACTGTTGTCTGAAAACGTCTGTGTGTAGTAAGAAAGGCTTCTGTATTCAGCCTTTCCTAAGCCCTCGGTCATTCTCTTCGCTACACCTCCCATTTATCACTTTTTCATACATACACACACGTATACCTGAGAACAACATTACTTTTTCTGCACAGAGCCTGTAGCACAGGAAATAGGGTTTGGATTTGCCTGTTAACGTAGAGGAAAAAATTGGGCAGGTATTAAAGAGGTGGGGAAGATAATTTTGTTTGGATTGTGGGAAGCTTCTTAACACTTCCAGCTAGAATGACAGAAATGTGAATTGTGTTTTAAAAAATTATGTTCATATGGAAATGTCAGAATTGTCCAAAAAAAAAATTCTATCTGTACTTTAGTGGCCACCTTGAAGGCTTTTGTAAGCAGTGGACAACTCTTCAGCCATTTTTATTAAAGAATTCAGTATTTTAAACACCTGTATTCAAATAGTTTTTCTCAATGAAATTTGAGAATTATCACAAATGTTTTGGACATTCTGAGCTTCTTTTAAATTATCCTCTAGCAACAACAGATGGTAACATCAAATAATAACATGCCTATTCCCCCTTATGTTTTTGACAGGACTATTATGTCGTTATTTTGTGTCCTACTGAGATGGATGCTCAGGTCCGAAGGGTGTTACAAATCCCAATGTGGTCTCAAAGAGTTATCTATCTGCAAGGCTCAGCACTAAAAGATCAAGACCTGTTGAGAGCAAAGTAGGCAAATATTGACTAATACTTATTTTTTACTTCTGTTTCACATCATACTGTTTAATAAGTTTGACAGACAACACAAGCTTTGTTAGAAGGAAAGCATGTGTATTTAGAAAGCAGAAATCTCTTATATAATCTATGTAATTCCTAATATCTGAAAAAATTCAAGAGATAAATATTTGTAAGCTACTTCATTTGACCAAATTTTTCTTCACTGTCTTTTCTGTCTCAATTTTTAAAGGTGTTAAAACAGAGTGCATATAAACAAAACAATTTCTTCCAAAAACAGTATGGAAAATTACAAAACTGCCCGTTCCTTGAGGAAACATGGTAAAGGTCGGTAGTCCTCCTGACCAACCAAAGGGTGGAAAAGTAAACAAAGTAATGATTACCCTTTTAACCCATCTCACAGTCTTGTTTCCTTACCCAGTCCAGACCGATATTGCAAGCAACTACTCCACTGTGCCCCCATAGTCTCCTCCTTCAGGACCCTCCTCTTACCACACACTTCCACTTCTAGAAAATTTTCTCTGTCAGTTAATATCCAATAACATTAATCAAAACACATCAGTCAAACATATTTCCTCAAAAAAACCCCCAACACCATTGCTCAGTCACTCGAAGGTGGGAAGGAATTCACAGTGGAATTCACATAGGAGGATCGTCTCTTCAGACTCTCCAAAGAGAGATGAAGGTGATTCTTAGCAAATAACTGATTTAGGTAATCTGCATTGTTCTTTATAAGAACTTCTCTGTCTTCACTTAAATTAAACAACTAATACAGATATCTAAAATTAAGACAATACCTGCCTGAGAATTTGCAGCAGTCAGCCTTCCCAGCAGAATTGTTTCCAGGAATCAAATCAATCTGAGGAGTCTAGTGAGCAGGTTTTTTTCAAATTTCTGCCACTGAAAATACAGCTACTTCTATATCTGTTTAAAATTTGAAAATTCAGTAAAGCTTTATTCAGGATTAAGATTTTTTTTTAAAAAGAAAGTTGTAAGAGGTTTCCATTTTTGCTTTCCTGCTGATTTTAAGAAGGATTTCATGGTGGGATTTAGTTGGCATTTGTTCTACACACTAGGAGAAGAAAAATTATGCTGTTCCCTAAAGATAGTCATGAATTTCACTTATAATAACCTGGAGGTAGTCAACTGTGGAACTGTGCTTTTTCCTACAGAACATCTAATTGAATGTACCTGTCATAGAATAATTTTTAACCTCTCCTAAGGGAAGAAGCATAGTGGGAATTTAATAGAAGATTTAATATGAAATATAACCCAGTACCTAAGGTGTTTGCTATTTTTCTTTTTAATGAGAACATAAGGTACCAAGAAGATAACAAGGCACACAGTAAACTCTTCTAATAAATAATGTTTACCAACAAAAAAAATCAAAGTGTCTCATTATCAAAATTTATGCGTGTATTATACATGAAATGCAATGTCAAAATGACATGATAAAGGTTGCACTGAAAAAGTAAAGGAATACCAAAAGTGGGCTGACTGCATTGTTAGTAAATGATCAGAAAATTAAAAATTCTATTTTACCTTATATGCCCTAGAGCACAATTTGACTTTACAAGTATTATATTCATTCTTATTTCCTACCTTTTGAGAGCCTCACTTTGTGGTCTTGTGGTGTGCTCTGAACAGTATTTGTGTGGCCAGGTTTAACAAACAGAATAAATTCTGTCTTGTGATACCACACTGATGCTCACATTGTTCATCAGCAAGACTGGAACCTTTGTTTCTATTTGAGCATTTGAAATAATATAGTAACTGAATAAAATGGCTCTAAATCTCCCTTTCAGACTAGCACTAGAAAGTGAGTAACACTACTGTGCTTGGTTTCTTTCCCCTTCAGCTTTCTCCCATGTTCTGTCATGAACTCAAATATTTTTTCTCTTTCCCTGTACTCTTCCACTTTCTTTTAATAATCCTGTCACAAATCTTAATACTCTTAACATCCACTCTCTTTCTTTATCCTCTCACATCTTCTCCTTAATATACAAAGTCCCTTTAATTTCTGGCATCCTCTAGCAGTGGAACTATTGGTTTTTGTCTCAGATTCAGATTTTCTGGCATATAAAAATAGCGTAATTGCCAAAAAAAATCTTTTCCAATTGTTAGGACATTAATAACACTGTTCTCTCATAGAGATACTCTGAGTTCTAATAAATGGGTTCAGCAGAGATGCTATTAGCATTTCTGTTATCGACATTCATGACATTTATAGAAAGTTAATCTCAGGCTGTTATCCTTGTCATCTGTGGCTGAAATGATTCAAGAAGTTTCAAAAAACATTGCGGAAAAAAGAAGAGTGACTATGATCCCACGAGCCTCATTTCCTTATGAAACCATCCAAATATACCGTTGATCCCAGTTACCTCATCAGCTCTCATCAAAATCTGTTCCATCACTAATGTCACTGAATTTTCTTCCCTACAATTTTATTAAAGACCTTACCTTCCCACTTCTGCTCCTGTGCTTGGCTGAAACTACTCATACAGCCTCCCATGATTTCTTCCTAATCAAAACTCAGAACTAGCTTTCCATCCTCATCTCTCTTCCATGTCAGCTGCATTTGGCATTACTATTCCGGATATATTGATTTGTCTTTGTTACAATGATTTTTCCCTTTCAAGTACTCCAGCCCTTTGAGGCTCCCCCTGTCTTCCAACTGCTAGCTGCCTATGGGAAATCTATAAGGATCTGTCCTTACCCTTCTCTTTTCTCTATGCTTTCTCAGAATGATCTCACACAAAACACACACATTTAATCACTGTTTCTACAGTAATAAATTAAAACGTTGGCCAGTCTCTCAGACATCTCTTTGTGCATATTTATTAATCAACTTTAGTTTAGTTGAATTGTAAACAGATCTTAATTTTGCTACCAAACTAAAACGAGTATCGTACTGTGGATCCTAAGCTTGGAACCATCTTACCATCCCATGTAGGCTATGCCTGCATAGTGCAAGTGTTTTCTCATGCAAGCTCTCATTTTTGCCTCACTTAAAACTACTCCTGTGTTCTTCACATCGCCTCACATCCCTCAACCCTTGTTTCAGAACGCTCTGGAAATATTATTTTCATAATACATCACTTTGCCTCTCACTGCAGTCCTTTCCTGGCTTACCTTTCTTTTTGCATCAAGGCACCTACGACCTGCAACTCTCAGTCCTTACTGAGAGGTAACCTTCTTATGAACACATAATACTACCCTCTTTCACACAGAATAGATTAGCAGAGAAGTCTCATTGTGATTTCACCTGCACTCCCCCTTCAGTCTAGGAGGAATTTCTCAGAAGCAACTGCAATGTAACCCCAGTTTTCCATAACAACCTCTCTTCAGCCTGTTCTCTGCTCTAATGTCTAATGAGACCACTTTCTTTCATGCTAATTTCTGTGGTACTCTCACACTGTTTCCTTACGTTTCTCATTTTTGCATACACTTTTGTTATCCCTTGTCACATCACTTAAGAGCTTATCAAGACTGTTTTTGTTCTGTGTTTGTAGAGTACGCAAATGATGGGTCTCAGTCTAAGCCTAGGGTCCCAATGTGCTAGACTATTACTAGCAACTATCACTTCCATTTTCTAGCAGCAGAGAGACAAAAGGTATGGGAATCTCGGGTCCCTTTCCAGACTCCAGAATGGAGTTCTAATGGGCAGTGAATTATCTGCTCATTTTCCCCAAGCTTCTGTTTCATTGTTCCCCTTTCCAGGAAATCCATTCTGATCCTTCTGTTTCTCTTTGCCCAGAAAGTCCTGTTTTCCCAAGCAGGTTGACCAAGTCCCTGTTTCTCTACTTCCCTACACCAGTAATTGAAGTAGGATTCACTGAGGGGGATATTAAGAACTGAGGCAAGAGTGCAACAGCAAGCTTGCCTGAGACCTTCCGTCAGGCAGTTTTTCACCTCTGCTTCCACCTCAACTCTTTTTATTACATGACCAGTTGTACCCACTGTAGAATAATTAGGCATTAGAAGTTCTCAAAGAAACCACAGACTGAAAACAGTTAATTCATTCAATATGTGCAAACAAAGTTGTTTGTTATTTATCCCTAACACATTATTCCACTACATTTACCCATCATTCCACTAGCACCAGACAAGACAATTTTATATTATGGCTATTACCTGCCCTCTCATATTCATTCTTATCAATAACAACTCCCAAATATTGTGCCTTTACACAGTAAACAGACTGGTGCTACTTATCCACCTTTTAAACTCTCATGGCAGATAAATATTTTGCAGAATAAGTGTGTTTTAGGCCACACTGATGTTCTTCTTTTGGCACAGCTTCCACTGGCATTAGGAAAAGTTAGCTTGCTAGAACCTAGTCAAGAAGCACTGATAGGCTGTGTGTTTGTGCACAAGACAACTGCTGCTGACATTCAGATAGTGGGTGAAAACAGATAAAAGCATATATAAGACTATGAACTGTGAAACACAAGTCCACAGAAGTATTTTGTTGGCATATAACAGGTTTTTCTCCCCCCTTCTTCTAGAATGGATGATGCTGAAGCTTGTTTCATTCTGAGTAGCCGCTGTGAGGTGGACAGGACAGCAGCTGTAAGTTTTGAAGAAATAACTAAGAATGAGTGTGCATGCTGTGTACACTGTTACCACCCATATTCCCTCCCATAGCCTGAGACTTCTGTGTATGTAAGATTAAAATTAGCTGATTTACACAGAGATTTTGCATGAGTGGGATGAACTTCTGATCTCAATTAAGTTAATGGAAAGGTTTCTATTGGATTTGCTAAAGCCACGATTTCACAAATTCAGGAAATTAGATTTAATGTCTCATTTCACATAACATATCTACTATTGCTTTCTTATAAACTAAGTTATATGAACTCTACCAATGAAGTTAGGATTTTACAGTGTATGTTAGTTATATAACAAGTTTTTTAAAAAGCCTATAAATTTATATGCACACATTTTCTAGTACAGTACTCTTAAAAACTTATTTTATATGCTGAATAATACATTTTCATGCATTCCCTTTTTTCATGGAAGAATGGCAGAATATCATTTTAACATTTAGGTATCATTTCTGTATATTATATTTATATATATAAGCAATATCCTGGTACCTTACAGATTTGTTGACACTTGGTCATTAACCACTCCAAAGAGTAGCACTCAGTCAAAAACAAAAGTTTTATTCAAATTATTTGGACTAATAGCACTGTTTGCTCTCAATGTCTAATTCAGAGAGTTATATTTATTAAAGCAGAAAAGAAATATACCAGCTGGCTGGTATTTCCATTTAGAAGCTTGAAAGTATCAAATGCTTATTATGAACAAAGTAAGAATTGAATTCAACTTTATAAATTAATTTGTGACTAATATCAAATAACCAATACCTCTAAGAATATCTGACCATTTTTCTTATTTGCCAATTGGCAAGATTCTTTAAATAAATTATTATGATTTTGTCCATGCTACTGGTTATTTGCAGTCAGACTAGTTACTGTCCACAAAGGAAGACTGTTGATGCAACTACTCAGCATATCTGTGATGAAAGAATAAAAGCATTTTAGTATCAGCTAGAACTCATTAACCTAGTGAAATTACCTATTGATTGCAAATAACCAGGAAAAAAGTCACTGAGGAAGAAGCATTTATGAACACAACTTCACTATTTTCACCATGATTCACAAGCTAAATTATTGCACACTTAGCTGTCTTCATTCAATTCAATCTTGAACTACAAGGGAGGATGATCAAAATAGATTAAGTATGCACAGAGTTAAATTAGGATGGTTGCAAATTGCTTGACAAGATCAAACTTGTGTTTTCAATTCAGTAATTACAAGTTTCAGATTATCTCAATTAAAGAAAAAGTTAAGATAGTAATACGTGGAGACAAAGCAATGTGCCTATATAAAGAATTTTAATTTGATTTGTACCTGTTAATATTATCTGTTTCAGCCTGCTGTTCTACTGCTAGATTATAAGGAATAGAAATTAGTTTTCTAAATGTTAAAATTAGGAACAGGAAAACATAGGAAACAAAGACTTTGCATCAAATACATAGGGTTTCTCGATACATTGCCTATAACTTGTCACAATTACTTCCTCTGCCCTCAAAACCTACTTACTACCATATCTACACATACAGCTTATTAGAGAAGGAATGACAAAAGAAGCAACAAAAGCTGTAGTTAGCAAGAAGAAAGGATTATATCCTCTGTAGGAAAATGATCCCCTAGAAGCAAATTTTATTAAAAGTAACTGTTAATTTTTTGTAGAACATCACAATGCTGTAAAAAGTATTTTATTTCAAAGCTAAAGACTCTGGGCTAAACTCTTCACTTGCATAAAGCCACTGAACTCTCCAAGAAATGAATCTGTGCTCCTTCTGTGATATTCAGACTTTTCCTGAACTAATGGCATTGATTTCAATTAATCAGCAATAGACTTGAAAACAGAGTAGTGAAAGCCACTGAATGGGCAGCAAGTAGTCCTAGAGAAAATGTCAAGTAAGGCAAGTAGTCAGAATGTACTATTTGGAAGTGACAGAGGTACTAGGGTATTTAAGTATAAGAATAGATAGTAGTTCCTGTAAATACCTATGAAAATACCGGTTACTTCTGTGACACTGAAGAAAAATACTAAATTGCCTTGCTTAAATTAGCCATGAAGCTCAGAATCAGCTGATTCTGATTCAGATACAACATCTTGTTTCACAGAATATACTGGACAGTTGTAAAACAGTTCAGAAATGAGAAATCCCATACAATCAAAGGATGTGATTCACAGCCATTCTTGTACTTTGTACCTTTCCACACTTGTAAGGACATCTGCACTGACATAGGATTCACTTAGATGTAAGCTGTGCATCTCCACTCTGCTCATAACCCCTCCGAAGTTTATACCAAGAAAGGGCAATTTTCAGCTCTGCCAAGCTTTCCCACAGGGAGGCCAGTAGACTCCAAATATCTTCCATCCATTCTGGCCAATTCTATTCATTTTTGCTTTCAGAGCTACAGCCAGCTACAACTCTCTCCATGCAGCCTTTCTGCCCTCATGGCCAGTGTGCCCCAGGGAATAGCAAAATGGGACCTGGCACATTTTGGCACGTCTCTTCCAATACAGACCATTATCAGCTTTCAGTTATCACTATACCTGGAGCATCCAAAAAGGCAAATCTTACAGAAGAGACAATCCTGCTATCTTCTGCTGGGACAGAATGCTCTTTTGGGTGACTGGGTGGCTAGTCATAATGTGGCAGCAGATAGCAGATTGTTTCCCAGATAGAGTGAATAACATGAATCAAGCTTTTCTTTTCCTTTTTATTTGAATTTTATATATTTTAAGGACTTTCCTCCTCTATAATCAGTGCTTATGGGGAAGGCCCTTGTCTTGGCAGCACTGCATATACCAACACTTCCCCCTTTTGCAATTACAGACCTCAACAATCTGCTGTAAAACAAATAATATTCTTCTCATGGCCTGCCGCGCTCCAGAAAGCAATTTCTGCCATTGAAATCAACAATCACTCTTTATATTATAGAGTTGTGCCTTCATTCTCTTTACCTTTCAGAAAGTTTTCTTATCCAGGCTTATACTTAATGAAAAAATCTTCTCCCCACATGGTGATTCTTCATCTTTTGTAGCTTTCTGTGTAAAGCAAAGTGTAACTATTTTGACCTCTTAGTTCAGATGTTCACTTTGCCAAGTGCAAACAGGAGTTGATTATGCATGTCCAAACTCTCTGTCCCTTATTCCATCCTTTACACACTGTCATCTGTCAATTTCTTCTTCGCTCTGGCAAAAAACAGTATTTCTCAGAGAAATGGCAAAAAGAAATGATAAGAGAACATAAGATAGCAGGAGTATGACAGCTGAGGATAAGCTACACAAATGATGCTTATAGTTCAAAAGAAGGTATTGTCCTAGGCTCATGTTACACATCAAAGTCAAGTATGTGCTACAACTTCAGTAAATGCCACTGTTTGAATGAGTTAGGAGTTTTCCAAACAAGAAACGTTTGCTGGGAAATACCAGCTAATGAGAACTGGAACGTGTCCAGAAAATCTATCAGTTTCAAAAATGTCTAAAGAAGGCCAGCTTGCCTTGGGATTTGAGATCTCAGAGAATGCTTAAAAAGTTCCTTCAAAAAGCCTGCCATTAGGGTTCCCCAGAGCTGGGAACCCCAGGGTTTCCAGACCCAGCCACCTATGCGATATCCTGCTAGCTCTAGTCACATCTCAACTCTCAAGTCTGTTACAGGCCTGGGAGCTTGGCACTCCTAGAATATTTAAGATTCAGAGATGTCATTTATTCTGTGTCTCCATAGCAAATGGCATAAATCAGGAATATGAATTGGAACAGTGAAATTGGGTTCTGAGGGTCAATGTGGTTTGAAGTTTTTAAACAAGATGTTACCTCCTCCTCTCAGTTTTTGTTGTTGTTCAGATATCCTTTTCACAGGGAATGCAATAATTTACACTTTAAATAGAAAATAAGACAGCTTTTTGTCTCTGTTTTTTGTTTTATCTTACTGCCCTCTAGAGCTTTGAAATGAAATAATTTCCTCTAGTCACTACTAAGGAATATATTAATATAAGTTATGGTTTGTCACTGAGCTATAGGAAGTTCAATTTTAAGCCCATCCCAGTATCTGTCAATATAACTGCAACTGATTTTTTTACCCTACTTTGCCTGAGAAACTGACAAAGTGTTAGGAGTACCTTGGATCCTCTCCTATGTCTGACAGCTGTCAAAATAAAAGTTAAAAGATACATTTAGGAGATCCCTGTCCAGAACAGCTGTTGTTACTCATGGGATTTTTCAAAGTCCATGAGGATTCTTCTCTCCCCAGCTACAGTCCTCAGCAGAGGATCTCCTCATTTGCCATGGCTGCCACTGGTTGTTCATTGCTTGCTGTTTTGTTGTTAATAAATTTTAGCACCTGTTTGTTGCTTTTCATCCATGGATGCTTTCCAGAAGGAAAGTACAATACCAGGTGACAAGCAGTTACTTCATAAAAATTGTCAGCTGCTTCCTTTGCTCCCTTAGATAAGTAGGAACTTCAATAGTCGGACCAAGAATCTGCCAGCTTTTCAGAGTCTCCTACCAGACATTTTCTCTTCTCTGGCAAGACAAAGCTCTGCCAAATTTTATTTTATCAAATGTCATTTTGACATCTCAGACCAAGATGTAAGCTGCTCATCTGCTACAGTAAGCAGGACAGACATCTGTTTCACATATGAAGGATGTATTTTATTAAGCATTTTTTATTCTTATTTTTTAAAATACTTTCACCTTCTGACAAAAACAGTTATGCTTTCAAGAGAAATTTTTTTTTTAAATTCATGGAAAATATCTGAATAACATTGGGAGAAAAAGAGGAAAAGTAAAAGGATTGAAATGTACAATCAAAATGGTATTTGCTGGTACAGTTTTGCTTTATCACAGCAAATTTAATCTTATCTCATGTATGTAACATTCAGGAATGAAAAATATAATTCTCCTAGATTTTATTAAGCCTCAGTGATGTATCAATGAAGTAGTATTCAGGAAACAGTCCTTTCTTACCTCTTTTACAAGTCAATGAGGTCTGTGCGTGGCTGCTGTGGAAAGGACAGGGAGGAAACTAGTTATGTCAAACCCTATGCAATGAAGTCACATCATCACTGCAAACGAGACTGAAGATTATATTTCCCTGATGCCATTTGCATAAAAAGAGTAGATAACATATCTTCAACGACACAGGTTTTTCACATCTGTCCCAAACCTGCCTCCAAGCTTCTTGCTCATACTGTAGTGCTGTATCACCCCCATCTATCCCATTATCCAGCCATTTGCTACTTTTAAGGTATGTTGGCATTTCATTCCCTTGAGACAAAACAGCAAGAAACCCAAATGCAAAAAAAATCAAGACAGAGTCATGAGAAGTCATATGTGGAAGAGAAAGGGTTGAAAAAGTGACTGCAAAAGAGGAAAGCTTATAGCAAGTTCTGAAATCTGCTGGATGGGCACAGCAATCCTACATATAATCTTTCATAAGAGTGTTAATAAGATAAAATATAAACTAATTATTTTACCATCCTCAAAAGGTCTTCCTCTTATGACTCCATATTCCAGTATTTCTAGCGGAAAAGCTACTTGGTACCATCTCAATTGACATTAAAATATTACAGTTTGAAAATGTCAATTACATGCTGTTCCAGGCAGAGATTTTCCCTTGTGTTCATGAGTCTGAAAGCTTTCCTTATTGCTGATGCTGCAAACATAATGAATCATTCTTTATATTCTTTTTTTTAATAGCACCAATTTCATGACTAGGCAAGGCATTTCAAGTCAAATAGTTTCCTATGTGGAGCTCTCAATTATTACTTTTTATTTCTGAAACAAATAAAAACTGATGGTTAGTATGTTGAAATTAACCATATTTCATGGAATTCAATATATGAATATATTATCAAATACCTTTATGGGATAGCAGAGTTCTTTCTATATTTAAGTCTCACTTGACATATAGTAACAAGCACAAAAACTAAGTCTGTGAATTTGTTGTAATCCTGTGATCGGCAGAGGGCTAAATTCTGCCACCAGTTATGCATATGTGTTAGCTGCACAAAAATATAGATCTATTTTGATTCTTGGTGTTGAGCTGATAATTTGTGAGACTTATCACTAACCTAACATCTTAAATCCGGTTGTCTTCATTCTATATTACTCAAATGTGGAGTCTTTTTTGAAGTACATTGTCTAATACATCCATCTGGATTAATTATGCATGGCTCATCACTACCATCTAAGAGTTTTCACACAATTCTTCCACATCCAAATGTCATCCCTTTCAAATTATGCTATTGCTGATACTTGCAGAAGGGTAAGAGAGAGACAAAATACCTCACTGGGATCTCTTCCTCATTCCAACAAATAAAATAGGAGATTATAATAGGATCATAGTTTACTACAGGTAGGAAGCTCAGGAGGTCTTCAGTCCAACAACCCTTCTCAAAGCAGGGTCAGCTGTGGGCTCAACCAGGTTTTTCAGGGCTTTATCCAGTCAGGTCTTGGAAACCTACACAGCCTCCCTAGGCAACCTTGCTCCACTACTTGACTGTCCCAATGGGGAAAAAGTTTCTCCTTGTATCCAGTGTCAACCTCATTTCAACTTGCATTCCTTTTCTCGTCCTTTCACCACACAGCACTGTGAGGAGCCTGGCTCCGTTCTCGATAACCTCCCTGCAGGTACTGGGGGGCTGCTGTTAGGTCCCCATGAAGTCATCTCTTCCCTCCAGGCTGATCAAGCTTCATTCCCTCAGCCTCCCCTCACAGGACAAGTGCTCCAGCCCCCTGACCACCTAGGTGGCCCTCTGCTGAATTCACTCCAGATTATCCATGTCTTTCCTGTACTGCGGGGCTGAAAACTGCATGCAGTATCTAAATGCAGTCTAACTTGTGTGGAGTAGAGGGGGATAATCACTTCCCTCCATCTACTGGCTGTGCTCCTGTTAATAATACAGCCCAGGATGCTGTTGGCTGCCCTTGCTGCCAGGGCACATGGCTGGCCCATGCTGTGCTTGCTGTCTGCCAAGACCCCCAGGCCCTTCCCAGCAGAGCTGCTCCCCAGCTAGTCTCCGGTCTGTGCCAATGCAGGGGGTTACTCTAACCCAGGGACAGGACTCTCTCTGTGTCCTTGTTGAATTTCTTGAGGTTCCTGTTGGCCCATTCCTCCATCCTATCTAGAGCCTCTGAAAGACAGCCCTGCCTCAAGCTTATTGACTGTTCCCTCTGGTTTGGTGTCATCTGCAAACCTGCTGAGTGTGCAGTCCTTCAGCTCCTCCAGGTCACAAATAAAGACGTTCAGCACAACAGATCCCAGGTACAGACCCCTGTGACACCCCATTTGTCCCAGGTCTCCAGGTAGAGTACAACCACTGCCCTCTGAGCCAGATCATCCAACCAGCTTATACCCATATAGTTTTCCACCCATCCAGATGGCAGTATAACTTGGATATGAGAATATCCAAATGAATATTCTGAGACACACAATATTCATGTGCCCAAAAATATATCCCCCAGATCATCCTTTTGGTCATGTTTGAAGATAGCTGCAACAATTTATTTTTCTGCAGTTGTTGAGGACCTCCCCTAATTTTCCCATCTTTCAGAGGTGATAGACAGCATCCTTGCAAGGACACTGGTCAGCTCTCTCTGCACCTATCTGATCCTGTGGGCTTGTAACAGTCAAGTTCTCCCAAGTAATTCCTGACTAAAATCATCCGCTGCTGGTCATTCTCCTCCTCCTTTAAACCTACCTTGAAGCACAGAGTTCTGGGAGACCTTGCTGGTGAACACTGAGACAAGGAAGGCATTGAGTACCTCAGCCTTTTCTGTGTCTGCAGAGTTACGGATTTGTCTGTGTGTGTAAATATATAAATGGATGCGTACATAAACACACACACCAGCTGCTGTTGTATGGTATTAAAGTGAGTTATCTCACTTTCTGTAATGAGTTATCTCACTAATGCAGTCAGCAATTGAAGAGTCATCAGACTTTTCAGAGGAAGCTCTTTCTTTTTCTAACGTAACATGATGATTATTTGTATTTCACTGTCATCACCTCATACTCTTTATTTCATTTTAGGATCATCAAACCATTTTAAGAGCATGGGCAGTTAAAGATTTTGCTCCAAATTGTCCTTTGTATGTCCAAATATTGAAACCTGAAAATAAATTCCACATCAAGTTTGCAGGTAAGTGTGAGATTTCAGCCATTTAAACTGCTTGTTAATATTCTTTGGCAGTTTGTTGTATAAACACATAAGCTAAGTCAGATTCCCTAGAGATAATTACCACTTGGAAACAGATTTAAAAAAGTAAGAGCAAAATATTGTAAAAGACCATGCACTGTATATGTCATATCAATAGTAAAATGTCATGTTTTGTATTAAAGTCTTATTCATAAGCATTTAAAGGATTACTGTATTAGTGTTGTTATATAATGTGTAATGTAGAATTATTTCATATATAACACATTGTTACTCTATAATTAGAGATCCAGGTTGCTGTATCGAGATTAGCTTGCTGTATCCATGTCTTTAAATCATTTCTGTCATTTAAACCATATTATTACCAAGGGCCATATGAAGAGAACAGGTAAGAAAAGTCCAAATTTCATCCACACAAATAATTGAAAAAATACTGTCTTTCCACTGCATTTTTTTCCTAAGTGGTATAAAAGACATGATTTTATTTACTTTCAAATATTTTGGAAAGAAAAATAACATTTAGTTCTAGATCCAGTAAAATTAGTATCTTAGAAACTATGAATAAAAAGCAAAATGATCTTAAGAAACTCAAATAAAATCCTCTCTCTTAAGAGCAGATTACTAGCTCTAATTTGTCAAACTTTTTTTGTGGTATGTGGGTGGGTCTCACTTTGTCTCTTCATATATATATGTACACATGTATATATGTATCTCTATAAGTAGAAGCAAAACTTTCCATTTCAACTGTAACTTGAAAAATCAGCTTTCTTGAAGTATATTTTGAGCATGAAAAGATTGCTGACTCATGAAAAATTCAGAAAACTCTATGGAGAAATATTAGTCTCCTTCATCATCCCAGAATGTGATGAAAAAGCAAATTCCATTGCAGAGCAATTCCAGAGCAATAGTTAAAGCTGTAATTTTAAAAGCTACTGGATTTACCACTAGATTGGAAAGAAGGCAAAAAGAATCAATAACAGTCCCAAAGTCATAAAAGTGTAATCTTAAACTATGATATGGAACAGCAGGGAATAAGACTCATGCTGTGACAAGAATTATAGGGGTTTTTTTCCTCTCCCCCTTTAAAACAAAAAACACCAGCATAATCTCTTCTCCTTAGCTATGGTCACATTTCTTTATCCGTAACTGTGGTAAATCGTCATTCCTAACTGTATTATTAAAAGAACTCCATTATTCTTAATGTCTTGTCTCTGTAGGAGCTTATACATAACTAGACTTGCAAAATAGAGGTATTTTGTTCATATCTGTTCTAAATCTGAAATTGAGAATTTGGACCACACAGTAAAAAAAAAAACAACAAACAACAAAAACTCTTTTTGTAATATTTCCTTCCATTGAGCTTAACCAATCTGATATCTCACTGTCTTCATTTATGTTCTGTAGTTCCTGAAGGGTTTGAGGAGACATTCTGAACCTCATTAGCCCCCTCTAATATTAATTACAGAAGTACAGTATGGTAGGGTTAAATATTTGTATAGCACCTTACATCCCAAAAGAATTTTTGAGCTGATCAGAGAGATCACAGCATCCATTTCCACATGCTCTCTTGTGTGAAACAGTATCGTTTCCTTTAATATAGTTTCACTGCACAATAGTTAAGACCAGAGAATCACAAGCTTTCATACACAATTAATTTAGTCTTACTGATACAGAACAGGAGATTTTAAATGAAATTTTAAAATTGGCCAGGTTACCAACACTATATACACAACATCACTGGATGCTTACCTACTGCAAATAGTCAGGCCACCAGTAGTCTGAATCATCAAAACAACATTTGTTCACATACCTTTTCCTAAGAGAGCTCTATTTTGGTTACTAACCTAGTCCAACTCTGTTTCATTCTGAGATATGTACCCAGTGGGGGCTGCAGACAATAGCCCTATCCAGAGTCCTTACCAAGAAAATCTGTCATAAACATATGCAACATTTCTCTAAGTGCTTTTCTTATTATGATTCAGGACTATTTTACTACTGCCTTAATGCAAAAGCCTTCTTTTAAATTTGATTTTCCTTTAAAAAATGACTCTCTTCTTCTGAAGGTTTACTGGATCAATATTGTGCATTTTTATGAACCTGAAATACTCAGTAGTACAATTTCTTCATTTTTTTACACGCAGGTTTCCATTCCATAACTGCCAAAAATAAAGTTTCTGAATTTAGGGGGAAAAAAAAGAATTTGAGAAAGTTTTCCTAACAAAAGTTTAACTTTAACTACATGGAAAATCTCTAACACTATAAACCCAATTTTTCAGCAGATTATAACAGATTGACCAGTTGCCCTAGGCTGCATGAGACAGTCCTGAAACGTAGACCCTGACTGCAGCATCCCAAGAAATATCTCCAGGATGCTATTCAGTCTTAGACTTTAGAAACAGTATATAGGACAAGTACTTGTTATAATTTATTTCAAACCAGCACACAGGATTTTGCCTTTCTTCCTGTCTTCAGTGAGAGAACTAGAACTTACTCTCATTGTCACAACAAGAGAATGGAGATAGGGATCCCAGGTCTAACTTTTGCATTGGGTAATACAGCCTGTCAGAAAGGCATGTTTTCTGTCTTGTCACCTGAAGCCAAAGACACACCCTTGCATCCTGTTTTCTCTTTGCATTTGTTATTTTTTACATTAAAATCTAATTACCTTTGTTTAAAATGATAACTCACGTTAATACAGTGGAAATAGTTCTTTGTGCTTGGATATGACACTTCAATGGATTTTGAAAAGCACATGTCATAAGGATTTGCCCCAGCAAATTCTTTTGCAAGTTCAGAGTATGAAGACACTATAAATATACAGTCCCTAACATTACAGCTATCAAATCGGTAAGGAAACACTGTATCACCATTGTTAACAGGCTTGTGTCTTGAGCTGAAATACTATGATTACTCCTTAGTAATTTCCAACATATAAATGCCCTGACATGCCTGGCTTTTCTTTCAGTAATACTGCATTTTTCTTCACTGGCAGTTGCATATGGTTTTCTTATTCTTTCTGCTTTTCTTTCAAACACACAGAGCTACAAAAGGCCCTGTACCCTTAATGCATCCAGCTGGCTCTGCATTTAAGGACAAACATGAAAAGTGAAAATTGTCCACACCTTAGCAGTATCTGTTTATGCAGTACAGATACTGGAGAAAATTACATACTTTGAGTTTTATTTATAACTTCTATACATTTTCTAGCAAATATATTAATCACTTTTACCTTGAATATTTAGAAATTACATACAAACACAATTCCAGGAACTGGGGACATATTTTATCATTATTTATTCAAAATACACCAATGAATTATCTCGGATTGATGAAATCTGACATTAAAACCAAAGTAGTTTTTTAGAAAGGAACATAGTCCAGATTCACTGAAATGGATATTGAATGCATGCGATGATTAATTTATCCAATTACAGATAAAAAATAGGCTAATGGATGGGCAGTTTTCTCTATCTGGTTGGTAGTGATCACGTTAACTTATAAATTGACGAAAGTAAGGTTTCTCAGAATAATTTTGTCAGTTCTAGGACGTTCTTACCACAGGACTGATGCTGCAGGCACAAATCAGTACTTTGAGTATGTTTGATTTTCAGAAACGTTACAGAAGTCATAACTCACTGCACTGCATTACTGCATCTATTTGTGACAGCAACAAATTTTCTCTCAAAATATATTTTCAATAGAAAATATAGTTTCAGAAAGTCCTAAATTGCATATTTCTTTATTATGAATGCAATAGAAATACTTCTGTGTGGTAAAATGACTTGACATCTTTAAGATTCAATTCAAGACAAAGTGCATTTTCCTCTGTTGGTTCACTGCCACATTGAACAGGTAATTTGGTGATACTAGTACCTGATGTCACAGGACCTGAGGACTGGGAGAACTGTCACCCAGCTTCCTTCTTATCCACTTTAGAAGAGAAAGCATCAGATATAGTTCTACATAACCCTCACCACAGCTCCACAATAAGAGTCCCAAACATAAATATAAAACACAGTGACATTAAAAGCAAGCTATAATCTGTCAAATAATTGCAGAGACAAACAGGTTATCTTTGATCTGATCTGTGTGCAACTTAACTCCAGATAAGGAGGAGAAACCCACCTCTCCTCTTGTTTCAAATGGCTACAGAAAAGAAAGAAAAAGGAGGGCTTATATAACACAAAAACATTCATTTTAATAATATAAAAATGCAATTTATGAGAAAGCCAAACAATTCGTGCAATCTAGCATCTAGCTCATCAACAAGAGAAAACAGAGCACAAAATAGTTGGACAGAGAGAAGCAGCCTTATCAGGAGTCAGGAAACTTTTTAAAATGTGTTTGTATCTTCTGAGTCAACACCAATATTTACCCGCAACAGATAAATGAATAATTTAGCACAAAACTCTTTGTTCAATTAATTCATTTCCAGAAATGGAATGAAAATGGAATAAGCATCCCATAAAATCAGACACATTCTAACAATAAAGATAGGCATATTTCTGGAATAAATCAAAATTAGTTCCAATTATTTAAGATTATATTGGTCCAACCAAGAACAAAACATGTCCCTAATATATAGAGTTAACATCCAATTCTGCTCCATAACACTGTTGAGTCCTTATCATTTTGGATCCATAGAAATTTGTAGGATTAGATTTCTTAAAACCTAGTTTTCCAAGCATGTTTGCGAGGCTGACCTTGACATAGGCTCTGATGAAACGGCAGATGAAGTTTAGAAATAAAATTCAGAAGTAAATCTGAATCCTGATTTGGAACTTACCGAGCCTGAAAGCTGATGTTACTGTTTACAAATGAATATTTTACATAGCATTTGATTTCCTTTTTTTAAAATTCCTGAACAGGAATCAACTAGACCTGTTCTATTATATAATCTGAAAACTCTAGTTTTTAACAATGAATTAGAACAATATACCTAGTGATGAAAATTAGGGCACTGAGGAACCTGATGTTCTCAAACTACCACTGAGAATTTCATAAGCTTCAAAACACTTCTGAAGGAAGCAGGATATTATTACCATCCCCATTTTACAGATGCGTAAATAGTCATACTAGTTTTATTCTTCTTTTCCTTCAGGAACACAATTCTGCTCCTGCTGAAAATAATGTAGACTGGATAAAACCCTAAATCCAGAAAAAAATAATTTTATTTAGCATGCAGTAAATACCTTTACGACCTTTGAAAACCTTCTTTATGACTTTAAGTTTCTACACTGACAGGAAATTAATTAAATTATAAGTTTGCACTTATCCTTTCTTATACTTGCTTTAATATTGCCACATATACTTTAATGACATTAAAGAGTAACTATTTTCTTTTTCGTGCTATCACCAGCACCTTGATCTGAATTTTAAGCATAAGACATCCAAGCTGAATAACTTCATCCAATACTGTAAGCATGTGCAGAAGAGTTTGCATTTTGAAGTATAAGCCAATATAGGGGACTAAATCTAATGATTCTGTTGCTTTCTCTTCTCACTTTCCTCCCGCTAAGTACCATTAAAGCCCAGAAAAAATAGGTATGTCTATAGTACTGTTCCATCACAAAGTACTATTCTGCAGACATACTTACTGTCTTGTAAGGACTCTCAGAAACAAAATGCAAGTTTGTTGTATATGAAAGCCAGACAAGGATTGGGATAAAAAGAACATGAAGCTGTAAAAAACTGAAAAAGTAAAAACCAAAAACCACTTGCCTAGATGAGAAGGAGGCAGCAGTTTCTGGAGGAGATCAAATCTACATCACACGCTCAAGTGCAGTGGAAACATCCCGGAGCTACTGCCAGATAACCAATCTGCAAGCCAGCACAGCCTACCTAGTTAGCCCAGGCACTCCCCCACTGCCGTATCCTCGGTATGCTACTTCCTGGAAACAAAACTGTATCTCTGTACAATGCTTGATGTCTCTGTACCAGTTCATGCAAAGCTGCGGAAGGCGCAAGAGATATAAACTAGACTATATTATACAGGCTACTTTTACCACCAGTGCAGCAAGATAGTGGATGCAGGATCATAGAGTCATTGCATCCTCTCCATGTGTAGCTGCAAGACAGAAAGTAGGCACTGGATGGAAAATTAACTCTAGTCATCAAATCTGATAGGTAGCATAGATGGGGCAAATCATAAACAGCTACAATCCAGGTCCAAGTGGAAGAGGGAGATCCAGAGGCAAATTCACATTGTATCTTTCTTCACCATTTTATTAGGAGAGGCAGCGATGATTTTGTTCAATGGAAAGTATTTTTGTAAGAAAATTTATATCTTCTTTTTTACAGATCATGTTGTGTGTGAAGAGGAGTTCAAATATGCTATGCTAGCTCTAAATTGTATATGTCCAGCTACTTCTACATTAATCACACTGCTGGTTCACACATCAAGGGGACAGTAAGTATATACTACCATAAAAACCCTTGCAAAAGTTATAGCTGAGATTCTTTGGAAAATATCTTACCCTGAACTCCCAGGCAACCACAATTTTTAAAAAGAGACTGGAATTTTCAGAAGAATAGAAGTGTCAATATGTTTTACTTAAGATACTATAATTTCAAGGAGAACCCTCCCAGATATTTAACAACTTACTTCACACTATTGTGCCAATTGCACAATAGGAAATGTGAAAAATCTGTATTTCCAATTCAGTAGATTGAATTGTGGATATTTCACACAGTTCTACTTAAGAACACCAAAAAAACTGAAAAAAACTATTTTAATATATTATTTTGAAAATTTTTTGTACACATACATCAAAATCCTATTGACTGAGATTAAGAGATTTTTTTCTGATAACATATAAAATAGAATTTTCTATTCAGTGCATATATATTAAGAAGCAAGCAAACATAAATGTGAAGAGAGAGTTTAACACAGTAACCATGCTGTTGGAAATGGTACAAGATTACAGCGTCTCTACAGACTACATAGTAGGATCCCTCTATATTTACCAAAATAGGCATACCATATCTAGTACAATCTGTTACACTGCATTCTTGGAATAATAAGGTATTCTTATTAAAGCAGCACTGACAGAGAGAGGTGTTAAAGAGTATGTATCTGTAGATGCGGAGTACATGCATACAGACAGTACATTTGAGACTCTAGTAAAAATACATGTGTTTTATTGTAGTAACTGTGGGCCCAGGAATATCTTGACATTTACAGACAGAGTTATTTAACCTTTTATGTGGCATTTGCAATATTCCCCTGTGCCCAGGACAGGGAACACCAAGATTATTGCTAGAACTTTTACTACTGAGAACAGCAAATGTCAAGATTTTAATTGCACTCTCTGTACTAGAATCTGTTAATAAGGTGACAACCAAAAACATTTCCATGCCTCCCGAGAATCATGAAGGAATACATTCTTCATATACCTACCTTTCATTACATGGCATATACAGAATTCAAAGCCCTTTTTAATTACTCCATATTATAAGTACATGAAAGAAGAGTACTACTCTTAACAGCTGGCAGAGAGTTTTCCATCAGCAAATGATATATGAAAGGGATTCTGTTTTCTGCTTGAGGACTTTAGCATTTCATTTTCAACTTGAGCATATTCATCACTTATACAGATTCCCAACTATGATACAAAGTAGCTATAGTAGGCTTCAAAAGCACTTACTATTTCATTTGTAATCAGAATTAATTGATGTAATCAGAGTTGTTAATGTAACTGATTTCTGTAGTCTGGAGCTATGCTTTCAAAATTGGTTATTGTATACTAGAAGCAAGAAAAATATTTTTCATACAAATAGTCAACAGTATGCTTTGAATCCTACCTACAGATACATACAAACTTGCTATACAAGAATTCAGAAAGACTTGAAAACTAAAAATGTTTTGTTGCCCTTCTTCTATTTTATTCTGCACTCAGAGTATTTAATATCAGATAGGTTCCAGAATAGTTTCCTGGAAAAATGGCAAACATCAGATATCTTAGAGCATGCATATGATGCTAGACCAATTGCTTGAATAGATATGAGTATTCTTTAAGACCACACTATACTTGTAAAAGTTTAAAATAGAGATATTCAAGAGAAGGAAAAAAACTTAAAAAATATTTCAAATTTGAGTAGTCATGACTTCACAGGGCTAGAAATAAAACAGTTCAAAAGACCAAGTATTTTCCTCCAACTATCTCCCCTTTTGAAGTTTCAAATTTAGTATTTTTGCTACAAAATACAGTAGTTCCCAAAGTGTGTGTGTGGAGGGGAAGCTGTTCCCCTTTTACCCCTTACAAATTTCCAAAATTCCTTGGACATGATGGAATATCTTCTTGAAAGTCTAATGTTCTAACATAAACTATGATTTTATTTGTTCATTAAGTATTGTACACATGCACAAAGTTGTTCAATGTATTACAAAAGTCACCAAATCAAGCATTCAGATTTAGGAAATGAGGACAAAACTATCTTTTTGCTAGACTGCTCTGATCCTATGAAAAAACTAGTGTGCTGTGAAAACATTAAGTCATTTTGTGCTTGAGCATACTTGTTGCTCATAACAATGTTATGCAGACCATCCTTAATCTGGAAGCTTTGCATTCTTGAACATTTTATATAAGGAAGTATTGACTTCCTTATATAAAAAGGACAGATACTTAGATTATGGGCAGGCTGCAATGTATCAATTGCTTCCAACCTCGGGTAATCCTTTTAAAATCTATTCAAAGTCAACAGGATTTCCTTAATAATTGGTTCAGGTTTCCATTCACAGAAGCCCCATATCTGGTGAACTGCAAGTTTATAATTTTAGTTTAGTGACTGGGAATGTTTGGTCAAGTCAATATCACAGATAAGACTTTATTAAGAAGGAAGTTGGATTGATAAAGTAGAAGCATGAAATAAAAAATTGCTACTTACAACCCAAATAAATGAATAGTTGTTCACAGTCTTAATGAAATCTCATGGAGAGTAAGCTTTACCCCTTTCCTAGATCTCTCTCTCTGCAAAGAAATGGCTCTTCTATTTCCATAATATTTTAGATGCATGCAACTAGAGTAGATTATCAAGGCACTGACCAGAACGTTTCTTGCTATTTGGTATTTCTCTGGGGAAAAGTCATTCATTAAGACAGAATATGACTACTTGAATTCACTTCATTTGTTAATTTAGTGGAGCTATGATTTTAATCTAAAGTGGCTTATATTTTAATGGAATTGAAGAATAGTTCAGTGACAATTCATAGATTAAAAAATTGTCCCAAATTCTTACAAATGAAGTGCCAGCTATTATTTCTACAGATATGGACAGGGATTCTGTGTCATGTTTTTATTAACAAATAGTTTGACATCTTTAATAAATACAAATTCATTTCTGATCATCATGAAGATAAGTACACTGGGAAATTGCTAGAAATTGAAGGCAATAAATAGCACCAGAACACAACAAAAAAAATTATTCTGTATTATCCTAATTAAAAGGATAATTCAGTAAACAGTAAACAAAAAGAAACACATATATGTAAATTAAAAACATCCTATCTTCTGGAATTAATATGTGAGGAGACTGGGAAAATGCTCATTTTCTAAACAGCTTTGCCCAGATCATCATTAAAGGGAGGTTTTCTGCTGTTTATGTGGTCTTTCATACTAGTTTTCAGATTAAACAGATTATATATAAGTAATTTCATTGCCTTCTCAGTTTACAGAATCCAAGACCTCAGTTTGTAAGATAGCAAAAATTTTACCTTTAATCACAATCATAATTTTATTATTGATCTTAATTGCTAATCTTCATACTTATCGTTAAACATTTTTAATTTAGTAATAGAATTCTATTAGGGTTTATGTTATGATACAAGATATTGGAAGTAAATAACATTTCTGACTTGATGAACTTCATGTGATCTTTACAGAACAGCACCATGGGAAGCTTTTAGACAACTAACTGGAACCAAGCAGACTTTAAACAGGTGAACATTTTATTTTGGAGGGAAAAGTGAAATATGGAACAATTTTCTTTTATAGTTACATTTCTAGTTCTGTTATTTTATACCTAATGCACTGTTTGTTAATACTGTTGCAATGAAAATGGTTAGCTTATTTCCATTAATCTTGAAACAAAATATTTCTATGCTAAGGGTGGAGAAAAATGGTAAACTGAAGAAAAGCAGAACTTGTTTCAAGAAACTGAAAATGTATAAAAGAATACAGAGGAGCAGGTGCTAACGTTAATAGAAATGTTAGCTCCAGGAGGCAAAACACAGAGCACATTTGTCAGCTTTATGTCCTATCTGAGGTCTATCTACCCATGATATCCCATAAAGTTCTTGCAAACAGAACACTATTTCCACATGAAACTTAGTAAAGCTAGAGGTTCGCAAAGGCCCCAAGTCTGCAAGTTTTGATGTTACTAAAGGTTTGGAACATTTTCATTGACACTCCATGTAGATAAAGAACATTAGCTGCATATAGTAACAGATCAGGATAGTCTTAATGTGATTAAAGTAATAATTTCTTTTCTTACACTAGAGGAAAGAGGGCATTTACTTGTCATAGTGTACATGGCACAGTAACTAAAAACATCCTTTAGGATTAGGGTAAATACTGATGATAGGAAACTGGCAAGCAAACGTGGAAAAGTCTTTCTTACCCATAATGTAACCTAAGCCAAAGGGGTCTTTTCTGCATAAATTATTTTGAATAATTTTGAATATTTGAACTCTACCTAATTCTAACAAGAACCAAACAAGCTGTCATGGAGCATCTGGAGAGAGTGCCTTTATGAATAGAAAGCACACACTGCTTCACCTCTCATCTTGAAATTGCAGTGAATCTACTTATCATGTGATTTTTAACTAATTCAGCCATATTTCTCCTGATATTGAGGTACATAATCTTAAAATGCCTATTACTTAGCAGAAAATTCTCTTTAACGCATTAAACTAAATTAATCTCTGCACTTGAGTATTACTAAGCTGTAATCTCAAATATTTCTTTCAGCACAGTGGACCATTCTACTAGGCATTTGTAGTTTATATTGCCATGAGATACTGGTCTGATTAATGAGAATTTTACATTGCATTTTAAATTATTCTCTTTATCTGTACATGTTTCAGGGAGGGTCAGCAATCAGCAGAACAATGGCAGAAAATTTATGGCAGATGCTCTGGTAATGAAGTGTATCATATTAACCTGGAAGAAAGTACATTTTTTGCTGAGTACGAGGGGAAAAGTTTCACGTACGCTTCTTTCCATGCACATAAAAAGTATGTTTATTTTCTTTTCAAGGATTAAAAGCTCAAACAAGTAATTATTTGTTTTGTCCACAACATAGCTCTCTCTTTGAAATTGCCATATGACACAATACTCTGTTTCTGGGTTTAAATATCTGGCCACTAACATATTTCATGGATATTCTTCTGTAAGTTACATCTGGTCAGGTATAAGCTCATGCTGCTTCTGTATAACCCAACTCAGTCTGAGAGAATAGAATATAAAGGATATATAGGATAAATCAGACAACAAAAAAGACCCATACCTTAGAGACAGAGTATATTAAAACACCAGATCCCTTTCACTGTCCAAAACAATCTATAAAAGTGTTTTGGTTTTTTGGGGGTTTTTTTTGAGTCAGCTGGAAAACTGGCTTTCTCCATGGGTGCTCCATTGCATGCTCATTTCATGCAAAATGTTCAGTTGTAAGGTGGTACATGCTATATCCTGGTGATTACCCAAATTAAAAACAATTTCTTCTGTTAGAGTGAACCTTAAGAATGTTAACATATCTTCTTTCTTTAGGTTCCAATCATGCAGAGCTTATTCACTGTTGCTGTGTGTGAGGTGAACATACAAGCTAAACGTAAATCTTGTATATTCATATATATTTAACAAAATGAACCTATATCAAACCCTGAACACCGAGTTTTTTCTCATATTTGATAAGTGAGAAGATTTTTATTGCTTTAATTCCTCATTTTCTATCACCAATCAAGTAGATTTTAAAGAGTGAATAGCAAAAATGAATTCTGAAAATGGTTTCCATTACATATGAATAATGGAACACTTTAACATGATGAATACTTTCTCTCATATCGTATATCCATTCTTCTATTAATATATTCTCAGATGGGAATATTCAGCTGATATAAGAAATTAACTGGAACAGCAGTAGAAGAATATTATGAGGATTAAGAAAAATATTGGACTGAAATGCCTAGGGATTCATCGCTCTGTAAAAACAGTGTTTGATCAGAAGTGGCCTATTTAGGAGATAACATTTTTAAACATATCTGTTATCCAAAACTCTGCAAATATTCATAATCTGCAAAATATAAAAATACATGGAGGTTTACTTTTGACCCTGAAAATTCAGGTATATACGGAACTATGCTTAATGAACTATGCCTTTCCTTTTTTAATTAAGGTTTGGAGTCTGTCTGATTGGTGTTAGAAAGGAAGATAACAAAAACATTTTGCTGAATCCAGGTCCTCGATACATCATGAGTTCTACAGATATATGCTTTTATATAAATATTACTAAAGAAGAGAATTCTGCTTTTAAGAAGCAAGAAAAGCACAGAAAAAAACATGAATCAAAATTATCTTATCATGGAACTTCTAGGTTGCCAGTACACAGTATAATAGCTAGCATGGGTAAGTAAAAAAATGTTGATACATATTAACATGGATTAATTGTAGGAGGTATGGTTTAAAAATGTAGTTAACATTAACAAGAAATATATATTAACAGTCAGAAACTTAACATAAAAATTGCAACTTTGAGTGTGGAAAAACGCTTCCTCAGGTGTAGTTTGTTACATTTTAATATAGTAATTGCAAATAACCCGCATAGTTTTCCTTTCAATCTTTGGCTGCAAATGCAGACAATCCTCACTAAATATGGGAATCTCACTCACATGTTTTGACAACCACACTGAGAAAATACTTTCAACATTACTTCAGGGACAGTGGCTATCGATTTACAAGATACAGGATGTCGAACTTCCAGCGGACCTACACTAGCTCTTCCTTCTGAGGGAGGTAAAGAGGGCAGACGGCCCAGTATAGCACCCGTTTTGGAGGTTGCAGACTCAGCCTCACTTCAGACATGTGACCTGCTAAGTGACCAGTCAGAAGATGAAACTACCCCATCAGACGATGAAGTCTCTGCAGGCTTAGAGTATGTATACTTAATATGAACCAAACAACATTATCTGAAAAGCTAATATTATGAAAAACGGCGCTGATTTCAGTAGGAATGAAAATAAAACACCATTTGATTAGCGACGTTCACTTTAACTTTTGGAGGTACAGCTCGATTCAAGCAGTTGTAGCAAGCAGGACACGTAAAGGCCAGCTGCAGAATTATTTCTGTACCAGAAATGCTATTATCTGTTAGTAGACTGCTGTTATGACTGTTTTGAAATGAGAAAAACAAATTAACTTCTCCATTTACTGGAGATTTTCTACACTTAGTAATAAGGACCTAATTGTATATTGCAATTTATTTTATAGCATAGATGCAGGACCATTTTTCTTATGTTTGATAGTTGTAAGGATAAGACTCAACTAACCTGTAAACAGGATAAATACTTCTGTCCTGAAAATGCAATGATAATCAGATTACCCTTCAACAGGCTCGTTGAACACTCAGGGGCAGGTGTCCGAGTTCCAAATGTTGCAACAACAACAGCAACAAAAAAGTATGAGACAAAATTATTATTTCTAATTTACAATGTTTGTTAGTGTGTTACTGAAAGTAATGATACATTACTCAGACAAAACCAGAAGATTCAGTCCTGTAACTCTCATACACATGAGCAATTACGTTTGTTGGGATTACTGACAGGGATATTAAAACTAAGATGCACAACAAAGCCTGTGGCTCACCTAGCACTGTTTTCCATCTCCAACAGTGGCAAATATGAGAAGCCTCAGGGAAGATCATAAAACTCCAATAAGAAAAGTAATAGAATTAATTATCTTCAATCTTCAAATTGAAACATCAGGATTTATAAGGCCTGCTATTTTCCCTGTCTCTCCCCGACAGCTGTGGATATTCTGATCATGCATGTGCACCTGAAAACCTTTCTAATTCCTATTGCAAGTCTCATCAGCATCTCACCAACAAGAGGATTTGCCATTTTCAGATAATATACCAGAGCCAAGGGTATTTAAAACATATTCTAACCATGTTGAAAATCTATTGTTAGAGCAAGAAAGCAAACAAGAAGTTACTTGAAGTTAACATGTGCTCATGACCTCACTTATTCTTCATGAGTTTTTGAAAGGAAAATAGAGGAGGAAAAGTATAAGGCCCACTATTTTTCTTTCTTCTTTTCCTTTTTTTAGAAAGTTCCAGTATACATGTTCAAAACACTAGGACAGCATTTTACATCAGGCCATTTCCAAAGATGCCCGTATGCAAAATAAATAAATAAATAAATTCCTTTAGTATCCAAAAACATGATAGCTTTCACTAAATTCTATAGAATTGCCCTAAGCTACAAAATATATATTCCTTTGATCCTTATTAAGGATATAATTTGTTTCATGTACTTGACTGTTAGTCTACAAATAACTACCAAACTTAGGCATAGGTATAAACACTCCATAAAATATTTGATTAGCCAGTTGTGTTTTAGTAATTGACTATACTGGAAAACTTTTCTATTCTCCTAGGTATGCCAAAGGATACCCTCCTTACTCTCCTTATATTGGAAGTTCTCCCACATTTTGCCATCTTCTGCATGAAAAAGTGCCCTTCTGTTGTCTAAGACTAGATAAGGTAAAGGGAGTTTTTGTTACAGCATAAAACTGCATTCACAATTGTCTCTTACATTCAGCAGAGTTAGATTCTGGTTTCTACTTAGAGATAAGATTTGTTTAGCAACTCATAAGCTACCCATTTTCTCACCCTTTCCATCACCAAAAAACATTTGTGTAGGCCTAAGATCATCTCAGCTGGTATAATTTTCTATTTTTGATTGTAAAACTCTGTAATGTCACAGCTACATCTCCTTAGCTGTAATCCACTGAACTTGTTTCCTATTCTGATTTTAGGGGTGCCAACATAATTACTATGAAGATGCCAAAGCCTATGGATTCAAAAATAAACTGATTATAGTTGCAGCAGAAACTGCTGGAAATGGTTTATATAATTTTATCGTTCCACTCAGAGCTTATTACCGACCAAAGAAAGAACTAAATCCCATTGTATTACTCCTGGATAACCCGTACGTAGATTTTAAATTTATTTATTTATTTGTATTTCTTTTTTTGTGATACATTTTCAAATCATGTTACTGTTATTTTGATAGATGGTTACTCTTCACATGGCCAGCTTAAAATCAAAAACATTATGGCACGTATATCTTTGAGTGTGTTAGTGACAAAAATAATACCATGTGTTAACTGTCCTGTACTAAATCAACTTCTTGCTGATTACAAGTGGCCATTTTGAATTTAAATGTCCTTGTTCTTTGTGGGCAATATTAAAGCTAAATATTCCTTATAATACCCCAAATTACGTTAATATTATTGGATTGTGGTAAAACTAAATAACTTTATAAACACTGTAAAAAAATCAAGCTATGTAACAGTAGTTCAGACAACACAAACCTACTTTACATGAGGCACTTAGTGGCCTGGACCAGTTAGGCATATTTTTGTTACTCTAAGACTCTAAGATAAGCAGTTCTATAAACCAATAAGAAAACCCCTTTGTCTGCAATTATATAAAATTATGGAAGAATATTAAACCTGTACTCTCCAACTGTGCAGCTCCAAAATAAAGCATGCCTTAGCAGCTATATCATAGCCATAACCTCCTCTCCTATCATTAGGGAAATAAAGTGGCAGGAAGAACAGTTCCTGTGCTACCTTAATGCATGATCTTTTTTTTTTTTTTTTCCCTTGGATGCTGTACAATAAGCGTGAAAGTTACAGTTGTTAACATCCTACACTCCTGTGCCAATCTAACCCCCTATAGTAATGGCTGAAAAAACATCTTTGTTAGGCAGATGCACTAAATTGTTCCACTGAAGCTGAATTATGATCTCTAATCTCTGTGGTATGTTATTCACCTTCGGGGCTTGAAACAAAAAAAAATGGTAAGAAACCGTACTCCCTTCTTCTTATAAAATGATGCTTGATTACTCATAGTGTTGTAATCAATGCTTGGTATACTAGGATAGACATAACTGGCAGAAGATAATACTCTCCTTCTCAGCATTAAGCAGCTCCTTTCTCAAGTATGATCTCTTTATTACACTTGCATTGGTATTTCTCAGTCCCCTCTATATTATCCAAAGGTAGCAAATGGACTGCTTTAAGAAATGAATGTTGATGTTTATTTCCATGATTTTGCAGGCTAAAGATACATTTCATACCTTTGCTGTAAGAGATCATATATCCAAAAATTTTTTCTCAGATCTGAGAGTTATGTGATAGCGTTGCATAAAGCACAGCCATACAACGTGGTATGAGAAGATGGGTAGAACAGGATGCACTTAGATTTCTGAAAAATGAAAAAGATAGTAAAACAGATTGCTTTCCTTCTCCCTGTGCCTTACTAAAGCCAAAGCTCCTTTTCTATGGTTTACTTTCAGAAAAGGCTGTACTAAAGTGAATGATATGTAAAATGTTACACATTACCAGTGGCAAAACTTAAAATGGGCTAACCACTACATTACAGTAGTCGCCCACTAAAACAAATCTTTATTTAAAATTACTCCAGGAACCTTCTCTCCTCCACTTCTACCCCAAATCCCACCTGGAAAGAACATGTCCTCCTGAAAACTCCAGAAAAACCTTATCAAACCTCCTCCTCACAAAGACATGTTAGGAAACATTTCTTTACCTTTCCCCCAGATTTTTGTAGTATTGGAAATGTAGTATGGAAATGCATAGCTCACACTGGGTTTTAGCTCTATTCCCTGTATTGCTTTTTTTATGGGACCCAGAATTCATAGAACAGACCACGTGTCAATGTGCTTGACATAAGACAAAAACACTGTCATAAAACCTTAAAATTTACTTATAACATGATAGGTAGATACATCTATCTGTCAGTCTGCATAGAACAGCTAATGTGCAAAAACCTCTCTGGGAAATGCTCTTCTTCAGTCTGCCATCGGGTTGTGTTTGAATCAGAGGTGTTTTGCACCTGGAAGGGTATGTGCAAGGAGCACAAAGGAAGCAGGAAGCCTGTCTGGAGTACCAGGTTAGGAAGATCTCTACAGTGGATCTACATGGGGGGAGAAAGGAAAGAACAGCAGCACATCCCCTGACACAGGCACGATCTAGTACTATAGCCTACCAGGGTACTAGAAGTTGCTATCTCTCCTATGATATTTGAGGAAAAAAAGAAAAAAAGTCATGAGAAAACTAATACAAGGGATATATAGTTTTACATACATCTATGAGTCAAGAAAAGCAATCTTAAGGCACAGTTTCTCAGCTGTGTCTTTTTTCCATTTCTCAAAACTGGGGTTAGAAAGGTATCTACCACAGGTACAGAAATCAGGTAGTGTGAACATATATTTCCACAGACAGTATCAAAACAGAGGGAGGTAATGCCCAAAAGCAGGGAGACTGACGTCTCCCTTGCCTTGGTAAGCCTGTAGGTCTCAGAGAATGCAGGAAGCTTCAGAGAGTATCTGAACCTTCCTGATTAATCAAAGTAATTGCTTTTACTGTCATATCTGTCTGGAAATCTGTGGAATTCTTAGATTTCCTTGCATTAGCTATTTAAAATTTCAGACAAATTCTTGTATGGCAAGACTGATCATTTATAATCAGACACTGAATGAGACTTTTTCAAACACTTTGGTGCTGCTCAAGTACTTGCAATCTCAATTTGGAAGATACAAAAATGAAGGTTAAGCAGGTACAGAACATTAAATCAAACTATGATGAGGAGAAAAGACAATGGCAAAAGTGGCATGTAGCCTCTGATTCCAGGCTGACGCTTTTCCTTTATATGTATATGTTCTAGTTTATTATAAGTGATTTGTTATACAAAAATCCAGATCCTTAGTGAAGCAGTATATACCTGTGTTTGCAAAATAGAAATGGGTTTAATTATAATTTATAATATGGCATAAAATGAATTACACAAATTGGTAAAAGTCTAAATTATTATTGTAAAGACTTCTGGTTTGCAAATTTCATATTAGATGGTATTTAAGATTGGACATGCAAGTATACAGTGCCCTCTAGTGCTTATTCTCTTTTTCAGGGTAGTGCCTGACTTTGCATATTGATACCTATCTTTATGCTGTTGTCACATTTTAAGCCTAAAAATGCTTTTTCTCAGCATAAAGTAAAAACCATGGCTGTTAATTAAACTAACACCCTTAGTGTTGTTTCTCTCTACACAGCATTTGCAGTGAATCCTCTGAAAGGCCAGCATCTGTGGGGCTACAGGAATCTAGCTGAAAGGCACGGTGGTGCTTTTCGTACTCGCCTGAGGTGGAATCCAGGCCCCCATTCAAGTCAATGGGAATGTTGCAATTAACTTCACTGGACTTAGGACTTCAACCACTTTCAATTAAAAAATATCTCCTCCTTGCTGTTATATACCCATTTTCTCTGTTTATCTAGGCAATCTATTATGGCATGCTTATTCACCTATCTATACATTTCATGGGTTTTAAGATTTCAGTTGTTTTTCAGTATGAGAGAAGACGACACCCAGTAAAATTTATGACTGAAAAAACAATACAATAAGATATAGTATCTTGCTTTCCACATCCCTTTTTAAAAATAAGGTTTCATGTAAGATTATTGTACCATTGACTTGAATGGAGCTAATGTCTCTAAAACCAAATGATGATTGGGTTCCACTTCACATTTTTATTAAAAATTTTCACTGCTTGTTTTCATTTTTCTTACGTCATGCATTGGAATCATGCTTGTAGAGTGTCTTTGTCATCAGTCATTCATTTTTATAAGATATTTAGAATTGAACTGTGCCATAAAATTTCTGATTTAAGAAGTGCATTTATTAATAAATGTTAATTCTGATCACTCTTTATGATCAGAACAAACTGTTGATTCACAGCTTTCTGCAAACTTATTTACTGTTTACAATATTAAATTATACTGCCAAAGTTTTTAAAAGTTTTTTTTTTTTTTTAAACAAGCTACCAGTGTATTGATATTCTTTAGAAGAGATGCTGCTTTGTGATGTTGTGTTTCATTTTGTAATCCCATCTGCTGCTTAGGCCAGATATGCATTTTCTGGATGCAATCTGTTGGTTTCCAATGGTTTACTACATGGTGGGCTCTATTGACAAGTAGGTGAAATAACTGTTAGAAAACTTAACATTGTAGTGCTCAGTGGTTTGTTGTGTGTATCGTGATTGCATGCTTAAGTTTGGTGTCGTATTTGAAGATGATCTTTTTGCATGCATTGTTTGTGTCAGTGTGCTATAATTCGGGATTTCAAATTTCTGACTACTAAAGGATATCATTAGTGAAAAATATCTCATTCGTAGTTTACGTAGCTACAGGTAATACCATCAAAAGCTTTACTTGACATTATGGCTCTACATGACAGGGAATGCAGGTTAGTATCTTCAAAACAGAAGATTAAAATAACACTTAGGTGCATTAATATGTTTCTAGAAATTGCCAGATTATAGCCCTGATTCTAGTGTTATCCTATACTTAGTTATATGTTGGCTTGGATTTACTGACTAAGGTTTTATAAAGATAGCTACAGGATGTAGACAGTACTAATAATGGTAGTTTAAAGTGTGTCTAACAGTCTTCGCTTTCCACTACTTAAAATGTCACCTACTCCTACATTTCTGTCTTAACCTCTTCTAAAACATATTTTCAAATCTAGGTTTAGCAACATAGCTTTAATGTAAAAATCAGGCAGAAACAAGAGAAGAACATGGGCTCATTAGCTTTTTAGTAAGTTCCTATGTCTAGAGTGTCAATTCAAACAAGAAAATGGTTTGCTTTACTGCATAGCTAATACTGTGTTGGGTTTCCATGATGGAAATCAAGTAATTTTTGCCCTGCTCTGAGTTATTGGAATCCAGTTTTTCAATGGAAATTCTGGATATTGAACACATTTCATTGTTACAACATGGATTTTAAAAACACTCATTTACCTTGGTGATATCATAGCCATTGTGATATTTGCAATGATTCTATAGAAATATTTTTCACTTTCTAGATTGCCTCCCCCTCATCCAAAAAGGTGTCTTCAGTAGTCAATATTTACTAAAATTTCTCTCTTAATTCCACAACAATTATAAGAAGGATTTATACTGACAGAATAATTGAATTGGATCAAAGTATCCCAAATAATTAATAATGCAAAGTTGTTGACCTGTTTTTAATAACAAGGAAAATTAAGTTTTACTAAAATTTACTGGAGTTTTTTCAAAAAGGAAAATGCCAAATCCTTCCTAAAATGATTTCTTTTCGATTTCACAGCAGATTTTTCACATCAATTTTAGATTTGAATGCATAAAAATGAAGTGTTTTGAAACAAGTGCTAATACAGAATTCTACAGTGTACAGTTATAATAGCATGAACGTGTGGATCATTTCTGACAATACAGCAGGTGCAACACATCAAGTAGAACTGACAGTCATATTCTGTAGTTTGTTTTTCAGTGTCTGTTTGTATAAATAACAAGCCCTTTAAAAATGCAGTTCACACTTATTTCCTATGTTTCTAAACATCTGAAATTATGCAGAATCAATAGAAGTTGATCATCTTTATCATTTATCATCTTTAGCTCATAAATACAATGTAAAATTTGCAAAGTTCATTTCTCATTCAATAGCTGTGAAATAAATTTCCAAAGTGTTCAAAGGTGCCACCTTCTACCTTTTAGTGTCTAATATCTTTGTGGTTTGGTCACCTTTTATGAACTGTCATCCTCTGAAAGATAAAACCACCAAGCAATTTCAGTATTAACTTCAATTTCATATCTACTACTCCTTTTTATTAAAATATTTATGAAATGTAAAATAGATACCAGGAATTTGTAGAGTTTCTTATCCTGTATATATATATACACACACACACGATATATAAAATATATATTGTATATATAAAATATCATATGCAAACTCAGGAACCTGAAAACATCATTGTTGAAAAGGGAAATTTAATCAGGAAAAGTAAGGCTTAATTAAAATTATAGATTGAATCAATTGCAAAATGAGAAGCAATTCTTATGAAAAAAGGGCTTTTCTCTCTGGAAGTAAACAGAATGCTGCTAATATTTAATTTTCCAATTTCCCTTGGAAACCATGAAATTAACCCTTTCCTGTGAGATGAATTTTTGCTTTGATGAATTAATATTGTCTAATATAAATCATATAATTAAAAACAGTGTGGTCATCTCTAGAAGTTAATCCTTAGAAATCCTGACAACATTGCCATTAAAGGCAAAAAAATATACATTTTATGATTTGTACATTTCCTCCAGGATAATTATAGTAGTTACCTCAAAGATACTAAATTATATTTTTTAAATTTTGGAGCTATTTTATTTGGAAAATTTCTAGAAGATTTAGTTAATAGTTATCAAAAATCAGTTGCATTATCATATGATAGAAAAATTATAAGATGACATGGAAACACCACACTTCTTTATTATTATTATTACCACTTACTAAAAAATTGCTAGATACCTAGGTCCCCTCCCCACCCTTGCAGGGTTTATCATTACCAAAAAAAAAAAAAACCCACCTTTCTAAGCTTTATGAAAAGTGCTTGGTTTCTTCGCAAAATATTATTGTTAAAGCCCCAAACAAATGAAAAATGCTTCAGTTTGGAACTACTGCTATAAGACATAATGGGAAGTGTAACTCAGTTACCTGATGTTATTTTCTATGGTTGGGCTTCATAGGAGGTATTGTCCAGGAAGGTAAAGGGCTTTACTGATGTACAGCTGCTCCTAAAAGCATCATGAGAACACTTCAAGCACACAGACTAACCTTAAAGAGAAATGTATTAGATCTCCTGGTAGCAACTTATTAACATTTTGAAACTGAAATATAATTGACGTGGGGAAAAAACAACCCAAATCATTTAAAACCTACTTATTGCAGAAATAGTACCTGTAATGAGGTAGATAAGGTGTTGTAGCACAAGGGCATACAGTCTTCCCATGTAATTGTTAAAGGCTTATTAAAAAGTTGAAATAAATTTATCTTTTTCGTGAAAGGAGAGGGACCGTGGCAACCCACCGATATGCATTGTGTGATGTCAAGAAAACTAATTTTTAATATTATATAAATTCATTGAAACAATATACCTGATATAGATTACACTGGAAGTTGTGGTAGGTACACGGAGATAACAAAATGAAGGGAACCAGCAATTCAACATATAATTTACCAATTCCAGTCATCCATAATGTTTGAGTGTTCCATATTTAAGTTGCTTGTTTGTGTCTTTCTCCCTCTTTCTCTTCACAAAAGCCTAGATGACTTACTAAGATGTGGGGTCACCTTTGCAGCTAATATGGTGGTGGTGGACAAAGAAAGTACAATGAGTGCTGAGGAAGACTACATGGCAGATGCTAAGACTATTGTAAATGTTCAAACACTCTTCCGGTAAGAGATTTTGCAATCTATCACACACCATTGTCAATCATGAAATATTTAATAATGCCTTTGTATTTATCTGAGAAATGATTATTTTCCTTTCTTCAACTTAAGTTTCCCCTTACATGAACTTAAGTCTTACATGGGCAAGCCTCCTCTCTCTGCCCCCTGCTTAGTGGTACACTCAGCTTCTTGGCATACTGAGGTATTCACCTGAAATCTCAGATGAAATTCTGTACATCCCAAAAACTGAATGATAATTTTAAAAGTCATCTGACAGCTTTGCAGGAAGGGGAAAAAAGCTACTCTTGAAGACCTAGGACCAAAGATAAACGAGGAAGAAATTTTGCCTCAGTGCAGCAGTGTTTCACAGTAATACTAAACCAAGTATGAAAAGTAGATCATCCTAAAGTTAAAACTACCATTTTAGCAAGGCATACTATGAAGTTAGTAGTAAGTGTTCACATTTTGAATTTTTAATTTCGAACGAAAATTAGGTTTTTAGGTTAAACAGAGATCTCCTGATTTAATCTCTCCTCATAAAAGCCTCACTTAGTGTTAAATGTCTTGATTCAACAAGTACGGAATGATATATGCTACTATAAACTCTGAAAAAGTTCTTAGGTACTTTAAAAAAAAAAACCACCAAAAAACACCACACACACAAAAAATGCATTACCAGTTAGGTATGAAATACCTCCCTGATTTGGGGCCTAAGTCCTGCACTTACTGTGGTTCATTCTAATCACACGTGGGCAAGGATGACTCAAGGATTAGTCCTTTGCTAGCGTTCAATATCATTCAATATTGCTGCCCTTTTCTGTGTCAAAGCTTCTAGGTTTAAACAGAGATGCATAGCAAGTCTTTCGAATATGTCAGTTTTTATAAAAAACAAGCTCATGGAAACAAAAGTATTTCAATAGAGATTTTTTTTAAATTCAGCTGTGCGTGTCAATGTAGTTAAATGCAGCTTGCATTACTGCATGTGCTGAAAAGAAACAAAATCAATGTTACATAACAAACTTTAATTCTGTCCTTTTTAAAAAAACTTTGAGTTTTGAATATGCACCTTATATTAGCACAGGTGTGTGGGTTTTTTTCATAATCACATCTATATTAAATTTAGTAACTATCATTTAACTTAACCTATGTGTCATTAAAGTGTACTCAACCATATTGCACTAGGCCATCTCACTGAGGCTTTTGCATAGATCTCTAAATTTTCCAGAAATAAGTTTTCCCCAAGTATAAAATGGAAGAATTGGGTGAATAATAAATAAAAATTACAAAATACCCGTTGTGTTCTACCTTGTAAAAGGCAAAAAAAAAAAAAAAAAGGCAAAAAGAAAAGCGCACCAGTGCTATAGTACACACCATAGGTATACAACTAGAACTATCTAATCATTCAGTTGTCTTGCACAATGCTTACACTAGATGGCAGCTTTAACTCATATATAAAGCATATATCTGGCTCAGGATAATTTTAAGATTGCATGGTTCTTTTTAGAAATATCAAAGAAATCAAAATAAATATCTTGCTTTATGACTTAACACTGTCTTTTCAGAAGACTTTGTAAAATTTCAGAAGTACTGTATTTTGTAAATTCTTTTTTAATTTTACTACTTTACTAAAACACATACAATATGTTCGCTGCATCTTTATATAATGTCAAAGTTGCCGAAATAACTAAACTTTGGGGAGAGGTATGAGGTAATGGTATTTACCTGTTCTACAAAACAAACTGCATTCATTGCACCAAGGTAGATAGTTTGGTAAATAAACTTTAAGAATGCTTTTAAAGGTTTTTCATTATTTAACAACAGTTAATAATGTAAGAAACTAATAAATAAGAAGCTGTACACAAATTGTCGTGTTGAAGAAAGATTTTAAATCACTGAAATTTTGCTAAAATATGCTATTCCCATATAACATTACTGAAAAAATGACACATAAGTCACACTAAGTGAAATGATTCAGAAGATAGAGGCTAATCAAAGCCTTATTGATTTGATTGACTCAGATCAGTTGGCCTCAATAAGACTGCAGTTATGTCTGAAAAGATGAAGCAAGTGTGCTGCAATACTGATTGGCCTAGGTTGCCAATTCTAATAAACATTTTCTGACATTATTCCCCCATTTACATAAATTAGTAATCTCACTTTGCTGAAAGAGTTGTTTCCCCCCAACTTCACTTAGAAGATGGATACATCATTTAAAACATGACTGGGTTATTAGTACCTTTAAGGCTAGAAATTATTCCGTACCACTTAAAACTGTGGCACAACACTACCTTATCTGACTTAATTAGAGTAAAAAGGGGTAAAGAAGTGTGACACAAATAGTCACTCCGAATATAAAATGACATCTTTAATCCTTTGGATGGGAAAGAACAAGTTAGCATAGCTTAAAAGTACAAGAAAGATTTATTAGTTTTGTCCTACAGATTGTTTTCACTTTCTTGATATAAAATATGAAGCTAACCATTGAGTCCCCCATGAATCCACCTCAGAGAAATAGTGGGTTTCCTCAGGCAGACAGTACTAAAAAGAGCATTTTCTATTTCCTTTTGCTTTCTATTAATGGTTTTAACCTGTTGGTGTTTGGCAGTTAAGTTTTTAGTAGCTAACACTGTGAGTGCTATGTTTCAAGTACCTTAAGAAATCTATTAATAGGAGTAGACCTAAAACTTAATAATTTGAGTCAGCTCCAACTTGCAGACAAACCAAATAGGGCGCTAAGATGCTACAGCATTGCTTTCTAGGTTTATCTTCTTGGTTCAGGAAAACCTAGTGCGTCTCTCACTTGTTTCATGCCAAATACCAGTTCAGCAGCAACTCATGTCTTCCATTCATCTGATTAGGGCTTTCTCCTCCCCATCCAGTCCTTATTTACCAGAATGGGATAGAAAAGAGGGACCTTAGCACAGAAGTGACCTGCCCTGGTGCTGAAAGCCTGCAGGCAGTGTGTCTTACACCCAAGGCAAGGGGCCATCTAGCCTTATGTACCTGGACAGTCATTTCCCCTAATTCTGCTAGGATGCACTCTTAAGTAAAGTATGAATTTTGCTGATTCCAGTTTTAAAACTGATTTCCTAATAGAAATCTGTTTTCATAGCTTGGTGACAGACCAAACCCAGCTTTAACAGAAACCTAATAACTTGGAATTTCTCTGTAAGTTATGTACATTTTATCACTACATCAACTGTCTCCTGTCGCTGTTAGTTCTGTGTTATATTGTTAATATTCAAATCTAAATACCTGCCCCTTAGTACAGTAACACAAGAAAATTTCCAACCAGCAAAAGCATAAGTAATTATACACTGCAAGATACAGAACTAACGCAGAAGAAAACAGGATTTAAAGAGGAAATTCCTTCCTCAGAACTTTAACAAGTTTCTTGAACTACCTAACAGGTACAAATTCATACCTACAATGTATAATATCACCAGCACTTTACAGATTTTTGTATAACACTTGGCATACAAGTGAAGAGGTACCAAATTTGCATCTCATAGCTATGGTTATCATGTATTTAATCTACGCATGCAGAATCCGTTTCCTAGGTGCATAATCTGTAGTAGGCCATAAGGAAATCTTGTATAACAACACTGCACTACTTGGAGTTTGTATCAAAGTCTGATTAAAAGAACTAGGAAGCTACAGAAAATCCTGAGCATATGCACAATGCTTTTTAAACTACAGTGCACACAAATGGTCATCGTTAAATGATTCAAATTCTCACCAAGTTTGTCGACTCCATTTTTCCTTATAATGATCACATTTAATATTTGGTTATTCAGAGAGACATAATAACTGCTAACATGATAACTGCTAGCATTTCTACCATCATATTATCATAACCTGTTTAGAACGTTTGAGATCAAGTTATCATTACAAGTCTACAAATAATTTGTTAGATCTATAGTATTTTAGCATCAGCAGACCTACAAAACTATATTGCAATAAGGAGACACTAACATACATACTGGTAGGTATCCTTGGCATTCATCTCCCCATACCTAGGCTCTGCTTGCACTGCCATCTCAGTGAAGTTCCTCTCTACAAAACTGAGGGAAAAGACTAAAGACTTGACAAAATGCACCATGGATTTCATTTGACACTAACTTATTAAGTGCAGTTTTCAAGAAAACCCCATACAAATGGTTGATGAGTGGCATTTATCATTGTTACAATATGACAAAGCTGCTGGAGCTTTGTTTCGAGGTCTACTGTGCAAAAAAGCAAAGGTCATACCACATTGAGGTCACATCTGTGCAAGGGAAATTCAGCAAGGACAAATCCTGAACATAGGAAGGAATAACCCTGTGCAACAATACAGGCTGGGGACTGACTGGCTGGGGAGCAGCTCTGCTGGGAAGGGCCTGGGGGTCTTGGCAGACAGCAAGCACAGCATGGGCCAGCCATGTGCCCTGGCAGCAAGGGCAGCCAACAGCATCCTGGGCTGTATATTAACAGGAGCACAGCCAGTAGATGGAGGGAAGTGATTATCCCCCTCTACTCCACACGAGTTAGACTGCATTTAGATACTGCATGCAGTTTTCAGCCCCGCAGTACAGGAAAGACATGGATAATCTGGAGTGAATTCAGCAGAAGGCCACCTAGGTGGTCAGGGGGCTGGAGCACTTGTCCTGTGAGGGGAGGCTGAGGGAATGAAGCTTGCTCAGCCTGGAGGGAAGAGATGACTTCATGGGGACCTAACAGCAGCCCCCCAGTACCTGCAGGGAGGTTATCGAGAACGGAGCCAGGCTCTTCGCACTGCTGCATGAGTGAGCTGGTGGGTCTATAGAAATTTGGGAGAAGCTCAGACTGGATATACAGAAAAAACTTTTACCCTTAAGGACAAACAAGCAGTGAAGCAGGTTTCCTAGGGGGGCTGTGCAGCCTCCATCCTTGGAGAGTTTCAAGGTCCAATGGGATAAAGCCTTGAGCAACTTGGTCTGAGCTCACAGCTGACCCTGCTTTGAGAAGGGGGTTGGACTAGAGACCTCCTAGCTTCCTTCCAACCTGATTTATCCCATGCTTTTTCTGTAAACAGCATCAGCTTTGAATTCATTAGATTCTATAATAATCTCAATTATGTTTGCAAATCTTTGCTAATTAGACCAGCTGTTCATATTCACCCATCAGTGACATTCATTTGTTTTGGTTTTAACCAAGAACCTTCCTTCACAACTGAATCATTTGGGAGAAAATGCTTTATAATAGTGAATCACTGACACTGAGGACTAGGGAAAGTCAGGCAGCGGTTGCCATTTAGAACTTGCTGATTCTGAAGGTAATTTCAAGACATGCACAATTCTCCAAGCTGTAATCAGTAGCACAACATATTGGCTTTTTTCCTCATGATAGCACCTAATGAGGATCTCTTCATTAGTGTCCTCTAGTCATTTTATCCTGATGTAAACAGTATTTCCTAGGTTTGTTTGTGTAGTGAAGGGGAAAAAAGACATGTCAGTCAATCTGGAAAGATCTAATAAGAAAAGAGGGGGCTTATGTGATTGCAAATAATGCCACCTCATTCCTTGAACAGCAAGAAAATGCAGCAAATCTTATCAAAAGAGTTAATGATTCCAATAATATAAGAGAACCATACATCTCTATCCTGAAGGACTCAGTCTGTTTTCTGCTCCTTTTAAGTCTTATAAATGAAAAAAGTTAAAGCGAAGTTTTTCAAGAAGCAACTGATGAATCCAGATGCCCTCATTTAGAGAGCTTCAGTGGAGACACTAGATCATCAGAAATGATCAACATTCATTCCAAAACCAAAATAGGTTGCTTAAAAGAGGCTCACTTTGGGTAAGCAGAAATGTTAGAACTGAAGATTAGTAATCATCTTCAACATATGTGTACAGCAATTCATATCTCCATCAGTTGTAAAGCATTACCAGGTCTTGATTCTGTCTACCAGCATCATTTTTCAGAGTAAGTGAACAGAGACTTGGCCTTAGCAGTTAAGTGTTGCATATTTCTTGGCAAGTATTCCTTTAAATTGAATACCCTGATGTCATAAGCTAGGGTTTTATATAAACCCCAGTATTCTACCCAAGGTTTGGAACCTCTCTTTTTATCTAGTTTTAGAAAAAAGAAATTACCAAAAAGCTATTTCAGATTTTTAAGACATTTCCTTGTGTCCAAACTGATAATGTATATACTAATGCTTATTTTCTATGTCTATTTTCATAACATATTCATTATTTCTACAAAGGTCTTCTGTATCAATGCAAATTGTTGACTGTTCCACAAGAACAGAACATTTCAGGACTGATAAAGAAGGATTTCTTCCAGTGAAACAGCTATGGAAGCTAAAAATGCTTCAAAGAAAGGAACATCTAGATTCTAACATGAATTTTCAGTGCTAAAAAGCAAAAGCATCTGGTGTATCGCCTATAAATAATTACAGATTATTTGGGATAGCTATAATCATCACTCCACACTTTGTGCCGTTCCCTCTATTTCAGTTCTTCTCCTTAAAAATAGAGAAGCCATTAAATGGAAAGTCCTGTTTCATTTTTATATACTACATTCTGTGTCAAAAATCTCTCTGTATTTTCAGGCAAATAAACTGTAATACCCGGCACTTATTTTTATGTTGCTGCTACAGCCAGAGTGCAGTGGAGCACTTGTCAACTTTTGGAGATGCTCATTATTTATTGGGATGCTGATTTTCCCTTGCATATGACAATTCAAACAGTATGCTTGCCTTTCTGCCCCAGGAAGTACACTCTGATGCCCAGTAAAATACAAGATATTGCTTTATAGCTTCTGAATAGTGGAATTAGGAGCAACATCACAAGCAGACTGTTCAAGTAATACTCTTGTTTTATGTTATGAAACCAGACAGTTACTAAAAACTAGTTTCTATCTTTCTATTCAAAGTGGCCAAATAACCTAATTTTGGAGGGAGCTGAGAGAATGTTTCGTGATTCAAAAATACCCCAAGGCCATAAACCTGTCAGAAACTGCTAGCTTTCCCATAAGAGCACTATACATATTAATTCTGGAATTTTTACTTATTTTATCTGAATGAACCACAGGTCAGGATGCTTTAATCATTAATGGCATAATAATCTATTACCAGATGTAAATACGTACTTTCAGAATCAGTGGAACAGGATGCAAACTTACATGCCTCATTTTCTTAGGAAACTACTAGTCTAAAAAGGGAATACTCAAATAATAATCTGCGTTCTGTTCCAAATTGCTTAGTATTTGGGTAGCTTAAGTTAGAAATCTTTCTACTTCTCAGAGCCCTGAGGGCTGTGTGTGTGGTGGGCAGGTTCTTTAATCTGCTTCATGAACATCTGGGTAATGCAGCCAGATCAGAATTAAACTCTTTTCACTGCTTTTTTTGTTGTTGTTGAAAGTCTGAATTACTGTTAAGTAATGTATCTTTTTAAACTTACAAACATTTTATATGTGCAAATATTGCAAAGCAAGAATACAGGTATGCATCTGATTTGCTCAGCAATTTAAATTCTTGATCTCCCAAGAAGTGTTTGTTTCAGTCTGGGTTTCTCAGTCTGTGGACACAGAGTGCATAAATAGAAGCGAAGGGGAAAAAAAAAAAAGTAAATAGTCAATAGCCAATAGCCAATTCTAGTGTAATGGTAGTTTATATGCAACCAAATATTTAGTGAAGGCTCTATAGTTCGGGGTTTTTTTTGTTGACACATCTGTAGAAAACAGCATATTAGAAATTATCGAATAAAATCTACAGTAATTAAAATACATAGTTCCTTCCAGCATTAAAATATTTTATAAACTCAGCCTCTGAATATATGTTTGCTGCTGTTATTCTACAGAGAATGTTTCGTACAATTTTCTTGGCTATTATACCAGCATTTCATTTTGCCAAACGCCACAGTTCTCAGGCACTTAATTAAAAACATAGACATGAACACAAAACATAGCATTATTGTAGAGCCTTACAGTTGTGAATTGTTATAATTAGAGTTATAACTGTAACATTCTTTTAAAATACAGGTTGTTCTCAAGCCTAAGCATTATCACGGAACTAACTCACCCAGCCAATATGAGATTCATGCAGTTCAGAGCCAAAGACTGCTACTCTCTTGCTCTATCCAAACTGGAAAAGGTAAGAAAACCTGCTTTTTTATAAATGTAATCATTTTACTCTCTTCCTGGTTTTGTAAAAACTCTTTCAAAACAAGCGGAAGCAGTGAAATCACTTTCTAGTTGCAGGGCTAATTTAACAGATTTTTTTTTCCCTGAATTCTACCCTCATTTAATAATGAAATTTGATTTCTATAGTTCTGTCACTTTACAAGATAAAAATTAATCTACCAACCATTTTGACAGTATAGGTGAACACACATTTTACTTAAGGAAAATTGAATATTTTTGGATAACTGAATATTTAGAGCTGATATGATTTTCCAAGAAGCTGTCAGACTATTACAGTGGAAAATATTTAACTGACTAAACACTTAAATTACATGTTTTAACATAGTGCGTTTTGTACTCCAATTCAATTTAAAGGCATTGTAATTATGTATTATGTTAACATTTCCAAATATCTCTATCTGGTATTTGCTTTATCATGACAGTTTGAGAACATCAGTTGTCCTCTTCTGCAGGACTGTCCTACCAAAGATAAGGAGAGTAGTACTACTAAAATGATAGATAAACCCTTCATATTCTATACATTTTAGTGCATATATTGTTTTTTTCAAGCTGGGAAACAGGGAGGCTATATGGAGGTAAGTTTAATTTGTTTAGGAATGTGTAGCTCAATAGCCAGATCAATGTGTGATCCCAGCCTGTTCAAAATGCTATTGCTAAAACATTAGATAGAACTTAGGAAGTGATTTGGGGCACCTATTTAACTTGGTAGATTCCAAGGCAATCTTCTTCTCACAGATGATCTGACCTGCATACCTCTGGACTCCACAAAACTTTCAGCATCTCCACCAAAATCTTTCAGGCCTTTTTCAGGCCCTTTTCTGAGTTACTTTACCATGAAGCCAGTCTTCAAGGACAGAGATCTTTCACTCCACTAATTCCGCCCCCCCCCCCCGCTATCAAAGTAGACATTATTGCTAGATTCTCTCATGTAGCCCCCCCATCTCTTCACCTCATACATCTTATATATATTAGCAAATTTGAATTCATGCTGAAATCATTTTCATTAGACAGATTTGTCATATAATTTCCATTTCCTAGCTGTACAATAAATTTTACAGTATTTCATAGATTTGGGAGTAAATTTGAGATTTCAAATACTTTCAACTATTCATATAATGTTGATCTAGCCAATTTTAATGCAGATTTAGTGGAAAACAAGCTTTTCATACAAACTTAATCCCTACAGACCTATTCCAAGTTTCTTACATAAGAATGGAATTCTGCAATAATTCAGCCTGTTTGATGAGATAGGATAAGTATTAGAAGCATCAGTCTTTTATTCAGTTGACTATCATGCTTACATTCAACCACAAGATTATATATCACCTGGGTGATATTTTGTGATTTGTTGGCCTTTGAAACAGAATGAAGGCTTAATCTTACTCAGGTATTATTCACATAAGCACATAGAAAACAACTGCGAGGAAGTGAGAAAAAAATTGTTATACAATGAAAGAACCAGTTTGTAGTGGGAGGCACATCTTCATTTGGATTATAACACACCCACTACCCATAAAGGTTTGCACCTGTGGGTCCTGCATTTTAGTACTCCCTCAATGTTCATTGCAGGAAGAATAAGTTGGAACTGGAACTGGCTGGTATCATACATGGCCAGTTTATTTAGGGCATCAAGTGCCAACAGCTGGAAGGCCTTCAAGACTATGTTCCAACCTAGCTTTGTTCCTTGGTGTACTACACAAAATTTTTTGGCATACTCTCTTAATCCATACAGTTTAACTATAAGGGGAGGTAAGAATAGTAATAGCTTTCCCAGTATGTGGTGTCTACAATTGCTCCTGGAATACTTTATGGGTTGAAACCTATCTACTTCAAAGCCGTGAAACCAAGACTTCTAATCTCAGTCTTTTTTGCCTTACACGGGTTCCTCCCCTTCTTTTTATAGCAGAGGCACTGAATAACATTGTAAAGATTGTAACTTCTTCTACATCTTCATTTATTTATTGTACAAATGCAAAGTTGTGAATATATGTTGGAAGCTGAACAGTTAATTAACTTCCTATCTAAATTATGCTATGATAAAAGAGAGGTAGATGAATTATCTTAAAGGAAGAACATTTTCTTCATTGCAGTTGAAGTTGCCTGCTGTTGGTATTTCCCATTCATTTCATCTTAACATTTGCAGGGAGCACTTCACAGGTGGTGCTGTAGTTCATTAGACTTTTCAGAACTCCCTTATGCAAAATGAAAGGCAATTAAAAACTTGAGTGAAAATTATCTAATGCAGTCAAATGTACAGTTGATTGCTATTTCTGCATTAAGTACCCTTTTTCAGAAAGACTACAAAAGCCAGGGAAGTTACCTTCAGCTAGCAGTCAAACACACATGCAAAATCGACTTTGCAACGTAATGGGCTGCAGAATAAAGATATGCAAATCAGAGAAGTCCATCTGCTGTTACAGCTGCAAGTTTCCTTATTTTAAAAATAAATAAAACTGAACACCTCTCAGCACTGACATAAGAGAAAGCAATAACCCTTTTACACAGTGGAGAAAGGGGAAAAAAACCCCATAGCCTGAACTTCCAACTTATTGTCTCCATTTACCTTAGATTAGAAAAAAAATGAAGTGACCACACCACCTTTCTTGAAAGAAAGGATTTATAGTGTCCTGGATGAGATTCACACTAGTTTTCTTTGATTATTTTGTATGTAAATATTCTATGTATCCATTGAAGGATGAAAACTCTATGCCTTTGAACTGTCATTTTAAAATATGTGCAAACATGTATATCTTTTAATCAAACCAATACTCTGATTTTGTATCCTCCGCAGGAATAAGCACGTATATGTTAGGTGAGCTGAAATCTATTTTGGAAAGCCAAGTATATTTGCTGTGATATACAAAAAGGCAGGCTGATTTTCTTAGCTTCAATTAAGAAGAGGGCATGTTGTCTCCATTAGTATTTACTATTGTTCAGGTTGTAAACAGACTTGAAATAGCATCAAACAGTCAGCATGCAGTAATGACGTAGGGTTTTTTTTAAATAGTTAGATCAGTACCTGTTAACTGGTGTAACTTTAAATGGATCTCTATTGATTTAGATCCACTACAGTTCTGACTAAAGCTGTATAAACAATTAGCCCATTCATTTGGCTGCTGAACTGACAGATCTTTAGAAAGCTCTTCCAGATCAGCAACAGAAAATGAATCTGTTCTTGCTAGAAAACGTAGAACAGAAGAGATTAAGAACAAACAGCCCAAAATATCATAAACTATTCTGAAAGAGTCCTGTATGTAGTCCTGTATGTAAAGAAAGAGGCTTTCATCAGTCTTAAATCTGACATGGGCCACATCCTAGGTTTACCAAAGCTAACAACACAATTCACTTCTCCCCTAATACACCACTGCCTCTGTCACCTTTATATACTCTAGCACAACTCCCAAACTATGCCTCACTCCATATCTTGGGTCTTCCTTGGGGCAATTTTTGCAATGTCAGTTCACAACAGTTAGGGCCTACCATGGCACTTCCCATATTACTGTCTAAACTGAGACGAATATATTAAATCAAGATAGACCCTAGATCTCTTTAAACCACTGATGGACTGGCCAAAACAAGGTTTTAGGTTAGTCTGGGGTAGATTTTGTCATTGTTTTAAAGGAATATGTATTTATTTATTTTTTTAAGAAATAATTAAAAGATAAAATCATGATAAATAAAGAACCCTAAAAAGGATTTGATACAAATATAAAGAGGAGCTAGAAAAGAGGGAAATAAACTGAAAAGCTTATGAACTTGATCTTCTGGACAGAAATTCTCTAGTCTCTTTTACGACATGTAAACCCAGGAGAAAAAAAGTAATTAATTTGAAGTTAAACAGTATATGTAGGAGGTGTGGTACATGCTAAGAACTTAAAGACCACAAGGGTACAGTTGTTACTATTTAAAAAGAAACCAATAAAAATTCTGAACTTCCTAACTTTGAGCAAAGCCACAACCATACAGAGACAACTGAGGATGACATAAATATCTCAGTCTATTAACGGCTTTATCTTAAAATGTAATTTATATATTTGCAGTTCTACAGGACACACTCATGCCATGCTCTTTATTCATGTTTCTGGAGATGATCTATGCTGTTTCTCTAACTAGTTATATACCTTTCCTGATGACTGAATTCCAAAAAGTGTCAGGGAAAGAGCTGTGCAAGAGCATCACACTTGCAGTGAAATAAAACTGCTAGGGCCATTCTGACACATTTCTGGCTTCTATGGCTGCTGTATTCTCTGGAAAGCCAGTGAGAATGCAGGTAAAGCAGAAATTCAATGCAGCATGACTTAGTAAAAATTGTATTTCTCACTAACCTCTTAAGCAAGAGTGAAGAAAAAGCAAGCCTATAATAAAAGGCAGAGGGGGAACAATACAAGAAGTTTAATATAAAGAGGAAAAAATAAGCCTACAAGTTTCCATTTTAAAATAAACCAAATAGGAATGTTGTTTTCTCTATCTTCAGAATTTTGGATATGAACCAAATTAGTCCCAAAATATCGCTTGCCTTACCCCTTTCTTGGCACAATACCAGAATCTGCTGCAAATTATTCTAAACAGATGGAAGCATAAACATAATACCTTTAGGCACTTGATGTGAAAACAGTCACTTCACAGCCAGTTCCCTATAAAATATTTTATAGCAGGAATTTAAAAGGATTTAGTTTAATGGAAGGTGCGATAAATATGCATGTAATTTTAATTTCAAAGCACTGATGTAAAACAAATCTTACAACATTTGCCATAATGCACACCCAAATTTTAATTTATAATAGCAACTGCAGAAAAATATCTCCAACTTTGTCCAACTGCACTAAAAAGAAAAGCACTTAAGAGCTACAAAATAAATACCTAAGTTCTTGTTTCTGTGGCTTACACCAATAAGCCCAATGATATGCTTTTCTAAATAAGAGTGCTCTTTGTACAGTTAGATTGCTTTCTTTTTCAATTTTCTTTGTAAGATTACTCCCTACCTATTTTGTTGTTAGAAGTACAAAACTAGCTAACCCCCCCCCCACCCGTTGCTTTTATTATAGACAAAACCATCAGAGCACGTGTTGGGGGAGTATAAGTATGTATGTATTTCTTTGGGGAGGGGGGGGAGAGAATCAAAAGGTTCAGAAAAATGTCACAGAAAAAGAAAATAAAAAATATAGTATTGCTCCAACCACACAGGAACAAAAAATAAATTAGGAAAAAGAAAATCAACCTTGACCAAAAACAAGCAATTTTTTTGTGTATGCAAGACTCTATTTTGCTTCATTCCCTCGCCTATGTTGTGATTTCAAATTCATATTTATATTTGGTCTAATATTCCATAGAAGCAGCATAAATGTTAGCAATGAAGCTGAGTCGTGAAGGCCAGATTTAAACTCCTTCAGTCTAAACACATGATTGTTATTTCTGCATTAAGCACCCTTTTTCAGAAAGACTACAAAAGCCAGGGAAGTTGCCTTCAGCTAGCAGTCAAACACACATGCAAAACTGACTTTGCAACCTAATGGGCTGCAACCTAATGGGTCTTTTTAAGCATAATAAAGTGTTTGCTGTTTTCAGAAGTGATCTTAATAGCCTCTTGTCCAAAGGTTCCAAAACTGGGTTATAGCTGCAGTCTACTCCAAGTATTACGCAACAGGGGGTCAGACAGCCAAATACCTTTCCCTGTGCAGGCAGACAGCAGCTCGTGCCAGCCAACCACGCGGAGCTGCCAGAAGAAAGTCTTCCTCCCTCCCTTGCTCCTCACCAAACATTTCTGCCCCTTCCTTCACGCACAACTCTGGTGCTTACCTGAACACTTGGCAAGCTGACTCAATTTGCTAAAGTGACAGAAAACTGATAGGGGTGGGGAGAAAAAGCAGACAATTTTCTGCTGGGTTAATGTGTTGCACTGGTTTATCAAGCTGTCAGATGAGTACCAGGTGTAGCTGAGGAAGAGTAGGATATGTTGCTGTCTACATACCTTTAAATTTGGGAATGCTTGTTTCAGACCATTTTTGCCCTAAAACAACGTACTCTTAATATTATAATTTAATGTTAGGTCATTGGTCAGAATAGAGTAAAAGAAATAGTGGAAAATCTAATACAAGCTAGTAGCATTTGGTCACAATATAGAGAATGTTTGTAATTAAAAAATGGAGGTAATTAGATTTTATTTCCCTAATATTTTGAATCCCATTTAGTCTGAAGAGATTGACAAAGGTGGCATTTTTTAAAGGATGCATTAATGCCGCATTTTTAAGAGTTATTTTAGTGTGCATTTTTATCTGGAGAGGAAATTTTTTTGTGTGATATCCTTTTCAACTCTGCTCATCTAAAGCCATAGAAATCAACATGTACAACCAGTCTATCCAACCATGACAAACAGGGGTTACAGAGTGCTGCAATTCAACAAAAACACATTTGGATGATACACTAGTTGGTGCAGACTGCTCATTTGCATATAAATGTCTCTAATTTCAAGACATGCAACATTGTTGTACTTCGTGAACACATCTTATTCTTCATGACATTTCTGAACTGAAAGTTTGATATTTCCTCTCTTCTTGAAATAGCAAAAATCACTTTCAACCTATAGTTTTACTCTCCAATAATTAATGGAAGCACATTGTAGTGTCATTTCTATGCAAGAGAGATGTGGTAAGAAGAAAGAGGCCTAATTATAGTTATGTTCTGCTGCTTCTCTTCCTCAGAAGCATCAGAGCAAGGAGTTTCTACCTCAATCCATGTCTTATCTTCTCTCACATCGCCACTTATTCACTGAAATACCATTTCTTCCTTTCTGTGTCAGACTGTTCGAGTTTCAGATATTCCTAGTAGACACTCTGGGCCCGAATGAGAGTCCACTGTCAGCACCAAGAAATTTGGATCAGGAGTAACACTTGCTCTTCTTAAGCACAGTTCAAATCCCTCAATCGTTTAAAATGATCTGGTAGGATACACCCATACAATTCCAGAGAAGTGATGATTCAACCAATAATGTGCATTAATCAAAATCTTTCAACTTGAAAAATGAAGTACTGAACATAGATGCTACTTATTTGTGCAAAGAAACTATACTCAGAGAAAAGGGATTTTATACCCGTGATCTCTTTTAAAGTAATATCCGTTTGATGTTATTACTATAATCCTTTCAAAAACAATACTAAAATTATTTCTTATTTTTTAATTCCTGAACAGAAAGAACGGGAAAAGGGGTCTAATCTGGCATTTATGTTTCGACTGCCCTTTGCTGCTGGCAGGGTTTTCAGCATCAGTATGTTGGACACGCTGCTTTATCAGGTACTGTGAATAATGATGTGCCTCATCTTAACACAGACATGCATTGTCACCACCTATTTCCTATTTGTACTTAGTTGTTAGATGACCCTGTCAGTTCTCCTATATGTAAGGCATTAATGTGCACGCCTGTGCCAGAAACAAGGGCAAAATATCATAGCATACTCCACATGACAATGCCAGGTCAATCATCAACCCCAAACTACCTTCTCCTGTAACTAACAATACTGTTTTTAAACAATACTGTTTGTGAAGCTCTCCACAGTCAGGTAAGAGGGATTCTTCTCATACAGACTGGGCAAATCAACAGAACTGTTTGCATGAGTAATTCATCAGCCACCTCCATTTGCTGATACAGGACTCCATTACTTCACTGAGCCCTATCCTCTTACTCATGTTGACTAGACCTCCAGATCACCAGAATTAAAGTAACCCCATTCTGGTCCTAACAAGCAATATACAGTGGTTACAAGGTGACTGTGAAGAAAGGCAGCATTGAACTTTGCTGCCTCAAGAATCCAAGACTGAGCTGCTCATGCAAAAAGAAGTGATGACAAGTCAGTGGGGATAAGGGAAGGGCAACAGCCCCAGACAGCTGGGGAAACAATCTAACGATAAAGGGTTGGGACAAATGAAGATGCAGGTTTTGGGGTGGAAAGAAGAGAAATACCCCTATCCTGCAGCACTTGCCACCTTTCCACACACCCCAACACATCCAGATGCCCAAGCAGCAGCCCCCATCGCTCACCTTCAATGCTCTGGATATGCAAAGTAAGCAGCCGCACCAGGGCCCTCGTAGTCTGCTCACCTAACCAGCTTCCCACTCTGCCTATGCCTAGACGTAGCCTGTGGATGCATTTGTAGTCAGATGCTAAACACCCTTTCTGGGAAACTCATTAAGTGATGTTTGGTGCTTTAAAAGTGTTCAATTCTACTTAAAAATTAATTCCCTGAAGGAAATTTCAAGGTACAGAGAAAAATTCCTGGAGCTAAGCTTTTCTCACAAATTCATTAATATATAGAATAGGCATGTATGTGAATGGCTACCAGAAAATGAAGATTAGCCAACAGATACAAATCCCTTTACCAAATTTTAGATCTTTTAGAAAGAAATAAATTTGTTCATGAAGCATGTTTTTAACGCAAGATATCAACACTAAATATGGCACTATTTAAAAACAGTAAATAAATCAGGATACTTTTATAGAAGCAGTTTGTCATCATCATCAACTCCTTCCAGCACATAAATAACTTCAGTCTTTTATATTTGTTCCTAGCCATGATCAGTCATACTATGACTTGACAGAGTGAAACTATTCACCAGGAAGTGTTTAAATTAAAAAAAAAAGTTTTGTTTAAAACAAAAACCAAACCTCTCATTGTCCCTTATATACCACCCTTTCTTTCTTTCTTTGAACTCCTGCTACTTAGGACTCTCATTTTTCTAGAATTATCTTTCATATTCCAAGTCACAAATACTATGACAGCAAGTTCTCATTGGTTTTCTTCTTGGTCCCGTACTTTTCTAAATGATGCCTTTTTCTTCTGCATAGAAGGAACAAAGTAAACATCATGGGAACCAGTGAGGTTCCCATCTGATGACTCCTATTTTAGGCCAAAAGAAAAGCCTTTAAGATATCTTTAGGACAGCAACTAAAAAAAAAATGAAAAGTTAGTCATGCAAATCCATTAGAATATACTTGGCAGCCTAATGATAATTCTGTAGCATAAATGATGCAGCCAAGATAACAAATAATGAAGAACATGACAATTGTCCTCCTTCAATGCAGTACTGGAAAATTAAACACTTTATATGTCTGGCTCTGGAGACATGTTTGTCCCTAATTAGTTGGCTGAAATACAGCATAAATGCAGGCAGTACATATTTATTAGTTCAGTGTAGGGTTCAGAAAAACATGACTTACTGCAGTTCTGCCCAAATGAGCTGTAGAAGTTGATGTGGATGTGCTTAACCCATAAAAAATGATAGGCTGTAACATGTGAGTGATGTCTTCCAGGGACGAGGGTTATACTAATGCATTTTATGTAGCAAGTGGTGAAGGTTAGGAGCATGCTTTTTAATTAGTTACTACTGCTGAACTCGTTCTTTTTTGGATCATATTGTTAGACTAAGTAAAGTTTAAACTGAAAGAAGGGCGAATACATTGCTTTTTGCATTAGTTTAATTAAAATAGTTGAAACACTATATATCAAATTAAATCTGTCCAACTTCTGAGTTTAAATAAATTCAGATATTGTAACTCTTTAGAAAGGATTTATGTAACACCTCCATAAAGTGTTATATTCCTTTATTGAATGGTATTTGCTAGCTCTATATTTGCATTGAGCCAAAGCCACTAGTTGCAAGTCAAGTTGTAGACCAGAAACGATTGATAACCTGCCTTAAATGCTGCCCTACTACGCTTAAGAAGAGGTGGCAACAAACAGCCCTCCCACAGTTAGCAGAGCACACATATGGCCCTCTGATTCAAGTAGCCCAGCTGATAGGAAGGAACATCCATGATTTTCACAGGTTTATCCAATGTTTATCTCTGGCGTTAGGCTGTACTCTTACATTTAATTTGGTTAGTCATCTCTAATTTCTACCTTTTAACCAATCAGCAAAACCCCTCTGTCAGCAGATCAACAAGCCTGACCTGAGATAAGGCAGATCTACCCTAAAAAACAGGTGGATTGCCTAAGGCAAACTACTCCAGTTTGGATTAAAATAAGAGCAGTCTCCCCTTACTATTGTCCACTACTCAGTACTGCAGCTCCACATAACCATAGGACAGCATTTCTTTTGCACAGAAGATAGTTAATTATTATAACTTCACACAACAAGCCTAACACCTTACTTCTGTTGATTCTGTGTGATTCATCTTTGTTAGTTTTCATGCTGCTATAAAAATCATTATTATGCCTTAGTCTAAGTCCTGTGTGAGCATTGCATGCACACACAGAACCAAATAAGATACCTTATTCTCTGCCAGTAGATTCAACTCTCAAAGAAATAGCTATTTCTACAATGCTATTAACATATTTAAAAGGTAGCGATTGATTGTAAATATATGTATATGTACAATTTATTTGAAATTCACACAGTGCTCATGGTTACTTGCTCGTCTGCTCATTAAAACTTTTTTCTTTCTTCTCTCTCTTTCTAAAAATCTTGCAGTCATTTGTGAAAGATTATATGATCTCTATCACACGACTTCTGCTGGGACTTGATACCACACCAGGATCTGGGTTTCTTTGTTCTGTAAGTTTGTAAAAAATAAATAAATAAAATCAGATTATTAGAAAGTACCAGAGAAGATTCTGTACTGTCTGAAAAATGCTGCTACTTTCTTTGTACAGTGGTTTCTCTTATGAAAGTCCAAGAAAGGCCATCTGTTTCCTTTTTCATCAGAGAAGATATCATAAAAATTAGGTAGAAAACTTGCCCATTTTAATTACTTCCGAAGCAAAAAACAATCTCCATCCCCACACCAAGAAGAAAATCCAATATATTCTTTAAGGCGCAAAGGAAAATAGTAAAGACAGAAGAAAATTAGGAAAAGAGTAAATTATTTTATATGAAATAACAATGGCAGTTTGGCAACCAAATTTAAAAATTTTAAGTATTAGAAAACAGGAAGTATTAGCTAAATTATAAAGCCAGCTAGCACTTACTGCCTATGCTATTCCACTGCACTAATTTTCACCAGAGGTAATAAAGGACAGGACTGGATATTATATAAAGGTGTGTATGCTAGGTGAATTTAATTTAGGAACCAAAGGTTCAAAGTCACCTTGTTATGTATGTCAGTATTCCCCAATGCAGTGACAAATATATTTTTAAGTGGGTTAATCCATCTGCCTTTCCTTTTCTCCCATACCCATCACCTTAGGTGGCAAATAGATGAATAGAAGTTATTTACCAGTTGCCCTCTAGCAAAGTATAAAGAGTTGCAAGATGTTGCTCTCAAAAACGAAGTTATTCCTGCTCTGATCAATGCTGGTTTAAGAAGTGTTTAAAAATACCCAATACACAAGTATTTGTTGGTCAGTCATTAAACTTGTTACAGTGAAATGCAAGTGACGCAAGAAACACAAGTTGAACCTCTGGTAAGGAGCTCACACTGCAGGCTTACAAATATCTTGCCATAAAGCTAGTGCAATAGTCAGTGTTTGAGATTAACACCACTACGCATACAGGATATAAGCAAGAATTCTCAAGTTACTTTCCCCCTTTCCTCTCTGCAAACACTCAAATTCTGGTCTAAAGAACAGATAAGTCATGACATTCAAAATAATCCTGTGTTCTTCAGTCTGTCCATTTCCAGTTTTTTAGTGCTGCCAGTGCCTAGTTCATTCTTTTGCAGCTTACTCAGATATGAGCACTGGATGAGAGATGCCATGTAAGTTTTCACGTAATTTTAAAACTACAAAAAATGACAGAAGTCATTTCATAAGATGCAGCCATTTGCGCTGCAATATCTCCCCAAAAGGGAGAAAACAAAGAGAAGGGACAGTGTCTACAAATCTAATAGAAATTTCAGATTTTTTGTGGATTAAAGATGCAATGCTACAGTATGGTAACTACCAGCTGATGTTTAATTATCAAAATTTTTCAACAGTAGTATAGTGAACAAGTGATAAGTTCTCATGAAATTAAAGACTTCCTATTATTATTTGTTCAGATGAAAATAACAGAAGAGGATCTATGGATTAGGACATATGCCAGACTGTATCAGAAACTTTGTTCTTCTACAGGAGACATTCCAATTGGAGTCTACAGGACAGAATCCCAAAAACTTACAACATCTGAGGTATGTCAGTTTATTATACTTTTTCTTTGGATTTGATTACAGATACAACATTCTTTGGGCCTCATAACATTCTGAACCACTTAATAAAAGAATATTGGGAATGCAATGTCTACAAACGCACGGAACTCCAATAACCCACTGAAGGTCTGTCTCCCTGCGATCCCTCTGGCTACATGTACACAGTCACATATACTCAGGGCTCACATTCAGGTTCAGACTTCATGAATACCCAGACCCAGTCTACATACTGACTTTTATTCTGGTGCTTCTGTATAGGGAAGTGATTGATCAGGAAGAACAGCTTAGGCACAGGTAAGACAAGTAGTATTTAGCTGTAGTCTGAACTTGTATATACTGACTAATAGCGATATCTAACAATCTATATGACCAGGTCCTGTAACAGGTATGTCACAGGAAGGTTATGTTATATACCCCAAGAGGTGGCATTTCAGTATTTATGTGAATTTCTAACTAGAAATCAGCAACTAGAGAATAAATTCATGTTACTAAAAATATTATGGGATCTCTCTGAGTTTAGCTGCCAAACAGTGGTAATTTTTGTATATATGTATGTATATGTGTCTGCCATACATATGTATGTCTCTCCCAATACATATATAGGAGAATGACAAAACTACTGTGTTTCTTGACTATTTGGTCATTTCTTTATATAGATGCATGAATTTAGTTATCCCATACATTTATTTTACAAATTGAATAATAGTGCTTACAGTTCTATTTTAACAATAATGTACACACTGAGTTTCCCTTATATTTATAGGAATAATATTATGCATGCATTTCCCCAATTATAATTGCTTTACTCAATGATAGGCTTTAAAAGCCCAATTTTACACAGAGATGTAGAACTGAACAACTGTAGCAGAACAACACTAAAGCAAGCCCAAACTCATGAAAACATTTTGAGTCTTAGTGTAGCTGCTAGTTGAGAATGTTCTGTTCTGTTTTCCTGATTCTGACTGTAGTTAAAGAAAAGGTGCATGACATTTACCAGACTGCAGAAGTAGTTTCAGTTCCTTTATAATCATTGGAAGTTGGCTTCTTCAAAGTGTTAAGCCATTCAAAGTTTTCAGGAGTGACTGCTACTCAGCTACTGACTAAATACCTTCCATTCAGCTGCTTTCTTGTAACCAGTAGTGATAGACTCAGCTACATTCAAACTTAAAATATGATGCAAATTAACCCCTTGCCATCATTTAGGATAACAGAACATTGTAACATGACCATTTCAATCAATTTATGTTACTTAAAACAGATTTTTGCACACATACATTACGCCAGTTTAGAAAGGTGCCATCCCATTATCACTAATTCCCCAACTTGACAGATTCCTGTTATATGTCTTAAACAGGTTTATAATAAAGGTGAATCAAACATTTGTGAAAAAAGCTGGAAACAAAACCTCTCATTAAAGTATATTTCTATTTTCCAGCCCAGTCATACTCTGGAAACAAAACTGCCCATGAAAGTACATTTCCATTTTTCAGCCCAGTCATACTCTATGCTAATGGGAATTCAAGAATTTGGGATTGATTTTAAATTTATTCCACTATTTATTCATTTGCAGTAATGCCATATCCTTCCAGATGTTCTAACAGAAAGATCATTCATCAGGTTCCATAAGATTTTCTCACGACAAGTAGGCTTTGTTAAAATGACCACCTTTCTAAAATGTTTTTATGTAGTGATTATACGAGATACTACTACTATCTCCTACACAATGGTTGCTCCCATTGACTGTGCTCCCAATTATTTATGCTCCAAAATGAGACACAGAACTTTGAGGATGTAAATTTAACCATTTTGCTAAAACAACAGCACATGTAGCTTCTATACATTGGTGCCAAAATGATTGCAGATGAAATGTCTCAGCTGAATTATATAATAATTCTGACAGTTGACTTGCCCAAACCACGCTGTGCAGATCAGCCCTGGTTATGAATCCAGGTCCCTGTGTGTATTTTAAACTTGGGATTCTGAGTAGACAGTGAAATTATAGTAAAATAAGGAACTTAACTATTCCAACATGTGATATTAAAACAGCACAAGCCTTTTGTATCCATAAGAACTTTAAGAACATGAAAACAAGATTGCGTGTTTTCATAGCATACCTAAACCTAGAAATGCAGAGCACGCTTACCTTTCTATTGAATTTTGTTCTTAAAGTACAGATAAGAAATATTTTAGCTGTACTGGAAATGTCAGTGAATGAAACAGTGCACTTTTAGCTATGAAATAACTTTTACTTAAATAACAGGAGCTAGCTCAACTTTTCTCTGCTTTTTTCTTGTTTTGTTTAAATAACTATGCATCTGAAGATATTTCTGTGGTCTTAAATTCTTCACCCATCTAGAAGGGAGGGGGAGGGACTGCCTCTCTCAATATACCTGTTGAGAGACCAGAGTTTTTTTGCAAGGCAAATACATAATTATGGGGTTTTTTTTGTACTACACTACTGATTTTCACATTTGATTTGTGTGGCTTTCCCCCCTCCATCTACAAGCCATTTGTTTACGTGAGCATTAATACTGCTGTCTCATAGCCAGGTTCCTTAAGCCATGGCTCAAATGGAACTGTAAATTACAACACAGTGGAAAAAACCTTTCTCTCTGCTTCTGAAGTATCATCTCAAATATAGCTTACTTGATTTCAAATACAGACTATTTTTCTCTTATAAAAATTTTCTGAAATACAGAAAACATTAAGCCACTAACTGTAAGCTTTATCTTGAAGCAAGTACAAACATTCAGTTAAGGTTTATTTAAAAATAAGGATTACAAAAACCTATGTAAGACTCCACCAAGTTCCCTATAGTCTTTCTTTGTGGAGCACCCATAGCTCTCCAGGTGGCTTGTATGGCTCAACCAGTCATCTGTGCCACTACAGCCATGGCAGCTGATATTTTTCAACATAGCAGCATTAGCATAATCTATCAAAATCATCCCTTGGAGAAGAATATAGGCAGCATCACTGCTTGAAAAAAAAAAAAAAACACAAAAAGAACCCCCCACAAAAAAAACCCCCAAACTGGCATAGCTTTCAACAAGGCAGAGGATGAGCCAGATTAAGAATTCATTAAGTATGAATGAGTAAAATAAGAAGTGATATTAATGCTTTGTCCTCACATTCATGGCTGGATATTTGACTGTAGCTCCTAAAAGTTGGAGAAACAGTTGAAACAAGCTTACAGCCTATTGTGAAGAACCCATTTGGTGGCTTTTTTTCCCCCTCTGTATTTTCTCATGCCTTTTTGGTTTTTTTGGATGTAAACACACACTCAAATAGTTCTCTGAGGCAAGCTTCTTATTTTTCAATTAAAAAATGGTAAACTAAAGACCTTTCAACTGCTTTTCTGAGAACAAGTTCTGGGACCACCAGGCACCCGTAAAAATTAAATGGCACTTAACTGTAAATTCACAATTTTACCATAACACTGGGAACCTCTGGAGCCTGTAGTTGTGTAGCTGTTCAAGCGTGTAAATACCTGATCAGACAAGGCACAGATTTATTTCAGGATAACCAACAATTATCTTTTACAAAGAAGGAATTTCTTAAAACATTCAAATAGACTCTGAAACCAGCCTGGAATGCAATAGATAAGAGCAGTCCTACCAGGTTTCACAGGTAATTTGAAAGGTAGAGTTTTAATTAAATCAGAGGAAGAACTGGTGTAAAAAATCTCCTAGTTAAATTTTCAAATTGTGGGGTATTGGATTAAAGAGGGAAGAGTGGTACTGTCTTTGTTTATTAATTGAAGTCAAAGCATTTGGTAACTTTCTTTTTTTTTGGGGGGGGGGGAAGCTTAAGGTTGTAAATGAATGTGGTGTTTTCCTACCTAGATGCTTCAGCAGCTTCTTGCTCTCAGGGGGTGGGCACTTGTGAAACCCTCCCTGCTCCCAGTGGCACAGGAGTATTGCCTAACCTAGTTCTTTCCCAAAATAGTTTTAACTATCACACCTAGCTCTGCTTCTGCTATCTTTATAGGTAGATACCTACAAATGCTGAAAGCTGTGATCTTTCTGCAGAGTAATTCGTCCAATGATAGAGGAATTTCCAACTAGTTTAACTAGTAAAACAATATTAGCGTGAGCTATCATTTTAGCTTTCTAATATATTAAGCCAGGAAAAAACCCGAAACTTTTAAGTATTGTAAGATGAGAGTGGAGAGTTAAAGAAATGAGTTGCTAATTTTTCTCATGAATGATTCACTTTTAGCTATAGTTTGAAGGTTTCTACTCAGTGAACCTCCAAAGTGTATTTCAATTTGAGTTGAAGGAGACATACCAAACCGTTTGTACTGGACTACTAGAGGTTGCTGAAAGCCATCAGTTAATGGTTAACTCAAGTAAGAAGAACAAAATATGCAAATATTAATATTGCTTTACATACAGGTTCTCCTTTGAAATTTCCTTTTTTTGTATTAACCAAATCAGGAGCCCTTGTCACTCTGATAGTTATTATTCTTTTAAAAAGAAAGGAAGCTTCCAGTGGTCTAGTTGCTAAAGAACAATCACATCTAACATGCCACTCAGTGACATGGTCATATGATTCAAACTATTTCCATTTCATAAAAAATCAGATAAAAAATCTTCCTTGTTACTTGTGTAGTTTATTTTCTGTGCTTGCTGTTAAACCATCCACGTTTGCTCCTTCAGATTCACTTCTGTTTAAATTGTCTTTTGTTTTCTTTTTCCCCTTCCTTTGTCAGTCACGAGAAATGGCTTCACAAGTAAGTATTTGTTTACCATCTGCCTGTTCCAAGTTAAACCCAGGGAGTAAAATCCTTACTAGTTTTAAAAAACAGAATTGGATTAATATAGGGATTTTGTGCCAGCATATTTGATAAGCATCCAGCTGTTGTTATGCACACAGCAACGTGCTTATCTTTCAATAGCACTTGCAGGAAATGGAACTATGCAATGGATCATCTTTGATTAAATAAAGCTTAAAGCGTCATTGTTCTTTACACAAAAGTCTTAAGTATCTGAAAGCTGACAGACTGGGACTTTGAGAGAGGCCCTATGGAGTTAGGTGGCATGTCCCTGGGGAATTCTAAAGGTAACAGATTGTCTTTAGTCTGCTGTAAATAAGAGCTAGTCAATGCAAGGGGGAAAAAAATTAATGACTTCCTCACACTATCACACTTGCTTATGTTGAACTGTAAATTACAGACTCCAGGAACTCTACAGATGAGGGGGGATAGGAGGAAGAAATGGACCTCCTAAAGAAAGGTCATATCCAACACTGATGAGGACAACAGAATCTTGCCTTCAGAAGTTTGTTTTTTGAATGGGGAAAGGCCCTTAGAACCTCAGAGATCAAGAAATCAGTAGCTCTTCAGATAAAATTGCTTTGTTTACGAATCACTTCCAGCATATTGTAAACTCTTTCTGTTCTTTGGATTCATATTAGCTGAGCCAGCTTCACTTTTCACTTTAAGTAAGCTTTGCTTTATGCAATTTTTTTCAGGCTTGTTTCCCCATACACACACACTCAACCTTCTGAAATCACTCATCAGTAACTTGCTAATATGACTGCACTGCTACCAGTGAGGACTCCACTATTTTTTATTATTTCAATATCAGTAGAAGACTTACTTTCCAAAGGTCACAATGATAATTCAGCATTATAAAATAGTTTTGGAAAAAAAAGCTGAAAAATATTATTTAAATCCAACAGTGAAATTAAAACAATTTTAAAGTTGTCTCTTCAAATGTTTTCTGTTACATTCCCTACGTTCTTTTTGTATATGTTACAACTGCATACGTAGCCCGACTTATTTCAGTACCTCTGTATTTGTTTGTACAAAGTATGCTATTGGTCATACTCAGGTGCTGGGTGGCATGAAGAAACTACAGCAATAGAGGGCCAGATATTGGCCCTTCTAAGTCTTTTTGTTGTTGTTGCTACAATGGTAAAAAAGCAACATAACTTTGCTTGCATGTAGGAAATACGGATTACCTCCTTTGCAAGGGGTGTTCCAAGTCATGCTGAAAGCTATGGCATACCTCCCTATCATCAGACACACAGGCATTCCATAAATCAAGCATTGGGAAGTCAAAAATACTTGGGAATTTAAGAAAAAGGTAACAGTCACGTTGCATCTGTGGTCTTAAACAGGGCACTCAAAATCTTGCAAAGTTGAACTGTTACTTAATGAATCCACAATATATTTTTAAAAAGCAGTTATATAATTTGAATTTCTCAAAATATGCAAAGACTTGGAAGAATGCAGACAATTGATCCAGAACAGATCCCTAGATTTAGGAAATGCAGTACAAGAAGGCTAGAATCCTTATTTTCAGAATCAAAATGTAATCAAGAGCTAACTAATGCATAACTGATTTTGCAATTGAGAAATGTATTTACATTAAAAATGAGTATTTTACATAACAGGTCAAAGTCTCAAGTACAGGATGCCCAGTTCAGCAATGCTTGCTAAGCATCAATAGCTGAATCCCCTCAGCTCCACTGCAAACAAAACACATGTTCAGCTGCCCTACTGAAAAGAGGGGAGAGTATCTTTATCTGTTTCCATTTTTTAAAGCCCTGACCCCTCCTGTCATTTTCCTTTCAAGTCTCAAATCTCTATCAGTGTGGAAGAATGGGAAGACACTAAAGAACAAATTAATTATCGTAATAATCATCGTAACTCAACATCCAGCGATCAGTCAGATCATCCCTTGTTACGACGAAAAAGCATGCAGTGGGCCCGACGGCTGAGCAGAAAAGTCCCAAGACACTCTGGTAAAACAGCGGAGAAGATAAGCCAGCAGCGAATGAACCTTTACAGGAGGTCCGAAAGACAGGAACTTGCTGAACTTGTGAAAAACAGAATGAAGCATCTGGGCCTTTCTCCAGCAGGATATGGTATGATTACTGTAATACTTTAAATTAATAAAACATCAGTATTATGCCAGACATACTTATTTTTAATCTTCTACAGACTGAGGCTGCCATAGATGAAACTCTAAGTTTATGGTAATATTTTTATGTTTTTTACTGAGGAAAACCTGATGGAATTTTTTAAATCAGTTCTGTTGTGGTCCATTCCTATTTTCAGATGGAACACTCAGAAGACTGCATGTCAGTCGTATTTTACATATGAATATGTATAAGCTGAATATATAAACATTCCCCTGTCAATGAACAACTGTGCCATATTCCCCCCCACACTGAAATATAAATGAAGACAGAACTGTTGTGAAGTTCACTCATATGTTGAGATGGGGAGCTGGTTATATGTGAAGGATATTACCTTTTTTTTTTCCCCGTCATTTTTTTTAAATGAAGTGAAAAAGTGTCACATTAAAGTCATTTTTTAAGTGTGTTTCACTAGGTCTGTAGGTGCTGTTTGTGTCCAACAACCCCTTTTCCAACAAAGCCGACGCTGTCTTTTTAAAGCTATTGATGGAGTTCTGTGACATCTTTTTTAATATATGCAAACATAGCTGCCTGGCAACTGGATCAAAAGTTATAAGCCCGGAAGGCACAAAAAGTCATGAGTCAACATATATCATGTGTGTTATTTAGTCATAAGTCATACTTGCAGAAAACCGGTGACAATATCCATCTTTTCTTAGCCATCCTTAATGCAAAGTTTTAGAGAACATAGTTATTTCTCTGGAATTATTTGATTAATGAATCAAGGAATGAAAAAAAAAACCCCACAAGACTGAAGTTTTGCCTCCTTTTTCCAAAAGGAGTTTATATTTTACCTGTTACCTGGATTTTCTTAACAGCATAATTGTAAAGTTTGCACCAGGCTTAGTTACTCCTAGAGAAATTTAAAAAGACTCCTGCTCAGCTAGACTTGGAGAGCACCAGCTGAACAGAGCCTGGTTCATTACATTTTGGATTCCTAAGAGAAGGACACTGTCCAATACCTGTTTATTGAAGAAGTCAAATACAAAATTAAAAGTAACTTACTATTAGACAACCCCAATTTACTAATACAAGATTTTAAAAATAACACAGACTCCTGTAAGCTAAGAGATGGTTTACATTTGGATAACATTTCATAAGGAAAACTTCTGTCTTAAATTATTTGAATTCATATTTACATATTTCTTGGGTTGATGCTCCACCATCCTCATAGTAGCATGCAAACACTTTCAAGTTATGCATTAAGAAACATTAAACTAAGTGCTACTCTGTGTTGTTTTCTGCTCTCTCATCCTTTCAGAAAAAGAAAGGCATGGTTTATTTTAATAAATAAACCATAAATTTTTATTTATATATATTTGATGGGTTCATACCACTGAAATGCCCTTATGCAGGAAAAGGGAGACACAAAAATGTGAGATCTGTGACAGCTCTTAGTATCTGTGGAGGTTCATTCCACAGTTTTATTATTTACACTTGTATTTTAAAAGATACACCTGAAGCCTAAAGTGGAAAACAATGAGATTATCTAAAATATTATTCTGACCTGGAAAGTTACTATAAAAGTTCTCAAAACGCCACCGTTTTCCGTTATCCAATATCATATTCAACTACAAATAAAACAAGCCCTTATATGTTAGTGTATGGCCTGGGAGTTATCCAAGTTCTGTCTAGCTTATTCAAATCAAAATGCAATTAAAGTTGTTGTCACTGACTGTGCATGCCAGAACAGAACACACTTCCACCTAATTTTCACTTCAGATTCATTAGCCTCCACAGGGCTCAGTGAAATAACCAGGGACAGCTCTACTGAATACGAGAATGTAAATATGAGAAGGAATAAATATACATGTAACCTGTTTTCAGAGTAGATCTGCATTACATGACAATCTTTTCCCTGCTCCCTAACTGGATAATTACTATTCCCACTTACTATCCCCACTGTATGAGACTCTGCAGGAAGAATCAGGGCTAAATATTTTGCAGAAGCAATACAGATCCCAATAACATTTGATCAACCACAGAAAAGTGTTGTAAACTTGATTCATATTAATATGAGTCACAAGAAAACTTTGGTGGATCCCTGCTTTTCTCTTAAAATCCTAGTTAAAAGCCAACAGTAAATTTTCATTTCATTATTCAAATTCAATTCACTTCTACACCACCTGCAGAACAGCAAAATCTTGATAAGTAGATGCTTGTTTCACCTAACAACATTTATCTGCAATGTTTAGAAATTTTCATTATCGCTTCCCTATTTTCTTACAGATATGTCTCATTGTAGCGAAAGCTTCTACTTTGACCACCACAGCAACACCCGCAGTCTGCGCACGGATCGGTTTTACACATTCAGTCAGCTGCAGGCCTGGGCCATCACATTCCCACGGCCATCCTTCTGCCCCCTTCACATTCAGTAAGAAATTACATTAGTTTTTCATCCATCTTTAGAGCTAGCTCTCTCCCCACTCATTCTACTACATTTTAAGCACAGATTAGAAACTTTTTAATCTCCCTCTTCTTTCAAACTGGCAGGAATCATGCCAGTTCCCTGCAGGAGCTGCACATACTCCTTAGTATTCTCTCTTGGCAAGTGCCGGGAGTGATGAAAAACAAATAGGAGAAGAACCACATCCCCTTATGTAGCTGCACATGCTGGCACGATCTCTAAAGCCAATCTCCTCGTCTTCAGTGCTCTTTACTCTGAGTCTAATAACCCCTAAGATCTCCAATTTTAAATTCAATTAACACCAAATTCATTTAATTCAACCCAGACACAATATGTTGTTGGCAGTACAAACCTCTAGTAGAGGCATAATTATGCGAGTGTAGTGGTACATGTGCCTGTAGCTTGTACTTTGCATCAGGTTAACCTTACAGCAATGAGCTGTAATGTAAAACACCACTTCAGCTATATAACTGCATCCATACTAAGAGTCTGTATGAGTTTACCTAATTGTTTTCTAGGCAGATGTACTTACAGTGGTGCAAAAATATGTGATACAAGCTTGCTTAAAAAGAAAATACACATACTAGAAAACACCCAATATAGTAATTCTCAGCCTACAGACAGAATATCAAGAATGCTTCAATTGCAAAAAAAATTAGGAATCAAATTTAAATTAGAATACAGCCATTTTGTTTCAAATGATTTCCCCTAAGATGCTGAAGAGAGATTAGCATAGAAGAAATGCCCTCCCCCCTTTTTTTAAAAGCCTGACCAAATTAAGATTAGTCTCATTGCAACACTCCAGGAAACATATCAAGAAAAAAGCTAAACAAATATACTGAAATGACAGCTACAACAGTGTGATAAGACACTATTAGACAAAACCTTAACCCCTCCAACATACCAATGACAAGATCTACTTCATTTGCAATATATCATTAGAAGAATGGTTAAAAAGAAATAACAAGAAATACCAATTTCTGTTTATACAGTTTTCACCTTTCAACCCATTGGCATGGGTGATAAAAGGAAAAAGGTAACATCACTTACTTGATACATATGGAAAGCGGAAAAAATATATATATATTGACCAATTTGCGAAAGCAGATGGGAATACCATACAACTGCATTTAGCATTGGCTATCACTTGGACTCAATTCCAGCTGGGGATGAAAATCCCTACTTCCTAAATACCAACATAAGCGACACAACAGACTTTAATTAAACTGAAATTGTGTTGCATTAAGAATTGCTGCAAGTGTAAAAAATGCAAAAGAACATTTTTAGAACATTCAGAAAGAAAATACATCTCGTGAACTATTATACCTTGCTAAGTTAATTTCTCATTCCATTATTCTTGAGGCAAAGATAAGGCAGAAAAACCGTAAATGAAAAACTGAAGCCCTGGCACATACCAGAAACAGCCCCCAAACATCACAGTTCTACACACTCAGCTTCAAACTTGGGCTGTCACATTCTCAGTCGTGGCTCCTTCTCCCTCTGCCACCAGCAGCATCCTTCTCTCTAACTCACCTCCAGAATTAATCTCTCCTTACAAATTCTGCTGCACATTAAAGGTTGGGTAGAAACTTTAGTCTCCCTGTTCCTTCAAACCCATAGGAAAGTCTGTTGAAGCCAGGTGTGCTTTTATAAAAGAGATGAAAAAGCACAGGTGTCAAGATGAAGAACATGTTTATACTGATCACACAGATAAATTGCTGTGAAATGAGGATAACATGTTCTTCACCTGCAAAAGTATTTGTTCCATAGAATTTATCTGCCTCCACTGATTCTGGTGTGAAGAGCAACATGAAGCAATAGAAACCTGTATTGAGGTTTTAGAAAGCAAACACACATGACCCTGCTTCGAGCAGGAGATTGACAAGATGATCCCCCCCCCCCCGAGGTTCCTTCCAGCCTGAATTAATCCTATAATCCTAGATCATTATCCTTTTCTTTGTTATAACTTGGACCAACATAAGGACTATAATTGGGTTCTGAGTGTAGCACAGTCTGCTCTGTGCTGTTTTTGCAGATGGAAACCTGCTGCACTGCTTAAGGGACTACTGTGTTATTGCTGAGCAGTGTCTATATAGCTGTCAAACTCTCATACTGCAACTTCCTTTAAAGTGCATTCCACTGGCCTCAAACGTTCTAGAAACTTTATTAGCATTCAATGACTTCAAAACAGGATTCCCAAAGAACTGTCTCTGCCTCCTAATTCAGTGGAGCTGTTCCTGGTTGCTGACAACATGCATTTCTTCCACAGCGATGACAGGCCGTTGAACTTCCTTGATTACAGCAACAAAGCTGGTCGGAATGTCTGTTCATTTTGCAAAAGCAAGTTTTCTTACCACGTGGAGCTGAAAGGCCATACTTCTAGTATGTGCTAAAGCATATCAATATAGATTTAGTATAGCTTTGAACGTGAAACTGAGATTGCATTTCTTACCACCAGCGGACTGGCACTGAAGGACTGGTTCCAATACATGCCATCACAACTTTAAGTTTAAGCTTGCCTTGTACAACTAAGGAATATTGAATCCTTTCACTGTCCCAGATATTAGTTGCTCCATTTCATCATAAGCATTCATACAAGAATATAGTTTGTTAAAAACATTTTAACATCTCAATTCAAAATATTTTATCAGGCTGATATCAATCAAAGCTTTGGGTTCTCCCAGGCTTTTCAACATTGGCATCCCCTATGGCTTAGTATCCGGGATTAACTTTACTAGAGCGATCAATGAAACAATGTGACTACTAAAGGGCTTTTGGGACATCTTAATAATTTTGCACACCAGCTATTACTTAGAATCACAGGCTCAAATCCTAGCTATCTTTGTGCTTCCCCAACACCACCACATAGTATATTTTATGAGCATCTTTTGGCTGTGCTCTTTAACCTCAATCCTCTAGAGATTATAGGAAGCGAACAGTACTGTTTTAAAATATAAGCATCAATGCCAACATCGCTTTTCCCTGATAATATATTAACCATTCCAGAGGAAACTATCACTGAATGGTATTATATGTATGTAATTTATGACAGCTACTACATAAATCTAGCAGTATAGCTTTGGGGATCAAAGATACGCCTGAAGTGTGGCAAAGAAGAACATATTTGAGATATAAAACTTTCCTTCAGCTATTTTAATGTTGATTACTAAATAATAAAGTGAAAGCATTTTTGAGGTAAATGTAGGCCCATTGCCTACGATAAAGTGAGACAATTCTAAGTTATTTGTGATAATTTGATATTTTAAGAGCTGGTAACTCAAAAGATGCCATGTTAGATTGTCCCAATGCAAGTACAGTTGACAGAAAATCATGAAACTTATCAGATCACTTTGACTGACATCTGACACAGTTTTTGACGGCTCTATGAACCAAAGGCGATCTTTTATCAAATTAGTTTGCCAGAAGTGATACTCTCGACAATTTCTTTATAAATACTATAATTAATCTGGTATCTATTTTTTTTGTCCTTTAGATGAAATGAATGATCATCAGAACACCCTCTCTTACATCCTGATCAATCCTTCTCCAGATACAAGATTAGAACTGAATGACATAGTGTAAGTTAAAGCATAAAAAAGACCTGCAAAGTTTCTTGTTTGCACTTCTGCCTGAGTTTTATTGTTTTATTTAATACCTTCCTGCTAGAAGAAATCTGCACCTGAAAAACAATAAAAATTAAGATGGAGATTTTATTTAAACAGACATTAGATTTTATATATTGGTTTTTATATATAGTATATATTTATACACTATATATATATATATAGTGCACACGAAGCAGCAACCCCAGCTTTGTCCAGAAAGCTTTCTTGTTAGTCTTTTTAGAGGCTAGTGTTTAAACATCACTTCAAGAAAAATGATCTCACTACTTTTATCGTACAATTAAAACAAAAGCATTACATTTTAAGTAATACGTTCAGATTTTGCCTTTTGCAGTTGAGGGCTCCAGGTTTCAGCAGTCTACAGGAACACCCACACATCACACTGCAGTCGCTCAGCCAATACTGTCCCACCCATGCCTACGGGACGAAGATGATCACTGGATTTGGCAGCTGTAAGAAGGCCAGTTATAAACCCTCAGGGGTCTAGCAGCTGTTGACCAAAATAGACAGGCTTCTTACAGTTTTATTAAGGCTTATGACTAAAGTAATATTGAGCACTTTTACTTTATGGATTACTTATTACAGAGTTATTTGTGATTCAGAGCCCAAATTACTTATTTCGGGTACAAATCTTTGGTTTAGTTTAATCTAAAATAAGAAATACAAGAAAATCTGAATTTTTGCCCAGAGTCTAAGAAAAACTATTTCTCCAAAACAAAATATAATAGAATTGAAATTTAGTTTCCCAGGCCCTTCAAATTTCTTTTTTTCCTTAAACTTGCTCCATTGTCTTAAGTGAGTAAAGATACAGGCAGACCGTATAACAGCTCACTGTAACTATGCCTGAACCTAACTGAATATTAAATGAGCTATGAATGTGAACCAGGGATGACAGTCCATATTTAAGTCACTGTTCTTGTACTGAGATAAATCAAGCCATTGCATTGGTACTCCCTGCCTTACCCACTTGCTAACACAGCAAGCAATTTCACTGTCCTGCCCATCCACACCAGAAAGTATAATATTAATCATGGAAGAAAATAAGATTTTTTTCATGTGTTTAGAATATTCTTCATTTGGTTTTGATGATGGCATTGTTCCAGAACAGAGCAGACTCTTCCATGACTCCTCAGTTTCATTGCTTTTGGCCAGCAAAACAAACAAATTTACCAGTTTCATTTAAGTAGTGCTAGGAAAATCTAGAATAAACTTAGATGTCAAAGGTTATAAAACAAGAGTAATAAGTCTTTGTCATTAAGCAAGTAGATAGCATGAGAATATGATTTAGATAGGAGCAGCATGAGTGGATCTTTGAGTCCACTGCCTTTTTTTGTTGTTGCTTATACAAAAAGGTTAGGCTATTCGATTGTAGCAACAAGCTCTATAGAGAGAGAACATTGTGTTATTCAGTTTTAGCCAGGAAGAAAAGCAGAAACAGTATCAAAGCAATAGAGGCAGGTGGTCTTTCCAAATCATGGAGATGAGAATTGATTTTCTGGGGTACCCACCATAAAGCCAATGCCCACGGACTCAGAGGCCCATGCTTTGAAGAGCCACGAACAACCTGTTGCACTGTTACAAAGTGAGCTGGTAAAATATGGCAGTTCTGTGGGAAATATGGCAGTGGTTGCTTGCACACTTTTGGAACATGTTAGTTGCAGTTACTCAGCATTTTCCAGTTCACTTTTTTTTTTTCCCCCGATTTTTTTTCTGGATGTTCTAATTAGCAGTCTGAGGCAAACAGTGCTCTGATACTGAATGGTAGAAGTTCATGGCCTTTTTTAGGGGCTGTTTCTTAAGACCTACTGGAAGATGATACTGCAAAACTTTGCAAGCACCACATGGACTTCTAGTTTCTCTATCATAATCTACAAATAATCAGAAAAATTTCTCATTCATTGTAGAACCAGAAAGTGCGCGGGTTACACGCTGCATGTGCATTATCAATGCTAGGAGTTTCATTTGGCTGAGGAGGACAGACACACACATGGCACCACCATTTTCCAGGATGTGAGAGAGAGGATTCCTTCACATTTCTTTTTCTTGCATTTCTTTTTCTTTCTTTGCAAAAGCTGATCAAAAAACAGGATTTGAAAATAAAATTTTCACTGCCTTCAGTGTTACTGCACATCTTTGGACAAATTTAAAATACCAGGATTGAATCCAGTCATTGTCATCTTTTTATGAACATAGTGGCTTTGGAAAGCACTGGCTGACAGTCCAGAAAACTGAAATATATTAGTCTACAGCAGCACAAAACAGCTACTGAGTCAGTGCCAAAAGCTGTCTCAGTTTAGATAGTTTGTCAATAGAGACAGCTGCCAAGACAGTACAGAACTTACACTTACAAATTAGTGGGAAGCTCTTCCATCCTTATTCTAAGAAAAGTGATCTGAACCATTACCTCATGAACTTAAATTTAAACTCATGAGGCATTTTCCTTAAGGATTTGCATCTACTAGAAGTTCTTTCTCAAAGTAAGGGTCCATCTCCAGACAGTCAGCCCACACTAAGCTTACCAACATTGTGGTTTTTATTTATTGAGCATGGTGTCAAGACGTATCCCCTGGCTTCCTTATGAAATCCTTCTAGAAATAAGTCTGTGGAGCACTTGTCCCTTCTTTAAGGCATAATAAATAAAGGGGATACATAAGGGAATACAGAGTTACTGGCAAACTTGTGTGTTCAAGGACTGCAGTGGATACCCAGGAACGGAGCTGACATATCCAAAAGATCAAAGGAGCTCTCAGTCAGGTAGGAATAGTACCAGCAGTCAAAAATTAAGGTTTGGATGTGGCCAGTATGTGCAGATGGTTTTCAGGTGGATAAAATGTAAACAGCTTTTTTTAATTATCTGATGTGAGTGGTATATACCCAAGTACACAAGTTACCCAATAGGAACTAGACAGAGCACCTTCAAAATAAGGCTCAAACTCTTCCTCAAATCTTTTCAACAACAGTACAGCAGTAGAAAATTATTTTGTCCTTGCTCATGCCAAGTATTCTTAAGAGATTTTTTTTATTATTTATTTTATTTATTTTTACACAGATACTTGATCCGACCTGATCCACTGGCTTACGTTCCAAATACTGCACCCAGCCGAAAAGACAGCTTCTGCAATACAGTGGGACAAGACACCAGGGAAGAAACGCAACTTTGATACGTAACTCATCACAAAATTAAGAGACAGTTTTATACGTATATGTTGTTTTCAGTAACCATTTTGAAAACTATTTTGAATGGTACATTTGATTCAGATTTGGGAACCAGAGAAAGTGACAGTGGTAAGTGACCAACTTTAGAAACATGGTCTCTAGGAACTCTGATTTTAGGAACTGTCAAACTTGCAGCCTGCTCAATACAGTAAACAAACTTTGTTACCTTACTAGAATTATGAAAACTATTGCTGTTTAACCAATATGAACAAATTATTTCTGAAGCGACAGATTCCATCATAAGTTTCACTTAGAAGCTAAGTATATTTATCAAAGTGACAACATGTCAGTGACTAAGCTCCTGACCTACATCCTGAAGCCACCTGATGCCTGTAGAAAGACCATGCACAACTTGCAGCAGTAAATACTGTGTTAATACCTATACGTGCCAATGAGGCTTTGTGTGTCAAGAATCCAGCCTTTCAGATAATTTTCAAGCTTAGCTTGTCATCCATTTATGTTAGAACAATCTAGTAGCAGTCCCATTATAGCTTCTGGGACTGGGGTGTTAGTTTTGTGGACACAGATCAGGCTGCACAACACAGCCTAGTCATACCGTAGAGTTTCTGATCTGAGGCACATCCACTGAAAATGTAACTCAGAGGAGCCCATCTGGAGGAAATTTCCCATCATCTCACACAGGCATTTCAAATGATAGTAGTTTGTAGAGCAACAGAAGCAGGACTTCCTTTCATAGGGAGTATAGGAATTATGTAAAGGCAGCCCTTCTACCTATGTAGAAACTTGTAAGCTACTATCTATGCAAAGCTACAAACAATGGTAGCTGAGGCAGAATATAACCCTTTTAATCCGAGTGATTTGTCAGCGAGAAGCCTGTATAGATTATGAAACAGAAGCGAGAGCATCCTTCTAGGAAACATTTCATACCACAGATCCTTCCCATCTCCCTCAACATGCCAGAACTGCTACTGTCCAACAAAGCACATACATGCCCAGTCATTCAGATTACCATAAACCTGATAAATTTTCATATGAAGTTATGTATCATGTTGAAAATTAAAGAAATCTATTGCCCATTCCATAAAGTGAATAGAATACTAAGTTGCACAGTGGATTCAATTGCTCGGCTTTTGCATTTAGCACACAAGAAAGCATCTACTACTACGTCAAACATCTGAAGCTGCTACAAAATCTCCAGCCTACAGATACCAGAATGCCACAAGTTTTCGTCAAACTTTCTACAGAATAAGCATGCCTGTACATGGTCTTCCAAAATTACATTTTTCCTTTGCCATTTGTTACAGAAAGGGGAAAAAGCACACTTAAAAGGTAAAAGCCCTACTGTTATAATGATCTATATATACACCTGTTCCAAGAAATTTGGCAGGCAGTCTACAGTTGCAAAGTTGATTTCTTTGAACTCCCTTGATGTTCTACATGTACAGAATTTGAGTCTAAAAATCATTCTATTCTATTTTATTTGGAAAAGCAACTACATGGTTGTTTTTGTTCCAAAATATAAAATGCCAGATTGCCCAATGAACAACTCGCGGATGTGAGTATGCTTATCAGCGTTATAACATGTTGAAACTAAGTCACATTCACATTAGCAATGACAGCAAGTCTGCTATTATTCTCTCCCTTCTTCCCCATTCTTTTAAAACTTAACTACTTTTTGTTCCATATTAAGTCAGAAATCCTAAAGCAACAATTATTAAGAACAACCCCCCCCCCCCCCCCAAATCCACAGCATTCTCAGAGTGGACTGAAGTCATCACAGCATGACCATAAGAAGAGTAAGAGTTGAAGTTTTGAGAAGAAAAAAAGGTAGCTGGATAGCATAGTTTCTCAGCAGTTTTTTGTATCAACATATTAAAGCAGTACTAGGTTTCAGAATGGTTTCAATGGTTCTGCTTAGAGCCCATTATTCAGTGAGGTTTTTTGCACACACTAGTCATTTAATCAAGTTATTCCCAGCTAAAGATGAAATATTTCAAATATCATGTCCCTTATTTCAAATATCATGTCCCTTCAGGGCACCATGAAAAAAGAAACAATTCACACAGCAGCTTGGACTCCAGCCTACAGTTAAAAATACATTATATATATATATATATATCAGTATATGGAAAAGAATTGTGTACAAGACTGCGCAGAGCAACTATCTCAGAAGAGACTGTGTAATGTGAAAAAGTACCTATTTTTAATGCCTTCAGTGAGAAAATTCTATTCCAGTTGAATTCTCTAAAAAAAACTCCAGCTGAGTTCTTAAAAAAGTGTTCTCTCCAAATGTTAGAAGAATCCTTTGTTTCATACTGATGGCTTGTTCTGATAGAGCCAGAAGTAGGCAGACAGAATTTCAGAAACATGTCTACCCTTCAGCTGGCAAGCTAGAGCTGGCAAGCCAGACTGACCTCTTTCAGTGGGATCCACACACTTTGTCTACAGGCATCCAGTGGTCCTTGTAAACTGGGTAAGGTACCTACCACAGATTTAAGGACTCTCTGCTGCAAGATCTATAGCTAGGATTCAATGCCTGGCATTTAACAGCCTACAAACCAGTAGAAACAAGCAGTCAGGTAAACCCATCTTTCCACCCAGCTCAATGGAATTGCTCAGCTACAGTGAACAGTAGCATCTAATGTCACCTGATACTTCGCCATGCTTAACGAATTGTAAATTGCACATTAGCCCCAGAAGATTTGCTCAAGCAAACGGGAAGACAACTGGAGACAGATTGCAGTCTTCTCTAAAATTAATGGAAGGCAATCTTTCTGAGCAAGATATAACATTCAATTCTCTTCAAAATATGCTGGAAGATAAGCAAGGCAATAAAACTAAGAACAGATCTTCTGAAGCAGCAGTTCTAATAACCCATGAATAAACACAGTTCAAAATACATTGCCTTTGATGTTGGGAGTAGAACAGCTCTGTTTCCACTGGCATATCTTCACACACAGACTCCAAACCTTCAAGAACCATCCTGAGCATCTACATTCACACTGAGTGAGACATCCCTGTGATGGCCAGGAAGGAGGTTCCTTGAGGGTCAAACTGCAGGTACTCTTGTGTTCACATGCTTTCTTCTGATCATGATAATCAGAAGCACGATACATGGCTAGCTGGCCTGGAGATCAGATTGAGGAATGGTTCTCTCCAGACTCTGTGCTGGAGAGAGTGTGCTGAAGTTCTGGAGTCAGTGTGCCCAAACAACAGTGGAACAGAGGAGTTTTGTCTAGTGATAGTTCACTCAGTGGATACAGAAACTAAGAGTTATGATCACTGACATAAGCAAAAGATTTAATCCTAAACTATTTGTCAAGGATCAGATGGCCAGATAACCTATATTTATTTCTTTCTATCAGAGAAAATGGCTGATTAAATCTGTATTTAACTGTATATATTTTTTTCCTCCTAAACCCTTCTACCTATAAATTGACAACACCCTGCTTCTGTAACACACAAAGTAATTTGATCTTGGGAGACACAATCCCAGTGAAGAAAGTGATAGCAGATGATAATTACTTTTTTCTAAGTGAGTATCAAACATGAGAATTCTCTAGAAAAGGGAGATTTACCTATGAAAATGTGTTATCTGGTCCACAATTAAAAAAAAACCACACACACAGGAAATTTTATAGGTGAATGCAGTGCATTTCCTTAACTGTTTCACTCCAACTCCAGAACAAACATTAACTCAAATAAAATGGGACATTACATACAAAGTAGAAAGCATACAGCTTGCATTTTCAGAATCTGCAGCAGAATGAGTTAGTGATGTTCTTGCATCATTTTGACTTGAAAACTAAAAGAACAGTTATTTCCCAGCATACTTTTTCTCTCCCACAAACAGCTTCCTACTATAACTACTCTTTAACAGCTATAAAGTGCACAAGTATATTACTAAACTAATATATTACTAAACATTTTTTTTAAGTCTCTTTGTTTACCATTACACCAATAAAATGTTAAAGAACAAATGGATAGAAGGTTTCAGCAGTGGAGGAAAACTGAAATGATACGAAGTGCCAGCAGTAACAAACAGTTCTGTAGTTTGTAGGTTGCTAGCACTGACTACAACCATTTTGTAATTTTGGAGCACTGATGCATGAGGTTTTGCTTCATTCAATTTCATTTGCTATCGGAAGGAATTCAGTCACTACAGTCCAGAAATGAATTAATGAAAACCTACAAGCAACACTATGTAGCAACATCAAATATACAAGGTTACAGAAAAATCCCCTTTCTTGGCAGTGATATGATCTCAGAATTATAAAATAAAGTCATATATGCATAAAATATTGTTGCATATAGTTGATTTTATAAATTGGGAACAGCTCACCCCACTTTGGAAGAGATATTTATCACATTTATGTCTAAAGGCTGCACTTCAAGTTTTCATCCACTGTTCCATTTGCTTGATGCAGAAGATAGGTTGCAGGGTGACAGGAAAAGTGTTATGAATTCATATTCTGTTATGAAGGATGACCAAGACCTCACTGATAGGCACCTTGTGAAGTTAACTGAAAATATTAATGGTGATTTTATTACAGATTTCATTATTGCCTAAACATCTAACATAATAATGTTGCCAGTAACAGTAATTCATCACAAGTAAAAACTCCCACAACCTCTAAAGAAGCTTAAAAGCTTAAAAATAAGAATATTTCTGCTTCATAAAGAAAAAACAAGTATTAGGGGTTTCTACAAAGTCTTCTATTCTATAAATGCTATACTATATACTTTTTTAGCACTGTAAAATAGAATAAATAAGTTTCTTTGGATTTATGTCTCCCTGGACAAAAAGTAAAGGGTCAAGATATTTATTCTCACTCCCTTCTTTCCATAAGCTCATTCAACAGTTGTTTTACATTTTCACCAATGAAAACTTGAAAGTTGTCATTCTCTCTGTATTTGTCAAAAAGAGCTGTTTTTCTCCTGAGCGGTTCTTCCCTATATAACACAAATAAAGAAAATACGTTGAAAGGAATAAAGAAGTGCATTCAGAAGATTCTTGTCTATTGGGAGCTTTTGTCACTGGTTGGATGAACTCAACAACACAAAGCAGCATAGCCCAAGACTGTTTTTGCCACAGGAATGCCATTTGTCTCAAGACATGACAAAGGTCAATGCATTTTCTCAATAACAGTATCTAAGATATACGTCAAGTCTATGACATCTATATCAGCTTCTTCAAGCTTCAGGTTTTAATTCTTATCTACAGGATACTCAGTGACTTGAACCTGGAGTATTTGGAACATCAACTAACGATGAACAAGGAATGGAAGTTGCAACAAAACTCTCAGCTATCAGGGTGGAATGTGTGTGTAGGAGGTGGGCCAGTCCCAAGAGAACTCTAATAGATCACAGACCAGAACAATGGCTGAACTGCAAAGAGATATCTTTACTTTTAGAGGTTCTCATATAAGTACTACAGAAAGTAGAAGTTAATTCAAAAGCAAGAGACTCAATGGAGGAAAGGATGAGGTATCATATGCAACTAATGTTGGTCATTCTAGTTATTCCAGTACTGAAACTTACTCAGAAAACCACAGCCATAGTTTCTATACACATCTAGTATAAAAATCTACAGGCAGATATAGTTCACTTGGACAAATCAATCAGACAAAGTATTTAAGTCAATGTTTTTGTTTCTTCTCACGTATGAGTGTTCTACAATTGCAGAAATAAGCAATTAAGCTGATCTAATAACTCTCAGTACTCTAGTTACTACCATCTATATCAATGGGTACAGTTACAAGCTCAGTGTCCTGTCTGGGGACAGGAAAGGGACAGGAAACATGTCTTTAGCACTTTATTTTTTGCCAGTTAGACAGATGGAAAAATTCAGGGCCAATGAAAGGACTTTTCCTCGAACATAATTGAATTGCAGAATGGTCTACTGCAACAATTTTTCCCAATACCAATTTCAGCTACTGAGTTACTGGGCACACTGTTGGTCTCTAGATAGATGCTTTAATCAAGAACACATATTGCTTATGCTTCAGTATTTATACTAATTGTTATCTGAGGCACCCATATAGAAATAAATTATTCATAGACACTCCCTACACTTAGGCCACTGACAGAGACAAGATGCAATAATAAACTTTAGCAAATTGCTCCTTTTTAGAATATATCCATATTCCACCATTTTAGCCAGAAATTTAACAAGTTATCTATATCTAAACTCACAACAGAGCCAACTACAGCCTAAAAAAGTAAATTCTATTCCAGCAAAACCAAACTTGCTAAATACAATTCTTCTAATATATATAAAATTAAGTCAGTTAAGCAGAGCCCAAAGCAGCACTAAGGACCTTGAAGTTTTCCTACAGTGGGTGCATGCACAATCACTGCAATTTTAATAATGCAAAGCTGCTTGAAGCCTAGATTCCACCAGAGTTCAGATGTGGGTCTCATATCAGGTGTTTTCCCCCCCAGCCTCTTCCCCACTGGTTGCCTTAAGGCCTATTCTCCATCCACACATGCAGGATGAGGCCTCATACAAGACAGTCTGGAAACAGTCTTTTTATTAATTGCAACCAGGACTAATACACTCCAGTTAAGCATTCAAAAACCTTGGATGTAAAAGAGGCAGGAGACTAAAAACGGCTGACTCAGGGTAGGTTTACAAGATGACTCTAGCTGACAGCTAGAGACAACACACTCAGGAGGTAGATCTTGCTGTTCTCCTAAGATGCAAAATAGTTGAATTCCAGGCCTTATTCTAGATGAGTGTACAGATTTGAAAATGTTTCTACTTCCTAATTGACACCTGAACCTTATGGCTGGTGAGAACTTGGAGCAGAAATATGATCACCTCTCAAAACGTATCTAGACCAGGCTGAACAGAAGGTGTGAAGGGGAGATTCACAGCAGGAGAAAAACCTCAAGCTTGGAGTGGGATGCCTAGCATAAGTCATGTGCCTGTTTTCTTAACTTGTACCCCAAAGAAAAAGCATGTAGAGTCGAGTCAGGGTGTATTCAGTATATCTCTGTTAGGGAAGATCAGACTTCAGACATAAATTAGTCATCATCTTTGTCATTTGATCCAGCTGAGGCCAGCTCCTGAGAAAGGTCCTCTTCCAAGTAGGGAAATTTCTACTATTACAATATCAGAGGAGAGGTTTGTCCCCCATTGAACATGAAACCCCAGTGTATTGAATGAGACCGGCAAAGAGGAATATTTCACACATGATCATACTGCAGTACCAGAAGCAACTGCAACGCTGTACTCAAACTAGTCTGGGTAGTGAGGTGCAGTCTGTGACCATGAAGGTTCTGGAAATCAATGAATAAGGCATCAATAGATTTTTAGTAAGCTACAGACATCTGTTAAAAAGTTCAAAAAGTAAATACTTCATTTATAAAAGTTGCAGATGAGCTAGCTCTACACAGTTACAGCAGAGTAACAAACTGGAAAACAAAGAAGGCAGATGGGACAAAGTGCAGGAGCTTTTCAACAGGAGAATGGTTTGAAGCCTCAGAAACTTGATGTCACGGGAGAGGACTTCTGCATACCAGCAGGCATGTGGCAGCTCACCTGGGGACCTGTTCCAGGTCATTAGTCCTTTAGAAGTAAATGCTGTTATCATGTGCAAGGAGCCACTTCTAAGCCAAGCGAATTGGTACAGAAGCGACTTGCACAATGCTGCCTGATTACTTTGGCCTTGCCCCACTCCCAATCCTCCCCCTCCCTCAGGGCAAGACATGCTATTCTAACAGAAGTCAAAAGACGGATAGGATGCACAGCATTTTCAACTGCTTCTGACATGGCCCTCTATCAAGCTATGGAAATAGATTTTTATCTGTCCCTTCAATTCATCTCAGGTGCTAAGCGTTCCCACTAATAGGCTCATGAAATTCTCTCTGGACTATCATCTGGCCAGTCCAGCCCAGCTGAATCACATGGGGAGAAGCTTCAGACCCACCCCAGCAGACAAAAACCAGAAAGTAAGACAGGTGTGATCTTGTGTAAGCTTTTGTTTGTTTGTTTTTGTATTACTTGGTCTGATATTGCTGCAACTGACTGTAACAGGGATTCTTTCTGCAGGGAAGCTCAGGGACCGCCATATGCAACTTCCTCCTTAGTGGCCTAAAGGAAAGCAACTCCCTTCCCCCCCCCCCCCCAAAAAAAAAAAAAAGCACAGCACCCCACTAAATCCAAGTAAAAGTGACAGCTACAGACATACACAGACACTTTCTCCACCTTTCCTCCTGTCACAGATTTTTGCTTCTAAAAGCTTTGTCAGCAACAATCCCATGGCTGTGTTTGAATACTATAGGCAATCCACCACTTGCACCCCTAGCATATCTTTACATTATTGCCTTCCAAAGAGCTACCAATGGCCAAGCCTCCATCACATTACGGTAGGAGCAATAAACATTTCCCAAAAGTATTTAAGAAATTTGTAAATTTGTATAACATGAAAAATAAGGAGTTCAATACTGCTTAAGACCACTCAGCTATAAGCTAACTGTAAGCTTTTTAATTAAATGGAACCAGTGACCCAAGAATTAGAACAATCCACAGGCTTTTGAGCTGTTAAGCATACTTGACGCTCACTATACTTTTGCTATGCCCTTGCAATGTTCGCAGCATATAAAATACTATTCTATATCAAGCAATTTCAGTTTTAAGGTTGACCTCTTCAAATAATTTTTTTGATATGTCTAGAAGGAAGAGGAATACATTGCAGCATAAAAACAGCTAAAATAATGAGTTCTCTCCAGGCACCTTAAGATGGTATGCAAATGTTTGGAAAACAATCCTGATTATAAGTGCAAATCAATATAATATCTGAGGCAAGAGATTACTTTTTTAATTGGATTGCACTAGTCACTTTTGCTATACTTTGGATGAATACATCTGTAAGAAAAATAACTGCACTGAATAGGTGATGGGGAAGGGAATATTCCTACACACTGAACTATACAAGTGGTTATTCTAAATCAGATGAAGTCTGATCTGAAATTTTATAGCCTTCTCCAACAGCTTCTAGGGCACAGATGTCCCTAAGACGAAGATCAAGGGAGCAAAGTCTAACAGACAACTTTTTCTAGATCTGTGTAGTAACAAGCAGAGTAGTAAACAACATGTCAACAACCATAAAAGCAATTCTAAAATCTATTTGTTGATTAGTTTTTTTGGATTAATTATCTTTAAAAGCAAAACACATAACACATTACATTTTTACCAGCCAACATCAGAACTAGAAGTAGATAATCTTGTTTCTTTATTTCCTGAAGTTAGCCTTACCTGAGTGCAAGAGCCTATTTGCTGGGTGCCACCACGGTACTTTTCCAGTGCCCTTCCGACCAGAGCAGTAGGAGTGCTTCGGGCGTCATCAAGACTTTCCTGCAAAGAGAGGCCTCCGCCAGCACGAGGGCCGCGCAGCTCTCGCCTCTGCCGCGGGAGCAGACCCCCGCGCGCTCCCGGCAGCCCCGGCCGCAGCCCAGCCTCCCACGCCTGAAGCGACTCTCCCAGGCAAAGGCCAGCTCCCGACCTCCTGCCCAGGCTCTAAAGGAGGCAGGAGACTCAACCCCATCTCACCAATAACCAAAACACTCTTTCTCAGGAAACTTCTTCATAAATCTTTCCATTAGCATTTTGAAAGAGCCCCAGCTCACACCTAGAAACTTTTACCATGCAGCCCTGGCCCTTTCAGATCACCTACCACAGGTGCTCAAATTATCACTGTCCTTCTACTATTACTATAACTTTATTCATTTCCAGCAAGCCCTCTACCTCCCCTGTAACACTTAAAACATCCCCACAACTCCCTGCTCCCTTCCTGCCCCCCCACCCCCAATCTTGTACCTAAACCACTCTGATCAGGAGAGTCACCTGTGTCTGCAGCCAGCCTTAAAGAGTCAGCACCGTCTCTTACACAGGACCCAGCGACTGCACTTGCAAAGTAAAATTTACAGATTTCCCACAAGTACAACAACATAAACAAAAAAAATTCAAGTACTTTTGTACTGTGACTAATGTCACATCAAATCTCACTCACTTTTTAAAGGAGTCTTTATTGTTTTAGGGACAGACAAAAATGTTTTGAAATGCCTTAGGAAAAAAAAGTTACAGAGACAAAGCAGTATTTAACGGCTTGTTCTCTATTTCTAGTGCCAGAAACACAGCCCACAATATTCTAAATGCATAGTCATAATATGGGTCTCAATCTGACACACTCATTAAACTTCTCCAAATAAGCACTCTTTTTTGACTTAATTGGAAAATTTGCATCAGCAAGTATTGTCAGTGCTAGTACAGCATCCTGAATCAAGTCCTTTTTCAGTAAAAAGAATTATTACTCGAGTGCATCTTGCATCTGGTCCAAATGCCACTACAATCAACCAGAATCTCAGCACACTTTAGCTAAGTTCCTATCCTCATGTCATATCACAGACTCAGAGGATCACAGGAAGGAAGCTCAGGAGGGCTCTAGCCCAAGCTCCTGCTCAAAGCAGGGTCAGCTGTGAGCTCAGACCAGGTTGTTCAGGGGCTTTATCCAGTCAGGACCTGGAAACCTTCAAGAATGGAGACGGCACAACCTCCCTGGGCAACCTGTTCCACTGCTTAACTGTCCACAAAAAAATTGTTCTGTACATCCAGTCCGAACCTCTCTTCTTTCAGTCTCTGCCCTTCGTGTCTTGTCCGCCCATGACAACACAGCACTGTGAAGAGCCTGGGTCTGTCGTCTTGATCTATTTCCTTTGATTGAGGGAGGTCTCCGATGAATGGAGAGAGGTAAATGTTGCACCCTTCTTCAAAAAAGGACAATTTAGGAAATACAGGTTGGTCAGGCATGATATACACTTGGCAAATCCATGCTGACTGGGGACGTCACCACCTTCTCCTTCATGTGCTCAGAACTGTGTTCCCAGGCACTACATGACTTTCCCAGGGACTCAAATGAGGCTGACCAACCTGTATGTCCTAAATTGTCCTTTTGACAGGATTTGTAGACAAGGGGAGGACAGTAGACAGTCATTTACCTCAACTTTAACAAGACTTTCAACACTGTTCCCACAGTTCTTGTATTCAAATTAGGATATTACGGTCTAGACAGGTGGACAACTAGATGGGTAAAAATTGGTTGGATGAGGGTGGTGGTTAATGGCTTGCACTCTACCTGCAGCAGAACTCAACAGGTTTGCAAACTACACCAAATTGAAGGGAACAGTTGATATGCTTGAGGGCAGGGCTGCTGTTCAGAAGGACCTAGACTGGCTGGAGGAATGGGCCAACAGAAACCTCATGAAATTCAACAGAAAAATGCAAAGTCTGAGGAAGAATAATCCTGTGCTTCAATACAACCTGGGGACTGACTGGCTGGGGAACTGCTCTTCAGAAAAGGATCTGGGGGTCTTGGCAGACAGCAAACTGAGCTTGAGCCAGTAATGTGCCCTGGCAGCAAAAAAGGCCAACAGCATCTTGGGCTGTATTAACTTGAGAATGTACTACACAATACAAAGGTCCTCCATTTTAAACTCATATTGTACAGGATTTATTTATGGATCATAGAAAGTTTAAAATCATTTTTAGACAGGAGAAAGTTCAATAGGTCCCTCCATGGTCAATAGCACAGAAATTGGTATTACAGAACACACACAGTTTAGAAGGCTTTTCCTAACATATGTGCTGATGTGAATAAAGTTGTACAAAGATTTAGCTTTTCATGAGAGACTTGGAGGAGCCCATTATTTTTTAATTTTCCGTAAGTCTGTATGATATATTTTGCTGGGTATTCTAGCAACACATTTTTTGCCTTGTACTAAAAATCTATCAATAAATGGGTTTCATTTATTTCCCTGTCATGAAACATAAATCTTTTTCCCTTTCCAACTATATTTTTTCTTCTTAGTAAATTTTAAGTGTGTAAATGTGTACTAAATAACTAGATGTTAAAAGCTGGGTACAGAGAGTGAAAATTCTTCATCCAAGGGAGGCTTCCACCAAGTTTGTGTAATGTTTTCTCATTGAACATATATTACTAGAAATATGATGACTAGACCAGTCCGATTTTGTAATATTAGTTTTTAGCAGCCGTTTTTCATGACTGTGTCACATTTTCTACTGCAATCAGTGACAATGTTCCCTAACATTCAATTTTTGTTTACAACTCAATAAAAAATAAGCAATAGCAGTTAGCAAAGACACAACCTGAAAAACCTTAACGCAGTAATTTAAAACTTTCTGCATTATAGATAGAAACATTGGTTTCCTCTGAGCTTGTGTTCTATTATGTCTGAATAACTCCTTCCTACTCAACAAAACAAGGAAAAACAAACACTTGACAAAATGTAAATCATGCATTTCATACAAACAATTCTCATCTCTTTGTATATTCAATTTTGTCTACTTTTCTGAAAATGATCTCACTGCTGTATCTGATGTTTTTCCATTATGATAATAAATTATTTGTCTGGATAAAGATTAGTAGTCATAGAGTCATAAAAAGTAGGGATGGAAAATCCAATCTAATCCTTACCCCCATCTCAGGACAGATCACCTAAGCTATTGCTGACATGTTAGTGTAACCTAATCTTAAATTACAAGATGGCATAGAGAAAAGAGCTCTAGTTTCTTCAGGTCATATTGTTTGGTCATATTTCATTACTGATCAAGATTTCTGGTAATTCATGTTTTTCTCCTTTGGACTCTCTCTATATGGTTCAAATCTTTGGATTCAGTGAACACATCGAAATAACAAAACTGCTTATCGAGATATAATTCTATGAAAGGAAACTCAATCCATAACCTTGATTTCTAGAGGTGGATTTCCTAAAGAAAGTACATTTTGCATTCTTCTGAGCAATGACAGAAAGGAGTTATTTCTCCATGGGAAGACAGATAATTCATTTAGGTATCTCTACCAAACATCAAAATGACAGTGGGATTCATATCTTGCATTCTCACTTTCTCACTTCAGCTCCAACTGAAGTATTTGGTATTTATGTGATTGACATTTTGACTCCCACATGTATCTCATAAGCTTCCTGCAAAGTTACAGGTATTTTTTCTAGTTATTCAATTCACCCAGCTAGTTGGTCTACCCAATGATTATTCTGAAGGTCTCTTAATTCTTAGTGACACTAGCAGAGAGTTTATATTTTTGGTTGGATAGACATTTGGAAAGTAACTTACTTACATAGACATTTTTACTTTTATTTTTTAACCTTGCAAGGTTATTAAGTGTCATCTTATTTTTTACTTATCTATGAGGAAATTTTGTACATGGTTGAATTCCATTTAATGGAATGCAACACCTTGTTGTCAAAATACTCTATCAGCATTTTAATTTTCCTCTTGTTTATTATATCTCCATAATAAAAACTGAGCGGGTGCCTTGTGCGTGAAATGTTCTTCATATATTTGACGAGAGAGTAGTATCATTTGCATGCACTAACAGACATTTGCCAAAACCTGATGATATTAGATTTTCTGAAAAAGAACCATTTTTCACGCCTATTTGTATCACTACTGGTACTCTAGCATAGGATACTTCATATGCTTTATACTTCAATCACATTGAAATGCCATATGAATAAAAGTGAAAATACTTAGACTGATACATTAAATTATTATTCCCTGTTAATGAAAAATTAACAGTTTCATTGCACCTTTACTGCTTTTTCTTCAATGTAATTGGACAATATGATCTCTTTTTATAATTTAAAACAATACAAGATTTTAAAACATGTTAAGCAACCAAGCAGTATTGTCATATCTTGACACAGAAAGTCTGCTTCATTGTTCATATTCAAAAATGAATAAAAACTGACACACTATTCACTAATCACAAATAATTTCCATAGTTATGTAAACTGCTACATAGAATGAAATAGCAGCTATATGGAAATAATAAAAGTTTGTTCTTTGAAAAATGAAGTCTAAATAATGGGCATCTGAGTTCTTGCCAGTTCTTACCTTGTCTAACCATTAGCACCTTTGCAGAGGGTATGTAAAATACTTTGCATTTACACTGCACAGACATGAGTAACTATACACTGCTGAAGACACTTAAGCACTATGTACTTACACATTATCAAAGAAAATTAAAAATTTTTCCTAGTCATAAGACTGTAATGTACTAGTTTGTTCAACTTTAGTTTATAAATCTGAGTGCATTGTAACTGATATTACTCCGAGTTCTACATTACCCCCTTACTTTTCAAACAGTTGACTGTATCATGTCATGGCTAAACTGGCTCCTCCATATAAATATCATCAGCTCATAAATCTACTGAGTTTCATGGAGACATTGCAATAATAATATGTATTATTTAAATACTAACACTGTCATTAAAAGATACTTTAAATTCCCATTTTCAGGGTCTTAAAATTTACCACACAATTTCAATATTTTCACCATTATTATTATTACTTTAGATGTAAAGATTTGGGTCTTTATCAAGCATGACACTTGTATATTACAAAATATGGTATTAAGGAATGAGCAAAGCTTGAACAGACTTTATAGACAGGATTAGCCTTGAGTCACAGTCTTGAAGACTGTGAACAAGAGGGAAAAGAGTAGGAGGGGAGACAAAATGAAAAGAAGAGGAGTTCAGCTAAAATTAGAAATACCCAAGTTCATCATTACAAAAAGATGAACAAGTTGAACCAGTATCTATGTCAAGAAATATTGCACAATTAGTACCTGAAAGATGACAATGTTAGAAGCTGCTATGCTGGCTGTATGCCAGAGTAAAATGTGCATATTTTTAATATACGTTAGATGTACAACTTTGAACAAGTTTTTAAATGACCATGTTTGATATGTCAAACACCATAGTCTAAATAATTCTCAATTATATTTTAAGAACAGTTGCTCTTGAAGAGCAGGGCTACACTTTACTCCTACCCTTTCTTTGCCTAATAGTATGATCCTAAGACTTCCTCAGCTGAACTGACCAGAAAGTATTGACTGGTTCCAGCCTGGCCAGGGTTACAGAGTTTGACAAGGAATTCTCCTGATTCTACCAGCATTTCGAATTGAAATTTCAGAAAACCACCTACAGAGTAAAGTGCAACAAATACTCAAAAGGAGCAACAGTTTTTAAAATAGAGATGGAAAAATACTCTTTCTGTTCCCTTCCTTCTATTGTGCTGAAGTCTGACTGTGCGATCAGATGTTTCCTTCAAGGGATCTGTTAACACATGTGACCAAACTGGATTCCATATTGAGTAAGGCAGATATCTAGTGGGAAAATGGTAAGTGACTGTTTTATTAAAGACTACGATCATGCAGAGCATGAGGCTGCACTGTCTATAGTAATTTGGGCGCTGGTTTTTTTAGTGATTGACTCTTTTAACACACTTTTGTACATGTAGATAATTATCCAAGTTTTATGAAAGGCAACTTAAAAAAAGAATTCAGTCATATGATATCACACTGACCTCCAACTGGACAGTTAGAACATTTCATCCAATACAGAAACCCATGTAACTTGAGCTAATGAAATATTTAACAGAATCACAAAATGGAGGAGGTTGGAAGGCAGCACTGGTGATCATCTAGTCCAACCCTCCTGCTCAAAGCAGGGTCACCCACAGCAGGTTGCTCAGGACTACATCCTGTCAGGTTTTGAGCATCTCCAAGATGGAGACTCCACAACTTCTTTGGGTGATCAGTTCCAGTGTTTGACCACCCTCACAGCAAAAAATTCTTATGCTTAAATGGAATTTCCTATATTCCAATTTGTGTCCTTTGCCTCTCATCCTGTCATTGGCTGCCACTGGAGAATGGAGTCTGGCTCTGTCTTCTTTACTCCCCCTCATCATGTATTTATACATATTGGTAAGATCCCCCCTGAACCTTCTCTTCCCCAGGCTGAGCAGTTCCAGCTCTCTCAGCCTCTCCTTGCATGGAAGATGCTCCAATGCCTTAATAATCTTTGTGACCTTTCACTGGACTCACTCCACTATGCCCATGTCTCTCCCGTACCAGGCAGGCCAGCACTGAACACAGCACTCCAGATGTGGCCTCAGCAGAAGGATCACGTCCCTTGACCTGCTGGCAACACCCTGCTCAATGGTTCCCCAGGATGCTGTTGATCATCTTTGCTGGAGGGGTACTGCAGGGGTTCTGGCTCATGTTCAGTTTGTCCACCAGGACCCCTAGGTCTTCTTCTGCAAAGCTCCTTTCCATCCAGTTGACCCCCAGCCTGTACATGGTATTATTTCTCTCCAGGTGTAGGACTTTGCATTTCCCTTGAAATTCATAATGTTGAACGAATTTCCTAAGATTCCTGTTTGCCCATATTTCCAGCCTATTGAGGTCCTGCTGAATGGCAACACAACCATCTGGTGTATCCACCATTCCTCCTAGTTTTGTATCATCAGCAAACTTGCTGACAGTGCACTCTGACCCATTCTCCAGTCCATTAACGAAGATGCCAAACAGTATTGGACTGATTATGGGCCCTTGTGGTACACCACTAGTCACTGGCCTCCAGCTGGACTTCACATGGCTGACCACAACTCTTTAAGCTCAGCAGTTCAGCCAGTCTCCAGTCCACCTCCCTGTCCATTCATCTAGCCCGCACTTCATCAGTTTGTTTATGAAGATGTTATGGGAGACAGTGATGAAAACCTTACTAAGGTCAGGATAAACACCCATTGCTCTCCCCTCATCCACCAAGCCAGTCATATGTAAAGTTCATGTTTTGTTCTCTATAGGGTTTATTTTGCACATTCAGAAGCTGTAAGGCTTTAATACAAGATAGAGATCAAAAGAAAGCAATTCTTTATACAATATTTAATTAAACTCTGAAACTCCCTACCATAGAATGATGTGGATGTTAAAGAGTTTTCATGGGTTCAAAGATCAACTGGACAAATTCATGGAAGAAAAATCTTTTGAGTGCTACTTAACACAAAAACTATACCCCTGATTCAGGATGCTCCTGAACCTCAGTGTGCTTGAAAACTATCACTACAAATATACTCTGTTCTTACCTCAATATCTGTTATTTTATCCATTGTCTAATTGCCTGGACACTAAGAACTGCCCACTATTGGCCTTTCTGGTTTATCTAGCAGGTATGTTTTTCTTCTTACAGTGCTTCCCAATATATTATCTGCTCATTTGTCTGCACATAATGAGACATAATTGTATTATTGTATTGACAAGGAGAAAATGGGACTTTGTATATATTAAGCAATGAGTTACTAGGTGGGGGTACTATATGTATCCCCTTTGCTTTGAGACAGAGCCCTACATAAACATCTTCCAAATGGATATACTTTATCATTTCAGAAGCATTGACAATTTCTGAAGCCAGATCTCCAGAAAAGACATAGCCAGTTCCAGAACAAAAAGGAGGGTACTTATTACCTGGGTATTCTTCCTCTGATATGTACCATTTACTTCTACTATTCTACTATTCTACTATATGTTCTATTGGAACATATATATTAAAGGTAAAAATATAGATGTAAACTTAATCCAATATTACAATCAGTCTTTTAATATTAGATATATATATGCAAAATACCTGTCAATCTTTCCATATGGTTGTCTTTAATATTAATGGAAAGATACTGAAGATATAAGTGATATAATATATTGTAGAATATATATTTTATTTCAAATGTATAAATTTATTAAAACATGCTAAAAAGATGTACATCTACAATAAAGTAATTGCCATTCCAATTGCTACATAACTCCTAGGCTAAAAAAAGAGGGGAAGGGGGGAAATGGCTTAACTTCATGCAAGTTTTTCCAAAAGTTATTGTATAATTGAATGAATTCAAAGCTAATGAAAGATTAGGACTGATTATGGATTTGCAGCCTTGGAGACTATTGTGATGAATTACACAGCAAGTATCTTTAGCAATTTGTAAGTTAGATGCACAGTTGAGAGAGGCTGTGTAGGTTACATCAAACGTTAATGCAGAGAGAGAGAGAGAACATTTCCAGAGGGTAGCTCAGACATCCAAAGATAGGTGTCTTACGTGAGATGAAGTGCCCTCTGGCAGTGCCTACCTCTTTTCACTAACTGTACAGAGCATTTAAGACAACTAGCTTAGGCTAGATCCACACATATTAAATGGCTGCAATTGAATGAGTTGAATCCCATCTTTACAGACCGCAAGGTCAGGTAAAAGGTACTAGTACAATGAAAATACTGTAGCTATTTTTAGAGCTTTGGGTAATTGGGAAATTTGGGTAATTTACCCAATAGCCAGCTTCAGATTATGGCTTCCCTCAACTAAATGATACAGAAATTTAGCTAAGCCTTGGAGATGCACCAGAGTTTGCAGGGATGGGAGATAATCACACGTATCACTTTTCAACACACCACAAACTGGTAACAGCCAAGAACGTAGTCTGTAAAAAGTTCACATTACCTGTATTGAACTGCTTTTTACAAGCAAAGCTCTGAAGACCTCTCTAAATATACTCCAAAGCGAGCCGCAGAAGTATAATTTAAGTGAAATACATTAGTGCTAAGCAGAAGGTCTACTGGTGTGTTCTCTTCCCACACAGGCTGGAATTGCATGTAGCTGTCACCCACTGGGGCCAGCCAAAGATGAGTAACAAGGACAGATTCTCTTCAACAGCAGATGCAAGAAAGAACAGGACCATTCTTGACTAATGTATGGCCTTTGCTCTACTAGAGGGAAGCTTGGATCACATTTAGGATGAATTATGGGACACACTTGTGCATATTCTAGGTCAACAAAGTTTTAATATTCTTGCTAGAGGCTCTCAATACGCATACTTTTTTTTTGCTTACATCACATGGGAAGATCCTGTTCTCCCTTAAAAGAATGTTAGCAAAATTCATTACCTATGGGGTTGAAGGGCCTTCTTATCCTCATCTTTGAAAGGGGAGATTCATCCCAGTCTCACAACTGTGGCATTTTTGGAACAGATTCTTCAGTAGTTTCGTGATGCTCTGCAAGGAAATGACAGCTTTAGATAGATTGAAAGAGTCAGGGGTGCACCCACTCTTCCCACGGAGAACCTGAGGACTAGGTGGTCCCTGAGGTTTTTCTTACGGAGGAAATACGAATTAACACAAAGGAAAATGCACCAGGACATTCATTGTGGCTGTATTTGAAAGGGAAAAATTACTTTCTGTCACTTGTAGCAATGAAATGACATTCTAAAGAATGAGATTGGATTTAGCCATTTTAGAATGTGTAATAGAATGTAATCCCCAAAATGCTCTTATGCTCAGATATAATTTAATCTGGATAAAACATATGTTGATTAATCTGAAAGTGAATGTAATTACAGTCAGAAACTAGATAACAGGCTACCTACCCTCTTTGAGAAACAAATTATCTTAGAAAATAGTGCAGATAGGAAAGTGTGTGCAATAAAACATTTAGACATCTTTTTATCATTTGCACCTTGTGGGGATTTCCTTCTAACTTCATGTTTATAAGCATGTATTACATGAATTACATTCTTTTTTAAACATCACTTGATACTTTAAGGATGAACTACTTACGATGCAATAAGTATATATACAGAATTGAAATGGAAATTTTCTAACTTTGAGACCATTACTTTCCAAAAAGATACTTGCATTTCTGCTTTCCACAATCCTTGAAGCTGTTTTGTGGCATATATATTTCCCTGCTTAAGTCAGGCAGAAATGAACATCATGTCAAAGAAGCTTGATTTTTGACCTTTAAAATAATAAAGAACAGAGACAACCATCTGTTATGTTATGTTCAACAGCTAAGGTTCTCTCTCTACCTGTATTCTTTCAGTATTAGAAACTAGAGTAAATCTTTATTACACGCTTCAGTGTATAATCTATTTTTTAATTTTTTTTTAATTTTAAATTTTTTAAGGTTCTCCTGTTATCAGTTCTATAATGATCATTGCAATCCCTTCTCTGGTAAACAACCTACAGTTCAGACATTTTTTTTTTTAACAAAACTGTTTTATATCTGTGCAATGGTATAAACAATGCAATAAAACAAACTTTGAGAGAAAAGGGGCATAAACATATTCTATTACAAAGTGTTCTGTAATCTAACTAACACAGCTCAGAAATATCATTCACTCAATAAAATATTAACTACACAGTGAGAAAGGGCTTAGCTGTACAGTCTTCCTTTTGATGCTTTTTTCTTTAGTTCTTTAGTTCCTGTTTTGGTTCATTAGTTTAACATGTTAGCATTTTAAATACCCAAGATGCAAAACCCCAAATAAGCACAAAGTAATGTAAGAAAGAACATATTTCTGATTGCAGAAAATTCAGATTGGAGAGATGGATTCTTCAATATTTTGTATAGACACAGGGAACAAACTGTGGACTAGTAATACTATTATTTTGCCATTAACATCAAGTATGAAAGCCTATTGTTTTGTCTTAAATTTGTTTTAATATTGTTGGCTACTACTTATTAGTACTGTGCAACTTATGGCTGTATTTGCATTTTTTGCAAAACAAAATTAATTTACACAGAAAACATTTTAGTGTCTCTACATATTTCCTGAGAGAAAAAAGCAATAATCAACATTATTTATGTATTTTAGCATGGTGATTTTCTTGTTTAAGCTAAAAATGCTTTGCCACAGTCTCTTTTGATTTGAGACAATTCTATTAAATAAAATCCTGGTTCCACTGTAGAAAGAACAGGAACTTCTAAGAAGACTTTTCTAACAGGCAGCTAGAATGTTTATTGTTGCAAGTTTGATAAAGTTATTAAAAGGTAAGCAGAGACTTCATACTGCAGAACAGCATGCAGTACATACCTCTGGAAAAAAATGTAATTTATTTTACTTATTACTTCTAAAATGCTAAGAAGCTCTCAAAATACACTCCTCCTTTTCTATTACAATTCTCCCCCTCCCCCCCCAAGAAAAGGAAAGAAACAAAACACATTTTGAAGAGAGAAAGTTTCCTACCTGCAATGATTACCCATAATATTGATCAAAACGGTTAGCATTCACAGAGGTTATCTTTCTGAAACAGGGCATGTAGCAAACTTGGACTAACAGCACCTTGTACATTAAGCTGACTCAGTGGCACACCAGCTACTCCATCCACTTCCATTTGTTTAATGTACTGAGACCTCAAGCTCTTTGGAGCACTGGTTGATTAACTTTAAATTACAAAATCTGTTTAATCTACAAAGCACAGAGTTATTACTTCAACTTCATTTTGCAAATCAGTATTAGAAAAGGAGAAACTACATTTGACTAACAGTATCTACAAAATCTGAGAATAAAACCTGGAACTCCTGACTCTCAATTTTATGTTCTGAGCAATGAGTAATTGTTCAAAAGAAAATATGCTGTGCTCTTAAAACAAAACAAAACAAATGAACACAATGATTTTGAATCTTAAGGCAACAAGAAATAAAGATAAAATTATTTCCTAGAGAAATACAAGTTCATGAAGACAGACAAGAAAAGCTATTCTTCAGGTATACCTTACTAGGCATGGCTGCGTAATATGCTGGATGGACATGCCCTGGCATAATGACTCCTAGAGCATAAGCAGCACCAGCGCGTTACAAACATGTCAGAAAACTTAATGAGGCAAAAAATAAGGCTGAGGCTTGACCAGCCTTTGTAACACGTTCCATTAGTCATGAGTCTGGATGTGTATCATCATTCCAAAACCCCTGCAAAGCTAAAGGAGAAGGCACTCCTGAGTATTCAGGGCACCGTATATATTTGCACACTTTTTAGCCATAAGAAAGAGATAGGAAAGAAGAATGGATACAGCAGGAGAAGAGCAGAAATGCTAATACAGTATATTCATCCTGCTAACATTAGTGTAGACGCACAGAATCCAATAACTACAGAGGACAGAGAAATTTGTCCAGCAGTTACTTTATAAAGTATTTTTAAAAAATAAAAGGGGATCTCCAAATTATTAGTATAGATCCTTATGCTTATTTACTTGTGTTATAAAATAATATACAAGATATCTAATTACTTCTGAACTGACTATGCAATGCACATGGAGCAAAATAGTTTGAAAATAAAGCCGAGTCCTTGAATATTTAGGAACAGCGAAACACAAAAAAGTGAATCAATCTGTTGCGTAAATCATCTTATGATCAGTTAGAAAAATGAAAAATAGGGGATTTAACACCCTTTATCTTTCATAAATTTACTTGGGTAGTGGATTCACAGTTAATGAATATAGAATTTCAAATAAGGTGACTTTGAAGGTGATATACTTCAGTGTTTTAGTCCAGATCAGGAATGCACTTTTGAAGACCAGCTTATCACTGGTTATCTCTGAGCAAATAAACTGGGTTCTTTTCAGCTGAAACTAAACTGGAAGATGTCCTGCGGGAGCACCCTGAATGCACTCCAGTTACTTATAAACACTTAGGCATCAGCCCTGACTAGTTTTAAACAAGACTCCTAAAATGCCTGTAACATGGACGTCAGGCCCTTAGCCCCAGGTGTTTCTCTCCACAAATCCACCCCTGTTGGGCTGGAGTCTTTGCTAGGAGAGATAGTGCCTAATAAAAGCAAAAATAAATTCACTTAGTAAACTGAATCAGAAGTTCAAGAGATTGGTGCAATTACAGACAACAAGAGTGAAGTCTTTTGATTGGCTTGTTTCACTCAAGGGTACTTTAACTTAGTTAACCCACAGCTGACTCCAAAAGGCTCACAGTCTTACCCAAGATTAGTTATCTCATAAGTTTTGAATTGGTAAAATTTCAAAACACAATATTCAAACTTTCTGGAGCAATAAATGTATTATTCCTCTGCATTATATCAAGTCTTTGAAGCTTTTTGATTTCTCCGACACTTTCTGCTCATACCACCAGACCTGCTCACTCTATGTTTTCACATACACATACCTTTAACTCCATTGAGAGTTTAACCTTACGTCATATATGCTGAAAGAAGCCAGAATTAGGTCTTATTAAAGCAATAAAAAAGGAATAAGAGGAACAAAAAGGAACAAAGAAGAATAGAAAAGGAATAAGAGAAATAGAAAAAATGAATATAGTACTTTTTGTAGCCTACTCTGGTTATGTTATCATTTGTTTAAAAAAAAAAAAGGATTTGACAACTATCCTATCTCATTCTAGATTTTTGAAAGACTTTCAAAATAAAACAATCAAAATCCTGATATTCTATCAATTCCTTGATATTTTTCAGTGGGAAGAAGGAAGCAGGGAGGAAAAAAGTACTATGTCTTAGCACTTGACAAATACCAAATATTTTTCATTTCTTGGTATATATTGTTGGAAAGATCTGCATTTAATTATTTCAAAACATGGAAGAAGTTTTAATTTGCATTAATGTCTTGGTATTCTCTTTAAGATCACTTTCTCTTACAATAATTAAAACAATTTCAATAACAAATGGTTTTATAAAAAGTAAAGGGAAATAAATACTTTAAATAAAACACTGAAAAACTATATTAATAACACTTAATAGTACTTAGTGAAAATACGGAGTGGATTTAACAGCCATATAAACACTACGAATTTAAAAATTGTCTTAAAGGAGAATTTAACAGCAATAGCTATCCCAAGGTTTGATTGTCTCTAGTTACTGTTATCTTAATTTCTCTTAACATTCTCAAGGGAATGTGGATGCTTAATATCTAATCATATATAAACACAACAGTTCACTGCTTTTATTCAAGTGAAGTTCAACTATCGCATGCAAAAACTTGTCATGGGCAAAAAGGAAACCCACTTCATACGTGGAGCCAAGAATTTTTTGTTAGTCTAACAAATTTTAACTGTCCAATCAAGGAATGATTATTACTAAAATCCATGCCAAAAAAAGGAAAAAAGAAAGGAACTGTTCTACAAAAATGTCTCAATGATAATACAGTTAGAATTGTTACACACCGAGTCCCTTGCATATGCCCCTCGTCTCTGATGTTATTCTTGCCTTTTCACTGCCCCTCTTGGGAATGCTACGGTCAGTGGTGCCAGGTGACTTCCTTATGCAGCAGCTGGGGGAGGAGAGGCATTTATGGCAAACTGGTCATGTCCCAAGTTCTCTGTCAGAAGGAAGATCTTGATGTTGATGATGGGGAGTTTCTTCCTCATGCTAGGATCTGCTTGGGCTTATTGTCACGTTTTCTAACACAAACACGTTTTTCTCTTTCTTCACAATCTTCGCAATTCAATGGAATACCTGATTTTATTATAAATGTTGTGCTTAACATATGTTGGATACTTGCTCTATGTTCCCTCTGTCACAGCTAAAACTGGTTTTACTCAATTCCCAAGGGTGCATTATTATAATAATAACTAATTAATTACTGGTCATTTTTTATGGCACTTTTCTTCTGCTATCACCCCACACCTACACTCCTCTATATTACATTATTTTTATTTCAGGGCCATAAAGAGATATTCAACACAGAATAGCTATTTGCTTCAGAAATAAAGGAAAATGATTATAACAACAGGTATTATCTCACATAATTGTGGAAAGATAAACTAAAGCTAAAATTAATTAATAGTCACCAAGTTACTACACAATTTGCTGTTACAGCTAAGAAAAGCTAGAAAAAAGCTCCAGGCAGACAGGACCAGATCAAGTAAACTGGACAAGTCGCTGTCCTGAGGCATGCAGAGCTCACACAAAGCTGGTGGCCGGTTACTAGTGCTAGCAACACCTTTTCCAGTAGGCTGCAGGGATGCGCATCCGACCTGGAGAAGGGAACGGCACACATTCTTCCTTTCTATGGAATTCTTGCAGGGGCGTGCTTGGGAGCACACTGTGAAGAAAGATCTTGGCAACGCTGCAGCAGTTTCGCTGTCTGGCCTGCTCTGGTTCATGCCAGCAAAATTCAACAGCGCTGTGCTGGAAGTGGTTAAAAAATGAAGATAGCAAGTACGCCATTGATTTAGAGTGGTGAACACTGTTAATTCATTTGAAGGTAATAAGATTAGCATGAACTCTGAAATTCTGACCTACAAACATAAACAAACATCAATAAATTTCCATATTTCTATTCAGCTCTATCTTAAAATATTATTTCTCCAGCAATCTGATAAAATGCTTTACCAAGATGCTTTCATTCACTGGAAAAACAAAGAGATCTTCTTGGTATATAGCTAAGCAGCGCTAACCCAAGGATAGACATTTTTGCTCTTAGATAAAACAGGAATATGTATGAGAAGAGACTCCAAACAAATCCCCCAAATCCCTGATGAACTGATAAGTCAAAGCTACCTCAACAGCACTGTGTGCTGTGAGATGTAATGCATCATTTTAAGGGTTAATTTAACTGGGTCTTTCTAAAAAAGTACTGTTTATACTACAGCAATGTAAGACTAAAATGCAGCCCCATAAAGTATGTTTTATTGTACTTGCTCTTCTTCCTCCAGAGGGATATTAGCATAAGTAGGTACATCAGCACCATGCTAATTAAATGACAAGCTATTTACTTAGCTGTTTCCCTGATTCTGAGAATAGGAAAAATAAGATTGCCCTACAACATTAAAATTTTTTTTTGATATTTCATCATTGCCCAAAATAGAACAGTGCCTTGTTTAAAAAAAACAAACAAATAAACAAAAAAGCCCAGTGCCTGATTTTTAGAAGTTCCTTCCAGAAAGAACTGCCTATGTAAAGAGGTAAGAAATAGATGAAGGTGCAACATAAGCACAGCAAACAAGCAGTGTGCCATACCAGCAAAATATTATTGCTAAGGGGAAGGAGGAAGGTAAAGAGCAATATAATCCAAGGCCAAGCCAATCAACAACAAACCCTTTGTGACTAAAAATGAAACTTTCCACAGCTATTTGACTTTGTTTCCTTCCTATGTCACATCCAGCAATTTTTTTTTACTTGCGTAATTACGAGGATAGGCAAGGAGGGTGTTTAATGGAACAGGTTGTTCACATAGGCTCTGTGACAAATTGTCACGGGGACGCGGTGTGCTCGAGCCATACCCTCCACAATTCAAGGCTGTGTTTTACCACCTCACACCACAACGTGGCCTTACGCTCTCACTCCGCTGTTTTAGAAAGCCAGAGTGCTAGGTCTGAAACTCAAGGTTTTATAGATTTTTTTCACATCACATTTTATGGTCCATTTGGAATCTGAGAGCGAGTTGAACTGTTTGTGCAGAGATATCCACAGAAACCTGGACAGCGAGAGACCTTAGCAAGACTTCTAGCCCACCAGTGGCCCCACCACAGGATCGACTTTAACCAAGTCATTGCTAACAAACGTCTGTCTGTACCTGTCTAACCTGTACTTAAAAAACTCCAATAATTTAGACCCCACAGCCTCCCAAAGCATCTGTTTAATGCCTCATTACTCTGCCCATTTCACTGATCCCAACTGATATTCCCCTGCTACACTTTAATTATTACTTATTACTTCTTGAGACGCTGAAAAAACATTTTTTCCCTCTTTGAAGAACATTTGGTAACTTTTACCGTGTGCCTTCTCCGACTTCACTTATATCCTGTCAGGTTTACTGGACTTCTGCCCATTCTCATTCCTCCTCTTCACAACCTCTCCAGCAGGCTGACACCTTGACAGGTGTCACGACAAACGACAAACTCGACTCAATGCTTAAGCGACTAAAGCCTAGCCTAGCCCGGGGCAGTAGAGCAGAAGGATTACTTGAGGTATCCTGCAGGCCTTCTCCCTGTTCATACACTCCAGGAAAATGCTTGTTGTTTTTGTAACTATTACACTGCTGATGCACATGCTCTGCTATTGTAATAACAGGTATAGCTCGTGACCTGCTCCACGCTGTGGCCTTCTTTGGCATGGCTGGTCAGCTAGCCCGTACGCTACCTTTAGTTCTCATTATCGCAGATAATTCCACCTTACTGTATTAAACCACAACCTCATTATTTTAGTACATTATTCCAAGCGCTGGTCAATATATAATTCCATTTTCATAAGCACTCACTGTAAGGCTGTCTCTGAACCTGGCTTTCTAAGCAGTTTTACAATCACCACATGGTAGTTTCACCTGCACAATAGCTCCTCATTCACTGATTCTGTCCCACTCACCAACCCTATTTATATGACAAACATCCTGTAATTAGATCTTTGGCTATTTATTCAGAAATGGCATGCCAACATAGTTGCCCCTTGTTTCTGACAAAGCAAAAAATATCTTCAATAAGCTTGCAATGCTTTTACATGGATTACAGAAGTGTTCTAGTTTCCACGATGGTCATTTAGACCCTTCCCTGAGTTCGGCTGAAGAAGCCTGTGCAATCACTGTGTCTGCCACTATAGACAGAGCAGCAACCCACCCTTTTAGGCCAAAATGTTTATTTCTCATTTATACACTGAGAAATATGTCACAGCAGGTATTTGACACTTTAAAGGTGTATATAAATACCTCATTTCATGTAATAACTCAAAAGAAAGCAGAGCTTCTTATATTAACCCTATAAAGACTCTTACATGCCTAAACAACAACAAAATAAAAAAAACCACCCTACATATGGAATTGTTTTTCCTATTTTCTTGACATGAAGGGTTTTGCAATGATGCCATCTCGTGATCATATTGAAAACAACATTGTCTCTAAGTACAGCAGTACTTCATTTTTCCATGTATTTTTAGGCTCAGGCAGATAGTGAACAGACAATGCTAGGATCAAACTAATGGCAGGTGGTACTAGTTTTTGTCCCATTTCTTTGCTTGACCTAAGACTGTTTCTGCACGGTTAGGTTTCCATAAGGTGGCTGGGACTTCAACAGATACTCCCAACAGACCATGCCAAACACAGCCCCCTATGATTTCTAAGTTCAGGAAAAAACATTTTTTTGTATGTGGAACTGGCACGCTTCTTAAAGAGCTCAATTTTTAGTAAATCAGAATTTCCTTTAAAAGCAATACCTCATAAAGAGTTTTTATCCAGCTTTCATTATGGGTTTAAAGAAACCATCTTAACATTAGGGAAACAGGGCCTCAGCAAGGATAGCACTTCACTACTCACAAGCACCTCAGTGCCTGAATTTACTGGTGTATATAACTAGAAGACAAGAAGAGGGGGAAGGCGAATATGAGGAATTCAATCAGAAATTAGGAATCAGCAGAGAAAGACCAAATTTTTAAACAGCAGATACTAACAGCAGCCTAACAGGAGCCATTTGCAGAACATATTTGCTCCACTCGTCCTCCACCCAGAGGTGGTCCCATTATTAGACAGATATTTTATACTGCACATACTCACACATGTAAACAAAGCATTTTCTTAAACATATCAGGACAATCTGCAAAAAAGTAAGCCTTAGACACAAGCTAGGCACAGCACATTAGGCTAAAATTTCATTCTCATGTGTGCAGGTTTTTCACTATTTTGTTGTGATTGTGACTGGATTCCTGAGCTACAATTTCCATGGGTACATGACCCAAATCTTCATTAATTTTCTTTATTAACTGCTGAAACACAACTAAAAAAGAAACAGAAAACCTGAATAAGATTCAAGGTGCATATAAAGCTTCATTTTCTAACCATAAATCCCTATACTTTTTTTGAATTAAAGATTTCAAAATATGTACAATGAAAAGACCATTTCCTATTTTGCAAGTAACTTCATTTGGATTATTATTTAAAAAAAAAAGGGGGAAGAAAGGAAAATGGGAGTGATTTTTTCTTTTCCATCTAACTGATAATCGAGTATGTGGCTGTTAAGAGTGCAGAGCAGTAATTTATATTAGAGATGTCTTGGTTAATTTATATTTTATAATTGAAAGTCCTCACAATAATGAGTTATTCAGATCAAATGCAACAAAAATTGACATAAATTTAAGTATGGAGTTTTGTGTGTGGGTAGTTCATAAACAACTAGTATTCAGAATTAGTCTCTCCCAGTGCCTTATGATGCAGATTCCTGTAAAATCTGCAGAATATTCAGTCTTTCTTCCCTCTCCTCTTTGTTAATCATGAACTCGTATCATTTAACTCAGCTAAAAATGACATTTATAAAGCTTCATTATTCACTAGAACATGAGCTCCTAGGGCCATAGCCGCAAGGGGACACACATATGGGAAGCTAGGTGTCTTTCTGTTCAGCAGTCACTGGCTCTCATTCCGAAGGCATGCTGGCAGCAGGGAACACCTCTTCCCAAATGCAACCTGAGCCCCTGTGCTCTTTACTGCACAGGTCCATCAAAGCAAGCAAAGTCAGAGGAGAGGAAATCAGGAACCCCATCCAGCTGAGCAAGGCACTGAATCAAGGCTTTCCTATCATGCACACACTGCTACCTTCATCTCCTCAGAAGTAAGGAGTTTTATCTTCAGAAGAAAGAAAAAAAAAAAAAAAGAAGCCTCATCTCATTTGATTAGTATGACCCAGAGGTGAGCTTAGAGGCGAGATGGATGGGAGCTGGACACCTTTTTCAGACAGTGACCATGTCCAGAGTCCAGAGGCATGTCCAGAGGCACTACGTATTGCTCTCAGGGGATAGACAGAAATGTAGTTGAGATTTGCCCTTTTCGATATTTTTGCCTGAATTTCACCTTAATTTCACATCAGGTTGTCCATGTCCTGTTGTGTTTGGTAAAATACTTTCACCATGTAAAACACATGGCATTTCATGTAGACAATGATGATGTTATCACTGAGGCACTGAGGCTCCAAGGATTGCTGAGCAGGAACTGTGTGATTCAGGCACAAGTTTTATAACCTAGATTTTCAGGTTTCTGTTTCTATTTCAAACCTTCACGAATAAGTCTCCTAAAATTTGGAGAAGAATCACCTTCATTTAAGCTTTTTTTTTTTTTAAAATAAGCCTGTATAAAGAATTATATCCTGCCTAGGAAATTATGCCATGTATTCTACTCAGATGAAAGCCTCATTTTTAGGCAGCTGCAAGGAAATACCAGCATAGTGATCTATTTACTGTTCATCATCTAACTTGGCCAAAGACACCTGCAAAACAAGATGCTAGGGGGTGTGCCCTGTGGCATAATTGTTTCAAAACCACTACGTCACACTTCAGTTCTAAAATAAAGAGAAGATGCAAAAAGATGAAAATATTGAAATGCAGGGTTAAATTAAGAAAAAAAAAAACCAAACTATTTTACTTTCCCGAGTAAGAATATCTTATGCCTTTTCTGTCTACCCTTTCAGCTTTCTGCCAGAATCCAGGAATTTACTTTCGACCCTGACAGTCAAGAAGAATTCTTAAGATTTTCAGCAAGTTGTCATAGTGTACTCAAGCAGTTGAGTTGCCAGGCCTTGACAACTTTCAGCAAAGCTGGGCCTAAAAGGGCAAAATTTGGGTACGTAAAAGGTCTTAAAAACAGCAACCAGTTGCAATGATTCTTAAAAACAAAGTACCCTCTGACTTGATTTGTTTAAGAAATTCCAGGAAGGAAGATTTTCTATTTTTTAATTTTATAATTCCAGGGGAAACATGATTTTGCATTAAGATGTCTTAAATTCTCCATTAGGCTAAAACCTATAAAAGTCTGCCCACACGCTGAAACCCAAGGGATCAGTAGGAGCTCGTGGGCCCAGAGGTGCTCATAATGATTTGAATGGTATGTGCAACTGCCAGGTACAGGCAGGAACCACCTTCTGGCACCTGTACCGAGATGCCGGTTGCACAGAACTGCAGACCTTTTTCATTCATGTGGAAAAGCTTCATTGAAATGTTCTGGAAGTATTGGGGGGTATATGTGACAGTAGTTCAAAGGGGAATTAACATTTCTATAGGTCTAACAGGTATTCATTTGTAGTACTTTAATCTTAGCTGGGCCTCTAGATGGTAGTGTAATACCACTAACAATAACAGGAAGGAGTTGCAATGGGGTATGAGCACTTGTATCACTGGCCAATAGTCAGCTTATATTAATATAACAGCCATAAAATCCATGCATTATCATTCTCCATAAAACTAGCTGGTAGTCCCAGTTCAGCTTCTGTTGGAAAACGGTCTGGTTCAACCATCCCAACTTGCATTCTTACTGGCCCCGATGGCCAAATTATTTTTCCCTAGCACAGATCATGTTAAAAAACTCTGCTGTAATAAAATAGGAAATTTTCTACAATATTTCTTTTGAAAACTGAATTAAAGTTGTCATTTTAGCCTGGCACCTACATCAAACATCACATTTATGTTAGCAATCTTTAAAATAGTAATCTTAAAAAAAAAGGCTTGTGGAAAAATGAATTCTGAGAGGATTTATACGTATCATGCTCAGTTTTATGGACATATCAACATACTATATTTACATGAACAGAAAAGAAACTCTGCTTTAGTACATGAAGTAAAAATTTATTGCAGAACTATAGTTTCAGCTTTAAGGTCTAAATTACGTCACATTCTTTCATATATTCAGATGTGTATTGGATCATTCTTTCTGATGAATAGCTGAGTTTTGCCATGTTAAATTTAGGAGAAGATTTTTAGATCATTTTTACTTTTCACTGATAGATCTGCACTAGAACTCATTTTCTGAGGGTACCTTCAGCTGACTGGATAAGCTTTCTGCAGGGAAAAATATTCTTTGAATCTCCCATTCCAACTCTGCAGCATTATGTATTAGCTAGTGCAATGCTAGTGTAAATGAACATTTTGTATATAATCATCTAGACTGAGTTAAACTACTTTTTTAAAAAAAGAAACAACAATTTTCTTGGACATTCGCAAATTTGTCCATGGTCCTGTGTAATAAATACCTGTAGTTACACTGTTGCACTTTCACAGAAATGCACTGACTTCAAATGTAGTCATTCTGTAGTATTTATATTATTAGGAAAGAATGCTTGATTTAACATTGCAAGCACCTAAATCAATCTAGGACTAATCTGAACAAATTGTTTAGTGATGGTAGCTATACTAAAAATAAAAATCATGTATATTTTTAAACACTTTATTTAGATTTAGAAAACAAACACATATTAGTCTTATTGTCTGGGTACCTTTGTATAACCCAGTTCTATAATCTGATGCTTTCCTTACCTTCTTCCTATTGAATAAGACTGTGTGCCCCAAGAAACAAAATAAACTAAGCTAGCCTCAGCCATGCTGTTAAGCTACACCCAGAGAATCTCTGCGTGCTGCTCTCTGTGCACGCAGGCTTTCTGTCTCCTTGTTTCTGAGACAGACTGCAAGTCTCAACATCTTTTGGTGGACTCTCGCTTTTAGGAACGCACAGGGCTGAGGCAGAATGCTGCACCAAACCTCACAACAATTTGCTTGTCACAAAGACTGGGCAAGGGAATTTCAGCTGAACTAATTGTCAGCTCTTCATTTCTGTGTGGTGGTAAATAAAAAAACATCTGAAGGAAGTAATATATGAGAAGAGATGAATATGAACCCTTTTCCTCGCCCCCTGGTAAGAAAACTACATTGTTTAGAAAGATTTTTTTCCTTGCTAACAAACAGTTGAGTCATTTGGCCATGAACTAGGGCAGTTCACGATCCGTTTTAAAGTTTCTTCTGCTTGTGAGTACATGTAGATGTTTACACATAGGTGTAAATCCCACTAATACTACAGCACAGGCATAAACGGAAACATTTAGTAGAGCTCTTGAATTTTAAAATGACTGTTCACTATGTATCTAAAAACTTTGAGGATATGTTCAGAATGATTTCTTCCTTATATTCAAAATTATTAGCCTTCTGCTCAAAACGACACCTAAAATTCACAACACAAAATGCTCTGCAGACTTTAGTAGAACCTATGGGAAACTCCTGTGCAGGATAATAGATTCTGATACAACTTACTCTTTTTATTATTGGCTTCTTTTCAAAGGTACTTTGGGACTGTTTGATGAAAATTGCTTGATAAGAGCTAAATATATATTTTTTTAATGTCAGGGTAATATCTTAAGGTCATAAAAGACTGAGCTGAAACCTATGGTACAACTGGAATAAAATCCTGCTGAATTGAATTTGGTGATGCAGGAGTAAGTCCTTTCAGTTTGAAGGGTCCTCTGGAGGTCATCTAACCAAAGCAGCGCTAGCTTCAAAATTGGATCGGGCTCCTCAGGGACTTGATCAGTCAAATTTTTAAAATCTCCAGGGATGTTCAGGACTTCTGCTAATTACATTTCCTCACTTCCATCAGAATCCTAAACTCTCTCATAGTTACTGCAAACAAAGCTGTTGTTCACTATCACATTCTTAACGAGTTCCTATTGATGAGTAGCAGAACTAGTGAGGCAATAACATCTTCATGATCTAAAATTAGTAAATCAAATGGGTGATAACCTATTACTTTTTCAATTATTTGAATTCTTTTACAATTATACTTTCCCTGTTCCTCTTACTGATTTTTGTTGTAACAAATGTGAAGCAGTTGAAAAAAACTGTAATTGAAATATTTAATGGGAATTACCTCTTCAAGGAAGATGTAGAAATAAGCATTGAGGCATGCACAAAATTTTTCACTGAGTTCTCCTGTTCTTCCAACTGCTACTACACATAGAGCTCTCATTGCGTTTTTATTGCATCTAGAATTCAGTTTTGCACTTCAGAATATTACTGCAAGTAAATCAATCACATATAAATAAAGCATAGCTGTGAACTGTCATAGTTATTTTTTCATAAAGATAGAAGTAGCATGTATGTGGTAGTAAAAAGATGCTACATTCAGCAGCAAAAGCAGTGGAAAGCAAAATTCATTAATACTGCATATAGGCTTTACCAGAGTACTCAGACTAGTACTTTGTTGTATATTTCCCTCAGGATCAAAGGTTTTCAAGAGTTTTTTTTTACTCTTTTTACACCAGTCTCTGCTAGCCTTAAATGATCAAGTCATCTAAAAAGGAAGGCACACACAAAAAGCTCCAAGACTAGAATTTTGTGAGTACTTATGAATTTCTTCTTTACTTTGAAAGCAGAGAGACATTTCCAGATTTCTATTTTGAGGCTGCAGAGGGGAAAAAATTCATTTTAGAGCTTCAAAAGGCTTTGGTCATGTATCACTGCAGTGACAAATACTTTTTGAAAGTGGGTAAGGTTTCCAGGAAACTATCAGCACCAATAAAAACAATTGAGGCCTATTCATAAAATCCTGTTAAGCCAAGTTTCCTCTAAAGGTATGGCACAAAGGAAGGCAGGTTTGGGCCCTCTATTTCTTCAGATTATGTTTCTGAAGTGTGGGATACCACCAAATTACTATGTGAAAGTCAACTTCTTATGTGCAACTACGAGAAGAGCATGATTTCAAGTACCGTAATACTTTCCTTCATTATAGAAGTTGCCATAGTCATTTTACTTCCTTACAGAGATGGTGACAACCTTAGTTATTTATTTCCTTTTTTTGTAAATAATAGTAAATGTTTCTTCTGATAGGCAATTCAAATTATTGCTTACGAGTGCCATCAAGTTATAGATGCATTAAAGTGCAGCAGGAATGAAATATCTATCATCTCACTGCTCATGATGTGTCCAAAAAGCTTGGGTATTTTAATAGACTGTAATATATTTTGTCACTGTAAGTCACTTTCACAATTCACGGTGCAGCAAATTATTTAACTATTACCAATCTTTTCTCAGGTATCAAAGACATTAATTAAGTTTCAATTGCATGCACTTTCTTGGTATTTGCAATACGTTCCCCCCATCTCTTCATAAATAAAAGTGAATAGTGAGGAAATCCCTCCTGAGGGTAAACTTCAGGGAAGCAGGGAGAGAAGTACTTGGATAAGCTCTTGAAATAGCCCAGAAACAAATTTTACACAAACATTTTTTAAGCATTAAGGCTGTGCCTGTGGTTGGATGTACGAAGATATTATGTTGGATACGAAACTAGTAAAACCATTTTTTGAGTCAACTGCCTTTTTTTTTTCTTCTTGCTTCTGCTTATCACTTTCATTTTCTTCTTCCAATTTCAGTTTAACCTTTATGACTTGTGTAAGAATATTTATTTGAAACTGAAATCCTAACATCTGTTAAGAAATACAGAGGATACAGCCTGCTCCAGAAATAGTGGTCCTGGCATTTTTTGAATTTAATATGGAAACGACAAACCAAAAAGAGCTCTTCTGTGCACATATAACAACATCTGCATGCCCCTTTAACATCACACATAAACTTTATTTCCTACCTGTCTAACTGCATTGCAGTCTAATATACTTTACATTAGCTATTACTTCTACAAATTCTCATTTTCTCTGTCAAATGATGCATGAAAGTTAGAATCACTACAGCTTAATGGAATAAGCCTCTTATCAGTGCTATATATCAACGGCATCCCTCTCTGAACATCTAAGGACAGAAGGCTCACAAGCTCCAAAACAATTTCAACAGAACTCAAGTCCATGGTTTTGCAGTTTTGTCCCAGCTGTTTACTCTTCTCTTGCTGTGGAGACAGTGGACAGTGTTATGCCGTTATTTGCTCTTCAGAGATTTAAGTGTGCAGCAGGATATGGCAGACTTTATAGGTATCAGAGACAACATGGGATTACAGCTAAAAAGTGATATCGAGAGGGATTTCAGTGTCCCAAACAAGTACTCTAGTTGCCCCTGTCTGAGGAGTTGGGGAAAGAAAAGGAGACAGGGTCAGGCATATCTGGAATCATTCATAAAACACTGTGATAAACAGGCAACAAAGAGGCTGAGAACAGTGTTATAAATCAAAGATTGTAGTCATTGAGGTTATGCCCTAAGAACCGACACGCTGATTTGGGGTAAGCTGCAAAAAATGATGAGGCAGAAGGGGAGAGAAAGAGAATTCAAGTCCATGAATACCCCGAGCTGCCTTCACACCTCTTCTGAGCTTGTGGTAACACTATTTAGTAGACGCAAGGCAGATAGGATGATTCAAGTCCCATCCTGGAAAACAAGAGTCAACATAAATTCAGGATGGAGACCTAAGTCATGGATAAACATTCTAGAGTATGAGTATTCCTGACTCATACTCTAGAAATATTCTGAATAAAATCCATTACAGATATAGATCAAGTGTGCATGATTGACTGTGTCCTTGCTGTGCTGATCAATAACCATGGGCTAACGATGTTTAATCAACTACAAAATATTCCTAATGTACTTCTGCACAGAAAAAAAGAAGTCCAAGACTGGGTAAAAGGTTCAGTTCAGAACAGAACGGTGAGAATCAATTCAGAAAACATAACATTTTGTACATTTCCTCTTTTTGCACAAAGTGCAAAAACAAACCTCAGCCTTTGGTCTCTTAAATCATATTATGCTTATGATCTTACGGGAGAAAGTGAGTCTGACTGAAAGAGTTCAGGTTGCTGCCAATTATTACTTCCTTTTCTGAAGTCCCATTTTCATTATAAAGCTGCATCTTAGATAAACCTTCTAACCATATGGAGATTAACTTATGCCAACCTTATGTTTCATCTTCTTAGTTTTATCCTCTTTTGGTTTCAGTCAATCGGTATCTGATTTTTCTCAGCTGAGTTATCATGATCATAGCTTATGCTCCCCATTCCTACTACCTAGGATTTCTTTGTTGGTTTTGCTTTTACCCTTAAAAACCAGAATTTGTCAGTTTGGCTCTCCATGCTCAGGAAGAATTACAGGAACCTCCAGCATCAATCATTCATGAAAATCAAAGCCAGGAAAAAAAACTATTAATCAAAAGAGATTATTCTGAAATTTCCATTTGCTGTCAGCAAGAAAGAGCTTGCCTCTATGGCTACCAATCTGCAGTGGGACAGTCCTGAATAGGAGAAAGTTCTGTCTCTAAAGATTTACTAACTATCGGTATTGCTTCAGATGTCAAGCTTTTGCAGAATCAGCTGTGCTGCGTGAGAGGGAGAAAGGGAGAATGCAATCTGTTTAGGCGATGCCATGAGAATCTGTAAACCACTCTTCCTCAGGAATAAACTGGTAGGCATTTAATGAGGGCTATGGGAAACAGAAAACTAATAAACTAATAAAAAACCCCAAACCCACAAGAACAAGACACTCCACTCCCCACAGGTTTTTCTCATCTATTTTTGTAAGAAAGTACAATAAAAAGGAGAAGTGAAAGTTGCATTTTTTACTTTTCCATTTTTTATTTTTAATCAAAATTCACTAATGTAGCTTTAGAGAAGGTTCTTTTCAGTTTTTCAAGTGTTTTAAAATATATTCTTTCTGTTTTCTGTGTAAAGTGCCTCTGTTAAAGTTTATAAGTGTACTTCCTGCCAGATATGCAGTCCTGAAATTCCTTAAAATTAAAGATTTATCTTTTCTTTTTTTGAGTTTGGACTCCACTCATTTTTCTTTCCCCTTTTTTTGCCTGAAAGTACAGAGGAGACCCCAATGGCAAACTCTTCTTCCTGCTGCCTGAATTACCTCCCCAATAGATCAATAGACTCTCTCCAAAATCCAGCTGGACAGAAAAAGGCTTTTGTTTGTGAAAAGACTGCATAAAAACAGTGTAGGTTGTAAAATTTCCCTTTGAAAAACTAAATGCTTCTTTTTAGGCATGAGGAAACTTCACATTTTAATCCTTACATTCAACCTAGCTATTAAAAAGTAGGGGGAATGGGAAAGAAAAGAAAGCCAAACTCAGAAGAGCATAACCAAATAAGCTTCAAACTCTCCATTTATGCATTCTCAAATTCATTAATTTTCTACCTAAAATGCAGAGCTTCTACCAAACCTGCAGCTTTGTTGCTGCCTCGGAAAAATGGTTATAAAAAGCCAAAACACAACAGAACAGTCACTGCACTACTATTGCTAATCAGACACATTTTTTTCCCTTGTAGTTGAGAAGACAAATTCGCACTGATTTTGCTATTGTAGTATCTTTGTTATTGTATTCCACAAGGAACAATCCCAAAGTGCATGTTATACAGCCATCTCAAATATTTACATGAAAGAGTCTTTATGATGTTTCAGGTTTCTGCTTTCAAAGTCTGATGGGTTCAATTCCTTATCAACCATGAGGGGGTAAGAAAACATTTGTCCCCATGACAAAAACATATAGCTTTTGTGTTTGGATGAGACAGCAAAGAGGTTACAAAGCTATATATTTCTCTATTAATAACCCAATATAACTCTATTAATAACACACTGAAAAAGCAGAAAAATACCAAAAGATCAGTTATTCATAATTACTATTGTGTCTTTTCTCTCATCTCACTTTGCTTAACTAGTACAACTACCTCTCCATGAAGTAGGTATCACTGGATGTAGTGATTTTCTAATTCAGTGATTCATCAGAATACTAAAATATTTAAATCACAGATAAAGGCAATCCCATACCTTGCTACAAGGGGTCATCTTGTCTCCACAGGCTTTATACGTAAAAGACTAACAAAATGCAGTGGCTAGAGAAATGAGAAGCCACTTTTCCCCATCTGAGACCCTTCTGTGGGAAAGACCCATCTCCAACACATGAACTGAAGGTTGCTCAGAGGTAGACGTTCAGTTTCCATTCCCAGGGAAGGACCTGTTTCCAAAGCCTTTATTGTGCCAGTGCTGACTGATACCTTTTGCCTCCTCACAAACAGCAGTAATTCTGGAATATGCCAAAGGAAACTAATATTAACTCATGTCATCTGACCCCCATCCAGGGGAAGCCCGCATTAGATGTGACTGGATTTGCGTATCATCCTCCAGTAATACATAGAAATTAAATTTGTTTCCACATTCCAGTTTAAATAAATATACAGAATAATAAAAACTGAATAAAAATACAGAGATGGTTTAGAAAGTCTGAGATGAAAGGGTTCGTACTTAAAAAGTTTCAAATTCCTTGTTTCATATTCTGTCTATGCTTCATTGCAGCTGATCAGTACTGGGTGTTTTGCACTGGGACTAAACTCCCTTTATATACACAGACCTTCCCTCAAATAGAACATGAAGACAGCAAGCACATTTTGAAGAAAGTAAACCATGATGCCTTTAATATGTGCTAAAGCAAAAGCCATGGCTTAGCATCAATCCCAGCACGTTTTAATAGATTTTCTTTTATTTAGGCTACCTGCTGCACCAGTCCCTGCTGCGCCAAACAGCTTTTCAGTCCATTGCAGAACTCACTGCTCGTGCAGGTGTGACACGCGTGAGAGTGCCTGGTTGCGACTGCCCTGACGATCTTCCCCAGCCTCCCCTGAGACAGCAGGCACTGCCCTCCTCTAGAGCTCCTGGCTAACGGAGGCGGAAGCCACTGCCTGGTAGCCAGGCACTTTCTGCTACCACACTCCTTTGTGGTATGTCTGTGACAAAGAAGCTCCCTCCTGCGTTCCTTTTCTCCCCTTCCCTCCTTCCTCTCTCTCTCTTTCACTATCTTGTTTTATCATCATCTGCTTATTTTTCATTTCTCCTCCATGCTGTAGTTGCCAGACTGAGGGCTCCGGCTGGCACATGACGGTGGATGGCTGCTCACGATTGCATAGCTGAAGCTGTCACCATCTAGTCTTTCTCAATCCCATCTGCTCAGGAATCAGCTCCAGCACTATTACAATTTCCTGCCTGGCATATTAAGGTAAACCAGCTGAGATTCACATGTGCAAAAGGTGGCTACAAAGATGACAAGAATATTTTATTCATAAATAAATTCTAAATACGCATGGAGATTTAGGGTAGACTTGATGAAAACTTTCTACCAGCCAAGGCATGAAGCATTAGACTGGATTGTACAGGAAGATTTTGAAGTCTCTATCACTGAACAGCTTTAAGAACAAATTAGACAAACTTCTGTCAGGAACGATAACCTGCTTCAGAGCAGGGGAACGCACCTGATGATCTCTGAAGGTCTCTTCCGACGCCATTTCCCCATGACCCTAGAATATGCCCATTTACAAAAAGTTAGTTTCTTTAGAATCTCTTAAAACAAACAAAAAGCTTATCACAAATACACAAAGCATCTGATTTTTTTTTTAAGAAAAAAGGAATATTTTTTTCCTTGGGTTTATTTATTCTCTTCAGTGAAAAGATTCAGAGCTCCCACTAATTTCTGAGACCTTTACAGAGGTATATGATTTGCTGAATGGTTCTTATTCTATTAGCAATTGATCTAAGCCACACAAAAGAATCTGTATTAAGCCTTCATTTTTATTTGTACTGACTTGCTTCCTCTCTTCCTACTTTACAGGTCATGTTCCTTGTCTTTGGAAAATGGTTCTGCCCATGAAATAGCTTACACACTAGAACAGTTCGTTCTTACTACTTTAATCTAATTTTGTTGTCATTTTCAGGTCTTTTTATGGCATTGTATTTATCTGGGATACTTTTTGTATTTTATTACACTGCAGCAATTTCAAACTAAGTCAAAGGAGGAATGGGATATTTTGGAGAGACCTGGCCAACTGTGGGAGCTGCTAAAAATCAGTCGCATGTTTTAAGAAGCTGGACAAATGAATTTCTAAAAGCTCCTGCTACAGCAGCAGGATATAATCCTGTCATGCAGAGGACTGTGTTTATGAGTATTCAGCTCACAGGTGAAATAACATGAGCAAGAATGGGACCCAGATGAAAAAGTGCTGACAGGTGGCAGGTATGCCAACTTCTCTCCCACATAACGAAGGGGGTTGTGCAGCTGGAGGAGCAGAACCAATATTAATTCTTTTCTCACTTAGTGAGGCCATAAAGGTTTGATTGTTGTAACCCTTTATTTCTGGTAGACTTCATAATGACATGTAATTTATTTAAATAGTAACCTTGATTATTAAAGGTAAAAAGAGCATTGCCAGCTGCAGGCTATAAAATTAAATCACATACAGCCCATGCTAACAAATATGTTTGTATGAAAAGCAGGTCAAGGGCATCTTGACTATTTAATTACACCTTCAAATTCTGGCTCAATATTTGCAAATGCTTATTTAAAAACACCGATTCTGAGAAGCTTTAGCTAAAGATCTCAATATTCTCTGACAATGTACTGTCCTTCTTCTTTTGGGAATTTCTAGCAACAGTTTGTAGAGAATGATATATTTTCCTTCTTTTTGTTCACAGGTTGTACACAAACCTCTCTGAGCTGTATTGTTTGGTGAAAATGTTTATCAAATATTTGAATGACCAATTCCTCTCTGCAGAGTTTTTGCAACTACTCAAACTGATGCAGTCAACATTCAAGAAGCCCAGGTGTGTCATCCATTCTTTATGTGGTTGTGTTTCATTTAGAGTCAGATTTCTGGAGTAAATGTTATGATATTCAGTTAAAAGTGTGCTTTCTGTCAATATGCTGCATTACTTGCATAAATTCACCTGCTACAATATTAATGGAGAAAGTATACAAAGGAAAATACAGACAAAGCCAGTTTATTTAACCTATTTGGAAGAATATTCACAAGGTTTTGTTTGCATTGTTTTGCAAGTAATACCTGCAGTTTTTCCCTCTATTGGCAGTCAAATCAATATATAATTAAGGTAACTTTAGCACTCTTACTATTGGTTATTAAAGTTATAAGCTATAATTTCCAAACTGTAGTTGCATGAAGCTTGACACCTATGCAGGTGTTAACTTATAAAGCTTCACACCTTCCACTTTGCAAATCAGTTAAGATACATTTAACTGACTAACATTAGAAAGCACTGAAAATTTTAACCGTTATATCTGAAAACTGGGAAAACTGGAGAAGGAAATATTGGTTGATGGTCAGATTAGGGAAATAACTGAATTTGGAAGAATTTAGAAAAATAATTCAAAACATATAGATATAAGTAGATAAATAAGTATATAAATTTTATGAGTATTTTATATTTAAAATCTATATAAGTATATAAATATTTATGTGGAAATAATATAAATATTGCCTTTACTATGCATATTTACTCATTAATATTTCAATGTTTTAAAAAACTAATATGTAGACAGAGGAAAAAGAAAGAGTAGGTAGAATGTAATATGTAAAGTAATATATGTAATATGTAATACATGCAGCAATATGAGAAGAGAAATGTTTCTATGTCAGTACCCCTTGCTATGCTTTGCTAGGCACCTGACAGTTTGGAGAGCAATTGAAATGTTTCTGTTAATTTCTAAGGTGTTGGATCAAGCCCACAGGGACCTGTTTTATCTCGTCAGTAGAAATATCCCACATTGGGAACATGAAATTCTGCCATGTTCTTGTTACAGAACTTTCTGAGCCTTTGCTGGAATAACAATGAGCTTCTCCTCCCTCGCCATAGCTCAGCTACACACACGTGGAGAACCCCGGATGGCCAGTCTCCTACACCGCCTGTCTAGAGCTCCCTTTTGAGGACAGCTAGCCGTTTGGAGGGGACCTGCGGGACATTCACCACCTTTCTAGTGATTTTGTTCTTCCCTCTTCTACCTTCGTTCCTCCTCTCCGGTAATGGTACTGTATCCTCCCACAAACTACTTGCCCTTCCCTCGTTCCATGTCTCTTACCCACTTAGTATCAAGGCTTGGAACACCAATACATCAAAGAGTTAAAGACAGTTTTGTGGGTACATGACCTTTGTCCATGCCCAGTTCAAACAGGAGAATACCCACCAAAATCCAAACTTGGTCAGTCAAACTGAAGAGGGGAGAGGGCTGTGGTGAAGTCTGTCCTGAGCAGTGCAAAGAGATGCCCCAGCTGGAGCTGACTGAGGCAGCTTCAGAAACAAGAGCAGCACAGCTCTGTCACCAAGGCATTGGCCTGAGCTAGTTATCTTTACTAAGAGGCAACATTAATTGTTAGGGAGCAGTGATAGACGTCACCCTTTTACTGCTGTTTGGATCCCATTTGGTATCTTTGCCTGGCCCAACACTGCAGTTTCCAAGCTCATGTGGGAATAGTTGGGGGACCTCAAATTCTCCTGCATTATAGAAGTTAACCATTCCCACCGCAGGACTCCTTTTTTCATGCTTAGCTCTGTTTACAAATAGTACCGAGGGAAGAGTCTGAGACATAATTTGATTCTGATGCATTCCCCTGGGTCCTCATGAGAAATAGGAATTTGGAGGGTGCAGTCAAGATGAACACTAACTTAGGGCTGCACAAAGGCTGTTGAAACAGGTTTGCATTCACAAAGGTTTATTAGTGGGGTCTGTAGCTGATGGCATACCTCAACGCTAATGGTGAAAGTTACTTCTGGAGAAAAATAAAAGCAACAGTAATGAGAGAGAGAGAAAAGAGAAAGGGAAAATTCTTTCCAGTGGTCAGCCAGGAAGAAAAGTGTTGAGGTCCGTCTCCAGGGGAGCATCCTCTCTGGGTGTCCTCTCCAGGGAAGCAGGCAGTCCCCCCATACTACTTTTCCAGTAGTAACTATATAGTTTTCATCAGGACCATTCAAATTCCCTACTGGTTGTTCCTGCTTGCAATGCTGTCAGTGGTGATTGGTGGATGCTTTAAGCAGGGACAGTGCTGCACGACGATGGTTGTTTAACTTTGTGCATGCACATTATTGGATCTCCTAGCGTAAATTAAAAAACTACAATCAAATGGTAAGGAAAAAGGGCAAGAAGGGGCAAGTCTCACGCCAGCAGCAATCGCTTCCTATGAAAACTGCCATACCATGGGCATTTTCAGGTGCAAGGCCACCAGAGTAACAGCATGAGAACAACCAGGGAAAGGGTATTGCCACAGAGGCTCTGGCAGAACCCTGCCACAGCTGCTCAGGTGAGAGGTTACAGAGCTGCAAGTCAGAGATGGGTTACAAAGCTGCCAGTTACACAGCAAACAGCACAGGCTAAGGCACCTGAGGCACTGTGCACCTGTAGGAAGTGTAGTATGGATTAGCTGTGGCAGGAGAAGGGATATGCTGCTTCAGGATGGAGGAGGAATATGAAACTGTAGGACCTTCCACATAATTGCAAACCTGAGTGAGATATCCCACAGCCAAGGGTGAACACAGGTCCCTGCGGAAACCCAAGCACCTGCCTTTCTAAGGAGACTTTCTTTGATTTTCAGTGGGTTGTGCAAGACCCATGCAGATACCACTTTCACAAAGAAATCAGCAGTACTATTTCAAAGGACATTGGACCAGGGCTGACCCAGTGAGCCAATCTTTTTATTGCAATTCATAGAATCAAATCAGGAATCTTTAAACCTGGTGATATAAATGATACCTTTGTATTCAAGAAAATGTTCAGATTCCTGACGTTTCCAGAACACTAAGCGTATCTTTCATTTTTTTCAGACTATCATACTGGGGACTTGCTGAATATTATGTTATTTTCCGATTTTAAAAGTTCTGAAGCAGAGAGCAGAAACAGCACTGTATGATTTATGTGATCAGTTACAGAACACAAAGTCAACACATTACCCTATAGTGTCCAAATGTCGCATATAACCTACATATGTAAAAAGGATCTGTGAACACGAAGTTCAAGAACAATCTGATGTGGTTATTAACCACAAAAGGCTTGAAATGATCATAGATGCTAGTAATATTGAAGTATTTTCACCATCTCTAAAGATGACTAGTTCTACTACAGAAAATTTTTCTAATCCTTGGTATTGTATGGAAAATAATGAGTTATTTCCTTTCCTATATACACCTCCTAATGTAAGAAAATTGCTACAAATCAGTGCTCTGTTCAAAAATAAAGCAACTTTTTACAGGACCTGCTTCCTCTGAACATGAAGTTGTCTAATCACTTAACGGACACAGTGTAGTAATGCTGTAGCAATTAGAAAAACTAGTGCATTTAGTGGCACTGTGGAAAACTATTCAAACATACCTATATGCCCAATACTTTTAAACAAAAATTTCATATTTAAAGGAAGGTGCAGAGTCAAATTTACAGTGTCAAGCAGAAAAGACGACCTGTCAGTCTTACGTGTTGGAAGAGAGAGAACAAAAGAAAGTTTGAAGGTAAAATATTTAATGACATTGTGCAGTGCAACAGAAGAATAAGGTGAACGAGAAGGACATACGAAGTAGAAGCCAGAGGAACTACTGAAGGATGAAGTAGATTCATTTCTCTGAGGACAACATTTCATTTTAGCATACACGTGCTGATTGCTGTGCAATTCTACAATGTGGCAAGTATAATATGGCTATTATCTCAGCATATATCAACTACATAACCACACACTTTGCGAGAGTTAACTACTTCTAAAATAATTTTTGTATTCCTGCTGTGCGTACATACACTCCCTATGTCAGCCTAGCAGCAGTGACATTTCAGCAACAATAAATATTCTAGTATACAGATTAGGGCGAATCTTTTCTTTTTTTATTATCTCAGTTACAATGACACTAACTCGGTATTCAGCCCAATTCTTAATGGCCAGTACTGACTGCTCACATACTATTTCCTTACTTGTGCAACTCATTAACTGCAGTAGGTTTTACATTGATGGCAATGAGATCAGAATCCCACTTCCTAGAATAATAATCCAAAGTGACTAAAGCTGTAACATACAATTTAAGCAGCATCAAATTACAACCACAAATCTGTCAAATTAGCAAGGTGTGAAGAAGGATGAAGCTTAAGTTTGTTGGAGAATATTCAGCTGCTTTCACTGGCAACCAATGCTGAATCTCCATTATTCTATTTCATATGCCTATGTGTGTATTAACTACACAACTGAATCTGCTTTATCTGTTTAAGTATCAAAATTAGAACTAGTTAATAGAAAAAGGAACAACTAGGAACACCTTTGAAAAAGATCACCCAACCTAGTTCAGATACCAATTTTAGAAAAAAAAGATGAATCTCTGTCCCTATTTCTCCCCACTGACAATAAAGGGAGTCTAAAGAACATGCCCAATTGTAGGCAAATATATCTCATACTTCTGACATTTTTTGAGCCAGATCCCACCCCCTTCCAGCCCTATCTTCACTGATTACTTACTCATTCTCCTTTCTTTCTCTCATTATGCTTAGAATTCCTTTACACTGTGATTACATAGCTAATGTTTATTAGTTATGGTTATATTCGTACTTTAACAGAAAGTCTCAAAGATCAGCAGTTACAAAGAAAGTACTCTAAACCCCTAGAACGTATATCACATATTTTTCATCTTTTATTTAATGACAAAGAAAACTTGTTTAATTACATATAACATAGAAATATTCAGACCTAAACAGACAAGAATGTCCCCAGAGATGTTAATTGAATTAATGGAACTAAAGCATTACTTAAACTGCTGTATATAGAGCACTGATTTAATTTTAGTTCAGAATGGATGAACTGTGACTTGGGGTTTTTTGGTTTTGTTTTTTGCCAGAAAACTATACCCAACGACAGGAATGTAGAGGGGGAAAAACCCTCTACATATACATTAATTACCATAAGGAACTTCTGTGATAAAAATTTTTTGTAGTTGGGGTCACAAACCAGTCATCAAAGCCTGACAGGAGGATAAGCCTATCATCAGAGTTGTTTCTAGTTATGACACTACTTGAATCATTGTGACAAAAAGAATAGTGTAGATTAAACAGAACTCTTGTTTGAAAGCATATTGCAGTTTTCAAGCTTTTTTCTAACCTATGACATTATTCTCTTGATTAAAACCCTTCTGTGAGAACGGGACCACTGCAACAAGTTTCCCAATGCAGATCTATCTCCCGTTTCGTCAGAAGCCCCCATGCTGACTGGACTCCAGACGGCCTCTCAAGCCTTATCCTGCTCTTTTTAAGTATTATTGCTTGAATCCTTGTGAGGCAGCTGTCACACATGCCCCGCAAGATACCTGTAATCCCCTATTTTCACTTCACCCCTTCCATCAGCTTTTTTCCCTCTCCGCTTTTTTTCACTCCACCGCCTAATTTCTAACCTGCTTCTCTCTCTGTTAAATGCCACTAGAAAATTTTTCATTCTTACTCAGATTATGAAACTCTCCTCTAAAATTTCAGTCAGATCTCCAAGAACTTGTCTCTCTTTCTGCCTGACACAAAAAACACCTGGAAGAATATCTGCACTCACAGTGGGGCTGCTGAGTTTGACTACTAGCTCCCACAGAAAAAAATGAAAACAAAAGGTTTGAGGGAGACTTAAATCTTTCCCATCAGGAGATACCCCTTAGCTGAGCCAAGATCTCTGCCTCACTCCTCACCTAGTGTAAAAGGGGTGCAGGCACCGCAGGTACCTGCCCCAGGAACACACTCAGTGCATGTATGCACAATCTAGACCGAGGACTCTAGCTACAGCAACCGCTGTTCTTTCCCCAAAGGACTCACCGCAGTGCCTAAAAGCTGATTTCAAAAATTAAAGGAAAAAAAATTTTTTTTTTTGGTCTCTGCTGTACTCTGATTTCAGTAGGTATTTATCAGGGATTAAAGGACTTAGGATCATGTTTAAATTAATTGAACCAAAGTTGGAAAAGCAGTTACAGCTGATGTTTACTCTCTCAGATCCCAAACTTGCTATAAATCAGCCAAAAAAGAAAACTGAAGATAGCGGATTTTCACTGCTATATGCAGGCACAAGGTGTGGTCTCAAGTGCCCAGTGCCTCTTTGGTTGCACAGTGTTGTCACTTAACGCCTGTGCATACAGATTAGAAAACACTAGCATTTTCTTTCATGTCACAAAGATGTAAAAGGCTATTTCAGGTGGAGGGTCAGTGGGTAATCAAGCCTGGAAGAGCAGCAGGGAGAGGCAGCAGCAAGAGGAAGGAGCTTGCCTCAGCCACTGATGTTGCTTCCTCTAGCTCCTCTGCTACCTTTTCTGTGTTATCTAACATGTCTACTACTTTCTGCTATCTCTCTGCCATCACAACCATCCTTCTTCTTCCCCCTCCAAAATAATCTGTGGGTCATCTGAGTATAGGAAAGGCTAGCCTTAATGTTTCTGTTTTGCTTGCACTTTGGGGGAAGGAAGGTTTGAAAACCTTGATTTTTCATGACTGTCAGTGTTTGAAGAGGGCTAGAGTTGCCAAGGGTCAGTGTTCATGTTTCTTGCAAATACAGTTAAGACTGGCGATAGAGTTAGAATTCAGGGGGAAAAAAGGTGAAAAAACAAATTTACTTCTGGATTCCGCATTGCTAACAGTTAGGGGGAAAACTGTCTAAAGAACTTATGTTTACCTTCAGGTTAAGCTTCAGGAAAAGAATAGTTAGGAGGCTCCTGTTAACTGCTGGATCCTGAGAATTCAGCACTGCTGTCCCAAGGGCAGAAGGCAAAGCCAACGAATAATGCTTAGTTTTCTTACAGGAGTGCATCATCCAAATATGATAAGTGATTCCATTCTTGGTATTCATGTTATCCTTTCCGAAAGGATGAGTTAAATAACTGTGGTCAAATCTACTAATACAAGAGCTGATTTACAGGCCTATTTGTATGTTCAGTTTTGGTCCTGTTGTGTGTCACTCACCTGTGATTAAAGCCAAATCAAGGAATAAGAGCTCAGGAAGAGAAAAGGAGGGGAGGGTGAAGAGCTTCCATAATTCTGGGTACTATAAGGCCTGCTGAGAAATGAGGAAGACTAATGCTGGAAGAGTCTTAGTAACCCTTAGTAAACTTACCCATGTTTTCAGAAAAGGGTAAAAATTGATGAAAACTAAGGTCAGAGTTTGGAAAAAGGAGAGGTGCAGAGCTTCACTCGCTGCTGAAGTCTGGGGTAAGAGCTAGCAGTGGCAGATCTGTTTTCTCTGAGCTCTGGTGCCAAAATGAGTTATCTGACCGTGGCTCAGCCCAGGTTAGGATTAGGAAGAGGGAAACTGAGGAACCAGATTTATTGTTAGTTCTGACATGAAAGGCCTCTCTGCGGTCTCTGAATATGGCATGGTCACTCTAAACAAAGTGATATGTCTTAATTTTTATTCTTAAGCATACTAACATGCATGCTAATCCAGAACAATTACTACTACTAATGTAAACAATATATAACATTGTATTATTCACTGTGATTACCTTTATTCCTCTGAACCACCCACCCCTGAAATTACCGAAATAAACAGTTTTTATTCTCCCTCCATGTCCATCTAGGGCTGATTTCCTTAGATGCTGACATTTTATAAATGTCATAGTTTATGAGGAAATAATAAAAACCCAGATAACATGGCACAACTCTGTGACCTTTAGCTGAGGGATTGATATAAGTTCTTAAGTAAGCTCAGTAAAGAAATTCAGGAGAGAAAATTCAGGTTCTAGTAAGTAATTGAGGACTTCAAAGGTCACAGATTTACCAGCAATCTTGTCTGTAAGCCAGAGCCAGCAACAATACTTTTACCTCTTGCTTGTGATTTGATTTTGCAAACGACCTGCTTAGCTATATGTTGTAAACAGCTTTAACTGAAAACTTGGATATTTTTATTATTATTTGGAACTGAATTTGTTTATAGTGACCAGTCTCATCAAACCTAAAGGAATCCCCAATATATATGTTATTGCTTAGGAATTAGATTTTGTAGATACATTTCTGTGGCAGTATTTCTGGCACATACTCACAACAGGTATATGTTTCCATTTAATAAACCATTCAGCCATTCCCAAAATGTAGTTAGACAGTAGACACTACCAGGTATATCTTTTGCTCTTTAATTTACAAGAAAAGGGCCTATTTTGTAAGCATATATAACTTTGTCTCTTCCTGAAATCTTGAAAAAGAAATTTGCTATTACAGAGTTGCCTACTTTCAGATGTCAAATCCACCCAAAGTTATAAAACACTGTGCAATAAGCAGTGTTGCCACTGATAAATTATAAATGCTTTGCCAATGTAAATGTGCATTTTGTTAGACTTATCACGCACTGATGATGAAAGACAGCATATGAGATTTATCACAAAGTCCCTAAAGATTTTGCAGTGTGACTCATTCATAATAATCTTTAATACTCTTTAAGCAAAAACCTGTTAAAAATTAATCTTACTGTCATAGCAAAGAGCATTTTTAATACACTTTGTAAACTTAACATCAATTTACACCTTCATTTTTTTCCACAATAGTATTTTGCACATATATGGCACCTTCTACAAAAGTAAATTTAGAAGACCTGGCAAAAAGTGCTGAAGTCACGTTCATAAACCAGCTGTGATGGGATATGATAATTGCTGGGTGTTAGAATTAAGACATCAGATTTCATATGTAGAACATCACACAAAAAATATTAATTAGAGGTTATTAGGAACCTAATCTGAGGGTCATTTAGGAAAGGTTAGGTGAAACCATTTCAAAGAGGAAATGGAAAGAATATGAACATCTCTCCCCTTCCCTCTTCCATCATTAAGCAATCATTATGAGTCATGATTATGCAAAATGTTTGAAATCCTGCAACCAGTTGATCACTTAGTCTGTGCAGCAGAAGGTTAAAGACTGTTCAGCATTACACTGGGCCATCTAACGACATACTCTGACAAAGATTTTGTGCACCAGGAATCTTGTTCTTGAAAAATCCATAGAAATTAACTTTCTCTGTGGGGAATTTTTTTTTCAAGACAGAAAATGATGAATCTCTTTACAGAATCATTCATCCTTAAATGTAATTTGCACTGTTAGATGCTGGGATTGGGAATACAAAACTCTTTTCAAAATTCACTAGTAAGAGAAACAGTTTAAGGCATTTCACTGCTTCAATAAGAATGAGGAAAAAAGAAACTATTTTGTTCTCATTCCTGAGGAAAGCTTGCTTGCAAAGTTTTGCAGCAGCAGCAAAGCAATCCCTCTGAAGTGGGATCAGTAAGGTTTGTGAGTGGGGGATTGAGAGGTTTGAAGGAGGGGAGAGGGAGGTCTGACTGAACAGTGCCCACTTGGGCTTCTGATTCTGTTCCCTGAGGCTGTGGATGTAAGCGAGTCTCTGCCTACCTCCTCACTGACCCCTTGAATTCTTCCCAGCTACACTGGGGGTCAGGATCCGTGCACAGGACATCATCCATCACAAGCCCAAGGTTAGCCTCACTCTCAAGAAGGAGAATGGGTGAGTGGCCAGTCTGATTCTTCCAAACAATGTGTGGCTTTTTCTTTCTGTTTTTTTTTTTTTTAATCTCCCAACTACACATAAAGAGGAGAGAAATTCAGAAACACAGAAACATGTAAGTATGCAGAGCTCAGCCTAGCAAATGATTTAAAAGCATCTCATACCAAACCACACAGTGTCACGTGGTTCAGACTCATCCTTGTTGAGACACTTGGTGGGGAGAGGAAAGGGAGAAGCTGTGGAACGGAGGAAAAGGGGAAAGGAGAGGCTAAGGTGCACCATGGCACACCAGCTGCAGTGTCTTAGTTTGGGTATTGCCACATGGGAGGGCCCCCTATGCACACGGAATAGCTGGCACAACAGCTAGCCCCCAAAGCCTACACTCCATACTGCTGCCTTCCTCATTCTGATGCACAAGTAACATTCTGATGTTACTCTCTTGCTCACTTGAGATCTGGAAATGGATCTCACAGCCACATGATGGGCATTCAGCACACACTGAAAATCAGGTGCTCTTAGAGACAGCTTTAAGCACACATCTTTAAGCACGTAAAAATGTGCAGGTAGTCTAGCACTGGTTATTGTTAAGGTACTTATTATTACTTATTATTAAGTTTCATTATTAAGGTACTTGGGGACTGCAGAGCATAAATAGACTACAAAGGATATGCCACAGTCCAGAAGTTCCCAAGAAATACAATTGGCTTTGACTGCTCAAAGTATATAAAAGTAACTTTGTTTCTTTCGTAAATGAATCTTGTATCTTACTGACAGCACTGTTTCACTGAAAACAATGAAAACCTGCTGCTTTCACCATACAGACCAGCCTGAATTAGCCTTAGCAAATGCACGTAAATTGTGATTATAAACCATGCCTAAATAAAGCTAATGAACTGGACTAACTCACAAGGTGCAAAACATTGCAATCGCTGGTTAAAACATATGGAAGATGGAAAGACCACTGATTTTTATGACTTATCACAACTTCTGAAATCCAGAATAAAATAACTGGAAAAGTCTAGCGTTTGGAGACAGCACACTCTGCCAGGCACATCAGCAGCAGGATTAAGGTGATTTTTATGACTTATCACAACTTCTGAAATCCAGAATAAAATAACTGGAAAAGTCTAGCGTTTGGAGACAGCACACTCTGCCAGGCACATCAGCAGCAGGATTAAGGTGGCACTAGTATGCCACAAATGGTATTTGTTGTCATTTTTTCAAGTAATATTCATGCCACAAAATGTTCAGTCCTGACTCCCTTCATTACTGATTTACAGGAAAGGAATTTGTCACTTACCTTAACTCATTATAAATCTTCAAAAGCCTGCCAGTATGGGAAAAAATTTTCAAAAGGCAAAAAAGACAGGAGGGTAGTCAAATGTTATTTTAACCACCCAGGAGCTGGCATCTGACCAGACCTGATGAGAAACTTCAAAACTTTTTCTTTTTCTTTTTTATCCTATAGTAAATGCCAATTTGTTGAAATAAAACCTCATTGTAACATTCATCAGTTTTGATCAAGCTCTGTCAAAGAAGTTTTCAGGAATGAATTTAGGGGAAGAGAAGGAGAAAGATCTCCCCAGACTAGTCTTTGGCCAGTGATTTAAGGAAGCCATGCAGACAAGTCGTTAAGTTCCTCTTCTCCATCAAGCAGAGCAAAGACTTTGAACTAAGTTCCCCAGGCACCTGATAAGGGTCCTAATTATTTGGCAGTTCATTAGATACAGTATCTCTCATTTTCATTCCAAAACATTTCACTAAATTTTGAAACCTCAACATTTTTTTGCAGAAACAGATTATTGCTTTATAGGCAGCTTTTTAACTAACTCTCAATTTGCCTCTTAAAATATCCTCCAAAGATTTCCTTGTAAATTATGCTTTGAATCTTCAGACACATCAATCTTTGCTTTTCCTGTTATATGGACAAAATTATTTGTAAAAATTTCTTTAGAATGCATAAAGCAGGCTGAGCTAATATGAAAACTATTTTGCAAATACAATACTGTCTCTGATGCTTTTCATAACAAATAGAATCATAATATTCTTTATCTGCACACTCAGCATCACAGGGCAACTAAGCTCTGGAACTTAAAAGATCAATTTGCTGAGAGAGACAAAAGGAATATTGAGTTACACTATCCTTCATCCTACAATATTCCAGCTATTATTATTAATCCCATTATTTATGAATCACTTACGCAAAAAATAATCTAACCTAACACAAAGACAGCACACACAAACCACATTAGCTCATCCACACACTAACTGACTGCATTACTACAGGACCTTTCCAGCTGCCAGTGGCTCAGCGTGGCAGCACCCAGGACATCATGCTCCTTTGCACCACCTGGCACACTGAGGGTGATAGAAACTGTCCCTGACCTGGGGGGAGCTCCTCCTGATCCAGACCAGGGGCCACACGTGCACCTTAGCAGCCTCGGGCACGGCATGGAGGTAGAGTGCCCGCAGAGGTAGGGTCATCCTCACTCCCCTCAGTGGACAGTCCACTGATGAGTCTCCTTTGGAGTTGCTGAAGGAACTTCCCCAAACTTGACCTGCCCCAACTTGTGCTTATATTGGTGATCTCTGGGCTCCATGTCTAACTGATCGCCCACTCAGATATATCCCCACTTATCTTGCCCTAATTTTATGCAATCATCATTAGTCTCTGGCAGATCATGCTTGCTGGTTTTGACTAGTCACCTTAAAGATCAACATTCACGTTCCCTTTTTTGTCTCAACTGCTTTACAGTTGAATGCTTAATTTTCTTTCTGTATCTATCACCTTAAAGCTGCAGTTCACAGGTTTGTCTCTAGCAGACTTCAAGTGTCAAGGAAAGGCTGCACAGACTCCTCCACACACAGAAATCCACTGAGTGTGGGTGTAAATTTTAAGTCCCGTATACTTTGGCACTTTTGAGCATAAATTAATATTTAAATCTTACATTTTTAACTGAGTAAAAACACATTCTATATATTAACACTCCAATCAGAAATGAAAACAATGACATTTGACCCATGTAATAAACTACATATCCTAAGAGTGAACAGCGTGAACATCTAGTACATACACTCTTGGCTAGCTATTACATGCCTAACCTTTGAAATAAATAATGAATCAATGTGTTAATTAGCCATGAAAAGTTCTAATTTTGGAATAATTTTGCATTTGCTTTTGTTAATTTTGCAGATAAATATTTGAGCTAGTTCTTGTAATAAACTGTGAAGCAAGTTGCTGCTGTTCATAACAGTTAATGGCTTTGTCTCCCCAGTGCATTAGAGCTTCTTTTTATTGCAAACAAAGCAGAAGCCAGCTGCTATGGGAAACGATGGCAGGAGTACTCCCTAGAAGTAACTTCAGCAGTACTTCTGGCTGTAATAACTTCTAGCTGTATCTTCTTCAGTAATAACTTCTAGCTGTGACTGTAAGAAACAAAGCCAAGGAAAAACAGGTGCAGTTTGGACTCTTTCCTCAAGCGATCCTTTAAAACTGGGATGTCTTCTATGGCCCGCTACAGACTATAAAACAGATTTCAATCTACTTTACTGATATGCATCACTTGGTAAGCGCCTGATTCACATTTATTGAGTCTGTGGAAAAGTGACCACTACATAAACTGCACCAAGTGCTTGACAGCTGCTGCTCCGAAGACTCCTGCATTAATGCCACCTCAAGGCTTATACTGGCTGTTGCCATCGCCTCCTACTCTACCATCTCCTTGGACCAAACTACTGATTTAGATTGGCTCTTCCACCTCTAAGGCAGGTCTTTTAATTGTTATGTTTTGGGGTATGATAAGTTAAGTTACTCCTCTTCGGAGCTACTAATTCCTGCACAAAACTAAATCTTTCACTTAGACACAAAAGACAGAAGCATGTTTTAATCCCTATTATGTATTTGTCAAAGTTTTTTTTTTTTTCCTAATTTAAATTAATCTAAGGTTTCTGGAAAAGAAAAAGAAAACAACAAGAAATAAGAATTAAATTAATTAAAGCCTTTTTCTGATATCAAAATAAAACAAAAATCCTGAAAGCCCAGGGGGCCAATACTATCCCACTTACTTTACATTTAGTCAACACACACTTCAGGCAAAGAGTTACTCTAGATTTACACCACACGAATCACCTGCTTTCCAGCAATTTAGATATATGAACGTATCTATAACTGTAAAGGTCTTTTTGAACAATTAAACACAAGGAGTGATTTTTGATAAAATATTTATAGTCTAGGCAACCTGGCTGAAAATATCACTGAGGTCAATATCTAACCAAAGCTGTCTGAAGAGCAGATTTGTTTTGTCTTCTCTTGGCACCTGGGCTGGTAGATAAGAAAGGCAGAGCACAATATTGTACTTCACACAACAACCACAGCACACAAGTCTTTAAGACAACGAGATATTGAGATATTACAGATGTTTTATCACAGCAGTCATCTGAGCAAGGGGAGATGAAGGAGTAAACAACAAGTTGTATTTTCATGAAAACGCCCAGACTACAACTTCAAAGCTCTCCAGGGATCTTACTTGAATTTATTCAAATACATATTCAATTCATAAGCAAAATATTCCCACAGCAGCGAATACAATCATTGTGTCAGACACAGTTCATCTGTCCCTTCAAGCCACCTCCTCCATTACAAAGATACTATAATGAACTCTGGAGGCTTCTTTTGTCTAATATTAATAGTCTGAAGAAAAAATGAAAGATGTGAAAAAACCACATTTCTTCCCATTTTCTTTCAACCAGCACAAAAATACTTGTAAGTTCATTTCCACAGACTTATCAACACAAGGCTATGGAAAAAAGGGGATTTGGGGAACACAGATGCTCCTGGTGCAGGAGTTCATGCTCCCCTTACTCAGCGTCTATGAGAGAGTCTTCTCACTGCTGCACAAATGCAACAACCCACTACAGCAATGCTTAAATTGCAGCACATGTAGTTTTATTTGAGACAGTGAGACTACTCACAGTCTTAAGTACGCCACTGGAACAGCCATTTCTGTCAAATGCATGTGTGACAATTATTTGCACATGCGCAAATAATAACAATTTATTTATTTATATATAAACCAGAAAAGATAAGAGTCCAAAATAAATATAAAGATAAAACAAAACAAAAAACAAATGCAGAGTTTTAGTTAAGAGGAGGTTTCAACTGCTGACAGCAGACAACTTTCCAGTCTTTTTTCAGAGAAGTATCCCTCTTTTTCTCACAATTACATTAAGAGTTGTATCCTAAGTGTTGTTCATATTACCTATTTCCAGGATTTTCCTCAGGCTTAATTTTAAAATGTAGAGTTGTGTGGAGAACAAGAATTCCACTTCACTAAGATTCTGAGGTTTCAGAATATGGCTTTGTTCTGATTCTAAACCAAAAGATGACAAAATTCTGCATAAATGAAAAAAATGTATCTGGAGACAAAACGTTTTGCCAAAATATTTCATTTTTAACTCTTTTTACTTGGTATTATAACACAAAACTTAAAAAAATGAAAAATAGTTCTAAAAAAGATATACAGAAACTGTCACAAGTTTTAAAATGGAATATCCTGAAATTGCCAGAACTTTTTCCTCATTTTCTTCTGAAACAAAGTTCTAAGGATAAAACCCCCTGGTTTTATCAATGATTTTGATAAAATTTGAGCAGTACATTCTCACACAATTAGCTGCATTTTTTTTTCTCACCATCTCAACTAGAATCCCTACCCATGGTTTTTTAATACAAAAAAAAGAATAGGCTAATCTTAGTTGCTGTGTACAGACATGGCCGCAGCTGCTGTGCATTTATGCTACTTGCCAGATTAGGATGACGTTTCTAGTGTTCCTACAGGAAATCTGAGCATACCCTGACCAAACCTGCTATGAGTTAGATCTCTTGGCTAAATTCGGACTGAATTCAGAGACCCTGCAAGAACTCACAGACTCTCTGGAGCAGCTTTCACTTTGGACAAACTCTAGGACCAGCCTAGTAGGCCCAAGCCCTTATTGAACAACATAGGAAAACTAAACAGATGCAATGTGAATTAACAGATACATCTATTTGCTCTAGAATTATATACAAAAAAGAGAAATGGAAAGCTATGAACTTGGAGTAAAACAACAACAGAACTTTTTCCAAATAAAGATTAAAAATCCTTCTTCTTCTTCCAGCAATTGTTCACTAACTCTCTGCAACCTGCTTATATGAATATTCCACAGATCACCATCCTTCTGAATGCCATCCACCAAATCATACCTTTGTAAGATCAGCAGGCAGCAATCCACGTGTCTTCTTTCAGGTCTGTTTCTAGTTTTACTGCTCTCTTGGTCATGCATGGATTACCAACATGCAACCTAGCTTAATTATTTAGCTTTCTCAAGAGGGTCAGTACCAGCTGTGCTATCTCTTAGAGCAAAATCCTCATACCAAGGCCAAGACCCATTGCTGAAATATTAAATACTTGGAAACACTTTGCTATAAAACAAGAAAACTTTTCTTTCCTTCACTACCCTGCATATCAAGTAGTGATTTACAAGGTGTCACTAAAGATATCCTGAATAGAGTGCCTATAAAGGGGGAGCTCTTTGCAGTAGGACTTCAAGGTTTACCTCTTTATCCGCAGCACCCTAGAGACAGAGGTTGCTTCATATGAGTGAGATGCAACTACGTGAAACTGAAGGCAAAATGTCCATCCTTTGCTTGAACAGGTAGCCTACAGAAGGATCAACCTCTACTCATAGGGTAGCACTCTGTACTTTCAGCTGCTCTTCCAAGGTGAAGTGAAATATTTTTCCTCATGGAAATCGCTATTTTTCCCTAGCACACTCCATCTGTCCATCTGACTTTCTTCATATGCCTGCCTAGCACTTCTCCAGAAATGGGAGATGTTCTTTCATTTGGCTGCTGTCATGCAGATTTCCATTATGCCTGAGCTACCTTTGATCTTCGCAAAATTCTCTGTTATACCATTTACACCACAGATTTGGAATCATATTACCAAAGAAGAGGGCTTCCTACTGCCCTTTTGAAAGAGGGCTTCCAAAATTTCTCTCTCTATAGTGTTCCCATGATCTGTTGGAAATCAGCCACCATTTGCCAGATAGAAGGTATGACCAACTGATTAGTAGAGCTGACTGAAAGACCACAAAACACATGAGACAGATGTGACCCTATACGCTTTCAAAAACAGTGGTTCAGATGGAGATTGCTCTGTTCTTTACTACTAACAGGTAGTTACTGTACTGTTCCTACAGCTTTTTGGCAGTTGCTGACCTTGGTTATATTTTTAGTTGACAGCCTGAAATGCACAGTTCAAATTAAGATGTAATATTCTTACATTTTAATGTCCAGTAAGTACCAGAGAGCCATTAGAGGGTGCAATTATCAAGCTTATGACTTAGCACAGACAAGCATTCAATTGAATTCAAGCCCTTTGTGGTAAGGAAGGTGGTGGAAAATGAGAGAAAAGCTGGGGCTGCATCTCCATTTCAGCTACCTTGGTGTCACAGTGAAGCTGGTTTGTATACTCTGTGCAAAGGAATACTTAATTGTCCAGTGCAGTTGTATAATAAAAATGGTGTTTTCCTTGCTCTTAATGTCCATTACTTTCCTTTGTCCAGTTTCACAGCGGACAAATAAGTCAGACCTCAGCCAGTTATTTATTAGATTCTTACTGACCTGGCAGCTTTGCCTAAGGGAAGCACCGGATTAACATTTACATTGCATTGCCCTGAGGATAAAGGTATTGTAGGTGTGAAAAATGAGTATCTTGTTAATTGGGTATCATCAGGTGAACATAAGCAGGCAGAACACAAGATGGATGGGTGTACTGACTGGGAAAAAGCAGTCTTGCTTATTGAGGAGGAATAGGAAATGAAGCAAAGCGGAACTTAATTTATCTGCCCTTCAAAACAAAATGGGTATTTGTAGTGTTCTGACATTTAGACCTAAAAACTTTGACTGCATTCTCCCCTGACTAGATTCTTCCTTCAAGATGAAGAGATTTATACTCAGAAGTTTATGAAACCAAGGGAGAGTCATCTTCTCCCAAAATTAATTTTTTAAATGAATTGGTTTGTTATTTTGTAGATGAGAAACATTTGAGAGGCTTAATCCAAACCCCACTGAGACCCAAAAGACTTTCCAAATGAGACTGCAGTAAATAAGAGAAATCAAACGGAATAAGAGAAATCAAACAGAAAAGACTAGAATTTTAGGGCTTAGTTCAGTTTGCTGCTCTGAGTCACCTATACTGCCCCTGCCACTGGCCACTCTCTATAAAGGAAGGGGAATGCTAGTATTCATCCACATCACAGTGGAAAGTTCCAAATTTCTACTGGAAATATTCAACTATCATGAAGATGCTGGATCATACATGTACCTTAGCAGACCAACTCTCCCATTTACATCAGTGTCACACTTTCAACAGACGAGATAAATTCTTGACCCCCATATTAAACCCAAAGCAATCCTGAAAAAATGGATTCATAACATTCAGAGCCAACTGAGATTCATACCTCATGAAACCCCAAGGACATTTGACTGTTAAAGAGGAAGTGTAAAGTGCTACCAATGTGAGGCAATCTCCACTGCTAGTCTTCCTAGATGAAATGACACTTATGAAGATGTTTACCCCTTCCGACCACCTCAGTCTCAAGTTCCATTAGAAAACAGAATTACAATGCTCTTTTTCTGCAGGTTAAGAGTGATTTGTCCCATAATATGCCACACTGTGACAAAGTCTATGGGAGAGAAGAGAATTCTCAGTTATCAAGGTAGCACCCATGATCTATATACCTTTTTAGTCACTCCAAAGAGAACAGCTAATCGATTATATCCTTGGAGTTAAGAGTAAATTCAGAATGGCTTTGATGAGGTCCAGCAAAACACTACATGGGAGGAGAACTGCCCTCTATTTTTTTCAATCATTTTAGAAGGGTGATGAGCACATGCTATTGACACTCATTTTAATGCTGAGAGGTATTCACCACCTTGGAAAACAAGACTCCTAGTTTTCCATATGGAACAAGATAGATGCTCAGTTAGTTTCAGGAATTATAATTTTATGTCATTAATGTTTATGTCTATGTAGTTTAGGCTACTTTATTTTATTACACATAAAACAACATATCACAGGTTTGACAAGGCTTATATTGAGCAGACAGTCATGTATCTTTTTCTAGACAGATTAATGAGTGATTTTATGAAGGAAAGAACTCATTTAGGAATTCTGTCTGAGGCCGTATTGCAAAGTCTTGTCTATACAAGTACATTAAAGGTGATAAAATATTTAGAATTACTTTAATGAATCTATTCTTATCTCTAACAGAAAAGCAAGGTGGGTAATTCATGCAGTCAGTGTTTAATAGAAAAGGTTTATGTGCTGATACATACTGTTCTGTTAACCTTCTTCTAATTCATTATGTATTATTGAAAAGCCTCTCACAAGATGCGATAAGTGAGTTTCTCCAGTAAGCCAGGCAAAATAAGTAACATATTAAGGGTGCCCCGAGTATGGAGTGCTCTTTTTAAAAAAAAGAAAAAAAGAACAAGCAAATGAAATTTTGTTTTAAAAAAAAAAAAAGTGCAAAAGCTAGGGCCACTATTGCCAATAATTCTCTATGTCATCTATGATATTTTCACAGCCTTACAGGAATAAAGCATTTACAGTCCCTTTCTTTTACAGCAGAAGGTAATTAAGAAGGTTTTTAGGTATCCTTAAAGGTCTTCCTTCCTTGAAATAGCCCAGCCCCAAATCTCTTCAGGAATCCAAGGCTAATTGTAAAAGACATGACTCCTATTTTTAAGTTATTCCATCTACTCACAGAACTTTGGAGTCCAATGAGTAAAAATACACCAAACAACTGAAAGAGCATTTGCCTGCACCTACTGCTATTACAGGCTCTCAGTTTTCCTCTCTGATTGGCATTATAGGATCTCTTGATGACTGTCATTCTGTTTTTCTTTATTTTCATAACCTTCTCTTTACCCTGTGCAAAAACCATAGATAAAACAGAGAGCACATTGATTTCAGAGAGTTTTTTTCATTAGCTCTGGTGGGAATGATTTTATTCTAAAGCAGATTTTACTCAAACAGCCTCAGCTAAATTCATATTTTAACTGAGACAGATCGGCAATAGATTACTCCAACAGACCACTGCTAGTGTCTGCCTTCTCTTAGTTTTGCTAATTTGGCTTTGATGAGCCACAGAACTCCATTATTTTCCAGCAATTTGGTCCATCCTTTTCCAGCAATGTCTTTTCTAGTGTTGCAAAGCTGTACTTTCTTCTTTTTAACTTTTAAAATATTTATTCCCTACTTCTATTCAATTTCATGTGAACCATGGTAGACTGGATTTTCCATCCAAACATTGCTAGATTGTCTTCTATGAATATGGATTTCTACTGAATTTTTTTGGTAGTATCACATATCAGGTGGCAGAAAAGTCTTAATGGTAACAAAAGACAATTTTCACATGATAGTGAAGCACAGTCTGCCATTAAAGCACAACCTTCTCTAACGTTCGTTATATCAGACAGTCAATTTAGATTTCACATATTCAAGATCCATGAAAATCAGGTCACTCATCTGAAGCCCCCATACTTGAGTTTATCACACACACTTTACAAGACAAGCCTTAAAGTCTCTGTGATTCTTTTTCTCCCCATCTAAGATTAAAAATGTTTTGGGTCTTTCACAAAGGTATATAATAAGGCTTAACTCATTCATTTAATGTAGGGCTATTACTAAATAACTAAAGCTCTTCACAGATGAAAGTTGGTAATGAAATATTGTCATTAAGAAGCTGATGCTAAGAAATGTGCAACTGATGGCAGCAATAGCAAGTAGGTTTAGTGAGGTCACAACACGCCTCTTTCACTTCCTCATGTGGTATAATCCATTTGGATTAGAAAAATAATGGTTACAATTCTTCTTTTATGAATTTGACTATAAAATATGTGGAAAGGAACTTTCCATCCCATTGCTGCAGATTCCAATTCCGAAAGGCTGACAAAATCATTTTAATAAATGCATTTCTGTCTGAAAGAAGGCATTAAAGGTTTAGAAAGAGGAGAGAATAACCTGATTTAGAATTTAACGTTATCCTCTCACCTGCTACATATAATGACTAACTTGGTTTAGGATTAGAGGGCATGTCCAGATAGGATGTGGAAAGGTTAGGTCTGAATGACAGAGCATTTTTAGTTGCTGACTATTAGAGGTAGATTCCATCAGAATGACACTTCCTTTATCATTTCCAGTGCTTATCTCCAACACAGGCTTAGTTATACAGAAAAACTGCACTCTCTGCCACTTTCCTGAGGATTCATGGGACTTTACCCAGTTTGTGACAACATTCTAAAAAATTAATGAGAAATACCTGTCGTCATAAAGAACGTATTCTTGCAAGTTTTAAATTCAAAGCTGGAAACTGAAGTTCCTCCTTCTATTTGCAGAACTTTTCATTTAACAAAGACAGACCTTATCTGCGCCCTACAACTTGACACAGTCTCAAGCAGGTTCTGCTCATGAGTCATCACTGTAATCATGTCTGTTTATTACAAGTCCCCACAAAACTGAAGAATATCAAGGAAGAACCAAGACACTGAAGACGAAGGCTTCCTTCAGAACTTGATCTTGTACCAAAAAGCCTTTGAGCACAGGCCAAAGGAGACTCCAATTCACTTTTCTTCCAACTGATCTGGCTTTGCTGCACTGACACAGCAAAGAACAAATTCTTCACTTTTATTATCAGAGAAGGAAATGAAAATGATTAGGCTTGAAAAACGGAGCCCTGGGTATGAAGGTAACCATTGCAGTAGATACTTTTCAGATTAGAAATACTTTTTAAATACAAACCAATGCCTAACTTCCCAGGTCATTAAAAACTAAATAAATCTCCCTTATTTGCTATTATACCAAGTAGTTTCAAAAGCAGCACTTTAAAATCAGGTTTTTTTGTGTGAACTCTTTTTTCCATTTGAAAAACAACTTTCTGACAAACCCAATTATTGTACATAAAAAGGTCAACAGCTAAAAACTTTGTGATATATTTAGCAGTTCATGAAGGCACATATGTATACAGTGTTAATTGTTTATGGCAATGCCTATGATTTTGCTGTACACTTTCCAGCTCACCACTTCCATGGAAAATTCACAGTGACTAAGGAGATGATATAATCTAAAACTGTGTTCAGTACAGCCAGTTTTTGCAATTTTTATCTAGGGTATATTGAATTTGGTTAATGTAAAATCTGTAAAATAATGCCACATCATTAGTTATTTCAATATAATTAATTCAGATATCATGTATAATTACAAGTTGTAGAAGTGAAACTATTATTTTCCCTGGCAAATAAATATCTGAGGTAGGTTACTTCTGCCCTCAGAGCCTATTTAAATCTTCTGAGATGCAAATAATGTTTACGAATCCATTCTTGGGAAGTGCTACAATCTAGGAGGAAACTATTTTTTCATAGGATCATGCAATATTTAGTTACAGCTTCTATAACTTACCATATTGTGTAATGCAGAATTACAAACCCACATAAGATAGCAGAGGGAAAATATGCCACTGAGTTATGCTACTTTGTCTCATGTGGTGGACTGGAGGCCCTTACAATTAACTATGCATTTTATTTTAAAAGATGGTGGAATGAAACTGGTAGTCTGAAAAGGGCAGATGTGACATAAATCGGAATAAGAAGTTGACAAGAAAAAAGTCACCATAATGTACCAACTTCCTATTAAAGTGCTACAAGTGCTTTGCAAGGCAAAGATATAACTAAGACTTCAGCATCTAAGGTGGGAGAAAGCTTACCAAGCCATCACCCAAAGCATCCAGTTCAAATAGCAAGAAGTAAAAAAGAGATACTGAAATGCTTTTGTAATTTAGAACAATGATAACTTCTCAAGATGAACATCGAAGTGTATAATTCAGAGGAGAAGCATTCACTAGCAGAATGGGAACAGCTGATGTGAATATGAAGAATTTATTACTTTAGCAAATGTAGCTCAGTACATAGTAGTAGCCAAGCTGTGAAGTCCTTTATTGCTATAAACTGAGGATGAGTGAGTTGCCATGTAACATCTTTCACTACCAGAAGCACTGGAAACCACATTAACAACGAATATATATGCTGTTACCAAATATAATGTACACAGACCTAAAGTAGAATAAAAGAAGTCCACTGCTAACAGTTCATGACCTTAGCGCAGTCTAGAGCATGAAGAATATCCTTTTTCTGTTTGTCACATGGCAAATAGTACTGTGTACAAAATAGTCCCGCTTTCAGTCCTGTTCAGAGTCCTTGGGCCTGCTGGCTTGCACAGGGTAAGCCACTGTCATAAAAAGCTTACAAACTCCAGACAAGATAAAATGATGAGATAAACTTAAAACCCAGGGCGGTAAGGGTCACGCAGCATGCCATCGACACACCCTGGCAGAGACTGCCACCTCCTTTTACTCAGCAAGATCTGTTTTACCAGGCGGTACTGTCCCTCATAACAAACATTTTCTCTTCTAACTTAACTAGCAAAGCTCTAGTACAGCAGTCCATCCTGCTCCAAGCCAGGAACGCTGCTGAAGGCCGTGGAGGGCTTCAGCACTGCACCTCGTGTGAGATACTTTCTCTAGTAAGTGAGAGTGCCCAGAAGGATCACCATTCTGAAGGGCAGAGAACAAATACAAAAATTTAAAATAGTGAACTGATTACAACTGGCTGAAGCTGGAAAATAGAGAGCATCATTTTTTAAAAATTGTTTTTAAGAATCACTAGGCTAAGTTCAATTTCTTTTTTCGTGCATAAATTTGCAGAAAATTGCTTTTATTTCTTGGTTAAAATTTACAATTAGAACCTGATGGTACTTGTGCCACCGGATCATGACACATGCAAGGACATAAGCGGACATTAGTGAGTGAAGAAGTGCAAATCCTGGGTTTTTCAGTCACTGGAATGGACAATTGTCCACTCAAATACAATATCAGTTAAAACCAACTGATGTAAGTATAACTGAAAACATAAACTCAGTGAAGGATTACTAGCACAAACTGCTGTTCTCTAGAACTCTTGTTAACTTATGGCATCAAAACTTCCTGAAGGAAAACCAGGACATCCTTGAGATAATTCTACATGTGATAAACCTCTATAATAGAAACAACTCATTTACTCACTCAAAAACTCAGACTGACAGATGGGATCCCTTAATTACTCAGCTTTGGCTCTGATGTTCTCTTATGGAGGTCTGTCAACATGTCATAAATTTAAATGTAATAACCACCGCATCACACTGTTGAAAAGACCACATTTTATCATCTCTTTTCCCTCATACACATGAATATAACATTCTGGTAATAAAGCAGTCATATTCACTTCTAAAATCACGTGGTCAGATGCTTAGACTCTGCAGTTTGTTCTCTAGTTTGTGGGCAAACCCACAGATTCACCCAACAATCTTGATTTTAGTGAAACAAAATGTGCTGCAACTCGCAGGATCACTCACATACCACTCTTCCTTTCAGACAACCATCTGCGAGCACAATGATGGCAGAGATATGACAGCCCAGTAAGGCCACCTCTGGTTGCAGCTAAAGAAACGAATAGGACATTGGCAGAATGCATTTAGAATATATGCTATGTATTGAAATGGTTTTGCTTCTACGATTTAAAGCTCAGTGAGCCTTTGCATATTACCTTGTAGCAGTCACACTGTTAAAGGAGTTAAAGGAACTCTGTTAAGGCAGGAAATTAACCGGCCTAAATATTAATGGAAATTATCCCTGAATTTTCAGGACACAATAACCGTTACAATGATGCTTTAAACATTCAGAAAAAGAAATCCCAAAATGACAACAATAATCTTCCCTCATAATGCAAATGCAAATTGCAAATGCACTTCTCTGGAAAATACAGCTATAAGAAACAGAACAAAGTCTTAATTTAAGTGTATCTTCCATGATTGAAAAGATTGACATTAACAAGGGAGTATTAGGACTATATTTGTTAGTGAACCAAATTTAGTGCGTTTAGGTGATGCAATATCCAGCTATTTACAGAGCTTTCAAGACCCCATAGTTACATTCAAAATGGAAATTACTTTAACTGTAAGTAACACTGGGGAATTAGTATCATGATTAACAACAAACAAGACGATGTAGACAACTAATCTGCCACAGGCAGTGCCTACCATATGAAAAGCAGGCGTGGCAAAATTGCTCACTTGAGGTGAATTTTATAACAGTGTGTTACTGACTATCTGGATTACCAAGAACATTGCTTTTGGGGTGCAGTAAATCTCTGGTTTCCCCTTCTCAAAACAAATGTGCTATTTATAGGAAAAGCGAGCTCATTTTTGTAGAATATGTCATTCTTGTTGGACGCCCATACAGAGGCAACTACTGTGAATTAACATAACATAGTTCTGTTTCACTATTGCTTTTTGTAGAACTGTTTGCAAGAGTCAGTACATCTTTAAATGTATCGCACAAAACAAGACTATGAGGTGGATCATGCCTCTCAATTTAGGCCAATCCCCCCCTCCCCCAAGTCTTCATTCCTCCAGACTCTATATTCAGCAAAGCTTTGATAATCTTATATCAATGCCCAACATACCAGCTCATGCAAAACCCAGCTTTTTATTACCCGCTCCTTTCTAGCCTCCTCTCCTTGTGGAGGCGAGCGAGTCCTTAAGACCCTGCCACTGCTGCAACTTGCCAGGTCAGGTCCCAGCCTCCTCCACTAAGCTCAAAATTCCCCAAGCGCATAAATGCTGTCGCTGCTTCTGAGTAACTGGTGCTTCGTAGCTTGGCAAAGAGAAACAATTTTTGTTTCACAAGCAGATCTGGATGGAAGGGGGAAACCTGGAACAAACTGAACATGTTTTTCCACTGCTGATCTCAGTGGAAACACAGTATTAGTTTGATTCAGCTACTTGTAATGCAAGGCAGGAACAAGACTTATGGCATAATGGCATTTTATTTTTGGAAATATAATTTTGTATAATCACAAACATTTGCAGCAAAGAATGCTACAGGCTGTTTTTCTGGTTTTATCTCAACTTGAAAAATGCGGATGACCAGATATCTTTCAAAGGCAATAATGAGATAAGTACTTTTGTGTGTTGAGAAACTTAATTACAGTATTAGATGTAGAAAAGGGTGTTGCTTTTAAAATCAGTATGTCAAAAATAAAAAAAGTGAAAATAAATCATTAATAAATGTTTTCAGAAATTGACAGATTTTTATTGATGAAACGTAGTGTTTTTGGTTAAAAATGTAGTTTGTTTATATCTTGAATGTTTTAACATTGTTAGGCTTGACTAGCACTAAATTTAGAGAATTTAGAAAAGAGGATAATTTCAAGCTACAAATTATTTCCATGTAAGGATGCAGACAAATTTGGCCTGGAAGGTGTACATCTGTGGGATTTGACAACTTAGATTTTATCTTTGCAATCTGCAACAATTTGAAGCCAGAATGTTCCAAAGATCCTAAGTGACAATAACACATCTAGTAAGTTATTGTATAAAACCATCGCTAGCTAATCATTTGAAAGAAACTTTTTTTGCAATGGAAATAAATCAGTGGGAAAAGAAAATACAAAATAACAAAACTGACATTCTTTAGTACAGGCTTTTTGTTTATAATCTGATCCTGGTACCATTACACTCCACAGTGAAAAACACTGCATTGCTGCATCCAGCGCAAGATCCTTAACCAGCTGGAAAAGGAATGCTAGTAATAACATAGCCGAGAGTCCCACATTCAGTTCCAAGTCCAGGTATCTAGAAACTTCAAAATAACCTTTAGGCAAGAGGATCCTCTAGAATCCCCAAATGCCAAGCTCTCCGACTTCACGCACCCTTCTGACATTCAAAACCCGACAACTTCACACACAGCTAAGTTTGCATACTCTGCTTATGTAGAAGTCTAAAAGCGCATTGTACCACTAAATTCCATAACTACTTTACTCTATCATATTCCAGATGTCTGCTATACAACTTTTGACCTTTCAGACATTATTAGCATCTTTAAATCACCCGGTGACAAGAAGATTTTCTTCTAATCTTCACTCCTCTTATGGAATAAACTTTTCTTTGTTCAGTGCCTGTTCTATGAATACATATGGGGGAAAAAAAACACAGCAAGAAAACTGCCTGCATTCACTTTCCAACAGATTCCTTTTCAACAGAGTCCTATAGACTCCTGCCTCCAAACTCCCTTCCTGAGGCTCCTACAGAGACTGCTGTGATGGAGGGAAGCAGTTTGGAAACCCAGCTATTAACAAAAGAAAAGTCATGGGAAATGAATGGCAGAATTCTAGCTCTCTCCTGACATTAGACATATGTTGACATTAATATCATGCCTAATATGCATTACATCACCTCTTTTCAATTATTTTAGCCTAAACTTCACTTCCATTGGTGGTTTCATTTACCCTTTTAATAGATTTATAATTAATATACAATTTAAAAATAAGCATGTATGCTTTTTTATAATATGTAAGTCATACAGATAGTGGTGGAAATGCATGAGCATGTTGCCCTTGGAGCTAGTATTTTAGGCAAAATGAATAAGATAACAGCATAATCAGCTTCATAAAAATTCATTCCAGCAAATACATTTACTTTACTACACTCCATACACTTAATTCAACTTGCAAAATGTGGCACCAAACATCAGAAAAAACGTAAAGCTGACCTTTAACCAGGTCCCTAATTTTATTATCAGGCGAATGATTACCAGCTAATTTCCCCTTGCTAGTCAACAGCTTGTGGAAACTTGGCTGGAGCTGGAAGCCACTGGCAAACATCACTGCAATTTGCAATTTTGCAGCAAACAGCATTTGATGAGATCTTGCCTCACCATGCAACAACCATCCTTGCCTCTGACCAAGGTCCAGGATGGACAGCAGTTTCTATTTTGTACAAGGGAATGGTGGCATCCCATGTCCTTTTAACCTTCTGCCACTGACTGTGATGTTGGTTATTTTCATAAGACATAGCACATTTACAAGAAATGACAGCTGACATAGGACAAGGAGTAACAGCTTTTTGCTTCTGAAAAGGATTATTTTAGAAAGGGAAAGGATTCAGAAACATCCTTGCAAACATGAAAGCTGTGTCTGATTTGTGCTTGGGGCATGATTTGGAAATCCCTTTAAATGAATCTCTAGCAACTGTTGTACCATTCATTGTCTCCTGAGTAACAGTTTAACTGTAATTCACCAATGTTATTATTTTATTCTGACATCTGCCTGCTCACTAGGCTTTCATCTCATCCGAATGCACAGACACCCATGAAAGGCTTCCTCTGTGAGTTGTGAAAACACTTTTCACCTCCTGGTGAGATGCCCATGTTTTTGTTTTTAGACTTTATATTTACCATTGAGCAGGCTTCCTCTGCTTTATGGACAGACATACAGTACAACCCACAACTGAGAAGTGCTTCAGCGGCTCACATTGTCTGAAGTGATTGCTGACAGAAGTACAGATGATTAACTGCAAGGCCTCCTGCTGCTCTCAGCCAGCAAGCAACTATTCATGGCTACAACAGATGTTTTCCTTTTTTTAGGACTTCAGGAACCATAATTGGGCTTGAAAAATAGATCTCAGTTCCACTTCATTCTTTGTTCCTACAAAGGATGTACCATTTGTACCACTACATGTACAAATTAAAACTTTCCCTCACTCACACCCTTTCTCCACATATCCACCTGAATTCCTACATCACGCTCATGACTACTACACCAGAGGGCTGCCTTAAGTTCAGAAATCAATCAATTAAAAAAAAAGTCTAAGTTCTGTTCCCATATGGAATGATAAAAAGTAACAAGTGCTTGACTAAGCTTGGGAGATGTTTCTAAGACTATCTGTGCATGATTACTGGACTCTGTCATTTATGCCCTGTTTTCTTGCCTCACTTATGAAAACTTAACTATAATGGATAGTTTAATACATAAAACTACTTTCAAGCAATACAAATGCAGGTAGTTTTATATGCAAAAAGAATATGTTAACAGCACTAATATGCCTGAAATTTTAATCAACACCTGACTGGAAGCAAAGCTGAAAGCATCCATAGCACAAATACAATTAATTATTTTGGAGGATGAACAGAAGGAAAACTACTATATAAAGTTGCACGCGTGCTGTTGACAGGAGGGCTTTGGCTTCCTCAGCAAGAGGTGTTGTTCCATGACAAATGGACAGACACTTGGGTTTTGTGTGTCTTTGTGTGTGTGTGCGTATGCCTAGATGTTTGTATGCATGCAATACTGCACCTCCATCAAAAGCAAATAACCTGTTCATGTTCTGAACGCTTATTTGTTGTCATTAGGATAAACTATGGGGAAGACTCAAGGGATCTGATTCTATTTCTGTCTATCCCCAAAATCTTTGACTATATAAGGAACTATCAGATCCAATTTTTTGAATACGAGTTTTACTGTTGGAAGTTTTATAGTAATAGCTAACAGACTCTCTACGTAACTTTGTATCTTCCTTAGTCTTCACTAATACCTTAACCTTCACTATTACCTAAAGAGATATAAACAAAACCAAACAAGCATAGGAAGGAATTTACAAAGTGGAAAACAAACAGGATTTTAAGTGTTGATCCCCCAAACTGCTCTGTTTTAGTGATGTGCCAATCCTAACATTGACAATCACTTTCTGCATTAAGATCAACACTAAGCGCTTTCAAATCGTCACATTTAATCAGCTTATCATCAAATACGGTGGTGATAATTTCACAATACCTGCATTTTATATGAGACAAGAACAGACTGGGTTATCTCTTGGTATTCAAATACTGGTTAAACAGCACATCCAGCATTCCTGACATGAAACAATGAGTAGACAGTAAGAAGCACTTCTTTGGATTTGTTTCTATTTTTACTTTTTTTAATACCAGGTCTGAAAAGAAAGCAAAGAAAAGAAACTGTAGTCAGATAGGAAGAAGCAGAAGATGATTTTGAAAGAAGTATTAAAAATTCCATGATAAGGTAACATGTGCTCTACAGCAGCTTGGGACTTGCAAATTAAGATTCCTGTTCTGACAGAAAGAGCTAACTGCATCTTCATTAATTTTTCCCACTTTGCTTCTTAAGAGCTTAAGATCTTCTTTTGTATTTTAACTTAGCAAGAATGCAAATAAATATTTTTTTCCTTAAATTACAAAGAAACCAACTATAATATTTTGTTATTCTTTTCTTTGCTGACTACCCTTATAACTTTTACATAAGCTATGTAAGGAACTTCAGCTTTCCCTCGCTCAGTTTTTTAGCTTTAGGGGCTCAGCTAGTTCTGAATTTAATAATTTTTGTATTGTAAGAGCACTGAAATTCATCACCTGAGACTAGGACTCCACTTAGCACAGATGTTTAGTTGACAAACAGAGACAGTCTGAAAAAGAATATGGTTTAAGCAGATAATTAGTGGCGAGACAGCAAAGGGAAGGAGAATGGAGGCAGTGACTTGCCTCAGAGATCAATGGGGAAAAAAACCCAAATTGTACTTTGAGTCTGACCCCCATTCCCATGTTCTGTTCACCAGAGAGTGCTTCCTTCCCCCGCAAAATACATTATCTTTGAACTAAATACCATTTATTCAACCTTTTAAAGACAATTATTTGAAAATTAAAGACTACTCTTAACATTTCATTATTTCTTCTTTCATTAACCCCATTTGGAGCTTTGCTTAATAAAGAAGCAGATTGCTAAACCAGGCCAGGAGCCTTTTAATTACGACTTTTATGCAATATGATTTCAAAAAAATTGTATTTGAAATAAAATAATTACTCCCTTTCTTATGACTACCAGCATATACTCTCTCCTATATGTAACATTCTGTTTCACTCAATCATTACCACACAGGACTTATTTTTCTTCTCCTGCTATATCCATATAATTTCAATTTCCATTATATTCCCAAATTCCTTTCCTTCTTCATTTTATGCCATAGTATTTCTGTAGAATTGTAACGCAATGGGGGGCATGTAAATTATAATGCAAACTGGTTTTAATGATATAGTATTTCTGAAGAGTAACTGTACAAACAGTCAACACTATGCACTACTTCTCTGGCAAGCTAAGACAATGAACGTGTGATTGCTAGGTAGGAAATGTTGAATTTAATGTATTAGTTATAAACTTTCAAAAGCATTTATAAATATATCTTACTTATCTCCTTTACTTATGGCTGACAACAAAGCCTGTTTACAGCAAGGCTGCCGGGGTGGAAATGGCAGGCTCTGTAGTACTGGTAGTCTGATTTCAAACAGTAGCCAGCACTACGTCTGATGAGAGCAATTAGTTTAATTCTCCTTCTCGAATAAAGACATCTATTTCTGACATTCTTCTGGGGCTACACAATTTAAAACTACAGTTGGACTGAAAAAAAGATATAAAACCACCTTGATTTAAGTATTCACAATTGACTAAATACATATTTTCTCAGCTCCTTTAGCAAGCTATTTCTTCTAAGTATTTATTTACATTGTTCTTAAAGCTACAGTTTTTCTCCTAAATGAAGACAAGTTTATTTCAACTGTATCCCTCTTTGTAGTTTCACAGGTGAAGCATCTGTTTTCATTTGTTAGATTATATTTGTGGGGTTTCTGAGTTCAGGATTTGTATCTCTCTCTGTCTTTTCATTTGTTAAAATGTCTACATAGTGTGTCGGTCATGCAGTGAAGTCTACCTGAACGTCTCCCCAAACAAACGAGACCTTGATTACATCTGTCCAGCTCTAATTGACTACATTAATTTGATATGAGCTGGGAAACAAAGAAACAATAGATGGACTTTGTTATGTAACTGCTGCCAACTTCACACCCTTGAAACACATTTGGTGGCAGGAGACCAGAGGGTGACAGAAACTCCAGTGACAATCACTAACTACATTACTGTGAAGGCCTTGCACATTACTGACAGTCTTACAGACGGAGAAAGTCAAAGAGATTGGCCTGGGGCTATGTGATTGGCAAGGTCAATGGTGCCTTATGCTGATCATCTAATATAGAAAGAAATAAATGGTTTAAAGATTAGCCCCTCAGGAGCAGGGGAATGCATACATGGGTGTCAGACACCACAGAAGCCCGAGGAGGAGCCACTCTGTGGGCCAGGCCCCAAGTCAAAACCCAACGCATGGACGAATCAGCACAAGTGCCCTGTTCCCGGGGTCCCTGGTGCTGGGCTAACCTGGACTAGAGGACCTGGGACCTCGTCTGCTGTAAGCGTGTAGTGTGTGAAATTACTATTCACCTGCTCTACCCATCCTGGTTGGTAAACAGATTTTAGACCAAATGCCACCCAGTGGTTGGGTCCTGTTCTCATAGTCATGGAGCTGGCCAGCTATGGGTTTGCACAGCATTAGGAAAACCTGAATTGAAACAAATCCAAAGTAGTCTCCCTGGACCTTCTGTAATCTACAGAGGACACTTTATATTGTGCCAAGAATTTTAGGGTTGAAAGAAAATGAGAGCCACATAAAAAGAAACTTATTCAGACTAGAGAATGAGAACCCTGACTTGCATATATTTATCTGCAGTTCCTGAAATACAGAATATTTTAAAGCAATGATGATGATACAAAAGCCAGAGTTCATAGATCTGGATGCAGAATAATAATTTCCCTGAGACTGATCCACAGGTGGTTGAAAAAAAGTTTTCATTTATTTCAACGGGCTCTAGATCTTACTTGAGTAGATTTCTTGATATTAATCTTCTCTCTACATCTATATTAACATATCTTTTTTATCTGTATTTTTACATATTCAAAGGATGAAAGAGTTGGAAATTTTTATTTCTAGATGTTTTTCCAATTTTTCCTCTCCATCTCATTATTCAATTCACAGTGACCTATTTCTGAATATGAAAATAGCATCTTACTTTTCTAATGAAACTTTATCTCTGAATACTGTCTCAGAAGTCTCTCTCTGGAGTGGGTAGGCAGAACTAAGTGAACCACCATTTCAGAAAGCAAAAGTCTCCTGAACATACTAGGGTCTGAAGAAAACCCCAAGTATTTTAACAGGGACAGAGGATTTTCCACCTTTCAGGAATCCTTTCACAAATTAAACACTCAAACCAATAGGTCACAGAACTCAAGAGATTATTTATTTTTTCCAAGTCTACTGCCTCTTTTATATTCAAAGAACACAGAAGAGAGTGTTTTTGCTTATGAGTTGGCAAAGCTCCTGGCATAAAGGGAATATAAAAGCAAAATGCATGCTCTTCCCCCGAGCACTGAGTTTTGCAAAACATGTTTTACATATTAAGCAATACCGACAAAGTGATGTTTTTAATCTCCCCACAAAATACAGACTAGTGTTCCCCAGTGTGCCATGAGCAGTCTTCACTTGAGCAGTTCCATTAACATCCCTGGAATTGCACATGCCAAGACAGGCCTAGCTGGGTTCAGCAGAACAGAGTCTATTTTGAGTATATGGGAAAACATCCTATATATGCCGCGGTTATGGAATCCTCCTCATAAAAAAACGTAGTCCTACACTGAAAGTTTTAAAGATTAGGTCCAGCTAGCCAAAAAAATCTGATAGAATAAGAATTCAAAGAAAAGAAGGATAAAGGATGATATTAAAAACATTTTGCATCTTTCTTTTTTAATACAGAAATTCAACTTTCCTTTGATTAGGCATTCAAACAGCTGTACTGGGGTCTTTCTGTCATCACTTACCTAACACAGGAAAAGTAGAAGGAGGAGGCAATACAATTATGTTTTAAAGTATAGCTTTCTAAAAACCACCTTAGGCAGCTACATTTATTGTTATTTTTTTTCTGTTAGAAACACATATTTTATCAATAGAATGAGTTTCTTTAGAAGCACTCCCAGGAAGGGTGTCTTAATTACATTTCTAAGAATATAGAACAAGCTACTTAAAGATGGTACAGAAACTGATGTAAAAGGTTACAACTCTGTCTTTAAACAGTAATAGAAAATTACACTTTCATTACTACGTAATTCTAATTTACTACTGTAAATTTTATGACATAAAATTTATAGGCAAGAAAACTGAAGATTTTAATCCTTGAACCTCCATTTCAAGTTGGCTAGTAATTTTGTGAGGTGTGATTTCCATCAGAGTTTCCACTGTTTACTATAATCCTTTTATCCCGGACAAAGTAAACCATATGCAGACACATATAAATTGTAAGACACTTAAATCTCTGTCTCTGCAGACTTGTCTTTTCCAAAATTTATTCTGTACATTTATTACTAGCAGGAACATATTTACTCTGCTGATAAACTACCATTACTGCAAGTTCCCAAGAGAGTGCTAAAAAGAATAACGAGTACTTATTTGTGCTCAGCTTGTGACGGGTTGGCTTCAGAATATTGAGATGTCTGATAGACAGATATGATACAGTTTTTCCTGTGAGTTTCACACAACTCTTTCTCCTTCAATAATTAATGTCATGATATGTCCTCTTATTATATCAAGCCTTCTTGAAAGATTTATGTCTTTCCAAAACATGTGACTGGGAGACTTGCATCTGAATTCATTAGCTGAGTATGATATGGAGTGACAAAACCTTATGAATGTTTGGAAGTAGGGAAATATCCTGTTTCCAAAACTCTATAATCTGACACTTCTTTAAAAGAATATAACAATAAGTAGATGACACAACAAAAGCTGAAAAGGCAAATTGAAACTTTAAAATGTTTGGCAAGATAAGGTATGTCATGACAGTAAAGCTGTGGAGTGAATATATACTAGGAAAAGGGTCCTGGAAAACACTTACTTTAAAGAAAATCAGGGAAATATACTCCCATCCATCAGAGGATGTCATACTCTCATGGGTACTCTCATGTCATACTCTCATTTCCATTATTCTTTTCTGTAAACATATGGTAGGTTGAGAAAGAACAATACATCTCAGAGATGTATCTTTTCTGCCTTAGCATGCTGTAGGTGTAGGACTATCAGATATTTCTTCAAGTCTGGCTTAGTACTTGGTGATCCCTTGATACAAAACAATGTGTATCTAATATTGAGGTAAAACAGTGAAATTTCAAAGTGCAGAATTGTGCTTTACATTTCTCTTCCCAGGTAGTGTGAATTTACGCAATGTTCAAATGTATTATATACATATACATATATATATATTTTTGCCAAGTATCAATTTTGGTCATATTTCAAGCACAATAAGTAACGCAAAATCCTTTTAGTGGCACAAATAAAATATGTACATACTACGAATCATAAATGAAAACTTTTATCTGACTCAATGGCAATCCATTTCCATATTTATAGACTTGCTGCTAAAAATGGTGGCTTCTGAAATGTTATTTTTATAAAGCAATCTACAGAAAGTCATTGCATTATTTTTTGGTCCTACATTAGAAGGTCAGTCAGGGTAGGAGAACAAAGGCGGTAAGTTAGAAGGTAAGAAAGCCTTTCCATAAGATGCTGCACTTTAATAATTTCTTGTAGCTAGTGAGAACAGGAGATGCAAGACTTTATCAGCCTCTACATTTTCTCAGTCCATTTCTTCTGAACGCAGTAAGCTTCATATGTTAGCTCATGGCACTTGTCTGGCTTCTGAGGACAATTTATCAAAATGGTGTGCAACTGCATAGTTAGCTGAAGTCAGTTGAGGTGATAAACACTAAAGGACAAGTCACCACTCTAGTTCTAGTCCCTTTGCACTACGCAGAGCTGAAAGAGCAGAAACAACACCCTATTTCCGAATTTCCTTTGCTGTTGTACTGTTGAGGACATCTGTATGGGAGGGCCTCGCAGGATCCCTTGGAAAGTCACAGAATAACAGTTTACTAGAAGAGGGAGCTATGGCACAGAGAGACATTGGACAGCTCCAAAATGGCAAATGCTGCTATTTTACAGCCTCTTTACTTGAACTATGCTAGGTCATGTCTGAGAGGACAACAGGCTCTCTTAAAACTGACTAAGCTCATTGTAGCTTCAGAAAACCAAGATCCACCTCTTAGCAGTAGAAGAGAAAAATAGAGTACCCTGAATAACGTGTTTACAGGCAAATTAATAGCTTGAAGATTTAGAGTGTGAGTGTATGATGCTCTAAATACTAATGGCAGTGCACATCACTTAACACAGCTATTAGGTCTAATTAACTTGATGTAGACCATTGGTAATAATAGTCAATGATATTTTTCTTGGAATTACAACATGAAAACATTGCACTCCTGTTGATAAAATGACAGAATTATGTTCAATTAGCTATTGAGAGATACATTCATTATTAAATCCTGCTATCTATGAAACGCAAACTCAAATGCATCCCTAGAACTAAATTACTTCATCAATAAAAGCTTCACTCCCTTGTTATACCAAGGCTGCTATGCGTACAGATGAGTTGGAGCATCGTCTTACTATGTTTTCTAACACAACAAATGTGTTGCTTTACCTTATTACACATTGAGCAAATCCAGACAGCTGTTGATTTTCTACTGGTGTCTATCTAATTTCCCTTCTCCTCCAATTTTAACAGTAAATTGCTGAAAAATCTTCCCAATTATCTTTTTTAAAAGTGGAAGGGATCAAGTTTATATGAAGTATTTTAAAATAAAGGGTCCTTAGAAAAAATAACGTTTGTATCATTGCAAATCATGCATGCAATTGTGTTATACGCATTCACACAGGCAGGACGGTAGTGTTGTTAGCATTAATTGTTAGTGCCTTAATACACAGCGCTAGTGATAACTGTAATCACATGGCTATGCACATTTATTTTACCCAGCAATGAAACTTCCCCCTTTTCCTACTTATGAGCTTGTAGCTTGCCTTTTTCTGGGTAAGGAGCTCACTTGCACTGCCTTACAGGTTAGAAAGGATGTTGTCTTCCAGTCATGAAATGAAACTTCTGGCTAAAGCTATGTTTAAAAAAAATCATCTTGCTGCTTATATACAGACATGTGGAGTCCTTCAAAGCAAAGTTAGGGTAGAAATAGAGGACATATACCAGCAAAAGTGAACCACAAGAAGAATTCATTTAGAATTCATTAGTTCTTGTAAGAACTAGGAGGAGCTTTTAAATATTTTCCCGAAGAATCTTATGTGCTTCTACACACACTAAAGGCTTGATCCCACAAACCTCCGCACTTGTAAAATCAGCTGAAGATTTTAGGATCTCTGTGGCAGGCTTCACCTGAGCTCATCTCACCCAACTGTTTCCTGAATGAGATATCTTATAACTCAAATCAACACTGCAAGTAATTCTGAGAACTAAAAATTAAAAGGAGAAAGGAATTACTGTGCAAATCCATACATTGTTCTCCTAGGATAAGCAAGGTTGAACTAACTACACTGCTTTCAGATGTCATCCCAGTGATATTTTAGCTTCCTTTGCAACAACCTTGGATTTTGTTAACAGATCAGAGGTGATGGATCAGGCTGAGATGTGTAGCAAAAAAAAATCCTAATGCTCATCACAGAATGAGATGCTAAAGCATAAAGCTATTTCTGATCATCGCTGTGGAGATTTAGGGGAAAGCAGACATGCCTAAAGTCTTACTGGCTGCAGGAATTTTCAGAAATAAAATCAGGAAATGTGATAACCTGAAATAAAGCATTAAAGCTCTTTGCTTCTGATTGCAACCATGGACTGACAAAGACTGTTGTTCACTTACACTTACGGACTTACGCACTGCGGCTGTCAGAACCTCTGATAAGCAGTAGCCAAGGCTCAGCTAGATGATCCAGAATAGCTCTGCTTACATTTGCTGTGATATTTTCATTACGAAGTATTGAGCCTCTTACTTTCAAAACAGCTCTGAAATGGTGCTATCTCCTGTAAACTATGGCATCCTTTACCTTCTGTGCTATGCCAACACATAAAATAACCAGAATAACAATACTTCTTAAAAGATTAACTTTTCCCTAATACAATTCCTTGGCACAGCATCCAAGCTTTACCTCAAAACTGCCTTCATTCATGAAGGCTTTGACATTTATCTTCAAGCCTCTCAGAATTGACCACAGTTTGAGATGACTGCTCTCTCTTCTTTGTTTTACAGGTTGTTACAGTTTAAAAGGGAAAGCTTCCACAGAGGTAAATCTGATTTTCTGTTCTCAGGAGATAGCAAAGGTAGTATTTATTTTGTAGCCTTAGGTTGCAATAACTAAGTATTGCCATTTTGCCTGCGATCTGTCGTGTTGAGTACCTGGCATATTCCTGTCAATGTACCTATGATAAGTTTCCTGGGATAAGGAGACCTTTCAAAAATTCCAGTTCCATGCAAGTATCCTCAAGTTTCAAGGGAAGGTTCTTGTCATAAATTCTTTCAGAAATGCTAATTCACATGAAATACATAAAGCACAGGTCAGGGCCATATACAACAAGTAAGCAATATAAGCATAAACATAAATATTTAAAAGTTGCAATAAATCAGCAGATATTTTGAAAACAGATGCTGAAATTATTTTGTCGTGAAGTCTCCAAAAACTACAATGTCAAGAACAGAATCAGAACAAAGCCTAAAATTCCAATTTGAGTTCATCTGGAAAAGTGAGGATTTTTACCTTTGGATTTTGATATAGTCTCTTGGTCATACCTAATTTACAACTAGTTTTTACAGAATAAAAAGCATGCTGAGTGCTATATGTGTAAGTAAAATTTGTGACACAAAGAGCTCATTTAAAGGTAACAAGCATTTCTAAAGCTTGTAGGGTAATATGAAGTAACTCTGTTTAAAGATTTAGACTGAATTTCAAAAACGACCCTTATTATATAAACATTTAGGAAATTTGCTTTTAAAATCAATGAAGCTTTAATGCTAAAAAAAGCCATTATGCTTACATTAAAATACTCATGGCATGGCTCTCTGAGCTTTAATAGTTATGTACATACATGTTTCAACAACAGAAGGAGAAAAAACATACAAGGACAAGCTTGTAAGCAAGCAGGGCGATGTAAGAGCAAAAGTTAGTGAAGCTCTTACTAGACTAAAATCACCACTAAATTACAGCCCACACAATCCCAGCGACATCAATAACTGCACAGAACGTACATCACCACAGATTTCTGCTATGGTCTTTGTTTTCATAACGAACGTCCTACAGCTGCCACCACCTTTCATAATTACAGTCCAATATTTTCTGTCATAACTTCAAAAATTACATGATCTGTATCACAAAGTTTCACAGAGGAACGCCAAGGAAAAGAATAAAGTCACGCTGCACGATTTAGCAATTAGTAATTCATACAACTGCACATCTTCCCCATAGATTTCTTTCCCATTTGAATAAAAGTGTTTTTCCACAAAACAAATATTATTCTTAATGCTGTTTGTGGCTACCATACATGATATTAAATTAAAGTAAGGAAAAAACCTTTTCAAATTTTCCTTTTTGTAACACAGAAATTGGAGAGCCATAATAACTAAAACTGAACAATTTTTACAACAGTTAGAAAAATAGTACAAGATAATGAAATAAAAATCTTGTCCTCTGTCAAGAGGAGTGTATGCTGCTGATTAAGAAAATTCTTTATTAAATTACACTAGTGACACAGACAGTGTTCTCAGGACACTGAGCAACTGTGTGAACATATGACATCCTAACCCCGTGTGACAGTGATAGTGTTCACCTTCACTAGAATTTCAGTTCACACACATTTATGACAACTTTTAATGTTAAGTATGTGCTTTTAAACTATGTATCAGTAGGAATACTTGCAAGAGGCAGGGGGGAAAAAAAAATCAGCAGACTTTGCTGTCTCTCAGTGCTTCCTCCATGGCACTTTTGCATTTACCCAGACAAGAAATGCTCCACAGGAGATGGAGCTACAAGTCACCTGTGCAAGGCACTGGACCCTAATTCTGTTACTGGTGTCTGCAACTGCTGATTCTGCTATGTTCCGGGCTCCAGGCTCGCCAAGACAATCAGGAGCCTTTATATTTTCAACAGCTAAGGAATGGGGAAGCATTTCTGCTTCATCTCCATGCTTTTTCATCTCCATTTTCTCCTTATATGGTACAAAGAAAAAATCCAGACAGTGTCGTATGCTAATGCTTAATTATGCCTTTAGGCTAGGAAATGCTATAGCTTCAGCTGTAAGGCATTATATGGGTCTGCTTATTCCCAAATCTCTCTCCCACAGCTTTCACTAATGAACTGGAAGATTTTGTATGGGCAATCCCGCAACGTTCACTCTTCCTGTTCAACGTGTGACAGCCGTGTTAGTGGCTACAGTGTGATGCTTACTCAAAGGAAGGACTCTTAGTCTCATTTTCAAAAAGGAGTAACTACTAAACCCAACTAATGACCATGGCAACAAGGAAACACGCTACGCTAACAGAGGTTTGCATTGTGGGAAGGACTGCATCTCTTGCAGAAAAATTTTAGATAGCTTTGAATAATGAACTAGTAGAATTAATTCTCCTGCAAAACCACAGATTTCAACCACAAATCTAAGACATGACAGTGTAAAAATTACTTTTTTCCCCACTTTCATGAAACTCAAAACCACCCTGTATATTTTGCTGAAAATTCAGAGTCCCCAAACTCATGCCCTCTGGGCACAGATGAAGCTGAGAAAACTGCAAAATGAAAAGCAAAATTTTCAAAGAGATCTAAAAACACTAAAACTTAGTCTTCAACATAACAAGATATGAAACAGCCCCTCAGTATAAAATGGTTACTGCATGACACCTGTTTGAACACACTTGTAGAACACTTTATAACTTCAAAGTACTTTACAAACGTTAGCATAATCCATTACATGAGCTGAATGTGAGTGTGAATTACAAAAAATGCCAGCTTCTGCTCTGATTATGTGCCAATAGCTGAGTAAGTCCCTTCAGCATCTCCTGTCTGCATGTGAAGGATCAAAGAAGAATGTTCAGCTTTTGAAGCTTGCCAGTTAACAACGTAAAGAGGACTTGTCTCATTACAGGTATCAAAAACTGGTAACAAGATATATGATGACACTAAAATTTATTTTGTATAAGAAAGTTTAATGGCTCAAGAGACCAGCAATGTTATATTGAATTTATAGCCTTTAGCTAATTGCTTAAAATTCATAGGGAAGAATATTACAATCATTCAGTGGCTCTTTGATGAACCATATGAAATGAATGGGTGTTGGCAATGTGATGGAAAACAGGTAGCTCTCACTACTAGATATCACAGCCTGGTTACCATTACTCCTGTTGTCAATGTTAATAAAATTGACACTGGTTTAATGGGCTTTTAACTTGAGATTAAAGCTAAAACAAACAAGCATATCCAATATTTTGACTTATATTATTTGAAATTAATATAATAGAAATTATAAAATAAGAAACCATAACTTTTATTTGCAGTGGTAGAACAACATTTAATGCACAGCATTGATTTATTTCATAGTATTTCTACTCTAAGGGTGCCCGCATGACTAGGCAGGAAGGCAAGTAGGTCACATTCTTTTGCTTCTATTACAGGAACACTCTGTTTCTACAGCTTAAGGTTGATAATCGCACCTGCTGCAGCTTTAAGATCATTCCTTTTCAGTCAATCTCCAATAAAATGGCTTATACATAGTATATCTAACATTTCTCTAAAGAAAATAAAAAGTCTAGAATAGCACCCGTTATATTAGGCACCAAAACCAAACAACGCTAAAGTGAGTTAAACTACATTGTAATTTTGTGCACATTTTGACTATGTGGTTGCACACACGAAAAGATTTTGCAGCCTGGTCACACATCCAAGCCAAAAGACGTGGGCAAATAACAATTGAGACAAAAAGGAAAAAGATAAACTATGTAATGAAAAAATGCAATGACAGGTGATGGGGAAAAATAATAAAAAGGTAACAATGTCATTTATCAGTCAAGAAGGCTCTTAAAGTCAGACACAAAAATATTTACTTTTTGGCAGAACAAAGTCACTCATGTCCAAAGTTTCAGTACTCAAAATACCAACTCAGCTTATGCTCAATACTAGAGTCCAGATGGAGGTATCTAAAATCCATCAAGTTACTTTATCTCAACAGGTATCTAAAATTTTGCTTCTAGGCCTAAACAGAAATACCACTATGTTGATACAGATGAGCAGTTTCAATGAAAATCACCAAAGAAAGATTTATGCACATTTAAGCAATTTATTCTTTGAAATAGCTAAATTAGTCTCAGATATTCTGAAGATATGAGATTAGGAAACTTTCTGTGCTGTCAGAATTATAGAGGACAATGATGGAATCGAAACAACATTTTGACACAAATAGCACTAAGATGCATGCTTCCTCAAAAAGTATTATACAAAAGACATATTATTATGTCTTTAATGGCACAAAGCTTATCAGAAAATCATTAAAGAATATACAGGTAATTACCTGGGGTATAGATGAAGAGACATTTAAATGTCAGTGATTCCATTAATTTTATAACTGAAGATTGAGAACTGGCAGAGCAGAGGGTAACAAACCGTGAATGGCCATCATTATAGTCCAATAAAGTATCAGAACAATTCATGAAATTAGTGTGTTGGGGTACATGCCAAAAGAGTGAAACATACATATGGAAGTTAGGAAACACCTTGAAACCATCTCAGCCAGGTACACTGTAAAAAGGTGATTCATGTTGTCTTGATTATTGACTCTGTTGCCTGGACTACCTGGCTTATAGATTGGCCAGAAAAATTCAGCATAATGATGTGAGTTGCCTAATATGCTTTTAGCAGGGCTTTAATCCAAAATCTGCTCTAGAGAGGAAGAATGCTAAATTTGCGCAAGTTAGTTAAATCCTAAAAGGAGGGCATGCTGTGGAGTCCAGGACACCAAAGAGACCAGGGAAAAATTAACAAGGGATCTATGAGAAAGCAGAAATATGGTTAGGCTCAATTTGAAAGAATATAATTGAGGAACTAGTTAATTACAAATATAAATGAATAATCCAGACATGAGAGCCACATTCTTAGCCCAAATCTTCCATCCTTCCTGACTTTCCCTTCTCTAAGAGGGTGCCGGAGTCTCAGTCAGCCTATACATAGTGGTGTCCTAGAAACAGTGATCTGGCATCTGCCTGCTCATAGTTTTGCTTTCTTAAGATGAGGTACTTCAGTCAGGATTTTCATGAGACACTGGATTCTAGCTGCTAAGAAAATGCTTCTTCCAGCTCCAAGCCAGCTCAGTCTTAAAGGAGGCAGCAGACATTATAGCCATCCTTCTTACAAGGAAATATTCCTTCCCCACGGCAATGGGGCAGCTTAAAATGATCAAGAGGGACTGGAGCATCTCTCTTATGAGGAAAGGCTGAGAGAGCTGGGCCTGTTTAGCCTAGAGAAGAGAAGGCTGAGAGGAGATCTTATCAACGTGTACAAGTATCTGAAGGGAGGGTGTCAAGAGCATGCAGCCAGACTCTTTTCAGTGGTGCCCAGTGACAGGACGCGAAGCAACGGGCACAAACTGAAACACAGACACTTCCATCTGAACATGAGAAAAAACTTCTTCACTGTGAGGGTGACAGAGCACTGGAACAGGTTGCCCAGAGAGGTTGTGCAGTCTCCTTCTCTGGAGATATTCAAAACCTGCCTGGACACGATCCTGTGCAACGTGCTCTAGGTGACCCTGCTTGAGCAGGGGGGTTGGACTAGATGATCTCCAGAGGTCCCTTCCAATGTCAGCCATTCTGTGATTCTGTGAAGAGACGTTGTCGTTCTCCCTTGCGAGAGCAGAAATGGTAACACTGGCAACCATATTTGCATGAGTTAACTTGAAAAATCATATTCTTTTGGGATCCAAAAGTTGGTATAACTTATATTCTCTCACAGTGGCACTTACCTAACAGTTTGCTACTACGCATATAATTAATATATTTTAAATAAATTAGCAGTTCTGGTTGTTTTAAAAGCATTTAACATTTGGTGCTTTAATTTATAAAAGCAAAATATGAAAACAATCAATGATTCCTGGTACAATTCTTAAGAGGAAAGACACTGCATAAATATCTAGATGAAAGCCAAGAAAATTTTTTTTCAAGATTATTATAGATGCAGGACATGTAAAATCAAATAGATTTTGGTCAATGTCTTGGAAAGATTTTCAGGAAGGATGAACAAAGACTAATGGTCCTACTTCCAGTGACAAACTCTAAACTCCTATCTATAACACAGTAAGAATGGCAAGCAAAAATGAAGTTTTCAAAAAAATCCAGTTCTGGTCCTACTGAATGCAAGGGCAAACTCTTATGGACTGTGATTCTAGCAGAATCAGACCCTAGAAAGGTGTGCTTTGTCTTCTTTGTTTGCTTTTCAGGAAAAGATAATAAAGAGTCTCATTTAGTACTTTTTACTTGTCTCTATTATTCAGTTCCTTGATAATTAGAAGATGGTTTTCATCCCTTGTCGAGCAAAATATTATGGGGAAGCCTAATGATGCCACCCCCAAAGCATCATTAGGTTACTTGATGGAGGATATGATTTATGTATGTTATAGAAGCATTTACTCCAGGGAACCTTTTTAAATCAGCAAGAGCAAAATTTTGTTCTCTGGTAAACAGAAATGTAATGACAGGCTATTAGTTTTGGGTGGCTGATGTTTGATTTCCTGGAGTTATAAAGACAGTCTGCTCGTGTTCTAATGGCATTATATACTTCTGTGATGGAAATAATTAATTACTGCATAACTTAGGTCATTACTGCGTTAGCAAACACTGTTCAGTTGTACTCTTATACATACGTATTTTGGGGGGTAAATCAAGGTTTAAGCACTTATTTTCAAATTACTTTACAAGTGAAATATTTCAGTTGATCATAAATCATAAAAAAATACACTTTCAGATAAACCAAGCTTGGGACACATTGAGTAAGGACAAGTCAGTCGTAATGTGTTGCTTGTGTTTATCAAGTAAAACAATCCATGAAAACACAGTGCGTTCAGATTGACTCAATGTAGCCATTCAATTGAAAGTTAGCTTGTTAAGGAATAGAGAGATGAAAGAAAGAGAGAGAGGAGATATTAATGTAGGTCACCTCTCTTGCAGCATTTCAAAAATACAACTCTTTGTATTCTATTTTAATTTTACTTGTCTTGAATATATACATACATAGTATGATGGAAATATTCTCTTTCCCACAGATGTGGTTTTCTCTCGATTTTTATCATATTTGAGCATTAAGCTATACTTTTATTTAATTTTATTATTCTTCCAATTTCATTTTTTATAAAAAAAGGTTTCAAAGCATGCATTAGGAAAAGAATCTCCTCTCAACATATAATTAAATCCCTACCTATAAACTACCAAGTAAATATTTTACTAGCTTTGGGCTTGATGTTTCTGTTTTGGTATTACCCTAAGACAGAAGAAATGATGGATATTTCAATCACAGGGATACTATCTTCATTTGTATGGTGTACTTCAAATGAAGAACATTCATTTTCTTTCCTTTATTAAAATGACATTTAAATGTGATAAATTTGATGATTATACATATGGAAAATGCAAATAATATATGGTCTCCCACAAGACTAGACTCTCTGGAAATCATTGTACTGATTTCAAATGGCTTTGTAGCATGTCTTATGAGGCATACAGTATACTCCAGCTGTTTAGGGAGCTGCTTTGTAATTGTAGTATGTGCAGAGATTAGAGTAAGACTTCAGTAGTCAAATAAATGATCAAACAATAAAAACTTGTTTGCGGTCTGCATTCTGCAATTGTTGTTTGTATGTATTCTGTTGAGCAAATCAACATGTCTGAAATTATATATTAGTAATTTTCAGCAATACGCAACTGTACACTACTTATGTCTATTTGCAAATGCAAAAATATGTAAAAACTTGGAGAATGTGTGGCTTCACTTATATCAAAATGAAAAAAGAACAGACTAGTACACAGAATTTCACAGCTAACACAATCATTCATGACCAAAGGAAGTACGGAGCAAGTAACATGGGATAGCGAAGTCACAAGGTAGAAAAAGAACCTCTGGAAAGAGAGTTTGTACCAGAGAGCTTCTGGTAAAAGTAAATTTAATTAAAAGCAAATGATATAAAGCCAGGATAGAACTATAAATAAAGGCTTAAATTTTTTTCCCCAAAATAGATCCACTAGAAACCGGGATAAATGTTGTCCTTAAAGTAACAGATTAAACATGCATATGATATTCGTATCAATAACGAGGACTCACTGTAAAAAGTTGCCAAAGCAAGAGCAGCTTTAGAACTGAAATACTCTGGCAAGTATGGCCCACCCAGACATTGCTTATGGCTCCACACTTAAACTGAAGAAATTACTATCTACGGTGAGACTTTTTTTACAAAACCTTAACAGTATCTATAACATCTTTAAGTGAAAGTTAGCAGCCTAAAGACTCATCATTAGGGGTCTGTGAAATGCCAATTACAGAAGCACAGAGAGATTTTTTGCAAATCTGTGTTCAAGTGAGCAGTTATTTACTGTATAGTTTCACTTCTGTGAGAGAAGTACCAGAAAGGCAAAAGAAAGATCCATTACTTTTTTTAATGATGTCTTGAGGTTATTCCATTTTTAGACCCTAAAGATGCAAAGAACATACAGGCTTTTACTTGTTATGAGTATTCACAGATGCCCAGGCAGAAACTTGAGACAGGTTAAGGACATTTGCTCCTTAACTCAATACCACTGAAATTTGTGCGATACACAGACATGAAACATGATATATGTAAAACTTTAATGCATCCTTTTCTTCGCCCAGCTCATGTAGACAGAATTACTTGCTTCATCAAGTAAGCTATAAATGGCCTTTTCCACTTTTATAACCCTAGAGGTTTCTCACTTCCCGTTGTCAGGCTACTAATACATCTGCAAGTCAAGTGATATAAGGAGTTTCTAGTGCAGAAAGTGTCAGCATTGAGGCTACACAGGTATGTCAAGCAAAGCGGTACTGAACACAGAAAAATAGTCCAAGATGTGTGAATGCTCAGGGTAAAAGGCTTAAGTCTTCAAAGTTACCTTACAGATCCCTACCCTCTTCAGCTTCCAAATGTAATATATCCAAACTCTTTGATTTGCTTCAAAATCTGAGTGTAATGTGACTTCACAGGTAATAACCACAGAACACTTGTGTAGGACAGTAGACACCTTCAGAAATAATTTGGAAAAAAAAAATAGAAATAATGACACAATACCAGCCATAAATATTTTCTTCAGTAAATAACACTGAAGTTGTAGAACAAAAGCCAGATGTGTTTCCAGTTGTTCATTTCACTCCTTCAACAAACTGTTCCTAATAGAAGTAACCTTAAGGTAGAAAAGAAACTACTAAAGGTATCCAAAGGCATTTTGCTAACCTCAGGCTAGTCACAAAAAAAAAAGCCCAGCTAAACAGAGCTTTATTGTGAAATAATTATCAGCATTTACATTCTGGGTTGTTACAAGTACAAACTCTAGCCAAATGTCCTAGTCCCTTGGGCCCAATTACCTCATGACAATCATGTCAGTTGGTGCCATACTTAGTCTTATTCAAAATACCATGCTCACAGTTAAAATAGATATTTTCTGATTGTAGGGAACTTGCAGACTTGCTTTTCCTGTTACTATGTGGGATGAATAACCCTTGATACAGAGCCAGCCAGCCAGGGATTCCTTTCCAGCAGTCAAACAATTCAAACACTAAAGGAGCTCAAACTACTCTTAAGCAAAATTCCAAATTTATTCCTTGAACAAGCTACTGTTGACACTTTTTTTTTTCCCCTCAGATGACAAGTTTACTTCAGATACTCTTCTCAAAAAAAGTAATTAACAACAGAAACAAGTCAGGGGATTTATTTATGATGGTAATGAATATACTACCAAAAAGCTAAGGAATAAATCTGTTCAAATTTCTTCATGGGAAAAACAATGCTGAGCACTGATCAACTGTGATACAAAAAAGGTATGTCCTGAGTTGTATACAACACAGCCATCTGAAAATTGCTCATTAGTGTTGTGAGTTCAACTGTAATTAGTGCTAATTTGTTCCTATGCCATTGCAACATATTCAAAAGCTAAATTATAACTTGGACTTAAGCATGGCCAGGAGCAAATACTATTCACCCTGGATCAGAAATCTGTCAAGTTTCTAGAGCAGTAGTTTACATTCATTTTAGTTAACCAAGGTTAGCTAAAGTATTGTGAGTTACAAGATGTCCAAACACAACAGTGTGTGCTGTTTTCCAATGACATCCTAAAACCTGTTCTCTATAAAAATGAGAGGACAAGATGACAGTGAACTAGCTGTGATTTTCATCCCAGTCCTTCTGTGCATTTCCTTTCATATACTGAGTTAGGGTACTTTGCCCCCACTAACCTTTTTGGAAGACTTTTCCAGACCTTGCTTCTCTTCCAATATCTGATCTAAATGTGCTGAGTCCCAGTTCATGCCACCACACTAACACTATTTTTGTCTCTTCTTCTTACAGTAGCACCTCTCCCCTCCTACTGAGTTTCCAAAGAAATATCAAATTCCTTCTTACACATTGCACATGACAAGCATAGTCCTGCTCATTTCCCCAGTCATCATTGTGGCTTTTTAGTAGAGGCCATTTTGCATGTTTTCTGTTGAAAGTATGATCACAATTTTCTGCAGTATCCCAAGTGAGATCTCAGCAGTGCCTTGATAAAAGGGTATTTATTCTTCCCCATTTCCACTAGACCTACATTCTAGATGATACATTCCAGAACTGTGCTTCTTCTTTCATGACTGCATCACTTTGTTCACAGGATGACTAACACAGGAAACCAGTTCTCCTCCTCTGTCATTCCCAGCAGATCTAACAAATTTTGACTACAAGCCAAGTATATGACCTTGCATTTTGTATTGTCAAGCATCATTCTGGTCTTATGGTCAGTACTTCATTGAAATCCAGACCTATTAATGTTCAAATAAGACTGTCATTCAGATTTTTCACAGCCTGTATGCAAGTCTCTCTTGTATATAGCCCTTTAAGGATATTAGTCCTCATGCAGTTCCTTGTAAACTTCTGCTCCAGTTTTTGTGATGCAACTTGAGAACTGCCTGAAAACCCATGAGAACTTCTGATATTTGACAATTTTTGCCTATGGAAATTAAACCTCAAAATATTGAAAAAGCCTTCTCAGGACAAGTAGTTCTAAAAGCATTAGAGTAAAGGTAGAAAGGTTGTGAGGAACAGGTGAAAGAGGAATCTCTTTTCACCAATGCAATATTTTCTTATTATATATTAAAGTGTAAAGGGAGGACTATTTAACCTTAATGGAAGGTGAAGCCATCAAGAAATTCACTGGACTCTTTGGATCAGTGAAATAGAAGAATGTTCATCTCACTGTTCATTAGCAAAATAATTTTGTGTGTCACTATCAGTGTGTCAACTTATAACATTTCTGGCATTAAATTCTGAATTCCAGTATGACTTGCCCTGCGATGGCAAGAGGTAAGCTTTTATTAACTGTATGGAAACTGTCATTGTAAAACTTTTACTTTGTTCCATAGTGAGATGCAAAGATATATAATAGAGAATCATTTCCACAATGCAGAGAAATTTAATATGTTTACAGAACCAATTATAAAAAATCCCAGATGTCTAAAAAAGTAGTGAAGTGTAAAGAATGCTAATATGTAACCTGAATAAACAACATCATCACACGCTGCACTGAAATCCACAGGTACCTGAGGGGATATCTGTCTAAAAGCTTCATAAATGCTTACAAAAAGGTACTTACATATGCAATCCCCAACAAATACCAGGTTACACTATAGTGACTTTTCATTTTAAATTTCAAAGACTTTTGTAGTGAACTACAGTACTATTTCAGACGCATTTCCTTAGAGGGTTGATGTTTAGGTATCTAGATTAACCAAAGAGGAACACAGAGATTCAAACTTGGAAAACTCATTTACGTAACAGAAATACTTTAAAATTTTTGTCAGACTTTAAAACAAAAAGTACTATACTCAATTTAGAAAAAATGATAGTAAAATGTGACTCCACTTTAGCCACAGAAACTAAGAAGCAATTTTTCTTTTGAAGTTACTGAATTTTACATGCCTCAATATTTCATACGATAATATGCTTTGCATATTGTAACAGGTTTGTTGATTAGCACGCACTGAAATCTAAGTGAGGGGAGTTGGTGCCTGGCAAGTGGATCTCAAGATATCTCAAAGCAGGTAGACTTATAATAATCAAGATGTCAGTGGATACTGCCATGACCTTGCAGAATAGGTATATACAGTAAATACTTGTTAATTCAGAAACATATCCATTAACATAAGAAGAGTGAATATCTAACTGTATTGAAATAAATTTGGCAAGTGACCTGAAATTGAAAAAGAGCTTGGTAATTTAAATAGATAATACTAAAGCAAAGTCTTATTTTTGCTAAGCTTGGCATGCTGTTAGGGAATCCAAACTTTAGGGTCCACTGCTGCTATTGTGCACTCCCAAATTCATTTTAACAGCCTCATTGCTTGAGGCTATAGAGCCTCTAAGGTTCATAAGGGCTCAGGTTTCAAGCTGTGTGAATCCTTGATCTTCTAGGAGCCCTAATATCTTAGAGATAAGGATAGACTCACAGTGACAAATAAGTGCCATTACAATGAATCCTACCAGTCCTTCAGAGTCTTTTCAGAAATGTTCTTACTATGATAGCAGCACAGAAACTTTGAAAGGCCTTTGTGCAGGTGGAAACTTGTGTCACACACTACAAAAGCAAAGATTTTTGTATATATAGGGAAGAACTCATCTATCATATTCTTGTAAACAAGAAAAAATAAGTAAAAAATCTATATTCCACAGCTAATATTGGACACAATTCTGAACCAGAAATTCAATGGAAGCAAAATCAGAACACACTCAATAAGGAAATAGTGGTTATAAGATTTTTGACAGTTCCCTTACAGGGAAAAAGAGCAGGGTGTATAAAGCTAAACAGGTGTTATGAAAGTAATTCTGTAAATGTCCTGTGAATTTTTTTTAATATTCTCATTTTACCTGGGCTTATAGACCTTACACTTGGAGTAAATAAAACACATGCCCAATTGAGACTGTTGAAAAAAACAGTGGAATAACCAAGAGAGATCTGATTGACTGGAAGATATAAAATCCTGTGATATGGTCCTACATGGCATTATAAAGCATCCTACCTGCTCTTACCACCACGGTTTTCCAACGAGCCTAAATCTTCCCCCAAAAGACTCTGTAATAGAAGCTGCCAGTGCCTGACAAGCATATGTGGAGCTGCCTGATTTGTGAGCTGCAGGTTTGGAAGCACCATTTCAATCAGTCTGTGTTTTCTGAATGGATCACTGAAAGTAATTGTTCTCTATTACCACTATTTGTTCCAAAACACCATTTAGAAAGCTTTTGAAGTCCTAAATAAAATATCACACAAAGATATCTAAGAGACAAACTCTTACTGGAATAAATGCTCAGGGGTTTTTTTTAGAGTGCTTCTAAGACCACAGGAGGACCTATGCCTAAGTCTCTTGACTCTACAGCAGACCAACAGATATTCAAGACGCAATGTGTGATGACGCAGCTTTTAATTAAATGAAAACAAGGGGGCAGAAGTAATGAAGATGTTCACGTTTTCTCAAGAGCTTGATCCAGCTCTCACTGAAACAAATGAAAATTAGCTATTGGAAACTTTTAAGTGCTAACATTCATAAGTATAACCTAAAAGCTTAGGAAATGTCTAAAATTCACTATCTTAAGAAGCAGCCCAACTGCTACCGTTTTTTCATGACAGCTCCTACATATAATACAACAAATATAAGCTACCATTGTTCACCACACAGCATGGAATTCAGCCAAATGTAAACTTATTGTAATTTTGAGGCCTCAGGCACATTATTAAACTTCATTTTAAGTGGCAGTTAATTAAGGCATATGATACACACATCTTGTGTGGGCTTGCTGCACAAGGCTGAATTTCAGCCTCAATAAAGGTGAATCACTTCTACCTCCGTGAGGAAGACATTTAGTTTCTTTTACAAAGTTCATATCTCATTTCCTCTGAAAGGGCACAGGGGGAAGATTCTGCATATAGTTTTCTTTGTTTTTAAAGAAATATTATAATACCTTAAAGACTCAATTACAAGCAAAAAGATGGGAGATATGAGATTTCTTAAATGATAACAATTAAATCATGCTTTTTTTTTTTTTTCCCCAAGAGAATGTCCTTTAATCTTAAAACACAGGAATTGCCTTACTGGATTTAACTTTGTTCCTTAATCCTGTAATCTTGGGCCTTAAGCAACCAATATCTCATGTCACAAAAGAAAGAAAGAGTTTTCTTAATAGCCTCAAGAGGAACATCCTTCCTGTCCTTTGTGAAAATTATTGCATATACTAATTATCAATTATTTTCTATATCAAGTTTATTGTCTCAGGTCTATATCTTCTGCTGGTATGAACTGCTAAAATTCCTCTACTGAATGATTATAGCTAATTCACTACAGCACTGTTTCGGGAAATAGCTGAAAATCTGGTTGCTATGACTTTTAGTATTTCTTACCTATATCTCTGCTCCATCCAATTTAGTGTGATACGGTCTGCCAAATAGCTTGGAATTAACACCATCCCTCATCTGCTGAAAAAAGACTAGCAGTATCTGAACAGAGCAGGCAAGGAATTTTTCTTACCACCTCTGAAGTTATTTATGGTGAACTAGAGGCTATAATTAGAATAACAACAGCAAGCAGAAGCTTTCTATTACTTAGGAAAATAAGAACAGTCACAATGCATGGTTCTGATATCCAACAAATTGTAAATTAAGAATTTAATATTAAAAACATATTACAAACATCAATAATTTAGGTAGTGGAACTTCTCTCTAAATGCAAAAAGCACTTCAAAATCAAATAAAGGAGGAACAGAATTCACATTTTCCTTCAGTGTCCCAGAAGTATTTATGTTGGGTTATCATTGCATTAAAATAGGCAATATTTTAGAAATCCCTTTTGAAGCTGAAAAGTAAGAATTATTGGATACTTTGGTGCCAAAACATAACGCAAAGCACATTATTTATTCTCCACTCATCATAAGCTATAAGTGAGAGAAGATCTGAGACAAAATATATCATCAAATATTAAATATAAGTTCAGTTACTTTGGGTAAAGCAGGAGTTTATTGTTATGCAAGGATGAATGAAGAAATCGGAGGCTTTTTTGGAAAGGCTTTGGGTTTTTCTGTTTTCTAGTGTTAAATAATAAAAAACCCCACCTATTGTAAATACTGTGAAATACTACAAGTAAGGCTGAGCAACAAAGCCAAAGGGTTTGAAACTGAGACAAAAAAAATAAAAAAAAATAGAGTGCTCTTTCTGCTGAGAAAATACATTAAAGTTTCTGTGCTAAAGAAAAATCTTGTAGCAAAGTGATGAAATTTATAAATAGAAGGTGACCCTCCTCCAGCGCACCAGGTATCATTCATGCAGCACTACCGTCACACAGCAAGAGTACATAACTACTTAAGGAAAGAAACAAATATTACTGCCGTTGCAGGTCAAAGTTTGTAACACTTTACAGTTTTATGTGCTTCATAATAAACATCAAAGTTTTGAATTCTAGGCACCGGAAACAGAATACACCTCTTCAAGCCGGGGTTTGCTAGAAGACTGGCACCCCATGAAGAATGCCAAATGCAAGTAAGTGCAGGGAGGATAAAACTCTTGTTCCTCCCATGTTATGCTACAGAAGTGGCGGAGAGATCCTTCTCCTTTTCCTACCAAAATATTTGCAACAGCTTATTTTTTCAAGGCTAGAAATCCAATTTAAAAAGGAGGAGGAGGAAGAGAAGATCCACTTTTTTGAATTCTCATTATGAATTCTCTTATTAAGAGCTTCTGGCATCATCTCCGTTACCAAGTCAAGGTAATTTACACTGAAAACAAGTCAAAATTTTATCTTTCATTTTTGCAACAATGTTGAGGATTTTCTAATGTTGCTATTAGAAACAATTTCAAGATCCTGAAACAAATCACTTTGACCTTTCAGGGCAATAGGTATGAAATTTATCATCACCTGAAATTTTGTAATTGGTGCCCCTCTCCGATTAAAAAGAGTTGATTAAAGCACTTCTCCCTCTCTCTGTCCCTCTCAAAAGTATTTTAGCAAAGGGAAATTGCATGCTGGCTTTGAGCCAACTCTGGACGAGACCCTGAATGCTAGGGCTTTTCTGCAATCAGGGAGTTCTTTGTTTCCATAATTAAGCTGTTTTGATAATTATTTGTTATTCATCAAAGATGAACATCCACAATTTGCAATCCTGTTATGAATCCTTTTAATGTGTGTCATATTAACAAGATGACTCATTTTCAGAACTGCAAAAGAAATGTTGAAGATGTCTCACTTTGGTATGAAGAGAGTAATAAAAATGTTAGCAAAAAACAGTAAGACACATTTGAGAAAATTTCGCCTCCTTGAGACAAAGCATAATAGATGCCTTTTGCCAGCTACACAGTAAGAAGAGCCATCTGTAGCAAGGGACCTTGGCCAGCTTTGTACACAATAAATAGTGTTTCTCTCAAATTTAAAAGACAAACTGCTAGAAGGCCTTGCTTGGAAACAGTTAAGATGAAGGTCAGGTGATCCTTTATGTCTGCTAAGAGCAGAGAGAGAGCGCACCTCTGCTATTTTCAGCTGAAACGACTGCCATTTTCCCTTTAATTTTAATCATCTCTTCTTGTCTGGGTTTGGTTTTTTGTGAGGAGGGCATTCCTATCTTATTGTACACCATCTGTGTATAATACACACCTGCTGCAACATGCTTTGTATTTCCTTTACTCAATGAGCCATATCACTGTCAAGCTGCCATATTCTCCTTCCTGAAATCTCCCGTTATGGTCTATAAATCAAACATGTTGGGAAGATAAAAAGCTGCAACTTTATATGCCAATCCCTTAATAAAAATCTAGTTTACAATGGAACTGTTTATGGAGAAAATGTAGACATTTTCAATTGCATATACATGAGATACACTTCCTTGCTATATGGAAAAAATGTGAGGTAACCTTAATTCCAGCTATGCTACCTTCCCTGACTACAATATGACAAGATACTTTTTGGTCTTGACTTCATAAATGAAGAGCAATGTGAAGGTACTGAAGATTGTAAGAAGGATTTAGGTAACGGTATATTCAAGGTGCCTATCCAACAGTGAAATCAACCCATCTCCACACGGTTCGATCATGTCCCTTTCCTTAGCCACACTTCAAACTCTCCACTGTGTTCAGAAGATTGAACAGGAGAGTCTGTGATGAAAAGCAGAATATTTGAAAAATACCGGGAAAACTGTTAGGTAACATCATTCATTATATTTGGAATTATACTGGTGTTTTATATATATTTGAAATTACAGCCTAATTCCCTCTTCTTAAACTGCTTAAAAAAACTGTAACACAAACACTTAAGCAACTAAAACAGTAACCAAAGAGCCGTTAAATTATTAGGGTGCTCCGTTTCATTTTCTCACCGTAACACTTCAGCCATTCTAATATCTTAGGCTTTTTCATTTTATTAAACAACAACTACTGTGTGTTCTAAGAGTTTTTAGACAGGAACAAATAAAAGGTTTTCCATAGTCTCTGAATTTGCTGATATGTATTTTTATTTGCTTTTCATAAAATGCCAACATTTATGCTGTTGAGAATGGAGAATGGTGCCCTCTGAACCTTCCCACATAACTTTGCCATCAATCACAGCTCCATTAAACAATCTCTTTAACCTCATAGCTCAATCTTGTAGGTTCAAAACAAAGGCATTTTATTTTATTGTATGATGAAACGTAATAAGAATATAAAGTTCACATGAAACCTCACAGCTGTACATTTTGATTTTCTACTGCTGATACTGATTGAAGCCTTGTGTGAGCTTGAGCCTTCTGGACAGTTGCAAGAAAGAGCAAATACTGCGCATGTCTTTGACCTTCGCAGTAAAGCCATAAGATAAATTGATTTGTATACTTCAGTTATGCAACAGATATTATATTGTCCAAACACTTCATGTTATATTTACTTAACTTTGTACACATGCCAGTGCTTTACACCAGTAAAAAATGATGAGATCCCTATATCATCAACCGCAAATTCAGTTGCAGGCATCCTAATACCAGTTATTTTACATTTATATCAATTTTCTTATCCTTGAATATAAAGTAGAACTCTTGGAATTCATTCTCTTTGGGGACTACATGCCACTAGCTTTATATAAAAAATAAATTTTAGCAAATCTCTCTGCAGACAGTAAAAAACTGCCAGTTTAGTGCCTTGAACTGTGCTGTTCAGGCCTGCCACGAATAGGGCTGCTGTGAAGTCATAAAGGGAAAGATGATGCCTTAAGCCCAAACACAACCAGTATATTTTAATCTTTGTAAACTGAGCACTATGACAAAATCCAGATTTCTGAATTCCAAAGCATTTTTATTTATACTAACATGAGAAAGCCCTCTCAGCTTCTGCACTCACTAAGCTAAAGCAAAGGTTGGGAAGGAAAGGCGTCCCATTTGATTTTTTTTTTTTTTTTTAATAAGCTAGAAAAAAAGAGGAGTATTATAAATAGAACTGTAAAAGCTCTCCAGAGCTGTTCATTTGTCCACTCAAGATACTATAAATGTTAGAGAAATCAAAAGAAATATTATATTCTACAGAAGTAGAGATGAGCTTTGAACTATCCATAAAATCACATGGCTTGACTAGTTGTATTCTTTAGATAACAGTGCCATATTTCAAAACTATTTTACAACTGGAAATCTGTAAGCTATCCGCTAAAAGCATTAACATAATTTAAAGGCTGCATAACTATTGGCAAGTCCATCTTCTTTGCAGTGGATTTCTCATGTTTTCACTAGATCCATTAACATCCATTCATATCCACTGACATCTGCATAAAATGATGTTCTTTTTTATGAAAGCCACATAGATAAAGAAAACATTTGTATAGGCATGAAAAGAAGGACAGAATTTGTGCCTCAAACTACTAACGATAGTTTCTACACACTATGGCAATGGAGAAGGAGGAAAATCAGTTAAGAAAATTTTCATTACAAAATTCCAGACAGTTACCCAACACTAACTGTTGGGTAACTGAGGAAAATAATTAGTTAAAAGTTAAAATATTGTTCACAATTATAATAATGTCTTTTTAAACTTAACATGATTTGAACATACTGAAATTGTGTAAATGTAAAGGTTTGAATAACAGGCACAAGCTTTCGTTTTCACAGCAATTAACTTGATGTAGCTCTTCCAATTTGGCCTGTTGCTTGCACTGAATTACAAAGTTAATTTGTCTTAACACAATTCAATGTATTTTGCATATTTTCTATTCTGAATTTTAAAGAGGAAAAAGTAGATATAATTCTTTGTTTTTCTTATATCAGAACATAATTTAGCTGTGGCCATTTGTATGGCTCACAAAAAGCTTTTTATAGGTAATAAGCTTTTTTAAACTTCAAAGCCAATAGACAAGTACGTCATCTTCTCATGACACATTACACATTGCATATATACTCACAAATATTCATTGAATGCCCTGCAACATGGATCCTCCAGATCTTTCTTTTTCTTAATTTCTTAAGCTTAAGACTCCTACAGTACCATTTTATCAGGAAGATCATTTAGAAATTATTTATTTAAAATGTGCATTTATATACATAGAGAAAACATTTCTCCCACCTACACAGATCAGATCTTTCATTCTAACTAGCAACCTGATCCATCTTTAAAAACTGCAGTAATAACGTCTCCAGCATTTTTGGATGGAATTTATTCCACTGTTTCAATATTATCATTAGAAAGCTTTCTACAATTTTAAGCTAGACCTTCCTTGCTTTATCCAATTAAGTCTACTGCTTCTTTTTCTATCCCCCATGAACATAAGAGCACAGATTACTGTTGAATCTAGATTACTGTTGCAGAAACCTCTATGAAATTGAAAAATTCCTCTTGCTATCATCTTCTTTAGGATAAACAAACCCAGTGCCCTCACTTTTGCAAGCTTAAACAGTCTTCCTAAACAGAGTAAAAAATTATTGGCCTCAATCTAAATATTTTCAACTAGCTGAATAGAAACATGTTGTAAAGAAAAAAAAAAAAGTGTGTATGCAAACACTTCAAAACAGTTTATTCAAGGTACAGATTTAGAGACCCCAAGTGAATCTGTAAAGCAGCAGAGTGTGACTGATCCTATTCACCAGCTTTTGGTCGTGACCAAATAAGATGGAGACTAAAGTGTGACAAATATCACTGTGACTAAAGAAAGCATCACATGAATGAAAAGCTAATGCTCCGAACCTACATGGATCTTATTACCTAACTGAGGTCCTAGTACTTTTAAGTTTCAGTCAGTGTCTAACAAGGTAAAAGGATCTTTTTATGAGATCCAGCTAAATGCAAGAAAGAATGCCAGCTGGTTTGGTTCTTACTAACAACTGGTGTCTAATCAACCCTTAGAGCCATGGTAGTTATAAATTCATTCTAGCCAATATATCTATTTACTTAACAAATCTACTGCTGTCACCAGAAACAATTCAGTATTATTTTAACACTTAACTGTAGCATTTTGCACATACAGATTCTTTTCAAACTATGTGCAGGTTCTTCTCTTCTTTCCTCTGAGTATTTCTACACAGAAGGCTTGGTTGCTTTTGAGTTCCTCCTCTTACAGTACTAGTAATTGAGGCACCAAGCCCCTCTTTACTCAGATCAGCTGATACGAAGAATACATTTCCCCTTTTGTCAAGGTCAAAAGTAGCTTTCTCACTAGCCAGACAGCTTATAGTTTTCTGGTACTAACCATTAATGCCTTTGTCTATAATCATTCTCTCCAATACCATTTATTTTCCACAGCGAGTTTTCAGATGCTACTAACATTTCCTTCTTTCAGAGCAGAGAGAATCAATTGCCCATTAGCAAGTTTCTTAGGAAACAGAAAAGTTTTGGATGAAGAAGAAGATGAAGAAGAACTCCTTTAGTTCATGTGCAGATAAAACACTTAATTCCAGATCTCTCTATTTCTAAATCTGGACAATTGCCTTCACTATATGTTGGAATAACCTCATTCTTCATCCTTTCCCTGTGCCAGCAAAAGGAGGAGGAAGAGCTTGAAACTAAGTGGAAAAAAAAGTTTACCTAAAGAAAAAACATACCATTGTTCTTCAAACAAGGTTTGAGCCCACAGTTTCCCCCTAAATCATTAACTGACAGTGAAAGAAGCTCATAAAGACCTATTCTCTGAAGGTTTAGTATCACCTTATAAATGAACAGGGAAGACCTGCCAAGCTGCTGGAATACCGGAACCTGCATTACTACTGCAGCTAAAGTTTCTCATATAATCCACTATGTAAAGACTGATGCTACGCAAATGTCCAAAAGACAGTTCCTTCTTTTACTAACAGGACTAACACCGCACTTTAGAGAAATTTAACCTTCTAATTTGGTAGCAATCAAATCAAATCATGGCCTCCAAGAAATAAAATGCTGTTGCGTATTTTTCGGCATTTTGCAAATCATTGTGAAAAAAAGTGAAGTTACAGTAATCAGTTACCTGTGGAAGAAAAGCATCTGTTCTGTTTATGCCTGAAGAAATGGGAACAAACTATCAAATCTGAACAGTTTGTTCATCTATAATTACATAGGAACAGATTAGGATGTATGGTCAGAATGGTTCCTGCTACACAGGACAGACAGTCCCCAGCTAGCAGTTGTCATCCCTATTCCTGGAAACATCAAAGGGACCAAAGACCTTTCCTATTACGTTCTCTTGTGTTCTGACACCAACTCTTATTAAACAACCTGCTTCCCACACCCTACCTTTACTTATTACCCTCTTTCCGCTTTTCTTACAAACTTTGCTTGAAAAGCTGAGAGCTTGAAGCCAGCATTCCACTGAAGACTCAAAGCTACTGGGCAAATACTGTGGGAACACCCATAATGGCAGCAATTCAGCCTTCACAGTGAAGTAAAGCACAGCTTAGGTGACAGAAGTCAGCTGAGTACATTTGTGTGAGAAGTCTACTAGCAGAATCAAGCTCTGTTTTACACAACAAACTACCATACAGATTTCTAGCATCAGTCTGAAAATAAAGGTATCTCAATGAGAATCTACAAACATACTATATTTAAAGATAGCTGGGCAAACTCATCTTTCAACAGTTTTTTTTATAGTATCAATGTGAATTAACACTAGGTGAACACAGAGGGGGATTCTTCTTAAAATATAGGCTACTATGCAATCACATCATCAAAAATTGAGTTTCTGGTACTCACTCTTTAACAGTTAGTTATCCATCTTTGAGACAAGACAGCAAAGAAATTGTGAACATGCTACAAGAAATACTGTATTTCTCTAACAAGATATCAGTTCAGGTGCTAATTAAAGGAAGATAGGACATTCAGAAGAGAAAAGCTCATTCTTCACATAGATCCCTGGGGAGGAAACAGGCTTAATTTCTATGAGAAAAACAAAACCACCTGTCATTACTGTAAGTAGCTGGTATGTGAATGATACTGCTTGTGATTTCACTAGTTCATGGGGGCCCATTAAGGAGCAGCAGTTCTACATTGTGGTTTTTATTTACAATTACATTTTCTAATACAACTGGTTGATGAAATTAGTCTTTTGTGAATGAACTGAGCAATTCAAGCCTAAAACCAAAATCAGAGTCCATTTTCACACCCTTAATGGTCTTGGCTTGCTGAGAGATAGCATTTTGTTCCAGCTGTGAACCACATTCCAAACTGCCCAGTGCATAGCCTGAAAGAGGTGATTGAATCCAGGTGCAGATCATTAAAGACTAATGTATATTGCTCTCTTCTGCCTCTTCCCTCCTTCATTTTTTTGTAGCTTCCTAGATTGTGTAAACTGCTTCCCCTCCTTCTTGTGTATACCAGCTTTTTTGATTCATTAATTTCAGTGGTCTAAAAAGACATGTAAAGAGAGCTATTCCCCTTCTAATGTTAGCAGCTTTGACAAGCATGACACAAAATTATAATCCTCATTCCTGGCACAGAAAGATAGGTGCATTACTGATGCCATCCTTTAAGTAAAGACAGACAACCATTAAAAAGATGCAAGCAGCTGCATTTTAAGTGAGATTTGTGCATTACTAAGCAACATATTGTAATAAAGGAAAATATATTGTTCTACAGCAAGGATTATGAAATGCCTAAGTGTCCCATAAAGTATAATTAACAGGACATTATGGATTTATAAAGCTGTAATGCCATAAAATTGCTATTCATAAATTAAATGAAACTGAACAGTTGTACATTTCCAAAACTCTTCTTCACATGCACTGTAATGATAGGTGAATTATTCAATGCTATGGTGAAACTTGGAACTTTTTCTGAATGCAGTTTTTGATTACTGCTAACATGAGGGCGACTCAGAAGAGATCCTTTATGTTTGTGCTTTATAGATGCAGCTTAACTGTACCAAAGTGAGCAATAAGTATTATAAATCAGGTTAGCAAAGAATACTGCTTATTGCAAAATGTTTAGCAAAAAAGTTCAATAATTTGCCCTCTCTCCCTAAACTCCTGAACCTGGAGAGAGAAAAAAAGAGTCCAGACTTGTCCTAGCACACAAGCCAGGCTATGAATTAATAATACACAAACTAATTTCCCTCATGTAGATAGCTGCAGCACAAGGCACTCCTGGTAAATATTACAAATATTTCTCAGGCAGTAGTGGGGAGTATCTAGTAAATACTAAAGCCACATTTGGTTTTGTGCAGTTTCCACACCAACAAGCCCTCACATTAGATAAGGTTCCAACATTAATTACTCAAAATGTCTCTCTCTGAATTTGTACATCAGGACAGAAACCTAGTGAGGATATTACCACATGATCTGCAGCAAGTTCTAGAATGAATACTTTACATTTTGAAAAAATGTAAGCAAAACTAGATTCAAAATTAGGAGACTTTTTTCATTGCAGCTGAATTCATCCATCCATCCTAGGCAAGCACTTACTTGCAAATATCACCAAATCACTGTGGTTCAAATTCGAGCCTTTTCACAAGCTCAGATAATGAGAGACATACAATCAAACTGTACTGACTTTAAATAGAACTGTGCCAATTCACTGTGCCAGTTCACACAGGGAGAGAATTTACCTTGTCGCTTCTTTATTCTTTTGCATCATTTCTCAAGTATATTAACATACCTTTGTATTACTTTTGGTTTAATAAATCCTTTATCTGTCTGAGATAGGGTTTGCATATGCTAATCATGTTTAGGATGAACTATTCAATTAGAACTATCCAATTGCTTAGCTAGAGTGTGAAAGGTCTTTAATTAAAATGTATGTTTTGTCATGATCTGAGAACAACAGATTGTGCTACCCAACTGAGAGATTTCCATGCCTCTTAAATTATAGATAATTTAATTTACAGATGGTATAAAGGGAAAGGAAGCACTAGAACTTATCTTTGATATTCCTTGGATGGAACAAAAATTATCTAAAATATGACGGATCATTAATAAATTTTCACCATTTTTCTATTTTGAATTTTAGAAGCATAACTATAACTTATCTAAAGGGCTTCCTTTCCCAACAGACTGGGAAACTTCTTTTTTATACAGCACTCCTTTCTTTCCTGGCAAATAGTCTGGGCCTTCCACACTTTGCACCGTGAGGTTCTCCAGAAGTTGGGCAAAACCAGGAAATGTTCCTGACCATATCCTCCTCCATTATCATTCACGGTTTTAGTAGCCAGAGTGGTTTTGTTTCACTAGCTCCCATCAAACTTGAAATTCAGTATACTGTACTAAGAATATATTCCTCATATAACCTGCTGTTTTAGCTGTGCAGTTTTGAAGAATCCAAGATTTCTCACTCCAGCTGTAGACTAGCCACTCCTGAGTTGATGTCCCTATTCATTATGAGCCTGGCCTTTTTTCCAATATCATCAGATTGATGGATGAGGAAAGAGCCTGAGATAGACATTCCCAGAAAATCCAAGAGGAAATAGACAGATGGCAAAATTCTGAAGCAACAGAAGGGGAAAATCAAAGATTTCAAGACATAGCCCCAGCAATCCATACAACTTCTCAATAAACTGGCATGGATTCTTGGAGAAAATTGCATGTTATTTTTCAGGGTCAGTACAAACCTAAGGAAAAGCAGCATCCCACAATCATGTGGGATAATGAAAAGGGAACAGCTCACAGTGCTACTTACAACCCCAGAATCAGCTTGGGTGAGAGAAGAACTATGAGTACTAGACTGACAGTGCCAGAAAAAGAGCTTGGAGAAAAGAATGAAATTATTAATGTCAATTTTGGAGAAGGAAAAAGCAAGCCATTCTCATTCTAGTGCTACCAGGCATGCCATGTGCCATGGTAGACGAGAACACCACCTACTCCGAATTTACACTGAATCATTAGAATTACATCACTGAAGCTATGCCAATTATGGATACGTTGTGAGCAGTAAGGACAAGATTAATTAAAATCAGAAGAGGATACTGAAGCCAAATGCTTCGGAATCCCCCATTGAACAGTGTCTTGCCATCAGCTCTGTGTTTTGTTGCAGGAGCCAGCTTCCTGTAAGTTTTGTTACACTGAGCTTCAGAGTAACTCATTTTCTCTTGGAATTAGCCTTAAGTTTTTTATTAATACATTAGAAATCAAAGAATTTAGTAAAATGTAGAGCCAAATTCAAACCTGAACATCAAGAATTCTCCTCATAGGTTTGGGGTTTGTTTGTTTGTTTTAAAATTATTGGAGAGCTGAACGTTCAAGAAAATACTATATAACCACGTATTGCACTGTTACATACAGCACATTGCTTTCCTCTAGCCACTAGGATTTCGGATCTGAATTAGTATGAATCATAATTACTGATACTGCAACATCTGAGATACTCTTTCAGATTTTCCTGAAGTCTTGAAACCATCTGTACCATGATTTAAGTACTGTGGCACTTGCTGTAGTGATGATCCAGGAAGTCTGTGGAGTCTGGATTGTGTTTCTCCAGTCAAACAGTAGACTTCTAACCTTATTTTTTCTCTTTCTCTTCTTCTGTATTTCTGTTCTTAGAATCTGACTTTTTTCCAGTTGCAGTCTGTTCTCTCTTTCATACTAAATGACATGACCTGGTATTTCCAGACTCCTGGTACAATGTCTTTCAATCAGCTCCATTTGGCTGGTGGTTGTCATGGTGTCTCACACTGAAGCACCAAAACTGCTGGAAAGGGAAGGAGGGAGGAAGATATCCAAACACTGCAATGGAATATGATGCTCATGTTATATCTGACTACATTTCTGTTTCAGCAATTTATGCTGAATCCCTAGTCCTTCCTATTTTATAGAGGTAACTTTTTAGACCTAGATAATCAAGGTTCTTTGGGCTTCGTTTTAGCTGTCTCCTCCAGACAGTGAGGACTGATAACATATTGAAAAAAAAAAAGACAATTTTCTTTTTATTTTCAGCTACCTAAAGTACAGATGAAAGCACTACACATAGGTTTTTACTAGGGTTATTCCATATTTAGGCAGCAATGTTCCATACAAGGAAAAACAGAACTGCACTCAGTTTTGCACTCAAAACTGGTCTAAGTCCCATTATAACTTGTGTGAAACTACTATGAGGAACTCAGGGATCAAATTTAGACTTGCTAAGTAAGCTGAATTACAAATTGACAAAAAAACCATCACTAGCAGCTCGACAATCTCACTGTCTCAGAAGAGTCCAATTTTAAGTTGGGAATTTAAATGCCAGCAGATCAGAAGAGAGCAGTAAAGAAGCAATGTATGATAAATATCACTCCCACAAACTTTAACATATACTCTTCCACCACCTGTTGTCCAAGTTCTAGCAAATCAGACTCCCTTACACATACCTGAGCATTTTTATGTTTGCTTAATGGTATGTTACATGTAATGTTACAATTCACTCACTACTTTGGAACCCGTTCTTGTTTCTTTCAAAAACATACTGAAATAAGCTGATCAAATGCCCACTTGTTCTTCAGTGTGAGAAAGAGTCCCTCCAAATGAAAGCAGAACTAAGAATATGCATGAACACTTGTTTTTAGTCATAATTTGTATTACTGATCTTGTTATTGCCCCTTAGTTCTAAATAATACAGAACAATACTTGGAAGTACTACGTTATACTCTTCCACATGGTGTTATTTTGTGAAAGATAGCACAAACTATAGCAAACATAGCTTCAGCAAAACAGGAATCAGATTACAGAATGAACATGTTTCGCTTTTACTTCACTTTTTTCCCCAGACTTTATCATTTTACTCTTATTTTAATCTTTGTTCCATTTTTATTGGCTAGTCTTGTAGACCTTGCAAGATTGATGTTCTCTAATTCTGCTGGTACCTGTCCTACACTTCTCCAGAATCAATGTGCTAGTTCCAACCAAGAGCTATCCAGCCCATGTATAGTATGGAGGATCATTTAGGAATCATCTGTAAAATAAGAACGTGGAGCCCAGGTACAGTGCTGGGCTGACACAGGATGAACGTCAGAGCACAGAGATCATGTGACTGGGAAAGGACCTTCTCCAGGAAACTGGGAGGGTGGCCTGGCTTTCCTCAGAAATTTCTAGTCGCTGTAGCTGAACAAATGGAGACAAGCCTCAGGAGGAAGGTTCACAGGTTTTATGGAAGCACAAAACAACATCTGCATGTATAATTATGGTAAAGAGTGTAGAATATTATAGGCTAAACTCTCTGCAAAGTGCTGAAAGTCTGCCAACTGTGAAGCAGAATGTAATGTAGAAACAGTCAGGTTGTAAAGTAATTTAGAAATTCAAAAAGTGATGTAATTCTCATTATCATTCATGTAACACAGGCAAGTAATAATGGTACCATGAGGCATGACTTTTTCATTAGCATAATTTTCTTCTTGATGCTACCATTATGGTTTTCTTATGTTGACAAATGACTGCTGCCCATTCCTACACCTGCTACCCTCTCTCTTACACAAACTATTTTATGTTTCTGTTCTATTTAAGAAAACCCCACCTTTTTCATTTTATTTGTTTAATTACTTTCACTTTCTGTATTCATTTATGCAATAGTTATAGGTGGTTACAGATAGCTGAATTACTCTGTTATATGATAATACTCGGGCAAAATTTTATAAATGTGAACTTTGTGAAATATTAATTCAATATTTTTTGTAATCAATGCTGTATTCTGGATTATAATTTCAGTATGGGGAACATAACCTGGAAATAATTTTCAGATCAAGCAATTAGCAATTGAATACTGCCTAGCTCAAAGATTGATGCAATTGTTTGCTTAATGCAATGCTCTACTCAGCAGCAAAGTTGCAATTTCCAGAGACTGTGAACATGGTGTTTTAAACATAGATCTGTTTTAAACACCATCTTCACAGCCTCTTTTAAGAGTGTACATCCTACAAACTGAATTTTAGTACAACAGACCCCATAGCAGTTTGAGCCAAGATTTTGAAATAATAGTTTCCTAAAATCTTTTGATGTACTTGCTCAGCTTTCAGCAATGCTAGCCACTCAGGTATCTTTCATGGAAATTGATGGAGGCATGAAGCTAGATAGCTTTAAAAGTCCTATGAAGTCAACCCATGTAAACACCTTCTGCTTCAGCATATCAAGGATCTTCACTGAGGTAACAGCTAAACACCAGTATCCAAATGGAAAGGAATTTTCACTGTAGCTACCTTCCAGCTGGTTGCCCATGAACAAAAACACACTGTGACTTCACCTACTTCTTTGAGAAGCTCATATTTTAGTTAAATGAAGTTCCTGTCCAGACAGTCCAACAGCAAACACAGTTTTTTTACTCCAAGACATTTCATTTAGTTCCAAAGTAGGGAACTGCTTCTTTACACAAAATGAGTATACATTCCCTGTAGACCACCTGCACCATGATGCCCAGACAAAATCCTTGTGGTACCATTCAACAACGCAGTCGTGAAAGTCAGAGCAGTCTATACCCCCTTCCTGGCTTTTACAAGATCTAAACACATGAATTTCTTTACTAATCCCTTCCTCATCACCTCAGCTGTACAATAAACCAAGATGAAAGTCCATCAACACATTCGCCATCATATGGTTCTTTAAGAAAAGCAATTTAGGAGCACCTTTACTTTGCACTACAAGTACCAAGCTACTTAACTTCCTATTTATAGGCAAACAATATCACCTAGTAGTAATGCAGATGTGAAGAGCAGCTGGCAAACTCATTTTTCAAAGTATGACAACTCCACTTTCTGATAGTCACAAGCCACCTAAATTCCCACCTTGCATTTTTTAATGAGTGTGTGACACAGATAGAGGTCTAAAGGGCGGACAACTTGAATTAAAGAATGAAGAATGTTTGAGATGATATTTTTAAATTTTGGTTCTGAAAAATGAACTTTTTACTTGTAGAAAATTGAAATGAAAAATGTTGACATTTATTTTGGATACTGAAACAGTGAATCAAAAATTTCAATTAGCAAAATCTATAAAAAAATCTTCAACTGAAAATAGTATAATGTGTTTCTTTTCATCAGAAGTTTTCTATTAACAGGTAAAAAAAACCCTTTCTGTTCTTTCTGAGGAGGGAAAACCTAATTTTTTAGTGCAATAGATCATTAAATTGATTTAGTTAAATACTTCCATATAAACTTTTTTTAAAGTGAGTCAATATTTATGAAGAACATTTCTAATGAATTGATTAGCTGTTTGTTCAAAGATTCACCAATTCATTATTATCAAAATTTTTTTAAGAACTTCTGTTGCTGTTGATGAGAGCAAAGAACATTCAATTATTAATAACTACTGAAGAAATTACACTAGAAACTTCCATTTCTTCTTTCACTTATGAAGAGAAAGCAAGCTCATGGAAAAGACAATAAAAGGAAAAATTAGCTTACCCTTTATCCACCCAGATCAAAAGGTTAATAGAAAGGATCTTAAATTAGGATGACTCTGGGATGCCCTGCACAAGTAAACCACTCTAAGATCTGTACTATCTTTAGCAAGGACAAGGTAACCTTAGACTGGGCATTAGATGTAGTGTACAAATTTGATTGTTTTTGTTAAAAGAAAATGCAATTAGGTTAAACAAATGGAAACCTCTTGTAAATCAGACAGTAAAATATAACTTTGCTTTACTGAAGAAAAAAATCTGTTAACCATTGATACTAATGAGCATGCAAGCTTGATCTAGCACTCTTAAAAATATTTTGAGAATAATGCCATCACACTACTTTCAAAGAACAAAAAAACCAGCAACAGAATCAAATAAATGAGCAAGTATTTTAACCCCCAAGAGAAACTTGACAGTTGTTCAGAAAAATATTAATAGAAAACAGCCAACAGTTTGGTTCTTATGTTGCAGAAAACAAGGCAATAGTGAATCGTAGAAAGCTCCTCTGAAGTCAACAATGTGTGCACCTCGTTGCCAGCAGATACTATCAGAGCAGAAGCAGAATACAGAGATTTTAAGAAGACTCTGTAAGACTTAGTTCAAGGGATGAAAATTTGAAACGTCAGCTGGCAGTGTAGGGCCCAAAGTCCCTTTGACTTTCAACAGCACATAATCTCTTGTATCACTTCTGAAAGTAGGTGCCTACATACCAACTTATATTAACCTCCAATCAAAGCTTCAGGAGAAAAACTCCATCAATTGCAATAAATAAGAATTTACAGTTACATGTTTTTTCCTCGTGCTTTTCATACGAAAAAGTTAATTGCTAATGGTGCTTAATGATTGCAGTTCAGTTTCTGGTTCCCCAGCCTCTTTCATAAACCTGAAATCCGTCTGATTCTTGTGGAGATGATGTGGAAAGGCCCAGGTATTTTTTCTCATTGCAGCATAAATTTCTCTTGTTTCACTGGCGAAGAAGATGCAAAGACAGAAAATAAATCCTGTCAATGGCATTCCTGGTTGTATTCTTGCAAATAGGCCAAAATCACATTTACTTCTTACGGAGACTAACACTTAGTCTTTGGCAAAGATCAAAAAAAACAAACTAAAAGCCTCAATGCATCAGTTGGAACAGTAGGAAGTGTTGCAGCACAGTGGAAAGAACAGGCCCTAGCAGACTAGTGGACAAAAAGAGAGAGTTTGCTGAACAATGTCAAAATGAGCAAGTATTTAAGCTGGCTGAATTCCCCCCAAATTTTGCAATCTTTGCATTCTTAAAGATACCGAAAGAAAGAAAGGAAAGAAAGCTTGTTTGGCAATCTGATATTGTCACAGATTAAAAATACATAGTTTTAGCAAATCAAAATCATATTAGCAGATAGACTAGGATTTCTAGCTGTTACTATTTCTACCTTATAGCTGTCTTGCTTAAACAGCATGTTAAGCAGAATCTCCCTTTCCCGTCTGCTTCCTTCCATTCCCAGCAAGGTCTATCAAGTGAGGAACTATCTCGAAGAATGCCTGTGCAATAATGGTTACTTTCTACCGGACAGATGTTCCCCTGCAAATTCTTAGGACAAATCTTAGCGATTATAGGTAGTGAGGATTTTAAACCAGAACTTTTAAAATTCCTGATAAAGCTATAGCACGCAGAGAACGTGGCTTAATTTTCATATGCAAGAAGAGTTTATAGGATCTGCAGTTTAAAGAAATTTCTAACTTGTAAATTGAGCACATATGTTTCGGAATCATTAGAAACCATCACAAGTATCGATAAGAAAATCACAAGTGTTTTCCCTCAACTCACTTTCCAGGTAAATTCACAAGTACGTTAGAAGACTTGCAAAGCTTTCCTTAAAACAATCATAAAATACTGTAACCTTCCAAAGCTCACATATAATTTAAAAAACAAGTATTCTGGCTTATTATTAAAGTACAAAAATTATCCTAAAGGCCTAATTAATGCCAACTGAAATTGAGCGTGAGAGTATTTTGAAATGAATGGTAAAATCTAAAATTGATGGCAATTCCCACCATATGATGTACAAAATATTCATAGCGATCAAAGTTATAAGAAAATGAAAGGGAAACATTTTCTAAAAATTATTCTGAATGTATGAAAAAGAGGATGCACAAGGGAATGATTACATTTTATAAAAGTGATTTTAAAAGCCCGAGTGACTTTAAAAGTCAAGTACTTTTGTATAATTTTTTTTCCTCCCTCTGTATGAGAGATTAATGAGAAATTTAATAGTAGCTTTTAGATGAAACTCACATTGCTCCAACTTTTTGAAACCTGTTGCAATAAACTGAGCATATTTAAAGAGCAAAGTTCTAGATATAGCTTTCCTGCATCAAACAGGAATATCAAATTTATACTTTTATTCTATCTTGAATATCACACATTTTATAGAATATTGTTTATGAAAGTAATGAACTGGAAAATCTTCTGTGGATTCTGGGGACAAGCACTATGACTTGTTCACATATTTATGGCAATTTGTGACATTTATTAGTTAATCGATCCTCCTGAAATGAGTCAAACAGATACCAGAGGAAAAAAAGTTTAAGGAAACCTTAAGGTAGATCCTTTCTCCCTGTTCATAATCCTCAAAACAAATACCAGGGGAGCCAGCTGTCTATGCAGATTGTTATTCTAAAATAATTACCGTAAATTCAGCCTAGATTAAGCTTTTTAAGTCATGACCACCAACTGGAAGTACTGGACATGACTGAATGACCATGCAAGTTTTAACGAAGTTTTGAAAAGCCACTCTTCATAAAACCAATTTTGAACAGTGCAAAACAGTGCAGGGTCCCTGCATTGAATATGCTTGGCACTAAGACAGAGAAAAATTCTGATGAAGTCATTTCACTATTGCAGATGTCATCCTAATAAGTCAGCAAATTACTGCTAGGACAAGAATTCTGAAAATGAGTTTTCGTGTCCTCCTCATCCCGTGTTCAGTCAATTTTGCAATACTGGCAGAAGAGGCCCTTCTGGAAATTAGTCCAGCACAGAGAGAAATTTTGCTGGTAAGCTGGGGTTGAAGCAATGGCTCTCTGATGCATTTTATGGCATCCAAGGTTATAACTTTAATTGTAGTTGTAGTATAACACAAGTTTGAGCAATTTCTGAAACTCCAAGCTCCAGTTCTGAAGTCTGCACCACCATTTCCATTTCTTCACTAAACCAGCAAGTATGAAAGGTCAAGGCCATAACCTGTTTGAATTAAATGACACTAAACAGATAAACTTAGAAAAATATCTAGAGTAGAGCTACATTCACACAAAAGATGAAACTACTCCTGTTGTACGTGCTCCAGTAAATCATTTTATTTGCTTTAACTAGACTATGTCAACAAACGTTATCCAACAGAGCTTGCAACAGTCAATTGATGTAAATGGCTCAGGCCACAAGTTACGGAAAGAACAACTAGTGTTCACCGATTCCGGACAGCTGCCGGGGGTTTGGCATTCTCTTCTAGAAAGATTACCTCTGCATGTGTACAAACATTATAATATTGCAAATATCTATTTCTTCATAAAAATTTTGCAGACATACATTTTCAGAGGTGGTTCTTGAATCATTTAAATCTCACGATAGCATTGAACAATGAAGCACTCAAACTGGTAAATTATTTATCTAGTTATTTAGGCCTCAGTGGAACATTTGCTGCTACAGTACAAAATAATGCAAGGAAAACAAGCTAGGTAAAGAGCGAGAGTGAGAGAGAGAGAGCGTGTGCACAAATGGTTGTATGCTGTTCTTCATTATTCCCTGAAAATATTAATAGGTTAAGTTAAAAAGGAAAGATACCTTATGGGGTTCCATAGCGGCCTTAGGGGGGCACCCGCAGCACATTTTATATGTGGTGAAAAAAAATTGAAATTATAATTTTTGAATAAATCAGGTACAATGTGGCAAGAGATGTAAAAAGCCTAGCACAATTGCTTTTCATTCCTTTATCAACAAAAACTTATACCAAAAGGAACATGTTCATTTGGAACATCTAATTTATCTTATCAATTATTTTCTCTGTTTAATATGATTTAGATTACTGCTAAGCATTTTTTGAGACCATCCACACTGTCGCTGGAACAGAATGCCACTTCCTGCTGGGGTGGGGAGGGGGCTTTGTAGGAAATACCACTTACAATGTAGTCTGTCATTCACAGCAATATCCAGCTCCAAACAGAAACAGCATGTACCTACTACATGCCTCTTTCCAAAATATAATAACTAAAATGTATTTATTATAAACCTACTCCTCAATCTTCATTTTTAGCAAATATTTTCAAAAGCAAATTTACTGTTTCCTACTATATCATGGCGCCTCTAGGCACCAGTTCCTGTCTCCTGCACCCCAGGAGGGAAATACTAAAAAGACTCTTCTGGTGGATGTTTCCAAAGCAGTTGAAACCTCAGTCTGCAAAAGTAGTGAGGAATAATAGACAACTATTCAATTAATACAAAAAACACTGGCAGCTAACAGTCTAAAGTCACTTATAAAAGTTCACTTTGCTTGTTAGTCTGGAAATGACAAAGATAGCTTGAAAGTTTTCATTAGTCTAACAAGATTTATTTATTTTTTTCAGCTATTTCCAAGCTTGGATCAACAGCGGGCATCAAGGGTAGAATATATCAATCCTAAGAAAAGTAACTAATTATTTGGCTGCTGTATGCTTCAATCATGGGGTCTACAATTTACATCAACAGATACACGGGTCCAAAACTGAGGCCTAAGGCCTTTATCAGATAGCAGCATGGCATGCACTAAAAGCTGATTACTAGTCCAATACTGCTACTGATTTCAATGAGGGCAACACCGCATTTGGGCACAAAAATTCAGTTGTATACACTTGCATAGGAATCCATATCTTAGCTTGTTAGCACTTCCTTCCCCATGCCCTCTTTTGTTTTGTTGGTGGTAGTACTTTTAAAAATGTACAACTTCTATATACCCAGTAAATCACAGATGAACTAACAGAAGCTTCTCTAGGTGAAAAAATAACCAACTCAGCAGAAATCCTAAATGCCCAGCATTGCCATAAATAAAATACTTACAGGTCCAAGATTTGAAAAAGGACACAGATGCCTAAATTCAATGCAAGTCCAAAGTCACTTAACATAATTCAAATGGAATTGCTCGTACATTACCACAGAGTTATGGTATACACAAAAACTAGTGCAAGTCAGAAATCTCAGTCAAGATGAGAAATACTGACAAAGCCAAGATTGAAAAAAAACCAAAACAAAACAGTATCAGGTTGGTTTAGCAGCAGGAGTGAAGGTCTCAAAAACAGTATTTATAAAAAACCTGGAAAATTCTCCCATCTTTTGGATAATTATTTTTTCATACAACTACTAAATGTGTGCATCTGCTACTTATATTCTGTACACCTTCCATGCAGGTGATACTAATGTTCCTCATACAAGAAACCTCACATTCCCATGGAAAATATATTAATTAGCGTCCCCTTTCAGTTGCTGTGCTTGTCCCTTAAGCTCTTAAAGCCCTCCAAAGCCCTTAAAGAACTCCAAATAGCTGCCATTTAAATATATAGTTTGACACCTTAATATTTCCTCCTTCATGTCAAAAGAAGTTTTCTTTTAAAATGATGCTTGTCTGATACCTTTAATAAGTATATTTTACATTTTTCTTTTTCTAGTCACATAACTCAAATAAGGACGTGCTTTGCTTCTAACCCATGGGACTGTTCCACGTCTGCAGAAACTGCCACCACGGTAGGCAGCAACGAGGGCAGCCGACCACCGCGCCGCCGCACCGCCTGCAGAGCACAGGCCTGCTTTCCACAGGCGCTGCTCACCCTCTTGCTTGACTAATGGTAAAACTGGGGATAATCCAAAGTGCATACACAAGTCACATTTGTTTTACACTCTTGTAATGCCACTGACTCCATCGTAGCAGTTGCTCCTGATTTACACTGGTATAAATCAAACCGCAATCACGATCTAGGAGCACCGTTTCTGAGTCTAAAGCAGGCATTTCCACAGAATTGCTGTTCCACATAGAATTGCAGTTAATGTCCTACTTATTTTTCAGTATTCTCTGCATTGTTGTTCTCATTTCCCTTATTTAGCTACGTAATTACCTTTCAGTCGTGGTAAGAGCAGACGTTTTCTCCTTTCTATCAAGGCAGCACTTGTTTTGGCAGTTACAGTAATTGCATGCGTTTCTGAGACCTGGAACATCCACCAGGGGCCAAAACCAGGAACAAGCAAAAGAAACAGAAGAAAACCCAGTGCAACTGAGTTCTTTATAAACTTTTTCTTCTCGCAAAAATAGCATCATCATCATAAGAGTAAGAATAAAAGACGTATCAAGTGAAACAACAAATACTAATAGAATAAAATGAAATGCTTCATAAGAACTTAAGGAGTTCATTTTGGGAGTGGAGAAAGCAGAAGGGGAAGAAAGGATATTTTAACTGCAACTCATTTCCACTGCCATTGATGTGGTCACTGTACTGAAAATATCCCTGCTGGTGTTTCGCTGTCCCTCAGACCCACAACACTCACACTGCAGTAGGAGAAGGCCACGGGTGGAGCACAGAAGGCAACTCCAAAACAAAACCAAGTATTAGTGGGAGGTGTATTTTAAAGTGCATTTTTAAAGAAATTCAAGTTAGTTTATACTAGATAGCATTAGTCAGACTGAAGCACATGGCAGAGCCGCTTTATTTTAATGCACATTTTAAATTATTTAGTCCAGGTTATGACACTAAACTGCACAGGGCAATATAAAACTCATTATGCTGCTAAGCTCTGTGCTGCTGTGGCCAGAGTGACACCGATATTTCAGCTGAGAATTTGTACATTATATTGTACATCTTTAACAGGCAGTTTACATTTTAGGATTACCAATGTAATCCTATCAAATTCAATGCTGCTAATATATAATCCTGATTAATTTTAGTATTTTCTAAGAGATGTATCGGGTCAGAAATAATCAACAGGAGAACCCTGAATGAAACCCAGGCGTGGGCTTTTTAAGCTCATACAGACATACTGACTATAAATTTCTGTATTATCAAGAATTCCACTTCCACAGATTCAATACAATTTGGAGAAAAAACTAAAAAGGACATAAAAATGGACTGAATCTTTTTCCTAGCAGAGCAAGAAACCAAATATTTGTGGGCTCAGGGTCAAATTATCCAAATAGTAGAATGGGATGCAGTCATTATTGCTTTTATTCTTATTACTGTTAATGGATAAACAACAACTATGCATTACATAAATCCTTGATACTGTGCTAAATCTAAAAATAGGATTTCATCACTTAAAATGTGATTAAAAAAAGGAATCCATGCTCTGAAAACCCTTGTTCAGCTGCCACTTAAGCCTAGAGGTGCCTAAATTGACTTGACACCTCAGATATGTGCCTTAAGATCTCCACGTGTCTAATGTTTCATTTCTAGGCATTCCTGGCAACCTTTAATCTTGATAGGGCTGCATAACTTAGTGCTTAAGCTACGTCAGGTTCTATAAATCTATCACATTGAACTGCTTAAAAAAGAGAGATGCAGACCTTTCTTTGAAATACACAGAGAGGGGTAGAGAAGAAAAGCGAGAAGGCAAGGCAAAAGGTGTTCCACATATCTGTTCTATAAAATAACATGCAGACTATCTTGGTTTAATTCATGCACATGTCTAACAGTAGCAAAACGCAGATATCCAAGGAGAAGGCTCAACAGTACTATAAACACTTGTTCTGTTCTGCAAAAGGAACACTCTCCATCTCTCTGTAAGAGGATTCAGTAGTAGGAGTCAGGGTGGGCAAGTAAAAACATTGATGACTCTTTAGCGTAGTACTTTGAGCGCTCATTTGTGAATGGGGACATTGCGGTTTGGTTATTCTGACAGTACTTTTTAAAATGTAGTTTACAATAAACAATCACTGAATAAAAAAAGACACAATAAGATATGGGTGGGAATGGAGCCCTGCAAGTCCCCTCTCAGATGACAGTTTTAAATATTAGGCTCTGAATTTAAACCTTTGATTGTAGATTTCCTTTCCCTCCATCTCAAGGAATCCTGACCTTTTTTTCTCTACTGTATGGGTTTAAAAGCAAGGAACTACAGTTCAGTTGCTCTCTCATACCCTTACAGAAGTTTAAAGTATTTTGCATAAAAGAGGAAAACCTCTACAGTCCCTTCAAAGAACAATCCTGCTTTTAGGTATCTACTTCAGGAGAGTGTTTTGGACATTGAATATCTGGCTGGAAACGGATACCTTCCTGCTGGGGCATGATTTAGGGTACACTTTAGTCCTCAAAACTTTGGTTTTTTGTTCTTTCTCAGTGGTTTTCTGATAAATACAAAGTCTGTCTTTTTTTTTTTTTTTTCCTTCCCAGTTTCACTCTAAGGAGACAAAATTACAAAGCACTCCATAAAAAGCATAAGTACCTAACATCGAAAGCTAAAGAGGGAAGATATAATACAGGGAAGAATTTCATCCTGCAGAAATAAAGGTTTTTGGAATTTGGCCTTTTATTTGGAAAACTCATAATTTCAGGACTTGCAGAACAAGCTCAGAGATAGTCATTTTTGTTAAAATATTTCATTTACCTTCTAAACATTTAATCATACACCTATATTTTACCCATGCTAATAGCCTCACCAATTTCAGTATCTGAGGTATGAATACCAAAGAGTAATTCAATACAGGCCACTAGACAGTAATATTAACTGAAAATGCAGCAAGAAAAAAAGAGTATTGAAATGTATCTCTAAACACACACACACACGCACGTACACACACACACGCCGCACACACATACACTCACACTACAAGAGTGCACAAAGCAGTACCAGCAAGCACATATTTCTGAATGCTACAACAATTCACGTTATGAAAAATTTTAGATCAAAATCAATAAAAATCAGAACACACGAACACACCACGTTCTTAGGTGAGAGAAACTGGTGCATTTCAAGCCAGACACCTACTGCAGGGCGGTAGGGCATTGAAAATGTCAAACTTATTCTGTCTAGCTATATTCTTCATCTCTTCCCCTATCGGCCCTTTCAGTCTCTTGCTGCAGCAGCTCTACGCGCTGCTGGGATGGGAGTGCACCAGGTATCAGTTGCACGGTTGCCTGTGATTCCAGAGGATGGGACTTAATTATCCAGGGGTAGAAGAGACCATCTGTCATCCTACAAAATTTCACGTGTGGACTGCTAATTTACATGCTGGCTCATTTAAGTGAAAGATGTATATTGACAAAACCTATTAACTTATTGTGTGATTCATACGACGCTTTTTTTCCCTCCATCAATACATTACAGACAATAAACAAGATCATATAGGTAGCTTATTGTGCATTTGAATACTGGGGTTTGGGGGAGAGGGGAGTATTGATATATCTTATTTCAAGAAGAGAGATCCTTTTAAAAGACCATATTTTACAGCATATGTGAAAGATCAAGAAACCTAAACTTACATACAGTATACAATTTGCCATTTTTACACTGAAGCTCTGAAAGTGCAATGCAGCTACCATTGATTAAACCAAAAATTATTGCAGTGGCACGGAAAAAACCTGGATGGAAACCCAACAGAAAAAAACTACACCTGAACCATAAACCAAGCATGGCACGATCATATGCATCTGAGTTTCTATGAACCGGTCAATGAGTCCACTTTCTGCATTAAATACATCCTTGGTCTTCTTGCTGAGACTACTGTTATGGCTTATTAAGCACTGTCATTGGTATTATGGACTGCAGACACCTGTCCACTAAGAACTGGACTGAGACCAGCTGTAACAGTTATCCTCATGCAAATAAAACTCCATATGTTCAAAGGGCTGCATAAATGAACCCTGGCTCATAATGCCTCACAGTCTTATCCTGAAGTTGGAGCATCATCATCATGGGATCACTGTAAAGCTGGGGATGGGAGGAAGAAATACAGACACCCCTCATAGTAAAAAAAATGCCTAATGCCTGAGATAAGGAAGTGATAACCTTGCGATTGTTCATTTGAGCTCTGTTGACCAGCAAACAGACTTCTGGTCAGTCAGAAAATATCTAAGTATATCTATTACCTATCTCCACAGCATTTGTTGAAGTTATCGAAAACTAACATTAATTACATTATTCTGAAGAAAATTTCAGACTTCCATAGCTGGTCATATAGTTTTGACTACTTTTTTTTCCCTCTCCTAAAAATTAATGCTTGTAGCTTTAGCTTTTTTTATTTTCAAATATATTAATAGAGATGAGTATAGAATCTACTAAACATAGAAGTGATGATTGTTTTTCTTCATTTATTTTTAAATGTTAAGCTAGTATTATAGTATCAGGTGTTTTAATCAACTTAAATCCTTCCTATCTCATGGGAACAATCCAGACACTGACAAGGAGCTAGTGAAGAAAGACTGATCAGCATAGATATACACCTGTTTATTACAAATAAATCCATCACATTTAAAATCTCAAGGACTTAATCAGCCTGAAGAGAGTTTCTGGGGGAAAAAGATATGGAAAATTCATACTGATTTTTTCTGTCTATGAAAAAAAATATGCTAACAACTACTGGCATGAGGAAATAGGCAAATATTTTCCATTGTTATAAGTGAAGGTAGGATTTTACAGGAATTCACTAGCGAGGTTTGCATCTCTGTGAAAACATTGCATACAACTTCTTACAAAATAAATAAATGAGCACTAAACTTCAAAAATAGATTTCTATGCTCAAAGAGACAAACACTTCATATAAAATCTAAGATTCAGGGTAGAGCCTTAGGGTAGGAATGACAATAATACAACCCCATAATAATTGACAATTAACAATTAGCTCTAATTACTCTCAGTTGGAAATATTACGCTCATTTCCGTAACAAAGATGACACATGAATAGCATTAAGTTTTTTGGAACACACATATGATGAAAAAAGGGACAGTCTGATTTCCCACTATTCTATAATTGAAACAGTATGAACAAGCAATAAAACCTTCCTCTAAAGGCCTATTATGTTTCCATCCCTGCAAGATACAGTGGATCTATTCTGTTGTACTCATTTTCATCACCTTGAAGATCTGGGCTATAGAAAAATGGGAGAGCAAAACACAGTATTGACCACAGTAAGACTAATACAAAAGGGAATTTTTTCACCAAATTCTCATTTCATCAGTACCAGGCACAAGGAAATGACCCAGCCCTCACAAATCCCAGTTCTTTGTCACTAATAAATATAGAAAAAAACATCCTGGAAAAATAGCAGCTTGCTGAAGTAGTATTTCAAAGAAATCTACAATTACAAAAGGTCATTATTTAATATTATGAGTAGCCATGCAGTTCAGAACAAGGAGGGAGATAGTATTGATGCAAGAGGAGGTGAAATAATAAAAAGAAAGCAATCAGAAGCAATTGAGTAGACAAGAAGAATCAGAACTACCAGGAACCCAATGGAAAAAAACAAGGAAAACAAAGGGAGATAAATAGCAAACCAACTTTATCAAAGAAAAGAGAAAGATAATGCTGAAAATAGTAAGAAAGATGAAGAACGAAAGAAGAAGGGAAGGTTTTTAAGAAAGGAAATAGAATGAAACATCCAAGAGAAAGGAAGACACTCACTAAAGGTGGACAATAGGAAACAGGCTTACTGGTTCAGTGAAAAATAAAATTATAAAGCGCTCAATAAATGTAGCAATGACACAGAGAAAATAAGAAATAAATCTCAAAAATGAAGAAAGGAAATTACTAATCAAGATACACCAGTTACTCCCAAGTCTGTTTTCATTTCTAGGTAAAATTCAATTTTCTATTTGCCACATAATGAGGACGCAGATTTAATTTCAGGTCCATTTCAAACAGAAATTAAAAATACTCCGATCATATACTTTATAGGCAACTTCCCTCATTTAAGAGTCCGCTATTAAGACTCAAAAGGGAAGACCTCATAAATTAGCAAATGACAATCAATGTTGCTTATAAATTACCTTTTCTTCCTGTCTCACTCTGTCTACTGTAGTCAACTTTAGTACCAATAAAACAAAATATTTAAAAACATGCTCCCTATTAATTGTGCAAGGTAGCTGCTACTGCTATCAACCCCACTTGAAAGTCTAAGTATCTGAATGAATAGCAACAGCTAATCTGTGGACCACCAGTTTTACACTCATAATTATTGTAAAGGTTATTGTTGACGCATCTAGAGTATAAGTGCTTTAGAGCAAAGAACTTCCCTCATACATACTGATCATTAACTGTCCAAAGAAGCTCTAGCAACAGAGGTGCTTTCAGGACACTGCTACAATACAAATTAAACAGTATTTCTACGAACACATTTAGAATGAATTGAAGACACAAAGCAGAATAGAGATTAGGCTAATTTTGAATTTGAGAAGAATTTGAGAATTCAAGCCCCATCTCTTTTATTCTGGCTATAGGGGCTAATTCAAGCATTGTGAACATTGCATTGTGAACACAGGATTGACTGCCAGAGCTCTGTTTCACTACACTTTAATTGGTTATGTGATGTAATTAGATTAATTAACACCTATCCAGCAGTTGTTTGGGGCCTACAGCAATCTCAGAGCTAGCAGAGTAGTCAAGCAGGCACTCTGATCATGGCTTGGAGATGACATGGCTGTCAGGTTTTGTGTGTTCAGCTGAATTTATTTCCCTTAAATATTGTAAAAATTATGACACTCAGGTAATAATATAACATACAAAATTAAACTAATAGTAATCTAATAGTTACTTAATAATTATGTATGTTTCTTGGCCTAAAGTGAAAGATATCCCAATATAGTACACCTATATATTTATAGGTATATATTTTTAATATTTACCAATTTTAAAAGGAATAGTTGTAGCCACAACAGCTAGTGAAGGATTTAATTTCTAACCACCTGGATGTCACTGGTGATGACAGGAGAGAGACAGCTTTCATTGTTCAGAGTCAGAAGACACTAATGATGGGCAAGAATCATCTGCACTCAAGAATTTCCTCCTTACCTTCAGATTCTGTATTGGCTTCCACCAATGCGGTATTCCACCTGCTCCAGTGTACATCCTGTGCATGAAATAGCTACAGAACAGAGCATTAAGGAATAAACTAGATTCCAATTCAGATTCTGCAATTTTTACCTTTAAGATCTTTGTCTTAATGCTGAAGAAAAAAAAAGACAGAAAAAAAAGAGCATTTTTGAACACAGAAACTAGGGCTATAATCCCACTGCTAACATGAGTTCCTCATGTCCATGCAGATATACCTTATAAGGCCTAGAAGGCCTAGGTCCTGTTCATAACTGTTGATTCTGAGCCAGCATGTAAAGCCATGCACTTGCTGGGTCTCATCTGGTGTTATGAAAATGCAACATAATGCACGAGCATCCACTGGCAGAAATATCCGAGAAGACGGTAAGCATTTTGAATTTTGGCTATTAGAAATCTTTACTTTACATAACAGCATCCAGAGAAGAGGACAAAAGAATAAATGGAGTTCACATAATTCAGCTCCTTAATAGAGGCCTTAAATGCCACTTCAAGCAAATGTAGCAACATGTACTTACACATATAAGAAAAGTGTTTTTATCATCTGAAAACTGTTCTTAGAGTCAAGAATAAGCAATGGGGCTGAAACAGGGCCTTTGACATTTTAATACCTGCTCTTCCATGACCAATAGCCTTCCTTTTTTCTGTGAGTTCTCACAAATTCTTTCAGATTCATTCTCCCTGGGTGGGGTTACATATAGAAGTGACCAAATTTTACTTTTAATAAAATATTGGGAACATAGATTTACTTTTAGGCAGAAACAAGGCTATTTTGAATGCCCTGTACCTCCTCAAATCATTGAGACTGTGGCTTTTACTTCCATGAAAATCAGGCCACTTTCCTCAAAATACAAGTGCAAACATTTTCTGAATAAATTATGTATGACTAAAAATAAAGCTTACTTTGTCTTCTAACTTCTCTTTTCAAACGGAGAGCATTTTCATTCTCATTGATAGTACTTTCAAAAAAGCATTGTTCAGACAGTATTTTCTATTTATTACATTTTATTTTGCTAAGCATTATCCAAATAATTTCCAGAATATTATTATTTTATTCCTGAGAATATTGGTAAGAAAGGCTGAAGTTATCATTGTGTAGGATAAAGCCTGAACACATAAGAAAAAATATTAAACATTTAAGACTAAATATATGTAATGTATTTGCAGAGAGTTTGCAAGTGTTTTTTCATACAAGTTTTACAATATTTTGCATTCTTATTTTTGTTAACCTAGAAGCAACCATTTTTCTTCCGGACTGTTGGCTTCGGGGTATAAACTCACTTTAATTTTTCTTCTCTTTTTTGTGCGTCTGTACTGAGATTTTAATTTAAAACTACATATAGTATGAGAAGAAAGGCAATGCTTTTCTAATCAATAATGTGATTTATGCATGATTTCATGATAAAGGAGGAAATTTGAACAGACTGGTAGAATTATTCTGATCCCAAGCACATAAGTGCTATTCAATCTAAGCATGTAGCAGCTATTATTTGATTGTTTCAATGTAACTGGGAGAAATAATGTTCCCCCTGAATTAAAAAGTAACCCTCAAGATTGCACGAAGTATGTAGCCCAAAAGATTTCAGCATATCATCCCTATCTACAGCTTAATTTATTTAATAGGGTGTGTCCAAAGAAGCAGTAAAATATGAAGAAGAATTTCTATCTTCTGGTAAGGACTCAGGAATCCTGTGAAAAACTTATGATTGACAGAAACAGAAAAGGAATATTGTATGGGAAGTTTACCAGCCTCTCAGAAAAGCAGTGTTAATATTCCATATATTCATACCTTCCTTCCACATTACAAGATTACATTTAAACTTACAGGACTGTGATCTGAATATACATGGGATCCTAAACAATTGTGCCCGGAGTACCGAAAGCTCTGTCAAAGCTGCCCACACCAGCAAATCCTGGCATCGTGGCCTTGCCGAGTTAGTAGTTGCAGAGCTGCCAAAGGACTGAGGAGCCCGGGTGTAGCTGAAAAGTATCTTACAGCACTGCAGTACAGCAAGAGCTACCACACAAAATTACTCAGCTGAAGAAAAGGCTTGTAAGGTAGTCCCCGAGATGACATGATTCAACTCTGCATTCTTTACGTCCACTAGTACAGGATTAGCACATGAACATAAGCTTCCACATAAGATGCTCCTGTTCATTTTAGAAGTTGTTTTCAGAACATTTTTCTTTGGTTCAGTGTTGTTGTTCTGCAAGGATGGACAATTCATGGACTAGACCTTTGAAAATATATTAGTGTAACACAAGCTCTCAGTCCTACTGAGGAGGGTGACAGTAATCCAGTGTGTAATAACAAAGAAAGAAGACTCCATCAGATTCTACCAAACACTCTAGCTTCATCACCAGGTGTTGTAATAAAACAGTGATCCACAGCACACAGAGCGAGGTGGTTGTGTGCTCAGATTTCTGCATAGCATCACTCCCTTCTACTCAAAAACTACTGAGAAGCTATAAATCAGAAACGACACATATCCACAGACAGACACTTTATGGTAGGTACTCAGTTTTCAGATATGATGAGAGCCAAAATTTCTGTTCATATTAGCAGAAAATCAGGCTACATTTATTTAGGTTTTCATCTTGGCTTAAAATGCCACCGAACCATGTTTTAAAATTTTTAGCCCAACAGTCTAATTTATACCTAACTTTCTGTCTAAGAAAAGGAAATACATAAAAACTGCAATATGAATACTTGTAACCAGGAAATTTTAAAGCCCCAATCCAGCAAAGCATCCCAGAATTTAAATGCTTTTTTGGATTGTCACTCAAGCCAGTATTCTTACATTTTTGTAGCATATGCTATGCATGTTACAGGATAATACCGTATTATGAGCTTTTGAATAATCCCTAAGTCAAAATCAATTCTAAAATTTCTTACTTTATTTGTCAGTTTATCTTATCACTAGGACCTTTGATTTGCCTTTCCTGTACTATTTTAAAAATAGGACTTATTTTTGTCACAGTACTAGATCATCAATTGCACATAATAACTTGGAATACTGTCTAGTTGCCCAGTACAGTCTGTTGTGATACAAAGCACTGGAAATGGTCTCTGGTTTAGAAAGTCTATAGGACTAAATTTAAATGTATGATGTCCACTATTCAAAATGGGCCTTTATGGCAGAGGCATTCAATTCAAGTGGGTTTGGTGAGCTAATGACAATTCTGAGAATTTGTACCTGCAAAGACTGTGTAACAGGAACCGTGAAATTTCATTGTACCAGATGGAGCTGCAGCTACCCCATCTCAGACCATTTGCTTCTACTAGCAAGTGTCTTAGGCTCATCTTAATGTTCCATTTTCTGGTTAGAAAAGGTAATTGAACATAGATATGTAGTTTTATTCTGTTTTTACAAAATCTCCCTTTTAAACAGAAGAACAAATACACAAAGAAGGTACATTGAGGTTTTAATGCAATGGATTTAGAAGCTTTTCATAATTAAATTCAATATGGAGTTTTCTCTCTCTTTTAATATTATACAGTGGATTATGGGACAACAGCCCTTTAAAAAATATGATAGGATTTGAGACTGTAAAACTGTATCTCAAGACATTATAGAATTATATGTTGAGAAGGTAGTTCAAAGAGCTGAGTTAATATTAGAGATTTCTAACACCATTGGTATATTAAACTGAGTGAGAAATAAATGTCCACTGGAATTTTTAAAATATGTTTTCTAAACTAACATAACTATTTTTTTCTATTTTTCAAAGAAAAACATAAAACTTTCCAGACTGACAGCTTAAAAGCAAGCAATAAAAACTGCTTCAGGTAACAGTTCTCAGTTCACTTTTTCAGTTTCAAATTCCATTTTTTATCATCGATAAAAAATATTGGTCTCTACATATTACTTCATATTCAAAATTGAAAAATGGAAGGTTACTATGATGAGTTCTGCTCATTTGAAAAGCTACTTTAGTTGACCAATAGCTTCACTGAGGAAAGTGTGACAAGGTCAAGAATTTATTGACCTTATAAGACTAGCTCACTCAGAAATTTTTACTATTGATGTTTTTACTGTAAAAAAAAAAGTCAATCACATTGAGCACCTGAACACAATTTCAGTTCACATAAGATATATTATTACAGTCTTTAAAATAAATATATACTACTGAATAAAAATAACTCTCAGAACTAAACCTCCCCACCTATCAATCCATAAGGAGAAAACTTGCCTCATAGGTTGAGAAAGATCATTTAGAGATACTGAGGTGAAAAGAAATCATAAATTCAACTCAAAATTATAAGCAAATAAGCAGGTCTGTTAAGGCAGGAGTCAAGGAAGTGACTCTTGGACAAAGCATAGTCTGAGAAATGCCTTCTCCTCCCCTGTCTTTCACAGTTCTGTAGATTGGGATCAGGGAGAGGCATTGCTCATTCTCCAGGTGAAGCGAGGAAATAGTCCACTTCCTAATACTGCTTTAAATCCTACAACATTAATCCTTTTGTTTCCAAAGAAGTCGGAGCGGAGCCATCAGAACACAGGATCGTAGCCCTGCTTTAAGTAGGGCTAAGAAGTCAGGGTAAGAAAAGGGTCACAAGTCAGAGCAAGAAAAACAACACAATAAATTCCTGTTCATAACCACCAGAATGAAAAGACCCAAAGGCTCAACCCCTTTTTAGGGCATTTCCAACATGTGCCAACTTTCATCAATTTTCCTAACTATGTTACAGTTAAAGAGATCGAGACAATCAGCAGTCCATTTATGCATTTCAACTTCAGACGGGCACAGCCGCTTCCTTCCCACCCGGTTGTACTACACATTTCCTACAGTAGTTGTTCTGTAGTCAAAACCCACTTGCTTATGGGAATATGCAAAGTGGATAATTCTGTGAATTCTGTTTTCCCAAGCAGAAGATTACTTCAGAGAATATGAAACATCTTTTAAAATAGTGATACCGTAAGATCATTGGGTGCATACTAAAGCTTCTATTGTTTTTCTTTTATTGAAAAAATGGAATACTACTAAACATGTTTGAAAGATTTTTTTAATCTTTTAAATATTCTTAAACTGAGACCTTGTAGAAACAGTTTTATCTTATAACATTTTCATAGCTGAATAAAGCTCCAAAAAGGTTTTCTATTGGAAACATCATCACAAAATGTAGCTATGAAACTATTACTGAAAGTTGTTACCCTCCTTCCCATTTCTTCCCCAAATTTTAATTAGAACTCTATGGATTCTGAATTTTCCAACTGCTAAAATAATGTATGATAATAAAAACTGTGATAGATGCTATCATATTTTTGGCTTTTCTGACTGAAACAAAGGGAGAATACCCACAAAGCTAAAATACAAGGCTAAAACCTACCTAGGCTGTTATTCCCCATCCTGTATCTGTGAAGTTGATTACTCCTATCCAGGTAGGCTTTCATTTGTCACTACTGAATTTCATACATTTTTTCCCCAGATTGTTCATTCAATTTTTTTAGATCATTCAAGTATACTTCAAGGGACAAAATATCTTATAATAAAAGCAAAAAGTCATAAGATCAGAGATGAGAATATATGTGTGCCTGTTTCTTAATGCAGATACTGTCAAAAAATACTTATTCATTGACATTACTCACAATGAACAATATAAGCCATTGTGAGAAAGCAGCACATACAGAAGAAAAAACATGAAGCTGGGTTAAAAGGGAAAGAGCAGTATACATCAAATATTCATTGTGACTCTAATTGGTATTCATTTCTAGTTTCTCCTAACTAACAAAGGAACACGGCAAATGGAAAAAAAAGTACAGGAACAGCAATATTTAAAATACATACGTCACTTAGCTCACCAAACTCATTATTTTCTTTTTTCTCAGGCTATAAACAGCATGCCAAGAAAAGTAGTGCCTGTGTGTGGTCACTTCTACGTATTAATATATTTTATAATTTTCTGAGGAGCCATTTCAACCCAGTGCAACAAATGCTAGAGGCAAGAGTAGGCTATTTATGATTTTTTCCAACTGAATAGCTTTACTATATGATTTCAATAACTGTCAGTTCTACCCAATAGCAGAAGAACTTTTCCATTTATTAAATTCTGTGTATTTCATTAATCTAGTACATGCTCTAGACTACCCTTCAGTTTTGCAGTTTGTCTTTCCCCACAGATCATTCAAAGACATCTAATATGGAACAGCAAAGCAAACTTACTCCACTATTCACCTTAAGTCTGTAATCAACTGAATCTATTAGTGCTGTCATGTGTTTGGCATTTCATCTAAACCAGGCTACTCAGATCATTTTTGCAAACGTCTACTGAGTAATTTCACTCACATTTATTCAGAAAGCAGAAGTCTACTATCTCCTGCTTCCTGCTATCCTTTATCAACATGCCTGTGGATTCTGCGGGGCCTCTTTATTCCTCAGCACGGCAGCAGTTTTCTCAAGGACCAGGAGAAGACCAAAAATGAGAAAATTACTCACAGACATATAACAGAAACCATTGGTAAAAGGTACTGGTGGTCTGCATACAAAGAGTATCCCACCATTCAGGGAAGCCTGATATTTTGGCGTCACAGATTTATCCTAATTTTCAGTATGACCTCTCAGTTCAATTAGTCTTGTATTTTGACCATCAAATTGTGAAAGGTCCAGTTCCTGAAAGTGTCCAAGCAGCTGTTGAGCAGCAGCCTGTGCTGGAATCCTCAAAGCCCCCGACCGCTCAGAAGCAGCAAGCCCTGGCGCTGGCAGGTGTTGAATGAGACTGTAAAGAATCTAGGGCAAAGTGTTGAGGCTGTGGCTCTTGGGATGCTTTCTCACTCTACCCCAGGTTATTTCAACACTGAGAATTCTTCCTCAGCTGTTTTGATTTTCTTCAAAATCTAGTCCAGGAACTTACAACAGGCTGCCACTGGAAAAACACTGCCTAACAGTTCACTTGACTGCACCTTATACCTGTTCCCAAGCAAGTTTCTGTTGCCCCAAAACCAGCTGGTAGTGCAGCTTTTCAATGAAGAGCCAACACCAATTCTAGGATAACATATTTATCCTACGAACACAATCCTGATGTTTCTGCAATCTACCTTCATTATATTCTTGGTCTCAAGTCACATTTACCTTGCAAGCTTTTGTTTGCATACCTAGTCAGACAGTGATAGGAGGAATTGAGAGTCTCTAACATGGCTGTAAGAACAAATACATCCCTACAGTTGTTTCAAGAAAACCCATTTTGCTGACACAATATATATCCGTGAGGGATTCAACATATGGTTACTAGTAAAAGGATGTTTTTTATTACAGAAGTTGCATCCCTGCTACTACTACTTTCCAAGCCTAGAATACCTGTGCTTGCAAAGTTGCTTATTTTCTTTTGCCCTTCATTGGATTCTTATTTCTGCCGAAGTGTGAGGATAGACAATTTAAACCTGAAAATTTTGCATACCAATAAAGAAATTGTAGATATGTTAATAGATAGTAACCAGCTACTTCACAGGAAAGCTATGTACAAATTTTAGTAAGAAAAAGCAAAACAAAATCAAAGACATGATATTTCTGTTAAGTTAAAGTATCTGACTACTTATGAGGATTGGTTTGGCTGTTAAGTGCAAGGTTAAGTAGTGATAATGATATAATCACAACACCACTGACAGAAATTTCATTTGTTAATAAAATTAGATATAAGAATTAGACATGTTACTTAAGTTTGGCAAAAGAAACATGTATGCAAATAAAATAATGTATATAAAGTGTAAAAGGTGGGTAGATGGAGCTCTCCCTGGGTTGATATTTCCTACTCAGAGATGTGGCGGAGGGGCAGACCTCCTGGTAGGCTTCACTTCCTCTCACCTACCTGTGGATCCGCAGCAGCCTTCATCCTCCCCAGGCACATGCTGTTCCCTTCAGCTGTTCTGCAGCTGCCCAGGAGGAATTGACTGGAATAGTTTTGATTCCCAGATATACGCAAAGCCACAGGGTCCAGGACAGGGCAGATTCCTAAGAGGTAGAGAAGGAACATAAGAGGGAGCGAATTAAAGATGGGGATCCTGTATCATTCAAATAACGAAGCATGTTCCCACGTGTCCGCCACGCTATTGCCACCTACTGCTGACAGCCTCCATCCCTGCTTCTTATTCTTGCTTTTCATTAACGAATGGCAATTTACAGTTTCCTCACTTCAGCTTAAGCCTGTATCACGCATGTTGTTAGGTGGAGAGAAATCTATATGGGTGATTCTAAGAGCATCTAGTATTTTGAAAGACTTTGACAAGCCTTTTCACTTTAAAGACAATGACATTATCTCTGGACCTGATAAAATCATTCAAAACAGTGGAATTCTAATGCTAGCTGTCAAATGGTTTGGAGTAAATGCAAAGACGGACAGTTTTAATTGGAAAAGTTAGATTCCTACTAAGGTTTGAGCAATCCCTCCCTTACGGAAAAAAAGAAAAAAAGGCTTGTTTGTAAAACTGTGTATTATTCCAAACTGGAATGGTATAATAGTACATCCAGAGCTCATGCAGGGAGTTTCGCTTTCACTTAGGTAATCAGTACAGAGGCCTGCAAAACCAAGTATACGAGCTATAAACACAACAAAATACTTGAAATTTCACACAGGGTTGACATTCTGCATCAGCATCTATTTTGTCCAGTTAGCCAACCATCTTTGACTCTTTTAGAGTCAAAACTGAAAGGATCACATCTGACAATATTTATTTCTACTTCTAGCTCTAAAATGCTACAGTGTTTCAGGCTGACTGGATTTGATGAATTAATATGGAATAATCACTGTGATGTGGCATACTTTCGAATGTGTGCACCTACATACACAACCTGGTACATAATAATAGCATCTCCTGCTACAATACTGTCACACCTCTTCATGTTTCACATGTTTTCTTATTGAAATTTATAGGTGGATAAGAGGGAATAAATGTTTATCAGATTCAGCTGTTAGTTACAGTTGAGAATGTAAGATTCTACTTGAAAACTGTTGTCTTGTAGGTTACAACGGTGACTGAAAATATGATCTGCACCCTGAAGTTTCAGGGTGAGGGCATTCAAAAGTCAGGATGGGTGGCTACAGGACTGAGCATTTACTACTGCAGGAAAGGTTTAACACCTTTTAAAAAAAAAAAAAAAAACAGAAGAAAACATAAACCTATGACGCTATTTCAAATACCTATATAGGCTTTGGCCAAAACGAATCTTAAAAAAAGAGAAATAATAACAACATTTTCTTCCTTCAGCTTGAAAAATGTATTAAGAAAATCAGACACAGCCCATGAGCATACAGGTTTAATCTGTTATGTTAAAATGATGTTAGTGCTTAATATACTTTTCATGTTATGTTAAAATGATATGTTAGTGGCAAATATACTTTTTATGCTTCTGTAGGTAGTGGTAAAATACCAGAGGGCTCAAGAAATTCCCCCTTTTAATTACATTTTTAAACTGTGACACAATCGGTCTTGTCATTCTATCATTAGTCATGTGTGACCTTTCTGCACAGCAAAAGGTTAGCTCACGCATTTCACAAACACAATTTGCTTACAGTTGAAACTAAGAAAATTACCATGGGTATTTTTTTCTTTTCATAATTCATGTTTCAGAGCCAAACAGCTATCAAAACAGTGCCTAGCAGCTAGCACCCAAACTAATTAATTGTTCTGAATTGATAAAGCGAGCTGTTTTCCTAACAACTGAAATCACACAAACTCTCAGAACATTCTCTCCATTCACTTCTCTTTAATGCCCAGGCACATGACTCCCTGAATTACTAGACTGATACACTAGTAAAAAAGTATTGACAACTATGCAGAGAGAATGGGGACAGAGAAAATTCCCATTTGCAAGACATAGAAGCAACCAGAAAAGATGAACAAAATTCCAAATATGTGGGTAATGTACAATAGCCTATATAAGAGTAGTAGCTTCAATGTTTACATAGCAGCCAAAACACACTGCAGATGGATTGTAAATAGTTCTGTACGAAAGATCAGGGAAAGTTAAATGAGATAGACTCCAAGAATAATTCTCTCAGGTCCTGTGGCTTACATGGGTTAATTCAGAATATCATTCTCCATGCAAAATAAAATGGAGACCATGCTTTCAGAAATCCATTTACAGAAACTCTCTAAATGTGAATTGACTCTAGGGCAAACCTCACATCTAATTCTTCATGCTACCTTCTTCCTGGGGTTCCAACCTTTCCAGGGAAGTTATGAATGTTAATCACAGATCCCGGGATACAAGCATCCAAAAGTCATGGACCTTCTCTTCCAGATCTGTGTGATTTTATACATACACACACACACACACACACAATCACTTTATATACTATATAAATATTTTATATATATATATACACACACACACATATATATATGAGTGAGAAAAAACCCACTGATAAAGATGCCACTTTCTGATGATACATATGTGTTTTACTTTTTCTTTTTATAAGTTATCTGTAAGCCACCCTGCTTACACTGTTTTCCATTGCTATTTGAGAACTAGTTTAACCAGTTTATGGCCAAGGAAAATACATCAAAACTCATCATGCTTTGTGGGTGTAATACCAACAATATTTACAAGCCATCCTTCTCTCCTGTAAAGCTAGAGAGGTGACTGCAACTGAACTGAGTGAACGCAACACCGTGCTTCATGAATGAAAACCAGAATCATCGTGGCTCACTTCCAGAGCCTTCAATAATAGACACATGCAAAGCTCAGTTCTTTTCTTCATCTCCCCTAATATCTCCCTCAATATTTTTGGAAGACCTTGAAAAAGCTTAGCAATGCATGGACAAGACACAGTCTTGCAAGTTTTCTACAAGCAATCAACATTATCTGTAATTTTCCTCAACAAAATGAAGTCTTAAATAACCACATGACTAGTCAACTTTAACACTGACTGACAAATGAGAAAAATATATTATGGGAAAGATGGCAGCAAAACTCAAAAAGGACTATAATCATTAGGTACCCAGATGGTGCATTTACTGTTGCTTAGTTTTGGATCATGAATTAAGCACTAAAATCATAATATTCTTGATGATCTGCATTTTTAAAGGGAATTTGTCTTTTCCAGATGATCTTAATACTAAGCATAGAAAGTGAGTGAAGATTTATTCTTTCAGTTATGTTCCTTTTTTTCTAGTGAACCTCTGTTTCTTCTAACTCAAACTTTAATATTTGCTTTCAGTTCAGCCTAGTCAGAGATGATGATCCCCCTATATGGCTGGTGTGCTGGTGGCAGTTTGTGAGGACAACAAGAAAAGACAACAAGAAAATGCTGAATTTCACCATACAGTTATGTGTACAAGTTTTTCAGAACACTGCTGCATGCTAGACACAGATACTACTGGAGAGCAAGAAAGGTGAAGGTAAATGAAACATCCACGATCAGACACGCCGTCCAATGTTATAGCAGCTTAGAGGAATACCAGTGTAAACTACTTAGCCAAAGTTTTAAGTTTTTAAAGTTTTTTTTTAATAGAACATACTTTGAGAGAAAAGCTAAACGTTTAATCCTGGACTGTAGCAGAAAGCTGTTACCAGAAAATGGAGAGAGATTCACCTTTCTTAAAGTCAACCTAGGGAAAAAAGAAAGAGAGATCAATGCAGTTAGAACACTGCATACAAACCTCACTCATAATCCTCTGAGTGAGTCCAAAAATAACAGCAAAAGAAGGAGGTCTTGTCCTGTGTAGAACCCTCAGCAGCTGCGTCTGGTTTTATGCCTATTTTATTCATCTTTTCTATCATAATATACAGCTAAGCCTCACACTTCTTTTAATGTTCCATCTGTTTAGATCCATTCTATAACTGTTCATCTGATTATGCTGACACACAGATGCTGCAGCCAGCAAAATCTTAAGGAGCCATCATAAAACACTATTATTTTTCCTATAGAAACTAGGAGTAAACTGAATGATGTTGAACACAGGCATCTGAGTGAAAAAGCATCTTGCACTGTGATCGATAGCCAAGAAGTTTTGTCATTTTTTCCTGGTCAGATGTTTATGCTACTGACTTCAACCCCAAATATATAAAGATTTATTCAAAATTAAAATCTTTAGCTCTGCACATTTCTCTTCTCTTTAGAGGAAGCCTCCTGGAAACCTCTCTTCCAATCCCAGCTTCATGCACTGTTATTTGCTTTGCTGATTGTGTATGTAATAATGTAATATATCCTACTACTAGCAAGACCACCTTCTCTGCAAGTTCCATCTCGCTCCTGCATATGTCTTCATACCTTAAAAGAAAACTGGACTATCTAATGCTCATTTGCTGTAAAGGACATAATGTGAAGGATCATGAAATATCACGCACAAAAACATTACAAAAATTCTGACAACAGAAATCACTGAAAATCTTTTTGTTTATTTCCATGTAACTGATAATATAATAACCTCAGAACGTAATCTCTGTTCAGTTTTTGATTATAAGACTCATATTTCTTTACTAAAGATGAATTAGAACAATTTAGATATATCTTCAGTAGAGATATCTTCATAGTTCTGCTCTTGTGTGAGCAGCAAGTTTATTCTACCTCTAAATAATAAAGATAATTTAATGCTTGTGAACACTTTGTTAAGTTGCTGGCTAATATCTGAAAATATTTGCCTAACTTAAATATCTTCAGTTATCTCCATGAATAGTAAAATCTGAAAATTCTCTGCTAAATTTAATTCATGCTTGTTTTTTGCCTAAAAATGTAACTGGTCTTTCGCTTAGCGTACAGTAAGAATACTACCTGATTCAGCTGCCCAGTTTTCCATCATAGGTAATAAATGCCCGAGGAAAAGCTTAATAGATAATTTTTACACTGATGTGTTTATCCAAACTGCTTAATGAATACTTATTAACGACTATATTTGTAGAAATCAGGACCAATGTGCAGATAACTCACAGATTAAGATTTGTAGACTATTTATTACACAATAAATAATTTTAAAAATTCTCTTTATCAAATGATTTTGCTCCACCTTTATGTTCACATAGGAAGCACTACTGTAATTTTCCAAAGCAACTGGTACTGAGAGTGAGTAATCCAATTCATTCTGCAATCACATCTCCCGCTATGGTCACAACATCTTGAAGGCTCTACAGACATTTCTCCACTTTTTTACCAGAACCTTCCTGACAACTTCCCAGCTTTTGCCTAGGGCAATTTCTATCTCTATTCTTCGCTACTCTCTAAACCCTTGGAAGAATTGTTCTCCAAAAAGCAACTGTTGCTTGGGAGCAGCACATCCCTTTTATTACTTCCAGGGCTATAGCACTCTAGATGCTATTCAGAGTAGCCAGTAAAACAAATGTTTTCAAAAGCTGCAAGACTTTCATATCCTCATCACTGGGTCACAGCTGCTTTTTATTTATCAAAAGATCTGCAGTTATTTCTCAGGAACATCCAGTCTCTACAAAATTTTAAAATCACACGGAAAATAAAGAATTTATATTAGGAGAAATGCAGATAGAAAGGTTTCTAGTACTATATGAGATCTACAAAAAATCTATTCCAGAAATCAGTTTTTTTCTGCATTAGTTGTTATTATTATTATCATTAAGGTAATTTTCAAAGGAAAAAACAAGTAGCCAATTAGCCAAGCTTCCCATTGTTTCTTTCTATTCAGAGATGCATGAACCAAAAACGCCCAATATTTCCTTCTTTCAGTCTCTCACACCTCAGTCTTTTAGAAATCCTATGAAGCTAAGTAAAATTAAAAAAAGCCCAAGCTTAAAAATATGAAACAGTAAATTACAATACTTTTTTTCAGCTGCTAAAGGCAAATTAAAGTGTTAAACTCTCATACCAATGGCAAATATTCTATTATTTGGCTTGTTTACTGCCTCCCTAGGCATTTGGTTGAAATGACTTGAGACACGTCCATTGACTTTAACGCATCAGTGCAGCACTGAGCTACCACAGAACGGGCATATCTGTACCATGAGCCCATTTAGTGCAAATGTCAGAAGATTTCTAACCATCAGAACAATGAGGCAGTCTCGCATTAGGAAGAGGAAGACCTAAGACTGACACTCAGTTTAGAAAATGGATGACATGATATGAGTGTCTAAGGTAGCAGGACATTAGGCTGAGTGCCCCAGTTTTCTTCTGTTTTTTAATTCCAGAGCCAACCAACTGAAATCACCATCCTATCTTACTTCTTCATCACTTACCAAAATATTACCCAAAATAATAAAAAATTCTCCTACTGTTCTGACTACACTCCCACAACAATATTGTTTTTCTCCTTTTTCTTTGAAGAGGTTCCCCCTCATCATATTACTTCATTTCCAGCACATCCTAAAAGTCTTCTATGCATCTTATATGCCTGCTCGTATTTTTTCATGTATTTCTATCATAATTTATTTGTTCTTTATTTAATCCTTTATTCCTCACTACTTATTTCTTTCATATTGCTTTTTAACCTTCAGACCGCTTCTTCTCATTTCCATTTGCCTCTATTTACTGCTCCTCATCCATTGAAGGTTTTCTGTGTTAACTGACTCTCTAAAGCCTCCCTTCACACAATATTGCAGTGGCAATCTTGCTCCATATAAACTCTTTATGACTACATGGTTCTTCTTTGAGAACAACACTTAGGGTGCTTCATAAAGAACTATGCTCGTCTTTCAAAATTCACAAAAAATATCATCTCCGATGACAGTAAATGCTGTAGGTCACAAATGCATTCCAAGGACTAGCTCACGGAATGGAGCTGCAAGAAGAGAAAGTCACCTTTCTCCCTTAATTCTTATTACTGTTTTTTTTTTATTTTAATAAAAAAGCTATTCAAACTGTACCAACAAACAAAATATAAATTTTTTTTAGGTATAACCTCACATGGTATTTATTTACAGAGCTCAAGTTCTGAAACACAGAAGACTGAGCTTTATGCTGTTTTCTAGACGCAGGTTCTAAGCTCAGCTGTTTCCTTTAGATATGAGCATGAATTACCAGCCATTAAGTTGCTGTAGCCAATCTTGATTAGTAGTAAGCAGAAGATAAATCAAACCCAATTCTGCTTGCTTCTGCTCTCCAGGTAATTCCATCTGGTTTCACAAGAAAAGTAGAACAGTATTTAAAGCACAGAAATGAAGAACACCTTACATTTACTTAAAGTCACAGTTGTTATGAGTCAATAGTCCACGTAAGGATTTCCTTTGGTTTCTGCAGGAATACGTTTACTCTATTCAAGTGCTTACATCATCACATTAGCACTCCAGGATCAGAAAAAAGTAAGGAAGAACATCTTGCCTGGAAGGCTGCTCCCTATTTAATGTTGGACTGGTTATTTCACTGTTTTACAAGAATATGAAAGGACCCTTTATCACATCATAATATCAAATCAACTTAAAAAAAAAAGAAATCTATAAAATTAGACTTGTAGTGTAGTGGTGTTCCAATAACAAAAATCTGTCGATAGCAATTCCGTTAAAGTCATCAAATTCTAACTCTGTTAAACCTGAAAACAGGGACATAAAACTAATGAAACAATTTGCTATTTTCTCCTTGAATAGCGGCTATAACCGTCTCAAAACTAATAATGCAATACCAGCCTATGAGTTATTTGATAATTATATATCATCAGTAGACTCTGGGCTTTTTGTATTAATTAATGGTATCAGCAGATAGCATTAACTGTAATTGTTTTTATCTATACTTTTATTTGTGAAGTGAAATCCCTCTGTGTCTTAAGAGCTTAAATAGATGAACATTTCTCCACTTCTGCTCTTCTGCCTGTTGCCTGCCACTAGGCAGACTCTCAAATTTCTGTGCAGCCGGCAGCCTGCCATAGGAAGGTACGAGACCTCAAGAAGAGCCACAGACGTTCAGAGCACTGCCCAAAGGCAGCCGAGCTTCACTTCATTCGTCCTGCTGATAACAGGGAGCAGACTGTCCCTCGCATTCCACTTTCTCTAATGCTTTCGGAAATTCAATAAATACTAAATGCTTTTATCTTTGATCCAGCATTGACTATCAGTTCTCTTTATTTAGGCTACATTGTGACTTCCTGTATTCCATGACACATAAGGTAGTGAGAAAAAGACAGGCAATTAGTACCTAGAGCATCTGTAACACTTCTTGTTTAATTTTTCTCAGGGCAAGTGTCTAAACTCTGTTTGCAAGCAAAACTTCTGTAGCTTAAATACTTGACTCCAGAACATGGTCATTCTTTATACTTTCGCTAGTAACAAATTATTAATTTTACTATTTATTCAACACAGTCCACGTTTACTATATTTAACAAGTACTTTTTATTGCAATAGGGGCTTCTTCAGCTCTGACAACAAGCTTTTGCTACAATTTCCATTGTAGATTAATTCAATAACCTATCACACATTTACACCTGCCTTGGATCATTTCCTTAACTGCTCTGCTATTTCCCTGAAGACCACTTTCATACCAGTGAATGTCAGCACCATTCAGTCACCGCATGGATGCAACTGAAATGTTTTACTGGCTAATTGAAATAATTGCAAAGAAATGACATGCAAGTCTTGCACTTTTTTACTGTGGCAGCTGCCAGACTGATATTGGTAAAAAATGTATTTTTCAAGTTTTGTTAAAATAATTATACACCATAAAACTTTATAAAATCTGTAGCAGGAATACCTGTTCTGCAACTTTGCCAGATACTTTAAATCATTAATACATGTTGCGAAATATATACAAAAAATTTATAGCAAGTTGTGTTGGCAGTTTGGAAGGAAACAGTTTTAAAATATCCAAACCACCCTCTGAAGCAGCACCCAAACCAGGCAGTTAGGGTCATCGTTTCCAAAGAGCCCAGGGGATTTACATTTCCACTTTCATTGGTTTTTATTCGAGATGACTGACCAACTTCCCAAGAATCCTTGAAAAACCAGCATGACAGTATTACAGAATAAAAAGAAAATGCATCGTACTCGTGAAAATTTCCATGGTAATTCCTATTTCTTCCCTCTGTGTAAGGGCAATGACCTGAAGAGTGCTATGCATTCAGGTCATTTAGGCTATGAAGACACAGCTCTAAGACCAACTGTGCTTTCAAGGAGCAGTAGATTTAATGAAGTATAATTGTACTATATTATACAGCCACTAGATGTCTGTGTGTTGTATGAATGATGAAAAAATATCTGTCTAGACCTGTACAAATAACTAATAATTCTGTTTTCTGACACTTTTAGAAAAAAAAGAGTATGTGAATGTATATTCAGTTGGCCCAAAATGAAGCAAATAAAACAAAAAAACACCCCAGAAATGTTACCTTCAATTAGGTGGTCTAATATTAGCTTTTTTTCAAAATAGTCCAGACTATGATGCCAAGGCAGACATTTATCAGGATTACAAGACCCATAACTCCAAGAATAATTATCATATTCATGAGCCAGTTCATTCAGTTACACCATCACTCCACACTTGGCTCACCATGGGTTCCTTATTTGCAGGTTCTTTATTCTAGTAAATCAATTCAAAGTTCTTAGCTTATAAAAAACACTTTTTGAACAGCTGGACAAATGCACTGATCCCATCTAGCTATATAGTGGCTGATCCCATTTGCTAATTTTGCTGCATATCATTAGCAATCAATAGGAATATTCTAACCACTGAATTCAAATATGAACTTATTACCTGATTCCTTTTTTAACATATAGATGGACAAAAGAGGAATCTACAACACAATTTCATAATTTTTTTTCTGCAAGGCTTTCCAATGTTTGAGAGCCAGGGGCCAAGAAACATTTACATCAGTAAAAAATGTAAAGATCATGGTTAGAGCCTACAAATCATTTAGTTAGTGATGATGCATTAGTAAAAGATATGGCTGTCATTCTTACAGCCTTCAAACAGAGGGTTTTGGGGTGTTTCTTAAAGTTGTTTCCTGGCTTTGACTGAAATCTGAAGGTTTGTTCAATAGCCAGATTCCCCTAACCAGGGATTTACCTTTGTCCAGGGATTTATGGTCTACTTTGATCCACTGGAGCGTAGTTGTTCGCAGCAGTTTGAGCCACAGAGAAAACGGTAGTATGTTTTGTATCACCTGGAATGAGTTTCTCAGACCAAATTCAGCTTCCAAACTAGTGAATTACAGTAATCCAGCCTGGAGGGAACAAATACCTAGATCACTAAACCAGGTACTTGCCCAGCAAAAAGGGACAGTCTTACAGCAAGCTTAAAATCTAATGGATTTTCAGAGGCTAAGAGTTTACCAACTGAATTCCCTAGGGCAAAATTACGAGAATATTCTTCACAGAGAAAGTCACTAAGCCTCTGCTTGCTTGATCTTCTGACATACTTCAACAGCCCAAAGGAGGTCATTTGAAATAGGACAGATAGATTTTTATCTAGGCAAGTAGTACAGACTCCACCAAACACAAGAAGTTTCTTCTACTCTGTGTATCTAGCCATGGCTAAACAGAAAGGGGAGGGGGGGGAAGGGTTATCTTGGGAGGAGAGGATTGGATAGCTGATACCCCTAACAGACCAATAGCAAAAAAACAAACAAACAAACAAAAAAACCCAAAAAACAAAAACCATGGTCTTAACCTTAATTTTGCAATCAGAGAATTAAGCACAGCTGAGTTCTAACACATGTCATTTGTCAGAATGTTGTTAAAACTGTGTTGTTAAAATGTGATTTAGCACTTAAAGCTGCAGCTGTCCAGGACACAGTATTACCCTGGTAGCATATGTGATCAGTAGAGAGGTAGGAGGTAGAAGGAAGCAACATGAAGCTGACTTAATGAATTTAGTCACCATATTCATGTTGGAGGCACAGGGAAGGACACATAGGCTCTGGAAAAGGTTTAGAAAGTATTCATTAAAACTAATCTACTTGGCATTTTGGTGCTGCTGCTTCGCAAAAATATTCCAAGTCTTTTTCTTTAAACTCCAAACAGCAGTAGGCATGTGATTACAGGAGTATTTCAGTATAAAAGTTACTGAACATCCTGCTTTTAGATTTTATTTAGAGTTGAAAGCAAGAGAGTAACACACTCTTGAAAATACAGCATTCTGGGTCTATTAGACTTTCATTAATCCCACAAGAATTGGAAAAAACTTAAAACTGTGCATTTGCTGGTGTTGCCTGTCATATTTTCAGCGTTCAAAGGACTGTGTGCAGTTACCTAGGCTCTTTGAGGATGCTGCCACATGGGAAATACAAATACATGAGAAGGCAACCCAATATACCCCAGTTCATAAGGGTTTTGATTAACATCACAATAAATACTTGCAAATCTGGGAGAAAAAAAAAATTAAACATTTTTTCAATGGATCCATCTAAATGCACTCATTCCCTTCCAGAAAAATTACCCTTCATAATATTTATGCTACTATTAATATCATTTTCACACTATGAAACCATCCAGAAACACAAGCCATGAACCAAGACAGCAGTGTGCTAAACAGCAAGAAACACAGGGGAAAAAAAAGCATAAATATGCAGATAGTGGATTAGAAATAAATCACCTTTAATATATATATTTTAAATGTTTTAGAAAGATTTTTTTTAACTATTCTACCAAAAATACTTGGATATTCTTTGGTAGTGGTTGCCTCTAATTTTGTTTTCCTTCAGTTAAGTTCTTTACTAGTTGTCAGCAATGTCTTAATCTTAGGACATTTACCTTATTTACACTTTAGCTAGTCTTCCAGCCTACCCAGAATTGCCATTATTGTCATCCTCAGTCAGAACCAATACCCTTAGCAACTCACCAATTTACAAGTGACTTTCTGCTTCTAGTGGTCCTGGAGAGACCAACGGAAAACACAAATGGTAAGTCTCAGAAATCAGAAGGGAAATTAAAAGAACTTTCATGCATTATTATTTTGTTCAAATGCCAGTATTTGAAGATAAGGATCATTGATGCATTTTTCTCATTACTGATGTTGACAATATTGAAGCAAAGGGAAATGCAGCAGATACACAACGGAGACAGAGAACCAGATCTGCAGCATATTGGGGCAGGAATGCTGCAGTAACTGCTTGGGCTCCTTCAGTTCACAGATTTCATCATTTATCTGTGAAGAAAAATGTTCACCATAAGAGATGGACTTGTCAAAAGAGGAATAAACCAGTGCAGCCTTTGTCAGGTATGGGAATGTAGCCTTTCAGGGGAAGAGAGGACAGAGATATACGGCACTGCTTGCTGGAATTACATATTACTTGTTCTCTGGGCTGTTCATACATCTCTCTGAAGGCCCAGGGAGAAGAGGTGAAAATCTCCTCCCTCTTCGTAAGGAGCCTAATAAAGGTAATACCAGCTTTTTCATGACAAACCACCACTACTATAGTCCCTCTGATCCTTTGGTCCTTGCTAGCAACCCTGGACAGGGATAAGAAGCAAAAACAAAGCACCCAAACACCCAGCAAGTGCTGTTGAGCTACATGCCAATGTTCAAACAGTCTGCAGAGGTCTCCAGCTCCTGCGCTGGAAGGCATATACTCTGGTAACCTCTTAAATACCACCTCCCTGAACATGGTGCTTCTTCAGAGATCGCTTTAAAGAAGTCAGCTATACTCCAGTCCAAATTAGAGTTAAGCCACTAGGGCTCAACCTTCACTACAAAGGGATACGCTACCTCAAAGCCAAGATAAATTCTGTTCCTGTTCTCTGCACCTGGGTATTTCTCTTGTCTTCTGTACAGACACAACACACCTAAGAGCAACTACACTGAGTAACTTTTTTCCTTTTTAATTATCTCAGTAAATATAGATTTGAGGACATGGCTATTCATTTTGCTGCACATTTACTAAATCAATAAATAATAACAATATTCAGAAAGCAAAGCTAAATAAACAAAGAGGAAGCTATGATTTAAAATGCAGGGCAAGTGTTTCCTTTTTAATACCCTGTAATTCTCCCACCTAACTCTGGAGTGAAATTGTAACATAATGTTCAATTCTATACACCTAACAGCAAACCAGCAGTAGGACACACAATCTCAAGACTCAGATTCCTTGAATGCATCTGAAGTAAACAAAATTCATGCCCATGATACTTGTAGAGTTAAGCAATGGATCTCCCAGATGCAATAACCATAGCAAAGCTGCTATACAGTCCGTACTCTATGAGAGAGACTCAATTTATATCAGATTTTGTCCAGTGCTCTGTACCACTCTTGGACCCCCATGCTTCCATTTTACCCCATCATAATATTTATTCCATCCAAATGCACATTCCTCTGTGACTTCTGGACACCACACTGCACAAAGCCTTGCACTGACCCTCTGCGTCCGGACTTCCCATGCACAGGAGTGTGCAACTGCCACTCTGTTTTCAACCATGAACTCCTCTGTAAAAGGCCAGAGGATTTTGACTAAACTGTATGAACTGTATGAAACTGTATGAAAAATGTCTTCCAGCTAGAAACAGTTACTTAGACTCTAATGCCCTTACTGAGCTCACTATAGCTTGGGAAACTCAGCAGCTGCCTTGACTGAAGAACTGCTCTTTTCCACCTATCCTTCTCCTTGATTTTAGAGCCTTGAATCTCCCTCCAGCAAGAAATACTTTTAAAGATTTGCACCTTTTATTAGATAGGCTAGACTTCTTTTTGCATTTAGCCACACAAATGAGCTTAAAAAACACAAAATGAGCTCTTTTATGACTTATACAATTGAACATTTTAAAGATGTGAGATCGTCTCAGAGTTCCTTTAAAAAAACTCTTTGTTCTTATAGCAAAATATCTTCAGTATATCAAAAATTTCTTTAAAAAATTTAACATTAATTTAAATTTTGAACAAATTCCAAAAACTAGAAACTTCTAAGCTGAAAATACACTGTATTAAATATCAAATCTACAGAAATGCCACTTTTCCTCAGGCAAAACAAAAAGCTGAAATTATATGGAATTTCTCTATTAATCTTTCTCCAAGTCAAAAAAAGTTATTTGGATCAAAATTTAATTTTGTATATTTACAAGTTAAAATTAAAGATCAGTGGAGAATATATAACTTGAGAAATTTCAAACTAGCTGCATGCTGCATTAATGTAAAATTTATTATGGCCATGATACTAGTTAGAGTAAAAAGGACAAAGCTCATGGAAAAAAAAATTAGAAATGGAGTGGAAAGAACACTAGCCCACGTGATTGTAAGTGAGGAGAAAAAGTCCCAGCTAGCAACTTAAGCTGAGATGTATTCTCAGGAAGACAGACAGGAAAGAAGGGCTTACTAAGGCACTTTGTTAGAAAAATTCAATCGAAATATTTTAACCAACTGTAGTGGTCAATTGAACAGTAACACCCTTTCTTACTGCATGAAGTAATTCTACAACTGGATTTAAATTCCTATTTCACCTGCTTATAGCAAGGTAAATTTTAATGTACGTTCAATGTATGCTCAAGTGTTAACTTCATGCCTATGGCGTCTGTGGAAAAATGCCAAGGGACGGAAGAGAAGACTTGCATATTCCAAGGCACTCTGTGAGGAACGAGCTAAACAGCAGTAAAACCAGGATACCTAGAAGCTTTGGGAAGCTCAGTGCTTTTCACTGGAGTCCTTCAGTATCCCCAGTACACAAGAAGCCAGTTCCCTTTGAAATCTATGCTCTGCAGGCTGCTGCAGGAACATCTTTAGAAATGACATTTACTATTACTAAATTAGTATATTCTGTTTCAAAAATAGGCTTAATACACTTCAATTTTCTTCACATAGCTCTGATTATACTTAAATTATATTTAGGATACATGGGTCACAATGATAACTTTTCTAATTCTGTTCATAAATAATATTAACAATCTTTGAGTTTTGGGCTCCAGAGTCACAGTTCATTTTTCAAAGGAAATTCCTTATTTAACAGACTTAAAGATGCAACTCTTAACTGAACCATAGATGCAGCAACAGGAAGTTGACCAAATTAGCTACATAAAGCTGGCAGGATTAGGAAGGATCAGGGGGATCAATTGTCTTTCTGCCCATTCTATGTAAATTGATTTGAGGCATGTTCACTTTAAAATAAAGATGTGCTGAAAGTCCTCTTTACAATTCTGACAGTGACCACATAAAGTTCCATGAAAGCCAGTATCACAGATAACAGACAGATGGTGGTGTTATACTGCGTGCAGCACCACACAGTATTTTTCTTATTAAAATATGGATTTTCTCATTAAAGTCAGGATTTTTTTTCTCATTATTTCAATAATCCCCATTTTGCCAGTATTAATAAGTCTCAGTTTTACTTCACTTGCAAGAGAAAAACAAATTTTCCTTGGTGAGGAAGAAGTGGAATTATCAATCCCATGTCATAATGAAACATTTCTCTCCCAACATCCAAGGCTCTGAAAGATATCCAGGAATTCTACTTTTGTTTCTTCCCTCTCTTTCTGTGACATTTACAGTAGCAATACTTTTCATTAACTTCATGACATTGCTGCTACATTTGCCCTTGCTATAGGAATATCATTAAGCACTTTCCCCCCAAAGTTTTATCGGTTGATTCTGCTTGCTTTGTTATCACTGTACCCTTTAAAAATATTAATCAAAGTAAGCTAGAGAAAAATACATGTTCATCTTGTTTTCTGTATTGTTTCTCGTACTTCACTAAGTTGTAGTAGAATATATGCTAGCCACTGCAAGTAGGGAAAAGAACTCACTGTAAATATTTATTATTTAGGTGTCATTATTTAGGCAATAAGCTGGAAGTGGACTGATTCCCATAGAAGGATCTTCCTCACAAGAGAGAAGAATGGCACCATCCTAACTGTGATGCATTGCAGCACATACTTGTACACTGAAGTGTCCATCAGAAGGAGCGTCCTTCCTCTGGCCAAGCTAGCTTCCTACGCTCAGACTTATCTGGAAGCTGTGTCATGCATTGTTTTTCCTTTCTTTTTTGGATTACACATCCCGTGTCTCCCATTTGTAAAGCACAGTTCTGAAGTTCTGACTCCTTTGAAGATTATTCTTAATTCTAGCCTGACTCAGAGCTTCCTGGGGTAAGGACTGAGATGCTTCATCAGCAGTCAGCTGTCAAGCTTTGTCAGGAGAAAAGCACAGCACTTTTTACTAACTGCATCTTTGTTAAGTCTGCTCCAGCCTTTGAACTGCTTCACTGAAACTGGACATGGTTTAACAGGCATTATAACAGCTAGCCTCTCTTGAATCTTTTGTTGGATTTAGGCTGAAAGCAGCTGTGCCATAAAAAGGCAGCGAGCAGGCTGACATGAATGAACTGTCCCAGAAGTGGTAAAGGCTCAGAGGGCAAGTCTTGAGCCAAAAACATTAGGAGTGGCCAAGCTCCAGGAGTCTGGAGCATCTTATCTTTCCTTGTCACTATTTGTGAAAAGGTACCAAGAAATTTGAGGTCGAGTCTTTCGTTCTTAAACAGGAGTGAAAAGTTAAAATTGCCCTTCTAGCCACATCCATCTTCTCCCCTACTAGCAAAACAAGTCCTGCCCTGACAATAGGCATCAGGAGAGACTACAAATCTTAACTACAGAAATAATTTTATATTGTTAGACTTCACTGTAGCCAATTTTGATTATCGTTTCAGCTTCCTCACTAATTCTAGCGCTTCAGAGGGTTTATTTCTTAATAGGAAGCACAGTTCACCCACCTCGCTATTTCGCAGCGGCCTCCTTGGGTACACACAGTACTCTTAGCAGTACTGTGTAGTCTGGACAGCTTTCACTGTTCTCCAGAGTCATTCAGTTATGACTTAGACTGGAAGAGACAGACGACCTTTTTTGACCGGTGTTTCTATTTTTCTGAAATTTCTGCCCGTTTCCTAATCCTACATCCCAGGATCTATTGCCAATACGTCCTTGTCACTATCTCAGGGTGAAGAAAATACCGATTTGATTTCAGTTACCAAAAAAAAGAAAAGGATTAATATTGTGAACACATTTTTCCCTTCCTGTGTACAATCAAGGAAAATCCATATACTGAATATATGTAAATATTGAATGAAAAGGCCTCAGCAACATGGAAAACTTTTTCAGGTTAAAATTTTTGCACCCATTAAACTGGCTATTTACAGCGCATTATCAATTTCAAAAGAAAATATTGAAGTGAATTTCTCTGCCCCAAAGGAACCAAGGGGTGAATATATTTCATCACATTTAAAGCACATGAACAACAATGGCAATACTGTACTGAATTTTTATTTGATAAGGAGCTTAGCTGAATTTGCCTCAGGCTACAGGTAAATTATGTTTTATCTCCTCTCAATGTCAAGTACAAAGTAATGCACGGAACAATACTACCGCACAATTCCCCAAATTGGTACTCTGTTATGGGCGTACCTAACCGTCGAATATCTACTTACATTTCCCTCCTCCTTCAGGCTTCGTTACCCGCGTGTTTGAGGAAACTGTGGCGCACCACGCTGCATTCTCGCTGAGCTCCGCGAAATGGAAGACTCTCTTGATCACAGCAGTCACTTCCTAATTCACCCAATTCAGCCTTAGGCCAAACGGGCAACAACTTATGCATAGTTTATTTTGTGAAATGACTGCACCTCTCAGAAAAGAGATTGGAAGATATTTTTTAGAAGAGTAATGTTTATTTAGACACTTGATACACCTGTGAGACTGATTTTTCATCTGCGCAATCTATGAACTACACAGTTCCATGTTAATACTAACACAATAGTATAAAAAGTAATGAGGATATAGCTCACATCCTCGCAAAAATCAAAATCCTGAAAATGTGTCTCAGCTATCTTCATTGTAGGAACATTACGACAGGCTCAGGGAGCCAAACCGGGCTCACTGAATCACGTGGTCCAGAAACTTATCTTGGACAAATGCCAGCACCAGATGCTTCGAAAAGTGAAAAAAAAGCCCCAAATATAAAACAAACAACAAAAAGCACCTGCAAAGATATAGAACGTACTCTCTCACAACAGATCAACTCCTAATCATTACCAGAGCTGGGCTGTTTACCTTCTCTTCCAGAATTCGAGAGTATGAACTCCCAGAACGCCAGATGTTTCCCAGCAGTGCTGCATCTGCTTTTGACTGCGGTTACTCTTTGCTCTTAAAGGCACCTACTGACAAACAGATGCGCCATCTAGTTACCTACCACGTAAAAGCATTCAGGGTTTTTTTAATTTTGAATTTCCTTTCTTTTAATTAATGAAGTGATTGCTTGTACCCAGACAAGGGTCTTGACTTAGGCCTTTATTTTTATTTCGCCCTGAGCAAAGCGATTAGTCACGAACTTCACTACGGCAGAACCGTGCCAACTGCAAATCAGTTTCTAGTTCCTGTTTATCATAAATCAAACTCTGTGGACCTGGTCCTGCTTTAGTTCCCACTAACATAAAATCAGGAGTTACAGCTCCAAAATGGACCGAGTTGCATCATTTAATACAAGACTATAATTGTATCTGTCAGTGCCGTCACAACGTATGGGATTTAAGTGAATTTCATTCTCTGAGTTAACACTGGTGGCACTGGAGCAGAAGTAATTCCTAAGTGATGGAACTTCAGAGGGTCTGGATTCTGCTTGAGGGCAAAAAGGAACCTGCTTCAGAGCCCGGAAAAGTCAAGCAAGGTGCTTTTCCTTGATTGCTACAGGGCTTGTTTCAAGCTTTAAATGAAGTGCAAATTGGCTCTTTCTGTACCATGGCCAATTATTCAATTACAGAGGCAAGCATTATTTAGCAGCCTTAAAACAATATTCAATTGGCTGTAATGTTTCCTCCAGCTCTATGACAAGCTATCATGTCAAACTGCACCTTTATTTAGGCACTTGATAAAAAATGGATTTTTGTGCAGACTGTACCAGGTCAAACAAGCATTCAGGGACTCTTTAAAATGTGCCCTGTCAAAACAATTCACCGTAATGATCCTCCAAGTTTATTATGGGGTGTTTGGTCAATAAAAAATTACTCAACAGAACATCCCATTAAGAGGGCATTATGATAGCCATGAGGATTTTTAATATCTGGTGATGGCTTTCAGCTGTACCAGCTAACTGCACGTTTCTAGGCACTGAACACTCCTCCCCGCGTAGAAGACTACTTCCAGAACTCGTTTCTGGAAGACCGCTGAAAAGTTATCAACAATTTTCTTTGTTGCTCAAAATTACTCCAGACAAGAACTACTGACCTAGCTAGAAATCTGCCTTACTGCATTATAAATCAGCCAATAAGCAGCCTATAAAAAAATTCCTTTTCCTTGCATAGGCAAATCAGCATCTAATTTGCTGTTTGCAAAAAACCATTTTGTCTTGTTTGCTATTGTGAGAGAAGCGAAATGGTTGGAAGACTGAAGCCAGAGGCCAGCTGCTGGGTTTGAAAGTGCCCCTTACACTGGAGGGAGGGGACAAATGCCCTCTGGAGCTCCTTTCGACTTATTTTTCTATTATTCTACACAGCTACATTACTAAAATGCTGCCATTTTTCCTAGCCTTTCATGCTGTCACTGCTATTTAGTGACATGGGAAACTAAGAATAGATCATACCTGTTTTTTATCCTTTTGTTTTGCTGAAAAAGCTTATTAAACTTCTACTTGAATGTATGAATTACCCCAAGGATAGATTCTATGGGATACATTTACTGATGAGCATTTCTTTTTGCTCATGCTTTTAGTATCCAAGCTCATAGGACATTTGATCTGTCAGGACCATTTCAAGTCTAGACAGATACAGTATACTGAATATATTATGCTATAAACTGTGTCTTTTGATAACTATATTCTGTCTATTCGTCTTCAATAAAGTTTTTACAAGAAAAAAGAGTATAGCTGCTATCTTAAAATCTTATCTCATTTTACTTTTCATCAACTTCAACAAGCAAATGGACTGCAAAGAAAAAACAATTCCAAAATTGTTTTCTTCTCTCTTCTCCACCACAAATATGTGCATAAATAATCTATTTATTATTATTGTCTTTTGTTTCATATATTACCAGCATTCAAGCAGCCAAGTTAAATGCAATTGAGTTTTATTTGGATATACATTTCCTAACCAAATAGGTCTCTCTTCTTCACAGCTACCAAATTCCTTATATAAAAATACAATGATGCTCCAGCCTTGAGCAATTTAAAAGCTCAGGACCATTTGTTATGTATTATTTGCAAATGATGCACAGATATCCTTACATGTTGATGCAAAAAAAAAAAAAAAAATCACATTATTAACATATTTAGCATTGGGAATAACATGAATTAATTAGTCTTCCCCTCACTTCTGCACATGCCCAAATGCTAAAATGCTATACCTGCAGCTTCTAATTCTGATCCAACAAATCCTTGCTCATGAGAATAGGCATTATGCACATGAATAAGCAAGTACTGTACTTCATACAGTACTCTAATAAGATCACAGCATTGCATCCTCTGTACCTCTGGGTAATTAGTAATGATTGGTACCTACCAATCCACACCTAGGAGGAAGCACGGGAAGAGTAACTATGCACTGCTCCTGCCTGACCAATGCAATCACCTATACTTCCCTGAGTGGCACGTTTGCATGGAAACCCAATCCGTGCTTCCACCACATAACATTGTGGCCCCTGTAGGACAGATACTGGAGCTACATTAGCCCTCTCTCAGGTGCTTTGGCGAGCACCAGCAAGTTGTGTGCCTTTCAGCAGGCCCTGAAACGCCCAGAGGCTTTCCCCGCTGCAGCACCATCCGAATGGTCCCAAAAGCCAAGCCCCAGAAGGCTGGCCAGGGGGATATGCAGGCCCTATGTGCAACTTCAGAGTGATTCCCCAGGCCGGTTTAGATCAGCCACTTTTCCTTTTCCTTTTGCACCTGAGGAGTCTAGAAACAGACTCCAGAGCTTGTAGAGATATGCAAGTACATAGACAGTTGGAGAGAATCTGCATTTTTTTATTAGCATTCCAGATCAGCCTGTATTGCTGAACAAGATTATTTTAGTAAAGTAATATGTAAATCAGTGAATTACTGTAAAATATGGTACCACAGCTTAAACATTTCACCAGTGAGTGTTACTCAGGGTATCTTGCTAGTCAACCTACAAAACAGTCTTTAAAACAAACAGAAAATTGTTGTCAAAGGAAATGCAAAACTTTCTGCTTACTAAGCTGACCATTTCTACTGCAAAAGTCATGTTTCAGCTGCAAGGACTTTTCAGCGGGCTGTCATGGGAAGAGAGCCTGGAGAGCTGCATTAGTATGTGATGCTCTAAAATGACAAGGTGACATGCAAGGGAATCATAATGTGGCGCAACACGACTTTTTGCCAACTGAAGTATTACAGATAAAAGTGTCGCAAGTTCACAAAATCACTCCCTCAGCTGACACCAAGTGACAGATTAGTGCAGTGCCAAGAGAGTAAATATTTAAAGTATTCTTAGAGCATTCTGTAAATGCAAACAGCCTGCATACGCTACAAACAAAACATACAGGAGTTCTCTTCTAAATAAATGAGACGGCAGAAATTAGGTTTTGCATACAGAGCCATTGCATTATAGTGCCGTGCATCAACTGCTGTGCATTTCAGAACACGCCAAACTGCTGCTTCAGCAAAGCATTCAAATAAACGGTAATGACAGCAAAAGAAAAACTCTGTTTTATGCCTACTACTCAACAATCAAAAATAATTTTCTCTGCATAGGGCTTTTTGGGGTCTCTGAAGCTGCCATGCTTTATATCTCTTCAGACCAATAGAAAACATGATCATTGACTCATGTGTCTTCTGCAAAACCAAATGCATGGATGGCTCTCAGCAACCATTTCCCAAAGGAGGGCATGAATGTCAGACTTCAAGAAATGCTTTCAATATTTGTAATCTTTTAACAGGAGAGAAAGGAACTGAATGCTAGGATAAATGGCCTATTAAGAGGTTTATGCTGAGAAACAATACTCACAGAAAATGTTGGATAAGACCATAATGTTCATTAGAACTAAGTCTTAGGAGAGTGATGGAGACTTGTAACTGGGCTTGGGGCCTATTTCAGGCTTGGCGAGAAGGCCACACTGCCACATCAGAAGTTGGACGCTATATCACAGCAAAACCTGGCAAAGGTCCAACACAGAAACCTAGCGCAATGTGGGAGAGACCAATCTTAAGAAAGTAAGTCCAAAATAAAGCTCTGGATACAAATCTCTAAAACCAGAATCTGACACAAAGTGAATGGCTTGGAAAGACCCAGCCGCAGAGAGTGCCCAAAGAGAAAGCACACTCGCTGGGCTTTCAGCCTTCATTTGCGGGAGACGCTACTCACCCAGCACAGGGAGCAGGCTGCAGCGAAGAAACCAGTAGGGCAGCTGTGGGCAGCATGTCAGACCTCCAGCACAGACATGCAGCACCCGGCCCAGCGTAAGCCTACTAGCACAGAGGTGGGGTTTTGATGCGTTAACAAACTTTGACTGACAAAATGTTTTTAGATTGTATTGGCCTTTTAATTTGTCAGGTTCCCAAATATCAGTTTTACCATATTGTCAAAACATATTAGGGGTCAATCTCTTCCCCTACTAGTTTTTTTTGAGGATTAAATTAACTTTTGTTATATTAAAGACTCATAATAGGCATAAGCGTCTGACTCAGACTTTTCATTAATCACAATACCACATTATATCAATTATTCTTACTTGCAACCTTTAAATAGCCATATATTGCCACAGAAGTCTATAAAAGTACTTACACAGTTAAAATTAAGCAAGTGCCTTAACTGCACTATTGGACCAGGGGACATAGCCTAGCACTTGCTACGACCGAGTCTGTAAATACATGCATAGGAAATAGCCCTAAGCAAAACCTTTCTTTAAGGGAAGGCAGGCGTTGTTATATAAAAGCAGCAAACATAGGTAACTTTGAAAAATGATTAATCCGTGTATAAAATAATAACTAGATTTATTAGCAATTGTATGGTTAATTACAGCATCAAACACAGTACCTGAAAGCATCATTTAAGATACTGGTAGAGCAATTGGTGGGCTACAAAGTCCCTTCTGGAGTCCAGAGAGAGTCCTGCTCTGCGCTGGACCTCACCCTACTGCAGCGTCTCATGAGCATTTGGGGACGCAGCTAAAATGCCTTGGGGTGAAAATGGTGATGTATGTACGCTCCTTGCTTCCAGGTACAACTGGAAAGTGAATTCATCAGCTTCTCTGACATTATGAAAATGCCACTGCGCAAGGCCTGGAGACTTTTCAGTTAGACTACAGGAGCAGAGAGGGGGAGAAAGGAGACAGGCCTCGGTGCTGACCACACCACCACCCCGTCTTCTTGGGGCAGCATTAGCATGAGAGCTGCGGTAACACAGAACCCACCTAGTGAAAAGAAACAAATTCTTTTAACGACACTGTTAACAAACCTAAAAGATGATTCCTTTTGTAGTAGGTAGTCAAAACTACTAACATAATATTTGGTTTTACAGGATGATCTAACTTAAACAGTTTGACAAGATTAAATGCAGTTTGTGTGACAATACTTATTAACTTTGCCTTTTCTGGCACTAGCTTGAAAATAATTTAAGATAGCAGGAAGCTGAGAAACCTCCTCTTTAAAGCAATTCTTGTGTCTTTATTGTCTTGTAAACAGCTTATTCTGAATCACTGCCAGGCTGACATTTATTTCCTTTTCTGTTATCACTGGAATGTTTGATAGAAAACGTACATTATATTCTGTTGTGCAAATGCTGTGCCTAGAATTTATTGATATCCCAGAACTAATTTAGTCATTTTAACTTAGTACTTCTGCATAAACTTTTTAAAATAGCTGTAGGCCTATTTCCCTTCTCACAACTAGACAAAAGTTAATTTTTCCCACCCCAGATAGCAGCAGCATAAGACAGCTTCTTCTGGAGAATTAATGGAGTTTGCCAGCAGCGTACAAAGGAAATACCAGGTTTATGAGCAGCTGACAAAACAACTGCAAAGACTGGGATAAATTTCCTTGATGCATAGAGAGCGTGCCACGAGTTCCCCAATGAGGAATTTATGCAGGAGAGCCTGAGTGACTCGGAGGCCAGTCTTCAGGGTCAGTCCGTGGGTAGCTACGAATCCTCACAGCAACCGAGAGGCTGGCAGTGCTGTGGCAAGGACGCACAGGCACGGTTTGTTGCTCGTGGGGGGCTCTGACAGCACAGAGCACCAACTCTCCCTCTTACCTGGCAAGCAACATCACATAGCACACGCAGTCCCAGTGGTTTAAGTCCCTTCCTATGACTGCACTGGCTACTGCCCAGGCAGCCAGCATACTGAACACAGTGCCTATAAAGGCAGCGCAGGTTGGCATGTTATTTAAATACATTAAACAAAATCTCTAAGTGATATTCTTTCTATTTGATTATTTAGACTTTAATCCTGTAATGGATTAGGATCAATAAGCACTGTGCAGCCTGGATACTGAAAATATAAAAATAAAGAGATTGCAAAGTTCAGTTGAACTGTGATGCCCAAGCAAGAAGCACCAACAAAAATTCAGATACTGCTGCTTCCTCACAGCTGTGACTATGTGGATACTGTACTGGGTGATTGAGTTAAGCTTAGTCTGACCTGCATATAGGTTCATACGGATAGGAATGATTCCCTCTCCCTGTACCTCCCCAGCAAACTAACCATCTAAGGAGACCAAAAGTATAGAATTAATGCCACGTATTTTGATATAGCAAATCCTTAGAAACAAAGAAGCAGTGTTTGCAAGTTTTGCAGAACAAGGGAGTATTATTTTGCAGCTAGTTTAATTTACTACCTGGGACAAAGGGAATGGCAAAAGTCCTTTAGCCACAGTCATGCCAACTGCAAAAGTATGGTGCACACTGTATCCACACTCAATTTATTTCTCCCCTTAGCTTCTCCAAAATATTTCATTTATTTCAAGGGTTCCCAACTCAGTGTCACCAACTCCTGCCATTTATCATCAACCCTGCACTTCTTGTCTCATGCAAAAGCTTTTATTAGTTGTATTAAAACACTTGAGTTTAGCCTGATGACAGATTTCTGAAAACTTGGGGATCACAGTACTGGCGACTTAATACCCGTGTTGACAACAACTCTAACAGAATAGTGAAGCGCAGAGAGACTGGGGACAGGCAAGTATCACTGGGGAAAGCTAGACCAACACCAAGGGCTTGGTAAAAACCCAAGGTGCTGCTATCCACTCAACCCAAAGTTTTCAAAGGAACCTTAGAGCAGGATGGACTCCAATCCCTACCATTCTGAGGTTTCTGTGCTTAATTCCCTAAGGCCTTTTGAAACTTGAGGCTTATGAGTAATCAGAAAGCTACAAAGTTCTGCACCAGCTTAGTCTTTAGATGGTCTTAAGATGATAACAAGGTAAGTATTTGTCGTAGTGTCAAAACAAATTGATTTACCAAAGGAAACTCTAAAAGGGAACATATTCCGCTCTTGCCAACAAAGACAGTTATGAGCAAAAAGGTGGCTGTGTATTTCTTATAGATAGGCAAAGCAATTCCTTTTATGTTGTCTTTTTCTGCTGCAACAATTTAAAAATGTTGATTTCAGTTATTTTTTTCCTGACCAGTAATTACATGTCTTTTTAATTAACAGCAGATATTTCTATCTATTCTATCACACATTTTGTATGTTTCAAAATACATTTCTTTTACCAATCCAAAGGCAAAAAAAGAGCTAAAATCCAAACAATAAAATCCAATGAAATACCATGGCATTTCAAAATCAAAAGAAAATCAAAATGAAGCAATCTTCCTTTAAAAAATGATTCAAGGTTGCTAAGTGACAGCAGTTTTCTTAGCTAACACATTATTTATAAAACCTGCATGCTTAAGAGTACAGAGATGAGATGTTAAGGACATCATAAATCCTTCACTGGCCACATGAGAGAAGCAAGCACAATCCTGTGATCAGTGTAATGCACATTTCGTCACAGGATAAACAGAATTCAGCCAACAGCAAGTGCTGTTCTTTCATCAGTCGTCACAGGCTATACTTACAGTACAAAAACCATCAGAAAAAGTAACATAAAAATAATATAAGTGCAGACTAATGATATAGTGAGAAGCCTCAAATGTAAATCCATATACATATGATTTATCCACAAATTAATAAAGCGATATACTTTTCTTCGGTTACTGCATATAAAATTTCCTGGAAAATAGCTATAAATATAAATTCTTTTAAAATACACATTAAATAATTTTTGGGTTGTATTTTCTCTTCACTACTCTTGTATAAAAGAAAATACCAGATATTTGTATCAAAATTATAACAACTGCAAAATGTGAGTTAAAGTTAAGATTATTATGCTTAGATAACTATTCATCCAAATACTTGATACAAAAAATATCTTATAGTTGACCAGGTGGACAGAGTAGGATTTATGATGTCTAACTTTTCACTTTCCTGCCTTTAAGTGCTTATGCTTATGTGGCAGATAAGTTCATTGTTCTCACTTAGCAACTTTAACTTTTTTTATTATTATTATTTTATCAATACTAAGTTCCTTTTGAAGCAAATACAGGAGATGTGAATAGTTTGCTTTCTACATAAGTACATTAGAGGTTTCATTTCCACGATGTAATCAGATGCAAAAATGAAACCAAATCATGCACAGCATCTTTACATATTTGCTTTTAATTCACATACCAAAGTATATCTACGCAGGATCTCTAAGTAGTGCAATGATATTTCACCTCTAATGAGGGATATAATTTTATAATAAAGAAGTTAACATTTGTTAAAGTTAATAGTAAAATATGCCCACCCAAAATACAATGCATGTCTCCAGTAATATGTCATCAGCTCCTTCTAGAAGCTGCGTGAATAAATGGCAATTGAAGACTGAGTTCTGCTGAGGAAGCAAAAAAGTGAGAAAAAACTGAAGTGATGGAAGTAAAAGTCTTGCAAATTTGCCTATATATCAAATAGAGATTTTTTTACAATTAATTTTTCTTAGGTTACTCTCTCAGAAGAATTTTTGCATAAATCCCAGTTAGCTGATCCTATGTTATATATTTCTCATAATAATGAGATCCCATGAGACTTACTATATACTAATTGGATCACTCAGTAGAAATGACTTACAAAATTCTCTTGCTTTCCATTACTGGTATGATAGACACTACTTTGTCCTTCATTAGCTATTCCCTTGACTATAAAAAAAGATATCCTTGGATTTTAACGAGGTTAAAACAGACACAAATTATACTGAATGGACATATAAAACACTGTTTCTGAAAAGAGATTATTTGATAGATCATTTAAAGCTTGATAATTCCAGAGGAATTAAAAGAATCTTGTTACCTGCCTTTCTAGTTTACCAGCACATGTTGATGAACCCCATGGAATTTTTTTGAATATTTTTTCTTTCTTTTTCTCTTTTTTTTTTTTTTTTGAAGGATAAACAATCAGGTTTGGGCAATAACCATCTAAGAAAGGAAACTTATGACAGAAATTTATCTATGTTTGCATTAAAAAAAAAAATACTGGTTCTAGAATACACAGTGTTGAATACCCTATTTGTGCAGAATGCAAGTCAAGGGCGCAACATTCTCTAGAAGATAAATGCTGTTGAGTGCTGTGACACAACGAGTAAAACAAATCCTGTGTTGACTCCCTGTCTCTGGGCCCTCATCGGGCATAAACAAACTGATAAACCAAAATGGGGTAGACTTCTTTCTGTGTCCAGACGTTTCACACTATTGCTTCTGAACTGATCTTTGTAGATTGATAGTATCCTCTCTATCCCTCCCTTTTAGAACATAAGACTTGCAAGCTTTCCATGGGCATTCCTCAATGCCAGTTTCTTCAGTGATTTTTTCTAGAGAAATAGATGCATAACTGTATCAAGCTTCTTAACATTGCACAAGTTTGATATCATAGAAAGGTTGGGGTTCTTGATTACAAAACTGGAAACAAAGTCAGAAAAGAAAAACATCATTAAAGTAAAATAAAACTGGAAGCTACACGAAATCAGTTTCTTCTCTTTGCTGTCATTCAGAAACTTTCCATGGCATTTATCAGCCATAGCACTCAAGGGAGCAAATCAAGAATATTCTGCCTTCTGAGTGGACCCACTTCTGTTCCTGGGATTTTCTGGTTGCTTTTCAGTGCAAACAAAGCTCCAAAGATGCTTCAAGAATTCCATAATTTCCCTGTTAATTAAAGGGTACTGTAATGCTTTATATAGCCTTTATTTAGCCTCTTTGTCTGTATAAGAATATTAAGGAAGTACCCTTAAGCTTAAGAATGACTTCTCTTTCATGAGTAAAGAAGATAATTGGAAGTCTGATTCTCCTACTCATGTTTGCCTTTTTGTCAGAATTACAATTATAAAATTAAGCTGTGAGATTTAACAAACTACCCATTATCTAGATGTTTTCACTGAGCAGCATTTCCTGATATTTTGGTTTTGCTGATTTTTTAGAGAAATCACTAATGACCGAATGGTATTGCTCAAGTAGAGGCACGTTACTGAAAAGCTTCTAATATACATGCAGTTAATCATTTTTATCCTATATCTGTTACCCATACCGAAAAAGTGCTTGATTCACTTCACGTTCTGCATCTGGAGATCTTTGGGAAAGTAGAAGTATACTCAGGTAGTATAAACTGCATTCAGCCCACCTAAATTTGGATATGTAACTAAATTTTAAAGCTGAAGATCCTAGTTCCTCTCACAAGAGCCAAGATCAGCATTACCCTCTGAAGCTGCATATTTCTGATAGAGAGAAGCTCGGTTGATTTGGCTTCGTTATGGGCCTAGAGCTAGGCCTTTAATTGCTGTCCTGTTTTAATACTATCATAAAGTTTTATTGAGAAACAGAAGACTAAAACAGTCAAAACTGGTTCAGGATTATCACAGAAGCATGAAAACGTGCAGTCGCATTTTGCTTTTCTGTAATAGTTATGGATGGGACAATGAAAAATGAACTGAAGAGGAGAAAAAAGATTAGCAGTCACCTTCCTCAAAACCACTGCAATCCTGTGAAGTCACACCTCAGCTTACCAGGCAGACAAGAGATGACTTGAAGCATATAAGCACAAGCCTAACTTAGAGAAGCAGAACCAGCATATTAACAATATGCAGAATCTGGAAAAGTCAACTACTCCAATGTAAAAGAAATGCATATGTGCAAAAAATGTGGATAGTACTATCGCCTGTATACTTTAAGCACATGCAATGACTATAAAATTTGAAGATGTAGGCCTTTTCTTTCATTTTATTTAACTTTATGCTATAGAAACTCAGCTTGGCTCCTGCAAAATGAGTGCATTCACTGCTGCCCTGGGATGGGAAGAGGGAATAACGATACCCTTTTCTTGTTGTTTTTATGTTACTGTCATTCAGCAAAATTCTCCAAGGAAACAATGCAAGACAGGATGATAGATAGGGACTTCTGGTATCTATCCCCAGGAGACAGTCACCCACTGCAGTGTCTAATAAAGGCATCATGTCCTTCATTCAGTTCCATGTTGTCCCTTTGAGAACTGCAAAGCACAGAGAGCACCTCTAAACTGTGGCCAAGTTCCACTCCATATACCGAATTCGGCTACCTGTCTGGTGTCGCCAGCAGCAAGGGGTGCCAATATATTCCCCACCATGCAGCATGCTGGTGTGGGAACCACCCTCCTTTACAAGGCACTCACATTTTTGGTGACACAGTTGCATTTTAGAAAGAGAGGCATTATTCCACAGCTGGGTAATCAGTAAAATATTTAACCAAAACTGTGTAGCGGGCTATCAATATGCCAAACTGCGCAGCACATCACAAGAGCTTCTCTGCTTTTTCTATCTGAGAAATGTGCATCTCTGGCCATCACCTCAGTAGTAAGAGCATGTCAGAGCAAGTTTGACAAGAACAGAAAATTACACAATATACAAGTGGGGATTTATAGAACCCATGCTAAGGAGCGATTCCTGAAGAGCCTTTACCCAAGGGAAACCGCTAATTAAGTTAAAATTAGGTATACAAGGATCAAATAACTCTTCTCCAGTGAATGCTCACAGTGTCTATTGCCACAATCTGAACAGCATTTTAAAACTTATTTTAACATGAAATTTCACTCTATTTGTAAAAGTATGGAGTGATCCACATCACCTGGATTACCTTTGAAATAACCACAGCAGAAGACACCTACAGAAATATTCAGTCCTGTCTACCATGGAAATTTAATGTGGACATAAAGAGGAGCGGGAGGGAGTCTGTATTTTACATCATATTGAAAGTTTTTCAAATTGGTACATGAAATATGAAACCTCAAAAATCATTACCACTCAGAAACATTTCTGCAGTAAAATACATACAGCATTTATGTAAAAGCAGCAGCCAAACCCTCTCTGTCTAATTTGTACAAGTCAGTTTGAGCCACTGGCATGTGTCCCTGAAAAGCAGAAACATCGAGGTACTCCAAATGGGTATCTCACAACTGAGGAACCACACTGCTGCATGGGGAGCAATGAGACTACTCACCAGAGCTAGATGAGCAGGATGCAGCTCAGCATCACTGTACCGACGTTGGAAAAGGCTAGAAAAAGCTAAGCAATTTCACGAGGGAGGAAGCACATGCCAATGAACAGACACCTGATCGGGAGTCACAGGCTTGGGTTCCAGTTGGTCTCAGCTGCCCTTATGTGTATGTCCTTTCTAATTTATTTTCCCCTCCCATCATCTACTAACTCATCTACTTGAATTTTTAGCCTCACAGAACAGGACATGTTATTTTTATTGTGAGTTTTTGTGGAACCTGAGAGGCTGAGACCACATCTTCGTTGGAGCTTTGTGTTCATATAGATACTGCAAAACAAATGCCAAATTACCACCAACCTTCACAGAAGGTTAATATCTTATTTAATTATTATTATTTTTTTTAAACCAGAGTTCACATATACAGGCCTCTGGCTCATTGCTATTCCTATTTAGGTGTGGAAACAAATGTTTATTCATTTCAATTGCTTCTAAACATTGAAGAATGCAGAAGAATATAAAAAGTATTTTTAAGTGCTAGAAATTCTTCTACTTTAGAAACTGATTTCCAATGCACAGAGTTAGACTTCACCAACACACACTTTACTGTAGTTGGTTATGTACATATAACAGGCTGCAAATGATAAATGCTTATTGGTCTAGCATCCAGCTGTACTAGCTAAAGAGATTGAAGTTTTGGAATTGTGAAGAGCAGCTTATCAGGTACCAGCAGGCACCCCGGCCTTCGGAGTATTCAAATGGGAACGGATAGGAAGCAACAACAACTGTGTAAGCTGAATGTCAGTTCAGGATGCTGACTGCTCGATCTGTTGTATTCTGAAGCTACTTTACTGAACGTACAACTCACATAATTGCAGATTTGGACTAGTAGTGAAATTAAAAAAATCTGTCTGCACATTGAAAATAATAAAACTGTATGTATTATGGGACATAAAATCAAGCAGGAGATAAGTCATGGGTTATAAAAGGAAAAATAAGAATTAAATACTGATGAAAAAAGAAGTAGTTAAAAATATGAGCTCACAATCAGACCTAGAAAAAATACATCTGAAAACCCAGTGATTCTTACATGTTCTGATTCACATCCGAAAAACTAAAAATTCAGCTTTGTGAAGAAAATATGTCGAATTTGCCTGCTCTTTCAGGCACCTGTCTCCCTGCAAGGAAGATGCACATGTAAGCAGTTACAAAAATGACTATACAGCATTCTCTGTGAAGCATGTAAAAATCAGTGAATCATAGGCATTAGCCTGGCAGTCGCAACCTGTGCATGACTCATGCTGAGAGAACCGCATAGCAACATCCGAACACTTGCTGCAGCTGAAGGGAACTTAGAGCACACATCGCCTCTTAGTGCCCCTTTGCTGCAGAGCCCTGTCAGGTGGAGGCTATGCCCCTGCACAGGGCCACATTAACCAGCACTCCTTGTCCTGTAAGAATTTGTTGCAGGTTTAGAATCATATATAGTCGCTGCATTTTCACAGCTCCCCAAACACTGGTACTTCTGTTCAAAGACAGGTGAAGTGGACTGAAAACTGGCTGAACTGCTGGGCTCAAAGCACTGTGATAAGCCTCTGGGTTTGCAGATGATACAAAAAACTGGGAGGAGTGGTGGATACCCCAGAGGGCTGTGCTGCCATTCAGAGGGACCTCAACAGGCTGGAGAAACAGGCAGAGAGGAACCTCATGAAGTTCAACAAAGGGAAATGCAAAGTCCTGCCCCTGGAGAGGAATAACCCCAGGCACCAGTACAGGCTGGGCACTGACCTGCTGGGAAGCAGCTTGGGAGAAAAAGACCTGGGGTCCTGGTGGACAAGCGGACCATAAGCCATCAATGAGCCCTTGCCATGAACACTGCCAGCCGGTTGAGGGACATGATCTTCCCCTCTATTCAGCATGGGTGAGACTGTATCTGGAGTGCTGGGTCCAGTGCTGGGCACCACAGTACAAGAGAGAGATGGACATACTGGAGTGAGTCCAGCGAAGGGCCACAAGGATGATTAAAGGATAGGAGCATCTCTCATAGGAGGAAACGCTGAGAGAGCTGGGACTGTTTAGCCTGGAGAAGAGAAGGCTCAGGGGGGGATCTCATCAAGGTGTATAAATACCTGATGGGGGGAAAAAAGAAGACAGAGCCAGACTCTTCCCAGGGGAGGACAAGAGGCAATGGGTACAAACTGAAACACAGGGAATTCCACTTAAATATAAGAAAAAACTTTTTCTCTGTGAGGGTGACCAAACACTGAAACAGGTAACTCGGAGAGGCTGGCAAGTCTCCATCCTTAGAGACACTCAAAACCCAAACGGACACAGTCCTGAGCAACCTGCTCTAGGTGACCCTGCTTCGAGCAGGGTGGGGGAGTTGGACTAGCTGATCTCCAGAGGTGCCTTCCAGCCTCTTTCATTCTGCGATATGCCAGTCACTTGTAAAGTACTGCTGCTTAAAGAGATGAGCTTTTGATATTACTTTTCCTACCAAGCTGTGCTTTCTTCCAGGAGAGCTGTGAGAATAACAGAACTCTTGGACCACTGGCTGAGCTGGAATATTTAAAAAATAAGAACAAAACCAGGCCTACCTAAAAAGAAATCTGTTTGCCACTGTTTATTATTATTATTTATTCGGCAAGTGAAAAAAAATCCACTGAAGTCATTTAGTTATATAGAATCAACAGACTGGAAAAAACTTTGAATCAGCTATTCTTTCATCATTCCTGACATGCTGATCTAGAAACATGAGATATATATATAACACCCTGTTCTGAAGTACCTCCAGCACTGATAACAGTTTTGAATTAACATTAATTTTTTTGGTTGACTTAAAAGAAAGTTTTCTTTTCTCTTCGGGTTATTTAATTCTTTTTTAACTCTTACATTTTAAGTCAATGTCAAATGGAAAATTTCATTTACAAAAGCAAGTCAAAATGTTTTGACTTTTTCTACTCCTTTTCCTTTGTGTTTTTGGCTTATAGGGTTTATTAGCTTGTTTTTGTTTGCTATTTTTCTAAAACTTTCACTGTCTCATTGAAAATTGCTCTATTTTCTAGTCAGGTTAGATGAAAGAATTGAATTTTCCAGTTTAAACTACTGTCCTCATCTCTCATGTTAAGCAAACCTGCATCCCATAGGCAGACATACCTAATAAGGATCTCTATTCTATGCAGTCATTTTTCTCATTTTAAACAGTTATATGTAAATGAATACAATAGCACATCACTGAATTTTACTGTTTTTTCTATCACTGAGTTTATGCGTGGTTGGGGAGCGTAAGACTCTTTCTGTTAGAAAAGGATATTAATCACTTAATCATCATTTAATCTTTTTTTTTTTTTTGAAAGCCTAACAAAGTACTACAGCTAGAGCTGGAAAACACTGCCAGCAAATGCGTGGGAGTCAAGTTAGGAAATTATCTGGGAAATGCTTTAGCTGGAGAGTAAAATATACTTGATATTCTACGAGTTTTACTTCTAATGCATTTTGTTACAGATCATGTGAAAGCTCTTATGATCCTAGCAGATTTATTTCAGAAAATTTCTAAATATTTACAGTCAGGATTATGTTTAACACCTCAGAGGTAGATGATATAACCCTTACTCACAGCATAGCACTTTCTTATCCCACTAGTCGTACTCATGCTAAGAGACCTGCTTGAGTTATTACACAATAAATATTAATAAAGGCAGGCTTTTTTTTCAGTATTTCCAAGTCATATACAAGGATTTTGCCTTGTACTAATGCATCAGGATAAAAAATAAAGATTTGAACATGAAGCAAGTAGAACAGGATAAGCTAGTAAATCAGGAACACAGGAGAATTTCACGGAGAAGCGTTAAACTCTAAGACAGCATCCAAAGAAATACAGATACTTTTCTAATGCTGAATCTGGGGTACTTCTTTCCAAAAAGCTAGCAAAGCTTCGGTAAACAGCTGATAATGCAGATAAAAAGATAATATGATTGTCCACTCCCTCCTAAAAATATACTTCGAAGTATGTTATCAGTTTAAATGAGTTTTAAATTCAAATTTACCTAATCAATAACACACAGGAAAAGATACCTGTGCAAATGATGCACAGCATCTGAGAATGCTCCAGCAGTTGGTTATTAAATGGGTCTTTGATCAAGATACAATTTCATCCAAGCTTAAATGACTTTGTAGTTCTTCCAATGCCTACTCTGCTGCTCTCTGTACTATATTTCTTCCTATCCACCTTTCTGAACTGTTGTGGTGAAGACACCCAGGTATGCTGTGACACTGCATACAGTGGGAACATTCAATGGCAGTTATCAGAAGCAGCACTGGACATGCAAGAAAAAAAAACATATGGGTTTGTTTTTAAAAAATCTGCAAACTATTAAAACTCCAAAACAAAACTTTAACAAAACCACAAGAGTTAAAGGAAGAGGAATAACTGACTTTTGGAAAACTGACAGCACTTCGTTGTGGTCTGGATTAAATAGTTTTCAGATATCAGAATGATAGTCCATCCCATTAAGGAGGAATACTGCGAGCATTTCTTTAAGAGGTACACATCAACCACTAGTCTAAATCACAAGACTTTACACAAAATGCAATAGGAAACCAAATTGAATTCTACCTTAATAATAATAACAATAATAACAGTAATTTTATTAAATTCAGTGTATACAATGAATCCATCATTAAAACATTGCGGAAAATATTCTGGAGGCCCTAGTCACACATTTTAAGAACTTGACCTTTTTATTAAATGAAAAATTCCACTCATCAAAAACTTTGAAACATTTTTTTTTCATTCTAACATTCATAAAAAACAAAAGAATTATTTGAAATATTTCTCAGAACATAGTATTACCCTAAATTTTAACAAAATAATATTGAAGAGGCAGCTGTCAGATTAGTCTTTAGTATAGTATCTATATCCATTGTCCTATTTTTAGGCATTTATGATACCAGGACTAAAATTCTTAGCATTTCAAAACCAATAATTAAAAATTATCTAGCTGGATTAGCCAATATAAGTTTTAGGAAAAGATAACACTAAACATTTTCACAAATATTTTATGTTATCATAAGAAAATATATTTAACTAAGTGCAGGAAGGTCTATGATCTTTTTCAATTACTGTTATTTCAATGAGAATAAATTGCTTGTGAAAATCCCAGTAAGCACCTAAAAATGGTATATTTGACAATCCGAGCCTACTGATACACAAATCAGAAATATAATAGCATGCAAAACACACATATATTCAAGCAAATGAGAATGTACTAATTTTTACACAAATGTTAAAGAGTACACAAAGATTTACACAACGTTGAAGAGAGGGTTCACCCTGCTGAATCATATAATGTCAGCCACCTATTCTCACCGTTTGGAAAAAAGCATTTGACTCAAAGCTTTGGCAAAAGGTTGCAGACCCTTTCACTTTTCCTTAAAAGTTCAAATTTAACTCATATTGCATCTTAGCAAACTGATAACAGCTTACACAAAATTAATTTTGGGGTTATGAAAGAGCTAACAGAAAAACATCCTCCATAGTATAATCTCTTGTAAAAAGAATCTAAGACTGCATAAAGTTGTCTGTGTCTACGTATGTTGTATATGTCTACATACGGACATTTTTCCTTTGTACCTAGATCGATCCCTTGCTCATGTCATATAAATTATCATTGAGATACTGTATAATACCCTTGAGTCAAGTGTCAGCTCCTGCAAGCACAGTACATACCTGTCTCAAGTCTAATCTCTCTAGGTCACGCTGAAAGCACTAGCAGAAGCTCTAGGAAAAACCCTACCAAATTTGGGGGGGGGGGGGTTGAACAGCTGTCGCCTCCAGCATCTTTGATGAATGCTAAATTAATTTTGAAAAGACTATTACATGTGTTGATTAAAAAAGGGTATTTTGAGTATAGGGGATTTAATAAAATTGTACTAAACCATAAACTGAAATTTCTACTTGTCTGCCAAATTATCTGAAAGGCAATAATTCACGTTTTACTCTAAGGGCAAAGTGTTTTGCTGAGCTACAATTAAATTTGTGGCAAGATCTATGGGATTTAAGTTATAACTGCGATATAAGATGAAATTCAAGTTTGTCCTATAGTTATAACGGCAGTGTAGCTGGGTATCCGGGCTGGGTGCGTGTGCGCATGCCACCAGTTCCCGGGGCCACAGGGGCTTCCCCGCTGATCCGCTCGCTTGGGGCGAGGTGACTCACGGAGCCCCCAGCCAGCCTCACAGCAAAGCTCTTGCCCACCGCAGCAGCTCACACATGAGAACTGTCATCAGCCTCAGAATTTCAAAATCAAAATGAATTTTAGTCTGTATTCATCCACTCTGAAGCTATAATAAAGGAACCCCCCCGACAGTTTCTACATCTATGCAAGTGACCTTTAAAACACATTATTTGCTGGCATTTGATAAGTAGGACCATATTAGTAGCGCCTTCGCCCAGCCACCCTTCCCTGCCATGGCTCCATCTGCACTGCTTCCTTTGGCTTCAATATATCAGGCATTTAGCTGCTCATGAGGAAGTCTGTAGCCTAACTATATCTCAGAATTAATCAATTTCCTTATCACTCTGCAGATAATACTTTGTTCACAAGCAGAATCTTGTTTTATTAAAAAAAAAAAATCCTAACAGCAAAAACCAAACACATTTATGTCACAGGTTGCCTGTTTGAAACTTTACTGGTTTAGTAGCTATCTGTTCTCTTTTCCACTGCTTGCATTAAGAAAAGTAGTGCTTATCAGTAAGGACAAGGGAAATAGTGATTTAAGCTGTGGTAAATTTTTAATGTTATCTCTTATGCCCAGAAAAATAGAAAATACATTCTTTCAAGAGACAAAAATCTTCAGCTCTTCAGTGAGCAAGCTGCGCATACTGGACAAAGCACTTGATCAGCTGAGGATTTAGTCTGTCACCTCCAAAATTCAGAGGGCCTGATTCTCATCTCAGTTATTTCACTTTAGAGCTGGTAAAGCTCTAATGGTTTTTTATTTCTGTAAAAAATATTTCATGGTCTCTTGGAAGTCAAAAGATGTAAATGAAAAAAGAGTCAGTCTCTGAGGTTTCCTTGGTGTTTACTTCGTATGCTGCCTTCTTCAATAACTAAACTGCTATAAGATCCCATTCACCTTTTGTATTTCAGCCATAAAAAGCTAATGATATATAAATACTATATAGATTATATTCTTTTAAATATTGAAAGAACAAAGAAATATAACCAGTCATTCATTTTAATTGTTCCAAATTTGAGGCTGTATCGCAGACTTGCAAAAAAAAAATAATAATAATAATCCTAGCTTAAAGGGTAGCCAAATAGAGCAAGTTCTGTAGCAAATACGCAACATTTATCAGCAAAATAAGAACACGTTTCTAAAAGCCTGATATCTTCCTTGTGAGTAGAGTTTATGTATGCTAAAAATTGCATCCATATTTTGACTTGCAGGTGACTCACATACACACATGTTGACAGTTCGAGTGCAGTAGAATTAGTTCAAATTCTTTTCTCTGATCATGCATTCAGGTTATTTTAAAAACAAAAATGAATTATTTGCTCATTTACCACATCTTCAAATGAAGAGTTCATGAATAATTTAAGACAAAACTTTTCAAATAAAATATTCAAATTTAATTTTTTTCTTCAATTCAAATGTCTGTTTTACTGCCTCATGGCAAAAGCAATTCAGGAAAAAAATCCCTCACATTTCTAAAGTGAATCAAATCTGAACAAACTTGTTAGCTGATAATAGCAAGATACTTTTAAAATGAGATTTTTTTTAATCTGGTGTGTGTAAGAAAGAAAAACAGCTAATCTGGCTGAACCTCCTTGCAAGGGTGTAATCAAGGGAGAGTTAATATGGTGGGAGCAATCTGAATATTCAGATGGAGGAAAAAAAAAAAAAAAAGCCTTTAGGGGAGGATTGGACCAAATGAGGCCATGAGAAGGAAGAGCTGAACAAAAGCAGAAAACAAAACCTGGACTCAGTAACTTTGGTGTGCTGTGCAAAGTAAAAGCAAATATCAAAGAATAGGTTTGGTAACAGCATTACATGCTTGACAGCTTTGAAGAAAATCCCTTTCCCCCACCTTCCCAAGGCAAATGTTCTGAAAAAAATACATGGTCATCGTGGCTTTGAAAAGCCCTATTCATGCAAAAGATAAACAAGACTATCACAGATTTATACACTAGAAAAGCATCACTTATCTACGCCTTTTGGCTTTTGTCATTTTAAATCTGTTCTTTGATACTTGCTAATATGCTTCATGACTTTATCAATGAATGTCATATTTTATAGATGGCATATGAAGAAAAATCTTTTTACTTGGACACAGCTAAGCTTCCCCCCTCCCCCAAATGACAATTTGATTGAAGAAAAGTGAAGCCCGTTCAGCTGACAATGCTGTAAAAAGCATAGGAAAGATAGGAGCAAACAGGCATTCAGCCCCCTTTCTCCATAGGCCTTAAGGGTCATCATTACAGAGGAAGATAGAAAATCATCACTAAGAAGGTATATGCTGTAATTACAGCTTATCCTATGATTTATAGAAGAAAATGGAGGAAAAGGAGAGCAAGTCCTCTTGGTGTGACCAGGAGCTTCCACAGGAGGTGTATTCCACAGGGATTATTAAACTGTTCATTTCTGACGGAAGACTCACAGGAGAGAAACAGATGAAAGCTGGACCAAAACAACACTTTCTCGGTTTTGTAGGAGGCAAGAATGACTACAGAACTCATGAAACGCAAATAACTTATTTCTTGGATTTAGCTTTCCCTTGAGAAATTGTGTACAAGCACTACTTATGAACACTCTATACTGTTCAAACAACAAATTCACTTCTAAAAACTGGGAAAGAAGAGAACTGAGATAGTAGTATTTCTTCTTAAATGTTTGAAAGGGTCTCAGAAATTGGGCTGATGGTGTAATAAAAATTTTAAAAGACATTTTATGATTTATTCGAGAGCATAGTTCTGGCCTTCAAAAGACAATTTATCAAAAAATAAGATGGTCTGCTCTTTAAAATAAACAACAAAACCTTTTTGAAAAGATCACAATGCTTTCTATATGGACAATACTATAAATCCTTCTTTATCAGTGATGATATATTTCTATACTGAACTGTTCAAATGATTGAAACATTTCTCTGAAACTTTACAAGTCGTGACATCAACATTTGGAGGAATGTATTACTTGACATTTTTCATGCTTCTCAGAAAACTATGAGTATTTATCTAGTATTTTAGGAAATCATAGTAATTACAGATTATAATACTATTGAAAATGTATTTAATTTCCTTAAGGGAACAGGCTTACATCGCATAAAGAAAAAAACTTTTTTTTAATGTAAGTTTTATAACTGGCTGATCAAATGCAAGGCTTGCACAGAAGTCAGCAACGTATAGTGGGTTTCTGAAGATGATACGAGAGCAGATTTTGAACGATACCAAGCAGGATGCCTCAAGGTTATCAGCCGGAAATAATGCTACCTTGAGATAACTTAGTTTTTACCATCATGTTTATCCTCCAATTTTGGAAAGAAAAAAATAGTCTGGCACACCTTTGAAAGACCGCTGACCTCTGCAGTTTTGGATCATTTAATGAGTGAAGAGTAGTTTACTTAAACTGCGTGGTGTTTATACAGTATATTTATCTAATTTCTTTGTTACCCCAGAGACATTTTTAGCAGTTCCTTTGGTCTTAGAATTCCAGATTTCCTCACTACCACCTATGTTGAAGGCACTGTAACTTATTATCATTTTATTAGTTAAGGAAATTCAAACAGACTACCAGAATAGAATTCTGTAATTAGCACACCTCCACTGAAGAAAATACACACTGGTTATTATTGTAACAATATACTGTCCTTTCAATTCTCTCAGATTTTTTTTGGTAGAAAAGAAAGGAGTAAATCCTCTAGTTAAGAAAGAAAAATTGTTGTTTCCATATCTAGATGGGTGGGCACTCTTGTTCCAAATAGCAGGCCCTAAAGTTTTTCTTCGTGATGGCTCGTAGGAACAGTAATCTAAGAATGAAGTGCTTCCTATGGATTAAATGTCAACTGCATTCTGTTGGGTTTCAATAATTTTTTTTTTTGTGATCAAAATACAGCCTCTTTGATAATATTGAGTAGGGAGTTAAGAATAATAGAAAAGCAATGTTTTAAAGTTATCTTCCATGACCTGATGCCTTTAACGAGGGAAAGTTAACTGCTGAGTACAGCAGTGAGTGAAGGATTCATGCAGTGAGCAGCTGCCTACCTTGGAATAACATGCATTTAAAAACACTCTCTGTTCCAGGTGATTTTGGCTTTGCAGTCCAATAAGCCTCAGCTGCTTTCAAGGGCAAAACTCATGATACCAAGCTGTCTAAAGACAGATTTTCCCATTTCCCTTAGATAGAGGCTGAAATTCCAAGCAACTTTTAAATTTTTATTTTCCAATCTAAAAATCTTAGCTATTAAAAATAGACACATGAGGATTACAGAATACAGAGCAAGCACACAATCCTTTGAAAAGCTGAGATGCATAGTGCAAGGGTGATTAAGAACTCCTAAGAACTTGAAGTTTGCAAAATGGAGACCACTTTTATCACTATTAAAAAAAAAAGACCTGCCAACCTATTCAGACTCATTTGCACAGTTCCTACAATGCAAGATATGCATCAAGCCATTACAAACTTCTAGTTATGATTTTACTGCCACAAATCAATCCCTAGTTTGCCTAGAACTGGCATATTGCTCCCAGTCCCGAATTCAGGTCGAAGACTTAAGAGAGATGAGGCAAGAGTGCTGCTCTTCCCCACTTATCCCCAGATGTTTGTTGGGGGCTGTTACACCAGGTACAGCTTGCCAAAACTGCAAAGCTTGTCTAACATGCACAGGCAGCTTCATTGTCAGGAATCTGGACTATGGGGACAAGGGAAGATGGTATAATAAAGCCGCTGTTTCCCACCTCACATTCCTCGGCTGATCCTGAAATTGTGCTGTATTCATTTATTCATTCAGGTGATGCATTGTCCTTTGGTACAGAGGTGGGTATTAAATAGCATTTTTCATTTTGCCAGATCAGAAATTCTACCCTCTGGATTTAGAACAAAACAAGATGTTTTCTGCTTAAGACTCTTTAAATAATTAATGACTGACCTTGAACTGTAACATGTTTTTTTACTTTATGTTTTGGCAGCTTAAACCTCCCCCACCTCACTCCCAGGAAGTGATTTTAAGTCCTTCTTCTGCCTTCAGTTTAATTGATGGAAAAATTAATAGCTCAGTTGTCTTAACAGGCAGATTTACACCAGCTTGTCTACCTACAAAACAATGAATACAATTATGAAAAGTATTTTGAGAGTTATAAAAACAAAAGTTTTTCCATTTCCAGTTTCAATATATGTACAAACGCAGATAAATGCTCTTTTGTATATTTTCCCTCTTCAAAAATTAAAGAGCTTTGTGTAGAGAAGCCTTCATGTACTACCTACTACCCACTTCTAGTTTTGCTAAATATCTTTGTTATGAAAAGTGCCGCCGTTCAGACTTCCAGAAAGTTACGTTTACTCAGCCAAGTAGTTCTGTGGGACACATCCTTCTTCTGGGCCTAAATAATGAAATTTCCATTGCCTCTGGAGGATTTCCACCATGATGATGTGAGGCTCAGTTTGATCCAATAGAAATATCTGCTAAGGTACGGATTCAAAACCCAATGGAAATCATCAATGAAAAAATGATCATCAATGGAAAAACTGATCAACACTAATTTGAGTGGACTGAATCACACTGAGATTAACACAAGTAAAATCCAGATAATAATTAAAATGGGGAAACAAACTCATGCTTTTATCTTAATGGGGTAAGATTTTAATCCTTCAATTATTAACATTCTGTAAATAATCCTTATCCACAAAGGTAATCTTAATGCAGTCATCCGAACTACTCGCATGAACACGAACCACTTGGGCACAGGACATTTTTCTAGAAAGCTGCATTCTTGCTCATGCTACTCTGTTTATGTTCTTGGACCCTTTCAAGTAATTTCACTGCAGAACAAGCAATAGGCTTCCTCTCTCCTCTCTCCAGAAGAAAATATCTCCAGCTGACTAAAGGATAATGTTTTTGGCACTGCAGTAGACCAAGCAATAAATTTATTTTGTTGTTGATGAAATGCTAAACAGAAATGAAACTATGACTGCTTAATAATTAACTTGGGCTGAAAACAATAATTTTAAATTATGGTTTTCCATTTACTTCTTTCATGGAAACTAGAGGCCTTGGGGCATATTCATCTATGAATTAGGAATATTGATTCACTGCTATTGAAACTTTTTTCCTAGTGCTATTTTAATGGTTTTTCAAGACTGAAATTATATTTTCAGTTTTCAGAATAACACCAAAGTCACCTTACTTTTTTCTTTTTAGGATTAAAGTAATTTATGCTTCTAAAATTGTGTTATGAATGAAAGCAGGCACTAATATTTTGATATACTGGCATAATATGCAAGTCACATGCAACTGCAATTATATTTTCGGAATAACTTCCTAGTTCAATCATCCATTTTTTTTTCCCCAATTGTCATTTCACATGTTTCACATGATGTACCTCAACACAGCTCAGTTGTGCAAAAGGCCAAGGCCATTTCTTGAAAAGACTTCAGGACTTTTTTCTTATTTTGAAGGGAAAATCTGAGTATTGATGAGATACAGCCAAGCAATCCTTCCAGAAATCCTTTCCAAAAGGATCCTACTGTATATCATTATGATACTCTTTGTGTCACTGTTGTGGATATAAATGTGACATCACACAGCGTGATTGGCAGTCCCCAAAACAGTACTGTAACGTTTTGACCGAGTTTCTACCCAGGAACAGCTAAATGAGGGGAAATCATCTTACTGTTAATATCTCTATTGGCACTATATAAGCACCTAAGAACATTTACTTCATTTATGAAGGTAGAGTTGTAGATTTGGGGATCCTGTATGTACTTTATCGTTACCTATATTACAAGTCAAAAGAGCCGTCACCTTATTTCAAAGCTGATATTGAAGTATGAGGAAATGAATAAAAGGTGCTATCTCTGGTGACCCTACATTTAGCAAGGCTCATAAACCATGAGAAAATCAAAACGGTAAATTTCTTCAAGTCAGAAAAAGATTATCAAAAGGGTCTATAAAACTCTTGACAATACAAGATATAATGATTTACCCAATTCTTTTCTATTCAAAGTTTTTTAGGCATTCTTTTATAAGAGCTATAATAAAGGTGCATTTCATCAGTATTTCATAATTAAATCTTTCTTATTCTAAGGTGCAGAATCACAGATTAGAAGCTGTTTCTAAAGGGAGAAGAAAAGTATGATGTCAGCCCTTCCTTTTTTCTCCGAATTTGAGTGTTCTTTACTCTAGTCTCTAAATAGAGAATACAATTTATATGCCTTATTTGCCAATTAAAAGATTAAACTCATATTTTGAATATCATCATTACGATGTAAATTTTGAAAAAGGATATTCAGTGTTCCGTACTTCTATAAAGAATCGTGAAAGATCTGCTATTAAACATATACTCATTAACTGCAATGGCCTTAGGTCAGTAAATTATTTCAGCGGTGAGCAAAGCAGATTTGCAGAAACTAGAGCTCAGCATAAATATAGGTCCAAATCCTTCAGCCCTGAACTTAATGTAATTTGCATTGAAGTCAGTAATGGGATTTAAAGTTGAGATACTACCTTCTTGCTTAATATTTACATTTTAGAATCTTTTACATAGGTAAAAAATAAATGGAAGATTTCATGAAATAAAGGAATTTCTTCACTCTGATATATACACAGGAGAGATTAAGACCCACTTCTGTGAAAGAAATAACACTAAATTATTTTATTTTTCTCATTTATTTGTGTGAATGGATAAGACCACCTCTTTGAAATCTAGACTCTATTAAGAATAATATCTCACAAATCAGCTAGTAGTAGGAAAAGTAAAAAAAAATTAGCATTTGAGAAAAGTAAATAATACTGATTTAGGCAAAAAAGGAAGCAACAGAAACCATGTATGGGGTTATCTTCTCATTCAGTGTTCCAAATTGAAAAAAATATATATATTTTTTAAACAACTATACCCAAGTCACTACATCCAGCAGTGGTCACTCCATTGTTAGAAATATAGTGACAGGATTCAGAGACGATTATTTTGTACAACTGTAGTACTTTGTACTTCCTAAGCATTAAGCATTGCACAAACATCAACCTATCAAAACCATATGCAAGTCCTTAACTTCATACACCTTGTAAAAGTTAAGTTTATATGTGAAAGTCTTGGCAGAAAATAGGCTTAGGTTAACTAAAAACAAAGAAGAAAAGATGAGACAAATAATAAGGAGTTACATTGCAAAAAACCAAAGCCCCTTACAATTATATTTTTACTGCATAGGTAGGAAACAGCTAAGGAAATGGAAGGGTATATAAATACCTGACAGGTAAATTTTAGAGTTTGAGTCAAATTACTATCTTCACTCCTTTAATTGAGCACAATAGCTCACTTTCATGTGAATTCATGACACACCATTTAGACAACTGGCCAGATCTGAGGTGCTGGATTTCCAAGCACTCTGTTCTCTTTTGAAATCAATAATAAACTAGAGATATCTGTGGGAGCCACACCTGGCTAACTCTGAGTGCCACGGTAAATCTTACTGACAGGACATAACTGGAAGAAAGGAATAAAGAAAAAAATAGGAAATTATCACACGTGCACAGCAAGACGATGCTGAAATACATCAGGAACTTTCAGAATACTGAAACTATTGCTTTAGTCTATGTGGATTCTTTCATTTTTTAACACTGAGATCAATTTGCTAACAGGCTACATTCACAATCGTGAAATACTAAACACCGCCATTCCACAAAATAAACTGCTTTTGTATTACTCCATGCAAAAAAAGGAAAAGGAAGAGACTATAAATCAGCATTCTAGTCTTTGATACCAATTCTCTAACTCAAAACACTCCAAAATTATTTTCTAAATTCCCTTGTGGCCTACACTAAAATCACAGCTTATTTCTCTCAAACTCTAAGAGTATCTCATCCTGCAAAATATGGGTGAATATAGTTCTGATTTCTAATGAACTGCAGAAATCTTCATGTATACATTTAACTGCTTATCTTAGCAATTGGCAATATTCAAGCAATAACTGAAAAAGCACTTACGAGCCCTGTTTGAAAGCCCAAATTCATCTATATTTAGTTCTAGCTAACCAAACTACTGGCTTAACAAGTACCAAACTACTGACCACGCAATTACAAACTGTTCATGCTCACGAACAAAATTCGCAGTCTGCTCATTGAAGATTGAATCGTTGGATCCAAGATGCATCTGAGAGGTGATGATAAGATCATCACTGCATATAGCATGTAATTCATTCCTGGGGACCTTCCAGCTATCCTAGAGACATTAGACTAAAGAGACTTGAGGTCCTAATCTGGGAAAGTGCTACACATGAACTAAGTATTGGCTTGAAGACAATTGGCATTGCAAGCACGTTACTGAACAGTATGAAACAGCTTCTACAACTATGCAAATTAATGTTTACAAGAAATTGCATTTTCCTACATGAATAGCAGCAGCTCTTAGCTGAAGGTGAGCTATGCTGGAATACACTGATGGGTTTGTTCACATACCTTCCATCTCAGCAGAGAGCTATCAGACCTCTGCAAGACACCTGAGTACATGAACTTGAAGCACTTGAGTAATTCCATCTCATGACTTGAACTACACTTTTAATTTTCAGGTGATGGCCCAATGTTACAATTTCTTTGGCAGCAAAGGTAATCTGAGTGTCTTGTCTCCAGTCACACAGCTTCTTACACAATAGACTCTGCGATCGGGCTGTAAACTGGTCATCAGAATGACTCCGACTTAACAGTTCTCTCCTACCAAGGAAAATTACTCCAATGGGAATGCTCAATTATTTAAAAGTTTTGCTGAACAGGAATCTATGCGTAAACAAATTATGTCTAGAATAGTGCCTTAGGTGTCTGAACAAAAATCTGTATGTGGAAGGATAGTACAAACAGCCCTGAATCACCAGTGCATTGCTGCAGCTTTTATGACTAATGCTGCTTACATAAGCCTAATTCTTGTTATTTGTATATGCCACATGCATACAATTTTTGGTATCTCTTCTCCATCTGGCATGTAAAACCAGTAAACCAGTAACCGACTGAAGAAATTACAGCTCCTTGTGCTAATGCTGATGTTGCTTATTCTAATATAAAACACAGAAACAAGCACCTATTGTCTTAGAATCTCTGACATTTACTTAAAATCTTTTCTATTCGCTCATATTTAAAATTTCCATAGGGGGCAAACTTGATACATATTAAGGCAAATCTAGTCATCAATTTCCTTTCTTCTGTTTACTCCCCCCCTCCTTTTTTTTTTTTATTATTATTATCACACAGTATGCTCATACAGATAGCAGCCATTCTGGTACAATCAACTCATCTGCAGCCTTTTTAGCAACTGTCATTTCAAGTAGTAACTTACAGAAGTTTTACTAAGGAGACTTAGTCCTTTCTATAGCTGTAAAACTGTACTGATAAGACAAGCATGAATTTTCAGTCTATTTTTATGACATTCTAACAGAAAAAGATTAAGCTCTTATAGATAATGGTTCATACCGAAAGGACAGAACCACTGAAAAAACAAAATTCTACCAAAAATATTACTTAGATGCAACAGTGACATGCAAACAGGACTGTCAATAAAAGGAAGTATCCAGGGCTACATAAAAGGTGTCCACAGACTTTGACTAAAATTATGACCCATTATATGTTAGGGTATATTATTATGAAATCAATCAGAGCCCATCGCTCTCAAACTGGAGTCTCAGAGTGAAGTGCTGCATGGAGATAATTCTCTCCATAGAAGTCTCAACCAAAATAAATGAAATGTAGGAAAAAAAGAATACATTTATTTGAGCTCTTCCCTTTCACTGGATACCATGATAAAATATAATGAGGAAGAAAGTGAAATTCTGAAGGGAAGAGAGCTAGGGAAGAACAGGAGCAAAATGAGGTAAATGAATGGGTGATACACACAAAGGAGGCAGGAATATCAAACAGCCTGAAAACATCACCCATCTGGCATAGATGGCATAGAGAAATTTCTTTTAGAGCTAGGTCTATTTAGGTCCTGCAAGCACAGGGCACCAGCAAATTCTTATCTTCACCTGGTTTTGATGTTGTTGCTTACTACATTCATAGAAAACTTATTTTCTGTTCACATTAGTTTGGCTGGGTTTTGGTACAGGTACTGTTTTGCTCAAGTCAAGAGGGAAAAGCCTGTTTCAGTGAAGTTTCCAGTAGGTCCCTATGCTATAGCAATGCTATCACAATTCTAGGATGAACCATGCTCTAAAGGTGCCTCTGTCTTTCCACAGGAGCAATTTCCACAGAACTCCAGCTAGCCTGAATCCTATCCAAGATGCAAATTACTTCATTCATCTATGTTTAGGGGTGTTGCAACCAGGAACAGCATGGGTGGCAAGGTGCAAACTATTCTTTCTCAGGCTGAGAAAGTATTCGGTATCTTTCCAGCTACATTCTCCTCCTCACCATCCTGTATGGAGAATGCCAACTGTGACAAAATACATAAAACTAATTTAATGCTTTAATGCTTTGTGTTTTGTTCATTACGGAGGATGTTTTTTTTTTTTTTAATTGCCTTTACATAAGATGACTTCTGACCAATTTGAAGTCAAACACATTTGCATACTACATAAGCATGCCAAAATCAACACTTTGACAGATAAGTTTGTAAGCCCTGCTCTTTCTCATGACATTTTCATACGTTGTTGTCCTACAGCAGATGGCTTAAGAATCTAATCAAGAGATTTTGTACAAATCAACAAAAATCTTTGGCTAGGATCTGTAGTTATTACGAAAAAATTACAGAACCATATGTCCCCATAGCTGTCTAATGTACTGATGTGTAATGCTTGCAAATGATTTAATCAACTTATACCATATTACCATAAAATCCTTCACTGTGTTAGCATTTCCCTGTTTGGTCAAGACAAGTTGCATCAATATAAAGATCAGATCAGTTTTTATTTACCCCTGTCCCTTACTGAACTAGGTAGTGGTGGAAAATTCTCTCTCCTCATTATGATTTCTTATCAGGCACTTTCTATTGAATATTTTCTCTTTATCTTTAAATCAGACTATGGGCCCTCATTTGGACTCCTTTCCCTAGTCTTCTGCTTAGGTTATGGACAAAAAACAAGACTGCTGAAAGATACTACATGAGAACAGCTCAGTCATTTAAAAAGATTTAAGATGAAGTCATGGATGAAGTCATGGCATCATAAAAATCAGTGGAAAGATCAGCTTAAGCAGAGTCAAAATTTTCTTAAATTTTGCTTTACTGAAAATTGATTTATGTTTTTGGAAAATCTGTTCATCACTTTTTAATTACTTCAGAATCAGAAACCTAATCCTAACTTGCAAGACCACTAGGGATGTAATTAGAGGTGCTATGGTAGATTTTTCCGCCTTCTATGCTGAAAACATCCAACTGCCTTTCCCTCCCTGACGTGGTATCATGGTTCTTGGATATGATGTTTTTTCCAGTTTTGCTTAATTTCACTGTGCAATCACTGTGACATACTGCTGTTTTCATTTGCTGAGTCAATTAATATTGGTGTCCTCTTTCCTGGAATTCTTGTTATTCACAAGATACACAATTTTATGTTGGCTTTAGAGTTTAGATTTTTGAGCCTTTTCCATCTTTAACTTCAAATTTAACTAAGCACACTGATAACATATGGAAGTTTAACCTGTGATAGGAGGAGATTCTAAAATGCATCACTAAGAAGCAAAGACAAAAAGGTTTTAAGTGTAGAAAGGCAGAGGGCACTGTGATGGCCTCAGTGCACCTTCGATTCAAAACCTCACTGAGGACAATATTTATAGCTGGATGAGTTGTACCTAGCCCAGAGAACCTGGTTAGTCTGTATGGTAAATACCCACAGATTATTATTTTATCATGAGAGCTCTTTTAACCTCTGAAAAGGAAAATGATTTAAATCACTTTTGCATGAATAACACTCATTTAAATCTGATCAAACCCTTACATTCTGCTTGCGTGCTGTGATTCTTCAAGTTGTCCCTGCTGTGACTCAGTCAAATTTCAGCTTTTAGCTTAAAACAAAATCTAATCAAGTCATAGCTGATTTTTCCCTTCTTGCTGCAGTCTGCCTGAGGAGTAAACACATTTATTTATTGAAAGTGATATTGCTTAACTCTCATGTCAAGTACAGAAAAACCTGCAGAAATATTCCAAAAAATTCACAATCTGCTTTAGAACAATAAATAGATATTCACAACAGAAAAGTGAGAATAGACAGCATATAAATGAGCCCTGAATATTTATTTTAGTTTGTTTTGCAACTGGTATCTGTGGTCCTGGGGAAGCCTAAAGAAACTCCCATTTGCCCCAGCTTTTTGAAATTACATGTGACAAGTATATACAGTGAAGAAAGACAACTCAGCCAAAAAAAAAAACCAACAAAAAAAAACCCCACGTGTTTTTCATAGAAGTAGTCTCCACAAACCAGAAGTTTTTTCTGGCCAGGATTTTGTCTCCTGCTTCTAACCTGGTGCACCTAGAGGTAAGAAATGAACACAAGCTCATTCCAGCATCCCTCCCAAACAGTTTTTCCCTCCTGGGGGGAGGGAACTTACATTTCAGCTGAACTCACTAGTATTTCTTTTACCTGACTGGCTTTTCAGAAAGTCTTGGTAATAGCTCCTTTGCTCTGGGGCCAGGCTAACTCATCTTACCATCTACTTATAAATTACTGAATGTTTAAGTCAATCTAAATCTCTTTTTATCAGACAAAATTATAAATTGCAAGTAGCAGAGAGATGCATACAACCTGTTCCTATTAACATCATTAAGAACAAAAAATCAGTATTCAGTATTATCCACAATTATCAGGAGGTGAGAGGGCATGACTAAAAGCACCTGGCAGGCCAACCATTCCAGAAGTTACTCTGCATATTACTACAAAACATTCCACAGTGATGAAGCAGCTCTGAGGAATGCTTATCACAGCAATACTTATTACCTCTTATCTTGCATTTTTCCAGTCTCTATCCATCTTTTACTTTTGTCAGATGTTTAGATTGCAAGCTTTCTGAAGACTGAGACCATTTTCCCTCTTGTTGTGTTAACCAGTTTGCTGATTCCCATCTGAAGTCTCTAGGTACTACTGCAGTAGCACTAGTAGGATGGCCTTTGGGACCAGAAACACCATACAAGAGAGAGAGAGGGGAGAGAGAGAGAGGGAGAGAGAAAAAAAAAAAAGAAAAAGAAAATACACCCCCCCCCACACACACACACCACCAACAAACCTCAGAAGTCCTAATTCCAGCAGGCACTGGATTCATTTCCTGAGGAAGCACCCTGTACCCCATTTCCAATGTACTTTGTACTAAGCCTGAAACCTGCATTGATGTTAACTGAAAAATAAGGAAAATAAGGAAAAAAATACAGAAAATCACACTCCCTTTTCACTTTGCATGGGAGAACACCTCCTCATGAACCTTCAGTTTAGGGAGGTGTGAGCAATAGCTCAATGCTTTGCATTCTTCTCCCCAGTGAGCTTCTGTGTCTACACGAGAGCTGTGTCAAAGACATCAGATCTAAATGAATCCCAGATTTGGTCTTAAATATCTTCACAGAGACCTTGCAACAGAGGTAAGAGCCCTTACTAAACGATGAAAGAAAGTATAGATAGCTAGAGGCCATGCTCGAACAAGCAGCAGATGGAGACCAGACGACCTCCTGAGGTCCCCTCTAACCTCAGTGATTTTATGGGAAGAACATAAAATGCTAGAATTTCTTCTAATGCTGCAGATACCTCTAACAGTAATAAATGAAAATAGCAGTGATCTTGTGCATTTGATTAGATTGTCTTGAATTTGCCTGTACATGAAAAGTTGAGCAATGGGAACAGTGAAATAAATACGTGAACTGAGGACAGGTTTCTCTAACCTTAATACGTAAAACTGATATGAAGTCAGTCAAACCTTTCTATTCATTACAAGGGGCTTTGCAGCAGTTACTTACAAATAGTTAGGTGAGGTTTTATGGTCATATTTCTATTGTCAGACATTTAACATCTTTAAGAAATACACAAAAGAATGTTTTTAGATATGGAGAAGAACCACCACCAAGAAAAAAAAGAGGTTGCTAAGAGTTCAAAGTGTTTACATGCTAACTGACAAAAAAAGCAATAAAAAAAATTTATAAGAATCACTACAAATGAAACAGTAATAATGCTAAAGAACCCTGAAAAGGATTGAAATAAAAATAATGATGAAATAAAACTTAGAGAAAATTAAAAAACATATTGTTTTCTTTTTCACTTTACAGAAATCAATGCAATTACATCAATGAAAAAGAAAACAATATATGCTTTTGAATGTGACTGAAATTTTCAAAACTTCTTAGTAGATTTTAATGCCCAAAATCTTTTTACTTTTTCCTCTTTTTTTTTTTTTAAAGAGGTTTTAAAATATCTGGGGGGCATTCAGATTATAGCAGTAAAACAAATGAACATATTTTCATTACTTGTACTAACCTAATTCCAGCTTTATAAAGCTATCTTAGCTGTACCACTTCTAAGACATACTGGTCATCTTCCATCTTACGTCTGTCAGAAGAAACAAATAATCCTCTCCTTCCTACTGTTTTCTCATTGCTTGTTCCCATGACATCCCCGCAGAATAAATTTGCCAGGTTGACCTAACTGGGAGCAAGCATAACTGAGGAACTTCTCCACATGCCAGGGTAAAACATTTTTGCTATAGCTGCAGTGTTCCTATTAATCACTCAGAGAGCACAGTTATGAACATTTGGACACTATCAGAGGAGGCATTCTTTTAGGGCTGATTGTCCTAGACATATTTCAGAAACAAAATTAAAACTACATATGGATGAGGGTAAAGAAAGTTTTGTCCAGAAATCAGCCTGGCCACTACCTTCTGTTCTCAGGCTTCCACGCATTATGGCTGCAAACATATATCCCATTAAAATTCAGTGGAAATTAGATGACTAATTCCTATTAGAACTTTGGAAAATTCCAATTAATGAGCTTGGGAACACTGAGGCTAATAAATGAAAATGTAAATGAAATGAAAAAGGCACAATGCAATGTGAGCATCAGAAACACATACAAAGCAGACATCAACTAAACAGGATTGGGCCACCTGACTCATTTGTAGACTGAGTGGCCATTTCCTAGAATTCTTTTCCTCAGCACTTGACTGCGTGTTTATTCCAGTGAATTGCATTTCAGTAGAAAATATCATTTTCACTCTGTGGGAGTGACTAAAGATCAATAAAGCCACAAATTTGGGGAATGTCTAATATGTTCCTTCGGAACTAGAAATATTGGCATCTTGTATGACAGATGGTTTCTCTACAACAAGTAGCTGGAGAATATTGTGATGTGTTAAACACCATAGCTCTTGCACTTCTCAACTTTCTTTTAAAAGGAGGAAAAGTGGATTATTTCGGGGGAAAAAAAAAGTGTTGTAAAAACTTTCATGTTGAGATGTGAAGCCTCAAAAGGGATTAAATTAATAGGAATTGTTCAGAAAATGCTCTATAGAACATTTCAAATATGTCAGTCTTATTTTTAATTACATTTCAATATAATGCAATATAAATAACTAACTTTTATTGCTTTTTTTCTTATGCTCAGCATGAAACACTACCTGTATACTGCCATAAATAGTAACAACTGAAATCTATCAGAACAAATTGAAAGAAAGATCAGGTTGACCTCAGCAAGGGGAAGCACCATACTTTAAACTGAGTGAGTGTTTTTGAAAATATCTAATGCTGTGCCTGTATACCTAAAAGTAAAATGTTTTGGGGGTCACCTGTAATGTATTTGGACAACTAAACAAGACAAACTGTAAAGGATAGGAGAAAGGCACAATATGCAAGACATCAAATGTAAAATTCTGTCCAAGAAACTTCAGCAAGAAGCTTTGAAGAGACTGTGACCAGCAATGTACCAAGTCACCCAGGTATTCCTCTATCTCTCATTAATAACAATTAGAAACATTTACTGGGGACCGGATCATTTTAATGGGTACTAGTAACAGCTCCTGCTGTCACTGGATAGCCATAGAGATTTTTTCCTGTTTTCAGTTACTCAAAAGAATAAGAACATTATCTCTTGCTCTTCAACATATAGAAATTACCTAGTTAGGCAGATGCATTATGGATTTTTTCTGCTACCTCTCAAGCATTCAGCATACATTTAAATAATTCATGATTGACTGGAGGCACCAGCAAAAAGAGCACAGAGAAGAATGTGGGAGCCATGGGTAAAAGAAAAAGTCAAGATATTTTGTCCAAGTACATTGGCTAAAACATCTAAACTGAACCAAATTTCTAAATCTTTGTCCTTTTTCTTACTAGTTTCTTCTTCATCAGAAGACAAATTCCAAAATATCAAAACTGATGGAGAAATTAAGCAGTGTGTTCTGGGGTTTGGAGTTGAGACTGAGATGAGGGGGAAAAAGCACAAACTGCTGTGTGAATTATAAAGTGTTACATTACCTTCTAGTATGTGGATAGTCACACAGGAAAATAGATCAGACTGCCTTTCTGCCCTGGGCTTTAGCCATATCTGCCCATTTGCCAGCAGTCTCCTTTAATAATCATTTATTCAATTTAAAATTTGTATTATATTCATTTCTGAACATACTTACACTTCAAGCTATTTTCCATCTCCATAGCTCTGGACAATGAAATCTCAGGTGCTTCTGAGCATGTCAAGTGCTGGACTAATTTTATGTTTAGATTCACAGGTAGAGCTAAGAGAATTGAGCTTTACATGTTTCCAGTTCAGGGAAAATTTGTTTAAAGAAAATATCTGATTATTCTGCCTGTGATTTGAAGAGGAACATTTGTGAGGTTGTAAATTAATAAAAAAAAAATTATGGCTTTTAGCATTCATGTAAATATAGTTCCAATCCATGAAAATGCAACATTTTGGAAGTGCAAGGCTGTGCATCTAATGATATTTATTGCGCAAATTTGGTAAGGGATCTGTTGGAAGTATGCAAATATTTAATTCTGAAAATGGCATGTAACCAGCTGTAAAATAATATTTCATTTAATATTAGTAGTATGAAAAAATATTGGAAGCTATGTGATAAGCCTGAATAGGTTGCCTGGGAAAGCATAATTCGATAATGAATTGCACATGTAATTTTAACACAGCCAAATCAGATTTATTTGTGTTGATTGAATCTCTTTGACATTTCACTTTCCTCACAAGCGATTCCTGGTCACAAACTGAAAGTAACTTTGGCTGAATTTTCTGAAACTAAAATAGCGTTGATTAGCAGCCTTCAGTTCAGGGAGCCCGAATAGGGGAAAACTTGCTGATAATAGTAAACCGGGAGATATAGGAAGCACTTAGACACAATAAAATTGGAATGAATGTGTGTGACAGTAATGTCAGCTCTGTTTGTCAGTAGTTTATTGTAAAATAGTGGTTTATCAAAAGATTTCTTCCATGTAACAATCTTCAGATTTGATCCTATAGTCAGTGAGGTCACTAGGGAGGAAGAGAGTCATTTTACATCCACTACAATATAATGTTCCTACTTATTGTATTTGCTAAAAACTATCAAGAACATAAAATGACTCTATAAATTTTTTAGTATTTTATGTCATTTCATATGATGCTGGAGTGCAATTTTTTGCGTATGCATGTTAGAAAATGATCAAAGGAGATAAAAAGAAAAGGAACAGAGTAGAGAGCAAGGGATGATTATGAGACATTGAGCGGCCTTCTTTGCTACCTTATGCCTTCTTCCAAGTCATTTACATCACATTTCAGTCATTACAGATGCTACCAAAGCACCCTGCTACCTTTTCACAGCACTTAGAAGTGAACTTAATTATTCAGGACACAATAATGGAGAACCATGTGCAAGGTTCACCAAATCACCTACAACAACAGCATATCCATATCTATTCATAAGACTAGTTAATCTGTTGGTACTTCATACTCTAGGGATCTGATGCAGGACTACTGCAGTGAAGCATATAGTTAGGAATGCCCCAGCGTGCTACTCTGGATTAAGATCTTTAAGAGTTATGATTGTGACGGTTTTGTATATGGAGAATCAACATTTGGTGTTTCCTATTTCAAAACCTGTTTGGTTTTACTGGCACCTCTACAGTTCAGCTGTAATTCCAGCGCATGGGATTACTTTCATAGAGGCTACAAAATAATATACTGGTACACAGAAAGGTTTGGAAGAAAGGTTTGCTTGGCTGTGAAGTTCCCTCATTACCACTGTTATTGCTACTATGACGTGCTTCAGTGCTTCATTCACATGTCAGCAAAGCTCTGTGGCTGGACAGCCTTCATAATACATCCAACGCTGCATCCAGACTTGTAGTACCACCTAAGGTACTCACTCTGCAGTATATTCCTAAAAATCTCAATGAACATAGTGGAACTAGACAGCTGACACACGTATCAGACCAGAAGTGGATTCTTAGGATATTGTATCAATATCCTAAGTTACGGAGGTTTATGTGGGTACATGCATTTATGCTCAATGTGTGATTGCTGCCTGGAATCCGAAGACTACAAATAGCATTCAGTTTACATAATTGACTAAAATCAGGCGTATTTGGTGGGTAACTCGGATAAATTATTCTTTTCTTCTCCCCCTCTCCCCCCATTTTTTCAACATTTTTCCACCTACTTGGAAAGTTCTGCCAGCCTTATCCTTACGATGATGTGTTAGCAAAGTGCAATTCTAATTCCTCATTAAGTCTATGGCACCAAAGAACCCCACCAGAATTTAAAATAGGAGTATAGGAGGCTGTTTTCTGTGCACTGTTAACTGCTAATTGCAGTGCATAAGAGCATAGCAATGGTAAAACAATACTCCACAGCAAAAACAGAAAAGCATGCAATTAAAATATAATATAGTCTCTGATTTCTTATGAATTACCAGTAATCCCTAAGACGTCCAATTTTCAAGTTCCACACTCTTTGAAACTCTGTCTCAAAAACAGCATCAGAATTTTTGTTTGCTGTAGATCCCAGGACTTTAAATTTAGAGATTATTAGTATCTGTTCCCTTCTACTTTTTAGGACCCTTAGCTTATGTTTTGAGCAAGCAGTGAATGCAATTCTACCTTGTGGAACAGAGCTGCTTTCAGAAGGAACATCCAGTTGCATGTGACAGAACCAGGGTTCGCTTAAAAATCTGTTAACAAAATGTCAGGTAACAACATTCTTAGAATAAAAGCCAACAATGTAGAAAAGCATCGTAAAAAAGTTAGTCCTCTCTCTCTCTTTTCTTTTTTTCCCTCCTTTAAAACAATTTAAAAACCTTTCAAATATTGAAAGGTTTTCCTAATTTAAGTTTGCATAAACTCAACATGCCAGAGATTCTCTCCAATTAGAGCAGCTTTGCACTGACCCGAGCACAAAGCTACCAAGATACTATGGATCTCCGCGTGCATGGATGGATTGACACTGAGTTAAACCACCCCTATTGGGCAGATATTCATTGCTAGCACACAACTCACTTCTTCCTTAGACATTAACATTGCTCAGATAATTTCAGCAGCAGATAATACTGCTTATGTACCATTGTGAGAGCCTGCCTTTTGGAGAAAATCTCCAGATACTCCAATTAGCACGCTTAATGGCCTGGGACAGGATAAGCACAAAAGTGGCTAAATGCCGTCTTTGCTTCTCCATTACCCACAGCAGTCCTGCCCACAGAAAGCAAAGACCTGAAGACCTAACACACCACTTCCCATGATTAATTGCCTACATTTGAGCAGCTGGTAATATTCAAGCCTCAACTCTGCATTCAAGAATTTATCTATCCAATTTACTAAATACAAAAGGCTAATTATCCTAACTTAAATGATACAAATGATACAGAGCTAATCCCTACAAATAACACATTATACTGTTCTAAGATTCACAGAAATGGAAGGAAAGAAATAGGGGTAACGTGTATACAACGAAGCCACCATACAGGTAATGGAAGAGAGGACTCGATCTTAGTTCTTATGATTAGTAATTTAGACTTTAAGAAACTTAATTAAGTATAAATACTTCTAATTTAATATCCAAATCTGCTTAAAAATTATAATATTTACCAAGGACCACAGTAAGACATTGAGGTTTATAAAACTGATTGCATAGGGCCATATTTCAGAGGAGAATTAAATATTTTAGATAAAAGTGTAGGATGTCAATACATCTTTGCTATTAAAAAAGTAATTCAATGGGAATTAACACTATTTTGTATTTATTGAAATAAAATTAAATAGGAGAATTTTTCATGAAGTGGAATTTGTAAAATTCCCCCCCAAAAGAAAAGCCAACTGTTGGAAGGTAACTGGAAAGTTGGGGGGGGTGCCTTTAACTTTGATGCAGGAAATCTCTAAAACATTTAATTCATTACTATGGAGCAAGCAATTTCAAAAAAAATTTTTCTTTCTGTTCTTATATAATCACTTTGACTTTTTATATTTAAAAAAACTTCATATCTTCAACACTACCTTTCCTTTTCTCCAAAGTTAAAACTGTTTAGTCATTTTTGGAAGCTCACTCAAAACTTTGACTTTCACTTATATTATCGCAAAGAAATGTTGAGATGATTAAAACAAAAATATAAAATGAAAACTATAAAATACAAATTATCTTATATAAAATAGGCATATTATATACTATATCACTTTTTCAAAAAAATGTGAAAACATATTTCAGAGTTGTTTCAAAACTTTAGACAAAATATTTTGCAAGATTTTCATTTTTCAAAATGTGTATCTTTTCCCAGCATTTTTTCTAATAAGCTCTACCTTCAAGTATCGTTTTCTTGAAATAGATTTTTCCTCCAAGGTACTAACTTGGTACTAACAAGGTATTAACCATCTTTCCAGGGAATGTAAAATCCAATCCTTTTAGAAAACCTAATTTCTATAAATGATTATGCTATGATTTGTATTTATTTTCTCTGTTTGCAGCTGCATGCCTTTAAATATTTTGCACAACTGCTGCAAAATACAGTCTTTTTTTTCCAATTCTCTACTGACAGAATAGTAATAACAAAAGCCATGAATGTCTGCTGAAGCACCTAGGGAAATCTGTTTCTCAATGCATTGAATGAAGTCACACAATTAGCATTATTTAAAACAAAGTATAAACATGTTTCCTAAAAACTCTAAACAGCGAGCATTTTGAAGAGGTATTATAGTTTTTTATATTGTCCTTTTCCTCTAAGTAAAGAGATCTAGTTTGTTTACAATGGAAGTGTTCATCAGAAATTAAGTTATACCTAGTTATAGTATACATGACAATTATCTGACCAAATAGACATTTATTTTTATTGAACTTATATTCAATTTTAAATTTAATTGTTCTAGGAACACTTTAGTATTATTTAAAAAATTACTGTTCAGAAATAAACTCATAATTTTTAAATGTAAAAACATCTTTCATGCTATGTTACTATAGTATAAAGTGTGTAGACTTCTTTCCTGAGCAGTTTTTAGTGACATTTATCTTTCCTTCAAAAATGTCTTGTCCCACAGAAGGTCCTAAATCATAGATGACTTCTTTGAACAAATCTGTATGGGATTCTTAAAGTAATTACAAAAATAAGGTACAATATATTTTGAAACAGAACACAGATAGATTACTGAAAAAAAATGCTTAAATATTAAGAATAATTCTAAAGGGGGCTTTTTTTTTTTTTTTTTTTAAATACAGTGCTAACATTGTGCCCTCAATATATAAGGCCTGAGATTCTGGTCTTTTGTTGCCTGCTCCCCCCCCCCCCGCCTTTTTTTGTCACAAACTGTTCTCTCATGAAAGTAACTTTGCAATGGACTGCACAGGCCAAGATCATCAGTCGACAGCAAAGTGAAATATTAACACTTTCCCATACTATAGGTTCGTTACTATATTACACATCCCCATGGTTTATATGTCAAAGTTCAGCTTCATTCTTGCAGTTCTACAGACAAAACTGCAAAAACTATGTTAAAATCCTGGGAGTTATACCAATGGAAAATTTATATTAACTAGAAGAAAACTAGAAATATTGTTAAATATTTTCTTGGTCTTCTCCCATATTTATGTGTATAGAAGTTAAGTATCTATGCTAGCCTTTCCTATAGGATAATGTCCCCTCCCCTAAGTCTCCAGTGTGTGGCGAAGTATTAGAAAAAAGGGATACTTTTGTCTTATTATGAGCACCTTTCCATCACTTTAATATGCATGCTAAGATCAGTACAGTAAAAATAACATTGAGCCACGTTGTAGGGTTAAAAATACGTAATAATGAGACGTGCGCACATAGTGACTTCCCTACTATTACACTGGAAACCAACTTCCAGACTCTTAATGGCAAAGTATGCAGACTCCAGAGATAAGGTGGGTGCATCATTCATGGATGTCTCCTTGAAAGTAAGTGCCGTAAGTGGCAATTGCATGGTCCACAGAGAGAGATAAGCACTATAATCTTGCAGCTGTATGTACAGTGCATCTATAATAACTGTAGAAAAGGAAGTTTCAAAGAAAATACAGGAATAATAGATGGCAATAATTAGAGCTTATGATAGTTTGGGGAGACTTGCATGTCCAAGAAGAATGATTTACTAAATTAAGCTCAGAACTCCTAATGAAATAGGAAGAAAATTATACTTTTGTACTGCCTTCATTTTTTTCTTTAATCTACAGGAAGTCAAATGCTGGTGATTACTCCTGTAGGGAATAGAGTGTGTTATAGAATGGGAATTATCAAGTAATAGGTTTCAAGTTTCCAGAGGTAGCTAAGTTAGGTATCTACATAATTTCCATTCTACAGGGGATCTCTAGAAGATATTATAGCACATTAACTATATACTTTTCTCCCAACAAAACAAAACTATTTGGAGTTTTCTGGAGTTTTCATTTTCTGGAGCAGGGGCAAGACAAAAGGAATTTGAACAAGCGTCTACATTCCTTATACATGCAGGACCACTCTCATCTTTTATTTGCTTTTTCCACCAGGCTGCATAGGACTCTACAGAAGTGACAGGGAGAAGATGTTATTCCAGAAGGTACAACATTGTGGGTTTACTAAAAACAAAAAAAAACCCAAAAATATAGCAGCTGAAAAAATAATAATAAAAAAATCTAACTTGATGTTAAAAACCTGAGTACCACAGATGGAAAAGAAGATTTTCAGGCAAGCCAGCCATGCACTGGAGCTTCTGTAGGACAGTGTGTGTGGGGGGTGAATCTACTGAAGAAAAAGATGTATGTGTTGGCTCTCCTAAAGAATTCTGAAATTTCCAGTGCAAAGTTCTGAATGGAAGAAGATATTTAGTATTTTAAACTGGAATGCTCATGCTGAGTCTAAATGAAAAGCAATTGCACTTTAAAACAGTGTTTGGTATAGCTTGTAACCATGATGAAAAAGGTGCTGATAAAACGTCAGGAGAAATGCACCACATACCGCAAATGCACTTGTGGCTGAAGGCTTTCACAAGCAACATTTGTTAGGGACAACCAATCCATGCTGTTCTCAGGCTGCTGCCTTGCTGCCCATTGAGTCTTGTTTCTGTGCAGGAAGCAGATGGTAGGGAGGAAGGGGCTGTCTGGTGCTGCTGCAATTAGCTGCAGTGAAAGTGAGGCAGTAACAATATTCCATGCTGGAAATAAAATGGGTAGAACCCCCCACTGCCACCTTCCCAAACAAACCACCCGACCATTTCCAGCACAGGGAGGTATGGCAGGGGAGGCTGGGCAAAGAACAAGGCAAGCTCGGGTCTCCCAGGTCAGGACAGAACTGACAAGTTGCTCATGACAACTAACTTGCAGGAGTTTTTCTGTAATAGTAACCCATGCTTTTAAAAGCCACGATTCTATTTTCTTAATATGATCTTAACAATAGATCTCAACATACTTTGAGGGAGTGGTGCTGCAGGAATGAACATGCACAATTCCAGAGAAAAAGGTTAAATGGAAGATGATGTTTGAAGATAACATTCAGGATGCTCTGATGAAACCATCTTCTCCCACTAGCACTGCTTCAGAGACTGATCATGCATGAGCAGATGAATGTACTTGGTATGCTGAAACTCTGTACAGTAAAAGTACTAACCTTTTGCTGCTGTATTGTCACAAATGTATTGTTCCAGAAATACAGGCAAACTTTTTAATTGCCTTCCTTACAAAAGGCAGAATCAGATGTTTTCTGATAGCTATTCAGTACAAAAACTAGAAAAATGCATCAGTTCCATCAAGCCACATCTGTGTCACTGCTCATGGAACTGATACATGGAACGGTCTGTATCTTTCCTCAATGTTATATCCCTGAAGTACTTCACTTGCCTGTGTATACAGAGCACGCCTATTAGCTATTTTACAAGCGGGATATGGAATTCTGTGCTTGCTGTCATTATACTTACACCAGAGGCAGACTTCTTCCACTGCATTGCAGTCACTGTGTAGAATCGTACAGTTCAGTGAAAAATGATCAGTTAAGAAATAAAAAGGATCAAAGAGAAAAGACACTTCTTCCTCATATTGCACAAATTATTTATTTTTAAGTATGTAAGATGGGTGAATGAAAATGTTATCTCAACTGAGCAAGGGAGAAACTCAGCCAAAATAATTGAACAGTTCCTCCCGGCAGTCACTGACGTCTCTCCTGGACTAATGATGCCAGCCTGGACATCGCAGTTCTGTTTTCCTACAAAAACCTAAGAGATTATGCTCATTCCCCTTCCCTAGGATTCCCAGACCTGTGACAGTCTATTCCTCCAGAAAGGTCTCCTGAGACCCGTTTCTTTTGCAGTGCCTACAAACAGATGTATATTTACTCATCTTGTGGTAGCAGATAGCTTTAAGCATAACCTAAGGAAAGGGCTTGCTTAAGCTGTGCTAGCAGAAGAGCACAGCAGGACTCCTGTGCTGCATCATTTCCTCTCAGCCTTCTTCTCTTCTTTGTTTTCAGACTGTAAGCCTGGAAAAAGTCTATCCAAATTTGTTTGGTACCCCAATACAACATAGCAAAAATCTTCACCACCGACACCCAAGCCTGTGTTCACTCCTCCCTTCCAAACCGCCTGTCTTACTAATACTCCTAATTTTCATGCAGGCAGTATTAAGAGAAACCTGGCAGGTTAGACAAACTCATTCCATAATCCACTTGTTGGGATGTGATCTGCCATCTTCCCCCACAACTCATTTGGACCCCTCCAACTATGGGGGCATTCAGTTTTCTTCAATGGATTTTCTTTTACAGGCTTTTCTTTTTTCTAAATGAAAGATAAGATTAAAAGGCATCTCATGGAAATGTCATGGGATGGCAGAACAGTTTCTTGCCCTGCTCTAATCAGAATATGAATCCTGCTGAGCTTAATTATCCTGTCTTATTACAAATTTCACAATAAAGAGAACACACACCCAATACTTTTTTTTTTACTTTAAAAAGGGCAAAAATATAGTTGTCAGTAAGCTTACAAAGTGAATTTGGATCAAAAGCTAATGTTGCAGAAAAAAGTTCAATATTTCATATGAGAGTGAACATAAGAAAGATACTATTTACTAAAACTAGTTGCAATTGTTACCACTTTAATAAAGTGAGCAACAATTAGATTCTGGTGTTTAATTCGTATTACTTGGTTACTAATTTCCCACTGAAATGTGAAATGCTTTGAAAATGTTTACAATTTTCCAATTTAAAATTTCACAGCATTATAATGATTCACAAAATTCTCATCTTTGTAAACAAATGTCAAAGATGTTGCTAATTAAGGGATACTATCTTATGCATTTATAATACTTGATATTATAGTCCTGTTAAAAATTGTGATTCTTACAAAAGATATTTTATTTGATTTTTAAAATTTACTCCAATATGTTAATAAAGAGACAAAATTTGGAACTTTACAAAAGCAGAGCAGTAAAATATATTGCACATGATAAATAACTGTTGCATTAATCATTTTTTCTCTGTACAAATAAGGAGAAATATGAAAAGATTATATTTTGTGCTTTTTCCACACACCAGATGTCACCTTGAGATAAAGATTTTTTAAATTTCAACTAAATTTTAGAACACAATAAAAACTATTTTTAAAAATAATTATGCTATCCCTCACTCCAATCAGAAGTTTCACTGATGCATTTTGAAGTGTTTTTCCCCACTATTTACTTAATAGTAAGAGTGTTACAGAACAACTTTAAACTGTTCTCATTTTAAAACACTACAGTGGAGCTGCAATTTTCCTGCAAATATGAGGCAAAAGAATACTCTTAACTGTAAGGAGACATTAATATGAAATTTGTGTAATAATATGGACTTAACCACATAACAATATTTCTTCATATTTGACACAGTAAAGTAATAACAGAGACAAAGTAGTGAGAACTTTGGATGTGAAGAGGTTTCTAGTAAGTAAAAGTTTCTATGACTATTTAAGTCATATAATATTATGTTTCCAATTTGTGCTTGGTTAAGATTGAGAATGAAATTATATACAAATAGTATTAAGTGTTTGTTTTTTTGGGGGGTGGGGGGTTGGAGAGGTTAACTCAGTTACAGAACATACAAATATCAATTCAGCCAGAAAATGGCTAAGCAGAACTGAATACAAATTCTAACGAAGAATCATATAGTTAAATATTTAGGGTTTTTTAAGATATTTTTATCCCCATTACATACTTTATTTTCCTTCATCTTCTTCCCTATAACACTTACTACAATTTGATGTTGGTTTAGGGGGTAAATAGGGGAAAGCAGAAAATTTACTACTGTTTTATACCTTGGAAAAAAACAAAAATATTACAAAAAAGCAAAATAATGCCTTCATTCCAGCATAGGCCAAAACTCCAAGGAAATCTTCAGCTGAATCATATCTAAGGGCTAATTTTGATTCAAAGGACTGATCCAGTGTACCACCATGCTGGCTTTGGGTTCCTCGCTACGTTCCACACCAGCGGCCCCGCGCTGGGCACAGCCCCAGCATCCGCCCGCGCGCACTAATGCGAGCGGGGGTCTCGGAGGCAGTGGCCTGTCTTTAAAAGGGAACTGAAAGCGACCTGCGTACAAAATGAACTTCTGACTGTGTCCTTCCAAAATGAAATTTCAAAGCAAAAAAGTAGTTTCCGTATAATATTTCAAACGGAGTGTACTGGAAAACAGTATTGTGGCGTCTAACAGAGCGCTGTAGGCTTTTTCCTAGAAAACCAAAACCTCCCATTGATTTGGAGTGTTAACAGGACAGAGAATGCTAAAACACTTCAGATTTGCCCAGCATAAATTTTGATACAGTGAATGCCACTCCAGTTATAAGGAAGTAAAAAATTCTCAAGCCTCAAGACCAGCTAAGGCCTCTAACAAGAGCCAGACGTATGATGAAAACTGTGCAAGGGTGGAAGTATGGTGCGAGCACTAATTTAGTGACATAGTTGCTCTGATTTGCAAACTGCTTGTGCTTAATTAGGAGTAGGTATGCGTATCAAGGCTAAAGATGGACTTTGTCCAAAAAGCGTATAGTGGATATTAAATACAACCATCACAAACTGTAGGGTCAGAAAGGAGCCTTGGGATACAAAGCCACCTTCATCTGGTTAACTGTACCAGTAAAACCATATTAGGCCAAAATTGCCTAGGTAGCAGCGTAGGAAACACTGAATTTGGGTATGGATGCAACAATTGGAAGCAATGAGGAAAAAGCAATTAGGGGTGGATTGATTATTTGGGAGGCATTTGGGCAGGGAAAAGGATGTACAGGGGTAGCAAAAAGGTGGGTACAGGAGAAAAAAAATGGGGAATAAAATATAAAATCAGGTGGAGAATAAAGAATGGAGGGTGGAGGGAGGAATCTGTGACAGTAGGAATGGGGACAGCAGGAAAGCTACCTGTGGCTCCAAGCCCCCAGGGATGCTGGAGATGACTCCCTTGGACAACCCACTGGATTCTTCATTGGGTCTATTTCCAAAGACTTGGTGTGTGAAGGTGGAGTAAGAAGGGATAAACTTGTAAGAAGGGGTTGACTTGTATCTCAATACTACATGCAGGAGGAAAGGCAAAAGAATTACAACTTACTAGCACTTGTGTGTGATTTGTAAGCTTTTTTTTGTTTTTGTTTTTTTTTTTGGACCACCACCACCATTTATCAATACTAATAATAAGCAGTAGAATTTTAACTCAATATTACTTGCAGTGATATAATTGTGCAGTAAATATTAGGAATAATATTGGTGTGTTTATTAGCCAATTAAGGTATTATACATTAAGGTGTGTTGCCTAATCAATAAGCATTACAATTATCTCCATCAGTTGTGTCTCAAATCTCCAATCTAAAGGGAGTAACAGAATGCACCAGTCAGAACTGGAGATTCTCTATCCAGCCCTGTAACTGCCAAGGTCCAGGGTCACTCCGGAGGAGACCCAGAGGAGACTCCAACAGAGCTCTTAGGTACCTGATGGCAAACTGCAGGGACCCCGTGACCATGCACCCTGACTACACGCAGCACAGCTGGCAACGCTACGCTGACCTGACTTACCTTCCTTCTGGACCGCACCACCACCCCATGCAACAGGGAAGTGGCCTAACTCCTAATACTGTGCATACATCTGCGGTTAAAATGTTACGGTCAATTTGGTCTTAAACCATGACAAGCACCACTTAAAAGTACCTGTTACTAGGAAACACACAAATTACTACAGTGCCTGTTATGATTTATATACATAAACACATGGAACCCGTATTTCTACATTAATTTTCATTTTTACATCTCATCTCCTGGGTATCTCAAAGAAGGTAACTGGACAGTTTCCACGAGTAAAGCCTGACCTCACGTGTTTTGAATAGATACACTGTGCAGTGCACTATAACTTTAATTGCTACAAATGGACATATATAAGTTACTTCATTAACCCTTTAGAAAATAATGAATTGTCTTGGAGCCAGTTATCCTTATTATTCGCAAGTATAAACCTCTTCAGAAACTAACCAAGGAAGCCGACCATTTCTGGCATAGGTTACTTTTCCACAAAAATTTACAAATTAAAAAAAAAACTCTCTCACTTAACAACTCTTAATATGAAAAACCTAAAGAGTAAAAAGAAACCTCAGTGCACTTCACTTGAAATGAGGTATAATGGCAAGAATTTCTGCAGGGTATGTATACCATAATGCACACAACACACTGAGAATTTCCCCTGCAGCTATTTACACAACATAAGGTCCTTATTCACCACTGGTATACAAGTCCTGCGCTAGCACATTTTAGATTTCAGCAAAGTCAAAACAACGTAAACCTGGAGGAATATAACGGTGAATCAGATTCTACTTGGCAAATAATATCTGCAATCCAACGACAAAGAAAAGATGTATTTACTCTTTACACAGCAAATTCAAATTTAGGAAGCTGGCAACATAAAGACAGTAACGTTTGAAGAAGATCTGTCAATTTTTTAAAAAGCTTTTCTGATTACCTTCATTAGCCATATAAACAGAATAAGATTTTGTAGTCAAATGAATTATAAACTAAACTACCTTCTTCCTATAGTTTTGTCTGTTTGTTGGTAGGTTGGGTGGATTTCCTTCCCCCCCCCGTCAATGACTCCAGAAATATTTTCATGTATAAATTAAGAGCTAATTATTCAACATTAATTTTAAAAGAACTACCACACATAAAATAGGGTATTTTCAAGTCTATAACTTCCAGCTGATCTAAACAGAAATGGATTGTTTTCTAGAAGGCTTCAATATAACATCCACCCTTAAAAAATGTGCCCCACAGACACACAGTAGGGCCAGATCATCTTTTGAGACTCAGTTTTCAGTCCAGAGAAATTCTAACATAGTCACTGCAATTTCTGTGAGTTTACATTACAATAACTGAAATTAGAATCTGGACTGGTATTTCTAATAAAACAGGCTGTTTGCTCAGCTGGTCATGCATTTGGAAGTTATTTCTAGTGCTTTAAAATAATGTCAGATTTATCCATCTTTCTTTCCCGGCTCTAACAAAATGAAATGAAAAAGCCTCAGTAGGTCACAAGTTTCTAATCCTGCAACTTCTTGTTTCTTTGCAGAGACAGTAATGCATACCCTTCCTGTAACAGTTGAGCGTATTTCCCTACATTCCTCTTTAACTAACTGAAACACTTCTAACAGCCATTCTAGTTTAAAGCTAAAAAAGGAAAAGAGCAATAATCTTATTTACCTTGCTTCTTTTATGTGATAACAAGATTAGTTTCTGCTATTACCCCTAGAGAGAAACAGGAGGTGAAGAAAGCAATCAGACAATTATCATGAGTTTATTTAATCTGCTTGAATAAACAAACATTTAATAGCTAGACCAAAAATGTGAAGAAATTCCCTTTCTTTACAATGCAGTTTATGGCTGGTTAAATTGCACAAGGCAAATATAAATGGAAACTAAGGCTTTCTAAACAAAACGCTTGCTAAAGAGGAAGGAAATTGGAGTGTGCAGCATTCATACACTGCTAGAAGATCACATTCACCTGGGTACCTGTTATTGCCCCTGCACACCTTGCATAATGGAAATTCCTCTGAGTTAGCATCTCATTTGGACTGATCTAAATTTAAGATAACCCCAAAAGAGTTTTGCCTCTTCACTTTAACGAAGGCTTTAAGACTTATTTCTCTGAAAAAAGTTTGCCAATTTTCCATAATTATCTAAGCTATAATGTGCCAAGATAAATACCTGTATATAACCATAAGACTACTGTGCTGCAGTTAAGAAAGACTCCTTCTGAATTCATTGGAAGTCTAACTTGTTAGGGAATACACTGTGTAACTGGGATTTTGTTCCAATGAACTACACTGGAAAAATGTCCTCTTTGGGAAACACTCCGTAAGTTTAAATCCCAATTAAGATCCAAAAGCCATAAGCTGAATGTGTTAGTAGAGCTATTACAAAAGCAAACTGAGTGTCTGCTTAGATGGTGGTATAAAACCAGCACCTAAGTGGTTTAAATTTTCATAAGTACTTGGGCATCCATCCAATCCTCTTTCATATATTAAACCCATACAAAGCCATGTCAACAGTTAGGGCTCTTTTTAAATATAGTTTTTTCCCCAGTTCCTAGTTCAATATACCACATCCAACATACAAAATCCATTATAAAACAGAAGCACTATTGAGATTAATTATGTTTATGAAATGGCAAAATACTTTATAGCTATAGTTTTTAATGCACCTTGACCCACCACATTTTCAGTTCAGACCCAATACTTGCATTCTCTTCCTATCACAAAGGAAATTCTGTTGTTCCTCAACTCAAAGCACAAACACGCCTTTTAGAAAATTTTCACCTGAAATATATTTGCACCTTGCAGCACTAAACATTACTCCTCTCTCATCTGAGTAGTCCTAATATTGTAGATGAGATGCAAATGTGAATAAGAGAATTAGAAAGCTAGGTGTGTAAAGTATGACTTGAAGCGATAATTCAGCATTTTATTCAGAAAACTGGTATTGTAGTATATATCTAAAAGTGTGATAAAATGAAGTTTGTGTTTTAGAATATGAACAGGAAAGTGAGAGATAAAATTATAAATAAATTAATAAATATGTACTTACTTGGATGCAAAGTATCCCAGCCATATTGTGTTATCACTTGTTATCTCTCCAAAAGTACAGTACCATACAGCTAAACCTCGCTACTTCATCCACTTAGTGTACTTTGTTTTTCACGTAATGAAGCCCTCAACCTAACTTCTGAATGCAAGGGTATTAAACAGTGCTCCTACACATTACATTGCAATATAACCTATTTGCATTATAAGTATAGTATTGCCACAGTGAAACGGCCACATCAGACAACGGCAGTGCAACAATGTTTTTTGAAGAGTTGATGTAACACCTACTGCTTAATCACTCAACTGAATAATAATTCATTACTTTACAGTTATGCCAGAGCCTTAGAGAAGGAGTTACACTTCTTAGATGCTGGTATCTTCTATTCTGTTAGGTTTATACATAACATTACTGAAGATTCCTTACACTGTAATGAAAAGAAAACTGAGACATATAGATGTTGTCAGAGATAAGGAAAATATCTGCCTTAGAAGATAGCTTCTCCCTCAAAAAGCCCAGAATTGGCTGGATTGGTGGTCTACAAGAACCAAGCAGGATTTAGGGTTACTGCATTTTTCTACCTTTTAATACCCACCCATCAAGAGAAGCTGCTCTGAAAGCTAAAAATGCAACTGATAAATAGTTATTTAAAACAAAAGGTTAACATGTCTAGAAAGAGATCGCTTGACCCTCGAGAGAGATGGAGTCTAGCATGGGCACTGTGATCTTTGCATACCTCTTCACCTGGCAAAATCAGTACCATGGGAGAATAAGTGATAGTGACTGTCTACTCAACAATATGCTTGGAGCAACAGCTTGGATATTTTTCACTAAAACGATGAACTTTGTCATGAACTAACAAACTCATGCTGGTAACTGTACTACAGCATTCTGTAACTGCCTTAATAATGTTTAAAATACAATACATTAAGTTCAGAAAAAGGACATGATGATATGGTGTCTAAGACAGCAAGCGAATGGACAGGGCATGAGGCACTTTAGGTTATGTGTATACTTATGCTATGGGGGGCGGTACAAGCTGGTCCCTGCCCACTCCAACTGTACAGCACGAGTTCTGGCACACTGAATCTGAATCCCCACAGGCTTGGCAGTGACCTGTCAGTACCAAATACTCTTGCACTATTCCCAAGTGTGAAACTCCTGCAGGATTATAATGCTCCTGAAGTGCCTCACGCTTTTTCAGGATAACTCGCCCACTTCAACAGAATGGCCCGTGCCTCACAGCGAGACACCTGAGCAGACACCTCATCTTTTTACCATCTACAAAACACATACAGATGTGCATACATCTTCTGTGTGCACAAATACAGAACTACTACTTAATTTTAGTCAAAATCTAGCAGCCTTTGCTAGTCACTACTTTCTGTTCCTCATGGCCCATTAAGGAGATTATAGCTAAATGAATAAGAATATAGCAGTTTGGCTCCTCAAAAGCTACACGCTTACATTACATAGATATTTTGAGTTGCATATAAGGTATTTTTCAGTACATTGTTTAAAAACAGTTTTTAGTAATGACCCAGTTGTAAAATGAGGTTGAATATTGATTAATGTGATTTTTTGATAGTTTAATTTTTCAACACTTTGAATACAAAATAATAATTAAAATCACTTAACTTCTGAATATTTCATACCATTTCTAGAAGTTTGCATAGATACTAAAACCAGAAGACATCACCACACAGTTAACCTTAGATCAACTCTTGGATAACAATGCTGATATTTTTTCATCAATGTATATATTGACAGTATGCAGCTGAGAACAGTTTTCCTTTCAAAAGAAATAAAGTCTGAATACAAGCATTAAGCTTCTAAGAATCCACTCATTCCTTGGCTGAATTTATCTCACCATACAAAGTGCGCCCATTTCTCATTTGAGCCCAACTTCAACATCCAGCTGTTGGAGCCTATGAGTTTTAGTCTTTAGCTTTAGGAGTCCCCTAGGTATTCGGACATTTACCCTGCATAAGGACATCCTGAGGACATCACCTTGTAGCTCATCTCGCTATCAAAAGGCGGGCTAAGGGGTCACTTATTTGGTAAGCAGACTGATGTATTTCTTAAAACTCTAGCTGTACAGTATATTTTAAGACCTCTGCGCCCATTCTTTTCCATGGCTCATTTCTGAGCCCTCACACAATTTTATTAACAAACCTTTTTAAAGTGAGGGGTAATATTTTTGCTAATAGTTTGACCAAAGGCAATATCACCTCAATTATCCTCTTGAATAATAATATAACCAGAGCTTGTGTCCCGTTTTCTTTTCTGCTTTTTCCAGTATTTTCTAGGACAGTTTCTCATCCTCCAAGGGTCTTTGTTCCTTCCATCTGAACATTGGTAACATCCCCGGTTAGTGCATTCTGGATTCCAACAAGCAAGTGAAATCTTTGAATCAGTCACTACTTTGAAAGCCAAACAAACACTAAAAAGTAATGACACTAGCTCTTTCACACTGTTTTAGATGAACTGCAATCAGTGCAGATGCCAGTTACCTGTAATGAGTAAAGGGATAGTGAGGTGCTCAATGACTTTCAAAAAGTAGGCTTGGAAAGATGGTTTCTAGGTATGTTGTTCGGATATAGGGAGCATAAATTCACTATCTCAGCTACTCATACAGCATTGACAAATTTATTTGATTATGCAAAGCTCTCATGAATCACGCCTGTTACTTGCAAATCTATTTGGTATTCATTGAATACAACAAGCAAACAAATGTCATTCTATCCATTATTCATGAAGTAACTGAAGCTGGTATTTGAGCTTTGGAATTGGTCATCCAAGTCACTGGTGGGCCAAACACATATATTCCACACAATGTATTTTAATCTCTTGGCAGACACATATACAGTATCAGATTTGTTCATTCAACTGAAACTTGAAGGTCTGAAGTTGTAAATACCAACAGGCTCAAATGTAGTCAAATGCAACCACAGCTTCACTCTTGTAATATTCACACTTCCTTGCATTTCTTTTTTCCCCTGTACCCACAAGTTTTTACTTCCCATTTTGCACCCACTCATGTGGGTAAGAAAGACATCAGCCTCTAAGATCTCTACATAGTACTGTATATTGATGTACTAGATTCACTTACAAGCATAAAAAAAGGCAATTATTGGATATAATGTTGTCAGGTGCTGAAATTGCTGACTTCAAGGTGAGACATAGTGTTCTGTAAGTCATTGCCTGTCTTAATACTTGGAGGAATAATTTGTATTTCTGTGATCTATCCAGGCCACAGTAACACAGAAGAACTTAAAGATCTATGTTTGCTTATTAAAGGAAAAAGGCTGAAGAGATATTATAGCATTAGAAGAAATGCACACACATTTAAATTTAACAGAGGAATATGTTCTTTGTCTCTCTATATATGTATAGTGTGTGTGAAATGGAGAAGAAAGGAAATAATTCACATTCATCACCCTATTTTTCAATAAGAGCTTTGAATGACCATTCTAATATGCTACTTGGCAATACTTGCTACTCCTGCAATTGCTAGTTTTGTGAAGTGAAAGTTTGAATGAAAGAGTTATGCTTTTCATGAAATCTCATGAGGTACATCAAGTTATTTTATAGAATAGCACACTAAGAAGAAGGAATTTATGAAGTATGACTAATACTACTTTTTCATCTTTTTGTTTGTTTTCCATTATGTATGGATACAGACATGTGGACTGTATATAAATTCCCATGTTTTACTCTACAGGGAACACTAGACTAGAATTCAAGAGTTTGCTTCTCAATAATATTCCAGTAGGATACATGATGATGCAGAATTGTTTTGTTGCATGATAATTTACATCGATACACACAGGTAAACAAAGCTTAATGTTTTCAGTAAGATTAACTCAATGTTATTATGTTGTTGACAATGTTTAGAGAGTATGACTGTCCTTTTACAGCTGTCTTCCCAAAATGGGTAATACTCTTGCAAGTTTCAGCAACTTGCACAACATATTCTAACAATTCTTACTCCTCAGGAAACAGTATTGCATTATTATTTTCATCCCTTAAAAAAACAAAAAACCCAAACACAACCAAACAACAAAACCACCACCACCTTTTCACAAAGTGCTAATTCATTTCTTGTGGAAAAGAGTGGAAAAAATTCCACATTAGAGTTCACCACAAACTGGGCCTTTTCTACTTGATCCAAAAACACAACCCAACCCAAACACACCTTTCTCCAGGAAAACTAGTGTCTTTCATATAACATTGTCCCACAGAAATTCTGGAGATGGCAGTGGCACCAAAACGCCAGAACAAACAAGGGATAAAATATAGGAGGCACTACTACATCTCTTCATATACTAGAAGAAAAAAAAAAGTGACAGTACCAAAAACAGCTGTAGAAGTCAGTGTCAACCCGCACATGCTCTTAAACCCTTCCAGAAGACACTGAGCCTTCTTCGACACTGCAATACTCTGCCTGGTGTAGACACCTGCAGTTCACAGCCATTTTGCTTACAGGAATTGGGGGAAAAACATCAATTTCAGGCCTAATCATAGTAAAGGCTAGCCTGCTCTGTGCGCTTCTTCTAACAGGCACACATAACACCATCTCAAGCGGTATAATTTTAAAGGTATAAAAATAATACAGGGATAAAACCTAACCAGTAGCAGAAAGAACAAAAAGAAATACTTCAGAAACAGAACTTATTCAGAAGTGCTTGTTGTTCAAAATGAGTGCTTCATAGCAAGATTCATTGCCTGTACTAACTACGGTCTTCTACTTACTAGTTTAGATAACTTGATAACATTAAAAGCTTTCATTTTTTAGCGTACAACATATCAGCTGAAAGAAAAGGGGTTTTGTTTTACCTGTGTAAAATACAGTTAATGTTTTCTTTAATTCTAAGCAAAGATTTTCTTAGACAACTTTTATTTGTGCATCAGGAGCTCACTGACAGGCTTAAAAAAATCCATTTTCATAACTACAATTGTCACACAATGCCAAAGTCCCCAAAGCATCCTACCGTCTACGTCTTTGATTACACTGTCTCTCAGCAGACACACTAGGGAGCCGATGTTTTCATCCACCAGCACCAACGACTTCTCTGTTGGAATTTTTTTTATTATTATTACTACTCATTTGAGGGCACCACCTGTGATTTGATTTTTGTCAGTAGAGGCACACTGCAATTGTGCAACTGATAAATTTTACTGCAAACATGGCTTTACCATAAGCTTTACTAAGTTTACTATAATGTTTTGAAATAAAACTAAGATACATCATTTTCTAGCAGGAGGGGCTGAAACTTTTCTTCATGTTCTAGCTGTTGCAGAAGCCACTTACAATATTTTGGGGAAAAGATCCTGAAGAAGCAGCGACTCATATTAAGCCTGAATTTACTATTCCTTTTCCAGAAGATACTTTGTCCAGTTAACTTTGCTAGTTAATCTGGTATAAAATAATGAAACACCACCACAAACAATCACTCCAAACCAGCAAAAAGGGGGGGGGGGGGAAGAAGGAGAGACCATTATCACTCATAACCATCATTCAGGCAAAGAAAGAGGATTTGACAGCTCAGGTTGAAAACAGAACAAAAGCTGAAAAGATTCAGTGACTCAAAAGAAGGGCTTTGATGTCAATGAATTGCCAAATCATGATCTTATTCAGCAAGATACAGGAGTACGTGCCTAACCATGCGAGCAGTCCAACTGGACCAATTTGCATTATGACACCTTTATATAAAAAATTGTGCAAGGAATGCCAACTGTGAACATATCTGTGTGTCTAAATGTAAGGCATAGGAGGACATTATTTCAGTTTACCACAGCTTATTCATACTTGAGAAAGACTGTTCTACTATGTTAGTGAGATCCTTAAGATGCACAAAAATAGACAGAAAGTTAGCTCTTGGTGATAAGTCAGCAATGCAGTTGACTTGAACATAGTTTCTAGGAGCGTAAGGTAGAATTTGTTTCTTGGTGCACAATGTAAAATAAATTCCTTAGCACAAATAGTTCCATAAGTCAATGAAATTAGTTTGTAGACTGTTGTAAAGAGTTTTGGCAGTAAGAGCAGTTTACTAACACCACTAACTTTTGTAAAGTGTATCACTAGAAGGGTGCTAAAGGCATTGCGCTTTCCTCCTCTGTCATTGCGAGGTTCTAATGGGGTTGTCTAATAAAGACGGTTGACATAAAATAACCCGATCTGGGAGTCTAGTTCATGCTTCACTGGGTTTGTCCATTTCTCAGAAGTGCTGCAAGGGCACACTAGGCAATGGGAAGGTTAGAATAAATTAAGAAGTGGAAATATGAATTGCTGCATTATAGAGACTGTGTATAAAGGCAGATAGGTCTGTTAAAAAAAAGTGGCTTGGAAAAAATGCAGTCTGCAAGAGTTAGCTTAATTATTCTGCATCCTGTTCTATTTTTATCATGTTTTGCAAGTTTTGCAATTCCATAACACAATCAAAACTGTTTAAATCAGTTTTATATTTGAGTTTTAAAGAGGCCATGTGAGATTATAGTGGCCTGTTTCTTCTTTCCTTTTTCTGCATCTTCAGTATACAAACAAACATCTCTTTGGTTTTTTCCTGTATCTGTGTAACATTCCCTATGTTACTTATTTGTAAAGAAAATACTAAACAGTACGGGCATTTTAAACCTTTTCTGACTGATCATTTCTCATACTGCATATTGAGTTTTCCACTTACTCGTCCATTTATCTTCTAATTTATTCCATTTCCATGTATACATTTTGTATGACAAAAATTATAACTTGAAAAGCCAAATGCTATTATCTATATTTACATTACATGCTTTTACACATAGTTCAAATACAGCATACATTTTCCTGGAATGAAAACATTAGCAAGGTTAAAAAGAAAAAACATGAAGACAATACCCTCTCCATTCCAAGGGGAGAACAAAAAATACACAAGCCCAAAGAAATATCATTCCTAAAAACCTTTAGGGAGGCTGGTATTTCAAATGAAGTGACTGTGACTGCCAGAGATGTAATTAAATTCTGTATTTAGCACACTGCTAGCTGAAAAAATACTGCAGGGCACTTTGCTATCCCATCAGGGATTCACAACTTATGTGTTTTCATTTCCTGAGGAGCCCTCTGGAAAATGATATTACCTCCCAACCCTCAGACTTATTTTGGATTGCATTCTGGAAGAGATACTGTAAGTTTTGAGGTCATCTCTGGCAGATGGTGAGCAAATAACCATTGTTTCGGTACTCAGAAATGCTGTTTTTCTACTCTGTGTTTATAAAGTTTTGTGAAGTCTTTAAAAAGTCATTTTGACAATTAACATTAAATGTTAAAATTACATTAAATGTACTTAGCTGAAAAGTTTACAATTTGAAGTTCAAAATCCTACATTTATGGTCTAAAGCAAGCTATATTCTTGAAGAATAAGTTTTGCAAGACTACTTTTAAAAAAAATTATCTTTTTGTGGAATATTCTGACAAGGTTCTGCTTGTGAACACAAGACAGAGGAAACAATAAGAATGGATGTTATATTAACCGCAAACATTGTCCACTCTGAATAGAGCTAGATTTCAACAAGTGGTCATTTTGCAGGCAGTCGGGACACTTAAGAGAAAGAGGGCTTCAGCAGTTGTAAATTCTACTGATTTAGGAGACTGGTGAAGCAGTGTCACAACAGATGTAGCTGCATCATGAAGGAACCACATGAACTAAAAGCCTTCCTATTTCTATTTTCATAACTACAGATAGTTAAAAGTACCATGCAGTACCTATGTCATGAGCCCACATCAGCCCAAATTAATCGCTGTATAGACACCAAGGAACATTCAGTGAGCCCAAACTTCCTGGATGTAAAGCAAAAAACTCAATGTATCTGGTTTGTAACAAGCTATAAAATTGAAACTATAAAATCACTATAAAAATCTGCGTATGACTGGTGCTATTTGTCCTAAATTTCCAGACCTCAAGCAGCCCTGTGGTGGAGCCACAGCAGTAGCTTCAGATTCTCTGTCCAATGACGGTAAGTCTAATCAAATGCCCAGATCTTTTTAAGTAGATAGTGTTTTCAGGCAGAAAATGCAAAACATTAGCCTGGACAGGGAGGATGAGAGCTCTAAGATTTCATAGCAAGTTAGAATCTATTTAAAATTGTATTAAAGAGATATTAAAAGACCTACTACTCAAAATTTCACACATGCTTATGAAAAACAAGCAAACAATAACAAGCATCTACACCCTCATATCTCATGAATTTGATGTACAGCATGGAAAAATAAAATAGTATATCATGGTACATCATACTACTACCAGTAAACAACCACCTGTGCTCTCAGAAGTATAATAATTTCAAGAGCTCTTCAAATACAGGTGTCAATCCAAAGTTACTGAAGCCTCTGGAAAGTCATTTGCTTTTCAATATACTTTGAATTACATTTTTGTTACTATGCGTTTTAAAGATACATCATTCCACTTATTATCATGACCTTTTGGGCAAAGAGTCAGTGAGGTTTGCCTTTTCTCTTCTGATCAATAACATTCTTTCTACCCCTTCACTCTTCAGCCAACCTGATATTTCTCAGTCTCAGCTGTGATGGAGGCTGCAGCCCAAGATGCAAACACTACAGCTTCTTTTGCCATCTCGCCCTCTGGTGTAACAAATCCCTCCTGAGGGTACAGTCCCTGCTCCACTCCCAGGAAGACTGATGCTATAGACATAAGAATATTGTTCCAGAATTTGGCTGGGAGGAAATGTAGCTCTAAGAGTGGGAAAGGGAGAAAAAGCATAGGTCCCACTGCTGGAGCAAAAGCAGTGTTGCAAGTAGTATCAATCCAGCTTCAGAAAGAACAGAAGAACAAGGATTGAGACAGAGGCATAGCAGGACTGAGTAGTGAAGAATGAGGCCAAGCTGGACCCACTAAGGATGACCCACAGCAAAACTCTACACCACTGCCTGCAAAATCATGATAGTTTCAGAATCAAATCATCATCATAGCTGGGATATATCTACCCACTGTTACTATAAGGTTAAAATAGAAAATCTGATTTTGCAGGGGGGAAGCTTTTGTTCACAATGACTACCTTACCACAACATCTCCATATAATCATCGAAGACTACTTCTCAATGTTTACAAGAATCATGATGAGAAAAATCAGTGTTCATTGACACATGCATGAGACACACAAATGGAAAGTGCACTATTTGGGTATGAATGAGCCAACAACTGTTTCTACACAGGAAATCATCTTCTCAGCTGTTAACTTCAGAACGGGTCAAAGCCACATAAAGCAATGTGCTAATATAAAATCCATAGAGAATTCATACTGCTATTTCACTTACAAATTCTGCTAGGTTGCATTTGTTCCATCCTTGATGTTTCGAGACGTGCAAGGCTTGTGAGGCTTATACTGTCAGACTCAATATTTATCATCTTGAAGATTAGTTCCATGTAGCAAAAAGTTAGCTTTATTTGCTCAGCATCAGTAGAAATATAGCTAATGATATAGCTGGTTAATGTTTCAAGGGTGTCTTTACTCTGATCATAAGCAAAGACTGTCTTGACCCACCACTATAGCTCTCTTTCAACATAATAACAGAAAGCAAAAATAAAAAGAATTACTAAGAAATTGTGTTGCCTTTTAGCTGAAGTAGTAAAGCAGGCGAACCAGCAGATGTTTCTTCTAAAATTTTATGATGCCAAAGTATGTTCAAAAACTGACAATTCCATTGAAGCAAACCTGAAAGCCAGCAACATGCACTTATCTCCTTCCCATGTTTAACTGGGGGGAGAGGAGGGCATTGAAAAACTGGATGCAAAACTGAACTATTTTAGTTTAGAAGTGTGATCCAGAGAATATATAGCCGATTGCCTCATAACCCCATGCTTCTTCAGAGAACACACATGATTAAAGCCCTGTTTCTCATAATGACCAGGTACCAGTGACTTCTCAATGCATCGCTCTTACTCCTCTGGAGATAGAGGGGGGGATATAGTGCCTTCTGGGTTATACAGTTAAGTTGGAAGCTTAACTTATTTACAAAAATAGTTAATGAAACACCATACTATGCTCATGTAAGGCATCATCCTTTCCCCAAAAGAATAGTCCATTTTCACTATTTAAATGACAAAGAGGTAAAGTAGTAAGGTGAACTTACCTAATTATCTAAAGCAATTAGATACAAGTCAGAGACTGAATCTAGCTTAATTTTTATAACATTCATCAGGCTTCTACCTCAATGCTTTATTTTATGTATATATTTTACATACACACAACACATCCCCTCCTCCCCAATTCTTACTCAGCAATTTAAAATTTAATTTACCAGTGTGATTCATATCTTTCTAATCTGTATTATATTAAAACCACTGTGAAGAGAGGGTATCTAGTTTTCTTAAAATTAATTTGGAAATGGTCAACAATAAAAAAATCTTTCGGACAACTTTAAAAACCATCTACTCTGTTTTGAGTCACGGTTGATACAAACCTCCACTCAAAGTATTTCAGACTTTGCACAATTAAAACAAATTAAAAAATAACTTGCCCAACCCCTAGGTACTCCAACATCCACATTCTCAAGTAATAATGTATCATCGTTTTACAATAAGGTTTTATAAGGAGTTGATCCTGCTTAAAAAGTTTGCAAAAGAGCATTAAAATTGCAACCCCAGGAAATACAGAGAAGCACATTATGCAAGGTAACCTATGTATTCTTCCAGGTACAAGGGTCAGACTGCATGGGGAAAACTTCAGTTTCAATATGTAAACTGTTATGTCTCAGGACAGCACGTCTTTAAGTTGCACATATGAAACAGAATAGTAAGAATGCCCAGCACAAAGGTAGGTTAGCTGAGGACATGCAGTGCAAGCTCCTGCAAAATAGTAGTAATAATAAAAATAAAAATAATAATTAAAAAAAAAGCAGGATGCAGATAAGCCTTGGGGAAGCTTCTAGTCAAACGAAGACTATAAAAGTGAGAAAAACAGTATCTGTGTGCATAAACCATTAAAGATCAATCCAGGTTAGGGGAAGCCTGAAGAGTCCCAAACCAGTCACTAACCTGAATAGCACAGCAGTATTCACCAAAATGTGAATGCTAAATACAGCAGTATCCAGGAGGATGTAAAACAATGGCAAATAACCAGTGTTTTCATCCATTTCACAAGCATTTGGGAAAGAAGAAGATGAAGTACTTGCAATAATGTCAATGTTATAATTTAAATAACTGAAACATTACAAAATTGGAATATTTGAATAATTTGGAATATTGGAATAGGAAACTGCTCTGTTATTCATTTCTAAGACCAAAGTAAGTGTTACCTGGCAATTTCAGAAGGGAAGAAAGGCATTTGATTCTTTTTTGCTAGCAACCCACAAGAATCTGTGGAACCTTGACTTTCTATAATTGTTCTTATAACTTTGTTCTTTTAATTGGCAATCCCTAGCTCAGGCTAGATTTTATTACTGCGATTCACCCATGGGATTAGTATCTCAATGATATATATTGGAGCACATCATGCAGCTATTTGACTGGACTACAAGCCCTTTTTAGAACATCTGCCTCATCATACCGGGAAGACACGCAGATCATTTCAATGTTCAATACTTTGTAAATAGAATATATTAAAGCTGATGCTCTTGTATTATTATATATCTGTGCACTGAGAAAGTAAGACTGCCCAGCTCATCAGTAACCAAATATAATTGTTTACTAATCCCTCTTGCTCTCTCATTTGCATTGTTTCAAGGGCTATTTTCTTCAGTCACCTAGTGCACCTTTTTGCTCTCACTTTCTCAACCTTTTTTTCCCGTCCCCACTCTTTTCTAACATTCTTCCTCTATTTTCTGCAGTTAAGTTTAAACATCTATCAAGTTCTATTTTTTGTAACACTGCTTTGTATAACCACAAGATTTGTCCTCCAGTCTACAAGCTGCACCAACAGTTCTCTTCTGAAGAATTTTACTCATGTTCACTGAGTTGATACCTGTAGCAGTATAAGGTACAGCTGACCTTAGCTACTTAGTGCCCAAGTCTGCAAATTAGAACATGTTTTTTCATATTCTACAGAAGAATCTGTTTTCAATAACAGTGCAAGTTGATATGCTAAACTGAATCAGAGAAGCTAAGGTGTAGACGACCATATATTCTGCTAGCTCTTTTATTGGAGCAGTAATGCTAACAAAGAGGCAAAGTAGACACCTGGAGATTGTAACCTCCTAAACTTCAAACTTGGCCAAAGCAACAAGTACTCCATTTTAAATCACATGTAAGATAAAGTTACTCCAGAAACGCTGGTGGAACTGACAGAAGAAAAAAAAAAAAAGCTGACCCAAATTCTGTTCTTACTGCCTTGCCTAATTATTTGGGAACACAGAATGCTGAATTACCACATGTTTATTATGTTCAATGCAAACCAGAGCCCTTGCATATTAGGAGCTGTATACTCCACTGATGTCAGCGCTATAGTTTCTGAACTGACATTGAGCAACAGAACTACCCCAGCTGTAGAACTGTCATTTTTATATCACCCCATAATGGTAAAATTTATTTTTAAATTTTTATTTTTTTGAATTTAATTGTACAAAGTATTTCCACAGTGCATGTTTGGAAATAGAGAATTTCCTCCATTGCCAGCAAAGCAAAGCCCTACCGCAATGCAGTCCCCCTGCAACAAAAGGGTTGTCAATGAGCTGAAATCAAATCTTACTCTTTAACAATTTGTATCGCATAAGTGCTGTAAATGCAGTCTGGGGACTTCCACTGGACTGTTGTGAATATGCCTGAGCTTCATTAAGGCTTGCAAAGAACTCCTACTGCACTGTATTACTAATTCAGGGATAGCAATAGTACTTCTGCTTTCTTAATATAGAGCAGTAGTGAAAAGGGACCATTCAGACTTCTGGTGAAGTGAAAGAACATCATTCAAACTTAACATTTTACTTACCATTAACTGAGAAGGTACTTCTCAAATCAGAGATTAGTTAGTGGAGTTCTTTTCCTACACACTTACATGTTCTTAGCTACATGGTTGAATGTTCAACTGAAACAGATAAAATACAAAACTAAAGACTATAATGATCAAAACTAAATAAAAACCTGTGTGCATATGTGTGTAAAAGAGGAAAGTGCATAAAAACATCCCGGAAGGATGGTATTGCCATAGCATAAACTCACGTTCAGTCATTCAAGTGTACAGGTTATTCTTAAGATCGTTTAATGAGTGTTTGTCAAAATCTTCAGTACACCAGGATGAAAAAGTTCACTAAATCCCAAGACTATTATCATCATCATTTTAATATGTAGCCTATATTGGAAGTTAAACTATAGCTAGGGAGTGACCGATATAGTAATTTGGATGTCAGGATGGCAAAGAAACGAAAGCTAAAGAATACACAGGCACAGAAAGCATCAGTCAGGAACTTCTTAGAAAAATAGAAATGAGAAATGCAGATGTCATAGGTTCTAGCTAAAATACTCTTTTTGGCATGAAATAATCAAACAGAACATTAGTGATTCAAATGCAGAACATACATGTTAAGTGAAGAACCTGCAACTCAGTTTTTCCCCCTCCACACTTGATTTCAGGAAGCAAGCTAAAGGTAAATCTTGCAAGACTAACTGTGGAAACTGCCACCTCCCAAACTTTTCCCCAAAGCATAAACTAATGATTTAGCTACTTGTACTATAAAGAAAAAAAGACACTTATTATAAATGATTTATTACTGACTATTTCTAACTACATTCTGGAACGAAAGGAAATAAGTTCAGGCGTTTTTATGAGGGCTGCATTCAGAAATAAGCAGCTTGAAAGCTGTAAGATGCTTTGAACTGAAGTCTACGCCCACCTGAATCATTTGATAGGAATATCACAGAAACACCACAGAAGAGAAAAAAACTAATAATGCCTTGGGTTGGCTGAGACCTTCTGATTCTTTGATGCCTTCAATAACTACCATCAGTGATGCCACAGTAAAACAGGATTTTGATGACATGTAGTAGGGAGAGGAAAAGAGAAGCGAGGGGGAAGGGGAAATCTGTGACTCAACAGTAATCCCACAGGGGCTGATCTATTCTGTTCAAAAGAGGTATTCTTTCAAAACAGAGCTCTCACACCTGACACGACGAGCTGAATTATAGAAGAAAAGTGCATTACTCTAAATCATTATGGTTTATTTCACACACCAGAGATACGTGTCCTATACAACCTCCACTGCAGCTGGGCTGATTTACTGCCTCAGCTGCAATTACTGAAAGATCAAGTGATTGGACATGTTGGGCCTTCGTAAACAAACAAAACAAAAATTAAAAAAGAATTAAAAAATAAAAAGAAATAACACCAAAACTTTGGTTGAGCTGAGAAGCCTATCGTCAAGTTTACTTCCTAAGACTTCTTTATTAAACAGCCTCTGAATACTATTAATCCATCCCATTCTTTGCCCCAATCATCGTCATATCATGTCAGTGATCTCTTTTTAAAGATACCTGACTTTTCTGTGCTATAAACAAAAGTACATTAGCTTTCAAATTCTATTGCATTCCCTTGCTTCAATTTCAAACTTTATAATAACTTTTAGAAAAACATATCACAAATAAAAGAAAAATCTCAGTCTACATTTACTTCCAGAATTCCATGTCTGACATATGATAGAGATCAGACAAGATCAGTTCATCTTTAAAAACAAAGATATTTCATCATTGTATAAGAATATCTGCTTATCCCACATTAAAATCTTTCACTGTTATTTATTCTCAGTAATAACAACATGCACCAGTAGACAACACATCCCTTCTTTCTCTCAAATTGCTATGACCTCTTCTGGAATAACGTTCCATAATCTCACTTGCTCCATTACTCTTCCTGGAGCATTTTGAATTTACTTTCTAGAGACTCAATGGATGACTTCAAGCTTACTGTTCTCACTGCTCCTAATGGATGGCAGGCTCTTAGTAAAAAGAGAACCTTAGGAATGAATGACAACACACATGGAGGCTGGGGTCATCACCAGAGTTTGAAAACTTGTCATAGATAGCAGGTCATTTTAATTGTATTCAAAATGCAGTTCCTCAGTATGCTGCATCTAGGGAGGCATTACTCAGTAAAACTTTTTAAAGAGGGTCAGAGCTGTTTTTATGACAGAATGGGTCAAGGGACACTCAATGTCACACATATTGATGCGTGCATCAATGTATGCATACCCCTACAAAGCAGTTTCAAAATCTTAACTAGAACATAACCAGAACATTGTTGGAATACTCAGCAGTTATCACACAGGAGAAAGAGTTTTAAAAAAGCTACAAACATACCTATTTCTTGCATCTTCCCATAAACATAGTCTTTTTCTGCATTGTCTTTTTTCTGCTTGAAAGACCATCTTCCACTTTCTTTTGACTCTACCGCCTTGGTCACTTTCTATGAGACATCAATTTCTGCCTCGCTTGCTTGAAGGAAAAAAAAAAGAAAAAGAGACGTCCAGATTTGAGTCTGATTTCACACTACAGGGAAGTTAAAAACAACTACCAATCAATTAGCAAACAACGATACAGAATCTGAAATGAGACTTAAAGACAGTCCAATGCTTAGTTTCTGTTATTAATGTACCTCTAAACATAATTGCCATGACTGGCAAACAGACACCATATGCTACCCTCTAGAACCTGGAAAGCCTGCCTCTTCAGTGTTTGGTTTGAACTGCATCATGGAAAAGCCCTGACACACAAAATTTTGTTCTACTTGTCCTAGAGCAAAGCATACTCCATCGCATTTTTCCTGAGGACTGCTCCTTGGATAGTGCCCCCTCACTGACCTGTGACTTGGTATGACTTCAGCTGCTTGGACGTACAACTTGTCAGTCTGCTTTGAATCTAGACCTCTAAGCCACTCAAGCATAGATAATAAAATACTCTGAAAAATGGCCCCAACTACCATGTTCTGCATACTTTCTTCTTTTATATGTGATTATATATGCTATCCAGTCACCCTTTCTTTATCTAGTCCTAGCAAGACTGTTAATTTCTAAGGTAAATGCAGACCAGGTAGACCCTGAGCCCTCTGAGTCAAAGCAGGTACTTTGTAAAATCCAGCCCCAGAAACAAGATGACTCAGAGATCACCTGAAGGAGAAGATGGAAGGGGTGCAGAGGAGTTAAGCTCCACCTCCTACTCATCCCGTGACAGAGCCAATCTCCCACCTCCATCAAGCTCCCTGTCAGCCCTTGGGAAACTGGATAGCAGCACTTCCTGGCACTCAATGAACAGCGGGTAAACCAGAACTCTTCTCCCTCACTCTTTAACCCAGCACTGTCTAAATAATGATCAAAGGTTTTATTATGAACCCATCCAGGTAAGATGGTCACTATTCAGGACACTAATTCAAGATACTAAGTTTCTTAATTTCATCCATTTTACTGACTGGCTTCAGTTGCAACCTAATTCAAAGTACATGAAACTTTGGTTTTAGCACCAGTGAAGCATATATATTTTCTTAATTCAGATACAACTGGTCAAATACAGCATGAAAATATACAATTTTGTAGGATTCCCCCCTCCCTTTTCTTTTTTAAATGAAGACAGACGAAAACCATCTTGATTCTTACTGTTGCGTACTGTTTTTTTACATTTAAATTCCACCCCTTGTAAGTAAAACAGCCAAAATAAAGTATTATAAATGCACATGTGCAGGATGGAACTGTTGAATTTTATGTCAATCTATTTGCAAATGTATAGTATGTCAGGAAAGTCCCAGCCAATACTGCAGTAGTCAGGTGAGCAACCACATATGCTTTCTGACTGTTCCCTTCCATTTTATTTGCTCCCATTAGTTATTCATCCATCTGCCAGATACATTTTGCCTCAGCATTTACATTGTTGCTCATGGCATGATTCTTGTACGGCATTTGACTTCACCTAGGTTTTCACCTTATTTTACACTAGTCAGGTCTTGTCTCCATGGATAATTACTTAGCACTGCTCTAGCAGATTGTATTTATACATGGGGGCAGTGATGACAGATCACAATATATTGATGAGTTTCATTAATGGAGAAAGCTTGGATTTGTTCTGTAAAAGGATTTCAGTTTTATCTGTGGGAAATATCCTCAATAACTAAAGAACAAATATTGACAAGTTACAGAATCTTCATTTGAGAAAAATTTGTATTCAGGTATTATTTTCTTTCAGGATTGTGACCAAAGACTGTCCTTGAATTCCTAATGGAAAGGTATTTAACACAAGAATATATGAAAGTCTTCAACATACAGCTTCAGATGGTAGAAGAGTTAACTATGGTTTAGACTATATGCTTTTCACTGTGGGGTCTATTTCAAAGGTGTTCTAATTCTGATGCAACGATCACAAATAATAACTAACACTCTTAATTGCACCCTTTGGAGTTTAGGACTCTGTTCCCTGAAGCCCTTGTTAGTCCCTCAATCTATAAAGCAAATTAAAACTATATACATTCACACCTAGGATTTTGGCAAAAAAGCTCACTACTGAGGTGATTTGATTCCTCCTTAGAATGGACATACACACATACAGGTGCTGGTACAGACGGGGATGCACGGGCTTTTTGAAAACATACGAGCTTCCTTAAAACCTTTCGTTAAGCCTTTATCACAAGGAAAGTACCTAACAAAATCTCTTTCATCCATTGTAAAGATTCAACAGTCAGCCATTAGTAATTCCAGATACATACTGCTGTGACAAATAAGACAAATTATATTCAGCAGTATACCTCTGACTTAACAAATCTTGCAAAGAAAGCCTTTTAGATGTCTTTTGGACTGACATGATTGCAGTTTAAAGTGCATTTTTAGTATAAGAATCTTTCCTAGATTATATTATCATCACTTCTCTATGCTTTCATATTTATTTGAAGAAAAGATACAGGGACAAACTTATGTCTATGACCAGAGCTTATATCCCTGCTGTCTGACAGCAAACACACAGGGGTAATGTCCATCTCCTAAGCAGTGGGAAACCAGAACTCCAGCTGTCTGATTTTGCCTGTTAATGCATGTACACCTTGGATAAATCTCCATCTAAAATATGAAAACCTACTGGAAAAAATAAAAATACCTTCCTACACATAGATCTGTAGGATTTTATTAGCTAAGGTTTAAAAAAAAGGCTTGAAAAACCTCAACTTAAATAATTTGAGTATAGTTCTTAGACTTATCTAATAATTTAAACTTAAAGTCTCAGTAAAGATTTATTTGCATTTGGGAAATGACAATTTTATGTTAGCAAAGCACGTAGAGTAGGAGTGCTGCAACAGCATGTTCTCATCAGTGAAGGAGATTGGCAAGGATATACAAGGAAGAGATTGTACATGGTTTTTATTTTATATCTGTATTTACCCATTTTATTGTGTATATAGATGTGTGTGTGTATGCATATATATATATATATATATATAAAAAACAAAAATATGCACACTATATTGATATAAACAAAACCCTCATAAAGAGATGCCAAGGCCTCTCCAAATCAGGAAAAGCTTGATAAAGAAGAATCACAGCCCAAGCAACACGCCAGAGAAAAAAAGGAAAAAAAAAAAAAAAAGTAAAATGTAATAATACTTTATCTATCCCTAGATTTTTGCAGTCCTAACTCAGACAGGCAAGGCAAAATTACTATCTGACAAAGCTGAGGTGATTTCAACTAACTTAAGAGAATGGCAATGATTTACACCAACTAAGCACTTATTTCATTGACTTCAGTAGGAGGTTAACCAGGGTAACAGCAACCAAATCTGCCTGTCCTCCACTGATTCAGGCTTAATTAAGAATGAGAGAGAGACAAATGCGTCTCACTACACCCTGCATCATCCTTTCTTATGAATTTTAGTCTTTCTTGACAATTCAGTTTTGGATGCTAGAATAGCTGTGTTATCTTCCATAAGAACCCCTATCCTTGGTTGTCCAGTTCAGTGCTTGTCAGACAGAACCCACCAGAACACATCCATAAATAAGCATCAGAATAAACAAACAGGTAGAGATTTATGGGCATGCTATATTATTATACTACTCTGAAAATTTGTATCTTGAATACACTGTGCAGTTTTAGCCTCCAAACACCACAAAAGTAAAATCAGAAAAAGTAAAACCTTAAATGATTAAAGGCATGGAATGCTCTCTACAGGAACATGAACTACATCTCTTCAGCTTGGGAAAAGGACAGCCTTTTCATGCAGCTCATTTAAAACTACAAAAAAATATATTTTTTTTTTTTACTATGAGCAAAATTTAGCTACGTAACTCATTTTGACTGGATGTTCATCTGAGGTCCTATAAGCAGGAAAAAAAATGCTACCAATGGTTATTAAGCCACAAAGATGCAGACAAGATGCCTAATTGAGGAGATTAGCTCCTCAGCCACATACTGCCAGAAGCTGCCTCTGGGTAATAGAAAACCCAAATCCCATTCCTATTTGCCTAACTGAAAGATGATTTGACACAATCAACTTTGCTATAGCAAAATGTGGAAAAATGAGAATGAGGATTTTATTGCCACTACTACGATACAACTATATGTACCTCATTTAAAATACATTTTATAAAAAGGAGTTGATTAGAGAAAGTTCTTGAGATTGTTAACAACTCAAGAACTACCCTCCGACATAATGCTAACATTCCCTCAAAACATCCTCAGACCAACTGAAAACACTGCCAGTTCAGTTGAGATATCAGCAATGATATGATGGATATTAAAAGGGTCGTCATCATCTTGACTAGCATCCAGGGTTATTACTGATGGTACTGTTATTACTCATAACTGACACTTACAAAGATAGAATTCTTTCATTTTTACTATCCAGCAGTGCCCAATATTCTCTCATCTATATACATATATATATATATACACACACACACACATTTTTGTCACAGTTTAAATCTTCAGGAAAATGTATTTTTATGGATTCAGTGACAGCAATATATAACATTCTGATCTTTTAGGCTAATTAAGGCCATTCATTTTAACATTTGCAATTAATTAGTAGACAACATCTGTCCAAATACCAAGAGGAAATATATATAATTCTAGTTCAGATTCCTGAAAAAAGTTGATCACTTTTCTCCTTTGATACTTACTAAAATCTTAACACTCTTTTCAGTATTTAGTCACTATTATCCTTCAGGACATTCTGTAAACATACCTTTTTGCGCAACTGTTTAGAGTTAGACTCTCTACCACTGAAGCATCTGGAAGACTCAACATGCTTGTTCATGGTTTTAGAGGATGGGGCCACCTACTTTGGGGTTCTTACTAGTGCCCTGATTATACACAGGTGGGCTGATTTTAGTTTCATTTGAATCTCCCTGTTCTGAAAAATGGTAGGGTTGATATTTACTTGATTTTTCCTAGGAAGTAGTAAAATATGCATCTTTAACTTTATAAATAAAGAAAAAGACAAGATTTCTTTTTGGTTTAGGGTGGTCTCCTGGTAGCTAGTTTCAGTTTTGAGATAAATAATGAAATTTTCAAAAAGGATCTTAGGAAAAAAGTTAACTTTCCAGCAAAACAGATTGAAGTCATATTTCAAGATCATGCTAGCAAGCAGAGTTTCTGCAAAAGTGAGAGTTTAATAACCTATTAGTTCCAAACTAAAAAACAGAACCCCAAACCCTTTCTGCAGTACAGTACCAAAGAAAAAGCTTAAATTCTAAAATTTCACAAAAGAAAACTGAGCAAGTTTTCTGTGGTTACACAGAATGTTGAGAAGTATTTACTGCAAGGCTAATTATTTCATTTCAGACACACAGGTCTCATTTACCTTCTCCCATCACCACTTCCATCTCATTTCCCTTTGAAGAACTAACTATCCATTTTTTGCTCACCCTTTCAATAACACCATTCAAATTGTATTTAGCCTGATTGTCTTTACATGTGTTCCAGATGCCACTTTTTGTTGCTTCTCTGCTTGCCGATGAGACAGTGCTTAAACAGTGTTTAATTTTTTCAGCAAGCTCCCATCTGTGACTTGCATATCTTTTAGCAAAGGTTACGTCACAAACCACATTCCACAGTCCAGCAACAAACCGAATCAAGTCAAATATTTCTGTCCAGCACTTAAATGAATCAAGCCTGTGGCAAAACTAGTACCCTCCCTGCAGTACTCTTGTGAAACCTATACAGTCTTTTCATTGGACTCATCACTTCTTTACCCAACAAAATCAACAACAAACAATTCTATTGACCATCTTGAATCCTGAGGGTTTTCTTTTTTTTCTTCCCATTTACGAGACATCATGATATGAAAAAATCCCAGATGAACTTGACAGGGTAAAGTTCATACTATTTCACTGAAAAAATAGGTTTCTGTTTGTCTGCATTCCTAAAAATCACCCTACCTTCTCATCTTTGCTTTCTAACATTAGTATTAATTTTGAGATGTTATGTATTTTATGTGATAAATCTCTACCTGGATTAAGTTAATATACTTTCCTTAAGCTAATTTAATCATCCTTATTTTTTTGAAGAAGCAATTTTAAATATAGTTTCTCTGGAGTTTGTGTTGTCTGTCTTGATCTCATGTCTTAAAATTAAGAATAAAAATTGTGAACACTTTGAATTGGTTACATACTGTGCAGAAAGAGATCTTCTAGATATGCCATTTGTTTTAGCTGTGCATCTGAAATCCACTGAACTGAAAGGAATGATTCTAACAATTCTTAACTTCTCACAGAGCAAGGGGTTTCACTCTTTGCTGCAAATTAAGTTTTGCATAAAGTAAAACAACAAAAAGCCACTTCTTACAAAGTTATAAGAGGAAAGAGTTTACCTTGAACTAACTACAACCACAAAGAGAAATCTCAATAATTTCATCAGTCACTGGTGACAAGGAAGGAATCTTTACATGACCAAGAGGAAAAAAATCAATATACCTGCACTTATGGTTGTGTGAATTAAAACATGAAGGCACAAGATCTTACAGTTCTAGGTACTTAAACAGACCTGTCCTAACCCAACAAACAGAAAACTGTCCACATTGTCTCGCATTACCTCTCCAAACACTGCTTATTCTGTGCCTCTTCCTCTTTCAGTATGGAGACACACCTTTAACGTACGTTTCTTCGGCATAACATTTATTTTCGCTAAGGATGGTTTAACAGCAGCTAGTTCAGCGAACTCTGAACCAATCATTTCCCCAAACAGTAACAGTGGAACATTATTACTTAATGTAATTCATCCAGTCATAATATACACCAGGAGCCATCTGCAACCACCACTGAAAGACAGAAGTGGATCTTTGATGTTGGCTCTTGCACCAAGTTGCTCTGCAACAAGCTGATCCTTCCCCTCTACTCAGCACTGGTGAGGCCACATGGAGTACCATGCCCTGTGCTGGGCTCTGCACTGCAAGAGAGATACGGAGCTAATGGAGCAAGTCCAGCAAAGGGCCACTAAATGATTAAGGGACTGGTGCATCTCTCGTATGAGGAAAGGCTGAGAGCTGTTCAGCCTCCAGAAGACAAGGCTCAGGGGGAATCTTATCAAAGTGCATAAATATCTGAAGGGAGGGTGAAAAGAGGACGGAGGCAGACACTTCTCAGTGGTGCCCAGCAGCAGGACAAGAAGCAGTGGGTACAAACTGAAACACAGGAAGTTCTGTCTGAAGCTAAGACACTTCTTTTACTGTGAGGGTGACTGAGCACTGCAACAGGTTACCTGGAGAGGTGCTGGAGTCTCCATCCTTGGAGCTATTCAAAACCCAGCTAGACAGGGTCCTGGATAACCTGTTCTAAGTGACCCTGCTTGAGCTGAGTGTTGGCTAGATGATCACCAGAGGTGCCTCCCAACCTCCACCATTCTCTGAACTGCAGCAGAGTTCACTAGAAGAAAGAGGTCTTTCTCTCCATGGGTCTGTTTTGAAGCCCCCTGGCTCCTAGAGGCAGATGAACTGCTGAATAAGCCTAATATTTTGTTGATGCCTTTAAATAAATGTTCAGGTTTTTTGTTAACAGCAAATCACATCAAATTCCATCACACCATTAACTTATGTTGAGTATCACGTTAAAGTACTAGAGGAAATTAATCTGTTAAAAGACAAAGTAGGAATAGCATGCAACTATGCAAATACAGTCTGTTAACATTTTTGAAGTCTTAGTGCTGTGGCCACTGAAGAAAATTACCTTTTCATATCATAAATATGATATTCAGCTTTTTTAATTGATTCTCAGATTCTAATCAAACAACAGGAATTATCGACAAATTCATGATTCCATGTCCTACATCATCCAAACTTCAAGGAGATTTCTGGGTTAGCTCTACTTAAAAAACTACAGTCAAGCTGTTATAAAAACAGAAGAATTATGTTATGTCAGAAGAGAGAAAAGCTTTTTTTAAAAAAAGTGGCACACAACAGAATTGTTCCAATCCTAACATTTATATATATTAAAAAAAAGATGAAGCGAAGGATTTAGTAAAACCGAATTACTAATAAAAATGACTTGTAAGAAAAATGTATACAAACACCTGAACATTTTCTATCCTTAAAAGAGCATGATTTATCTTTTAGCTACATATACTTCCCAAAGAAATCTGGAACTGTCCAAACATATCATTTTTCATTTGCTCAGTGAATACATTCATGTACTTGTTACGTCATAGCAACTATAAGTAGAAAGCTTTCTTCTTTTAGATTGGGAATACATAATTACTTGGACTGAATAATTAAAAATCCATACTAGATCCATATAAATATTTAACCAAAGGATAAATATGAAAACTTGAGGCATGTGCTTTTTATACATGAAGATTCCAAAAGTATGAGAAAGAAAGGTATTTATTGAAAACCCGGCTCTAAAACTGTGCCTGTAGCTACTGCCACTGAAGATAACCACCAAACAATCAGTACATATAGCTGCATTTTAAGAATGGAAAGAGTGGGAAAGCTAGTAGGTAGACTGAAACAACACCTAAAGCAAAATGCATCCAGATAAATTCAAGCAGAAAAAGAAAATTGACAACAGAAGTAATAAAATTCAGGTCATTCAAAGTATAACACAACAAATTTTAATTTGCCTTAACTAAACAACCACTTGAAAAGCAACCAAACAAGAAGTTCAGTAGAGATACAAAGATTCAGTGTGTTACACAAATGTTATGTTACAACCTTCATTCTGATTTACAGAAGTAGCTAAGGATGCTAAGTTCAAATAAGTCATCTGCACTGAACATCTATCCAGAACAGTGGGTATAGTTAAATGGATATAGTAGCTATGTAGAATAATCTATGGAAAGAAGTAAAAACAATCCATAATCCAAAAGGTTTTCCTCTTTGCAATTGCTTGAACTATAGAGCTATAAACAGCAATTACCTCTTTGTGAAGGGCTACAGCAAGCTCAAGTGAAGAAGAATAAAATGTGAACAGAGTGTTCTTCTACCTGCACCCAGCAGGAGCTTTTTTGCAGTTTTATTGGTCAGTGAAAACATTCATGGGTAAGCTGTTTGTCACTATGCTATCACAACAGTTTAGCCTAAAAACACACACACACACACTTCTTAACTAGACTGATCTGGGCTGGGTTCTAATAAAATTTCTGTGCAGCATCTAGTACAATGTTACCAAAGCGCAACTCTTGAGGATTAACAGTACAATAAAGAATAAAGGCACCGTAGCCTTGAGCTTCTGAACTACAGGAAGTTCCACTACAAGCTTATGAATCTTTAATTTCAATCTACTTGAGCCCTTAGTGACAAAAATGGTATAAAACCCAAATATGATTTCACAATATTTCACGTGTATCTTATGCTTAATAAACTTTCCTCTAAAAACATAACACCTATAGATATATATATTATGTTAATGAAACACAGAGATGGTTCAAAAGTGAATGTCAGTCTTTGACCTCCCTATGAAATTCACAATTTACTACTTCCTGATCTGGGGCACCTCATTTTAACAGTGAGGAAGCAGATTAATCTGGTCTAGTTCAGGAAAAAAAAAAAAAAAAATCATGGTTTGCCTGCATCCATTAACAAGTACTTAGTAGCCAAGCAGCTTTATCACATACCATACGGACTGAAATGTTTCTGAAGTAGTCTATTGGATAAAAGCATATATAAAGACTGTTTAGGAGGTATTCTGCAGTACTGCTAAACAGCTTCGCTGGAACAAAATGTGTTTTTTCTTGGACCAGATGAAAATGTTTAGACATTTTCACCAACATATTTTGCTCCTTAGAATGTCACTCTGAAAAGTAAATGCTTAGGGGCATTCGATCTGTCATGTCCACAGGTTTACAACAGACGATCACTAAGTATGTTCCTATTGTGATTCATGGAAATGCATGCACAGAGGTCTCTGACTCAAACTAAAATGATGGTGTACATGTAGCTGTCAGTACACTTGCAAAGAAGTAAGATTATTTCTGGAAATATGATTATAATTCTTCAGAAGCCAGTATTTATAACAGGAGACAAATGTTTTGGTGTCTTCCTTAAATGAAATGTTCTTTCAAACTTCTGTTCTGTCAAAAGTAGTCCACTGTCAGTAAAAACCCTGTTTGAAAAGACAATCTCTCCTTCCAAATTTTAAAAAGCCTTTATAGTATTGCAGGTTAACCCTGGTTAAATGCCAAAGGAATCAAAGGAAAAAATGTAAAAGAAAAAGCCACAAATTATGAAGATACAGATGCACAGACTAAAGAAGCAGCAGCTGAAGTAACAAAGACATTTCAGGGCATAGCTAAAGAAAATCATTAGTACAGCTATTCCACAGAATCTTCCTAAGGTAAAAGGGACCGAAAAGAAAAAAGAAATTGACACAGTTTTTGGAAAACACTATATTACTGAATTTGAACAAACTGAGAACCAAATCCATATTCAGATGGCAAATAATGGTACTTTTTGGCAACAAGGGATATGATAGAAAGGGTAAGTCATAAGACCTGCCTACAAAATGAACAAGCAAAATTTTAAACAGCATTTGGACAGAAGAATAGAGGAGAACAAGGCAGGTGATTTTCTTATACTCAAACATACTAAGACAGCATTACCAGCAGGAACTCTAGTGTAGGTAGTCTTATTAGAGAATGAAGAAGAACCACTCCAACTTTTCATTGTTTGATTCCTTGAGCCCAATTAGGCTGAGTTCAAATTGCAGAAATGGGAAAAGATCCCATCTGCAGCCCCTGAGTTATCAGCTTGATACAAAATAAACTGAGTCAGTGAAACTCATGGATTTGAGAAGGCTTAGAACTTGAGCTAGATTCAGATCTGCAATTGTGCACAAACTATAATTCTTCTTGTTCGTTTCCCATGCTCCATGCATTTGTGTAAAAGCATATGAAATGCACTCCCAGTTGAGAAGAACTGATGAGATCAATTTATTAAACACTAGAGTGTGACACCAGGTCACCCTGGTGCGACATCAGGTTCCTGCTTCCTTTCTAAAGCATAACTCATAACAATCAGCACAACAGCAAAGAAAAATACAGACTTGCTTATGACAGTCTGCTGCCCTGCCACGCTCGAAAAAACTGCTATGCCAGAGTTACTAAAAAATTATTACAAAGTAAATTTTACTCCTGTAACATTGATGCATCTTCTTTTTACACAAACACTTGGTTAAAAGAAAGACTGAATAGCAAAGAAAGATGAGATTCCTAGATTTCAAGAAACATTCAGTAGTTCCTAGCTGTAAGTTATCAATAAACTGCTTAATGTTTGTGATTTAGTACACCACAAAATGAATTTTCACCTGTCAGTCTTGTTATATTTTCATAAAAACGTTCAGATTTATAGAAGTAGACAGCACACACATCTATTTCATTGAGCAAATCATTCAGGCAGAGACACATAGAAGTCTGTTCCATATATAGAAATCCCAATAGTTACAAAGATCAAAATCACAAAGATTTCAGCAAAAAGATATCTGAAACAAAGTTCTCACTGGAATATCCTTCAATCTATAATTAAAAAGATCAGCATTAGCAGTATGCTTTAACAGTCTTTGGGAGGAAAGTGTAGATAACACTGTGGACTAATGCTATTATCACACTGTCAGTATGGGCAGTACATACAAAGAAGGTTGTACTTAACTGGGAATCATTACATGGCTAGCAAATAGAACAGATGCACAACAAATTTCTGCATCTGAATAACATTAAATCTCTTATATGTACTACTTAATTTTTGTGAGAATGTAAAGGTATCTTGTCCTCTTTCACTTTTTTTGTTTGGGATAGGGACAACATCTTAAACCCACAAAGCACTTATGCAAGTAACATTGTTCTTCTATGGATGGTCTGCTTGTATTCAGTATTTTCTCTTATTAAAAGATTTATACTTTTCTGAATAGGTTTTCTGGAGCAGAAAACATACTACAATGTTTAATAACTCTCAGCTTACTGAGTCCTAGTCTAGAGCAACCAAGAAAATAAACATTAAGAACACTTAAGATGTAAATTAATTCCCAGTGAAATTGCTGAGCACTGGTATTGAAGTATCAGGGACTGAATCACAAAACTCTGTAGATCAAGGTACATAGATGCAACATAGTGATTATGAAATGACAATAAAGTTACTACCTTTTCTAAAGGGTGATAAATGGCCAGTTTGTGTACACTTGTCAGTGTTAGTGTTAATCAGAAAGACTGATACATGTTAATAAGATGGAGAGGTTGAGTCTTCAGAGGTATTAATTTATGGTCCAATACAACTGACTGATTTTCTGTCAAGCCTGAATGATACACAATAACTGGTAATATTGAACATGGAGTGCCCAACACTATACATTAGAAAAGAAAGGTGTAAGAACTAATCCCATATTTTCCTTGCAGGCTTGCAAGCAAATGTACTAAGAGAGGTGGGAAAGAAATTATGTGAAGCAATGACGAGACCACACTGGTGAAAGCAGGGAGCTCTCTCTTATGGAGTGATTATTGGAGCTCCAGGAGTTGCTCAGGACTTTGCCTGAAGTCACCATACTGAAATAAAGCCATAAAAGTTGCTCTAGCAGCCAACACCATAATGGGTTACATTATCAAACACCATCGCGCTGGTGCTAGGTATTACTCTCATCTCACTAAAACAAGTATACAAAGATGATTTTTCTTAACATGCCTTTAAAGGACAGCTGGTGCAGTTAAAAATGAGTTTGAAACTGTAAAAATAGCCCACAGGTATATATTATTCAAGGCACATTAAATCACACATTATTCTTGAGAGAAAACTGAAAATCATATTTCTGACAGCTTCTTGTCTTCTGCCATTTCTGATTAGAGATGCAATACACGTCAGTGTTCAATAATCACTTTTGAAGTATTTATGCTTGATGGTTTAGGATGTCATAATGGAAGCACAAGATTTAATCTTCTCATCAATAGAAGCCACAGGGTATCTGTCACACTTCATTTATATGTGCCAAGAGTAAATAAACTGCAGCAAATGAAAACTGTGTTTATAAATATGGACAGATGTCAAGTGCTTTACACAGATATCTTTTCTAGTGTCTCCTGTTAAAGTTCTCCAGGCTTTATAAAAACCTGATGAAGCTATACTTGGAGAAGTCTGTATTAACATAGATTTTTTATATTAATACTGAAGATCATTGGAATAAAAATGCTATTAAATTAATGGCCAAGTACAATGAAATTCATTTTTCAGTCTACCTGAGCATTTACAAGTTATCTGTCCAGCAATCAGTTGGTAGAGCAGATTATAGTGTTTGAGAACCTTAAATATTTTCAACCACAGGTGCAATATAAAGACCCTCCTGCAAGCTAAAAACAAAATAAAACCCACACTTTCTTGATTTTAAGCATTCAAATGAGATGGAAGATATTCTGGTTAGAAACAAATCCCTTCATACCAAGCATTTTGCTTAGCAAATAGTTGCTCTCAGTAAATAATTACCATTAATTTAACAATACTGAAGAAAGTTCATTGAAATATTCCTATCTCAGTGCAGATTACACTGAAAGGGAAATTGTGACTAGCTCATTTTTCATATGGAAAGTTCAAAACAAAGGGAACAGATATAATTTGCTCAAATCTGTGTGTTATGCTTATAGCCCAGTTTCTTGATTTGTAGCCTAATGACTTTGCAAATAGACTGCAAAGCCTGCTATGCAGAAATCACTAGCACCTTCACAATAATAAGCGAGTCAGTAATAAAAATGGCAGACTAAACAACGTACATGTTTGTAAAGTAATGCACACTGAAAAAAGATAACTGCAACTTAATCTACACAATGATGTGCAGCCATTACCACTCAAAAATAAAATTCAGGGGCTTAAATACATAGTTGTACTGAAAAAAGTAATCTCTGTAACAGTCAAAAGGCAAACTGAACACTGTTCACTGGCACTGCTAGCAAGGAAACAGAATAAAAGAGAAAATGCCATAATGCCATCATAAAAATCCATAGAGGACCTCCACTTTACCTCCTCTTTACAGGAGGTCCAATTCTCCCTTCATGATAAATATATAGCACAAATGAGAAGAACAACAACCTGGATGATCAGTGATAAGGAAATATTGCTATACAAGGAAAAGTTAAATAAAATAGGGCATTTTAGCCTAAAAAGAAATGACTGACAGGACAGTATGACACAGTTTTCTAAAATCACAAATGATCTTAGAAAAGGCAGTTTTCCTTAGAAAAGGAAAATTTGCTCCCTTTTCCAGTACAAGAACAAAAATAGAAGGCAGCATTTGGTGTCGATGCTGCTGTCTACCCGTTCCATGCAGCTGAGGCATGGAATCCCTTGCCACAGGAGGCTGCAGATGCTGAAAGCTTAGAGGAGTTCAAAAAGTTTTTCAGACACATGGAAGAGTAACCCACCCAGAACTAATATAAAGTGTGGCATCCACTGTTACTAGAGACCAGGACTAGACTCAGGAAGTATCACTGTATGCTAGTCCCAGTGCTTACACTTTTCCTGGGTAGTCACTGTTAGCCCTATCTAAGGCAGACTGGCAGGCTACAGGGATCTCCGGTTTGATCAGATAAAGCTATTCTTATGCTTTTAGATGCATTTAAAGTTTAGATTCTCTCTGCAGGTTTATTTAATGGAGCATTACTAAAAAAACAAAACAAAAACAAAAAAACCCACAATCCAGGCTGCTATAGCTCTTTCAGACAAATTTTCATTAATAATTTAATTCCAAATAGTCTCTCAAATCACTTAGGACTGCCAGTTTAACACCACTGGAGTTCAACAACAGTCACTTGAAGAAAACATGTCACTGGGATATCTGTGTGTGCAGAGCTAGAATCAAAATCTAGACTTAACTGAGCATAGCACAAGGTTATGAAAACCTTTACCTCTGTACGAGTGAAGAACCAAGTCTTTATTCTCTTTTGTAAATGTTTTTTCCCTTTGTTTATGCAGAAGCATGCTGTTTTTCTGTTCAAGGTTAGAGAAACAGTAAAAAGGGCTCTGGATTTATAACAGTACAGTTCAGTGTGACAGTGTCATCTCTCGGGAAACCCCCAGGGCATATAGCCTCGTATCCTTCAGTTCTTACAGCCAAAAAAGAAACCCCCAGGGCATATAGCCTCGTATCCTTCAGTTCTTATAGCCAAAAAAGCAATGAAGAAAATGCAACACATACATAAACAATAGTAACAAAGCATTCATCTATAAAAACATGGCCTCAAAGGTCTCAAAACAGGTGTTCCCTCTACTGATACTAAGGCTGCCGCCAGGTCCTGTTTTAAAACTGGTATTCTAGCTTTCAAAATGAAAAGTAAAAGCTTTAATAAGAGGTAGATGTCCCCATATTATTGACTTACTCTCACTATCACAGGGTGAAAAACCAGGCAGAGTAAGAAGCAGAAGAAAAACAGAACAGTGAAGAAGAGGCAGAGGAGAAGTGGAATGACAAAGAGAAGAAAAAAACCATGCAAGACAAGACAGCTCTGCAGAACGGATCAATGTGGTCTCATGAAATCATACAGAGTCCTGTCAAGTTAAGTTAAACTCCAAGTTCTCAGGCTGTTATTTACTACAGAACTTAGGACACAGTGAAAGGGAACCTTGACAGATCAAGGAGGGAGGTAGTTCTGTAGCTGTCCTCCAAACTAGGACACCCGTTGCTCTGAAAGGACAAAAATGTAACAGTAGTGTATATATATATTATATATACTTTATACACTGTATTTTCTCCAGGTTAGAGCTATGCCTAAGACTCAATCAGTATACGCAAATAGTCTTCCTGAAGGACAGGCTGCATGCAGAAACACATTAGCCAGTGACTTGGACGAAATAATATTACACTGAACATGGCTGTATTTTTCCTCTGCAGTGAACACTGACCACTAGTTAGCAAAATGCCATTGATACACCCTGGGGCACAATAAAGCCAAAAGTGAAGTTATTGGATAAATAAAATCTTACCTTTATGAATAAAAATATGCTACATATAAAAATAATAATATGAATACAGACTATCCTAAGCTTGGTAATGTAATATCAAATTATGGCTCAAATCCTAGACTCTTTAAATTGGCAGTGCAACATTGTTTCTTTGATCTGATCAATATTATCCTGTAAGTTTTTGTTTTATTGTCCAGTACCTTCAGTGAAACATGTGCTGTTAGGTGAAAGCCTTAGAACTTTTTGTAGCACAGCCAGACCCTTAACAGATACAGATATCATGGCCACATCAACCTTACCTATTTTGGCAATGGAGTCTATCTGAAGTCATCACGTGATGTGGCCTCAGGCTTCCCTGTCAGGTTTCTCTGCAACTGCTGGCATTAACTTAAGCTAAGTATATGCCTAAGGATTAGAACCTAAAATAAACATAATATCACTTCCTTGCCTATTTCCTCTCCCTGTACACGTTAATGAGCCAATTTTAGTGAGGTTTGAAGAAAAATTATTCTAGTTTGTATAAGTATTGGTATTTTATAGCATATGGTTCCTACGAAAGATTTGTTTAACCTAGCAGAATGAAAGATGAGTGGGAATGTGATTATCTATAAATAAAAGAGGTGAACACCCATTTAAGTTAAATGACAACACTGGCAAAACAAAGTGATAGGAACTGGCTATTATTAAATTTAGGTTGGATATCAGAAGACTACTTCTAACCCATGAACCAATGCAGTTCTGGAACAGCCATCCATCTAAAGGCTAGGAAAGTTATAAAAATAGTTTCAAGAAAAATTAATCAGTTTCTAAGAGGAATTATATGATAAGTGATGATCCAGTCCTACGTCTCTGGAGAACAAAACGGCTTTCTTGGATTTGGGAATCTTTAAGCACAGAGGACCCAACTCTGAGCTGTCAAAATTGTCAGAGATCTGGCAAATGATTTGGTGGGAAACAATTCTTACGCTACTCTGCCTGATTCGGCCAGACCTTCTTCAGAACTGACCTGTCCAGATGAAGCTTTTTGATTCCAGCATAACAGGGAAAATTTATTTCAGGATTCAGAATTATTCTAGCCCTACTTTTCCCCAAACCTTCTACAAGAAATAAATAACTGTTAGCAATGAGGCATTTAAACAAAATAAAAGCACACACTGTATTTAACTATGCTGCTTTGTAACCATTTAGCCCTGTAAAATGCTTTACCATTGCTAGTAATAAGGCCATAGGTTTTGTACTGAACTTGCAAGGCCACAGGGCAGAGGCTTCTCAGGCTTCCTCTGAACTTTTCTCGATCTGCTTCCAGCTTTGTTTCCTTGGTTTAGCTGTAACAGCAATTTTTCTAATTGACCAGGTGTCTATGGCTAATTTCTTTTACTTTGGCTTATCTTTGCATGGTACCACCATTTTTTTCTTTATCCTAACATAATGATATACTATAAAGACACACAGGCCTGGTATGATAATAGAGGCCTTGAGAAGCGGTACAGGGATCGGTAAATTAGAGATGGGGTACAGGCTTGGCTCAGGAGATCCCATGGCTGTAAACAACTCACGCAAGCGGGTCAAGAAACGCAGACCTGGACAAAACTGGTTTTAGGGGTAACAAGGAAATGGTATCTACCATGCATAAAAGGCATCACATATAGCGATGGACGTAACATGGAGCTGCAGACCAGTGAAGAAAGAGCAAGAAAAAGCATGTTAGCAAACACACAGAAAGGACCCCAAATGGATTCTAGCATGAGGAAGAAACCATCAACATCATATCCCTCCCAGGGAAGGATTGCAGATGCTGACAACTTGCCGTAACATCTCCAGCACCACTGCCAGAATGAACACACTGATCTTAGGACCCAGAGGAGCAGGGGAAGGGCAAGTATAACATCAGGAGAAAGGGGCAGAAACAACAGAGCATGTGTATAAATTTTAACTGTATTATTATTGTTGAAACTTTTTCTGCATAGATGTATTACTTCCCTTTCTGTAATAATTAGATCTGGACTAATAATGATTAGACTGTTACGATTTTAGTTATACTAACAATAAATTCTTGGCTTTATATATAAAGTGTGTTTTCCTTTGCCCATAAACAAGATTTTGGGTGTAACAGCCTAAATAAAATGAATGCAGCTTAGGACACCATGAACAGAAGGAAATTCAGACATGCTCTTTGTAGAAGAGGTAAACAGTTTTGATTAGATGCTCAAAGCAGCAGCTGTATTCATTATATTTTTCAATACTGCTTATTTCAGAACCATTTTATTTCACAATTAGCCTCTAAAGCACATAATTACATCTTGATGTGGGTATCTACCAGTAAGTCAACAGTTTCATCTCATAGAAACTAGTTATTTCTAACTTTATATTCATTTTATTTCCTGACATCTAAAATATAAGAAAAACAAAAATATATTTTTTTTTACTGGAACGAATTTGGCATTAGCAATTCATTCAGAAAAACTGAAACAATAAACAAGCTTTCTGCATCATCATTAATATAAATCAGACCTTTATACTATATCAAATGATAGCTCCTCCTATAAACATATTCAAGTAAATTTTTTTCAAATATTCTACGAAGTTTTGTATCTTTATTTGAAGTGATTTTTGTCAGCATAAACATTGAACAATTACAAATTTTTAAGTCAAATGCAAAGATTTTGGCTTGCTTAGCAGCAAGGCAGCTACCACTGTTAAAATATTTTGATCATACAGAAAAGATTGGGGAAAACCCATAAAACCATTTGCAATCTAGTTCTCTTTTTAACAGTTTCTCTTGAATTTTGTTTTTGTATTGGTACAGAAAATTCTGTGCCTGCAAGATATAAAAACCTATATTCCCTATGTTTTCAAGGAAAGCAAACAAACATTAAAGAAGGTAGTATCTCTTGCTTTTATGAAAAAAGGAAACATCTAATTTTATTGAGTTTTGCTGCTATTATTGTGTTCACTTCAGATTCCATTTTCTTTAAAGCAAATCAACAGTGTATATAACTGGACATCACATGCAGAAATAGAAAATGTAGCTTCTCTATCTAGGATTGACTGCTACTTGCAACCTTGCTGCTGAGGAAACACAGGCAAAACATGTGCCTTTATCAGCCACTCCAAGAAACAGCAAAATTGTGTCAGTACCAGGCTGTGATGTTTACAGACTGTATTTAGCTGTCTCCCGAGTCACAAGCCACAGCAGCATTGCCCACTTCAGCCAGACATTTTTTCAACAGATGAAAAGCAGCAGCAGAATCAAAACAGGAGGAGATTACAACAGCCTGGCAGATTTAGACAAGACAGTGGAAACAGTAATAAAAACTGAAACCTCCTTAACTTGACCAGGTGTATCAGATTAACTTTCAGGAACAGAAAACAAATCTCAGCAGGTCTGCAAAATTTAGTGCATGGGGCAGTTAAAATAGTAAAGCTCTTTCTTTTTACCTGTGGTCTTGCTAGCTCCAATGTCACATTCCCCCTGGCCAAAACAAGGACCTCCATAGAAAAGAGGTGGTATTTTCTCAAAACTTTTTCTTTCCCTCAAAAAAAGCCTGCTTCGTCTAATTTATGACAAGCCTGTTTGGTTAATTAACTTCTACATCTGCCTTTGTTTACAAACCTTCTGTAGCATGACTGGACTTCTTGACAAATTCAAGAGATTCAAATTCAATTTTTGGCTGATTTTATAAAATCAAGTTATTTTTGTTCTCTTGAACAAATTAAGAATACAGGAAAATAACAGAGCCTGATTTTCTTGGAAAGAGTAAGGGGAACTACCTGTCGTTCGAGACACCAAACATTTCTCAAATGAGAGATTCAGAAACTAAACATTCCAGATAACTGAGCTGTTTTGAAAATACCAAGTTCTTGAATATTTCACTGATAAACATCACATCATAAGAATCTAGAGAAAAATAAAAATCTGTAAGAATCTGAGTTTAAGCAAGAGTCAAATATTCTTCCTATCAGTCAAAGAAGAGTTCATTTTTTTCTAAGAATTGCTGTACAAAACCTTATCATGCAGTGATTTTTACTGTCTATTTAATAACTTCCATTAAATAAATTTCTGATACACAAGTCTTAAGAACCAGTAGTCCTGACCTCAGGCTTCCCTTCTCAAGGGGTCAAGTCTTCAATAGATGATATTTGGCAAGCAAGCTCCCCGCTCCAGTTCAGCTCCATGTACATTAATACCTTCACCTCCCTGTCATTCTGCTTTGTGGTGAAGCTATAAGGCTGCGCTCAGCAGCTGACTGAAAAGGAAGGGCTGGCAATCACAAGTCCCTTTACAAGGCCACCTTAACAGGTACTTTGTAAGGTAATTGTAAACAGTCAGCAACTTCTATGGTGACTTACTTCAAATCTGTTATTTCCCTGGTTTAAACACAGAGAACCTGAACTAAAAATGCAATTTTGGACACTAATCACTGTATCGCTTAACAAATCAGAATCTGTCTTTTAACCACAGCCAGTCACATAGCACAGAAACACTCATAATCTTTGTATCTTCCCGGCACTTGTTTCTCTGCCAAAGTAATGATACTTCTAATCCTATTGATTTATTGATTACTCTGCTTGTCCTACTATCTTTAATGAAATGTTAGCTGAGACTTTAAGAACATGACAGAATATATTTTTCATACCCCTGCCGACGTGCATGAAAGACTTACCACGCTAGGGAGCAGGAAAAGCGTGGCTGCTCTGTGAGAAGCAGGGAGAGCTGAGGCAGCCTGGCACGGCGGGCAGCACCGGGGCCGCTCATGGCCCATCGAGCACCAGGGAGAAACAAGGCTGGGGCCCGCGGGGAGCAGCCCGAGACGCAGCCAGGGGATGGCCCCGGGCACAAGCCTGCCCACGGCGCTGCTGCAGGGAGGGCAGGCCGGGCGCCGGGGCTGCAGGCAGGCTGTGGGGGCCCAGGTGGGGCTGCTCAGGGCAATTCACACCTATTAGTGCACCTGGGGCGCCGGCATACTTAAAAGACATCCTTTCACCTGTAATTCTATTATTGTTTTTCGTTTGTTTGCTTGTTTGTTCGTTTTTAAACAAGAATGAAGATTATAGCTTCTCCTCACAAATCAGGCATAATTTCTGTGTTAGTAGAAACTGTTTATGAATCAGAAAGAAAAATTATTTCACAGTTATCTAGATCATGCTAAATCTTCAGCGAATAATCCCTGAAAATCATTACTTACAAAAACATTCCCAATTAAACATTATTACATCTTAAAAGCATTTTAGGTGATATTTTAAGAAAAACATATTTTCCTCATTTATACATAAAATCATCGATTTTGACAAAATATTTAATAATCCTTTAAGGCAAGAGAAAAAGAAAATGAACTGTTTAAGATTCAGTTGTAAGCCCTCACATTTCTGTAAAAAGTGAGTAAAGCATTTCCAAGTTCCATTATAAAAATTTTAGTGCCACAAATCACTTATTTCTTTGGTTGTCAACTGTAGGAGATGTTAAAGTAGTTCTTGGGAAATCAAGTTTATTCTCTAATGTCTGGAAAAGAAGAGCGTTTAAGAAATCAACCAAGCAGCGAGAGACTTAGGCATTTACTTTTGCAAAATATTTCCCTATTTTTGTAAAACAGAGTGGGAAAAGGTTGAGAATACTGGCATAGATAAGTGAGGTCTTGACGACACAGACCCGGGAGTTAGGACTACTCTTCGCCTCTAGCTTTCTGGCTGGACTTGGACATGTTACTTTCCCTCTGTCTTGGTTTCCTGATCTGTAAAATGGTATAAATGACACTAACTCTGTCGTAAAAGGCATTAAAATGTACTGATAAATTTCCATACTGGATGTACGTATAGTAACAGTAATTTCAAAATGCAGATAATAACATGTCTTAATACAAGACTATGAGAACAGAAGAGAGATTTAAATGAAAATTATGAACTGTCATAATTAGTTAAAAATGTCTGTTATAGATAGCACCTTTTCTCTTTACGCAACACATATATACTGACAGCCATTTCTTTGGGCAGACCAAATCGCTGGAAGGTGTTCATTTTGCCCAAAGACAGGAATACAGATGCGGTAGTACAGTGCTTCGTGTTTCTCGTAACACTGAACTCCTGCTATTTGACAGTGGGCCTCTGCTGGTGAAACATAAGCACGCCAGTGAAAACTTGTGAACATCTAAAGGCAGAATTTGACCCCAAATTAGGACTTTTCTCCCAAAAGCTAATTTGTATGAGTTATACTTCCTGCCTTCAAACTGTTCACATTACGAGGCCGTGAACTCTGCTTAGAGCAGGGATTTACGTGGGACTTTCCGCATAAGAATAGGATTCAAAGGAATATTTAGGATTTAATTTGAATGCCGATCCTCTTCTCATCTTAAAAAAGAATGTAATGAAAAAGTGTTCTAGATAGGCATTAAAATTGTGGTTTTTACATAGATATTATTACATTTTCCAGGGATTCTGATTACAGTATATACCATCTTCAGGGCAACATTAATGAATGTTCTACTAAATCCATATATGTGCAAATCTAGTACGTTATCCTACAATAAAGGTAACACTAATATTTTATATACAAATAGATAATCTTTTTTTTCTATTCTTTCGTTTTACTTTGAATAGACTACTCATTCAATCAATATAATGGCAATTAAGGCTCAGAAGAAAGCACATTCGTATTTGAAATTTCTGTTATGTAAGGACAAAAAAAATCAGTACTAAGTCACAGAATGTAGACACATTTAGGAGATGCATATTTCTTCCTCTATATAAAGACATTTAGGAAGTCCTTTCTCTGAAATCTTAGCAGGATCTACTTATACTCAAGAAAACATTTCTCTCTGAAGTCATGGTGCATTTGAAAAAAACATACTAATCAAGCCAGAGAGAAGTGTGGTTTCTAACACAGTACCATTGGTACTGTTTTCCTGCTCTCCAAGTCTAGCTAAGGCTTTTGTTTTTGTTATTTGGTGTAACAGAGGAAACGGGATCATAGACCCCTCCCCAACTTCCTCTTCTGAGAGACGAAATGTGTTTTCTGTGCTTCTATTAAATACACAGACAACAATTTTTTCTGAACACCAAGCAAAGCATTCATCAGCATTGAACCTCACAATGAAGACAGATTTTCACTGACCTGGGATCTAATAGGAGCTGATGTTGTGTATGTTTGCCTTTCAGAATGGCAGTTCCTTTCCAGAATTTTGTAACTAATCTAAATTTAATGGCTGTTTGCATTTCCTCTTTTTTCCAGCACATTATATATGACTTGTGTTTCCCTATTTTCCAGCCATATTGTTGTAACTAATTAGAAGTTCAGCCTAGATGTGTCTAATTTTTAAAGGCAAAAAACATTTCAAGAGATAGTCTTTTCAAATTAGCTGATACAATGAAAATATATTTACAAAGAAAGGATGGCTTGATAAGTTTGATAATTTTTAGTCTAAACCCCAGTTTCAATTTTCTGTCCTATCCCTGATCATTTATACAACCATATAAGAATTACTTTACTTTCTAAGCATTACTTAATCCCATCTCTGAAATTGAAATAATAGTAATTCCTTATCTCTTAGAATAAGGGGATGGCAGATAATTAACTTCCAAATGTCATAGATAAAGAGACTAAGATTAAGATCAGTCTAGAGTTCTTACTTACACATTCAGTGGGCATGTCTATATCATTCCACTGAACTGGAAGCAAACTAGCCACACAAATGCCTTACTGGAGTGTTAATTAGCTAAGGCATCTCACTAGGTTAATTCATCTATACCCACACAAAAATTTTTCTATTTGTATTACAAATATTGCTGTATTTTGTTTCATATAAGCCCACTTAACTCATGGGCTCTGTATCAGGTACTGCACCCCTATGATAAGTATGTCCATTAATTTCTATATGTGAAGAGCAATAGGATCAGTGAAACTGCTTATAGTGATATTTCTTCCACTAACAGAAAAATAAATCCAAAATTGACAGTTCCCATAGCATTGTATATTTAAATAATTTAAGTCCAAATTAATGTAGACACAATACCAGCAATCTGAGCAAGCACTCTTATCTACACCATACCCTGCTGGAGGATAGTGTGCAGTGAGAACCTTAAAAGATTCTCCTTGAATTCACTGAGTACCAGATCAGGTCCCACATGTATGTTATGTTACAGAACAGATATCTGCAATATAAACAGGACTAGATAGAGGAAGAGAAGGCATTCTCAATACCACATGTCATTGTTTTATTTTCAAAAGATTACGTTTGGTATAACGCTATTAAGCGTAGAGTAGACAACATACCATAATTTATATGAAATAGCAGCATGACTATCAGTTAAGTTCCACACACTAGGCTTGTATATAAGCTCTAATCTTAACACCCTGCTGGGATGCAGGAGAAGCTAATTATAAAGATTAGTGTTGATAGAATTATGTCCAAATGAAGAGAATGTTAAGACACAGTTGGTAAGAAGACGACAGTATAATGAGAAAGCTAGCTGATGTGTGCTTTGAGCTAAAATAAAAGCAAATATGCTAACATACATAAGAATGCTGAGGACTGGGTTTGGTGATGTTCCAGAGGTTTATTGCTTTTTTTTTTTTAAATCACCAGCAGAAGTCTCTGATGCAAATGTTCTACTGTTACTGCTGCAGAATACATTTCCACTCCCAAAACAGTATGTATCCTTATAATGATGTCACTGTGGAAATGGAAGGTTTTTATTAGCATGCACTCCTCTTCCCATATTTGTCCAGCAAACATGGAGAAAAAAAAGGGAAAATTAAAAATATTTCATAGTTTCCTGTGCTGTGCATAATTATGCAACTGATTTTCTATGGCTACTGTTTATTATATTTACCATAATCATCTCACTGTAAACAAGAAAAACAATCTTAATTTTTATTTTAATATTCATTTACACTTGAATGCAAATTCTTTTTGTCTGTCCTCTTGTTATGGATTTAGTCTAAGATAACAAAGTACTCCATCCCAATTTTACTTCTATGTTCAACAGTAATGTAAATAACATTAATGTTAATAGAATGAAAATTCCTCACTCTCTTAATGTATTTTCTTTAGTTTTTCTTACAGTAGTATTTTGAGAGGTTAGAACTAAGGAATCTCTTCATTTCAGTATGTCATGGTAAAAAATTTATTGTAAATAATACATGAATTCATGAATCTTTAAATCTGGACTGAGACATTAATTAATTGTGTCAAAAACAAATCATCACAGCATTTAATACTAATTCTTAATTAATGTCCAGTGATGACGGGCAAGATTTTTGATCCTGCATTTTGTTACAGCACCATAAAGGGGTGCTACTATTTGTAGAATGAGTATGATAAAAGGGGCATTAATGTGATTTGCTCATCTTCTAGTGGTAGTTCTGGTTAGACTGCTGCAAATAATGCCTACCTACATTCTCAGAATATTTTAACAAGCAAGGTCAGCAGAGAAGTTAAAATATATACATATATATGAAAATTTCTAAATAGAACCTGTGTAACAGCCCATGAACCAAGCTAAGTGATAAGAATGATAAGCAAGTACAAGAAAATATGGAAATAGGCACAACGAAGGATTACTACTGCTCAAGAGTAGGTGAAATTAGCTTCAACAACACTACTGTGGAACTAAATCCTATTAACACTCTACCGTGACATTCCTGTGCATCATACTCAACTAAGAAGATTCTGCTTATAATTTCAGTAATTGACTTCTGTTTAAAAGAAAATCACTCTCTTATGACAACATTAGCTCTGTAATAAAAGAAACTTTCTCATGTTTAGAATTTAGTATTAGCATATTGTCAGATTTACATCTTGTCACATGTAAACATTTCCTTTTTCATCTCTGAGTGGAGGACAGCTATTCAGTAGTCCTCAGTGAAAGTCTACTGCAATCAAAGGGAGTCGTTCAACTGATTTCAAAAACCTTCGTGCAGACTTTATGAAACTAGTAAACGTGATAGATGATTTGTGCTAATTTGCAGCCCAGGTACAGAATGGATAAGGAGGCTGTTCCAAACTTTTCTTCCTTCACAAACAGGCAGGAATGATGCATCTGTTCCTCCAGCTTAGCACCCAGCAGATCTGAAGCAACACACTGGATCAGGAAAACGCACTGTTAGATACAAGGCAATTTACAGGTTTCTTCTCTGTCTGTGCAATAGGGGGGAAAGGCCAGTGTACTCCTGTATCAGTGTCCCTTACACAGTGCACGTGTAAGACAAGAGTTTAGCCCCTCTAAGAGGAAGTCAATTCAAGAGTGTTTGCCTGAGTAGTATATATGAGCAACAAAATGAAAGCTACAATCACACTGCACTTTCTGCATGCCGGTTGTGGAATTCAGTGAAATTATGAAAAAGACGTATTTACATTGAGTTTACAGTTTTATCATTTTTCCCTGAGGGAAAACTAGGGAAACTCTACAGAGCTCTCTAAAGCAATAATCACATGGCATCTTACATGTATACACTTCACACAAGTGACTCTTCTACAATTTTAAGCAGGGATCTATTCAGATAAACCCTTAAGAGGGTGCAGTCTCTTACTTAAGTACTAAAAATTATTTTAGCCCAATGAGAATATTTCCATGAACTTCAAAGGGAGCAGCAAAGGAGCTCCAATGCAGATAGGGCAAAAGGAGGTCACAGTTTAAATAGAGCTGTTTTTCTGAAGGAGGCAGAAAAGGACAGTGTATGAATACACTTTTCTTTTTCATTACTATTTTTAGTTTCTTTCCTCTTACAAATCAGGGTGTGTTGTAATGTTATGCTTTGATGATTCGTTATTTACTAAAATAAATCTCCGCATATACTTCTACTGTCCATCAACATTTCCCTATAATCTCAAATTACATCTTTATGAATAAAATCAACCAAGTTACTGAAATACTTTTTATAAGCAACTGCTACTAAAATTAAACCTATACCTGGGGGTGAGGAGCTCCCCTTATTTTTCATGAGTCCTGCACATTTACCCAGCTCAGAGTTATTCACTCTGATCTAGTGAATAAAAAACTGGAAAAAATAAAGCACTCTGTTAAGTCATACTTCTAATGGGAAAAATCTATAAAGCACATGATTGCAACGCTTGATTTTTGTTTGGGCCTGTTTTCCTGTCTTGCCATTTTAGTCACTTGACACAGCTAGCAAAATCAGATACCTAATATGGATGGCATATAAAATATATCTAAAATACTATTTATGAATTCCACAGTGGTAGAGATTAAAAGTTCTAGCTCTATTGCAGTGGAAGTCTTATAAACACGTATTCTACAACTCTACAATATATGTGAATGAAATGCAATATAAAAACCCAGAAATGCTTAATAAATGCTAACATGGGCCTTAAAAATTAAAAACCACACCAAACAGCTTATAATTCCATGTGTATAAAAATAGTAATGGTCTATATAATAATCAGGGTTTCATTAATAAAAATGAGGGATGAAGAATAAAGGTTTATTGCTTTAAAATAAAATACTGACAAATACCTTTGAAAGATAATAGTTACATGCTATCTTTGAAAGACATACATATACACCTTTAAAAGATAGTAGTTACATAATTATCCCAGAAAATTAAGAACTAGCCAGATATTTACGTATTAAAAGAAGAAAACATGGAACAAGGTGATACAGACTGATCTGTGTTATTTATGCATTCCCTATTTAGTAATCATATTTAGTAATCAAAGAACTATATATTTAAGTATGTGCTTGATTCCATTCAGCTATTTGATACTTTGAGAATGTGTGTGAACCCTCCCACCACCGCTACAACACACGTATACTCCAAACTGATAGCAAATGCTTAAGTGTTTGCTGAACCAGTCAAAAACAGGGATGGTGCAAATGTCACACTGTCAGCAGCAGAATACAATCTACCTAGACCAAGACATACTTGATAAAATTATAGAACTATAACGGGACTAGTAAAGTATGGGAAGTAATGTCCCTGTTCTGCAAACTTCTCGTTGTTATGGGCTTCTTTCCCCTATATCAATGGGTCTGTGCAAGCGCAGGGGAAAACTTGCAAGAATAATTCTTTATTCTCAGGCTTTAGAAGATATTTGGCATCTAGAATAGTGAATAGCTACATACTAGGCTCTTTGCAACCACCTAACCTAAATGAGCTAGGTACCTAACTCCTCTTGGATCCCCACTAATCTACCAGAATGATGCTCCCATGCTTGGAAAGCCACATAAGCAGTTGTTCAGCTATTTCTTTTTTAAAGGGAAGGGCATTTTCTTCTGGCAAGCATGAAAATGCAGAAATACTTGTCTTCTGATTAAGCTTGAACTATCCTTAATCTTGGAGAGAGCTTCACTATGAGATAACTTTTTTTTCTTTGTTGTATTTCATTTGATAGTTTCTGCAGACCAAAGACAGTTTTATAAAACAGTTTAGATAACTCTAGCTGCTTGGACAGAAATAAAATCCAATTTTTATTTTATTTTTTTAAGTGGAAACAATGGGACTGAAGAAAATGATGTGTAAATCTGCATGTTCTCTTCCACTGTAATATACATGAATTTCAAAAACGAATTCAGGATCCCTCCAGCTATAAAAAATGACCAAAATATGCATGTGAACATACAGTGATACATATTGTGCCCTGGAGTAGACTATATCAAAAAATTTCCATGTTTTAATCTATTTCTTAGTTAGGTTTTACAAAATAAAAATCCTCTAGTTCTTATTCTCTTATTTTAGGATATCTTAAGTCAGAAATTATTCTGCATTCCTGTCCAATTACAGAACTCTTGGGAGCTCTCCCTTTCTAAGTTCAGCTCAACTGGTTCCTAGGAAAAACTGCTCAAAGATCAAAGGAGGACACTTAAATTCAGCACTACATCAAACAGTGTATTACTGCAGGAAGTTTACCCCTTGAACTATATGCAACTCTAAAAATTGGCACATACTACACAAGTAAGTCATTGTTGCTACATGATGCTTCTAATTTCTCTCTCCAGCCTGACAGCAACATGCAGTAGAAAGCAGTATCTAAATGCAATTTATAACCTATATACTGTTTAGGAAATGCTAAGGTTCTACTGGGAACTAATTCACATGTAATAATGAATATCACTGTATTTTTTATCAGTACTAACCTAGTACATATATACCAGAAATTTGACATTTATTTACAGTCAGGAACACTATATCAGTTAAATAAAGCAAAGCACAGTGAAATTTAAGAAGAAAACACTGAAGTAATATCTTTTATACTCATTGGAACATCAGATCCTGTCAGATGAGCCTGCATTTTCCACTGCTTTACATAAGGATTTCTATCACCATCCTTACAGATGTAGGACTATATCTGGAAGAAAGTTCTCGGCAAGCTTTCATCTAAACATAAAAACAAAAGACATTTCTAACAGTTTGTAAGCACTTTGTCTCATCGAAAAACAGGGCCAAAGAAAATTCAGGCATATGTTGAAGCAATGATTAAATATTTACATAATAAAAACTGGATTCATACCAATTGTAATTCTCTGATCCTGATTCTTCATTGTCCTGAACCTTAGGCAATCAAACACTAACACCAGTAGCAAAAAGGTATAAATGATTACCTAAACCAAATTTATTTAATAAAATTTCATTTTTTTTCCTAAGTTGCATGTTCAGATGTCATAGCATATGACTTCATTCAGCAGTTCTTGATGCAAAAGGGGATAGGAGAAGCTATTTGAAAGCTTTGTTTGTCAAATGGCAAGCCTTACCTCTATCAGTGCAACAAGGCTTAGATGAGATAGTGTTTGACAATATTAACCCTTCTTGAAGATTTTGTAGTGCATTTTATTTTAACCTGTAGATGTAAAAACTTATTTACAATTTAACTATTTTGAAGCTTAAAAGAAGCTTTTAAAAAACACTTTTCTTTACAGCAGTGAGTGACAGTTAACTAAGCACTCATGTCAAAAGGAAATCGATAAAAATGACCTAAGGTCAGAAGTAAGAAAGTCAATGCTTGTACACAGTTAATGCAAGGTATTGGCAGCAGATGAAGTTAGACATAACACTGCAAGCAAACATTGGATTTTGCTTGTGTACTTTCTTTTCTGAAGAATTCATAAATGAAACTTGCTTAATTCACTCAGGAATAGTTGACCTTCACTGATCAAAATCAACAACTTTGTTTAGAAGTTAAAATATGTCCCCAAATCACAAAAACATTATTGAAATACTTTATTTTCTGACCTAATTTCCATTAGTTAAAGTTACTGTAAAATAAAGATAAATTTGGTCATGAACAATGAAAGAATAATTGCTGGATTGAATTGAATTGAAACAGAATGTATGAGTTTACATTTGGAATTGTAATGACATGGCCTTTTTCCTACTTGGGGAAGGAGAGAACAAGCACATACCTGCCTAAAACACAAACATGATCGTAACAGCAAAAAAATATATAGTCATAGCCCCTGTGTCTGCTCTGTTTCAATACAGAACTGAATGACCTGGGCTAAAACTTGTTTGATATTTTTAGGTGCAAATAAATTGACACTCAAAGGAAAATGTGATATTCCAAAAAAACAACAACAAAGCAAAAATATGAATCCAAAATAGTAAACATCACAAAATTCTACACAGAACTATTCCTAATATATTTATAGGAGTGAAAAGTTGATCAAAGAGAAAATTGTTCCTTCCCTAATGTGTTTAGCTAAAACAGTAGCACTCCAGTTAATATTTCCAAGTCACTATATATTTGTTAAATGCAGAATTCTTCAACAGAAGATTATTAAAAATTGACCAGTTGCTGAAGCTCAGGAACAACCTCAAGGAGTGGGTAGCAAAATTTCCCTTGTGGTTTTCTGCCTATAAAGAAGAAATGTAATTAAAATAACTCACTGTTCAGCACCACCTGCAAGTGAATAGGCTCTTTTGTAATGTTTTCTTTCTTTTATTCAAAACAAATTCCCATTTGAGTATACTGGTTTTCATATGCTTCAATGGAACAGCCTCTGATTTATAGTGATGCGAGAATCACATTTGGGTTTCTCATTTGTGAAAATACATGAGATGAAAAAGCCTGAACATTTCCTATTACATAGTAACTATTTGATAATCTGAAGCAAATAAAGAAAGAAATCTCATTCTAATTTATACATATTACCAATCTCCACATTGCAAAAGCCATTGCTGCTTAAACTTTTGTGTTTATCTGGGCAGGCTTAGAATTGGTGAGTTTCTTGGAAAAGGTTTTTCCTAGTCTTCGTTCGTGTTGCTAGAAACAAAGTAGGAACTTGCTTCATTTGCACAGGTTGATTAAAGCTTTGGCCTTGTTTCATTCTGTCTCAAATTTGGCTATCTGCCCACAGGGTGACACCCACAGTCGGACACACCTTGATTCAATCACAGCATTAGTGTACCAGAATTAGTAACTCAGATGACTCTTACAATTAAATATGGGAACATGGACAGTTGCCAATGATTTTAACACATCCAGTATTTTATTCAAGATCTCTATAAGATGTCAAAGGCTACAGCCACTGCCTCACCTGTCCATTACAAATATGAACCTACTGTGGATGTCAAAACAAGATGAAACATGCTGAGCTTGTTCAAGAGTTTTCCGCAAACTTTGCTTCATATATGCTGTACCTTGTGATTCTCAGGCCGTTTTGTAGGGTGTCACTTTCTGCAAGAGTTATTCTCATAAGCGTATTTCTGAGTAAGTATTCTTGTAAAACTTCTCAAATAGAGAAACTTTTTCTGGAACAAAAGCGTATGGCTACAGACCCAGCTTCAGAGAAACACACGAAGTGATGTCAAACAGGTTAACTAGAAGCCAGAATAGTTCTGCCCAGCAGGGCTACTTAGGTTAGGCCAACCAAAGCTTCTTTTACCAACCTAACAAAACTATCTCTATGTCACACTATGTGAGTGTCAATAGATGCAATTATAAGCAGCGTTTAAAATAAAATATTTATTAAATGGAAAAAACCCCCCAAAAAAACCCACCCTGAACTCAGCACCAAACCGTATCTGGCTTACTCCCAAATTTAAGTTAGCCTTTCTGTAATTGGTAATCATAAGCCTTATATTCCAGCAGCCCTTTGCCCTTCATCGTGTTAGAATTTCAATCCACTCCCAGATAAAAAGTTTAAGAATGAAATAATGCGTTGCTGTATTTCTTGTTCACTTTCAGTCCCATCTCGATTTTTGCTCACCCCCCAGAATTTTTCCCAGACTTTCCTCAAATGCACCTTCTAATAAATTCCCTTTTGCATACTAATAAGCTCCAGTGCTTCACCTTTGCATTTGAGTTCCAGTATCAATGTGCACAGTGCTAAAGGGTGTGCAGGTTGCAGGCCTGCCTGCCTTCATTGCCTGATTCACAGTTCCCTCCATCTTCAGCAAGATTGATTCACACTGTACTACTGCCCAATCCTTTTTTTGCTGTCTCCTTTATTATGTATGTCTTTCAGCTGTAAAACACTTTTTATGAGTATGTTTCATTGGGCTTTGGTTTCTGCTGGGTTCTATTGCTTTGTCTTCCCCTCTTGGCTTGTCTAATGAGTTTTATTTGTATTTTATTTATATTTATTTGCTTGCTGATACAAGGTATTTGATTTAATAAGCAAGTTTTTATGCAGTTGGACATAACAGTCTGTACATTATGTTTTTGCAGTATTTCTGGGTGACTAGAAAAAATCATAAGGTCGCTTTTCAGTCATCCTGGTGTCTTCATAGATTCAAAAGCAATGGAGTTGAAATATTTAGAAAACATGCTTAGGAATGAAAAATTCTGGTTTCCAATGATTTTCCTCACGAATTTCAATTGAAAAAGAAAAAGGTACCTTTCTGTTTTATTCTCCTTTTTTGTACAATAAACAGTCCAACCTACCTCATCCCACTAGAATGTTGTGAAGAGAAATCAAAACAGTCCATTGTTGAATTATTTGGAGAACAGGAGATAAAATTTTGATTATGTTTATCAGTAGCCATCCCAGAAATATTATACAAAAAAGACTGTTTCATAAAGTAAGAGACATTGATTGGTAAGGTTTTAAAAAATAATCTCTGCTGATACTAACATACAGACATACAACCAAGAAAAACATACTTTTTTTTTTTATTCATCCACACAAAAGTGAGATCTGAGCCAAAAATGTTATCTCATGCACGATGATGTTAACGCTCTGAAATTGCATTATCAAATATTTTAATGTAGTCATCTGAATTTGGAATCTACTTTAACGGTTATTGTTTTGCTTCATCTTGAAATTAAAGAACTCTGAATCATATATTTTATTATAGATGACTTTTGTAAGGCATTTATTTCTTAAAACAATAGGAATTCTTCCACATTATTAGGTCTCTCTCAAAGATGTGGGATGAAACTGTATTTTCACAGTGTCTTAATAGTGACTCCATAAACATAACTGTCAGATATTTCAAAGTATACACTACTATTGTTGAACGTATCTCCAGCTGGCACTCAATTTAACTAGGTAGAATACAAATATGTACTGCTTTACAACTGCACTGTAAGATTTGTTCACCTCTGCTTAGATGAAGTATACACCTTGATGGAGGAAATTTAGAGTATTTCAGAAGGAAGCTGCATTCGTAGCTGAATGCAAAAAATACATGCTACAGGGTAGTACTCTAGACAAATCCATGTCATTCCATTACATACAGCATCAAAAATTTTAAAAGACACAAAATCACAAAGATTAAGAAGCATGACATTAATAGATGCCTTTAAGCCTATATTCTTTCCCTTAATGATACTATTTAGTACTTCGCACCACATGCAGAGATTAAAAATGGTCACATTCCTTTTGAGGTCAATAGGATTTCAATTCTTCAAAGTTTTTCTGCGTTAAGATCTAATCTTTATGCTTACTTGCAAGTGCAGGAAGCAAGCCTTTCTGAATCACGCTCATCAAGAAAAGGGGATACTGGGGATAACAACTATGGATAAGACTGAAATTTTTATCCCCAAAAATAGCTCATTAATAACCTAATTGTGAATCATATTTTTATCTTTGCCATGGTTACAAATATTTACTAGACTATAAAATTATCTTGGAATCCTGTAATTGCCTACATGGACATCCCATAAAGAATAAGAGAACATTCAGAAACGTAAGCAATTTACCAAAATTGGCCCATATATCGTTAGCAGAGAGCAGCTATGCTGTTAGTACGCAAAGCATTTGAATGACAACAGTAACATCACTGCATTCTAGAACTTCATTTGGTTTAAATGCACTTACTTATCTCAAAATTATTCACTGTGCCAGCACTTTGCAATCAAGGGAGAATTTGAATATACTACTAGGCACAATTGAAACATTCTTACTACATCTGTACTTTCTCCTGCATTTTCATTTTATAATAGATTCAATTTTTTTTTCTGGACACTAAGGCATACTTTTTTGATTGGAGATAAATTTCATAATCAGTCTGACACAATATAAATATGTAAAAAAACAGTCCAAAGAAATATATTTTAAATTAATGACAATGGCATTATGTTGAACTCATTTGCCTTTAGAGACATACAAAGTAAAATTCATATTTATGCTTACCAATTGTTATATATGGACATAAACTGTATAGAAACGTTCTTTACTAAGCTTAAATACATTCTTTTAATTCAAACAAGACTGACCACTAGAAGAAGGCTGTTTTAGAAGTCATCAGTTTTATCTTTATTTTTATTCCTACCTGGTAATTATATGCCATCTCCAACTTCCCCTTAAAGTTTCAGCTGTGTAAATTATTCTTTACTTATCCTATACTATTGTATACTCTTTGCATTGCTTAAGCAAATATGCATGAGCAGGATACTTCTCTACCTAGACCTGCTATAGACAAGAAAGGCAAGAAAATACAAACCAATAAACTTAAATAGATTTGTGGGCAGCAAAAGCCTGATGAAATTTCCTTTTTAAGAATAGAATGCTACCAACTACTGCCTACTATAAATGCTGTGAAATCTCTGCAGTGACCACAATTATATTGGCAAAAATTCCTTACTTGGAACTACGCTGAGTGCATCTACACTGCAGATACAGAGAAGTGTAGAGATGGCTTAGTTACCAAAAGCAGTGCTGTCTTGGCACAAAGAAATCACAGAGGACACTTCATCCCCTTAAGGTAGTCGAGCTCTCTTATACATCTATACCGTACATTCTGGTGCAGTGCTGACTTTCTCACTGAGCAGCAAAGTACAACTCATTCACATCCGTTGAAATCAATGCAGCTGAATTTGGATCAATACATAAAAAAAAAAAAAAAGTCAGGCCTCAGTCTCCACTTGATACTTAATGAGGTTTAATATTAATAGATATGAAACTGAGTTGCCCGTACAGGGGTGTGAATACAAGTTTTCACTGCTCTCCACCACTGCGCAGCACTGCAACAGTACTAGGATAGACCATTTGACCATAGCTGCAGTAAAGCCATCAACAGATTTCTAATTCATTAATTGGAGTTGTCTCATATGCTCAAACTTCTGACACAAATGTGCAATCCAACAGTGAAATTTTATTAAATAATACCACTATAAATAAAGTTAATACCTGCTTTTTTTTTTCTTTTTCTCTAGATGAGGGCTGTATTTGTATCGTCTGCTGCTTTTTATACTATTTTTCCTGCAATCACACTGCCATAAAAACTTTTTGAATTTGCTTCTGGAAGAAAGTATTGATAACAATATTCTTGTTTTAAGACCATGCAAGTTTGTAAATACTTCCAAATCCTTTAGCAACTTTAATCTTACAACTCATCCCAATAAGAGATTATGTTACTTAACTTTCATATGTGGTTGCTGTGTTTGGCACTTTCTTAGGTGAAAACTAACAGAAACTATTTGTTATTAAAACAAACAGCAAAGTATTTTTTCAGAATGTTTTTTTCACTCATCCTCAGCTGTCAGATACCTCTAGTGATTAAAATAAGCAGGATTTGACTGTTTTTTAATGTATTTTTACACTTGCTCTCTTTTCAGAACCCCCAAAATATGATTTCTCACAGGCTAATTGAAACAGTGTCTAATCAAGAGATACAGTGGCATTACCTATACAATCAGAGTGGCCACTGGTGAAATAAAGGGATATTAATAGCTTTATTAAGTCCTAAATAAGTCATATACTGGTAAAAAAAATAGTCTTTTAATTTAATTTAAATGATATTGTCTAAGTGCATTATGGACAGTCTTTTACATTGTTTAACTACATATTCTTTTGCTTTTACACTCCCCTAGACTGACAGCTTTAGAATGAATTGGGTGTCACAAATTAAAATAAATTCATTTACTTTAAATGTTAATTGTTCTGTCAGTACCAGTTCAGGGAATCTTCCTGTCACTAGGGCACTCTTCATGCCAGGATGCTTTCTCTTCTGAGCTATGCAGGGTAGGGCAGTCAACTACAGTTCAAGAGAATATAGATATATAGAGCTTAATGTCCTTCGGCATATATAAAATTCTCTCTCTTGATAGTCCAATGTAGCTCTCTAAATATTCCGTATCTTGTGACTTTTCATCATCTTCTCAAATTCAATTATGTGAGTATATATACCTACATTTGCCTATGTTCAACTGATTGGCCTATAATACAATTTTTTAAAATTCTTCCGGGTTCACATTAGGGATTCAGAGGCTTGTATCCTTGAGGAAATTAAATGCTAATTTCATATAATCTTAATTCTACATTAATCCTAATGCACATGGCTCAAGATCAAAAATTGTTTTTCATAAAACAAAGAATTGTTATCTTCTATTTTCCCTGGCCTGGCTTTCAGAAGGATAAATCTTTGTGAATTTTCCTCTGTTTATCTGTTGTTTCAAAAACAGTTTTATGTTTCTGGGACACAAATCCTGTGTTCAGCATGAACAACAAAGAAGCCAGACCAGCAACTACACCATCTTTATCAGCATGACAATGTGACAACTCATTCAGCTAAGGATAGCTCCTTGCTGAAGTTTATTAAAGCTACTTAGAAAATCATAGGGGAAAAAACAGAGGTTAAGAGCTGGTTAAGAGGAGATTGTAAAGGCTGGTAAAAATGGAAAAGGATCTTGGAGAGACACATCTTTGAACAATGTCTGAACAGAATGCATAAAGAATTAAATATCATTTAAAACTGAAATGTAGCAATTTTGAGTAACAGGGCTAATAGGGGATAACAATGGCAGGCTCGGATGTCTGAAAGCTACAATGCAAAGCATGTTTTTGTCAGATTGCTTGATCTTACCACCTGCTGACGAAGCATTAAAAGTTCAGGAAGGCATTCTAGATAAGTCACTTGCTTACGAATGACATGAAGAAAAGGGGACCAAAGCAAAAACACTGGCAACACTGGCAAGGTTTGTAGTGAAGTAAGAAAGCTGAAGACGGAAGTGAATAACAACATCAGAATAGCTGTGCCACGGACTTTTTGCCTCGTTTAGTGAAAGCTTTCTGTGTAAACCAGCATGACTCCAGTGATGTCAAGGAAGCTATGCCCAGAGCCACCTGATGTGAATTCAGTGTTGCCCTTGCTCTGAGCAGGAGATTGGACTAGGTATCTCCAGAGGTCCCTTCCAACCTCAGTGATCCTGTGATTCTATGATTTTCACTGCACAGTGATTTAGCCCCTGACAAAGGGTTTTATTTATACACCTTAAACTTCTAGTGAGCAAAACGACACTACACCCAGCTAAGGCTTAGGGCTGACAAAGGAGGACAGAAAAGAGAGGAAAACAGGTGACTCTGTTTTCTCCTCCTTACCATTGAGGGAAAGCAAAAGAGCAGCAGCAGTCCTGCCCCAAGAGCCTACCCATCTTTTTATTACAACTGTAAGGAAGAAAGTACAGCAAGAATTTTGCTGAGTACAGCTCACCAAACTTCTAAAATTTCTGTGTTTGAGCTTTTTATACACATTACATGTGATCAAAGAGTACTTTGGTATGTTTGTTTAATAAGGCGTTGGTCTGTTTTGAGTTTCCTGGGACAACAATGTGGGAATTAGGTTTGTGTCATAGCAATCGAGCAGTCCAATTTGCATGTAAGCATCAGTATTACTGTGTCACTTGATAATTTTTTAAGTAAATGATACTGGAACCATTCTTTCCTCTGAAATATTCCTTCCCTATTAGGATTTCCTTCCAACTGACTCAAGAGAATGTGGTAAAGACTTTTATTGGGTTAATTGAATCAGTGTTTACATTATTTTTAAGAGTTATTTCAATTTCCCTTAGTGGTATAGGTTTAAAGGTGGTTCAAGCAAACTATCATATTGTGCATCAACATTAGAAATTAAGCCATTAGCAGAAGTAAAATCATTTGACCTTAACAGTTTTTACTTTCTTCTTGACCTCTAATTACCTAGTTACATTAATATCTATAGAGCTAGAAACAAAAGAACAAAATTTTAATGCATATTTTATCCAGCTCTAGCCTGAAGGCCAACTGTAACTACGGAATTCAATGTTTAATTTTGAGAAGAAGCATGTCATAAAGTCTGGTGTCATTAAATAACATGCATTAAACTCTCTACCAAATGTTGAGTGCTAAAGATCATCAGATTGATATTTGTGATCCAAAAAAAGCACCTCTCAAGGTTAATGTCCATTTCTATTCAGGCTTAATTTATAGACATAAGTAACTAAGCTACATAAAGGAGAAAGGTTATTTTTATTTTAAAAGTATTTTGTGTTCTTTGGCTTGCAAGATAACCTTGAAAATGTAAAAACTGCAAACTGACCGCAGGGCAAGTTCATACTTTACCTGTATCAATGTTATTTGGCCACTGGTAGAAAATGCCTGTCATCTGTTTCATTTCTATAGATCACAAATACTCAGAGCTCCCTGAGTATTCAAACCTCAGTTCTCCAATACAGATTTGTTAATAAACTAGAAAATAATAATCATGGTCCCCTTAGCTTTCAGAAAATATCACAGATTAAGTTAAAGTGGCCCCCTCAGAAGAACCACATTTATGGCATTATTGTTGCAGTACTTCTGAAAAAGTTTGGGCAAAGGAAGAATGTTTTCATCCTGTTACACAAAACAACATAGATCTTTATGTCTTTGTCAAGTATGAACAGATCAATTTAAAAAGCACAGGCAGATAAAATCTATTGTAAATCAGTCCTACAGAAACACCACAATCTTAAAAAGGTCACTGACTAGCAACTGGAGTTGTATGCCTTGAGAAGAATTAATACAAGTATTCAGAATTTTTCAGTAGTATATCTGAATAAATACACAGGCCCTGATGCTTTTCTTACATCAGATTTAGAGCACTGTATTAGCATTGATTTCTGAGTTAGTCCTGATTCACAACAATACAAGTGAAAAGAGAGGCAAGTCCAAAAAACATAATCCAGAAATATAGATTTGAAAAAATAGCTATAGGCAGCTTTACTTTCTCTTCTGTGTAAAATAACATAATTTTGATATATTGCTTTTTTGAAGAGAGAAACTAATCCAGTGGGGTTTATACAGGAAAAATGCCTTTTGAAAGTAGTAAACATCACTGTCTCAATGCAAGAAAAAATCTATGTAAGTGTCATATGCAATATAAAAGGTTGGCCTTTCAATACAGTTTGTATTCTTGACATGCAGATACGCATTAACAAAACAGCTATAGTGCTCTCATAAAAACATCTTTTCCAATTCTTAATCCAGTCTCCTAGAAATGAGTGGCTGACACTAAAACCCTCAAACAGCTTAGACTCTCAAGTGGGATTTGTGTTCTACCATGTACTTGCCATTGTAATGGAAAACACATTGTGCTAATGACAGATTTTTAAAACAAGAAGGGCCCTTTACAACAAATGTAATAGTAATTCCAGGATTCATGAAATAATCTTTCTCTTAAGAATGGATTTAAGCTAATCATTTAAAAGGATTCCATGCTTCCTTAAAAAAAAAAATGCATTTTTTCAATGTAAATAAGGATGAAATGCAACATGTCTACAAATGCTATCACTGTGGGACAATTACAGAAGTCGGGCATAGTCATACAATAGGGCTGTGATATTGGATTTTACCTACATATACCTTATGGATTCCATTCAAATATATGAATTCTATACATATGCAAAACTGAAAACTTCAGTATAAAGCTGATCTTTGCCTTCCTTATTCTGCCTTGGACTCTAGTGCCTAAAATATGCTGTCACAGAGCTAATAATCCTGGGTCACTGATTTAAGTGCTGTTCCACTGAACAGGTAATTATTCTAAGCCACAAGAACTTGGACTGAGGACTGGGTTGTCAGGTCACTTTGGTAATGAAGTCACCTCACAGAAGTCTGTGATGTTTGATGGAGGCTCATCAGTAAGTCATTTTACAAAGGCATTAGAATGTTATTTAAAAAAAAAAAAAGGAGACAGGAAACAGGAAACTCTTTTTAGTCATCTTCAACAGCTCAAGGTAAAGGGCACCTATGTATACCAAAAGCTTAACTGGAAAACCCTGCCCCCTGAACTCTGTAAATTAGTATATAATCCCCCAAAAGGGGAAAGGGTAGTAAGAGAGTTAAGAAAAGTCTCTATTCAGAAAATTCATTGAGATGTAACAACTTCTACTCTACCCTTAAAATCAAAGGTAAGGTTCAAACGCTCCACATTTGAACCTTATGTTATGATATTTTTAAAAATGAACTGTTTGTACACTGAAGCCAAGGACATAGCCAGTAGTAAGAATGAAAGAGCTGAGCTCATCTCATAATCACTGCCATTTAAAAGAGGTAACCCTTTCCTCCCATATAACCTCTCTCCTCCCTCCCCCCTTTGTATATTTATTTCATTAGTTTTCTGATTTCTGCTGTCATAATGACTTCATTTGGCTCACCAAAGACAAAGAGGGAAAACAAGAGACAAGGCTCAGACAAAGGGAGGGACATAGAAGGAAAGAGTAGCTGGTCCACAGTGAAGGAAGACTTAAGAGGCACTGGCACTGTCTTTATGGTGGTATCAAGCTATTGTATGAGTTATTGCTCACCTTATCTAACCATACCCTGCTATAAATGAACTAACTTGAACACCAGAGGTATTCAAGATCCTTGAGATGGCAAACTGGGCTAAAACTAATAGGGCTAAAACTCTGTATTAAAGCAGCTATATGGTCTCCAATACTCAAAATATCTTGTTTAGAAGCAGCTAAGCTGTGCTGAAGTGGGACAGGACTGTTGGTTAGATGCATGTTATGTCTGTTGGCTCATGCTGCTACTGCAGGACACCCAGTATACAAGAACTCTCAGCTTTGGCAAGATTCTGCAAAAGGTTTTATTTAAGCTACAGTGGGAGTCTGACAGAGTACAAAACAAGCAATTGGACTAAATACCAACTCTCAGGAGGAAATGTTATACAGACGATCTATACCTTTGAATGAAGCCTAGACATTTCTCTGGGTTCAACGGCAATGTGTGTGCTCAGTCTGAAGTCTAAAAGCTTAAAATAATTTCAACACATAATTGATATCTGGAGACCTGTCAGACAGGATGCTTGGCCAGATTCAATCATAAAATAATATAAGGACCACCAGGATCTGACTATAAGAACTAACATGGCCTTGTTTGTTTTTCAAAATGGATATAAAAAAAACTTTAGGAAGTTTCATCAGAGCAAGATGAGTAGTCACAAGTTAATCAATGTTTCATCTGAAAATAAATGGCAACTTTCTATTAAAAAGAGGGGACTCAAACAGCCTGTTTCATTGCAACTAGCATAATGAATATATTCCACAAACAGAGCAGAATTCTCCACTGGCCAGTGCCAGGCCCGGGATTTCACATCTTCTTTGCAGAGATGAGAAAGGGGCAAAGACACTGCTTAGATTTCTCAATCAACAAGTCACAATCATGAACAGCATGGCTCTGATAACAGTGTAGATTCTGTGGAGTCATTCCTGGTTTATACTGGAATATGCTAGAGGAGAATCTGAATCAGGCCCTAGGGTTTCAAATTGAGTGCAAAACAGGGAAGGAAAAAATCCCCTGGTGTATATTAATGCAATGCAGTATAGATCTGTCCCCTGTAATGCATTGGCTTGCTTTTAACTCTCAGCCTGAAGCCAAATCAATTTCAGCAGTTTGCAAGGGACAGAGACCAATTACGAACCTTCTTTCTCCTCTTTCCTGCTGCTTAATAGGGCCACAAATAATGGTTTGAAATTACTCTCAAAGACCTACCCACATGACTTTCAGTGCAGAAACCAAAGTAACTTAAATGATCAAATATCATCTGCATTGCAAGGTGCAAAGTCACTGAAACACACAGAAAAGAAAAATAATGGGTAAAACTAATCCATAAATACCAGTGGTGTGTAGGCACTGCAAGAATCTGATCTGGATTTGCAATCATGTAAAGCAAATACAGGAGTCAGTTTAAAATAAGTTCAAAAACAGTAAAGAATATTTCTCAGTATGTATTAATGTACTGCAGAACACGCACCATCACTGTGGCATTGCATAAAAACTATAAATCTGGTTAACTAGCCAATTAAGCTGATTTTGTATCTGCAGTGCATTGCTAGAGAAACAAAACAGTTGGAACATACTGACAATTCTGGCCAAGTGCATATTAGGGCTGATGAGTTTAAGGTCTTTAACAGACGACCTTTTTTGATATTGCTGATACATGAAAAACAAAACAAAAAAACCCAAACAAATCTACATTAAACTAATAGTACAAAATTAATAAATATATTACAAGAGAACCATGGCAATTCATTCTTAAGGCCCAATTTTCAGTTTGAAATGTATTTAAAATCTGGTATTGTTTTATACCTGCTCTGCAGTTCCTACACACACACTTAGAAATGTGGTCCAGTTTAGCAAAATATTTAAATATTGGCTCAACTTCAAGCAAAGGGATAAGTCACTCATGTGCCTAACTATCTACATTATTGAAGTGAAATTTATGCCTAAGTATACACAACACCTGTAATCATAACTTTGTTCTTATTCTTACCGTACTGAATTATAATGTAATTTTTAATTTTTCATTGTCTTATAGAATTTTAATTTACCAGGGCTGAAATTTTTCCATTCTGCTCTTTATGATCAGATGGGAAAGGGCTTTTGGTCATGTTTATCCAGACATACCTGGATTTTTGTAAATTATGCCCATTTACACAGTTTTCAGAATAGTAGTTAGGCTTCCAACACCTACTTATACATAAATGTAGCATGGATCAGCAGATGCTCCTCCTCAGAACTTTTTACAGCTCCACAAATCTTGGATTTTAATGGTGATCCATTATTCCCAGAAGGCCATAGATTAAGTAATGAGCTCAAATTTTAAGTATACTATAAAGTTTGATGCAGAAACAAGGTGTGTACAGGCACTTTTGGAATTAAAGAATGGACTAATAGCCTAGAAAAAAGCGTATCTTTCACTGGACCAATCTCAGAGAGTTAAATGCAAGTTTCGTTGGTATAATTATAGCAGTGTTTACCAATACTTATATATGGAAGGTGAGTTATGCCATAATTTAGCCATGTGTTAAGTTACATATTGCACTCACAAAAAGTTACACACTGGTGGTAAGAGTTACACAGACATTTAGATGCTTAAAGATAAGTGATGGGTTTTTACAAAAGCAACTCAGAAATTTAAATCCATTTGAGTTATCTGCATCTAATAAAGCTGACACTGATCAGACTCAATTGGCTTCTGTTAGAGGGAAAAACGGTTTTAGACAGGATTGTTTTAAATGTCTTTTGCAATTGTTAAACCAGACTTTCCAACGCGCATAAGTGTGCTACAGTCTTTTTAAAAAGTGATCAAAAGTGGCACAGAAGGGCCTTGGAGGCAACACTCACCTGTTGAAATGCTGAAAGCTATTTAAGAACCTGAGCAGAATAGGTCTAGAGGAAACAAATTAGTAAATACGTATTAGAAGCCTGAAAAAATGTCCCTAGATATGGTACATTTAATGACTGATATTCCAGACTTTGTAAGAATGTGATCACCATTAGCATATTAGGTGTGGATTTGCCAGGGGAATCACAAGTATCACTGCATGCAAGCAGCTATGCAGCTGGGTTAAAATCTTACTCTTCCACTCACATTATGGCTTTATCTACTGCCTGATAATATTTCTTAGGATTTTAGCTGCAAAATTAAGGATTTTGACTTTTCCTTAAATTCTGATTATTAGCCAAAAATCTTCAATCTGGGAGGTTTCAGACCTCTCCCGAGAAAAAAAACTGTGTGAATGGTGTAGTAAAAAATACAATGATAATGAGGATAATAACGTTCATTAATTTTTTAACCAACAAAAAATTTCAAAAGAAAATATGACATGCTGTATTTCTTTGGAAATTAAAAATTTTCCAGTTTTTTTATATACATATATATATAAGCCTCTTCTTTTTAGCCCCTAAGAATGCCATGCAGTTGTGGCATTTGTAAGACACTTGACATATATTTAATTATCTAGTAGTATTTTTGAAAATATGAGAGTAAATAAGTGATGTGTCCAATGTCATGTGATCTAGGAAATTAAACCAACTTCCCCGTATTTTAGCCCTATAATATCCACATGACACCTCTTCTTTGTGAATTGTCATTTGCTGATTGTTTTCTCAACTAAACTAATTGTTCACCTTCCTTGAACCTTTTCAATGTTTGGTAGGTTTCTCTGGCATATCAAAGGAGGTCATACAGTCACTGTATGATTTGATCTTTCCAAATAATATGTCATCATGTCCATCATGCTGCTTCTTTGTTTAATGTTACTCAGAATAATGGTACTCTTTATTTAATGTTAATTCAGAATAAAGATTATTACCTGCATATGAAGCTAAACTTGTTTCGTCTAGTGTAAAACATTGGCTGCTCTGTGTTCTGCACTTTACTAGTTCTCCAAAGGACATTCTGACCAAAGGACCAAAAGAAAGAATAATAATGTAAGAAGTAAGGCGAAATGAGAGACATTTTGTTCATGACAAAACTAGTAGTATTTAGTCCTCACATACTACTCCTGACATTATGCTACTTGTCACTCCTGACAAGTGATATGTGTAGAACTGTAAGAGCAATCATTTTAATCCAAAGACTTTCTGATGAACTATTAACTTACAGTATGCAATGAACACTATGCTATGCTACAGTAATAAACAACTACTGTATTCATAAAGTACAAGGCTGGATTAGAGAGTTAAGAACTGCTCAGCCTTGCCCAGTATCAGACTGAAATGAAGAAAAATTTCCTCATGTTGTATTGAACACGTAATGCAAAAATGATTTCTAGAAAGTTAATTCTTGCTTTCAATTCTTGTTTGACTTTAGAAACATAGAGAATATTGTTAGGCTCTAAAATCTAAGTTAACTTTTATGCACTCCTTTTCTATGCCTGCAGTTTAATTTCATTGATACATAAGACACCGATACTAGTATTTGCTGACCAGAATCCATAAAATTAAAGAACATGCTAAAACACTTTTTATGCCTTTGATAATACATATAGTTAAAAAAAACTTATAAATATTTGCAATATATCTTGTCATTTTTAGAAAACAACTTGTTTCTCCTCTTAATATAGGTTTTCATCACTTACCTAGTGCTTTTGGTCAGCTACTTAATGAAATCCAACTCTAACACAATTTTAAGTATTGTGAAACAGGGAAAATATGTTTTCATTGCTTACCTAGTGCTTTAGGTCAGCTGCTTACTGAAAACAACAAATTTAAGTATTGTGAAACAGCAACAGTATTTTTTCATCTCTGTTGTTTCATTAGACTGGGAGAAAGAATCAATAGTCCCTTACTATATGTAGACATAATGCCTGTAGGCTGAAACAATGATGTATTACGTTAATCGATGTGAAAAGCATTCACAAAGATAGCTGAGAACAGAGGGAAGCGTGGAACACCAAGAAGTGGCATAGCTTTCTGCTAGAGCTCTGAAGAAGTGTTATGCTTTCCATTTGGCACCTAGAAAAGAACATGAGTTATGAATCTAGATTTTAATAAAGTATCTGGTTAAAAGTAACTAAGTGAAAAAAGGAAGAAACACAAAGAGTGTCCAATACAGAGCAGCTCTGGACATGATTACTTATTGTCATATTCCCATCCATATAATTAAATATAATCATTCAAGTATGCCTTCATACTCAGGCTGTGACTGGTACCTAGAATACTTCTGGAGCCCCTCTACTTTTTATAGAATCATTTCATTTTCATATGTTAAATTTTTAAAAGTTCTGAAGAGCCATTTTCCAAAGAGAATTAAGCATGTAACAACTTACATTTTCCTGAAAGTTACTGAGTATTTCTGAAGGAAATGTTACCCATATACATGTTCCAAAATAGAGCAGCTCATAAAAATGTACTCAGACCAACTTTTAACTAGCTAGCTCAGACAATGAAGCTACAGCATTATGGTCTAAAAGATTTTCAAAAGCAAGTAAACAGTCAGTCCCATTAAAATCAGTAATAATTATAAGTGAATATAGACTTCCAGGCGACAATTACCTAGATAATCTGACACTTTCAAAAACGTTACCACAGATCTTAGTCATAGATCATAAGCTTCTAGCTTATGTTCAGATACCAAGGCTGAGGGCAATTCTGAACTCACTGTTCAGATTCAGATGCCAAGGCTGAAGGTAATTCACTTAAATCGTTGTTTGACTAAAAACTCCAATAAGCATTACAAAAGTAACAAGTTCATGTTAAATGAAATGGAAAAGAGTAGTCATTTGAGAAAGAGTGCAGTGCTTGTACTTAATATAGGAAGTTGAAGCACAATACTCACTCTTGGACTGTAACATTTGGAAATTTTTCTTAAAAACTTTTTAGGAAAGCAAGAAGATTAATGCAATAGGGAAAGTAGTTTAATTTACATCCCACAATTCCCTATACAAGATGAGAATATTATCACTACTTTTCTAACTCTGTCTCTCTGATTTCTGACCATGTGTAGGAGCATGTAGGAGCATCTTAGGGAAAACAACAAACAGAGCAATAGAAATACAAGCAACAACAAACGGGAACCTTTCCTTCTGTTATTTTTCTAGGCCATAATGTAACAAACAAATGAGCAAGAGAAAAATGTTCAAAATTACATTGGATGAAAGTCTCTTACAATCCCAGAACAAGTGCTTTAACTCAAACTATATCTGGTCAGTACATAACTAAAATTGTTGTCATTGCTTTAGCCTGAGCAATGTCTTCACAGGCATCTAAACAAAGTCTGAATGTTCAGCCTTTTGAGTACTGAGTTCTTCTTGCTTCACTTTCTACCACAAGTTTTCAAACTTTCTGACCAAGGTTACTAATTTTCTCAGTCAAAATATTCACTAGCAGGATCCTCAGTAGAAGTTTACAGAGCTTCTTTGATTTGGGTCAAAGATTAAAGTCTTAGTTATGGAAAGCCCCCCCCCCCCCTTCCCCTGAAATTATAATCAATTAGTACAAAATCAGGCACTCAAATTCAATCAGCCCACTGGAAAGAGGGAGAAGTTGATATCTGCAGAACAGGATGGTCAAACTGTGTGTAGGTTTAGGACTGCTCTAACTGGGCCTAACTACATATGTAGTCATCATTTATCCATCAGCTCAATGAATTCATGACAGGCAAGTATTTTACATTTCAGACACTGACCACTTCTACAATGGACAGACTATACCTAGTGCTTTTCAATACTGAGAACCATGCACAAAGAGGAGGAAAGTATCTACAGTGCGATGTTTTGTCTATTCAATGTCTTGGATATACTGTACTGTAGCTGGAAAACTCATAAGACAATGATATAAGCCATATCTGGTTTTTTTTGGCCAGTGGAGTTAATTCTGTTTAACACTTAATTATTGTGTTTTTATGTCAGATTCAATTAAAGATTTACAGCCAAATGTTTAAACTTTATGCAGTACTGAAATACATGGAAGGTATCAAGAAATTTACAGCCTGTATTGAAAATTAATCTTTATACTGCACTCTGGTTATATTCTTTCAGCATTGGTTTATCTCTAATTTGCAGTTGAGGTGTCTCAGCAAATCACATACAGTTTAATACTGTATACTCTGCACAGGGTTAAATAAAGAAGTTCACTAGTGCTTCTGCAGTATATTCAAGACATGGTTTCGGCTAGGTGAAATCAACTGCATTTACAATGAAGGCATAGGCCACAGTATTTTGAAGAGATTTCTGAAATGGATACAGTAATTTCTCCTCTACAGTAATTTAATATCACACAGATTGACAACCCCTTGGAATTTATATTCCTATGTCTTTCTTTGTAGTGCTGAAAGTCAGGCCTAGACAGGAAGCATACAGAAAAACTAAACATCAAAGTACAAAGGATAATGAGTTAAATTAAACATTTTAGAAAGTTGTACTCATATAGGCAAGCCCCTCCCTCTGGGAGCATGAAGACATTACCACATGTTATAGCAATCACTGTGAAAAATCAAAAAATTAAGCCCTAATTTATCTACATTAAAAAGACTACGGCAAGATTTGAAAAACATATGGAAATAAATTTAAAATGACTAAGATGTGAATGAGAATAAACGTTAACCTGATTCTTAGTTTTGTTACTTAGAGAATAAAGCAAAAGTAACCATGGATTCAACATTACTATTTTTGACTGTCAGAAATACTTCATCTAATTTTAATAAGTAAAAGAAATCTTCAAGTTCAAGGAGGGGACAAATGTCTTTGGAGGCCTTTTATTAAGAAATAGTATCTCATAAGATAACTAGTTTTATAATAAGGCATATCAACTGCCATTCAAATAATGCTTTAAAGTAAAGGCTAACCAGAACTTAAGATAAAATACATTTTATTTACAGACAAACCTTCTTTGTAAGAGGTGAGTGAGAAATCAGAAGTATAGAAGGGCTCACTACAGTGGGGGAAGGGAAAAAAAGCCCAATAAACTAGATCATTAAATGAAGAATCAGGTCCAAAATAGACTACATCAGGTCTAAAAGATATGACAGGCCTAAAAATTAATTACTCATTATATGAACAATAACATCAGAAAAAAAGTAATTGTGTTAGAAAAAAAAAAAAGAAACAGATGACAGATACAAAAGCATGAGTGACATACTAAGGAATTTTTGGCCTGTTCAGAATTCAGGGAACTTTAATCTTAATTACAGTTGATAGAGGGCACCTTTACATCAACTTGTGGAAGTTGCGAGAGAGAAGAAACTACAGTGAGGGAAAGTGGTAAAAAATTGGGAAGAATGGTATTGAAGTGCCCAGCATGTAGAATAGAGGACAGAAAAGGACAGCATTGCATGTGGGCTTTTAGTACTCTGTTAAATTTTCTAAAATCTTCTAGAGGATAGCTCCATAGAAGTTATGAGGGACCCAAAGATGTAGAAAGGTAAGTGAGGGGAATGACAAAAATCCATTACCAAGCTAAGTGATTAATGTCTTCTGACCATACCTAGAGTTGCCCACAGCCTTGCAGTGGCTGTACCTAGATCTTCTCTCTACAGCAAAATCCATCAAAAGATCAGAGGGTTTTTAAATGCAGAAAAGCTTATTTTTGTTTAAATAAAACTGAAAACTTCTTCAACAAAGAGAACTCAAAGCAGCTACAGTATATGGACCTAGGGAGATTTGCAGAACGATCTTCTCCTGCTTGTTACATCCTCACTCATAGAGACACACCTCGCTCCCAAACAACAAAGTGATTTTTTAGGTGGCAGCAAACTCTGCCTAGTTTGCTCCAGTCCCTAGAAAGTTCTTCCCATTCCTTCTAAAGCCTGGCTAGCTGCCATCTGCTCCTTCCTACAGCCTCACAGTTTCCCTACATAAATTGAAGGCTCTTAAATATCTGTTGTGGTTCTCTTGTCTGCTACACCCTGCAGTCTCTGAAACTTCTTCCCTTGCCAGGCTCAGTAGCTCCCCCATGGAAAAATTCACCAAAGTTTCCTATTCTGGCACCTTGGTGAAAATGTTAAAGTTCCAGATTGCAAATACTGTTTTAAAACTGATAAATAAATCCCATTTGAACCTGATTAATGCAATTTGTACCTGATAGCAAAACTGGGTATGTTCAAAATTGATACTAAGTGGTCCTTCAGTCTACTTTCAGCTTTGTTCTATTACCTACATTACCTATATAAAATAAAATTAAGAGGTATTCGTTTCATAAGTGTCAACTTCATATTTCCCCAAAATCCTACAATTTTTTTCTGATACTTTACTTTTTGGTTCCATTTCACCATGGCACAGTCTCAAGGTGCACATACAAGCACCTGAACATAGGAAATATACAAAAATTTGGGAAACTATATTATATCATGCCCCTATATTCGGGGGAAAGCTAACCAATTGCATAACTCAGCCTCCACTTTGGGTTTGGGAGTATTTATTGATTTATATATTCTGATTCATTTCAGTTAGAACACAAATGGTGAGTTTTACGTGGAGCAGATTGAGTCAGATTCCCTGCTGGAATTTCTCTGTGGAAACAAATGAAATAACACGAACAAAGGATTGAGCTCTTTGTCTTAATTTTTCTTTATAGAGCCATATTTCTAATTTACTGTAAGACTGAAACAAAAAAAATCATCTAACATAATGAGTAATTCATACTGTAAGTTATTGTTAGCACATGAAAAACAATAGTAATATTTGACAACTCTTTTAAACCTCAATTTATACATTTTAGAGACTTCTTACTTCACTGATAAATGAAAAACAGCAATTAAACAAAAATTTACCTAGCCCAAAGTATGCAAAATTACACTTTGATTTGTCATGCAATAACATTTTTCTAAAAAAGGGACCTATTAAGACTTTCACTAATTTATTGATCAACATCTCATTTTTTAATAATACAAAGAATTTGTTTTAGTAGTATTTTAGGCAAAAAGGTTTACAGCTTTCATCAGGTTACTTTTCTAAGGAGCATAAAAATGACTGAGTGACTCAGATATCTAAACGCCTGTCAAAGGCAAAACTGCAGATCTTTGTCTGAAGCTTTGTCTGAGCTACTGACAAAACAGTACAAAGAGCAAAACAAGCTGTGAGATTTGAGTGAACCACTCTGTTGCTTAGTTTGTCCAAAATTCCATGCCACACAGTTATCTCATAATCAGCATCCAAGATAGCTACTTTAAAATTAGCTTGGATAAATCTATACAAACTGCAATCAATTTCTAGATGTAATACAGATATACACCCAGTCCTTTTTGATAAGTGATTTTTGAAAATGGCTCATGTCTTTTTTGAATGTGATTCTTAAAGGTATTTTATTTAGGATCTTGTAGAACTTGCAAAAAGGCCAATAAAAATGTTAACACCACCTGTTTTTAGACCAATGGATGTGTGCAGGGGTCTAACTCACACAAGAGTAAGGCTTCTAAGAGCCTTTAAGGACCTAAGCCATACTTCCTACTGGCTAAAACCAGCCACCTATTCTGCCGCAGCCCTTCTATACTTCTCACTGAACATTTAGCTACAGGTATAGCTGCTCAAATTAATCTGCTCTTAACTGCTAAATTTTTTGTAAAAGGGGACATGGATTCACAAGTCTTTCCAGAGCTTTTTAAAATAGAGGGGGGAAGACATTCAAGTCATTTAAATTCAGGCATCTAACTTGGTTGTCTATAAGAAGAGGCTAATCTCATCACGGTTTCCCTATAACCAGTGGAGAGAAAGAAACAGGCTTGACTAAAGAGCAGTTCAACACAAGAAACACTGCATTATCTTCTAGATACTCTAAATTTGGCAAAAAAGAAAAAAAAAGTATTAGTCCAAAGATTCAATGAAGTCTGCTTCTTATTTGCTCCCTTTAGTTTCTTACAAAGCTCCAAGGTTACTGCACCTTTGAAAGCTTTCAAGGTTTTTTTGTCCTGTTTCTCTCCTGTCCTCTTTCCTTCCCTTATACCCTTCAACAGCCTTCAGCTAGTCTAATAGGCTTTTGAAACTTCCCTTTTAGAGAATAAAGGCTGTTTTGATGGTCAGGTATACTATCCAATTTCTCATCAGCTACACTGGAATCAGTGAGCTGCTCAGACTCTTAAAGACTTTATTCCATCATTACCCTGAACCTCGAACAGCAAAATTAAAGAAGGGAGAAGAAAACCACAGATTCTATTACTGACATTGCAATGTTTGCATTATGGCTAAACAGTTTATTAGGAGTGAGTATTCTTCACATATTAATTTTTTGTCATGTGCTCAAAGCACTGTATGTGTAGTTGAAATTTCAGATTCTGTGGTTTATTCCTCCTCCGTACTCAGAAAGCAGAGCTCCAACAGTTCTACTGCAATCAGACTTTGCTACTGAAAATATGCTTTTCATTAAGTTACTAAAAAAAAAAAAAAAGAAAAAGAAAGCTGGCATGAAATTAGGTTACACAGTATGAAATTATTTACAGCAGCCCACCAAGCTCTTCGTCAGGGAAAGTCACGGTGTCTGACTCTGCAGAATTTATGCAGCCTGACTGTATTACATCTGGAGGTCGACAGCTGGTTATTATGTACACCTAATTTACCCAAGCAGTAAATACTACAAGCAGAGAGATCTATTCACCTAAGGCTTATGGTTCAATTGGTTTAATATTTTATGCTGAAATAATGGAATAATTAATAATAATATGTGGCATAAATTCTGAGCAACTCTTCCCCACACTTTCTCAATAGTGCATGATACTCCACAGTGTAAAAACACTAAATGAAGTGCCTTTGATCTAATTATAAATCTGGTAATGAACCTGATTCCTGATAGTTTTCCAAAACAATCAAAATAATAATTTAAACTTCTAGTAGTTCTTAAATAAATGGCAAAGTGTATCAGAACGGTTTAACTGTAATTGATAGCAGGGGACTACTTAGAGCCTACAGTTAGAAAAAGGAAAAAACAGCTTACTGACCTTGTTAGTGTGGTACAAAATTTAGTTTCATATGGGCGAAGTGTATCACTAAGATGAAGAATACTCAGAAACTTATATGAGCGATTGCTAAAAATTAAATTTTGTCTTGGATATTATGCTCTATAATAAAAATGTCTGGGACAATTTATCTCCACTATTATGAGATGAGATTTTTGCAGGAAAACAAAAAACAGATTACTCTCTCCTTCTTGAACCTTCCTAACAAATACGTAATTCTGAGGGCATGAAAGCTGCTTCTTCCTGAATAACCACAAGTATCTTTTTCTTTCATGCATTGCGCACTTATTTGTAACAGAATAGGGTCTCTAAAGAAAATGACGTAGCAAAAGGCCAAGGAAAAATGAGTTTCTACATAATCAGTAAAACACACATTGAAGTCATATGCCAAACTATAAAATTCACACTACTAGGTTCTGGTTCAAAAAACTATTACACATATGATTAAGGTCATCCTTCTTCAGTGCTTAAAGACTGCTTAATCATGTACATGAGTCTTATTGACTTACTGGCTAAAAATACATGTTTAAATGTTGTCTTAAGCAAAGATGGCTGTTCATAAGAGCCTTAAGATTTATTCCAAAACCTCATGGAATCAGTAAGAATCGTCTAATTAACTCTAATGGTTACTAAAACATGACCCTAAACAGAATGCTTGTAGACTAAAAAGCAGAAAACTTTGCTCTTCAGAGAAGACCCTTTTTGCAAAACTGTGTGTTCTGTGTGTTTACAGCTAAAATGCTAATGTCCAGAAACAAACCTTCATGAGCACTCTCTTTTTTAGGTGGGGTGGGCTGGTGGTGGGTGTAGGGACACTAACTAAAGAGCATGGCGTACACAATTCTCTAAGTTTATTCATGGATGTCCGCTACATTTATTGGAAAAACATTGTGGCAACTGTGCACCAAACACCATTCAGTAGGAATCTAAAACTTACTGTAGAGTTATGGTAATGCTTTGCATATCCATACTAATTTCTCAGCATCTGCAAACAGTGACTTAAATTTTACAATGCCCTTATGAAGATATAGCTAAGGATAATTAATTATAAGAAAAGAAAGGCACTAGAAAAACTAGAAGCTGATGAATGAGATTCTCCACACAAAAATTCTCAGTCTCATCAAATGACTGAGTAAAGGCAAATAATCCAAAGAATTATTTTGTACTTGTTTCATTTTAATGAGAAAAATTAAATTCATATACAGAAATGCCAAGCAGCAAGTTTTAGATCAAATTACTTCCCAACTTAAAATTCAATTTCTAGCCTTCTCACAATTCCAACCGTGCAAATGGATTCGTCTTGTTTGGGCTTATCAGCCTCATACAGGAAATAGCATATAAAAAAGCTACCTGCATTACATCTTTTAAAAAACAAAGTTAACTTGTTCTTTATGCCTCCTTTGGCCATTAACTTTATTCTAAAGGAATATGAATTCAGTAGACTTAGAATAACTTTATACAACATGTTTTTAATATTACAACATTGCTCTTTTAAAATGAAAGGCCAATTTTTTCAAATTATTCATATCCATTTTTTAATGTAAAAATTAATTTTGAAAACTATTTTGTTCATGGTGGAGAATATGAAATAGTATATAATAGATAATAATTCTTGGTTTTTTTCATTCTCGTCTTTCCCTTGGCTCATCTCTTTTCCAACAATTTCTCTCTTATTTCTTGCAAATGAATGCAAAAGCCGCAAAATCAAGACAATGTAGGGAAAAAAAACTAGTGCTTTTTTGGGGGCTGAAGAAGAAAAAATACCTTAGCAATATTCTTTTTTGTAAATATGGACAACTGAAGATTATACTAGTTTCTGAAAAAGCCTTAGGCGATCTCTCCCATGACTGTTAATATTATCTCCCTATTATAGTATATAACTGTTCCTCTAAGTTTTATTTGTAAAACATTGGCAGGATTTTTATATAACATAACTCTTTCATTTGAACATAAGTTTTGTAGAATGCAAACTGTCATCTTCCTTTTCTTAAAATTAATGTTTCTAAATCTTTTCATTTGCTTATTGTAATTTGATAAATGGGTGATTTGTATTGATCTCTATAATTATTTTTTAATATTAACAGAATTTGTTTTTAAATACATTTCATGATAATGTTTATATTCAAAACTCACAAACAAATAAGCAAGCAGCTCACACTTTATTACCTCACTACTCTCAAACTTGCTGAAATTTCCAGAAGTTGAGAAAATGGAAGAGGTCCAGTTAGGCCATTTGCTTTTGTCTTGATTTGAATCTATAGTATCTGTGTGGCTGCTGAAGGAATTGGTACTTGAATTGGTATCAGAGACTCCCTGCTTATTCTCCAGTTGCAAGATATTATACTGAACACTTGCACTACAACAGTCAAGGGACAAGCAATTTATTTCTATGACAAGCTTAGTTGTCTACCATTCATATTCAAGTATTTTCTTAACTGTTGCTCATTAGACAATCTATAGGGAAAATATGAAATCTGCTAGATAAAATTCTGACCAAGAAGAAGCTAGGGTAGGTTTCCTTTGATTTCCATGTGGGCAGGAAATACAGGACATGCATATGACATTACAGCCAGCTCTCATTAGCTAGGTTACCTAACTCAGGCTAAGACAAGGAGAGCATTACAAGATGTTAATGCAGAAATTTAGAATTAGTTAATATCTATACTGAGAATGCTATCAAAAGCAAAGGCAGAAATAATAGTTTCCATTATTTGATCCTTGCTCTATAATGTACTACATGAACAGTTCTGCGATGGAATATACATACAACTTTTTCAGTCCCCCTTAGGAATTTGGGGATCACCTTTGGAGATGTCAAAATATGGTTGGTAACTTAATAATTGCAATTCAATTATTTCAGAAGTACATTGCAGGCATTAAATGTTAAGAGACAGGCTAACAATGCCTTTGCAAAGTAACAATCATGTTTAAAGAAAGCCCAGAAGATAAAGATTGAGAACACAAAAAAGGAAGTGCCTGTAGGATAGCATTGTGGGGAAAGCTCTCCTACCCTTTCTGGGAAAACAGCTCGACTGGGTGCCTCTCTGAAGTGCCTGTACACTAATATTTTATATTTAATATTAAAATAATATTAAAAAATAATATTAAAAAAAAGAAATTTCCTTACTATTGATGTTAACAGTAAGTGATAGATTTCACATAAAACTCTCATTCTACACTGAATGACCCCAACTTCAAAGAAAAGGCAACTGTAGCTTTTTTAATTATTGACTTTGAATTGGTAATGTACTTTGCCCTGTAGTAGCAATTGACAGCACTAAACTGAATGGAAAGGAGGACAAGTGTTATGTAGGAGCAAACTAAAAAAAATTCTTTCAGAAATTCCTCAAAAATACATAATTTTTCTTGTGCAATATTTAGTATTTCTCTCAATAGTGTGATGTTTATTATTTTTCACTGGGAAAAAGTACTCAGGAAGTCCTATTCTGGGTCAAACCAGCTACAGATTTGGCCCCTAGCCTAAAATTATGCACAATTGTATCTTTTTTTAGTCTTTATTAAAACTTTGTTTTTATAGGTCATAGTGCTAATCTCACAAATGGCCTTCTTAACATTCTCTACAGCTTTTATGAAATACGTATTTTTCTCATTCACTGACCAGAATCACAATATACAACAGAAAGTGTGACCTTAGCATTGCATAGCCATAATTTTGTTCCCTCTAATTTCTATGCTATTGCTCTGTCATCACATCTTAGCATTTTTCAGGCTCTTTTGCTGCTTTGTGACATCTACTTCAGTTATTACCTTTTTCTCCTATTTCTTCCTAATTTTAGTTAGTTTTTAAGGACCTTGTATCTTTACTTATTCTGAGAGCAAAACTGTTGAAAGATTGCTAACGTGTGCCTCAGATATACGAGACCATGTGATTTCACTTTCAGGCATTTAGCCAGATCAAAATTCTCATAATAAATCTATCCGGACTTCAAAAGTCTGCAAAGACTGAGTATAGTTGATTTTATTTTAATTCCTGCAATGACCACAACTAAATACAGAACAATATGAGAAACTGGACAGGGGTTCTCTGGTTACTTTTTTTCTGAGACTCATCATGCCCTGCTTGTTTTAAAGCAGGTTTAGATTGGTCATTATTTTATCAAGACAATTTGTCTATATCTGAATGATGTACACAAAGAAATGACCAAATTGCTTTGCAAAATAAATATTCTATTCTGAAACCTCACTCAAAGTCAAATCCTGCCACTGCCTCTCTGTGTAGGATCTTTGATTGCTTAATGGGAGGTTCTAAAACAGGAGACAAAGCCAAAGAATAGTCTTACCCACATCCTTGATCTAGTGGTTCTGGTACTCAGTGGACTGCAGAATTCTCCATATTACCCTGTTAAAGAAGTCCAGCTATTAAAACATGTGTTCTTCACCCCTGCTATTCTGGTTGAAGACCACAAAACTGGTAACTGCCATTGATGGAAAAGCTATATGTCAAAATAAAACAAAACTAGTCTCATTTTGCTCCTCTATCATGGGAAACAGATTTTACACCCTCCCAAACTTATTTTTCCTTTAAAAATATCATTAAAAAATGAATCATAGTCTCAGAAAATAAATTACTTCTATTTTTTATTAATCTCTCCATAATGATAATACCCAATGAAAACTGAGGAAAACAGGTAACACAGAAGACTGAACTACCTCTAAAAATAAAATGTGACAGTTACTGTACAAATGCTCCAGGAATCCATGGAAAATCAAATTTTAACATATTACATCCCTCAATTAAAAATAAATAAATAAATAACCAGAATACAACTCTGCTTTATTTTCTGTGGCCTTGCTGAAGAATACATCACCATGAAATTAAACTTGGAGAATGTCTGTAACACTATGTAGTGCAGAACAGCTGTTTTCTGTTTTAAAACATTTAAAGCTTCTCCACAAAATACTCTTTGGAATACCTCTGCAGTTTTCACATGTTGCCAAATAAGGTATTTTTCAGCACTTGCCATGCTCTCACACATATGCACTTATGCTACTTACCAAAACACACACAGTCTTTCAATTAATTAATTTAACCCAGAGCTCATTAAGTTACAAGTCCTATTTTGCCTTTTTTTCTTTAAATTTCAGTATGTTTAGGTTTTCTTGTCTCTCAAGACACTGGCAGTCACAACAAACCACAGAAAGAGTGTTTTAAAGTAAGGAGGATTTTAGTATAAGAAGAGAGTATTCTATTAAAATATGAGAACTATTTTGTTTTAATATCAGAATAAGACCAAAGAGGAGGCACTGTTTTAAAAATTCTGAGAGATCAAATAAAATTCAGTAATTTCCTGAAAATATTTGTTAACATTCCACATATTTCACATTACAAAATATTGTCCTGCCTTAGTATCACCACATATTTTCTATTAAATTATTTATACAATCTGCCTTGAGTGATTCTATCTGCAATACCAATAAAAAAAAAAAAGTATTGGGTTTTTGAGGGTTTTTTTGTATTTGAGGATACTGTCAAACCACACTGTGCAATCAGGGGCACACAGAAGAGGCAGTGATAAAAAGAACCTGAACAACAGACATAATTCACTCTTTGGGAAAAAACTAGTGACAGTAACTTGAAAAATCAAACATAAAGCCTTTCACTGATTTATACACTGGCACCAATCAATGTCCTAAATGATGCACATGATATGTCCTTCCGCTCACAAAACAAATGGTTCTAGGATGGCTGTTACTACCATTGAATGGGAACTCCTTTAGCTTATAAAATGCTAAAATAGGGATAGAAATAAAAAAATCTAGATTATCCTTTAGAAACAGGATCTGTGCACTTATTTATAAAGTTTCTGATTCCACCCTCACCACAGTCAAAAAGAATTAACACAATCCTCAACTAGATCATGATGAGACTTGAAGTTGATCAGAGGTACAACTTTTGCCCCTGTAAGGAAAGCCCTGGATGGGTCAGCGAGTTCAGTCAAGGCTAAGCATAATAATAATATACGCATGTGCCACAGGCTTCTAATTTGTTTTCATTAGCAATATAGCGTTTTCAATTGATTGCCTCCAAAAGTGACTTCGTATATTGCACAGCCTATAAAGATGTGTATTCAAAACCTCATTTATCTGAGAGAAATAAATGACTTCACTTGCTAATTAATTTGGCAAAACAGAATCAAATGGCTCCTGCATAGGAATTATTCCTGCACATTAATATTCCTTCATAGGAATAAGAAAAATTTAAACAGAGGACTATATTTCTAACTGCACATTCAGAAAACTGAAGCCAAGACAGATGTAGCGAGAATTATTTTCCTCATCTGTTACTCTTCTACACATTCAGTATTTATCTGTTGTTGTCATGACCCTGAGTTTACCAGCAAGGCTGTGCAACCTCTTCCCCCCCCCGCCATAGCAGTTTGGCTGCCTGTGCTCAAGGTCAGCTTTGATATGATGCAGTCATGTAACCTTCTGTCAGACTGCTGGGAAAAGTTTTGTAAGAAAGAGCTGTGAGACCCCTCCTCAGGGCCTGTCTGCTTTGCTCAGTAGCTGCATTTAAGCTCAGGCTCTTGGCCTTGGCCCTTGCCTGAGCTAACCTATAGGTATGCCTGTGCTTTACCTTGTACTTTGCTTATCCTGACTGACTTGACAGCCTGGCTTGATGCTGGACCTGCTTTGTCGCTATAGACTTGTCCGGTGACCACTGGACTGCTGGCTAACCCTGGTTCACCTGACCTGCTCTGCTCTTGCCTGGGCACTGTTGTAGAGCATACCTGCTTGCCTGCCCTGCTGTCACCTTCAGCTCCTGCCTCACCTTCCCTCGTGGAGCAGCCCACGACTACTGCTCACGGACTGTCATTCTCAAAATTACTACACGTTACAAAATAATCTGACTTAAACATACACCAAAATCAGAGCTCTCAGAAAAGACTGATTAACAAATGCTTCAGATCTACCAAACAAACATTTCTACAATGTGTCACAGAACTTTGTTTGGACAATGACAGCTAAAATTGATAGGGCTGAGAAAGAGCTCTTGTTGGAGAAGCTCTAGTTTCTCATTTTTCACTAGCGTATACCTACACACAAGGATAACATTCCTATGAAAAAATCTTGGTACAATGCATAGCTTGGATGTTAACCCAAAAAAGTCAGATAATTTTACCTTGTCAATTCTTATACTAATCTATTTTTCAGTCATTTAGAAACTCAGCTGTACAAAGAAATGTGATGAACATAGTGTTTAGTCACTTTAAGCATCTTTGGATCCTTGTTTTAGCATTAACCTACTGACTGTGACTGTCACAGATTTTTAAAAAATGTATTTTTCATGTAAGCTGGATCAATTGCTAGACATAACAGTAAAAGTAATTTGAGAACCACTGTAACATCTCTCTACAATATAACTTCATTAAATCAGTCTTGGGAACTTGAGTTTAGAATTCAGAACAGTGAGCCAGAGACATCATATGATGATTTTGTAAGCTACCAAAACTTGTAGGAGATAATGGCTGAAATGATAAAGCTGCATGTTATCACACAGAAGCTACTGAGGGATTTTGCACTATCTGCCAATGTTCTCCAGAGCCCCACTAGATCCTATCCATAAAACTCATCTATAGTAAATACAGGCAGCTCACCTAAACAAGCTTCCCTGCTAAGAAGCTTCCACATTTTATCTTAAGCCCCTCAATTCCAGACTTTAATAAACAACTGCTTAAAGTATACACAGACTGCAGTACCAAGGCAGACAAAGGTTCATCAAGCCCAGTAATCTGTGACAGCAGCTATTAGCAAATGTTAAAAGAGAGAAAACAAAAGATGCATAGAGCAATCACCAATCATCAGTCAATCTCTTTACAGATTTACCCAACTGACTGTCTTTGGATGGAGCAACAATGGAGTTCTGTTCCAAGAATTTGTCTTAATTTTTTGCACCCATTGATTTATGTAGTTTCAATAAACAGTAGCAGAAAGTTTCACAGTTTAATCTACTAGCTTGGACAGTATAATTTCTTTCAGAAATCTTTAAAAAGAAAGTTTTGTTCCATGGCTATTTTAGGACTTCCCTCTACAAAATAAGTGTTCATTTATCATACATATTTGTTTATTAATTCTGTATCTTATTATGATTTATACCAATTTGCATAGTAAAGAAGTCAGGATTACTTGTAATTTTCAGAAATAATTCTGGCACAATTTTTAAAAGAGGAATGTCTTATATATCACTTATTGGTCTCTGATATGAAAACTGATTTACTGACATGTTTCCTATCTTACTCATATATTCGTAAAAATATCTGCATATCACAAAACTTCCATTTTTAGCACTTTGATCTGAGAGAGTTCCTCATTTCTTAAAAAATCACGGCTTTGGTTTGCCAGCCTCTTTGGCTATAGCTCAGATTTTTTCCTCCGTCTTTCTTCCCATTCCCCTGATTTCTCTTTCAACATCATCAACTGTAGCCAAAGCAGAGGCCTGTGATACCTATAAATTAATTAGGATATAATTAACATTAGCTTGCCTTAAACCAACAACAAACCAACAATTGTGTAACCAACAACAGTATGAAAGTATTTCGTAACACTGAAATGATGTAGCCAGACATAACATACAGACTTTTTGTGTGAGAAATATGACCACTGAAGGGACAAGTAACTCTTGTGTAATTGCAATTAGGTGGCATGGGAAAACGTGTAAACAGCAGCCCAAGCAACAGAACATGCCAGATGAAGAACAAAAAACAAGATAAATGTAAGGGTCTGCAAATAGGTAGGCTACCCTGCTGAACACACGAGAAAGATGACTGGCAAAACCAAAAACAAGATAAACAGCACTGGGAGTAGATGAACCCTCCTGGGGGGATAGGGGGTGGGGGCAGTAGTAGAGGAAAGGAAACTACAGAGCAAAGATGCCCACTATATGTTCAAACGTCATCCTCAAAGAGCTCATGAGCCTAATTACTTTGACTTCCAGGACTAAGAAACACCAAGCACCACAGCAATCAGTGCTAAATACACCTGTGGCACTGTGTACTCATAGCTACGGTAGGATAAAAAAGCGTTGAAGTCTCTAGCAGACCTCATGTTTGAAAAACCTGTTTTTATAAATGTGTGTGCCATTAAAAAGTTCATCCTCAAAATAACTTTTCAAATTACTCTATTAAGGCTTTATATTGAACTTGCCAAAATTGATGCAGTTTTCTATTCTCATTTTTTCAGAGATTTTCACTCTCTAAACTTTATCCTATCTTAAGAGACTTTAACCATGCTGGATCAATTTTTCTGGTTTGTCATTCTTTTAGCATTTTCTTGCTAAACTGGTATATGTTAACTCTAGCATAATATCAAATACATTGACTTTACACAACCTCTTTGCAATCTGGAACCATTTATTCTTTTAGCTGTTTCTTTTCATTTTCTTTTAAGTAGTTTCTCCTCTTAAAAATGCTTTAGGAATTAAATTATCTGGCTTCTCTTAGAGATGTTGAATTTAAGTATATTATGGCCTCTAGTATGTCTTGAACCAGATCTAAACTGAGTGCTACATGTCTTCTTGTAGATTTTCTGACTGACTGCTCCAAAAAGCATTGACTCAAATTGTAGATACAACAAAAGCCAGCATTCTGTTCTGATATGACATTTATCCAAGGCATATGAAGGTAACTGAAGCCTCCCATTATTATTATATTTTGCAGCCTTCTTACCTTTACTGTTTCTTAGTGTCTGTCACTCTTCACTGTTAGGTAGTACAGAGTACAGACCTAATGCAAGTCTCTCTGTATTTAGATGTCACATTTCAATCCATAGAGATTCTGTAGTACTGCTGAAAGAGATAACTTACTATCTTACTGACTTTGTGTTTCATATATCATACCAGTCATCAACTGTAAAATCTACCCTAAAGTTCCAAAAAAACTGCTTTGGCATTATCACGTCAAACTTTCCAATCAAGATGACTATTTTCTCATTTAAATGCAGTCATTTTAATTCACTCATCCAAGGACAAAGGTCTTTAGGTATGTAGCATTTATACAGAAATACGGACATGCTTAAGTCTATTTTCATGTACCTTTCATAACTGAAACTTCACTTCTTAAGTACATTCTTCATTATTTCTTACTTTTTTGTTTTCTTTTTATTACTTGGGTTCTCTTTTTTCTAGGATACAGAGAACTTATAACTTTACGCTGAAAGTGTACACCCTCCTGAACCACACGCTCTTCTGTCTCAATTGCCTTCATCCAGAACTTGATTGAAAAATCATCTTTCTACTTAAATATCTTTTTTCTCTTTTTGTTTAGATGGAACCCATCATTCCTATAGACTTCATCTATTCAGCAGTTTCCTGAGTTTTTAATAAAACTATATTCTTCTTCATTACAGTATTTTCTCCAACAGCATTGAGATTTTCTGCCTTGCCTAGTACACAGTTTTGCACCAGAGACAGCAACACAGAATATTCCAAAGACTGCTTTACTGTCTTCACCTTCAAGCTAGCAAGTTAAATTTTCCTTTCAAGACCTCTCCTTTATTTAAACATATGACTGGTAACCCACATACACTAGGACCATGTAAGCTTCTCCCTTGCTATGATGTTTTAGATGTCTCAAATTACTAAATGCTTTTTACTGATATCACAAATCTAGTTGTTGATATATGTCCAAAAATTTAATCTTTCAGTACTATATTCTGCTTCCATCAGCTGGAATGCCTGATGCCAGAGAGTTACTTCCTCTTCAAGAAGTTACAGGATTGTTACTCAGTAGGGCTGATGGGGTAGAAGGTAGTCCAGTCCAGAGCATTCACTCATGTTTTGTCTGTGCCCTATTGCCCTCAACTCTTCCAGTGCAACAAGACTGGTCTCAAAAAGCAGTACTCCATCTCAGAGGGCTAAGAAGTACCTGCACTGCACTCCCACATACACCATCTACTCAAGGAGCTAATGATTATTGTGTAAGGAAGTCAGGGCTCAATTCTGATACTCCTGACAAACTCTGAAAAGCTGATCAGGTGATCTTTCTGCAACCACAGATCGCATCTTTTGACAAAAGTGGAGTCAGACGAAACCTACAGATGCTGCACGATACAGGGCCTTCCTAGGAGACATTCAAGTAACAATCCAGTGTTTTGAAAGATTTCAAATATTCTTTCACAGAAATCCAGTAATGTACATTCAATTTACTATTTTCAAAAGCATTAACAGAATGTTATGTACAGACAGAGCACTAGAAGATAAAAAACAAAAAACAAAAAGCATAATTCTGCAGTAAGGTAAATGTAATATAATCTCTGCTGCTAGAAGAATGAGAGAAGGAAGGAAAAACATAAGAGTGAGAAGAATCCATCCAAACTTATGACCAGCTGTTCAGCAGGGCTTAAAATACATCAAAATAAACTGCTTTTACAACATTCAGTCTGTCCGTCATCGTCTGGTCTGGATTGAATTTCCTGAGTCTATGATGAAAGCTAAATACCAGAAAAATTTATGTACAATAACACTATGTAAGGTCATATTATGCTAAGACCAAAGTTTTCCACCTTGAGCATCTGAATCCATAAAAACATGGCTCAACTTTAGGCTTCCAACTCTGAACATTTTGTGTCTAAGCACATTAAGCGTTATTCTCCCTAGCATCTGATGAACCTACCACTGTCATACATATGTTCTAGCTTCAAGCTACAACAAACCAAAAACCCAAAGCTCAAAATATTTCACATAGAAATACATAAACTGCAGGCATACCCATCTCCTTTTCATCTCCCTGATGGATTTCATTAACCTCACTAAGTTTTTTTTGCCTTCAGCACTGTTCTCAAATCATGTTGTTAGGACTGCATTGTTCTCTTATAGCCTTCCTTATCTAAACAGTCCCACTTGCTTCAGAAATACCCTATTTTATTAAGCTGTTCAGCTTAGGCAAGTGATATTTAAAAAAAGACTTACAAAGCAAGCCTAAAACGTAGCTGCTAGCTAAAGAAATTTCAGAGACATTAAAAAAAAAATTACAAAACACAAAACCAGAAAAAAGCCTCACCAACAGCTCTGCAAGCATTATGGGGAAAGCTAGAGGCTTTATTTATTTATTTATTTATTTACAAAATTACTTTTTTCCCCCACAGAAAACATTAATTCCTTGAAATGGAAACATGTTGTTGAAACCAATATAGACCAAAAAAACAAGACACTGTCAGAAAAGATTTTCTAGATCAGCAAACCAGAAAGAAAGCAATCCCAGAATAGCCAGAGTTGTTCTACAGACACTCACCTGGGAAGGGATAAAGTCAGAGGCAAACCTCTGCTCTAAATGTGGCCAAGCAAGGAACTATCTCACTCTTCCTTCATGCAGAAAATCTGCAGTTGAGATGCGTACAAATGTGGAAAATTAACTTCAGTTCCAAATGGATGGTTAGCAGTAACAATCACAGTAACGTTTCTCTGTACTCTTATTGCATGTTACAAACTCCTAGCACTTCTATTCTTAATAAGGTTTACCAGTTTTCACTTTATTACTGAAAGACAGAAATCACACTAAATAATTTATATAGGTACTTTAAATGCACATAAAAAAGAGAATCTCCTCTATTAATGCTTCAGAAGAAAACATTCCATCACCCTGTATCTCAATACATTTTAACATTTTGTGTGCATGGATAATTGCTGTTTTTCTTGATTAGGATGTTGACAGTTTTGCAACTCTTTCTTAATAACTACATAAAACGTTTCAACAATGCTATTTTTCCTCATTTGCTAGCATTTCCAAAGATGAAGCAAGAGTCACAGTTACCAAAGGCCTTACAAGACCATATCAGAGATGGGCCTCCATCTTATTCTCTACTTTATGCGGTATCTTTTACAGTCTTATCTTAAAACAGGCAGCAATACTAGTAATTTAGTGATATTTAATCAGATATGTCTAATACAGTCATCATTTCATAGTGCATGTTACTCATAGCAAAAAGATGTATTGTATTCAAAATCTATTTATCAACCTATGGTAATCATGTGTATATTGATATTATCAAGCCCTTCTACAAATTGTGTCTCTCTTCATATTAACAATGAAATAATGTAACTATATTGTAGCTGAAGCAAATCATTAAACATCTTCTGTAACTACAATCTTTAGCTATGCTTTATCTAAAGGCTATGCTTTCAGTTATGAAATTTCAATCCTAGTCCCTTTCAGTTAGAATGAAAGGCCAAACAAATAAAGTTTTACTCAGTATAATAGAAATACGTGTTTCCTAAGCCATTTTGGAAATAAATTACAAAAGTAACTTTAATGTAGCAACCTTAATAGTCATTATGTTACCGGTAGAATTCTGACAACCCAGACAGTATTGACAGGAAGCTTTCTACTACTAGATAAGCAGTGCAGTTTCACCTCCTCTACAGATAAAATTGGGAAGAGAAAGCCAAGAATCCTACATTTGTCACTCCACAGTATAGCTCCTATTGCAATTTCTGCTACCACAGACCATGAAAACACCAGTATTAAGCAAGGAAAAAATTACTACCTCAAAAAATGTAATTTTAGGTTTTGGATCTCAGTGGATAACGAGAGAGTGTGCCCAGTATATGCTTGTAAAAGCATCTAGGAAAGAAAGAGAGGTAAAGTTTTGATCAGATATTCTTCCCAAGTCCTGACAGAGAAATAATCACACTTAAAGATTAATATCATTTAAAAATCATTACTTAACCTGATTATTTTTAATTATGCAGCTTGACAGAAAAGTACAGTTAGCATGTGCTAAACAGTGTGATGTGCACAGATGAAAAAGTGATATGCCATTAGATCCTGTGGAAGAAAAGAATCAGAATGGGTAGAGTGAAAGAAAAACTGTAAAGGGCCAGGAAGCTAATACTTCACAATTTTGAAGATCTAATAATCTAAAAAAAGGTTAAATATATTTTGTATGACTTCCTTGATCAGAAATAAAAGGTGTGTTAAGAAGCTGTTCAACCCTTAATGAACATTTCTATGACATGTCTATTGCTTATGCAAGTTTTCTTACATACAGTGACTATTTTCACCCACATGATTTCCATAATGGCACACGCAGCACCATAAATTTGACAGATCTCTTGCAGGGAATTACAGAATTATTTTTGCAAGTTTCACAGATGTTGCTTTGTGAATTTTTAATATATGATACATGTAAAGAATCTTTACGTGAATGAGTGTCTAGAATATTGGTGCTGGTGTTGGAGCATTACAGAGACAGCTTGATGGAGAGGGGGTTTTGACCGGTGATTGAAATCAGTGATGGAGCTCGTGTTCTTTATCCAGATGATGAAAATGTCACCTATGCATCTCAGATATAGCACAAAGCAAATATCAGGTGCAACTACCCAAAACAGTCTTCCTTCAGGCTGCAGACCAAGCTTGATATGCAGTGAAAGCATCTTAGCACCAACAGCTTTCCCTTTGGTTTGTAGGAAGTGCTGCTAATTGAAAATGAAATGTGGGCCAGGGTTAAGTAAGCAAGCCTCACTCAACACTACTTGACCCTCATCACTATTTGCTGTATTGTCAGCATAGACTTCCTCTCCAAGGAAAACAGGTCATGGCAAAAGTAGATTTTGTCAAGTATCACACTATTTTTTTTTTTTAATGAAATAATCCATATACAGTTCAAGTTAAGGTTTTATCCATGATGAGGTTTCCATTATAACAGGTCTCCAGTTATGCTCTTCTTCATGCTGACAATAGATAGAGGAAACAAAATTGCTTCAACTGATTTAAGTAAGTAACATAAATATACTCAATAACTAACAAGTAATTTAAAAATTAAGCTCGCATTTCATTTTTAACTTGCTGCATTTTGACTAAATAATGCAACTAGGGATACAACAGTTCAGAGAGAGTTGTGACTGTTTAAAAAGAAGTAAAACTGAACTGAAATCACTCTGGTCCTTAAAAGATTTTATCCTTCTCTCTCCTCCACGAATTTTTATTACACTGTGCATTTTTTGTTTCCTCTCACCTTGCAATAGCTTATACTTTTAAGAAAGAGGAATTATAATCTATCAATAGGTATTTTGCCTGTAAATGTTATTTACACCAATGCCAAAAAATATTCCTGAAAAAATCAAGTCAGTAGCTTTATTTCACTTACAATACACATAGACAATAAATCCCTACCTGGACATAGGTCTTTCACATGACATGAACAAGAATGAAGCAGGAATACTAAGTGTTTGAATAGCGTGAATTTTGAATCAAATTCAATTGGGTCACAAATTGCAGATGGATGGTAAAGCTGATGAATGAAGGGCATGGACTATGCCACAGAGCATAGTCAGAAATAGAGTATGTCAGTATTTTTGTCAATTCGCTGGCATTCATAACATTAGCACCAGAAAAACAAAGCACATTGTTTAGAAAGCTTATTCAGTTTAAACATATTTATAGACAAAGTATTTTTAAACTTAAGTTTTTAAACTTATTTTAAAAAGTAAATTTTTAAACTTATTTCCACTAATTACATTCATTTGAGGTGATTATTTAAATATCTTGATGACTGTCCTACAGGCACCTCAGTGTGTTATCTCCACATGATGTCTCCTTTTGACTTTTTTTAAAGACAGCAAAAAAAAAAAGAATAAAAATACAGAAATTCCAAATAGCAACTGCCTGTATTTTGTTTCCATTACACAAATTGATTTATAATGCCTGTAAGATGCATTTGACTGTGGTACTCTATACTATTTAAGCACCCAGCAAGCTCATTATATGCTGCCACTCCACTCTAGCTATAAAAACTCCCATTTTATTTCAGCAGCTTTGACTAGATGTATCCTTCAACAACAGAAAATTCACAGTTCTAACTCCTACAGTATCTGTCAAAGTCATTAAAAGTCTAAAACTGAAAACTGTTGTGAAGGTAGTATTCAAGGTAGTATCATGTCTCCTCACTTTTATGATTTAATAATTGATGTATTTATTCTTTTAATAACTTTTCTGAATTTCTTCTTTTTATTATAAAACCCTCTGAACTGTGCCAATTAAGGTAATAAATCTGGAAATATTTTAATAAATTTTACTAGTGAACCTGTTTCTCAGTTTCTTTGTTGTTGGCTTTTTTTTTTTTAATTAGTCAAGTTAAGTTAAGGGCTTTTTTTAATGCATAACTTCTAAACTGCTTTAATTAGGTGCATACAACTAGCATTAAAATAAAATGAAGGTTTATTCATGATGAACTGGCATCAACAAGTAAGAATCTTCCACTAGACTGGTTCAACCTTATAAAAAGTTTTACTTTAGGTTTGCCTGTGAGTTTAATGACCGTAATAATTAGTATTCTTTATTCCCCTTATAACTTAGACTATTTCAGTGAAAATTCTTCATTCTTGTATTCATGGAACCAAAAAGCTAGATTCTCCTTTTTTCTGCTGTCTATTTTCCAGCTTTAAGTTTCTGGCTAGAATTATAAGTTTCCATTTTGAAATTACACTAAAGTGCTTATTAATTCTAATTCCATTTTAGATCATATGCTGCTGGACAATATACACATGTCTATGAATGAAACCAGCAGAGTGTGTGTGTCCATGTGTGCCACAACAGCAAGACCTCCCTTCTATGTGTTTCTCAGATTCATCTGGGTAATACACATTATTGATTTTCTCTGGTGAACTATACACAGTAATATGATTTTCTGCACTGGTGGGGGTGGAGGGGAGGGGGGGAAGAGATAGGACTAAAAAACAGTGGCTGGTTTCAGTTGTAAGAGATCAGAATGTGGGTGGGGACAGCCTGAAAGGAGATACACCTCAAAAACAACTCTTGTTGCAATGACTAGTTGAGAGACAAAAAACAACAAAAACCAACAAAAGCCAACAAACACACCACACACAAGGAAACAAACGATAAACTCACCCACACACAACCAAAAAAAAACAAAAAAACCCACCACCTACATTATTTTGCACTGGGACAAACTACTTAGCACATTCTGCTCCACAGCAGTGAGTTCATCTTTCTCATACACACAGTTCAAGTTCAACTCTACTTTTCAGGATTGAAATGAAAACTTTGAGGAATTTCTGTTGTTCGCTAATGCAAAGGTACTGGAATTTTGACTGTGCATCATCATTCAATCATAGCAGGCAAAAGATTTGAGCTCGCAGCACACCTTGCAAGACACCGTCTTGGTACCACACTGGTATTCAGAAATGTAAGCTAGGAAGGACTACATAAATCTACCAAGCCAGTAATGAAAGAGGTGGTGGAGCTGACTTACCTTACCTGGAAGCAAAACCATTGAATATTAAAGCAAAGTATTTGCCAAAAAAGCACAGCTGGTATCTTACATGTAACATGCAGGATATTATCTGAATACAAATTAACAGCTGCCTTCAGCAGTTGACTGCAGACATTTGGTACTCCAGAAATCAAACAAAAACATGATAAGAATTTATATTGCCTTATATTTGGACATTGCATATTTCCATTCATCACTGTTATAGACTCAATGATCATGCTGCCTATCGGATTTTCCGTCCTCTCAGAAAGGAAGGGGAAGAAATAGAACAACAGGTTCTTGAAAAGGAATGTTTGACTTATTTAGAACCACATTTAGCAGTTGTACTCTCCCACAATTTTTGACCACTGCACAACAGTTTGAGATCTTTGGCTCTTTCTGTTTGCCTTGCAAAGTATCAAGCATATTCTGAATTTCATATAAGAGAAAAGCCTTTATCTTCATTATCTGGTCTCCTGCACTGATGTTAAAGAACTCCAACTGCTGCGCAGGCACGTGTGTGCGTGTGCACGTAAGGCGCACAAATTCTCTTCAACAAAAAAGGGCTGTAATAGAACTGCATATATAACAAAAATTTGATTAGTGATAACATATAAAAAAAGCTTTCATATTCCTGTAAAATGAATGCTTTGAACTTAAAGAATTTGATTCCTAGAGATTTTTAAACACTTCTTGGAGTTTTCAATAAAATAGAAAATCGAAAAAGATTTTTTCAGTTTACAATGCAAGTGTTCTTGTCATAAAGTTTTAGGTTACTTAGCTAGCTCTAACCTGTTCTTGCTTTTTTTCCCTACATGTTTCAAACAATTAGATTTGTAGGTTTTAAACTGTTTTCTTCTTCCAGCACTTCAGATCATATCTTACTTCTTGCTGACACCTTTGGTCTCTTCCACATAACGCTGCCTAACTACCAAAACCTAGAAAAAGCACTTTTATTTGTTTCCCCATATGAATGATTGGAGTGCATCTACCCTTAAACTGAAAATCCATTTTTCTTCCTTTTAATTCTGCTGTCACACACACTCAGAGATATATAGTGATAGAGAGACATGATGAAAGATACATTTTTGTTACAAAGGTATATAGGTTTGCATGAAAATTTAAACCTTCGCCTGTAGCACCATTACAGTAATATCACAACTTCTTATAATCCCCCATGCCATAATAGAAAGGAGGAAGAAAAAAAAAAAAAGTATCTCATGGTTTACTACTGAGGCAGATTTGGAATTTTAACTCTACATAAAAGCATAATTTCGCATCTTAATGTGTGGACTGAGTCTACAGACATTAATACCACCTAGTAGTTTTATTTTCATTTCCTATTACAAAATTGTATTAATCCATACAGAGGACTCTGTCTTTAATGTATTCTTAAATTATCCTCCCTCCTTTTATTTTTCCACTGTGTTTGGGATCAACACTGTTGAGATTTATTTTTATTGCAAAGAACAAATCTATCTTGCGATACAGTTCCAGAAGAGAACTCCATAAAACTAATAATAGAGAAAGAGAAGAAAAAAGATGTTAATCTAAGGACTCCATTCTCAGTTTCTTTATTTGTGTATCAATTTCTTTATTTGTGTATTGTTTTTCCTTCTGATTCTCACAGAATTACGATTGTAATAAGACAACTTTTCATTTAGCATTTTTATAAGATATATAAAGTAGTGATGTGTCCTCAGAAGACTACATCAAAAAAAGCTAGTCATACAGAAGGCACATACAAATTAAGCAATACAATAGGAAGATTAAAGAGAACAAAAGTCATAAAAATGCCTTAATCTGCTGTTTTGCCATTAGATATCCACGTTCAGACAAAAGGTAAGTAAAAGAAAGATTTAGTAATTCCAAGCTTGGGCCAGTAATGGTGTAGACTGGAGAATTTTTAGAGCTACATTTCTGTTGCCCTTATTAAAGATAACTGGGAGTAAGTCAGAGCATCTGCTCTGCGTGACTTTCTCCTTCTCTGCTCCAAGTTTTCTGCTTATATCTGATAGATCTGACAGATGCGATAACTGATGAGGTGCTTCCACTAAAATGTCTTGAGAATCCTATCCTGAACCTTTATAGCTCATGTTTTGTAATACACATTTTAAGGATTGTGAAAGCTGATGATTTTGAGTTGCACACCCAACACTTTTTATCAATAAGAAAGGAATCTATCTCTGGACTTATGTTCCAGTTACCTGAGGGACACACACAAATGCAGGACAAGTCTCGTGCAAGAGCCAGCGTACAAAAACAGACAGCTTAATTTGACTGTTCATACATTCTTTGCACAGGTTAGGTTTTAATATCACCTGTTCTACTAATAATTTTAAAAGGATAATTTCATGACCATGCATAAAAGCGATCTTTCATTATGCTTTTCAAAGTATCTGAGCATAACCCTCATTCTGTTTAAAAATTGGGTATGCTATTCTGTTATTTTGTCTACTGGTATAATTGTATTACAGTAAAATATACTAATCCAGGAACAGTAAAAACCCAAGTTTTCAGTTAAACCTTCTGAAAACCTTAAGTGTTAAACTCTCAGAAAGAAAAAAGAAATTACACTTCAAAAGATACCAGTTTTAATATTTTACAGGAAAATGAAATTTGAAGTGCTGTCTGCTGTGCTGCTCTGTTCATGTTTAGCCATTAGCTACATTAAAAACAAAAACAAAAACAACACTGCCAGCTCTGCAGAGAAGTGTTTTCAAATGGATCACGCTTTGTTTCATGCATTTTTTCCTAGCTATACCACAAGATCACAAAATTATGATAAAAAGATGATAAAGATAAGCAATCCCAGAGTATTAATATTTTGGGGTAAAGAACATATTACATAGGTCTTACTTCTGGCATATACTAATTACAAGGGCTAATTTAATGCTTACAAAGCAAAGTTAAGCCACTGTGTTAACTTGTCAATTGTATCATACATTTTGCATAGACTTAGAAGAAAAAGAGGAAAACTTGAAGGATAAAAAATTAGCTTTCCAAAACTAAACAATGAGGAAACTTTAATTCTATCTCACATGACTTATCATCATCAGATGAATAATATTCCTCTATGCAACCATGTATTGTCTTGGTGTATGTTTTATAAACTTGTCTCACCTTTCACACTTTATTAAAAATGTGCAAATAAACAATTCAGTTTAGCTTTTCCCTCTCGGTAAAAACGAGTTACTCTTGCCAGATTCAATCAAATATTTAATTCATGATGGCTATGAGAACAGAAGGGAGTCACATTCCCCAAGACAGCATGTGTACAAAGCACTTTGCTATGACTGAGTAATGCCCTATTAAAGAAAAATATCAGGAAAATGTCAAGAAAAACCTTTAAATGAAAGGTTCTGTGTAAACATTTATCTTCAACAGTCAGAGGTAGCTAAGCTATGTCTAAACAGAAAGCACTCATTTTCTTCTTGGCTTCATCTTCATCTGTATTCCAGCAGTCTCAGCGTGTCCTCTGGGCACAGCCATAGATGAAATGGAGGTCTGAATATTTACCTCCAGCTCTCGCAGACTCATTTTGCGACCTCTACCAAGCCACTAACTTTTACCTGTGTAAGCTTCGATAGTAAAATTCCTTTCACATGAAATGCTTCTGTGTTTTCTCACTCTAAGACAGCTATTGCTAAACAGTAATAACACAAGCCTTCAGATTTATTTACTTAAAGCTTGCAAAATGTATTGTTCTACACAGACAAAATGCAGTATCTTCAAGACGACAACAGGATGTTACTGGAAGTCCATGTACTAGGGCCAACTGGTAAGAAGAAATGTACATTAGTTTCTCAAATTTTGCTCACATTGAGATTCTTATGTTTGAACACAGTATTCGTACATATGGCACAGCAAATGTCACATCAGAGAACAGCGGTGATTTACACTTTGTCTGCCAATAGGAAAGAGTATGCATTCGGTTCTTTATATGATCCACAGACTAGTACTATACAGAAGTATTAGCATATGTGCAAACAGAAGGCACTTTTACTATAACCTGTTAATACCACTTATCTGAGGAAAACTATTCAACTTGCCAGAATATAGACAGATACAACTATCTCCTGAATACTGAACAGAAATATTTTAGCTGAATGATGCTACTGAAATAAAGTCATCTCATTGTGTTGACCAGTAATGTGTTTTAGTTATTCCTAAGGTTCCTTCTTCATACTACAGATCTTCATAAACAGCAAATTTTACCATTTCTAAGAAAGCATTAATCATAGCCAAAGTATTTTTGAAGACAACTTCCATGAGTTCCCCAAGTCTACAGCACAGCAATTTGAATACATCATTTAAATTTAAGTATATTACTTCTGCACATTTAGTTATATAAATATATCTGTATTGCACTGATAGCCTTGCTACTGAAATGTATAGAAATTCACATCTTTAGGTAAAGAGGTTAATTTATTGTCTAACAAAACAGCACTTTCATGAACAAATTAGTTTTCCCACAAACATTTTTATAAAGGAGCAATCAATTTGGAAATTTCTCTAAGCATGTACACTGGTGCAAGACTGCAATCAATGCATGAAATACATCCACCAGAGGCCTCTAGTCTTTTTCAGAAACTAGATAACAAAATACGTATTCAAAGAAACTAAACTAGATTTCAAAAATCTACCAACTTTTCAAATCGTTAATACCATACAACCGTTTTCTGATTTCACAGAATCAGAATCACAGAATAGTTGAGGTTGAAAGGTACCTCCGGAGTTCATCTGGTCCAATCTCCCTGCTCAAGCAGGGTCAACTACAGCAGGCTTCCCACAACCTTGTCCAGTTGGGTTTTGAGTATATCCCAGGACGGAGAAACTACAGACTTCTCTGGGCAATCTGTTCCTGTGTTTAACCACCCTCACAGCAAAGAAGTGGGGTTTTTTTGTTTGTGTTTTTTTTTAAATGTTCTTATGATTCCCTCATAGTCAGTGAAAAGTAAAAATCTGTTTGCATTTAACACAGTAAAATTAAATGCTTTTCTCCTCACAGTATTATTCTTTTTAATGTGCAAAGCTAATAAAAATGGGGTAACAATGCCACACCAGACTAATGCAAGAGCATAGTATTCAGTATTGTTTTATAAAGTCAGGTTTGAGGAAGATTAGTATATTCACTCATATATAGATCTTGCAACCTTACCTCCCCTCCCACCCCCAATCATGTGAATCAAAGTTTTACAAACTGAATCCACCACCAGTTAAAGGGAAGGGGGGAAATAACTCACAGAACGGGCTACCACTTGTATCTCGCTAATTGATGAAAGACAATATCTGGAAGTATTTACTTTCAGTAATTTGATTGTGCCTTGACTGTGATAAATATAAAGAAGGTATACAGCTTTGAATCTTCTAATTAATTCCTTTTATCCTAAATTTATCTGGACTAAAAAATTAAACATAGCTTTTTAATTTGTCAGTTTAATGAGTACATCATTTACCAATACCTTCTTTTCTTCTTTCCCACTGCATGATAGTCTTGATAAGGACAGGCAAGAAACTTATATTAATGAATCCACAGGTACCTCAGCTTCTTCAGGTATAGCAAAAGGATTAAGTTACAAGAGTCAAAAAAATCCAATATCCTTTTTCTACTACAATAGGTAGGAATAGTCTTTAGAAAAAAAGTCTGATTTTCTTTGCCCCAAACTGTATTCCTGTCTGCCTGAGGCAATTTCCAAACTATTTTTTACTCCTAACATTCTGGAAGTCTTAACATTCCTAACCTTACAAATGAAATTGGATTTGTGGTTCTGAATGATTTGGTAATTCTTCTTAGACCACACACTTAAAGCAACTCAAGTGTAACTTAATTAGCAATACTGCATGTAGTGATCTCAGTCCTGATCCCGACAGCTCACTACAAAACCTGTCATTCCCTGGAAGCGGGAGGGAGAGGCCCCAGATTTTCCAGTATCTGTATCAAATAGACATAAATATCTAACTAGTATTCTCCCCCAAGAAGAAAACTGGAATAAGATAGCTTCACTGCTTCCTGTTGTAAATCATCATTAACTGAGTTGCAACAACATCACCTAATTTTTGTTATTTAAAAAAACAATAATTCTGGGTGTGACTGAACTGCAGGTAAAATCATTTGAATGTTTAAAGCCACATAATCATGTTTTGGAAAAAGGGCTTCAGAAGCACAGATTTTTATAAAGCAAAAGGTATATTGTTGCAACGGCATTATCTTTCTCATTACTAAAGGAACAAGTAACTTGGTCTCCATGTAAAACAAAGTCAGTAATAAAATACTTCTACCACATGTTAATTTAATGAGGTACTTCATATCTGTACCTTTGTATAGTCATATTTATATCTTGCTCAGACAAAAAGCTGGCTCTGAGAACTAGTTAGACAAGGCAAAGCCCTTGTTTCTCTCTAGTTCAGGCTATTCAGCAGCAATGATTTCTGCCAAAAAACCAAAATGCAAACTGCATAATTGTTTGCAGATGCAACAGCGTAAGACTACAGATCCAAAGAACAGCAAATGCTCTAAATTTTTTTCATCATCACTTAGAATTTACTGCAGACAACCTGAATGTTATGCTATATTTCACAGTGGAATCTGACCATTTTGATGGCCAAAGGGCCTACTATATCCACAGAAGAATGTTTTAGACTTATCCTACAGGCAATCTCTTGGAAACCTTTTGAAACATAGCTACTCCTTTATTTTTAATGTCAATGTACTGTAGCAAAGCTCAGATTTAGTTCTGGTAAAACACAGTATAACTCATTTTATATATGAAGTGACTTTAACATATTGTTCTGCATATACATTTTTTCCCTACCAGTTAATAAGTTGCAGAGTATAATACCTGGGGTGCTATATTTGTTAAACCAGAGATCCCTGCTATATTCTGTTCAGTAACAGAGAATGTTAACTTGGCTTGATATACAAATCTCTTGTGTCAAAGGTATTTGTATATTTGTGAACTAATGTCAAAAGGAGGATAAAGAGCCAGAGCACATGAGGGAGACATGACTTGTTAATGCCACTTCATAAGAAGGTATGGAGAGTAACGAAGATGAACAGAAGAAAAATTATAATTTTTTTTTTTGTGTCAAAAGAATCAAATGCCATGTTACATGAAATTCAAGATAGCCACTCAACATTATAAGATGATCAGCATCATGACCCACGTATGTAATTTCAGAAAATTCATATGTAAACAGAAGAAAATTTATGCTCAGCCTTGTTGCTCCAATTCAAAGGCATTCTGGAGCATAACAAAACAGAAGATACTGAACTGGCAAAAGAATAGGAGAAGGATGTTTCCACCAAGTCCAGCATATTTGAATTTGTTTCATTCCTTCCAGATTCAGTAAGTATAGCAGCAAAACTTTGATCCCATAACATCAAATGTGAAACACTAGAAGTCTCAGGCCAGTTTGTGCAGTCTGTACAAAAAGTTGTCATAATGTCAAGTCATTATTGCTTGCTGCTTGAACAAAGCCCATGGATTTCTGCACGTTTAAAACAAAAAAAAAAACACCTCACACTTCCCTGTTGTACCTGTGACATATCTATAGACAGAAGACTACTTACAACAAAGACTGAATAGCAGAGATGCTATGCTGGTAAGGATCTGACATTATAGCAATTACTGTAAAAGAAACAATCCTAAGCAGTTCAAGGAAGCATCTCAGATGGTACACTTAACGTCCAGGGAAAAAAAATTAAATATGATAATAAGCTATTTGTTCATTCGCTTTCAAGTACTTGGCTCTAGGGCTAATATCTATAGCAGAACTGTTTAAATGCAAGAGAGTTCAATTATGCCCCACTCATTAGTCCTTGAAGTTCCTCCAGGATTTTGGAAAGAGGGTGTGATAAAGGTGAAGTAGTTGATCACCGACAGGCAAGATGGTTTTTTTTTCCTCAAGGGATGATATCTGCACAGATTTGGACTAAAAAGAAACAGGAGGATAATCACACCCAGAAGACTAATGAAGTATATGACTACAAGTATTTCAAAGACATCATCAAGAAGTGCTGCAAAGGATAGTCATATGAATCTGCTGATGGGGAAGAACAGTAAAAGGGTTAAAGCCAAAGGTTACAGAGTTACCCATCTGATTAAGCTAAATCAACACAGCAGAAAATTACTATCATTTGGAATCTAGCATTGCATCATAAATCACAGTAACTCAAAATTTTTAGAAAATAAAGAAAGGATACCTATTTGTACAATCAATTTTCTTTTGGAATAATAAGTCCTAAAAAATGAGAACTATTTCCAGAATTGGAGGCTAAGTAAAGCTTTAACAGTTTTTTGGCTATTGTACAGTGTTTTAATAGTTGTCATCCCTCATTTTTTGCTTCAGGCATCTTTTTAATTAGGCTTATCAGTAAATAAAGCAAACAGTCCATGAAGTCAAGATTCACAAGGTATTTATAATTGGATTATGTAACTGTTATGATTGGCTCTTTATTTCCTAATGCAATTTTTTCCCCCCATTGGGGAATTGTCTGTGAGCAGCTAATGGTTGCCTCAAACTTATTTATTCTTAAATATTAGCTACTAAATGCTTTTGGCAAATATTTCCTGAGCTACATTTTCTCAGATTCAAAGTAGTAAAGATGAGAGGAAAACTAACAATACAGTAAATAAGTTTCCTTTCAACTTTCCAAAAATTGATACTTCATTTTCAAAATATTATTACTAAGTGTTTTTAAGCATTTCAAATTAACATTTAGTTTCTTGATGTCATGTGGTTGCAAAATTGAAAAGATGACTGAAAATAATTTATTTTAACGTGAAATTAAGCTTTTCTGGTGAACTAAGTGGAAAAGAAGGTGCTCAGAGACTATGTTAATTAGTTTCCCCAAGAGAAGGGGTACTTGTGGAGGAACTAGCAACTATCCTCTTACCTGATCTTCCTTTTCTTTACCAGTTCTTTCTCTCCTTCCGTGGCAGAAGCTTCTTATCTGGTAAACACAAAGGTGAAAGTCTGTAGTCCCAGCCTCTCAATCAGTGTTGGTTTCTCGATGCCTCTTATTTAAAGAGAAGCAAAGAAGATTCATCAGCTCCCCTGTAGTTGATTTCTTTGTATATGGTAAAGCATTATCAGCTATGCCAGATACTGCTATCAGTAGGCTTCAGTAATATACTTCTGAAAGGTGTAGTGTTTCCCACTGGAATTAATCAGGCTATACATATTTGCAGACATTCCCAAACTAGTTTGCAGGAGGGTTATGTCCAGTTCCCTGACACCAGTCTTCAAAATGAGCTCTGAGGTATGCAGTCAGGCAACTAATATATTATTTATGAGAAAGTGTAACCCAGAAACACTTTCTCATTTAAATTTGGCTTCCCAGATGATGACCACTTGCCATTATAGAGTAGCTTGGAATAAGATTTCCATGATCATTTACAGGGGATTATTTATTTAGAAATATCATTATTTAGATCTTATCACTGAGAGCTTAAGACAGCACTGGAGATCAGAACTCAGGACAAGTTTTCCTCACCTCTGACTTCAGGATTTCAGAGGAGCTCCAGAAGGATTAGGTGCCAAAAGGGTAATAGTAGGAACTATTTAAAAAAAATATACATATAAATATATATATTTATATATATGCAAAAACCCCGTAAACTGATCCACAGAGATTTAACTCAAAAATATTAATATTTTAAGTATTGTGATATCTGCTCTGAAGTGATGACAGAAAAGAATACCAGACAAAAAAATGCCTGTAGCTAGATACCATCCTAACACAGATTTTTTGGATATATGGCAAGACTGAAATTAGATCATTCTATTAAGTCTTAATTGGCAAAGTTTCACAAAAATACCTCATTGTGGATGCCTGGTAAGCGATTTCAGTGCTGTTTTTTAATCATTCCTACTACAGTCCTTCCTATTGGTACCTGACTATTCTGGAATGGTGGAGATGGAACTGACAGAGGAAAGGAGAAACATTTTTCTTCTATGCAGTTTTCTATCAACACTCTAATATTGGTCCATAAGTAACTATATAGCATAAGCCTTATTTACCAGCTTGAAATTAGATATAAATCCTTCAACTTTTTCCTTGACTGTGCTTATATCTACTTCAGACAGGTATTCCACAGAAACTATCACTGTAGGGTATTTCTCATGTGAATCAAAGTCTGACATGGCAAGCTCAACACAGATTACCATAGAAGAGCCATCTCACACATTTTACAAGGTCTAAAGCATTCTATCTTGACGATAAATATGACAAAAGAGGAAAACATAACCATCTACATCTGGCAGAAAAGCTCTATCAAATACTTGTTGATTGAGTGTTCTGATCACAACTGGATTAATGTATTTTGCCTCATGTTCTTAACTGGAGGAACCTAACTATAGAACAATTCAATATTTAGATCTCATGTTCTCTCATGCACTTTCTTAGCCAAATTGTAATGTTCAAGTCCAACAGTTTTGGAGAGGCAACAAGAAAGATCTGATTCCTCACGTAGTTCATGTCTTGTACGTTAGCTGTCAAAGAAACTTAGATCATAATTGCTACATGGAAAGGCACGTACACAGCGGTGCTGTGCTTCGGCCAACTATAGTCTGCATAAAATGGGCAGAACATAGACACTGCTCCCAAACTCAGAGGTGCTGAAATATACCAAGAAAATCCCTCAGCAAAATATATTCTTTTCAAAATAGGAATTCTGCTAGTCAGAAAAAGCTTTTTTCTTATCTTTTTCTTCTTTTTGGAAGCACATTTAACCTGTTACACAAGTAAGTCATTTCATACCCTGGAGAGCATACCACAAGGCAAGTTAACCCCGTGTCTAAAGAGATACAGGAAGTGAAAAGGAAGCCACTGCATTTTCTACATTGTCACTCAAAAGTCTACCTACATCTTGCATGATTGGAGATTTAGGAAGCTTGAAAGGAGAAGTAGAATGTTCCAGTGAAAATATCTTGCAGCACACATGACAAAACTCACTCATTGTAATGGAGGTAGCCATACGTTTGCAAACACTTTTACAAACACATTAAGCTTCGACTTACTAATGTTTTAAGATAGAGATCAATCAGTTTATGAATAGGATTCCATAGTATAAACAAGTACAAGAGCAAGCACTGCAATTTGTAACCTGGTTTTACCTTCGTCCACGACAACCTTAAAAAGCAATTGGAAGAAGACAGCTACAACAGTAGCAACATGAAAGAAAAATATTAGACTGGCAAAGCATGAATAGCATTATGTGACACCAAAGGCTTCCCTGAGGACTAATATCATGCACACAGGTGTTAGAACATTGATTGGTAACGGTGTATCTAATGTGAATGAAAGAGCATGAAATACCACAAGAACAGACACAAAGGTAGAACAGAAAGCAAAAGAATCAGAAAAAGAACTGGGAATGGGGCCAGAGAGAAACATCTGAAAAGGGCCTGCTTTTTGAATACACTGTGTACTGCAAAGTGTTTATTTGTAATCAGCTACAAACTTTTTTTCCTGTTTGAGATGTACTGTGTAGATGTACTCAGAACATACACTGAAGTCATTACTTTGAGATTTTCACACAGTGAAATGACTGAAAAGTTGAAACAGTCAAACAGAGTTTAAGCAGAAGAAAATGTTTACTCCCACAAGATTTAAACCAGCAGCTGTTGATATCCTCAATAGAAGTTCCATGAGTGTATAGAAGACAATGTTCCCACAGTTTTTTTAATACTAATCTATAAAATCCCTAACCAAGTTAGGGAACTTGAAAATTTGAAAGTAATTTCTGGTTTAATCCCTATTGCATTCTATAAAGTTTCTATTTTCAGATTTTTAATTCTAATCAAGATATCAATATCAACCTTTTTATTACCATTATAAGGGCTGAAATGAGCACAATTCACTCTTGATGAAACTATTAACTAGATGTGTTTCTACATTCATAGAAAAAGTACAGTATACTAAGACTCTTTTCCCTTCATAAGGGTATCATACAGTATACCAGGAGACCACAATAAATGGACTTACAGTTAAGTGCCTTCACCTTTCTGAAAATCATGGATTTTTGAATATGACTGTATTGGTACAATACAGTTCCCACTATTACATATATTGAAAAAAGACCATCCCTTTTAAATATACTTGAAGACACGCTCTTGGAGAGGTTTTATTAGGATTATTTTTTTGAAGAGCAAGGCTATTCCTTACAAGACCAGAACAAATTTCTGTCACATTTCCTGTAGTGTATACTGCTTCCAACAATAAGGAAATGGAAGCCTAAGAATTAAATCAAGCCAAAGTGACACATTCATCCAGCTGGTCTTTTCTCCCCTTGGCCAGCTTTTAAAATGTGGAAGAAATTGATTGATTTATAACTATGCTCTCACTAGGTACTGAAAGGCAGTATCTTGTCCTTTTTGAAAGTGACAGGAAAAAGATATGATTTAAAAAGTAAATATTTCATCTATATATAAGGTTTCTGGGGTAACTTTCAGAAAGACAATCAATAGTTGAACCTCCTGTAACATATGCATTTCAATAGCTGAATTTGGCACAATATTTGCTCTAAAAACTGCCAACTCTTTCCCCCTTACTGCTTGTTTACTCAAGTTAGGGTCAGAAATGCTATTAAACATATATTAAAATATTTCAGGTTTTCCACATATTACCCCAAACATATAAACATGGCCTCTGCAGATCAACTTTTTCTCCCATTTCGTGCATCATGATCCAGTAACTGAATTTTCCAATTTCCTTTCAAATCAAAACATCCCATTATGTCATGAAATACCTGTCTCCTCTTTGGGTGGGGGGGAGGGGGGAAGGAGAGGGGGAATTGGTTTCCTTACAAGTTCACCTAAGGACATTAAATGAAGAGAGAAAATAGTATATATTCAGTCCCTTCAATATATACTTCCTTTCACAAAAATCATGATTGTATCTTGTTTGTTACTTCCCTCTCTCCCAAGCTCCTACCTAATTCTCATCACTTCATCCACCTTAGGATCTCAAAACCTTTGTTTTTTATCGGACTTCTGTTACTATCCATCCTTGTCCCTAACCAATTCAGTTCACCCACAGACCAGACTGAAGAGTTCACAAATCCTCAGCCAGAAAATTAAGAATTCTGTTCCCTAGATTCAGAGCATGCCTCCAGGCACTATCACTAAACAGCCAGCCATTCCCCCCCCCCCAAATCCTACCTCTCAGCTTAAAATGCTTGCTCATACTTTTAGTCACTACTACCTGGATTAATCCTTTTAATCTCACTTCATTACATTGAAATCTTCTGTAAAAGAAATAGAGGATGTAATACTCAGTCAGCATAACTTCTTTATTATCCTGCACCTTCTTGTTCCTGTCAATTACTCTCTGGCTTTGTAAGCTTTAGCACACTAAATTCAAGCTACAACTCTATTTCTAGGCCAGGTAGAATCATGTCCTGTTACTCTTATCAATTAATAGTCATCAGTAATACAGTGATCCTCATTGAAGTTAACAGTCATCACTCATTCCTATTTAAAGACAGTTAACACTTTCATATTCACATCCATTATTTCCTATTTTCAGGTACAGCAATGTTAACCAAACTTGGGAAAGGCAACTACTGTATGCATTCAGTACATTCAAGGCTGAACACAAAGATTTAGCTGCTGAGAGAGAGAGAGAGAGAGAGAGAGAGAGAAAGTTGCCTACTTCTCATTTTGTAAGGGATGAGGAGAGAGATTGCCATGACAAAGCTAAAATTTAGGCAGATTCCTGTATCCTAGCCACATTTTCAGAGCTCCAGGCAATGCTGCTCACACCTCAGCTCTGCTCTACTTCTAAGACCTCAAGTTCGACTCCTACTACACCCTCACTCTTTAGTGTCCTCTTCCTCCCAGGAAAAATCCCATACAGCTTCAAAGTGCACTTCTAAGGAATAACAGAAATTCTCTTCATGTTATTGTTTTCCTGCAAGTTCTTCATTACATTGATTTCCTTAGTAACACTGTTCAGATATCTGGACTATCCTGTAAGGATCATTTTGGATTTTCTGGACTGAAACACAAGGTAGGCAGGACATGATGTGTTTTTTCTTTTTTCCTTTTTTCCTGCAAGTGTTATTTATGCCACAGAAATCCATCAAAACGCCATTCCATCTATTCTATAAATTTTGAACAAAGTATTTTGGAATGGTAGAACACAGATGAGAGCTGCTGAACACATTTCAGCAGTGAAATAACTTTGAAAAGATTTAAACAATGGAGATTTAGAAACTATACTAGTCTTGCATTTGCAAAGCTCATCACTGTGTGCGCTACATCAGCAGAGCTTATCCCACCAGAACTGTTGAAGGTAAGTAGTTAGCGGATGGCACTATCCCTCCTTACCTTTTCAGTACCTCCTTTCCCCCCGCCCCCAACTTAGAGACATTCCTTCCCTAGGTACATGAAGTAAACTCAAGAGGGAAAAAGCAGGATCTCAGATTTTTCTCTCTGTTCCACCTCTGGCAAAAGCTTTTATCCTTTAAAATGCCCATTCTCCCTATAACTCACTGGTGCAGCAGCTCACCTCCAACACTGACTCTTACTAATCTGATTCTCCTTGTTCTACAGGAAAACACATATGAATTCTATTACTGTTTTCATTAAGTATTGCTTTTATAGTAGTGCTTCATTGCACTAAAAATTGTACAAGCATGTAATAAAGAGATAGAACTTGCCCTGAGGTGCTCACAGTCTAAATAAACAAAGAACATATAGCGGGGAGTAAAAGCAGAAACATAGAGAGAGAAAGCAATCTTCCCTGTGTGTTCACGGTATATCTGTACAAAAACCTCTGACTCTCATTCCTGACAGCCAGTAGACCATACTGTTACTACATTTTCACACCACTTAGTTTTCCCACTTTCAATTAGCCAAAGGCTCCATGCGTGTCTTTGTGAAAATAAGCAACATAGCAAGATATGATTTGCTTTTTGTATGAGATTGTGGAACAGAGGAAAGGTTGTCTGAGGATGAGAACAGGGTGATACAGGTATCAGAAAGGGAAAAGGGAGTAAAGAATCATTCTCATACTATATACAACTGTCTAAAAATAAAAGATTTGTGTAAAAGGAGCGGCAAGAGTTTACAGGGTCAACATGATCATGTTAACAATATCATGCCTGATCTTATCGAGACTAGTACAACATGAATAATCCTATTACTAACAGGAGTTAGCCACATGAATGAAAACAAATGCTAACTGGAAATATCACCAAGGTGCAAAGTTACAAGTGTTGACATAACTTCAGTAGCACTTACTTAAAGCTCTCTCTATTAATACAATTGGTATCCACTATAATAACCCTCACACCATAATTAATTCATTGGATAAAAAGATATCTATCATAAGATTCCTTCTCTATCTAGAGGTAGTGGTATAGCAGTCTTTTACCTAGAATATAATACATACTATGTTACACATTCCACATACTATGTTACACATTCCACATACCATGATACTTACGAAGTGCTCAGATTATGCAGCATGACTCGCCTGTATATAACCTATCATGTGTCTTTTCTTTCAAGTTCCAGTAAAATATGCCAGGACCCTACAATCTTCTGATTTCTCCAAACCCACTCAGAAAGTCCATTAAGCTCGATTTGATTACAACTGACCTAGATACATCATGACTGGATAAAGAGGCAGACATTCCATAGTATCTCCTTTTAGGAACAAGGACGAAAAGTTGCCTTTTGAAAACACTTGTTCATGTGTGCTTTACAAAAATATTAAGTGTTTATCTTCAGTACTCAGATGATATTCAAGGCAATATTGTGACTTCCCCTCCCCCCCACCTTATTAATTTGCAGTTTTTAAATCAGCGTAAAAACTAGAGCCATATGGGGGAAAACATCAAGTCATGAGAAAAGGGGTTAAAAAAAACGCAAGCAGTTGTTACATATTGCAGTTCAGAGGAGCTATAATTTAACTTACTAAGTTAATGATTTAACAATTTAGTAAGTTGACAATTCCAGTTCATGGGGATCACTAAAGTAATCTCAAAAGAGGGATGGGCACAGTGCTGAGGAGATCTAGAAGAGTATCACGAACACCATATGAGACAGAAAAGTACACTGAGTTAGTGCTAGCGGTGGATACTAAAAAAAACTTTGATTTTTTTTTAATCAACTGAAGAATGGGAGATTAATTTATTATGTTTAGTCAGTCCACACTTTTTTTGTTTCAATAACAGAGCTATATATACTCCTCCCCAAAACAAATTCTAGAAATAAACATGATCTTGGGTGAAGTTATATTTTCTCTGTAATAAATCATGAAATGAATTCTGTTAGTAAAATAAGCAAACCATTTTCCTCATTAATATATTCCCATGACAAACATAGGCACAGGAAATAATTTGGTTAAGGATGATCTTTCATTATACTTCATTTCAAACCTATAGGCTATTAACAACTTGTATTTGGAGGTTACTTCAAATTATACAACACAATTGAGGTGCTACAATCACTGTAGCTATAGTTCACATCTGTTTTGCTTCTGTTTATTGATGTTTCAGATGTAAATAAAGATAATGAGATTGTATCTTCACTACAATATTTATGCTTCACAAGAATATCAAATCTAAGAATATACTGACACTCAATGATCTGATTTACATAGAACAATTATGCTTAACTTTTGCATAGGCTTTTACAAGTGACAAAGGGAGACCTTCAGGTAGAAAAGCTCAGACACTGAAAAGGTAAATTTCCCTCTAATATTTTTTTCATCTAGTGAAGAAGACACAGCTAAGATACAACAGCACATTTTATCTGTTAAAATACATTCTGTTTCTCAGAAAGGTCATAAAATGCAGATGCGAAAACAAAAATATATTCAACACAAGTTCTTTATAGCCCAGTCATGGCTCCAGTCAGGATCAGACCTACTGCATACATAAGAATTTAATGATAGATAATCTATGACCTAATCATGTATGTTATGTAAAAGACAGTACAAAGAGGGAATCACTTTGGGAGGTTCTGGCTAGATATAAGGAAAAAATTTTTCACTATGAGGACTGTCAAGCATTGGAACGCTGCCCAGAGAGGTTGTATGGTCTCCGTTGCTGGAGGCTTCCAAGGCCCAACTGCATAAAGCCCTCAGCAACCTGGTCTGAGCTCATGGCTGGCCCTGCTTTACAGATCTACTGAGATCCCTTCCAACCTAAATTATTGTATGATCTGGCAGTTCTGTATCAATGGAAAAACTGGGATATGTATTGTGGAGAATCTAGACACTTACAGGCTAGATGTCCTTTAAGCAAATGTCGTATCAGTGTCTCCACTTAAAGATAGTATTTATAGATAAACAACAAATAAATAAAAACAGCCTCTTGAAAACCTCCTTTGCCCAGATTTTCAAAAATACGGATTTTGGTCTGCAAATACACAGTTTCAAGTGAATGAGTGAGATTTATTTTTGGTATCTTTCTTCAAAAGCTTTCACTTCCTTCTTCACAGTAAATACTGAGTTACTGATTGACAAGACTGTAAACCAAATATCTGCTTAATACTTTCTTGTGCTATAGGATTATTATTTCAGAAAGTCACTCAGTAGAACACATACAAAGTAATAGAAAATCTTAATAATTTTTGAAAGAAGATTAAAGTATAACCTTTTCAAGAATTAGATATATTCCCCAGCTGGAAATATATGGCTACTGCTAGATGAGTAAACAAGGAAAATGAGGGGGGAGAGAAGACAGAAGAACAGTAAAAGCTAAATTCATTCTTATGTAAAAGTATTGTCACAGGATCATATCAGAAACCTAACCCTAACACAATCATCTCTTCTCTAAAATCTTCAAAAACAAAAACAACAACCCTCCCCACATTTTAGGGGTAACTGGTGTGAGGAAAGGGAAAAAATGATGCAGAAGGAAAAGAGAAATTTTTGGAAGTTTATCCTCAAAAAAATCCAAATACAATTCCTGGAGACCAAAGGGGCAGGAAGAAAGGAAAAGAAGGCAGTACAAACATCGTATGCCAGTGCTGAAGCTACTGTAATTGCTGACAGTCGGCGGTCTAAATACATGGTCTGTTATCCAGCATTGAAATGTTTTTCAATATCTCTCAAACTAAAGTTTATTTTCACTTTTATTGAATTCTCCTACTGATAGCAATTGGTAAACAGTAACCTTCTAAAAGTTAAGCTATAAAGAACAAGTACCATAAACATTAAAGCAACAGAAAGATGACAAAATTTTGTATGGACAGATCTCTAAAGATAATCATTGGCAAACTGAAAAGGATTTTAAAAGATTGCTAAACTAAACTACATGTTAATCCAGCTCACCAGATACTCAACAACAGCGGAAAATTTTGATAGTGTCATGATTGAATGCACTTTGATAATAAATGAAAGCAAAGTGACCCCTTCTTTTTTTAAGTTAGTCTGACATAAATCATGTCAGTTTGACAATTATGATCACACAAATAACAAAACTAGTCCCCAAAAAAACAAAAACCAAAAAAACCCACCCTCTGCTTATTCAGCAATAATTTATGCTTGTTTATATTCAAAATCCACATTTATTAGATTCCAATTTTAATGAAGCTATAGTATTCCTTTAGCTAACCAAGGTCATTATAATTAGTTATTAGTTTGTATATATTAATTCCAGGAAATCCATTCACCCAAAAGTGATCAATAAATCTTGAAAGTTTTATTTGGAGAACTCTGAACATTACAAGAATAGATGAAAACATTTAAACAATCAGGTTGCTGGGCAAACAACTTTTTGTAGTCCCAGTGATAGTGTATTCATCTGAGTGTAGCACTTCTAGGTTTGTACAAACTTGTAAAAACAGAATAGTATTGACTAAAGTAATAACAACAACAACAGTAAGATATTTCCATCCTTCCCCTCCATTCCTTTTAATCAGTGTCTAACAGAAGCTCACGGCATTTAAAAATGTATGCTTTCAATACCAGAAGTTTCAACTTTAAATTCAGGACTTTGCAAGAACTTTATGCAGTTATCTGTGTTGTGAAAGCAACACTAGAAGAAAGAAAAGAAAAAAAAAGTGTGCTACCCCTACCACCATCACATACATTTCACTCCCCCTACCCCCAATCTCTTATTCAAATCCTTGAAATGTTTCATTTTAAATTTAGAAAATAGTTTCCTGCACCTCTTCCTACCACCTGAATTACATTTATGCAATAACTCTGGAAAAATCAGTCCTTAAAACCAAAAACACCCACTTATATTCTCAATAGTGATGAGAAACTGAATGTCAAAGGAAAAACTGTCAAAAAAAAAAAAAAAAAAAAAGAGCACACAAAATCCTGCAGTAGGTCAGGGCCAGGGTGTCAGACATATTTCATATTCATGCAAATAAATGCCTAGGGATAAATAATCTCTTCACCAACTAATATAGTATATGTTGTAATTATTTTTTAATTACAAAACTATGTATTCTTATATACTACAAATTTTATATCTTCTACCAATGTCAGAGAAGTATACCTCCTTTTATTTGATGGGTTACAGATGGAAACTAAGCATATTATTTCTCATGCTCTGACCCCTTTCTCTATGCCAAAATATTTTGATTTTTATGAATACTGAAACTTTTAAAGTATTAATACTACAAAGCAGAAATGTGAACAAATCAGTTTGCAAATGTCTACAGACTTGAGGTTTAAAAATAATGGATTTTTACTTTGAGTCTGCTGTCCCTCTCCATTTAGTCTCTCTTAAGATGTATCTAAATATATGACAAGCTAATTATTTATGGCTAGTAGAAAAATGTGTAGACATTTACTACTTTGTATGGATGCCACAATTCATACAATGGAGTATGGAGTTATTTTTGCTTCACTATTAGTCATAGCTAGATAATAAAATCAGTTTAAACATCAGATGTCAAATCTCTAAAAAGCTCTAAAGCTAAAAAACCTCTAAAAATTATTTGGTAATCAAAGTTTTAAAATAAATTGTAATCAGTCTAATACCAGCTATTCTTATTTTGATAAGCAATGTGTTTCAAAACATTTCAGTAATATTTTCAGTTTGCATTCTACAGCAATTCTTCCAATTTTGTAAAACAAAAAAGTGTCTGGAACCTTACAAAACAAACTAATTTGAAAATGCAAAACATTTTTGCATAGGTTGCCTCTTCATTTTTGACCATCTATACTATTAATAACCACTGAATTTAATATAGGAGCGTTATATTTTTCTCTGTATATTATACAATGTAAGAGGTCTGTCTTTAACCTTCCTTCCTCCTCCTCCCTCCTATCCAGAGTCCCCTATTGTCAAGGTTTCAATGAATAGTTCATTCCCTTAATTTTAAAGGAATCAAAGATATCAGTGGGTCTGCTTCAGGTTTGCTTTATTCTACTTTTCATGTCCTTAAGCAAGCTCTTGAAATGATGCAAGGGTGAACTGGTGCCTTTATAGTGTAGTATTAAGAGGAGAGACTGGACCAATATATTTTTTATTGCAATTTATTCTCTTTTCAAAGCCAGATGAAATTCAGAACCAAGTTGTTCAATCACACATATTTTATACTGACAGTCATGCTAAAACACAAATAAAAATTCTGCATTTGTGCTTATGCAGAATTGATCCTGAAAAAAAGAGACAACAAAGAGCATCTGCTTAGAAGAACAGTCAAAATGTTATTCATGAGAGTTTGAAGGTCTCATTTTCATTCTATGAAGGTTTCATACATGATTTTTTCCTCCCATACTGATTCAAAAGTGAAAAAGAATTTTCTGAATAAAAATGCTTTGGCTTTTAGATAGCTATCTGCATATAAATTAATATGTTAATTACACTCTCATGAGTTGCATATAATGAGATTTGCAGAGAACTCTTAATGTTAGGTTCAGTAGTGAATGTGTCCAATTGTATAAAGTTCTTTTTTTAATTGGGCATTTACATAAGTTGCAAATCATTAAAAAGTTTTATTCAATTTTTATGCTAATTTATATTTTAAAAGGAGATAGTTTCTTGGAGATATTATGACTTAAGTAGTGGGAACTGTCAGGTCTGATAGCATAGATGAAAAACAAATCCAGATGGCAAAAGTCACCAACATCACTCTACTAGTAAGACCATTTTTATCTTATATTCCATCATATGACTAGCTGGTGGCTTAGCAAACAACTAGTATTCAGTAAGACCACATAGCCTGTTTTGGATGGAATACACATCAAATGTAAGGATCTCATCATCCAGACCATGTTCATTTCACATTCTTTTTCTTTCAAAATTCAAGCACAAGTAGATTACTTACCTGTGAACCTGCAGAATACATTCATTCCACCAGAACGACGGAAGTTATCAGAATAGCAAAGAAGATTTTTTTTCCAGACTATCTGAGCAAGGGGACCACTCTGCACCAATCTTGCACTAAGATACAAGGCTATTTATTTCTTACATCACTGTCCTACAAGATTCAAGACTAATGCATGTATAATATAAAGGAGAAGAATACTGCTATGGTAGTCTGTCCTATATATACAACCTCACCCCTGGAAAGTGTTCATTAAGCTTTGGAGAAAGGATTCATTCCTCAAATACCTATTCTTTGATATTAATGTACACACACATACACACCATAGTATATCCGAAAATGCCCATTCAGTACAAGTCATGTTCCATTTCCTAGTTTGCACTCGGTCATGTCAAGGGAAATGTTAATTCCCACAGCTGATCACTCTTTTGAAGTCTTAAATATTTTTGATTCTGTCATTTTGTATCCTCAGCTTCTGTTTAAATATTATTGGGCTACAAACATTTTTAGGAGTAATTTTTACAGACTGTCTATTCCATAAAGTGGAATGCAGACAAAATATACAATCAGACATTGCACAAAGGACCACTGCAGTTTCACATTGAAGTCACATAGTTGAAAAACCTAAACTGTGCTTGAATCCTTTTTCTTTGTTAACTATTCTGGGAAAAGCAACTATTACAGTAACTTTCCTCTATTGTCTATCTGTATTGAAACCAAAACGTAACTTAGTGTACTTAACATGCCAGAGAAGGAATCATCTTTGTAACTGACTTTTCTTACCTTAACTGACTTGTTTTTCCACTATCTCAAGCTCTTTCCTGTGTTCTGTGCTGTCTGTAGTGTGATGTACCTAACCTGTCATTTTGATACGTGGAGATCCTTTAAGTTTATACACCTGTGTAAATTCATTCAGTGCTGCCAATCTCTCACTTTTCTCATTGAACAAAGTGAGCCAAATTCTGCTCTCAAGCAAATCAGCCCAAATCATTTGATTAGCATGACTGTAACTGAATTTGGTCTAATCTATTTAGCTGTCTCATGATATGCTTCTTGCACGTTCACCCACAATATACTCTGTGGCTTGAACAAAGGATATGGAGACCAATTTCCAGATGGTTTTGTTTTCTCCATTTCGTCTTTGTATTTTGTGCCCTTTTTGTACAGAAACTTCTACTTTTTTCTGCAGTAGACTTGAATTTTTTGAGGACAGAAATGAGGACAGAACACAGTGATCCCTGTGAATCTGACATAGAGTTTATGCTGCTAGGTCTGCCCTTCTCTGCCAGCAGGAGTCACTGCCCTATCCAAAAAGACTCTTCCTCAGCAGTAACAACAGCCTGGCTTTGCAGGAATATAGCATAAACAAAGTAAGTAGTCGGGCCAGGACCATTTTGTTTTCCCCAGAAATCTGCTCTGCTAGGTTGCTGCTACTTTGTTTTACCGAGAGTTAGCGTATACCCTAATACTGTATATCTACACATTTGAGTCAAGATTTTCAAAAATGTTTAAATAAAAAATCCTGGAGGGAACAATTTTCAGAGGATAAATCTTCTGCACTTCTGGAATAACTTGCTCTTTTAAAGTCACAGAGATAAAAATGAAAGACTAAAAAAATCTAGTCATTAGACAAGAAAACCAAACAAACATAAAAACACAATGTGCTGCATATTTATTCATAGGGCATTTGTGTTCTACATGATGATTTTCTGAGCATGTGATAGGAGAACCAGCAATACAAATTCAGACTAGTAGGATTAAATGCCTAGTAGAGGAAGCTATTATAAACAAGCCAAAAGCACCCTACAGAAATATTAAATAGACATCAGTATAAGAGTGCAACTCAAGGTGAATCATTTTAAGGACAGGGTAACAGATAAAGACAACTTAAAGGCACAAAAAGAATTCTTCCATTAATCAACTTACTATCAATCTAGAAGAGTCTGTAAGTGTTCAGTTTCAATAGCTTCCTCCAAAACTATGAATAAGAACTGCAATAACACACAGAAATCGTTTCATTTCTGATTGCTTAGTCAGTTATTGTATATACTTTATGAAACCATCAAAGCCCCTCACAAAGCTTTGTAGCATCTTTTAGTATATCAGCAACTTGATAACTTTCTAAAACTTGATGTGACTGATCACAGGAAAGTGTTCCAGCCATGAATCGATAAAACTAGTGTCACTTGCTGGTATGCAGCTCTTCTAATCACCAAAGCCCTTTGGCATACAATCGACCTCAGAAGCTATAACAGAAAAGCAGAGTATAGCATAAGAGAGTCCATAAGCACAAGCCAGATATTTTCACACCTCTTCCCCTTGATTCCATGTAGCCCATCACTACTGCTCTACTTTCCTTCCCCCCCCCCACTCCTCCAAATACAGTGCATTAAAAAACAAACAAAAAATAATAATTTAGAATGCTACAACTATCTGGAAATACCTGCACACTCCAGGCATGCTGTGCAATGTCAGGTGCTGAAAGTTAAGATAATGCTTAAATAAATGCCCTATTCGTTAAACTAAGGAAGGACAATTTTCATGAACACACTAAAATGCAATTGAGGAAATAATGAGTGTATTAGGCCTGACAATCTGCAGTAGCAGATACACAAATGGAAGTCCAGCATGGGGGAAGAAATGATAAATGACACTTCAAATCCTCAGGAATCTATTTTTCAAGTAGCATTCATGACTTAGGGAAGAGAGGAAGGGGGAAGTCCTCAAAGCCAAGTGTGAAAACCTCACAAAATGACCAAAACAAAGGTGCTTTTAAAATATTAAAAGTGCTAATATGTGCTACTTGTATTCACTGATACCAACTAAGGATCTCAAAGTACTTTGCAAATTAAGAAATTTTTAAAAAAGCCTTTCACAGAATCACAGAATGGTTGAGGTTGGAAGGGACCTCTGGAGATCATCTAGTCCAACCCCCCTGCTCAAGCAGGGTCACCTAGAGCACGTTGCACAGGATTGCCTCCAGGCAGGTTTTGAATATCTCCAGAGAAGGAGACTCCACAACCTCTCTGGGCAACCTGTTCCAGTGCTCTGTCACCCTCACAGTGAAAAAGTTTTTCCTCATGTTCAGATGGAACTGCCTGTGTTTCAGTTTGTGCCCATTGCCTCGCGTCCTGTCGCTGGGCACCACTGAAAAGAGTCTGGTCCCATCCTCTTGACACCCTCCCTTCAGATACTTGTACACGTTGATAAGATCTCCTCTCAGCCTTCTCTTCTCCAGGCTAAACAGGCCCAGCTCTCTCAGTCTTTCCTCATAAGAGATGCTCCAGTCCCCTAATCATCTTTGTGGCCCTTTGCTGGACTTGCTCCAGTAGTGCCACATCCCTCTTGTACTGGGGAGCCCAGCACTGGATGGAGTACTCCAGATGCAGCCTCACCAGGGCTGAGTAGAGGGGGAGAATCACCTCCCTCGACCTGCTGGCAACACTCTTCCTGATGCACCCCAGCATACCATTGGCCTTCTTGGCCACAAGGGCACATTGCTGCCTCATGGTTAACTTGGTGTCCACCAACACTCCCAGGTCCTTCTCCGCAGAGCTGCTTTCCAGCGGGTCAACCCCCAACCTGTACTGGTGCATGGGGTTATTCCTCCCCAGGTGCAGGACCCTGCACTTGCCTTTGTTGAACTTCATGAGGTTCCTCTCCGCCCACCTCTCCAGCCTGTCCAGGTCTCTCTGAATGGCAGCACAGCCCTCTGGCGTATCAGCCACTCCTCCCAGTTTTGTATCATCAGCAAACTTGCTGAGGGTGCACTCTGTCCCTTCATCCAGGTCATTGATGAAGAAGTTGAACAGGGCTGGACCCAGTACTGACCCCTGGGGGACACCGCTAGCTACAGGCCTCCAACTAGACTCTGCGCCGCTGATCACAATTCTCTGAGCTCTGCCATTCAGCCAGTTCTCAATCCACCTCACTGTCCACTCATCTAACCCACACTTCCTGAGCTTGTCTATGAGGATACTATGGGAGACAGTGTCAAAAGCCTTGCTGAAGTCTAGGTAGACAACATCCACTGCTCTCCCCTCATCTACCCAGCCAGTCATTCCATCATAGAAGGCTATCAGATTGGTTAAGCATGATTTCCCCCTGGTGAAGCCATGCTGACTACTCCTGATCACTTTCTTGTCCTCTACATGCTTGGAGATGGCATCCAGGATGAGCTGCTCCATCACTTTTCCAGGGATGCAGGTGAGGCTGACTGGCCTGTAGTTCCCTGGGTCCTCCTTCTTGCCCTTTTTGAAGACTGGGGTGACACTGGCTTTCTTCCAGTCTTCAGGCACCTCTCCTGTTCTCCATGACCTTTCAAAGATGATGGAGAGTGGCTTAGCAATAACATCTGCCAGCTCCCTCAGCACTCGTGGGTGCATCCAATCAGGGCCCATGGACTTGTGGGTGTCAAGTCTGCTTAAATGATCTCTAACCCACTCCTCCTCCACCAAGGGAAAGTCTTCCTTTCTCCAGACCTTCTCTCTTGCCTCCAGGGTCTGGGGTTCCTGAGGGCTGGCCTGAGCAGTAAAGACTGAAGCAAAGAAAGCATTCAGTAACTCTGCCTTCTCTGCATCCTTCGTCACCAGGGCACCCACCCCATTCAGCAAAGTGCCCACATTCTCCCTAGACTTCCTTTTGTTACTGATGTATTTGAAGAAGCCCTTCTTGTTGTCCTTGACATCTCTAGCCAGATTTAATTCCAAACGGGCCTTAGCCTTCCTCGTCGCATCCCTGCATACTCTGACAACATTCCTATATTCATCCCAAGTGGCCTGTCCCCCTTTCCACTTTCTGTAGACTTCCTTCTTCTGGTTGAGTTTTGCCAGGAGCTCCTTGCTCATCCATGCAGGTCTCCTACCTCCTTTGCTTGACTTCCTACTCATAGGGATGCACCGCTCTTGAGCCTGGAGGAAGTGATGTTTGAATATTAACCAACTCTCTTGAACACTCCTTCCTTCCAGGGCCCTCACCCATGGGATTCCTCCAAGTAGGTCCCTGAAGAGGACAAAGTTTGCTCTCCTGAAGTCCAGGGTTGCGATCCTACTTGGTGCCCTGCTGCCTCCTCGCAGAATCCTGAACTCCACCATCTCATGGTCACTGCAGCCAAGGCTGCCCCCAACCTTCACATCTCCAACCAGTCCTTCTTTGTTTGTTAGTATGAGGTCCAGCAGCACACCTCTCCTTGTTGGCTCCTCCACCACCTGTGTCAAGAAGTTGTCACCAATGCTCTGCAGGAACCTCCAGGACTGTTTGTGTCTAGCTGTGTTGTCTTTCCAGCAGATATCAGAGTGGTTGAAGTCCTCCATGAGAACCAGGGCCTGGGATCGTGAGGCTACTTCCAGCTGTCTGTAGAAGGCCTCATCGACTTCCTCTTCCTGATCGGGTGGCCTGTAGTAAGCACCCACAACAATGTCACCCATGCTAGCCTGCCCTTTAATCCTTACCCATAAGCTCTCGACTCGCTCTTCATCCACCCCTAGGCACAGCTCAATACATTCCAGTTGCTCTCTCACATAAAGAGCAACTCCACCACCTCGCTTTCCTGGCCTGTCTTTCCTAAAAAGCACGCAGCCATCCATGACAGCACTCCAGTCATGCGAGCTATCCCACCATGTCTCTGTAATGGCAATGAGATCATGGCCCTGTGACCGCACACAGATCTCTAGTTCTTCCTGTTTATTCCCCATGCTGCATGCATTGGTGTACAGGCAGTTCAAAGAGGTGATCGAACATGCAGGTTTCCCAGGAGGGATACAAGAGGATCCTCCATAGCCACATCCCATGCACACTTCACTGGCTGCATTCACCTGCTGGCAGTGTCCTGACTTGAGCTGTCTTTCAGTTCTTTTTTCAGGTATTTGCATTAGATATTCTACGCAAAATTACATTGCAGGGTAGGTGTCTCACTGTCTAATCTGTGAAGGGCAGTTCTCCAGATGCCTCAAGAGTCTAAAATTCATGAACTTAAGACTAAATTTAACTTAACAGGTGAATAATGGCTTTGATGCTGAAATGAATGAAACTTGGGTCACATTCAAGCTAGCGTTCACTTTTATAAAGCTATACATCAGCAGAAGGACAGAAATTTCTATGTTAAGAACAAGATCCAAAGCTGACATAAATTGTTGGAGCTGACGTAACTTCAACAGTTACAGAAGTTTCCGTCTAATGAAGATCTGTTTCCAATGATTCTATGGTAACTTCAAGAAGGCTCTCTCTTTAATCCACTTTAAAAAGAATAAACATTAATATGAACTTTGTTTTGCAGGATATATTAGGAGCTTGCCAAATACATTTTAAGTATCAAATGTGGTAACATCTAAGTCATTTCTCTGTCAAAGCCATGAAACTATACCAATTTAGAGTAGCTGTGTGCATTCTTAAATTTTAGTGTGTTTTATCAGAAAAAAGTAAAAAAAAAAAAGCAGCCGTGTTAGTTACACGTTTATTTCAATGCAACAGATGAAAATGTACAGCAACATTTGTTACTATTAATATTGCAACTTTATCCTGCTAAATATAATCTTAAAGTTATTGGAATATTCAGTAATTTACTCATTAATTTTCATTACTTTCATACTTTACATAGTATTAACGAAAGCTGAACTTTTGATTTCTGCATGGGGAAAACTATCAGTTTTTCGAATTACTCACAGATACATGTTTGAGTAGCAGGTATTTCAACTATAGCTTTGAACCAGATCCTAAGTGTTTAGAAAGATAATTTTTTTTTCCCCTTCTACAAAAAATTTTAAGAAAATAAAATGTGAAAGTCCCCAATTTCTCCTCAGAAACAACCCCCCCTTCCAAATCTGAAAGTACAGCACATCACTTTGATGACTAACAGTTTTATATAACATAAAGGTGACTGAATGAGTAATGAAATGTCTACATAACTCTGATCTAGTAAGTACTGTATCTTCAAAGGTTCAGGTACGGCATACATTAATGAGAAATTCCTTTGATGAGCTGGAATACACAAAAGCCTGCATAAATGCTCATTTCAAAGTAAAATAACCTTAGTAGTTCTAAATACTTAGAATCACCAAACACTATTAGCAATAGGAAGCACTTAAAAATAAATACAGAAGTGGTTTTTTTTTTTTTTTTTTTGTTTGTTTTTTTACAAAAGTAAACTAGAGGTTAGTTTCTCCTTGGAAGTTATGTTCATTTTATTGTGCATAGGGGGAGGTCTTGAGTTTCAAAAATAAGCACAAAACTACAGTAACAGCAATGTATTTTTTGTGTTTCTTTGCCCCCCTCCCCCATGCAAATGCTTTCTTTCAATCTCACTTGCTTCTGAAAGACAATGCTTCAGCAGAACAGGATTTCAACCATCACACTAGTCTAAACTCCTCTGCAGTACAAGCATTCTCAGTTACACTAGTGAGCTTTGGTTTATGAAAGAATTAATAGGAAGTCTCCAAATTTTTCAGTAGAGCCAGCATTCTATCCACATGGTACCATGCATTGCTGACTAACACTGCCTGTGTTTCTTCTTCCCACCTAGTGCCTTGACCCACGCACTGATAGGCTTCTGTTCTTCCTTCTCCCCTGCCCAAATAGTCCCCCTCCCCTGAAATTCATTAATGACTAATACTAAAAAAAAGGAAGACTGTTTTGGCTTTGTCCTCCTATTGTTCCCCTTTCTGGTGACATACACTCCATGGAGTACCTATGCTGTACAAATAAATGATAATTAACGCAAGCTCCCTGGTTTCAATCAGCATTTTCTAGAAACAGCATGTTTACGTTTTAGAATGATTTTTTCCATATCACATTCTATGTTAAAGACACTTGTTAAGACTATGTTAAAGAGAGAGAGAGAGAGAGAGAGAGAGCGAGCGAGCGAGCGAGCGCGCGAGCACGCAGCATGCCTGCATTCTCCCATTTTTTTCTCCACAGTGGCTTAGTGACTGTGGTAATTTCTCTCTTTCTTTACCACATATGCTGCCTTGATCTTACACGTTCTTCTACTGTTTTCATCAAGCATATGCTTATTTTTCTACTCACATAGCTGCCCTCATCACACAGATAGAATATAGTTACTTTTAATTTAATAATTCATTTGGTATTCACTAGAACCCTGCAGATGATTATGAATTCACATGGTATTCACATGAATTTCATACATACTTCCACATGAGCTCCATTGTAATTCAGCATATTTAAAATCCAATTGGCACCATGACCTGAAGTACGTAACTGATAACAGTTGAGGAAGAGCTTCCTTTGCTAATATAGTTCTGTTTCAAGACAATGCAGTAAAATGCCACATGACATGAAAAATGGCGTAACACACAAATAAAAACTTCATGTAAAAATTCTGGTCAGAAAGCACTAGCATGAAAGACAAGTGTACTTAGAATTTTTCTTTTATAGCTGTAACCAGAATTCATACGCATGATGAAGTGGGGTAAAAAAGGACCTAAATGAAACTCTTTTGATCGTTTGTAATCTCTGAATGGAAGACTGATTTGTAGTTCTTCTCATATATTAAGAGAAGAAAAGATTATAAACATGCAACAGTTTCATTAAAATATTAACCACTTCAAAGACTATTAATAACAAACTTCTCAGTTTTCAAAATTACAACTTCTCCGAATTCAGCAGAACTCTCTTTAAATCAGTGAAAAAGATAGGAGATATTCAGTCCACAGGAGTTATCTCTAGTAATAGAACAGAATTGCTGCATCAGTTACTCTAAATAGAGTAACCTCTAACAGATATTACCCCTAATGACAGACTGTTCTGGTTGTAAAGACCACTTACAGTTACATCTCTAGCATGAAAAATTTAATCATCACTTCTTTTTTTAAAACCAAAGCTATTTCTATGTTCTGTGAATGCTAATACAACTTAGACATTTGGGGCTAGTCCCATCTCAAATTCACTGTGGCTTTGGGGACACCAAAATTCCACAGGTTTCATTTCTATATATAGTGTGTGTGTGTATATATATATATATATAAATATATATATAAATATAAATATATATATATATATATATATATAAATTGCTCTCTCTCTCTCCCCCCCTCAAAAGAGTTCTCTTACTATAATGGAGTACTTCAACTGTTGCCATATAATATAGTTCAAGATATTATAATGCTAATTCGAAGGGTAAATATGTTCTTTCAAAAAGAAATGCACCTTCCAAATTTTGGGGGGATTTCTTGCAGGCTTATCTCAGGTGCCTTCAATTTTAACCAACCAATTTAAGAAAAACATTAGCCAAGCCATTAGAATATTATACATGCATAACTTCATGCAACAAAGTTTTGTCCAGAGTAGGTTCTTCTATTTTTACTTCTTCATAGAAGTTTATTTCTTCTGAAATAAAGTTTGTGTTGTTTTATGCATCGCTCCCACAACTGATGCACATGAGTTAAGATTCCCGAACTGTGCACTGAGAAAGAGTTTAACTGCAGGACTTGTTTTCATTCCAGCCAAAGAAATGGGCTCAATGCAAGGATGACCAGGTGAAATGAAATGGATTATGATACTCAGTGGTGAGATGAGATGTTTTAACATGCCTGTTTGCTCTTAAACTACATAAATATATGCCCAAATGCTAAGCAATGCACTTGCAAAACTCAGTTTTAATAAGTTGTAAAAATATAATAAAAAGTTATTTAAGTAAGACTTACCCAGGTAGTCTAATGTTTAAAGATAATTAATTTATATGCATGCACATTTTTCTGATAGCACATGGATTTGTAACTCAACTGTAACATTAATAAAGGCCTGTTCATTCATAAAAGTACAAATACTAACAAAGAGCACTAACAAATAAGGAGAATGCTTTTGTAACAGAACTTAAAAACACACCCTGAATAACACTGTATATGGCTTATTGATTGCAGCATTGGAATACAAAGAATGTACCAACTTTTGAATCATATTATGTAACAAAACATTAATGAAAATCTATAATATAATTGATTAACATTTTATCAAGTTACACATGCCATGAGAATGCCACTTCAGAAACGTTAGTTTCTCTTACCCAGTACCTGCAACTGCCAGTTAGCACTGCAACAATGTTTTGACACCTGTTGTCTAGAGGATATGCCAAACTTCAAGTGGCTAATTTAAGGAATTGCACGCATCCCTGATACAAAATTCACTGAGGAAGAAATAAAACTTTTCTTGCCCTTATCAGCAACCTGTCAAGCTGATTTGATGTTCCTAAAGCATGGCTTCTAACTTCTTATTTTCATATATTTTCACCTGAGTTAGTGGATGCCTAATGCTTCTAAGGCTTCTCAGAACCTTAGCGAACCCACTGCTGGAACTACCATTTTCTTCTACTGATACCTGTAATGCTCATACCCACAGACACGCAAAGGTGAAGAAGGCTACACCTACCTAAAATTACAGCTTCCCACCTGGAGCCAGCAGACACCACAGGTGATGACATTTTACTTATATTCACTGTGTTACTGATTAGAGAGGAATGTGGAAAATGGCTCAGCATAGTTCCAGGGCTGCATTTGTGAGACAGGACACATCACGCCTCACTCCTGCAGACCCCAGCTTCACAGGAGCCGTCCACCCTCTGCTAAGATGTTCTGTTCCCATCACAAGTCCAGGCAGTCACTCCTCCTTTTAACGTCAATGCACCCCCTACAGATAGATTAATTTTTGCTAATACATTTTTATTTTCATTTCTGCAGAAAGGGCCAGGATGTGAATTCTCAGCACCCCAACAACTTCACTCAAATTCTCAAGGCAAATTCTTATTGCACAGTAATTGCAGGTTGGATCATTCCACTTCAGAGCAGCTGTTTGTGCAAGATGTAGTGCTTGAGTCAAGCCAGTATCAAGTCTCATCCAAATACCATGGGGAAAACAGTCTGAAGCTGGGGAGTTTTACTTGAGTTAATTTATTGCCCACCAACACAAACCTTGATCACTGACTCAAGTACTGAGGAGGAGGAAGCAGAAGAAGAAAACCCCCCACAATTAGACAAACCCTTCCATTAAAGCCCGCCCTCTCACTTCACCATTCTCAGTTTACCTTGGTTTTGCCTCCAGCGCACCGAAAATTGCTCAAAGGCAGCGGTGGCGGTTGAGGCGGTTGGAGTAACGGTTTCTGCCACGCCCTTCCTCAGGGCTCCCCGCCCCCTCCCCCTCGGCCGCGGCTCCTCGCGGGGGGCGGCTGCGCTCGCCTCGGAGGCGCGCCCGCCTTAGGGGCTGCAGGCCGGTAAGTAGGGAGCACCGCCTCCTTCTCGGGTGGGTAATTTTGGTGCGGGGTGGTTTTTTTCCACGCTGCTCCAGTTGCCGCGGGCCGGGTGGGGCCGGGTGAGCGGCCGGCGGCGGTGCCTGGCCTGCAGGCTCGTGGCCCTGCGCGCAAAAGAGGGGAGCAGCCCCGCGGCCTAAGCAGCCCTTTCCCAGGGAGTCTGAGTCGTTGCCTCCCAATTCGCAAAGCCGCCGGGGCGCTACAGAAAACATCCTGACTGTTGGAAGTAAGGAGGCTTAGAGTTACATTTCAGAACAATTTCTGTCTCCACAGACTCGTTTTGGAGGTGTCTGAAAAAATTATCCGTGCTACGGGAACAAGCTGATAATTCAGGAAAATGAAAAGGTCACACTGATTCTGAAAACTTACCATTACAGCCAAACTATTTTACACCAGCAGAAGGCTTAGACCTCCTATTTCAAGTAGCCCACATCTCTAGCAGAATTGTGTTTTATTTTGCATAATAGCTCATTCTGTGGTTCAGTGCTACCAGTGTGCAAAATTGTAACACTTGTAGCATTTTGGTTCCATCATACTCTCTCGTAATTCATCTTGACTTATAGTAGGCCCATGTGCCGCTGTGTGATTTATTTTCTCAATTGTTTGTCCACAGTAAAGCACAATGAACGCCTGCATTTGAGAACTGAAAGCTTTTCAATGACCTGAGTCACATTAGCATTCAAGCATATAAGGCTAGACCCTCAGCTATGTAAAATGAGCATGGATAAAGCAATTTGTTCACTAACAATCTAGTCCCTGTTCTACAGTGCCAGAGAAACACTTTCAAGTAGATGGATAAATTTGTATCATAAATTGACATTTTTATAAATCTTACACTTTTCCTTAAGAATAGGTTTTATAAGAGTTACAGTAATAAAAAATACGAAGTTCTCAAAAGGCAAGGTAAATAATTAAGATGCCTGAGGAGGGGGAAAGTTTTTAAATATAACACTCCCTTCACTTTCCAGAAGGTGGACAACATAGGAAAAACTAACAAACATAGGAAAAATATCACTACATTGTGGAGCTCGAATCATCTAAATTTTGCTTTGTCTTTAGTTTGATTAAAGAAGGCTTCTAGATATAATGTGTTGCAGGGGAAAAAACCTGCTCAATTCACATGGTTTAAACCGAATCAGGATCAAAGCAGTTTATTGATTTGACAACAACACTATTAACTTGCATTCTATGAGCCAATCATTTAGGATCAATATCAGCAATATACAATAACACATACTTACAAAACGTTAAAAGACCTACACATTTCTAAACACACTGTTAAAACTCACGTTGAAAAATTCTAGTCACACGAAAGCACATTCACAGTTGTGAAACACTCCCATCTGGGGTGCAGGTTCTTGTATTTACACACACCTCCTGTTGGATCTGCGCATGCCCCAGCTTTATGTGCGTCTGTGCTGCTCCCTACAATCTGATGATCCCCATGCCAGTGAGAAAGCAGCTGCAAGGTGACATATGCACACCCCAGGTGTGGGTCCCTACTGCTCTGCCTGGCCTAGGTGGAGATTGGGATGCCAGTGGGGCAACTTCTGCCAGTGTCCAACTAGGTTGACTGCTGCTGTTACCCTCTTCTCACTCCATGTCCCTCACTATTGTTACAAATTTTCATGCTTCTTTCATACTTTAAGTGACTCCTCCTTTGTTTCAAAAGTCTCTTTGGAATTCCCTCGTTACTCTTTAATTCAGACGATGGTCATCGTCTAACACCATCAGCGTTTGGGAAAATGCCCTCACAGTTTTGGCTGTTGCAGTCACACACTGTTACTGTTTTGTCAGCTGTTGTTATCCAAACCATTGTGCAGGCTCCCCCGCTGTAATAATGCATATCAATATTTAGATCAGTCAAGGATGGAAGGGGCACAGTATAAGACGGAAAAGTTTGGGGAAAAGAAAGGAAAATGGGGAAGGCAAGGGAGCTGATCAAAACCACAGACATAGATACAAATAAGGTCTGTATTAAACCATTCAGTCCTAAAATTCATAGCATCTTCTTATAATTAAACATATTAAATATAAATTCTTTATAATTAAATCCTTAGTGATTTAGAGTATAAAAAAAATGCCACTAAAGTATAAGTCCTTTGTAAATAAACCAAATATACTTTTTAAAGGAGAAAAATAATGAGTTTGAAGGACTGTAACAAAGCTACATTCATTTCACTTTCTTCTTTTCACTAGGTTTGTTTTTTGCTGAGAATAGGGCTGTCTCATTTTGGCCAACTTCTTAATGAAAGTCAAATTCATCAGTCCTGGTGCTGTCTCCTCTGTGATATTAGGGGAATCTTTTTTCAGTAATGATCATTTTTCCCACTAGATCTAAGAGGGTATGATTTAAGTGCTACCACAAGGATAAGAACGTACAGGCTATGATTTGTATGAGGGATATTGGCTCTGATAGCTGACCTTAGGGCACAGAGTCATGGCTCAAAGGCCTTTTTGTTCCTGTAGCCTGGATTCTTTAAAAAAAGAAAAAAGAAAAAAAGCCAGCTGAGCTGAGGAAATAGTTTTGTTAGAGTCATCAACTCATGTATATCACACATTAATCACTAGAAGACAAAACTGGGGGAAAGAAAATTATGTTTAGTTGAACAATTACTAGTTATTTTTAGACATTTTTTGCAACTGAAATTAAGGCTTACAAAATATAGTGTACTGTACTCTGACTAATCTTTTCTTGTTACAAAATGCAGATGGAAAATAAGATTTATTCTGTGTAGGATTTTTCCATATGCACTAGTCAGAATCCATATGTTTCCCATTTAGAAGAAAATGTTATGGAAACGATGTTAGTTACTTGTAATTCCTGTTTGATTTATGACAACATTTTCTAAACTAAACTTTTTAGAAGTATGTAACAAAGTTTCTTGTTGGTATTTCTTATGTGGAAAAGATCTGACATTGAGCAAAATAAATCAGTTTTTAAGGAGTTTAAAAACACACATACAATTAAAGCACCTTATTTTACTGATGCCATGACACTGTTACCGATGTAATTAAGAGTCTATGGGTCTAAAAAAACCTAATCAAATCAGCTGAAAGATTTCTGTAGACTTTTGTGGCCTTTCAAAATAGCCTGTTCCAAAATCATCTAAATTACTATTGTATGTCAACACAAAACCCAGGCTTTTGTTAGCATCATCCGTTACTTTTACTGTACTTTTTAGAATGAGAACATAAAAGAAACATAATTGGTATACTTACTCAAATGTCATGCAATATTTTTAGACTTAGTCTTTAATCATTTATGGTTTATCAAAGGGAGATAAAAATAGATAAGCAAGTGTTTTCATAATTATCACTGAGTTTTGAGTGTTTCTTATTCCATATGCTGATAATTTTGTCAGGGAAGACTTGCTCAGAATAACTATGAAATGCTTTTGTTTCAGTATTCAATCATAATCAACAATTCTTGAAGCAATAATAGTTCAAAATGGCCCGAAGGCCCCATAAAACAAGAACTGCCGAGCTCTGTGACCTTGATCTTTAGAAAAGGTAAAAAGTTTTAAGATTAGATCTGAATAGTAATGTTGATGAGATACCATTTAATGGTTTTAGAATTTTGAAATATAATTTTGATCCAAGTGTTTAATAGCGTCTTAACTTCTATTTCAGAACTTGGTGTTTCTAATTAGATGTAATCAGATCTAGTTTTTGGTACACAGCCACTACAAAAACAAGACAAATACTGCATGAAATGTGGTATGACCTTTTCATTACTGCTTTGTCAGGACATCTGTCAAGAGACATTTCCTCTACTCCAAAGCAGTCAGACATTTCAATGAATTGTAGCAAGGTATAGCTTGTTCTTGGTAGGAAGCCAGACCGTTACCCAGTAAGATTCATAATACGCTACAGTCAACAAGCTACCAAGGTACAAGATACATAATAAAATAGAATTTGTCTTTTGAAGTAGTAAAGGTCAACAACTCACTGCACTTTAGAACAGCAGATATGAGAGGGCAAAAAAAAATCTGCATTTTCCACATTCCTGACAGTATTATCGGATTATACTAGTTAGAATTTTTATTACACAAAAATGTTTGAAATGTTTTTAGTGAGCAGTTTTGTAACATCCATAATGAAAGGCAAATAAGAAATGGCAGCTCAAAATTTACAGCAGGAAGACTAGACGTAGGCAGACATAGTTTTCTAGCGAAAATAAAAAATTGCATAGACTTACCAAATTCTGGAGAGTTTAACATGACAGTTTTTAGGGAATTCGTAAAAATCCTTCTGTCTTCTCAGGCTAAAATGAGTTGTTTCAGAGGCAAAGCAAGCATCCCATCCCACAAAATTTAATAGCTTCTTTGAAACTCTGGTTATACAGTGAAGACGAAAGTGATAATCAGCTCATCCCAGCATATATGCATGCGTTTTCTAATCTCTTCAGATTACTTCCGAGAGAACTGCAGTGAATAAGAAAAGCACAAGATATACGTCAGTGGTATTGACAGTTCTCTCTATTGGGAAAATTTTAGAGGTTGCTAATCAAAAACAATGTGGGTATAGAACAATTTAAAACTTAATAGTAATTGCTTACCACAGCATCGCAGTTCAAGACAAATATTTGCTACTCATGAGTATTCACTCCATTCTAAGCAATACACAATTGCAACATTTAGAATGTTTTTACTGAAAATTAAATATATTACAATTGTCTTTATCTTTCTCAGTTTCACTTACCTCTTACGTCCTTCATTTAATTAAGCCTCCAATCTTGCAACTGATTACATGCAGAAAGACTGCTGAACCCGAAAAATGTCCTTTTGAGTCTTTCTACTTCTTGTTCTACAACTGAGGACTGAGAGTAGATTCTTTGGAAAAGAAATGATTTAGTGTAAATTTCTGTATTTTTTTTTAAGTGAGAGAAATAACATTTACCTTTGTATTTTAGTGAATACCTTCAGTTTTCAGAAAGTGTAGGGGCAGGACATATTTAGGAGAAGGTAGCCAGTAATTGAAACAGGAAGGGTTCAGTTCCACATTATCAATGCTACAGAACTGCAGAGCCCCCAGAACTATGTAAGTAAGCACAAGTCCTTATTAAGAACAATCCTAGGAGTTTGTCAGTCTTGCTTATAAGTACACTAGGGAAGAAAGTAGGGAGTAGCACTGTCTCCCAAAGCAATGTTTAGTACCTTTCAGGAAAGACAACTGTGATTTAGCAAATACTTCATTTTTTTTGTTTAATTCTGCATAACGTTTCTAATGATTTCTGAGGCTCCAGTCAGCTCTCTTTTCCTTCCCGCTCCTTCATGCATGCACAGAGAAACCTCTGGGTTACAGCCCAGTGGCCTGGTTCATTGTCATTTTCTGGAATGGAGTCGCACTTTGTCACGTCCAGTTACTATCATTTCCTTAAACTTTCCACGTGGTGAGTCAGCTGAACTTTTTGAGGCGAACACCCACAGGGCTACTGCAGCTGTCTCTGCTGAAAATGGCTTAGTAGTGTCACATATGACTTTGAGAGCTTGACATTCTACAGATAGTTTGCAATTGAAATTACTCTTAGGAGAGTGCAGATTTGTATCTCAGCAATTAAACCATCCACAGTTGCAAACTTTAACCCTGTGATTTCTCACCCCAGCTTGACTACATGAAATGGAGTTACCATTACACAATATTTGAGAAGACTGGCTTTAATTAAATAAACCATTGATTTAATATGTCTTTCAATAGATGATCACAGTAGCAAAAATACTAAAATTATAGCAACTTTTTACTAGCAACAACATGGGATGAACCTCGATGATCAGAGCACAAGGTAGCTCAAGGTTTGGAGATGGGTTGCAACATTTTTGGTAACAAGATCTTTAACTAATAACAGGATGTGTGTGCTATTTTCACATTATAGTTACAGCAACTATAGTTGTAGTAGTAGTTACTAGTACTAATATAGTATATAGTTGTATAGTAGTTACAGCAGCTCAAGAGTTTAGAAATTCTTATGCTGAAAAACTACACTGAGAACAATGTTGTTCAAGACTTCTCAGGCATATAGGAAAATTCAGTCTTGCAGTAGCAGCAGATTAAGGAAGGGTCCTCATTCCCTAATTCAGACCCATTAATCCTTACGAGTGCTTAATCCTTACCCATAAACTCTCTACTCACTCTTCATCCACCCCTAGGCACAGCTCAATACATTCCAGTTGCTCTCTTACATAAAGAGCAACTCCACCACCTTGCCTTCCTGGCCTCTCTCTCCTAAAAAGCATGTAGCCATCCATGACAGCACTCCAGTCATGCGAGCTATCCCACCATGTCTCTGTAATGGCAATGAGATCATGGCCCTGTGACCGCACACAGATCTCTAGTTCTTCCTGTTTGTTCCCCATGCTGTGTACATTGCTGTACAGGCAGTTCAGAGAGGTGATCGAGCATGCAGGTTCCCGGGAGGGGTGCAAGAGGATCCTCCATAGCCACATCCCACACGCACTTCCCTGGCTGCATTCACCTGCTGGAGGCATCCTGACTTGAGCAGTCTTTTGCCAACTACCCTGTCTCTATAACTCTGCCCTTCCCCCATCTTTCCTAGTTTAAAGCCCTCCTTACCAGGTTGGCCAACCTGTTGGCAAAGACACACGTGCCCCGCTTAGTGAGGTGTATCCCATCTCTCCCCATTAGTTGTTGATCTTCAAACGGGGTCCCATGGTTGCAGAAACCAAAACCCTGTTGCCAAGACCAGCGGCGCAGACAGTTGTTAACTTGGAAAATCAGTCTACTCCTCCTCCCATCCATCCCCCTCACTGGCAGGATTGAGGAGAAGACTACCTGGGCTCCCAAACCCTTGACCACCATCCCCGGAGCACTGAAATCTTGTTTGAGGGTTTCCAATTTGCCCTTGGTATCATTAGTGCCCACATGGAAGAGCAGCAGAAGGCAACAGTCCAACGCATGGACAAGCCCTGGCAGTCTTTCCATGACATCTCATATTTGAGCCCCTGGCAGGCAACAAACCTCTCTAGACAAGAGGTCAGGTTGACAGATAGGTGCCTCCATCCCCTGCAGCAGGAAGTCACCCACAACAATCACTTGCCCCTTCTTCCGGGGTCTGTTGGCCCAGTTGCTTCCCTTGAAGCCATGCCCAGCTCCTTCTCAGCCTGGAGGACACTAAACCTGTTCCTCAATTGCAAGTCTTCAGGAGCAGTAAGCCTTTCTCCTCCTATGAGAAGCAACCAGTGTCCAGCCTTCTTCTACAGTGTTATGATATACCATTTCACACTGCACCGAACCCTCCGGCAACTCCACTGCTGTGGGGGGTTGAGACTCCTGGAGCTGTAGTAAAAGTAAAGTTTCAATAAAGTTTATTTAATCTACCAAAAACAGATTAATGAGCTTAAGCTGCTAACAGTGAAGCTATCTGAATTTACAAAAGGCAGTACTTAAAAGAAGAACAAACAAACAAACCCCAAACAATGGCCTGACAAAGTCACAGGTAAAATAACTACTGGCACCACAGCTGTAGTAGGTTTTCACCATTTGAGCTTCTTCAGTGAAGACTTTGTGTCTATCTTAAATTCTCTAACCAAACAAGCAATAGGGTTAAGATGAAATTTTGTCATGTAAATTATATAGGTCAGCCTGACTAGTGATAATGATCCTTTAGATCTTAGTATGTAGCCATCTGCCTAATACTTTATATTCCTCCTACCACTTGCTAATGTTCCTTTCCTGCTAGGCAGAAGAGGTTTTTCCTCAAGCTTAATTATCTTTTAAGTACTAAGTTATAAATACGTACTGTTTATAATCACATTTTCATGAAACATTGGGAATAAGATGAAATCAGTTCAATAGTTATTAAATAATGAGAAAATGCAATTCAAATAAATATACAATTCTGCTTAGTATTTTATTGTAATTTAATTTAGGAGTCACTAATATTGAATTTGCAAAATATTTTATAACTAGTGTTATGTCAGTTATTAAGACTGCTTTTTATTAAGTCTGCATGTGATTTGTTAGCCCCTTTTTTTCAAAGGCTGTTAAAGTGTTCCATTAAGTCTGGACAGCTTTTGCTAACTTTGTAGAGAGGAATAAGCAACTATGTAGAGAAAAAAAAAAAAGGATATAAATCATTTCAGTTTGAGGGGATCCAGTCATGAAATAAACTTGCAATAGTGAGTGGCTGCACAGGCTTTGACAGTCCTTCTCTTTCATGTTACACTAGAAGACTTTTCTCAGTGACACTCCTTATCAGTAACATCATCATATAAGTAAACAGCAGTGTCTTGTCATGGTATGTGAAAATCTGTAGAAAACCAAATTAAGAAAGAAAAAAAAAAATACTTCAAACAAAACTTTTGCTTTAGGACATCATGATTCCCTTAAGGTTCCTGAAGACTTTGCTACTGCTTTTAATTAGATGTGTCCCTGGACAAGTTCCCTGAAGCTAAGAACTTCACGATAGTCAAACTAATATTCTGACCAGTGACCTAACAAATCAGTGTTTCTCACTGGAAGGAAATAACGTAGTTACTGATCATGTTTGCAGATACATAAAGATTGAGATAGAGATACATAATGTACTAAAAGGATCATAATAAAAAGCAATCTTTTTTATTTGGTAAACTTGGCACAAGCAAAAAAGTACACCTCTTTCATCATGGCTAAATGTAAAGTCTAATATATATGAACAAAACAGGCTTGTGTTCTTAAAGGATAGGAGACTGTACTGGGAAGAAGTAACACCAGAAAAAACCCTGGAAACCATGAGGGTTATTCAGCTGAGCCTGAGTTCAAAACATGCCAATGCAGTGAAAAGTACTAAATGTAAACTTTTTCTGCATATTCAGGGAATAAAACCATTATTTTATTTCTTTAAAATATTATTGCCATTGGAATATTGTCCACTGTCCAGAATGAAGAAAATATTGGGAAAATCTGAATGGCGAAACCACAAATATCACTGAAAGTTCCGAAAACTTGTCAGACTAAAGCATTTCAATCTGTTTACTTTATTTAGGAGAAGATGGAAGACTAACATGATGATAATATATAAATAACAGTATGGAGAATAAAAAGTTTATAGAACTTTGATAAATGTTTATCTCTTCAGATGAAGGAATTCAACTTCCAAAAGTTCCTATTTTGTTATTTTAAATTAACATCTAAACATTTTGTTTTCTTCCTTGTTTATAGGGCTAAAGGGAGGAATGGATTAATGCTAGTTACTGCAGTTCATACACTGACTCTTCACTATACTCTGATACTGTAAGTAATAATAGCTATGATATTACTGCAGTTTGTTTTTATGATAGAGATTTAAATTATTGTCCCACAGCAAGCACAAACAAAGGAGTGGATTTTTTTGTAGTATGCTTATTGATACAAAGGAAACTAAATTTAATCATATTCAGTATAACAGTTGTTACAGCTGCTTTCTTCATTTATATATTTATATATATTACATATTTCTGCCTGCTTTCAAGGGTAAATAGATTATATTTAGAGTTAGTGAAATATATCTAATTAATCTCCATAGAATAAAAAATACTGGTATAAAGTGTCTGGAAACATCTAGAAAATTAGAGTAAAATTGCCTTTAAGAACCTCAAAAGACTTAAGGTTTATGCATTATTATTAAAATGTCCCTTGGATCCTTGTTTCATCACCTTCTCTGAAGAAAATTGACCTAAGCCCTTATAATATTAAAAATGTACAGTACTAGAAAAACAAATTGTAGAAATTAAAATCTAAGACAACCAGAGATAGGGCCATATTCTCCATAATAAATGATGATTAGGAAGTTTTGGCTGACAGGGATTTACTACCTTCATGACTCCATAGCCCGATTGTTGACCTGAATTTCATAAGAGTTCAAGCAGATATATAAAAGATGATGGTACAGCTCCAGAGCTGTACCAATGGTTCTACCTAAAAAGAAACAAAATTGATATAGAAATTAGAACTACTGCAGCCCTATAACATGAAAAAAAGGATCATGTGCTGTATGTTCACTATGTAGTGAAATTTGATAACAGACATATGTAGGAGGACTTCAAAAAACAGAAAGATTTGCTTTAATATAATTTCCAATGATCTTTAAGTATAGAACTCTTTGAAAAACTTATCTTTAGCGTAATATCCTTAGTTATCCATTTATAATTGTGATTCTACAGCATACATATGACAAAGCCCTGGAAGTAAGGTCTAAAATGACTCTGGACTAGTAAACCCTAGAGATAAGTCTACAAATTATTGATCAGTTTGAGTCAAAGTCCATCATAATTATCATCAGTCAAACCCTTGTGGAGAAAATAGTTTCATCAGTAAGCAGACTCATGGTAAAGCAGCAGTACGAATAAACAACCTGAGGTCAAACAGCTGGTATGCCATTGAGGAAACCTTTTGTTGAAACAACCCCCCTTCAGAATTTTACCTGAAATTCATTGAACTATTTATGCTGTTTTTTTTAAGCTGATGAGTAATTCCAAATAGATTGTGATATAGAATTTCTGTAACTGTAGACACTGGAATTTTTTAACATCATCTACAGTTGAGAGACAGGCCAAAAAAAAGAAAAGGGGAGATGGATCATAATTTGGTTTTATAAGAGTTTAGCCTATATAAGGAAGAAGTGTCATGAGAATATCATCATTGCAGCTTACCTAAGAACTAAATATTATAGCACTTGCTTCTGAGAAAATGTCTACTCAGAGCCAGATTCCCTAACTACAGAATGTTAGGGCAGAGCTGTCAGGAAGAAAGCTCAGATTAGGATCACTTCCAAACAATTGCTTTATACTCAGAAAACTATTAATGAATATGTTTTACCATCTTGAAAACAAGAAGAAACCAAAAACAAGAGAGAAAACAGAGTGGACTCCACTTCTAGATAATTGAAATCTTACCTTTTCCTCTCACTAAGATTTATGGAGATAAAAAAAATGATATTTTTCAGTAGTTTTTGTTAAAGTAACACAAACCAAACATCTCCCTATTGTGAGTTGTTAGTTCCAGGGTGCAGGTACCAAGAAACATCTAAGACCAATGAGAAACCTCTTTATTATTGATGGTTGTGTGACTTGACCCTGATAGCATCTTGCCTCCTTTCCCTTTTGTTGTGACAGATAAGCAAAAAAATTTCAGAGTTTGAAAGCAAAGAAAGAGAAGCAGTGAGCAGCAAAATGTTTGATGCTTATTCAAATCTTATCTGAATTGCCCATACCTCCGGAGACCACTCAGTCTCAAGATTTACAGTTCTTCCTAATTCCAAGCAGTTCAGAAATACTAGGAAATTTGTTTTTAATCTGTTCATGCTGGCACTTCTGTCTCTGCAGATGCTAGCCGAGACCTGCAAATGCAAAGCTGTGCACAAGTACAAAATAGTGACTTGACAGAACTCTATCTTCAAGTTATTTGTGTTTTGAGGACTTATCACTTATTTTGAAGGGCCTCACCTGGCATCCTTTTCCAATCACAGATCTGCCATATGACTTGCCAGAAGTGAAACACTGCTATTCACATCACCTGCTTGTGCATCTTCTCACACCTTACTTCTCTATACCATAAATGAATTTTTCACTGTAGCAGGAAATTATGCACTCCAAAAACTTTAAGCTCTGAAAGTTACACACACAAAAAAGAAGTTTTGCTTAAAATAATGTTCAAGATGAAGAATCATTGTAGTTTTCCTCAGAATAATTCACTCCAGTTTTACCATTTCTGCTATAGAAAAATTGAAAAGCAATTTCAAAGAAGGAAACTGATGCCATTATAAGAGATTCAGGTTGGAATGTTTAATTACAATCCATAATATTATAGGACCAATTTCTGAAAAAACCTAGTCACTATTGAAATCTAAATGTAAATTAATACACTGCTTCTCCTCACTTCTGTTTGTGAAGACGGATTACTCCCTGAAGAACTGCATATTACCTGTCCATGATCATCAGCACCTTTACATCCCATTTCGAGAAGAGAGACTTAGAGTTACATGACCGACATTTTTTTTTAAAACCAAAACCTTTAATTTAAAACAATTAAGATACAGCTCTATGCTCTTCAGCCAGTCTGTTACAAGAATGTGAAACATTAAGCTTAAGAGTTGTAGCACATATTTGCACACAATTAAGCTCTAGGGATCTCCTTATTAAATCATTAAAGCTAGGCCTTTCTCAGCCTTCATCAGCAAGAGCTGTCCATTCAGGAGTTACTGGAAATTTTTAAAGATAAAAAGGATGCTATGTATACCTCTGAAACCCAGATTTTTTTAAACTCTAGTTGGGAGGTTATAAAGTATAAAGGCCTTATATAGTCATTGCATCTGCTAAGATGTTTAAAGATTCCAACTAGGCTGAGACTATAATAGTCATAGTATAAGGCTGATGCCTTACTTAAGCAGGGCTAGATGAAGAATAACTACTAAATATTTGAACTTTTACCACACAATGCAAAGAATAGCATGAGAGCTAAGACTCAGTGCGAGGGAAGATGGAGTTAAAGGTTTCGAGTCAACAGACATTATAAGCCTCAAGGTCACCATGTGAGTTTCAAGTTGAAAGATACACCTGAGCATACACTAAAATTTGTACACTTGGAAGGGGGGGAAGAGGGATGGACTGGAGACATTAAAAGTGAACCTATCTCAGAACCAGAGAAGTATGAGAAGCTAATACAATTTTTACAGAAATTTAAGAATCACTGCACACAAAGCCTGTAAGGGACTCGCTGAGAGCCTCAGGCTGGGAGGAGGGGGAGGAGTGAGAGAGAGAACACCAGACAAGTAAAATGAACGAAGCCAAAAAGCCTAGCTATGGCAACAAAGATCTTTTCAGTACATTAGCTCAGCCATCCAGTAATACAGAAAGGGATTAAATGAGCTTAAAAATGTAAAAATATGGTGTTCTTTATTCCATTTAATTTGTGTCTTGCAGGAAGAATACATTTTTGGACAATCTTCTCTTTCCTTTCTTTCTACTTCATTTGATTACAAATAATGTTTTCAGGCAGTAGCTTACAGTTGTTCTTTTAAGAATGATTAAACCACCTTTTCATTCCTGGAAACCATAACACCACAATTGACAGATGAAAAAATACAATTAGTAATGCTGTTCTTAGTTTGATCTATTTTATTTTAACTATCCCATAACAATTTACTGCCTAGCTAAATTATACTACCAATTTAGTCAGCATAATAATGTCCATGAATTATATTTGTTTGGTTGCATTGTATGCATACAAAGCTAAGTCATGTTTGAACATGACTAGGATTAAACATTTCTTCCTCTAGTCTTTCTTATGATGACCCAAGTCAACCATGATAGCAATCCCACCTGAGATTCCTATATCTAGCTCTGCATTGTTTGGTCTATAACATTCTTTAAAGTAGTTGCTTGTTTTCTGTAAGTCTGTATTCAATGGGTAAACATACCTGGTTTGGTAGTGCTTTTCCTATTGCTATTCTGATAAAAAATATTTTATTGTTAAGTATAATCACTCTAAATTATTAAGAAGTATCTTCTTAATAAAACCAGGAAGAGGAGGTTTTGTTGTTTTTTAAACTAACTCATATTTCAATAGTCTGAAAGAGGTGAAAATAACTCTTGCATGACCCTTGCACAGAGCTAACATGCCTATGCAATCCATCTGTTATATATATTTGACTGTGCTTTGTTTTTATCTATGTATGTATATCATACCTGTGTAGAAAGACAGTTTAGCAATCTGAGCCAAGCAACAATTTCTACCAGCCTCTTGAGTAGAAGCAGAATGAAACCTCTAACATGCAGCTTTAACCATGGTTGCTGAATGTACATGAGTCATAATTTATGTATGTTTTTCATGGTATGCGATTTCTTTTTCTTTACATTATCTTTTTACATTATCTTTTCTTTACATTATCGAATTTCCCTCACTTGGAAACCATCCCACCACATTCTGTTCATGTACATTTCATTAGGATTTGAAGTGATTCTAAGGTACATTGCCCTGTTTTTGAAGTAGTGTTTTAAATTTTGTAATCCCAGACTGAAAGCCTACTGCCTCTAAATCCAGCAAAGTGTTCAATGTCCAGCCCTTAACTGTCTGAACTCCATTTTTTTGCATTGGTCTTTGCGCTGCTACCTAAGAATATCCTGGCTTTCAGGAAGTACAAGACTTGCAATTCTGAAGCTGCAAGCAGAAGGCCCCCACGTCTGAGAGCATTCCAGTTTCTATCAAAGCATCTGGCACAGTTTTATTTAAATGTTAATGATTTTCACATTCAGCATGAACTCTTTGAAGTAATGTTGCATTTGTCTTTGATAAAAAGTAGTTTGATAGAAAATAGCTTAATTAAAAGTTAATTTAATAAGTTTCCAGAGTACTGAAACTCTAATTCTTCAGCACCAAACTTTCCAATCAGGACATATTTTTAATTGGTAGAACTGTTACAGTGGTTTTAGGAAATCATTTTCAATTAATTTGGAAGTGTTTTTCCAGTTAGGAGAATCAATGCCTCTTGCTATTTATCTTCAAGGGAATGTTTTGTTTCTAAACAAATTATATCCCAAAGGATTAAAAGTTGTATTTTAGCAGGCTGTCCAAATGTTTTCTGTTTGAAATAATTGCTGTGAAAACAACTGACACAGTTGCATACAATACAACTTCAACTTCTGTGCAAAGATCCATGAAAGACATTTTGGATATACAATTTCCTTGGGGAAACAAATCCATTGTTTGAATAGAAATTACACTGAGAAATGCAAAAGCTAATGTACTGCAGTCATAATGTTAGTCTGACAGTACCTTACTGTTCATGCCATGTATTTTGTTTATCCTTATCAAAGGCAGACTTGACTGAAAGTAGGCGACACTTCCAGTGTTCCAAATAGACTTCCAGCAGCTGGTCATGTCTGTAAGACAACTCTCCCTGAGGTACACGTAACAGAAGTTAGCACTCCATCCTGGGAGAATATCATACTTGCAGTCAGTTAGCACTTCTGACACTATAGCATAAAGGGTGGTGTTTCTGACAGCAACATATTCCATAAAGCAACACCTAATCTGTTTCTAGAATTATGTGTAGACAGAAGGAACATCCTCTTTGACAGTGACCTAAATGCAGAACTGTCCCAAGTGACTCTTGGCTTGTTTTTTTCCAAATATATTTGTTCAAGAAGCGCACCTATCTTACAAGCTGAAAAGTGCAGGTTTGAAAGACCATCCCATCAGACCCAAATTTCATTTGGGTTCTTGAGCTACATGCAAGTGCTGTGGATCTTTCTGATATCAGATTAGACATTTATGAATTGTCTTTCCACTGAAGGCCATGTACCCTCTTCAAGCATGGCATCATATTTGTTCAGTGTAATCAAGCAGCTTTCTTCTTCCAGTCAATATTTCATCAATGCAAAAGAAAAATATATTTTTAATACAAGCTTCACAGTTTTTTTTTTCCCCCTATATGGGTCAAACCCTGTTTCATTCCCACTGATATAAAGGAGTTAAATATGCCTTCTTTCCCCCAGACCAGACACATCAAGATAAAAGCAGATTCATGTAACAAAACTATACCTTTTGTAAGTGTACATTCAGTCTATGTAGTTTCTACTGCCCCCCAGCAGATTTAAAGACTCAGTCACCTGTCCAGTCCTTTCTTAAATTAGATGCTTGCTTATCAGATTCTTTCTGCAGTTTCCCCTCCCAACCTTTTCCTAATTTCACACCAGTCTCTTCTCTGCATTCCCTCAAACCACCACTTACCTAACAGACCTTGACACTCAGGTTATCTCAAACTACAGAGAACTCACGAAGTTTTACTTCCCTAGAGGCTGAACTGTCAGTTTCTAGTTGAAGTGTGTACAGGATAGCACTGTTATGGATTCACATCAGACCTCTATACTTAAGCGGAGTTTAACATCACAGATCTGAACCTTGCGTTGAAACTAGAGAAGGCTCAGTTGCAGTGTTTCATTTTACTTAGTGAACTTTGACAGAGTAACACAAGCTAAAGTAACTTATTCCGCATACAAACTTCAACTCTTCCTATTCCCCAATTTATGATTTGCTCTGTATGTACTGGCAATCAGCAAAGCTCGCATAGGCCAACTTCATCCAGAAAGCACTGTTTAGCATGAACTTCAGTAAAACAATGCTGCTCTTTCATTTTAAAAACCTCTTAAAACTACCATTCTTTGTAATCTAGGTTCCCTGTGAATTTTATTAAACAACTGATATGATTTGGGCGAATTGAGGAGCACAAAATACTGATATGCTAGGGTACAAATTATGCAAATAATTGCATCATTGCACAAGCAATAGGCTGAAGTCTAAATGCAGAAACTCAAGTTTGAAACTCAAGCATTCCTCCAGGGAATAGTAGCTAGTTAATCTGCATAATCTGTATCTGTGCATTACATGCAGATAAATCTTTAATGGATTTTTCAAATCCATGTTTGGACACGAAAAAACATACTGTGAATACGCTGAAGAACAGAATAGCATTAGGACTATTTACTAAAATTCCAAATAAGACTCCAAAACTTTAAGCTGGCCTGAAGATGGATTTCTGAAGACATCTGAATATAATCTTAGGGATTGAAAGCCACATAATGATCAGAAATGGTCACCCATATCATTGAAAAAAGGCCCTTTGCCTCCCATAAAAAAATGGGTGAGTTTGACTATTTGGATTGTGACAGAAAGTTTGCTTTCTTGCTTAACCATTCCTAGATAAGGCTTTGGCCTTTAAAATGTAGAAAATGGTAATAAAGGACAGAAGAGAGAAGCTTTCAGAATTTAAAAGTAAGCTGCCTCGAAACAACAGTCATTTTATTCCTCTGTGTTGATAACTGCAGCAAAAAAAAAGCCATTTCATTGTTTCATTACCGGGAAAAATGTGGGTCAGACCTCTTTTGCTGTGAGCTGAGGACTGGTGCAGGAACATACATTGTTCTCGATTTTAAACTATCCAAGGAGACAGTTTGCCATTGGGGCAAAAGTGATAACAACTGAAAAGCCTTTCAGTTCTTGGACTCACTAGATCTGGTCACCTAATCCTTTCTGTTCAGTTGGAGTAAGTCCATTTGTTGAAGATAAAATTTCTTAATTAGCATGTCTAAACACTTGAGACCCAGAGTCAGGGTCCTCTGTTTAATCAGCTAGAGCACAAACTTAAATCTGCAACTTCCTTACCCTCTAACCAGCAATATTCTTGGCTATCCTCTGTGCCTTATCCCACTAAGATGACTGTCAAAGATTAATTTTTGTTCTAATAAATATCAGAACACTGAAGTTTCCCATGAAAGGAAGACTTATTTTATAGGCAGCGCTGTTCTTAAACTGCGATTTTTGACTGAAGAATAGACTTCTGCCATCATGCTTTCAGTGAGAACTTGAATGGAAGTGGATGGATCAAGTACTTTCCCAGCTGTCATCCAAGCCAACCAGACAAAAGCCCGTTCCACCTCAGAAATGGTATAGTCATATTAGCACATCATCACGCCTTGCAGAACAAGCTTGAATCTGTCTGTATTGAGCCATACAGAGATGCCTTAAAATGCATTGTAGAATTGCTGCAAAAAAATTAACCATACAGCCTGGAAGCATGCCTACTAGAACCAAATAAGCTAGAAGAAAATTGAAGCTCAGCTCAACTTTTGGAGCACAATGTCATGGAAAGACGTAGAAATCACTGTGTATTCTGCAGCCAAGGAATACTAAAGTCTGCATATAGTCAATTAATTTTGGTGTACTCCTCTCCTCCTAACTCAGTGCAAAGTATTTACTGCATTTCCTTATTTATTTGATTCTAAAGACAGAATTATCTCATCATAAGACTAGATTAAGGGAATTATGCACTTATTCAGTTACATTACTTGGAAGAAAGTTTAATGGATTAACCTTCCTGTTTGACTGAACATACAAACCCCATTTATACTTTGGGTGTATTGCTTGTGGTCTGTCTACATAACGTTACCTGCATCTTCCACGACACATACACCAAGTGAGCTACCTGTTAGAAATAACCTCAGGAGAAAAGGTACATAAGAAAAGATACTACCTTACATTTTTCTGAGCAACAGAAGCATGTTCTTGATTCTAAATTGCAAGATATTTAACAAGAGTATTTTATACCAAACCATAATTAATGCCAGAAGTTCAAAAAATTTTTTGTGAATTAAATTGTGGAATCAAAGTACAACATGGGACAAGAAAGGTGCACTCACTGTTTAGCATTTAGATGATAGTTATTTTCCCTGTCAGGTTCTTCTGCTCTGTAAATTTGTATCTATAGCCATCTGCATCCATTTATAGATATATTTATAGAAAATAGTAGAAAGAAAATGTATGTATTCCTTTCACACGGAGCTGGGACATCCATTTGTATAAGTATACATAAAAAGAACTATGAATATTTAGCTTGATGGAGTGACCTGCTTCTGGGCTGAAGAACATAGTGTTTACAGTCCATATGGAATGCATAGGCAGGATATGATCTAAAACAATGAACAGGTACCTTTCTAACATGAGCACAGTCTACATACAGCTGCTTAGAGCAATCCAAGCTTTGTTTAGGGAATTTTAAGGGGGGGGATTGCTTGTTTTAAGTTAAATGAGGGACATTGTTTAATTAATGCGTGTCTACTAAACACTGTACCAAATACAGTTTTTAAAAGCAGGACCTGCATGTATGTTTCCCTGTTACCATGAGGCTATGTTTTGGTGTATTCAGTGTTTGTGTCTGCACTGAAAAAAGTTCACACTGCTTTTGGCCAACAGACCAGTTAAGGAAATCCCAATCCCTGATACACAGAGCCAAATAAAACTGCAAAACTTTCAGAGGGTAGGAGTATCACTGCACTTTTTCTACTCTTAACTGGGCAGAAATGAAAACAAAAAAACACAAAAAAACCCTACACAGTAAGGTATATGTAATAGGAAACATGGCTCCTTTTTCTTCCTTACTATTACATTTCACAGCGAGATGATACAGAGATCCTGTAAGGTATTCAAACTGATCTTGTCATGTGTTAAGCATTTACTGTGCAATGATTATTTACAATGACCTGCCATGATATGTCTGTCTCCCCCTCAAGGAAAGGTAAAAAAAATTGGTGGAATACAAAACACTATGCAGTGATCAATGAAGAACACTCGTAAGATCAGTCATTTATCAGATATTATTCATTATTTAGAACTGGAGAAAAGACGACCATAATCATTCATTAATCATTTATCTAAACATAAAACATTTGCAACAATAATCAACCAAAAATGAGTAACTATTTTCAGCTAATGTCCCCATTCCAGGACTGATTGACAGTGTTGCACTACAGGACTTTCAGTAATGGGTAATCCAGGTGCAGTTAAGTAAGCATTACGTTGCCTCCCATTTAAAAGCTGTGCGGCTTTTCTCATTTGAAAATTGTTATACAAATGCATAAGACGGGTTGTCTAATAGTAGCTTATTGAAATCAGTAGTGTTTCTACTCATAGCAAATATATATGAGATTATAAAAGCTTTTTCAGTAGAAGTATGATACACATTCAAGTGATTTCAAGCACTACATGGTATACAGGCAAAGTCATATTTATATTTCAAGGAAAAAGTGGTACTTTCTCATTCTGTTTTTGTTGTTGTTATTCAAGCTCAGCATGTTTCAGTGAGAACTATAGCCAGGAGAGATTTGATCCTCTTAATGTTCTATGACAGTTGTTAACTTTTAAGATTTCTTCCACATAACTGTGCTATTTTGAAAACATATTCTGTATACTTAAACCAATATATTCCCAAACAGCATTCCACAATCACAGTAAAAATACCTAAGTGCAATCCATGCAAGTTAATCCTGCAGTGAATTTCATGCAGTGATCCAGAACCTGCCAAGTTAGAATATAAGGAGCTGTAAGGCAAAATATAAGAATTGTATTTTGTTAGTAGCATGTTAGCAATAATTATTAGATAATTTTATTATTCCTGATGTTAATTTAGGAGGAAGTCATGATTTAACTCATGTATGTTAATCAGTTCAAGTGTGTAATTCCTCCCACTCCATCTTCTTTCTTCTCTTTCACTTCAGCCTAGATTCAGTGTGGCCCTATCCAGCAGAGCACAGAAGGACACATGCAATTTGGGTAAGTGCCATGAATTTCAACTTATGACTTGTACTTAACTGCTTTGCTAAACGGATAGTCAGGTAAGCAAATAGTTAAAAAGATCTTATTCTGAATTTTGGACATTAATTGAAGAAACCTAAATAGCCAATTCATTTATCTGCATAGGAAATTAAGTATAGCTATTTGTAATCACTTCAGCAGCTAGTTCATAGAATGCAGTATTTCATCACTACTCATTCAGCTGGGGTAACCAGCTGTTATTAAAAAGGAACACACATCCTGCTTCAGGTTATGTGACAAGATTCAGTTCCTGCATTGCACACTGGGACTGATGCTAGGTTTGGGAACGCCGCATGTCAGCTGTGCTACGTCAGGAGATAAAGCTCTGGCCTCTATGCATGGTTCAGAATGACTCAGGGCTGTGACCTGAGAAGACAACCAAGTGGTTGGTCTGCTAATTATACCTGTGAAAGTGGTGCAGAGACAGTACAAATACCTACGTGTGGTCAAGAGCCGAGGCTCAGACCTATTTTCAGAAGAGCCGGATAATCAGGTCTACATATCAAAGTGAGGATATACAGTCTAATGAAGGAGTTCCATTACAGAGAATTTGGTACTGTGCTATAGAGAGAATTGCTGGTAAGATACATAACTAGATTAACATATTCCAACTTTGTTTAGGAAACCTACAAGAAAAGATCCTAGTGAAATGCTTGTTTACTAGTTTGTCTACATAAGTAAATGCAATTTTTTCTAATAATTCAGAGTTTGTGTACAACTTGCTAATAGTACTTATTCTGTAAGATGCTAGTTTTATCAAATACCATCTAACATACAGTTTTGCTCCATGACGAGAATACCTAAGAGGAAATCCCAAGGATGTAGCATGTAGAAATTGTATGATAGAGTGGTGCATAACCAGTGTCACACCTGTTTATTCATTTCCTGTTTGCAATGTGTACTTACCCATAAATGTAAATGAATGGAAAGTCAATGCATCTTAATGGACATGGTGGCTCATTTATGGCTTATTTGGATTTGCTAGTTCTGTGATTTTTATTTCCATCTGTTTATATTTGGAAGACCAACTCAATCAGCACACTGAGAGGAAGTATTGATCTTTTGGGGAGATTACTTTCCAGTGGGTTGAATAACTTCAGAAGAGAAAAAAATAACAGTAAATCTTAATGTGTTTTCTAGAGTCTTTCAAACCTGATCAACCTGTAACTTAAGTACACAAGGAATTCTATTTAATCTTCAGTGCTAGATGTTATTTAATTATATGGCGCTTTATTCTAATTGACTGCCCCCCCCCCCTTTTTTTTTTTTTTAAATCCACAGAGTGTCTTCCTAAGCACTGAAGACACTCGGTAGCTATAAAAACAATGGGGGAACTGAGACCTGTTGGGGTTTGCTCTCAGGGTTACCACTGGTGACTATTTTTAAATTGTTATTTTTCCTGAGCAAATCTAAAGTTAATAGAAGTGTGGTGATCACTGAAGATTAATATTACAGAAGTGATTTCACTACTGATAGAGCTGCATTGTTTATGGAAAAAAATATTAATTTTGAAACTTTCTGTTCTGACAACTACTGTACTTGTCAATTTGGAAATTTAACCAGCTTCGTTTGATTGCAACAAACCTCTAAAACCAATGTTGCAATACTAGGAAAATTTATCTGCGAGATATTTTGTTTCTCCATAGAAAGTTATTATTATTAATTTCAGAGAAATCAAGTTGTGCTTATTTAACCACCCAATATAATACCCATTCAGCTAAACACATTATTTACTCAGAGCATTGTATTTTCTTATGATACTTCCACAGGTTAAATTTTACATAAAGCACATTAAAATTCCAGCACTCTAGGGTCGGAATGTGTCAAAGGCAAAGGTCTTTTTTTGCTCAGTGTAACATGAGAAGGGAATATGCAGCACACAGGATTACCTACAGAGTTCAGAGGAGAATGTAATCATCAATGCTAATCTAAGTCACAAATATGTCAGAATAATTACTGAAATTATAGAATTATTCAAGAACTTCAGCTGAAGGTCCTAAGTTTTTAGGTTTTACTCAAATTGAAAAGAATCCCTTCCCAGATAAATTGAATTTTGACCTTATATCAGTATTGAGGTATGCTGCAGGAAAATAAACAATTTATCTGAGAAATGGAAGTCTAGATGAGATATGCAAGTATCTAAATTGATGACAGACATAACTTGTAACTAGAATATCATGCATTCTTAATAAACTTTGCTTTAATAAAGCTGTGTCAGTCTAAAGCAGTTCTAACACTAAATCTGTACACATCAAAAACATTCTATATTTTCATAAAGGAGAAAAATCAATAGAGTTTTCCAAGAATAGTAGTCTTAATTACAAATTCTTTCCTACATAGCAGAAAATGAGAATCTTGACACTAACTTTGACAACAGGACAGTCAAATGGACTTCGATTAAGGAGTCATTCCTATGTTCCTACATTGTGGTTTGCTGTTAGGGTTGCAATCCAAAAGATATATAGCAACAATATAAAAAAACAGATGAACATGAAATTGAAAAATATAACAATCACAGATATCAGGATTGCAATATTAAAAAAAGAGCGCAGCATCTCACATGGGATGTCTGGCTGCAAAGTGCTGCACTAATACAAGCAGTAACAATAAGAAAGTGAATTAGCTTCATTAAAAGTATACCTGGATTTCACACTGCTGATCTTTCCTTTGCTGAAAAACACATTTTACACAATCCCAACATTTGTTATCATGTGGATCTCTCAGATAGATACATATATGTTAAAAAACTAAAAATGCATCACGATTTTTAGCAATAGACAGACTTGGATTTAACTTGCAATAGATTATGCTTATAGATTTCAAGCATCCTATTGCTTAATCTTAGACCTTTAAACGTCAGGCTGATGTTAACAGAACATTTTATAAATCAAACTCTTTTAGCAGAGGGCTCCCTTCTTATATGCTTATAATTCAATTGTAAAGAATATTTCTCTGAAAAAGTACAGTGCGATAGCAAACATTCTTCTTTTTTCTGACTCTAAGGAGTCATTCAGCTCAACAAAATCCCTCAACTCTACATTAGCATCCTATGGAGATTTCAATAATAGGTTGTCAACATTTTCAGTTTCAACAATTACCCAAGAGATGACTTCTCAATGAATTAACCAGGCTGGTAATTTACTGGAATTGTCTCAATGTTCCTATGTTTAGCACTTCCTTCAAATCAACAGCTTCTCCCCTACCTCCTTGTGACAAGTGTTAATTAAATTGTATTTAGATTTTATTTTATTTAACTTTATCACGCTTGAGGAGATCTTGTTTTACTAAGCCCATTTTCAGTATGAAATTGCCTTTTTTGGGTGTCTTCATTATTTTTGTGTGAAAACTACAAGATACATTGCAGAATAACCAAGCACAATATGTCCCCTTTATTACCATTTATATGACTTCTATAATACAGTGAAACTGAGTCTTCATTGAGCTCAAAGCTATATTTGTGCAAGTATGTCACCATAGTATAAGGTAATACATTTATGCAAGAACTTTAGGTAACCTTTATGCAGGCATAGTCAGCTAAAATTAAAATATGAGGATCTTGCATCAAGAATATCAGGTTCATTCCCTTTCTGGAGTAGCTGCCCCTTTTTAAAAGGATGCACATACTATTTCAGCCACAAGCTGAAGATCATGCCGGATCGCTCTGTGAAATGTGATGACCTACCTTATTCAGAATACCAGAATAGAAGAGAATGTTCTGTTCTAAATGACCTTTTGATTAGGTAGCACTGCCAGGGTATATTTAAAGAACTGAATAAATTCCCCAAACTAAGTAAATAATAATATAACCATGCTCTCAGATACTTAAGAACATTTGAGATTTTATATTCTGTGAATTGAAAACATCAGGATTTCTACAAGTTACTTCCTTTATTTCCTAAATAACTAACATCCCCATAAAACAGGGGTGAAACCATAAAATGGGGATGGTATTAAAAAACACTCCCGTTCTGTGTTATCTTAAAATTTGACACAGTTGAAAAGGGCACAGAAACTTAAAGTGATTAAGACAATAAAAATATCAGGATCCCAAACCATGTTCTTTGTTGAAGCTGTGGCTGACAAACTTCAGAACAGACCAATATTTAGGGCACAATACTGATCTCAGGTTCAGGTTGTTTTTTTTTTTTGCATACCTTGCCTGTGTACCTTTCATCACTGAACTGAAGAGGCACACTGGGTTGTACCAGAACACCTCTCCTTGACTTTAAAAATTTTGGGTTTGAGATTACAAGGGTAAGGGCTGTTACGTGTGTATTCCTAGCCCACAAAAATCCAGATCTTGTCTGCTGTTCATAGGTATTTGAGATTTGTACCTAGCACAATGAAATACCTCCTACAGCAAAAATAATTCAAATAGTAATTTGAATTCCAGTAATTGTAAATGGCATCCAAATTACTATCTCTGTTAAATGTTGTAATGCATATTCACACTCAAGAAGCAAGTCTGACATTAATATATGTCATTCACCGCATCTTGTTAAACAGAAGAATTAAAAGTAGGAAAAGAGTGCTTCTAATGCAACAGAATTAATACTCACGCATACCTGCGCAGAACAGTTTTCTGACTTTTGGCATATAATGGCATGCACAAAATGCAAGGGCCCCAGGTTTTGGGAAGATTCTTTACTGCACCTATTATAGGAAGTGTCACAACAAGTGACATCCGACAGCTGCTCTTCAATCTTAAAGTAGGTTTTAGTCAGTCACCACTCCTACAGTGCTTTCAGATCAGCATTGACACAGATCTTGCACGTCCCACAAAATCAGATGAAAACGCTTAATTTAAAGATGCGATTTCTGCCAAAATCTGCTTCTATTGTTGGATCAATTCAAATCCTTTTACATGTATTAAACAGATTAGCACATAGCACCAATATTTTTGCTTAAGTAAAACTTCTGTAGTAGAAAAGTAGAAAAACCTGAGCAGGTGGCTGCTTTTTGCTGCCTAGGATGTTATTCTCTTGTTTTCTTGCCATTAGCCAATATTGCCTACCAGATGTGCTCCTTATCTTGCTTTAATTAAAAAAAATTAAAATATAATCTATACCAAACTGGGTTTTAATGTGCTTACACAAAGGAATGGACTTGTGCACAATTTTAGTGTTATTACTGTACATTTCCATTATAAACATCAGTTGAGTTTCTTTTAGCAATAATATAGCTAGTAGAGAAAATACAAATATTATTGTTAGTGAAATGAAAATGTCTTATTTACAAGGTGGCAAACATAACTGAATCATCCATTGAGAACTGAAAGTTCTAAAACCTCTAACCTGGGAAGCAGAAATTGTTCTCAGATTTAAATGTTCTGTATTTTTCTTTTTTATACATGCATACATATAAAAACATTGTGCTAATTCAAGGCTCCTACAAAGAGCTTGCAGTGTTCTTATAAATCTTGATAAGTCTACTAGGTGCCTCCATACAAAAAAATCTATCATACTGAGCTACTTAAAATACATTATAGGTGTTTCATATATTTTCTTAGCATGACATTTAAGTGTCTCTTAGGCCAAAAAAATCGCTTTGTCAAAATGACAGCTTGATGATGCATAAAAACATTTACTCTTTCACTACAATGTCATATTGGCTGACTCTGCCATTAAAATAATTGTTACTCTCAACAATGCATAGTCAGCTTCAGCTGTGAAAATCTCAGATTTTCTGCTCCACCATCGCATACTGATGCTGATAAAAACAAAAGCAAAACAAAAGCAAGGTTTGTTAGGCAGTCAGTTGTAAAAGAATTAGGAGGTTGGCCAGCTAATACAAATGTGAAGTTAAAAATGTCATTTTTCCACACTATCACATGAGTTCTTAATGTAAAAGAATAAACTGGTCTTTATTACATAGTGACCTAACACAAATGTGACATACACTTGTCTCAACTTTGTATGATCTGGTGTCAGGGTATCCCCTGCCTCCTAGAGGTTTGGCTACCTGGGATCTTTTACTTCATACCTTCTTGATCCTGACCCACAGACTGGCTTCCAGGCTTAGCCTCAGAGCCATGTCATCAGCATAGGTTTGTCTGGCAATCCCCGGACCCTTGGCTGTACCCGGCTGCCCTCCCCAGACCTGCTGTGTTCACCTTGCTCAGGTACTGTCCTTATCAGCGAGGGCACTGCCCTGTCCGCATTACTGAGTCTCAGCTCATAGTTCACCTTCCCTTACAGAGTCTGGCAGCCCTCGCTGCTCCCAAAGGATTGTCCCTACAGACAATCTAGTATAAAAAAGATAGATGAAATTGGCAGATAATACTGGAAAAAGGCAACATAACAAGGCTGAGCATCTTCCTCACCACAGTACCATCCTGTTCTGAGATGCCCCTTAAACTTTGCTTTACAAAGGGATGATCTCTGACTCACTTTGAAAAGTTCCAAACTTTAGTAGAAGTTCCAAAAGCCAGTTTAAATACTGTATTACACTTACAAAGTGTAACTACATTTAAGAAATCAAATATTTGTGGGAAACACTTCTTATTGTAGGTCAGAATGTAATGCGAAATGGGACAAGCCTTCCCCCAAGATACCTGTGAATGTTAGAGGGGCCTACACCACAAGCAAACTTATACATTGGAAGTGTAGCCCCCCCCACCCCGTTTCGTACATGGGTTTACTTGCATTGTCTGAACATACCTTAACCACCAGATGGAAATACCTCCAAAAACTGAGGAGGAGAATGCTGTAGTTCAAAGTAGGCTGGAGTCCAAAACACAAGGATTCAAATGTATAAAGTCAGTCAATTTTTCTGTGCATTAGTTTTGTTTTTGAAATACTCATTATTTAGACTTCTGTGCTCTGAGATATGGCCTGTGCTTTATATATTTGCATCTTAATATAAAGGGGCCACAACAATAACAGAAATTCAAAGTGTCAGTTGTACTTAAAATGAACATGAAGACTGATTAGCACATTGTCAAACTAGAAATATAGGGTGAATAAGTGTTGCAACAGTGAGATAGATGCACCTTTCTAGTTGCTTTTCTGATTTTTATTTTTATTGTAATTTAAAGAGATCATATATCTGGAAGTAATATTCCTTTCATGTACTGTCAGAGTTTCCAAAATTCTCTGAAGGTTTCAGAACCATCAGCTGTGCTCACTTTCATGTTTATTGGGATATATATTGGACCACAGCTTAAGACAACAGTCCTGATAATCCACACTGCATATCATGTCACTGTAAAAATTAGCAAAGAATCACGTCTTGAACAGGACTGTATTTTGTTATGTTGGTTTCTGTAAGTCAATATCAGAAGTCAAATTTATATATACCAGCTATTCTTCTGATGTTGTGGCCTGCTGAAGCTATATCTAGCAAACCTTATAAGCGACCCAAATGCTCATGTTCAATTTGCATGCTTAGGTTTAAACCTATCGACAACTATTTAATCCTTTCTCTCTACTTGTAGTAGAATAAAAATTAAACATTTATCTGCTCCTGGCATGAGAAAAAGCAACCCTCTGACTATTATATTTGCTATTATAAAGTCATTAAGGGTAACTGAGAAATCAAGGAACTAAATGTCCTGATAAACTTAAGTGCTTAATGAAAGAATTTTACATTTTTATCCACATATCACCATAAATTCTTGAAAACACAATATAAAAATAATTCAATAGAATTCTGTGTCAGGAACTGAGTGTTATGCTATGACAAGTCCAGTCCAGATTTGTCTCATCCTTTCTAGGACATCTGGAAAATCACTTTATTTCTTATTTGTATCTAAAATTTGAAGAATTTTGAAGAAAGCTTATTTCATTTTTTATTAGAGTACATCAGCTAGCACTGGACATCGTACTGCATAGAAACAAGCTGTCCAAAGCAGCTTGCATTTAATCATAGGAAACAATTTATTTCATTCTCATTTTTCAGATGGAGGCATGAGGCCAAAAGATAGTAAGACCCTAAGCAAAAAACTTCCAAAGACCTTAACTGAATCATGCCTCTCAGTTTAGGTCACTAACCTGACTATCACTGTTCATTCTTGCCTGTTTTTTCCTTAGAGCTAACTATAGGCTTTTTTTTTTTTTTAAGCAGAATAAACAGAAAAACAAGCTGAAGAAAACACTAAAAAACGAATTCAGTTTTCATAACAATATTAACTCACAGTGAAACTATCTTGCCTACTATACTTTATTGTAATTCATAATTACCAGTATAAGTCTGTTTTCTGTAACTGCACTGTGATAAAAACTGTACTGCAATTAAGAACATCATTTCAATATTACATACAAAATCATCAGTTCTAATCCTTGTCTAGCTGCCTGGTAAATAAAAGCTGTTAGTATTCATACTGAATGATAACTTATTACGTAGCCTAAACAACTTATTGTAATGAATGTTTCAATATGTGTGTGATACTGATTTTTCAATAGTATTATTCAAATTTATTGTAGTCAATATAACCTTAATTCATTATATTGTATTATTATAATGTAACTGCTTTCCATATATTTGGTATACATCTTCTTGATCATAGAGTAAATTCAGTGGCTTTCCAATTCCCACGGTGCATGGCATTCAGCTCAGGCACTAAAGCAAGGGCTAACGCAGTGTTCTGGAGAGTGCAGGTGTCAATGAATGGTGCATGGGAGAAGAACAGAAACAAGGTAAAATTGTAATTCCATGGCTCAGGAGAGTACAGAGGTGTTTTTCTCCCTACTGCTTTGTCCTTTTTCCACAGTAGAGAAAGGGAGATGGTTTAGGCCCAAGCACAGCTTTTCTTCACTGTGAGATTATGATGGCATATTACAAAGTATTTCACAGAAAATATTTCACAATAGCTGACCTTTAAGTGTCAGATACTTGAAAGAAACCTCCCATCTTATCAATTGTCGGAAGTCTGATGACATGACTTACTCTGGACTGAAACTAAATGATACAGTTTAGGGCCTGGATAATCAGACTCATCCCTGGTGAGGTATTTGAACTTTATCTTATAGTATGCCATGTCATACAATTTTGTAGCTAAAACTGTACTTCCCACCATTACCTCCTCTGCTGATAAAGGTGAACAGAATTGCACAGACTTGCACCAGCTAATGGCTTGCTCCAGATAATTTACTAGACCAGATGCTATATTATTTTGTAAACAAACAGTATTCTGATTCTAGCAAGTTTGCTATAGTAAACAGAGGAAAATTGATAGTTCTGTAAACAAAATACTGGGCTTTTGTATGTGACATACAACTACTTAATAGAATCACACCTACATAAGTTACCTTTGGAAAGTCCTTAAGGTCTAGATTAATACCCTGAAATTGATTTACATTTAGCTGCACTATCAGCTAGATTAGGGCCACAATACTCTGACAACCCATGGCAAAGACTATATGGTTTACTCAAACATCCTGAGATAACCTACACAGTGAAATCAAATTATGGTTGCTGGGAAAGCTGCAGGCTTCATTCTAGTCTGAATTACAGTGGGATAAGATAGAAGTAACTTAACTGCTTCACTTATGCCAGTGAAGTATAATTGCAAGATCTAAGTGCCCTTCATTACAGTATACTTTAAACCCTGTTACTGATATTTTATGTCCTTGTATAGTCTTGCATTGTATTAAACTGATTAAAGGACCAAATTCTTCTGGTTTTGAGCTCCTTCCTTCATCAGCAAGGAGTTTTTCCATAAAAATAAGGGCAGCAGAATCTGTAACACATTACACTCCTGTGAAATCCCAGCTATCACAGACTAACACTTTGCAGTTTCTAAGTAAACACATTACAGGATATTAAACTAAGCATAATTTTGGTCAACACTTTGCCATATAACCAGTTTTTGCTTATTCCTTTCTCATCTGAGGTGTGGTCTATTGCGTAGTTGTCACAGATGAGGACTGACAAATCAGTACAATCCAGTAACTGCTTTAGGGACAGAATCCTCTGAGGAGTGTAAATTCACACAACCTTTGAATTTTTCATTTGTTTCTGAGTTAGTTAAAAAACAAATTACATACTGGAATGACTAATATACTGTGCATGATCAAAGCAATCCCAAAGTGCTCAGGAGAAAAAGCATTAGACAAGGAAAAAAAACATTGCCAGTCAGTGGGAGCCTGTAGAACATTTACGTATGCCTGAACTTTAGAAATGCTTACTTGAAGTTTAGTACATTTCTACTTCCTTTAATGGATCCAGAGTATGAGGATAATTTCTAAACCTAATTTCATATAACGTGCTCATCATCACAATATCACAGTCCTAATGATACCATTGCATTATGCCAGAGCAAATATATTAGAGGAACAATTTAATGCATCCTCCTCTGTTGCATGCAGTACATTACTATACTCTGGACTGTTAATATTATTGTATACTTTTGGTCAGATGGTATCTACTGCAAATGACATTCATCCAAAATCCAATAACTAAAGTCATCTGATCTATCCACACATTTATCTGAAGTGGGAAAATACAAGAATTACTATTTTCAGGTTAAAAATAGTGGCAGAAGTTCACTTAAGGAGACTTGCATAGAAACTTGAGTGTATTTCTTGATCACATCAAGTATATTTATCTGTTATACTAGTTCAACCAAACATATGAGCATGACCACCATATTTATTTCAGGCAACAAACTTTTAAAAGGCTAGTGGATATGATTACCAAAGCTGCAGTCAAATAATTATTTACAGTAAAGAAAGATAATAATGTTCACCCTATTATTTATGAACAGCTATTATCAGAGACTGTTTTTCTTTATAATATTAGAATGATCAACATTCAATCAGGAATTTATCACATTTAATTGCTAACTAGAGCCAGGGCTTGGTGGATAGAAAGGGCACCAACGATACTGTCAGAAGAGACCTGGAAAGTATCAAGCACGACTACATGCCTCTGGGGGCAATGGTCAAAGGAATGGGGGCCCAGGTGTTCTCTTCAATCCTGCTGACGAAGAAGAACAGCTTGAGAAGGAGTGGACAGATCCTGCAGGCCAACAATTGGTTGCACAGCTGGTGTCAGCAACAGGGTTTTGGTTTCTAGAACCATGGGACCCTCTATTGAGGATCAGTGACTACTTTTAAGAGATGGGATCCACCTGACCAAGTGGAGCAAAAGCCTCTTTTCCAACATGCTGGCCAACCTAGTAAGAACAGCTTTAAACTAGGAACAACAGGGAAGGGAAAGAATGACAAACAATCAAGTGAGGAAGTGGTGAACCAGGTTGGCAAGCAAAGGATTCAGGATGATGTGAGCAGAGGACCTCAATCAACAGGACAGGGCTGAAGCAGGGCGACGCCACATGTATGCACATAAATAAGGAAGTGCCTATGAGACAGCATTATGGGGAAAGCTCTCCTACTTCCTCTTCCTCTGGGAAAACAGCTTGACTGGGGGCCTCTCTGAAGTGCCTGTACACTCATGCACAGGGAACAAATAGGAGGAATTAGAAGTCTGTGTGAAGTTACAGGGCTATGATCCTTTTTATGGGCCTTTTTCCCCACCTCCAACTATGTAAAATGAAGTCATTTTCATAAATGAAAACAGAATTTTTGGTAATTATGCAGTCATAAGAACTATACTTGTAAGACCATCATTGACTACCACTTGACAGGAATAAAAAAATTGTTAGAATTAATGCTCCCATTTCAATGGACATTTGTATTGATTTAAAAGCTGAAGACACCTCTATTTACAGTTATGGATGCTTTCATTTTTGTCTGGCTCTTCTCCTTTGTTTTGTTTTACCTTCCTAATACAGGGCACAGTTATGTCATGCATTTGGCAAGAGATAAGAAACTAAAGCAGAAAGGATGACATTTCGCATCCAATACTTTTTTTTGGAATGGAGAAGATTAATTTTCCCTTTTTAGGAACAAATCTGACTAGATTTTACAGTTTACACGCACTGATAACTCCATTAGATTTTAGTGGGCTTTCTATATAGAGAGTAAAAGTAATAGAGGGAAAAGTGTTAATGTAGAAGAAGAATAAAAACAGAAGTAATAATGGAATAAAACACTGTTGTAAAAAAAAAAGTAAAGTTGCAAGGACTTCACAATCAGGTTGTGGAACAAGGAAAAATGATTGATTTATGGTCTAATGCTTAAGCTGAGTCATTTACAGGTATACAACTTGGATGTAAATAACAGGGAGAATTGTGTGGGAAGCTGGAGTTTAAATATCAGGTCAGGAGATTTAGAGAGATCTTAATTTGTGATTAAAGATAATGTTAGGTAACATGGGGTCTGCGAACTGCTGAAGAGGGTAATAAGTGATTATCCAGATGGTACATCACAGGAGGTATGGAAATTTAGGGCAACTGTAAATCTTTTAAGGTATACCATTACAGTAGACTGACACACTCCAGCTGAACATGAAAGGGACAAGAGTTACATTGTTAATATTGAATATATGTAAATGGTACTTCAAACATGAGATGCAACTGGAAGCATGAAAAGCCAATGCAAAGGAAAAGGGAGCTATGACATCAGAGGAAAGGCTTAATCTAATAATCTTGTTTTGTTTGCTTGAACAGCTGCTGAACAGTACTTTCCAAGGGCTGCTGAAAACAAGATTATAAAAGTAGAAAAATCTCACATATGATGCTAGGTAAGTGAAAATAGATATAGAAGACTCATTAATGAAATTCCAAGATTTAGAAAAACATCCAAGCTTTCATGGGATTGACTAACTCCTCCATATCGCAACTTCTTGAAGTTATCCAACATGAGGCTTCAAATCACATGTAGGAAAATTATTGTTTTTATTACAAAGCAATTTCATGCTTGCAAGTTTACTACAGAATGGATTTTTAATTTATTTTATTATTATTATTATTTTTTAAACTCATTTAAGTCTTTACCTGCCTCAGGGCTAAGTATTTTATTTTCACTGATGGGACCTGAAGTTCCTAATGTACTAAGAACTAGGATGTTTGCACTCCATATTGTTCCAGGCCTCTTTGGTGTTCTCCAGCCAACTGTGCTTTGGCACATCCTTTAAATGTCTCTGTGAAGGAGACATATCAGTCTTTGATAGTGTCTGGAGACACACAATATGTTGTATAATTGCCCTTAACCAAACATTAGCATTAGATGGAGAAGGAACTCTGAGATAAAAGAACGAGTCCAATAAAGAAAGATTTTGGAAACCAAACACTGGACTTAAGGAACATATGCACAATCAGAGCAATCTGGTCAAGACCACTTTAAAGATCTGAATACCCAGAATGTCTGTATTGCAGATATGACATTTCTTTAATATTCATTAAGCAGAAGAAAATTTCACATAAAAGGTATTAATACTAACACTGCTGCTGTGAGCTCTCATGCAAATCATGATACTGATTTCCCCACTTTATAATCAAAATAAACAGCATAGATAAACAAGACAATCCCTTTCAAGGCCACCCTGATCTTTCAGTCCTGACAGTCTCTGGGGTTCCGAAGAATTGGTGGTTTGCTCTGCTCTTTCAAGCCTTGATTTCTGCTCAAAGCGTAACATGAGAACTACTTCATTATTGAGATTACTCTGACATTCCATTTTCATCTATAGAAATAGGTAAGTTTAAGTACCTGAGCAACTTATGATAGATTTTGAAAGATGCTTAAGTACCTCAATCTTAATGAAATTAACATATTTTAAAAGATTTAAGTTTAAATACTTTGAAAATATAGCTAAATTGTCAAATTGTCATAGACACATATGAACATGCAATCCATGAATGTTCAGTGAGAATTAGCTCCAGAATATTTAAGGACATCTGTACACCTACCAAGCAAAATGCATTGGAGAGTACAGACACAAAGCCAGTTCTACAGAAAACCAACTCAGATATCAAAAACATAAAAGCCATTTAGCATAGAACTTCAGGAAATCTAACAGAAAAAAAATCTCATCATTAGCCAGTTTAGTTCAACTAAGTACACTTCTTCCAGGACCTAACCTAGAGTTGTGTACAGGACACATGCTTAAGTTCTCTGAAACTTAGGTAGAAATAAAACTTGCACCCATGCGGTCATGTTTTAGAGTTACAAATAACAAATCAGACAGTTAAATTGTTATATTTTCATATAAGAGAGCTGTTCTGTTTTATTCTTGCTAAGAACTTGAAAATGAAGATTATTTTGTCATAATCCTATACTACATACTTCACCTTTTGTCAGTGTATTTTTATTTAGCAAGGAACATACCTTTTTCCTACCACCTAGTCCTTGCACTGTAAACCCTGCAACTCATACATAACAGGGAATATACCCAGTGAAAAAAGCAGGTAGCGAATATTTTCATATTTTCCCTAAATTCTTCCATTGCCATATTGTATGATTTAAACTGAAGTCATTATTCCTGAGGCTCAAAGCAATTGTGTTTATTCCTGCTCACCTTATATGATGAAAATATCAAAGCTTAGGGCTTATAGCTGCAAAGCAAGCATAGTATATTTGTCACATATCTTAATGATACTTAACCATTCATTTTATGGAAAACCACATTAACTGTGATTTGTTACAAAATGCACCTTCCTTTTTAAAAATATAAGCCAAAACTCTGCATGTGGAACATCTGAAGTTAGAATGAATATGAAAGACAGATGGCAGACTGTTTCCCTGAAGATAGGTTTACATTATCATTTGTGTCTTCTCATAGAGTCAATATTTTATTTGAAATACTGCTGTTTTTCCAAAGTACATCCCGTGCCTGTTCATATTTTTATGAATGTCCTTTATTAGCTCTTAAACTGCATTCCACTGTGGATCTGCTTTTGGGACTTATCTTTTTTCATTATCTAATTTGCCCCAGACTCTGACCCCCAGGTTATTGGCAGGAAACCAATTGCCCTTTATCTCTTTTATTACTAATTGCATAGTTAGAACTGAAGGAAGAAAAAGTCATTGTGAAATGAAATTACACAAAGGTCAACTGTAATGACGGCTTTTATCTTCTAATGGTATTTGTTTCAAGTTAACTTTGATTAAACCAGATACTAAGAAGGTGATCTCTGAAGACACTAGCAGACTTTTTCAGTGTTTGCAGACCCAGATAATTTCATATGGCCCCTATTGTTGACACTATTCACTTTTGCAGTGTTGAGAGTAACACTGGATATCCTGCTATCTTTTCTTTTATCTTCAATTATCCATTTAAGGAGAGAACTCCTAATTAAAAGTTATCATAGATTAATCATTTTTCTGTTATTGAAAAAATCTGAATAATCTGCTCCAGAAGTAGAATAATATCCCACAATACCAGCAATGAGCATGACTAGTAGTTATAGCAAACAGTTCACAAATAATAGAGGGAAAAAGACATTTATTAAAAATTATTCTTAAAATAACTGAATACTTCAAAAGAAATTGAAAAGTAAGGCTTATATATGTAAAATTTACCAATAGAAAAGAGGAATAACTCTTAATGAGTATTGACGGCTATAAGGTGTTCAATGAGCTTAAATTAATGGCATTTAAGTTCATCATCTGTATTTTTTTGTATCTGTTAAGTGGTCAGTTTTGTTACTGAAAAATTACCTAAAATTACTTCCCACTCTTTTCTTAGAATGTACATTTTTTTCCCCTTTAAAAACATTTGCTAATGTAAGCACATATATGATAACAATGACCTGTTGGAAACAACTGAAATCTGTTGATTCCAGTCTGTTCCTTAATGCATGCCCATAACGTACTGTATGCCCATAACATACTATTGGACAGAGAAATGCTACAAGGAAAGCTTCAATATCTTCATACCACAGATAGTATATTTGCTCTTGCTATATTGTACCTTTAGAGCTGTAATCCACATCTTAAAAATCCAGATTCTAGATAAAAATTTTACAGTAATAAAAGAAAGTGTTCTGCTAGGCACAACAGCATGTTTCTAAAATGCTTTAAGGGTAACTTAATTGTTAAATGTAAACGAAAACTCATTGTTAAATGTAAATGCGAACAGACTTCATAGTTAGACAGAAAATGATATTCTCAGTCTATGCAATTGAATTTCCCACTGACTTCAGTATAAGCTTTGCATATATAGTAAAACAGCATTTAACCATGAGTTTATTTCTTTCAGCATTGTCTGTCAAGGGGGAATCTATGGGTGAGGTGGTACAAGGACAGAACCACACCATTCTGACAAAAATCTAAGATTTTTTACTAAGCAGGATTAGTATATCAAGTTGTAGCAATCTCTTGTTTATCACACACAGAGTACAGAACACACTTTGACCAGTCAAGGCCTCCAGTCTTGTTGTGGCTGGTACCATGGACTCAGGGGAACAGGACACTCACTCCAGGTGATTGAGGTGTCCAAGTCCTGGCTGGCAGCCTGGCTTTTATGCCCAGCAGTTCCACCCTAGGTGCAACCTTTGCTCTATTGAATATTCATGGACATCTTTCCCCCAAAGTGCTACTGTTTTCACTGTTTATTGCTTTCTAATTTAGATGGTTGGCATAAGCCACTGATGGCCTTATTGGTCATATCACCCCAGGCCAATCTCTGGCCTTCTTCATATCTAAAGTCAATTAGCAGTTGTTACCTGAACCACTATCAACTTCTGGTCTCCTGCCACAAGCGTGTTAAACATGTAAAGTTGCTTCTTTCCCACACATACCTAAACCATTAAGAGGAGGGCATATATGGTCCAGAGCTTTTGGGTAAGCCTCCCCCTTAACAGTTACCTATGCTTGTTTGTTTTTAGAGCACATACCAGAATCATCTAATGAGCTAGAGCTAGGCAGATGTAATTTGTTTGAGCTATACTTTTGGGCAGTCTTCACCCCATGGCAGTCTTGCATTTGGAATCCAGTACATATGCAGGAGAAGTTTTTGACAAAGAATGATTTGCCAAAATCAAAACTCTTTATGAGAATGTTTAGTTTTTATTAGCTCTCTATTAAAATTACAAAAAATATTGTTTTAATAGTTATAAATTGAAAAGCTTTTTATAGTTTTTAAAGTTATCTCAAATATTTGAATATCTGAACTATTTATCACTATTGTGATATCAACCCTTTTGTCCTAACTACGGAAGGAGGAAAAGGAGACAAACATTGACAATTTTCCTGAGATAAGTCTGTTTCTTCCCAATTCTAATCTCCAGTTGGAGACGTCACTTGGAAATGAAAAATTGGCAGTGCAAGCAGTGCAATTAACTCAAATTCAAACACTTAGTGGTTGCCTTCCTTATTCTGCAGCTAAAACTGTAGATGCAATTAATTATAAATATGCACAGCACAATGCATAGGCAACTCTAGTGGTAACACTTCTATATCACTAAGAAATTAAAAAACAATCTCCTCTTTGGGACCCCCCTGTAAGCACTACTACCCTATATTGGTGGTGGAGCTATCCAAATAGTTTCCCCAGCCTAAGGGAGCTAAGGAGCTACTGATAACTTTAGCCTAAAAGTGTCTCCTCAAACTAAAGATGACAAGCAATAGCTACTGAAAAGATTATGACAAATGCTTAGCATGAAAAACAATCCATGATTCTATGGCAGGAAACACCCCAGTTATACTGGAAGACAGCTGTGACAATTGCATCCTGGCACTGCCTCTGAAACTGCCTTTGACTTTTCAGTTTTGGAGTGTGGCTAAACGTCAGGTACATGCTACCATATTTCAAGCTAGTCTCTGTGGATCTGAGTATTGCTGAGGACAATGTCGCATTAAAATAGGACAAAGGGCCAAATTAAAAAAAGGAAAACCTAGGTTTTGAAGCAGGGAGAACATTATTCTCCCAGAGGCTTTTTTTTTTTTTTTAAATCAGAACTGTAGTACTACAAGGCAGTGCAAGGACACCAGTACTAGTGAAGGAAACCAAGATACTCAGTGCCTTTTTGAAGTATTTGAAGGCTCATATTAGAACCTGCCATTTTAAAATGGTAGTGAAGGCCAGAACTGTGAATGCTGGAAGGGGAAAAGCAGATTTTACAGCTAGTAAGTGCTATTCACTGCTATAGAGATCTGTAATTGATTATGACATACTACTACCTTTTCCTTTAACATAAGAAAGCCTTATGACAGGGTATATATAAAACAAGAGAAAAATATTTTCATATAGTAGTGCATGAGTATGACTATTTTACCTACTCATGGATGAACTATAGGAACAAGAGAACTAGCAAGCAGGGCTAAAAGTAGAGCTATGAGAAAACAGTTTATACAGTGGTTTCACAGTTTATAGTTAATCTCTGCCAAAATTTGTCTCTTCAGTCAGAAGCTTATGTTCTTATAGCCTATATACCATAAAGTGTAAAATAATGTGTTATTTCATTAATATGAAAATCCATAGGAATACTGGAAGTTCTGTTTGTCTGCTATTAGAAGGAGCTTTAGCAGTGTCTGCATGGTACTGGATCACAGGCTTTATTGGCTCAGGAGTAGCTGTCTTGTGTTGCAACTACATTGTTGTGTTCCACCTGCAAGCTGGAGTTGATGCTGGTTCTGCAATCTTTGTGACATACTGTATAGATGTAGTTGGAGTTTTCAAGAGCACCTATAGCATTAAAGAGCATAAGTCCCACTGAAGACCATGCAATTTCAATGCTTTAAGTTTCCAAATAAAATCTCAGGGGTGTATCTAGACCAATAGTCAGGAGCACATAGGCCCTGGTACTCTGTTCTCACAGCATATATGTTAGTTTGCTCATAGGCATTTTGGTAAGGAATTAATTGCTTTCCTCTAAGACAAAGCTTAGTCCAATAATTTGCTTTCAGAAATGTTTTATATAAAACTATATCAGGTTTGGGTCCCATCCACAGTAAACATCTTCCAACACATGCTTACTCACTCTCATAGCATGCCCTCAGGCATAAAACACAGCCTTGGGATCATACTCTAAAGACATCTTGTGCTCTCATTACTTCAGGGACTTTGAACTGAAGCCACAGTAAAAGCAATTGCTTCCAGCTGGCCTGGATCCCAAGGATTCACCATATGTACACTGCCTATAAGAAACTAATACTGAACAATGAAGACATAACCCAGTCTGCACTACAAGGCCTGAGAGCTAGGAATTGATCCTCAGGATTGATGCTTTTAGTATTTAGAGGTAGTCTCCACATGCTAATAGCCCCCACATATCAGATTTAAACACACACCCTCCAAGAAAGCTAGTGTTAGTTAGTATTAGAGTTCACTGTGAAGTCTACACTTCACGTAAACTCCAGGATTAGCTTTAATCCACAGGTTCATTTACTGTGAACACCATCATCCCTGTAGTATGGCACTCTGCAAACCAGCCACCTACTTTCATTCAGCTTCTGAGTGTGTTTCCTACTAGTCTGCACTCAGTTCCCTCACCCAAAGTTACATTATTGCAGTATCCACTGGCTAACTTTAACCTAGCACAGATGCTCACACTGCAGCTTGTGGAAGTGTACGTCCCAAATGTAGGCCTCCAGAAAATATAGATTTGATTACAGACACTAAATTCCTGTGAATCTGAGGTATGGAAGCCCAGGTTCTCAAACATGCTTTAGTATCTCACTCCTAAAGTTTTAGGAACTTAGTGAGAAAACAGGATTTCATGGCACACAAGCAGAACTTTGATATACTAAAATTAATTTCCATATCACTTTTGCTTTTTTAATGGTGAGGGGATCATTTGAAATTTTGTGAGTGTGGCTGATGGTGTGTGGTTTTGTATCTTGTCATCTTACTCATCCCTTACAAATAGGGTTTGCTTGGAGGAATTTTATTGGACCCCCACTGATTACTTTTAAACTTCAATTAAGCTGACAAATTCCAAGGCTTTTTTCCCCTCCTACCTCCAAGAACAAGCTCAACTTCTATACTTATAATTAAAGTCTTGAGCTAAGCAGCATGTTGGTTAGATAGCTTTTCATCCCACCATGAGCAATTATAGCTTTTCTCACATGGCTATTAGTGCATGCAAGTCTCTTGCTGAGATCTAACCAGTACCTCATAATTCCTTTAATTTTGTTTTCATGCATCTGGGATTCCTGCCAACATTCTGTTCCTTCTGCGAAGTGCTGACACCTGAAGGGCTTTTCCTGCTTAGTGTTCTCCAGGCTCATATGTGGTCACTGAATTCTAGCACTTCTTCCTTTTTATGATTTTTCTAAGAATTCATTCTTCTGCATTTATCTCCATTAAATTCTGATTTCTATAACAGAACAACAGCTTCTGTCTTCTACAGCAAAATATGCATTGTAACTTGAAGCAAAAGAGATAGAGGTGGCTTTCACCCATAAGCCAGCCCTGCCTCAAACCAGGGCCACCTATGAGTCACATCAAGCAAAAGGATTATCTAAAGCTAGCTGTCCCCAAGAGCCAGCATGATTACATACATCTGTGTTGATCAGGAGAGGAACAGGCATGCTCAATGTAGAAGGTTAATCATAACAACACATGGAAAGAACTAGATGACCTTGGCAACTGGATTAAAAGAAATAAATGAAATTCAATAGTGCAAAATGAAGTTGTATACTAACAAAGTTATTAGTAACAGCAACTGATAACACAACACTGACAAAACCTTCAGCAATAATCCAGGAACTCAGCAGTTGAAAAGAACAAAGGAGAAAGTCTTCAAGTGATTCGGTAGTCACATGAGCATTATGAAGCATCTGAGAGACACAGGTTCAAAAGGCAAATAGAGTCAACATAGATAGCAAAGTGTTAAGGGCTTTGGACCATATGAGAATGATCCATTACCTGAAAAGTTTTACTCAACAACCAAGTTCAAGAAAGGAATTTAAACCAGAATCAATTAACAAGATAACTTCAGACTGGAGAATCTTACAAAAAGGGAAGTTGCCTTGTTTTGCCTACCAAAATAAAGGTCAAAAGCAAGCATGTCTGCTAACTGTAAGCTCATCTGAGAAATAAAAACTGTGTACTAACTACTTTGCTTGAAAAAAAAATGGCTAAAAATCAAAATGGGCATGAATAAATGTAACCTGTAAATTAGAAGAAAGTTCTAACCAACAGAACAATGAGATTCTGGAACAACTTTACTTCTGGAGTGGTGGACCAAGAAACTTTAAAGATGCAATTCATGCAGTTTATGGAAGGGCATATATATTCTGTGTTATGAATAACGAGCTACCAGAATCCATGATTCAGCAGGCCTTTTCCAGTCTTGTCTTCCTAGGAGAGGGAAACCCTAGCTATATTATGCTCTCTGGCAACATCCTCATGTCATCTAGAAAAAAGAAAATTCATATTTTCCACTTATAAACTATTCTAACAAAGGAACTTTTACATACCCCAGGTTCTACATGTTTCTTAATTCTATTGACAATGATAAAGAGGCTATAGGTCAAGGTGGATCTAGTCCCCTGCTAAACACTTGGCCAAGGAGCCATCACTTGATATGAAGTTTTAAATTGCACTGTTCTCTGAGCTGTTTCCATTTGGGAAATCCAGACAGAAATACAAGTGTGTAAATCAGGTTGTGCATGCACAGTAAGCCTGACAAACTGTAGTTCTGCACAGTCAAACCCTGATTTGGCACTCCTTGCTCACAGTCATTGATCTAGAATTTCCAGGTTTCAGACAGCACAGAGATAGTAGGGTGCCCATCATCAGGGAATCCCAGACAAATGTAAAATGCCTTTCTGCTGTGAAAAAATTTCTGTACAAAAGAGAAGACTGCTGGCAGTTTGGGGAGAAAAACCCAAACCTAAGGCTTTTCAACTCCTCTCAGAGCTGCAGTTGGTATGGCAGAAGAAAATATTACTCTAAGCATTTTAAACCACACCGCCATTGACATTAATTCTAATCTCTTTTCAATAAGGAATTGCAAGTTAGTATTAAGCATTTATAATACCTTTGCTGAAGAAGAATTTTTGAATACCATATATACTTTTCATTCTCAGAAAAAGTAAAATACATAGTATTTTATCTGTAGCTTTTATTGTGGTGAAAATGGACTGCTGCAAAGTTAATATTTGTCTATGAGCGCTTAAGACGACCCTGTGTGGTAGTCAGGAAAGAGGCTAAGGTACAAAATGCAAGCTTCAAAAGTTATGGGATAAAAAGTGTCAGAATCTGGTAGGTTTCCACAATAGCTGTCATTTAAGTATGGTGAAGCATTTACCCTTGTGTTCCTTGTACTGTTCAGCTTAGTGATTCTGCAGAATGTTTCCTAACGTGAAACAGTTTTCATAGCCATTTCACTGCTGCTGTCTGCCATGTAAAACTTCACATAAATTTACTTTAATAGATGCAGTCAATAGTGACAAAGCTTGCTAGGAACTTTTTTTTTTCCCAGATGGGTTTGCTTCCTACCCAAGATGAGCATGAGTGCTAATAGACCTGGGCACACATGTGACTATGTCAAGATTTAAAAGATGTTCCTTGCAGTGGAAGGCCTAAAAGAAATTAGTAGGTTACCCCCCCAAATATATTTTCAGGCAATCTTTTATAACATGAAAAGCATTACACACATGCACGTGTGTGTGAGAATATCTTCAACTGCACAGAAATTCTTGGCCTGCCTCACAAAACAGAAAAATGCACAAGTATTCTATTGATGAGAAATAGTAGGGTGACAACTGAACAGAAGATAGAAGTCCTAACTAGCTACAGAGCTGTGACCTATGCTTTCATAATTCAGTCTTCTATTAATCAACTGTATTTAATCATGTACAACTAACGAGTAATATCAAAGGCAGGTGGGCTTAGGATATAAGATAAAAATAAATGATGAATAGGAGGATTTTACAGGAATGTCAATGATTAACTTTGTAGAGGGGAATAAAAAAAGAATTTTTTGAACCTCTGACAGTACATTTTCTTTGTTTATTTGTCTTGGCCTTCTCTTTCTGATTTGCCAAGTTTCACAGACCTACTCTGCAAGCAATAGTTTTCACCAATATGCTTATTTGCAAGACTTTCCGATTGCCTAATTAACAAATAAACACCACCTATGTTTGGTTGACAGTATCATGCTGGACTCTAGCCCATCACAATTGTTTAAGGCAAGTCACACCCTAAATGTAAGCATGAGAGGCAGAAACATGAAATTTCTCCTTGGAATTTTCTCTTTGTTCTTCTGTGACTGGGTCAGGTTTACCTCTTAGTGCACATTAAAACAGTTTGAAATGTGGACTGCACACAGAGGATTATAAGACAGAAGACTGTCTCTGTAAAGCATTTATGATTTCCCTTATGAGTCCCTGCAATTCTGAATTCAAAGTCGAATAGCTGTACAGACAAACCATCAGTAACCTAGGCATCCTATATTCTCATCCCACAATGTAATGCTTTGTGTTGGATTTTGTGAAGCAGACCCTGAAATATTTATTGCTTTTCTTTCTGTATACATGAAAAGGGAAGACAGAGGACCAGGAAGACATGCATCTCCAGTCCTAAAGATACCACCAGACAAAGCAGCAAGAAACATACAGTCCATCTACACAGGCACAAACAGTTGATTCATGTCTACACATGCACCATCTTGGAAACACCAGGAGCCAGGATCAGAGACGATCAGCCCCACCCAAGCAAGAGGCATTGGCCAGCACTGCTCTTTCAACAATTCTGTGTTAAAACAGGAGGATTTCCTTCCTAAATCTCACAGGCAATCAGCTTATCTTAGGGGACAAATGTTTCTCTTTAGGACAACTTGCAGAACTGAAAATGTTACTAATGGAAATCAATTTACCTTGAGGAAAAAAAAAAAATCCAGGTTCAGTAACCTCCCACAATAGCAAAAAACAAATCTTGATGGCAGACTAGAAACAAGTCCATTCTTCTCTGGTCACTTCTGCCAGTAACTCACAGACAAATTGCTTAAAAATAATAGAGCAAATAGACAGGAGGGAGTCAATAAAATACGCTCTGCTTTCTATTCCTGTCATGCATAAATGTCATTAAGGTGCAAGTATTCGTATCAGGCCATAGAAACTAAGTATTCAATTTCCAATTCAATTGAAAATCCCAGTCTAAAACAAACCGAGAACCCTCAAATCAACAAATTCTAATAACAGTCTGTTACCAGTCAGTCAAAACACTGTCTTCCAATTTAAAGTTTAGGGTTTGGTACAATAGACTGATCTAGCACTCTGAGGGAGCTCAAAATAAGAGAATGAAGCAGAGCAAGAGTTCATTTGATAGGGGAATGATTAATCTTTTTAAATGTTTCCACTGCCACTTCATCGTGGATAGTCTTAATAGTGTATGTATTATGCCTTGCATAAGGGCTAACAGCAGGATATCTGTAGGCAGTCATCTGCATTTGTAATATTCCACCATCACCACCTCTGAATTAGGCTTGCAAAATAATTTTGTTACAGTTAAACAAGGAGGCTGGCTTTAGGCTTCAATGCAGGTTAGCCATAGTTAATATAATGGTCACCATTACCTTTTTCACCCTCCAACCTCTACCTGTTATTTTCAAAAGTCAGTGCTAGAAAAAAAGAAATGTGATCTTAGCACTAAAAATGGTCTCTGCCTACCACTTACCAGGCACACGGAACATTTGATCTCAGTGTAAATAACAGATGACAGGCAGTTGTGCCCTTGAAACACAGATCAAGTAATATTGCAAATGCATGCAGTATTCTTCTCTTTCAAGCATGCCAGTGAACTCCACAGAGATCTTTAAAGGCAGGTTCTTTGTTACTTCAGCAGTCTCTCTAGATGTCTCAATTTTATTTTTCATTTTCTTCCAGAGATGTAGGTGTCAGTAAGTGGCAGCACACATGATACTAACCATAACTTTGTGAGTAGGCAATTAAGTGGCTGCAGGCTTCTAATTGAACTAGTAATTAGATTCTTTTGGCCATTAAAGGAGGGCAAACTAGTTATGTCTTGCATTAAGCTCGCCAAGTTTTGTTAAAAATGTTTTTTCATTGCTTCCTGTCCCTCCACTGCCCCCCTTTTCTTTTGTATCATAGAATACTCTTGAACATGTAGGGTATTGCATTCCTATATAACACAAATCAACCCCAAAAATGATTTGGATAAAAATCTTAAAGAAAGATTTCCCAGCTGAGTCCTAGTTGTTGGGACTGAACAAAAGCATTCTGAACTGAATATGAATTGGATTTTTCTGACAAAGTCGGGATAAAAGTATTTGTGAATGCACCTTATCTATTTATTCATACTTTTACATATAGGGCTTTCTTTACTTATATATGATTCTGTCATGACAGCCACTGCAATTTAGCCATCTCTGACACAAAGCACAACTGCATATCCGCTATATTGCATCAGCGACTATACTACAGCGCAATGGTTTTCAGGCTGTTACAAGTGTCTTCAGCTTCTTCTCAGTGTTTGTAAGCTGCTCTGAGGTCATTTTTAAAAAAATGCCCACTGAAAAACAGTTTCACTCTTGTTTATGCTACAGTAAAATGCTAGTAAAATTCCAGAATTAGCGTATTTAACTTTCTGCAGTTAAATGCAGAACAGCAGAGATCCATCAAGGGTTATTTTTGACCTGACTGAAGTAACTGTCTTTGATTATCCAACATCCCACTGAAGTCAACAGGGCACTGTATGGGCTCAGTGAATGCACATTCAAGGCAACTCCAAGGCTGCTTTAAAGAAAAGTATTGGTGTTTGTTTTTTTCAAATTAAAATTAGCATTTGAAGGCTAAGTCAAAGCCCTTGAAATTCAGTGAAACAACTCCTTTTGAGTTTAGTAGACCTCAGGTGAGGCTTCTAGGGAGAAAAATAGAAGATAGATAAGGTTTATGAAGGATGGTTTTGATTAAAAATGAAATCTTCAAGAGAAGATGAACAGAAAAAGGATTGGGTGTATTTACATCTACTTTGGCACTGGTTCATATGAACTACAGTAAATTATACTGTCAGAAATGAAATTAATAATGGTAAGAGACTTCAAAATATAATGGTTTAAAAGAAGCTAGTTAAGAAATATCATTAAGGCACCTCCTGCCATGAACACCTGCTAGAGACTCTGTACAGTGCACTTCAAAACACTTGAGTTTGGAAACATTGTTTTTGTGCTAATTAACAAACTTTGGTCTGGGATAGCAGGTGTGAAAATGCTACCATTTGAAAATTTCAACTACACAGTGAATTCAGTTTATGAAGCACTAATTTTTACAGAGATGTTGAGAGAAGGGCTATAGGAAGTCCACATATATATGGAGATTAGTTTTACTTCATCCATTTCTCTTTGTTTCAGGGACTAAGGATATTTCTATTAGAAGCTGAGACTGAGTAGAGATATGTAGCAATGACAAAAATACTAGCTGTGAAGTATTACCCTAATCTTTGATTCCCTACTCAAGTGCATTAACTTCCATAAGACCGAGTACAAACTGCATATTTAGATTCCAAGACTTAATTTCTTGAGGATATAATTAATAGCTGAATACAAAATATACTAAGTTTTCAGGAAGCCTGCTTCTGGAAATGAATACTCTGAAGTAATAATATTATCTCTTGGATTTAAATTGGCCAGACTGCTGAACTACTGAGAATTGAACCCAGAGGGAAGGAGCAATGCTGGAGAAAGAGAAGACAGAGACAACAAATATATGTCAATTAGAGCCTGTGTCCTCTTTCAGCCAACAGACAGATGCAGACTTACCATAGCAGAAAAGATTCAATATATTTTTCTTCTAACAGTCCCTTTTCTAAGATTTCATGAGGGTTCAAAGAGAAGAGACTAGGTGAATTCATTTTACATTAAAGGCACTGAAACGTATGATAATAAAGTATGATAGAAGTCTTCTTCCTTATTACATTACAATGCATGTTTCTTGAGTAAACATTTTCTTGAGTAAGTTCTCAATAAATGCGTATCCATACAACTTGAACTAGACAGATGTTATATGAGTTCACGGAGCTATCTATGTAACCAACACTAACAACGTTCAATTGCCAGTTTTCTAGTAAGAATCCACTTAATAAATTGAGTCGATAGGGACTGGAAGGACCAGGGTTCAGTTTGTGCTACAGAGCACAAAAGAGCTACAGAGCTCTTTTGCGATGCTAGGACAGTCACTTAAGTTTACATATTCAAAGCTGCTTAAGGAATTACATATTAAATTAAATGCCGCAACTATCTATCTGTATAAGGGCGCTACCACTTCTCTGTATCACAATGGCGGGCATTTAAGTTCTCTACTATTTCTGAGCTTTCTATACATTACAGGAAAAGTTTGGTGGCCACATAAAGACATACCTGTCAAGAAGCAGCAGAAGCTGGATGTCTTTGTGAAGGGGCTAGGTCAGGACACAAGACTGACCCCAATGCAGGCTGTGCCTTCCCCAGCAGGCACCATCCCACAGGGCCCAGGCAGGGTGGACAGCACAGGGGCTGCTCACGGCCCATCAATGGCTCCAGGCATGGTGAGGGGCAGACCAGTGCTAGGCCATCCTGTTGTCAGGGCAGCAGAAAAAGGTGCAGGAGACAAGGCTACAGCATAGGTCTGAGGTCCATCCAAGAGACACAGCCAGGGTCAGGCACACCTATGACACAGCCCAGGAAAAGGCCAAGCTGGCAGACCTGAGCTTAAATGGAGTCTCTGGGCCAGCAACAAGGGGTGTAGAGGGAACTCAGCTGAGGCTGCTTAGGGCATTTAAGGCCTCCTGCTGACCTCAGGGCCCTGTCAATACCCTTTAAAAGTCCAGCTGAATGTGTTTCAAAAGTGGAATGAGTTAAGAAGTTGCAATCCTGTCTAATTTGCTCTTTATCAACATACAGGAAAGCTGGTGCAATTGTCAGGCTGCCTAGGAGGGGACTAGTAATGGGATGACAAGAGCTTGGCTGGACTGAAATGAGCTCTGTTGACAGAGCTGTATGGAAAAGCTTGTATAGCACCTGCTTCCTATTGTGCTTGGCTCTAGCTACCAGGGCCAATTAAATTTTTTTTTTTACATACAATTGTTTTCTTCCTGAAAGGAAAAAAATGATCTCATAAAATATGACTGAGATAGTATGTTTGTTTTAAATAATTAAAGCAGCAGAAGAAGCCCACAGGAATATCAAGAAAACAAAACATAGCTAACAAGATACTATTATGAATTTATACAAAAAACAAACAAACAAAAAATTCAAGAGTGAGACCTAAATTCCCCTGGCACAGTCTACCATGTAGCAGCTGGGCAAATTTTAGAGAAGCTGTGGAGGAGACTTAACAAACAAGTTCTTTGAATTAATGGCATTTCATACCCTCTCTGGATCCATGGGCAGTATATTCTGCTCCCTAAAAGTGAAATCAAAAACATGATCTGGCTCAAAAAAAAGCAAGGAAGGCTCTGGACTAGTATGGGTGAATTCAGTCAATTCATTTTCCCTCACCTGCTTAAAATCTTGACTCTTCGTCTATGAGCCTCTGATTTTATGTCACTACCTTTCTCCTCTCCTTTAGTTGCTATTACTCACTATGATCAGCTGCAGGGATCCTGTACTCTTTCCCAATCTACTCAGCCACTTAATTTACATTCTGTTTTTCCTTATGCATCTTGATGTGCTCAATTTCAGTCCAAACATTCCTCTGCCCTCTCAGGATCCCATTACAGACTACCAACACCCAGATATTCCAATTAGTCTCTCTCTTTTCATGTTATGAGATTGCAAATGGAAGGGATGCTTTTGGCAGGAGAAAGCAGAAGTAAATACATATTTAGGTGTGAAACTGACTGTACTGGAAGTGGCAACTTTGCTGTGTGAATACGTTCAAAAAGATTTCTAGATTTTAAGAAATAGCTTCCATCTGACTGCATACAAAAGCATTTTGATGTGACTGTGCTGCCAGAGGGTTTATTACTTTGGGACTAGTTAGTTCTGATAGGCTTAGTCCATGCAAATAAAGTGTAGTGAAGACATGTCAGTGCAAACATGCCACCTTCACTGCAATATACTAATGCAAAACTAGGGTGGGAAAGCCACTTTTATATTGTCTACTACCATTTTAAGCCTCTGTGAATTCAATGTGGAGAAAAAACGTGGAAAATATCGCATCGCTAATTCTAGCTCTGTCCATCTTAGCTTAGCCCGAAACTGCCTGCTTTCTCAAAGCATTCTCACTTATGAGAAAATTAAATTATTTTTCAATGAGGAAGGCAGAAGCAAACAGAATTGTAAAGCACTTTTGCTGCAATAACAGCTCTAATTATTTGTCCTCATTAAAATTTATCACTGACAAACTTAAGAATAGTGTTTATAAGCTATTCGTATTATATTATCTGTCCTCTCCAATATTTCCAATGAATTGTTGCTAGCTCAGCTTTTGGGTACATGACAGAGAAGATATGCTTACCAGAGTAATATTACCATTAATTACTATAACTAATGCAAATTATGCAGAACCACTGCAACTCAATTACCAAAGAGATAATAACCTTTGAACTGAAAATGCAGAAGTAAATGCAGAAGTTCAACTTGTAATGCTTTAATTGTGGCAGACAGAATGCTGAGCAGAGTGTTTAGTTTTTGGTTCTAAGGCCATTTGGTTCTAAATATACAGAATGCTGTTATATGTACTATAACATAAGAATTGCTATTACATGAAACTGTACATGTTTGTGAATTTCTCTTAAAGATTTTCTTGTACAGGATCTGATATTTTGCTTTAATCCAGCTGTTTTAAAAAGCGGTATATATATATAGTGGATTTCTTGGAGAGAATGATAGGTTAGCTGTGTCCCAATTTTGATGGGCAAACTAACTTCTCCCTGCTTTATATTAATAAAGTAGACAAACAATTCTTAGAAAATGCCTACCGCTTCATAAACCCAAAGCTTCACATACAACATGTCTGACATGTCAGTATTTTTGATGTGGAAATGTGCCTGCAGTCCTAACCTAAATTCAGCCCAACCTTTAATTTTAATTAAGGGGTCAGAATTTTTTTTTTTTTTTACAGATTCTATAATGAACAGGCAAGATCTGGGATTTTTTGTAAAATTATGATACAGTCACAAAGTTCATGAAAAGGTCCTGGTCCTATTGAAGTAAAACAATTTTGGCTTTTACTTCAGTGAATCAGAATTTCACCAATATTTATATCCAGATCCAAGATGAGGGATTCTTCTACTCTAGAGCTCTCTGATTCCAAACTCCCCCTACCTCTTAGTCCTTATTCCTGTAAACTTATTATTTGGCTAAATAATAGGGAGGGTTATACTAGATTACATCAGTAAGCCAAACAGTTTAGGACATTTGAAAAGTCAACTTTTGAACACCAGACATAGTCTTACCTCCTGAACTATCAATTTTGAAGTAACCAGTTTAGGAGAAAGGTATTCTTAATTTCAAGCAGTGCATGATCTTGGGTGTGCAGGTTTATGCAAATGCTATGTATCTAATGTAACAGTGAAAGTTCTCATGTATTTCTTTTATGAATCCTCCAGAGCTCTCCAATTCAATTATTTTGTTCAGCAGTCTATCTTAAATATGAGTTACGTGTGGTATTAAAAAAGGAAGCAATTCACATGTTCATTTACTTTGCTCTAGTAAGATAGCCTTCTTTGGAAGAAAGAATAGCAGGAGTATTTCATACTAAACTTTGTATATTTACATTTTAAAATTGAGACTTGCCCTGGTGTCAGACATCTTATATAATTACATTGTGTCAAATGGGTGAAATCAAAGATATTTCTTTGAAGGGGGTTCATATTTAAATTCACCTATCAATCTAGTTGCTTGATTGCTTGGCATGTACTATAGATGCTTTTTTCTGTAATTCAGAAGATTATTTGCTTTAAAAATATATTAGGATATATTAGGCTTAAGATGGCTCATGTCAGTTAAAAATACAGTTGCTGTTTATCTGAAGAGTATAAATCAAAGCTTTAACTGTTATTTTAAAGCATGTGTAACGATGATCAGATGCTGTAAAATACCAGATAGCGTACAACACTGACAGCTGTGAATATTAAAAAATTCTCTGGAGAATCAGTAAAGGCCAAATAGTAGAATGTTGCTAGTAAAGTATTCCTATCTAGAGAAGAGTGTAAATGTTTAGGTAACGTATTTTTACAAATGAAATATGGTATACATAGGTATGTAAGTAGGAGTTACATGTAAAAAATATACTATAAGATTTGTGCCTATCCTACCTGGCACATGTGCCTATTCCGAAACAGGTCACCTCCCAGATCCATTTCTGAGTGAAATAGAGGCGATGTTATTGACTGCAGGCCAAACCGGGAGACAGGATTTGTCAGTAGTTGCAGGAAAATACATCGACTTTATAATTTCTTTTCATCTATTAAAGACTGGGAAAAGTTAAAGACTTGATCTCACCCCCTGTAAAATTAAAGAAAAAAATCACATTCTTAAAGCCAAGCATGCCTGTAGGCATTTGCAAAAATCACTGCCTAACCCCTTCTGTTACTTCAGTGCTTTCTCTTCAACATTACCATATCCCAATTGGCTTGTTTCTGGTAAATGTGGTTATTTTCATTCCCTGGTACTTTGTTTTCAAAATCTGAATGTCTTCAGTGTCCACTTTTCTCTGAGTATAATTTTGGTGTTTTCTGCAGTGTTTATTTATTCTAACTGCCTCTCTAAGCATGATCTCAATGCAAAATTGCTTTGGTTTGAACAGAAATTCAAGAGTGCTGATTTTATAATACGCAGATTTTTGTAAACATTTTTGTCCCACTTATGTATTCATCACATCAGCTTGTTAAATAATGTTATGTATGAAAGATTTTTTAAAGATTATTTTCCATTAAGATTGGATCATAAAAGCCATGAAAAGAAAACTCAAAATAGGCTCAACTGAGATAAGAAAGTGAAAGGCAGTCTTGGAACACTGAAGCCCAAACATTGTCAGTGCAGTAAGTGAAAGGGAAACCAGGGGTAAATGTCAAATGAATAGGTGGAAAAAAGCTAAAATAAAATGTTACTGTTGGTCTGTAATGACTGTTACTACTCCCTGTAACTAACTTGCAAAATTACTTCCATGTATCTTACTTTTTCTAGGTTTCATTTTTCTTCTTATTTGACTTTTGCACTTCTGGGATTATAAACAAATTTCTGTATCTTAGGCTTTACTCAACAAACGTAGGGCAAGCAGTCATACTCATGCAAAAACTATTTTAGCTAGCACAGCTAATAATAAAATCCATTAGATATATCCCATACAACCTAGGCAAAACTAAGCATCTCTAGCAGCCCATTGAAGCTTGGTCAGTATCCACTTAACTACTGCTATTAACCATGGTGCCTAGCTCTGTAATATGCCTACGCCAATGTGCACAGTAATTACACTTCTTTAGCTGAGCTGAGTGGCTGATGAAAACATGCATCACTAGGCTCACTCAGTCTCATACATTCCCACATGACAAAAAAATCACCAAGTAAACCCCCAAAAGCATGAGGTCAGCTTAAAACTCAGTAACTACGAACATGCTTTATAAAATGATGGGTTCCCAAACAATATAAGCAGATGGCTTAAAAACTTATTTTTAAAAGTAGTTTCATAATAATGTTGCTGCTCTTTTACTTAATTTATGCCAATGCCTAGTCTTAGCAGTTCCTGCAGCAATGTGTGATCATAAAGGCTGGGCTGGCTTTTGGAACAGAAAAGTCAGGCAGGAAAACTGCCTCACTAAAGGCCAGCTACGGCCAACTGACCCACTTTGCCTATGTCTTCTCCTAGTGGCAGTGTACACCAGCTGCTGGCGAGATGTAATGTCCAAGCAGCTGATCTCATTTGCACAGCCTTGTGCATAGCTGGCCCTGCTGCTGTTGCAGCCACCAGGAAAGGACTCAGGAGGTGAGGAATGATGGCAGCTAATGGGCTGTGTGGTAGAAAGGCCTTCTCCTGCAGTAGAGGAGATAGATACCCCTCTGAGAAGCAACAGGGAGCATCTCTAACCCCCTTCCACAGCAGCAGCCAGGGCATAAAGCCCAGCTCTCTTTCCCAGTGTTGCTCCTGTCCCCTTCCTCTGCCCCCATTAACGCTGACTGTCCTGCCGAGAGCCCTAAGCGCAGCTCCTCTTTAAAGAGACTGTCATCCTCAGGGCCCTGTTACAAATCCCGACCAAGAAAATGATGAGTAGTAACTGAAAATCAAGGCCCCCCATTAGCAGCCTAGGCCTGATGCAGAGCCCTGTTCCTGAGATGATGTATGTCCACATCACACAAAAACATCATTTTCCTTGAAATGAACTGCTGGTAACTTGAGCAGGAAGACTCTGGCTGTATGAGCTCAAAAGACCTAACTGTCTCCCCCCTCAGAGATGCTGCTTGCACGTTGAGAACCCCAGTGCAACAAAACAACCTTCAGATGGTTTAGATGAATTTAACAAGCACTTCAGTGTTTTAAAATGACCGGCATATTCTGAGGTAAAGATTGTACAAAAGCCAAATGAGCAGAAACAAGAAAAGTTTAGATCTGGAGGTAAAAATAATCTATTGTCAGTTTCTGTGATCCATATTTCATCATTTCAGACCATTACAGAAAGCCCTTTCCATGAATTTCAGCATAACCACAGAATTTAAGTCTTATCTGTTTAATACTGTAAATACCAATTTAAAATTGTGCTATCAATTTTTTGCAGTTGTGTTTTTAATTTGTGGATAGAGAAGTTCAATCTTGTTTTTCTTCTCTAATCTTGCTGGAAATATGACCTTAAAAGAAAGCCAATACCCCCCCCCTCAAAAAAACCAACCTCCAAAACTCACCCACGTTTTAGTATGTGTTTTGAGGCTTGGGCATTCATTATTCCTCATTGCTCTTAGAAAACTTTTCTCCCTTCTTTCTCCTTCTTCTCTAAAATAAAAAAAGGTTTGCAAATATAACTGAATTTTCAACTCTGCCTCCTGAGAAAACACAGGTGGGAAACTAAGTTTTCTGTTGTTTCTTTTGAGAGACAAAACCCATCTATATTGGGTGTTATTTTTGTGAAGGATGCAGAAAAGTCAATGGTGAAATTGTAGTTTAGCTGAAACCAGTGGAAGCTTTGCCATTCACTTCAATAAGGCAAGATTCACCCCAAATGTTTTCAAAATTCACCTTTTCTTATCCTGGCTGTCCTACAAGCTGCTTTCCCTGTGCAGCATTCATACCATTTAAACATTTGGCATTAACGCTGATGGCAGCAGAGCCAGAAAACAAAGTCTTGAGGGAGAGCTCACTCCAAGGCTACTTGATTATAAAAGATTCGAGCAAACCATTACTGTTACTCTCCAAAAGATGTATCATCAGTTGTACAAATCCAAACTGATCCCTGAACAATTTTATGCATGCGTGTCTGTTCCATTACTAGTTTCTAGCCTTTCTTTTTCATATATTCCTTCCTTCCTTCCTTTTCTTCTCTTTTTTCCAGTTTTATCATCACAAAGTGTTCTAGGGCATGATAAGCTTGACTGTATGGGTTGCTTTGGAAATTACATGCTAATTTTTTTGATATGCCTAGTTTTGTTTAGTGTGATGAATCTTAATTGAGTTCTGCAAGAGATGTTTGCCCTGTTCCTGGGAGAGAATGCTTGAATTGACCTTAACTATTTGGTACATTTAGAAAAATTAGAGGAAAGTTATAATCTGGGTTGTTTTTTTTTTCTTCCTCCTAACCTTGGCTTTACCAGAGTGTCTGAAAGGAAGTAGCAACCTGCATGTTATTTTTGAAAATCCTTTGGGAAATATTATTATTATTATTAATCTGTATTTTATCTGAGAGAAGTTTTATTTTTTATGGAGAACTGGATTTGTTTCACTAGTAACAGTGCTCTGTTGTAGCCTGTCAATTGTATGGTTAATCAACCCTTTGGGGAATTATACCTATCCACATGATGATGCCCAGTGCTGACCGTCTTGACTGTCTGGCCGGCTCTGATCCTGCAGGTATTTATGTATGTGTAACCCACTGTTTGCATTGTGAAGCTTACAGCTTTGCAGGATCAACAACTACGTAACTTAGCTTTCATCACTTAATATTAATATTCTTATTTCTCATTTTAACCATAGTCTTCCACAATTTTTTTTTAAATTTCCCTTCATGCCACTCTTAATGACAAAAAACCGTGATGTTAGTTTATATTGTGGCAGGTTTCAGCAGATGGCACTGTTACACGCAGGTCAAGGTATTTTCCCGAACACGTACGTAAGTTTTCATTTCTAGAAGAGATAGTTGTCACCCTTTCTTTAAGAAAAGTTCCTACTTAAGCAGTCTCTGGTTAGAATTAATTGCAAAGACAAAAACTTTCCCTGAAGGCAGAGTATCTCGAGCCAGTGATCTGCCATTGCATTGGCCACCTCTGTGGTGCAGCCTGCTCCAGGCCTGCTTAGGTTGCAGCCAGAAGGAAGGGCTGCTCTCTCCTGCTTTGGGAAGAGCCTTGCTAAAGCCTGGTGTGCTGCCAGCAGTCAGCGGGAAACAGCAACGCAGCTTTGGTTTTCTTCAGCTTCAACTCTTAAGAGCTGATTGATGGGTTTGTGAGGTTAGAGAGAGGGTAAGATTGGGCTGGAGAAAGGAAATGAAACTATTCTGTAGAAATTCGGGCATCTGATTCTAAGAGTTTCTGATTAATCTGAAGGACCTTCAGATTTTAGAGATCCATGGTCTGAACTGATTAATTCAGTTGCTGTTGATTATATGGACATTGTGTCTCTGTCAGGCACTTTTATTCTTATTTCTTTTAAAATGAGTAAACATTTCTATTTGGCCGTTCTTCTACTCAGTTTGTAAAATCATCTTTACATAAGTTCATGAGCTTGATCCTATTTAAATTTTAGTTTTCTCTTTAATTGTCATTACTTGGCAGCACAGATATATTCTGCATTAGCTAACCATTAGCAACATGGAGATGCTGTTTGGGACTAGGCCAGAGCTCTAAATATTTAACTTCTGTCACTGTCTGCATTTATTGTCTTAATAAAATGTGATTTCTTTGTTTTTGTTCCCATGACTCGGTGTGAATTAGACTGAATTTGGTACCCTCAGCAACCCATTACTATAGGTAAGACTACCTGTTCTCCATGGAGTGAGAGACTGAGCACAGCAACTAACACCCTTACAAACATGTACATTTACTTGCACACTTCACCAATTTAACCACAGTCAGATTTTGATTCATGTGGAACAATAAAATTATTTTGGACAGCTACATTAAAGGAAATGAATATAGGTCATGCATAATACCAGTCATGTTTTTGAAAGGCATGTTTATGACCTTTTAAAATCAGAGTTGCCTGTATACCAGACTGTAACCCTATACCCATCATATGATATTCCTAACAGCAAAGTTGGTACATTTTAATTACCTAAGGTATGTACGAGTAATATGGTCACCCCTTTAGAAGTAAACCTTTACCTTCTGAAATGCAGGTGCCATTCACCAGAATCCAGATTTGCTGACCTCCTAACAGAAATTGCCAGTATTTTATTTTCATTTTATTGAAATGAAGCCCAGTTTGCAAGGACCTAGTCTGAATGTAGACTGACCCAAGATGATCTAGCAAAAACAAAGGCAGGCTATAAAAGGGCTACCTAAGTTTAGAAGAGATGAACAGAACAAAAAAGCAGAATAGCAGTACTCTTTTCTTCCTGGTAAAGCAGGTATGTTTTCAGGGTTCTTCTGATTTGGAAAAATTTGCTACTTTGCGGGACTTATGTCCTGGGGACACTCAGCTATAAATTCAATAAAGTTTTCTTATTTTTCACCTGCTGCAGATGTGCTTCTCTCTGCTCCCACCATGTACACATTTAAGACAGAGTATATTATTACTACTACTACTATGTTTCAAAAATGCATTGGTAGATGCATTTGGTAGAAGGACACTCTTCTAACTGAATCTGTTCACTTCTGCACTGACATAGCAGGGGAAGAAGGTGGATGATTTACTGCTGGAGCCCAATTCAAAGTGAGTGGAAGTGACAGTAAATTCCAATGGAATTATCCATCAACTTCACATTTTATTTCATTCTGCAACTTTTTTATATAAAGTACAAGTGTTTAGCTGACATGCTGCTGAGGGTCAGTCATTTGCCAATCCTGACTTTTTGAACTAGGCTTCTGATAAAAACAACGCTATCCTTTAGAGGCTTGGCAGCTGTACAGTTTCCTCATATCTCTTTCTTCTGTTGCCTGTTCATGTAGACTGCAGATTCAGTATTGCATAGTAATATAAGTATCTTTGACTGAGTCAGTGTGTTCATAAAAGAGGGAGAAAAAAACAAAAATGTCTCAAAGTAAAGCCATACCTACAAGTAAAAAAACTTACTGCCAAATTTGTCTGCAGTGGTTCTCCTTGAAGAATCAGTACATATTCCTCATGAAATGAAATTCAGTCAACAGATGAAATATTAATTTTTCTGTGCATAATGCGTCATGAGCTGAACCTTGTTTATTTTGTATTTTCCCTTCTTTAAAGTTTTGATACTGAGATAGCCAAGATGTTACAAAGCAGTGTATTTAAAACCAAAGACTAAAACTATGGTCCCAAAACTCAGCTGGTAAAAATCAGTGTTGTCCTCCTGTTTAAAATAAAATATTTAATAAAGTCACTGGCAGCTTCAGAGGATCTCTGGCCTATTACTATACTGCAATAAGGTTGTCATAGAAACAAGAAGAGGTTCAGGATCATTTGGCATTTTATGAAGACATTTTAAGGCTATTTTGTATACATAAAAAACGCGAACACTAACGTACAACTTTTCCCATTTTCCAATTAAATGATTCAATGCCAGAAATCCAAATTTCTATTTCAAATTTGTCTCTGAAAATAAAGTAATATATAAGGATGAGCAAACATTACTGTTATCACCTAATGCTAATCTTTGCTATACATGACAATAAAAAGAATGGCTGATTCTATGCAAGATTGACTGGAAGTTGTCTGTCAATCTGCAATACAATTTGGTGTTAAGAAACATGAAAAAAAGCCAGTAGTAGAGGGCACAAGAATAAAATGTAGATAGGTTTCTTGTGAAGGCGATTTCCACATTACCTTGACTTTATTAATTAAAAAAGTCCTGTAAATTGTAACAAGATATTTGTAAAAAATTATCCCATAGCTGGACTTTTTGTTCAATTAGAATATTGTTTAGAAAATAATTAATTAACTCAGGAAAAAAAGGAAATGAAAATGAAAAGATATACAAGTTCACTCAAATATCTGATGTTAGAAATATAACTGTTGTTGAGGTAATGGAATAAGGTTAACGGTCTAATGTGGACTGATTTTAAATAAGTACAATTTCAAAGCAACGGTGTTATGAAATTTCTTGTGAGGAAAAAAGAGCACAGGCATTCAGGCACACATCACCTCATATATTTACATGCACCACAAAGGAATATTAAGAAAGACACGTGTATTGTAAATGAGACTCATGCCCATGCATGTAAGCACTTGTGTCATTTTTTCTCTATGCATAAAGAGAGAAGGGATGCACACTTACAAGTATATTCTTTATAGAGCTCCAGTGTCTCAACATTTATAAACTGACAATGAAATAACACTGCCTGTATCTGTAAAATGTCTCTTTGATTTGGTAGAAAGAACTATGACCTTGCTGGCAAGGAAAATTATTTATGTAAAGCGACTGATAGAGATTTTAACCTCAGACAGAAGTTAAATCTGGTAGAGATTTTAAACCTACCTAATCTTTGATAAAAAAAGTCTGATGTTTTATACAGAATTATGCTCTTCTTGTTCTGAATAGAATTACCTTATTACAAAAAGTCTTAACATCGTGGCAAGGCACTTTTCATGATCCATCTGAATGGATGTTTTTGAGAGCAGAAGAGATGAAATACTACCCAAGGAGACAATGTCAGATCCAGATGAAGGATTTTTTTTTAAGGAAAGAAGCTCTTTTCTGTCACTGCAACATTAGCAGCAGAATCAGTGCAGATTCTAAATAGCAGTAAAATAGTAGAAGTGTAAATTTTGGAAAAAAGACAAATAAAAGTTGTATATTAAACAGCAGACTGTAGATTAAAAAATGAAAACATGACTTTATATTACTTACATATTAAAAATTTCAAAGTCAGTCAGATTTATAGTGCTTAAAAAGGCACTTTCTTGAAGTTCCTTTTCATAGCATCCAGATTGTCCTACTGGATCACAATGCTGCCAAGGAACATTTATAGCACTACTCTACAGTGTACATTTGCTTAAATGATACACAAGCCAGTGTGTTATTTACAAAATCAAAAATAACCTCATTATATTATGCTAACTATTTTTTGTGTGTGCAATATAAGGACAGAAATTGTCCCTAGAGTATTTCTAGATTCTCAGCTAACACGTAGCAAATCATTTAAAATAATATCTTTTTCTTCTAATAAATATAACATTTACAAGATCATCTTGTATTAATTTTAAAATTATCTTTTTCATTCTGCTCATATTTACTGTAGGAAAATCATGTTACCTGTGGTAAGAATGAGATTATTTTCAAATTTGCTTTAAGTTGCTATCTCTACTTGAATTTGAAGAGGCAATGTAACATTGGGGTTGCAACTATCACATATCAGTTTTACTGAATTCTTTTAGGACCCACTATGTGGTTATAAAGCTCCTGAGACTTCTACTGAAATCTCTCTAATTTATTTCATAATTTGTGTGTATGTGTACATAAAATATCTGTTGGAACTCCGTAATTAGTTTTACAACGTGTACTAGTTCACTCGTTCTGTACATGTGCTTTCATAAACCAAGAATTCATGCCAGCCACCTCTTTGTCCCTTTAATATCTCTCTTCATAGCTGTAAAGATACATATATATCCTCATAATTTTCCTAGTTAGAAATGCATTGTGTTATCCATATTTGACTGGATAAACTGACTCTCTGAAAGCCCAGGGATATGCAGAAGTTCAAGCAGAAGATACACTAGCAGAGAAAGATACTGAGTGAGGAACTCGTCAAGTCCCATCCTAGTTCCCAAATTAGGTTTCTCTCTCAACTTCTTTTGTAATTTTTGGCACATCTGACTACAGTTGTCTCTAGTTTTTCTTTTCTTTTTTGTGTTACATTCATATTTGTCAGATGTAAATCTTTACTGGACCTTTCTCTATAACTTCTGGTTATACTGGTCCTACTTACACTGTTCTTCCCTTGTAGATGGAATCTAGATGGGATCTTTCTTTCTACCTTCTGTTTTTGCTTTTTTAAAACGTTTAATCTCCTTTGCCAATGTATTGCAGTATAATAATAATGCTGCCATGCAGTTGCAAAGTGAGATAAAATCTACAAAACTTTAAGTCAGTTGAAATTAAATGTTTTGATTTTTTGTTTTGCATTTTTAGAACTTTTTTTCCCCCTGTAAATCTTGCCTCAACATTGCAAAGACTCACTAGCGCTCTCTGAATTCTTTGGCTGTGCGCTTAGCCTCAAAACCAGAATGTGTCCTTAAGATTTACTAAACTGGGTTTACTATAGCAGATGTTGGAAATGATAAAGTTGGATCACCCCTGCAACTCTGAGCTCTGAGAGCTACGTTGAACTGAGGGGGAAATTGTAGGGATTTATTGTTGTGAGCTGTGCTGTAAAATGATGAGCCAGGTCAATTTTACCTGCAATCCCAGGTAAATCCCACCTTTTCATCTCCCTTCCACTTCCATTTTTTCTCTTTTGCCTCCCTACAGCATTGGCACTTGTGACTGTTTGTACTGATGGGCCTTTATTGTACCAAATGGTTTGCCATAAATTAGCCTGTGCCTTTATTCATGCTATCAAACAAGGCTTCTTTTTACGAACAATGAAAAATCTACTCCAAAAATTACATTGGGACTAATATATCTGTGCTCTATGCCAATCTGCTTTCCCAATCCTTGTTTCAGATCACAATAAAAAATTGTTGGAGGAGCCCCAAATAGCCTATTTGTTATGACTCCTCTGCCTTTTAACTTTTCATTAGAGCCGTTTTTCTTCTTATTGAAATTGCTTCTTTGTTACAGAATTGTTTCCCTGTTGCCAGGGTACATGTCAAATGACATCCCTGTCACATTCATGGAGCTAGTACAGAATGCACTCAAGAGCCGCATCTGCCGATGCTGATTTGGTCACCTATTTTGTTGAAGTTGTTTGTTGTGTTGAAGAAAATGAAAAGAATGGCAATATAATTAACAAAACCTTTTGCATTACAGTTTTTATTTTCTTGCTTTTGACTGAAGTATCTGCAGCTAAAGCTTGCCTGGTAGATCATAGAGATGTTTACTCTGCAAGCGTGAAATGATAATAAATTCTGAGATGGGAGTGGAAATCCAATGCCTTTACCTTAAGTATGCAGGATACGTGAAGCATTTCCACATCTTAAATAACTTCAAAAGCTACACAAACCTCTGCAGATGACAATCTAAGCAAAGGACTTTATGACTAGCACAACAAAATACTATATAACATTTTATTTCAGGGAGGGAGGATTATTTGTGTGTATTCTAGCTTTTCATATGGAGTGTGCCTGAATTGCAAGGAAGATAATGTAAGGGGGGGAAAAAAACCATAAATAAAAGAGTAGGACAGAAAGGCAGATTAGGCAAACTTCACAATTTGCATAATATACAGACCTAAAGCTTTAAAATTCCAGCTGTCCTACAGGACAAGTTATTAAAGTATCAGCAGTTGTCTTCCTTTTTATTCTACCTCATTATATCTTACAAAAGAGTTAGAGGTGCAAACAAGCATGAAGTAAAAACTTTGTACTCCCTATTACCATATTGCTTGCCAGTTGTTCAAAGCACCAAAGGAAATCAAGAGTTTCATTGCTATCCTGAAAAATATGCCCTCCTCCCTCCAATTTCAAGGTACTAATAGATATGAATCATGTATCTAAAAGAACATTTTCTTCTTTCAATAACAGCTGATGATACCAAGATGTTTTTCCCCTAACTGTCTATTGTGATATTTTAAAAAGTTACGTATAATACAGATTATTTTAAGGTCTCAGGGTGCTCAAATATAAACAAAGCTCATAATTATTTCATGATTTGTATTTGTACCATGCACTTCTATTACATTTTCTTTTGGCCTCTGTTGTGCTTGAAGATCTTTTACTTTTATTACAAACTGCTTATAGGATTTTCATTGAAACATGGGGGGGGTATATTAGAGGGATATAACATAACTTTTTGTTGGGAAACATTACAGATTATAACAAAAGTGTTTAGGATATCACTATGATTTAAACCTTTTACAGATTGCTAAACTTGGTAAAAGTAACTGTGACTTCACTAAGCTCATATTTAAAAATGAAGTAATGCTTGATATTTCAGATTGCCAATTACATACCACCCTCTGTATTTTTTCTGACACAGATATATGATAGCTGTAAAGGTAGTGTGCTAGTGACTATTTGAGAGTTCTACATATAAGGCCAATTTTTAATCAATTTCTCATTTTTATAAAGACAAGGATACCTAATGCTGCTTGTTCACTGTAGGAGCTGTTAAAATTTGAATCACTGAATAGCCTGGATTTGGTCCCAAAATATAATGCGCTTAGGGGTTCCATCCTTTAGCACTTCAGACTGCTATTATATTTTGTTTAGATTGGACAGTATATTTTATGCAGCAAACATTTTATGCATTTTATGAATATTTATTCAATAAGGCTCGTCTCCATTACAGATGCGATAGATTTGTAAAAGTGGTTTTGCTTTTCTGGCAATCAAACCAAGAACATGAAGGCTGGTGATTAAAATGGATAAAAAAGGGAAACATTAAAAGAGCTAAAATGCTAATGAAATTTGATATAAAACACTCTGCTGGAATTCAGCTCTCTTTTACAGAGAAAGGACAGATATAAGGCATAATTGAGTAAGGCTAAAAAAAGATGATAATATACTAGTCTTCCATTATAGTTCAATAATTCATAGTGTGCAATAAAGAAAAACCAAGGAACTCAGAAAGAGATGCTTCTAAATCTGGCCAGAGAATAATTTGGAACCACATCACTACTGAAGACAGAACCCAGACAAAACAAAATAAAACTGTATCGTTCTGAGAAAATGAAGCAAGCCATGAAGCACTATGATTACTGATAGTCCTTCACACAGGAATGAGTTATAGTGTGTGCCACCGTACATGGAGAAACATTCGGAAAGGGAAAGACTTGCAGACCTGACTTGGCTAGATAAACTAAAGGCCTAGCTGGAAGGGCTAAGAAATGCTCACCAATCCCAAGAAGCTTTTGCACACAGGTACAGCTTGGTTCTGCAAACTGGATATTCGGCATTGATACTTTTCAAAGTGGCTGTTATATCACATATTGGCATCAAGCACTGAAAATTAAATATATATTTAATTCAGTGAGGAGTGGAGTACTCCAGAGAAATACACAGATATTGGCAGTAAAACATGCTATAATTTAAACATATTTTTAATGTTTAAACATTCAGAGCATCAACTGAAAATTTCACAAATTTATTGTAAATTGATTTCATTTTCTAAAGACCTCTTCATTCCTGCTTACAAGATCTGATTACCATTTTAGCCAGCCCACTGCCTGCTCCATGTCACACATGCACAGGATCATTTTTAACCTTACATTTTGCAAGTAAGACATGCTTATTCTCACAGTTTCTTAATATTTTGATGCCTGTTCTTTACTAGGTGGCTCTTAATCTACCTACATGCTGGGTATTTTGTCAACCTTCTCTTGTTCATGCTTACAGTATCTGGGCTGTTCTAAAGAGCCTGGGGAGTGATGGAAGGCCCCCAACATCTAAACTGTCCCTTTTCTTCTTCTTGCCAACTCCCTCATAGATTTTCTGCCTGCAGAGAAGCTCAGGAAGCTAAGTCTTATTTGTTGCTTTTTAGAGAAGGCTGTTCTTCCTGTGACAGATTCCTAAATGGTCTCAGACTACCTGCTGTCCAAGTGAATAGAATCCTGACTCTTAATTTGTGTGATTTTTATTCATAGCTTTGGTGCAAAGCTATAGAGGAATCCAGAAAGGAAATAATGCATCTGGGACTTGGGGAAGGAGAGAGACACAAGGATGTTAACACAAATGCAGAATTGGTATTATAATGTGAAGATATGATCAGAAGCCAGAACTGGAGCAGCTAATTCTCAGTTTAGCCTGACTGAGCCATTGTCTTCTACTGCTAACAGCTGCTTTTCCCCTTTATAGTCAGAACCAGAATGAACTGCTGCTGCTCTGCTGTGATACCGACATTTTGTTTCTTAGCTGCTGTGTCCTACGTGTTTCATTTTAAGAAAAAAAATGCTATTTTATGGGATTCTAGAAGCAAGCACAGCTACTGATGAGTTGTCTATGTAGCTACTGAAAATTCAGATAATAAAGGAGTGTTATTTGGTTGCAGTGATTCCTAAAATGCATACCAATGCCTTAATCCTAATTATTAACTATAACCTTCCAGGAGAGAATAACTACTATACCTTCCATCAATATGTCTAGACATGAAGGTATTTGGGCGCCTAACTCTAAATGTAATGGGTAAGAGGGCTAAGCATCTTAATAACTTTGAAATCTGAGTCTAAGGATATAGCAAAGCTGCCTGTAGTGAACTATAAATTAGCTTTTGCAATGCTCTTTTGGAAGAACAAGTAGCAAAAACTATGCTTGGAATAAGGTTTGATTTCTTAGTGGCCTGAATGCTTTCATTTTCCTGAGGTTTAACTGGAGAACAGCACAGCAGTTTCTAACAGGAAGTGAAAAATGTTATATCTGATTTAAGCTACAGGGTGAATTTGGCTTGACTGAATGTTATTAGAACTTGTTATTTGGGCAGCATATTGGGGTTAGTGATCCTATTTGCAAAAGGTATCGTGGGAACTTTTACAGATCACAATTGATATAGACTATCTGAACTGATACAGACTAACTGGTCCAAAAGACAGCACAAGCAGTGGCTCAAGTGCTCCCTAAAATCACCCTGAGACACCAGATGAATACTTCAGGGGGTAATCATTTGCAGTTCCTAGAACAGCTGGCATTCAAATATTGATATACCTACAACACATTTAGTTCAGAAATATTTCCTATCCTGATGGCATAATGAAGTGTCATTCACAATGCTGTAGCTAGCTCAGTGGTATCAAAATGGTATAAATGCACATAGATGCATGCAGGTATAGGTGTTAGTAGTATAAGATGCATATAGGTACGGGTGTTCTGCCTATGCTTATAGCCCTTCTAAGAAGCAAAAAAAATTTTTTTAAGAATGACTTGCTTTCTTGAGAGGATAAAGCCAATGAGTATGCAGTCCCTGGGTTTTTGTTGCGATGTATCTTTTGCTTGTGACATTCAAAAGTGGTAACATCCAGCTTGCACACACCTATAGTGACCAAAATATCATTCTTTATTTTGAAATGCTGTTCAGAATGTAATGGAGAAATCATTGTTGGGCTAGAAAGGTTGAAATAAGCCAGTTTCTGTAGCCAATGCACACCATCCTACTTGACCACTTTAACTCTCTTCCATGGATGATCAGATACCACTTCCCTCTATAACAAATCAGTACAGAAGCAATAATTAGTAATTTTTCATGTCACATTGTTGATTTCTATAGAAGTCAGTCAAAATGCTGCCATACAAAGTTTCACACAGTCAGCTACATTGATTTCTTATTTGGTCCCCTATTGATGATTGATGTTCTCTTACAACTCATAATTTATGTTGCCATATTACTTTTGTATATAAGGCAGTACTTTTAGCTGTACTTTTCCAGGTTTATTTGCTTCCCTTTTGCAAACAAGAAAGCTTTTTTGTAACTTACATCCTGCCTGAACTACAGGAGAAGCCATATGGGAAGCTAGCCAGCCTCTGCCCCAATAAAATGTAAATGAAAACAACTTTATCCAGTAGTTTTGGAGTCATTTTTGAACTCCTGTTCCCCAGAAACTTCTCACTATCTTCAAGGTCCTCAGGTAAAAGCACCTAGAGGAATTGTAGGGACCTGGAGGTACACAAGGACCTTTCCCCAGTTCATTGCTTTGAATGAGCTTTCACATGTCTTCTGGACACTCGAAATTCCCTGGCAGATAAGCAGACCCCAAAGGATCTGCAGGAGGCACCCAGACCGAGTCCCTAAACTGCATGTGTCTTGGCAACACAACTCCGCTGGTGTCACTGCATGATGGCATCAATAGCTGGCGCTGGGTGCTATTCCTATAGTAAAGCGTTCTACGATGTCAGCTCCCTGAATGTCAATCTGTTGGCTTTTCATCATGTTTCTGTGCTTCAAATAGAAAAGACACAACAACTGACTACCTTCACTTAATAAAGGAAATGGCTCTTTACTCTCCAAAAGATAAGGACTGTGTTCACCCTTGTTCTTAAGAGGAGACAGTGCTTTCCCCGAGGTTATGCACAAAGGGTTAGCAAAATCTCACCTTTCATATAAGCTATTCACGTACTCCCACACAGAGATGCATGCATGAATTTAAAGTAAAAGTATGTTCATGTGAAATTGCATTTATTTTACTTTTGTGATATATTTTACCTTTTATGGATTATGCAAAATTCTCTTCCCTTCCACAATTGCTAAAGAGCCTTCCCAATTAATGTTGGCTACATGAATAATTAATTTACTCTTTTGTCATCATTATGCTATGTAGAAGCCTGTCTGCTAAACCATAAGTGACAAGAAAAAGAAGTATTTCCAGTTATCCTTCTTTTGTAGTTTACAGAAAATACAGCAAATCCTTCTTTTCTCAAAGAGCTTAGTTGGCCTTTTGAAATATTGATCCTGTATATAATAATACATGACTACATTTCACATTTAGCCATCTCTAGCCCCAGGTTCTCGATGGCTGGTTTAAGGAGAGTAAAAGCTGTTTCAAATTCCCAAGCCACAGAGCAGCTGTTGGAAAATTATTTTTTCCCAACTGAACCACACTGAAGTAGAAATAATTCTATCCAAATTCTGAGCACTACATAACACATTTGCACATTTAATTTATAGAGAAGGTTAATTACATTGCTCTGTTAGCAAGACCTGCTTGGATGCTGTAGCCAGAAAGCATAAATGATTTTAAAGAATGCATCAAGAGAGTGGATTTTTTTCCTCTAGGGTTGCTTCTAAGTCTTTTGTGCTCAGCCAAGCAATAAGAGATGTACACATATCTGCTGTGATTATATTCAGAATCCCCAGAAGTCTGAACCTGAAGGAATGTCAAACAAAACTCAGTAATAAATGAATTTTGATGCCAGAATTGAAACAAAACAAGCAGCATCATAGTTATATAAACCTAAAGTTAATCAAATTCCAGGAAAACCATAAGTATGCATCCTGGCTCTTTACCTTTTACAGTTAATAAGTTCATGCATTATTCAGGCTGATTATCTCCTAATAATTACAATTTGAAACAGTGGGATAGATGACTTTTTATATAGAATATTAATAGAGCAAAAGTGATACAGGGATATTCACTATTCGTAAGATACAGCACATTAAAGTGTATTTGGCTTGAATGTGTTGTTATTGCTAGCAAATTATGATCATTTGCTGTGTACTGTTATCATGTGATAAATATGTGAGGCAGAGGATAATAATTCTAACTGGCATTAGTGGGAGTACTGACTAATTAGGGAATGATTATTTCAGACCACTTAGCAGAGGGCATGCTGCAACCACCAGGTTGTGTTCTTCTTTTGATGCGAGGACAGTGATTGCCCCCAGCATTTGTACGAGATGCCTGTATGAATTCCAGAAATAACACAGACCTGTCAGATGCAGCCATTTGGGAGAACTAGGGGATAAATAAGAGATGTTTAGTCACACTGATGGTTATGCAAACATTAATTATCTCCTTAGCACACCTACATCACACCTCTGATAGATTCTTCACTGTCAAAGAATTTGCAGGAACTTTTCAGATTCAAAGAATTTTCATGCATTGGATGGTTGACTACAAAAGAGCAATTTTAATGCCTAAGAGCTTCAGCACTGACTTTCTACTAATTTAATGTGAGAAGCAAAAGATTCAAAATGGTACAAACCTTTTGGTCGCATCTACAAAGCTACGTTCTGTTACATTCACCTCTCTATGGGAAGAGCAAATAAAATACTGTATTACTTTCATGCCCCATTCATAACAATAGTGAGCATACCGAATGGTTCAGACTAACCCTTGCCCAAGCGGTCTAAAGACTTCAGATCCATATGCTTACTCATGCTGTGCAGATCAGCAGGAACAGCCCGCTCACATTTCAGTGGCACACAAATTTACAGGTAGCCTTTCTGTTTGGGGTTTGAAAGGCTGAGAGAGCTGGGCCTGTTTAGCCTAGAGAAGAGAAGGCTGAGAGGAGATCTTATCAACGTGTACAAGTATCTGAAGGGAGGGTGTCAAGAGCATGGAGCCAGACTCTTTTCAGTGGTGCCCAGTGACAGGACGTGAGGCAACGGGCACAAACTGAAACACACAGTTCCATCTGAACATGAGGAAAAACTTTTTCACTGTGAGGGTGACAGAGCACTGGAACAGGTTGCCCAGAGAGGTTGTGGAGTCTCCTTCTCTGGAGATATTCAAAACCTGCCTGGAGACGATCCTGTGCAACGTGCTCTAGGTGACCCTGCTTGAGCAGGGGGGTTGGACTAGATGATCTCCAGAGGTCCCTTCCAACCTCAGCCATTCTGTGATTCTGTGATTCTGCAGGTCTTTTCAAGATGAAGACTCTAATGAAATTCTAGAATTATGAAGAGTAATTCCATTGAGTAAGGGTGCGTTTTACACTCAGCATTTACTTTTGAAAGTACTTCTGAAATAATCCCCTAACCCACTTCTATATAGTAAGCAAGTAGCAGGGTTTTTACAGAAAGTTCCCATTTATGAAACACCTAATAAGAAATTTTTAAGGAAATACATGAATAAAACCTCATCAATTAACCCCTTTCTGACTGAAGTCATTTTTGTTGGTCATATGCAGCTATTTATTAATAAAGGATTTAACTCTATTTATGGCTGATTAATGCTAATAGCATACTGTGGTACAGATATGACAATCAGCATGGAGTGAGGGAGGAGAGGAAATCTGCAATGCTTGATCAACTTTGATGAGCTTTATACTGCATTTTGTCATGCAGTTATTTATTTGAAATTGAGAAGTGGTGTCTGATACAAAACAATGGGGTGTCTGATACAGAAAGAATAAACAGTCCAAGAAAATATTTATATAAACTCCAACAAGTGTTAAGTATCAGAAAGTCCACATAAACCAAATCAAAAAAGCTGTGTTTTATGCATGCATTTCATCCATGTAAGTGATAATATTCTTATTTTCTAAGCAATGGTAAACCAGCCCATAAGAATGTATAATGTGATCCTTAAGAAAGGCACTCACCAAGAAAAACACAAGTTTTTTGTACGTTTAAATTGTTTACTGTTTCATTTGCACTGTGTTGACTGGTTGACTGTTTTATTTTTCTTTCAAAGCATACTTGATTTTTCACAGTATAGACCTAAACCCCCCCCCCCAAAACAAAACAGAAACAAAACACAACAAAAAAAACTTGTGGCAAATGTTCCAAGTCAAGATAAACCCTTTTTTATCTTCCTCATGTCAGAATCCCCTTTCCTATTAAGGAAAAGTGGCTAGTGACTCATGCAAGGAAAAAAAACAACCAACCAAACAAAAAAACACTTTAAAGAGAAATGTCATAATGTAAAACAGGTCCCCACCTCCAAACAAGCAACAACCCTTCTCTTAAACCAAATCCCTCTGACCCCAGTGGAATGTCCTACCTGTATTAGGTCCCTCTTTTTAAAACAGAGGTATTCCTTGATGGAGTATGTGTGGCACACTTTGCTAACTTCCTTCTAAGAGCTGTGTGAACAAACCTAATGCAATAGAAAATAGATAAAAACACTTAACTCCTTTTCCCATGCAAAGTTGATAAATTTTTCCTGTGCACTTGTCCCTAATGTTGGTTCCTTACTGTTTATTGACATCTGTTTTGTTTCTAAGGCAGAAGATACTGAACAGCAGAGAAGACAGAGATATTTGTGTCCTACAGGCCTTGCTCTGTTACAAGGGCTATGATAAAGCTAACAACAATAACTACTAGGTTTGAGTATAGATTGCTACACTAATGAAAGTGCTCCTTAATTTGGATTTCCAAACTCGAGTTAAAACAGCGAGGGGACCGTAATTATTCAGATTAATATTACACAATCAAATTAATAGCTTTATAGGATAAACTTGCGTTTCAGATTAGAATAAGTCACTTTAAAAGTTAATTTGCAAGAATTTGATAACAGTAAGGAGAGAGAGGCTTCGCAACATCCCAAACGAGTCTGTAACTTCAGCATTGTGGGACTGACGTGGTACGTTCTAGCTATTCTGCCATCACTGCAGAGTGACTTGGATTGCCTTCATCTGCTTAGCCTCCTTCAATTATGCATTACTATGCTGCAGAGAGTTCCCTAAGGTTAAGCAATAGACTTATTTTCTACTAAACTATCAGAGAGAAAATATACAGTAATGGGGGTGAGCTGCAGCTATTAGCTTAATGAAAAGTTTGTTGGAAAACACATACACAAGTAGAATGTTTATTCACAGATGGCATCTGCAGTATTTTTGCTCTAAGCTTATACAGCTGTGGGATTTGTGTACCTGCTCTCAAGCCATTGCCTTGAGTCCTGCTTTTCTTGATCATTCGCCTTCTAACAGTAATTTCCCTAATATCATGAAGAAAGCTCTATAATTGCTCTTCAGTGGTTCACAACACTATCCTCATGCTTATGAGAACTGAAAAGATGACCACAAAATTTGATCAATGGTGGCAACCCACTGCATCACTTTGCCCCTCTCTTTTGGGCTCCAGATGCTCTGTACTTTCATAGCTAGCTATTACACACTCAAGTGTCAGTCCTTCAAAAATCTATTGCCTAAAAAGTGTCACAAGGGTCTTTCTCCCCTCTGACACTTCTAAGCTCCTTTTGTCTAGAACACAAATGTTTTATTTATTGGAATAAAATGCTAGACTGCTACCTTTCATTTTGATTTTATTTCTGATTTTTTTTGTTTGAATTTGGAGAGTTGCAACTGTTGAAAGCAAATGAGAATGTATTTCTTAGAACTTCCTAGAGAAACCTCAAAGTATATTTTATACTTTGTTTCATTTATTTTCCTGACTCGTTTTCAATGAAACCTTTTACTTGGTCCTCCTCAGCAGAAGGAGATTCATAATGAAGTTTGCTAGTTACCTGTTCCTTTATCCATTTTATACCCTTGATGAATGGATCCTTTTCAGCTCTTTCTCCTTAGTAAACCACCATTAGCTTTTATATCTTTTTCTTCATTCAATCTATAAACTTTTCTCCCCATTCAGAATTATTAAGGCATCCAAATGGCAGTGTTAAAGCCGTTCAACCTTTACTAGATCAGCAGTACAAAACTGCTTTGCTCTTCATGTCAGGAGAGGTCACAGTGACTATGCAGCATACCTTGATGCTTACAGCTATACAGCTCTTAATACTTTACCCAGTAATGAGCAGAATGAAAACAGTTCTTTTCCTGTTAGCAAACATACCGAGCACCACAAAATGCATGGAAATGGAGTGTGTCATTCAAAATCCTCCACATAATGCAGAATGAATCACTTCCTCTGGAACATATTTTGGTATTTGCTTACCCTTGCTGTTAATAAGTTGGTTTTATACTCCACACATCTAAGTATCCTGCTAATACACGTACAACTGAATCACAGGAAGTGGACATGCGTGGAACCTGAAATTCAGCTACTTCTTATTACTCTGCTTTTCTAATCTATAGTGAAAGAGCAAAGATTTGCTTAGGGTACTATTCTGAGGATATATAAATTCATTGGAAGAGGCTCTTCACCAAAAATCCTTACCTGAGTTTTTAGTGTGCCTGTTTTTTTCTTGGGATTACTCTGGCTCTGTGATAACATGACACATGGCTACGGTCAAGATCTCTGTTGCAAGAGTCAACTAATTTGCAGCAAGTTCCAGTTACCACCAGTTTTGGTTAAGTGAACTGTGGTTAGAGATATGCTTTTGAAAAAAAATTAAGAAGTATCTTAGCACTGAAGATAGACAAAAACACTGAAATAGATGAAAAAAGTCTCAATTTTGTTAATGAATTACAGAATAATTCTATTTTTTGTTTTGATGTGAAATTTTAACTATCCTAAACAATAGTTACTTAGAGAAAAAAAATGAAAAGCAAAATCATAGAAGCTGGAGATTTGAGGAATTCAATGGCAATATGCATTACAGTCCTCTGTTTCCTGCAGCTTTTTGTATAAGTCACTCAGAACTTTTCAAAAACTGAACAGCACAGCACCTTGTACAGTCTCCAGTTCATAAAAGGACTGAAGCATATATTTACATCCTGATTAAGTTAATAGGACTTAATCAGAAGTTAAAGTTTAAAACAACTGTAAGTGCTTTCCTAAATCAGGAACATATCGGTACATGAAATGATTAAAAATTCACTTTGTTCTATTCATATATTATAGACACATTAATATGCCTAAGTGGAGGACTAAAGATAGGAACCATGGATGACAGTACTTAACTGCTTTCAGAAACTGTGTTATCCTGAAATGAGGAAGCTAATTCAATTTAAAAGAAAATAAAACAGGGTATGCAGTTAGCATAACAGGCTAGGCATCTAAAGGAAAGCATATTAGAAGAAACTTAAGCATTTTAATGGAAGATGTCTCACTCTTAGTTTTTAGTGTGTTTAAATCCTTTGCAGTGTTGGATCTGAACTAACATATTAAAATGATACTGCTTTTTTAACTCTACATAAAAACAGACCAAAATAATGACGTATAAGCATACAGGCACTTACATACGCTAAATACAGTAACATAACAATCTTTTGTATTAACAATATTTCTATCTGCAAGTTTCCCCTCCAACTGTATCTGTCCAGTCTATCATGACATTCATACAAGAATATCATCGACACAGGGCCTGCCACAGCTGTTAAGCGGTTCCCCTTGCAGCTACCTATTCCTGCAAGCACACAGACAGCTGCTGCCTTCTCCCAGCAGTTACTTCGCCAGCCCACAACAGCAGTGTCAAATGGAGGAACTCCAGCAGGAGTGGAGGCCAGCAGGGACGGACACATCACTTTTTCCCCTCCAGGGTCATCAAGAGCATTTTTTACAACCACTAGCGATTCCAGTGCCCAAGTCAAAAGATGATCATCTCCTCACACAGCAGACTGACAGGATATCTGTAGTCTGTTTTCAAGCAGTCATTTGTGCAGTCACTTACACTAGAGGCAAACAGATGTAAAATACTGTTTACACATGGTTGCATCTCAAACTTTCATTAAGATGCAGAACGACAGTGAATCAAGTCCAAAGTTTGCCACTAGATACAATAAGATTGTATCACTCTTTGAAATCAGTGTCTCGTGTCTCTTCAGCAGACCAAAAACCACAATGAGGAGGTCATCACTGCTTAGTGAGCCTCCCTGTGCTTTTCTTTTTATGATACGGATAAAAACAATATTTGTATAGGTTTTGAATAGATGCTATTGAATATATACAAAGATTAAAAATGCTCTCTGAAGAGATATTTTTATAATTTCTATTTATGGCAGTCAGGTAATGCATACAGAAAATTCAATTGATGTTATACTTGTTTCCCTAATTAAATTTCTCTAACTGCATTTGTAAGCTTGAACTATGTATTAACTGCAGATGTTAGTACAGTGAAATGTTAGCCTTTTCAGTAATCAAAACACACAAGAGCGATTATGAACCAGAACTCTGTCATTAATTTCAACAGAAACTTAACTTTACTCTTTGGCAAATACCTTGCATGTTAAAATGTATAAATAATTTTCCTTATCTTGGTAAGCATAACTGGAAATACAGATGACTGCATCTGCAGCACTTTAAATTTACATCTGCAGAGTGCTATGCATGGTTTGTTTAGTTAATTGATTTTACACATTCTAACTGATTTATGCTTATTTATCAATTCATGTAATGCAAATGCTGACCAGCACTTCCAAAGAACATTTGGAATTCACATAGTTTCTCTGGTTTAAAGAAAAAGGTGAGGATCATTGATTACACTTCAAAGAATGTACTTCCAGTCACACAACTTAATCCTTGATCATACAAAGCAGCTTAAAAAGCAAACTGTAATTATAGTGGCCTGGAAATTCATAATTTGGTTGCTTAAAATTAGTTATGCATTCAAACCAACTGCCCTGAAATGCTACCACTTAGAACTGGGCATAAAATTTTGTGCTTCCAACCCAGGAAAAAAGAAATGAACCCAGACAACCAGTATAATATGAACACAGGGAAAGATCAGTCATAAAAATACCTGGAAGTGCAAGAGAAGGGAAGGAAATTTAAAATTCAGTTTCAAGATTAACTTAGTTAAGCTACACAATATTTCTAACATAAAAATGCCTGAATGGGGAAAACCAGATATCTAATAGTTTCAATATATGTTAGTATGAATGGAGCTGTTTAGAGACTAAAAATTTCATTTCATGAGAAAAATTACACAATTTCAGGATATTGTTACATTCCAGATGGAAGAAAATGACAACACCATGAATTTCTATGTCATGCAAATGAAGAAAATACTTGTTTTTGAATGCAGTTAGGTATTTGTGTCAAAGTTTTCATTGTTTCCATCACCTGAACCATATTTTTACTGTATTGGTCAAGGCAAGAAAGGAAAGAGGAAAAGAAGTCAGTGCTTTTGTATGTCATCTAGCACTTACCGCAAGAAAACTCAGACTAAAGCAGAAACGTTAAAAAAAACCCTCAAAGCCTACCCTAAAAAGAAACAAAACAAACGCTCTTGAAATAAAGTACCTGCTTTTCTTTTAGTCATCTTTATATCTTCCTGTTAGAAGAGTAACAAATGACAGTTCCCTTTTCCCACGTACTTCCTTCACATTGCGGGATGACAAGCTTTAAACCATCTTTTTGGGTGGATTAGGCTAAACTGCCTGACTGCTCACTGAAGCAGGGGGGAGTGCTCACATAATTTCTTCTGCTAATTCAGTTGTAGATCAGCAATTTTCAGCAGAGAAGCAATAACAAACAGCTGGAGACCTTTAGCTTCTTCATGTTGTACAGCCATTTCTGTAACTGTCTTGCCTTTTCCTAAAACATCTCAAACGCCCACCTCATACCTTCCCCCCTCAGGGAACATGTTCACAAATACAATCGTTTCACCTTGCAAACAGCTAGGTTTTGTAACATTCACATTTCTGTTTCTATCTAGGTACATTGTTTACTGCTACTTTCTTTTACATTCGAGAAGCAAATAATGACACAAATCATTAGTGGATGTATTTAAGCTTACTGATTTATCTAATGGCCTCCAATCCCTAAAAATACAAATCATCAGTGCACATATTTAAGCTTACTGAATTATCTTGTACCCTCCTACCACTAAATATGTCTAAAACATCAAATCATTTCAATATTTTCTAAATAAATCACATTTTTATTCAAAGTATCTTTTTCAAAACTTCCTTCTATTTTATTAAGAGTTTTACAGTTCAGTAAGAACTAACCATTTTACTGAAATAAACAACTTTCTTCCACTTTCTATTTCATGGATAATTTCAAAACCTTTTGAAATTGCCCCCAAATTATGTTTTTACAGATTACAAGGAATCATGTGGCTTTAGTTATTCCTATAGCAAAATAATACTGACAGAGTCAGAACTATTTTAATTTCTCCATTTTGTCCCACTTGGTGGAAAATGTAAGGATGTTGGTAGTCCTCCTCAGATGTGATCAACTTATACTGAATACTGCTGAAAATCTGAACATACGTTAATTTCTCTCTTGGATAAATTATATTGTACCAGAAGAGCTGGGAGAAAAAAAAAAAAAGTAATTCCCTCCTACACACACATACCTACTGGAAAGGATGTAGAATGAGTAGATATTAAATTTATTAGTGAAGAAACAAGAATAACCAATATATGGTAACAAACATCCTGCATTAAGGAAAGAGAAATAGAAAACACACTGGTAACACTGTGCAACAGAATACACAGAGATTCAACAAAGACATTTTTCATTCAAATTTTTGTTACTTTGGCATAACAGTAGCCTATCAGGTTAAGAAACAGATTTATATTTTAATAATTATTTTTCATTCTTAAACAGAAAGAATGCTTCTGCATTATTTTCATTTCTTTAAAATATGTTTTATTATATTAAGGAATATTTTATTTTTAATGTGAGTCTCAATGAAAGTGTCTCCTGCTGGGAAAAGCTTGCCCACCATCTGTTTAGTGGCAAATCTGTCACACACACTGAGTGTCAGGGAGCTGATTCTTGTTTCCATTTCTACATGAAAAATGCTCACCTCACAACAGCACTTGATTTCCTATTTTATTTCTAACTAGCTCCTAGCAAAAGTTGGCCTGCTTCCAATCTGCAGAGCATATGACAATGGCTTAAGTTTCCCAAGAGTGATTTCTGCGTACCTCATCTAAAGTGCAAGGCGGGTAAGAGATTAAAAGGGATTATAATTTATTAATCTTGAGAACAATTTCCCAAACCAATTTTTGTTCCCCGAGTTATAGATGCCAGCCTGTCCTCAGCTCGGAGCTGTAAACAGCATCACTGTTACTGCACAAGTGACACCTTTTGAAAACAGAATATTTTTTCACCTGCAACCATCAAGGTGTGGTCTAAAAGCTGACCTCTGCAGCAAACTAAGGAAGTTATCCCGTATTTCCCTGCAGATTTCTTTTCTAAAGTGAATAGTCCATGGATAATTTTTCTGATGAATTACTCTTGGCCACTTTAGGCACAGAAAAGGATAAAGGAAAATAGAGCAATTTCCATCTTGTTCTGAAGACAAGAAAAGAATGCTTTAGGCATTTGAGAGGAGGGAACATGAGGAAGCTAAGAATCGCGGGTCCTTAATTCCTTTCTCATCTCCTTTCTTGAAGTGGTAGACTAAAAAACTAAAAGGGCATTATTCTCTAGACGACTGAACTTGAGCACAAGCCCAAGTGAAAATTACCCATTATGTTCTATTAATAGGCCAAATTCTTATCTCCACATTTTAGTTTTATCTCTGATTTATTATAATATTAAATTATAATATTAACCTGTTTAATGTGGTAAGCTAAAGTCTACATAAAGCAAGAATAACAAAAACACAAGACTCCCAAACTATCTACCTGATCTGTGAAACAAAGCCTTTCTCTAGTAACTCATTTTTGTCCCTAGCAGAATGAAATGCCTTTCTAAGAACTGATCCTGCTCTGCACAGAGCTCTTTTAAAAAAGGAGTTTAGGTCTGGTTGAAAGGAAAATCAGACATAGCTGAGAAGTTTTCAAGTGATTACTGGTAGAAATACGAGCTAATTTGAGGGGTGAAAGGTAACTTAGTCCATAAGGGCACATCAGCACTGCTAAATGGAAGAGAGCCAGGAAGTAAGTCTACGTTCTGGGACTCCTGTTAGCCGCCGTGCTCAGCTGTTAGTACAGTCCCTAACTCTGCTTTAGAACCTTCTCATCAGAGCAAAAAGAAATATTCCATAAAAGAGGCTAGCTTTAGGCAGTGTGGATGTAAAAAAGTCTATGCTACTTGGTCTTAGAGACAGAGATTGCTTCTTAGCCCATTTTATTTAGCAATACTGGTACAACTTAAGCAATAGAAGAAGAGCTGCTAAAAATGAAAAAGAACAATAAATGTAGCAGAAGGGGAATTTTGATGTTTAATGGGAGTGCCAATGAGTTTTGTTGTAATCAGGAAATGATATCCTGAAGAAAAGATCTAATCAGGTTCAAAACGTAGCTTTCAAGCCTCCTAAGGTAGAAGAGGCAGATCAAGCCATTGTAAAGTCATTATTCAGAGTCCTTCAATGAGGTAAAATTAAACTTAAAATAATGTGCTAACATGCTCATCTTTACATATGAAACTGCAATTTATGAATGAGTTAACTTGTTGATATAAGGACTTGAATAGTATTTTAAGCTGTAGTTATCCAGTTTAAAGTTTAACCTTATCTTTAATGATAGCTGTCCAGAGTGTTGCCTTAATTGAAGATCTCTCCCCTCCCTTTGGTGGTAGATAGTCTGCTTCTTAGACACTCAGCAAGCATCTAATGAGGAATACTTGGAGTGCAAGCACATTTCAGCTTCAGATACATTTTTGCCTAACCAGAGAATGTGATAGTGGGAAGGCAGCAGGAATGGCACAATATAGCTGGATAAAACTGAAGTAGTTTTGAATGCATCAATAATACAAACAATTTTATTTATTTTTGTTTTGGACTATCTTCAGATGATTCTCTTAAGCTAAAATAATATTAAATAATAAAACATATTTATAATGAAGTGTTAATGATAATTCAGTCTAGAAACTGCTGCTATTTCTCCAAAAAATGCAAATGAATATAAAATGTTGATGTTATTCTACCATATAGTACCTTGATCTCTTACTGAAGCTTTACAGATTCCTTGTTCATATCCTCTGGATTATGTCACAATTCAGTAACTGGATGATAACATTGAATGATTTTTTTTTTTGAAAGCTCATCTGCAATGCTTTTCTCTTATCACCTTCCTTTGATTTTTAATAGACGGAAACCTCAAATAGCATGCATTAGTATAATTCCACTGACTTCAGGGAAAGTATGCTAGCTTCTGCCAGGTCAGGATCTGGACTGCAGTGAGTAGTGTGCAATTATGACAAGCTACAGTTGACACCTTAGGTCACAAAGTGGCTTACCACTGTATTACTCTGTAAATGAGAAGGTGAGTTGCAGAGATGAAATAAAATTTGCCTGAAATTAGAGGACCAGCACATGAACATAAACAAGAGAATCAGGCTGGGTTTTCTTCTGAATAGACACCATTATTTTCATGTTTTGTTTCATGCTGCGTCACATAGCTTAAATGGTAAATTTAGCACTAAACTAGTATCTACCGAATTTATAAATCTGAAATGTGTTCGTTAACCTCAAGGTACAAATAGAAATTTGGTCTAGTACTCCTTTCTTGAGGTACGTCATTTGGGAATTTAATATCACCAACTGTAGAAAAGCACTGTGGTGCACCTCTGCACAAAAGGCTGGAGCAATGAGAGATCTACCACAACTACAGCACATGAAATGCCCTGGAAATTGCCTGATCCAAATGCGGTTAAGATTAAATGCAACTGTAAAAGCTCCTACGGATTTCACATTAGCCTGTTTTTCTGTCTAACAGTTCAGAGCAAGATGAAAATGAAAGTCTTTCTACTAATTTAAAAACATTTAGAAACAGCCTAGAGAGTAAAACAGAAGAACCATCAGGTAAAGCAGGACAAATAATAAGGAACGTAACATCCAGAGGATACTCCTGCCTGGCCTGGCCCTGGAGGAAACGTTCCACGGCTAAGGAGGTGGGCAGGACGAGTCCTTTGGAGCTGCTAGGAGGACATGCAAGTGCATCTCTGTTTTCTCTCTTCCTCCGTTCTCCTACCTCCCGAGCATTTCACTCACTCAGTTCTTTTCCTCTGTAGCAGCAGCTTGGCTACCTTTTTCCAGGTTGTTACTAACTCTTCGTACATTACTTCACTTGTTCTTTGCCCCTCTCAACCCAACAAAACAAGCTGTAACTATGCTGGGTTCTGGTGGCTTTCTTCGTTGCTTGAAAAGTTCATTCTGAGGTGAGTGTGGTAAACTCACATTATAAAAAAATGTTATAATAAATAATGTTATGATAAATGTTACAATAAACTCTTATGTTACCAAAGACTGTTAATCATGTTCTCCTCCTCCTCAAAACCTAGTTCTTCAAATTTTTTCTTATAAGTCATGTTCTCACTGACAGTTCTCATTCTTCTCCCTGGACTAATTCCAAATGCTCAGTGTCTTTTCTAAAATGTGGTGCTCAAAATGTCAATAATATTAAAGAAGAGCCCTTACTAAACACAAATAAAAATAAAAGGTTCTGTTTTACTTAAATGTGGAACAATATTACTGGCCTTCAAGCCTCCTTTATAATTCACTTGGAAAATCAAATTTTGTTTTAAATCAACTGCAAACTGGAATGTTTAGCAAATCAGAGCAGCTTATTTTGCATATATTAAAAAGATCTCAAAGCAAAAATGTACATTCATAAACAGAAACACTGCTTCTGGTGATGTTCCTAATACATGACAGTAGTCTAATGGGTAAGTCTCCATGTGGATCTGAAAAATACATTTCTTTTCATTAGAAAAGAAAAAATCTCCATCAGGCTCTAGAGGCTGAGCAACTGAGCGTCCGGTACTTCATATATCTTGTGATCCTCTAATTCAAAATAAAAAACGTTTTGGTTTAAAAGTGCCACAACTCCCTCCCCTTTAAAATGTATTCTCAAATAAAACTTTGAAAGAATGAGGTATTTGCAAACTGTTTAAATTTTGCTGGAACTGCCTCTCCCTTTTTCATTTTACAGAAAACTAGTTACAGTTGGGGTTTTTTTTTGCATTTTTATTTTCTTTATTTAGCTGGCTATCTATAAAACATGTTTTTGCAAGTATATAAGCATTTACATTATATGTATGTATGAGGTTTGAGAGCCTTAAAATAATCTCTCGCTGCAGAAAAACTGTATATGTTTTGATAGGAACCCATAAAAAATTAATATCTATTTTTTCAGAGCATCAACAGCATGTGCCCTCACACCTGAAAAAATACGGTGTGCATCTAGGGTGCCCCCCAGTGAGTCTGGGTAACAAGATAGGTTGTGATTACGTCTGTTCTTTAAGCTGCAAAATTAGCTATCAAAAACTAGAGAGTTTGGAAATCTCTCTGTCTGGGAGCAAAGCAACTCTCTACCATAGTCTTGATAGATTTAAATTGCACTGTACTTTATCTTTGGCTCTGTCTAACAACTTGTCACCTCATTTTACTGGGGGACAAAGACTATGGGGATCTCCCCCTGGAATTAATGGGGCTGTAGCTCCTTCATGACAGCTCTGAAGGGCAAGGTTTGTACAGAATGAGGGAGGCAGTCACAGCGGCATCACCCTCTTTCACTTGGCTGTCACCCTTTCTCTAGGCATTCCTCCTAGGGGCTGACATCAGCAGAGTCTGCCTTGGCCATAAGCGTTCCCGTTATCCAACTCCTGCCCTGCAATTTCCTAATTTTGGAAACTTGATTTCTAGAAGAGCTATCTTTCTGTGCTTTTTATCTGAAATAAATTATTCACTTAGAAATGATAATTTTACTTCATTATAACAACAAAGACTTTCTGTTATCAATTACTAATATTTATTGAATTAATTGTTTGAACCCTGTCAGATTCCTAATTTCAAGAGAATACTCAGAGAGTGACAAACTAATGAGGACTGTCACAGGCCACTATAATTAGAGACATTTTTCAAAGTGCTGTGTAGGTAATAGCAGCTATAATATCATTCATAATTCATTAAAACTTAAAACATTCAAGTGAATATGAAATCGCTGTATGTGCAACTTTGCCTGAAAGTCTGCATGCAAGAAGAGATATGAATGTGTTCTAGTTGTATGATAATTTCCCTTTTATTCAAGTGACCTAATTTTTCATCTTTCTTATGATATGATTACTTTCATAGCACAAATTTCAAAGCTATGATCAATTTGAATGAAAAATGATTATGACTAGATGTTCCAATTCAATGTTTCTACAAGATAATAAAATGAAGGTAACAGTGGTTTAGCACACTATATGAGCATTAAAGTCTTGAATAGCTGAAAACTGATTTTTTAAAGAAATAAAGTGCTGCCTCATTTTCATCTCTGTAATACAGTTAATTAAATATCATTACTAATTTTAAATCATTTTAATTTCATAAAATTCTAAGTTCACTCTTAAAGACAGCTGCATTAGTAGCATTCCAAATAAGTAGCTGTTATCATTTTACATCAACATGGCTTTTGATTACCTGGTCTTGATACATTTTTTGGCTTGGTTTGAAAACTTCTTTATATTCTGTATTAGAATCATTTAAACTCACTCATTTAAAAAGGGGATGAAAGAAAGGAAAATATGCGATTCAAGAACTAAGTCGCAAAGGTTAGTACAGCATGAACTGCAATTTTGTTTTGACTCCCAGTGAAAGGATACATATGCAAATAGAAAAAAATATATTTGCATCAATCTTTGGCCCTGATCTGTCTTACAAACATGATGCCATTTGTAACTTGCTTGCCAATAACTGGCTGCACTGAAGTCTGCTACTGTTTTGCATTCACAGACAGATTTTCTACATTAGAGAACTCGGCAGCAGGGGGGTTCCTCGGTATGAGAACACAGTAACAGTTGTGTTGCAATTTATCACTGGGTGGTTTTTTTTATAATTCTGTTCCTCAAAACAGCTGAAGGAAGGCAACATTTCTGCTGGGGTTACGCTACCATATCAATTTAGAAACTGGACAGAGGTTCACTTACAGATCTCCAGATTAATGGATTAGTATTTTCTTTCAGTTTATAACAAGTTGGCCTACATGCTCCATTTGCTCTTATAACCTGGAAAATTCATTTTGAAAATCATCCTTACATTGTCTGACTCATGCCACATTTTGATAAGGATAAACAAAGCTTGGGGTCTAGTACATAGGTCATTTATAGGAAAACAGTTACAAACTAAAGACATGTAATTCTTTAGAATTAGTACACCTCTAAGGTACTTGGCTGCTTGGTTAATATATTAATTAGGCTTAATCATAAATGACCAAAGAGCTGGATCCTTTAGTGAAAAACTCTAGAATAAATTCCTGTGATATTAAGAGAAAAAAATCTCTCTTATTAAAAATCGTGCAGTAAGCTGTAACTAAGTATTTCACTGTTATATTGGTGTGCCTTGCAGAACATTTACAACAGTGACAGTCACAGTTTTGTAGTTAGAGGCTTTTGAGTTTCAAACAGTCAGAAGTCACAAGTCAGCTCTCCCAAAGCTTTCCAAAACCCCAAATATTTTTATTCTGAGCCTGTTTTAAAAATAACACATGCAAGATTTCTTTTTCATTTATCTCTATGCCTTAGACTTTATTATCAAGCTTTTCCTCACAATTATGAAAAGTTAAACTACATAATCATGCTTTTTATGAAAAGCTTTAAGTGAATATAAATAAGAATTGCCAAGATTGCACATCAAATTCTCTCCCTGCCTGGCTGGAGTTTGCTTGTACGCTCAAGATTGCACAATGGCCAGGTCTGGATTTAAAAGGACTCTTGCCCAGATCAGACCAGCCAGCTGCCGGCTGCTGCACAACGACTTGGCTTTGCTGTGTACCACGATTCGATTACCTACAGCTATTTCTTGCCCAAACAATTTCCTGTCACTGTGGAGGCTCTACAAATTAACGATACCTTGGTTTCTCCATTCTTTACTTAAGCAGGTATTGTTATTTCTAGGGCTAAAATATTTTGTGTAACTGAAGTTTCTGAACATGTTATTGGTATCTGGGGTGATGTCAATGGTGTGCAGCAGGGAAGGAGCTACGCTGAATACTACACTTGAGATTACCTCAAAACACTGTAAAAACAGTACTCCTTTCCTTCCTTACTGTATACTGTCTATTTTTTAAATAGGCTTACTTTAAAAATGTCATTTACAAAGGGGCATCACTCATACTGATAAGAGTTTTCATCCATTGGGCACCAAAGTTGAAATCTCAGTACACAGAACTATTAAGTTGTAAGAAAAGGAATGATTATTTAATGTGAGGTGAGTGATATTTCAGCTGTTTTCATTCCTGAGTTACCTGTAGCCAATAATGAAGGAGTTTGAGCTTGAAAAAGCAATCTGCTCACCATGCTGGAGGACAGAAATAAATACTCTGGTAGGGAATGTGCCCACTATGCTTTTTCTCTCAGTCTGGCTTGAAACAGATGACTTCTCCCCAAATTCTGCCTCTCTCTGTAAGTATCTTTAAGTAGAAAAAAATTTTCCTCCTTAATTCACCTCTATGATATACAATTTACCAAGACTAGTGTACTTTTGGAAGAGAGATGTTTCTGCCAGAAAGGAAATTACTTCTTTTTTGTCAGATAAGCAGTGGGCCATCGCTGGCCAGCAGACATTTTGCTGGTATCTGTGCTACGGGCAGCGCCAGATGTTCACTTGTGCAGACATTATACTGTTTTGATAAGTTATTGTGCTTCAGCTGGGAAACATGCATTTCATGGTCCGTACATTTCTGGCCTCCTGCAAGGAATCTCCACTGAAGCTTTCATGTGCCTTATTAGAACTTTATATTGGATTATTTAAGAAATTCTTGGCTAGACCATGTTATATGTTTTCTAGGTTAAGTAAGGATGTTACTAGATGGAAGACTGAAAGTTAGACAATCTTTTAAAATTATTACTGTCCATATTTGAGAGTTCTTCCAGTGTTTTTCTTTTGCTTAATTCTAAGATTAGAAATGGGCTTTGGCACTGAGTAGTAGTACACATCCTCAAGGAAATTCCTGAATTCCTGAAATTCCTGGAGTTTTCCTCAATTTCAGGCTATTACTTTCAAGGTACCTTTTTTACCAAATATATATAAGGAAAACTTGTAAAACTGTTACACAAGACATTTTGGATTTCATTTCAGCATAGCACTACGCTAAAGAGTGTCATTAAATGTAGAAATGCTCTTAGGCATTTTCCTGAGTTAAGACTTCATATCTATTGACACTATGTATCAATTTGATAGCAAAGAGAGGAATGAAATACCGAAGTCGTAACTTATAGATTTCACAATTAAGTTTTCAAAGTATGGAGGATTGAATAGTTCTACTTCATATTTTATTATTCATATTTGGCTAAAGTAGCTTATAATTCTTGTATAACATACACAGGCAATTTATCCATCCCCACTATTCCAAAATGTTGACTACCCTTACACTGATCTTGAGAATAACATGTAGTCTTTGTTCTTAAATATAGTGAGACATAAGTAACGGCAATGCATATTCATATACACAAGTGTTTACTGGAATTATTAACATAAAACAGGGGTACTTGCTAGATGTATGCTGTAAGATATTCTGGATTCTTTTCCCCCTAAAGACTTAGGCACTGCAGGCTTTTCACTACCTATTTTTTAATTGAAATAAGCAAGCCACGTATTTCACTGAGTGAATTCTGTATTTCATATAAAGGCAAGGCATGAAACAGTAAGTTTATGTGTTTTGAGCACTGCTAACTCTCACTCATGTTGCAGTATGTTGAAAAGTTGACTGTTAGTTTCTCCCTTAAATTTACCACTGAGGGAGTACAATGGAGGGATCTAAAATAAATCTGGTACTCTCTTGCAGAGGTGCACTATTTTCTGCAAGTAACAGAGCAGCGCCCGGAATCAGAACCTCCTCACATGACAGATGCTATCTTTCAGTTGCCCATAATAACTTACGTGCCTAAGCCAGAAATATTAAAAGGACTGAAAATTGATAAAACATGTCTGACTTCTGACTCCACATTGAATAGGATTCCTTATTTTATGTAACTGTTTATTTTACTGTAGGAATTCTGTGGTACTCAACACTGCAGTATACTTCAAATTTCTTTATATTCTTGTATTTACATGTATGTTTGCCACTGTACTTTTCTGCTGTCGGAATTTTTTGTACATTTTTGTCTACAAACATTTTCTAATTTTGTGCTTAAAATCTATAGAAATTACTGCTGCAGTTCTAATGTTGTCCCTCATTAGCTTAACAGTAGAGCAGCTGTATATTTATATTAATGGATATAACCAACAGCATTATCCTTGATAATGTCACCTTACTAAAATATATGAAAAACTGGGCACAATTTTCAGAAAATTTCAGGAGCACAGCAGCATGTCATTACTAGAAAGAAAGACAGAAACTTTACCACCTTGGTTTCACTGAATTTAGCTAAATGCATCAAAGGTCATTCAGTAAAACTAGATAGCTTTAACTGTCCATAACTAATTAGCACGTGTTGATACCTATGCAATGTTCCTATGATGAATATGTATTTGTCAGTGTTTTATTGCAATTCTTAATTTCTTATCTGTGTCTATCTATAAGCATTTCCCAGTAGGAAAAAATATGTCTTCTGAAGTACATCAATTCTGCCTTTTAAAGATAATGGCAAGAAAAGAAACACTTATACTGGTGAATTCTCTTAGCTATGGGATTAGCCTCATTGAGACTTGAATACACAGAATACCATATTCTCAAGAATGTTCTTCTCAGTAAGAACTTCCTCATCTTTTCCCACTTGGAGTTGCAGGTGGTTGTGTCCATGTACGCAAACAGCGTACACAAGACTAAACCTCCAGCTGGCAAACTGGAGTGATACCGAAGGCAGTGATATCTTTGGGGATTTCTAACATTAAATAATCAAGTGGGTTGTTTTCTGATCTTCTGATTTTCTTAAGAAATATGAGGCAAATATTTCAGAAATTATATTTACATCTTACAACAAATGGAATGGTTTTGGGCACAGATTTGTAAATGTTACAAAAGTCATCAAAATATTTGAAGTTCTTTGCATTGTATTATCTTACGATAGAAATACACTGAATAATCGGAAAATTTTTTACAGTAATGAGTGTGTCTCTGTCACTTTTTTTCCCCAGTGTTTCCTAGAATATAAATGAAGCCAGTCATAGTGTCCCCACATTATTTAGATAATTTTGTAACATCTCCAAAAGAGTGTCAATTTTTTCTGTTCCTGGTTATTTTTGTAGACTGGTTTTGGTGATGTATGATTTTGGGGAGAGTCATATTTTGTGTTTGTGATTGTTTTAAAAACATAGGAAGACCTTAATGATGCACCAAGATACATCTAGCCCATTCGTGTGTCTCTGGCAATGGTCAGTGGTGTAAGTCTGGGGGCTGGCACCTACTGCTCCATTTGCCCTCCGTGCTCTCCCAGCCACTCGCATGCTGCGGTTCAGACACATCTTGAGGTGGGTTCTTTGATTTTTTCATAGCCCCTGATGGACTGTTTTTTTGTGAATTCATCTAATTGCTTTACATCGTAAACTTTCAGCATCCCTATTCCACATCTTAATTAAACACTGTTACCCCTCGGTCAAGTTCATTTCCATACTGTCATATTTCTACTCATGTAATCCTTTTTCACATGGAGCCAAAGGAGATCATCTTCACCTTCCTTCTTCCTACCTTTCAGAGAATGACAGTACATCAGTTGCATTTGAATTATTGGTGTACAAAAATAATCTACTTCTTCTTGGGGCTTATTTTTTATTTTATGGTAGAATGATACATATAAATTTGCCTTATGCCAATAATTACTGTCAAAGAGAAAACTACTAAAGACACTTTTAAAAATATATTTTAAAATAAAAAATCAGAAGAACAGGTATAGATGGTAAGATGTAAGAACAATCTAACCAATATCTTATATGAAGAACAGGTAAAAGCAGATGCCTTGGAAAGAGTACAAAAATATAGTCAACTATATACGATGCTTCTCCAATTCTTTCCTAACTTCCAAAATTTAGCTCTTTATATGATAAAACTCAGCTTAAATTTGAAAATGTTTGCAAGAGGCAATTCTGTAATCCTTTATTCAAAGACAAATGGAATAATTTGGCAAAGTTCTAGAGAATTCTTTAAAAAAGCAATATTTAAGTAGCGAAAAGAGAAACTCAGAAACATCAAATACAAAATTCTAGAGAATGTTAGCTCATTTAAACCATTTTACAGAATTTCCCCAGAAAAATAAATAACAAAATTATATCAGGAGCTGGGAAATATTTAGGAAAGCAGAGTTTACTATCGGGAACAAAAATTCTAATAGATAAAAGTATTCTGCAAACTCTCAACAGTCCAGAGCTCTGCAACCATAAGGAGCCAAAGAAATGATAAAAAAAATCCTGTAATTTTTCCTTTGTCAAATACAGACCTATTTTATTTTGTTCTCCTACCCTTCTTCATTTATTCATTGTGAAAAAAGGAAAGCATCAGGCATTTGGGAAGTGTGGGCCTTGAAATGCTGATTGCAAAACACTGTAAGCACACCATGATTGAGATGATGCCTCTGAACAGAAACAGGTATCACTTAAAAAAAAAAAGCTTTCCTGTTAAAACATCACATTTTTAACCAAATATGTATTGGCAGTAATACGTGACATCTGAAAATATTCACAGACATGATCAAAAGCTCATGAAAGTGGTGCATCTGGATGACGACTGCTATGATTCATATAAACGATTATGAAGAACATCAGCTATTGAGAAAAAACAGGTCAGCTACAAAGAATTCTAAGCTCATCTAAAATAGGAAATTTCACAAAATATTTATATGCTATTTTTCCTATGTTCTGCATAATAACATTTAAATATTTTACAGATTGCTAGGTATTCAAGAAAAATTTTGAACCATAGCCTATGTTCCTGTAGAAGCCAATTGTGAATGTGAATAGACACATACCGTAAAGGCTGTTCCTTAGTTCATCATGCAAAGGAGTGTACATATCCAGCCATACTGTTTTTACGCTCAGAATATTATTTTCATTACTTGCAGGCCTTACTTTGTATTAGCAGAAGTTTTGTTAGCAAAATTAAATACCTGTTTGGGTAAACTGCATCAATAATTCATGTTTTGACCTGAGATCCCTTACCTCTGGGCTTTCAGCTTCGGATAATTCTCAAAGATATTGTTGATACTACATCTTGGTATTTCTTGGAAATAGCCATGATTATTGGAACAGATAGGACAGTTCTTACTTACTTTTCTTGGAGAGAGGAAAAAAATTCTACACGCATTTCTTTTTGGTTTTTACTTCCAGCAAGTTAAGTGATCTGACGGGTCTGTGGTGATTTGAATTCAATTGACTAAAATCTTACTCCAGAGACAAAGAATGGATTTTGCTCTTGTTTTTTCAACCGCAACAATGTCTTCTACCATTTAAGGGAGAGCTTTCAACAGAAAAATTCATAACTACAGAAAGCTCAGCCAAGAACACTTAACAAGCCTCTCACCGCTCTGGCCCCAGCCCACAATGTGCTTCTGATAAGGGCAGAGCCAAAGACTAGGGTCAACAAACTAAATCCCCCACTGAGCAACAGCATTCCTTTCAACAGTAATTCTTATGCAGAAACACAGATTTTATCATTATACCATCATGATCTGACTTCTGAAAATACTGTGGTCTTAGATCCAGAGTTCACTTGGTTTCGTTGTGAGTCACAACCCAAGAGCTCATCTAGGACTAGAAACTAACGTTTAAGAATGGCTTTGGCATTGAAAACCTACTGCAGGCAGGAGGTTTACGTCTTGAGTAAAGGATGTGGAAGTGATGAGACTGAAATCCCCCTGAGATTTCCATGCATTTGATATTATGAAATCCTTTGCTGTACAAGTGAGAGCCACCTCCCTTTACCGGTCAGCTATCTACAGAGCAAAATGGAGCTGCTCCTCTGCTTTACGGGTTAGGAGCCGGTGCTTTCAGGAACACACCTCATGTTTTAGCACTGGCAATAAGCAGGGCTACCTTGCAGTAGTTCATATCTGGATATCTCTGGATATTTTGGGGGAGCACAGACTGGAGCTGGTAGGGAAACAGCTGCAACAGTAGCGCAGAGGCTTCCTCAAGCCCCTGTGGTTTGTGGGGACACAGACGTTTAGAGTCTGGGGGTCCGGCCTAGCAGGCCTGCACCTTCCACTCCTCTGTAAATGCAGGCTGCATTTTACTCAAGGCCCTAATTTTACAAAGCAGCTTTCTTTGCAAATTTGTGTTGCCGAAAAAAGGCACTAAGAACTGTAACTAACCAATTGAAAAGAAAGCTTTAATCAAAGGAATTTAATGTGTACGTTTGCTTCTTTTTTAACGCTGTTCATGATTTCTTTTTTTTCCAAAGACTAGGCTATGTCCTTCCACAATTTATTAAGAGAGACCTCTTTTTCCAGAGTTAAATTACACTTCAGATAAACTGTGCTCATATCCCATCCCTCTGGAGTCATGTTTGAGATCCAGAGGTGCCAGTGGGCATTCTTAACTACCTCAGTTGCTTCAAATTTAGCCTTTAATTGTAAAACCATCTTAAATATATTAATGCCACACTAAAAAGTCTACAATATGAATGAAGTTTCCACCCTCAAATGCAAATACAATTTTTCTTGCAATTTACCTTTTGTGTTTCATCTTCAATTGCTTTAGCTAACATTTTTTGTTTGTTCAGTCTCATTTGATATCCCAGACTTTGATATCCCAGATTATCATGGTAATCATATTGTTGTTTTCCTAGTGCTGAATTACATTGTTGTCATCAGCATTTGTGACACCACTGAGTCTTGCACAATGGCAGAACAAAAGAAGGATGCTTTCAAATTTTTTAGCAATTTTGAGATATTTGATAATCTTGAGAAAGAAACTATAGATGGGATACATTTTAATGGGTATCAATGAAACATTTTGTTTATTTTAAAGCTGCTAGAAAGACTCTTTTATATTAAAAAAAGAGGTCTCTCCTAATGAGGGAAACAAATTAATATCCTCAATATTTTAAGGAGGATAGTCTGCTGTTTTAAAGTAAGGTTCCATATATAGATCAAAATCATTACATACAGTTTTATTTGAATTACTGCACACTCTATAGCACCAGCATGAGGTCCCAAGATGGACAGAAAGAACTATTGTCAATTATTATCTTATTATCTACCTCTCCTCTAGACCTGGAAGATGGATGAATTAATAAATTTCACAGTTTGCAGCTCAGAACTCTCAAATTCTTTCATTTACCTATTTTTCCCTTCTCCTAATCAGCTGTAGAACAATGTTCAGCCACTATTTATTCACAATCACTGGAGTGCTAGTTTGATGGAAAAAAATGATTATTTTTATTTCCCCTTCAGCAGTCTTCCCTCACAAACACTGACTTCAAAACTAGCCTCATTGGGATACAAACACCCTCAGCAATAATGATAATTAAAGTCCCCAGTGGAGACTTGACCTGAGACAGCAGAATGCCAATACACTATGACAGAATATATTAGCAAGTGAGGAATATATTATTATGGTCCATCTTTATGGCATTCAGAGATGTATACTTATTTAAAATCTCAACTGAAAAGGTTTTCTAAGGAATTTTAAGATGCCCTAACTAATATATTTTTTTAAAGATTTTAACATGGCAACTCAGAATTCAGGGCAATTAGCAGTCAGCAACTTCAGGGTTTTTTTAATCTTCCTTGTACTCTGTTTGATAACGGAAGGACACTGTCATACCTGCATATAATTTAGCGGAAATTGAAAATTGTAGTTCCATCTGTGCATTTCTCCCTTCAAAAAGAATGCAGAGTGCTGACCTAATCTTCCTGGTAAAAATAGGTGTAAAAGACATTTAAAAAAAATTGAACCCTTGTCTAATCTGAAGCTATCATCTACTCCATTTTTTATAAATCTCAATGACCATACATTAGCACATACTTTCCTTTAATCACTGTTTTGTTAAATTAAATCTGCAATAAGTATACGCATTTGTGTTCTTCTGAACTGAAGACTGGAAATTCTGTAATATAGGTGAAATTGCTAAACAGTGGTGTTTTCAAGTCATATATTTCAATTTTCTTTCTTTCCAGAAAAAATGCAGACCGAATTACTTCAGTTCATCTCAGTTACTATGCTGATAGTAGTTTTTTAATTTACAGTGTAATGCTTGCAGTTTCAGAATTTTCATCTCAAACAAATGATGCTATCGAATACTTTGTTCCTCGGTCTAATGATGTTGTTGTTCAGTTTGTTTCTAACCCATTATCCTGCTTTCAAGGTAAATTGTCAATGAATTCAATCTCTTGTGTCACATGATACCCCAGTTTAATCTAATGCAGATAGCAGCAAAACAGATGAAAAAAAAAATCTCATGGTGAATAATTACTATTAAAAAAACCCCATGGGGCAATAAGGTTTTACAGCAAATGTCTAGCCAGTGAAAAACAGTTTGTTTGTTTGCTTTTCTGGAATTTTCCCTATGAGAAACTATGAGAACTGAAGGATAAAAATGTAAAAGTTATTGCTACAGCACGCAATGTCTATAAAGAAACAGCTGTTTGACCCTCTTAGATAGAGGTTATTCTATCAAATCAAGTGCACATCATCATCACCTAAAAGATCACCTTGTCTAAAAGCAACAATAAAAAGTTTTTGTTTTAGGGAAACTGGCTAATCAACCGAAGGTAATTCACCACATAATATATAGTAAGCTCAGAAATTTTTGAGGACTAAGGGAAGAGAAACTGAAGTATTCTCCTGCATGAAATACCCTGCTTCTCTGATATAGCAAGATGAAAGATATCAAGGACCCTAATGGATAACAATGGTAAATAAGAAAGGAGATGAACAGTGGTGCTTTTCAGCAATCAGATAGTTAAAAAGAAAATGAAACAGATTCATTGAAATGTATATTACAGAGATCTTAAAAAATTGTCAAGAATGATCCTAGACCTGTGTATAAAATTAAGAAGGCACATTAAAAATGTTTTGAGCTTCAAACCTTAAGCTACTATTTAATAGTGAAATCGGTAGTGAATGACCATGAGGCAGAGACCCACAGACTGGGTGTTCAGCGTCTCAGAGATTATCCTTTCTCTATGCATCGAGGATTAAAGACCATATTACATTGTTAAAATAACGTATAACTAACGTTACAACAAAGGGAAGAGGTGAAGAACTGTGCAATGGAGCTCCATTAAATAGCGTTGATCCTGTATTTAGCTTCGCAGAGCCACAGATATTTACATATATGAATAAAAATGCTTGTTTCTGATTTGCTTTTTTAATATTGTCTGAGGATTTCACCCGTCCCTCCCCAGTGTCTCTCCCTCTCCCTGTCTCTTGCACTCCTGACTTGTAAACAAGCACTGCACAACTCTCCGTTTTGCCTTATCACGCACAACCCAGAGAAGCCCCCATAATTTGACCAAGTCCTTGTACCCAGGAACAAAAAGTATTTTTACTTGTACACTGTGGAGTATTAAAGAAACAGCAGTTAAATTATCACTGACAAAATGATCCCTCCCTTGTTTATAGTTATTATCATTATTATTTATGCATGTAGCATTTACTTACCAAAACAACCAAGGTACATAAATATTTTGCAGCACAGCAAATTCACAGTCTTCACTTTAAGTGTTCATATGAGATTGGATTTAGTATTTTGGCACAGAGAATGACTTGCTAACAGTTACAGAAGAAATCTCTCTCAGAGCAGGGAATCAGCCCCTGGTTTCTGCATCTCAAACTTATTTTGTACTACCTTATTTTCTGATCGCATTTGCTAATTTCCAGTATCCATGAATTAATAACAACTCAGAGACTCATCTTTGCCAATGTGAGAAGTTGAACTGTATTTTTCATTAGGCACGAGTATGATTAGAAAAATATTGCTACAAAATATAGGGCTACAGGTTTTATCAAATGCTTATGAAGTCTAACAACTTTCATACAACAACTTGATGATTCTGTCATCTGGTGGGCAAGCAACCTTTATCTATTAGGCAGAACATTAATCACTATTTAAAAAACTCCCTAAAACTGAACCCTACAGCACAATGCTCAACAGTAAATAGAAGATTTGAACTGACTGTTGCAAAAACCATTATATTGATTTTCCTAGTGTAATTTAAAACTACAGAGATATAAAATAAAGCTTCTTTTGAGGCTCTGAGACCACAAATGTCACCAATGATGCAATTAGAGACAGGAGAGTATACTGGATGATACCTGCCATACCCTAAGTGACCCTCTGAATGAACTAAGTCCACCTAGTTTGTCTAAAGGAAGGTTGGTTAACCACACAGACCTGCGGTTTTACTCAATGATAGGGCTGAAGACAAACTTGTTCCACTTTATCACCCAGACTGCTAAACACCAACTTCTATTTACTTTTTTCTTATTTCACAAGAATTATTTATTTAGTTTTTTTTTTTTCCTTCTGTTCTAGTGATATTGATGGTAGTCCAGATGTATATAAAGAACATGATTGCTCAGAAAGCTGTACTTGGACAAGATTAGATTATACAACTAAAACTATGTAGTACATAATAAATCATGCAATAATAATATTTCTGATTATCTTATTCTTACTAATGGTAATAAAAATTTTTGAATTTTCCGTGGTAAGCAACTGTGTTACTGATAACGTAATATCTTTGAAATCATACACTGGGAAAAATTCCCAATTCCTCAGTCTCCATCCTTTTATTTTCAGATTACTTCTATTTAAAGGATGCTGTTCTGCAGTACGACTTTATATGCTGCATAAAGCTACTTACTCCAGACACTGTGATGTGCTTTTTCTAGCAGACACCTGAAACTTCTTGGCCACACTCTGCTCTGCAGCAGGTACCTTAAGACAGGCAAACTCATTACAGGAACCCTAGGGACATCTTAAAAAGGTACAGCTCTTACAATTTTCTTAGGTATCACAGAGAAGTGACGATCCTCGTGTAATGCAACCTTGTGTGCATGTTTGAGAAACGGCTCTCATTTACCAAGGGGTATTTAGGAAGTAAGAGCAAATTATGATATTAGCAAGTATTAGAATCCTACGTGCTCTTTAAAATTCACCTGTGAACTAAACATGTGAATCTTTATTAAGCACAGGCCCAGGCCTAGACATCATTTTTGTCACACAGTTACAGTGAAGTTTACCAAAGACTATGCCTTATAGGAAAGCAATAAAGCTGGGTTTTCTTTCTATTATAAAAGTTCAATATATCAAGCACAAAGTAAATGTGTGGATTCATTTAAAGACTGAAAAATACCATTAAAAAAAGCTCTGAGTAAATAGCAGAAAGCCATTATCAGGCAGAGTCACTTAGTTTTCAAAATCAACTTGAACACGATAATACATATCATCTTACAAAATTTGTTTCTGGTGAAAATTTGTTTCTGGCTCGCTTAAGCTTGTAAGTGTATTTCAAGTGTAATGCAAATAAGAGAGATGTTTAATTTTTCATTTGTTTTAAACATTAAAAAGAGCAACATTTGTCAAAAGACCTAGCTGTGTATTTACTTAATTTTAATTTGGAGAAAATGCACAAAATATACAGACAATCTACAAAGTTCATTGCTACGACAGACCAAATATTTCTCTGAAATTCAATTACAGAGAATTGATTTGGGCAACTTACTATTTGACAAGCTACAAATACTTTTAATTAATGAGCCAGTTTTATCAATTAGGCTTATGCCACATTTTGCTTTTTTCAGATCACGTTCTATCTAAGCATTTTCACTAAGCGCATCATTACTATGGTATCTGAGCACCTATTTTAGAAAGCACTTCTTAAAAGCAATGTAATTTTGCTCAATTGCTCAGAATGATAAGAATATGCACTTTTAAAATGAGAGTGATCACAAATTGCTTCCAAGCTAGCAAAGTATAGCAGCTCAGGAGCTAATCTAAAACTGTCTTCTCTACATTCACTTCAGAGATCTCTACTTTTGTACCAGTTACAAAGTTGTTGATTACTGAACTTTAACATGTGCTACCTGGATACAGCCTCAGGAATTATTCTATTTGGGAGACTTTGCAATACATTTTGTGCTTATTTTGGAAGTTGCTGAAGTGTATTAGAAATAAAAATTATAAATTGGTCAATCACTCTAAACTGTATTTTCCTCCAGTAGCTTTAAAAAAGAAGGTGAGGTAGAGTGTACAATTTGCAGAAATCTTTCCTCTCAGCAATTATCACTGAAACCTAAATCCCAACAGATTTGTCATTTTTGACAAATTTGTAAGCTAATCAAAACTAGAGCCTTCAAGAAAATAATCTGATGAATCTTAAATGAACAATGCACTCAAGTATTTAATGTATTTCAAATATTCATTGAATTTCACAAACGTAATTCATATACATAAAGTTTCTCTAAGCTATTATTTGCTTTGCTTTTGAATGACAAAACACTGGTGAGCACTACTCCCTTCCTAGACATTTTTCTTCAGTCTTCTTCTCCACAATGTGTAACTCCATTCAAGACTGTATCATTGCAAATAAATCAAAACAGAGAGGGCTGAATTGTTGTGGGAGTTATAGAGAGGTACAAAGAAGATGAAAGAGAGATTAACTGAGAAGTTCATGAGTTGCTACTTTAATCTTTGAATGTGTCTATGATAGCTGAGTAGCTCTAAGCTGCACGTTATGGTTTACAAAAATATTTGTAAATCAAAATTTTCAATGTTTTCTATGTTTTGAAAGGGCATGCTTTAAAACATACTAATAATATCCATTTCAAGGAAAAAAAAAGATCAAAGATCCAGAATTATTTGTTGATGATGATGAAATCCTATTTGTTGATGATGCTATGTAATTCTAGCAGTTTACTTCCTTTCTAAGGTTCTATAAATACATCTGACTAACACTGCAGAATATTTTCTGTTAGTGAGGCATTCTAAGAAAAGAAATTCTGACTCTGTATTCAGCTGTGTGAAGTAGAAAATACTTTTTATTTTAAAATATTTTAAAGTCTCTTGTTTTTTTAATGTGATTCTTTTCATACTCACAAAATAGAGCTTTTTGAATAGATAACACATTGTGAAATCTCAAATATTTAGAATAATTTTGGAAGTCTCAATCCACATCACACAAAATATGATATAAATACGTAGCTGGGAGCAGTCTTACAAAATTGTAAATTTTCATAATGGGGCAAGTTTAGATCTTTTCTAAAGAGTGTTATTGCCTTTGCCTGTGCAGTTGGTTCCAGCTCAGGATTTGGAAGGACCCCACAGCTATCACGCCACGATGAATTGTGCAGTTTCATTCCTTCCAGGTTCTTTGTGAGATCCCACGTGGGAATTTTTAGGGGAAAGCCTGAAACGCTGATTCACTTTCACTAGAAGAGAGCTATGGCAGCTGTGATCCTCTGATGTTTCTTCTCTTCATACATGCGGTTCAGGGCCTATACGGGATGATCTTTCAGGTTAACTAGTCTCTGAGATGGTTCCTCTGCTGTTTACCTCTCTAGCGATTACAAATTAATAATATAAAGCTGTTTTTTCTTCTGTTACAAGATGTTCATGTGTATCTGTAGGGAGCATGGAAACATGCTTGTTTTCTTTCAGCTGGCTAAAAAATTTCTTGTCATACCTCAAAAGATTACACAGGGGGGATTACAGACCTGTGAGATTCTCAGGATTTCAGAACTGACCTAATTATACTCATTAAAATCAGTTTTAGAACTGAATTCTGAGAAGACAGAGCTAAGTTTATGGTAAGTAATTTCGAATTTACCCCTTCACAAAGACATGACAGACTTACCGTTTGCTTCCTTTAGGAGGAGGGGGGGCTGTCCCAGACCAAATTTTAGCATCCTTATCTAGACATAATTTCCACTCATTTAAGTGGAGGCTGTGTCTGAATATAATAAAGGAATTGATGAAGGATCTCGAGATTTGATCCTCTGAAGAAAAAGAAGAAGAAAAGGCATTTCATAGCTGTTTGGAATCATTCGGTTTCCAGAAGGTAATATCCAGAAAGCCTAAAACTACAGATGGAAACCTAGCAGGTGTCACAAAAGTGTCCAAAGACATATTACGTAATTAAAAAAATATATATTCATATTTGCTTTTAAGATTTGCACACAATTATCCCTAAAATCCTTCGTGTATCTGGCCCATACTCTCTGAAAGGTAAAATGCCCTGTAGAAACTAGAATTATTTTTATAACTGAAAATCAACAACTAGAATATAGAAATAGGAAATTATCAAAGGACAGAGAGATTGTTTCATAGATTCAATTCAAAGAATCCAAAAAATTGTGTTTGAAAACAGATACCCTTTCATTGGTAGTACTAAATGACTTCCTTTTTCTTAGAGCTGCCAAAAATACATATGGAGCAGTGTAAATGTCTAGGAAACTGTAATTAAACAGGACATTTAAAGTCAAAGCCATTAGGCTCTGGCAACTCTTGTTTTTTTCTTGACAGAATTTACTGAGCATATAAGAAGTCTGAACAAAACAACTGTGAGGTTAAAATGTAGATGAAGAAAACAGGGCTGCCTGGGTAGAATTACTGAAACAGAGGGAGTACCAGAATATAATATCTATTAAGACTCTATATATGTTACAGGAAAATACCCCAAATTATAATTAGCTGATTTTGTGTTTAATGTATTTATGTTTTCAGTTGGTTAGGGATGGGCATAGTACAAGCCCTTCTTTATGTGGAAGTGAACGTCCATACTGAGTTCAGTAGCTGAGCTACTAAACATCATTTTGTGGTTTTAACTCACTGGTTCTAATTTTATGGTTCTGAAATACTCGTTGTGTTTCAACACTTCATTTTGTCTGATGTGAAAAAGCTGCCACATGTGAAGATACCATAAATGAAAAACTCTGAAATACTTAAACTCCACACACCTTGAATCTAAGAGTGCTGGGCGAAGCACTGAAGAGAAGTGCCCTCGTTGTTATCACAGGTGGTCTAAGGCATTACACGCTGCTGACAAGAGTAAAGGAGAAAATTTTGCCAAATTATTACATAACATTCCGCAGAGTATTTTTGTCTTTTTTTATTATCACTATTTTTCAAGCAGAGTGATGCTGTTTTGAGCAGAATTTTTTCCCCAGAGTTGCAGACAAATACGTGTCTAATAGTTGGCCCCTTTTATGTGCAGTGGCTTCAGGAATTTCCTGTTGATTTCGTATTTGCACATACAGATTTCAGTCTTTTATGTGAATCTGAGAAGAATTCCTTATTATATGCTGTTCAAATGGGGTTTTCTTTTTAAGGACAGCAATCCATGCATGATGTCTGTAGACAGGTGGTCTCAGAAATTTCTCTGTTCATTTACTGTCAAGTTACTTTTTATGGATCACTTGTTAAGTATAGAGAAAGATCAAACATAATATGATTGAGTGTACAGTTTAGAGGAAGAAAGAACCACAAAGGATCGCCTATCTTCTCTACAGATGGCTACAGTTTATTACAGGCCATATTCTGCTATTCTTTAACAGTACTTAGCAGAGCAAGAGCAGCAATATCTGTCCTCAAATGAAGGTACAATATTAAGCTGCTCTTCAGTAGGACTGAAAGGTCAGTACTAACCTGGATAACTATTAGTTTCAGCCACTGAAAGGACACACATCCTGCCTGTCAAGGATGCTCATTTGGTTCATCCTATAGCAAATTAATCTTGCTGTACGAGGAAGCGGGCTAGCAGCCATTAATCAGTGAACTGTGACATTTCTGTACTCTGCATGTAAAATAACTCACTCAACAGAAGCCTGTAATGCAGAATTTGTAGCAGTCACAGGGCCTGCACTGAGCAGATTATGGAGCTTCTACCTTCCAACAGAGCTGGGAGAACATGATTCCCTGAAGGAAGTGGGAGAAGGCAGGCAACCTGCACTCAAGCTGCTACGATGCCTAATCTTCTGGAGGTGTAACAGCAGTGTGCTTGCCTATCTGGAAACTTCAGATGGTCACCTTCTTTCAGGAGGAGACTTGTACTTATTTAGGTGGTATCAAGGGTCCCAAATTAGCATTCCACACTGAAATTTCTATATTCAATCTTCAACCTTTCTATCTTCTTAAGCATCAGACTACAAAAGGTGTCAAAGTTTTATCTTTAATTAGGTGTGGTTGACCTGCAGCTATGAGAAATTGCTGTATTTTCACTTGTACAATGGTAATATTCTCCACCTGGTCACTATTTTGATTTATCAGTTATGAGCTATTCTACTGTGAGCAATCTTTTAGTCCTATGGCATTGCACCTGCAAAATGTAAATGGTATGAGAGTGAGTCTTTCTCTGCCCTAAATGAAACAGGGGAAAAAAGCATTCAGTAATTCAAGACTCTCAAAATGCAGGGGGAGCAATACTGGAGAGTGAAACAGGCGAGGAGGGAAGACTGCAGACACCTTAATTTTAGTACTTTTTAAATTTTAAATTTTGTAACCATTCTTTAACACAATATTTTATATGAAGCACTACATAATATGCTGTTCAACTAATATCAACTGTACCATGCAATTCATAATAATATTTAATAACATAAAAAAGCATACCTTAAGTAGTTGTATCTGACAGCACACAATTTAAATCTTTCTGGCTGTCCCATGGAGCATTCTAAGCAGAAAGCATGAAATATGTAAATGAGGTAATTAAACTGGAGATGAAACAATTGAGGCAGATGTACATCTATGCATAGAGATTCTGGGGATAAGGAAAAGGCCATGAAGTACTTTTCCTTAAGCCTCTAAGAGCTGTGCTACAGATTTATTAAATAGGAAGAAGCTTTCAAAACAACGGCTTCATTGCAAAGCAACTATAATTTGCATTACACCAACTTAAGTTTTGAAAAGCCATTAGACCTACAGATGATTCTTCAGACCTTAATACTGCAATGCATGCATTTGTATGATTGCATGAAATAACATATACCCCAATGTGCTGCGGGATACAAACACAGCATATATGTATTGAAATATATTTAATACGGCCCAAATTTTACCTTTAAAATACAGGTCTAGCTAATGTGCTTAGATGTGTTTTACTCTTTAAATGTGTTTACATGTGGGTTACAAACTGGATCAATTTATCATGAAAAAATAATAGACCAATAACATAATAACAATAGTGAAATTAGAGCTTCTAAATGCTGGATTTGGTCTATTATTACTGCAAAAATGGACTCTAGACTTGTCAAGTGTTCCATATTAATTTAGTTACGTTGCCACTGAAATAAGTGACCGACTTCAGTGGTGATTACGCTGTCTTTGGCTGCTGTGCTAGCCCTGTGCTTGCCGCGTTCTCGCAGGGTGCGCACCCGCAGGGGCCGCAGCGCTGCAAGGGAGCCCGTGTGGTTGGGATCGTGGTGCCAGGCTCAGCTCAGCACCCATGTGAATATGACACTGTCAGGGCAGCAGCTCGGCAGCTCTGCTTCAGCCATTACTGAACACTCTGGCAAAAGGCAGCATTACTTTTAGGGACTTATTCCCCACCAGTGAGAGTCTGACATGAGTTACGAGAGAAAATAGCTGTCATACATTCTCTCACTTGAGCCGGAGCTGTGGCTGCTTCTACTTTTAGGTCTGGAGATCAGTTCCTAATTCTTTAAGATAAGCTGTTAAGCGGGCTCAAATTAAAACACAAATCCACTAATGATCTGATTTAGACTTTTCAGTTTGAGTTTTTCACTTGTTTGTTGCCACTTTTGTGCTGGGTTTCCTCTAGCCTGAACTCTGTGGAACAAAGGCATTCCTACAAAATTACTATGTGTTTTTTACACCACGGATTATTCTTTGCCTTTAACCCAGGTTTTAGGGCTGATTATGTTTGCCGTGTGGCTTATTGCAATAAGGGAACACCAGGAAGCTTTCCTTCTTCCAACTATTTTACCCGTATTCAGAAATACTCGATGAAAGTGTTTGTTCCACTGTGCCTCAAGATCAGCGAGAGATCTGCTTTCTGAACTTAAGGGCCTTTGGTTTTCACTGTTGTTGCCTCTCAACAAGGGGGATTTAGAAGATTCTCTGAGCTGTATTCTCTGTGATAAATACACACTTCCACAGAGCAGCTACAATCTGTTCCATTGTCTTGATTTACATTTTGTACATTTAAAATATTAGGCCAAAATTTCAGCTGGCATAAATCCATGTCACATAATTGACAGTGGGAACTCTGTGCTAATGCAATAGGAAGAGCAATGAATGTTTTTGTTGGATTATTGTAAACTCAAGAATTACAGAGCAAGCTGAGTATGGAAGAGAAGTGTAACAGTATAAATGTTCCACTGATCATTTAAACAGTAAAAAGGGAAATAACGGGAGAGAGCAGTGTGAAGCTAGAGCTTGTCCACTACATACGACTGTTAGAAAAGCATCTAGTAACCCACAGTAAATGCCTCACAGCCAGAGATAAGAGACGGGGTGTAGGAATCAGATCAGTTTTTCATTGGGAATGCACAAGGCTATCAGCAAACGTGCCTTTGTTACTCAGGGTTAGTTCATTTGCTGCTGCCTCCATGATAAAAATCTACAGCAGTGTAAGGTAATGCTATGAGTGTGTCATTAACTACTGCAGGTGCACCTGCAAAAGCATGGTGGAATTGCTTTCCAAGAAAGATAAACAATTAATTTCAATGATGTTAGATCATGTGGTGTAACTTACAGTTTCTCCGTAAAGCACCTTTAAAACCATACTGCTCTCATACATTATTATTATGGCTAAGCCACCTTTTTATCATCATTTGGAAGTTCAGAATGTATTCACAAAAGAGGAAATGAGCTAAAAAGATCTAAATCACAAAAAACTACAAAAATCAGCTAAAGCCCTCCAGAGTTTTCAAGCTTGCATCCTTCTGCCATTATCTGACCACAGTGAGCTGAGGCTTATATATATATATTCTCACTGATCATAGTTATGAATGATGACAGTGATTTGAATAGTCAGTTCTTGCACAGAAAGGTTCACATCAAATGAGAAAACTTCATTCAGGAGCTTTCTCTATTATTATGTATTCATTTTTCAGATATTTTCAAGTTCTTGGAAACCATCACTGCCTACTATCCTCATTCTTGGGAGAAAAGATACAGTCAGCAATATTCAGCAGCACCAACTGTGCCCCAAATGCTCCTTATCTTAGCAGAGTCTTTTTAATCACAGGAGATGTATTTCTGTAATATCCTTTAACCCAGACAGCATCGCTGAGCCAAGACTGATGAATTATTTCTTCTCATTTTCCTTTTATTTCTCCCTAGTCCCCACCGCCTGCTTTCCCCCATTGTTGCCAATTTCCATTTGCCTGCATTTTCCTATTCCCTTTCTTGGATTTCCTCCTCAAGACAGACTGGCCCTTCCACTCAGCTGGAGATGGCTTGCTCTGAAAAGAAAATCTGAGATGGATGTCACAGCCCAAACCAGAATGGTTCCTGCAAATTAAGTTGGCATTCCTAGAAACACATGAATGGAGAATGTTAACCCTGATGATAGCAGGTTTGGGTGGCTGTGGAAGCAATGGCAGCTAAAGCCATGAACATGTCAGTGGCTTCAACACCTATTTTCTTTGTTTTCATACCTATAGGTAGTGCATATTTGTATTTACAGCATTGGTAAAATTGTATATAGTTACCATGGTCTAAATAACACTCTAGTCACGGCCTCTGTGTTCCTGATATGACATAGTAACAGATGGGAAACATGACCTTTGTGAGAACTTGGATAAGTGTGTGATTTTAAACTATTTAATACTGATGTTTAAACCTGGCATAAAAATCTGCCTCCTGATGTGACCTTGCTTCACCTAGACCCAATTTTCGTCATGGTACCGTGTATTCTTGATGTGTGCAAAATGGATTAGTTGTGCAATGCTATCATCCTTTCTTGTTGCTGCTTTGCAAATAGGTCATGCTCCCTCTGCACAGAGGTTAATGACTATGCTGAAAAAAATGGGAGAATTAGCGCAAATAACTTGATGAGGAATTTCATGATCTGAAGTTATGTCAAAGTGCAAACTGTGAATGCCCACAGCAAAATATTAAATACTACAATTATCAGTTCTAAAGTCTGCCCTCAACCGCAGTTCCCACGCTCTGAGGGTGATATCTTTGACCTAATTTGTTCTCAAACAACAAGGTATTGGTAACTTTAACTTCCTAGTAATACAATGTAACAATTACAATCTTATGTATTACAAAGTAATACAATATAACAATTATTAACAAAGCTTTATGTACTTTTTAAATAACAGATTCCACATATGTAGCAGTGGCAGAATGCTAAGAAAATAGCGGTGTATATACTACTCTGAACACAGAAGACAAAACATGCCTTCCTGTATGCTTAACCCCCAGCCTGGCATCTTTCCTCAAAACTCATCTCATCCAAATGCCAGCTCCCACAGACCATTTTACAAAAGCGGCTGTTCCCTTGTGATGAGGAACTTAAGTGACTTGGTCACCTGATGAGCCGAGCTTCTCGCATTTGAAACCCCTTAGCAACATTGCCTTCATTTGGGAGGTCTAAAATATATATTTTAACTGACACATTTAGGAGATGATAGTCACCTCATTTAAATACGTGTGTTTGTGCATGACTGTCTATGTGCATAGAGTGCAATGTGTATATTAAGCAAAGCAAATGGTGACCTGCAAAACTTAGACAGTGATGCACAGTAATATTCACTTTCCAATTGCCAAGCTGGAGACTGCGCATACTGCTGTTACAGATCAAGTTTCTCCACTCCGTATTAAACTAAAAACTGAGTGATAACTGTTCATTTTGGAAAATACTACAGTTATACTGCAAGTATTCTTAAGGCTTTCTTTTGGCCACAAATTTACAATTACAATGAGGCCTCATGTCTGATTAAGGAGTGTATTTTACTCGATACTAAGAGCCTGGGGGTGAACAGCATGGAAAATTTATTGTGAGTGCAAAGAAATGACCATATTATTCTTCCATTTAGCTACAGGCATGAGTTCTTTCAAAGCTGCTGAAAAGTTTTAATGATACTACATGTCAGAAAATTAAAAAAATATAATGATAAATAAGGCAAGAACTCATTATTTGCCTGGTAAAATAACACACAAATATGTTTAGATAATTTATGAGACTGAACACACAAAATGTGCATCATTTGACGATACCAAAAGGGAAGACCAGCTTTATATAGTGAAGAGAGATTATTAATTAAAGCTGGTACCAATTAGAAGGCTTTCTCCTTGCAGGAGACAGGATTCTGGAAATCCTCGTGATAATGAAACCCCACAAGTGCTTCAAGGATCTGAGCAGCAGCATGGCAAGGAGACCAGCAGTCCCACGCAGGGCAGGGCAGAGCAGAGCTGTGGCTTCCAGGAGAGGAAGGAGAGAGCCAGTGAGCTCTCCCTTCCCAGCTGGGAGCTGTGCAGGCAGCCGAGGCGACGGGGCCTCCGCCGCCGCCGCAGCAGCCCTGCTCACGGCCCCAGCACAGCGCCCAGCGAGGCGCCCGCACGGCGGGTCCGAGGCCGCAGGCAGCTGAGGCCGGGGTGCGCGCAGGCTCCCCAGCACCGTGGTCCCTGCCCTGCACAGCGCTGCAGTCAGCTGGGGTTAAGACTTGGCGTGTTTGACACACACGTTGGAAGCTATGTTGCAACTAGATAAGAATGATGACAAAAACTTTGAGTAACCACAGCTTGGATTGGAGTTCCTTGATCTTCGGTTTACAAAGGGCACAATCCTACAAATACTCACAGAAATAAAGTAATTGATTATTTTATTGCAAAAATATCACTTCTCACTCAAAAGCATAGGACTGAACCCACACAGTAGGTGCAAGCCCACTCCTGAAGAGTTTACCAAGCCAATTAATGTCTGAGTGATGTTGAAAGAAATTCTGTATTTTCACTCCTTAATTACTCTTAGTCCCAGCACGCAGCTTATTATGAGTGAAATGGGCAAACTGATTTGTCATAAATATTTCAAATTCGTCATACATATATATGTGTGTATACACAAACACATACACACAATGGGAAATTTTAAGCCCTTCTTATGCTTCTGAATACAAATGAATGTTAGGTCACTGTACCCTGTGAATGATGAAAATTTTGAAGTTAATATAAAAGGATACAAAATAGTTTTTACAGTTGGCCCCTAACCTTTAGTTTCTTCATGCACTCATAAGATAGATACAGTATCTCCCCTCTTTTTCCTTTAAGAATAAACAAAAAGTAAATGGAAAATTCCTGCAAGTAGATGAATCCCACAGATTTAAGAAAATTAAAAAGAAGAAAATAAGTAATTTTTCCTATTTTTATATACTCCTGAGACAGTCAATTGCCAAATGGATGGGAGCAGAAACTCCCGATTTCTCTTTAATGGATCAAGACCTCAGGGTTGTGTTGCATAACACAAATATATTTATTTGTTATTTATATACTTAACATGTGCTAAGTACATTCACATCAATTGGAAAATGAGCAATTTTTTTCATTTGTTTGGTTAATATTTATCGATGTGAATAAATAATTGCTTAAGCAAAAAGCATTTCTGGTTTTAATAGAACAGCAATTCTCTATTTTATAGGTAGGCAATACAATAAAATTTTGTGAAAGAAAACAACAAGATTCTTACATTAAACAATGCCAGTGATTGAGGTGCATTGCAAGCATAATATTTAAGAGGTAGCTCTTAAGTTCTTTTGTCTTCAATATTATTTTCTGGCAAGAATCCTTCTCAGTGTTATTTTTTAAAGCAAAGAAGGGTTCCATTTTATCAAGCTGTGCTTGATTTAAATCCTTTTTGTGTTATTTTTACTAAAATAACTTTTAAGTGTTTGATGGCAGCTTATAATAGATTTTGTACTTTCCTGGTATTTTTCAATACATTTTAAACATGAATGTCTTATGGAGTGGCAGAAAGATAAGGCTAATGTCCGTGAGTATTATTAAAAGGCAATATAAGGGATTTTAAAAATAACAATGTGAGATTCAAATAATAAAACCATTACGTTTTCAATTACTAGAGACTTACACTGACCATCTCAGTCTGCTGTATTCCCTAATATTCACTCATAATCTTACAGTAACGTGCAGTGACTTTGCGAGAAAGAGACCTCATTGCTTTAGGCACAGACTGCACGTGCAACAGGAAAGTGACCCTGCTCTGGAGGGGCAGCACGCGGAGTATTTGCATTAAGTATTCAGCAATGCCAGTCATAAAAAAAGCAAATTAAGAACTGTCTTTTGAAATAATGGGGTTAGACGTAAGGGGAGAGAGAGAATGATATAAACCCAGGTAGCGCACCGAGATGTCTGTGTGTTCACCCTTGGTTTATCTCATGGGTCATTATTTTTTCTGATTTAATAGTCTTTCTATATGTAAGTATTTCTCTCAAACATACTAATGAAGATGCCATGCCAAAATATATAGTAGAATTACGCACTCAGATAAGGATCAGGAATCTTTTATAAGATTGTCCAATGTAAGTGATTAGTATCACCAGAAGAACCTTCTTATCTTGATTACATAGTATCTTTTTAAAATTAAAGAAAAGCAGGAAGAATGAACAATAATATTTGGGGAATAATTCAATAACAGAAGCTTTTCAGACCTAATGCAACAATGAACCAGCTAATTTATTTTATTTTCCCTCTCGGTTTGCTGGTTTGTTTGCTTTGACTGACCTGTCCCTCTCTCTCACTCTCCCTCCCCTTGAAAAGTGAATCTGATGTTGAAGCATCCCCAGGAACTTCTCTGAATCCACCATTTTCCACCATCCCATTTGTCTTCCATTAAAATAGACAACAATATGACTAAAGAACTTAATGCTATTTATTGCTCATTCCTCCCCACGATCACCCCTTCCCATGACAAAATGGCAACACCTTTCAGCAAAGATGCTGTTTCGTCTTGTTACATTCCTCTTCCCCTGAAGAGAAATAGCTGCACCCACATCTCAAACCACAAAACACAGCACAGAAGCACCCTTCAGTGCTGCTTTAATTCCTGTTGCCTCAGTTTAGATGAGAAAGTTCCCATACCACCTTATCTTCAAAATGCATCTTTGCAGTGTATACACAACACATTTTTGCTAAGATGCAATGAAAAGGACTAGGCAGTGTAAGCTGAGAAAAGTCAAAGTTTAACATCCAGCTTCATAAAAGGAAAACGACCTTTTTAACATTGCATCAGCTTCGCTGGGCTTTAAATTAGGCTTTAACCTCAGGAACGGTTATGGATTGCTTTTTCACAGATTTGGAAGTGCTACAAGACATCATAAAACCTTTAATCACGATCTTCATATGGAAGTCCCTGCCATCTCACTGTCTCTATTTCCCTTCCTCTTATTTATCAGCCTCCACTTTCATTCATGGAATTCAGCACAGTTAGAGCTACACTTTGTGACATTCTGCAGTCTAAAGCATCTATAGTCTCAGTTTTTTCCTGTAAAATGATTTTTCCCTTTAATCATAGCAAAAACACTGTATCATTGGAAAATTTACCTATTCCTTTTCTTTTCCAGCTGCTGACTTTGCTAATATTGGTAACATTTCTTTCCATGCATTTTTTTCAAATATACTTATCTTCTTGTATGCTTAAAAATCAATGTAGAAATAAAAAGAAACTATGCCATTTTATGAAAACCAGGGCAAAATGTAGAAAAAGTAATGTTAATTGATTTTTTGTCTTAAGCATGTATGATCCAAATACAATAATTCAGTGCTATTTTTAAAAACAGCATTATCTAATTATTTCTCTGTAAAAAAAAAAATTCTCTGCCCTTTTGATAGCTATATATGTATTTTTTCACTGTATACAGTGAAACCTTGCCACCCTCTAAACCCTACTGTTTAAGCACTATTGTCTGTCAGAGGACGTGAGTTCTCTCCTTGCCTCTTTGTTCCAGGTCAACCCCAAGTGTTGGGCAGCTTTCCAGTGCTCTGAAGTCAATGTGAACCTGTCCATTGATTTCAGCAGCATTTGGAGCAGGGGTCTGGCCCTTAATGTAACCCTATTTTCTGCCTAACATGTAAACAGTTGGCAACATTGGCAAAGGATTCTAAGCTAATCGATTCTATTCCAGTTGTAAATTTGATTTTATTGGCAACTGTATTCTTGCAGATATGTGTGAAGAATACCTTAAGTCTACACAATATTGCAAACCTGACTTTACAAATTTAAAACAAATGCAGCAGAATCTCTAAAAACACAGATGTGTACAGTAAAGTTCCACATATATTTTTAAAGGAGTCTGTAAGCCTTAATGTATCTAATGTATCTAATGTATTCAACTAAAGAGTTGAAGTTCTGTGCACTTTTGAAAACAATACAATTGCCTAAATCTATAGATACCAGAAAAGAGCAGAGATTTTTTTACTTCAATGAAACGAAGTTTTCATTAGCTGAGGACCTGGCAATTGTAAGTTTCTTGACCTATGTACATACATATAGATGTAAATCTTCAGAAACTTTCTTCTTAATTCATTGAAGTTAACTGATGCTTCACCTACGTTAAAACCACGAGGCTAGTACCCCTCTAATCAAGAGGGCGTCCTGCAATACCAGCAGATGTCACTGACCAGCTGGGCAGTTTCATACAAAGGGTAGCGCCTCCAGAGCTGCAGTCCTGCGCGGTGTAAAGGGCCTTCCCTCTGCACTGCCAAACACTGACCTCTCTGCCCCGTGCAGGTGGTGGTTCAGAGCCCAGTGATAGCATTTATTCAACTTGAGCTGTCAGATAGAAAGGGCAAATGTACCAGCAGGTAAGTGAATTAACCACCCTTCAGTAGTTAGCAATATCTAATTACTCCTGACACATTTGTCATATGCTGTTAGGAGACATTAAAAACGCTAATGTCTTACCACTCTATTCAGCTGAGAAACATACCCACAGTATGTGTGTAATCACCATCAGGTGATTACATTGCTGCTTTCTTCTCCTCGTAGGAAACATATTTCATAATTTTATTTACTTCTCAGTGGACTGCAGCTTCCTTTACTAAAATATAACAACTAAACCTTACACTCACCGAAAAGCAAAATAATCAGTGTTTTGAAAAATCCAGGGATGCTTCAAGGACCAATCTAATAATGCACTCTAATGTCTGCTACTTATAATCCCGTCACAATGTTAGACCATTGCTCTGTATCTTTTCAAAGCAGCACATGACAGGCATTTTCACTTTTATTATTTCCTACTATTTAGCATTCTTTCTGGATATTAAACTAGGCTTTTGCTAATTTCCTATAAAACAAACAATTGTGATTCCATTACTGTAAATGAGACGAAAGTGTCTCACATCTGTATCAAATCAAGCAGTAAGAGCAAGAAGATACACAGGCTAAGGTTTGCAGAGCCCAGCCCTGAAATGCTTAGCTTTGGAACTGACCCTAATAAGAGCTTAAAATACCTGCAACAGAATATGGTATTTCATTTCTAGAAATGAGCAAGTTCAGATAACTTGTGCTGCTTTTCACACTTCAGTGGGAACAAAAGCATCTTGAAGGCGAAGCTGTTTTGATCTGAAATGAAAGTGCAAATATTTCTGTCTCTGACCTCCCTAAGGAAAGGACTAGAACATCTGTAGATAGCTGACTTGGTGCCAACCTATATAGCTACAGCACTGCGGAGTTACAGATGGAGCTTATGGTCACCACTAGCCCCACTTTTAATTTGAATATATTTACAAACATCTGTACAAGGATTGTTTTAGTAATTTAATAGTACTGATATTTGCTTGTCAAGTATAATATGTCCTATATGTCCTTATCAGGCACATAAGAGAGAGAGTTATCTCTTCCTCCTGGCAGTTCAAGTGCCAAGCGCAAACAATTCAATCATTCAGATCCTTGCTGAACTCTGTAGAGTTCTTTTTGACTTAAAAAGTCTAATCAAATGCTACCTGAACTCATCTTCAATGGGAATAAAGATGCCGAATTCCTCTGGTTTCAGTACAGCCACACCCCTGACCGCTAGCTCCAAGGACCGGGCTAAGCAGCCAGTATCTCCTCCTGCTCAGCCCTGGGGGTTACTGACTGATGTGAATTCTGATCACAGTCAAATGGACTTGCCTTAGAGCAAGCAAAAGCCTTTGGGTTGGGGCTTGAAAGATGCAACACATCCGGGGAGCACATACTAGTCAGAGTATGTATTTATCCTAAAGAAACTCCTGCCATCTGGACATCTCTGCATTACACTGTTGCAGTCTCCATCCTTGGCTCTTCTCCAAGGAGGAGCCTGGTGTGAGCTCACAGCTGACCCTGCTTTGAGCATGGGCTGGACTAGAGACCTCCTGAGGTCCCTTCCAGCCTGAATTATCCTATGCTTGCTGTAGCTTTTCAGGATTTGGGAACGTTAACAACATTTCTTTACAAATTCTCCAATGTTACCCTACAACAGAACCCTACTCTTCTGAGTTTATTTACTTGAACTTTTTCAACAAAGGAGAGTAGAGTTTCTTTTGAAGTTCTGTGATTCAAATTTAGAACTGTTAAACCTTAGAAAATGTATCCTGAAATGGCCTCTACAAATGGGATTTTTTCTACATGCAAACTAAGAAGTAGAGGAGGTCTGTGTGAAAAACGTGCTATGAAAACAGGGTAAATCAATAAAACTAAATGCAAAAATTTGAAGTTGCTGCAAATAATGAGGCAACACATGAAAAAAACAGTATCAGCAACAACATCACAGAATGTGTATTTAACGAATAGGTAAAAAATACACATTCATCAATATGAATGTCTGTTAAGAAGACTTATGTCAAGCAAAATTACTCAGGTCTGCAAGTCTAAGTTGGAGACAGCTCAACCGTGCTTACAAAATATAATGTAATACAATGTCTTGTGAGTCATTTCTATTCACCATGAGCCATTCTTTTGCCACAACAGGGCAAAGGCTTCACCTGCACTTGTCCTGTCTATCCTGCTGCAGGGTTTGGCTGCAGCCCCAGCAAGTTGGCAAGAACCAGTTGGCAAGATCACGACACTGTCATTTTAGACTGTCTCCTTGGTGACCTTACCACCAGCGTTGCGCTTGACAGTCATAGCTGTCCCCAAAGAAATCAGAGACTGCTCTTTGACTGAGCTGTTTGTCATCAGAATACAGAGAGACCGAGCTGATTTTCAAAACTATCATTCTGCAGAAAGCTATTAATAGTATTCTAAGCTTGTCGGTGATTGTAATGCATCAGGCAGATGCAGCCACAATGTGAATGAGCAGAATGGCGGCAGAGGAGAAGGGAGATTGGGCAGCGCTCTACAGCCATCCTGTGCGATCAAGAGTAAATGTGCCACATCCGGGGGTAGGGAGAGAGGGCTAGACTCTATGAAACCCTCCTCCTCAGTAAATCTGAGTCTAAATACAGATTATTACTTATAAAACACACAGATATATTCACTTCAATGTAGTTATGACAAATCAGACCACATGAGAATTTCCCATCTGCAATTTTCTAAAATAGATCAACAGAATTTTTTTTCATTGCTGAGTCTTGCAAGCCACAAGCAATTTCAAAACATAAGGAAAAATCCAATCACAAGCAAAATAAAAAAACAAAAGATTGAGATTAGAAAGCACTGTCAGGCCTCAAAGAACAATAAAAAATTAAATCTTAGCTCTGAAAGATTTATTATCCTTTGATTATTATTCACATTGAGGCCTATTTTCTCATTTTCAGAGGTCTAGACTAGTTTCTCAGCTCTGCTAGACACTCTCAAGACTTTTTCCAAGCAAAGTTACAATATAATTTTAAAAGCCCTAAGTGTGCTGATTAAAATTTTCTCATGGCTTGCACGCATGTTTGAACAGGTCTGAGAATTAATCTTTATTTCACTATTAGGTGTATTATTAGAGGGTCTTTGAGATACCATTGTACCACGCACTATGTGGGCGCACTAAGAATTAACTTCTGCTGCCATACGATCTAATTAAATGATACCAAGAGTAAGAGGAAAAACACACTGACAAACAGATATAGTCACACAGTAAATCAGTGGCAGAGATTTAAGTAAAGTATTGATATCTTCACTGTTAGTTGAGTAACTCATCCCTACTGGATACTGATATTCTTATTATTCTCAATGTGAAATTATAGAAAATCATTATTTCTCATTCATTTCAGTTTTTAACAGTAAAACCATACAATTTCCTAGGCCAGAACGAAAAAGCAGCAAAACAAACTTTTGAGAGCCTTGCAAGCAATGACTTGGCTGACACACCTGCTCATTACACTTCTCCCTCTCATCTCAGCCTCCTCTTTGCTTCAGTCACAATTCCACATTCTTCAGCATTTTCTAACACACATGATTAAACAAAAGGACGAAAAAGACGGAGGGAGGTTTCCCTCCTCTGTGCAAGCAAGAATTTTGTCCCTGACCCCACAAACGGCTGAACTTTAAAAAACCGACCAATATTTTGTCACTCCCTCCATAAAAGGTGGAAACATTTAGCTTCTAACCCTGTGTAGCCTTGTAACTCAGTAAATATAGTGTTACCTTTGCTTGTAATAGGCCACAGGCTTTGTGTTAAGCCAACAGCACAGGCCTTCAGGCTTTGACTGGACTAGCTTTTGCCTGCCTGAAGTTTTGCTTCAGCTCATTTATTTGCAACACCAATTACCTAACAACCAGCTGACTATTACCCAACTGGTTTATATTTCTGCTTACTTCATACAACTGCATGGTGCAACACTTACTGTTATATAGTAGATAGTAACAGGCGGTTACTCTGTGCAGAATAAACCATCTCTTATTCTAGAATAAAAATCCAGCACAGATGCATCCAGGCATAAGATGATAGCAGGGGCCTTAAAAAGTATGGACACATGATGATACTGGAGGCCCCATGGCTATAAACAACTCACCCGTGGTTAGATACCAATCACCAAAGGAATGCAGGCTTGAGAGTGGGGAAAAAAGTTTTAGAGGAAACAAAGAGAGCAAACCCCAACTATCCAAAACATGTAAAACATCACATACAGCAAATTCAGATGTAATGTAGAAATGCAGAGTGTCGAAGAAAGAACTTGGTGTAGACAATGTTAGCTAACATATGAAAATGACCTCAAGCAGGCACACGACTGAGGAGGGAGAAACCTTATTCATCACAGGAACGCAGAATTACTGAGGTTGGGAGGCACCTCTGGATATCATTCAGTCCACCCCCTCGCTCAAAGCAGGGCCAGCTACAGCAGGTTGCTCACGACCATGTGTTCAGGTTTTGAACATCTCCAAGGATGGAGACTCCACTTTACATTTTCCTTTCCGGGAAAAATGTTTCTGTGTTTGATCACTCTTAGAGCTTTTTCTTATGTTTAAATGGAATTTCCTGTATTTCAGTTTGTGCCCCTTGCCTCTCATCCTGTCACTGGGTGCCACTGGAGAATGGAGTCTGGCTCCATCTTCTTTACTTCCCCCCCCCCCACCCCAGGTATTTATACACATTGATAAGATCCCCTCAAGCCTTCTGCAGGCTGAACAGTCCCAGCTCTCCCAGCCTCTCCTTGCACGGGAGATACTCCAATCTCTTAATCATCTTCATGGCCCTTTGCTGAACTCACTCCAGCATGTCCATGTCTCTCTTGTACTGGGCAGCCCAGTGCTGGACCCAGCACTCCAGATGTGGCCTCACTAGCACTGAGTAGAGGGGAAGGATCACCTCCCTCGGCCTGCTGGCAACGCCCTGCCTAATGCAGCCCAGGATGCCATTGGTCTTCTTTGCTATGAGGACACATTGCCAACTTGTCCACCAGGACCCCCAGGTCTTCTTCTGCAAAGCTGCTTTCCAGCCAGTCAGCCTCCAGGCTGTACTGGTGCCTGGCGTTATCCCTCCCCAGGGGCAGGAATTGGCACTTCCCCATGCTGAACTTCATGAGGTTCCTCTCTGCCCATTTCTCCAGCCTGTCGAGGCCCCTTTGACTGGCAGCACAGTCCTCTGGGGTATCCACCACTCCTCTCAGTTTTGTATCATCTGCTAACTTGCTGAGGATACTCCTCCCAGCAAAGGACTCCGTTTGCTGACAACTCACTGTAATCCCCCCTTCCATCAGACTGGAACCACTGATCTTATGATCCAGAGGGAGAGTGGGAGGGTAAGCCTAACACCAGAGAAAGGTGGGTACTAGAAAGTCTGTGTAGATAGCATTTTAACTGCACGTAACTTGAACTGTGTTAGTATCATTGTAACTGTCCTAAATAGTAATTCTTTGATTAGACTGTTAAGACATTGGTTGGGCTAACAATAAATTCTTGGCTTTGCATACACAGCATGTTCTTTTTGCCCATATATGACTTTGTGTGTAACAAGCAAATGGAGAATTCAAGCAACCTATTCGGTAACTTCTGAAATGAAAAACTGGTAATACCTGAAAGTTCTGATATACTGGGAGTGCAAAACTAAGTCATTATATGTTGATATAAATTAATTTATTAGTCACAATGTTCTAATATAATATTTACCTCCTGGATCTTTCATGGTTTGACCCTTAATAAATCACAAGATGTGGACTCATTAAAATAACGTCAATAAAATAAGAATCTCTGGAATATATTATATTGCTGATATTCTTCTTTGTGTTGATCTTAAGCTACAAGGGGTTTTGCTTAGCAGGACTATTTCTACTTCAACAGCTGTTACCTGTAATGAGTCAAATTATCAAATCTTCTATGAAGCATGTGGTAAATCCAGATTACCCAATAATTTAAGATAAATATTTGATCAGTTCTTGTAAATAATTTCAAACAGCTTTGGATGTAGTCTGCATTGTCTGCTGTCCTATACACACACCAGCTACAGGTCACTTGAGCTCTCTTTTTCCCCTCTTTAAACTTTTTTTTTAAAAGGAAATGCATGCACATACTTTTACAGTTAGTGTGTTTAGAGCATGCTATCTTTTGTGAATGTTTCATATGTATATCATACATACTGTCTCATGCTTGTGTTACATATTTATAACCACTATTTATAATCATTTATTTTTAACTAATGGCCAAAGAATGAGGATTTCTGAGGAGGTTAATAATCTCTAAAACAATTTTTTAGATATCACAGTAGAAAATTTAAACAATAGAAAAAAAGAAAAATACTGTTCTTGTCTTTCTACTTAAGAACCACTAACCAAACTTTTCATTTGTTGTGACATACAGAGCTTTTTGTACCAAAACAAAAAAGAAAAGAAGTAACCAAACAAACTCCAGTTTCCTGATAACCTATTGTTAGTGAGATTGTCTGGTTAATGGCTTGAACAAAATGTTCCCCTGCTCCATTTGATGCTTGGTGGAATGAAGCAACTTTGTCATACTTCACTGCATTTAGACCTAACAACATGTCAAATTCTTCTGAAATAAACTGTGGACCATTGGCTGAGACAATTTCCTCTGGCAAACCATATGCAGTGAACAATTCCCTTATGATTTATTTATTTATTTTATAGTAGGCTGGTCTGTATTGCCACTACTCCAACTGCTGTGAAGCTGCTGAGCTTTGAAATGCAAGATACAAAGAGCAGTCTTAAATGTCATTGAGATAACTTTTTAACCTTCTTCTTTGTAGTAACTATATGGAGTGCCTATTGAACTTCGACTGCTGCTCTCCTATTTTGCAGCATTCCTGAATTGCTGAATAACTGCCTATTCTTCACTTTAAATGATGGTAAGCCTTTGCATGAAATCACAGCACTTCATTTTTAATTCCTTTATACCCAATAGCATTGTCTGTTGAACTGCTAGGTATATGTGTTCTGCATTCTGCTTTATTTCTTATAACTTTTCTTAGTATGACAGGAACAAAACTGGTTCTAAATGAACACCTAGATGCTCACAATTTATGGTATGTTTTATGGGAATTCCTATTCATAGAACAGATTCAATGTCTTCCAGCAGTGACTTGTAAATCTGAATATATTTTTTAAAAAATCTAAATTCAGGACATATGCAATTTAGTAAAAAAAAAACCAAACAACGAAATACTGTCAGTTCTCACGCCTTCCAATTTACTGTCTTTGCACCTCTTTTCCAGTCTCATGGCTAGACAATAAAGTTACTTCAGGGTAAATTATTATGCAGGTAGACTATTATGCAAGTCTAAGGTGGCTTATAGATTTAAGTACCATTTTCAAGAAACTTCATCCCCTGGGAACTTAATTTTCATTACAGTTAAATAAAATTTGGGCTTCTACGTGGACTTCATTTTCTAAATCACTTAGCTTAGATTCACAAACAGATGCATGTGCTTGTCATCTGGTATGTGAGTCAAAGCTTCGGTCCACTGGATCCCTGCACATATTTCAGTTGCTCTTCTCCCTTTGGATCTTACAGGAAGTTGCCTGTCTTAAACCAAATACACAAAAGCACATCGCAAAATGGAAAGAAATAAATCCAATCCTATTGATTGTGTCCCATTTTATATAAAATTTTAATTGACACAAAGATGTGAATCCAGTTTCCTCTACTTCAGGGAAGTGACCTAGCCACTACAGTGCAAAGTGAATCTTGGCTCTGCCTTGGAAAAAAAGGCACTTCTCACAATCCATCCAATTTCCTCTAGCTTAGCAATTAGAGCAGTTTAGCTACATACAACTCAGCCAGATCAATCCAGAGCATCTTGCTGCAGAAAGCTGATAGATACATGGTTTACATTGCATCATGGTTGTTCAGTTGTATTGTGGATTAATCCCTGTAAGATCTTACTGGAATTCTTTAGACATGTCAATGTGTGTCTAAGATTCAGTGAACTTCATGTAAGTAATATGAAAAGTGTTCTGGGGAAATACGGCCCTGGTGTGTAAATGAACTTCTCTGGTGGTAATGGTTTGAAAGAAAGTTGTTATATTTTGCTCAGCGTTAGGCTGCAAGACCTACACGATTTAGGAGGGGGAAAAAAGAGGAAATGGATAAAACAAATTGTTCTTTCTATAAAATATTCTGTGATAAATGATGTTAAACATCAGACAATATTTAAAAGGAACAATAATGATTGCTTGGAATAAACCAAAGATTTGGAATTTATCTTTCTCCTATCTTCCTGTTAACTTTTTTTTTCATTTACTTTTTGTGAAGCTTTTGTTGCTTACTTATCCTGTTGGTACTAAAGAGTATTCCTAAATAAAGGAAAAAAATACTTACTGTCAAGGAATATGGACCTTCTCACAATTCTCAGCAACAGGACTAGTAAGAAATTAGGGTTTAGCAAGTTGCCACACTTGCATTCTTCCAAAGATTCTTCTTCCTGTTGTGATGTACTGGATACACAGATATATGAAGAAAAGAGAGACTTGGCTTACTCAAGAACTGGGGAAAAAGAAAAAAAAAAAAAGTGAAGTTCCTGCATTCAGTCCATTGGGGACTAGAAGAGCCAGATGGACCAGAATTAAAGCCTTGCCTGAGCTTGTGAGCTCCCACACAAGGAGATGCTGAAGATGCTGCTGCTCACCGACATACAAAGTAAGAACTCCAACACTTAGTACTGTACCCAACACCCTATAAAGAAAGTGACGGACGTCAAAGGGCAAGGGAGAAGACTGGGCAGAGTAATGGTGTTGCCTTATCACTTCACAATTGTTGGTTTATGTTTTTATAGCTTTCCCTAGCAGAGTGTATATAATTGGCTTGTTTGTATGGGTGTGCTTGGGAAATGTTATTCTTTCCCGAGTTCTGTGTTATTGCCTGAGGATCAGTATACATCCGGTACCTTCCAGTGAGATGTTTGCCTAGCGGATCCATACAGTACTGATAAATGATTCCAGCTCTACTCTGCCTCATATTGCACAGAGGACTTCTTGCAACACAGGACCCTTGTATTTAGCAAGAACAGCCCCATTAGATAAGATCTTTGCATCCTCTGTTCCCCTTCAACACCAATTACTCTGATTTGCAGTTTGATTTTATTTTATCAAGTAGCTGTTGCAGTAGTTCTGATGTTTAATACAACTGACAGCTGTGTGTTAGTTCCTTGTAGCTTTAGTGCTATTTACAAGTGTACAGTATATACGTTCTGGACTCCACTCTGCAGATCTCCGTTAGGTTTCCTTTGTGCAGGCAGATTGCAGTAAGCTTTATGGCAATACTAATCTTCATCTTTGCTGAGCTCTTTATTCCTCATAGCTTCATGTCTATGTCTGCAGCACACTTGGCCCCCTTTTCAGAAATAAACCCAACAAATTATTTTTTATTCATTTTAAAGCACATTTAAGTTCTTAATTTCTTCCCCTTCAACACAGAAGGACTTCCTTTTATCTCTTAGCAGAATCAGTTTGGAAACCTGATCTCAATTTATACTACAGTATTTGCTTTTTCTCTGCTTAACAATTCAGTGTTTTCATGAATATAAAGTAGGTCTTTACCACACACTTAGCAGGTTGCAACTGCATAAGCATCTGTTTGTACCTTGCCTTTTGAATCTCAATGGCAGACTCCTTCCTGACACACAGTAACCAAGAGCGCTTTTATCAATTCTAAAATATATTTGCTTTCCACAGCAACATGGTATAGTTTATTTGGACCTGATAGAATCAAATTCTGAACTGAACAAGTTGCTAAGTTGTCACAGATTTTCCTTTCTTAGATGTGCCATAGAAACTCTGCCTGACTGGTTATTACGGTCAGCTTCTTAGAAAAACGTAGTCCCATTTGTAGCACAATCTGGCCGTCCTGCTGTGTGAACTGCAACTTCCCATCAAAGTTAATAGAAATCCATGGGACAGTAGCAGGACGATTGCATTAGTAGTACTGCTGACAGGCATGCTGCACAATGACCTTGGTTTTCAAAAACCTGATGTTATGTTTAAACCACACAGTAAACGGTCAGTATACTTCATATTGATATACTGCTGTCACCCTTCATCTTGGAATCATAAAGGGACCGTAACTATTGTTTGATTCTGTGAATTATTGTTAATAAGTCTTATAAAATTCCCATTTACATAGCTCATTCTATCAAAGGCTGTTCATTGAATTTGGTAAGGTTCATTAACGCCTTCCTGAAGCAGTGAGGCTATTGTTTCAGCCACTACAGAACACCCTCACCTCCAAAGTATAGCTGAAAAAGCGGCTTTTTAACAGCATTGTTTGCTAGGCTACAAGTGAACAACACACACTGTTTTGCTGCAATTCAACATCTCACTAAATTTCCACTGACAAGGCTTGGCACTGAACAGACTGAATACAATCCATCAAGTACTTATACCATATTTCCCAAAGTGGAATTTCATTTCTGCAGAAGACTGTAAAATTTCCCACTATTGCCATATCAAAAGTTTCATCTAATGAGTTAGATTAAATGGGGCAGATTCCAAAAGCTGCTCCCTAGAAATACCGTGCTGGTTGCTGGCATATCTGCCCAAGTATTTTATACAGCTGGTCAAAATATTTAGTTTAACCATACAACTCAGTACCTTCCTGCTCTCAGAGCACTTTGCATCAGTTTCAGTCTTCTGCATTAAAATCTCAGAAATATGATTTGAATTTTCTAACTTATGGTGCAGCTACAACCGAGCATGTTCACCTTCACTGCCCATTACCTATTATAAGCCTATTATCATTACTACACAGGAACATGTTTTTTTTTAATTTGATAGCTCTTCAGAAGTCTGAAGAGACTCTTGCTTATCTCAGTCATTACATGATGGGATGAGACAGGCTAGAATACTTCAGCATAAAAGAATAATTTATATCACCACCTTGTAAGAGTGATTTGGGGTTAATAAAAGTTATTTACAAACCTGCCTGAAAAAAGTCAGAGCGAATGTGTTGATGTTCTAGTCTACCACTTCCGCGTTTTCTATGATGGTCTCCAGCTGCCCTAACACTGCTAATGAACACATACCCTAGTGCACCTCTCTTCCTGCAACCTCATACCCAGCATTAGTCCATTCCTCCAGCATTCTCCTGTCTCACTTTTGATACCATGCAACTTATGGCAATCTCTTAATTCTTCAAAACCGGCCTTGACTATACAAACCATTTTCAGGCAAAAGAAAATCTTTATCAGAAGACAACAATAGTTATAATAATTATCGGTTTTATCCAGCATGAAAACATTAATCAAATCCACTTAAAAATGAAACTGAAAAAAAACCCCTTCTCTACAGCTGAAAAAGTGCACATTTCTGCCGCTACTGTTTCAAACACCTGTATGCCTGCACTATATGAACTCCAGACTACATATTCCAACTCCCTCTCTCCGAAATCAACATTAGTCAGAGAAATGACAAGAGATCAGACCAGCGCTATAGACGAAGGTAGCTTGACCCAAGATTAAAACATGAACAAACCAACCCCTCCTCTATTCTCCCCACTGGGTTATGATGTTTGTTTTTCTATCAGATGGCTTTCTACAACTCTCAAAACTCACTCTGTCAACAGCAGGAAGCAGAACACTGGTGGAAATGGCAGTCCTAAGGATTTCTTTCTCAGATTTTGGAAACTCAGGTGAGGGAAACAGTGGTATCATTTGGGCTTCTTCAGTAAACAAGACGGATAAGGTGATCTTATATTAATCTTAAAAATTACTGCAAAAAAATTAAATTTCAGATAGATTTACACACTGTGAGGTGCAATTTCCCAAGCAAGAAGGGGCAGCAGCTCGTGCAGAAAAGTCAGAGTGAAAGTTTTGAGAGCTGGGGCTGCCCAGCCTCTGCAGTCCCTCCACCTTTGGCTCTTCTAGCGAGAAGGAGAAGAGCTGGCAAAAGCTTACAGGAGTGTTGATTCCCTCTTCTTGTAGGGGCAGGAGCTTGCACAGAGATCAGTTAAGTAAATAGCTGCTGAATTAACTCAGGAGAAGAATTCAGAGTTTTATTTTTCAGCGTTTAAAATACTCTGTATCAACACAGCTTGCACAAACCCACGTCAAAAGCATTTGTTATTTTTCTGAGTACAGGGCTTAATTCATCCCTGGAGTAGTTCCACTGAAGTCAATGGAGTTGCCTGAGGGATAAACGTAAGGATGTTCAGACGACTGCAAGTGATCAAATTAGTGCACTTTATGATATTACGCTCTCGCCAGAGATGTTCTAACAGATTGTGTGTGTTTCTAACTCAATTGAAAGGAACCGACTAACTTAATTGAAAGGAACAAGTTTAGCTCTGCAGCTTGCATTCACCCTCGTTTCGCCAGTCTAGCAGCAGACCCTGAGCAGCTCCCCGGCACACCCACACCCTCGCAGGGACCTAGCCCTTGTCCTCCTGGGGAGAGGGCCACCATAAACCTGAGCAGCTGTGGTCATTCACAGGCAGTGCCTTCTCAATAAGCAAGAGTGTGCACTTAGGATTGTGTGAATGCACATCAGTCAAATACAGCTTTCAGCCAGATTAGCCTGAATTCAGAATAAATCTTTCTTATACTCAATATCCTGGCACAGTCCCTATTATCAAGACAATCTTGAAAAATACGTTTAACTTTCTTTCTTAATCTAGTACCATGGTTGTAATTCTCCCGTAGCTAATAACATTTCATAATCTCTTGTATATGTATACATAACATAGATTGGTTTTGGTCACAGACATGCAATGCACAGACACAGATCTTTCTTAATATTGTTGTACAGCTGGTTTCAGAAGGCGTTTCAAAGGAGTACACCCTGGGCATTAGGAAGACAAAGCTAAATTCCCTGCATTGAATACAGAAGCACAAAGGTTGGTTGGTTTGTTTGCAGTCCTATTTTCTGTTGTCAGTCCAGGAAACCCTTGGAGCTTTCCTTGGACTTCCAGCTACAGCTGCCCAGTAGTTTCACAGAGTTTCCTTTGTGCTTTAGCAATCAAAGATGAATGCCAGGACAGATGTCTTTGCAAAGACACAACAAGAAAGGTCGTTGCAATTTTAAACAGAACTATTTTCATTAACTGTCTGCAATCAGAAAATTCTGCCTGTAGGCTTTCCTGGCTTTTTGCTTTTTTGTGTATGTGACAAACAGCACAATATCTGTGAGGGATAATATTTTAAGCAGCAGCATAACCTCAGGGAAAGAATGTAAATCTATCTTCTTACTTGTAATAGAACACCTAACAGTAGAAAAATGATTTGTATGTTCAAGAATATAAGCAGATCCACACTGGTTGGGAACAACCTGCATTACTTTACGTAATTATGTAGATTAAGGAATACAATTTATGAAACCTCACATGTCATAATTTAAAAGAATGATTTCCTTAGCTTCCATATACAAAACTTCCCTGATTTTCACTGTTCGTATTTACCATGTTCTCTGAAGACGGCTATGTCTATTAAAGACTATTCAGCTAATTTATTATTCTTTTTATCCACTCCTATCTAATATATTTTCCCCTGTGGATTAATAAAGTGAGTCTCAGGCTTCAGAGGGTGACAAAGCATGAGTCAGTTAGGATGATTTATATTTCAGCTGAGAGTGCTAACCCAGCTTTAGATAAATATGCCAATCAGCGTAAAGTTGTCTCCTAACGATGACAGTGAATGTTAGCGATAGCTTCTCAAGCAAGAGCTGCTGGCATCCAAGAGTTAATAATGGCAGAAAAACACAGTCAAGGGCTAACTACTCAGTAGCTCTTGGAGGTTTTTTATATTTGCATCTAAAAGAACATGACTAGAAAAAGGGAAGCAGAGAATATAAAATGTTGTATCATCTTGTTTTTCAGTTCAGAGAAGCATTCATCAGAATGAGTGCTTCTTAAGATTCTTGGTTGTTCTGTATTTTAGGAGCATGGAACTCCTTTCAAATAGAAATACAAAAAAATGTATTTCTGTAAGATGCACAAATGGTGTTTGAATGAAAAAAGGTCTTTAGAAACAGTTAATGCCTTCAGGGAATTCACCTATAAATAGAATGCTACAGTCAAGATCTAAAATACTTAGCAATGTGACTCATAACAGAGTATGTTAAAAACGAGTATCTGCAGAGAATATGACCTAATGCAGTATTAACAAATACTCATTAAGGAGCCACATTCAGAAGAAAAGATACACGGCCTTTTGGTGCTGCAGGCTCTCCCCAGCAGATGTTTATTTGCGAAGGGGCTTGTAGCCACAGGGGCAAGACAGCGCCCCATGGGAGGAGGAGAGGTGTCCAGGGACGGCGCTGAGGGGACCCGTGCTGGTGACCTGCCCCTGCCATGGCTCCCAGCCCCGGGTAGTACTATCATGTCCAATTTGCCCCCTGGGAGAAAGTAATGGCCAGAACAACACCATTTACAATACTAAATTATAGCGGTTTGAGCTATTACTTTAGAAGATTAGAACATTTTTATATTGATCTGAAGCTCTCTGTTTAATGTCCCTGAGGTAGTTACAGGCCCAGGGAGTGACCCTAGCTCTCCCTGGGCATGCGGTATGTGGGCAGAACTGCTTTTTACATTTAATTACTACCCTTTTGCTGAGACAGAATATTTTGGGGACATGATTGGTAACTTCTGGGGCAAAAATCTGGGGGATAAGGCAGGTATTTTAAGATCATATATTGCGTAGGAAGCATTTGATTTCACTGATACACTAATGACCAAGATAACTTCTTCTAAAAACACCTTTGTGAAACAAAACAAAACCTTGCATCCTCAATGACAAGAACTACAGTAAATATGGGAAGGTGACTTGTAAATACTTTTATGGTACTCGCTTAATTTGACAGACCTAAGTTTAGAGTTAATTTTTTCACTGTATCCCCAGGAACTTACAGAAGATACTTTGTGAAGTTTTATTTCACCATATGTTTTGAGTTCTAAAATCTGTTCCCACACTACTTTTTTGAGAATATAGATTTTTATGCAAATCCTATCAGCTTCAAAGATATGCAAATGAGACCTGTAACAGTTATTGTACTACATTTGATTTCACAAATAATATTCATTTTGTAAGCACTTTATAGAGTTTTCAGTTCATGTAGCCTTGAAACTCATCTGATTACCTGATTAAAAGATAGTGCTTCAAGGATTTCAGAACCTAAACAGATTCTCTACCAAGCTATAAAGCTTAGCTTTTAAATTGATAAGATTAAAAAAATATATATTCACTTCAATGGGATGTCTCTAACTCTATCTTGAAAGCATGCTGGTGACATTTGAAATCATTCTATTTGAAAACTTGCTTTTATTTAAATTGATTTACAAAGATGCATGTGCATCAAAATTAGCATCTACGCAGGACTCAGTAATGAAAGTGTGATCAGTAACGGGCAACAACAACTGAACATCCCCACCACACATGTTGACTGAAAGACCAATCACTGGTTTGGACCCTTATGCTTCCATTCGGAGCAGGTCTGCATTTGGGTACAAACCTGAGCTCTTGAGTGGTCCTGCCAAAAGGACAGAATTGGAGTTGGGGACATCAGTTCTTCAAAGGTCCATGGTCCAGTGCAACTGCCCTCTCTGTCCCGGCCTTTACGTGATGGACCCCAAGGCTCCAAAACTCTCACAGAGCCTGCAAGCCCTCAAACCTTCACTTAAGGGGTTATCAAAAGAGAGCTCCGGGAGACTTCCCAACATTTGCTAGTCGGGCTACTCAGGCAGGAGCTCACGAACTCTTGTAGTCTCAGCTGTACAGGATCTGTTCTTGCCTTTACAGCATAGGGCCTGAGAATCCTCCCAAGTTATAAAGTTTTCAGTCCAGCTGTGGCTCTAAAAACCTTGTTGATTTTATCAGTCTGCTATGTTTGACTGGGAGCTGGACATTATGGCTGAGCCAGGAACCTGAAGCTTGGACGCCTAAGCTCAATTTCTTTTAAGAATTTCAAAACACTTTTTAAATTTGTTTCCTTCCACAAGTAAATTCTGAAAAAAATGATGGAACAGCTCTAGTCACAATTTTGTCTGTCTTGGTCTGCTCAATACCTAGAATTAGGGAAGTACAGAAAACATTTTTTATTTTAATGACTATTAGCTGCTGAACATTAGCAAAGAGGGTTTTTTTGTTTGTTTGTTGGTTTTGTTTTTTAAATACTACTTTACCATCGGCAGGGTAAAAGCAGGGATTTACCCAGAAGGGGAAATGAACAGATGTTAAGGCTTAAGTTCTAATTATTCTCTCATAAGCCCTGGTGAGGACATGTGCTCCTGAGTCATGTGCAGGCCACTGCTATATGGCTGCAAAGCTCCTTCTTTTCTGTCATATTCTGAATATCTACAGTGCCTGAAGTCTCATGATGATCCCTAAGTTTTGCTTCTGAAGCAGAAGAGGGCTGTCTTGTCTTGCTTCATTTGTTCCCCATTCTGTACATAGAATCCAGCACTCCAAAGTTTAATGTGATTCTAATTATACTCTCTAAGTATGCAGGCGCAATGCTTATACAAAACTCTTTTGCTCAATCTGGCTATGTACACTACATGTTCCTTAATGTTTTCTTGCTAACAAATGGAATTATAGCAGCTTGTAATAATGTCAGCTTTAATTAAATTTCATCTCTTATTTGACTACATCCACTTACTGAGTCATTCAAGTTCTTATTAATATGCATTCTTTATCTTTTGTATAACAGTAATCTGTGTTTCTTACAAAGGTGTACATTTAAGTGCAGAGGGAACAGCAGCAATCACTACAATCAAAATTACAGTACTACTTTTATTTTCAATTTCTTAAACTTTTGAATAAAAGGCATGATATTTTCTGCAGTTAGTCTGAGCTTGTAGGTGAATATTTTAACAGTTTGACTGAAAATAAGATTGACTTATTGAGAAAATGTACATTTTCTATTATAAAATTCCACTTGTGATTTTTTTTTGAAGAACATTACAGCTGAAGCAGGAAATATTTTAAGGCTGAAGTTTACCATGGAAATAGTTGTCAGTTGAGAATAGCTTCTTTTTTCTGAAGGATATTGGTTTTAATTTGACTAAGTTACAGGTATAAGGCTTTGCAAATAAGGTGCTCTTTCCAAAGACTGTAAATCATGCAGTTAAAGCCCAATCCAAAAACCCAGTGAGAGAGAGGGATCTTTCTACTACTTTCTACTACCTTCAGTTGACCTTGGATCAAGCATCTGAAGAGTGATTTGTTGTGCATGTGTTTGGATCCGAGTTAGCTGCACAGTATGTATCAAGGAACAGAAAAAAATCAGTAGTTATGCCAGATTGTAAGGATATGAACAAGTGAAAATTTTAAGATGAAAAAGGGCTGAGATATGTCCTCTGCACCTTTACCTTGCTAACCAATGAGGCTGCCTGCCCACCGGGAAACCACGTCTTGGCAGAGATGCCACAGGGGTATCTCTGGATCACAAAGATTCCTTCCCCACAGCAAACCAACAGGCTATGACTTTGCCTCCAACTGCGACACTTTAGTGAAAAAAAGCTGTACCAGCAAATGGTTGCCTTTTATCTTTAAATCTACAGGTGAATATCCCAGATTAAAACAAGTGGAAAAAAAAAAAAAAGGGAATCATTTGTGAATGACACATTTCAGCTTTTCAGGCTTTCTGACACCAACTTATGTTTAGGATTCAGTAAGTCTATGACAATACTACATCAACTATTAATTTCTTTTTTTTTTTTTAAGAACAAGTATTTACATTTAAGTGTGCCCTTCTAAAGTTCATTAAATCCTTCTTCTGTTCTAGAAATTGAGATCAATGCTACATAAAAATTATTACCTTTTCTATGGCATTACTTGTTTTTATACATTTGTTTTATCCTCTGCTATTTTTTCACAAAAGTAAGTACTTTCAATCTTTTCAGTCCCCTTCATATGGAACACTTTCTTTATCTCTAATCACTTAATCATCTGAATGTGAATCTCCTCTATTCATGTTTAGGAAAGGTTTTACTGTGAATCCTTGGACTTCGCGTTGCTGTAAGCCATGCTGTCTGCCTCTACTTAAGAAGTCTGTAAATCCTTGCTTCTCAAAGGAGCATGGCATGTCAGACTGAATTTTCTAACGTTTCAGATTTTAGGGTTTTACCAAGGAAGGGGAATGTCGAGGGCACTGCTGTTTCCAGAGCCAAAGAAGTCAATGAAGACCAGAAAGGAGCTAGGCAGTGTTCTTCTCCAAACAGAGAATGTTAACAGTTTGTAAAGGGTTATTTCAGAGTTTTGTGAAACACTTTATCAGGATGTACACAATTTAATCAAGAGCAATTACAAAAGTTGTTTACAGAGATAAAGCTGAATTGGCTAGTAAAGCTGTCTGCACAGAGCAGAAGCAGCAATGTTTTGTTTGTCCTGGTTAAAAGCAAGCTCTGCTGTCTGGTCATTGAACAGAGGACCTGCACATTTCAGACAAGTACATTTCCTGACTGCTTAAGGTTGAAACGCCACTATTAACTGTGTCATGGCAGATGTTATCATAGCAACCTGCAAAAAATGCAATTTAATGCACATGCTCTTGCTTGATTTGTTTTACAAAATAAGTTACTTCCAGCAACAGTAAAATAAATGAGTATGACCAATTTGTTTACAGGTTTAGATTCTGTCTGCATTATAATTAACAGGTTTAGAAAAGCATTCCTTGTGTGCCTTCTGAACTATTCTGCTGTGTTCATATTTGTAACTGGGTATAGATTTGTTCCATTATCATTCCAGTTTGAGGTATATTTAGTGCTCAGTCAATTCCAACATCCTTGATGGTACTACAATTTGCAACACAGCTCTTGCTATAAGTAGAACACACAGGCTTTCCAAAATCAACTGGTTGATAATAAAGATTTATTAGCCAAACTAGTGATACATGATCCTAGAAAACTGCTTTCACTTTGCCCTCACAGCACCTGTTTTTGCAGATTTGAACCACAGCTGCCAGTTTAGCTGGAAAATGAATTTCACACATCTGAGTTCATGCATGTGCTACAGTTGTGGCTAATGTGATGCTCTTGCAACTAAACCTCAGAAGCCGGGAAGGTCAGTTTCTACAATCACAAACTTTAAGATAACAGAGGCTTGTTAACGATGACAGTGAATAATTGGCACTTATAACCACCCAAGAATCTCTCATAAGCATTTTAGTATTTTTCAGAACTATTCCAGAAGATAGCAAACTGCATCACTTTTATAAACAGATGAATCAAAACAATGCTACTTTTCAAACCTGGCTGTCTAACACAAAGCTGGGAGTGACTATCACCTTTCAGCAGCTCTGAAAGTCAAGATGTTTATTTTAGTGACCAAATACGGGTGTTTGTATCTAAATTTAAGGCTCTGACTCAGAAAATCTGGACTTTCATAAGGTTGCCCTGAAGCTGGTGGCAGAACAAGACGTCCCACCACTGCAGTCCAGACTCCAGGTCAGACATAGATAGCACTGAGGTCAACTGTACGCCTGCAATGCACAACGTATTGCACTGTACAGGTAACCCATGGTTTGGTTTTGGTGGTATCTCTGTGAGCATAATTTACCATCCTGTCACACCTAGACTATTTCTCATTAGAAAATCATTTAACACTAGCTCTGTTAGGTCTCCAGTACATCACAGTGCAGACGTACCCCCAGATGTTAGATCACGCAGGTCCATTTTTCAAGACAATCTGCCCAGGCAGATACCTGCATCTACACAGCTCAGATGACAGAACCAGGACCTTTCTTCCTATCTGCCTAAACTTTATTTGCTATCCATTCTGTTTGCTATCCATACAGCACAAATATGAGGTGAAGTTAACAGTGGTAACTGTAGCTTTATGCTGTAGTGTATAAAACTTCCCTAATGAAAAGCTACTGTAAACCCTCCAAGCTATTTCCTTCCACTGCTTTTTACACATAACTCTCATTGATATCAGAGCACGGAGCAGGAGAGGGCCTTGTCTAGTGAATTTATCTTTGCTTTTGGCATGTTACTCTAAAAGCTGCTTGCTCATTTGTTAAGTATTTCCTTCAATACTGAGAGACAATATGAAATACATACTTCGTGTATGCAATGTCTTACTATACTTCCTTTGTGTTAACTTGGGCTGTAAACACAAAAACTGCTCTGACTTCGCCGCAATGCCACCTCATGTCACCGCAGAGTTTGGATCTTTATTTCCACAAAGAATTCAGTTCCCTAATGACAGCTTAATGAATTCAGCCCCCCCCCCCCCCGATGATAGCTCTATAGCAAAGGTGAAATTTGTTCTGTATAAATAGAGGGCTATCAAAACTTCTGGCTCCTATAGTCATTGCAATTCAGTCCCTTATAGTATTTTTTTATATCACTATACCTGCACAGTTTGATTGAGGTACTTCCAACATAGAATCAAGTTTCCTAAAAAGGCCTCTAAAACTGCAAGAGACAATTTTGTTCTTGCTATTAATCATGTCTTTAACAAAATTTAAAAAACAGGTTAGAAAAGTTGCATATCACACAGTTTTAAGTATAAACATTCACACATTTCTGAATATTAAAAGTTGTTGTCAACAACATTTACATGGTCAAAGTTGGGTGTACAACTTAAAAAATTATTTAGATGTCCTTTTGAACAATCAGTGTATAAACTACATATCTGAAGCAAAGACGAAAATAAAAAAGGAAAACTACAGGACAGACAGCTTGAATCCTAGAAAGATTTTGTTTGGCTAATCAGTCTGAGTCGTGCCTTGTATTTGGAAATTATACTACAAGTTATTGTTTCAAGTGGGACAATCCTTATGAGTTTGTTGAACAGAGTATTTCTTACAAATAATGCTTATGCAACCACTAACATGCTGTCTCTACTGCTGCTGCTTGATTGACCAATTATCTTTTATAAAACTAAACGCTCAGCTTGCTTTCATCTTAAAATTAAAATAAACATCAAACCTCAGGTTGATGCTAGTACTTGGGACACTTCAGTCATAATCTGTTGAATATCTTTGCCTCTTTGCAACTAGATGTCTGTTGTAGTGCTTAGTTTACATTCCTGACATGAAATGTTCTTCCATTCTTAATAAATCACAGATAATAATTTTAGTGACACAGTTATTAAAGCAGATAGTGTTTAATTCAATACATTAAAAACCTATCATATTCCTACATCATAAAGGGATAATAATTGCTTTATTATTAAAACATGCCTTTCATTCTGACAGTACTTAAATGCCTTTTCTGCAATCAGTGCAGCACAATAATATTGACAGTAAAGCTAAAGGTTATATGGACAGCAAAATGTCATGTGTTAGCATTATACAACGTAGAAAAGATTTCCAGTTACAGATTTATCAACTGGATTTTTGTTCAAAATATCTAATCTGCCCTTTTTATTTGAGAACCCTGTGATGACCTTCATTTTCTTTAGGAAGATTTGAACTGTGTACCATGCTGCCGTTCAATCAACACTACTTTAGCCTTCCTGAAAATAGTTTATTAAAAAACAAGTTCAAAATGATGAATTTTCATTCTTTTTCTTTTCCCTTTCTATCAGTGCTTTTCTTAGATTAAAAGTCTGACCAGTAATATATCCAATACTTAAATTGCCTTTGTACACAGACAAAACTGTCAACCTGTAATCATCTGGGAGGCAGAGATTTTAGTGTTTGTGCATGTTTCAAATATATTCATGATAAATATCCTACCGTACATTTACAAGTGAAGAACAGCAAGAGTGTGATCAAAGTGATTAATTCTCCTAACAAAATGAGCCTTAAATAAAAAAGCATTTTTGAGGTCACTTTTTCAATGTAATCACAGTATATTATTGCCTGCAGTGTTTTTCTAAAGAAAGGTTTTTGTCCAACTCTGTGACTGCAGGCATTCTTCTATTACCTTATTGCCTGTTGAGTAGTACAAAATAAAGGGACTTGCCAAGAGCTGTATTTATATCCTTCCATAAACTAGTGTTTTGAGAAGGATGAATTAGAGCTTATTTTATAAATAGAGAAGATAAAAGTAGCTAGATTATATCTAGCATTTTTTTGAGAAACAGTATCATATAAGTATACCAAATATAAATAACCTTAGCAAATAACATTTGTAAATGGGAAGGTAAGAGGATTAAGGGGAGAATCAAGAAGGTTTGCTCACTAACCTTGCCCAGATATCCACTCAGGGTCAGTCAGCAAAGTGCCACTGATTCTTATGGTCGTGTGCCAGTTATACAGCTGAGGACTTGACCTACTATATTTACATGTTAATTTAGTTGAAATTGACTCTGTCATACATCTGAAATATAAACTCACTAATACAGTATTACAAAGTCTAAATAGCACAAACACACGCACAATACAGGACAGCTTAGATATACCACAGCAAGCTATTTTCAAAATAAGTACATAGAAAATGGATTAACAGGTAAAATTACCAAGCGTCTTAGTGAACCAGGAGACTAAACCCATTTTAAAAATTGCATGGATGGTTAACCTAAATCCTACTGACTGCCAATGTGATTTAGGCTCCTGAGTGCCTTTGTTACTTTTGAAAATGTGTTTTTGTACTTAAGAGCTATATCCAAAATAGAATGAAAGTACTGGAATATTGAGCTCAGAAGGGCAGATATGTCCTTGCAGTCTATTGCAGCCCACAATCCCATGTTACGTATCCATGTTCAGAAAAATGAATAGGAAATTATAGGCCTACAAATGGGAGTTGTAAAAAAAAAATCTGTGCACTGAGCATATTATCCATTAGGATACGCTTGAGAGTCATATGGCATAGTTCTCGCTCCTCTGAAGATTAGGATTAAGATTCATAAGTAGATGGGTAACTATGGAGCAAATAGGAATTTGTGTGCAAATTATGTAGTTACATAGTACATGCACAGTTAGCCTGAGAGTTATGGAAAGTCTACTGTACATGTACAGTAGGTCTCAGGTACTATATGTCTCCCCACCATCACCACCAGGGGAAACACCAGCTGAATGGTCTTGACAGCCGGAAAGCTTGAGCACCAGTGTATCGGCTTAGAGTCCTTCTCTCCAACAGCGGGTCACAGCCCACTCTGAAATCATGAAACGGTTCACAGGACATTACACAATTACACGACGCAATGTCTGCCTTTGAAATGCTCCCTTGCTTGAGATTTCAGAAAGTTTCAGAAAGACATCTGACATTTCAAGAGTGGGTAAGTGAAGCATATTCAGTGGAATACCTAAAAGACCTGAGGAATCCTGAATACAGACTACTTTAAGCCTTTGACCACCGCGCTATATTTCATTGTGCTCTTTTTGAAAAGGCTCATACAGTGCCCAGCTGCTCAGAGCACATGCAGAGATATAAATGCTGATTAATATAGGTGCTAGAGCAAATGATGGAGCTCATTCCCAAAGGTTCTCTTTCTCAGGGGTTACTTAGGATCACACACTGTAGGCTGAATTAATTGCCCTAGAAGCTAAAACATATAATAACCACAATCTTGCTTGGAGACATCTTTCCCCATTCCAGTTTGTGACCAGTTCATAGCGATTATTTCACAAGGAAGGCACTTATGAAACATGACTGTAGCCAGGTGAATCTAGACTAAATCTGAAATGTGGGCAGAGGTTAAGTCCAGCTTAGTGGTTGAAGGTATTTTCCTCTTCAATTAATGACTTCAAATTCCAACTAATATTATGGACACGTGATATTTACGGACACAGAGACTGTCAGATCAGGGCATGGATGTGATTCAACATACCAGTAGTAATGTTCTTTTCTTATTATATTACTAGGACAAGTCTTTTGTTTTGATAGTTTTGATACCGTTCAGCTCTAGGACAATTTGTCTTCCTTTTCTGATGACTTAAACAGTCTGTTTAGAAATACAGCTGCCAGCTGGCATTCACATTCCAAGAGGAAATATAAATTCATTTAAAGGAAGCATGTTATCACTTCAACTTGTCTCCATTTTACTCAGATCAGAAGACAAAGACCATGTAAGGCATTATTTATGCAAAGGACTTCCTAATCAAAGTTGACCAACCAAAATGCATTTCATAATAATCAGAAAGAAACTATTTTAGCCCACAAAATATTTTCCATCAAAATGAGGGGAGCCATGTTACAACAAGAACGCTCTCAGAATGGCTGTTGATAAGTTCTCAGACTCCTTTTTGCCATGTGAAAGTGAATGGAGAACTTTTGATACACTGCAGGCATCTCTTTTTGTGTTTTGCTTTTCTCGCTGCTGCGGTCTAGGTCTATTTAGAAATTCAGAGAAGAGACTGTACAATGAGACTGGCATCTACTGCAGGAAACGTGCTCATGCTCCGAGTCTGTCTACATGAATTTCTTCATAGGTTACAGCACAGACAGATGAAAATAGAGTGCTGGTATTCTAATATGTACACACATTGGGTCAATTCTTGATAGAAATACAACTCAAGAGTTATTACAAATGGTCTGCAGTATTGCTTTGAAGTTAATGTGAAATTTGGTCTTTAAAGGACACATTTGGTTCTAAGAAAACCTTTAAGTGACTAAAATCAATTTTATTACTAATATTCAATATTTTTATTCAAATTTAATATTTGAAATTATCGCTCTGTTTATGAGGAATTGATTGCAAGATCTCAGCACATTCCTTCAGGAACAAAAGTCTACATTCTAGTTTCAGCTACCCCCATGTCCCCAAGTTTTCAAAAAGGATCAAGCTCAGATTAACTTCAAGTCTACTAATTGTCTTTCTCCTTTACAAGGTAGCTCCCGTAGCCAGATAATGACAGAGAAACGTGAGTGATTCAGTACTTGTGTCCATCCTGTACCTTTTCAGTTGTACCTAACTTCAACTGTAAAATGTGACTAGCATTTAAGACTCTCATGGAATAAAAATGAAAGCAAACTAGTGAGACCTTTGAAGAGAGGAGTGAGAATTGAGCAGTCTTGGCTCTAATGTGATCTTGAAGAAGCGCCTGAAACACTGCTTTAGTTTCCTGCTCTCCAAATAATTTAGAAGACAAGCAGTGAAAATATGCTAATGTACTTTAGGATGCTCACATGAAAGATGCTAATTAATGAAAAAATGTTTTGTGCTGCTATTATAGTTGTTGAGTGGGCAACAACAAATACAGACACAGTTCAAGGCAACAACAAGAAAAAAAATGAACTGTATGCACTCAAGAGGTTTAAGCTGAAATCTCCTATATATTCAAACTCAAAGGTTTCTATGAGAGTGATGGCAGAATTAGGTGCTTGGTACACTGCAGGTTTTCCTTTTTTCTTTTCTGCCAACCTTGAGTATCCCAAGAGTCTCTCTGGAGATAAGCATTGAACTCGCAACTGATACGTTTTACTCACTAGAGGACAGTGTTGCACTGGCACAGACACTGTCACTGTACAGTAACAATGAACATTAATTAATCCCCCTACCACACGGAGATGGAGGCAGGAGGCTGATACTAATTTTGCAAAAGATCAGGAAACACTGATGGCACAGCAGCTTTCAGAACAATTAATACAGACGTTGGAGAGGAAAAAACCCAACAAACCTTACAAGTATCAAGAAGCTTTGCAAAGAGTCATGTTATTTCAAAAGCCACATGACGTAGCTCCACTGCAGAACGGGGACGCATTCGCAGGTAGAGGAAGAAGGTGCAAGCTGCAAGACAGCTTGCAAGGCAGGCAATCAGAGATGAGGCCTATGTGACACACAGTTTTGTCAACCAGAGAAAACCCTAAATAAGGAAAGTATCATTTATACAGGAAGAACTTTACTTTCTGACTGTACCGCATCTGGGACATTTGTTTCTGATAAATCTTCTCAAGAACCTATTTACTTTACTATTTTTTTTTCAGTGACTTGAAGACAAAATTAAATGCTACAGGTGAGGAAAACAAAAAAGTTTTCCTTGGTTATTTCTACCATATCCAGCTTATGACCTGAAATATGCTGCCACAGAGTCATCAAAGCTGGCTGAGTTATACCAAACTGAATCTGCTGGTGGTTTTTTTTCCCCGTAGTTATTTGTTTTCCCATCAGACAGGTAAGTCACCTTTAAACAGCAATAAAAAAGCTTTTCATTGATCATAAGCTGCTCAGGAAAGAGATCCACTCCTGGCAAGAGTTTACATGAATAGTTGATACAACTTTCCCCAAAGGGATATCAAGGTAAGTTGATAAGCTTCCCTGATGGAAATGGGAAACCTTATGAAACCAGAAGTGGGTGTGCTGTAAGTTCTAATGAGACAGTTCAAGGCCCTAAAAAGCTGAAATATTTTTGATGACGTACAGTTTAATAGGGGCTATTTCCTGCTTTTGAAACTAGTTAATACTTTAGATTTATTCTGCTTCTTCAGCCTGCTTCAAGGCCTCTGAAAATCTTGGGACACCTAATTGAACCTGTTAAGTTTTACAGACTATTTAAATACATGTTTTCCAGATATGTCTTTACATATTGAAGAGAGTAATTTTGTTTTTAGTAAACATTAAAAAAACTAAAGCCCCAAGATTTCATCTCATTTTCTTGAAATAATTATCATTAGTCCTCTAAATACAGGATTTCTCTTGTGTTTTAATCTCTTAGACACTCTTTCTTTAAAGCAATCCTTGGTTTGTGTCTCTTTTTTCTATGGTATTACTTTTCCACTTTTATTGGAATGTATTGAGAAAAAAACCCTTCACTGCCTTTTTTTTCAGCTTCGTAAATGCTCCTTCTTTCATTCCTTTTACTCATTCGCATTAGGAAGGATACTTACAGGAAAACAGTACAACTCTGTCTTCCTTTTTCTCCTCTTATCTGTACAAGTAGCGATTCATTCATTCTGTAGGACATACATACTCTCCTCATCCAAATGAAGATGCTCTGGATATTATTTGCACCTATGGTCAGCATAAGGCTTTGACTTCTACTTAAGAATTTTACTGTATATTTGTTCATTTGCTGAGTTTGTGGACTCCTAATTGTTGCAATAATAGATATGGCTATATGATATCCCTTTAATGCATTTCTCAAGACAACTTAACTTAGAAAGCAGAGATTGGGGTCATGGCCAAAATAATCTTTTTATCAATAACTAACCTCCCAGAAATGCACGTCAGGACAGTTATTTTTAAAAGTACACTAAGCCTAAGTATTTATACCCTGCTCACAATAAAGTCCATGAAAAGACAGTCTTTGTTTTCAGTAGAAGCTGTAAATGCCCTAAAATCCCAAATCCCAAATCAACTGGGAATAGAACATCAGATCCATTCATGTTAAATATAGTAATATAAAAGTAGTTCTATAGATTAGTTTGTCATACGCTATGAAACATTAAGGGACAGCACAGACTTCCCAAACAAGGAATTAATCGTAAAATGTTCAAAGCATCTTCACTGATGGAGATTAGCCAACAACGCAAATTAAAGTGGACTGAGGAAAATGTTATCTTTCTTCTCCTGACTTTTCAAGGTTTTATTTTGGCCTGATTTTTCACTGAAGATGTAAAGCTATTAGCTTGGAAAAGGATAATAATTTTTTGTTCAAATTTTCTTTTTCTCCTTGTTAAAATGGAGACCAGTATGACTTAAATCTATACTTTACAATATTCGGCCTAGTTCTATGCTCAAATGTTGATTTCTTGATCTTGCATCATTGATGAATGCAATTCCATTGAAAAGATTTGAAAAATGCCTACAGCTGGACAGGCCTTTGAGAGAAAACAAATGAGACTGAGAAAATATACTTTCTGGAGTATATCAAAGCAATCCACTTTAGTAGATACCTAGTAGATACCTAATTGGTTTTGCTGCGGCTGAAGAGAACTACCAGCTTTACACCACTTTACCATTAAGAATGCTTAAGCCTACATAAATTACACTTGATTTTTTTCCAGAATTCAGCTTCTGTTGTACTAAGAAGCCATATAGTAACACAGAATGAGAAGCCTCCAGAGGGAAAAAGGTTAAAAGAATTAACATTCTTCTGTCTCAGGCACCACAGCATTATCGGTGGCAGGAAACAATGGCAGGAAACAATGTAAAGTATATGGTATCTCAAACTTAAGGGGTCAGTAGCTTCCCATTTTCTCCTTTTAAGTCCTTAAAAATATTCTTTCTTACAACAGGTTATCATCTGCAGAATCTGCATTAGACTTAGCTTAAGGCCACAGTAATGAGATCACTTTGCCTTGCAAAAGAAAAGAAAAAAGTGAGTCTTTTAAGAATTTGGAATATTTCAGTGGATTCTAGATAACAAATGATAAACTAGAAAAAATGTAATCTTTGAAGAAGGTTAACTACAAAACATTTTTTGGTGATAATTAAAATAATTAGGATAATTAAAATTATTACCAGCATCCATCTCTTCTCTGATGAATATGGTTACCAGAATTTTTCCCACGCTAACCAATCTGTTGATAAGGACACTGTTTCCAATGGCATCTAAACTATTGCCATTACACCTTCAGAGAGAAAAGCTACTGTTCTGAAAAAGGAGATGCTTAACCCAACTCTAAAGAAGTTGGGAACAGAACTACCAGCAAAATATGACCATATAAACTACCACACTCTTTTTACTTACATTTGAGAATAAATTCTTATTCATTTCACTTTGTAGGAACACAGGACAGTTCCTGTATTTTTTAAATATGAGGCAGATTCTGAACTTGTTTGAACTTCAAAAGTTATTGGAATTTGAAGAGAAGCAACCCAAGTTCTTTTGTTTGATTAACAGTTCAATCTGTCTATGATTTTCTTGTTCCTATTTAAATCAACAAAGTAGTACAAAACAAGGTCTACATTTTATGCTTTTAGTTATTTTATTTTTATTATTATTTTATGCTTTTAATCTCTGTATTTTGTAGAGGAACCAGTAGTTCTAAGATTTCAAGAAACTTGAGCTTAAACTTCTGAATTATTTTTTAATTCTCTAATTCTCTGTTGCCTTCATTGTGTTTTAGAATCTGGCAGAAGATTCAAAGTTTATCAAGATAGAGAGCTGCCTGGAACATATCCTTGATCATCTTTTAACAGCATTTGGTTTTATTCCATAGAACTACAACCCCTGTCTCTCGTTCCTTTCTTCTTAGCTTCTTCAGGTTTGCTAATTGTATACAAACATATATAAGATTGCACAGACCAACTGAGGCTCAAAGTAGAAGGCTCCATCCGTTAAGGCTTGTTAGAGTACTAGAGGTAAAAGTGGACATGACTGATCATCCTTTTCTGTCCTTGAAATCAGGATCAACATTTGAATAAGCTCCAAGAAACTAACAAGATAATGACACGGGCAGGTGTTAGAAAAACCTGGAATGTACCATAAGAAGATTTCCTTAAAACAAAGTAGATCTACATGATACCTAACGACCTATTGGAGAGAACAACACATAGCTAGACAAGTCATTGGTCTGAATCTAGGTTCAGTCCTATATTGTGCCATTGACTTCCCACATTTTCTTGAATAAACTGCTTAAACCACTTATTCTAGAGAGAAATACATATAAATGGATTTCCACTATACATCAGTCCTTTTAAAACTGCCATACTGAAGTCCAATTTTTATAGAAACACTAATTTACCCTTCTGAAAGTGCCTGCTGTCATAAAATCAGGGCTGTATTTTGTTTCCATAAAAATACCTCAAACACGACTTTTAAATCACTCTATGTTCACAAAGACACTCTATTATGAATAACAAAAGACATTAAATAGATAATATTCCATGAGAAAAGTATCCCTGATTGTTCTTTTCTGCTGACAGAAATACAGATTTTGAAGTCAATTAAAGTTTGTGTATTCATCTGAGAAGGATATTTTGTTGAATATTTCATATATTCACAATAAATCCATTTACAGTAATTGACTGGATTTTTGTGAAAAAGGAAAAAAGTGTTTGAAAACATGCTGCAGAGCATTAACGACTACATCAATGTAATGAGCTACAGCTGTTTGTTGACAGCAGTGCACAATATACTGTGAAGAGATTTGTTATGTCTGTGAGTAGCAAAGTCCTTTTTCAAATCTTTGATTACTACGGAAGGTTATATATTTGTCAGTGGAACAATTTTTTTAGTTTATTATCTAAGAATTTCAGCAACTCTGACAAAGGAAGCGTCTTTGATTATTCAGCCCAGTTCAAGATCAACTGTCATTACTTCAGAGACAATTTCCCCTTTCACAGCGCTGGTTAATTTTAGAGATCACACAAAATAAGGATAGCTCTGAAGGATTTATGAGGCCCAATACAAAAGTTGATTGAGATAATTCTCCTTCTGCAGAAAAGACTATGAAAGAGGGTTTTAAAGAGCCAACATCATTGCATGGCAGTCATTTGACAATTTGCTATTGATCAGGAGTGCAGGATCATCAGTTTCAGACTTTGACCTAACATCAGCAGTAATCTTTAAAATATTCTTGGCATCAGTTGTTACTCTGAAAACAAGTGCTTTTATAAAAATAAATACATGAAAATGATTATGCCTGCCAGGACATTTTTCTTTCAAAATGGACAGCTCTGTTCTTTGGCTCCTTTAAAAAAAGAAAACCTCAGAAACCACCCAAACTCCACTCATGGCCCTTCTTGGGAGGGAATTCTTTCCCAAGAGAATCTCCCACCTTCTGATTCATTATTGTCACTAACACACACATATGCACTCACCCTCCAAAAGAAAATAGTATGTGACTGCTCACAAGAAAGCAGGATTTTTTTTCCCGGTTAATAACATCTAATGGGTTCAATTTTCAAAGATGTTTGGGCACCTAAGAAGACTGATATGAAACTACTGTCATTCTCAGCGGTACCTACAGAGATTAAGTTCCTGTCTCCCACTGGAAAGTATAATGAGTTATGCAATAAAAATATATTTTGGCATAACTTATGCCAATCTGTCACATGCTCTTTTTAAGTCACAGCTGTAAAATATATTGTATTTGTCCAACAGTTATTGCTCTGAATCATTGAAAATCTCTTGACCCAGGGCCTTAGCTTGACTAAGGTCAGTGCTTAACAACTTGCAGGTCTCCAGTTGATTTAGTCTTTCTACAGATACTTCTCCCGCATTATTATTGTCATATGACTTTTAATGAATACTTTTACAAACCAGTAATATTTTTTCCAGAGCTGATAGGTCATGAAAACCCTGAAGCTGTCATTAAAATTCATGGGCATATTTTCTCATGAACTATTTTACCCTATATATATTTTGCTGCAGGGTGGCTCAAAAAATGACAGGTGCAAAACCAACAATATACCTGAACTGCATTTTAATCTTGTCTTTTTCATATTCACATTTCAAAAGATTTTTTTTTTCTACAAAGCCATTTCTAATAACAACATGACAAAAACAGTATTCTCAGAACTGCCTCAAACACTCTGAGATCTATAAATAGTTACTAATCCTTATCAAGGTCATAATGGACTTATTTTCCTTTGAGGTATACCTGTCTGCAAAGGGCTTCTCCTTTTCCAAAATGTATTTTCATCTTAATACATTGTGCCTAAATGCCTTTCTGAGAAAGGGGGTTAGGATTTTATTCAAAGAGTATTCCTGAAATCCTTGTCTACACAAAACATGTTCTTTATATTGGAAAGAATATGGCAGACGTTGGCTCTAAAACCCACCAGAGCTGAAAAGAACCTGCCTCTTGATTATTATAGTCTTTAATTCTCAGGTAAATGCCTCCTCCCCTTGCAATACTAACGAAGTCATACTCTTGATTATCCTTGGCTTTGCTTCTTAACTTTCCTTTACCCCAACTGTAAAAGCCTGGAGACCAGATTTTACACTTTGGGACTGTGCTCTACTCCAGCATTAGGGGTGAAATCCCAACACAAAAATCCTGACACACTCAAATTAATAGCAAAATTCTCATCGATTTTAATGAGGTTAAAGGTTGACCCTTCTATGTTCCTGTTCTTTTCATTAAATTAATGAGACTTTGGATTTGAACAGTTATACATACATACCTATTAAGACTATCAGTTTAAATATTATACAATGCCTGTAACAGCCAAAATCTGTTCTAGGAGCCCTCAGTTTCCTGACCTGGATCAGTAATCCAAACCCAAACTTTGGAAAATGGAGATAACCCACCTGTCTAATAGCAATAACTTTCTGTTATAACTATTAGTGGTACCTTCATATTTCACTGGAGCTCAAGATCTCAAAAAGCTCTCTGTAATTTCAAAATTAATCCTTGCTCCAAGCCATACACTGCTTCTTTATTAATTATATAGAGCTTTACACTCCACTTGAGCCTGAATTGCTAAAACTAGGAAGAACTGGGAGCACAGGAGGCCACCTGCTTCAGGGAGTACATCACAGTGACTCACGTGCATATGACTTAAGGAACAGGCCCTAAGAGCCTAGGCCACTCCTCAGTGAAATCCCTAGGAGAAATGTTTCCATAGACTTCAGCAGGCAGTGAATCAAACCAGGGAACATTTTCATTTTCATGATCTTAAACACACTGACCTACCAGAGAACTGTGCCTGTCTTACAAGCCCGTAAAATTCAGTGGCCAGCAGTTCTTGGGACAGAAGTTTTACTAGTCTCTAAACTTATACATTGTGCTGCTTCTTTAGATAAATGACAGAAAGGTTAAAATCAGTGCAAGTGTAGAATACTACACATTTTCAATTACCAAATTTAAATCCCATTTCTAAAGCAATGTGTTGCAGCTATATGCTATTCTTTTTCTTCAGACGTCCGTTTCAATCCTGTATTCAACAGATGAATATTATAATTAAAAAAAAAAAGATCTTACGGTCTGTAAGAGTTTATAAAGTAAGTTTTCTGTTGTTGATAGTTAAATTAAAAAGTAAGATGTACACTTCAGATGATAGTAGCAAAATAGATTCTCACAACATCAAATACAGATCACCACTGCAGAGGAATGTTAGCTAAAGCTAGCTTTGTTAGTGGTAAAAATCGCTAAACTAGAGACAAAGAGGTCAAAAAGAATTAAAAAGTCATGAGAAATGGACTAATTAAATTCCAAACAAGATATTCAAAATTAAGAAATTTGAATCGGCTCAAAGAACAGCAATCTGGATATCTGTTTCATCAAGTGGTCTGTTTTAAGTAGATTAATACAGCTATAACGTTTCAAAACAAAAGAAATAAACCAATTTAGTGAAGTGCTTAGACTCTTTCTCAATACTGGAAGATGTGGCAAAAATACAGAACTCCGTAACTAACACTGGCTGCCCTGGCGGAGCAGATCCAAAGGAGAAAAAGACTCCTTCCCTGCTAGATGTCCCTGCTATCTGAAACACTTCAACTCGCTTACAGAAAAACACTCGGTATGTTTTTTTCACTGTTTTCTAAACTTCACGTGGCATTTTTTCTGTCACCTATAGTGATTAAAGTCCAATGCTGAATTCCATCTTCTGGGATTTAGCAAGGAAAAAGTTCATTATACACACACACATTCACGTCTCAGTTTGAATGCTACATAGTACTGACACAGGGACAGCCAGAGTTGGAGAAGACTTTTGAATAAAAACACACAAAAGGGAAAAATCACCCTTAATTTACCAGTTATGAGGTTGATCAGTGACTGTAGCACAGTAAGTACATAGGGGTATTTGTCAGCTAGTGTTGTCTACAGAACCTATTTATCAAACTACTGCACATCTGTCTTGCATAGATCATATATTCACAAAGCTTTATCACCTACATAACATTTGGAAAGGTGTATAATGTACCCCTGGTGAAGATGGAATCACTCATTTTTCTATTTTAAAAAACATTCCAGTTGACAACTGGTACATCATCTTCTTGCGTGGAACCTGACAAGGAGATACGAGAGAGGTCATTGGATGCTGAAATCCCCACGCCAGGAGATACATACTGCATCGCAGACACTTTCACTGTGGACAGAACTAATACATTTTCAGAGAAATTCTGAAATGAAATACATTAATGAGGGTTCTAAATGCCACTAATTAAAAATCCTTATGTTAAGTTTATGGGTTTTTTAAATTATTTTAATTACTTTTTATTTTTTAAGAGATAGATATAGCACAGGAATAACGTACAATAACTGGAGAGGAACTGTTCCTGACTCCTCTTCTGCAGCGAGCTCTGCACACTCAAATCTATTATAAATTTTAATATAACATCCAGGTTAATACTGCCCAAAACTGGTAGGTCCTCAGTATCCAAACAAATGGTCACTGGCAGTTTACACATAGCAATGCTGGATGCATCCTGTACCGTGCAGATGGACACTGTATCATACATACCTCAAATCTCTATTCCCTGTGCATATGATACAGGATTGCTCCACATGTATACTGCGGATGGTTCTCAGGAATTTCGTATTTGGCCATCAGAGCTATTAGACATCTGGAAATCCAACAGATCACTGCTTAAAGCTAAAAGCTAAAATCTTCCTTTATAAAATAAAACAACAAAAATAGGTTTTTTTGCTTTTTTTTTAAACAAAAGACAGTAAAGACTGGTAAACTGCTTAATGGAAAAAAAATCTATAGTTTTAAAACAGTGGCAGGAGAATTTTTTTTCCAAACTGCTCAGACCTTGGTTCAGAAGCCAGGTGCAAGTGACTGTTCATTTGACTTAAGCAGCAGATTGATGCCGGTAAGCCTGAAGGGAGAGGAATTTTTCAGCTTAGGAAGGGGTTGTCTCCATTCTCAGGGGAGAAAGCATCAGTTTGCAAGAGCCTGAACCTAAGAAAGCAGTGAACGCTAGAGGAGCCAAGCACCCTCACGTCTCAGTGAAGTCCAAATGCAACCAGTTCACTCTGTACCTAGCAAAAATCTGTCATACCGCAAACCATAAGACAGTACAAGATGTCTAGCTGAGATTTCTTGTTTTTTTTCAACTTTGATTTTGCAGACTGGCTTATTTCTGAAGAAAGTGGGTGGAAATTAAAGACGAAATATAAACCCATTTCATCCTGTTAGAAAGTGCCATGGAGACTGAGAGTAACTGAGAACATAGCATATTTTGTCTGTGTTTTTTCCCCACAAAATATAGATATATTTTGGAAAAATGATGATCAAAGGAACATAAGTACAGATTTGCAGGGTAGAGAAAACATGGAAGATTCTAATTTCAGGTAATAGGTACCACCACCTCTTAGCCAGCCCTGCCGCAGTGATCTCTGTAGTGCAGAGCCTGGCCCTGCTCAGTTCCGGCAGCGCTCCTCTCTGGCTGGAGCTGGGCCATCAGCTTTGTGACTGATCTTGTTACCATTACGTACTTCCCCAGTGAGGAATTATGCTTATCTATGATTATGCTTACTCAATTATAAGCAGGGCAGGCAGAATAATCAAACAATAAACTGAATACATAATTCAAGAGACATTTTAAATTCAAAAATTATTGAAAATAACTCAAAAAAAAGACAATGCATTGCAATTCAGAGGTATCATCACTATAGACATTTAAAGTATACTTAAGGAATTTCCAGGGCTGCCAAGGGGAGCTGAATGCCTAGATTTGGTGAATCTCAATGTGATTTACTTGTCTAGGTATCAGCCTAAGAGAATAAAGATTCTAAATAAAGACTTACACCTGTAATTAACCATAATCTTGCTTCAACCAAACTAGGTTGCATACTGCACTTCATGACATGTTTATTGCTGAAACAAACTTATATTGTCATAGCAGCTAGGAACTGTAGTCCAAGAACAGGGTCTTACTGTGCTAAACACTGAATAAATGAAGGAAAACAGATGATCCTTGATCACGAGACCTTTAACACGCACTGACAAGTGCTGATTGCTTGCACGCCTAATGCCAGCTGCAGCTTCTAGTGACACCCCTGGACTAGTCCCCATCTTGCCCTACTTCAGTTCAACTCCCTCGAGAGGGAGAGCCAGTTCTTTAGCTGCACCACATCAGAGCAGTGCCAACAAGGCAAACATCGGATACACAGTATTTGCCCTTACTGAAGATCCAGCTCCAAACAGCTCCTTGCCTGCACAAAACTTCAGGATATATGAGACAATACTTTGGATATATGAGAAAACACTTTTTTGGGGGCTCACACAGCAATGGAAAGTTATCAAAAAGGAGTAAAACTCTAAGGAAAGAAACAGCAGTGCAGAAACAGTTTCACTTAATGGCACCTTGCCCCGAAACTTTAGCAGGCAGTTACATAAAGTGGACACTCTAAATAAAACAACACTGCCAGTTTTCTACATGTATAGGGTTGGTGCTTGACTGCAATACTTATGGACACTGTAGTGCCCATAAAATTATTGGGTAAGAAAATATATCTGGAGAAAACATGGGTCCTAGTGCATGCACACACCGTAGTTTGAAACCACCTGTGTTCATTTTGATGTGCCTTCATAAAGACATATGATACTTCAGATGCACTTGTTGACAAGTCTGAGAGTTTTAAAAAACCTTTACTGAGAGAAGTGGCATATTCAAACAGCAGGAAAATATTCTGGTGCTTGCTAAGGGCCTGAGTGCTTAAATAACAGAAAAAAAATGCCTGAAATTAGAACCATATTCACTGAGTTTTCCAGTGAATGTAACATGAGAAAATGGGCTTTAAACTCTACTTTTGGTCTAAACTACAGAAAGGCGATAAAGTATCCACTTTAAATATTTCACTAGGCAAAAATATTTCACTAGGAACGCTAAAGAGAAGCTGATCCCACTACCAAATTATGTTATAACATTGAAATTTGGTAGACTTTTACCAGCAAAACTTACTAGCATTACCAGTTTATCAGCTGAAATCACCATCAAATGATATGAATAATATTTAAAGGCCTTGCTTAAAGCATGCAAGTACCCAAGATGTCACTGACAATTAAGTGAGGGGTATGTTTTGAGAGTAAATAGTATTGCATAGACACAACTAATTCTATGGCAATACTTCCTTCCATCTCACATCAACTTGATTGATCTCTGTAAAATCAGAAACACAGAATGAAATATTCAAAATAAAAAGTTAAAAGGACATTTCAAAGATGGCCAAACCAAACAGATTGATGTAAGAGTAAAAAAAGATCAAACTTCTAAAACTGACAGATAATTGCCCACCTTATTTTCAGGACCAGTATTGGTATCATACAGCAAAGATAGCTTTCCTCAAATGAATTTACTAAACCAGAAGTCAGCCGAGAGGAAGACTTGCTAACTGGTCAGGCCAAGGCAAGAATACATCCTTGCTTTCCGTGAGCTCTGGACCTGTTTCTTCAGGTATGCTTCTTTTTGTAAACGGGCTTGGTGTTGGCTTGCTTACTGTATACACAAACCTGATACTGTGCATCATAAAACATACTATACAGTTTTCCAAGTATACTCTAAGATCTGGCAGCACTGGAAGCTTTCATTGAGTTTGAATGTGCTTTTCAGAAAAAGTTTTTAATAAGTAAATAAACCAAGTAATATAACAAAAGATAAACTATATTTCATTTTGTTTCAACAGTTTAGCATACAGTCCTCAGGGTCCTATAGTACAGAAGCAACAGTCTTCAGAAGCAGGTCTCCTCTTTAAAGCTCAGCTTTTTGGGGGCTTAATTTTTTTTGTGTAACCTTGACTGGGATTGACTCTTCCTGAGACAAAATTGCCACTCCCTTCTTATCTCAGAGAATGAAATATGAATTGGCTTTAACTTAATCCCTTAATCAATATATAATATTTCAAATATAGGAGATGGATGTGCTTTGGAAACCGAGCCATCAATGTACAATATGCTGGACACCTAAATTCAGGTAACACAAATTCTCATCTTTTACTGCCAAGTGTTCTTCAAAGGAATGTTTTATGCTTAGAGCTTTGTATCTTGTAGGTTATGACTGCAAAGCCAACTCTAAAGAGTAATATCACGGATCCAGGCAGAATAAACTTTTTATGGAAATTCTTAGAACTTGAATGACATTCCCCAAAGACCTCTTTATTAAATAAGGTGAGCAAGGTATATGTATTAAATATAATTACAAGGTAATAAAAATTGGTGCTGCTGAAAAACTACATTAATCTGAACACTGCATAGGCCATAAAACTACTTTATAAGCACTAACAAAAATCCCATGTTGTCTATTAAAAATTTATCATCATCTCTATAAATTTATTTCTTCTACAGCATAAAGCATAATTGAAAGGAATAAACACAGAGGAGCTAAGTTAATAGTGCACGGTTATAGAACAAACTTTACTTTAAGGACTATGAAAAAGAGGATAATGAAAATGTTTTAAATCATGCTGCACAATAAGAATTTACTCAAAAAGAGACACTGGAAAAGTGTTGCAAGAGAAATGATAATACTTAATAAACCAATTTTTAATCTTCCAGGTGCTTTTTATAGATAGGTAGGTTTTTATTTTTTTATTTTTTAACTGCATGTGCTGTACGTTTTTTGTATTGATTCCACAGTTAGGAAAATGAGTTTAACTCTCACCTAACTTTTTCTTGCTTAGGGAATGGAGAAAATCCTTTCTCCTGAAAACTCTTAACATTAGGGAAGTTTCCCCTCTAAATCTCAGCATTTAATGAAGAAGTTATATGTGAATTATTTGACAGCTACACAATGAATTTTATTTCATACCCAAACAGGAACTGAAATGCCTTTGAAGCAAAGTATGTGGGCAGAAACTCCGCTCAACTCAACATACTAGTCAGCAGTTACGCCAGCATAAAAAATGTTAAAATGACAAGGCTGGAGAACCGATATTCACAGATGTAATGTGATCTAGGAAGTATATTGTCTTGTTGTCTCAAATAGGTTATAATTTGTCGGAGTGGGGGGACGGACCCAGAGTAACGATGAGTCTCAATATGAGTATGGTCGTTCTCCCCTTATTAGAGCTTACACAGAGTATATATAGACAAGCAATAAGCATGCACTAGCAATAGCTGTATGATTGGTTTACAGTCTGTTCACGTGCCTAAAGCGAATACACGATTGGTGCAAAGTTGCTGTTCACATGGAGGGGCTTGTCAGCCCCCTCCTTTACTTGTTTACCACTACTTGCCTTCCCCTTCTGTAATGGTTTAGGAATGCTCAAGGACAGTTCACATAGCCGTGGGATCCTCCCTTCATCATGAAGGCAGGATTGCTCACTTCTAAGAGATCATGCCCTCTCTCGCTTAACCATTCTCCCACAATAATTATGTAAGAAAGATATTTTACAGAAGATACTATTGTTAATTAAGGTACCTTTTTTTAGATTAAAGATAAAAACTGATTTCTAAAACCCAGAATCTGGAAATTTCTTTACTACATAGTAATAGAATGCAATTTATTGTATAGTTTCAGATATAAAGGAAAACCTGAAAAATGTATACATTGCTGTAAAACAACATCTAAGCAACACAAGAATTAGTATTTTGCTGCTAAAAGATTAAATTATAGCCTAAAATACAAAAACGGACATGAATCATTTCAGCTAAACAACTCAGACTCAAGGCAACTGCCATATCAATAGCCAGACATATGCCTAAGGAGGGGTGTGGAGGCACGCCATAGCTACATCACACATCCTCACTGCATCTTAGGAATTCATGTATCAAAGACAACTTTGGGGGGTTGGGAGAAGGTCATTATTGCTGAATATTTTGGGGAGAAGCATGCTAAAAGATCCTGGTGAAGCATCCTTTTTCACTCACTTCCGCTACACTTCCGTACACAGTGGGGTAGACAGCCCCACTGACTACGTACTGCCCAGACCAGAAACGGCCCTTCTTGCGCAGAGGCTCTGCCGAGAGCAGGCGCAGGCTCACACCACTCAAGCCGCGTGTGGAGAGTGCTCAAATCGCCCCTGCCCATCACAGCCGGGACTGCGCTGCGCGTGGTGCTGCCTACCACTGCTCGTGCACCACGTCAGCTGTGATCTTCTCAGCACCTGAACAGCCAGTGCCACAGGTGCTTGTGCTTCAAGATGTTGTAGAGCTATTGAACTTGATGATCATGGCTTCTTTCTAACATGTGAATGACCATAAATCTCTTTTATAGTCATTTTTAATTGTAATGATTCTTCTCCCTCTGATCTGTGAAGCTCAACTGACAGTAACAAAAGCATCTTACTTTGTATAAGCTAAAGGTCTATGACAAATCACACCAATAAAAATATTTCACAAGTCTCTAAAACATTTCTGAAATAATCTGCTACAAAATATATTTCATTTAAAGAATATCCTGTTGTGGTGGGCAGAATAAAAGCTTTATGGGATCTAATTTAGGATAACTACCAATTTCACCACTTGTGACTATGCAGCGCCATTCAAATGCATGCCAAAATACTTTTGTGCCATACCTGGGTGCCACAGCAAGCCATGCCTGGGTTGATAAACAACACTATATAAAAGCCAAGTATTTTTCTTTCAAAAACAAATCACGACTGTTAAGAGGAGGAAAAAACTCTCATGCACATGAAGTGAATTTACATGGAGGTTGCAGCCCAGTAAATTTACTTTATTCAAATGAAAAGCAGTATTCTAGAGAGGAGATGTACTTCTCAAGGAACGAAGAGTTTTCTAGTTATATGGAATGTACTGAGATCTAATGACTCTTCAAAACACCTGTGAGGAAAATGGGACAGTTCCCAAGGGAAAATGGCAGAGCATGTGAACGAAAGGCATTCGCCGGACAAGGGGCCCTGTCCCGCAGAGCCCATGGAAGCATCCTGCAGTTTTAAGGGGAGAGCACAGCAAAAGGAACCTCTTCTGCAACAGCTGCGCAGCACAAAGGAGTTTTTAGCAGATGACAGAAGATCCTCGCAGAACCATAGTTACAGATAAAGAATAAGACGCAGAGAAATACAAAGCTATTTTGAGTAGAAGGAAACAGAATTTGGTAATTTATAGTAGTCCTGATTAGAATTTTAGTATGACTTTTGTCCTGAGCCAGAATGTGAAGTATCAATTCTCCATGTGATCTGAATCAAACTTTCATGTTGCATTCCCTGGTGCATGCTGGTTTGTCCTCCTTATTTCAAAGTAATTTAAAATGTGTTCTGGTAAATTCATTTTATTTTAAAAATCTGAGCTGTTTCTTTAGATTTTATATTTGCAGTATCACACAAGCCACATCTCACTTACTGTCTCATCTCTCACAGTAAAGTGCAACACTTTATTGTGTACAAAAAGATCAAAGCTAAACATACAGAAGCCTAAATGCCTGTTACCTGAAATAGCCTGTATTTCAAATGGATCCCATTTCAAGGTAAATAAAGGCCCATTTAGCAAGTCTGGCATTTGTTTAGCTTTACAATTTACTTCTCTGCAGGTTATAGCTTTTAAGTTATAGTAGAATGATAGCTTGCATGGGCCATTTTCTTCTTAATACAGTGTATTATGTTGAGCAAAGACAAAGCTGCCTCCTCCTCGAGATGTCTAGCAACTGCAGAGGATATCATTAATGCATGACACAACAGGGCTCTTGGGGCAGAGCAGTCCCGCAGACACGTACCATAGCTCTGCTGCTGCGGAGGCTAACAAACAAATCTGGCTGTCAAAACTCCTTGTGTGTCAACCTTATACTGAACTAGGCCAAATGCAGCACTGTAGGGAAAGTCTGGCTGTATTCCTTAGTAATTAAGGCAACGGGTCAGAAACAGCAGTCCTGAATTTATTTCCTAGTTTTGCCACCAGTTTGTTCTGAAACTTCATGAAAATCCCTTTCCTGTCCTCCAGGCTGGGAGGAGGCTCTCCTCCTCTGCTTGTGCTGTAGCTGACAGGAGGATGCAGGCCCATGCATAATACTGAATAATTTACCTTTGAGTAGCATGAGCTGTAGCACAGTAATGCAAAGTAACTCATGGGACGCACAGAGTTCAGAAGGACGGGATTCCTTCCCTCAGCCACAATATACAAGTATTTCCAACTTCATGAAACATGGTTTGTGGGCAGCAGGTAAAGCATCCAGAAAGTTGTCAGCAGTAGTGCCTGGTGGGGCCCAGCAATATCTACTAAATGCCAGAAAGACGTAACAGAAGTGTGAACGCTTGGTAACTAGGGCAAAGCACAAGGGTGTTTGTCTCTAGCTCTGCCTATTCTTCAGCCTTCAGGCACTTTTTCTGTGTCAGGTGCACATGCTAACTGTGAGCTGACTGCTGGTCTACCAACATAATAGAGTATCAAGAACAAATATGCAGGTTGTGCCTATCTGAGGGATTAGGTTTGGAGAGGTAATGTAGTTCAGAGTGTCTCCATATACCACAGGCTGGATCCGCTCTCATGGCAGTTTTGGCGCATGCAATGGGATTCCTTTTGGAGCAAGCCAAATCACAGGCTTTCCTGTTGGGAGAAACTAAACCAGAAGCTTTCCTTCGAAAGCACTCCAGCATGCGGCCCACACTACCACAAAATCATCCAGTGCGCACTTCACACCTCTTCCCTTCAGAAAGCTTCACACCAGATGTGTAATGGTGGCATTTAGATCAAGGGACTAAGAAGAAACCCTTGAACCACATCATGGAGACATGAGTAGCCTCAGCAATAATCACGGCAATCTACTGAACTGATTGCACTGAAATACTTGTTAATGTAGACACAACCATAATTTAACTAATATTAAAGTTTGCTAGAAGACAAATTTCAAAATTTGCTACCAGAGTATTAAAAAGGATTAGGAGTATTAAGTTATTCAAAGATGAACATAAAATTCCCATTTGAGTTAAGCGTTGGGGTTGGGGTCACACTTTGTTTGAACATGTTTCATTTAAGACGGTGGCATTTTCTACTCAGCAGAATTAGTTTTAGACTGAAGTAACACTATTAACTTCTAAGTTTAAATCAGGATATGAGCAGACAACCAGACATCATGCCTTTCTCTCCTGAATCTTTTTTCAAGGTTTAATATTCCACAAAGGTTTTCAAGGTTTTCAAGGTTTAATATTCCACAAAGATAGTTCTATTCTTTTAAGCTATCTTATGCTCTTCATTGTTCTTGTACAATGCTTCTTTTTGCCCAGAGACATAGTTTTCAAACTGCTCTAATTTGCCTTACTGGAGCTTCTTCTTCTTCTTTTTTTTTTTTTAAATCCACTTCCTCAGACACTTTTGTACTGTTTTAACTACCCCTTGTTAAATTTCTCCTAATTGATATAGTGATACAAAAAGGACTTTGCACAACTGAATTGTCTCTTTCCGCTGTCAGTAAATCCTTTGTAATTGTTTCCCAGTTGTTGATTGACTTCTTGGGACTAAAGCCAGATGAGCACCCTTCCAAAGACCGAAAGATGAGCTACCTAGCAGCTGATGAACAATTGGACACTCAGGGAAGGTTACTGAAGGAAAGGCTTACAAACTGAATGCATATGAAAGAAAAGAAAGAATAATAAAAACTTGTTGGTGCAGATTAAAGGGAGACTCCTATGATTAAATTTTGTGAAAGATGAGGAGGATTCTTAAAGTGATCATTGGAAATTAATGGCAAATATCTCTCTCTTCACAAGATCAGTCCCTCCCCTTCCCACAGCTTTATGATAATTAAGACTTGGAGTTCATGCATGTCAGCTGGTCACATATGTAAGCAGGGAAAGTAATTTTTATTTTATACAGATTAGGACCTTTTAGAAATAGACATAAAGCTTAGAAGACGATTTTCAAGGGAATTTATCTACAACCTAACCCATTCCTTGGACAAGCAGTGAACAATCTGGAGGCAAAAAAGTTGTTTGCATCAAGCATTCATTGAATAACATTCTCCAAAATAGTGGCATGTTCACAGGCTATTCACAGTCAAGACAAAAGGCTGATTCACAATCAGCACAAAGACAACTGAGCACCCACAGTTTGCGCAAGCAGCTATAGAACAGGAGGCCTATGTGGAAACTCAGTTTTAACTATAACAGTATTTTGCCAAGTAAGTAAAATACCTTCTGTGCTGATATAAAAGTCTCTGGCTGAACATCCCAGATCCACCCCTTTGCAGTGACCTGTACTTGCAGCGTAAGAAAGGAAAAAATAAAATGAAAACCATTTTTTAAAAGCGCAGAATCAACATTCATTTGAAAATGTGAATTTCCTTATTGCACAGTTATGAACACTGTATCAGTACTATTTCCAGTTTGTTCTTGCACTCAAAGTCAGTGATAGCAATTCCACTGCTTGAAGATGTGCAATTGGCATAGACTTCCAAGAACATTTTCCTAAATTAAATTTATGCACATTTATAACTATATTATTTATGCATTTTGTAATTGCAGTTCATAATACAACAAAATTTATGCAATTAAATAATTTTCATGGTTGACAGACTACACCATTTTGTAAGATATCTATTATCTGATTGCAGTCCCCTTGGCCTGCAATATTCCTTTATATGAATGCAAAGCTAGTGAACAGGTAGCTGCTTTTTAATGGGACAAGACTATGGAAAAATTTCCTTCAAGAATAAAAATCTTGCCCCAGAATCACTACACTTAGAATCATTTCCTATGTTTTTGCTTTTATATATTTTAGGACCATTATATTTTGAAGGAAGTAGCAAATGATTCATACAACGTCATTCTAAGCAAAGAAGGAGAGTGACCCAGGCAGGGAGAGAAGCCTGCCCCGGCACCGGGGGTAGTTCTGCAGAACCCAGGTCCTCAGGTGGTGAGGCTGGCACAACAACTGCACACTTCCAGCCCTATTCTCACGCACAGCAACAGAGCGACAGAGAACTCTATCTAGGATATTCCTCAGGAACACGGGAGATGACAGAAAGGCAGCTCCATCAGCTTTCCAAAGAGAAAAAGTGTTCTCCCTCATTCCCAAATACATGCATCAAATAAACTGTGTAAAAGTAAAATCCTAGCAATTCCCAAAGTTAATGTATTAGCATTGAAATGCTAATCTGGACATTAATTAATGTTAAATTAGTTACAGTGGAATAAAATTACATCAACATAAAAATCAAGAGCTAAGCATAATTTGCCACTTAAGATAAATATTTCTGCTTTACATGGGATTTGTAATAAATGATTTTTATGTCATGTTAATTGATGCCAAACAGTGAAATTCCCTTGGAAGTGAATATCACATTCACATTATTTCTAAGAAAAAAAAGTTAATTGCACTGTATGCTGCTAACATTGGAATAAGATGCCTACAGTCTGTACTTTGAAACTGATATAATACTGTACTATACACTTAGGAAAAACCAATGTAACACATAGTACCCATCTCATGAAGGGAGGGCTTCATCTCAGTGATCAATAGATATGTCATAAACTATTTGAAAATTTTCTAGGTAGCTAATGCTTGCTTTAATTTAATGAATCCACCCAAATGGGCAGTATGCCAAACTGAGCTCTCCCTGATTTGGCATTTTGCCTTCTTCAAGTGATGATTATCAAAAACAATTTCTAAGTAATCTCATTTCTTCCTTGCAGTAAAAAAAAATGGAGTTTGGTTTTCCATCTAATAATTTTTATGAGTTCCAGATAATTTTTAAACCACCCCTGAGGATAAGAAAGATTGCAATAAGTTAGACAAGCATTTTGTAATAGTGTAGATCCTGAAAGACAGAAATATAACCTGTCTTACAAACAATATCCATATCTTATATGTGGCTTTTCTGTTGTTATATAAAGAAACCACAACCAGATGCAGATACTTGCAGTAAAAATACAGCATTTTGAAAACAAACTGTGGGTTTCTGAAAGAACTTTTTATTTTTATATGCATAGCAATTAGTCATGAAGGGTAGAATTAATCTTACCTAACTTTAGCCTATCCTAAAACAGGTATCTAAGATACATAGGATGAATCATCACCATATTCCAATGACTGTAGAGAAAGCCTAGACAATCAGCTTAGTCTAGATGTCTAAATTTAATAGAGTTACAATTAAACGAGAAAGATCGCCCTTCACTTTAGAGTTATCCAAGAAATATAATAGCAAGGCCTCCAAGATTTTTCCAAAACCAGTTGCATTAGAATACATAATTCCCTAAAACCCCTTGGATAATTCTGGCTCACGGTCATATTGACTTCAGCAAACATGAGTGACAGTCTTAATGTTCAGATGGAAAAACAATTATTCAGTAATGGGTCAGTATGTCAGTCATCAAAATGTATTTTCATTGCTTGAATGAGTTTAAGGTTGTTTGAAGGGAACTGCACTCACCTAAAAATATAATGCACTGTGTGGAAAAATATTCTTATCTCCTTCCTACTCCAGATATCACATTTATTTTGCCATTATAGCTGCAACAATGAAGAACTAATCCTCTAGAACCCCTCAAGAACATGTTACGGTTTAATGATCAAGTTTCCTGCTATTTTTCTTGGAAATAGGAAATATCCAATACATGCCATAAAAAGCAATAGAAGATTAAACTATATTCATCACATGACATACTAATAAGACACTGGCAGTCACTGCTGACTTATTTTCCTTTTATTTTTATTCTATTTAGTAAATTATTCCTTTTTAGTATCTCCTCTTACTTGGTAATACGAAAAATAAGAGCTAAAAATAGACTTAGAGGGATTTCAAAAACTGCATTCTATTGAAAATTCTCTCATAATGAGCAGAAACACATTCTTTTCTATTCAGGTAAAGCAGCTGTTTATCATCTTTGCACGTGCCTACAGGAGATTGACACCTTTTCATTTTTTAGAATGAACCTCACTGGTGCATGTCTTCATCTCAGCATAGACCTTCTTCTTTTTATGCTGTCTTATAATTCAATTTGCTTTAAAAAAATGAACCCAATATTTTAATTATGCAAATACATCACATTTTTTTTATCATCAGACTTCCTTTTTTCACTCCACATTATTGACACTTATCATTTAAGCTATGACAGATTAAAAGAATGACAATGAGCTACATTTTACAAGGGTTTAAGACTCTAAAAAGGGTCTGTGCATCTGCAAAGAAAATAAGAGTGGATTGCGCACCTGCTGAATACTTCCAAAGGAAAATACAGCAGGGTCTTGTGTATAACTTGACAGTACAACCATGTAAATTCCCACATAATTGCAGATTATTTCAAAATTTCTGCATAACAGTGCTTGAATATCTAAACTTCCATTTACAAACAAAACTGAGGGCCAGATCTACTTGCCTGCTCCTGCTACTTCACATCGTTCTAGAGATGCAAAGCAACCATAAACTGGGATTAATAGGTTCGTTAGACAGGTTTATAGTTACTTCATATCCCTGTGATGGTAGGCATCATGCAAAACATAGGCAAATTTGAGCCTAAGGCTCTAAACGTTATACCGGATACAGAGCTAACCTTTTAAATGTGGCATGTATAGGATGCCTGCCTAAGGCTGCAGACAGCTTGAAACAGTCACAAGGTAGATATTATCCCCTTCATCTCAATGAAGTGTTAACACCTAAATCCAGGCTGGCTGGATATTAATGCTGTTAACTGCTTCAGTGCTGATAAGCTTATTATTTTCTGGTTTACTTATCTACAGAAAAGTAAAGAGGAATACCTTTGTAACTAGCTTCAATGCCTGATCAGAAGATTAGGTGTACAGTCCTATTCTTAAGCCAAAATGATAATATGAACTAGGTGCTATATCATGGTTTTGTGCCTATCAATGAAAATGCTTTGGAAGAATTATTTTGGGAAGTGAAAAACACAGCTTAGGAAGCTCTGTAAAACAAGGCTATTTCACAGATATTTCAGAGTCAGAATAATTTATTAAACCCAGTAGCTTGCAACATCCTTGGAACATGGGACACGCGCCATACAGTAATTACACCTTTTGCACACACTGAGAAGTATAAATTAGTATCTAATTTGTACAAACGACAGAAAAAAACTCCCATTTATATAAGTTGGGTTTGAATTAGTACCTTATTGACTAGGGACACATGCTAGCATCAAGAAAGGATACTTCAGGCTGCAAGGTAGGCACATTCAGGCTGAATGAAGTGCTAGTAGGCCTTCATATCAGAAGAACAGGTCTGCACAGTAGATCTTACAGAGAGCATTTCTAATTATCAGGTTGTATAAAACAGAATGATTCCAACTGATATCAAAGTGTTTGTTCTAGGTAACCATAATCCAGGGAAGAAGACTGGGAGAAAAACCAGGCATTAGCTTGGTGCATACTCCTGTTTAGGATTCACAGATGACTCACCACCTATCTGCTTCTTCAGCGCCATGCAGTCATTTACCAAACACCACTGCAGATCTCATGGATTTCGGCAGGGACAAGACTTGCTGGATTCTGCCTTTGAAAATCCAAGTCTATAAATGCTGATGGAAACCACTGTATTTGGCTGGTGTGTTTGCTCATCAGCAAGAGTTTGCATATGAAAAAAGAGACTAAGAAGCAACATTTGAAAGGACTGGAAGCAAATTCGCTCCCTTCAACTGTCCAAACAACACTCACCTATGGTTCCCTCACCTCCTTTCCTGACTTAGAATTGAACTGGATTAAAAATAACAGTATCCAGATTGTTAATAAAAAAAACGTTCTCATTAAATTTCTTGTAGACTGCTCATTTATAATTGTTTGGGGACAAGCTAAGAGGTATTAAAGTGAAAATATTCCAATAAAGAGGGAACCTCAGAGGGAGCTCAAACAGTTTGAGCTGAGAGAAACCTCAGAGTTCAATAAAGGCAAATGCAAAGTCCTGTTTAGAAGACAAAAATAACACCATGCAACAGTATAACCTGGGCATCAACTGGCTGGAAGGCAGCTTTGCAGAAAAGGGGCTGGAGGTCCTGGAGGACAGCAAGCTGAACACAGGTCAGCAGCACGTCCTTGCAGCAAAGAAAGCCAACAGCATTCTGGGATGTACTAGCAAAAGCACAGCCAACATGTCAAGGAAAGTTATTATTCCTCTCTAGTCCTCATTTGAAAAACCACATCTGGAGTAGTGTCCAGTTTTGGGCTCCCAAGCACAAGAAAGTAAATGGCATACTGAAATGAGTCCAGTGGAGGGCCCCCAAGATGATTAGGGGGCTGGAGCACATGACATTTGAAGAGGGATTGAGAGAACAGGGTTTGTTCAGCCTTAAAAAGAGAACGTTATGAGGAGATCTTATCGCCATCTTCAGCCTTCCAATGGGAGGTTATAGAGAAGACTGAGCCTGACTTTTCATGAAGCTTCAAAGGCAATGAGGTTGAGAGGCAACGGATGCAAGTTGCAACAAGGCAAATTCTGACTAGATATTAGAAGAATTGTCTGTGTGGGGAAAAGCAGGCACCGCAACAGGAAGTACAGAGGTATCCCACCTGGCAGCTGCTCACAACTTGACTGAAAAGGACCCTATGCAACCTGATCTACAGCATCCCTGCCTCGAGATAGGGTTTGGACCAGGTGACCTCCAAAGATACCTTCCAAATTCAATTACCTCACGATTCTGTTTCTTCTACACCTCTGATCTTCTACTGCTCTATTGTTTATTAACAATCAATGGGAGACTATTTGTTAAATGGATCTCTGATATCAGTTTTTGCTACATATGACGTATTAAATATTTCTTGTATTTTTATTTGTCTTCCTTTTTCTAGTTTAATGTTAAGCACTTCATTAGGAAATACAGATGCTGGGCCCACCTTAATATGAGACTGAGCTCAGAACCACTACTGAGCTAGAAGTAAAAATGCTTGCTGATGAATTATGGTAATATATTTTCCTAAAATGTGGAACTAAATGCAGCTCAAGAAACAGTTATCTTTAATATGATCAAAGATTATTTTTGAATCAAAATTTGATGAGAAAGATATTTTAAATAAGCTCACAAATTATGTCACTAGAAAATTTTAGATATGACTTCTACTATTTTATTTCCTTTTATCACTGAGAGAAACTGAGAAACTTATTTGCTTCTACAAGACCATACAAAGGAGATGTAAAGGCAAATTTTATTTGCTCTTAATGTTCTTCCAAAGCAGAGAATTAATAACTGTCTGTGAACATATCAGGCAGACTACTTTTATATGCACAAGAACATTTTGAAAATACATATCTTCAGGGAAAGAGAACTTCGGAGGATAGATCTGATTAGTTTTCAGGTTTTCTGTCTATTATAAAAGAAACCCTTAATTCATCCCACATCTTCTATTCCATGTCTGTCGCTCAAGCTAGAAAGTTGTGAATGCATGACTCATCAACGTATCCTGGGAGATGAGCAAATGCACTCCTGTTTTATGCTTGAAAACACTCATGCTACTCTATATTCATGGCATGATGCTTCAATTCCAAACACTTGATTTTAACAGGTGGACTAAACATGTGGATGACATTAATTGTTCCTTTTGTCAAGTCAAAACCTCTAATTTGCAAAATACATGCTTGACTTGTTATAAGTACTAAAAAGAACATGACTGTCTTTTGTTTTTCTTCTGAACTTACCAGAAAAGCGCTTGAGAGGATCATTTTGCTATTACAGCTGACCCAAGACTAACAATATGCAATGTAATATTGTTTTATCTGTTTTGTTTAAAAGCAAGCAAATCATTTTCAGTCACTGATCCTACAAATAAGACTGCTAAGTACAGATGGATTATTTTGACTTACCTTATTTTAGGACAATCTTTCTCAAGCTATTTATGTGTCAAAGTCAAAGTACTTCATAATGGTTTTGGTAAGCCTGTGGACTATCCCTTTAAATCACACCCAACATAAACCTGAAACAACGTTTGCCTGGAGCTCAGTTTTCTGAATGAGTGCATTCTGATCATTTTCTTCCAATTTAAAGTTTCGGGGTTTTTTTAATCAAAACACTTCAAAATTTTAAACTGTTTTTATGTATCAAATAAATCTGAAGCGCATCAAGGCAAATAAAATTAAGGAAAATGCAAGGAAAGGTCTATAAAGTTAAACTCAGTGGCTGTGCATTTAGCACAATACACTGATCACTCTTAAAAGGTTTAACAGGTAAAAAGTTATAAAGGAGGTAGACGTGAAGGTCATGCTCTGAAAGTCAATTCTAAATCAAACTATTAACCTTTGAAGGAACCTAGATCCACTGTTTTTCAGATTTTCTATCAGGTCAACGCTAATAAGTGTTCAGTACTTGCAGCTCTTATCAGCTTAAATCAGAAGATTCTCATACCTTTCAGACATTAATCTGTATTTTGCAGGACCAGGCTCTAAATGGTAGTTGATTCAATGATCATCCTCTACTGAGAAAGCAGTCTATGCATAGCAGAAAGCCAGCCATGATTAAATCTGGACTTTGCATTACTGATTAAATTTAAATAAGTCTTTTATGCACATTTACACAATGCAATGCTTTTGATATATTTCCAAAATAAAAACTGCTAAAACTTTGCAGCTGTAGAATTCATTTAATAAACTATAGCTTCAAGAATTGTTGCCAGATTTCCAACTATACTTTCTGGGTAGAATTCGGTTGGATAAGTAAAAAATAATAATGGTCATGTAGCATCTGAGAGAACGTGTTAGTGCCTCTGAAAATAATTATAGCTTTGCTTTAGCAAAGTACTTAGGATTAGACCTAAAAAGCAGATCCTAGTGTCTTACAGTGCATTTTAAGAAGATTTTAGACGCCCTCAATCTAAAAGTGAGCTTCAAAACCTAAGAATTAACTACTTAGGTAAATTTTGGCAGAAAGCTTAGACAGGAACCCAAAGTTTAGTTCTTGCTTACGTTCCAAGACATCACTGTTGTAGCTGAGCACCCACTACCGAGCAGACAGATCCAATTCACAAACAAGTGGTCTCACACAGAGGCCTTTGAAGAGATCCTGCCCGACAGTGAACTCGTGAGGATTGCCTTCGCCTCCAGTGTTCACTGAGGACCGATTTGGCTGTCACCTAAACCTCATCGGCAAGCTCATTCCTGTGAGTCCATGTTTAACACACGTTCATGCTGGTCCATTTTACAATCACAGATAGTAAAAGGTATCAAGATATGGGCTGTGCCAGACTTCCTAGGGTTTGCCTGCAACTCCACTTCACTATAATGAAGTGTACAGAAAGGAGAATGAATTTAGAAAATGCACAGGACCATTTTCCTTACCAAACTACTAGAATATCGTAATATATTATGTACTGAATTCAAGCTCCTATGCTCCATTGATTTACATTTACCCACTTCAAAAATACCTTCTTCAGTGATTAAAATAAACTTCTAGGCACATCTTAAAAAGAGTGTCTCTCTGCCACCCTGTCCCCACTAAACTATTGTCTACCTTAGTGGTGCCTACAATACGTATTCACTGATTTTTTAAAAATCTTTAAAATGTTAATAACCTCCCATGCCTGGAAATTTTGATTCTGTGAATGCACAGAGAAATCCCAGTTTTGGCAGGTTTCATTCAGCATTTCAGTGCCCAATTCATGTCTAAACCACATAAAAGTTCACATACTGCCCCTTCTCAGAGTGCAACCAAATCACATCTACAGGATCAGACATAAATGCAGCTTGTCTAACCTAACCTTTAAGAAGTGAAAAAACAATCCCCAATCCTTTTGTGCAGTTATCTGGTTTTTTTTGCAACAGTGTAAAGGAAATCAAAGTGCCTATCTACTTACTACCTGAGGTTGCTCAGATTCTTGTTTCCCAAGGGAGGACTCTGACCAAATGTTTTAGGGCTAATTTAAGCAGAGAGGAGAAGAAAGGCTTTCTCCAGCCCTCATGTTGAGGCTGTGCTACTGTGAAGAAAAGATTTCAGGGAATAAAAACTGAGCATGAGAGAGAGAGAAATGATAGGAAAGTCACTTAAGGTTTACAGAATTGCACATCTTATTTCTAGATCTGTGTAACTTTGAGACATGGTCATAATATGCCCAAACTTTTCACAAGAGCTTGGCATTAAACTGATGAGCTGATTTTGAATTTCAGGGCATACAAAGTACCACAGTAGATACTCTGAGGTGCTTCTGGGCCTCACTGCAAATGCAAGATCATGTCTTACTGTGTGACCGCTACTTAATGTGTGTTAGCAAAGTGCTGAACACTTGGACAGTACTCAAAATTAGTAATGATATTTAGTTGAAAAAGGTTTACAGTCAAAAATTAGGACTGAACACAATGATAAGTAATGCACAAATCACAAAAGCACTAAGACCAAATGCATAAGATGATCACCAGCTAGAATTCCCCCAAAATACTTCCCAGGGTCATAATTAGGCGCACTATGAAGAGAGCTTGAATCTTTCTCTGAAATGTCCAGCATTGCTTATGACTGGAGGTAAGATGTCAGACAAGGCCAACTTTTATTCTGCAGTATGATTCTTAGGAACTGGATATGGAATCCTCCAGAGATGATGTGGGAGGTACCCACTAATATGTAGGCAGTGGATATCCTATCATACAATTTAGTAAATATCATTTGCAATACATTTTATATCATGTAAACAAAACTAAATTAAAATACAATATAACAAGCAGAGAAAGCTCATTTGGTAAACAAGATCCTTCAAAAGACAGCATTTGCAGTGCTCAGAAAGAGCATACCAACTTGAAGCAGATAAGTAAGGACTATTATCAAAGGGATAATAACCATCTCATATTTATGCATGCAGCATAATGAACAGAAAAGCACAATAAGGCAGATACGTTAGATTAGCATAATTTTATTCCACTATTCAAATGTATAAGTTGGAAATGGGTTTTGTTTCAATTACTGCTTTTCTCCATGGGTTTTAAACATTTTATTCAAAATCCAGGCTCTGTTTTATTTTGGTTTTAGTCCATTATCTGCAATTACCATTTACCTTGTCTTTGTTTTACCAATGGATACAGCTTTTCAATCTATCCCAACTTAAGACCACATTAGGTTGCTACTGACATTATCTAGTAGTATCTTCATGATATTTCAGATAGATTTTGTAAAATGCTTAACCCATTTCTTTATTTGGTTATATATGTTTCTTTCTTCAGCTAAACATTCCCCCACCAGAAATACAGTATCTGGAGCATTTACTAATTTTTATAGAATATCTTAATATCTAGACACATCTCCTTCAACAATGTACCTCCAATGCATTACATAATTACATTCTAATTTAAAAGTACTGATCAGAAAGTAATTATCATTCCTGAAAGTCTATACAGTAAGCTTACTGTATGTGGAAGTCTACTACATTTTATTCTTTTACCAGAATTCAGCCCAATAACTTGTTCCTAAAGGAAAGTAACCCTCCAGATACATGTAGCTTAAGTTTTCCAAAAGTAAAGGCAGCAGTTTCCTTAGGGAATTGTTAATGATTAATCACCATTACTAAAAATAAATACATAGAAGCCTTTTTATTTCAACTACTGACAATCATGTCGTTTTCTTTGAAATGAACTTACCCAATAATTTTCCCACCTCCATTTCTGACAAACTGAAAAGATAGAGTCCGTCCAAAAGGTATGTCTTACCTAAGGCACTTTACCAATTCTAAAATAACTCCGAAGAGCACTTTTCTGGACTTTCTCAATTTTTTCTGTACCCTGCCTAAAGCACACCAGAACCAGACATACTGGTTTATTACCATTTCATTATAGGCCTAACCAATGTCATCTGCAGAAATGAAATTACCTCTGTAGTCTCTTGCACTTGTGATCTGTTTTTATGGGTAAGGCTGAGACTATCCTTTTTTGCCATGATACTACTCTGAGAATTTGTGTTTAAAATGCCAACATTTCTTTCCGTGGGAGCCTCTTGCACCCCCATTAGAAGCATACAAAGCAGACGCTGATTTTAGCTTTTTTTGAACCCAAACATAAGCACAATCTAGCATAACTTTATAAGTATTTTTCTGGTTAGTGGCCTTGTAGAAATAGTAACAGGCCACAGGCTTTATGCTAACTCTGCCTTATGCTAATTGTACAAGACCCCAGTCCTGGCCTGACAGGCTTATTACCAACCTGTTCAAAGCACTTGCTGTGTGAACTGGAGCTTGATACCAGGTATCTCTTGTTATGATGTACAGTTTAAGTGGGAGAGAACAGCAAAGGTCTTTAAAATTTTGGTACATCCTGAAAACAGAGGTCGTAGAATTATAACCAACTGACTGATGGTCAACTACTGGCTATTGAAGAAATTCCATCTCAAAAGCCAGAAAAAGGCTGCTCTTGCTTTAAAGAGACAACAAAATTTTAGCTCTTTAGAAGCAACTCTATAGAATAAAGGTCTTTGTATATCAGGACAGAAAATTTGCACTGACTGTATTTAACCAGGAACCAGTCAATTGGGATTCGTGTTAATCTTCAATTGAGCTGCTATATTTTATCAGAGTACAAATAAAAACTGTTAAAAACAGAGTTACAATAAGGAGGCCAGGACTATTATAAGCACTTGTGTCTGATACAATAGGGTGCAATTCTCTGAGAAACTGTAAATAGGGCTATAATAAGAGGCAATAATTCTCATCTGCATACTTGGGACAGGAAAAAGTACGACTACTTTGTACTCATCTTTCCAGAACGGAAACTAATTTACCATTGTATATGGTAATAAACAAAGGTACTAGAAGGGAATAAATTAATGTAAAACATTAAATAATTCCCTGTTACCTTTCAGCTGGAAGGCTGCCTATGAATAAAATGTTCAACTCTGCTAATCTAATTATTTTTTGAAATCACTTCCAATAATGTAAAATAACTAGGCAGCCAGGGAGTATAAAAACTATTAAACCAATAAACTGAAAAGCAAATAAAACTACAATTATTCTGATCATACACTGGTGTATTTCCCTAGATTATAATGTTATACTTGCATCTAAAGTAATGCCTTCAGACTGCCTTCCTTGTAGGTAGTAAGAGATAATCTTGTCAGCATTATTTCTCAAGGCAGTGAAGAAGATATGGAAATAAGAACAGAAATAGTCATTTATTTACCATGCTAAATAAGATTTCCTGTGCCTGAGTTTTCCGTTTCACAACACGCAGTTGCATGGCTTCTCATCAGGTTACTATTAGTGACTGGGGATGTTTGGTTCGGCACAGCTTGTACTCACTGCAACTTCCTCCTACGAAAACAAAGTCATTCTTCATTGTATATGTTTGCTTCTGCTCCATTTCACAACTTGATATGCTGTCAGATGGTATTTGCTCCATATTGTAAATCAAGTTATTTTCTTTAGCACAAAGGCAGTCCTTTCCTATAAGAAGGTCTGTCCAGAAAGGTAAGAATAATGAAATACGGAGAGCATATATTATTGCAAAATACAGAATCTTCTTAATCTATTAATATATCGTGACTTGCTTAATGACGCCTCTTTGTTGGTTAGCTCAGAAACAACCAAACAAAACCCCCAAAATCATACAAACAGCCTCCTCCGTATCTGTGTGTATAAAGGTATCAGCTCAACACTCTGATTTCTAGAAATGAAATACAATTAAACAGTCCACAGAATTATGTAAAATGGTCTGGTACTACCTAATCAAAAGACTTAGATAATGATTTTCTCAAGGTTAAACAGATCCAAGAAATCAACTCTGTCTTTCTATTCTGGCTGCCATTATGTTAAAGCAAGGCTGGATTCTGCACAACACTGAAATCCCACTAGACTTACTGAGAACAGAGAAATATATTGAGTCTTAATACCACTGAAAAATCCAGCCGATGGAGAAGGACTTCCCCATTGATTTCCCAAATATGTCTGCAGAATAAAACACAGCAGAGAACAGTATCTTTCTATACTCAAACCTATACTGTCACTTCAATATTTTTAAGCAGCTGAGCACTTGACTTAGGAGGCTTTGACTAGGTCTTTGTATTCAACAGATAACTGTTGTATCAATAAATACACGTCGTTCACCCATTTATTCACTTCCCTCAGTGAATGGGCAATGTGAAGGATGATGGGGTGGAGGGTTTCAGTCGAAATACTCAGAACTGAGGTCACTGTGCAATTTAGCAATGACGGAGGCTGATGTACCCCTGCAGCATTTGGAACAGTCACTGTTTATGTATGCTTAGGCTTGCCCCGTTGTGTTTCATCTTCGTATTAATACTTCACGGGACATGAAAAAGAAATTTAGAAGTATGTACATCTATTAATACACACACACACACAGAGGGCAGTGCATGATTTAATAACTGAATTTTAATTCTTAATTAGAGCCACAGTGAAACATCCATTAAAACTCATGGTAGTCTTGTTTCCCTCTTTGAATAGCAACTCTGTATAAAACTTGTGAAAATACTGTTGTGAATAGCTTTGAAAAATGCCACTTCTGGTAAGACTTTGGCATTATTACTTAAATAGTAGAGCAATGCTTTTGGTGACACTAACAGCAAGGTCTGTTCTGAATTTATTTTTATTCTAAGGCAGGCAATGTAATTCTGCAGAAAAGAACTAAAGCCACAAAAAGCCACGTGTTTTTCTGTTTGTTTGTTTAAATCAGTGCTAAATTTTACATAGTGATTTCTGGCTTCTGTCCTATTCACTAGTAATTTTGCCATTAATTTAACAGTGTAGGATTTCAGTCATACTGTGCAAGGACCTAAATCTACAAACTCCTTCTTCTAGAAATAGGGATTACTGATCTTAACACTCACACTGAAGTCCGTTCACTTCCAAACAAAATTTAAAATGTTGGTTTTCACGTGGTATGGATGTTGATTAAAACCGTTTTGGTTAAGTAAAATAACCTCCTAAATCAATAGGATTCTTTCCCAGGAGCAACCACTTAAACTGCTTACATGATTGGGTGGAATAATTCACCTTCCTAGAAATTACAAGACTAAAAACTTTGACCTACACTGGTAAGTAGTCCTAGAGGAAAGGATGACAGTACTTTGCTCCAACAAGTATAAGAACTTCCATGTCTGGATCTAAGATCTGATGTTACTGAAGTCTTTGGAAAAACTCTGACCTGTCCTTCATCTACGAAACAACGTCGGAAGTCAGCACCCCAGCCGTGCCATAAGCCTTTAGCAATCCTTCCAAACGTGCCCCAGCACTGGAAGTCCGAGTGCAGCCCGATACCGGGCAGTGCAGTGAAACACGGCAGAGGAACAAACCTCCCTCTAACACCATGTGCTGATTCTATTATCTAGCATACATGGAGACTCGCAAGAATATCATTTTAAAATCAACTTTGACAGAAGCTGTTGTTATATATTTCCACAGGTGTTTTTATTTATATAACTCTATACTAGCCATCAGCAGGGAAAATAATAGCGCAACATTAAAATGCTTTTAAAGTTATTCATATAAACCAACATACTGGATGCTGGTGTCCAAGATGGCAATTGAAGGTGTATACCTTTCACATGATTCATGAAATAGGTCGTTCATAGCTTGCATAACAAATATCTGTCATTTTTTAACAGTGTGGATAGCTAGCTGTTTAAACAAAAGTGTATCCCAGATATTTTACCAAAATATTTGTGTAGCTCTGTTAACCTCAATAGTTCCTGCTTAATCAACTTGAACCAATATTAGGACCTAGGGTATTTAAGCCATTTATTAAGGACAGAGGTAAAAAGAAGTAGTCACAGTATCTTGCTTGAAAGGCAGTTACATTTCTTAGTACACTGAAGAAATAATTTGACAGATCTTTCTTATCACAGGTCCAAATCTTTCCTGTTCTATCTGATAGCACATATACACCCATATGTCCCCCTAACACTAAATCCCATAAATCCACAGTGAAACATGAAATTCCCTAAATTCTGCCTTTCTTAGAAGTGTTCAAAAAAGAGATCACTTAAGCTGGTTTCCTTTGCATGACCTTTGGATGGCAAGTAGCATGCCTGCCATGGCAGCTATTCTGGCTTAATTAACATCTATATGCAGCATGATTTTAAAGGCAAGTCACAGTCTCTCAAAAAACGACGTTTGCTCTAAGTTCTTTGATCTTAGAAACTTTATCTTAAACACATTTGTTTGTAAAGGCAGTTAAATGACTATTGAAACTTTTGGTACTTTGATGTTGCAAATCCGTATGTTCACATGAAAATATCAGTTTCATGTTAAAAGGGTAAATTTTTGCTGACCACATCATGTTGAAACCAATACAGATAGCTGTTAACTTTTCAATTCTTGACACTATTTCCTACTAGATCTCCCCATTGAGAGAGTTCTTGGTAGGGTATTTAAACTCACTCATTTTATTCCTCTGCCTTCCTGAATATCTCAAAGCTTGCAGTTACTGAAACTTGAAGCTTGCAGTTGCTGAAACTAGCAGTTACTGAAACTTGAAGTTTTTTCTCCACAACTAGTTAACAATGTTGTTTTTCTTTGCAAAGCTGGACAATCACCTGATCTTTAGGTTAGCTGACAGTTTAGTTGCCACACAGAGGACTCTTATCAAAGTCTAGATGTGCTGATAAATTGTTAAGCTATAGGGTGCATCTATGACAGCTGCCAATATATTTTGCTTACATTAGAATTAAGAGCGATGCCAAATAGCATTCAACCTTGTTTAATAGCGCAGTCTATGGCAGTTTATACAAGGCTGTGTTTAATTATGCATGCTCTCCTTTACTTTAAAGCCTCAATAATGAGAATTACTTCTGTTGGTATACTGCAAGGTACACTCACAAGTGAAGAGCAAGAGAGTCTGACCAATGGTTCCTTAACATCCAAGAAATTTATGTCTCTTGCTTCTACTGATTTAGGAAGGATGCATTTTCTATATTAAAAAAACAGTTGTTTGAGCAGTCATCCAGGAAATGGAAAGGCTCAGATATTTTAAATACACAATTTCCTCCCTTAATGAACTATAAACTATTTTGACAGAGACTGTACTATATTCCTGTACTATATTCCAGGCCGCCCTGTGGAGTGAGGAGAAGGGAACACAGCAGCTAGGCAGACAGGGCACCTAGCAGATGTGAAACTCCACTTGGTGACTTTGCTCCTCAGATTGTTTCTGATTTTATCTAATGAGTGTTAAGATAAAATGTAGAATTTCATGGCTCTGTGCGGTCTCTGTAAACAGACACTGAAAGCTGGAACATGTGTTGTTCTTTTTTTTTTTTTTTTTTTAAACATAGTTTGTGATTCTCTTCAATCAAGCGTTCTGTATCACATGAACTTTAATTGTATATACCATATGGTGGCATGAAAAATCACAGAGATGGTTCCAGGGCAGCAGGAATTTTAGGATGAAAAAGAATACATGATTGAATGCCTACTTTATGAAAGTACTCTGAATTCTATAAAATGAAGAATGTCATCTACTGCTCGCTGATGTTCTCTGCTCAACAAGTGACTCAAACATCTGCTTTACTGTTAATCACTTACTTAAGCATCATAAAGGAACTGAGTGCTGATCTGGCACCTTAAAGCGTAGGTGAGAGGAGGGCTTCTGGAACTGCCCTTAATCTCACACAACTATGTGCTTAGCAAGGCGAAACCCAGGAATGCCTTCCTGGCAGAAACCAAGGCGGGAGTCTGATCTTGGCAACAGGCAATATAAGGGTATGGAATAGAAGAGGGATAGGGAATATTCATACGATAAAAATATAACAGACATGAATAACTATCTGACCCAAATCCCATGCTAGACGAGTGCATCCTCCACCCATTTCAGAGAACTTTGGTTTAGAACCTTAGATAAAGGCCCAGTTTAGCCACTTTAAAAGAATAGTAATTCCTTGATTTCAAACCTAATGATTTTGACCAAATTAATTATTCATAGAGCAAGATATTCCTGTTTCATGTGAGAACCAAGTCCTGAAAAATATGCATTTACCATATATCACAAAATTAATAAAAAATCCAAGAAATATTAGGTAGACAGCTCTAGAAACAAAGTTGAGTGTTAGGTGGCCTAGATCATTATCAAGAAATAACTTTTTCCTTTGAATAAGAGAAACCCTATAGGCACTGTACTCTTTAATTTGGTACTTTTGGTTAAGCTAAATATTATGATTATAGGCAAAAATGCATGTTAGTGTGTTCACACTGATTTCCTCTTTGGCTGGACTATTCACACAGTACTACTTTCTGCTGTGCGTACTACTACCATGAAAACACCTAATCATTACCAGAGGCAGTTGCAGTGAAATACAAAAATGGATCTTGCCACAGAAGTGGTTATTAGAGATTTTAAGGAGCTGGAGCTAATATAAATGCCTGAATACAGCCAGTAGGAAGTCTTTTTTTTTTTCTGTAATATAAATATGTTACAAATGTTTCCTAAATAGGAAGTATCCCATTTCTGTAAAACAGTGCTTCCCTTCTGAAATGCAAAATTTTCAGCCTTAAAATGTTCTCTTCCTTATCTAATTCTGCCTAATTAACATTGAGAGCTTTGGCTTTGTGGTATATATGCCCAGCATGTTGTTAAATTGGTCAAGTAATAAGATATGACAATGTGTGTCAGGTGGTTATGAGATAATCATTTTGCTTCTCTTCAAAAAAGGGATGAGAATGAGATATAGCCAAGTGTCCTTCATGCTAATGGATGTAATTACTTATCAGTAACTATTCTCCGTGGACTTTCACATTCTCTTAACAAAGCCCTGGCTGCATGGCGGATATACTGATATGCATACTGTCTGCCAGGGTGCACACAGGCACAGAGAGTCTTTATAAGCAGACAACTACATAAGATGTTTTTCACTACATATACACTTGCACCTACATTATATTAATCTTTAGGACTGTGACTTGAGCACTGAACAGTAAATAAATGGTTTAGGCTAATGTACAGAAAGGAGGAGCTGAAGTAACATTCTGAAAAACCAAGCATATCTCAAAAAATTGTTGAACCAGACTCTCAAAATTTTTTCTTATTTCACAATTTATGTTAAAAGCTCAAAAAAAAAGATTAATATATATATCTGTAGAACGCAGGTGAGAGCTGACTGCTTCTGTTGTAAATAAATAACTGCAAAGTGGAAAAAACATATGACTGAAAATATCATGAAACTGTTAGAGTATCCTGTACACTAAAGGTTGCCAATTTAAGTGAGGGAGTTCTCACTGGAAAAGAAAACAAATGAAATTTTTAATGATATGCTTACAGATGGACCTCAGAAACCACAGGGTCTACAAACACATGAAAATATTCAATTTCTGCTCAGCGTCTACCCTGAAACCTCCTGCAGACTGCTTTGCAAAAGGTTTCCACAAATTCAGTATAAATGTAGAAGAAAAGGTTTTTAGGACTAGACACACAAAACTCATATCTGCAAATAGTTAAGTGGTTCTGACACCTCCCTCACAATTTTTAATGCCTTCCTCTACCTCTGGGAGAGGAACTCACTCCAAAAAGACTGCCCTAATAGATCACTTTAGTTGGATACAGCAGAATACACTGTTATCTTCACATTCATAAGGTATTCCTTATCTATCAGTACTTTCATCCATTTAGATCTTTAATTCTTTTTTTAAATTTATTTATTTTTAACAAATACTTTATCTTGAAGTATTCTATTCTGAAAGGAACAGCTTGACCTTTTTTGGGGGGGGGGGCACCAGTTTAATCAAAACCTGGTTTTAGACTATACTGCTGGTTTGCCTGCTACGAAGATTAAATCACTTATCCTTACAGTCCTGGTACTGAAATTCCCTTCCCTATAAGATTCAATCCAGCCATTCACAGGTTTCTTAGCTCTTCTGAAATGTATTAATTCTCAGAAATCAAGTCATGAACCTCTGATTTCCTGGGCAACAATCTCTTAGAATTGCCACTTGCGCAAAGGAACTGTGCTCAAACTCTGCTCAAATTCTCAGTGGGGATTAGAAGAAGGAATTTATGACCAAAAATTTCTCATGAGTATACTGTCCTTGATACTTTAACCAAAGCAATAAAAGAGCAAAACAAACGTCCTACTTCACGTTCTGCATAAGAACCTGTTTCTTTCATCTTGCTCAAGTTTTGCTTAATCATCCAGTAAGTTCTCCTCTTTCATTGAATATAATAATAGTTTGTGACTTTAAAGAAACAAGATTCCAAAGGGACACGTATATGCAACTCTTCATAAATGTTCCTAGATTTGTCTATCCAGAGCAAGAATCGCACGCCATGCCTCTAAATTACAGTATGTCTACGGCTGTCAGTTTTAAAACCTTCTGGAGTTCTGTGCTGTCTCTCGGTCTAGCTGTCAAATACAAAACTGTGCATACAGAACAGAGTTATGGCTTCAATGTTTCCACTTTCTCCCAGTTTGAAATAGTTTCCATTTCTAGTAGTCTGCTTTTTCCCACCATCCCCAGGCATACAGCATAGGTGGTTTTAAATTATGCAAGATGAGATTTATGATTATAATACTTGAAGATCATCTATCATACTTATTTCCACTGAGTATTTTCTGATAATCTAGATTTATTTTCAAATAACATTTAAGAAAGTAACAGTTGGTTCTTTATTTCAAATAATGGTAGTTCACAAGCACATGGTTTGCTGCTATGTTTAAACAGTATAGTCTGCAATAGGTAAATCTATGGCTGTTTGTTTTTCCCTGGGGATAATAGTGTGCTACCTAGCTAGGAAAATACAGAATATTACTTGACTGATGAAAATAAAGTGGGTATGCCATGCATATAAAATTTACTGCCATAACACATCACTTACCATTTATTTGTATTTATTCACTATGTATTTCTTTCTTTCTTGAAGGATTACTCAATTTAAATGAAACAACATCAATATAATATCGTATTAGGGCGCCCACAGTCCAACCTTTCAATCTCATAAAAGGCAGTACAAACCTTCAGAAACAGTCTTCCAGCTCTGGACTATTCCAGACTTCACTTCCCTCATTATCTTTTCCTAAACACATCCTATTTTGGAGCAAAGGAACTGTCTCCTGCAGTCCAGTACAGAGACACAGCAACGTTGGTATTAACTTTAGTCTTTTCTTAGCATTGCAGTACCCTGCAACACCAACTTGAGGTTAATACATATTAACATATTAAATACCAACTTGAGGTTGGTATTCAACATGTATAATCACAATACAGTGATTCCTCCATCTCTGTGTTCTAGGAATCCCATTTTTATGAATCATAAATCTACTGCAGATATGTAAGACACTCTTCTTCCCATCACATTCACAGTTTTCAGAATGTCAACCCATTTATTCCTTTCATTTAATTGAACTAAAAAGCTTTTGGTTTTAATACATAAGAAAGTGAGGATACTATACTCTGCACTCACCAGTGCTTAATACTGTAACTTATTTTAAATAATGTGACCATACTATTTGATACTTTTCTCTATAAATATGTCTATATTTTTCCCTATAAATCTACACTTCTGATTTCCATTAAAATAGTATTTATGTGCTGGAAGTCAGGTATCATAATTACTTTTTCCTTGTACCATTCCACTATCAGTGCAGAAAAGCTGTACAGTTGCTGGTGCATATCTGTAGAAGTTTTTTGCAGCAGGGCAGCTCTCTGCATTTTGGCAAGAGTTTGGCATCTGATAGGCACAACCACACAGTGGCAGCAGGTTGAGAAATAGCCTACACATTATGCAGCCTTGCTGGCTGCAGCTCTATCTGGTCAAATATACAGTGAGATGAATTTAGCAAGCACAAAACTGCAGTAAGAGACTATGACACAGACAGTATAGTGCTAAGATGCAGATACAGACACGGCTGGATCTAGACGGGCACAAAATTGGCAGTTGCCTAGGACAGAGGACTGGCAGATCAACAGGAGAGAACGTACCCCGTCCCTCCAGAGCCCCTCTCAGAATCCACTGTGCCATCACAACCCTGAATTTTTCCTTATCAGTCCAGGTAACTGAGTCATCTCTGTTCTCCTCCCTTCTGAAGTATATGCCAACTCTGTATTTTAGATTATTATATACAACCCCTCTGAATGAGCCAAGTCTCACAGTTCTTCCAGATACGAGTCCGCCACATCTAGTGCCTTTGAGGTCTATAGGAGGTTACAGTGTTACCGTGGCATACAATTAACCACAAATAACTGAGACTCTTTGCCTTGCATAACAAGAGCTGTATGAAGAAACTACAGGTTCAGTAAGTCAGCAAGAGCCTCAGTTTGCTTTTGATTTACTTTTAATGTTTGCTCTGTGCTTACTAGATTGTTGTTGGAGAGGGAGAGTAAAAATTCCTTCTGGTAAACAATTTAGCTTAAGAATTAACATTAGAGATAAATAATGATCCAATTTTATTGAGACTGCAAAAGAAGAAAGCAAATTGAAGCATTTTGCATGACAAATTAAGTTGTTTCATTATCTTTCATAAATTGCTTTGGGAGGATTCACTCTTGGCTAATGAGAATAAAACTGAAGCCCGAGCAGCACATTTCTTTTCAGGAGTGTTCAGAGTCTTCGAGGTCAAAGGGAGTCTCTCAAGTGACGGCAACAGAGCTTGGACTGGGCCCCGGAGAGTTACTCGAAGCAACCACAGTCCTCACAGTGGCTTCATTAAAAAGCACATCAAAAATGTAGCAAAAGTTGATCCAGTTCTAAATCTATTTCATAGACATTTCAGTTAATTTCCTTCTCTTCTCTCAAAGGTCTTTACAAAGCAAACCCCTTCCATGAGGTCTATTGTTTGCAAAAAAGATATGCACATACCATTGTACTAAGTGAAAAGTTTGTACAAACACTGATGCAAAGAAAAATGGTATAAAAATCACAGAATAATTCAGGTTGGAAGGGACTTCTGAAGGTCAACTAGCCCAGCATCCTGCTCAAAGCATGACTTTTCAAAGTGAATACCATACGGTCATGTTTAAAATACACCTCCTTATGAATTGTATACAACAAGCAATTTTATGGAGTGAAATCACAAGTATTAGTGCACCAATTAGTACTGTACTGATGCTATTACGCTATTATCATTTCCATTACTAAGCAAGATGGGTATGGGGGTGGATAGCAATTTCTAGTCCAGTATTTCTATTCTGCAACACTTGGACACCTTCCACTCACACCAGCGAAGGCCTCTGCCCCTCCAGTCGGAGGGGCCATCAGAGCCAACAATATGGCATCGGACTCATGGTATCATATACCTAGGTCTTGACTAATGTTCTATTAATGCTTGATTTGTAGCTGTTAACAGATAGATTGACTCTAGGCTGGGGGGGGGGGGGGAGGCACAAAGAAGACACCAATTCTTTAATAATAACAGCTGCAATAATCTTGCAGCTCTTTAAGTGGGTTCAAAATATTTTGATCAGAGAAAAGAGCAAAATCAGCCATCATTTACCCAACACCAAATATTAAAAGCTATCAGTATTAAAGAGAAAAAACATACATACACATATTTGTCAGCTTTATCCAAGCAAAGTGTCCTTCTTCGAACTGATCAGAAGCCTAAGAGAAAGTTCTGGCTTCACAAAACACCAAAACAAACACTGTCACAGTGTGACAGACAGCGTCACAGTGACAGACACTGTCCCCACATGTTTGCGTCCCACGCTTCCATAGGAAAAATGGATTATTCAGATTTAAAGAAGCCCTTCTTTAAAAAACAGAATATGGAGGTATTTCCACTGTATGTTTTCCTAAACCAGCCCTTGCATACAAGTCAGGGTTTGCCAGCTTGCCTGATGAACCTCTCACAGCCTTCGGGCTTTGCCTGGGGGCACCACTGAGGTGGCTCTCCTGACAGCGCGCATCCCAGCCGCCAGACGCCGCAAAGGCGCGTGTCGCGAGCACTGGCCCAGCCCGTGCCCGGAGCACCACGCCTTCGGCTTTGCTGGGCTGAATGCCCTCGTGGATTCCATATTCCTTTGGCGAGGCTTTTACCAAATAAGCAATCTATACTTTTAAATCATATTATACAGAAAGAGAGTACCACTGGACTTACTAATTTGTTTAAAGCAAAATACAAAGTACTAATACATTAGAACCTGGTCTCTCTTGGATTTCATTTTCTTCTACTTCAGTTAGAGAGTCAGGACTCCCAGGAACGAACAAGTCGATATACCCCACGACACAGTCGTCCATGGGTAACATCATAAGTGCCTGGCTGCTCTTCATCTATAAAGCGGATGGCGGAAGGAATTTGAGCTACAGTATTGCTATTCTGACTGCTTACATTTCTAAAGCATTTGTTAGTTTGCTGCTATTAGGCTTATCCCACTAAAAAAATTGTACACAGTTATTGTCAGAAACTGCGTTATGCAGAGAAAACAAAACAACAGACAAATATCTATATTGCTCGAAACATAACGATTCTACTAACACACAAGATTTCTCATACTCCCAATCCCCACGTGGCAGAAACAAGATAAATGATACCTACTCTAGCCTTAGCTGGGGAAGAGTTCCCAAAATCCACACATTAAACATCCTTGACACTATTTACATATTCATTAATCCATCAAGCTATGGCACAAGTGATCCTCAAAAAGGTACTTTGGACACCATGTTCCATGAAGGGGTCTGGCTAAATAGATCAGTTCACAGAACAAGGACAACAGATTAAGAAAATAAAAGACCATTTTATAATCATATGTATCACCTTAGTGGTCCACTAAGTTTTGTATCCCATCTTCAAGTGCAGCCAACATTTTGTCCCAGATCTTATGATGATAAATAAATAGTTTGCATAACTGACCTAACGCAATCTCATCTGTAACTGTAAGGAAAAATTCCTTCTGCAGTCCCTGCAGTGCTCCTTCTGAAACTCAGCTAATAGCATTCACACAAGTCTATGCATCAGAGCAATTACTTTAGGACTAGTTTTAAAAGCACCCTTGACACTGGCACCACCGCAGCAGTTCCTACCAACCAACCCCATGCTGTGTAAGGCATACGGTATTTTTTCATTTGTGCTACAGCAGCTTAAATAACACCAAAAACTCTGGCCCTAACTTGAATATTTCCATGACTAATTCTGCTTTTGAGTGTGCTGTAATATGTTACTGATTCCAGTGGGAACAGCAAAATTGCATCCACAAGATATTATAGCCTCAAGTTTATGGGTTAAATTTTAGCAGGAGCAGAAAATTTGTTAACATCAATAGAGCTATACTGAATTACTACAGCTGAAAATCCTTGTTTTAGGATTCAATACCAAACCTTTCAGAATATTCTGCTCCTATTATATTGTTGATTCTAGGCAGACTAACTCCTGAATCCTCATATTTTTTAAAACTCACTGTATTAAAATAGTCATAAGAAATACAAGTTACAGGGGAACAAATTAACTAACACGTCAACTGTTCTGCATGGAATAATTTCTGATGTTCACTTTAAACATTACTTAATAATTACATTTAATTCAATTCTATTTCATTAGCATATTTCACATATAAGAGCAAACTACAGAAAAGCAAGATGGTCTATTTATACATTGCCAATACACAGTATAAATAAATGGCAATTAATCAAATGCTCTTCTGAAATTATTTTCAGCCATCCTTTAAATCAAGAATAGAAATCAATAACAGGAAGTACTTACACTAAACTATTTCAGAAATCAAGAAGATAATCATGGATGTTTTTGACATCAACAGAAAATAAACAATTGAGAGCTGAACATTTTTAACCATTCCATGAAAGTCAAGGTTTTAAGTTAATAGGCATCATGGAACTTTACAAAATATAGAAGGTTTTTTTCACTATACTGCCTACAAAACTCCTTCCATTTTTTCTTGCATTGTTCATACATTTTTGAGTTGTGCTGAGTTTAGATTGAATGGAAAATGGAAACTCCACTAATTTATTAGAAGTTAAAAACCGTTCCATTCTTAGATGGATGAGGATGTGGTTCTGAACTGCAGTATTAAGATTCAGCTTTTGAAAAGAAGGTATTAGGAATTTTGTATGTGGCTGCTTCTTCTAGCACAAGCAAATGATAAAGTCTTGGGAGAATCACTGAAACAGCCTGTTAAAAACTTCACTGAAAGCTCATTTTAACCTGTTTTTATCACAGGAAATGAATCATGACAATAACTGCAAGATGAAAGATGATGTGAGGTGCTCTGACAGTTCTAGTCTTTTGCCATTTTAATCAGGAAGTACTTAAAGTTAAGAGAAAATATTTGACAAGGCTTGATCAGAAGGATTAAGCATTATTTCACACTAGCAAATGATTTCTAGTTTGCTCTAGAGTAGACCAGTAGAGATAAACCATATGGCCACAATGCAAAAGTACCAGAAACATTAATCAAAAAAAAAAAAAAAAAAAAAGCCAAAGCACACTACACACAGCCCTCTACTCAATACTGATTAACCTTACCAATCATTATTATATCAAGATAAGAACTGAAGATGATATTTGAAAGCAAGTATTCACATATGGTGACAGCACAATTAAAACCATTGTAATAATGAATTCTAGAGTCTGCAACATACTTAAAACGGAGAATGGAACAAGTGTCTTCACTATGAAGGAAGTTTGCTCCTACTGATGTACCCATACATATTGTCAGAAAGAGGGAGAGCCATGTCCCTCTTACGGATAAAATCAAACAAAAACAGGCAATTCAGGCATGAAGGAGGACTGAAAAGGAACTAAACTGGCAGCAGAAACATGAGTACTTAGGTTTCTAAAAATGCTAAAAACTCTTACAAAAAAGTGATGATACAGTAGGTAAATTTTAAAGGTAAGTATGTACATATACCACTATAAACTCAATGTTAGCTCTCAAGCTGTAAGCATGATAGCTATGGCAAGGTTGATATATTTATAAAATATAAAAGACATTTTCTTTTTGTTTAAAGATAAGAAAAGGTTTCTTCCCTAAATTTATATGTACATAAGAAGTTGGGGGGGTGGGTTTTTTTTTTTTTAGATAGATTTTTCTATGGTTTCTCCATATGTAGGACAATTCTTTAAGAAATGAATTAAAATATCCATTTGGAATTAAACACAATAACATTTTAATCATTCTGAAAATTATTAATTCAATAACACAGCTATTCATAGGGTCACAGTGGAGGAACTTAAGTCAAAACATGGAGCATGTTTCTATTCTCCCTCACAACAACGTATTTCTTTGTTTGTTAGTTATCTGCAGCCCAGCATGTCTGAAGAAAAGAGATATCTGAAAAAAGCCTGGGAAAGCAACGTGTCCAAAATCCAGTTTATCTGACTTCAGCATAGGAACTCACATCCTTCTTCAGTTCAGTAGAATATATTCAAAAGAACTATTTTCTAACATAAATATTTTAATATAAATACTGGCCCTTACACACCACTGTTTTATTCTTTTATTCTTTCTATTATGAGATGACTAGAGAATTGCTCTCAGAAATATTTTGCCTCACATGCTCCCAGCACCAGCAATGCTAATGCAGATGTGCTCAGCAAATGCTGCTTCTCCGTGCTAGAACTGCCACTTCTGCCATAGGATTCAATCATTCGAGTGGAACAGTTCTGTTCTCCCAGGTTCTGGTGTCATCTGCTGCAAATTAGTACCTATCAGAATTCATGCTAGTTTACTATTTTGTCCTCTGGGAATGCCACTGTTCAATGGTATAATTCCCACTGACTTCAGAGGCCAAGATCTCATAGCTCAAGGTGTGCCCATGCCTTGCACTGATCTTGTGTGAACAGGAGAATCTAATACTAGAAAGATTAATTTAATCTTCTCAGAAAAGAACTTATAAGACCTTTGGTAGGTTGCTCCTTTAAAAAGGGGGGGGGGAGAGGGCTGGAATCAGAGAACTGGAAGCTATCATCCTAACTAGAGTGCATGCAGATGCTCCAATTTATTTGCTGCTATACAGATCACAGAAAAAAATCTATTAGACCTTTCCTTCAAGAGCACTTCCAAATTCGACTGTGTGGACTTGCACCTGTGGGCTTTTACTGTGGAACTTTACATGTATGAACATATATTTAATTGCAACTTCCTAAGCACAAGGTTTACTTTTCCAACACTGCAATACTGCTGATTTCAAAGACAGCACAGAGTGCTTTAAGCAAGAATGAAGTTAAGCCAGAAAAATGTCAAATAGATATGAAAAGGAAACATATTGGGCAGCTTGGAAAGCTCTCATTACAGATTTCTGAACTATGCCTGGCTCTCAGACAAACATATTTGGCACAAATATCAGCTCTCTGTTTGTCTTTATGCATGTGAAATACTCACAATTTCTACCAGGAAAAAACATGGTAGTTTATTTCTAATTTACCAGCTTTCCTAAACTAATTAAATACCTCTGAAAAAAAGAAAAAATGTGTTCACTGAAATCCAGTTGTTAATTTTTGAGGGTAAAATGAATAGAATTCACATAATAATACATATTGCATTATCCATCTATGCACAAGGAAAGAATACATTTTTTCATTTAAATCTTCAAAAATAAACTGTTTGACCTGGTTATGAAGTCTGTATGCTGAGATCTCATGAGCTGATATGCAAAATCACTAATTTACAGTAGCCTTACAAAAATTCATACAATAATGTTAAATATTTACTTCCATAGCATCTCCAAGCTCTCTCACCACAGAGCAGAACGTACCCTCATCATCACGTCAGACAGGAACAGCAGTGCAGATGAGGGGACTACCATCAGGTTATGTCTAAGCTTATTGCGCCAACAGTATAAATAGACTGTAGCCAGCTTGCAGCTCAAGTACTAGAAGTGGTTTGAGTGAGCCCAGAATTCAGTCCAGCCTTTGAATTTGCACTAGGAAGCCAGTTTGAAAGTTTCAGACCTTCATCTTGATTATAATGAATAATATCTTGAGTAGAACCACTGAACTGTGAACTTCAAATAAAGAAACTATTTAAATAAAGGTAAGGTGACAAATCCTCAGATCCCAGCTGCACACAGCAGTAAATATTTACTTTCTTAACTTATTTAGCATTGATTATGTTAGTACCAGGAACAAATTATGTTCACGTGACCATGCTGAAAGCTAAGTGCAGCATTCAGATTGGCCACTTTGCTGGGTTGTAACAGGACAGCTTCTGCCTTTTTCACCTAAAAACTCACCGTACTTTTTGCCATGCCTTTTATTTTCCTCCTAAAAACTGGGTCATGACACTTCTAAAACAGAACTTACATGGAAGTTTAGAATGTGTAGTGTAAATGGTTAATGCAAGTGGTTAATGCAAAAGCTATGAGCTCTGTTATACATTCCAAACTTAGTCTTTCTCAGTAAATAACTATTCAGCTTTTATCTGACTTACAACCTTTACATTTGTTATTAAATAGAACTCAGGGTGGTAGATCTTAACACTTGGTGACAAAGACAAAAGGCCTCTAAATTAAGCCAAAACTGAGTCTAAGGAGACAATTTTAATCTGTATCAATTAATTAATTTTTTAATCTGTATGAATTTTGTCTTGCTCCTCATATTTCTCATAGCTGCCTCCAATTCCCTAAACAGCTTTAGCAACAATTTCTTCTCAAGTTTCAACAAAATAGATATAGATGTCTACAAAACACTAAATAAATATGGAAACAGATTGCCAAAGAAGCTGACTGAAGCCAAGCATTTCACAGCCATGGAAGTTGGATACCTCTGTCAACTTCCATAATGGTCAGTTATCGCAGCACCAAAGAGAGATGGAATTTCCTGCTTCAGGTGTTTGGGTCTGTCAGAGACCAGCATGAGAGTTAAGCAGAAGGCATATGCTCAGAGAAGCAGAACACTGAATTAGATGGACTCTGAATGTGAGCCAGTTTGGCAGTCCTATATTCCAATGACAGTGTCCAGAAACAGAAGTGTATAGTTAGAACCATAGTCTTGCCAAAGAATGAAAATGAGTAATTCAAGCTATGCTGATTGTAATGGTCTATATGAGTCTGACAAAATTATTTATTATCAGGACCTATAAACTCTGTAAGAGACTTTCATTTTTTCACCATAAACTGCTCAAGTCTGTAGCTCATAAATTATTTGCCATTCATATAAATCAATAGCAGATAAATTAGTTGTCAGGTTGTGAGATTTCCACCTTTGTAGCCTGTCTGTAGCATTGTCATTTTTAATGAGCTTTTCTTCTGTATGAGTGCTGGAAAATTAAAACCAAGTCATCACTGTTTCCTTAAGCAATGTCACTGAGGCTCATACAATCTTAGCTTTCCAGATAGATTCACTATCAAGAATGAGCCTGTTTGGTCCTGCATGCCTCTCCTGGACAGCACAGGCTTGATAAGAGCTTCCCTCCCTCCATTTCAATGCAGATAAACACAATATATTCTTTACTTGCACATTCACAGCATCTCAGCACTGTCTGAGCTCAGAATGCTTTTAAGATACCATGCTTCCTATGGGGCATAAAGATCCTTTCCAGATTGCTAAAGGAAAGGTTATCTGCAATGAGCCAAGAGATATCTCTCTGGAAAAGAATGTTTTTTATCCAAAAATTCCTCCCCATAACAGCTATTTTTCTTCACTTCCTTTAACTCATTGTACATTTTTACCTGTTTGTTTCCCCTTATTACACTCAATTGCAGTCATCTGTACTGAAGCTGTGCTATCCTGATTTTGCAGCAGCTCTAGGGGTCAGCAAAGGAGTATTTAGAGTAGAGCTGTTGAAAATTCAGAAAAGGACATCCTACCTGAAGCAACAAGTACCTTATTAAAAAAGAAAAAATCCATACAGAAGGTCCCAGCTCAACTCAGATTTCTAGATCCTCTCCTTCTCACACCAACGGCTCTGAGCAGCTGAAGCCTAGAAGCTCCAGTCTTGAGGTCATCTATAAGAGCAAGCTCCCCAAGAGTCAAATATTGTATTAGCTTTTTGGTGCAAATCTCAAAGACAGCATGGATCACAGTTATACTGAGCCTGTAGATCATGGAATCCTAGACTGCCCTACCTGCTTTGCCTTGCAGGAAATCTGATGAATTTTGCTTTTTTTCCCCTCCCTTCCCGATGCCCCCCATCATAACTGATAAGTTTCTGCAAGAATAATGTTGCCCCTATTTAGATCTCACTTATCTCCCCACACTCCTTTATCAGACAGATTGTAACTGATGCATTTACGGTTTTGAAAATAGTCAACATGACTCACATGCAGGCTTCGGTTCTGGAGTACCTCAGGAGGCTACTGCTCTGCCTTTTGTGTCCAGCTCCTCCATAACATCTTTTTTTGCTTAAATCTGTGTCCACTGCAAGCTTCCTGTGGAAAGCTGATTTTTGTGGATAGCATCTACCAGAGCTGTATTTCTCCATACCTACAAAAATAAAACACAATTATTAAAGACAGGGAAAATGAAGAATAATATCTGATAATTTTGTTCATGTTTGCTTTTTTGTTAATCAAGAATAAATCAGCATGAACAGTCTACACTCTTTAACCACAGATTCTGGCCTTATGTCCACTCAGAAGGTAGTGGACAGAAAAAATGAAGAAATTTACAGTAAATGAGTAGGGGGAAAAAAAATGGTACACATCCTCTACATAAAATAATCTTAAATAGAATTGGGATTCATTTATGTGGAGAATTCCATTGACACCATACAAACAATACTGACATTTCTATTCAGTGTTACATGAATGATTTGCGTCTCACATGAAATGAGTCACAGTTTTGTTTATTAATTTTAATCCCAGGTAACAATACAGACAGAACTTAAGCAAACATCCTGTTGACACTAAATACTGAATATCACTGAAAATATCTGTAATTCCTCCAGGTTCAGCAGATGCTTGAAAAACTTTACAATATCATTTTGATCAACATATGAATTTTGTGAAGGTGGATCTCCGCATAATGCAGTCAGATCCCCATTACATTGGCAGGAGCCCTTTGAGCAAAATTCATTCAAGATCAGGTTCCCAGGAGTTTTGTTTAAATTATAACTGCTAGAAATGTGGACTAACTATAGCAAATACAAAGTTAACGTGTCACCACCAGGTTCACCTGGTTAGAAACTAAATTTGTTTTGCAGTGATCAAAGTGTTAATACATTTAAAACTAAGTCTTCCATGCAAAAGATAAAGCAGAGTATCTGCAGAGACTGGAGTACTAGCTCGTTCTCGCAGGGGGGCTCTCTGGGCTGTAGGGTCAGGCGTGCAGGCACAGCAGTAGCAATCTGCACTTGATCCAAGAGGTTCAGGTTTCCAGGCCATACGTTAAATGAATAAGCCGAGTTATGAAATAAAGAAGAGAGCGTTACATTTTAGCCTCATGGTTCTCAAAGTACTTTGCCCTCCAGTGTTGTCATCCTCCTTCGGTTTGAGATCACTTTTGTTTTTTTGGTTCAGTTTCCTGTTACAAGCAGTAGGATCAGCAGTAAATAATAAACTGGCAGTTTTTTAATAACTCAGTTATTAAGTTTTTGAATAGCCCACATACAGATTAGCTGTTAGCTCTTCAGAAAGATTTTGTAGCATTTTGCATATTAGAAATATAAAAAATATTCCCCACATATTTTATACTAAAAAGCTATTTTTTGTGTAGCCCTGGTAGAACAAAATGTATTTCTGATGAAGTCATCTTACTAAGTCAACTTCTCTTTTTTTGTATATATATTTACATTCACTATGTTTTTAGGATCAAGAAATCAAAACCATCACTCAAGCAATCAAATGGGAGATATCAAGATAAGAATTTGCAGCATGTCAGTCACAAATATAACTGTTTTCTGTGTTTAGTTATGACACTTCAAGCACAGATTTGGTAGCACTATGAAACTAAACCATGCCAAAGAACATTTGTTGGAGTTTCTCAGAACTTGTTGCTGCTTACAAGAACTGCCTGACTCATTTTAGTTCATAATTTAAGGGCTTTTTGAAGTCTTACCAGGTACATAGTATTCGCTTTCTGGATCTGGGTAGAGCATCAGCTGATCAAGGGCATGAAAAATGACTGAATGATGCTGCGTTTACAGTTTTGTGCCCAGACTCATGCTTGCACACACACATACACACACACGCGTGTACGTGTGCACGTCTCGTTCTCCTCACATGTAACATTTGAATCCAAGCTTGTATTCAGTTACAGCTGCTGAAAGAGTATATGTTCAAAAAGAGACAATAATAGTCTAATATTTTTCTCTGCTTTGGAATTTGCTCAAAGTCTTATTTATATGCAATTAATTCTGAACAACCATAAAAAATGCTGCTTAATCTTGATTCAGAATTGGAAAGAGCTCAGTTCTGCAACTCTTATTCATTTGAGTAATCCTATTGCAATTATTCCCATCAACTTAGAGTAACTGTGCAGAATACAGGTTTCACACTATACATCTGAAAGAACTGTATCACTACAGATGTTAACAGCATGTAAACTGAAGTTAAAGAGGCACAAAAAAGACAAAGAAAAAAGGAGAGGAAAAAGGGGGGAGGACTGCAAAAATATGTGCAAGTTTTATGACCTGAACGCCTTGCACTGGATATTTTTGATAATGCTGAGGTTGGAACAGACAATCGTTGATAAGAATTTTTCTTTTTTAAAGTAGAAACAAGGATTTTCAAAGTCAACACTAATATTACGCCATATTAAAAGTTGCTTAAAATGAATTTTAAGTCTTAATGGCATTTTTTCCAATTTGCATTCTTAAAGAAAAAGGAAATTTTTGATTATCAAATTTTATTATTTTGCAAGATAGGATGTTTGCTTTTGTGTTAGAGAACTACCACCACAAATTAACTCATTCACTCCAGAGTAATTTAATATTCCTGTGAAAAGCTCCTCTTGCCAGGAACAGCTACCATTATCCTTTCCATTTATTTAATGTTTACTTTACACTACAGGCAATTACCGTTCCCCACCAGAGACCTCCCACTACAATCCTGGGCTTTACACCTCAGGCCCCTACCCTGTGCTTTGGCACTTTGAGCTAGGCTAGGGAACAAATGTGCAAAGCGGAAGAGCACGAAGCTGCTTTCAGATCATTCATCTTATTGGGCTAAAGATGAGAAAATAGCACTAAAGACTATAAACATGACTTTTTATGAAATAGAAGTACTCCAAATGCTCTTTTCCCTACTATTTTAAGTCAAAGAAGCAATTCAGATCACAACATCTACTGAAGAAAAAAATCCTTGCCAAACCTACCACATTCACAAGAAAAATAACCTGCTGAAGTTCACAATACTACATAAACACCATGATACAATGATAGTCATTCCAAAAGAGCAAGTACTAGAAATAGACTAAAATGTGTATCGATATATCTGAATTTAAACATATTTTCTTCTAAAAGCCTTGAATTTACCCTTTGAAAACCATATTTATTTAGATGTCTAAATAGGCATTTACAGACAGATGCAAACAAATTGTGCTGCACTCAAAGCATATGAAAGCTCATATTCTCTGCAGATCTTGCTAACCAGATCTAAGAGAGCTGTGCAATGACTAAGCTAATATGTGAATTTGCCAATGAATAGGTCGTAAAATCAGAGCATAGGCAGAGTCAACTATTTGTTCAGTTAATGGACAAAACCACCAATGCTTGAAAATACAGAGCAATGAAATGTAAATTTTTTTAATCAATACTACATATGAATACTTACCTTCATAACATTAAAGCATTAGCTAATTGCAATATTCTCTGTCAGTACAAATAGGGTACATGCCTTTCTCTGAAGAGTTAAAAAAATATAGCAAGTTTGCAGAGTCATTTAAGTCAGATATACTTGCAGGTCTTCATTATATATTTTATTCTGCAACTGCTGTATTTGGTATATTTTTGTCTAAAACTCATTTGGTATATTTTGTGTAAAAGTACTTGCCACTTGTTATTTGTTGCATATTTTGATTTAAAAAAAAATTCCAAGCCATAGAACTTTTAAAAAAGCTAGCACTTCTACATATAGGAATGTAATGGGTATGACTCAGATTTTCTCATTGGAAACTTCTCTCTGAATTTCTACAATAGTGTATTAAAACACCAATGCAGTGCTTATATTGCAGACCGCAGATCAAATTCAAGAGGTTGTGGGTGGCAAACAAATTGCTTCACTTCAGAACACATCTCAGTCGGTAGAAAAGAGAGAGAGAGATTGATAGATTGATAGATAAACTAGAGATAAGACATTCAGGTTTATCAGTGCAGGGTTGTACTTACTTTCCTGATTAGAGTTTATGAAGTTTTTACGTTAGCTACAACTGTGGGGAAAGGCAGTTTCAACATTTTCAGCTTCATTATCAAGTCAAATGAGAAAGGATTAATGATGAGAACTAAGCCAAATTTAGTTAATTCAGAACTCCTTGTCTTGATTTTGAAGACATATTTGTAAATGGCTGATATGGCTGTAAATTCCAATAAATATATTTTTAAAATTTTAATAATCAACAGTGTAAAACTAGCTGATTAATACATTAAATGCAGGAGAAGGGGCAGAGCATGTGTTTATATTCTAGGAAAGCACAGTCTTCAAGGTTACAAAAATGCCACCCGCACACCTAACAACAGTGTATTTCAGTCCACTTTCAACCATCTCTGTCACAGACATCCATCCCATCCTTCCATCATGATTCCTGTGTCTTAAAAGTTTAACAAATCCCACATAGCTCAGATTTAGCAGAGCCACAAGGATAACTTTTGCAACGGAAGCATGCACACAAAGAGAGGAGAGAGCCCTCGTCGGCAAGCCAACAGAACTATCCTATCCTTTTCCTGTAGCTTTGTTACAGAAGCTCCTGCTAATTTGATGTTGGTATTCTCAGAGCTTTTCTTCCTGGAAAGAAAAAAAACCCCAAGACCGGGGAACAAGTATGTTCAACCTTCCAATATTCTCTTCCTGGAAACATTGTTTCTGAGAATAATACTGTTTACAGTGGCAAGGTGTTGAATGGTAAAGACACAATTTGGGTGTACAGGTACAGCAGAAACACTTTCTTAGCAATACAGTAGCTCAGAAACACTGAAGTATTTCCTTTTCTTATGGATCAGATCATGTTGAAAAGATCTACAAGCTGCCGGACATGTAAATAGTTTCTAAAGTATACCATTCTGCTTCATATGTAAACCGAGCAAAGTTTGTTGCTTGACACCTTGCACCTATTTTGAATGAGCTGATTTAGTCATGCAGTCACTGGGCAAATGACTTTCTATCCCTCAGTTTCTTCTATGTTGTTTTAAATAAGGTAAGAACAGAGTAGAAAAAGTTTATTCCGAAGCATTTATACTGTTTAAAAGGTATGCAGATTGACAAGGGACTGAGAATGATTTTCAACAAACAATTCCTTATTTTACCAAATTACATTTCTATCTCTCATTCACTGTGGAGCCATCTTCTCTCTGCAAATTAATGCGTTATTAAGGAAAAGCTCTCAGAAGTCCAAATATGAGTAAAAGTAATTACTGGAAATTTACCCTAACACATGAGCACTCCTCGGGGTTTAGGGTTTCTGGCACAACAGAAAATGCTTAACATTTAAGGAGGTAAGAGCTCTGCCATTCACTCCCATGGACAACACCAGATCATAATCTAACTCAGCTGACACGCATACACATGTATACACGTCTGTATCAGTAACAAAGTTCTTGAGATGGAACTCCAATTTGGAGCACTGATATTTTTCAGAACAATCATATAAAATACATCCCGTTCTTGCCTATGGGCTAACATAAATACCTAAGAGGTTACCATAAATACATGAACATAAATTAATCTTGACTGAAGTAGCAAAATTTGTTTTCTTGCTTTGTTCTCTTAAAATATTCCCAAACCCACAACGTTAGTTACTGTCAGACACACTGCATTGAAAAGGAGATTTGATAACAAAACTAATTCTTCAGCGAGCTGTGCATCTGCTGGTTTTCGATATGACCTACCATTTTTTTTCCTCATGAGGCAACAACTCTGAGGAGACTGAGCCGACAGTATTGACCAGGACAATACATGGAACCACAGGATCAGCTTGTGAAAATGTGGTGGGTTTTTGGGTAGCAAACCATAAAAGCCCATACTCCAAGAACAGCCACGAATCCTTTAAAATACAAAACACTACTGTTTGCGTCTCGCTTGTCTCATTCTCCAACTCTTGCTTTGCTCAGAGCCCAATTTTAACACTATGGGAGCAGAGAAGATGCTTGTGGTTATTATGGCAGTTGCAAAGATTTCCCATTATTTCATTTCAACAGAATGAGTACAGTCTTGCATTATCCTTTTTCTCTTCAACAAAAGGGAACACACGTGCCAAATCCATGCATGATCGTAGACACACATTCTTCAAAATTAGTCTAATAAATCCATTGGATGCTGTCTGTAGTTAAGAACCCAAGACTGTCTTCTGATTGCTAAAGCACTGAAGTAGAGAACTTCTGGTAATGATGATGATGATACCTGATGATAATTCCATTTTCAGCTCCCTCACCTGCCTTTATTAGCTTCAGTAAATATGTCAGATGGATACAAATAAAAAGTTCCCTGATCCAAAAAGCTTAGTTCAATGTCTTTGATTCAAATCAGGCCATCAATATAAATGTTGCAGCCAGTGTCAGCATGACAGACCACTCCACAAGCAAAGTGTGTAAATCAGCCCAAGTCAGGATGAGCAGACATCGTCAATATTGTCATGGAGATACCTTGGCTGCTACTGTGTACATGCCTGAGTAACCAAACGTAATAAGCTTCTGCCCCCTCTATAACCAACAAAACAAATCTTTGCTTCCCCCCAAAAGGGGAAATGTATTTGAATTAGTTTCTTATTCTTATCACAAATTCAAAAGGCAATATTTTCAGATGGCACATATGCTGTAATTCTACTATGGTTGGATTAAACTCAGCTGAAGATTTGATCTAAATAGCTCAGGATGCTTAATATATGGTTCTATAATACTTTTGGCTTCTGAAATGAGAGGCATTCACCCTTGATTTCAATTCCATTATTATAAGGACAGGCCACTTTCTATTTATTTATTCTTAAACAGAAGCAGTTTTTCATATACTCTTTCTCTTTTTTTTTTTCCAGCTATTTATAGACTCTATATTCTGACAAGCAGATCTTGGACTGTGATGGTTTTACACAAATTAATAGGTAGGGCACCACAGGCCTCAGCATGTTAGATCAGCCTGAAGTACTCTCTGTGAAAAACAAGCACTGCCATATTTCATAGTCAAAAACCAGCAACGAGAGGTTAAAAAGCAACAAGCTCAGCAAAATGCTCTTAACGAAACAGATCTGGACTGTATTTAATGAGTCACAGTACCAAACAGTTGGCTAGCTGATTCCTCTATCAACCAGAAAAATAATTTGCAGATGTAATTGCAGTTAAAACACTTGAAATTTAGAAAATGTCAATTCCCCTCTTAATCAAAAGAAGGCATCTTTTTGGGAACAATTTCCTAGGAAGCCCAATAAATGAGTATACCTAGGTTAAAAAAAAAAATTATATACATATATATATGTGTGTGTGCGTGTGTGCATATTTATATTATATATATTTATATATATATATAAACATGCAGTTACTAATCTTTAATAAATACTGAAAGCTTTTTTTTGTTCTTTGTTTGTTTTTAAAAAGTCACTACCCTCAACAGTGCATAACTCTCATACCTTTAACAGAGCTCTGTGCAGGGGATGGGGAAATCTGAATTCTAATTCTTCTTGTCCTAGCATCTGATCCTGGCATAGCTACTTTATTTTTCTCTATCATTTTTCCCCTTTTCCTCCTTCTGGTCTGTGATACAGACTGTATCTTCCTATGTCTTTGCACAGTGGCATACACATACAGCCACACACATGGGGCTCTGTAGGCTCTACTTCAATACTTACTAACACCACTTGTGGCTCTTCATGCGGATTTTTAGATTTCCATTAAACTTGCTTATCTCTTTAGAGAGGCAGCAAGGTCTACTAGTATGAAAATGAATTTGAAAGGAGTAAAGGAGAGACATTCTGGATCTGTTATAAGAAAGATGCAAATTCCAGCTGATTTTCCATTAAAAAAATCCGAGAAATGCTTAAGTTTTAACATGGTCTCTGAAAATTCACTTGTTCTCTGGCTTTGCGCAAGTCACAAATTCATTGCTATGATTTCAGTGCTTTATGAAACGGAATGAATACTTATCAAGCTACATAAGAGGGAACATACTGTATGGCTTAATTACTTAAAATTCACATAATTATATGGTCCTTGAATTACATAATAATAATGATTTGATTTTTTTTTAACCTAAGTGAATTTTCTTTGTTGAACAAAGAACCCAGCTACAATTTCTGTGGTTCTCTCTCTCTCTCTCTTTTTTTTTTTTTGAATTTGTAATAAAAGTATTGCTTATCAATATTCAAATCACCATAAGGTGTGAAAGGTGTGAAAAGGTGTGCTTGTTTAATTTCAGGGCCAAGATCATCCCATTACCTTGTAATAGATTAGATTACAGGTTAGGGGTGAGAGCTCAACCTTGTAATAAAACAGTACTGCTGGCAGATTTCCTTTTACTGTCTGGGTACCATTGAATAGCAAATAATTTCAAGATAAAAGATACAGAAAAGTAAAATATATAGGCATGATCTGTCAGGAGAAGGGAAGTAGTTAGGAGCCATCCTTCACTTATGGACCAAACAACCAATATATATGAATACTGGTTATTGACTATACTCAGTGCTATTCTAGTCACTATCTCCAAGTTTTCAGGCAAGGAAAAGCTATACCTTATCACTCAAGTAACCAATTACATTCTGTAAAATAATGAACAGCTCGTGATCAAATGAATAGGTTTAAGGCTACTTATTCAAAGTGTTATGCATCTCCTGTAACGATGCTTTATACAGGAGGTTCTCATTTTTAATTTTCATTAAGAATGGGTGCAACACAATTCACACTTGGGTTGTGTATCAACCCTAAGTCTCCCTCCCTCCAGCATTTCCCTTTCCCCCATCCTCCTGCCATATATTACCTCATTTTGGCACGCTGTGTAAAACTGTTCACACAAATAGCACTTCCTGACACTCACTCCTCTTTGAATTCATATTTCTTGATCTTGAGCAACCAGAGACAGGCACAGTATCCCAGACAAATTCTCACCAATTCTTTTAAAAATTGTACTTTTTCCTTTGTGAAATAGCCTGCTGAATAGATAATAAATTTGTGCGTCTCAATCACCCTATGATCTGCTAAGACACTTTCTCCTTCCACTCTCATTTCCTGTGAAAAAATTCAGCAGCAGGAATCTGATTTTTAGTTTTGAGAGCACAAATTTATATTTGGGGGTGAAATATAACATAGTATTTCTACTGTAATGTGTCTCAAGGACATCCAATTTTAAAAAACACTGAGCCTCTTTTTTCACAATGCCACTCAATTCACATTAATGAAGAGAGATCTATCCCAAAAAGGCATGAAGGACCTCAGGCTTTATACGGTTTCTTTATGATACAAGTTTAATAAGAGAGGAGAAAACAAACCAAACCAAAGAACTGAAGCCTGCTTGTAACAGGGAGGTACGTCACATCACATTGCTCAGTATCTGTACCAATTATGAAAAACAATTAGCAATATCGCTTGGAAAATAAGGCTCAATGTAACAAAAAACACTAGCAATGCAGGTTTCATACACAGTCATAACTAATGGTTCAGAACAGTTTCCTAAAACTATTTATTGTACGACTATTGTCGCAGTGCTTCAGCAGGGCTGTTGGATGCAATGTGCATTGACATATCTGTGACAAAAGGTTCCAGCATTCAAGGAAGCAAGTGACAACTCACGTACTCGCGAGGACCAAAATAGAACGATACTCAGCAAAAGTTACTTCATATCATCAACCTTCTCTTTCCCCAACATTTGCAGACAGCTCTTGTCAGTGCTCCTGAAACATTTTCTTATTCTGCTTTTCATAATAGAATTATTCACAATCAGAGACTACTGTCATCTACTACTGATGGTCACGTATTCAAACAAGTGAAAAAAATTTTAGAACAAGAGTTTTAAGGATTTGAATCATCTTTCAGAAAACTTTGAACCAAAGCAGCATAATAATATGAACAGAGAAGCCTCATGAACATTGAATAGCAGACAGAGACAAAATTTAGAAGTTATGTGAATAAACCAAAGGATTATAGTAGCTAAATCGAGTCCCAGTTTCCCAGTTGTTGGCAGAAAATCACGATTTTGGTTCAGTGGCTCAATCCAAGTTTCAGAATACAGACTGGAACTGAAACAGGAGCAATGGAGTAGAAAAAGGTTTTGGCACATTCCCCTTGACTAAAATCATGGCTATTTTCGGTCTCATGGAATCAGCTGTTGCACAGAATGCATTTCCCCCCTTCCTCGCCACTTCCATCATCAGCTCTGGAGCGGGATGATGAGGAGGAGCAGAGCGGAGGCCTGGGCAGCACGCTGTGCTGGTACCAGGAATTACTGAGGAGTCTCCTGCTATCACATTTATTGCGACTAGCTCATAGGCACTGGACTCTTTAATGGCTGCATCAGGACATTAGAAAATTTCTGGTTTTTAATCTGAGCAGCATATATTTGTAATTAATTCAGTGAATTTGAAGAGGATCGCTTTTATCCAACTTACTTTTTTTCCCCCAACCATTTACTTTGCTATAATTTCTATGCATTATATTGTCTCTGAATATTTCATATTTCTTTTTCCTTCATAAATTTCCTACTACTTCTGATTAAAAAAAAAGTTGCTGGCAGCATAATTACATTCTTACATAATAACGTAATTACCTACTTTTGAGGAAAAAAAAAACAACCCTCCAAAAAACCCTGAAGCATGTGAAATTTTCACTACTGAAATAAATAAAAAGTAATGTCATTGCACTGCAATCTGTAGGTGAGTAGTGAAAAATTTCCCCAATCGTTGAAATACTCATATATCTAAAATATTTGTTTCTGGTTTGTAAACCAACACGTTATTTACTTCTTTCTTCATATTTCAGCCTATAAGCTAAACTGCAAACTCACTGGTTTCTGCTGTTTGCTGGGTTGCAGTAGCAGTTTATAGATAAAAAAGAAAATTCAAATTCTTTTTGTTTGAGAAGCCATACAAGGTTAGACCCTAAGGGACAGATTTAAAACAGTAAACATATCTCTTTATGGATTTGGTCTCCGACACGGTGCTTGTATAATTTGCTCTTGCATTCAAGGATTCCTTGGAATTATTTTAGGACCATTGCAGGTAATCTCACAGAGTCCATAGGCAGGAAACAAAAGGCAAAAGAGACTTGAAATTACAGCATGAAAATCTCTTTGTGCATTTTGGAATTTCTTTCAGATATCAGAATGAGAAATGCCTGCAAAATATTACATGGATAGCAGAAATTCACCCCCCCACCCCGCCCCTCTAAGCAGCATTACATTCATTCATTCTTCTCTATAAAAGCTAATACCAATACCACCACAGTTATGGGAACCCCTGGCATAAGTCGTTCTGCCCATTCCTCACTATTCACAAGCATTTAGATATTTTGGTAGTCTTCTAAATGCACACGTGCTGAGGAGATTAGGAGAGAACTTTGTTTGTAAGTAAGAATACGTCCACTAAATATGATTACCAATCAGGCTATGAACATAATTATGTACATTCTCTAGGCTGCTGCAGGCAATCATTTGATAATATGCAAAAACCTGGCCAGGAGGGCTAATGCAATTTTTAGACATATGAACAAAAGCATTTACAATATCAACGGAAAGAGGAATAGCACCTTGATATTCAGTACTAGACTGATCTTTGCTACAACATGATATCTATTTCTGGTGTCCAAAATTCAGGAAGGAAGTTGGAGAAAAAGAAAGAGAAAAAGAACCAGTAGTTAAAGGATTGGAATATCCTTAATTACAAAAGGTTTTTTTTAATCATGAAAGTCTCCAAAAGCTTACACTACATGTTATATTCCCAGAAAGAAGGTTAAGAGATGATTTATCACACACTGAGATGAGAAACAAAACTTGGATTAAGGGCTCCTGTGGTTTTATAATCTATAACTCTGAAGAAGGTAAAAAGTTGATCCCAGGGGTTGCTAGGAAAAACAGGATGAAAATTAAAATCTGTGCAGCAGCATATGGTGAAGAAAGCATGCAGTATTCACCAGTATCACAACTAAGAGAGGCTACAGTGTTTTCTGGACCAGGATCCAAGCCAGGGATGCTCTAATCACCAATTGTGTGCGTGGAATGTGGTCAAAGAGCAAAGAGAGTGAGTATTTTCCCTGTTAAAGAGGCAAGTCCCAAAGTGAATATTACATTACATTACCCTCTGGATAGGGTTACTTCCAGGGGAGATAGAGTTGTTGGAGCACCTAACTTGATTTTCAGTCCCCTTTACCAACAACGTGAGTTAAGCGCATGCTGAAGTCTTGCCTTGATGGAGTCGGTCTTGATGGAGTATTAGTGAACGACAGTCCTTCCTGCTGCCTTCGGTGCTAGTACTAAATGATCAACATCACTTGACTATCGCTAATGTCAGAGGTTTGCAGCAGTGAACCCTGCTATTTTAGGAAACCATTGATAAAGCACAGAAAGAACTGCAGGGGCCCAGCAAAACCTGTCTACGTTAAGGACAGTTTTGATGATAGATTGTATTCAACTTAGGATAAGCAACTTTTCACTTATTATGAACTGCAGTATATTATGAACCCTGTATCAATGATAGACTAAATAATAGCATGTTACCAAAATGAGGTGTTTGGTATACAGGATTTTTTTCTATTACCTTGGAGAGGAAAGGAAAGAGCAAACAGGAAACCCTTTATTAAACTTCATGGAAGCAAGGATCTAGGTTTTTAATACACCTTCCAAGAAAGATGAAACAGGCTGTCCAGTGCTTGGAATCACTAGAAGCTTTTTTTTTTATTGTGACACCACACATTTTACCAAGACTTGGCTCGTGGAGTGCTGTTTATTGTGAATTCACAGTTATGGAATCTCTGTTAGTCCCTTCAAGCTGCATAGTACCACTGATTTTCATTAAAGAATGGGAAGAAAAATCTAATGTCTCCCCATGACCAAAACATTCTGCCTTTAACAAGAAGCGAAGAATATTCTTCTCCCTGACATAAGCTTTAAGTGTTTCTAGGTAAAAGGTAGAGGTAGAGAAGAAAATAATAATAATAATAATAAAGTAGATTTTTACTCTTCAAAGATTAAAAATAAAAAACAAAACAAACAAAAAAAAAAAAAAAAAAAACACAAAAACCCATGACAGGACTGGCTTACTTTTACAGCAATAAGGTAATTCTGAAATACTTTAACAAAGTTGTTTAAATATCATTTATGTTGAACAGTATAAACTACAGTGGCAAAAGTAAACTAAACTTTGAACTCCTACCTTGAAAGTCTAATACCAGAAAATTTCTATGAGAACCAAAACAGACACCAGCATTAAACTTAACAAAAACCTAAACCTGGAAGTTTCTTTATCAAGTGAATCACCACACATGCAAATCATTTCTGCCCCATCACAGTAGCATGAGCTCATCTTACTACGTTTGATATATCTTTTTTCCATTTAAAAGAAAGATGGAAAAGCACTAAATACACTGAAGCTTACTGCAAAGCAAAGCTCTATCAAACATAAGGAATGTGGTTTTCCATTTACTCTATCATCACGTAAGTGCCCTGCCAGAACCCCCATCTTTTGTTCAAATGCTCATTTTACTAAACCAGACCGAGAAGTTTACGAAAAGGGCAAGAAAGACAAACATCTTCAGGCAATAAGAGATATGCCTGACACAGCAGAAGGTTTGACCACTTCGGTTGTCATCTTTGTGATATGAACCTTTCAAAAATACATTCACTAATCTGATTTGTACTTTCTCATCATCTCTGAATACAGGTTTGGTAAAGACTTTTTTGTACACTGAATCCTGTACATCATCCATCATGCATCCATCATGCAAGAGCACTTGCACATAAAAGTACAATGTTAAAGCAGTCTTGAAAAGACAAAAGGTATCAAAATAGACATGAATCTCAGCAAGTGAAAACATACTGTTTTCTGGCACAAGAGAACGTTTATCAGAAAACAGAATGTTCACTGGTTTTGCAACTGAAGAGAGACACTGTGCTCTTCAGCTGGAAGCCATGCAACTGTTACAAACATGTTGATGAAAATTTGAGTATAACAAATAGAGATGAGACAGAAAGTCTTATTCTCATTTTAAGTACCAAATAACACATCAGTAAACTGGGATACTACTCACTAGTGCTGCCTCTAAAATGACAAACTACTACATGCTGTTGCATCTTAGCAGGCCTATAGCATCCTTCCAAGAACTAAGTGGTAAATTCAGACATTTGGTGCTCATTCCTATAAAACATTTCACGAAAAATGACATTTTCAGACTGAATACATGACAAAAATCACTGACAGGGAAGCTAGGCAACCTAATTGTGTAACTCAAACTGCAGACCAAGCAGTATCCGCTGCAAACAGTTTCCCACTGGTACATCTATTCTGACTCAGAAAGGAAGAAACCTCTAAACCATTTCTGACTACTATTCCCATCCCTCTATTTTTGACCGAGCATGTTTCATAATGCTCTTGAAGGCTAAGAGCTATAGAGGTTGGTGAATAAGATTCATGACACCTATGTCCGTTGTTGAGCAGACATGAGCTTTAGAAAAGCAAACCTATTGGCCACCTTGAAAAATGCAAGGGATGTCCCAATTCCCAGAAAATTCAGTCTTTAATATATCTCCAACTCTCTTTTGCAACTCCCCTTCCCTCTCTAATGGCAAGATCTGAGAAAGCTTTTATCAAATTTTAATAAGTATCCACCGGTGTCTTGGATAATATGCAATCAAGGTCCAGGCTGAGTTACAAAAAAACCCCAAAGAGCTCAAAATGACTTATGTTCTGAAGTCTTGAAGTTCAAATTTTATTCTTTGTGGTCAATCAAGTATTGCACTCTGCACTCGCTGCCTTCAGACTGTAGGCTCAAGTCAATGCACAGATCAAGTCTTAGTTAATTTATCTATTGTGTAAAGAGCACGCATACTAAAAATTAGCACAGTAAAAGGGCAATGTGGGAGAGAGTTAAAGCTACAAATCTGAATTTTGTGCTACCAGATTCCTGTGCAGTCACACAGATTTAAGTCTATATTAACTTGATATACAACTACTGCTAACTACTGAGTATTTGCATTTTACATTTTATAGTTGTTTAAATCAGATGTTGATTATCAATAGGAGGATATCCCCCAAATTAAGTAAAACTGGTTCGCACAGAAATAACCTTATTTATGGTGAGTAATGGGGCTCCTGGGTATTTTAAAAATAATTAAGCCAAGCAGGAAAAACAAACTCTGTGCTGCTACTTACTGTTAGGATTAGTGTCAAAATCTTATTATCTGCAAGTATCAGGAAGTTATTTATTGAAATACTTACTTTTCATTTCTGTTTGTCATGCTTAGAATTGTTTATTTGACACTAATGTTCAACTGACCCATGTTACAGGGCTCACTATCAAGGCCTCATTACATTAGCTACATAATACTCATAAGCCTGGGTAGTAGCAAACGACAAAGCAATCTTACAAAGATTAATTTTTATTGTAAAATGACGTCTGTGGAATCTACCGTCTCTTTCATTTAATCTGTAATGATGAATAACTTAGGCCATGCAGAATACTTCACTACTATTTAGGCCTTTTCAGCAGCAAAATGTGAGGGACTGCTTAGTGAAACCACTGAACGGACACAATGAACTCTGCCACAACAAGAGGGAACAGACCTAAGTTTGGGTTTCAACATGCAGGCGTCCTGGTGCCCACTGCAAAGGAAACAGTCTACTCCTGAGTACCCTGAAGAATAGAAAGCACTCTCAAGGTCAAATCAAAGATGAAGAAAGGAGGTTATCAGTGGTTTTGATATACGTAGGCCACGCACATTCATACCCATGACTACTACAGGTGTAATCATGTTCTGTCAGTGTCACAACCAACACTCCCTGATCTCTCATAGCATGGTGACGATACACGGGGTAACATCTCTGCCCATTGCTCCCTGGTGAGGACTGTGCTCATCGCAATGGCTAACACTGGAGGGTGCACTGGAGGCATTCCTGGCAGACATTCATGTAATCTAGCTACCAGAATAGGGAAGCCTTATACCAGGGAATGACAGCTCAACAGGACCTGGGTGAACGTGCAGAGGAAAACCAGGGGGAGTTCCAACTGCAGACACCAAGCAGCAGAGGCTCCTGATTCAGCAGTTGCTGTGAGGACCAGAAAGGACAGGGGGCACATCTCTGCCTTAATACAGGGCAGTGAGCAGCACGAAAGGAGGAGCAAGAGTACACCCTTTAACAATACTGCAAAGAAAACGTTTCTGGTCTCACAAGACAGCGCACAAGTACACCTCCCGAAGAAGCCCACGTGGGCTTGCTCAAAGATGATAACCAACCAGGCGCTGCAAGCAGAGTGCAATGAAATGGAAGCACAGGATGCTTGATTTTCAGTGCATAATGATCAATTCTTCATGTAACTAGGAGACATCTCCACAGTGTGCTTTCACATGTATCATTAAGCTAATGATAAAGTCTCTCTATTTTAAATACATTTGCACAGTTCTATTCAGTTAACTTCATTCAGCTACAACTTACAAAGATAAGAATCTGCCTCTAGTACATTAATTACATCATATTCATGTTGATTCTTCACAACCAAGAAATTAAATTCTCAAATACATGAATTAATGGTAATTATATACAGCAAATACAACTTTGGTGTAATGACACAGTAATTGAAATGCAACTGTAACCTAAACAAAGTCTCTGACAATACGCAAGTAAATTGATGGCTACCTTAACATGCGGTTAGATAGATTCTGTAGCCTGCAGTAACCAGCTTGAATAACTGATCTGCGCCTTGTCTAATTCCTAATAGGGTTACTTCTGTCAAGTCTTTTTTGCCTTCATCATTCATTTGAATTAGACTTTTTCCCTACTTATTCAATACAAGCTTCAAGCATTAAACAGGCAATCTTGTTAAGTCATTGATAAGTTTTGCATGGCAGCTTTTCTTTTTTTTTATTTAGCATTATTATTGTTTTGCCATTTTCTCTGCTTTGCTTGTCCTTAACCCACTATGACTCTAAATTCACCATTTTCCAAAGGATAACTGACACCGAGATCAGTTAAATAAACAGACATAAGAGACATGCTTTGCTCTGCAGTGCAACTAAAATAAAAATGGAACAGAACATTTGGGGCAGAGCTGCTCACTAAGGATAGTTATGCTTTCATCCTTTCTAGTTTATATTACACTGCAGGGGAAGAATTTAATATAAAACAAGAACGTGTCGAAATTTTGTGATGGTTTTGTTGACTTCCCCTTGAAGTACTGTTCTACAGAGGGAACTGTGTATCTGTATTGCTTTGAACTTTTTTTCTTTTTAAACAGATCATATGCATCCAGAATACACTTTTGAATATTAATACTCTCACATTAAATATACTGTGTCATTATACTGAAATAAAAAAGTGATGAGGTTCCATTTTCAAATTAGTTTAAACCTTTGTCAAAGCCCAAAGCACTGTAACAAAAAAGAAACAATCTTAGTTCACTCTAATTAACACACCATATTTCATAATGCAGCATTCTGAAAGCAAATTAAAGCATTTACTAGCAAGTGAATGCAATAATGAGTTTGAACTTTGCAACTTGTCTGCAAAAGCATCTTTAAAGTAGCAACAGCCCAATTATACCAACTGAGATGTGTATCTGTATTGTTTATTTTGAATTATATCTTTATCAACATCAATACAGACTAGCTCCCTCAAACTACTCTTCTGGAAGGACAGAGAAAAAGTCCACAGACAAAAGTTATTTAAATAACACAATATTAATCAGTACGAGACTGCTTTGCTGTATCTATATCCTGTCAGTATAATTTCCAAGAGTCTTTCAGATAAGTTCATTAAAGACAACAATAAATGTATTTTGGCAAAACATAGATGCCTCCCATCTATCTAGAAAAAAACAACCCTATCAATCCAGCATGATTTTGCTTTCATATATACATTATTACCCTTGCGACTGGCTTTTTTCCAGGCCAATTTCATGAAACAGTTTGAACTCTTATTCAGACTGGTCAAAAGAAATCGGTGTCCCTTTTCTTTTGTGGATGGTATGTCCTTGGCACTGTCAGAAAATGTTTAAGCAGTATTCAGGGAGCGTTCCTCCATTATAAGCCTCTGCAGAGCCTACAGCTGCCGATCAAGGGAGAAAAGGAGAGAAAAGAGGCACAGAAGCTAACAGATGTCTCCATTAGAAAGTTCACCCTAAGAGGCCTGTGACACTGTCCTTGTTCACTTGCTCTTGGGATGGACTTCAAAGTGATGATTTGTGTTGTAATAGTCGGACCAGCCAGAAACAAAGCATGCGTGTGTCAGGAACCAAAGAGGAAAGGATTTAAAAAAAAAAAACCAAAAACCCACACACAAGAACTCCACACAGAACTGTCATGACAACATTGTTCCCAGAACAACCACTTATAATAAATCCCTGCTGCGGATGGAGCCCCGACTAGATTTTGACAGCTGAAACTGAAAAATTTGTTGCGTCTTTATAACTTACATATGATTTTCTTATTTAGGGTTCCATTAACTGCTTACATTTGAAGATGTTGTTGCATATCCCTACAACTCTAATATAACATTTGCCATTTACGCAAACCTGTTTATTTCTGCACCCTCAACGTATAGTTGCCTTCTTGAATAGTTTTTTCCATAATCCCCACTAAAATCAATCTGTTTAATTTTTTTTTTTTAACCTTTTCTGTAAATCATATTCCCTTAGAAATCAGAAAGCCAAATGTTTACTTTCTACAAGATTTTATATTTTCACATTTGGTTAGCATTGACTTCCTTTTTCTCCAGTTTTTCTACGGGCACATAAGACAATATAACAATTTCAGCAGACTCCACTGCTGACACACCAGCATAATCAGTGTTTTTGCCAGTGCACCTCTGGGAAAAGTGTTAGCAATTATCCGCAACTGCCGCAGCTGAGAGGGCACAACAGAAGGCTTTGTGTGGGTTTTGTAAGCACTCCAGCTATCTAATATTCAAAAACACTTTTGCTTTCTTTTTTGTATTAAATATAGACATTCAGAAAAACATTTTATAGGCTAGAAAATCGTATGAAGTGCAAATGATGAGACAGAGTATGGACTCTGTTAGGTGGTGGCTACAGCTGAGATTTTCAAATCTGCATTAAACTTTCTAATAGCTGATGTCTATTCAACACGCAACATATGCAAGTAATGTCTGTAAGAAGGTTTGTGGAAATTATTGTCTCATGGTGGCCATTCTACTCCCTTCATTTGATCTGCTATAATACTGATTTGGCATCAACAACTAACAGCAAAACTAATTTCTGTCTCTGACGAGTCTTTGCAGCACGTTGGATTACAGTGTTCCCTGAAAGCGGCGGCAGCGAGGCAGCAGCCCAGAATGCAGAGGAGGAAAGGAAGCCTCCCCCCCGCCGCCCCATGGGGGTACCTACACACACACGTGCTACCCATCTTTTTTGCTGATTAGTCAAATTCACGAAGTATATAACTCAGCAAAGCAATATATCTGACCAATGTATACTACAAGCCTCGCAAAAAGGCCTGTGGGATTTTTGTTTTTGCTTCCAACCAATTTTATATTAGCAAATTATATCTTTTTGAGTTGTGACTGGTTTTCTGAAAGGCAAGTAAAATCAAGGATGCAAACTGCACTGAAACCTTTAGAATTATTCCCATAGTTAGTTTGACCTAGTCACTATACACACACACACACACACACACACACCCCAAACCAGATTTACAGATCGTTCAGTTCCTTTTGCTGTTAAAAGCTTTCAAGTCATTCAGGGATGTTTGCAAATGTAAATGGGCTCAATTCCAAAAGTTGCAAGCTTGGTTTACAGGAGCTGAGGTTCCTCTCTACCTTGGAGAACTACTGAAGCATAAGTGTTAAAGTTTGTTGTTGCATCTCTAAATGCAGAATTTTACTGTCCTTTTAAGCAAGTACTAGTGATTAGAAACACCAATTTTATAGCTTGAATTTAATGGTATAGATTTAAAAAACAAATGATACAGCAAAAGAAAAATCCAAACCCAGGTATTCAGTATTGTAAATATATGTTTTTTCCCACAATTTTTTTTACTTCCACTGTGAAATTCAAGGGAGTTCCTAGAAGTCAAGGACATTTCTGTCCAGCAGGTAATATTTCAGAGTATTTTAAGTTTTCATGGTTTTTTTACTTTACCTAAACCATGTGATGGTGCACTTTCTAATATCTAAAAGCACCCATATAAGTGTACATAGCCATTCACAATATTTTAATCCCTGTACTTTTTTTTAAATGTCAAGATTCAAAAAAAATCTTAATTCCACAAATTGTCTCCTTAATTATGTGAGTAGCCTTGCGGAGTCAACAACGTCACAAGTTTGCAATCAGGCACATTCCTAAGTCTTTTTCAAAATCAGGGTTTGAATATCTCAATTTGGATCTTTAGCAAAGGCTGAAAAACAAAACAGGGTACATCTCCACAGTTGTTTGCAGACCCCATGTCAACCAGAAGCTATATGGCTACATTAACCCAGCATTAAATTTGAACTAAAAATATTGCCTTGCTCCAGTGATTATTAGCTTGGGCTCAGCTCAAGCTCACAGAGAAGTGATCTTTCATGATCTTATTAAAGCTACATTTTAGCAAAAACAATATTATGTGTGTTCGGATAAGATCAGAAAAATGTCTTCAGTGTAACAGCAGAAAAGCTAACAAAATGCTTTATTCTACGGGTGGCCCCTACTGTTCAGGTTCTCATATGAAAGTTAAAATAGCAGTAAGGGGCTGCCACGCGTTTGCCCTCAGTGCTAGAAACACCTCCTCAGGAGGCACAGGTGCTACTTTGGTCACTTCAAGCTACTGAAGTCCCTCTTAGACTTTGTGGAAGGGATGCTCTCTTCATCCCAGTTAGATACGTTTAGAGAATTGCTCGGGAGCCAGTACTCAATTCCTTGTCATTTTACAAGGAAAAAAACCGTGAACTAAGTGATGTTTAGCTGTATGGCTCATTATTTAGGTTATTTAATACATGTTTACCTTTCTTTTTTTGCCACCAGACTAAATGGATCACTGGCAATTGCAATCAAGCATCCTCACAAAAAACAGTCGCTGAGGTTACAGTTGAGATTATTACATGGAATTGATTTCATTCTATAAAAAGGTACTCTAATTCCTAAGAAATATTAAAGACTGAAGCAACACTCTTCATTTTAATAACACTGATTAGAATAAATTTGCAAACAAGCTTTAGCTACACAGATTATCAACTTGAATATATTAACACCAAGAGGAACAATTCTTTTGCACAGCAAAAACAAGAGGGCATTTATTCTTCAGTATTTTAAACTCTCCTTAATTTATTTGCATATTTATTCAACATATGTGTTTGACTTTTGCTAGGTGAATCATTCAGCTACGCAACAAACAGCTACCAGTGCTGCAACCACCTCTGCATAATTTCTGCTGTGTCAGTCAATACTGTTTCCTCCAAAGGCAGATTTACATCATAGTCAAAGGCAGAGAGTGCCAAAGTAAGTAAGGGCAGTTTTCCTATGTAAATTCACCAAAAAGGCAAGATTCAAAGCAGCAGTACCTAAAGTATACGCTAAGTGTGCTGTGAAGAAACATCGCAGCAGATGACGAACACAGGGTAGAGCGAGGCAGGGGACGGCAGCGAGGCAGGGGACGGCAGGGGGGCATCAGTCTGCAGGGCTCCCCAGTCTGCCCACCACAGCCGGAGCCATGAGGGAGAAACCTCTTCCTCCCTGTACGGAAACCATTACAGCTTTCAATAAGATTCTAGCTCTGAACCCTATAATCGACACACTTTATTTTTCAAGTGGACACTGCTATAATATCAGCTACCCAGACTGTGAATTTTTTTTCTACCTATTGCCTTACACAATATAAAAATTTGCCACTGAAGTAGTACATATTGCTGGCAACAGATCACTAACCAGAAACTGGTTGTTTTCAGTATCCTACTGTAACACTCAGGGATCTGAGCCCCTCCTCTTCCACAATACCACATGATAACTGTTGTGTTCAACTATAACTCACCAGCACTGAACGATGTTGAGTTCTAGACTAGCAGTTTTCAATTTAAATCACATTTTAACAGGCAGAAACAGAAAAAAGAAAAATAAAGGACAGACCAAGTTGAATCTGAGCACTACATTTAGTGGCAAGAGAATCAAAACTAGGCATTTTTATTTGGAACCTACAATGGGTATTATGGAGAATAAATGACAAAATAGATTAGATAAAGAAAAGTTTTAATTTTTGAGTATATAAGCAGAAAAAATATTTAACAGATTAAAATTGCTTCTGTTTAGCTTTTATTTTGTGAAATCAGAACAAATGAGTAAGTACATCTAGACCAACCCAAAACAACTCTTAGAAAGGTTTTAAGACAGAAACATTTAAGTTTTGCATGAAGGTGCAGCTATTCTGTAACAGTAAGGTAGATGCTGTGATATCAGTAAATTCGGGTATCACAGAACCTGTTGTCCAAATTTTGTTTCTAGAAACAAGCTTCTCTTCTTGCTGACGTTTGTGCTAAAATCTGTCACACTTCCCCTGATCTTTGACACAAATGTTACTGTACTTTAACAACCTGCAAGTTTATCTTGAGGAATTCTTTTTTGTCTCCCACTTTTAAGTCACTTCTCGAGTGGTTGTATTCACACATTCCACGTCCCAATGACCACAGCAACATTCAACATTTGTAACTTCTTGTAAATGGCTCTAATTACACCACAGCTACTCAATGTGCTTCATTTACTCTCAACCAAGTCTTTATACGCTGTCTCCCAGCCATCCTGCAAGTTGGGTGATTTTCACAGTCCCCCCGAGACCTCTTTTTCAGCTTTTCTTCTCCGGTCCCTCTGTGCCACCCCCAAATCTCTGGCACTGGTGGGACTGTTGCTGTGCTGTGGTCACTGCTGGTTGGGCCAATACCAATGCTTTCCTATTCCCTTGTGACTGGTCTCTATAACCACCTGTTACCTCTCCTGTAATGCTCAGTCAAAAAGTTAAAAATAAGTTCACCACATGTGTATTTAGAAGTTACCACAATTGTGCCTTAAAATCCTATCTTTTTTAAATTGCATTTCATCATGGTTATCATGAGAAACTCTTACATTCCAACTGCAAATAATATTATCAGATAATATTATTACAATCTTATTGACTTTATGCAGTGCAGTGAATTTTTAACTTCTTTAGACACATCAAGTTCCTTGACTTTTTGGTCAAGTTACTGACAACAAAATTAAAAAAATGCTACTTTTTACCTCATGCAAATTTATGCTACTTTTATCTTACATAGAATAATTATTTAAAAAGAGTAATTTCCTCCTTTTGCTATTGAATAATATACTTTCTCTCTTTCCTTTTACATGGATTAAATGAATACCTTTGGAGAGACGTTATATATTGTAATTTAAGTCACTTTTATTTTACTATTGATCCAAGCATAGTCACATCAACTATGTACCAAGTGCATATACCCATATGCTCTTTTATCTGCTCCATTTAGAAAGAATAAAAATGTACTCATGGCAGGGGAGAGGGGGGGTTTGAACATAGTTTTTCTACCAGACCTTCAATTTCCAATAATAATTGCTAGCACAGAGTATTCCCTGAGAACAGTTGTTTCTGATGAGCTGCTTTGCCTCTTCAGGTTTCATGCTTTTTTAGTAAGAACTGAGGTAATGCCTTGTTTAAAAATTTCTCTCTCTCATTAAATGAAGAAGTTTCTTACCAACTTATTAAGGGGTGTATTCAATGCTTATACCAACATTTTGACACTAAAAGACCTCCTCACACATGTAGGAATGGCTTTTTTTTTTTTAAGCCAGTTGCCTACTTTGCAGATGAACCCCCCCCCCCCCCCCAAAAAAAAAAAGGTGACTTCACAATTATGTTCATTTTCTGGATTGAATTAGCATCCTTTCAGGAAATGTGCAGTAAATTCCTGTATGTTTTGCTATTTACAAGTTTAAAGTTCACTCGGATGATGTGAATTTTCAGATAGATAACGTACATGCAAAGTTTTCTTTAGATTTCTGTGATCCACTGCATATAATTCAAAATTGTAATAAATTTATAAAGAATGTATTTTATTACCTCCATAGTTTTCTTATTTGCATATACCAATTTGCTCAAACTTTCCAGGATGCTGATTCTAGTTCTTACAAATTAGCATTGCACACGACAATGATTTATTGCCAACATCATCTACTAAATTTAACTGCCAAATTTTAGTTTATTTGTTTACTTCACTAAGCCAGGCAGCATTCCTTCAACTCCCAACATCATACAGGCAGAGACAGCTCCTGAGCATTACCTCCTAGCGCCTTTGTCTGTCGTGCTGATAATGGAAAGCAAGTCTTCCTTGCAACAACTGTTTCTTGCTTGGTTTTTTTCAGCATTATTATTTCTTTTCCTCTTTCCTCCCCCACTTTTTAATTTTGAAGCTGGTCTCAGCTTGAATAAAACTTTTAGATTTTCTGTAAAATAAGCACAAGCACTGCATGTGTATTAGTAGAAGTTAGGTGAGCATGCTCTACTAAAAGCTCTGACTAGCTTTATCAACCACCACTGAACAAATACAGCTCCACTGCGAGATGTACCTAGCCATAATGTGAAATAATTTTTGTAATTTATTAAGAGTTATATTTGTTATATATTTGGCATATTTGTGAATATAAAGTTACTTCAGAGAAAGGAGCAATAAAATTCCTACTAGAAATTAGAATGGATCTTTGAACTGAAATGCAGGATTTAAACAAGTTGCTTGAATGTGGAAGATACATTAGAATGAGGTCATACATAGGAAAAACTAATCTATGATTAATGTAAAGTTTCCATGATTACAATACCACTAACAGTTCTCAGAGCACAAGGGATACCTTTGCATCACTGACAAGTTCATTTTTGAACTAAGAAAACACATCAAGTGGAGTTTCTAAGGCTTTCCTGTTTGGGGAGGGATCTGGTCATATTCAGCATTTTCAAAAATGATTTGTATAATGAAAGAGTACACTCAAAAAGTGTAGCTTGCACAACATGGCTTGGGATGGAAGTATTATTGAAAAAGGATTTTAATTTTGGAAGATCATGACAAATTACAGAAATGGCATGAAAATAAGAAGTAATTTGACTAAAAGTATTATGCTTAAGAAGGCAAAGTCTTACAAATAATTTAGTTTGGTATCAGTACTGCAAAATAAGGCTCAGGGGAATTATTATGAATTATCAATTGAATGAACCAACAACTTGACACTTGGGGGTGGGAGGAGAGGAAGAAAGAAGATACGCTATTGCTCAGGATATATTAGCAGCATCCTATGAAAGACTAATTCCAGTCTACTCATCTCTGGGGAAACATCCTCGAGTACTGGGTACCATGCTTTAAAAGAAAGATGTAGACAAACTTAAGAACATTAGAAAACATTTAAAACCATCTTTTCTAAGAAAGGATCAAAATAGATGAATTTGGATAGTCTTGAAGAGATGAAGTGATAATGCAAGTCTTATGTATAAAAAACATCGACCAGCTATTCGCTTAGTCTAATAACACTCAGTGTAAAGTAAAAACTCAGCAACTTAGTTTGCAGCAATAGAAATTGACATTAGTTATTAGGAAAGTTTTTTAAATTATAGTTTTTGGTGATCACTAGAATATGATATTTAAGTAGGCTGGGAATACCTTCTGTTGGTGGTTTTCAAAAATAGGTGAACAAATACTGGTTAGGGACACTTGATCCTGTTTCATGAGAGGAATAGACCAGATGATACTGCACGTTTCTTTGCAGCCACACAGTTTTACGATTCTAGGTCCCTCTAACTGAGCGGAGGATGTTAAGCTTGTGCAGTTGCTCCAGGAACAGCATGTAAAGGAAAGAGCAATCCTGTGACAGCCATGCTAATGCTGAATCTCATATCAATGGGGTAGAACAAAATAATTACACTAAATACTTGTAATCATTTGTACTAAAATGACAGGGACCCAGCTCCAGAAGCATCTCTATTTTAGACAAAAGACCCTCCTGCCAGCAGAGTATTCTACAGAAATGGCCGCCTCCTGTAGCGAGGTGCCTTGTCTGCATCAGCCCCGCTGCAAATGCATTCAGTTCATAGCCTAGGAAAATGTTACCCACATTTGCTGCTTCCAGCAACTATTTTGTGAAAAGCTACACAGGTTTTCTTCTGGAAGAGATATGAGAAGAATACAGAGAAGCAACGGGCTTCAAAGCTGTGTACGCAAATGCCAACAGCTATTGCAAAAAAGGACTTGTGTACAGTGTGATGTGAAACAAAAATGCAGGGAGCAAAGCCTGCACCTCCTTCCTCAGGTTCAAGTGCCTGCAGAGAGGGCAAAACCTGTGCAGAGTCTGTGATAGCACAGCATGCAAGAAGGGCAAGATGGAAGGAATGGGGACAGCTAGGCACTGGGGAACTCCGCCAAAGGAAGCTATCGCAGAGGAAAAACTGGTGGACAAGGATGACCACAGCTACCTCTTCTACCCGGAATAACCATCAGCTGCCTCCTCCTTAGCAGGGGCAGTCACTACAGTAATGAAGTTGTAGCAGTGGCTGCAGCACATCTCCATCACCACTCAGTGGCAGGATGCACCTACTTTCCTCCCCCTCGGCCCCCGGCATGGCGTGCTCAGCATTGCCAGGAATATCACTGTGCCGTGCTTCTGAGTCAGCAGACAGCCTCAAACTAGGGTAGAGGAAAGCCTAACTTGCATTTGCAACTCAAGAAGATTATAAACAAACACCACTCACAATGTTTCTATAACAGAATTGGCAACTGTTTCACTCTATTAATTGTGGGTGAAACCACGTGTAAAATTTTAAATTAGCATGCTTGTCAAATATCCAAGCATATCCTGCTCCTAGCAAATTCTGCTCATTTATTTTGGATGCATCTAGATGGAATCCAGAGAGCCAAACTGATCTGTTGTAAAATTAGATTGGAGGCTGGAGGAATCAACTCTGAATTAGTGACTCCTGTTAGTTTTGCCAAATCAGAACTTTTTAAGAAACTAATCACTGATTTAACCCTGGACCACTATTACTGCCACTCGCATGCAAAGCCCCTTCATCTTCAGGAGTGGATAGCTCCATTGTTAAGGTCTTTTTCCAGTAAAAAGGATGTTATTCTTTAACTTTCCCCATCATTATTAATCACATAACATTAGAGTGCTCTTCAGACACTCTATATATCCCTTTCAACAAAGCAAGTGAAAACAGCTTTATCATTAACCACAGCAGCAAGGTTCAAAATCTTTTCTTACCCAGTGAAGACTATTATACACATGCCTGCTTGACATTTTAAGGGGCTGTTTGTCATTTTAGGAACTAGAGTGCAGGCCTCCATTTCCGTCAGAACGCCCTGAGAAACCTGGGGCTGGCTCACAATGCCTGCAGCAAGATTAATTACCAGCACAGAGGAACGTTGCTGCCACGCTGCCCCTTCTTCAGTCTCTGCATTGATCTCCCAAAGTTTCAGCCTCATTTAAAATGATTATTCTAATGTGGAACATTCTACACAGCCTTGCGCTTCCTTATCTGAGGAAACATGGGTCCCCTTATGCTTTCCATTAACAGTCTACGTTCTTGATAGTTTAGTCTATCCCCAAATAGGAACAGAAGTTGGCAGATGTCAGAGTCTTTGTGAATGCTACCTTATGGGGACTGCTGAGCTAGCCATCCATTAGATCAACAGCCTGCTCTCTATCTGGCTTTAACAACAGATAAAACGTTTTGGGGGATTTTTTGCAAGCTTTCAAGTTCATCCAAAAATGTTCTTCTGCCCTGCACTAAGCTTGTTACATATCATCATTAAAACCTCTTTGGTAAGAGATTTATTGTACTTTGACACCCAGGAGAAACTGAAGAAGTATAGTCTGAAGCAGACAATAACCCAACTTCGCTTCATATGTTGAGTGACTGGACTCCAAAGAACACTGCCAACAAAAGGCAGAAAAGACAAGAACAAATGCTAATAAGCTCACTATACTGATGACAGTAAATAAACCAAAAGTCTTCTAGTAATGACATATGCATTTGAAAATTGCAGACACACAGGTTTAATGTGGATCCTTTGGACCTTGACCCAAAAATAATTAACCTGAAATCAAAGCAAGGGGAGAAGACGAAGAAAAACGGAAGAGTAACCCCTTGTAGTTACATCCCCTGAACTGAAAATACTGATGACAACACACAACACACCAGCATTTCTAATTTTAATGTTACATCAATCAACTTCCAGTCAACACATTTAAGAAGAAATGATTATTTTTCTCTCTCTCTCACTCCCCCTTCTTGTCTGCCCTATGGTACACCTTTGCCTTAATCTGTCTCCTCCCTTCTGTTATCTGTTCTTCTCTCAGTCTCTTTATAGATTTCCTTAGGCCTGGGAACACTCTTTCTAGAAGGGACTGTTTTTAAGAATACTGATGAACTAATGTACAGGGAATAATACAGAAGTATGGCTGCTTTTTCTTCTGCTAATTCGACTATTTTTCTAAATACAAGCCTTTTATACAATTATTACGGTGAGACAGCAATGACTGAAATTGAGAGTTGCCTCAAAGTAATGATTTTGTGATGTTACCCAGGATAACCAGAGTTCACATCCCAGAAATTCTCATAAGCACATTGCAGCTCCCTCCACCTATCTGCCAGTTATTCATGAAAAGTATTGCAAATATTTGGGACAATTACTATGCAAGCTGAACAGTTCAGGATAACAAGTCTCTAAGATGAATTTTATAATATACACATAAAAATGCTACATAACTTTAATGTATAAATATAAAATTAATAGGGAGAAGCAAATACAAGCTTTTTAAAGCTTACAGCAGTATAACCAAGACAAAAGGTCAGACGCAGCACAATACAAAAATGGCAAAACGATGTGCCTGGTTCACTGCACCACTTACATAACTGAAGAGCCAGCGAGCCAGCTAAGCAGAGTAACAGAAAAGTATTCTAGGCAACATCAGAACCTCGGTAGCTTTTTCTTTAAGGCTCCAACATATAAACAACGCTACCCCATCCTCAAACCTGAGGCTGGCTACTCCAACCATGTAGTCAGGAGGTCTTTTGGTCTGAAGACTATTACTGAACTTAGGTCGCTCTTAGGCTGCAGCCAGGTTCTGAATTGTCAGCTGTCAACCATGCCATCCCAGGCTTTTTCTTCTACAGGACTATCATCATCTTCAGTATCAACATAGGGAAGAGACGCTCATTGCCTCTGCAGTGGTTAACTTAACAAGCTAGAGAGGCATTAGCAGTAAGAAAATTCTCCTCTGAAAAATCCACGTGTGTTTGCATGTGTGGGGGTATGTTTACATTTAAATGCAGAAAAAACATATACTGCATATAAATACATTACTGGGCTACTAACGTATTTTACTAAGCTTTGCATTAAGTTGTCACCAACTACTGTCATATATATCCTCAGTTTCAGGTTGTTTTGACAGGAAAAAACAGTGTGCAAATGCTACATTTCGATCAAGCCTAAGCCAGATCAGAACAGCTTTTCTGAAGTTACATAATTTGCACATACGGTCAAACCCACAAACTAACATTTCAAAAACCCAAACACCACAGACGACAGTCAAACCAATACGTCAGTAGTGGCTGTTATTAGAACTGACTAGCAGGTACGTGTAACAGCACAAAATACATGCATTTGATGCCTAACTGCCTATCAGTTATGGTTTTCAGTACTTGTGACCTAGAGCTCTTTAGAGCTTTTAAAGTATATATACATTAATTAACATCAGCTCAAGAATCTCTCCAATTTGAAAAGCACCTTTAAATAGAGTTACTGAATCTTATTCAGGCATAAAGGAAAATAAACTGGCTTATAAGTTGGGCAGTTTCCAAAAAGTTCTGTTAAATTTAGAAGTCAGTTAAAACGTTAACCACCTCTCAGGACAGTAGGTTCACCTCCACAGTTTCTGAATACTGAATTTTGCATGGGATCATGCCTGCAAGAGTCAGAAGGATAATTCTTCCCTGTATTTTCAGACCCTCGGTTCTTGTCTTTGATTGATCTAGGTGTGAGAAACATGACAACTTGCTGACTTTTTCCAACAACTTGAGTACTGTGCTGCAGACGACTGGTCTGATTGATTACGGATAAATTGATACTGATTATTGATTACAGATAAAGCAGTTTCCCAGTCTGAAAGTAATGCCATGGAGAGTCAAAGTCTGGCAGATCAAGACTTTGCTTAATGGAAAGTATTCACACTGTTTCCTATGTTTAATTTTGTTTTCTGTTGGGAAACTAACACTATTCTGAAAAGAAATAGTTCTTCAAACCTGTTTTTCTGTGATAAAATTTATTCAAGCAAGTCACTCTCTGGACTAAAGGCTGCAACTCTCCTTTTAAGCCCCATGCCCCACAGACCTGTCCATCTTCAAAAGGAGCCAAGGCCTCAGTGCGATACGGTGCAACTGCGTAACCTTGGCTCATACATCTACAAATACTGTTGCAGTACAAGAAGGAGCTGTGAGAAATTCTGCGGAGTCGAGCCATGCATGAGAGCAAAGGTAAAACCGCCTTCGTAGGTGGAATTGTTGAAACGGGGATTGTTAGTTGCTCTGGTATTTAAGAGGAAAAAACACCACCATGGGAAGGTATAAAATCCTGACAGGGAGGGGAGAAAAAAAAAAACACAGACCACACCAGGCAGTGGGTAGATGGCAACTCAGCAACATCAAGGACCTGTTTCAGGGAGCAGCAGCGGCCAGCTCTTCCCTTCCCGACTGATGCCTGCCAAAGCCCCTTTGTGTACCTTACCCTAGATGGTGAGCATTCTAATGGCTACCTTAGTAGATCATTAAATCCTAGCTATCTTTTGCATGTGTTAGCCAATAAATAATCACATTATACTCTTAAGTTGTGTATATCCTGCTCACAGTCTCTCTGTTCAGATACCTTTAGCTGTGCACAAAATGACCCGAAAAGGGAGTGCAACAAGGCCAAATTTTCAAAAGAGTTAAGGAGATTAAGCATTCAGATTTTCAGAGATTTAAATCCTAATTTATTAAGTCATTGTTAGGAAATTAAGAACTTCTGAATATCTTCCAAGTTCCTATTACACTTTTTACTCACCTAAATAACTGAAAATTTGAGCCTAAGCTCACTGTTTTCCAGAAGTGAATAATAAGAAGTACAGGAATCTAAAGAGAAACACTTGACTAGGACTACCCATTAGTAAGGTCACAAGAATCATATTACTGAATCCCACAAATACTTCGCATCTGCCTGCTATCACTGGTTTCAGAGAGAGTCATCAAAACACTAAAGTTAAATACAGAGATGTTAAAAGGTCCAGGGTCTGGCATCTCTATGAACATATATTACCAGCAACGCTTTTGTGACTAAACAGTAAATGTAGAGGAGGTTAGAATAGAGTCCTTTCATGTTTAGAAAGTTGTAAGTTCACCTAAAAATGCTAATTAAAAACTGAAAAACATATGCCTCCTTATTGGGGGAGGGAAAGGTATTTTGTGAAAGTAGCTAGTTGAGTTTGAAGAACCCGGCCCTATTTGAATGAGAATATTTCAAAACGTAGCAAACTTCTCTAGAACTTTTGCATTCCACTTTTCATTTACAGGTAGCTATACCATGATGCCATGTGGTCACTCTGCTCACATATTGTTCATCTGAAAGTGTTTTAGGTGAGGGTTAAGGACAAGTGTGGGAAAGGTAAGGGTTTTTTGTTGTTGTTGTTGTTTTAATTTTTTTTTTTTTTTTTTACTTCTTTAGTCTAAAACCCTCTGCTATGCACTGATCATTTCAGGCTGTAAATCCATCAGCTTAAGGGGTTTCAATCTTTTTTCTGGATGTTCTTGTTGTTTGAAAGCGTCTTGTGTGATGGCGGAAAGTGGGACTGTGTGATGGGAAAAGGGGTCTGTGTGGAGAAGATTGTTTCTGCATAAGCAGAATGCAAATAATTATAATAAAAAAAAAAATCACATACAAAGTACACTGTAATGAAATTACAACCAGAACTGTGGGGTCACAACTATGGCACTACAACTAATCCCATTATTGTATAGCAATATTGGTCTCTCTTCTTCAATATTATCCAATATCATCAGCAATAATTCCTTTCATTTTGTCCGAAGGGAGCAGCCCATTATCAGGGATGGCAGAAACAGCAGGTCCTTGAAGGCGAGCAGTGTGATGTGTGACAGATGTGGAAAAACAAGACAACATTCTCTGCCTCATCTGCAATCTAATCTTCATTTTACTCGTCTATTCAGGTTAGATAATTTCTGGCTTTTACTGAGACAAAATTTAAATGTACTATCATGTACTATCATTAGTTTGGAGCTTTTCTTGAGGATTTTGAAGCCCTAGCATGAGATAGCGGTTAATGGTTTAGCAGCACAGGTGATATTTAGTCCAGTACTAATTTTCATATTCAAAAGCATACCATTAGACCAGCTGAATAGCAGAGGTTCTGTTTTTCCACAGGGGGCAAAAAAAAAAAAAAAAAAAAAAAATCCTTCTCTTGCCTTTTGCCAGTTATTATTTCTGTATGACATTCCTTACTTTCCCACCTGCGAACAATCTTGTGTAATTTTTCATTATATAAATTCACTTTTGAAGAAATGCTTTGAATCTCAGCCATTTCCTAAACCCTGGCTTGAATAATAGCTAAAAGAACAAAATATTGTTTAACAAGCTCAGTAGGAAGGAAAATGGCACCCAAACAATGTAAGACTTCAGACAATTCTATTCCTTATCTGTGAAGTGCTCAGTCTTGCTCAACATGATAAGTCTGGAGTCTTTGAACTACAGAAATTTTTTCTTTTCGGGGGGGGGGGGGATTTATTTTCTCCTTTTCACTGAAAAATACAAAAAGGCAAAAATACTGTAATGGCAAAGGAAGTGAAAGTTAGAAACCACTAAGCAGAAGCATCCATTCATATGCAAAAGGACATCACAGGTTATTGTGTATCAAAGGACACAGAATTGCTTCCTAAAATTGTAATGCAGTTTCTTTCCCATTTTAGAAGAGGAGAAACACCTCACCCATCAATCCAAATATCCCACTATGACTGCAAACACAAATCACTTTTCTTCTTTCCTTGCAGCAACAATCCAGTTACAGTAATATCTTTTATGTGCTGACTACAGGCATTTTACTTCATTTTTTCATTTTAGATGTTACTCTAACAGAAGAGATGGTTACCCTGCTTTACATTTTGATCCTTATTTATTTTGAGTAGCCTTTCTTCTTATACTGTCATAGCTCAGAGTACAGAACGTGAACTTAACTGATGGGTAAGAAGAAATATTCTCTACATTTGCATCAGTAGCAAAACAAGGAAAATACTTTTTTTGTTTCTACAGAGTCTTTTCTGCTCATTAGGAAAAAGGGACTCCTAACAAATGCAGTCTTGTAAAATTTCTAAATACAATGTGCAGTTTTCTTTGTGTCATATCTAATATTATTTCTAGCACTCAAAACCTTTCCTAATATTTCTCAGTATTTTATTTAGTTGTTTTACTGCTGCTGAGAACTGAGCTAACATTTTTATAACCTATTTTTGTGTTTAATAACTAAATTAGAGCCCAATGTTGCATAGATTTTACTCCATGTTCCTTTCTGTGACTTTACGAATTTCAAATTTCATGTCATTTTATTGCTCTGTCAGACATGGTTGTAAAATCTGAGACAACTGTTTGTAGATAGCGTTAGCTTTGACTAACCACAAAAAAAAAAAAAGTGTTCAGTTAGTAAACTGGGCTATCTCAATATTCAGTCTCTCCTAGTTCACTGAGTAGCAGATCAAAGAGGATACAGCCCTGAAGATCCTGCTAGCTACCTCAACTTTCAAGCACAAACTGCCTGACCCTTTCTTTCTTTAATCTACTATGAGTTTATACTCAAGGTTCTTCTCTTATCAAATGCTGGGGAACTGGCACTTGCTAGCTTTACCTTAGCTCAACCTAAACACACTGGAAATCGCCAAGCAAGTTGCATAAATGTAAAATAGTTACTTTAAAAGCAGCCACTTCACATTCTCCTTGTGGATGACCTCATTTTACACCAAAGATTTTTATTTATTTATTTTTTAATCTTGTGCATTAGTATAGTGTCTGAAAAGATCCCATATAGTGTCTGAGAAGATCCCATAAGATCTGATACCCACCTATGTGGATATTTATTTACAATATTTTCAGATGAATACATGTTTATTGCCATACACACTAATTCTCATAATATATTAATGTTCATAAGAAGAAAATATAAACCAATGTAAAAATAACTAAAACATATGAATAATTACTGGTGATTAATGGACATGTGATAACCTGAAATTCCCTTAAATTTACCTCACTCCCTTAAAATACTGTCTGAAATAAAGATTACAAGCCTTTTGGTTAATGAGTTCAATAAATGGTGTCCCTAAAACCATGAGAATTGGGATGGCAATAGAATGTGCAAACTAGCTGTTAGTTCTCATCTGTTCAGACACCTGTGCAGGACATTTCTCAGGCCATATTAGCACTAGAGCTGCCACAGTTGGCCCATTTTAAAAAACAACCTAAGGAAACATTATCCTTTTGCATAAATCAGGTAGAATCTGTTTTAAAGAATAGCAGCTTTACATCTGAAGCTCATTTGCCCACAGATTTTGGATTCCCACAGAAGTTCACTTTAGATTAAAAGAATACACATATAATAAAACAAATGAATTGGCTGCTATAGAATTTATAGGTACAAATCACCTGATACAGACATAAACTAATATTTGCCAAAGTGAAGAGAAAAGGGTATTTTCCATAAATAAATCATATGCCAGTGCCAATTCTATTTCTTTTCAGGTCAAGAGAAACCCTTCCGCTGACTCGATGTGAAAAATTGATCGGGCTCCAAGAGATTGGGACCAAATCATGTGTGTCACTGCAATGAGCAAGCCATAGCAAGAGAGTTGCCTAATCCTACTACAAGACTATTAAGTGAAAAATCAGCCTTAACCAAAAATATTGTTTCATTTGGACTAAATAGGGGTAACTAATCAGAAAAGGAAAATAAAACTAATCTGACCACATGATTTTGTTTTGTTTTCAGTGCTCAGAAATATGCAGAATTTGGAAAAAAGCAGAAAGAGTCCTTCAAAACAGTAACTGATGGCAAATATAGTCTCCGTGATCTTTTGCTGAGCCTAACATTAATGGCAAAGATGAGATAAGTGAAATCATATCTAAAAGACCTCCCATTTCAGAAAGTTGTTGACAAGGCAATGGAAGTTTATCTGAGAATAAATAAACCCATTAAGAACACAGGAATTGATTTTGGAAACCAAAAGAAAAGACTTTGATTTACTTAGGTGGTAGTTGATATTTAGGACATCTGGCACTTGCCTAATACAAATAGAGGCTAAACAAGAAGACTGCATGAAACTTCAGCTATCCCATTAACAAGTCAAGAAAGCCTCACACAGAGGCTTTCTAGGAAGGAAAAAATGTGAGACAGCAATATAATATTCTTAAAGAAATGGTTTGAGAGATTCCATAATTCATATGTTTGAAAAGTTAGTCTGGGATTATATAGACATAGTAAATGAAAGTAATTAGTAAAGCAAGATTAGTGTTTTATTTAAATTATATAAAAAATGTAATAATTTCTTCTCCTTCCTCCCCACATATTTTTCATCTTGTATGCATTATTTACTGTCTTAAGCCTTCAAGTCATTGCTTATTGCAGCGAGGTCATATAAATCATCTCTTCCACATCAACCAAGTACACTTAGAAAAGCATTAAAAAAAGGGGGGGGGGGCTTTTTATACAGTATATCTCTGACCATAATTACTTTACCAAACATTCTGTAAATACTCTACCAAATAAATGCTTTTGTCTGCAGACTAGTATGAGTTGATTTTTATACAGTAGAATACAGGATTATTACCAAATAAGTGTATGTATCTGAACACGACAGGACTATTTCATGAGGAAAAATTATTAACAAAGCAAGCAAAACAAAACCAAGCTGTCCCAGCACATGTAGTACCAACTTATTTTCTAGTTTCCTATGAGAGAGTAAATGAAAAGGGTCAGTATGAGCCTCAGGTTCAGCCTGTCACAGACAATTATAATATGCACTATATAACTTCAAGAAAATGCTCCTGCTGCTTCTTGATTTCACCGGTTGTTATCATTGATAAAAAATGACAACATTTGTTATGGTTAACTTTCCAGTCTGAAGCAATTACACTTTGGCTTTTACCTGCAATGTGTTCTAAGAAATTGTAATCACTTTCATCCACATCAGGCTTTTTGGAAGAGGGGCAAAACGTGAAAGCTTTGTGACCGAAAGTGCCAATATAAAAATAATTATAGTGTATTCAGGAGAAAAGGCTCAGCAAACAGTGTCCCTCCCCTTCAAGACCCCCTTGGCTCCAAACACATTTAAAAAAGGACACTGAAAGTTGCATATGTAATTGCACTTAATAGGCATTGTCTAAGTATTATTTTTTATGGTAGTCTGCAAATCAAAAGGGGTAAATTCCAGGCACAGCACAAGTACTTTGTTACTTATGGAAATGGTGGTTTTGTTTAATTGCTAACTACTAAGCTGCACAGGCATTAGGCTGAATCAAATGCTCTTCAAAGAGTATTAAAAAAAAAAAAAAGTGTGTATATCATTAATTATCCTGTATGCTAAGTATTTTTTTTATTTAAGATTGTAATTAAAAAAATAAACTCTACAAGAACTAATATACAGTATTCTGTAATCAGGGAGTAGCTTTCTCTTTCTTTAGCAAATCACCTAGTGCTAGCCATTAGAATTATATTATTGATTTAGGCTACATTTTGCCCCAAAATGTTAAAAAAGCCTACTGCATGCAGCTGGTACAAATATCTACGATTAGCACTTGGAGTTTTAATACTTTAGTTTTTTTATGTATTAAATATTCACCGTGGCATGCACATATGCAAATCAGAAGCATGAAGGAAGCCACACATGCAAACAGAGATAGAAAAAGTACCATGAAACTGGAACGTACTGCTAATATTAGAGGGAACAGCAGTACTACTTCACTAATTACTACTACTGCAACAGACCACTGTTCAGGTAAACGTAAGCCATCAGCACCTTGAGCCCTAATATACAATGAAAATAAAACCTTGGAAGCTAAAGGGATGCTAAAATTGACATAGATGGATCTAAGGCAGAGCACAAATGTTAAGAAAACGAAAGATTAACATATCATAGGAGGCTTAGATGAGGGTATTTGCCACTTCATGGTGCAAAGAGGAGATAATTGTATTATTCAAAACACTTTTACTAGACTCACCAACCCTAAGTGCTGTTCATACTAACGTAGGATGAAAAAGGAAAAGCAGTAGTGCTAAAAGCTCACTTTTTATTTTTCATGAACAGGGAATTACCATCTTCATCAACAACTTACTGCCTTTCACAGAGTTGGAACAGTGTTAAAACTCTGAAGAGTAAAGCAAAATAAACTTATTGTGTTGTATCATTTAGTACATTTATATTCATGAAACTTTTAGTAATCTCCAAATAAGTGCTTCAACATAGTTATCAAATGTTGTTATTCATTTTGGCACATTATGTAGATTTCCATTTAGGTCCTGAGTCAGAACAGTTTTTTTTTCCTGAACTTTTCTTGTCTAATTTTATCCCAGCTGAGTGCATATAGAAGAACTTTAATACAGAGGCAAAGGACATGTCTTATCTAGTGTGACGAGCTGAACCACCTCCAGGGTGTCCATCTACTGTAGAAGTCATGTTTTATCTTATCCAATACAATTATAATATGTGACAATAATACCCAGAAGATACCAGCGCACTTGAGCAGACTGTTCAATCTCACCACAACAAAAATTAGTCAACCGAGCTTCTGACAAGGTATCAAGGAGTCGAGATTAGGAAGCGGGTCCTGAAACACCACTTTTACACACCAGTGACAGTTTGCATACTATGGTCACTACATGGTAACAAACTACCTTTTATTATCTTTATATGCATCTTAACTCCATATAGAAGAAAACACACTCATACATGAATGTGAGCATCCAACACTGCAACAGTGATTCCAGCTCCTATAATTTTACCATGAGCCTCAATATTTGTAAAGTTTCTTTTTTTCCTTGAAGATGTGTTCGGACATGATTCTCAGGGGTTTTTTTCTGAGTAGCAGCAGTAGTCTGCTAAAAAGTAAGTTTCTAGTCCTAATTACTTTCAAGATGCGGAAAACATGGCATTTTGAAGCCTTTAACTTCAGATCTAAAGGCAAATAAAATGAACTTATTTTTAAATTGATGATCTACATTTTATTTTATGCTCTAAATTTGTGGACAGAGTGATGTGACACCAGCTCTACTTTCATGAAGGGGAATGAACTCTGCCAGGTGGGCAATAGTGAGACATGCTCTCTTTCAAGAGCAAGAGCCTGCAGGAAGGCGCTGGCAAACCTGTTTCCCCTGGCTTGTGGCACTAGTTCTGCAAACACGGGGATCACTACTGCGGTGCCATGAGCCTCGTACACAGTCAAGGCCAGGACTTGACAGGTTGGTGGCTCTGCTTGAGCCATTAGCTGTGCTCCAGATAATTTAAAAAGTGAAGACAAAAGAAAACAGCTGACTGTGCCAGCACTACATGAGACTACAGCTGCTGGATGAGAGTTACCATTGCTATTGAATTTACGGAATCATTTTTACAGTTATTTGATTATTCCTTTGAATAACCCACATGCTGGACAAGAGCTAAGTCTTCTCCATGGCGTATCTTCTGTAATATACATAATTTCAGTGGCTTAAGTATTATCTGCTGTCAAGGAGTGAAACCAGCTCCAAGGCACCACTAATAAGCAAGACTTTAACTACACCTGCCCAGCTCTGACTCATGATGCCATGATGTAACCCAAAGCACAGTAAGGGAAGATGATCACTTTCCCTTCAAAAAAATCCACACTCCTAACCTGAACTAACACACTAATGCAGAGACAGCATTTTAGATAGAAATGTGAATACAGACTGATTCTCCTAATTTAATACATTTACTGTGTTTTTCCCACATTCTCTGGAGCCAGCTACCAGCATGTGCCAAACTGGGTTCCACAAGCCACTAGTGTACTTAAAAACTGATATTTAAGAGCTTCACTGAATCAGGGCTTTGTAACAAAGTAGCTAAACTCTTATATGAGGGTCTACATGGTCTTAAAAATTTTCCAAGAAACATGCAGTCGAGGAAAACAATATGAAGAAAGCACAGGGATCATAATAATGTTTATCAATAACATATGCATATGTTTTTTTTTAACTGCTCTCTGTCTTTTCCCACACACACTCTGGACAGGTATAAAATTTCTTCTTCCTATCTTTTGGCCTACAAACCCTATAAGGACAGGACTGGCTTGTACAGTATCAGTCATTAAATACGGAGCTTTTAAGGACTTTTGAACACTAACATAGCACAACTGGTAAAACAGATTTATTATGAACAACCACCTTTAATCTCTTGGCAGGTGTGCCTACTCTGTACTTTACCTGAAGTTCTTTAGCCAAGCTCTATGCAAACTGTTACAGCTTTCAAATGTCTGCTGAAAGTCCTGTGAGGTCTCCTGGTTTTGTTATTGTTCCATTTTATTAACCCATCAGAGAAGGTGGGGATACTATGGGGTCTCTTTCTGCATAAAAATCTATCCTTATTTGTTGCATACCCCAACTGTACATAACATAATTAAACACCACATTTAATAGTGGTATTAAAAAATATTAAAGTGGAGTACTACATAAAATCTTAGTGATACTGTAGAGTCAACATTTCCTACAGTATTTTGGCTTACACTTATCCCAAGTGTGTTCTGTCATTCTCAAATCCACGTTTCTTAACCATAACTAGGATCCCGAGGTGCTGCGAAAGAAATTCACACACGTGCATTTTCTCACGTGACTCCTGTAAAACCTTCTACCCCTTTCAGGGAGAGGCTGTTGCCTAAAACAATCTCTTATGTGTAATATTGTAGTGGCATTAATATATACATGTATTATGATAAGAATCAGTAGAAACTGGAATTCAAATGCACAGCTTCTATTTGTACATAAGGTATATTTCAGCAGGAAAGTATGTGAATATAGACTGAATAGAGCCCTATTTACATTTTTTCCTTAAAAAACTATTTTTCTATGAAGGCTTTAACTTCTGGAAACAAACATATCCCGCTTCTCTAGACTATAAATGGCCTTGTTAAACAGCATAACCATATTAACAGCATGCCTGCTGATACATGATTCAGACCATTCATTTCAAAGTCACCATCTTTGCTCACATTTACTATACTGACAGTTTTGCTGCTAACAAAAGACAAGTATGCAGGCTTAAAACTAGACTATTTGTTCTCCTATATTAACAAAGCAAAATAACAGCTCTTACTGGCAGACTGCCTATACAAGCAGTCACTTCAGTGTCACATAGTATAGATATTAATTAAACCAGCGACTTTTCCACTTCTTACAAAAGAGGATGCAATGATGCAAGTAAAGTGAGCTTCATTTTGAAGCTGACCTCATACTGGTATTTCTCTTAACAGACCACTATTTGCATTATTGATTTCTCCAAAGTTACAAGCTTGTGGTCACCTTGACTAAATGTCAGACTCTTTAAAATGTCATCTACAGAAAGGGCTGATTTTCAATTATGTGCGCAAATGAACAAAAGGTTCATGGAATTATCTGAAATAAATCATGATCCCACCTTAGCTCTGACTGGTGTGATTCATTATATCATTCCAGTGCTTTTTAAAACCAGGACAATACAAGGGAGTTCATGTTGTCTTCTAAAAGTATTTAATTTCTGAGGTGCTTTAGGACATCAGCCACTACAGGAATGTCACACATTTATGTATTCCCAGTTAAGATTTTGGGAGTACAAGTTTCAGCAAAAGGAACACAAATATTTAACGAACTGAATAGCAATGTCACATAATTACCAAAGACTGCATTTTAAGGTTGAAAAGCCCCAAAATTTTTGATGTATACATTTTCAAAATCCTATGACAGAAATTGAAATCTCCAAAACTAAAGATGACATTAAAAAAATGATAAGTTAGTGTGCACAACAAAGTAATATGTATCCTATGTAAAGATTCCTCATCAGCGAGGCAGAGATGTACAGCTCAGGTGACAGGGGAGCTGGGGCTTAGTAGAGGAAAGGCAACACTGGAATTTCTCCTCCAGCCCCAGCACGAGCCACCCACCTGCCAAGCAGCCCCTCGGGACCCCAGGACGATTCAGTCACACCATCGTCCCTGTCCTTCCCAGCCCCATCCAGCTACACTGGCACAGTCCCTTTGGCCAGTTACATCACTACCCTCCCGCAGCTCTCAGAAATTTCTGCCTGCCAGCTCTTATGCTATACGGGATTTAGTGAAACTACTGGAGGATGAGCAGATTACTATATTCTACAATGTCTTTAAACCCAAGAAATGACACTAAAATATTTGTCATGCTTGGTTACTCAATTAGTGTTAAGTCCAGTAAGTCCAGTCTCCACCAAAAGTTTGCATAACTATTTATAAGATTCAGCTGTTTGCAACCTAATTTTCTGGAAGAGTGAAAATGCTATAAATAGCTATACTTTTCAATAAAATAGAGCATAAACCATTATTTCTCCTAAAGTATGGAGCACTGACAATTTTCTCAGCTACTTTTGGCTTAGCACATCACAGAATTTGCAAGACTCAAGCTAGAAAGATTTTGGACCACAGTATGATCACTTCATAGGAGGCTGGAAGTGCAAAGAGGACTGAAATTACCTTGCAAGAGAGGTCAAGGTTTTTTAGTCACACACTGTGGGTGCAGACAGCATCCTGCGCAGGGGTGGTTCACCTAGGGAATGCTGGTCCTCAGCGAGCCTCAAGCTGGAGATAGCTCAACCACCTCAGACAGGTATAAGTTAGGGCAGTCTGAACAATAACATAATGTCAATACTCTAGGTTAAACAACTTACAACTTAAAGCAAAAGCTTACAGTCTAAAACATTTAGTTTGTTAATTGTGCTTTTTGGCAACTTAAATATTAAAAGAGTACTACTCTGTCATAACACACCCTTAAATGTTCACATGCTGTGTCTAAGTACCTGGCCCATGTAGACTTTTTTTTTTTTTTTTTTTTAACTGTAATATTTTGCAAAAAATGGGCTGGAAAACAGAAATTTACAGGCTACATTTTTGCCACAATGCTATAAAATTAGATCCTGATCTGAGTCCACACTGGAGTTCCTTTTCTTCTGCAGGAAGGAATGCATGCCTGATGCTGTTCTGCTACCTAGCTGACTGAATTTGGTATCTTTGATTTTCCAATGTTTCAAGGAGAAACAGCTCAGGTATTTTTTCTAGAGTATTTTTAATGCTGCAGCCATTTCTCATTAAATTTTTGCAATATTGCTTAGTTGCCATGGAGTCTAGAGTTCATATACAGCCTGTTTATTCCATTCACTGTCTTAAAAAACAAAAAAAAAACAAAAAAAAAAAATTTTACAAACTTTGAGATTTATTTGAATTCAGGGTTTTGACCCATGTCCATCTCTAGTAAATATTACTGCCTACCTCTAAGTAAAAGGATTGTTGCCATTGTTGATGAAAGCACTGGGCTTTGAATGAGACAAACCAATTTAACAGAAACAGGAATTGTGTAAATTAAGATTATGCCATAGAAATAGTATAATTGTGTTCTGCATTTTGGATTCAAATCACAGTACAAATATTACCCACACACTGTAGAGTCCTTTGCATTAACTACAGTGTCCAAAGTCCTTTACAGTAATAATCCCTGAAATATTACTTCACATAATCATGATTAAAGTTTCCCTTAGAGACAGAAATAGCACAATACACAAAGGTTTGTACCAATTTGGAATTACAGACCCTGAACGTCTACAACACAGAGAGGTGTGCTCTTTCATTAGGAAGTCCTAAGAGAAAGAGAATAACGAGGCACATTTATGGCCTTTAAACGGCACGACACAAAAGAAACAGGGAGGGTACGAGGAGTCTGGTCTTGTGGCACACCTGCAGGAAGCACAGTCACAGTCACAGCTGCTTCCCTGGCTCTTTTCCTGATGCCCTCGAGAAACTGCCTGTAGTAATAACTAGTCACCCAAGATGCACGCATGGAAAATAGCACCTCCCCTGGCACATCCTAACCCCAGCTTGTTGTTAGGGTGCCTACAGTTACTAAATAGCAGTTGGACATACTTTTCCTTCAGTCGACACCTCTCTCTGGTATCTGTTCAACAGCTGCCCTACTCTAATATTGAAGACTAAGCACAGTTTAAAGCTCCATCGCAATCTTTCTGTTAAACCTAAATGAGTGCTAAACCTGAAAAAATTCTCGGCCTCACTTTAAAGTGCGCATCAGCTGCATGACACGCTGGCAGAGCGGCTCACGAGAGGCAGCGTACACAGAGCCCTCGATTATTCCCACTGCCGACACTTTTCTCTTCCCCAAGCGTTTAAAGGGGTAACAGCGTTTCAAAGCACAGGTCCCCCAGAACGCCACCTGCATCCCAACGTTTGCACCTGCACTGCTGCTTGTTAGACCTGAAGCAAACTGCGCGCTGCTAAAAATGATTGCAGCCGAGGTCAACTGCACACGGTCTGATCTTGCATTTCATTCCCAAGAATCTACTGCTAAACTCATTTCTCCCTCTAAGGCAGCAAGACAGACTGTAAAATTAAATGTCACGGTTGCTTTAAATTACCCTTCTGGGTGAAATCTCCATCGCCCAGTTGGGGATGCTCTACTAGTCTGAGATTTCTGTATTAAAACCCTTTGCTTTCTCATCTCTGCCAGCACATTAGTGTGGGAAAAGGAGCTACTTAAGCCAGCTTTCCTGATTCCTTACAACAGGCTGGTGAAAGTCTGATTTATTACCTTCAGGGACAACAGGTAGCCTTCACTACTTATGGACTTCTGGCATTAAAAGGAGAGATTATTAAAAGTGTAATGCAAACGTAAAACTCTTAGAAAATCTTAATTTCCACTTTAACTTTCTCCTAATGAAATTTATCATGGCAAGAAGAATAAGTTCATCAAATACCTCCCTGAACCCCTAATTCAGTCAGTCATTCAAACTGTAATGAAGAGTAGACCTTCTAGATACCATTAATTATGCTGCATAATGACAAAATGTCGGTTATCTCCTAGTTCCAGTAATCCTGATCACAAATATACCTTACTGTCCATGTTCTTACTTTACTATATAGAGCAGGATTTAAAAAAAAAATCATATTGTGTTGCCACCACAAATTTAATTGATTTAAATTAGAATTTAGAAGGACAGAAGCTCACCACCACCACACGCCAAATTTGGAAACAGAGCTAAACAACCCCCTCAACAAATCAATTATTAGATGCACAAGTGTCCAGTTAGCTCTGGAAAATTCTTTCTATGTACAGAAATTCTGATCTGCATTTTCTACTGCAGGGTAGGAATACATCCCATGCGCAGTTTTGGGAGTACATTTCACCTGATAAGGTTGTTGGGAGAAAGACTAAAGGATGTTTTATCATTAGTTTTAGGCTTCTTTCCCAATTTTTTGTGTGGGAAATCCCGGTGCAAGTAGGGATACAAGACAATGCCTAGTACTGTTTCTTCATCTACTGCAGCATTATTACTTTATTACTTATCAATCTGCTGATAAGCAATAATTACTTTACTACTGTAACAGTAATCACTGTTGCTTATCAATCACCTTGAGAGGTGGGGGGAGAGGGGAGAGGGAAAACAACACTTTCCTATGCTCACATAAAGAAATCCTTCCTCCAAGTCACAGGATCCAGAAAAGAGGCTTCAGCTTGGGAACTAGGGCATCAAAGCCAGTAAGAGTGGATGAAACACCACGGACTAGTCCGCAGCTACACTTACAAAGAACAAGAGACACAGAAAGGCTGCAGAACCAGGGACAACATTGCAAAATGAAAAGAAAAGCAGGAAAGATAATGCACAGGCTTTGATAAAGGAGAGAAAATATCAGGAAGAAAAAATAAAATGATGCTTGAGTGGAAGATATAAAAAACAAACAAACATAAGTGAGAGTTTTGAACAGATGAAAACACAGAAGAAAAGCATGAGGAAAAATGCATTCTCTTATAGACTTTTTCTTGACAAATCTGGTTATAACAAAGGTTTTTTAAAGCAAATATCTTTTGTTTCAAGCACTTACAACACCAGCATGTGGCCTTGAACCTTTACTGTAGCCTGCAACACTACCCAACATAAAGAGCAAACAGTCACAAAAAGCTCTGTTTCCAAAACAGGTGACCAACTATGAGACTCTACCACTGGATTCAGAAAAGGAACCATCTTGCTCTCCGATGGTCAAGTGCACTATATCTCCTGTTTGTCTGACCACAGAAATTACAATGTATCTGCATGTACCTGTGGCACCACCAAAACAGATAAGTAATTAAGTAAATAAAATACCCCTCCCCCAAAAAAACACTTCCCCTGCCCTCCCAGAGAAATTTTAGCTGATATGATGTGCTAACAAGCAGAAGAACAATCCTGGTTTTGTCTGCAGCTGTTAAAACAGAAATTACAACTTAAGTACTTAAACCCAGCAAAGCACCACTTCCATTAGTGAATTATTTCTCTAGTGGAGATGTGTCTCCACTGAAACTCTCTCCCACTATCTGCAAGAGTGAGAGAAAGTGCAACTCATTTGGTATTATCAGAATATATTCAAAGTGAACTTCAGGGATACGACTTTATAAAGAGGTTCAAAAAAAAAAACCACCCCACCCCAAACCACCTCAACTCTCTCTTGTGTCTGTGTCTTGCCACTTGGGAGAACACCTACATCCTAACACTACTCATTTTCTAACTTTGTCTAGGCTAAGGCATTCCTTATATCCTTTCAGGCTGAGTGGGGCTGGGATAACTGGCCATAAGTGACTAATTTACCATTTCAGGGATTTTGTTTGTTTGTTTGTGGGGGTTTTTGAGGTTTAAGAGTTTCTGCAGCTGTGTCACACTCCAAACTCAGTTGCTTGCTGTGCTACAGTGAAAGGCAATTAAAAATAGATGACTCTCTCAAATGTGGATTCATTTAAATTCTAGATAGAATGTACTTTGACAAGATTGCAGAGTTTTTTTGGTACACTTTCCAAAGCTACTCTAGTAACAGCGATTATTCAATAAGAAGCAATAAACTTTAAGCAACTATTACAGAAAACAAATGTCAGATAAATAATTTGGGTTTGAAAGCCTTGTTCATCTAATCAAGAAACAATTTTCCAATTCTTTCTATGTATACAAACAAATAATTTTGAATTTCAGTATCAGCCACTTAGAAAAACAGCTTGTGAAAGGAGAATCTACTGGGAAAAGTTCCTAGAAGGGGGGGAAAAAAAAATTTAGCTCTTGCATATTCTTTGAAGTTATTTTTAAGAAAAGACTCTGATTAGAGACACACAGGAACAGAAAGAACCAACCATCATCAAACATTATTTCACCAGTTCTAAAGCATTCTTGGTCCATATTTCCAACAGTACAGCTGATCAGTTGATTAGAGACATTTCCTGAAAATAGCTCATGTCCAAATAGGTTATGTCCATCATGAAATCAAAACTAACTCTAATTTCAGATAAGTAAGGAGAGGACAAATTTTTCTCACTGATTCCTACTATATAACATAAAGGATATAGTGGACATTACCAGAAGCCACAGCTCTGACAGATGAGGATATACTAGAAACAGTTTTCTTCCCTCAGCCCCTTTCCCTCAAGCACTACCCCCAGAAGAAGAGCCAGAACACATCCTGCAAACCCCAGAATACTGATGATTAGGATTCATGCCTTTTTTGTCCCTTCTTCTGTTGACCACAAGTTGAACATGTTTTGAAAGTAATACATATTTCTGAAATAAGAATTGCCTTCTACAATGCTGCATTTTCTAAGAAAAAGCTTTTTATTAGAAAACTCTGAAATAGATTAAATATACTACACTCCTTGCAAATCAATATAAAACAACGAATCAAAGCAACAAATCAAAGCATTAATACATATATCCACTGGACAGCAGATCCGTGCATGACTATAAAGGTACCTCTCACCCAAACAGCAGATGCTGAGAACTGGAAGAACTTTCACCTGATGGATCTTTTATCACCTATTGATGCATCCATCCATTCCTTACTTGCAATTGTTTAAAAACATAACATTAGCGTTATATTTTTCTGGATATATGCATTCTGTCTATATTTGCACATGTACTAATTAATGTTCAAACATCTTACTTAAATATGGGTACATAATATATAACATTTCAATTAAGATTTGTTTAAATATTTAAAGAGCAACAATGTTTAATTTGAGAAATGCATCTTCTGTACTGAGGCTTATATGAAAAGGCAGGCAATCCTTAAAAGTATACTCAAAGGAAAAATGATGGCTTTAATAAACCACAACTTATAGGTTTTTATCTAGTAGATAGCAAATACTTAAGAAATTATTCTGCAAGAGCAACAATAGCTAAGGCAGGAACATTAGTACTTCCATGAGGTTGACTAGGCTGAATATCAAAGACCCTCAGAACTCACAGCTGAAGGAAATTATCAGAAAATAACAGTGCACACAGCATCTTAACAATTGCAACTGGTAACTTAATAACCTAGCAACACTGCAAAACCAAATACTTCCTTTTCTTGCTTCTTGCTCCTGCACGCCAATACATTTCAAGTTACCATCATTCCAACAGGACATAATGTTAACCATATTATATCTGAAAAAAGAACCTCTGTTTTTGTCAACTGTAGGTAGGACCAGTGGACCAGCTTGCTCTTGCGATGGGTGTCACTGGTGAAGACATGACATTATAGCAAAATCCAAGACCCAGGGTGCACATTTGCTGGAGAACCTCCGTGTTGAACATCACACCTTCTATCATTGCTGCGAGTATATAGTTATCTTTGCAATTGCATTGCTGCAATTTTATTGCAGCTTAAAAACTAAGCAAGACTTTCAGGCCCGTTTAAAAAAAAAATTTTAAAAAATCACATAGTGGGAGTGATTGACCTGCTCATTATCTGGAGGCAGCATAATGTTTCTTCTGCAAGAAAATAGCTGTGCAGGAAATAATTCCATAAGAACCATTCTCAGGAAGTTGACCTGCTTATTATCAGTTTGATGCTTATAATGGAAAGAACCATCCAGTGTAATAAAACTTAAAAAAAACAAAACAAAACAAAAAAAACCCACAGATGTTCTTCGTAGTTCTTTTTAAATACCTTTGTGTGTTAAGTTACAGATAATTCTCAGGATGATTCAAGAATACATGATTCAGATTCTGGCACCAGTTCATCAACTGGAAAACAACTACATACTACTGTGAGTTAAAGGGTACCTGAAAAAGTCATAGAAAAATATTTATAATTCAGTTCACAAACTGTAAACATCAGGGGCTCAGACACCCTTAACTTGAAACTTTGTAAGTAGTAGATTAAAAATAAATAAATAGTCTCCCCTCTCTTTTTCCTCCCTGTCCCCACCACCCTTCACATATAGACCTGAAAAATAAGTCAGGCAATTCTTGCCATTAAAGTTAAAAAAGTAGTTACTTTAGAATATGAAATCTTGTGGAGAAGTAAAATTTTGAGAGTTCTACAAAAGGAAGTGCTAATTTTTAGGAATATGTTCATTTAATCAGAATTTAGATCCCGACCCAAAAACTCATTACGATCATTTGCAATTTTTCCTGTCTTCTGTAGGTGCAAGATTAACAGACAGTGCCAAATGCTGATTGCTGGAGTTTCAGCACAACAGCAACTTCCACCAAGCCAAGATGATACACACAAAAGAAAAAACTCTAAATGCCTAAACTCATCCAGGAGTTTATTTCTTGGGTAATTATCTCCACTTTTACGCAAAAGAGATGTCAGCATCTGATCAGTGAAGTTAATTCAAGCTCATGTACAGGTGTCACTCAGAGGAAATTCAACTTCACCTTTTTATAATGTATTAGACCTTTGAAGGCTCCTTTATAAAAGTGATTTTTGGCAGAGGACTTAGTACATTCAATTCTAGTATATTCAGTAGAAACTGAACGGCTTAGCAACCTTCAGGAGCCAGTAATTTCTTAGACTAAAGCCAGAATAGGCCTTTGTGACCACTTAGTCAGATCTGCTACATGCAATTTTGCTTAAGTCTTTAGAGAGATACTGAGAAAATCAAATAATTATTGGAAGAATGAGAAGCAGATATTCTGGGAAGGAAACTGGTTTGGGAAATGAATAAGGGGTAGACTTTTTTTTCCCCCCAAAACAATGTGCTGCATAGAAAACATTTAAAGCAGCCTTTTTTACACTAACTTCTAATGTCAGAAGTAATATTATATTCAAAATAAATAAAGTACAATATCATTTAATTGATTTCTGAACAAAGAGTGCTTAGCTGAATGTTTGTGATGAAGATCTCAAATTTACATTGTATCCCATGGGGGAAAAAAAATCAGTATTAATGAAGTAAGGATTTTTTTGTAGCTATGATGAAAAAAAGAGTAATCACAGGGAGAATGTTAGGAAAATATCAACAAGCTGATTTAAGCTACATCAGCACTGCTGCTGGAACACTCTTAAAAATTTCTTTGAGAGTGCTACTCAGTATTTAATACTTTGACACAGGGAACAACTTCAATTCTAAAACTTCAAAGCAATTCAATATCAAAGCAGTTTTTATTAACAACAGATAATTGGTAGTCAGTGAATTATATGTTCAGGACCAAAATCAGCAACGCAACTGATAAATCACAACATTAGACAATTATAAAATGTTAATATACCCCTACGCATTTCTAAACACTCCTGAAATTCCCCAAAGTTTCTATACCCCCTCCACACACGCTCCCATGGGCCACGTGGGTTGCAAGCACCCCCCCAATCTGGGGGTGCGGGTTCCCCTATCTACACCCACCTCCTGTTGGACCTTGGGGTGCCCCAGCTTTATGTGTGTCCACACTGCTCCCTACAACCTGCTGATGTCCCAGCTGGTGAGAAAGCCGCCACGAGGTCCTGCACACTCGCCCAGGTGGGTCCCCGCTGCTGCACCCTGTGCGGTGGCTCCCCTAGCTGGATGCGGGCTGCTCGCGGTGCCCGGTGGGGAGGATGCTCTGCCCGGCCAAGGCAGAGGCGCAATGCCAGTGGGGCAACTTTTGCCAGCGTCAAACAAGGTTTTGACTGCTGCTCTGGGACTCCCTCTCTCTCCCTACACTCTTTCAAGTTTTCATGCTTCTTTCCTACTTTTCAAGCTGACACCCTTGTTTCAAAAGCTTCTCCGTAATTTCCTGGCTCCTCTTTAACCTGGATGACAGTAGTCATCCTTTGCAGCCTCAGCGTTTAGGCAGACGCAGCCCTGGCTGTCCACTCGCACAGCTATTGCTCTCCCATTGCTGCCTTGTCAGCTGCTGCAACCCAGGCCGTCTGGCCAAGAGGAAGGGCCAGGCGGGCACCTCCACACACGCACACTCTGTTGCCTTTCCAAGGTAAAATAACTATATTGGTCTTATCTTTGTTCAGATTAAATCATTATTACTTATCTAGCGAGCTTTTCAAATTTCACCTTGCTCTAGAGGAATACGCTTTCTGAAAAGCTTCAATCATTTTCTCTCTGCTCCCAAGAAAAACCTATGAGCTGCATATATGTGAAAGAAAAGCCCATGGACTGACATGAAAAATACTATCAAATTTGATATCCCACAAAAGGGTGAGAGGCTGAAAAAAAGGCCAAATTAAATTAAATGCAATCAGTATGCACCCCTTCTCTAAGTGAATCTTTGTACACACATCAAGGGAAGCAACAACGCACTGATTTTGCATTCCAGTGAACGCGTCAAGGTAAGAGAGGCACATGGAATATTCTAAGATCATGATTATTACCAGAGCATCACTAAAAGTATAAACATTCAGATAATATTCAAAGACTATCTCATTCACCAGGGGCATTTTAAAATCAGAACTGCTACATCTGAAAACTGAAGAGTTGTAATATATCAGGTTAAGTTAGATTCTGTGATGAGAGCAGGAGCATAGAAAATAAACTATATAGTATGAACTGTAATAACATGAACTTTGTGGGTATTGAAATACCAATGAATCAAGCTAAGCACAGGGTTTTTTTTCAATGACCTTTCCAATGGATCTGTGAAAATTCTGAGGTACAAAAATGGGTATAGTGTATCACATCATCTTAAAAGATTATATATGGCAATGCCATAACATGGAAAGCATCAGTCATAACTGAAATAATTTTCTGGATCTTCTATGCTGCTCATATGTTCAATGGAACAGCTGTTACCTGATGCAAACACACTCTGGTCAATGAAAGTGCAAAGAATTGATGAATTTTCTCAACATTTTACAAATTCAGTAGAATCCCTTTGTCATCATGTTCCTGATCTACTGAAATACTCTTTTTGACAATGAGATAAAATTAGAACTATGTAGTTTTTAGGTAGGGGAGCATATTTTTAGTGCTAACATATAAAAGCTGTATAATTACCATCACCAGTGAGTCATGGTCTTTCAGTAAGACACAATTTCATTCTTTGTACAAAAGAAAATTTGCAGAGGCACAACAACTGAATTTTATGCAATCTCTGACAACAAAATGTGTTTGGGTTATTGCTATCTGAATACACCATTTCCCAGAGAAAGAAAAGTAGTTTCTAAAACATATTGCACAACCTCACCAGCTAACACCCCAGAGGAAGGCTATCATTAAAAAAGCAATTCAATGAGTTTGATTCCAGGAATTCTACTAGAAGTGCATCATCTAAACGGGATTACTAAAGTCAGTTCTATAATGCAAAGATTAAAAAAAAAAATCAATACCAAAACAGACAGTGCAATAAGGAAAGAAAAGAACATATTGAAATTGGAAATAATGTACTTTATATGGACAAGGTATTAGTGCTAGGTGTTACATATTTTTCTTATGAATCTGAAAAAGCAGTTAAGTGTTCCATTCCCATCACTCCTTTCAAAATCAAAACGTTCAAGTACAGCAAAATAAAACGTCATACCTCTTTGGGGGTCAAATAGTAACAATGGTCCTTGACAGCCTACCCATTTCTGGAGATTTATGAAGTCTGATTTCTGTGAAATGAAGCACAGAAGCAGTGCTCCCTTTAATGCATGGACACTTATGTGCCATAAGTAGTTTCACTCCATTAGATAACTATTTCAGATTAAGGGGGACCAATTTTTCCAGATCGGTTGGGTGACTGGAAGGACCTTTCTTCGTAGTCCCATATGTTATGCCTTGCAGTAAATCATCTAGCTGTATCATTTCAAGATTCATGGAATTTTTCAGCTATTCTAGAGAGGTTTGGCTCCTATTCACATGAGATTAGCTTTCGTATGAAACAAAATACACAAAAGTTTCAGCATAAAACCTTACTGCGTTCTAACTCAAGTACATACAATCTTATTAATATAATTTAAAAGAAAGACATTGGGGATGGTATAAAACCATGAATTAAGGTCACAATTAGAGATACGCATTTTCAGCAATTTACTGTTTAAAAAGAGAATAATAAATATAATCTTTTAAGGTTTGAGGAGGAGCTCTTTTTTTTTTAGTCAACATTTTTGGTTCTATAATTTAATGACAAAATTAAGATTCATTCCATTCTGTAACATAAACCCCGATGTGAAGACTGTGGAAATATATCCGGAAATTTTCTGAATGCTTTGAGGAGTTTTAAGCCTGAGTCCCTATGAAAAGCACAGGTTGAAAAAAATCTGCTTTCTCAGAAAAACAACAGATTCAAGTCAATCCAAGTATCAATTTAGTCCAGTACCCTCTCTCCAGCAGCAGCTAAAAGAACAGTATAAGCAGAAGATAAGCCTCACGTACTATTCTATTCTCAGATTTTCTGCAAATACACAATGCCCAAAATTGAAGCTTTTAAACCAACTTTTATACTACTATCAGGTTGAAAATGCATTGTTAATTTAATGCTACTTCCATTTCCTGGTGCCTGACAAATAAAACCTCAGAATCTGAACAGTGCAAAGGTGCAAATTCTTTTCATACCTTCTCATCCTCAAAGTTATGTAACTAGGGTATCATGCCTGAAATTTTTATTTGCCAACAGTGAGCATTTTAAATAAGAATTTTTGATTAATTATATAAATACCATCCTGCAATCCATTGATACAATTGCTTAAAAATTAAATCTATGAACAGAATTGGTTTACTAAAATGAAATCCACGCTGGAGACTGTTTCTCTTGACTGGCATTTGCTCTCAACTCTCTCTTATCTTTCCCTCTCCTGAGCAGTCTCTGCTGTGTATGAGGCACACAACAAGCACTTCCTTTACCCTTCCCTGTTTATCAGGGTTTTTTTTAACATGGTTTATTTTTCAGAAAAAGAAAGCTAAATATTAAGGCATGAAGCAAATACATAACATATACAGACAATTTATTGAGATTACAACTGTACTAAGCATGGGAGATACACAGACAGACCTCCTACAAATAAGAACTTCCTTCCAGTAAGCTGTGCGCAGCTACATTCACACCCTACACTGACGAGCACTACACGACGGTCTGGAATACTTAAGGCAAGTAAACCATGTATCCATTCTCTCCAACTGTTTTTGTGGGCTTCTCCCTGGACTCCATTCTATCACAAGGTGCAGAGTTTAAAAAGTTCCAGGAATACAAATGATTGAATTTAGTCTTTCTAGGTTACTGGATACAATATCTTTTACTTGTGAATGCTGAAATAAAGGCAACTATTTTTATTTATGGCCCTGCATGTACTGCAGGGAATGTTACCGGAATTAAGTATAGGTATGAAGAACACTCAGTTTTCTTGTGTGTTAGGGCCAACTACTTCAACAGACTTGCCTCTTACTTGCATCTTTTCAGAAAGCCACATTGGAAGCCTCAGTAATCTTCCATCATTAGTGCTGATGACCAAATTTCTCCTCAATGTAAAACCCTAGGTGAGACTCATAAGCACAGAAGAAAAGCTGTTCTCTGTTTGCTGTCTCTGCAGACCAAGTTCATGCTAATTTTAACTGGCAAGCAAGATCAGAGAGCTCAGGGTTGACACAGCAGCTGTGTCCTGTTTTCATACCCAAATGAAGCAATCACAGAAACTCAACAACACAAAGGAATAAAGTGAGCCAGATGCGAGTCTAATGAGTAAACAGCAGGGAGCAAGCTCAAAACCTTGAATATGCTTGTTAGTCAGAGTTCATATCTTTGGCAAATAAGCTACTTATATATAATTCTAAATAACTCTCCTAACACATGGAAATGTATGCCCAGACCTGCAGATTTCACTTATTTTGAATAAGACACCATTATGGGATTAACTGCTTTAGGGCAGTTACAAGAAGTTACTTTTGAATTGCATTTTCACTCTTCCAATAAGCAATGAAAGCATCTGTTATTGTGTATCCGGCACAAATATGATCATTATGTAATGTTACTAATTACGTCTTTTAAGAGTGTGAGTGGTTTACTGTGGTTAATGCAACCCTACTGCTGTTTGTCTTAGAAATCAGAACAAATATCTCTTTCAAACCAGTACATTTATAAAAATCCAGGTCTTATTTGGTCATTTCGATGAAGGGTATAGTCTTTTCTTTACAATATACATTAATAGAATCTCTAAATATGATTCTTCTTCATGGGTTATTCAAAAAGCTCTTTGTTAAAATATTGTTATATTTCCTCCACAAAAAGCCTAAATAAACAATTTCTGTTACAAAGAACATTTCAGATAATCTGTTCTGATCCCTCAAAAATAATGTCATAATGGAATTTTTATTTTGGCTGCTAGAAATAAATATAAACTATTAATGGAATTAACCTCTTTCCTTCAGTTTAACTGTCCTGAAGAAGCATTTTATCCAAGACAAGTCCTCAGCTGGCCAAACACATGAAGTTCAAAAGCATATATCAGTCCAACAGTGCTGGGTCAACCCATCTTCTGAACGTCGCCAATTTACAGTGAAATGATTTAGCAGCTAATAATTTCCCAGTCTTTGCTCACATGACCAATTATTGGATGACATAAGCGGATGAAATCTTAGCATAAAGTCACAAAAGATGTAAAATCCAGACTTGCCTGTTTATTTTGTCACTTTCTAGTGTTGGGTTCATTTTCTGCTGCATTAAGTTTCCCTGCTCCACTAAAAAGGAATGAGGGGAGAAAAAAAAATAATTAAAAATAATTAAAAAGGAACATTTTGTGAAAAGAAAGTAGTACGTATTTTTCATGCAATGTCTTTTTGGCTGTAGCAATATTTCCCAGTGTTCCTAATTATACTATCAAACAGAACATATGCTTTAAAAAAAATTGCATTCATTGTAGCCCTGCTTTTAAGTTACTAGTGACACCCTTGAAATAGTCAAAGAGGTTTAGGAGGTAGACCATCTAACATGCTTCGATAGTCCTTGCTGGTGGAAAAGGCATATATAAAGATGGCTTGAGATGTCCTGAAACAGTTTGTTTGGTTTCTGCTGCAAGAGAAAGACAGCAAATCTTTTAGAAGATAGGTTCATAAGGAAGCTCAGTTAAACTAAGAGGAGGGAAAGGTTGAGCAGGAGGTACCGTGAGAATGCTCATTTAGCAAACGTCAAAACATTGAGAAAAAATGAATCCACCTGGAGACATTATGAAAATTGCCTGAATGTCAGTGCTAGGAGTTTGGGTAATAAACAAAGAGAATCATAATTGTTCGCTCATGAGCAAAAATTTGATCTTTTTAGTATCACTGAACTCCAGTGGGAAGATCTGCATAACTGAAATGTTAAAATAAATTATTAAACCTGTTTTAAGAATGAACAGTGGGTGGAAAATTTAAGAAAGTGCAGTACTATTTTTAAGTGACACTACTTGTTTACAAGTAATTCACATTTCTGAAGTGACATGGGATCAATGCATGGGATAGTTTTTCCTCATCATGCAAACACATGTCAAATGAATCCTACTGAACTCAGTAGGAATTTTTCCCTGACTTTAGAGTCACAGCATAGTTTACACCTCAGCTAATATTACAAACTTTCAGTGAAATTTTGTGAAATTGCTGAGACGGGAAGTGACCCTACACCTTTTCCTAAGTTGGGTCTAGTTCTTGACTAAACCTCAGTGAGGAAATTAAATATCATCAAGTCTAATGAGCAGGAGAGCTGGCGCAACGAATGAAGGAGGAACAGAGCCGGATTGCCCTCTCCCTTTGGGGGACGGAGCTGTGTGAGTGTCTTGTGAAACTTCATCCTTCATCAAGACATGCATTTATGTCTGAGGGTTGAAGAATCACTGGAATTAATCATGCACTGTCAGTTCCTCAGCAGCAAGCCTGTTTATCTGAATAAATGCTATTAATATTCATCCGAACCTAAAGCAAACATGTTAAGAGTTGAATAGCCAGAATGACAGATCTACTTTATTTACAAGTTTCTGTTCAGTTTTTAGTGAACACACTGGTATAAATGTTTATTTTTAAGAAATGTTATTAATGAGTATTATTAAGTGAACTGTGTTTGATTTTACTGTTATTTTATATGATGAACTCGAGAAGGATTCAAACAGAATGAAATAAACTGGAGCTCATAATAGAAATTTGTTTCAGTGCGGGAAGTGCAAAGACTGTCTACACAGAAAAAAGACCCATAAAATGAAGTATTCTCAGGAGAAATGTGTTGAGGTAGCTGTCTCAAGAAACCTCAACAATCACTTATTTAAACGCTTAAAGAGCTTGAAAAATCTTGCTCTTTCTCTATTTATTTTCTGAATTAGGCTAACATCACTAAAAGATTTATTGTAATAATAATGTAGACTTGCTTTTCTTTGTCCCACCCAAGTTATATTTTAACTTTAAGCCAATAGCTTTAATTACTGTGAATGTCTCCAAATTAAATTGACTTTGCAAAAGTAAATGAGTGTGTGTGTGTGAATTCTGTTTAATTAATTCTGAGATTTATAAACAGTTCACCTGTACTGTGTGTGACTAAGAATCCTGAAATCATGTACACTAGACAGTTTGTACATCTTTGTGCCTGTAATTAAGTAATTGAATCAAGAACAAACACTAAAAAAAAGCTATTACCTACACTGACTAGCATATTTTTTAAGCAATAGAGAGATTTTTTAAGTAACATTTGCATATTACAAAGAAGCATATTTTATAATTAGAAAAACATTAAGGATTATTCATTCATGAAGTTTTTTATTCCACACGTATGGACACTTCTTTCTTTTTCAAAAGTGAAATTGAAACATTGCTTACTGTCCTTACTGTTTGCATTCAGCACAGACTTAAATAGTCACGGGAATAATCTGTTCTTCCAATCATATTATTTTTTACCCAGAAGTAATGAATAGGGACCTAATCACAGATGGAATCTCTATCTCACACTTGCAGATCTTTCTGTCGCTTGAACTTCTTCTTTAAACAATATTAGTCTATTTGGCAATGTGAACATTTAAGTGTTATTTTAAGACTGAATGAAAACATGCATTCAAAGAAAGTTACAAACACTTTTTTTCTGTTAGTTGAGTTTATCACCACCAACACAGGGACAGACTCTCCTTTCTCCTCTGCTCTCCAATTTTTGTCCAAGTTCTCTTTTTATTGCACTAGTACTGATGAAGCTAAAAATTCAAAAAGAAAATCCTAATCACAAACAGTTGGCAATGAAAACTCACTACTTAGAAAATGACTTTGGGGTTGCTTGATCCATTACTAATGATGTTATTGCTGAAAATATTTTATGAGAGTCCTCTCTTCACTGCAGGTTCACAGCCCATCAATTCCCCTCAAAGAGTTCTTTCCCCTTAAATTCTTCCTGGCCTTTATTCCTCTCCAAAAAAGCTTGTTACTTAGTAGAGGTCATTCTACACCACCAGCACCAATTTTCTTTGTGATAATCAGGATTCTCTTATCATTCACTGGTTATAAAACTAATATTAAATTGTGCCTAACATGATTTCTGCTTTAACAGTATAGGCAGTATTAAAAAATTTAACAGAATGGATAGGAGCCCGATGAGCATTATAACAACTTCATGGGTACTTAAAGTCAAACAGGTTCTATATCCTGCAGAAACGCATCTGAAAGGAACATTGTGTCACTTCTGCCGTTGGTAATAACGAAGCAATCTTACGGAAGCACTTTGTGCCAGACCATAACCAGCTGCTAACAGGATACGTAGCAAGGAGTAAAATCAGGCTCTCTTCACCCACTTCCACACTAACGTTTATGTCAAAATTTTCTAGTCTTCAATGGCTCAGTTCTGTGCCAGATAATAACTTTAGTTTGTTGCTCCTAATGTTTTTGTGTTCACTTCAGAATTAAACAGAAGCCCTAATTCTCTTTAAAGGTAGGGATTCCATACTGTTAGAGGTGGGGCTGGCACGTGGAGCAGCCTGCTGAAAGGCAGAGCAGGGAAGAAGTCTTGCTCTTCTTAAAGGCACCCAAGTGTGAGGCGCTCTGAGAACTTCCGATCTTCCTGTCCAAAACCCTATCACATCCTCATGCACGCTCCCATCCCCCTTAACTGCCATTCCAATACTACAACTTTCTCTTGTCCTGTCCAGGCATTAAGATATTGTTCACTTTTGATTCATTTAACACGAGAAATAAAATCTCCCAATCTTCTATGTAATCAGTGATATTTAACTTATGCAATGAGAAATATTAAAAAAAATAAAAATAAGACTTTAATGTTCTCAAAATATTCTGAGCTAATATCCTCAAATTGCAGATTATTTATTAATAAAGAGAGCACCAAACTTACCTACCCTGGTGCACTGACACACAGATTTTAAATAATAACACTTTATAAGAAGATAATTTAGACTCTAGTGACATTACTCAGTCTTTCACTTTTCTTTGAAACTACCTAGAAATAACTAAGCAAAGTCCACCTGTTTACTAGAACTCAGGCCATTCTGTCCTAACCCCAAGGATTCTGATGAAAATACTGTCTTTACCTGTTTCAGTACAGTATTGAAGTTCAAATTTTTGCTGGCATCCAAAAGCTGAAAATTCAACATCTAAAGTATTTAACTCCCTGCTCCAGATTCTGCCCAGCTTTCAGTCTCTTTATTCAGTTTATTTAAACAGAAATTATGCCTCTTAGACATACTTCAGTGGCCCTATTCTCTCCACTAAGATCTAATAAAAGTAAACAAAAAGGATGAGGTAATTTAACATTTACAGTTCTAAATGAGCCTGCTAGTTTCTAAAACAAACCCAGAAAGACCTAAAGCAACCAGACACTTGTGTAAGAATAGAAAAAGCATTCAGTGGAAACACACAAATCAAAACACAAAGTAAAAACTGTAACACTTTCAATAAAGCAGGGTAACGAGTGCTTAATTACTTTTGTTTTTAATTTAGGCAACTTGACAGCATTGTCAACTTTTCAGGTCAGGCGTGGCTGAAATCCTGACACTACTGTTATATTGCCTAAATTAAACACAGTTCAACATTGATTAGTTTTTCTAGTTTTACTTGAGCAGACTTGTGTTGTCTGCAATAGGTAAAAAGTTTCTCTACCCATCTATATTTATTTATTTTGCTGAATGTTTTAAAGCAGAATTTTAGAATCATACTTCAACAGCAGTTTGTTCAAACTTGCACATAAGCTAAAAACTACTGTTCTTACAGAGTCATCTCAGGATCTAACAAATTCCAAAGTTCACAAAGATGTTTGGGATTTAGCCCAGAAAAATGTCACTTTCTTCCTGGAAATGTGTCAGAATGACCCACTTTTTCTTTTAAAGCAGTATCAAACTTCACTTCATTCTACAGACATACCTCTTCAAACAGACGGTCTATCTAGCAGCTGATATTCCTTGTGTCCTTTTGCTAAGGATGGGCTACAAAGAACAGCGGACTTCAAATCGCTACAGGGCTTTTCTGCCATAAGCTCTCTTCCCCCCAAGTACTTCCATTCCCACTTAAAGGAATCACACTAGTTTAAATCAGGTCTGAACTGAACTGAACAGTGAAAGTTCACTCAAAGTAAGCAAATTCTGTCCATTAAGCTCTAAATGACAGGATTATTGTGAAGGATTGCTCTTAATTTCTATTCAGGTGAGCATCCCCAATGAGATGGGTAAGTCCCGTACTAGGACACATTACAAAGCTCAAATTTGGTAAACCACTTCCTCAGAAATGCTGATGTGTCTTTTACAGCAAGCAAGCGCAGACAGCAACAAGAGAAGACTGTGACCCTTGGACTGGAAAGATTTCTGTACCGTGCTTTAGGGTCCTTAGAGACTACTGGCAATCAGTATTAGAATAAAGAAAATATTAAAGCTACCAAATAGTTCTAAATTATTAAATGCTGCCAATTAGAAGTGTAATGAATATTGTATGAAACCAACGTATGAAGCATTTCTTGAAATCTTAAGGACTAATCAAGGTTAGTGGTGACAATATGAAAGTGCTCATTACTTTTTTCTCTCCTGCAAAGGATGATAATTAGTACTTCCCAAGGAGCTCTAACTGGAACAGTGAAAAATTTTTTTTTTTTTTGGGGGGGGGTAAAAAGGACTCTGAAATTATCCAGAATTCACAAATAGCAAGGGATCAGAATAAAGACAATTTTCATTTACTTGACAAATGAGGCTTTTAACTGAGCTCCCTCTTTTTTTTTTCTTCTTCTTCTTTTTTTTTTTTGCGTGCTATAATGAATGACCTTCCTGCTCAGATCATCTGGAATGCATCACATTAGGGTAGAGAGATTGCAATGAAATGCAGGAAAAGGAACTGAACTCAGAAATTCAAAGTGGTATTTCCTTCCTGTGTAAATTGGCATAAGTAATAATATCCAGGCAACAGTCAAGAGTTACTAGTAGAGCATATCAGAAGGCTGAAGAAAGACTAGTAAGCAGAGCTATGTTTTTTCTTATTTCACAAAGACTTTTCTAGCTTTTCAAAAACGCAATATTCTCTCTCAGCTCCTAAATACAGTAGAAAATCTGCTAGCGACAGAACTTTTAAGAAGCTCAAATGAAATCTTCAGCATCACCCCACTGTGCCTGCCCCAGCTGCCAGATGAACCAGAAAGATGAGTCAGTGCTCCACCTCTTCCTTCTCATCAGAGGAGCAGTTTGTCTATCACTTAGTCCTGACAACCTCTTGCCAGCCTAGATCAACATTCAAGACAGATTTAGTGGAGGTTTAAAGTACATTTCCACTTCTTTTCTGTAGCTTACTTCTAATCTAGCTTTATTAAACACTAAGTACTGTCCTGTCATTGCTCAACTATTATCAGCAAGCACCATGCAAACTTGGGATTCTCTTTGCAGAAGGTACTAAAAATTAAAACATTTTCTATCACCTTTCATCATTTCTTTAATTTTTATTAAATCATTATGTGTCATTCAAAATCATTATGTGTGTGTATTTATATGTATGTGCTTGAGTGGGGCACTGAAGATACTTCAAGCACACTATATTTTCCTGTTAGATAACTTACAGAGTAGCATCTAGTGTATTAGCTGGAAGACAAAAAGAGAATATGGAAGCTAAAGAAAACAAAGAACCAATCAAGAAAGAGAACGTATTTCTGGGCCAGCACTTTGCAAAATTGGGTACCCTTCTATGCAAGAACAGATGTTTTAGAGCTGCTGTAGAGAAATACACTGTGAGGCATGTTTTTGAATGATTTATTAGAGGCCAAAGTGAAGGTGTAGAAAGTGATTTAAAACTACCTCTTCCAGCTCATTCTGTTCAAGGACTCCTACAGACCACGCATCCAGAAGAGCCTGCGTGCTCGCAGGAGGGCTAACCGCATCAGGACGCCTTGGTCCGCAATGCAGGAGGCTGAGCAATGAGGTCAGTCATAGGGAACCCAGCACAGTTTTAAAGCTCTCAGCTGAGGGATGGTAAAACGTAATAATAGCATCGCACAGAGAAAGTGATGAGACGCTGCATTGTCCAGTCCCCCAAAAAGAGATCTCTAGAGAGAACATGCCATACATGCATTTCACTAGGGTGTTCAAGCGCTGCCTCTTCCTAGAGCTATGTGCAGCCTCAGTCTCCTAGCCTATTATTACCTAAAAATATGCTTTGTCTTCAGGTTGTATTCATAAAGCAGATCACTCCAATTGCCTGCTATAACATACTATCTAAATGAAATAAATCAGAATTGCAAGGAGAAGAAAAAAAAAAAACAACAGAAAAGTGAACAGCTTCCTGCTGTCATGGGCAAAAATGCCATCTATAGTCTATGCATATAACTGACCTACTCAGTAGCTTACATATCTTCCCTCTTAAGAAATGCACTGGCATGAGAAAATTCACTGTTTGGTAACAGCGTGATTTTTAGAAGTATTAGAGAGACTTGCTCTCTCAAATGGTAATTCCGGAACACATTTCAAAGACATAATTCCCCTAGGCTTTTCTAAGGGGGTTGACGATTTCCTATTAGATCAATCACTATTGCTTTCTGATAAGCGTAACAATGGAGGCAGTCATGAACCATTTACCTAACGGGGGGGGGGGGGGGGGGGGGGAAGAGGATTCATGATGCAGGGATGACAGAATAAAGAATGAGGATAGCAGAAGCAAGGTGTAAAAATTAATGGATACTCAGCTCTATATGGGTCACAGGCTCCTGAGGGACAGGAAGTGGAAAAAGCAGCAAACGGGAACCTATGGCAATTATTGTTTGCTTGACTAAGGCAGAGGCAAATTTCAAGACCTGAATATGCTGGAACTGGGAAGTGGGATAGATCTTAAAATCTTCAAAGAACTACTACATTCAATTGTAAATCCAATGGCAAAGATTTTCAGTAAATTTGGTATATTAGCAGTCGTTCTATATATTTAACATATAGAAATTGAAATCCTGGGGCAGCAATGACATGCCATTCTCCAAAAACAATGTGCATTTGTTTACTACATCATATGCAAGCAACCCTGTTGCACTACTTAGAGTGGCAATAATTCTAAACACAGCTGTATGAAATAACATATTTCCTTTGGATTTAATAAACTCAGATCCATGTGAGGGCAGAATCTGCCTCAGCCAATCTCATCATCTAGCTCAGGACAAAATCCTGCAATCACGAAAGACAGCTGAAAAGTATTAGTAGGGGGGATACATTGTTTAAAAATTAAATTAAAAAAATTTAAAGAATCCCTGTATGCTTCTGGAAAAACATTGCTATTAAAACAGGAATTTTTAAACGTAGTCATTTTATACAAAGTAGTTCCTGGAATACTGCTCTGCCAGAGTGATTTACAGAAGAAACACTTCAGCTATCAGAAAAACATTCTATTTAAAAAACAAACAAACTTCTCTTCTCTCTTTCTGAAAAAGAATTGCCCATCCTTGCAAATCCCTCCAAGTAATTCCTCTTTAATATTTAGCCTGCAATATGTATCTTGTCCTATTACAGAGGGAACATGAAGGTTTCTTTCTTTACAACAGACATGTAGCAGAAAATTCTGAGTAGATGGCTGTAAAAATTTTATTTCTCTGTAGACACAGTGAGTCTGAAAGAAATCTCATTTTAGAAGCCTCATGGTTTCATATTCTAAAATAAAAATTGCTTAAAAATGAATGGTTTAGATTTAGTAGCAACAGAGAAAGAAGAACCCTTTGTAACAGTAATGACATACAGAGCAAGATTAGTTTGTGGAAGTTAATGGTGAACCAGACTTATGTGGAAAATTTGCTATCTTTTCTTGAACTGCTTTTATAGTTCACTGATGCTTTCATAAATATTATATGATGTTCTCATTACATACTTTAAAGGAAGAAGCACAGACTTTTTAAATAACTTTTCCACCCTTCTCAGGACAGATCTATTTTGTTTACAAATAATTTATTTTTACTGAAGCACCACCAATTGGTAATAGGTAGAATGTTTTGCTACGACCTCTTTTTCCGTTAAATAATGTATGGGCCTGAAAAAGTAATTAGTAGCAATACACTGACACACCTATGGCATGTAATCATGGTTTTCTTATGGATGAAGTATTTGTTTATTAAGGTGCAATTAGAACATATTTGTAACATTTCTGCTGGATGATGCGATCACTAGAGTTCAATTACGAAATAACATTGAAAGAACTAACTTGCTTGGTGAAGGTGCCATCCAACAGGAATGTAAATCCATGCCACTTTGCTGAGAGGATTCTTACCAAGTACAATAGGAGCAGAATCAGACTCATGTACAGACTCCCAAACTCAACCATGGTGTTAACTTCCACAACGTACTGTACTATATCCTCTCGTAATTCCTTCACTAAAGTTCTACATTTCTAAAGCACACACACTTTATTGTACCTATCTGTTGAATCATGGTAATTTAATACCAAGAGTGATTTATTTTCTATTAACAAATTATCAACAGTTATGCTTCCAGTTTTACATAAAATGTATCGCTAGAATATTTTCCAGACAAGTTATTTTTTCAAAGTTTGTATTCAGCTTTGTTGGTTATAGTATCACTCCAGCCCAGTCTACTGCTTAATGCTTGCTCTCAAGAAGAGTTCCTATGTCTTAACATAAACAAGTCAACTGAATGCAAGTTCTTACCCTGAGAGGTCAACAGAGATGTAACCGCTTAGATGTAGACATAACCATATGAGGCTATATGACCTCTAGTATGATCTCAATAGTGTATGATCACAGTCGTCCCATATGACCTTAAAATCTTTGAAACTGTATCAGGTTTATATTAGGTTAAAATTGTTCAGAAGAAACAAAGTATTTAAATAAGCATTCAGTCACCTCAAAGTGATTAGGTACTACTTCATCAGTAGAATGTAGCTGATAAAAAAAAAAAAAAAGTACAAAATTCTATTCCTCAACCTCAGCAATTAAAAAAAAAAAAAGTAATCATTATAACCAATTAGTCCAATAAAGAGCACATAAAACTTGTCCCTCATTCAGCAAATTTTCTTTCCCCTTCTGATCAGTATAGATGGTTCCTATCCCATAGGGCTGCCATGGAAAATATTACACAGATTTTTCACACCCCACCTGCCTGCCATGTACTGTCATCCCTTTTCTCATTCAATTTCATAAATATACTACACTTGAGATTTAAAATCAAAGCCAGTTTGAATTATGTTAGCACCAAAGAGCATCCGAAAACCAAAAATTTATAACCTATATTCAAGTTCAGATAACTCAGAAATGGCTAATTTCTTTGAGGAACCAAAAAAGGGAGTTTAGAATGGAAATGCCTTCCAAAGAATAAATACCATCATAGTGCTATAGTGAAAGTTGATAATACCTTTTATTCTTGATTTACAGGCTTTTTACTGTGATCGTGAGTTTATTCTTAGACCATGCTCCTCCTTGCTTATAAAGAAGATACATGGTTTCAGCAAATAAAATCCCCAGGAAGCACATTTGTACTTTACATTAAACCACTTCTTCCCCTGAGTCTAAACTTGTGTGTTTTGCACTAAACATGACATGAACATTAACATGAAAGTCATTTTTGTGTAAGTTTCAAAGATAACCATTCATTTCAAATGAGATGAACATAATATTGAGGGAAGAGGATATGGAGAGAAGTGTAGAATTTTAAAGTTGTGAAAGACTTGAATTCATAATTCTGAGTGTTAGTTTCTAGATTATATGGGTGTTCAAGATAAAACAAAATTTATATTATAGAATATTCTATATTAGTGCAAAATATAATACACTGATAGAACAGTAGTCTTACTCCAGTTTTCTACAGTATTTACAATAAAGTGGGCTGATTCTTGTAAATAAAGTTTAGTAGAGACTTGCATTGTTGCACAGTTAGGTCTTTGCTTTATTTCTTGCACTATTTGGGGAATAGCAAAATTAAGTTGTTGAAAAAATTGCTGTTCTGCTGACAGAAATCTAATTTAAATTACTGATTTCATCAAACATTATTACCATGATAACCTATACATCTCACACTATAAATGGACACATGAAAGGTAAATCTACACTTCAGTTAAAGTTAATGCATTAAAAAATAAACAAACTGAAAACACTTGTCTATCCTAAATAGCTCTGCTCCAAGAGCAGCAATCTTACCCCAGAATGAATTGCCACTAGGTTTATCACTCGTTGTAATGAGCATCTTACAAGGCATCACATCTTATACTTTCATATATACTATTCACCTGCTTTATATATTTGCTTTTGTGCTATCTGATCCAGGTTTATGCTTTAAGGTTTTTTTTCCCTCTGCTCTTTTCCCACAATTTAAAGATTTATTTTAGTCAAAGAAAGTGTTGCATAGTTTCTCTTTGATCGAATGATTTCCAGCCTAAAGCTAATGCTGTACAGGGAGGAAGCATGCAACATCATTTATAGTTAGGCAATAAAGTCATAGAAGAAGAAACTGGGCAACTGCCAGATTCAAGTAAATAAATGTAATATTTTTTAAGAACAATTGAGTTGGTTGTCCTTGATATTAGATAGTAATGAGGATTTGTATGTGTGAGGGGGAAAGATTATGTACTATTACATACAGCAAAACAAATGAACTACATTATTAAAACACTGACTCTTTATTAGCCAATTAAAAAACAATAAAAACAATAGAAGTGGTTACTCTTATCTTTCACCTTGGTGAAAACATATCAAATGCAAAGCTGAGAGAAGTGGAAAAAAATATAAAAGAGAAAACAGAGAGGTTAATGGGAGTGTATTTTCCAGGTAAGTTCTGATTTATTCCTCAAAGCAGGAATAGTGGGCTGAAGACGGATGTAAACTATTAAAGCCTGAAGCTTATCAAAAACATTTCTGGACATTACACTACACAGTTGATTTAAATAATTATAATTTCCTCCAAAATCTGGCCATGCTATGTTATATAGCATTCTTTAGGTTTTAAAATCATGTTACACATTCCCTACTTACCCCTGGCAAATAAATAACGCCTACTTTACACACTTGCTATTTTTCATTCCCTGCATGTGAAGGTTCCAGCTACTAATGGAAGATGCCACATTACAAACAAAAATTTGAGTTTTGACTTTTCTGAAGAGAACCAGGAAATTCTGAAGAAAACTGTTAGAAAATATCAGCCTGATTTCTAATTCAAGTAGGTATGTAAAACTTCTGTCAAAAAAAAAAAAAAGAGGTCTGAATACCTTACATGATCATAAACAGGCAGGAAAAGTCCTTCCTGAACTTGTATATTAGAATTCTGTGAAAGCACCCAACACTAAAAGAGGTGGATCCTTGAGTCTAAACTACTTGCATCTGCCATCAGCTTTCCTTGAAATAATCTGACTCAAGCTTACATGATTCGTTATAAATTAAAATGGAACATGTTAATCCATTGCATACAAAAATCTAGGAACTAGTTGATGAAACAACTGAATAAAAACCAGTCTTGAAAGTAAAATCCACCACCTGCCTACTACCTTCTTGCAATTTACTTGTCCTGTTCTTCCATTCCCTAACCTACATCTAGAAATATTCAGTGACCTCCTTAGTAGAGATCATACCAACTAGGGCTTGCCAGTTCTCCAGCTTTCACCTTGGTCCTTTCTTGATCCTTAGAAATGTCTGTGTGTGTGTCTGTCTTCTATACTTGCAGGCAGATCTCCTATCCCTCTCAGAAATCTCCCAAACTGCCTTTATTCTGTAGTCTGCCTACCATTCTCCTTCCCTGCTTCTACCGTGCATGAACAACCTGCACTGTTCAGCAGTCCCAAATAAGGCACAGTCTTTCCACAGATGGAGGAGCTTTCTCTTCTTCCCTCCCTCTCAAAGAACAATGTTCAGGACATAAACCTCTCTGTCACTCAGCCTGCTCAACACAACATGAAACACAGTTCTGATTCAAGAAACCAGAAACAGATTTCTTCCATACATCACTAGTGTCCCTGTATGATTCATTTTTTTCTTCTGTGTTTATAGGAAATATACCTCATTATGGACTAATAAAGCATCCTCTGGATCACAGGTACCAGTCAAATTAACTGTTAATTTTTGCTTCAAGTATGGGCGGTATAAACTTTACCTGAGGGACAGGGAAGTATCCTACAAGCTACTAAATGTCATTAGAGCAGAGGCATTTAGACTCAACACAGATCAAGGTCCTTTCTTTGGGTTAACCACTATGACAGAACCACAGACAAATAGCTGGGTTCAACATCCACAAATGTGGTCAAATACTTCTAGATTATTTTAAATAGACTAACAAGAAGGATAGCAATTTAAGATTCAGGGATACATTATTGGGATACATTTAAATGGATCTTGGCATATGAAGTTTAATCAGCAAGGAGCGTGGATCAACATATCTGTAGAGGAACACAGCTGGCTCTGAGGAACTGATATGCACATTATATGCATTTCAATGCCCTCCCTGCGTTAGACTAGCTCTAGAACATACAGTGCATTCAATTTGCAGCTGCAATGCATTAGGCACTTAAGTAATTTGAGATCTTCAATAATTAACTCCTAAAGGTTTGCAAATATACCTAATATAATTACCTACCCAAATCCTTCTGAAAGTTAATAAATCTTCTGAGAATCCCATTTATAAAACATACAGCCTAATAAATGCTTCTAATTAATGGTTTTATAGGGTTTTTATTATTGTTGTTGTTTTTGAGAAAGGTGTAACATTTGGGATTTTAAGAACACACACTTGCATTTTTCATTGTGTATTATTTATACGCACAGCACATGCCCTCTCCTCGCATTATATAATGGTGGCCTACTTTTTCAACAGCACCTCTCAGTCCTTCTGGATGTTTCATTATTGACAAAAACTTTTCTTATATAGTGTCAGGTAATGTTAAGAAATCTGTATTAATATAGAAAATACTACTTTTACTAGGATTTCAGTTTTATAGGATGAAGAGCAATGAAAGTAGTCCTGAGAACAAATTCTAAATATGATAACCAATGAAAAGAAACATTCACATTAATCAAGGTATAATGATTACAAAAACAGGACCGTCTTCAAAGGATATTCATAGCAAAGAACTTCACTTTAAAATTAAAGACATGATGCATTTGTATTTTCTAATTGTCAGGTCTCTTCACTATGAAATATATTACAAAATATTTAATTGAAATATTCAACATTTACTAACAGATAAAACAAGTTGCAACACTGATTCTATTCAAAAAGGAAATTTTGGTTTAAGAAGAAGACATCTCCTTTCCTTGGGCATGATGTTTGTTTTCTAAAACACTTTGCAAGCCATTATGTGCAATGTGAGGCTTATGTACTGAGAAATGAGGCAATGTGGACAATTAACCTTGAGTTAAATAGCTTGCTAATTCTAACCTTGCTTTAAATAAAGTGTTCCTAGCTGAAAGTAAATTTTGAGTGAGTTTTATTTTGCTTTGTAATGCAGAAGAGTAGCATGATTACTATCTCAGTTATTTACAAAGTGCAGAATCAGCCCCTCACTAACTGAATGCAGATACCCACCTATGTTTTCCACTTACTTTTTACAAGAAATAATAAAAAAAACTCATAAAGTATACATAAATATCAAGTCTTTGATACATTGTGCTCTAATTTCCCTTGCCACAATGCAGCATAAAATACTTAGGTACCAATATTAAAGGACAGTACAGCTGATATTTGGCTTATTATTACCAATTTTTGTAAACTAGCAAGCAGCACATTGCGTAATAGAGCATGAATAGCCTGCCACACTGACATGCAAAATGATACAAAGTCACTGAAAATGCAAAGATTCCACCATCAAATAACAAATAAAAAAACAGAGAAGCAAACTTTTAAAAGACGTATTTTAAACTAAACTTGTGCTGTCATTTATGAAACATCAATACAGTCCAAGGAGCTACATCACAGAAGCAACTTCACAGCAATTTCAGTCAAGCTCTTTCACAAGTGTTTATACTATGCCTTCCCCATCCTCTGTTGTCCCCTTAAAAAGCACAGAGCAGAAAGGAGTATTTCAGAAAGCTGGAAATTACAGTGTGACAAGAATCCCTTATCTCAGCTCAGTCCATAGTAGAGTGTGTTAAAATGATGGATGAGAATTCACTTCCTCTGTTTCCTCTGTTAGCATTCACAACATTTCCTATCAGAACTAAAACATATGTGGCTGTGTTTGCTTTGACTGAAGCAGGACTAAATTGGAAACAATCCCATGGTAATAGCACACTGTTTTAAAAACATACACAGGCTCATATTTTTTTAAGCTACATCAGTGTTTGTAAGATTATAGAGGAATTAACTGTTTGATCCTCTGGTAATTGGTTGAGGTCTCACCACTGATGAGCCAACTACAGCCTTTATTGCAAAACCACTGTCTGACTAGGTGTTCCCCATCATGTTTGGTGTAGCTGCTGTTTCTGGCTTAAGTATAACTTGTGCTTTTCCCTGTTGAGCAACCTCCTTCCAACCCCACCTCTCTCCCCAATCAGATCCACTATTTAATAGAATCATTTTGAATTCTAAGCTTATCTTCCAATGTACTGGTAGTTTCTTCCAGCTTGGCTTCATCTAAAAAATTTCTTTACCATCATTCAAAGCATTAAAAAAAACAAAAACAAAAGCAAAGAATAGTAGTGGGCTGAAGCATCAGCAGATTTCCACTCAATTTCCATCAAAAAGCCACACTTTCTCCTTACAGTCTTCTGACCAGTTTTGCAACATACTGATTTCATTTAGAGTATGCTGCCTAGTTTTCTAGAGAACATCATGCGGAATACAATACATCAAATATACGGCACCTATTCTTGTATCCTGTCCACAGTTATGTGACACTGTCACAGTCAAACCTTTTTATGACTTGTTCTTGACAAACCATTCTAACCTATAATGATGATAAATCCACACTGGCTGTTTTACTTTTTCTGTCTCACTGGTATTATGTTTCCTGAGCAGTAGCAAATACTTTAATTATTGTTCTAATAATTCTTCAGGAATTGAAGTTCAGCTGAGAAGCTGAGCCAGCTGAACTGAACCTATCTTTTGTCATCGTATTAATCATAGGTCTCGCATTAGCACTGCTCAAGTACTTAAGAAAGCCACTTCTGAGATCATGTCAACTAACGAAAGCATGGCATAATCACATGCACCAAGCCCAATTGTTTTGAAAAACAGTTCACTCATCTAAGTATCCTCTAACTTTCTGCTTCCATTTCAAGGCTGAGGTATTGGTGTTAACTGCAGAAGACTTTTTTGGAAAGTGATATAAAAAGACATTAAACAACTTTTGTGCACATTAGAAGAAATTATCCTTTCTGCTACATAAGAGATGACACTTTCCCAGGACTTACTGCTTATTAGCTTATTGATAATATATTTACAAGAAGAAAAAAACTGATTTATCCTGCTAGCCACATCTTTGTGCCTTAACTTTGATTTTTTTCTGTATATATTTATGCTAGACTTCTCTACCCATCCTTAATAAGATAACCTAGTGTCTACTCCCTGTAAAGTTCTTTCCCAATATTTGATAAACATGATAAGCTCACAATAAAATTTCATGTCATGTCTGAGTTTTTTTAACAGTTAGCTGCTGCCAAAAGAAGTTCACAGGGAAAAAAAAAAAGTTTTCAATAACCTTAGTTCTCCAAGTCTGCTCCAGGTCACCACCAAAGCACCAGACCTGCTGCCAGGAAAGGGATTTGGAATGGTAACAAAACCTCCCTTTTCTTTCCTTTTCTCCCTGCAGCTAGCTTTTAGAATGCTGTAGCCCCAAGATAAACCTTCAGCTTTAGCAAGCGGCTTGATGTAGTTCCTATCTTTTCTCCATAATGGGATAGTCTGCATTTACACCTTTAATATAATTAATCAGAGAAACTGTCCTTTTCTGTAATACCTATGAGCAGCCTCTCAGCAGGCTCTACCGACCAATTTTTGGAATTTAATGGAGCTTGTTGTACTGAAATATATTGTTTCTATTTTGCTTTTATTCTTCCTTCCTATCCTAGCAATAGATTCCTGGGCATTTAAAATCTCCAACGGCCCTTAAGTCCTACAGTTCTTCCAAATGGTCACAACCCCCCCCCCCCGATCTTTGATTCATTTCTCTCATTGTCCTTTTCCAAATAGGAAAGGAGTGAATGTTATTTAATCATTTCTAAACCTGCTCTGAATTCACGGTGCTTTTGATTTAATAATAAACATGAATGATACAAAAAGTTTTTTTTTTTTTTTTTTTTTTTTTTTAACTAAACTGTTCCTCTTTTATAAAGGGTGTGGAAGTCAATCTGAATCCGATTTTCGGCCAGCACACTGGTTTCTGAACCTATTACAGTCTGATTTTGTAACAGAAATTGCAACAGAAAACTTGAGAGGAGGTGCAATGGAAGTTACATGAAAAGAAGAAATTTCTGAAGGAATTCTCAGGAAAACAAAATACCCAGTCATTTTAGCACAGATATTATTTTTGTGTGCCTCAGAATGAGTGAATAAATAGGCATCTAATGAATCTATCATTGCTTCCTACAGATCTCCTAGTAACTCCTAAAACAAAGACTCTCTTAGGAAATGTTTTATATTTTCATATTTTCCTGGTTATTTTTTAAGGAAATCACATAAGATAGCATCGCTTCTGGTGGAACTCAATGAAATGGGGGTATTTAAAGAGTTTAATATTTCCTTACATTTTGTTACAGCCATTATCCTAACTGGACTAAATCTCATCTATAATAGAATATACTTCATCCCTCATATTGAGTAATTTACTGCAAGCCTGAATTAAGTCTCACGCAACTTTATATGTGTACATGTACTGTGCTTAAACTAATTATGTGAACCCACACTACTACTTATGCAAAGTTTGCCTCATATAATGCTAGAGACCTCCAGACAGACATGCTGAAACTGCATTAAACTACAGTGTTAGCATTTATAATTTTCAAATGCTTGACCATGTCACATTATCAATTTTCTTTCAAAGACAGTATATTACACAGAACATGTATCTCATTGAGGCCAGGTCTGTGTTGTGTTACAGTTTTCCTGGCTGGTCTATCAGGACATTAATGTCTATTCATGCTTCCAGCAAATAGAATTATTTATTTATGAATATTCCCACAATGTGGTGAGACTCCTCAAAAAGAAACAGCCTTTCCTCTAAGGAGTTTATAACTAAAGAGAAAAGAAACAAGAAAACACAAATAAGGAATGGTAACGGCAAACAGGGATCTTTCATACAACTTTGCTGCATATTGTACCTACATCAAGGCAAAATAATAATTAAATACAGAAGGATGACAAAGAATCATATCTTGACTCTTGAATAGCATAAAAGAGGCAGAAAAACAACTGTGGGGATCCTAACTAGTGGTCTGACAGAGTAAAAAGGGACTTACAAAATATAATGTATGCCTGAAGAAATAGGGCAGGAATCTGTTACTCTACAAAAAGGTATACAGACATTTATCCAGTAGAGACATAAGATCATCTAGATTAAAAGTCATCATGTATAGTAAAAAAACTAATTTTACATTAAAATATTTTAGTTGTAACACTTTACATTCTGACCTACAAAAATGTTAAATTTTCCTTATTACAGAAATTCTACTAAGACAGAAATTTGGGAAAACTTAAGTATCTCTCTCTTATTCCTGCAAGAATTTTTAAGTACTTTTATTTGGGAGATGTTCAGTGTAAGTTTGTATTTAAATTGTGAAAGCTGCATTTCGTGACTCTGGCCTTCCACAATAATTATAGCCCTTCATGGCTTAGGCTGAAGTATCTCTGCAGATTCTTAGCGTTTATTAGCTCAACAGAAAATGCATCAGTGTGTACAAGGGTACATCACAAGTATATCATGCGTAAGAGTACGCGCATACATGTGTGTACTCATGGTCCGGCATGAACACTATTGCCGAAGTTATAGCAACAGAGTTAACTACAGGAGCTTGCGTACAAAGGAGGACGACAGAAGTTACAAACAATGGATCTATTCAGGTTTACCACTGTCAGCATAGTTTTCAAATAGTCCCATAATGGGACTTCTCAGTTTGAGAAGTACAATCTGTCTGACATGAAAGTTTGGCATTGAATGAAAATTTGTTAATGCCAAGAAAGGAAAGTGTGGGAATTGAAAGTCATTCGTCATTGTAACACTTCACCACAGACTAAGCAGAGATAAAAGATTCTGTTCAGGCCATAGTTTCCAGTTTTCTGATTTACGGTATACCAGCCTTCTTGTCAACTTGTCATATTGGGACACACAAAACACTTACATATAAAACGATCATTTCCACAGAATCGCCTACAATATTCCCCAAATTATTTTTATTGTAGAATAAAGATATTCTGTATTTATACTTTGAGAATGTCAATACCCAGAGTGCTTTTATACTTTTTTATATATATATAAATATATATATACACACACGCTTTACTGCTTTTATACTGTGCATAAAATATTTGTCATTTAGAAACATGTATTTTTACTTACATCATTGCACTGAAAACTCAATGCATTATCTAGCATTGAAGAAAAAAAATATTTAACAGAAACTGTGTATCACAGGGCCTACCTAGTCAATAAAATAAATCAACATCCACTTTTCATCAATTTTTGATCTGTACAAAGTGTGTCAGCTACTACTGTGCAAACAGTTATGGTACCTTTCTGTTGCTAGATCTAGAAGCATTTGTCATTGCTGGGTAGCTATCATGAATGAAAAATAGAATTATATTAAACATAAGTCCTCTTCTGGCACCAGTGTAAGTTTGCAATACAACATGCAAAAAACAAACAAACAAAAAACAAAACAAAACAAAACCCCCCACAAAACTCTCAAGAAGTCCAGGTGATTTGACACGGTTAATGTCCACTTATTGATTAAGCTTTATATCAGGTACTAACGGGAAAGTACTTAAGGTGTGAGAATCATTTCATGAGCCTGAATCAAACTACAAAACAAACAAACAAACAAACGGATGTTAGCTTTGCTTTCAAAAACCTCTAACAACAAACACAAAGTTTTTAGATATTTTAAAGGTCCTTAAAACCTTTTCAGTTTTGGTAAAAAGCAAATCTACCATATAGTTTTAGTGCAGTCATTCCACAACCTAAAATATCTATCTGCAAACCTCAGTACTGCACAGCATACTAACAACTGTGCCATGTTTTAATTAAATAGCAAAAATGAGTTTTAAGAATCTTGTTTCCTTAGAACAGGGCACAGAGTTTGTCTTGAGGAAAAAAAATGGTTTTAAATTCATATTTGCCTGTTTAACACTGTGTGTAACCATCTACAGCAAAACACTTTTGCAATGCAGACCTGTATGACTCACCTTCTTCCATAAACTGAGCCATTATTTGAACCAAGAAAGCATAAGCTTTTTCTTTTCACTTCTCTGAATTAAATATTTTAGAATATAATTCAGTCTAATTGTTTTGCTGCCATTCACAAAGTGCTTGTGTATTTTGTGATGTCAACAGAAGCCAAATTAGTGTCTGATTCAGTTGAAGATTTTTTTTGTAATTTAACATCAGCAATTCAAATTCTCCAGTTCCAAAAGTAGCATAACAATTAAAGCCCATTATGAAAAATCAGAAATCTACAGACACTCTACTTCAGACAAAAATCATCAAGTGGAGGAAAAACATCTTGTAAAATAACAAAACACAACTTTCGAAAGTATATTATTGCTTTCTCACATTTTCTGTAAGTTCCAGAATCTATTTTGAAATAGGAAATGGGGAACAGATAATTACAAGTTGCTATAAGAAAAGCAATTTCCTTCTCTATGGATCCAAGCCTTAGGTGGGAAAAAGTCAAAATTTTCAAAGGTAGAAAAGCACAATATGTTTGATTTTTCTTACATAATATAACAAAGTTAAAGATTCTTTAGAAGTGGTAAAATTTTTCAAAGTTGCTTATATTGCTTTTGAGAACAAGACTTAAAGGCCTAATTCACTTAAAAATTTAATCGGTTAACTGTTGTGCTTGAATTTTACTACCATCACATAATGGGAGGGGGGGCGGTGTCAATAACCTTCCAGTTCTATTGATTTCTTCCAACACAAATGAACACAACCTTTTAGGCTGTGGTTCACCAAAGCACTTCATTAGCACATACTTAAATCCTGCAAATCTATGGAAATTCAACATGTGGTTTGCTTCAGTTCTTCTCTTTCTAGTCCTCTTTGCTTTTTCCTCAATGTTCCTTACTAATGTTTTGTTCACAGAGGAAGGTGTTACTCACATGCCATAACACTGATGATAATACCCTAAGTAACCAGCACATCTTTGTCCTTAGGCTCTCTTCACCTGTCTCCAGTGGTTGCCAATCATCACACATCAATTTGAATTGAGGAAAAAAAAAAAAACAACTTCTCTATTTAGCAAATATTTAGACACCTGTGTGCTATATATGATCATTTATGTAAAATGAAATCATACAAAATTAATCATTTGTTTCCTGCCAAACTGATTTTGAGTCCTCAATTTAAAATGATGTTGATTACCTAAAATTTATTATTAGTCCTCACATTACCATATTCATGAAAGAATTAGACTTCAGATTTTATTTCTGAATGCAGATCAAATTATACGGTTCTAAAAATTGAAGGTCTGGTTTTTGCCCCAGATCAATGGCTAACATAGAAAAGTAAAGTCCTCATCAGTGAATTTCTCAGATTATACTGATAATGAATGATCAACATTCAGAGAGCAGTTCTGTCACCTGCCAAATTCTCAGTTTATAGATGGATCTCAACTGATGCCACGCTAACTTGAATTCTGGATGTATTCTGTACTGCAAAGAGTAATCAGGTTATGTTATGTTGTACACTCTTAAATCTTAGACCTTCTGTTACAAAAAAACTAGTCCACACTCTGATCTATAAATACAAAACAAATCCAATTATGCCTAGAAATGTAACAGTAAACAGATCTAGAATTGATATATTTTCTAATATATAGCTAATACTAAAACTTTACAGTTTTAATAGCTGACACTTATGTAGCACTTTTCATTCCACAGAATCCCCATGGCTCTAAAAGCTATACATAGGGATCAATTCATCCTGCACTGAATGAAAGCATTGTAATTCTGTAAAGTACTGAGTGAAACTTGAAACTAGCTAAGAAGGTATGAATATCTTATCGAGATAGACAGGAGACCAGCATAATCTTCCTCAAGCTTGCATTGGTCAGGACAAGACAAAATTCATACACCTGTTACAAGATCAAAAGAACCTTCAAAAACTTCAGGAAATCTAGACCAAAGTTTGTATCTTATCTCACAAATGACAGCTTTTAGGACTGTATCCTTGAGCAAGGTGGGAAATACTTTTGAAATCAATGGAAAGTTTCAAAGTTTTCAAGTTGAAAACTTTCATCAATTACCTTTTTCATCATCATGATAAAGGTAAATCTGCCCTGGCACCATGAAAGCCAATAGATGAGGTTCACCTAAAAAAAAGACAGATGAATAGCATAAACGCAAACCCATTTTTGGCTTGCTTTTGAGCAGAAATTCTATCACAGATTAGAAAACTCTTCCTAATGGAAATTTCAGCAATTATGTTCTGATGCATTCTACAGAGAGTTTCAGTGAATTCATATTTTTTAATATGTCTTTAATAAAAATTTCTAAAGCTACTCTAAAAATGTAATCATTGCCAAGTACTAATTGTACCATTTTCTAGGCAAGCAATGTAAGCAACTGAATCACCCTCATCAGCTTCTTTGGCATCCAGTCATTTCCTGGGGAACCTTCAGCCAGTCACTAACCAAAGCCAACTTGGTTTAGCTGCTGAAAATGCTGTTGCTTCTCTCCCTCTTTTTCCCAAACACAGTTCAGTAAGTTATCTCACAAATGTAGAAATCCTACCCCAGAATTACACAGGCATTTTAAAAAGTCAATCAGATCAGCAGACTGAAGAGAGACAATATGACTGTGTACATACAGGAATAAAGGCAACTGCATTTTTCATGACTTTCCCTGACAGCCAGGACAAAATTTTCTCCCCCAAGACTATTGTCTCCAATACGCAGGAACAGCTTTTTGTTCTAGTGAAAGTAAAAATAGTTGTTTTACCTAGAAATGGATACAAACTGAAGAGATAGCCTCCAAAAACTAACCTATACCCACATCTAAAACTAAACTGCGCTACTTGGGTTCATTTCAAATGCCAACTTGCTATGATTACCGGGCTTCTATTGCATTTTGTCACTTGTGAGCTGTTCTCCAGCTTTACATTACAGTTCTTTCAACTTCTACATGAGAGTTTGGTATATGCAAACATCAAGGTTCAGACTACAGCACTTAGACTCTACTGCCTTTAAGCAGGTGAGGCATAGCAATGGCTACCAATACAACAGAGAAGACTATTTCTAATCTCATTGCACCACAAAGGCAGCAAACTGTGCACTAAGGTGCACCCTGAGGGTGCTTTGGTTTGTCACAGTCTACAGATACAGCTTTGGGAATTGCTCTGACACCAAAGCTTCTCATCTTAATACACTGTAAAATCAGACAAGTCCTATAGCCTAGCTAGTAAGTGAACTAATTATCACCATATTAAAAATTTATTCACCATTTATGGTCATTTGTGTTGCAGACATTATCTAAATACAGCTGGATAATTCAATAGCTTCAAAGACGCTTTTGCCATGGAACCATGATATTATTTTGAAACAACCAAAAGCCCTAATTGTGTTAGCCCTAACTATGCATTTTGTAATCTGAGAGGCTCCGTTCCTTTCTGCAGAGATGCATCAAACTTCTGCAAAGAGGAAACTATGACTCAGTCACTTTTAGTGTCAGTCTAAATATCACCTACTCATATTCATACATCAAATTAACTACTTTTAATTTTTTCTGAATAGGTACAACAAGAACCACCATGAGTAAAATAAAAACTAGTAGAATTAATTTTTTGGTTTGGCAATGGAAGAGCTGCCTGAGAAGTTCCAGGTGACACAATACATTAATTACAGACAGGGAAGAGGAAAGCAACATTTACATAACTAGAAAGAAGGAACAGCACAGCAGTAGCTGATCACAGAGTTTCCCTCCTAAGCCTAAGACGAGCTGTATTAGCATCTCTTACGGGTAAGTAAGAGCTTTAAGGAATGCTGAGTCCTTCTTCTAGGGTGGTCTGAAACTGTACAGTGAGCAAGTTGAAAACTGTGTCATGCATCACTGCACTTGCAGTTCAGGTAACTCATCTTTCACGGTTTAAACATACCAGTTTTCAGAAAAGATAAAAACACCCACTTCCATTTTTCAACAATCTTTGGAACATGTAATTGTACTCTAAGAAAAAGAGAACAGAATACACATGACAAAGGCTGGTAACACTGCCTAGGAATCTAAGCAGCAGGGTGGAATTATTCTATGTCAACATTTACCTTTAGCTGTTCCCAGACAGGAATAGGTATTTGAGTCTTTCCTTAATAGAAAGCAGGTGGAATTCCCAAGCAGAATTTCAGAAGTAGTAAGTCAGTTAAAGATAACATAGAGCTGTAAGAGAGAAATTTAAACACTATCTAGGGTGTCAGTGAGAACACTGGAAGACACTGAAGCTTCAGACACTGCTAGTAATTGTAATGATAGCCCCAGTCCTCTGTTTGCAAATTTTCCTTCTTTCCTTGAAGTCTTCAGTATAAAGCATCAATTAGCATAAATTCATTATCTTTCCCTCTGATACTCTGGTGCTTTTTTTGGTATCTATGTGGACTTACATAGTGAAACAGAAGTAATTTGTACTCTTCATAAAAATAACTTTTTATAAGAGATTTAGTTTATAAAAGTAAGAGCATGTAAAAATGTACATATATGTCCTCTAAAATCAGTTTTCACTGTAACTAGCTTTACAACAGTAACTCAATAGCCCCTCTGAGTTAGCTGAAATCTCTAAAAAGCTCAGTGATTGCAAGTTGGTTTTAATTACTAGTCATGTAATCAATCTCATGTAAAAGCGATTTATTTATGAAAAGGGTTTTTTTGTTTTTTTAAGTAAGAATGGATCTGTGAACTTATGCCTCTGCTCTCAAACTGAGAAAAACCTCAAAGACTTCTTTTTCTGTTATGGGAAGTAGTACCTATACCACACAACTATTGGAAACTCAACAGTTTTTGGCACAAGTGGTAATATACCTCAGCACTATTCCCCCAAAGTTCTGTGCTACTACTCACATTAGCACTCCCCCTTGCTGTGTCAAAAAATCCATCCATCCACATCTTCCAAGACTTAAATTACATTTTATAGAGAGGCAGTTTTAAATTTCTAACATGTAGCACAGCATCAGTCTAAAACAGCAACTTGGGAAATTCACAACTATATGGCAGGGCAAATGCCTACACTATTAAACCATTATGTCTAGAGCCTTCCCAGTATTTGGGTTGAGGAGCAGACCACAGGAGTAAACAAAGCTTCTCCTGTTACCTATTTTAAAAAAGTGTGGTTGGAGATTTCCTCCATATACACAAGGAGAATCAGCAAATACCTTCTAACCCTGTAAGTTTAACATTATTAGAATGCCTTCAAGGAAATCATTGGGGGTCTTGCTCAAAATTGTAGTCTAAAAAGATAGAGTGGACTTGAAATCCTAACTATAACTAAAGGAATTGCACAGAGATTTTAATCAACTGATCTATCATTTTTTCCAATCAGTAAAAGCATTAGTAATACCCAAGAATTTTTAAACCATGAGAAGACTCTCAATAGTGTCAGTATCTCAGCATTATATTCCTTTTCTCAACTACCACCAAGAATTAGGTTAAATGAAAAAAAAAAAAGAACTTCAAAAAACACAACTAAACAGAAAGTTTCCATTAGTATTCGATTTTATTCAAACTAACATAATTCCTGGATGAGAATGTCTTGATTAAAAGCTCCAGCTAGACAATGCATTTTTCCAGAGCAGCTATAAAGAGATAGAGTGCACACAAGAGCGAGCGCTCCAGTATACAGCTAACATGAGTAACATTCAAAACTCTGTACGCTAAGCATTTTTATGGCAGTCCTCACTGTTGTCCTTGATAACCCTTTGCACTTCAGATGCACTTAGCAAGGGTGAATGGTTTGGTATCAGTATCAACCAACTATAGCAATTAACTGATCTCAGAAGTGTTAGATATTTATTTTTTTATAATCCAGGAATTAGAAGTGCTGAATACCTTGGAGGTTCTCTCATCAGATCTTTAAGAAAAATGAATACACTTTGGAAATTGTTCAGGTTTTCTAGTCCTAATCTTTTTTTTAGTCTCTACATCACTTTCCAAGTACTTTTTTTTTCCCAAAAAAAAGTCTTTTAAAGTTCCTTAAAGAAAAGACAGACATCTAAGAACAAATAAGCACCGATCTAAATTTGAACTCCACAGTTCATAGCTTTTATTTCACTTTGTAATAGGACAGGAACTTTGCCCTGACTTTTTCATTATTAGAGATTCTGAACTTCAGAAACCAGCAGCCTATTAGGCAAACAAAGCCGGCAGTGAAAGAGGTGCAAGTGATTATTCCAATGGAAGGCTCTAGCTTACTGCATGTGCCTGAATACTTTTTTTTGTTGTTGTTTTGGTCCACTACCTGATTCCATCAACTACCTGATGAAAAGATAACAGGAGGGAAAAGTTTCACAAATCAGGGGTTTGGCAGCTTTGTGAATGTAAGAAATTGTCTCATCTGCAGTTATTGGTTCTTGCCACTCTGCAGCTCTGCACCTCACCATTTTTTGCCAATAAAACTGTTTGCAAGGCTGAGTTGTGAAGCAAATCGAAGGGCTGTGTAAAATAATAAAAAGAAGAGAGACTACTTATCAGCCACACAGGTGCCCTGACTTAGTCCCTGCCAGATTTCCACAAAAAAATTTGTGTTTGCCTAACTGTAGAACAGTGCACTGTACAACAGAGACAGGAACAAGCAGGTGAGAACAGGCACTCCAGAAGCCAAAACTCCCACGTGATGGAACTCCATCCTTTCTTTCGGCTCCCCTTGCAAGAGCTAACGGTCTAGTGATGAACTGTTTTAGAAGGAAGGAAAAGGATTTATGGTAAATTTTTCATCTCTTGCATTAAATGAAGGAACAGAACAAAGGGAAACAGTCAGTGTTCAGATGCTTTGCAAGCCTGCAAAGAATGTCTGTAACTGCTGCTCCTTAACCAGGATTAAAATTTATCTCTATAATTTTACATGCACAAAATCAGTTGTCACAGAACAGTTTTCTTGCCCTGAAGACAACAAACAGTACACTTTACTTCCTAAACAGGGACAGACGTTCTTTCTGCTACTTTAACTGCATTTGGGGCCAAACACCAACTGCTATAACACAAAGTTCCTGGGCTGATCCAGGACTGAAAACAGCAAGCACTATAGAAGGCACGCTCAATGCAAGGATGAATGAGGGACATCCAGTTGCCTAATTTTAAGCTGCTCGGCAGACAGGTACAGAAATTTTTTTTATCACCCATGGGAAAGAAACAATGCTTTGTCATAGCAAAGTGCCATTTGTGGATCTCTCCCTGAGGTCTTGGTAGATTTTTCTGATTGCAGGAGTGACCAGTCTTTTTTTTTTTTTAAACATGTGATTAAAAGAAAATTGCTTATTCACATTTAGAGTAAGGCAAGAGAGTCTGCAGAACAAAGTGATAGCATATTGGTATAGTCCAGAAGTTATATATTTTAAACAGAATTGTCTGCCCCCCCCCCCCCCCCCGCATCATACGTAAAGACACTCCTGATATAGCAGAAAAGCTCTGTCAGGGGATTTTATTACTCTAAGGGAGAATTTTTCACTTTTAAAAGTGGAGAGAATTCTGAGCCTCACAAAATGAATCTATGGTATTGAAACACTCCAAGACAGTCTAGTCCCTCTTAATGAGTTCCTATGGCTATCTGTGACTTAATATATGCAAGTTTGATAGCAACTGAATTGCATGAACTGATCAGTGAAGGGGTATTTACTCAAAAAAAAAAAAAATCAGTGCTATGCTAGGCTGAATTTTAGTTGTACACAACAGGAAAAGTTTTTAAAGCCATTGTAGGTTCATGCAAAGCATGAAGGTAAGTAAGAGAAATGAAAGGCAGGAACTGGTTGAGCATGCTCACAAGAACAGTAAAAGGTTACCTGGGCTTACTAGGAAGGTGACAGTGGTTCCCTCCAACAGGGGAGCGTGGAACATGAAATCGCAGAACATAATTAGAGAGAGGGAAGAGACATGGTAATTCAGCTTATTTTCTTACTGCAAATGTTAATGGTGGGGGAGGGGGGAAATATTAATGGCTCCTCCAAAAGCATCTGAGCAGAAGAGAAGCAGTCAGTCAACAACTGTCTCCAAAAACAGATTTGGAGACCAATGAGAGAATGGGGAAGACTGAGGGATTAACAAAGACCTCTCCTAAAAGACACTACATGCTAGTTATGGAAGGGGGTCCAACTTCTCTTAAGTCCCACCTTGGCTCCCAAAAGATTTGCAAATTTTTATCTGTTTTTCTGAGTAATAATAAACTGCAAACCAAGTTAAATGTGACTATTTTCCCACTGTATCTTTTCACAGCTCTTCATATATCCTTTTGATAGCAGTCCACAGTTAGGTATTTCATGACATGGAAACTGCATCCAGTTTCGGTAGAATGAATGGGTGCCAGTACAGAGGCAGAGTGAAGTTTATGGGCACAGACTGACAATGCAGCCCTCAAGCGAACAGAAGCTGCTAATAAAATCATGCTAATGGTTGCACAGAGTGTCTTCTGCAATGCAACCGCGCACATGTCTGACTAGAAGCAAAGGTACACAGCTCAGCTAGCAGGAGAAAATGAGTGCTGCTCCCTCATGCATTGATTACAGCATTCATATCTGCAGGGACAGAAATTTGAGACAAAAGAGAATCCACATCTTTCTTTACAGGCAAAGAATACAAACCTTTTGGAAGGCTCTGTTTTCTTAACAGGCTTTGAAATAAACTTTGTATGCACTGAATAGGTGTGTGCAAATGCTCCTCTAGCTGTAAGGTTAGCAGGTCCCTGTTGTAGCCCTACTATAGCCCATACTGAATCTCATTGCTATGCGACCCTCCCTGTCATTAAAAACGGAAAGCTTTAATACTAATGTAAACCTAGCTTTCTCTAGAATTTAAAAGCATTTAGCATAGCAAACAAGTTTAATTTGAAATCTATATAAATGCACTACTTAGATTAAAATAAGCTACTTTTACAACACAATTTTTATAGGGGGCACCAGTAATCCTTAATTTGTGTGTCTTTATTTTTCTAGACTTTTTTTTTCCTGGGTATCATTGTAATATGTACTACTAATCATAAAATTAGGATTTACCCCTGAAGAGCACCAGTACAGCTGGAGCAGCTCATTAACCATCTAGGAACTGAGCTGTGAAACTTTCTAAAGTCTCAGACTTCCATCAAATCCATCAGCACTGTTAATTGCAAGTGTACATTTGACCCAAACATGCAGGTGAAAGATGCCAGACCCTGGAAAAAAGATTTAACACGTAAGGAATTTTTTAAATCATGTATTCCCCTTTCTTCAACACAGACATATATACGCACCTACACGTCTGTCACCAGATACAAACTATGGCTTGCTACAGAACAATCCTCTGTACCACACAAGCAGGGGTACTATAGGGAAGGAAAGGAGACTCCATCTGCAGCACCTGAAAGCTTTCAGCCTCTAATCTCAGAATTCTATGATTTCATACACCAATTGCAAATTATGTTTGCCTGACTCCTAATACTTCTTGCTCTTGGCCATAGCTCAAACACAATCTGCTAGGAAATCATTTACTTGCTATATATTAATCAAACTAGATTTTCTAATGATATCTTCTGGCCTTAAAAATAAAAGGGCAAGTCCATGAAAAAGATCTGTCAACTTTTATTAACAATATTTTGGTTGAATGTTGAAACAGAAAATTTTAACTTTAGTATTTTTTGCAGCAAGACTGGACAAAGATTATAATCATCTTCCTTTATTTTCCCAAGTCCCTGAATTTATGCAGGGGCAGAATATAAAAAGAAGAGCTACAGGAGGAGAAGGGAATAACGGAGAAAAAAAAATAGCAAAGAAAAAAAAAAAATCAACGAAGTCAAATAGCTAGCTGAAATTTTTCCACATCATTCCTGAAGTAGGTTATAAAGGGAAGCTTTTTAAATTTTAACAGTCAGAATGTATCTGCAGATATTCACAAACAGTTTATTTTATTACTTACTTAGTTATTTAGTGCCTATTGATTGTTGAGACAATATTTTTTGATCTTTCTTATCAGGAAAGTATGTCATTTTAAGTAAAATAGCTTGTTATTCTATAATGCAAAAAGCACTGAAAAACTTAAGAGGCAACACCCTTGTCGAATTTTTGTGCTGCTTCCCTGCCCCTCCCCCAATATTTGAATTTAACAGGCATTTAGAAATGAAAAGTTAGCACACCTTGTAGATTTTATCAGAAGGTCATATAAAAGCTTTTTCTTTTCCTCCTTTCTTTCTTTCTTTTCTACCCCCTTCTCCCCCCACCCCCAAAACACTAGCAGGACACAAACTCCTTCCTCAAAACAGTTCTTATTTTTTTTCCTTCTAAACGTAGAGAAGCTAGCATTTCTATCAAGATTTTACTTTGCTATTTAGAACTGAACTGATATAAATTTATGTAGTTCTACTCATATGCTCCACTAATTTACTACAATTTATATCAGGTCTAAAAATCAAATTCTTTGTGCATGTGGGCACACACATTTACAAAAATCAAAGCACCACTACAAGATCTCTATATAGCAAAACTCTGCTTGTTGTGGAAGAAGCTTCCTCAATCACCTTGGTTAATTAAATTCAGGGTTTGACAGTCCCATTTTCCTTGACAGCACCAATCTCATACATGAGTGTGTGCATCATTAACAGCGATCAACTATTAGCACTACAGATATCTATTCATTTTTGAACTGTAAGTGCTATACATTACTTTGCAGTTTCACATTAAATACAATAAACAACAACTAAAAATAAATGTAGGCAGGTCTGAGTTGAACATCAAGTGTTCTTATCACTGATGCTGCAGAATGGAACTGACAAGTGAAAGAACATCTCTGCATCAGCAGATTACTAAAAAAATTGAATTCTACTCTTGCACCACTGAAGGAGTTTTACAGGATTCGGCGGTAGCAAGTCTAAACTTTAACTAGGTCATTTTTTTAATAAATTTTTTTACACAGACATACTGATACCTATAATGAGACACACATTGCAGAGAGAGAAACTTGAACATGCTTTATACCACAGATGCATACATCTGTAGATATCTTTCTCAGCTATCTCAATGTCTAGACAAATAAGTGAATAGCATATCTGACCTGGCTAAGGTTGAGCATCCCAAGAATCTAAACTATTGCCTTATTATCTCTTCAGTTTTTCAGGCTTGAAGCATTATAGGTTCTTCATCTTTCTTAGGATATAATCCTGGCTTTTACTGCAGAGAAAGAAATCAGCCAGTACTCAGGGGACTGAGACTTACATGAGCATAGACAAAATTCTGTGCTATTTCTATCATAACTGTGTATACCTGCTCTGCCAGAACGCTTTCCAAAGCAGAGAACATGGCACACCTGCTTACCGAGTTATGAGCTAGGTGTATCACGCAAGACAGTAGGCAGACAGGGGCAGAAACGTAACGCACCAAAAAGCTCTGAAACAATACCAGTCCGCCTGGCAACACCTGTTCCAGCATGCCAGTTACTTAAGGAAATGAGAGAATTAGTCTGATGAAGGGAAGGAGCTTGACAACAAGAAGTTACAGGAGCTTCATACCCTCAGAAGATGTGGGAGGGGAACTAACAAAAGAGCAAAACAGATTTTCAAGAAATTACATCTGAATAGTTATTGGGCTTCCAAAGCATAAAGCATAACTACAAACATATATGCAACAATTAGTACATTCTGGCTCTGTAAATTTAGCTGAGAGAAGCCTACATTACAAAAATTCTTTAAAAGAGAAATTTCTTTATACATTTCTTCATAAAATTTGTTATGTAGTAGTTTGGTGAGAGAGGGTTTTTTCATGTGTTACATATGTGGGTGGCTCTTGAAGCCTAGAAAGTTTTGAGTTTGTTGACCACAGGGACATAACAGATGATTTTTCCCAAGTTATCATAATCGGCTTGTTTTTTCCTCCAACCGGCTCAAGAGCAGCATACGTTTTTCCTAAACTAAAAACTGCCATTAGCAGGAACAGATCATCTTAGGAATATAAATGGCTGCAACTATAAACTAAAATGCAACATGTTTTGGGCAGCTGAATTTCAAATCATCTGTATGTTTCTAGAAGAATATATTCATTTGAAAACTTTAATCACACTGCAAACTTTTTATTTAGATTGTTTTTATTTTTCAAGAGTTGTTTTTTCTAAATAGGAAAACATTTTTGTTCACTACTTTGCTAAAGAGAGTCCTTTAGCTTTATATTCAATTCTAGAATTTGAATATTTTTTCATTTAAATTCAGAGCTTAATTTCGAAGTCTTTTGTGTTAATATCTAAGGTGGTAAATCCATTTTGAATAAAGTTGTATATGTATTTTAAAAATACTTCAGCAATGCAGAGACGCCTTTTTCCCCTCTGCTTTGCCCTGAACCCAGGGTTGTGCCGGTATAAAAAAATGCCCTGGCACTAGGCAAGAAGAAATTTCCTATTTATTCCTGGAATACTTTTCTTCTTAAGACTCTTAGTCTGAATTCAGCTCATCAACACCAAAACAACATTTCTACCACCACTCCAGAGTTATCTTGTCTAATAAGCACGTTATTTAGAAAACCAAGAGTCAGTGTTAAATTAGGAGGAGAATCCATGAAAATTGTTATTGAAAGAAGGATACAACAGAGCAGAGATACTGAGGGCTTCCAAATGGCACAATGCTTTTTATTGGCTAAAAATCCCTTCTGAAACAAAATACTTCCACCAATACTTGTCATTCCTTTTTTTCAGTACTCTCCACGTCTTTGTTTTTGGTTAGGAATGTTTTGCCAAGCTCTCTATCAGCAGTAGTTATTAACCATGGAAAATATAAATTATGTCTTTACTGAAGATGCAGATAAAGAACACCAAGGATGTAAACAATCTAATTCTACTTTGTCAGTGTACTTTGAATATTTATCAAAGAAATACCCACCGAGGGACAGCAGAACTTGAAACTAACCTTTCCAACACCCTAGTGGGTATAAATGAGGACCCAAGCCACCTAACGTTTGTCAGAAGGTCACCACTGCTTCTCACCTTTGTTCTACATGTCTTTTCTTTAATGAAAAGACACTTCTCTTCATCCGTCATTATTTAAAAAAAAAAAAAATCAGATTTTGTAAACTACACTGTCAGGGTTCAATTGGCTCCATAAATCTTCTGCATCTAAGCTTGTTTCCTGTACGAAAAGTTGCTACTCAAAGTCATAGTTGATGTCAGTGATGCACTGTGAAAATGTAACTTGTAAATAGCTAGACAGAAACTTCACTAAAATCTCTCATCAAGTGTCATCAGTATGTTACATGATGTTTGCCAGAAAGTCACAATAAATTGTTCATTCCATTTTATGAAATAAGAAAATCAAGGACCTATGTTGAAATCCCTCATTCAGAAAGACAAACCTCTCAATTTTTAGAGAAAGCTGTTTATTCTCAAACCCCAGCAATTTTATAAGTAGTAACCTTACTTTATTTCTTGCTCGAGTTGGAAATAACTCACATCTCAAAGATTATGGTCATATGATCTTACAAACTGTCTATATGTGTGTGTATACATATGTATATAATGCAATTTCACCAGCACATACATTTAAGAACATAACATCCAATATTAAGGACAAGCACTCTAATTTTCCACTGAAACACTTTTTTCCATGCTGTGGGGTTGTTTCCCTCCACTCCGCCCTCAAACCACAACCTTTAGTCCTCTCTCTTTATTTAAAAATAAGATTTTACAGAAATATCGACAGCAAAAAGTGAAGATAAATATTGACAGAGCCTAACTGTGTAGCCCTTATTCCCAGAGATAAGTAAATACTATTCAGTGCAAGACAGCAAATAGCCTTAACTATGTTGTTTTATATTAGTATTCGGTATTAAAACCAACTCTGAGGTTTCGTTTAGTAGTCCATGAGCCCTGTTCACAGCCAAACTGTCAGTTAACTGCATTAAAAAAAAAAAAAAGTGATGTATGCTTACAGACTAGGAAAACCTGACTACACTGGATCTTCAAAAACAATCTGATGAGCACACAATTTGCTGAAGACAAGCTTTTTTTCAAAGTGAAGCCTTAAGAAGGTTTTTTTTATTATAATATGAAAGGATCTTAGAAATACCTACAATGTCCAGCTGACATTCATATACTTTCCCCCTTTCATCACTGCTAATAGTAAAGAAAAAAAGACGATCACACAAGCACATTATGTCAAAGTAAAGAAACAATTAAATAGAATATAATCACTTCCTTTCCTTTTAGTTATTACTTTAGTAGTCACTGTAAAAATGAGTTACTTAGTACCAAAGAACAACAACCTGAATAGAAGATACCCAGCTTGGGAAACAAAGCCTTGATATTACAGTTAAGGGCTGTCCTACAATATTTTGGGCACATATGCATAAGCTACAAGCATGAATTCCTGTCCTATATGAACAGGCCATCAGCCTTTTCTAAATTGTAAACATGCAACTATATGGCACAACTTTAACAGAGATAAAAATATAACATGGCTGTATACAAAGGATATACATCTGTTCTACATAACAACTGAATGCAGAGCAATGCTTTCTAGACATCACTTGTCAAGAGAGAGAGGGTATAAAAGGCCTTATTTTAAGGGCAGCCTCACCTAGCTAATTATACTACTAGAAATCACCTCTTTCTTATTCAGAGAAGAAAAAAAGAGAGAGAGAGAGAGAGAGAGAGAGAGAGAGCGCGCGTGCAAGAGTGAGCAAGAATGCATGTGCACGAGTGAGCAAGAGCAGACAGCAGGCCAGCTCTGTGAGGAGGAAGATGCCTAACGGTTTTAAAAATAGATTCTGTACTTGTCGTTTCAGTTCTGCCCCAGTTCTCGGGCACCTGAAACTTTACACTGCAAAGAAAAGTTTTCACCTATGCAGTAATTTCCCAGCTGTTCACACAGCCCTGAAAGCACTCAAGAGCATGAACAATTCCAGTAACCTAATGGAAGTATCAATGTGCTTAAAATTAAGCCCATGCTTCAAGTATTCTGATGAATTGGAGCTTACTCCAAAGCCCATCAAATGCAACAGGAGTCTTGATCCAGTTTCAGCAAGTTTGGGATTCAAACTGCTTTGGATTCAAAGTGCTCTCATCAACTAGTTTTGAATGTTTCTTGACAAAAACAGATGTATACTATCTTTTTTCATGTTTATTGATTTAGCTTTTGTTTACCAAAAATTTCAGGTTGGGTAATCACATTCAACATTTATGGCAGGAATTCCCACTGGAAATGCAAAGTTTAGTCTTTGACAGGGTTTTGTTTTCTTTCTATAAGTAAAAATGAACAAAACAAAAAGCCCACTGAAATACAGTATCCTCATTATCTGTGAGCCGGCCAACACTCAAGCTCAGTATTACCCAGTTTAATATCGGACCCTTCTGTACATGATGAATTCAAGCCATTCTCCCTCAACTCCACCTTCCACAAAATAAAGAAAATTGACTGCCAACTGTTTAAAGAAAAAGACTACAATCTGTTAACTCTTGACAATATATCAACTGATTTTTCCACCTCTTCCTAAAGACGAACAATGCTTCCCCTGAAACGTAGTGAGATTGGTTGAACATTTCTCCTTCTCGACTGTGAAATACCTATCTTGAACCAAAATATTTGAGATGTATCTTTCTGCAATTAATACAATTAATCAGTGATACCAGCTTGTCTTGGGAGTAGAATCTTATTTAAATAAAATGAAGGTCTTCATCAATACAGGAGTATCCTTTATAATCTGATTAGCCATTGACTCTCATCTTTAAGATGCTATTATACTTAATGCCATTAAAATAAAACTTAAAATTATCATATCTTATGCCTTTCAATATACATGGACAATCTTTTCCGCCGATTAAAGATTCAACATTACATTAGCTATAAGCAACTTCAGAAGAATCCAGCCTTGTGTTACATTTTATTCACACAAAATTTTGCACCACAAATCAAATCCATTTTCTAATCAGTGTAGCTCCGTTATCATTCAGAATAACCACGCTTATCAAAAGGAGATTGGCCTTTTGGTTACTATAGCATTTAACATTATCCTTTCAAAAGATTCCCATGAGGGTGATCGACCCAGATATAAATAGGAATAATCACTCTAAAAGTGAGTTTCTAACCATTTGGACTCAAAGATCTCACAGCACCTTTAACCGGATAAAATTTTGGTCTTGGGGCACAAACATACAGTCAAATGCAATGTGAACAATTACATACTTCCCACCAAAGTTCCCCTTTCTTTTAACTAATCTAATTAATCTTAATTTCCTTTCCAATTTACTGTATTGCTGAAACAAAAGCAATGCTTTATTCCACCTTAGTAATGTTTGTATTTCTATGTTTGATGTGTAAGTACTTGCACCACAGAGTGTTCTAGCAGGCGTGAGAAGCTTGCTTCAATAACTATATTCAGCCTCCCACTTCTGCCTGAATAAATGAACAAGTCTAAGAGTGACACTCAGTGACAGATATGTGGCTCATAAGCTGGATCAAGTTTCATGTTTGAGGGATTCCATATCGCTTTTTTCATTGCTCTTGTCCGCATTGTGATTGCCTTTATTTCTGCCACTAATATAAAACTTGATTTAGTTTTTTTTTAATTAAATCAAATGACAAAAACATTTAATAGTCCAATCTTCTATGCCCTCTCCTAAGAATAAAGCCACTGCATTTATCCACCCAACATTATTACTAATATTAAATATTATAAGAGGGATAAAAAAAAGTTGCAGGCTGGACTTGTCAAGTTTCTGGAGCACAGCTTTTAAACAGCATAGTTAATATTGTCTCTTAAAAGCAAGATCCTGTTATGCCAAGCGGAAAACCGTAATTCCTTCTACAAATACACCCTTCAATAAAATCTGCTTAAGAAGAAAAATTATAAAAAACAGCTGTTTCCACCTAAATATTACAGCACTCTCCCCATGAGCAACATAGCTGAGATTCTTTCAAAAGCTAGTGTATAGCTTTTGGGGGTTTGCTATAATGCACAAAGAATAAGTTAACCACATCCCGTCAGAAATTTGCCAATGCCATTAGTACACAAAGGATCATAAAGAGATCTGTGTGAAACATTCCAGATCTGAAATGGAAGCCATCTGTTTTCCACACTATTACACTAACCAGTGGCTTCCTAATGAACATCTAATATTTCACAGACTCAACTGAATGCGATTGCTTTTTTGGTGTGATCTCAGGGGGGAGGGGAGGAGTGTTAATTTCTATCTGTCATCTTTAATAAGTCTTTTATGATTATACAGAAGCATCAGGAGTGCTCACAGTAAAATACCAAAAAATCAAAATGCTACCGTTTGTGAAATATTAAACATTGCAGCTTTGTTTGTAAGTTTAAAATAGTTGGCATTTTACATAGGACACACTAACAAAGCATCTTGTATTTTATTCTTTAATTGTATTTTTCTGAAAGTTACAGATCAGTATCTCAGGAATGACTTAACAGTTAAGAAAAATACGATTGGTTTTAAGCTCCATCTACCAAAAGTATCATTTATAAAAACAGTTAAAGGGTTTTGTAAAGAATCAAATACAAATTGTTCAGTAGCTCTACATGGACATGGATTTCAGTAATATCATCACTATATTTATTAAATGACACCTGGATCACTGTCAGCAGGTGTATAATAAATATAACTTTAATGGAGTTACTGATTCAGATCAGTTAGAATCTCATCCTTAAATTCTATTTTCTCTATCCCAAAGAGGGACTGAAACCTCCAACTATCACAAGCACTCAGCCACAAAATGTATCCCCTATTACCATCAGTAATAAGATTTTTTAGTTGTCTAGATCAGTCATAAAATTAAGCCTCCAATTTCCAGACCAGCAGACCGGCATTGCCCAGACTGGCAACAGAGGACGATTCAAGATTATTAGCTGGAGTCCTCTGCAATCTGCATTTTCCCACACTTCCAGTAATGTGCCAATTTATGATTAACAGACAGGGGCAGGACTGTCTAGCGCAGGGCAAATTATCAGCACACAAACTCATCGTCCTCGAAATTCTACCTTCTAATTACCAGCCTCCTGAGAGATTTCTCTCAATATACAGAATTTCCATTCCTAGCAGGGAGGAACTAAGGCATACAATGAGCTTCAGCCAAGGGGGACTTCTAAGGCCAAAACCCAATAGAATGGAAAAAATTGTTTTCAAGTTACGTTCACTATTGGATGTCATAAGCAGACAATTTACTGTAATAACCCTTGAATCTTTTAATACCTAATTTTTAATCTATATAAATTTGAGTCCTACTTCTATTATTCTTGTTTGAAGCAATAAAGAACTAGAGCATCCCTTCAATTTATCACAGCCACCAGTTAGCCTAGTTAAGTAATATATTTATACTGTCGTATTGGTGATAAAAATAGTAGACGTGAAGGTCAACTTGCATTCAGCTCTATTGCACTAATGTAAATTTGAAGTTAAACCATTCACTTCAGTGGTACTTCCTTATATTTACAGCAGTATAAGGCACTAGATTTGGATTCACTATGGCTTTAATTCGCTTGATCAATTTTAAGAAGCGGCTAAGCACCAAAAATTCATTACAAACCTGTCCTGTCTCTACAGGATCACAAGAACTGCACTGTAAGCCCCATTTCAGTGGCATCTTTTCACAACTGCAATTACGTTTTTAAAATCCGTGAATCAGTGACAGACAGAAGTCAGTTAATCCGACCCCTCCAAACGTATTGTAAACTAAGACAAAACCGCTACTATGAATTTGAACATCTTCAACATTCAAAAATCAGAGCAAGCGAATCCATGAAGAGACATATTTAGCAACAAGGTGCTCCCAGTCACCAAGGCACGGAGACAATAATGGCTTGGAAGCAAATGGGTGAAAAAGACAAATCAATATTAATCTTCTCTCTCAGACTTTAACTATCACAAAGAAGCAACTCCCACTTCCAGCAATATGCAAGGCTTTCAGTTTTTACCTCCAGGGGTTTTAATGAGTACTTAGAGGAATTTTAACAGTCAATCAGGAATATAAAAGTTTTAAATCTTTCGTCTTTAACGTTTTTGTCTAAACTTGTGAGCATTCACATGTTTAGAATACCTATCTAATGTCTATTTGAGTACTCTCCAATTTGCATTGTCTATATTCTTGACGTGAAATCTAGAGTTAACACTCTTTCCTCCGTTTTGCTCTGGGCCAATTATCAATTTTTCCACTGAAAGTGTTGACATTCTTTACTGTTAAAGTCAAACATCAGCTGAAATAATTATATGATCTTCCGGAATTGACTTTAGTAGTAATTAGAATATCTTCTGGAACCTACACACGCGGTCATGACTTGTTATCCCAAAATGCTGATGGATTGTTTTCCAATGATAAGATATAGCTAGTGAATTAAACCCACTTTCTTGGAAGAGCAGTAATAAGAGTGTAAGCATCTTGAATAAACCATTCTGCTCCACACGCCACATAATGTATTGTTCTATAATAATTCAGTGTCAAAGATACTGCCAGACAGTCAAATTATAAGAGACATCAACATATAATTTCAATGCCATTACTCCTGTAAGTACTAATTAAAATGAATAAATGTACAATCTTGCATAATTTCCTCATTTTGTCTATTCTACAGTAAATCTCACATAACTATTAGTAAACGTACAAATAATTGTGATGGGTTTAAATTACTCTGTTTATTTTACTTTTCTCACTTAAAAAAGTGTCACTTATTATTGGTTCTGATTCAGCCCCATCACTCGTGCTAAGTTTTATCTCTTCACAAGAGCAAACTCAATGAACTCAGGGATTTTACTTAGTAGTGTAATCCTACACCACATGATTCAGAAAACCATAAGATAGACAAGGACTACTCAGTGAAAACTGCAATACATCAGATGCACCATATCAAGGCTCTACTGAGCACTAAATAGCTTTTATCAACATCTAGCCAGGTATACATACATGGCAGCAAGTAGCACTATAAAAGCAGGCCAGAATAGCCCTCAGGAAGCACTCATTAGCCCAGGTCAGAATCTGTACTACTACAGCTATGCTGCTTCTGGTCTCTGAACCAGCTACTGTGGATCTCCCTCTTCTATGTTCTGCTCAGTGGTTATCCAATTGTTTTAAAAAAATCACAGCAAAAAATGACCAGCCTACTATTACAAAACATCAGACAAAGTACAGTGTAAACAACTAAGATGTTGGAAAGTGATATATTTTTGTTTTAAAATAACTTTATTATAGTAAGATGAAAAATAACAGTAATGCATAGATTAGCAGAAGGATTTTTTTCATACTGATTTTTCTTTATAAAAAGAAAACTTATTTTTCAAATTATCGCAAGATATTCACTCAGAGAAGAAGCTGTTGGAATCCAGAGGAACACCATTCAAAAGATATTCGGTTTAAGCCAAAGTTTGGAAGAGTGCTGTAGAAACAGGAAAGATATGCCCTTCTTTAAGGAAGTCCCAGTTAAAATTACTGCTACAATTTCCATGTTACTGTCCTGAAGTTCTGTTCAGTTTCTTAATCAACTATCTCTGTATATTTATGTTCATATCAACCCTTTGTTTTATTCCATGTGCAACAAATACAGCATTAGGCATGAGATTTTAACTTCTAAAAAAATGGCACAGGTTCCCACAGCATCTTAACTGTGGTGCCATGTAAAACATTATTTTATTGTTTGTGTAATGTGATGCATTTATAATTATGGTACAGCAACTTAGAGCCCTCAGAAAGTCCCTTTTGGCATTTAAACAGATAAAGTTTAATTGCATAATCACATACCATATGTGAATTAAATACAAAATGTGTAAATATATACAAATACACACACACACATATATACAGTGGGTGTATACAGTGGGTATATATACATTGTATGTAATATATACATGTATCATGCATGCACACACATATAGAGAATCCAAGCTTAGATACAGGAAACAGCAATCGGAACTAAGAAATACTAATAAAATTCATAGTTAAGGGCTGCATACATGCATGTATATCCAAAACTACACAAAAAAGGAATTCCCTTACTCTATAGCATAACAAGCCTTATTTTTATTATTTGACTTAAGGCTAGGGCTACAACTCCCTGCCATGGAACTCTGCAAGATCCTAATTAAGTACACACCAGATTAAGAGGAACCCTGCTACATGTCAGAATCTTTCAGTAAGTGATCAACACTTGTCCTCAAAAACTTTGCCTGTATCACTGCAAAATTTCATTGTCAGAGACTCCCAAAGGTCTCTTTTACAGATACTAAATCCATCTAGTTCACTGTATTGAGAGAGTTTTGAAACAGAGGAACCAGCTGCCCAAACAGCCCATCCTAGAGTCTGAATATCTCGGTTCTCTTTATAAGAAAGATGAGAGCAAGGCCTGCTCCCCAAAACATACAATTAAGAGACACTGTAAGAAGGTTATGTCACAGTTTTTATAATAACAATCCCATTGTAAGAAGTTCTTTCCTTAATCAGTTTCTAAATCTATCACCTTCTCAATTAAATGCTTGATTATGATGGGGAGAAAGCAAGTAGCAACAAGTACCCCAAATCACTAAGTAACAACTGACATCCCAGAACCCTGCCCTGAATACCCCAGCTAAAAAATATATAGTTACTCACTTCAGACTATAGGCCGTTGCTAAACTAAGAGTTTTCCTGCTCTTTGGAATGACCGGACCCTCAAGAACACTGCAGAATCCTCTAACCTGGTCTATCATGCCCTGTTTTCATGTTCTACTCCACATATCAAACCGCAGCTACTTCTTTCATTCACTGTAGAAAACTCATTTAACCTGAGAGCAAATCTACACTGCAGTTACAGCTCAGTAACCTATTACATTTTCTTATCTCCTTAATAATTCAACTGTAACTCATAAAAGGATGGTTGTTGGCCTTGTCCTAATAAAGGCAGATATATTAGTAATCTGTTTTAAGGAGCTTCCTAGGCAAATTTCATTATTTTATTCCTCAACATTTTATAACCAAAGATTATGAATTTTCAAAAAAATACTACACTATATTCTTTTTCTGAACAGAAGTGAAGATAGCTTGACATTTGCAGCATTGTTATATACTCTTAAAAGTGAGTTTTTACACCAAAAAAGACTACAAGAAACAATTTCATAAACTCATTTGGAAGATGCTTAGCTTGGATCACAAGATGATCATAATCATTAACAGCCATGAAGTAAAAGCACAGAGAAATACTGAAGGTATGGATAGAAAAAGTGTCTTCCCTTCTCAAGTTACTCCATCTCTATAAGAAGATTCAGTGCTTTCCTGCATAAGCTAAGATTAATAACAATTTTAGACAAACTAGATCTGTTCAGATGTTAGATTAAGCTGACAATCCTTGTTGGGCACCACATGAGTTTTCATGCCAAGCTTTAACTCCTTGTTTATTACAACCTCTAAATAAAACTGTTAACAACAATAAGAAATTTTTTTGCTGTGTTAATGGAACATTCAATTTTATGGGATCAGTGCTTGCTAACAAAAGGGAGGAGAATTACAAAATAGTACCAATTGCTAATATGTAACATTGAAGACAGCATATTATGACACAAAGTTTTAAAAATATCCTTCATCCTGAACTGTCTTCAATTTTTAAAAACGTATATTGTAAGTTCTATAACACATTCTAACCCCCATGAGCAAGTATGCTAAACTCCACTCTCCCATAGTATTTGTCATTTTTATCTAACAGTTGAAGATACCTTTGGCTTTCTGCTTCTACCAAAATGGCTAATACTGAAGTAACTGATACTAATCTTCTCAATATTAGGCTTTTGAAATATACTTAGATAAACTGGTACACCTTGCTCTTTTCCTTGTTTCCATATAGTAGAAACTGGAAGGGATAGCAACTTAAAATATTAGCTATATATCTGTTCAAAACCATGTTATGTTATGTACATTTATCAATTTAAAGTTTAAATTCTGAAACATGAACACCTGGCAATCTCATATAAAAATATTCATGACTGCATAACCATGGTAGCCAGAATACTGTGGTTATAACTTGATTTTTTGGGGAGGGGAAGGAGGTTTTTTGTTTGACTGGTTGTTATGCTTCTGGAGCTTGTTTTCACACATTCTTCACCACGTCCATCATCAGAACAACTTTCTTTGACCAGCCATCTTTTAAAAAAGGAAAAGAGGAAAAGGTCGGGTGCATAATTTTTAATAGTATGTACAGTTATTATTGCCTTTTTTTTTTCTTTTTTTTTTTTAAGGGCATCTGCTTTAAACTGTATATGCCTGCTTTGGCAAATACCGCTTCTCTGTTCTGAAGTTAATGCAAATGTATGTCTTCTTTTGAAACTAAAAAGGAAAATATCAATGAAAAAATCCATTAACTTTTACAGGCAAGTACTCCCAGCTCTACCAGGAACAGGAAGTTACCACAATATAAGTGCTGCAATTCACTTTAATCTTACTGTTTTTTTCTTTATGAACAGTGTTTCTAACATGGAGGGTTGTGACCCAATTAATGGCACATAATTAAACAGAGTCACAAATATGGTGTGGCTGCTCACTGCAAATGCTAAGAGCTTGCAGGGGAAGATAAAGCTTAAAAATAGCCTTAATTTGTTCAGGCCTCATGAACACTTCAGAGAAAATATCTTTAGAAGTAGGTGTCCTAATCTACAGGTTGAGAGGCTATAACAGGAAATAAAGGATTTATTCTAGGATTCCTTATTTCTAGGATGCGACTGTACTTGTAACTAACCTAAAAGATTTTACAATAATTGAATAGTCAAATATTCCATGATAGGCAGAAGTCAATTTAATTCTGCTCTAATGGACATGCATCTGAATTATTAAAAGCTATTCTTACAAATGGCACTCAGTGACATCTTAGCTGCCCACCACAGCAGAGAAGCTAACCTAGGAAAGGCTCCCCTAAAATTATCATGGCATTTTTCCTAGGCTTACATGCATATATTTGTTTTAACATGATTTAAATGACTATCAGTGAATTGAATCGAAAGGCTTAAAAAAAATAAAAAATTAAAGACAAATCTCAGTTCCAGTTTATCAATACATGTTCCACAACAGAAGTATTGAGAATACAGTTCCAGTCTATTATAGACAACTTCTTGCATATTTAGGAGTTTTCAGCTCTGTTTCAGATCAAGAAAGGAAGTCCATATGGAGAAATGCAGTATATTTCTCAACAGTACCTATGCCTTCCACACAAAGGAAAGTATACACGGCAGCAATACCAATCAGGTGTTCACTTCCCTGAAGCATTCAGAACAGAAATGACCATTTTTGCTCAGCAATTAAGCAATATAAAATAGAACAGAACCAATGAACCACAAAAACATGATGCTACAGTGAATAATCTTGTTACAAATAAGCACGAACAGTCAGTCCAGCTCCTGAACAGTAAAATTCATATAGTACTGCTAGTCACTATTTATTCTTGCCTGTCCAACAGGAAAAGAAAAAAAAAGAAAAAAAGAGTGTGACAAGCTCTGAATTATGATTTAGACTAATACTCCAAGTGGGCATAAATGCAACTTTTCCATTAATGTCACTTTTGCACCCTAACAGTCACAGAAAAAAAAAAACCAAAAAACAAAACCAGAACATAATAAACATGAGACTAAAGTCCACATTATCTTTCCTGAGATAGGAAAGAAAAATAACTTCTGCCTCTAATTGTTTTCACTTTTTAGCGCAAAAATACAGGAAAAGTATTTATCAGAACTTCTTCTTTTTAACAGTATTATCTACTTCAAGTCTTGAAGTTTAATAACTATGTATACATAATTGAGCTGTGTCCTTTAAGTAACTATTGTACTGTGCCCAAATAAACAAACTGGAGTAGATATACACAACAAATTATCAGAAAAAAAAGGGGGGCGGGGCAGGGAAGGCCTAAAAAATTTGAGGTAAATGACAGATACATATAGAAAGTTATCTTATTTTCTCATCTGTTTTACTGTGGTTTAAGCATAATTCTTTGGCTGACTGTAAAGGTAGATTAAACATTCTTTTCTGTCTGCCAGTTCCCAGCATAAATATTTATTGTAATTTTTTATAGTTACAGAAATACAATGCCTAACACAAAGCAGGAAAAACTAGCAAAAAAACCTTTAGTTTAACGACATAATTTTTGTTATTTAACATGAAATATTAGTAATTCCTCAAAGTAGAATAATCATTGATGTAATTTATAGATTTAGCTATTATATAAACCAGGTTTGACCAGCCTTTATTTCCACACACGCATACATCCTTTCTGTGCTGGCAAAATACCAGTGATATTAAGTAAGTAAGTACAAGTTACTGTTTAAATTATTTTTGGGTCACATACATAAAATGCATAACAACATTTTCTTGAGATGTTTACTTTTTGCTTTACTCACATTAAGTAAATGAATAAAATGTTAGCAGATTAGCCAAATTCTCTTAAAATCACTTTGATTATTCTTTTGCAATTGACTTTTTGAAATCATCATCAAAATCATCACACCAAAAAGCACAAATCAGTTTTGACTGAGCAAAAACACACTTTAAATTTGCTTGTGAATCCAGCTTTATTTAAAGCAGTCTTGGCATGATCCCTGCCACTTACTTACACACACACACACACCAATTTAAAAACCTTTGTAACCAACTGGGAAATCCACTTTTCACTCTGCTGTATTTGAAATATTGTGCGTGTTGGGGAAGTGTGTGTGTCCATGTTGGATGTGGGGGTCCTAACAGGACTTAAGAAAAAAGAAACCTGGCCTCTGGGGCAATGTAAGTGCCATTCATATGCCTCACAAAAATTGACAGTAGAAGTAGTTGATCTTCCTGGCTCAATCCATCTCGCATATATGCGCATCACAAGCTTAATGCACAATAACTTCATCAACTGCACATCTTCCTGAATTTTGATCTTTCTTTGTATTGCTATCTCATGTCTCTATTTCACCTTTCTGAAAGTATCTAGGGAATTTGTTATGAATGATCATCAATTTTCTTATAAATGGTATGGAATAAGTGGATATTTATATTGTCTATTTACTTTGAATTCAATCGATTGCAGTTAAGCCAAATCACATGTTTAAGAGCTACGATAACATTCATATTACTTACATTTAAACAAATGAAAATATTATGTCAAGCATAACTTAATACTAGTATATTTGGTGAAAAGGAAGTGGTAACACGCACTTTACAATTGTTCACACAGAGCCCCAGACCCTGTTACAATCATGATGTAATCTGCTAGTACAATTTCCTTCATTTACCATTTTACACACCTCAAAATCTGACTTTTTTAATCTGCCTTCCTCAGCAAGGGCTCTCATCTGCATTTCAATGGCAGTAGGAAACATCATTCACTTTTGGTTTTAATAATTACTCAAAGTTTAATGATTTATAATTTGTTTAGCAACGATTCACTCAAGCCATTACGTTACAGGATGTCTCCTCGTCTCTGCATTGAATAAATGCAGGACAAAGAATTACATGTCAGAATCATTCTCAATTCCTGACCACTAGGAAGATATAGTAAATTACATGAGCCTTCCTTCATCTAATTTACTTACTATAAAAACTTCTGTACCATTTGTTGAACTTATTGGCCAAAAGGTATCACAGGCAAGACACAGTTCCAAGGAAGATCTCCCTTAGTAGTTCCACTGTTCGTCGCTCAGGTACTTTTCCCTGTTGTTTTGGCTCATAACTTTTGCCTTTATTAAAATTATGATTGGTCTTTGTTCTACTCAACATGCTCAGATATGAGCTGGGACCTTTGAGGAAGCCTTGATTTATGTATTTAAAAGGTTAAGATGATGGTTGCAGATAAGTCATGCTTATCAGGACATGTACTGGCTGAGATTAAGAGAGAGATGAAAACCACCGAATGAAGTCTTCTCATTGTAAACTGAGGTCAAAGGGCTGTACAGGTGTGAACCTAATAGCTTACAGGAAAATGAGCACTGGGGTTTCCAAAATATTTTAAATGATGTTCTTATCTTCAATGTAAGTATTTAGCGTCTGTACTGATAATAGAAATACAATTTAAAAATACTTATTTGTTTCTATACACAAGTGAATATTTTATAAATATGGATATAATTTCCTGACACTCAGTGCAACACACTACATACAGACTGTGCCCACTAAGCTTAAGATCTGCTATTTGAAATTAATTCACCATAGGAGCACCAAAGAGAACCATGCACCAAAGCCTTTCAGCTTGCTAAACAAGTATTTTTATTGGCATGGAATTATACCTAGACTCTGTTATTGTTACACAGAGGACACTGAGACAGGCTTACATGCACCAAGTTTTTTATTAGTGAGGCTTGTAGCTGCTTAACATTAACTCTAATTATGGAAGCTACTTTAGGAGGAAAACAAAATCCAAAGAGAGAAAGAGAGAGAGAAGGGTAAAGGGAAAACTCTTCCCAGTGGCCAGCTGAGAAGGACAGTGACTGAGTCCACACAAGCGACCTCCCCTGGGGGTTCTCTTCAGTGCAGCAGGTGATGATGAAGATAACAAGGATGAAGACTTTTGAGCATACTGTTCTCTTAATACTATATACTCTTCTTCAGGACCTGCTCAAACTGTCCATGGGTTGTTGCTGTTTATAAGGCTATTAGCACTGACAGGAGTACACTAGTCAGGTGTAAGTGCTGCTCACTGATTGTTAAGCTTCTGTACACAAGTATTATTGGATTATATCTATTGAGTATTAAAATCTCCACTATCTACATGCATTATGTTCTGAATTTCTCTAATAGAAACCAAAATGCACAAAACAAGACTTATGTAAGAGGGGCAATTTCCACGAGAATCCGCCATAACACTACTGGGTTTGCAGGAGCAGGATGACGAGAGCCACAGCACAAGAACGTGGGAAAAACACTGCTGGAGAGGCTCCGAAAGAACAATGCAGTGTCTTAGGTGCCTTAGGTCCCTTAATAATGCCTTAATAATGGCCTGCTATTTGCAACTGGGTAAATTGTCACCAAAGCCACTGAGTCAACACTGCATGCAGGTTAATTAGGCTTCTTTCAAAAGAGACTCAGCAGAGCAGTTTCATATGGCTAAAGAAACAGAGATGTACATCTTTCCACTGTCCACGCAACACCAACTCCACTTCCGGTATCCAAAAAAATTGTTTGGGAAACTTGTTGATCTATACTAAGCTAACTTTGCTAAACATGCTCAAAGTCTTACCGGGAACTGAAGATTTTACATTAGGCTCTTACTGGATAAAACAGAAACTCCAAGGTTACACTAAAAAATTAACCTAAAATTCTAGCTTAATCAGGGCAGGTATACACTGAAATCTTGTTTCTTACTTTATCTGATTTTTTGAAACTGAGAGGGAAGAGGAGAGTACAACATCATTTAAATCAACCAATGGCAATTTTAGAGATATTTAAGTCACACTCTCTAGAAACTCCTCTATTCTTCCAGACTAAAGGGGACACCAAAAATGCAAAAAAATACAGATACAAGAGAAAAACTTGTAATAACAACCTAAATCACTATAGCAGTAACATGTTACAAGCTAAGACCCATGTAGTTTCAGAGACTCAAAAGAATAGCGTGCTTTCTTACTTCACATCTGAACGTTAAGGAACTGTCATTTAATAAAACGTAACCCAAGTCTTTTGAAGACTCAAAACATGATTAAAGTTTTGGGAGTAGTAAGGCACAGAAAGCAAAGCAAGAAGAAGCATGAACAAGCTACTTGCAACAACAGAAATTTATGATATCCAGTTTTTTAGAATCACTAACCTCAAACAATAAGCATCATTGCTACCATCTTTAAAGCATCTATGAGTGACACGATCAATTCATGAGGCCTTATCATTTCTCTCATCTCAGGCAGAACGCAGGTGAAATTAATAAATGCAGTCTAGGAATCAATGACATTACCATTTTAATCCTAGCTAACATTACAACCTTATGATCCAAACTCTGAAATAACATCTCCACAATCCATTTAAATAATAATAATAAATAATAATAATAATAAATGTGTTTTAGTGAAACAGTACCATTTTAATTCATCTTTTAAAACAAGCATAAATGCAACCTCAATTCACTGAGCTGATTGGACAATGAGGTCAAATAAGAGATATTTGATGCTGAAAAAGATATTAAATTACTACTAGATTCTTACTAAGGAAGTCTTTACGATTTGCAGAACAGAAAGCTACAGATGCTGGAGCACACAGATAATACACTTGCAATATGAAAGAAATAGCTTTGAAGAGGAGTCATCAGCAACTTGATACTAACACAAATAGAAAAAGAATCCAGACTAGAGCACACGGACAAAAATGGTGTGCTGCTTCCCAAGGGTCAATCCATGAGAGTATCAAAACAGGGGTAGTGATTATGCTCACTGGAACCAGAGCCACCGTGTCATACACTAGCACACATTGAAGAAGAACGCGCAAAGGAAAAGGTAATAAAGTCTTAAAAATACGAGAGGACAGGAAATATTGGGGGTGATCTGCTGCATGAAGCTTAGGACTCCTGTTTCACAGCACAACGTGATGCGTTTCCGCAGAAGACAAAGCCCTGTGCAGGAGATTCCCTCTCTCCTCACTGACAGCAGGATATTTTAGCATGAGTGATCAGTAACAAGTAATGCTGAAGAGCATCAGTAATGCTGTGCTGACAGGACTATATTGCTTCTTGTTCAATACCCAGTGAGTCCTGGCACCCATTCAGAATGCTCCACAGCAATATACACACATTGCTTCATCCGGGGACACCAACTCCTTCACAATTACTACACTGTCAAAGAATTTTACATGTGAAATATGTTCATGATATACCATGATTTTTTGGATTTTCACTTCCTTTCCTTTCTCTTTCTTGAAAAAGATTGTCAGAGTTAAACTTGCAGAAAGACCAATCTTTACGATGCCTGTGTGTGAAATTAGGAGTCCTTTTGATAAATGTATTATACCTGACAATTTGTACCATTAATGTTTGTACAGTACTGTGTTAAACTTTCTCAAAAGTTAATTCAAATAAAAAGAAACAAATCTGCTGCACACTACTAAAGATTTTCATCTCTTTATGTATGTTACATCGCAAATGCAATTCTCCTCTTGATGCTTCACTGCAAGTAACATGGAAGAAAAACCTGGTCACAGTGAGCACAACACCTCCGTAGTTATACACATAACAGAAAAATTGTGTAGCTGCTTTGCCATATACTGTAATCATTTTAGTAACTTCAAGCAAAACATTGTGGATCTGACTGGTAAGGTGATTATGAGATTACGGTGTATATGAGAATTGTGCATCTTAATGTCTACAAACCACAGCTCAAACATGCATAATTCTATTATACATGAACTTGAAAGAATAAGTTGCTTTGTCAGGATACAATGAAGACAGTAAATATTAAGAACAACAAACCTGAAAACATTAAGGCAAAGTGCCTTTCTAATGTTGGGAGTTCTCTTATGTTGCTTTTGAGGTTTCAAAACACAGAGATTTAAGGCCTGCAAGCCCCGTGCAAGAGCCTCGGTCAGCAAACAAAGCTCTAGCAACTCTGAGAGAAGAAGAATACATCAAACAAAACCCCTCTGAAACAATATTTTGGCAAATAAACTTGAAATACTGATTTAAACTAGGTAGCAAAGTTTGTATCCAGCTGATACGAATAACAGAGCACATATCATTCACTGTTGAGTCCCTAGAGCATAGAATAAAATTACATTATGATACATTTCATTGACTATTCAGCTAACAATCCATGATGTGCACAAGTATCAAAGTATGATGCATCTTGTAAAAAAGTCAGAAGTGAGGCAGTAAATCGTGAAATACTATTTACAGCTTCTTTTTACCTTTTGCTAGACTGCAGATTCCCAAGGCTCAACTGAAACGTTAATAGTCATTTCTACCTATGACTTCAGTTGAACTTTAATCAGGTCCCTGAAACATCCGAGGGTCTTAAACTGACTCAAATCACTCATCCAGGAATCATTAAAACCACAGTAAAATAGTTGGTGCTGTATTTCAGTTTTCCTTACAGTACAAGCTAGCCTTCCTACAGCATTAAAAGGATTAGCATAAGTAAACCTACAAGAGCCTGCGAGCGGCAACGCTGGCGGCGCCCTTAGGCACCGCGCATGCCCAGCGCTCCCCTCAGGCAGCCGTTAAACGGGCCACGCGCGGGGCGGCTTGGAAGCTTCCAGAAGCCGGGCGAACCCGCCGGCGCAGCGGCGACGCGGCCCCGCTGCTCTCCTGCTGCGGGCGCGGCCGGGCGCTCCGCTCCGCTCCTCTCCGCGAGGGCCGAGCCGGCGGGCGGCGGCGGGAACACGCCCACACGGTAATTCAGTAACACCTTTAAGTACAAGCCGCGCCTCAGCTGCGTGAACGGTGCCATTGCCCCGGCCCCTGAAGGTGCCAACAGGACTTAATGGCCCTGCCCGGCCCAACCTAAAAAATTAAGTTTGTTTTTTTTTTTTAAAGGTAACTAACGTATTTTAAATGCAGCTCTTCCTACGTGGATCAGGAAGCGAAGGTTTTGTGAAATACCATAGCAAACTAGTAACTGTGGAGAAGAGGTGAGTGCGTGTGTGCACACGGAAAGCCTCACCCAGTTTCACAGCTTCTGAATTTGGCCGTGCAAACAATTCTGCTTGCTTCTCGCATCTAGAAGGCAGCAGCACAAATAATTTGAGCTACTGGCACAGCAGAAAGCATCACAATTACCTTAATCAGCCTAGACAGATACTAGGAATTGTAGTTATTATCTGGTAAGACCATAAAATAGTTGCTAGATTTTTGTTTAAATTTTTTTGCAGCAACAATTAGAAAAAAGTATAACTGAAATGCTCTCAGTGCTCAGGAGTTTTACCTTCCTGTCCTTAGTCTTGATTATCTTTAAAAGAATACAGCAAGTATGACTCAGGGTGTGAAAATATCATGGATAATTACAAATTGATAATATATCTGAAATCTATAAATAAGTCTCTGTTTTAGAAATGTTCATAACTTAACAGGATCTGTATTTATTCATAAAAGATTGACTGTAGTTAGTGGCAGGTATTCCTAATTACTCATTGAAATCTTATTGAATCTACTGGAGTTTTCTATTTGGCTTCAACAGGGCATGGATTTCACCATTAGTGTTACAAGGTATATATTGAAATTCTCAGCAGTGACATTATTGTGGCTGGGCACTGTGAAGGAACCTACAGAAAACCCCAGAACCTGCATCTCACCCTCAAAGCCGGTTTCATTTGGGCATTGCATGTAAGAAAGATAATGAAAAATCTATGTGATAAAGGGGGAAAAAAAGAGGAGACTACAGAATAATTAGAATAACCCTATTTTCATTTCAGACTAATTTATCATAACCATTGATCAATGGTGTGAATTATGCTAGAAGCTTTCCAGCCAGATCAGTCAAACTGCATTAAATATACTACAGCTGTATTCATTTATTTTAATCATTCCCAAAAGTTTTTCAGGTATGTCTTGTAATGTAAAATGAATTGGTTTACAAAAAGATAATTTTCCCACTTTCTGCAAACTATACAATGTCACAAAATATCTCTAATTCAACTATTCCTGTTGATATTTTCCATGTCAAGTTTTATATGCTTAGGCTTCCTGTTATTGCTTTCTGGCCAAATTTTATGGCTATTTTAACATTATGAGCAAAGACAAAAGAGACTGCAAGCCAATTTAAAGATAATAAGAAATAATAGTTCACCTCCATTATTTAGAGATACAGATAAAATAAGAACTGACATAAAATATTATTATACCCTTTAAATCAAATGATACACAGGTTTTAAAGAGGTTAGTTAATAATACCGCTGATTGTGTCCAACAAGGAATCTATCTCAAATGTTACAAGAACTTTCAGCGATGGGAGTCTGCTGTGTCTGGGAGTTTTTCCTGTTACCTTTCTTAAATCATTTAACATAGTATTTGTGCAAATACTGGTTTAAAGCCCCTGTAGTGTGATGTTTCCAAGCAGCCACAAAACTACTACAAGAAGGAAGCAACAGCGTAACACCCCAGAAACAATGTGTAAGCTGTTCCCTGCATGAAGCAGATTAAAGAAAGAAGGTTGCCCAGGAAATTACAAAGTTCATAGTTGGAATTTTTAGGAGGAAGGCAAATTATTCTGCTTCATAGTGAAAGGTAGATATTTCATAATTTTGCCACAACACATTCGAAACAGTCTCTCAGGACAGCTGAGTTCTGAGACTCTTGGCTCTGCAACACGTGGACTTGAGAAAGACGGGTGTAAGACTTATCCCTGCACTCTGCATTTTCTACCAACCAGCTTGCTCTAGACAGTTCTCCAGTTCCTGGCCTGGCTTTAAAGGATTCCCCATGTACAGTGCTGGCTGGTCTGTAACCTCGCAGTCACATGCATCACGTAAGGAACCTGTGTCTAGTACACAGTACTGGACACAGCACTGAGCACCACGTGCCTGTACTAAGGGTTTCAGTATCTCAGATTTTATTGCTGCCCCATATGCAGCCTCCTTGGGACCTGCCTCATATCTGTGCAATCTTCATTATTCTCAAGTGCAGACTGAGACAAGAATCTTGTGAGGAGCATCAGAGACTATAAAGCAATTAAATTGCACAGGTATTTAAAAAGCCCAATGAAAAATACATGTAACCAATTTAGTTAAAAAAAAAAAATCCATTCATTCTTTATGCTCAGCTCCACATTATACCTAATACCAATGAGCCTAAAGACAGAAAAAAATGCACAGTAACTAATAAAAGCATTCTTTTACAAAAAAAATGAAAACTTTCAATAGTAATATACCCAACTTCCTTTTTTTCTTGCAGTGGTGAATATCTTTGGAATGATTTGTGAAAAGCCAAAAGAATTATATGTTGACATGTTAGAAACACCCTGTCTGTCAAAAGGAGGAACGTTTCTGATTCATTATTAAATCAACTTTTTGAATACCAGAACACTAAATACATACTTCAAAATAACAGTAGAACACTCTAGCCTCTTTATCTAACCAGCTGTCTGAGAAAATCTGTTTTGGTTTCACAAAATGCAGGCCACATTTTTCTCTCTTATTTTAAAGTCTCTATTTAAGACTAAATTTGTAAGGACTACTTGATCAGCATGACTAATAAACAAGAAGGACAAGCATACAATACTTTAAATGAAAAACAAACTTGGACTGCTAAGCCTCTGCAGAAATGGGGGAAAAGTTGATTTCCAAAGTTTTCAAGGAAGTATATTCATGCTTTTATAACTTGTGTGGGCTTTATTCCATGTATTCATTGTGCTACTGTCCTCTTCAAAATGTATTTCAAAGTCAGCTGGTGAGTGTCAGTATACTCGGAGGCTTTTATAATTCTCATGCTTTAGCTAGCCTCCTTTCTTTCTTGTCATCTTCTGTCACACTTCCTGCCTTCCAAACACTTGGGTTGACAGTTTATCATTATCTCTGTTTATCTGTTCAAACTAACTGGCATTCAAACAGCTCTGAATGAAGTGATCTCTGTGTTACTGATGTCTCTACAGCTAATTGCTATATCCTTTGTGCACATCAAGTTGCACAGGCAACCACAACCTCCAAAATTCCATTTTTTAGAATGAACAACTTACCTTCTATATTTCTAACAATAAGGGAAGCATTACATATGGTTCAGAAGTGCTGTTAAAAACTGTGGGAGGCACTCAGTCCAATGCCACTTTTATCACTTGTCACTCTGAAATTATAATAGCAGCAAGAAAGTAAAAAGCTCTTTCATCTTCCTGGAGAACTGAAATAGCATTTCAGTGCTAGTTTTGGATCACTCAGATGCAACTTTCCAAGTCTCTCTAGCCTTGCTGAGAAACAGATTTCCTATACAACGTAAGAACATAATACTTTCCATTACTTGAGAGGTATGCTCAGAAATGAAAAACATTCTTGCAGAAACCCTCTGACCCAATAGTTAAAGGAAGATAGATAGACAGAAAGATAGAAAATTCAGTTTTGCACGGTTTAAAGATAAGTTATTATATATAAGATGTTGCAAGACATTTGTGTGATCTGGTCTCAAAATCAAGTGTTTTACATGGGCTTTCTTTCAGGCATTTAAATAAAATTCACAGAAGTCGGACGAGTGAGTGAGAGAGGCATCACTTACGTTATATTATGGAAAACAGTATACTTTGATAACCCAGTATACTTTGATAACCTGTATTTATATTGCACAAAATGTATTTGAGGCTAAGGACTTTGACTAGGTCCAGAGAGAAACTAAAAACATACTACATATAACAAGTAGCAAAAGACTTTAGGGAAAAAATTAAAAAGCAACTGGATTAGCAAAGTAACAGTTCCCAAATACTGCTTTGTAAGAAGTTTTGAAAAATTACAGAATCTACTTTTTTTATGTTTTGCTCTTCAATTAACAAGACTTTACTCAGTGAATGTAGAGAAATGTTTGACATAGTAAATTCTCTGGTGCTAGCTAATTAGAAAGGATTCTGCAGTTTAAAACGGTAAATCCTCACTGATCTTTTCTTGCACAACTTTTCCTATCCCACTGGACAGTCATTGAAAGAGATCAAATAAAAAAGGCCATTTCCACAGAAAAGGGAAAAACGCGACTAATCAGAATTACCTTTACCTACATTGCTGAAGCTGAATTCTTGTTGAATCAAAGAGCCAAGCAATGAAGTCTCCACTGAAGAGAAAGAGAGGGAGGAAAGATGCCAGCTGAAGCAGTTGGGGGGGGGGGGGCAGAGGGGGAAGAAAAAAAAAGAACCAAGAAAAGACTAAGTTCTCAGCCATACTGGCCTGATTTTGCAGTGCAAACCTGTGGAACTGCATTCAGGAGGCAAAACCATGCCTGCCAAATGCAAAGTGAAGGGCAGGACTATGGCACTCCAGGAGGATTCTGAGAGCTCCTGAGGTAGCCAAGGAGTGACAGGCATAGACAAGGCACTTTCCATCGGAGAGGTGGTCAGCCAAAGCAGAACCCAGAATGTCGCTGGCTAAACTGCTAAGCTGCAATTGTAAGAGATGTTATCACAAGATGCCAGAGTGAAGTCTTCTAGCAGGGAGCGAAAGCAGAGGTACTGAAGGTTCAGCCGTTCCTCCTTTTCCCTTTCTCTCAGAGCATCACAGGAGTATACCTAGTAAGGAATTTTTAATGCCTTTTGTCATATGAAAACTTGAGTACATATCTCTTGCACAAACTAACTCCTGAAGACATCTTTTAGAGCAGTCCAGATTGGCTGGAGATCTGTAGTCCTCTATGTTCTTTATCAAAGTGTGCCTTGATTATCAGTCTGACACTGTGACTGAATGCCTGACTTCTTCTGATAACCTACGTTCTTCCATCTCGGTCATTTTTATATCCTTCTAAGATCCTTCATTGACAATATCTCACTATGTCCATTTATTTACTTAATTGGCATTCACATAACTTTGAATAACATGATCTACTAATGTTATTGATTTTTGGTAGGCCACATGCTGTCTGTTGTAGGCATTAATTTGAATACCTAGACACAACCTTGAAAAGTTTCAATCTATAGACTCAAGTACTAATTGCCTCCTGCATTTTCTCCCACTAACTCCAATACTTACATTTTTGTTTAATAAAAAGAAAACAATGTCACAAAACAAACCCTTTACAGTGTTAATTACACTGTTAGCATTCTGATGCCTCTTTCATCATTATGGACACTGTTAAATTTTTTTTTTTTTGCATGACTTATTTTTCCACTCTGATTCATGTCAGATAGTATCTCACTCCTTGAAAAGACCCAGTGAGTTGGCCATTCATCTGTTTTTTTTATGAGTCTGTGATCTTCAAACTAACAGGAAAATTGTATGGTTATGAGAAGTTAAGTGACTTTTTTTTCTCTCCAGGCCTGACTGAATGTAAAGTGATATTTCTCTACCAACACCATCTCCATATAAAAATGATATATAGCTACTACAGGCTCATAAAAGATCAGGAAACCAGCAGCAGGTTATCAGTTTATATCAGAGGGTAATTCTACTCTGAAAACAACTATAAACGATAGAATTATGCTTTTATGCAACAGAATTGTTTGTCTACATCTGTTAAATTTCTAAAGTATGGCACTTTCGATTTTTTAATAATTATCCTAAATCATGTTTATCCCTGCTGAGCCATATTTCAGATTATATTCCATTTTAGTATCAGCAGAATCATGTACTAAATCAGGATCACTATCAAATGTGCAAACAAACTGAAGGGACCAGGGATGTAGAGGCGTCAACACTGATACAATTTGACCAAGAAAAACTTATTTCTGGTAATGATTCACCAGATCAGAAGAACCTCCTGAGAGCCCACATTTAGGAAAAGCTTTATATAATACATTAAAACTCAGCAAACAGGTTTGAATACCAATAAAACAACAAATATAAAATCCCACAGTGCCATTTTAGACAGACCTCTGAGAAGAGAATGCTACTTTAAATAAAATAGCAAGACTCTATGAAAAAAATTCCATGGCTCTTGCAAGCACTGAACAATGCTATCAGCTTGCCAGGATACATGCACTACAGTAACACATACTCAACTTCAGTGCAGAACACAACCTAATACAAAACAAGGGTATTCTTTTTCCCCAATGTGATGAAAAGCAAACACAGCAAGTAAAACAGAGAGAAGACCTCACAAATTATAGACTTTTATATAAATCTTTATTAGGCTATGCTTTTTATTCTGTCTCTCATGACTCTACAACACAGATTTCAACACAAGTTTACATTTATTCAATCAGATAAGCAAAATCCTGCAATAAGAGTTTTCTTCAACAAGGACAGAAAAACAGCATGAGCATGGAAAGGCTTTTTGTATGTATAAGAAGAGAAAGACTTTCAGCACCACAGTAAGATTTGCTAAAACAAAACAAAGCAAAACTAGAAAAAAGGAGAATGAGAGAAACCTTAGACTGCAAAAAAGAAATAGGAGCAGGTTAAGCTTCATGTGTGAATAAAAATGCATGTTTTCAGCATATTCATAAATACTAGAGAAAAATATTGGACAAGCTATGACATTACTACCTCATCATTCTGTGAAAACCTGAAAGGACAAAAGCATCGAAATGAATGAAATTGCCTGTGCTGTTTGCAGTATGTGAGCTGGTCCACACAGTTATGAGTTACATATACGTTGTAAAAACAAGTTTTTGAAATGAAATATTTTAAGAAAGTTATTTCATTCTTTCTGCAGACTGCACTCTGTATTCCCTCAGGGACATATATCATCTGAAGATTATTTTCTAGTTGTCTTTGTTGTTGTTGTTGTTGCCAAAAGGCCTCAAAAGAACGAAAAGGTGCTTCAGAATGATAGCAAAGATATTCTGTAAGAGCATCACAGGCTTACTGGCCATTTAGTTTTCTTCTTTTTCTCTTTGCATTAGGTTTCACAGCCCTTCTCAGGAAGTTGCATTTTAAAGTATTTTTAGAGACTCTAAATATACTAAGAATATTTTTACTTAAAAAAAGTGAAACCAAGAAGAAAATAGGGATATTCTGTGGTTGCTTATCACAACTCTGTGGTTGATTATGAGCTTAAACCTGGAAATCTTTACATGGATTTCAGTGGATTTTGAATTAAGCCCTAAGGAAACATCAGTTCCATTAGTGAGTTAATAATAAACATATATTTCAAAAGATTTACAGGTTCCTGTTAGACAGTTCAGTTCTGAAATCAGGATTGGGAATCTTACCCACAAAACATGAGCTTCACCATTTAGAATTTAGGCCTTCAAAACCTTCAGCCTCTCCTGGTACCTTATAGTACTCTCCTAGAAGCTGAGCCCTTATCAGGACTCCTATCAGCCACATCAGGATTTCTGAACTAGCCACCCTACAGTGGGGCGCTCAGTCCACAAAGCGTACTTTCAGAGGGTGCCTGGCTAGTCTCAACTTGCTGAGGACACCTAGGGACGCAGCCTCATCATCTGAGGGATTCAAGGGCTTCAGCTGAAGCACCCTAAGACCAGTGTGCAGGGCATTAAGAGCTGGGGAGGGTGTCCTTCAGTCTCTTGTTGGAGCTGCTAATCCCTATTAAATAGGGAGACAAAGCATGCCTCCTCTGGCAGTCAGGAAACTCAGCAGTTGAGAAACTCAGATTCTACCACCTGCTTCCATAGTAAAGGTATCAATTTCAGCACGGATTTCAAGGCAAGTGCCATAAGGTTATAAACTCATTCTCACTCTAACTCAAATAATATACAAATCAATTAACTATTAAAAATAATGCATTAACGTGCAATTTTAGCAGTAGCAATTTTAAGTAGCAATTTTATAGGGACTGAAGGAGGCCTAGACACTTTGTCTAATGACACTTCTGTATATGCTTAGCTTTATATGCTCCTAAATTCCATTAAGTATATTTGGTACAAATCACTGTACATACAAAAAAGAACATGCAGTACTTTATAGGCTTAAGAGACTTATTTGTGAGTAAATATACTGTCATCTTGAGAAGCTGAAGCAAATATTTCATTTGAATATGGAATATCTTTCATTTAATAGAAAATTTGTTCAGCTAGAAGAGCACTAGAATAAAGTTATTTTAAAATACTTTGAGTATTCCTCTTTGCAGAGGTATAAAATGGAATTAAACTTGACAAAAACACATATATGCAGCAGTGAAAACCTATGATTCACATGAACCAGTAATATCCAAAGTATGTGTCAAATAACAAAAAATTAATACATTTGTGCTTTAAATATGACAAGAAGTTGGGGATTAGGTTATACTGATACATAACAAAAGTAATTTAGCTGTATGCTGTAGCTTTAATTTATAAAATAAAAATAATCAGTGGTTACCCATTTTGCAGTTCAGATTTATGAAGCTAACCTCTAGTCTTTAATGGCTTGCCAAAACCTTATTTCTAAACTGAAACCAAGGAATTCTATAAATTGCCCAAAACACTTACCAAGACCTTGTTCTTTATTCTTAAACAGCTATATTAAACACATGCAAATATAATGAAATAAAATTGCCTCCATGTTTAACATCTTATGACCTTAGTTCTATGTGGCTGCAACCCTTTGAAAATAAGGCTGTATAATAAACATGCCACATCAGTTCAGAGATCAACACTAGCAATTACTGCTATAAAACAATGAAAATAATCCTGACTGAGCGTATATCTAACCAAGCATATTTCTTCAGGGCAGACTATATGAATGGTATGGGCTTGATATACTTCAGACGGGATAAAACCAATGGATCTTATTTTTCTATTCATGGTACCAAGTATAATTCAGAATCAGAGAACTAAAACAGTACATTTTAAGGACTTCCACTTGCATTTGAAGGACATGTTTTATCCTAGTCTCAAGTGTTCACAAAAAGAAAATCAAAAAGCAAAGAGCTAGGACTTTTTGGTTTTATTTTTAAACTTTGGGTCTAAGCAATCTAGATATTTTCAGTTTTGTTTATAGTGGTCCAATTCCATTCTAGAGAATTGGGGTTCAGTCACTAATTTGGGGGTAACTGACAGGCAGTTGTTCATATCCCATGTACCGAAGCATCACCTTCTGCTGTTTAGCCATTTTCTTTCTTTGGATTTATAGTAAAGTTCCTCTATTCAATGACCTATGTCTCCCAACAAAAACCTCCCAATAGATCAGTACAAAACACTTCAGGAGGTGTTTTTTTTCCTCTTAACCTGTTGGTCCTTCCTGTGATACAACTTTCCCAAACAGTACACATCATAACAGGTCTGAACCTAATTGCAGAGGAAGTATGCAGCTAATAGGGGTAGAAGAGCAGGAGGAAAAAATATACACCTAGCTTTGAGTTAAGGTACAGATGAAGGCTAGGTTTTAAGGCTAGGATTTAAGCATCACTGGATCTCATATTACAATACTGCAAAGTACACGACAGAGAGCTAAAAAAAATTATGTTGCATAAGCTAAGTTTGGGTGAATATATGAGGCTCAGAAAGCCTGTAAAATATTTGATTCCAGCTCTTCAGACATGATTATAAATTCAAGACAGACATGTAATCTCAATTCACTAAAGTTTTCATTTGGAAGTGGGGACTTCCACTTGCAAATTAGTAAGTGAAGGAAATAAGTCTAAAGGAGTCTTACAAATCAAAAAAATTATTCTAAGTAGATTATCTTCAGAGAGTGACATTTTAGAATGAAAAGAGAAGTGTATTGCAAAAAATATGAAAAATAAAAAAAAAGTTTTCAACCTAAAACTGGAATTTCAAATGGAGAAGATGAACATTAACAGTTCCAAAGATCTGAATGGGCTATGGATATAAGATGTTTTATAAGATTAGCCAAGTACACAGAGTCATTAAACCATGTCCACTTCCACCTAAACAAGAGACATTCTCACAGAAACACTCTTTAAAAGTCTGACGGGCTTATTTGAGCTCTCTCTGCAGAGGCTACAAAAGCTAAAAGGCAGGCTAACATTTATCAAGATGCCAAATTTTTTTTTCACATACTTAAAATTTCTCAGAGAAACAAGTGAGACAGTAAGTCATGCAAGAGATGGACACTCCATTATACAACTTAGATTCCCACTAATAACAAGGCAAACAGCCCAAGAGGGCAGTGACCCAAACAAATCCTGAAGTCACCGAACAATCTGTTTTCAGAAACTAACTCCTCATTAATTAATATTTTTTCAGTGCCTTAGCCGAATCTCCTAGAAGAGCTGCAGAGAGCCAGAGGAGTATCTGCTCCCTGCAGATGGTCACACCTCTCAGGGTCAGGCCACGGGGATAAAGTGCTTTATCTATAGACCAGGTAAAGAAAAACTGCAATCATTCTACTGACTGTGAACTTGTTTGTCTATACTCCTTAGTAGGACAGCTGAGTAGAAAGACTGCTTCTTTACAGCTTGGTCAATCACAGATTTCCCTTCAGAAAAGGCCTGAGCTGAGTAAGATTTGTTATTAAAATACTAGCACATTTAGAGTAGCAGAAGACCACAGATAAGTTTAACCTGAGCCTGAAAGACCAATTCAACAATTTAGCTTCCTCCTCAAGCCACTGCTGTTTTAAATAATAAATAAATAAAATAAATTTCTTTATTACAAAAAACTGTAATAAAGAATTACAATGACTTATGAAAATAAGTGATAGAATACTCTTGTTTATGTTGGCACAATGTTAATATAAAAGAAACATGTTTGTTCTCTGTGTGTTCCCATAGGAGAATTTGGCCAAATGACTAAATACATTTTGATTAATTATTCTGAGACCAATACTGTAATGTATGCATAGTGTTCCTATTACAAGGGAAATCAACATCAATGAGACTTCCTTTATTCCAAAATTATTTTGAACCGTGTAACTACAGAGATAAAAAGGCAATATATTTCTGGATCCTTCAACCAAAAATACTACAAATAATTAAAATGCTTCTAACTATTGCCAAATGAGTAAATTAGCAGTAACCAAGGATTCAGCAGCTTTTTGACAGATTACATTTGTGAAAGAAAAACAAAAAATAAACAATGAAAGATGCAACAAAAATACTGAAGAACCTTTTAGAAGAGCAATAGGAATGCTGTAAAATGTATTAAATAGATCATATGCTGTAACTGAGGATGTAGAGACCTATACTACAGAAGTGAAAAGAGACTCACTCACACCTGCGGGCACATGGCTATGAGGAGGGAGAGATTACCCCTTTACGCCTGTCCTTCACGCAGTCTGAAGGTCTCTTGAGTGTTTCTCCCTCTATGAAGAGGTGAAAAGCAAGTGAAAACATTAGATCCATCCTTTTGCTGGACAACATAGGTGCCCTGCCAAGAAATGGAAACCACAGAGCATCCTGCAAACCCAGCAAAGCAGCTGTCAGCCACTTCCTTCTGCTTTCCTAAAGAGACTGTTGCTTAGGCAACAATATAGCTACAGATTACCCTTTATATAAGGCCCTAATCTAGCCTAATCAACACGATGTAATTATTGTGATAACTATCTAGTTATTTGGGGCCTGATTTTGAGAACATCATATTGGAGTCAATGGTATTATTCACGACAGTAAACAGTAAATTCAGCAATGAAAGCTCCCCAAATTAGACTCAGCTTGCTGAATGAATTTACCACATCACATAGGCATAGTCCGGACTCCATGGCCGGTAGTGTGTACCCACATATTTTCCACCACCTCATACCACATGAGCTGCCCTTTTAGGAGGCTAGAAATTAAAAAACTTTTCAATACAATGCAGTTCGTAATCTGATTATTATCAATATTTACATTACAACAGTGCTCAACAGTCCGTACAGAAGCTGAACTGCACATCTTGAAAAGTATACAAACACAGAGGCAGGCAAGCATGACTTGTCAAAAAACAACAGAAAAAAATCTTGCTATCCAACAAAGTACAAGGCAAATTAAATGAGTGTTTTCAGCAGCAACAGAAAATGGAAAAGGGAAAAAAATAACCTAAGGTTCACCAAGACTATAGGCATATGAGAACTGGCTCTAATTTACTATGTATATTGCTGTATACACGTATGTGCATAGGCATGAAAGAGGAAGTTACATATTTTCAGTATTTTATCCAATTTTTTGGTAATCTGTTTAAATGCTCTTCAAATTCTTTTGTGGCAGCATTCAAAGTCAAGATGTACAAATGTTACTGCAGCATGGAATCAAAGACCACCTTCTAACAGCTCCCTCTCACTGAAATCATTGCTAAAACTGGAAGCCACACTACTACCACTGAAAAGGCCAAGAAAACTGAAATGCCGACAGCTTTATAACTAGATAACACCCACATTTTTGGAAGATTTGATTATTTCTAATGTTACTGGAAATAGAGTCAATTTTTGACTCTAGAAGCTTTGTTTTAGTAGTCCAATTATATATTAACAGACTTGTTTAAAACTGTATACAGTAAACAGACTGTAACCTTGCTAATAAAAAAAGAAAGCTGAAGTTATTCTTAGGCACTGTAAACTTCACAATGCATTCCCTTATTTTCTAGATTTTGAATTTTTTTTAAATGAAAGGAAGGAACAACCTTGAAAGATTTCTATCTATACTTTTCCTGAAATAGAATTACCATAAGGCTGTCAGCTAAAATGAAACATATTGTTCGGCAAACTTCACATCTGTGTATCGCAAATCAAGATTTGGTCTTTGACTTAACATGCCACATTTCAGAGGTAAATAAAACTTCTGTGATTTTGTTACTTTTCTTCTATTACTAAATAATAGTATCTTACAACAATTTTCATTATACCTCCTAATGCATTCCTGTTACACATAAACATTAAAGTAATTTACTTATCACTGTGGAGGTTATATGAATAGGAAAGGTAGCTTGCTGATGTATTCTTAATGAACAAGACTATATGTGACAGTTTTTCAACTCTAAATGAGACTTCAATAATACATTAGGAAAGTACCATTCAGTGATTTGTCCAAGCACAAGCCTCCCTAGTCTCAAGAACATTAAAATATTACTTGGGAAATCTTCTCGAGTACAATTTCTTTGTGACCCTCTATACCTGGGTTTTAAAATTACAAAACTATTCTAGTGCTTATCAAATTCTCTCTCTGAAAATTTCCTCTTTTTTTGCAAGGCTGATTCAATTCTTACAATAAACCTCCAGCTAAGGAATGGCTGACATGTTATCAATGAGAGATTCCTAAACCTGGCTGTGCAAAATTATTTAGAGGCCCTTATTTCACAAGGGCCTAAATTTAAAGCATACGAATCAAAATCAGTCAGAATACTTATAGCAGAAGGTACCAGTGGCTGGAAGTAAGAGCATCAAAGTCTGTCTGTGAGTAAAAACATTAGAATTTGGTCCTATACTTTAATTAGAATTTCCCCCTCTTTATATACAGGCATACCTCGCTTTATTGCACTTCGCAGATATTGCGTCTTGTACAAATTGAAGGTTTGTGGCAACCCTGCGTCGAGCAAGTCTATCAGCACCATTTTTCCAACAGCATGTGCTCACTTTGTCTCTGTGTCACATTTGGGTAATTCTCGCAATATTTCAAACTTTTTCATTATTATTATATCTGTTATGGTGATCTGTGATCAGTGATCTTTGATGTTACTATTGTAATTGTTTTGGGGCACCACGAACCGCACCCATACAAGATGGCGAACTTACTTAATAAACGTTGTGTGTGCTCTCACTGCTCCACTGACCGGCTGTTCCCCCGTCTCTCTCCCTCTCCTCAGGCCTCCCTATTCCCTGAGACACAACAATATTAAAATTAGAGCAATTAATAACCCTACAATGGCCTCTAAGTGTTCAAGTGAAAGGAAGAGTCGCACGTCGCTCACTTTAAAATCAAAAGCTAGAAATGATGAAGCTGAGTGAGGAAGGCATGGCGAAAGCCAAGACAGGCCGAAAGCTGGGTCTCTTGCGCCAAACAGGTAGCCAAGTTGTGAATGCAAAGGAAAAGGTCTGGAAGGAAATTCAAACTGTTACTCCAGTGAACACACGAATGATCAGAAAGAGAAACAGCCTTATTGCTGATACGGAGAAAGTTTTAGTGATCTGGACAGAAGATCAAACCAGCCACAACAGTCCCTTAAGCCAAAGCCTAACCCAGAGCAAGGCCAGAACTCTCCTCAACTCTATGAAGGCTGAGAGAGGTGAGGAGGCTGCAGAAGAAAAGTTTGAAGCTAGCAGAGGCTGGTTCATGAGGTTTAAGGAAAGAAGCCGTCTCCAGAACATACAAGTGCAAGGTGAAGCAGCACGCGCTGATGTAGAAGCTGCAGCAAGTTATCCAGAAGATCTAGCTAAGAGAATTGATGAAGGTGGCTACACTAAACAACAGATTTTCAATGCAGACGAAACAGCATTCTATTGGAAGAAGATGCCATCTAGGACTTTCATAGCTAGAGAGAAGTCAATGCCTGGCTTCAAAGGACAGGCTGACTCTCTTGTTAGGGGCTAATGCAGCTGGTAACTAAGTTGAAGCCAATGCTCATTTACCACTCCGAAAATCCTAGGGCCCTTAAGAATTATGCAAAATCTTCTCTGCCTGTGCTCTATAAATGGAACAATCAAGCCTGGATGACAGCACGTCTGTTTACAACATGGTTTACTGAATATTTTAAGCCCACTGTTGAGACCTACTGCTCAGAAAAAAGATTCCTTTCAAAATATTACTGCATATTGACAATGCACCTGGTCACCCAAGAGCTTTGATGGAGATGTACAATGAAACTAATGTTGTTTTCATGCCTGCGAACACAACATCCATGGGTCAAGAAGTCATTTTTACTTTCAAGTCTTATTAGTTAAGAAATACATTTTGTAAGGCTATAGCTGTCCTAGATAGGGATTCCTCTGATGGATCTGGGCAAAGTAAATTGAAAGCCTTCTGGAAAGGATTCACCATTCTAGATGCCATTAAGAACATTCGCAATTCATGGGAGGAGGTCAAAATATCAACATTAACAGGAGTTTGGAAGAATTGATTCCAGCCCTCATGGATGACTTTGAGGAGTTCAAGACTTCAGTGGAGGAAGTAACTGCAGATGTGGCAGAAATAGCAAGAAAACTAGAACTAGAAGCGGAGCCTGAAGATGTGACTGAATTGCTGCAATCTCTTGATACAACTTTAACAGATGAGGAGTTGCTTCTTATGGATGAGCAAAAAGTGGTTTCTCGAGATGGAATCTATTCCTGGTGAAGATGCTGTGAACATTGTTGAAATGACAACAAAGGATTTAGAATATATTTACATAAACTTAGTTGATAAAGCAGCGGCAGGGTTTGAGGGGATTGACTCCAATTTTGAAAGAAGTTCTCTTGTGGGTAAAATGCTATCAAACAGCATCACATGCTACAGAAATCCTTCGTGAAAAAGAGAGTCAGTCGATGCAGCAAACTTCATTGCTGTCTTATTTTAAGAAATTGCCACAGCTGTCCCAGCCTTTAGCAACCACCACCCTGATCAGTCAGCAGCCATCAACGTCGAGGCAGGGCCCTCCATCAGCAAAAAGATTATGACTTGCTGAAGGCTCAGATGATGGTTAGCTTTTTTTTTTTTTTTAGCAATACAGTATTTTTTAATTATGTACATTGTTTTTTTAGACATAATGCTATTGCACACTTAATAGACTACAGTACAGTGTAAACATAACTTTTATATGCACTGGGAAACCAAAAAATTCTTGTGACTCGCTTTATTGCGATATTCGCTTTATTGCAGTGGTCTGGAACCAAATCTGCAATATCTCTGAGGTATGCCTGTACCTATTTTTATTAAGCCTTTTTCACACATTTTTCTTCACTAGATTATGTTTTTATGGCTTCGAGAGTCCTATTTTTGAACTGATAACACATGACAGAGTTACAAGCAAATCTGATCAAACCTGATCTATTTGCTATGTCACTGCTAATTGATGGTCCCACCTACCCGGTGATAGCTACCTATGCAATAAGCAAGTAATTCCCATTGCTGTGTTGGAGAAGTTAAAAATAAGATAGAATTAAAAGATCCAGTTTAAGTTCCGATTCTTCTGTTACACCTATATTAGTCACATTTATTCCTTCTTTATTAAGCAAAAGTAGAATCAGATCATTTATGATTTCATATAGAACAAAGAAAATTTGCCTACATTTGTCTCACTAGGATTACTCTAGTGCTTTAAAACATGATATTCTACAACAAAGTAATTCCCAGAAGACTTTTGGAAATAAAGCTGGGGGAGCGTGTGTGAAACTTTCAGATGCCAATTAAGTTCTCTCTTTTTAATTTATCATATTCTGTCAGCCTGTGCTAAGATCTGTGTGGTGGCACTAGTCAGCTAAGGATTATAGTTTTGCGAAGTGCCTGCATCTCTGAACTCCACTGAGGTCATTTGAAATGCAGTGTAGACTTATTCTTAGCCTGGCCTGGCTCACCTGTTATTTATTATTTTTACCAATTGTTGTCTTTTACATCTCCATAGAAGAAGTTTGTCAAGTGCTACATACACAGCTATTGCACAGCATAAACTGGTATAGTACACAGGACATTCATTCATTTAAATAGGTCTATTAATCATTATAGTTTGTCATTTGGCACATAAAATGGGGCTGTATTCATTTTTTTTCCCAGTGTGAAGCAACATTTTAAAATCTTTCACTGTCAAACAGGCCTGTTACACAGCCAGTGCAATCTTTAATGCTGTTTATTTATCAAACTTAATGTAATAGGATCCCTTGACATAGTACACTGATGAAGAAGTGAGGGCCATTTTCAGAATGCTGAAATAAAATAAACAACTAGTAGCTGATATTCTTCAAGTTTCCTGTAATGCACAGATATATGTATTGTCTGAACATGCAATAATTTCTACAGCAACTCACAGATTTTGCAAGATGCAATGAAAAAACTTGCTATAAAACCTGTTAATCACTAAAAAGTGATATTGCAAGCTACAGTTGTGGTCCAGTGATTCACAGATGTAGTTATAAACTACTGACACATGATTTTAGTTGTTGCCATATAGGAAGTATTAGCAACTCCTGGATTTAGGTAAAATGGTGTATTATATATCATAACTAAGAAACCAGTTTGTGAAAACAGTTCCCTCCCGCAATGATATGTAACTGCTCACAAAGTCTCTAGAGGGAACAATCTTTTTCAGTTCATACTGCAATAAAAAACAAACCAACCACAATTCGCAAGAATTTTTTTTAGGGAATGAATAAAAAGCATTACAAAACTCTGTTACAGGTATGGCAAAACTTTAAGAGTTCTGTGTGATAAATGTTTACTGTAGATATATGCGTAAGAAATTTTAAATTGTACTTTTTCTATTTATTAGATGCAATTACTTATTATGTGCTCAAGCACACAAGCAATAACCATTTATGCTGTGTTAATTACATGACTTTTGGCTATAATTTGCCTTCTCCTGTTTCTTCAGAACAGGATAGCTGCGCAACTCTTTCTTTCCCAAATCCAACACATCCTATCTCATGATCTGCGACTAGCGTGATTTGTGAGATGCAAAGTATTCAGTTAAAATTGTGGGCCACAACTTAGTCAACAGACACAGTAAAAAAAAAGTAAGAATAAAAAATCCATAATATTACCATTGCGTATATATACACACACAGAGAGAATTATGATATTTCTCAAATGCTGTGGTTACAAAGCAGAACTGCAGTACTTATCATTGACATAGCGACTTTTGCAAGAACACAGTTACTATGTTTTATAGTGTGTCCATCCACAGCTTTTTACCTGTAGTATGACCCTGGTTATGGAGTGCCTGGGTTTATGAACCGAATTTTCTAAAAGGCATGCGACAAGCCACATCAAAGTTTTTCTTATACTCCATATGGTATTAATAGTGAATCACATAAACTTAAAGTAAAAATGGTGACAGCAGTTATTTGTTCTTCACACACTGCACAATGTTCTCAGCACAAACATCCACCTTTTTCCCTTGTGCGAGCTGTTATACACGTGCGTAATGTGCACAGGCCAGGAAAACGCTTGTGGGTAGCTCTGGCCTTTCACACGTGGGCTGGGCTGGAAACAAATGGGGATCTAACCACTGGCAAAGCTGAGAATTTTCCACCTAGCCGCCCCCCCCCCCATCAGAAAATACTGGTTTATTAAAATCCAACTTTTTGTGGAAGCATTCTACTCTGAGTGGGAGAAAAGATGAGAAGTCTTCCCTCATTCAGAGTAAGCTTTCTGAATTGAAACGAGAGGGAGAGGGAATGTGTACTCAGGCACAGAGCAGCCGCCTGCCTTGCGGCACAAGCTAAACCAGGTTCAAGTCTTCGGTCTTAAACAGGCGCAGAGGGAACCTGAACTGGCCTGTCTCACCTGCCGGGAAAACCACACAGACAAGCACGGCTCTCTACAGGAACTGAGCACATCCAGCCCCCTGCCACCACCGCTGCGTTTCTGACTTTTTCCCCTCGGCTAGCTCTGACGCTGCCCCGAGCTCTCGGTGAGCCCCTTCGCTTTGCTGAATTGACAGAAAACCTGCAGAGGGAAGAGCGAGGTTTGCCTCTGCGCTAGCGAGCCCCACGGTGCGCCAGGAGCCCCCAGCGCAGGGAAGGAGGCCTGGGGGGACGGCACAGCGTGGCGCACCTCGCCTCGCGAGGCCCTGCCGGGGACCCCGCGCCTGCCCCAACCGGGCCCCGAGCCCAGGAGCTCCCGGGAGAAGCTGCAGAACCGGCAGGCCAAAGAGCTGAAGCGCACCTTCCCCTCTCGGCCGCCCCTCCTCTGCTACTTTGCCATTGACTATTCCACGGGCATTACTTTTCTCCCAAAACAAACCTTTTCCAGAAAAGGAAGGATTTTCTTTCCCTCCCCAGTCAGCCCTGCTCGAGAACATTAACATATGGAGCATGTCAGGCATATGGAAGAGTGCAATATGTTTTGGGAAGATTCACAGTTTTCTAACCTAGAAAATGTCAGCAGAGACTTCTTTATTTGCAGTACATGCCATCAAAGCTAAAAGAAGAAAAACATATTAAAAAAAAAGAAAGATATTTTGTAGGTAATGTAAGAAAAAAATTGGGGGAAGACAGGAGGATACTTGGGAAAGACCCCAAATGCCATTTTTAAAGGTTTCAATTTAATAGAGTCCCAGATGCTGAAGTAAGCCTTTTCTTAAGACATATGTCCCTAAGAAATGTCATTTAATAAGAATTAGAGGGGGGAGTTTATTTTTTTTTTCAATCCTAACTTTACAGCACACATGCAGACTCTCTCTCCCTAAAGGAAAGGCACCATAAAAAAGAAAGCTGTTCAGAAGAACAGCAACGCATTTAATCCATCAGATGAAAAGGTATATTTAACTCCTCTGTGTTTATGTAATAAACCTTATCAATGGAAAAATAAAATCTAATCTAAAAAAATCTTGTATCCGTACTAAAAGCTAGTCCTAACGTTTCACATTATCCCTTCCTCTTCCTCACCATGAGCTATTATCAGGGGCCAAGGACGAGCCGCTCGTGAGTCCATCCATGCCTGTGAAATGCAAGCCAAAGCAGTCAGGCTGAGAACAGCTGGGAAAGGCGAAAAATTCAGCAGTGGCCCATGGGTGGGGTAGGAGGGAAAAACGAAGCGGCTCTGAGCCTGCAGCAGCAAATGATTAATACCATCTCCTGGGGGCATGGAGCTACAGTACCTGGCGCCTCTCTCGCCCCCTTCTTCTCTTCGGCTATATGAATCAGACTTGCACCATAACAGAGTTCTCTACAAACGTGACTATTTAGCCATGTTACCAGTCGTGCTCATTCCAAAATGAACAAAAACTTTGGTAGTGATATTAGACAGGTTAAAGCAACATGACCAGAATACAGTGCATGTCAGTGAAATCTTAATTTTTTTTAAAGATCACAGGAATATGAAACAATCTATATGAAAAAATCTTTCCAATGTATGTCTTTTGGCAGAGATACTGACTACAGAGCAACAAGGTTTCATTTACTATCCAGTCCTCAAAAAAAACCAAGGCAGCTATTACTAACAAAGAAACATGGGTTCAAAGTCTTGAAGTAGAAAAATTAGGCAGAAAGTGAGTGAGAATATAATGTCCTTTAGGACTCTGGGAAAACATAAATAGAAGTTTTAAAAATCCTCAAGTTTAAGGTCTGTGAATTTTCCCTTTATTTATCTACGTATGACTATTTTCACTCAAAACTAAAAAAACTTAATTGATGATGGTGTAAGTACAAGTAGTCTTATCTTCATAGTTGTGTTCTGCTAAAAAATCATCAAAGCAAAGCAATGAATGAAAACAGTTTTTACTACAATCTGTCATTTCATTTCAATAAAGATAGTTCCCACAACAAGAAAAATCTTTAAATTCTGTATGCTTTACAAAAAAGCTCAAAACTACTTTCTAATAGAAATGAAACATTATCATTAAATTATGAGCTAAAATGGTGCTGTTAATTTTTCTCCATTTCACTGGAAAAATTATTTAGAATTATTTCTATCATAAAAGATTTTTGGTCTGTCCCAGTTCTAACTGAGATGAAGAGAGAACCGAAGAATCTGCTTTAAGATATTTTACAACTTCTCTCCCAGTAACTAATGCTATGAGGAAGAAAAGGACTTAAAAAAAAACCCCAACTAACCAAACAACCCCCCCCCCCCAAAAAAAACAGAACTTTCAAATTCAGTAAAATCAACATGATTTGAACCCTGGTGAAAGTACAGATTAGTTGCTTTTTTGTTGTTTTACCCAAGCTAGTTCATGCACATTTGAAAGTAATAACCGATTTATAAAATAATCTCCTTATGGCTACCTAGGAGAATGGTAATTCTGAACTGAATTCTCCATATTTTATGAGGCTATTTTACTTGAGTTAGTAAAAGATTATTATTACCATTTACTACTGCCATTGCAGAAGTGATTTCTTTAGAACTGTTGATTTAGACCCCAAGATACAATCATATTGCAAATCAGCAAATATAAAGTCTTCAATGAAATATTAAAATTTGAAACTTGTTTTATAAAATTTGTAAAATTTTCCATTTTTTGTGACTAACATTTTATTTCATTTTTAAAAAATCCCATTACCTTTATGTTTACAGTTTACGAACACTTCAGAACAGTTTTCTCTATTTTTATTATTTTGTATTTCTAATTAGAACTACATTTTATTTAACTATCTGGGCATTTCAAAGTTATAAAATGACTTTAGAAGAAAACATTTTTTATGATAGTACTTTTCACTTAAAATAATTTAAGGAAAAATATTTGCTTCCAGACTAATACAAATTCATTTAAAAAATCCAGTCTAGTAAAACCTCCAAAGAGGTTTTTCCTATATTTTCTCATTTTTGTGTGTAGCTAATGTTAAGGAAATATATTAGCTTAAAAGAATCAGAGCTTATCTTTTTCTCATCTATACTCCAAGAAATAGAAAAAAAAACCCAAACAATATAATTATCAATTTTCATTACCTCTCTTAGTGAAATGTTTGTGCTGACAGAGGTCTTGTCTGTTCTGCTGAGAATACTGAAATGAGTCCAAGTAAATTAGTTCCTAATTTGAGCTGAATTTAGTGACAGCATCATAATAGTAATGATTAAAATTATCAAAACCCTTGCCGACGTCTAACAAAACATGGACTCCCAGGTTCCCAAGTTATTTTAGAAAAACTGATCTGGTCTTCTTACTGATAAATGTGCTTTAAGAAAGTTAGCTCCTTATTTAGAATTTGTAAAATTCTGAATTCCTCACACAATCTATTTCACTGTCCAAAGAAACAAAATAACGTAAGAAACAAATGAAACCTTGATAGTTCAAATAATTTTTGTATGTTATGGGTCTACATTTTGAAAAAAAAAAAAAAAATCACACTGTACCTGCAGGCAGTGGTCCACTACAGTTCTAATTAATAACTTAAGTGTATTCAAATATTGGAAGATACAGGACAGATAACAGGAAGAAAAGAATTAATTTGCACATGGATATGTGAAAAGGAAGTGAACAAGGGGAATCCAGTGACCGTGACTCTCCAACAGCATGTACTAGAAATGAAGAATCCCAGTCTCAACCTGGTAGCATTTAAAGCAGGGATGGAGCCCGACAGGGAAGCCTGAGCAAGGATTTAGATTAAAAAAAGTGAAAGAGAAACTCCTGAAAAAAATTCAAAGATTTCAAAATATAAAACAAAGAAAGCTAAGGCTGAAAGACAAAGATTAATTGTAAACTGATAGTGCAGATTAAAAACACTAGAGGGCCTACACAAAAAATAAATCAAATAAAAATAAAGTAAACATATTTAAAATAAATACATCAGATTTGGTAAATAAATCACTTTTGGGAATATCACAGGAGATACAGAAACAACATATTCTCATTTCAATATCCATAAAAGAAAACTATCAGCACCTCAGATCCTGGAAGCAGCTCATAATTATGTTTTCTAAACTAGTTGTTGTGTCCTATAGTAATACCGTAGCAACTCACAAAAAGAAGCAAAACTCATAAACCAAGTGTTGCAGAAGAAAACTGTCGTGATGTTATGACAACTGTTCATTTCTTGAGCAGATGGACTTTGTCAGGACAAGCGGATTCCCTTGCCACGTTCGCATTGCCCATCAGTGTACGGCGGTGCCCTGGATCTCACGTTCGCATTGCCCATCAGTGTACGGCGGTGCCCTGGATCCCACGTTCGCGTTGCCCATCAGCGCACGGCGGTGCCCTGGATCCCACGTTCGCGTTGCCCATCAGCAGTACGGCAGTGCCCTGGATCCCACGTTCGCGTTGCCCATCAGCAGTACGGCGGTGCCCTGGATCTCACGTTCGCAGTGCCCATCAGCAGTACGGCGGTGCCCTGGATCCCACGTTCGCGTTGCCCATCAGCAGTACGGCAGTGCCCTGGATCCCACGTTCGCGTTGCCCATCAGCGCACGGCGGTGCCCTGGATCTCACGTTCGCAGTGCCCATCAGCAGTACGGCGGTGCCCTGGATCCCACGTTCGCGTTGCCCATCAGCGTACGGCGGTGCCCTGGGCAACCGGCCGGCTGCTCGCCTGAGCCCATCAGTCGCCCGACAGGATTCCTTTTGGATGATGCTTCTCCTCAACTACTCAGCTGAAGGAAGCAGAAAACCTTTGTTTTCTTTGGACACTGATTGCTGCTATCACCCAGCCATTTCAGAATAACAATTACCTTATACTTAGAGATACACTGTATCTGGCCTAACAAAAATGAAGGTGGTTTGATTTGTGACATCCATCTTGTTCCCCTATTTTAATCACTTTTTAATATAGTTTATCAATCTAAAATTGGAAGCAACTGGCATGATTCCCTGTAAACTGGTTATTTCTCATTTTGACTCCTTTGTTTATCTTAATGAATAAGAGACTCTATATTCTTTCCTTATATTGGTCTGCAAGAAATATCAACAGCTATTAATAATAATTAGAATCAGTTCTGAAAATTGTACTTGACTGTTTAGAAAGTATTTTATAGGCCTATATTTAGGCTCATAGCTTATTGCAAAGAATAAATGAATAAATAATATGCAAATTAAATCTCTATGGTCTACTACAGTCAGATGTCAGATTCTATTTCAACACATAGTAAAAAATGAAGTATAGCCTCATGAGCTCAAGAAAATACAAACATGCAAAATGCAAACAAATATATACAATTAATTAAAAGAAGCAGTCACTAAATATTAATTCTTTACAGCAAACTATTATAAAACTATATTATGTTATTGGATATACATTCAGGATTACACTCAAAATATGAAATAAAAATGATTTCCTCTTAAAAATGAAGAAATTAGCATACATAAAAATAAGTATTTTATGCATATGTCAGTATTTTCTCCATGACACTTTTTTCTTAGACTCCTTTTTTACTACAATTCCAGGAAAAGCATTCAAAGAAAATCATCATTACATTATGATGAGATGCCACACAAGAGACTGGGAAAGTCTGCAAGTTATTCATCAAGAAAGAGAGCAAAAAGCATTTGTGTCAAAATTATGTGGATTCTCATGCAGTGCAGACTTCCAAAGATGAGATATGCCCAGAAAGCATTAATGTGGAATCTGAAATGCAGAAACTCCAGTAACTATGGACACCTCCCAGGTGGCCTCTTGCCAACATTTCTTGATGGGTAGAGAAAGCGCATCCAATTTGGATTTGTACTTGAGCCTTTGGGAAAGATAGATATCTAAGGGAAAAACAATTCTCAAGTTCAACAAGCAGGAACACATTTGCAAAAAAAAGTCCCACTATATTTGACGATACATTTCTGTTTTAAGTGACTAATACAGGCAAATGAGGCAACACAAAGGAAGACTGCATCTACCAGACTTGCCTGTAGCATAGGGTTGGAATAATGACTGCAATTTTTCTTTTCCCCATTTTCAGGTAACTCGTCGGAGAATTCTGGTTCTGATTCAGACCTTGATAGATTCCACTAAAACACCAGCCAGCCCAGACTGTTTTTATTAACTTCACTAATTAAATTTATCTGCCAGCCCCTAAACATTTCTCTCTCTCATCCTCCTAATTCTAACTCCTCTCCTGCCACACACACTCCTCTTGCCCATTCTATTCCGTAACATCACCTTCTGTCCCTCTGTCTTTTGCAAACCTCCTCCTCTCCCCTAATGAGGTCTCTTATCCCCTAACTAAAAAAATAAAAATAAAAAAATTAACATTAATGCTCTAAGAAGTATGAGTTTTGCATACAGAATTTACGGATAATTACAGCCCATAATCCATCAGCAAACTACGTCTAATCTTCTCACTGCGTATGTGCCTTTCCTGCTTGTCTGTTCAGGTTCTTTATGTTTTGACTGTAAAATCTTTGAGGCAGAGAACGTATTGTGAATCCTCTCCCTTCCCTTTACTTAACTGTTCTCTGAAAAAACTTGCTGTGGCTTCATCCCACAACTTTGTACTAGTTTCCCTCCCAGGTCAATGGAAAGTCAACAGTTAATTTCCCCTCTGCAAGGAAAAAGTCACTTTAGCAGTATCTCTGTGGTCATTTTCTATTCCTCCCTTACTTGCTCTACCCACACTCCAAGTCCTCCTCCAAGAAGTTTTTGGGCTGCTAATGGAATTATTTATTAGGAAAAACAACATTTCCAAATGACTGTTTAACAATAGGCTCTTAAATTTAGATTTAAATACTCACACAGGTGATCTGATCTTTTTCAAACGACCAATGCAATGTGAGAAAATGGATTCTTTTTCTAAAAACAGAGTACCCAGCTAATTTTAAAGTCTAGCAATATTGTCATTCTCTACAGTGTTTATGAAAGAGTAAATATTGGAAATAATATAGTAGTCAGGATAAAAAGAACCATTTTAATAGAGTAGGTGTATATTTCTATAATTTGGACAATAAAAATGTAACAGCACTTAAAAAAAAGATGGTTCTTGAGAGATACTGGAGCAGACATGATAACATACACAGAATATCTGTGAACAAAGCCTCAATTGCCTCCAAATCTGCTTGTTCTCACTAAGTGATTTATTTGAAAACCTACATAATATAGCCTATAACCTCATATTTTGGTAGGGAGAAAACAAATGGAAATTCCATTACTGTTTCAGAAATGTGTATCTCCTTATTCCCAACAGAGGCATTACTTAATAAAAAAGAGCTGCTAAATAGCAGACTATAAATCCAGGTGCCAATCTTTAGATGATAACAGATGTCTTCAATTGTCTTCTTGTTCTTTATTATGGTTCTGTTGTATTACAGAGATGAGCAGGAATGCCAAAAAACACTACTACTTCACTGTAAGGAACAGCGCACATTTGCGCTATGAAGCAGTTGTGGTAAAGAGCAGAAATGCCTCAAGAAATGAGATCAGCAGTATTGAGAAGGAGGTGTACAGCTACCAATACTACCACAGTAAACATTTTGCACGCAAGTCCATTATCCAGATTGCCATGGACAGTAATAGTCTGGCTCACCTGGTTACATAAATTCTTTATTTTTCAGTTATTTTAGTCTTAACTTTCATCGACTTTAATAAAGAACCTGATAGTATCTGCCTTGGACCAGACAATGACAGTGCTAGAAGCTAATGGACTGAAATTGGAATTCTGAAAATTAGACTTAGATGGAGAAAGTAATGTGGGAACGCACTGTTTGCCTTATTGCACTGTTTGAGCTCCTAAAAATTGAGATTTCAGTAAGCAATGATGATATGGAATGGATGAGAATACACTGAAACAAATATATTCCAGCCTTTCTGCTACTTCCACAGTTTAAGGTTCCAGGTTATCCAAGAAGTTCTCAATCTCTCACTAGCCTAATCCTGGCCAGTGTCCTAACAGAAGCAGAGCGAGAACCACCACGACACCTCCCAGCTTCCACAGCCATCTTTCCCCACGTTTGGCTAAGGCATGGGACATGACACCTGTTTTTGTTGTTCTATCTTCCTTTTCCATGTGCTTGCCTTTGTTTCTTATTTATTCTTCTCCTCTTTTTGCTTCCTGTGTAAAGAGAATCTGCCTTTGGCAACTAGCACAGAACTTCCACAATTCAGTCCACAGTGAAGACCATGTATGCAAATTAACACTTCAAAAAGCATTAATTACTATCTAAGTATGCATTTGTGGGGTAGTTAATAAAAGCGTGTACTACACCTGTTTCTTAGCTGCCAGATTGCAAGTAAGAGTCAACACCAGAAACAGAAATTGGATTTTTTTTGTCTTAGATATGTCCTTTGCATGGTTTTAAACTCACATTGACTTAACATAAGGGTTTTGATTTAATAATAATGACAACAGTACTAGCCTGTCTCAACTAATTTCTGATCTGTAAGAATACAGTAATTTACAACTTTAAAGCAACCTAAGTGATTCCCAAAATACTCCACAGGTGTAAGAAGGGTGTAAGGAATAAAGTAGAACATTTCTTAAAATTTAAATTTTACAATTCAGAAGTTTAGATAATTTTTCTTACTATAATTTATTTTTAAACTAAAAATCCTTAAAAAACTTTTAATGGTACATCTTGATTTAACAGTTTTGCACCCAAGAGTTTACATGTGGAAGTCTGAATCTTCTTAACTGAGGACTTAATCAGGGAGAGGTCAATATTAACAAATTTGACTCTGTGGGCCCATTGATTCTATCAAACTTGCTAAAAGGTTCCAGAAATCTTGTTTCGCTACTAGGCAGACCTGCAAATTATCTTTGAGTATAGTTCCAAATACAGCTACCAATTACAAATATTACAAAGGTCTAATTCAATGGTTTTATTTTGGGGAAGTGTAGTTACACATGTCCAAACCTTGGTCATCAATGCCACCTGAGGCTCTGGAGCAGATTAGAATCTAAAAATCACAACAAATATTGCAAATAATAAATCCTTAGCTATCACCTGCAAATCATTTCTTAACTGACAAATTATCTTCATTATGGTTGGATTAAAACCGATGATGCCTTCTGCCTGATCTAGAAAAAAGATTTAGTAAGATCCAAAGTCTCCTTATCTGATCAAAATGAGAATAAAAATTCTGTGTCATTAGCATAGCACATCACAACTGTTGTTCTCTCATATGAAGTTTTACAATACAAACAGCTCTACTTTTCAGGCTTGTGGTGTTTTCCTAGAGTTTTCACTGACATAAATTCTGAAGTCATTACAGTGCTTCAGGGAAGGCAGAGGAACTCTGCGTTCTCCACCAGGTTGAGCTTATTCCATCAGCAGCAACATATTTGGGTAATTTCTAGTATATGATAAATCACACTAAATAACCTCCAAGGAACTAGTCTGTCTTCTATGGATAGCAGGTATCATGGTCCTCATGTGTATTTGTCACTACTCATGACAGATTTTGCAGGCAGATAGTGAGACCTGCAGGCAGCTGTTTTAGCAAATTTTATTGCCTAATTTAATTTTATTGTTCTGATTATCCTTGAAGGATAATCATCAGACTAAGCATTTTACAAAATAAAAGATCCATTTTTTGAGTAATTGTTTGCATTATCTGCTTTATTACTTCAGTAGCTGATGATGAAAAGCTTTTTAAATTTTCAGGTACTTTGAAAAGGTTTCTTTTCCTATTCATATTATTAGGAAACACTAGCATTCACAGTTCCAAAAGACTTTTTTATGCAGAACTCAGGAAGAGATTACACCCTAGTAAAAGCTACATGGCGTGAAAATTAAACTTCTATAATGACAAACCCAAACACCTGCTCAAGTAAAAAATACAGGAGTAAAAAATGTATTTCTCTGACTTTTCAATTTCATACATTCACTTACTGGGAAAAATTTTTACATAATCAAAATCAAAAATCATGTCATGCTGAAGTCTTCGAGTCTCACAAACATATAAAATTATATCTGAATTTCTGAAATACTCATCTGCTGTCGAATTGTTGAACAATCATAATATTAAATAACTTTTTCAGAGTGCTGGAAAACAGTACTTAAGCAACTCACTGAAGCTTAATTGTGTTTCTGTCAAAATGGTTTAACTGAATCATGGATGACTAAAAATCCTTCATGTCTGACTAAATACTCTTTGTAGCTTCTTCATTAAATGCAGAGATTAGGATAATAGAGCATATGAATATTTTCAGCTGGGTTTTCTTTTTGCTGGTCACCATTTTACATAATATGCATGGAACACCTGTGCTCAGCTACATCACTAGGAAATACTGTTATCATAGGTTTGGTTTTGTTCAGCTATTGAATCAAGATTAGTAGAAAGATTTAGCAGCTAGATCTGAATGTAGATTAAAGTAGGCACAGATATGAGCTAGGAACATCTTGTCCTTACGTTTGCATCATTTGTATAAACAGACTTACTAGAAATAACTGGTAATGTTTTATTTTATAACTGGCTACTATTTTCAAAAAAAATTTAAAAATTAAAATAACTAATTATGAAAAATTACTGATGGTTAATCACCTCACTTCTGAAAAAGTTCTTCACTCTTCTTACCCAAATGCTCTTTGTAGGCTGAAGAGTCCAGTTCTGCTCTCTTTAAAATCATCTAGACACCATCATGTTTCAATAAAACATGTTAATTTTATATCTCCAATTACTCTGATGTGAATTGTATTCAATAGTGAAAATAGAATTTGGTCACTTTATCTTCTGTAATATCTCTTGCATATATTGTATAGGGAGCTACCAAGATTTTTCTGTAGTTTTAATGTTATATTTTACTGAAGATTCAGCATAATTTATTTTAAAAATGGATGGCTTATTATTTGTTTTTAAGCACTTTTTGTCAGGAGACCTAGAAGAGCTTAAAATGTTAACAAAATACAGTTCTCAGAATGGACAGTGTCATGGAATGATTCTGTAACAGAAGTATAACAAGAAAAGTAAATACCCAGAAATAATTTAATATGTAGGAACAGGATATTAAGATCTTGTAAATCATTGGTCCAATCTATTATTCACAGTCATCACTGTTTATAGGCAGACATCCTACAGCAGAAGCATTCTAAGCTGTGGGGATAGTAGCATTTGATGCTGCCCAAAGATTCCCCCAGGCAGGCATTAAGCTAGTTGACTTTGCATTTTACTTAACCAAACAGAAAGTAGCAGAATTTAACCTTTTGACATTGTATTTTTAAATAGATAGTTTAAAAAACTGCTGAAAACTGACCTGTATTTAAGAAAAAAAAATCTTCAAAAAAGTTTACACTGTTGTTCACAGTTTTATAAAAATATCAGCATTTGGGTGGCTTCAAATGGTAATGAAACTTTTCCCTTTAATTTTTCTTGGAAACCTTTTTACAAGTTAACATCACAGTATATTAAACACTTACATGAGAAAACTGGACTCAAGATCTAATTCTGACAGATTAATAAAGTTAATAAAATAAAGCTGCTTCTCTCAGGAAGGAGTTGAAGGACAGGTAGGAGACAGAAAGCTATACCTTCTTAAGATTAGTAACTAATTACATATAAACATGCATATAAAGAATGCCAACAACTTTAAATCATGTTCTTGATAAGAAGAACTTAATGCAGGCATTCTGATCAGCTACTTATCTAAAATGTGTAATTATAAGTGAATATGTTTAGTTACTACAGGCTAGAATTTCAGGTCTTTCCATTAATTAGATATAAAACTTTTAGAAAAAATTTTTTTTTTACTTTTAATTAATAAAAGCATTATAAAAGTAGCTGTTATACATATTTGATTATTTTCTTGAAGAGTCCATTCTGAAGTGCCAAGCACAGTTTGAGCTAGCAACTTCCATCTGTTTTGCTACGCTTAATTGTCTATTTCCTCCAAGTTCTCTTAAATATAAGAAAGTACTAATTCTATGCACCCAGTATCATTTCTATTTAGTTTACTTTAGTAGGCAATGTAAGCCAAATAACATATTTCCCTGCCATTTCAAGATGCGCGTATAATTCTTACTAGATTTTTTTTTTAAACAAAAGAACGTTAGTTGATGACATTTTGCTATTCCAGCACTTTGAATTTGTACACCAAACTTAAAATACAATGAATAGCTTCCATGCTTGAGGTTTTATTTCAGTATCAGGACATTAAGATTTTCATTTAGAATAGAAAATAAAGAAATTCAAACATTAAAGAGCTCAAACCAAATTTGAGATAGTCATTGCTGAGGTTTGGAAACATTTCCTAAAGGGGTAAGCACGTGTTTTCCAAAGAGAGAAAATGTATACTCTTGTATGCATTAACACATGAAACTTATTTTCCCCAGTTTAAATTTTATATCATAACTTCTAATTAAGCTCAATTTTGGTGACCAGTGTGCTTATAGAAGAGGAAAGTAATGTTTTACATGCCATGTTTATAAAATGAATTATACTTTCTGATGACCACATGCAATTACTGTTGGCTTTATATACATCAGCCCTAACACAGAATTTGCTTTTAAATATACAACCTATTTCTTTTTATATTCTGGTATCATGAAAAAGTACACCTCTTAAGCTGATTGGGCAGAATTGTCTTTCTTTAAGGAACCTAAAGTTCCAAGTTATAAAGTTACAGGAGTGAACCTGCATTTGGCAAATCTCCAGCTATCTCTGTAACTTCCCAGGAGCAGAGCTGGTTTCACCTCACTGAAAGGAGGCTGCAAGGATGGCAGACTACGCAAGCGGGCTCAGTAGCAGTAACAGGGTTTGCAGGGCCTTCCTCAGTAGGATTACAAACAGAAGGGCCTGTCCATAGGTGACCAGAGCTGCAGAGATGCACTGAACAAGCCTGGACACCAAAACACTCAGCAGGTACTGCAGGAATGGCCAGAGTCCACAGATGCAGATTCTCTGTGGAAGATTTATTTTTTACCTAAGAGAAAACACAGTTCTGAGGTACTAAGAGCAATAAGAACCTTATGTCTCAAGGGTAAATACTAAATTGAGAAACAGATAAATACTCAAACTCCAGAGAAATAATATGATGGTTTGGGGACGTTCTAATGACAGCTAAGCCACAAAATCACTGATACTAAGCACAAAGAGGATTATCACAGCATTCTTCAGACAGAGACATTCACTTCCACCAGAATGACAGATCCATGACTCATAATGCAGCAGGACAATGAGCCAAGAAATTTATTCCAGGCTCTGGAAATGCTATCAAGAAGAGAGGTAACTTGTTCATATGCATATTATAAACTGGCACACTTTGATGCGAAGACTAATAAGACTGTGGAAAATTAATTGGGCAATGTAAAAACATGGGGGTAAACATCATGCCAAAAAGCCAGAATGAATCCCAGAGGGAACCTGGCAAGGTATTTTGGGGAAACTATGTTAATAAAAAACAGTGACTCATATGCATAGAGCTCTCGACAAAGACAAGCGTTATAAGCTTTCCAGTACAAAGACAGAACTCAGTATTTGTACATTTTGTTCAGTTATTTTGGGAATGAAAATTCTGGTGGCAAACACTATTAGAAATGTTTTATAAATCTGAAAGCAAGATGTATTTAAAGCCTGGAAGGGGGATGATACAATGCAATGCTGAGATGTAAGCTCTGAAGATTGATTACTTAGAGTTCTGAAGATTATTTCTAAACAAAGAAAGATAAGGTCTAATTTTTGAGAGGATTTTATTGGCTTCTAAGAAAGGTGCTTTGCTTTTAATGTTCTGACACCAGGCCAGTTTGGAACCTTGCGTCCAGATGTAGATAACACATTTGGATACCTATCTACTGGAAATGTTAATGTTTTATTATTATACTATTCACTTTTTCCATTCTGCAGAACACAAATCTCTTGAAGTATTAGGAAACATCATGCTGTAACCTAGATTGCTATATAAGCGTTATGCCATATCAGCAGTCTTACCATGTCAAGATAGGCTATCATGGTATCTTCGTGATGGAAATAACAGGGGAAGAGATGAGGATGCATATATTTGAGGAGAACCCACAGTCTCAAATAAAGCAATTGCCAGCCTTTGGCAAAACAACGTGGAAAACGGTGTGCCAGCATATACTAAGCAACAGATATAGAAACAGTTCCTTCAGCTTTCAGGAGACCCTTCATCTACTCTGCTCATTAGACCAGAAGTGAAGACCTGTTCTTTGCCATCTACATAGAACCCAGGTTTTGCCATAACGTAAGAACATACAAAATCCCACCTGTCAACAGCCTTAAGAGAAGCACAGGAATATAGAGGAAAAGTAATGCCACCGGTATAGCTAAGAGTATATGAAGGACAAGGGCACTTGGCCTGGGACTCTCAAAGTTGAAAATGAAGAGGGAAAAAAATGGCAGAGAATCTGACCCTCGTATTGATCTCAGCCCGTAACCTTTCTGAAACAAACTCTGTGCCTGAAGATGAAAAGGTCAGACATCACCGACAGGAGAGAGCGACACAAACCTGCCTATGTCAAATAACAGGAAATCAGTCTCCCACGATGTTTTCGGGGCCATGCTCTCTTTTCTACTCCATTTTGGGGATTGTCTCCACCTCCACGCGCTCTCAGCACAACCTTTTTGGCAAATCATCCCCTCGCTACGGGGTGGGGACAGGGGACGGGACGGGACGGGACACAACAGCGGAGTGGAGGGGAGACTGTTACACAAACATCTCCCATGCATTCAGGAAAGCTAAACTCGAAGCCCAGCCTGCTGTGGGGAGAAGAATAATTAGTAAACAGTAGGTGTCACCAACTCTGGAGGAAGTAGATAAACGTTAAGAAAGAAATATTCTACCAGGAGGCCTAGGGCAAGAGGCTTCCTTAACCTGAATCAACAACAGGGCATTTCACAAGGAAGGGTTTCTGTGCACGAGTATATAAATACATTTTTCCTCACCACAAACTTACAAAATATAATCCCATGTAAAGGAAAGGACATATATGCTTAAAATGGAACCGTAGTCCAAAGAGAAAATATTTTTTGTAGAAGAACCAATTTTTCAGTTTCTGGCTATGACTATATATTTAACCAAATTATAATACTGATGTTCACAGTAAGGTAACCATATTAAAACAACAACAACAACAAAATCTTAGCGTGGTATTAAGTTCAGTGAAACACTCTACTGACAAGTACTGCAAACCAGCGTATCTATTTCACTAAAACAGAACAGAATTTTAACTAGAAAATCAGGTTTTCTACCCATTTGCAGAAAAAGTATCACAATCTTTTACATCACACCACAATTAGAAATGATAAAAAGGCTGTGATTATTTCTTTTTTTTTTTCTTGAAGCCAAATTTGCATGCTAGCTCCACTTGTTCCTTTTCTCTGGTGTTTTAGAAAAATGCAATATTTACTGTATGTTTTCCACAGAAAAAGGTAAACAAATAGCCATAGCAACTGAGCCATGGCAACACTTGTGATCTAAGAGGAAATTGTGCCCCCCTTTCCTTATAGTTTGTGATTAAAAATTAATTCTTTTTTATCCATTATTGTGATATTAATTATATTTTTTTAAATCCCCAGTTTCACAGCAGCAGAAGAATATTTGCCCCCTGTATTCAAAGCATTTTTTATTTTTGTTCTCAAGAAAGGAGAGCAAATAGGAGATGCTTCATTTCATGAGCAATGTTGGGCATCTGTTCATTTGTTTATTTAAAGCTGCTGGGTTAAAAGGCAGGGAGGGGATTCTAAATATATTGAACCACCTATTTGGCAAATGACAATTTAGTTTAGTAGTAAAGTTTTCTTAGTTATGTATTTCCTTGTACTGTAATTATTTGTACGATTTGCAGACATGCTACATCAGGATTTCCTCAGTGAGCACACAGCATGTGCATCCCTGCACTGCAGTTGCCAGACAGCCGTTATTAGCCAGCATTAAAGGATTTGCATGACCACTGTGCAGGTTTTTCTTAGCAAAACTATTAATATGCAAATTCAAATACTCCAGTTCACTACCACACTCTCTTGCTTTGATTGGCTCTCGTGCTCAAAATTTTCAAGATGTGTCTGGCAACAAAGATACAACTCTGCTTCTCATTTCCTGTTAAATGTGTAATAAACTCCAAGGTCAAACCTAGGATAGTGTAATTACCTCATTAACTGAAAACACCCTCAAGTTATCATTTTAATAGTATTAAGGAGAGGAAAGGCTATGACCCCTGAGCAGCTCTAGTTCAGACTTCTGTTTCAGGTAGCCAAATGCTGAACCTCAGCACAAGCCCGGAGTTTATTTCTGACCAAGAAAACTATTCTGTGGCTTAATTAGACTGTATTTGAGTCACAGGGAAAAGCTGGCTGACTTGGCTGATTTGAGAAAAATCACCTTGAGGAGTACACACTGTACAGGCATAGCACTTTCTTGCATGGTATTAAATACTCCTTAAGCAACAGCGCGGCTCACCACTGATACGTACTAACGAATGCACATCTCATTTCAAGTTATATTGCAAGAACTGACAACTCATCGATTTCACATGCTGGGGTTCAGACTCCAGCCCTCCAGCCAGCAGAGCCATTCGCCAGCGGATCACTTGAGCGTAGGCTGGCTATTTTGGGGCCAAAGCCCCCATCACAGCCCACGCTCGGTGCTCTCGCAGCGCCCCGGGGCCCTTCAGAGAGCCAGGCTTAGGCAAAAGTTACAAACATTTCAGCTTGTGTAATCTTAAAATGAAGACACTACAAAATAGTTGGTTTAGGATTCAAAGAGCAAAACATTACCTCCAAACAACCCCCTCAAGCCCCTTTAAGACCCCCCCACACACACACACACTTCTGCATCCTCCACTGCGAGCAGTGCTGTGTGCTCTTGAGCCAGAGCTCAGTCAAGAGGCTGCTCAAAGGCCTGGTGTGCTCATTACACTAAGCGCTTTAGTGTTTTGGCACAAGGTGCATAACACAAAATGAAGCCCTTGCTACTCCATTTACATGAAAAGCAGATCCTTTGATGTATATTCTTAAATTGCTCAGATATAATTACATGCTAATTTAATTAAACAAATATACTTCAATTGAGCAGTATTTAGTATAGCAATTAACTACTGCATGAACACAGTATTTCAGATGAGACGACAAAATACTTCTTTCTCTATTTAGCGTATTTATTCCCGCCTTGTTTCATGAATCATTGTACATTATTGTGTTTCTGTACTCATATTATTAATCCATCTACCATTTGAAAAAGGGAACGGTTGAAAAATCTCTGCTTTCTAACTATCTGCATCTGTAGCATGTATCTGTAATACGAGGAATTTATCACAGTGCTCAGCTAATTTGATGATGTTTGGGAAAAGCCAATAACAACATTGTAACATTTGAACACGTTTGAGCCTGGCACTTAAATTTGATTTTAGCATCTACAAATCTTTAACAGTTAACATTAAAGACATCTAAACTCCATAAAATCTCATTTAGATGAGAAGCTACTGAGTTCACAAAACCCATTACAAACCTTAATGGTGATGTACTGTTCAGTTACAATAAATTTACTAATCCAACATTTGGTTGTGTTTTTATCATTGTTGCTTGCTTGTTTTAAACAAACCGTGTCAGAGATGTTACCACATACATGGCTCTACTCAGAACTCTAGGCTGTAACAGCAAGTAGTTGATATAAACATTGTAGATAGCAATTTAACAGTTCAGAGTACTGAACTATTTGTTTCTATTGCTGTCTTGGATTTATTTCACAATTTAAAAAAAAGGTTATATATCCTCTTCATTATGATAAGAGAGTCAAATACAGGAAGGCCTTCCAACAGAAAGAAAATAATTGAATCAGCAATCACATCTAAGATCTGGAAAAATCTGTGGGTGCTAAAACAGAAATACGTAAGCGATTATCTTCGGAAATTCATTGAAACAAGTGTTACATTTTCTACTTCCAAAATGTCTTATCACAGTAGATTTACTCAAGGAACAAGCTTTTCCCTTTCTCCTTTGCACCCCACTTCAGATTAGGGCTGGGTTTGCCCCCCCAGTTTCATTGTAAGGACAGTCTATCATTAAGAGACAGAAAGACAGCTGACCAAGATCTAGCAATCTTCCTCATATTTCATTTTATCCATTTCTAATAAATTAGTCAGTGTCTTCTCCAAATAGATCCATCAAAATATGAAGCAATCAAAGAGAAGTCTCATAGGTAATGTTTTGTATACGTCTGATGCTTCTCACATAAGTCTGCGTGAAAAAGTGACTCTGACATTTGTTTCCCAGGACAGGGAAAGGGTCAGCCATTCTCTTTTCCCTGTGTGGAGGAAATGAGAGTTGCTGCAGCAAGAGAGACAGCCTAAGCCTTAGCCTTGTTACTGCACAGAAGTATGATTTGCTCTTTAGTCACTGTTTCACAAAATTCAGTGATTGCATTGGATATGTCAATTACTGTAGTTAATGCATTCTATATATACTATATATGCATAAAGCATTCTATAGTATGTTGTCCTTCTTTACTTCTCAAGTCTCCCATCTGTGGATTCAAAAAATTCCAAATAATAATTAAACATTTATTTATGGAGTAGCAGTTTCTATGGGAATCAGTCACAGTCCAGACTTTGAAAAGAGATCAGTAATCACCAGACAATAGCCACAATTTGTCAAAAATTGCAGCAGATTGATATTTAAAATAATACTGTTTACTTGAAGCAGAAGTAGGATGTCCCAGACAGGCATATATAGACTGGGATGGAACCACTGCATATATGGAAATGAAGTCATTTTAAGTTTTTCAGATGTATGGGAAGAATAAAATAACCTTAAATTAACTCTGCATTACTTTACTCTTGCATAGCCTTTCCATGATCTTGTAAAATGCTCTGTCTGCTCTTTAATACTCTGCCTTTTCAATAGCTGGCACAAGAAGTTTTCTTTCTGATGTAGTATGCTATATTCCCACCTTCCTAAATTCAATCCTATATTGTTTTATTTTATTGTTCAACAGAGTTACAGATAATTCTTCAACACATACTTGGGTACTCAAATGTACGCATGACTTTTATGATCAAGGGTTAGCAATGAAATTTTGCAAAAACAAAGCAAAAATAAAACAAACAAAAAAGGAGGAGACTTTGTGGTATTAGATACTAAAGTCACAAGTTTTCCTGGTGCTTTAAACAGTTTCCCAGATTCATTTTCAGCCACAGGTTTTTACTTACATGGTCATTCAGGACACGAGAACAACAGAACTGTCATCACATGAATAAAGTGAGATAACCTACCTCAAATGGCCATAAATGTTTACGCCGGCTCCTGTCAAAATATCTAGTTCTGCAAGTACTGGAGTTTGTCATCTTCTTATATCTGCAAGCAAATATATGCACCAGTTATCACCCATTAATAACTCAATCTTATTTTAGCTTGCAAACAGTTCAAAAAATAAAAAAAAAAATACTATCTTCCTGTATCCATCCACCATGAAGCTCAATGCAGTTCTTAACTCCTATAACGGCATTATAAATCAGTGTTTAGTAAGAAAGGGCCAGCCGCTCTCCAAGAGAAGGCGAGCTGGCGCAGGCCATGCCCTCCTCGGCAGGCACCAGCCCACAGGGTCCGAGCAGGGTGGGCAGTGCTGGGACCACTCACGTCCACAGACAGCCCCGGGCATGGCAAGGGATGGACCAGGATCAGAGCCAGAGCTGCTAGGGAGCCCCGTTGGGAGCCACCAGAGTGGGGCTAGAGACAAAGGTGTGATGTACATCCAAGGGGTCCATGCAGCAGACAAGCTCCCACAGCATTGAGCTGAGGCCCACTCAGGATGCAGAGGCAGGACTGGAGACCAGTCCTCCTGCAGCGCCACCCAAATGGGGACCGAGGACCCCGGCTGAGCTAATATGGAGCCCCCGGGCCACAGGCAGGGTCAGGTCCAGGTGAGGCTGATCAGGGCCATTAAGGTCCATTAGTGCCCTCAGAAGCTGATAATATCCAGGACTAAAGTATAATCAGAAAGGCAGAGGTCAGGTATTCTGAAGGCAACTGAAGAGCAAAGAAAGGAACAGAGCACTGTCCTCACAAGAACAGTAACAGAGGTTAAGTTTCTATTTTTCTGTGAAATTCTTGGGTTACAAAATATTGCTCAGTAAAGTAACAATGCTTTGCACATCATTTATGCAGTTTTAAACTTGTATTCTTATTCTAGCACAAATCCTAGTTTTGATTTTCAGCATTAGCATCACTGATTAATTTGACAGAGAAGCACGGACAGGATAGCATAGCGTGTATGTTATTTTCATTGTCAGAAGCACCATGCTGATTTACTAACATCAATTAATTTGGAAAAAAATTCACAACTGCAGTGCCAGCAGCAATTCTATTTCCTTTTATGACAAACACAAAAGTTAATTTTTATTTTCTCATAGTGGCCTGTGATCCTGAAGTGAAAACAAGACATAATTATCAAAAAGCTTCTCAGATGAACTTCAGAATCCCTCCCTCGCCAAGAAGTATGCTAGTGTGTAACATGGTAAACTACATCTTAACAGAAAATACAAACGTTTCTCCTTCAAAGTTAAGAACAATTACAGAAAAAAGTTCCTACTTGCCATCATTATAAATAAATGCTGAAATAAGAAAGGAAAATTGAATAAAGATCCATTAATAAAAATTATAGATAGTGTACGTATGTGCATCTTTAAAACACTCACTGACACTTAATGGTGTGACATCTTTATTTAGCATCCTTTTGAGATCACGTTTACCATACTCCACTGGATACTTAGTGCTTTTTCTAATGTCAAATTCTACCACTTTAATATTGCTTTAATAGAGTCTTAAAAAAAAAGGGGGGGGGGCACCCAAATAGTGTCCTGTTCACATCCCAGGCTCATTATAAGCAGCAGGGTAAAATTTGGCTAGAGCTTTATCTATTTCTTTATGTTAGAGCATAGCTAAAATCACATTTATTTGCACAGGGCTGTACTTCTTTCCGGATTCCCTTTTAAAGAAATCACCCTTCATCAGTTGTTTTCAAAAGGATTCAACAGGATTTCTCAACCTAAGTGTAAAAGAAGAAACTTTTAAAAAGGCAGTGAATATAAACTTCAATTTCTCTTATGTAAGATTGTCCTCTTTAAGGAATATGGAAACCCATATTATTCTGAAGTGCTATTTGAGCGCCTGTGGCTTTGGATTGTATCTCACTACTATACTCAAGAGTGGGAAGTGTTCTACTGGTCTTTATTGTGATTTTTTTTTAAGAAATTTAATAAAAGTAACTCCTATTTGAAGATAACCATCAATAGTCAGGAAATGATAACAATTAAAACTTCTAACATGAATTTTTTGACTTCACATGAAATAAATGGGAGTAGGAACCTCCATTGCAAAAGGAATGAAAAATGCCATTCCTCTAGAGCTGAAGAAGCTAAGCTGCAATTAAAAAGGCAGTAAACAGGGTCTCATACAAGGAAGGACCGAGGGTATTACGAGAAAAGACAGACAACTGGTAGGCAGGGTTATAATTTAGAGGTGATCTCAAACTAAAAAGTGTCCATGCATAGTCAGCAAAAAAAAAAAAAAAAAAAAAGTCTTCAGAACATTTTCAAAAATCCATTAAAAAACTGTCATGCAATGCAGAGGTTAAAGTGGAAATGATACATATTTTTAAAACATTTAACCTGACCTTCTTCCTCAAAGACGCACGTGCCAAACCTCTACCACTTGCTAACTGGAATAATCACATATGAGCTACTCTTTAAAGATAATTGATTTATCAGCTTGTATCTTAATGGCTAATAGAGGCTTATTACAAATATATATGTAAGTGCAAGTCCTATTTAATTAGAACATAAAAATAAGTCTAAGTAAAACTGAATAATACAGTGCCTGGGTTCAATCTTTCCTTGAAATGCAACGGTTAGATCCTGAAGGTGATCTTAAGTTTAAGATAGTGGTCTGACCTTGGAGTATACTGAGTATTTTCTATTTCCACAAGGCTGCTCAGCACCCGCAGAGATAACTTCCTAAAATAACTGGGCAGATTGTGCAGTTTTCCTTCCCTGCATAGAGAACTAGTAGAGAATCCTTGACCCTACTCAAAATATGACAAACGTGAGTTATAACTAGGCTCTATTTTCTTCCTCAGTGCTAGGATGATCTTCAGTTTTACAGACCTCTTCCAATGTACCCCGGAGCTGATTAGGCTTCTCTATTGCAGGCTGACAGCTTACCGCTGCATAATAACAGAAATCATTACTACAGGCTAGTTCAAAAGCTACAGTTTCACCCAGATCGCTATAAACATAGCCTTATCAGAAGAACAGAAGTCTGTCTCACACAGATTTAGTGGCAATTCATTTTAATCATCATCTATTAGAAACAAACGTGAACAAACCCAAGAAACTAAGTTGCCAAATGACTCCACAAGGAAGGTAATGTGGGTGTGGGGGGAAAGCTATCGTAGTTTATACTTTCACCTTAAATATCTCAGATATAAGCTAACGATGGAAAGACTATTAGCATACCTCTTTGTTGCTCTTTTTGTTTATATCAGAGAAAGCCAATGGAAAACACCTTCTTTGTGATACAGAGCCAGCAGTTCCCGGCAGTACGGGGAATTGTCTCTGCTGGCAGGCATCTCTGCCTGCTGTCAAGCTTCATTTCTGCACCTCCTGGCAAACTCCTCACTCTAGTTCAGTGGTTCCCGAACTAGCAGTTGTGACCCCAAGGGAGATCACTGCAGTTAAAATAGGGTCATAAGCCAAATAATCACGTGTTTCACAATCAGAAAGTATAGAACTATTGCTCCATTTCTCCTTTTTATTGATTTACTAATGTTCAGTGATGAGACTATCACAGTCTTCCTATAAATCTTTAGGGTCTTTTGGGATGGACCATTTACAAATCCATCATCAGTATACTTACAATAAATTACTTCTCCAATAATACTGTTTGCTTAAACAAATAAACAAAAAACCCAGAAGGAGGTTTGCTATGAGGCTTATTTTATTTGTGGGAAGAAGAATTGAAAAAATATCCAGCAATGCTGAATTTACTAATATGTTTAGCTTCTGTTTTCAAAATGAAATTGTCCAATTAATTATTTTTGTTTAAATTTAAGTTTTTAATGCTTGTCAAAAATTTAATTAGAAATGGACCTTATACACTTTAAAACCTGAAGGCAAATATTTTATTCAACCTAAAAGGGAAGATATAGCCAAAAAAAAGTTTAAACTTATTCAAACTGTTTTTTAATGAGTTCCACTACTGAACAAAAGTATCAATTATTTGCATACCTCTTCTACCCACCTATTTTAAGCCTTCTCCCCTTTTTATTCCCTTTAGTCTACCACCAGCCCATTCAAAACAAAGCGGTGGATGCTCCAAGGAAAAATTCCATTCACCCTGTGTTAGAAAATACTTTGTACACCTCCCAGTACTGGCAATAACCTGGGTCTACTTCCCCACATATCTGTCTCTTCCCTTCTCTCCCTCTTTTCTTCTCCTTAATCCTATTCAGTACTACCCAGACACCTGCTCCTACTTAAATTTTTAAGTGCTCTCATTAATTTTGCTGTGTTAAATGTATATATTAAATTCATGCATATAAATATATACACTCGTAAGTATAGTGAAGTGCCTTTTTGATAAGCAAACTTGCGGGATCTGCACAGCTCTGGGCCTATTTCTCCAGCAGCTGTTACTCATCCCTCTTCAGGCAGAGATCCTAAACACTTTCATAGTGGCAAACAGCTCCAGTTGCTCAAAAAATTATTCTCAGCTGCAGAGGGCAGAGCATTAGCTTCTGGGACTGCACTTCTCTTCAGCATTTTAATCCTACTGTTCCTGAAACATCAGAAGTAGCAGACAGAGAGATAAGGAATTCCCAACTTGTGCCCGCCCGGCCTCCTGCCATTCCCCTGGTGGCCACGACAAAAGTGTCACTGGCTTCAGGGATTCAGGATCAAGCTTTTCATTTAGAGTTCAATCAACTTAAGCTCTTAAAATAAAAGGCATCAGAAAAACGTCAGCCACTCATTCACTGAAGGAAACCATTTCAGCAATTACTCAGTATTAGCTTAATGGACATGTATTAAGCCATCAGATATGTTTAATCCTGGGCTGCTGAGAACTGCTGAGAAAAAGGGAGGCCCTGCAGCAACATACATAGCTGAAGCTTACAGAAACTGCTGGAAAGCTGACTACAAAGCAATAGGGAGGGAACAGCTGAAGACACTTGCAACTCCTTTTTATAGCTATTTTGAAAACATTTTTCCTCCTGGTACTGAAGAGGAAGAATCTCAGTGCTTTTTCCCATGATTAAGAACAGAATTTGTTCACTGCTATGAACTTTGCCCACAGAGAAATAAATGGATGCAATGCTCAAGACCAGCACAGAACTCAAAGCAGTTTTCTTTAACTTCAGTTTATGCCAGTCAATCTAAGTTCAATGTGACACAAAACCAGCCATATGAGGGAAGTATTTATTTCTGAGAGCACCTTCCTAGCACTCTCTCTTTGGAACCGCGGGCCCTGGTATGAAGCCCTGTGTATATTTAAAAAGGGATTTCACCCCTCTGTCTTTCAGTCGTTGCTGCAGTTCACTGCAGCTGGTGCGCACTGTCTCTATACCACCCTTTCGGAGTGACCACCAGTAGCAATTTCTGCACTTTGGTCTTTTTTTTTTTCAGAAAAGTGCTAAGCAGAATACAATTTATCCCAGCTTTCAAAGACGTAAATACAAGGTGAGTTTTAGTTGGGATATATTAGTTGAAATCTGAAATCAGAAGGAAACTTCACTAGAGAATTCTTAGTTTTGAAGAACTAGCATTTTGACCTTAATAATCCAATACAAGCCACCACAGTTCCTCTGGACCTCATTATTGAGTAACCCGAGCATTAAACAGGGTTACTTTTCTACCTCAAAAGAGAAAACAATCTGACCTGATTTAGATTGGTTTGGATGTAACATATTGCAGTACAGGATTCTTTCTTTTTAAAGTTCTCCAATTAAGTAATGAATTGCTTAAGTAAAGAATGAAAGATATGTAAAATTACTGAATATGGAAAAAGTGGATTATCAAAGGCTTCTTTGGGAAGTATATTCATTCACGGCTACAAAGGAAAATCCATCTTTGTTTTGGAAGTTAGCAGCAATAACCTATGACAAGATTAATGAAAATATTCAAGTCCCTATTGCCAAGCATACCTGGCAGAAACATGTCCTGTCTCTCCTAGAGACACTGCATCTGTCAACTCTTGGAACAATTTGTCTTCATGGATTTCATTTGCTGATCTCTTCAAGGACAGAGCCAGTCTCTTCCAAAATAGTCCAAAATTTATTCCAGAAAATTTTATTTATTTTTATGTTATAATCTATGTGTTAGCAGGATTGATGAGGTCATTGCAAAGATTTTCCATAACGCTGAGTCACACAAAGTACTATTCAAATTAAAATGAATGTCAGAAATGATCCTAAATATCAATCAACAGTGGGTCTTACAGATGTCATTTAAAAAAAGGAAAGTTAAATCAACAGAAAACTGCTACATATTTAGGACTGCTTTTTATTGATGCTTATTTTGTTCCTTCTTTTCTGATTTATCGTTACTGCTCTCCTAAGAGGGAAATTCTATATGGCCTTTTGCAGCTTTTGCTTTAATGACCAAACTTTATGGGACCTTTACTAAAAAAAAATCTTCTCTGGAAGAATTATCAAGGGTAAAATAGACTCCTATTATTTCACATATGAAGAATTCTTTATAATCAAAACAATAGAAAGATACGATGCATAGCAAAAGACAGACATCTATTTTCCCTTTCCTTTTTCAGTTTTTTAAGGCTGTGGAGACTTTTTAAACCCATTTCCCCCTCTTCCCTCCCTTTGGGTCAATTTGTATTTGTCCTTAGTTATGTCAACACCAAGGTTCCATTGTCCTAAAGTTTTCCAGCTGATGTTGAAATATATTACGTCTTCTTTTGCCAGCATGAGTCTTTGAATTCAAACACCTATCTTCAGCAGATGACAAAAGCAGCATAAATGGATTGAAGCTACAACAGAATCTATTGAACATTACAGGCCTCTCCTTATTTAGGTATTTCTTATACACATAATGGAATTAGCCATAGAAGACGTAAAGCGGAGACTTCATTTCTATACAACTTATGGTTCTTTCCAGACTGGGACAAATTTAATCACAGAAGTTGTTGGACAGTATTTATTTTCGATGCTCAATAGAAAATAATTTAATATATTTAGAAAATTTGGGACAGGAAAAATTATACAGCACAAGCTTTACAAGAAGAGGGTTCAGTCTTCCAAATTAAACCCCAGATTCTTATTTAGGAGACAGAAAAAGTGGTGTTTCAGATAAAAACTTTATTTGAAATATAAATTAAAGAAATGAATTTACAGAACCTTTCCAGGTTACTGCTGGACAAAAAAATTAATACCCTACCATTTGTAAATCCACTGTTCTTTCTGCTAAGACTACAGACAAAAGCACAGAATCTTTACAACACGAGAGTTTTTTTTTTAATATGAGCAACAAATATCATCTTGGCTTCTCTATTTAATTAAAATTCATAATTTAAGAAAATGTTCTGAGTAATCTATCCTATGGATAGCTTTTTTCCAGCTCCCTATTTCAACTATATCCCATTTAAAAGGAATACATGGTAGTACCAAGAAAATGATTTGCCCAATCTGCAGCCAAGACTTTATCAGACTAGGCCCCTTCTTGTAACCTGTACGATCACCCAAAACCAAATATAATTTATTGCAGTTTCATCTCTACGGTATCATACTCTAAAACACAAAGGTGTCTACTTTTTAGCAAAAGATTTGTCTCTTACATGGCAATAACCTATCTTCCCAGTTGATCACAAAAATGAGGAAAAAATGAAAGTAAAAAATTGGTTTTAAGTATTGCTAATTTAGGTATAATTTAAGTTATAGTTCATTATAACTATATATTATACTATAATACATAGTTTAAGTTATATATAGTTTAAGTTATAGTTTAGCTATTTCATATTGCAATATGGATTGTGATTTCAGAAGTATATCTGTTCCTGCAAAAATGACTGAACTTGCATTTTTACGTATCTAACATTATTTTGAATATCTACACTGATTTTAGTGATCTTATGTCTGTATGACAACATTTTAAGGGTAAGACAAATTAATGAATTATTTCTTAAATAATGGAAAAACTATTACTGATATAAGGTAATTTTGATCAAAACTTTCTTTTGTGAAGTGGATGGAAGTCAATGCCCCCACTTTTTAATTTCTCAGTTCAGTAGAGTATTTCTGTTTTATCTAAAGACAAAATATTAATAAAAGTACATTAGTGTCAAAAATATATCAGTAGTAATATTGTATCAGTGGAAACACTCCTTTTTTCCCCTCATATGCTGACCTAATCTCCCATAGCATGCTTGTGCCAAACAAGGGAGGAATGGACTAGAAGGATGGACTGCAAAGTGGGTGAAAAACTGGCTGGATTGAGCAGTGGTCAAAGAGTAGTGGTCAGTGGTTCAAAGTGCAGCCGGCAGCCAGTTCCAGAGTGGTATTCCTTACAAGTCAATGCTAGGGCCAATGCAACAATCCGGATGATGAGATGGAAAATACTCTCAGCAAGTTGACACTAAACTGAGGGCACTGGCTGATATACCAAAGGTTAGGACTGCTAGGGAGAGGGACCCAGCGAGCTAGAGGAATGGGCTGACAGAAACCTCATGAAGTTCAGCAAAGATGAATGCAAAGTCCTGAGCGCAGAGCAACTCCATGCACCAGCACAGGCTGGGGACTGACCGGCTAGAGAGCTGCTCTGCAGAAAAGGACCTGGCAGCCTGGTGAACAAGTTGAGCATGAGTCAGCAGTATGTACTTGAGGCAATGAAAGGCAAATGCATACTGGGCTGCATTAATAAGCCTGCTGAGCAGAGCCAGAAGGCTGAGGGAACAGTTATTCTTCTGCACTCATAAATCCACACCTGTAGAACTGAGCCCAGTTTAGGGCTCCCCAGGACAAGACAGACACTGACATGCTGGAGGAAATCCAGTGAAGGGCCATCAAGATGGTTGGTGGGTGGAGGGAGATGACAGTAGTCAAAAACTGGAAAATGTTACCCAGCGATGTTGTGAAATCTCCATCTTTGGAGATGTTTAAACACTAATGGATGAGGGCCTGAAGAACCTGAGTTAATTCTGAAGTTGGTCCTGTGTTGGCTCTGTGACCTCCAGAGCCAACCTCCAGAGTGGACCTCCAGTTTATTATGACTCTAGGAATAAATCATTTTAGAATGATTCATCTTTTTTTAAAAGATAATTACTTAAATAGTTGTGTAAATCATACTACCTTACTTAGAAGGCAGATAGAACCAGAATTTCTATGACTTAAAAAACAGTTCCTTACCAGATGCAAAACCACATCACTTGACTGAAGTTAGTCGCTTGGGATTAAGCTCATAATGTGAACACACCTTTTATTATTAACAAACTTTTTTTCCTTCTTGCCTACTTTACCTAACCATGCAATCTTAGATCAGGCAATGTCCACTTGACTGACAAGAGTAATCAGTCTTGGATCAAAGGATTCCAGTTAATCCTAATTCAACATTTCTCATTTCAGTTTTGAACATCATTCTTTAAAATAATATTCTAGGGAAAAATCCTAAACCATAGTTTTCAGTCAGTGCACAGTGCCCACCGAAATTGTAATTTATATGGATCTTTCTACAGCTTTTTAGTCAGTAATGCTAATCTTGTCAAAATAGTATCTGTAACCTAACAGGAATTATTTCATTTACTTTGAATGCAATCCATTGCAAAACCCAATCATATCAACCTCATTTAATCCACTCGAGTAAATTCTTCTGCGGATGGAGCATCATGACAAAATTGATCACCTTATCTTAACAGGAACAATTTGGTGGATGCATCCTTTCCTGATGACACTTGAACAGCACATGCCTCATGAGGGACTACTGTAAAAAGTTCCCATCTTTCTGTGCAAAGGATAAAAGGGAAAGTTTTCACTTCTTTCTGTGTTCACCACAGGGAAAACTTTGGAGTGCCTTGAAAGGTGGCCAACTCTCAAAGATGTTCTTGGAAATAGATATCTAAAAATTTTTAAAGATCTTGTGCTCAAGAACCTGGATAATCACTGGTGTCTTGCTGCTTCCAGATTTAATATCCAAGCCTCAGCAAACACTCCATGCAATTTATGTATGCTAAAGAAGCACACCTTATAAGTGAAGCTAAGAATCTATTATTAGTCTAATTGAATTATTAGTTCAGTTATGCAGCTTCTAATAATGACAGCTAAAACTGACACTCAGACTTTCTAGTATCTACCTCTTTCCTCTCTCCATGCTCCTCTTTCTTCTATGCTCCTGTTTCTATACTCCTGTAGGTTCAAAGCTAATGGTGCTGTGTTCCTTCAAGAAGAAAGAGTTTCAAAGAGTTGTTAGTATCTCAAGTTCTTTGGCAGGAGTATGATGTTGATTGTTTATTCCCCCTTGCTTTTGGTTCTGTTTGTGGTCATTTTTACGTATTTTCTAACACAGTCCACTTACTAGCTCCTTTCTCATTGGTTCACAATTCCACATTATATCTGAATTTACTGTGTATAGTTATGCTTTCTATGTGATGGACATTTGCTCTTTGTTATCCCTAGAACTGGTTTTATACAGTTCCCAAGGTTGTGCTCATTTAATGACTATTGGTGAGTTGTTTATAGCTCTGAGGCTTCTAGTACCATGCTGTGCTTGTACTTTCGAGGCCTCTGCTATCATCTTCTGCTTGCACACTTGGGGGGCCCTGTTACATCCTTCAAGCTGTGGTTTGCTGATAACATAACTAAGGTTTCATTAGCACAGGCTAATCACGCATATATCTTTCCTCAAGGTCAGTAGTACTTCACCCTTCAAAAACAATATCTATTAGAATATAACCACATACATATAAACACATGCAGATACAATACTCTGGTAATAACTTGCAACACCAGCACTGCTAGTTACAGCAATATCTCTAGTATGTTATTGAAATTGCTCTGCAATAACATACCTGCCACTTACAAAGAACAATAATGAAAATCTTTCCAAAGTGAGGACTTCCTATAATGCACATTTTTGTGCCCCATTTATATGAATCTATTGAGTCCAGGGACTGTCTTCATGAACTAATGCCAAAATAATGGTAAGCACTGTACCATAGGGATTATTTCTAAAATTCTACTTATTGAAGGAGTCAGATGAAAATAGCTTGCGGAAAGTCATTAAGACATGAGCTACCTTAGACAAACAAAACCTTCAAGCAAATAATTAAGTGTAGACGAAGTCTGCATTTCCTCACAGATATAGTGAGGACCATGGATATAGACCCATGACACAGCAAAAAGCCAGCCTCAGTATTAGTGATTCATATGAAAATTCCTTTGTTTAGATGGTTAGAAAATACTCCCTTGAGTTGACAGATCTGGTTACGGCAAAGTAGCAGGACACATTTGGCACTGTTTGTCTGGAGGACATTCTAACAAAGATCAAAGACAAATCAGAGACCATGGCAAGCTATTCTGAAAATGTTAGAGAGAGGTAAATGTTAGAGGCAACTGAAATGTAATGCTGATAATGTATCCCCTTCCTGAGGTCTGCCTAGTGCTAGCCCTATTGAACTTGTTCAACTAATATCACCAGATTCTTTTGATCTGTAAATCTTGGGCCAAGTATTTTATACAAGCCAAACTGCGTTGCTGGACACATTCACAGAATACCCACTGAAGTTAATAGATTACTGAAGTTAATAGGAATTGATAGGAGATTAATTAGGAGACTGTACACTGCTGTGTTGCCCTTCCAGCAGATATCAGAGTGGTTAAAGTCCCCATAAGGACCTGGGCCTGCAAATGTGAGGCTTCTTCCAGTTGTCTGAAGACTTCTTGCTGTCTGTAGCAGGCACCCACTGCAACACCGACCACACTGGTCCACCCTCTAATCCTAACCAATAAGCCCTTAGCTGGCTCATCATCCATTCCATGGAAAAGCTCTATGCATTCCTACTGTTCTCTCACATAAAGGGCAATTCCCTTCCTCACCTTCTTGGCCTGTCCTTCCTGAAGAGCTTGTATCCATCCATTGCAGCATTCCAGTTGTGTAAGCTATCCCACCACATCTCCATGATCCCAATGAGATCGTAGCCTGCAACTTCACACACACCTCTAATTCCTCCTCTTTGCTCCCCATGTTGCATACATTAGTGTGCAGGTACTTCAGATGGACTGCTGTCATGCTGATTTCCCAGAGGAGTGTGAGAGCTTCCCCTATAATGCTGTCCTCTTGGCTCTTCCTTATTTGTGTGCATATACTTGAGGTGGACCCCCTTCAGTGCTGTTTTGTTGATAACGAAGTCTCTCTTGTCCACATCACCCTGCACCCTTTGCTTGTCAAACCAGTCCCCCACTTCCTCATTTGGCTATGGGTTGTCACCCTACTTCTTCCTCATTCCTAGTTTAAAGCTCTCCTCAACAGGTTGGCCAGTCTGTTAGCCAAGATGCTTTTGACCTGCCTGGTCAGATTGATCTTATCTCTCCCTAGAAGATTTTCAAAGAAACAAGCTGTGTAACCAGTTGTTGACCTGCAAGATCTGTCTACTTATCAAGCCCTTCCCTCTCCAGGGCAGGATCAAGGATATATCGCCTGAGCCCCATGCCCTTGGCCATTACCCCCAGAGCCATGCAGTCATGCTTGTTATGTTCCAGGTCTCCCCTGGCAGGATTGCCGGTGCCCATGTGGGAGAGCAACAGGGAGTTCAAGAGCCACACAAGCCTTAGCAGTCTCTCTTCAATGGCCAGGTCCTCAGCAAGGGGCAAATTTCCCCAGACAGCAGATCAGGTTGGCAGATGGGGCCTCCATCACCCCCAGCAGGGAGTCACCCACTACTATCACCTGCTGCTTTCTCCTGGCGCTCCTGCATGGTTCAGGCTCAGCCAGCCCAGGTGATTTGTTGGACAGAGCTCCCAGCCCCTCATCTGCTACAAGGGCATTGAACCTGTTCTGTAGTTGCAGATCTGCAGGTAGAGCAGATCTGCAACTCCTCACCTCCTGGTGCCAGAAGTAACAAGCTTCCAGCCTTTGTCATCATAGGAGTCTCCATTTTGTAACCTGATGAGCACAGACTCTGTCTGCCCTACCTCAGTACAGCTGGGGATTGAGACTTCTCTTGTATCTGCATGGTCTCAGAGAAGATCCAGTCAATCTCCTTTTCATCATCTCTGATGCTGTGCAGTCTGCTGACCTCCTCCTGCAGCTCCTTTATTCAGCAACACAGACTGTCCATCAACACACACCTCCTTCAGGGAAGAAGCCCACCTGCCCCTGCTTCAACTTCTGTGAGAGGCACCAGACACTCCCTGCATCCCCAGACCTGGAGAGCTGCATGCTTCCTGGAGAGCTCATCTGAGTCAAGGCCTCTGATGTGTCGGAGCAGTTAGTCCAGTGGGTGCTCAGGACTATGCCCTGGGGTGTGTTACCACCATCACTGAGCACACTGTCCTTGGCAGAGTTTCTGGCCCCCTTCTGTGTGAACTGCTCCACAAACTGCTACAACTGTTGGCTGCTTCTGTTTGCTGCACTCTGGTCCTCATGGGGGCCTTTAAACACCTCAGTCAGATATCAGATATGGAAGGGCAACGCAGCAGGGCACAAGCAATCACAGAGATATTTGGAGTGCGTTGATGATAACTTCCTAACACAGGTGATTGAGACACTGCCAAGGGAAGGCACTCTGCCAGACCTCATACTTAAAACAGGGAAGAACTGCTTGGGAATGTGAAGGCTGGTGGCAGCTTTGGCTGCAGTGACCATGAGATGATGGAGTCCAGGATCCTGCAAGGACGGAGCAAGGCAAAAAACAGAATCACAACCCTGGCCTTTAGGAGAGCAGACTTAAGCTCATTCAGGGATCTGCTTGGAAGAAGCCCATGATATACAGTCCATGAATAAATGAATGAATTTAACTTAAATGAATAAATTTAAGTATCTAGACTCTATCCAGTCTGTACTTCAATTAAAAAAAGGCTCTTTTTGTTCTCTTTCATGGTTGTATATTCTGAATTTCTAAATAGAAAATATTCAAATCATTAGTTAGAATAATAGAAAAATTTAGGTTAGAAGGGACATCTGGAGATCATCTCATGCAACATCCTCTCAAAGCAGGATTAGCTTCAAAGCTGATGAAAGATTAAACTGCTACTGCTGTTGAAAGATCGTGTGATTATTACTACAGCTTGTTCCTGATGCTTTAAGTAAATCCAATTTATTTCAGATTGGCATTGAGCAAGGAGTACACATATGGGGTATGTTAATGTGTCTCAGCTGACAACCTGCAACTTGTCTGAGATGATGTGAATGTATCAGAAGTTTCATCTCTGTACTGGAAAATTTTATTCATGTATGGTAGTAGGATAGCTGTAAATCGGATAAATATTTGCTAAAGTTCAATCATAGTTGCCAGAAGTGACATCTGGCAAATTGAAACATATTTGCTATATAACTTCTGAAAAAAGGCTAACAACAACTAATGTCAAAACCCACCATTAACTATAAGGACAGGTTTACTTTAAATTTTGCCTCACATCACATACAAGGCTCAAGTGGTCTTTCTGGATACCAAGTACTAGGCTAAGCCGCTGAGGTCAGCTATGACAATAGCTTCATGATTGAGTTCAGCAAGTGCATTACACATGGAGGCACACAGCATGGAAGAAAGTGGCACAGGATTATGCAGAGGGGTGAGTGTGTGGGTGAAATGCTTGGCATCATGAAAAAGATAAAAACATACAGAGTAATCTAAATGACAGTAAAGAGGAGACATGGTCAGATGACAGATGAGGAAGATGAATTTACTTTTCTTGATTGCAAAATATCAACCTCAGTGTTACAAAGGTGTTTACAGGTAAAAATGAAAGGAAATGACAGTTTACATAAAAAAATTCAGCAGTTTAGGTAAAAAGAAAGATTATATTTTGAAATGCTATGTCCAAAGGGCAGGATTTGGATGTAGCCATAAGTCTGAGTCTCTGAGTCAAAGGTATCTTTACGATGTAGACAGTGAATACAGGAAGGAGAAGCAGCTAGACAAAGAAGTGAGAAATAACTTTGTGGAGGATGGGAGAAAGAGAATGCAACAACTAGCTCAAGTTTTATTTTATTTGAAATTCTCTGACTTAAAAAATATATAAGTAAATCACAGAGGATCTGCTGGCGTTACAAAATGAGAAAACAATGCAAGTCAAGGAAGAGCATTAGTTTTAAAAAAAGATCCTATAAAAATGCTCAATACAGTTGTCTGCTGTCAGAGGAAAACTGTAAAAGTAGTAACATGAGAGAAAAAGTGACCTAAGATGTCATCATTCTGTTCACTGTTATGAACTTTGTGTGAAGAATGAAGAGTCTGGGAGAGAACTGAAGATTACTGAGATATGATAAAAGATTCAGTTGTAGCAGATAAGCAACCAACAATAAAGGAACAAGACAGAAAATATCTAGCAAACAATAATGCAAATGGAAAAGAACCACTTTGTCAGTGGGTAGCTGGCAGGCTGGAAGTTCAATTAAAAGGTAGCCTAGCATGGAAATTACTTAAGAAATGTTCAACAGCTCAATCACAGGAAGAGAAACAAATGTCCTGTACAGATTATCGAAAGAAATGTGCAAATGTGAAGAATCAGTTTTACTTTAAACTACAAGGCACTGCTGTGGAGCAGCAGTTGGTAAAACTGAGGTGCAGACATTATCCTTGTTTGTGGCAATGTAGCTCCCAATATAAATTCTCTAAAAGAAGTTCAGAACAGGCAGGCTCTATATCTGTACTGTGAGTATATGAATTTGAATATGTTCTCTATGTCTAATTGTTATGTTAATTTGTGTATACAGTGTATTATAACAATTTTAGACTAAACATTATGTTCACTACAAGATCATTTTTATTTGATACCACTTTCTGCATGGATAAGAAAGCACAGAAAGCTAAAAGCAGAAACATGTTATTCCCATATCTTGTCTAACAACTCTACTGGGCATAGTTGTTTCAACGGCAATAGGAATTTGTCCGAGGCAAAATCCTTAGACTTACAATGTGAAGAGTTGTTACTACCTTTTCTTTTTCAAATCATCCCCATAGCAATTCAGTTTCTTCATAGCTTCCTCAAAATGAGCTATTCATTCCCTCTCAAATACAGATTTAGATACATAAATTAAGCTTGTGCAGATTGCCACATTAGGAAAGTTATATTCCCAGACCAGTGATTTTCTTACATTAAATTGTTTTTTTAAAGCAAAACTGTGTATTCTATGTAGCTCCCAAACCTCCCATTTGAACTGTAGTTTAATCACTGCTCTTTGGGAGACGTGCACCTGCAGGGAAGGCCAGCAGGGTGCGTGTTCAACACCTAAGTCATTAGTGACCTTTAAAGATATATCTAATGAGCAAATAATTATTGTATTCTCTTTTTATTGGGGTGAATTTCACCCGAATGAGCTAACTAAGGAGCCTAGAGAGAGAAGAAAGGATTGACTCTAAGTATTTCTGGAGCAAAACCTAACTCTTCTTCCAATTGAGCTGAACTGAAAAGCCGGAGAAAATTTGATTATTTGTCATAAAATAGTCCAATCTTTTAACTTCTCAAGTTCTATTATATTCTATTTTGAAGCCCATTAGTGTACTACTGCATTTATTTGTTCAATCATTATTGTGACTATAAAGAAGAAATATTAATATCAAAACTGATACATTCATCTGTCCTCTCAAGGACCCCTCTTGTGTTAATTATACACAGATCCCCTACAATAGTGACATTTTGTAGTTCTGCTTGTACAAAATTCCTGTTCCTCCTCTGATGCATTAGTTGTTTTGTTACACAGAGCTTCTCTTGCATAAGTACTCCCTATGCCCCACCATGTCTTGAAAATTCTGCGTATAGCCTAGAAAGTGTTCTGGCAAAAGCTAGTATACAAATAAGATTAGCTAGTTAGTCTTAAAAGATTTTTTGTATGCTCTGGGGACTTCTCTGAGTTTTATATGCTCATATTCTACTCTTTCAGAACATTTTAAATTCATCAACAGAAGAAAAAAGCTGTTTAAGAGTTCATCTACAGTGAGTGCCTGGTCGGTAAGCTTTGTGTGCGCGTACTCTGCTTCTGTTCAGCTGATTATGCATACACCATGTGTTAAGAACGCAAGTTTCTCCATTAGCTTATTCTTAAGTAAACTTCATGAAATTTTATTTTAGCTGTCTTGGAAGGATAGAAAGCTGAACTGACCCAATCTGGATGTGACTCTGATGTTCTCTCTGCACTTTACTCTAAATAGCTGAATACTAAATAAAAGCTTATATTTTAAGTAGATTTAGGTGCATGACTCAGCAATATTCAGGGAACTCGCTTAACTAAATCCAGGAATGGCAGCTGAAAATATTAGTATTAAACAAAGCTGAACATTATATATGCAGAAGACTATAAAACGAATCGTATGTCTTTTTTCCCCTCACTTCTTATAAGGCTACGCAGTGCTTCAGCCTCAGAGCTGCACTTCCGATGTGTGAACCAATAACTGGTCGGGACTGCTGTGCAGAATGCTTTGCTCTAATGTTCTCAAAAAATTATAGTATGCTAATATTTTTCTTAACTACACTTGCTCTATACAGCTATAAGAGGCTTGCCATGGCTGACTTAATATTAAGTGATGCAGGATGTGGCAAGGCATTTAACAGAGTTCAATTAATGAAATAACTGGCATATGCTAATAATAACAAAGCAGACTCAAGCTAACACCCAGCAGAACAGAATTAAATAGTTCAAGGCAACATATATCAAAGGATAAAGCATTTTGTCAGTCAGCCAGAGATTCTTCTCACCCTCCTGCACCCAAAAATTAAAGTTAAGCATATATACCCACAATAGCCTTTAGACTTCTGTGCTACTTGTTTACTAATTTATTTTGCTATATATCTCCTGTCCACATACCCAGGAACCTGGGATTCTGAGAAAGGTCCATCATGTTGAATAGATTTGTGTTTAATTTCCTCTCTTGCTTATAAACTTTATCAGGCATACTGATTATTTCCTTGGCATTCAGCACTGCACAAAGGATACCAACTCTTCATTTCTAATATCTCTTGCTGTGCCAATGACACCTGCATTTATTTTACATCTCCTTTCACAGGATGTTGAAAGATATTAGTCAGCTGAATTTATGGCTCAGTTTTCAAGAAACAGGGTAAGAATATAATAAACATGACTTAAACAGACTCCTGTGAAAGCAGAGCAGGACAGAACAGATATACCTCCTACATCTCATCATCCCTTATGCAATTCAGGTTCCTAAGTAGAAATTGCCTTGCTGAAAAACAGAGCGTATCTTTGCAATCATGAGTACTGTGCATGACTGGAAGCAAAAGGATCTCTGTAACCCCTTTAAGGCACCTGATCCCATCTTCCTCCTTCCCATGTTTCCATCGTTAGTGCGACAAAGACATCAGAACTCTGCAACAGATTATGCAAAATTTTCCACAAAATCATACCTGAATATCTAAACAACAGTAACTGATAAAGAGGCTCCTAAGTTCTCATCATCCCTCTGTGCCTCTGAACACTTTACTTTTGATTCACACCATCCAACAGTGGGTTCCTTTTTGGTATGATTTGTTTAGTTTCGTCTTCACATTTTGAACTACAGCATCAGCTCACTCTGCTTACATCTCCCCTTTTGGATAGTCTTGTACACTCCAGAAAAGACATCGAAGCGGAAGTGTTAAGTGTACATGGCACAGCACAAACACAAATGTTAGAATAAGCCATACAAGCTGGATACATTATCTTTTATTTTGAACTGAAGAGAAAATGACCTGCAGGCTAGAATCGGTAGCAAATTCTGATCTCCTGCATTGAACTAATGCCAAATTACCAGCAGCCATGATTTTACTATGCATATTTTTTCTATAAAGTCCCAAATAATGTTACCAAACACTGATCTGAGAGTGTCATATTCCATAAAAAGGATTAGTCCAACTTGTAAAAAAGGAGCCTGAAAATATTTTAAAATTCCTAAAAAGATTTCTAAAAATGTAATGCAAACAATATAGCCAAAGTTGATGCATTATTTTAAAAGATCAAGTTTTAAAATTTTGTCAGCAAGCCACCTGTGGTTTTGTTTTTTGTGTTTTTTTTGAGATTGGCTGCACAGGTTAAACATAAATAATGTATTTAACAAGACTGATCCTTTTTTTCTTCAAACATAAAATAGGACAGTGACTTCAGTAGGAATTTAAGCAAACATTTATAAACTTGCTATTTATTCAGCCTTCAAACAATAATTGTTCCTTCTGATCCAGTTGTATTGGTGAATTTCTGACTCTGCTGATGATTTAATTCATTGACAATAACAGCAAACACATTAGAAATGCAAAGAATGAGTGACATAATAGACAGGCGCCTCAATACCTTCCCCTATGTCCAGAATTCAACCTGTTTTTTTGAGCTTCTGATCAGGGATTTTCAACAGTGAGCTGAGAAACAGGTGGTTTAGCAACTCCGGAGCTCCCTCACTGCTCTCCTCCCTGCTGCAGAGACATGTTTGTGCACAGTAAGACAGCAAACTTGTTTACGAAAAAAAACAGAAAAACAAATAAAAGAAAAAGCCGTAATGTATTTCTATCACTGCACTGAATTTACACTCCTGTAATGCAGAGATTTATTACTGTACAGTTCTGAATCACAGTTCTTAGACAGATCCCATATTATTTTTTCCTCTGACCATAAACAAAGGTACTAAAAACATGTTCTTCCAAGACTTACGGACTAATTTGAAAGCATCATTCTTAGAGGCAGACAAGTACCTATGCTTTTTAGATGTACAACTGTGTAAACTTAAACTGTCAACAAGTGCTCAGTCCAGAGCGTACCATGTTCTTAACAGTTTGAACTTTTTGAATTTCAATCCTTGTATAATTTGTGTTACAAAGTCTATTGAAGGTTTACATAATAGTTGCTCTCACCACTGACTAACCTATGGTTTTCCTGGAAAATAATTTTACTCTTTAATGATAAAACTGGATGCAAATACAGTCATATACACAAACATGGAAATGGTTCAATTTTCACCAACTGCATCTGCTAATAGAGCAGAAAGTCTTAACTCTTTTGAAAAGTAAAGGAATGATAAAATGACCCATAATGATTCCAGATGCCTTTGAACAACATATTACATCCAAATGCATTTTTAATTCTTTGCTTGCCTTTACAGCCCCACTAGCTGATACTTGAGATCAATTCTAAAAGCACTTGAGAAACAGAACATAGAATAACAGAACAAGGTTTTCCATACATGAAACATTTTTCCTAATATTTTAATACCACTCTAACAACAAAAGTCAGTGTTTTGACAATTCGATAATATCTAATTCCCTAGGAGGCTTCCACATTCTTCTCCAACAAGCTATATGTATCCCAGTTTGATTAAACTTGCACCTAGCACAAAACCTGGACAATGACCATAAGTTCTATCCACACATCAGCATTTCTAGGTTTCAGGTATTGTGCAGTCAAGTGATTTATTCTGCCTGTTGAGGCAGAATATGTTGCTATAGTGCAGAATAAGAATGCATCTTCACGCTAAATTTAACCCAAACTAATTACAGGCTACCTTCCTAACAGGCAGTTGTAATCCCCCTTTCAGACATCAGACGGATCAGTGGACTGATTTAACCAAAATGTGGCCACAGGAGCTCACGATCAGCTGCATGACAGGTAAGGGAAAACACAGCTGGTAATTCCACTGCAAGTGGTGTGGCCCTTTCTGGAACAAGCCCAGAGCAAAACATAACAGATTTTTCCTTCTTCATATTCAGTTAAAGGCAATGTAGTTTTTAGCTGCAGTGTAATACAGTCTGAGCTAACCAGGAGAACCTTCAGTAATGGAGACTGCAAACAAGAGAGGGAGAAAAAAGGTGGCACTTAGCATTCAGTGCCACCTGTTAGCAGCCTAGGACTTCTTTGCAAATTGCAAATATTTGATGGTGAAACCCTTTGAATCTCCAAAGGCCAATGAAGCAAGAAAACATGCATTTAATGTTTGAGCCACATAAAGTCCAAAAATGTCTCACTTCTCAATATTCTGACACGCAGACATGCATTTACAACGATGTCTTTGGAAATAACCAATAAGGTTAATATATGCCATGAATTTGATTAAGAAATAGTTGTTGGTGGTATGGTGACAATTCTTTTTCTTTTTTTTAATCTCAACTGAAAAAAATGTTTATTCAGATTTTTCAGATCTGCAAAATAAACTCGTGTCCAATGCTGAATGGCATTTCACAGGAACAAAGAGGTTTATACTGAGCAGAACTTTTGTTTTTTTCTAAAGCAATGTAAAGTCACTTTTCTAAATCACTAGACTTTCTCCTTCAAAATGTAATATTGTGGAATCAATTATATCTATACTTCATAAATTAGTGCTTCCTTCTCTCTGTCCCTGAAGTATATGCTGGCCTGATGGCTAGGTCCTCAAAGGGAAGAGCAAGGCATCTCAAAGACTCTCAAAGAAATGCCAAGTTCTCATGGACAGAATGAGAAAAGATTCAGAGGAGCAAAGAGGGAAACCTGAAACAGGCATACCTTGTGCAAATATTTTCTCATTTTGGTGTTAAGACACAGTCATGCCATAGAGGTGAAGAAATCAGGCTCTTGTCATATCTGTGAGAGCCTGGAAAACCAACTGAAGTATGTCTGGGATAAGTGCTCACGTTAATGTAATATAGTAGCTTGAAACCTTAGAGAAAAGAGGAGACTGTTCATAAAATCTTCTTGGGGCAGTAGGGCTATGTGTAGGCATGTGTGCTGCAGTACGCTCACTCAAAAGTGGAAATCACTTAAGAACAGGAATGGCTGGTGGAAACGATGGTAGCTCACACTCCACAGCCAGCTCCAGCTTGCATGAGGTCTCACTGCCCAGCAGAAGAGGTGATAGAGCCTCAGAACTTGAGAGTGATAGACTTTAATTGAAATGTTATTGGAAAAGGTAGAAAGCAGCCAGTTGCTTAGGAGTCTCAAAATCAACTCAGAGAGGAAGACTTGACATTATCGTTGTATGTGGGAAAGCGTAGTTTGTTTTTCTGAGTTATCCTATTTCTCTTTTTCTTCTTTCCTTTAAATACTTTTGTATTTACTCTGTGCTGCTGTCAGTAACTGTCATTCATTGAGCTCTTATACAGTTTAAATTAGTTTTTCTAGCTTCCAGGGTGGAGGACAAAGCCCAGGGCTTTTTAATGACCTGTAGAAATTGAACCCACTCTTTGCAGAAGGGTTCCACATAAACCTGTATTTTATATTGGGAAGAGAGTGCAGAAAAATCTTTTTGAAGCAGTTTAATTTTTCTAGCAAAACCAGTTTGAATGAATAACACAATTTCACCTCAACTTAATTAAATATTTGGTATGACAAATCACCACAAAAAAGGTTTGCCATACAAATGCTTATTACTCTGCATTTTAAGCATTTTTATTCTCTCTATGAAAAAAGTCTTTTTTTTCCCTCAGAATATCAAAAGTGAACATATATTAGAACATGGTTTTACCAGAAGTCAGACATTTACTGAAATATAATGAGAGCCATGCATGACAGAAGAGCATTTCTAGCAGGAGTTCTCTGGATCAAAAGTATTAAGTATCTGTTAGCTCAAACTCAGGATGTATCTACAGTGCAGTCAAGGAGCACACACAGCTCAGATATATTGACTTTAACCAGCCCTTGTTTTAGAGAGAAATGTTCAATGTGGATTGTAAAACTGGCCTGAGAAGCCAATTGCGGCTAGGTAGTCAACCCGGTTCTAGACTGCAATGCAATCGATATACCCAAGAAAAATGCCAGCCAAACTGAAGTCAAGTCCTCTAGTTCAGACATAACCAAAGTTCCTGGTAAAACCCACTATTTCCTATTCTTTTCTAGCAAGGAACAGAAAAGATGAGTTTGGGTTTAGAAGAGATGGAGATCTCAGAATGATCTACAAACGACTTCTTGGTTCTAACTTACTAACATGGAATAATACAGATTCTGTTGTAGCCTGGGATTGCTCTAGTGAGCACAGTTTAACAGAAACCTTAGAATACAAAGGAAGAAGATCAAATCTCTCAGAAGCAAAAAAGACTGTTTGCTCAGGAAAAAACAGCAGACACACACAGCAATTTTTTGTTTATAATTATTTCAAAATAACACAGAAACTTCAACTTACAAAGAAACAGTACTCTGTTACAGATGAGGTATTTGCCTGCTTTGCTGAATACAGTTAAATCTGAACAGAGACTACCATTCTGGTAACACACCCTCAAGAAGTAGTTCCACAAAAATTAACACCAGGATTTCTCCAAGGTCCTTGTCCTTGATCCTAGAGGCTAGCCAACTTTTGTCCTGATAGAGGGATGTAGTTAAAGACAGTTCTATAGAGAAACAAGTTAGTATCATGTGGAACTAAGTCCTAGATAATTTATGCCTTGCTTAAAATCTCTCTCCTGCCTATTGGACATGTCATAGTCCCTGTTCAGGAAGATTTGCAATTTATCTCATTGTCAGAAAACAATAGCATATCCTTGAAAAATCATAAAATAGAAACGTATCTTATAGTACTCAGTTTCTTAAAGAAAAAAAAAAAAAGAAAAAGCCTAACAGCAGTCTACTTATTTTCCAAAATTCATTCTAGCACTTGACTATTTGCATTTGGAGCTGCAAAATTGAGGGAAGGTTTACACAAAATTATCAATTTACGAAGACCCAAAGTAATGCTTCTAGGAACACCTATAGGCTCATCCAAATAGCAAAGATTCATGAAGCTGTTCCTCAGTTGCCTTCACAACACTGCACAAATTCTGTCTCAAGATCTGTCCATGAACGACTTATCCTGAATTATGATGTTTACTGTGTTCTTCAGTTTTAAACTTATTTTTCTTGAGAGGTGAATACATTATTCAAAGCCTATTTAAAAAAAATCTATTACTGGTTGTACTTCCTACAAACATTTTAGTTTTATACAAAATGTTCTTTCCTTGCTATATGCTTCTTTTTAATAAAAAAGATTCTTTGTACAGACTTATAAAACTTGAATTATTGCAAGTTCTAATAACCACTTTGCTCAGAAGAGATACAAGGAATAGACTTCTGCCACTTACTGGTATAAATACTTAAATTTTAGCAGAATTTCAGTATTCATTTAGAGACTATCTGATGGTGAAGACAGGACTTTGTCAGATCACAAATTCAATTAACTAGTAATGATTAATTCTGAGTATAAGGAATCCAAAAGCTTAGCTTGTAATACGTGGATATATATTAGAAATAATTATGGCAACATTTGATTATGCTGCTTGGTCTAAGAATTACTCTGTTGTTCTTAATATTGCTGTTCTGTTCATTTTAATTAAAAAGTATGTAATTGTTGATAAACATAGAAAATGTTTATGCATTACTCAAAACAAGTAATGCAAACTCTGCCTAATATGATCCTAGGCTGTAACGCCGTTTGTTAAACTACGAAGGGCATGGACTGATGCTTTTATTGCTACAGTAATTTTAATTTGAACCATGCATTTGAAGTTGACCAAAGTATCATCTATGAAATTATTTTAAATATTTGTTATCTAAAAAAGTACGAGCTGAATTTCTTTACCAACACAGGGAATTCCGTAACTGCATGAATCCAAGGAAAAGACGTGCGCCCGTACAGTCACCATTCTGTTCACATATATAAGTTATTCATCTGGGTCAACAGACTTTCCATAGGGAGGCCAGTAACAGATGTTTAAGATGCATCTTTTTTAGCTTCCAACATTACAACATCTGAACAAAGCAATCACATTTACAACTTAGTGGGAGGAAAGAATTAGGCGCTAAGCTGGAACTCAGAGACGGCAGTTTAATAAGCCAACTACCATGCTGAATCACAGCCCAGCTCTTTTAGCAATGGCATTCATTCCTCATGGAGCTACACGGGCATTGTTTCAGTGGCTTAACTGAAGCCAAAATTTCTAATTTCTCAGTACCTTTTCTCCATCTGCAAAATTAAGACAAATGATACTGCTTGCACTCTTTACTTGTCTAGAGTACCTACCTAGGTTAGAAAACTCTTGAAGGCAAAGACTCTTTCCCACCACAGCTTTCCACGGTACCAGCAGATTCAGCGAGACTCTTGGACCCCGACCAGCTCAACGCTGCACTGTTCTCATTTCAGCCCTGCTTCTCAATGCACTCTTTGCTTGTACACCTTGGTCTTCAATATACTATTTTGTCTCAAAGTAACTCACATCAGCTGATCATCTCACCATAAAGCCTGCAACGACATTGTTATCATGTAGGTTAATCAGTCTTTCTGATCAAGCTTTTTTATGTGTCAATGGAAAGTGTAAGAGCAGTATGGCACAGCTCAAGCCCATCAGTAGATGCTTTCTGTATTTCATGCTAAATTCACTGTTGTTATATGGTAGCATGCTTGCAGAAATAGAAGTAAATGAACATTTTTCCTTCCTTCTCATTTTTTGAGATACAGCCACCGTCTTTCAGAGGTAAAATACCAAGAGAAATATATTGCTGCTGTAACAACCATATTAAATAATATTGAAGTGAAAAAACTCTCCCACAAATGTTTTCAAGTGATAAGCTAATTTAAAAATGCTCACAAAGAGTACTTGAATAATAAAATAAGATATACTGGAATATGAGCCTAAAACTACAAACGTGTTACTATAGTAACCCATGTAGTAAAGTACTGTTCATGCAGTATATTTCTGAACAGATAAATCATCCTCATTAACTGTAAGGTACATCTTTGCGATCAGCTGGTAGAGTAAATAATGTTACAGACTTTCTAGACATATTTATGTCATTACATGTGTTTGTGTCTGGAATAACATTTTACAATAAACAAAAAAACCCTGCGAGGTACTGAAAATATCCAAAGAACAACATCTGTGTTTAACAACACGCAAAGATTTGTACTAAGTCTCTGATTAAGCAATAAAACCTCTGAAATTCAGAAATAAGATGCTCTCAATGCTTTTCTGGCTGAACTAAATCTAGGTGAGACACCACATCTGATGAGTGAGCCTGTCTGCTGAGATATCTGATGAAATTTCTTTTATACCCCCCAAACTGTTTAATGCAATCCTTAGTTTCAATGTTTAATTTCAATGATTTATTGGCCCAGCATCGATATTTTGCCTTTGATTCTTTGACCAACTCATACTTTAACTTCAGGAGTTTTGTGTGCCAAATGGTAAGGAGAGAACTGACAGTGTTATATTAACACAGGTTGGTTCATTTGTCTTCATTTTCCTTAGGTCAGAACAATTAATTTTCAAATTGAAATCACTGATCTTAAAAATCTCTCCTTAATAAAATCACAGAGAACTACTACTTCTTAAAACACGCCTCTGTATGATCCTTGTAAGCTAGCTGATGAAACAGCCTATGCTACGGACACTCTTGGAAGGTAACAGCAGCTCGAGATCAGTCTCCCTTTTCCAGAAGGCTCCTCGGCAGTTCTTCCTCACGTCAGCAGCAGTTTCTGGGCACACAGTACTTACGTAACTTTTGTAACTTTACAAAGAATAAAGAAGTGCATCTATTCAGAATTGCCTCAGTCTAATTAAAGGTATTATTTTTAGATAAGTTAGACAAAACAGAAAAGTACCATTACTTTAAATCTGACTTCACTTTCCATGGTGAATAATTAAATTAAATTAAATAATACTCCTTTGGTCTAAATACCATCCAGCTATTTTGAACTGTTCTAATTCTATTCGTTTCAGACAGATTTTAAATTAATCATTAGAAACTGCAGATGTGGGCAATATAAATAAGGACTCTGACAATACAGTGTACTACTTGGGATCTCTCTGTCAAAACTGAGGGCAATGTCGTAGCCAGCAACTTCTGACACACCAACTGGTTCCCAGTGTTCCCACAGCTCTGCTGGCAGAAGGGATTCTGCAAGTGCTCCTTTATCTCTTTAAGCAAAATTAAGCTCCTGTCCATTTTGCCTTCCATGAGAGCTGCTATATCAGCAGCCTCTCACAGAGGACAGAGCTTCTGATGTGGTTGTGTTTAACCCGAAGAGCTGCAGAACGCAGAACTGCAGCATGTACACCTCTCCAGGACCATACATCGTGGCTTAACTAGTTACCGCACAGTTACTAAGCCAAAGTCCGATTGCATGCCCTGAGGCTACAGCAAATTCAAGTTAGTACAACTTAGATTAGCTCTCATTACTTTCGATGGTCAGGTGTATTAAAAATGAGGCATAAGGACAAGTGTTTTTCATGAAAAAAATATATTAAATGGCTAAAATCCAGGCTAAGTATCAGACCAAGCAAAGGTTCTGCAGTTAAAAATGATAAAAACCAGCTTCCTTTGTGATCACATAATTAACGACATCTCAGTAATGATCCACAAAGGCACCAAGCTTTGGCAGTCCAGTGCATAACATCGCAACCCAAATGACATTCGCCTATTTTTATTGTTTAGTTGTATGTTTACTTTCCAAAATTTAAAAATAAAAAAGCATCATCATGTGTTATTATTATCATATGTTACTGTTAGTATTATCAGGTCTTATACTGGAAAAAAAGTAAACTTTAAATCCAGACACAGCTACATGAGCTGCTTATCTGCATACAGTCCCCTGCTGTGCATTTCTCGCAATACATTGTCAGGGGGATCACAAGCCTAGACTTCCTAATACCTTTAAAATTCTCTGAAGAGAGGTTTGTAGTAATGACACAGGGCATATGGGTCTTCTGAAGTGAGATCACCTCTAATTCTGACTGCCTCAACAACAACAAAAAAACTAACCTTCCTCCCCCCTCAAAAATAAAACACCTAAATATTTTAATTGCCAGAACTCCTGCTCACATGGCTTATGCAATTCTCAAAAAAGCATAGATTAAAATGGCTTTTGTATCATGTTATTCTATGTGAAATAGAGATCCTAGTATTTCACAAAAGTAAAACCAGAATGGATCTCCGAGACCTCAGTACTGACTATGCTAGGACACTGGATTTACCTGTATAGCTCTCAAATCACCCAGTAGTTATCAATGCTTTATTTTAAAAGCTATGTTTTTGTACAAAGACATATTTACAAGAGCAATGAAATGGATTTGAGAGCTGCCCATATCTACTACTAATGGAAAAATATCCATTCCCTCTAATAGTGTTAATTTTAGTTCACAGTAGTAACAACATTGCAGAATAACACTGAAGTGATAATTTAGGTGGGCAGTAGGAAGAGTGCAATCCAGCAGTAGCAAAAATATAGAAAGTAATATGTGCAAATAAAAACATAGAAATTTATTACACATCTGACAGTTTTGAGCTCAATATCTATTACAGTTGATTTTCTCTGACATCTCAAAGAATAGTATTGACATGCTTTTAAAACCTTTGTTATTATATACCAAGAAAATGCATCTAGGCATCATCAGTTTGATAAGCCAATGTTCTCATCTAACTATTACCATCATTCTGGACAGAGTCTGTGCATTTATTATACAGTTAGCTGGGATTATATTTATTGCATCTATATTTGAGAATATATATAGGTATCTGCATGTAGAACATGAACACTTGCATTTACTTCAATTACTGCTGCATTTCAGACATGTTATTTTTCTTCAGCTACACCCAAGTGTATCCTTGGACCCAAAGAAGTGAGACTTGAGGTCTATTTGTGATAAAACAAAGGAAAAATCATCTCAGTGCCAAACCCTGTCATTGCTCTGTTTTAAAGGACAGTCAATAAATTATTCCTTTAATGAAAATGTCTGTGTTTACATAGGACCAACAGGAAAATCAGAAAAACAATGACACATTCTTGCTCTCCCACTGCTGGCTCTGCAGCAATGCTTAGCCCAGTTCTCGGAGCTGCCCCGGACGTAACCGAGGCTCCTAGGAAGCACACAGGAAACGAACAGATGTCCCCACGTGCTGCTCTCCATGAACATTAAACCACAAGACGACAATTTTGGCAAAATGAAAAAATCCACCTCTGTTTAGAAAATTCATATTTTCAAGCTTCAAAAAAAAAAAATTACAGATCACAGAGAAGAAAGAGATAAGTGCAAAACGGGGGAGAACCCCCTTTTTGTTGAGTAAATTTAAGTCCAAATTTATCTTATCTTCAAATGATGATACACAACCTCCTCCCCTTCTCAAACCATAACCCCAAAATTGAAAAAGATATGTCATTTAGGTAGATAAACCACATCTTTAATACAGAAGGAAGACACAACCAAAATAAATATTGTGGGGAGAAATATAAAAAGGAAAAGGCTGGGATGGATAGAAATTGTACAACTACTACTGCATACTAAGGTATGCATACTAAAAAGATGACTCATCCTGTCTGTAACAGTATTTTCTTCCTTTCGCAGTGACTCCTTCAAAATAGGAGCCACCTTCAAAATGCCACCTTCAAAATAGATAAAATTTTAAAATTCAACTTTTATTTCAGTTTTTCCTGTAGTGTTTCCACTAAAAACAAAAAGAAACCTAAGGTACTACGTAGGGTGCATATGAACTGTACATCATCCATCCACTCTTCTCTGATTTACCTGGAATTTTTATCCAGGAAGCTTTTGGGCAGATATCTGTGTATTTTATAAATATGGGAGCCAAACTGATGAAACTTCAGAATAGAAAAGCTGTCACTACTAGAGCTTTCAAATAATGTTTCATTCACCACAGGTGTATCCTAAGTAATTTCCTTGTAAATACACTGCTGAGATTTCACACGCAAGAATTCATAAACAAGAGCAGTTAGCTGAGAGAAAGATTACTCCTCACTTCAAAGCAAGCAGACAAGGTCTTAGGGTCAGTACAGAAAAGAAGATCTAGGGAAAGGATGAAATGTGAAATAGCGTAAATTAAAAAGTGAAGCAAATGTCACGTCTGTCTGTTCCAGATCCAGGAGTGCTTCTGCACCCGGTCAGCCTCCTCAGACACTCTAAAGCAGCTTCGACTGGAAAACGACTGGACTAGCAAGCAAAGTTCGAAAGCTAAGAGGAAAACTCAGCTCGTACCATCCCCAGCAGCATCAGCAGCAGCCTGCAGCCTGCCCGACCACAGCACGGTCCGAGTGAAGCGAGTCGCAGAGGCCCCCGGGGTCTCCTGGCCGGGCCGCCGCCGGGCGTCCCACGCGAGCCGGCCACCAGGGCCCCGCTCCAGCTAGATCTCTCACGCTCCGAGTTACCTGCTCTCCCCTGCCTAATGGAAGGCTTGGCACATCCACTTCTGCACGTTTTTGGCTTTTAGAGCTGCTTTGGATAAACACATATGCCAGTAACATCTAGTATTCAATCAGTGATACAGGACTCTCACCTCATTTGGCTCTGCTTAGATTTCATTGCACAGTCCAAAACATAATGCTTTACCCTGAAATCATCTTTGTCTGCATAACAGGTACTGCTTACAGGTTAGACCTGACTGATTTTAACAAGGATGCAATCTGTAAGTATAAATTACTGAGTTAGGACAAAACTGTAGTTCATTAAGATGGAATATATTTGTGTCCCGAGTGAGATGGGCGCTGAAGGCCATCTTCAGTGTGTCAAAAAAACCCCCCCCACTTTTAACAGTAAGGGAGACAGGAAGGGCAGTAAAGTTAAACTTGACAACTTCCACTATTATGCCATTTTCAAACCTGTTACAATTTAATTACTTGTTTCTTTGATGAGGGTTCTTTAAAATAAATAAATAAAAATTAGTTGCTTATTGCAACTTTCATTAAATCCTTTAAAACCTTTTAAAACTTTTCCCCTGAAGACAGAAGAGGCAGGCATAGACTAATGAAGAAAAGTACAATACTCAATTAGGATGCTCTGCTTAAAAAAATCACCCTCTTCCAGAATCTGTAGTTTGCTGTTCTTGCAATTACAAGCCCACGAGTATGGTAAAGCAGCCAGCAGGGAGAGAGTTTTTCTGCTGAACGGCAAACAGTTTCTCCTGTTGTGTCTGTGATATTCATATAGCAACAGAAAAGAAAAACTTATGACCAGTATGAAATGTTACCTAGGTGACTCATGAATAGCAATAGTACCTAAGGTTAGGGTTTTTTCCCCCTGCAGCTGACCAGATTTAAAAGTGGATAAACCTTGGGGGAGGGCAGTGGGCAAGAGGGTGCAGATTTCATATCTAAGCTATTTCCACTGGCTATGAAAGGGATTCACACCAGATGTCAAACTCTATTTGACTTCTCGGATTTTTTAGTACAATTTTTATTGTATTTCAGTAATACGTATAGGCCCAAAATCATTGGATATCATATTGTACTGATTACCATGCAAGCATATATTAAAAATAACTCCCTGCCTTAGGTTGTTTTCCTAACAGAACAGACAGTAAAAACTTGGAAGTATAAATGAAAACCCAGCAAGTGAAATGCTTTGCCCAAGGTCACAATAGGAAGTTGTGGAACCTGGTATAAAAGACGCTTGCAAACTAAAAACTCTGATTTGACACTATAGGAAGCTCAAATAAAGATAAGAAAGCAACACCTATGTGTTGCTCATCCTATGACTCAATCCTATTTTCAGAAAACTATCAATCAGAAAAAGTACTAAGACAACATACTGATTGTGTAAAATATAAACTTGATTAAGGAGCAGACTTGATGAGGGTTCTTTAAAAGCATGTACGAATGCAACGACGTAGGAGCTATGAGACATGACACACTACACTGCATTTGTGAAATAAAAGATTAAAAAAGAATTTAAAAAGTGACACATGCATGTTTTGGGAATACGATGACTTTTTAGAGCCAGATATTTAAAAACTTTTAAGCAATTTAAGAGTAGGACTGAGAGGAATTCTCAAAAGCTGTGCCTTCCTCCTGTAAGTACATTCATAAATATCACTAATCATCCACCTGCAGCTGGAGAAATCTTTGGCTTTTTAAAAATTTGTCTCACAGAATACCAGTACAGTATAATGTTATCTTTCTGCATGAGAAAATATGTTATCTCAGTACTTTTTACATGAAAAAAATAAATCAAGAAACAATGCTGCTTAGTCCTTTACAGCCCCCAGACCTACCACAGTACTCATAAAGACGTTAACTATTTAGAGAGTGGAAGAAAATGGAATCCTGACCAGGGTCCGTTTTTCTTTCCCTGTGGACGCTTTGATTAGCTGGTTTTGCTTCGTTCTTTTAAATTTCTTCCATTTGAAAAAATAACTAAATGGGGATTTAATGATATCTTTGATGTCCTTAAGTATTATTGCTTAGTGCTGTATCATTCTCTCTCCTTAAAAGTTTCCACTGTGAGCAGGAATAAGTTTCTACATCTACATTTTTGTGCTGCTTAAATCTAATAAATGTTTACAAAGACTCCTGCTGTGAGGAAAGATAACGAGAAATCTAGTCAATGAAATGGAGTTATGATGGAAAGAATTGATTTACAGTGTTTTTGTTTCAAAAATAGCTATATGTACTAAAAGAAGGAGCTAATGTAGCTACTGGATTGGGTCCAAATTCCACTGAAATCTTTCCAATGATTTCTTTGTGGTTAGGTCATACCCATTTTATGGACCCACACAATATGGAAGTTACTTTGTAGAAACCTGAAGAAAATACAAACTAAAGGCCCAGCAAGTGTAGATGTAAGATTTCAGAAGATTTAATTTCTGCAACAACATGCTACAAATAGAAGAACCATCAAAACAACAGCAACTTTTTTTCTTACACTAATAAGGAAAATGTGCTATGTGAAAGCCTATTATTTCCACCAGCTGAAAGGTCACTCTGCACGCACAATAAACTTCAGCCCAAATTTACCACTATAATTCCTTTCTAACAGTCTTGTAATGCTGTATCATTTATCCCAAGGTAAAATTATTGTAGGTTACATAATAGTAAATAAAGTACTTTCATGAGGACAACAGGTAAATCCTTGACATCTAGATGAGTGTATCATCAATAACCAAAAGTTAGTACAGACTTTTTGTGATAATAAATATTATAGATAAGCCTGGACGGGGTAAGACTGAGCTCCTATGAAATCTTACAGTTTGTTTCGGAACCATAAAAGCAATTACAGTCTTTCTTGCAACTTTCAGATGACCTTCAGAATATCAATTACCTAACTGTAATGAATTAAGACCAATTCTTGTAACTCACTACCAACAACAGAAGGTGTGCATCGCCGAATAAAACACAGCAGTTTATTAACTTCAATGACTATTAATAGCTGGTTGAAAAAATGTCTACCTAAAACTTAAAGGAAAATGCTACCTCCAACAGCATAATTCTTTTTCTGAGAAATCATATGCTTTATGAAAGAAATGTCACCATTTCATAAAAAAGAGCAAGTTCCCTAAAATGTAAATACAAAAATTGCTGTTATAATACTGCCTGCAATTCCTCTCTAGCCAGATTCTCTAGTGAGACATTTCCTCCCATGGTTTATCCCAGTGGCCAGAGATTCCTGTATTGCCCTGAGGTGGTGCACCAAAAGGAGCCTTTGGTAAGACTCCTTAGAGGACATATTCGTGCTTCCAGCAAGGGATCCCCAGAAATCACAAAGCAGTGGGGTAAACAAAGCATCCCCTTATCACCTTGCATCATCAAAGGATGTAAAGCTTGTGTCCAGGTAGCAGAGTGCTAGGGATGCACGTAACAAAACTACTGTTAAAAGAAAACAGACAAACTGTAGGAAAGACTTTTAGAAACTCTCCAGAACAAGGCCTGTATTTTGCAGCATGCACAATACCTATTATTTTGTGATTTTACCAATAAAATAATCAATGGTATAAACTATATTTCAAAGTGGAAGGAGGAATGAAGGAGGAAAAAGCCCCTCAGCTGATGTCACATGATTATTTTTATAAAATCCTGGGCATATTTTACCTGAATAGGAACTGTATGAATGAGTGTGAGGGCAATCTGAAAATATTTATGCCAGTGAGATATTGCTCTGGGTCAGATCTGCTGAGACATTTACTAAACTTCAATCTAGTGAGTGGTAATTGTTGGTGATTCTTGAGCTACACCAAGATTCTCAGCTGCAGCAGCCTCATAGGGGACAGTTGCTGTTTGCCAAACTCTTCAACAGCAAAAGTCCTTTAATTTGCCACATCTCAATAACACTGATGATCACAGAGAGTAAGTTTCAGTCTATTGGACCCTCTTATAGAAGACATATTTAAACAGTTTTCTCCAAAATTTCTTGCTGGAATCTATTTGCATTTTACATCATAAGTATGTAAAAAGTTGGACTAGTTTTGCTGCTGCTTATTCAAGGCTAGGCTCAAAATCCTTTTGTTTGCAATTGTTGTAATAATCTTTGTTTATAAGATCCATAAAACTGAAAATCTCACAGAAAGAACAGTACCCTACAAATAATGAACCTACCAAAAATGAAAAAAAAAAAAAAATCCCTGTGAACTCGTCCTTCATAGGAAAAAAACGTGTAATTCCACCACAGAACACAACATCCATAGCTGCTTCTTCCTGCCAATTACTTCTCCAAATAAAATCTTCCAGGTCTAATAAATGGCCCAAATTGATATAGGAATAAAAGAGCTTTTTAACAGCATCATCCAAAATTCTGTTAAAAATAAACTACATGTGAAATTTATTTAAAGCTTCCACAAGGAAAACCATGACAAAACTAACTTGATTCTATATGGTGATGTTAACAGAACATATTAATACAATCCCTCCTTTAACAAAGTAAAACACAACAAGACCTTTTATCAAAAGCTGTTAGTTCTCTTCCCTGGCTGTACATATAACCAAGTAGTACCAGCAGAGATAAATTTGGTCCCCAAAAATCTCTTTTTCTCTCTACTGGGTAAATGTTTTTCACTCCGTACTGGACTCAGTCCCTGTCCCTATTCCATCCAAACAGATTTAAATGCCCATTTTACCCCCATTGCCACCAAGGAGACAAAGTGTTTTTACCTTTCAGTGCTTTTTACGGGAAAAAGAAATTGAACTTCTTTCAAATTAAGGAGTTGAAGCATACAAATTGCTTCCCCCATTTTTCATGGCAAATACAAATTGTAAATCAGAGCACCTAAAATCTACTTGTATTTTGCATAATAATTTTCCCTGTAACCCGTAAACCTGGCAGTGAAGTCAAAGAGGATTTTGCCAGTCTCAGGGAACAAATTATCTTCTGTCAAACATTTCGTGCATGTTATTTGTGCATGTTATTTATTCTTCTCTTGCAATAGTCTGGCAAATTATTTCTAATTGGCTATACACTGAAATTTGTTAATGTGTAGAGGTTAATTACATAGAGCTTGAAACCTATAACGGCAGATATCTAAACTAATAAATGAAGTGCAAAATGCTCATAGCATTAAAAAAAAGTTTCAATGAAGGAATAACTCCTTAAATAGTAAAGGGAGGACTAACTGGAATGTGACAAGAGAGTGAATAACAGGAAAAAAATTCCCATGCAATTTGACTGGACACACAGTATTCTATGTATCATCTGCATGATTAAGACCTCTCTATAGAGCATTCGTTTGTTGCTTGTAAAGTAAGCTAATTTATACAAAAGGCAATGATAGTATATTCTTTAAATATAATAATTATCAGCCAGGCTAATAAAAAGATACACTTCTTAAGGGATCCATATATACCTTATTTGCTTTGTTTTTAAACTTGTAAAACATGCTCAATATTGTTAAGAAAGTGAATACTAGCCATGCCACTAATAGTGTCCATTTTCATAACCTTCATTTTGAAAACCAGTACAATATACTTTACCTACTGACCACTGTATTTCTGAAGAAGGAGCTGTGATCAAGTAGAACAACAGAAACAAACTGTGCTACATTCTGATATCTGTATTCATTTCAGTTCGTTTCTCCAAGAAGTTTTCCAGTGTTCATAAATTCCAAAATGACCTTTCTAGAAATTTCTTTCTGTGCAGCTGTCATTTAACATCAGGTAATTCGCACTCTCTCTTCTTTTCTATAACATGATAAGTGAACATTTTCCAAGTAAAGATAGATCCCTGACCTGAGTATTTCTCTGTGCTTAAAGAACAGTAGCATAAGAAACACAATAAATTAAAAGGTCACTGTAGCATAAGACTCCTCTGGATAATTTCTGTTTGTCTGCACAATGGCTACTTGACCATCACTACGAGGAGCTGATTTGAACTAAACACTGCAGAAAGCCGACAGCTCCTTTAGCAACAGGGAAACATCCAGTTGTAGAAAAGGCTGCGGTACCAGATCCTAGTGCAGCAGCCACATCTGCAGCTTCTTGACACACACATGTAAAAATAGCAGTAAAATGCCATTTGCTTTAAGTACATATGCTAGAATAAACAGTGTTAAGGAGGCAGTTTAAGTAACTGCTTTGTATTAGTGAAATCCCATTTTTGACCATGTATTTATTTTCTTTTAATATATTACCGACACAAACAAAAAAGGCAAGTGATCTATCTGTGGTAAAAGTGCATCTCCTGGTCATATCCAAACATTAGTGGTGGTGGTGGCGGGGGGAACCTCATTCCTACGAGCCAGCCAGCAGCACCGCTCTAAGAGCTCCCGTAACGTCAGCGCACGGCCCAAATCCCAGACATTGCTCAGCAGTCTCAACCCCCCTGAGCACGCAGCAGTTATGAGAACAGAAACATTCTGGAACTGGACGTTAAAGAAATGAAATGTTAAAGAAGTGAAAACAAATGCTATTTCTGACAGACAGGAGCTAACCAATAGATCTCATCTGCCTAAGAGATGTGCAGACCACTGCAAGGGTAATCAATAGATACGGCGCTGACATTTACAATCTCCAACTCAGGCTTTCAGAACCAGCAAAGAGCAATCTGTATCTTACACTGTTTGCCTCATCTTATGAAAATTTGACTTTTTGTGCAAAGCTGAGGAAAAGAAGTCTGGAAATCAAAGGCTCTGCTAGTGTAAACAGGTGCAATTTTATTGACATAAATGGAGCTGAGCCAATTATCAGCTTCACTTAGGTCATTGGAGCTGAGGAAAGAATGTCACCCCTGTTTTGTAAAAGGATAGAAGAATATTAGTATTTGGTAAAAGGCTCTAATGTAAAAATTTAACTGCATCAGGATTTCAGAGATTCAGGAGAATCAGGTTTGTTTCCTGAGAATTCTGCAAAGAGATGGAGAAGCAGGACTTAAGTATAGAGTTATTTCGACTTAAAAATGCTGCTTGACCACTCCTCTTAGCTGCTTTCATTTGAGGAGAGTTAGGCTACAGATTTTAAGTTCTTTGCACAAATTCTTTGGGACTTCTAAGAAAACACCGTCTACCAGAATTTGAAAAGAATATCCTACTGGAACATGAAGAAACTCCTTAAACAACTGATTGACTTTAAAAGAAAATTAACTGCATCACTGCCTGTATTTTTATAGGAGGAAACACCAGCTTGATACTTGTTTTCATGACTATTGTAAAACATACTTCTCTATTACTGATATAAAAAGGCAAAGTCTACTTGCGATATTCACAGTTACTTCAAATATTCACTGAACGAATAATGAAACTGTTGCTGGTACCATCAAAGCTGTTTCTTTGCAAGAGTAGTAGGTCAGTAAAGATCTTGTTTACATTGGAATGGTTATGAAAATAAAACTAATGTAAAATATAAGAAGCAAAACTGGCTTCTGTTACTCTGAATAATGAAAAAAATGCTATATATCTGTTCGGAAGTCTTTGATCAGGCTAAGAAGTTTTAGGGGTCACTTCCAGGAAATAAAGTTATAGCTATAACTTTTACTTAGTTTTAATTTAGAAATAGACAGTAATAGACTAGTTAATTCCTTAACAAAGGAATTAAAATATTGTTTTTAATAGAATTCTTTTCACTTAAAAATTATTACATATATAAAAAGAGCCCCCACCTGAAAAAGCTTTTTCATGCTAATAAACTCAAATTTTAAAAAAGTACAGATAATTTTCATTTCCTTATAAATACAAAATTAAAAGGGCAGTCTAGTAGATATTCAAACTGTGTTTCAAATGAGGCATGCTATGCTGATTACAAACAGTGTAATTTTTTTTTTTAATTTGTAATTCTAATTAGCACTGGCTGTCAAATACAGTAATTAGGGAAGTTGTCAATGTCAATCCTATTATTCTTCTTGATAATGAAATTATTAAAACATCAACCAAACATGAATGTTCTATTTTTACTTGGAGAACAGTACATTAACATGGAGAGTGTAATTACTGTTAAAATCCTCATAGCACTTAATAAATGGATCTCATCAACCTATATTATCTACCTAAATACCTAAATGCAAATGTTCATGATTTGAAGAGATACACATGGCCATCTTTAGGTAGCCTAAAGGTTTGTAATTCATTCTCAGGGTACAGAAGAGCTAGAAATGATACAGAAATGCTAGAAGCAAATCCTCTGAAGAAGCAGCAGATTCTAAGACTCCTGATGGTTTTAAGTGAGGCCACAAAGTTCATGAAAATGCACAGAAAAGGACCATAACTGAAGACCAAACACCACACTGGTCTGTGGGGTCATGCTCTATGCCTTGTTACTGTTTCAAAGCTAACTGAAAACAGAAGAAAGAGAAAGACACCTCCTCCTATTTTGCCATCATATTCCACGTATTAGATATACTGAAAAAGCATATTCTGAAATGGCCTCGGCTTCCTTCTTTCAGGGTGTAGTATACAGCTTTGCCTAAATCTTTTGAAAGAACAAGGAGCTTCCCAGGTGCCGAAGGCAAAAGGCACAGAAACCTATGCTTTTCCTTCCTGCTCTAACATCTGGTGGTTTGTTGAATACCATATCTGTCACTGAAATACCACATAAAGCAGATTAAGTCTACCGTATCTTTTTTATAAATGCGGACATATGTATATGTGCAAATATACACTTTTATTTGTATAAAGTTGTTGTATAATGTAAAAGACAGAAAGCAAAACTAAAGAGGCTCATGAAAAATTCTGGCTTTCTCTACTTAGCAATTTAGCAACATCCTGAAGTTGCATGTTATGGAAATGCAGCTTGAAAAAATGTATTCTGCATATTTGGGATCCTTTGCTGGTATCAGTTTCAAGTATTTGACTTTGGATAAATGAATACAAGATATATAAACACTAAATTAAAGCTCTGTGCATGTGCACTGAACGCTACTTTAGTTACCACCCACATTATTTTTCAGCAAATTCAATACCCCACAATCTTTCCTCTTTTAATATACTCTGAAGTACATTTATAGACCTTAAAATACAAATCAAATCTCTTCCGAGTGCAAGAAAAGCACAACAAAATAGTTTTAATACATAATCAAATACAATAACCACATATTTAAAAGAGGAAAATGAGCTCTTACACTGCTCACAAAAGTCAGTCTCTCAAAGATGGCAGAGTCCAACATTTCAGAACAAAAAATGCCTGTAATCTAAATTCATTTGACCCGTACACATTACAGTCAGAACAGCTTCCCCCTTCTGTCTGCTTTGTAAAGTATACAACGCTGAAACAGAATGAGACAGTCAAACTTTAGAATAACAAGAAATGACTTCTTATTCTTTTGAACCTTTAACTGTGTGTGGTCATGAATTTATTCATCATCATTTAGAAATATGGACAGATATTCAGTAGGTGCGCTGCACTTGTCTGAAACATCTAATTCTTGGTATAGATAAAAGGGAAGGACAGGGTTGTAGACCACTTCAAAAGCCACTAACTTTAGCTTTTTATTACATTCTTCTCATACTAAATTAATGCAAAAAAGCACAAGAACAATCAAAAAAATTATCCAGAAAAATAGTCCAAGATGTATGTCCACTTGGCTTGACTGGTAAAATATTATACTGTACCTGTAAAAATGGCTATTAATAAATGCACTAAAATAATTTCAATTAGCTAGCATGTTCTAATGGCAAGGATAAGATGAGAAATTCCGTTGTTGGGTGAATAGACTATTCCATGTTTCTTTGGTGGCTTTTCAGCATGACAAGGTAAAAGCGTATTTTATAGGGCATTCTGCTCTGGATTTCTATAAAAAAACATGCAGATACAACTGAGATATATACATAAATTTAATGCATTTTAAATATGGTAGAAGATAATTCCTTCCAGTGTACAAGTGACATGAAATATGGAAAAACACAGAATTTATTGCTCTAGAATGAAATCTGGTTATTTTTACCAGGGGGAGAAAAAGGTAATTTTATTCTTCAAAATTTTTTTTGTAGCTCTGGCATTCTTTGAGTTAAACATTTAAAGAGCTAAAACTCAGATGCTGCCAGTCAACTACAGTGCACTACTAAAATTCCTAATGAATTTGCATGAATAGTAGCTGAACTCCAAGGGGACAACCTCCAGAAGTACTGTTCCTAAAGGAGATAGCTTCAGATTACAGGGTTGCTCAGTACTTGTGGTACTTTGAGGCCCTGATTCAGACAGACACTTGAGCACAAATAGCCCTTCTATAAAATGTTGTATTTACCTAACCTGAAGAGTACAATTAGACGATGCCATTAACACTTTCAACTGCTTTAACATTAACTGACATGACTTTTCTAAAAGGGCAAATATTCAGAGAGGTTTCAGAAATCTTTGCACAAAGTAAGTTCCCTATGAGAGATTTTTTTTTTTGCTGGCACTTCCACAAAGGGGTTCTGATTCTTACTCCATCCAAAAGAAATAAGAAAGATTTTTTTTTTATTAGATGCTACAACTTTCATAACAAAACTTATTGGAAAATAAATACATAGTTCTTGAAAGAGTTTTGGAAATATTATGTATATAGAGAAAATGGACTTAACTTACCTAGTGCAACACTGTTTTGGAACCACATATAATTATCTGTACCATTTGTCACTTAGATGTAGCCTCAGGAGTAATGTTTCAGGAGTGTGAGAACCATTCAAAGTGAATGACTACATACCAGCACTGCTGACTGGTTGGAGAAGCACTGACCTGGAATGCGGTAAATTCACAGGAAACCCTTTAAGAAAATAACAAAATGTAATAAAAAATACTCCAAATATTTGGGTAGAAAAGAAGATGCTCTATTTGCCTTACTTGGACTTATATTTTATTGTTGGACATATATATTCCTTCCTATGTTTCATCCACAAACTTTGTAAAGGCTATCATCGCAACAAAACACCTTGATAACATCAAAATGTTTTTGCTCACAACTGGTAGAATCATTCCTGTAAATCAAGAACAAATCTCATTCTTCCTTCATGTGACCATAAATTATAGTCCTTCCTCTTGTCAATGCACTTTTAAAAAATTATCTCTAAGCAAACTGCTAATTGCAACTTATTCTCTTTCTCCAGTTCTCCTTAGGCAAACATTCACCAACACAAAGCTTTAGAAGCTTAATAACAAAGATAAGGCATGGTATTAAGAGCTCAGTGTGAAACTGACCTGGACAGAAAGACCTCAACTTTTAGTACACTTGGTAAATTGGTGAATGACTTGGAATGTCTCTATATTGAAATGTTATTAGAGGAAACTTCCAACCATCTTCCCAGCAAGATGCAGTTCCACAGTACCCAGCCCTGCACGGGGAAACAGGTCAGAATTCTTTGCATTACTAGATGAAGATTTCATTACCCACCTCGCAGAGAAACACTGAGAAATTATCACCACTACCACCAAAGTGTCCCTGCCCACTCCAGTAAGGCATCGATCCAACGTTTGCTAGCACCGACAGGATACCCCAAAAAACTGATGGTGACATTCCAGTTTAGAAACACAGCAACGTTTCAACTTTTTCTGTATGCTGTATTCTGAGAAGCATCAAGGTAAAACAATTACCATTTCATCTAGATCTAGTCATTTGATGACTATGAAATCCCAGAAATGGCAATTCAGTTTTCAGGAAAGATCGTCTTCAGTACAGTAGTGCAGATACAGTAAAAGCTGGGAAAAAAGCTTACCTTTTGAAATTCAGCTACCACTCTTACTAGCTTTCCAACGCAACAGAGGAAGAGAACAACAAACTTGCTCCTATGTGTTCTTATGACTTAAGACACTAACAATATTTTGATCAGGAGCTACTTAAGTGGGGAAGGCAACCACTGGAGGAAATGGGCTTTAGCTCACTTTCAGCTAATTAAATATCATCAAAACATGCATTTCTGCTAAACTCCAATATGCTGTGTGAAGATATACAGCTTTTAAATTCGTTTTAAGGTGGAAAGTCCAATTACTTGGAAACACAGAGACACAGACAGATAAAATAAATAGGAATGAAAGCAAAGTTCAAAGTTTTCTAAAATAAAATAAATAAATAAATAAATAATGCAGCACATGGATTTTAACTGCCTGGACTAAAATGGCAATGCAATGAAAAATGCTCTTCTTTCATGTATTACTGAAGCCGATTGGATTAGTATCAGAAAATCTTCCTCTGAAATCATGTTAATAAAGCCTTTCTGTAGCATCAATTTTTCATAATATTTTATTTATGAGCTTATGAGCTACAATAATAAAACTCTTAATCAGATAAGACATTCATATTGTTTAAAAGAAAGGACTACCATAAGAAGTATGCCAATTGTTAAATCAACAACCCATCCCTGAGACCAAAGCTATCATCAGTGTGTCAACTGGTCAACAGTCATGATGATGTTAGGAATAAAACATTTCCAGCACTAATATTAATACCACCATTTCAACAGCTCATTTAGGGGGGGAAAAAACTTACTATTTTTTCATGACTTGAGAAAGCTCTTCATATCTGAGAATTTATTACTCTAATTAAAAAAAAATTTCCATGTTATTTCAAGACTATGGGAAAACTCGGTTTCATCAGAAAGGTTCAGAGGTACTTTCATATTTATGGATATATCAAAAATGATTTAAAAATTGTCAATTGTGTACATTTTAAAACCCACAGATTATCTGACTCATTTTTCAGTTTCTTGCAATTCAGCTGGAATCACTGGCCACATTTCAGAAGGGCCCTCCAACAAGGAGTGCAAAATCAATTAAAAGGTCAGCATTTTGAAATTAAAATATGTTAATGATTCAACAGACTGAGTGCTTACAGTGCCTCCTCTTCAGATTTCTACCAATTAGGCGTGCTGTCCTCATTCTCAGGCAAGCAGTACTTTTGAAGAGGTATGTCTGAAAAAGTTAAAAAGGAGTAGGAACATTCCCTGCAGTCTGTAAAGAAAAAAATAAGCTGCTACCCACTCTAAATGTACTATTAAAAACAAAAGAGGGAGAAAAAGGCAAAAGAGAAATATAGCTGCCCAGCAAAACAGCCACAAATACAACTACTCAGTTTCATAGGTCTAGACATTGCCGTGTCACTGGTTATATTACAAACAGTACCATCAGTCTATAAATTACTTTTCGACAGATGAAATTGGCAGCTAGAGTTTCAAGAGCAACAATAGATAGGATCCACTGAAATATTAGTTAGAAGTCACTAAAAAGAAGAACAATGCAAGAGAAGTAAAATATCAGTATCCTTTTTTAAGAGGAGAGAATAGAACTAAATCTGAAACTTTAAAAACTATAAGAGAAATACAATAACCTTGTACCTTATTGCTACCTGGAAAGAGAAATTATAAATAAGGAGCACAGTCAATTCCATGCATTTAAGTGGGAGATGATATGGCCATACATCAAAGCGGTACTCTTTTTTTTTTTTTTTTTTTCCTTAAACCATCAAGAGGGACGTGAAAATCTTTTAACTGCATGCCTGCAAACTCTATCTAATTTCCAAGCTGTATCAAATACTATTAAAAGCATCTAATAGCATGTGTTTAAAAGAGAAAAATACATACCAGTATAGAAATACTGAAAGTGACATATTCTGAGGAAGTAATTAAACCTCTATATTCTTTACAAAAATCCTGAATCGCTTTCTCCATTGTGGGGTTCCTTATGGAATAAGTCAGTCTAGCAGCTCATCACAGTCTCTTGCAGGCTGGCATCTTCCCACACACAGCACGCTCTTCCAAATCGCTTCACCAGCAAAAATGAGCAAGACATTTTGCATTCACTTAGATGTGTCTGGAGCTTTTTTAGTGGCTGATGTCACCCTGAAGAGTTTTATTTTCAAAGAAAAGTTACTCTCTATAGTACTGCCAAAAACGTCAGTGCCATAGATTTATGCTAACTTTTGAATATGATAGTGAACACAGATACCCTGGGGTAACCAAAGATGACCTTGGGGTGAAAAGAAAGCAAATAAAACAATTCAGTAACTGAATATTCCACTAAGTTTCTTGCTACTTCAAGATTAAATATCCTGTCACAACAGATCCAAACAGTTGAATGTCTCGTCTGGGGTTAATATAATATGCAAACAGTTTTGTTTTGTTTTTTTCCTCAAACAAAAGCTGAATTTAAGAATATATTTTCAAGCATAACATTTGGCAGCATCAGTTTGACCATTCAGGGATTAATCATTCAAACTTGATTATAATCAAGTTGAACGGTTTAAGTGGGCTCTTTGTGGGAAACTACTACATTCGTGCACTTAATGTAAATAGATAATAGCTGATACCAAGCTAAAGATCATTTCAAAAAGGCCCTATAAAAGGATTTAAGTTTCAAAATTCCATTAAGATTTTTGATAATCCAACATCTGTTTGTCATAACTTAGTTACCTAAGGGAGTGAGTCACTTGAGAAAATACATTGCTGTTTCACAACCTGCTTGCATAATTTTGGAAGTGTTATTGCTTATCCAAAAACCCGCACTACTGATGATATTCGTACGTATTAGAGTTGGGCTAGCATATTCTTGAGATACAGTAAGACAACAGAGGATTACTTTCTCATATCTTTATATCATAACTTATAAACATCGATAAATAGAGGGAGATCAGAACTATGTTACCAGATGGCGTTTTTAGCATAAACTATCAGTACCATCTCAATTTACAAATGAAGAAAAATACCAAAAGACTTGCTAACACTGAAGGAACAGCATGTTTATAGTCAGTCTTGTCCTTCTCGAACATCCCCAAGCAATTGGAGATGCTTATTTTAGTAAACTCTAAGATCTCAAATATTCATACCTATATTATTTTCAAATATTGAAAAAAACCCACATATAATTTGTAGGAGAACCTTTTAGAAATAATAGGAATATATTTAGAAATTATAAAAATGAATTAATATATACATAATAATGAATTTCATACTTAGTTTAGAGAATTGTCATTCCTATTACATTTTTGTATGTTAAAGAACGTCTTTCAGAAAGGTTGAATTTTTCAGAACAGAAGACATTTGTAGGTGCTACTAAGCAGTCGGTATATAAAGGCGCCAGCAGTATAAGTTATTTTACAAATTAGGAGAAGTTCTTCCTATACAGAAGCTGTTTCTTTATTTTTCACTCCAATTTTGTTGCCAAAAACATTAATCTCTATAAAAGCTTGCTGGATGTCGTGTTTTTGTTGATATAATTTTAGAAGTTGTTTAGCAACATTCTGTATTTCTTGTGATTTAATACCCTCTGAGCTTTGTTTTCATTAACTGTGCAGTAAAATTTTTGCAAGATACTTGGGTTTCTCACTTTTGCTTCATACAAATTTTCAGATCTTGCTCTTGTGTAAGACTTTTCTGTTCTATATTTAAACAAAAACTTGGCATACTGAATATTTCTGATACATTTTACACATAAAAAAAAAGAATTAAGTTTCTATGTTCTAGGCTTGTACTAAACAAAGCATTACCTATTACTACTTCTTCCACATAAAAATTATGAGGAATTAGATCCTTGGTGATCATTCATTACCCAGACCAAACGTCAAGACAGCCTGACATGGGAATACGTGGCTTGCAAGAAAAACTGTGTCCTGCTTCTCCCCCCTTCCCCTGCACCAAAAAAGATGAAGTTCTAAAATGAGGAAGAAAAATGAGTCATTTCAGGAAGAAACAGGACTATCAGTGACTGCACTTCTTCAGGTGAAAATTTTTGGTTGTATATGGTTGTTTGGAAATTCTCCACTAAATTTTGTGTTAGAAAATATCTTTCTTGCCAGGAGTCCAATCACATTACGTTTCTTCTTCCTTTTGCCAAACTAGTGTGATTTATCACAAGAGTCCCTGTCTATAACATACTGCGAAATGCACAGTGCAGCTGAAGAAGCCAGCCGCACCGGGGATGAAAAGCACACGTTAGCACTCTCGCAAACCACTGCGCCGAACACCAGCCATCTGGGATATAAGCACGTCCCAATTTTTTTTTTCCCCCTCCACGAGAAAGACATTCAGGAGCAGGGGGAGCAAATGGAGTGCCCCAGGAAGTGCAATTTCTCTCGGTCCCCATAAAGCAGCTCCTCGCAGCCTCGCGGGGGGAGCGGGTGCCTCCGGGGAGCCCCCGTGGCTGCAGGCACTCGGGCTGCCAGGGCCAGGGCCCCTTGCCCGCTGCCCGGGGCCCGGCTGTGCACCCAGCGCCAGCTCCCAGGTGGGGCGGCTGCCCGGCTCGGGGCAACGGCACCACGCACCCTCGCAGGACCATAAAGGCTGCTACCGCCTTGGGAGTCAGGACTACGGGCGCTGCTGCTGAGCTTCAGGATCAGTCAGCTTTTCCAGGGTGGAAGCTGGCTTTTGATTCGGATAGCAACTTAATATTACAAGAATGCACCAATGCAAAAAGATGGAGCACAGAAATAAGAGACTTCGCTTTTTCCTTCTCTTAGGAATGTCAGACAGGTTTTTGCTTGTTTGTTTGGAAAGTCTCTGCTTTAATGGTTTGTTCTTCTCTTTATGAATCCTCCCTTGAATGGACAAGGTAAAAGAGCTGAACCATTCAATTTCCCTGAGTCTTTAGTCTTGATTAAATTTTTAATAGAAAAACGGATTTAAATATGAAAACCAAAAAAGAGCATTTCATTTCTGGAGGGGAGCTCTTTCGCTACCGACTGAGTTGTAAAGTTCCAGTTCTGCAGAATTTAAAAAGGCAAAAGTACTCCTCAGTACAGTCTGTTTCACAGTTTAAAAAAAAAATACTCATGTAGAAAAACTGATGCTCACCCAGAACAGGGTGAGTATAGGCTTCACACAGGGATATCTCAGATACCATATTAATTTTTTGACTTTATAACTAGATTGCAAACTAAACTATTCCTCTGCTGTTACCACGAACTATTTCCACCTTCACTGAGCTTACCAAGATAAAGCAGCACCAAGAGCAGCATTCAGATTTCCCAAGTTTGCCCAGCTGAAGCGGCAGCTTAGCATCCTATAGCTCTATATACGGCCACAGTGAAACAGCAGCTCCATCAGGGCAAGTTAGATGTTTAAATATACATGACATGAACCATTTTCTTGCATCCCCAAAGTGCTTAATTTACCTCCTAGGAGAGACCATGGAAAAGAAATGAGGTGGACCTTATCTCTAGTATCTTCTTTAAATTGCCACTCCCAAGAAGAAAAGGAGGAACAGCGAGTGTATCAGGAAGGAAAGCAGCTGCAATGCCTTTTGGCTGTGCAGAGTTCAGAGAGCAGCTTGTGCTTGGAATTACGCCTCTCTATAGGCGAGTCCTTTTTGGTTTATTTAGCATATACTGATGTGCATCAAACTTTCATATGTTTTACAAATAACAAATGTAACATTTATGAACCCTAATTTGCCCAATCTCTACGAAGGAAAAGAATGTCTGTACAATAGAGAAATACAAAGTACAGTCAACTCATTTACAACCTTCCCCTTTGTTATATTACTTCTGTCTTGCTCTCTACTCCTATGCATTGCTACTGTAATAAAAATTTGAAGTCAATCACTGATTCAGAAAAGCAGTCAATGATTTTGAGAATTTCCCAGTAACAGCCTTATTTTACAAGATTCATCACATTTTAATTTCAAGAACTAGTAACAACTAGTTCTTGAATAGAAAAAGGTACCTTGCTAAGCAATGCACATCCTTCCTTATTCCAAGCTGCACTTTGTATGACGTGTCTCATGCAGTATTTGTCCCTTATTCACCCACTGCACGACTTTACTCCTGTAACCGAATTATTTGCAATAGCTCTCTGTATTTTAGACATCTCTGAGTTCAAATGACCTTTCTCAGCTATTTTACATCAATCAGTCATACACCATAGTGAGCTTAGCAGCATCTCAAGCACAGTGTGCTGGAAAAACACAGTAATTCTGTGCTGTGCACTGCAATTTTCAATTAATGCCTGTGGGAGACGTTGTTACATCAAATACAACTCCACCATATTAAAAAACATTATTCCAAATCAGGCAAGAGATTTGTGGAGTTAAAGGCCCTTCGCTAATCTTTTGTGAGCCCTCAGCAGTTCTGCCTGCTTACTGTAAGAGGTCATGATCCTTCATGACTTCTGGACTCTCACAAGCTTACGTTATAAGTGAATGCTGAGACGTTGGGTAAACAATTTTAGTTCATCTAGAAGAATGCATGCTCTCCACTGAACAAACATATATAGTTACGGGAAGATATTTTAGCTTGGTCTGCAACTCTGGCCTTCACAAAGGATTACAGAGAAATGAAACCTTCCTTTACAAACAGATCAAAACCTTTTATCTTAAAGTGAATAGGGCCATTGCCTATTTGTTATTCCTTCTTCAAAGCAGGTTGGCAACTAATAGCTGGAAACGGCTTGATCCTTCACGCAGTGACCAAAGTAATGGTTAGCAGATAGGGAAATATTAACCTACAGCTACTAGAGACAGACCAGAGACACAAGCAAGACTCTTGCTTAAGGCTGTGCCAAAATCCACAACCCATGCCTTCAACACAAAATTAATTTTGGAGTGATGGGCCTTGAAGGAATGGATAACTGAAACAGGCAAGCTAGGGAATGCTTTGCAATTTCTTACTTTTATTTTGCGTTCAAGATGCTGTAGTCACAGTCAAAGAATGAATAACATGGAGAGAATTATCTTCTGTCCTTGAAATTCTGCTTATGTAGGCTAAACTTTTTGTAGGTGTCAACAATCTGCAGTATCAGACTACAAAAAAACTTAAAAAGAAAGTTTTTATTCAAATTCTGACATTCTGAAAGGAGAAAAAGAAATTTTAAATAATTGTTCTCGCGAATGACTCTAGGGAATTAAAAAAATTGCTCTCTGTATGGTCGCTTCAAACAAACAGTATCACTCCAGCATTCAGGAAGTCATAAAAAGAATGAAAATGCATCAAATAATTGTTTTCTGCAAGGTGTTTTTACCCATGCCAGCCAGCATTTAATATTCATCACCTGAAGTCTGACAGTTGATGGTTATTGCTGGCTTTGGGTTTTTTAATTTTGTTTTTTTTCTAAATACTGCCTGTTACTCTAGAGTCCAAGTAATGGATATGAGTCTCAAACAGCTTTAAGACATTTTTGTGTGAATGCGGTGTTTTTTTGGTTTTTTGTTTTTTTTTTTTTTTACTCACTGTTGGAGTAACGGGCATAGCCAGTGCTTCTGAAATGAATACGGTTTAAACTAGTTTTGCTCAGAAAGATTGGATAGGCTCCCTAGATATTTTCTTCTTTAAAATTACAGTGATCTTCTACTAAATTAAGGGAAAAGCAATATAAAAAAATCTAGTTACTCTTATAATTAATCTAGATATCACACAGAAAAACCTCAAACATTACTTCATTCTGACCCTTTTGGAAAAGAAAAGCGAGCCCAGCCATGCTCTTGGTGTCTTGCTGCTTTGACACCTCAGGGGTCTCTGCCTGGGCCACGTATCCACGGTCTTAGCTATCCTACTCCCCCCTCAGCTACATCAGCTGCTAAATTCCTCTTTCCTCTGCAGTGTTACTGGCGCTATTTAGACAGATATAAATAGCAAATTAAGTACACTTTAACCTTTGGCATGCAAAGGAAACACTCACACTATTATGCCAAGTGCAGTCTGTGCCCAAAACATCAGCTTTTGCCAACAGGTAATACACAGTCCAACTATTTTATGCACTAATTGCAGTTCTGGTCTTGGTCCTCCTAAGTTAATGGCCAAATTCCCATGGCCTTCACTTTGGAGTAGCTATTTCACGACAGTTGAGAAATATGGTCATTTTAAACCTTAAGGTACACAGACTTTTGTCAATAATGCCTTTTAAAATGAAGAATGTTGTACGCAATGTGCTTTCTACTTTGTTCTACTCACACACTGAATTTCAAGCTGTGCAATTTCTTTGAATATTTACATCATTTAATATCTGTAATATAATGTAAAATTCTCAAATATTCATTTGAAATATTAGAAATTAATTCAATCCAATGAATTACAGGTGTATAAGCATTTCTGCAAAACATGGTTCCTTAACTAACATTGAAAACAAGATCATCATTACTTAATTATTTTTGTGCAAAAACATTGCAGCAGATTACAAATAAAATTATGGCTGCTGATTTAAGCAGAGAAGTTTGCTATCATTTTTATTTTCAGCACAGCTATCAAGATAAAGACAAGATAGGTAAATCTGGTAAAACATCAGAGATTCAAACTTTCAGCTAATCAGGATGTCATTCACCATGCCCGAGCCGCATCAAGGTCAAAACTGATATACAAACAAACCAAACCTGTAGCAAACACAAAAGTCTTCATTCTACAAACAGGAATTTGGGCTCAGACTTTCCAAGGATAAATACAAACATATAATTTTAAACCACATTAATAATGAAACCATTCATATATTTGGGTTAACCACCTGGCACATACGGCAATTTTAGTCACTGGAGTGATCCAATTTGTTAACCGCTTGTTTAACTAGTTCAGAAAAATAGATATGAAATCATCAAATAACTACAGAAAAAATATTTGATTCCCACTTTTTTTTTAAGCCTCTTTTGCCAAATAGACTACATATTAAAAAGTGTGATATTGCCTATGATAGCACATTAAACAAGCTTTTTTTCCTCCAAAGAGTGCCCATAACTACGTGGGAGAGGCTGTCTTCAAAGTAACACTGTATCTAATAATAGCAAAATAAATTGGTTATAAATATTGAAAATCAGACCTGACAAAATCCAAAATTTTTAAGTTATGTCCTCTCAAATAAATGATTTATTATTTAGAACTATGATATGAAATGTCTTTCTTTAAAAGAAATTCCTGCTATTTAATTTCTGCACATGCATATTTATGTGATAAATATAGCTCTACGCTAATCTCTAGTACCAGGTTAGTTAAAGACATGTTATTTATGTATGAGAAGAAACTAGCAACAAACAAAATTTTAATAAGCACTGTTTGAGTCCATATTTCCATCAATTTAAGGCTGTCACAATGTTCAGCTTGGGACTTGCTATAAGTTTTCATCCACTTTATTAAGCATCATATTCAATAAACAATTTACTGATACCCTGTATCTTGTTCTATCAAAAAAAGATTAGATTTGCACAGAGGCTGCATCTAAAAATATGTTCACTACACTAACAAAAATTGTGTTCTGATGCAATCAGAAGTGATAGCTCAAATATCTGACAGTAAAAGCGAAAAAAGGATATACAGCTTATTAAGAACCACACTAATGTTCTTCAAATTCAGGCTGTAACTATTTAAGCCCAAATATTTTGAATATCCAGTTTCAAAAGCCGCTATCATCAACATAATTATTCCTACTAAATGCCTGTATATATGCAACTTCAGAGCTTCTGCAGTAATAAAGGTCACATATAAATATTTTCTTATTTTTCCAAGCTTTCATAAATATCTACGTTGTAGTATGGGTTTAAAAACAATAGCATTCCCTAATACATAGAAAAAGCTTAGTTTAGCACTGTGGAATAACAAAGGACACAGCATTTATCAGATCAATGAGGGAAGAAAGCTTGAAACATTATAACCCCTTACCAACAGCTTTGCCTTTTTTTCCTCTGATGCAAGGGAGATTTGTTAAAATGAAATGTCTTTTATACAATGCAAATCTGTCTCTACTCCTCCACTTTCTCAACTAGTCATCTTGTGGTACTAGGCCCACAAATGTGAACAGCATTAGCTTGCATAAGGAAGATTTTCAGATCACTAACACTTAAAATATTAGTTGGGTTTCTGTACTATTATGATATAATCTTCTTCTCCTTAATTAAAATAAAAATAATTTAATCTGGTGATTATAATGGAAATTGGAAAGTGTTTTCATTTTAATTATTTTCTCTGTGTGAGAAAATTTCCCATTTTTACTTACACCTTGGAGCAAGCTCTAACCAAGGACATGACAGATGTTGACCCTGATACTGACTGTGTATATGATTCTGCTTTATGTGGCTGCAACTCTTTTTACTTGAAGTAACTGAACTGGAGCGTTTAACTTTCCTAGCTTCAAATAACGTAAAGGCATGTGGAAAGGTAAAATCATGTCAGATACCAAGTCCTGCACACAAGTTACAGAAATAAGGAATTTTACTCTCTGCACTTGAAACTGCAAGTTTTGTATTTGATAAATATAATTTCAAAACTTTAAGTACCATTACTTATTCTGCTTTATTAACCAAGACAGTTGAATCACATTTTTTTTCCTTCATGCAAAATAAAATCAAATGGTGTATGCAAAATATTTCAAATCACATTATTCTTAATGTATAAAACAGTTCCACAAATACAATCTCCATAGGGAATGTATTTATTGAATTTTATGATCTATCCTGGTAATGCGAATAAAACTTTAGAAGAGTTTGGGAAGACATCTCTCAAACACATTCACAAATGGCATTTTCTCAAATTATTTCTAGATGAGAACATTACCTGTGTATGCGCACGTATGCGAGCACAGAGGTAGCTGTTGGGCGGTGGGGGGAAGGCCGCGCAGCCGCTTTTGCTGCGACGGGAGCCTGCTTCACCGGAGCCCTCGACGCACAAGGCTGAGAGCTAGAGCTTGTCCCTTGCGGGGCAGCATGAAGGAGAAGCGTTTCCTCGGCCTTCCTACGTGAGCGAAAGGCAGGCAGGCAGGGAAGCAGGGCGGGGGACTGGAAGAGGACCGGCTGCCGTGCCAGGCGCGCTGCCGCACCAGCGCCTGGCAGGTGGCACGAAGGCAAGGCTCTAAAGGAGCAGCCCGCCCCGAGGCCGGCGCCCGGCAGGGGGCACGAAGGCAAGGCTCTAAAGGAGCAACCCGCCCCGAGGCCGGCGCCCGGCAGGGGGCACGAAGGCAAGGCTCTAAAGGAGCGGCCCGCCCCGAGGCCGGCGCCCGGCAGGGGGCACGAAGGCAAGGCTCTAAAGGAGCAACCCGCCCCGAGGCCGGCGCCCGGCAGGGGGCACGAAGGCAAGGCTCTAAAGGAGCAGCCCGCCCCGAGGCCGGCGCCCGGCAGGGGGCACGAAGGCAAGGCTCTAAAGGAGCAGCCCGCCCCGAGGCCGGCGCCCGGCAGGGGGCACGAAGGCAAGGCTCTAAAGGAGCAACCCGCCCCAAGGCCGGGCGGGGGCTTGTGCCGTGCGCGCGCGGTAAAACGCAGAGGTCAAGGCTTCTGCGAGGTCGGGCCCGAGAGGTCCAGTACCGCCGCATCCAAACCACATACAAAGTGGAACAGGCACAGCTAATAGCTTTGCTTTTTCATACCTTTTTTTGGAAAAGGAATCATTTCCATTTCGATTCCTACTTAAATGAGACTCCCCCCAACATGAAAAGAAGGCAAATTGGTTCTTGCCGGGTGACGAATGTGCCAACGAGCATAAAAATCAAAGAGAAGACTTGCATCGTCTGGAAAGGAAGAGGCGCACGTGTTAAGTAGCAGCATATGCAAGAGAAATAAATGAAAAAATATGCTAATATATTGTATTTCTTTTATGATATGGCAGGTAGTAGGCAGCTGGGATAAATCAAACTACCCAAAATAATTAAAATCTGAACATAATATTCTAATGATGACTAATGTAAAATAATAAAAAGTTCACAAATAGGAAGTATTAAACATACAAATTAGTACATCCACGGCTGCAAGGCAGCCATTCATCTTAAAGGTAAATGTCTGCTCCACCGCTTTAGTGACAAAATACCCAAGCTAATCAACACAAACCTATATATGTTGAAAAATAACTTCTATTCCTTGAATTGCTAATGAAACAGTTGAACTTAAAAGCCCAGGCAAATTAATAATAATCTTCAATTAACCAGCTAGCGAGGTTTGTCTTGTATGGTGGCCTACTCCCACATAGAAAAAAAAATAAAATCACAGAAGCTATTTTAATTTATCAGTTTAGATCACCACCTTACACAGGACCTCAGATCCCTTTAATTCTCTTCAACCTCAGTGATCTCAGAAGAGTCTTCCCAAAGTCACAAAGTAGTTTTGGCTTATTAGGTTTATTCTCAGGAAGGTTTCCAAATCAGTTCACAGAATCATTTCCATACCGTTAGCCTTAAATTAGGCAAAATACTTTAGTATAAAGGGATTATTCTGGAGGAAAACAAGAACTTCAGTAAATACTCTCAGGATAGTTACAAATTATTGTCGCAGGTATGTGGCTGCATTAGGCTTCCAAAAGTGCAGAAAAACTGAAACTAAAGCAGAAAAATCTCTGCCTTAAGAGAAATACAGGATTCACCCAGAAAAAGTAGAATAAAAATCAACTGAAGTTTCATAACTTGTTTTCTTTCTGCAGTTATGAAGTGAAGACTTGAAATATATATATATAAAATACATGCTTATATATTATATAAACACATATGTGTTTATATATATAATGTTTATTGCTCACAAAATATACACTCTCTCTCTATATATATATATTTTTTTTTTTTTTTTGCTCATGGAATTGTTTCTGGAAAGGCAATAACTCAGTGTTCAGGTATGCAGCTACACCCAGGCCGAACTCTAAAACTTAGAGTCCAAGGGAGTTCTGCTAACCTGTGCCACAGCAGCATTTCCTTACTACATTCAAGAACAGTTAAAATCCAAGCATTCAAAAATCACCACACAGAAATATGTGGTACAAAGAATTGAAGGATTCAATACAGAACATGTTAGACCATAAGGAGGGATCATAAATTAATCCTGATAAAGTCTGTTTAAAGTTGACAATTTAAATGAGGTCTTTAATATATTTATATTTCTAGTTTACATATTTAATGCTTCTTTTTCTTGATTTATTTAGGATGCTACTTGCAATTATTTGAAGAATACCAGCATACAGAAAGAGCCAAATGTGTTGCTCAAAGACAACTGGGCAATAAAGCACAAATTATAACTATTCTTGTTGATTAAAATCTGTCTGCCAATCCCTTTTGAGGCATGAATAACATTCCTGCACATTCACTTAAGGCTTCTAAAACCCTTCTGCTTTATTCTTCTGGCTTAAAACTTGTGAGGTGAATTTAAATATATGCACTTTTGGAACTGTTTGGGTTTATCAAAGATATACTAGCTTTATCTAAAAAGGAGAGATAATGAGAGTCCTGGCAAATAAAATACACATGGAAACTAGATTATTGTATCAAGCAATACAGTAAGCAGAAGTTATTTAATGAAAAGTACAAATAAGTCCTTGATAATGCACTAATGCTCTTTTTTAAGAGAAAGGGCACTTGCACTCAGATTACAACTTTAAAATCTGTCAAGCGCATTTAGCATTAATGGTCTTACCAAAAAGGAACTGTACAGCTACATTCACCATTAACACTGAAAAATTAATCTTTCTGGTGAATGTTAGAGATGGCACTTATTCTAATGATGACTAATACCCTGGCACTTACCAACACAAATTAAGTGCTAGTTCAACAAAACTCTGTGTTGCTTACCCATACACTGCAACTGCAAAATTTAAATTGAGTTTGGGGAGTGCAAGAAGGGCTGCTTGCCTTTCTGCTGCCGTAACCACAGCACAATTTAATCATTAACTGGAAATGAGTCCCTTATTCCAAAGTCAAAACATTTAAATAGTCCATTATGGAAATAAAAATTGCATTCGGACTGTAAAAGCAGTTGTCCAGATGTCAAATACTGACCATTATCACAGAATCGCTGAGGTTGGAAGGGACCTCTGGAGATCATCTAGTCCAACCCCCCTGCTCAAGCAGGGTCACCTAGAGCACGTTGCACAGGATTGCATCCAGGCGCGTTTTGAATATCTCCAGAGAAGGAGACTGCACAACCTCTCTGGGCAACCTGTTCCAGTGCTCTGTCACCCTCACAGTGAAAAAGTTTTTCCTCATGTTCAGATGGAACTGTCTATGTTTCAGTTTGTGCCCATTGCCTCGCGTCCTGTCGCTGGGCACCACTGAAAAGAGTCTGGCCCCATCCTCTCGACACCCTCCCTTCAGATACTTGTACACGTTGATAAGATCTCCTCTCAGCCTTCTCTTCTCCAGGCTAAACAGGCCCAGCTCTCTCAGTCTTTCCTCATAAGAGAGATGTTCCAGTCCCCTAATCATCTTTGTAGCCCTTTGCTGGACTTGCTCCAGTAGCGCCACATCCCTCTTGTACTGGGGAGCCCAGAACTGGACGCAGTACTCCAGATGGGGCCTCACCAGGGTTTGATGAAAGCATTACTTGGGAAGGGAGTGTAAAAACTTCTAGTGAAAACTTGCTAGCTCACTTAACTGCCAAAATGCCATCTTCACTTCTCCTTGACCAGAAATAATATTTCCCCCAAGTCTTGTGATCTGAAGATGCTGGAGGCAAAGAAGAAAAAAAATCCATAACTAATTTGAAGCCATACTCATTTTCTTTGATTATAAAGTCAGTATTTTAACTCAAATAAAAATGACCAGACTTTTCACTACATCTTAGCTGAAAAGTGTTACAGAAACTTGTATTATGCAGCAAATAGAAAACATGGCTGCTTCTTGGCTGTAAGCAGAGACTTGGGGAGGTGAGGGGATGACCCTAAATTCTAAGTTAGTATTGCAAACTGTAGATATATGTAATGCTGTGCCCCAGTAGCTGGCGATATCTACAGTCCCTCCAAACTACAGTTGGTAGTTTCTGGAATACCACATTGTCCCTTTATGAAATCTGAGCGTTATGCTGGTTTTTGCCATAGTTATCATGGACACATGAAAGTGTAGCTGACTTTAAAGTCCATTGCTCTACATACCAAAGTGACAAATTACAGACGTGCGTGAACCGAAGTCACAGAAATAAATGTGAAAGTAAAGCAGCACCACAAAGGGAACACCTGCTAGCTTGGGTAGCAGCAGCAGGCCTTAATCTGTCTTTAAATGTTTTCATTAAAACACATTCCTTTTTAGTTTAACTCAGCAGCTTGCTTGGACAGATGTGCTGGTTCAAACTCTGGAAGACAAAGTTTGGTTTCCTAGCCTAACTCTCTGCAGAGCAGCTGAGCAGCCATAAGGCACACTCGCCCCAACTGGCAGTGCCCATGAATTGCCATGCGTGTTCAGGTTAACACCATAGATTTGACTACAGCTTCTTCAGTAATTAAATGGCCCTTGAAGTATCAGCTACCAACTAAAAGAAAACATAAACAATTCTAGAAGACCTCTTTATCATACATTAAAATTCTCTGATTTAGTAAGAACTAAACATAATGTATAAAGGAAAAAGACATCATCTTAAACAGACTTCCCTTCAATACAAATCATGAGCAATTCCTTTATTAACGTGCAACAAATTCTAAGTTATTCAAACTTCCTTTGATTGGGGCAGTAGAAATAAGCGAGAGCTGACATTCATACTAGTCACCTGTCAGCTCCGAAACTTCTCTGGGCTGAATTGCCCTAGGAAGTCGCTTCAATGACCACAAAGAAATCCTACAGTCCTAAACTTCAGGCCTTCAAAACCAGTTTTGTTAGAGGCCTGAAGCTCATAGTAAATACATCAGAATGTTAATATGACGATGCTGAATATTTAACATTAATGTGCAAGTCCTCATCCAGAACATGCATACAATTACAGTTCCCAGTCTTAGAAGAAATAAAAAGCATTATCCCTGCTGAATCTGAGGTCATCTCATATTTAAGAATATGAAGCAGTTTATCCAAACCTGTATTAGAAGCAGAAAACAGGACAGGTAGGACTTTTCAGGTAGCTTTCACCCTGGCATAGGACCAACTTTACTATGAAAAACATAATTATTAATGAAAATTAACTACATTAAAAGTCCTGCTGTAATTAGCACCTAGTAAGAAACAAACAGCTCCTCTCCCCCCTGAAAAAAGTTTCCATTAAACAATAACATATTAGAATCACTTTAAACTACCACTCACTATTCCAGGTGTCCGTCCCTCACAGAGATCTGAAAGAATCCTGCGTGCCACGTACCTTCCTTGGTCAAAGATGATAGAGTTAAATCAGGTATTGACTGCCTGCCTGCCCGCCGTGGTTGATTCATTTCCAATTAACACTGCTACACCAGTGAAACACACACACACACAAAAAGTCTGGGCAATATTCTGACTCTTATTAGGATTATACTTTTTAAAAAAGAAGTCAAAAGTGATCTTTAAAAGGCTAAAGGTTAACCAGGATTAACAGTTACCTGCTGGAGAAGTTATGGTATTTTGTATTAGAACAAGCTGACTGAAAAGGTAGCAAGTTCAGGGCGTAACAGAGTAAGCCAAAGAGAAAATTGAGTCCATACAACAGTGGGAATTTCCCCCCATGACTACTTCCAAGGTTTAAAGGAATCATTCGTGTGAAACTTCACCGGAGTAGGTTAGTTCCTATTAAACTGCTGTTCAAGGACATTCATGCAATTATCCAAGACACACAGGAGGAGTTTGCTAATGTTCAAACTGGGGTCACTTCTACTTAAAAAATGTGTCAGAAAGCAGGGCAAGGGTTTTTTTTGTTTTGTTTTTTTGAACCCAACCCCCCCAAACATGAATCTCTTCAGTTAAAAAGCAGTTTCCCCTGCAGTTTTCATGTGAAATTTCTTGTTTAGATGTTCCTGAAAATGAGAAGCATGTTGAAAGCCTTGGCAGGACACTTTTCATTGCTGTTTTTTCAAGTCTCTAGTTTAAACTCAGTAAAATTCCTAATATGCAAGTGATCACATGAAGAACTGTCATGTCAGTTTATGAGAATTACAAGCTCCGATTTTGCTTGCCATTGCAATGAGACGAGTAATTCCATGCTTCCTTAGACAAAAGCTAAAGAGAGCAGTCATCTATAAATTAAGGCTGCGTTAGTTTTTAATGTTTAGATCTGGTGCAAATAAGCATGAAAAGAATTGGTTATTTTTTTCATCTTTTAAGTGAAAACTATCTGAACCTATCTGAGGCTGGAATATTTGATTATGCTTATTACAAAAACAGCAGTCATTAGCAAGACATTATGTGCTTTGGTTATGTTAGTATTACAGTCTGTTCCAATGAATAGCTATAAACACTGTAGAAACACCCTCAGCAGAGACGACGGTACTTTGCCATTGCTGCGTGTCCTACGGGGAAGCCGCAGGAGCTTCTCGCAGCCCTGCAGAGAGCGTATGAGCAAGCAGCAGTTCCCTGGCCTTGCCTCTCTCCTGCTGGAGAGTTCAGCCAGCAACACCTAGGTTCGCACAAGAAGAGAAGTCAGTGTCTCCCCGCAGCGGCTTGTGGAAGCCCCTGCTCACTCGAGCTGCCTACGAGCAGAATGACAGCGATGCTCAGCCAGATTTCAGGGTTAGCTCTCCATGAAGAACAGGGGTAGTCAAGCTTTACAGTGCTGCAACAAGCTGCCGGCAGTTTCAAAGAAGTATTATTGTATTAACACATATGTGCATTCTTAAACATAATTTTCTTCATAACCCAGGAGGGTTAGAAATGCCTTTACAGTACTTACAGCAGCGCTTTTACAACACCATACAATTTTAGGAGCTCAGCAGAGATTCTGAAGCATGCCAGCAGATGAAGATTGCAGTAAAGTTTTCATAAACACCTAGACGCACACTTTTCAGTGGTTGTAGGATGAGTTGGAGATTTTCTAGCATATGTCAACAGATCTCTTACTTCTAAATTCCTAAAAATCTTTTCTTAGAACCGGTTCATAGACTTAGTTCTACCATACCTACTACAGATACATAAAGCATCATCACGAATTTTGGTGTGCTTTATAGTTAAATTCAATTTCATAGTGCCTTAAAAAAAGGTGAGGGGTAATTAAACCTAAAAGCCCAAGTTACAAAATACTTCAGTTCCATCCAAGAGGACGGAAACATTTAGTATAGTCATTTTTTCCTTTAAAGTACTTCTTTTTTTCTTTCTGTAATTAAAATATATATTTACTTGAAAGGTAGTAGTGAGAGGATATTAAAATCAAAAAGTGAGCCTCATTAAGATGGCAAGGTATGAATCAGAAGCTCTCTGTGAAAAATTATTTGGGAAATTCTGAAAAATCAGAAGAAAAAAAAGTCAGAATGAAATTTTCATTAGAATGAAAAGTCCATTTCAACATTTGCCTCAAAGTAGACAAGGCTGCAATACTCATTTAAGAAGAGGGAGAAAAACTTTGAAGCACTATTTAGCTTTGAGACATTCTACTGAGAAGTGGAAAATCTGGAAATGCCTCAAAATACAGTTCAAGAAAAGTTCCTAGGTTCTTGCTGGAAAATGAACTGATACAATCTGTAAAATGTAAATATATTACTTTGGGAAAAGAGAAGCGAAGGAACGTTTTAGAAAGCATCCAAGCACTTTTAGACTGAAAGTGTTTATTAGAAGATCAATTCCCTTCTTGAATTGTTGTGATCAGCATCTGCTATTAACAGATATTAATACCTATTATTCCAACAAAAAGAACCTGAAATGATAGTATCAGGACATTTTTCTGACTATTTTGCCAAAATCGCATTCAGAAGCCCAGTAAAACCAGTAAAAATCCCAAATACCAACTGAAAATACTCATCTTCAGTCCACAGTAGGTATTTCTTGAAGAACATCTATTCTTTTTTCCATAAACTAAACTTCTCTTGATAACAATGAAATATCTTCCTAAGACAAGAATATAGAACCTGCTCCAAAAGGACTGTGCAACAGTCTGCCTTCATTTCTTCTTCATAAATATTGTCATACTTATTAAAACAAGCTGACCAAGCACCCTAGAACTGCAAAAATTATACTCTTGAAAAGAAAAAGGAGTATGTTATACAATACACAAATTGGAATTAACAGCAGATGTGCACTGTATAACCTCTATATGCCTTATTAGGTAGCTTCCTACTTAATAGACTATTCCAAAGAAGCATTAAGAGTAATACTTCACAATTAGGACATCATCTCCATATAGTAGTTGATACTTGATGATCACTTCTGAAGTTATTTCAAGTTGGCTTCAATGTTTGTATACAAGTAATCTGCTGCTGGAGAGCAAATATCTAAAGTATGCTGTATTTAAATTTCAAGTATATATTCTATAAAGCACAGAGTACCATTTAAATGTAAGCTTTCTTACATTTACATCCTTCTCACACCATTCATTTCCTGCCACATACCTCCATCGAAAGACAGTGCCGTTCCTGAACCCACCTAAATGACTCTAGCACATGCACTTTTCAGATACAGCAAGTTTATCATAATCTTGCACAGACCTTAAAGCCCATCTCCCAATATAGTATTTGTAACCTTCCTGAGGAATGCAGTCTAGTAGATAATAAATTTTAAAGGGCTGCCAGAGATCCTATGGCATTGCTAAAATAACGCAACAGACAGTGCAAATCTATGCGAGTGGCACAATACAACTTCACAGTGGATAAAGATTTTTAAAACTGTGATGTAAGAACTGTAAAGGTAACAGAGGCAAGAAAAATGTGATTAGGAGACTGATTTCTTCCTACAGGTACTTGATTTCACAGCAGTTGGTCTCAGAGGTGCTGAGAAAACTACACTTGAAATAATATAATCCCTAAAGATCCATACTGAAGAGCTACACTCGTCTAGGCAGAATGTGTTGAAAGAATGGAAATCGCAATTCTGTTAAATTTGTTTCTTATATACAGAGAGAACATTCTTGGAGCTTAAATCTTTATTAACCTGACAGGATGTGTGACAAAGCGAGGTATTTGTTAAACCAGTGACACATTGTAAGACTCCAGCTCAGATTTACGCTTTTGTTTAACCACCAGTTAGACAAAAGCAGGACTGGAGCTACTTTCCTCACTTCCTTATATAAAACTCTTTAATACTAGTTTTTGCAACTTACTCTTGGCTGGCTTTCCACTATTTCACTCTAAGTACAATGTAATCATCTTCATTAGAATAAAAACAACTCTTCTAATAAGTGGCTCTCAAGACCAGTGTTAAACAGAGGGAGCAAAACACATGAGGAAAATGACATATAGTTTCTTTAGAACTGAAGTTACTTCAAAACAATTTTCTTGGTAGATTGGTAAGTCAATGCCATTTCACAAAACAAATTTGGTTCCATTAAAAATGTGCTTTTTTCTCCCCTGATATACAACCTTCCTTGCAGTTCAGTGGGGCTGAATTTTGTTATAAGAACAGATACACTGGAAAGATATGGCAGTACAGACCCAGAGAAGTTGGAGAATCCCTAAAAAGAAGTTGCGGAGACTCTTGACTAAAACAGCACAAGCTCAGCCAACACAGACAACACAACAGTCTGCTTTTATCTAATGGGATGCATGCTTTGAGAAAGCATAAGATTAAGACTCAAAGATTTTTGTTTCTGTTCCTATCACTGGCTCTCCTTAGAACATAAATAATAATAATAATAATAATAATAATTTAACCTCTGTAGTTCTGATCTCCTTTTGGGAAAAAAGTGAGTTTTACATATATCTGGAAAGCACTTTAAGACGAGCAGACAGAAAGTGTCATTATAAAATTTAGACATTATTCATTTTGAAAACAGATTTTTAGATTATGCTTGAATAGTTCCTGGAGACAGAAAAGCCTTTAAATTGTGCTGCGGCATTAGCAGCTTTTTCTAGCATACACACATGAAAAAATTTTGATGCGTCTCCAACTAGCTGTTTGCTGTGTCAGCCTGACTCTGTTTAAAAATTCTCTACAGAAATATAAACAAAAATAATGTGAACTAATGAATTAATTTTGTGTCCATTAGATTCCTTTTTGCCTCATTAAAAGGAATCTAAATTATCTGAAACACTTCAGAAAAAGTCTTTAGCTGATGAAAATCATAACAAGTAAATGGAAAAGTAACAGTTCATACCCGCTGAGATATGCTTTTATGATACTGTTGGTATCTTCTGGACAACCTTTTTAGAGATTTAGGGCAGCAGGCTGTTTCTAATTTTAAGATGCATTCCTCAGTCTTTCACTCAATGTATTAAACTATTATATAAAGATACAATATTACCAAGTGAAAAGCAGAGACTCAAACTGAAGAGCATATGAAGACTGCATAAAATGAGACATACTTGTATTTGTAATAATATGCTATTCCATTGGAACTTAACATTTCAAATCCTGATGGTTCTGCAGAGACACTAATATAACTTGAATGATAGAAGACTGCATTTTTGAAGTGGAAATCAAACTTTTAAAGATTGAACAATATTTGGCCACATAATTATTCAATAGATTAGGTGGAGAAATCTGTGTATGTCATAGGAACCTTAGACAAGGAACGCAGTTAAAAGTGACCTCAGAGTCATCCTCTATCAACTGAAAATACATACATATCTCTGATAAAACATTCTTAGGAAAAGGGTTAGAGAAGGATGGCTCATTAAGACTATGAAGTCTTTTACAGGTTTGTCAAAGAAACTAATTTCCTTCACTAAGTATTTGCTTACTTTGCAAGATGAAAGCAATATTCAAAGTTTCATTGCTTTATAATGTTTTTATACTCCTACATAAAAGAGAATTACATAACAAAAATAGTTATGATTACTTAAATTTCAGAGTTCAAGCTGTATTGGACAGGTATACTGCCAACAAGTGACTTTTCTTCACTCACTGTTTGATTACTATGTGGGAGTTCAGAAAACAACAACAACAAAAAAAGAAGTTATCAAGTTTAGAAACCTATGGTCAGGTACCAAAATCTAGCACTAAAATTGTAAACAAATGGAACCTGAGCTTGCTGAATGTATAAAGCCCAGTCAGTTGGAGTCTATCCCTGTGTAGACTTTTGTATTTTAAAACAGCCGTATTTGAATTATTTTTTCTACCGTTTGTAGTACCATGCATTGCTCTGTGAGACACAACTACCACAAGAAAACCAATTTTTTGGACCTCTGTGTCCATACTTGAGGATTATTTTACATCCACCCTAAATAACAATTTAGCACCTCTCAGAGGGCTTTAGGGCTCTTCTAATGCCTGACAACAGCACACAGAACAGAAGCCAGAAGTTTTAAGTGCTTCTGGCCCATTGTACAAACATTGCTTGATAACTGCATTAGTCTCTTAAAAATGGAAATGATCCTTTGATTAAATGAAACTAAGGACAAGAGATCCTACAGGAAACCTTAGTTTCCTCTATAAACCAGTCATCCTAGCTGGTCTTCATGCTGTAGTATTATCTGAGTTACCAATAGCAGAGTTCCCTGGAAAGGGCTACTCTGCAGTTATTCTAAACAGCAAAATTCACAGATGTTCTGAAACAGAGCGGATGTAGAGACCAGGATAAATGTGGCACTTCTCTATACTTCCATCCAATCTTGCACTTGTGAGAAACTGAACCAGTAACCAACACTATTTAGAGCATAAAGCAAAAGTCTGTGCTAACAAAAATCGCTTTACAAATACGTGCTGGTTTCCTTGACAGGGTTTCACAGGAGAGTAGGTGACACGGGAAGAGCTTTGCCAACTTGACTGCATTTTGTCATGTCCTTTCCAGGCAGCTTTCCCCTGAGTATTTTATCCTCCAGGGCAATCTGCTCAGAAGCATCAAGAAATTGGCATCCCTGATAATAACACTCAGTTTCTAGCTGAAAAGAATTTTTTCTTTTTTGTGAGAATGATTACAATCAGTAGAGATTCTACCTTGCAAGTGCCCTTATGCAGAAGTGGCAGTGTCTCTGCTGCCACCCACACTGCCTCGCAGGATCCATACTTAAAAAATATCAGACTCTTTGCAAGGTGTGTGCGACACATCTAAATGACATACATTGAGAATATTTTTAAATTAACATTCGTTAGTTCGTACTCACTCACCCCTTCCTCCCTCCATACAGTTAGAAATCATCAGGGAGACATACGACAAACTATACAGGAAGTGACTGCCAAAATGTTTCAGTGAGGATCTGATTGACAGTTCAGAAAGTGGAAAATCCTTTACGCATCTCATGTAGAAAAACTTGTGCATGTAGATTAGCATGCCCCAGTTTCTTTGCAGAAGCAGCTCTCTTTCATCACCTTTTGTTTTCCAAATTAGATACTGCTTTTCTCACTAACACAAAATCCTGTATTCAAACAAGATTTTAAAAGGATTTAGTTCAGCAGCTAAATAGAAGGATACTATGAACATCTGATACCACAAAATTATGCACTCTCTTTTCACTCCCAACTCTGATTGCTGCTGCTATATAACATAGGCATTCAAAAAAAATCTAACTAAAGTGTGATCTGGCTTAAGAAACTCTTGATTGTCGTTACATTGCAAAATACTGTTAAAAGCAGCAGTAACAAAAAGTGACCCATGCATTAGTAGAAATAGCACAAATTTTTAATTTTCCCATAAATTCTTATTCTATTTCTTCATTCTGACAGAATGATGTCCAGTATGAAGCTGCGATGAGGCTGGCAGTGAAGAGACAGAGTCAGCACCCACATGAAAGAACAAGGACACACAAAATATTGCAAGAAGATGATAAAAAAGACTGAAAATGAAAAATTCCCTTGCATCACAACATAAGCTAATTCCTAAACAGAGTAAGAAGAATATATTTCATAGTACATACACTCAAAATTGCCTCCAGCAGGATATTTTTGTTTGGCTGTTTTTGCACCTTACAACCACCTAAAAAAAGGAAGACAACTTCAAGGAGCAGCAAGGGCAGGCTGCTTTGCAAGGGAAGGTGAGCCAGGAGCCCAAAGTCCCACCAAGGCAGGTAGGGCTCTGCCCTCCCCAACAAAGGTGCGCCCCACTGACGCAGAGCATGTGGGCCAGGCCCAGCGACGGTTACCAGGCTTGGCCAATAGCCCAGGTCAAGCCAGAAAGCCAAGTCCACGGGTCAGGATGAGGGTCAGAATCAGGGAAGTACAAGACTGGCATACCTGCAGCATGGCTCAGGCAGTGACCAAGAGCAAGAGCCTGGGTGAAGAAGGGGCAGGGCCCTGCTGAGGAGCCTCAAGGCCACAGAGCTGCACCCCATCCAAGCTGGCTGAAACGCCCAGGAGGGCAGCTGTGCTCTGGACTTGACAGCCAATGCTGTTTGGTAGGTAGAGAATTAGCTGCTATTGACCTGCAGTGTAATTCCCAGGCAAGTCTCTTTGCTGGTTTGTTTCTCCTGGCCTGACGTCTGTTAAATTGCCCCCTCTCCCACCCAGGGACCATTTACCTACCTGACTGCACGACTCTCTTGCAATGGAAGCAGGTGCTGTAACAGAAGCAACAGCAATACCATTCATCTCCTGACTCGGTAACTCCTGTAAATCTGGAGCCAAGGAAGGTTCACATTCAAGAGCACAACTCAAATTAAAAAGATGCAATTCCACCATATGTTCAGAAAAATCCTTATGAATTTAATTACTCTGAAATGAACTTCATGCATCTGAAATATTCGAATCTCCGGAGAACAAAGATCATGACCAGTTTTGAATAAGGTTTCCTAATTATCAGAGTACAAAGACAAGGTCAGTCCTGTTGTATACACAGCTTTTCTACTCAAGGACACCACAATAAATAAAAAGAAGCATCCAAAATTATTCCACTTGTGCCATGAAAATGAGCAAAAAGAAGTTACATCTACAAGGTATATTTTCCAGAAAATAATGAGCACCAAAACCAGAAATTAAAATGGAAAAGCTCATCTGTAACTACAGCATCGCTAACAAAATGTTCTAATGTTGATTAATAGCAAACATGGTAAAATTCCCAAGATTTAGTTCACATAAACAGTAATGAAAAGTGAAACCAGAACCACTAAAGTGTTTGAGGAAAGGAGGTAGCAAAGAACGAACTCTGGCTGTCTTTCTCACACTATTCAGCATTTAGCATTTTTCCATCTATTCTGAAAGCTAGCGATCACTTGGGAGAATGAATTGATGAAATATAGAAAAACAGATACATTTGACTGCCTGATGGAAGAGGCAAATGATTGAGAAAAATCTCAGGAGGACAAGGTCATAGAGGTGAAGAAGTTTTAGATGAGGTAGTTTTGGCAGTTAAAATATCCTTTTAAAACTAGAAGCACAGAATTTAAAAATAACTATGAAAAAGATGATACTTCCCTTAATCTTTGTGAAAATCAAGTAAGAAAGACTGTCATGTGGCTTATACATTATCATTCAGTCCACATATTATTAGAGGAAAACAAGAATAAAAAAAAGACCTTAGTTTGCGTGTGTTCTACAGATGCTGTCTATCAGCTGTTTTGACATCTATATCTAAAGACGTCTATTCAATGAGAATGAGCAGAGAAGAGGCTGGTTCTGAATGATTCGTTACCTGGGTATTCTTACAGCACTTCAGGCTAACAAGACAGAGCGAGCTAGGCAAGGCAGGCTGTGATTGTGGATTGCAAAGACACCAGCATTTACTGAATTCGCAACAAACAGTGTTGCAGCTCTGCAGCTGACGGGGGGTCAGCACTATCTTGGCTCTGAAAGTTTTAAATCATCCTCAAGTTAAGTCTTCTCTGCGGCATTAGAAAATACATCATTTGTGAACAAAAGCAGAACACTGCAATAAACAATTGTTTAACTTTATTATAGGTTTTCACAAAAATAAGTTATCATTATTGCTGTTATCATTCCTGGGGAAGGTACTCATTCTTGCTCCGGTATGCAATCAAATGACTTAAGCAGCATTAAAAAGCCAGAAAAGACTTACATGTATGTAAAAGTAACTTTCAGGATAGGAAGCGTAGAAGATGGCATTAGCTGACCTCTAAAATTCCCTCAACTAATTAGCACAGAAGAAATATCAGGCTAAGGCCAAGTATGGGAATGGTGGGAAACACAACTGCAGATTTCCACACTGGCTGTGGTATGCAGAACAGTCCCATGATGCGGCTGGGACAGAGCTCTGGTTTCTGTTCAGTGATTTGCTTTCCATTAAGCACAGGACATAAAAGCACTCCTTGCACTTGTTCCCCTCTTCATTCATTTTTGGAACTGGAGACCAATACTGTCAGATACTGAGAGACCACAAATGGGAGGTAGAAGAACTAAGCTTGGGGTGCAAGTAATCCTAAGGCACTTCTAAAATGCCACTGAGGACCCCTCTCCTCTAATCTTGCTGTTCCACTGAATGATCTTGCAGCTGGTGCTGTGTGTGCAGACCCCGAGCCGTCCGTGCCTGTCTCATTCTAACCAAAACAACTCACTCTCCAGTTGCAACAGTGAAGGTTAAGATTGCTTTGCGTGAGAGGAGGAGCATTAGCCTAAAGGAAGATTTTAAAGAAAGATTATTTTTCTTCTCAAGACTAGCAAATGCCTACAAATGTTTTGCTGCTGCCTGGTTAGACAATATAATCAAACGCTGTTTGCTCAACTTGCAAAATAGAGTAAATGCTTCCTCTTTTGCCTGAAGAAGAGAAAGCTGATATTTCCACTAGAAAATGTTTTCAACATCATTCTTTTCATTCAACCTAGTGAACAGATAAGCCTGTCACTTTTTCAAGATCACACACACAATTCAGCCCCCACGCAGTCATCCCTAACAAGTATAAAAATTATTGCCATAAGCGCAGTAATTTTTGAAAGGGTTCTTGAGAGTACGTTCAGTTTTGTGGGGGCAGCATCCTCCATGACAGCCCTTACCCTTGCTGTTCCCAGCCAGAGCCCTCAGCCCATCCAGACTTCCGAACCACAGGCAGGCAACCCAGTCATGTGAAAAGCAGGAGTTCATAAACTAGACAAATGACTTTTAAGACTCTAGGACTGACCCCGATTCCGTCTATAGCTTTGATAAATGTTTCATGGATTGTGATCCCATAACTTTATGTCTCTAGAGCCTGGCAAAGAAAGCTAGGCCCTAAATACTATAATCCAGAATTTTCAGGTACTGAACACCTACAATTTTTATTATGCTGCCATTTGCACTGTAAATGTTTCCAGCCTACTCCAAATTTTGTAAACTCACACTAGCTGAGACACAAAAGAAAGCCCTTATTTGGACCTAAAGTAAATAAATAATAACTATATGAAAACATGGCATCATTACAGAAACTTTTTAAAAAATAGCTATTTCAGTAGTGCTGCTGGAAAATCAATCACTGAAATGGCCACTAATATTGAAAAATAATTTCTTGTGAAAAAGGAAGTTCTACTGACATTGCCAGACCTGAAGCTCACAAACATCAGTGGCACTTTTCCACTAGCTTCCACAAGGGTGAAACAAGCCCACTGACAGATGATGCTCAGTCAGTCCCCTGTGTTTCAGGTCTATAATCTGGACAGATTAAGTTATTTTTAACCAGGATTATACAAAGGCTTTTGGCCACTAATCCAAGCACACAGTAGTCACAAGGATCATGCTGTCCATCCATATAGGAAGCAGAAAAGCAACCAAAGGAAACAACAATGGTGGGGGGGGGGGAGGGGCAGCCAGAGAGGGGTATATATGCATTGAGATATAATATTGTAAAAGAAGGAAGCAAGTGTTTCCATTGCTTCCAACTGCTCTTGAAACTGGTCTATCGTTAGTAAGTGAAAAGATTCTACTGAGATTTAGGCACTTCTGACAAAGTGAAGCAGGTAGGGGTTAGCTGGGGCAGAGCACAGCACCCAGGCTGTAAAGAAGATAGGGATAGTCTTAGACCTGTGCAGGGATCCCATAGGGAAAACACACACACACAAAAGAACAAACAAATAAAAAATTCTTAAGCCAGGAGATGCCACATACTTTCTTCCAAGAAGTACAAAGAGCTGAAACAGATGTATTCACTTACAGGCCCTGAAGAGAGAGACAACACAAATGTTACCACTTTCAAATAAGCTTTCATAGATGAATTGCAGTTCTCCAGTTAGGCAGAAGCAGGCCCTCAGAGGGTAAACTACCAATGATTTGTCTAAAGGAGGAATTTCAAGTAAGGTTATCTTTAGGAGCTCAATCTGCTAAATTTAAGGGCAAAGGTTGCAGGAGTAACTTTTGCTAACAGCCCATCGTTCTGATAGTAGACCAGAAAAGGGAAGTGCTTGTGGATGTGGAAACATGTGGAGTCTAACCAGTTTGGCTTTAATCTGGTTCCAGTATCACTCACATAGCAGTATCCTGGAGGACAAAGAGAAAAGGAGAGTTTTCTTGGGGCATACTATGGAAGTATCTGCTGGAGTATTAACCAAGAAATTATCAACATGGAAGTTACCAAGTTGGCCAAATATGAGGCTGTAGCTGGCTGGAAAGATAACAGGCTGGAGAAGCAGAGAAGAAGGACAGGACAATCCAAATACCTCTGCACCAGACAGAGATGAAGAGCTGTCCCTCAGAGAGAGGGTACATCCCTCTGCACTGTAGCAGATGAAGAACAGTCTTCAGCTTAGTTGACAGGCATGAGTCATTCCATCTTAGCCACTCAGCCCCAGGAAGATGGGAAACAAGTGATTTAGTAACCTATAAGGGATCACTGCTAATTAATGGGTACCATTCACAGAAGGTGACCAGGATCATTTGAGAGCAAAGCAGCCTCTGGACAATTTAGTACATCTAAGTTGCTTGCCTAAGCTTAATTCTATAGCTATGGTTTATTCTGAAAGGGCTAAGAATTCAAGGAAAAGAAAAATTGTTTATGTTGATCCTGCACGGACTGCATAGAACCTGCAAGACTATGAAGAGGGCTATGTCAACCAGTGCCTATGCTTATGCTTTATTTTAAATACAGGTTTTGGATACATGGTTATGGTTAAGGCTAAAATGGTATAGCAAAGGCCTATTTGTGAAATGCAGCCTGTTTCCCTTACACCTAGACAAGTCTGTTTGATTTAGGGTAAGAAGTGAAATATATTGTAATACATGCTTGCTTAGCATAGTTGTATAAAAACAGTAAAACAAAGCTAATGGTACCCAGTCTGCAACTACTTGAAGGGATCAGATTACCAGTGGATGTAACTTGCTAGAATTAACTTTCTAATTTGCAATCAAAGCAAAAAAAAATCCAAAACACATTCTAAATTGTTAAAAATGCCAAAACTTCTCCATCCAGTCTTGTTCTGATGCAAATAGTTATGAAATTAATCTGATTTTATGAAAAGTATGGTTAAATCGACATTTCTCGGATCACTTCTGATTTATTTTTCACACACATGGTGGATTTTTCTGATCTAGAGCTAAAGAAAACTCAGGTTAGTCAGGCTTATTACTCCATAGGTTTTCACTAATGGAGTAATATTACAACAATCCCTTTTTTAAAGGAGAAAGAAAAAAAACAATAACAGTGCTCCCACAAAGAAATCTATTTCCCTAAATATGTTACAATATTCTTCACTTTGCTTTTCCTACTGACTGTACAGGTTTATGTATTCTATTTTGACTTTCTCTGTGCTTTGACATGTTCTGGTATAAAGAATATTTATATATAATTTAAAAAATACTATGACAGCTTGATATTTTTAAATGGAAGGATATACACTTATCTTCTATGGGAGAGCAAGTTTAGAGTCCAGAGAAACAAGCATAAGTAATTCAGTCCAACCCAAAATATCAGTAGGTGTCATCCAAGAGCACTTCCACCAACCCACTTTAAATCACAGTCTGTATTCTATCTCAGCCTTCTTATTCACACCTAGACCCAGGAATTATTAACGTGAAACAGTAGAGCTATCATGAACTAATTCAAATTTCAACTTAGAACAGGTTGAGGTACCTCAGGGAAGTACTAACAGACCAGAGAATCATTCAGATATTGGGCTTGATTTAGTTCAGCTTGACAACAACAGAAAGTCACCCTGACATCAAATACATATTCATCAATCTATGCAAAAGTAACACTGTTTAGTATCATTCCAGTTCTCTGGTTATGTATGTATACATCATACAAATTAGTAACACAGGTGAAATACTTATCACTTTGGACAAAGGCCACAGAGGTTCTGAACAGACATGGTTCCTTACTAGTCAAAGGATGCTAATGAGTGCCGCAGTAAATTTAATTTGTACCAGAAAGTGATAGTTACGCATGATATTTCAAAGTGGTTGAAAACATATGCTATTTATAAAAATATATGGGAGTATTCTGTATTCTTTTTCCTTTGATACCAGTGTTCATCAAATGACTTTTGAATAACTGATCTTTCCTAGCAGAAGTTTTTATCAGTTTACTACAAAGAAAAACCTTTCCTCTTTCTTCCTCTTGCAATGCCTTGCACTGTTTATAGGAGCAGCTTTTGGAACACAATCAATGTGTCTATCCCCTGGGCAAAATAAAGACTAATCTTACAACAGGTACTGACAGTCTAGAAGGGTCACTTGTGCTGGAGGGACTCATAGTTGGCTTTTCAACTGCAAGACTTCACTTCTGCTGTCATGACAAGCTTTTATAAACCTGAGCTTTATATCTTGCCCTCTCTACTTACTGCTGTTCATACAGTCATTTGTCATAAGCTAACACAAAACTCATGTCCTGTGTGGACTCAGACAGCAAGCAGAGAAATAAAATGGCATACATAGTCCAGGAAAAGAAGTTTATACATAATCAAAAGCTTGAAAGCCCCCACCCCCATCCTTTTTCTTTTTTTTCCTTTGTTTTAAACAAAAAGTTTGTGTGTTTGCTGAAGACAATTTGTACAGCTAACTATTCAGACGTAACACAGTCTTAGAAGACACAGATGAAAAACAGTGCATGATTCATTTATTAGTCTTATTTTAGGTATACTCCTTAGGAATTAGTTCATTATTACTGGGCTAATCAATCACTGAACTGTTGCACAACTACGTATTTCAGCTGTGAGTTGCAAAGGAACCTGACAGAAGTTATGCACTTTTCAGGCGGCTGAAAATCTCCCCATTCCTTGCTAGCAATTAGTAAAACTGATTTTAACGTCTACTGAAGACCTACTGAAATTAACTGGAAAACTTTGATTAGCTTTGGATCAGATGCTGCGTATGAGTGATACTGAGATATATGAAAACTCCCACTCCTTTAAACATAAGGAAACCTGAAAATGGCAGATGACATGAAATCCCCCCTCTTTTCTCCATTTCTCTTTGAAGTCAGTCTGATTCATCATCCTTGGTGAGCAAAAGCTCTTACACAGTTTTAATAACCTACACCTTCGAAATTATTCGCTTACTCTATGCAAAAGTCCATTTGCCCAATACAAAACCGACGGTAAAGCAGTCAACTATTAGTGCAGTCATAAGCGGCCTCCAAACATATCCTCTCACATCATTTGGCCAAATACCTTAAGTGCTGCCAACACTTTTCAGTATTGTAGCCAGAACCATAAAACTGATGAAAGACTAATAAGAGCGAAATATAGTCCATCAGGTAGAATAAAAAAAAGCTGCTTGAATTTCAGAAGTTATCCATTGCCTAGGCACTCACAGTAATCTTTTACACAATTAAAAACTTTTTTTTTTAAACATAAAAATGATTTACACCCAAGGCAAAAAGAAAATTACAGGTACGTGTGCAGAGTAACAGCTAATATGAAAATTTCAGGCTTTTCCATTTTCTACACTAGTAGAGATTTGTAGGGTATCTCAGTAATGAAACAGGGACTTGACCTTCACCCTCATTTACTTGTATCATCTCAATTTCCTTTCTCAGTCTCTTCACATCTCTAGCATTTCAGCAAGTAGTCAGCACATTTGCTCAGTCTCGGCTTGCCCAACTTTGTGCTAGTCCTGCTCCAGTCCTCTTCACTAGAGGTTGGGTCTCATGTGCACTGATTTGGTTGCAGCATTGAAGCAATGTATTGGCATTTTATCATCTCTTCAACAGCAGCACCAGTGTCTACAGGACTGGTTGAAAACAGGCTTCTCATAATGTGTGAGGCACTGATGGTAAATTGGGGTTATGTCTTGGGACCATAACTGCGTGGCCGCAAAGTACTAACATAGATTTATTATAACGGAAAATAATCAACTACAGAAAAGACATCTGTGTGCAAGAAGTACCACCTTACATTTAACAGAAGAGCACATGAAAATCTTTAAAATGTTCAGCTAATTATGCACATTTACTAAATACAGTATTCTGCCACTACATAGATTGCAAAAATAGAAAATTATGTCCCCTTTAGAAACAAGGTACTGGAGCAATTATATCAAAATCTTACACTATTTTTAAATTACTCTAAACATATTGCAATTAATTACTTTTAAAAAAGCCTTTCAAATAAAAAAGTAACCTGTGAAGATGACTGATTAATGCAGCAGTCCAAAGAGACTGCCATGTATCCCAGAAAACCTATTATACTAGTTAATCTTTTGGCCTTGCGTTCGTCTGCCTGACAAGCTCTTCTGTGTGCAGCTAGTCCATAAAGCTAGAATCCGTGACACGTGGGGATCACTCACCATCCAAACAGGCTCCAAAAGCACGTGTCAGCCTGCACATTGGGACCCTCCTTCATTACAAGAGGGAAGTACAATTTTACCCTTGTATTCAGAATAAACTATTGCTATTGGACTGCCATTTTCATCCAAGCTATTCTGTAAACAAACAAGACATTAGGGAATAAGTGGTGCTTAAACAGACTGCACAAAGGATTGTGTTGGAAACTCCATGCTGATTACTTTCATTCTCTTCTTTAACAGAGCAGACATTCAAACATTTAAAAAAAATAAGGCTGGAATAGGTGGTAATGGTTGGCCCTGCCAAGAGCAGCTGGCTTCTCAACTGTGTCTTCAAAATAAAAGAGTACTAGAAAGAACTAAATTTAACTACTGTAACTATCCATTTGGGATGGTAATATCACAATAGCTTTTCCTGCAACAATTTGACATTTCCACCGGCTTCCCGTTTAGGTAATAACTCAAAAAGAAGAAAAAGCCATAAAAATGAATAGAGAAAGTAGTAACATTTTCCATTCACAACATTTTTTTTTTTTAATTTGGGATAAAATATTCTGGAGTTCTAATAACAACCAAATCAATTCATTTTTCCCTCCAAATCACCTGAATGATCTGGCATAAACACACCCCTGCTGAGAGTGCAGGTTAAGTATTTAAGACAAAATTTGATTGAAGGTGATTGAAGCTATTCTTTCTTGAGTTATTCTCAATTAAGAGTTCATCTACATCTGTCCATTTTTAAGTTTGTACCATTCAGGCTAAGAGTAAAACAAAACATTTTTGGCATTAACAAACCAGTCACTGGTATAGAAGTGTCTTTTTATTTTTAACCAACATAAAACTAAGTCATCTTATAAAAAACATTTTCAGTTCATACTTCTCTGATTTCACTATGATATGAAACTTACTGTGTGTGTTCAGTGCCACGGTCTTCAGTCACTGAGAACTCCCACCACTTCTCTAAACAAGAATTTCCAGATTTCTGTTATTACTTTCACCATTTTCTCTTTCTGCTCAACTTGGGCCAGGCACAACTACTGTAAACTGTTATCACTCTGTTAAAACCAGTGGTACTATGGCATTGTATAGAAGCTGAGGATCTGTCAGTCTCTGGTATATCTCTTGTTCAGAGGCAAACGGGGAGGAAAAACAAAGCAAATTTTGTCAACATTAAGGACTAAATTATAGAATTCAGACACATGGAGAGAGGGTCTACAAAACACTTGGCTCAAGTTGCATGTTCAGACCACACTCCTGAAGTGAATGTGTCTGCCAGGAGCAGCCTGAGGGAGAACGAATAGAACTAGTTTGTCTATTTGAAATGAAGAAAATGGCCTCTATGATGATGAACAAATTCTTTCTTGGATAGATAAGCAGATGGGAAAAATTGGCCTCCACTGGGACCGAACACTACAGAATCTCCCTCTGCACATTTTTGCAGACAAACATCACGATCCAGCAGGCATGGAAGTGGGAAACTGCAGTGAAATTCTATTTCTGGACAAAGCAATTCTGCACTTCAGTTTCACAATCTGTAAAATGGTATTTACACAATGTTTTGAGATCTACATATGAAACATTATATAAGCATTGAGAATAATTATTCTCATTAAAACACATACTACAGTCATCACTACTTCTTTCTCTTCCCTTTTGGAAATTTTGTACTCAAAGAGATTTAACTTGTTCTATGCCAAAGCTGACTGTGTTACTGAATTAGTGATTCAGAGTATCAGCACAATTAATCTCAAAGAAGGGGTACAGATGCATCAGCTCAGAAGAGAAGAGGTACAAAAGTCACTCTAGTTCCCCCAATTTCATTAGTATCCTAAAGACCAAACTTATGGCATGTGGTTGTTCTGACTGAAGATGCATGCGTGGTTGCTATTTGAGTAGCTAGAATATCATGTTATGATTTTAGGTGTAACAAGGGAAATCATTAGCTTTTCCTACAGTTGGTCTGCTGGACTTTGACAGGAAGGACAGCAAATCAGGTGAGAGCAGCAGAAAATGCCTAAATTCATAACCTCAACCAGAATAATGGCTATGCATTAATAGGGAATTGCTGAATATTCCATCTGTTCTTGCTCATCAGCAATCTGTCTGCCATATAAATGGCTCAAAAAACACACTCAGACTAAGTCTGCCCCTCTGTAGTGCTGAAATTTAACATTTATTTTTAGAATTACTGCATGCAAGAATCCTCAATTTTAACAAATTAGGGAGGTAAAGACAACAGGCAATGATTTGAGAAGCCATAAATCTGAATCACCATTGCAGGGACTGGAACCAAATTTCTCCAAAGCTCCCTAGGAATAATACTGATGTAAATCACCTTTAAATGGCAGTAATAGCAGCAAGCACTTTGACCTGGTTTGCAGAAGTATAAAGAGCTTGCAAATGGGAGATGGATTCATAGCCTTTGGGAATCCTTCGGAAATCTAAGTTTGTTCTCTTTATAAAGCAGGCAATTTATGAAGAAATTTCTATGCATCTCAGTCAAAGACACACCATTCAAACATCTAATTTCTCTTGAGTAACATCCACCCTAAAATCATGTATTTGGGAGTACTTCTCTGTACAGCTTGTACCGAGTCCCTTTTTCTCTTTTTAAGTGGAGAAGTGATTAATACAGGGTGATTTGTCTACATTAGTTTTTTTCAACATGATATAAACTGGTGCGAATATTTTTTCTGAACTAAATTAATTCCTACATTTAAGAAGATGCAGTAACCATAACTACCAGATAAGTGGAGGTTGCTAATGTAGATACAAATAACTGCATTACGCATAATCAGAGAAACACGGTTTTGTTGTAGATTAAACATGCTCACAAGAGCATCAGCTTCTACTGCTGAGCACTTCCAGCTGCTGCGCAGTATCAAAGCAGACAGAGCCTCAGCTGCTGCACTAGACCCTGCCAGGGCCCGTCCATCGCCACGCAGGTGAGAAGTACCGTCGAGGGAGATTCTTTCTCCGAGGGTCAGAAACGTGGCAGAGCAGAGAATGATAATGTTCAGTTCAGTGGCATGGGCCTGTCGCACTCCCTTGATAACCAACTTGCCCTGGCTCTGCTCTCCAAGACAGCCCCCCTGGCTATGCACTGAGTATATGACAACTGGTTTAAAGTAGGATGTTTCAGTTTAACTTAGCTACAGTACCAGCAGACAGGCAGCAGGGATCTCCAAAAGAGGTAATTTACTCCTCAGCTTTTGCGACTGCAGCGCAAACCTCGCCAGGAAAAAGCAAGGACTGAATCACTAGTTCAGTTTCTTTACTTCCCTGGCTTAGATCGATTTCCTGAACGCACTAATGCTCATGCCACCGAAAGCCAGCCTTTCTCTCTGCAAAAAGGAACAGGTGCGATCATTTAATTTAAAGTGAAGTTTTAAAAAAATGAAACTAAGGTAAATGTTAAACTTTATTGCACCATAATGATTTTAGTTCTTCACTGTCAACATGATTTAAAAAAAATTAAACCATATATCCACGTATGCCCCTTTGCAAGGAGCTCAACATATTTTATCTCATCAACTCATTCCTTTACAAACACTAAATTCCTCACATCCTTCATTCCTTCAGCTATACTTCCACATATCTGATATTGTCTTAAGTCTTCATTAAAAAGAAATGAAAGAATGCAAGTGAAATAACCTTAAGGTGTTGTTACAGTACACACGTTTTGCTCTAAACACCAGCCAGCTTGTACCATGACAATGTGCTATTGGACCAATGCTGGAATTACTTTCACGTGAAGACAAGCATAGAAATAGGATGGTACTGAAGAAACCTGCACCTCAACATGCCCTAAGATCAGCTCATATGGGTGCACAAAGGAACGTTGGGTTCTCATTTCTAAGAAGAAATGTTATGATAATAACAGGAGGTTTATGGCAAAAAAATGATTAACAAAATCAATCATGCACATAATGATTGACCAAAACTATATCAGTCATGTTTTTTTCCTCATATGTTTCCATTATTTCTTCATAAATACTGTGTTCATTGCTTTCTAACGCTATACAATACAAAGAAATCTTTCACTGGGGACTAAAATTGCTCTTTGGGATTATGTGAACCCTTGGAACCTCACACATGCCAGCTGCCATCGGTCACTAGCTTCCCACAGATCAGCTGAGCACATTTCGATAAAACACATTTGTTTTTGGAACATACTGTTCAGCATTTTCTTAAGCACCCACAATGAGATGGTTAAAATATTTCTTCTTTTTTAAAAATCATGTTCAAAAATATTATACGTATGTCAGATAATTCCACTGAATGTAAATCATAAGTATTTCTTTAATGCAAGAAGTTACTATTTACATTATTTTCCTCTCCATAGCACTTCTTGCAAAGAATACAATAACAGCCCCAGCCTTTTGGCCAACCCAAGTACAGCCCTTCTTCCACAGATACGCCAGACTGCTGCAGCAGCAAAATCCCTAGAGAAAGCAAGCCAAAAGAGTCAGATTAGGACAAGACCTGTCTGCAACCCACAACTGAGTGATAGACCCTTGTTGAACCAAAGTCATTTTACATAAAGGAAGTGCTCTTGGAGTTTCCCATTTCATCAGCGCTGTGAGGTATGCAGAATATTTTCAGCCATACAAAACTTCAGCATGGTTCATAAATTGATGAAGGTTTGTCAAAATTGCTATTTTTGTAAATAAAAACACTAGCTAAGACAAGTGTACCATATTACTAGTGGGAAAAATGAGACTCAGTAAAACGCATTACTACCCCATGATCACACAGGAAGTTAATGATCGAAGGGTAAACACATCCAAATGTACTTATTCCCAGCTATGTGCCTCACTGAAATAAGTAGATTTGATGCCAGATAAATTAAAAAAAAAAAAAAAAAGATCATTTGGGCTGACCATGTCAATCAACCCACAGATTTTCACACAGCCTTACCAGAGTAGCCGGTCAGAATTCCTACAAGGAATAAGCAGAATTGCTATACATAATACAGAAGTGAATTGAAGCACTGAAATAATTATTTCTCTGCAAGCCCTTGCAAACTATGAGCTAGGTGTAGCTGCATTTACCTTTATATATCCAGAAAGTAAAGACTTGTGTGGCTTATCAAACTATGTCAGACACATTAAAAGAATTCAGATGATGTTCATGCTAAGTTGAATGTCATCCAGGCCACAGTGACCTCAGCTGAAATTGAAAAGTTCACAGGAGACTGATAACAGCAGTGGAAAGTTAAAGATACAGAAATTACTACGGGGGACATAATTTTTGCTCAGAATACTGAGACTTCTGCAACTACTGGTATCAAAGTGATAGCATTGGAACAGAAGAAAAATACAGAGGTTTGCACCAATTACTTTCACCTAAAGACACGAACAGAAAAAGCATTATTTTCATGGCGGTTCCTCAAAAAAGAAGAGGCAGTTTATCAGATGGTTTGGGCGATAGACGGAAGAAAAGGAGGGAAACCTTGATTCCAGAAGTTTTGCACCTTATATTGTCAATCAGAAAAAAATCTTACATAAATCTAATAAAGGAGATGAATCACTTGAAGAAATACGGTTCTGAAATGAACCATAAATTAAAATATCTATTATACTTTTTATTCTATTCTACAATACTACTAGTCCATTCAAAAGTGTTTATAAAGTCTTTATTTTTAAAAATTGGAAAAATTAAGAAAGGAAATCAAGAAGTAATTAATAGCAGAGATGTGTATGTGTGATCTCATTGAAATGTGCTCATTTCCCACTTCGGTTGCCCTTGTTTAGGCATAAACTTTTTTTTTTTTTTAATAGTTTCCTACCTGCACAGAAACAACTAAATCTAGAAAGACAGGCTTCATTTTCCAATGACCCTTATATTTTGGTTAATTTTATGCTTCCAAATAGGAAAATCTTAGACATTAACTCAACACTGCTGACAAAAGGCCAACAGACAGCAGTGGCTGTTTCAGACGAAGGTATAAAAGTGCCGCAGTAGCTAAAGGCAGAAAAAAATCCAACTTATCACAGTAGAAATATTTGATCTAGAACTGCTAGAAAACTGCTTAAGTGCAAAGCAAACCTGAAAAAATAGCAAATTAGCACAAAAAAGATAAGAAAAGATTACAGTGTTCATTCAGCCTTCCAAGACTACAGATCCCAGGACTGTAAGAAACGGCCTTCCCAGATAGCTTCCAATGCCTCCCTCGTCCTTTCCAGGTAACCAGCATTTGTTTCATAGACCTAATATTAGTATATACATTCATGTGTACATCCCTTCTCCAGGATACAGCCCATTTGCAATTCCTATCCTGTATCTGGCAATCTGAGAATGAAAATTTACATCAGGAGTATGTGTGTGTTCATCTGTCTATCAATATATATACCCATACACACACAGGCAGGTAACACTTCTTTAACTGGTTGGTTTAAAACAAACTGAAATAATATATTTGGGGCATACCGATAACCCCATGGTTAACTACTATGGTTGTGGTTACTATTCAAAACAAGTATTAGGGAGGCAGCCTCTCCCTTTGAATTACTCTGTGTTTCTGGCAGGTCCCTCCATTCATGTTAGCAGCCCCCAACCTGAGATTTGGTTCCAATCTCTTCTGATTTCAGTGATTCCATCTGCATCCCTTAGGCTAATACATCACAGCTATCTTACAAAGTAATTGTAGTAATTAGTAAACTACAGAGCTCTTTAAAAGTATAGAGCAATTTGTAACAGGTACGTATTCACCCCCAGTAAGTGTATTTTAATACTTACACTTGTGATATCAGTGGAACGAAATGAGCATTATGGTGGACAAAAATAAAGCTCTAACCTGCTGTTCTTTTATTGTAGTGCTTCATTTATGATCTTCATCCCCACACACTTTTCATTGATTATGTAGATGAATTTAATTCAGTCTTGCTACCTTGTATGTGTATATTAGGAGAAGTAATTATAATGGAAAGTATACGGCAATAAATGAGCAGGAAAAGACAAATAATTTTCAGTGTCTACACAGATACTAACAAGAGATGTTTACTTAATTTTATCAAAGCAGTATCTCTGGAAATTAAAACTTTAATGAAAGCAATAACTGAAGCATAAACAAAAGAATTTTAAAGCCTCAATATAATTTTTCATTATATTAAAGGTTTAAAGCTGTTTTTCTTTTTTTTATTCTACAGTGCACTCCAAGGAAATTATTAGTTTTTAAAATTGCTATTATTCAATTGTACATACTTGGAGAACAATCTACACATATAATGTCACTGGGGAGTAATGCAAGAAACAAACTGTAAAAATTCAAAAATGATCAGTAAAGAATATGCAAGAGTGTTTTAGTAACTGAAATAAGTCTTTTGTTATTAATGACATGCATCAAAAGCAATGCTACTGATTCCCACAGTAAGAGCATTACTAGGAAGTCATCTGCAATTTTTCAAATTAAAAAGTCTTCGTTCTTATAAGTGAGTCATTGATATGACATATCAATGATTGCAGTTTTTCAAAGGCAAATATCTAGCCATTCAAGATTCACTTTTGACACATAAGTAGTCCTAAGAAATTGGTTATAAAAGAAGAAACAGAAATGTGTATTACAGATTAACCTTCCTACTTTCTTTTATTTTGAGTTCATCATTTTAGTTTGTAAAAACATTAAGCTGAATTCCAAAATATAACAGATTGTAACATTTTGAAAGGTAAATAGAGGTTTTGTTTGTTTTTATTTTGCAGCAAAACTACTCTTCCGGGATTCACTGTCAAGCTAGAACAGTTGCTTAGAGATTCTCAGTCCTTCTTTAAAGGAAAATCTTACATTTGTTGAAAAGGACACTTGGTTTTTCATTAGTATCAGATCAGCAGTAAATCAACAGCCAACTAGTAACAAAGGTTTGATGTGCCAATATACTTTCATTTAAAATTCCCGTTTAATTTTTCTGCCTTAGAAAAACAAATTGTACCTAAATTCTGTGCACAAGGAAACTTAGTTTTCTACATAAACAGCTATATAAAGTCAACTTTTTTTTTTTTTTAATTTCAGCAGTTGGAGAAAGTTACAATTCTTTTTTAAAACAGTAGAAAAAAATGCAATTCCCTCACTTTAACAGATTGCAAGTTATTATGAAAAAAAGACTAAAGACAATATAGCAGGCTCTCCTGTGAACTGCAAATTATCAGCGTATACCTTGTGTCCACAAATCAGCAGTAGAACATGCCAGTCAGCAGACAACAAAGCGTAATTCAGTGGGAATTGCAGGTGCTCAATAGTAGAATAAAACATTAACTGGTAATGATAGTTTCACACAGGATGCATCAACCCCTCTACCATAAAGCACAACACTCTCAAAAAATCATTATAAACAGAAAATATGAAATGAGAGCTCAGAGGAGAAAACCAACCAAAAAACCCAAGCCCTTATACTTCTCACTTGGGCTGAAAAATCTCTAACATTTCTCTTTCCAACTTATTCCACTCATTCATCTAGCTTAAGGGACTTATTTCAGATCATATGGATCAATAATCAGAGATGAATGGTTCTTATTAGTCAGTTTATTTTGACTCTCTCAAATGTAAGTCTCTACAAAACAAATTATCAGACATAGGCACTTCATGACATCAAGAGAAGATACTCCTCTAGGTGCCTTCTTCCCCCTGCTTGACTGTTTGTGGACACCGCCAAAATCCAAGGCAAGGATGCTCCAGTCTTACTGAGCATGTAATTGCTTTGGTATTGTATTTATATAATCGCTGATTGCCTTTAATTTTTGAGAAGGCTGTGAAGAGATGGCAGTTTTATAGTATAAGGCAATTTTTATATGAAAAATACAACACAAACCTTAGTCTAAGTCAGCTAATAAGCTAACTCTCTTCTAGAGAAAGTACTTTTTTGCATGTGCAGTACAGGTGGGGCATCCACCTCCGAGAGACTGCCCAGACGGAGCTTACAACCAAGGAGGCAGCGCAAGAGCCGAGCCAGTTAACTCTGTATGCCTCACATAACCCCCCTGAACCTGGACTATTTGCTTCTCTCAGTTATATTTTATTATTATACCGAGAAAAGATATTATTCAGAGCTAAGTGTCTTCTACTATTCAAGGTTTATTAGCAATTAACATTTTAGCACCTTGCAGCCTCACTAGTCTGCATAAGTCTATATAAGTTTCTATACAAGTCTTTTATGGACATTTATTCAGCCAAATGAGCATTTTTTTTTTTATCACAAGAGAATATAAAAGAAAACTATTAAGGAATAATGCAAAGTTATGCAAAATACATTCTAATCACTACCACTAATTATAAAGAACTGACCCTAGGCCATTCAGAATATATAACATCTAGGAATAAAATTGTTTAATTCATTCCATCTAGCACAGTTTTTGTCAACAGTATAATCTACCTGCCAAAAAAGTGTCATTACATGACCAACATACTGCAAAAAACATCAGCTTCCATTCCTAAAAATCAGTCATTATGTAATGTCACTTATTGAATATGTCCTAAACAATTCCATTTGTATTTTAAGGGCAATTATGTTATCTTATCTTTCCTCACCAATAATCCAATTTCTTTGCTGTGCTAAACCATAAGGGCAAAGGACACATGATTATTCACTTAGGAATCAGATTATTATACAAGAAAATGAGGATTTATTGACATGCTCATGCAGATTCAACAGAGAGTGCTTTTGTTTAATGAATTTATGGTTTCTGTTAGCCCTATTTCAGGTCATGGGAAAGTAAGAAATTTTAAAATTATTTATGAAGAAATCTTACCTGCTTTTTCAAAAGATGGTGGCTAATTTAAACAGTGGTATTAAATTAACCAAGGCAACAAGAACAAAATCCACCTTGTAGCAGGTTTAAAAGAGTGGTGGCTTGTCATGTTTTCCAAAGGAATCCATTCTACTGCCAGCTGGAACACATCATCACATCGGCTGTCGGGCTAATGGTGGGCAGTATCAGTCAAATGACAGCTTTCAGAGGTCACTCTGAGTTTTAGAAACGTACAAAGAAAACTCGGTACTTCTTGAAGAGGTCTGAAAATAGAATTCCCCATTGTTGGTTGTGTATTACATAAATAGAGGAAGAGGAAAAAAACTGGGGGCAGAGGAAGACCAAGGGATGAAGTAAGAGACTGGCTCAAATATATTGGTGTCTTAACATAGATGCATACAGTACAGAAGCAGGGGGCACTCATGCCCAGTTTCTGTTCTCTCAGTGCCAGCTCTGGATCCATGACATCCATTCCCTTTATACATTTGTTTTTTTCCAACCGATCCACAGATACCTGTAGATATGCTTTACCCGTCCCACCAGTTTCTTCAGGTTTTGGATCTAGCAGGTTGAACGCCTAAAGGTCTGCTTCACCTTACAACTTCATAGCTATGGGAATTAGTCCCAAATATACTCCCACCACCCCTCTTTGCCCGTCTAGTCCCCTCCAACAGATTGTTCAGCCTATGAAAAGCTGCCTATAAGAACCTGAGAGACCCATACAGAAGCACTCCTTCCATGGCCAAACAAAAAGTTAATTACTTTTTTTTTTTCCCCATCATTGAAAGCTTTCTTTTTCCGCAGCCTCTCTTCCTAGAAGAAAACAACTCAAAAAGAAGTAATGTAGTATACGTGAGAGCATATATTAGCAACTTTGCTTCTTTATGCTTGAAAGCTATAAATAAGAAAAGGCTCACAGATGCTGCTAAACTAGTGGGGTTCTCACAGTTGTCTACAAGTTCTAAAAGTTCAGTTATGGCAATACTAACTTGTTAAAGTCTTGCAAACCTAAAGGATTGAAAAATTGTGAGGCAAGTCCCAGCAGTCATTTCTGAGGCAGACTGTGTGCTTGTGAAAGCAAAGGAAGCACAGAAGGGACCTCAAATGTTCCTAGACTCTCTGCCTCCACACTGGTGGAATAAGCAGTCTTTCCTAAAGCACTCCTGGAAAGCTCTTACCTCAAAGTGCTGTTTCTGCTCTGCTGCCGTAAAATTCCACCGAGTGGTACACATAGTTTTTGATCTTGACCATTTTTCTCCCCATGTACTAGATCCTCACCTTCATGAACCTCCTCAACTAAAAAGCAAGCTAAACTGTCCCTGCCAAACAAATGCCTCTCTGTGAGCTATAAACTCATTTCCTTCCCAGCTCTTCCAGCTCAGGCAAACTCTTCTCTTACATCTCCTCCATATTCACCTAACACCATTACCAGTTTCCATTCAGGATCTGACTGCGAGCAAACTAAATGTCAAATTGATTTGGATGTCTCTGGTAATTCATCACATGAAGTAGGTTTTTTTTAGCTATCGCTTGCCATTCAGTGGTTAGCATTCACTAAATAAAAAGGGAAGATACAGGAAAAACTTTAATAAAAACATCACTAAGTATCTGTAACACTATTTTCTGATATCTTTACAAATCTTACCAAAAAAATGAAATTTTCCAACTTAACAGGCTTAAAAAATATAAAGACAACCAAAGACATATTTTTAGTATTAACACACTCCTCAATTTACTTGTGATAGCGAAACAGTCAGCAGACAGTTCAGAACACTAATTTTTGTTTCCTGAGAAGCTAATGTTTTCAAAAATATTGCCACTATTTTGATTATTCTGAATTATCACAAAACGTTGTAATAGCACAGTCTTGGTGTAAATATCAAATACCTTAATATACTTTTTCAAGTTTTAATTAAAAGTTTCATTAATTTTGGTAACACACATAATAGTACTCAGAGCTTTGACATAAAAGCAAACTAACCATATAATGATTTAATATTGAGAAAGTCAAATATTTCCTGTCAAAAAAGTAATAAGAACAATTACCATTCTAGTATATAAGTTTGTAAGTTTGTCAGTGTAAAGAGACTTTTTCATATAATTCACTAATATTAATTTTTACACAGTATAATTAATTACAAAGGTGTAAGCTAGTATATTACCTTACAGCAACAGCACAAGCTATACAGGTTCTAAACAGTGGATATAAATAAAAACATATACAGAAACTAAAAAGTTTAGAAACAAAACCAATGCATTAAGGAGAGGGGAAAGCTTTCTCGAGAGGAGACTCTGACTTCTTTTCGTTATCTTGTTTCTACCACAACAAAGATGTGTTGTAGCTACAGGAACTATTTAGGGTCTCATTTTGTTAGAAAATTTAGTGTACAGAAGATGTTTGCTGTGCAGCCAATTAGCTGCCATAGCACATTTCCTATAAAAAAAGTTAATATTTGCACAACCGTTTAGAAGGACACAATTAAAGATATTTAACTGATCATTATCTGTATCTTTATGCAACAGTCAGTATTATAAAAGGGATTGAAGGAATTGGCAAGAGACAAATGTGCATATTCTGGAAATAGTTTTGAAATCAGGTTAAGCATGGATTCATACATTTGCTGAAAAGATTAAATAGAAATAAATGTTTATTATCAACACTGTAGCGTCAATCATTCCCTTGAACTTTGCTTGCTTCTTTTTCTCATACTAAGAATTATTTTATTAATACCACGCAAGAAAGAAATCGAAAAATCACCATTTAATCTCTCCAAAATCTACTTCTCCTGCTACTAGAGATCTTTCTTTTCAAAAAGAAAGCTAACTGACATCCCAAGCTCTCATGGTATTTCCACGGCCACACTTTGCTATTACAATTCAGCATGCTCACAGCAGAGGTCCAGATAGCTGAGGATTATAGAAGCTTTCTTAATTCACAGCTAAGCATTTATTACACCATCTTACAAAATTATATCCTTCATAAAAGTCATTTTCGTTTTTGATTAAAGAAACCTTTAAGTACATTTCATGCAAACATTTGGTTATCCGCTACTAAAGCTGCAAACCACAGAAGCTTATCATTGATTCCTGAAAGACCTGAGGCTTGTCACATGGATCTCATTCGTGCCAATGGCAATCACTAAAGCACAGAACGAAAGTACACGAGATCTAGTGGACACCAGTGCTCCGCTGTGATTCTTGGACTGAGTGAGAGTTGCTCTCTGAAGGCGAGAAAGCACTTGCGACAAACCTTGGTGTTTTCCTATAGAAATCAACTGGACTAATAAAATTCCCTTTCACTTCTATCAGCTTTAGACTAAGTCCTAAATGAGATTACATAAAAAAGAGAGAGAAACCTCCAAAACAGGAAAATACCTTGTTAAAGTTAAATTGATTATATTAATACTCCATCTTCTGTAAACATTATTCTCAAGACATTTTGAGAGGGCCCCCGTCAAGTAATGGAACAGCCTCATAATCAGCATATCGAGCTAAAGGAAGAATTGACAAAATAGCAGAACTAGCCATAGCTCATTAATTTTTCTTGTGGTCATCTAATTAGCGATTAGATTCTAATAATAGCTACAATAAGTAGAATACAAAACAATGCCATGATTTTGCTTGATATGCTTAATTGACTTGTATGGGTATTACTTCAATATTATCAAGGGTCCCGTAGAACAAACAATAGGATCTATAAAAAGCAACTACATTGACTCGCAGAGATTTGCAGGGAATAAAAATACAAATCTACTTGCAGGATATTGAGGTGCATTACATATTTCTAGCAAATTTAAACAGCTGATATTAAAGTGTGAGCATATTGCATTGCCTTTCTAAAACTTGTCTGCCACTGAATAAAACAGAATTTTTCATGTCTTCAGAGAACCACAACCACAGATTTTTTAATAAGATTCCAAACTTCTCTTATGTCAATACCATAGGAAACTCTCTCCGGCCACTCATAACATTTCCAAACCCCTTGGTCATTTGAGGTCTTGAGCCCCAAAAGCTTTTTTTTCCTTCTCCTTTCTTTTTTTAAAGCTTTCAGTTGTTCTTCTGCCATAAGTTAAAAGTTTAATGTAGACTATAGTATTATTGAAGGCAGTCACCTCTGCCCAATTTTTTTCTTTTAACTTCATCAGCTTTTCTAAAACCCAGTCCCTTTTTCTTCTTTTGCTTTAAAGATAAATTCTTCTTCTTAGCACCAACTGGGAAAAGCATCTTCATGCATGACTCCATGAGATTTCCATATCTGTTTGAAAAGCTAGTATCAGACTTACCATCATTCTTGAGTCAAATACAAATTGTAAATAGCTGCAAGTTATTTATGTATTCTGAAATATATTTGCAAATCCTAATGACATTAACATTAATTTATATCACTGCTAGGAAGTATGCTAAGATGAGGAAGTAGCAAATAAATATTATACCTTATGCCAGCATTTTGCTCTCCCTGTGTCCTAGCTAGATGGGTGAATACGAAACTAGACCTTAGGGTTATTCAGAAAGAAACATAATTTTATCTTCCTTTAACAAAAATGTAAGTATTAATAGTCATGCTTACATGCCTGTTACATATAAGTATCTTCATGTTTAAGTTCTTGAGTTTTACAGAACAGAATTTGCATGCTGGGAAGAACTCAGAATAAGAGGGGGCATGTTGTCTGCTGGTATGGGCTTGTGCCGTTTCAGTAAAGCTGCCTATATTTACATCAGTATTGTGTTCTCTGTGAAACTCTTATATTTATTTGTTCGAATCATATTTCTTCTTTCCTACTTGATTCTTAGATACTGTGTTTTTTCAGCATTTTCAATTTACAGGCATTTAAACCATAACTAATGGTAATTCAAAAAACTGTTGAGTGGTAGCTAAGATTTAATCAACAGCAACAAAAAAGAAACTCACGCTGAAAGGCTCACATGGGCCCAAGGGAATCCTGTGCTATCATCCATGGGAAGCTGAGAAACACACAGGCAAACGTACATGTGGTGCGCTGCAACCTCATCCCGACAGTACGAAAAGAGCAGCGATACCACACACTAGCACAAGTGATCATGTAAATGCAAGTTACAGTTCCACCTTTTCAACAGTAAAATGCAACAGTTGTTCCACTGCAAAAGGTTTATGTTGCTGATTTGCAAAGTGATGTGGCCTGCTTGCCTTTGCTGTGCAAAGTTAGTAAAAATCTTTAAATTAAAAATCAGGTATGAAAACCCTGTCCTTTTCCATCCACCCTTTAAATAAAAAGATAAAATTTGTACTCTCTAACACACCCAGGACTGAGGAAGTAGATGATAACTGAGTCTGAGAGAATATGCTTTTCTTTTGTTAGCCTCTGGAAAAGATACTGAATATTATATTTTAAAATATGCCTTGAAAAATGAAGGAATAAACTTCTTAACTCAAAAAATATTAATTATGTATGAAGGCTTCACACTCACTGTGTCTACTATCAAATGAACTAACCACAGAGTGGAAAATTTGAGTGAAAGTAACATTTCCAAAGCTGTCAGCGTTGACAAAACAAGTACCTACATTTAACAGATCACTAATTTCTATGGGTCTGACCCTGCCAGATCTTTCACAGTGACATAAAACCCATGGAAAGCAAAATAAATCTTTCTAGTGGATCAGAACGTCATTAACTTCTTTGAGGACAGAGAGACTGTTCAGAGTAAGAAGGGCTCCCGGTTTAGCCAGCCAGCAATCAGAGCAAAACCCAGCCCTCGGTGCATCGAGGGGATAATTCCACGGAGTCGGTTTTCAGTTTCAGTCTAATCTGAAGGCATCCGCTTCTCAAAAAATATCACCGCCGCAATCGGTTCACACCAATGGTATAAATTCACTCTATTCACTCAGCACATTTTACACGTACTCTTCTGTGCCAGCTTTATCTGCATTTCCCTAGAAACAAGCAAATTTAAAAGGGCAGACTAACTTTCTCTGCACCCGAGTTTTCCCTGATGCAGTTATCTCCATTTGTAGGCTTTTTCCCCCTTGATCTTCTATAGGCTTATATTTTGATATCTCTATACATGCAGAGCTAGGAATTGGACAAATTTTACCATAGTTTCACCCCTCAGTGCATTCAGAAAGCTCCTTTTGGATATATTTTTCCAGGTAGCAAGCAGGTAATGCCTATGTATATGTGAGTATCTGAACAGCCTTTTGGTGCAACAATACTCTTTAGTGTTTCAAAAACACTTACCAACACTGATGTGGCTTAATACTAATCAGTAAAGATAGTGCATTTATGTCACGGACTGCTAACCAAATACACAGTATATGGAAAAACATGTCTACTTAGGCAAGTTCCCCTCTGGTACTGCACATAATTTACATGCAAATACAATAACTATATTAGTTTTGTAACTGCTATTATGTCTGGTATTACTGCAGATTCAACACACGTTAGAGTTTGGTTTACTTAGTAGATACTTCTAAATGTAATTTTCTTCCTCTGTTTTCCTTCTGACACATTCTACTGTTGTTCATTATGAAAATACCATGCATTTCTAATGATTTGGAAAAAAAATCACTTCAAAGGACATGCAAGTCATGCAGGATAAAAGATATCACACAAAATGAGAGTTTATAAATAGGTTGAAAACTCAATCAGCTGTAATATATGAATATATAAGTTATAATACACAAAAAAAAATATGATGGTATCTTTAAAAATAAGCTTTGTCAGTTCTATCACTTTACATTTACAGGGAGATAAATTACGGGTTTTCAATTGACAGTAATGTTTTTGAAATTGGTCAGCTATTTTTATAGCCTATAAGGATGATATGAAAGATGGAAGAGCTTCCTAGGAACAACATAGTCCTTCTTGTAACTCTTTTTCTCCATAGCCCTCTTTATAACCTTCCCTCCAGGGTTCAGCTGCCTATGTACCGAGAGTCCAAGACCCAGCTCTGACACTGCAATGCTAAAGCCTTGGTTCAAGCTTCTGAGAAAACTGCTAAGTTGTGAGAGACACCTGCAAGAAAGCTGACTCTTGCTGTATCTCTCAGTCTTAAGCTAATCTAATTTTATTTGATGCGCGGTTCACAGCTGCTGTATTTATATCCTCACCTTGCCACAGCAAGCGTCTGATTCTGGAGTTGGGTGAGAGAGAGAACAAAAAACATCAGCACACTAACAGATGGGGCCACAACAGAAACTGTGAGGAAGCAGATGATGGGGATACTTTGGTGGAAAAACACAATAAGATGAAAAAAACAGAAAAGACAAATCATTGGAGAAGTGTGTGTAGATGAGATGCTGCAGCTCAAGATTTATATGATTACATATCCATACTGTGAAGAGGAATCATTCAAAATAAAGAACAAAATGCATGAGAAAGAGTAGAAGTGGTGGACCCTGGTCTCTTTCAAAATAAAAAGGTGACATGTCTTAAATGAAATGTGCTTGCTACAAATGAATGTACCAACCCATAACTTGAAAAGGAGTCTGCATTTGCAGTTTAGGCTAGGCTGAAAACAGAATTACTTGACAAACCAATGTTACAGCCTCTTTATTTCATGTTTCTCAGTATTTTAACAATTAAGATTTCTGTATTAACCATCTGCACATTTTCTTCAGCTGTGACTATAACAGCACATTCTGTCTAATGAATGTATTTGACTCATCACACGAAGCAGAATATGTTTGCTTAAGAATAATTGTTCTTCAGGACAAGCTGTTTAAAACAGGATGACAGCAGCTAACCAGAAAAGGCACAAAGACCTTCAAGCAGGCTAATCGTACCAAGAAGTAAATTTGAGGAAGACAAGAGTTTGCAATAAACTATATGAAGCATGATTTTTATCCTTTTACAGTTCAAAGACTTAAAAATATTTCCATTAAGGTTTCGATCTCTGCATATTTAATTTAGGCCTACTGACAGCAGGATCTTTTTTTCCCCTCACAGCAGTCATCTACAGAGCCCAAAATATCCAAAGAGCATCAGGTGAAATCTACTATTACACAGAAATGAAAAACTTGCTAAGATGCTATTGCCTTGTGCTATCTCAGACAGCAAGGAAACAACTGTGTTTACATGGTGATATCTGCCATGAAAACAGACAGCAGTTGTTGTGATATACATTTATGAAATGTAATATATGCATTTGATTATTAAAACATTTTTATGACTAGTTTCTTGATGACTCAAGGAACTTGAGGACTGAAGAAACTGAATGTAAGAGCTTCCTTGGTTTTAAAAGTCTTGGTTAGGATCATGTGCCCATTAAGGTACATTTTATGTTAGACAGGGAACAAAAACAGGTTTCACCATTTCTTAGATGAAGCTACATTGTCTTAATCAATAACCTAATCTAGTTACATAGTATCAGGACTGCTGTTGATTTGAGAAAGAGCATAATTTCATTTTATTTCACCTACGGAAGAGTTTTCTCACCGCAAAACACTCTTAAAATACCATATTCATCAAGATCTCTCCAGAGATGTATATACAGAAATTGTTTCTTTATAAGCAGTGTTTACTGCTTGGCTGATTTTCATTTAGTTTCCTTCATTTTCGTCTACTTTCTTTGACAGAGTTGTAGTGAACAATGTAATTATTAAGATCAGGGCATAGCATTTCTTTTTACTCTGGATATAGACTTCCAGAAACTTGTGGGATAAAAGCAATCACTTGGCATTTTTAATGTAATAGAAATCCTAAATCTCATTAGGCCAATCCTATCCCAGAAATTTATATCCCAAAAATCCAACTGCACTGTTCACGCCATTCATAATTACTGTCACTGCAGTCAATCACCCAAACTAGCACAGTCTATATATAAATTATTCTTTGAATAACTAACTAGTGCCCAGTCACAGTCTGACATCATCTATGCATTGCTTTCTTCTAACCTTGCCCTGCAAATCCTGTGTAAATTCATCTTCATTCCACTCCTATTTATATTATTTTCTATTTATGAGTGAACATCTGGTCCTGAGCTAAGTTTTTCAATCAGATGAAAGGATCATTTGCGAGTGGTCTGTAAACCGCTTCAGAGTTTTCCAGACTGCCTGAGAATGGAATACCTTTATAAACTGGGCAATTACAGAATTAGAAGCATTTATCTATAATCTGAACCTGAGTCTTAGATTTTGCTTTAGAAGGTTTATGTTTCCTCATCTGCCCAGCTGCCTTAATTCCAAATTCACAGATACCTTACAGTGACCGATCCTCTCATGCACATCTAGGAGCAGTAAAAGAGTTGGCAAGGATCATCACACTGTGTATAAACGCAACTTTTTAAACAGACTGACACATTTATTCTTAGCCCTTATTTAAAAGGATCACTTTGAGAAGATTCAGAGAAATATTTCAAGTATTCATTCTGTGATAGGTCATGCATACAATCCTGCTAAAAGTGATGGGAGTAGTGGTAAATTATGGAAAGCTTCAGCCTAGGGTTTCATAACGGGGTGGCCTAGATATTAATAAGGATATACATACTAATGATGATGAAGCAGTTGTCCATGGAAAAGCTGATTTAGAGAATATTCAGTTTTATCTTTCTGACAGCTCACAAGGGAGCACATACAGTATTCATTTCTTTTCGTTGTGCTAGAGTCAAATTAGAATATTGTTTAAAGATAAGGGGCAGTATCATCCCACTTGTGTGACCTACTTATTCTATTTAATACTTTACAGTGTTCAGCAAGAATGCTTTAGAGACTAAGGGTAGAATTCTAGTCTCACAGCAATATAAAACCTGAGCAATTCCATTTATACAAAGATGACTTATTCTGGTTTTACACCAGCATAACTGAGAACAGATTGTGTCCTACAGCAAATGTTTTAAAATTTCTCCCTTACCCAAATATAAGAGCAAAATCAAGAACAAAGCATTGACGTATCTGTCCTAAGTAGCATATTAGTTGAAAAATATTTGTATTTTGGATTGTGTTAAAGCATTAATCCTCATTTATATCAATATAACTTAATTGTAATTTGATCCTTTGTGCCTGTGACAGCTTTGAGAGAACCCAGAGACAGCTCTGAGAATCCAGAGCTCTGACACTTAATCCCTATAAAATCATTATCACGACACACTTATCTCTTGATATGGTAGCCAAGGATGTTTCAATTGTCCCACACCAGTCACCCAAATGGCAATTAATTTTCCTTTCTCTGGTATCTCACAGATCAGTTAATATTTATCAGAAATAACAATTTCAATTAATTATGCAACAGTGACTCAAATTATCCTCAAGCAGAAGTTCAGGCCAATAAAAGTTTGAAATAACTTAGCTCTAGCATTCCATTCCTGCATTTCTTGTTCGTAATCACTGACATATTTGACATGATTTCTGGTAAGGTTACTTCAGGTCCAAAGCCACCACTGCAGCACATGGCAATGAAAGCTCTGGAGGAATTTTAAAATAAGCAGGTCTTAAGGCTCACAAGCCTACAGAGAGTTGAAATAAAGCTATTTGCCATTTGAAATACAGTGTGCAAGCTCCTCTTCTGAAACAGATACTAGAGAGATTCACACTATCACAAAGTACAGTTCAATTGTGAGAAGTAACTATCCAGAATGCTATCACCTTACTGAGGTTATTTTCTCCCAGTGTGCATTTCATCATCTAAGGTTTACTTCTCCAGTTAAGCACAGCAAGAATAATATAGCTAAGGCATATGAATCTGTGCTGTGGTTTAGAAGACACATCATCAGTAGAACCAAAGCAATTTCCAGGATGAGTTAGTTAAAAGCTATTTATTTATTTACAGGGTTTGTCATTTTAACACAGTCATTTCTCAAATGATGAACACAATGCTTGGATACAGAAGACTGGATTCTTAAAAATACACGATGCTAAGACATCTTTTAGCTCTTCTCAGTAACTGATTCATGGGCTGACCAAGCCATCACAAATAACTGCAACTAAAAATATATATCGGTCCATATGCCATGCCCTTCATACAAAGATGCTGAACTTAACTGAGCAATAAGAAATTGATTGTATTTAAAATAACAAAAGGAATATTTCTATGCCCTCTCATTAACACATTCATAGGTAATAGCTACTTATTTTGATTCCAGTTTGCATAAATTCATACAAGACAACCGAGAAACAATGTAATCCTTCCCAAGATTTCCTTTAAAAGACCTTGATTCTAGCAGGAATTAATAACATTTTCAGTGAGAATTCCTTTGAGGCCTCTCACTGGAGCAATGCAAGCTAAGAAACCATATAGATCAGCAACTGAATAAAGAATCCATCCACTTTCTTCATTGGAAGTATTTGTTTCTGAAAATTCTAACAAATCCGGGTGCTCAAGGAAAAAATCTATTACAGAGTCAGACACCTTCCTTCAAGATTCGATATTACCCTCAACTCATCTGTCAGACTAACGAATGAAGCCAAAGCACAGAAGCACCTGGTCAAATCCAAGCAAGTGATTGTATATCCCACAGATAAAAGTAAGGGAGGAAGTATTTCCTCCACAAGTCAGTCAAACCACCCAGGATTGTCATACCTCATCCTGGAGAGCAGATTAAGAGTGAAATCATTTTCTGAAACACATTCTAGAGATCAGAGTATCATGAGTTCTTTTTAATTTTCCCCTATTAAAAACAAAACATCAACAAGTAGATTTGCCCAAATATTTCATTTCCAGTTAGATATCCGATAACCAGATTTGGGAAAAATTTATGAAAAATCAGCCCAGGGAATTATAGGCCAGTCAGCCTGACTTCAGTCCCTGGGTCCTCTGGGAACACATTTCTGGGTGCATGACTTGGGGTGGTTATGAGGAACAGTCAGCATGGATCTGCAAAGGGCAAGTCATATCTGATCAACCTGATTGCCTTTTATGACGAAATGACTGAATTTTTGGGTAAGGAGAGAGCAGCAAAAGTCATTTACCTCAAGTTTAGCAAGGCTTTCAAGACTGTCTCCCAGACAATTCTTGTATTTGAGTAAGGATATAACCATCTCCCTGGGTGGGCAACTAGATGGGTAAAAGCCAGTTGGATGATTGGGCTCAGAGGGTTGTGGTTTGCGGCTCATACTCTGCCTGGCTGCTGTTAACTGGTGGAGGGGTCTGTATTGAGACCTGCTCAGTTTAATATCTTTAGCAATGATTGGGAAGAGGTAATGGAATGCACACTTGTCCAGTTCACAGATGACACCCACAGAACAAAATAAATGCAAGTTATAGAATCCGGTTGAATGTTTTCAGCATGACTGGAAAGCACAGTTTGTCCTCTTGTTCCTATCTAGATTATCTACAATAACCTTCAGGTTTATGGAAGAGTCACAATTCCAATACATGCGCTTTGATCACTTTTCTTACGAAGTGTTTTCCTAAAATTAATCACTCTTGTTGTTCCCACTTTTCCCTAAGATATATATTTCACTTGCTGGATTCCAGCTAAGAAAATAAGCAGTCTTTCAATCAAGATTCTTTACAGAAAAGACTCCAACTGATGAATAAATTACTGAAAAAGACAAAAATAATTAAACTCCCTACTGAGTTTGAAATTCAGTTATTATGATTTCTTTTCATTAGTTTACAAAAAAGATGAAAAAGATTTTGAATTGAAAGCTTAATAGAGTCAGAACATATTTTATATGTTGGTCATAATCAACTCTTAAACTTATAAAGCACAAAAAAGAATTAGAGAACACTAGCACCACATGTCTGTAGTTTTAAAATAGAGAGCAAAACAAAACCGAACAAAGCTATTGCTCTAGTCAGAGATAGGAGCCAAAAACAAGACAAGGGAATAAATCAACAACAGATTTTTATCCAGAGCTATTCTTCACATTAAAAATGTAGTCTTTATACAGAGCTGGCATAAAACTTTCTGTTAGAGAACATGCCATCTCCTCATATATATACAGCAAAGAAAACTAGGGACAAATATATGAGAAAAACTCTCAAAACTGAGAATTAACAACTGAAACAGAAATTGCATTCAACAGACTCTCAGTTGAAGAAAAGCCTTTATTTGGACAGATAAAAGAGATTGGGCCAAATAATTAAAACTGACAATGACACCACAATATTCCTCTGAATCCAATCCGTTATATATGGCCTGCTGACAACTGATCTGGTGCCTACTCAAGATGCAAAAAAGATAATGTTTTACATCCTTGCACCTTGGTTATACACAAAGATAATACTTCACAAATAATAAGTGCAAAGATATGTGCAACAATGCTCTAATCCTGAGATTCTTATCTGATGAGCCAGAAACTCTTTCAGTTTATTTGGCCATCTCTTACCACACTTAAAGGACTAACTGAAGCCTGCACCCTGCCATTAATCATTGACACGAAAGGAAATAAGCTGAGCGTAGTGAAGTCATGGTTATCAAGCCCGTCCGCTGCAATTCTGCCACTTCCACAGGCAAGGCAGCAACACATTGCTGGTTTGACAGAGCTGGCAATTCTCCACACAGCGGGTTTCCGACATCCAGCTGCTGTACTGCAGTCATGTGATGTGACTTAAAACTGGAGTCTAAATCTCTGCTTCAAGAAATACATATTCTAAGAGGACACATACAGATGAGAATGACATGACAAATTTATTGATATAGATCAACATTCACGTTTTAAGCATACCAATTAGGTCATCTCTTTCCTACTGCCTCTTCCTTAAAGCTGGATAAGTTATATGCAAATTAACCATTATAGAAAACATTAACATATATGTATGCACATAAGTAAGCCTCATTCTCCTTGCACTGAATACTATTCAAAAGCATTAGGAAAAGCATATCCCAGGAGAAGGCTCATTGCATTGATGCTGCCAGAGCAGTGTACTGAGAATAAGAAACTGGTTAAAGTAAATGGACACCTCTTAAAATATAAGATATAAGCTCAAGAGCCAAATTCATTCATGTAAAACTTCATCTTCTTTCTACATATAACATAGATGACAACTGCGGCAACACAGAAGTAACTTTAAACAACTGCTGGCAATTAGGCATTCCTTAACTGTAGCTGAATTGCTTGCGTTAACAGAGCTTCAAACCTTTCAAGTGGGTTGTTTCCTATTTTAGTTTCAGACAATTTTGATTTAAACCATAAAGAAGCCTACAGCCCGCAAGGTGGATGCTGCTGACCAGAACAACTCATGCGTCTCAGGATCTGCCTTCTGACCTGAGAGGCCTTGAAGCTGGTAGGAGCAGATGTCTAAGTGATGGGTTACCTGCCCTGCCCTGCCAGATGGCCACAGGAGGGAATTTTTTTTTCTGGGAAAGGGGTGCTCCCTCCTACCTCATGGGAGAGGGAGGCTCATCAGACATCAACAGTGTAAGGAGAGTGCACATGTGCACTGGTCACAAAACCAAAGGCTGTTTGCATGTCCCATTATGTGGCCGACAGAAGTCCAAAGTTTACTCGCATGACAGCTGGAAGGACCTGCTTTCCTGCTCCTGTCTTCCCTTACATAGCCTGACATGTAACTACACATCAGTCATATAAGCAGACATGCTTTATCATGTGATTACATCATGTGACAGGATCTACCAAGCATGGCACACAGATTAGACATTTCAATAAGCACCTATCAGGGCCCTTCTAGATAAAAATTCACGCACAACTTTCACTTAAGAAACTATCTAATATTAAAGTAGCTCACATCTGCTGAGCTCTCAAAGCAGTTCATAAAGAGATAAAATGATTATTCCAATTTTCACATTTGTATTAGCTGAAAATTTAAACGTACATTGATTAAATACTTCAGGTGAGATAATGGTTGGAAGTTGTTTGGCCTAAACAGAAGCCAGCTTAAAACAAGAAAGTCAATTTTTCTTTTACAAATATTTTGATAGTACTTGAGGAACATTGGAAAACTTTTCTAGTACAGTTTCTGAAGGACAAACAATACACTTCCTTTCTACCAAAAATACCTGGAGAAGCTTCATTTACCACAGAGCTCTTAAGAGGAGGCTGTAAGTTTGAGGGAACAATGTTGCAGGTTCTGCCTCAACACACAGCTATAACTACCCCAACGAACACACAAGGCTGGTTTTATTCTTTGTGCCTTTTACATTTCAAGAAATACTGCTTATTCTGACATAAAAATTCTGTCCAAGGTTTAACATTATAAGCTATCAGAACAAAAGCAAAGAAACTACACTTACAGACTTACATACGTACATACACACAGGAAACAGCAAGTAATTTTTACTGACATCACTAAAGAGAGCTGGTATGAAATAAGTTTAGTGTTTTTCTAACAACTTGAATATAATTTCAACTAATAAATCATAAATATATTAAATGAGTCAGTATTCTGCTACCTTACATCAAGACAGCTATTATCATAGTCACGGCTAACCTGGATCTGCTGACTTTTCTTATGAAGTTTTATTTACCTGTATAATTTCTACCATTGTATCTAAGCTGTTTTCATACCCTACAAAATAATTTTGTAGAATAAAATGCAGTGAGAAGCTAAAGGACTTTTCCATCTAATATCTATAGTTGTTAAAATTTTGCTGCACATACTAACAAATTTAGAAAAAAGAAAAAAGGGGAAAAATGAAAAATGAAAAAGAAAAATAAAAAGCATAGCAAACTCTTCCTATAAGAGAAAGTCATTATAGTGTATTACTAGATCTTTGATCAGCTATATTTTTTTCTAAACAGACTCCTAATATCATAATCTACGTGCTCACATCATCACCCTAATAAAACAGCCTACGTGAATAAAACCATGTAGAGCTATAACTTTTATTAATAGATATAAAAATATACAGCTGATCCTTCTATTGCTTCTTATATTAAGGTAGCATTTATCACTGGGAGTTGTTAAAGCAGGGGTTTCCCCTTCAGCTGAAATCGGTTTTAACCGATAAACACAAATCTCACTGAAGTTATTTGAACTACTGTTAATACATATATACAACTTGTGTATGTTACAGATACCAGTTACAGACTGAATTCATGACCGAGGTACACCAAAAAGTGAGTGGAGAGAGACAAGTGAGGGAAGCCTGTCCTCAGAAACAAGCATTCCTGTCAATTTTATCTTTTATGATGAACTACAGCTAGGATAATATCCTTAACTGCGATGGCTGTAGGAGTGTGACATCACACATAAAGCAAGCTGTGAATGCCTTAAAAACCACTGGTAAGATAAACTGCAACATCTAGGAACAGACCTTAATTCTAAGTACACATCACTTCGTATTTGATTTTGTTGCTTATCTAAAATTGTGGCAAAGAAAAGATCTCAATTTCATTCTGCTAAAAGCAAAGCCTAGCATCATAGGACAAAGCAAATCAAAGAGTGGTGAGCCATGGCATACTCCCTGCATGGAGGCACAAGATCAGAATAAACAGAGCCATAATCCAGCAATGGACGTAGGAAGCACTGTCTGCCAATCTGCCAGACAGTCAGTACGTCTGGGCTGCCAGATACCAATTTTTGGAAAACTGTTCTTCAGCAAGTAGTTAGCAGAGACTCAGCCCACATCCCAGAGTATCGAGGCATCAACCTCACTTCAGTCAGTTGAAAATCAGTGTTAATCAGAATTAGTACTCCTTAATTGTGAACTAGAGAGGAGATGAGTATTGAAGAGGAAGCCTGCAATAAACACTACATATAACTTTCGTAACCTGTATTCCTTACATTCATGAATATACTCCTTTGCTTGTACAAAACCATGTAGGTTTGCTGGAGTCAAAATTCTATAATGATTTATAGCTATAAAAATCTAACCTATTTCACATCTTTACTTCATCTTTAGCTAGTCCTCCAGACTACATGTGAGATGGACAGTAATGAAGCAACAGAGAAGTCCTATTAGGTGACAGACAATTCATTTCAGTATCTTTTATATACCTGACTTCAGCAACAAGTCCAGCCAAACCTGGAACCTTGCTCTGTTCACTGTTAGAGACAGATTTAATTACTCACACTTAATGAATAGTAACAGGTTGAATCACATTTAACTTACATTTACATTCTTTGCTCAAGAACAAGAGAAGCTACATTCTTGTCTTTATTAGTATGTTCAGTCCTACCCAAGAGTCATCCAGGTTATAGCACATCCTCCACATTCAAACTTGGGGAACGCCCAGAACATACCAGATGCATACAGAGTGTGCAGTGGGCACTGGCAATCCAGTAAGGCCTTTCCAACTTGCAGCACTGTGACTAGTCAAGCACCTCCTAAATTCAACCCTTTTCCCTTTATAACAGGCAATACCACCTACTGTAGCCCTTCAGTGCCAGCTTGCTGAGACAGGCTCAAAATCCCAAGAGTTAAAAAAGGACAAAGGAGGAAGCAGGAGATGCCCAAGAGCTCCAGGCAGGGGAGGAGTCATGCCCATTAAGCCATCGTTCTGGGCACCAACTTCATCTTCAGGACTGTGCCACTTTTACTGAAGTTTCTCACTGGCCTCAGGCCAGGCCACAAACTCCACTTCACTCAGAATATGGCCAAATTCCTACATTTTATGTTGCCAGGTTCAAGCTTGCAACATTCAATGATCCTGTGTGCGCACCAAGTGCATTCAGATATTGGATGACCAACAGCAGGCTGTCAATTGCTGGATAATAAAGGCCTTCATGACAGGCACTGACTCTGGAGAAGAAATAAAATTATTTTTACTATTGAAATCATCACTTCAGAAAAAGACTGCCATTTCTCTATGGAGCCTCGACACATTGAGCTCCTACAGATTTGTACCACAGATGGCAACTGTGGTCTTTGACATCAGCATTACTGAAATTTGTGGGGACGTGCACCAGATAGATAGGAACTTGGAAATCTTTAAAACATTCAGAGGCATGTCACAAACAGCAATATCAGGGCTATCAAGGGGGTGCACCCACCCCAATGTCTACTGGAAGGGCCAGTTACTATAATCTATCCCGCTGTACTGCAGCCTTCTGGATTGTCATGCATATAAATGTCAGAAAAGCCACCTGAAAGTCTGACATCCACAGGTTTTGGAGACATGGCCTCCTTCACTCAGTAGGTACCTTCTCCTACCAATCAGCACTGAAAACTGGGCTATCAACCTTCATCACAGGCAATAAAAAGGCTGGCAGGATCATTATGTCATGCTTTGCCTGTCACAGTCTGCACAAGAAAAGTTGGGAATTTTTTGACTATATTGATGCAGACTTATAACAGATTTTTGGCATGGGCCTTTTTCAGGTGTTCTCTCGGTGGAGACAGGAGACATATGAATATATGAGAGATGCCAGATGATTCAGTATTGTCCTTTCCCCACTTGAGAGTATCCAAAGGTCAAAGCATGAAAAAGTACTCTAAAGAGGGACATGGCACCTTCGCCTGTACCTGCTGTTTTGGTGGAGTACTCCCACACCAACCTGCAGGCCAAATTCTCCAGCCATCCACACTATTTGGCCTCAGGGTAACAGGATAGTGTTCCAGCTTGTAAGCTCCACGAATCAGACACTGGGGCCAGCTAAGGGAATTGGCTTTAAAAATTGCCACCAAATACATGCTAGCAGAGCACTGCAGTGATTTAAGTTCAGTACAAGCATATTTTTATTTCAGTATTGTTATTATTATTTTTTTTATGTGACCCCAGCAGACCACAACGAGTTTAAAGCATGAAGCATTTAAGGCAAGCAATGGCTTTTCTGCCACGGTATAACATGATGTAAGTGACTAATAAAGCCAGTTTTTCCTTCGGACTTTTGCGTCTGAGTAGATTAGATCATTCTGATGTTGATGTGATATATAATGCCTGTATCTGCTGTATAATTGGTTCTTAAGGCTTGCCTGGGTGGAAGAATAAAGGTTTAGAATTTCAATGATATTGCTTCTGTTGCTGGAATTAAAAGATTTGCCATAACCACAAAAAGAAATGCACAGTCTTCCTAAACGTCTTTTGTATGTTTGTAGCAAATTTGGATGGTGGCATAGTGGCACAGATAGTTTCATCTGAAGTACACTAGCTATTAGTTACTTACATCACATTATACCATGGCAGAAAAGCTATAGCTATAGCCTGTTTTCTTTTTATTGATACACTCCTCTTTGGCAAAACAAATTCAGATCTGATTCTCTGGTTGCCTACATTTGTACTCCTTTGGCTCTTGAGCCTTTCTGGATAACTAGCAAGAACTGACCTCTTCATTTCCCTGTCCCATAATACTGGCATGTTCTCATTTTCTGTATGTTTAAGGAGGAACAAATTGAACACCTCCATGAAGAGGCAGAAAACGAGATCTTAGCAATTTGGGACAGGGAGGGAGGGAATGCCTATGTTTGGATTTAAGGTCTGCTGTGTTGTTGACCAATGCTAAACTTTTTCTATTAACAAAGAAACTATCAGTAACATTTAAGGGGGGGAAGCTGTAACTGAGTGAAGTACATGAACATATGCAAGATTACATCTTAAACTAGAACTAGAACATATACCTAAATACAACTCAGATATCTAAAACAGACATTAAATTCATTCTACAGCAGACTCCTGCTGGTATTCATACTTTATTACTAAATTTATTCAATAGTTACAAAAAAGGCTTTGATACATGAAAAGAAGCAATTCCTGACTCATACTGTTGCTACCTTGGAAAATATATATACACACACACACTACATATATATATATAAAATCTTTAAAACCAAAAATGCCCTCTCAAACAGAAGTCACTTGAGGATGGATTCAGTAAGAGTATTTTCTGTAAATACATCTGAAAGATATTTGACCAAAAGTAGTGGGGTGTTTTTGTTTTTATTTTTTTTTAAAGCAAACAGGAAAATTCTTTTCAGAACCAGAATTGGATTGTATTTAATTAGCACAATATGTCCATTTGGGATCTGCAGGTGGACCAAGATATTTCCTCCTTTGGAATCAGAAGAATAAACTAGCGAGCATAAACATCTCATTATTAAATAATTTCTGAATTACTATCATCATAATAGTCTGACTATTATTACTGTACATAGCTCTGGCTTCAGTCCTACCTTTTGAGATCAAGGCAAGGAGGGACTGTCTCTACTTTTCATAAAAAGAAGTGGCTGATAAAACTTTAATCAGAGGAAGAAACTCCACCAAAACAGAAATTCCTTCATGATTCAACACAATAGAAACTAAAAATTCCATAGAATTTCTGAGACAATTCATGTTAAAACTGAATTTCAAAAAAAGAATAGTGACAAAAAAATTTAAAATTTGCATGAGCACATATAGTTTAACATCAGTTTGCAATTGTTTAAATTTCTTGGTCCTCTTTGTATAAATAATATACTGTAAAATATACTTATATTAAGCTTTTTATATTTATAAAAAGTGAATTTATAGTTTAAGAAAAGCTTTTGAAATAGAGGGAGGACAAAAAGTATTTCTTAACAATGGGATTGAAACTCTACCCAAGTTTTAGTTTTTCCAAAGTGCTGACCTCTAGATATGGGAGTTTGGACTTTTTTATTATTGTTATTATTATTAAACAAATTTTGTCCAAAGGAATAGTTACCTTACTACAACTCTCTTCTACAGAAAATTTTCAGAAAGTATGCAGAAAACACAGAAGTGAAAAGATAGATAGGCTTCAGAGCTGTAAGTATTGCAATATCCAGAGCAGTTGTACAAGAGATTATGCCAGGAAACTTCAGGCTGAAAAGAAACATATCAGATTTGTTTTGGGAAGCAAAATATATATATCTTTAAATGTATTTACAATCCAGATTTATGAAACCTAAGAGACTTTTGTCTGCCAAGAACTTCAGTCCAAATGTTAAGCATGCAGATATTAGAGCTGGTTTCTATTATCTGGGTGAGGATGAATGACCTCAGTTCAGTGGAAAATTAGCCTAGTAGCTAGAGGGAAAAAATAAATTAAAAAATGCTTTTTGCTTATGAAGCCTAAGGCTGTGACATAAAATATATCACAAAACTGATTATCTGTGAAACATTATGTTTTAGATTTACATTTCCATCTTACCACATTCCAAAGAACAAATCTGGTCTACGAATTATTTTACCCACGTTTGCTTTCCGTTCTCGCCTCCTCCCCACTTTGTTTTGTTCTAAACAACTGGATAGAAAAATACAGCAGGAAAGGAAGATAACAGTGTAAGACAATAAATAAGATTAAAATGATCATTTATAACACTGCCTTAGAATAACTGCTTTATCCACACAGCTTTCCATGTTGTTTTTCCCCTTAAGGGATAGCTGGTAAGATAAAACTGTTGATAAGCAGCACCATGGTGCAAGAAAACGCACTGAATTGCGGGCAGGAAATACTTGTAGTTCCAGGTATTCCTGCATCATGCTGTGTTCTAGTTCTGCCTATGACCTTTACCTTGAGCAAACCAATGCAACTGTTTCTTGGGCCTATTTCGCAGAATTTTATCTTAAACTTCTGGCATTGGGGCTGCTTCACGTTGTATGGTCATAAAGCACCGAGCTCAACAGGTTTTGATCTCTTTCCAGACTGTCAAAATGCTGCAGTACTATAAAACAGTACAACTTGCTTTTGTAGATAAATAGCCACTAGCATTTCACACTTGTTTCACTTAGCTAATAGTGGGAAGAGGGAAGCAAAAAATTGGACTTTCTAGGGTGGAGGTGTTCAGCTAAAGAGAAACTTGGGTATCTAGATAAAAGCCTATCAAACCACAGCCAAATTACAACACTTCAAACACAAACTTTGATAAATTCCCATAGCTGGATACAACCTCCACAATAACCCAGTAATAAAATGATTATGACAACATATATACACAATATTAGTTTCCTTATTCTCATATTAGCTATAAGAATAATATTTGTTTGAAAAACTCAGGCTACTTCACAAGTAGAAGTAGAAACAAAAACTCAAGTTTCCAGTGAGAAAACTCTGTTCCCAACTCATTCATCTTTGCCCAGATGACAAAAAAAGGAAACAGTAGTCAACTATTCCACATCCTTTACAGACAACATAACTGAAGACAGACTGTCTAAAAAGGTCATGTAAATAATTTACTCTTCACTGCTATTTGAATACTAAGTCTGTAAACATTTAAGTCAACAACAGCAATGTCTCAAACCTGATTTTTCTTCATCCAAGAGGATTTAGTCTTCCCTAGGATTCTGAGCTCAATGAATTCCAAGGAAAGAGCATTTCAGGCACATTCTTCTGAAGCTCTTCCACTTTGTACGAAATGCTTACACACAACCATTAAGCCACAGACTAATTCTCTAGTCTGAATGATAAAAATGGCTGGAAGGTTGTGCGAGTTCCAGTTGCTGTTCTACGATGTGTTTCATGCAAATTTAAACAGAATAAGACAGACTGAAAGATCATCTCAGCCAAAAGCACTTTATAGCCTGGACGTTCTTTTGGAAGGTGGATTTCAGTTCCTGCAGAAACAACTGAACCCCGGTCCCCCAGGGGAGCCCTCTGAGGGCTGCTGTAGGAATCTCATAAAAAGAGATCACAACTGTATTAGGTACCTCACCCATTCCTTGAAATTTTAATAGAAGACACAAGTAGTTTCATATCATCCCAGTCATATTTTTTAATGAAAGTACAATGTACAAAAAAGTACACATGATTCTAACAGTATATCTTCTGTGATTGTAGTAGACTGTAGAGACCCTGTTTGCCTTCTGCAAATGATATCTACACCAGTAAAAGATTTAGCGGAAGCTAAAGAGTAAGCACTGGCTGGAGCTATAGGATATAGAACTACTGACAAGGAAGTCAGTAGTAAAAGTAGTGAAGGATTATCAGAAAGAGAAGACCAAACTGTACATGCTCTAAACCTAGATATGTGAGAACACTTAATTTACAAAACAGATTCTGCATTTGTAGTAATGCTGGGAATGCATGTACCTGCACAGAGTTGCCTAAACAGTTCTCAGGTTCTTGGAGGATCAAGCATAAACTGACCTCTCAAGCACACTGACCCACGGAGTTTATTCCGATATGAGCGGGGGGGGGGGGAAGGCTGGGCAATAACTAATCCAGAAACCCGGTAATGGTATGATCTTCGCAAACTATTAACACATTTTCTTTTTCAATTACCTCTTCTTCCAACATCTTTAAAACTTTTAAACTCTGTTTTTTTTCTTCTTGTATTTGGAGAATATTGCTAAGTTTTGTTTTTAATTTATTCTTGTGGCTGATGGAGTGCACTGGATCATATATGGTCATTTCAGCTACCTAAAATTATGAGCCAACATCAGAGTTGTTAAAGGAAAGAGTAAAAAAGCTCTAGTGTTTTGATTCAGGATTTTGAGATTTACTTGTGAAAATACAACCACTGGGTTTGAACCAATGTTTGTATCACCAGCCTTTTTGCAAATGCTTTATTTGTGAATTTCTATGTTTAACAATTAAAGAATTTTTTTTTTAAAAAAAAAAAGCACTCAGCACTTCTGGAAATCATATTTGCCTTAACTGATTAACTTTTGAAGCATCAGCATCATGCCTTAGATCAGCAACTGATACTGAACTGCTGCTATACTAGCCCAGGACACTTGGAATTTGCTTCAGGAGCCACTTGCATCTGAAGATCTCTTCCCTTCATTTTAAACTAATAATCAGAGAAGCACACTTGCAGTTGCAATTTCTATTATATCCTACCAGTTGGCTTTCTACAAAAGTATTATTCTGAGTTTTAACATTATTACTTTAAAATATTGTTTAGAGAATAGCATAAGTAGATACTAGGCACTATAAAGCTACAAGTTAAGATGAGGATGTTTGCACAAAGTTACAGTACAACATAAAGACAGCATTAATATGCCAAACAATTGAAATTCCATACATACACATACCTTCCTTCATTTCTTTCTGGATCACTCACAAACAACAGCCTTAGGTTTTTTTGGTTGGTTGTTTGTTTAAGACCTGCAGTCTAGGCAAAAAGGCAGCAAATAGCCACTGAAAAATTCTCCAAAAGAGCGGCATCTGGTTTTTTTGCTTGAAGATGAAAGACAGGAAAACGTGACAAGCTAATTTCTGTTTAGCATAGCGCTTTGAACAACACAAACTGGGACAGGGAAGATTCTATAAACATGAGCATTTAGATTACTTTATGAAGCATGATGAATGCAAGGAATAACTTCAAATTGAGAAGCTTTTCTGATAAATTCTAGTGTTTCATAGACCCTCTTTGGATCACAGAAGTCTCGGCAATATTGTTTGTAAAGGATACACTTTTAAAGGTCTAAATCCTGTCACTAGAGGCCTCATGTCCTATTGACTTAAATGGGAACTGAATATGCATGCCTGAAAATACAGCTTGGTACAGAAAATCCATTAACTAGTTGGCGCTCCCTACATTGGGTTACTATGTTCTTATGGTAAAATTAATAGACAGGTGGAAAAAAGTGCCATGAATATTTAAAAAGTAACTTCCTGATACTAAATGTTTCACAATTGGTCCTTCTTACACATAAAGTACAAGTGACAAGCCAGATCCTTAGTAGAGTTAATTAGCAAGTCTCTACTAGGTTTAAACAGATCTCTCTTGATTCACACTAATACCCAATATTATACAAAACTCAGCACAAGCCATTCAATATTATTAAAATCCATGAACTCTATGCCTTCATCCTGCACTTGGAGTTTCAGATCCAACAATGGTAACTCAAACTCTAGACAGCTTAGTGTGTTCATCCTAGCCAATATAGTCATTCATATTCAAGCCTATCGACATATTGTGGCATCTCAATGACACTAATAGAATTGTCTTCAACAGTTACTACATTCAGCACTTTGCAGAGGCCTGTGACACTGGAGCTGCTGTTGGAATAACACAATTATTTACCATTCATTGTACCTTAAGAAATGTAAGTAGTAGTCAGCATTCTTATGGCTTTCCCCTGAAGGCTACATTCTGTCTTTTCCATTTTCCTCAGCTTTACCAAAGGCAAGATTATATCTAAACACAAAAATAAAAACTATTTCTTGTGTTATTCTATACTTGCATGGCCTCAGACTTAGGTATATGTTGTTAGCTTTCTGAGCATCTCATCAGGATTGCTATTCTCTCATAAACTGAAAACATTGAAATGAAGTTCATTACAAGACATAAAATCAAAGAACTAAACAAATAATGGAATAATAGCTATAGCTGTGGCTCAGAGAAATTACAAATGACAATATTAAAGTGAAAAAGCACAATTATTGTAAAATATTGTGAAACACTATGAAATACAAAGCCTACAAACACTCCTTTTAGATGAGCCATTTCACATAGGTTCCTGAACACCAATTATATTATTAACTTATAGGTTTACAGTCCTCTAATTGACTCAGGACAGTGAAAACACAAGTTTTACAAATCCAAAGCTATCATTTATAACATACAGCCTTGGGCAACAAAAAAAAATCTGGAATATAATTTTCAACATCACAGAGCCTTCCAGTTGAAGAAATACATCTTTATAGTAACTTATGAACTTATAAATATTTAAGATGCAATAATTATTAGTACCTGACACCTGTCACTTTTCATATACATTTTTCCTCAAGTGACAGCAGCATTCCTCCTGAGAGCCACAGTTCAGAATTTTGAATACTCTTATCACTTTACAGAGGAAAAGATACGGCACAAGAAAAAGCAGAATCTTATTAGAAATACTTCTGTTTTATTAATTTTTTTCTCTATTAATATTGCATGAAAATTTTACTAATTTGTGTGCATAAAGTTATCACCTGTCCAAGTGGTTTATTCTACTGTTGTATTGTTTCCACATCTCTGTGAGAATTGCAAATAAGAAAATTAATGCAAATTTGATTTTATGTTTAATATTAAGTATTGTAACTTTTACACTACTTGTGTGGTATCAATAATACATATAGGCTTCAATTTCAAAAGCATTCCTTATAATAAGTATGTTAATCTAGCTAATAACCTGGCCTCCATTTTCAACAGTGCAATTGCACAAGCTTGATATGCTTTTCTATATTATGTTAATTTTTATCTTGCAGATGCTGTATTTTTCTGTATTTTCAATTTAAGGCCAGTACAAATGGCAATGGTCTATATATAAAGTAACCTTAGCTAAGCTTCTAGCTCTGATTAAAACAAGACATTACTTATTCTATGTCTCAGCTTCATCATTAAAGTGAAAATAAGGATGATTTTACTTCTCTTCCACTGAGAACTATATATGAAGACAGCCCTGTAATTAAGCATAATTCAGAATGGAGGCAATCTTGAAAGTTAAGCATTTTCTATATACCCCGAGTGCCCCTTTTTCTACCAAAGTCACTGCAAACAAAATACCATCAGTATTTTTTAGGACTGAAATTCATGTTTATTTTCAAGATACCAAATAGAGCCTTGATACTTAGGTTGCCAGCTTAAATCAATACAATTAGTAATAACTAGAAATATTTTACTTATATTGATGGCTAATGGAATAAAGGGACCAAGAGTGGCTCCACTGACAGAAAAAGCTCTTAAGCAGGTTAGATAAACACCAAAGAGGCCATGTGATACTGCAAATGGGGGTAAGAGGAGCTCTGACTCTGTGAATGCTATTGTTTGCAGCATTACTCAAATAAAACTTCCAGCAGTATTTTTGCTGGTGCAGTTAGTTCCCTAAACTGTTCTGGGTCAACTGTTCTCCTCAACAAAAGCAGAGGGATTCTCAGCTTTTGGAGACAAAGGTGTTTTTGCTGTTTGTACAGTTATACAAGAAAAATAGAAGTTGACAAAAGGAACGCCTTCAGTGCAGAAGAATGAGGGGCACCTTGACTCACTGTGGTAAACTGGCTATTAAAAACAGACATGGTTCATGACCTACGCACTAAAGCCTGCCCACAAGGCACCTTGCTCCTCACTATTACTGCTCTCTCCCAGAAGCTGCATCTCCGGTTTTTACCTCAGCAAACAGCTCTGCCCTCTCTTCTCCAGTTCGGATCCAGAAGTCTTTCCCCTGAATGGGAAAGATGGATTTTCCACTGCCTTTCTCTCCCATCTCCACTCGTGGTTTAACGGACAGCCTTTTTCCCACATGCTCTCTCACCTTAACGCTTAGATCCAGAAGTCCCTAAACTTAAATAGTTTGAGATACAGGGAGAGGAAGACAGTAAACCCATGCTGCATCCACCACCCTTGGGCCCATCTCCAGTCCCATAGCCACCTTCCTGATGCATCAACTGGAAACTATTCACGGGGCAGCACAAGCCTTTGCCCAAATGCTTTAAAAAATAAACAAAATAAAACAAATCAAGACTTTCCAGCATATGGAAACATTTGTTTTAGTTCAGTATAAAACAGCTAGAAGATAAGAGATTAGCTGACATTTACTTTGATCTTTGCAGCATTAAATCAGGTTCTCAGAGCAAGGTAGCAAAAAACGTGGGGGAAAAATGCCAGCATTGCTACAGGGTAAGTAAAACTAATAAGAGGTCAGGCAAAAGTATTTTTCTCCAATTAACCTGAAGAGCACACCTGACAATACGAAGCCCTCAAAACTTGCATTAGGCAGATTTTCTGTCTAAAACAGCAGCACACTAACTTGAGTGAGAAATACTGAGAAGGCAGCACGTGAAACAGCCAGATACATGCAACTTTGATGTCTTCTCTATCCTCTCTTGCATACTGTAGTTTGCCGAAGTGAAAACCATTGCTCCTCTGGCAGAACTGCAGTTTTTTCTGCTAGAAAACATATAGCTGAAAAGCTTTCTTGGATTTTGTTTTGGATTTTTTTTTTCTCCTTCCCTGGGCTTTAAATCTGATGAAGGAGCAAACTCCGCAGGCTTCCATAATAGAAGACAGAATACCACAGACATTTGATTAAGGTGTTACCTATTCTCCTGCGGATACATAAGACTGCCAAACACAAACTAGACAGCTATGCAGCTGAGCACAATTCAGTAGCCCATATGAATATATTTTGCTGTTGACAACTTATTTAATACCAAAAATAGATTCCTTCTTATTTAGCTGCCTACACTCTGCCTGTCTAGTTCACATAAAATTGCAGAACCAGGAAAACGGCTTTTTTGAGGCCTTTCCCAGCAAAGCTGACCACTTAAGGACAGCACATTTAAGCCAGCAGGAGCCACAGATGACCCCTGTTTGAAACCAGTGCACAGATTCCCACTGGCTTCACTGGAATTTTCTTCAACTCCAGCTCTCAGAATTACAAACATACACAAAACTGGAGAGGGTTTGGGTTTTTTTCTATGGAAAAAGGCAAATCTGTTAAGATTTAAGAGTTCAAGATGAAAGACATTCTCCTTTTATGTAAACTTTTGGGACTTTATGGAATAGTGATTACCATTCTTCTAATTCAGATGAAACATAATATCATTTCATTTAAAATACAGGATAAATATGCAATGAGTTGCCTTTTTTAAAAAAAAGATTTTCAAAAGTGAATGACTGAATTCAGTTTGGGCATCAACCTCAGTCATGTTTCTAGAGGAAACTGAAGGAGCAATAATCTCTGTGGTTAGAAGTGGCAGAAGGTAAGAGCAAACAGGAGGCTGGACGTGTGATGCCCACAGATCAAAACCAACTTCAATTAGGGCATATTAGATAATTTACAACTTCAGCAAGTCACTTCAGTTAACACCAAGCAGTGCAGGACAAATTGTACAGAATCTGTGCACTTAGAATTAGTGCTTCATTTTTCTTTTTATGTAAAAAGATTTTTTTTTACTAAAAATTTTTATTAAAATTTACTATTAGTATTCCTTGCAATCATAACCAAAACATATAACAAATTCTTTATGGATAGGAACTACTACTAATATAGGTGGAAAAGAACATTGAGAAGTTTGGTCTTGAGTGCACAGTCAAGACAATAGAACCTGAACACTTAAAGCCCATTCTGACTTTTTGATGTTGGGAGAAAACATCTACCTTCATTTCAAAAAGAAAAAAGATCATCTACTAACTGAGCAACAGCTTCTTGGTGCTATTTACAATATTACAATGGACAGAATCTCTCCTACAAAAGATGATTTCAAACCTGGAAGAAAAACTGGTTACATTTGTAAGTGACTATTATCACCTGGTTTCACTTTGATCAAGCAGAAGTTACAAGACAGCAGTGTTATTTGTCTTCTCAATTTGCAGAAAACAGTAATTGAAATCTATGTTTTCATAGAACTTAGTTTTATTACTAGACAGCTTCTTCAATACCACGTGCTTGGCATTATCCCCAGTAAAGCAAGGAAGTGTGACCATGTTCTGTTTCCTGAAACCAAATTTCCATAGCTGAGTTAATTGAGAAGTTTCAGTGACTTTCTGACAGGTTTTACTGAAAACTGCAGCATGCTTAACAATTATTCATATTTTGGTTTAATATTGAGAGCATACAACTGTCCAGATAGAAAGTGGCACCAACAATTACTTAGCAAACAAGTGACACGTTCAGTAACTTCACTTATGTTCACTGCACTGGACAAAATAAATGTTTTTTTTGTTACATCAAAATATATTTTTATATATCTTCACTCATACAGTCAGCATAAAGCACTTCATGAAAGATGAGAAAAGCAGCACTAAAAAAAACACTCGGAGAGAGGGAAAACAGTAAACTCAATTGGAAAAGGTACCATTTAAAGCAGCAGCAATCCCATAGTAGGCTCCTGTGAAAACCAGTGAGTTAAAAGAACACAGCCATTTGAGGAAGAAGAAGGGTCTTTGATTAAAGTAGTTTAAGGTAAGCTTTGAAAGAAAGCAGCTCCAAAGGTGTCCTGAAAGAATTTGTTAGCATGCACAGTGACAGAGCCAGCACGACACAACTGAAAAAGGTTCGACTGGAGAGGATTTCAAGGGGAAAGGGACTACATATCTTTTCTATCTGAAAGATTTTTCCCTTGAAACTTCTGAAAACTGAAGAAAAAGGATCTGGCCTGGCTAGTAAAAGACTACAAGCAGAATGATGTATCGATGCACTGTAACCGTCACACTGGAGACCTGAAGCATGCACCATTCAGAGGCCTCAGGAGTCCTCTGCAGCCTCAGAGTGAGCTGCTTTGATCAACCCACATTTTTCTTTATAGCTGAGGAAATGGCAGTTGATTTGGAGCGCCTGTCTAGTACTAGCTGAGATGAAGAATGGTCATGTATGGACAGCTTTGGCCTGGAAATACTCTGTAGCATGCCTAGAAAGACAGTTCTATAAATGCTTAAATATTTTAGATTCAGAGAATCATTGATTATCTCATGTCAGATGAGATAATCCTCTACTAAGCAGAAATGCTTAGCGTGAGATATTACGCTTATGAAAAGAAAGTGTTGGACAGAGAAGGAGAAGAAATGAAGCAGAAGGAGGAAAAGGAAGAACAAGCCATGTACAGGAAGAAAACAAAAAGGAAGGACAGAATGCAGCTGATTAACAGAAAACAAGATGGACACTGCTGTATCACATGCTGCTAAATAGTGGCAGCAAGCTTCTTCTCCAAGGTTTCCTCAGCATATTTGAAAAGAAATCTTTCATGAAAACAGCTTCTGGACTGGAAGGAACCAAAGGTGATCTCACCTGACGTCTCATATGACAGGCATTCAGAATTCCCAGTAGTAACGTTGCCTGATTCAGGAAACCCTGCTCTCCCAAACCAAAATGCTTTGTGAAGATTCCCCCAAACCTGCCTTGCTTCCTGCAAGATCATTTCACGGGCTACTTCGTAGTCTGGGTTTCCCAAGCTTGCAACAAGGGGTTGCCCAGCAGAGGGAAGGCACTTCTCCCACAGCTCAACACAAGGCCTATGCAGCACAAGAGATTCATAGGAAGGCCTTTGATATCAGCTACGTTTGTCTCCTTGATGCTCCATTCCTAATCATGGAATGGAGCCAAGAAGGATTTTGGCAGACAGCTGAACCCTTTCGAAGGCAACTGCCTTTTCCTGTGATTTTGTAGGTAAGAGGTAACAATTTTTGTGAGATAGCAAACCAAGATGATACAGCATGCTGTGAAAGGGGTGTCAGATTTAGTTGCACTTTACCCCATACTAAAGTTGCACCTCTAAGAACAAGAAAAAAAGCCAGAGACTTCTGCTTGTTCTCAGTTCAGTTTATCTAAGATGGAGCTCTTGATAAGCTGAGGTTCACTTTCACGACCTTTCTTCTTTCAACGGCAAAGCAGCTTGCAGCTGCAGCCAGGACTAGGTTTTGCATCTTAAACAAACACATAAAAGTTACAAAAGGTAATTTTTGAGGGTGCAGCAGCAAGCAATATTAAAGCACAGGAACACATCAAAATTGTAATTCTCTGCAGGCATGTTAAAGAAATCCAATAAAATATTAGATATGGCTCAAAATTTGCAAAAATCTCAGAAGTTAGTAGCACTCTTCCCTGAAGAAAACACTTTTATTCAGATTCTGTCCCATACCACAGGGAAAACCCTTTAGAAATCCTTCCTTCACTGTTACTTCAAATGAAGAAACAATGACCCTTTTGTCAGTTACTGTTCACACTGGTATTATCGAAGAGGACATCCATAGTTCCTCATCCAAGCACATCTATTATATACCTGTGGCTTTTAAAAAATAATTATGGTTTAACAGAGAATCTTAAAAGCATCACAGTTCTTTTCACAAAAGAAAAGGAGACAACAAGGCTGCTTTGGAACAAACATTTCCATCAGAGCTTATATACACAAATATTCTCAAGTCTTTTCATTTGATGGGGTACAAGTGTTTTCAAAATGCAGTACTTCTAAAAATCTACACAAAACAAAATGTTGCAAAAGCTGTATACGTATCAGCAAATAGTAACAACAGTAATGTTGCCTGGCACAGTTGATGACTTAATCATACTGCTCTTCACATTTTTCTGTTGTTTCATACTCTAGTAATCCCAGATGATAGTTTTAGATCCAGCCAAGCCAATGCCAAAGAGTAAAAAGTCTACATTGTAATGTCAATTATATTTTAAGCCATCTGATTATATCAGAAGTTTCATGTCAAAAAACAACCCAAAAGACAGGTCAAGAGCAGCAAAGCAAATGGATATAGGTGAAACAAGTCCCTCAGCTGGACAGCATTCAGTTTAGGAAAAAAAATTCCTACATACTTCCGCAATAGGAGATACAAATTGTACCTATAAGTATGAGGCAAAATGCACTGAACGTTCTGAGCATGCATGGACACCATGGACACCAACTTCCACAGTATGAGTAAATCATTTCAGAGGGGAGGGGTTGGCACTGTTTTTTTAATATATTCATGGAAAATTCATCTCACTTTGATAAGCTGTAGATCCAATTTTAAAAAAAGAATACTTTTTTATTAAATATGTCATGACAATTTCCCATTTTCTGAAAAGTTATAAAGACTTATTTATACCTCAGAAAGATGTTAACAGATTTAATGACACTATTTGCAAAATAAAAGCCCTGTAAAAAGCATCAGGTCTGCATAACGCTATGAACTGATGTAAAGAGCAGTGAACAATGAGGTTTTATACTCAGCATCTTTATATCTTGTAGCCTATTACAGCCCAAATATTATTACTGCCACTGGAAGTTTGCTTTAACTTTAAGGCAAGCATATCAGGAGTGCATAACAAGCATTACAAATCAAGACTCTTCCATTTCTATTTCTTCCCCTTACTTCAAATAGTGAGTTTTGCCTGCTTGTTTCTAAAGTCAAGATTTTTCTGTAGAACTGGAGATATGCGTGTATCAGCAGACAGACTGAAGTCATTTATCATTCTATACCCACCAGAATTTTCTATCAAAAAACCGTTATCTTCAAAAAAAGCTCCCATTTACTGGGAATTTCTTTCACTTCTCTCTAGCAACAGGATTCAGACTATTTCCAATGGCTTATTATATCAGCAGCAATTGATCCTATTACAGCCACAGTACAACCACAATTACAATTTTATAGAATTATACTATTCATTATTGGATTATTCAGGTGTAAAATTTTCTTTTCTTTAGTAATATAAAGATTTTCTTAATATGTTTAAATTACCTTGGCCATTTGAATTTTCATATCTAAGTATTATCAAAATTTGGTGATTGTAAGAGTGAAGTGTTAGAAGGACATTTAGTTTGAGCAACACTACAATGAAAGCTTAAAAAAGAAATCGAATGTGTCATAAGTGGCTGTAATTGCATTTTAAAAGTTCATACACTCTATTCAAATTAGCAATTGAGAAAAAGACATTTTACTCTAAATGCACATGTGAAAATCTAACCCTTTAAAAGGTACTTCAAGACTTAAAGAAATTTTCCACAAATTTTTCTCATTTTCTACATCACAGAAAATCTCATGCATAGAAAAAATGCACATATGGATACGAAAAGCTTGTTAAAGAAAAATGGTATTTCTGTCCTTCAGGAAATTCTGACACTTCAAAGTTTCAAGAAGAGAGAAAGTTGACATCTTGAAGCTTATTGCAACAGGAAAATTCCTAGAGGTGATGAGTAGATGATTGATAGATGAAGTAGATATGAAGTAAAAACTTAATGTGACACAAGATATAATTTTAAAGTTGGATTTAAGTAAAATAAAGTACACCAATTTGGGTATGAACAGTAGTAAAATAACCATAAAATTGGTAGGTTTCTGAAAGATGTTTTCATTTTGACAAAATTACTCTTTAAGAAAGAAAACTCTCCCGGTAGGTTTTCCTGACCGATTTGTATGAATTACTAAATTTCTAAAAGTCCACTGAATTATCTTGGTTGAATGGACAAATCATGTTTAATTGCTTATAATCTTGGCAGAAAACTACTCACTAAACTTATTACTATTAGACACAATTCTGACAATGGAAATCATCATAAAGTTTAAATATTTGCTGTCTTAGACCTCTGTACAAAGTTCTCCTCTTATAAACTCTGATAAATTCCTCTTCTTCCTCTGTCTACACTTAGAACAACTTGTTCCAAAATAAATATCAGCCCTCAAAAGGTTTGGCCACTGCTCTTTCAAGCCGCAGCCAGCAGAATGACTGTATTTACCACAACAGCAGCAAGTGGCAGACAGAGCCAGAGCCATTACAACGCAAGGAAGGAACTAGCTAGTACAGAAAATAAAGTTGTTTAAAATAAGCATAAGAAACAAAATGGCCCAAAATGATGTGTAAAAGGTGCTTTTCTCTTGCTGCGCTTTCCCTGTGTTTCGGGGTTGCCATTCTGTTCCAGGGTCTTCAAAGATTTCAAATTCAGCACCTCGAGCAGCACGAGAGGCCGTAGCCTTACTTCAAATTATATTTTTGTTTCGTGAATATTTACTCATTCACCACAGCATAGAAATGAACATTAAGGATCTATTACAAGTCAGAAAAGCTGGATTGCACGTTTCTTTGTCCAAGCAGAAGGCTGATATACAGATACAACACCAGACACTATTCATCTAAATCAGACAATATCAGTGACACATTATGAAAAATGAGTTCATGTCTGTGAAAGGAATAACTTTGACAACTTCCCTTTAGGTCAGTAGGGGATGCAAGATCTTCCAGGATTTGGTTTATAGATGATTTGCTGACAACCAGATATATTAATCTCAATGAAGATTTCTTTTGTTACTTTTTTTAAGATATAGTCAGCTACATTAAGTAAGTAATATCATTTGCTGGAAGGATTCTGCTGATAACTGTAGAGTTGACAGCTAAGTATATTGTATTGCCACAAAAATAGCTCCTGCTAGTCTTGCTGTCTTATAAAGTCATAATTCAGGGGACATTCTAGTGCTAATCAACTATTTTAACAGACATTTCCACCAATTTAAATTTTTTAGGGAATATCTGTGAAATTATTCAGTATCTGTCTGCCAAAGTAATAAAAATGAAATCTACAGTGAAAGTAAAAAGAGGTAACAGTAACACACTGCAGTTCTCTTAGTTGTATGTAAAAATAGCATCTGAAAATGGGAACTGGGACAGACACCAGTGTATTAAAATAAGCAGATGCCTAAATTAATGAAACAAAGCAAGCAACAGAAACAACATGAATTTATGATTCATAAACAAACAAAATCCATTACCAATCTATGTGTTAGAAATGCTGACATCACTAATAAGTGACAAAACTGATAGGTAAGATTGCAAAAACACTTTGAGAATCTATTCAGCTAGTGACTAAGCTGAAAAAAACATGCAATTACTAACTACATGGCATTTTAAGGAACAGACCACACAGCTACTGTGAATTTAAACAAAAGTATTCATTGATGTGCTCTATATGGTTATTGCAAAGCAGTACCTGAAGTATTTTGATATATTCTTTGTTAACAGAATACCAGCACTTTGTCTAACTAGAAAATACTTGTTGAAAATTGTCACTGACACTATGAATCTTTTACATAACCAGATTTTTAAACTGACTTGCTGTCTAGAACTTTGCAATAAAAGAGAAAAATAAGCATCCAATAATTGCTCCTCCGAACAGTTTTCTTTGTAATATTACTTGGTATAGAACTAGTGAAAGTGTCTCCAGCTTCAAAATGTGATGGTGGACCATCATGCAAGCAAAGAGATAAGAAAAGGAGACCTCCAAAAGAACAATAACATATTTTTTCTACCAGAAATAGTTTTTAATGACCAAGGAAAAGTCATGAACAGTTTCACCTTCTGATTTTTGACTCTGCTGGCTTTATGAAGACTGCTGAAATGAGACAAGTATTGGAAGGTGCCTAACATAGTAAGAACAAAAGGCTCTACTGTGCATTACATTCCTAAATATTTCTCTGCCCTACATATTCGTCTGCCAAATGAAGAGGAGCTACATACTGACTCACTCCAACAAAAAATACAACATAGCTGAACTTCAATTCATTAAAACAATTTCTTGACTGTTACCTTTTAGCTTCCTTTTCTGCTATTACTCATTTCAGAAATGAAAATCATGCTATATTCACAGTCAGTTGTATTGTAATGACTTCAGCATCCCATGTTTGCCTGCAACATGCTCTGAGGACATGGTTCCTTCAATAATTTTTACTGTAAAAAATCCCAGTCTTCAATAGAATTATTCCTAATACATATCATGATAAATTATTTCTTACACTCCAAAATTAACCATGAAAAAGAAAGAGAGCGCGAGAAGAGCGCGCAAGGGGGGAGAGAGAGCGTGTGCGAGAGAGGAGGAGGAAGGAGGAAGGAGGAAGGAGGAAGGAGGAAGGAGGAAGGAGGAAGGAGGAAGGAGGAAGGAGGAAGGAGGAAGGAGGAAGGAGGAAGGAGGAAGGAGGAAGGAGGAAGGAGGAAGGAGGAAGGAGGAAGGAGGAAGGAGGAAGGAGGAAGAAAAGAAAAAAGCCCCAAGTGAGGTCCAGTCTCATGAAAGCAAGGCTTTATAATAATTTGGCAGATCAGAATACCCCCACAGTGCCCAGCAAGAGTCACCAGATTTCCGTGGCTGCAGAAGTCCTCTGGACACTGTAAAGAGCATCAAGATCTGAATATGTAATTTCCTTTAATAAAGAACTTAAAAAAATTAGAGGAAGACTATCATAAAACAGATCATATTTCTCCCTAGAAAAGGTATACAAAATATATTTCATTCTTTGTGCATATAATTCTGGTTGTTCCTCAAGCTGTTAGGAAGGGTAAAGACTGTTTTCAGAGGTATTCACTAGTTACATCTGTCAAACTTAACTTAGGGACCAGGTTGCTCTCCATGAGCTATTGAACACTACCGAAAAAAATCACATGCAAGTATGTCCTCTCATCTTTCCCACCTCCAAATTAAACATTAATTGGAAATCCACTGTTCCCATGTGTTGGATCATTATTTTTTGTGATTATTTCCTTGCAGTTACGTGAACAGCTAGAAGAGAACAGCAAGTTTGTAAGCACCCTCTTCATTCCAGATTAGGAAATACTTTCTAAGGCATCATCTGATGCTCACAAATTTCAATGTAGCATTTTGGGGGGAGATCATGCTTTTGTTTTGAATGTTTTTTCCCCTCTTCTGGTAAACATATCTAAGGTGGGGGGAAGGAAAGAAGAAAGTATGCAAAAACATAAAGCACTATACCCTCTGCTCTTCTGAAAAAAAGGTTAAGTGAGTAGCAAAGGAATTTGGATACTTGTAATGAAGTTAAAACTTGAATAGAGAGTACTGACGTATATATGTAGTTCATGCTAAAGCCTATCATAGTTCCTCCACAATTGCAACCTTGATAGTAATGTAATACCTCGTGAAGAGATAGTAGCTGTTTGCTCTTTATGGTAGAACCATTGACTGGCGATTCTACCTCCTGCCTCACATTTGGCTTCTTCAGTAAATAATCCTCATATTGTAATACCTACAACTACAGTAACCATTTAGACTTCCTAAAAAAAAGTATTTTAGCCTGTAAAGAATGGCACTGGTAAGCTATTTGAGAAAAACAGACTATAGATTAAAGTATTTTTTACAACATAAGCAGTAGCCTTTTTATTCAGATGCAAGTATATTTCTTCTTCCCATAAGAATTTGACCATTTGAACCATTGGCCATGAAAGCACTGGTACTGCAGAGGAATTTTTGAAAACATCTTAAAGAGGAATGAAATCAATAGACTTGTATAGAAATTGCTCTAGAAAACTGTAATTCATATGGAAAATGTGGTTCAAGGTCTATTAAGAATAAATCCATAAAATTTCTTTGAAAGTAATAGTGCTTCTACAGAATGTAGAAAGGAAAGTCTAATAGACTTTCTGCAGTGGAGACAAAATTCCTAGTAATTTTTATAGTATCTCATGATTCAAGAGTCACTTAGAAATGAAGACTTTTTCCTACTAGGAACTAACTGAGAAAGATGTCTCTTTTCAAGCTTTTTGGTAAGGTCAGATTCTGACCTCTTTAAATGGAGTACTACCTTATTCCATGAATGAATAATACTTACCTAAATGGGAGCATAGATGTAAGCATTCTGCTAGCCAAGTAAATCCACAAACAAACCATGAAGAACGTCCTGATGTACAAATTTTCCCAGAAACCTGGTATCAGTCAAATCCACTGTACTTAGCCAGCACTGTAGACTAGACAATGTAGAGTTACTCTGGGATGAACCCCAGGAGGAAAACTATTTAGAGCCCTTTATTATTGTTAGTTAATGCAAGAATTAATTCAAAAATGTAAGAATATGGAAGGCAACATTTTAACCATTTCTCTGATATTTACATAAGAACTTAATAAACATGGGGCACATGGCTTTCCTCTAAAAGAGGAATATGCCTGTGTGGCAGTAGACAGAAATATTTGAGGTATGATGAACATTCCTTAAAAACTAAGGCAAAAAATAGCTCTTTATAGCCATTGGGGTTGGGGGCAGGGGAGACTTTAAGAAGTGAAAAGTGAAAAAAAAAAAATCAGGAAGACAGTTTAGACCCACGGGCAACACAGATCTTGAGATTCTGACTTTTCATAAATGCCTGTGCTTTTGATAAGCAAGTCATACTGTGTAAACATTTTATCTGTACTATAGAATCTGTCACTGATTTTCAAGGAGAAAAGCTCTATATGGTCTTCCTTTTACATTTGGCAAAAGGAAAGCATCTACATATAAAAAAGGCTGTCTTGCTTTATACCATTAAATCTTTTTTGAAAATATACTATAAAATATATAAAATTAATTACTCTTAGTATTAACATAAAGCCTATCTCCAGTGGATACTCTAGACCAAGGAAAATACTTCTAAGCAAGCATCACTGTGTACCTACATGGTAGAGATTAAGGACAAACTTTACATCAAACATTGTACGACTTTGCTGGTGAAACACAGTTAGCCACACTAGTACTTAAAAATCCAGAGTGAATTCAGGGGATTTTTTCCTAAAGTAATGGAAGAGTACTTACCTTAATAGAAAGCCAGTTTGTATAGCTTTGCTGATATTTTTTCTAGTCATGTACTACGAAAATTGACCGCCAAATCTGATCTTCACAGGATTAAGCTAATATTTTATAATTAGAATTGAAGATCTATCCCCAGAGCAAATTGTTATGTACAGTTGGACTCTTTCCTAATTCATTTGATCTTTCTGAGGGACACGCTAAGATTTTTTTTTTTAAAGTTTATAAGCAATTTCTTCCTAAAACAAAATTCTTTAGAGTGGTACAAACAGTTTACAAAATGGAAATAGAGATGACTTACCAACTTCTCCTACACAGATGAGCTGTGTTCTTTTTAGGGACGTTTTTCATTGTTCTGTAGGAAAGATGGTTCTATGTCCTGGTGGACAAACAATAGAGATGGCAGGACTGACTGGATATGGGTATCGTTGCTCTCCAAATAGTTTCCAGGGCAAGTCACTTCAGCACAGGCCATGAAAGAGAGCTTAAATCTCACTGGATCAACAAGAAAATAGGTGGTAAACGCCTAAGTGCTTTTAAAGATAAAGCCTTTGCCCTCTCTTCAAAATATAGAGGCTCTCTATATCATATTAGAAGGATAAATATGTAGACTAAGGAATGACCTTAGATAACTAAAAATAGTCTTAAAAAAATAAAAAATTATGTTTATCCTCGTTCAGTGTCTATAGCACAGCTTCAAGTCTATAGCACAGCTTCAACCACGACAAAATGTAACCTCCCAAAATGATATAAAGGGCCCTTCAGAATGGGGCTCATATGCAAGAGCAATTAGCACTTCAATTTCTTGAGAAACAAACAAAAAAATCACGAATCACATATCTAATTCTCAATAAGTAATTGGTTCAGCTTTCAGTACTGTATCAGGAGAAATTCTGTTGAACAGAATTTCTCAGTCTCCCATAGCCAGAAAAAACACTGCCAGGAAAACTATCCATATCCAGCCATGCTGTTACTTTCCACAATGCTTGCTCCCTTCCGCCTTCTGCAATTTACCACTCTAATTTTTCATCCTCCTTAACAGTCAAAGGATTCATTCTGGGGTCTTTTGTCATAAATCAGTTATTCACCACTGCCTAAATGTGGAGGTTATCAGAAACAAATTTAATGGAAGTGTTACACACTTTAAAGATAACACCATTATCTGCAGTGAAATTTTCAAAAGAAATCACAGCTCATTTAGGCACTAGAGTGATGGTTTATTAGGAAAAAAATTCAATATGCAATAGCTAGCACCATTACAGTCAAGGAGAGATTCTTAAGTTAAGCCCAACCATTTTCCTCTTTCCTAAAAGATCAGGGAAAAACTAGGGATCACTACAAGCTTAGAGTTGTGTGCCAGCACGTAAGAACTGTGGTATACACTTGACTCCAGCTTATCCAACCAGGACCAAACAGACTATTTGGAAAATTAGGCCATGTATTTTGGTGACTGAATCTGAGCTGAACTTCAAACAAATAATCTAGTCCCAGAGACAAGAGTGAGCTCTTCTGTAAATCTGGCCAATAGGTTCTCAGTGAGAGGTTGCATTTTCTGTACAATATGCTCTAAAGAACCAGGTAATTACTGAAACACGGATGAGTGGTGTTTTAGGAGATCAAAACCAACTCTAGACAAAGGTAAGAGCTGAGCCACAGCAAAAAGATTACAGTTTAAGCTCTCTTCTGCTTTACCACACAACGTATAGAACCATCCACATGCTACCACCCACGCATAAAACAGAACAATGCAGTTGCAATTTAGTAACTAAAACTACATTACAGAAGCAATGGGCAGTCTTGAAAGATAAGATGCTCAGGATTGCCCCAAATAGTGCAGCACATTTTTTCAGGCCATTTTCAGAGCTGTCATGATCAACTTCAACAGGAATAGAATCACTGTCTCAGAGCCTGTTGGTTACACACCTGGATTATATACAGCTTTTGCTATAAAAATTTTGTTCTTTCAGAAAATTGTCAGAGAACAGCGTATTCATAAATAAATTCAAATCAGCATACCTTAAAAGTTTGCTAAGCAATATCTACTCCTTTTCTCTGAGTCACAACATGATAGCACTAACATTTGAATATTCATAAAGCAATATTGCTATTGCTGTGCTGACTCAAAAAGTTTGCAAGTAATATTTCTGACCCATTATATACTAAGTGCATGAAAAACTTTCTAAAGAGGACATTTGCAGACCATCTGCAATAAAATTGTTGCCTTCAAAGACTTATCCAACACTTTGCTATGATGCAGAAAATATATAGATTCTGGAAACGGAGGTCAGCATCTGAATAGAAAGTATCTACAGGTTCACTGCTGCTTTTTAAACAGAGAAATTCTATATAACTGTAGCAACTCTAGTGGAACTAAATCCATTTACATTGGTGTAGCTAAGAAAAAGACATTTTAAAAAATATACGTATGACAGAACATACAAACTAGATGCAGGTGAAATGCATTTGTTTCTAATTATCTTACTATAGAACTAAATTAGCTTTCAAAGCATGATGCCCATTTCAGCACATTACTCAGCTCACTGCACGTGAAATATTGCCCACCTACTGCTAATTTAACTACTACAACTAGATAATAGTATACATTCTCTCTGGAGTAACTATGGTTGTGATAATTGTATCCCCATTACAGTAAGGTGCATTTAGATTCCAGAAAACCAGTTTCACACTGGAATCTTTGATTCTGTTTTAGCAGAATACACAGGCACTATTTGAATTATTTAACACAAAATGCATGCTACAGAGAGAATAAAAGGATTTTCAGTACTAAACTATCTATCCCCACTTTCTGAACCACATTCTTTACTTTCTTTGGCTTTAATTAGACTCAGAGAAATAAGGCAAGCAAGCTTTGTTCCTGTGCTCACATTCAAAACAAATCAAAAACACAGGGTTGGATTAAGAGACTAAAGCCACTTCAAAGCAAGCAAGCAGCAGAACTCACTTGGAATTATTTTATTAGTAGGGATGAAATAGTACAGAACTTATTCTGTCCCTAACTGACAACCTAATTTGCCAAAAAGCAGTTCCCCATGGAATCATTTCCCGTGGACGCCTCTGACCCAACCATTCCCAGGAAACTACTTCAGCTACTCAGTACGGTTGAGAGAGATCCAGAGGCCAAGGTGATCATAGGACAGTTTTAGATATGGGGAGCAGAAAAAAGTTTGTTTGCAGCTCAACTTCCGATAGAATGCACTGCAATAAGTCAAAAGCTGCAGATCTCAGAGAACATTAGTGTAGCTGAGTAAAAGATTGAGGTCCAGGACAAGTTTTTATTTCCAGAAAGAAATTAGCAAAGACTAAGCATGAAACTGTTCACTACAACAAAACAGTCCAGTACCAAGGAGAAAGAGAAGGGTCAAACAGACCCAAAGTTGACAGACAAAAAAGCCACAGCTGGATTGCCGAAAGACAGAAGCAAATATATACCCTTCCATGATCCTTATGGATCAGAGACACAGGCTTTCACACTTCCTTTCCTCTGCTGGAGTACTACAGATATCCCAGCATAGCAGCAGCAAAGCATTAGAGACTGGTCCTCCTTAGAACAGGGCAGAAAACAGGATCCCAAGTCAGTCAAAGCTCTGCAAATGGCATTGTCCCCTGTCTCTTTGGGATAAACACAGGCAAAGGGCCCTTCCATCACTTAAGCTAAAATATATTAGAATAGACTAGCATAGTGTAGCATTTTCAGCAGAGAAAATTGAGAAATGTTGGGCATAATGAGTAAAACAAAACTATCAATAAGCAATTTGCTCACTTTGTACTTACAAGGCTGTTCCTTTCCTCCAGTACTTTCCAGAATTACAGCATATTCTGCACAGTTCCTCAGAGATACCACTTTTTCTTCCTCACATTTGAGGCTTAGGCATGTTTCTGCTCCTTGCTTTTCCCAGCAGTTTCTCGTTGCTTCTTCTGCTGCAACACCCTTGCCGATCACATCTGTCGCCTCACTCCCTGCAGCTCTACTCCAGCCAGGTCTCCTGCCTGAGCTTGGTCAGGAGCTCTCAGTGGAGGCACAAACCGCCAGGGAAATGCTGACACAGGGGAAAACTGCTAGGGCAAGGCAAAGAGGTAGCTGCCACTCCTGCTAGACCGCTATTATTTACGAACAGATACTGTCCATCACAGGGTGTCTAAACCTGGCTGCTAGAGAGACAATGCGTTGGGTTGAGAAAGGAGACCAGTCTCTAATGCTCATGCTGCCTGGAGTATCTCTCCCTTTCAGTGCATTTATTCTGCAGATCAAATTAAACAGCTTTTCAGACTGCTGTGCATGTTTCTGTCCAAGTAGCCTCAGGATTACAGACCAAGTTAGAAAAATTCTGCCTTAAGGTTTTCCTGAACACTTATTTAAACAATCATACTTAATATCACAAGCATTCAGAATTAGCAAATTCATACATAGTTTGTTGAATATTAACAAGTGAAATATTTTAATGTTTCATAATTTTTATTAAATTCCAAATCTTCACTACAAATTAAAGCTATTTCATACACTATTTACTTTTTATATTAACACGTTATAAAAGATTTCTGATAAAGTCCAGCACTTCCTGAGGAATGGAAGAATGTCTCTTTTGCTCAAATTTTGCAAATATTAATAAAAGGATGGTATAGGGCAGCAGTAATAGAAAATGTTGATCTGTGCCCTCCTGCCCCTCCCAGCTGAGCAAGTCAAACGTGTACAGAATAGTAACGTTTCAGAGACGGAATAGTAATAATCTTGCGTATTCCATGTAAAGTTCCCAAAACATGCCTCAGATCTTTAAAAAGTAACTACGCGCTCACGTTTACAAACAGTGAAATGTAAGCGGAAAGAAGTAAAATGGCTTGTCCAGGCTGCAGCAGCAGAAGGCAGCTCCCTGGGGCCTGGCTTTCTGGATTACAGCTTGTTGCTTCACTTTCTGCTCACAAACCCGAACCCACCCCAGCTGTAAGAAAGCTTGTTTTTCCCCTTTCCCTACAGTTTGATAGTCCAGCTGTCTAGTTTTGCAGCGCTGTCGGGGGCAGCGGGCCGGCGAGGGGAGACGAGCCGGGGCTGATGGCGGCAGCGAGGCTGGCAGGGCCCCGTCCTCCCTGCCGGCCCCGTCGCACAGCCCCCGGGGCAGGGGACTGTCCCCAGGGACAGCCTGGCGCAGCTCCCGCGCCCCTCTCCTCCGCTGGCAGGCAGGTGCCCGTCGCTGCTGCGCCCCCTCAGCGCCGGCCTCCAGCACGGGCAGCCCGAGGCCTGGCCGCGGCGGTCGCAGGGCCGCACCGCGCTCCCCAGCAGCATTAGTCTGACCTGCGGGGGAGAAGCCTTGGCCTTCCCTTCTGCTGGCACCCTGAAAAACTTGTCTTGCATTTTGTTTCTCACCTTAAGATACAAGAAACTTAGTATACAGGCAATACTGGCAGGAAAAAGTTTTAAATTCTGTAGTACCTTCAGAATATCTTTTTTAAAGAGAAAGCAAGCTTTTTTGCATGGAAAAGCTTCAAAGCATGATACATAGCTAAGCAATGTCCTAGTCAGACATCAGAAATAAGCTCCAAGAAAAACAAACTAATCTATGAAGTTCCATCTGGGCATACCAAAATTATAAAAAATTTGCAAATAAATCATTAGAAAATTGTAAGTTTAACCATTTCTTATACAGCTGTATCCCTAGGCAAAATGAAGATCTGCACATGCTGCCATGCCATGGATTGCTTATCTAAATATTGGAAAGTTCTCCTGTTAATGCTGTAAATATTCATATTCCATATTCACAGATCCTGCTAGATGAGCTTTGGCATTGTACCCAAACTGCTTCATCTCTATAAACCTGACTTAATGGTCAGGAATGGAGCACAATGGAAAGCTTGCATGGAAAACAGTATTAAGACAGAGCTGCATTAAGTGATTCTTGCTTAACATGTTACTGAGTTGCTTACATTTCTAGAAGTCTGGTCATACACTTATCTGTCTGAACAAGTATTTGAAAGATGACCAAAATCCGATCATTTAAATTGAGTTACAGGGTTCAACAATGCCAGCTGACACATACTTTAAAAGTTTTATCTTGATTGTTTTAGCCACTGTTGTTAAACTAAAGTGGTAATTTCAGAATAAAAGCTGCTAAGCTTCTAAGCAGCAGCAAGCAATGATAACTGGATTACAGGTATCATTCAAATATACAGTGGCAAAGCAATAAAACATTAATGAAATTTATAATAACATAATCTACCATAAATCCAAATATTAAAACAGAGTAAAGTCATTTTGATTTCATGCCGTTCTCTTCCCTCCTACTGAACCACAACTTTTGTTGGTCTACCATAAAAGTCATTCTTGCTCAACTCTGACATTTCTTAATACTGCTTCATCTTTAAGCAATAAGTTTAACAGAAGGCGATTAAGGAAATTCCTGCCCCCATTTCTCTAGTCCCAGTTCACACAATCTCGACCAGTTTCAAAACTCATTTTGTTCTTGCCGAAGCTAAGAAACTATTGATACAGCTTTAATTTTGGTGTTGTGTTCTTTAATTTCTTCACCCTGTTCATCAGATCATCTTAATAACTTATGATAAACTGATAAATATAAAAATCCCCCTCAAGAACCCATACATAGAAACCGTTTTTAACTATTCATAATTTGAAGTTAAGGCTAGTAAAGCCTTAACGATTCACTGAGAAGGCAGTGACAGCATCTGCATTTGAGTTGTAACAACATACCAATCTTCAGATAGTATAAATCAGCATAATTTTTTGCTTAAGACCAGGTCATTAGGAAATTTAAGTGAAGCAAGACCATTTAATTCATGTTAACCAGAAGTAACACCTTCTATTCAACCATTTCAGAAAATACGTTCAGCTTTGCCTACAGTCTGGCTAGGGGAAAAAAGCTGGTTTTGGCTGACATAAGCTGTGTATTTTTTTCAGTTGTCTACGTGAGGTTAGAATTCATCCAGTGGGAACATTTTTCTTATTTTGAAATATCAGTAAACTTCAAGACAGAAAACCTTTTCTAATCCCTAAATGGAGAGACGATAAGTTTAGATCAGCCCTACGCTGATAAATCACATTTATCTTGGTCAAGGTTTCCAATACATGCGAAAAGCCTGCCAAAATGGCCAGGTCTCTTTATGCCTCAGTGCCAGTCTCTTGAACTAGCTGTTCTTCGAGTATTCTCATAATACTCTTCCTTTTCAGTAATTTGATAAAATATGAAGTAAATCATGCTTTCATTTGTACTGCTGACCCCTGTAAGTGAACTAAATAACTTATTTTCACTTTTCGATAAAATCAGTAAGCACAATTAAATGTATATTTACATTCATTTATTCTATGAAAGAAAAATTAAAAAAAAAACCCTTACAGTTGGTTTAGAAATCTGATTTTTTTATTATTATTATCATTGCAATTATCCTTTGTAAAAAGCAAGTTCAATCTAGCTGGGGGTTTCCCTTAATCCAAGAAGGGTTTCCTTCAGATTACTGAGCATTTCAATTACAAGCCATCAGATTTACTGGGTTATGCAGGCACTGAGACTGAATAACAATGATCACTCTAGGTTATGTACATTCAAGTATGGACATTACATATGTCTGAGAGAAAAAGAAATAAGAGGTCAAAAGAAAGCTTTCTCACCAGCCTCCTAATTCCAACATGACCCCTTACTAGGGGTCATAAAAGTATTGGTCTGGCGTCTCAAAGGGGAGAAAATCACCCAACAAGAATTGAAACTGGGAAAGAATCATTAAACTTCATACTACCAAACTGGACCAACAGGTTTATTAAAGTAGTGACTGTGCTAATTAAAGCAAGTACTACCCATCTCCAAAAGGATAAAGTTACAACTCGTAAAGGCCCAGGGAAGGATAGGATGAATAGTCAAAAGCACATACAGACCAACTTCCTTAAGAGGCAGCTCGAAAGAATATGACTGTCCTGGAAAAGAGTTGAGAGAAGAATATCATTGCAGTCTGTCAAACCCAGAGAGAAGAGCTGTTCGCTCTCTCTTCCAATATGGGGGGGTTGGGGGTGGGGAGGGAGAAGAGGTCATCAAAAGAAACTTGCAGAAAAACTTGCAGAAGGCAAGTTCACATAAGACAGTGAGGTTTTGGAACATCGTTCAGCAGGATGTTATAGATGATTAGAAGTTTACATGTATTCAAAATCCAGCTGAACAAACTGATGAGAGAAAGATCTGTAAAGGGTGATTTAATGCCATCACCTGTAATTCAGGAAGTGCTTGGCCTGAAGATCACCAGTTGCTAGAAGTGTATTCAGGCACCTTTCCTTGGACGCTCGCCTGTTCTTATATTCTTCTCTACATATAACCCTTGTTATTGCTAGAGGCAGGATACTGGACTAGAAGTACCTTTGGCTTATACCATTACAGCTGTATTACAGCTAAGTTATATCCCTCTTAGGCTTCTCCATGAGCCATCTGGTTCCATGATGGCTATCATCTCCTTGAGGAAACTCAGCATTAATATAGCTTCAGGCCTACTCTACTCCAAAAATGGACTCCTTCAAAGTCATTTATGTGTCAGTATCTATTTTGCTTCTTGGCTCAAACAAATAAATTAAACTCAAAGAGAAGCCTTAGCTTACCTGAGAACGACCTACAAAAAGATGCCATTTTAGCTAAACAGATCTATGATTTAAAGATTCTCCAAAGTTGAAAACAATTACTAGATGCTCCTGGAAGCTCACCCTCACAGATAAACAGTTCCCATTTCTCATAACCATGACTCATTTCTGAACTTTGCAAAATCTCTATGGACCATCTCAAACAGCAACATTCAGGTCATTTTCTCTGCAAGTTATTTTTCTGCAATAAAATAAACAGTCTCTACTACTGAGGATATCAGAACCATTTATACATTTCCCCCCCACGCCCCCCCGGTACTAAAAGGAATACTGTCCTCCCTTCCCATTCTTTAGGAAGGCAGTAATGATCTGAATCCAACCTATATTACGCTACCTGCTTGAAGAGTGACATCCCTCTTATTAAAACACCATTCAAAATAAAGTCAGACCCAAGTGTAACTTCATAATACAGGTTGTGGTATATTTTTTATGTATACTGATAAGAGGTATGCAGTGTAATGATGCACAGATATGCAAATATCTTTAGTCATCTAAGACTTATGCATTTCAAGATTTTGCAAACATCAAATATTTTTCCCCGAAACATCATTTTCTTAGGCTATTTAATTATAAAAAAATCCTTTCAATTACACTACAATATTTTGGCAAGTCAAGATATAGTCTACACCTATATGCAGTGATATTCAAATATGAATAATTATAATATTAAAATAAAATTCCCAGTACCAGATTTATGGTTGGACAATATAACCAGGCCCACTGAATTCAAGACTGTAAAAAGGGAAGAAAAAAAAATGGATAATACTCGTAGTACGTAAGAAGGGCCCAGAACAGCAAGGTGGCTATTAAAGTAGCAAGCTGTAGTCACAGTGCACCAGTTTACTAACAAAGTCTTTTCAAGACATCATGACACAAATTTTAAAAGGTAAGTGTGATGGTTCTGCAGATACTTTGGGGAAGTTTTTCCCATGCAAAATGGGAAGCAAAAGAGAGTGAAAGGTCTAGAAAAATTGATTATGAAAATATTACAGAAAGATTGTTTCATTAGGTTGTGAAACTGAAATATTACAGTCATAAGAATCTCAAATAAGAGTGTCATGTTTTCCTCCCAAAGTACCACTGCCAAAAGGCAATGTAACAAAATGAAATGCCAGTTCTTCATTGCTGAGGGTTTTGTATTATTCATTCATAGTCTGAAATCCAGGGAGAAGTCCCAGAAAAAAAAAAAAAAGTGACTTAATCAGACAGTGAGAAAAAACTTCCTTTAGAAATTACCTAGCAAATTCAAGGATGACTTTGCTGAGGACTGTGATTACTCACAGAGTGTGTATTCTTTGCTTAGGATGGCTAAGAACAAAGTTACACTGAGAGCAGAGTAAAGAAATAATTGAAAATTTTCCGAGTGAATTCTGTATTGTTATATCAATACAGAAGTAAATAGAACTGCAGAGTCATGAAGAGTTCTGTAGGTATCTTTGTTTGCACGCATCAGGTTAAATTCATTAAAACAATGTAAGGCAGCCTGCAAGCCTGACCCTCCATGCAATTTCATGATAGGAGAAAGTTAAGAAAGGTCAGGTGGCCTTCTGTCCTCTCTGCCAATTCTGAGGCTAGTATAAAACTGACATAAACATGTTTTATACAGTATAGTTTGAAGCTGCAAATATTTTGCTTTTTTGTCTAAGAAAAATCCCATTATATTATTTCTTTCTCTATGCCCATCTTGTTTATATAAAAATTATGTCAGATTATATCTATAACAGGTTCTAAACTGCTTATGGAAAGGCCATTTATTCTTCATACCATGCCTAGCACAATGGAAAATTGTTCTTGGATGGACCTTAGGCACTAACATAGTAAATATAGTTGCTAATAACAATTCCAAACTTCTTCTCAGTTGGATATTTACCAATGCCCAATATTAAGCTTTGGCTCTAAATCCCAGATTTATTTTGGAATTATAAACCAAGATAGCAACATAGTAATTGACAAATTAGCTACGTGCAATTTAAAAAGATAACATGCTTTCCTGTCACACTTTGTTTGTTATTCATGAGACAGCATAATCTTTCCTACTTAACTGTTAAGGTTCTTAACTTAGAACCTCCATGCCAATAAAATTATGAAAACCTATATATATGGAAACATAAGTGAATGAACAGAACAAAAGGAACAAATGCATTGAAATAACTGCACCAAACAAGTGCATTAAAAACAAGTGAATTAAAAAAAAAAAAACCCACACAGAACAAGCAAGTGCATTGGAAAGGAATAAATATCACATGCAATAACTCTGCTCTTAAATCATTCATAATAGAACAAAGCATGGGGAATACATGTCCCTACGGTACAAGACTGCAACTCAGCAGATTTGAATCATGGACCTGGTTCTGTCACAACCTCTGCCACTTTGTGCTAATCAATCTCTCAAACTTCAGGTTTTTCCATCTCAAAACACTGGAAGCATACTTACTTTCTTCCTGGTAGTCCTCTATGGATAAATTCACTGATGTGTGCAAGCATCTTAGATGTAGCAACATCTGAATATCCACAGTCTTGCAAAATGAGCAGCCTGGACTCTGGCTACCGATATTAAACAGATTCTTTTATACCAACAAGGGAGAAAATACATCCTAAAATCTGGGAGTGCATAAGAAAAATTATCTCCAACTGCACAAAGTCTGGAAACTGATATTCTACATGAGTAAAATGAGACATTCTTTAAGGTGGCTAAAGAATGGATTCCCAATTTAAAAACAACCAGTTAAGAGAGAATGGCTATTCCTCCAGAACAGAATCAAGTTGACCTCAAAGCTTGGATAAGGATGGGAAGCGACAGTAACCATGAAATGAAGAGACTGCTTGAAATTCATTCCTGGTGCGATTCTTCATTTTTCTTCTACTTGCCAGGAAAAACAGAATGATTCTGGAAAATCTGAAGGAATGGCATCAAAAAAAAAAATCTTCCTTTTTTACTGTCCTTGTTTAAGAGAGAAGAAAGAAAAAAAAAAGGAGGGAAAAAGATCCAATACCTAATTACCTAATATGTCAAGCAGATATCCTTTTCCCTAGTTATTATATAGAAAAAAAGTACCAATATAGATGGTCTTAGAGGAAAAAAATATCAAAGCTGGAGGTCTGTAAATAGCCAGCTCTTTCAAAAGACAAGGCACTTGATCTGCCCAGTTATGGAGTTAATTTTCTAAATTAAGGTCAGGAATCTCTTTAGAATTTTGACCTCATCTTTGTAGATCTTTGTTACTAAAAGAAAACCATCTAATTACATTGGAAGAAAGTTAACCTGCTTCACACTTTTGGCAGGAATAGTGGGAAAGGATTGCTGTTGTATCTTCTAAGTTGACAATCAGGGAGCTTGAATCAAGCCTGTCCATAAAACCTTGGCTTCCACTTCATTTAGTTTCACTTCACAAGATGGAACTTCTGGATTTTATTAACTGGACTGTAAAATTATTTTTCCTGCACTGGATGAGTTTTTCTCCTGTCTTTCCTTGATTTTTATTTCCTATAATTATTCCTTAACAAAGTATTCAGTGGGGATCAAGATTAGTTTTCGAAGAAGGTCCATGCAAACAGGATTAAGAGGGCCAACATTGCCTTTCACTTGAAATTGTTTTAGTCTTGTCAGATGTTGGAGATGAGCTTGGAAAGTCAATTCCTGAATTTCTTTTACCTCCCTAAGAAAGATTATCACAGGAAGCTAAGAGAATTTGAGAGTATCATGTGACTGCTAAAATGTATTAAGTGAGGCAGTGACCTCCATTTAACAAACAAAACTAAGCTTATCACTGCTGGATTAATGCTTATGCTGAGCATAAAGTCTGTTAATCTGCATACAAGCAAATCGCAATACACAAAATACAGGACCCACGTGACTCCGTATGCATACCTTGCCTGGTGCACAAACATATGTTTCTGGCTAGAATTAGCTAACCCTTTGCTACCACATCTTCTGAAGGGCTTATTACCTGCTAACTCTACTGCCTTCTCCTTCCCTAATTACATACACAGCATGGTAAAGAAAGTGATTTATACATTAGCTATTTTTACTTACATGAAATACAGCAAAGTGACATAGTCAAACATTAATGGAGAGAGCAAGTAAAACCTACCATGCTCAATGGGCTTAAAAATGAAGAAAAGATCAGCTGCAAAACAATATTAACTTCACAGCAAGACTAGTCTAAATGAATAATATTTCTATACTTCACTTCCTTCTATTCTAGCTAACGAAAAAAACCAGCTGCTTTTTCAGTCCAATCAATAGACTGCTCAACATCTAGAAAATAAACTTTCATTAGTGCAGTAGAAACATGACCCTTCAATAACCTGGCTGACAAAGTTCGGAAATGAATTTTCTGTAAATATGACAGAAATGTGCAGGTGGAGCATGCTTCTCAGGTCTGGAGTAGCAGCAGATCATTTGAAGCTTCAGCTGTTTGGGCATGAAACTCTGACTCGTACCATCACTGCCATCTGTATTACTCGTGTCATAATTCATCTTGCCTCCTCTTCTTATTCCACCAAATATTAATACTGAGAAACATGCAGACTCATTTATGCTATTGCTTTACAGTGAAAATTTATACCTACAGTAGACATTAAGTTTCAGCAAAATTCTTAAATGCATATTTAAGTTTAATTTGACATCAGTTATATAGCTCAGTGCATAAAGCTAAGCACATACTTTACCTAACATTAAAAGGGAAACAGCAACAGGTTGTACTGAAAAGTCAACTACTGACCATGAAGAAATGTTGTCAATGGGTATTTCAGGGATCAACTGTACCCAATCTTATTAAATATTTGCACTAATAATGCCCCAAGGAGAAGGAGGCCAATAAATTGTTTTGATGATGTGTTATCAGTACAGAGGATCAGAATATCAAGAGGAATTGAACAAGGATTTGGAATTTGGAAAATGGAATAAAATGCCATTAATTTAGAATGCAATATCATGTACCTCAGGGCTGCTAAAATGTCTGTAAAAAGCTAACGCTCATCTGTTGGAAATCACTAATATTACTCTGTCACATAATAACTATGAATCATCAGTGTGAGCCTGCTTTGGAAAAGGACATTGAATTTATCAGACAAAATATTTCTACTAGAGGCAAGGAAGATCAATACCATTGTATAAGTCACAGGTGAGACTTCATCCCAATATCACATCTGGATGTCAGAAATATTATTTGGGCCTCCTGTGCTCAAAATATATGGTTTCAAGTTGAAATACATATAGACAAAAACAATTACTATGAGCACAAAACTGGATAATCTATTTAACAAATGACATTCAAATAGTGTGGTTTGTAGAGCAAAGCAAAACTAAGACTGATGATATGATAATACATAATTTTCTAGAAAAAGAAGTGGGGGAGAAGGGTAAACATGAGGAAAGAAGAGGTTAGAAAGCCTAAATGCCAGTGTCAGCACAACTACAAAAGGATAAGAAATTAACCACTCCAATACTGAGAAAATTAAAGGAGTATCTAACTACCAGAGGTATAAAATTCTGGAACAGCTTTCTAATTTTAAAAGCAGTTAGGTAAGAGCTGCTTAAAGTCCTGAATAGGTTTATACAGTTTATGCAGAGACAGCATCAACATCCTTCCTCAAAGACAAACTTTACAATTTATTAGGAAAACTGAGACTGACCATTTTTTAACATTCTGTTTTTGGATTTGGGTTGTTTTTAACCAAGCACATACAACAAAGTACAGCACAATACAGTTCCCTCAAAATTCCACTAATCAGAATTAGCCAACGAGTAATTTATTCATTATGCTTTTTCCTCTAACCCTATTTCTGAAAATTAACACAAGCTGTTAGATAGTCTTTGAAATATGACTTTATAAAGTGGGATTGAACATAATACTTACATGGTCTATTTCTCCCTGCACAGGAGGCAAGCAGATGTTAGAACCATATTTCGAGTTCGTATACTTGTGTTTACTAATTTAAGGTATTATTCTACAGAACCATAGCAAAACAGTTTGGCCTTTCTACCCTGGATGCCGCTTTCCTGCTCCATTCTCTTTTCAGACTCTCATGGATCTATTGCCCTCTTCTAAAAGTGGATGCTCCTATTGCCTTCCCTTGCTACTGCTTTTCTCTCTGACATGTGCTCAAAATAGATTTCTCAAATTCCTGCCAATAAACTCAGGTACTGCATATTTCAAGAAAACACGCTCAAAAGAAGCTGCAAATACAAATTAACCAAATTTGTTTAAAAACATGCACAAATAGCCTCCAACAATAAAAGTTCTGTGCTATTTGTCCTCATTACAGCAGTAGTCTAGGTTTCAGTCACGTAAATCATTGGGAAGCACGCTCTTGACTAGGCAATGGGCTAGAATGCACAGTAAACAAAAACAATTAACTGAGAACTGAGAAGCAGATGTTCTCATAACAGAGAGATAAAACATAGCTAAAATGCTTATCTGGAAACTCTGCCTAGCATCTGATGTATGAAAAAATATATATCTATCAAAGGTAGTTATTTACTGGAAGTTTTGCTGTGTCATACTGCAAGAAGAAATTATTTTCTATTTTCCTCATATTTGTGAATGAAAGTATAAAAATACATAACTGATATCTGTGTCTGTTCATTAGTCTCTCTTCAGCAGTGATGAAGTAACATTGTTTCATTATAGTAAGGAAGGGAGAAGACTCATGGTTAACCCTGGAATTATGCTGTGAGGATGTGGTTAAGTTCTCCTTTTGCAGCAATGAGGACTTACAAGAAACTTCTGGTGTTTGGTCATAACTCATGCTATGGCATGCATTTTAAAAGCAGGATGAAACAATATACTAAATATTTCGAACTTCGGTTAATTATTTACGGATCATTCATGACCTAAAGTTCTGTCATGGTAACTAGTCACAGAAGAGTTTTCAGCAGTGTGGATACTTTTGCAAATAGAATGTCCTTTTTCCATTGGTCATAGTACAGAATATCTTCATTTTAAATAAACAGATCACAATTAATCATAACATAAAAGAATATAGTAAAGTGAAAACTCCTTTACTCACTTGGACTTGTGCTTTAGGACTCAGTGAGTTAGAGTCTGTGATCAAAGGAAGAATAACTAAGGAAACACATCTGACAGGGATCTGTAGCAAACTAAGGTAAAGAGTATGAAAACAGGGCATATACAGAATGGCATTTCTTTCACATACACTTCCAATTTCCAGCAGATTGTGGTTTAGGGGCTTCCTAAACCAGAGAGCGTGCCTTCATCATTGCATTTGATAGTTTTTGATGAATTTTCTATGAATTAATTGCTTTGTGTCCATTTATACTTTTGGCATCTAAAACAGCCAATAATAATGACTCCAGTGTTTAAGGTACATATTACATACTTGTTTGTTTTAAACCTATTGCCTGGCAGTTTCATCTAATATCCCCCAATTTCTCTTTTTAAAAAACACTGAACAGTTGTTATTCATTTTTTCCAATGCCATATGTCACTCACAATATTTTGTATCATCTTTCCCTTCCACCCTTTTTCAAGCTGAAGAGTTTACTCTGTTCAGTCTCTTCATACATGAAAGGCTATCCCATTCCTCTGATCATCCTTCCTTTCTTGTTATATACTTTTTTCTAGTTCTACTATATCCTTTTTAAGACTAGGCAACTAGAATAGCACAGAATAGCAAATGTGCATGCATCATGGCATAAAGAAGCTTTTTGTTTTACTCTCTATTCCTTTCCTAATAATTTTAATGCTACAATTGCCTTTTGATAACTGCTAGGGACTGAACTGACATTTTCAAAGGAGTATTCTTTTCTGAGTATTAAATTTAGAAACCATTACTGTGGAAGTAGTTGCAAGTATAGTATAATGTTTTTTCCATGTGTAAGTCTTTGCATTTATTATGACATCAATTTTCACCTGCCAGATTACTGGCCCAGCTTCTCAGAACTAAAGATCCTCTTATGGCCCTTTGTGGTCGTAATGTTTTTTACTTCCATGTATCATCAAGCAAGTATTGTTACTTCTCTACTCATCCAGATCATTTATAAATATGTTAAATGGCATAGTCCTAAGTACAGACCTCCACTGGTATTCTTCCTCTATTGGAAAAAATAAAAAAATAAATAAAAAGCTATTTTCTCCTCCTCCATTTCCTCACTCTTCACCTATTGCTAATTTACAAGGTAGCTTTCCCTCTTATCCTATGACAGCTTATTTTCTTTGACAAAATCCTCGTAAAAAGCATTTTGTAAATCCAGGCACACTAATTGAGATCATTGTTATCCATGTTCTTATTTCCTTTCTTTAAGGATTTCTTTTTAAATAACTCCAATAGATTATGAGGTATAACTTCCTTCTAAAAAAAGCTGTGCTGGTTTCTCCTTATTGTAAAATTCATACCCATGTATTGACTAATTCTATTTTTCAATTGTACAGATTTACTTGGTATGGAAGTCATACTCAATAATTCAGAGCTTCCATGTTTTCCCTGCAGTTCTAGGCACCTTGGCATGGCAGTGTCCACTTTCTAGTCCTCTGTTACTCAGGCCGAGCTGCCGTGGGAGGTTGCACATACTGTTCCATCAGCCCCATCGTGCAGCACAGGGGCCTGAAACTAAAGAGGTTAGCTCACGCTGAACTTTCTGTCAACTCTAAAACAGACAGTAACATTTGCTGTTTCTATCTATCTTCTCTTCCATGTCCAACTCTTTCCCCGATTTTCAATGAATTAAAAAAATTGCATATATAATTATGATTTAATTAACTTTTTTCTATCATTTTATATCATTCTTCCACTAATTACTGTCTTTGACATCTCAAACATCTCAAACTGCTTCTCAGATGCAGCATATAATAAACTATTTTTGAACATTTCTTGACCTGCAGTAAAATATTAGGTAAAGCTATCCACTGTCAGACAGTAAAATAAGCCTGTATGCCAAAGGACAGCATGACCAAAGACCCACTTTGCTATATTGTCAAGGGCCTATTTGCACAAAGATAATTTCACTACCTTTATGAAAAATTAATGCAAAGCCTCCAAAACTAAATTACGTCCAAGACCACCACTGTGTGAGTTACATCTTCAAAATAATAGGGTCTTTCTATTCCTCTTTTAGAAGCAGGAGTGTGAGGAGAACAATTGGACTGAATCCAACTTGCATGTGATGTATGACAGCTGCTAGAGGATCCTCACCCCTCTTTTTTCTTGACATGGAAAAATGAGAATGTAGCAAATTGCTAACAGAGGAAAAAAATTAATAGTAAATTTTTCTAAATTATTTTGACTGTTAATTATTTCCATTTATCTTCTTGATTTGTCCCTTCTGATAAATTGGGCTGAAGAAATAACATAATACAAACTATAGGGAAACAGAGAAAATTATGATGGAGTATGTTTTAGCAATGTTTCTGTGCTTTAAAAAAAACTATAATGTTCATCATCGGAAAATGAGGGAACTATTATGTTGCTTTTTTTTTCCCCATTAGCCTAATACTACTAAACTCTCAATGAATGTCTTAATCAGAGATCTTTATGAAATAGAATCTTTCATGTATTAAAAGTAGGCCTTTGGTTCATAAGACAATTATGTTGAGCTTATTTTTACCACAGCCTGCAAAGAAGGTAATCCCTCTTATTAACGGTTCAAATATCAAATGCAGTAGACAGGTTTAATGGAATTATTTTTTAATCTTTTCACTGTCACAAGTGCCACCTGACATTAATCCCCTGGCACCAGTAATAAGATTAAATGAGAAATTTTACCTTTGGCATTGTATGATAGACTAAAGCATAGGAAGAAACCTCATCACTGGTTTAAAAAAGATTTCATGTCAATTGTATGGCAATATAGCAGAAGTTCTCTGTGAGAAAACAGCCAGGAATAGCAAGCAACAACAACAAATTCATTAGTTCTTCTATCTAGTGATAATATTATAGGAAAAAAAAAAAAAACCACCTCTCCCAATCATGTGACCTAGGAACAGATACTTTAAGAGCGTGTGTGGGGGGGGAAAATCAAGCAAATAAGGAAAAAACACCTAACTGGATGGAGAAAAAAATCCACAAGAGTCTAAACAGGAATAAAACAAAGCTGCAAAAGAATGCTGCAAAAGTACTGATCAGAAAAAAAAATCTGTAGGGATAAAAAGAAATGTAAAAAAAAATGTAGGGATAAAATGAGAACTGCAAAAAGTCTAAATGAGTCACATCCTGTAAAAAATTTTAAACAAATAGGAAAAACTTCTTCAGTTTTTATAAAGAAATTGAGAACAGAGAAAGAAGCTTGGTGCTATGAAAACAGGATGGAGTGAAGATGAAAGATAATCTAGGTTTGATCTGAAACCGAGTAATGTAGGTCTTGTTTTCAGTACAGTGGTGAGGTTAAGAGTAAGAAAAAAAACTGGAAAAGCAAGGGCTTCACAGAATAAGGAGAGATAAGGTAAAAACTATAGTAAAATAATGTAACATACTTTGTTCATACACAAAATAAGAACAGTCCAGTAGAAAGCCTTTTTAACAAATCTGTCAAGTCAACAATAATACCACATTACTGGAAAACAGCAAACGAACATTTTTAAGAATGGGTGAGATAATTGATCTATAGGTCCAACAGGCCCTCAATAACATTTAAAAAATTTTGAAGGGATGAGTAGAGTCAGAGCTGAGTGGAAAATGGAATAAACTGGGCATAGGTTACCAAATATAGATACCACATTAATTTGGCCTGATAGACTTGTACTTGATTTTAAAGACAAAATGTCATAGATCAACTCTATTCGGGCTTTGTAAACCAGCATAAATCATATACTAAAGAAGAGCTCATTAAGGAACTACCTGAAGGGGACATCACAACAAGTTGGACGGGAGGGACATTCCTAATTTAATTACGCAAGGATCATTTATTAAATATATTTTTTAATAATGATGCTAATAAAAAACTACACGCTTACAGAGTTTGTTGATGACCCAAACGTGGATGGGGTTAACAAAGACAAGGATATCACACAATAATATTCATAATATTATCACAGAAGACTTGGATGACTTTGAGGAATGAAATGTTAGAAATGGAACAGAATGAAAGCAAAGTGCAAGGTCATTACCCTTGGGCACTAATGACCAGAATGACGGTAGTAACTTAGCAACCTGAGTGGGAACAGCCGAGGAGGAGAAAGACAAAGACATATTAATCACAGGATGAGTAAGGGTCCCCCGCTAATGGGGCCATAAAAAAATGCAAGTGTAGTCCTATCAGGTTTCAGTCTTCCAAGCAAAATACACAGATATGAATAAATATACATTTTTTTTCAAAACATAGATGAGACCTCATCTGGTTATCTTTTTAGTTGCCATACTCAACAATTATGAGTTCAGACTGGAACATGGGACAGATCAGAGGAACACACATCTTACAAGAGACAACACAGGGCTTTGATTATTTAGGCTAACCAAGTATGAGGTTTGGATCCTAAACTCAGACTTAAAGGCAATTTCTGTCAGTTACACCAAAAAACAGAATACAGAAGGCAACCACTATTTGTCTCCAACCATCAAGCATTTTCAATTCAGCACCAAAGACTACTTCCATGATGCTGAATGCAGGTTAGACTATCTGGGAAAACTAGTCTCATGTGTGTGCAAGGTGTTTGAAAATAGTCCTAAATTGTGTTAGGAATATTATTTAATGCCAATTAGTCCTAAATTCCTTTGAAAATTTTACCCTCGCAGTACTCAAGCTTTGGTAGTCCACATTTTAGGGTACAATATATGAGGAAAGCCTTCTCATTTAAAAAAAAAAAAAAATTTAACTTCTTCCACATCACTTGTGTCCTGCTCAGTTAGCAAAAACTTTCAGAAACAGTGTTTTCTGCAATTCTGAAACAGGAGCAGGTACTTCAGGCAATGTCATTTTTGTACAGCAGTCGGCAGGCAGCCCAGAGGCTACTGGAAGCTCGTTTTAATTACTTGGCACCTCAATCCAATTAAAAGTGTACAAAAAAGGTTAGCTGTCAGAAAGAAAATTTGGCGCAACTAATTTAAACCAGTACCCATAGTCTATACACTCAGCACAGAAATCTATCCAAATATTTTTAAGATCATGTTTTACTTAAAATTTTGAGATTACATAAGAATTCTATTAGTAATTTTAATACTTTTCAAATATCCAAAAATTCAGTTCATCATTCACTATTAGGCTAAATGCATGCTGCAAAATTGTTTTTTCTATATTGTGCAAAGTTACATGACTAATAATTTTCCCTTTGAGCATGGGGACTGCAGCCATGTTGCTCTCATTCTTTCTGTAGTCTATAGCAGGGGGGAGGCACATTGTTTACTCCTGAAAAGACTCAACTTCTGTTTTTCCCTGTTGTTTCTTGATTTTTTTCTAATCTAAATTAAAATCCAGTTGGGGTAAAGAGTCTATGCTTTCTGTACTTGCGTGTAAAATGCAATAGCTTCTTACCTGCCACAAGCCGAGTGCAATGATCTGCATTTCCTTTGCATGAGAATGGTATCAGTGAAAATAGGAGCGGAACTTTTTATATTGCTTTGGATCCTTTTAGTATCCTTAGTCCTTCCAGGAAAGAAAAAGTTCTTTTAAAGCTAGGAGTGAAATAAAAAAGGAAATTATCTCCAACTAGTTTCTAAAGCTCCAAGTTTTTATTTACACAGATTCTGCTCACATCTGAAGCAGCTGTATTAACTGATTTAAATCACAGTGTTTATCCTTTCACCAAATACAATATAGATTATATTTAGACTCTGTGGATAGTTTCATAGCTGCCCATTGATTTAGGAATTGTACACTCTATGCAATAAATTATGAATACAAAAATGTTTTTTAAAAATCTGGTGCAATGGAACTTCAATTACAAATGGGGTCTTTGGACACTGCACTGTGCAGCAACAGATATATTAAGTCATTAAAATATTTTTTAAAATAATTTAAATTCTATTGTTTTGTGATCGGATTCTTAGTGCTGTTGCAAGAAGATCAAGACACAGAAACGGACGCAGCTGGTTTTATTCTTCTTACTGGTCAAAAGTCTATGACTTCAAAGTGCACCTTGAGGTTTGGAATCATTATTCATCAATTAAATGACAGTCACAGTTCTAGAATATTAATTGCAATTTTGTTATTGACATTGAGACAAGTATTTGTCCCACACACTGTACAGAAAAATACTTTCATTCTTACAATTTCCTTCCTCTTTGTCCTTCAAAATCACCTTAAAGATCTGTCTCTTTTAGAATTGCAAATGTCTCAGATATTTTTTCTAGAAAAGAGGTGCTGCATAAAGCTGAATTCTAATCTATAAAGAAAAATATAGCTCAGAATTTATTTTTTTTTAGATTTTTAAAATGTTAAATACACTTTCCAACCCATTTATTATTACTATGAATAAGCTATTAAAATATAGATGAACCTGCTAGTAGAAAAACTGATTCAAACAAGAAAAAAATGCATAAGAATCCTCTAGAGTTTTTGAAGTTGCTCTATACCAGGTTTGAAGGAAACTGAAAGATTATTGGAAGAAATCTTCTACTACAGGTATTTATAAGAAATTTATACCAGTATGGTTGGTTAACATGTGGAATACTATCAACAGCTTGAAATTCACAGAGGTAACCAAGTGAAGATTTGCAGCACTCAAAGGCAGAAGTGATAGAGAAATGATGTGCCAACAATTCAAGAAAGAATTAAGACCAAAGAGGGAAGGCTTGGTTTTTCACACACAAAAAAGGTGCCTTTGCTGAAACAATCCACAGCCTAGCAATTGGCCCAGTATTTAATCTGATTATAAACAAAATCAGGTACCACAGTGGAGGAAGTCTTTTGTACCAACTGGTGAAGTAACGTTCAAACCCAGCATATAATTCTTAATATTTTAATCCACATTTTGAAAACAAAATGTTCTTGCAGAATGACTGTCAATTTGTAGCAGGGCGGCGGTGTTCACTACTGGCTTTCGAAAGAAGATAGCAATTAAACAATTCAGAGTGATAGGCGCGTTGGGATCAATGACCAAGTCTTGCTGAAATTGAAAAGTGGCATTTTTTTAAAACCATTTTCACAAGCGTGAACACAACAGTCCACTAGTCTCAGCCAAAAGTCAGGCAGTAGGACTAATAAAGGAAAATTACCACTGTGGATTACATCATCTGAAACTGGTGCTGAGCAGTTGGTTGCTGGAAATGGCAGAGATGCTCATTTTTGCTCAAAGTCTGCAGTACTGGGAACTATATTGGATTTGCAGTGGATGCACAAGTACAGTGTTTAGAAGTGGATTAGGTGATGAAACAACCTCCGTCTGAAATGGCCTAGGAAGGTTAGAGTTTAAAAACAAAACAAAATCTTTGGAAGAAGGGAAAAAAGATTATTGGGAGCTTAGAAACAGGGTTTGCTGTTTCTTGTGATTCAAAAACTCCTCAGATGGTGAGCCCAACAAAAGGAGGCAAGAAGTCATTCAGATTCAAGCCCACTTCAGCATGAAGATACAAGTACTAAGAGTGCCAAGTGTTTAAAACTAGAATCATAATTATCATATCAAAGGCAGAGTTGGTCCCAAAATATAAAAGTAATGTAAAAAAACATATCAAATACCCAAAGTTATAGACCAAAGTTTTAATGCTCTAGAAAATGTATATTCTGAGGACTAAAAGCAAATTCTATACCTAAGCCTTTTAAAAGGCTGAAGAAATATTCACCAAGATGCAAAGTGACATTAAGATCATATTTATTTGCCCCAGCATATGTAAATCTGTCTTTCCCCATACATAATAATTAATTGAAGGAGGTGAGACCTGGAGCAGGCGCCGTTTTTTTGAGGATGCTGTCAGTTTTGGGAGTCTGGGATGGAGAAACAAGGAGAAATGGTCATTGCTGCCCCATCTGCGATATAGAAGCTCCTGAGTTAAATTAACTGAAAAGTGAGATAGTAGAGTAGTCATCAAGAATCTAAGAGGATTATCACTGGACTGAGCATAAGGCATCTGGAAGAACAGGAGCTTTCTAGAGGAAGCCAACACAATATTCCTACTGCATTTCAAAGTCAGCATCTCATTTTTTCAAAGCAGATCCAACTGTTTGCACTACAAAACCAGACATCTAATTTGAAACATGTTTTTTAGATTTTTTTTATCTCTTCATCTCATCCAGTTCTACATAATAGTTGCTCATAGCAACTGCATAATACTTGCTCATTATTTTCTTTATTATTTTATATTCACAATAGAACAGTCTTTAGGATCCTTCAACCTTAGAACTGTGGATGCAAATAAATTTTACTATATCCTCTGCTCATTGTGTCATACAATTTATGTGCAGGGTCTGTGAATAACATGCACTGTTTCAAAAAGGAAAATACCAAAAAAGTTTGTATAGATTTTGCTATGCTTTTAATCATTATTTACTAGGCAGTAATACTTTATTACATATTTAGATCAGCTGATTCTTAAGAAAAATGAGAATGCTTCCTGTTGTTGGGCACTTATAATGCTGATTTCCAGCCAGATCATTATGTTAATATGACTTTTAGGAAAATAGGCAAATTCTTTGTATTATCACTCCCCTCAAAAATCAAGAGGGCTGCCTTTGCTTTGCAGAAGCTTTAAATTTAGCAGGAAAATGAAAACGTTATTTTGTTCCAACAGCATAGTCCTGCATAAAAGACCTAACAAATACATAGACTGCCCAACATGCATTAAATCAAGTGTCCAGCAAATATGCACAAATACGCTGCTGAATTTCTGTTGAAAGACAGTTTTCTCAAAGGCAATATTCTCTTGCAAAAGGATTTAAACTGGTGCTCTACTTCACATCAACACCTTTGATTTAGAAGTGTCATTTTTGTGCTACAGTTTCCTATTTTACCTGTTAAAAGTCCTCCCCAAGCTGTAATTTTGTCAATAGTGAGAGAACAACAATATGTTAATACTCTAGTGATAATCAAAAACTTCAAGAAAATCCTTTCAGCTGTCATTTATCAACAAGAGTCTAACTCGGGTGCATATTTAATTAGAGAAGCAAACAATAACTTGACCTGTGAGTGCTCCTCCACTGATATTATACACAACATACCAAACTGTGAGGGAACTGGAGGCAAGATCGCCTTCTTGATGCATAAAACTTAAGCATCTTTTGGCTAAAGTTTGTGTTTACTTTCCCTCCAGCAGTTAGTTCAATGTAGTTAACAGATTTTGTGCTCTGAAATTCTGTCGCTGCACTACTTCAGTAGAACAGTACTTGTTCCTTAAATCTAAATAATTTTTCTTCACTTCTCACTTCAAACATTACCTAAGCATTATGCACCAATATGTACTGTCTTTTTACAACATATCCCCACAAAACAACAAAAGCCAGTTACACTGCTCCCACACCTAAGCTGCTGTCTACGTTGATCAATTTGTCAATAGTGCCGAGATATGCAGAACACTTGAAAACACTTAGGAACAACAACAAAAAAATAAATAAAATAAAAAATTGTGCCTACCAATATTTCATCATTTTTCCCCACTTTTATTTTGCCACAGATTTAAAGAACCAAAGCATATGAATGCTTGCCATCATTTATCTATTTAAAATAAAGAAAACAGTAAACTTCCTATATGATTAGGACTCTACCTTCCTGACTTCCTTTTACCTTTCTTGGTAAAGTTCATAATTCAATAAGAGACAGATTATTTCTTATTCTTGTCATTATTTCTATAGGTAGGTTTTCCTTTGGTACTCTTTGCTTCATCTGAGCAACTAACCAAATTCACTTAAAACAGCCACCAACACTAAAATGTTCCTTTTTGTATAACCCTTTGTTTGAAGTCTTTCATTCAACATTTCAGCCCCTACGGGAATTTTCACATTCATGCCAATTTGCATTAGTTACTTTACAGTGATTACATGACACTTCATAGACTGTAGCTAGGTTTATCACAATACTTTCCTCATAAATGTATTACTACAACTCTCCAAAATTTTGGACAACTCTATGCTGTGGTAAAGCAAGTAACAAATTCCCACAGTAATTATGATTTAATCTTGCTTGAATTCTTGCAAGTTTTACATAGCTTTTTTTTAAGTAAAAGCTATGCTTCTAAGTTTATACTGTATTCTAGTTAACCACGTATCTCATTATGTGAATAATATACATGTGAAAAAATGTATATTATTTTTCCTTCAATAAATGCATATGAATGTACATGAAAAAAGCATGCATGTGTGACTTTCACCATTTCATGGGTTCATCATATACCATATTTCTTCATTTGCTTTTTCAGCAGTTATCTATACACCATACTCTTAACTTTAGAGAATTTTTTTTAAGCCCCACAGCACTGACCAGACTAGCTCACCCCACAGCCACCAGCTGCACCACCATGCCCAGAGCCCAGGCAGCCAGACCCCCCCCGAAAGGGGGAAATGCACTCAAGACCCTGACATAAGAGGAAAAACATGACCTTTGGCAATGTACTTAGCTCTCTAGCACTCTCCCAGATGCTGCTGCCAATCCGGTGTTCCCGGGTTTGTGGGCATAGCAAGGGAGCTACGGCTTGCTGCGTTCTTACCCTTGGCGCCAGTGTCTTTGGGCTGGAATACAAGTCATTAGCAGTATTTGTCAGCTGACCAATAGCAAGCAGAAAAATGAGTTACTTGAGCTAAAAAGTAGAACTGATCCTTCAGTTGCCTTGCGGGTAAGAGTCGATCATACAATTCAAAGGGAGAACTTCTCATGCTTCATAGTTATCATTTTTGCTCCCACTGTGAAACAAGATAAAAACCCTTCCACTTCCAGGTGTAAAACTACCCCTCTTCACAGCACTTCACCAGCATGTGCTTACAGCTCACCAACTTCAAAACAGCTGACTTCAGTAGGAGATAATTAGCTTCCAACTCATAATTTGGAGTTCATATTTGTATCTATTATCTCTCTCATACATGCATACGTGCACACAAATCCAGACAGTTTTTGGTATTAAAACCAAAACAAAGATGGTTTATAATACTGTAAGACCTCACAATTTCTCTTTAGTTTTCATTTTTTCCCCTCATCTGCTTAGGTTTTGCTTTAGAAACAATATCTTTAGAATTTACCTGGTAAATATTTCAAAAAACAAATGCAAATTTTACAAAAAATAGAATTAGAAACAATGCAACTTTTATCCTAATCTTCAATTCTGTTTGTTTTTAAATGATCTCAGTTTGCTGTATAAGTCTAATATCCAAATTAAAATGCTGCTATTGGCGCTGTATTCAAATATCTGAAGATGTTCACATTTACTGCTAATGACACATGTTTTTGCTATACACTTGGGACTCTTTAAAGTGATGTCTGCTAGTTGGAATACGACACTGACATGCTATCTGGTTTGCAGTTAACATAATAAATGTCCATTAGTCTTACATGAAAATATCAGAAGATAATACAAAACCTGCTGCTGGTCTCCTGTGTGTCCTTACAGCAGTTTCTTGTGGGAAAAATACAAAATGTCCTTAATTTAGAAACAGCATTCTTGAATGTGTCATTAATTCAAGCATGTCTTTACTAAAGGTTTAACCTTTAGCTCTACAATCAATAACCTCATGCTTCAGTACAAACTGTTTTTTATACTAAACGCAGTTGCAAATCTCCAAGTCTGCTTTTTACCCTTGTCTGCATGAAAATGAAAAATCCAATCTTTAAAAGCACATTACAGCTATAGTTGTTAAATTTTTCCATTCAGATGTTACGAATCTGTGGCAGCCTCCATGTAGATACCATGCCAGGAGACTGAATTTCTGCAGTGAGACTAGGGACAGAACTTAGATCTTGCTCTTGCAAAACCACAGGCCTATCACATCCAACATATTTCTAAATGTTTCACTATCATTTGCTAAAGTCGAATTTATGAAGTGGTCTCCAATTTTGAAAAATCTCAGCGTTTGGGTGTTAAAGGAACAAACTGAGTGCTACAACTTTATTTTTTAGAGGTATCGATCTGCATAACTGCAGTTGTGCTTCTGCTAGAGTGCCTAAAACTGAAGCAGCGACAACACAGCCCCCAATTTTTCTATATATCAGTTTCCTCACATGTATAGTTATTCTGCTTTGTCTAAACACGTATAGATGAAAAGATTTACAGTGCAGACTATTACGTTTGCTTTTGTGCTTTGGTTAAGATTATAGTTCAGTATTTCAGCATACCCAATGTTTATGTGAGCTCATTACTTCCTGAAAAATTCTCCTCTGGGGCTGGTTATTTCCATGTCTGGTCTCAACCCAAAGGTTAATTTGTTTGGAAAGCTGCTGTGAAATACTGTTTAGTTATTTCTCAGAAGCAGGACTTTTGCTAGGTTTTAGGAAATAAAGAATAAAAGTTTACAGGCAATTTGAACATCATCTCTGCATGCTCAGACACATCTGCTAAGATTTTAGCAGTTTTTAATGAATCCCCCACTGGTTAGGACATTACAGTGATTAGTGTTCCAGTCTGGTTTGGTAAACCCAGGGGTGCTGATGGGACAAAAATGCAGGTAGGGGAAAAAATGAAAAAGATGTGCCTTACCAAAAAAAAAAAAATCCTTCAAAAATGTAAATTAAAGACAAAAATTGTGCAAACACACACACACTCACTACTGAGATTTGGATAAAATCCTCAGCTTGTGTCTTCAATTTTAGCTAGCTGAGAATCAGCCTACAGTGCTTACAGCTGGGACTAGTCACATTGATTTCTATTATTTCACTGAAATCAATTGGACTACTCCCAGCAGTAAGTGCTGCTCTTAGCTGTAAGCACTTACAGCCTCAGTCCTTAAGATTCTATGTTTCTATATTATTTTTATGCCATTGTCCTCACCTATATCATCTTTTGCCTTGAAAGTTAAGTCTCTAGGTAAACAACAAAAGCAGAAATGTATAAAACTCCCACTCATGCTCCCACCATGCACCTGAATGGGTTGTCATTCTTCTGAGAGCCGATTAATCTCAATGTGATGTAAACTCCAAAACCATACAGAATCACAAAACTGATACCAACTGAGCAGACATGGCTAATGCCATCCCAGGATACTAGTCTACATTAGGAAAATGAGTGGTGTTTTAAAACTCATTTGTCAAGGCTGACTGTAGTCTGGAAGTAGTAAACAATGCATCTTTTTTTCATGCAAGTACTGCCAAGAAATTAAGCCAGGGCTTTCAGAGCTTGAGAAATGTCTGCCCTATAAGCACATGTGGAAGTGGAAATGTGACTGCAGCACAGGAGGAATAAAGTTTTAGCCATAACAGAAGGCTTCATCATAGTCAGATACTTTCAATATGGTCTTGTTGCTTGGTGATATTAAAGCCCATCACCGCTATTTTTACTTGTGGTATCTAACTTAAAGTTACCATGGGTATGTCATTCTGTGTTACATTCACACATTTTCTTTGGCTATACCATATCCTATGGTTGTAAGTTCATAGAATATTTCAGGTTGGAAGGAACCTCGGAAGGCAACTAGTCCAACCTCCTGCTCAAAGCAGGGTCAGACAAGGTTACTCAGGGTTTTATCCATTTTGGTCTTGAAAATCGCCAATGCTGGAGACTGCACAACCTCTCTCGGCAATCTGTTCAACTGCTTGACTGTCCTCACAGTCAAAGCTTTTCCTATATGCAGTCCAAACCTCTTGTTTCAGGTTACAGCCACTGTGTCTCATCCTCCCACTATACTCTTCTGTGGAGAGCCAGGTTCCATCTTTTTGATAACCTCCTCACAGGCATTGCAGGTCTGCTAGTACATGCTGCTATTATGTGCTATGGATCCCACATACCAAAGATACGAAAAGCAGGAAATTTTGACCTTAAAGACTTTTCTGGAAGTTTCTCCTCTTTCACCTCCATCCTCTTGGATGAGGGAATCAGGACCTGCAGCACTGAAGGCATGAGCCTGAAATCCACAAGGCAATTCAACACAGCATGCCAGAGAGCAGATTTTTGCAGTAACAGAGAATTCAGACTGTCTGCATTAGTATAAACCATACACAAAGAGCAAGTGCACCAGAGCTACCTCCATAAAGAGATAATTGTGCAGAAAAATGTATTTTGTGGAAAACTAACCTGTTGCCAAGTCTATAAATCCAGCAGATAAACATTTTTCCTTCTGCGCTTTTCATTACTCTTGGCAAAATCCACCGCTTGTCCAAGAACCCATGGCAAAGTCAATACACATGTTAATAAGTCAATACATGTGTTAATCCCTTTGAGAATAAGAGCATGTCTACATGGCTCAATTTGGTGCTATATTTAATATCCTTGACTTAACTTCAAGTTTTCTGGAACATCACCGTGACAGTGTAGTGTCATGTACACTATAACTGTACAGTTACTAGGTCAAGTCTCCAGAACAGTGTACCCACATTTCCAGCTAGCTTGGAGATCTCCGCACCATGCATTCTGAAGATACACCTTGTATTCTGAAGCTCTTTTATTAGCTGTAGGAACATCAGTAAATTTCAGAAGCAAACCGAATCCTAATGGATTCTTCACATAAACAGTGGAGCACAACCAGCTACATGTTTCTAACAGCACTGTATCTAGAAGAGTTGCAACATCATGCTTTAAAATATTTTAGCTAAACTGTGCACCAGCCAGAACTATTTAACTAATTTAGGTAACACTACAGTGAGCTCGGTAACCAGTGACTAGTGGCTGTAGTAAATAAGACAAGCTTCAGATCAAAGACTGTTTTTCCTAATGTCATTCCCAATGAGTATCAGCAAATACTCTTTCAGAACTACAATAAAGAGAGAGGAAGAATGGCTTTGTGATCAGCTAACTGGGCTGCATCTTGGGAAACTGCAACTTCATTTCCCGGCTTGTGCCACTAGCTACATACAATTGCAAGTCATTTAATCTTCTATCCCATCCTTTAACTGCTTTGTTTCTGACTGTTCAGTTTTGAGCTCTCCCCCTCATTTCCTCAGGATCTCAGAAGTTGTTTTGCACATGTGAAATTAACCACAGCTTGGTAATGCATAAAGCAGTAATAAACACTGGGGAGATCTAGAATGTAATAGTGCACCGACTTCGAGAATGGAAAAATGCATTCCTTCATTCCCTTATTTAAATCTAAGGAACAAACACTGCAATTTGGATAACTTGGCTTTCCCTGCTACAAATAAATCAATGCATAGACAGAAGGTCTAGCAGGTGAATCAAAATAAGAAGCTACCTCATGACTCAGAAAAAGCTGTGATAACCCACTTGTCTGGTGTGGGTCATTTCTTGCAATTCTTACATCCACGTTCTGTCAGGATAGATTGAGAGCTCTGGTTTAGGAAGGAGAACAAGAAAAAGATAAATGAGAACTGCACCATTGAAATGTAGTGGCCCAACAACACAGGCAGAGATGGTGTACACATGGAAATATATATTCAAAGAAACTTCCAGAGTTATGCAACTAAACAAGTTCCAACATATACAAGCAAAATGTTTTACTGTGTGACATTTATGTCATGCTTTTTTCATCTACTGGTCAAAATAAGCTTGCTATTCCTAGCCCACAGGCAAAAGTAAATCAAGCTGTCTTTCAGCTTTAAATCAGCAACTCACACACTGCAATAGTATTTGCATCATTTCCATCATGCCAGGTTAAAGCGGTCATTCCAAGCCCTTCTGTGATTCCTCATACAGCCATACCTGGTTAATCAAGAGCTGTTGATAATTTACATTTTTCCACCCTAAGTAATATTGTTTTAAAGAGCAAATAACTTATTTCATGAAATAAATTCTCATTTCCTTGAATTTAGATTAACCTGAGCACCTAGACATCTGTCTAATACAGCTGATTAAAAGCAAAGTGATACTTTTTTCTTTTCACTTACTAATGAGGAAGAGGTAATAGCTGACAACATATATGTATATACATACACATATATACATATATACACACAAAATATGCATATATATGGCATATTTAGAGTATATATGCACATGTGTGCATGTGTATATAATTTATGTATGTATATTTAAACAAAAGACCAGAAAATGATGATACTTAATATGTATTGCAATAAATACAGCATGGTGGTAGAAAAAAAGTATCTTCTACCTCAAATACTGTCTTGAGCTTACAGAGCACTCACGTCCTCTTTTTGTGGAAATATTCCATGCTTCTGAGAGAAATCAGATTTTCTCTCTCCCCTGCTCACCATATATAAACTCACAAAAAGAGCTTCTCCCTAGCTACCAATGATGTTGAATAAAAGGTTTAAGTCCTACTGGCTAGTCGCTCAGCTACAGTAGACTTGTTAGTGGCCCTGAGAATACATAAATGACTGACGGTGTTTTAAAGTTTTGACTATTAAGACTGACAGGGAAAGTAGGGCAGATGAAGACAGCTGAAAACAAGCTTCTGTGTAGAGATTTAAATGTCCGAGCAGTACAGTTTTCTACATCTACTTTCATGTTTATGACTGACAGACAATACACTTCATCTAATCACTACAAGTATTTTTGCATTTGTTAGAATTACCTTAAAAACTGGTATTATGGAAGTAATTTCAAAAGAATTTCAAAGCTAGATCAGTGGCCCAATTATTTACTCCATTCAAATGAAAAAAATTATTTCCAATTATGGCCAGCAACAATAAAGCTTAGCAACCCTGACCTTTGTAATTTTAGAAATTATAATGATAGTATTCCCATGCAATACTACTATAAGTATCCTATTATGATAAATGTTTTCCTGTTCTGATTGTTTCACCTTCTTACTATGATTTTCAGTGCAACTAGCATACAAAGCAATCATAAAAAGGAAGCCAAATGGCATTAACAAATTTCAAAGTAAAGTTAGACAAAATAAAATAAAATAAAATGTTACCATCTGCATTATAGTGATTAAGATTTTGCATTGTTTCTAGTAAAATCTGAAATCTTCAGACATCATTTAAAAATTGATTGTCAGGATAATTAGGACTAAGTGATTACAAATGCAGCTCAAACAGTGTGAATCTAAGTTTGCTCTACAGATTGAAGGTTCAAACAAATTCTAGTTAGTTCCAACATGTGACTTATTTTTCAAAATGAAAAGATATATTGCTATGTTAAATGCTATAAGTTGACCAGATGGCCAGCTGAAGAGGCTACATTAGAGGAATCACACTGCATTCTTTCACGCTGTAAGAACAGAATGTGTGCTTTTTTGGGACTCCAATCAATTTTAATTCATTTTTTACCAGACAATACCAGCTACTAATGATTATTCAATTAACCTCAGAGCACCACAGTAACCAATGAACCTTTAAGAAATGTGATGGCATAAACGCATTCTGAACCAACTGATCAAACTGTATTAAAATAAAATGTAAGGATAACAAATTCTCAAAGCTTTGTATTTTCCCAGCTTCTTTTAAAAATAATTAACAATGAAATGGGAGGCACAAAGAATGCAATTTTGTGCTAGTGTCCACCAATAAAGAATGCAACTTTTAGACAGCCTTAACTTTTTTCCAGTGTATAAAATGTAATGAAGATTTAAGATGCACGTACATGCATGTAATTTATAAAACTACAGTAAGTCAAAAGCAGAATTCGATTGACCAATTTTCAGCCAAAGGGACTGATAAAAGGTGTAGACCCCACCAAACTACAAAAGTAACCAACCTCAGGAAAAGGTGCAGAGTGTCGAAAAAAATTAAACTAATAGTAGAGAGAAACCGAGATAACTGAAGACTGTCCACCAAGAGCATCCTGTTTTGTGAGCTGGATGTTAGCACAGGAAGCAGTAATAACAAAAGCTCTGTTAACTATTTCATGCTTAGCAAAATATGCAGAAAGTGGAAAAAATTATCATCTGGTGTCACTGAACGCATTATAAAGAAAATATCATTTCAAGTCAATATACTGGGAATGTTCTTTCCATTACGATATAATAGTAGTGTTATGAAACAAACTAATGATGTATAACAACAGCATATCATTGAGTGGTTCATAATGTATGCAACTATTCCTATTGTATGATGAATTTTTTAACTGGTACTGCGAAACAGTTATTTAACCAAGGTTACTTTTGTTATGGCTTTTTTTCCTTACTCTTTAAGTCATTTTCTCAAACAGCATGACAGACACATGGCAAAGGGATGCTCAAATTTCAAACGATTTACAGATAATTTCACACTAGACCACTCAGTGTAAAGCCACCAACCACCAAAGGCACAGCCAGCGCATTTACCAATTAAAGTACAAAGCATGTTCTTGTTCTGTAATTCCTGATTATAAGAAAGAAAAAAAATTTGTTTGTCTCTATCTTTATGCTACCAATTAAAATCCGTAATTGTAGAATAATAGAAATCAGCCATGGAAAATCTTTATCAAGTATTTCACATTAATTTCCTGGAGATGATATAAAGCGTTTATCTATTTCCATGTAGAACACAGCTGGGAAAATTTGGAAACAAGTGAAAATAGACACAGCCATAGGAGATAAAAGATTGAGGGAAGAGAAGCAACCCAGGGAGACCAATCCAAGGGAGAGGATTTGAGGAAGCAAAAGGAAATTTCTTTCTGGAGTTAGGTACTCAAAAGAAGGCTCCATGGACTTGAAAGGACACTGTGACTCTTCACCATATGGAGAAAGGCCTGAAGATTCAGCTGGAGATAGAGTGTTAGATCTACAAATTCACCCTCACACAAGCTGAAAACACTGGGTGGGGGGGAAATGCCTCAGAAGAAAACAGCCATTTTCAGACTTGAACTTCATCTTCAAATACTGTGATGAGATTGTAACAATCTAGAAGAATACACAGGTGTATTGTAAAGTCAGTCCCTCTTCTCATTCCCAACATCACTTCCGGACTTACAAGCTTAAAAGACCAAGTTTGAGATAAGTTACATTCCCTGATAGTAAAAACTGAAATCTCATCCTTCATCAAATGTCTGTTGAAGGAAATCTGAACTGTGGCCACCATTCATTAATTTTAAGTGCACCCTCTTCCTCTTCATTTTCCAAATTTTAGAAAACATGTGACAGTCAGTTTCCCTGCATTTATGTCTATCATCTACATAGCACCATTTCACTAACTGCATTGTTCTTTAAATACACTTCATAAAAAGAAGATACACATTAAAACATTCTTTCCTTACAGGTTCAGCAGTTTTCATACTGACGTGCTTTGGAGCAATAACATCTATATTGTCTAATTGGTTAGGGAGACTAAAAAGTTCACATGAAATTACATACCTTTTGAAGCTTTCCAGAGAGCACACATCTCTACATTTTGTGGCTTCCCTTTTGGCAGCTATTAGATATTCATCCATCTTCCTTGAAAAAATAAAAATAAAAAATATATATATGTGTGTGTGTATAAAATATATATAAAACAAGTATTCTTTTAAAAAACTAAACATTTAATAATTTTAAAAGCCTTTCATTTCAGGCTTCAAAAGAAGGAGCTGTCCAAGTTATAGAGAAGCATCCAATAAGGACTACACATATCTTTTTGAGTATTTGCAAACACTGGTTAACAGGGATCAAATTCTCCGTTTAGGCTCCTCCAGTATCACTGCAGAATTTGTCTACATCTCAGAAAAAAATGATTTATTAAATATTCATAATTTTTCAGTTCCTGGCAATCAATCTGCAATCATCTGTTGATTTCAGTACCATGCAAAATGAGAAATAGTTGTGAAAGCACAGTCATGCTCAGAAAGGCTGAATATATTACCTTACTCTCATTTCTAATTCTGGGAGAGGTCGAGCTAGTCCTTCCCTCTCCTCTCTCAAAGCAACTCAATACCACCCCAGTAGAAGACTCCAACAGTGAGATTCAGCATACTTAGCCTACAGTTCATCTGTTGGCTCCTACATCGACAACTGGTAACTCATGAGCAAAGATCCCCAAATGCATAGCGAGTACATGCTTGTGGGCTCAAAGGGGTAGCAAGATGCAGTGGTACAGACTTGAAAGTCTCCCTGCTTGTATAGCTGTGTACAGTCTTTGCATCAATATACCTCCCAAAGCAACCCTTAAGCATAACAGAGAGGCACCACCTCGCCGGGACATCGAATTGCTGGTCTAGGGATCAGAAGGTACCTCTTCCCCCACTCCCCCACCATACTTTATGAATTTCATAATTTGCTAGAAATAACAAAGACAAGAATTATTTTTTTTAAAAATCATTCCATTATATAAAATTGCAACAAAATCTGAGGGAAGGAAATAGAAATTGGACAGAACTCAAGAGGACTTTTCCCCCTATTACCTGCCATGTATTAAGCTCCTACCTAACATCTCTGTAGAGCTGAGCTCCAGCAGCTCTTACTTGAAGACCGCTTCTTTGGGAATTTCATGCTTTTTAATTATTTTATTTATTTTTAAAATTGTACCTTATTTACCTTAATTGACCTTATCTATACTAGGGGAGTTTGTTGTTTTTCTGCTAACACATGCTACAACCTGTCTGACTTAGAATATTTTAAAATTTCAGGTAAAAAGTGATAAAACCACATCTTATCCCTACCACATTCAAAACTTATGAGTACAGTAGTGTCCCATGATGAGACTCATTTAACATAACTCCAGTTATAACTATTTTAGAGACTATTTTTAAGAGGTCACTACACAAAATTATCATGCCATTCCCTAACCGTATTCCCTCTAAATATACATTTGAGTGTAACTTTGAATTTCTTGCTAACTTGATAAATAGTTATTGTTTCAGGATCAGAATCATAGCAAGTTTATACCCATAATACATCAGTAGAGTGGATGGGAAAGGGAACCTATGCCATAATTCAATTCCCCCAGCCTAGGTAGCCAGGCTCCAAAAATATACCTAGCATAATTAGAAAATAATCCCTGAAGCCTGCTCTAAATTACAGTAGTAAGCTGGGCGAACTGCTGTGTCAGGTAAAGCATGCCACAGCTCAACTCTAGTTTGCTCTACCCAACTCCACAGCATTACACAAATAGAGAAAGGTGTTAAGCGGGATACATAGGACCTGCCCATGCACACCACACCATAGTCCAGTTTTGTAATATCCATGCTTCTGGGGAAGTGAGCAAAATACTAAACCTTCAACTTTGTGCTGCATCCAGGAAAGAGGAACAGTTAATATTTTATGCAGCAAATGGCACCAGATGCAGTCATTTTGTATCAGTTATATGAGGTAGACATCGACTGGAAAAACTGCTTCCCCTAAAGCCCACAAGCCAAGCCACCAACTCTCCTGGAGCCTCAGCACTGAAAAAACGCATTGCTGCAGTGAACTCCACCATTATTGGCAGCCCCTCAGAATTTGGCCCATCGTGTCTGTCAAAACAAAAAAGCTGCCTTTTTGTGGAGCACGAACTGAGCAAAACTCTTCACACAAGTGTAATTAATAAACCATACACCTTACTTCAGGCTACCAAATGAGACAATAGAAGATTAATCTACTGCTTTATTCAGTGTTGAAAGCAGTTATTGAAAACTGTATTTAATTTTTACTCAGGTCGTCCTGCTGCATTAATTTCCACAATGTTGTCTTGAAACACTTGACACAGCAGTTCCTCACATGACCCAAAGGAATATAATAAAACCTGACTTCACTGGCAAGAGGGGAAGACAAAGGTCTTTATTCTTCTGTCAAATTCCCTGAAGAGAAAGCTGAAAGAAACCTCCTTTTTGTTAGGTGTTTGTTAATGAAGAAGAGATGACAAATCAAAATTGATACCTTCTGGCAAGATGCTGCTGAACTGTTGTTTGATAGTTCAAAAAAAAAATTTTTTTTGAAAATGCTCTACTACTGGGTGGTATCATCACAATTTTACCAGAGCAATTTCTTTTTTGAGTAACTGTATCACTTTTCCACAATTTCCGTTTGAAGGGGGTGGGGGGGGAGGAGAAAAAAAAAGAAAAATAATTTTTACTAGAGGCAGTTAATGACATGGGAATATGATTAACAGCAATGGGCACTTCATAACATGCATAACAAAATCATGTTTTCAAGGCAAAAGCTATCTGTGCAGGTATATTCTCAACTCCAATGCATGTAAGCTTATGCATATCTTGAGGAAAATGAGGATGGAAATATTACCGTAGGTTTTTAATACGACTCACTGGACAGCAAACCTTGTGAGCTGCTGATGCACAAATGAAAATGACTCTGCTAAAACAGTCACTGATTTGTAGGAGATAGTGAAGAGCTCAACTATGAGAGCAACAACTGCAGCAAACCAACCAAGAGAAAAACAGGGTGGTCTTTCATTGACTTGAACAAATATATTTCAAGTTAGTTAAAAAAAAAAAAAAAAAAATCCTGATGTATTTTAACCTGGGCTGAGAAAATCTGAAATTACATATTCCTTTTTCAGTTCTACAATCAATATAATTAAATTTTGAAAAGAGCAAAACTTAATTTTCTAGAAAAAACTTCATTTTCACAAAAACTGTTTTTTATTCAATCTTCTGCCCTGTGTTTGTCCTTTGTCACTACGTCTCCTGCCACACTAAGCATTTTTCTTGGCTGCCAACATATGTACACGAAGCCCTTCCTGTTGCCCTTCACATCCGTTGCTAGTTTCAACTCCAGCTCAGCATTAACTTTTGCAGCTCCATCCCTGCACTGCCAGGCAACATCTCTGTATCCCTCCGTGGTAGCCTGGCGCGCTTCCCCTCCTGCGTGCCTCCTACGTGCACCTGAGCTCAGCCAGGAGAGCCCTGTCCATCTATGCTGGCTTTCTGCCACTTTCTGCACATTGCAATGGACCACTCTTCTGCTCTGAGGAGGTTGTCCTTGAAGACTGACTAGCTCTCCTGGGCCCCTAAGCCCTCCAGTCCTGTTCCCCATGGGATCCTGCCAAGATAACCCCCGAATAAGCCAAAAACCGCTCTCCTGAAGTCCAGCATTATAATTCTACTATTTGTCTTGCTCTCCCACTGCTTCACCAGCATCCTCTCACAGGCAGGTTTCTTAAATGTGCATTTGTAGTAAAAAGACCTGGCTAACATGAGCTGTTAAATAACAGAAAGAAAAAATATGGAAGGAAGAATCACTTCCTTTTTCATTTGCTTATTTCACTCTAAGAATCTCAGACATAATTCAATCTACAAATGTGATTTATAGATTTTAGACCTCTCATATTTCTTCCCAGCACTACAAAAACTTACAAAGCAATAGAAAATGCTTGGAAGAGAATGCCTTCCAAAAAAAAAAAAAAAAACCACACCACAAAAACAAAACCCAATTCAAGCCTTGGATGCTAAAGAAGAATTAAATTTTCCTATAACAGTGTTAAAAATAATCAGGGCCTTATATAAAAACCTGAGTAAGAATAATTTAAAATACTGAATTAATAATGCAGAAAACAACAAATTTTGGAATATATTTAATTATCCATAGCAAAAAGTGTGTGATACCCACTTCATAGTAGAAGGGGACAGTTTTAAAACAAGACTCCATAAAAGATACCTTAACATGCGCACAGAAGGATAGAAGAGGGATCAGACTGCATTACAAATGCCACCCAAGAGGAACTATATCAAAATCTGATTTCTGTCTAAGCTAAAACACAACCACCATGGGAATAGAGTATGCTATAAATAAAATAAGAAAAAAGAAAAAACCTTTTTATATAGTTACCCAGAAATAAGATGGTAGCTGCAGTTAAACCAGCAAATGCCTCCGTAATTTGTAGCAAAATCACAAGGCAGGCTATACATTAACCCTATTTCTTCTCCTACATGTTGAATCATAAAAGTTTGCCTACTCCACGTCAGTGGAAAAAATCTTACTCTCATTTCATATACTGACTTTGGAGGACTATGTTTTAAGCAGCCTCTAGGAGAGGTAGCCAGCCATCAGACCTGCCACAAACCATCTGCAACACATTCTTGGCTCATCCCTAACTCTAGTACCACTAAGTTTGCATGTGTCAGTTGCAAAATCATTGATTGAGTCTTCCTTCCCTTACTTGGGAAGTACTCCAAAAACCTCACAGTGTCATGGTAAGCAATGAATGAATTCACTTAAGTAACATTAAGGTACCTTGAAGAGTATAAACTCCTCTATGCCAACCCTACTGAATGGAGCAAGGTATTAACTTCTCTCTCTTCCATTTCATGTTTTAAAGTAAAGCCTGCTAGACCCTGTGGGATGTGTTTGCCCCAAGAGGCCATCGAATTCGCACAAGGATGATGCTTGACCAAAAGTTGAGATGCTTGGTGAACACAGTGCACAGGACTGAAGCAACCAGCAGCAAGAAGATACAGCTTCTTTATTGTCAGCAACATGAACAATATCACAAAAATGCAGTTTCCTTCCATCTCTCTGGCTGCCACTATGTGAACCAAGCGAGCGAGAAACAAGACATATCCTACCTTCTGTTTATACCACCAGGAACCATATCCTGTGTGCACCAACACAGAATCTAAAGTGAGTGCTCATATCACACTAAACTATGGCACCTTCCCTTTAAAGGCATAACACAGCTGCAGAAATCACTGATGTTTTACTATGCCATTCTTCCTTTCCTTCTTGTTATTCTGTGAGAAGTACAGGACTGTTGCTTGAGGAAGCAAATAGTATCATGACTCCTCATAAATCAAATGACCCTTCCTTTCCTTTCTATTATAGCTTGAACTAACCACTGCAGCTTTTCCACAGGTTTTTAGGTTTCCTCTCAACATTTTCTTTTGTGCCAGCACTATGCACCTTTTAGGATACTGCAATTTAGTTTAAAAAAAAATCATCCCCTGCTGCTGCTCTAAGTGCTGTTCTGCCCTCTGCTAGGTCCTTATTTCCCCAGGGCTTCTGAGAGAATTCAGAAACAAGAAAAAAATCAAGACAACAGAATTGTAACTTATGTTAAAAAGCCATTTTCCTGTTTACAATGTTTTTTTTAATGCCTATGCTGTTTCTGTAAAAGCTCACAGTCACACACCCTAAGTCATATTAATCATGGTAGCAAAATTAGGCCTAAGTTTAATATTAAAGATTTTTACAGACTATTTAATTTTTACTATAGTTCCCCATCTTATTACCTCGAGAAATTTCCCTTTCTCATCCACTAAGAGACATCTGTGACAGTGTCTATAAATAAGATACTCAAAACTGCTCAAGGAACAAAATAACAGCAACCATATTTTCATCTTTTTTTTCCCCCCTAATCATTTGCTGTTATTCAGTTCATATTACATCAGTGGAAAGACGTGCCAATTTTAACCTATTTGATTTAATTCACTTTCTATACTGTCTAGCACAACATGGTTTCTTCAGTAGACTGAAACCTGGGCTACCTCAGTACAGGGGTATGAGTTTCCATTTAATCACTACCAAGTCACATTTTTATTTGTCTGCTTAGGATTTACTACTAAGCAGGCTGTAGGGAGAATAATCTTCTATTCCTAGCAAACAGTTGATTTCCTATTCCTTGCAGAAAATGCGTTTGAGGTAAGTCGTTTCCTGTTAGGCTACCAGCAGCTCTGCAAGGCCCATCAGCCATTTTCTGAGTGACCAAGTGGGAAGGAAACATCACAACCTCCCTGCTGCAATTAATTAAGAGGGTAACTTTAAGTAGGGGGTTTCCCATTTCCTATTAATCAGCAATTGAGCACTGAGCAGCCAAACGAGCACCTCCACAGGCATCCCAGGCTGGCAGATGAGCCCAATCTCCCTTTGGGAGCTCCGTGCCGTGCCCGAGCGTCCAGGCGGCCCCCCGCTCTCCCCAGGGCGCAGGGCCGCCCGTTACTGTGAGGCTGGCTCGCCCCCTCCCTCTGCAGTACCTCCGCGTCACACACTTAAAATAATCCATGCAAAAAATGACGACGCTGTGTGCGCTCCAGCTACAAAGAGGTTTCATATTTTTCCCAGGTCAATGCAGTCAATACAGGTCAAGACTCCCTTCCACCTCATACACACGCTTTAAAGCTCTATGACCACAAAGCTTTTTTGTTTGACAGGAAGGATTCAGGTTTTCTCAGAAGAAAACGGAGGGAAACCGCTGCTGCGTGCAGGAGCAGGGCTGCCGTGCAGGCAAAGGGGCCAGGCCGCCCCACGCCGGCCGCCATCTCACCTCAGCAACGGGCGCAGCGGGGAGCGGCACAGGCGCAGGCAGGCTGCCAGCACAGCCCCGGGACAGGGGGAAGGGAGCAGCCCTGCACCCGCCCTAAAATGGAGGCCGGGCGGGGGCAGGTGGGGCTCCTCAGGGGCCCTCACCCCGGGCGCTCCCACACCTCTCCCTTATCCTCAACACTAACAAATCTTGAAATTATCTATTTGGGAGCTAAAAAAAGAAATGAAAGAATTATTCCATGGTGGAAGAACAACTGAATGACAGTTATCTGCTCTCCATCAAGAGAGGTGAAGCTTGTTAATTTGTCTTATTTTAATCAGGATCAAGTATGCATGACAAACTGTTTCAAATCATTGCTACTCAGGGGGTTGATGACAGTCTCACAAATACATCTGTTCTTTAGTTCATTAGTAAGCTTCCAAAAAAGTAAAATAGATCCTCTTTCATTTGCTTAAAAGAACAAATTCCTCAATGCTTTACACCCAGATTTTGTTAAAAATATATATATAATAAAAAATAAAAAGCAGGTCTGCCCTCTTCATTCCTGTCCTTGATGAGAGCTCGGTTTGTCCAAGTGTAATATTTACCAGGAATAATAATAACCCTACAGAAAGCAGCACGTGTCTCCTGACCCTGCCTATGACTGGGACTGCACCATGCAAAAACAATGATGTGTGAGGAGACTTAAAAATACCTTCATGATACCATATAATAAAATTCAAGATCCTTCCAGAGCAATGCAGATGTGGGCCACACAACTTCCTCACCCAAACGTGAAATAAGCCCAAACAGCCTCCTCGACTTTACCTTCTGCTTTTACTAATGCGTCTTTCTTTGTTGTTAGCGCTCCCCTGGATCTTCGCCCTTTCTGCCTCTTCCGAACTCTCAGCCCAACTGGGCTAAACTCACAACAATTTTCTTCTGCCTTTCTGTCACTTCACCTCTTCTGTTTTCTGGTATCAGTTAATTTATGTCCACCTTTGGTTCATGAAGATCTCTGCAGAGCTCATCACAATATTTGGCTCCTGGAGTAGAGGCTAAAATGAGAGGGAGCATGCTTTGTGCCTCAGTTGCTGTTTGTGGAAGTGAGAAGGGCTGCTGTATATAAACCGTATGGAATTAAGGAGACAAACTGTACGGACAGAGTATTTTCTGCAGAAGACTCACTTGAACTTACTACACCTGCGCATAGAGTTACAATCCGGGCGCTGCGCACACCGCCTTTCCTTGGCTATTAGACCACTTCCTGTCTCAAAATACAATTTCTTTTACTAACACTACCTATAATCTCTCACTCTCCTGACATCACATTTCTGTTCTGAATTTAGAAAAGTGAGTTACAAAAGTGAAACTTACTATAGGATGGAGGCCAGTCTGGTTCTAAAATGAGGGATGTTTCTTTTTTAAGTTATTGCAAGCTAAAATCTGGGTGATAAAGTACCTGAGAGGAAGGAAAATCCTTCAGAGCAAACAGTTGATCTCAGAAGCGGGTTCAATTTCTGCATCTCCCATGCACACACTTTTTCTTCCTGGTCATTTTAAATTAGTCCTTCTGTACCTGCTCCTATTAAAGGAGACCAATACTCCTTTCTCCCATCATTGTGATTTTTTTTTCACTTTTAGTTGGTAAGCTCTTTAAGGCAAGGACTGTTTGCACAATGTGTAGTACAAAAGGCTGCTGATTTCACTTCTGGCTTCTGAGGTACTATTGTAATACAAATGATGATGCTAATCATAATAGGCAAGTCCCCACAAGAAGGGCATTTTAGAAGCCTGACTGTAAGGGGAAAAACAACTTTATAAACATGATAGCCTTAAATAATAAGCTATTCACTTTTTATTCTTCCTTAGATGCCCCTTTAGTTAATAATTACCAGCAAACTAATGCATCTCCTTCAAACGAAGTCTTTGCATCACTCAGTTCTTTGTAAATCTTTAGACAGATTAGAGGATTTTTGCCCTTTATTTTTACTTAACTTAAACTTAATAAATATATATTTTTTACATTTTGCTCTCCCACTGCTTTAGACATTGAGATGGTTATATCATAACCACAGATGAATTAAAAAGCCTGGTGTGAGGTTATAGATACACACAAGAACAAAAGTACTGATGACTGAAAAGAAAGAACTGCTTTAAATTATTCAGAGAGCTTCTTTTTCTTTCTTTGAATTTTTGAGAGCAATTGAAATAAAATGATGAATGAATATGAACACTGTATGATCAATCTGAAGATGTCAGACCCAGAGTTAGTGCCATGTGCATTTTCCTCTTTTGTTCATTCAGTCCAAAACTTGTTCAGGTCTTTCTAAGAAGTTTACCTCTTTCTGTTTAAATGCAGAACTTAAACACTGTCCTCTAATTCTACTTCAAAAATGCAGCAGGGCACTGTAATACCTACATGGATATACCCATGAGAATCGTAATGTTTTCCAAACTTTTTCTTAATCTTGATTGCATTATGAAGGAGAACCAGGAACTTCAAAGTACTGAAAAACCCAGGAGTGAAAACAGAATTTTTCAGTACCTCCCCTCCACTTTTTGAATTAAAAAAAAAACAAACAGTAAGAACAGGGGGAGTTGTTAGATGTAGTATCAAAGCAATGTAGTAATCAAAAAGACACCAGAAAATGTTAAGAATGCCCTTAAAGATGTCATGTCAGCTAGATTCCTCAATTTTCTAAGCCAGAAAAAATATGTAGGTAAAGAGGTGTGTGTTTGTGTGTGTGCCTGCTCAGAGTTGTATCACCTGGCATGTCAGTGATTTTTGTGAGTGTAAGTACTGAACTCAGTTTCTTGCTATCAGTGGAGACGTGCTCATTTACGCAAGCAGAACATTGTGCTTATTCCCCTTTTTTTTTGTTGGAGGCTGGAAAACAAGGTGACCATATTTTTCCCCATGAATCACAAGACTTGTTTAATGGAGTTCATTGTGATCGCATTTACATTTCTCCTTTTTATTAGCTGTGCCTTAAGAACTCAGAGGAGAAGTTGGGCAGGATCAGTTGCCAAACTCAATCTGCAGCAATGGAAAAAGTCCTTCTTGTACCTGACTGGCAACTGGCCACAGTCCAAGAATAACAAAACAACCTGGAAGCTAGCAGAAATAAGCAAATTAACAAACAAAAACATTTTAGAGGTATCTTCCAAGGATAAAACTTGCCAAGGCACTAAATTTTCCCTGATTTTGTGAATCAGTCTTAGTCGTTCACAAGCCAAACCTCAATCATTTCAAATGGACTGGGAGAGAGAAAGATACCTGTTTACAGAAACAGTAATATAGACTATCATTCCTGCTAGCTATACATAAATGCCTACTACAGTTAGAAAATAATGACAGATCTTCAACTGTTACTAATTAAGTTGACACAGTGAGTAGAAGGCAAATGATGAAAACTGAATGGAGGAACAAATGTAACATATATATAAAGACATTAAAATGTTCTTTGTTTTTACTGATGTGGCCAAGGCCACCCAGGCTCAAAGCAAACTGCTTCATTTATATTCTAGATTCTTCTCTTTGGAGGTTTAAGGTTTCAGTTTTATTCCCCAAAATGTTACAGCTCAACTGGGGGCAGGGGGAAGCTTTCGTTCCATGATTTTGGTAATGCTAGAGTTCAGGAGGTTCCATTTTCTTCTTAACTCCGTTTAAAATGAGTTTCAACACAAGTTGAAAAAGAATATGATGAAGTTGCCTCAACTATTGATTTGTCTAGTTCTGTAATACCATTTCATTAATTAATTTAGTGATATTGTTTGCTTATTTTTTCAGGATGGTCTATTAATACTTTTGGATTTGACTCTCTTTTACTTTATGCTTTTTAATTGGTTGGAATGAAATGTTGTAAGTCAGACTGATAGCCCTTGACAACTATTTTGTACTCAGTTTACACAGATAAAACTATTCACTTAAGTTGCAAATAGGTGCAAATAGGTGACTGCTGTGATTCCTACAAAGGTATACTTTGAGGTTCACTTCTCAAACCTTTTAAGAGGTTTAAACTCTTCTCTGCTTCTACTTCTCCTTTGCAGTTTACTCTTTCCAGTAAATAAAACTGTGCTGTGAACCGGATCAGTAGAATGACCCTGGTCTAGGAAAAAAACTCTCTGTCAGCAGTAAAGAGTAGATTAGACTTGCTAAAGGAATTTCCCTCTGCTGCAAGTGTGTATATATAAAGTTTATGAAATGAAAGCATAATGCAAAGGATATCATCCACATATAATAGGCAGCCTTATAATCCATGTATAATAGACAGCCATATTAAAAACAATACTATATGTAAAGAAACAGTGTCCATAAATAAATTGTTGGCCTCTGTCTTTTCCTTGTCACAGAAGTAGTCTATTTTTCCTATTATCAGTCCCCAGTAGTCATCACTAACAGAAGCTTTCTATTCATCTTATTTAACATGACTTTGGATCCAATGCTCAGTGGAAACAAAGCAAAAAATTATCTATACTTGCATGGTTTTGGATAAGGCCCTCTCAGCTGGAAAATAGACATAGCAGATAACATAGCAAGTACCAGAGCTTGTCCTGAAGCCATATTCTGCCTGTATTTGTTGAACTGGTTTCTTTTTGACTCTGATACAAATATTTTGTTCCTTCTGGCAAAAAGTGTGAGCCAAATCCCATGGCAATGAATGAATGAATGAAAACACTGCTGACTAAAATAACCATAGTGGTATAGCATTTCTCATTGCTAAATCAGTGTCATTATCTTTATTTTTCAGATCAAAAAGAGATTATTTCCATAGTTTAGGAAAATATGTCAATCAGGCAAGACAGTCTTCTGTTTTATGTTTGCATACTGTGTTTTCTAGGATATATTTCATTCACGTTTTATATTATTACTGAAACTATTGCGGTATAAATGATTTGAGCACTAGTGTCTTTCCCCAATACAGGTTTTCCTCAAAAATTGGTTTTCTGCAGGGTGGATTATCAAATGCTACCACAGGAGGAAGTTGTGAAGACAAAGCCATTCTGGTGCCTAGGCTAGGATTGTTCAGTCCAGAGCTGTCAGGATACAAATGAATCTTTCTAGTCACACATTTTTGCACTTGATATTTTAGCTTGTTTTTTTCCGTTTGATCAGTGAAGGAGTTAATAACAGGACAGTTCTTCATCTTATTACCATATATAACACAGATACATCAGTTCCTGAAACATAATTTCTAGACAGATCACTGGTACCTAATCTATAACTCAATTTTTTGAATAGAATATGTGCATACTGAAGAATGTATCATGGTGTCTGTATTTCTGAAGATACATACTTTAATTAAAATAGTGGCTCTCATACAATTATTTAGTCATAAAATGATTTAAATAAGTAATATAACTCAGCTTGTTCATCTGCACCCACCAACTAGAAGTTCCCATCACTGTCACTCACTTCTCAAAAATGATTTGTCTGATTTTGGAGTGCATCATTTCAGTCCAGTGTATGCCTTACTTCCATAGTTCCAATTTGTCTCCTTTAAGAGACTTGCTTTATTTTAGGATTTGTATTATTCCTTTCTATTTAATGCTTATTTTTACTATATATTGTTTTCCTTTTTTGCAACAACTCAAAATCATGTCCAATTTACCTTTCTTCTGGCTTTTTAAATGACTGCCTGGTGCATGCATCTCAGATTCGGGGCATTGCAGAAGGTCAAAGCAGTGACAGCCTTCAGGGCTGTGGCAGTGAATGCTAAATTGCCTACTCATCACTCATCACTACCACAAGCTCATCCAGAAAATACAGCCATAGCATAATGGAAGTGGTGCTTGAATAAGCTTTAAAGAGTCTTTTCTCATCACTCATAGCTTTCCAAATTTTACAGTTAGGGCCTGATTTTCTCAGCAGTAAGCATCCTCTCCTCACCCTGATTTTAAGAGAAACTGATATTCGAAAATACTTCTACTTAATTAAAATACTTCTACTTAATTCTTAATAATTTCTACTTCTGCCCCCATGACAAATGTTATAGAAAGACCTATTAGTGGACAGCCTGAATACATGATGGTCAGTAGCACTGTCTAGGGAAGTAGAATGTCATCAGGGTGAAGGAAAGAAACACATGGAGACCAGACTCCAAAATATGTCCATTGTTTTAGGGATACCCTGGCGTCTGTAAAATACCAGTATCTTTTAGGGTACCTTACCAGAATAGAAGAGGGTACTTCTTACATTTCTGTTTACTCTAGTTTAGGTGGGTGAAACAGAAATCTGCAGTTATGTGGCTAACAAAGGAGATAATTTGTGAAATTAATATATGAAGCTGTTCTTATGCTTCTCTTTAAATCTGAAGCTGTCTTGTTCCTTGTGATACTTCTGTTTCCTTTGTTATGAAAACAAGCAACACACTGTTTGTTCTCTAACTATGTTCATGTCTGCTGCAAAATAAACCATTCTATTAATGATCTCTTACTTTCAAGTGTTGGAATCATTTACCTCAAAGTAGATGCCCGAAGGAAGTATGCTACAGGAACACAGATAAATTACTTTAACAGGACCTTAACTTTATGTCCTTAAATTAAGTTTGCGCTCGCATTCTTTTAAATGTATTCTGTTGAAAAAAAGTGAAGTTAAAAATGAATACATGTGAGATTACATATGTACTGTGTATCCCTGATTTCTGCATCACTTTTGCCCACTTTGGGCCAGATCCTGAAACCTTATTTGCATTAAGCAATACCTTAGCTCATTCAGATTTCTTGTACAGCAAGATACCGTCCAGTTTAAATGAGGGTTTCAGAATCTAGCCATTTATAAATAATGTTTTTCTTCCACTATGAGTACCACAAAAATAACCTAGACTTTGACAATTGAAATGAGTTCCTACCATCTAATGCATAATTACCAGCTATAAAAATGTTGCCATGCAACTTTCATTCTACATTGCAGCAGAGAAATCCCATTAGCTTCAGATACTGCTTGTGGTGACAATGACCTGTAACACTGAAAGGCTAATGGAATTGCACAGGTGTCACTACAGACATAATCTGAAAGCAGTGAAGTTGTGCAAGTGTAGCTGAAAGCACAATTTAGCCTGCAGAATAATTGTTTGTGGTGAGCACATATAAGATGGAAAGAAGCCAGTGTGACTGGTATGGTCTAGGCTGAGTTTGAAGTGTTGGCAGTTGGGGAAAAACAATTTTCAAAAGCAGCTTGCTGACATAAGGTATGGAAATTCATGAGATGCACTGATCCACATCCTTCCATGTCAATATGTCATGCCCTTTTGTGCCTCTTTTCATGGTTGAACTGTATTTTAAGTAATTGAAAAGGAGATCTAAACAATTGAACATGGAGATTTCACCAAAACATCATCAAAACATTTAAGAATTAATAAATTGTTTTCTTATTTTTTCCTAATTTTAATACAATGTTACTTCCATATTTACAAATTCCAATTTTCACAGTATTTTTTGCTACCAATTGAAAAAAACAGGCATTTCTTCTTTCTGTTTATCCTTGAAAATAAGTTAATAAATGTATTAAAATATATGCATATTTTCAATTTAACATTTAAAGAAGTTCTTGTTTTGATGACTAGTTCAGATGCTGTTCTACCATCAGTTAATAACCCTAACTTCAATATGATGATACATTTTTGTAATTAATTTATCACTGATAAAGATTACAATGGTTCTATAAAAATGCTCAGCTTTTAGGTCTTTAACATATCAGTATAAGTGTGTAAAGGATTTTGTTCCATTGAAAGAAATAAATGGCTGGAATTTTATGTCAGTACTACTAGACATGATCTTTGTTTAATGCTGAAGAAGACTGGCATAGGACACAATCTGCTCCCAAGTTTCAAAAACTGGGAAAAGTTAGAAGGAAAGTGGTGTATCAACCTTCCCACATTCATAATGTTTTTAACAACTCCAGTGCTCCATAAACTTTTGTTTCCAACTCCATTAGGTAGTCAAAAGCTCTAAATACTCAAACCCCATAAAACTTGAACTACAGCCCCAACTCTCTGCAGTTGCTTCATTAACAGCAACATCAGTTGTATCAAGAGAGCAGCACAGCCGGTTGCCGCACAGCCGGCCTGCTCACATGGAAGGTCATTCGGCAGCCGCCCAGTCTGGCGGAGATGCCAGAAGGCTTCATGCTAACATGTGGCATGCCCACTCTTTCTGCGTCTTTCTTTCGAGCCCAGCTTTAAGAGCAGGGCTTGCACTGCAGCGTGTTGGTCATCAAATTAAAATTCAGCAAGTTCCTTTTTGGAACACATTTTCCATTGCTGATAAAAACACGTTAAATGTTCTGCAAATGCACCTACTATATAATTGGTATTACGGGAAACAGCAGTTATGTGAAAGATGAAAGAGAAGTGCCAGAGATCTTAGGTTTCTTTTGAAAGGAATAAGGCAACCCCTCCCCCCTCCAATAAACCAGTAAAACAGTCACCAAAACAAGTGTTTTTTTAAGCTCTTCTTCTCTCTGTATCAAATCATTTGCATTAAAGCCCATGAATATTTCACTTAATGTTCAAAATTTCAATTCTTATGGTTGGGGGGGTGGTCACTTCAATGAACATATTTTTCAAAATGAAGGTTCAAAGCTGCTGTGTATACTGAACACTTTAATGCAGGCACTGCACTGTAGCAAGTTGAAAGGAAATCTCATTAGGAGAGGATTCCAAGACAAAAAAAACACCATTGCTGTTAGTGCTAATTAGCAGCTTTTTCTGCTGTTTCAAAAGAAGTTCCAAAAAAACTGAAGGAGTAGATGGATTATTTCACCCCAGTGGTATTCTTCCAGGTCAGGGGTGAGACACCTTGTGAGCATGGTGCTATTTCTTGTTCTGATTTAACAGCAAAAATAGCCTGTCAATTTGTTAATCCAGCAATAATCAGAAATTCAGGTCTGAAACTCTGCAACAACAGTATTAGGAAACAGAAGAGATGTATATGAGAAGTCATGGAGCTCTTCTTTCAAAATTAACTGAACAAAAATTCAAACATTCGCAAAGTTGTCAGTCAGAATATTAAATTCTTGGATGTATTTTAAAAATATCCTGTATGATATCCTAAGACAGTAATCCACTTTAACCCTACTATTAACTGTTAACATGTCAGGTGCACAGGCAGAACCTGTATTTTCCAGCCCTACAGAATGTTGCTGCACTCTGGTTTTGGAAGAGACAAGTAGTGAAGGGACCAACGGGTCAGTGCAATGGAAAATCACATATGACTGACAAAGGGAAAAGAAAAAGATTTTTTTTAAGCATGCTATGATTTTAAACCACCTTCAACTCTTTCTGATGCACTTCAACTTGGATTATAGAAAGGCATAAGCAAGTTCACACCATTGACAAAAATCCCCACAAAAATGAGAAGCCACATAGTCCAGCCTGTCAGGGTGCATAATCACCTGCACCCTGACGGTGCAGTAAGGGTGTATTTACCATACCTGTGTATGTCAGCTTATGTTTTCTTTAACTATGCACAATCATACACAAAAGAGACCTACAGTCAGCCACAAATTCTTCATTTCTAAATAGTATACAAGAACCAGGCTTTCTCAGGCTCAAATCCTTAGGCTACTATTAATGCTCAGTACCTTTAAGTATCAGGCATCTGTACAGAACCTACAGACTTGCATATGCAAAACAGTCCTACACCTCCATGATGATACTTGTAGTGCTTGGAAACATAAAAACCAGTGTGTGACAATGCATCACCTTTAATCATGGGTAAGTGTATGTATAAAGGAGATGATATAATCAATATTCCTGTGGTGCATATTGTCGGGACTCTAGTCAAAGAACAGGGACGTAGGAAACTGATATCGCTGCACATTTTAGTTAAAGCTATTTCGATGTCCTTCCTGTGAATTTGGTGATTTCAGAAATTATAGATTGTTTTCAGCTTGACCATAACTCTGAATTTTTTAGGTTATATTTTATTTATCAGGTTTTGCTAACTGTAGAGCTCCTGTATGGAGTACTTCTGTTAAACTACTTATACTCTCAAACTTAACCGATGGGAAATCAGGAAAAAAAAGAGGTTTTTTGTTGTCGTATTTTGTTGTCAAAGCATTGAAAGGCATCTGTTGTTACATGGGAAAAAGTGTATATTCATCCAGATTTCACAGCTTATATTGTTTAATGAAAATCTTTGATAATGGTATCTAAACTCCATAATATTTTCTTTAGGCTGTATTTCACCTTGGCAATAACGTAGTTAAGCTATCCGAGTCCCTTCGAGGGCAGCCACTCTTAGTTCACAAGTTCACTAGAACTTAATTATTGTTGAAGTTCATTTAAAAAAACCCCATATCCTAACAATGAGAAGTAGGGGAATGTTCAAATTTTCACTGTAGCTGATAGACAAACCTCCCATGGGCTAGAATGAGAGCAGATTGGATGCTCAGATCCCTGTGGGAGTAAGAGAGATGCTTTGCTGTAAACAGTACCGTTATTTTTTAAATACTCTTATTTTTTAAATGCTCTAAGCTGTTTTCAACAGGAATTTATGTCTGTCAAGCTCTCTGATCGCTCTCTCTCTTTTGCATGCATGTTTTCTCTCTCTCACAAAATGCAACACATTTACAAGTTTATGTGGTTCTGAAATACTGAGTTCTTTTAAATCTGCAGCTCATTACTGCCTTTTGATCATGCTAGTGACTGGTATGGCCACACTGTCTCTGAGTGCTAGTGCAGATGGGATAGGAGCAACTATCTGAAAGACACAAATGCATTGGTCTGAACAGAGACATAATCAGTAGGGGCAATAAAGTGCCAGTTTTGATTAGAGGTTTGAAAGCCAAATAAAAGCCTGCTGAGGAAAGCTGAATATTTCTACCACTCATCCTGCACCATAGCACTTGCAAATAGTGAGAGGTGATTAGAGACGATTAGCATGACCTTTTCTTAATAAACAGGACTATAAGTTTTTAGGGGAATGGGTGGTAAACAAAGCATAGTGCTGGAAAAGAACAGAAATCACATCACTTTTACTAAAGCTTGTTTTGTTTTGTTTTGCTTTACTTTTTTAAATCTGTAAGGTTCTTTCTTTCCATCACTGAAGTTTGATATCACTTGTGTATCCCAAAGCTGGGAACCGAATTTATTGTGTGACCTCACTAAAATTTCTCGGATTGAACTCGCTTTTAGCTACAAAAAAAAGTAAAAGCAGAAAACTCCATGCACATGTGCAACAGTGGTACATAAAAGTGCAGCAGAAAGTTACAGCATTGGATATCAAGCCTGAGGAAAAATTTCAATACCCCAGATACCTACAGATCAAGAGAATCTGATGGCTAATTTTACCTCTGTCACTTGACTAGCTACATTACCTTGATGTGTCTCTCAGTCTCTGTGTATCGTACCCACTAAGACCGTAATGAGAAAAAGCAAAAAGATACCTGCTGCCTTCTCTGTAAAACACTTGTAGCCCAGTCAAAACTCATTGGTCCTTCGGTGCTTCCTTCTCTTTCCTCACAGACAGCGTAGTGTCTGAGCCACTGCATGGGAACAAGCATCGAATGGAAACGTTTCATATTTCCAAGGGCAATTTATTTCAGGGGTATTTACTAACAATACCCTCACGTCTTCAATTCTCTGCAGTCTTCCTTCTTCCTGACCCAAACAGGAATATACATTTCCTATCTCTATATTCCATATTTAACCCAGACATTGATGACACTCGAGGGAAGTATTTACAGTTTCTCAGAATCAAACTGTTTGGGCACTGAAGACCAGTATTACTAAAGCTATTGTGTGATGTGGTCTGAAAATCTTCTGGTGAAGAGACAAGAGATTTTTTATTGCAATAATTCAGTCTTTCAGCAAGTAGCAATTTATTTGAAATTTTCATGACTAACTAAAGAAACAGTTTGATGAGATGCTTCATTTTGACTTAACCATTCCAACCTTTATTTTGTATTGCAAAACACAATACAACAAGCAGTTTCCTGAGCATTGGAATTAATGGAGACAGATTTTCCAAAGAACTTATGCTTCATGGGAGATTGTATCTAAGGAATGCATTGTAAACATATCTCTCACTAAACAGCACAGGATCCTAATGTGAGAGAAAAATTAAGATGATATTGGATTCTCTGGTGTTTAAGAGAACACTGGAAAATTAATACAATGAATAAAATTCAAATGAAATTAAAAAAAAAATAACACAAATAAAGCTCTTTCCAAGATTTGGGCATTCATAAACCTCTCTCCGATGTGAACTCTGGTGTGTAACATACAATGAGTTCACATTTCATACTTTACTTTAAAGGGATCATTAGCAGGATTATTCTTTGCCAGGCTATTTCACAAAATTTGTAGGAACTTGATATTCCTGATCCATTTCAAAATACAGTTAAAATTGACCAATGAGTTCCAAAAGCATTAACAGGCAGGAGATGAACACATTTTTTTAAAAAACAGACTAAAAAGTGGAATGATACTATCAAAATGATCACAGAAAAATCAATGTTTCTACCTTGCTGACATGAAGGGTTTGAGTGATGCTGCAAAAGGACAGTTAATGGGACCCAAATCAAATGTCTTCTTTCAAAAAAAAAAATTCAAGATTTCTTTTAGTTTGGATTGAAACAAATTCAGAATATCAACTTTAATTTCTAATTTCCCTTGGGATAAAAATTTGAAGTTTTTGGCAGGAAGAGTATTCAGGTATCTCAGGTTATTTCTGAGGGCTCTAGTTATTGATCCTGATCAGGCCATCATTCCACCATTTGGTGTCTAAATAATATTGAGAATACACCTCTAAAACAAAAAGCCATATCTTAAAGAACAATTCACCCAGTCTTTCTCCTCCACCAACATATCTCTATTAGCTAGGGAAAGAACAAGAAAAATGCATTATTTAGGAAGTTAAACCAATAACAAAGATAATTATATACCTGTGCAGTGCTTTTCTAAAGATTTCAGAGTAATACACAAATAAATGACAGTATGTTCATAAACAGGAAGAAACCAAGTCAGAGGATGAGAGACTTATTCACCCAAACTTTGGACAACAGAGAGCATTGGAACTCAAACTCAGATTTCCTGCTTTAGCTACTGGACTAGGGAATCACTGGGCAAGAGGCTGTGGTGCATAGAGAAAGTGCATGTTTCCTTTACTGTCTTTGGGATGACTACAATACTTCTACAGCAGTGTACATGGTAACCATTCATTTCATTTTAAATTAATATTTTTCAATCAGATAAAAAGAATCCCCATAGAATGAGCAGTCATCAGGTGGCATTTATTTCTATAAACAGAGCTCTTATTAAGCCAGTTTTATCATGAAAAGGTGGCTGGGTGCATTTTTGCAGTGATTTTTACACCATATTAAGGACAGGTGTCAAAGTAATGCTTCTAAAGAATTGTAGAGGACCCTGTGACACTAAGTTGCTTAGTGAGGAAGTCACAGGTCAGTGAAGGTGATGCACCCAAGAAAAAATAATCCCAGCTTTACTTATGCAATGATGGTCTTTTAACTGACCAAATATGTGGTAATGAGATTTTCATGTTATAATAAATAGCTCTGTGAAGACATCAGCTCAGTATTCAGTAGTGGTCAAAAAGCAAATTTAGCGTTAGACATAACTGAAACATAATAAAAACTAGAACAGACAATATCATTATGCCAGTGCATAAATCTGAGTCTGCTTCCTCTCAAAAAGCACACTTTGCAGATGGAAAAGGTACAGGGAAAGGCTACGAGAATGATCAAATATATGGCATAGCTTTTGAAAAAGGAGCAACTGAGTGTATTAGTATTTTTCTGTCTGGAAAAAAGACAACTGAAGGATGAATAGAAAGGTCTATAATATGGTGAGTAGAAGGTAGACTGTGAATAGGGATTGATTGTTCACTGTTTCTTTCAATACAAAAAGCAGGGGGGAGAGGGGGGAATCAAATGAAATTGCAAGGCTAGGATCAGAACAAACTTCTTTGCACAGTGTAGAATGGTAAGATATTTCTTCATATAACATGCAGTTAAGTTACGAATTCCTTTCCAAAGAACTCAGCAAATGCTAAAAGATTACATGGGTTGAAAGAAAGACTGGACAAAATCACTACAGAAAAATCCATGATTCCCATTAAAAACAAAGACCTCTCCTTCAGGACGTGTCTGGCTCAGAAATCGCTCGATGCAGGAAGCGTATTTGGAGTATGCACTGCTATGTGTCTGCACAGACCCACGTTCTGCCCTGTGCTCCACTACAGGTCTCCAGCGTTGGCCCCATCAGAGCCGCAAGACCCAGGACCAGACTGACCTTTGGTCTGACTCTGTATCCTGGTTTCTGCCCAGAGCTAGTTCAGGCATGCTTGTGCAGACTATATAGGCATATTCCACAAGCCACAGAACTTAGTCTGCCAGGAGCCGTTTAGTTCTTTTTTCTCACACTTCAGATTTCTCTGACTATCAGTCTTTAAAAGTAAATTAGAGAAATGTTTGGCAGAACAGCCTGCCCTACCAGAGCGTGTGTGTCTGTGAGAGAGAGAGGGAAAGAGAGAGAGACTGGCTGCTGGTGCTTTCAGTAGAATAAAAGGATCTGTGATCCCCTTTACCATGAAAAACTTCAAGTGAGATCCTCAGCTGGGTAAATTGGAATAGTTCCATTGCGGTCAATGGACCTGCACAATTTAGCCTAGCAGAGGATTTAACCTTAGTTGCTTAAACCTCAGAACGGCTCTTAGGTTTGCAAAAGGATGTTGCTGACACACAGGACACTGCAAAATTTTTCAATTTGTCCAGCTGGTTATACTTCTCACTGTAAGTCAGATCTCAGATCCATCTACTCTCTTGGCCATTAATTCTGCTCTAACCTGACCTGATTTGTCCCTCAACCTCATGCTGCCACAGTTCACAATAATTCTTTCACTCGCGCAGCTCCATCTGTCTTAGAGTCTCTGCCTCCCTTCTCCCTTTACTTCTGCGTACTATAAAAATATCCACTGAATTTTCATACTCTGAATAGTGTGACAAGTCACTTCATGAAGGACGCTCCACAAAATGCTGTTCTGACAACAGTATCAAACATATTACATGGTTTATATAACACTGTTTTTGTGCTTCAACATATGAACATCAATCCCTACAAATAAGATTATTTTAAATAAAGTTTTAGCCCAAGAAACCAAGAAAATGGGTGTTGGTGATGCACTGAAGAAATCCGGGTAACAACCAATTAGTGAATACTCATGAGACAAGAATGTTCATTGCATTAATGGCTTTGCAAAGCAGCAGCTCACAACAGAATGCAGTAAAGCAGTCTTGAGACACCGTGTCGGTTTACATCTTAATTTCCCTTGAGGTTGCATTATCCTTTACTTAAGCAAACATGTTTTCTACATGTCTATTTATCACTTATTTTATTTTGGGGGATGGTGGCAGTTGGAAGTTTTGTTTGATTTAAAATATTTCCTCTGCATCTTTCCTACTGTACAAAATACAACTACAGGCAAATAGACTAACTAGAATTTTCCATTTGCTACATTGTTTTGTATGGTAAGTGAAGCGATACACTGAAATTACTACAAAATACATGTTAATGGTCCTTGTTTTAATTACACCTTTTATAAGGACAGTTAGTGTTTTTAAGAAGTTGTTTTATGCTATATGTAGGTATGTATAACATGTGGGTAAAGAACGTTTTGAGATATGCTCCTAAGGTGGTTAACAAATTTCATTTTATCTCCGATTGTTGTTTATACCTCCAGTGGATACCATTAGGTTCAATGGCTCAAAAGCTTTTAGATAAGGAGCAGGATTAACTGTTCCAATAGGCAACCATGCGAGATGGCTAGAAAGGAAAGGAGCCCCCCGCACCTATGAGGGAATTGCTCAAGACAGAGGGGCGAGAGAGCAAACTGTCGTGCCTATGTGTACAGCGCAAGAAAACGCAACCCCAGAGCAAGGAGAGCCTCCAGTACAGGGGCTGCCACAGTTACCTTGCTCACAGCATTGCTCTCTCTTCACAGGGTCCTGCAATGCATCATCCCAAGTGGCAGGTCTCAGCACTTTCCTCCTTCTAGCGCGGAAATTTAATTATTCACTCACCCTTGTATTCCACACAAAGTGCAGCCCCAGACTAACATGCCTAAACTGCATACCACAGCGAAGCATCCATGGCCCCGAGAGGACAGCAACTGAAGCAGTTCAGATAACAGAAATAGTGTAACTGCTTCAGCCGTGAGAAATGCACATGCTAATTAACCCTGCTGCTTCTCAGTAGGAAAAATTAGCCTATGCAGAGCTCCTGCAGCTAGACTGCACCTCATACCAAGATAGCTAGTGTATATAAAGCCTAGTTCAGTAGGTCCAGCAGAGGGTAGGCCCTGCAATAGATTCATTGTGATTTAATGCAGTACAAAAACAGCTCCTCCAAAACATGAAAAGATTCATTTCTTAAAAATACGAAGTCTAGTTTAAAAGCACAGAGCCAGGTGTTGCTTATGATTTTTGTAAGTGTTCACAGACCTACCTAAACACAGTGCTGGAGCACCCCTTTCTGCTTGTAGCCTCTCCACTTTCTGGAGGCTGGATCAAAAAATCCTCCCTAATCCTGGTTGTCTTAGAAGGTCAGTATTGACTTTTCTATCTGCATTGCTGTTTTCCCTTTTCTTTTATGTTCTGTAACTATGTTTTATAGACTACTTTTATTCAAGAAGGCAGCAACACAGAACTGGGGAAGGAACCAATATCACATCCAGCAATAAATAATACAGGCATTTTTCCAGTTTGTCACAGGGGACTTTTGTCATGACTCTAAGAAAAGAATCCTGTATTTCTGTGTGGATTTCCTGGTTAAAAAGGGGCAAATGCACACTACAGCACACTGGATTTGTTACACATGCACTATGGAGTTGATATGCTCAAGTACGGCAGCCATTTGTTACATTTCCAGGTATCTGTCAGATCACTAGACATCCTGGACAAATGGCCATATTCCTCTTTTTCCACCTATGCAAAATTTCTTGTTGGAAAAGGTGATCATGTTCACAGAAATCTAATCATATGATAGCCAGTATCTGACCATCTGACATTATTATCTTTTTCATACTTACTGGGAACACTTCCATTAGTGAAAATAACAGAGAAAATAGAACAAACCAGATTGTTACTAGCTGGTAATAAAGAGCAGTAAAGCAGTGAAGAAAATCAAGCTGTTCTCATTGACAGTGGCTGATCATCTAGCCCTCGCTTTGCAGAATCACTCTGAAGAAGATGAAAGGTGCAAACACAAACTTACACTTCTTTCGCTATCTGCCATTATGTGTCTTCTCAGCATCACATTATTGAATCCTTTATTTAGGCTTAGCAAATTGTAAAACAATTTTTACATATTGCCAACAACGTGGCAGTTGAGGTAATAACCATGTAGCTGCACTAATGACCTCTTCTGCGTTTACCATATGTTATACTTCCCCCTGAAATTCAGTAACTGTTATACAACAGTTTCTTTAAATTGACCGTCTTTAGCAGGTAGTAAATGCAATATAGGCTTGTAATTAAATTTATCTCAGAAGGAGAAGTAGTTGATAAGTATTTGGTGACTTTATGATAATAAGGAATAATGGCAGATCTCAGTTGCTAGCAAACACAACCATGTGTTGAAATTGGATTTTGTTTAGCTTTTACTAGCTATTTCAGTTTTGCAGAGGAAAAAATTTATACATAAATCTGGTAAACTGGAGCCACACTTTCCACTGCTGAGCTGTCAGAGACTTGATTCTGCAACCAGATCTCCATGAGGGAGGTGGGTGGAAGGGCAAGGACACCACCACAAGTTCACCCCCCTGGCCGGCACTGCAGGTTCAGAAACTCAAAGCATGTGGTGTGACTTCAGTGGATGCTGTGTAAAACATCAGTTTTGTATCAGAATTGAATGACAAGATAAAATAGGATTTTTTTTTTTTAGTTAACTGAAAAAATATCTGAGGTCAGGTAATTTTTTAAAGCCTGTTTTGCCAGCAGTGAGAAGTTTCACACTCACTCAAACACTCCATGCCCGAGAGATTTGACTCACAACTGTTTTGTTTCATGTATAGCTTGTCGAGAAAAAAGAGAAATAAATAAATAAAATAATATACTTGAGAGTTTAACCCCTGGGTCAGATTATAGTAGAGAAGGAAAAAAACCCTGCTTCAACAGGTTTAAGTAGTACAATAAATCTGTTCTGACAGATATTTGACAGGCATGTTTTTGCTGACCTCTTTTTGTTTGGGGAGATGGGAAGGAAAGCAGTGTTTATTGAAGGTCATTTTGAAACAAATAAGCAATAAAAAACATTCAGAGAATTGATATGATTTTGTTGCACCAGCTAAAGGACTGTCTATGTGAGTTTAATAGGATACGAATTTAGCTCACTGTATTTACTTTTCAGGTCTGGCAGACTACATTGTGGAGTCCTCACCTACATTTACTACAAATCAAGATGCTTTAAAATATATATTATATCTTAAAGAAGGTGTTTTTCTACTCATGAATATAAATATAAAAATATTCCTGGAGATACAGTGCCTGGAAGCAATTTTATGACACCTTTTCTATGGGAGGCAATTAGCATATGAGTACATTTTAACACTAAGTATTTCTAATTGAATACAGTTCATGAACATTTCAACAAGCTAGAAACAAACATGGTAATCAGAGAAGAAGAAACTCTCCTCCTGTGAAGTTATACATCTCATTAAGCTAACAGAAAGAGAACCTTCCTGTGAGGACTGTTGGTGCACGTCACTTGAAAACCATGGAGCTGTAATGATTTACACCAGCTGAGGATCTGGCTCCTTAAGAAATTATTGTTCTTTTGTTTTTTGCCAGCTGCATAATTTTAGGTGGAAAAACACTGCTACTGAATCAGAAAATAGTAAATGATGACAGGAGAGAGAAAATTTGAAAGTCATGGTGAATTCTTGCTTTCAGTACTATAGCTAGTACTATAGTAGTACAGTGTCAGCTATAAGGCTGGTGGATGCAACAGCAGGGAAGAAACTTTCCTTTTAAAAATTACTTGTATTTGTAGCTGGAAGGAGAACATAAGGGAAGAACGCAAGAACAACGCTGCTGGGCCAAACCAAAATGCCAATTAACATCAAACACCATTTCCCATGGCAGCTCTAAGTCAAATACACAGAAGAGTATACAAATGAGAAAAGTATATTCGATACTTTCCTCAAGTACTCTCCAACCTTCAACAATTTTCAATCAGGGGCTTCCTGATTTGAGACGCCTTTTTTTACAAATTAAGTGCCCTTCATTGGGCAGCTCTCCTACAAGCTCTACCAGTTTCCCCTTGTATCCATAAAAAGGAGAAGAGACCTTAAATAACTACAGTAAATATTTAAAGGAATCTATAACCACCCAGCTTTAAAGAAGAATGTAGATTAAGAAACTGGGGCACTCTAACATCTTTGGAGCCCTGGCTTTACCTCATAATGGCAGGAAGTATGAAAAGTTTATCAGAGGGTATGTATAGGAAGTAAGGCTAACATTTTACAAGAATTCAAAAAAATTAGATGCCTGGAGCATGCCAGAGTGATTTTGGACACTACTTTGAGCATTTTTAAGTGGCTGAAAAGCATTTCTGGTATTTCAGACAGTTCTGATATTTCTTCAGGACAAGAATATACATGTCAAACTCTGATGATGATTTCTGAATAATTTTGCAGGCTTAATGGAAGTTTCTGCAGAGATGTCAAAGGTTGAATGGACATGGAAAAAGTAAACAGCTTGTTATTCTTAGTAGTGATCCTGTCTAGTTCAGTTTGGAGTTCATTAGTGGGACAGTGTAGGGAAGTTTCCACCACAGTGACCATTCTAGACCTTTTTTAGCTAGTAAGACAAAAACACAGTTTCTGAGTTTATCAAGCTATCACTTAACACAAGTACAAACTCATTTTTTCTCTTCCTTTAGAAACAATGTTTAGTTTATTTGTTGATCATAATATCTACAGTATAGAAGCCAATACAGTATGAAATACTCTCCCAAAGTAATTTTTTTTTGCTAGTGTCATTCCTTAACTGTGATGTAAACAAAGGCTATTTTTAGCCTAAAATCTGTAGATTAAATTCACTCTGAAGTCTCGATAGACTTTTTCTAGCTTACAGTCTTATGTTTCAAGGAATATTTTGTTAGTCGTTGTTCAAAAAAGCCATATCTATAATAATAGCTAGTTTTGCCTCCTGATTAAATATGAACTAACATTTCAATTTCTTTTCCTCTTAAGACTTCTCTTCTAACATTTATAGCTGAAATTCCTTTAAAGCCTATCACTTTGTACAGGTAAGGAATAGTGAAAGAAAGATTAAGAATAGTAAATTATTCTATAATTGGTATTGCTTGTTTGGAGGAAGAAAAAGAATTTGGCTTTGTACAGTTAAAAGTTGACACTTAAAACTTATTTTTCAATCTTGGATAAAGAGAAGAAATTAATCTATATTTGGAAAAATCTGTAATTTGAATTGTTTTGTCAGCATCATAATATGACATATAGGACATCAATCAGCCATATAACAACAGAAGTAGCTCTTGATTTTTCAAAATTGTGTTTTGAAATTTACCATGTACTTTTCTTCAAAGACTCATTAGGGGAATTGTGTGATGGATACAGTTTCATTTTGCTATCCTCCAAAGGCTGAAAATTTGATACAAGTGTTCCATATGCCATGTTTCTAAGAAAGACGGAATACTTCAGGGGGCTATTCTGTATCTGACTACAGGTTACTGTATAATTGTAGCTTGTCAGCCTGTTGTCATCATTTGCAGTATTTAATTGTAAGCTTGAACATTTCATTATAAATAGCTTACTGTAACCTTGATAATTCTATTCACTTTTTGTTGATGGCTCTTGAGCAGCTTATAGCGTAACCAAAACCACAGTACATAATAAATATTTTACAAAGGCATCAGTTGTCACCTATTTATCATTCATAATGTGCTGTGAATGCACCATAAAATATGTATTAGCACTTTATAGATGTTGTGCTATTACTAACATATATTTATATACATTATTAATCCTTTGTAAGTCATACAGCATTGTACCAGCACAAAAAACCTATTCAGAAAGTTGTTGCATGATTCAAACGATTGGATCACAAAGCCATGAGTCATTTGAAACTCCCATGCAGACCAGGTTTTGGCTGATAACTAAGTCACAGCTTAAGGGAAGGGAAATTTATGTGATGAGACTTATTGGAAGGAGTAAGTATACTGTATAATATCCTGGCTCCCACACTCTGTGGGGCTCTGGAAGGCTATCAAATGACAGTAAGTATTTGAAAAATAATACCTAAATCAAATGATCAGCTGTGTATGATTTTTCTTCTTCTCTTCTCCTGAAACTTTTTGTAAGGTTTGATTTAGTTCAGATTCAGAGCTTTGTTTTAAATCAACCGCACAGGTAAATTTAGAATGCCCAAAACTGGAGAAAAAAAACAGTTACTGAATGATCTAGAGAAATTTGGGAAGCAAGAGCAGACAACTTAGAAAAATTCAATACTACTAAGAATAAAAGAGAGTAAAAAGTGCATATATAGAAAGAGTGGACAAAGTAAAAACACCAAAGTGAAATTTTCATACTGTTATGATCTTGCCTTTTTCATATAAATAGTGATATAATTTTCTCATATAATATATGCAATTAGGGCAAAGATATGAAAAAGATAATCCTTGAGAAGATTTTTGTCAAAGACTTTTGAGTACTATTCACCTCTCCGCTCAAAGTCATGGGATCTAAAGTTGTATGAATAATTGATGCTTCAGTTCAGAGTTCTTCCTACTTTCTCTATTTTTCTTGTCCAATGAATAATTCATTATTTTGCAAAGTGGAACACTTTAAATAGGAAAGATTAAGAGACACCTATCTTCAAATACTCCATATCACTTGACTTGGAAAAGCAATACACCTAAGTTCCTGGATTTGGCAAACAACAGACCTGAATCCATATTTCTCAGATGCTGAAAAGACGTGCAGCAGCGAGTAGAAGGAACACCAGTATCTCCACTGTAGTTCTAGGAATTGCGCCTAAGCCTATTGGGAAACCAGCTCACAAAAATCAAAATATTTCATTGTGAGTAATGCTGAATGACTCGTTTCAAATTTTCCTCAATGTTTTTCTTTCCTTTGCCTAAATCTATTCTTTGAAATTGGGTCAAGATGGCAAATAGCTTTCCATTTTTTAAATTCCATTTTTTAAATTCCATTTTTTAACTAATAAATGATTCCCAGAAAAAATTTTGCCTAGTTCCAATATTATCATATATTCATTGTGAACTGATCTACAGATGCTGTGATTTTTAATACTATATTATCAACTTGTGATTTTAAGTGTGTGTTAGTATGTCACTTATTTTTGTTTTCTAATATTTCTTATGAGGTATTATTACACTGTTGTTAGAATGAGTAAATGTTGCAGTCCTTAGAATTTTTGTATTCATTATTATTTGAAATTTTAATAAATGCTTAAGATGAATTCATTTCTAGGACATTTATAAATGAAAATCAGAAAGATAAGAGAGAAGATCCTGCCTCTTGGTTCAGACACTAGATTGTCTGATTCCTTCTCGAGCCCCCCCAAAACATTGTTTTGTTTCAATTCAGTGTTTTAATTTATATTTTACTTTATTTTAAAAATACTTGCCTGCATCTTCCATGCCTCAAAACTATATCACCTTTGTGAATCTTCATTTTGATAGGCAAGTTGTGATTTCCAGATCACTGAAAATTGAGACACGTAGCTATAAGTCGTAATTATTCTCTATGTGCTTTATTTACATAAAGTGAAACAGTTTGAACAGGCAGTATTGGAAAGATCCACCCCAGAATACTCAGAGGCCACAGTCTGTACGTTTTTTTTAATGAGCAAGTAACAACAGTAGCTTCGATTGACTTATGTATGTAAATTTAATGCTAGTTTAAAATACCCGTTGCATTCATTAGCTGATAGGTGGCCGACCTGAAACTTCTATAAAATTGTCAGCACATCTCTACTTTATGGTGACAGATGGCATCCTTATTATCTTCTTAAGCTTTTCATTCCAGGCTTTTAATTCCAGTCATACTGAAGTTTAAGTGACTATGTTGTCAGAATACAACAGCTCATAATGTTTTTATTACTACTTTAAGCCTTTCCCAATCTTATTTAAATGAGTGACAAGGGAATATTTTTATTTTCTTTCATTTTTTCCCTTCTTTTTTTCACATTAACTATACAGTAGAGATTTGTGAATCTTCAAACTTCTTCTAGTAAATCCATAATTAAAATGTTCCATCTACTCAAGCAAATTTCTAACTTAGCTCTAAAATTCACAGTCCACAACAAGCACTGAAACATTAACGACAGGCTGCATGGTATATCTAGAGAAAAACTGGGAGCAGAAGATGAGAAAGGAAGGCCAGCGCGCTCTATAACACCATACTTCACTGCTTAGATGTCCAAAGTAATTATGTGCATTACAATTTAATTAGCCTGTCCATATAATGTGTGCCTTTAATTATTCAACTATGGCAAGTCATCACTATAGCTCAGCTCATGCCTGCCTCTGAGACATGCCACTGCAATATGTGCTGCTGTTTTCAAGCTTGTAATTAATATTCGTCTCCCGAATGACTTTTTACGCAAATCCCCTGCAGCCAATCAGCCAAGGGACCCCCCCTGAGCTTTCAAGTACTGTTTTGTTGTGAACAGTTCACACGTTTTATTCATACGGTAAAACTCTAATGGGAGGAAAAATGAGCAGGAAAAGTTGTTACAACTTTCTGAAATACTACTGCTTGCTAATTGGGTAAAACACTAAACAAAAGTCTGCTTAATTTAAGGGAAGCCTTTCCAGTGATTTCAACAGATTTACTATAAAATAGATTATGCCCTTTAAATCTACACATTCATTGCCTTTCTTGATGTGAACATCCAGCAACATTCTTCATCCTGCATTACAGCGGATTCCTCTTAGACCCAAGAACTCAATAACATGAAAGAACGGAGAACATGTGAAGAAGGTGAAAAATACTATTTTCTTCTCTTTCCTCTCTCTTCCCAGCATGACAGCACTCACAGAATAGGAAAGTGAATGTAATTTTAACTCCCTCCTTCCATAATATTACATGGTTGTACTCTTGTGTTGTTTACAGCTGTTTCCATTAACAGGAAACATTTCCAAGGGATAAAAAACTCAAACTGCATTTATTTTTAGTGCAACCCTAAGCTACTCTAAATTACTTAGGTGAGCATGTTATTGAAGAGCTTCTATACCACATCTGCCTTCTTAAAACCCTATGTTTTGGGGGTCACTATTTTCTCGATTTTACATGGAGGAACTGTGTAATTCAAAGTTCACTCAGCATAAGGAAGTTTGGGGCAGAACAGATTTCTGTTCTCAAACCTGCTTTAGCAGCTCTCCAGTTATAGCAGACTTAGTACCTAACAACCATTTACCAAAAAGGTTCTATTATAAAATCACAGCTTAAGGCTTCTAGCTTCATTATGTAGTTTACATATTACTGCTATTATTTAAGACTTATTAGACACATCTTCTAAATGGAACATCTGACAAGCCATAAAAATGTCACCAATTTTATTCTCTTCACCTCCTCACATGCCCTGGATAAAACTTTGCTAATAAAACAAATTTAAAAAACAATTTTTCTCTTTAAAAGAAAAGCTATTCACTTAATCTAGTAGACTGGGTTAGGCTACTAACAGTTCAGAAGGGAAGGCCTCTTATCATAAGTTTCAAAATGGACCTGATGGTGATAGATTTGGACCCACAGTACATCTAAGTCCAAGTTTCAGGACAGGAGTGTTTTCTACCTCTCTGTAATTTGTTTTATAAATATGACTTAAATATGTGAGTCCTCCTCTGTGTATACAGGATATCCCAAGAAACATATCTATGAGTCTGTTGACTACATCAATTAATCTAGGAGTCTTATTTGAGGAACAAAACAGTATCCATCTTTCCATTTGTATGCATAATCCCTAGTATAACCCTTTATATCTCCTCTACATGCTCAACTGCAGATGGGCTTTTTTCGTCCTCCTGTAAGACAAATATATGAAAACAGTGATGAATGTGACTAGCTTCTTCATGGTGCTATGTCAAATTGTACATTCCAAAATTCTCCACACTCATTTATAAGGGACTAGGATCCTGTTACTATAGTAACTGCAGTTTTACATGCCCTTGCTGTTCTGTCGTTAAAAGCTTTGCCACAACATAGCTGCAAGATTTTTCTTCTTTTCATTTAATGCTATAAATCATGAGCTCTTCACTAAGCAGTCACATATAAAGATTTTCAAACATTTCTCTCATAAAAAACCCTACTCTTTAAACCTGTCTCTCCTGAAAGAACTAAAACAGTAGGGGAGTGATTTCAATCAGTGATTTTAAACTGCTTGATTTAAAATTGTTAGGTCTGAGCTTTGTAAAAATAATTTGAAAAAATTTGATACTGCATTTTTAATTTATAATGCACCAAATTATAATTTTTAACATAGCACAACTGATACCTTATTTGAATTTATAAAACTGCCATAAGCAAGACCCATTGTACTAAAAAATAAGATCTAAATCCTTCACAACCTTAACCTAGAATATAACATTACTCACACGTTTGAAGATAAGAATCTGCATAAATCTTGCAATACTAGGAACAAACTTTTTTTATTAGTAACTGTTTAAATGGGTGCCATTTCAAAAAGAAATTCCTTTGGTGTTAACAGTTCTAGAATTATCATTTTCATTACACTTAAATATATGTATGTTATATTATAAGTAAGCAGCAGTATTCTACTGCATGGCAGGAGCTCACTTGTCACCAACATGAGACTCCCAAGCTATAAGCACAAATGACATTTGCCTTTTTTAGGAGTCGAGCCTCTATCTGTGAACTCACCACCTCCCTGTTCCCGCTATACGCTATCCACATGCACTGTGTCATGGTCCTACCTTCGTCGCTGATACTGTTGCTTACCTGCTTCTTCCATGGGGTATGATGTTGTGTGTGATAACAACAGTGTCCACAAGAAGTTCAGCATACTCTCAGGTCTTGCTCCATGTCCACTGACTGTACCTCCAGCCCACTCGCTGCCTGTGGGCACTGTCTGGGAGATACTTTCAAATCCAGCCAGGGGAATTGGCAGAATCATCCTGGGGAATGCCAGAAAGATTGCTAAAGTTACACATCATCTTGTGACCAAATCCCAAGAAGTCTGTGGGGTTTTTTTGTTTTTGTTGCAATCTCAATATCATATTCCCAGCTGGTGCTAAAACATATGAATTCTGCAGCAGTGCACTGTGTCCCATTGTTTGAACATCATATCTCAGTTTAAATTTCTGAATTTCTTTCCTAACTATGGTTTAGAATAATTTTTATTGTTTTTAGGGCTCTTAGCCCAAAAATATATATCTGAAGTCCTTCAAAAAGTGTTACGTAAAGGTACCAGTTCAATATTCCAGAGGCTGTCCCATTAACTGTAATCAACTCCCAACTGTGACATCTTTCTGACACGGTTAAGAGGTTTCAGATCAGAGAAGACTCTCATGCAGCCTGAAAATTCTTTTCCCACCACAAGGCAGTTGATCCAGCCTGTAGGTGTTACAGAAGGTAAAATGAGGACATTTATTTACAGAAATGTCCTATCTCTATTGGTTCCAGTACACAGTTTTATTATGTGGTTTCAGGATACATTTCAGGACCCATGTCTTACTTTACTATGCCCTCTAAAAATCCATCTCCTTGACATGCATCCTTATACCTTGTTAAAACTTTGAAAAAGCCCAATAGGAATTCCTCTCCTCTCTTGCTGAGAATATTTTGGAGCCATATTGTGATCAAGTCCATTGTTTTGCACTATCCTACTGCACAGAAATGCTGACATTTGTGTATATGTCAACTACTATAAATTCTCAATGAAAATGCTTTCTGCTTATTTGGGGTGTCTCTCTCTTCAGTTTCACAATAAACTGAATTATGCTCAAATAGGTCAAGGCCAGACAGCACTTTTTGCATTGCACTGGATTTGCAAATATAGGGTCTAACTCTGAAGTTACCACTTTGAAGGCTTAATGGATTCTGTGGCTGATGGTAGCTTTGCTACCTTGCCTGCACTGCTCAGAAATGGCAGTGGATAAATACCCAATTGCCCATGAATTCTCTCCATGGCATCATCATTGCTGTGACAACTTTTCTTGCCTGGAAGGCTCTAACATCTTATTTCTGAGCCAGCTATCACTGTCTCCTGGTCAGCCAGCATAGCCGCCTCCAAGTATGCCCTCAGGATATCTGTGGAAGTGAGAGCTATTTTGTGTTTCTGGTTTGTCAGAGAAATTTCTAGTGACACAAGAGGGAGAAATTCGAGTAGATGGAGGCCCAGGTACTGTCCCAATTTTTTTTCCTAAATAATTGATATAAATGAAAGATGTTAAAAAGTATAAGCCCACCTGAAGGCTAAAACTCTCCCTCTGTTCACTGCCAATATCCAAGTAGTGAGGGATAGTGCACTGTACTTTTATGAACTCTGTCTTCAACTTTTCATATTCATTTATTACAAAGCCAATACAGAATAGTTGTTTAGAGACGAGCAGGAGTACTGTGGTATCATGTTATCTGCTGTTTTTAATTATTTCAAGTTGAAAAAGGCCGTTGGTCCGAAAAAGCTAACTTGCAGGTAATGGGATAAAGATAGATGTTATCAGCAGCACAATTAGCCTAATGTACAGCCCACAGTTACTGTACCTGTGTGCAGTATGCATATACTGTACATGATATAAATAATTTTCATATATCATGAACCTAATCTTTTTTTTATAATAACTCATATTTCAGTAAACTAAAAAGCTCATGAAGTTGCAAGTGAAGAAGGACATTTCTTTCACCATATTTAGAAACACAGCCATGAAACTTGAATGACTGAAGGACAAGGTGAATGAGTCATAAACACTTCCTTTCCCCTGTTCCTCCAGAAAATCTAAAATGTTGGAGCTCATTTTAGGAAGAGAATTCATGTTTTTCTTCTCATAATCCTTCCCATATGTCAGCTAAGTGCAGTTGGATACACACAGTACTATAAGCTCGGTAACCTTTTCTTTCTGTGTAGGACAAAACTAACCAAACAAAAAAAACCAGTTTGTTTGAATTAATGATTATTTCTGAAGATTCTCCTCATCCAAATTTCCACTCTGTGAGTGTCCAATTAACTAGGGATGAAAAAAAAGCACATAAGATAGCAGAAGAAACTGCAGCAACCCTCACTAATCCTTCAAAATGAATCCAACCCAAATCTCTTAAGAAGGTCAAAAATGCAGCTCCTTTTTTTATTATTCATGCTGTACTTCCAGTTTTTGTCTTTAGCCATAATCATTTGCAAAAGGCTAATTCTTCTAGCGGTAATCCAAGAAAACACAAATAACAGTACATGTATGAGTTGTTCAAATAGAACATTTTAATCGTGACTTCTCAGATCTACATATAATTCATATATACACAAATGTGACTGTCAAATTTCTACATATAATTTACTTTAGCATTTTATATGTAAATGTATTATTAAGTAAAAGGAAATTACCATTTAGTTCATGTCTGGCTCCAGAAGTAAATTAGCATTTATATCTGGAAAGGCAAATATAATCCCAGAATTGAAGGTGAGGTAGATGATAGGTTTGTCTGGGCAATAGGAATACTTGGGGGAGGCAGAGATGTTTTTATGTTGTCTTCAACAATGAACTGTCTAGCAATTAGCACATGGAAAATAAAGATGCATGAAAATTTATCTGATACTTTCATGCACATACTTCCAAAAATGTGGTACTAGTAATTCACAATATTTTGGTTGGTGGAAATTTCAAGCATTTGAACATTTACCTAATCAGTGCATATCACTGGCTGTCCATAAGATTAGACTTGTGAATTCACTACATCAGCTTTTCCTATAGTAGTTTAGGCTTCTCAGTATGTGTATTGTTGGATTCACAATATAATTTTCACATCAGTTTGTCCACTTCATAGACCATTCTTCCAATGCGTTATAAAAGGGCAGAAAGATCACTTTCCAGGACACAGATTTTTTTGTACCCACTTTAATCATTCTTTGAAAGCTCCTGAGACTTGTTCTTGAATCTAGCTAAATAGAAAACCTCCACTTCAACAGCTCATTCAGAGAGATGAAATTCTACCTACATGATTGAACATCTTCTCGATCAAAAAATAGCAATCACTGAATACATCAATGAACAATGACATTGGGGAGGGCACTGTTCTTCATTCTGTCCGGTAGACCATGGCAAAACATTTCTTTCATATCAGAGATTGCTACTGAACGAGTCAGTGTCAGAAAAGCATCTGGTCTTGTACTCTTTTTTTTCCTATTTTTAAAAATGATTGAAAATTCAAACTTTCTCAAGGTTCTGCTGTTAAAGTAGTGAATTAGTTTAAAATCCCATTTCATCTTACATGACACTGGTGTTCATTAAATGTTAGGATTCCTCATCCTGTAGTCATAACATTAGGTTTCTTTCCAGGTATGTCCACAGTGAGTTTGGCATGACATCTTATATACTTTTATAAGGGCAGGGCTTCTTTAATATGTACTTTGACATACATATGGGTAGAGCTTTTGGAAACATTCTTAGGATTGTTCTCCGCCATAAAATTTGCCATAGCTACATGTTTGAGGCCCCAGTGGTTTGAAAAAGCTAAGTTGTCACAATTGGTCATTGTGGATGAAGGGGAATTATAACACAAGCAACACACAATCCTTACTTTAACATGGCTGAGATATGCAAAGACGGTCAGGGGCTGGAGCATGGGATGTACAAGGAGAGGCTGAGAGAACTGGATTTGTTCAACATTAAGCAGAGAAGGCTTTGGGGGGACCTTACTGCTCTCTACAACTTCCTAATGGGGGGGTGCAGAGAAGGTGGAGCTGGATTCTTCTCAGAGGTGTACAGCGGAAGGACAAGAGGCAGTGAATACAAGTTGGAACACAGGAAGTTCTGACTCAGTACAAGATAAATATTTTTTACCGCATGGGTGATCAACACTGGAACAGGTTGCCCAGAGAGAATGTTGAATCTCCACCCTTGAAGATGCTCAAAACTTGACTGGACAAGATGCTGAGCAACCTACTCTACTAGGACCTGCTTTGAGCACAGGCTGGACCAGGTGACCTCTGCAGGTCCCTTTCCATCTGCATGATTCTCTGATTCTGTGTTTGACTTTCAGATTTATCACACTTCACTCAAATTTTATGTCCCCTCAGTTTTACCACTGAGCACTGTTCATGTCAGAACTAAGACTGATGGTATTAAGGTTACAGACAGAGAATAATTTATACAAAAAGAATGAATAACCCACATTTGTTAGTTCTGGGTCTGCCTCATTTCAGGTAATTGATAGGCACTGCATCTCACTCTAGAGTTTTGGCATGGATATGGGGACACATTTGAAATTAGAAACTTACCTGACTTGCTCTATTGTAGCTTTCTTCTATGGTACTTCCCACTATGCAAGAAGTTGGAATACTAATGCTTCTTTTCCATTTCTCAGATAACATTTCCTGACACTGAGGGATCCTTAACAGAGTTACATCACTGTATTTCTCTTGGCATTCTAGGCAGGGAAGACAATAAACCTTATACTGCAGAAAGTCATCTTGAATACTTAAGCTTTCTGTAACCACTAGTTAATATCTCAAAAGTATACAGGACCATGATGTACGAGCATTACTGTATTAGCAGCTCTCACATTTAGCATTGACTCAAAATATAATGAAAAGGCTCAATCTGGCTGCTGAAATCTACTACTTCAGTGGGCATTTTCCAATTTTCTAAATTGGAATTGGAAGCAGTTTACCTCAGTGGAATACTATCAACTTATTAAAAAAAGTTAAAAATGAGTGCTTTCACTTTTTATTCTGCAGCTTACTTTTTTCTTGGCTTCACATGAATTATGCAGCTTTCATTGGCATATGGAAGGAGGCAATAGCTACCAAAGGATTTAATAGTTCTGGAGCCACAGGTAAAGTACAATTTAAGGGCTTTTTCCTCTTTCCTAAAAAGTGGAAAAAGAGGAAAAATACATTACCTGCCATCTCAATTTAATTAGATGCATGGTCATTTAATTTTCTTAAGATGTGGTTTAAAAAATAGAAACAAAAAAAATTCTTTATGCCATCCGGGTAGTAGAGATGAGGCAGAAAAAAAATCATGAAAACATGAAAGAGGAGGAAAAAAAAGCATATGAGAAGAGAAAAATCCAAGGAAACAAAAACGTTGTGCTGCAGATTCTGGACCACATCCCCAACCAATATAAATCATTACCACGCCAGTGAAGTCAACACAGCTACTTCCATCGCCTTTACCAAAGGATCTGGCTCCCTCTTTTCATGAGATTCTTTCTCCTTGGCTCACCGTAGGTCAAGGAACTGACAAGTGACATGGTCTACACAAACCTCAGCTATATCACAAACTCAGTGTCTAACCCACAGGTGAATTAGCTTGTGTTTATTGCTTTGCCTGACATAACATTTTAAAGAATAATCCTGAGAGTTACTTTTAATGAAAATGTTAACAGACTTATTAAATTAATATACATGCTGCTGATGCGTATTTCCCAGGTTGTATGTGACATCTATTAAATCTATATGTGTAGATATTACCCTACGTTTTCTTGTGAGATACTGTAATTGATCAAATGGGAATATACTTAGTCATTTTCATGGCTTTCCTGGTCATCTTAATCCTCGCAGGTATAAATTAGAGTGGCAGATATACTGGAGACTTTCCAAGTTTGTCTTCTAAATTATGAGGTGCTCAGCAAAAGCTATGCTGCTGACTCCTTTCACACAGAATATATAGTGGAAGACAGACCCCAAAAGAACAGAGGCTTGAAACTAAGCATATATGAGTCCCCTCTCACTGCCACTGTGCTTTCTCTCCAACACTCGCTCACACACACACGCGCGCACATGTGCATAAACACACACACGTGCGCGCGCACACATACACATTCATACACACTACACTCTAAGTTTTAGTGCCTTTAATTTTTTTATTTTATTTTCCACTAGGCAAACCTCCAAAAATTATCTTAGGTACACACTGGAAATAACTTGGCACAGCATCCTTTCCCTGCTGCTTTCCCTCGTTCCTTTTTTCTCCCTTTTTCCACCTTCTCATTTCCTCCTTGTTAAGTCTCCCTCTTTCTCATGAGCAGACTTATATAAGGACCCGACTCTGCCCTGAGAAGCAGGCATGCAACTCCCACTATTCTTAAAGAAAGCTGTCTGAGTGAATACAGCAAAGGGCTGCCATGAGCCAACTGGGAGAGAACTTGTACCTCATTAAACCACTTTACAGATATTTGCCTTTTTTTTTTTAAGAAACACTTTTGCAGTTTTTTTAAACTACCTTTTTGTTCAACTGAATCCTACGGTTAAGTTGCATATCTCAACATGGAATTAAAACAAGAACCACAAAATGACTAGCCTATAAATATATACAGTTTTAAAACTCCCTACCGAACTGTCCAATAGTAAACTATTGCAAAAGTACTGCATTAATGCTATGAGGATTTACTGTAGATCCTTTATTGATGTATTTGAACAGTTGCTTTCACTCCAGTGACCGTAGTCTTATGACTAACTGCTCACTAGTGTGAACAAAGGATTCGCAATTGAGCCAGTAATGGTTTGGGCAAACTAGGCAGCTTCTTAGAAATAGAGCCTCACACATACGCAGGGTGGCTGACTGTACTACCAATGGAATAATTTCCTTTACATCATCGAGAAAAACTTCAGTCTCATTTAAGTGAATCTTCTATTTAATGTTAGTTAATTTTCAGCCCCTTCCCATCAGTCCTCCTGTTGTGAGAATAAGCAGTATGCACAGTTTAAAAGTTTAAAAGGAACACAGATAATTATTCGAACATTTGGTATAAGGCATGGAGAGAGACAGATACAGAAAGAGAAAGAGGAAGGGAAATTCTTAAGACAAGCCAAAGTCAAACTGCATGTAAGGTTAGGGTAAAAAGAGGCAAAACAAGAAAAAGTGGTAATTATAGAAAATGACTTATGAAAACCTGAGAATGGGTCTGTTATTCTAGCTCATTTCAGTATAGTACATAAAGCCTCCCATGAAAATTTAAACAAAAGTAAGAGGATTTACAGAAGGTCTACTGTAAAGTGAAGTCCTGTCCCTGCTTCCCTTGAGCTGTCAAAGTTGGTGTTAAATCAGTAAATGCAGCATTAGACCTAAAGGGAGAAAAGAAGCGTAGAGAAAAGAACTGAGCAGATAACTTGGGTAATGCTTCCTCCACCACCTTACGTTCCCTTTGTGATAATAAAAAAAGAGCTCCAGCTGCAATAATGACAGCCCTAATTACAGAAAAAGTACCACTGCTTTTTAAAGCTGTGAGCTGATGGGTTAAACTGCAGCCAAACGTACCTATTAATATGCTGTTTAAATATGTGCCCAGTCATTTTGCCAGGTGCAGTATTGTTGTTGCTCGCATTTGAGGCAGTCAATCAAAAATACAACAAGAAGTTGGATGAAAGGGCAAGTAATAACCTCCCATGGCAACGCCTTGGTCACATGAGATTTGTTTGCTGAAATTGAGGTCCAAAGTGACAATTCTGTTCTTGACCTTGTGCCCATTCCAGGGTGTATGTCTGTTCTTGTAATGAGCTGCCTTGCTTAGTTTATATATTCTATGGCATGTCATTATCTTTTTCTGGATTTTTTCCCTCTTTACTTTATGATGCAGTAGGAGTCATTCCTTTAAATCAGGATGCAGTTACCTGTTGGCAGTGACTTTTTACCTCACGAAAATGTATTCAAAGCCCCCTACTCCCTGCTAATAAACAGAAATGGCTATTGAAAGATTTTGAGAGGAAGAAGAGGGGGGTTTCTACTGGAAATCTACAGAATAGACCGATCATCTGAAAATAGTACAGAAATGCAAGACACATAAAAAGAATTCACGCATTTTATACCTGAAAAGGGCTCTAATGAAAGCGCTCAAGAAAAACATTCATGCCCCAGGCTAATGGTATAGTCCAAAATCGTAGAAAGCTCGTTTCCTGCATTTCATTCAAACACAGCTATGCTATGTACACGCAGCTTTTGGTGGGGCACTGGCAGTCAGGAGGGTCATGCTTGGAAGCGCTCACTAGACAGGCAGTTTACAGCTCTGTGCTCAGGTACTTAGAGTTTAGAATTTTAACATTAGGCACTCAGGTGTCCCTGTGTCGAATGTATAATTCCCAGTGAAGTTACACATTTTGTACAAAGGCATAGAATATAAAAGAGCATTAATTTTTTAGGGCTATCAAGCAGAAATGCCACTATTCAGAGATACAACTGCAGAATATAGCCCTGCAGTGAACAGAAAGTACAGATAGAGGATATTTTAGTGGGAAATAACATATAGATGTTGCCACGTACTAATATTATGACAAAAACCTTTTCTGTCACTAAGCAAGATCATAAACTACCCTAATATATCTTTGCAGAGAAGTAAACAGGAGTTAAGTAAACATATACATACACTTCTGTTCTCCCATTCACTCTGCTTGAGCTTTAGGCTCATGGAGTATAAGTTCTGGACACTCAGTGGTTCTGAAAACCTGCTAATATTTAAGCAAGAAAAGGATAAAGAGAGGACAGGGAGTGAGAAAATCTTTGGCTCTGCCTTCCAGACATGCTAGTCAACAGTAATGAGCCACCGCAAGAGATTATTTGACTTTGCAGAGAGCTGCAAGACTTCTTCTCCCTTGGAGCTAGTGGAATGCAATTGCCACTGCTTTCCTGGACTGTCTCTTTAATCATGTGTTACTCAGGCAATAGCACACCCAGTTTAGAAATACGTGAACATAAAGAAATATTCCTTCCTTAGCAATGAAAGAATAACTTGATAAAGAGCTTTAAAAAGGCCAGCATATCTTGCCAATCAGATGGATGGAAAATTGCTAATGAAACAATTTGCAAAATGTCTTCTTTGTGATTGCAACTGGCTTTAACTACCAAATTTAAAAATTGTTTTCTAGAGAAGAGCTGCTCAGAGAAGCAAATATAGAGCTCAGTAGTAACAACATAGCCAAAGAGGAGCGCAGTTTTTCAGTAATCATGTATGCAGCTAAATTTCAACTTCTTCTCGGGTTCAGGAAAAGCTGCAAGATTGAGGGAATCTTGATATTTGAAATGTTTTTAATATTGTGTTTGTCATCCTCTATGTCCTTCTTTAAAATTACACAAAAGCTTTTCTAATGTGCACACTCCATGTTACACACGCGTATCACAGACTCACAAGACACTATGATACATTCTCACTTTTGCTATCATTGTTCCTATTTTAAGTTCACAAGAATTACATATACCTAACAGAAAGCGGTAATAATGCTGTAATCTAATCCAACTAAGGCAATATCAATTTCAAACTATTATTCAATTCCATACTCTGTTTCATAGGACTAAATTACTTACAGAGTACAGAGGTTGTATAGCACACAGTGTCACTTCACACAGTTTGCTCTGCTCTACCCAACGGCCCACGCACTACATGTACGCAAACTATATGTACGCAATCTTGAACAAATCAATATCTCTCCATGTTTGCAGGCCAAATTCAAATGTGAACTAAACAGAATCAATTCAAGACTGAAGTTAGCCTAATTTGCTTTTTCAAAAGCATGATTTTTCCCAGCTTTTCCAATGGTTCAGTAAGTAGCACAAATACAACACGCATGCTTTGTTAGTTAGGTTTTACTCCTGGAGTCCCTTGCGTAAGCGAGCGAACAATTTGTTCCGAGTGAAGGTTGGTGGGCTTGGGTCCTGAGCGTGTAACTGTGCCTCTATGGGCCAGAGAGCACACGAAAAAGCACCTGCAACTGCCTTAGGAGCCCAAAACTGCAGAAATGTTGCTGCCGTAACTGGAGCTTGATTTGAGTGATACAAGCTGAAATTTGCTGTCTGGCCAATAAAAACTGCATGCTAGTATCTGTAGGAAGAATTTACTTATTAGCTACTTTAGTCCAATTGCCAAACTTAAAATTCTTAAAGAATTTGGTGGTAGAGAAACATAGGACATCTATTTGCAGAAGGAAAATGCTGATTTAATCATTACAAACATCAGATACATATGAGCTGGAATTTTTTATGGTGAAAACTAACGTCAGTTTAACTAATTTAGATCATCAGGAGACCTGGATTGCAGTTGCTTATTTTGCAGCTCCTTCATTTAACCCAATTTTGAAGAAATATCTAAAGCAGGGATTTCACCTGAATTACAGACAGCAATTTGGCAAGGTTACTGCCGAAATGTTACCATCACAGCCAGACTAGGTTGCTGGGTTTCTGTTTTACAGAGAAGCTTTTCAAATCATCATCTTAAATAGAGATTATAATTTCTCCAACAGTGTTAATTTAATGGTTAATTTAATCCTAAATATGCAGAGCAATGCAGTGCTACAGAAAAAAAAATCCCTAGAGACTTCCATCAGGTGCCTCTTCTAAAATATTATTATTTAACATTTTCAAATTGCTAGAAAGTTGGTCCATACAGACATGCAGCTAAACAAATAAAGGCATGCCTATATCAATCCACCATCCTAAACCCACGCACACTATATGTTTTGGTGTATGCAAATAGTTTCATATACTGATCACGGTCTGTTTTTACCATATTATATATTTTAGGAACTGGCTTTTTTGATATATTTTTTTTTATGCTGTTGCTATTGGTCATAAGAAAAACATTCCGAATACAAATAAAGATAAAAGCATGCAACCTCATTAGCCATCTGACCCACAAAACCATAAGCATCAGTAGCCTTGAAAAGCTAAATGATTCAAAGTGTTATTAATTTTGCATCCATTTTTGTGAACTGAAATACTGATATCTTATTAAGCAAAAAAAATACATGAGCATAGGACCAAGAAGTAGAATACCAATATCTGTTTCTTCCCCATCATGCACTCCGAGGAGCCAGTCAGCAGGTATTATTCCACAGAAAATAGCCTCCTATTACTGGAGTTAGTTTATAGCTGATAAACTTTAGAGCATATAAAGTTTAGAGAATATTTATGAACTGTTTATGTTTCTGGTAATAAAGTCTCTTACAATTTAATGGTTTACTACAGCACTAAAGTACACTAGAAGAAAGCTAAGCATCATCAGAGTAATATATCGGAAAGTTTGATCTTTCCTCTAATGGAAGCTACTTTCCTCTGTGAAAGTAGTAACCTGTTTGCACGCAAAAACACCAGTTTTTATTCAGAAATAGTTTGCTGGCTAACTGAACTACAGTATTTCTGTAACAAAAGAAACTAATCATGTTGCACACATGGTATAGAGGGAAAGAACCATGAACGCAAATGAAGGAAAAGCTGTAGAGAGAAGAGATGGAAGCTAGTTTCATTTCTCAAGTTCTGAAGCCCCAGGGCAAATGGGGCTCCCACAGTGGAATTTCTCCTTGAGGCATTAGGTAATTTGGCTATTTAAGGCTTGAGCTGAATAGTAAGATCACTAGAGTGCAGTGGCTTGGCTGCTTCCAGTTTGGCAGGCAGCCTGTAATAACAACCTCCAGAGAGCTGTACAGCTCTCTCACCCTGCCTCTTCCCATCCCACCTCCAACATTTCTTAGCTACCTGGTTGTTGTCTTAATCCCTCATCACAGGTGGTCCTCATTCCTGCGATCACGGCTGAAGAACTCTCCAAAAAGACACCGCGGAGAAGCTGCACAGTGCAAGGATATCTGCGTCTGGTGTCTCCGCCAGGAAAAAACTGACAGGGAGGCTGGGTACTCTTAGCTCGGCGACCATCCCTGGCAGGACGGTAAGATAACGCAGCCTTCTTGCCTTGCCTTGCCAAAAGCACTTTAAAAACATTAACTGTAAATGCTCAGCCCTTACTGTCTGTGCCTTTCTTTGTCTTGTTTACTTATTACACGTCTCCTGAAAAAGGTCCCAATACTCTCTTTGCAAGATCAGAATATTTGGGGGCTTAAACTGACAATGTGCCTGCAATGTAGAGAAGATGTTATCTAGCTTACTAGAACAACTCACCTGTCCTGTTCCCTGCGGCCCTTTTTCAAGGCTCCTTTCAGATTAGGATAGCACCCACGGTGCAGGTCTGACAGAATTCATGGTGGCCCAAGCCCTGCTACCTCCTCTTTCACGTGTCTGAACTACTCTGTTACCTGGCCAAAACAAAAATAACACCCAGGCTGAGAAGTTCACCACCCATTTCGTAGACTTGTGTATCAGTAAAAAAAAAAAAAAAAAAAAGGTGTTAGGAATTTTATGATATGCTTACTAATTGTAGAAAAAAGACTTATTTGGCACTTCACCCATATTATTGTAGTGGCAAGAAAGAAGTTGCCATCACTGACTGAAAAATATGAGTATTTGTCTGTTTGAAACCAAGTTTCTTAATTTCAGTATAATATTTGGGGTTTCTAATTCAGATATTTCTACACTTTTTCTTTTCTTTTTTTTTTTTTTTAGAACAGCTGAGCATCTTCTTATTTTTTAATCTATTGTGGCTCTAAATTTGACACACCAAAACTAATGCCATAAAAATACCAAACTTGGTTATCCAGGAATTAAAAATCATTTCAGACTTCGCTATCACAGAATTAGAATCCAATTTTTATAATGCTGGCTTGACCTCATTCTAAATTGAGCTAGACACTAATTTTATTTTCCCTTTTTCTTTCTTCTATATATGGGTCATTGTTATATTGAAAAAGCAGCAACAATGATTTCAGTTCCTAAAACCCTGCATCTTACTAAAGCACTTCAGACACTTTATAAAAGTGATGCCCTAGCATACTTTAATAACACAATTTGCAATTTCACGCTAATAACTTAAAGTAAAGGTACAATAAGTGGGATTTCGGCTTTGATTTGATGTGTGAAAGGAAGACATCACTGACATCTTTTGGCAGGGAGTCCCAGAGAGAGATTGCAATAGCCACCCACTTTGTGACATTTCTAAATTCCAGAAAGACAAGCAGTGTCAGTTGACCTTAACTGCTTACTTGAGGATACATGCAAATCTCACACACTAAAGAAAAGTTTTGTCTCAGGTGGGATACTGCAAAGCTACACAGCCCTGCAGTACAGATTCTTGTGGGTTTTCCTACTCAGCATGCAAGAAATTAAAAATTAGCAGAGGAATCACAATTTGTTTGTGTCAGCCAATGACCCAAAAGCAACAGAGGCATATGCTAGCTAGAATGCCATCATCTGGTGTTGCTTAGCATGTTAGTGTGCAGAACTGCCTAAACCAGAAGGTGAGTGCATTAGCATTTTTCATTTGGAAAAAATAATAAAACAAAACAAAACAAAAACAAAAAGCCCTCTCTCTTTGCAAAAGATACTTTAATACAGTTAATAGCAATAATAATACATAAAAACAGTTTTAGTGGAATGGTATCTTTTGGAGCCAGGTTAGACAGGGAGTATGGTGTTTGAGTTACTGAAATCCATCAATGGATTCATGTTAATTTTCGTAAAAATTACTCTTGCTCTTAGGAACATTAGCATAAGTAAAATTTATTTTATTGTTGAAAGATAAAGTAGCAAGAAAACATACAGTTCTTGATACTGATGTTATGTATAATATGTATAGGTCAGTTGTCTTAAGTTATGCAGTTTCTGGTTCATAGGGAGGAGGAGTAAATGTTTAGACCTATGAGGTTTTCAGATGTTGCCAAGATAAATGGGCAAGAACAGTTTTGTTTTTCTGCAGAGACTGAAGAGCCTCTGCTATTGTAATAGTCATCAGATTTCGGTCTCTCTAAATTGGTACCATATAACCTGTCTTGATCTTACTCAATAATGAAAAAATATATTTTCTGCATATTTAATACTGCCAACTTTGAGAATATAAAAATCCTATGACTTCACAGGCCATAATATATTTAGATATATGTTGAGTTTTTTTAATTTTACCTTTCTTGCCAGGAAGTTAATTGAGGTAGTACAAACTCAGGGATTCTCTGCCTCAGTGTAGATTGAGGTGTAGATAATCCAGCTGTGCATTTCTTTTAGAACATGCTGTGTCCAAACCACACAGCAGCTTCTGAAAGCAGATTTTTCTGTTGAAAATTCTGTACTTAGTATTTCTTCTTCAGAAGAAGCTAAGTTAAAAAAATCTTTGTTAAGAAGAATACTTAAGTAAAATTTTTCAATTTAAAATAAATGCAAAATTCAAAGTCACTAAATTTCATAGCTGTAGCAGTTCCCTCCAAATTGAACACTGGGCTTAAAAATCCAATTAGTCACAAAACTATGTATGCATCACCAGTATCACACGAATATACTATAGAGCATGCATTTACAAAAAACAAATAATGCCACTAAAACTACATCACACATTTCCAAAATAATTCTAAAAGTTAGTCAATGGAAGGTATACAGTAGACAAGAATGATATACTGTATAGTAGACTTTAGTAAATCAAAGTATGTGTCAAATAATCTCTCTCTAAAGGAATCATTCAGATTGATTTGTTCATGAGCCCTGTGGTAAGCGCAGACTGAAAACTGACTAAAGGACTATAAACAGAAAGAGAATGATAAATGGCAGAGTATCAGTATTTAGATATCCAGACGTTCTTGGACTGCTTTTGCTGCTGAATTTCTTTTGCCTCTTTTAGCCAAGATAGAAAATTGGGAGAAAAAAAAAAGTGTTAGCTATACAGGAGTCAAACTTTATGTACTCTGATTACCCAGAGAGCCCTATAACACAGAATGTAACAAACATGGCTTTTATGAAACATAAAAAGAAACGGAAATTATTTGGGAATAGAGGTAAAATATAAAAAGTAGTGTTCTAGAATGATGTAATCTTCTTTGGAGTTCTTAAGATATAAACAGAGCTCCTTCTGATTTTGCTACAGCTTTTCCACTGTGAATCAGTAGGGTGGAGTAGCGGCAAACGAGAACATGTAAGCTATCATGTTTTTCCCTATTACTTTAATTATTTTGCATGGCCAAACTGAGCACACATAACTTTGGAAACCATAAAAGCTGTTTCATAGGATACTACAGTAATTTTATTATTTATTCAGTCTTGAATCTGTTGTGTATCCTTAGGCATTTGTTTTCACTATGCCTCTGTTTCCGTATGGAAAATTTGATTGAAATACAATGTTTCTAAATGAATGAGTATCTAGGACTTTTATGTCTAACCATCTGTAGTTGGGAGTGGATAATATGGATAAGGGACCCCCCCAACGGTGCATTTTAATTAAAGGTGTTGCAGTACACATAATTCAGCCAGAATGAAACAGTTGTGACCACTAGAATGAAACCTGAAAAGTGCTGTACCTAAATTCATGTTCAGTTGTCGGTATGCTGGGACAGAAACATTAATTATACAGAATATACCTTATTTAGCAAGAAGCTACACAAAGAAAAATACATGGAGTTACAGAATACACAGGGCGTGATTGTGAGAGAAGCTTGGCTGAGGAGTACCGCGGAGATCTCCTTCACACGTTCCTGCCCCGCCACCGCGGCGGCAAAATCTCAAAGGCGCCTTGCGAGCGCGCATGTTCTGGAGGGGGACGACCTCTCCTGCCTTCACGCTGCCTCATCTCCAGAGCAGAAACTGCCCGTAGTGCAGACGGATTATGAGGGGAGGATTTCACAGTGTGGCTAAAGGCTGAGCTAAATTTGTCAAATGCAATTCTCCCAAAATATTATTGCGGATTGGACCTCAAAGTGAAAGGCAAATATTAACCATCAAGCCACCCGATGCCACAAGGCAGGCCTCGTCTCTAAAATACACCTTAATAGCTTTAGTGCAGTCCAGAATCCAATTTTAAATGAAAAGACCAACTGTATGTTTTCTGAGAGCTAACTGGAAATGTCTAACTTGGATTTTTTCCAATTAAAAAAAGTACATCTTCTCCTCGAAAATTTCAATAAAATCTTTGTAATTTTTCCAATATTTATACTTCCTATATTTGCATAGGCACATGTCCTTGCAATGTGGAGAGACTTATTTTTTAGGATTACAGTAATAGTAAGATACTGGGATCCTCACCAGCTTAAGTTAAAGTATGCCATTTTACACCTGCTAGAAATGTAAATCTCTATGTTATCATGCCGTGTAATAACAAAACTTTTGGAAGTAATTTCTCAGAATTTTTTTCCTAAAAACTATTGACAATTTGTTTTCATCATTTCCATACATACATAATGTTCAATTATTAACATATTCAGTACTAAAATGCTGGCATTTTAACTGTGAAGTCAAACACCACAGACCATTTTTGTTGCATTTTAGATAAAGGTTTTCATTCAAAATTTGCAATTAACAAAGTGAGCGGCAGTTTAAAAATGCAAAATAAACATCTTCTTAGTTCATAGACTGCCTATGGGACACGAACAGAATTAACTGTATTTCCAGTTGAAATGAACAAAGTGCTGTTACACTGTTTTTTTTTTTCAAAATTTTAGTTTTTAAAATGCATCAGAGAGAAAATCTTTCCCCAGTCCCTGCAATGTTGCATTCAACATATTGAAATATAAGCAATTTTTTAAAAGCCACCATTTTGCCCCAGCTGAGCATAATCAGTGAAATACAAATTGATGTGTAAAAATTGCCTGCAGTGCTTAATGTAAATTAAAATTACTCCTATAAATTCAATGTTCAAATTATCTGACAACTGCTGTTGTATTAATTTTGTTGCTGAATACATTAAACAACTGCAAATTCATTTTCTCACTAACGTCACAATTACTTTAGACGCTGGTCAGGAAGAGCTACTAAATATACCAATATTCATATAATATTTGAAGTCCATTTAAAAGTAGGAGACTTATCCAAGGAGAACGACCTTCCTACTGTTTGGTATTTCTCCCTCAAGTTAAAAGGAACATAATGACAAATCTTCTGTAAAGCGAACAAGCTGTATTTCTCTCCTCAAAAACACCAGCATTGGCCAAAAGGAGTCTTTGTTGTTTCCTAGCAGACGAGCCAGAATATTTCTGAACAGCAAGGCAGGGCAAGCTTGCAAACGCAAACGCATGCTCACACTTGTCTTAGTACGGTGCACGGTCAAGGCTGGGTGGGCAAGGACTAGATATATAAAATGACTTGCCGTAGATCACAGAGAAAGCCAGTAACAGAAACAGAATTCAAGTCTCTGAAGTCCTATACTAACACCCAGGCTTTTCAAGAAAGTTGCAAGGACTTGTGCAAATGAAATGAAGACCATGTCACCCTTTTTCTCTCCTTGTACCACTGAAGCTTTCAAGAGACCAAAACTGGAGTAGGATGTGTCCCATGCATTACATTTTAGTTTTTACCATGACTTGGCATTAGGTCAATTATGCTGCTCAAAACATACATCCTTGAAACATTTATTGTATTCGAAGGAACTTCCCTCCCTCTTAAAATACAGCTAAAAAGGCTAGCTACATCCCCAAGATATTTTGCCCCCAGGTAGAACTAATTCAGCGGATTTATTTCGGTGTCAGGGAACAGCAGGGACAGGTGGAGGTGGGAGCCGCGGGTGGCAGCAGGCAGGGCTGTGCTGCACCGGCGGAGGGGCCGCAGGGCCGCGGAGCAGGAGCAGAGGCGCCCAGTGATGGCAGCCAGGTTTGGCCACGTGCTGCAGGCACGATATCAGGCAAGCGCACAGCGTCGAGGCCCAGGGCAGCTGAGGCACTGGGAGGAGGAGGAGGAGGAGGAGGAGGAGGAAGAGGAAGAGCAGCAGGCACTCTGGCCAAGGGATCTGACCCCTCTCATTGCCACACGGCATCGCAGTCCCACCTGCTGTCCTGGCTGTCAGAGCAGGTTGCTAGCGAGTTCATCACACTCCCGGTCACCCAGATAACCGCTGGAGGCAAGATACGCTCTCTTTCATCTTCTTTCATCTGGAGGGCATTTGAGGAAGAACTGTCAGCAGAAACTTGTTAACTTTTCACCAAAACTGGGTAAAGAAAACATTTTCAGTCAATTATAGATAAATATTTTACTGATTTTTTCATATAAATTTTATTTTCCTTATTTTCCTTATTTTAATTTTTTGCTCGTTTTCTTGAAAATTTTCATCAGGACAATATATTTTCAGAAGATTTTTCACCAGCCTTAACTGTGTTTACATGCATATAAATAAGTATAATGGACATCTTCATTACTTCAAAAATTTCAACCTTTCAACTTGATTAGGTTTTATTTAAACCAAGCATCATAGCTTATCCTTTCTCACATGCAGAAAAGATACAGGGTCAGAGACTGAGGCAGGCTTTAGGTGCAGAAAGACCTTTGCAAATGGGTTTGCATATAACGTTGAACCATTTCACAGAAACATTCAATTTGCCACTTTTTATTATCATGTTCAACAAGTGCCAAACTGCAAATGACTTCTGATGTTTAATATGTCAGTGTAACTTTAGGGTATAGTCCAATCATTCACTGTACTGATTTCTCCATGCATTTATACCTTCCCCTATGTGTCTTCCTCTAGCTAAATGAGAGAGAAAATAGTTGCTGGAGATATTTCACATGTACAGTCTTGCATCTCCTTCACAGCCTGACTGAGAAAGTCTCGCCTTTAATTAAAGAATTTATCCAGCTCAGAAAAGATTTTAACACAAATTCTTCAGTCTTGACTGGTTTCAGAAGTTTTATTAAAGCTGCAGAAAATTACAAAGTCAAGTCACATACCTAATTCAACACATTTTCCACCTTACTTCATTTTCATGCCGCAACTTGTTTACAACCAGACAACCCTGTCTAAAGTGGAAAAAAAGATTTCTATATGCACTCTAGGAAGTCAGTGATAAGCAGAAAAATAGGTATTAAATTCTCTTTCTTCAAGGTTATATCACTGAATATCACCAAACTACTTACCTTTCCAAACCACAAGTCCTTTCCTTTGGACTTTTGTAAATGTTTGGGGGGGGGGGAGGTTGATTCCATCTGCCTGTACTTTCTGACCAGTCTCTTCTGCCATCTGAGCTCTTAAATGCCAAGGAAAACAAAAAATTCTGATTCTGTTCTTCCACCAGCAAGTGACTTTCATCCTTTGTTAGCTCAGAGTATCCAACTTTAAGACATACATGTTATAACTTCCAGCCTTTAATTTCACCTCCCTCCTGTGCTACTGGTCACACACACACACAGTTTAAAAGGTTGTAAGTAGCAGGGACAATCTGTCTCCGAATTGTTGGGGAAAAAGCATCTTTGCTATTCAAGCTCCTTCCCCCTAAACGTTTGCAGATTGGGTCTCAGTCCTTTAACTACTGCTAATGTTTTTAAGACCTCTGTAGCTTGTGGCTGCACATTTCTGAACTCCCACAAGCCAGCTTCTCTCCTGGTACAATTCTGTTGCTTTCTCTGAATTTACTTCGGCAGTGAACGTGCCCTCTCTACGTCTTTGGAGATTGCTCATACCACTGAAGAAGGCTAGAGTGTATGGAGAAGCCTGCCAGGATTTCATAACGGGACATAATCGGGGAGAGACAAGTGGCGTTATATGATGGAAGAGCAGAACTGAATGTTTCTGTGAAATAGCAGAAGCGATGCTGTCCTGAGGAAAGTTAGTAGTTTTAAGGGTTCAGAGCTCACCGCCCAAAGGTTGTTTCCTTATCGACCATAACGAAATGGCAGAGAGAAAGTTTGAACAAACATTCAGTTGTTTTCCATTTTCCACAAAGAAGAGTTTAAGCTTAAGTAGGAATGTCTCTAATCACAATTACATTTAAAAAATGCTATGGTATTCTTTTCTTTTTCTATTCTTTAAAAGCTTTTTCATCCTTATTTAACAATAAAAAGTGAAACAAACCCAACAATTAGCTAATCACTAGTTACTATAAATCACCACGGCCCTTCTGCAGAGAGTGGCCTAGTATCTGCTTACCCAAGGCTGCTGATCTTCCCCTTGCACTGTTTTGTTTGCCCTGAGACTTCCAGGGAATTCTATCATGATGCTGGAGGGGGAAAATCTAGTTTAAGAGGAATTTTAAAAAACCAAAACCACGGGGAAAATATATTTATACATGTTTAATTTTCTGTTCTTTGATTTGAGACTTCCATTCCAATAGTGAAAACTGGAAAAAGATAGTATGCTTCTAATGCTATTTTTTGTTGTTGTTGTTGTTGTTAATAGCATACAAACCCTACTTACTTTCTAAATGTCAAGGTAGATTTTAACTGTGTTGTAACATATACTTAGCTTTTTTAGGGAGGAACAAATTGGTAATTATCTTTCCTAATGAAAAGCGCTATAATTTCAGTTAGATTTTAAATGGGGCATGACTCATATTTAGAAGGACCATTGAATAAATGCCTATTAGCTGCAGTTTAATGAGTTAATGCCTGACTCATTGTTTTATCACTTTCTACAGGATTCTCACAAGCTTATTCAGGACAAGGGGGTAACTCACTTTTTTTTCAAATTAGGATGAACCACTAGGAAGCTCAATAAATGCATTTTATAATCAACAATAGATTCCTTGCAAGCCCCCTTCTGTAACTGAAAAGCAAATAAGAAGGATTAGAACACAAGAGTGGCAGAATCACAAGGAAGTTATCAGTTTCTGTCCAAGAATAATTACAGTGTTGTTATGATTCTGGTAAAGGGCGAGTCATCAGAGCTAATAATTCTGGTAGGGCCCCTATCACTGCAGGGACCGTGGCCTTTAACTGATTAATGTATGAAAGATTTGCAGTAGAGGAGTAAAGAGGATTGATCCTGTTCTGCCTCTTACCTTACATTCCCACTAAAGAGGCAGAACTGCCTGAGTGCTCTTCCTTTCTTCTTGTGGCAGAGAAGAAACTTTGCATTTCAGTTACTCACCATGTACCCTGGTTTATTTAATGTACAAAACATGATAGGGTAAAGCACTGAAGAAAATGAGACTTTGAATACACGTCCAAAGTACCTTGCTGAACAGAATTGAACCTCAGCATGTGTGTGTTTACTTGCATTATATCTATAGCACGACATCTCTGTACTACATCCACACCCCAATATATCTTCACCAAGTCCATGTCCCAGTTCTCTCTCCCCATGAATCACAAACACAACTTATACCAATTGCAGGAGGGATGTCAGCCTTGTTCATACATGTAGATAGGGATAGTGACTTATCACTGGACTTGGAGTTGTCTCCACTAAAAAAAATTATTTGCTATCTAAGAGATCTGGGGAGCAAGTGGGAGATAAAGTGGATCCCTAGTGTGGATAAGATATTTCTATTATAGTGATGTTTTTGAGACATGATAATCATTCTTTGTATGTTTCTGATTTATTGCTATTATTATTTCTTATTCTTGGTTGAATTTTAAAACTGTAAGTATAACAAAAGGAAACCAAAAAGTTCATGACAGTAAAATCAACCCTTAACTGTTTTCATCACACAAACAACTTTATCCCTTGGTACTTTATGCTCCAGTTCATAGAACACATCTGTTCATAACTGCATGCATGACTTGGTAAGATTACTACAGGCTATAAATTTGACTTGAGTACAGGAAAGACTGTATGAAGTCAAAGATAAAGCATTTCAGATGGGAAGACCTTTTAAATAGTATGTATAAAATATAATTTGAGACTTTAAAATAAATCTTAACAATTTTTTTTTTTCTAATTCAAGGCCAAGAAAATATTTCTGTACACAAGGGTGGTTGTACTGACCACCTATCACACAAATACCCTAGACAAAATAAACTTTTTTAAAAAAAACTTGGAATCCCAATCTGCAAGTAAGGAGTATTTAGATAATCACCATGCATCTCAGTTTCCATGAGGATATATGTTTTTGGCCTTTTCTATTCAAACAAAAGAAGTTTTTAAAAAAAGGAAGAAAAAGAGCTTTCACTACAGTAATTCTGGTCCTTTATTGTTTCCAACAAATAAAATGTCTGTCTTACATATTATACATCTCAGGTCTACTGGCTTTTCAAGGTTTGTTCTATTTATCTCACCTTAACACAGAAAAAGATTTTCTTTGGCATAATATTGAAAAATATTGATGAATTTATAACTTTTCCACTGGTGTCCTATGAAACTCTCCCTTCCCACATAACTACATGCTCCTTGAAAACATCCAGTGGCATCAGCATGCGAATGGCAGCTGTTGCACTCTGTACGCTTTCAGCAAAGCTTGAGTAGGCCAGAACACAACTAGCCGGAAAGCGGCTTGTGTTCTGAGAAGCAGCAGTATTCCGAAGAGAGCGCGAGATGGGAACTTTCTCCAGGCAATTGAACTCGAAGATTGTGCCTATCACTAGAAAGGAAAAATACTCATAATTTTCAGCAAGGACTCTGACTTGACCCAGGAACTCAATATTGTGAAGCTTCACTTCATTTATCATTTTCTTCTTTATTGCAAATTTACTAGGTTCATATTAATGAATGAGGAGGAATTTACAGAACTCATCCACTCCAAAAAAATGATGTCTAGAAATGAAATATATCTATTTTACGTTAGGGTAGTGCTGCTAGTTAATATAGCACGGGGCGCATCTGCCAGTGCTTCACAAGTGGCAAAGCTGTATTGTAAAAACACAATATGAAATTTTTCCACTTTTATAAATGCCTTGGAGTGTACATTCTTCTGCATTATACCTCTAATATCTCTCCTGTCATAAAGAACTTCCTGGCTGAACTTGCTGCCCATGATATTGCATAATATAAAAGTTATTTGAGCAGAATGAAAAATGAGACCTTCTGCCCTTCGTTTAATCTCTGTATGTTGTTTTCCAATAATTTACAGGAGTGTTTAAACTGAGTGAGATCCCCTTCTCCCTTTGCAACTCTTATGTTCATAGCATCACTTACTGCAATGACAGTCTTGTGCATAAGAGCGTAAAGAACTGAAAACCTGTATCCATTATCATTTTCTGATGACTCCAGATCTAATCAAGCTTAACTTCAAGTTACAACGAAACAGGGGGTATCCAAACACCTTTTTCTAATTTTACAGGAACAAATGGAAATAGCTACCTTCATCTAGAATTAAATTTACTCATATTGCACAATCCACATGAAGTAACAGTAAGAGGTCCTGACACGGCTGGGAGCAGAACTATTTGCCTGCTTACTTTTCCTAGTAGGTGTATAGGGAGTCAAGCCATTAGAATATATTCCTGCTAAATCTAAACTTTTTTAAAAAAGAAAAATGATCTTGGAAAAAAATGGGGATTTTTTCTGAAAAAAGAAAGCTCTTAAAATTAAATTTCCTGAGCACATGTTAATGAATAACAATAAATATATTTGCAAAAGGATTTTTCATGGAAAACTCTGTTTTCTGAATAATTCTGCCAAGCCCTGTCAGATAGCTCAAGGTATAATGCAATATGAGCACATAATATGACTCTCACAACAAGGAATTAGAACAGCATTACTCTTATTCTGTTTCCTTGGAAGAGGATGGAACCACCGAAAATTAGAGTTAAAAATTAGCTAAAGAATCCCACAGAGTTCAGAGAATTTTTTTAAGACAAGTTAAGTATAAAATTGAAAAATCTGCAGAAAACTTGAGAAGTTTAGCAGCCTAATAAACTACTTGCATTAAGGACTGAAGTTTTTATGTCCTTGAAAATGCTTTTGTGATGACACAGATAGTTTCTCCATTTGAGTAACAGTATCTGCCCTTACATTTAGCTATGTCAAGGATTTTTTTATTCCCAAACACTGTGCCAATCAATAGTTGCTCAATAATATACATGATTACTGCAGTATGTGTAACAGTGTTTTCTGCCTTCCAATGTAACAGAGAGCAACTGCAAGGAGAGATTTGTTAATGCTTTGGACACTATTCCATGAAGAGTTTTGTTAATCCTTTCGAGCTTCATGGTATGTTTTAATTTATAAAGCTGAAATGTCTAAACATGCAAATGACATTTTTCTAATTTTTGAAAATAGCAGCAGAGGTACAACATCACTGAGTTGCTGCACATTTAAAGCAGTCATTGATAAATTACAGAAATCAAATTACCTCTGTGCAATCTATTTATCATTTTATTGCTATTAAATAGAAAAAAAGCTTCTCAGAATTATATGAGAGAAGAATTTCCATAGCTAATAATAATAGTTCTCAAGATTCAGGAGTTAGCTTGAAAATTTCAGAACTCTTCATAAAAATGCTGTTTAGCTTTACAGCCCCCTGAGATCACTAATATTGGTCCTTTTACAGCAAAATGCTTAGACATTTGAATTCACATGCTTAAAGCCAGCCATTTGCTTGATCTGATTTGGATCCATTCCTTTCATTTTACAGCCTACAAGCAGGAACACAGGAAAGCTAAACAGTGTCTATAAAGCCAGCCTGCATCAGAGGAAGAAGCTGAATTCAAGACTTTAGATTCCAGGACTCCTTCTGGAAGTCACTCATTTCTAGTTTTTCAAAGAAATTATATTTAAGCATTTTCCTCCTCTCTGACACATTATGCATCGATCTCCCCAGGTGCAGAGCCTATGAAAGAATGAAATACAAGGTATTCCAAATGGCTTCTCTTAAATCTGAGTGCGACTACGTCAGTGCTAAAATTGTCATCTGTTCTTGTACACCTTCAGTCTAAAACTTTAGCCTGCAATAATGTCACCAAGATGACTGGAAATACAAATGGATACTATCTAGAAGTCAATGAAGCTGCTGAACTGAAAGGGTAACCTTCGAGATTGGATCAATGCATCACGCTGCGTTATAAATGTGACTGTTGTTGTTGGCTTTCTGTCTGAGATAGGCCTGCATTAATCAGAAACAGGCAAACAAACAAGTAAGCATTTAGCATTACAGAATCTTTTTTTTTTTTTTTTAAAGCCACTTTTGTTTAATTGTGTTTTTAAGCAGCAGTAAGAGAACTGGAGACCAGGCTTACAAGAAGAGTTGACTGATTCTACACACACACACACACACACACACAGACACACACAGACACACACTCCCACAAATATTTTAAAGGGTTTAATTGTCTTTCAAGAAATTAATATTCTAGGAAAGCCAAAGAGGGAGAAATGGAGTTATCAAAATAAAGCAATGTTTGGAGAATAAATTCTGCTTCTAAGTGAACATTTTAAATCTCAAGGGTGCTGTACATCCTAGGCCAAACACCATGAAACTAAATTAATACCTGTCAGAGCCAATGAGAGCATTTCTACCGACATCAATGAACTTTGGTTTGGGCTATGTTTTCACTGCAGAATGTGACAGTGGATAAAAATACAAGAGAGACTATTCAGACAACTAGCGCCTGTTCCCAGTTTTATCAGTGCTCTATTGTATGGCCTTAGGCAACTCCTACCCTCATTATGCTTCGCTTTCCCCAAGTGCCAACGGCGATTGCAACCCACATGCAGCAAACACGTCTGAGACCGAGGAATGCAAGGCACAACAAACCCACAAATCAGCGTACAGCCTTGTGTGCCGACTTCCCTTTGAATGGGGTTGCTTGCAAATAACACTACTATGCATGGGGATCAAAAGATGAGTATCTCCAATTTTCAATGCTGGATAAGAACAGGCTTATAAACAAAAAAGCCTCTTTGCCCATTAAGCATCTGTTGCCGGCACAGTGAGCTTCTGAGGTGGCTGAGTCTAACTTCCACTCAGCTACCTCCCTCTCAAACATTCAAAATACATTTGACTCCTGGCCATGCCATAAATAAAGCCACCTTCATAAAACTGGGAATATTGTTAATTAAACATTACTTTCAAACTGAAAAATAGCATGACTGAACTAGAAGAGGAAATGCAACTGAGGATACAGGACACTTCACGACAGTATTAAATTGTTGTTGTTAAAGTCATTAAAAACCTTTGTTATCTTTTCACATAGAGTGTGAGTAAATGAAATACTAAGGTTTTACAAATTCACATTTTAGTGCTCTTATTAAAAGTTACAAAAACCCCACAACAGAAAGCCTATTTTCATGATTATATATATTATGAAAAATACCCAACCTCTGAATAATATTTATGACCAAATATATCCTCTGTGAGGAAGCCACAATGGAGAGGGAATCAAAATCCAAATGTGCAAATATTCCAATCAGAAGCTGGACAGACATTTGTACAAACACTAACTACATGTCCCTTCTTGTGAGACAAAACTGGTCCTCAGATATTTGGGGGTCATGAAAATTAAATATAAGCATCTGATAAAAAGTAAATACAAATCTAGGTGTTAGCGTTCACTGACTGAACTATAAACATAGTATCTTGACCTTCTGCTTCTAAAGGTCTTGATCGCTTGAGGAAAAAAAAAAAGAGATTCCTTCGTTAAAATGCTTGCTGCTTTCCTCCCCAACATGCTGATGCTCGGATCCCTTTGAGTAGGTGTATCCCAGACAAGCCAGAAGGCTGATGATTCCTAGTTTGTGTTCAGATTGTCTGATACAAGATACAAAATTTGAACACAACCTTTGGTATTTTTGAATTTAAAAATTATTTCCAAAGAAACCATGGAAAAAGAGACAAGTTAAAAAGAATGAATGTGTGTAATACTAGTTCTAAAAGAATACAGATTTCAGAAACATTTTATTAAACCTAGCAGGCTTTTTTCCCTCGGGAAATTATACTTTAGATCTGGAAACCATATGCTGAATGCCATTCTTTGTTTTTAAGACACACTGCAAAAGGAAAATTTGATGCCTGCAAATCCTATGCTAAATATAGTAACTGTGACCCATAGTATCACCAACTATTTTCTAGCTGTAAGAAAGATACTGCTAAATCTTTGTTTTTTCCTCTTTTTTAAATGATAGTCAAATCCCACTTCCCATAACATTTTTCCCTTATTTCAATCTAATCCTATTAGGCAGGTATAATTGAGAACAGAATTTCTTCCTTTAGTTTCAATTTAGTCAGATTCACCATACCTAAAGAACTCTCTCCCTATTATTGCCAGAACTGTACACTAAATAAAATTATCTAATCTAGAGACCAAACACCAGTCACATAAGGAGGTAATTAATCTTGCTTTTGGCAGATTGCCAATTACTTACATAGCTATGCATCTACCTAGATTTAAGAACTTTTCAGTGTATCGGTGGAGCATCTGAAATATTTTACTCATCCTTCTCTCCAGTGACAATTAACTACGCATAATCCACTGGAAGAATCCAATTTTCCTAGCTTTTGGTCTGTGTAAAAATCTGTAAAGGCAGATAACCACATGTAGTAGTTTCTGTGAGCCCTCCAGCATTCCTTTTCTCTTCTGCTTTTTAAATTCTTTTTCTGCGTCATACCCACTCCAAGCATGCACATATATGCACTTCATCCAAAAGCATGCTTGCCAATGAGAGCTTGTAACTTCTGCATTCAGAGAAATTCTGCATCTTCTGTCAGTGAGTGTTACATTACTTTGCCTCATCCTTTTAAGCAAACTATTTGCTTTTTTAATGTGCTCCTGAAACTATAAGATTCAGGAATTGAGGGATCCAGTCTGGGGTTGAGATGGTGAACTGGAACTTTCAAGAGCATTAAAGCACAACTGTCTTCGAGGGACGGAGCAGCAGTCTCTAATAAAACAGGGTTCCTATAACTGCTGACAACTTATGAGGTTAAGTTCTTGCCACTTAGGAACCAAAGAAGTTAAATCTACTATCCCTTCCTAAACTTCGAGTGTGCTTTATTTACTGACAGCAGTCTAATAATAAATATCTCTACAGCTGACAATTTTCTTGCTAAAAGCATTGCCAAATAGAATGTTTTAACCCCACGTGAAAATGACTGCCTCATGGAAGAAATGAAAGTATATTAGTAAACTGTTAGACTATTATATTTCAGTAATAGAACAATGAAGATTTTAGTGAAGAAGCTTGTTAATAACAGCCAAAGGGGAAAGCAAATATTAATATTTAAAGCACAAAGGGACAAATATATCAAAAATATAGTCAAAAAAAGTCTGTTCCCCTGGGGTCACTCCCAGTGCTGCCAGAGGGGATGCTTGGTTAACACCAATTGCCAAAAAATATTTCCAACAGATCCCTCCTTTCCCAGATCCAAATCTAAACTGTGCAGACAAATGGATGCTCCCATGGGTATCCCAGAAGAATGTGCTGAGGGGCTGTGCAGGTTCTGACTGGGCCTCTGAAGGAATGGAGTTACTTAGACATTCAAGCAACGCTTTTCATTTACAGTGAATTAGGCCAAATGTAAAGTACAAATACCTGTCTGCAAAATTGAAGCATAGTTTCTAGGAACAGGCGAAAAGAAATTAAAAGAAAACTACACATATATCTACCTATTACTTAGATTAGCCTTCTCTCAGACTGGTGAGCTAGATTATTTTACCCTGGCTGGCCTGAGGATGAGGGGAGGAGGAAGCAGGGAAAGGTCTAGATCTTGGGATGTTAAACATTCACAGGCTCCTAGCTGAGGCTTCAGGCTTCAGAAACCTGACATATGTCAGGTTTCTTCGTGGAAGAAGACCTGGCTTTGGAAGCCCTTATCAACTTCTATATCTCAAATGCATTTTAGCAGTTATTCAGATTTTGCAAGAAAGTGAAAAGAACTCACAAAGATAGATTTAAAAATCCACAGGTGCTTTGATACAAATTAAGATGTTCTTAACATAAGAAAGTGCTACCCAAACCACCAGATGATGCTAGTTTCCACTGGATTACAAAGCATATTAATGGTGGACACAGCAAAGCTGGAGCTACGAAAAAATGGAGTATTTTAGGAAAAAAAGAAGAATTGTAGACAGAGAAAAACATTTTACCTTGATTTAATTCTTGCTCACCTGTGTAACTAATTCTAGAATAATCAGCAGAACAAAGGAAGAGCATTAAGTGTCGATGGGAACAAGCCTACAGTGGTGTACTGCAATGTGCTCAAGGTACATTAGGGCATGTACTGAGAGCCATGCACTTTATCCAGATAGGCAACACATGAAACAAACTCCACCACCCACCTTCAAGAACTACGAAAGTCCTGATCTTCAGAAGTGCTGCGCAATGGCCATTCCAGCTGGAGTCAGCTGAAGCGTGTACTAGGGAAACATGAAAACATCTCATGCTTCCTGCTGTCATTACCTTCCATTTTCGTTGCTTTTACAAGAGGCACAGAAATGCATAAAAAATAAGTCAAACAGTTCCCAGAGTGGAAGTTTATATGGACTCATTGACGTGCGCACATGGACAACTTTCAAATTGTGATTGATCTGTCCTATACGTCTTTGTGTCCTTCCAGGAAAAGTGCTAATGTGCTGTTAACAACTGTTTCATTGTCTGATTTTAACCTCACTTAGAAACTGGATTGATTCACGCATGACTCATGACTCTATATATTTTTCTATGTTGATGTAACAAAACTCTTCAGGACTAAAATATTGCAACTAAAATAATCAGGATTAAAATAATCAGGCAGCTAATTTCCTCCAATTATTTCTCTTATTATAAAACTGTAAGTTTTTATTACTATTTCAACGTGATTTTCTTATACTACTGCTTTTACCTCTCTTTAAAATTAGAAAGAACTCTCCATAGTAGGTAAGGGTATACTTGCATCCACAGTAAAGAGTACCATGAACCAAGGAGCACTCCTGTATTATTACTATTGTTCTGCTGACCTTGAAATAACAAACTAAAAACTTCTGTGAATCACAGTTGCTGCAAATAGCAGTAAAATTGAAACAAAAGAACTGGTGCTTTGTAAGTGCTCTTTTCCATTCCACTTTTTTTTACCTCTGTTCATAGGCAACACAATTCACACATTTTAGCATTAAAGAGCTGTGTGCATAGACATAGACAAAAACACACACACGAGATGCTAGTGGAAAGTGTACGGTCAAATCAATATTTCACAAATACTGTTGGGAACTATACTGAAGGGGTCTAAATTTATAGTTGTCATTATCAAAAAAACCAAAACAGAACAACCATCCAGTTAACTGATGATGGAAATCAACTTTGTCATTTCAAGTGTCAATTAAATCCAAATATCTGTTAGCACTGAAAAAAATCTTCTGCTGCAGAAACATAGTTAATGTGATCAGATTCAGGTGTGGAGATCCATACTGAGTGTTTTCTAAAAGGCAGACACGGAGTGCAAGCTCCAAACCTAGAGGTCACGTTTTGACAGACGCAGCTTAAGAATTCTAAAAGCTTTAGCTTTGCAGGTGCTAAAAGGACGCTGATCTCAGGCTGTTTCTTGGGGTAAGGACCCACAGTCCTGAATAAGAAGCTTTTGGCAGACTCGAATGGGAAGGCTCTCTCTTCTGTTCGTTTTTCTAATCTCTCCTTGTACACAGAAGCCCAGTTATGCACAGCCCTTTGCAGGCAAGCCTCTTTTGCTGCTAGAAGTGCTCCATCGTGGCTGCCAATTTACTCTTACCTTACTTATCCATTCAGCATAGCACAAGATGGCAGGTTTAAGCAGACAGATCTCTCTCTATTTTTCTGTCACCAAAAGATCTCTATTTTTCTGTCCTGCAGAAATGCACTGGCCTACAGCATTGCTCTGGCCATCTAAGCAAATCATTTCAGCCAGAGAAACAAGGTTCTTAAACATAGCAATAAATACAGTGTTTCACAGAGAGAGGAAACTGGCTGAGAATAACGCTGTGAGCATTGAGATAGTGCCAGCTTATGCAGCAGAGAAAAAAGACAAAAATTCATCCAACTACCCTAGGAAACGATGTGAAAATAAAGAATAGATTGGAGGAAAAGTGCTATAATTGAGAAAGAACTGAGAGGCATAACTTGAAAGTGAGAAAGGAATATATCATCATGGCTAGATTATTCATGCTAATGTAAAGGGCACATGAAATGTAAAGTAAACTCAAGCAAGAGGGGCTTTCCTCAAAACACTTCTTGTCACACTAGTCTTACTTATAAACTGACTCCTACAGACAGTTTTTGCTTGATATTTATGTTTCCTTCTGAGTATAGCAGCTGTTTTCCTAAATAAAAGTATTGGCTTTGGTCATACAAGGCTGTAGTCACAGCTATTCCTATTTTCAGACTTCTCTTAATCTATATGTTTTTTTGATGAGCAATCCAATCTATACGCAGAGACCTGAATTGCTATGTTGTGCTAATATAGAAAGACTATTTCAATATTAGTCCTTACATTATGCGGTCACTGCAGAGATAAGAATGCATGTCTGCTAATTTTGAACAGCCAATAGCACAGGCAAAAAATTCTGCCCAGACAGCAGGCTGAAGAACCGGTTCTATCTTCATTGTCTTATAATATATTCCTTCCACACAGAAAGCAGCTCAGAAATCCTTTTGGATTTTCTGACATTTAAATCGTATGTTTTTGCACTAATTAAATCTGCCTACATATCACTGACTTCACCCCATAGCCGTATTACCCCTTTGTGCTGATGATGCATTTCTTATTCATGTATTTTTTTCATCTTACTTAATCTGTTTTTAATCGTGGCCTCTTTGAACATATAGTTAATAGACTTCTATTAGTGTAGATGCAACTTTCAGGATTATTTGAACTGGCCAAAGTAGCATAATTTTGGTTCCCGGTTACTCATTGCAATTAGTACTCCATAACTAGATTCATTTAACTCATCTTCCCTTTTAATGCTGTTTGTATTTTGAGCTAAACTCCTGCTGTAATCAGGCAATTCCTAACAAACTACTATGTACAAGATCAGTTAGGCTGGTGCTGTTCTTTAGTATTCTGCAGTCTAGCTGTTCACTTCTATGAAGTCTAGATTTCACTGCTGATATATAAAAAAGTCATAACAGGTGGGTTTCTGCGAGACAGTTAGAACCATCTCACTGGAACTCTCTTCACTGCTCTGATAATGCCAGATGATATGTTGTCCTTGCAGTCTTTCAATAAAAAAAAGAAAAGAAAGGAAAAAGAAAATCTTACAACAAAGCTAGATGGCATCCAGCATACCTGCCAGGGCCCAGAACACATTCCCCCTTCTAGGAGCTCAGTTAGCAAAGCTAGAGTTTTGCTGTCTGCGCTCAAGGTCAGCTCCTTTGCTGATAAAAGCTGATGTGAAGAAAGCTTGGAGCAAGGCCCTGCCCCTTCTTTCCCTTGGGAACTGTTTTTAAGCTGAACTCATACTGCTGGCCCCCGCCTGTGCTACACTGCACCTGTGCAGCAACTACATCTGCGTCCAGTCTCCTGCCTCCAGGTCTGACCCTGACCAGACCCACCAGCTCAGCTTCCTGGCTGCACCTCAGCCAGCCTCATCCCTACGGACTCAGTGGTGATCACTGGGCTGTGTCTGGCCCTGAGCACTGTCTCCAGCCCTGATCCTGATCCAGACATGCTGCTCCACGTCCTGGCTTGTTGGTGAGGTCACTGCTCATGCCCGCCTTGTTATCGTGCTCTGCTCCCCGCTCTCCTTCCCTTACTGCGCAGCCAGGCCTCGCTGCTCCCTGACAGTACCTTGCAATTCAGAACTGATGGTGTGCTGATAAAGAATAACTTACACACACTTGTCTGCTCTTGATAGCCAAAATAAAGGAATAGAGTGAATCACAACTGTAATCTTGTTCATATGCAGAAGAATATTACACATTCAAAAAAGCTTTTTGGTAAAATGAATACAAACTATTGTACAGTTTCAAAGTATTCTGGCTTGGTTTATTGTCACATCTTCTGAACACTCTGCAACCTGTGTATCTAATGCAGATTTGCATGTGTGTGTGCGTCTTTGTGTGTGTGCGTCTTTGTGTGTGTGCGTCTTTGTGTATAAATATATGTTTCTCAATACATGATTAATAACCTATGGATTAGATTACCTAGATTAAGTACCTTCATTTCAGTGACATGGTCTTGATTTTCATTCCTTATGTCTTTCTTATATAGACCCATGAAATTGAATTCACACACAAAAAAAAACTTACAAAAGCATTTCTAAAAGCATAACTTTCTATCTCTTCTGCCCTTACCCTCACCCTCCATTAGCAACGCTCTGTGTGGCATTACTCCTGTGTTCACATTATCACGTGTGTTGGATCTGCTTGTGACCACATGGATGCACAGCTGTCTCCTCCCTTCATTGAGGTCAAAGATTTATTTGTTCCCCCTGTTAGAAGGCATCTTCTGTTTAGGAAGAGACACATGTATTTCTTTAAATAATGTAAAAATACTCTAACAGCACGGAGTCATTCACCTCTCTCTCTCTCTAGTTCAGGACTTTCTACTTACAGCTGGTTTACAGATCTAAAAAAGAAATCTTTCTAAATCCAACATAGCTAATAAACATCTGTGCAAAGTCCAGGGGCTTATTTATTATAGGAAGAGGAAACAAAATCAATGCTGTGTATAGAAAGGCTGACCTACAGAAATGTGAGCAAGTTGTACTCTTAATGTTTCTAGTATATGCAACCTTTTCTCTAACCAATTTTTTTTCATTGCATGAATAAATATCTGCTTTCCATTGTCAGGCAAGAGTAACTTAACTAAAAAATGTGCAACAATGTCTTTTATCATCACTAAGTGCAGATGACAAGACTAGAAAAAGTTTATTTAAATTTATGGTGACTGCCTCCTTTTCCTTCAGCCTTACTTCCTTCTCTCTGGCTATAAGATAAGGCAGTGAGGTTGCTGACAAACTCTGAATATGTACAAGCATAACACCATTATATACCTCTTTCAAATTTCCTGTGCTAGAAGCTTTATGGAGAAAGTTTAAGGACTTTCATACATCTCCCCCTCCCCCCTCCCCATATAACCGTAGAGAGAGAAGAAGTATGAAAATGTACTGTTTAGCAGGTAGTGCAAAGGATGAACTTAACATAGCAAAAGAGAGTCTCTCTGGCTTCACAAGAAACTTCACAAGCTGCAGTCTAATATTCCCAAGAACATCCACACCTGCTGCTCTTAGACACAACTAACATGGACACTGAAATCAAAACTGAATGTATCCCAAAAAAACCCATGCCAAATTTGCCCGGCCAATGTGAAAGCAAAGGATTAGAAAGAAAACCTTAACTGAAATCCCAGTCTGTGATTAAACAAATCATTATTAATTACAAACCATGCCTTGTGACATCTATCACCAAGATAGGTATTTTGGAACAAATTTGTAGACTAAGTGTATTTCTAAGGTGAATAGAAGCAGTATGAGCTACGTGTCTATTCTTCCTTTCCTTTAATAAAATACCCTAACTCACACCAGGTAATATCTTATTCTGTGCATAAAATTACCATCTGCAATGGATCTACTACGCACTACATCAGACATACTAACAAGCAAGTAAGATTCACACAAAAGCCCTTAAAACTCACAGGAGAGATTTCCAGCTGATATGAAATGTCACAGCTCCATTGATTTCAAATAGAGCTATGCCATTGCATCCTAGTTGAGGCTGTGGCCTGCCAGCCTTTAACTATCCAACAGGCTAACTTATCATTCATACAAAGCATTAATGTCACCCGTTAGGTTTGCTCTGAAGATTATATGGAAATTTCAGTCTGTGAGCCAGCAGGAAATACATATTTTTACAAGCATGAATTCATAGGAGATCTGCTGAAATAAAGCACTGAGTTCAGAGCAGATTGTTCCGTCAGGGATGGTCCTGCTTGGCACCTGCTGCAGGAACAACTCCTCCAGGACTCCTTGCAGAAGAGGGGCAAGCTGAAGAGGCAAGAGGCAGGACGAGAAATAAAGGGCAAAAAATCAGCACTTTCAGGGAGACCTTTTTTCTCCCCAAGAAGTATCAGACATAAAAAGGAAAATGGATTAACTGTCAAAACAGCACAGTAAGTATAAAAGGGCAAGAGATACGGACCTGTGGAAAGGTGAGATGTTTGGAAAATATGTGCTGGGGCTACTTAAACAACACTTTTAAAGTATAGTTGTCAATCGAAAAATCACATTTATGGATAAAATGTTTCTACTATTGTTCTTAATAATTCCCGAAATTACCTAAGAGCAATATCAGGCAAAGATTCAAGGAAGAAAAAAAATCAATTTCCTTGGTTTATTTTGTGCACTTTGTGGTACAATTTGCTTAGCTGTTCTCCATGTATAGTCAGTTTGGCACAAGTCACATGGAAGTTAGGTTATTTAGCACAGCTAAAAGGAGGCCAAGACATGATGAAGTCTACAAATGGATCAAGGAGTAGGTCTCTTTAGAGAGAAGAGCTATTTAAACAAAAGAGGCAACCCTGGGACATGAACAAATGGCTGTACACTGACCATTACATTTAGAGTAGTAGGTAGGTAGCAGGTTTCTAACAATGAGAGGAGAAATGTCCTGGAGCTGTCTTCCATTTGAGTATCAAAAGGAAAATCCTGCCAACTTTAAAGATGAAATTATTTAAATTTCTGAAAAGGAGAACATGGAATTGTGAGCACTGGAGCATTGTTGCAAACACAGTTCAGTTTGCTCTTGCAAATACAGTCCAATTTGCTGTTGAACAAAACATCATTTGATAGTTCTGTGATTCAAGGGAAGAAATTTGATGATCTAAGACTGACTTGTACTGAATAGAACTCAGAAGAAGGACCAGGAGCTGAAAGCCAAATTAAACAGGTCCTACAGACTTGATTTCACAGGTTCAGGAAGTCTACACTGTTACTTTCTCTGTTTAATTCATTCTACTATTTGTATTTGCATGGTCCGTTCTGTGCCTTTATGAAGGGCATTAAGGTGCCCTATCTAAGGGCACTAAATCTGACTATCCCAAAGGACTTAGCTGATCAAAACTTCATGGTTAAACATTGGCTGGAAGATTTCTTGTGCCATGGAACGAAAGGGATGAATGAAGGGGACTTAAAATATACATCTGCAGAAAATGCGTAACTGTTTCCGTTCTCTATTTCCTAAACGAGACAAAACATGCAGCCCTCAATGCTTGGGGACTCGTTAGACTGCCAAGAGCCTGCTGCTGTGGTTTCAAGAGCTGATGCTATCCCAGAGTCCAAGTCCCCATCAGGATTCCCCAAGTGACTTCCAGGGTTTATACTGAGAAGCTGGACATGAAGTCTGAGTTACACTAAGATCTCCCAGGACTTTCAGGCTTCTCATATTCCTGCAAGATGAGACTGCACAAATACACAGTCCCTGGCCCAAATTATAGAGCTGCTTCAGTTTTGCAGCTGGCGGAGACCTAGCAGCTTGCCAGGTGAGCTTGTCAGAAAGCAGACAGGTTTCCAACAGATGTTTGCCTGGCAAATGCAATTCAGTCAGAACTATAAAAAACAGACAAAATGTGCCAGTTTCAGCTATTCAGCATTTTTTGATGAAACACTGATCCTTCTGGAAATTCTGACTCTCTCTAGCTTATTTCAGCTGATCAGTAAATTCCTTTAAGTATATTTGTAAACTCCAGGCTAAATACAAAACAAATATTAAGCAAACAAAGAAAGATGACTAGAAGATTGCATACAGGCATCTAGAATATAGAGAAATATATAGAGACTGATCTCTAATACCAGTGACACTTCACTCAGTTTCTACAACTATCGAATCTCTGATTAGACATTTGTCTGCCTTGCTACCATTATTTATACAGGTTTACTTAGCACTGTGTGCTCTTAAGTAAAACTATTACTAATTAAGATAATTGAATGATTTGAATTTGCTACTTCTCTGTAAGTATATTTGTTTTTTTCTTGGCGATAAATTAGTCAAATATTTAAAATGAATAAATTCAGAATTAGGTATATATCCCTAATTTCCAATAAATTACCTACAAACAAATACAATTATTGCTTCAATTAAAGTACAGGAACTAAGAGTTTAATAAAGCATTTATGAATGCTGCTTTATAAACTGTCTTGGCCTTTTTGTCCAAGACATCATAATTTGCTTCTATCCTCAAACATGGATTTGTCTGTTTTTTATAAATAACATGTCCATTATGTAATATGGCAAAATCCAGTATTTCTGCAAAATAAGATGCAGGTAGTCACAACATCTGCCACATCTTACTACAGTTTAAGGCCCAAATCCTGCAGGAATGCTTAAAGGAAATTCTCTGGCTGATTTTGTACATGAGGTCAGAAAAGGTACTTGTAAGGTCACTTCTGGGATTAAAATCTTAAGGTTTGGTTAAAGCAGACATTTATGCCCACAAAGAGACACTTGCTGGCATCTGACTGGCATTTGGTCTATTCAAGACCAAACAAAGTTCCCTCTACAGTGCGAGCTTTTGCCTTCCAGTCATCTCCCATTTTTACCTAAAGTTGATTAAACCCATGTGGATGCTTTTTTTCAGTATGATATTGCTAAATCATTTATGCCAAACTTATGTGTTAAGGAATATGTGACAGCATATTAATATACAGAATTCTATGATAAATTACTTTATTTACTCAATTAATCACTCAGGTAATATAGTTTCTACATTTTCTTCATTCAATTTATTTCATAAATTAAGTTACTTTACTTAAAGTGAAAAAGCTAGAAATAAATAAATGAGTATATATACTTACCATAGGAGCTGTGTTCCTTTCTATTTATAAAATCAGCAGAAAAGACTAACTGAATCAAGCTGGCACGCACCTTTCAAAACTTTTCTAAGTCTCTAATTGGTGAGCAAAATAGCTACCTGTTTGTCATCTCGGAGGAGAGAACGGCCACAGAAAACAAGGGACACATAAAGAATCAGACGGAGATGCTGAGGAAACCCACTGCTCTGCAGAGCTCCAGAAGCCACTGACTGCTGCTCAGGACTCTGCTACTCAACAGCCACTTGGCTGGCAACAAGCCTATATTTGCATGTAGTCACAGTAAAAACCAACACACTACCCTGTCATGGGCACACGAAGGTGTCTCTCTAAACATCCGTAAATGTGAGCCTGAGCCTCACTCCAGATTTGTACCAAATTTTGCCTCCAGACAATTACAGGAGCGGAACGTTAAACAAGCAAAAGAGTGAAGGCAGAAAGACCAAAATCCAAAGGAGAATGCCAGAAAGGGATAACAGAGAACTCTAGGTAAATGTCCACTGACATTTAACTGCACTGAGAAAGTCAGTAGTCTGTAGTCAGACATACTACAGCAAAAATTGGCCTTGCTGGCAGCCTTGGTGGTTGGAGTCCTCCACAGATTAACCTGTTCCCACTGCCCGTATTTGCCCCTCTCAATAACTTTTAAATAAAATAAAGCTACTATTTACCCTGGAAGAAAATCCAGTATTCACCTCTGTCAGGAGATGCCTTTCCACAATCACACTTTTGAGATATGTTAGCTGTAGAGGGGCCTGATCCATGATATCATCCACAACAGTTTCATTCACTACAAAGCAACCGGATCAGGACAAGCTGAAGAGGCAGTACACGTGTTACAAAATAAATAACTAATCAGGGAAGTTCTTTGCAAACAATAAACCTAAGAAAGAGCAAAAAATCTGGATTTGGGCATTTCATTTTTTTCTCACACTTTTTTCTCCCACTTGAAAAGAGTAGAGGGATCACTTCTTTGTCTGAAAAGTGTTAACAATATTTGTCAATAGCAATTCTAAAGCCTGTATGTCTGGAAAGCCTTTTAGTAACATATTGTTTCCTAATGATTTTACCGACAAGATCAGTACTGATGAATTTCAATTCCAGAGACAGCACAGCCGACAAGTAGGTATTGAATGAGAAACGACCTTATTCATTAAGCTCTATGCAAAGTCACCCATTAGTCAAAGCATAACTGTAGCCACAATTTTTAAGGGAGGTAAGAATTACAACTTCCAAGGCCAATGTGTTTGGCAGAATGGCAGCCAAACTGTTGATTTTATTGATTCCTTTCAGCCCAAATGATTCATGTTGACTATTTATTCTTAGAGGAAGTATTAACTGTCATTTTCAATGGTTAACTCTTAGCTCTAATGAAAAACTCGCATCTTCTGGCATTCTGCACTATAATTGTTATGGATAACTTTGAAATAACAAGTTCAGTATTTTCATTGATGATAATTTTAAAAAACAAACTTGACTAGAAGAAAAATGTTATTTCCTGTGCTTGCATGTAAAACTATACAGCTATGTGAACACTGAAATCTCCAAAGCTTTCTGGATAGTGTAACAGATAAAAAGATTTTCATCCAGGTCTCATGAGCTTTTTATTCTAGTGTTATTGTGTAGACTCCTTATTATAAAGGCAGCAACCATTTGCAAGCAAACTTAAGGTCCAGAATGACACTTGGATTTCAAATGATAACATATTTTGGTAGTGTTGTCATCAGCAAATGTCTTAAACTTTATGTACAAACTGAAACATATGCCGAAAAGAACATACCATGATTATTTCACTCCTGCAGTATTTTGATTCTGCAGATTTGTTGAATGTTGTTCACCCCCTTTTTCTCCTCTATCCTTTAGGCAAAGCAAGAGAATAATGAAATGACATATGAATACAAATGTATAGACTTCTTTTCAATCCAAATCAAGAACTAGTGACTGAATGGGTCATAAATAATTTTACCTGTTCCATATTCCATGGAGTTAAATTTGAGTAGCTCAGCTCAGAATGAGCTGGCTGCAGCTGCCTCTTATGAAACTGCAATATATTTTGTAGTTTAGGTCAAAATATCTTCAGGCACAGATTAAACCCAAACACAGGGACATATATCATTTAAGTTTGTCTTTAATCTTCTATATTGCTTCCATGCTTCCATATTATTGCAGTGAAAGAATGTGAAGCTTGACTGTACAATACCTGTGAAAGACCTTGAGAAAGCTGCAGTAATAGAAAATTTTATGCATCAATTTTAACTATAAATCAATGCACAGAAAAGTAAGAGAACCATTTGCCTTTTTTAAGAAGTGGGCAAAAAAGCATGACTTAAGCAGGAACCAAATGAAGAGGATGAAAGTTATAATGATGCTCCATAATCAACACAGCTGTACGATAATTTGATTTTCATTATAATGACGCCATTTAGACATGCCCTGCATATAGAAGATTGAGCGTAGTACATAATTATTGATTAGTTATAAACCATTTGTGTTTTATGTTTATTTCATCTGACAATAATTAGCATACATTTGCACTAATTAATTCATCATATTTTATTACTGGAACTGAAAGGTAACTAGCATAAAACAGCAGAAAGGGCATTGAGAAGAAAAGTAGGAGGCCCTGTAAAGCAATAACATTATTTACAATATAATACTATAGTGATGCTCATTGCTTTTTTATTTTCATAAAATGAATAGAAGCAAATGAGTTTCTAGCTAAAATTTACTTAAAATCACTAGTAAACTGCTGTCTAAAGCATGCTGAAGTGAAATTCAACTAACATGCTGATGCGATGGATATTGACCTATCATTCTGTGTTAATGTGTATTTGTTTTATGAAGGGCTCAGAAAATATTGATCATTCTGGAATACATTTTAAAAATTCTGCAGGAAGATTATCTAGCTTTGGGAGTTAAAGTTTTTATACCACACATCTCATACAACAGGATATTGAAAATTTACAGAATGAAGCCATATAATGTTCTTGTGAACTGAAACAAGTATGTTCTCTAAATAGAAATAAGAAAACTTGCATTTCCACTGATGGATGGCTTCATCAGCTAGTAATACAATTACTGTGCAGTACAGGGATACAAACACTGTGCAACACTGCATGGTGCAGACAGCCCTAAGCTAGAGCCAAACAAGATAGACACAAGAGAAGCAGACGCACATCAGCACGGCATTGCTGCTTAGCCCTATCAAGAGGCCTAATACACTAACTAGCCTCATACGTATGTGGTTCTACTTGCAAAATTTGAGCTCGCAGCTAACTGGCATTGCTCTGTCTTGTGTAGATGTACAAACTGGCCTATAGCGACGCTTAAGAGCTATGACATGATGATGCATCATGCCTCATGAATACCCCTCAAAATGGCTCAATTAAGGCATCAATAAAAAGTTAATATCAATAAACTCATCAATAAAAGTTAAGGCATCAGTAAAAAAAAAATCCAAAAATATACAGAACATTTTCTCTTGAACTTTTCCTCTTTGAATACATATATAATACAATGGAAAGACAGATGCAAAGTGGCTGGGTCTACACTGCAGTGCTTAAGTGCCCCTGGTAGTAAACTACTACCTGTACTACCGAAACGATGGAAACTCCCCTCTGTGACTCACTCACCTGTGTCTTCCAGATGGCTGTCTGCAAGTAGTAAGAAGCAGCAGAAACGACTTGCGCTCTGAAGGAAATCTGGGGGCTATGCTCCTTCTCTTCTTCATTCAGTCTGTGTAGGAAGAGGAGATTGGGCCAAATTCTTGCCATTCTGCCTCACCGGCCTGACAAATAAAGCCCTGGGGGAGTGTCTGGCAGCCTGCTACTCCAGAGACCCTGATGCCCACTTCTTAAAAAGCATCCATAGATGGTGGTGAAATTAGGCAGTGCCCTTTCTGTCGAGCTGTGTGCGGTATAGACAAGTTGAAGGCAAGCAATGACCTGGACGTTCAGAAGCCAAGTGTCATGCCAGAGGGCAGGGTGAGTGCACAGTGTCAGCAGGGAAAGAGTGTGCAGCGTGCAACGAGGAGCTCTGACATGAGGTGGAGATGTGGTTGGCAGAGCCACAGACTTGAGCTTATTAATTACATGCAACCTGCCCATTTAATCTCCACATCACTTCTCTGGAAGGGTTCTGGTTGTTTTTGAAAAAGTGAAAGACGTTGAGGAAAAATCACATAGTGTAAAAGTGGACAGTACAGTTCTTGCACATTACACTCATGTTACTTGCTGAAAGTTGAAACAGACTCCAAGCTATGTTCACTTTGCCATCACCTGCACCCTTAGTGCATTTTCTGGATTATTTCAATGCCTTTTGAGAGACTGTAGTAGCTTTGTTTGTATCTTGATATGTGAGAAAGATGTATGCTGCCTGCAAGGCCCTGCTTTACTACAGAGAGAGAGAAAAGCCATTTCAGACAGCTGAGGCTGGTCATGGTCATTATTAAAGACTTGTAGTGGTGAGAAAAAGTGGACATATAAGTTGTACTTTATCAAACTTACATGGTTCTAGCAACTATTTTCCTACTTTGATATCAGTGTACTTCGTTATACCTGTCAAATAGATACTGCAGTATTCTTAAGCATAGGAAAGCAAACAGAAATTAGAAGAATTTTGCATAATACCTTAACACTCCAGAAACAGCAAGAAATTCTTTTCAGCTTAAATTTGATCTTTAGGGAGCAATAGGATAAGTTCTCACTGAATAGCCTGATAATGACAAACAGAACCCTTGAATAAATGGAATTTTGAGGTTGAGACTCACAGAAAAGCAGAAAATCATACAGAGAAATGATACTGAATAAATATTAAAACACTTGCTGTGAAGATGTACTGGTCAGAGGACAAACACTCTTACAACAATCATAGCATCAAAGCTATATACACCCTAATAATTTGTGCTTTAGCTTTTTTTGTTTTCCCTTTTGGCAGCCTCAACTGATCTAAAAGCATTCCATAATACCCAGTGTTTGGTTCAATAATTTTGTATTTAAGATATTCTAAGGTATATTTAAGGCACCTCATTTATGGTGACTGATGATGTACTAGTAATTTCCTAAGTGCACACAAAGAAGGCAATGATGAATAGATAACTTAGGTAAAGCAAGAAATGGGGCTTAATCATTTGCTTCAGCCCTCAAATTGTGAATGATGCTGCACATCTTTTATGTACTTTTGCCTCCCTTTCTGCTATTTTTCTATCAAATTGTCCCTCTAGTACCTCATATCCTCTCTTGTTGCACTGACTCCTCATCCTCCTCGCCAGGCAGCTCCTGCTCTTCCCTGATTCCCACCCTCCATTCCTCCTTTCTCCCTGCTTTCAGCTCCCCCCTAATGACTCCAACCTGCGAATCTGCTGACATTCCTGCTTTGTATCTAGGCATCAGGACACTGATCACTTCTCGAGAAAAAGAGAGCAGCTATCCTACACAAATTTCCTAGGTAAAAGGGACATTACATGCTTTTTATATGCGGTGATTTACGAGTTCACTATTATCAAAGACAGTAGCTGGCTACTCAGCCGGACCTGATTTGGTATGGTCTTCATCTTCACATGTGGTACAGGGTCTAGATAATATATCAGTAGCCCTGTAACTGAGAATAAGTCCTGGAATGGAAGAGAACTTCTTCCAGTAGAGTTAGATGCTCTGGTTTAGAAAAAGGTCATATTTGCTATTTTAAGTCTACTCAACATTTTGAAGAAATAAAGAGTCATGTAATATTTTATCGCTGCTGTTTCTAGTGACTATTGCTTTTCAATGGTACAAAAAGAGAATCTGGCTACATTCATTCTTTCATTTATTCATTCATTGTTAATTTTCACATTGGGAAGATTCTGGAGCTTTCTTAGCAACAGATCAAATGTCGTTCAGGAAAAGAGGTGCTCAGAGCTTCTACTTTCTAGCTCTTTATTTTAGAATGTAGATTTCCTTTGTGTTTATTTATATATCCTAAGGAAAAGGCTTGTTTTACCCGATCATAAAAATACAAACAGTACATGCAAGGCAGAATAACTGTATTATCATCATAACATTTACTGTATTTGCAGACATTCCAGTTTTGTAGGCAGACCAAATATCCACTATAATATCAAATACTCTCTCATAATGCACATTTGTGTCAAAAATACCAACACAATTCAGGGAAGTGTCTGCTAAAAGGGTTTTGCAAATTCTTCAGAGCTTTCATCTGTCCCCTCTGTGCTGATATTTTCTGCCTATCTTTTTGCTGTGCTAGAAAGAGCCAGTGGGTCACATCCCCTGTTACATAAGTGCAGACACCCTGCTGTAGTGGGTTAATGACAGTCAAAGCACATTTTAGCATGACCGATAAAACACTTTCATTCTTTATGTGGTTATCAGGAAGTTGATTATCAATAGCAGGAAGAGCACCGAAGAATGCTTACCTGGTATTAGCTGGACCAAGATAAATATAGACAACCATTACCAATTACTTCTTGTCAGACACCCTGACTGTAGTTAAAAGATAATTGGATTTAAGGGTAATTCTTTTTTGCATCAAAAACCTTCGCACATGAAATACAACCATGTTGTGCTAGATGCATATGTAAAAACACCCTATGAGACAGCCTGTAGTGTATAACAAGATAAAGCAGCCTAGTAATGGCAGACAAAGTATTATCCTCTTCATTTTTGTATTTGAACACACAGACATAGGAAAGAGATTAATTGATTCGCCCATAATCAAACAAGGAGTTTCTGGCAGTCCTTCCCTAAAAGGGCAGTCTAAATGAGCTGTAATTACAAGCCATTTCAGACACAACTGAAAGCTAACATGCATCATCCTCTAAATTAACTCTCTTGGTGCTGTCCTGCTCTGTAAATAACGAACTGGACTTGCCTGTCTGCAGTGGCTGAATTACATCTTCCACTGACCCTCCAGCAACCTTGATCTCTACAGCTAGATTTCCTGACACAACAGTTTCACTGAAACTGCTGTATATACAAATTTAATGAGTGATATTTTAAAAACTGGTGGTTTGTTTGGTTTATTGTTTACTCAGGAAAAAGCAAATGGGAAACTGTTTACATATTGTAAATTGAGTTACAATTTCTAAGCCATTACTAAATAATCAATAATAGCTAATGAATTGTTTGATGGTTAAATGTCAAGAGGAAAAGGCCAATGAGTTTCCTTAATGCTGTAACAGATTGGTGTTAACTATATTAGCAACTATTTTTGCTGTTGAAAATTATAATTACTGCATATTAGTAAGTAGTAACCTGTTTTCCAACAAAAAATACCACAGCCTACCAATCTGAGTCAGGATGAGAGCAAGGGAATGTATTTAGTCTTACAAATTAAATAAAAATACCTACAATAGAATACAAGTAATTTCTGCTGCTATGCAGTAGAGAAATTTCTCTCCACCTACCAGATAAATGGAAAGCATGGTTATCTTCATAAAAAAAATTAACTTTAAATTACCTTTTCATGTTCCTTCTGTTGTATGATAATATGCAATGTGTCTCACTGTTTTTAAATGGTGCAGTTAACCTAGTGCAAATTAACCCCTTTTGTGGAAGATCCTGTACTAGAGATTCAGTTGGGGGAAATGTACATTAAAAGATTTTATGAAGGGTACATTTACCACCAGTATAATTTGGGACAGTATTTAATTATGACAGAACCCTGTGAATCCTGGGACTTGTCTTCATATTCTGCATGTCTGCACACCAAACAAAATACACACACATCAGTGCTCACTGGAAGAATAACTAAGGCACTTAGTTACTAACTAAATGCTAAGCTAAGGCTTCACATCTAGTTACTTCTGTGTATAAGAATGGCAAAACTGAAGTCAGCAACAAAAAAGCTCAGAGTTGTTCTGAACGCTTGTATAACAGAAGCTAACATTATTCAACTTACAGAGATAAAAGCACAAACCACACAAAGTATGGGCAATGATTAGTCAAAGCTTGCTAGGTTTCTGAGTCAGTCCCCGGTTCCCCTTCCAGCCTCTTTTCACATACAGAGTCAACAGGAAATGTGATGATGCAGAACGCACGGCATAAGGATGAGCCAAGCTCTAATATTGCCTTTCAGCTGCTTTCCTCACAACAGGCAACTTCTTATGTTCCTTTTCACCCCGATAAGTACATGCAGGATTCTTTATGTGTGCGCCCTTAGAAGCTGCATGTGAAAGGAGACAACTCCATGAGGATACAGGGCAAGGCACGTCGGCACCAACTCCTCACTCAGGGCATCAGTAATTAGTCTCCCTGGGGACTGGAAGGAGAAGTGCTTCAGAGCAAACTAGTCCCACCTCTGTCCTGAGGCACAGCAAACGGCTGTCCAGCACCAATCCAGCCTGCCCTTTTGCCTTCAGGAAGGTCGGTATGGATTTATTTTAGTGCAACTGAGACCAGTCAGGCCCTTGGGTCCATAAGCGATTAAAAACAATCATGCAGTGTGTACCCAGCATAAAATTCTTAAGAAGGAACGAGAATGATGGTATTTTACTACAGTTGCAAAGTGAAGCCTATTATAAATGTCTTTGTCAAATAAATTGTTATTGGAAAAATACTATATTCAAAGAGGAATTGAATCCTGCTTGTAAGCCTGAATTTTTAAAATGTAATTTCATGACACCTCAAAACATATTGCCGAGTGAGGCTTTATGGAATTCAGTTTGCCTTACACCCAACTTTGATCACTCAGCACACTTACTGTGATTGCCTCCATTGTCATGCTACCTTCCAATCTGACAGTATTCTCAACTAAATGTGGTCTAAAACATCTGATCTCCAAAATGAGTTTGCTGTTGCAGAATTAAATTCAACATTCATGTTTAATTGCACATACATTTGATCGTTCTGCACTCCATGAGGGATTATGAAATAATTGCTTCTCTTCTCCTTGACCTTGGCGGGGGGGGGGGAGGCAAGGTTTGCAAATCCCATTTGCCACATGCAAAGAATATTCTAGTAGATGCCGAGCACTCTCAGGCTCCCCCTAATTCCTGCATGCACACAGCAGATTGCAGTGTCTGGCTTCATGGACAAAAGAGAATAGCCAGCAACTTTGCAACTGTCTTTTCCCATCCAGTTCTGTGGTGAAAGGTTTCAGACTTCCAATACATCATCCTAGTTTCTGTCATGTATCATAAATTAAAATAAAAAGAAATAAAGCCAGATCCTTGAATATAGCCAAAGGCCAGATCAGGAAGCCATGGAGAAGCTGTCTAAATTCATCTGATTGTGCTATTGGCTATACTAAATCTAATTTCCACGTACGCGCTATGGTTGACATGACACACAGGCATCGTGCCCACTTCTCCTCTAAGCAGCAATGTCTTTTTCCCACTGCCAGTGGTTGATATTTTCCAAAGGAACAGGACAGATGTGCTCTGTGGTTTGCCTCACAGCTTAGGTCTGTGAAGGAAACATGGGCATGCAGACACAGAAGGAGCAGCGGGACACTTTGCGCAGGCCCGCCGGTCCGGGCGCCTGGGCAGTGTGCAGCGCAGGGGCAGGACGGCGCCGTGACAGTGGACACCCCCAGAGCAGGGTCTCAGGCTGCACCTCACGTTGCCTCACAGCACAGGCCTGGTCTGCAAGGTGGATGAGGGGATCCAAAGCAGGGCATGCTCCTCCTCTCAACGCTGAACTACTTTGAACAGTTATCTTGGATGAGATTCCTTAGTTGCTAGTGGAGAGGTTTAGGACGCTTTAACAAGCTACTTAAAGCACCTAATCGAGATGTCTGCCCCGCAGAATCACCCACAAATGACTGCACAGGAGGAAACTAAGGGATGTGACCTGAAAACTCAACTTGTCCAGGTAATATTTACTCTATGGAACCAGTTCCACTTCAGGGTATGTTGGGGGGGGGGGGGGGGGGGGAAGAGACCTTGCTTAGTAGCCAGGCTACTTTTTTCATGGAGAAATAATACCATTGCACTGTTCTTCAACTAATTAAAAGCTAATTTCTGAGTTTGCTATATAGTACTTCATTAGCAGGAAAAAAAAAAAAACCTAACACCATTGCTAAACTCCAAAGGACACTACACACATTATTGCAGTTTTTTGTTTGCCTTTCATAATGGTGATTAATCTTCTTAGGGTTGCAATTTGAATTAACATAACATTTACTGAAGGTGAAACATAGTCACATACATATGGCTACACACTAATGTGTGTATATATTATATGTAAGGAATAAGAAAGACTAAGAACCTGGATTAATTTGGTTAAAATTACAAAAAACCTCTAGTTCTCCTGCTTTCTAACTTCAGGACATACTGTGTTGCCTAGCAGGAAAATATTCTGGCAAATATTAAAGAAATGTCCATTTTAGCATACCCTGGGGATTAGAAACAGGAGGCTTCATCTTCCTTTAAGGCCTCTGTTTTTAGCCATTTTAAATACAAGTTTCCAAAGCAGATGGAATATTTCTTTTAGTCTTATAAGATACTTCTTTCATTCTTTGACAAAGTAGTTTTATAAAAACACAAGAGGTATTGTAATATTATCAGATGAAGTATTTTGACTTAATGGTTTAGTGAATTTGCCTTCTCTAGACATACATGAGAAGTGAGTTCTAAATATTTCTATTGTGGCAGAATGAAAAGAGTATGTTATCCTTAAAAAAAGAGTTAATCCAAGAGCAATAAAGTATTCTTTTAAGTAATGATTTAACCAAATTAAAGTTAAAAATAACTTTTTGCTTAATATTTCTTTTGTAGCATCTAATAGGTGCAAGTTTTACTCTCAGATTTAGTTGGTCATTTAAGATTAATGTATAAGAGTGTACTTTACACCATTTTTATTAACTGAAAAACATAATACATTACATACTTTGTGAAAGTGCAGTTATTGACTGTGCCATTGCAAGTTTATTATCCTGTTAAAAGTTAACGTTGTAATTGCTCCTGGGCTGTTGCTTTTTAAAGGTAATATAGGCCAGTTGTGTAATTAACTGTAATTTGTTCTTTAAATTCGTAATTCAAAGAAGCCCAAGAGAATTCTTAGAGCTCCAGGATAATGGGCATATGCTTGTCAACAAACTGGACTTAGAAGTAGAGAATTATCTAATATATCTGGGAGCAAAAGAATTTATATACAATAACATAGTAGAGAAAGATGATGGATTTTTCTCATAGGTAGCTTGCATACAGAATGTAGGAATGCTCCAAGACACAAATTATTTATCGGCTGTAATATTCCAACCCAAAAAACAGTAAGGTAAAATTAAGAGCACATACAGTATATCCTGAGGGAAAGATTCTTTTGCAGATGCTACCACAGAAGAAAGAAAAATGTTAAAAATTAAGAAATACTCCAGCTTTTACCACCTGCTTCTCAATGCCTTGGTCACTGCCTCATCTGGAACCTGCACTTAATGAGCGGATGCTAGAGGAGGAAGTATTGGGTTTCTGCCTGGCAGCAGCCAAACTTCACCCGGCTCGTCCGAATAGGAAAGCAGGCAGTCTTACTCTGGCCTGGCCCCAGGATGCTTGAGTAAAGGTGGTTTGTACATGCATGTCTTGACAGAGAGATTTCACCTGCTAGAGTCATCTCAGTTGTAAGACTACCCAAATGTGGAAAAAAAATTCCAGCAGAATTTAACCTAATCGGACCTAATACACAGATACATCCTGTAAAGGCAGCATTGTTAGCAAGGATTTTGTTTCCCTCTGTAATTCTCCTATTACTTATGGTAACTTAAGCAACTGTGTTATATAGTCAGACTAACTTCTGGTCACATGTGCAGCTCTGTAAATACTAAAACTGTCTAAGCAAGGGAAAAAAAATGTATAAATTTAACTGAAGTTAGTCTGCAGAAGGTAAAATATGAAGGAAGACAAATGGTTGTTTCAGCACAAGTTAAGTTGTATTCTAATCTCCGTTACAGCTCAAATGGCTAACTTGTGTGAAAAGTACAAGCTATCAGAATTTTACCTTACTCCAATTGATTTATGTTACCATCTTTTTTCCACACAGATTAGACCCAGCAGAACTTTTTATGCCACGTACAAATAGTGTAGACTTCCTTCCCATCTGCCCTTAGTTACTCAAGTGACCTGACTTTCAAACATCTGGAAGGCAAATATTTTGTATCAGCTACAATTTAGATAACCTCCACAACCTCATTTCATAACGGAGTACATATTTAAGCCAGTGGGGTTACTAAAATGAATAAATACTCACTGTCTGAATAAGGTATTCCAAATCTGTGCTGAAGTTTGGAACAGACTCACTTGCCAGGAGGTTACCATCAAACTTGATACCTTTGTGATGTTTATTTTTGCCCTTGCTTAAATATTTTTTTAAAGTCCATTATCAGAGTATCTGCTTCAGTGGAGTGTTTTTACAATAATACAAGAATTCCATATCCTCCTTTAGCTCTCTAAGGCCAGGCATGCATTTGGCTGTGGTATGGAAGAGCTATGTGAGAATGCATGAGGTCCTGGCACCTTTCTATACAGTAACACTGCTCCCTTTTGCACCCAGAATTGTATTAATTTTAACTTCACAGACAATGGTTAAGTCTCTGTTACGAGAGGAACTGTTTAAAAAAAACACTGCACAGAAGAGATTTTTATTTACAATCTTCAAACTACTCCACTTATAGAGAGAGGGGTTGCCATCAGTTCCTTAAATGAGTATGCAGAGAGTCATAATATGTACAAGGGCAGCAGAATGCACCAGCACACTGCAGGACCTGCCTGTGACTTTGTCCTTGCACTGTCAGAGCTGATTCCGAGTGGATTCCTTCTTCGCGACTCTGACAAGGAAGTTGACCAAGCCCACTTACTATTCTAAAACATGTCATTACAAATACAGTTACACTGGCAGGTTTTGCCTCGCCGAAACCTGCTCTTGAACCAAATTAAATCATTTCAAACATAAGAAGCCATTATCGGGCGTATGTCTCCTTTCTGCTCAGTTTAGCCTCACATCACCGCAGGCAGAGATGCAGTGAGAGTTTAATCAAAGAATGCTTATTAAACTGCAGGTTTATGCTGTTTCTAGGGAAAATATAAAAATAGAAACATACTCTAGCTGTCAGTCAAGATGATTATTTTAATACTGACACTCTTATTTTTAAAAAGTTAGCAGCTGAGTTTAACTACATATATTCTGTGTGCTTATTCACCACACTTCTATGCCTTATTAACCTTCTGCATTACACCAAGTTCAGGCTAGTTTTCCATACTCTGCAATTTAGCTACATTTTTCATTGTCATACAACTATGGTATCTTCAGTAATTTTGTCCATTTAATGCTTCATCCTATTGATTGTTCTTGTTAATGGGAAAAGGTTGGGATGGTTTGTTTGTTTTTTCTTTTTTCTAAGCAACTCTTAACAGTAACCTAGTTTAGAGTAGGATTGTCACAGGTCTTATGTAGCAGGGAAGAGGAACAGCTGAGCTCTACACTTTGTTTTGACTTTGGAGAGAGGCGAGAGAATATTCATCACATACATACACCCCAGAATTAACAGGCATGAGATAAAAGATTGGAATGAAGGAAAAAGCAGGAGAAGCTCTGGCACAGCTAGCCAAGAGTCAAGAGGAAGCAAGTCACTTCATGAGAATCAGCATTATTCCTTTTTTCTCATTCCACAATAAAAAGGATCAAGAAAATAGTCATGACTGAGCTATAACTTGTTCTGTGGTTTGCACCTGAATAACTGTAATTATCTGCTGTCACACCTCCTCACCAGGCAGGCGGCAAGACTGCAGACTAGACCCCAGGGTGAGATGATCCGCACTTCGCTGGATCCAGACTTGCTCTCCCTGACTATTCCACACAGCCAATGGTGTGGAAGAAGAACAACCAAATCACAGAGGTTCAGAAAAACAACAAAGAAAAAAAATCCAATTTCTGAAATAATTAGTTAGGGAGACTTTACACTGTATGCTTAAAACTAAATGACATTTACCATATGCTAAAGTTAGTCTCTGAGGACAACACAGTGATGGTTAGCTATTTTGCAATACAAGAAATTTTAATAGACAAATTCAGCATAAATAAAAGTGCTGATGAAATTTTTATTGAAAACTGTTCGTTGGATCCAGAATGAAATGCCTGGCCAAAATAAAGAGAGATACTAAACCAAAAATTGAAAGGAGATTGGTTTTAAAGGGGTTCTTAATGGATGGGGAAGGCCTAGTGTGAAGACCCTACTCAGCTCTGTTTAACCTCAGGGCTTGAACTCCAGCTTCATATAGCAGATGAGGGGAGCCAACAAGAGAGAGAAATCCTCTGTGGCACAATTTATGTTCAGTCAACTGTGAAATGACTCTGGCAGGATCAAGGCTACCAGCCCCCAAAAGAGAGTATCCTCTTGGTCCCAGCATCCCCCGTTGCAGGTTTTTCTATGAAAAATTTGGAATGGAGTCAGGTTCAGCTCAGTGAAGATATGGCAAAGTTTTTAAATCTCAGAAGTGCTCGTGGAACAGCAAAATTGCTCCCCTGACATCTCTGTTTGTCCTTATTAAAAAGCATATTTTCTTTTATCCTAAATGCTTATATTATGCACACACAAAGATCAATTCCAGTTTTAACCCAAGTAAAAATTGTAGCTGGTGCCTAAAATCTGATTTACAGTTCTTATATTGGATCAAAATACTTTTAATTCTCATCTGGAATACTAACCGATTGGTGGGACTACCAAATATTCTGATAAAAAACTTGGACTGATCAAAACTAACCTAAATAAACTCTAGAATACTCTAAGAGAACATGAAGTTAAATTGGACAGAATAAAAAGAGCATAACATAATGCATATTAGATACCTCATAAATTTTTTTCACTCTCAGAAAAGCATATCTGAAAGTCACTCAAGACACCTCACTGAAAACATCCATATATTCATCACGTGGCAGTGCTAAATGGCAAACAGAAGTATTGTAGGAGCACTATAATAATCGTCACTTTCCTTTCTGCTTACTTTATCTGAGCCTCAATACATTAAACACAAATGGGAAAGTATTTTAGTAAAGGACAAACAGGAAAAGCAGCAACACGAGCTGACATGAAGGGTGTGTGAACTTCAGTTTCACTCCAGACAGTACAGAAGAAATATAACAGGTGGACACATTTCAATATTTATACATATTCATAAGTTCATATACTTTTGCACAAATCCACAAGTGCTCAACTATATAGAAAATTCAACACACAGAATAAACAAATTTCAAAATGATGAGCTGCCCTACTGGAGAAAATGAAATGGTCTTTCATTCAACATTTCATCTCACAGTGAAAAACAGAAAGCTATTGAGCCTTTTGGCCTGTGCATCCTTACAAGAGCTAGAAAACTGGAAGAACAAGTACAAGAAAGACTACTTCACAGAAACCACCCTCTTCTTCAGAATGAGATTTGCTGGTGACTGAAGAACTAAGATTAAAAGCAAGTCCCGAAATAAATATTCTTCCTGCAGTTCATCAGTTAAAATATATGAGTGTCGATTAAAATTATTTGCACTTCTGCAGAAAACCAGATGTTCACTAGTTACTTTCTCCTCTGTTGCTGGAAAATGTGTTTGCCTGGTCTTGCCATTCTGCTCCTAGCCTGTAGAGACATCCCCAAATCCCCATATTTTCCATGTCCCTTAATTTCCTATCCAGAGTTCAGCACATCCAGCTAGGTGTTGAAAACTGTGAACTGTCAGTTCACTACGTTCCAGACAACTGACTAAAATTAAGGATCAAACATAATAGAAAGAATCAATGTTTCTGCAACAGCAGAACTTCTGAATCCTGATTTCCCGTGGTTTTCTGCTTTGTATATTCTCTGCTATCTAACCATATGCTTGAGCTCTTGCTTCTACCTTTCCTTCATCGGAGAAAAAAAATTACATATTTTTCCCTCACCCTAGCTGTTTAGTTTCTAAGTATTTGTAGGCATGCAGTGTTTTTAATCCCTCCATCCCTCTGTCAGATTTGAACTGGCCAACAGCTTCAATAGGATCTTAACACAGCTTATAGGCCCCTCACAGATTTACAAAACAGACAGACCCATTCCAAAAAAAAAAAAAATCACACACTGTCATGGGGCAATTTAGGGGTAAGGTAGCTGTAGGAACAGAACCACACCACTCAGTGACATAAGATCTAAAATTCAGTTGTTAAGCAGTCTGAGCACAGCAGGCAGTAGTGATCTCTGGTCTCTGACACACACTCACTATGGACAGAGCACTCGTATCAGTCAAGGACTCTAGTCCCGTTGTGACCAGCACCATGGAGGCGGGGGAACGGGACACCACAGTGTGCCCAAACCCTGGCTGGCAGCCTGGCTCACCCATGTAGTGACTCTACCTTGGGCTCAGCTTTGTGCACCATATTGGATGTTCATGGATGTTTCCCCCTGCTTTCTCCAAAGGGATACTGCTTTTGATACTTACTGCTTTCTAACTTAGATGGTCAGCATATGCCACCGATAGCCTTGCTGATCACCTTACCACAAACTAGTCTCTGACTTTCTCCACATCTAAAGCCAATTAGCCGTCATTACCTGGGTCACTATCAACTTCTGGCCTCCCACTCAAAATGCATTTCAAGGATATAAAACTGTTGAGGGTTCAGTTGTGCTTCTTTCTTTCCTTCCTACACATACCTAAACCATTAAAGCAGAGCAGATGTGGTCCAGATTTTTTGGGTGAGCTTCCCCCTTAACGATTGTGCTGTTAGGTAAAGTAACTCAGCGATACTTTGGGTAGGCTTCACCCCGTGACACACACATAGATGCTGAGATTCTGCTATGGAGCACGGCTCCTGGCTGATGGATGCAACCAGGATACCAGCGCAGGGAGAGTGGGGAGGGACAGACACATGCCTTTGTGAAGGAAGGGTCCCAAAATGACCCTGTCAATGTGCAGAAAGTAAGACTAGTCTCAAGAACAGACACATAAGCCTTGTTTTCTCAGGAAAGCAAGGTAAACCTCGAACTCAGTGATGATAGAAATATGGTTTTGCAGAAGACCTTGAGAACACCCATTGGGATATCTGTAGCTGCAGCTGCACTGGTACATACTTCCCATGTGAGCAAAGAAGCTGTCTGCTTGCCCTGGGCCTTGCACTAAAAGAAATTTCCCAGACACAGATGGTATCTCCACCTAGAGAGCAACCACTTTGCTTTTGATATGCTATTGTAATCCCTCCCTCAGAGAAAAGGTCTAAGTTCTACCCCCACTCTCTACTGTCCCTCACCACCAGTGTGGAGTGTCCCCACCATGACTACAGAGACTCCATTTAGAAGAAAATGAGCAAAGCATGGGTGGGGAGGAGACATTGAGTTGAGGAGGAAATAGAAATAAATGAAGAAAAGAACCCTCAATACCAAGTGGCCTGAACCAGAATAATTCCAAAATATGGGCAGGAATGAAACAATTTGTCCCTTCCTTTATGAAGGATTTCTCTCCCATGTTCCTGTTTCTAAATCATGGTAATTCCAGACCTGTATTTAAAAGCCAACTGACACTGCTTGCCAGAGAAAAGATAGACTTTTTTTTCAATCTTAAAATGGTAAACTGCCAAGTACACCCTCAAAAAGTTTCTTTTTTTTTGTTTTTCTTCTCATTAAGAATAGCTGTGTTTATCAGAAACCTTAAAGCAAAGGACTTCTAGCAGAGTATTAGCATCAAAATATTTCTTAAACATTAATTTTTTCTCATAAAAGCATTTTCATTTGCTCTTCTTTCTTTTCAGTACAGATAAGCTGCTTCTAAGACATAGCAACTGAATTGGGATTTACACATTTCACTCAAAAATATTAAATATCCAGGGCTGTCTACTTGCTGTTCAGTGTCAACATACTCTAAACAGGATTTTAAAAAATAAAATATACAGGATAATTGCTAGAGTTTACACAAGGCATACTGTTCTTTACTGAAATTGTTAACAGGGTATATTGGGCTGTACTTTCCAATACTAGGATTTCGATCCATTTCCAGTTAACCACTACAAGAAGACTATAATCTAAAGACATTTGACTAGGCTAGAAATGTATCATTGTTACATTAAAACCATTGGCGCGTCTGTCACAGTGGTTCAATAACTAACCACCAGCTGTGGAATTTGATTCTTGGCCAAGACAGCTTTTATCTAAAAGTAATGTGAAGTTTCTTACTGTCATGGCTGTGGGAGGAAAACCGGAATGTGTAACTCAGATGACAGCCCCAATATAAGAGCAGATTAAAGGAAAATAGTTTAGGTTCCTTTCATTTCATGATGCTTGAGTGCTTGGATTGGCCACGCCACACCAAGGAGGTTTAAGATTCAAGAATGATGAAAGATCAATGCTGAAATAACAGAAGCTAGATTCAAAATCTGTCTGGATCAACAAGATTAAGTTCACTGGAAAGGACATACCTGTAAAATAGCAGAGTAGACAGACTAAACAAAGCTCAAAAAATTGAGATGAAATTTTAGACTGTAAAGGTAGAGCACTGAGCAAGAAACATGGAAGTGCTGTTTTTCTTTGTATTTTTCTAGTGAGAATGCACCCTGAACTCAATTATACTGTGTATCTCATTAGTGCAAAGAGATTGACAAATCAGAGAATCCAGGAAAGAACAACAAAATTTATAGATACACAAGTTAGACTTAATTATAAGGGGTAATTAAAAGAACCAATACATGCATACATAGCATGACAAAATACTTAGAGAACAGGGAAGGGGGAGCAGGGAAAAAAAAGTTTATTAACATTTTAAAGCACCAAGAAAGAAAAGTAATAAGGTGGTATACAGAATAAAGGAGAATATAGTTATGATGAATATCATGAAACACATTTGAACACAAACTCTCCCAAGCTTTTGAATAGCTCCCAAATGGAACTGACTGACCCCCCGTCAATCACAAATACTCTGGACGAACACTATGAAAATGCATACCTCTGAATAGCCTATGCTGGCAAGAGTGACCATACAGGATTGCTTCACCTCTATCTCCTGCGATGATTTAGGACTCCTCTGGGGTGTAAGTCATCTGTAAAGAAAAATAATGAATAAACCTATGCGTACAACTAGGCCAGTAGCAACAGAGCCATATGCACGCTTAAGGAAACATTGAGAAGAAAAAGGGCAGCCATGACCCTTAACATCACAGAACTATAATGATGGGAAACAGATGATCTGTTCCAAACAAATTCCACTGTATTCAAACGAATCATTTCTTCTCAATGGTCCTAAAGAAGAAGACAAAGAGGAGAATCCCAACCTCAGAGTCAACTTATACCAAAGAGGACTTTTTGTTTCAATTTCAGATTTGAAACTTTCTTCCTGTCTTATGAGCAAGAATAGCAGCAATTAAGTATTTTTTATTGAAATACTACAGATGATTACTAATGATTAGCTTAAAGAAAAACAAGAACCCAAACCTCTGTTGATCTCAGTGAAGCCACCACACTCTACATCAACTGAGAATCAGGCCCCAGGATTCTTTTTTTCTTTAGTTATCATGAGGTGAATTCTGCCATATTTTCTAGGGACAAAGAAAAAATTACAGAAACTGGAAAGGAAAAAAAGAAGCACCCTAGCTAACAGTGCAAGTGAGCTAATTAGTGGATGTACTTTCTTTCAGAATAAATCTGCCAACAACATTAACTTACAACACCAACATACCTCAAGCAGGCTTAAGAGTTAAAAGTAAGCAGCCATGAGAATACCAAGCATGGCTACCTTTTTCATCTCTGAAGAAACACTCAAGTTCAAAAGATGCTAACATTTTTGCTTTTAATTAGTTGCCATTTTGATGTCAGTCTCTAGAAAGCATGAAAGAGATCAGAGCATTGATGGGTGGATATGACAAAATCCAAGACATTACCTTTCCTTCCAGATTTCCTAATCATCTTTGTTACTTTCAGAATAGTGGGTGAGATTCAAGAAAGTTACAAGCTCACAAATTCCCCAGCTTCCCTCAATACAAGACTTCTTTCCTCTTCACAGCTGCAGTGAGGTTGTTCACTAAACAGCGATTCAGGCTCTGGGGAATAAGCACCGCACTAAGCCTCACTTGGAAGGGAACACAAACTCCCTAAGGTATGCCCCATAGGCTCAGAGAAGAAGCACAAGGCTGCAAGCTGCCAGTGTTAATATTTTGAGATTCCATTGTTTTTTTTTTTCCCCAGGAAATGAGATAAGTCAAGGAGAAATAACATCTGTCTGAGGCAAGAAAACATGCACACATTTAAGTGCTTTTTGAGGGTGGAGAATGGAAGGAAGAAAGGGTTTCTTTCCTTTGACTTATTTAAGCTCTCCATGGGTTTGTTAAAGCTTTAAAAGAGAGACTGAGAAAAATAGCAATCAATAGTGTCAGCTAAAGGTGACAAACAGAGCACAAGGTGGCTGCTGGCGGGACACTCTGTAAAGGCGGTGACTGGGCAGTGATCAATTGCATTTGGAGATGAAGACAGACAGAGAGAGCATAAAGAGGAATCGATCCGGTCTACTACTTCTGCAGATACAGGCACCTGGAGCAGGTAGCATGTGACAGACAAGGGTTTAATCTGTCAATAATTCATACTGCTTCACTGCATAACTTCTAGTAAGAGTCTGTCTTGAAAGCAATGGTATTGACATACTTTGTATGGTTGAGTTTTACTAAAACCTGGTACCTCCAGTCAAGAGCAACTCAAAGCATACTACTCAGGATCCAGGCACCTTGGTCCTTTCCACAAAATAAGTTTTAGGCCAGACTAAAAACGCATTTCAGGCACTGGTTTTGACAGAAAAAAACAAATAGAGAAGCACTTCCAAAACTAATCAGGAGTGTTAGCAGAATCAGGAAATCTCTTTTAAAAGGAGCATTCGGTCCAGCCCTGTGTTGTTGAAAATGCTAACCTAATACTTGGCCAGCATGCCTGATGGGATATAGTAATGAATTCAGCAGGTCTGAGCAGGAGGAATGATCTAAGACACCTGAAAGCAGAGGCTGCAACTGTGAGCTGCTCCCTGTGGCCAGGGAAGAGAAGGGTGCGACTGGTGCAGATAAAAGAAACCTCCTGTCCTAGTGAGATGTCACTGGTGAGCTGGTGCTTAAAAGCAAACAGGTCTCAGCCCAGTCTGCACCTACATTTCTAGTCTTCTGCAATGGATTTGGGGTTCGTGTTACATGTTCTGCAATAGCCTCTCTAATTACACTTACAAAAGTACCCTAAGACTCAGATGGCCTGATAAAAACAACATTTAAAGAGAATGACACAGATTAAGCACAAAGAGCATGCTCAGTTTATATAGTTTGGCATAAACGTCATTTGCAAAGGTTTTATTTATTTATAATTAGTTCTACTTATTTATAGTCACTGTAAATTAAAACCGAGTGCCTGCGATTATAAAATCTTTCCTAGAGATTCAGATTGTCCCTCACTGACTTCAGCCAAAGCTGAAGCCTCAAGCACCTGAGAAATCCACAGTTGTGAGCATCTCAGCTCCTGGGGAAAACACTGATTCAGGTATCAGGAGGAATATTGCACAGAATAGGTTGTGTGAAGCTGAGGCCTTCAACTCTTACCAGTAATAACAACTTTTTTTTTTTTTCTCCAAATCCTAGATACTCAATTATACCAAGTGTAAAAGTAAATATGAAGAACAGAGTTTAAATAGTTATCCTCAGAAGAACAGAGGAATAAGCCACCCTTCCAAAAATCTCCCATAGGTGGATAATAATTACGAGGAGAAAAAGGTTATATTACTTATAAAGAGGCAATTCAGCTAATTGTTTTAATAAATGTATTTACTTGTTCCCTCAAGCAAAATGATGTCACAGTTGTTGATTAATAATCCATTAATTTATTTCAAATCTTCTAACCTCTACTGAATGTAACTGGCATTTCATTTATTTTGATAGCCATTGTTATGCAAGGTCATGCCTTTGATTAGTTGCTTCTTCACCCCTGAAGATGGAGATAAAACCTGGTGAGGTCTATTATATCAAAACCTGCATAAGTAACTGTAATGCCATTAGTGAATTATACAAACAATAAAAGTAGTATTTACTGAAACTGAGGTACTTCTTGAATCACTCACAAATGCCTCAAAATATCCTTGCACACAAATATTCCCATACTTAAAGATAGCAGGTTGGTTCAAGGAGGCACATGTATTTTAGCCCAGCTGAGATCTGTGCCTGACTGTGTATTTTAAATAATGTCAGTCATTTCTGAAAGAAGCTGCCATTGCACTGCAAACTGCCTTTCAAATCATGTGACTTGTTTTCTTCCTGGCTGCTGACAAAGGCTATGGTAAATCTGGTGACCCCGAACTGAGAGCAACACATGAGGTGCATCTAAAATTGACTTCTTGAAAGCAGCCATTTCAAAACAGTTATTCTGGGGAGCTTCTAAATCACCTGTCCACTGCTATGGCTTCTTCTCCTCCTCCCCCTCTTCTTTCGAGTGTCAGAGCTTCTTAGGTCTGAAAGTGATCTGTGGTTTTTAATTTAGGACATGGTTATTAATTTAGGATATGCTTTGGTTCTCTGCCTTTGCTTAGTCCCCATTATGCAGCCTCTCCCAGATGGGCATGCCGCAACACTGTGGCATATATTTCATTAATTTGGTACAGAAAAGTTTGCACTGTGCCGAGCCACAGGTCCCTCTTGGCCTCCCACAGGCCACTTGGCTGCTCTGGGGAAGCCTCTAGTAATCATTCACACAGAAAGCAGAAATGATTCAGCATTCAGCAGAGCCCTAAGTGTCTCAGAAATCTGTTTTCCAAAGCAATTGCTGGTACCCCGACAGCTATACTTAGGCTTTATACAATGCCTACAGATAAGTACATTTCCAGCCTCATTACAGTGCTATCAACAGGAGCTGAGCATTTAAAATGTTTTATGCATTGGCTGAACCATATTTTACCTTGGAAAGAACAGGTAAGATTTATTTCATCATAAATAGGCTAGACATTAAAGTAAACAAATCAACAACATTATTCTATGCTATAAAATCAAAACAAGTATCGATTGCTACAGCCCACAGCTGCCTAACAGAAATTAGTGAAATTAATTTCAACAGGTTGATTTTCGCACTTTCATTTTTAGTGATTATCCACCATTTCCTTAGTTCCAAATATAAAAACTTGTTTAAGCCATGATGCCTGTCAAAACAAAAGATGATAATAACAAAACCTTGCCCTTAGATGAGCACAGCAGGTTTTCAGCTCCTCAAAAATAAAGCAGCTGCTCTAATGTCTACTTGTAGTTGTTCATGCAGTATGAAACATAAATATTAAAACATTCCACATCATAGCTTATCTGTAACAAATTATACCTGCTTCATGAGACTGTAGGTGCACAGTTACGTTGATCATTCGGGGTGTCCATCTGGCACCATCATTTGCTAAGTAACTCCCTTCTCCAAATCAGACCTACCCAAATTTTCACTTTTTCAGCATTCAGAAACTGAGCCTGCAAAATCTAGTCACTTGGAAGTCTTTATGATGATGATGATAATGTTAAAAAAACAAAATAATAAAACAACATATGAAAAGGAGAGACACAATCAGCACTGAGTCATTTCAGAGCGCCAAAATGAGGGTGAATTCCATGACTAAAACAAAGCCTATTTAAGAACTGAACTGCATAAATTTTAAATGTGCTCATAAATGAAGAACAGGTAATTATTAAATTCTTATCAGCTGTAGTATCATCTCTGCTAATATATTTCTGCACACCGTTTTTGAAAAACATACTTTTGTGACCAGATTTTTTTTAAAAAACTCCATTACAAAAATCATCTTTAAACAGAATAAGGTTGTCCCTGAAGTAATTTAGTGTCCACGTGTGCAAAAGAAAGAAGTAAATGGACAGGAATCTTACAAGTTTAAATAATTACCTCTGAATAAGAAAATTAGCCTGTCATGTACAGAATAAAGTTGTTTAAAATGCATTTCTGCAGTTGCACTGTGATAAGGGAGACAGGCTTTTAAAGGACTGAATTTGTTCTAATGATCCACCTGAAAAGTATTTTTTAATTCAAAATTAGAACTTTTATAAGGAAATAATGGAGTATTTCTTTTTGATAAGTCACTTCACAGAACAGGGATCAGAATGCAAATTATAGTTATTTGCTCTAAGTGGTTTTCCATTAGAATGGCATTAATATGAAACATTTTCTTTTTCCATTTCATCAAGACATTTCACAGTATTTCTGCTACCTTAAGACATGGTATATTAATTTAACAAAATTATATATAATCTTTGGTGTATTATGTATGCTTCATTTACTTTTTGCAACATTCATTATCTTATTTTTCCATGTTTGAACCTGTCAATTGATAACACAGCTACTTCTCCTTTCAGAAGATCAGGTTTCAGATCACAGAAGCAAAGTCTCATTTACAGCAGTCATTTATGAAAAACTGACGTTTTTATTAAATAAAAGGATGACACAAACCCTTGTGTTTAATAGTCCAAAATCTTGTGGGTAAAAGCTTTCTTTCTCTCTCTTTCTCTTCTTTTTGTAGTTTAACCAGTAATACATGTAGTTGATAAATGTTTGGGCTTTTTACCCTACTATATAAGAAGGGCGCTGGCACAAAGGTGCTATAGTGTGAATGATCTGTAACACCAAGAACACAGGTAGAAATTACCAAGTATGTAAAAGCAGAAAGTAACAAACTGTCTGTTTTACCTTTGGCTTTTTCACAATGGCTATTCAAAGCCGCTTACACACAGTGGTTGTGGACAGTGGGAAACCACTCCACAAAAGGTAATCCAAAGGGCACATACAATCATCAGAGCACATACTGTATCACTCTTCCCTAATGCCTGAAATTGCAGTCTTACAGGCCTCTCTTGGAGCTGCAGCGCCTGTGAAAATGATTTTAACTCTCAGCCCGCAAAGTTTATTCTTACTCCTGCCTTCTTTGGTTTTGCTTGAACAATAAATTCTGTGGCTGCGCAATGAAAACAGATATGGAATAGATCTGGGATAACCTTTTTCTCTTGCTAGTTTTTTATTAACCCAAAATTTTTCCCGTATGTGTTTCAGGCACAGCTGCACAAACAATTGCAGTAGCACAGCTCAGAAGTCGGAACGTGCATGCAGATGTAAGCCCTGCTCAAGCCAACACTGCTAGAGAAAGACACGCTCCTCAAAGGCCACAGCGCTGGGAAAGTAGTCTTCTAGTCTTGATATTCCAAGCCATTGGAGAACGCATGTCAAAGAAGCTTTGAGCCTCTACTTTTTTCACACCGACCTGGGCATCAGGAAATCGTGTTTTCTCTACTCCTGTAACCTCAAATAATTGCCAAAGCAGCAAACCATCTGCAACCTCTAACTTAAAGAAAACCTAGAGAAACAAAACAAAGCAAACAGTACACCCTCCAAGACCCACTTAGTACCACCACAAACATTGTACAGGCTTTTTGTCTTCCAGAATCGGCATACGCAAGGCTTACTACATAGGCATAAAAAGCCAGTTAAATGTCACAAGCAGAAAGTACAGAATCAATAATCTGTTTTGTTCTTTATGACAAATACAATGATCAGTAAGAGGGGAAGCTTTCTGTCTTCCTCCACCCCATCCAGTGTCATCACTTCCACAGTGATGCACAATGATCTGCACTAGTAAATGCAGCATTTGACACTTCTGGATTAAATTAGTAAAAGGACCTTTTCATTTTGTTAAGTTATAATATGTATTCCCTTGTCTCAGCCCTCTGACTTTGCAGGAAAGGTTAAGAACAGCTCAGTGAAAATCTCCAGTCCAAAGGCTGTGAATCATAGTCCTGGAGGTCTATTACAGGAACCTCTGAAGTCTACAAGTACAGATTTTATTATGCAGAACACTTTAAAAAATGCAACACTGGAAAAGGAGAAGAGTTACCCAGTGACACATCTGTGGTAATTACCTGCCAGAACAGATTTTGACAACTATCGGTGAATACAAAGAAAAGACAGCAATAGCAATTGTTCCACTGGAAGAGGTGGACAAGTGATAGCAGTATAGGATGGAGATAATGTCAATAAAGTAAGAGGTCACAGAAAACTTTTACTCGTAATCAAAAATTCAGTTAGAAAATGAAGAAAGCAAATGGGATGAAGGAAGAGCAGGATGGAAAAAAGGATGAGAGCATGTTATTAATAAGCAGGTGGAAATCCCCAAGCTGGTGGCCATTATTGACAATTAACTACTGGTTTATTATTTATTGTAATTACCTGACCAGAAGGCAGTTCACATTAAAAAAAATCATTACATGTCGTAACATTAGGTTTCAAGGGGATTAGCTTTTTTATAACCTGTGTTAACTAGTTTACAACAGCCATAATGTGCTTTTAAGGATGTTGGTCCTGTGGCTGCTGAGAAATTGGTCTGTCTTCCTCAGTTGACTATTGATTTCCTCCCATTCCTTCCAAGTGCTATACTGTTTCACCATTGCTTAAGTTTTTATAAGATAACCTCACACATATGGTATGCTACAAACGGCATCGGTTTTTATGGTTTTTCTTTTTTATGGTCACATAAAAACATGACCAAATCAGAAAATGTAACAGACAGTGCAGAGTAAGAGAGTCCTGCCTGTGATTCCAAGATCTGAGCTGAAATATTTTAGATTATAGTTGTCACAGAATATTTTCCTGTATTTATTATAGTGAAAGTAGTCATGCATCAGAACAGAATGTGGCTCATAAATATTAAAACATACAAAAAATTAGTAAAATAGAATCTTTACGGTATCTAACTCATGTCAGGCAGAAGGGCAGGGATTAGTACAAAGTGATTAGGATAGAGTGACAGCAACAAGTGAAAAAGGCCATTTCTCCATCATGATGCGTCAGACTTAATCTTACTTTAGTGTCTGTTTTTGTCAGCTGGGCTTTGCATCTCCTCTAGGCTTAAATGCCTTAATAGACTGTCTATGCTACTGCAGGGGGTGGGGGCTAAGATTCATTCACGCTTTTACCATCTCTGTCTAAATAAGTAGACTGACAAAAGTCTCGGGTATATGCACTTAAAACAACAAGAGAGTTACTTTGAGCAGCTTATTCCTCTTCAAGCAATTCATTTAAAGCCTTCTATTGCTCTCTGGTCATTGAGTGGTGTGGTTCTGTTTTGTGGCCATCCCACCAAAATTCCCCTGTGACGATGTTGAAAAGGATGCTATAAATAAAAGGAAAATCCCATCTCTAATGCTATATCTAAGAAGAATCAGGCAAAGCATTGTCGGGGGTTCATTCGCTCAACAAAGTCCCATTTAAACAGGAGATTATAGTTTCTAAATGTTACCAAAAATCAATCTCAAATCATCTTGGAAGTGCAAAAAAGATGCATGAACATGTCTGGAAAGGGTATATGGAAAAGCAAAAAGGACTCTAAAACCCCACAGTTTTGTGTAAGAGTTAAAAATACAAAACTTCATACAGGTAAACAACTGCAATAGAATTTTTAGAGAGAAGGAATAAAAGAAATTAATGCCATTTTATGCATCAGTTATATGGGCAGGTTTCACAGAGATTCAGAAGCTGTTAATAGGCCAAAATCATCCAGCTAGCTCAGAAAATGGTGTTTCCCTGCACTTGACTGGCCCCATACATCTGAAACACCCTCAAAAGTTTCTCTTTTTGGGACAGAACTGAGATTGCTCAAACACATGTCATAGAAACAAAGTCCAGCAGTTAGGTTCTCCCACATCTCTAGTTAATTTCAGAACCATATCATCTTTAGCATTAGGCAAGCTCTCTAGCCAAATATTCATTTATATAAAATAGTGCAGAGCTAATAGGAGACACTGCAAGAAAGAACAGAGAGCGTTCTTAGACTATTTCACTTTTAGTCTAATGATCTGCTGATGCCAAAGGGAATCCCATCTTCCCACTCCTCCCAGCACAGAATTGCCTGCCTTTTCTTTCCAACTGCTCTGGTATTTGCCTGACTTCTTAGAGCGACCATTTGACTCAATAAATTGTTTGTTTGTTTAATTCCTTTTTCTTCTAGCTTAGGTTTCTTCTGTTTTATGGACACAGCAGGGTCTCCAAGGAGTCATATGAGCACCAGAGTTCACATAAGAGATTAGGTCCACAGAAGCAGGACAGAAAGGAAGTCCAGCTCTGTCATCAGCTGTGGGTCATTAGACTGAATCAGCCATCTCTTGAAACTTCATCTTAACTATATTGCTCTCAGGAAAATGCAAGGTGCAGAGATTCAGATTGAAGGCCCTTGTAGATTAGGCAGAGCAAGGATCTGAAATTGGGTCCTCTATATCTCAGGAAGGTGTTTTTCCCACTACCGAACCTTCGCACAGTGCATTAGACTGTCTTTGTACTATCATTCATTCTTTCCTGAATTTAAGAAGCCTCTCCAGTAAAACTTTAGCCAAAATAGTACATTTCTGCAAAAAAGATTTGATTTCATCATATCAACAATTTTTACCTTTCAGAAATAAAATTTACTCAAAATGTCCTGACCAGTTACCTGTGGAATTCTTGTTTCATCCTGTGGAGTAATTTATGGCGATCACATGGCAGCAATTAGCTGGAGAATATGCCATGCAATACAACTGAAGTAGAATAGTAAGACAGTAAATTTGACATTACAGTTAAACTCTGAAGTCCTACTTGTACCTGGCAATTGCTCTTGACAGGGAGGGTGAACAGGTGATTACACAAGGTGGAATTTTACTACCTTCTAGACATAAATGTCCTGTCATCAATAAACTCCTTTGCTCATTTTGAAATAATTATGGCACATAAGAATGTTGTTTTAGTACATGAGCCTTCTCCTGTTTGTCTGTCACTGCTTTCGTATTAAACTACCTCTAGTAGCAATAATTGTACCATACATTCCTCTAATTCAGTACTCCTCCAAGCAAATTGTCTCCTGTAATGATAGATAAGCAAAGAAGCTCCAATTATCCCTATCAAAATGGCCACAAAAAGATGCCCTTATATGATGGGAGGCATTCTAAATTCAAGACTGTGTAATTATATATACTGATCTACTTGCAAAATAGGAAGATGAAGGCTTTAATGAAGCCAGAAAACAAGCCAGCATTTTATTGAAGGTTCCCAGAGAGTGACTGACCATCTCATCTAGGCATTAAAAATGCATTTTGTTCTAAGTCTTGTGATAATGTTCACATCCTAAAAAGGGAATTAAGATTTAGGTAAGCTGATTTTTTTCTGGCTTTAAAAAGAAAAAAGAAACATTTCCTTCTTACTGTTTAAAAAGATTTGATTTACAAGCTTCCTTTAGAAGGTTTCCACAAGCAACTGCTCCATTCCAGCCCTTTAAACAATTATTGATACTAACATATATGTTGTGAATGTACACTTTACTTCATAAATATATAAAAAGTATTAGTTGCCCAGAAATGTGCCCAATATGCTGCTGTTAGAATCTGATGATTACTGTTTTTGAACTGCTGAATGTAGTTCTTCAGCTCAGCAAATAGGAGATCATGCATTTAGATTCACTAGTTTGTGTGGGTGACCCAAGCATCTGTAAGGAAGGAATGACTGAATGACGGAGTGGTTCTCTCCCAGAGAATTGTAACCACCTCAAAATCAGACCTGAAATTCAATAAAAACATGAGTACAGCTCAAGTCAGAATGCAAAGATTATTAATAAGAAAAAGGGGAAACATGAAAAAAAGTATTGAAGCATCAGCTTCTTAGCAGTGGAGAATAATCCTTGGGGAAATTTTATCTTCGTTTATCAGAAATACTGGAAAGTTTGTAATCAAGAAAACAGGCTATCAGCTTTACTGCTTAGTGCCATGAGGCTTTATGACAAAAACACAGAATATAGTAATCACCTCAAGAAACCAACTGCATCAGTTTTTCAACTTCAAATCAATGGATCACATAACTTTTTTGGAAAAAAGCATCTACAGCCATATATCTCATGTTGTCTGGAGGCTGAGAAAGTGAGGTGAAAATAAGTTGGTGCTTTGTATATAAGTAGATACAATTGCTTTTACAAAATCATACATTTTACTATTTTATTATGTCATGACACACCAGTCAAGCATTGACAACATCTGAGAGTTTGATCCTAGTAAGTCATTAGATGCCACTGGGCACCTATCCACTGCACTTTGATGCACATTTCAAAGCTTTCTGCAGTTCTTCTACAGCTCACCTGGTGCCAGGGATCCACTGGGTGAGCATTCAGTAACAACGATGGAGTCTGCTCCCACAGGTGACCCTGTGCTCCTCCTTCCCCACGCAAGATCAGGTTTGCCCATGTCATCCCCAGCAGGCACATGCCTGCTCTCTTCTTAAAAACCTTCCAGAAAAGAGATCCCAGAGTCTCCCTGGCAATCTGTCCCTTAGATAGCCTCAGTGTTTCCTATTGTATTTCATTTCCCTTTTTGCCATTTGAGTCTATTCCTTCTTGTCACAGACCTGGATATTGGTATTTCACTGCAAATTTCTTTACTTTAAATTTATTCAGTTAAACTTTTCTCTTTAAATACTCTTAGATTGCTCTGTCAGATTTACTGGCAAAATTCCCATTCTCTTCAGTAATGCGGTATCTGGATCCATGACAATAAAAACACATTTTAATCCAGTATTTCTTTTCTTCTGTACAAGCTTTCCAACAGAAGACAGGTTTAGTAAATTGCCTGAACCATATGATATTCATCCAAGACCTCAAAAGGAACTCAAAGATGAAACATCTGAATAACTAACTATAACCTTTTGATTAAACCTGTCTCTGAGCCACAGGAAAATGTAATGCCAAATTTTGAGAAGGGTCTCAGAAGGTTCACAGAGAACAGATCAGCCAGAAAGACTGAAAGCCTTACTGGGGAAAAAAGTGGTAGAAAATAAAATATATAATATTTTGTCCACATGTATATGGACAAAAGTGATACACTGAAAGGAAAACGTAGTAAGCTATTGGCGAAATTCTGTCTCACAGCTTCAGATGAGAGACAGGATAGGTATATAAGGTATGAAAGGAGATCCAGATGATATAGTCAGCCTGGATTTCCAAAAGACCGAAAAAGAAACTAACACGCATGCTAAGAGAGCTAGTCTTTCCATGGATAAATAACTGGTTAAGACACCGTGAGAGAATACTGTGAAAATATTATTATTTGCCCTATTGTGACAGGATGTCATGTCTTTTCAAAGGCTGCCCTACAAATCTATTGGATTTCCTAAAACACTAGAGTGAATTTCTTCTCCTTTTTTTCAGAAACCAATGGATATATTTTTTAAAAAGCTTTTTATACCAAAATCCTTCAAAAATTTGAAGTTAAAACTTCAGGGAAAGCAGCAGCCCTTCTTCCTTTCAAGTGCTTGTTAGTGAGCACTCTCACAATGGGAGAGGGACTTACCATCAAATACCCTGACATAAATTAGTACATATTACAAATGTCTTCTGTATTAATTGTTGAGAAAGCCCAAGTCTGAAACTTAAGAGGAATGCTTCAAGATTTAAAGGGAATCTTTCCTTTTGAATTTGCTGATAAATACCCACTGCATTTTAATTTTCTGCTGAGCACAGTCTTGCATTTCAGGTTGGGCATCAACAATATGTGTGCAGACCTACTGTTTACCCAGTTGACATAATTTGAGCTTCCTCATGTAAGAGACAGTAAACACTAAGGTGTTACCAATTTCATCACCCGCCTCACTCCACTGAAAGCACTTTCAATTATAACTATTCTTATACATAACAAAAATCAGGACACCCTGGGACTTTGAGACTTATTTGAAGCACTGTACAAACTTTAGACTGATCAGATACCTATTAACTATTGTAGAAGGCATGTGTGCATTTGCATGAGCAGATGGACTTATAAAGGAAACACCAAATAACCTGCAGTTTTTCAGGAAGTAATTCATTTGTAAAGTGCACATTAGTATCTTAAAGCAGAAGATAGATTTTTTTTTTTTAAACTTACCATCACCAAGATTTTTATTCTTCATCCTACTGATATTGTTTATTTCAGCTGAAAGACATAAATAATAATTGATCTTTATTATGCATTTGTTTTAATCAAATTGTAAAAAAAATGTAATAACACATTATAAATACATACCAGAATACTCAATCCTGATGGAGAGACCATGTGTTCTTTTTTTTAATTTGCCATTCAGCAGATTTGCTTATCTTTGTCAATAGTGTTTGATGCAAGGTTTTTTGAAAAAGAAAACTTATCTTTCTTTTCCAGATGATCAGCAAATTTGGGAGGGGATAGAACTGACTGTACAGGGAAGAATGTCAGCTCAGTTTCTTTCTTGATATTTGTGAGGAAACAAAATATCTGATAAAGAAATTTTTTCTTCATTTACAGGCTTAGTTGTTTTTTTTCTTATTCCTTTCAATTGTCACAGAAATAGATTTTATATAAATTACCAAAATAACAGTCCTGATAATTTTGAAAAGGTTATGTGGAGATTGTACTAACATCAAGAGTCACATTTGGCAAACTTTATGACAGGTTTTGCTATGTTGTTGGCTGATTCAAATTTCTTTGCAGAATACCAGTCATACACCTACATTTGTAGAATGGAACATGAATAAAATATGAAAGCTTGACATTAATAAATATTAATTTACATGTCTTTCTTGAGATCTGTTCCATCTCTGGCAAGTTCTAAGTAAAATATTAGTAGGCTCACTTCACAAAGCTCCATTGACCTCTAATGATCATGATGAAATTTGCTTTTCATAATGTTCTTTCAGGGAAAGTGCATAACACTTATGTTGAATAAGGTTATATTTAGCATGTGAATCACCCCTATGATAGCCACATATGATTTTTATATAAATTAATGTGGTATGGAAAGAAGGCATAGAAGATAGAAACAAGGCTTATTAATACAGTTTTAAAGCCACAATTGTAAATGCAATTGGTGATAATTAAATTACTTCATTGCAACTTCAATACATATTATCATCAAAACTGAGTGTGAGTAAAACACGCTAATGAGAATTTTTCCTTTCTATTTTAATTAACAATTATAGTCTGAAAACTAATATGCTGAAGTTTATTCATTACATAATAGAAGTACCGACAGTATACAAACAGGAAGACTCAAACAGGATAGACAATGCTATGTATGAAACACATTGAATATTGATAGACTGTCTGACAGGGCACAAAAAATATGAAGAAAATATTAGGAAAACAAAGTTATCACTTTGCTATATTTAGTGAGTTTCCAGAATAAATCAATGAATTTATGCACACTCCTTTCTACATTATTGTCCCTAGGTGCTTATAAAGAACGAGACAGGATGCTGTAAGGGCATAGCTCAAATTAGAAAGATGTGAGCTTATGGAAAGATTTAAAACCTGGTAACATTTTAAAATATGACAGTATTAAAGGAAACCATTTTATTTTTTCATTTTATTTCCATAAAGGTCATTCATTTCAAGAACAACAACAAAGCTTTATTTAGAGTGATATTTTATTCTAGCATCTGATGCTATCAGAAATGGAAGAATTTTACACCTCTAGTTTCTTTCCCTTTGAAATTTGTGTTCCCAAATAAATTGCAAAATTTCAAGGTTTTGTTCTGAATTAGAAAAACAATTCTTTTCAGAATGTTTCAATGTCCCATTAAATGCATACTCCCTTTTTTCTGAAACCATTTTTACATCAGATAAAATCTTGGACTTTCCTGAATTTTGACACTGAACTCTGTAAGCCAAGATCTCAGCCCAATGCTAAGGATTTCAAGGGAATTACAATCCAATGTTGCTCAAGAAATGTTGAGCAATTTGCTTGAGAATGATATAAGGTAGCAGATCTAATTCTCTAATTTCTGCTAAAAAGAACAAAGCTGAAAAAAAATGGAGAAAGATGAGTTAGAAAATTCTTCTGATCGTGTAACGAAGAAAAAACTAGTAATTACTAAGTACACTGAAAATTCCCTGCGTTGCTTATGCACCTTGTACATTAACAGGTATATTCCCAATTACTTCAGCTACACTTGGACCAGACTGGGGGGCTGACGATGGAAGTGACACAAGTCATCTTCTTGCTATTCCTTCTGCGGGTCAATAATCAAATGATAGTTAATGATGTTAGTCTGCTCATCTGTTTTGGTTACCAACATACATTCCACATGATTTTGAATTTCAGATAAATCATGGTGAAGTTACTATTGTCAGACAAAAAAGGAATTACTAAAGTAGTTATTTTGATTACATAAGTAATGGTCAAAAGATGAAAACTTGAGTTTTACAGTTTCAAAATAGAAATTAAGATGAAAGGAAATGAAAATACTTTAAAAAGAAAAACATAAAACCAAAGTGAAGCACTAAAGCAACATGACCAAAATTGAAATCAGTTCCTAATGGAATCTTCCATAGAAATGAAGCCAGCTCTGGAAAAAGATTGACCTTAAAAATTAATTTTACTAAAATAAGCTACTATTGGCTAGAGGCTAATTTTTTTTCTCAGCTTTGCATGAAGGTCAACTTCAGACCGACAAATTAAACCCCAGGTGGCATAATAAAATTTCACGAGACCAGTCTTAAGAGGTCAGCTAAGGATAACATTAGTATGCTAACAAAATCCTGTTTACAATAGGAAGGGAACAAAGATATCAAGATGTCAGAAAAGGATGTTTAAGATTGTTAACTCTCTTTTTGACGAGAAACAGAAATTTCCACTGGAAAGTAAATAAATATTCATGAAAGGGATTGAGCCATGAGATGAGTTTCTCCGATTATGACAAATTTCCCATCCACATTATGATGAGGCTGTCAGCCTGAGTATGAGAAGGGAGGGGAAGAGATATGGCTAGAGGTTTACTGTCTCTCCGAGATGAGAGAATATTCATGAGAGCCTTTCGTACCTCTTTGTGCTTCTAAAGCAGCAGTAACTCACTTTGTTTAGCTGTCAATGAGAAAGAGAAGCCTCTCCCTTTCCTTCTCTCTCAAGAATATGTTGCTAAAAAGAACAAGAGAGTTTTTTATTCACTTTATATATCCCCAGGAGGAATGAAATAAAGGTGTAGAATTACATAGACTCAGCAGAGTGTTACAGACTCAACAGATCTTTTCGATTTGCTTGGTGTACTCCAATATTTACAAAATTTAAATACCTTCATTTTCTGAAAAAGATCCTATATAGACACACAATGCAAACATCTTTCACAGCCCACATTTCCTCTTAGGGGGTAGTTTGAAATTTTCTGGAACAGGACACAGAGTTTAGAATACTGTTACTACTGTTTCTTCTTTGCCCTATTGCTAAAACCTAAGATTAATTCTGATTCACTCCTGGCTTTTCTCTGTATAACAAAAGCTGCAAAAAGCAACAGCCAGTGGAGCTGCCAAGGAAGATTGCGCTATGTTGTCAGCACTGTTAGCGAGATACAGATTCCTCTGCATTCGCTTTTGGGTGCAGAATAGGCTACCTCCAAGAAACAGGAATAGCAAGTGCAGAAGCATTAACACTTCACAGTAGAATTAACAGACCACAGAAAGACAAGATTAATTACTGTAGTCGCTGCATGACTTGTTTCATGTTCCTTTCTACCTCATGGGGTTGGGAAGGTTTTATGTCTGTAACTCCACTGCAGCTGTAAAACAATCTAAACTTGCAACGGGAGCAACCACACACATGCAATCTGCAAACAAATTTAGGCACAAGGAACAAGAATTAGCAGGACGGGAAGATAACAGTGAAGAAAAAGTTACATTTCAACTCTCCTTCTAATGTTTCTATATAGAACGTGTTGCACTTCTCCCTACACCCTGATGCATGTCTGTCTCCTTTACATTTAGACATGCTGTCACTGGGAAACACACTTAATTGCATAAACGGGTATCATGCCTGTTTTTCCTCCAATCTCTTTAGACGTATTTGAACAATAAAGTGGTCTCCAAATCTATCTTTCAGACACAGAAAGCTTAGAAGTTCCCAGAGGAAAAAGAAAATCACTTTTTTTCCCTCAAACCACTAGGCCTATGTAGAAAATTGTTTTATCCTAAAGTTTCCTGCCTCTGTTATTTTATAATGAGTTGTGTCAGTTCACATCTCATTGAATGAGGAAACACAGTAAGACTGATATAACCCAGCATGATTCATCATAAAGCACACCAGTTAGAAAGCCGCACAAGAAACAGTCACTTTCATGGATAATAAACATATAAAAATGTAATATGTTACAGTACTTGCCATGATGCAGCCTGCAGCAACATGATACAAAGCTTTTCAACAAAGTACCTTCTTCATCATTTCCTTCCTGACAAGTTTCGCTGATCATTTCATAATGAAAGTCGTTTTACTCCAACATCTAGTAACTTCCGATGACTTATACCCAGACAATATTTTCTACCTTTTAAAATCAGTACCATTCCTATATCTAAGGCACAATAAAAGTAAATTCAGTCATGTCCAACTTTAGCACTAAGATTCATCCACTTTAAAAGAACCACGTGCATGCCTGCTTATAAAGACCACCAGCACACAATTTTCCAATAACACTTTTTGCCTTCCTCAGGCTGATTTACACTACAGGAAGACGACATTACAATAAGCAGAGTGCTTAGAAAGTCTTGAATTTGAGTCACCTGCACAACAGATTGCATCATTATCTGAGGTGGTTTTCAGGACCTGATTGCAACGCCTGTACAGCCAAGCCTTAGCTGAACTGCTACGACCTATAAAGGATTTCCCCTGAGAGCAAAGCGGCACAGTGTGGAGCGCAGACTAACTCAAATGCTTCCATCAAACAAGTACTGACCATGAGACAGCTTCATATGCTCATTTCTCCTTCAGTTCGTGGCTTGGGCAGGAAAGCCTCACCCATCTAGCCTGAGAGAAAAAAAAAACACAAACCAAACAAGCAGCAGTTGTGGTGGGGTAATCCTGAAATTTGAAAACTCACTGTGTAGATCGGTGAGGACTTTGACCCTTGGGTAACCAATTATAAAGTTAACACCCATAGGAACTAGTCACCTCTGCGTCCTTTAAAAATCCCAGCCTGAATTAATAAATATAACAAGACAGTCTCACAAAATATAGCATCGATAAACAAGTTATAGTTCAACCTAGTAAATGAAGACTTCACTTTCCAGTAGCAATCTGTTTTAATGGACCATAGAGCAATCTTCAATGAAAGAGCAGTTTAACAATTTTTTTTCTGCAAAGCCTCATGACAATGACAATATTTACAGCCCCCATACAGAAAAAACAGATGGGCAAATTAATCTGCCAAGATGACTTACCCCAAACTTGTGGTGGACTTGCATGAAAGAAAGGTTTATTATGGTATGATTCATAATACTATTCAGAAGCACAGGGTCAAACACTGGCGTAGCGGTAGATAAAGCTAAAATTATTCGGTGTAAAGGAGGAGTAGATTACCTGTTTCGTACACAAATTTGAAACCTATACACCACTGAATGTTGTTTGTCAGCATTTATCTATTCTTTCCATGCAAGTGATGGAGATGAAAACTACATAAAAAAAATTGACCTGCATAAAAGACTCTGTATGCTACACATGAAAGGTAGACTATCAAATTTACTTACACCGTAACAGATTCTGTGCTAGTTTCTATAAGAGGAGGAGGGGAAGTTGGTACAGGTTTTTGTTGTTGTTTTTGAATAAAGCAGTTTTTAATGTTTTGAAGGTCAGTTATTTTTGGCAACTAAAAATTATTCTGAAATATAATGGTTTTCCCACCTCACCAATTAATTTAGTTTTGTCATGCCATATCAGATACTTCAGATTTTCAGAAGAAACTACAAATTCTGTTTGTCATTTGTCCCTGATAGTCGACTGAGACTCAATCTTACATCCATGCACCATTATGTTTATAGAAAGGTTATCCTAGCAAACACCACATAAAGTCTATAATTACAAAAGCTTGATGCAAGCCATTTATTTGGCTGCATAAGAACAGTTTCCTGTTTTCAAATATTGTATATTCAATTATTATACCTTCCCCTGTAAATGACTGTTTGGCAACTTGTTTTATAAGCTCCTTCTCAAGTGAGGCTACACTTATTAAAATGCAAGGCAAAATCAGTATTGCATGGACTTCAGGCCATTCTTCTCTGGCCAAAATACCCTATGATTATTAGAGGCAACCTTTTCAGCTATAATCAAGTTGTTCAAATAATGAATCCCTGTGAAAAAAATGCCTCAATGTTTTTATTGCCTATCTCAAAGGATTCAGTAATTAATTTGTCACAGTACAGTAATGTTCTTCATGGATGCTGTGATTGTTATGGTGACTTTTATTGCATTACTTTAATGTAAAAATGAAGGCAGCATGACTAGGAACTTCAGAGGAAGACTTCTCTACTAGGGTCAAAGATAGCAAGTAAAATACAGGATTAAGTAGAGAGTGTTGTTATAGCCCAAAGATTTTCTTTTCTTTTTCTCCCTTCCCCTCTCTTTCTTTTTTTTAAATAATAATCTCATGGATAAAACTAGCATAAAAGTTCAAAAAAAATCCCAGGGCAGACTTCAACATACTGGACACCCTGGAAGGATTTAGGACGTCAAAGTAAACTTGAAATATTTGATATCTTTCTTTCTGTCTTCCCTACCTGTGTCTTTAGTCAAGAAAATTGAGTTGAAGCAGAAAAACTAGAAAAGGGGAGGGAAAAAGAAAGATATAATATCAAATTTAGATCAACAAGAGATAACTAAGCAATGCAAATGGAGAGACAATGCAAGTATAAAGAATAGAGCAAGGGACAAAATCCATGTTCTGGTTGCATTTCTCACTGACTCCCTAGGATTATGATAGCCAGTTCAACTCTGAATAATGTGTCTAATGTCTCTGCTAAATTTTAATCTCAGGATGAAACTATCCACATGCTTACAACATATTCGTAAGTCCTTTGCTAGGTCAAGTAATTTATTTGTAAATTAGGCCTTGTTTGTAACAGCATCTACTATAACAGTCTCTAAACTTTCTTGGTCCACAGACTGAGAATAATCTGTTTGAATGGCAACACCATGCTTAGATCTTCCTGTTAAGTGATACAACGCCCAGTTTAAAATTATAGTTTGTGCAGACACACAATATCAGATGATCTTATATGCAGTATGTTGCTTCTAAGTTGGGAAGCACAATCAATTAAATATAATGGATCCACAGCCACTTACAGTCAGATTCTGTCCCTCTCTATATAGAAACTGCAAAAAAGACTGACAAGTTTACATGGGTCTTATATAACAGAATTAAATTCTTAGCCCAAACAATAAAAGCTTATACTTTTACATTAAGAGCTCTGTAATTTAATCTTTGCTTTCAATGATCCAGTCAGCCCCAAAGTTTAAATGTGTTTAAACTTCATAATACTCCTAGAGTACAAGACTTTAGAAATGTCACCTTGGTGATACAGTATTACACACTTATAATACACAGGATTATTATAAATGTACATTATCCTCTCTTTTCCATGCTCTCTTTCATATTTTATTTTTTCCTGCTATATTCACACGGAAAGATATGTTGTTCCATTTCCTGATTCAGATTTTTGATTTATTCTTGGCACTGATGTTTACATTAGGATGAGGATTGGTTTTGCTTATACATCCTGAAGATCACTGAGTCCTCATGCTGTCATCTGTTCATCTCATTTAAAATTGGAAAGGAAAAAGAGACAAGGGAAAAAGGAAAAAGTAACCCAAAAGAGAAAAAATAACTTGGCAAAGTATCTTTCAAGCTTTCTGAGTGATGTTTAGTACCCTTGTATAATCATTCTCTCTCACATTCTCGCACAAAGAAGCAAGATCCCTATGGACGATCAGACATCAAATGGTAATGTGTTATGTTGATGATGCTTAAAATATTACTTGCCTTAGGCCCTGTCAGCAAAATTAGCCTTTCTTGATGATTTCCTGGCTTTTGAAGCTATAAGGGTTTATGCACATTTTCACTAGGGATGGCCAGACTATTCTTTCCCCAAAGAGATTCTTACTGTAGAATTGCTGGGCAGAGATTCTGCACAAGCTCACAGGTCTCTAAAGAAGAAATCAGGTAAGACTGAGTTTTTACTGGTAAACGTCGGTCCCTAGGTTTTCTCAGATCTTAAGATAATAGACTTTTGCACGTGAAAATAAAACAATTGCAAAGTTACTTCAAAGCATACAAGGCAGGTTTGCAATACTATGAGTAGGTATACCTACAAAAAAAGTACTCCTAGCAAAGCTGCCTGGTAATCCTGAGACAACACACAAGTGCAAAGAGAATGCATTCCTTGTAGGACACAAAAAGGACATTCAGGTACAAGTATATGTTCCACAGTTGAAATAGCTGGAGAGGAACACACTTTTCTTCTATTCTAAAATTTTGCTAACCCATCCTTACCCTCCTATCTTTAAAATCCATTTTTAGAGCTCTAGCTTGATTTCAGGTACTGAATCATGCGCCTTGTTATATCATCTGAAAAATGAAGTATTACAGATTTCAGCAGTGGATTCAAGTACTTGTATAATAAAAGAGAGTTAAGAATTAAGCCCTTAGTTTTTATAATACTCAAATAATAAGAGCCATACCAAAGCAGCCCAACAGCCTGGGTAAACAAGCTTCCAGAAGAGATAAGACGAGAATAATACAAAAAGTGTGTTCACAGATGTTTGTGTCAAGCCATGAACAGTATGAAGAGGAATTATTTCTGTCTCCTGCAGAACATCTAAAGGACAGTGTTTGAATACTCTTAAATTGATGACTTAAAACTTCATAGCTGCAAGGCTCAGCTATGTGGTCAGATGCACCACCCAGTCCTTTCTAAAGTCTCTTTCAAAACACAAAGAAAAATAATCCAATAACTCAGGCAGTAACCTAGGATTTAGAAAGACCTAGATTAAAGGTACTGCACTGTCTAAAATTCCCATCATGATTTTAGGCATTCAGTTCCTCAGGGATTGTATAAATTGAGCATTATATCACTTCCCTACCTCACAGTGGGAGCACAGTATTAGAATAGCCATGCTGAAGCCCTGAATCCTGACTGTGACCACAGCAGGAGCAGATGCTTAGGGAACATGTTTCTCTGCTGTATTTTGCCAGTTTTCATCAGACTGCTATGTCAATTTATTTCATCCTCCTTAGATCTTGCCTTGAGAAAAATAGTAAATAATCATTCCCTATTCTCTCCTTCCAGGCTACTCATAACATTGTATTATTTGCCCTCTTTTTTTTTTCCCCCCCAAGCTGGAAAATTTGAAAATGTTTAATCTCTTTTAGTGGAGAAGCTATTCCACATGTTCTACCACTTTGTTGCCCTTTTCTCTATATTTTACAGTTCTCTATTACATATTGTTAATATTGTCAATATTTTGAGCTGGTGGATCAAGCATACAATACCATGACAATTGTTTTCTGTTTTCTTCTGCATTTCTTCTCAAATGACTTCTAACATTGTATTTGACTTATTGAATATACTTAGCAAATATTACTCAAGCAACATCAGAAAAATGGATTTTTATCAAATAAATCCTTCAATTTTCTATCAAATGTCACTCCTGGCAGAATGCATTCCTATCCTGGTGTTGCATTCTGAAGATCCCAATGCACTGGAGGACCTGATTTTATTATTAAAAAACATATTTGTCTCTTGGCAAATTGATCAGCCAGGTAACTTCAGGGTAATTATGGTATTAAAAGTTAGAAATGGGATTAGAAAAGCAGAGGGCTAGTTTGGGAGTTAGGAGCACTCAGCAACACCAAGTGCCAATTCAGGTCAGAAAATTTAAAACACCACAGTCAGCTGAACCTGAGAAAGCGCATGGATAAACAGAATGGGCTTATAACTCTCTTCGGAAGTGCCATCAGACATTGATGGACTTCATCTAGTCAAAGCCTCATCATTTGAAAAGGTGGATGAAAATGGTGTCTTTGGGAGCACAGCCGCTTCCGACACCACAGAGGTGTTTGGATTCAATATAGCCTCAACTAGAGAGGGCTGCCTGGCGAATAGCTGAGACCATTTCGCCATACCCTAGATTTTGTTCTTCATGCACTTTTCATTTTGACACACGTCATTCTAAGATCTGAAGACATCACAACATAAGATAACAAGGCAGTAGGTAACTTCAGCATTATCAAAGCTTTGCAACTAGTTCTGGATCACACATGTTCCTAGTGTATAACTAGTTATTCCATGTACGCCAATGAATGCACTGATATTAGAGAAAGTATTAATACAATTTAGGACAAAAACTCAAGAACTTTTATACTCCTCAGTATATCCCAAATTTAGGGGGAAAAAAAAAAAGGCAGAAAGCATTCCCCAGAAGACAAACAGATAGTGGACCACGTAGACAGCATATTCCAGAGCAAACAACCACTCTCCAGCCCACCCTTCCTTTGGGCTCTATCTGCTCACAACTGTCATGAGCAAAGAGGGCCAGCTAATGCCATGAACTTCCCCTATAAATCAATAGGAAACTGGCACGATTCCTGGAAACACAGGCCTAAGTGGTATTTTCTGGAAGGAACATACTAACCAGACAGCTGCTTCCATCCACAGTCACTGCAATTTCTAAGTGGCTTTCTGGTGTAGCCCACTGAGAGCGAAGCAGTAACCTAATCTGGAGCAGACAAAGGGAGAGGTCTAAGCCATGAGCAGCTGACAACCTGTGAGAGACACTAATCTATAACATCTCCTGGGACTTGACAGAGAGCAAATCAAATTCTCATATTTCTATTTTACTTACAGGGGTTTCCCTGAGGATTGTCTAAGAATGGAAATAATGGCTAGCACATATATTTACATGCAGTATTACTTTCTGGCTTAGGAAAAAATCCTTAATGCTTTATGTTGCACAAAAATTTCTCTGCAATACAGGGATATAGAATTCTTGTTCTCTTAAAAGGCTGGAGGAAGATACTAAATTAATCTGATTTAATTTTTTTTATCTAATTAATTTAGCTTTCACAGATAAACAGTCAATTTTTTCCTGTAAGAAAACAATGATCAGGCTATTTTCTAAGTCAGAAAATTACTGATCTTTACAATGAAGATGTAAGAGATGAGAAGTCCTTAGATGAAAAGTCAAATGGCAGCTGTTAAGCAAAGATAACATAAATAAAGCAAGCAAACATTGAAGAGAAAAAGTAGAGGCAATTTATTTCCCATATAGCTCATCTGTTCAGCCTCATCTGCAGGATTATTCTTCCTAAAATACCCTACCTTTCTTTCCAATGGCTTCGCTTCAAGAACTGCGGCAATGAGATCTCTGACAAGGTATCAGCTAACATTTGGGATCAGATATCCAAGCATGACCAGTACGGCAATAGTTGCCAATTTCTAAATAAATAGCAGTAACTCCAATTTGTACTCGTTATGGCTACGAAGCACTTCTGCAAGCATATAGAAGTCATAAGCAATTAGTCTAGAGTCTACGTGGCAAAATGACACGAATAATGTTCCAAATTGCCAAGCTCAACTCCTAGAAGCAGTTTAGCAGCATGAACCCAATACTCTACCTGAGCTGAGGAATTTTGCCTCTCAATGGGGATTAAAAAGCTTCCATTTGCATCCAAATGGATCAAAATCTTCCTGTTACTTTTAAGAAAACACACTTAATACATATTACTGACAAGTGCGGTCTGTTGAAAGGTGATCTTTCTTTGAAAAACAAGAATGTTTTTTCCAGTGGTTCCCCCAAACTATCTGCTACCTCTTTTTTTTTTTCTTATATGAGCCTCTCTCTTCTTGTGGAAAAATGGCAGAATTTACAAATAAACCTGCAATACACTTTTTACTTTGAAATAATTATTGAATTATTGGGATAATTCATATCTTTAATAAACAAACTATATAGACATCTTGGAAAATTATTGTCTTTTTGCATGTTGCCCAGATGAAGGGTGGAGTGATGAAGAGACTTCCCTGCCGTTGGTATCATACTTGGTCTCTAACACCAGCATGAACCTTCTGCTAAGTGACAGCAGATGCCTAACCCATTTAGAACAGAAATACTGAAAATGAGAGACTGTATATCCACACGTAAATATGTTTCATTTTAAACATGTACATTAATTCTGGAGAAAAAGTGACTGAGGAGCATAGAGGCCTAATTGTCAGCAACTGACATTGCCCCAGCAGTCGGCCAGCCTGGCGATCCTGATGAGAACCTGAATTTCCATAACAGGCTTTGCTCTTTTGCAATACTTTTGGTTCAGAGGCTGGGTGCCTCGCAGCCTGTTCAGGAATCTTTGGGGCAGCCAAGGCTTGAAGTTCTGGCAGCCCCGGCCCCTGGTGGGCTCCCCCGACGTCCCATGGAGTCAGAGAGGCAGGAGGGCCAGCAGATTTCCACTGCAGCTTTTGTAGAAACAGTCCGTTCTCTGAGAAAAGCTCACAGTAGTGTTCTGACTGCAATCATCTCTTAAAAAACTGAACAGCAGTATAAATGCATGTGAGCAGCTGCCTACATCTAAGAATGAAGGTAATCATAGTGGAATCACTCTCCACATTTAATAAATGTGGTGTAAGACTTCTTTCTGCCACACATAACAAATCAAGTACATGAAGATGTGAAGAGACAAGTAGTCTAAAATGTGTATGTTTAGAACCTGATTAAATTTGAAATATGTAACAGAATACAATACTTGAGCAGTGTTGAAACAATATTCTTGAACAAGGAAAGTAACTGCTATTACGCTCACCAAGCTACAGTTTGAACTATTATCTCCAATGTCAAGTACAGTATCAGTGTAAAATCCTTATTTAGAAAATGTATAAGCTCTTACTTCTAAATCACAAGAACACAGACAGCTTGCATTTAAAAGCTAGAATCAGCTGCATAATGTTGAGTTTCCAGAAATCATATTTCAGTGGAATTATTATTCCCATTATATTGGTTTTTTTATTATTCCCATTATATTGATCATCTTTTTATCTGGAGGATACTTCTCACTTGCACAGTGTTGCTATGGCATATTTAAAAGACCTGATCATCACTTTCTTTGAATCAAATTGAGAGAGAACATTACGAAAGATCAATTTCCTTCCAAAGATACTTTTGTTGTGCTGCTTATTCCCCTATAGCTACACTGCAATCAAAAAAACACAGCAATAAATGTTAGTGTCTCTGTAGAAATCCCAAGTACACCCGCAGCTAATTCCCAAGAGGGTTGAGAGCAAGCTTACAGCTAGGTTTACGGAGTGAAAGGGTTACAGACCCCTGTTCAAAAAGGTGTCTAAATAAAGAAAAATGTGGTTGTTTCATACTGGAAATATTTTTTTGCATTTAGGTTTGAAAGCAAAACTTTCAAAATATTAATAATATAATTAAATCTTAGAACACAAAGTTGTTGCCAGTTTCTCCCTGAAGTCATCAGGCATTATGATATTTAGTAATTTCAAAAATTATATAGCTTATTTATAATTTTGGACAGAAATTTCTGCCATCCAAATTTGAAAATTCTTGTAACAAAACAAAGCAAAACACACAGTGCCGTGTTTCTGCGGTTCTGCTGTCCACCTGTATTTCTTACATTTAGATAAACTCTTCATGGTCTTCACAAGACATGATGCCTCTAACTGATATGGTAAGTGAGCAAAGTAATTCATGTAATGACTGCCATTCCAACTAAGTACTTTGTTTTCAAAAGAGAAAATGTTTTCCACAAGACTTATTTTTAGGATGCATGTTAAACTTAGTAGTAAACAATAAAAAGGCAAACTGAAAGTTTGGGATGTTCAGCTCACTATCATATGAAGCAAAGATTTCACTCTCTTGCTTTCTTTAAAATCCCTTCTGACAAATGCCACCTCCTCCCAGCAGTTATGACAATCAATATTCAACTTCCCAAACACGCTTGCTGAGCTTGCCTCAGCATCACTCCCGAAAGTCAGCATCTGGACAGGCTCCTTTTTGTTGACACCTACTTCCTTTTCAACACCTATGAACAGCGCAGGAGTCTGCTCCTTCTTCTCTTCAGCCACCTCACTGTCAGTAAGTGAGCTGGTCAGGAAATAGCAAGCTAACTTGTTAAAAAGGAATTGATACCACAGTGTTCAACCATAAGACTGTAAATGAAATAATACACATTAGCAGAACATGTTATCTGTTTCTCTCGAGTTCCACATGCATTTCTGGATTTTGTGCACAATGTGAAAAAAGTTAAAACACATGGGAGAAACAAACGGTCCTCTCTGTTCTTGATAGGATACTTGCTATGCCACTGAACAGTCACGAATGAAGTCAGAAGTGTCAGAAGTTTCTGCCCTATTTATACCTGTAGCCAGTGATCATGTTGGAAAGATGCAGAGAAAGTCCCATGATCACTGTCATTCTTCTGATAAATCGAAGGCAGCAATTCTAAGTTTTTAAAGCTTCTCCTGCTATGTGACAAAAAAACTGACAACCTACCATCAAATACTATAGAGACCCCACTTTCCCATTATGAATGCTTCATTTATGCAGTTGAAAGCTAATTCTAGTTTAATTAGCTTTCTAGCTTTACGTTTCAGTAATTACAACTACAGTAAACCTGAGCATGCTAGGTCTTTAGAAGCTGAAGCAGAAAGCATATTCGAAAGGCAAAAGAGATACACAGAAGCTAATTAATTAAAAAAATCTCACTGACTAAAAAGTCCCCCACCCATTACCAAGGAGATTTCTAACTCTTCATCTAACTGCAAGTCCCTTAATGCATTTTTCTTTTTCATTCACTCATATGAAAAGCACACCAAAACATCAATTCATTGAGAGTCTAATAAATTAATAAATGATCTAATTAGCCATTTGCCAAAATAGCTAGGGGCTAAAATGCTATTGCTTGGGTACCATCATTTCATTCTATCCAGGCAGTTAATTTCTAGGACGCTAATAAGCACAAAGTCACCAGTTTGGCATATTGGCTTTGTTAACTCAGCTGCCTCGCTTCTCCAACCTTATCTGCTAGTCCGTTCTAGAGAATCCCATGCCTTGACCCTGCTTTTGTCCTGTTTAGTTCTGCAACACAACCTGAAGTTTCCAAAAGCCAAATTATAACTGAGGAAAGATGAATTTTTAAATGAACATTTATGAGTTTAAATGAATATAATTACTTGCAAATTTAAAAGTATGCTATTTAAAAAACTCACTACCTTTTTCAAACCTAAATATTAGAATACTGCATTTTTCAGAAAACCCTGTCTAATTAGAACTCACTAACTCTCTTACATAAGATACGTTTGGATAAATAGATATTTTCTCATGAAATGTGCTATAACTGTCTGGATATTTTACATTTTTTTTAGCAAAGAAAGAATTATTATCTTCAGAAAATCTAGAGAAAACTTGTTTTGAAAGGACTACCAGCTTTTACTGTTGTCTACTAAAAGGAAGCTGAAAACTAGCTCCTTTAAATCCCTTTTCACCTGGTTCTCCTTGCCTTCCACTTTTTAACCCTTCTCCAAAGACAGCTTGACTTCACTACTATGAGTGGCGGGGAAGGGAAACTCAATACATAACTGAAGTCAGTGTCATACAGGCCAGGGCTGAAATGTTTAGAAAATGAATGCCCTGGTTATTAGATGGTTACTACAGGGAATGACAGGATTGCTCAGGTGCCATAATAATGCCGAGTTTAGCACACTTGTGATTATGTTAAAAGTACAATTATCTCTAACTTTTCTGAACTTTTAGTGGCTTTTGTGGACAGTTGCAGAGCCCTGTAAGGACATTCTTTACTCAAAGCAGAAGCATCTCACAATCTAAAGACAACCTTTGAATGGTTTTGCAAAGTCAAATGAAAATACTAATCCAAATGAATTATATCCAACTTACTCTAATTTCTTAACTTGTTGAGACTGAATAAATAAGAGTAGGAAAGCTTTGTAAAAGGTGGTAAAATACAATATATATGGAATAGAATTAGTGAAACTATTGCTGGAACACATATAAAGAAACAAAACACTGAGTTGTGCCTAATGAAGAGTTCTTTAGTAGACAATATTCAACAGCATTTAGTGGACAATATTCAACATCATTACAATATTCAGCATGTTCAGATAGCACAATATCTAACAACAGCAAAATTCAAAAGCAGAAAGATATTTTTAAATCATGAAAATAAAACAGCTGCTGAAACACCTTATTGAGGCTTGCACTGGCTTCTCTATTATGTGGACTTTCTAAATCAAGACTGTTTTTTTTTCCAAAAAATACATCCCAGTTTATCCCCCAGTCCAGCTGAAGGGAAAGTCTATGGCTTACATTGCCTCATGGATTAGATGAGACAACAATGACAGTCTCTGACTTCATATGCTTTTAACTTTAGAAATGAAATACCTTATTGTTACTAATGGTGATCATCTGGTCAAAATTCAAGGAAATGCATGGAAATGTCCTGCTTCTCAATTATTCTGCACCTACACTAATATTTATGATGTTAGTACAAAACAGCTAGAAACACTCTGATGATAGGTTTTGGAATATTTTTTACATCAACTTTGTCTATGCATAAAGCAATAAGAAAAAAATACATGGACAGTCAGAAGTTTCTTCTGCATAGCTGATTCTTAGAGCACAAGATACAGTCAGACTGGAGTGCAGATCTCCATTAGATTTTGTTAGACTCTGTTTTAAATCATACTTTGTAAGTTATTCAGAACACGTTCTGATCCCAGCGCGTTTGAGAACACTTGGAAACTGAATTGAAGCTGACAATCCATGCACAGCATCTAAGTGGACTGTCACTCTTATTTACTGGATCACAAAGCACCTCTTTTTATGTTACTGACATCATGATTAGGAAGCCTGCATGTCACCAAATCCTTTATGAGTTCAACAAGTTGCATTGTATCACTGAATGAGCTAAAATTATTGTTTGATGCATTTTAGGTTGGCTGGAATTATCCTAACAAAGGTAACAAGCTGCTCTTGCATCAGAAGTACCACTAACATAGAAATTAAAATGAAGAGATTAGAGTATCATCAAGTGCTGTTGCTCATGACTTACAGAAACATATTACTTCAGTAATGAACTGCCATGAAACTGTACTCGTCCATCTCATTAGATATAAGATAACTATGCTTTTATGGTTCATATTCACCTGATACTTCAACCACAATTAGTATACATTAGCTTTCTTTCCCATTACCTTGTCAGGTACTTCTAGTTCACAGAGGAAAGTTTTTAGCCAGTATTGCATCCAAATGTTCTGCTTTCAGTGTCAAAAAAGAAGTCTTTGACAAGGTCAAGAATAGATTTTATATCTGATGAGGCACCTCACTGTAAAAAGAACCTAAGACAACCTTTCACTCCAGCTAGTATACTGGGGCACCTTTAGAAAGTACCCTGTTCTTCAAAATATTTGAGTAACTGACACAATGTGTAGCACCTTCAGGTGAGTTAAACAAAGGAAAGAAGGAGAGAAATATAATGAATGTATAGTCTTGTATTCAACATTTGGCGTGTTTTGCACTGATTGCACATTTCAAACAAGCTTCAGATCTTTATAAAGAAAAAAGGTTGGAGGAAGATCCCAACCATGCAGAGGATAAATGGAGACTTTTGGCTTGTCAAGGCACATAGAATTACAAGATGAAAGATTTGACATTGCCAAGCTTTCATTGCTCCAATTCACCTGCCTTCCAAATCTCCACATCCTATTTCTGCTGTTCTTGCATGACCTTGTCTCCCAAACTCCTACACCTTTTCTACCACAGTTTCTCTCTGTCTGGCTGAGGAGACTTCCTCACACCTTAAACAGCACTTGCTGTAACAATGCTACCTGCCTCTCCAACTGAATTCTGGCAGCTGCTCATTCTTTCACATGCTCCTGTCACCTCCACCACACCAGGATGCTTCTTTCAAAGCACACCTGGGGACAGCACAGACTTGTGCCTGTGCCAGATTGTAGAAAGAGTGCTCCTGAGGCAGTCAGGCTCTGTAAGAGCTCTCTCAAATCCCTTCTGATCAGAGGTACAGACAGTCATGGCAAGAAATGAGTCTGCCTGTGGCTGCCTGCCCTGAGGAGCTGAGCTGAGGGTAGTTTGTCACACCTGTGAACCCAGCTGCAAGGATTTAAATTCCTGGTGGGGAGGGAGCTATTTCTGTAAGGTACCATGGCAGCCAGTACTGATGCGTGTACCAATGCAACACACTGTCCAAGGAGCCTGGAAATCTGTTAGAGGATAATTACTCACATTTAGTCCTACCCTCTTTACACAACACATTACATTTTCCCCATTGTGAGGTGAAGTCAAATCCAGAGGGCTTGTGAATGCAAGGGAGGTCTCCTTCCTGGACTGCTAAGACTAGCTTGGTGCCCTCTGAGACCTACGGCTCCTCCTGTCCCAGTCCACAGAGGTGGCTGGTGCTGTTCCCATCTGTGGGGACAGCCAGTGGCAGGACTGAGTGTGTATATCAAAGGCGCAGATACACACACGTAACAGTCAGTGATGCAGATCAGCACAGTCAGAGAGCAGTGCCTTTACCAGTACCCACAATAACACAGACAGCACTCACTAAACATGAGCTTGACCCTGTGCCTCCTATCTGGAGGATCAGAGCAGGGGTTTGCTACCTGTCACGCACATGGATCTCTGTGGTAGCTGCCTCTGGACACTTGGTGTGTCCAGGGCTGGCCCCCAGAGCTCCATCCCTCCAGTCGCTGGTCCCCAGAGCTCTCATCCTACTCACCCAATAGTCCACCTTGAAGTTCAGTAGTGTGTCTGCATACACATGCACACGCAGAACAGGGAGCACACTTATACAGAAATGTCAGAAGTAGAGTTTAGTAAGAAGATAAAATAAACCACAGTGACCAGGAGCAGTGCTCCTCACTCCTTTACTTGTTATGTTCAGAAATTTCTCATATCATGTCCAGTAGCTTTTCATGGTCTGTTCAGTTAGCTAAACCTCAGGCCAGGATGAAAACATCTCTCTGCACATCTTAACACCCAACCCTCCAGGTCTTATTTTCCTTTGGATTTGTTGTCTCCATAAAGAGCTTATCCATCTTTCTTCTCTCTCTCTCTCTCTCTCTCTCTGCCTCCCCTTTCTCTCTCTCTCTCTCTCTCTCTCTCTCCATAGTTTTCCCCTATTCTCTAATTTTTAATCTATCTGCTTTCCACAGCTTGAAAGAATTCCTTGTGGAAATGAAAACTAGATTTGTATTTGCCTTTGCTCCCCACCCTAGCACCTTCCGTCCACTCATTTCTGCTGTTACCCCTTCTCACACCTCTTCTTGCCTTTAATATTCCCTTCCACTTAATCCGCCTATGCCTCCAACTGTTTATCCCATCATCCTTCTGATTTCCCTTCATCCGTGAAGATGGATACTAGGAGAAAAACTAGATGGACCACTAAATCTGAACAGATCTGTCTCCCCTTTGGATAGGGATGGAGCTGCAAGAATTTTTATATATATTTTCCCTCTACCCAAGGGATGAAGAAGCTTTTTTAGTTTTATCGTTTTTTTTCCTGTAAGTCCCAGAAAAGCAGTGTCTTAATATAGTCTTCCTCCTTTTTCCTCCATCAGGTTTTTGCCTCTGTTACCAGGAAAACAGTCATCCATAAGAATTCACTCTGGCAGATGCCAGCTCCTACTCCTTGTAATGAGAATTTAGCAATGAAAACAAGCAGAGAAAGGGGATAATGAAGCAGGGCTCTTCAGCATCAGGAAGATGAAAAGCTTCCCTTTCCATTTACCACTGGTGTAACAGCTGAGCTCCCATTAGTTTAACTCACGCTCTCGGGATTTATTTCTTTGCTACCATTAATCACTTTATCTCACACAGAGAAGAGAAAGGCACACAGGAATCTGCTTTTTGGGATCATGACAAGATTTCCCTGATGGAACAAATTACACAGAAAAGAGTGAATAAAGCATAATTTTTATCAAAATTGTCAAAGACTCCTGAATCACCATGTTGATATCAATAACTATGCTTTGATGTTTTGGGATATTTGCACATGGGTAATGCAATCATACAAGGCTGAGCTGATTCCAGGAGTTATCAAATTAAAACCCTATTGCCTAGGTCACCTATTGCTCTAGTCTCCTGAGATCACATACCAGTTCAGTCAGTTCTGTTTCTCTGCTTTCCAATTTCCTGCAACATCAAAACACAACAGTGATCCATTTACACTGCAGAAACACCTGCCAAAGGAAAGATTCATTAAAAATTGTTCATACAGTGAGCAAAGATATTCAACAGAGCTGTAGCAGGAGCACCAGACTTTTGCTGGAAAACACGCATTTTGTAAGAGTCCTTCAGCGTTATGCTGCTGTGCTTGACATTGTTCTGAGCAAGCAGTATCACCATCTCCTCTCTTTGAAATGGTGTGGTTGCGATTCAACAGCAACCTAGAATCAGAAGGGACCACCCGGGACACCAATAATACCTAGCATCCATGCGGTGAGTATCTAGATAAAAAAGATCCACACATAATGGACTGCAAACACTTTCAACTTCTTTGCACTCGATACAGCTCTGCAACTAGAGAAACAATAACACAACACCAACAGAAATGGTAGTGGCTGAATTAGTGAGGCAAGGAAGCAAATTTGAATTCCCAAAGAAGGGATTGGGGAAAATGGACAAATAAATCATGCCTTGTTGTCATTTATATTGAGTTAATATGAATTGAGGGTGACTCAATTTTGTAGGCCAATACTTTGCAGAAAAATGCAATTATGACAGCATTTGGCTTTGGGCACACGAGACCCCCAAAACTGCTTTCCAAAGGATACTGAACATCTGACCTCTGAAAATCAGGGCTCCTAGTTGCAAATTAGGCATTTAAAATCACTTTTTCAAAATCACAGCATCCATTATCAAGGCACAGAATATTGGTGATCAATCCTCTATGTACATTCAAATTCTAGAGAATATTCATTTATTCAAATGAATTCTTCAAAGTCAAAAGTGACAATTAAGAGCTTAGCATTTACATATACCCTTAAGCAATTCCTCTCTAATTATTTTAAGTGTAATCATAAAACTAATGTTTAAGGGCCAGCCAAGAGTGAGGACTCACTACTGTAAACATTGTAAAAGATTAGCAAAGAGCATACAGCCTAAACAGACAAAACAGATAAGGCATGGAGAAAGGGATATAAACACAAAGCAGACTGATCAAGGATTTATCCTTATTTCTTTGGAAGAAAGAATAGGTTAGTAAGCTAGGGATAAGCTAAACAAAGAGACATGAAGGAAAAGGGGACATTGATAGGAAAGGCAATGAGAGAGAAAGTAAGAAGGGCAAATGTGGAGCAAAACTGATATGAAAAGTAATAACAGAGTGGGAAGCAGGAGAGGGAGAAAGGATTGAATAACATGATCAATTGTCACAGAGGAAGTCTAGACAGAGCCCCAGAAAGATGCTGAAAGCCTCAAGGCTCCTGTTTGGCCTGCTTCCACATAATCCAATCCACTCATTTGATGCAAGACTTTATTTAAGCTGGCAATTATCTAACTTCACAGGGAACACCTTTTCCTCAGTTCAGAGGTATCTGATTTTTCAAGCCAATATTTAACACTGTACATTCCAAAACCAAATTTATCTCAGCCCATCTCCTCTATAATGCCCAGTTCAAGCATTAGTTTCACAGGGGTGACAAATTAATATCCTTTTTATAACTTAAAGCTCAGCAGATTCTTGTAATTATTATTTAGTAATATCATATTCCTTTTAAAATGAAAAAATATAATTAAACTGTGTCATTTTATGTTGTGTATAGTATACCTAAGTCACTAATTATTTTAAAAGTCACCTCAAGACTGCTCTTCTGCTCCTTTTCAATTTTTACCACTCTTAACAACTTGTCACAAGCAAGTTAGAAAGTTGGTTGCTTGAATTCCTACCACTTTGTTACACTCAAATTCTTGTTATGGGCAAAAGAAATACATCATATAAGCAAAGCCAAGAGCTTATTGTTGGTCTAATTTAGCAGTCTAATCAAACAGTTATTATTAGTCCAGTTACCATTAGTCCAGTTACTTATAGTTCAAATTATACACAGTTAATATGATACATTCACAGACTTTCTTGTACCTATCCTTTTCTCTGGTGTTACACTCACTCTCCTAAGGCTGATGGCTCTGGGGGTCTGGGGTATTAGCAACCAGTCACCAGCATGACGAGTCCTTTACTGGGATAAGCATGATGTTGAGGTCGGTGTTTTCTTCCTCCTCACTCTAGAATCTGGTTAGGGTCATTTTACATGTTTGCTATGGTGCTCTACACCTTGGTCTTTCTTCATTGGTCTGCACAGCTGCATTACATCTGAATTTACTATATACATTGGATAATTGCTGTTCACTTCGTTACCCCTAAAATTGTTTTTACCCAGCTCCCGAGGCTGCATTGCTTTGGTGACTGGTGTCTGACCACGGGTGAGCTGTTCTTAGCCCTCAGACCTCTGGTATCATCACGTCCCCATACTTTCAAGGCTTGTGCTATCATCCTAAGCCTGAGCTCCTCTACACTGGTCTAGGGTCATAGATAGCTCATCCTACACAGAATAACTACTTGTAATTACTGTCTATTAGTTAAAAATATATATTCATAAAATTAGGTGTTATGCCACACAGATATACAAAGCTAAGCAAAAGCTAAAACAAGGTCGTAATAGTCACCTGGTCAATACTTGCTGTTACAGCTAAACAATCTAAAAGAAATCTCCAGGCAGGCCAAGACAAGCCCAGGCAAAGCCTGGCAGATGTGGAGGTCTGCACTGTTAGTTTAACACACCAAAGCAACTCCATATTTACTGGGCTACAAGAGTACACTGTACATTGTATGAACACAGCACTGTAACTAGAACACTTTCGCAGCTGTGTCGTCCTGGGTAGCAATGCAGTTCAGTAACTAGCCTTTACCATGTGTTTCAGTTTATCCAATGACAACAAAACTCTTCTTTATTCAGGAAACTTGGCATCTTCAATTTCCTATTCCTTCACAGTTTAATATTAGGAGTTTATGGTAAGATTTCAGCTGCTTAGAGGTATTTCTGCTCCGTGTACCGGGCTTACTCTAAAGAGCATCTGTATATCTGGTGTGGTCGTATCTTTGTCTGTTAATACCTTTCTTTCCTTTCTTCTTATAAATCCTTTGGGATATAAAGTAAATTTCCAGAAACCCAGTTTAATTTTATCTGAAGCCATCTCTCACCATTCAAGGACAAAATGTTTTAAAATTTCTACAGATGGCAGATAAAACTCCACCAAATCTATATTTGATACAGAAATCATGGATAAATGTGTAAATATTCAATCATATGCTCTTAAGTTTAAGTAATCAGACACAGTATTTGTCATCTCCAAAGAGTTCAAACAGGAGCGAGAATAACAAAGAATGAAATTATCTGAAAACTGGAACTAAGAACTTGCTTCTTTTTTATTCTTTTTAAAGAGATTTTTCTACCTCTCTAGTTTATGATCCTAAAAACTATGCTTGGGTTATACCTGCAAGATTATTTTCACAGTTATAACAGTTAAAAGGATTCATGTATATGCTTTGGGAATTTAAGAGTTAATGAAAAACATCAAAAACAGACACCAACATTAAGATCTTTAGAACTGACCTTCTAGGAACCACAAGTCTGCAGCCTGCAGAATGGGCACAGGGCAAAAAGCAGGCAGGGATCCCACAAATTTGCTTCTCTCTAGGACTCTGGCCGTAACTTTGAGCACTGAGAAGTATGTGTCATAACGCTGCATTTGCTGCTGAAATCCCTTTGAAGATTTTAAATTTAAAGAGTTTCTCATGCTCCTTGCAGGACCCTGAAAGCTGTATTGTAGTTTCCTTGTTTAATGTTTTAGTTCAGAGATTCCTCTGCAATTCTTTAATAGAACAGTAAAAATCATTGCAGTTTTTCCCCAAAAAACTTTATGGGAAAGATTTTATAGTATTTTCCCTAAAAAAAAAAAAAAAAAAAAGGCTTACTGGAAAGATTTTATAATGACCTTCCAAGATTTTGGAATCAGGAATGTGTATTGCAAGTAAGAAAAGTTTGGATGAAATACCATATAATTTGTTTCCATTATCATAAATAGGAACATGAGCTGAAGTTGAAACAATTTTATAATTTGGGAATTGATACAGAGCAATTTAATTTTATACGATGAAGGGCTAGCATTAGTTTGAGTGAGTGTAGGAACGCCATTCTTAAACAAAGGTCAAATTTGGACATGGGAAGAAGAGTTGAGAAGAACTCAGAAAAAATCTGTTTGTATTTCTTTTCCCCACACCACGTTTCCTTCTGGCTTTAATCCTCCAAATAGCTGATTTTTCAAAGTTACCCAAATTAACTACCCGATTTCTGTTGGAAGCTCAAACAAAACCGAAGCGTTCCTATGAAACACTTCATGAGTGCAGCATTTTCCACTGGAAAGGTGTTATTTCCAAAGATTCTGATCACTTTGAATATCAGTACCAGTGCTGACTCAAGACATCATTTTAGACTAACATTTCAGCCAACACTTCTGAATTTTGTAATGCTGTTTTTCTGCTATTCCCACAGCTTCAACAGTTTGAACTTAAAAGAGAATTTCAGCTTACATTAAAAACGTTTCAGAATGCCATTTAAAAACCTCAAAGGAAAAGGCAAATAAAGAAACCTGACTCCTAAATTTTTTGCCATGTTTAAAATCTTATGGGTTGTCAGTTTTTTAGTCCGTAGTGCTGAAACATGGAAATGGCAGCTCGTTTGAAGGTCCAGCAGAGAAGCACCTGGCATATACTTTGTAATAGTAAAAGTTTATACACAACCCCTAGAAATCAATAGAAAAATCTCTCCAACTCCAGTGAGTTTAGCACCTATGTCTGATTTTATTAACATGACAGTTTCGCCTCTTTTCCTCTCAGCTCTTTTATGTACTGATTCTTTTTTTATCCTTAGGTTTTAGACAGCATTTGTCTGTTCATTCTTGTTTGAATATTGGGAGTTTTATTATGCCTTAAAGATGTATAAATAAAGCTATTAAAAAACATGCATTTTTCTCTTCCTAAATCTCAAGGTGAAGTTTATTTTCAAACGAGGCATGTCCTTCATTTCTCCTATTGTTTGCATATGCTAATTTCTATGCAAATCAAAAGTTTGACACATTCTAGTACTTCAAGTTCATAATCACAAGACAAAACATGTTTATGTGAGACTCTGAAAAATGTGCTCACAGTTTCCACTCCATAAGAAGAGGGTGTAGAAAAAGCCACAGCTCCAATATACTCACAAGAGGGAAATGAATTGAAGCAAAGATTTAGTTGTATCACTGCTGAATAGAAGCTGGATGAGAAAATAGCCTCTTTTTTTCCTCCAGAGACCACCTGTGAACTTCAGCTCACGAACATAAACTGTTCAAATAAACTGTTTTCCATTGTTCTGGAACAGTCATCCTTTTTTGATAAGGAAGAAAGAATTGCTCAGCTTCCACAGAAATTAGTGAAGTTAAATACAGCCATTCAATAAAGGTGAAGAACACCATATTACACTGAATATAAAGTGACCTCACTTTACAAGGATAAAAACAGCAGCAAAACACCAGTGCCCAGCACAGCTGTGCTTAATCCCACAGTGCTTCAGTGATCAAGGGACATGAGTTGAACTTGCCCCAGTGCAGAGCATGCCAAGCCAGGCTGAGGAGCCAGACAAAGTTAGATAGGCAGTGCTGGTCCCTATGTTTTCTTCACTAACTTTTGCCAGCTGTGGCTGTGCCTGACACTACAAAGAGCTTAAAAGCACACCCTCTAAACATAGGATACATTGGATATTTTAAATCTTAATTTCATTTTATATTTGGATCAGTAGAGTGTGTTGAGCTGGCTTCGTCCCATCGCTGCGTTGCATCAGACCACCCCTTTTGGACTGGCACCACACAACTGTATCTTGCTGTTCAATTATGACAATTGCTACGAAACTGGCAACCTAGTCTGTAATTTCTATCGCATTTTCAGACTCATGACGCTATTTCCAGAAGCCCTGCATCTACAATCAAACATTCATATAATATCTCCAGTCCTTTTTGGAAAATGCCAGGTTATGATCTATTTAGCCTGAATAAATACATTAAGTGAGGTTAGTCAGTTCATTTTATTACGCATTCTTGTTATCTCCTATTAGATCGGTCAACAAATATGAAAGGTAACATTCATTATATTAAAATACTGATAATGACTAAGTTCCAAGCCCTTTGTGAAATTACTCTGTATTTCCCGATTTCCCCCTTTCCTCCCCAGATTTTTCCTCTGTCTCCTTTACTTAATAGCTTATTATAGCTGATGGTTTTCCTGTGCTCTGATTAGCATTTTACACCAGAAATTAATGCCCTTACAAGTCACCTGTTAGGAATACTCCTACCCATTTTTTCAGACACTGAAAAACACTGATACAAAAACTGTTCAAAGAGCAATCTTTATTTGCCATCATACTTATGTGAAGTAGAAGCTAATGAATGTGAAAACAGATTTGTTCTAATTCCTTGGGGGATGCAGGGAGAAACAACCAGTTTAAAAATGTTCTGTATAACTATTCATCCTTCTTTCTTTGTTCTAAACAGAAGTTTTCTATGATCTTGCCACTGAACTGCTTTAACAGAATCTTTCAGAAGCCCAGCAAGCATCTCAATGTGAATTCTTTTATGTGAAAGACTACATATTATTGCAAAGTCTACATCAAGAAAAGACAGCAGTGATATAAAGGTGAAGACTTGGTATGTAAAGGCTGTTGAAACTAGGACTGAAGGAAATTATCCTAACAGTATAGAAATAGCTCCCAAGAGAGAAGAATTTCTCGGTATTTGCAAGTTCTGCAAAGGCTTCTGAAGCTGAGATATAGCTGTGATGCACAGACTGACCCTCAAAGTTTTTTTTTTAAATGTACTCAGATTGCAGGGATAGCAGAGCTTTGTCAGCCTCTAATCCCATGATGCTTTGCAGAGCAGCAAAAACGCACAGGAAATAAACAGCTGTCATTTTAAAAGGTGTTTTTTGCTCTCTGTTTCTGCTTCTTTAACCTTCCCCTGAGAATGCAGTGCCAGCGGGAGAGCTCTACGGCATTGGATTGACAGCCCTAGGGACTGGGAGACTGAAGTACTCCCTTTATCCTGCAACCAGGGGTAGCCACTGCAGCTACAGCGCAGCACAGCCCCTCTCGCCACTCCCCTCCTTCGTTCTGAGATCAGCCTGAGATTTCATCTGAGCTATTTCAAACTATCAGGATAGCAAAATATTTAGAAAGTTGATTTTGGATGCCCTTGTTAGGATACCATACAGAGTCTGACAGTTTTCTAGAAAACTGAGTCATACAGAATCACTAGTCTCTGGTAGAAATTATATTTCAAACATATTTTGCTACCATGAAGTGCTGGTTCTATTTTAGGAAGAGCTGAATCTGAAGCATTCTGCATTGCACAAAGAACTACCAATATTGCCACATGCATATGTTAAAGATTTGATTCTGAAAGCTACCTTTTACTGCTGAATGAAAAACCACTTTTGATCTCCTAAATGAAGTACAATAGCACCAACTGCTGCTATCTCAACCAATGACTGCTAGATCCTATTACTATAAAAGCATGAACTACTTTCCGGCACAAAAGTTCATTTACCTCATGAATCAGCTGCAGCCCATCTTTGGCCTTAGCTGCCAATGAAGCTCCTTCATCTCTAGTCAGATGCAAACCTCCCCTGATCTGAGTAATAAGCTAGAAACCATCCTGGGGAGGGGGAAAGAGCCAGCTCGAAGCCATTCTCCTAGTTACAAAACAACAATGAAAACATCTCCCACAAAGAGTCAGCTGCAAAGTATTTTATTCTTGCAATTAGATATGATTAAGAACTCCCATATCATTCCTTAGCTTAGAAACACACATTCCAGATGTTACATATCTCAGTCATATATTTCTGTGTCTGCCCTGCCTCCTTTGACTTGCTCAATAATCATGTGCAACACAGCGATACACTGAATAACCAGAAGCAGACTTCAGCCCCTGACAAAAGAAGAACTGCTGAAGCTGAGAGATTTTAGCAGTTGCTTTTACAGAGTGTTTTGAAGAATCTGCCTTACATCCTTTTCTAAAGTCTGTACTCTAAACAATGTATTCAGGAAAGGAAAGAATTTTTACAGGCAGAGGAAGAACCATTGCAGTCTTCTGATCTGTTTTTATTAACAGAAATCTCTTTCACACATGACACTACTGCATCGATAAAATACAGCGGATTGTATGGGCATGTCCTTTAATAATTTGGAGGTAAAAATAATGGAGCAGTTATAAGGTAATGTGCACACCTGTAAAGTACCCTGATGCTCAAAATTAATGGCTAGTAATATTCAAGATCAATAAGAAGATACATGTTATTCATAACTTCGGGTTGCCTGTGAAGTATAGCACACATCAAGACCATAGCACTTTACAAATTCTTCACTCTGGTCTCTGGTAAATGGCAGTTTTCTATGTATGATTATGTCCTCCAATTGGTGCTACAATCTGATAATGGCAGCAACATGAAAGGCTTGGTTGTTTATCTTCATCATGCTAACTACAGAAACTGAAAGCACTAAAACTTTTTTGACTACTGCTTTTGAACAATTAGAAATATATAACAAAATACCTTAGCAAAGTTTGGGGAGGGCATTTTAAAATATTACATACAAAGACATCAAAAGTCTAATAAACACAAAGTTATTGATAATATCTGTAACACTGCTTGGAAAAATAGCACGCATGGTATTCACCTCTAACACTTCTACTTTAAGAACTAAGCAAACCAAATTAAGGTATCTGCTCTAACTCAAAAATTAACACCTGTAACTGAAACCAGTGTCCCAAGACAAACAGGTCTTCAACAAATCACATGCTCTGGAAGGCTACCTAACGCTCCCTTTGCTGAAAATGAGTACGCACCTTATGCCACCTTCCCGCACAGGAATTCACATCTTCATTTTGATCCACTGTATTTCCCTGTAAAGAGAAGAGCTGGTCTTAATCAAATGAGTCAACTTTGGAACCAGTTCAACATCTGTCAGGTGCAACACCCATTTTCCAGTAATTATTACTTTTAACATGCATAAACCTGTTATACTAAATTTCATTCTAGCATTGTCCAAATAAACCTGATTATGTAAATGTTTCATACATTCTGCTTTTTCTCTTTTCAAACTACTTCCAGAGCAAATGACATTCTTGTGACATTTACAGCAGATTCTGTCTTTCTGTATAGTAAAGCAAATCACTCCAAAGAGATTTCAAAGCCTGAAGAGACTGTGATGATCACCCAGGTTCCCACAAAACAAATCACAGAAATTCATCAAGTAATGCCTATATCTAACTGATCTCTAAAACTCGTTATTTCATGTGCCTCTTGAAGAACCTCAGTTTCTAATATGCAACTGCTGGAAACTTTTGTTTTGACTTTGAGCAGTAGTTTACATATGCATTTATACTATGAAACACTGCAAGCAAGAATCCTGCACCCTCATATTTATCTGACAGGGGGAATCTTGGAGTCCTTCATACAAGGAGCAATTGAAGGAGGACTGCTCCACCAAGCATTGAATCAGTTCTTGATGCCTCAACAATAGCAGAAAGCTTGATGAAAGCCTGGAAGTAGTTCCCAAATAGTCGCTTTGATGTTAGGAATGAGGATGGTTCTCAGGAAGGTTCCTGAAGTTGCCTGACCTCAGATGAATGTGCCAAGGGATGAGAGGATCCATGTGACAGCCTTATCACAGGCTGGCAAAATCTGTTGTTCACTTGAAACAGTTTTGTAACAAAGCCATAGCTTTGGATTCATCAGCTAGCAATACAACCAGTCTTCTGAAAGACCTGTTTCTCTAAGAGAAAGTCTTCATGACCTCTCCTGTATAAAGTGCAATCTCAGTATCAAAGACATACAGTGTGGGGGAAAAAGGCAATTTACTTTCCTGAGTAATCAGGAAAAGCGCAGGGGCATCAATGCCCTTAAAAAAAAAAAAAAAATCTTGTATGAAGATATTTCACCAGAAGGGTTTGGATCTCCTCCGATACCTTGTTAGAAGTGACAGTTGTAGGAAAGACATCATTATAGAAAGGCACAATAGCAAGGTAAGTAAGTTACCAGTGGTTCAAATGAAGGCCCAACAAGTCTATTCATATTCAGTTACCTCACAAGACAGTCTTTTTGCAGAGGTATCTTTACTGTTAACCTTTTCAGGAACTGTAAAACATAGGGTCAAAAAACCAGATGCTTCCTGAAACTGGTAGGCTGATAGCTAAGAGCTCCATTACATTACACTTAGCACACAAGAGAGATCTCTAAATTCAGTTAACTCAGTCCTCAGTTCCAGTAATAAGAAACGCTGTTTAAGAACACCATGCTGAAGACGTGGTTCACTTTGCAAGGTGTATGCATCTCAGAGATCTTCTTGCTGTTAATGAAAAGTACCTTTATTGATGAGGAGCAAGAACTCTCTGACAAAGGGATTGATTCTGTGAGACAGAGCACAGTGAGACTGGATCAGTGAAGCTTCAAGTCCTGTGTGAGATTTGGGAGCAGAAAGTAAGATCTCAGAATGTTCATAGATGCATGAAACTATCTTGATACCCCATTTGTCTTGTCTGTCACCTTGACTATCAAAGCCACCTTCTGTCTTACATCAGCCAATATTTTCAGTTGGAGAGGAACAAGGCACATATCCTGTATTGAACTAGGAAGATATCAGGCAGAGACTACTGACTCCCAGATTTGGGATTAAAAGATCTGATTACCCTGTGGCTATCAGAGACAAACAGAACTCTCTCAGAATAACGTAAAATCTGAAAAAATTGTCCTCGGGATAGCCGAATCTCCCACTTGTGAACTGAAAGCGTAGGCTGACTCAGTTCCTTCACCAGAGGTTAGAGGCTCCAGGAGGCAAAATGACAACAGATGGATCTGATTCTTTTTGCATGAGTCTCGGAGCTCAGCTACTTTCTGACAGAAAAAAAAAGGAATATCAGGCCAACCTGTTTGGATTTGACCTGAAAAAATTACAAAAGCCTGAAATGCCCTGCACACTGCTGACACTGGCATAAGCTTTGTCTGAGTACCTTTCCCATCCTGAGGGATGCAGCCAAGGAAACTGATCTGGATGAGGAATGGTGGTGGACAGATGCCAACTCTGGATGCATCTCCCACTCTGAACAGTAGCTAGCGAGCAACTAGGCACTACAGACAGAGCAGTATTTCAATTAATATAAAAAACATACAATAACATGTCAAGGCTTGCAACTTCTTAGGAGGTAGGAAAGACTTTGCAGACATGGGGAACAGTGTGACAGAAAAAGAAAAAAAACCTGTGAGACTGCAGGGGGGATGAAAAGTTACTTGGGAGTGTTTGAGACCAACAATTTCAAAGTGCCTGCTCCTTGTACAGCATGCTCTAGGTGACCCTGCTTGAGCAGGGGGGTCGGACTAGATGATCTCCTGAGGTCCCTTCCAACCTCAACCGTCCTGTGATTCTGTGACTCTACGCCGTCCCTTTCAGTTAAATCAGTCGCTGGTAACTCGGTGAGAACCGCAGACTCTGGTAGCGTGGCCTGCTTTCACCTCCCACCTTCATCCTTGTCACAGCCATATTTGAGAAAGGCACCTTCAATGCTCTACTGAGCACATATATTCACAACACACACATACGTATGCAGATTATTGCTTAAAGAGATCGCTGTAGTTTGAAGGTCTATTTTTAAACAAAAAATATGATTTCATACAAAGTTGAAATATTGGGGGGGGGGAGAGCAAGTGGAAGAAACACAGAAGTAAATATGTTGTCATTTAACAATTCACACTTCACTCCCCCAATCTCTCTTCATTTCAGTTCTCTAGATTCAGCCTTAATTCATGATTAGCTTCGTTCTTTTACAACATGCCATTTTTTCTGTAAGTTATTCATTAAAAAGCATTCAGCACTAATCTGGAGCTAAAACCCTCCAATTTACTGCATTTTTGTGCCCCAGTAGTCCATGCTCATGCAGAAAGAGTTATTTTGCCTCTCTCCCGCCATTGCCTATCTACAAATAAATGCAACCTTAGCCCGTACAAAGATCTTGTGAATATAAATACACGAAGGCTTGTGAAGGACACTTGCATCTCTCATTACCATTGCAAGTAGCACACCAACTTGTAGCAATACTTGGCTCAATTTTACCACTTCTGTAGGAAATTGTCATTTTAAAGTCTATTAGCAAATCGCTTATGAAAGGCTTCAGATGTAGGCAGTTATGAAAATAAATTAGAGCTAATGATACAGGAAGTTGTCCATCTAAATCATCTTGGCACCTCTGAAAATCGTACATGAAATATTTTATAAATATCTGGTTGAAAAAATGGGCTTTTGTGGAAAGGTTTTGATTTCCACATATAAAAATGTACTGCAGTGGTCTGAGGGAAGATTACAGAAACATTAATTTAGGCAGGACAAGACCAGAAGCACTGTGATTATTCATCTAATGTTCAGGTATCAATTAAAAAAATGTGTTTCTCACAATAATGGTAGGAGAAAAATGACAGCCAGCACTTGAAGAAATATAATGATACATTTTTCCATGAGAGGAGAATACTGTGGTAACAGCCTCGCATTTAAAGTACATTACAAGAAGCAATTTACTTGATTTGGATTTGAAAAAAAAAAAAATTAAGCAACTCTTTTACAAAGTGCTTTGCTGCTTAAGTCGAGATATGCGTGAATTAACCGCAGCTAGTAATTGCCGGGGGAAATAATCAGCAAATAAACTCGATTGTTAATATTTACACAGGAACATCAGTCTGGCCGTTATTAGGCGATTACTCTGAACGGCATTTAAATACCATCATCCTCCGCTAAACATAAACGAGCGGCTTCACCTGCGCACACAGCCGGGAGGGGCCCAAAGGCGCCGTTTCCCGCTTCACCTCACAGCGCCCCCCAGCGCGGCCGAAGCCACCGCGGCCGCCGGGCCGGAGGCAGAGGGCGCCCGCGAGCCGCAGGGCCCCGGGGCGGGGCGGGGCCGGGGCGGGGCGGGGCCAGGACTCCCCTCAGGCAGGGCCAGGGCCTAACAGCTGCTCCCACACGCCCCCCCTCCCCCGCCCCCCCGCTCAGCGCTGACAGGAGGCAGCTGTTAATGCCGCTGCGTTAAGGCAGGGGTGAAGGATGGGGGTTGGCTTTGAGGCTCCGCTTGTTGTTTATTTTTCCTCTAAAGCACTGGCAAATCACTACAGGCCTAAGCTTTAGGCACCTCTAGTTAATGACAGATACAGGATTCACTGGCTCTGTCTCTGCTGGACACCAGAGCCATCAGTGGTGGAAGCGACCTCCGGAGACGGCCTGGTCCAAGCTGCTTTAGGCCTTGGGCGAGGTGATGGGGGCATCTGGAGCACATCCGTGAGGGCCAACCCACCGCTTCTCCGGGCAGCCTATTCCCAGAATTGCTCCAATAGAGAAGACATTTTTTTTCCCCTAATGCTGCAGTTTCCCCTGAGGCAACTAGTGCCTGCTGCCTGCTGCCCCGTCACTGTGCCGCCCCGTGCAGACTCCCCCTGCCTCCTCTGTGACTACCATTTCAGGCCTGGAGAATGATGGTGACATCCTCCCGGAGCCGCCTCTGCTCCAGGCTGAACAACCCCATCCCGCCAACCTTTCTTTATGCATTTAATTCCTCTAACCCCTAAATCATTTTGGTGACCTTCCACTCCCATTTTTCACTGTCTCCCTGAAGGGGAGGAGGGGGTGGGAAATGTCTCCACTTTTAAACACTTCTGGAAAATCTTAACCAAGAAAAATTTAAAAAAAAAAAGGAAACTTGAATGAATTAATTCATGGCTGCATTCCAAGACTTCTTGTTCAGGCAAATGTCATAGACTCACAGAAGAATTTAGTGTGGAAGCAACCTCTGGAGATCATCTACTCCAGACTCCTGCTCAAGGTGTATTTGTCTTTAGGAAAGGGATCTGGCTGTCATCAACAGCACCATTCACACAAGCAGTAACCTGTGTTACTGCCCTCCACAATAACCATTAAACATAGAATGACATGCGAGTTAAAACTTCTGGGAACCAAAAAAAATTATCAAACTGAACTTAAATTCAGATTTGCCTAAGTGATTACAACTGTTTATACCTGAAGTATTACAGTTTATATGTAAGGCATGTCTTCTATTGCCAAATGACTAATTCTCAAAAAATAGCGTGTTTGTTTCTCTTCCAGTAGTGAAATAAATAGGACTGGAGTCAGATGGAGACTCTAGTCAACACAGGAGGAACATACCACATAAACATAAAAGAAAAAAAATAAATAAAATATTGCATTTTTTGGACCCCCCCCAACTAATGCTGACAAAACATACCTGTATCCCTGAAAAGTGAAAACAGAATGTAAACTGTTTAAATTAAACAAGCTAAATACAACCTTCTTTATGAAATAATGTTTTACATAACATACGGAAGTCTGAAAAAGGACTAATTAGGAATGCTCACATCAGCCATAATGTAATTACTCAGATGAAGACCACTAGATGAAGTTTTAGGCTAAGTTTAGGCTGCAGTTTAGATGAGAAATGTGTTCCTGAAGCAAATCTCCTGACCATTGCCCACTTAGTTTGCTTTCATCCTCATCACAAAGCAGCCCTGGAGTGCAATGAACCACCCTCCTTTTGAATGAAACGAAACTGGAAAAAGAGCTCCACAGCACACCTAACTGCACTCCAACAGCTAAGCAGCATCCTGTTTCTGGGGCCAGACTAGAGGTAGTCCAAAATAAAACTGGTCCCCAGGTGTGGATATGGAACTTTTCCTATTTTGCACACTATTTAGACTTTCCGTATTTATTTTAATTAAACTTTAGCACTGGAAATGCTTGATCTTGTATCATTAGTTTTTATTCTTTGTGCTCTTTTGTAAACATGAAAGACATCTGTGGAGAATTATAATAAAATCACATTAGCTCTGCATGATACTAGGATTTGCACTTTGTCCTGTAACTTCAGTAAACCAGGTTTATCATTTTGTTGAAAGATGCACACATTGCTTCAAACAGTGGAAGTTAAGAGGGGTTAGAGCAAGATAAAGGGCACAACAGAGCAAGTTACAAGTTAATAATACAGCATTTCTTTGTAAAGTATACGAGGCATACCATTTAGAAGCTAAGTCAACAGCAATCATTCATAGTCTCCAACAGGCAGTGGAAAAAATTTGTGCCTTCCAAGGATATATGATATGATGTTTAGACTTGTGACTTTCACAGGAAGACAAAGAAGTTACCAAGCACTGGTGTCACTGGATAGAATCAACATTTTTTCTAGAAAAAGTTAAAGTAATCCAGCTCATAATCAATATTTTACAATATAATTTATAGGGCCCTATAGGGCCCTATGCCTACAATATCATTCATGGCCCTATGCAAAGTGCTGCCTTTTCAGATACAGGTATGGCCTTGCAGATTTTCCTAGCTTTAAAATGCTAACAATTTTTATATTGTGATCATCTTCCAGTACTAAAAAAACTCCTGTCTTTAGCAGTTATTAGCTACATACTCAGCTAATATAAAAGAAGAGCTAAGTCAATTTACCTCATGACTTAAATTAGGGTTTTGCAGAGTCAGCTAACTTAGCCAAGAAGATGCAATAGTAAGCTGAGTCAAACTACCGCTCCATTACATTGTTTCAGTTGCACATTCTAATAAAGGAAATAGCATGATAAAAAAGTTTTATCATTTTTCAGCATGAAAATCTTAAGCTCCCACACAGACTTTTTCTGTTGTTTCAGAGAACAGGGAAACTTCATAACACTTTCTGTAACCTCCAGAGTTCTAAAACACCACAAATAAAAAGTTAAGGTAAAATAAATCATGTTTGCCTGGAGTCACTGTGAAACATATATGGCTGCTTTGATGTCCTGAACCTCCTCAACTTACCACCTTTTTATGGCACAGTGGAAGCCCCATTTCTGCCTTGCTGCTAAAAGCTTCAAGGCTATTGCTGGTTTTTAAGCAGCCTTTTAGTCTGCAGACCATGCTGTACACTGCATTGCTAGCTGTGATATGGAACATTAAGAGCTACGTTATCTCTGTATTTCAGATATACGCTTTATCTAATGTTTTACTATTATAAAAAAATATTTGTCATGGATGTGATAAAGTCAGTGGCTGTTTAGGGTGCTAGCAATATGGTACTGGTCAGCTGAATTAGTTTTACAGAAATAAGAAAGGTAGAAAGTCTCAGAAGGAAAAGGAAAAAATGGGAAGTATGAGCACGATATGATGCTCAAAGAATCGTTGGTCTAATGGTGACAAATTTGGTACCATTTTGACTCACAGTCTGTGCAAAGGATGAGAACACTTGAAAATATCTGCATGGCATTTCAAGGCCATCTCCTGTTAAAAGGATAAATCCCTGACCTATTCAGTGCATTTAGCCAATTTTTGTTCTGCTAAATTTATCAAAGGCCATTTCTTACTTCTAGGAATGGTCAGAGAATGCAGCCTTCTTGAGTTTGCATTGAAGACTGTAGAAATAAGCCACATGAGAGGCAAATTACTAAATGCACAGTTCTTCTTACCTGTAATTTCTTATATGGCTTAGTTACCACATTGATTATTGCCTCATGTCATGTCTGAATGTCAAATTCCTGTTTGGTAAAAAATTTCAGCATATGGAGAGCACTGCGCTTTTATTTGGGTACATCAGAACAGTAGCGATGTAAAAATTTATAATGTGCATCATGAGGGATGCACGTTCCTTCACAGCAGAAAAATGTCAATATAAATTGACATATACACAGATATAACACATCATATAAACACAGAAATATAACTGTGCATTAATTTTGTAGTTAAAAGATATCCAAGTGCCTTGATATCTGGGGGAATGGGAAGCCAGATGAACAGATTAGGTGCTGACCAAAGCTGGAGAAAAGATTAATAGTGAAAAATTATCAAATTCAACAGAGGCCTATTTTACATCATTGAGCCAATCTGTTGGATCATTTCATTTGATAAAGCTAAAACAAGATTATTGGGAAGGTCATTTAGGGTATTAACCCACTGTATAAAGTAGTAAATTTGTTCTATGTATGCTTCATAATGAGTTGCTGGCAAAATATTTCGGTTTAGTAACTTCACTTTAGGAAGCTTTATCTGTCTATGTATTTTTATGCTTCTTTAATTCCATTATTCCCTTTTTAGCAACTTTTCAGCAACCAGACTAATTACTTCCATCATGCATTAAACATAGAGGCCTTTTCATACAAGTTTTATTACAGAAAAAAAAGATCTCTCTTCAGTGGAATTTGCAATCTAAGTTTCATACAAAATGCAACAAGTGAATTTAAACAAAGTTAGGGAGATGAAATATTAAAAATACCTAGGATACAAAGTGGTTATACATGACATTCTGGTCAAATTAAATTCATCTTTCACTCTAATGCCTCATTGTGTTATTGGCAGGATCTTCAGCAGAGACATTTATTTCATGAACTAGTGGAGCAATGCTAAATAATTCTATTTCCTTTATGGGAGTTAAATGTTTTTAAAACCAAGAGGCACATACCTTCAGTAGTCAATTGGCATTAAGAAAGTCATTGCACCTTTCTCAGGAATACCAGAATGAAGAATGCTCGATAGACCTACCGTCTCTTCTGTTTCAACAGATGCTATATAGCTTGATTATGCAGGAAAGAAATATTCGCTATATCCAAGCATCCAGCAAAAAACTGGGTAGTACTATCACTTCATCTCCCTCATTACATACCAAAAAAAGAGAACCTCCACAGAAGAAGACATTTAGATATGTAAAAACCACTTCCTTCCTCTGAAACACTGCAGTGATTGCAATGAGTACGAACACTTGAGATACAAGTGAACTGAGATGTCCCAGTACCTATGAAGAGGCAGCTGGTGAGCTACCATTCAGTTACGCTACCTTTGTCTGTGAACATCTGAACTTCCAGGGCACGCTGCAAAATTTATTGCTATTTCACAGTTCTAGAAAACAATCAAACCCATGCTTTCTGCTCTTGGGTTTAGTATGTGTTGCTGTGATTGCTTCACAATTCTTATAAAATCGTAAATAGTTCTGACCAGTACAAATGTTGAATAGCATGTAAAAAGCCAGTATCAATTTTTAATTTTCCACACCACTCAATTTTGTTAAAGCAGGTGATGTGCCTCGCACAAAATCAATATGAATAAAACTAGTGTGGTGCTCCCAAATCATCTGTCAGCTGCTGAGCAAGGACCACCAGGTAATTTAGCACTGAGAACCCATTCGGTTCCAGGTGGAGACTGACAGAGCTCAGGATAATCATTCACCATTTTGCTCCCAAGACATACCTGTCATAGCAGGGGGAAATCTACAGTTTAAGACCTTGAAAATGTGATATACACTGATTAGCAACAACTTAAGAAAATGTTTTTCTCTCTCAGATTCTGCATTACAAACTGACGCAGAATACTGAAGAAATTAAAAGAAATACAGCCCCTTCGCTATTATGCCAAGCATTCTGTCTTCCTTGCTAACTCAAAGCAGGAATACTAGAAGAGTTCACATTTCACCTCTCTCTCCCTTACTTTTGCCAGAAAGATGACATGTTGGAGAATTAAGGTGTTAAGCTGATCCTGAATTAACTTTGATACACTTTTGGCCTTCTATTTCACTAAATAATGAGCTCTAATGCAATTCATTACCATAGGTCAGTTGTGGAGACTAACTAGAGGCATAATAATTACGGACAGACAGCAACTAGTACGCCTTCAGTATTTCTGTGTTCAAAAACTCACAGCTTCATTGCTATGGTTCAAAACTAAACATGAAGAGAAGCATGATAAAGTATTTAATAGGTCATATTTGCATGTATTTTTATTGAAGTAATTTTCTATCCAACTCTCTTTGATAGGTAATAGGATAGCAGATTATGCTTCTTGTGCTTTCTCAGCAGTGTTGTGCGCTGAGAGGGGTCGCGGAAGAAAAATGCTGTGCTGAGGTCTTTAGAAAGCTTACAGGTTTGGGAACAGTCCCCGTTTGGGAAACGGAAGCAGAAAGAATGAGTCAGGAATGAAGATAAGGGGTTGGATGGGTCTCCTACATAGAACCTCAAAAGAGCAGGAACAAGTGAAAAATTACAAGCAATTTTTCTGAATTTTAAGTTGTTTTTTACAATCCTATTTAAGTGATATAAACTTTCAGTACTACAGAACTACAGGGTTGGTCTAGATTGACAGGAACAAGAAAAATGTGCTTTGTTTCTTCTCTCATGACTACATTGACTATTCCATACGGAAAGACATCCCATCTTTGAAACTGTCCCCCATATTTTCTCTAAGATTTTTCAAAAGACGTAATTGAGCTAATACTGTACTAATAAATTAACTCCACAAAAATGTCAATCTTATAGTCCAGGTCTTAAGTAGTAGGTCAAGTGGCAGAAATCTCCAAACATGTTTTACAGTAATCACAGCAATCATTTAGCAGAAGTTTAAGACAGATCAGCAAGAGGTTAAAGGTTTAACTTCACCAGAAATTTCTCATCTCCTTTCATTCAATGGTGGCTTTCCCCATCAGATTCTTGAAAATTTCATTTTAACTTGAACCTTCAAAAAACCACAGGTAAATTCTGGGCCCACTGACAAAAGTTAGGCCAGGATTTATTATTTACAAACTCTTTCTACCAACCTTTTAGGCAACTGCAGCTAAAGATTTACCTCTGGCAGCTTTCACTGATACACACAGGAATCTTGTGAAGCAAAATTTTCTCATTTTGAACTAAATCAAACTAGACCAAAAGTGAATTTACAGAAGCAAATAAAAGCCATGAACCGTGATATTTTTCTTAGAGATTTTATGTATCACCTCATATCTTTCAGTTTTACATGCGACAGAGTCTGTGCATTAAAGTTTCAAACATTTGAGATTGTTCTTTGCATTTGCATTTTTATAAAAATCTTATAAAATTTGTTTAAATAAAAATGAATTTAGTAAATCAGTCCAGAAGCACAGCCTATCACTGTGTGCTGCCTACCCAAATGCATTTTGCTTGGTTAAATCTCATTATTCCCAAACTTATGCTCTATGATAGCATCACCACTGCAAGAAGAGTGATCTGCAGAGAAGTCAGTGACAGCCCAACAAGAGACTCCACATTATCCACTGGATAGGTTCATTAAGAAACCATCTATTTGTCAAGCACACGAGCTTCACTTAAAGTGATCATTGCCTCAGAAACATCGTATCACATGTTAACAGTATGAAGATAAAAAGAATGCACAACAGACTAAAAAGGTAAACTATGCAAGCACTGCTGAAATACGTTTCTGTTCAGAAAATGAAAGCAAAGCTGCCGTATCTCTGAAAAAAATCAGTTAAGTCACAAATGAACAAGTCAGAATGACATTCACAGATTCCAGTTTGTCGAACATTTTCCCACAGATTAGTTGAACTGTAACCTACTTGGCCAACAGTTTCTTCAGGCAGGGATTTTAATTTTTCATGAACACATTGCTCTAATAAAGTACTTGGCATTAGTTATGGCTTTTGAATTAAAATGCATTCATGACATTAAATTTTAAAATCACTATCTAAACCATCAATTTTGACCAGCTTCTTTCTTCTGTATAGTCTTTGCAAGAATTAGCAACTTAGTGCATATTTCACCAGCAAAAGAATGAAAGCTATACTAATAAAACTTATTTTTGCACGTTCCTGCAGAGAATGGTAGTATTTTATACACCAATTGCATACCAAATGAAAGCCAAAGCCAAATTTGTTTTCAGATAAAGGCTTATCTGACAAATATCATACAATAATGAGTTGAACTCATGATCAAGGGCAGCTTAACACATATAATCCACTATCTACATTTTCTTCTGTATTCAAAACCAAAAAGATTTATAGCATTGCAGAACAGCTCTATGAATTGTCTAGCTCAAGCACTGACTGTAGTGCATATTTGTGAAACTACCTCGCTACAAAAATTTCCAGGTAATAACTAAATAGCTAAGCCTACTCAGTTGAAGATGCTGATCTGCAATTTCTTCAGGTATGCAAGTCCATTTTAAAAAGCAGTTGCCATACATTCCCTTACAACAAATTTCACCTTGTTTGTTTTGCTTTGTTCAGGGTAGCACTCAGAAAGCTCAAGTAGTATAAACAGTAGGTATTTCAGTTTTTAATATAAAATCATTATTTCAAACCTCCCTACGGGCCCCTATATTTTTGCCACTAACAGAAATAATGAGCTGCTGACAGTATGGAAGCCCAACAGCAGACTTCAAGCTAGTTTTCATCTTGCTTTAGTACTTACAAAACAGTGTAGAGTTGTGACACTTCAGATGTTTATTTGGTATCTGATTCCCAATGCTAGTATCATTCAATTATTCAATAAACTGCAGTCAGTCAAGTAAGTAGCTAACAGTTTTAGTTATATATTTTAACTGTGTACAGTTTACACGCTTTATACACTTCTAAGCAGAGTATCAAATTTGCTCAACAATAAGAATGCAGCTCACTAAAACCAATGGCTGGTCCTACAGCTTCTCCAGTTCTTAGTATTGGCTCTCTTTATTATTCTATGTTAACTTGTAGATAAATTAAGTAGAACATACTGTCTAAAAACCCAGCTGTGCTGCAAAATGCTGCTATAAAGCTATATTTTTAAGTCCAAGTAGTTTCATAATCTATGTGCAGATATTCAGGAAGGCAACGGGAAAGCTGTTCTCCTAGGTCTCCAACCTAAATCTGCTTCCAATAATGTCAGCAGGAACCTGATTGCAAAATGGCTCATTTTATAAACATTGCTACTTTTATGACTGACAAAAAGATGCACAATCAGGTGCCATCTCCTTCACAAAACTGCATTTTACAACTTGTGTTGTAAACTTTTTGCAAGTACAGAAGAGGTCTGAGCTGAATCCATAGAAAATGTCACAGTTCATACAAAGAGATTTCATGGATTTTGCTCTTCTGCCAGTTTCACATCCATGTAACTTCACTAGTTTTAGGGGAGCTACTCCCAGTATATATAAGAATTGCATTTAATCAGGCCGTCTCCTGAACTCATTGGAGGTAGGATTACACATGGTTTTAAAACACATGTGAAAGACAGGAGAGAAAAAGATAACTGGACTTCGCATATTTTAAGACCACTGTATAGTCTGTATACTGTAGTGCACGTAGAGCACACTTTTCTTCAAAACTTGCTTTGTAAGATTGCTGTTCACTGTAGTAGTTTCTTTAAAAAAAAATAAAGATGGGCCATAAAGTGATTAATTCTGAAAAAAGTTACTTTTCTAATTGAAAACATTTCAGAGTAAAAAAACAGGTATGATACCACACTATTTAAAGCAGTAAAAAACCCCTAACACGTACCATTTCCTCATGCTAGTGACTGCTGTGTTGATAACCATTACAGTTTTTCTAATTACAGCCCAGCTTAAAACAAAGTACTGGATGTTTTAGCTCACTCACATATGACATGGATACATTTTTAATATGCTTAAATACTGGGGAAAAAAAAAAACCAGTCACTTCCACAGACCAAACTTCCAATACAAATTAGGGGAACTTTTAACATATTTTAAACATGTTCTGTGTTGCTTGCTCTTCTCAGTCACTTTGCAGAACTCATTCAAAAATCCAGTGTGAACTTCTTCCAATCTTGGTTATTCTTTTTTTTTTTTTTTTTTTTTCTTTTTCTTAAATAAGTCTCCTTTAAGACAATTCACTAAATTTGAAAATAGTAGTCTTGGTACAGCAGGGATGAAAACATATTACCAAAAATCCCTCATAACTCACAGTCCTCACATAAGTTTAAGACCATTTAAAAAGCCTCTGAATGAGATGTGCCTTCCAGTTTATTAAAAATGAAGGTAACATCAAATAAAAAGCAAAACTAAAGAAGAATAGGTAGAACAATTTACTTTTGTCAAACCTTAAATGTAAAGTATATTAAAAAAAACATGGTTTTGATTTTCAAGAACAGGAATATAAACATGTATTTTCTATCCCAGACAAATCCATGCAGGTGTTACAGTATTTGATCATTCTGTATATTGACTGGTATGTAACATCAACTTCATGTCATTAAATAGATATATAGATATAATAAATTCATACAAATACCAGGGTTTTCTAGCCTCAGTTATGCTCATACTGTAGATGAAGCAGATCTGCTCTTTGGTAACTGGAGTAGGCTTATTTTCTGTTCTAATGCAGGGCTGTTAGAGGGCCAATTAGTCACTCATATCAGCAAATTACAACTCCTGTAGATAGTCTGGGCTACTTTTATCACAAGAAAAAATAGCAGAGGTGATAATAGAGGTATAAATGTAAAGAAGTTAAAATTATTCATTCCTCATGGTGGCTGTTCTTGGGGGGGGGGGGGGGGATCCAAACTCTCTCCCTTTCTATTCACTGTTTAATCTAGGTAACATTTAGACTCATATATAAAGGTAATTTGATAAGTGGGAATGTACACATGCACACTTTCAGTTTAAATAAAACGACCTGTGTGGAGAATGAAGATTTAATGTTAACATGACTTGAAAGGTATTCATAATAAAGTTTAAAGATTTAGTAAACTGGGACATTACAAATCCAAAAAAGTGGTTCTTGATTTTTCATCATCCCTTTTTCAACAAAGACTGACAGAATATACATATACAGGCTGACATTTTGAGTTATCCAAAACAATCTTCACTTTGCTCAGTTTGCAAGTCCTATTGACTAAAATGTAATATCATTCACAAGAAAATATTCTCAGTAAGTGAAACAATAAGCAAAGAAAACCAAAACTAAGCTCAGAAGCTAAGTGGTTCAGAAAGCCTTGGTAACATCTGTGTGCGCGTAAGTGTGTCTATAATTTTTTTTATATATATATATAATATATAGACACACACATATATATACACACACACAAACGTGCGCACATGCGCACACGCACACACACTTCGTAACCTGCAGTGAAGATCAACCTATTTTCTAATGAAGAACAAAACACATTATTTAAAAATGTGGCTAATTTAACAAAACAGAGAAGAAACTGCTGCTATCAAAATATACAATTTGGATTGCAGACTAGAAGGCTAACATTATTAAAAAAATAGTTTTAAGCAAAACCCCTTTGCTTCTGAATAACAACAGGTATCAACCTGCCATAGCATGAAGCATCCAAACAAGATTTTATAAAAAGTTTAAACTGTGACCCTTCTTCATTTGTAAAGTTCTTGACAAATCCTATAGTGCGAGCTCTGGTCTCCAAACTGGAGCCTCTTTCATTTCTCTCAATCCATACTCCAGTAAATAAATGGCAGCTGAAGGATTCAGAATCTCAAGTGAGATTTGTGCTTTACCATATACCTGCAAAATTAACAGAAAACAACATTACTATTCTTTTGGTAGCTACAGAAATTGTACTCTCAGAAATAATGTTGCACAGAAGAAATACTGTTAAAACTTCTTAGAGCATTAGCAAGCTGCAGAAGAGACGTAATGTCTTATATGCTGTTTAGCGCTGTACTATGCACAGTATCTGTCCCTACTAAAGGAGGACCAGCTAAAACCTTTTTCCCCAAGTGAATTCATGCTGTCCAAGGCATCATATGACTTCTAACATTGAAAGACTGTAGCTAAAGAAAACTCCAGTTCATTCTGGGAATACAGATATATAATTTTAGAACAGAAGCCATAGGAAGTTTGATGTTCAGAATTATTTAGACACTTCCCATAGGATTTTTCTTTTTGAAATCCACTCTTAACCATTCAAGCAGTTTTCTATGGAATCAACATGAAAAAATTAAATATTCATTAAATACATGTCTTTTCCCCCTCCCTCAATATTTCTTCAACTGCTTCACAGTAAGGAGGTTTCTTCTGTACAGCATGAGAGGTATTACAAGGAATGTCCTCTACAGAGAGGGCTCTGAGCCTGCGAGAAGCAGAGGGTCAGAAACAGCGCTGCTCTTGGCAGAACTGTTGGTGATACTCCATCCCTCACTTCTCATGAAAGGCAGTGCTAAGTACTTGGAAGGCTCCTAACAGAGTAAAAGGAACAGTAGTCCAAGACTCATTACGCGGCATACCTTTTCTAACCTCTTTCCTCTTGTATCAGGTACTGTGGGCTCAAAAGCATCAGGGTAAGATTATGCTCCATGGCTCTTCTATCTTAAAGTACTTTCTCACCTATTTTAGACTGTCATTAAAGTGAGGTGGAGCAAGAAAGCAGCAGAGCTCTTAAGCTCAGAACTGCAGTCCACAGGAAGGGCTGGGGGAAAAAAAAAAAAAAGAAAACTCTGCACTAGATAGATTATTCTCTATTCCTTTCCTTCTGCGTAAAAGGAGGTGGGGAATCACTGTACTAATTGATGGTTAATGATAACTACTCTTCCTTTAAAAACCATACACATACTTCAGAGGTGTGTCATTTATAGCTTGAAGTACAAGGATACTGGTATATATTTAACTATACAGTCAGACAAAGTCCAAAGAAGTAGTATTTTGACTCCAAACATTGTTCAGACTTCTCTAAGCTATATATAATTTCCTTGTTGCTTTAATTTTGCATTCCCAGAAAACAAGCATGACTAAGGGATTTTCAACAAGATATGTACCTGTCCAAGGTTTCCCAGAAGCGTAGAAATACTGGTCTGTCCAAGTGCCGTTTGTGGTAACTTAATTCTAACACTGTTACATCCCATTTCTGTACATTTGGATCCAGACGTACTTCATCATATTTGAGATGGAAAGCTTTAACTACAGGAAACAGGAAAATATTTATAGAGTACAATTAGATGAGTTTACATGTTTAATTATTTGACAAAGAAAATCCCTCTTACTTTCCAGCATAGAGTCTAAGAATAAATATAACAAGTCTGTCTCTCAAGGAAGTCAACTGCTTAATAAAGGGTGCTGAACTAAACACAGTGGTTGGTGGCCACAGTCTAGCTCTCATGCTATTATGGTTTTAAGTGAAAGGGCAACCCTTATTTTTAGATGCAGAGATTCCAGGAGAATAGGAGAAACTCACTGCCAACTCAAACATGTTTTCTTTGGGAAACTAAGATGTTCTTTCTGAACATCTCTGAGCTGTCCAAAAATTAATAAAGCACTGCTGAGACCCCTGAGAAGTCTGGGCACTTCCTGAACGTCTGGGTAGCAGGCTTTGACAGCAGAACGCCAGTGCAACCCTAGAACATTACATGAAGCATTTGGCTAATTTAGTAACTGCCAATTTCCTCTGAACTGGTGCTCAGCTAATAACAGTATTATGTTAACAGTTACTTTGTTCTTGGGAAGTACTGTCTCATGTGAATTATACAAACCCTAAGCATTAACACAGTGAGTATTGAAATTTTCCTGTGATCCTTCTTGGCTTTCTTGGCCAAATTATACTTTTGATACAACCTCATGTAAAGTATTTAAGTCTTGTACAATTTCTATCTGGTAATTGATTTGATGCATTTTGTTTTGTATAGATTTGTAACTTTTCAACAAATTAAGCAGCCAATCTCACGAAGGACTGAATCTCAGAGGTAGTGAGGTAAGGCTATAAGCACATAAGGTAGTCAAAACCTTCGTATATTTTGATATGGCAACAACTATGACATTAAAGTTAAATGTAAAATGGAAACAAAAACAAAATTAACTTTTTAGAACTAACAGTCCAAGTCTGCTGGATATTAAAATCAGATTTTGTAAAAATACAGAAAGGTAACATATAAAATAGTGGAGAAAAGGCTTCCTTGAATCCAGCTTCAGTTGGGATCAAGTTATGCTGCAGTCAGTGAAAACTCATAATTTAGAATAAAATCCCAAGGTTCAACAGGAAATGCTCCACTTACAATGTCTGCCATAGTATCTTGCAGTGATGAATGAAGCAAAATTAAAAAACTTGCTTTGTTCTACTGGTACAGAGACTGCAGTCTTATTCTGAGCTTTTCTATAGCATTACTGGAGAAGTTAAACAGAAGCATTCGACCAGACTTTTAAGAACTAGTTATTTTACACATTGTGGTCACACCTCCTCTGATACCAGGCTCTGATTACTTGTCCCACAGAATCCCCTACAGTTTTAGCCAAACAGCTATAAAACTCAGTCTCCTCCTTTTCCATACACACGGCATTCTTTGAAATGATATATCTAGGGACTTTCTAGAAGAATGGTGTCTGAAGTTACCATTCTGTGCAATTAGCAAGTTAATGAAGTGACCATCTGGCTTATACCATTGGCAACTAAATTTCAAGCCTTGTGAATGAAAACCAAGAATACACACTATCTTTGCCCCATAATATAACGTTGGATGTTTTAATTAAGTCCAGAGAAGGCAAATCAGGATATACTGAGTCTGTGCATTTTCAGAGAACTTAATGACTGTCCAGCAGGACCTCTGCATTAAGGTTAAATAATACTGAGCAAAAGACAACCCACTTGCTGAACCTGAAAAATCAGTATTAAAGTGCACTAGTATGTTCTAGTAGCAAGACCTTTTACATCATATTCAGATTAAATATTTGTTTATTAAAGTGACATAATTCAAAATTTCATTTGAAATGTTCACTTGCAGATGCAAAGGTAAAAAACTTGTTTGCTATATGAACATTAAACACTCAGTCCAGCTGGAAAGAAAACTGAGGAGAATGATTTAAAGACTCCACTCATAAAATGTTATGTGACATAGCAATTGAAAAAATATAACGAATTTGACATACTCTGGTCTAATACAAATTTTACTGAGAAATTTTTTTATGGTAGCTACCTTCTTAATTTCCCCAAAATAAGTTTTGAATTTTTTTAATCACCACTGACTCAGCGGCTTACATGAAGAACAGCAAACTGCAGATGAAACAGTGGACTTCTGTAGAAACCCCAAACCATATTTAGAAGGATTACTGAAGACACTGAATATGGCCTAAGCGGTAACTTTGGGAAAAAGTATACAAACACAACCAGACTGACACTGCCTCTGCTCTCTCAATTTACATCAGCTTTATTCTGAGGAGTGAATAAAGTCATTAGGGAAAGCCCTAGAGACACACTTATCAGGAAAATATTTTTCAAATAGCTAGCTTTAGTGCAACTGAAAGCATTTCTAAAACTAAAAGAGGTGCATTTCAATGTACCTTTATGAGCCAGGTAAGAAGAGAGAGATTCTTCTTTCACTTGCAAATGTAAGAGTCTGTACCTTCAGACTGAACTATTCAGGATAGGACCTTGATTTTTTTTAGCACAGTAAAGACATCAAGCATGCTGCCAAAGCTCGGCATGACAATTCCTATGGTCCTCTATAAATGTATATATACATAATGTTAAAATTAATGGGAACTAATGGGCAACTACTGGTTAGAGCTTAAATATTTAACATTGCTTTTCTTGGTTTTGCTTTTCACTATTTCCTATTTCTCTGTTTCTTCATTTTGAAGTGTTATTTTCTTCTTTCATTAGCCTCTCTTGTTAAATTCTCTCCTGTGGTGTATTTTTTCTTTCATTTTAGCTTGCAGGTTCTTTCACTGCCTCCCTCCTCCTAGTTCCCCCTTGAGCAGCTCATTCGGCTTTCTCCTTCACAGACATATTCTTAGCCTTCAATCTGACTTTTCAGCTAGCATTCTCCTTCCAGCTTCTACTTCACATACCAAATATGTACATACATAAAAGCCAATCAAACTTGTTTCCTCATCATACTGACTGGAAGAGGGCAGACTGAGCTAAGACTTTTTGTGTGCGTGTGTGTTTTTTTAATCTATAGCTCAGAAAACACTGGATGCTATATGTGAGACTAAAAGTTCTATTTTCTAAGGCAGCTTCACAACGAAGCAAAAGCAACACAGAATAGAAGCTTGTACTCTCTTTGGATATTACTGCACATGTTACAGTTAAAAGACTCGTCTGGTAATCTGTGCAAGAAAAGTACACTGGCCCAAAGCATCCTGGATTTAATCCCAATAACTCAAAAAACCTGTTCAGATGAATAAAGTTTTAACATTTAGCTCGCACCTTAAAAGTAGTTGAGCACACAGCACTTAATTGGAGTATAGAATTTCAAGATTTTGTCAGGCACCACATCATATTTGTGAAACATTCTTAATAAAATAATAGCTGATTAATACAGAGGGCACAAACTGACATTTGCCAGCTGCATGAGGACCTAAGCCCTTTTTGTTTCCCCTCAAACATCCTAGTTCAGACCGCCCATAGGCATTAGCTGAGGGAAGAACAAAACAAAACCCCGAAACAAAGTAACGACCAAAACACTAAAAAACTTACTTTTTGCAAAGATATCGACAGGTGATCCATCAGGCAACAGCCAAGGCCAGCCTTTGAACTGCCAAGCGGGACCCTGTACAAACACTGCCACCACACGATCCCTGCGAACATGGAAAGAGATGCTGATGGCCTTGAATTTCTAAATATTATGTCCTCTAAAAAGGAAAACACACCTGTCTTTATTCCTGTGATAACATTAATGCAAGACAAGCAGTGTACCTTAGCAAAATTTCTCGTTGTAGTAACAGCAGCACAGCACATTTAAATCTCCTGCATGTCCATCAAGTATAATTTTACAGCATTGGAGAAGTGCCTACAGACAAAAACTGTTTACAGTTTTTCCTTAAAAGTAAAAGCCATCTATGATTCCCTTTCCCCAACTGGGGCTCTCCCTTCAAGTAAGCTTCCATCATTGAATCCAATTCAATGAACCTGATTCACTTCCAAAACTTCAGTCCAGTGTTTACTGCCTGATGTGAGGGTTTTTTCTTTTCTTTTTTTTTTTTTTAATAGTTTAAAAAAATTAAGAATGTTAGATGTTGAAGGCCTGCAACCATATCTGCCCAGTAAAGTCTCATGCAGAAAGACAACTAAATAGGAAGATTTTTCTCTCAGAGCACGTTTCAGTGACTTGCACAGTACAGTATGTCCAGTTCTCAAGAAGCAGAAAACTCACATGCATACTCATACTCAAATTTCTGGAACATTTCAAACAAACCTACTAAAAACAACTATGCTGCTCATACTGCTAAAATGTTGAATGCTATGATTTCTGAAGAAAGATCTTTTAAGAAGGTTAATTTCTTATTACTGTAACCTGAAACAAGAAAAGACTCCTACACAGTAACAATCAAATCTACCTTTATACAGATATGTTCACTTTTTATGCTATTCAATAGAATTTTATTGGTCCCCTCCAAGTTCTGCATTCTCCTGATTAAGAAAGTTTTAAATGGAAGATCTGTTTTTACCAGTCTTGTGGCATAAGTTTCAGAGGTTGGTCTACTACTCGATAAGGTACAGTAACGCTGACTGTAGTTCCCCCAGGCTGCATCTGGTCCTTCCTTCTCTGTATTAGAGTTTCGTTTTCTCGTTGACAGCCTTGTTTCTTCTTTTCATCTGATGGTACAAACCTTGGGGAATAAGGAAGTCTTTAGTAGACAAAAGTAATTTGATGTAATCAACAGGAAAAGTAACAGCTTTATTGGAGGGTTGCATTACTGGCAACAGTCACAGAAGGCGTCATTTCCAATGTGCCAAGCCTCCGTGACTACTCACTCAGCACAGCAAAAAGACATAAAAATAACAGTTCATAAGCCTTCATAGTGAAAACAGTCACACTAAAAGGTCCTTTGCACCTCAGAACTAAAGCCAGAGCTGTTTCTGCACCCTTGCGGCATGCCTGGCCTACCTTACCCCAGGCACCCGCAGGTGGGAAACCAGAGTACAACAAGCTGCTGAGTGGCAATAGCTCATTCTGTTCAATGACTGAGGGGACCCTGGGACACCAAGAAATGATCGCTTCATAAAGCAAATTTTATAGCTCTTGCCTTTGGGGAATTCAAACTCTAGCCATCAGAATTATGCCTTCTCAAGAAAGGTGGGATTTTTCATCAAAAAGGTTTTTAAGGTTTTTTTTTCTTTCTTTCTTTTTTTTGGACAATGGTGATTTTGCATAACCAGATGATTCATCTGGTTACTAAGATGAATTCTTTTAACACAGAAAAAGAAACTACAGTTCTGGATTTATTCGCTTACTGGCTTCTCCAAGTGGACAGTAGGGATAATGTGATTCTCAAGTCTTATGGAATCTTTGTAGGACAAAAATAAATGCTTAAGATATAACCATCAAATAAATTACAGATCATTCTCTTTTGAGCCCCCCACCCACCTTTAAAACCACATTTTATATCCAATGAGAAAATGGTATTTCAGAAAAAAAAATTCAGATGCAATATCACATTTTTAAAGCAGCATGTGAAAATTGCCAATAAATCTTCAAGCAAAAATATTTTACTTTCCTAAGTTAAACAAACAACTGAACCCCTCTTCATGATTTAAGACTATTTCAAAAATAGTAAGAAAGAAGGCAGAATGAATTTTGAAATGTGCCTGTGTCTGCATGCAGCTGCACTAGAAAAGCAAAAAGCTGAAAACAACTATGAACTGTGCACTAAAATTAACTGGTATTGCAAATATAGAAAAAGCATTACACATGCAAAAGGCAAAACTATAAATTAAATTATGCTCATCTGTCTAGTACATGTGCAACTACACCGTTCAAAAGAAAATACAGAAGAAGAAAGGTATACAGGACACATTGGAAAAAAGTTCACTTATACGCTCTAGAATATTATAAAAAAATTAAGACATTCATCTCTCCAATACAGATTTGAATGAATTAAAAAACAGTTAATATATTCACATATTTCATCTATCACATCTAATTGACACAAACATTTCTGTGCTACGCACAACAGTGCAACATTGTTCTGCTTTGGAAAAACTAAAGTTATCTACCAAAACATTAAATGTGAATTAAACATTTCTACTAAGTTGCAAACTTAAAACCCTAGAAGTTAGGTGCGACTTTAATCATGAGTATACCTAATGGTCTTTCTAACCAACAAATCAGAAGCCTTTTTCTGCCAACATTAACAGACAGAAACTGTATTATATAAGTTTGTTTGGGTAGAGAAGAGGATTAGTTTGATCTTCTTGAGCTTTTAAGACAACCATTTGAGATTTGCTCATCACTCATCAGGCTTAAAGGAAATGGGAGTCAGGACTGAAAAGCTGGGATTAAAAAAAAAAAGCAAAAAAAACAAATGAAAAATCCAACCCACCCACATTTCAAAAACTACGAAAAATCTCAAAAGACAGGCTGGTGGACAGCAACGAGAAGAATTTCTTTCTTTAACACACATCCCCTGCACTGAATAAGAAAAAATTCTTACAGAACATGGAGGTAAACAATAACATTATTAACACTGTTGTTATACATTGCAGTCCTAATAAAATATTCATACAAACAACAATCTAGAGGTCACATTTTTGAATTTCATTTTTAAATACATATGAAGAGGCAGATGCATCTTAAAAGGATGCAGTAAATTTAACCACCTCCTCCAAATTAGACAAACATGGATACTAAGATGCAACATTGCTGTTCTAAAAGAAATTTAACATTTCACCACTATGTAATACATCTAAGACACCCCTGAATTTGGCTCATACAGGTATTCTCAATTTTACTTCGAGTTTTAAAAGTTTCTGTGATTAGGAACTCATTTTAACACTAGGTTATTGCCAACTTCTCTTTGTTTTACAGTCAGCTGGAAATTGTGTTATGTGATGGAAGCACAACTGAATATCATCTTGGTGACTTTATCTTCCGGACTGCAATAACTTTGGTTTTATTCACTATAAAAATCTGAATGTTTTTGAACACATTTCTCCAGGACAGAACACCACGTGTATTGTCATCTGCATGTTCTGAATAAAAACTACAGTGAACAAATTCACAAGGAAGAAGAGCAAACACGACTATCGTAAAGAAAGCACTAAAGGAAATGCTTACATAAATGTATATACTTTGAGGACAAGAATAAGTGACAGCTTACGGAATGTTTATGAAATATATGCTATAGATGGGAGCAAAACAACCATCTATTCAGTAAGTATGATAAAAGCCATGTGCTCCAGAATCAAAAAATCAGTAGAAATTACTGTATGATTACAAATACGAAAGGTTTACCTCATTGCTACCAGGACTTAAAAAAAAAAAAACAAAAACCCAAACTTAAGAAATTTTAGCATTAAAGAAAACAACCAACCTCTCCCACCTTCTCTCGGGAATTATTTGCTAAAAAATAATAGCTGGCACCTTGACTACGCATTTGTACTTGGCCCCCTTTTAACCATCCAATACACTAGAAGCGTGTTTTGAAACCTGACTGTGCAGTAGTTGACATTTTTTTAGCTGCTTCTCTGGATTTCTACTCCCAAATCTGGTCAAAACACACACATACGACTCCCCCCACCAACTTGCATCTATTTAGAATGCCTTTTCATACCCAAACTAGGAAATAAATAGTGCCTAATTCTCTCTCTGTTAATTGGTAAAATGATCATTCACAAAAATTGGTGTTCTCACTCACTTTACAAAGACAGCAGGTCCCTTTCCTAAGGTTACAGGCAAGTGACTGAACAAGATCAAATTATGGGAAGTAATTGGTAAGACACTATCCACTGAACTGCCACAGCTGCTCATGACTAAGCTCTAAACTCGACTCCAATTGCTAGCATTAACTTTAAAACATTTTCATTGAGGTCAGGTCAACACCAATTCTTTCCCAACTCAGGCATGCTAAAAAATGTGCAGAGAATAAGGCAAGTCTAATGTGGACAGTAATCGAGATCATCATAACACACATTCGACTGTGTTTAGAACTTGAGACGTGTTTTTATAACGCCTACTCCCCCAATATTTTGATTAGGACTATAATATCAAAAACTAGTTCTAAAGCTAGTTCTACACTGTGTGCCAGAACAGTAAAAACAAGCCCTGCAGTCATTTCTAAATCAACTACATCAATAAACTTGAACATGGAAAATTCAGGGCAGGTGGCACATTTTCTAGAAAAGTGCCAGAACTGTCATGGCTATGTTAAATTTTTGCTCTTCTGAATTCTGTTATTGCACTTTCGATTCATTAACATCTCTTGCTCTTTCATCTTGACTCTTTTGTCTTACATACCTGTTAACCACATCGGTGTCATCCTTTGTCCCCTTAACCTTCTTTTAATTTTTTCTGAATCACATTCTTTGCACTGTAAGGATCAGCCTTCTCTTGGGGCAAATCTATCAAAGTTAACTGTAAGTCTACCCCGGCAGAGCTGAAAACACTGCAAATCTAGCACAGATACACCTACACGTGACATAGAGGTACTTTATTCCATTATAGCTACTTCTGTATCAAAAAGTGATGAACTACATAGGTGCAAGAAAATGCTTTAGTACAATTCACAGCTTGTACAGGTATATATTTTTTCCTAAAATATAAAAACACACAAACAAGCAACATCCTCTGTCAACACAATTACATCAGTCTGGTGACTGTTTGTACGTTACACTATAATATTAAAAGCCAGACTTCATTCTGATTAAGTATTTTGGAAGTGACACCAAGGGCCCAGCATGCCTACTGGATCTTTGACGATCTGGCAGTAATCTAGGAACTAGGAATAGCTGGAGGTCAGAAAGCACTTTGTATCCCACAGTCCAGGGCAACTCCAGTGGAAGCTGTAGCACTACAATGTGGACAGTTTACTTTTGAAAGAGGCAATGCGTATTAAAAAAACTCTCATAAATGATAAGCAAAGTACCACAGATGGAAGAAAGAAGAGCTCTCCATTTTTTGAACAGACTTGTGGCAGACAGAATTGGCAACAGTATATTTCTATGTGAAAATGACTGCATTTTTCAGAAGAATTAACTGGTATAAACAGATATGCAACTCTGAACACCTTGATCTGCTGGACAAGCAGAAAGACACTTCCTTTTTACTGTAATAGTAAATTTTACATTACCATGAAAAAATTGTTGATTGCACTGTTGATTGCATTCAGCCATAAAGAATTAAGTTGTAGAATGAGCTGAGTGCATTTATTCAAGCAGTAAACACAGATTTTAACAACTCAGTAACAAAGTGAATTTGCATCATTATCAATTCTTAAAGGTAATGCTTTATTCTTATCTTTTGTTGTATGTGAACTTTAAAAAAAAATGCTCATCACTTCAGTATGGAGCCCTTTATTTACCAATGATCACGAGGCAAAAATTGTTTAAAAAAGACGACAGTCTCCATCATTTTGACAAACGTGTGACTGCAGTTTCAGAGAGGTCACAGTGAAATAGGCAAAGACAGATTTGGCATGTGTGCACAGATGTTACATAAATGGAAATCACTACAGCTATTAGGAATTGGTACAGTAGATCCTTCTTCTCAGTCTGCCTGGGCTCAGAGGTCACAACTGTGCAAAAAACTTTGAAAAGGAGTGCTTTTTTTCCTATTGTTCAAGAAGTACGTGCTTCCTTTATAATCTGGTATGTAAAATTAATTTGTCATGAGACAGTAGATACTCCTTCTTAATGAATTAGTACTCTAGATATACCTTTGTATCTGAAGACAGTCTTTTATACAGTATGTTCTAGTCAGCTACTTACTTCAGATCTTGCAGAAGGTCCTTTGCATTAAGCATAGTTATTAAAGAGGTGGTGGCTGCCGGAATAATGATTATGGGAGTTCGAGATCCTGTAGAAATAATAAAGTTACTTTTGCCTGTTTTAAAATGAACTGTATTTTAAAAACAAAAACAAAATAAAACACTTGCTTTACAGACCAAAATTATGCAAAAATATTAAAAACTTGTAGTAAATCTGTTCCATAATTCCAAAATAAGTCTTCATTCAGGGGAGAGGGGAAGAAATAAGTACTCCTGTATCAGGAGCCTCCAGACTCTAATGTTGTTTGGGGCAGTGACCCATATTTACCAAAATACAATGCTGCTTGCTGTCCGCTGCTTCCTCATATTGTTGCCTGTGGTCTAGCAAAAGATGGAGCGCAACCAGTTCACACAAAAATAAAAAGAACATGACTAAAAATCACTCACCTTTTTTCTGATTTGGAGGTGGTCTTGCTTGAGAAACTGAAAAAAAAAACCAAAAACAAAAACAGAAATTATGGCAGAATGACTAATACATAACACAAATGTTGCCAGGGGCAACATTTCAAGGCTTTTACTCACAGGAAAGAACAGAGGAGTCATGTTACAGTCAATAGATCATTTTTACAGATACAATATATCAAGCTGAAGAAGGGATTTATGATTTGGGCTGCAGTTTTTAGAAGATAAAAAGCTTCTGACTGCCTGAAAACAGTAAGTATAGTTGGGTCAATCGTGCCTACTTTTACTGAAACTAAGAGGCTGGATCACTGTAACGCTGACCAATATTGCAAGCAATCTTCAACAGCAAGCTGTTTGTACATCTTGGAGTTCAACAGTGCTGAACCAATGTGAAGACTGTTTCACAACAAAATCATCTTTACAGACCCTCACCTTTTCATTAGCACTTATTATTGTGGATAACAACCTTAGAATTTTGCTACCCCTTAACACATACAGAACTTTCTACAATCAAAATCTGAATGTCCAGCTTAGTCATGTTGGCTCTGGACTGCAATTTCCAAGTTGTATGAGCTCTCTGGGTGCCAGCAACAATGAAACTTGACAGATGCGGTAGCGCTCACAGCAAAAAGCTCCTAAACAAAAACACCCAACCAAACAATGCTGGCCAGAGAGAAACCAAAGATATTTAACGACAACAACAAAAAAATCTAACTAGAATTCTCCTGAAGATAAAGGACACCCTAGATGTTTCCCCCAGTATTAATAGCTGTAACTTTTCTTTTTCAACAAAATGTTTTGATTTCAGATTTCCAAGTTCAGTGACCTCCACAATATGAGGGTTACTTCAGTCCAAAGTTGTAAAAGCTTATGCTTCTTCACTTTGGTGCTATTACTGAATAACTTGCCTTCCTCCAAATAAACATTTTATAGCTCATTTTTCCAAACAGAGTTTTTAGGAGTCCTAACTTAAGGAAAGAACTGCTGTGCTTGATAATTCTCATTGTACGTGTTTATCCTAATTCAAAAAAATCAGAAAATGGTGAGTAGTAGAAAGAGTGATGCACACTATCTCAAGTCTAAACTGCTACTATGCATGACAAATTTCATTAATTGACTTCCAATTTTATAACACCAACTTGCTCATGTTTATTTATGACCAACTGTTTCAGAAACTGGCTAGAACAGTATAAATATTCACACCACATAGTTGCCATTGTTGAAATACTGAGACCATATCCTTAATTATCTTTTCTTGCCACTGTCAAATGCACAGATATAATTGGTGACACTATATTGAACCACATGAACTTTACCTATCCAGTGTTGGTTTTTTTTTTTAAATCTAGATATCTATGTATCTTTCTTGGAAAAAATATATAGACAAATATACGGGTCAAATATACGGACAGCATCAGCTGCCCTGAAAAAAGCATTTGTAAGAAGTCTGAGAGTTGCACTAAAACATTGTTGCAGGTTAGTAGAAAATTAGATACTCTAGATAGGCACACAAAAATTTGAAATTACAAGCGCACCTGATTGATATTTTTCAAATCGGTATTGTAAAACTGTTTTGTCTAATTAGACTAATGCTTCTAGCGCAAAATAGGATCCTCTCGCAGACTGCATGTTTTAAATACTTTGATCACTAAGAACAGAACAACTGATATTTTAAAAGTTCCAAACCCAAAAATACTCTAGGACAGAAAAATAATCTTTTATTTGGAATAAAGTTTAAGTAGTATAGACTTTCATCAGACTATGCCTCTCTTCTTTATTCTCTCTTCAGTTTACAATATGGAGATGAGATACTGGATTAGATTGGCTTTAGAGAAGAACAGTATCAGTATAACCTATATAAGGTACAAAAAAAATACACTTCTGCCAGTTAATGCATATGAAGTTAGAGCTAGAAGTAGGGACCTGTGACAATTCAGTCAGATTTCTGTTCTTGCCATTTCTACCCTTTTCCTGCTGTCTGTCAACTCCAGGTGCATTATTATGCTTAACAGTGCTACTGAGATAAATATGACAGGCAGCATGACCTTTCTAGTACCAAAATAACCAAACAGAAGAATCCATGCACAACACCATTTAGGCAGGCTGAGAATAGTCAATATGAAAACAGACTTTTTGGGAAGACTCTTTTTACAAGACTAAGTCTTAGCATTAAATCCTACTAGTACATCTCAAGGAATTAGCAGGGCATGCACTCATAGCACTTAGTAGTCTAAACAAGACCACAAAGCACTCCAGCAGCGCTTCTAAACAGGTATATTAATTTAAAAAGTTAATTTATTAAAAAAAAAAAAAAAAAAAAGACCCCTTTCAAATACCTTCGTAACAGCAATAATCTCCTTTTTGTTCTTTAAAAATATCTTTCACTTGAGACTTTCTCCCACCAAAACAAAAATTCTTATAGTATGTAGACGGGGAGCAGATATGCACATAGCTGTTTGCTAACACTGATCCTCTCACATACTGTTTGCACTCTTACATTCTTTTTAAACATCTTTCTATGGGTTTCTCATTAAAATGAGACAAAGTACCTACATTGTTCTATCTCTGATCTCAACTTGAGATTCAATTTGATGTCCAAAATTGACTTGGTAGCTAAAGTCTACTAGACTAGGATTTTAAAATGTCCAGTTTGAGATTCTAGTCCCATTACAAATATCTTATGTGCGGTCTTTCTTCTTAAGAAGTGGAAAGAAGTAATGACAATAATTTATTAAGAGAAATATAAATGATTTCTGATACATTGATAATAGAAGCAATAATATGTTTCTTTCTGAAATTAGCTTTGCTGTTTAGGTTGTTTCTTCTCAGGGTATTAACCATCTCTCACTATATATTTGGCCTGTGCTTACCACAACAAGTATCTGATCTAAACTGAAGCACTTGGACACTAAGCGCTATTTATCACTTTAGTAGCATTAATTCAACTAATTCCGGCAGAAGTAATAAACCTTGCTATGAATGCTTGGAGCACTTCTGGAAGCTTTCTAGCACTGTTTCTTAGCAGTTCACAAGGAATCTTCCAAATGGATATCAAAAGCAAGAAGGAGAAAAATAAACCGAAGTCCTTAAGTTTCAGGATTTTAGTTTTTCTTCAGCTGGTAAAGATCCATGCTGCGCAGCATGGCAAAGAATCACTAGATTTCAAAAGCATTTCAGCTGCTGGCACTTGCGAACTACCATGACGATAAACAAGAAGTCTGGCACTTGTCTTTTTAACTTCACTAGTGCAGCCGTTCGGTAGGTATCAGGCAGCAGTTCAGAGTGAACGCAACCCCAACCGTGGACCAGCTCAGTTCTCAAGCTATGCACGATAAAACATTAACCAAACCAGTTACTTCTCATTTCCAATAAATACAATTCAAGGCCATAAATGAACGACTCCCATCTCGTTCTTCAGCTACGGATTTAAGTACAACTTTTCTGAAGCTCACACTTACAAAAGCACAACGTTACCTTACCTGGTCGTGGAACAGGCTGTGCTGCTGGAGTCTGTGTTTTTCGGGCAGAAGCACCTTCCTTTTGAAAGAGAGAACGGGTAACATTAACAGCTGGCCTTCCTGTCAGGTACACACATTTTTAAATGAATGCAAAGCTACAGAGGATATCATGAAAACGAGGGCAGTACCTTTCCATTAAAGAAGAGAAAGAAAACAGTGAATACGTTCAAAACTATTTTTTTATTTTTTAACAAACTCTGTTTTAAACTTGCAGGAGGAGAGACAACTTGGTAAGTCTTTATAGGTTAAAATTTTAAGCATCACATGCCAATCAGCATTTTTCGCCCTGTATTCAGAGAAACTTTTTTTTTTTTTTAAATATATACACTATTGTTTCATTTTAGCTACCAGTACTTGAAACCAAGTGTTAGTAGGTAAATGTAAGCAATCGGCTATATAAATTATTTTAAAATAAGATCAGTTTATACTCTGGATGGAAAACTAGGACCCGGAAGGTGCAATGCATTCCTGTCTCGACAAGTTTCAGTGCCCAGAAATAGCGCTCAGGCTAACTGCCTCTGCCCCTGCCGTATCCAGTCCCCGCAACGGAGCAAACAAAACACCTGGGCTGCTCTTTACCCTGGTAACCCTGCAGAGCCAACACGCTACCTCAGAGAAAAGTGGGGTCAAACACGTCTGGTTCCAAAGCAACAGTAAATTCCTGCAAGAACAAATTCTGTTCTCAGACATTTCTGTGAAACCCTACTGAACGCAAAGTATATTACTAACAACATAAAAAGATAAACGAAATATTCCAGTTACTTCAGCTTGCAAAGATGACATAAAACCTTTGAACACAAACCAAACATACATTTTACCTGAAAATTACTTAAACACTATGTGCAGTGTAACTTAGGTACAACTGAGACATGCTCAGAAAGGTCGGAGATCCTACCCTGAGGGAAAACCGTCTGAAAGGACCCCGGGAAGGCGTTATCACATTTGCATGCTCATGCCTAAGTAGCAGGATGTTCCGTAATTCAAAATAAAACCTGATGAGCAGGTGACTGTGCAAGGAGCCTCAAGTTCCACGATTTAAATAACACTTAAAGAAACTGCTTCCAAGTTTCCACCATGAAAGTTAAAACTCGATCTTTATCTTAAAAACTGGGCAGTACAAGCAGAAGAGAAGATCACTTGTCAAGTCTGTAGGAAACAGGAATTTACTCAAAATCTCTCTCTTCTTAGCTTCACTCAAAACCCACACCATTAGTTACAACAGGCTGGAGCTGGCATTTGCTACAGTCGGCAACTTCTGTAACTTTTAAAATCAGTGCCCTCCTACCAACCTTCAAATTGCGGATTTAACCCCTCATTACAGGAAACAGATTAGTCCTGACTTTTGCTGTCTCTATTTTCTGACGGTTAAAATACCAACATCTATGCCAGCCACCTGAGTCAGAAGCTGTTATTTCAAGACTTAACAAAAAAAAAAAAAAAGACAAAAAAGGTATTTTTTTTGCCACTAGCCTTTCACAGTAATTACTCAGAAAATGATAAAAATCAAAAGTACCACGCTCTAAAGGAAGAGTGGCAGGCCAAGCTTGCCAGCAGCAAAGGCTGACTACCCTTGAGAGAAGCCTTGAAACTGAGAAACAGCAGTTATTTGAAACAACATCCTTCTTTTGGCCAAGAAAATGGACATAAGACATTTTGCACCTGTTCTATAGAAAAATGTAATTTTCTGTGTGAAAAGACTGTTCCTATGGCACATTAGTTATACATTTTGAAGCACCACCATGAATTTTCTCCTTAACATTTCCTTAAAAAAAAGCCACAGCACTTTATGGAACAGAAAGAAAAAGAAAACAGCAAGCTAAAGAAATTTAACTTCTTGTGACCCTAAGTTTCTAGAGTTTTTCTACAGCCTTGGAAAGAATTATAATGACGAAGCTTTGCTTTAGGTTCCATATCACTTACTTGTGGATTGTCCTTGTGGTTTTTTTCACCACCAAAATGTCCATAAAGCACCAGAACAGAAAGAGAATCAAGCCTGATGAAATAATTTTCAAGTGATCTGCTTGGGAGTTTCCCCACACTTTCCTCTGAATTTTCATCTCTCAGGTGATTCATGGGCAAACCTATCCCTGGCTCGGCACAGAAACGTGAAAGGAAGAGACAGAGCTTTGGGAACATTTCAACTGAAAAAAATTCACAAACCCAAAATGAAAATATCTGATCAACTGTAGCAAATGAAATTATTTACATGAGATGATACAAGAGACAGCTACCACTTCTGTGCCTATGACCTCCCTTCCATTTGCAAGCACCATTTCTGCAAACCAGTTTACCATGAGTTATGATTCACAGTTGTGTAAATCACCGCCTCAGACAGATGAGTTCACGGACGAACCTCAGCTCACGACTCCAGGTGTTCTGGCGTTTTAGCAGAGAACCTGACTAACTGTCATGTGCTGAAGCCCAAACCTCCCAAGGGCTCCTTCCCGTGCGACCCATTTACCACATCTTTTCTCTCTTTAGAAGTCAGCAACCTCACCTCCACCTCCTGCCACCGAAATGCTGTCGGCAGCGTAGCAAGAGTAGCTCTTGCCAATATTTCAAACCCAGCTGTTTCAAATGGCTTGTAATGAGAAGTACACCACTAAGATGAGGAAAATACAAGAGTACGAAGCAGTGATGGTTGATACGCTTGATGTGATGGCAAGATACCCTAGCGAGGAAAATCTGCTCTCTGTAAGAAAGTCATCAGCAGGATAATTTTACTAACATTTTGCACTGTCCTGAGAACAAAACATATTGATGTTAAATACAAAATGAATGCTTTTCAGAAGCATTCAGATAAAGGTATAAGCTTTTCTATGAGAAGTTACTAATATTTATGATACGTATTCTGTTTACAAGGCAAGTATAACCACAGGTAGGTTTATAATGCTATGATTTCTCTCAGAAGAAAAAAGGAATAAAGTTGATTGAATGAATCAGCCTCAGCGTTCACTCTATCATACAAGGTAAGTGCTGCTGTTAATTTATGGCCTGTTAGCTATTCTGGGGCAACTGCTCATTTGCACGCAATAACTCCTTGTGAAGACAGTAGCTTGTTTCTCAGTGTTTGCGCAAGAAGATATTTCAGATTGTCTAACGCAGAATTTCTAATGTGAAAGTTGTTCATAAGTAACCAGAATGCTGCAAATTCCAACTCCAATTTGTCTCAGAGTAGCTTTTGTTTGTGCAGCTGCACCCTGAGCATCAGAAGGAGCAGAAATCACTGTTGAGCTATTTAGAGAACACTCATTTTCTCAAAGTTTCTGAACACTTCACAGTTTTGCTCAAAGATGACATACCTAATTCTTATGCATAAGTTGTTCTAGACTGTTAAGGAGCATATTATGAATATTCATAAATTCAAACTAATTTAGTAACAAAACCATGTAATTTGAAAAATACAAATCTTAAGACGACCACTTAACACAGTATTTTAATCAAAAACATGTTGCTTACTTTAGTTTTGTTAATTTACCATACAAGTTATATATAGTTAACTCATGATTTACATTTAATATATGAGTACTTAATCATTCAAGTAGAACAAGCTGACATGGAACAAAAATCAGGAAAACAGATACTGAAAGCTTAATACTTGCCTGGATTTCACTGAATCATTTTCAGATACAACAGTGCATATGCTCATCAGTGGAATTCATTCTCTATCAGTTCCAATAGTTCCTATCACATTAGACCTTTGCAAAACATCTGCTTAATAATGGTTTTCATTTAGTGCATGTTTTCTGCTATGTAAGTGTTGTCCTACCTAAACACCTAAAAACACTGGGTTCACGAATCAATGCATGAGTATTAACAGAAAACAGGATGGTACATGTGAAAAATTCCAGATTCCCATGTATAGTCAGTCATACAATGGAAAACCCCCCACACCCTGAAGGATAACTGACTTCTACTTTTATTGTATGCCCTCATAATTAAGCTTTTAGTATGTTCTGTCTTTCCCTCATTTTTTCTTAGTTTCATCACAGTTCTTCATCTTTGTCTTAAAACCTCAGAAACTACCATGTGCTCCGATGTGTTTAGTGAGAGGGTGCACTGTCTTTACAATATGTTTGAGAAGCTCCAAGTCTATTGTTAAAAGTCCCTTAAATCTGTACATGTTGCGTACTGCTTACTGAACACCCTCACTCTCCTTTTATAATGAACATTCACTTTCATTCACCCTCTCTGGCATTATATGGACAAGCTGCAACATATTATCAAGATGCAAATTACTTAAGACAGATTCTTACCACACTTGTCTGTCCTTCAATGCACTGTATCCTCAATCTGTTGTAATGTAAAAAAATTCAGTAACTTAAAAAAAAATCAATTTCTTGGAATAGTTAAGTCTGAGACTTTATAACTTTCCAGTCATTAAGAATTTATCAGACAAGCTTACATTTTTTGTTAATCTGTAGTTGTATTTAGTTCACTGATTGTTAATTTTTGTAATACCACTTAAAGCATTTTGCAGTGTTTGTGCACCTCTTTAATTAAAAAAAAAAAGCCCTCAGTCATTTGTGTTAATTCACAAAATCAGTAATTACCACTATTAATCTCTCATTGAGACACAGCTAAAGGATACCTAGCATTTTTCTGAAGTCTGCAAGAACATTAACATCCACGGTTCAATTTTTCTCACTCATTTCACATGGAAATCAGAAACTGCCTTAACATAAATCATACCATATTTTAGGAAAAGAACACTCATATTTTACACACTAGAATATGTTATATTGGCAGAATTTTTTTCCTGGAGGCACCTTTCAGATATACCCAAGTTAGTTTACTCTCTTGAAACACCAGTGAAAAAAAAGCAGCTAATGAAAGTTACTTTGCAAGTTATAAATTACAGAAGGAAGAAAAAAAACTGCCAAAAATTGCAGGCCATCTCCTTACACGACTCCAACTGGTTTCTATGTAGAGATCCACAACTTTTGTAAAATTTTGACCTTTAAAAAAAGTTTTGGAGCAAAGGATAGAGTCGACAATTTGATGCCATCTTGTGGCTTTTCTAACTTAGCAAATTTAATTTCTGTTTTGTTCCTTTATAACTTTTTAAAGTAGTACAAGAACTTTACCCCCCAAAAATCTAAAAATTATTAGGTATCTCACATCCTTCTACCCAGAAATAGTACATGTAAAAAGGAACAGTTGATTCCAGAAGAAGTATTAGCAAGTGCTTGCACATAAAACGTAAAGCAGATTTCAGTATCATCCCTGAAGGAAGACTGATGATTCAACCAAAGTCTGTCCTATTCATAAAAATGAACATAGTAAAACTGCAGCACTTAGACCTCAAGTGAGAAAGAAAATGTATGTGGGTAGTAAGCTTGTAAAATGCATGCTTAAGAAGAACAGCCTTCAATTTACCTATTCAATTTAGGGGAGAAGAGGATGTAAAAATTCATTTAGTTACCAGCAACAATACTACCATTCTTTGAATGATGTAAAATATCAAAGCATCGAACATGCTGGTAAAGCTAGCGTAAAGAACTATGAGGAAATCTAGAACAACTGCATAGTTGAAAAGAACACTTTTTTTTCTTCTTTTTAAAGAAATTAAATCTCGTATATCTAAATTAGGTATCACAAAAAGTGAAAACAATGAGATGAACTTGAAAAACAGATAGGGATCTGACATCTGCTCTGGATGCCCTACTTTAAGCATGAGAGAAACATTTATCTATTTCATATAAATAGCTTGGATTCTGAAAACATAGGGCTTTGTTCTAAAAATTTTAAACCCTTAAAAGCTTCGAAAAGAATCTTCCAAAGAAGAACCAAGCTAAACAATGCAACAGAGTTGCTCTGACTCCACAGGCATCGTAACAGTTCTCAGGCTTCTATTCATATCAGGTTTAAGAATATTTTAAGTTTAAATAATGTTTCACACCATCATTTCATTTACACATGAAATTGGTATAGCTTATTTGCATACTTCTATGCACACAAATTTGCATAAGCAGTCCCCCAAGACAGATGTTTAAATATTAAATTGCATGCTTTTACTGCCTTTCTAAATTTAAATTATGCCATAAAATAAAATAGAATTTGATAACAGGATCTTAACTACTGTGCAAGAACTGCTAGTATCACAGTAATTTTAACTTCCATTGCTTGTAATATTAATAAAAAGGTCACTTCTATTTACCTTGTGTCAACTTTCTTATAATTTAGAAAATAGAGGGGGGAATTTAAGCAGAATTAAACTATTTTTACAGAATGAAATGAAATAAGGGAAAATTTTATCGTAGTTTAGCAAAGACTCTAGATACCAACTGCCAGAGAAAAGTAACACTACTGTTTCATTATTTCCGCCTTCAACAGCTAAAAACCTAGTATGGCCTAAGACAAAATGGATTAGTAAAAGCTCTATACATATTTCAAAATAAAAAACTACTTATACTGAAGATTATAATCAAGTATAAATTGAAGAAGAGTACTTTGAAGAAAAGTAAATAAAAAAAAAAAAGAGAGAATTTGAAGAAAACAGAAAATTGCCACTATTCAAATCCAGTTGCGAGATAGAAAACTGGATGCTCATCTTAACCATCTTGTCTGTCCTGCCTTCTTAAAAGGCAAGTGTCATTACAGGTGAGACTATGCTTTCAAACTACTGTTAAAGTTAGTACATATAACCTGCAAAATGACAAAAAGTTCTTGGACATGCTTGTTAGGAAGAGTTAATGAAGGCAACAATTACTGAGATGCCAAGAGACTTGAGATACTTAAAGCATTACCCCAAGCTAAGATTTCAAAGTGTTCTTGAACAGGCTTCAATGAAGGGTGCAAGAATTCCTCCCATCTTCATCCTCGCACAAAAGATCAGTACAGTGAAGACCTTCCTCTTGAAGTTACTTCAGTCGAGTAATTTCAACTCAAACTGTTGGTATCGGTATACTAATTTCAAGCAGAAGAGGAAGGGTTGGTGACAAAAGCCAGAGTAAGTACTTCAGCATTTCCATTTTCTTCACAATAAACTGTTTTCATCAAGATCAAAAAAGCAGCTCATAATCATGAGATGAGAACTTTGACTAGTTTTTTTGAATCAGACAAAGGCCTACCTATAGTGTACCTACCTAATTTTATTTAAATGATTCATTCCCTTGAAGAGTGTGAAAAGACAGAAGTAGATATCACTAAAACTATTTTTCACTTAGAATTCTTTTTCTTTGGGTTACTTTTTCTTTGGGTTAATTATCTGAGCAGGCTTCAAGAATATTACTTTGCAATCTGTAAGCTTTTTGACAAACTCGAGCAGTTTGAGAACAATAGGATTGTTTCATCTTTGGCAAGTCAGGTGCAAAGCTGCATATGCTACTGATGTTTTTTACACTAAAATCAGAATATGTCATAGCAATTCAATAGAACTGGAATGTGCATAAATGTGAATTTACTACAATCTGCTAATGTTTGAAAGTCTCTAACTTTCAACCTCACACATTCCTGTATCTGTATTTTCAAGACCACCGGCTGCTGCAAGTATTAGCCACACACTCATATAAAGTGTTTTCACCAAAAACATCACAGAATATGGGACGCTCACAATTTGCTTGCATAATAGCACTGCTAACATGTGAACATTAAACACATGCAGAAAAAGCACTGTTATTTTTATATCCTGATCATACTTTGGAAATGGTATTCAAGAGAATAGTTATATGTACATTAAAGTGAATGTTACTCAGTAGGAGCTATGGTAAGTTCCCATGTACACCTGCATCCAGTGAGCAGTAACTTTGCACAAGAAAAGGCTTAAAAGACTTCAAAAAGGTTTCTTTGTAACTTCTGGAAAGACTTGTGAAATACTTTGTGTGAGAATAACATTTTAAAAAGTCTTGCAAGTGCCTAAATAAATACAGACAGACCTTTAGCACATGCGAAAGTTTTCCCCAAAAATGCAAACAATTGATCAATTTTATGCGATGTTGCTCAAAGTCTCAATGCAACACAAAGTGCTAAGACTCTTGTCCCAGGTTCCCCACCATGATGCAGCTTTCTGCTCCTAAAACAGTGCTAGGCCACAGTAGAAGAAGTGAGACACAGGAAGCTATTAAAAACCTTAACTTTTTTCCTGATTACTTTTCCAACAAATTATCTAGCGCCACTTTTTCCAAGATATACTTCATCCTGGTATGATCTTCTCCTTTTTATTTGCTGAAAGGAATTAAGAGTTTTAGTATGATTCTTCTATATCTTACCAGCTTTAGCAATCACAGCTCACATTGACGTTAACCTGCATTATGGTTATACATTGCTTTATGTTACAAGAAACAATTATCATGGGTGGTCATGGCCAGAGAGATGGAGGCCATTTTCCAAGTAATCCCCTTGGGAGACTTTAAAAATCAGGAGAAAATCCTGAATTAGTATTCCTTGAGGAGCCAATGCACAAAGCAGCACAGGGGAGCGATGAGCTCTTGGATGGGTATTTTTGGCTGCAAGAATAGCTGCTGAGTTCAGAATCAACACGAGCCTTTTCGGGATCAAAAGCTTTAGTCGTGGCTATAGTAAATTGTGATAAACATGCCAAGAGATAAGACAGCTTGTATAATATTCATCCCTGCCATCATCCAACAGACTAAAACCACTTCTACTTTGAAAGTTGTCTCTCCACCTGGTGACCTGCCGGTGAATCCGTGCAAGACTCCAACGCGCAGGAGCAGCTCAAACCGGTGAGAGCCACACCTGGCCTTATCTGTTGATGCGTGCCCTGTTACCGACTGAGCTCATGAAACTGCTGCGCGGCTACGGGCTGACAGTATTTGACTGGATAATGAGATAAGCCCAGATGCACATGAAATATAAAAGAAAGTAAGCCACGTAGCTCTGGGCGTGGACTTGGCCCCGCTGTCAGGTGGCCTGTGGAAGGACAACCCACCCATCAGCGGGGACGCCCTGAGGCCAACTGCCAGGGAGGACGGGAATCATCCCGGCGCAGCTCGAGCATGGTGAGAACAACCCGGGGAAAACTATACTGCAGGGGTGGCCCAGGGGGGACAAGGGGAGGGCGAGAGTGGTCACTGTACCGTGCACCTGTGGTTTGACTGTAGAGCTCTCATATGTATATAAGTTCTTTTTTTTTTTTTTTTTTTTTTTTTTTTAAGTCCTGCTGTATTTCTAGCTTTACTATACTTCTAGCTTTGCTATACTGGCAATTTGTAGACGTGTAGAACCTCTTACCTCTTATAAACTCTTACACTTGACAAATGATGATCTCTCGAGTTCAGCATGACTAATCCCAGACGCCCCTCTATTGGCATGTCACAGTTACAAAAAGTAGTCTTTTTGCTTTTTAAACCACACAAGTTGATGATCTTGTGGCCCTTTACGACTGAGACAGGCTGCTAGTAACACTTCAGTATAGATCCGCGCAGTCAATCAAGTATGCTGGTAATGAAATTTATGTTACCTCAGACTTTCTTCAAAACTCTTTTCATACCTCTTTACTGGGGGAGTTGCACATTAAGATCCTACACTGGAGAGTCCTGCTGGAAACCCACTTGCTGGGCTGGTTACAGGGAAGTTAAATGACTGCAATTGCACATATATGAAACAAAAAGGTCAGATAGGAAGGAGAAAGATGTGCGTGTTTGCACGAATCTCTCTGCTACCCGCAACCAGACTAGTGAGCCTCCAGCGTAACCATCATCGAAGCTCTGGCAGCAGACTGCCCACTGGCACACAGCAGTGCCACCAGCCTGGGTGCTGGTGAGAAACACACGGACAAAATACCGAGACACAAGTGATATCTGTACAACATCAGACAAGAAAATAAGAAATAGAAGAGCAATTTATTGTTAAAATTTCTGAGTTTTGTCCAGTATGAAAGTCTGGTGAGTTCTGGACTTGCACATGCTACAAGCTATCCACATACTGTTAATTCCTCCAAATTGGGAAGACTGAACACCTGTTTTTAACCTATTCCCAAGAAAATCAGAATACTGTCTCCAGACTTTTGTACTGTCCCAGCTGTGTATGTTCACAGGCTCATTTTCAACTGTAGTATTAAAAAAAAGACTGAAGAATAAAAACTAACCAAAGAAACACCACATTCGCAATAAACCAAATTTTGTCCAGCTCTTATTCTACAGATCTTTTTGCTTTAATTCAAGGCATTTAAAAACAGATAGGAAGGAAAAAATACGTATACTGTGTACCATGAAGATAGGAAGTGAATCAAATCAGGATAAAACATAGACTTTTGTTTTTGGGTGGGATTTTTGTTTCCTTTTATCACTAGGGTTAAGCGCACTTTATCATAGTGGCAGCAAAAAACATCCCTTTCACATAGCAAGAAAGCAAGTTCAGTCATTTCCCCCCTTTTCAAATGCTTAATTTAAACCTTACATATACAGTTCGCACAACCAGGAAAGTTCATGTAAAATCTGATTGCCAAGCCCTATATACAATCACAGCGTTATGCAAGGTTAAAATGCACATAAACAGCAACACAAAAAGTTTAGCAATAAACCTTTTCAAAGGCTTTTGAAATAAAAGCACCTTTCACTGTTAGGAAAAACACACTCACTTAAGTTACTATTAGAGCAGATTCTGTTCCTCTTCTCCTTTCCTAACAGGCAACAGCTTACCACTCCTCCTCAACAAATTCATAGTCCCTTCAGAGTACATGACCTATGCATGATTGTTAGCACAATGAAGCTTAGAAATCTAGCCCATAATAATCTGCCCCAAACACACAAAGTCATGGGCTCTCTTGTGAATAAAGTTTTATTTCACTAAAAACCCTGAATCAGAGAAGCCAACTATTTTCAACATAAACAAAATACCTTACATTCTCAATTTACATGCTTGCTGCACAGTGCCATGTGAAAAAGCATTATTTTGAAAACCGTTATGACCTGAGCTGACATTTGACTGCAATGTTAATATCTGTCCCTACTTCTCTAACTAAAGTATAAGCCACAAAACAGAAAGTCTTCTGTTTGGCTTCACAAAGCCAAAAACAGGAAGAAGAATCAGACTCACTACTCTGAATTTTGCAATTATCTAACTCTGGTATTTGCTGCAAGCTACAGTGCTATAGATCATGTGCAATAAACACAAAATGAATACTCTTATAAATTTAAATGGTGCGTTCTTCCTCAGTTATTAAGAATAAATTAGGAATTTAGAAATATAAACATAACATAGAAATACAAACATGCAAACAATACATCTACATTCAACCCTCCAAGATCACAAACAACACTCAAACATCATAAGATGCACTTCGACGAATGGATGGATACAGGGTTAAAAAATCATGCAAATAGTGTAAAGTAATGATTGTGAATGTGTTGTTTTTTGGCAAACCTACAAAGACAAAATGTGAGGAATTAATGAGTGACAGAGATGCAACTAGCATCCTATGCTATATTGCATTTACCCAAAATCATACTTCCATCTGTGATCAAAAACTGAACGGAGGCCTTTTGAGAAACTAGAATAAGGAATTACCTGGTCATTTCATACACTCATATTAAGTAAAACGACACATTTCTGTAGGTTTAACCTTGACAAAAATGCATCCATTTCTGCATCAAAAATGTTTACTCTGAGATTTTAACTGAAATACTGAACTTTGAGTTCCAAAGCCTCCAATTTCCTTTTAAATGGAAGTTTTCTTTGTAGAACTCCCATTCCAGAATTTGATGTTTTAATTAAAATATGGTTTTGTTCAAAATAATGAAAGAACACTCAAATTAGAACAAAATTTTAAAAAATTTCCATTCAGTGCAACAGGTTAACTCCATAGGTCTTGAAGTTTCCCTCCCCAGGTACAGATGTCAGCACTAAAATGTTAAAAAATTTTGTCGGTATCACTACTGTGCAACACTGAATTGCACTACTGAACATTTCAGCAGAAAGCCAGGAAACACCCTGAACCCAAAATCCTGTATTTCCTAGATTTCTAAATCTTTATAGCTCCCCAACAGATTCCAGAATATATTGTAAAATATCCTCCAAACACTACAAACTAAAAATTTCAGTTTTTATACCAAAAGAACAAATAGAAATGCAACATTCAACTTTTTAATCTTTTCATTTAATTTAACTATGTTTTAAAAGCCTGACTCTTTTGACAGGTACTATGGCTCTAGACTATGGCTATCTTGCTTTAGCAAAAAGAAGTCAAATATGTGAATCAAACAACAGAGTCATGATCTTAATCATCAGACAAGGAAGTTATTTGGAACACAAAAGTATTTTGGTTTTATGCACCACGGATTCTTAAGTTTAACATAAACAATAGAAGAATAAATACCACATTGTCATTACAGCATCGACACTTGCCACTTGTGTGCTTCTTTACTAATATTCAGGTTGAAAGAGTTGCCTTCTAAAATTTTTGCATTTAGCACGCATGCAAGAGAATCAGCTTATTACTGCTACAATAATATACAGCAAACAGATTATGAAACTGCTATTCATATTTGTGATCTGAGTTAACGTATCATTCATACCACCTTGCTATGGAATATAAAAGCTGATGAATTTATATGGCAGTATCAAAAATTAACTGTAATCATAATAAATCAAGTATTATATTAAAATACAGGAAAGATTCTGACCATATCACACATGAGGAATTTTTCCATTTGGCCTTCTGCCTCTACTTTCAGCTTCCTTTGGCATTATATCTAAATTCCTCATTCTTCTTCTCTCCTTAGCAGTGAAGATTAAATTAAGCCCTTCTCAAAGCATTAAGATGACAGCACTCAACTTTTATTTTTCATTTCACATACAATCTATATGCTATATAGTCTCTCTCTAAGCTTCTGTCTATGCATTATAAGATGTGGTTTATAATGACTGTTCTTTGAAGAGCACAGCTCTATTTTCTATAGTGCAAAAATGCAGTCTTCTTAAATGAAGGTCAACTGACAAGGTCTCATTCATACAGGCAGGGGCCATTCTGCTCAAAGATGAAGATAGGATAAGAGCTGTACAAAACCTTTGCAAATTTTTAGGATCTTCCTATTATGCTATGACTTTTATACAGTGTTCATCCATCACTGCAGAGAAAATAACCCCCGACTACATGAACAGACTCAAAAGCATATTTTAAAACAGGTTCTAGTAGTTCTTAAATGGCTCCATTCTCTATACATACGCACACGTACATGTCTGTATACATACATATATAATATGCATACACACACACAAGTTCATCTTAAAGGAGTAATTTCCCACTGCGAATAACCTTCTCGGATGACAAACTGCTAGTCAGCAACAGACACAAGTGAGGTTCAGTGCAACTCTTATTTCTCCTACTCACATTTTAGCAAATACCAGTTGTCCATAATGCTCCTCTGGATTTCACAGTATATCTGAAGGAAATTGGCCTTAAGCACCAAGCCCTCTTCAGCTAGCCTTTAGCCCTGACATCTGTCCTGTTACTTCAAATAGTTGTTTCATCTTTGAAAAGCCTAGTGTCAGTGATAAAAAAGCAAACAAGATTTTTTCCTACAGTGGTCTGTTGCAAAATAAGATCCCCTCATTTGAAAACTCTGAACACTTAGGTGGCAGGAAATAAAAAAGAATAAGGTACTGGGAGCAGGCAGTGTTTTGGAAGAGAGTAAGGCTTTCAATGCCAAGAATGATCTTGCTGAGAAAAAAACAGAAATGTAACAAGACTCCTCTGTTATGACACCCTGGAACTTTCTGTACATGTTTCGGAGAGCTTCACCCATCAAACACATTCAATTTCTCAGAGACTCATCCAGTAACTTCCTCATTTGACTCTGGTGTTGCTCTGCTTTTACAAGAAAAACATCAAAACCAAATAGCAGCATCACCTTTTGAGAAAGGACAGCACAGTAATTCTGCACATCGTTCAAGAAGCTGGTGATAAGGACAGAAACTTCATACATTTCTATTCAGTACTCTGCTCTTACAAAAAGACATTTTGGAAAAACAAACAAACAAAATCCAACACTATGCAGGACCTAATGTCAGAATACATTTTTCTTCTTTATTTCTACATCATCATATTCTTTTATATATGCATATATGTATATTCTGAAGGAACAACAGAAATACTTTTTCTTCTCAAACATAAGTTTGTCACCAACCATTTTTAATAGGACTAGTGGCTAGCTTGAAGGAAACACCCTGAAATGAGGCAAGTATAATGACGAGGCACTACCATTCTAAAAGCTGTTCAAAAAAAACCCCCAAACAAAGCAAACAAACAAAAAAAAGAAACAAAGCTCCAGCCTTTTATTGCAGTTGGCTCTCAATCAAGTGCAATCAGATATTCTAGGTAGCAGATTTTCCATTCTGTTGCTCAGAGATGCCTTAGATGTAGCAATTTCATTAGCTCAGGGCAGCTTCACAGGGACAGGGCTAGCTTACTTCCCAGGCCAGCAGGGCTGCAGAAACAGTCCAGCCACACAGCATGGAGCTGCTATTTATAAATCTTGCAAACATCTCGTGTATGCCACGCCATTGTTTCAAGAACAAGCAAGCAATTCTGCACAGAGTCATCAGTGCTTATTAGCTCCAAGCCCACGGGACCTGAACCAACTCCACCAGACCATTCGGAGGCGGCTGATGCATCTATTCCCCAATGGTCCAGATTCCACAAGGCTTATTAGACCGTGTGCACTATCATGTGAATACACAGATCCAGTTTTAGTCTGGCACTGGTCCCAATCAACCTGCCAGAGAGAGCAGTACAGAGATACAAGAGACCTGCCCTAACCTTCCCCGTTGGGTCCAGCAGTTCCCCTATTGCTGACATCTCTCTCTCCTGTCCCTTCCCCCTTGCCCAACTCGGATAAGGATCAGGTAATTACGCATAGCAAAAGGTCCTCCTTATCCCTAGGTAATCCCAGAGTAAAAGTACAGATGAGGTGCATACTCAAAGCGCTGTGTAGGATCAACTGTAAAAAGGCTGAAATGGCAAAAGGGATTTTTTTCACAGTGAAGAGCTCTTTTAATATGAGGTGACCTAGATTCTCAAAGGCAGAATTCCCTTTACCCCAATTATTGCACCTATGCCTTTTCCCACGTAAAATTCTTTAAGGAGGAGGTGTTTTTATTCCTTTGCTTGCTTGCTTACAACTGCAACAGAAGCAGCACACCACTGTTGTCTTTTCTGCACTATTATGCTTCTTTGATATTAATAAAATCACAGAGCTTTTTAATGTTTGACAAAATAAGAAACTCCAAAGAAAACAGTAAGATGCAGACCCAATGGTTGGAGAGGAAAAAAAGGCAGAGTCAGTCTCCCAAAAGCTATTTCTATTCTTCTGCAATTGTAAGCTATAATACTTGAACATGGATAAAACACAAAAGTGTATTAACCAAAAATTACAAAAAAGCATTAGTGGAAGTCTGAATGTTTAGTTATGCAAATCTTTCAGGGCAGAAGACTTAAAAGAATCTGCAGTGTGCAACCCACCATTCAAGGTCATGAGATGTGCGGGGCTTTTAAGAAGATGACAGGTTTGGTTTTTTTTCTTTCTTTTTTTAAAGGAGGATGACAGATGCTCCCTATAAATTTACCCTACTTTAAGATGGATCAGTGATAGAAAGCTCTGCAGATGCTGATTAAGAGTTATTAGAAGACAGGCACAGAATCTCTACTTTTAGGCCAAGTTCTATGAACTTAGCATTATTACATTAAACATATCCAGTAATGTTTTTTTCCTGTTATATACACACCTCCCTACAGAACCCATTAATGATTCTGAATATCACGTTTTGAGACAGACAAGATGCAAGGGAGCTGTGCTGGTTATTTCTTCTTCCCTTAGAAACCACTAAACTGCAGAAAATAAAAAAAAAAATGAAATTTAACATTGAAATGCAAGTTAGGCTGGCAGAAAGGATGCAAATTCTCCAGTTCTGAACCAATATCCTCTGTCAATTAACAAAATACAAACTGAGCTCTAAGGATTTCCTCCAAATCACGTATCTGAGGACTACAGGAGTCCTGGTGACTATGATTCTGTATTAGTAATTTACATGAAAAAAAATCTTCAAGATCACAGAAGTAAACTAGAATCTCACACATGAGTAGACAGATTCCAGAGGGAATTATGAACACAGTTATTCAGACAAAAAGCATGATTTCCATAGCATTCAGTTTCCATTTCCTTAGAAGTCACTAAATGGATGCTATCATTTAAGTTTCCTGTGAATTGCAAAATTGGAAAGAGAAAGTCTGGAGGAAAGATTGGCAACTAAGGGCATATGATGTCACTTCTGTATGACTAGCTTCAATTCTCGGTTTGTCAGGGGCATATACACATGAACATTTACTTCCAAGAGATTTTTGCCACAAGAACAGAAGTCACTTTGAAATAACAGGGAATCTGTTCAATGAATTTAAGTACAACACACGATAAAACTCAGTACATATTAAAATCAGCTGTTCTGTAATATACACTGACTAGAAGCCACTTCAAGTCAAGAAAGTCATTAACATGGAACAACATTAAGAAAAAACAGATACACTAAACTGACTGGCCAAGCTGAAGTAAGTCTATCACACTAGGTGGTATGCAGGGTGGTTGGACTAATTTTAGTTCCCCCAACATATCAAAGGGGCAGGGAAGTGCTCTTAAAAAAGGGACTTATTTTCCATGTTAACACCCAGCTTTTTGTGTTGGATATGAACAAACACTGCTTAAATTTAAAACAGGGATAGAACCCCTCAGAGCACTGGAGGAAGGATGCTTCCCAGATTTTGTTGTTTTTCCCAGTTCAAGCACCTGAGCTAAGAAAAAAAGTTGTGTGCATTCAAGACATTTACCAAACCATTGCAGTTTCTGTCATAAGCCTTGCACGTCCCACCAAATTAGCTGTAAATGAGGATACCTAGAGGACGGAGCTGGAGGAAGCAATGTGCTAAAGCTACTGAGGAAGCGTGCCAGGTGCAAGGAGTCAATGCTGTTCTCGACCCCAGGACAAATGGCATCCTAACAGCTCTGAGAGTCCAACTGCTCAATTTAACATTAACTAAATACCTCTGTCTCCAATTTCAACTTAATACACAAAACCATGAACTACTGAGGCTGACAAAATGCCTCCATATTCACTTTTACAACCCATATATATAGTGAAAAACTTCTAGTGAGAAGATGAACAACTAGCACTGCTAACCTCTTCCTCAGGCTCCGAGCGTCTACACAGCTCATCCTGCCATCCAAGATGAAGGGCTGGGCAGGACGCCCGTGTCCGTGCAGCGAGTCTGATGGGCCAGACATCTTCAAATCATTGGGAGAGAAGTGCTGGGATGTCTCAAGAAGCCAGAAGAAAGCCTAAAGGAAAAAGGTCTCTGCACCCGCTGTGGGAAGGGTTTGGGCACACAGAAAGGGCTGGGCAGCAGGAAGTTGGGAGGCTGCTGAAGCTGGAACAATCTGTTTGTCTCCTCAGGAGTGAGGAGAGGCAACTGATCAACTCCTATGAGATGCCATCTGCTTAGTTCCTCTTTACCCAACTCACTTATTTTGGTATTCTTGTGCATACATATAGAGAGCGTGAGCAGAAGGTTTCAACCGTGACCCAGGGTGGAAAGTAGGTATTTGTGACACAAGGTGCTCTCTGTGAGAATTTTGACTAAAAACTTAATGAATATCACAAGCGTTGTAGTCTTAAAAGTGAATTATATCTTTTCCAGTTTTAAAGAAGCTTTAATAGGTAGTATCAGCTATCCCCAAAGCCTGAGTTTCTGTAAAAATCTCAGTTTTCATTTCAAATTCTTGTGTTGGGGAAGGAAGCAAGAGGCAGGGCTAACTTGATCATATAGTGCAGGCAGGTGGAATGAAAAAAAAGTTAAGGTAAGGGAAAACAGAAGTTGATTTTCACTGTTCTTTAAACTGCCTCGAAACGTTTGGTACTTCTGCTGGTTTGCCTTCTCTCCCCTGCTGTGTCGAATCAAAGCTTCATAAAGTCACAGTTCTTTTTACAATGCAAAATGAATGTTTGTGACAGACAGAAAACATTACTACTGGCACTGTCAGTTCATCAGGGGAGAACTGCACGACCAAAAATACTGCATGATACAAATGAAATTATGTTGTCCATCCCCTAGTAAAAATCTGCATTTAGCACTTAAGAATAATGGGATGCAAAGCCTGAGGGAAAGGCATGAAAATTTAGAATACAGAGAAGACAAGACATGATAGAGAAAGAAAACACCACATTATTGAGGAAAGAAATGTGCCTGGACAGTGGTTTAATATGCAACATTTGCATATAATACAAAATGAGAAAAGAAAGAAAGTAGCCACAAGCAGCTTTACTTTGGCCTTTCATGGCAGGCTGTAATGCTTCTAAGGGGATTCTGAAGCACTCCGAACCTGTGTTCTTCACAGCAAGCTGTGGCAGGAGAATGGACTGAACTACTGTTTGGATACTTCAAAAGTTTATTTACTTAATTAATAAAAAATTCAAACATTCAGAATTGTAAGACATGCCCTCAAAATGTTTCAAAGATTTCCTTGCACAGTGACACAAGGCAGATGGAATAAGAAGCACCTTCCCGGCTTGAAGAGATAAGATCCTCCTGTCTGTTCTCTCTTTCACAACTTTGCAAAACTAGGCAATGTGCTTCTATTCTTTATGGACTGACAAATGCAATTATAAATTCATTAGGGAACAAAAATATGCATGTTTTACAGTTACCAAAACCCTTTTCTAGTGTTCTCACCATTTCAGGTTGATCTACAGGAACTTTGGTGTACTCCTGTTTTAAATTTAAGACATTCAAACATTAATGGAACCCCTGTACATTTATAGCTTGGATGTGATTAAAATTTAGTGCCAAACCTTGACCATTTATTAAAAAATGCAGCAAGTGTAAGATAGGTTTCTCAAGTAACTAAGCAGCGAAAGTCTGCTAAGGAAAATAAGGCAGGCAATACTGACACTTGTGGTCATTTCTAGATTGCTATTTTTCATTCACTTACAAATATGCTTGCGACAGTTAAGAAAAAGTGTTGTGAACACAAAGTAGCCAAGCAAGTTACAAAAACTCTGCAAGTCTCTCTCTCCTATTCTAACTGAAATCCTGGAGAAGTATTCTTTTTGAAGCAAGAGAAGAACCACCACTGGACATAGATATAGTAATTCTTAACGCAAAGTTAAAACCAAGCATTCATGACATCTTGTATGAATGTGTAATTTTCAGAAGGAAAAAAATAATTTAGAAGTAAAAATAACCAACCTTGAAAATGTTGCCATTAATCATTTTAAACTGTCACTTGAAAGGTTTTCAACATATTACAACAGAAATAATACCACATTTTACAATGATAAAATGGAATCTTTTTTTTTTTTTTTTTTTTAAACAGAATATCCACAGAGCATCCAGAAAGTGTGGCCCATACGGGAGCATCCAGCTGACATGTCAGCTATGATGCCTGTGTTTAGTTCAATGTTTGGAGGACTCGTGTGGCCACCAGGTGAAGTAGTATCTTTTTTCCCCCCAATGTGTCTGACAAGGGTAAATTGACCATTGCAAGTTCATTTCAGAAACTTCTGTTATCTTTGAGAAGTGTCGTTCTATGAATGTTGTCAGAATTGACCTCTATTTAATGGCTCATCCTTAGGGCCTAATTTATCTTAAAACCAATCTGACATGATTCTGCTGATGTCCAAAAAAATTACACGTAGGAAGGGTTTTTTTGAAGAAAACATTGCAGAACTATGCTCCTTTGTTTTGCGTGCACACGCTTTGTGTAGTTCAAAGCTGTCACGTGCACAGGTTTCTCTTTTCTGACTCCTTGCGCCTGCTCCTAGCTTGGCAGGTCTCAGCGAGCAGTCAGGCTTTCACTGGCCATGGGAAGTTAACGGTGTTCCTTGCACACGAGCAGCACATCTACACATCACTGTAATTTCTTCTTACTCTTAATAGATGGCAGTATTTCAAACACTAGCATTGTAGCTTCCAATTTAAGATGTAACCATAGTAACATTACAGAACATACTACTCCCTGGATCAAGAAAAAGCAATCCACTGACCCTTCACAGTAAGAGTTCGCCAAAATAAAGCTCATTCCAATCTACGACCACAGCAAGATTACTCAAATCTTCAGGTCATATTTCTAAAGCTAAGCAAGCTCTGCCTTCCTGAAATATCCAGGACTGTAAAGGACCATATAAAAGTGCTAAAGAAGAAAGTGCTATAAAAGAAAAAGGTATTTCTTCCCGAAACTTTGACTCCCTAAAGCTGTATCAGTCAAACACAATAGTAGAAAGCAACATGGCTTTTCCTTACTTTTCCCATAAGATGAGCAAAGACTTGCTTACTCTTCAAAAACAAGGAATAAGTGTACAAAAGAAATTGTTCATTAAGATTTAAAAATTCCACATTCAGTTTGTTCGCATGGCAAATGATAAATTTTACACATAAAGATGCAACAGTTCTGCTCAATTTAAAACTGTGCTCAAGGAATATGGCCATATAATTTAAAAGCCAGAACTGAAGCCTGTTCCTTTCTAAATTTACTTACGAACAGATTCTATCTGGAAAAAATAACCCTTAGGATTTTTGTATCTTTAATACTTATTAAAGAGCTTTTAAAAAAAATACTAACAGCTTTGCCCAATACCAATATTTAAACATACTATATATCTCACATCCTCTCATAGATACTTCAGGTATGGTGAAACAGTAAGTGAAAACACTCTGGATTTTAATAAATGTTCTGCTGAAATTTAGACTTGTTTCCCAAGTACATGCTGTGTGACTTGTCTGAAAATTCAAAATCAGGGGTAGACTTACATGCTGCTATTCAAAAATACTATTTGCATCTATGAAATCAGTAGAGGTAAAATAACTACATGAATATCTCTATTTCCTACCCAAAGCTCAGAGTGTGGCAAACTGGCCAATATTTGTGTCACATTTGTATACATAGAGCAAAAGACTATCTAAGACTCTGTATACTATGTAGGGTAACGATAAGAAAGCTTTGTATGTGTAAGTGGAAACTTGAGTAGACAGAGAGCATACATTCAACCTGTCAAAATACTGATGCTCAATTATTCATATCAGTCTTAGAACAGTATGTGGTGCTTGTCCCAGGTCTCTTCCCTACCTTACCCCCTCAACTCTTTTTTTTTTTTTAATACAAGATTTTTAGAGTGGAACAGATTGAAGCCTTTACTGATATGTATTTATATTTTTATGTAATATTTAGGAAATATGCTCATGCACCTGAAAGTATCTCAGATAGGAGCACAGAATTTGTGGAAATTGTCATTAGGATAGGAAATGTGTAAGTTAAAAACAGGACTAAATTAATGGAGAAAACTACTATGCATAGGTGATTTAGTCAGGAGGATATAAATCTGATTGTTTCTAGTAAGTTGTCAGAATATGCATCTAGAATAGTAAAACATACTGACTGCCTGGGGAAGCCTTATTTTCCAGTAAGGGAAATACCTACTCCAATGCACTACAGAACCTAATCAGAGAAACCATATGATAGGCTGATTTATTTTTTCTTTATCCTTTGGCTAAAAACAATCTAAAGGGCTAAAGTCAGTGAACGGTTTTCAAAATAGGATGGACAAATGCAGTGAATAACCAATTCTTGGATATATATGCTGCTATCTATTTTCTGAACCATCTCTTGGCAGATTTCACTTATAACTTGCATTACATATAATAAGATGCTTCACCACAGAAGGGTCAGTCAGGAAAGGGCAGAAATGAAAAGGACACAAGTTTCATTAGTACCAGAAAGACAAATTCTATAACATAGGTATGTCTGTTGCAGAAGAAAGACATTTTAGATGCATCAATAATTGAAACCAAGTGCCCCCAATTCTGCAATACCAGACTTCGACCTTTATCAAGGAAGAAAGCCATTAAAAGCAAAAAGGCAGCTTAACAGCCTGTGCTTATGCATGAGCGTGGTCCAGCTTAATTGACTAAAGATTGCAAAAAGCAGCTTTTACAGGGTAAGTATGTGTAAAGGAGGTATGAGCAAAGAAATACATTTTTATTTTTTTCTTTGTTATGAAGGCACAAAGGATTTGTGCTCAAAGAGAGCCAAATGGGTTAAATCAAGCTATGGCATTTAAATGCTTGTAATTCCTTTGCACTGCAGAACAGCTTTGGGAATACGGAAAGAGACCATCTAGCATTAAAAATTCTCTAGAGAATCATAAGTTACAGTGTCAAGGAAAAGTGAAAACAATTTGAAAAAGCCCTCAATCATTCATTTAATAATCATGCAATTTTCATACTCTTCACCTATCATTGTGCTTATACTGAATACGTATCATTTATCAAATCGGAGCAAGAGCCTGTAAAGCTTTTTGGCTGCCTTCGGATTTAGTCAAAATGAATGCAAACAATCACGTGGGATTCAGCCAAGCAGTGACGTTAAATTCTGCTCTGTCAGAAGACAGCATCTGTCAAAGCCCACATTTAAACTGCTGCCTGCCTGTGCAGCAGCTGAAGAACTACGGGATGGATTTTATAGACCAAAATCCTTGGGTAAAACAGCTCCAAACCGTTTCAGTTACTGCCTAGCAACAATGAAGGAAGGAACAGAGGCAAATCCGATTGCTGAATGCAAGTGAAGCCCTGCGTGCGAGCGCTCCCTGCTACCGCTGCCGCTCGGAATATGGATACTGGGGAGAAGAGAACAGAGCACTGCATTGTCCGGCACGGCAAACGCCAGATGTAAAAGCTCCAATGCATCGGCTGCGAACAGCAGACGGCCCCGATCAGAGCAGCGACAACAACTACTGTCCTTTTGTTTGAACGCCGAACAAAAAGCCTCAAGACAAGGACAACACTTATGAGCAAGGAAGGTAACGCGGCAACGAGCAGACAGATGGACAGATTGGATACTGTGAAAAGCAATCGCAGGAAGCAGACTAGTGGGGGATATGCGCATGTTCGATAGCATCTTTTTTGCTGAAGTGATGGCGTGCCAAAACTATTTTCAGTGGGTATAATCCTCGCACCATAAATGGCCTGACCAAGGAAGGTATGTCAAATCCTTGTGTGTGATATTCATTCAGTTGTCTGTTACCTTTTCAGCCATTGCAGATAATGATCATTCCCGGGTTGCAGAGCCCAGGGAATGTCCAGCATGTCCATGAACGCTGGGAACAAATTCTCCCAGCCTTTCCCTTGGCCACGCCATGGCAGTGCCCCTTCCCTCCACTTGTTAAATATGTTGCTCACAGTCTGCTGAAGCTTGGGGTGGGTAGAGAAGGCAGATTAAAGGGATAATGTAGCTACTGTCATGATTGCATTTAACTGAGAAATTAAAAAAACTCAAAAACCTCCAGTTCAGAAAATAAATCAGTCAGAAATCCTCTCAAACTAGGTCAGAATTAATCCTTATCTGAAGTAATCTTAAAGCCCTGGTAAAATGGCCATGATGTGACACACACTGAGAGCACTGAACCATCAAAACACCATGCAGTCAAATTACATTTAGCTAAAAAGTACCTTCAAATCTTTTTACATCTGTTCCCCCCACAAAACACAAGCAAAATGTCAGACTATCATCAGCCACAGATAAATTGGGAGCCTGCAGAAGACTGAAGGTGATTTAAACTATCAGCAGTACAACTAGGCACCACATTTTACAAGTAACATCAGGCTCCACGGACATCCCAGCAGGAACCCTTCCTGCACTGTACACTCAAGATGGTGAGCATATAAATTACATCGTGCTATCGTCACAATTTCTCTGTTTAATGGGAAAACATTGACTGTTTAGTTTGGATTGCAAAACGCATGTTCCATCTAATTGCCATTCATTTCTGTTTATTCTTTAAATTTAAATACTTCATCAATAATGGCAAGCAAATAAGACAGGTTACTATCAGCAATGAAATTTAAGACCTAAGACTATAGGAATTTAATACACCACAGAAGTGCTTATCTGCGGAATCTATCAATAGCGCTAATAAATCATTTAGTTGTCAATATAAACATGCTTTCTTTGCTCAATACTAACTAGCAGTAAAACAACTGCAACTGTGGAAAGAGCTCACATATCTAAAGATGCAACGAGATGCGACTGTCGCTGTTTTTAGGTCACTTTAAAAACATTTAAAAGGTAAAGTCACTTTTCAGAACTTTTAAAACCAAACCCTCTAACCTCAGGAAGCACTCCTGGAGAACCGACTAGCCAGCACGGCGACTTTCATATCCGACAGGCTAAAACCTGAGCATCAGACCTCGTCTTGAGCACCGTCTGTTTTGTGCAAAGAGTTAAGGCAGTCTCTAAGCGAACTCCGGCACATTATGTGAGGCCTCATACGCCACTCCTGCTGCTGTTTACCAGCACACCAGCCCAGGCTGCCTTTTGAACTTTTCCCTCTAATTAAACAGTTTGCCCACACAGCTAATCAAAATATGAAAAACCAGGATGTGTAAATTGGGAGTCGACTGCTTCAATTTGCAAAGCTGTAATTACAGAGCACAACTGAAAGTACAAGAACCGAAACACGAGTAGAGCACAGAACACAAACAAAAATTCAAGAGGCATTCACAGCCTGTATATTTGGCAGTTCATAACACATCAGTGACTATAGCTATTAAATCATACATTCAAAATGCAGGGCTACATGCAGCAACATACTTTCAGAGGACAAGGGGATTGCATAAAATCCTTTTGGTACACTTAGTTTTACCTACGACCAATGGTTGATGCCTGTTCATAAGCTTTGTGTGAAAAGAAAATGTAAATATTTGAGCAAATGCAGTAACACTGTAACCCTAACTCAAATGAGAAAAAAATAACATTTTTCATGATACTATTCTTAACGTATACTCACGGTTGCTTACACTATTTTTAACAATGCATCCTTGCATGTAATTTTTTTTTCAAAGGAGCCACTGATACTGTTGTATTTCAAATGTTTAATACCCACTACATATTTTGAAATGTTTTGAACCCGAATTACAAAGAAAATAAGAGATACCAAGTTACTGGTTTTATTTTTCAGTCAATACTTTTATGAAGCTAAGAAATAGATGTGGGTCCTACCTCCTGACCCCCACCTTTTTAAAGGGCAAATTGAAATTGAAGATTTTCTAGAAAACCCGCACCTTGAAAAATAATAATTAAAAAAAAAAGAGAGAGAAATGACTCTTCAAAATAAGTTTTAGGGTGAGGGTCAGGACTAGAATCATAAGAAATTTAAAGTGCACAAAGTGGGTATGTAGCCTACAGAAAGGTTTCAGGCATTGCAATCCCAATTTCAGGGACACTTTCTCAGTGCATCAAGGAAAGACAACACCTGAAAACCACTTCCACTTTGCACAAATATTTATGTAACTTAGGAGTCTCATTTTCAGCTATTTCTATATGTTCCTATATGAACAACAAAGTGCTATTTAAATTAAAAATTAAATAAGAATTAGTAGTGCAGTGCACATTTGCTGAAGTCTTCAGATCTAATGACTGAAGTTTCTGAAGTGGAATAATTCAGTGTGACGACAAAGTTGATCCGAATTACAGCCGCTGCCCTGCATTCAGCTCCTCATGAAATTCTGGTTTTTACCTTCTTCCAAAACTGCATCCACACGCAGTGGAAGGATAATTAACCAAATATTCCCACTGCTATCAATCAATTGATTTCCCTGAGATCTAGGATACCCTTTGAAGTGACATTTATGTTTGCTTACATAGAAATATTCTTCTCAGATAACTGAGTACTCATTTAAAATTCACTGCACACTGCAGAGAAACTAAAAATGATTCATTTTGAGGGCAGCCTTCTGAGGCTTTTCTTTTCTAAGCACACAAAAGCAGGCGCAGGTGGCAACAGAAACCCTCAAAGTTCAGAGCTTATTTCCTTTTACACTGTATAATCTCAGAATTAAAGGAGCACAAACGGAATAGTGCGCCATTTCTGGTTAAGTCTCTGACCATGTACTTTAGACATTCAGGTTTAACATCCGTAGACTGGAAAGCATTTTTTGAAAGACAGCTCAACCTCAGGTAAACGGCATCAGTCCCAAAACAGTTAAAAAATCAGAAATACTTTCAGTAATCTTAAGAACAACATACGTGACCATTGTGCAATGCAGCACAATGGCAGAGAAGAGCTTAATATATCAGCAGGCAAATATTTTGCTATTTCAGAGGGAGAATTATGCAGCAGCGTGGTCTTTTTAGCTACATTTACATTGTTAGAAACCACAGCTAAAATCCCCGCTTACTTGCTCCTCCTAGTGGAGGTTGGTCAGACAAACCACAGCTTCAGCTGAGTGCAATACTACTACCCTTCTGGCTTCCAAATATTTTGAATGAGGCGTCTTCCACACACACATTTATTATTCTGTTTATATGTAGGCTGACATACAGTATTTTAAATAAAGATTTGATACAAGTCTGTCTTCAGCCTTTCTGAAATCTATTTCTCCCCCTACATGAACTAGGCTGATCAAATATTAAAGTCACACACACACAATTTAATAATGTTTCAATTGCCATCTCTTTTTAAATTATGCTTTTACAGTGTAGAATCCTGTAATTTCCCATACAACATGTCACTTAGTTTTTATAAGGCAGAATTTAATCCAAATATTGGTTTTAGAAGATAGTAAAGTAATTAATAAATCACACATTTACAGTAAAAATAGCATTTTCTATGGGATTCCTGCTAGATTGTCATCCTTTTTCCTATACAAAACCCTAGGGCCCACAAATAAATTAGAGCAAATTGAAAATCACAAACGAATTGCTACTGTGCAGTGAAAGGTTCATTTACGAGATGATGTGATCAGCTTTTAATATGCAGCATCATGAAGCTGCCATATTGCCTGTGCTCTTGAATATGAAAAAAATTTAAGAGAAAATGAAGCACAGACTAGTTTGGCACTTCTTCTTGCAGTTACAGCTGCTAGTAACAAAACTTCACATTTCTGTATAACAGAAGTATAGTAGTTGCATTTAAAACTGGAGAGAACAAAAAAATCACGCTTATCAAATAGTTTGCTAAAAAATGACTTAGTGCTGTGCAATTTTACTTCCTGTTAGTATGTACATTTACCTAAGATCTCTGGCTACTAAAAATCAACAGTTTTAATTAAAATTAACCGCATATGAGCCTGGTACAAAACCAGAATGTTCTCCATCATTGTGGACTGGAAGGCGAAAGGTGACAGAGAGGCGACTGAAAACGTTATCCTACGCCCCCATGTGAGGATGGTGCAGTGAGGTTACTGGACCCTGACAATTAATTCTGATGGGTGCAGCTTCTCCTCGACTTTCGGGGCACCGAGGGGGCCGCTGGAAACGCGCCAAGCAGCGCACTGTGATGAACAGCTCCGTGAGCAGCAACCTTGCGCCGTCTGTCCCGCTCCCGATACACGGTCGTTTCACAGAAGGGGTTTTTAAACTGTGAGCCGTACTACCCTGTGCATGTCAAATCAGTTTTAATTAATGCCAATAAACCTTCCATCTGGTATCAAGGCCTTTCCATTCAGTTCTTCTCAAACACTGTACGAGGATCTCTCAGTCAGCACACATGAAGCTATTTGAATCTACTTCACAGTTTTTCTGCTAGCATGATCAAATTCAGATTTTGTTTCCTTTGGTGTCCAGGATATTAGTCAAAATTACCAAGGAAATCAATGCACTTTTTTAAAAGCAAACAAATCAAGTAGATTTTAATCATAAAATAAGTTTGGCTTTTAGGATGTCTATGGCTAGTTTTAAAAAAATTGTATTGAATTTTACATTTATATCTAGTTTCTCATTGTGACCTCTTATAGTGCGAGAATGGAAAATCAAGGATTTTTTAATTGATTTCTTCCCTTTTTTTTCTTTCTAAACCTTTGCAGAGTGAGCCATTTGCAGAGAACTACTCAACACGAACAACAGAAAATGAATACCAAAGAATAGCAGCGGGTTCAGAAGGAGAGGAGAAGCCTTTTGCTTGAGCCTTATCTCTTATCCCACCACTGGATTCTTACAACATGCTTCAGTGGAGGAGACGACATTGCTGCTTTGCAAAGATGACCTGGAATACCAAAAGGTCTCTATTCCGCACCCATCTGATTGGTCTGGTCTCTCTCGTCTTTCTTTTCACTATGTTTCTGTTTTTCAACCACCACGACTGGCTGCCAGGCAGGGCGGGCTTCAAAGAAAACCCCATGGCTTACACCATACGAGGCTTTCGATCCATGAGAAGCGAGACGAACCTCAGCTCCCTGCGGAGTGCGTGGAAGGACACAGTACCGCAGACCCTCAGGCCTCAGACCATCACCAACGCCAACAACACAGACCTGGCACCGCAAGGAGTAACCGGTTTAGAAAACACGCTCAGCGCCAATGGAAGTATTTACAATGAGAAAGGTACCGGGCATCCAACTTTGTATCATTTTAAATACATCATCAATGAGCCTGAGAAATGCCAGGAGAAGACCCCTTTTCTAATCCTGCTCATAGCCGCAGAACCAGGCCAAGCAGAAGCCCGGCAAGCGATTCGCCAAACCTGGGGTAACGAAAGCCTGACACCCGGTATCCACATCGTTCGTATTTTTTTGCTGGGGTTAAGCGTTAAGGTAAATGGATACCTCCAGCGTGCCATACTGGAGGAAAGCAGACAATACCATGACATCATTCAACAAGAATATTTAGACACTTACTACAATTTAACTATTAAAACTCTGATGGGAATGAACTGGGTTGCATCTTACTGTCCAAGTGTTCCCTATGTTATGAAAACTGACAGTGATATGTTTGTCAATACTGAATATTTAATACACAAGCTTCTGAAACCAGAACTTCCTCCAAGGCACAAGTATTTTACAGGTTATTTAATGAGAGGTTATGCACCTAACAGGAACAAGGATAGTAAGTGGTATATGCCACCTGATTTGTATCCAAGTGAACGTTATCCTGTATTCTGCTCTGGAACCGGTTATGTTTTTTCGGGAGATTTAGCAGAAAAGATCTTTAAGGTCTCCTTAAGCATCAGACGTTTACATTTAGAGGATGTATACGTGGGGATCTGCCTTGCAAAGCTGCGAATTGACCCTATGCCTCCGCCCAACGAGTTTGTCTTCAATCACTGGCGAGTTTCTTACTCCAGCTGTAAATACAGCCACCTAATTACCTCCCATCAGTTCCAACCCAGCGAACTGATCAAATACTGGAACCACTTACAACAAAATAAGCACAACGCCTGTGCCAACGCAGCAAAAGAAAAAGCAGGCAGGTACCGCCATCGTAAACTGCACTAGAAGGAGGACGATACTCACTCTATAAAAAGTATTCCACGTGCAATCTGTAAATATCGCTGAACGCATGTACATTGAAAATGGATGAGCTTAATGGGACACCCTTCAGTTGATCCCCATCACATAATGGAGTCTGAAAATTATTTTTTTAATTTTAAAAGTATAGTTCTTGAAAATACTAATTATGAACCTCTAACCAAACAGTTTTCCCAGCAAATTTGAGGAAAAAAGATGATGGTATACAAGGATTTTTGTGTTAATGTGCAATAATAAGCATGCACACTTTGGTGGTACAATTGCTGATATATGTGCCAATAAAATATAATTGAGCATATTTTCCACACTAAAACTTTATTTTAAAACAATGCATTCATTGTTCTAGTTCTTTTCAGTCTAATGGTTTCTTATCTAGCACTGCTACAAGAAAAATGAAAAATGACAAATTAAGGAAATGCACAAAGGGCAGATCAGTTTTATGTTCAAATAGCACATTAAAATTATTGTACACTTCTTCAATGTACAATACTTTCGGTAATGTCACATTTACAATTTAGTAAGACACTACCACTGAACTCTAAAATACTAAGAAATGTTCCCTTTTACAGTGGGGCCAGTTTTAGGAAAGCTGCTTATTTTGGTTAGGAAAGAGGGTTAAATGAAATCAAATTTCAGAAAGCTACCACTTTGTACATCACCTTTAAAATGCAACTGGAGTTCAACAAGATTCCCTTCAAAGAGAGGGCTAAAGATTAGTTAATTCTCTAGAAGTCATAGGGCTAGTTCCTGAATTCTGGTTCCAGGTAACACATTCATCCTGGCATCTGCATGCAAATCCATTGAATCTGCTATTAAATTAACTTCCTGAATTAATTTCTTTAAGGTAGCTCAAAGGCAGATCAGAAATGCAAAATGGAACTTCAAGTCTTTTGACAGCATCTCAGAAATATCCCATTTCACAGAAAGAGGGGGGAAAAAAGACTGAATCTGTTATTTTGCCCTTTCTCCCCCTTCCCCCCCCCCCAAAAAAAAAAGATCAATCAAGTGAAAATGGGCCTAACATGGAAGATTTAGCTAAGCACCTTACTTTATGGATGGGGGAGGACCTGATGATAAGAAGATTGACATTTCCAGATAGCAATATGGTTGAAAATAAAACTGGAGCAGTTTTAAAAGTTAAAACCACAACATGTACCACTGGAAACAAAGATGTGAGAAGTAGGTTAAATCTGTTTACAGATTTCAAGTTTTCTAACAAATAGAACTTTTAAAGCTTATTTTCCAACAAAGTTATTACACAATTGCATCAGATTCAGGTTATTAGTGTTTTTCACAGTGCCGCATTAGCAATGCCCACCTCTGATTTAGCAGCAAATCATGGAACTGTGATTAGTTTTCTGTTTGACTGGGACTTTTTAATTGGGTAAAATACAAATATTTGATGTACTTTTATTATTTAATAAAACTGATTATATTTATGGTCCTTCAGACTTCACTTTTTATGGGAAGGCTGCTCAAGAGGAAATAAATGGCTAGCTTCAACATTGCCTGACTTTGCTAGTTTGCCTCCCAACTCTTACAATCTAGTTTTCATACTATGCACAATATAGAGACCACAGCATTTTTGTAGTTTATCTTTTCTTTGTAATGCAAAGGCAGATCATTATACTGAGCACTCTTAGCAGCCCTGAGGTTGTTTGTACCCAGAAACTTATACATATGAGCAGACTGTATCACACCAGACTAGACCTCTTAAAAGATACTAGGAGCTCTTATTGAAGATGGATATGGGAATTTGCTCACTGTCATTTTCTGGTGATCCTGCACCACTCAGTTTTGTCACCTGCTGTATTTGAGGTATAATAATGATGTTTGCGCACTTCCATATACCTCAAATAGCTAAATGTCTATTTCTGGGAAAAGTAAATGTGCAAAAATAACAACTCTCTGCAGAAGAGAGGGACATTGTCAAACTAGATTGAAAGTGCATTCATTTAGTTTTGGTGATGACTACTGGCATTCGTGCAACACAGACACAAGCTACAGTAGAAGACTTTGGAGTGTCCTTTCAACATCCATTTCTAACTTTCTTCACACTCAGATCTGACCTTTTCCTTCGAGTTAACACGGGCCACAATTGATATCCCAGATGAAAGCTACCTGGTTTAAGCTGACAATATGCAAGCTTAAAACAACAGTGCAATTTTCAGACAACTGGAAAGAGTGTTAAAAGCCAGCTACTATTACCATTATTAGACAGAACTTGGTTCTGTGAGATGCACAAACACAGCAGTTGCCTTCCCGCCAGTAAAGGTGACCAAGAATCCAGCTCGTCCTCTTGGAGAGGATGTGAGCACTGTTCCAGGCCTTCGGCACCTTCAAGCTGCAATGTAATGCACTCTACTTGGATTTTCTCAACTTTGGCTAGTTCAAAATGCTGTTACTGGTTATAGACCCAGAGGTTAATAACTAAACCTTAAATAGTTTGGCACTTGAATTATAAAGTTTGGCAGCCAAACAACCTCTAGGGTACTCCACTTTGGAGCTAGTGTCTGATGCCAATCTGTGTAAGTTTGGCAGAATTATGTTACATGTAAATTTCGTACATCAAACTTCTTGCTAGTTAAAATACTAGTGAAGAGTGCAAGAAGTAATATAAAAAGCCATTTTTAATGCTGTGTTAAGGGCCCACCATAGTTTTTCAAGATCTGTATTAATACTTGAGTGTAATTTGAAACCACTCATTTGAAGCATTTGAAGCATTATCAAGAGAGCCAAAGGCTACTGAGATTTTTTGTATCCAAGCACTGTCTTCTCACACAGTTCATTACAAAACTTTCAGAGGCAGGAGGGAGAGCGCGTATGATGAAATATGCAATTTAGAGAATGAAAGATCTACCTTCCATTCTTTCAATGTATTTACTGTTTTCTAGCTTGTGTTTAAACTGTTTACTCTAGTAGAGCATAAAAATAGTTCATGTTAAAAATAGTGCAATAATTATTAAAATCTTTGACAAGTATTCTCAATTCCTTTATGCATTGACCGAGGCAAAATAATCATTTTCAGTAGCAACAGGATGAAAGTTTGTGTCTAAAAGTCTAATGTGTGCAATGCAGTAAGAAATTCAGATATAACCATTTTACTGATTGAGGTATAGAGTTTTGTGTAATATTAACTTAAAATGTTTTACTTCTTTGTACATTTGCTTTAGATTGAAAACAAATACAGAAAGTTATAATATGACTGAACTTATTACAGGAGAAATGCATCATCATTACCATCATTATGGCAAAGAAAAATCCCAGAAAAATTAAACATGGTAACAAGATGAAGAGATTGAAATTTTGTAATTTTTCCCAATAAATATAACTTTCAACTAAAAGATTTACACACTAAAGCTAGATGACCAATACAAAGTCCCATGAAAAAGCGATTATTTAGCAACAACAGTTTGCATCTCCAGGTAAACTAGTAAGTCGGGTTACTTGCAATTCACACCTCAGTTGACTTGAGTAAGGAAAACTTACGGTTACAAGTTTTGGAGTAAGACGACTGGTCCTATCTCCCACAGCCATGTCCTGTTTTTCTTGGGGAAAGTTCATGACCTGTTCTAGTCTGAAAAATAGGGGTAAATGCACTTCCAAGCCTCAGTGATTTCTGAGGTGAAACTCAGTGTCCAGTAAGATCTTTACATAGAGGTTAAGAACTATTTTTCTCTCCTACAGTAAGTTCAAAATTATAGGATGGTAGTTATCTAGAAGAGATAAGACAGACTGGCTTTCAGGCTGTGCTGATTAGAATACTAATTTAAAGTTTGCTTTTCTTTTTCATTTGCAATGCAATAAGTATAAAATAGCAACCTGTAAGGCTGTATTTACAAAACATAGTCAGAATAAATACTCATGCTAAGGCTTATATTAGCTGTCTTGAAATCCTTACCAGTCCAGGCATTTGGGTGGAGCCGGGGGGGGGGGGGGGGGGGGGCTAAAAGCCATTACCTTGGAGGGTTCCTCCCACCCACCCCATGAATTTTCTTGATACATTAAATCAACACAACCCCAAATCATTCTTCAATCTAAACCAACTACAGAATCCAACAGTGCAATAAACTCTTAGCTCTCAAGTGAATACTTAGAGCAATGTGTGAAGACTTTCTAGGAGGAGACAAAAGGAAGGAAAGAGTGAAGATGCTAATATAAAAGTTACTACTCCTTATGTTTGTGCTAAGAGCAAGAATGGGCTCGTAACTGAATTTGCAAAAGCATCAATAGTTGTTTAGATATTTTTCCATTTTAAAACTCATTTCTAGTGCTCATAGTGTCAAATAAGCAAGTACTGGACAATCACTTCCTTACAGCATGGTAACTGTAGCTATCACCATTTTAAGAGAGCTTTCTTCCCTTTTAATTTCAGGTTCGGTTCTCCCAAAAGAGCGTGCAGTTTGGGTGGTATGCCTCACCCTCGATGACTGAGCTAATTTAAGATTGCAGATCATGCTTTAGCCATGCAGCAGCGCCGTGTATATTCAGACCGTGGCTGCAGTGTGTTGAGGGCAGCCTCCCCCCGAGCCCTGCTCGGCGATACCCGGCGGCCTGGCCCGGCAGTGCGGGGCGACCGCACCGCCGCAGTGCGGCACCGCACGGGGGAAATGTAGGTCAGCAAGGAGAGGACGTCTCTCTGCTTTGTACCCAAGGCAAGAAAGGCGGCAAAGGCTTGCCCGGGTGCCAGGCTGGGGGAGGGCTAGAGAGAACAGCAACTTGTACCAGGGCAGTGGAAAAAAAAGCTCTTGAATGTCAGAAAATGGAAAAGCGAAGCTGCTAGAAATCAAAAACGAGGCAGCTGATTAACACCATGCGGGTTAAAATATACAGGGCAAGCTCAGTTCTAAAGGAAAGCATTGAAAGTGAGGCCAAAATAGAAGTCGTTATCTGAATTTCTAGGGAGAAACATTTATACTTCTCCCCTTCTGGAGAAAGAGATGCCTGAGGTAGGCTCTGCAATAAAATTGCGAGTTTGGGATTGCAGGGCATGCTTTTTACTATGGCCTGAATAGAAGTAATTACAAGAAATAACATGAAGCCATAAACGGCAGGTCAGTAACTCCACAGATAATGTTTTACATATAGGAATGTCAATGCAGAGTCAAATCAAAACCAAAGGAAACTAGATCAGTTAGTTGCATGTAGAATTTAAACTTCACTTTCAAATAAAGTGTTAGCTATAGCTTTCATTTGTTACCGGTTAACTCGAGAGAAAACTAAAACCCGGTACAACACAGTACCTTCCTTTCACAGTTAAAGGACTGCAAAAGAATTTAGCCGAACGTGGATATAGATGAAAACTACCATGTTGCCTTCCTGGTATTACCATGGCAACAGTTACAAGAGCTCTCTTAAGCATTTAAATCTGACAGTTTTCATGATACCACTAACTGGATGGTAGTAATGATGTATTTTCCTTCACAGGCTAACTGCTGTACAGCTCAAACCACAGCGCATTAGCCATTCCCTTTGTTTTCCTCAAGACTGTGCTTGTGGTCAAAAACCTGTTCTGACCGAGACAGCAACCTTGAATTACTGCTCTCAGAAAGAAGTCCCTCCAGCATAAGGGATGCTCCTGGCTGAAAGCTTTGCGCAGTCTCAGAGGTTTCCTTCTGAATGCTTAAGTTGTGCGCAGTTGGCGCCCAAGGTGAAGAAGTCACGACTGCTAAAATCTGACAGGGTTTCCTCAAAGGGCTCCCTCCTCCCAGGAGCGGCCGCGAAGGAGCGCGCGGGATTGCTGACACCATCTCCCAGGTATCATTTGCTGGAGAAAGGAGAAGCAAGAGGAAGGTGCTGTTTTTCTACAGTCTTGATCTGTCTATAACCAATATAGACTTCTTAAAATAAGAAAACACTGCAAGCTGTTTTACCTCACTGTGGGCCAAAGTATATTGAAGGATATAAAAGTATGCATCCAAAGACAAGTGTATCATAACAAGTGCATCCCTTTCCTTTTAGCCCATTTAACATTACCTAATTTTAACTGACATTTTAACTGTTTAATATGAATATTCGATGAACCACTTATCTGATCTCACAGATACTCAGTCTGGGCACGATGGAGAAGTCTCCTTTCTTTCTTTTATAGCTACCTCACTAGAAAGAGAGGCCTGTCAAACACACATTTGCCATCCTAACATTTTAAGCATACCAGCTTTGATACTGTCTTGCAATTAATTCAACTGAAAAAGATGAAACACCTGAGAACAGTGTAAAATCCTTAAAGGTTTAAAACTCCCCAGATGACAAACATCAGGCTAGAGGAAGTAGCTATGTTTGCAAGGATGGAAAAGATTAATCTTTTCAACATAAAAAGGTCCTCTAGAAGTTAAGTATCTCCACTTCTTTCCCTGTTAACACTTTTTAAAGTTCTGAGTTAAATTCCAAATGAACTACATCCATGCCTTCATGAAACCACTAAATCCCTCCACTCTTAAAGAAAAAACCCCCATCTTTTCTTGTGGAAAGGCCAACTGTTCCCGTGTCTCAGTACGCTTGAGATTTAAAGCAAGAAAAACTGACTGCCGCAAGAAATTCCTCGTTAATAAAATACCAAACAAATCACCACGGAAAACACAAACAAAAATCTTGCTCACTGCCTTTATTAAATATTTAACATATACTGCATTTAAACAAGATGAGGTCTAAGAAACACCTTGAGGATAAGAGAGAGATTCTAAGTTTCTTTCAGGATTTCTATACTGCTGTCATTACTTCCAAAATAAATGTGAATTTTGTATTAAAAAAAAAAAGACATCAAAATTAATGCCTCTTGTACCATAATGTATAGGTTGATGCAAGATAACAAAGCGAAAAAGAAACACTGGAAATCACCATCTGTGACAGTCTAAAATTTTATGTATGAATTTAGTACTTAATGCAAATACCAGTCTTTTTATAGGCATTCCTCTAAAGTCCACCTAGGCATTGATTTTTGCAGACATAAAAATTCAACTCAATTATCCAAGCTTGTGAATCAAGAGAATTACCAATTTCCCATTGTATCATCCTTGAATAATTTAAAGCATTGTATTTTATTGATTGTTTTTTTAATGTAGAAATGCGTAACATTTTTATGTCCAACGATTTAAAGAAACAAGATCTTAATTCAGATATGCTCTTAACATTACTTAAGACTCTAAAATAAGAGTAAGTATCACGTACATACCTGGGGGGACAACTGGCACATCTGTTCCTCAAAAAGCAAATTACAAAGCTTATGCTGCAAATACACTGAGACAAACCAGGAAAGAAATCCACACTGCTCCTAAACAAAAATGTACCTTCAACAGAAAACTATTTTCAATAATCCCCTTACTGATGTCATGAGAAAATTGTCTTTCGAATACGAAGTGATTTTTGAAAGTAGATGCATCAGATGCCTTCTGTTATTTCACTAAATTAAATATGCTTTATCTATTTTAGAAATTAACAAAAATTGTTTAAAAAGCTAGTCCACTTCCTGAATTCTCAAAATGATAAAGAACTGAAAGTTAGAAGAATAACAGATAATTGTGAAGCCTTTTTTAAATATTTACTTGTTTCAAGTTTAAAAGCCATAGTTACTACTTCATACTACCCAGTTGTGAATTATCCCCTTTCAAAAAGCAGGCGAATCTCCTTTCTAAATCTGATAAAATAAGATTTTCTGCTCAAGATTCAATTGAGAAGTAGATACTGCAAAAAGCTTAAAGTATCCAGCTTTTGTTGTTAATAAATGAATGGCAGCCTTCTCCCTGTACTTTTCAGGCTTAAAACTGGAGTAAAAAATAAGTGCTGCCATATTCATTTAAAAAAAAAAAAAAAAAAAAAAAACACCAGCTGGGTTCCTCTACCATATTTAATTTTTGTCCCCTTAAACCATTTCCCCAACTTCTACTAGTAGAAGCCAAAAAACTAGAACGATCTATTGTCCAGATTTCACATTAGCAGAGCAGAATGGAAGAACAGTAATAAAATAGACAATCATATTCCTTCCCTATCCCTCCTCCTGTTCATCAAAATAAACTTTACACACAGATGAACACACACTTTCTGTAATTACCGTCTTCTGCACATATTCCATAAATCAAGCCTTTTTGAGAAAGACTACTTTTGTTGCATAAGACTTGCCTTACAACAAACTGGTCAGATAGTCATACTTTAAACTTTCCAGTTCTGTAAGAACTATAAGAAAAACTACTGATCTTGTATTTATAATTTTTCCACTGTAAAAAAAGATTTTACTTGGAATAAAGGTTTTTGGTTTTTTTCCCCCCATTTCTTATCAAAATATCTTCTTGGAATTGTATGCATTTACACCATTAGGAAGCTGGTATTTGCAGAGAGCGCTATGCTTGAAAGGAATTGTAACTATTTAGGAACTGCTTATTCCTTAGGAATTTTTAGAGATTTGGACTTCAAATACTAAGGTAATACCTTGATTTTACTCTGAGAACAGATGAATCTTAGAATGTTCATGGAAAAAAAAATATCAGCATAAGCATTAAGAACTTTAAAAAAAAACAAAAAAAACCAAGCTTTCAATTTCCAAAGAGTGAAACTATTTTTCCAATTTTTTCCAGCAATAGCTAAAGTTTTCCAGGATGAAAACTTCTCAAAATGCTGGTCATCCAAAATCTCCCCACCTGTGTACAGTGGGACTCCAGAAAGCAGTACTGCCAGCACAGACTCGCTAGGATATGGCAAAGTACTCTTGCATCAGTTCAGCGGGTGCAACCATGCTCCAGTTTCCAGTCCGGATAAACTGTGCAGCGTTCGACCGCGTCCGTGAGCCCAAAGGCAGGACTGACCGGAGCCCGCCAGAGCGCTGGCTCGCTGGCCTCCGCGCCACACAGCCAGGCGCAAATGCAAGGTGCTGCATAGCAATTTCCACTTCTTCTGTGACTCCCAAAGACTCTTGAGCAAAAATAACTTTACATATGTGTTGAACATATTTTACACTGGCTTTGTCAGTTATTTAAAATGAAAAATGGTTGCTTGAGATGTGTTGCTATAGAAAAAAGGACTGCCTCCCACCACGGCTTACTAACTAATTCAGTGTTTCATTAGTTTCAGTGGCCAACCTAGAAGCAAGAATCCACATCCGCTGTTTGCCCCTGGCTTTTGGGAAGTCAACAGAAATGGAATTATTTTTGTAATGATCAAGAAAGCTTCCTTTCTTTGCTTTCCCAATCTCTTCATAGTTCAATGTTTTCTCCGATTTTTTTTTAATATTAAGATGATCTGTGGTAACCCATTACAGATAAGTGATTTCTATAAAATGTAGTAAAAGAAATTAAGCATTCTACAAATAAATCCTGTAACAATCTCCCTCCCCACCCCACGCACCAGAGGAGAGCACAGAAATATTTATCTAACAATAAAACATTCTCTCCCATGCTCTCTCAAAGAGAAATTTCTAAGTAGTCTTGTCTTAAACCTGTGGGCATCTTAATTCCCTACATGTAGCTTTGTAAAGACTCCATTCAAACAAGAAAACACAAACCTGACTGTTTCTAATGAATACCAAGCTACAGTTTGAATTTTCTGTACAACAGCATTTGCAAAGCTTACTAATAAGCTAGAATCCTCCAGCTGTCATGAGAGAACTGGTTCCATATTGCAGATTAACTCTTTGTTTAATAGTGACATCAGATATAACTAGCTAGACTACACCAAATCATTTGTTTCACCGGTTTTCCAGTGTACCAATGACAGATTAAAAAAAATTCCAATACATACATAATAAACAAACACTGACTAGGATTCATTAGTACCTACTCTGCCTCCCTAAAAAGCTGCTAAAATTTACACAGTGATTCACAGATATATTACCAAGATTTCCCCCTTAGTGGAAGATGTAAGGATGGAACACAGAAATTCAGCTCAATGGATTCAGTTAGAGGGATGTTTTAACCCGATATTTTAGCAGGCCATATATGAAGTATGGGAATAGAGATCATCACACTGCAACAAATTTCTGGTAACTACATCAAATGAAAAAAAAAGCATCAAAACCCAACAGAAATACTTTACAATTACTCTTCATTATTCTAAACTTTTAAAATTGAGACACCTTGGTAAGCGTTATCTAGCTTGAAGACTCAAATGCCAAGGAAAGCCACACTTGCAGGGGAATACCTGGACAGGAGAAGCACCAGAGAAATCATAAGAGAAGAAATTCTGCCCTAAGCAGCTTATGTAAACAAATGAAAAGGGACAAATTTTAAGTGGCAGGCTTCAACTTATCCACACAGGTACTGGAAATGGATGTTTCATTGTGAAATAATCATGGAAGTAAAGTGTGAAAGAAACAATCATGACCTAAAATAAACAGATACTATATCAAATATCTACAGCAATCTAATTTCCTATTCCATTCTCACCTTAAAGATCCCAGTGAACACACCACATTAAACCGGAAGTTTAGTAGTCCTTGGGTCTCCCCACCAAAACCAAACCAGAGAATGAAAGAGATTCCTGGAACTTTTTTTTTTTCTTTTTTTTGAAAAATATGCACAGAAAAACATTTGCATTGTGGAAATTTACTACTGAGTTTACTACTGAATTTACAACTGAAATAAAAATTCCCATGAAATCCAGAAGATGTTGAACTGTGCATGCTGGAAAAAGTACAGCCTTTACAGACTAGTTAATGAACACCACTGCAGGTCTCCGTAACCCAGCCGTTCCTACCTTCCCTGAAGAGGATGAAGAGTTAAATCCTGTTAGTGGATCTGATTCAGAGGAAATCTCTAGTGCTATGTGCACTAGTAGTGTGCACACACAGCATTAAAAAACAGGGCCTCAGGAACTAGAGAAGCAGGAAATTCATATGACAGTTCTGGGAAGCTGATCCAAAATTTAATGGGCTTGCCCATGGTTTTAAATGTTTATAAGGATTCAAGTAAAGGTGAGAAGTCAAAGCATATTAATTTAAACGCACTAAATTCCCACATGAATTTTCTGTTGCAGGAGTAAATTGGCCTTCACTCACTGTAAACTAAGGAAATTAAACTACAGCTAACCAAAGTAATTTTATTCCTAAAGACATCATCAGCCAATGGCAATTTAATGCATTACAACTTATGAATGTTGATGTTGTACACTTTGGTAATTTGCTTTAATTCGCTCAAGCGCTTTGATCTAGATATAGCCTTAAGGAATAATTGTATATTGCCATATTAGATTGAATCATCTTTTGTATTAAGGAAGAAAGGTTTATTCGCGAATGGGAGAACTATGAAGGACGTGCACCAAGAGAACAGAGATGACTGTTGAAGACTCTTAACTTTCTAGTAACTCCGAGCCACTATATCCCACTCAGGTGGCAACAGCTCCGTCCTGTAAAGACCCGAAGAGTTTACAAATGAAAAACAACTTTAGATTGTAACACTTAAAAACAAGTCCTGTATTAGGGAACTCAGCAGAAGATCTTGAGTCCCTGAAGCCCCTGACTGAGATTTAATGGCTTTCCGGAAGAAGAGACTGAGGGTGTTGCGGACACAGGAGGTATTTTTTTCCCCCCATGAAGCTACATACAGCTCTTACTCTTTGATCAGCATTTGCATGATTGCAAAGGCACTTCCAAAAGTCTATTATTGGCTTGTCACAAAATCCCTTAACAAGAAGGAAAGCCAGTAAGATACAATGCTGAAATGGGTAGAGAACTTCTAAACTTAAACTATTAAGTAGCTCAGAGGTCAGCTGCAGGTTGGAGGCTAGAACAGCGGGATTACTAGCTACAAAGGTAAAGAAATAGAGTTTATACCCAAGACAAAATGCCTGAGAACACTGCTGGAAAGCACAGGGGTGCACCATGAGTCTCTCTCACAGCAGCTTGACAATCAGGACTAAGTATGACTTCAGTCAGGGCTTTATCAACAGAAAAGAAAAATATTAAAATATTCATCAGAAGAACTGAAAGTAACCAAACCTAGAATCTTATATGCATACACCTCATTATGTAGAAAAATTCTACAATTTAACATCTTACAGTGAAAAACATTAACAGTTAAAAATAAAATAAAATTCACAGTAATACCTAAAATTTACACTGAAATAAAGCAAATTCACTATGCATCAGTGTTAGAGGTAATGAGTTGTGAATAAATAAAAACAGAATACATGTTTTTTTTCCCTCCACCAAGCAATGTCACAATGCACAAGTTTAAAAGCGATTAAGAACCCTCCCTCCTCACCGACAAAACCTCATTACAAAGAGGCACAAATGCATCTTTCTGTTTAACTGGAAGGAAAACATTCCTCCCGTCATCTTCAGACTTGCCAGAGAACCTGATTCTACTTTCTTCACCCTTGAGAAAAGAAAACATCTGCCCACCCCATCAGCTTTTAATCTTCTTATGGACAGAACTAATTTAGCTTCCTTCTGGGAAATGTGGTGGGGGGTGAATCAGCCAAGCCTAGCTGAGCAAAAGCAAGTCTTTTTTTTTTTTTTTTTTTTTTTAAAGAACAAAACTCAAAGCTGTGAACATTCATATATTATGCCACATGTATGAAGTACTAATATATCTCTATACATTTTAATATAATTTAAATATGGCTTCACTAAAGAAGCATTACTTTACTGAACATAAGGCAGAAACTCCTTGAAGTTTGCCAAATATTAAATGTCAGGTTTATCAATCATTTTCATTCCACTTATGAGAGGCGTCAGAAAATTATATGATTTTCTTAAAGGTATGATTCTTATTCATAACTGAAAATATTAGTATATTAGTGGCCACTATGTTTAGATTTAATATATTCTTGATCTTAACCTGGAGGATGTTGAGTATTTACTACTTTTTATTATATCCTCATCTCCATTCCATATAATAGAGTTATAATACTCAAAAATATTTTCCATATATTATAAATTTCCATCAATAAAACATGTTCCCTGCATATAGTTTATTAAGGTACTCATTGTTTAAAAAGATCTTATGATTACATTCATATTTGAGCTAATTAGAATTCACACTATTTCATATCAAAGTCGACTGTAGGCAGTTTTCCAGAGAACAAAACAAAAGGACATTCAGAGTCTTGCTAAAAACTGCCAGAGGGGTGACTATAGAGAACACATGGAATATATGTTTTTGCTGTACAGTACTCTGTCTCTAAGTACATATGAAAATTACCCTTATTAAATACTTATTACATCCAAATAAAGGTGAACAAACTGCTTGATTAGGCTATTCTTTCATTAGTGCAAATGGCAGCTGTAATGAACAAGTAAATACAATTTCCAAAGGATTTCAGGTATGAATAAGAAAGTTGATCTACACTAAATTTTACATGTGAAATCTGAGCCAACTATAAGACTACTATTTAAAAACAGATGTAAAGCCAGTCCAGGCACTCCAGAATCAGTTTGGGTTTTATTTTCCAAAAACAGTATGATGATCAATTCACTATTCAAATATGTATTTTACTGTTTTAATCTGTATTTCCCTTGCTGTTCATGTCTAGATATTTTTCAAAGTTTACATGAATGAAGTATGTGACATTATTTTCAAGACTTAAAATTATACATGTGAAGCCTACTATCAAATTAGTGTTTTATTACAGGACATGATACCATGTTAAAATAGAACGCAATTTCTATACCAGTATGAGGCAACTATATATTGTAAGCAGCTAAATGATTAGCTACAAAATATTTACCTTAAGGCATTATAAAGCTCGCTCTATCCAGAAGTATTGTGTTTTACTTTATAAGCAAATCGGGGAGATTATCTTTGCTAATGACAACTGTATTCTCTTTAAAAATTTAGTAACATAGCAATTTGTTTGTCCAATTTACATCAACTGCTCCAAAGATAATTAGTAAGCAGGACTGATTAATACTACTACATGACACCCTCCAGCCTCCTTGCTCTAACATAAAACAAGAGTTTCTTTGCAGGAAAGAAATTTGTTAATAGCTTTTAATCACATTTCCTTCCTTCTTCCACAATATACTTTGAACCTGCTTTTCGGTTTCAATGAAATTTGACAAAGGCAAAGGAATTTCAAAGAAAGTTACATCCTACAAATTTTGTGAAAATTGCTGGCCAGAGAAATGAGACTTTCAAACTAGTGCTCCCAAGGAGGGACAGGGAGGCCGTACTCATGCTCCATATCCTCAATACGGCAGCACCGAGCCACCAGAAAGCACATCTCAACTAACCAACTGCACTTTCTTCCGGGGCAGAGGGAGATATGAGAGATACCCGCTTTACTGGGGTAAAAGAGAGTCTTAGGTGATTAGAGAGGAAAACTAGCCTTCATTACTTTCATTGCCTATAAAGGAAACATAGAATTTAAGGGATCATTCAAATTAGAAGTACTATAAATTTACTGTACCTAGACTAAGAGTTAACTACTAGCAATCTTAAAATTTTAATCACATCACTATCACTTTGTCTAGTCACACCAGACTGCTTCACACTTCCTTTTTTAATTGAATTTGAAAAGCATATCTGTGCTTATGCATAAAAACCTCTGTAATACTCATATACCTCTATGTAGGGGAAGTGTCTGCTTTTAACCTCAAAGAGTTGAGAGAGCAAGATATTTTCATTTCAATAATATACTAAAAGCCTCCTAATGCAGCAAACCAATCAAATACTTCAACTTCCTAAAACTTAAGTGTGCCAAATACAATGATAATGTAAGACAAAATAAGAACATTTGTTGTTAATATTATGTTACATTAAGTCTAAGCAAAAGTTTTACAACTCTAGCTACTCAAAATGTACATTTGAAAAAAAAATAAAAATAAATAGGTGTTCTCAAAGACAGTTATTTATCAATTTTTATCAGTTTGCCAACTGCTTTAGGTAAATTTGAAGTTTTATATAATTGGACATACCTTAATTGTTTGAAATATTAAGTACTGAATACGAAGATACGTTCAAATAGTAGCAAAAAACCCTCTGAGAATCACTTTTATACAAGATTAGAAACAACATTTTTCTTACTCTATCAATATCTTAAACCCCCAAGCCAAAAAATCTCCAGAAAAATCCCATAATTCTTTACAGAATAAAAGAGAAAGGCAAAAGAGGTATTAAATGAAAATGCAAACAGACAATATATCTCTGAATACCTACCTATATGCAAATTCACACATGTGGGGGCTTCAAGCAGGCCTCTCCTTACCTCACTTAGCTGAAGATAGTCTTTAAAAAGGTTTTGGGTGAATAAAGACCAAAGAACCACCCCTTCCCGGAGCAGTGATCCAAGTAGTTTCAGCAATAGCATGCTGCTCAGTAAAAACATAAATGTAGCTCCAGAAGGCAGCTCTGCAGATCGCAATCATAGGTATATTCCAGGAGGTATGATCGGGGTTGTCGAAACGCTATTGAGTGAGCCATAACTAATACAGAGTTCATAATATAGTCTTTACAGTCATGTACCTAATGAGAAAGCCTAAACTGAGATACGCTGTATCCTAGACTACTAGTAGCAAACCTGAATATACCAGGATTTCACCTAGAGAGTCCCGTCCTTTCAAAGGAAAATAAAACACACCTAAACATCCCAAAAGTGAGGATGCAGATTCAACTGCAATAGCCTGTGGCTGCATAAAAGACACAGGCAGATTAACACCTTGATTTAGATGGAAATCTAAAACCACAGGTAAAGCTCAAAATATGGTCAGCCTTATCAATTACCTTCTCAAATGGCGTAAAAAGGGTCTGCCTTAAAGGTTTAAATATCTCCTGCCTTGCTATGCTGAAGGGATCTTCTCATTAGTGATGTTACACTGTTCAAATAGTGCTGAATTACATCATTTATAATCTGTCCCCCAAAAGACTGTGAAACCAGGGTAATTACTTACATTAGCATTTCATTAACACTTGCCTCCAAAGACCTGTCTCAATTCTGAGCTTTGCAGGACTGATATGCTCAGAGCCAAAAAAATACTCTTTGCCTTGCACACTCTGATGCAAGAACTAAAGAACACCTGCCTATAACATATTCCTTTTAAAATGTTATCTTAGTGTTACATTCTTGTAATAGGAAGATGATAAAGGCGGTAAGTCACACCTATGAAGAAAGTCTCCTGCACTAAGATACCCTCTGGCTGGATTCAAACACTAACTATACACTGAAGAAAAGAAAAATTGCAAAAAGGAGATGGAACTTTAGAAGAGCAAACCCAGAGCAAAGCTCATAAATTGAAACAATAGTCCTTAAGATGTTCAAGGACGGCCTTGACAATAAAGAAAAAATACAGAACTGATAAAAATAATTTAAAGAGCCTGTAAAAGAGAATTTGCTGTGGCTTAACTAAGAAGTACTAGTAAGTAGTATGAGTCAGATGTACATGAGAGTGGGCTTTGAAGCATGTTCCTGTGGGCGTTGCTAGGGAAACACTCAGGCTACCCTACTTTCCACGTCCCAATAGGTACAGCTATGGCGCTACAGTACACAGGAGCAATCCTGCCAAGGAGAAAACGTCTTTCCACAAACATACAATTGCATCTTTCCTCATTAAAAGCAAATAACCAAACAGAAGTAATAAAGTGTCACATGGCCTAACAACTATAGCATAATCTCGACAACTAAACACAGAAGGCAATCTTGAATCAATCGGCTCAGATTAATTGCATCCAGGACTGGGCTGATCATTAAATAATTGAATTGTAACTTTGATTTAATTACTATATCATGAATTCAAAACTCTTAAAACTCTTCTAAGATGACGGGTGAGCTACCCACATGATTATTGTGGCAAGCATGGATAAATGGGGGGGGGGGGAATCCTACCTTTTGGTCTCCTGTCCATCACACACATTTCCACTGTTTTATTCTGTCCATCCTCCACAGGCCCCTAAACCCTGCCTCCAGGGACCCACCAGGGTCCCTGCCACCACAGGCCGTCTCCAATTTCAATGGCCAAGGAACAAAAATGACTACTGATAGTTCATGTAGCTATATTTTCCTTTCTATTGTCACCCTTCAAGTCCCGTTCATTCTCAGTTACATTCACTGAGGTGATGGTAAATCCGACTATAAGCTCCTCAGAGCAGGACCAATGTCTTCTGACATGCTGCAGAGCAGGACCAATGTCTTCTGACATGCTGTCTTAACACCCAGCACACAGGTACCTTTGACTTTCTAAGATCTTAGGTTTTTCAAGAAATATTTAGAAACAGTGACAATGATCATTATAATCCAAATTTGCTAAAGGGATTAAAGATAAGAATCCACAAAAACAACCACCTGTCCTCAAACATATACTATATAGGCTATGACCCCAGTCTTTTAAATAGTTATTGATTTCATGGTTCTCTCAGCAAAATGCCAAAAATATCATGCTGATTTGCATTGATAAAGAGGCAAGAGATTAAAATATGCTTATATCTCAGACAGTCTTTAAGAAAGGTCCACAAGACCTATACACTGTATTCACAAATTCTAAATAAATTAGAATACCACATAACAGCTAAGATCTTCCTTCCTTGTTAGAAGAAATTTGACAACAGACAAACTGTCAGTTGAAGATGCAGCTATTACAGTAGATGTTTGGAGATACAGAAGAAACATGTTGACAATATTGTTTAATATTGAACAAGCCATGTGAAACACGGAATTTGATTGTTTAGAACAATTCGGACAAAGTATAAACATCTGTAGCTCAAATTCAGCTGATATTGAGCAACATTTTATAAAGCTTTCATTAATAGATATTTCAGTCAGGTCTTAAGAGCTGAGAAAGACAAAAGGAATTAAGCATAAGTGGTATTCAAGCAGAAATTAAACATCTAAGGCAAAGAACACAAATGAAATTTGCTTGACATTTTCAGTTGGGTCAGGTTTCCAAATGAGAGCAAGTCCTGGACTATTCTGAAAGGACCCGAGTTCTAGCTCATCGTGTACATTGCAGAAAAGTTTCTTGAAGGGACACCCATGTGCTTAGCAAAGTAGACAGTATCATCCAGCTTTAGGTCAAGACAGGTCTAGCAGCACATCTTAAAATTCATAGCAAGAGCTTTTAAGGCTCTTAAGCTTTTGTCAGTAAAGCTCTCTAGATGTCTAAAGTTCCATACTCAGAAATATTTTGGATTCTCATACATGGCACTCCTCCATTTAAATCACTCAAGGACTTGACAGGCACGACACGAGCACACTTAGTACACTGACACAATTGAGTTTTACACAGAACAGTGACTTCAGACACTCATTTAATAACAGAGCTAGGTGGCTCAAGGTCTTGCTCCCTCTTTTATTCAGTAACACACTGGCCAATGTAGCAATGCCTAAATTCCAGATGTGTGACTAGCTATGTGACATTCACTTCATTTCTTGAATTTGCACTTCTTAGTCCCAAAATAAAATAAAACCTATTATGAGGAACAAAACAGGCAGTTCTATTGTATGATGCAGTACACTGGCAAGATATCTTGGCACAGATGTACTTGATTTACAATACTCTGAGAAAATGAGTGCAGCATTGTTCAACCTAACACATTTTCTTGAAAGCAGCATTTGTATGCAATTTTCTTGGTCTTTATCAACTTGTCTATTTAGACCAAAACTCTTTAATGGAGACTAATTTATTTCATATTTGAGACATGACTAAGGCAATGAAATGCCAACCACTGAAATTGTTGTGTGCACCTTTAACATAAAATACAGTAATAGTTCTTAGAAAACTTTGCTGCACTCCATCCCCACTTATTGGAGTATGCAGATACACAAGCTCAACAAAAGGGTCCTCTAGTCTGTTATCCCAGAGCAGTGCAAGTGTAACAGCATAAGGATGCTGGAAGACTATTCTGAATCAGTTTCAAGTTAGTTACATATAGATATACTTGAAAGAAACTACAAATAATCCAATGAAAACAAAAGCTTTTCAAAATTCTCTACCTTAAGAATCACCTATGCAATGCTCGTCTGATAGGTCAGGTATTAAAAGAGGGTGAGGACAACTTTGTAATGATTAAAAATCTGCTAACCAAACATAAAAGCAACACAGCTGCTTCCAAGCTACGATTACGCGCACGAAGAAGGTCCCAAGCGCTGTTGAGCCCCTGGAGGGGACGGGGCGCATCCTCTCCTCACGCACAGCTTATGCACGCGCGGCCCGGAAACCATGTTCCGTGGCCGAGGCAGCGCCAAACACTTTCAAAGCAGCTGTTGTTTCGCAGGCTCCTCCCCTCAAAACCACTCCAGATGCCTCCTTCAATACCACTCGCTCACAAACAATTTAATGAGATTAGAACATGACATGGAAAACCATTGACATGTAGTTATATCGCTCCTATCTAACATTTAACTTTTTTTTTTTTTTTTTTTTTTTTTTTTTTAAGAATTAAGTGCTGTTCACCTGCATATTGAAAGACGACATCAAATTCTACCATATGCTTCTGAAGAGCTATTTCAAGTTTTGGCACTGAATTACACTCTGCTTGCTTAATTCCTCAGAATAAATTCAAAACAAAATAGAATATGATCTCATGGATTTACCTACTTACACAGAAGCATATCAATTATCTGAAGTCTTATATAAAATACACGCACATACTACGTTGATTTCTTCTGCCCCTACACATTTCCCAGGCTTTGAGGTTACAGAAACTTCTTAGCTTTCCCCTTCATTCTACTACAGACAGAGGTTAAATAACCTCCCCAGCAAAATAAGATTACTGAGATTCTACTATACTCAAAAGATTTGGGGGACAGTAACAGGAAAGTACTCTGATTAGTTAGTGCTCAAAAAGTGACACCAACCGTGACATGATGAAACAAGGCCTCTGAGCATAGGGGAGCAGAGCCCGTGTTCCAGTTCTTCCGAAATGAAGCCTGCCTGAAGTGTAGCTTCCAGACTCCAGGCACAAAGATACTAATACAAGTAGGTGTTCCTATGCAATGTATTTAACTGTAATGTAATGTATTTTCTTTACTTATCAATACTCTCACATGGATACTCAGTGTAATTTTACAACTGAAAGATTGTTGTAAAGCCTGGCATGTTACACCAGCAAGCTGGACATTAGTTTCATTAAGTTATAGGAAAAAAACATTATCGCAGCACTTAGAAGGACTAAAAATTTTTAAGTTTTATCTCTAGTAGGAAATTCTATATGTTTGAATATACTGCAGAAATTTTCATTTGAGTTTGCTACAAGCAAAATGCCTCAAACTAAAACCCTAGTTAACTACCCTGATTCTTCAAGTGTAGCCCCAAATTATCTGATAAGAATACTGCCTTAATACACAGAAGAGCTGTTACCTTTAAACAACATCAGGGCAACAACAGTCATGGCTGCGTGTGCCTGCAGATGATCAACAACAGCTTCCATTACTAGCAGCAAAAACAAAAGACAAAGGGAGCTTCTGAGCTCCAGCAGCTACAAATACCAAAAGAAACCAGGGGTTAAAAACAGTAGAGCTTTCTGGCAATTAGGAAAGGCAAAAGTAATTTCCAGAAGGGTTTAAAGCAATGATATGCATATCTTATTTGATTACATTCAAATTTATGACAACACTGAATCACCCCTCAGGATTAAGTCAGGACTCCCAGTACTTCAAGTAGAGGAAATCATTCTGAAAAAGATCTTTTTTTTTTTTGTGCAAACCTCAATAGTTTCCAATTGACACAGCATTCGACAGTGTTTTGATCTATTCTTTTCTCTCATATCAGTTGAGGTCAAGAAAACTCAAGAAAAAAGCACAAAGATGGGTAAAATCAGCATCAGTGACTAAAGCCCAAGTTATCCTCACAGAGAAGCAAATGTTATCTGCATCTGCACACTGTTGATACAAAGCATGCCCTCAGCTTGGAAGAGCATATACCTCAGCGCTAAATTGTACAAGCCAGCTTTGATGGACAGGCAGTTCACAAGCAGCTTCTCTAGGACACTACCACGGGTGCAGACAGCTTGCCTGTTCTCATCTGGACATCTCAAGCTACAGTAGCAGTTAAATATTTCATGTTCTCTGGTTACAGCAATAATTAGTTCAAAATTCAGTTTCATTATGTATAATACAAGAGAAAGGTCAAACCCACTTTTTAGGCTCCCACTAGATGGCACTGGCTTAATCTCCAAGTTAACATTTCTCTTTAGTCAGAAAAAAGCAGCAATATAAGGCCCTGAACATGTCTAATCTACACAAGTAAAGAACATCTTGAGAATATCAGCTTAAAATTCTCTCTCACCGTTCCCTAGCACCCTGCATGGTACAGAGACACTAACACACTCATCTTCCCTAGCTCTGTACCTCCTATTTGATTAATTTCAAACCATAAACTTTTCTACCTAACAGGAGATTAGGGCTTAAAGTGAAGTGTGGAGGTAGACCTGTATGTTTCTAGAAGACATGCTGTCTCCTTTGCAGTACTGTACACACTGCTGGGCAGCCCAGCAGCAAGAGCTACCGTGACCATCTTATGGTTTCCCAAACTTAATCCACCCAGGCAAATAGGAGGAGTGGCAGGTATTTTAAAAAAAGGGTTTCTGAGGAGGATGTCTTGTTATAACCAGTTCCAGAAGTAATGAAATCATGCCTTCACAATAAAAATTCATTAAATAAGTCACTTCTTTCTAAGAGAGAGTAAGTGTGCCAATTAAGCAAAAACCCTGTTACAGGGAAGAACTGCCAGCAGCACAAGTTATTTTAGCTGACATTACTAAAAAAAAAAAAAAAAAAAAAAAAAAGCCCACCATTCACCATCTGTTCTGGCACAAATTTTGAATGCTAAGAAAGTTTCCAATATCACTGTGGAAAAGAAAGCAGTCAAAATGCAGAAGTTTGTTTTGCTATTAAAAAAAGCAACCATCTAGGACAACTCATATTTCAGCAAGAACAAATACAAACCAGAAGTTTTGCACATTTCATATAAATCATTACAAACAATTATAATAAGAAGTAGAGAGCAAGCAGAAGACAGGGAAGATAGCAGGCAACAACAACAACGAAAAAAACAGATCACTCATTTTACATGAGAAGCGGATAGGCAACTCCAGACAGTGGGCCACAGTTTACGTTTCAGCTAATAAATAGATATCTACAAAGTTTTTCCTGTCGCTAGCAAGAGCTTAACTTTTGCAAGCTTATGGCTCCATCAGCCTCTTAAGGTAAGCACTAGCCACCAAAACAAAAGGTTTAGTTCAGACCAAAAAAATAAAAGACAATGTGTGACAAGGAAGCCAAAATAATCAATATAACATAGTTCAGACAAAGAAAATAAAGGACAAGGTGTGACAAGGAAGCCAAAATAATCAATAACACACTTGAGAGAAACAAATCAAAAGCAGGAGCAGATATTATCAATAATGTCAGACGCTCAACTGAACCATCACATTAGGACAAACAATCTCTTCCAATAGGCAGCTCATAACCGATGCGGAAACTGGAGCAAAAATAGGAGAAAGCAATAAAGACTGAAGATAAGGAAGAACACCCAACTCATCTATCCCAAGGCAATACTACCTAATGCCTTTGCACACACTGCTGGTGAAATCTCCCTTGGAATACTATGTACAATTTTACTTTTCCATGTTCAGAAAAAGATGAATTCAAACTGGAATAGCTAAAGAGAGACTACCCACATGGGAACTGAAAGCTTATTTCAGAAGAGGGCTTGACTGGTTTCACCAGGCAAAATAAGAGGTTGCAAGAGAGTATGGTTGCTCTCTAAATACGTCATGGAAGCAAACACCACAGAAGAAGCACACAAGGTATTTAAGCCAAAAGAAAACACTGGCATAAGAATAAAAGTTTTAGAGTTCATCATTAGTAAGTCAGCTGGAAATCGGAGGTCTGAGGTTTGAAGACAGCCTCTAAGAACAACCTAACATTTCAATTGCACTGAGATGGATTTTGATGAGTTCAGGAAAGGAATTACATTACCCTTTCCTGTGAGGAGAGCAGGCAAGACATAACATAGGATGTAAATCCTATGCTATCCTCTATATTCCTATGGTTTAGCCAATGAGTATAATGTACTTATCCATTAACCTTTTGGGGAGAAATTACTTTTCCATTTCCTCACAGTTTTGTCTGGCATTAAAAATCAGGACAAACCACAATAACACTGTGAAAAAAGCATAGTGTGAAATTTAGTAGCTGGTAGGAGAATAAGTACTCAATACAAAAAAAAAAACGATCTGAAGATTAGGGGTTAGGTCTATGTGGTCCATCACTGTGACAAAGTTTAGACAAGAACAGATGAACATTTCTGTGCCACGTAACTAACAGATTTATTTCTTCCCCTCTAAAATACGAAGTCAATATGTCACCACTATTTATGAATGAGCTGAACATTTAAGGCATCTTTTTAATAGTCTGGAAAACTCAAAAACTCACTTAGAAAAAAATCACTTAGAAGTTCTTTCTTAGAAAAATGTCTAAATGACAGATGGAATTTTAACGCTTCTCGTGACACCAAATGAGACTCTATGTGCAGTCATGCATTAAGAAACAATTATTTCCAAAAGTTCTAGTTTACATTACAAAAAAGATTTATTCTAATATTAGCTGTATTTTCTTCCTTAACAGAACAAACCATCAAGGACAGCTCAGTAACTCTACTTCAAAATGTCAGGTAGCAAACTGAGTATGAGCCAGGATTCCTAGAACAAAAAAGCCTTATAATTACTTCTTTTAAATGAACTCTGGAAAAAAAACTGTTTTTAGAGTTACTGTGCATTCTTTCACTTCCAGAGTTCTTACACTATGAAGTTTAAAACCTTTGACTGTTTGTACTTTACTAGAAGCTTGCTTTCACCCTGCCCCGGACAACTTCAACACAACCCATTTAGTAAATCACAAAACCACCATCTGAAACAGACACAACATTACGCCATGGAAATCTGCCCTGATGCTGCTTGACCCCTCACTAAACAGCAAGTGAACTTGTCAGTAAACTAACAAGTGCAAGTAGCAAGAAGAAACCTTTGGGCATAACGGACTATTTTCTTTCTTCACCAGTGAACTTCTGAATTCATCTAGAAACACTGCTGTTTAGAACTAAATGGACTCCTTACTTAAAATACTAAAAAATTAACTAGATGGCAACATTTTAAGACCGAAGGAGGTTTGCAATGAACAACTTAAGCATGAGCTTTTACTGGACAAAGAAAAAAAAACAAAAAAGCGCTAAATGGTTTTACGAAATTTACATTCTAGATACTATTTTATGTTCAAATTAGGAGTGCAAACTAGAAGTAGTGCACAGATTTAGGATAGTGTTTAGTGCTGTCTATTCATCAGATTTATATAGGTATGCAGATGGCAAGAACCTTAATGAGGGCTCTACATTAGTTTTGTAGCATCTGTCCTCCTTACCAGCAGATCAAAACAGCATTAGTTTGAGAGCATTCAACCCACTTCCAAAAGCGCAGACAAATATTGGCAAAAAAAGGAAATCTGTTTGAGGGTCTCTTTTCTCACCTGTATGTGTAGCAATCCACACCAACATCATCATAAAGTCACATGAAAGAAACAACTGTCAATCTCACTATGATAGAAAGTTTCAACAATAATGCAGAGGTCAAATTCTCCCACCACTAAACAAATTTATTGTTATTATATTAAACTCAAAGTAGGAAACAGAAATACCCTAAAGCCTGCTTTTATTACTTCAGTTTTGAGAGTATCGTATCAGTTATAAGTATGAAACAAGTCATGTCCTTAATAGGTACAGATAAGGCTAGCAAAAATCTTCATTTAAGTCAAGCACAAAATAGTTGTAACTTTCACAAAAAAAAATCTTCCAGTAAAGCCTTCCCATCCCACCTTTTTTACTGTAGACATATCCCTTGAACAACAAATCTCTGAAATGTACAGACCAAAATTAAAATATCTTCTTACAGAAAATAACTTTCAATAATTCTATTAGTCAGCTCAAGTGACCTTCCAGAGCCTAGGCAAGGCTGACAAACATACAGGTACACTATCATCCCTATACAACATATTAAAAAAAAAAAAAAAAAGACTTTTAGCTTACCGTTACAGACTTCAAAGTCATTCCATGATAGGTGCCCATGGTATCAATTTTAAAGCCTTCCGTTTCTGCAAAGGAAAAAAGGCTCTTGTAAATCATTATGAACATGGGGACATCATGTCTAAACTGACATAACTGGAAATGTCTTTCAAGTTATTTCTGCAAGGAACAGGTCTTGTTGCTGGTAGGGTTTTAGGTTCTGTTCACACTATAAAACCTGGTTAGTAATTATGGAATCTGTGTTTTTTTTAAGGCAATATTTCTGCTTTCTACAACCAAAGCAAGCTTTTCCTGCTGCACAGACCACTCAAATGACTGCAGAGAAAGGACATAAATTTAAATCTTTGCAAGAATGTGCTGCAACACACATGCAGTATCAGAAATTCTTCTTATTACAAGATGGAGAAAACTCATATTCCCAGAATGCATTATAATGCAACATATTGAACTTGTAGTTATATGCATGCAAAAATATGCTCAATAAGAAACTGGTTTACAAACAGACTATAAAAGCAGGGCTACTTAATAAGGCAAATCCACTTTTGGGGTGCAGAAGAGCAATGATATTATTACCATATGATACATAGCACAGAATCTGCATAAATTCATACTATAAGACCAAAGTTACTAAAAAGTTCCCCCCCCCAATAGTTTTAATGAGGCAGAACTTATGCTGAGGTAAATGCCACAAGTCTGTAAGTGCTCAGTGACTAAACCTGCTGCTGATAACCTTCTCGCTTTTCAATAGTCCTTCTCCGTCCTCCTATTTTCAGTGCACTAAGTCAGCACCTGCATGCTGGCACCCAAACTTGCAAGAAAACCTTTTTCCATTTGTACTTTCCCTAGTCTCATATCTCTGCTGTCAATTGACCCTAAAAACCAACAGCTCACTTCATTCATACTTAAAATGGCATGATAACCCCCATTCATTCATACTTAAAACGGCATGATAACCCCCAATCAAGCCACAGCTGGCCACAATAAGCATCGACATAGCAACTGCAAACATTTTTCTATGCCTAAGCAGTTTTTGTGCGATTCCAGCTAGACTTGTGTAAAGGATACTGTGCAGAAACAATTATTGGGAATAGGGAGATTAATGCCATTTATTACATCACCTTCACACAATGCATCAGCACAAAAGCATTAAAGGCCAAAAATAATGCTCTTTCTTGAGCATACAAAAAGTCCAAGAAAAATAACAGATGCTCCAAGACTATTAGAGTTTCTTACTCCTATCAAGAGTAAATTAACTTAAATTGAAACTCAGACAATCTTGAAAACAATGCAGATGCTCTAGGAAGACTCTATGGTTGCTCCTCCTTTCTTTCTTAAATGAGGAAGATTATCAGACAGTTGTAGGAAATGAGGCAGAGAAGCTTCCCAGATTTTATGACTCTCTAGTACCCAGACAAAAGATGCCTAAGAGTTAAAAACTGATGATGTTCCTCCCACCACAGAGGTATGTATCTACTTTCTGAACACCATTTTTGTTTTTTCTCCTTTTCCTTGAATGTGCTACCCAATCTTTTGCCAACTACCAAGTGAAGAGCCTAGAGTTACGGACCATGTTTTGTTTTACATGCACTGTTCACCATGCCAGAAGCCATTCTTGACCTCAGTGTGTGAAGACACCTCAAGTCCAGCCGTTCCATACATCAGCTTCTTAAGGCCTTCCTTCTCCCAGACTTAATGTTTCTGAGCTACATAGAATCAGTTCTGAGAAATCAAATGCAGGTACAGTCATGAATGCAGTCTTTACTTAAAGGAAAATTTTTATGAAGCCTAGCTTCTCTTTATAAAATTGATATTGCCTTTCCCCACCATCCCCAAGAAGTAATTATGCATTGAGTCTCAGCTCAGGATTCACAGAACTGAACCTGAGTTTAAGATAGTGAAGTTGCATCTGACCAACATTTCCACGGACAACAGTTTTCTCAACTATATAGGTCACTGTCGCTGGGCAAGAAACATTAATATTTCAGGTGGTGCCTGGGGGCTTACAGAATACTTGGCAGAGCTCTCCAAACTTGGAGATGCTTTTGCTGACCTGAAGTGACATAAAACAGAGATGAATAATCTAGGATGACAGTTGCCTGTGAATTGCAGAAGGTCAGCAACAGAGGAATTTTTCCCCTCCCGGCCTGGCCTATTATGGGTTCTTCTTCCCTGGGACATACAGAATTTCGAATTATTTCAATCAGAAGCTCTTCCCAAACTCCAATGCATACACACACACCTGAACAAGACCAGCAAGCACCACTCCCCCATCATGCCTGGTCTATCACAGTTCCTTTTTTTTCCAAGCACGAACACCAGTTCTGTTATTACCTCCACACATTTGTTCCCTGTTTAGGTTTCTATTCCTTCCCTTTGGTCTCTTCTATTTTGTCCCCAACAAAACCTTGCATTCCCCCTGAATTAATACCCCCCCCACACACCCAACTCTCCATTAGTACTGCAAAGGGAATAAAGGCGCACAGACGTTGATTGTCAGAGAAGAGTCAGTGGCACAGTTAAAAAGTGAAGCAAATGGGAGAGAGGCACTGGTGGGGCACAAGCCTTTGCTCTACCACAAATGGTTTCATCTTTTGCAAAAGAGAGAGTCCCTTGTAAAATTTGTCCCAGTTCCATTTAATGAGCAACAAGAGCCACTAAACATGGCTCTAGCCATCACCGGCTTCCTGCTCCCAGCCTTCTGCTAACTCTTCCTGCTAGCAAGCAACCAGGATCCCAAAGAGCCACTGTTCACTCAAGCATTAGAGAAAGGACACACTATGCTGCTTTTCAGGCAGCTAAATGGGCCTCCCAAAGCTATTTAACAGCTACTCAGGTGGTTTTAAAAAAAAATCAGCCATCAGTAAAAACTGGCATAGTGCCTTTTCTTAGTGATGTAGATCTGAGAGATACTAAATGGCCAACATAAGGCATAAGGTGGAAATGCCAGGGTCTGCTACCTATAGGTAGTGGGGCAAGCAGAGGATGCCACCTCCCAAACCCCTGCCAGCTTTGAACCTGCCTACCTCAAGCTCTTAAGTAATTGCCAAATGAGAGTTAAGCATTACCAGCTTCCAGATGACCGCAGCAACCCTCCTTCAACTGATAATAGCATTGACACTGGTCTTTTCTCAGAATATAGCCTTCTTCCCGATTCTCTGACATCTAGCATGTGTCAGTCTACCAGTCAGCCATCACATTTATTACAGACTTAAATATTGCCACAAGTGAGAGCTCTGTCACTTGCACAATCACGACCCCCCTCCCCCCCCCCCTTTTTTTTTTTAAAGAAAATGTTAACAGTTTGTACATCTGGCTACACACAGTACCTTCAACACCACTCCCTGTACACAGCCTATGCTAAGCTGAAAACAAATGCTTCCAAGGCAGGAACTCCAGCTATGGCCATGTTCCCGCTTAGGGAATGACTGAGAAGCTGTTATCCACGTCACTGCAGCTGGCTGTAAAAGACATTCAAAGGCCGGGACAGAAAGCGGCGCAGCACTTCTTCCAGAATATTCGCTGAGGGCAGCGCCTGACCTCAAGCAGTCCCTGGTGCAGCTGCTCAAAACCACTGCTGGGCTACAACAGGCCCAAGAGGCCAGAGTAAAGAAGAGCAGAATACAGAGCAACCAGGGGACGTGCTGCCAGCATACATCAGTGCAAATGCTGTATCACAGCCTCTGACTAAGAGGAGAAATGCAATGTGCTTCTTCCCTCCTTCCCCCTCAATTCAGCTCCAACCTCTGCTGCTGAGTCACGCAGCAGCACAGAGATGAAACATTCACGACCGGCTAAGAATTTGTTTGCAACTCCAAAACTGTGATTTCAAAATCACAGCTTCACTGATAGTAACAGAGGAAGAAGCTGAAATTATAAGCCAACTACTAAAGGAAAGGGTAAGTATTTAAGATGAAAAAGAGACCTTAAATAAACAAATAATCATGATGGCAAGACTCTGGATCTTTATTTTCAAACTTAGGATTAGATATGGAACAATTGCTTATAAAGAAAACTTGAGAGTCTTTAATGCATTGGGATTTTTCAGTAAATTTACAAAACAGGCTGTACTGTACACCTTTCTTTTAAGCAAAAAGCAATCCATACTAAATATTTTAAATGCAAGTCTAACACTGAAGAATAAATAATGCAAGCAAAACCCAACAGTAATGCACTGTGTCAAACTGTATTCCAACTGTTTGCCAGATGTAATCAGTTTTATAAACAAAAACATTATTAAAACCATCTTGAATAAGAAAAGCCTTTAAAAACTACATCATTATGGACTAAACCCAGTAACTACTATTGAATAATCAATTCCAATGCTTCAAAATATAAACTAGTCAGTTAATATTAAGACTATCTTTTTTCCTGTAGTCATTGCGTGTATTACCACCATAATTTCACAGTTCAATAACCCAAAGGTTGTCAAAAGAACCATACATATTTTTGATGTGGTTCATCACTAGTTACCTTTCCAGCATCACGATATATCAACGTGACTGCCTCCTCTCATTTAAAAGAATTAGACCTGGAAATTAAAATAAGCACACTAGAGCATCAGCTTATTGGACTGATTATATTCTCCAAAGTGTGGACATACATTGCATTTCCTTTCATATGAGTATTAATACTCAAAGCGCCTTGCCTTTGCTTAAAGGCCATTGCTCCACTTCAACCTAGGTCACACTGCATTTTGACTCTGCACCTGATGCCCTTCTAGCAGCACCCAATCTGGGTGCAAACTTGAGCGCTGATACACTAAAAAAGGAGTAAGTTTCAAAAATGCTTAAATTAACCTGAATTTCTGGAAGGGAATCTAGGCAAACAGAAGCAGTACAAAGGATCATTCATGGCTTTGAAACACTGGAGAGCCTAGTTAAAGAGTTTGTTTGAATTGTGGATGAGTAAGATTGAATAACCACTTCTTTTTCCAGCTGTATACTTTTTGAAACAGAGATAGCAACAGCTCTGCTGACTCCCCAGAAAATGATTCACTAACGCATTTTCACACCTACAATAATTAAATCACTGACACTGAATTTCACTCTACATGAGTTTACTGAGCACTCCTTTTCAGTACTATAAAAAGTAGAAGTTAGTTTCATGCCTACATTTCCAACTATATTAACTAGAGTTTACAAAATTCCCAGCACATGTAAAACATTTCAATAACCACTTTACAAGCAGGTAACACCAGGTTCTTAAGTTTCTCACAGTACCAACAGAAAAATCACCATATGAATCTGTGTATGTTTTCCAGCAACGAACAGGTATGTTAACAAACTACTTGGTCACATCAAGTCAGAATATAGCGACAGAGACTGTAATCTTCCCCCCCCCCCCCATGGGAATGTCTTGCACATATTCTCTGCTAGAAATAAGCAGAATCTTGTATCCTTAAAAATGAATGGAATTAATAAAAAAGTCTAATAGGACAGTCGAGTTTCAGTATTCTGGAACTCCTACTACTTAGGCACAGAAAGAAATCACATTTTATAGTCCACTACTTCCTAGGTTTAACATTAGGACTGACTGAAATCTCGCCATACACATTTTCTGAAAAACTGCTGCTGTGTTTGAAAATCCAACCCAGTTACATGAACGATTCAAACATAAAATGACAAGAGCAGGAAATTAATGGCAAGCTTTCCTGAAGGAAACGTGGATATAGGGAAGAATGTTCTTTTCACTGTTATGATATGAAGTCAGTTGGCTGTACAGCAAGCCCTTTTCCAATTTATACTAAATAGACTTAAAACAATATTAATTTTTACAGTGATTGGCTTTTACTGTGTTGACACCTGGACAGCAACAACAGCAGACATGCAAGAATAACATTCCACAAACTGTCCTTAAAGGATGGGACTTAGACATTATTAGAGTAGCACAGGGAAACTTTACATTTCCATCTATACTGTTAGACACACTCAATGGATCAGAAAATGCAAATCTTCAAGATAATCTCAGCACTGTTTTACACTCTGGAATCACTTAAGTAACAAGCACATGAAAAAGTCTCTCAGGTACAGCCACCTAAAAAACTGGGGAAAACCAAGGTATTTCATTCAAAACAGATTATTACCTGCAGTGTACTATGGAACAAACATCACATTAGCTCAAAGCTTTAGTCCCCTTCCTCATCAAAGCTGCAGCGCTAAGACATCCATTCGAGAGAAAGCTACAAACTGACTCAGGACTGCACAAGCAGTTCAGCTGACTGCAGGTATAACGGATTATTTCTTTGCTCTTCAAGAATAGTATTCAACAGTTACAAAGCCCCCTCACATTTATTATTAAAGCAACCTAAACCAGTCTAGCAACAAAGCCTGTCCCTTTTGGCATAGAGATTATAAAGGTAAGCCAACCAAAGAAGTATCCTGATACCACCTTAGAAGTAACCATTCATCACAAAGGTAGACAAACTTGACTGCAACTCAGTCTACTTAATGTATCTCACGTTAACGTTTTTTTTAACCTGCTATTTTAGCTCTACAAGCTTTGAATCACTGCTAAAAGTAAGACTATTGCAGATATCCATATTAAACCAACACAGAAATAGTCAAAGACACAGCTGACCTCCCTGCTGCCTAAACTTTAAGTCTCCATGAATAATAGTACAGTGTACTGTAATAGTGTACTAAAAGAATATATAAAATATCATATAAAACTGCAAATGGCATTTAGCTACAATCACCATGCAACTGTCAGAGGAGTGCTGTGAAGCCTTCGTAGAGTTTCAAGATCTGAGGACAGAGCAAACAGATGAGACCCAAAGGCAAAGGGCTAGGAGCTGTTGCTTCTCTTGGCTTTGTTTCAATCTTAAGCTAAAATCACTACGCACGTTGTTATGCACGTCATACAATCCTCCCTACTGCAACCCTTGGTCAACCGGACATGCACAAAACAAATCATACACAGAGTAAGATCTGGAAATCCTTCATACTCAGAAATCTGTAGGGTTCAGCTTTAGGTCATTTGCTATCCATCATTACTAATACACATGAACACTTTGGTCAGAAGACTGCATGTTATTGTACCTAGAACTTAAGTAATCTGCCTCCTTTGCCTTCAGACTTCTTCCCCAAAATCCCACATACTGCAAGTTTTCAATAAATAGACTACTGGCAATTCTGGATTCTTATTAAATTGGCTGTTAAAAAAAAAATCTTTGTGAAACAGAGATGTCTTAACTATTTTTCTTTTAGTGACAACATCACTTCTGCACTGTATTTCTGTTGGGGCCACAACTTGATTTTGAGAGCATTTAAATTAAAAATGCTTTAAGGAATGAGATCATTGTAACACAGTTGCAAACAATGCATATAGTTCAGTTTTAAGCCAAGTATATTATTTGCACTGCATGGCACAGGAAAATGTTAATATCTAATTATGGATTTTGAAAATTACTTCAAGGTGAATTTCAATTACATTATATTCCTCACAGAGTTTGAGTCTCTTACATTAGAATACCCCAGAAATAAGTAAATAAATAAATAAGGTCTTGTGCTATTTTCTAAAGTTAATTCACAGCTGAGGAAAAGATCTCTGATATCTCTAGGTCCTCTCCTAAGAAATCTAGACGTTAATTACTAATTCCATGGAACTTCTATAACTACTACACCAATGTCATTCATAAATCAACACTGTAGAGGAAACACATAGTTTAAGAATAGCACTGGTGTAGTACCAAGTCAGGTGGAGTGTAGACTAGCATTAGAAATACGAATCAGTTATTTGAAAGAATGTATTTTTTTTAAATACACCATGAAAATTAAAGTATGAAATTATCACAGTGTGTGACTAAACCAAAGAAAAGAAACTGAAAAGGCAAGGTGTGTAAACATGTTTTAAAAAGGAACAGAGTGATAATGATAACTATGCTGATGTAGAATATGACCATTTCAGGCACTTCATAATTACTATGATGACAAAAGAACCTTTCAGCTGGAACAAGACCCACAGGATGGTTCAGTCCTTTTCAGTACTGACAGAATCCTCAAAATCCTCGGAATTACACAACACATAAATGCACTTTTCATTGATATTAATTACAAGCAGAAACAGGTTTGGTTTTTTTCTTCCCCTGACAATCATTTAATTTCATTGTTCTTTGATTTCTGCTCACAAATTTCTATATTAAAACTGCACTGGTAACCTGCTGGACAAACTCTTCTGGGTTCTTTTTCCTGCCAGACAAAACCTGTTACTTCCTATGACCTCTTGAACCACACACACAATAAAAGCATAAAATATATTCACCTGTTTAATAGAGATGTGCTCTACCTGGGTTGCTTACTGAAACTATGCAATTCATCATCTAGAGGAACACTGGTCATCCCCTTACCAAAGGATGATAAAAATGTATTTGCTGTTGTAAAATAGTCCACAACATGATATATGCATTAATACATTTTAACTGTCATACTTGTCTATTAATTTCCTTCTCTAACTTTAATTTCTTACTGTCCAGGATAGATATTTACCGTTTTTTACTCTTAAGAGGAAACAGTAATAATAGGAAAGCTACATGGCAAATGCTCAAGCCTTGAAGTTTAGAAATTATCAGACACAAAACTGAAGAGACATTAGTAGAAATACTCTTCATGTTCTGCTTGGAAAAAAAATCAGAGGAGGGGGACACTTTTTCCTCTTTTTTTTTTCTACTTCCCACAGCTTTTTTTAAACAACAAAGTTTCACGGATGCTATTTGTAGATTATTTTTCAATGCTTAAAAAGCTAGCAAGTATCCTGCTTTTTTTTTTTTTCTCCTCCTTAGTGCAATTTTCAAGGAGAATAGTAAATGAAAACCAAAGGACTGAAATAAAAGTATATTGAGGCCAACAGGGTATAGAGTTTAAGAGAATATAATATCTGACCAACGCTCTCAAACGCTGGAAGAAAAAACAACCAAACAATGTATTCACTTGTAAGTGCTTATGTACAAAGCATTTTTATTTTTTTTAGTAACTTCGGAGATGCATAGTCAGATTTTGAAATTCTTCTACATTACCTATTATGAAGTGCATGTAAAAAAAACCCTCACAAATTTCTAATGGCATGAAATTCTCCTTAGTGTTATGTTTTATGCTTTTTCTTCTCTAGTTGTAGACATCAAAACTGAATATCTATGTAGTACTGTAATTTACGCCTGCCTTTTATTCCAATGGAATATTGGAAACAATTCCTAGAATAATTGTGATTGTGGGTGCAGGGGGAGGGGAAATTATTTTATGCATCTGATAGTTATTTTTGCAGTTCTGCTTTTTTTTTTTATTGATGGCATGTGACCCTCCCCAAACAAACAAAATTTTTCAACAAGTTCTGTTTAAGTTTTTAGTTTGCTTCCTAAAAGGCAGAAATAATTTCTAACAAGTAATATTTTTAGACTTGATTACCAGATTTGCCTATGGAAAAAGCTATCTCTAGGCACAGTTGCATGTATTTTTTGGTCTTGGGTTTGACAAGCAGTGGCACAGAAACCCCCACAGCCAACCTTAACGTTACATCTGGTCAGTTCCAGTTCCAAATTTTCATATTTTTTAAGCAGCTTTATGATCAACTTACCCTCTTTTCCTTTGAATCTTTCCTGATCATATCTGTTGTAGGCAGCTGGAATAGGTTGCTTATTTCGTAAAGTGGGATCCTAAAACAGGTTAAATTAAGATTTGTAAAATATCCAAAAAGGTATTTAGTAGTTTTTGAACTTCATAAAGTATTACATGCAACTGCTTAAGAGTAGAAAAATCAGTTAACTTGTGTAAGAGTTTCAATGCATTTGAAAACTTCTGATGTTTTTCATTTTAGCAAAAGTTTAAAAGTACATACCAACAGGAATGACAAAAAACTGAGACAAGACTGAAGTGGAAGTAATGAACCACATTAGGTGGAATCTGTAAGGTTTTATGAAAACACTGTATTTTTGTAATATCTCAAGAATCAGAAAAAAAACTGTCAGTTGACAACTCATGGTTAGGCCTTCAGCCACACACATGCTATGTTCCTTGCAAACCTGATTAAGCTAAAAATCTGATAAACCTACAGAATAAAAACAAGTTTGGAGGAAAAAAGGCATACTGGAAAAAAAAAGTTTAAAACTGTGTCAATCTAGCAGCACACTAAATACCAATTCATTCTTTTTTCATGGATGACTTAGTTACATAGTCACAATTATTCTGAATGGTATATTTGAATAGTCCTGTTTACAATATATGAAATTCAACACAAAGCAAATATTTAAGTGCTGAAATTCATCTTGCTATTTAAATTTAGTTCTTTGTTAAATGCAATGGTATCAAAAATAAATCCAAGATTAAATAGCTTTCACAGCAGACTGCCACTGAGTTCACAGAATATATTAGGTTTCATAAAGCAGAATAGTAAACATCACAATACAAACCAATTCCTGTCTAAAACCCAGAGAGGCTTAAACAATAAACCTGTAAATCTGTTCTCCTGATTTATCACAGGCAAAAGAAATCTAGTTCAAGCTGTTCCCACTCATGAGTCATGTTCCAGATTCCTAAACATTTGCTACCCTATCTGTCAAAAAAAAAAGAAAAGAAAAAACCTGCAAAACATTGTTTGAAATGGCAATAGTCTCATCTAATTTATTTTATTTATTTTTTTTTTGCAACTAGATGCAGAACGTAGCTACTGTTTTGTACATATGGAAGCTGGCACTAACAGTTTAATCTCCAAATAAAAAGAACATATTGAACAAATTGAATTGATATATTTAACTCTTTAAATACCACTCAATGTAAACTTAAGGCAAAGAATATTGTGAAGTTATGCTTGAAAGTTATTCTTTCACTGGAACTAAACCCAGACAGACTCTGAACTTCATGATGACAAGACACTTCATACTTTCACTTTGGGAGCCACAGCCATGATATTTAAAGTGCTGCTCCTACCGTGGGTGCTGTATTTGGTGCCGGTCTCTGCTCAGGTGCACGGCCTTCTTCTCTGGCTTTTACCGACTGAAGAATTGCAAAAATATTCTTGGCAAAGTTCTGAAAAACATGGCAAACACCCATGAACCTTGCTGACTGACTGTGTTTTGAGTAACACCAACACAGCTAGAAAACACTGTTTTGCTTTTACTTGTGCTTCACAGAAAAACAAAAGTTTAGTGAATAGACATTTTCAGATAATTTTTACTGTGGCAGGTTCCCAATGTAACCAGGTCTTTCAAGCTGAACTGGCATCCCCTATTCTTTAAGGCATAAATACTCAAAAAAAACTTTTCGAATCTGACTGTGGCTTCATTAGAGCAGAAGCTAAAACAAACTTTTCACAGTCTGATAAAAACGAAGTTCTTGTGAACTAATCCCCTTACCCCCTCTTGCCAGCTCCCCCCTCACAGCTCCTGCGCAGCTCTGCTGCCTGTAGCACGTGCTGCTGCTCGCAGAAACGCACCCCGGCTCTCCAGGAGCAGCCCCAGCTCCCGGCCCGGGTACAGGGAGGAGCGTGCCGCTGCTGCCGTAGCTCCTGCAGGGATGCCGGGCGCGCTCCCCCCGCCTGCCTCCCCGCTGCTGCGGGCGGCATCCTCCCGAGCCCCCAGGAGGGCTCCCCTGCTCCTGCCAGGGGCAGCAAGGCCACGCAGGTAGGCAGCTGCCTCCCACGCTTCCAACACAGCTCTTGAACAGAGCACAACATACTTGAACTGGTTTTCAGTTGTTCATGGCCATGCCTCTGTCATACTGTGATGTAATTCATTTCCTTTATTATTTATTTTGAATTATATGAATCACCTCATTCCATCTGGCACCAAATAACTTTTGAGCAGTTCAGCTTCCCAGTCTGAACGGGAGAAAGCAAGTACAGAGATTACACACACAAATCCGGGAGTCGAGAACGAGCCAAGGTAAGATTTCTTAACAGTTTTGTGCGGTGTTTTGTCAGATCACCCCAAGCCACCAAGGCACTACTGAACAGACACTGGTCAAGGCTCTTAAACACACTCCTCCAGGTAATATTACCAGGATTGTTTTGTTCTAAGCAAAACGAGCTTATGCTTATTATTATATTAACTCTCTCGAGGCACTCTGAGTTTATGGTGATGGTGTGTACGCAACAGCATCCTTTACTGACAACTTTCAGCAATGGCTCATCACTAAAAGGAACCGTCTATCAGTTACTGTATGAAAATAACTTTATTACTGGTTCAGAAGAGTAGAAAGTATTCATAAAATACTTAGATTCTTTCAGACTATTCTATGCTAACACTGAAGTGTAATCAACACCATTGGCATTACAAAACATATGCAAAAATTATAAAATCAAAACTTCCAGCATGAATTTTGTAGGACTCTTAAAGCTGCTCCAGATTAGTTTTAGCTACCCTCAGTTAGTGTGTTGTCAGGTGACTCCAAGATGGAGGGGCTGAAATGGAAGGCCACCAAAAATGACTTAGAAAGGCAAAGCCATTCCTTGCACAAAAATAGTTCTTTTCACAAAGACTTAAAGAGCTCTCACAAAACTGTGTTTGAAGTTCTCTCCAGTTACAGAAATCGGGGGGGGGGGGGGGGCGCACGGGACAGGACTTTAAAGAGCTGTGAGCCACGCACATATCAGTTATAGAAGAATACTCAAACTCAGGTCTGTTCTTCGAAAAATGAGTCTAACCACAGGCTTTTACTGGAAATCCACAGATTTCTTCCAACCTCTGGACCAGGCAGCATATCAATCACAAAAGCCATTGCTGTGTTTCAACACATACTACCTCCTGGAAATGACAAACTACTCAGTCTTCTGAAATTCAGGAGGGGGGGGGGGAGCTAATTAATAAAAGGAAGAATTTAGAAGAGTGATGTCCACGTAGAAGCCAAGGCTTCTTTCAGTCACAAAGAAACTACAAGTAGCTTTCCCTTTCATATTTCATTCATAAAACCTACATTCACCATACTCTTAAAATCAGGTTTACATTTCAAATTATGGATTTTTCAAAGGCATGTAAGCATCTCGGGTTTTGGTAACCTGAAATTGCATGTTCTGGACCAAGTTTTAATTTACAACAGCTAAAAACTAGGATTTTTCCAGACCACTGAGAAAAGAAGTCATCAATAAGCATGGCATTACAAAGTGTTCTTGCTCATGTTTTCTTTGACAGCGTGAAAATGCAGGTCCCCCAAGGCCACAACTAATATTTGTTTGGCAGGGGAAAAACAACAGTGTTTTAATAAACATTCAAACTAAGATGATCATCTTGTTGTTCATTGACTTGTTCTGGGATGCAGGATTACATTGCTGTGACAGAAAGTGATTGAGCAAGAATGCCATTACAGCTACTGACTGGTTTGCAAAGCCCTGATGGATGGGAAAAACAGCAAATTTTCATTGTTCATCTCTAAAGAGGTCAAATCATGATCAGCCCCTATCTTCTGCCCTGAAGTTTAAGTTTAGTTAAACTTAATACAAAATGTATTATTTTTATTACCAAAACCTTCTGGTTTGGGGCACAGAGCAGAAGAAAAAACTTATGTGCCTCTGCATTAAATCCTTAAGAAATCTGAACATGGTTAAAAACAATACTTAAGAAAATCCTTGGTATTTAATGGCAACTTCATCAATTTTTGTTTTTCTCTCTCTGGAGTACTGCTATTGCTATGAAAGCTCTGTTGATTCCAACCATGCCTGCTCCTAATAATAATTCATCACACTGGAAAAGAGAGGCAATGTTTCAGCAACTATCTAATCAGGCTCTTGGGTTTTTTTGTTTTGTTTTAAATAAAGCCCTACAATGATAGTTTCTTCTTCCCATCCTCATCCATTCCCCTAAAAAGACCACCCATGCACAAGATGTAAATTAAAAGGGAAAAAGGATGGTAGCCAATAGAGGATATCAAGAAGAACAGGAGCTATGGGCAGATAAACATAGTGAACTATTTTCTTACAGGAAAAAAAAAGTCATATTTTCTTTAGGAAAGCCTGCAACAACAGTATGTTAATTTTCAAAATTTACTGGCACAGATGCTCTATCTCCCACCAGCATAGCGATCAACATAACATAGTGGTAACTATCACTGGCGTTAATTTAACGCCAGGCTGTTCGAGGAGAAATACAAAAGCAGATGAAGTCAACCTGATCTTCTGAGGAAGAATTTCAGTGAAGCTGCATCACTAACAAGATTGCTTTTGCAATCAAACTACTTTTAAATAGGGCATAGTTTGTTCTAAATAAGAGACCGCAATCTTTATTCTGTAACCTGTACTTAATTTCTGTAAGAAGCCATAACCCTAATGGCTCACTAACAAAGACTTCTAGTCACAATCATAGCTTTATCTGGCTGGCAAAAGTGGTTTTTTTTTCCCCACTTTATTTCGTTTATCCACACAAAAATACAAGATGAAATGTGGTATATGAAATTAGGAAATATACAGCATTATGCAGCATTGCTTAACCAGCTTCAAAATATTCCTACACATATGAAGAATTTATACCAGATATTACATAATAGTATTTCACTGCAGAGACAGGAGAGCCTAGAAATGATCCTATAACCCCTTACTTGAGCTCACAATAAGGATTCCTTTGATCTGCATCTCAGGATAGTCAAGAGTTGTAGAACACTATAAACATTGTCCACAGTTATGGACATACTTACGGAGAAAGAAAAAAAATCAAGTGCCCTACCACACTTTACAGGTGTTTGTTGTGCTCAGATATTCTGTGAAATCCCTTGCAGTCACTGACAAACTGACAGGCATGATGCTGTACCAGAAATGTGACATTCCCATCACACATTTTCCTATACATTGCATGGCATGAGATATGCCAACAGTATCCAGGTGGTCCCATAGAAGTATGGCAGGAATTAAAAACTTAACAACCAAAGCATAAACTGAAACTGCAAATTAAGTTTAAAATTTAAGTGCACATTTAAATCCAGGGTCCTTTAAAGCATCACTCTAATTAACTAAAAGTATCTTCAATTCATAAATCATTCACCACTGAAGCTGATTTGTTCTTCTCCTTGTTCTTTTCAAGTGAAGATAGTCTTAAAGCATTGCACTTAATATTGTGTAGTTAGCTTGCCCTCAGAATCAAAAGGCTGAACATGTACAAACTTAATATTCAGGGACATTTGCAGTAACTGCAAGCATGCAAATACATTGGTGGAATGGCTACATGAATTACTGATACTTTCTGCGCTGTGCTTATTCCAACTATAAAATCCCAACAAGTTTCACAAATGTTAAGTTCAAGTGCATCTTTCTTCACCTAACACAGGAGCTCTTAAACTGAACACCACAGCTGGAAATATGATCTTGAACAGTCTAGCTGTGATCAAATTCCTGCTCCTTTTTGAATTACACAGACACGCGCCTCTCCTACTCCTTTCCTTCTTTTGATCTGAGTAACACGTAAAGAACAGAAGATGTTCAGCTGCACTGACGCAGGCCATATTCCTGCCAGATACAGGTGTCCTTGCAGAGAGCTCATGGCATCTCTCAAACTCTTCTCCACACACATCTGACCTGTACATAACATGTTACAGTAATTCATAAAACAATATGCTTGAAACAGAAGACATGTTAATGCACAAACAATTTAAGAAAGGATTGCCAAAATAAAGAGGTCTTTTCAGTTGTGCTTTCAGGACAGTAGTAATGTAAGAAATTGTCAATCAAGTACTGGAATTTATATAGCTAAGCAACTGAAGTAGAGTGTGTGGCCTAGTAACAAATTCGGTTTTATTAATAAATTTTCAAATTATCAGACTATGGAACATGTAGAAAACTAACTGCAAGGAAAAAATTCAAAACAAAAAAACAACAAAAGAAATCAGACAGTACCTTTCACAGAAAGCTACTCTGGGAATCAAATAATGTTTCTTTATGCTCCAGTCAGAAAGGTTAAATGATACTACAGTCTACTGTACTAAACCAAAAACATATAGCTATTACCCTTAAATATTTCTGGATATATTTTCAATAAGTTTCACTCCTCATTTGTTCCATATTATTACATTTTATTCACTAAGTTTTTATAGCAAAAGAGTTTATATGAAAGACATCTGAAATATTTAACTCGAATAAAGGCTAATAGAGAAGTCTGAAAGAACAATAACATTATAATATCCTGAAAAAAAATCATTTCATAAAACCTGCAAATAAAAAACCCTAAGTAATCTGAGGTTATTTTTGCTATAAAGGCAGCATATGAAAATGTATGGGTTTTTTTTTTAGTCACAGAAGTAGTGCTGGAGTATGGTGAAGTTACTTCACAGCAGACCTGAAATTTTCATTAAGACAATGTTTTATTCTACAAGCTTTCTGATGAATTTGAGGCACCTATTTACACAACAAGATACAGTATTATTCGAAATGAATAAAATTTCATGATCTGGCCCATCTTTCCTTTATGTGCTGTATTCAAAACATCACTACTGTCTAGCAGTAATACAGCAGTCTTCTGGGGTTAGTAAGTAAGCGAATAAAGTGCAGTTTGGGAACATAAGCTATATCCTTCCATTACATTTGTGCACAACCATTTTAAAACCATACGCTTGTTCCATTTGAGAGCACTAATGAGGATAGTACTTTCTATTAACTTGGCATACCTTCCCCATTTCAATTTGGCTATTAAGTGCACCACTAGTGTGAATTTCAGAAACGTAGAACAATTCTGCCACCTAGAGCCCGTATATAAAACTGCTTTTACAATCAAAGAGTTCCTTTGAAATTTCCAAATTTTTCTCTCAGAGTTTTTAGCTGGCACAAATGATTAGTTTAAAATACTATATTAGTCTGCTATAAACATTATTTTAAGTGAAATCTTTTACAGTTACAAGAACATATAAAAATCATACTGAAATTGTGATTATAACTGTGAGTTGTAATCCCCTTACAGATAACTTCGCTGACAAGAACACTCAAAAGATGTTGGAACAAAAATAAGAACTGGAAGTAACTTTAAAGAAGCTTTCTTGCAGCTTTTATTTCAAATATATAATTTTTAAAATGGATATGAATAAGAAGATCTTAATTTTTCAAAAATAAAAGCATGCAAACACTAACTGCAGTAGTAGTATTTTTCAGGAAATAACACAAAGGGTGTAACACAATTAGAAATATTGACCACCATAAAGATGGGATTCATTTGGGAAAAATGAAGAGTCCTGCAATTTAATACCTATATTCAGGAATAAAGAAAACCACAGAGGAACAATGTTCTGAAGTAGTTTAGAGAAAGACTTTGTATTAGATAAGTTTGCAATTGTGTGTTATACCCACAGTAAATGCCACATACCAGGAAAGCAATAGTCCCTCTAGCTAGGTCAGCTGTAATCACTCCAATCATCTTACTCAGTTCCAAACTTATCACCATGCACACAAACAAGGTTCCCAAAAGCAGGAAAAAAAAACCCACAAAAACAAGCACCAAGATTATGGAATTTAATACATACAACTTGCAGTCATGTTCTCTAAAGTGAAGTTAGACCCGAGTCCAAACCCCTCTGTAATCATGCCCTTTTCACAATACACAGGGTGTCAGCAGCCCTCTTTTCCAAAGATGAGCACAGATAACTGGAACATTATGACAATCACAATAACCAACAACATTAAATCTGAAAAGTGATGAAGGGTTCCCCCCCTCCAAGAGTTGTTTATTGAAACAAATTGGTTTTTGTAATACAGAGAAGATTCCTGAGCTTTCAAAATGGGGCTTAAGAAAAATATCAGCTACATAGCCTTATCTAAGTACTTCCAAAGAGAATATAAAACACTGGGATTAAGGCAGAAGAACATTTTATTTCACTTTAGGTTTACTTCATTAGAAAGGAAAGAAGACAGAAGAAATCTTTTTTTAATCTTAAAAAGTCATAGCGCAGGATATTCTCTTAATTTTTATGGAAAGTAAATATTAAGCAAGGAGAGGATTAACTATGCAGATTGAGACAGACTCAGATTTGACAGTTTGCAGAAAGGAAGCATCAAGAAGTAATAAAATGAGACTTTGCTTCAACCTAGATCTAGCAAATAAGTAATATGTACATAAAGAAACAATCTTATATTGACAAAAAGATAAACCTTCTACAATTCAAGCGTTATGAAACTAAGCTACAGGGACAAGTTGGATAAAATTGTGATCCTGTAACAAGTTGTAACACACTAAAATAAATACTGATCACTCTTCAATCTAATACAAAGCTAATTCCATTACAAATTCTTTTTTTACCTCAAATTCACATTTCCTACATCTAATTTTTACAGTTCTACTCTGATGCTGTCTCTCAGACCCTTACAAGGGCACATTTCCCTACAGGCAACAATGGCAATTCAGAACAGGTAAGTAAAATAAAATACTAGCAATTATCTACTGTATAGATCCAAATGGACAATCTTCTTCCTGGAATGCACCCAGGCATTCAATAATTTAAGACGCCTTACGGGTTGCTCAAAACTCCTAGTGCCTTGCTGTACCTCAGAAAGACTTGCAGAAGGCTCAGGGAAGCCAGCAGAGAAGCTATCTGGAGATATCTTAAAAGAGGCCAAGAGATCCACAAGTCCTGCAGCTGGACAACTCCCATGCAGTTGCTGCATGTACCCAGACCCATACACGTGTGTCTCTGTACTCACACAAATAAAGCACACACAGCACTTGTTCCAGCTCGTTAGCTGAAACGACCTGGAAAGGCTGTGTGGTGTAACTCTTCAGCCTGGCCATAGGCTGGATAGCATGGATTATGCTTTTTCTCCTGCACATAGGGTTAGAGTTCACTCAAGAAAATTTAATATATCTGCACCTGCAAGAAAATATCACACGATATCCCCGAAATTTAGTTAAAGTATTAGCAGTAATCCCTAGAAAGAAAAGGATGAAAGCTTTTTAGAAAAGCATCAGAAATGCTCAACACACACTATTGCCATGAGAACACTGCTCAAAGTCTCATAAGCATTTCCAAGTTTTCAGTTCTAGATTTCTCCACACAAATAAAATGTGTTCAACCCAGCCTCTTCTGTTACCATGCTGCTTATCTGAGAAATAATCCTGAGCTTCCAGGAAAACCGACCTTTTAATCTGAGTACATGAGAAGTCACTGAGACAGAAAGACTTCTTGCAAATATTCCTGTGAAGGCTGAAACCCCTACACAGACTACTTTCATTTGTTCCTATAGGATGAATTCAAGTGCTATGAACGCATTTACAGTAGAGAAGGAACAAAAAGGTTTTTGCTTCAGAAAGGATTGCTGAAGCCTGCTATGGGAAATTATTTAAAATAAATAAGTAAATGAATAAATCAAAGATTCCATCCATGGATGGATAGAGATAGAGGGGAAACAGCTGAAAGGAGGGAATCAGCTGCAGTTTAAACACAAAATAAAGGTTTTTACTCAATGTTCAATGGTTCATTTATTTAAAAACATGTACACAGTCAAGAAGGGAAATGCCTGCAAGGCAAAAAATCAAAATTTAATACTCCAAACACTTCTGATGGTGAATATACTATGTATAGGTTCAATCTTCAGCTACCTGAGAACATATCCACTTCAATATACAAAGGTTCTCGCAATAAGTAGTTACAGAAGAAGTCTTTGCTAGTATTCTCCCAAGATTTGCAGTTTCATGAGTGTAAATATCTGTTCTGACATACCTTCACCAGACATTTCAGCTCAGACTGATTTAAAATATATGAAATCTTACAAGACAAGCTTAACTTGCGCTCTAGAAACAGGTTTCATAGTCAATAGCAACGCAGTATCAAGAACTTATTCATACACTTCCAACACGGTGTACCTAAGCATCCTAAACTATTAGCTGTTCATTAACTGCTTATTTATGAATTTATGAAATACAAAACAAGGCTACCAAAAAAAAAAAGAGCCACATACAGCAGCAAGACACCTTGTCCAAATATCAACTCACAGATTAAGTAACTTCCACTTTCTTTTCTAAACTTTGCTTGCTATACCTGTACTACTACTTTCTCCCAGCATCTATAGCTGTATTAGGCCAGAAGACAGCAATTCCCTTACCCTGATTTTTGTGTTTGTTTAGAAGATCAACAATGAGAATTGGACTGTGTGAAGAGTGTGGCTAAATGAGATGAATTTCTTAAAGCTGCCAACAACTGGGGCCGTTAAAAGAATGATAAGGGAATTCAGAACCAGCTCTAGTATCAAGCACTTTTACTGTTTTTGAAATCTGACTGCGTTTTAAACTGGCTAGACTATCACCTGACTCACCAAAACAGCAATGTTGCATGTCTTCACTCAAACCTGAAATTAAAATCCCTTCTAAACAATGAAGCTACTATAGTAGGAGGGAAAACCTTAGACTAAACAAATGGAATTTGAATCTGAAAAGTGATTTTATAAAAATATCACTTTATTCACAAACTCTAGAAGACTACACTAAAGTCTTGGGGAAGGCCAACAGATGCTTAAAACAGACAGTGCAGGATGACTCACTCATTAGGGATTAAATCAAACACTATTTTCAAAAGAAGGTAGAAATACTTAACAATCAGATAGAAAACTACGAAAAAATGCCTCAACAATAATTCTAGTTCTAGCAATTCTAAAACAAAAAGGATGGGTACCCAGTTTTGAAATGTCCAGTTTTAAAAACAATAGTGATCTCAGAAATCCAGTAAAAAGATAGCCAGGGATCACTGCAATATCTGAGTACAAGTTACATAAGAGTAACAGAGGGGGTCATGCAGATAAAGGAGCTGAGCTCTGCATCACAGAAAGCTTAGAGTCAAATAAGGTAAATATAATGAATGGCAATCTATACCAAATCATTAAAATATTAGGGCTATCCTGCCAACCACTGAATCTTAACAGGGACAGTAATATATTTCAGAGAGACATCCAAAGAAAACACAGTAACTGTGAGAGACTGCAGTTACCTTGAGGACTGGATAAGCGTCAGGAAAGTGATGCAGCGATTAATTATTTAGTTATCATAAGCAATTGCTTCTTGGAGCAACTGGCCAGAAAAGTCATAAAAGGAAAAGCATCTCTTAGTCCTTAAGACCTACTTTGAGATGTAGCTGCTGAATACTCTGTAATAACAGTATCAATGCGCTTAAATTCAACATTCTTGTTGTAGAGAGGAAAAAAATCCACATGCAGAAAAAATCCACCACCATTTAACTTCAAGTAAGGGGAACTACATAACAATGAAGATGCTTATCAAAGGAAAATTAAAAGCAGCATCTAAAAGGGCAGAATGCAAGCACCATGAAAACTTCTAAAGATGTGAAAAAGAACAGTAGATCATGTGAAGACTGTAAAAAACCCTGGCAGTTATATAAAGCAGAGAAGGCTATCTGAAGAAAAAAAATGCCAATGTCAGAATTGTAAATTGCATCCAAATGGAGAAATAGTAAATGCTCCATAAATGTAAAGTTAGATTACTGCCAGCTAAACAGAATTTTGAGAATCATCTTACTGAAGGAGTCAGTACTCTTTCCAAATACATCAGAAACAGAGGAAAACTGTCAGAAAGCTGGTGAGGCTGATAGCTTTTGTGCTGGGCCTTCCTAGCATTTTCCTTTTGCATCTTAACCTACCTGCATCCATGTTTACTACAGAGAAGTTTGGTTAAGTTCACACACAGCAGCTTCTCTCTGTGGAGAGGAGGGCTTGAGGAGCTGTCTCAGACTGAAGCAATAGTGGGGGGGGGGGGGAAATGTAAACATATGAATGCCATGAATAATTCACTACAGGAGAAAAAAGCCACCCAGACTCCTGCAATATAAACATTTAGTATGACAAAGATGTTCAATGTTTTACCAATTTATCATCAACTGTTTAGCAGTGAGATCACTACAAACCTCTCAGACTCAAAGCAACAACAGCCCCTCTGCTTGTGCTTGCAGGGAAAGATACGTGCCACATCCCTAGTAATAACCTCGTAACTCAGGAATGTTTATTTCATCACTAAGGCCACCAGTCTAAGTTGTGAAAATGACTGCTATGTAAACTACTGTTAAAAATACAGCAAGAAAAAAATTGGGAATTTGTTTACTTCTAAACATTATTTTCCTGTGGTACCACTTACAGAAGAAGTGAAGGCAAAGGGCACAATTTAACAATAAACTCTGGAAAATGGACATTTGCAATCTATTAGAAATACTTACTGCTTCCTAAAGAAATTTAGTACCAAATATCTCTACAGTATAGGGAAAGCTTGCATGTTGCTACTTCTCCTGTTAGTTCCCCCTTTTCACTGATTTCTCTCGTCTGTTTTAAACCTATAGGCACTTATTTCATGTAGCCTTCCCAACTGTAGAGCTCAAGCCAGCTTTGTTCGAGAGGAATTAAGTGATTATCTGGTATCTTTTAAATGGCTGAAGCAAGTATTTTAAGATGTATTTTAGGCATACTGCAACAAGCTAAGAACCAACTCTTTTGTCAGTGTGTCAACAGCCTTCCAGCTTACCTTTACCTGGCACCCTAAGCATAATTCCCCCAACCATCTGTAGTTACCAGGCTAGAGATACAGAAGTGAGAAAAGAAGGTAGTTTATTTCTTCATAAAAATAGTTCCATAACTAGAACATTACCTTGCCTGTGCTTTGTAAGATTGTAGTTCTTGTCCTCCATACTCTCTCCCTGCTGACGATATCTCTGGTTACATCCACCTCAGCATCAACAAAACTTCTCTGTTTAAGAGCTGTTATGTCATCATCCAGATCAGTTTTGATAGTGGATCTTTTCTTTGCCATGATTTTTGCTTTGATAGCAGCAATTTTTTCCACAGACATGGCTTCAGACAAGGACCTAAATGAGCAAAAACAGCAGAAGAGACTGAATAACAGCACAAAAGAGTCTCCTGAAAAAAACTGTGAATGTCCTTCTGCTTAAAGTTGATAGCTATGCCATAAATCATAAGTCACCTTACGTATACTTAAAGATTGCATATAAGCTGACAGTGCTATTTTGGACATTAGAACCATTTTTCTGCAAGAAGATTCCATACAGGTCTACAAGACTCCATACAGCACTAAAAAAATCCCTGCTATAACAAGTAGCAGTGAAGACAACAAATTTAAAGCACCAGGATGAACACTTCCATTTACAATGTTAATTGAATTTGAGCTCCCTGTTATTGATAGTGGATTACCACTTTGTGTCCAGTCAATGAATCCCTGATTGTTGCAAGACGTGCAAAGCATTAGTCTAATTTCTGGTTGAAGTTCTGCAACGTGAACTTGGCCACTTGGAAAATCAGTGTTACCAGAACAGAGCACGTAGGCCAAACAAACAACAAATGGTAGTAACTTTGCCCTCATTAAGCTGTACTTGAGGTGGTCGGCTCAATCCAAGACTGCAATATCTTTACCTGTGTTTGCTTTTAATTGTACACACAGTAGAATTTGATTGCCAGTGATCCCTGTTCTTTTCCAGGTGAGCTGAAGAATAAAAAGGACTGAACTGGACACACCTAACTGCACATACCTAATCCAATTTTACATGATTTTTTTGAGATCACCTTGAAAAATTAATACAACCACCACTGGTTATGAAGCACTCCATTTGTGCAGCTAAGCTACTAGAAAAGGAACTTCTTTTTGTTGCTGCTAGACATACAGTAACAAGAGTAACATGCACACACCCCAATCTCAGTGCCTGTGTTGTTTCCACTTTTAAAAGGGCAGTCTTTTACACCTTGTATTAAAAGTCAATAAACATAGGATACAAAGTAATTATATTCAGTAATTCTCACTGCAGCATTGCCTGGTACTTAAAAAAAAGATGACTCAATACACTCAAACTAGCATCCAAATTATTAAAGTAGTTTGCACAAAACAGTGAATAAATCATTATACTTTTGATTTTTAGTCAGGTGTGGCAATCAGATCTTTTTTCTGCAGTTTGCTTTTAAGTACACCCACACAGGAGACAGACAGGAACATGATAATCAAAAGATATTTTTCATGCGCTTAGGTATAATTATGTATTCTATAAACACTTGCTACATTAATTGTTACAAAGTTAACTGATAAATTTAATCCTGATATAGGGGCAGACAAGGATTCATAATATTACCTATGTGCAAAAAATAATTTTCACTTGATAGACCAAATGCATTCTTGAGAAACTAGTTATTTGCAAAATTCAATGCCAACAAAGCAGAAAGTTAATCCATACTCATACACCTTAACTGCAGGAAGTACAAATCCTATTTTACATTCTGAGAGCTGAAACACAATGGGAATTAAGCAACTAGCTTTATCTTAGACTTCTGAACTTACATATCTGATAATTAACTATCTGGTATCCTGCTAAGTGCTCACTAAGCCTAAAATTCTTAGCATCAACAAGGTCTTGCTATAATTTCATTTCCTCTCTGCCTGACTTTGGGAAGACACAACCCAAAAGACAGTTGTCATTCTCTACAGAATTCCGGATGGGTACAATGGAAAAGGAAAGGTGACCAGGCATTAAAGGTTTGAAGCACTTGCAATATTAATTACCGTTTATGGCAATAACTGTACATTATCCTCTGATAGCCTACTGTCTCCTCAGAAGCTCACCAAGAACCTCACCTATGCATGCTACTGAAAAGCAGGGACTCAAACAGGGGTCCTGTCACCCCTGGATCTGCTTTTACAGTGTTTCCCCCCTCTTGTATGCAAGACACATTCCTCAATACAGTTTTCTTTTCTTTGAAATACAGCACAAGATCACCAGCTTCCCTTAGCAGTTCTTCTCATTGTATTGGACTGCTTAAACACCGGGGCAGAAGAAAGCAGAAACAGCAGATTAGGGGGAAAAAGGTAAACTGTCTGCTCACTTCTGAAGACAAACAGATAACCCCACGCCAGGAGCTCTGAACTTCCAGTAGCTTGACTAGTCGCACAAAATTCCACCTCCTTAAGAGCTACTGATGCTAGTACCTAAGGGAGGGAGACATTCACTGAGAGCTGCTGGACAGAAATAAGAATGGGTGTCCTGAATAGAATTGTTACCAGCCCTTTAATTAAGTACTATCTATAGGAAAAAATATTCCTACCTGATCTGCTCTGTTTGCACGATACCTTCTTTATGTCCTTCCAACCGAGCTGCCAAACGCTCCTTGTCAAGACGCACACACTCTTCATCCTAGCAGTAACAGTAATGTTTTATTTTTTGTGTGTTCTCTTTTTAATAAAATAAATAAAACTAGAATTAAAGCTATTCAGAATTTAATTTTTTGGATAAGTAAGGACTGTCTTTATTTCCAAGCATTTTTTAACTTTGTACTAGTGTTAACTGTGCAGCTATTGGAAATTTCCTCCTAAGAACCACCATGCATAATTAGAATAATAAAAACAAAACTACCACTCCCTCCTAAAAAGTCTTGTTCAGACAACAGTACAAATAAAAACAGCCAGAGGACTAAGTTGGCACCCAAAGCATGTATTTATGTAGGAAATTACATACACACACATATATATTTAAGGAAAACTTACCTGACACTCAAATTTGCCTAGATATTTAATCAATGATATTTTTTAAAGAAAAGAATTGCTTAGAACTGTTACATCTTAATGCAGAACTTTTATAAGTGACATTCCCAATGTACATAAAAACCAGTCACAAGTAAGGAAGGCTCCAGTTACTCAAACTGCATTTGAGAGACATACGTAAGTAGAGAAAGATGTAATTTTATGCCATCATTTCAGCTTCCTAGTGCTGGAACCACTCACAGTCAATTTGTTTTGCTCCCCAGCAAAACTTAAGTCGGCATCAAGTTTGTCTTATCGCTAAAAAGCTCTTTGAAAAGGCTGAAGCACAACAAAACCAGTCATGATCATATATTAGGAGACAACTTGGATCTCTAGAATGAGATGACCTTTGAATAGCTTATAAAAAAAGCCTCTGAGCTGGCAGAGCAATAAAGAAACAAAAGATGGCCATAAGTTACATTAGGACCACACACAAAATTCTTGATTCTCCAAATCATGATGTTGCAGGACTGCAGTTTCAAAACATAATAGCACCATAACCACACAGGGTAATGGAGAACTTAAGATCATCAGTAGGTCATCTCATAGCAATCATCTGCTCATGTACCATTAAGAATGCATAGTTCTTATAATTCTTATACAGTTGCATCTAAGCACAAACAATGTTCAAATCCAACTCTGGAATAAGTGAATTTATATATTTTCAACAATTCCCCTTCTAAGATCAAATCCTCACTACCCTGAAAATATAGACATACAGTTTTATAATAATTGGCAGAGGAGACTTAACTGGATGAACACAGTTAAAAAAAGAAAAAAGTATTAAGTCAGTTTTTAAAAACAACTGTGAATAAGTAAAAACATGTGTGTAATAACAAGACACATTGCTTTTATTAAGAGGTACTTGTGCAAACACACTGTTAAACTAATTACCTAAGACATAGCACCAGATAATAGTAATCATAAGGACAACAGTTTCTTATACTGCTACAAAAAAACTAAAATAACTGGTAAAATAAATAAGAAATATCCAATGACAGAGCTAAAACTAACATTTAACTTACAATGCCAAGTTATGAATGGCAAATAACAGTAATTAGTCATTAAACAGCATTCAGATCCCAATCACACAGTTCTTGGCGGACAGATTTCCAACTAGATGTGTAGCACACAAATGTAGTCCAACTTGCAGGTACTTACAGATATATGTGGCTAAGCTTTCCCCTTTCATATCAGAACATACACTTAACATGTTAGAATTTCTAGCAAGTAAAATTCTCAAGTCTAAAGCAGAGGCTGAAATTCTTAAATTCAAACTCTTTCCAGTTCACTTGCACACTAACAGGTGTAACGTGTGCACCTAGAGGATAGGTAGCTAAGCTGAACTGCTACAAAAATAGATAAATAATATAATCATTTCCCTCCCCCCAAAATTGGCATTGATGACAGTTACTGTCATTACCTCTATTCTTGGTTTCTTTGCTTCTGCTAGTATTTCATCTGCTGCTCTTTTAACTACAAGAAAAAGAGGACATTAAAAATAGAACATTGTAGTATGCTTTCATAAAACATACCTTAAGGTTGTTTTTTAGTTAAACTGTACCTTGAGTGGATCGCTGAAGACCAATTTCAAGCGGAGCACTTCTGTCTATACTTGATGAGGTTGCTGTAATCAAACGCAACATTTCATTTAAGTACAAAAAGGTTTAAGTATAAAAGGACATATGACAACAGACAGACTGCAACAAGGGAAATTCCAACTAGGTATTTGGAAAAAAATTCAGAGAGGGACTGGTCAAACATTGAACCAGGAGACGTTCAGAACTCAACTGAATATGAAGTTAGATCATGCTGCTCTGGGTCATTTGACCCTTCTTTGAGAAGGGGTTTGAACCAGATGACTTCCTGTGGTCCCTTCCAACAAATTTGTCAATAATTCTATGATCTGTATACAGCACATAGAAGCTAACAGAGTCAAGGATAATTACTTTATAATCTGGAATCAAGATCTACTAGTTCATCCAGTTTTTGGAAGAAAGACAAGCTGAGGGTCCCTTGAAAATACAAAAACAGCTGATTGCCGTTTTATTATATTATAGACAATCTCAAATACCAACATACTTTAAAACATTCCAAGAAAAACTACAAAGCACAGCAACTTAAAACAGTAAGTCATATGCATCTTTCTCTGGTCACAGAGAAATCTCTTTTCTCTGACTATTGGTAACAAAAATTTTAAGATGACTGATTACCAGGAAAAAGTGCTAAACTGAAAAAGCAGTGATTTGACATGTTCTGTTATATTGAAGAATTTATCCCACATCAAAATCCACATATTACTGATAAAGTTTCCCACAATCTGTAGGGAAAGAAAAAGTAAACACTGAGCATCCTAACATGTGATTATATTAAGCCAAAAGTGTTAATAAATAGTAAATAAGCAGTTCAGTTCTAAAGCTGCACGTAGGAATGCAGCTCCTACCAAGTGCCATAAAAATAGTTAAACAGAACAAAACAAAAAATGAAAAAAACGCTTCATTTGAGCAGTCCCAATATATTCAATTAAGCTGCAAGTCGACTGTTATTTACTGTCCTTCCCCTCACCCACCCTCATATGCCCCATCAACATAAAGCAGTGAAAAGCACTATGCATCTAAGTTAACAGAAAACATTACTCACATGTTTCCCCATTTAGGTATGCTAGCAGGTCTTTCCTATCAGGTCTTCTTACCACAGGAATGTTTTCAGTCTGAAAAGACAGCAGACTTGACATTAGGCTGTTATGCCCTCAGTGTCCCTTGCTGAAGATGTTTCACTTTTACTGAAAACTATTCATTTGTACAAAGACAGGAACACAGGTGTCCCACCTCCCAAGCGACCATAGCCACCTAGCTTAAAAATACAATTACTTCCTAGAGTATGTCCAACTACACAAAACAAAAAAATTGTTGTCTGCTATGAAACTAAAAAGGAGAACAGCCTTTTTCTTCCTTCATTTCAAACTTGCAAAGAAGTAGTAGTGGACTTATTTTAACGCATGTATAAACGTGTGAGCATATGCACACAACAAATACATACACACACTTCATTGTACATCTTTTCGCCTCTCCCCAGCCAAATTCAGCCGCTTAACTGCTACCATCATTTCCTGATAACTATGCTAACCGCACTCATCACAAACTTGCAAATAGGTAGTGTATTTTTTTTTTTTTTACACATGTATACACACATGTGCACATGCACACAAAACATACATATATACACACACACACACTCCACTGTATATCTTTTTCTCTTTCCCCAGACAAATTCAGACACTTAAATGCTATCATGATTTCCTGACAGTAACTATGCTCGCATCACTCATCACAAACAAACAAACAAAAAAATACCATATGGTCTACTTACTGCAGCACGACGGACATAAACAGGATGTGAAAGGTGCACATTATTGAGCAGGAACAAGATAGAATCCAAAGTATAGTATTCTCTGGGCTGACCCTCTTTCCCTGTCCTGTAACATCATGAAAAAAAAATTTTAACATTTAACCCCCACAACCTCTGCCTCACCCACACATATTCATTTGGTGAACTCCTCACTTCTTAGTAGAAAACAGTTCAAAAAGCAGGCACCAATACTATAACCAGGCTATAGCCAAACTAGTGAATTATCAACCATGTTATCAAATACAAGTAATAGATATTTGTTCTTTCAGTCTCTACACTGACTGAATTAAAAACTGGGCAGAATAATCAGAAATAAGAGCTGGCTAGGGCGTATAACATATAATAGGCAAGAACTGGAAAACCATAAGGACATATTCTATTATATTTTAAACATATTTATTTTTCTGTTTGTCAAAGGCACTGTCTACCTTATTTGGGATAGGCAAAGGAATGTATTTCAACTACAAATGGAGAAAAAAAAATAGCATTACATGTTCTTCGTATATAATGAGACACAATTTGCACCACTAAGGATATCACAGTGAAGAATTCAGAATTCACAAATTCAGTGAACTTTACAGAGCACAAGGTTCAAAATGATGCCAAAAGGTAAAGAGTGACTGTAAACTAATTGCACCCTAAACCAGTAACACAGGCTACAAAATTGCAATGAATTTCCACACTAAAGTCAAACCACTTAGCAACAGAGCAGCATTAAGTTCAATCTCAGCTTCAAAACAGCTTGTTTGAAAAGTCTAAAAAGGAATCTGTGCTGCATAACAGCAACCCCCCCCCCAAAAAAAAAAAAAAAAAAAAAGCCACCCAAACAGAAATCCCAGTTCCAGTTTGGCTCCATATGCATGAAACCTAACTACCCTGCTACTGCTCCTCCCTCCCCTCCCCCTGCTGTTACTAGAAGATTTTGCTGGGGAGGCAGTGCAGTCCTCTCAGGAGGGCCAAAACAAGAACTGCTTCCTGAATACTTCAGCTGCCCGGAGAAGGGGACACTCCTGCCACTTTCACAGCCCTCAGCACAACCACCGACTTGACAAGCACAGCAATTTCACGGCACAGTTGCCTGAGTTGCCAGACCAGGGTTCCTCCCTGCTGCACCTTCCCCATCCCCGGCCGGCCAAACCGACAGGCTCATCTCAAAGCCCGAGGAAGATGGCCCACCAGAAAGCCATGCCAAAACTGTACAATTTAAGATTGTCACAGAAGTTTGACCAAACCTGTCTGACATTTCAGGAAGAAGAACTTTCATTAAAACAATAAAGAGTTTCCCCTCCAAGCTTAGTGGCTTTCTTTAGGGCTCACCCTAAGAATTGAAGGCATTGAAACACCTGACACAAGTGGCAAGCTCACCGGGGGAAGGAAGAGGAAATCACAAAATTACACCTCAATTATAACTGACTAGCTTACAAGAGCTACATGACCACCTACCAAATGTGACAGAAGTGTAAGACCATTTTCTCCACACACACACACACACACACGATGCCACTGCTGCTTTTCTATGCAAAACTAAAATTGAAAGTGTCCAACAACCTATTCAGAACTGATCACCAGAAGAAAGGTTGAAAACATTACTTTCATAATGTTGCCCGAGAAAGCAAATACACCTTTATTCACAGAGAGAAAAATACCCCAAAATACTGGGAGATTAGTCGAATAAAGGATCTCACTATTACTGCTCCTTCCTTCCAACAGCTTAGCCTCCACATGGGGGATTATATTTTGTTGGTAACAGACATGGGAAGAGGCATAGTATCTTTACTGCTAGGAAACTATTATCCAAAAGTTGGCTTAACAGTTACAGTCAACAAAACTAGATTCCTCAGCAAGGAATTTTTTGAGCACCTTACTAGTTCACTGCTACCTTTTATTAGGTGGTGAAAATATTCAGAGTACTGGTAGCAACAAAAGCTTCCTTCACATAGACTTCACTTTGGAGTGAATTCAATGTCATGTGACGCACTCATCACTTCTGTTTTAAAACAAACATTTTAGATAGTCTCACTTCAAAATCATTATTTCTTTGAAGTGCATCTTATTCACTGAACATTATATAAAATGCTCAGCTATTTATCTATTCAAGTTTTTATTTACACTATGTAGCAATAAGTGACATAATTTAGAAAATTAATATTGAACAGTTCCCTATTAATTTGAAAATATGATATTACAAAGCCACAGGCATTGCCAAAGCTCAGTAGTACACATCTGGTACATCATCACTTAAACCACACACACAAGAAATCTCTATGCTCGTTATGGTTGTAAGATGATGTTTTATTAAGAACATAACACAAGATACTGCTTATTAAAGGAAAAGTGTCAGATGGGCAAGGAGTTGTAGAGCAAGGAGAAAAATTTAACAGTCTAAACTGACATTTCAGCACCAATTTTTGACCCCTGCAGATTCAGACAGTGAGAACCTGCAATAAACAAAGAACTAAAAGCATGCTGATTTAAACATAGCTTGCTTTGCTCAATTTTACAAGCATCCAAAGTAGCAAAATAAATTAATCCTCTTACTTCTCATACTACTAATCTCAGCAATTATTTCATAAAAAATTAGAATCCTAAAATTTGGGCCTTGAAAGTCCAGTACATTTTATCTTCTCTTTATTAAGAGATGCAACTCTTAATACCCATAAAACTCCAACTTAAAGCTGAAGAAAACGTTTATATAATGCAGGAGAGTTTCATTGGCTTGGTTTCATCACCAGATACTCATCTGTAGTTCATCCATTCACTCTCAATCCATGGGCACCGGGAGTTTATTCATTTTTAACTGTTCTTTTTCCTCTCTCATGTTCCAAAGCATGAATTTTTATAGAGGTACTAAAGGCCAGCATCTCATCCACAAAGGAAAACAGTAATCTTCAAAAATACAAGACTAGACATGCAGACTATCACACAAATTACAACACCCATGACCAGCTGCTTACTATTTAAAAGTTTCTCAACTATGCATACAAACCCCTCTACTGTGTAAACAAAGCAAGTAAGTTTGTGGGGCTGATTTTCTTTCTTTGGTTTTAAAACTGAACAAACAATCCTTCTTCAGGGGCTACAGCTCAACCATCAGATCAAAACAAACAAAACATCTAATCTTGGGCCATCTAGCCTTCTCCTTGTGCCAGCAAGAGAGTTCATACAATTATGTTTTGTGAACTAAATCTGAGAACTAACCTGGATTAAAATAAATTTTTGGATTTTTTTTCTAGGTTAATTTTAACCTGGCTCAGTTCCTCAGACCTATTCACTGTGTGGCCGATACTTGTGCTAGCACAGGGAGAAGACACTGCAGGGCAATACAGCTCTTCTGGCAGCCGTACAGGCTTCTGTCAGCCTAACTGCTCAAGGAGCAACAGTGTTAAATATCTAGGGGAACTACTTCTAATTCCAGAATGGACAGAATGCCCCCACTGCTATTCTGACTTGGATTACTCTCTCTAGACTGTTAGTAGAGATGCAATTACAGCAACCACATTGTGGACACCTAAGACTGAAATCATACTTGCTTCATGAAAGATGAAGCTGTTAACAACTGCTCACTGCAAGCATAGTTCAGATCCTGTCGAGTGACCTGCATATGAAAGGTTTTGAATCTTAAAAGGTGTCTAAGGTCTTCCTGCTATGTCCCTGCATAAGCTTGGCAATTACACAAATTAATGGCTCCAAAACTGTGGTCCCAAAGCTACTGAGCATGGCTTACAGAACTGGTCTCACTTTTGCAATGTTTTCTATTTAAAGATTAGACAGATATAGTCGCACAGTGGTTTACAAGACGTGTTGTGGATTGGTAACAATCTGATCCTACGAAAAAGTTCAGAAGCCACTGGTCTAAGCCAAGACTTACTAACTTACTCCAAAAAAAAAAAAAAAAAAAAAAAAAAAAAAAAAAAACACCAAAAAAAAAAAAAACCAAAACACCACAACACCCAAACCCCAAATCTGTTGCTAGAGATGAGGGCATAGACGGGTATTATGATGCTGCTGCTTTTATTCTGCTCTTCTCACCCACAAACCCTCCTCGAGGCAGCTTTACCTTCATAGTTAACATATAAGATTTTTTTCTCCAGGGGCTGTCTTGTGTCCTCTGTTAAGGATTCTGGGCCTAATTGAGCCTGGGCCTAATTCAAGCTTTCCTAGGCAGCAGCAGCAGAATTCAGCTGGCATATCGGTTTCTCTGTTCCTTACAGAAGAGCAACAAAACTCATCTGTCTAGCTAGATGTTACTTATTATTGCCTAGGAGAAAAACTTTAAGCAAGGGAAACATCATAACTGTCTATACACTTGCTTAAGAAAACAGAATTAAGACTTTTCAAGAATTTTAAAACTTATACACATATGCAAAGACTTTTCTTCCTCTTCAGTCTAGATACCAGTATCCCTCACTCAGCCAGGAAGTGCAAATAAATCCCAAATGAGTTGCTGAAAACTTGAAATAGGTAATAAAATCGCACATTTCTAGTTTTAAACTGAATGCAAAGTAAAATCAGTTAAACAAAAAAAAAGATCTTTCTACAAGTTAACATAAATGGATAGGTTGCTTCCCCCCCCCCAATAAAAGTCAGGATATTAAATCAATACTAATATTCTTAGCATAATCATGAAAACGTAAAAAAAAAAATCCCAGGCCATAGACTGAAAGGCAAGTTTTCTTTGAAAAATCCATATGTTCTTCTATTTTTTTAATCAAGCTTCACAATATAGTGTAATCTCTTTTACAGGTAACTGAAACTTTCATTACGTAATATTTGATGGAAGGCATTATTTTTCTCTTGGGTTTCAAAGGGATTCACTGACGTCCTTCTACTTAGAAAGTTGAAAGCAGATAGCTTCTAAATACAGAGGGAAGGAGAATGAAGAAAAGAACTCCGCTGCATAGTAAACAATACCTATCAAACTAGAAAACTCAACAGGTACAAAAACTAATCTGAAATTCTTTAAAAAACAATAATTTTAACTGGTACTACCATTGAAGCAACAGAAGTATTATTTCTACTCGTTTATTACGGTAAGAACAGCTAAGAAGCAGGCCGCATTAGGACAAGCCCAGAAGAGGCCTCTGCTAGAAGCGGGCTGAGCGAGGAGCACAAAGCGCCTGCACAGTTTGACAGAGCTCGCAGGTGGCCGCAGAGGGAGGGTTGCTTCGGCCCTCACTGGCTTCGCAAGACAAAGACTCGTGAAAAGAGAAACAGGCCAGTGAAGCCAGTGGGGTAAAGACATAACACTCATGGGGTGGGGGGGTAAAGAGGGTAGAAAAAAGACAACCGGACAACAGAGAACAAACTCCGAGAAGCAGCCTTCCCCCACCTCCTTGGGAGAGCCTGCAAGACCCGGCACCGCTGGGACCTTCCGGCACCGCTGGGACCTTCCGGCACCGCTGGGACCTTCCGGCACCGCTGGGACCTTCCGGCACCGCCGGGCCGCAGGGACAGCGGGAGAGCCGGGGGCAGGCGCCGGCCCCACCGCGCCCGAGCCCGGGGGACGCCGGCGCCGCCCTCCGGGGCGCCGGTTCGCAGTCGCCGGGCGGCGCCCCGGGCGCGCTCCCCGACGCAGCGGCGAGGCCGCCCGGCCGGAGCGGGCTCCCGGGCGGCACCGCGCACCGCTCCGCGAGGGGGACGAGCCCGCGCCGCCGGCCGCCTCCCGCCGGAGCCCCCAGGCGGGGCGGGCAGGGCCGCGGGCCCTGCCGAGGCGCCTCCGCGGGGGGGCGCAGCGAGGCCGCCCGCCCCCCGCGCGGCGGGGCGCAGGCCCGGGGCTCCGTGCCGCTCCGCGCTCCTCCAACTTCGGGCAACTTCTCCCTCCCCCCCGGCCCGGCCCGCCCCGGCCCCGCCGCCCCGGCGCTCACCCCCAGATGACATAGTTGGTCTTGACGTTCTTGGGCCAGGAGAACTCGCCGAAGATCACCTCGTCGCCCTTCACCACGATCTCCTTCTTCTGCGTGTTGTACTGCCGCAGCACGCTCAGCACGTCCGCCATCTTCGCGCCGCGCCGCGCCGCGCCGCTGCTCCGCCGCCGGCCGCCGCCGCTCCGCCGCGGCCCGGCCCCACTGCCAGCCGCGCGAGGACCCCGCCGCCAGCCGCCAGGGCCCGGGCTGCCCGCCGCGAACGCCTGAGCGCAGCCGCCGCCGCCTCCAGGGGGCGCCCTGGGCGACCCGCCCCGCCTTTATGGGCGCGGCGTGGGGCGGGGCCGGGCGGGACGCGCTGCCCGCCGCGCTGCTGCCCGGCCGCCGCTGCGCTCCGGGGAAGGACAGCGGCGGAAGCGGCGGCCGCTCGGGGCCTCCACGGTGTTGCCAGATCCCCGGCAGGGGAGGCCTTGAGCGCCGCGCTGGACTGGCTGCGTACTCCTAGTACGGAGGAAAAGCCGCTTGTGCAGAGTTTCTAATGGGAAGAACTGCATTGTATTTAATGCCCGTTCAGGGTTTTTTTAAACCATCAGTCGTACAGGCCATGGGGGTTTTGCAGTTCCCACCTGACGCAAGCAGCAGCAATGACAGTCTGTGAGCACGCAGCTCACGGACATTAAAAACAGGGAGCAACTAGTATGTTGCAACATGCTCGCAGTCAGATAAGCTGTTGCATTGCAGCAGCCTCTGTGCCGGCGTCCTCCCCCCCAGCTGCTCCTCGCAGGGGTACACTGTCCTTGCGGCTCAGACAGCAAGGTAATAGATTCAAGAAACCAGTACAAAAGCTCTTAGATCTGTGCACTACAACCACACTACAGATCAGGAAGCAAGTCTTCTGGAAGCTGGATATAAAGGAAAAAAACCCTCTGTTTTATCAATAACAAAAATGCAATTAAATTCTGACAAGAATGAGCAGTCAAAATACCACAGGAAAAAAAAAAAGTATTTTTTCTGTCTTTGCATCTGAGGAGAAAAGCCCCCCACCAAATGATAACAAAACTTCAAGCAAATATCTCCGTATCACTAGTGTGATCTTGACTCTCAGTACAAATGCAGAGCTCAGGATTTCATGCAACTCCTGTAACACTGTTCTCTCACTGGAGCAATTGAACACTTGCAGCTGTAGCAAGGCTCCTCCAACAAGCATATTTCTGCTTTCTCATTGTTCCAGGTTAACTTCTACGGGAGTATACAAAAACTGGAAATCCAGCACAGCAGAACCTGGCAAACTGGCATCCCCTCCGGAATACCAATACTGGAAATACAGGCCTGGAAGAAAAATCTTTTGCTGGCTTATTCTCATCTTTGATGCTCAGAATTTTCTTAACACTTTTCAATATTAGCAGAAAACATTATCCTGTATTACATATGAAAAAAGCAAACTTGCATCATTTTTTCCCATAACATGCATTAAGATTGGCAAAAAAGTTGCTATTTTATATAATTTCCTGTGCCAAGATGTTAGTGATACTACCTTTCATGTCACAGCAACATACCATGCAGTACAACTGAATATATCACAAGTATTTTGTAACAATTCACATATTGTATCAAAATAATTTAATACAAATATACTATCTAGTAACATAACGAATGGTATGCTACACTAGTTAAAAAGTGAACATTAGAGTTAATTGATATAATTATAATTACCTCTAATGTTCACTTTTAACTAGTATAGCATACCATTCGTTTATTTAGGAGACAAAAAAACCCAAAGAATAAACAATATAGTTTCTCAAATGGCATTTAGAATAACTGGAGCTACTACTTATGAAAAAATATAATGGAATTTGAAATGCTTCCAAATGGTCTAAAATCCTATTTTTTTGTCTCCTCCAAAAATGCCCATAGCATCACCTAAAGCAGTGTTAGCACAAAAGAAATGCACCTGATGCACCTTCTAGACATGTAATACTTTATTTATCAAGACACAAAGTCATTATGGTACAACGACACAACAAACATCAATTTCCGTCATGCGGCCATCTATTGTTCAGTAAGCAGTGATAGTGTACATAATCAACTGCAAAGAGTGGCTGGAAAAATTCATTTTCATGTTTCAGGAAAATGTAGTTGTTTCATTTCTTTCATTTAAGGATACCTTCAATAAAAACTTAGATGGGAATTAACAAAATAGAATACCACAGTTTGCTTTGGAGATCATAACGGGAATACAGACCATTATCACTAAATCAGGATAAGAAATGTCAGAGAAACAACTATTTTCACATGGCATTAGATACTTCACAGCTTATCGGTTTCCTCACGGGAGATAAGGTGCCTCAGAACAACTAAAAGCTACTGGCTTTTTTAGACCTACTTCTCTTTTCAATTTCTTCTGAATAAATTGTCCTATTTTATTAACTTACTTAGATAGTATCACTTTATGAGAGCCAATAAAAGCATATATAGGTATTGCTATAATGCATAAAAAACAAAGATATATATATTTAATAATATATCCATGTATATTATTAAATAGCTGCAAAGCAATAAAAAATTACAAGAAAAAAAGACAACAAAAATGCTAATGGTGAAAATCTAAAGGGTGTTTTAGTTGATAAAGCAAAGGCACCCCAAAATCTTAGCACATTGCAGCTAGGCACAAAGAACAGGAGACAAGGCTCTAGCTTCAATCGCTGCAGCAAAAGTTACTTCTGGGCCTTCAGGAAAATCACTCAAATTTCTAAGCAGCTTCACTAAATAATATCCACCTTGCAGGACCATTTTAAAGCTAATTAACATGGTGTGAAAGCCTAAACCACAATTTTCCCCGTAACAACAGTGTGTAACTATCGCCCTTTGAACACAGCTTTAACTGACTGAACGGCCCTCCTCGTCTTCACCCTGCCTTGGCTACAAACAAAGCGCCTCAGGCCCCCGCGCCTCTTTTCCCTCCGAGGAGCCTCCTCACAGCCGGGAGACTCTCTTCCTTCCCTGCCGCCACACCCCTCTCCCCGCTGCTCTTGAAAATACGCCTGGCTCCCCGCTCCTTCCCTCAACGCTCCCCGCAGCCGCTGGCCGCCCCTAGCAGCTTCTCCACCTGAGGCGCCGCACGCGGCGCTGCATCCCCCCTCCGCCAACGGCCACGCCAACAGCCACGCCGCGCGCCACCGACTGCGCCTGCGCAAGGAGGGCATTTCCCCCTCCCCCGGCCGGCGGGTGCTCCCGGGCACCGGCAGCGCCGCGGGCAGCCCAGCGCCCCCTCGGGAGGAGGGGCGGGGGCCTACGGTGGCCCGACCGCGGTGAGGACTGCGGGGGAGCCCCGCCCCTTCCTGCGGGCCGCCATGGCCCTGCAGAGGGCGCTGCGCGGAGCGGCGCTGTGGCGGTGGCGCGGGTCGGTGCGGGGTGGTGGGTGGCGGGGCCGGCAGCTCCCCGCCGGCGCAAGGCCTTCCAGCGGCCTGCGGGCCTCTTGAGGGGGGAGCCGGCAGGGGCCGGGCCGCGGGGAACCCCGAGGGGAGCGTCCCGGCTGGCCTCGGGGTGTGCAGGCCTCCGAGCAACCCCTGCAGGGGAATGCCCCGTGCCTTATTTTGACGCTTGTACGTGCATGCTGTCATTGTAATTAAAAAAAAAAAAAACTTCTTGTAAAGACAACCGTTTTGGTTAAACTCTGAATCAGACTCTTTATTTGGGTCCTGCTGCAAGCATGTGAGAGCTAATGAGATTTGGCATTGCATGCTGAAAGAATTTATGTGCAAGGGAGAAATCCCATTGGATATTTAAACAGAACCAACCCTTGTATGGCTTGAATGAAACCAGCCCTTAATATAATTTGTGAGCTGTAATAATGTGTTGTTTGGTTGAAAGCTTGAGTATCTGACTTTTTCATTTCTTTTTAGTTTTAGGATGGGAAATAGGCTGCCTACTTCTGTAGAATTGTCTAATGATGCTGCTGTGAATCAAATACAGGTAACAAATTATTTTTGAGATTTCTAGTCATTTTCAATGTTTGCAAAAGTGATAGTTACTTTCAGTTTTTTTCTTAAGTTATACAAAGATATGCTGTAAATAGCTCTGCATGTTGAATTGGTTCTTTATGTTTATTAAAAAGTACTGGCTGCATCTTCCTAGGCTGGATCCTTTTTTTGTTTTTCCCGTGTTCTAGTTAAATTCAGTATTGTCATCAGTACTGGGCATTAAATCTTGTAAAATTACTGATTTCAAGTAAGAACTGATACTAAGTGACAGTGCAAAACCACCTTGGATATACTTGCAGTAAAGTAATAGGGGTCTCTCTTTCTTCCCACTCATACCCTTTTTTGCCAGTCTCCTTATCATTAGCATATCCTGTTTGCCTTACAGACAGGCAAACATTAGCTGTATTAATACTTCAAGGAGATACAGCCTCTACAGTTTGTAAGAGGTCTGTGATCAGAGAGCAAGAGAGGCTTAGGGTAGGCCACAGTCCCCACAATAATTCTGCTCACTCTGAAGTCAGTTGCAGGTAATACACAGCTTCATAGGTGGAAGCAGGGCTTCTGGTTGGAGATTGTTAATGCTAACTCTACTCTGTTTCTTTGCTCCCTTAAGAGGAAAAACTACAGGATTCCTGAAAGTTAGATACTGCTAAGTTTTAACTGATTGCAAGTATTCTACTTGCAGTTGGGACAGTTCTGATCACTGAGCTAGCCTTGAAGAACAGTGTGTAGCTTTTACTGAGGCCTTAAGGAACGAGGAGAGTCGGTCACCTTATCTTCAGTGTAGTTCTGCGGATGACTGAGGTTGTGCCTCACTGCACTTGTGTTCCATTGGAGCAACTACTCTTTGGCCTCAGGCCAAGTGCAGCTCCACTTCTGAGGTTGAGGATCTGACTTTCCTGGCAGTCAGGTGAGAAGTGATTTTGATTCTGATGTGAAAGTATGGGATGCTTCCCTACAGGAGGTGCTAGGCCACCATAGATGTCTTCAGGACAAACAGGTAGTGAATGATTTGTGCTCACCATACAGTTGATGGTATCTTCCTGACAGATACCTTGGTGGAAGTCACTATTCTGCTTCTTGTTTGACTATCTTGCAAATAATTTTTAAAGAAAAGTGGCTTACACCTCACATTAAGATTCTTGTGGCTCTGGATTAGAAGTAGGGAGAACTTAGAAGCCAAACAAGCTTTTCAGTTTACCTTAAAAAATGAGAATGAAGTATAGTGGTTAGGAAGATTCTTAAGAAATAGTCAGCCATCCCCATAGCATGGCTGGGAACTCCTCATTTCTTGTTAAAAATGCCCCCAAAACCTTTAAAGGGAGTAATTTTCCTGTATTTGGTACCATAATAGGAGATTTCTAACTTATGTGTTTGTTTTTGTGACTGTTAGATACTGTTAAAATACATGGAGTTAATTACAAAGCACACTGACTTGAATGTTCTTTTGAATATACAGGAGATTATTTCAGACAACTGTGTCGTGATTTTCTCTAAAACAACATGCTTCTACTGCAAAATGGCAAAAAAACTTTTTGAGGGTATGAATGTAAATTACACAGCTGTAGAACTTGATGTGAATAAAAATGGAAGTCAGTTCCAAGACATTCTTGAACAGATGACTGGTGGCAGAACAGTAAGTATATCTTCTTAGATCTTATAAAAAAAGACATTATGTTGCAGATATGTTATTCGTGGACTATGCTCACAACTTCTGCACTTTTTTGAGGCAAGATAAACTTTGAATATGAACTCCTAAATTAAATACAAGGTACTGCAGAAGGATTCTCTAATGTCTCTTCCTCATGAGATCGTGTGAGTATTCCTCAGATGTTATCTTTTTTGTACTGCCACTGAAGCTGTAGGTTTGGTTGAAGTATAAAAGTCAGCTTTAGTTTGTATAGAGTTATTTACTCCATTTTCTTGACAATTATGTTGCAATTCCTTTAATTTTACATAGTCTAACTTAACTCAATTTTTTTTGTATTTATTGCAATCTCTCATAATGACTTTATCCTAATTTTGAGTGGTGTGTGAAATGTTAACAGTTTCTCTTCTATATAAATGTTATGGAAATGTATATGAATCATATGGTAATATTAAAACATATTAATATGTATATTATGAGTATAAATATCAGATACATAGAAGGTTGGCGTTTGAGTACTACAGTCCCTATATTGGTTCACTTCAGATTTTTATCTTAGTTCCTAAAAGTAACTGATGCGATTTTCATATGCTTGCTAGGTCCCGAGGGTGTTTGTCAATGGGACTTTTGTTGGAGGTGCTACAGATACTCAAAGGCTTCATGAGGAAGGCAAGCTGCTTCCATTAGTTCATCAATGTCAAGTGAGAAGAAAATCCTGAACAGCCATCTAGCCTAGCTTAGTCTTGTTTGTTTTCAGCCTTTTGCACAGTTAGAATTTCAGACAAGTTAAAAGGTCACAAAGGTATACTACAAAGGTGTACACCATCAGCTGGACTTAACAGGACGTCAGGACATGGCTTTCCGAACCACAGATCATTTTCTGACACAGACTTCATGGGCTTGGCAAATTATTTGGTCTCCTTGCCTCAGCTTCACTACAACCAAAATAGCGATTAAAAACCATCATCTACCTCTTGGGGCTCTTAAGTGATGATGTCTCATAGCTGATGTCTTTTATTGCTCTTACGTCCTGATACTATGGAGAAATATAGATTTATGTGTTAGAAAAATACTATACCAATGCATGTGAAATGGGTGATAATGAGACCTGCATTGCTGTTTCCTACAAAATTTCTCTTGAAGATTTTCTGCACACTGCTAAAAAATTTTGAAGAATCCAGTATTTTATGCTGCAAATTAATTTGCTTTCTAATTTTGTTCCACCATAGTTACAATAAATGGTCACAGTTCAGTTTAATAATTCCTTTAAATTTATTTCTTCTCTGAATGTCAAATGGTCATCATGAAGAAAGTACAAAGCAAAACAAGTTTGTAGTGATGTTAATATATATAAAGCCTGATATTACTTTATTGTACTTCTACATACTTGTACTAGTTTAGAATCTTTTCCTTCTACTAAAAGCGGTGTCTACAGTTAAACTTCTGATGTTTTCAGTGGCATATGTATATTTTAAAAACAAGTATTTCCTTTACTATTTACTCAAATTAAATTGTACTTCTACAAACTTGCCATTGTGCTGTGTTTAAATTATGGAAATAAGCTATTGCAAATATGGAATTAGTCAGTGAGTGGCATCTGAAGTGCTCTAGTAATCTATTTTAATAGAGGAGGATGGTATTATGGGAAGTAGGTTTACTTTTCTCTTGTAGTCACTGTTTATAAAAATAAGTGTAAAGTTACAGTAACTTAAGTGGTGCATCTGATAACTGCATCATTAAACTTTTATATGGAGTTAATCTTTCATCTGTGAGACTTTTGTATCATATAATTTTTGTATTGGGGTATTTGTCAGTTTATTACTTGATAATTTAACAAATATTTGAGGGCATTGGGGAACTTAAATTCTTTCAGAACTTACTTTATATGTATTGCAGCTGAATCTATTTCTGCTTTAAATAGAAGAGTTTAATCTGTATTGAAAAAGTTCTGAAATCTATGTACTTTATTTGAATTGCTCTGAAACATGGTATGTCATATTGGGGGACAAAGCATTCAGTTACCACTGCAAAAAAGGGTTCAGTTGGTTTCTCAAGCCACAGGTTTTGGCAGTGGAGAATGCAGACTTCTCTTAAAGTTGACACACGCCTACACTAGAGGAATTATCAAAGTCGAATGAGCTGCTGTTGTTCAACAGTTAGCCAGCCTCAAGAGCCAGAGTAAAGGCTACTGAAGTGCTGTCACACTAGACTTGGTTTAGTGGCCTTAGGACCAGAGAGTTAGATAGATCTACTACTATCCAGTCCCTTCTGACATGTGCTTGCAATGGGTTAATCATTGTTTTAAGACTAGCTCAGTTTTTATCCTATCTTAGGATCTTTGGTGGGGGAATCTTCCAGTCCTAACCAACTTCCTTGATAAGTTTTCTGTATCTATAAATGTCTCTGGAAGACCTAGGCAGTAGCCACTCCTGACAGTTCTGGAGACATGTTATAGGATGTCTGTCTTTATTCCTTTGACTCCCTCATATTTCAGTTCCCAAAATGTAAGTCCAAGTGCTAAGGGAAAAAGCAAATAAAGATTCTTGGAGCTTTACAGGGGTAGATAATTGCTGTCTCATCTTTACACAGTGAAGTATCAGTCTATAAACAGTGTAATTCAGGAATATCCTTTTGGGGGAGCCAGATGGCTTGCAGTCACTGAACTGCACAGCTACATACTAGGTTAAGATTAAGCCAACATTATTATGAAACTTACAACCAAGTAAAACGGGTCTAATATGCATAGAGTTTATTACATAGTTAAATTCTACAGTCAGAATGCAGTTTACTAGCGATTTTCACTTGCAGTTAAACATCTAAAAAAACCCCACAATTGTTTCAGTATAATGTACATCCAAAGCCAGACCAGGCAATGCCAAGACTGGTGTCTTAAGAATGTTCATATGCAAATAGGAAAATATATTCCCTTCTTCTGTAAAAGGGACCATTACACTATTAAAGGTGCACAGTTGAAGAATAAAAACTTTATAGTCAATTAAGTTTTATTCACTACTTGTGAATAGGGCTCCTGTTGTCTCCATTGTTTTGGGCACTGCATGCATTCAAACTACTTTCTGCCCTCAAGGAAGTAAAGCATCAAATTTGTCTTCAGCTCAGATAACTGAAATCTTAAGAAAATCATCTGAATTTGAAAAATTCATTCATTTCTGTGATGCAAGTGTGAAATTTAAATCAATTAACTCATAGAAAGTCTTCAATATAAAATTCTCTGCACAGTGCATCTTTAACGTGTAATGAGCTAACTAAACACACTGACCCTGTTATAGCTTTATTATTGCAGTTTACTACGTTTTGCTAGTTTCATCACTGCCTTAAAATTGTTTACAAGGACACACTCATCAGGTTAAACACACACAAATGTATCTCTCTCCCTAAATCCATAATTACTAAAGCAATTTATTTTGCACATATGCTGGTAACCATGTATTCTTTTTCTCTGTGTAGAATTCTTAGGCCAGTTATGTTCTCAGAAGATTAACTTTCACACTTGAAAGCTGGTAAATCCATTATGTTAAAAAAATAATAGCATGCAAAGGAATTTTTTAAAGATTTCACTTTTCATTTTGTTCCTCGTTTAAAAAAAAAAAAAAAGCAAAAACCCCAAACAGGAGTCTAAAATAACCCTTTGAGTTCTACAGTTTGAAATTCCAGGGCATTGTCATGTAAGGCAAAATTCCATTAACAACTGAGGAAACATATTGTATGCCCGCAGATACTAATGAGTGCCTGTTTATTAAAGAAAGATATGTCTTAAGGCACTCAAAGGGTTTATTATTATTACCACCATATATAGGCTCCTCATCCAAATGTTTTCTCATGAACTTTGTACCATTTCATAGAAAGCAGCAGCAAGACAGTGCCTTCATTTTTGGATGGCAAAAAGCCATGTTGTGTTTAAGTTATTAAACATGATATGGCAGTTAAAGTGTGATTCTACTCTGAAAAATGGATTCAAAAATTGTCATTAAAAATTTCCATTTTTTTTTTGTTTAGCAATGTCTCCACGAGATTTTTGCCTTCACAGATTCAACTTGGGATCTGAATGCTAAAAATTACCCACTAAAAGATTCTGTAATAGGAATTAAATTTATAATACTGATACTATTTAAGACGTATGTGCTCATCCAGCTCAAATACCATGCTTCTAAGAAGCGTGAGAAGCTGGAAACAAACATCTCAAGTTAGTTAACTTAGCAGATAGAGCTGTGAATGCACTGATCTGTTGCTTCTTTACACAGAATTATTTTTAAGAGTAGAACTGCACTTTTATATGGGAATGTAATAGAATAGACATTTTATTTGTCACTCGTGCTTAACTAAACAGCTGTTAACATTAGCAAAACAGCTATTTCTATTCATTATTTCTTAATGAAGCATTTTTAAAAGTTCTTAATGTACCACATATATATATGCATATATATATATTTATTTAAACTTAAATTCAGAATGCAGAAATACCTAAAGAAAAAACATCACATTTTACAGTATCAGAAATATAAATCCAAATGGATGCACACATATTTGAAGACACTATACCTCCTGCTGAAATTGGCTAACCTTAATCTTAGCTCTCAGAGCAGCATATACCAGTGTTCTACTGATGTACATTTTTCCCATAACCCTTAACTCAGCAATGTTGTATATTACGCTGTATCATGATGTGATGAAATCTTTTTCCAGCCATAAAGCCCTTAAAACAGTTTACTTACAGCATATTTGTCCACTGTGAACCATTGCAAATAGCTAAATAACCTGTAAACCAATGAAATGCTATTAAACCCACTAAAAGCGCAAACAAAAGAAATGGGTCTTTGCTCAGGTTGGTATCTACATACTATTCTTTAACACTTTTCTCTAACCAATACTGCAAGTAAGTTGCCCATCTATCAAGAATATCCATTTAAACATTTCCCTAATCTGTAGATAACAGCAATTTGGTCATATCTGACAGAATGGAAAGCTCCTACCCACTGAACCAATTCTAGAAAGAAGCTTTAAATTTGCACAGGCCAATACTAAAGGGTTATTTTATAAGAATAAAGCCATTTAGATAGTTTTTTTTTAAACAAACATTTTTCAGGAAAAAAATCTGCTACTGTGATTGATCTACAAGCATAATTTTACCAAAAATTTGATTGATACAGCAAATTGAATATTTTTGAGAGATTTATATAATAAAAGAAAAGAAAAACTTTGACTAGTTTTTAAAATTAAGATAAATATGATGTCAGTTTTAGTGCAAGTTACTTAGCTAAGCTAGCATGCCCAATAACAGCAAGGCAGAGTAAGAACAGGGGCATGAAAGGCATGAAAAACAGTCTGTATGGGAAAAGAGATTCTAGTATAAAGCAGAGGTGTCAGGGAGATGGGAAAGGAAAAAAATAATCCAACATCAACAGGGAAAAGGAAGGGCAAAGAGAAAAGGTAATAGAAGAGCTAAAAGAACTGGAACCGATAATAATGCTTCTGATATGGTGAGCTACCAGTTAGATGCAGCATTAAGCAGCACGGCATCTTTGCAATGGAGAAAAACATTTTCCTAGTGTTTTTTAGATGGAGCCATTACTAAAATACATTTCCAAAAGTGTTCATGTACTTTTAAAGCCAAGAATATATACTTTATTGAATACTGACCTTTTAAAGCCAGACCCATTTATGGACCCCCCCAAAAAACCTAAACCAAATAATCCCCAAAACAAACCAAAAAAGCCCAATGATTATGTTTATCAAACAGGTTTAACAGTGGTTTTAAGCAGCAGGAAATTTTATGGACAGTTATTAGTGGCCATTACATAGTGGGCAGTTAAACAGATTGGCCTTGCTGACTGTGAAACTAGCCTATCTTTAGATGACTTTTTTTTTTTCTTTTTTTTTTTCTTCCTAAAAAACAGGATTGTAAAGACCCCAATTTCCCCTGTATTCAAGTTCTATAAGCATCTCAAATTCTCCTCTTCATTGTTAAAGGTCCAAAATACCTGGCATGAAATTCTAATTCTTAGCAAAAATATTAGTCTTTATTCAGTTTATTATATTATATAGCTGATGTATGTGTTGCACAACTTTTAAGAAATCTTGAGTACTGTCTGCCTTCTCCACACTTTTGATTGTATCACTCCCATGCAGAAACCTGACCTCTGAAGTCCATCAGTTACAGCCTTCATTACAGATAGATGTTATACCTCTACTATGCTTCTAGATGTTACATCCTTTTCTTTTTTCTTAAAACTAAAGTGCCTGAACATTAAGAGTATTAGACTACTATGTCTAAGACTATAAGAATTGTTAATGTGGTCACAGTGAAATGAAAGTCAAACTGAAAGCCTAATAATTCTGACAGTCAGACATCAGGACATCAGTGTTCACCCTGTCTATATCTGCACTCTGCGTTTAGACTTTTTGTTTTGTTTTGAATAAAATTATCAGCATCTTTAAACTTTTCTATTTTTACTGACAAACTGCAGTGTGCAATTATAGCCCCATTTTTGTTTTGTCAGTCAAAGAGTTCCTCCAGTGCAAACAACATTAACTTGAAAGGGTCTTGTCTCCTGTCTGGTGAAAGGAGAAGTTGCTTATGATATACTGAATTAACTATTAAGCTTAGCAACTTTGCCTTTGCTCACTTTTTTTTAAAACATTACAGTAATTATTGCTTCATTACATGTCTATATATCATTTTGGAAAATATCAGCTTAATTTTAATAACTAAAGACTAAAACCAAGACAAATTTATGTTATGGCAAGTGAGTCACACTATCCCCAAGCCTCAACATATGGACAGATGAACAAGATCCAGTCTATGGAAAAGGAATATGCAGCATCATTCTTCCACGCTCCTTACTGTAGGGTAATAACAATACCGGATAGAAAACAGTGGGGACAAGGGGCAGCACACTCACTACAAAGTTTCAGCTGCTAGCATTTACTTCAGTCTTTCCTCTGTGTGGAAACCTTAAAGGATTCAGGTGATATCAACCATCCTGCACTGTTCCCAACTCCTGCCAGACATGATGTCTGTGAAGCTCAGAAAACATCCATATAAAGATGAACAATTATGACTTCTGCTTTATCTTTCTGAGAAGGAAGAAGCAAATTCTACTTAACCACCTGTGGGAAAGCTGGGAGGAGCGGAAAACAACATGACCTCATTGGTGCTAGTTTTACATTAGTACAACCAAACCATTTAGAATATAGTATTCTACTATAACAGTACTTTTTAGTTTAGGAATATGGTAAATATTTTGGAGCATATTATGTACTCCAGCATGGACAACTGGATACAATTTGTAACACAGATGGCACAGCTATGCAATGTCAATAGATATAGGGAGCTACATTTTCTATAAGTTCTACTGAAATTTTCACCTTCACTTTCACTCTAGTTCAAGGATTTGTATTTAAACTGGACTGCTTTCAAAGATGCAGCACTACCCTAACTCTTCAATCTGTTAGCAATTAGTCTAATCTAATACTTTTATTTGCAGTAAATTTATGCAAAAAATGCATGAAGCTACTTGGAATACCTGTTTAAGTTTTTCATTTCATATTTAGTCCAAAATAATACCTATTACTCCACAAATACTACTTCAAATAAGAAAAGGTACTTGTAAAAGATATTTATCTACCTGTTATTTTCAACATGTCTAGCTTAGTAGTAAACATCTAACTAGATTGTTTTTGGTAGTAATTTAATCCTTTTGTCATTTAAAACACACTACTGCCAAAACCAATCCCAAAACATCAGTGCATTTACTTGGAATAATTATTAACATATATTGATCAAGTCAGTTTATTCCCCATATACATGGTGACCATATTCACAATTAGCAAGGATACTAAAATTGGTAAAAACTTTTAACAGAAAGTAGCTAATTTTCTTTTTCAAACTCAAAGTGCTATTTCTCAGTTTTTGTAGGAACGCTTTTTTCTGGATGTTATCTGACAAGTTCCTGCATTTTTCAAGCGTTCTATCACAGCTGTATTTTAACAGTAGTGATAATTCAGAAGTAAATGACATCCATTTCTACTAAAAGCTAACATTCCTACCATCAGTTCTTTAAGCCATGGTTTTGAAACAACTCAATAGTGTTTTTGTAGATTAATGTCAGACTAGGCTTCCTTCACTGTTTTGATTCATTCGTTAAGGTACGGTATGAGCATGTAGCACAATACCTTCAGCAACATGCAATCTTGCATTTTAGATAGCACCAAAAAAGATATCCATCCTACGGAATGCAAGCTTTGAATTTACAGTCAGTACCTGCGAGGCATAATGAAAAGTATTCTAAGTATCAAAAGTATAATAGGAACTTGAATTTTAAATTTAAAATCTGCTTTGTTTTATTTTTTTTTTAAGCAGAAAATAACGGTCCTTCATGTAAGTTACCACAATTGGCTTATTTTCATAAGCTATAGTTATTTTCAAATTAACAACAAATTCAGTGTTTAAAAGAGCCAGAACTGGCATAAAAAAGACTGACATACATATGTCTTAGGGGATTGTGTAAAAACATCACTAAAAAAACCCCTCTCATCTTCTAAGTTTGTGATCCATTAAAGAGATCTTTTAACTCCCCCCACACGCATACACACACACACACACACACACACACACACTCTTAAATACGCATACACATGAATTGCTATCAATTCCTGTCCCAAAGTGGTAAGAAATTCACCAGCTTTCTCCTTATTTATTCACCCTCTTATTATCAGACTTTAAAAAAAAAAAAAAATCCAGTTTTGATCTCTTGCTAAACAAGATTTTGAGAACATGAAGGAGGTAACTGTACATTTCAGAAAAAATTTTAAGAATTGCTCACTATAAACCGGAGGTAGTTTTGAGAAAATGTTAGACTGAATTAAATTAAGAAATCAGAAGTAACATTAATCTATAAAGAGATAAAAAATGAAATACTCTCATTAAGAAGATTGTTTCTGTATCATTAAATACATTATTATTTTGAAAAATGAAACTGATTTGTTTCTGGTTGTTACCACTTAACTTTAAGAGTATGCTAAGACACATGCACTTGTTGATCTTCCTCACTGAAAGTGTACTGATGCTACCTGAAGTTGAAACATGGATCGAATGTGGCTTCCTAGCCATTTCCAAACTCTTTCTCTACTAAGAAGTTTGTAAAACTTCCTGCAAAGCACATCAATTCTATAACAGCACTTCTGAAACTACATCGTACAGAACCTGTTCCTCAATTTATAAAAAAGGAATTAAATTTTATTCCTGAAAATCCAGATAATAATCTTCTAATAGAAAAGATCAGCATGAGTTCTTCTACTTTCAGTGTTATCAATGTAAAATTTCACCAGGTAACTTTTATACTGCATCACAGTTACATGGTCTCACATGTGCCAGAAATCATTTCTTTTTTAGATTCAAAGTACAACAGTGGAAACTGCTGAATCTTAGTAACTTGTTTAAAATACCTAGATTAAAAAAAAGCCCAAAGAAAAATCCCTCTCAAATGAGTTGCTGTTAAACTGAAATTATTAAAAGACTAAACCACTTTTCTTTCCTGCCCCATCCCAGGAGTAACTCATCAATTTATTCTTGCAAACAAGCATTCCAAAGTGACAGGAGGAAAAAAAAAATAAAAATAAAAAAAATCCCTCTGTATTTATATGCTATTATAAATGAAATTAAATTATATATTGTGTAACCCTGCAGCTACTTTTAGCAAGCTTCCCACTGTTATTTTAAACTGCACAACAGGAAAAGAAGAAATGATTTCTCATCTGCTTTTCTTGTTTTCCCTTTACAAAAAGGTAACATTCTGATACATATATACTGTGCCATATTCTAATAAAGCATATTTGGCTGGGAGTTCCCAGGGTGAAGTCTGTTGCCAGCAATGGACCCACTGGGAAGAGCAGATGCCTAGAAAATTAAATCAAATCCAAAGTGAAGTTTCGAATAATATCCAAAGCTCCTGCATCAAAGCCACATATATCCAACATGCCTCTGTCATCTGGATCTGCGATGGTAAAACCATTTGATGTCATTCCACAGACAATCAGTTTAGCAGGAATACCCATTTTCTAGAGGAAGGAAAAGAAAAAAAGAAGGTATTTTCAGAACATACATACACAGTAACTTAAACATGCCAGAGGGCTGTAACTTGTTATCCTGCATACGTAAAACACTGTTTGAAAAGGCATACTGATAGAAATTAGAGATGGCATGCCAAGAACTGCAGATCTTAGCTGTTAATATTGTGCTTAACCTGCAGGAGAAATCTCTGTATTATTAAAATAAATTGAAATAATTACAGTGAGGTATATTAACACATCTTTCCTACAATATTAAGATTCATAGATTATTTCAAATGTAAAATACTGCATTTGCTATTCTGCAGACCATTTTAAGAGACAACTTTCAGTAATGATTATCAAATCATCTAAACAGAGTCAAAGAGTGTATTTTTGTCTAAAGCAAGAATTTCCAAATGTTGGTTGAATAAATACAACAGTTTTGCCCTGGACAATTCAGCTAAATGAGGTCAGTTTGCAGGATAGTAGCCTGTAAGGTAATTCAAAGCAAGTGGTATGAAGGCCAGAGTTTGGGAACTCTTTGTTTAAAGCACAAATGTAGGAATGAGCGCTAATCTCAACTAAAGAACTCCGTGGCAAGGGTTCACCAGGTGAGTTATTAAAGATCTTGGTATTAATTTCAACTGGCCGGACATGTTGTGAAGATCAATGTCCTCACATATATGTCTGCAAAAAATTATTTTTGTAGTTTACAAGATATTAATTTAGAAATAGTTCCCAGAAAACATAAAACACCTTGCTGTTCAAGTAATAGTTTGTAATAGGAATATACTTGTAGAAATTACTTTTAAGTAGTTCCATTTCGAGTAAGATTAGAAGAAAAGGTCTACAGATACTATAAGCAAAAGAAAAACTGCTAAGGAACAGGAGCCTGCTCAGCTTAAAATTTAAGCAGCCCTTTTAAAACATAAATGAGCTTTCTTCAGAACTTGCTATTACCTCATCCTCTTGACAATTCCCCTACAGGTTTATTATATTACTTCATTCAACTTTGTGAAATCTACTGCGGAGACCAAAGTTTAATTTTTAACATTCTGTGAACTGAATTTCATTATGCAAGAAATTTTTATAAAGGATTAATTCAATTATATATAGCATACAAGAATGCATACATTCACTGAATACTTAACATAATTTTTATTGATATTCCAGTACTAGTAGCAATGTAAGTTAACTACAAATCCTTTTAGCAATTTAATGGGTTTAAATATGTGCAATTACTACTATTAATTCTACCTTACTGTAGAATATACCAGTTTTTAGCAATACTTAGATTAGTATCTACTGCGTATAGACACAACTAATCAAGCCTCTAAAATGTTTTTATAATGAATATTTATTTTGTATTGTATTCATCAACTATAAACAGTCAGAAGCATATTTACCTCCCTGTATTCCCTAAGGGCTGCTGCCGGATGAATATTTCCAGCAAATGTCTCGTTATCAGTAAATACAATAAAAACATCAGCAGCTGTCTGTGTCTTTTGAGCCCATATCATTGGAAGGGAACAATCAGTGGTACCCATTGGAATCTAAAGAGGAAAGAAAAGAAAATGTTATTCATGGAACACATTACTACAGAAATTGGTAAACAGTGAAAAATTATCACCTTTTATATAAGCTTCATATTTTACTATACAGAGGTTTCTTTGTTGAACCACAGTTCACTTATTCATTTCACTTCAGTTTTGTGCAGTCTTTTTAAGGTATCCTTTTCAAGCTAACTAACAATGAGATCACTGTGACCTAACTGCCATTCTAAATTGCAATGTTTAATATTTAGGTAGTTGAAATAATGGTACTTGTTGGATTTTCTCTTAGTAGAAGGGAAGAAAAAAACCCCACAATATTTTACTACACAGACATGTACGAAACACAGAAAAGAAAACAGAATGCAACTGCAGAGACATCTAAACTGTGATGATAGCTACTGCCCCCCCCCTTTTTTTTTTTTTTTTTTTTTTTTTACATACTTCATACATTTTCACTAATACTTGAGGTAATGTCATATCAGCTGTCACTGGGCAGGGGACCATTTCATGTGAAAAGGCAACAATATGGGAATCCTTCTCAGTACGTGCTACAACCTGAGAAAGAGGAGGAAAAAGTATTAGTTACAGTATTTAGAATTTTGAGTGTCTGAATCAAGGTATTCCCTACTGAATATACAAAACACCATATCCTTTTACATTTAAGTCAGCATGGTTCCTTAGGTATACTAATGCTTCACTCCACACTTTAAATACTCTGTAATATTACTGCAAATTGGCATTGCAAAGATCAGAGCTAAATAGCTCTAATTACTGTGAATTAAGATACTTCCATATTTCTTCTCTTCCTCTCTTTGACATAAGAGACTAAACTTTTTTAAACACAAACCAGATCCACTCTTCTGCAACAAAAAAATTCAAAGAAGCTTTAGAAGCTCAGGTTGAGGGGAAGGAAACTGACATAAAGGCCATCTTGACAACTCAAATTCACACATACATTCTCCCAAATTTCTTAATCTAACGTGCATGATATTGTCAAGGCTCCTGAATAATTTTTAAATGTATTATCAGCTAAGGTAAAGCCTGGACTGCTTTTATTTTTAATTTTAATCAATTTGGTTGCAGTAACTTCAAGCAGCTGGTCTACCAATGAGGCACAAAGTCATACTAGTCACATTGTCTGTGCCCAAGCAAAAACATATAGACACTTCCTTCTGATTTCTAGCCAGCTTTAGAGTACTTTTGTATCAAAAGAGGAGCACAAGCTACCTTTGCATACAAGAGAATTAGGACAGTCACAAATAAAAAAAGTTTAATGCCTCACCATACACATTGCTGCAGCAACTGTACTAGCATTGAGCACACTGCCCAAAACTTTCTGTGTCATTGATGCACTGACATCAACTGCAAGGAAAAAGCGTTTTCCTGTTGGTTCAACTGTCTAAAAGGCAAAAAGAAGAAAATACATACACATAGTAATATATTAAGTAATATATTAATTTCCTCTTTCTTCCTCTGCTTTCAACCCTAGAAGTGACTCTTCCTCTTTCTGGGACCACATTAGGACAATAATGTTGCCAAAAGTTGAGTATCATGAAGTTGTGTTTGTTTGAACACACAAACAAACAAACATATATAAAATAAAGCTCCAATTACTAAGTTTTTGGTTATAAGGTTTCCAACAGGTTATCCACAATTATTCACCCAACAGAAAGCTTCTAGATTATTTTATAAATTTTAAGAACACAGACTTCTTCAAAAACTTAACAAATTAAAGAACTATATTACCTTGAAAGCTTTGTAAAATGAAGCATCTAAGGCTGCTAAAATGTCTTCATCAGGACGCCACCAAAGTTTCCCTCTACTTCCATGTCCAGCTTTATAGCTTTCTAATGCAACCAAAATATGGAATGGATGTATTCTACCCTATAGGCAAAATGCATCAACAGTAAATTTAAAAAAATCTGAACTCTCACTTTAAAAAAAGAAAGTAACGAATACTAAAAATAAGATCTCACTACACAATTTCTGTTTTAGCATATTGTTGCTTCAAATTTATTAAATTTGAAGAGCTCACTCAGTCTTTGTATAGCTGTTGTATGTATTGACAGCTTTCAGTTACAGGTAATGCCCTCATTCCCTTTCCAGGGCCGTCTGATGAATTCCAAATGTTACCTAATGCCATCACCTGAAATTTCAGTGAAATTTCATAGCTTAATCTATGAGCGTGCAGTGCTATTTACTACCATGGGTTCACAGTAGAAGAAAGTCCCTGTCCTACTGAGGGGAAAGGAATTGAGCAAGGAAAAGAACAAAATTAAAACTAATTTTGAATCAGATACACTAGAAATAGACAAAAAAAAGCTGTTTTCAGAACATAGCACTCATTTTCCTCTCACTGTAAGGACACAGTCCAAACTCTTCTTTTTTTTGCTTTTGTTACATTAACCAAACTAGTGACTGTTGCACACTAGGTATTCTACACCACAACTTTGCCTTACTGATTCATTAACGATTTGTTATCTTTTTCCTCAAGGGGTGTTTGCATCATTAATCAGCACCAGCAGGAAACCTTAACAAATCTGAATGCTCATCCACCGTCTTTCTTCCATCATCGTATGCCATTTTTGCTCTCCTTTCTCCATTGCCCCAGTAGGTACGTAAGATTAAAGAAGAAACTGGGGGAAAGGGAAGAGCAGTGGGATGAGAAAAACCACCACGTTCTTCTCATTTCCACTATGGTCTTGAGGAAGGTAAGTCCCCTGACTTTAATCTCCCCAGCTCAGGAAACTCTCAAAATAAGCCACTTGTCTTTTCTATCTACCATTAAATTCCCAAGCATTTTGCTCTCCCTTGCTCCTTTCCTCTTGTTTTCTTACCTTCTTAATGGGCAGTAAAACAGTCTGAAAGGAGAAAGTCTCCCTGTTCTATCTTCTTTTTTCTCTCAGTTTCTATGCTAGTTTCTTCATTCACTTCCCAGGATCCTACACAAGTAGCTTCCACTCACTTTTAAAGTTTGTATCGCTGATTCTAAACTATAAGACTCAGAAGCAACAGATGAACCCAGCAGACGAAATTTGCCATAGCCCTAATCTAAGAAAAGATCCTAACTGTCAATACACTTAACTTGCACAGTGCTTTCAGGAATAGGGGCAAAGTCAAATGAGCAATGATGTTTTAAACGAAAGGTGCAAGTATTCCAGTTCACTTTTTAAAAAGAATAAACTACACATTTCTTAATAAACATGCTTTTTACTTTGTGAAGTTATCTGAAGAAATATAGCCTCAGAAGAGATTAAAACCAAAAAGACAAGCACTGATTATGAAAAAGTTCTTACCTTTTTTAGTAGTTTCTCATTTCCCAGTCTTTCACACACTATTGCTACTTCTGAACCTCCTGGTTCAAGCACTGAATTTGCTGTCATCTTTCCTAAATTTCTCAACACTACAGAAATGGACATCTCCTTCAGCAATGCCTTCCATACCTATCATCAAAGAAAGAGAAGGAAAAAAAAGATGAGATTCCTAAATACAAGAATTGACATCTGGACATTAAGTAAGTGTATTTAAAATAAACGTCTAACTTATGCAAAGATCTTCACTATTTTAAGTTAGCTACTTACTTACATAATTTGGAAAAAAACTTGCATAAGAGTTATTTTTTCATGGAAATCTAGACTTAACACACTGAAAAGTACTACTCTACAGAGTATACAAAGGTACAGAAGTTTACTTACTTCTTTAGATTTCAGATGATTTGTCAGAAGATGCTCTCTAACTAAACCATATTCCTCTATCAAATGAGTAACTTCCAAATCATCTTTTGTGCGCTTCACTTTCTCCACAGCCTCCAGATACTTTAAGAGTTTTTCAGTCTCAGCAGAAACTGCTTTATCTTTATATGCCTCTTGGACATCTTTCCACCCTTTGGTGATATATTTAGTAACTATAGCAATTCCTATTGAAAAAGAAAAATATTCAAAGAAGGATTACCATCTTTGTATTGGCATTTATCATTCTAGCAAGCAAACCAGCTAGCAGTTTTATTTTATTATTATTTTTTTTAAGGTTCATTCCCAGACTTGCTGACCAGCTATAAAAAGGGTGGGCCTCAATTAGACTGAGATACAGCCAGTTATATAAGCACACACAACTTAGAGCAGTTGTTTTATTTACTACATTATTCTCCGTGGAAGTAAGAAGCCTAACATATTCAAAACCAACAGATTTTCCTGAATAATGAAAAAATATTATTCATCATTTGTAAATAAGTAGGAACAAATTACTGGAAGTTGATTATTTTACCTTCTCTTAACATGAACAAAGGTATAATTTCTGACAATACCACCCATTTTTTAAAAATACAGTTTACAAGATACCATCACTTAGACATCATCATTCTACCATGGTAGTTTGGCTTCCACAATAGCTGCATGGTAAATACAAGAGGTTTAAAATGTAGTATCTTCAAAAATAAGAAGCTATTACCTTCACTAGCAGGTTTCAGATGGGATAACCTCAGAAGATCTTTATGAGACCAGCCACTTCTTTGTTTATATTTTGTAGCCGCTAGAGCAACAGCCATGCCATTCTTTCCATTGTACCAATCTGCAACAGCTTTTCTCAGTGCCCGGCCCCAAATGCCACATCTCATGCCCTCCTTCAGATCTTTTTTAAATTGGATGAAAGTAAAGAGATGGGTTGGTATGTTACACACTTCAGGAACAGCTTTAAATGCTGCTTGTTTAGTTTTCGTATCAGAACACTGCGAGCAAACTGCAAGAGCAAAAAGCAGGGGCTCCTGTTTTGCCGCTCTTCCTTCTTGACTGAATGTCTTTATTTCTTGAACAACATCACAACCTTTACCCTCTTCAATCAGTCTTATTAAAGCTTCCGCATTTTCAAAGCCCAGCTTCTGCTCCTTGACGTAGTAAGTACCACCTTCTGAACCAAAACACAAGAAACGATGCAGTCGATTCATATCGGTGACGTGCCACACATAACCGCTTTCAGAGTTCGGCACCTCCTTTTCATTCAGGGATTGCATCTGGTTTGCCTCTTCCTCCATTGTTCACACGTCTAAAAAATCTGTTGGAAAAGCAGTAAAGTTTATTACAAACTGCTGTGAAAACTTGCTGACTATATTCTTTTATCACTGCCTAAGTAAATATATCATATCTATCTACCTGTAATTTTTCCTTCATAATTTTAATATAAAGTATACTCTAAACCTGCAAACATACCAATTGGGGAAAAAGAAACAAACAAAAAAAATCTCCAAAACGACAAATGTGATAAATTCATTTCCATAAAACCAATCTAGAAGCTACTTAAACCCCATGAGTGGCATACAGAAAGGATGGCTTATGTTACGCCCTTTTGCTACTTCTAATATATGACACTGCTTTCTTGGTAGCTTTCTGGATTGCATGCTAAATTTGTTCATATCTCAGATCTTGTCCAAGTCTATTTTGCTGAAGGGTTGGTAATACTGACCAACTGAAGAAACAGCAGAAATGCAATGCTGAAGTAAACAGGTAAAATACTGAAAAAACCTTTAGTCAGAGGAAATCGTGACAGTTTAAAAATGGTGGATTTCAGTGTGCTTCGACAACAGCTTTTTAACAACAGAAGCTTAAGGAGAGAAAAAAAAAATTCTCTTTATTACAGGCTCAAATTCTACGTTATTTCAAGTGAGGTCCAGGAAAATACACAGACACAGCACTGAATTCTGTTTTACTTTACATCTGACATTAGAAAGCAAGAAACATCATAAACTTTCTCAGTCTTTCAGATCTTTTTATACAGTCTGAGTTGCAAGACTGTTCTGCTTTAATGCTTCTAGGCATACAACACTGCTCTCACTCAAAGAAGATCTAGCATGGTAAAATTCAAACTGTAAGATTTTAATGGAAACAAATGCAGGTGAAATGAAACAGTGAGGAAAAAAACCATGAGTGAGGAAAAAAACAACAAAAATCACCCCCACTATCCCCAGACCATGAATATGACAACAACAAACTCAGTTTTCTCAGTCCTCACCTAATAATATAAATAGGACGTTAAATAAAATTAAAAAGCAATAAAAATATCAAGAGAAAGACATTACACAGTGCTAAAAGGTACTATTTTACCAACCCTCTTCCCCCCCAATCCAAACAAACAAACTCCAGACAGACCTTAAAATATGTTGACATTTATATCCTGAAAGAGCACATGTGAAAGACGTTTCAAAGAAGACAACTTCCAGATTTTTAAGTATAGCAGGTATCTATCTTTGACCTGCTTTTTTGGATATTGAAAATAAAAGCCATTGCTTCATTGACCAGGACAAGCTAGCATATATAAATGTCACTAATGTAGTCGGAGTATACTTTTTTCTCAGTTTAGGTAAGTTACATATTGACTTACAAACAGCTTCCCTACTTTTTATTTGACAGAAAATTTTCCTTTCTCTGCAACAGACAAGAAATAAAGCCCTCCTCCATTCTTCCCTATCTGAAGTGGCGTGCTGTCTGCATCCAAAACTATATAGTAAATAACCACCAGTGGTCCCATTATATTCTATGTCCTTATATTGCTATACCATAACATGACTGAGTTCTGTAAATTCATCTCTATTATTCCTTTTATAATTATTTCTGACAATTTAGTCCTGGTCTTCTGAAGAAGCAATATGTCCTAAAGTGTAAGTTTCAGGTGCATTTGAAAAAAAACATACTCAAAGCACAAAGCTTTAATAGAAATACAAGTTCTAACTTAACAAGTTCTTAAACTGCTATGTCAATGACTATGAAGTAAACTTTCTAGTGAAAACATACAGAATTAAACTTTGACTAAGTTGGATGTTTTATGAAAAAAAACTGCACTGAAATTTTAAAGACAATAATTTACATTGCCCAGTTTAAATTCAAATACTGTTCTATAAGAAACTGTATTCACCTGCTCTTTCAAAGTTTAGTATAGGCACTGAATTGAGAATTATAAAGAACGACTTCAAGTTTACTGAGCAAGAGACTATTAATTGTCACGCTAATCTATGTTTTTAAACAAAATACACACGTATTACAGCAGAACTTTGACAAAAATATAAGTGGTTGTACTTCAGGATATAAGCTTCTCTGCCTAAATACGGATGTTAACAGAACATTTCCCAAATCACAAATGCCATAACCATCAAGTAAAGATTCCTACATTGGATACTAGGCTATACGAACTACTTATTTACTCAAAAATTCTACTCAAGAATTTGCTTAGTTCTCCTTAAAATTTTACTTAAAACCTATTTGCTTAAAAATTCTACAGACTGCAGAGGAAAAGTAGTTTAACCGATCTAGAACAAAATCAGGAGGAAAAAGCATCTCAGACAGGTGCCTGAAAACCTCCGAGTTCAGCTCACCGCTGCTATGAAGGTGTAAGACATAAATGACGGGAAAACAGATCAAAAAACCCGAAGCGACGGGACTGTTAATCTCCTCACGCCACCGCCAGCCCCCAGGCGCCTGGAGAAAAGCCTCTTAATCCCGGGCACAGGCGACCTGTTTGCGCTCCGCCAAAACCGACGCGACATCGCGCCGATTACAGACCCCCCCCACCCCGAGGGGCCGAGCTGCGGCCGGCGCCCCGCTGGCGAAAACGGGAGCCGACCTGCTCGCGGGGCCGCCCGCCCCCGCGGACCGCCGCGCCGCGCCGCCCCGGGGCGAGGGCGGGGCGAGGGCGCAGCAGCCTCCGCCGGGAGGGCCGCGCCGCGCCGCGCCGCGCCGCCCCGCCTCGCCTCGCCCCGCGCACTTGCCTGCGAGGCCGCGGTGGGCGCGGGCGGCGCCGCGGCGCAGGGCGGCCCCCGAGGCCAGGGAGCGGCGGCGGCGGTGGCGCGGTCCCCTCGGGCGGCCCGAGGCTGCGCGGCTCCGTGCGGCGCCCCCGGCCGCAGCCCCGCCCCGCCCGGCTCCCTGACAGCATCGCCGGGACCCGGATGCGGCCGCGCCCGCCGCGCCGCGCCGCGCCGCGCCCCGTCGCTGCCCCGGATGCAGTCGCCGCGGGCGCTTCCTGCCCCGCCCCGCGCCTCACCATAGAGATGACAGCGGCAGCGTGGGCCGCGCGGGCTGCCGGGAAGGGAGCGGCGTGCCTGCGCCTCGCAGCGTAGCCGGCCGGCGGCAGCGGCCGCGCCTGGGAGTCCGCGGCCGCCGCCATGGCGGGAGGCAGCAGCGCCGGCGAGTGGTGCCTCATGGAGAGCGACCCGGGCGTCTTCACCGAGCTCATCAAGGGCTTCGGTGAGGGAGGAGGGGGCGGCGGCGGCGCCCTGAGGCCGCGGCGGGGCCGGGGCTCCTTGCCCGGGGGAGGGGGGACCGGGCATATGCCTTAACGGACGCGTGTCGTATGCGGGAGGACGCCCGCGTTTGCCAAGGGCCGGAGCCACCTTTGGGTCGTGTGGCAGTTGACTGAATTTCTGAGTCTCCGGGAAAGAGGACCTCTAGGGAGCAGGCAGTGAGCGTGGCAGCAGGTTGGATACCCTGCGAGGGGCTGCTTTGGGAGTTAGGAGACGTTCACTTGCTTCTAATGTAACTGACAGTATTGTGAATACGTGGGTGTAAGAACAGATGTATCTACGCAGGCTTTTGGCCAAAGGAGCAAAATGATTTTATTCTGTGTTATGTTGATTTATAATTTCTGGCATGTCTTTATAGCTCACAAGCGAAGCCCAGGCCCAGCTCTTCTTTTGTGATTCTGTTTGACTAATAGTTTAATCTTCTACGTAGTACATGTCTGAACTTTTACAGACTTCGCCTTATGCTAATGTCTTGCTTGAGTGTATTGTTTACAATATTCTCCATGTGCTACCATGGCAAAATTTGTCTTTGTCTAGAGGTACATGGTGTTTCAAGTTCTGCTTTAGACTAGCTGAAAATGTCTTTAAAGTCTTATTTCAACTGTGCATTTTCTTCTTCTCAGGAAATGAGAGGGGATGAAAGATACGTTAATCTCTTCTGCTCTTTTTTTTCTTTTTAATACAGTTGCATTACAAAGAGAATTTTATCATACACAGAGGAAACTCCTGTAATAATTTCTCTTGACCAGTGCTTTTTTAAATGAAGATACAGGAAAACTTGTAAATAGACTTTATTCTGAGCTGAACATATAAGTTGTAACAATTACTGCAGTTTTGTTTGTGTGTCTCTTCTTACTGGTTGTGTTCTTTTTTAAATGGGGTAGTTGTAGAAACCTGTATCTTTCCTTGCTCAGGTTGCAGAGGAGCACAAGTTGAAGAAATATGGAGTTTGGAACCAGAGAACTTTGAAAAATTGAAGTAAGCCACTTTCTTTTCTAATCTACACTTTTTTTTTTAATCTAAATCTTTTTGAACTCGCTAAAAATATGTACTAAACTCATGGTAACGTTTTTTCAGTTTCCAAGGAAGCTTGTTAGGATGTCGATTTAATCCAGTACCTGGCAATTAAATGACCTTTTATTGATGACTTTGTACTTGAACTAGCTTCTCTGTTTATGGGAAGTGGCAATAATAGCAGCTAGAACATGGAAATAGATTTCTAATGGTTTTGTCGTTGGCTTGTGCTATATCCTTTGATAAATTGCTTTACTTCTCTTCCTTTTTTTTTTTTTCTTTACCTTCCTTCTTCCTTGCATAAAGTATTTCATCTGTTGCCTTAAATTACTTACTGTAGTTATGCACTTTTGTAACCTGTCTTTCCTGTAGAACCACCTCAGTGTATGTATGAAGTTAAATATTCTTGTCATAACTGACAGTGACTGATATCATATGGAACAATTCTGCCCTCATTAGCCAATATTAATTCTCTTGCCATTCTATCCATGATGCATTAAATGTTACCCATGTTCACATATAAGATTTTAAGAGGAAAATGCCACCTAACTTAGGCCATACTCTGTTCCTGTGCAGATATCCTACGCTTGTATAGTTGCGCTTTCAGAAGTTGTAGCAATTAGTAGAGAAGATGTGATTTTAGAACTTTTGTCTGACTGAAGATATTTGACAAGTTGTACCTGAATAGCAAAAGTGTTGCTTTAGCAGTGGTTTAGTTGCTACCTGCAATATGCTTCATATGGTTCTTCATCAGAACATTACCTATGTTGTTCACAAAGGTATAGCTTAGCTTGCTCATACTGTAAGATGTACATCTTTGTAGTCTTGAATGGTGGCCAGCTTCCTTCCTTCCCAGACACATATCTAATATCTTAAGTTAAACAGTAAGATGTAAAAGGATATATTAGTTCTTAGCATTTCTCAGATTCCTCAAGGGACCCATTGTTGAAGGAGATGTCTGAGACTTCTGGTCAGAGCTTTTGAAAAGTTTCTTATGCAGTACTGTAAACCTTTTGTGGCATCCTTGTTGAGCTGACTTTGAATTCAGATTGCTATGATGAACAAGTTTTTGCTTTAATGCTGCTGAAGTTTTCTATAGGATTTGTTTCCTGGAATACCAAATACAACACAGAGTAAGAGAAAGCTATTTTCTGTGCAGACGTGCAGTCTGAATAGCAAGGCAAGGTTTTAGTATAGGAGAAAAATGGATTTCTCTTACTACTTAGAGTGATAACTCAAAATGTGAAGTTTCACAAGAAGCTCCTTTTATCTTTGAATATTTCATTTATGCCTAGAAGGAGTACCAAAAGTTTAATTCCTGATCTTATGTATAATTGGCAAAGATTTTGATAGCTATTTATTTGTTACTGACAAATTCACAAGGGTGTCATACACTATAATAGTTACAATGACCAGTAAGACCAGTCCAGACTTAGGAAAATTACTAACTAAACACTTATTCAAATTGGGATTGTTTGGCATGTATGGAAAGAAGTCTGAAGTATGTTCTTCTTAACTAAAAGATCCTGTCTGCAAATTTCAGTACAGGTTCCTGATGTTTAGAAAGAAATAATTAACTGAATTACTGTTCCAGGATACAATTAAATTATAGTAGAGATTTCTGGCTTTGATTATTTTTCATCAATACAGTGTTGGGTTTTTTGTGTGTGTGGTTTTTGTTTTTTTTTTTTTTCTTTTCTTCCTACTGATTTTATTTTTCAGGCCAGTACATGGGTTGATTTTCCTCTTCAAATGGCAGCCTGGAGAAGAACCAGCAGGCTCTGTTGTTCAGGATTCAAGACTGGATACAATATTTTTTGCTAAACAGGTATGGCAAGCTCAATATTTTTCTTAGATCATGAAACAGCTTTTAATACTGAAATATAAACTAGATTTTGTTAAAACTTACACAAAGATGAATATTTTACAAGGTGGAATTACTTTAACAAATTCTTAGAGAATAGGAACTGTGTATTAGAAGACGATTAGCAAAGCATATCTGATCTGTTAAGTCGGGAAAAAAATTTCATCATGCATAGAATGGTAAAACTCTTAGGAGAGAGCCGAAGAATAAATAAGAATAAGTAACTCTTCTGTGCCATAAAGAATTATTTAGTAAATGTTTTGTTTTAAGCAGAATGAGCAAACTGTGTTTTGAAACCACTTTCAACAAATATTATAGGAAGAGATGTTTACTTCAGAACAGTTGTTTTCTCTCATTTCTCAAATGCTCTGTAGTCAGGTCAGTATGACTCAAGTGGGATAATATTTTAAGACTTTCTAGACCATTTTGGTCTAGAAACTTACTAAACAACTTTTCTGTAATTTCCAATATAAACTTGCATTTCTCATTTAAATAATTAAAAGTTGTTTATGCTAATGTAATCCACCATGTTTCATTAAATGCAGAATAGTACTGAAATTCTATGTTAGCTTTGACAGGCTGCTCTGCGCAGTATTTTTGTTTGCAGGCAAGAAAAGCAAGAAAAATTAATCTGAATAAAAGTAGAAGTGTGTGTGTGTGTTTATTTTTGAAGACCTGCTTCTCAAACAGTGATAAGCATAGTAGTTTAAACAAAAAAGATATCCCTGTACCTTTTAATTAGAAAGCTACAAAGCATTCACATCAAAGGGCAAATCATTAGGTTTTTAAGAAGTCTCACACATAGACTGCTTTTTCCACAAACCAAAAAGTGCTTTGTATGTAAATTTCAAGATATAAAAAAGTTTCTGTGCATTTCTAGATAAAAATAGAAATGTGGAAAACAATGGAAGCGTTAGGTATATCCTTAGCTCTCCTGGATACTCTGTAGATGTGCTTCTGTTGTGCAGATAATTATCTTTCATTTGATTCTTTTATAATCCTGTTCCTTAGTGTTTCGTGCTCTTCTGGATGACTTTATTCCTTGGTCTTTTCTAATACCATTTTCTTTATTCTTCCCTTGCTGCAGCTCTTGAGTTCTGCTAAGTAGTGTCTGTCACTGTTATGACGCAATGATCAGCAGTAGTTTACCTAGCATCTTTGTAGGTTGATTAGTCTCGTGGGTGCTGTTGTATTAGGTTATGCTTTCTACCTAATCAAACACACTGTTAATGATCGATAGGCTGTGGCTATAGAATTGCCTTGACAGAAAGAACCTCAGGGAAAATCCTTAATATAACTCTCAAAGGGTAATTACCTGGCAGGAAGAAATAACTCTGATTTGAACCTAGGGAGATTTTCAGATTAAAGATTTACCCTTGTTTGAGGGATTTCATTTGTCTTGTTTCTTGTGACTAGGTGAGGTTCTCCATGAATAGCCATTCTTGTGGCCTCTGAAAAATTTGAAAGCATTTGTCTGTTTGCTCCACTTTGTTTGCTTTCCCCCCCACACCTCCACTTTCCTTCTGCAGCATGGCACTGTGTCTAAAAGCAAGTAGCTAAGATGAGCTTTTTTGAGCTTAAAGTCGGAATTACAGAATATAAATTGCAAAATTTGCATAGCATTAAACTTGCTAACAAAAGTACTAGAAAACTAAAGGCTAGCAATAATAAGTCTGTGTTATATTGTAGCATTCTTTGAAGCATTCATATTTTACTGTCTTCTGAAGACTGAAAATATTAAATTTCTATTTGCCTTCGGAGATGAAGGAGCTTTCTGATCTTCCCCATCCTTCATCTGCTGCTCTTTAAGGAGGCCGACTGTGCTGGAGCGAATCTGAGAACTTGCTAATTTTCCAGTGTGGAAAGCAGTTAACAAAAATGCTCACTATTTTAAAATAGTAGCATCTAGTTATGCCACTTGGTGGCTTGGAATATATATTTCAGAAGTAACCTGCAAAGAATTTAAATTTGGAATATCTTTTTGATGTTTTAGTTTTGTCTGTTACTCAAGCGCAGTGGCTTAGCAAAATAAAACTTTTGATGTAGATACGTGTATGCATGGGTTTCTTGTCATATCGGCTTTGCCTGGGCTGAGGTATTGTGACTGAATAAGTACTGGAATAGTCACAGGAAAATGAAAAATAAAAATCAAGAGACCAATGAAAGAAATTGGTTTTATATTTTGGGGGGATTTGTAATACGTATTTAGCTGTGGTCACTTTCACTTTGGGAGAAGTTAGCCTTTGTTAGAGATCCGACCTGACAAGCTATTTTGTGAGTACTAATACTGTTTTCTAAGGCTGTATTTTCTCAAGCAAATGGTTGAGCTGATGATTTGCTGCTGATGAGAGTAGAAGGTCTTGGTCCTCTCAACCTGCTTTTCCTTTTGACTGCACAGTTCTGTTCCTCTCTTGCGATGGTTCAGATGCTCATTAAACTGCCACGAGCCAATTCAGCTCATCAGCCAGCAGTTTTCTGTAGATTTTCTGTGTCTTTTCTGGGTTGGTCTCTTGCCACATGAGATGTATTGGTTCGCTGAGTCAGTACCAGCCAAAGCTGGTAAAAGGTAAGTGAGGGGTAATGGGGACCTCTTTGTGACAGTGCTGCGCTTGCTGCATTTCTTGCAACCATGGTCTGTGAATCCTGCTAAATCACCCAGCAGCCCAAAGGAAGACAAGCATTGATATCAAATAATTCTATTGTAAAAGCAGCTCCCCCAAAACTATCATGCAACTGGGCTCATGTCCCTTTTTTGTGTATTTTCCCCTCCACATGTTCAAGTCCAGTTGTATGGTGGCTTTGAGGAGGCGGGGGTTTGTTATCTTTCAATGATCTTTTTCAGATGATTTGTCAAGACCTTTTTTTTCTAAAAAATAAATAATACGGAGATACAAAAGTTGAATTTATTCACACTGCCTAAATCTTACAAAACTGTGCTATTCCTAATTTTTTAAAACAATAGTGATGAATAGAATAATCTTATGTTCACTTGTAGCATGGAATCACAGAGCAAATAGATTTCTGGCTTGGGATAGCAAAATTTGCGACAAGGTGGAAAGTCTACAGTAAAACAGTTGTGTAGCAAACATTTAAGATTATTGGTCTGTATATTCAAACATGGAGCACTAATAACATCAAGAAGTCTATTTGACTCTATCTTTTTATTCCTGTACATTTTTTTTCCTTTAAAAATGTTACCATCTGAACAGATCTAGTATAATCTGTTTTAGTGCAGAGAAGTTTTAAAATGTTGTTCTGAATCTTCTATGAGCAAGACTAAGTAGGTGTTACATACATAGTAGCAATTCAGTATGGGAAATAAACAATGATATCAACAGCATAGCTCTATTTCTGTTCATGTTTAATTACATTTTACATTTTGAAATTCTGTTTGTTTGTTTATTTATTTGGAAGCTTTAGCCAGGTATAAAAGGTCACAACTTTGAAACAGTGTATCTTGCAAAATAATGTTAAATTTGCATTAGGAAACACGCACAGTCTTTTATAAGAAGCTTGTGCATGTTCACATTTTACTAATACCCACTTTCATAGCAATGTTTTAGCTGAATTTTAAATGGCAACTCAATCTTATTCAAGATTAAATCATGAGTATATTGGGTGGGGGGAAAGCTAAATTTTAAAGTCTAATATGCATGCATATTAAAGTGGTGGTTTTTTTTTTTTTTTTATGGTCAGTTTTATGTGCACTCATGTTAAATTTGGCCTCCCTGTTATGCCTAGGTATGATATGGTCCTCTATTTGAGGCCACAGAACTCTGGATGATCTTACATACCCTTTGAGCTAGGATACCTAGGCACAATGAGGTGAGTTAAGGATACAATTTCAGCCTTAACTCTGAATTTCCTAATTTCTGTGTTGCTTAAGTAGGCCCTTACTGTTATTTTTACACACAGTGGTTACATGATTGAACCACTCAATGTATTCGGCAATCCTCAGCTCTGTTTTGAACAGCTGTATTCTGTGCTGATCATTGCAGAAGTAGAAACATCTCTTGAGGAAAAAAGAATGCCGTTACTGCAGACTTTGGGTGTTTCCATCAGTTTTTCTTTTTTATAGTAGCCCTTTCAGATTTTGTTACTGAAGTATTAGTATCGTGCCTTTATTTTGTGCCATGTATTGATTTTTATGCTGCAGTGCGATGACAGAAGATTACAATTGTGATAATAGAACATTAGCTTCATTAATTGCAAATAAAAGCTACATGCCTTCAGAAGCAAGATCTAGTTAATGATACTGTTAACAACAAAAAATTGGTTTATGGCTGTCTTTGTGTCACTAATGGGAGCTCATTATTTGTATTTTTTTTCAACATTTCCAATGCTTCTGTTGATTTAAAAAGCAATCTTGTTGAGATTTTCAGATTCCATAACATTAAATTAGACCGTATATCCAAATTTTAGAACTTTGCCCTAATGCTGAGGGCCATCCAGAGCGCATGCTTTTTTTTTTTTTTTAACAAAAATAATAGAATGGAAGATTGGAAGATGTAAATCAAGGACTTCTGTGCTGTGTTTGGTGCCTCAACCTTAAGCTGGTTCAGAAACTCAGTTTAGATTATTAGGAAAAGGTACCTGCTTTGAATTTGTGACTCTTAACAGGAAAATATGACAGAGTAGTCTAATCAAGTGGTTCCATGCTATGTTGCCTTTTGTTTTATTTTGTTTTTAAGCTAAGTTTCACTTGGCAACATGGCAATTTTCTTGGGTTTTTTTCCATGTCTGGCTTCAACAACTAGTATATATGTAGTGTTGTTTTATTTCAGGTATTAAGTGCACCTTGTAGTTTCAGTAGCAGAAATTTTTCAAATGCGGGTACCTGCTTTAAGCTGGGATTGTAAATATTGATCAGCCAAATATCTGTCTGGGACTTCCCAGACAGAAACGTATGGGCAAGTGTTGAGATTTCTGAACAAATACAGAAAATCCTCCCAAGTTTCTTCGAGTCAAAATATTAGGCCAAAAAGAATCCTTCTGGGACAAACTGCATATATTATAATACTGTCTAAATGCAGAAAATGTGTTTTCTGCTAATGCTGAGGCACCTTAAGTAACAGAGATATGTTGGAAGTTAAGGTGAATGGGTATCCTGACCCCTGTCTCTCTAAAGCAATTCATTAGCTTGGGTGTATAGCAGTGCTGGACTGGCTCTGTGCATTGATAGGATATAAGGCCCATGTAATAAATCTTGCACTCATCCACATTTGGTGCTGCAATTGCCTCCTCCTTGCTCTGCACTCTTCACCCTGCCCAGAAACCTCTGCTAGGTACCTCCTCCTTCCTTCTTGGTACTTCTCTCACATCATCTAGACCCAGGAAAACATTGTCTTCTTGCACCTACCACCTGCTGCACCTCCTTTTCTTCAGCTACAGGACTATTCCTGCTTGCTTTTCCTTACCTTCAATCTCACACTTCATGAAAAGTGTTCATAGGTCTGTAACGTATTTCCATTTCATCAGCTGGGGACCACTGATCCACATTTGTTGCACATTGTTTTCTAGGAATAAGATAAGATAATTGGTTTAACTTGGTTCTTGTGCATTTAAACAGACTACTTCTATACTGTAGTTGGAATAAAAAATATATTTATACTGAAAGGCAGATATTTGATGAGACTACAAATTCCATGCTGAGTTTCAGTTTTCCTCCTGTTTTTGCTGTTATTGCAAACTCTGGTATATAGCTGTTTCAGTTCCTGTGCTGGTATCGCCTCTAGACTCAAAACCTCTCTCTTTTAATTTCTCTTCACTTTTTTGAATTCATTATTGGGTTAGTGCTCTGTCAGAGCACTGATCATTCCACCCATCTTTATTTTTCATAAAGAATTGTTTATTACAGTGTTCTCTCTCCCTTTAATGTCCTATATTAGCTATCACTTTTGCAGCTGAAGTTCACTATGGTGCCCCTTCATTCTAATATCATACTTTTTGCCACAGGTCTCTCTCCTGTTAATACTACCTTCTTTTTCCTTTCTCTGTCAGCTTAATTAATACAACATTTGCAACCACTGCTTCAGGTTAGCTCACTGTAGTCCACTTGGGATCTTTCTGCTTTCATCTTAGTACTACTTTTACTACTGTCTGTGATATCATTCCCCAATCGTATCTTAGAGAGCCTTTAGTTCTTGGTTTTCTTTCCTATGTTATAGCATTAATTCTTTTAAATTTTGTCATTCTATTAGACTGTGGTATTTAACTTTTTTGCTACTGTTTATTATTTCACTGCCCTCGATGGATCTTCCTTCCCTGTCCTTTATTTCATAATTGCATGAACTCTAGCCTTTAGCTTGCGTACCTGCAGTCTGTGAGGTTTCAGTCGCTGTAATATATATTCTGCATGTATCACTGACTCTCTTGATGACATTTTAAGTCAAATAAATTGGGCTTTTCTTAAGTGTTTTATTATTTCTTTGTCATCTGGAGTGTAGGGATGTGATTTGAACTGAGAACACCAAGTGTTACTGAAGTATAAACCTCCCCCCCAGCATCTGATATGACATACAGTATTAGCGTAGTTGAATCTCACAAAAGATGTAAAGAAGTGGGTGATGTCTGAGGCTGTTTCTGGAGCAGGAATAGCAATGCAAAGGGCAATGAGGTCAAAGAAAAGCAAAGAATGGGATGCTCATTTTCTGCCTAGTTTTATCACCTGTACTACAGCTGTCTATGTATTGAGTGGACACAGTTTAGTAAATATTGGGGAAATTAGTCTCCCTTTACTGACATTTGCGTAGTTAAGGACAATTCCAGGAGTATAATTCCACTTTTTTCATGAAACAGCTCTAAATCAATTCAGTTGCCTATGCAAAACTGAGTATCATCTTGCAAGAGGAAGAGGTTAAGTTTGTATGTCAGTAACTTAATAAAAAAGTTCAGTAGAGGAATGCAATGCAGTCTTTCAGTGCCTGATTTACTTTTGACTCATGAAGTGACAGACTCAGATGAGTAACATCCTATACCTTGCAGGAACTAAAATAGTAGAAGGTCTTTGACATGAGAATTCCTCTTCTTCCCCTTCTCCCCAGCCCCCCTCCCCCCCCCCATGATGCTTTGTCACAGAAAAGGTTTTACTTTAAGAACTGGTTTTGATTATAAAACATTGATTTTTTTTTTTTTTCTTTCCTCTCTTGTTGGAAGCTGTTTTGCATTCGCAGCCCTGAATTAATTTTCTGGGTTTTATTAAAAAAAAAAAAAAAAAAAAAAAAAACACTCTCTCCCAGTCTTAAGATTAAAGTAACGTTTTCAATTGAAAAATTCTCGTAGACTAAAAATACATTATTTTTCTAGTCTACAGCTCACTGAGAAGAAACTGCTAATATGAAATCCCTGTTATATTACTTACACCTTCCTACTATTTGATTATGGTGTTTTTAATTCAATCTGCATTGCCCCTATCAATTGTAGATCATGGAGGGGGAGTGGGGGAAGAAAAATACCTAATCCTCTGAGATGTTGTTTAATAATCCTAGTAATTTCTGTTTCGCTTTCTTTAAATACAGCACTTGTTTGATTATTGTTAAACAACATTAAACGCATGGCTGTAATGTCAAGGGCTTTATTTATATTTTCTAAAAATGAGATATTTAACACAACAATAGAGTCTATACAACAGTATTGCACAGTTTGATAACTTAAATGCTAGGTTAAAATTGATAGGTGTATTGCAAATTAAGAAACAAGTAAAAAAAATCTAAATTCTCATATGGTTTATTATTCAGCAAACTGTCTCATCGAAAAGACTGGGACATCTTTAAATTTTAGTGGTTTATCCCTAAGATATTTGATGTGCTTCTTCTGACACAGCTTAAAAAAAAAAGTCTAGGTTCTGTGATGTGTTTTATTGTCCCAAATGAATCATCTTTGGACTCCTATTAGGGAGAGTGTTGTGCTTCCCCCCCCCCTTCTTCTCTCTCTCTCTCTCTCTGTCTTTTAAGACATTAGAAATAATAACCTGATTTTAACTACTTACTTTGAGTAGTACTTTACTTGTCATTCCACTATAATCAGTGGGTTCCTATCTTTTTTTGTCCTTTATTAATTGCTTTAGGGAGGGGGTGAAGCAGTAAAATGTTAGTTTCAGAGGTGTGAAATACTTGTTTTATCACTAAATTGTATATGATGATCATCCAGTGTTTTCTGTATTGGGCTTCTGCAGCAAGGGCTTTTTGAGGGCTACTCAGACTAGGTTTGCTGCCTGCTTTTAGACTGAAGCTGTAGTGTGAATCAGCAATGAAAATGTGTGTTTATGATGGAAAATGTTACCCAACTTAAAGTATAATTTTGTCACCAGTACTGAACAAATCCTCAACACTTGCACTTTTTTCTAGGTAATAAATAATGCTTGTGCTACTCAAGCCATAGTAAGTGTGCTTTTAAATTGTGCTCATCAAGATATCCATCTAGGAGAGACTCTGTCAGAATTTAAAGAATTTTCACAAAGTTTTGATGCTGCGGTAAGTGCCTACTATTTTCTGAATTTAAAGTATTATAGTATTGTACATACAATGGCTTATAATTTTATTCTGGTTTTTGATTTTTTTAGATGAAAGGTTTAGCACTAAGCAACTCGGAAGTAATTCGGCAGGTTCACAACAGTTTTGCCAGGTAACAGGGTGTTTTAAATGCTTTGCATGTAGGCAAAATTCAGGCAATTTTTTTTCACTGCAGATTTTTTTTTATTGTCTTTGCAGGCAACAGATGTTTGAATTTGATGCAAAGTCCTCAGCAAAGGAGGAAGATGCATTTCACTTTGTAAGCTATGTTCCTGTTAATGGACGGCTGTATGAACTAGATGGATTAAGGGAAGGACCAATTGATTTAGGTAATATTTTATATCTTTTTAAACGTCTTTCATTTTAACAATTTCTTTAAATCAAAGCTTATTTGAGAGAGATCCTGTAGAATAATTAGTGATGACAGGAAATAAAGATGTCTGTTCAGCCTACTAAAGTCAGGAGGGCCAACCTCAGATTGCCAGCAGTTAGGACATTCTGAATGCGTGAAGTTTCAGGACGGAGTGTTGTTCTGAAACTGCGCTTGGCTGTTCTGGCCTTGAAATGAGATTTAACCTCTGTCTTAGTATCTTTGCATTGTACCTCACATAAGTAAGAGGTAATTAATTCTGTGTAGCTATTATTTCTTCAAGGAGCTTTGCAAGTGTTGAGCATTGTTAAAACATGCAAACTTGGCTTAAATGTATAACAGAATATATTATTATGGAGGAGGAGGAGGGAGAATTGTGTATCAGCCTGTCTTTTTCTTAATTTATCATTACCAGTTAGTCTTTTGTGTCATATAAAAATCATACATAACTTACAATTTTTCTGTTGTTTCTTGTCATCAACAAAATAAATGTTAGATGCTTTTGCCCTTAAAATGTAGTTCTGCTCCATTGCTTTGGCCAGTACATTTACCTAAATATTATTATTCAAAAATGTGTCGTCCTCCTCCTAAAAAGATAACCTGAATATTTTGAGACTGCAGTTGCCCAGGAAAAATTTGTTACATATTCTGTCTGATGGTGGTGCATAAGCCTGAATTATGTAAATCTTGAATTTGCAATAAGCTTTGCAAAGAAGTTTAGTTTTTTTCTTCCTTTGTGTTTTTTCTAGGTGCATGCAATCAAGATGACTGGATAAGTGCTGTGCGGCCTGTCATAGAGAAACGTATACAAAAGTAAATAGTCATGATGCTTTTAAAATATAGCACCTTATATGTGTGGAAAAATTCCTTATTCTTAACTTCCTTTGATTAAAGGCTTTCACCTGAATTTCTAAGAAATTAAGCTTATGCATCATTATGTGTATATTAATATGCAACTAAATGAAATACATTATTTAATGAAAGTAGGTATCTGTATTGTGAAGAGATGCTAACTCTGTGTTAGACAGCTGTGGATCTTTGTGAGTGAAAACACCCAAACGTTATCCACAGTAATAACACACTCGGTTATCTCTAACTCAAAATACCAGATAATCCAACGTTACAACAGGTGTTTATAGAAAGTGAGTCTTCCTTAAGTAGCTTGTGGCTTGCTTTGGAAATTTAGGCTAGAAAAAAATACTATCAAAGTCTTCCAGCATCTCAACTCTGACCCCAAACTGCAGCCTCCAAAATGTGTTAGAAATAAAATGTTGGAATTACCCTTTTTTAGGAAGTAATTTTCAAAGAGTCTTTTACTTGTACACTGGTATTTGATAAAGAAAACATTTACTGCCAGATCACATTTGGAGAATTTAAAAAGGATTACAAATTTAATTGTTCAACTTACTTTTCACATTTTGTGGAAAAGAGGTCTCAAGCATTTACTAACAAGAAGTAACAATGATGAGAAAGTTAAAAAAAAATATATATATATATATATGTATATATATATAGTACGCAGCAGTCCTGTGCAAGTAATGCTGTCAGCCATATCATATATATTTTGTCTCTTGGTCACAGTTTCAAATTTTTGTTTCTTGTGACCACAGACAGAAATATTGTAACATCTTGGGAGAGCACATTACTGGAAGTTACAGTTTGAGTAGTGCTGATCCAAGATATGAGTTTATTTTGTGATAGGATTAGATCTGCAGTGCAACTTAATTTCATAGCTCTGTTTTTTTCCCTGCAAAATACATTCCCTTATAATGAAAGAAACCCTGGTAGAGATTTTTGAGTTGTCATGTAAAAAGATTAATTTTGAAAACTTCTTGCTCCTCTCATTTAGATACAGTGAAGGGGAGATAAGGTTTAACTTGATGGCCATTGTATCTGACAGAAAGATGATATATGAGCAGAGGATTGCAGAGTTACAGCGGCAACTTGCAGAGGTAGGTCAGGGTATTTAAGTTACTGGAGCTGTTTGATGGTAATAGTTCTGTGTCTTCATTATTCACCTCCTCTGCCTTCCTTCTTCCCTTGCTCCAAAAGGAGCATTAACCAAGAAAAGCAGGGAAAGGATTATAAGATGCCTGCCAAGCATACTGCAGTGCTGTGCAGAGATACCTGTGGCAGCTCTGGTTAGTTCTGGGTGAGCTAATTTGGACCCTAGGTGCAGTATGACCACATCATTGTGGCTCTCCGTTCTGGTTAATATGCTGCAGTAGCACAACTATTCTTTTCCTGGTACCTGAGTTATAATTAACTGCAGAAATTCCTAGAATTCTCCTGTAACTGTAAGCAAAACCGACTGTTTATGTATAGGAATAGAAATATCATAAAGACAAGACTTTTCTTTTTTTTAAGAAAGGCATGCTGTAACTTCATCATCCATTTAACTCTTTATATTTTTGTGGAAGGAGGAACCTATGGATACAGACCAGAGTAGTAATATGTTAAGTTCTATACAGTCAGAAGTTGCAAAATACCAGATGCTAATCGAAGAAGAGAACCAAAAATTAAAAAGATACAAGGTATGTAGCCTTTTTCTGATCAAACTATTGAAAAAAATCATAAGAAAAAGCCAGCTTTCGTGTCTGTGGGAGGCTATTGCAATTAATCTGAAGGAATTGGATAGGTATTAGAAAGGCCCGTGTGTTACGTATTTTATGTAAATTGGCATGTTATTCCTGAATTCACACCTTGCTTCCTTTTAGTATAAAGCTTGCAAGTCAGTGTTTGATGTTCACTATAGCTCCTTGTTTAGTGCTTTCTTTATATTTTTCTCACTTAAAAAGATTGCTTTATTTATTAAGCACAGTGAGTTCTGAAACTCCTGCAAAGAAATTGCTTTATGTGCCCCAGAAGGCTGATCAGCATGTTACAGCTAGAATCACTAATTATGCTACTATAGTGGCTACTTGATAGGATTTTTTTTTTTCCATTTTTACTAGGACTTTGAAGTGTTAGTCTTGTTGTCTTTTCCTACAGAGCATTTATGTTGGCTCTTTGAGCCCTCCTTGCCATTAGTGAAGAATGTTGATTCACCAGTAGATAAGAAGGATAATTAAAGGATAAATGGTATTAATGAAAATGAGAAAAGGGAAAGCTTCTCTGATATCATAAGTTGCAATTTTTTTTTTTTTTTTAATGATTCCAAAATACTTTTCAGGGAATGTTTTGAGAAAGTAAAGCCAGGTAACCAGATTGTTTTTTGTTCTGGATTTTTTTTCTTCTTTAATTTCATAACCTTTTTTGGATAGAAAGTGCCTAGATAATTATCTAAATTAATTGTTTCAAAATAAGTTACCTTCAAAGGAACTGTATGAACTTTGAAGATGCATATATCAAAGGGTATAGAAACCTTTTTTTTGCAGAAACTGTATTTTGCTAATTTCTAGAAGGTACAAGAGCAATATTTCAGTAATTCTAATGATGATAATTTCAAATCGGTTTCTACAGGACATGTGTTAAGTGCCTCTTCAAAGTTGTAAAGTGTCATGCTTATCTGTCTTTAAAGCACTGTCTTGCAATCTCTATTCCATAGGATCATGATATAATTGAAGAAATTATACCAAAAAATAAAATACCCCAAAGCATGCAGTTTACCAAGCGTGCAAGTAAGCAAACAAATGAAATTGGTTGGGCAAAACACTTAAACTTATTAACTGGATGTGAAAAATCATGGAAACACTGCATGAGGGTCTTTTTTCTTTTCTTTCTTGTTCTTTTTTTTTTTCTTTTTTCCCTCTCCCTCCTCCCTCTTCCTTTAGGATCTCTCCTCTGGGTCTAGGGAGGTCATTCCTCCCAGTTTAAAAAAAAAAACAAGCAGAACTTCTTACTTTTCTAAAGGGTTGAACCATTGTAGCTGCTGCAAATTATTCAGCGTAATGAAAATAATTATATTTTTGCATTGCTAAAATGTTTAAGCATTCAGCCAAGGTTCAGGCCATGACTGGCTAAGGAGTGTAAAAATGCATAAGATGATAAAACACAATTTAAGTTAAATAAAAAGTGAAAAGTTCGGATAGCAATACTTGTCAGTAACTTAAACCATAGAACCTACTTAATCCCTGAGGGCTTTTGGCTAATATGGCAAAAAAACATAGGGAGAGTTTGTCCCTTACACAGTAAATTCATCTAGCATGTACTTTCTTACCTGGTGTGTTCAGAATTTTATTACTTGGACTTTATTTTTAGCTGGCTGATATTTAAAAAGAGCCAATTTGGGGGAAGAAAAATCCCCTTTTAGTCATAATAATTTTGTTACTGTTTTAATATTTTTAGATTGAAAATATTAGAAGAAAACATAACTACCTGCCTTTCATCATGGAATTATTAAAGACTCTAGCAGAACACCAACAGTTAATACCACTAGTAGAAAAAGTAAGTATTTTTGGATGACTTTTTAGAAATGGTGTATTACTATAATTTTTCATACCTTCTACTTAAAATTAATACTGTAGTCAAATATCTAGGAAGCATGCATGGCATGGGTTTATTTATTTGAAATTTCTACTTTCACCCATATTGCTGGTTTATGCAATAGTACCTTGCAATTCTGAAGAGGTACCATTTCAGCTGAGATGGAGGGATGGAGGCACCCACCAGCTTTGCTTTTCTGTGCAAAGGCAAACCGTATCTCCCCTTTGATAACCTAAACAAAGCTTTCTAATGGGGATATATCCAGAGGCAACCCGGTATCAACCCAGATGATCATGTTACAGGATGTAAAATGGTACAACACAAAGCATATGTATATGTGTACGTTTAAACAATCTTCAGCTCAAAAAGGGGTGCCAGAATGAAGCTGGGAACTCTACCACGTGCTAACTGGAGTTACACATCATAATTCTAGTAGAAATTTCAAATTTCCAATGTGGAGAAGCCCAAATCATGTCTATGTGCAAGGCTGGTCCCTCTTGCCTGGAATCATAACACTCAGTTCTGTTGGTTTTTTTTTTTTTTTTTTTTCTGTCAACACTAGATGGCAACCTTTGCACAGAACTTCTGATAATTTAAACTGCTTGAAGAAATTTAGCTCTCCATTTTCTCTTTCCTGATACTGATGTACTGGCTCATTGTTTTTGCCTTTTTATGGTGTCTAGCTATTAACACTGATTTTTCTATTAAGGTTTAAATTAAGACATGTTTATTAAATTATGTAACATGTCTCCTGTTGCCCTGTCAAGGATATTAAACTGTATGGGTATTGGAGTAGTTGACTTGAATTGTAATAATGTCATAGTGCTGGCTTGCATGTGTACCATGTGCAGTAGACAGGATCTCTGATTTTGAACTCACATTGAAAAAAGAGCTATATATTATTTAATGAGCTCATTCATTTAGCTGAATTTACATATGAGTAGGCTTGTAGGCTACTAGTTTATAAGAGTAGCTGTTTTGGAAATGTCTAGATTTATACTATTAAATTATCTGGGAGATACAGAAGGCAAAGACGAACTCTTTCAGTAGTTGTTTGTGCTTCTCTCTATGCACGTACAGGTCTAGAGGAACTACATTGGCTTAAATTTGTTCCAAAAAATGTAAACTACCTTTAATTTTTTTTTTTTTAGTTTTGAATTCAACTCTTAAAAATCCATACAAAGTAGGAAAATCTTAATTCATTTGCATATTAATAGAGGTGGTTATTATAGAGCTTGGAATATTATAATAGGTTATAATAGAGCTAGAAAAAATACAAATTATTGTCTTATCAGAGTTTAACATCATCTCCCTTTGCTTTCTAGGCAAAAGAGAAACAGAATGCCAAGAAAGTTCAGGAGGCCAAGTGAAGATGACTTTGAAAAATGCGTACAATTATGTGCTTCTGAAACTATTTTCATGACAGCAAATAAAACTTTTCATAAACTTTGAATTTTGTCCAGCGCACATTTAACAATTGTAACAGTTTGTCTTGTACTGTATGCACGGGTTTAAATTTTTTTTTTTCTTCCCCTGCATCATGTGCATGTAGTACTACGAAGTAATGTTTAGATTCTCTTGATCAAATTCAGTGTTTAACAGTCTATCGGACTTCCGAAAGCTTGGGAAATAGATCTGAAAATATACCCATGCCTTCTGTCCTCTCCCTGAGGAAATTGTTAAACTGTTCTGTCCCACTTAAATATGTGATGATGATGATGATGCAGAAAATGCCATGACTTCAATATACGCATGAGCTTTCTTTGCTCATCCCTATTAACAATTATAATGCTGACTGTTCAGTGACATACCCTGTGTCTTTGTTTTTATCAAGTTTGTTTCTAATTTTTTACAGAGCTGAAAAGTATGAATTTAGCTGTAGAAACATTTGCAAAGACCAATGTATAATCTCAAAAGATCTGCATTGCTATAGTAGAGGAGATAATAAATATTCCCATTTTTATTTTGGCAAACATTCTTGATGTGGTATTTTATTATTGGATAAGATGATTAGGATATGTATAGGAGGTCATCAACCTTTTGACTTTTTGAGTATATATGTTGTAAATTTGGTTTAGAAAGAAGGTACACCATTGTTTGGGGGAATTAATTTTCTTGGATATAATGTAATATCTGTTTGATAGTATCCTGAAGTTAACTTTTTAAAACAATATGTTTCAACTAACCTTGGGAGGTAAGAGGAAGTTCAACCATATAAGAAAATACATGTATCGAGAGTCTTGAATTTCACAGTTGAAAGGGGGGGGGGGGGAAGATTTGACAGTGATTCACACTTTCTCTCCTGTGTATAGGTTAGCATTTTAATTAGTATTCTTACTTGGTGATAGCATTGCTTCTAGCTTAGTGTTGAGGTAACTGAAGGCAGTGTTTAGTGTGCAGAGAGATGGTAATAACTGTCTGACTGACCTGTCTCCCACGGGCCAAAGGGAATGTCCAGGGGTGGAGGGAGCTCACGTGGCAGCCTACCTTCTGCCAAGCGCCGCACAGATTTGGAGGACAGATAAGCAGACTTTCTCGGTAAGGGTTGTATCATATATATGCACTGTGCGTGTATGAATATATATAAATTTTAAGAAGTGTACTATATGAAAATTATATAAGTTTTAGAAGTGTTCTATATGGGTATAGATATGTATAAGGATAGTATCGTATTTATAGAGCATTTCATATATATGTATTGTATAGTATAATACCGTATTCAGAGAATTTTTAGGAACTCCAGAATGAAATAAACTGTTATCTATTGCTGCTCCATAATTTGGTGTGCATATATATCAACAGGATAAAATTTTGCTGAAGAGGTAAAACAGAAACTGTACTCCTCTACCTCTGAAAGGATCCATTTGAGTCATTGCTGTGGCTGGAAGGGTAAGATCTGTTTCAGAAAAACGCATGAGATCCACATCTCCGTTTAGTACAAAATTGATATGGCTAGCCATGAATGAGAGCCTCGGCTGTGTGTGTGAGTTTCCTGCTTTAGTAATTCACTGCAGCAGCGATGTTTGGAGGAAAGGAAAGATTCTTTCCCTGTAAATTATACTCTAAACTTCATTTCATCCCATTGAAAAAGTTTGTCTTTAAACGGTGATGTGATGATTCCTTATGTACCATGGCATTCTTGAAGAATTTTGATACTTTCTGCAACTAAATATTGCTATTCCATAATAGATGTCAACTTAGTCTAGTGAACTCATTCTGTTTTCCTTTTGTGTTTGTGGTTGTGCACATAAGAGAGGAAAAGGAATTTTGCTAAAGAAGCCAAAAAAATAGTTTTGCAACTGTCAATTCGAGTGTTGTTTTTTTTTTTTGGAGGGTTTTTTTGAAACAATTTACTAATTTGTAACATAACTTTGTGGATTTGTGGAATGAAAAAGCAGAGCAGACTTTGAAATGGCACAGTTGAGAGCAAGTTTTAATTAAACTTGTTAGTCTGACGTTTGAGTGAAAAGTGTTCTTTTTTTCTTTTTTTAATCGGCGCATTTAATGCAGAAGTGGAATAAGTCAGAACTAGTGTACTTTATATAGTACTGTAGAATCTTTTTTTCTGATCAAAACCCCAGTGATAATTTTGGACCATTTTCACCAAGTTCATGGGTTTTTTTTAAAAGAAGAAAAAAAAAAACACTTTTTGTAATGTGTGCCTCGCTTTTAAGGGTGATATGGGTATGTTGCCTGCTTTGAGAACAGTGTCACGTGGATGTAAAGCTGTACATGAAGCTGAGGATGTACCAAATTAAAAGTGTCAAAAAAAAAAAAAAAAAGAAAATAGGTTTGGGCCTTATTCCATCTTCTAGTTTTAAGAGTTTGAATTTTGCTGTATATGGAATAGCGAAGGGTTTCAGTTCTGATTTATTTCAAGAGCTATGCTTTCTGCTGGTATAAACATCTGTGTGGAGTAGCTGTTGAAACTGAAATTTGGCCATATTGAGAATAAACAATAAGTTCAGTTTCTGAAGAATTGTGCCATACCGTTGTTTTTTTGTGTTGCCCAAAAGAGGGCAGTGTGTCTTCCACTTGCTAAAAGTTTAACATAAAATCTTGGTGAAGAATTTCAGTGTGATCTCGCTGCGTTGTGTTCTGTCTACTAGCGTTCAATGTAATGCAGAATGCTTGTCTTTATTAATACTCAAGGTTTAGATTAGTCTTAATCCTGTTTGTCTCCTCCATTTAGATTCAAGTGAGTGAAGCTGTCAATGTGGTATAATGATACAATTTGGGGGACGGGGGAGAAAAAAATGTTTGTTAGCTAGTTGTTGGTTTCACAAACAGCTATGAAAGTTGTATGAATAACTGAAGCCATAATTTAAATGGTAATACAGTAAGTACTGAAAATAACAATCCAGCGACTTTGAAAATATATGTGATAGGAGCCTTGTAGCCTTTCCTGGAGGAGAGAAGAAGCATACGGCTGTCCTAAGATGTCTAGGATGTTGTCTTCTACCTCTCATTCCCTAAGCTGTTCAATTACTTATGTTTAAAAATAACTGTATTGAGCTGACTGACTAACGAAACATAAATGACATTTTTACAGTGATGTCATATTCACTGCAAATGGAGTTCGTACTTTGATCAAGAACTTCAGTGCATAAAAACTTAATAATCCTGCTTTAGCCTGATTTGTTTACAAAACAGAAAACGTTACTCTAAAATTTTAGAATATGAATGCCATAAATACGTTTGCATATTCAACGGTGTTTTGCTTTATGAACGAATAATTGAGCAGTTAAAGACATAAAAATGCAGTAGGCTGTTTCTGGTTAAGAGGGAGAGAAGGAAGAGCTAACACATACCACTAGACTCATTACACGCTTGCTTCAGAAAGTCCCTGAGAATGGGCTTGCACCAGAGGGGTTTAAGTTAGGTAGGAACAAAGCAGTGGAGGAAAGTTTCAGTTCAGATGGTTGTTGTGCTGGTGACAGTCTCTTCCTCTATTAAAGGAGATGGTAACGTTTTAAGAAATAAAAACTGGCAGACAGATACAAGGCTAGTGTTTTTATATGTTTGGAATAGATGTTTATACTTGCCTACATCTGTTCACGAAACCAACCTGTTACGGGCAGTTCTTTCATTTGAATTGCAACATCTAAAATTTCTACACAAATGCTTCTTTATTGGCTGGTTAAGTAGTTCAAATGAGCTTATCTGGATTTTCTTTAAAATGCTTGGCGTCCTTTTTGATAAATGGCCATTACAGGAAAAATAATCATGCTATCTGTACATAAGCGTGTTGCTGTATCAGCTTCTTAAGTTTCTGTTCAAATAGCAAATTTATTTATTCTTGTGATGCTGTAGAGGTAGAAAATATAGGATGTGGAGACTTCTGTGCGGTTTATCTGAATGTAATCGATAAAGACAGGGTCACTCCAGAAAATTAATGCTGAAAATCACTTAACATAGGCAGGTCAGTTGTTAATGAAGCATAACTACTGGGCAACATAACTTTTGTCTCTTACAGTTACTAAATATGACTTAAGTCCACTATTATGATAAAGAAAGATTTTTCTTTAGCCGTGGAAGGTTAGGGAGGAGAATGATTTCCCCCCCCCCCCCCCCAAGGACAAAGAGAGAACAAAAAAAGTAAATAGTATGCCTTGAAAATGGAGAATATTTGATGTAGTATATTCACTTATTTATACAAAACTTTTTTTTAATGTGTTTTTTAGTGTTTTTTCTGAAACTGATTTTAAACAGCTTTGAAAATTTGTAAAAAATTTAATGATATTTGAATATATATTTTCACTGACCAAAAAAAAAATCTTAATTTTAAGCTATGTTTTAATAATCATAAAGCCTGTCTATTCTTTTTTCAAAACTGTTTCTGCAGAAAGCTGTACTACTCTTCCTCCCGCAACTTTTTGCGCTGCCTTTTGCATCCTTTTGTTCCAGGTCTTTTTAGGGTTTTGTCTGTTTGTTTGTTTCAGATCCAGTTTGTATGTGTGGCACCTTACTGCCTTACAGAGTAATATCTAAGTTCATTGATCGTTCAGTTGATAGAAAGGATAAATCTATCCTTTACTGTCTGAGAGTAAAGTGCTATAAGTCCTGAGCTTTGCAAGTCTTTTTGGCCTTAGTGAGTTAGTTAAACCTATAGCGTTGGAATATTCCTAACAGTGAATCAGAAATAGTTATAAGAAGTTTTCTTTTGTTGAATTTCTTTTATTTTAGTTGCAATAATGGTGTATATTCCAAAGGTCTGACCTTCAGGCAGTGAGATTGAGAGTTACATAATTGGAGAGTAAAGTAGAAAAATAGAGGGCCTAATAAATACTAAAGAATGAGTGAATAGAGAGCATATATTTATTTCAACTGCAGGGTACTAACCCAAGTAATTTTTCATCTCTAAGCATTGTAAAAGTATTTTTGTTGGTTTTGGCAGTCTTGTAGCACTACGTAAAGGAAGGCAATTGTCAGGAAGTGAAGGAGCTTTTTGAAATAATAATTTTTTTGTAAAATGTTCTGTACAGTTGACAGTGGTGATAAATTCAAGTAAGTGTTTTTTACTTTTGGCTAGTAATGAAATTCTTTTAGTCATAGTTGTACTTATCATTGTTAAGCAAAGTTGGAAAAGTGTGTTACCTTGCATTTGTCAAAAGCTCAAAAAAATGCATAAAGCATTGTTAGCTCACATAATCCATAATAGACTATGAATCTGATCCTGACAAGTGTTTACCATGTGTTGCATAGTGCATCCAGAGAAGTTGTGAATCTGTTTATTTCTAGATGAGTGGCTGAGAGGCGACAGATCTCAGTAGCGCCAGTTGTGAACACTGCGAGGTTCTCTCTTGTCCCCCAACTGAACAGTCGAATTATTAAAAAAAAAAAAAAAATCTCTAAATACCAGACCACCTGCCGTTGCTTTCAGGTTACACTCACTTGCCGGAGAATGGGCTCCTGTCTTTTTAGCCAGTGGTGTGGGACTTACTGGTGAGATGCATAGCAATATATACCTGTCCAAGATTGGGCATATGTTAGTATGCATCTTATGTTTGTCAGACTTCAGGTGTGATCTTACAGCATTCAACCTGTGTTTTATGTTCTTTATCCAAACAAGCAAATCAAGGTTTCACTTGGTCTTATGTAGCTTCTGTTAGACCTGATTAATGTAAGCAAATTAAACAATATTTACACATCCCTCAGACTATCCCTGTGGTGGCCTTAAGTAGGTCTTCCAAAGCTTTGTTTGGTACCAGCATAAACAGGTAAGTACTAAACCTTTCTGTAGCAATGTTTTATCTTAAACCGAGTTGTGTTGCATATTTCTGTTGGTAAGTATGTGGCTGCTCAACTTCTTCATATGTTAAAGCATGTTTTACTATGACATTTGTGGCATCCAGCCTTAAAAGACTAATAAGGCTGGATATATATGGAACATTCTGGCCTTTGCTGAACATTAAACATGTACTGTTTGAGTTGTCTTCCAGAGATGGAAGAAATACTAGTGACAGCTGAAACTCCTCATCCCATTTCTCAAGAAAAGCAGTGCTTGCTTAATCAGCCTGAGTCAGTCCCATCTGCTGGGAAGCGAGGAGGACTCTGGAAGAACTAGAGTTCATGCTGAAGCATGCACTGTCAGACTGGCTTTGAATCTTGTGTGTGAAAAAGTCCCTTCAAAATTAGTGGGGGCGACTAGGATGGCTAAGCAGCATCAACCTCCTACAGTAAAATAAATGTGCCCAGCAAAGAATACTTGTTGGAACCTTGATCAACTTCATTTATTTTTTTCTTTTTGATTTTTCATCCTCAAAATTATAGGTAATATGGAAGCAGTTCAGTAAAGAAGTGTCAAGTTTATAGTCTGTGGTCACTAAATACCTTTGGGAAAGAATGTGCAAATAGTTGCTAGTGTTGCTGCAAAAGCATTTTAACATGATTTGCTACTGTAAAAAGCTGTACATATGTAACAACTTTCAGAGCATTCAGAAAAAATTGAATAAATATAGTAACAAAAGTTTTTATTAATTGTGAAAGTATGTGATGGGTATTAGGTTTTGTAGAGGAGGAGCAAAAGATATTTGTATGAAAGAGGAAAAAAAGGTTAAATCAAAATTACATTGTTGAGGAAGTATGGACTAGATCACTTAGTGCCTTAGTAGTGAAGCTTCTTTTTGTTGAAGTTTATTCATTTCTGAGATGCAGCTATGCAGGACCGTGAAATCTGAACCTTTTCTGGGGTCCCTGAGCAATATCATGAAACGAAATGCGAGTGTAAGTGCATCCTTAGGGGATCAGCTATGAGCTGTGGAGGAAGTAGTTATGTCTATATGTTAAGGTTGTCTTTTTTTTCTTTTCCTCTTTCTTCCCCCCCCCCCTTCATAAACACCTAATAGGGATATTTAAATGACAGTCATGCATATGCAGTATTTTTTTTATTTTATGTGTTTTTATCCCCTTAAGATGAAAACTAGCAACCTAGAAGCTCATAGTAAGTTCGCGTAGCATTCTCAATCTTTTGTGTTCAAGAAATAACTCTTATTCAGAGAAAGCAGTGATAATGCAGACTTGTTCCCACAGAGCTACAATTACAAGGTTGTGTTTTCTCAATGGCCTGTAAAATTGAGGCAGCCTACTCTGTTATGTGTACTAGTCACAAGTGTTGCAAAAAACAGTTTTGCCGTGGAGGCTTCTTGTCTGATCTGGATAATCTCACTTCCCTCTACTAATAAGATCTAATAGAGTTTATTATATTGAAGGAACTTTCCAAGTCAGCTGATGAAAATGTTTTGCTATGATAAGTATTTTCCATATTTTGTACAGTTTGTTTATGCTTTAGTTATACCAATTGAAAATCATGTTAATATTTAACTTCTTTTTTTTAAACTACACATTGCTAATTGCCAGGGATACATCTCTGACGATAACTGAGCAATCTTGTGCAACTTCATCAGAACCTGATATTTACAGTTCAGTGAATGAAAAATAAAGTGTGGGTTTAAACCAGTATTTTTATTAATTTCAGCTAATGTTATTGATGGTAGTCTGGTAGCAAATTAGCTGCTGTATCCCACTTCAAACAGAAAAGGACATAAAATGCTCACAAACCATTTCTTATTAAAAAAAAAAAACTTTTTTTTTTTTAAACACCTAGTAGTTCCTTTTATTTGAAACACTTTCTGTGAATGTATACGCAAGTATGTATATGAGTTACCACTTCTTCACAGCAAATGCCCAAAGATGCTTTTATATTAACAAATCCAATTTCCCTCTCCTGTCCTTAATGGACAATATTATACTTGGTAAGACCAAACAGTTTGTGGTTCAGTGTTCCTGTCAAGCTTATTAAGCTATTATTATAATAATTATTAAGCTACTGTGCTTTTGCTCTTGATGGAAAAGCAAAGGGTTGGCCTAGAGGAAACGTAACGTGTGCATTATTCCACTAATATTATTTAAAGTAACCTTCTGAACGGTCAGTACACATCGTGGCTTGGCTTGTTGCAGTTACTGCGTGGTACATTTCAAAAAATAAAATAGCATTATGGCTTATGCAATTTTGTTTTTCAATAGAAAAATTATTTTCCAAGAGCAGAAGAGAATATTATGAGCTTTTTCTTCTACTGCATCTTTCCCATTCAATTTTTTATTTTTTCAGTAATTCTTTGGTCATTTCTCAGTCCGTTGGATATCTGCAGGGCATTTCAGGAAGTTTCATGCTCAATAGTTAATTTAAAGTCTAAGTATGAAATACTTGTCACTTGCCTGTTCAGTTGTTAGCTAGGAGGCAATTTAAACATAACTAGAAAATTAAGTCACTACTGAAAACTCAGTTTGGTTTTAAGGGAAAAAGAAATTTAAAAGTGATGTTTCTTCATCTGCTTTCATTTATTTTTCCCCTCTTTCAGCTTTTAAATGTCATCCTGACCTCCAGCTACATATCCTCACTTACATAATATGGAAGCAGGGTTTTGCTGTCTAGATGAAGTATCAAGTATATGTTTTTAGGAGTTATATATGGCTGTGAGTCATATCAGAAAGGCATAAATAGCCAAACTGAATGTGGCTTTAATCCTGGCAGCTTTCTAGTGATGGAGGGGAAAAGGAAACATGAGTAGTTATGACAGTCCTGGTGATGACTAAAGCATTTATGTTCATCTTTTGACTTGAAGTTGCAGTGTGGGAAGAAGCGGTGTCTTTATATGCTGCAGGTTAAGTGACTACCGTCTTCCTCCAAACCACTGTTTTCTCATTTTAGAAAATACTTATACTGTTGAAAGTTACCAGCATAAGAAGTTCCCCTTTTTTTTGCATGTATACCTGTCTCTAATTGTCTGGTAAAAAGAGAGAGAGATTTACCTTTTTTTCTATTATTATTATTTTTTAAATCTTTCTGTCTCAGTGCCTTACCTGCTTGACTACGGTAAAGAAAAAGACCATTAGAAGCAATTAAATGTTGACAGGCATTAAGGCATTACTGTCTCACTTGACAGGAACTGGTAGAGACCATTACTTACTTAAGTTTTTCTGCATGCTAATAAGAACTTTATTCCTGTTCCATCTCTCTCTCCTCTGTGGAAAAGGCCGGTACGCCAAATGCCTGTATGGTGGACTTCAAGTATATACTAGGCTGCGCAGTAGTCTTACTAGATCTCACCATCTCCAGCTTCATATCTGGTATCTCGGCCAAAGAAATTTGAAAAATGTTTCTCTGTCATTCTCCCTGCCTCAGACATCGCCTTGGAAAATGGGAATGAAAGTCAAAGTTATATAGCGTTTCTTGGTTCTGGCAAGGGAGATGGTAGGAGATTGGAAATAAGATGGAAAAAAGCAAATAGGGCATAATAATGGGAAAGCCTAAGAAAGAATTGATGTAGAAATCATGGGTTGCCTGTATATTTTTTCTTTTTGCAGAAGAAGGCAAGAAAATTGGATGAGAGATGCTTTCCTCAGTGATCAGATGAGCAGTACTTATGTGACACTTGGACTGCAAAGTGGCTAGTGAAGTCTTCTGATGCAGGGTGTTCTGGGGGAAAGGAGGGTGGTTCCTCTTTAGGGCTCCTAGGATGTCTTTTCAATTCAATACACAGCACTTCTGAATGACTGTGTAGGCTTTTTTATATGTGCATATATATTTATATGAGATCTGGTGTCTGAATTTCCTGAAATATTTTTGAAGCAAACATTTGATTTAGACAGGCTTTTTGCAGAAAGTAAATGAAAGATCTACACAATAAACTTGACTGATCTGAAGTAATGTTTACAAATGCTAATACTATGCTATGCTAATGCTATGATACTCATTAATCTTTCCTATAGAATACAAGTGTTCTGTGTATGCCTTTTAGATGCAATTAGACCCATACACTTGTTTTGCTATAGTGTCTCTTCCAGTAACTTCTGAATATATACAACCTCTTCTTAGTGCTTTATTTTACATTTTTCTGCAACATTGAACATCTTACGAGATGAGTTTTAGTCTAGCAAACATTTAACATGGCGTTTTGCTTTGGCTCTTAGAAATTCATTCTTTAGTCTTACATAAAACAGCTCCTGGTCTGAAGCATGCTGTTACTTGAACGATTTACAGTTTGTTTCTAAAAAGGTTAATTCTGCTAGCGCTTGTTGTAGTGCTTTCTATTAAGTTTATGATGTTAGGTCATGAAAGAACCAAACCTCTTAGTATGCTTGAAACATGTAAGAGTTGGACAGGGCCATAAAAACATCAGTGAATTCCATCAGCAGCAAGAAATTTTGCCTGAAGAAGTAGCAATGGATAACACTATAGTATGTGATTCACTCTCCACTGAACTTGATTCACTTCTTGTGGCTCTTAATACATCACTGATTAGACATAAAATGATCTTTCTCCCACTGCAAAATGCACAGAGATATACAATGAAAATAACTAGGAGTTTTGGTTCTGTAGGGAATCTGTTCAGTCGTTGCTTAACTGAAGGTATACTAATCGTTATGAAAGTTCTTGTAAGTATTACGTTATAAATTACTGATCAGAATGAATGTTAAATACTTAGAAAATGTCATCCACAAGTTTGATCAATTAAAACAATGGGAAGTGCTAAAGTAAGTAAGTGAGGCCAACTGAAAAGAAAGCCTCAATGAAGGGAGCAGAATTTCATTTATTTTGCAGTGTGACAAAAGCTTTTCTTATGCCTCAGGATTGTTATGCTTGTATGGTTGTAGGAAGCATGTTAGATAAGAAACTACTGTTATGCATGTGGCAAATTTCATAACCGAAGTTATTTGAAAATTAAATCTTACAACTAAGGAGAAAAAGTCGAAGGAACAAAGTTTAAATGTAGAATCTTAGTCTCTGCTTTAAGCTTCAACTTGCTGGGTATTTTATATTTTTACTTTGAATTAATTTTGTTACATATACTTAATTTAATACATTTGACTTGCCTTTGATGTTGCACAACAAATATGAACAAACATGACAAATGAAGATGGAAAGTGTGGTCTCCATGTCCCCAAAAAAACCTTACCTTTTTTTTTTTTCTTTTTTAATGGTAGGGCTGAAGTTCTGAGGATTCCTGAACCTCTTGCACTTAATGCATTGTCCAGAATAGAGCCTCTGCCAGCTTCAGCTGATTCTTAATATCCTCTGTTTCTTAATATTTTGATTCCTATTGCTGTTAGCTGTTTTTAGCTAGCAATCACCAAGTTGTACTGACTCTCTGGAACTTAATATTCTCCCAGGCTTCAATCTTATTGTTGTCTTGCTTCACTTGGTGCCGTTCTACTTTTGCTTCAGCCACTGGTCAATTCAATTAGATTCAGTGACTCTAGAGATACTTTGAGATACTTAGATTGTACTGCAGATACTGCTTTTTCTAGCTTCCACCTTCTACCTAGCCAGCAATTCCAAGATGTAGCAGCATATCCTAAATATGAAAACAATCCTCAATAGCTCTCATAAAGGAGGAGTCCTGAGAACAAAACATTCAAGTCAAATTCCTAATAATATAATGGCAATACAGTAGTATGTTATGTAGATATACTGTGTGTATCTCCTTTACATGCTCAAACTCCTTTAATATTGTGGAAAACCTAATTCCATGTTTTTCTTGGGTGCTTTTTAATTACCAAATGGGATATGAATTGCCAGTGTTGCTTTGTATTATATTTGAAAAAAAAAATTTTTTTTAACTATAATTTTACAATGGAATAGAAATACAAAAGCCAAAGCTGGAACAGAGTGGTTGGTTGACCATCTTTAGAAATATTTTTTGATTTATCCAAATTGGGCACTGCAGTCTCTGTTTGGTTTTGGAAGCCTGGCCCCAGCAGGGTTTGTGTGAGGAAACTTTGTTTTGTTTTTCCCTGGAAATGATGCAGCAATATCCAAATGCTGGAATTCTGTTTCTGTGCTATAAAGTGGGATGAGACACTCAGTAGATTGTTATCCCTTTTGTATTTCATGAATCACTTAAAGCTGCATGCTGCGCCATCTGTTAACAGTTTGAAGCCACAAAACCCCATTAACGGTATTGTTTGGGTTACTTCACAGAGCTCTGACTAAGTTTGCCTAGAACTCACCATAGACTCAGGATACCAAAAATGGTAATAATTCTGACCACCCAAAAGGAAGCCAGGTGTAACTGATATGGCAGAGTGCACTGCACAAGTTGCATGGTCTCCTGCCTTAAGGAAAAGTTAGCAGTGCTTGTATACAAGATGACTCTGGAATTGAAGCTCCTTGAAGCGTTTATGGAAAAACCCTGAAAACAGAGCTGAAAAATGGAGCTCAATACCAACAAAGAGTACTTGGGTTGGAAAAACAAGACGAGTGGCCTTTTCGATCACACAGACAACTGTTTGGCAGCTTCTGCCCAAGTGAAAGGGACTCCAGAAGTAAATTTATACAATGCGAGAGCTACTTGTTTTTCATGTTAGATTGAGCTGTGTTTTTGTAGTAGTATTCATGCAGTATTTGCATCAGGATAATTGCATCCTAAGTTTGCTGTGGTTCTTTCCAAAGCAATGGAGTCCAACTTGATACACAGTAAAGATGACCAAGTTAGTGTCATAAAAGAAAATGTCCTTGGACTTTTGTCACCAGAAATCTAGAGGATTTGGGGGAGTTTGTAATGCAGGTGGAAGCAACACTTGAAAATATGTTTTGGTTGTGTGTTGGGAGAGCAAGAAACGTTAAGAACCCTGTTTCTTTATGCTGTGAGCAAATAAGAATTGCTCCTTACTGTTACAGCTCATGCACCAATTGCCATTAATATGAATGTTTCAGTCATAATTATTTTTCATCAGAAGCTTTTGAACTGTTCTGGATGTCTGCTTTTCTGCTGCGTAATACTGGGTTATCTAATTTTCTTTTCAATCCATGTCCATACGTTACTGTAGCTAGCCGCTGGAGATTTACACAGATACACAAAACCATTCATGCATCCCTTCTGTTGATGATAGTTTCTGTTTCACTGCAGAGCTAAATTCAATAAATTCGATCTACCACATGGTTTATTGCATACACAACACAATGTGCAGCAAATAAAGTAGGAGTTAAGGTTCATAGGTCACATCTGCTGTAAAATCTTAACTGCTCTTAGAGCAGACACATTGGTGCATTGTATGCTTTCAGCTTCTATTTTAGGTAGCCTGAATTTACAGTCCTCATATCTTAGCAAATATAGTTCCTTGCTATATGGCAAAAGCCTAGATCTAAAGATAGTAATATTCACTGTGACTCAGCCAAAGTCCAGATCTCTGTTCTGACATGAGACTTTGTCTGCCTGTATAAAATCCTTTATTTTGAAATCACACTTTCAAATGGACTGTACTTCTTCCCTGGAGAAAATAAAAATATTTAATAGGAAAAATAAGACAGTACGTCAGATGCATCAGCCATTCCACTGCTGAAAAAAAATGGTGTGGCCTTATGGTTTTTAAAGATGAGCCATTTTAAATGGCTGTGGTTTTATATGTTTTAATTAGTTTTGGACTTAGGTCTCAAATACCCACTTGAACATTGTTGGTTATCCTCTGTGTTGTGAAAATGTTGTGATTAACAGTGGGGCTAACCCAAGAACACAAGAACATCACAACTTTGGTAGATGTTGTCACAAACTGTCTGCAACTATCTCCTCTTAGTGAAGAGGATTTGTTTCCCAGCATTTGCCTGATCCCCTGTTCTGCAAATATTTATGTGGATATGAAGAGTCCTACTGAAGTCGAAGAGATTTCTCACATAAATTAGATATGCAGACATAAGCCTTACTACATGCCTACCCAAATTATTTATGTGCTTGATCAGTCACTGCCTTTGGGTAACTACGTGCTGTATTTCTAACAGTTTTCATCTACCGGCTCCTACTGTGAGCTCCAGTAGGTAAGAAATACCTACAATGCTTCTCTCATGCTTTCAGTAAAACTAAGTTCAGGAAGTTTCTAAGATTGTTGAGTTAAAAATGAGATGTTTAATTTAGACTGGGCTTTAGTCCATATTGTTCTTTGTCCATTATTTATAAGAGTTTTCATGCTTTACTGTTCTCTTGCGTATTTACCAACTTGCCAAGAGCTCTGTGTTTAAGGTCACCATTTTTTTCTTCTAAACCATGTGCCAAACCACTGAAGTTTTAAAAAATAAAAATAAAATCAATTTTCACAACTTCATTGTAGAACTAACTTGAAAAGTGGAAAACTGATTGATACTTATAGATGCAAAGGTTATTTCAGAATTACAAGATACTAAAATAGTCTGCTTTGCCTGAAGTGCTAATTAATTAATCCAGTCCTAATGTATGCTTTCACATTGTTTATCTTTGAGGATAAAGAGTTCAGTAATTGATTTTAAACCTGAAAATCTCATTTCTTTGACTTCTATATAGAAGTGAGAGGAAAAGGTCTTTTTTTTTCTTTTTTTTTTTTCTCCTCTCCAAGAAAGTTTAATCTCTTTTTCCAGCTTCCTCAATGGGCTTTGAAAATATTGGAGGTGTTTGTATCTTAAGGTATATTTTTACTTTTAGTTGAGACATAAACATGTGTGGTTAGGACATACAGAGTTAATAAAGAATAAACATTAACTAGGTTTGTCCTTGTATTTGCTTTTGCTGTAAAAACTACCTCAGGATTTACCAGAGTCTAATTTTTCTTTAATCTCATGATACAGTTTACAATACCGAGTCAAGGTTGGACATACACTCCATTTGGGAGCTACAATCATACTGTCGATAGATGCCAATTAGATTTATTGACTGATTCTTTTTCTTCTTTCAGACCACGTCATAGCCCGAATGCTGTCTGACACGTGGGACTCCAGAAAAGCTTGTGACACCGATGAGGGGGAGCCGGTCAGGTGGGATGTTCAATTTTCCAAAGATAACACATGCCAGGAACTGGGGAGGATGAGCTTGTGACAGAGCTGGGATTCCCCTTTCTGTACAAGCCAGATAGGGGGAGCAACAAGTCTAGATATCCTCCTCTGTGAAGACATTTTTGACTTAAGTTGTCTTCAAAATACTCAGTCCTAAATGAATACCCTGTCCTATACTCTGAGAAAACAGAGCTGATGGTATGCGATTCTCTCTAGCTGTTTGCTCTTAGTGTTTTTAGGCTCTGTCTACATAGCCTAAGTTGGCTACAGGACAGGTAACACAATAAACCTAAGTAAGGTAAATTTATTCAGGTTAGGGTAAAAATTTAAGAAATGCTGCCAACGAAGACCAGCATAGAAAGGTCATCTGCTACTTGCCAGAGCAGACAGTGTTACTGTGTTTATAATGTGTTCTTACCTCAATCCATCTAGAGTAAGTAGGTATGCCTGCTTCTCCTATAATCCTACCTCCAATGACCTAGCTGTGGGGAAGAAGAGAGGATTTCTGGTTTCTTCCTTGGAGAATGCCTTAACCACGAATGGAGCAGGTAAGTACTATCACCACTTCTTTTTTCCTCTGCACACCTTTAATAGAAGCGTGAATGCTGTTCTTCCTTTGCAGGCAAGGTTGTAGTAGGGTGTTCAGAAAGCTTTCCATGCCAGTCTGTGTGCACACAAAGTCACAACCCCACGCAATGCTTGTGAGCTTAGTATCCTGGGCTTGCAGGGGAGGGAGGAGGAGGATTTAAGATAGTATTGCCTTTAGTGTTTGCTATAGGTCACTTGTGGCTGTCTCCTTCTTCCTGGCAGTCTTGGATACTGTCTAAATTCTCCCTCTGCATTGCAATAGTGAACAGCACTTTACTGAAGTTTAGAGGCTATCTGACTAAAAGTTACAGGCTAAAATACTCAGGTGCTTTATTAGTGTTGGATTTTAAGTTTCTGTGGAAATCCTTGCCCTCTGTTGCTTAGGATTTCTCCTCTGTCAATGTGTGTATGATGTGATACGTTACTTCTGGAACTGTGTCTTTGCATTAACAGCAGGCAGAGGAAAACGTGCACGGCACATCACCAAATGATGGGTTCTGTGTAATACAGGGATGACCCTAAATTACTGCTCAGTCTCTAATGGGTTCTTGGTTGTGATTATTACACACAGTTCCTCGAGTCTGCTGCTGTAGCATGTTGTTCTGCACTCCTTTAGCAGGAGGTCAGATTAGACTAGACTTAACTGAATTGTGTTTACAACTGGGTTATAATTTTCAGAGTCTAACATGGTTTGGCTTTAAGCCTGCAAAGAAAAATTAACTTTTTACGACAATTTGAGCAAATCATTGAGAGTAAGTCTCTGGCAATAGTCTTTCTGATGCAGATAAGTCTTACGTTAACTGGGTAAGAGTGTACATTAAATTAAACACAAGCTCCTAAAAGTTAATATTAAATCAATTAGACCGAAATCCCAGTTACAAAATATTTTGGAAATTCCTTAAATAAGGAAATTGGTGCTCGTGTTTAGTTGCATCACTTCTCTCATAATCTGTTTTATTTGCATCTTCATCTTTCATCAAGTCCTTGGCAGTTACTGCTTACTAAAGGGAGCAGTCATCCCCATATTTTAAACACTAAGTTGCTGACAGGACCAAAACCAAATTGTAACAAACATCCGTTTTTGCCTCAAGACTTGCAACTAATGACTTCTTGTTTTTATTGTTTTGCTTGGGTTTTTATGAATTTTCTCTACATGTTTTGTATTTGGAGAATTATAAATGGCCTTCATGAGCAGTCATGTGGTGTTTCATATTCTGAAGTAATTGTTACTCTTTACACAGATTGACAATTTTGGGCAAACTTCCTTCTATGGTATTTCAGCAAGCATTTTGATGCAATCTTTTTTTTTTTTTTCCCCAACAACCTTATAGTCGAGCTCAAAATCCTACATGAATAATGCTGTTATTTTTGATATGTTCTCTGTTATGAAGGGTTTTTCCCACTTTGAAAAAAATGTGTGTGAATTCCACTAGAAGTTAAGATATCTATTGTCACAGAAAAAACATTCTTAAGATGTTTTTCAGTTACTGCATTAAACTTATCAACATCCGTCATGGTTTTGGGCACTTGTATTCCTAACAAACATGAAGAACTTTTATTATTTCATAGCCCTTTCCAACAGGTTAATGTCTTTATTTGTTTAGTGGAGTATCAAATGCAATATCCTATTTGTATGGGAATGCATGAGGTGCCGGGTATTTTGTCATTAGTTTCCTGTGCAGAATGGTATTCACTTTCTCAAGTTCAGCCAAGGGAGTCAGAGAGCTAAGAAGGCTTTCAAACACCTTTGGTAGGCTTCATGCTAACATTCACCCCAGAGCTATAGTCTAATTTGAAACAAAATTTAGCCATGAGGGCATGAGATAAGGATGTCATGGCTGAAACAGAGGTTCTTGCTCTGTTAATCCTTACTGCATCTGCTGAAAAGCCATTCATGAGAACATTTGATTTTTTTATTTTTTATTTTTTTTTAGCAGAAGAATTTGATCTTAGTCATAAATCTATACAATAGTTTGATTTAGGAGTATTACTTAGCCCCTATCTGAAAATAAGATTCAAAAAATATATATTTTTAAGTTTAATTTGAAGAGGTGCATTCAAAAGAAACCTATGGACTCCAGCTAGTGGTGCAGTGCTAGCTTAGTGCCACTGAAATCAGTGACACTAAATCAGTTTATAGCAGTTCTAGTCCCCATTTATGTAATTGCTGGAATAGAATCTAATGAAGTTTATGAAGGCAAAATGCTATAGTATCTGTTGGGTTTTTATCTTTTGTGTCATTTTGCATCAAATTCAGACAGAAGAAGAGGAGGAGCAGTTTTAACATGTGTATTGTTATTTCATATTCCCACTCTGTATTTTTAGATTAGAGTGATTTTTAAACAGTTATTAGTGTGCCTACAAATCAATGTTAGTTTTCATAAGTTATACTTCAGGCATATAAACATGATAACAGTAACTGCAAAGAGATTGCTTCCTTTTCTTATTCTCTTCTTAATTTGGATCTTAAGAAAATCCTGGAAGTTAAAGCTCAGTCTGCTAACTATACTGTAGAGATGTGAGAAAGAAGACACATAAACAAAAAGAAAAGATATCTCCTGCCTGTGCCTCTCGTTGCAACCTTTGTCTAAAAATCTGAAGCTACTACTTAGAGTATTGCCAAGTTATCCTGCTTCCGAGGGATGCCCAAGGTTGACAGAGCAAACAGTTTTAGTTCCCTAGGAACCTACACTGTATCTGATTTTTAAAACTAGCTTCATTCAGTTATGGGGATCTCTTCTCTTTATACGGTATACATTAGGTACAGAAACTGTATGCTTATTTTGTTAGGCATACCTTAGGTACAATGTACCTAATTCCTGCTCTGTCATTTTTATGATATGCTCTGAAGCATAAAATGCCAGGGGGATAATATCTGAAGTTCATTAGCCCGTTCTGTTACAACTTGATTGCTGCCTCTCTCTTTCTCTCTCTCTCTCTCTCTCTTTTTCTTTCTTTCTTTCTTTATTTTAAGTCGTGGTAAGGCAGAATTTCAAAAGCCGTCAGTGCCCTACTCCTGCACTTCTAACAAGTCATTGGCAGAGACAGAGGAAACTCTGCATCTAACTCAAAAATGTACAGAGTGTGCATTCATAGCCAGCCCTTCCAGAGCTGTCTGCAACACGACATGGCTTTATCGCTTCCTCATTTTAAAAGGAAACGGCTTGTGTTGACTATCCTGCATGTGACTGACTGCACCGTGACCTGAAGCAAATGTTTTGCTTGTATTTCATAATACAAGCTGTCTTGTGGGAGAAAGCAAACCTGAGCAAAGGGAGAAAATGTATCTCTTATAAAAAAGTAATTGTTCCCTATTTTTATTGGGGTCTAATCTTTCTGTTACAGTCAGCAGGATTTTAACCAGTGTCAAGAGGACAAATAAGAGCCTGCAGAGACTCTGACACAGAAGCGTTACTTGTGAAATAGGTATTGGAAATTTTTACCGAAATTGACCCTACAGAATTTCACAGAACTGAGTAAACTGGGTGAAGTCAACTCCTGAGCATCAGCTTATGCATGAGGGCGGGAAGCGTTTTTATGGATTACACCCTTTGCCTTTCAGATGGCTGCAGTATGCCACCCAGGGCCTCTCTTGCAAACGTAAATGCGGCTGTTGCAGAGGTGGCGTGTTGGCTGCTCAGCAGCAAACCAGGTGGGCATGAGCCCTTGTGTAAATAATAGTGGGAACCATATAGATTCTATAGGGGATGAAGTTAATGTGCAGTGTTTTGTCTTAGATGTCTGTTTCTGGCTTTCTCCTGTTGCATCAGACATCGTCTTTCTCCAAATACAGGACTCCTGGCTCAGCTGAGGGGAGCGGGGGTCCCCATTGCCCCCACAGATGGTGGGAGGGATAAGCAGTATCTTTGTTTTCTTGCATAGTCTTGTCAACTCCTCAGTGTGCGTTCTGACACAGCTCAAACGTGCCGCATTATGCATGTCTCTACGATTATCCTGAGGCTTCTCTCAGGAAATAGCTAAGCTAATTTTAGAAGCAAAAACAGTTGAAAGAGGCCTGTTGCAAATGCAGCCAGAGTATCTCCCGTCTAATCAGTTATGAAATCTGATGCTAAAACTTTTTCTTAGTGGATTGTTTCTTTGTTAATCGGGGAGGGGGGGAGGAGAAAAAAGCAACACAGAGATCTCTCACCACACAGACGTAAATGAACAGAAGCTCTTTAAAAGTCAACTTGTGGGAAATGAGAGATTGATGCAATACATCACAGGGACAAAAAGGCCAGATGACAGCTTTCTGAGTACAATTTGGCCTAAAGTTAGATAGAAAAAAAGGGTATATGACACTTCTTGCCCAGCATGACCTAAGGAAAAATACTGGCTATTGCACATGTTGCACTTGTGCGCAGCTCTTGCATGCAATCTCAGGCATATCATGTTCTGTAGTGATTAAAATACAGCTTGTAGTGACAACAGGAACCCAAACGCCCTTTTGAACTGTGTGCGAAGTGCAACAATTGTTCCTTCACATCAGGTCATGTTTCAGTATATATTTTAGCAACTGCTTTTTATTGCATTTGATTCTTGTATTATTGCTTTGAATGAAAGCATGGAAAACACAAAATCTTATAGTGATATTCCTTTTCATAAGGGAAAGGTAACCTGTTCTCTGGTCTATGAACCATGTATGGATTCACTATGTATGGGAGGCAGGGAAGACAAAAATGAAATAATAAATACCAGATAAAAATGAGCTCTTCTATTTAAAACCTTCTATCTAAAAATCTTTCACTGCTTTTTTTAATTGCATTGCAGAATGAACAGTTGCAGGAGAATAACTGCTTTCCCTTGCTTTTTGCACCACAAGCAGAACTAGCAATACTACATCCATAGCAGAACCAAAGCTGCTCTTGGGTGCTCCTCTCTGTCTAGGCTGCCTTCAAGAGCCTGGGTGATGAAGACAGTGTTAAAGAGGGCATACAAGCTTATTCCCTTGTGTGCTGTTATCTCCCTTATCCTCTACAGGTGTCTGCTCCTGAACAGATCTCTACCATGTTGCAGGTCACCCTCCTGTTCTTTGCACGTACTTCGGATTTTGCCTTACTTGAGTCTTGCATAACTTTTACTAAACTTGAAAGTGTTACTAGAACTGCAGGTATGACAAACAGTCCTAAGTAGAGAAGGTTTGAAACTGAAAGGTTTGAATTTGTCTTTAAACGCTCACAAGTTTCTGGCTTCAGATTCTAGTCCAAGTGCAAGATGCCAAATTAATTGGAACTGTACTTACATCGCTTTTGTGAGCGCTACGTGTGAAACAACCAATTCCATCTCCTTTTCAGTAAGATGATACTTCTTGCTCCTCCTTGTTATTGGCTTTAGGAAAAAGGTGTTTTTTCTTTTTTGTTCCCCCCCTCCCCACCCCCCAAAGAAAAGCTGTCTATCATAAACTTAGTGCCTTTCCTTAAGATCTTCTTCTACCTGACTGTGCTTCAAATTTGCTTCTAAATGTCATCTTTGGGAAGACTCTTTTTTTTCTTTATAGTCTGGGCCAGAATGAGCGCTGATGAGCTATTTCTTGCATGATTGAAGGCCTCAGACCCCAAGTGATAATATAATGGCACTAACAGTCATGTCATGTACAACTTGTTATGACTCCCTGCTGTAGTGTGATTTTACTGAATTCTTGCCACAAACTTTAGTGGATCAGTCAATGCAGAATACTTCTGACAAATCCCACCTACAGAGTGTTTTCAGAACTGAGGATCCTGTTCAAGAATATGTGTTAAGACCCAGCATGAAGTACAGAACTGAGTCCTCTAAGTCAAGGAAACTATTCAACTATTCATGCTCTTAAAGTTATTTTGGTGCTCAAGTCACTTCTGAGCCAATAGCAGTCAGATATTTTGACCTTAGTAAACTTGTGTATGTCAAAGTTATTTTTTGGAGGGATGCAAAAAATTATATATGAATTGAGATCCTTCTTTAGAGCCACATATTTTTCCAAGATACAATGTGTGGCCCTGATTCAAAGAAACTGTAAATACTACAGTTTACCTGAATTATTATTCTCTTGCTATGCCTAAACTTCAGAGGATAAATAGTTTCTTAACAGCTTGTACAATACAGTGAATAATAATGTTTTTATCGTATATTGAGGTAAGAATAGCATTTCATGAGTCACACTTACACTGTGGGGTCTGTGCACAAAGCTTTCAAGGCCTGGTGTGTTCCTGCAAGAGTGCAAAAGCCTTGAGGTTCAACAGTCTTGCTTCTTCTAACACTAAATCAAAGACAGATTCTTGCAGTACTTTGACAGGAATAGCTGAACCTGCTTCCAGAAACACCTTGGTAAAGAAGTTCCTATCAGATCTGAACAGAGGAAGGGAACTATATATAGTTAGGAAATATAACACGAAGCTTCATTAAGGATCAGACAAAGAAATCTTTGTCCAGAAATCTTGAATTTTCTTGGTGTTATCAGTTGGTGTGTTGGAAGTAATGTCTTTATTGAATGTTTTAATGTGACTGCTGTTTTTTGCAAGTTAATTACTTGACCTCAAGACTGCTTAAAACAGATGACACTTTTGCCAGAATTTATTACAAGTGGGACAAATCCTGTTCCATTATATCTCTGTAATCCTGCTGAAGCCAATAGCAACAAAGAGAAGAATTTGGCCTCGGTTATTGTAACATAAAACTTTGAGCTAAATTGCAAGCCAAGCTGTCTTTTTACCAATTTGGTCAAAGAGTTTGATGTTGTTTCTCTAATATGAGAATTACTGAATGCAGAAATTCCAGCTAGAATATGTCTCAGTTTAAAATTATTTTTGCTGTCAAAAAAAAGAAAAAAAAAATTGGAGAGACAGCACTTTCCCATATGTGCATTTCCTTGCCTTTATAAGTACCTTCTTCAAATCAGTACCTTTCTGAATGCGAGTAGCTTGAAAGAGCACTTGATCCTTACAGCACTGCATGCATTTTACTGCCCCATAAAAGTATCAAAAGATGTGAAGTTCAGTGGATACATCTAGATGTTTATTCAGGTCTTGCTTAGCTTGAAGGTTAATGGCAGTAACATTCTGTCTGAACAACAGCTGAAATAATAAACTGTACTTCATGATTTGACACTGTTGGTCTTAGCTTCAGTGCCTTGCTGACAGAAAAGAGAACAGGAGTGATGGGAGCTGCCGGGAGCACAGGAGTGCCAAAGGTTACTGCAAGTGACTGAGTGAGGTTGTGGTGTTTGGTTTGCTTTTTTTAAGGAATTCACTGGGAGTTCAAATATTTCAGCCAGAAATATCAACTCATTTTGCAATGGGTTTGAGGAAAGGTACAGTACAGTGATTCGCACTGGTTTTCTGACAAAATCTAATCATAAAATTTTTAAATAGCTCTTCAAATACATATGTGAATCACTTGGGCTTATGTGCATAAGCAAATATATCTGAACTTGTAATGCATTTTTTTGTAAACAGTTACATTTATGAATTTTGCATGCACAGAGATTGCATTCAGACTGTCTGTTTGCCTGAACACAGAAGGCTAAAATGAAACTCTCAATTTAATTTTTCTTCTCCATTTAGAGAATGAGGGTCTCTTCCAAAACTTGGGTTTCCTGATTTGTCTTCTACTTGGGATCAGAAGTCTCTTCTCAGCAGTATGTTTTCGTTTTCTACTTTCCTAACACTTAATAGTCTCTCATTCCTTTCAGTTTTGAGCCTAGAATGAAGAATGCCATATTATCTAGGAGAATTTAAAAAAAAAAAAAAAAAAAAAAGTCTTTGCAGCAGATTTTTTGGAGTTTGAGGGGGAAGTATTATAAAAGAAGTAATTGATCCTATATGATACATTAAGGGAGGAAATGGAAGAGTTCTAGATCAGGTCACTGTCATTGAGGGATCATTTACCAATCTTTCAATAATATCAAAATGTGGTAAATGCTATGTGAGAATGGATTGCTGCAAATGATAGTAACTCCACAGCTTTGCAGATTACAAATTATACAGTACTCCAAGGACATTTGGATTTATGTGAAAATGTGATTTTTTTTTTTTTATTTTTTATTTTTTTTAAATAAATCCTGCCCTTGGGTTGAGGTAAGAAACATTGGGACCAGTTCAAATGTAGAATTTTTCTGTTAAGTTACAATATTGCACTAGGTTATATAGGTAATGTGTTAGGGCCAGTACAGACTGCGGTTGTATGCAAACAGCAGTCAGCCCTTAGTATTCTGCTGTTGCCCTGCTGTACAGACGGGGAGACCACTGCACACAAGGAGAGCAGGCTCTTGCACCCATCCACCTCTGCTGATCTGATAGGAGAATTTGGAACATTTTTGCAGAACTTTCATGTTCTCACATTCTGTAAGTGTGATTTTGCTGCACCTACCTGATAAAAGTCAAACTGTAGGGAAATACTTGCCTGCATTTGCCTAAAATTTACTTTTAGCTTTTTTTGTTCTGTCAGTTCAATAAAACAGCAAGATACTTGAGGCTGGCTCTCTTAGATGCCTAACTTATTTACAAACAGTAAGTGGCTCTGCTTCCTCAGTATCTCACAAAGCACAAAAATATCATTGTTATCTGTAGGTGGTTTTCAGTATGTCACAGGATAGCAATAGCATGTCCATGCAGGTGATCATGATTTTCCACCATCAAGAAATCAAAGGCTTTTTATTGTTGTGGGGGATAGGCTACTAGCAACAACTAAAAGTACTGACAGAACAATTAAGGAAAGGTTAAGTTTGTTTATCTTTCACAGGCATTTGTCCAAACCAAACTGTTTCAGGTTCAGCCTGAAAAAGCAGGTTGGAATAGTTGAAAGTAGACACAAAAATGCTACTTAAGGACAAGATGAGGTAATGAGCACAGTAAGTCAGCTGTCTGTGTCTGTCCTTCTGTACGGGCCCATCTCAGCCCTCAGTGAGTCTTTGGGAACCAGTGCAAAAATTCAGACTAACCTCAACAGGAGGTGAATCTAAATATTAACATGCCTTGAGTAACACACACCCTACTTTTAATTCCCTGTGAATCAACTCCCACTGTATTTTCCCTGGCTAATGTCCCAGTGTATCCAATGCAAATTTAGCTTCAATATGAATAATTAGGAGGAGAAAGCTGGGTCTCATGATTATACCAATGATCTTTGAGTTTAGTCTCTATTCTCAACCCCATAACTGATTTTCTGCAAGGCAACTTGCTCAGTGTAAGATGAAGCTGCTGCATTGCCCCCTCCAGCATCTCTGAAGACCATGTGATTAGTATGAGGAAAACTTTCGGGGGCAGCCCTGACACTGTGAACAAGTGTTTCCCGCAGCTTTGGGGCATATTTACAGTATTAAGGTGCTGGGATTGGGTAGAAGGTTCACCTAACTGGCAGCACAGGCCCATCACAGCACCTGCGTGTGGGTACGTGGAAGCAGCAGGATGGCCGAGCCCGTAGGTTACAGGATCACGTTTCTTCTCTCCAGGCTATTACCTGGGGCAGTCCTACATGTGTCACTTAACCATGCTGGTCTTAAGGTGACCTTATCGCTAGAAAGTGAATAACAACTTACACGAGACATGCATGTTCAAATATAAGTGAAAAGCGTGGCAACCATGTGGCCTCTTTTGGTTGTGGAGCCCTGTACCTAACTGCCCTAACCTTTATGCAAATCTTTTTTTTTTTTCCTTATCATTTTTTCCATTAGTTTTCTTGTTTCTAACTTCGCACTGTCCTCAGGGAAGATTTCCACTTCTCTTTTATTTCCTCTCTTTTCCCATGTTCATTTTTGATTTACCTCAGCATCTGAGGCTCAGGTTGGGCTCTCAGCAGCTACCTTTCATTTAGTCACTCAGCATCATGCCTAGCTCAAAGTTTGAATCTGGCCCATTTCCATGGGATAGGAAACCTTGAGTAGAAGCTCATTTTATTGAGAGGGTAACTTGTGTTTAGGGCTATCGCTTTGTTTCAGTAGTTTCATATCTTAAGCCTCTTTGATTAATTTAATATGCTCTCTCAGTTCCTGTCTTGTCCCTTAGCTTCAACTGTGTGAATAATCAGTTTTAAAAATAGTTATTAATGGATAATAAAAAAATACATCTTTCTCTTTCTGGATCTTAAAGATTTGTCCAGATGAGTTGGTGATACATTTTCATGGGGAACTCACAGACTGCTTTAAGCCTCGTGTACAAACTAATGCTCCGAGTCATACCTGAACTAATGATCCGGCGTAGTGTTAAAAGGCTAGGAATTGTACTGAGTGGCCCCATCTTCTGATTTTTAAATGCAAATGTGAAGTCTGTGCACCTACTAGTGATGTCCTGCTTTTCTAAATTCTGCTTTGATAGGATAGTGGGTCTCCACAGCTTTGAAAACTTCTGAATTTTCAATCTTGCTAGCAAAATTCTTCCCAGTAGCTTAAATTGGACAGATACACCTCACACCCCTTAAGATACCTAGGGTAACACCACAGTATTGATTGGCAATCAAGAGATGATTTGTGTCTAAATCGTAAATCTCTTTCAACAAAGATGCATTATTTAAATAAAGATTTAAAATTAGAGCATTAAGGATATAAAAGGAAAGCAAAACAGGTATGTCCATGCTCCACTGTACCTGGAGCAATGTGATCTTATAGTAATGTCACGCTTATTAGCTCTGTGCAATATAATGGCTGGCGTCCTGCCATTGGCAGAAACGATGGCAAAAGCTGGCATGGTATCTTGTCTTTGCAATGCCTGCTAAGCTTACAGGAAATATTTATGGCATACAACAGGGTGTGGAGGCCTTGCTGAAAACTGGACAGGATATAATCTTTCCTAATTCATTTTAATAATGATTCTTTGGGCAGGTTTTCCTCAGATTTATCTCTTGTCAGTTTGAACTGCTGCTTTGCAGAATTTCCTAGAGGAAAGCAAAATCCTTCTAATAGCTGTAACTACTTATTGTGTCTCAGATAATTCATGTGGCATTCACCTGTTAGCAGAAACGGTTTGGACCACGAGAGTGGGATGTCGACCTACCACCCAAAGCACAGGGCACGTCTGTTCTGCAAAAATACAACAGGTTCTGACTCACCCCTTCTCTTTATTTCTGTGCATCCGTCTCATATGAACTTTTCTGTCTAAAGATTCCTACAAAGCAAGCTCAGCATCAATGCAGAAAAAGCCATGCTGAGGCCAGGGGTGCCAGGCAGTTGCCTTTATCCCAATGAAGTGCGTTCCTCTCGGCACCTCATCTTTGGGTGCTCGTTTCTCTCCAGCACAGCGGCGCTGCTGAGCTCTTCCACAGTGCAGAGGACGGTCGTGCTGCTTTTTCCTTCCTTCTCTGCCAGAGCAAACCCAAAGGAACCTCTTCTTCCTTCAGACCTCTTATTGCTCCTTCTTGCTACAGCCAGGGGTATCATAAAATCCTTTTCTTAAACAGACTGAATACCATCTAATAATTTGTTAAGGATTTCTGTTTGTCCAAATCCTCTTTTTCAGATAGTCTTTCAAAATCACTCTATTATAAGGTACTTTTCTCCTGGTTCCAAAATGAGTATATTCCCAGGCAGCTGATATTCATTCCATCTTAATTTGAAGAAATCTGTACAGAAAGTAGTCACTGTTTTTACTCTTTTTTTTTTTTTTTTCCAGTGAGTGATTACACTCACTGTGGAAAAAGTACATATTTCTAATTTGAATGCACCTACCTTTTATTTCTTGTTTGACTTCTTGAGATAAACTAGCAAGCTTTTCCTCAAAAGGCTGATTTTGGCCTCTTTATTCAAGTCCAGCTGGTTCCAACATTTAACACCAAATCTCATAAACCAAAATTTTTTCTTAAGCATCTGCACAGAACAGTTTGTGTTCCATAAAGAGCAAGTAAGGGTTTTCTGTTTACCTATTAAAATCATGCAAATATGATTCAAATACAAAATATGTACAGTGGTGAGACATAACAAAATCTTGAATTATCAAAGTTAAAATTGGCAGATGTTAAATGTCCAACAACTTTGCAATATTATATCTGAAGTAAGTCCAAAGGGTTAATGATATGTTCTCTAGAGTTCTCCTTGGCACTGTAGGATATTTATTACACTGCTTGTTTATTGGGGGATTATATTAACCACTGATGCATGCACTGGGCTGCTGAGATTATCAGTTCTTTTGACCTACAAAGCTTTAGCAGCTTTGAAGTTACAGCTTTGGGAATGGAGGATCTGGCTTCTTTTAAGGATTAACGACTAAAACCAGATATATTTCTCAAAATGGTGACTGTCTTGTGTTCTTTATCAAAACTAACTTAAATGTCATGGGTTCTAAAACTATAAAATGTAATTTTTGTTTTGTTCAGTAGTTTCTCTTGGTCACGTAACATACCAGCTGACAATAATGAAAGTTGAAAAAAGTTCTATAGTTTTCAGACCTCATATTATTTGCATTAAATCAGAGTGCAGGTTAATCCTGTAGCACAGCAGGAGCTTCATATTACCATATTTTTACTTGGATGAAATGTTGTTTGTGACCAGGACTTCTTATGATGATATCAAACAGACGTTTCAGTTGCATGAGGTATTTTTATTTCCTGCCTGGAGGAGAGGAGAGGGGAGGGAGAAGGAGGAGCAAAGGAAAAATTAAGAGAAGAATTTGTCAGTATATGTAAATAAATGTCATACAGATCACATGTATCAAACGCATCTAGTCCTGGTCTTTTAGCTTGAAAATCAGGACAAAAAGTCAAATCACTGGAGTCAGAAAAGAGCAAAGGCAAGAGAAGCCAAATCCATTGTCTGCAGATATGTCTCCAAATATAGAACGGTTTAATTGCCTTTCCTTGTTAGGCCTGTTTTCTAAGGTTTAAAAATAGCTGCATGTGCTCCTTAATCAAGATTTGCAAACTATGATGTGCCCATGACCTGTGTTGAACACGCCGCAGGTCTGTGCAGCGCTGGTGGGCATGGCCGGCCAGATTTTCGAAGCTGCCTTCATGCCTTTAGGACAGCTTGTAGGCATCCATTCTTTTTGGTATATTAAATGAACACCAGTTATGATGGTGACAAAATTTAATGTTGGGCCATGGCTTTTGCCTTGAGGCAATTACCTTCAGTGAAAAACAGAAGGGTGGGATTGATCTCCCCCACTTTTAAATGTATAGATGCCTGTAACTGAGCCACTTGCCTAGGCTTTCTGGTAGTGCAGAAAAATGGGTTCATCTGGACTGTAATTTGGCTGCTCTATTTTAAGCATCTTTCCGTTTACAGTACAGTAAACAACTTCAAAGTGCCTATTTCTCTCCATTAACTGTAAAAGAAAGCTAGACAGCAAGTTCAATCAAATGTAGAATTTTTTATTTGCAAGTCTGAAGTTGGGCAACCTCCCCACCAGCTGCAGTGGAGCCCCTTTTCTGCTTTTTCTCTTCTTTAGAGCACAAGTAGTGGTGTTTATTTTACAGTACTTAGTCGAGATCCAGAAGAGGCCTTCCGTTTTGGAGGGAGCTGTGGGAGCGTAGCTGGATAAACCTGCGCCTCCACTCTTGCCCCAAATTCTTCCACCCTGGGACATTGCTTGGGCCACTCTTCAGGGCAGCTCTGGGGGCCCATGCTTAGTATAAGGGAAATCATCACAATACTTACCTTGTATTATTAAAATATTGCAAATTTTTATACCAAACTGCCAGCTGTAGACCCTGCTGGTCTAATGGATTGTGTGAGGACCTCTCCTCCACTCTTCTGTGGGGAAAGAGGGATTTCAGGGGGAAAATTGCATGGCACTAGCATTTTCAAGTGTTGGTAGTTGGTCTGAAAGAATTCTGTCTGACTTTTTAAATTACTGTATTCACAGATGTGATTATTTTTCAGTGCTCTTCCTATTTATACTGTTTTTAAGCTGTGTGTAAAATTAAATTGACTGCTGTTTCAACAGCTATTAAAAAGAGAGAGAGAGAAAAGAAAAACTAATACCTCTAATAAGAAGCTATAAAATTGGGCCAGATCTTTACTAAGTGTAAATCTGTATCAGTCCACTGATTTCAGTGAGAAGGTTCATTAGAACTGGTAACTGAATTGGAGCTATGCTGATTAAAACCAGCTGATCAGATGACCCAAGAAGAGTAGAGATGTGATTAAAAATGTTTATAGTGTCCCCTGAAATGAAATAAGAAAAGTATTGAGAAAACTTCTGGATAGAGAAGAATATTGCATTATCTCTGCATATTGTATTGCCTTCAAAAATGACTCTGAAGCAAGAATGACTCCTTTTGGAAAATGGAGAAAGTAATGCAATATTCACAAAAGGACTGAAGACTGGACGATTGCAATGGCTATTATAAATAGATTTCCATAAGCCTAAGATGGGGTTTCAGTGAAATAACCAAGTCATTAAATATGTTGGGAGATGTGTTTGACTGAATCTGCTCTGGTGGAATAATCAAGAATTCTGAATTCACAAGGAGTGTTATAGTGCAGTCTTGATTTTGGTTACCATGGTCCCTTCTGCATCTCTCTGCTTTCTCACACTGACTTGTTTGTGTCTCTTCCTTGTGCATTGCTGGCTAATAGTAAGTGCCCCCAGTTATTGCACCTTGATGCTTGATTAAAGTAAATGCAAATTCAAAAAAAACCAACCAAACAAAAAAACTCCACAGAACTGTGCAGTTCAAGGGATGCTTTAATCTGGTAAAATATTCTCAAGAAGAGAAAAAGTAATTTCTGTGAAATGAACCCTGTTCCTAGGCAGTCAGCAGCCCATTAGACCCTGAGATGGCTCTTCTCAAAGAGTGGGTCCTGGAACTCATCACCAGGGGCTTCTAGCATCAAGACCAACAGAGTTGAAATCAACTGCCTTAGGCATTTCTTCTCCCTATGCTTGGGACAGCTCAAGTTCATGTTAAACTTCTTTTTCGCCCCAGCTATTCTGCTTTTTTCCTCTTTCCTGGCTGTTCGGCTGTATTTGAGGTCTCCCTCAACTGTACGATCATTTTGAAAACTGTCTTGAATAAGCTGTTTAGCATCTCTCTCTCTTCACCCAGTCTCACTGGAAATGCTTAGTTACTGACTCTGTCCCATTACCCTGTGGCCTGATGCCGATAGCTCTGACCTGGCGAAGTTTGTCTTCACCCCTGGATTTCTTTCCAACTCTGCAGGCATACGATGATAGGGACACTCATATGCACCCCTCTGGAGGAGGACAGGCAAGGCAAGTCCTTCAGGCATGAAGGAAGGGAAATGGGGAGCACATGTGACCCAAAGCCCACATGAATCTGGGGATATGGAGAGAAAAGGAGAAAATGAAAAAGAAAATAGGGTGAAGGGCATGAACTCGCAAAAAGGTGGAGGAAGGGAGGAAATGGAGAGGGACACTGGACCAAGCACCTTCTAGTGACCCGTAGGCCCTGTTCCCTGCAGATTTCCTTGGAAATCTCACAAGGTCAGGACTCAAACACCTCCAGCTGAAGGCAGGATACGGAGGAGACTGGCCCTACGCCTGAATCACGGTGTTTACGGTGCTGTGACTTCAGTGGAGCTATGGCACCATTTAAGGATGTGACTCTAAATAGTCAAAACACAAGATAAGAGCCCGTGGCCTCCGCTGGCGTTACGCGGCTGGATACCGTCAGCTTCGGTGGAATTTTACTCCAGTGGAGGTTTAGCCCAGGCACGGTGCTCTGCTTGGAAAGATAAACATGGATGTATGCTCATATCCTGAATGCAAGTAAATCAAGTTAGATAAGACAAGAGAAAGTAAATATAGGTAATATTATAGACCAGGATGCCAGCTGATTTTGCGATGTGTCAGGTCACTTGTCATTATTTGTTCTGCTAAAAGGAAGACTTGTGCGTTTCTTTGTAATGTTTGTGAATGGATTCCTGTATTTGCCTTTGTACTTTTCTGCCACAGTGCTCCCAAATGAGATAACGGGTGATTAATGCCCGCCGTTACCCGCGCCAGCGTTTTGAGTGACGCGCCAACCGCTCCGGCCGGAGCGCGGCGACGAATATAGAACGAGGAAGGCTTGTGTTGTGTGTACAGTATGTAAAGGGATCTGCAGGGACTCGGGATGTTTACGCAGCTATAAAGGGAACAGGTGCGCGTGGGCCTCCAACCAGCCTCCGGCATCCTGTTTATCGAAGGAAGTCTCTGTTTTTTTCACAGAACGAGACATCCTCGTGTTCGCATCTTTGGGCAAGGCAAAGAGGCAGCAGTCGTAAAAATAGCTGCAGTGGCCGGTGGCCCTGCTGCGAGCCGCGGGCGGCCGGCGCGGTCCAGGCCTGGAGCTGTCCCGTGTGGGGCGACATGGGGCAACACCGCGGGAGGGTTTCCGTCTCCCTGGGGTGGCACCAACCACCCCCGTTTCTGCCAACGCTCAGGTTGACATTAGAGCTATGACTTCCCATTGCTGTTGTGACCCTCGGGTAACCGCTTTTACGGGCGAAAGCGTGCTGGCTGCATGTTTTCTATCCAATCTGACTGGCATTCTGCCACATGGGCTTTTCTGCCACATTTTCATTCTCACAAGGAAGCTGTGATACAGTGTCTGGACGCAGAGGGCTTGACGCATTTCCAGGACGGCCTTGCTCGCTGTGACGGGAGGACTATGTCCTGGCCCCTGGAGATGCTGTACGATTAGTCCTACGTGGGTTAGGGCTCGGTGATTTCCAGGTCTGAATAAAAGATGTAAACCTTTTTCCTTTTTTTTTTTTTTTTTTTTTTTTTTTTTTTAATTCTCCTTTCAAGTCAGTGAAAGTCCTGAGACTCAGAGTGTTTTTTCCACCTTTTGTATAATGACAAGCAATAAATGCTCTATTAGGCCCTATCATGGCTTCAGTAACAGCAGCACGCAGCGCGTGATGCATACGTGCAGCTTTGGAAACTTTTTCATTTTGTGAGTCACAAGATGGAGTAAAGGCAGGCTCCCTCCTCAACCCCGGAAAGCGGGAGCGGCGGGAGCTCCGGGCGGCGCGGGGAGCGAGCAGCAGGGCCTCTGCGCCCGGCCGCTCTGCTGCGGGAGAGGGCGGCACGTTTGGGCGGTTGCTTTGCAGAAGGGAAACGCGCTTGAAAGGCCTACTTTGAAGTACCTTGTTTATATGAACGCTTAAAAGTCTAGCTGTTAAATAATGCTTTTTTTATGATGCTTTGCTCTTGATGTTATTGTTTGATCAGTGCTTAAAATAGAGAGATCAGTCTTTCATGAGAGGCTGTTTTAATTGCAGGTTTAGGTTAGAACAACCATATAGCATGCATGAAAGACTTTAACTTAAATTTAAAAACCTTGCTCATAGATAACTCTGTAGTTTAAGGTATGTGCTGCTATTATTTCACATATGGCAAGCCTCAAAGCTGCCTTTTTTTTTTTTCTGAATAGTGGCAGTCATGAAGTAACTTAAAACCCTAACTTTATATACTTTACAAAGCTATTTAAGCTGTATTTGCAAAAAGTAACCCCTGACTGAACCCTGAAATGCCTGCTTGTAGAAATACAAGCCAATACCTTTTTATAGCAGCACACGACAGGGATAATTTATGTATTTCACAGTATAGAAAATTCTGGAGGCAGTGTTATTTTTAGCCATGTAACCTTTAAGCGTATTTGTCTATATGCTAGTAAATTAGTTTTTAACAGGTGAATGACTTAATATAGCAGGGCAGATGAATTACAGATGTGGATAAAGTCTATCCAAATTGCTTTTTTCCTGGCTTTAAATTGTTCATCTGGGATGGCTAGAAGCCAGCTATGGGGATTATTGATAAAAATGAGTTAAGAATAGATTAGAACATTTCCCTTGTGAGGTATAATGTTTCTCTGTTGACTCTGTTATTTTCCATCTTCCATTGGGCATTGCAAGCCAGGATTTTTTAACCCGATTTTAAAGAATGCATATTCCATTAGAATTATTTTATTATATGCCTGAGTTTCTTGTTATAGGGTGAGGAACGTTCTTTTTAAAAGGTCTGTTGCTATTAACTAATATAAGCAAGAGGACAAACTTTTCAGGTTTTTGATTAGGTTTTGATTTTGTCTGTGGAGATGTAAAATTTTCTCTGTCTCTTTTCTCACTACTGCTCTTTGTATTTAATAAATCCAGATCCTGAGAAGATTCAAATGGTCTTTGGCCTGTACAGAAAGATAAAGGGATGAAATTATATCTGGGGAAGTCATCTGGAACACGATAGTGAAAAAAACATCATCTGTTCTGAATGAGGCTTTCACCTACAGGATGTGTAAGAAAGGTCTAATAACTATGGAAATTATATGAAATCTGTACAGTGCCCTTGGTCACCCTTCTCATCTGTGTTACAATGCATAGCTGCAAGGAAGGAGTGCTAAAAACAACAGCATTAACCAGCGCTGGTGGTCTGAGCAAGCAGCATCGAGAAAGGACGGCAGACGGCGAATGGGGTAAAGCACCAGGTGTTCTGGGTGCAGCTCTGAACCTTGTCTACCTGCGTCATCATCATATATTCTCTTATAACCTTTTCTCAGCTATGTGTGATGAATATAATTCCTTCTCTCATGTATATCATATGGATCATTTTATTAATTTCCACAAATCTCTTTTCAATCTTAAGAAGAAAGTTTTTCTTCCAAGTACTACATTTTCATGTGATTTTTAACTGTAAAACAAGCTGCAGTTCATCAGCTGTGCTGGTAATACACAAGTGAGTGTAGTCCTAAACCACTTCTTTCCTGGCAGCCTCCCCACTTTTGATCTTTTTCTGACTAGTTTTTTGAGAGCTATTGGATACAGTTGGTAACTCGATAGTGTGAGTAAAGCAAGCCTGCCTTTGGATGAGTAGAGGTTACCTGAGGTGCGGGTTGTATACATGAAGATACTGTATTCAAAATGACCATCCTCGTTCTTCTCACCTCTCCTGTCTCTCTTTGAATTCATGTGCAACTGGCACAACGGGAAATCTCATAACAGTATGAAGTGCGATGGTGCCTCTAAATTAACTGTCATTACCTTTGCAGAAACTATTTCAGCCACTTTGTGATGCCTGACCTTCAGAGCAAGTCATTATTCAAATGTTCTTGTCCTAGGAGATCTGGTAAAGAAGTATCAGATGGGATCTATGTGGGAAATGTAAGCTGAATGAAGAAATGATACAACATAGGTAATATTTATAGAGGCAATGCAATAAATTGAGAGTTAACAAAAATATAACCATAGAACTAGAAGGAAGTTTACCAAAAGCAGAAGATAGCTCCACTATGGTTTAAAACTGGTTCTGCTTCTGAGAAGATTTTTTCATTTGTTAATGTGATAATTTGATATGTATTGCATCATTAGACTTTTGCAGATTTTAAGATTACTATTATTATTCTACCAAGTCTCACTTATTCTTATTGTCCCCTGTTATTCTTTCTCTTTCAGTTCCAGAGAGGGTACATCTTCACTGTCAGGAAAATGTTTTAGATCTTCAGCAATGTTTTCATTGGCAGTCAGGCTAATGTAGTTTTGTTTCTTTTCCTTCTTCTCTCTCCTGCCCTTTCCTTCCTCTGCCCTTTCCTCTCTTTGCTTATTCCGTCGCTCATTCTTGGCTATGTAATCTTGCCCCTTTCTTGGACCAGTTCTGAACTTTAATTGAGCTAATTTATCTTTCTGACATAATATAAAACTTATCAACCCTTTTCCTGGACCATTTTCTGCCATGTGAGTGAGTTAAATTAGTCTGTGGAAGGGTCTGGTAAATGCCAGAGGAGGTCCCAGGCAAGCCAGTGAGAGGTTGGATGGGAAATTGGAAGTGACTGACCCTTGTATTACAGCATGCTAACTTCAGCTCTTTGTGAACCATTTACAGATTTGTAGAAGGTAGAATTCTGTATTATGGCCTTCTCCAAGTCATCATCAACCTACACACTTGACTTACTGTGTGGCCCAGCTCAATGGGGTTGTCCTGACTGGGATCATAGGCCTGGACTGGAATCTCAGGTAAACGTGGAAAAAAGCCCTGTTTATTTTGATGTTTGGGAAGGATACCGTTACACATGAAGGAATCATCCCAGTCTTTCTCTTTTCTCCTGTTCTCCTCCCAGGATGAGGGGAGTATCTCACCTTTTGTTCAGCTGTGAAATGGTTAGAAAATAATTTTCTGTACCAATAGATTTTGAAGCAGTATCAGCAACCTTATGAAGGCAAAGTCTGATTTGCATTGCATCTGCTTGTTTTTTGTTCTAGTGATAGACAGCAGAGGAACGGCGGGTTTGCATGGAAAAACTTGACCAAAATATATGTTTGGTGAAAATTTATGATTTGGGGAGTATATCTCAGAAGGAATGCAGCCAGAACTGTGGAGACAGCCCTGTGTGTCATTATTGACAATCTTTCCCCTTTTTACCATGTCACTGTTTTTTCCTTTCTCCCCCATATGAAAAGCTTTCTCTTTCTGGACTTTGCTTTGTGTTGCCTTGAAACATTTCAGACTCCCTCATGCAAATTATTCAAATATCAGTGTAGGCACTTAAAGGTTGTGACAATGGCACAAAAAGTACAAGACTTAAAAAAAACGGTCATTCTATTTCAAGCAAAGGCTATGTGACTATGGGAGAACTAATTTCCATGTTATATATGTAAATTACTTGGGGATAATTGTGTTTAACAGTCTGCAAAAGTCTTGTTCAACCAGTGAACTATAAATTTTATGGAAGGTTGGGGTGCACAAATATTGTGGCAGTGGTGAAGCAGAAAACCCTCAGATCTAAAAATGAATTTACTGCCCCTTAACTTTGACAGCTGAAAGAATTTTGTTCACGTTTCAAAACAAATTGACCTTCTAGCAGGGGCCAAGCAGGAAAGTTTTCGCCAAAGGTGAATGGTTTGGAAAGTTCAGAGCATGTGTGAAAAGGGAAACAGTGGAAACTATTTTTTGTTCGGAACATGCTTCTGCACTGAAAAGCAGTTATGTAAAAATGTCATCCTCTTTTTAAATAGGTCTGTTTTCTGTCTGTATAATCAGCCCCAGTTTGTCCCTGTTTCACATCATGCGTGCTGGTTGTTACAGTCGCTGCAGTCAATAGCTGTGCTTCAATGTTTTTAATCGCTCAGCCCTTCGTGGCCAGCCCAGCCACAGTGAATAAAGTGGATGCTAACCTGTCTTTGGCCATAAGTGGAAGCATTCCCTGAAGGAGGGGAGGCTGCAGATCCACGATTCACAGAAGGTAATGTAGATGGAGATCATGGAGTTCAGTGGATTGGCTCTCACCTTTTTGTTCATGAGTATTGCTCTAAAACTTCCAGAAAGAAAGCGCTTGGACCTTAGTCTAGTAAAGCACTGAAGTAATGCCTTCAAAGACAATGTCACTTCTTCTAGAGTTCTGCTGATGGGCTGAGGCTCTAAATCATGGCAGGAGTCATCCACAGATGTCTGTTTTGGCATAAATGCATATATTACGGTTTGCTACACTTGAGCTTTCCATCAGATTTTAATCTCTCATAAGATCACCTGAGATGGAAAAAGTGGGTATAAGTGACCTCAAATTCTGTGTCATTTGTCTCATAGGGAAAGTTAGCAACATTAATCTTTGAGAGAACTACAACAAAAAAACATAAATAGGAGCAGAACATTGTGTTCCTTTATCCACAAAGTGTATTAGACTAATCCTGCCACATGAACGATCTACCAACACAAATAATGTTATCGCACTGAAATCTCCAGCCAACTATTCCTGGATTCAGCAAGGCTCTTGCTGAACAATGAGGTGACCTCAGGTTGGGAAGAGACTCTCTTTTGTCAGATGCATATGCATTTGGTAAGAAGCAACTTGAGCCAGTGCCTGGGAGAGGTACAACAATGCAAGTCAAAAAACTGATAGAGACATGGGAAGGGGTAGATTTATACAAAGCATGTATTGATGAAGTTATCTTCCAGCTACCAGAACAGCTGCAGGTGCCAGTAAGTGTTTACAAAACATAGTAGAAGTAGGCGGGCAGCAGATGCTTAGCGGCATATGGGTTATAGCTCTGAATTAGACATTATTGTTTGCAAACGCCTCACTGCTAGCTTGCGTATGTAGACATAAATGTCTCTGTACAAACATTTGGAATACCTGGAAAACTGACTTAAGTAGCTAATGCAACCTGTTTTGAAAACTACTGACATTTCCACTTGCAAAAAAAATGTGTTTTGTGTCACTAAAATGTACTTGAGAATAACAGCACAGAAATTCCAATATAACATGAGACTATAATTTGCCCTTTTTGAAACAAGCTGAATGTGAAGGAGTGAAGTCCAGTATTTCTTTATTTACAGGCATCTCAGTGGCAGTGGTTGTTTTGCTGTAGGTGAGTGCCTACGTGCTATCAGCACACACCCATGCACTTCAGCTAGATCCCAAACCAGGATCTCTAGGGCTTTTTCCATTCTCTCCTCTGCGTTTTCCAAGCTTTTGTAATCCCCCAAACAAACCATATCAGGAGTCACAATGAGGGAGATAAAGCATCAGAATATTAAGATATTATTTCTATCAAAAATAGTAGCTTCCTTAAAGAAGAGGTATTCAATTTGAAATTATTGGGTGGGGTTAAACTCTGTTTTCAAGTCAATAGTGAGAATCTGCTGACCTCAATGCAAATGAGTTATTCCAAGAAAGCCAGTACAAACATTCAGAGCTACTTAGTTATAAGTAGCAGACTGTCTCAAAACCAGAGACAAAATACCACACTAACACAAAAATTTACTCTTTGTGTAGCAAGGAGAAGTTGTTGGTACAGCATGCCAGGACAGAGCCACAGGAGGGAGAGGTTTTATTTTATGCTTCTGATTTTATTTTATGCTGTCATCAAAAACTGCAGCTGACAACACATTTGCGGACAGTGTAAATGAACTTGAATTATATAGGGAAGTTAAGTAACCAGGGATCTGTACTGTTACGTGTACTGCTGCTAGCAAAGGACATTCACAGTACTGACTACTGCATGGGGGGAAGAGAGACGGGAAGCAGCGCAGTACCTAAATGTCCAGGAGTTCTTTCTCCAGAATTTGTCTGGTCAGTGGCACAGACCATCGTGTATTTACACACAATCAGCATTATATCAATGCATAAAGTATATTACAGATATAAATCTGTGCCAAAAGAGCACAATTATGGATGCAAAATTGGGCATGCAGAAGAAATGCTTGAATTATGGTTCCTTGTAAAATTTTGCCTAGTCTTCCCTAATTATATGCATCATGACATGATCTTTTAAATCTAGAATTCACATACTGCTCTGATCTCAGAAGATGTTTTAAATGTGTACTGTTTCCCTCATTCAGACATGGCTGCAGCCAGCTCACGCTCACAGCTCTGCAGACCGTTCGCAGGTAGGTGACGCACAGAATCCGCCTGGATCTGGTATTTTTTGGTGCCTTTCTGCTTTCTGTAGTTTCTGTACTGCTTTGCCATTGCACAGTACATCTATAAACATAACCTGCAGTCACCTTTTGTACTTTCTCATTTTCTCCCCAAGCAAGTGTGGTCTAGTCTGGACTTTGCAGTAATCTCTGATGTACAAGCAAATCTGTTCCACTGATGCAGGAAGGGAGTCGTAAGCTCTGTCGACAGGCTGTCCCTGTCGGTAGGAGGAGATGCCGGGCTCTGCCTTATGCTCCACGGCAGAGCAAAATTTTGCGCAGACCAGAGGGACTCCGTTCCTCACTTAACACACGCAGTGTGATTTCAGAGCCAAAGTGCTTGAAACAAAACCTATAATAAGGGGTGGCGGGTAGTGGAAATGCCTTCCTACCTCTCTGTACGATGGCACGCAGCACTGCTCTCCTGTCTGGTCAGCTCACGGGCAGGAGCTCCCCAGCACCTCTCAGCTGCTGTCAAATTCTTCTTTTACCCAGGTCCTTCACTGAGCCCACCTGAACAGTTGATGGGCTTCGTGCGAGAGCAAAAATCTGGATTTGGTACGAGAGGGAGACTGAGTTCTGCTAGGAGTCTAACTACAGAAGCAAAGAGCAAGCCAGCACTGAAGACTTCTACTTTATAGCACTTTGCTAAAGTATCTTAGAGATGTGTGTCTTATAATTATTCTTTCAGAGAACCTGCTAGTTTAAGTCCTCGAAGGTTTTAAGGAAAACACGGCAAGAATAAAAAGTCTTGTGTTAGAAAAGTGCTTTGTATCATTCTTCAGAGATTTTTTTAATAAAAAAAGTTTTTTATAAAAAATTTTTTATAAAAAAAATCTTGTCTTATATTAACTATTCTTTTTGTGCACCTGGTCCTCCCCCATCTTCTTGATGGCTTTTGAAATGTTTAATAGAAAGTATAAATGTATTTTGTTATACTTATTTTCTGCCTCTTACATTTTACGAAGATGCAGCAAGGTTTGGAACTAAACTACAGACCTTGTTTAAAAACATGCAGTTTCAGGGGTTCTTATGTAAAATGTTTGATGGGTTCTGGGACCTGCTTGCATTCCCGCTGCAACATTTTCTTCCTGGTACCACCCCATGGAGAGCTTTTGTATGCTAAAAAGTAATGTAAACTCAGCACATTTAGGTCAGTTGCATCAGTGTGATCAGCCCCTAAATCCATGTAGAGGCAGGTGCAAGATCTGGACAGCACATTTCAGAAAAACTGCCTTTATGTTGCGATTGCCTCCATATCCTTACACTGTGCAGTGCCAACTCCGCAAGTGTCCCAGGAAGCCAGCGCAACCCCTCATAGAATAACGTGCTGCTAAACGTGATTGAAGCTATTTGCATCCAACTCACGGTAACCAAAGAAGCCAACCTGAAAATCTTCAGGCCCTTTCATGTCAACCACTGATTACTTTTGGGATTACAGAAGAAAGGCCCTTGTTCGTGGGACTTGACAATAGCTGCACTGGATTAAATATACGAGTGTTTCACGGATAGGTGAGAGACTCCCACGAGCAGCAAAGGCAGCACCCAAGTTCTGATGTGGCAAAGACCTGGGAGCTGTGACAAATTCAGCAGCCTGACTCACTGCGCGCTGGTTCTGAAACCATTTCTTTGGCCTCATCAAGGCAGTTTCTACCTCCTTTTGCAGCAGTCCCTGCTAGTCCAGCCGCACTTTTCGGGTGCGGCCTTGCCCTGGCCCGATGCAGCCGTGGGGGCTGCTGTCCCAGCTGCCCGTCGCAGAGGTGTGCGACAAGGCAGCTCCTGCGGGCAGTGCGAAAGGCCGGTGGCTCTTTCACCTCGTGTGCTCACCAGCTGGGATTCGGTAGACGTTAAGCCAAAGATAAGGCAACAAAGATGCAGTTTGTGTTTCTGGATTTGCATGTAGCTCCACGCTCGCGTATTACCTATGAAGTCTGTCTACAGGTTTTTCCATGATGTGCCTTTATTTTGGCAGTTTCATTTGATTTTTTTATTAGTTTGAAACACTAGGTTCATATATCACAAGGGGATCCCACCCCTGTCTGTGGTGTTGTGTCCATAAATGGTATTTGAATTTATAAACTAAAACAGTTGCTATTTTAAGAAGCTGCTGCTTAAAGCCTGGCTCTCACCCTCCAGAATTAGGTCTAAGTAATAATTTTTAAAAGTTCAAAATTGGTTAGAGTTGTGCTGTTCTGTTCCAGCAGACATCTGCATTGCATAAACAGAAGTTTCAAGCAAAGGCAATGAAATTGCACCATCTTAATAGCAATATTAGTCCTAAATATAAAAAAGTAAGATCTCCTCTTGAATAATAAGAGAAAGAGTGTTTGGGGGGGGGTATTTTCCTTCTTGTCTTTTGTGTGTTTGGGAGTCATATTTCATCCTTTGTTCTGCAATAACAAATGTTATAAACTTAAAGGGAAAAAAAAGACGAAGAAAAAGACAAAAAAAAGACGGAAAAAAAGACGGAAAAAAAGACGAAAAAGAAGACTTTGTCACGTTAAGCTGCAAAGCTACAACTCCAAGTGCTGAGGCTCTCAGGAAAGCAGGAAAGATCACAGAAATTAGAAATGTTGCCTGAATACAGCATCTTTTTAATCTACATATGGTACTAAGTCATAACCACATAGAACTGACTCTAAAGTAAAATCTTGAGTCTTAAACTTTCACTTTTCATTTTAACTTGCCCAAATCTTGCCAAATAGACCCACTATGGTATATTACTAAATACCCACTTACTTCACACGGCCCAACTGTTTTGTGCCACTGTTATGGGAGCAGAGGGGAGGTGTTTCCTAACCAGCCTACTTTTACTGCTCAGCGCAGGAAGTTGTGTCAGCGGGTCGCGTAAGTGGCACCGGGCTGACATCGCTCGCAGGCCTGATGACACCTCGGCGTGAATCAAAGGGAAGGGCCCCTTTCAGTATGTATATCCTGGTATGCAGCAGTGACTGATGTGGAAAATATTAAGAAACAGCATAACGAGTAGCATGTGTGGGAGTGCTGCGTATACGAGGGACTTCACCGGAAAAGTTTCACGCAGTCTGACAACTGTTTTAATGTCGTTTAAATCTATAAAGTGAGAACAAAAAGGCTGCACCGAAGCTTTCTGGACTGTCCTATGCGAACGACAAAGTAAAGCAAGTAGAGGGAATCAGGTTTCCTTTCTTAAACTAAATGTTTCCTTTGGGTTTGTGCCGAACGGTGTGTGAGCAGTGAAGGCTGCACCTCTGTGCGTACGGACGGGATAATGTGAATCCGTGTGGCTCGCTGTGGTCCCTTCTCCTGCCGGCTGGAAGCGTGGGAACAAGCGCAGGCGCTGCAGTGTAAATAACGTCTCAGCGCACGCCGGCGCTCGCGGGGACGTGGCTGCGGGGCGCAACCGGCTGCAGGACTCCTAGTGACCCTGTCCTGGAGTTAGCAGGCTGCTCTGAGCGCCGGATTCCTGCTGCACAAATAGCTCCTATGAGAGCTGTACACGTAGGCTTAATGCCACGTGCTATCAAGTATTTGAGATCTCTGAATCATTTCTGAACCTTTTACTGAATAAGTAGCTGGAGCTGAGGACCAGTTTTGCCAGCGCAGTCCTGCCTCCACCGTGCACTCTTGACCCAGCCCTTGTGCTGATACTAGTGACAGCAACGGGAAGGTGATTTAGGGAGCCAGCTCACTTTCTGGTTGCACAAATGCCAGAGCCGGCATCTGCAGAGGGTGAGAACGAGTGGGTGGCTGGGCAAGAGAGGGTACGATTACAACACCCGAAATTTAGATGGGAAGTCCCCAGCTTGGACTATGGTGGCACTACATTCCAGACTTTGACAATAAGACATGATTTCCAGACCTCATTTTTGCAGCTTAATGCTGTTTTTACCTCTTTCTCAAGTGTCCTGTATTATGCTATTCATGACTCAAGTATGCTGGCAACTTTGATGTAATATAAATAAATCCCTAGAATAAAGGCAAGGCAAGTGCTGTCGTGTTGGAGTGTACACACATGTCAATATTCAGTGTTAGTTCTAGGGTCACACAGTACAAGTGTATATAGAAAACTTTTAATAACTTAGGTTTTTTTACCATTTGCAAACAGCTGCACTTTTGTCCCTTCCTTAGCTCCACATTTCAGCCTCTCTGTCAGCGTTGTCAGTTTGTGTTTACAGGAGCGTGTGAGAGAGACGTATAAAATATGCAGCTTGCAAGTCCTAACTGCAACCTCAGCGAAAGCCTGAAGAAGCTTTTTGGCTTTGCTTGAACTTGTTTTGCTCCTGGAGCTGCACAGGAGGTTGAAACCTCTAACTTTTGTGGGGGCTCCACCCCGTCAGCATCTTGCTCGGGAAAGGCCTTAGACCTCAGGAGCAGTAACGGATCCTGGACTGTGGTGGCTTCAACGTCTCTGCAGGCTTTGGGGAAGCTCCTCCTTGGCTATGGGACTTGGCTGGGCACCAGAGTCAGCAGGGGCAGCCGTGGGGTCTCAGCCCCTCCTTGCACTGCGTCCTCTGACGGGCGCATGCAATAAGCGGGATCCAGCCAGGAGTCGGAGAGCCAAAAAAAAAAAAAATTATTAATCTCAGTCCTGTATTAAACCTGTTGATACTTTTGGCCTCTGGAAGATCCTGTGGTATCAAGTCCCACAGAATAACAACAGCGTGTGTGAGATGTGCTCCTGTTTTGTTTTAGGTTTAATTGGGTGCGAGATGCTTCCTGTATTGCGAGGAGCGGGGAGGATTTTCATCTGACTTCTCAGCACTAGCTGTGATATTATAAGCTGACCCCTCAGCCACCGTTTTTTCTAGGCTGCAAGTCCTGGATCCGCTGAGCACAAGGGAGCGCAGCGTGTAGCCGGCCCCAAGGACCGACCTCCGCTCGCCAGCTCCCGGCCCCGCGGGGCAGTGAGCGATTCAGATTTTGCAACTTGGGTCTTTCTGCTCGCCTTCTCGTTCCCATGGGCTTTCCTGTGGGGAGGAAGTCTTTGAAAGGGAAAGTTGCTCGATGCAGTAACGGGATTTGTCTCAAGCACTCGCTACTGAAGTCAGCAGGAGCGCAGTGAAGCCAAAATCGCTTTGGAAAGCTGTGCGGAAGATGCCTGGGGATTTTGTACATTTCTTTTTTTTCCATCTTGCCCCAGTAACGTATGGTAATAAAATAAGACTCAGCCTTAGGAAATTGTTCTAGAGTTTACTCAGGTTCATTTAAAATTTGAAGCATAATAGCTGTTCCTGAATATCTCCATTACTGGAAACTTATTCCAAATAAGAATACAGTTTAGCTTAATGTAATTCCCCATATGGGCTAAAATAAATAAGAAAAAGACAACTGTGTACTAGAATCAGAATATTTCTATCCTAGATTGAATACTGTGGAATATTTTCTTCCACATTAACTATACGAGCAAATTCTCCTGTGAAGAAAATGTTTAACAGAACTGTGGAAAGAATTAACCCTCCCTGTTTTTTCCCAGTAAACTGAAGCATCACTGTAACCTCATTGAATCACTTCATATTTTCCCAGACTTAAGAACCAGGAAGGATATTTTGGAACTGAAAAGTCAAAATTTCTATTACACTGACGATTACAAATAGCAACCTTTATACCAACCAACTCCTTTTGAAAAATCTACTCTGTTTAGCTCGGAATTGCCATTGGAGTGAGAGACCTGTTTTTCCTTTTAGTTTGAGAAGCAAGGAAGATTTGTCAATAATTTCCATTTTTATAATAAAAGCATGCCAGTCATACTGTATGGCAAAACCAAGTTTAGACCAGAATGCTTTTCCTCATTTGTCCAACCAGTATCACCAAAACCAAGGCTACTTCACAAAACGAGCTTTCTCGCCTTCAGGTTTTAAGGCAGGGTAATTTTTTTGTTGTTCACCTGTTTTCCCATAGCCTGGTGGCTGGGACCGGCCCGGAGGCTGCATGATCTTTTCGTGGCTTGTCGACTCACAAAACCTTACTGCTAAACGTGGCTACGGTTTTTCAGGCAGCGCTTGCGAGCCAGTACTATTTCCATGAAGAAAAGACAAAAAGTTGCAGTGATGGAAAGATAATGTCCATTACTAACAGCAGCTAGAGGAAGGAGCAAAGTGTTTCAACAACGTGGGGCTGCTCTAGTCCCAGAGCGAAAGAGGTGCTAATCCCTAGGCTGCCTCTGGTACTGGGCTGCGCTGTTACCCATTTCCAAACCAGACTAGTTAAGACAACCTGGCAGGTTTTCCTCCTGGAGTTAAAGCCACAGCTTTGACCGCTGTTTGCTCATATGCCCCATTAACCTAAAAATAATGGCCTAGCACAAAGTTGTATCCAATGGCAACAGAAAAAGGCCTTCCTTTTATGTTGAGGATAACGTTTTTTTCCTAATAGAAGTGTGGTTAATCTTGATAACCAAAGAACTGTAAACAAATTGAATGTTTGTGTTTCTTTTGCTTTGGTTTCTTTTGCCTATCCTTGCGGCTTTCCATCTATACAGTATTGTACTGCTTCAACTTTAATATCATAACAACTTCAGTTAAAAAAATTCCTCTGCATGTATTTTACTACAATCTTACAAAGCCCATGTACAGACCAGGCCTCAGACTGAGAAATGAAAAAGGATGAAATTAATGCTTGTGCAGCTGCCTACTTGGTTTCAATTTCAGAATATGAAAGGCTGAACTTGAGGGGAATATCTGTTTATTCAAAACAGTTGTGTTTAATAGGGTTCTTCCTCTGTGGACATATTTTTATCAGGCTGAAGATCTGTAAAGAGGTTTCATATGTATCTAAATCATGAGTTGGGTCTAAATTTTGGGTCTAAATCAAGAGTTGTACTAATTAGCTATTTATGTCAGCAAAAATGAGAGAACGGAGACCTCCAGGAGGAGTTCTAGGTCGTCGGAGGGCTCGCCCCTAACCCTGCAAGGCAGCAGGACCGTCTCACTACAGGTGTTATTCGACTGAATTGATGTTGGCTGAGCTTCCAGCATCAGCTTATTTTCCTGACTTCTCATGAAAGGTTAATCCGAAATGTAAATGCTGACTGTGAGGAGGCTTTTTGGAGAACATAAACCAGCTGATTCCCTAGGGAGGAGAGCGGCTGCTGTTGGGAAGGTCAATGAAAGGAAAGCTGTGCTGACAGCACGCAGCGAAAGACGCGCGCTGCCTTTCAGTAACTGATGTTTATTCCGTGAGCTAGAAAAGCTACATTTCAAAGCCATTTCGGACTGGAAACCTGGTTCCAAGTCCGTCTAACAGTCACTGTCTATCCTTTGGATTCAGCTGTTAGTGACCAAGGACAAGTCTGTCTGCTTGCAAAAACATAGAGAGAAAAGGACATTTGACATAGCTGACCTCATTTGCTCTTGCCAAGGAGGAAATACTGGTGAAGAGGGTTCCCTGAGTTTTGCAGTGCTGCAGCTATGGCACTAAATAGAAGCAGCAGAATCAGAGAAGGCTGCAAGAATAAAAATAATCTTCATCATAAGTCAGAGTTTGGGGAAGGGAAACAACCAGCTACTTCAGCTTATTGAAGTCTTTCCATGTTTCTAAAACTGCAAAAAGCAGGGCTCAGTCGCAATACTTCCTTGCTTCATCCCTATTAGCATGGTCACTAATGTATCTATCTCCTACCTCTTTGGGAGCAATTAAATTAGAAGGTCTGGGTTAATTTGAAACACATACATACCCTATATAAATATATATAATATATAAGTATATATTAAAAATATATAAATATAAATATAATATAAATTTTCCATGAAGCTGTAGCAAATTTGGAGTGAAAGTTCAAGCTGGTTCTTGCTTTAATCTGAATCAGTTTGTTTGGCCTTTGTCAAAGTGTAACTCTGGTAACTGCATAAGAGACTATGCAGTCAGGAATAACAATAACTTCAGCTGCTACAGATGAGTTGTGTCTGTTGCCTGTGAATCATTTTCTCTATTATAGGTAGTGCATGACAGGGGAAGGATATTTATAAATTGCACAATAAGTGAGAAGTGGTAACAAACTAAGTTAAAACTAACCTGCATCTCAAATATACTGAATTCTTCTTCAAGTTGGTCTGATCCTAATTAGCTTGGGAAAATATCACTGTGTGATGGTATTGAAATATCACAGAAAACAGCAAACCCAGTCAGCTACTTTAATCACTGGTAAAACTGGCTACTGGCAATGGATCTGTGGGAGGTGGGAGATACTTAACCTAATATTTGCCTTATAAAAAGCCATATGGCATTTGTAGACCATGTTCCTGACTCCATAGCATCATGGTCTTTGTCTGTGCTGGGAACTACGCTCATAAATGGAAAGCCACTAAATACATGAAGATGTCCTGCTTGAAGATACGAATTTGCATTATTGCTTTTCTAGCTCTGTTTGGAAATCAGCTAAGCTGCTTTTGGAAAAGCATGGTGCTGAGCGGCTTCACCCATTTACACTTTTGCCCACTTGCAATGTGCCAGTGACTCATGTCAGGACACGTGGCCAATGTGTTAAAATTATTTTCAAGCCATGTTTGAACTTTGGACCTCCCAACAAGGCTCATCCGTGTCACTGTGTGTTCAGGTGATCTGTACCGTGAAACCATTCATTGGATGTTAGACCAGCCAACAACTCCTTTTTTCTTCACTTCACTCCAGAGTGTCTTCCCCATCTAGGCATCACCATGTTCACAGCGTTATCGTTGATAGGTACCATTTGAACGTGGTTCCTGCACTCTCTGAACATCTCCTGATTGCTGAGCAGATGATGCCACATTATGTAATCAGCCTGGCCACTTATCTAGAAAGGAGCAGCAGAAAATGAGCAGTGTGCTTTCCAGTCGAACAGCGTGCCTTGCCAAGAGGCTGCTGACACACTAGAGAAAGGAGGAGGAGCAGAAGCAGAGGTGTGCACAGAGGAACGTATGGCAAAACAGTGACGAGGGACATGAACCTTGAGGTCGGTTAGCCCCATCTGCCTTCACATCTGACCATGTTTGCACCAGAAGTAGAGCTGATGGAAAGCTGGTTCAAAACATGGCCCACACTTGAAACGGAGCTCCCTTGCAAGGAGAAAGGACAAGGAGCCTCCCTTTGGTTCATGTTTAGTATGTGAATGAACAGTGCTCCCAGCTGATTTAGGCAGGATCTATCTTTGGACTTTTCGAAACATTTGCAAATATGGCTTTTTCCCCACAGGGCAGCCTGCCACAAGAAGGCACCAGAACATGTTTCAGCAGCACCGTGGGCTTATCCATCAGTTGCCAGGTCACCTGCACCCCAAGAGATTCCTGCAGTTGTAACTGGCAGAGCCTAGGTAAGGCCAACGGGTTTTTACTCAGTGGAGATTTTTTTTCAGGAAGCAGAGCAGAAAGTTTTTGATCTTTAAGCCACATTTTGGCTAGACAAAGAACACGTGTCTGTGCCCATGACTGCTGCTGGCCCAGCTCTGTTGCACCCACAAATCTGCTTGTCCTCACACCCGGGGATCCTGAAGGCAGTTTTCTCAGAGGGGTGGTGGAGCAAAACCCCTTGCCTTTTCGTCAGGCTTGCTGTTACAAGTACAAAGGAAATGTCAGCTGTATGAACTATACAGTGCAGGATACTGCAAAGGGTACGTCATCACTGGGGCCGCAGATGTTGCAGGCTTACTTGAACTATATTTAAACTATCTATTTGGGTTCTCCCAACAGTATAACCAGACAGGCAGGCTGCTCGACACAGCCTACACAGTGCACCCGAGATGCTGGGTAAATACTTATTATGGGGTGTAACTGCGGGCTAAAATGAGCCAGGCCGATGTCCCCTCACCGCTGAGTTCCTCTCTCTCCATCACCCTGCTCTAGTACCTGGGTGGCCGCAGGGTGAGTCCGATCAGCCAGCTGATCCCACGGAAAACAAACCCACCAAAAAAAGAAAAGTTTCCCATCAGACCCGCTTGCTCATTCAGTGCCGCAGCAGCTGCACCGTTGCTAAATCAGACGCGAGGATATGAGTGATGTGCAGGGGAGTGGGGAAGGGGAGGGAGCAGGGGAAGTGGGGCTGTCCAGCTTCCTGGGAAGGTGACTGCCACTGTGATGTCAGGCTGAAGTGTAACATGAAAGCCATAACCTTAGCTGGTCTGAGCAAAACTTCCCTGAATCCATCCCACTAGCAATACCCGAGTCAGGCAGTGTAAAGCCCACTTGGGAACGTCAGTGCTGTCCCAGCAGCGGTGGTGGCAAAGGCATGTCCTGTGCATTGTCGGTCACCAAACATGACAGAGGATTGGGAAGGATGCGACAAAACAGCTGTCATCCAGCTGGTGATGTTGCTCAAGGTCCTTTGATATGCATGTTAACAGCATGTTGAGATTAAAAAAAAGCAAAATGTGGCTTGGTTTTGGGAAACTGCTATTAAAATAATCCTCTGTATGCATTTGTGGTTATATCAATTCTGTGAGTGGCTTATTCCAGGAAAAAGTAATTGGGCCATATTAACTCCCACAAACAGAAACTTCCCTTCTTTGTCAGCAAGGCAGCTGCATTATTTCTTCCCTTGGGGGGATGAAAAAGGTGATGGATACTTCTGCCAGACTCCATTGACCTGGGAGGGGGGATATTTCTTATTGGTTGGTAATCCGCTATCAGCTGCACCCACTGCTTCCTTAGTGACTCTTCATCCACTCTTTGCTATTGTTCATGGCAATAAAACTTCATGCAAACTCTACAGCTGGTGTTGTTCTTGCCCTGTAAATAGACTTTTGTTCCCCTTGGGTTTGTTTTTTTCTGGTAGCATCAATTCCCCGTTCCTCTCGTTGTCATTACCAACGCCTGCCCGAATCCAGCCTTCCCACAAGGACGATTGTGAGGCTGCTGTAACCCCAGCCTGTGCTTACTCAGAGGAGCCTGCTGCTCCCTTTGGACGTTATTTCCTAACTTGTCTAACTTCTTGTAATGACTGGCATCATCATTAGTCACTTACTACTTCTTAATGGAAAGGATGTCAGGGTGTGCATTTTAACCCTTCCCCTCCCAGTCCTACTTGTTCATGCATTAACAGGGCTGGACTCCCTCATTTCTAGGCTACCTGCTGAAACCTCAGCTTGGTGGTGATTTGCATGCCCAGCCAGTCCCTGTGCGATGTTCCTTCTCACTTTGACTGTCTGCCCTGACAGAAATGCTCTGTCTTCTCTCGGGTGCCTCCCTTTCATCTCTTCGATCCTGTTACGATGCATGCTGCGCCGGCGTCACATTTGTGTTCCAAAAGCACGGGGTGACTGCTGACATGGAGCTTCAGGGGGCTTACCTCTTGAATTGGTCCTTAAAGTTAGTGTGACATCTTCAGCAGGTCACTTAACTAATCAGTGGTTTCCCCTTAGACGGTGGTGATTAGCCTGCTCATGCATGCAAAGCATTTCCTGCTCCGAGGCTGGAAGACCCTGGGGAGGTGCTTTAAGTATTGCTTACAAGCTGAAGTGCCGTTTGCTAGCTGTGCAATAGGAGTATTGACATTTCGTTGAGTTAGTCGCCTCTCTGTAAACTTTTAGCACTGCAGAGGGCACAAATTCAGCTGTGTACTGGGATTTTTTGAAGCAGATGATCCAACACCTTGCTCAAATCCTTAATGGACTCTGCAAAAAAACCCAGACTTTGCCACACTAGGCTTTACCTAATAATTACTCTGAGTTAAATAAAGCAGGAATGTTGCAGGGCAGGTGCATTAGCCGGGACGTGTGGGAAAGCTGGCGTGGCTGCTGCTTGGTGCTCCTTTTGATACTCAACATTGTCACCAGCTTGTTACCTTGATGTACATTCAGTTTTCCCACAGGAGTGAAACTATCCAAAGAGAACAGATGTTTTACAGTGGCCAGTGGAGCTAATTAAGAAATGTGTTTTTTCTTGTTCCAGCCAAGAAAAGGCAAGGCAGTTAAGAGCCGCTTGCAGTAGGTTCCAGCATAATTATCGGCCTTAAAAAAAACATACAGCAAAATGTGCTGATGTTCCTCTGTGCATGGTATAGGTGCCTTCTGTGGGATTTACAGCGCATGGCGCGCCAAGAGACAGGTGACCTTTCAGTGTGCAAAGCTGGCTTGTTCCAGAGGGCAATATTTTTATGTCATTTTAATTTTTTGTTTTTGTAAGGAAACAGAAACACCACATACAAAAGGAGAAGTGGTTTACAAGGGTGTATGTGTTCCAGCACACCACACTTCATAGGAATTGTGCAATCTTCCATCTCCTCAGAGCCAAATAGTTTCAAGACAGTATTAAAAAGAAGTGTAACATTTTAGACTGTGGGTTACTTTGTAAGAGGAGAAGAGATACTTAGATAGGGAGAAGTCAAAAGGAGAAGGGAGGCTGGCTAGAAGGGAGGCCTGGTGCTCTTCACGCCATTTCATATTTTTTATCTGAACATTTAGATCAAATTTGATCTCCAGGAGGATAAACTATTATTTTCCTAGGTATTATATGTCAAATTCCACTGCTGGGTATGAACTTTCTATTCCACTGTGCAAAGACCTAGGCTTAGTGCCCGCTGCCAGGCTCCAGGGGATCTCTGTGGCAGAGCTGAGCTTACTTTAGCAGGGAACTAGCTCAGGATACAACTTTCAAAGGAAGTTTTGAATGCTGATACCAAGTACTGTTTTCACACTTCTATTCACCTCTTTCCAAATTTGCCTGCTGGCAAATCATGCTGCTCCAGAGCCTCATTATCACAATCCATTATTTTTTATTACAGCACCGGCAGACCTCAGAGGCGGTCTCTGAGGCACAGAGCACACTTAACAGAGCCAGACACTCACAAAGGCACTCTTGTCCTTTCGGAAATTGCTCTGAAAATAGCTCTGCCACTTGGATTCTTGCAGATATTAGGAACATTTCACTTGCCAGACTATGACAAATAACTGCAAAGGATTTGAGTTTCGCTGTGTTAATAAAGCACACATATAGCTATGAGCCTTGGGGATTACTGAAGCATTTCTGAAGTACCTAGTAGGTGCTATGCCTTCTACCAGGACTAGGAGTTTGGGCCCAGCGATAGTTAGCATATGCTAGTTTTAAGTAAATCTAGATGGTGATAATGGTATATGGTTGGTTTAGTGCTAGTGAAGGACAAATCCCTTATTCCTTCCTCACTGACTTACGGGAAGAGCCATATGAATGGTGGGGTGACTCCTGGCTTAGTGATTACCTCAAAATGATAGATTTGGCCCTAATTTGTAAACATCTCTCTAGAGATAGAATCTATTTGTCAGAATTGGAGATGAAAACAAATTTGTTCCCTTTTTGTCAGGCTAACCCAAACTCTTCACACAGCCACCTCTGAAAAGTACTTTGTTTTTTCCTCCAAAGAAATGAAGCAAAGAAGTTTTACTGGAAAAAATCTGCACATATTCAATAACCACCTCTGCATCTATACAGGCATTAGCCTGTTTAAACAGGTTTGATATCTGCACCGTTATAAAAATGCAGCCAGTTGGATCATGTAGCCATATAGCTTCGCCCTTCCAGCCATAAAGCATAAAGAGCCATAAAGCTGTTTTACTCTCTGATCCTAAGGTTACATCTGTTCTTTTTCTCAGCTTTTAACTGTAACCCATTTATGCTGCATGTTTTATCTGGCATCTTCATCGTCAAGGGCTGAGCTGCACTGCTGCAGAGCGAGCTGACTGCTCCTTTCCAAAATGGCAAGATCCCGCCCTAAAACCCAGAAGTCTGTAGGGAGGACAGGCAGCCAAAGTGACATTTTGGACTGCCAATGATCCTGAATGGAACGGGAGGTGTCCTGAGGGGTTGCTTTCTGCAGCCCCTTCCCTCCCCCTCCTGGATCCCGGTCCTTGCCTCGGAGCGGGGACCAGGGAGCAGCGAACAGCAGGAATCAGCTGCAGCCGGACTAGGACACAGCTCAGCTTTGCAAACGGACGCACTAAGCCTGGGCGGCCACCAGTGCAGGCAGCCGTATGCGACAGATAGTCTCTGTGACGCAGCTAGAAACCTCCTGAAAGCAGGGAAGCCTCTGGCCGCGGCGGACGACCCCGGCTTGTTGCGGGATGCCGGCTCGCGGCAGGCTCCCACCACGGCTTTTCTGCCTCCCGACGTCCCCATCACGGGTGGCCGGCCACGATGGGCATGGAGCCGCTCTTCTCACTTGCTGCTAGTGAAAGGGTTAATCCTCTCTGCCTTTAAAAGCAGTAGTGCAAATGCAAGCGTGCAAGCACAGCCCCTAGCTGCCTGCTCTTGCCCTTCTGTAATGCATGTGTCCTCTCATGATTTTATTTCCCTTTGTCATCTGCAAAGGCTAAGAAACGCAGCAGCTAAATAAACACCCCACCCTGCTCATAAGTGCCTTTTCCATATTGGACAGCTGACTTTCCAAGCCCTATAAATATTAGATTAGTACCGTGTCTCCTGAAAGCCTGAAGTCAGGGACTGATCCAAGAATCCACATAGCTGCTCTCTGGGCTAAATCTGTAATGCAGAAGCACAACTTATTCCATTGAATCAAAAGTGGGAAAACTGGCTTGGAAAACTAAGTATTAATTTCTGTCAATTAGAGTATCTTGAATGGAATATTTAATATTTTTAAAGGAACATCATATAATTGCTGCTCATGGGTACTTTGTAGCTGTTGGAAACTCTGATCTAAATGGTTATTTTCATGAAAACTTGCCAAAGGACTCACATTGCAAACTCATGTGTAGGATAACAGTGGGACTATTTTCCCCAGGTTTCTGTGCGAGCCCACAGTTACAGAGCTCAGGGTAATATTAAATAGTGCAGCTACAACACTGTACGAGCTGTGTTAACTTTGCAGTGTGCTTCTCAAGATTTGCACCCTAAGCCCCGCTGCAGAGCCACCTCAGAATCTCAGACCGCTTCAAGGCCATGAATTGATGGGGCTGGATAGTAGCCCCCAGAAACAGGGTCCCTCCGTGTTTGTGTCAGGCCCTGAGGGCTCTAATGGGTGTTAATTGCCCTGAGGAGCCCCAGCTGGCCCCCACCCTGCCCGGGACCCATTTAAACTCAGGCCTGAGGGCTGCTCCTCTCTTAGGCTGTGCTCTCCAGCCTGGTCTCCTGGGTGAATCATGACCCATGTTGCAGGTAGGTCTGTCTCTGGTCCTGTTTCTGGGATGGACCTTGGGCTGATGTGGTAGCTGGTCTCTAGTCTTGTCTCTGTGTCCTGCTGCCCCTGACGATTTGATCCTGGCTCACCTGAATCTGTAGGGCCACCAAGAACTGCTGCACTGGTGGGGGTGAGGAGGAGCCCTTGGTGATGCTTTGCCACTAAAAGGAAGCTCAGTCTGGGCTATTGTCCCTGACTCTGATTGTTTTTTTCTTTTTCCCTGCTACTTTGAATCACGCTAAGTCAAATTAATCCCTCAGAAAAAATTGTCTATAGGATTCCTAAGACTACTTCTAAAGGTCACTTTTCTGTTCCACACAAGTGCCAAGTCATAAAGTCTTAGTGCTCAAACCCTTCCATACGCATGTATGTGTGCCTGTAAAACCCTTTACAACGTCATCTGTCTCCCCTTTTCAAACAGGATTTTGGAATTTCAAGTGGAGCTACACATTGTATTTATATTCTTGGCATACGTTTCATCTGCAATGTATAAATACATGGAGCAAGAACACTGCATTGAAGTTTGTTTACTGAGAGGTTGTGCTTTCTTGTTTGATTGGAGCGGTGAGTCAGCACCGCTGTTTAACTTGTCCTGTTCCCAGGGATCCTCTCCAGCTTTGGGGCCAGGGTACCTCTGCCAAGGATCAGCTCCTCTGGCTTGGTGTTTTAAGAGATTGCTTTGCACATTGCCTTATTGATAGCATGGAGGTCTCTCCATCAGATTGGCATACGCTTCAGTGGCAGAGCAAGCCTTTTAAAACAAGCTATTGTGAAATCCAGAGATTTGAAACTCATGACCTAGTTTTTCTAATTCATGAGATCAGCTTAAAAACAATTAGCTGTGTGGGGTTTTTCTTAGAAATAATAACTTTAGAGTCTTTGTATTGCCTTCTGGTTTGGGGAATTACTAGGGATGCACATACCCAGATTGCAATTTCAAACTTCTCATAACCATGAGGGTGAGAAATACATTTTTATGGTATGAAGCAGGAGAATCATTTGCCTTCAGTAGCCAGAGCTCTAAGAAAAGCACCAAACACTGCAAGATTTGTAATTAAGAAACAAACAACCCCCCCACCAATAAACTGGTGATACATGGATTAAAAAAAAGTTGCCTTTGTTCAAGACTTGCTGAGTGTTTTTTCAGCAAGCCTGGATCCCTGGGCTTTCTGTATGCCAACATTAGCTATGTTTATATGAAGTATACGAACTAGCACTTGCTTTCTGGGGAGCAGCAGGACTTGTTGTGCTGCGGGGGGCTATAACGGCCAGGCTGCAGGGCAGCTCTGAACTGGCCCTCGCACCACCCAGCCTGGGGGACCTGCCCCCTCCTCCTGTCCTCAGCTTCTGCAGAAAGTCATTTCTGCGAAGGCGTTAAGCTTGCTTACACAACACTTTGTTTTCAGACCGTGCTCCTTAGCGGTTGTGGTTCCTGGAGTGCAGGTACCTTGGAGGATCCCTTCTCTTTATTTTTTTGCCCCTCATTAGGGGTATGAGTTGGAGCAGCTCCCCAATGTGATGGGAGCTAGGAAAGGGCCATGCCTGGACCAGGCACGCTGCTCTGACCCTGGGTCTGCTGGTCCCAGCTCTGCAAACCTCCCGGGGCTGCTTCCAGACCTGCCTTTTCACCAGGGAGCAGGCTGTGTGCTGTTGCTGTTGGTCTGAGCCCTGTTGTTGGGAGAGGGTTAACTGTTCCTCTGGGTTGTGCAGGAATGAGCAGTTTATTATTCATTGCCATTGGATACTGATACCTGAGCACCAATTTTAACTGCAGATACAAGGATGCCCAGAGCCTGGAAGCAGCATCTCTTAAAGCAGTCACTGGTTGTGCTTCTCCAAGAAATACTCATAGCAGTCTTCCAGGGGTTGCAGCACTTGCGATGTGTTTGTTTTGCCTTCTTTATGGTGAAGTTTCTCCTGGGAATTGGGAAAATGGAGTTCTTATCACAAACTGGAAAAGCAGTAATTGGAAGGAGTGTTGCATGCACAGACGTTGCAAGCATTTTAGCAAAAAATAAGACTTTTTGCTGTTGATGCACTGAATGATCTTGCTGCAAAGCTGAGCCTTGAAATCAGGGCTGGTGAGTACTGCAGAAAGACCATACCAGGGCCATGGCACGGCTCGGTTTCCTGCCACCCTCATGGCAAGTTCTGTGGAAGCAAAGGAACTGCCTCAAGATCAGTGTTAGCGGTTCAAATCTTAAATATACACGAGCGGCCCTTGGGCAGCGATGCCCTGCCTGGCTGCCCCACCTTGCTCTCCTCGCCAGAGCACATACTGCACTGCAAGGAGCTCTGGCACCTGCTAGCATTACAAATATTTCTCTCTATGAAAGCACACACTGCCACTGCTTAATTACCACATTCAGACTGGCACAGATTAACTTGGCTTCACTGGAACCACTGGAGTTTCATGGAATTGCTCCCACCCTGGCTCTGAGTCATTAATAGGTGCATTTCTGGCTCTTTCTTTATGCTTTCCATGTTATTTTATTACCCTACGAAAGCAACTGTCATCAGCCAGATCTTTCCTGGCTGGAAAAAAGCATTCTCCATTGCAGTAAACTATTGGATTGAGTATTGTCTTCCACTTGCTTTATGTGGATATAACTATAAACTAATAGCGAATTTAGCTGTGTGAGAACCAGGCCCTAAGAGACTCCTGGCACTGGTTCCATGGTCATATCACTGCCTATTCAAAATCTCCACCTAGATTAAGGGAAGCGTGGCTAAACCAAAGGTCGTTTGCCCTGGAGAGCCTAAGTGTTGAACCGTACAGGTGCATCCCAGGCACAACACGCTGGAGCTCAGACTTGCAGGCAACTGCTACAAGAAGTATTGCTGAATTCATGTCCTTTATACCCATATCTTACAAGGATCTTCCAGCAGGCTGAGGAAGAGAAATAAGGCTGTATCAGGATGTACTGTCTCCAAATATGCTTCTTTCTGTAAGTGGAGGCAGTACAGTATGTATATAGTGTATGTATACACACACAATTTGTTGCTTTTGAGCAATCTGTGGGTGGAAAATTGAAGCAGAAAATCTTGTAGTTAGAACTTTTTGGCTGCTTGGGGAAGTGGATCATTAGTGACTGCTGTGGGTATGTATGATGGGAATTAGGCTTTGCAGAGTTAAAGGTGTGACCTGTAGAGTGGAGTCAAAGTATCTGGGGTCAGGATCTAAACAGCCTGAGTTCAGACAAGTGACAGGTCTGACGAAATTAGGGCTCATAATGCGAATTGTTTTGGAGCTACTGCTTTTTGGAGATTGTTATTCCATGGGTACTGCATTTCTCTAGCTGACAGCGATCAGTAATTTCTCCCTCAAAGGAGTACTCATCTAGCAGAGTCAAGTGTTTTTCTTAGTGTCATCTCTGATTCCACACAGGTTTTATAGCTTGGTTAAAAAAACCTTTTAAGCTCTGGTCTGAAGCAGAAGCCTTGAACAGTAGCAGCCATGCTGTTGCTTTAGTATTGGCACTTGTTTTCCAAATACAGTCTTATGCCTGTGACCTCCAAGAGGAGTACTGCTGGTGGTGGCTTCATGGGCCTGATGCCTTCATGAGCTATAGGGAGTGACTTACTGCTGGTTTATACTTGATTCCGCACATGAATTATCTGTCCTTGTGTCTAAGCAAGTGCCTGGTGATCTCTTGAGACATTGTTTGAATGGGGAGGTGGTTGAGATTTAATAGAGGATGTAGAGGAACTAATCTCCCATGTTAAGCTTTACTGCAGCTTACAGCCTTGGAGGATTTTTCACTCCATGAAAAATGGGCTTGCCTGTTAGTGCTTAACCTAACAGCTTTAGGGCTAGCCCTATTGCAGTCCCACCAGTGAGACTGATTGCTGTGGGATGCCCATTCCCAGTACTGCAGATTTTGGTGCTGGACAGTATGTCTACATGTATGCAAAACAAGCAACAAAAGTTTTGTATCAAAATAGTTTTATTAAAAACAATAAAAAACTTCACTGAAGCTTGCTGTCTTCAAGACAGAGTTATGACATTAATGCAGCATTCAACACAACCATAATCTGCATAAATATATATATATATATAGCTCCTGTTCACTGTGGCCATGTTTTGCCCTCTGCTTGCTCTCCTGCAGCCCCCTGACACCATCCAGCCCTGTGTACTTAGTTACACAACCTGCTCCTCTGGGAAGTGAATTATATCCCCCTTCCTTGCTTCAGACTGCTGGTGCTATTAGTGTCTAGCAGTTGCAGAGGAGTCTGATGCATCTGTTTGCAGCTAGGAGCCTTCAGTTTACACAACCAGTGTTAAGACACTAAGTGCATGATGACAGCAGCACTGGTTGATGTTTAGGGAAAATAAGTATGTAACCAGTTACTCAAGTTCCCAGCACTGCTGGGCTGTACAGAGCTACTTGTGCTTAGGAAAAGGAAGCTCTGCTCTAACCTACTGTATCAACACCTCTGCTGTGACACAAGGAGCATCACACCAGCCGGCTTCATCTAAAACACGGAATCATCTTTTCACTGCAGTCTTCACAGAAGAAGGCCGGTCCCCAGCAGCTGGCTGCCACTCCTGCTGCCGCAGCCCCTGCATGCCCTCCAGCGTCATCCCCTGCCATTGGCTTTGCACCACAGTTGATATTTGTCCGTGCATCCTGGCAGATGGATTGCACACTCAGTATCTCAGTCTTTCCGGTCGGGATGCTGCTGGGACCTGTGGCTTTCTTCCTCAGTAGCTGAGAGGCTTCTCCTTGCAGCAGCTCATGTTGCCTGGGCCACTCCGGTGATGGGCGTTTTTTTGCACAGTTCCTGATAGAATTGGGATTCTAAAAACCGTGGATATGAGTTATTCTCCATTAAGCTGTAAACTCTCTTCTGTGCTGCACTGAAGCAGGTATGTGTAGCTTCTTGAATATTCTGAGCAATCATGTTCTTGGTTTGAAAGTCTATGTTTATCTGAAACACAAAGAAGGACATTTACTTCTGAGAACTACATTTTGTAAGAGGTGAGAAAAGTTTAAAAACCCTATTACTACAGTCTTCAATTAATGAAAATTCCTTAAGGAAAGCAATTCAGATGATACTGTTTCCATGCTTAACTCTCAAATGTTACAGGTATTACATGAGGCTGAGAAAAGGTGGCTACTCTCTGAAATACTGCTTGTGCAATTTTCCAACTTGGTGAAAAGGCAGTTAGGGAAGTGAGTTCTGTTCAGATGCAGATATTAAGTGAGCTATGTATGATGAATTTTTGGCATCTAACTTGAAATGAGTTCAGAGAAATAAAGCAGGGCTGTATGAACCCACAGAACAGGGCAGTTGTGTTTAAATAGTTTTTTTTACCTCTTTAGGTGCTTCCTTTTCAATGAAATCATTGTAGATTTTTTTTGCTTTCGATGTCAGCTTCTGGGGTGACTTGGTTTTCTTGAAGTCCTCGCAGGCCAGCCAGAACTCAATGTTCTCTTCACAGAACTCTGACTTCAGAAAAGCTCGGAAAGCAGCAAGACCATCTAGGGAAAGGGGGGGAAAAAAAAAAGCAAAAATACATCAATTAAGTATTTCAGGAATCTTGAATTTACCCATTTGTCATGGCTGTTCCTACCAAAACATATTGCTGTAGTTCTGGTCTATTTCTTTCAGGGATGCCATAGCAATAAAAGTCCATATTTATGTATGCAAAAAATTAACCCTCGAATGACTTGGCAAGCTTCACTTTGGTTGTTTTTAGGTAAACACAAAAATGAAAGCCATCTGTAGTCTGTATGGTCCCTTTTGTGATGTATGCACAGATATTTAAAAAGATTTCTCTTGAGATAGGATTTCATGTGTTAACCTTTAGACTGGAGTAAATATTTATGACAGTGCTACAAACCTGTGGAATATTTTTGCAATGGAAAGGTTGACTCAAAAGTTCAAAGAGCAAGTGGTGATACTATTTCTTAGTCTTTTTTGCTCTGCTATTAAGTGCTTTCCTTGCAGAGCTACAGTAAAACCCAGAGTTCATTCAACTTCTGTTGACACCAGTGGTGCAAAATCATTCCCAAATTATTTTAATGTATTTGTCTTGGATATGCAGAGAGCACAGTGAACAAATGCACCTTTGGCATTTGGCAAAGCCAGCTGGAGGTATAGTTTAATTACAAAGGCTACAGCTAAATCAAGAAGAAAATCCTCTGTGTTCTTGATGTTTTAATATTGCTTTACAAATAATTTTAAAAGAATGTATTTCTATAAAGTTGGTTTTGAAATGGTTTAAAGCATTTATTTCAGAGACTGGAATCAAATCTCTGTGCATTAGCAGAAGCAAGGTATAATGCTGACATGCAAGGAAGAAACTTTCTAGAAACACATAGGAATGGAAAAAGCTGAAGTTTCTGAATGTTACTCTTTAAAGATAAACTTACATTTGTTAGCAAGAAGTTCATCAAAAGCTTCTGACCACAGCTGGGCTTCTTCAGGGGAAGGTCTGCAAAAAACGATGGAGAATATTAGACTATTGCTCATGTTTTATTTTTCGGTTTGCAAGATATCTGAGTCACTTCAAATGTTTGTCAGAAGTTACCTGAAGTAGCTGTGGTGCTTTCCTGCTTTCTTGGATTTCATCTTAGCAGAACTGGAAGAGTTTTGCAGGAAGTAGCTCAGCCTCGTTTTCCAGTCTTTAATGCTGGAAGAATGGAGAAGGGATGTTAAAAGCGGCAGCTCGGAGAAGCCTAGAGGCGGCGATTCCCGCCGCTACCCGGGAGCGGCAGCGCCGCTCGCCCCGCGCCCGCCGGCGGAGCCCTGCTCCGCTCCGCGCCCCTCCGCGGCCGCGCTCGCTCGCTCCCTCCCTCGCTCGCGGGCGGCGGCCGAGGCGCAAGCCGCGACTCACATCGTCCTCTTCACGCGGCCCTTCTCCTCCGCCTCCTCCGCGCGGCGGCGGCCCCGCTCCATCTGCGCGCCGCGGTGCCGCAGCGCCAGGAACAGCGCGCTCTGCATCGCGCCCGCTCGGCTCCGCGCCGCCCCGGCCGCGCCGCGCCGCCTTATAGCCGGGCGGGGGGGGGGGGGGGGGGCAGCCCCGCCTGCGCCCCCGCCCCCGCGGCACCGCCCCGGCCCGGCCCCTGCTGCCGCGCGGAGCTGCCCGCTTTCAAACGGGGCTTTTTGCCTTGGTAAGCGAATACGGGAGGGGTCTGCCTTGCAGCCCGGACACGCTCGGGAATCTCTCCCCCCCCCCTCAATTTCCTTTTTTCCTCTTTTTTTTTTTGTTCCCCCCCCTTTTTTTCCCCCCTTTTTTTTGTTTTTCCCCCCTTTTTTCCCCCCACCTCGTGTTTGCTAGTGTCTTGGAAGCTTTTCGCTGGTCGCACTGACATTTCTCGGAAGGGAGCCCGTCCCGCAGGCGCTGGCTGAGAAGTGGCTGTTCTTTCTGTTCTGTGACTCAGAGATGCCTTTCCTGCATTTCTGCACGTTATTTTAAGGAAATACACACTTTTGAGTGTGGTCGACACACACACGGACTCTCTAGCCACCTTTCTTCAGGAAAAAAGAAGTAAGCATAAATCTGAGTATTCGGTATTTGTGGTGTTCACCTCTGAGCTGACTCAGGCTATTCATCACTTTAATAAGCTGGCTGCGCATTTTTTCTGTTCCTGTATGGTGTTGCCACCTACCAGTAAGTTGTGTAAATTACTGCCAGTACACAAAGCTGAAATTGCAATGACTGGCTTCAGCCTCTGGCTTGCTGCAGAGGCCGTGTGGTCCTTCTCAGCAGTGTCCCTTTGAAGGGCATCATGCCCAAAGAATTCAGATTTGGGAATCATGTGAGTTTCTCTTTGACCTGCCCTGCTTTTCTCCTCTTTTGTGAGCACATCTTCCTTTCCACACTGCTCTACACCACGTATTTTTCTGCCAGGAAAAGCAGAGAGACTGATTGCCCCCACGCTGCCTGGTTTCCTTGCAGTTGTGTAGCTCCAGATGCCTGATCCTCCTCGGTGATCACCGCAGTCTGATAACCTCCCTGGCTGCAGCGTGCGCGCAGAGCTGTGCAAAGGCATTTTGCTGTAGATGAGATGTATGGGGGAAATGAATGCTATGTAATTTGTGTTAAAAAAAAAAAAAAATTGAATATGGATGCTTTTCAGTGCTGCTTGTTGAATGTCCTTTGCAGGATGTATTGAGGGTCTGGTAGGAAAATAAAATTCCATCCTCCAAATTTTACAAAATTGTCTTGAATGATTTTTGCAACATGTTTGTATTAGATATTTTTTTTAATGGGGAATTGTTATGAGGACATTACCATGGGAGAGGGGCATGTGGAGACACCAGGGGAGGTAAGGCTGCAAGTGGCATGAAAAACATCAGTGTCAGAAGCTCCATCTGTGGCAATTTGCCCAAGGCCAGTCTGTGGCAGCAGTGCCTGTGTGATGGGTAGAGCTGTGCTGATTTGCTTTCGAGTGTTTCCATGCTCACTTGGGGCGAGCCCCAGGGTCGGCTGAGCTGTGCAGCTGCGAATGATTTGGGCTGGAGCTTGCTGGGAGCTGCTGAACAACCTGTAACTCGCTGGAGGCTGGGAACACCGTCCACACGTGCGAGCCTCGCGGCACACAGCCTCCTGCCTGGGGTGGGCACGCTGCTCCAGCGTAAAACAGCTTGCTGGAAACAGCCCAGGGCCTTACCCAGAGCAGATTTTTCTCACCTGGCTGCTGCGAGGCCATGACACTTGGTATATCCCACTCTCCTACCTGACTTGTAGTAATTTCCTTTTTCCCCCACTTTTGATGCTGGTTTCAAGTTTTTCTCCTTGATTTGCCCTAAGTCACTTTTCTTTGAATACCTGCCCTGGATTTAGTAGCGTGGTACTAATCATAACTTGTGTAGCTTCTTGGTGAACTTGGGGGCTTCCCGTCTGTGTCCACTACAGAAGCTCATCAAACTCTGAAGCAGGATGTTGAAATAAGGTGGACCCTGGGGGGCAGGGAGAGTCTGCAGGGAAGCTCAAAGGGAGGAGAGGGAAAAGTCTGTTCTGGGGAATGGGGTAATTATTGTAGGATTGGCTGGTGTATGTGATCAGCGGTAGCTGCTTGTGGGGCTGTGAAAGGTTCAGAGTAGTGGGAAAATCGGACAGTAACTGAGAGGGGAGGGAAACAACCAGTGGTTCTGAGAAACACGAGGAAAAAATGTGCCCAAGAACAGTGGAAATGAGAACTCCAAAGTTCAAGCTACAGCAAGGCTTGGTTAAGCAGTTAAGAGTTTGGGGGCTTATCCGTATCAAACCCGAGAACCTGCTGAAGTTTGTGAAGCTTGATAAAATGCTTTCTTGATACTTCTGGAGGAGACTTGAAAGGTAGGGCTGAAATATTCCCATGCATCTGCCAAATTGTAAAGTTGGCAGTAGTCGGTGTATGGAAAATTGCAGCGTGAATCATGTGTTTGTCCAATCCTTTTTATTGTAAACCTTTTAATTGCTTCTTTCAGATACCCATAAAAATAGAAGTGCCTGTTAAGGAGGGCCCTTATAAAATTTGTAATCTTTTTGAACGGCAGAAAAAAATAAATAGTATTCCAGGTTAAAAAAAAAAAACAAGCTGAATATAGAACTGTGAGATTAGATGGCCTTATAAAAAGTACTTACTGGAGCACTCTAGCTTAAAAACTGTTTAGATTAAAATCAAATTTTATTGGCTGTTTGGTATGTGTATTTTTAATTTATGACTTTATTGTACTTTTAAAGGATGGGTTTTGCTGTTTTGTCTGCAGAAGAGAAACTTTACAAAATATTTTCCTGCTTCGTCACGCTGTGCAGTGTGATTTCTTTCTCTGATACTAACCTTTGCTAGAAGGTAGATTACTCATTTGCATGATGAAAGATATTTTCCATTTGTGTATAACAAAAAAAGCATCGGATATCAAGAATGTCATTGATGTGCTGCAAAACGGGCTGCAGGGCATGCTGAGGCCTCTCTGGGGAGGGGGCTGCTGGCTCGGGGGCTTGCTGAGCAGGCAGTTTTACATGCACCAAACCTAAATATTACCATGTTTTACCCATTTCTAGTTTTTCAAAGCAGGGATGACAAAATGGTTCAGGACCTCAGCCCGCCTTTCTGGAGGTAGGTCAGGTTGCCCGCAGTTGCTGCTCTACACTAACTGAACCAAGCGAGGAAGCGTCGGCCCCCCGGCCCCCTCCTGCACCCGTCTGCCTGGCGTTATCCTGAGCACCGGGGGAGGATTAGAGAAGCCCTGGGTTGCAGCTGGAGCGCGGGGTTAGGTGTGCTGGCACGGCACGCTGCATGATGCCCTTTAGAAATACGCAGCTCCAGGTGCTGTGTCGAGCTCCCTGTTGCGATGCCTCTCTCCGGGAATGGGGATCTGGTATTTGTGATCCATCTGCGCAGCTAATGCCGACGCGCCACCCAGCCGGGCCAGATTTGTCCCCGTGTATGCTGACATCAGTGCTTTCCAAACGCTGAAGCTCTCGGTAGCTGAGGACAAATCTATAAATGTAACCTCCCTGGAAAAGGGCAAGACCAAGGCAATGTGAGGGAAGAGGGCGTCTTATAGCCCAAACTTCGCTGCTGAAGTCAGTGGGAATTTAGCTGTTGCCTGCAATGAAATCTGAGCTCAGACTTTTGATTACGCCAGCCCTCACCCTGGAGATGGCGCTTGCCTTTGTAGCGGCTTTCTTGAGAATGTTCTGTTCTCTCTGTGCTTATAGGATTTCTGTGTACATCAGCGGCAGCGAGATGTACAGAGGGCTATAACGTATGCAGCGAACATGCAGGATGGAAGATGATTTTTTCCATCTTGGTTACGTTATGTGTTGCAATAGCTGTGCTGATCTTATCTGAGTCCCTAGTGAGCAGTACTCACTGCACAGTATTTAAATCTGTATCTGCATTTTTCCAAAACGCTAGTCCTTGTTTATTCTTGTTATAGAGGAGACTTGGATGATAGGAAAAACATAGGAAAAATTGTCTGAAGGCTTTATAGCAGAGCCAGGACGGGGGGGGATGTGCTTTAAAACGGCAGTTCAAAGTATACATTAGAGTTATTTGAGAAATGTTTTCTGCTCACTGAACCCTTGTTATCTATGGCTAGCAGGAAAATAATGTTCAAAAGAAGGAATAAGATGTTGAGATGTATCTTTTCGCTCTGAATTACATTTTGCAAATTACACAGGGGCATTTTCATATATTTTCAGGGTTTTTTTTTAATTTGCAGCTCTGCAGTCCTGGTGCTGTCCATGAAATGGCTCATTTAAGTGTCAGAATAGGAGACCAGCAAAGAGCACCGACGTGCCGCTTCCCACAGCGCTGACTGAGCCTCTGCTCTCACCGCCGCTTTAGACTGCGTCGTCTTTGAGGCACAGGGACTGATAGGATTTTGTACAAAATAGCACAGAGGTGTCCAGCTACTGATGGAAGTGGTTTGCCTCTATATTATGCATTGTTAAATACTCATAATCATGCACAGCGTAGTAGGGCACTGTTTTCTAGATGAATAATACAATTGCCACTGATTTTTTTTTTTGGTATAAGAGAAGATGTTTACTCAAAGCCTTGGTCTAATTTAATTGTTGATCAAATTCTGCCTGTCTAGCTCCTTTTGTAACTTCAGTGGTATACAGTGTTTTTTAATAAACTGCTTGAAAGCCCACTGAAGTGAAGGTGTTGCTGTCTCGGGCTTTGTCCCCGTGGGCGCTGCTCACCCCAGGCTGCTCCTGAACGGCTGTTGTCCTTCACCCGCTACCAGTTTCCTGCTGTAAAGCTAAAAACATAAAGTCCAGATTTATTGCAAGAAGCTGTTTCTGGATCTAAATTTAGCACTATTGTGGATTAACACCAAGACTGGAGCAATTAAATGTTCACTCTTTCCTAAATAGAAAGTAAAACTCATCCTAGTGCAAAAGGATCCTATTTCCCATAATGGCAAAATCCTCTGAGTAATGCATAAACTAGGTGCAGCTCTCTGAGTGCTCGTCATTCCCAGGCTTTAGGCACTTTTTGTTTTACATAAGCACCCATCTTAGTTTATAAAACTTCTAAAAATAGACATGAGATTTATCAAAAAGAGGATAAGCTGGGACAGTATGTCTGCTATAATGTTGCTGTTCTGTGGGCATTTGTCTTTGTCACAGTAAAACTGTAAAAAGCATGAATTTATGCACTGAGCAGTTGGTTCTGCTTCTACTTCTGCCCACTGATGTTTCGAAGTTTTAGTTTTTAAAGGTGACATACTTAACTGCGGGTGGGAGTAAGAGCAGCCGGTTCCCCAGGAGCTCTGGGCGGCTGTCCCGGCCGTGCCGCGTCCCGTTATCCTTCCTGAAAAGAGGAGCTGAACTGAGGCCTGTTAAAAACAGTCTGCCTTTTAAAGGACAGAACGCTCCTATCCCTTACATCCTTTGTCAACACAGAAAACAAACAGCTTGGCGGGAAGTGGTGTATTTTTTAACAACCAAATTTTCTTGACAGATACTAACTGGATTACCCCATCCTGGTGAAAGAGAGATGATTAATCGTGTTTGAAGTTAACTAGGTGATGCAAAACACTGGCTCCATGTCTTGTTCAAATTGCAGTCTGTTTTGTTTTCCCTGCAAAGGCCGTATTTGCTAAACTGGGTGTGCGAGGGACATTAAACAATCAAGTCTGTTTGTTAAGTCTGGCCGTGGGCACTGTCTTTATCATATTATCTGTGTGTAACGCAGTCAACACACAGTCCTTTTGATGACTATTTAATCCGAGTTAATGAAACTCTCGAAGTGCCTAGATGGTATTAGTCAGACATTGATCTAGAAAGCACTTGTGGATTATAAAATCGATCCCCTTTGCAATGCATACAGGTGGATAGAGTCAGGAGCGCAACAGTGAAAATGCTGAAGATCTGAGGGGAGAAGAAAAAATTTTGTACCACCTAAAAGGTTCAAGTTTTTGCAAAGAAACATTTCCATTCATACTGCATGAGGGGGAAAGTTCAAACAAAGCCTTTTCTCAGAACAGCCTGATCCAGAGGCTGGGTGGCACCAGCAGCGTCGGACTAGCAACCAGAGTTTCTTCATGGAAAATAAATACACTAGCAAAAATGTTAATTTCTCAATTTTTTTTCCTTAATAAAATTATTTTAGGATGACAGTTTCTTTTTATCTCATTCAATCTCACAGTATAGTCTTTTCTGGGGAAAATGGAAAAGTAAAGGATGTCTCTGAGATGTGGTAATGGACAGTGACAGCTGAGAGGAGAAACCAGCCCTGCATCATTTGAGCAAATCCATGTATTAAAAGTCGGTGGAAATTTCAGCTGAGCAAGGGCTGCCTCATACCCTATCTACTTAACATGTTGTAAAAAAATTTTCCTATCAGTCAAGTAGCTTGACAGGGTAGTCATGCACTTAATGATAAGTATTCCAAAACATTGTCTCAGTCCTCAAAGTAAACTGCATTCGTTGTAGGCAGGTGCGTTGCTCTTCTGGGACATTGCTCTCATCAGCTCTTAGTGCAGCATTCAAACAAAGCAGGTAATAGTTGGCTTTAGGTGAATCATTGCACATGGAAAACAATGGTCCAAACTTTTAAAATATGTGGATAGAGTGATGATGTTTCTCCTTGTATTTAAATGCACATTAAACAGGTAAAGCACTACATAAACCAGTGGAGCTACGCTGTGCTGTTATTCCAGCGTTTGACTTAAAGGAGTTACTGTCATGGCAGGCAATAGCAACAGGTAATTTCACCTTAAACGTTTCCCTGGTTGATAGCTTTATTTCAGGGATAAAATTATTAGGTGCATGGTCTGTGATGTTAGCTGTCTTCTTACCTGATCCTTTTATTAAGCTCTTTTAATATCAGAATCTTTTAAAAATGAAACAAACTTTGTGGTGATTTCTTAAAATATACTTCAAAGTATATTTTCAAATATACTTCAAAGTGCTTTGTGAGATATGTATTGCTCTGAGGTATGACACATGAATTAAAGTTCTGGAACAGTGAATTCACTTTACAGCTAAAATGAAGTGAGCGTTTAGTTGTTGATTTAAAAAAAAAACCAAAACCACTCACAAGTTATTTACTTAATCATTTTGTTTTAAATAAGTTTGTTTTCTGATAGCTTTCCAACTAAAACTGTTAGTTGAAAACTGAGCCAACATTCCTGACCAGACTGGAATTTAGAAAGACCTAAGGGGACAACATGGCTTAAATCAACTCTTTGGTATATACTTGAGCCTATCAGGAATGAGTATAGGAGGTATATGTAAGCTGCAAAAAGGAATGGAAATAAGAACAGAAATTATCTTGAGAAATTTCTCTGTCATGTCCTATACCAATATCCCTGATGATTTTTAGATTAGCAATTGGTCTCATGTTATAATATACCAATAACCAATGCCCATCAGCTGCAGAAGAGAGGATTATTTCCTCCAGGTTTTAAGGAATGATTATTCCTTTTTTGCAGACTGTACTTAATTTTCTTTATTTCAGAGACATACCTGTGGGCTAATCAGCATACAGTAAGCAGTTAGGAGAAATTAATTTCACATCTGTGGCCAAGTCTCAGGAATACCACGCGCTGTATTAGTAATAGGAGCCATTAGTTCTAATAAGAGATTTAATTTAAAAAAAAATCACAAATGCCTAAAAGACAAATTAGCAGAACATTGTACAGGCACATTAAGTTATGAAAGAAAGAATAGTCACTAAAAAATCCTGGGACTTAGGCAGCTGCAACACCCCCAGATGGATTTTCCAGTGTTGTTCAAATAAGCATCCACACTAAGGTACTCGCTTCCAACAACTGCTGTTCTGAAGGCTCTTTCTCATTCTTTCCATAAGTCATTCAGAAGTTGACCCAAAATTTATTCAAGGCGCTGTGTTTACTGTGGTGGAGAAGAGTGGACAACAAAAAACAGCAAGGGGTGCTTGAGTCTGGAATGCAAAAATTCTGTAACTTCTCCAAAAGTGGAGTAATGACGAAGCCGGCGCTGGAAGGGCCCCACGGCGTCACTGGCGACTGCTCGCCTCCCGCGTTTGTGAAAGCCGCTCTGGTGAGTGATAAATGTGCGTGTTGCAACTCGCTGCCAAACTTATTTTTGAAGAAAAGAAAGGTCAAATCCTCTTCTGCTTGACATCAGCAAAGCACTGATGTGGCTAGTGGCTTGCAGATTTGTGTGCCTGAGGTATGAGGTACCTAAGGCACATCAGCTGCATGTGGAGCGTGAGCAGTGGAAGGAGGGCGATGTCTTGATACCTGTAGGGAAAAATGACACAGATTCATTTTACCCTTCAAAATGAAAGAGCTGTGCTTTAGAAAGCAATATTCAGAGATTGCAGAGGGAAAACTGCAAATGGAACAAAGAATAATATGCTCAATCTTCCTGGTTCCTAATGTGCCACGTGTTTCAGGAAAGCAGTAAAATAGGTTTGAGATGCACCTTTCTGAGCGGAGAAGGGAGAGATCCTCTAGTACGTTGCCTCAGTTGTGTGGTCCTCAGCTGCTAAAATATTTTAAGTGCTAGCTGTCTGGGTTGAGTTAAGATGTATTTGTAATCATAGCCGTAATCTCTTGACTATTTTAAATGTGTTTCAAAATATGGAAAAAAATTAGTGTAGATGTGGAGAAAATACTGTGTAAATTGAATATCAACTTTGTTATCATTATGTTTAATAAGTAACTGCTTTTTTGTGTTACTGACATTAATGACTGATGTTGACATAGTTTGGCACGAATTCCTTAGTGCCATGGCACATACAGTGTGCTGTTGCTGGTAAGTGGGAAGAACATGGCTTCAGTCACTCCTGTGACTTTGCTTAGCTGACTTTGTTAATGGCCTGCAACATAAAGGTTTGCAATTTAAAAAATTTAGTTCATTAATCTGAGAGATATTCCTGACTTCTCTTTATATGCAGAATGTATCTTGTATTTTTCTTATGTATTTTAAAGAGAAAGGGTGGGCACTTGGAACCGGATACAGGATTAACACATGAGAAACCTCTTGGGACAAGAAGATGTCTTTACGTTGACAGTTTATATACAGGTAGATTGTAAGTAAATAGAGAATAAAGAAGGATGTGGTGGTAGCCTGTATTTTCCATGCTGTGGTTCTGCTTTTCTGGGGTATTACACAACCACCTTATATGCATCATACCTGCTTACTACTTTGAATATTTTCTACTAAAATCTTCTGTCTGCCCCATATTACTTCATTTGCATTTATTAAAACTAACAGCTGTGGAACTGAACAAAAGCTTATTTTGTTGCAGCCAAAACCAACCAGGCTACCTTTTTCTCTGCGAGTTTGCATTTACATTTATACTGGCATGACTAGCCCACTTATTTTCTCTCCTGATAGACTTTATTTTCAGTTATAACTGAAAAAGCAACAGCTTTTTATTTAACTACATCCCCGTTTTTTTGCTTACTCAGAGATACAGTACTGTTTTGGAAAAAAGGAATCTAGAAATCTAAAATCAGACATCTATTTCCCTTTGCATGCAGTATATCCCACAACATCTTGCACAATCTGATGACAGACTCTGAAAGGCAGAGATCAGCTCTCATCTACTGTACCTCTAACTAACAATCTGTGGCCTAGCATCAGAAAAAATTATTGCCATTTGCTCTACTTCTGCTATTGCTCCTGGCTTTAACCTCTCTCTATTATCTATCTGTTTTGGACTACCCAGGTTTTAATTATCAGTTCTTCCATTTTGTGGTCAGTATCATTTATGTGCAAGCAATAGGACTGTAAGATTCCAGTCCGTTAACTGATTGCAAGCCATTAAGTTGCTTGCAAATATTGTAGTTATTTTTGTCCTTTATTTTTCCTTTTTTTTAAATATCATGTCTCTTGGGGTAAACGTAATTTACCATTGCATGACTTGTTGGCCCATTAAATGCTTCTGAGTGAGGTCAGATGTGACCAAATGTTCCTCCAAAAGCACTGAGATGACACCAAAGGTGGTTTCCTGCCAGAAACCCTATGGTGTGAGTAGGCAGAGTGAGGGAAGCCATCTCTGTTAATGGTAGCCTAGTAGGACTGCTTTTGCATGCTGGTTTGCTCGTTTTTTAAGTCCCTCTGGCTGAAAAATCCACCTGCATTTGCCATTATTAGAGCGAGTCCTGCTCGGATGGGAGGAACTAGCTGGGGAACATCTACTTGAGTTGGTGCCACCAGACCGACACTGGCTCCACCTGTACTTTGGGCCGATCAGCTTGGCAATGAAGCTGTGTTATGCTGATGCTTGAGCACTGCCTCATGCAAACTTGGCCATACGGCTCTCGTACTGGATCCGGCTCATGCCCACGCGGCCGGGCGCACAGGCAAAGTGACTGTGGGATGGGCTGAGCCTCCCCTGAGCACAGCTGCCTTCCAAGGCAGACGGGTTGCTCCTTGCACTTCTCTTGGAGCCTCTGCTTTGCCTGGCACGAGTGAAAATTACTTTTTCACCTCTTGCTAATGAGCACTGATAATCGTTTATGCCTGGAAGAGAAGAGATTTTTTGTGGAGGGATCAGAAGCCAGCATTTGCCTGCCGTTCTGCGTTAGTGCTGGCTTTTCAGCGCCTGAAGCTAAACCTGCAGCACTAGGGCACATTGCACACAAAGCTGGGCAACACCAGGCTTGCAGGGGGGCTGTGGGGATTGCCCCCAGCCACTGACCTGGCCCGTAACCGTGCTCGCTCCCAACCTTGCCAGCTGGCACAGGTCCTCCGGCGATCGGGGGGACGGCCTGGCACGGGGCGCCTGGGGGGCCAGAGCCAGCTCCTCGCTATTGAGACATCTGCCGGGGGCTTCCTCATTGCTGTGTTTGAAACCCTCGCTTGGCTGGTTAAAATGACACCGGCTGCTGGGAAGTTACCCGCAGGATGACGAAGCTGAGGGTTACTTTTACTGTATTTTTTGGTTTTGATTTTTTGCATTTAATGTTTTCTTTCTACTCTGAGAATTGCGTATTCAGTTTCACTGTGATTGTAATTCTTTTTTGTTAACCCTCAGTAAATGACAATATTGGGTCAATGTTTTAAGCCTTTACAAGCAGCAGCTTATTACCATTTACAGTATATTTGAGAGCATATTTATTTATAAATATTTACACAAGGACAAAGAAACAAGAAAGTTGGAATGTTTTTCCCCATCTGCTATACTGAGCTGATCAGGTGCTACCACTTGCTAGAGATGGTACAGCATTTTTCCAGCTCTGTGGGTCCTCACAGGTAAGGAAGATGCCAATGAATAGCTCCTATTTTTTTTTCTTGTGTCCAGAAAACATATTGGAAGAAATGGAAAAGTTTCAAACACTGAAAATGGGTGGGTGTCTATACTGGCTGCCCTAACCTGCACCATGCCTGACATTTATCCTCACCTGCTTTGCTCTGCATAATAAACTATATGTAGCTGAAAGCATGGCCGAGGACTGGATCTGTAAGATTAAATAGTAATAGAGTCTTAATTACACTGACAAATTATATACTATCTTGCAAGAGTCTGAAAAGTAGATAATATAAGGGCCAGCACATATTCTTTTTGTAAAAAGCGAACTATAAAACTGTTCTGCTTTGGGGACAAGGAGCTAAAATTGCTGTATGTGGAATACAGACTCTACTGGAGCACGTAAAGGAGGGTTTGATCAGATTTCCACATGTTTGTTTTCAGAAATTTAGGAGAAATTGTGCCTGGAAAGCATCCTGTTATTTCTACAGTAACAGAGAGTTTCTAGATTTCGCAGTCTCAAAAGTTTTAAGAACGTCCTGTCGATCTGCTGAACATATTTCACCAAGTGAGAACTTAAGCTGGTACATAGCTCTTTTTAAAACCAAAGGGGTGTAGCAGAGCAGCGTAGGTAAGCTAATGGAGCTTGTATCTTGACTTGCTGTTAGTCACTATGTTCACAGAGGGCAGCGACCAACTCTCACTTAATACCAAGAATCATGATGCTGGGTTGCTGTTTGGGAAACGAGATGAAGTATTATAACCAACCAGTCAGAGCACTGCAGAAGAAAACCTGTGCAAAAGACTACACAGAGATAACACTTACTATGAAGACGAGATTTTTAGAACAGTTTAGTTTGGTACTGCGTGATTTTTGAATCATGGACAGCAGGGTACTAAATTGTGCCCATGCTTTTTCTTTTCCATGGATAGGTTATCGTATTTGAGTTGAACAGCATTTAATCTCTGTGTTTTCTCCGCATTTCTTTGCCATTAATAAGAAAGAATTCATGTGCTCAGGGATGCTTAGGCTGCATGTAACTGAATATTTTCAGCCATTGTTATAACACTTTTAGTTTTCTGCTAAATCCAGTTGCTGGTTTAAATGTATATATCTTTTAGACAAAGTCCTTGCAGAGCAGACTCAATGGCACATGAAATTATCCTCATCTATGGCAGAGCTGAATTTGGACTGAATGTTCCCCGAGCGTGGTAACATTTTGTGCTTTGGGGAATTTAGGATAATTATACTTGGAGAGAGAGCGCCAAGATTTTTTTCTGAGACAATTTTGAGACGGGAGCCTCTCCAGAAAGAGAGATCCATCTGCATTGTTTACTTCGTCACAGTCACGCTTTGCTCAGTCATTGCAAAGTTGTTTTTTATCAGCTTCTGGGTAAACTGAGCTGCTTCTCTGCCAGTTCCTTAGTTACCACAATACCATCCTTCATGGCCTGCAAGACATACTCCATCTTCTAGGCACACACTTTATGAGATTCCTAAACATTTCTCTTGCTCCTGTTCTCTTTATCTATAATTTTTAGCCAGATTTTAGTCAATGGTTAATTATGGATGCCCTCAAGAAATGTTGCAAGTACTGAATCTGTAAGACAAAAGCATTAACAAGTAATTACTGTTCATTGCTTAATTTTCACCATTTTGGAATATCATGTACAGAAGCATTTGAAAGATGTGGAGAAGGTAAGTCTTCCATGTTATTTTGTATCTTGATGCACGGGGCCTTACAGCGCGTGGTGTCAGTTCTTCTTGGGAGCAGGCTGGGATGCTGTTGTCCACGGACAACAGCGCTGTAAATGAGGACCTAAGCACAGCTGTAACCTGGGCTTGTCTAGCAGGAGCAAGGAGAAGGTGCAAAGGCAAAATAGTGATCAAAGGGATGAAACATCTGCCTTGCAAAAAGGGTCTAGAAAGGCTAGCGTGCTTCAGTCTCCTTTTTGGGGGGAGGCAGCTGAGGGAGGGTATGGTCATGGTTTTCAAGTTACGAGGGAGGTGGAGGGTGCGAACACAGAGCTGTTATCCACCGAGTCTCGCAATACTGGAGCTAGGCAGCTACTTGATAAAGGCAATAGGAGACCTGTTTAAAACACGCAGAAGCAAACGTGCCTTTCCCCAGCAGGCAGTGAGTTTCTGGACCTTGCTGTTGCAGGAGGCTGCGGAGAGACACAGTCAGCGGGTTCAAAAAGGGATTAGACAAGGCCAGGGACCACACGTGCATAAATGAATACTGTAAAGGACCAGGAGCCTCTGACATCCCTGATATAACAGCTGCGGCTACTGGGAGGCTGTGAGGGGAAGGGACCAAGAAAGTGGCTGGTGTCTTGGTTTCCTATTTAGCTGCTTCTGTCGCCACCCCGGAGAGAGACGACTGTGCTAAATGAGGCCTTAGTCTGACCCACCGGGGCATTTCTTGCGTCCTCATGAGTTTTAGCTATTACTCAGACAACTGCAGAATTAGGATTTAAAGCACTTGCCTCCTGCAAAAGCCTACAATTAAGGACCTTGTATGTGCTCAAGATTTTGCCAGACTTGGGCCTTATACTTTATTTGGTTAAACAGTAACATGAACATTTACAGGGCTATATAAATAATCACTTTCAGTTAGAGCTGTCAGCTGAGCCAAATTAGCGATTTAAAGTGCCAAGCACTTAGAACATCTCTTTCTAATTTTACCCTGGCTCAGACTGTTTAGAAGATGAGGTGTAGATAAAATCAGATGAGCAAAATTTAGTGTTCTGTCACTTGTAAAAATGCTTAAATTATCAGTTAAAAATAAAAGAAGTGAGAAAAGTATGTTAATGTGTTACAGGAAAGAAAACCATACCTAAGTGGCTGGATTATGAGGCTGGGTTTAATAATTGGCAAGAGAAGATTGCAAGCAGTCCACAGCGAGTGTTTACAAAGATGCCAGTTTTGGTGGTTTGTGCCCCCCTCGCAGAGAGAGCCTACCTGCAGAGGTAGCAAATCTTCACGCATCGTATTAGCAGCAGCTAATTAGCTGGAAGCTGGGTATAAACACGTGAATGACTAAACCGAGTGCTGGGGCTGTTTGGAGATTTTCCAGCTGACTGATTTTCTGTTAGAAAATGCTGATTGTTCCAAATGAAAACATTTTGCTGGAATATGTAATATCAACGAGAAGATCATTTGCGCTCCTTCCAGGTTGTTCTCGCACTTCAGCAGGCTTTTTGGCAGGCTGCCAGGCAGATGCATTAGTGCTGGGCTCTTTGTCTCCTCATCTGCCGGATTTACAGTGCTTCGTGACTCACCTGGGCACCCGACTCCCTGAGCTCTCTGCACCGGGGGCACGTAGCCAGGGATCGTATCTGCCCTTACATCCCATCCGCTGACTATGTTGGCTCTTCAGCTCTGCTATTCCAGATGATATTTCTTCATATGTTTGAAATATTTCACAGGTTGGACAGCAACTCTTCCAGGCAGCTCTATTAATATACAAAGACCCTAGAGGCAAGAAGAGAACTTAGATAAAATACAAGAGATGCATTTTTTTCTGTAAGAAAAGAAAAGTCAACAGGCTCCTGACTATTGATTTTTTGACTTTTCGGAGTCTTGCTGAATTCTTTCCAGTTGACTCTGGGTCGTTCCTCCCCTTATTATGGAAAAATATCTAATGGCATCAGGGCATGTACTAAGATTCATCATTACTTAATTTGTTTATGAAGTGGGACTTGTGGCACAAAGGATGTTGAGACAGGTTCATATGCATAATGGCTTATTAGTGGGTTTCATCACAGCTGATGGCATGCATCAAATCTAATGCTGGAAGTTACTTTTGGGGAAAAATAAAAACAAAAGGACAGAGAGACAGAGACAGAAAAGGGAAAGGGAAAGCTCTTCTCAGTAGCCAGCTGAGGGGAGCCTCCTCCCTGAGCATCCTCTCCAGTGCAGCAGGTGGTCCCCCCACAATACCTTTCTAATAGCAATGATACTGTTTTCATCAGGACCTGCTCAAACTCCTTACTGGGCATTCCTGCTTATGATGCCATTAGCGCTGATTAGAGCAGGCTTTGATCAGGAGCAGGTGCTGCAATGCTAATGTTTAACCTTGTACACACGTATTTTTGGGTTCCTAATGTAAGCCAAAAGCTGCATCCAAAGGATAGAGAAAGAGGGGAAGAAGAGGTGAGCCTCACACTAGTGGTAATTGTTTCCTGTGAGAACCTGCCATAATGATAATGTTGGGGGTTGCAGGTGCAAGGCTGTGCAAACAACAGCAGGAGAAGAGCAAAGGAAAAACTACTGCCATAGCACCTCAGGTGAGAGGTTGCAGAGGTGCAAGTGAGAGGAAGGCTACAGCACCACAAATGGAAAGCCCTTAGCATCACTAAGAGGCACCGTGCAACAGACTGTTACATTTTCTCTCTTTGACAAATATTTGGAGCTCTATGCATAATCTATCAATTTATTACTCCTTTTCAAGCACTCCTTTTAAAATTCAGGGGATCTTGCCTGCCTAAAGGCTCTTTATATGTTTCAATGATTTTGTATTATTTGGTAGCTCCTCAACAGAGTATATCACTTTGACTATTTTTATTTCTTTCGCAACCCTGAATGTAGCTGGAACAACAGACAGGAACAAACAACTGTGTGTTCCTCTTCATTGCAAAACAGTCCTTTATTTCAGTTATAATATTCATGTGATTTCTTTGGACATTATAAACTGTTAGACTTGTTGGGTGTTTTGGTTGGGCTCATCTCCGAGATTTTTAACCTACCAATTTAAAGTGGTACCTTCATAAAAGCAAGACAAATATTGCCATTACTAATATCACTGCCCAAATTATTTGTAACTTGATTATATTCTTCATGGGAGCAAATTTCCTTGGAGTGGTCATTTATACACTTATCACTTTGGCTTTGTGGTGTACAGGTTCTCCTGTAGAAGAGAGATTTATTTTGTGTTTGGTAATTTCTATCTTTGTGTCACAGATGTGGAGGCTTTTCAATATATGAGGCAGTAAAAATGTTCAGCTCAGCAAGTCATATTTCAGGAAGAAATGTTAACCAGGGTTTGGTCCTCCTGGAAGTTGAGACAAGATATTATCTCAAGCAGAAACAGAGAAGGGATTCATGTTTGTTTATCAAAACATAAAGACTAACTTACCCCGGTGATGGGAAATTTGTACTGATTCTTTTCTTTTCTGCATGAAAACTACCGTAAGAATAAGGAAGGCAGGAAGAAGAAAAATAGGGCTACTGCTCGACAATTAATTCTTGCAAAAGAAAAAAAGTGTTTACAAGATGATGTTTATGTTATGGGAAGGAAGAACCATTAGTGATTTTAAACAGGAGCCATTTCGATCTCTATAGCTTCCAGATGTTCAGCCCACTGTTTGTGTTTCCTCAAAAGAGACCTGAAATGCTGTGGTTTCACCTCACAGCTAAACAGATCAAATGGTGATTTGCTTCTGAAGGGCATGGTCTTGCTCCTGTTTCTCCACGTGCTGGGTCTAGCCCTTATAAGGCCTCTGGGTGCAATTCAGCCGCCTGTTCCAGTGCAGAAGGAGTGTTTTTTCACTTGCCCAGTCCCACTAGATCTGACATGGGGGAAGTAGCTGGAAGATGGTGAGAGGGAAAGCTCCCGTCGTGCTTCTTGCCTGTTATACTGGCTTAGCTGCCAGGTATGACACCCTCAGCAAGTCGCAGATCCCCCCTTAATTCCGAAGTGGATCCTGTGCCTGGAGTTTGGGACAGCTACAAGAGGATTCTCTTAGGGATATAAGTTTAAGAGAAAAAAATACTTTTTGCTGAGCTCTGGAAAAATCAAACTCCAGAATGGAATATTTATTCCATTCAATACCTGCCTCCGTTCAATATTTGCACTGTTTAAATGACTTATCTACGTTCTGGGTAACTGTAGGAAAACCAAACCACTTTGTTGTTTCTTTCAAGCAAAGCTCCAAGTGTTTGTAAAAGGTCAAGTTACGAAGACAGTGTTTACTCTTTTTCACACCAGACCTGTTTTGTTGGTCCAAAAGCTTCCCCTTTTTAATGATGAATTGGTGAAATAAGAATGGAGCCAGTTTTTAGAAATGAGAACTATAACAATGAGAAAAACAGGGCTGGGTTGAAAGACTGGAGATGGTTTGATGGCACTGTGTTTAATCTGCAGTTGGGTCATGTCTTTCTCTTTGTTCTCCTTTGGACTCTGTAATTGTTAAAAAATCCAGCACAGCAGCTAGATGAAGTAAGACTTTAAAAATAAAAGCATTTTTTTTCCTATGAAACATTTCATTTTAAACCTGAACTGATGGCAATAGAGAAGCTTGTTATTATTCCTTTCCTTCACAAGGAGAACACACTAGTCTTTCCCTCTTTCTGATCAGCAGATTTCAACAAGCATAAACATGTCATAAAATGCCTACTTTTTATATCATATGCACTTGTAAAATATACTCAGCACAGTTCAGCATACTTGTGAGATGGCCAGGTTTTAATCTTTAAATAAAAAGATGCCTGTGCTTTCCAATTTATTTGTCCTATTTCTTGACCTTTTTTAAGATAACAAACTAGCTCCCAAGAATAAAAGAACACATGAGAAATATTATGGCAGGAATCCCAGTGCAGTGCAGCCTATACAGCTGTTCAAAGAACAGCTGTCAGCATTAGGCTAGAGTTAAAGAGAGGGCTCAGTAAAGGAGGGTTGAAGGTACCTTTTTAGTGATTATTGCTAGCCAGCAGAGCTGCAATAGGGGCAGGGGTTGGTGATGACTTAGGATGGCTTTCAGGCCACAGATAGGGTTAGGTTTGGGGTTAGCGTTAGAGCTTCTGAATATTATTGCTGGATTTTGGATGGCTCGAAAGCTTGGATAACAGGCTTCAATAAATGATGAAAGTTTTTGGTATATGTATCATATGGGCTGTCTTGATGGGCTAAATACTAGAGTCAGGACTGTGGATAGGTTTCCAAAAACAGGTGCTTTAACAGGTGCCGTCTTTTTAATGGATCTTTTAATGGTTGCAATGAGGCCTTCTATGGTCAAGTTTCAACAGAAGAGGCTTAGCTTTAGTGTGGGTAGGCGTTATTATGTACAGGGCACAGCAAGCTTGTTTTGGGATTGTTTGTTAAAAATACATGTTTTTAGCAATCCATTTCTGCAGCGAAGATTCCAGTTCTGAGGGAAAGGAGAGGCATAAGCTCCAAGGGCAGGAACATCTTACATTTTCAGAATGTACTCTGGAGATAGCGTTAACATTATTTTGCTTACACATGTTCCAAAATCAAAGGAGAGAAAAGCAGTTTCACTACAAGAAGATGTTAAAATAATCCAATCTCTTCTTGAAAAGGGAAAAATGAACTTCCCGGTATGATATTGGCTTTGAACGCTGCTTATATTAAGAATCCTGGTTCTTGCAGCGCAATACCAAAAATGTCAGTTTTCTCAGGACCAGAGTTGGATCTAAAAAGGAAGAGAAAGGGGAGCTGCCAGAACGCGTTTTCCAGCACAGATTCTTCTTGGATTGCTAGAAAGAAGCAAGTAACAGAAGCGAGTGCTGCTCTACCTTCCTTTTCTCCAAATATGTTCTAAGAATGGTCCCAAGATATCCTTCTTTTGAGCTCTCAATGGATGTGTTCGTGCCTCTCCGGGCTCTCTCCAGCAATGAGAGAATTCCTGGGACTGGAATAGGAGAAACTCCATTTCTGCAATTTTTATTATTAGAAATAGATTGTCAAAAGAACAGCTCAAAACCAGATCTGTTCCCCAATATTGTGTAGAAATGCTAGTCTGGCAGTGGTGGGCGAATGAAAGTCATAGCAATATGCTCAAGACTCGGGGAATTTTGCTTACAAATTTTGAAAAGGGAAGAGGTGCCTCAGAAGGTAAATAATCTCAGCTCTTTGCAGACATGCTCACAAGGAAAGTTTTTAGTGCCTATGAGAGCATAAACAGAGCTGTATTGTTTAGTTTCTACTGACTACATATTTTGGCTTGGCTTTGATAGTATAAGTATTGGTGTTTTTTGTTGGTCTACTGTAAATAGATGCCTCAGGGATGCTGAAATTCAAAAAAATTCATTATTTCTGTCACTTGTTATTTATCTTGCGAGGCTACTGGGGCTTCACTGGTATTCCCTAGTGTCGCATAACTAACAGCTAAAGCTACCGTGTTGTGCAGCTTTGCTCCCAGAGTAACCGGCTCGCGGTGCTAAGGGCCTGCGAGGACCTTCTCCTAGCACTGGCTTGCGCCAGTCTGTCGAGAACTGGGATCTCAGGTGAAAAAAAAGGTGTAATTTAACACCCTGGCAACTCTGGGCAGCCGTGTTTTGATTCGGTCCTTGAGTCCTTACGGCTGTACCTTCTTATTCCCCAGCCTGCACATTTGTATGTTATTAATGGCTGCTTGCTCCAAAGCAGAGCTGCCCAGGAGCCCGTTAGACGCAATTTCTCTTTTATGGCCTGCCTGTGCGAACCGTGAACCCCCTCGAGTGTTTCTCTTTGTGTCTTTTTGTCTCTTAAAAACCCTCTGGAGAACCTGTCGAGCACGTCTCCTCCTCCCTGCTTAGCCAGTGCTAAGGTCTCTCCAAAGTTACTATTGCTCCCTTTTCCTGTTGTTTAGCAGAATTTGTACCACTTAAAAATATTCTTCCTTTAGCCACTAAAAAAATTCCTACAAAATGAAGAATGTGGGGAAGGACAAGAAGGCATGTTTTGGGCCATCAAAATCAGAAAGTATCTTCAGAGAAATTATTCTTATTTGCCAATATATATGAATGCGAACATAATGCTTGTGGACTGAACATAGAGCCCCAAAGAATGATCATTGTTGTAGAGATACTGAGCCACTAAATGCAACCTGTTCACAGATTTGTTTTGATGACTGTAATGAACTTATTCTGGAGAGACTGTATTATTCTAAGAGTGCTATAAGCTCTAATCATTGTTTTATTGCTATTATATTGTTCGTGGAGCCGGAAAAGCAATGTGCTTACTCTCTTAACATTCAGAGAATGAATCAGAGGACTTGTTTGACCCACACAACATAACATTTTTTTCCTGTTTGTGGTTTCTTGGCTTTACCTTGCTAATCACAATGTAAATATTTGACGTATTTTCAGGTAAACTGATCTGAGGTGTCTTGCATTGCGTAAAATAACATTTTTCCTTATTGACCAAAATGTTTATTTAATCCTCAGTTCATAGGAATGAGGCCGAAAGTCTTTCATACAAAAAAACCAGTCAGGGTTTCCAGTGACTTCATTTAGCATGCGAATGTTAACTTATGACTAGCTTTCCTAACAAACTCATGACAGAACCATGGAACCGCTGCAGTCGTTTTGCAAAAGCAGAATAGCACAGAGGTCAGTGAAATCTGGCTTAAGAACAGCGTCTTCCTTCTCTGGGAGGTTGCAGCAGTTCCTGCCTGCAGCCGTCCGCCCTGCTGCAGGGACGGTCCAGCTGCCAGCACCCGCGCATCTGCTGATCTGTCAAGATTTGCAGCCTACCATATTAAAACAAACTGAACTTGGTGCAGTTCCCTGTGGAGACTCAGCAGTTGTTTCATTTTCAGCCGAATCATCCCTGCAACAGGGATGGAAATCTCAAAAGAATAGGGTGGATAGCTGGATATGAACTGTCCCTTCCTCGAACAGGGATAAGGTAAAGTTGGCATTAACTGGAGATAATTAAGTGTGAGAACACGACTGCAAAACAAATGAATGGTAATAGAGAAATGTGGAGAGAGAAGAAAGAGAAAGAGCCACTGAGAAGGTCAGGAAACAGGTATTGGTAACCGTATGAAAGGTATCGCATGCCTTGCAGCATGCCCTGACTTCTTGTTTTCAAACGTGTGTGTTTAGAGGGGAACAGGAAACTGAAGGCAAGTTGGGAAGGCTAAATCTGGAAAACAGTTCCTTCAGGGATGAAGTGGTTATTTTTTAAGATGCCTCTACTTACAGCGGTGATTCGCTGCAGTGATTCGCTACATAGTACTGAAATACACATTGCAAAATGAAGGCTATAGGGAACAGTGTGCTCTTGCATAGCACTTTCTTCTTTCTCTTAACAAGAACAGTTTTCCATCTGCTGGGTAGGGAAAAGGAAAGCTAAAGAATAGGTACAGTATTTGTGAATTACGCCAAATACAGTACTGAAAATTGGATTAATAGTTGAGCTGTATAAAAGATAAGCAGGAAAAGATATACAAAATTCTGCTTGCCAGTCTTCCATGGTTTGGACGATCCACACTGTACATGACTGTACATCCACTGTTCCTCTGTGTATAATATGTTAGGCTGAGCTGAAACTCTGCAATAAATCTGAATGCATGGCAGTACATAACTGAATGTACTGAGCTGAGAATTGTATGAAAAATGGTTTTATGTTCTATTGCAGGTTCAGACTGTTTCCTAGCTTGATGCTAGGATGTAGTCAACAAGGTGTTTTTGAAGGACTAATAGGATTTGGAAAGAATATGTCTGTGTAGGTATCAGATATGTTTTTTGTTTCATCCTTTTTCTCTAAACCAACATTAAGGATGTGCCACAGTGACTGAAAGTTAATACACTAACTTTTGGACAAAACTATAGTACTCTTTGGCCAGACATACGGTAGCAGTCATGTTTAAAGAAAAAATCGCAGAGGCGCTTTGAAGTCACGTTTTTACATCAGTAAAGAAGTGCCATCACTTAGCAGCATGCACAAATGGCTATTTAACTGCTGAGCTCCAGTTCAGCAGTGGACGACTCCTGGTGAAACGTTTTGTTATGTTACCTTGTGAGGTAGTTATCCGTTACTAACTTGAGGAGGTTTGCACTTTTCACTTTGCCTCCCAAACCTAAGCTTCCAGCTCTGCATTTAAGCATGCAAATAAATGGCTTGAGTTTAAGAAAGGGCAGAGTGACTGAATATATCATCAAAACATTGCTGAAATGTCATTCAAGTTCATGGGAGCTACTCAAATGCAGATCATATAACTATGTGCATAAGCACAAACAAGAATTTAACTTTTGGTACCTGGGTTTTGGAGAATTTTGGCCCAGGTCTCCTGAATTGCAACATACAAGCCATTTTTATTTACTTTTCTTCTCCAAAGAATAACTGTAATAGCTATCCTATGATGTACTTTCTACTGAGAAAACAAGGACAGGCTCAGATCATCATATTTTAATCTCTCCCTCTGTATTTCTTCTGAAATCAGAAGGAATTAGATCAAGTGTCTGCCCTGGGTCCATCTTTACTGGAAATTCATGCTGAATTAATTGGCAGACTCTAGTGCTTTTCTACATTTGCTAATAGTGATTCCAAATCAGCATAAAAGTGACCTAGTGATTGCAATGTTCAGTTGCTTAAAAAGAATAGCAGATAGCTGTTCTCCCAGGGACACAGAGTACAAGCAGAAAGTTCTTTTCGTTAGCGGTCCTTAATGGGATGGCTGTACAAGGGTTCGCCAGCTTACTAATTGTGGTGTTCTGTCACAGGTTTTGCAAATTCAAGTTTAACTTAATGTTTTCTTTGCATGCCAAAGACATGTTTATGCAAATGAAATTTAATGCCTCGGACTAGACAAAATGATTTATCAGAGGCCACTATAGTGAAGAAATATCAGGAAAAATATGCAATACTTTTGGAGGGAGGTACTCACATTATCTAAAATTAGCCATCTAAGTAGCTTGGGTCAGGATGGCCTAGCTTGGAACAACAAGTAGTTCCTGCCCTACTGCAGATAATTGCTTAATAGCTCATTTAGCAGCTCCTGATTACAGCCTTGGATCCCTATTGGTTTGGGGTAGCCTTAAATGGTAAACAGGTGATTTGGTAACTGCTATTTCAGCAACTAATGGCAATTATATAGAGATGTTAAAGGCTCAGGAGGTTTTGAGTGGAGGTGGGGAGAGAAAGTTTGGGGAGGATGGTAGGAAGGAGGTGTGTTGTAGATTCAAATGTGAAGTGTTAATTTTGTAGAAGGTACTCACATAAAATACATAACTGACAGATGTAGGAAGTGAAAACTGTGCTGAATTATCTATGTAATCTGCTAGCAGGACTCTTGTACCAAAGCACCTGGGCAACCGAGGCCAAAGTATTTGTACAGCACACTTCTCCAAGTGCAACCTGCAGGTAAGTTCAATAGCGTTCTAGTCTGGTGAATTTAGGTAAGCAAGTTTCTTGTATTGAATAGTCACTCATGTTTTAGATATTTGTGTTTTATCACAAGTTCCCTGCAATGTGGGTTTAAATCCCCTCAGGCAGAGGGAGGAACAGAACCAGGGTTTCCTACCTCCAGGTGAATGCTGTCTTCTCTGCCATCAATGAGAGTTGCGTGTTAAGATGAAAACTGTGAAGTCTGCTCAGCCTGCTGAAAGGACAAGGTTTAGAGCAGCAAGGTCTGAATAAAGACTGTGGTGTTGTGTTCTAAGTATTACAGTGCCTAAAAGTTGTCTCTCAGGAGAAGCCCACAGGATTGTCTGCAGGTGGATCTGAGATGGCTTTGCCATGCGCTGGGTTGTTGGGAAGGGGCATCGCTGTGGCTGTCCTGGGCTTGGTGGGACCTGCCTGGACGGCTGGCAGTCTTACTCTGGAGTTCTTGCTGCATGACTTGTGAGCATCTCGGAGCATAGGCAAGAGCTTGTGTTTGATTTGGTAATGAGCCAAGCAAGCTTGCCTCTGCTTGCAGGGTATCTTGTGGACAGCCTGTAGGTTCAATACAAGGCTAAGGTATGTCAGGCCAGAGTACGCAACAGACTTTGTGTCTCTTATCAGTTTTGTTTCCTCTCTGCATTTGTATTTTCTATTATTGTTTGATAAAGACTTGATTGCAATTCTTCCCACAGCTGCTCAGAAATGCACTTGGGGAGTAGGGGTACAGATTTGAACTGCTACCAGGAGGACAGAATGTACTCGCTGCTCAGTAACTTATTAAAGCTATTCAGCTCAAGAGGACTTGTGGATGCTTTGAGTCTGACTAGCAGCCTTTCTCAGTGCTGCACAGGGAAGCTGTGTGTGTATTCACACTTTCATTCTCTGTTTGAAATCTATCTTTACACTATTTCTGGGGAAACAAGCTTTAGCCAGGTTTTGCGTTTGCCTCCCTCTGCCACCTGTGTCCCCTGCGGAGAGTGATGCTTCTGCACCTGAGCCTAGATCTGCCTCAGGGGCTTCCAGCTACCATAAGCTTTTTCTTTGCTCTGCTGACACTTAATGAGCTGCAGGGGCTGCTTATCTAGGATTTACCTTATGTCACTGCAGCTGTTTCCTTGGACAGGCAGACAAACCTGTCTGAAGGGGGTTGGGGAGGGGGGGAAGGGCACAGAATTGGGGCTTCAGTATTTCTTCTTTTACTTAAGAGCTGTAGCATTTTGATCACATCACAGTTTATGTGATGTCTAGCATGTAAAATACAGGCATGTGGTTTAGAATCAATTAGAGGTTTTTTTCCTACTGACAACATCAGATGTATCCATAGAAAATGGGGCCATTGTTTTGTTGTGTGATCTGTTAATTCTGCAACTGCTTTGCATAATATAGCTATGCAAGCTCCTACCTTGGTGAAGACTGCCTTTAGACTCCAAAGTAGGAGAAATGCCGTCAATACACCTGTTCCTTATATTTGCAACTGTGTTGTTTATATTTTGTAATACCCCAAATCTGAAGATAAGTGGCTTTCAAATGAAATAACTCATGTTTGAATGAAAACTGCACTGCCAAACACTATAGTAGAAATTCTTCCCTCCCTTCATCTAGTTTAATGTTTGCATTTTTGAAACCATGAAGAGGGGAAGGGGGAAGAGAACAGGTTGTATCACAAGTTCTTCCTTACATAAAATTAACCTGTGAATTTAAAAAATTCTTTTAAAAATTAAAGTCTTTGGGACATAGTATGTAGAAGTATGAAGGTTTTTAGAAATCAGAAACCATAAAAATGTGGTGATCGCCACTGTATGTTGTTTAAAAAAAAAGTCGGAAAACATGTTTCTCTACTTCCATCTGTAATATTTTGAAAATAGTGATAGAAGCAGGTATAGAATAAATGTTTTCAATATTGCAAATGTATATAAAGGAAAAAATAATGTTCTTCATGCATCACAGAAAACTACCTGAGCTCAATGAATTGCCTGTCCTTTCTGGCCTTCCTTGGAGTAATTTGGCACTTGCTTTATTAGGTTTTATATAATTACAACTCTTGAAATATTGCTATGTCACGGGAGATAGTATCTGAAAAACAGGGTAAAAAATAAATGACACAGAAAATTAATGTTCCGGTTATACATCTGGAAGGAAATTTGAACAGGCTGTTCTAAAATATCTTGTACTTTTGGCATAGAAAGATAGAAAAGCTATGTTGTTGAGCTGCAAAGAGTTTTTCTTTTTCTTATTTAATCTGGCCAGATTCTTGCGCAGTCTGAAATCCGATCTTAGCTGATTGGGACCGGGCTAATGTGGATCTAGCTTTTGGCTTTAATGTTATGCTGGAAATCATGCTTGATATTCTCATCCAGTCTTATAAGTTTTGCACAGATTCACACATACCTTATGAGTTACCTCCAATTTCTTTGTTTACAGCATAAAAATAAAGCTTACTTATCTACAACCAATCTAGAAGAATTTAGATCAACAGGGACCATTAGTACCATGTCTTAGGCGCAGGTGACTGAATTATCCATCTCTAAATTGTCTCTCTTCCCAGAAGCTAGAGAGAGAACACATAGTTTAAAACATAACCAAAATGAAATGGAACAAAAAGAAAAAGTTGCCTTATTTCACTCTTATTATGTGTTTGGTGTACTAATAGGACACACTTCACAGCTTGGGCATAGCAGGAAAGGGAAGACCAAAACCTCCACTGTTTGTTGTCCTTCCTTGCTATAAGGTTACCTGTAGGAGCAAGGCTGTCTAATTGCACCATGGAGCAAGCACTCTTTCTCCTGTAGTCCAGGCTTCAGGAGAGGCAGAAAAACGCCAAACAGGAAACCTGAGAGGTATCACATGAATGGTCTTCTGCAGACACCGCTGAATAAATGTTTGGTGGAGGTAGGTTGTGTTCCTCCTAAGTATACCAGGAGGAAGTGTGCCTCATTGACTGGGGACATTCATGTTTCTGTTTGAAAGACAGAACGAATAAACAGAACACTTAACCAAAAAAAAAAAAAAAAAACAAAAAAACAAAAAAAACAAAAACAAAACCAGCCACCCCTACTCATGGGTGCCAAATGCAGCGCTGTTTGCTTGGCTCCTTTATTTGCACAGCAGGCCGTTGTTTTCATCTTTGATTCCAGCTATAGTAGTGAGTATATGTTGCTCGTTTCACTTTTGTTATTGGGATTTCTGTTCCAAGTTTTTTAGTCTGTGTAGAACTGCCTGGAAATGCTAGGGTTGAGACTTGATGTAAAGTCATTGCAGTTGCCTTTGAGTAGGGTTTTGGTCCATATCTGATGGAAGGGAAAGAACAGCACAGTGGTGTGCTGTGTATGGGGAGGAAATAACTAGGGTAATCTCTTAATCTCATCGAAGTGTCTGGCAGAGGAGTCTTGCATTTTTATAGCATGTCTGTCTGTCTCTTAAAACTTGTGCACTTAAATACAAGGATCATGTTCTTCTCAATTGCGCATCTAATTTGATCTACACTGTTGGAATGCATTCTAATTGAATATAATAAACTGATATAGTAACAGTGCTTCTGCCCTCTTCCCCCCCCCCCCCATGGCATCACTTTTCCTTTATTTTCATGGAAAGACTTGATGACATGAGAAGGGAGTTGAAGCTGAACATGCAGATATTCAGCAGATTGCGTGATAACTAATGGAACATTTTACTTATGGCAAATATCATCTGGAGATATGCAGCAGTTAGAGATGTAGCTGATGAACTGCAACTTTCTTGTCTTTCCTTTCCCTGCCAGTCTATAACCCTGCTAATAAGCTTATAAAAACAACCATAGTAAGTTTGGCTTCCTGGCTTATTGCAATTCTCTTGCGTAACCTTGCCCACAAACTAAAGACGAAATTCATATGAATGTGTCTTAGTTGCTTTCTTACCCTCTTTTCAGTAATAAAAACTTTTGTTCAGTTGGACACTTAAGTTGCCCCAGATGTGCAAAATGTTCATAGTAATATCTTCTCCTTATCAGAACTTGACAGTAGCTTTCTACGGCACAAGAAAAAGACCGTCGTTTTTTATCAAAACTGAAAAGATTACGTAATGGAATTGTATCTGGGCTGTGGCTGATAAGATTGCTCAGCTCTAAGGAGTTCCCTTTCAAAGTTAAGAGAAATCAAGACCTTCAAAACATATTGCCTGGACACTCAGGTGGGATATGGGAGACCTGGCTTCAAAACCCACTTCAATATCCCACTTTTCTACAGGTCTGTAAAGCTGCAGCCTGGCTCTCTGTGGGTGGCTGTCAGTCTGTCTTCTGCTGAAGCTGCTCAGCTTTGTGTAATGAAGTTTAACAGAGGTGTTGTCTTCCATGCAGCAGTTGAGGGTGCTGACCAAACTGTCTTCATACTGGAAAGTCCACCCATCCTCAGGTGGAATGGTTTTGGTGAGACACGGAAACTTGCTGTGGAATAACCCACAGTTGGCTATCTGCAGGGATTTGGGGCACTTGATTTTGGCTTTGAGTGGGGCGCTGCAAGAATCTGTAGCGAATGATCTTATGTGGTATGGCTCCTTAGAATAAAAATAGGCACCCAAACCTGACGAGTGTCATTCCCAGACTGCACTCAGTTTTAATTAACTCTGTCTTCATTAACACTTTCTTAATCAACCTTTGGCTATTCGTAATTGTGCCTTGTGAGGCTGCCTGGAGCGACTGTGCTGTGCAGGAGGAGTATTTCTGATGCTGGCATCCCGATCACAGAGCCCATCTCTGTCACTGTGGATGAAACTGGGGACGTTCCCATTGGCCTGCGAATGAACCCTGGAGAGCGTGCAGTTAAAACCAAGCTAATAAGAGCCTCAGCTGCTGCTGGTATCCTGAGCAATGTATGTTTTACACGATCTTGAAATAGCTGATTTCTGAGACTAAACACAAACTCTGCTCAATAGCTGCTAGTTTGTCTGTTGCTTGAACTACTAGGTCTGTGTCAGGCTAAGTCTGAGTATTGGATTATTTCCCGGTTTGTTTCTGATAGGGCGCAGCTTTGGAAATAGTGTATTATAATAATTTACTGAAACTTCTGCTTTGCAATATCCTATTCTTTCTTATGTTGCTGACCCAGCACTATGAATTTTTAATTTATTATGAAGATATATCACCATTTAGTACCCCATTAATTTGTCAAATGTTAGATGACTTCCCCCCCGCCCCAACTGCATTAGTACATAAACTTTCTGGCTTTCTTGGTTTTGTTCCTTTTAATTAATTATTCTGTGCCACCAGCACACTGAGTAACCTGATGTGCTGAAGTTATTTGGTAATATTCCTGGAACACTGTATAAAATGATTAGTTTGTAACTTCTCAGAATATAATAGTGGCCTATTCTTAGTCAGCAGGTTTATTCCTCTTACTCATTAAGATGCATTCCAGTTGACACTGGAGGCAGCACACTTCTTGCTGCTTTCTATTCCTGGTAATTCTTTGGTCAAATGTGCCATTAATCTCAATTTTTCAGTATTTCCAACCCTGTGGTATCAGAGCATCTCTCAGTAGATGCTATCAAGCACCCTTGACAGTTCTGTGTGGGAAACTACTCTCTTTAGACAACTCTGACAAAAGGGAGCTCAGGCAAAACTGCAGCACAGCTTAATCTTCTCCTTTTCCCAAAGCTGTGAAGTGCTGTGTGTGCACATAGGGGAGAGGACAGTGAAAACGGAAGATGAGATTTACATTGTTGTGGATGCAAGCTGTAATGCGTTGGAAGACAAACTGTACACGTGGGCTTATTTTGCACATCCGAAATAATGTTGTCTATCCCATTTCCTGATACAAAAGCCAGCAGTGGGCAGAGAGGTTCATTATGAGTGTTCTGGGTTTTATGAAGCTGATGTCTGCCGGCTTTGTGTCCTGTCCCCCTTCCTGTGAACAACGCGAGAGGAATTGATTATGCCAAAAGCTATGCAGGGGCAGTTTCATGGAGAAGTGTTTGGTGGCAACGACTGTTGCCAAAACAAAACCTGTTGTCTTACACATCTTTTAAAATCATAACCAGAAAATTGCAGTGGTGGAAGGTACTGTTTTGCTGTCGGCTAGTTCTTCTTCCTTATGGAAGACAAGTATGACCTCCGGGAAGAAAAGGATCACTTCTGAAAAATCCCTTCAAGATCTCTATCAGCAAAGTGCACTTCTAAGCTCCTCACCAAGTCTCAGGGTTGTATCCTTCCTTTTAGAGTATGCCTTATTAATGCAGAGGGTACTATAAACTCCTATTATATATACTGTCTCTTCTAACTGAAGTAAGAGGAATGGTCTTTCAGAGGATAATTGGATTGCTGAGATTTTATTTTTTTGGTCACTTCCCCAGTGAATATAAATTGTAGGAGTAAAGGAGACATGCTGGCTCTGTGGGTTCCATCTCATCAAGGCAATAAATTATAAAACTCTAATATCTATTTATGAGTATTGAATATATGGCTTGGTGATTAGCTAATGTTCCAAAACATATAGGCATCATATACTGGTATAGAAGTTTTGAACAGTAAATAAACTTTCGCAAGTTGTAAACAGTGCATAGCCAATGGCTAAATCTGACGGCTAATTTGCAGGTCACTTAAATGAATTTTTTTACTCATTCTTTATAGAGGCAGCTATGGATGAGGCAGGAGAACAGGCCAGAATTTTGGGTTTCATTCCAAGTACTAAAAATGTATTGCTATATGATCATGGTGCAAGCCATTTGTAGCTGGTTGTCAAAGCACATAGGAGAGCAGTGGAGAGGTCGGTGGTCTGGCTGCTCAGAGGTGCTGGGGATGTATGCATCCGTTTGCAATACCACTTACCAGACAAGAAGGGCTGAAATAGGTGTCAGAAACAAGGAATAACTTCATGGGGGAGGGAAGAGGCACAATTATCATGCAAATAATTAAAATAAAAACCAAACAAAATTCAGCTGGCCAGCGTGGTCCTGTAATCTCCCGCACTAATGAGAATGATGGTGCTCATATAAGAGGCTGTAAGCATCTGGAGACCTTTATCTTGAAATTTGAAAAATTCCTTCCAGACTCCTTCCTTCAGATGAGGGGCCCTAAATTGCCCTAGTATGCTCACCAGTTTGGGATGTTATCCGTTTCTCACACTGTTGTTTGCTTTTGCTTCCCCCCCCCCCCCCAAACTAGTATTTGTGTAAAATTCCATCAATTTAGTGTTTAGACACAACACTTTTCAGACTCTTAATTTGAGATATCTTTCTAGAAACCATTTCACTTGAAAGAAGTAGGTTATCTACTCAAAACTTTTTTCCCCTTCTTTTACACTTATATCTCAGTACTATATTCAATCATTTATGAGTAATAGCTGGCCAGTTTTCAGAATTTAGAAATCTCTAAAGAAGTCCTAAATGGAGCTGCACTGTTCACAGTAGTGGGAAGGCAGAAGTAAGTTGCACCTCTGGTAGCAGCAGCTTCTTAAAGATTTACTAAAAGGGAACACAAGTGAAACATGTTAATGAATACTTATTAACGTGCTAGAACAGCACAGGCTGCTTGATTGGCTGTTGTGTCCCCTGCAATGTGCATGTTCCCATTACCGTTTGGGGAGATGTCAGCTCTTAGCCACGTCACCTTCCTCCTATTAAACAAACAAACTGAAGACTCTACAAAGGGAAGTAAATACGAGTTTTACTGTAAAGAGCTTGTTCAGACTGCTTTATATGGAATAAATTGTGACAAGGTTAAGGGCAAGCGTAGCTTTTTGGAAGTTTTCCAGTCTGATTTGAATGGAGGCAAAAAACAGCTTTTAAGTGTTTTTAATAGCCCCTTGTCACCAATGGGAAAGAATACCTGTAAGGAAGTTGCTGATATTTAACACACTTTTGGCCCTTTAATTTGAGTCCAAAAGCAAAAGATAAGAAATTCTAAGAATTAGACTTGGTTCACTAACTTGGCCCTGCAGAATCTTGACACTTCAATTAAAAGTGGAAACATTGAAGATACCTATAGCATTTAAGCAGTCTTCTGTGTCAGGTTTTCTACCCTTTGCTAAGATAACCCCATACATAAGATATGGGGGGGGGGGGGGAAGCGTTTCTGTACAGAACGTGGCTAAGATGGATAACAGTAACAGAAGCTCCTTGTTACTGTTCTGCCCAGGCGCTCAGCCTTTCTGGGGTGAGTGATCTCTGGCTGATGACTAAGTGCTGCTTGGTCGTGTGAACCTTCAGATCAGCTCACTGAGAGCACTGTGAATGTTGGATCAGAGACTAGGTACCTTTCATGAAAACAGCCAAGCTGTCCTCTTTCCAAGTGGTCCTCTTTCTGGAGGTTAGCCAAGTCTTGGGTTTCGTGTCATCTAAGTGGCCTGGTGGCTGGTCTTTTAGTCCTTTCTTTGGGACCTTATTGTGAGGTACTGGCAAAGGAAAGTCACAGGAAAAATGGAACTGCAGGTCAAATATCAGCTATCTGATAACTAATATCAAACAGTCAAACATCTTGAAACAAGTTGTTTGACGTAGTAATTGAGTGACTTTGTTTTGCTGTCTGGGAGGCTGGCCTGGCCTCCAGCCAGTGTCTGGCGGGTGGTTGGTTGTTGTTTTTTCTTAAAAGTCATTATTAAATATCAGGCCTATGCACATTGAGTTTTGCACTGGTAGTTTAGGCTTTGCTCAGAAAACTTTAGGCAAAGGCTCAGTGACAATAAACCCCTTGAACTTGTGCTCTTTAGTTCTGTATCTCAGCTGACACAACTGTGATAGCAATGTTATCAGCAGACCCCATCTAGTCTAACAGAAGAGAATGACAAATGCTTTGTGCAGAAAAGTCAGCAGTGCTGGTTCTTTCTGTATCGGCACTAGAGAGCTGTGCTAGGGTGGGTCCACGGGAATAGGCTTCTCTGGAGATCTGGGAGGGCATATGGAAAGACTATCAGGCTTCAAAGATTTTTGGTCCTGGACCTGGACTAAACCCCTTGTCCTCAAGATTTGGAACTGGTGGGGAATGTAATAAAACAGAGAAATGAAGAAGGTCTCTTAATTTCTCCTGTTACCTTTGCAGCCCTCTGAAAGGAAGAAAAACCCACTTGTATGGGTGTTTTTTCCTATGCTGAAATGTAACAAGCAGCAATTAAAGAAATGCTGAGAGTTAGGGGAGCTACCTTCCATTTTGTTAGAATTGCCATTTATTTTTAATAGAACTCATTTAAAGATACTGAAGATAGGCGACACGTACCGTCTTGTATTCTCTTTAAGGATCATGTCATGTAACTTCATTCAGGGTTTTATTCCCAGTCACATGCATATACAGAAGGAAATGAAAGGGCAAAAAGGGCTCCTTAGTTATGATGGCAGTTACAGTAGCAAATCTATATGCCAATTCACTTCAAATTACAGTTCATAGAAAGATTTTGCCTTCTCCCTTGCTTGTAAGGTTAACTGCATGTTGATTGCATTAACCTTCAAATTCTGACAAAGTTGTACATGGGGTAGAAGATCATGTAGCCATAACAAAAGGCAGAAAATTTCTCACACTTTTCTTACTTTAGAATATATATCTATATACATATATAGGTGTATACAGACAGATAGATAGATCTCTAAACTGTGAAATAATGCTGGTAGTGACCACACAAGTACGTGTACTGAACGTGTTATAAATTGTTCTCTAACAATGCCTAACAGCTTGTATTAACTTTTTGAAGACTGACACTTAATCTAATCAGGAGTAGTGCCTGAATAGCTTTGAGGCCTCGTTATGTGCGAGGTACTTGTAATGGTAAATAAAGCCACATCATAAATAAAGTAGCAACATACTTCTGACATCCAGCTTTTAAGAACAAAGTTCCCTCTCCAACAGCAGCAATGGCCTTTTGGTTACTAAAAGGCACCACCAGTGACACAGCCCAGAGAGTCTAGATTAACAGTTATCAGCTAGATAGGGAAATGTGAGCAAGCTGGCTGGCAGATGAAGCTCCAGCTTGATGTTGTTGTTTTTTTTCAGGTGTGGATAAAAGAGAAGGAAAAATACAATGAGTTAAATTTCTGTTGTACCAACAAAGCTCTTGAAATTTGAGCATGGCTGTTATTTAAAACATCAAAACACCTCTAAGAAGGGGAAAAGTTATAGCTTAAGAAAAATAATGCAAAACATGAGACCATTCATGTTCAGAGTCTAGAAGGGTATGCATGTCAACCAACCAGTGTAAAGTATACTTGAAATAACTGAACTATTCAAAGCTTTTAAAGAGGCCAGATGCTTCTAATGGCACGGGGTGGGGGGGGGGGACCCAAACTGAAAACATATTCCAGCCTTCCACCAAGTCCTCAAGAAAATATTAGTTGGGGGAGAAGCTGATGCAGTAAGAACTTGAAAGGTAAAGGAAGTGTCTTTTCCCCCCCGTCCCACCACCACAGCCAGTTATTGAGTTATTGTACATCCACACTCTGGACACTGCCATCTGCAGTTCTAGGAGTGCTTTGACATCACCTGTCGTTAGTTATAATTGGTTCGTTGCTTTGGTGTGTTAGATTAACAGCAGGATAATATAATCTGTATTGGGGGGGGAGGGTTACAATAGCAGGTCATACAGATACGGTACAGCTGTAGAGATACCATTAGACTTGAAGCAAAATTTCTACTAACAGACATGGATTGCACATAAGAGCTAAATTCAGGAGCTGTAATTAAACAAGGAAGTCAGACCTGTATATTTTAAAATGTGACCTCTAACAAAGAACAAGAGAAGAACAAGCAAATTGGGAAGAAACAAGTGCCAGAACAAATAACTGTCCTCCTGCAAGCTACCTACAACTGCTTACATGCCAAAAAAGTTAGCATTTTTGTTAATGCAGTCAGTGAGCTTACTCATATTTGGAGTCCAGTATTTTGTGTGACTGGGCACACGTTCCCTAGAACTGTCGTGACAAATGTGGTAATGCTTTAAGCAGCGTTGGGAAACCACTTCCTCGCTGGGAGCTGATGAGGCCTTTCCGATGTCTTTGGTAGCTTTCAAACTGATGCTTGACAGTAGTGTGACCTTTAAAAGCGTGAACTGGGAAAGGCAAGGAAGCATAAGGCTTATGGCTACATGAGAGAAGTCACGGGCCGTATCCAGTTGCTGGTTTTCCTTCCCCTGTGGGCAGTTTTGGCTGAACAGTCACACTTAATGGAAGGGATGCTGCCATCTGAACGCTAATGGTGTGCGATAGTGATATAACTGGTTGTTTTGCATGTTGAAATCAATGCAGCTTTGGAGAGGTTAGAAAGGGGGAGTGTAAAAGGGCATAAGAACGTAGTTCCTGCATCTCCTGATCTGTTCTCTAAACGCTGTTCTGTTTGTGATGATACCTTTGAAATCTCCCTTCTGCTCCACAGGGAAATTCTTCTCTCACAAACCTGTTTGCATGCCCAGATGCTATGTGTTGTTCATCCTCTTTCCTGACGAGTTCAGGACTGATACAGGAATACCATACAGGACATCTTAAATTGCTCTAATTTGTATGAAAACTGTTTACCTTGTCTCTTTGCTTTTAAAGCACTGGGTTTTTTGTTTTTAATGGAGATGTGTTCTTTTTGATTATACTGTATGGGCACATCCTTGCTTGTGACACAGTACTTCTTGTTTCTTCACTTATCTGAGAATCTGTGCCTGGGATTAGTTCTGCTCTGGGTAGTGTGGTTACATCTGTCACTTCATTTGTAATGCCAGAGTAAAGCAGAGTACACTTCGTGCTTTTAGCTTCAGTGAACTTTATCACTCGTTAATTGTCACAGGCTTTAATCTTAATGTAAATTTTTTTTCAAATCTTATACTTCACATTAAAAATAGCATTAATAGTAAGCAGCTGAATTTAAATTGCAAACCTGATGCTATTATTTCCTGATATAGCACTTCAGACAAGGCATTATCAATTCTAGCCTCCTCAAAATCTCCGAGGACCGTGTTTTCTTTATCCCATAAGACAAGACTCTACTATGCCTGCCTAGAGAAGCAAATCTATTTTGAGTTCATCTACCAGTACTGCTGCTTGGCCAAAAAATGCAAAGTGGAGCTCCAAATAAAGGAGAAACAGCAACAGTGGAAAACCGACCAAAAGCTGTTTTATTTTTTCATTGAAAGGCAAGGGAGTACTGTGTTTCCATACTGACACTTCCCATGGGATCCAAATTGGTCTCTTTATGGTACTGATCATAAACATTTTCTTCATTGCTTCAGTAATATTTTTACACATCTGGACAAAATAGAATTGGTCTTGGATCTTGCTGTTTCAGTGTGTTCTGGTGTGTTCACATGAATGGACTATGCACAAGTTGGGAGGGAGAAGAAAGCTTCTGATCTCAACATGTGGTAGACTTTAAATTGTTTGTTAGGGTTTTAGAAAGTTTTGCGTTAGACTAAATGGGAAGCCAGAGACTTTTTATAGTACCATTTCTCTTTATTTTACATAGCTCTTGTTATTTCTGGTCCTGCAGGAGTGGTGTCCTAATTAAAACATTCTGGCTTCTGAAGCCTGTTGGTCACATGTTAATTGTGTTTTTAAATGAAAATCGTTCAAATAAAATGGAATGAGAATAGTCTGCTGGAAACTTTAGCTTTGTTTAATGTTTTAATGCTTGACTGATGCAATCTGCTTCTCTAAGCGCCTCTGTACCTAAGTGATTAAACTTGACTTCTTAAGCTGTACACACTAAAAATACTCTAATATTCAAAATACAGAATTATGCACTCATATGGAAATAGGCTGTAAGTTAAGATGACTTGATGTGGCAATGTGGATATTCTGTTTTTAATTTGACATTTAGGAAGAATCCATCTTAAATAGCTGAGTTTTATTCATGTTGTCTCAAGTTCTAACTACTTTTTAGAGTGCAATAGTAGCAGCATAGCAATAGCATCTAAAACAGTCATAGCTAATAGATTACAAAAAATACAGTCCTGGTTAGGTCACTTTTTGTATTGGGGATCGTGGCAGGGGGGAGGATTGGTCAGTTTTTGCCTAGTTAGTTGTAGTGGGTGTAGAAGGTGCCTCAGAGGTCTGTTTTTTTCCCTTCCCAGAGGCATGAAATCCACTGCCCTGCGAGGCAAGGTCTGCGCCGATGGAGAGGGATCGAGTCACTGCCAGCGTGCTCCCTGGGGAGCCCATGGGCTCTTCTCGCCCTCCTAGTGTGGCTGGGAAGGGGGCTCTCTACTGACGTGGGCCTGGCCAGAGAGGAAGGTGGTGGGGGAAGGAGGTCTGGCTGGGGAAGAAGGAGTCTTCATCTGGACTTCTCAGCTGTTCTTGCTCGGGGCTACTTTCCCCAGGAAACTGAGGATGCCCCTATGGATAGTGAAGTTTCTCACCTGCTGGCTTTTCAGCTCTGCTACTCCTTCACGGCTCTTCTGAAGCAGACTGCCCTAATGCCCTGAGGCTCACCCTGAGGACTACTAGCATTAACTTAATGTAAATATATGACAGTCTGGCCCTCTGTATCCAGAAATCCTTCTAGGTTACATCACTGCTAAAGCTGAACTGCCTCAGCGTCATGAGACGTGCTTTTATCAAGCCAGTTTCTCGGCAGTGGTTATAAACATGTGCTAGTGGGGCCAGATAGTTCTTGGCTCCAAAACTGATCTTTCTTCTGCTGCTGTGGAGTGTGGGCGGGGTGAATTAACACCTGCAATGGGCTGTAGATGTGTTCCAGTTAGCTGACTTCACTTCTAAGCCTTTAGATGCTGGGTAGAAAAGCTAACTTTTATAGCCAAAATGGCTGGCAGACCAGTGGAAATATAGAAATGTAGGAATTTTTTTCAGAGGCTGTGGAAAAATAACTATCTGGTTTATTTAGAATATTAGCTTTGTGTACCACTGCACAATAATCAATAAATCCAGACTAAGTTACTAGAGGCAAAATGTTCAGCATGCTCTATGAAACTTTCACCTGTTAGAACAGGTCATTTGTTTGCTAGGTTTCATTTTTGCTATTTGATCTCATTGCTGATCAGATTGGCTTACAAAAGCTCCATGAATCCTTGAAGCTTTTTGTAATATTATACCTTGGCAAGTGTATTGGAGAAACAGAGCTAGACATAACACAATTATCCCACCAACTGCTTTGACTTTTAAGGCAACTTAAATTAGTTCTTTTATAACCGATACTAGCAGTGGGTTTTGCCTGCTCTTCAGTATTCAGCAATGTAAAACTATCTGACTTTAAATGTCCGTGATCTGTTCATCCAGTGCATTACAAATGCAAAGACAATAGAGGCTGTCATCCTCCCTGTGCAAGTTTATCCGAACTCAGCCCTAGCCGTGCTGCTAGGAAGTGACTGCCATGCGGTGCTGCAGCAACGCCAGTTTAACTAGAATGGCCCCGCTGTAACTTGCTCTGTGGAACTGTTGCTGTGTTTGTATTCTGCGGTTGTTTGATATTCGTGACCTCGGTCTTGTATTTAGACCCAGGTGAGTAGGCCTGTGAGTAAATCCACAGACCCACTCAGCTTGTGGGCTGGGCGCTCCTTCAGAGTAGCAGAGAGCTGCCAGAAGCAAGTAAAGTTTAACTTTGCCATGGTTTGTCCTTGGGGCTTGTAGGAAAACTGTCTGAACAACATTTCTGGGAAGACTTGTGTGAGTTAACGTATTAGTTGTGCTTTGGGACATGTTGTCTGACCTGATCGTGAAGACAGACTCGGATCATCCTGGAAACCACAGCAGGCGGCTCACCATGTACAGAGTGAACAGAGGTCTTCATGGCAGCCTCCGGGTTACTCTTGAGAAAGTACAGACTTATGCAGTGGGTCTGTAAATTGATAAATGTTCATCCAGAACCAGTAAAATTTACTGGATAAAAGTCTTTGGTTGTAAGATGCTTCCTTTAAAAAAATCAAGCACATGAAAGTTAAATATGTTTTGAAGAAAAAAAAAAATAGTATTGAATGGAAGGAGTAATGGGAGGGAAGGAATCTGAAGAGCTAGGGAGGTAGATGTGTAAGGGAAAAAATCTTCCAGATAAAAAGAGCAGGATGACCACTGGCAGAAACAGCAGCAAAACTGATGCTAAAATGAATAGTAGTGAGAAAGTGAATAAGGTGATGAGGGATTAAGCAAGTAATTTTTGTATTAGCACATGTTTGAAGAAGGAACAATGTACTTGTACTGATTTCCCCAAGGTGATGGGGGGAAACGTGGCAAATTTCTGACATATTGCAATCTGGAAAACTAAGATGCAAGGGAATTATGAATATTGGTGTTATGATATTGTCTTTCATTATTATAGAGAGTATCTCAACACCAGACAAAACTGAGTGAAGGAACAAGATGGACAATGATTCACAAGGTAGAACCTTTTGCGTATGTGTGTGGTGGTTTTGTTGTTGTTTTTTTAAATAAACTGTAAAAGTCATGAATTACGTGAGGCTAAAAACTAAGTATTTCTTGGTCCACTGGTACAGAGCAATTCATAGAAAATGTTGATGGTTCCCACTGTTGATGTAATCTGCCATGGTACTACCCGATTCATTAGTAACTTACCAGAGCATGTGTTATACATGGCAAATCTTTTATAATCACAGATGTATGAAAAACTTCTTTTAGAAAAGCCAGAATCAAATGTTCTTTGAGTATTTATGTAAATAAAGCTAGTTCTGTACCTTTTATTTTCCTAAGCAAAGGCAAAGGGCATCATGACATGGTAGGGAGGAAATACCTCCAATGAAATAAATGAGTATGTAACTATTTCTTCAGAAAAAAATGATCTTGTTCTTGTTTATTCACCTGTTGTTACTGAGGTGATTACTGGAATCTGCGTTTACAGGCAAAGGTGTGGGAGAAAAAGTTATTTGCCTTGGCTGGTGCTCTGTGTAGCAATAGCCCTAGTGATGGATGTTCTGGGGAATTTTTGACTTAACCTGAGACTAGCAAGATAGGCACACCAGAACACAAAGCAGAGGTAACTACTTAAATCTCTTAGTAGATGAACACTGTTTTCCTTCAGGACTTGGGAAATGTACTGACAATTTGTCTTTTCCGATTATAAGCACTTCTGATGTTTGTGAAATGTAATCTTTCAGCTGTGGTTTCACATTATACCTTAGGCCTTCTCACCAGCCCAGCAGAACGTGCCCTGCTACCCCAGCAAAGGCTCCTGCTCTTTGCAGCTGAGCGGGAGGGCAATGCTCATATCAACTCCTTGCTGTGCTCTCTAGTTTTCTGGCTCGCTCCGACTTGCTTCCCGCTGAGAAGTACAGGCATGGATCTCCAGGGGAAAGGATTTACAGGGGGATGGGGTTGTGGAGGAGGACCTGCAGCCCTGTCTTCTGCCTCCATGTGAGGCTCTGAGACTCGTGCTGTAAAGTCTCTGGTTCCTTCCTGCCAAAGTCCAGAGAAATGACATGGCACTGCAGAGCTGGGATTGTGAAGGAGGTCTGTAGCCCACCAGCAGGGGCTTGCCATAGTTAAAACCCCACACTTGCATAGGCTTTTCAGTGTGGACCTACCCTGTTTTCCCATCTTGTGAGGTGCGTGTCTCTGCTGAGGCCCTGGATACTTGCAATGTACTTGTCTTGTCCTTGGGATTTTGCACTCCAAATTCCTGTATAAGCCTGCTCAACTGCAGTGAGATAAATTATGATAGCAATTTAAGAGGAAAAATAAAGTTATGGATAGAACAGCTTTTCAGCAAATGGTTTAAGATGTGATGATGGGTGAGAAAGGTTAGCAAATGTGAAGCCTTTAATTAATCAACTAATTAATAGTTGAGAAAGTCGGCTTGATTCAGTTGCATAAACACATGCATTTAGTGCCATTGAGATGCCCTAGGATACCCTGGATGTCCTCCACTTGGCCCAAGGTCCTCTTAGGCACCCCAAGGACATCTCAAATAACACTGCACACTACATAGTAGTGTTTAGACAATTGAGTCAAGCCAGAATGTATATGTACTTAGTGCTGACAGTTTACATTATACTTGAAGATTTCTGATTCTATGTCCCTGTTTCTATAAGGGCACATAGACACACATTAAAATCAACGAGAAGATGCTATCTGGAATCCATAATATAATACTACCACACTCCTACCAATTACACAATTCACCCTGCAATGGCCGATACCTTGTTACTGATGTGATGAGACTTCACTGTTCTCAGAACCTGCAAGCTTCTGAAGTATAATATCTACAAGAATGTTTGGTATACTATATGCTTTCCCACTATTTTAACTTGTTGCTGATGTGTTTTTAAATTATTTCTCTATACAATATGCTGCACATATTTCTCTGCTATTCTTTTGATGTGTGTGTGTGAAAAATAATGATTCATAATCTTCTGTGTACTCTCATCAGATTGTGATTTGGGGCTGCTATTTTAAATTTAAATTATGTTTTTTTAGTTTCTCTTTTTCTAATTTTTAAGAGATTGGAGCTCAAGATTTTAAAATCACGAGCATCTCAAAAGGAAACAAAAACTGAGATATTAAAATGCTGATTTTTTTCAGAATAAAATGGTCCTGTTTTAAGCTAAGCAGTTTAAAACACTCTTGATGATCAAGACCCTTCCAAAGGGATGTCTAATTTCATAGGTTTCGTTTAGTTTTCAGTGGATCCCAAAATGTGCATTTGATTCACATTCTTTCAGCATATATTTTGAATGTTGTTCAGAGGGTAATGTCATAATTTCATCTTCATCAGTACTTGCTCAATTTGGATTCATTGAAAACTTTGGCATCATACCACTGGAAAAGACTACAATCCATAGCTGCATAATCCAGCTGTCTAATGTGGCATGTGCAGCAAAATATTCTGTTTGGAAGACTTCATCCAATGTGTTCTCCCCTGTGTTTAGTGAATGCTACACCAAACATCCCTCACGGGACCCGTGAGTGCAACAGTACTGTATGCTTAGCAATACCTGAAAATGGTACAGTAATTTCCCTTTCTTCTGAGTATTGGAGGTTCCTAAACATCTGCATCTGCCCTGCAATTAATGATAAACATCTCCGGTTGTATTTATTTAAATCAGCTGTCTATGGTACCAAGTTCTGGATATTAATTCATTACTAAGCCAACAGTGAGATTGTTCATAATTTATTTCTTGGGATTTAAAAGCAAAGTATCTGGAGTTAATATGAAAGTACAAAGTAATTGATAAAACTTGAGGGGGGGAAAAACCCTCCTAACAACTTACTTTATGAAGGATTTTGGTTATACTATAAAGAGAGTCTGTATATTCTCATTTAACACTCATCTGTATAGAAAAGAATAGTACGTGCTATTTTTTTTTTTTTGACTCACTTTAGTTGCAGACTTTTACCTGGTGTCTTTTAGACCTGATATGCCATCTGCATTTGTTACTCTCCATTTATTGTCACCTAGACACCAAGAGTGTATGTGAAACTCAGGAAAACTGCAGTGTCACAATACAGTATGAGTTTCATCATTTAATGATTAAGAAAGTAGGCCAACACAGTTCATATTAAAAGGCTAAATATGATCTAACTGTCAGCTTTTTAAAACAAATAAACAAAAACTTTCTAGTGTACTTTTTAGGGAGTCCCAATAGGTCAACAGTTTCCAAGGTCAGATATAGTTAATTGATATAGTAGATTTTATTGATGTAAATTTTATCTTACCAAATGTAATGTGTTTGAAGAATTGCCATTGTTAGGATTTTTAATTTTATTTTTTATTCTTATTAAATAAAAGTGGGAAGAAAGAGAATTCTGCCAACGTAGTTAACTATTTTTAACCTTTTATCTTTCTTCACATTAATCATTAAAAGCTACTGTTAGCAAATACCTTTTAATGTTGTGTCTCAATGGAAAGTGCATTTGAACTCATTCAAGCACTATTAATGAAAACATTAAGAGCAGGGATTTGTTATTGCTGCTGCCATTAGCTACTGTTATTATGAATCGCGTGACCTGATGAAATACATTGTTGCTGTCATGCATGTGGCAATACAGAAGGAAAATCAAGAGCAATATCTTTACCAATTAACAATAAATCTATTTGGGGGGAAAGGAACTTCCCTCCCTCCCCCAGCTTAAAACCTTTTAGTCATTTCTAGAAGGAAGTCCTCAGTAAATATGTAATTAATAAGCTCCGCAGCGATAAGGGATGTTAAGCACATGACTTGGTTTACTTTGATATTTCATGCCATGGAAACTTCTTACGTTTGTGGTTCCTCCATGGTTTCTCTGAGCAATCTCTGGACCTTTTTATTTTGTCCTGGATAAACGCCTTTCTCCAGGGTGAGAGAGCAGCACGGTGCCTGAACAGTGTGAGCCCTTCACGCGCAGGAGACTGTGCTAAGCCTGTCCGTGCGCGCAGGAGCATCCTTCGTGGGCATTACAAGCCTCTCCCACTCAAGGACCAACACCTAGCCTGTCTGAATTCCTAACGCCAACAGAAACGGGAAGCCTTTCTCGGTGTTGCAGGTTTCCCCCTGCCGTGAGGCTGACTTTGACCTGCCAGTTGTCCTTTTGTGACCGCTAGCCCAGGAGCTCATTTTGGCCCCTTGTCACAAATCTGCTTCCCTGCAGGAATTGCTTCTCAATAGTTCCTACAGAGTTTCTTTGCCCTTGAGGCTGTGACATTTGCAAGATCAATTGAGCCAAAGTCCAATATAATGTACAAATATCAAAGCTGGCAGCAGCAGTGACTGCACTATCCCTGCCTGGATTTCCTGCAGAGTTCTTTCTTTGCTGAGTGGTTTTATCTGAGCTGAATGTCCCCATCTTAATAGGATAATCCTTGCGTATAGAGTCAGTGTAGAGGGAAAGGTTCATCTCCTGTGTTAACAATTTCTTTTCTCACAATGTTGAGGATTGCTTGGAGCTTCTGTACAACTTAGGTTAGGCTCACGCTTGCTTTGTATCTTGCTTTAGACATAGGCATAAATTCCAGCAAGAGAGTTTCCTAAAAGTATTAGATAAGGAGTTCTTGGAGCCTTACACAACTGATAGAATACACTGTAAATGATCATGTTGTGACTCATTTCAGGTGTTGACACTAGGACATATACACAGTCAGAACATAGCGATACAACTGCACACAAATAATCTGACCCACCTATTACAATGAGTAGGAAGTTTAGTTTATAAGTAACTCAGTGTGGTATATTCCATAAACTCATATTGATTCTAGGAGGATGTGGAAGGGAGGAGGCCTGTGATGTACTGACAAACAATAGTAGCCAGGGAGCTTGACTTGATCGAGACTTTAAAGAATACCAATGTTTTTAGCAGAACTGGGCAACAGGACTTCAGAACAACCATAGTAAGCCAGATCAAAGGTTCATCTGTCCCAGGAATTTGCCTCTGACAATGGCCAACAGCAGAAAACTAGAGAAAGTATTAAAAAAAAAAAAAAGCAGTGTTTTTATTTGTTTGTTTTCTGTTTGTTTTGATAGCATTCTCTCACCTCCTGCATACTTCAACAGCCTGTGGCTCAGACTTCCCAAGCCAGATACCATGCTGTGCATCTAGTAGCTCTTGATAAACGCGCTTATCTGGCATCAATAAATCACCATGACTCTCTTCCCAAATGTAATCTATATTGTGCACCACAATAATACCACTGCTCGGGGGCCTAACAATGATTTCTGGGAGAGAACAAGTTACTCCCTAGAAATGTTTTCACATTTAATATTTTGTTATACTGCAAAGGGAAACATCTTACAGGACAGCTATAGTTTTGCCTTGTCACAAGGCAGGTGCTACAAAAGTAAAACACAGCTTGTTCATTGTCTGCACTGTCCTGTGTTTTCATGCTTGTCTTGTAAAGCAAAGAGGTAAACGTTCAGACTGGATGACCGATGAGAGTAAAAACTTACTGTGATAAGTGGTCTAATGAACTAGTGCAAGTCTCCTATAGGAAGATTAAACTTTTTCCAAGAGAGATGACACAAAGTGGTTGGTTTGTTTGTTTGGTTTTTTTTTAATGTTGTAACAAAAACTGCCTTTTTAGCTAGGCAGCGAGTTGCAGCTTAAAGTAAATTGTTATAAAGAGTGAACTGGCAACATAATTGAAGTAACCTTGGTCAAATAAATTAATCTAAATATTTCATTTCTTGTGTGCATGCAGTCACCCTAGAGGATCAGTGTGGTGCTATCAGGGCTTGCAGGGCTGCTGCCAGAGTGACGTGCTTATGGAACTTGCTCTTTTCGTTCCTTGGAATAATGTGGACTGGGAGGATACTGCAAGAGCCCCTGACCGTCTGTGGCCTTCAGGGTCTATGCTGAAGTCCACTGAAAGAATTGAGAGATTCCAGTTATTACAAGACTTGAGGACAGAGATTGTTAGGCTTTTTTTTGTCTGTTTTTTTTCTCCTTTTTCAATGAGATACAGTGTACGTTGACACCGGATCAATAGATTAGCAAGCCTACTTTGCAGTTAATGCATGAGAATGAAAGATGGAGAGACCCGTTTGTATTATAGGATGATATTCTAATGTTGGCTCTCCTTGTATCTAATTATTTGGGTGCTTAAAGAGTACATTTGTCCATACCTAGAAAAAAAGACATGAAATACTAATGAGTTTTATTCCTAGAGATAAACATAGGAAATACTAGTGTGGGGTGTGTAGTATTACAGCAGTGTAGATAAAGTACCTTTGTAACATATGTTGTACATCATAATTCAATGTAAAATCAACTCTACACCATATGAACATTGTACTTCATAAATTAAGGTTAAGCAAACAGTTCACATTCATCTCTGGCTATTGCTCTTTCTTGATTTCATTATATTCTTTCAAAGTAACAAGCTTAGTAAATACAGCAATGCAGATTTTTTCCTCCTGTGTGTTATAAATAGCCAAATAAGCATTTATTTCCTAGCAGCATCACTCTTTCCTGTATCAGATCTTTCAAATTAAGAATATTAAAAATATGCTATTAGAGCTGTTGAATTTCAATAAAAGACTGTAGAATTTCATACTGTTTTTTGGCTGAAAACTTTTTGAAATTGAGTTTTTCCACCATCTCTCAGATTTTTATGGTGGGGGGGGGGTCAGAGCTCTCCCATGTGAGAAGAAAGGAAAGAGGGGACAACAGTTTCTCATCAATTCCATCAACGTAAGTTTAGCAGATTAATACTCATCTACTGCTTGATTGTGTTTTTTTTCCTGTCTACTTTAAATTCTACTTTAAATTTTAGAAACACTTGCCTGCCAGAAGAAATCTTTTTCTAGATTTTTTCAGCCTTTCTCTTTAATTTACTGTTGAATTATTGCTATTAGTCTGAAGGCTGTGTTTGAGTTTTTGATAGAACTTTGATTCAAGAAATCGGGGGTAAGAATCTCTTTCCATATGCATGTAAATTATTCTCTGTGCTTCATCAAAACAGGACTCTGTCGGTTCTTGAAGGTTCCTGATAATCATTTTCCTCACAGGACTGTCAATGTTAATCTGAAAAATAAAATAACATTACTGAGGTTGTACTGAAAATATGAAAAGGAAGGGCATGGAAGAATGAAGTTAGGTAAACTGTACTTGAATGCCTTATATATAAGTGTGTGTATATAAACGTGTGTGTATACCTATTGGACCAATTTTTATGGTATGTGTTTATGTGATATGGGATGTAGAAAGGAAGTATGCTAGACACTACCAAAAATAGAATGAGATAGAAATCGGTTTAATGCTCATGCCTCTAAATCTTTCTACTGTAAAGTCAGCACTTAATAAAAAAAATCTTGATTGACTGTGACAGAGTGGCTTTCTCCTTTTAAGACCAGAAACCCCCCAATCCTATTTGTTAGTCGGCTTGCTGCTCTTACTGTACCTCTTTTGGCACGGGACGTAGTAGGAGGGAGGTTAGTGGCTCGATATGCTCCTTTGAGGACTAGGAGCTGCCTGATGCTGCAGTCTGCCCCACCTCCTTAACGGGAAGGCCCGTTTAATGAGGCCTAGTGCAATGAGTGGAGGTCAAGCAGTGGTGAAGCTGCTACTGCTGGAGCCGTATACAGAACATGGGCCCTAGGCATCAAGCCTTAGGGAGGTATTTCTGATGACTTTTGGCTGGCTACTTCTAGGAAATATAAGAATATGTATGTGACTCTGGAGGAAGAAGTCCTGAGGACACGGGTTGCATAGAGTGGCTGCAGTAGAAGCTTTTTTTCAGGAGGATATTCTGTAGAAGGAATAGCTGAAAGGTGCTGACATCCAAACCACCTCATTGCTAAAAATTGCTACTAGAGCTGCGATTAGCTTCCTAAATAGGAAACCTGACTTTTGATTTCTAGTGAGCTCAAATGTTTGGAGGTTAACAGTACCTGTGAAAACCAATTTGCTGAAATTATGATGGTCTCTGGATTAAGGTACGAGAGAGCCTATATATCAAACTTATTTGGGAAAGGCTTGATTCCTAGGGCTCTTCTGCTGCAATCCAAGGTTTGTATCAGATAAGTAGATGCTCTGTGGACATGTAAGAGTAGAAAGGTTTAGTAATAGGAAATGTTCCAAATAAAATGGGAACTTTATGCTGATGTGTTAGTTTAGGATGAATTGCATTGCTCTTGTCAACTTGGTTTTTTAGTGTTGAGAGGAGAGCTATAACAGTGTGAGCCAGTGCGGATGTCTTTAATGTGTTGGGACTGTGCTATTCCAGAGGAGTCATTTGAGTTGCACCTTTTAAGTACTGCTGAACTTTGAATATAAACTGCGTTAAAATCCTCATTAACATCTACCGTTTTAGAGTGGTAGCTAGTTCTTATGTTAATAGTGAATGGCAAGGAAATATGAAATCAGTGTGTCCTGAAGACCTAGAAACCAGAAAGCCAATAACAAGGTTCAAATACATAGTACTTCGGTGGGGGTGGGGGGGAGAGGAATCACACAGCTTATTTTCAGCTGTCCTGATTTAAGGCTTTACTTTTGATTAATGAATGTGTGGTTAGCAATACTGACATCTCTCTTTTGAAAATGAGTGTCTTACTGAGTTTCCTATGACCTGCACATGCTAAAAATACAAGAAAACAGGGGAAAAAAAGACACAGGAAAAATGAGTTGTCTTTCAAATTGTGATTTAAACCCCTCACAAAAAACCTTCAAGTTTTCCAGAGGTTTAGATTAGTGGGAGTATTTTAGTTGTTTAAAGCTGCAAATGCTCTCAGACACCATCTGGGAATGAAGCTGGATTGGTTTTGGCTTGCCCTTCAGTGTCAACAGGGAGATTACATTTTGAGAATCCTTAATAATTTTACAGTTATGCAGAAACCAGAAAATAATCTAGCATGATTTTTTTTTTAAGTTATGTTACATGGCCAGGGCCTGCAGATATAAAAGCAAAAGAGTAATAAGCAGAGATAGTTCAAGGTTGTAGAGCATGACCTGTTGAGCAGGAATGACTTGGGTTTTTTTGTATAGCCACTTGCCAGGAAAAAAAAAATTGCTCTTGAATACTTTACATACAAATCTGGTCTACTTCCCCTAAATATTGTTGCTTTAAGCAGAAAACGATTAATATTTTTGGAACCTTTCTTCTGGCCAGTTTTCTGAAGGGACAGGACTGGGTAGAGGTTTTTACTTGACTTCATTTCTTTTTACTTTTGCAATGACTGGACTAACGTATTCATGCAGTAATGGCCTAACCCAAATTCTACTGAAGTGAGATCAATGGCCCCTGGATCACACCCTGAAAAGAAAAGAGATCCAAGAATTTGGTTCCATACACATCGTGCCTTTTGCTTGCATCCTTGGGGGATTTGGTTGAAAGGTTTGCCTATAGACAAAGAAGTGGAGGCAGGTACTAAAATTCTGGGTGCAGAAGGGTTTGGGGAGGATGGATGGCAAAGGTCTTTGCACTCTTTTATACAAGAGGTACCAAGCATTTGTCACTGAATTTTGTAAACTACATTACACTTCGGACATTTCTAGTAAGGAAACGAGCAGCTCACGTTATGGTATTTCACCTCGTTAGGAGCCTGGGGTTGAATGTAATTTGTAAAGAGTTTCCTGGCCACCAAAATTCTTTTCCTTTGTGATGTGATCTTCTTATAGGCTTCACAAGCAAGCCAGAACTTGATGTTTTCATCACTGTGCTCTGTCTCCAAGTAGGTCTTGTAGATCATAGGCCCATCTGTAAATATTTCAGAAGTCAAACTTCAGGTACAATGTGCATGTGCATTACCTTTAGAGTCCTTTGAAGGCAATAGGGATGTTTACAAGGCAGTACAATGCTTTGTTCTACACCTATAAATATTCTTATTAGAAAGATTATAGCAAAGTGAGGAACTAAACACTTGAACTCACCCCAGAGCCCTAGACTTCAGGCACATATTTCCTTACACATGCAGAGCTCCCTTTAACCTCAGTGGCATTTCATTATGCAGGGGCAGAACACGGGAAGCTTTGTGCTTCCTGGTCTGTGGAAACACTATCAAATATATCCAAGGACTGACAATTATTTCGAAATTCCAGCTCCAGCTTTGCATAGGGGATGTCTAAGTATTACCAAGTAATCATGATATGCATAAAAATAAAAATCATCCTTTTGGGGCTAGTTTCCCTTTCTTCCTAAGCTCTTACACCAAGAAAAGAGTGACTCTTTTCCTTGCTGATATAATTGTATAAAGTGAAGCAGTTAAAAGAATGCTCTGTTCAGTAAATAAGCCATTTTGTACATGAGGATATACCTTTGAAACACCTGGTTACAGGGTGTAACAGTAGCAATTGGTAGGAGCTTAGCAATAATTAGACTTTTGAGATTCTTTTCTTTTGTTTTTGTGGTGATTTCATCTGACCTGCCTTGTACAGATTTGGATGACAGAGTTGTTAAAACGCCCGTAGCCAGGAGAACACTTATGAGGCTTCACCCAGTGCTGTTGCTTGTCGAGCATGACCAGTGCTTACAACTGTAAGACATACTTTCAGAGTAAAACCTACGTGGGATAACTCTACAAGGCCTGAACGAGGCGCAGGGGTCCAGGGTGCAACGCATGCTAAGCATATCACACACAACGTTGCTTTTCAGCAGTTGTATATGCAGTATAGAGCATACCCTGTCTTATGACTTCTTGACTTTCCTCTATAGAAACTTTTTTTTCTTTTCCAGTAAATCCAGCTAGGATAAAAACATACAGTTACTTACATTTACTTGTTATCAGCTTTTCAAAAGACTGGGACCACTGGAGAACTTCCTCCAAAGACACCCTTTAGAAAAAAGGAGATTATTGTAGCATTAGGAGGTATGGTTTGCTATGGCTAAAGCCAAGTATACAAATTGAAATTTTGAATTGAAAATCTGTCCCCTAATTTAAATGTGATATGTATGAATTTTGCATTTAAAAAGGCTTTTCTGCATATCTCAGATCCTGTGCTAACTATGCTGAAGAAAATATTGTTCTCACTCTACTAAATGTTCAGTTCTATCTCAAGGTACTTCCATGTAATTCCTTGGGAAATGGCATATGCTTATTTTGATAAGTGTAAGGAAAGTACTAATTTTCTAGACTAACTCCTTTGGGACAGGAATCATATAGTTTATTTATGAAATGTTGAGGGTTAGGTTTGAATTTAGTAGCAGTTTCTGAGAGCTCCAGATCATCTTGTAATATTTAAAGGCCTTTCCGACCCAAGTCGCCAGCCAGCTGACTTATCAGCTAGATTCGAAGCTCTGAAGAGAAGACACATACTGAAAGGTTAATACAGTCTCAGCTGTACAGGGACGTATTATCCATTCTATCTCCGGTTGTTTATAACCAAGTATGACACACTGTTACTCATTTAGGCAGAGTTCTTGGAGGTGACTGAAGACAAATTTCTTTCTTTCTTTTTTTAATGGTTGTTATTCTCAAGTGATAATTTCACAAGATTGTAGGAGTCTCTTGGTTGATTCTGGGAAAGAGTATGAAAGCAGTAAGGTGAGAGACTAAACAATTTAATGAAAAATAAATATTTGGTGGCCAGACTGTAAGCGAATGTAAATTACCGTGGCTCCATTTACACTAGGTAATTTTCTAAGCTTTGCAGTTATAGGACCCAAATTCTGGTAACTTAAAAATGCTTATGTTAGTGGAAGAAAACACGGGGAATGTGTTCCAGTAGGTGCTCTCGGCGGTGTGCCAGGCAGACCGGGGGGGAGACGGCTCTTCTCTCCGATCCCGGCCTTTCCCGGGAGCTGCTAATCTGAACAACAGCTACTCAATGTTGCAAAGTTTAGATATAAGTACCTATACAACTTAATTAAAAGTAAAATTGGCTTTGGTATGAGTACTGTGTGACACTTCACAGGCTTTCTCTGCACAACAACCAGCAGCAGATTTGTAGCCTTTTTAATTGGTGATTGCCCTTTTCTTTTTTAACTGGATGTAATTCTCGCTCTTTCTCTGACGTAACAGCTCTTTCAGGCGTGCCGGGCCGGCCTGGTCTCCTCAGAAAAATGCAGTGTCACAGGAGCTTCGCCACAAGCGCGCTGCGGCGTTCGCGCTCTAGCGACTCTGGCTAATACGCACCTGCTGCTTGTCAAAAGGCATTTTTCTCATGCACTAATGGCCTTCTCTTTTTGTAAACTCAGGAAGTGTGTGGTTATTGGAAGTGAGAATCTTAGTCCTTTTTTTTTTTTTTTTTTTCCTTTTTAAGAGCTGCTTCTGAGTCATATTGGCTGTTCCTGACGCAGATAATTTTTTTTACCTCTGTCAGCAGTGCTGCTTCTGCACAGAGTAAGTGACAGTCTTGCCTGTCTCACTGAGCATCAGCAGCCGTGCCATCTTATTTCCATTTCTGATTATTTGTCTTTAGCATCGATCCGTGAAGCAGAAAGAACACTGCCTGATGGGGCAGCTGACACCCGAGGAAAACCTTTCTACTCCCCCCCCCCCCCTTTTAAACTCAGGAAAATGTGAAAGTCAGTAAGGAAAATGTGAGCATGGGTTATTAGGATCTGTATTAGTGCTGCTCTTTGAGCTGCTGTCCTGGCTGTAATCTTTTTGCTGCGTTGATGTGCTACATGATAGAATTCACTGGAGAATATGCATTACACTGAAAAATTTGAACATTCTCTTAAAAAAAAAAACAAAAACAAAAACTGCAGCTTAATAGCTGAGACTCAAAAGTTTAAATTAGAAAATGCTACTGTCCCACCTTGTGGGAGTTCCCTTACTGTACTGTCCGCAGCGCGAGGGGCTTCCCTGGCCACGTCGCACCAGCTTCCCTGGGCTGAGCCGCTGCTGTGCAGCAGAGCAGTCCTCCCCAGGAGGCGCTTTGGGGAATGCTGCCCCGGTTTCTGCGGTGCTCTCGCTCAGCCTCACCCCGACAGCAGCCTCAGGAGGCCTCAGACGCACCTCGGTATCTGCTGTGGAAGGCGTATTCTTCTGCAGTCAACAAATCGATACAGCACATGATCTGATGCCCAGTTCTCTTTCTCTGACGCGTCGGATGGGAACTTTCCAGCCACCCCGGCGCAACATGTCGGCTGAAGTCCTGGCTCTTCCTGGCCTCCCCTGAGCTCGGTGGGAGCTGAGGACTTGCAGGAGACACTGAGCCATGTCTCTTGCCTGCCCCAGAGTGCAGCTTCATACATGGAAGGGATCCACACGAGCGTTCAGCATTTACCAGTGTGCTATTTGCGTTACCATAAAGTAATTGGCTGTATTGAAGGTGGTCGCGTGGGGCAGCTGTGAAGATGCTACATACTTTGCATGATATTAAGCCTGTGCAGGAAACTTCTGTTGTGAAGTTTGTGATTGTTTTTTTCATTTTTTCTCTCCTATTCAGGCAGTTGTATATGTTACAGAACATAAGAATATTTATCATTACTTACTTGGTAGTAATCCTGTTTTTCTCTGCTCTGAATATCTTGCAAAGCCAGCAAGTATTTAGACTCATTCTCCTAAACATGGAAAATACATGAGTTTTAAACCTGCTATGCTCAGTTTTGCTACTTTATATTTTGCTTATAATTCAGTCTCCTTATAGCAATACTACCAGTTCTAACAGTATTCTTATTTTATGCATCTGTCTTCATGAATCATGGCTGAAGCATTAGACCAAAATATATTTTTTGTAATGTGGAACTGGGACTAAAAAAAAAAAAAAATCAAATCAAGCAACCGGATGGCTATTTCTTAGGGGGAAAAAACAGAAAAGTTAATTTTCCCTCTTTCCTTCCTCACTTATGAAAGGAGACTTAAAATTTTGAGCCTGACCCAAAGCAGAAGGAAAATAGGAATCTTTTCACTGGAAATTGAGGAAGCCTTGGGTCAGGGATCAGAGTCAGTATGAACTGAACAACTTGTTACATGTCCAAGACAGATATTTCTTGGTCAAACATCACCTAGTCTTTAACTTTCATATAGAGCTAATATCTGCAAGAAATGGTGTTTTTTTTTCTTAGGGATGAGATCATTAAGAATATGTTCATCTTTTTTTTTTTTTTTAAGGGGGGGGTTGTAAGCTGAAATACGTTTATTCTCTTTTGGCTTTCAAGAGATGCCAAATTCTTTGCTAAGTTTGAGTGGGACACTGGGTGAGTTTGTATAGACCTGTCTAAAATCAAATTCTCTTCCACACTAATTACTTAAACACTTAAACTCAGTTTCTTTCAGTTGAGGGTTTGTTGGCATATACCACTCACACAACCAAATTTTCCAGCCAACTGAAACATAAAACACAGAACAAGGCTGTATCTTGCAGTGGGGCAATCTGGACTTGGGAAACGATTGCGCTTACCTCAGTGTTCTTTTCATTGCTCCCCTGAAACCTATATCCAATTTGACATTATTTGAGAATCTTGCCCAACAGTTTTACTATGGGGTAGTACAATTTCGTAATTCTGCCTGAGGACTGCACTGAAACTCCTGCTCACGCTCCCGACGGCCCTGCAGGATTTCCAGGGGCCGACTCCGGTTTTCGACTTCTGTAGAATTGCCTGAACCACAATCTCTGCTGGTTTGCTGTACGACTTCCTTTACACCTGCCTATTCCTTTCTCTCCCTAATATTTACTCATCTCACCCTCTGCCAAAAGATGATCTTTGAAAGCCACATAATACTCTATATTATCTGGAGAAGAATAAATCAAGTTATGCCTTTAAATTCTGGCATATGGTTATCACCTTATTTTAGAATACCCAATGCCCTCTATTTTGGATATATTCATATCACAATCATTGGTCTACTATTCACCAAAATATAAACAAAATACAAGTTGTTGCTTGTTTTGAAACCTAAAGTAGCTGATACAGCTGAACTGTTATACAGAAATCATCAAGAAATATTAGATGAAGCAATATTAAATAATCTAATTCAACCATTTCTATCTGAATTCAAAGCATCAATCAGTAACTTTTCTTTTTCTCCAGGTGGTAGCTAGATGAAAAGCCACATTGCATAAGGAGATGTTATTGTTCTGAGGAACCTTTTTAATTTGAGTTAGAGGCTTTAAACAAATACTGTGCCCCAGGCCTTATCAAGTAAACTCATTTGCCATGCATAAAAGCAGGGGAGTGCAGTTCTCTATTCCTTTTACATAAGAAACACTTCCTAATAGGCCAAGGAATAGAGCATGCTGTTTGTATGTTTTTCAGTGTTTCTTTAGACTATGCTTCAGCGGAGAGAAGAAATTTCAGACTTCATTAGTGAGAAGTCGATAGTCACTGCTGGCAATGGCATTATTCCCACAGTAAGATGAGTATACTGCATAAATTGCACCAGAGGAAACTGTAGCTTTATGCCAATTTTTTTTAGTAGGCTAAAATTCCTGAGTGCAGTCTGTGACTTTGCCTGCATTAGGGCCAGATCCTCTGCTGTAAATCGTAGCACATAACCATCCAAATTACTTAATATAGCTTTGCTGAGTTCAGCCAGCTGTGCAGCTGGGCCACAGGAGCTGTTTTCACCTGTTGCATACAAATAATATATGTAATAACCATTTTGTTAGCTTATTATAAGGTTTTATCACAATAAGGCCACAAGATTTTTAACATATAGGATCTACACTACCTGCAGCTCATGTAATCAAAAGGAAAGTCATATGGTTACAGCACTTTCAGAGAATGAATTACCTGTCTGATAATGAATGAATCTAAGACCTGAAATTATTTATTTCTATAAAAGATATAAGCAGTACTGATCTGGAAATTATATCTTAATTCTCATTTTATTTTTATATTGGAAAATGTTGAAAACTACCTTGGTAAATCAAAGAACAAGACCTCTTTATTTTCAAACTGCAACATACACTTTAGTTTTTGGTATTCTTATGCTCTGCTGTAATCTGTGAACTACCTAATCTCACTGCTTTTAATACACAGTGTTGGTTTCAGTGGAGCATTCAGAAAGAAACCACTATATAAAAGTTCTACTTAGTTGCCTTCTGTAATCTCACTCAGTTTAGCTGGTAGTAAGAATATTACGCAAAATATTCACATGTAAATAGGGATGAGCTTGTTTAGACATCAGAAACATTTCTAAAATGAATGCCTCTGCTATTCTGAGATAACTTTACGTATCAAGCGGAAAAGAGGTGTTTCCTTGCCTATGCTACGCTTTCTTTCTGTTAATATTTTGAAATACAAAACCTCATACTTACAGAACCTCTTCTTGGATGGTTGCCTGTGGTTAAAAGGTTTCATTTAGTAGTTGCATTTGTGGGGACAAGTTTCCAAATTCCTTGACCTGTTTTTTTCTTCATAATTTTCTTTTAATAGAGAAGGTCTTACTACCCTTTGGCTGTGTCTACACTGTTCATGCTAGTGCCTGACTCCTTTATTATACATACCATATGCAAACAGTGTCTGTGGTTTCTACCAGAAGATGTTCAGTTGGACTCTGATGCACTGTCGATAGAGGCTGTTTGCTCTGAAATTATCTTGACATCTCTACTGATCAGTTGTAATGAAATGAAGCTGTGTTTTACTTTACTGAAATCTTGCTTGTGTTGTCCAAGTTTTGTGACTAATAATTTCCATCCCTTTATCAAAGTTGCTAAGATTAAATCTAAAGTCCATGTTTGAAATGAATGGTACAAGTATCCTCCCATTAGAAACAATGGTTTGGTCCTCTTATAGGCAGCATCATGAAGCAGATGATTTTGATTGTTATGGGATAGCCTTTATTTTCTGCTCTGACAGGTTAGTGTGAGGTGTTTCTATGTTTGTAGCCAGCTAACTTTGCATTGCATGCTGTCTGAGCTGTGTTAGAAGCAGGACTTCCTTTAAACTTGCCTGGGGTCCTTTGTCCCTTTTCTTATAGCTGTTGCTCAGGTTATGACTTTGCTTTAGATTAGGACTCAATTTATCTACAGTCCATTTATTCCTCTCTAGTTAGGCTGCTTCAAATGAAAGTAAACTAGAATCGTTGTTTGGGGGAGGCAGGGGGAAAGCTTTCTAGAAGACTTGTCTGTCCTTTCTGGGGCAATTGCGAGTTGGGATCTCTAAGGATTTGCTTGTGTCTACGCTGGACGGGCTGTGTCAGGAGGGAAGGGTTGGCATGCTCCATCGGACAGGCTGGCAAAACCACGTGCGATTGCTCTTTGGATCTTCTCTCTGTTTTGACTCATCTTTCTTTCCCTTACAACAGATCCTAGGCAAAACATGAACTCAGTAAGAGTTTAATTTAAATCAAAGTTTGAAACTGCAATAATATTGTGCATTCAAATTTATTTTATTGAGTCTCACCCTACTGCTGTATAAGCCCAGTGTAGAAGAATGTACACTCACATTTTTCTAATAGTAAAGATCCTCCTTGAGAGGAAATGTGCATGACGCATGCCGGCAGCAGAACCTGGTCAGCTTGCAGCAGGGACAGGTCAGCACGAGAGCTCGCCCGCAAGGAGCTCACTGCGGGACTTAGCATGAGCTCGTGGAAAATGAGGAATAAATCTCACAGCGCAGTCTCTTTTCCGTGAGCTAGTATTTCTTTCTACTTTTTATTATTATTCATATCTTCATAATTTTTGGGGGTGTTTTTCTTCATTTTTATAATAGAAATGAGCGGGTTTTTAATATCCGTGTAATGTAACTTGACATTATTTGGCTAAATAATCATGACAGTGAGATGATCTGACTTTCTCACATGTCTCCTCAGAAAAAAATACTTATGAGCTGCACATTCAGACAGTTATGAACAGAAAGTGTGTGGCGGGGGGTAACTTTGGCCTGAATTTGATAAGCTAATGATGGGTATATAGAATCTTACCTGTATAATTATTTAAAAAAATGACAAACAAAAACCTTATAAATAAATGTTGCTGATACTGTGGCTCTGAAAAAATTGCAAAAAGGAAAATCTCAATTCTGCTTCTTAATCTCCACTAGTGCTTTAAACCAGTATTTATTATTTGATTTACTTACATGCATACTCACTCACTCTAAAAACCTTGTGGATATATATGTACGTATGTACGTCTATATGCAAGTCCTTTTTGCAAAAGAAGCTTATTTATGCAAGAAATCATATTGGCATTAAAAGAAAATTCATTTAAAATATTTGTGTTAAATGCTAATGAGCTATTCAGTGTTTTTTCTATTATCAGCTAGTGTTCATCATTAAGACTTAATATGTGAGAGCTCTAAATTGTGCAGCACCTGAGTATGATTCTTCAGTAATCAGTGACTTTGTTCAAATATTTTCTTTCATATATTACAGATATTAAATTGTAATATTGTTTAAATTTGAATTAAGCTTGTTTTTACTATTAAACTGAAAAATACTTGTCCAGACCTCCTTTTGTACAGTGGGAGGAATCAGAAATGCAGGACTTGTGGCCTATTTAGTGTTTGCAGTCTCATTGTATCCTTCAATTTGAGCATGCTCTAAAGTGCCGTGTGAAATTCAGTGCGTCTCTGCAGGTGCAAGCCTCGGAGGCGGAGGGAGCCTCGCGTGCTGTGGCTATTTGCCTGCCAGCTGCCTGCCACCGCTGTGCCTCGCAGCTCGTGCAAAGAGTCTGTCTTTGCACTCTCGACAGGTCTCCTGCCATTTAGACTTGGTGCTGCTCCATTAAAGCTCGTGCAAATATACTTTTACAATTTATTTCTTCCACTGCCCTTCTTTCTTAGCTTGATCCCCAGAATGTTGCCTTTCTGCTTCCCTTTCCAGACTACTTAACAGGCCTGGGAGGTTTGGTGATTAACCAGGAGTGCTTTTTCAATGAAAAATTATGTGACTGAGCGTAAATGATGTTCTTCCTCTTATTACATGAGTATTCCGCTAGATGTCACCTGGTGTCACCCTGAAGGAGAAGGCAGAGTTTTTCCTGTGAGCATCACTTCAAACCGGGTCTCTGCAGGGTGGATCTGGGTTTCTGCAGGCTCTGGGGAAGCTCTTTGAAGTTTCACTGTAATGAACGGTCTCATCTAGCCTGAAAGGGACTTGTCTCTTCGGTGAGCTAGCGACCAGTGGATAACTGAAGCATGCGTTGAACAGGCTTTTGATATGGTCTTACTCATTTGAATCCTTTCTTATATGTTGCATGTGTATGGTTGCAGGCCAAATTCAGTGCTGCGAGAGTATGTGCTGAGAAGGAACCAGTTGTCGCTCTTTTGGTTCAGTAGTTGAACTGGATACACTTTTGAGAAAGAAATAAAATAATGAGGGAAAGTGAAAAGCAGAAGAATCAAAACAGAGAGGGGAAGATGGCTATTATCATGTCAGAGCTGCTAAATTCATCAGTTTTTTTGACCTGTTCTTTCCCCCAGGTATTGAACTATCAATTGCAAAGTGGTTGAGAAAATATGTTTGACCAGCTTGGTCACAGCAACTTTTTCCTCTCAGCCAGGATAATGCTCACAGATCCCAACAACTGTTCTCACTTGAATCCCCTAAGGTTTCATGGAAAATGAGTTATACCCTGGATTGTATCAGCTTGTACTGTCCTCCCACAACCTCTCCTGGTTCTCAGAGCCATTTTTAAATATCTGACAAATATGACCTTACACAAGAAATACAGCAAGGCTGTCTTCAAGATCTACCTGCTACGCAAAAGACTGTTTAAGTGTCAATATTAGTTTTTCTGTAACCATTTGGCATTAGAAAAAAGTACTTTGTCAGCCTCCCTTGTTCATATCCTCCTATTTCCTTTTCTGTTCTTTCTTGTTTTCACTTAGCTAGTAGTATCTTTAATTCGCATGCCTTCTCTCTCTTTTTTTTCTCTTGCTCTTATATTCACTCTTTCCTATTGTGTTTCTATTTTAATGCTCTTCTGCTCATTAAACGTCTCGCCCACCTACATCTTCTTCGCACTAGTGAACTTGGAAGTCCTGTCTCTCATTCTCTCAGTATTGATATCCATTCTTTCCATCTACCCAGATGCTCCCTTGCTTGCACACAGCTACCCAACCTCCTCTTTCTCCTGCTGTACACCCACGTGCTGGCTTTCATGAATGCAGGAACGCTGCTTGCTGGGGCTTGCCTGGTGCTCATGTTCCTCATGCCATGTCTTATAAGGGCATGCAGATAGCACTGAGGTTGTCCCTAGAGATCTAAGACCTATCCCAAGAAAAAGTTAGGCAAAACATTGAGGCCCTTGCTAAAGTTGAGGGAGAGCCAAGGTATCCACCTTGATCTAAGTGCTGCTCATCCTCACTGCTCTTTGAGTGGGCATAGTACATAAATAACAGATCAAAGTTCTTACTTTTTACTTAGTACAGCCCTTGAGGTTTCAAGAGAACAGTCCCTTTTTTCTGGTTGTATCTTACTTGGTGGCTTTGACTAGGTTCTCTTGATAACTTTCTTGCTACAAAAATTAAAAAAAAAAAAACTTCAGGAAAAGTTAGGTTCCACATGCAGCAAAAAGCCGTTCCCACAGGGCAGCAGATAACAGCGTTCACAGAATAGGTTCAGGTCCTCACTGCAGGGCACCATGGCCAAATAATTCTCTGGAGCTATACAGAGGATGCAGTGGTTTCTGCTGCTAGGCAGTCTATATGCTGTAGGCATGGCTTGCTGGTATTTATTGACTTCAACAGTTCTAGTGTCTTCTGTATTTATGGTTTCTTAAGGTTTTTTTTGCTGTAGGGTTGGACACATCTTGCATAGCTGCTGATCTCTGCAAGCTTAACCGAGTATCACCTGTTTAGTGCTTAAGCTGCTGTTCAGACAGCACATCTTGTCTCAGATGCACACTATGACCTTTCTCTTCCCCTTTTCCTCCTAAAAGCCATGAAGTCATTGTGTGAGCCTCAACCCTCAAAGCAGAAAAGGGAAATCATGTGACTAAAAGCTTAGACTAGTTTTTGCTTGAACTTTCAACCCTCCCATTCAGTCAGGAAAGCTGGGTGCTGTGGTTTGGGTAAGAAGCGCTGCGCCCTTTGTTCTAGCAGAACCTGAAAATTACCCCAGCACAGGAATTCAGCAGCACGCAAGGCTACTTGTTTATGTTTCATGTAAGGATTCTGTGTGATTGTTTTAGTGCAAAGTTATTGATTACTATTTGGTCCATGTTGGCCAGAATATTTGACTGTGTTCGCCCAGGGCCTCTTGCCTCCCAGCTGTTTGTTCCAGCACACACAGTTCCTAGTTTGGCTATGGGCTTTGAAGACCGTGTGTGTGTGTTGCTCACTGACACGAACAAGCATCTTGTCTTGCTTAAACTCTGAATTCTGTTAAATAGGAAGCCTCTTTTCTGCATCTGTAAAGCTGTCTTATTGACCTTTATGGTTGACAAACCATTTGCTACAATAAATATAGTACAAACTTTTTCCATAAGTGGTATGAAATTCATGGGTTTCTAAGTTATTACTACTATGTAAAGGATGTTTATTTTATTTTTAAAGGTTGTCCTCTAGTTGCAGAAGCTCTCCAACCACAGTAACTTGAAAAAAAAAAAAAACCCTCATGATTCTCATTTTCAGAGGTGTAAAGTTTGTAGGCAGTTGTACCGTCACTTTAATACATTGACTGTACAATAAACTTTGGAGAGAAGTGTTGCTGATCTGCTCTGTATCCGCACACAAGTTGAGTGATGTGGAAAGGTTTACATTTCTGCATTTCATTTTTCATCTGAACTATTTTTAATTTTATCAGTGAAATGGAGCCATGTGAAAGCTGGTCACCATAGTAGCCTAGCAGAGTGCTTTAGGTTTGGGTAATACTTAGGCTGTTCAAAGAGGCTGAAGGAAAACAGTGAGATTAAAATGTTGAGCTGCTTTGGGGTCTTTCAACGAGTACTTTCTGGCCTTGTTTTGAGAAAGAAGGAAAAATAAGTTTATTTCTTAAAATGAGCGTGTCAGTTCTTGGTAGATCTAAATCTTTTTGTGACTAAAACTTTGAGGCTGTATTTATCCAAACAAAACCAGGGAATAACCTTAACTTTTATCTGACTTTGGTTTTGAGCATCCAAGACAAATTTAAATCATCCTTTTTAGTGCATGGAATATTAAACAAGAACTTGTTTTGTGATTTCTGCCTATGTTTAGTGACTAAAGGCTTCCTTTCAAAAAGCTTCATTTATAGGGATTACACCCTCTGACACAATCAACCCATGTCTGTGAACGGAAGATGAGAACGTCTAATTTTTCCACCTATTGCCATGTATTCTTTGCTTTTCAAGCCCATTTCGCAACCACAAAGGAGGCAATGACATTCACAAAGTCTGTTATTTCAGCGTGTGGGCAGGGAGGAGTGGCATTTAGCGATCTAAGGTGATGAATTTATGCTATTCTTTACCATCTCAACTAGGCCTGGCCTCTAATTTCCTTCCTGTTTCACAGTGCATAACAATAGGATGTCTCTGCTAATAGGCTTTTGTGGATGGCCTTTTCATTACATGTGAGTGACTGATATGATATACCATATTTTTAATTCTATTGCAGATAATATTAAAAATACATATTTTGGGGGATATATTTAGACAAAGTCTTCCAAACTGGAGAGACCAAAGTCAATCTTCTAAATCCACATTCAGGCAACTGCAAAGCTGGCCTACAGAGTCCTACTAGAAAGAAAACTTTTCTTTGCTGCAAGGAGAAGTTATCTCACTTCAAAAGTATGTCCTAAGATGGTATGACTGTGTGTAGGTTTTAAGTACTGAAATTCTGGTAGGCAATGCAAATGTTTCCTTCAGAGGTAAAGCAAAATGCTTGAAGAGTCTGAGTCACCACTATCAAATCTTAAAGCTTCTCTCTGTACTGCATCCTGTTTTCCAGTACTGATCTGTAGCTGATGACTGCTCTGATTTAATGGTTTTTCTTAGAGTCCATGAATGGAACTGCAAATTTCCATTCTTTTATGGTGTACTTTTTCTGAAAACTGAAAAGCTGAAACTAACTAAAAAAATCAAATAAGATTTTGATATACATATTAAATATTTTATTAAGGGTTGTTTAACAGAGCCTGTAGCCAAGCAAAAGCTTTAATTCAGTTTTGCACAGATGGATTGTTTTGGAAAGTTTGAGCAGTTAACTAATAGTTAACTATTAGTTAACTCTAGTCCCGCATATGTTGAAAAAGGACATTTTCCCTCAGTTGCCTACTAATTTATTTACAACTAGGTAAATGGAACTTGTATTCACAAGTTTCTTCTTTGAATATGGGAAACTTCCAGAGAGGCACATTTTCCACGTTCTGATGTGTAACATGTACTGTTTTGGAAGAGTCTGCCATGCTTGGTGGTATACAACCCACAGCTGTGAAACCAATATGCATTATTGAGGCTATCTGTGTGCACAGGTTGGGGGAGGAGGAGATGAGCAAGAAATCACAAATGGACTTGATGTGCTGCGTGTACCTTGTAAATGAACCAAGGTTTGCAAACAAACAAACAAAAACCCTTGAGTCCTTAATCCCTTTGAACTATCTGTTTTGCTGTTTCCCTGAGTCCAGAGAACCTCCATTTAGGCAATATTTCAAAGAAAGAATTCACTGCAAAATAAACATTAGTTATCACATTTCTTAAAGCAGTTTTTGCAGAAATAATAAAAATACCTATTTCTTTAAAGCATGTAAATATTGTGAAGTATCTTGAAATAATAAATCTTCAGTTGTATCATTAAACTATTACTTATAGCTTCTTCTCTTTATAAAGCAGATTAATACGGGTGGTACTAAATCGCAGTAAAATATTTTTCAGAACTCTTGCACTTTGTTTAAACAACCGGCTTTGTATAGCCCTGCTGTAGCAACAGCTATACAATGCTAGGCTTATGACAGCATCACAGAGACATATCTGAATTTCTGCTGCACTGTTTATTCCTTGGTGAAACACAGTAATGTTGCTAGGGATAGGGGAGTGGGCTGGAATGTCTCTGGTATTAATAGACTTTGATGGACCTTTGTAGTTGTTTTTTGGGTTCTTACCATGGATGAGGTGAAAGACTTGGAGAGGCATGAAAGTTGGGTTGTAAGGAGAGGAGCAGTTTCTTTTTGAAGAAGATTTCCATTTTCATGCTGTACCAAGTCGCGAACCGGAGATATTTCTGTGAAAAAGAGTGATAAGTCCCTTCTTCCATCCTCAAATAGGCTGATCTATACTAGCTCTGCATAATACAAGTGGTTGATGTGCTCCCAGCGGGTGTCAGAGAGCTGCGTTAAATTCTCTTCTCTGTCCAACTCCAGAATATTTTTAAAGGGCTCTAACCAGTGCATTAGTGTGTCTCGCATCCTTTTCTGTTAGGGTAGACAGGTGGTATGCGGCCTAGTGAATGCTTGCAGGAGGTCAGGGTGACAGGCAGAGTCTAAATACCTGAACAACTGTGATGGTTGCACTCAAATCTTTTAGTCAAAAGATTTGCTCTGCCAGATGTGAAGTCAAGAGGCAGGGGACACAAGCAGCAATCTCAGCTATCTCTTGAAGCAAGCAGTGGCTGCTGTGGCACTCAACACCATGGCACAACTTCAGAGTGTTGTATGGACAACCTGCAATGTACAAAGATATAGGTAACTGCTGCTTTTGACCTATGGTAAGCAGGTAATCAGCACACACAAGCCCGATTCCCCCAGCATGAAGACAAGCACTAGTTTTCTTTCATCTTCAGTGAGGTTGGAACTATGCTCACAGTGACTTTTGGCACAACTGCATTGGAATGAGTTTGAAGCTGTGACTTGTGTGTATTGGGAGGTATAGTTGTTATTCCTACTTCAGAGGGATTAGACTTTTTCCTGCTGGTCCTGGAAAACTGATTCATCTACGAGATCAAACTGAGACCAGTTTGCATTGTTTCAGGAGAATTCAAATTTTGCAGTCGGAGATTTCCTCAGTTACAGGTATTTAATCAAAGGGTGATAATATTGCAAAACCAGTCAATCTCTCCCCCTCGCCTTCCCCCTCCCCCCCATATTGCTTTTAGAAATTAGAGGCTACAGTAGGAGATGATTGCAGAAGTTGGCAGTGACTACCATTACTTATGTTGCTTCCAGCAGAGCTCTGGTTCTGCACTGAAGATTGTGTTCCCCGTTGAAAGCCTAGAGGTCCCCGAAGGGTGGCAGTATAGACACAGCCTGTGCTGCCCAGGAGGTGACTTCTGTGGCTTTACAGCTTCTCCCTTTGGTACAGAATAATGGAGTGTGCCTGACTAAGCTCATGCTATTCTGGAAAATGGAAAATCTACAAGGGTGAGATAAAATCTTGTATTGTCACCCTTGTGATTTCTGTGTCTCATGATGGTAGCTCATCAAGATCAGGTCACTCTTTGATTTATTTTCATTATGAACTCTAATGTCACAAGACATTAAACACTCCAGATTTGATTGCATCTGCGTTTGAAGTTATATAGTTCAAGTATAATTGCTACTTTCCTCTTTTATTTTAGTTCCTGTCAATGTCCACTGTGGTATAGACTATTCATAGCATTGCATATTTTACAGAGTAAATTTAACATGATATCTGCAGTGAAAAGTAAATGTCCTTTGCTGCTAATATTGATACTGTAAATTAGGGTCTGGATCTTGCCAAGATTAAGCTGTGTAGTACTAACATCATGGGGAACGTGATTGCTAGACAGTCTCCCAGTTACTGCCTCACTGGGTAAGCAAGCATGAGTGATCTGCTATGCTGTACACGTCATCCACACTGAAGTGGATTGAACCATGGACTCACTGCTCAAATGGTTTCTATATTTGAGTTTTGACTCAGGTGGTGGTAACTGGGGGAGTACGAAAAATAGGAAGGAAACTTAGACCTGCTTCCGTTTTTTGGGGGCTGATGTAGATCCGGATCACCATCTCCAGATAACCAAGGTTAGGGCTGCATAAAATGGGTGGAAGAGAGGAAAAGTCTTGAGGTGTAGGGGGAATTACTATTTGAGTAAGGAGATGGGAAGTAGTGACAGAGTGGGACAGAAGACAACCATGTGCTTCAGTGCTCACTTCACTAATTATGATGGATAGACCACTTAAGAAAATGACCACCGAACTTTCATGTTTTTCTCAGTAGATTTAATTGAAGAGTTGCTTATTATTTTGCAATAAATTAAACAGAAAAGATATGCTACATACCTGCTCATTGAATACAAACTTAGTAATAACACAGCTTATATAATTCTTACATAAATTAAAATAAATCAATTTTAAGACATGTCAATTTGTATTTACATAGTACAATGTCATCATGGAGCTGCACCTGCACTTATTAACACTTCACAGATTAAAAAAAAGCTTTTATCTGTCTTGTCTGGCCATTTTCTTGTTATGTACAAAACTGTCAGTTGTACTTGTTTTTCTTTTAAAGTTGACCATCTTTCCCCATCACTCCCAGCTAGGAGCTTGTTAGCCTGGCATTTCCTAATAATTGGCAGTTTGTTGGGATCTAGTACTTGGTTCAATGTTCACAGCACTGTTCAGATAATAAATAGTATCCTGTCTTGGGTCCATGGCATGAGAGAGGAGATGATTTTTTCCTCATCTTGCTCTCTCACTTGTAACCATCTTGCCAGCTTTTATCCTGCGTTCTCCTGCCAGTGGAGCTGTCTGCATCTCCCCTAGTATTCCCTCGATGTAGGCCTTCTCCTCACTGGGATCCAACCATCCAGCCACCCCCGATGATCTTCTCACAGGATATTTGGCACAGGGTCTACTCGGCTCTTCATTGCCTCAGCCCCTTCATTTTGAACTGTTGGTCTGCAGCTGATTTAAAAGGTTCAAATAAGCTTTGGATTTCAAAAATCTGGGATATGAATCCCTTTCCATAAGGATGTACACTGTTTTTTGGGCTTCATCAAAACTTGTGTGAGTTGGGTCTTGCGCCCTTTTGGCTGTTGCTTCCCTTGTATGATAATCAATATTGATCTAGAAGGAGAAAAACAACCATCATTGACATCTTAAATTTACTTCCTTTTTTATATTTATTATTTTGTGTTGTCAGTAAATAAATTCTTAGTCTTAGAACTCAGTATGATAAGTCAATATGGGAGCTGCAAAATAAGGGGACTTAAAAGTTTACATTCCAGTTATGCACAAAAACTGATACTCAATACATAAATGCATTTTCTTATAAAGTCAGAAGTAATAAGATTAAACAATAGAGAGAGCAAGTAGAAAAAAACCTCCAATTAAAATAATAGGAGAAACTTTGTGTAGAATGGAAATCTCAAGTTTGAAATACAGTCAAAATACAATACTTTCAACTCTCCCAAAGTGCCTCCATATTTTAAAGGAGAAGAGAAAATCCACAGCTCTTCTACCAGCAAAACTTGCTCTAAGCACCTGACTCCAAACACCACCAGTAATTCAAACCGGGCTGATTCAGACCAGTGTCACGTGCTGAGCTGCTGGCGCAGCTGCTGAGCTGCTGCTGGTGTTGCTCTCAGTACCGGCCTGTGTTGTGTGATTGTACTTGTGAGATCTGATAATCTCACAGCTGAAGACAGTAATGTGTCAAGTCAGCTCATAAAAACATGCAAACACGTTGTCTTCCTATGTAACTGAATGTAAATGTATCCCAGTGAATCTACATCTACCTCTTCTGATTTTCCAGAATCCTTCTACTATAACACTGCACAGATTAACTTTGTAATTACCTGTTTAATAGCATCCGACTGAACAAACTCCTCATAAATCCTCTCTGCTTTGACATGTAAGCGATCGGACTTGGTTTTTTTGTAATCCTCACAGGCCAGCCAGAACTCAATGTTCTCCTCACTGAACTCTGACTTCAGGAACTCCCGAAAGATACCTTGGCCACCTACATCCAAAACAAATACATCATCATTTATAGCACAACAGTTGTGACCAGGGAGAATAAAATAAGTAGTTTATAGCAGAAGTCCTGTTGAAATCTGTTTTAAAATCTTGCCAAAATACACCATACTTCTCTTCTTCAACATCCTGCTAATACTCTAATTTCAAGGGCGCTGGAGTCTTCCTATTGATGTTCAGTGTTTTTTAGGATTAGATCCTGGATACTGAAGTATATTAATGGATTCTAGTCTTCTCTAAATGGACTGTCTTTGTATATAATTGTATGCACAATTCCAAATTAAATGGAGAAGTGTTATGTAAGAACAAAAGTCTGATCGAACACCACTGAATTAAGCTTTTTTCTTTTCTTCCCCCCCCCCCCCCCCCCCCCGGGAGTGAGAAATGGTGGTGATGGGGACCTGGAAACGAAGCTGACTACCCGAGCCATGTTGCATTGGAGCTGTGAATAACTGAAATGCAACTGGCCGTTCTTCAGCAGTGCTTACAGAATGCTACAGCTTCAATATTTTTTACCAGCTTACATAAAATTTCATCCTCAATAAGAAAGAAGTACTTACTTTGGCTGGCCAAGAGCTTTTCCAAAGACTGGGACCATTGCATTACTTCTTCTGCAGAAAGCCTAAGTTGACAAGAAAAGGAGAAGACTTTAGGCAAGAAACCACATGTATATACTTAAAGGAGACAAGTGTTACAGTTTATTATTCTATTCTAGGAGCATGTACCAGGTATTTGTTAAACTTATGGCTGACTCATGCAGAACTGAGACCCTGAGAGTAAGCCCATATTGAGGAAAAATAATCTGAGATAGGAAACAGGAGTCTAGGGGGTTATCCTGAATTCTGTTCCCAGAAGGATGAGCTTTTACTGTAACTATGACCAAATCATTTTGCGCCTGTCTGTACTACTGTTTCCATATTCCTGAAATATGAATGGAAATATCTCTGCACTTCACTAAGTGTGATGCATGATTTCTTGTAAGACATTAGAGGTGGATACAACATGCCTCTGAAGGAAACAGATTTAACTGAGGAGTCTTCTCTCCCATCATTTCACACAAGCATATATGTATCACTCAGAAATAACTCTCAACTCCATGAATAGTTTCTGCTTCCAAACATTTACCTCTTTTGTATTTTGCAAACTGACATTATGATGAAATTAGAAATAACTTGTTCTAGTAGTTTAGAAATTAATAAAAAATAAATGCAATAGTTTTACCCTATAGTAATCTAGCTATAGTTAATTTTTTTGTTATATGTTTACTGTGTCTCAGTACTTACATAACATTTCTGGAGTTAGAAGACTTGATCCCGGATTCAAGATGTGGTACCATGCACTTCAGATAGTTTTTGAGATCTGCACCACTGAAACCAATGAATAGACATTTGTAATGCATTAAAATTGCAATTGCCTTTCAATTCTTCATAAACTTCTTAAAACTTTTAAACAGAGGCAAACGGCTCCATCCTGTGACTGATGTTTGGGAAGTTAGATATCAAAGTAGTTGCTTTCAAAAGACTAAGAGGCTCCCAGTGTATCCAAATTCTTTTCCTGCTTAGTTTGGAGAATCAGTTGGTTTACATCAACTCAAGCCATTTTTAATGGTGATAGTGTCCTGGACTTTGAACAGGCTTTGCAGTGAGTTAGCCTGAAAAATGGCGCTAATTTGTAATCTCCAAGTTTCTAATGTTAGTTTCACTTCTAATAAGTTAGAATTTATATTAAGATGTATATACTTACAAAGCCTTTTGCTTCTTCTTATGAATTTTGCCTTCTGCAAGCTTGCAGTCATCTTTTTCATTCAATTCAGTCATGTTGCTGTGGGAAAAAAATAATCCTGGCATTATGCTCTACTTTGATGTGAAATGACTTTTGCAACGGTAATCCTCCAAGCACCAAGTGTCAGCTCATCGACTCTGCTGCCGCCTTTTATTGACGCAGGCAGCCCTGCTAGTTGGTGTGAACAGATCTGTTTATCATGTATCCTTACCACAAACTGTGGAAGTTCCCTTTTTTTCAGTGCACAGTGACGTGAGTCTTTTGAGAAAGAAAACAGACAGCGGTGTCTCGTGGTTGAGGTTAAACCGGATGAGACTGAATCGGTTTGGGTTTGTTTTGTGTGTCTGTGTGTTACCAAAAAAAAATCCCCTCCAGAACTTCAAATTCTTGTCCCTTTCTGATTGGTGCTTTCAAATACGAAGTACTTCTTGGTTTGATCAAATATGCTCCAAGTATTGCAGTTTCATCTTGGCAAAGTTCACCTACTATATGCCTGATATACCAGGTGTGTTCTAAAATCCAGTATTTTACAATTGATTTGATGGACTCAGTGGACTATTAGAAAGAAATACTTCAAGATATGCCAGTATTAAGTCTCCATATTCAAAAAGACAGTTCCAAGTCATGTATTTAGCAGTTGCTGTTGAAAACAGAGTACTTTGAAGCATCTGGTTTGTTTAGACACATGTGCAGTGGAAGTGTTTAAAAGTGATTATTGTCAGAAAGGGTTTTGAAGCTGCACTTAATGAATTTAGCTTAATTTTCCCAAGTCAGATTATTTGGAAGCCCACTGCCATGAGTCAGGAATGTCTCCATAATTTTAAGTGGATTAGCACAGTGTAAGATTGCTTTAAGTTAAAGAGCTGTTGTTTGTAGAGGCAATATGAACATTACAGCGTATTTGAGGTAGGTGTGCATTTTTCTCATATATTTGAGTTCCACTACAAAGGAGCCACCATCAGTGCAGAGCAAGATGAGGAAGTGTTACGAGAGAGGGAGGGATGGAGGGAGGAATTGTCTTCATTTATATCTGTGGAATGATGATTTAGAAGGTTAAGTACTTCATCCGGTTCCCAGACATCCCAATATTTGTAATTTCTGGGAAACTTCAAAGATTTGATTTCATTAAACTGTGCGAGCAATTCTGACTTCTCATGAATAGCTCATGAATGATTGTACAGAGCTGCGTATGGTCACGGTAACTGAGAAGCTGCTTGCAGATCTGCAGTTTTGTAGTGGATTGTGGCACAGAGGATGGAGTGAGACAGGAAGCTGCTTGCAGACTGGTGTGTAGGCAAGGAGGGACAGACTGGTTAAGCCTGTGTCGAGGTGGGTGTAGCCACAGGAGGCTAGTGATCCTCTGAACGTTATCAGTGACATAAATCCGTCTGCATAGGCTGTACTGCAGGAAACACTGACCTTACGTTATCAGGTAAACACTGACCTCTGTACAGACGGATTTATTTACTAACCCCTGCCCCCCAAACAAGGCTAAAAAGGAAGAGAGATGTTATCAGCACCATATTTGTTTTCATGTCTAGCCTGTTGATTTCTGATGTACAAGGAGGTGCCAAGGGGGCCGAGTTTCTTCAGGTAGTAGCTGTCTTCAGCTAACTAGTGGGAGGATTATAGAGAAGGTGGACCCAGACTCTTCTCAGAAGTGCGCAGTAAGAGGATAAGAGGCAACAGATACAAGTCGCAGCAAGGGGAAATCTTACTGATTTTCTACTGAAAAAAAATCAGTGAGGGTGAGGCAGGTTGTCCAGAGAGTTTGTGCAATCTATGTCCTTGGAAGTAGTCAAAGCACAGGTAAAGCCTTGAGCAACCTGTTCTAATTATGAAGCTATTCCTGCTTGGAACAGGGGTTGAACTAGATGGTCTCCAGAGGTCTCTTCTAACCTAAATTAATCTGATTCTGTTCTATAAAAAGGACATTTTTTCTTGAGATGCTTGGATTTTTTTTTTAAAGTAATCCAAGATCTTAAAATGAATTAATCCGTAACACGCCAGGTGCAGTTTTCAGACATGGGCAACAAATGCTGTATTTATATATTCAATGTGTTAGATGGGTGAATGTCCTCTTTTTGCATCTGGCATGGTCTGGATAGCTAAATGGACATCTATTTGGAAGCCTAATTAAACTGCTTATACTTCAAAACTGAGTGCAGATTGTTTGGAGAGCATGGTCAGCTCTTACAGGATATGTAGAAAGCGAGGGAGGCTGGGTCCCTGCCGCAGCTCTCTCTGCTTTGTAGCTGCAAGCTAGAAGTGGGGCATAACTTTGAACCTGTAGTTACAACCAAGTATAAGGAAGCCACTCAGTTTGGTTCTGCGAGTCTGAGGGACTTGCACAGACTTGCTTCCCTGAAAAACAAGCCACTTCGCTTGTTTGTGTCTGTTATCAAGGCAGGAATAGTGACACTTCATTTACCAAACAAAGAATGTCTATTGCTCTATTTGAAAAGAAGCAACTACCTTTACCCTTGGCATATGTTAAACAGATCTATGCAAGTTACAGCTGTAGCTTCAGACCTTCTTCTAGAACAGAATTACCTTGCTACTGTGAGAATGTTGTGTTTCCCCTTCTTGCAATAAATATTCTTGTGAGTAAATAAGGAGCCATATTCTTGTCACATCCAGGTGACACTGCTGTCATTCCACACTTGAATTATGTTTTCCAGGTGTTTTATTTGGAAGGGGGAATCAGATACATTGGTGATAAACAGTGTAGAGTCTGGAGGGTAAAATGATTAATTTCACTGTGAGCTTTGGTTTTGCTATCTTCTTAGATGATTTTGAAAAAAGGCCTTTGCCTTTGTTTCTGACATAATGCATGAATTATCTTGGCTTATATCTGGTATATTTCTGTGAGTCTGAAGTCTTCTTTCAGCCTCATCTCTCTACAGCCTATGCTACTTTTGATGTCCCTATAGGAAGATGACACATTCCTTTTCTTGATAATGTTGCCCTTAATGCACTCAAGGATGTTTTGAAATTAGCAGATACTAACAGAAATAAATAGGAGATTTTCTGGCTGAATTTTCTACAGACTAGGGGAAGTTTGGAATAGGTGGAAGGTCAAGTATGTTCAAGAAAAGTGCCTATTTGCAGAAGGATAGTATATAGCCCCTTAAAAGCTATTACATCACTGAACTCTGGGGGATATAGTGGCCTTTGCCTTCAGGATCCTGACTCTACTGGACTTGAGGGGGTCAAAAAGGAGGAATAGATGAAGTACTGGATGGTAGGAAAAGGAAGAGTTGTGGCTACAAAGCAGAGGAGAGAGATGAGACGGCCTGGCATTAGCTGTCATTCTTATGTTCTACTGTTTTCACGTTCTGAATTTCTAATGCTTTTAATACACTAATGTTATGTCTTGACCTTCTAAGTTGCCATCTGTGAGTCCCCTCCAGTACCCCAAACCAGTAAGCCACAGTCTCTGTTTTCTTGGACTGCTTCTGTTCTTCTTCATCCTTGTGCAAAGAGGGCAGTATCGCTTTTCTGATTCACTCTGAGCTGCTTGTACGTGTCAACTTGTGTGAAGATTCATGTAAGACTGGCAAAGGTAGGAAAAGACTGGGGGTTCTGAACATCTTGTTTGGAGAAGTCAGGGATGAGCAATATATATCTAGGAAGAAGAGTGGCATCTAAACTTGCTTCTAGCTTAGGGTCATATGAAGTCTAAACACAATGTAAAGCAACAGCATCTTCACCTTCTCCTGTAAGCCTGGCTCAAACTCAGCTTGACAGAACCTGAGGGCTGGGGCCTATATTTTCAAATAAAACCAAAAAATTGCCAAAAGCTGGAGTACTAATGAATAGTAATAAACCCCAAAACCTACTTCATTCAGAAATAGGTATCTCAACTAGGAAGTTCAAGATTATTATTCACATTTTCATTTTTTGCTGTGATGAACAATTACTTTCTTCCGCTGAGTAACTCTCATCTTCAAGTCATACTTTTCTCTCTTGATGGAATATTTCACTGACTGATTCACTCTTTCTGGCGATGGTTATCCATCTTTAGGATTTTATTTGTTGAGTCCAATATGAATTATCTTATTCCAAGAATGGGAAAAGTGTCTCCCAGACTTAGGTATGCATAGAATTAAAGTGAAAGGAAAAAAGAGAAACTATAAGGATAACAGGGCTGACAAAAATTTTTCTGTGACTTGAATTGTGCTTTGCTTCTGTAGACCACAGAAAACCAAGAAAATGCCTGTATGGAATTTCTTAAATTAAAAATATTTAGCTGATTTTGAGCATGGTTATCATACAGGACCCTGCTTTGAGGAGGAGCTGGACTAATGTCTCTAGATGGAATAGATGTTGGTCCCCTCCAACCTACATGATTTTATCATTCTGAATATACTAGATTGACATTTGCAGTGTTAAAAGTGCATAATGCTTTAAAATCTTATGTGCTTATCCATATTCAGGTTCACTGACCTTGCTTCCTGTGGACAGAATTGTAGTCCAGGCTCTGGTGGGATTAAACACGATACCATGTGGAATAGTTAGGACATAACTCTTTGAAAAGCTTTTCACGGAGTTATTTCTGTTCTCTTTATTTGCCTTCCCCCCCCCCCCCCCAGCTTGTCCATTAGAAGGTTAGTAATAGACCCATCTGTTTCAATTCCCACCATCTTAATTTATCTATATAATACTTTGCTCTACTTCATGTGGATCATGACTGTTAGTTGCTGCTTGAAATACTTCCTTTTTTAATAATTAAAGTCTCCTTTTATCTATTATTATCCTTACAGTAAATTGCAAAATGTGTATTTTGAGCCTGACAGTTTTAAAGGCTTATTAAAATAACCCCATCATTTGATTTATAATGCTCTCTTGTCCTAAGGTTGGCATCATGTCTATTTAGCTCTGTGTGATAAAAAGAGAAGAGGGAGTTTTTTTGGTGTTTTTTTTGTTTTCCCCGGCAACAGTAGCATGGTTGGCTACCACCATCTGTGTTTCACTGTTTTCCAGCTCTCTTGTAGCATTGTCATGAGTAATTCATCTAACATCCTAATGTGCAAGAAAAGGCTTAATGTGTAAAGAAGAAACTTCCAAATACTTGCTAATATTCTACCTAATTATGTTTCCATACGTTCTTTCCCATTCTTTTTGGCAACCACTTGGTAGAGTTCAAGGGAGAGAGGAAATGTGAGAGAATTTCCAAGCTTACACCACTGAATAAGTTTAGTTAAGTTGAAGAGTATAAAAAAAATCCCATGAACTCTCTACATCCCACTTACTGGTATAAATTATTTCAAGCTTCTTCCCCCCTACCCCTCCACTTTTAGGGTTTTTTTAGGTCACTTTTGCCAGGCCTTACTCTCATATCCATTCTCCCTTTGAGCTCAGTTTGGTTTCTGAATGTTATATTCTGGTTTAGGCAAGCCCTTAACTCCCCCGCTAGTGCGTGGCTGGTTTTTAGCTTTGCTGCACTCTTGCTGTTCATCGTACACTTTGGGGAGGGGGGGGGTTAGCTGGCAAGCCCTGCGCTGGCCTGCGGGGCCGAGCTGCACAGCGCCCGGGCTAGCAAAGCTGCACCAGCAGAGAATATCCTCTTGCCAATCACGAGGGCTGAGCTTTAGCCCAGCTATGAAAACAAGTGATTTCTTTGAAATGCTACTGTCTTTTGCATGACCTAAAGAGGTAAACAACTGATAATCCATCTTGTGAGCAGGAGAGGCACTTCAAGGAAATAGAAACTAGTTTCTATATGAAAGGAAACAGAGCTTATTTTAAAAAGGACAGTTTTTTTTCCCACTATTGAGCAGTAGGGATAATATTTTGGAACTTTAAACTTGTCTCTAATATCATGTAGTCGATCCATAATTAAGTGATGGTATCCATTATGAATTTGTATTTAGATCTTTTTTTTTTTTTTTTTTTTTTTTTTTTACAAGCAGATATTTTCTAGGATGAAATTTTGAAGCCACTGAGATTAATAAAAATGTTGCTCCTGGTTTTAATGGCCTCATCCTTGATGTTGGAATGATTTGCTCTAGACTTTTTTTTTTTTTTTGGAGATATATTTCTTTGGCTTGAACTTTCAGATGTTTCAAATGTTAGCTTTTATTCCCAACTAATTCAGTGGAAGTTTTATTTTTGCCATCATTAAGACATAATCAGAGCTGAATAGTATCAAACTTCTCATAATACAAGAGGATTTTTATATTTGAAAAATATCTGAAACCTAATGGCAACCCAGAACAAGAAAGGCCACAAGTTAAGTTAAGCTTCGGCTAAATATCTGCCATTTGAAAAAGAGTTTTGTTGCATTTGCGCTGTGGGCAACATAAAGAACATACTTTGCTCGGTGTTACAGCTCATGCACGACAGACCCAGAGACATGAGGCTGGAGGAAAAGTGACAAGAGCTTTGCTGAGCTCTGTTCTTGCTCTTTCACTTCCATCGTCCGGATAAAATGGCTTCGTAGAAACACTCCTGCATACAGCCAGTCGTGTCCCAAATCACCCTGTTTGCTCCTAAAGCATCAGCAGAATGTTCCCAGGGAGGGGGTGGTTTAGGGATGCCCCCAGCTTCTGCCGAGGAGCTTTGGGAGTCCTGCACTTGGCAGTGAAGTGGAGGCCTGGCAGGAGTTCTTGAAATCACTGTGAACAGAGAGCCCATAGGTGAAATATTCTCAGGTTTTATGGGTTACGTGGCGACTAAAACACAGTCCATTCCCTGCATCCTTTCTGAAATAAGTGCAAGCTCTGTAGAGAGATTACCACAGATTTTCCCTTTGTCTGTCTCAGCCTCTAAATGTTTCCATAGGCACTGAGCTCTAGGCCTGTGTGACTTCCGTGATATTACTCAACTTCTCTATCTCGTGTGGCTGTTGTGAGTCACTGTTGGAAGTCCTCAATTAAAAAAGCATTGCTGAATATAAAATTTTATACTTAAAAGATGCCATGGAGAAAATAGCTTATCAAACTGCTACAATTTGTTTTTACAGAGAAACATTAACAGTATGTTATGATAAATGTCTTTAGCATTAACAATCCTGTCCATACTACAGAGTCAGTGCAAGGAATTGTATATATGCACATTTCATTTACTCTCAGATATGTGCAAACCCAGTAACTCTCCTTTTTCTGATGACCTTTTCTTATTTAGAGTGTAATAAGCTTATAGTTTATCAGAAATTGGATCCTTTTCATTGTGGGGCTTTCCATTTGAAATAAATTAACTGTTTGATTTCTGTGAAATCAGGGGACTTTTGGTTCTCAGCTGTACTGAGTGACACCTGGATTGAAAAAACTGCAGTACGGTGACTTTTGGGTGCTGATGGTGATGCTTCCTGTGTCTGATGTTGGGCAGCGCAGGAAATGTATTCATCACGCTCTATCTGGGAAACGCGCATCAGTTCTGATTACCTACTTCACATTTTTATGCACTCACATTGATGCACTGAACCCACGTTTCTCTTTTTTGTTATTAAGCAAAAAATGTGAGAAGAGGGCCCGAGGCGATGGTGTGTGAAATGGAGTTTGCTGAATGAACACAGCACAGCAAACACACAGCTGTGAACACAGACCTGTGATACTTGAACAAAACATACATCTAGCTTTTGGATTTAGCAGGTCTCAGTGTCATGTGAATCTTGGTGGAAAAGAATCGGAAAATTTGTTTTTCAGTTTTCTAATAGTGGTCAAATTCTGTAGCCTTATTCTCTTAGAATAATAGATTTACTTTTAAAATATCAAAAGTTTTGACTGAATGTAAACAGCAAGCTAAAACTTTTGGTTTGCATTTTAAAAATGTTATGTACTTTTAAACAGGAAAAATAGTACCAAAATATTAAGTGGATTTAAGTGGTGAACTTGCTGTAGAATTATAAACACTTTCATATCTAGTGTTATAAATTTCCTAGCTGAATTATCACATGCAGTGCAGCTTTCACTCTGACAATAAAAATGCTTAGGGGGACGGGTCCATCCAAAGGTTGTCTTATGTTACTGAAAGCCACTCAGTGCAAGAACCATCCATCCTGACCCTCAGGAAAACAAACAGACGTAGCAGGAGACTGACTTGGCTAAGCAGGGAGCACATGACAGAGCTCTGATTTGAAAAGGCAGCATGCAGTGGGTGGAAGGAAGGGACAGGCTACAAAGGAAGAATTTAGAAGGATTGCCCAGGTGTGCAGGGATGCTTTTAGGAAAGCCAAAGCTCAGCTAGAATTGAGGCTTGCAAGGGACATCAAGGGCAACAAGATGATCTTCTACTGCTACATTAATAGTAGAAGGCTAAAAAGGAAGATGTGGGATAGTTGCTGAATGGGGAGAGTGATTTAGTGACAGCAAACATAAACAACGCTGAGGTCCTCAATGCATTCTTTGCCTCAGTGCTTATCAGTAAGATCTTCCAGGCCCCTGTGTTTTGAGGCAGGTTTCAAGGAGGAGGAGAACAACCAGCAGCGGATGAGGATTGAGTCAGAGATGACCTGAGAGAACTTGATGAGATGGGCTGTAATTGAGGGTGCTGTGAGAACTTGCCTGCTGCTTACTATCATCTTTGAAAGGTCATGGAGATCTGGAGAGGTCCCCAAAGACTGGAGAAAGGCAAATGTTGAAGCCATCTTCAAACAAGACCAAAAAAACTGTCTAGGGAACTACAGGCTGGACAGCCTGACTTTGATTCCTAGTAAAACCATGTAGCAAGTCCTCTGGGAACACATTTCTGGGAGAAGGTGATTGGGAACAGTCAGCATGGGATTGACCAAGAGTAAAACATGCCTGAGCCACCCGGTTACCTTTTGTAATAAAATGAGTGTATTTGTGAATGAGTGGAGAGCAGTGGATGTCATTTACCTTCACTTTATCAAGGCTTTTGACACTATATCCCACAATATTCTTATATCCAGGTTTGGACATTTCAATCTGGATGGATGAAAACCATCTGGTTAAAAGGCTGGTTGGTCAGGCTCAGAGGGCAGTGGTTAGTGGGTCATAGTCTACTTGGAGGGCAGTAAGAAGGGGAGCACTGCAAAGGTCTTTCCTGTTTTACATCTTTTTCAGTAACCTAGAGGGGACAAAGGAGTACGCTGTCATCAAGTTTGCAGATGGCAGCAAACTGGGGAGCCCAGTAGGCATGCTCGAGGGCAGAAATGACATCCAGAGGGACCTAGATAGGTTGGGAGAAAGGGTAGGAAACTTATCGAATAAGGACGAATGCAAAGTCCTGTACTGGGAAGGAATAACCCTGTGAGACCACACAGGCTGGGGACCAGCTGGCAAAGGAGCAGCTCAGCAAGCTGAGCATGGGCCAGCAGTGTGCCCTGGCAACAAGGATGGTGGACAGCATCGTGGACTGTGTTAACAGGAGCACAGCCAGTAGATTGAGGGAAGTGATTATCTCCCTCTACTCAGCACTCCTTAGACCACATCAAGAATACTCCGTTCAGTTTTGGGCTCCCCAATATGTTGTCAAACTGGATTGAGCTCAGTGGAGGGGCCACCCAGATGGTGAGGGGCTGGAGCGTAGGCTCTGTGAGGAGAGGGCTGGGGGCTTGTTCTGTCGGCAGGAGGTAATGTTCTGGGGGGACCTAACAGCAGCCCCCACTACCTCTGGAGACGTTATCAAGATGACAGAGCCAGGCTCTGCCCAGTGATGTGTGGTGGGAGGATGTGAGACAATGGACACAAATCGACACAAGTAGTTCAGACTGGATATATGGAAAATCCTTTTTTCCCTTGAGGACAGTCAAATAGTGGAGTAGGGTTGTACTAGAGATCTCCAGAGCTCCCTTCCACCCTAAATTATCCTATGATCCTATTTCTAACAAATGGATGGAAGTCACTCTATAGAACCTTAATCCTGTTAGAGGAGTTCTGCTTAGGAAAGAATTGTAATTGTAGAAGTTAGCACAGATTTCCAATTTGGCTTTTCTGAATGCAAACTAAGTACCGAAAGTGCATCAGTCAAATTACTATTTCCTCTATCTCCCTCTGAAATAGTTCTCTCATAGGTGAATTAGCAGCAAGTTACTTAAATGGGAAAATGGAAGGTAACTACCTGTTCTCAATTTAAATATATAAAAAGATCTAAAAGTGAGAAGTTGTCTGGGAAGTGCTGTTAGAACCAGCTGTTTGTGATGAGCCAGGAAAGGAAGACAGCTTAGTTCCCTTTCCTGTTATTTACTTTGAATCTCACCTGCTGTCTACTTTGAATTAACAGATATTAAAATGTGTGCAGCAAAAAGGCTTGAATTTCCTTGTACTTGCTTTGCTTGCTGTTTTACTTGGAACTTGGCATTTCACAAGCTGTACTACAGAGACAGACCATGTCCATCCTGTTAGTCCATCTCCCTGCCTTTCCGTATGCCTCACACCTGACACATCCTGCTGCTAGCACAGCTGAATCTCTGACCTCTCTGATGCTCAAGAAGATTGTTTCCTGACAACATGCTACCTACCTCAATCCATTCAGTCTCTAAGACTAAGTCAGTCCGGCTTCTGATCCACATTGAAGCAAAAACTTTGGCTGTGCCTTATGAATTTGCATACTTATTCCTGCAGATCTTGTGCTGCCTGGGAGGAGTTGATAGGCTACTAGTATTCAATAGCTGCTGCTGCAGGTGGGGGCTGCAAAGGAAGTGTTGAAAAAGGGAGGATGAAACTAGGAGGAAAAGAGATGTTTCTATGAGGACTTCAGAGAGTCTTCAGATGCTTGAGGAACACAAAGCTAACAGCAGACTATAAAGATTGCTGAAAAGTTGTAACTTGGTCTGGGGAAGGGTTTTGAATTTGCTAGCAGGGTAATCAATGCCAGTTTAGCATAACGGGAGAGATTCCTGTCAGAAATCTCTTTGCGAGAGGTGTCTGCTGCTTATGAAGTGCTGGCACCTCTGTGCATTTGGGGAAATCCGGTTACCAACAGCTTTATTTCACTCCTGGGAAGAATGTGGGCAAAGGGATTACGGTGCAAGTTTACTGTGATTCTTTTAAAAACAGAACTTCTCTTTAATCAGATACCTTTCAGTGAACACCAGTTATTTGTAACAAACAAGTGGTTTTACGTTTGACAACTCAAATATCCCTGAACATATTCTCCCATGTTACCAGTGGCACCTGTGTTTCAGACATGCATCATTCAGCATGCCAGTCTGAATGCTTAGCAAAGTCTTTGGTACATGAGTTTGAGTAAGACTAGCCTAATTCTTCACATATCTTCTTCTTGTGGAACTAGGTATGTAACTTGTGTAGGTGCTAAGGTTTTTAGTAAAATGCTTATCTGCCTTTTTGGGTCCCTAAGTATCTAGCTTCTATGTAAAGTTGGTGGGGAAATGACTACTTTGATTCCTGTCTAAATCACAGGGGCATTAGAAAATTGGGCATTTTGTCATTCAAAACCCCTGTATAGTTCCTTACCTATTATCTGGAAGTCTACAGTTTTTGGTTGATATGAGTGCTGAATATAATCTTTATTCAAAAGAATTGGGTTGTTACACTCTCGGAATGGATTTTCCTAGCACATTGTCATTAAAACACAAACGCAATCATCATGTCAAACCAGTTCCCCATCAGTGGTATAGCCATCCGTTGTGGGGTGAAAGCTAATCACTTTAGCCTTCTTTCTGTGATTGTCCATAGAAAGACAAGAAAAACAGTGCTTATTTCTGTAACACAAGCTGTATGTTGGCAGATCTGGAATTCCCCGTTGACTGTGTGCTGTACATTTCAGTACTGCTATACTGTAAACCAGGTGAGTTTTAATATATGTGAGCATTTCCTTTTAGTTTTCAAGTGAATTTGAAGATGAGAACAGAAGGAAATTCAGTGTGCAAACCATAACAACCAAAACCGGAGGGAAGGTTTTGTATGAGCATCAGAAAATGGAAGCCATTGAGTTTCGTGACAAGAATAGTTTTGCTATTAACCTGCTGAGCACTCTTATGCTGCTCTGAGTTGCTCTGAAAGCAATGATGAAAGTTTGATGTATTTTCTCCTAACCTCAGCCTAAGAAATGAGGCCTGGAAACCACAGGATCGCTAATTCCCTTATGAAGATGACTTTTTAAATTGGTTGGCACAACCTGGGCAGTGTAAAAGGAACCAGAAAAGAGGCTGAAGCTTTCTTTTTAATATATTTTCTGTTTTAATAGCGTAAGATATTTTTAAAAATGTGTTTGGATATATATGTGGATGTACCTTTAAGTTATCTCTAATATCCCTTTAAATATAATAGTGGAGTGGCTCCTTTCTTTCCATATGAGATGTGTAACAACATCAGAATGTTTGCAGCAGGGCAGGTCTGTTGAAAACATAGCTGTTAAGACATATTTGTAGATCTCTGTGTGTTTTATTACTAATGTTACTTCAAATAGCTTTATAATTTCCAAGTCCTATTTCTAACACAGTTTATTCTTGGTTTTCATTTAAGCCTAGGCTGTCGTATTTAGCATTCAAACAACGTATTTGAAACATACTGTGTCAGTGACAGAGAGAAACACCAAACCTAAGTCAGTGTTACAACTAGATACTAAAAGAACAACTTAATAGGATATTATTCTGTATAGAAGCACACGTATGATTTCTTTTGAGTTGTTTAGGATCTGATTATACCCTTCAATTTTACTCTAAAATCAGTTTATTTAGGACTATCCCCTGTAAGTGGAGGAAATTGAAGATGACTTGATTTTTAGGTATGACTTCCTCATTTCTCACATTTATTAATGTCCTTGAAATACTGCACTTTCTCTCTTTATCTTTCTGAAAACTGCAGGATAGTCCCCAACCTATCGACTTTCAGTGAAAAAATTAGACAAGGTAATAATGGATTCTGAATTAAAGTCATTGGAGCTAGCCTGATGGACCCTAAAATATCCCCCTTAACTGTAATGTTAAAAGAGGCATTTCCCTCAGCTTGAAAGCTTTTTCTTTCTTTTTAGTTGACACTTCCTTCCTCTCATCATTGTTATTCAGGAGGAAATGCATTAATAAATTTATTGTGTTTTTTGCTGTGCTGCCAAAAGGCAAAACAGTGCGGAGCAAAGACATCCTGGATTTGTTACACGGGTTGGGACCTAGAGTCAAAATGAGTGAAGACAAATATTCAGCAAATAAGAAAACTAATTTTTGAGATGAATAATGAATAACAGTCTCTATTTGCACCAAAAGAACAGTGATAAACAGTGGAAAATTACTGATGGATTTGCTTCTACCATTGGAAAATGGGAGGATTTTTTCCTATTCTATGGCTATTTTCCTCTAACAAAATGGCATGTCATGCCACTTATTTTTAAGCTGATTACTGATTATGAAAAATTTCTTTCTTCATGAACTCTTCCCCATGAGAAGATCTTTCCTACTGTATGATTTTGCTTGGTTACATTTTGCTTAGTGTATTGAATATGGCAGATTCCCCCTCAACATGTAATAAACATTGCTACTTTGAAAATAACAGAAGGGAGATACCTTATTACTGCTGCAGAATAAATAGTGTAGTCTGATATTTTGCTTGATATGGCCACTCTAATTTTGACCATCAAGGATGGTATAAGCAGACCAGACTGAAAGGAAGGTACAACAAACCTCAAAGAATATTGAATACGTTCTTACTGTATTCTCATCTTTCATGCAAATCAACCCCTAAAAATCCAAGTCAGGTCATAATAGAAGAGCAAGAGGAGAGACGTAATGCTTACGTCACGTGAACTTCAGAATATCGTTTGCATATTATTCTCAGCGGGTTTTTTTCCCCTCCTATTGTAGTGAGATTTGTGTTTTTACAAGCCAACACTTTTCCTTTTGATTCCTCTTACGTTCATTGAGTAACCAATAACACTTTCACTTGTCATCTAGTTTAATCTCGCTGTGCGTTGCTATGGAACACTCTAAATATTAGGGAACTGCGGTATAACAAAGCTCAAGGTTGCACATGGTTTCCAGTCATGGAACAAAACAATTGGAAAAATATGACCACAGAACCCAAAGGATTATCGCAGAACTCAAAATATTACGACACGTGGAACATATAATTTACGAAGTGTCTGATTATACTCTTGAATGAGGATGATGTTTACCTGATATACCAGTTGACAGGCTCAGTTCAAGACCAGACATGTTTTGAGTGTTTTTACTAAGTCTGCAAATGTCACTTCTGTGAATTTTACTTTCTTGTTTTCACTGGCTCTCGCTCACACCTGTTTCCTTTTTGCCTAATGTGTGTTTTACCTTGTATTCATAAAAAAAAAAGTAAGAACATGCAAAATCTAAGATAATCTCTTTAGGGCTTTCTTCTCCGAGGACAGACAACCACAGGATCTAATGCAGCACTGTATATGCTTCTTGCATTTTCAAGAAATAAAGTGAAGTGAGGGCTAACACTAAGACAAGTAAATAACATAAATGTCTGAAAGAAAAAAATATGAAACTAGACCTGTAGTTTATCAGGATTTTTTCCCATATGACCATCAACTCTTGCTTCTCATCCCATTCTTCCTCTGAAGCAGCTATGCCAGGAGTCCTGAAGAGGCTGTTCAGCTCAGCCCTTCCGTCATGCTGTTACTGCAGTCACACTTCAAAATGATGAGTGTGCAGAAGGTTTATGGGCTGCGAAGTAACGGTAACAGGTGACTGAAACAAACAAATGAGCGGGTAAGAAAGGAAAAATAAAGGAAGGAAAGGGTGAGAAGATGCCTCTTGGCTTATAACTTGCAGCTGTGCTGCAGAATGAGAGGCCAAAACCTGTCTTTTCTCAGGTCAGTGGCCTTCAGGCACAGGAGGAAGAAGCTATTGGCCAGTTCATTTTCTCCCTAAACCTGCGAGCAGAATTTAGCTTGGAAGCTCCTTGTGTTCACAGAAGCTTCCCATGAAAATAACAAAAGAAAGTCCAGTAGTGTCCTCAGTACACGGCTTGCCAAGCATTCTAAGAATACAGGCTGTGGAATTTTAAAGTAAATATGGTTCATAGTTTTAAACTTCTCATTTTTTTTGATAGTGGTGACGATGTCTGCTTATTACCAGATGTTGGCTCCAGCAGCGATACAGAAAACTCAGCCTGCACAAAGCTATTTCTTCCCGAGTTAATACCAAAGCTGAGAGGCATCCATCCCTCTCCCTTTCCATGTGATGTGGGGCATGGTGCTCTGTTCTCAAAAACACCTGAGGCGGTTGTGGGCACTCGAACATCTGCAGCTGCTATCCCTAGGGGTTGGCAAAAGGAAACCACTTCAGAATGAGTGGTTTTCCTGTGTCTGTGCAATGTTTATCAGCCTTTTTCAAAAGGTAACTGATTCTTCTCACTGTCAGAATAGACAACAAGCTGTGGTAGGGAGGGAATACTTGAGATTCAGGACAAAGCCAATAACAAGATTCTTTAGAATAAACTTCATTCCAGTTCCAAAAATCCACCATTTATTTTATACAGAGCATGTGCATGGCAATCTTTTGACTCACATCCTCCTCCTCTACTTTCTTCTACAGAAATGAACCCAATAGCCTTTGCTGGGATCTCTGCTTAGTTGCCAGCTTATTACAGAATATTCTGTAGGGGGTAGATGAAGATGTTTTATGTAGCATTCACAGAATTGTAAGATGCTCTAGAAATACTAGCAGCTGTTAAGAGCTTACCCCTACAATGAGGAGTACTGATCTTATTTCAAAAGCATATAAGAGGAAGTCACTTGGCCATGGGCCATAAGAAGTCTGTGTCTCTGCTAGAGTTGCATTAGAAAGCTTGTTCATCATTCTTAGTAAACTGCCTTGGAATTTTTCAGTGTAGTTTTTCATTAGAAATATTAATAAAAACCAGAATATTTCCCGGGAATTTATTCTCAATGTGATTTTTAAGTTGAGACAAATTTTCTGGTTAATAGCAAAAGACCCAGCCCAGTCAACAGTCTCTCACTTAAGGCTCACCACAGAGCTGTGCAAGGTCCATTCTCTTGCCCCTGCTCTGCTGGGTTCTTTTGTATCCTAGCTGTGTTTCCTATCAGTTATTCTGGGAAAAGGCAGAATAACTGACACTCTCTCTCTCTCTCTCTCTCTTTTTTTTTTTTAATTCCATTAACAATGTGTGCTTGTGCATTACAAGCACACATCCCCCCTCTGGGAGTTTGGGTTCCCCTATCTACACCCACCTCCTGTTGGACCTGCAGGTGCCTCAGCTTTATGTGTGTCTGCGCTGCTCCCTACAACCTGCTGATGTCCCGGGCGGTGAGAAAGCCGCCACGAGGTCCTGCACACTCGCCCAGGTGGGTCCCCGCTGCTGCACCCTGTGCGGTGGCTCCCCTAGCTGGATGCGGGCTGCTCGCGGCGCCCGGTGGGGAGGATGCTCTGCCTGGCCAAGGCAGAGGCGTGATGCTGGTGGGGCAACTTCTGCCAGCGTCAAACAAGGTTTTGACTGCTGCTGTTTTCACTCCAAGGTCTCACTCTCCCAATGGCAAATTTTCTTATTTATCTTCAGGCTGCCTCGTTCTCTGTTTCAGAAGTGTTTTTGTAAGTCCCTGGTCACTGTTCAACCTGGCTGATGGTCATTTTCCTCTTTAACATGGTCAGTTTTGGACAAACACCTTACAAACATTGTTATCTTAACAGGGGTTGTTATCTAAGCCATGTGCCAAGGGTGAGCCATGCAGGCATCACCACAAACATCAAAAAATGTCGTTTGTCCTCACGTAGGACAGGAAAGCATCTGGATGATATTTTGCAGAGGAAAGGCAGAAGTACCCCCTCTATGTGACCCATTAAATTAACAAGCTTCCTGGTTACAGAGAATAAGCCCACAAAGTACTTGTAGACAGTAACAAATTCCAGAAGCCTGTGCAGCTGCAAAGATGTGCTCTTTTTGTTAAGCTCCTTGCTATGCTGGTGTTGTTGCATAATTTTAGCTCAAAGCATGAATACACGGACGTTGCAAACATCCATGAGAGAAGACACAAATCTGCTCCATTTGGCTGCCTCTGTTGTCATAAAACCTGGGACAGAGACTTTGATCCATTACTATCAGGCAGAGTGGTAGCTACCGCTGTTAGCACACTTGCTTGCATAAGCATAGGTGTACAACGCCGTTGTGCCTTCCTTCCCCATTCCAGGGAGCCGGTTGCACATAGCCCTGGGCCCTCAAGGTATGGGAATAACTGGAACTAGTTTCAGTGCTAGAGAGCTGGAGGAGGGCCAGTAATTCCTGGATAGCCCTAAAGGATTAATGTAATTTATTTAATGTAGAGTTCTGGTTAGCTGTTGATAATGATTTATATAGCTGTGTATTTTATATAAGGGAAAGAGAGAGAAAAACTGTCGCCTTTTATTCTTGAGTAGAACTTAAATGAAATATTAAAGGAGTCATAACAAAGAAGTTTGGACATTATGTTCTGGAGCATGTTGATTTTTAACTCCCAACACATGCCAGTAGACATTTGCCATGCAAAAAAGGTAGTTTGTGAATTCCTGGAACAACTGCTGAAATGATAATATGAGACACTCCCAGTGTGACTGCTACAGGTTAGAAAAAAGAGAAATTGCTAGATGATACTATATTCCATGGCTCTTGGGCCTGCAGAAGTTGAACTCAGTTACTTTTTCATGGCGTTTCTCCCTAAGGGGAAAGATTTCTGAAGTTTCGTGAAGAAACAAGTCTCTAAAGGTGGAGATTCTTGTGCAAATAGGGTGGTAGATCGTATATAGAGTAGCGGCCCCAAATGGCTAGGCTTTGTGGTCCCATGTCATACATGAGACTGCAATAGCATCTCAAATCCTGTCCTATTCTCAAAGAGAATTTGTCAAATGGTTTGCACAGCCCTAATCTCTGTTGACTCTCTGTAAAATATTTTAACATTAAACATAACTAAAATGAAATGAGCCTACTGATGGAACTGATAGACGCTTGCCAACCTTCAGAGAACATCATCGTATGATAATTGGCCCTGTCCAGTTCCAGTTTTGAGTGGAAATGTTGAGTTATGTTACTTGCCATTTGTAAGATCAGGTTTTGATTCCAATTGGCACTTTTTTGGCAGGGAGCAACCTCCTAAATCGGTAATGAGCTAACACATGAATTTTATTCCTCCTTTATGTTTCTGCTTTTTTTTTTCTTTGTCATAAGGGGTTGTTTACCTTTTCCTTTGCTTCTCCTTTCACTTACAGAATACATTAATAGTATTCTAAACCCTGTTGAGTTCACTCTCATATCAGTTCACCATGTGAAGCCATGTACAGGATTAAGTATCAAAGTGGATTAATGACACTTGGAATCAGTGAAAATATAGCCTTGTGGAGACATGAAAGAAGAAAGATCAGCTCGCTGTCTCAAAGCAATTATCGGAATCAGGACTTGTGTATTTTGAATTTAAATACATTTTGTCTGTTTTTTACTTGACTCATAACTATTGTGTTATAGATAAAGTTTCATTATATGAAGATCAATTTTAATCAACGAGACACAATTTCACTTCCTAAGAGTATGCTGCATGCAAGAGCATGTCTGATACCAGAGTCGAAGATTGGCAGATATGCAGCTTAGTGCTTCAATGGATCTTAATCTGGATGTTGGTCTTGTATCAGCAGTATTTGCTGCTACAGCAGTGAGATCAGTACGAGAAAGAGAACAGGAGAAGGAAGTGGATCAAATGTTAGAGACAAACATAGCTGAGAAGTCATGCTATAGTGATTGGAAGATAGAGGCGCTTTTTTTTTTTTTTTTTTTTTTTTTTGTGTAGAAGGTTGTATAAAAAGAAGGTGATTTCCCACCACCAGAGGGTTGTGATCTGCTTAAATAAGTTTCATTGCCAGCCAGATCAGGGGTCTTGTGGTTACTGAATGACACTTTACAAAACTGGGTCCAGTTTCTGGGGCTGCCTTGGATTTCCTGTGCGAGTTAAAGCAAAACTTACTCTTTCTGTGTCCATACTGGTTGCCCATGCATGGGTGTCTATTGCTGTCTTAGACACATTAGGGTATCTGGAAAGTCTACACAGGACTGGCAAGTATGACACAGGACTTGTGGGAGCCCTGTGACTTTCTGGGGTGATGAATGAAGATCAAGTGATGCCTGAGGGGATATCAGATGGCATTATATCACTATACGTGGGCAAATGAATTGAATCTTCTATCCTTTTTTGCTGTCTGTAAAATGAGGGGGGAAGTTGTTTCTTGCTCCAGTTCTATTTCTGTCCTCTCTTTAGATTGTAAAGTAAGGTTTCTAGAGGTTAAACGTAATATAAAAAGATAATACTGACTTAGCATCCCAGCAGTGATTGAGCATTTACAACAATAATTCAGTCCCTTAAGTAATGATACAGGAAAAACAAACATGCCAATCTTGCTAACTGTTAATAGAGTTTTAACAGTTTTAATAGTGTTAATAGAGTTTTGACAGACAGAGCAAAAATGTTTTATTCAAGAAAACTTAGATTTAGAGTAGCAGGGCATGAACGTGGGCTGTCACATTATTCATTTAAAGAGGACTTTTTTTTCTTTTTTTTTTAAAGTTATTTAATAATTATCAATTTCGTTTTATCAGTAACATGAAAAGAAATCCTTCTTTCGAAGAGAGTGATGATATGCCATCCTCGGTCGATGCTGTGAGAGATTCTGTCCTGTTTCCATCTGCTTTAGACACTGTAAGACTCCAGTGCTGGCTGTGATCTGCCTCGTGCAAGCTTTGAATGCCCTTTCTGCAAACCATGGAAAGACCCTTCTTCCCACTCTTGGTCTGGATAGTGAGGGATGGGCAATTCCAGCTGGACCTGCAGCAAACATGCAGGTACTAAAACCTAGATCCAAAAATGAAGTTGGTTAAGGAGAAAATCTGAAATTAACTTTGTCCCAGTTTCATGTAAGCAAAGACTAATTTTGAGTTTGATATCAGAATGTTAGGATATGTGCATTTCTCATAACCATGAGCTCAGAACTAGTGTTTTTAGGGTAGTTTTGTTCAGTTTAGATTTGTACAACTTGGGATAGGAAAGCCAAACTCAAAATATTGTAAGTCCAGCCTAATGTGAATCTGAAGTGAATTGGTGAATTTCACGAAGCTGTCAAAGGTACTTAGCCTGGGTTTAACTGGATTTTTCTAAGCACTTTGCTTAGAGTATGAATAGCCAAATACCACAGACTTCTGGCAGCTTTAGATAGACTGACCCTGCATCACAGTTAGCAATGGGTTGGTTTAGCTGGCCATCTGGGGAGTCCTTTTAAAATGTGTTTTTTCCTTCTGCTTTCATTGCTCCTTAGATAGTTAAAAATGAAAAGTAATTTTTATCTTCTTTGTTTCCCTTTCTACAGCTTTAGACATATGACATGATTGCATCTACTGCTGTCCTTATTTATTTACGCTCTCTCCTGTTTCACTTAAAAGGTGAAATTATGGAGACAGCTTCCTCCATACTCTTGCAGTGTCCCATTATTAAAATAGAGTATGAGATAGGTCCTGATGGTCTTCTGCCTACACAGCTTTTTTTTATCTTACCATGAGATTACAAATAATGAGTGAGATGAGTAACACGAGTCCCAACTGATTAGTCAATCTTTTAAAACGGAAGCAGAAGACTTCCACCCAGAACCACTTTACAGAGGAGACCAAACATACAAAAGGAAGTAGGGGACAAGTAGTCTGAAAAGCTGCGTTCAAGACATACGTCCCACATAACCACGCGCTTTTGCCAGACAGACCCAAATCTGGTCTTACGCACTGTCTCCTCACTGTATGAATAAATCAGCATACTTAATAGAACTTCAGTGCTTTGTACTTTGGTACTGTTTTTTCAATTAAACTATATATCATTTTGTAAAGAGAGAATATCCTTTTGTTTTCTTATAGCATGATGGGTTGTCAAAGCTAAGTATTAAAGCAAACAAACTGTGTATTTGAAGTATATACATTTCCATTTTTAATGAAAATACTATTCCCTCACCTACTTTAACAAATAAAACTGTGGTTAACTTTGAAAAAAATGCTCTAACACATGTTAAGGACCTAGTCAAATGAATTTTTAACTCAATCACTGTAGCATTTGAGTCTAAGAATGAGATAGATTTTATAAAGCCTGACAATGGAAGAAATATTTTAATGATATTAAAATGGCGTTTCTTTAAAATGCATCCATGCCTTGATATTAGTATGAACCCAAGCCCAATTACACACTGGTGGTGCATGAACACAAAAGAGAGTATATAAAAGAAAGCATAACTGGTCAATATAGTAGTTCAAACTTTTATAATTCCAATATGGAATTATTTTTATGTGACATTTTAGCTGTGTGGTGAGATATGACTTGTGTCTGTTAAGGGGATGGGGAGGATGAGGAGTACTTTTTTTACTAATCTAAAACTGGTAAGAACTCATGAAGTCCCCCCAACTGCCCTTCAATGGGAGAAAAAAGCTTTAGTTACATGAAATAGTTTGTTCAAAATATTTAATGATGAAAGCAATGAAAATCTGAGAACAAAGGATAAGGAGATGTATGCACCAGTCACAAAATGTAGCAAACGTTGGCCAGTGGCCCATCAAACCTTCTATCTACCATTTACATCGTTTCTTTCTGGAAATACATGACCTTTTTGAGAATATTTATGCAAGACTACAAAAGGAAAGATTTTAGACTGATTAATTCCAAAATAGCCACTATGGACATCCAATCCAGAGGTGAGGTATATTTTGAGTCCCTGTACAAATCAATAACTGCAAGGAAAAGAGAAAAAAGAGATACCAAATGCACTACAGTATCAGTACTTGTACTTTAAAGCTAATGTCTCCCTCCTAATTTTCTCTTCTGTCCCTCCCCTCAAAGGTTTTGAAAGGCTATGTTTAACAAAAAACAGATTTTCAACAAGTCATAGTGTAATATAAATATACAAATTATGTATAATGTGCCATGTTTATTTATTACTTATTTAAAATACAGCATTCATCAAATATGTAGATGGATATGACGCTTATGTTCAAATGGACAAGTTGACAATACTGTGCTGGATTTTCAGTATAAATTTGAGGACCTCTATTGAAATGAGCTGAGAACTAAGCACTTGTCAATTGAGAAAGTTACCCACCATTTTCAATGATTTAAAATAAAACAGCACAGTTTAATTTCTCACCTGAGATAACAAAGTCTCTAGCAAATAAAATACTTTGGTGTAGTATGACTCAGTTATGTTCCTGTAATTGTTCCACACTCAGATCTTCAATTGACTTCACTGAGACCTGCAAAAATATAATTTGAGGAATGCTCCTTAATCAAGTCCATTAATCACTGCCATGATTTTCAAGTTCTTGCAAACCTTGTTGACAATGAAACGATACAACTGCCAGAAGCTTAATGCTGCTTCTGGTTGTTGATAGCAACAAGCGCATATCATAGAATAAAGATCCAACAGCCAGGGTGTTCTGTGTTTTCTCTTTTTGAGAATGTTGTTTGATTAATGTTAGTAGGCTCAGCTTGCATTAAAAAAAAGATTTATTGGTGGAAAAACAGATACCTGGCTCAATCTTACAATCTTGCGTATATCATGAGTAACAATAAGAGCACAACTGTTTCTACAGCTTCTGAAGTCCACGTTAAGTAGTTATGTTCGCAAGGCTTGCAGTAGGCCCTACAGTGGTAGGCCCTAGGGGTCAAATCATGGAGGTAATAAAGAATTGCTAGAGATTAAAGATGGCTTATATAATTGCGAAGAAATTCATACAACAGATTCAGAGATTTTTAAAATGAAAGACAGACTTTGATCACCTACTTTGACCTGCTGCAAAATAAAGGCTTTAGAATCATGTATGAAGCCATAATTTCTCCATGAGCAAAACATATTTTAGAATGCTATCCAATCTGGATTTAAAGTTTTAGAATGAATCTAACACATCTTAATGTGTTATCATTACATGTGTCTCATTTTAGCTTAAACTTGTATTTTGTTTGTATTTTTTATTTCATTACAGGCTGTGATGAAGTTATTTGTTGGTCTTCTCTGTGATAAATTATATAGATTGAATTTCTGTGTTCTTTTACTAGACAGCAGATTCCTGGACCTCAGACCTGGTTCTTTTATAAACCCTTTAAATTTGGAAATGGTAGTTATGAAGCATGGAGATCAAAATTACATATTTATGGCCTGTCTTGTATGCAAGGACATTAATACCTCTCTGTATGAAAAATCAAAATACAGAAATAAGCTTCTTGATCACATTTAGAATGCAGAAGAAATGTGTGTGTGTATATAATATATGCTAACATATACATATATACACATGCATGTATACCATAAAAAGATTTTTAGGTTATGGTCTGTGGGTCCAATACCCAATCTCTGTGGGAGATATATGAACAGCTCCTGAATTAGTAAGAATGTAGTTTTGTACATGAAGAGCAGGAAGTGTTTTTCTTTTGACTTCTGCTGAATTATTTTCTAAGGAAACTGCAGTTTTATTATCCACAGCATAAGCATATATTGATAGCTATTTGTAGATGGTCCCACTCATTTTTCAGTATGTGGCAATTTTATAGGGTAACATATGTTTTGAAAAGATTTTTTATAAATATATAATTTGTGTATATATATAATTTTATATAATATATTTATATAATATATATTTTATATGTGTAATTTATATATATATAATTTTATAACTATATAGTCCCATATATAGGATATATATAAAATATAATCCTATATATAGGATCCCATTCAGCATCTCAAATAGCACTAAGCATCTTTGTTTATGAATTTAAATCTCTCCCTAGATATTTTGGTAAGTAAAGATAAAGCATTGGGAGGGAAAATAGAGTGGTTGTAGGTTGTATCTTTAATCAAAGGTTGGGCCTTAAGCTCTGGTATTCTGGATCTTAACCAATATTAACTTACAGTACTGACTGAGTTTGAGCACCTATTTCTCTTCCTTCTTGGAAGTCTTTGACCCTGGTGTCTAGAGACTGAACAGTCTTAACAGAGCAGAAAAGTTTGTGTGTCTTACTGTCCCCTGCTGGCCTGCCTTAGTCCGTCACCCGCTGAAGGTGGCTGGAGAAGAACTCACAGGTAGGAAACCATGTTCTGTCCCTGAATGATTCGCCCCTCAAAAAGATTGAGATTAATGAATTAGCAAACTTGTTACTTAAGGAAATGAAGCCTGTCTGCCCGGCCACCTTGCACAGTAGCTCTTCACGCTCCCAGCCAGTTGTAACTGAATTTGGCAGAGGCGGATATTCCTTTCGGCTTTATGAGCTTGGTGGCTGGGCAGAGGAGGCTGGGTTTAACAAACTGCTAGACAGACAGCGCATGGCATCTCTAAACCACTCACTGCTTCCGCTGTTTCTTGCTTTGCTGGTAGTTAGTGCCAGTGGGAAGGCGAAGGCATGAAATGCAAGAGTTGTGTGTGTAAGAAATGCAAGCATGGGCCGTGAGGATGAGGTGGCAGGTGACAACAGGGCAAGGCTTTTGTGATATTTGGTGTATGGATGCGGATTTCCTTAGGGAAAACAGGCTTCATTGATTCCAGTGTTTTCACCACAGCTTGCTAAAAGATGCAGTTGCAAGTGTCTTAGCCAGATTTTAACTTCTCAGTCCAAGAAGGAGAATTTGAGTAGAGATGGTGATTATGTACCAGATATGGTCAGGATGGGCAATTCAAGAGTGATAAGGAGAAGACAGCTGTCTGACTTGGGCACGCATTTGTAGGTGATCACGTTAGCAGATAGCTGCCCTGCAAGTTACAGCTGCCTCTCTGTTTTTCTGAGAGAGCCCTTAAGATCAGCAGTTGTGGAAATATTGCATGTATGCATATATAGACACACATAAATATATATGCATACACATATCTATATAGGTGAAGAGATTCAGTGTGGGCCAGAGACTACTGTCTCCTTCCTCCTCCTACTATAGTCAGACGAACCAAAAAAGCACACAAGACCACAGAGTTCACCCCCACAGTGAGTACCATTTAGGCTTCTGTGGGTGGAGGAACATGTGGGGATGACATTGGCTGGACCTCAAAAACCAAAGTACCCCAAATCAAGAAAAAAGGCAAGAGGGGGATGTAAACTGGGGACAAAGGGGCTGGGTTAAAAAAAAAAAAAAGTTGACAGCAACTGTCAGAACTAAGAGTTGTTCAGAAAGAAAGAATTCTATTTCAGGAAAAATATGGCAGTTTCAGTGTTTGCTTTAGCTCCTCACTTTAGGAGAACTGGAAGTACAGCTTTCACAGAAGAACCCATACCAGTCAGACGGGCACCCCTTAATGACAAGATAAGCAGTATCTGGGATGAAGGAGACTTCAGATACATGTCCTGTGTTTGTCATAGGCCTTCCTATATCCCAACTTAGCTTGTAAATCACTGGTTATTTTGAAGAGAGAAAGAGAGAGGAAATGTGACAATGAAGGAAGGTTTTTTCTTCCCTCCCCTCCATCCTTGTCCTGAGAAAATCTCCCTACAGCCTTTTGAAATGTATATTTTTCCTTGGAAAATTTGGGTTTTCTGGTATTTTCCCATTAAAAAGCTTTTGCTGAAAAATCCCAGTCAGGTTTAATCACTTCACACATAAAAATAGAGGATTGCAGACTATTCATTGTATATTGGCTGCAAGATCCAAACGTAAACAATCCAGCATACTGAGTGGAAGAACGAGGCGCAAATAAGCTAAGAACAGAAATGTTCCCCCTTTGAGCTGCATAACGATGCAGGGGGAGCACTAGCCTTGCAGCCCCAGGGAAGGAAGCACTCGGGGACTTTTTGTCTCTCTAGCTGGATGCAGACGGTCACGCATGTGATCTGCCTGGGTGATGAGCTGGCTGGACGTGCACCCGCAGTGAATCACAGGCTGGGTAACCACATTTAGCTTGGTGCTGGGCAAAAAGAATGAACCTGATGAATGCCTCCGCCAGCCTCCTCTTTCCACCATCTTTCCATGCTCCATTTTGCAGGACGGTTGGTGTATGGCAATTTGCAGTTTCCTTATCTGGTGTCTCTGCTGGGTGATTTATCTCCCAGCTTTTATTTTTATTTATTTATTTAGTTAGTTAGTTAGTTTTTATTTAGTTTTTATGAAGCCTGCATTGCAGAAATGCACTGGGAACTGCAGAAGGGCTGTAGCAGAGTTTGAAGACTTGCTCAGTCTAAATGGTTTCCAATTCCTACTGTGTGTGTACAATTAACACATACAGCTTTGTAATAGTATCCTTACCACCTATGCCATAACTGAGGGACCATAAATGAAGGAAGGAGTTTCCACCCATCTCCTTGCATATACCTAAACTGATTTCTAAGATGAGCTCAGAAGAAATCTAAATTTCCTTTGCATTTCAGTATGTTGTTGTTATTCTCAGGAATTCATGCCCATGTTTTTGTCATAATATTCCTTCTCTTTCTCAGACTTCCTCAGAGTAAAGCACTTACCCCACAGCTGTGACCAGAAAGTTAAGCATGTATTTAAGTACTTTCCTGAATTGGCCTCCTTTTTTTAGGACATGGAATATATTACAAGTGTACAGCATAAAATGATAAATAGGAGATTATGTTAAGGTTAAAAAAATTGTTTAGGAAAGCTTCCTGTAATTAGTCCAATATTTCTTCCCTTTCTACTTCTCTTGTCATGAGTTATGACTTATTTAGTGTAACATCAAGGCATAGGCTTATAGATACCATAAATGATAGATATTTGCAAACATTATTTGGCAGGTTACAATCAACATTGCCTTATAGAGTATGTGCGAGAATGTTTGGGAAGCAAATGTCTCAGGTACATAAGTGCCTACTTAGTGGAAATGTTTTACTGTAGTAACAGGCTGTGGCACTCACTGGTGACACAGTAGTGCTGGCTTTAAAAGGGAAGTCTTTAAAACAGAAGAAAATAGTGAAAAGTAGATATCTGATTTTTCTGCCAGAAACGCGTATCCATCAGGGAGCTTCAGGGGAAAGAGGTTTTACTCCTTCTGTAATGTTCTCTAATCACCCGATGTGTGCTCTTTCGTGACCTTTTTTTTTTAATCTGAGGTAGAGAGGCAGCAAAGCCTGTGGGGTGATGAATGAGCTGGAGAGATTTGAAAGTGGGAAAGGAAGATATTTAAACAGAAGGAATTCTTGAGATACTGCAAGAGACTTTGTTTAAATTTTCTGTTGCTTTATATTTTAGCTTTTGCCTTCTCTTCAACTTGACCCAAATGCCTCATCTTCTGGCATTTTCATTACCAACCTTAATCAATAGATATAATACATAATCCCAATGCCTTTCCCTTGGGGGTGCAGTTGGAAACTAGAAACCAGGGTGCTGAAGGAAGACTAGACCTTGCAGAGACTAAAACACTTGCTTCCATCTGGCTTGTTCATGCATAATATCTGTGCCAGTTTTAAAGCTTTGTTACGTTGAACTGAGGCTTGTAGTTAGTGGACCAAAGAGGAACACACATAAGTTTGAGCTGGAATGTGGCAAGCAGCTTCATATCTGAAGCATTAGTTTGGAGAAACCTACAACTCCTTGTAAACATAACAAACGTCCTGTTAACTACCATTTTCAAACCAGAGAAGCTCTCCTTCCCACTCTGTGTTTTCAACTTGCCAGGGCTTTTTGTGTATCGTACTCTGGCCAGTCAAAGCCATAAGAGATTAAGCTGAACGTAGACTGTAACATCCCAGGATGGACCTAAACCAAAGCACAAAGTTTAAACAGATGTTACTCCTTGTTTAAGAGCAAAACCCTCACTGGCAGCAGTGATGCAGAAAGAAGGATGAAGATGGCTGTGGGAGAAGTGGACCAAGAGATGCTTAAATCAGTACTGTGGCTTAAACTCTGGTGTCTCTGAAGATTCAAAACCAGAGAAGTACAGAGGCACTAATTATCTAAGGACTGGCCCAATGAGGACACCTAAAGCACATGCTTTTCTCAGTCTGATGTCTCCAGTCCTCTCAGTGGTATCTGGATTTCTATGTTTTTCTTTCCAAAAGTTCATCAACGGCAGCTCGGTTGCGCACCCGTTTGCCTTCCTGAGTTTTCCATGCCTTCCTCTAATCTTTACACTGTAGGAGTAGAAGCTGTCGTCTTCCCCTCCTGAACTTTCTGCACCTCTGACTGGTTTCTTTCTCTTTGCAGATCTCTGGAGCTAGAGGAACAAGCTGGGCTCCCCTGCATTTATTATACTCCTCTCCTACTGCTGATGCTGCTCTGCTCCGCAGCCTCCGGAGGTTGCACCGACAGGAAGGGGCTCACATGAGCCGTCCATGAGACCTGCGGATCTGCCTGGTGAGTTTTCCCCACAGCTGCGCGCGCTGACTTCTCACCTCATCCCTGTGCGCACCAGAAGAGGTGTGGTTTTGTTTCTGGAGCCCAGGGTCAGAAATGCTGTCTTTCATCTGATGGCCTTGCTGGAGGCAGGAAATCCCCTTGTTTCAGTGACATGGAGACCTGTGCCTGCTCCCCGACTTCACTGGTGCTGGCAACGTACCCCTCTGGGGGGGAGCATGCAGAAGGGCCCAGCTTCAGTTTCACATGAAAGCTTCAGCAAAACTTCCCATGAGCAGCTCTTCTGCCTCAGTGGGAAACTGCCTGCCCTCACTAGGGCAAAGCGCGGTGCAGTTAATGGAGGAACGTACTGTGGTGCCACTGGTGGCAGCGGGCAGCTGCCTCCTGGGGGCTCCTCACCGCAGCCGAGGGCCCTGGGTAGAGACAGACTGTCCGTGGGCGAGAGCCAAGGTGCCTCGGAGCAGGAGACCCTCCCAGGGACCGGTGAAACAGCAGCCTCCCCCATGCCGAATAGTCCCTCAGAATTGAGTTTTCAGCTCCTAATGGGGCAAACACGTTCATTCTGTGCCTTAGTTTTAGAAACAACCCCCCCTTTGTTTTTCAGCCTGTGTGTATGTTACTCCCCCAGGTTAGTCCTGTATAAGCAGTTTACCCGTGCAGACTTGCTTCAGCTTGTGTGCTCTGTCCTCAGCTGGTGCCCTGGTCTGACGATGGTGGAGACCCAGGGCGCTGAGGAAGGCTCCCTGGAGGTGGGATAATCTGTGGCTGCAGCAAGAATAATGCTGGTAATTCACCAGGTGCTCAGGGCCTGCGGGGAGAGGGCTGCTGTGCCGAACTCTCCTGGATTTGTAAGTCTATGAGCAGAACAGCCCCTCTGCACAAAATGATGCTAGAAGACAAGTGTCCCTTATCCCAAACCTTGAGCAGAAGCCAGGGTCTTGTTTGTAAGTGTAGCTTACAGCACAGGCTTTCTGTCAAAGTTCAAGGAAGACAACTGAGGGCATGACGTTTTCGAAGTGTTGTTCAGAAGAGTTCTTTTGCAGCTTAGTTTTCTAGCCACATATCAGTCACCCAGGCTTAGGACTCGCATACGGTTTGCTATTTAGTGACAATAGATTAATTCTCCTCAAGTGGAATTGCTGAAAAATTTCCCCTTTCCCTATACCTTTCTGTATCTGGTTTTAGGAAGAAGTTCAAAGAAGAAAATTAGCTTTATGTTGCCTCTTCCAGACTTTCTAGCTTGTTCGGTCTTTTCTTTGAGATATCATGGTTTGAGCCAAAATAGATGTCCAGAAGGACACTGCAGAGTGCCTCTCTGCAGTGCAGGTAAACTCAAGGCATTCAAGACCAGGATTCTGACAAATGTGACCAACAGTGTTCCTGGTCTCAGCACTGCTGGTTCGGAAATATTGGAGGCATGTGGCTTGAAATGGGACATAATGGCAGTATGCCTGGGAAGAAAGTGGGGAATCACTGATACAAACCCTCCCTTTTTTTACAGACCCCAAAACATAGCTGGATGTTGTGGCAGGAAAAAAATGCTCAATTTATTTAAATGTAGTTTAAATCAAATCAGGATGAAGTGGTTTATTGATTTATTAATAACATGCAATTAACAAGCAGTCTGTGAACTACACATTCAAGTATAACTATCTGTTCAGAACTGTTCTTGGAGAAAAACTCTATCTTGGTCCTTTCAAAGGTGTTCTCTACAATGCCTCTAAAATGAGACTCTTACAGAAAGGGACATCAAAACTATTAATTTCCCCCCATTTATCTATTTAAATTCCTTTGTATATCTCTTTGTTCATCCTTTTATAAAAGATGGATTAAATTCAAGGGGAACAAGCTGTCAGCAATTTCCAAGCCAACACAGATGTTGTATTTTTAGGTTTTGTTTTTAGGATTTTAGGTCTTTTTGTTTCCCAGGTTTCTTAATATTTGTGTACAAGAGTAACTCCAGACAGAGAAGATTCAATGCAGTTGACTTCTTACATATGTACCAGTGATTTTCTAATAGTGTTGAAACACTGATGTTCAACTTCCACTGAAATGTGTTTGAAATTTACCTCAAATATTCTGTAACACAGAGAATCATAAATTCATAGAGATATACTATCCTGTCCATGAAGGTCCTGAAGGTAGCTCAAAACTCTGAGCAAAACAAATATGAGTTGTTCTAATTCCATTTTAAAACGTTCATTCATAGTCTTAGTACTGACAGTACTATCCAGAAAACTGCCACAAGGTGGTACCACAGTATTTTGTAAGATGTTGAAATTACCATATAAAAACAACAATTTTCTTAACATAGGTTTAATGTAAAATAGCTGTGAATACAAGAAGCCTTTGTTTTAAGACGTTACCTATAAGAAATACCCTTTAACACGGCACAAGTACTCCATGCAGAGCTTCAAATTGCTCCTATAAATGCACTAGCAAGTGGGTCTGTCCATCAGCCGGTAGCAACCTTCAGGCTCATTCAACAGAAAACTGACACATACAATGCACTTTCCTGCCATAATTGGTCAAGATAGCATTATTCATGCTGCAAGTTAAGCAGGCTAAATCATTTCCTAAGTTATGACTTAAATAAGCAAAGTAATCTTAATGTCTGTCTTGATTCTTCACCTTACTTCTCTCGCGTGTTAGCCACTGCAACATTTTTCAGTTCCTTGGTAAGGACAGTGGTGCCTGAATTGTACGATGATGTTTCCATGTGCAGGAAACCTGAGTTTTGCTGTATGGGAATTGGCCACCAACTTTGTGTTCAGTGTCTGCTATAGTGATGGATTTAGGATTTGGTTGAAGTGAATTAAAGACAGAAAAGATTTATTTAATGGTGAGGCCCATCTGCTGTGTCAGTGAGTATTTTTTTTTCTCTGGTTCATTTTGTACTTATTATTCCAGTGAATATCCCATCTGATGGGAATTTCTGGCCTTTTCCTTGAGGAAAATAAGAAAAAATCCTAATTAACCTAAATCTGTAATTTGTAGCTATAATCTCGTTGCTCTGGCTCCTTGAAGCACACTCCATGTCTTCTGTTTGTGCACTTCTTTAACACATATGGTTGGCTGGCACATCTCCTTGCCTGAGGCACTGTATTCATGCTCATCTCTTTGACGTCTCTTCATAAGTCAAATCCCTGTTGCCCTGTTTTCCTAGTCTCTAGAAATTTCCTAATTCTTGCCTGTTCACTAATATCTTCTAGTAAATGAAGTGCTTCCTATTTCAAAATGCTAATTTGGGACATTTTTGGAGAGAGGAACTGTTCTCTGCCCTGTGAAATGCTGTGTCTGTCGGCGTTGTTGGACGTAAAGTTGCTGTGTCCATTTCTGTGGTTATTTTTCACTGGCAGGTGATGGACCATTCACTCCCTGTTTTAGCTACACCTAGACACATCTAGAAGTTTTGGTCAGTAGCTGTCATACTACAGTGTACTGGCTTTCAACAGTATTGCTAGGTATCACCCGCCCCGTTGTCCGCATTTGAAGCGGTTTCCCTTAAATATATTAGTTCACGTTTGTGAAGCTGAATCTCATTATGGTTTTTTTCTGTTCCTATTCTGCCGCCTCTGTGCAGTTTCCTCATGCTTGCACTGTACTACCTCCCAATTTAATGCCTGCAGGTTTCGTTTATGTATGCATTTCCCTCACTTCTATGTTACCGAAGAAGGTTTTAAAGAAGTTCTCTAATGGATGGTTCCTTTTGTCATTTCACTTTTTTTTCATATGGACTGCCAGCAAAGTATCAATTCCTGGGATAATTTTAAATACATAATTAACACAAAAAGGAAAACAAAATACTAAAGTTATATTGGATTTTGTTATTAAAAACAAGATTGTGTGAGGTATAATTTTTTTTTTTTTTAACAAAAATCCACCATTCTGTGGCATAGGCTGCAATGCCTTTACTAAGCATTTTGGTAGGCAGTTACTCACAAGAACTGTCTGACTGACTTCAAGTACCAATGCCTGAAGAATCTGTTTCACTGAGGACAGTAAAACATGAATACATTCAGATTTTAGTCCATTCTAAAAAGAAACAAAAACAACCCTCTCCCCCCTGTTTTTCTTTAAGAAAGAAAAGAACCTTTTTGTTTTCATAATTATTAAATTCATAGGTGTGGATGAGCTGAAACTGCATTTTTAGTGGTTAAAGTACTTAATAGCAGTAGGTATTCTTGTTTATTAACTCACTTCACAGAAACCAGTGGAGATTTTAAGGGGCACTGAAAAACATTTTTTAAAATTGCACCTGTTTAATCTATAACTGGCATCCTCCTTCTGTGACCATTCCTCCGGTTTTATTTTCAGTTCAGAATATAGGCTTATTACCTAGTCATGCAAAACATTTTGTTAGTACTAATAAAAAATGTCACATTAAAATGTTAGAAAAAGCTTGGAGAGTTACCATGAAATACGACTGCAACTAGGAAGCATATTTTAAAAAATCCAATTATCGGTTTTAGATTTTAGGCAAAAATGTAATTTCACTAAGAAAAGTAATGTCGTCTTGGCAAGAGAACTCAGCAGCACTACGTTACGTACATTGTCACTGCTGAGAAGGCAGAGCGCTCTACATAAACAGTAGTATGAGAATAACTGAAAAATAACATAAATATCAGGAAGTATGAAGTTTGATCCAACTAGAGATTATTCTCATAATTCCTGTCTCTGAATATAGAGCTTCCAATATTGACTCTCTATCAACAATTAAATTTATCTGAGACTGTTAAAGGTGTCAGTGTTAATGCTTCTGTCTAGTCTAGAATATGTTGCACTTACATTGCATTTAACACAAAAAGGCAAACATATCGTGTTACAAGAACCTCTTTAATGCCATTTAGCCCTCTGCATTCTTCGTTCTACTCTTCTAAAAGGCTCAGCTCCAGTAAGAAATGCAATGAATACAAAGGCCTTTCACAACTGCCGTTTTACTTCATTCCAACAGGCAAATTGATTGCAGTTAGACCAAAATCCAGTACATGTGTTCTGGAAATTAAGTTCAAATAAATTTGAAACTGCTTCTACTGTATAGTTGCTGATAGTGCTTCAAGACAAGTGATAATGCTGTACAAATTTGGAAAGGACTTGCCCAGATAAACAGGCAGGTAGATGGTGCAGAAAAATCTTAGCAATGCAAGCATCAATATTCTAGTGTCAGTCAATCTGATATCTCCTAGTTTATGTAGCATCATTTTACAGTGTCAAGAGCATTTCGGAGGTTTTCTGTTGTCAGCCCGTTCAGTCTGAATTTGCTTATGTATCTTCTCTACTGAATATAATGTTTTAAATAGCAAATCAGTTCAACGATCCAAAGGAGCTCACTCTGTTATATGAAGATTGAGCTTTCTTGAGACTGTGGTTTTCTTTCATGATATATTAATGCTTTTTACAAATTCTTCATCATGTAACTATTCAGAAATAAATGCCTTATGTACCCTGGATGTTGGCCATTTGTTTGGGTTAGTGGCAGAAATATCTATGTGTAGAAGAAGAGATATCTATGACGAGAAGAATTATTAAATAATGTTATTACATGTGGTTTTAGTCTAGGGACTAGAGGCTCTGTAGCCTGCAGTTAACAAAGCACAGTTATTTCATATTTCAGAAGAAGAAAAAGGTAATATATTTTTAATGGGAGTTTTTTGCCACTCAAATTTGCTGAAAAATTGACAGGTGAGTAGCGTACAGCCCATCTAAGAAGCTTTAACCTGGGGATGACTGACCAGTATGGGAGTCTGACTTGGGCAATCTTTTCCTATCCTGCCTTTCTGTATTTCCATAGCTGTGCAGTCATGGGAGTGCTGCTGCCTGTGCAGATAATAATAATAATTTTATTATCCAAAATACTAAATCATGAGTCTTATGATTTCTTCTCTTCCTGTCTTCCTCTGCTAAAACATGAGATTTAGAAGAAAATATAATACATCTGAAATTCTTCAAGAAACATAATTTACCTAAGAAGTTTTTTTCTTTTCTCTCTGGTTTATGAGCCTTTAGGTTATAACTGTTGCATTACAAAAGATGGTTTCCCCAGAGGTATTTTTGCTTGTTTGTTTGTTATCGAGTACATGCTTTTGTTTGCCTTTCTAGCACTGTTATGCATAGTGGGAAAGCTATTTACAGAGCTAAATATAACCTACAGGCAAACCTAAATGCAAAGAGATCTGGACTGGGAGACAAATCCAGCTCTGCTCATTTTATATGCAAATAACTAAACCCGTGCAATGCCAAAAAGAATACAAGGCAATGCCTCCTTTAGGACAGAGAAATTATATCATGGCAGCTAGAAACCATAAGCAGCCAAACAGGGGAATAAGGCAGTTAAATCGTTCACTCCTAAACTTTTCTAGGAAGTGTTTTCCTCAAAAATGACCTTGGCAAGGATATTTAAAGTAGAGCTTTTAGTGATACTTTCAGTGCCATCTGTCAGTCCTTCATAATACTTTCTATTACCAGATGAGTATTTCAAATGAAGTAATTTTACTTCAAAACAAAAATGACAGTATGAAATAATTCCAACTCCTAGATAGTGAAGAACCAAATTTACCGGGTTTTATATCATGCTGTATTTACTAAATGATGATGAATGTGCGTGGCGATCTCATATTCATTTCTCAGATCATTTTTCCATTACGAAAAGGAGCTTCTTCCTTAGCTACATGAGATCTATAACCAGTGTCAAAATATATGACAATTCCTCTTTTCATATCTTTTTTTTCCCCTTTGGTTTTCAGTATATTGAAAGGCCGATGATACGCTTCATGCTTAAGGTTTTTGACGGGCTATGAAGTTCCACCGCTAATGTGAAGTGTAATTGTCATTCAGGAGTAAAGATGTTATATAAATTTCATGAATTTAATCTATATTTATATATAGCACACTTCCCTTTCTTAGAGATAGGAGTAAAGTTTCAATGCAATAAGCAGGTAGTCTTCCCCAAAATTCAGGGTGGAGTGCGTCTTGGGAAAAAACAGCTATTTTTTAGCCTCTGGTTCTCAGAACTTTGGGATATTTTATATTTCTAGCTCTGATAGGCATTGGAGTGTATTACCTTGCGTCTCCTGTCTGCTCTAACACCTAGGTAGCTTGATGGGGGCCTTTCCCCTGGCTTATGTGCCTTCCACGCATGCAATTCTGTACAAGCCGTTGCATTTCTAAAGGTGTTTGGCACAGAGGGGCACTAAAATCACAAATGTAATGAACCCTCTGTGCTCTGCACTTGAGGGAAGTTGTCAAACCAAATGTTTCCTAGCTGCTGTTTACATACATTACCACGCTGGTATCATTCACATTTGGATAAATTGAAGTTAGCATTAACCCTATCACGAGCCTTTAGTTTTGATTGAATTTGATTAAAAAAAACTATGTATATAGTATACAGTTGCCAGAGTGACTGGAGCGCTCAGGGAGGAGAGGAAGAGGAGGGGTGTTGACATGTGCCGTGGGGCAGATCTCCGGAGCCCGCGCAATCAGTAGAAAGTGCCTTGTGGAAGGACGGCACTGACAACTGCTAATTGAAATACCCCTAAAATACAACGGCAATGTTACAGCCAGTGATGACTATTAGACTTACGTATCTGGGTACACAAGCAAAACTGTTATTCGATATGGGTTAATGGGTATAAAACTCTTCTTAAGACATTTAGATTCTCATTGTGCTGGCAATCCTATTTAGCAGCAGACACTGCATTTTGGACTTTTATTTTGGATCAAGATGGAAACAAGAGTCTGAGAGGCTCTTGTGCAAAGCCTGACCTTAGGTATGTGTGTGCTCAAGGACTTTTTAGCATTATTGTGTTAGCAAGGAATGTTGTAACAAAACAGAATATGCCAGTCCCTCGGATCCAGCATTTCCAGAAGCATGCTGAATTTGGCAAACCTTTGACAAAACACAGGTAGGAGCCTCACCAGAGCTTGTCTGCCTTTGGAAACATGCCTGGCTTCTGATATTTTGGGATCCCGTGCTTCAGGACAGCCCTTACTTCCTGCCCCCCTAGTTCTGGGCAGCTCTGTCCTGAAAAGCGCCGCGTGGTGCGGGGAGACGCATGTGCGTGCGCGACATGGAGCCCACTGGGGTGGGAGCCTCGATGCCGTGGGAGCCTTTGGACTGGCGCTGTGTGGAGGAATTCAGATTTTTTTCTAAGAAATTTGGCAGGGTTTTTCATAAATCTACTTTTTTTTATTCTGAAAGAGATTGGGTCCTTTTAAAAATAATTCTTCTCAGAGAGGAAATTTTTGCCTGGCTTGGACTTGTAAACAGGAAAAAAAAAAAAAGAACAAATAAGTCCCTTTTTTTTTTTCCATCCAAAACAAATGGGAAAGGCTTGGAGTGCAAAAGTTGTTTCCAACACAACTTCCCATAAGTGCTTTCTAGTTAGCTACAGCAGTATTTTCTTCCTCCTTTTATTATTGACTTGCAAAAAAAAAATCCAACAAAACCACCCCAAAAATTCCACCATAACCTCCGTAAGACGATTATCCAGCATGTAATATTCAAGATTATTAACACTGTAATCTTCTTGATTTTCCCCTCACAAACACAGAGCTGTTATAAATAATTCTGGCAATGTGCTAGCACTTAAGGTTCCAGAGGAATAGGTGATGCACAAACTTGTAAGATTAGTTTTGACCTTCCCCACAAAATTTATAGCCAGGTTTTCTTAAACCGTTAGTAGCTTTGACAATTAAGATATTACTCTGACAAATATTAAGTGGCTTTGCTCTGAAGCCTGAATTTAGAGCCGCCTTTTCTCTAGTGTTTACATGCTTCATAATGGATATAATGGCTATATCCATACTACATTTTAATGGAATATGGAGATAACCTCTCCATTTCTCAGCTGTGGCACAATGGGTGAAACAATTTGGCCAAGCTCATGCTGCAAGTCCTTGGTAAAGCTCTGGGATTCAGGCAGAGTTCAGCCTAAATCTTCCCAGTCATACTTCTGTGCCTGGCCCTTTACTATGTCAAGCTATCAGAAGCTATTGAGCTGGGATGCTTGGTTGTGAATTTTTTTTTTTTTGATGAATTGATGTTGTAAAGTTTCGAAGCATCAGTTTTAGATCTTAGAGAATAAACAGAAATGAAGACCAATGGCTCCAAGATTTAGTATTCCTTATAGAAATGTGATGATACAGTATTATCCAATTCTGCAGTCCTTAATCTTCTGTGGATTTGTCCATTCACAAGATAACACTGTTCCTAAAGAGTGGTGTGTTGAGTAAAATTAAATAATAATAAAAAACCTTGAAATTTGAGCATTAAAGGAAATGAAAAAAATGCTTTAGGAACATTTTTAGGAACATTTTGAAGTCAGTGGGTGTTTTGTCTGAATAGGATTTTAGGTCTTTGTTCTTAAAGTGTTGTCAGTTGAACAGCAAAATAAAGTTTATAAATTAATACAGTTTTCATATCTGGGCATTTTCAGATACTGTCTGAAATAAATCTTTAATAATGCATAAGTTACATTACATAAATTTTAAGCAATATGATTGCTCAACTCTGAGGCATTTTAATACGTTGTAGATTCCTTTGTTTAGTTATACATGATAAAGCCAGATAGTGCTCTAAGGTTTTTAAAAATTAATTGTGAGTACACATTTGATTATTATGGGATATAGATGACTTTATAGTGATTCATTTATTTAAATTTTGCAAGGTTTCATCTCATATTAAGCACCTGAAACTATTTTATAAATTAAACTGTTGCAAGGCCTATTGAAAAACAAATTTGTAACTCAGGCCTGTAGACTAACATAGTTTTAATTGGGGGATTGTGGAAGAATTAGTATTGTTATATTCCATTTGAGTCTGGCAATAACCTTTGAAAGTGCAATTACTTTACATTTCTGTTAAAACATTTCAAATTAATTGAAATAATGTTAAACCCATTTATGATCCTTTATTATATAAATATTAAAAGGAATGTGAAATGCCAAAATGTTAAGAATGCAGATAATTGTGCTGTTGATTGTAGAGATTTACTCAGATATCAGGGGACAGAGTATCTATTTGTGTTGAGGGATTCCTACTATAGTTTTTACATAGTCATCAGAGTAATAATAAGCATTATTTTTATCAAGATTGACTATATTGTCTTTATTTTTAATTTCTCCTTATATTGTGTTTTCAAACCATCAGGAAGTGGAGGTTCCTGGCAGCTGCCGCCTTGTCTGTTACTTTCCAGCTGTTCATGGTAAGGAAAGTCAGAGGTGTATGTGTTTTAAAGGAACGCAGGCAAACGTATGAGATTTCATGATCACACATCTATTTTCAAGGTACTCTTTATCCTTAGGTTGCAATTAGTAGAGCAGAATTTTTCAGCTTCCTACTTGGCCTAATAAGAAAGATGACTTGATCCTGCTTCTTCCTATGTGCGGGAATTTTCCGTTGTGAAAATGAGAGTTGGATTTGGAGTAAGAAGGAGAGGTGACCTGCTGCGTTTCTGAGTAAATGGCATCATTTCAGCAATCCTGATCGCTGTCTTCACGGTGACTTTAATCAGCAGAAATTCCCCAGGGCACAAAAGGCAGCAAGGCTGCGCTGCAGGCGGAAGTTGCGATTTTCCACTGAAGTATCATTGCAAAATGAATGGTAGCTGTGGGACTGCAAAAGAAAACCACATCCTCCTTGTAGCTCAGCCGCAGCCCTTGTGTTCGTTTCTCAGTTAACCGTTAGGACTGGGGGAGAAGGACAAGAAAAAGAAATGGAGAGGCAAGAATAAGAGCTAGGAAATAGAACAGATTTGCGGTGTCGAATAATAGCTATTCTACACAGTACATAGCCTACGTGAGCTGTAGCAGTACGTTAATCTAAGCACGTAACCGAAGGGAGAACGTTGGGGCTTTCAGACGACTTAATGTCTTTTATTGTGTAAACTGAATTAGTTCCCTAATTTGGTTTGATAAATCGAAAGGATCTTTCGTGTAGAGAACATGATGGCATGTGGAAGTAAGGAACAGAGGTCCCAGAAGGGAGAGATTCCTGGAAACGCAGAGCAGCTCAAAAGCAAATAGATTAAGTTCATATCAGATGAAAGGGTTTTTTTTAAATCTTATTGCTGTCTATTCTATTTAGAATTATTTTCTGTAGTGAAGATTCCTCCTGCCCCAAATGTGTAGAATATGTTTTTCTCAAGAACACACCACAGTTCCTTCCTCCACCCAAAAAGATGCAATAAGTCCTCTAGCAGCATTGAACCAGATCAGAGTGTGTGTGCTTAGAGACACCTGAACGTTGTACTACAATTCTGTCATACCTTGCTTGTTTGAATAGTAACACCATGGCTAAATTCTGATTTGAATGCTTATTTTTTTAAAACTATTTCTCTGATGCTTACTCCTTTCTTCCAAAATGGCTAAACAACTAATAAAGTGAGACATTTCAATTAAAAAATTAAATGAAATAAACACAAAGAACATTGAAGAGAGTCATATTGAAGAAAATTGTATTATGAAACATTGATTTCTTATTAATGCTAGGAACATTTGTTAGAAGGCAGTTGATTATGAAATATTGTCCATAATTCATTATCATTCACAATGTATTATCTGCCATGTTTCAGCTTCTCCTCCTGTTCTGAATTAGTATAGAACATTTTTAAAAGCAGATTTTTAAAATGTTTACAAATTACAAATAATAAAATGAATGAATTCATTTATATTCATGTCACACAAAAGGAATTTATTTTTTGAGGCTATACTTCTAAAGAAAAATCAATGGCAAAGCAGAAAACCAGAACATTTTGCTTAAAAAAATGTGAGAACCCCTTGACAAATAAAGCAAGCACCTGAAAAATTCTTAATAGAAGACTTCCTTATATCTAAAACCCTAGCTAAAATGCCTCAGCATATTCTATGCTGTTTCTTGAATATTTCTCCACCAACTTTATTAGAAAGAATGATAGGCATATTGTACGGAAGAACAGGCTGGCAAAGGGAATTCTTAGATCTAGTTTGTACAATCGCTTTAAGAAAGTGTTATCTGTCCTGAGTTGCAATTGAGGACGTTCACAAATCCAAAATCCCTCGTGCCTTTGGCATTGACCTTCTCACAGAAACGGGAGCCATCTTTTCTGGTTTCCATCCTGTTGCTTATTTACTAGTTCCTTATACTCTTCTGACCTGAGAAACCTGGGGAAAGAGTCCTTTGCCATGAGACTGTAGATTAACCTCTGCGCATCGTCAAAGCAGCTGAGGGTGGGCTCTGAGATATTCTGAGAGATGTGGTTTCTGGTACGAAAGTCAATATTTATCTGTAGGTAAGAAGGAGGCATAAAATGAATTTCAGTTTGATTGGAAAGCTGTTTGTGTACAGGACGGTCAGCATTTGAATTCCCTCTCAAAATGCCCTGGCCGATGCAAATTAGCAGGAAGTTCATGCCTTCATTTTCTAGTATACCGAATTCTTAATTTAGTTTGGCTCTCTAGTCTTAAAGAAATAATATCACTAAAAAGAAAGGGAAAAACATGCCTCTGTTTATCTTGTCTTTTTTCCAAGCCAAATCCTCTGAAGTACTGATTACTGAAGGGTTAATTAGAGATGTAGGTATTTAGCATCTGTTTAGGATATGACTCAATAAATTCTGTAAGGATTTTTTGTTTTTAATAATAACAAAATGGATTTTGATCATCCGTAGGACATGGGGACATTCAAATCACAGTCACTATCAAAAGTAAACCATCAGTGTAAAAGCTTGTTGTGAGCCCACATCTGACTGATAATTAATTAGCAAATTTATTCATTCACAGAAAGCAATTTTTACATAATCATCAAATTGACTGATGTGACAGAAATATTTGCAAGTTGATGTTTTAATATTCATCATGTCAAAAATACCTGTACAATAGAAAATGCACAAATAATGATCATTAATATTCCAATATACTGGTGCCTATAATATGGAAGAAATGGTGCTTATTGTGCTATAAAAGTAGTCAGTGAAAACAAATTATGCTGAACACACATGTTCTTAAACGTTAAGGTAGCAGTTTCGGGATGTGAGCTAAGCTGTGCCCTGTGGGAAGAATGTGTTTGAAGTATTAGTTAACCATAAGGTGTCTTTGTCTGCTTCACAGAGTTCCCCCGGCTTTCACCCGGGCAAAGAGAGGATGAGAAAACGGAAGAAAAGCCACGGTGAACTGCATTTTCGGTCATTCGAAGGAGTTTGGTTCTGAACTTTCCGCTTGATTCCCAGCCGCAGTGAGTACCCAAAGTACATACCAGAACTATTTACCTCCTTTGGAGCATCAGCTTGTATGAAGTCAGAATAAATCTTCTGGGCTTTTGAGGCAATCTTAGTAGAGGACTTGGTTTTCCTGAAGTCCTCACAGGCCAGCCAGAACTCAATGTTCTCCTCGCTGAACTCGGACTTCAGAAACGTTCTAAAAGCTGCCAAACCATCTGAAAAAGAACAGATGAGGTGATGGGGCAAGGACAACTGAAAGGTCTATGCAGATTATTTGTATAAGGGTCGTATATACAGCCATTTATTCGTCTGTTCTGTCTGTCAGCCAGGAGCTGATCCAAAAGGCTGTTGTGGGGCAAATAAATAGCAGATGAAACAGAAGCAATGATAAGATGACTAAGGGAATTCTTTCAGAGAGTTATTAATTGAGGAATGCTCCTAATACCTGCCTGGCATAGGTCTTTGTAACGCTGATAGACTAGTTCGAAAGGAAATCTTAGAGATTTTGGTCTATGAAAGGATTTGAAGTGACGAGGCAATCAGCGATTTGAGGCTGACGTCTGGTCCAAGACATACCCTGAAAATTAAGTCCTCACTCTTTGATTGAAAATCAATGCACAACACGTGCATATTTCTTTGTAGTGGGAATATCTAAGAAGTTTTTTTTTCATGCTTATATTAGTGAAATGGGTTAGCTATAACATGAATAGCAAAAATAAGCTCATCAGAATCTACTCCCCTAAAACATCAAGCTTGTTCAGTTATTTCCATTCTACTTGCTTAATTATCATCACGAGTCATCCTGATAAACTATGTAAATTCAAGATCAGGGCTCAAGTTTGATTTGTGTTTGATTGTTTTGTTTTGATTTGAAGACAGCATTACTCTTTGTTGAAAAGCAAATAGCACAGTTGCTAAATGCATTATTTAAAAAATAAGAAAGACAGAATACATTGCACTGAGTTTAACAACCATTATCTTCATAAAATGAAACTTCTTTCATATTAATTCTGCCTTGTTGAAAGTCCCTGAAACGTTGGTCGGAAGGAATATTGTACTTGCAGCTTCAAGAAACATGCCCCCACTGGCTTTCAATGCACCAGCTCAAATGCCTCTAGCAATGGAGCTGATGTAGTTTGAAGCACATGGTGAGCTGCACTGGAAAGCAGTGTGAAAACCTGACATCAGTGTTTGTGAGCAAGGTTGATGCATGCTTCTTAAAATATTTTTTAACATACTACTTACCTTTATTGGCTAGTAGTGCATCCACAGACTCGGACCAGGCCATAGTTTCCCTAGTGGTTGACCTGTAGAAACAACATCTATCCTTGAAAATAGCATTGTGATCTTTTGCTGGTGCAGTCTGTCGTGGTTATTCTATTATTTGGAACATTAGCTATCTCGCTGAGGGAGCAGGACGAGTCATTTGTAAGTGTTACCCTATGTATGTATACAAGTCAACAAAAAGTATGACTCTGACCTGTTTAGCTTGTAGAGAACCACACAAACTTGTAAAGTAGATTGTTATTTGACATTGGCAGTTTGATTATTCATCCAGAAGACAGTAGTAATAAAGTTTACAATTGGCTGAACTATTATAAAGGCACAGGATGGATATTAGTGTTCTGGAGTGTGCACTGAATTTCTTCTGAGGTTTGGATGGATTAACTGCTAATTTATATGACACTCTGCTTAGAATGTATAGAATACTGTTCCCAATCAAAGAAACCTCACAAATTGATCTGGGTGGAACTTAGTCATTTTATACTGAAAAGTTTTTCTGAGTTGGTCTTGCTGGTTTCAAACATGCAAGTTTAGGGAGTGCAATTCTTTTCAATCTCATGCTTAGGTCTTATGTTCATGTCCCTTAGTGAGGACAGTAACTCGTCCCAGCCAAAAACAGAGGAGATGATTTTTGACTCAGCAAAGCATGGGTAAGCCACAGATGGTATGCTGTTTGCCAGACTAGGGTTATAATGTATTCTCATGGCTCACCAGATGCCTATTGGCCAGGAGAGGTTAAAGTAACCTTTGATGTGAAGTTCGCTATGCTTTTGTGTGACCTAGACATTCCTGCAGTCGTCTAAGGAAGGACCTTTATGCCAGCTATCGACCTGGATAAAAATTTCTACTACTAGCTTAAAAAGGCTACAAGGCTCCAGGCTCTGAAAAATGGGCCAAATGCTTTGTTCTATATAAAATATCAAAGTTTTTTTTAATTTACAAAAAAGCCCCTAGAATTCTGTAAAAGTATTTGATATCCCTAAGGGGACTCAGAGAGCCGTACTGTCAAAACCCTTCTCTGAAATAGGTAGGGTAGTTTGAGAGCTGTATCCCACAGGCATTTGTCAGCATCACCAGTAATGGTCCTCTCTAATTGTAAATTTTTCAAGAGTTTATGTGATAGTGTCAACACAAATATTTAACTGCGGTTATATTTATAAGTATTGCTATAAGATTATTGCATTGACACTCTTAAAAGGCAAGCATTATTTTTTGTAGCTGTCAGTTTACTTGTTTACTGCACAAAACGATGTTTAAAGGAAATGAATAAAATTATGCATATTTACACATATATATGCACATACACACACAAGTGAAATTAGAGTGTAAATTTATTCAATTTGTATTGAAAACACAAATGAAAACTAAATATAGCATTACGTAGTATTTTGTGACACATTACGAGCTGATGGAATCAACCAGGGGAGAGTTTGTTTTAGTAACTTTAGTAAACTAATTAAATTTATAACAAATTGATGAGTTGTTCAGTGAATATTGAACAGCTTTCTTGTCAAACAATCAAGGACAAGGATGAGACAAGTATGGACCTAATCCTGCTCATCTTCCTCATGAGTAATATTATTTGAATCATTCAGAGAATGATCTCACTAACCTCATTGGATTTACTTGAACAGGAAGCACAATTGATGACAAAGTATCAAAATAGGCATACATACTATAAAGTGGGAAGGAAAATAAAAGCTGTCCAGATTAATCAAAAGTTAACCATCCCATCCCATTAGTCTCCTCACATTAAAAGAGCCATAAACAACAACTCACTTCACTGGCATTTTTTGTTCCACTGTCTGACTGTCACAGGTAAGGTAGAATTTCTTTTCCTGACTGATCTTCAAGCTGAAGGTAATGCGACAGCAGGAACAATACAGTTAGTATGTGAATAACCAAACAATACGATGCAATTTGACCGACTGTTTTTAACACTTTCAAGTTCTTTCTGTTTCAGAAACGTGGCTTTTTTTTTTAACAGTGGCCAGTCTAACTTAATCTACCAAAAGTAAACAATTGTTATTTAACTAAACGCACTTTATATGCAAACGTCTTTCAAGGTGTATTTATGCTCTGGACAAAATCTTAGCAGAGAAATCATCTTGCGATTTTTCTCACTGACCATTTGGTTTACTGACTGTGGAAAAGAAAAAAGGAAAACAGATTCAGTGCACATAGCTAGTAAATTCTTCGCTATATTCACCTACTCTTATATTGTATCCACAACGCTTACCCATCACCTTGTAAGTCTTGTGCTTCTAAGGCCCTTGAGAGCCATCGTCTCTTTTGTTCATTTAGGCAAGGCTTACCACAAGGGGACCAAAGAGCACTGGGATGTTTGTAGTATGCACACTGATACCATTACAAATAAAGAGGTCACGTGGTGACTACAGTATTTGATGTTTTTAATGCAGTGATTTTTCCCACTGTTATTGATATTTCCTTCTGTGTGCCCACTTCTAGGAGCATCGTTCTGCCCCCAGAACATTCTTAAGGCATTTTGTCTTCTGATCTTGTTGTCATCTCTCTGCTCTTTCCATTTTAAAGAAATGAGGTACTGGTCTTGGAGAATTATGGTTTTAACTAATTTAAGTTAAAGGGTTATCATTGTGTTGTTAGCACAAAGTCCAAAAAACCTCCTCCCAAACAGACAAAAAAGCCCCAAAGCTGAATGGTAAGACATTGCATGTAGATGCTTACTTTTTCCAAACCGGTATGTATCCTTGAAAATTTCTGGACAAATCCTAGAAAATGCTTGTGTATTCTGATGTACTTTTGTTTAGACTACACGTGAGGATCTCAGAGCAACTAATCATAGGTGATGTTACTGCAGCAAATAATACCATAAGAAGTCAATATGTCTTGGTGTTTTTAGGAAGGGACTTTGCTTTTAAACACCTCAGGTTGTCATTGAGGAATGTCAAAGATTTAGGAGCAGTTGAAAAAGGTGTTGAATTTTCAGCCAAGTAGCATAATTACAGATAAAGGCTTGATGCTAATTTTCTCGTGATTTACAAGGGCAATCAATGTCAGTAAAGTCAGTGCAGTTACAAGGATGGAGATGATGCCACATCTAGCAACAAGTCCTTCTTGTCTACTTCCATTCAGTCCCCTCGATATTTACTCTGTGTACAGTCCTGATGATTACACTATTCTCCCACCTTAGAAACTTTGATTATAAATGAAATTCTTTAGAAAGCACCAGTGCTTTTGGTGCATTAGCTACCAGAAGCATATTTATTCTCGAACTCAGTGCAGGTACTACTTATAATTCTTATACAGTGTAATCAACAGTGCAGTGGAGTACATCTTAGTAGGCCTTGCTAATGAGAATAGTCCCATTAGCTCCTGTGAGACTATTCGTGAGAGGAAGGGTTGCAAGGTCTGTGCCTATTCTTTTATAATCAGCTGATGATGTACATTTAAAAAAGTTCAAAAAATTTCTTTCTAATTGCTTGATGTCTGAGTGATAGATATAACCATTCCCTGAAGACTTTCAATGTACATAAGTTTTTAAAATCAGTCTTCCTGGTTACTGTAATTTAAAAAGGCTCCTAATCATGTGTCTGACTGGATAGACCCATTTTGAGGATATTTTGGGATTAATGTTTCTCACTGCATTTTGGGTTCTTTTTCATCGCATGCTTTTCCATAATTTTGGATCTTTCAGGCATCATTAAGGTTATTCCACTGTGCAATGAAATTGCTTGCACAGCAAATCGTCGTAGCAGCTGTGGAAGGATGTGAATAACCATGAGGGTTCTGTAAAGCACACAGTAACCAGGTGTGCAATCAGACTCCTCTTGCATTTTATGGGGTACTTGTCACTGGATGCTGGTGCTTGATTGACAGCTCCTTAAGTCTTCTGGGGAAGCATAGTGCCAGCTTCTCTAGTTAATCTGCCCACATGCAGTGTGCCTCAGCCTGCATTTGGAGGAAGGTCGCTGGTGTAGAGGATAGTTTAAGGTCCTTGGCCTTGCTTGACTGCCAGCCACATGTTGTTTCTGTGGTGACAATTTAATTAAATAGATGTCAGCTGTCCAGGCACTTGGATGGGAACCAGACCACAATTCCCCAAAAGATAATAAAGCTATCAGAGATTTTCACTGTTGTGCAATATGCTGTACCATGACTGCTTAGTGTATGTGATCTGACTGTCTTTCAGGTACTCAGAAATATAGTCTACTTTCAGTTACTGTTCATGACAGCCTGTGACTCTCTCAAAGAAGGTACTACAATCATCAGTGAGTCATCTGGTAATATTATCCCAGTACAAATATCACAAGTGCACAATACCAAAGTTAAGCACAGTCAGCCCTTCCCATAAAAAGTAGCCAGTAGTACAAGAAGGACTTTTATAATTTTGTCATGTACTTGCTCAGTTTGGAATCTAATAATTTCTGGAAAGGGACTAAAGGGACTCTAGTATTTTGCTAAAATTTCCTAAGGAGAAGAATTGATCTTAGTATTAAAATAGATGCATTAGCTGCTTGTGCAAATGTATTGATTATTCATAAGATACAGTCTCAAATAAAAAAAAGAGAAAGATGAATGTGTACTAGAGAGAGGCTGCAAATGCCACATAGAACTATTACTAAGCTTTCTGGAAATCTGGATCCAGCTTACACTGCTCGCGTCTGCGGCTTCAGTTTGCTGTTAACCCAGACTGGACTTTCAAAGTAGTTTGGGCCCATATCTGCTTAGCTAATTTCAGTGTATTTCAAAAACTTCATCTATGAGGGCTCTGGCTTAAGATTTCCTCAAGCCTGATGACTGTGATGTAGATCCTTGGTTTGAGTCCTCAGCCTTCAGCAGCCCACAGGAGAGCTAAAACTGTAGGAAATGGAGTGTGGATCTGCTGGTTGCACATTTCCTCCTTTTCTGATATTGCTTCATAAGGACCATTGATTTATTAAATATTTAAATTTTCTGAACTTTCAGGCTTACTGTTTGACTTTTTAGTGATGCTCATCACTTTTTCTTTAGGTATCTTTAGGCATTTGTGTTCACTGAGTTATTCTCCAGAAACCCCTACCTTTACAAAAAAAAAATCAGCTGTTTAGGGAAATTAAGCATGTAATTTTGGATCCCTGAACCACATCTGAGCTAGATGCTAGCCTCAATAGACAGTATGAAACAGCTCTTCTTGTTCAATTAGTGTATTAACCTAAGAAATCATCTTCATTTTATATATGTTCCTAAAAGGGTTGCCTTGTACTCACCTGAGTGCAACGTGAGAAAAGGACCCACTCTCCAATAACTGTTTTGTTTTCTTGCTGTTTCCCCTCACTCAGGTTCAATATCTTATTGCCCTTCAGCACTTGCCCTCTGTTGAATCCATTCCATACCCAGGCTTGCTTGGATACTTCTGCTTCATATAGTGTAACCTAAGCAGAAAAAAAGGTAATATTCTGTTGGTCCAGGCAATTGAAACAGAGACTTTCATTACCTTTCTTATACTGGCAGAAACCAAGATGATCTGGGCACTTATGGCATCTTAGTAACATGGAACTGTCTGTCACATGGGATGCAAATGCATTTTAATTGCAGCACTATGGAAATGGCTACCTTCCACCTTCCAATAGCACTGCACAGATTGAGAAAGGTAAGGTCAATTTACAAAAATATTTTTTTTTCCATATGCATAACTTTTCTGTGGCATGCTGAAGACGCACATTGTTTTGCATAAGGAAATGAGCTGTTATTTTCCACCCAAGCAAAGTATGTCCTTCAGGTAAAATGTTTTGATTTCAAGTTCAGTTTGCCAAAATACTTAACAGCATTCTGGACGCCTCATATATAGAATTTCCAAGTACTACAGAAATCTACATTAGCAGAGAATTGGAAAAAATTCTCAAGAAACTGTGCAACCTTGAAGATTCCCATTTAGTACTAGCAATCAGATTGTTCAGCACAGCTAATGTCTGGGATGAATAAACTGTTATTTATATAGCATCAGGCTTCAAAAATCTTCCTATTTGCACAGAAAGCCTTTATGATGCAAACATATAGGACCATACCATGGACTTGTGACTGGAGACAGGTACAAATTGCACAAACTCAAGGAGATATGAAAGATAGGCATTATGCCTCAAAAGGCTCTTGAGCTGTAATTCCCTGTATCAGTTATCTCTTGGATGGTGCCTTGCTGCTGGTCTGTACCAAGCAAAATTGTGCTAGGTAGTGAGTGAAAGGGAAAACCAATGTTCTAATGTTCTTGGTTCCTCTCTTCGAAAAGGGCTATTGGAAGTGTATCTCCTGCCTTCTCCAGTGTGCCCACACCCAAGTAATCTGGTCCAAATGTGGCTATGGTGTAGGAGATCTCCTACTGATTGCATCTAGATGTAGGTAGTCCGCATGAGGATTTAATCCTTATAAGCCTTGTCTTCCTTAAGGAAAAATTGGAGTAGTGTTAACTGTAGAAATTTAAAATGAGTCTGAAATGTTATGAAATAATGAGAGTTTCTAAAGAACACAAGTTGCAGGTTGAAGAAACAACAGTTCAGAGTCATCTTTATATTAGGCTTAAGCTTAATGTTCTGTCCTGTTTGAAAAGTACAAATTGCCTTGGCTTCCATAGGATTTTATGTCACGCTAGTTAATTTCAGTTAAGTTTTATAGTGAACACAAAGATAAAGGTTATATCATAAATCTAGATATTCAGATAATCTCCTATGAGGAGTCATGCAAACAGATGTAATCTAGAAAAGGAGAAAGAAGAGCTCTGGTATAAAAGCAGAGGGAGCTTTTACAAGCACAGCTCTAAATGATTAGAGTTTAAAAAAAAAGGAAGATGGCAACAAGAACATTAACAAGAGACAAATAGGGATGGAGGAGAGAAAAAGAGATATTTATATCTTTGGCACAAAGCTGCATGAAAGCTTACAGGTCATTTGATTGAGGCATTTGACTATAATGCAAAAAAGGGAGAGGAACCCAGGATGGGTATCCGAGCAAGGCATAAGAGTATAAGCATATGAACCAACAAAGAGAGGATGATGATTTTATGCATTTTTTAGCTGACATCTTTTGACAATATTTATGGAAAGGAGAGGGAACTGTATTCAAAGCAGTAGTTAATTAAGGCAGGCTGAACAACTGGGGATGAAAAGAAAGGAGAAAGAAATGATCTGCCTTTTCTGAGTCACTTATAAGCTGTAGCGAGTAAGGGCATGTAAGAGACACATTCTTGATGGTCTGCTATTAGTGGAAGATGGAAATCTGTCCTTTTCTTTGAGATTCTTTGGGTGAGATTTCATTCCTCTTGTTTCTTGCTGTCGGTTCAAAAACAAATCAAGTTATCCTTCACTCAGTAACAAATCCTGAAAGCCAAAAGAAATGTGTATATAGTTACATATTACAATCTCTTCAAAACTAAACAAGAACAAAAGACAATAACTTAGCCAATTTAGTGCATCTAATTAGATCTAAGTATTGAAACAGGAGACAAACCTTTGTGCTATGCATTTTAGCAGATTATTTCCCTTATTATTATTTGGGGGTCTGCAGACTTCATGTACATAAGGAACAAAGCAAAGTGTTTATTTAGGGTGAAGTATTGTGCTGGTAAGAGGAGTTTTTGAGAGCTCTTACTGAATGTTGAATGACACATATGTAAATTTAAAAAGCTTCTTTATAAAATAAACCCTGATAAAAATACTTGCTTAGTAGGGCTTATATAGATATTATTTGCACTTTTTCAGTTAAACAACAGGATTTACATAACTATGGCATTGATTCTGCCAAAACTAGAGAACCCTTACTATATTTTCTGGCACTACTCAAAGGTTTATACTACAATTACACCTATATTGGGCTAGGCCTTAATCTGATCAGTCCTATATAACTGAATGCTGGAAAAGCACCACAGACTTCTAATAAATCTGTTCATCTACCAGAGTTATGGTAGAACACTGAAAAGGCTCTTTGGAATTTTGCAGACAAGAGGAACAAAAGATAGAATATTTAAGGAAACACAATATTTAGTGAAAGCCATCCACAATAATAATAACCGGCTGTCTTCTGTTGAGATCGGACTAGACTGAATTTATTGAGCTGTTTTAAATGATGTAAAGTATACTGCAGCTATTTCATATTCAGTCTATCAGGACATATTACTTTTAAATCTGGAGATTCCATTTTTGGTCATATGATCATAATAATTAGAGTGCATAAAGACCACAGTATTTTTCCCCCACCTACTTTCCTGGAAATCCTGTACTTTAGTTTGCACATTTAAAATAGTCCAGGTAACTTCTATTTTTCAAAAGTAAATCCACCTACTGAGCAAAATGATAAATAAAACTGCATCCTCAGGAAAAGAAAAACAGTAAATGACATGACGAATGAAGTGTACCTTTCTTCTCCTATGTATAGACAGACAGAGCAGTCAAATCCACTGGAAGCTTTGCCTGTAAAGACACGGCCTTAAATTCTCCTTTTTAACAGCCAAAGTTGCATGACTGAACAGCTCATCTCTCTCTCCTTAATTCAGAGCTGCCTTAATTGACTTTGTATTTGGAGGTGTGCATCCTACATATTTTGATGCCCAAATGCAAGTCTATATTGTGCATTTTTCTCCATTTATTAACATATTTCTGATTTTACTTGAGTGGTATCATTAACACTTTGTATCTGATGTATATTTTAGAAACTTACATTTTGAACTAAACCAAAATGTTGCAAAAATGGGTTCCTTAGATTCCTGAAATATCTTTTTAGAAAAGGCATAGCTGTATCTATTGTTACAAAATAAAAGTTTCTAGCGTGTTTCCTTTTGTTCATAGCATTAGGGTTCAGCACTCTGTGCATTTGTAATTGATACTGGAGTCGGATGGGAGTTTTCTTGATGACTTGTTTGGTCTGTATTATTTGTGACTGACTGACACACTACAGCGTGGGTTTTGTGTAGCATTAGGTTTTGTTCCTCAGACCAGGATGTATCTTCTTCTGTTGTTCATTTTCAACTTGCAAGAAATGGTTCAAAAGAAAAAAAAGATCAAGAGCTGTTTTTATGTTTACTTTAAACATAGGTTCTAAAAATTTCAGTGAATGATAGATACCAAATAGCTGAGACTGATGACTCAAAAGACCATTTTATTTTGTAGGCAAAGACTCTGGCTTCGTTTTTTCTCACTAAAGGGAGCCTCTTCTAGAAAAGAACCCTTTGGCAGATAATGATGTCATTTTAGCTTATCTGTGTGCATTCTGCTTTCCTTTCTCTGGATTTATCTCGAGTTCCCTCTTACAATAGTTCCCATAGTACTGGTCTGCTGTGGATTCTGTTATGCTTCATAATTATCTTTGTAAAACACACGCATAAATAGCTACCAAGAATATCTTGTTCCTTTTCATTATAAATCTCTCAAAAGGGACTAGCACTGCCAGTAATACCAAATGATGGTTTTGAGGAAGGTCTCCCTGGAGATAAGCAAAATTTTCCATGTGTGTGTGAAAGGAAAGAAAAGGCATCTGTGGACTTGTATTTATTATTATAGACACTTTTGACTAACAGCTGGTTTTCTGTTCAGGAAGAAAAAGTCTTAGTCAAGGTGCTATATTTGCCATTTGTTTGTTGGGTTTTTTTAATAGTATTAAAAATATATATTTTTTCTTATTTATTTTATCAACAGCAAGAGTGAAGCTCCAGATTCTCAGCTGGTATGAACAAACATAGTCATACAAGTTGAAAATCTAGCTGCAAAGTTTAAGTTTTATGCCTGTGTTTGTAATAGATCCACTCTTAATGCTAAAAAGAGCTATCAGATAAGGATGTGGCACTTGGCAGGATGTAGTCTGGACAGGTGAGCCCACAGAAAAACGTTTTGGGTGCAGCAACAGCTAGTAAGTCCTCGCACACAGAACAACATATTGCTAGCAGCAGTTGGATCCGCTGTTTAAACAGCTTCATAAATAGAGTTTAGTTCGGGAAAGAAAGGTCTTTCTTGATGAAGCTCTCTTGCTATCATCTGGCACAGCATGCAAGAATCACTGGGCAAAACTAGTGAGGCCTGCAGCAAGGAAGAGTGTGTTGATACACAAGGGAGGAAGATGATAAGCAGCCTGTAAGGGTTTAGGCACCTGGGTTTGTTGAATTTCTCAGATCTTCTGCAAAGAAATATTAGAACCAAGCCTGAATGTGCTGAATGTGTATGAAGAGCTGGCCATGAGACTAAATAGAAGAACATGAGATAGTCTCTCTCTCGATTTGCAGAAAAAGGACTCAGAGTGAAACACTTGCTAGGAATAATGCCCCAAACAGTGGAATAACTACTGCAGTATAAGGGTGTTGAATAATTCGATTATACCACAAAGAATGGAAGTCTTTGAGGTGGCCTATTCTTTTTCTTTAACAAAGCCAGCAACACAAACTATAGATACATGCATATTTTAAGTATATGAGAACTCTGACATCCAGATGTTGCTGGTGATACAGAGATTCCCTAATTAGAAACAGGATTATTTCTGGGAGAACTGCTTCATGTTTAAGGAACAGAGAAAGAGTGAGAAGGGGGATCTGACTCTAGAGAAATGCCTCCAAAGAGCAAGGATAAATGATCTCTTCAGAAAAATTTTACTGACTTCAGCACAGAAAGTTGCCTTTCTCTGCGTTTGTTCGTTCATGTGACAGCTGTGGCAATGACCATAGGAGTGTTGACAGTTCATAAAAAATGGAGGCTGACAAGCTCGAAAGGTGCATTTTATAGTGGTAAGAATGACTGAAGTACAATATCAGCACTGCTACAGACTTTGGATTTATCCTTGAATTGCTGCGCCCAGATTCTGGCCGCTTATGCACTTAGAAATAGCATGTGACTGCAACATTCGTTTGTGTGAAACTTCTGCCTTAGATCGATCTTTGGGCTCAGGGAAGAGTAATGAGATAAAAGAGCAAGGCTCATCGCTCTTGTGGTTACAAAGATGTTTCCTATCTGTTTCCCAGGTAAGCCTAAGAGCTTGCAGATGGTTCTGATCCCAGGTCTTTGCAACTCAGCAGCCTTCCCTGGGGAAGGGAAATGTCCCTCCAGGCCTGTGTGCTTTGCTTACAATAACACTTTGGATTGAAATAGTAATGATTTCAACTCGTATTGAATTATAAAGGCTTCACTTGACCTTTATATTTTATTCATCCATGTATTAATGATAAACTGACATCCTGACAACCTTTTAAGTAGATCACTTTGCATTTATTGAAAGTTAGTAAAATGGACACTGAAACCCTCAGACTGAGCAGTTCACATATATCCTGAATTAGCAATGAGCATATAAAGTCCTGTCCTTGGAAACTGTACCTCTTCACTTTGACTGCTTACTGAAAGGGGGAAAAAAAGGAGAAAACCTAAATTCCATGCAAGATGACTGAATATACAAGTCACAGTTATAACTAAAGCTTGCATTAACTCAGTTGTTAAAACTTAACCAATGATTAATACTTTAAGAACTGCCACATGCTTCAAGATATCTCTGCATCAATCCTGAAAAAAAAAAGACAGGATAATTGCATATGCTGACTACAAAAGTGGTATGCATGACTTGAGTAGTAAAGAAATAAAAGGGGGAATTTTTCCTTCCTCCTGTCATTTCCCCATAGAGAGTATATTAATGACAGGTAGAACTGAAGGTCATTCTTCCTTAGTCCAAGAGCTGTTAATTTTCAGATTCTTTTTCAAAATAAAAGACAGAGAAATTTTAGAACAAAGTTTAGTAACAAAAATAGTATAGCATGAACATTTACAAATGAAAGTAAATGTGTACAGTTTTTAATACATATATATACACACACACACATATGTACATTGACCTTGGTGTTTAATGACACACTGTGTGTTAAAATAACAATCTTGACCATTTATTACTGCTATTTGTTTGCAAAAAATTAGAATACAAATATTTGATGGCAAAGCTAATCTATACAGCATAATTTAAACACAAGAAACAGACACATGTAAGAAGAAAAGAGTATAATGTACCACTATAAAAATTAAATAGATATTCTTATGTTCCTCTTAAATTACGCAGTAGCTAAATTTTACTCATGCAGTGGCTGTAGTTAAAATCCTTGTAATTTTACTTTTTGCCTAATTAATGTTCCCATGTGTTCAATAGTATGAGAAAATACCACAAAAATCTGTGCTTAGTGTAGGAAATATTGCAAAAACATAGTTACGTGCAAAGGCTGGGTCTATAAATTCAAATTGTGACAAAACTCTATTCTAAATAATACAGGGCCAGAATATGTGATGGATATTATCAACTGGCATTTTAAACAATATTTTTATGTAGGAAAATTAGTCTTCCACCAAATATAATTACAAATCTTGCTTGAGTTTAAAAAATTACTGTATGAACACTTTACATCTAATGTGTCTTGCCAATATGTTGCCTCCTTCTCTATCATAAATGAGATTAATCACTGGCTCCAGAACTGTGACCTGATATGAGTGGGTGTAACTGTGCTGAAATCAGTGGAACTCCACACATTTACACCAGCTAAGGATTTGGATTTTAAGACACATATATGATTTGCCGCAGTAGCTAGAATACATGTGGGGCTGAGTTTCCTTATTACCAAATGGTAAAGTCTGATCGCACGTCCTGGAATTCATTGACAGCAAAAGACCGCGATCGTCTCCTAAGAGCAGGATGACTGGGATTTCTCCCCTTGACTAAATTTAAATAAGGATCAGATCTTAGGAAGCGTGGGTAACTGTCTTGCTCCATCAGCTTGTAGACTGTGCTTTGTGCTGCATCAAAGGTGGTGATGATGGGCTGTTCAATATTCTGACTTGTGACTTCTTTGGTATGAAAGTCCAGATTCACCTGGAGAATAGCAAGAAGTGTATTTCTTTAATGAACATCAACACATTTCCTATGTTATTATCCATAGATTCTGAGATGTGAATCTTAAAAATAATCTATGGGAATTATGGGCTGAAACTGCACCATTCTGCAAACATTCTCTTAAAATGAGAATTATACCTTTTTCACCCTCTTACAGGGAAGTAGCTGTTAATATTTAACACTTGCTCTTCTGACAAAGAAAAGAAGAACACAGGGAAAAAAGGAGCATAGGCAAGTGATGTACCTGATCTGCTCAGAACTGGTAGAATTATATGAAATTATAGGTCCAAAGGATTTATTGAAGAACCTAATCTTAATTTCAGTGAGAGTTCTTCATCTCCCAGTCTGTTCATCTCCCTCCTAGAGCAGGCAAAAAATGTTCCTTTTTCTCATTTATACTATGATTCCTTTACAACACGCTTCAGCAATGTGAAGAAATTGTAAATATAGAGACTTCTTGCGCTACTAGAGTAATATAAGTATGTCTTAGTGTTAATGAAGATCAACATATTTTTGTGTGTGTGCTGTCTGTAACATACCAAGAATATTCTATTAGAACATTTTTTTGGTAATCAACCAAGAAGAGTGTTTAAATGTTATGATTAGTCCTTCAAAAGATATGTTTAATCATTTCTTTTAGTCATTTGGCTTATTTAAATTAAAAGCTTCTGAATCTCAGCTATGTAATAGTTTAATATATAATTACTAGTTTAAGAGAATGAGAGAATTATTCTGCTTTCTTGGAGGTAGCTTTAAAGACAGACAGGCAATATGTTTTCACAAATGCCAGCTGGTATGTCTCGTAGCAGCATTAATGTTTAGCATCACTATATTTCCTTAAATAAACCCCGTACATTTAAATACATTTCCTGGCTTTATAGACCACTCAATCTTTGATTCCTGTGACATAATATTTAAACTCATGCTCTTTCTTTACACATAATAATATAGAGGGGATATTGAAAGGAGTCTGGAGGATAGTGAGAATATCTATGCAGTGGCTTCTGGACTTCCTTCCGAAGCTTTGACTTTTGAGATATAGCCTTCTTATGTCAGTGGCAACATGATTAACTGCTGTCACTGCTTCTGGGTATGCACCTCCTAAGAGTAGATTGCATCAGATGTGGTTGTGTCAAACAACGTCTACCCTGAAGAATGTTTTTTTACTGTACCTCTTTTGGTGCATCTTTCTGTATGAATGTTTCATAGATGGTCTTAGCTTTTGGAAGAAGTTCATGTGCAGTTTTGCATTTCTTGTAATCCTCACAAGCTATCCAGAACTCGATATTCTCCTCACTGAACTCAGTTTTCAGAAACTTCGTAAAGGCATCCAATCCAGCTACAGAAGGGAACATTGAATTGCATTAAAAAAAATCCTTATCAGACAGTTACTCCTTTTATACAATCTGTGCAAGGTAACAACATAGATTGTGCTCCCTTTGAAATACATCACATTATAGATAACTGCATATAAGTTTTAAAAGTGCAGCTTTTCCGTTAGGATTCTGCATGCTGTGACTTCCATGAAAGTTTGTGGAAACAGAATTCTCAGCCTCTGTTAAAAACCCACTACCAAAAGCTTGTGAGCTGGCTACTTAGAAATGGAGGCAATCAAAACATGTGATGTTTTTGACAGAGGTGGACTTCATTCAAGCTGAATATCAGATTGAGGTTGCTCCAAACGGTATTTGAATCTTTGCCTGTAAGTAGACTCTTCTCCAGTAATAATTTAAAATGCATGGCTTTTAGCATCTTTACAATTTGTTTATCCTACTATTGTCATTATGTTGCAGATATTTTCTTCCCCAAATATTGGAAAGTAATGCAATTGTGTTGGTCTCAGCTGTCTGAGGAATGGATTTGAAAAGCATATGGTGTCCAGCACTGTGCCAGAATACTCATTTCTGCTGAATCAAACATGTCTGTCTCCAAAATGGAAACCAAGCGGCCTATGAATATTCAAGATCTTGTTATATATGTGCACTTGATAATTATGCAAGGAATGGGCCCTTCCAAATAGCGGCCAATTCTGTTCCTATCACTGTTTTAGAAACAAATTGTATCAAAAGTGACAGATCCTTTTCCTAAGGACATAGAAAATGTTTTCATTTGTAAGGGTCTTGCACTTAGCAATATTTGAACAACAATCAAAACAAAGGGATGGAAGATATTAAATCTTTATTGTAACCATCGTGAGTAGTCTGTTCTCTGGCCCAAAATTGCCTCCTATAGCTCTGTTATATTTAAGCAAATGGCTTCTGCCTTGGAAAATTTTAAGCTTCTGCAAACATAAGGCTAAATACTCTCATCACTCAGTTCACTTGCCTTTGGTCAGTCTCTCATTAGCTTGAAACTACTGAGACGGTGGTGCTGGAAGGATTTATCTACCTGAAAGGGGGTACTGATGATGTGCACCAGAAATCATGGTCCTAAATCAATGACATTTCCAGACTTTCCTGATCTTCTGAAGTCTGCTTAATTTCTCTTATTTTCCCAATGACAGAACAGTAAAGTAGTACTAACGGAATAGTAAAGTAGTCTAGTTCCAGTGTAACCATGAGAAATGGAGATTTGCTAGAAGCAATGACTACATTTTCTGCTGTTTATGTAAGAACCAATATATTCCTCTAAGAAAATCTTTTCCTTAACAATCATTTCACTTAGTTCTAGTCTTTAGATGAAGTCCCAATGAATACCAGTAAGTTGTTTGACTACAGAATGCAGAATGAAACTTACAGGTCTTCTGCAAAGATGTGGTATTTATTTCCATGCAAATTTAGATTATTTTGCTTTTCCTTGGATTTCTCCTGATAAAAATTTAAAGGTATTTTCTGCAGCAAGTCCTCTTTTATCATAAGCTCATTTTAACAGTGCCTATATGCCACACATGGCTAGTTATCCCTAGTAGAAAAATAATTATCATGAAGTATTGTAGAACAAAAAGCCTATAACTTCATGCAATATAAAGAAAAGATTTTGCAGCCTTCATTAAATAAAACTTGTAATAAGATGGGAGAGGTACAACTCAGTGGGATGTTGGAAAGAGGTAAAATGATGGATGAGATGGTAGCCAGTGGATTTCCAGCCATTATTAACCATTGGCATTCAGGATTTATGCTAATATAGCAGTTAGCTCTCCAGAACATAGCAAATCATCTTGACTAACTCAAAAAATACAGTCCAGAAAAGATAAGGCAGGCCTCTGCTAATTTCATTGAATAATTTTCTAAATAATTGGTTAGTAGGCCAGTATTTTAATGGATTTAATCCAAGTACCTGCTAAGTATTCATACAGGAGAAAAAACTTGGTGTTCATTACAGAACAACAGTTTAATTACCTCTGGTCATCTCTTACCGTTTATTGAAGGAACTCTTCACTGACTGTTACATTATTTTATTCAATGAAATACTAGACTTAAAAATTATAAATCAATTCTTTATTTTCAGTGTTTGGCATCATGCTATAGCATAAATGTACAAATAGAGCAGAAACTCATACTGATATAAATGACACATCATATTAATTTAGGTAACGGACAGGTTTATTTAATTTGCACAACTGCATTTTATGGTTTTCCATCAAGCAATGATAGTCTTCAGGGAGAGGAAAACACTACTAACCTTTCTGGGAAAGCAGTTTCTCAAAAGATTCACTCCATTTAACTGCTTCTTCAGGAGACACGCTGTTTAAGAAACAAAAAGTGGTTTTGAAGAAGTGTGTGTATTTAGGAAGCTATTGTAATATGTTAATCTGTCACCATTATTGCTTTGCACTATTTCACAAAGTGTTTGATTAGATTGCATTACAAAATAAGCTGTTCTATGAGAGACTGCAGAAACCTCTGGTTTAATTTTTTCTGACTTTTTTCCTGCAGAATTATACTTTTTTCACCTTTTTAAAAAAAAGATTAAGGAAGAGATTTTTCTCTTCAGTGTTTGTTTTGCACTGCTATTCTTTAAGGAAATTGAGATCATGCAGTACAGTAAAACTCATACAGGAATCACCTTTTTAAACTCATGGGTCAACCACCTAGTTAAACTTAAAAAGAAGGCTTTAGCTGTTAAAACTGACGCTCTCTTGCAGGCATGTGGTTTTGAATGCGCTTAGTCTGAGACTGTGTTACCACAATCTATTTTTAATGAAATACGGAAATTCTATAGCATGAAGACAAAGTTGTAGTAATATGGTTTAGGCAATGGTCTCACAGGGTAATAGCACACACAGCCCAGTTTGTTTACCACAAGCATTTTTAAAATGTCATGTTATTTTGGGATGCTGCACTCTATTTACCCCTTATTTTTGTAGACTAGAACTGAATTAGGCTTGGAGACGAATTTTATCGTGCTAGGACTATGACTTAGTTCTAAGCCTGAAGGGGAAGGCCAGTTTATTAGGTGCCATATGAATAATAATTTTTAAAACCATTTTCATTCAAAGGCAAAGGACTGCACAATGAAAGTATCAAAGTCCTCACACAGGCAACTTGTCCTGGGTCAGTAGGTTGGTAGTGGAGCTGAGAACCAGATCAACTTCTTATGGATTGAACACTTTCTGAAAATGGTTCTTTCTTCCTAGCTGAGGCTTCAAGTTCTTTTGTTGCCTGGATTATGTAGCCTGGTTTCCATTGGCAAAATATGTAGGCACATGAATTTTAGATGATATGAAATTCCGGTCACTTTGGGAAGGAATCTAAGCAATAAGGATCTTGTTTTTGTATGAAACTGAAAGGAGGATTTGTTATAGGTATCACTTCTCTTCTAGCTGAAGTCGTTGCTTATAGGAATGAAATTTTTAGCTAGGGAGAGAAGAACAGTTCTCAAGTGGTACAAATACTGGAGAACTGAAATTTAAGAAATGAACACAGGCCAATGAAGTAGGAGAATTCTATAGCTGGGGAAAATGATACCTCACTCCTTTAAGGAATTTTTTAATTGTAGGAAATATAAAAAGTGTAGTTCTCTGAACTGTGTGAATTTGTATGTTTGGGAAAAATGGTAACCTGGTAATAGTGAAAGATAAACCCTGACTCCTTCAGGCCACATATACAGTCTAAAACAGCACAGAATGCTGAAGAACAACTTTACTATTTTTGGAAACGTCTAGGGTGAATTTTTGATTTTTCTCTCAGAAACTACATCAACCCAGTAGCCTCTCAGATCCCCAGGACCTGGGAGCAGCAATGAGTGCAGCAGTAGCAAACAGAAACCAAGATCTGTTCCTCTTTGCCACTTTTTAAAGATGAGAAGAAACATGATTAGTTTACAGGTCATAGGTATTTCCACTATCACCACACTGTCCATCTGCAGAGTTTCATAAAATTCTGTTTTCTCCTTATGTTGTTTAGTATCTCTATGTAAAGAATGGAAATTATTAAAACTAAGTAAAACACTGGGCATCCAAAACTATTATCTGGCTTTGTTACTTGAAAAGGCATATATTTTCCTTTTTTTTTAAATTTTGTTTTTCACTGAAAATAATCTAAATCTCTCTTTATAGAGAGTGTATATATATATAGATCAACAAACATCTACTAGTTTCTCTTCTAAGAACAGTACAATCCCTGTTAGTCAAGCAGCTGGCTGAGAGTAACGTGGTTAAAAGCAGTTGGCTGAGCAAGGAAGTGGTGATGTCTCGTGGAAGAGGGAAATTCTTCAGAGCATTATTTATTGCCATTGTATCCACCTCCCTTGAAAGTGCCTTTTCACAGACGATCAGAATGTATTGATGACTATATACTTTACATGAAATGTCTGAGTTTTATCAGCCACCCAAACAAAAATCATTATTGAAAATATAACTGTCTGCCTACACGTGTCATGGAGACGGTGCTTTCTCTTTTTAGATGCAGTTTTAGCATGGTTTTACATGTCTGGAAATTGGATGATGAAAAAGGGTGTTCTCAGGACTATTTTACCTTTGCTCATAATTGCAAGGTCTTGTATTTGAGTGAACTGTAAAACTTTTGAGTTAGTTAAGCTTTCTGTCAGCAGCAACACGAGAGAGAGAGGAAAAAAGAAAAAAAGCAAGTCATGAACCCCCCCTCTGACTGTGGAGTGGAAAGTACTCCACATCATGAGTGCCTCCTATCATTTGGATGTGCAGGATATTTGGATATGTGAGCAACAAACATAGTGTAACTATCCAGATGCACAGATGCAAGTGTTTAGATACCAAATTCTTGGCCACTTTTTCATAGGTTCCAGAAACAGAGCTTAGGCCTTTATATAATTTTTACCGCATGTTCACTGTAGAAGCAGTTACTGAAGTGTTCTGGTCAGGGGCAGGCATCTTGGCCCCAAAAATAGTAACTACTGAAACAAGTTTGGTAAGTTTAACAAGAAAACAGAATAAACCAGAAGTATTGAAGTGTTCTGAAGTGATCTGTGAGGAAAAGAAATGAACTGCAAATTTTTTAGACCATGAAATTGTAGTACTTTAAGCATTCCTTCTTTTCAGTCAAGCCCTACAACGGCAATTCTTAGCAGGTTAGTGAGATTCTGGCTCCCCAGTGAAGTCAGGAACAAAGCTCTTACTGAGTTTAACAAAACCAAGATTTCACCCTACATCTTTATGGGAAATAGTATAATGTGGACAATATTATACAATGTTTAAACAACAATTTTTTTTGGAGACAGGACAGTATTCAATCAAGTATTGCAGTCATTGAGGAACTATGAATTCAGTATTTGACATGCAGCTGGTGTTTGTACATCACAGGATTATTTGGAAAACCTGTTTTCCAAGGAAATGTATAAATTCTTTGTAAGAACTAATTTGTCAGGTAGGTACCCAAGTTAATTCTTGTTCAGTATTGTCAATGAATTAAGAAAAATGCTGTTGGCATGAATAAAGTTTTTTATGTATATGCATGTGTGTGCATATGTACATACTTTTTTATACAGACAAATATATTTGAAGTCAGAAATATGAAGGAAAAGTTATGGAAAAATTCTCAACAAGTACATATTTGCCCCCATGCTAATTATTATAATAAAAGTAAGTGGTACACAAAGACTAGAAGAAAATGAAAGCTGGAATTTGAAGTAGCTCAGAAAAGCACAGACTATGCAATCCATATTTTTCTTCCATTTTGTTTCTTCCTTCCTTTTTTTTTTTTTCTTAGAAAAAAAAAGTTTGTTGGATCAGATCATACTTCATACCACAGAAAATCTCTCTGAAAACTATGTAATGACTTGAGACTAACCTATTCATTGCTATGAATCTGAGTAGCAGTCTATGCCTATCATGCAAAAACACGAGTGGTGAGTTAACTTCGTATATACTGTTTGTATGCTTTGGTTAGATTGCCAATTTATAAGTGAAATTGATCTTAAAAGCATTATTCTGTGCCATGCCTGAATGAACACAGACAAATGCAGGAAATGTTCAGAGTCACGCAACCACTTCCTGAGAGGAATCCCCAGTCTTGCAGTGCTTATAACGCTTACCTTGCTGCTTTTTTCAAGTTTGCAGGTTTGCCAAGATGATCGTCTTCGTGGAATTCAGATTTCTGCAGGAGAAGGCTCAGCCTATTTCTCTTCTGCTTAGCTCTACAACAGAGTTCAGGTAGCCTTTAAAGCACCATGTTTAAAGATTTCTTTTTCAAACATTTCCTTTGACTAGTATCTCCCTGCCTCTGCATCACAGACCATTACCTTCTGCATTCAGTTATAGTAATGTCAATGTTATTTCTCCTACTTATTGATGTAGGAGACTCTCCTACACAGTAATGTTCCTGTTAATGCATTTCTTCCTTATACCTTAGCATGAACTTACATATGAAGCACTGGCAAATGGAAATATTTTCATTTATTTTTTTGATTTATTTTAAAAATAGAAGTGGCTTAAATTTCATGTTATTGAACAAGTGCAGTTGGGTCAACATCTTCTATTTTTATCTTTTTGCAAAGAAAGAGGAAGTATTGCTTCCCATCATTTGAAAAATTTAAAAAGAAACTTTCCTTGATTATATCTAGGCTTTAAAAAGGATTTTCTCAGAACTTCCTGTTTTCTTGTTAATCATTTGATTTGCTTCATATTTCTGTTCTTAATAAGTATTCCCTTGATGAATTAATATTTTATGTATACAATTCCCAGACTTGCAATTCATGAGTTTTCACATATATCAGTCAAAAAAAAAAAAAAAAAAAAACTGTGCCCTAAATTCATACCCACCAGCTGCGTTAGAAGACTCCTCTATGTAAACAGAACACTCAAAGTGTCAGTATGACCTTAAAACTTACCCAGGCTTGCTTGCTTTATTCGTCTCTTCTTTATTTGTTGAATTCATGACTTTGTAATAGGATTTATCCTTTGAAGCAGAAATGTTTAGCTGGGGGAATAGAAGAAGTGGATTCTCCATCTTCCTTTAGCAAAGCTTCCTAGTTCCAGCAAATGTTTCTTCAACTTCCTTACAGGAGTTGCATCTGGTGTAATTGGTGCATTCAAGAAGGTTGTCGCATGCTGTATCTGGCTCGATTGCTACTCAACCGGTGGTTGAAAGGTTTCCAGAGCAGGTAATGATAGAAGGAGGTTCTCCACCTTTGCTGTCGCTACAGCTGCATGTAGGCAGGACTTCAAGTAGCGTTTTGTTTTTACGGTCGTCATTTAGGGAAGTGAGATTATAACTTTGCAAAATGGCCGTTGATCATCCACACAAACACGGCTGCTAGCAGAACACAACTCCTGGTTTTGTGTGCATGGAACGTGATGTTTTGCTAGACTTAGGATGACACCATCATTTTCTCCCAAACACTTGGGGGAAGTGAATATAGTTTCTCTAAAATGAGCTCTAACAGAGAATCATTTTGCACCAATTAATGTGCAGTGTTGCCTTAAGCTCTTAGAATAACTTTTAACTGACTTCAAACTGCCCTCTGCAGTCTCTGGTGCCACATGCTAGACATAGAAATCAGTTTTAGCTACAAAATGCTAACTTGGAACTCAGAGTTTGAGTCTCCCAGAACAGCCAAATGAAGCTGTGTTTGATCAGATATTTTGTAAATAGAGATTTTAAATTTTGCACCATTTTTCAGAATTGATGAGTTACCTACTTCTAATTTTGAGTTTGTTCACATATCAAGGAATGGTTTGCAATACTGAAGAGCGTACTTATTCACTTTTTATTCACCCCTAGGGCACTGCTGAGTACTGCAGTTTTGAAAGTGAGTTTCTTCCGTAAGGTCACATCCATCAGGTATTAGATAGGAAAGTCATTGATTGTGTATCAGCACCAAGGTCACTGATTATTAACCCAGTTTGATTACTAAACAACCTGACCTAGAGCTGAACAAAGATGTTTGAGAATGAAAGACAGGGAGAAGATATGACCTCATCATCTTTCAATGACTTTGGCTGGTTCTGCCCACTTACTGCCACACTGGCAAGTTCTGATGAGAGTCCCACCATGGCCTTTCCTTGTGGCTGGGGAGTTGAGGAGAGGAGGTGCTAACAGTCAGAAGAACTAAAATGACTCTGCTGGGACTCCAAATTCCTGAAATGGAACAAAGAAAAAAGCTATTTTAGTTTTGTTTAAGGGAAAAAAAAAAAAAAGAGAGAAAAACAAGAGAGAGAGCACTTAGTTATTACATGTGTAACAAATTTTAAAATCAGACTGAATGAGAAATATTCAGTGCAAAACTACCTTCTGTAGCCCAAAAATCTCTGAGCAACAGGGTTTTGTATTTAAACTGCATTTTCAGTTTCAGAGTAGGCCTATAGATCATATCCTGCTTATTGTAAATCGGGTTGAACCATGCAGCTGTCTTTAACAAGATGTTCTGCCTTTTACCAATATGTGAAAGAATATAGAAAACATTTTATTTGACTTTTCTGCAAGTCACATGAACTTTTTTTCACCTACTGATGTGTATATAATACTATCTCTGTGTTGATCTATCATAATTTTATTACCCGGTGATTTTAGTTCCTGAAAAATGGTGTCAGTTGTGGCCTTAATAGTTCATATAAGCTGATTTAAGAAAGATTTGTAGCATGGAACTTCATTCATAACTGAATTACTTTCTGGTGGCCTTGCCACTATATCATGTGAGTTACAGATGGAAACGACCCGTTATGTCACCTGTTCCAATGCCGAGCCTGTGACGGGTTCTTCCCAGCATATGCTGGAATGGCTTGTCCAATACATTTTTAAATGACTCTAAAGCAATGGGTTTTGTGACTTAGATGCTTGAAATTTTACTGTAATATACTGTGATGATAACACCTATTCTGAATGCAGCAATATAACGTGCATCTCATGAGAATCTATTTGGAACTCTTGAAAGGAAACATTTTTTTTTTTCCATTAGTAGAAAGTTAGTATCAAAGCCAGGCAATATCCAGGCCCATGAAGTAGCCAAATTGCATCAAAGTCAGGCTGTGTCTTGTCAATGACGGTGCTGGTGCTAATAAGCATTTCTATTTTCCACTGCAGGCCTCAGTAGTTATAGCAACAATATTAATGACCCTAGTATGCTTTGGGCTGTTTTGTGTACTCCAAGATCACTTTCACAAAAGTGAAGAAGAGTTATTTTAAGCTAGAATAAGCAGGTCCAGAGTATTATGTATGTTGCTGATGACATAACTAGAGCAATAGAAAGCTCTAAAGAAATTTATGAAGAGACCCAAATGTCTTGATTCCCAACCTTTTCTCTATCCACTGAACTGTATTCACAGACCTTTTGGGGAGGATGCTAATGATTTTAAAACCCTTAAATCAAAGTCATCTGTGCAAAATCAAAGAAATGTTGACATAATGATTTATTACTTGTAGAAAAGAATAAGCACATTTTTCAGGAGCTTTCATATATAGATGAATAGAATGTGTATTTTCAAAATATTCTTTATTTAATGAAAAAGCAAAACCAAATAGATCATAAAGTACTAGAAGTTCTTTGCAGTGATATCCTAGTCTCTTTGGGCCTCTTCTTCAGTTGTAAAGTCTTTGCACTGACTTCCATTGGTATTTGATAGGTACCCATTATAGCTCATAGCAAAATTGTGCTTGACTTATCTATGACCAGTAACTGACCTCTGTGAAACAAAAATTGGCATTAGCAATAAGGACATTACATTATACTCTGAATAGGTCATAATACTGCTTTGTTAAAGGTAAGCACTGAAGGATTCAGACTTTCAGTTAAGTTGAACACAAGTGAAGCCCTGATTGAGTGGTTCATTTCAGCACTAAGAACTAGAGTGCAATCAGTTCTCCGTCGCTAGCAGTCCCTCTGTGTCTTTCTCAAAATTATTTTTGTTATTTGCTAGCAAAGTGTCAACATTTCCTCTTTTACATCTGTGCTCATGTCCTATCAATGTCCAGGCTTCTCCCCAGCGGAGCTCTGCCACTGTTTTCAACTCAGATCTATTTTTACCAGCTGTGTGGCTTTTGTAGGGTTATGTCTGTTTTATTTTCTGCTGAAGGGAAGCAATATTCACCTCTGTGCCAAGAAAAAAACAACATAGCACAATCTCTTCACTGTCTTGTGAAGAATAAGCGTGGAAAGAAACTACTAAAGAGCATAGGCTGAAAAAATGTATTCCCATATTTCTCTTTTTACTGCAATGGGAGTTGACATGTTTTGAAAAAATTTGGTTTGGAAGAATAGCTCTGCTGCTCTTCAGAAACATCTCAACAGTTTATCAGTTTCATCAATATTTATGTTGTTTACCCATTACTACAAACCATAATTGGACCTACCATTTCATAATGATATAATCCAACATACAGTTGTTTTATTTATCGTCAGATAAAAACCCATTTTTGGTTCATGGAACAATACCAAAGTGAAAATAATTTTACTGTAAATCTCAAGTAGAGTTGCTTGCAGTCTGCTAATTCAGTGAATTTCTTTAGTGGTGCACTTAAGAGATTCACCATAATGGAGGAACTTAGCACATGGCACACTTCAAAGTTAGTGGAAGAGAAGCATTATAATGCCTACGCATAGTTCATGTTACAGAACTTCCTTTTGTTGCTGTTTAAAAGGAAGGAAGCAAAATTGCATTGCTTCAGATATGCATCACTGAAAACAGCAACTTTTCATTTAGGGTCCATAGGTCCTCGCAGCTAGGGATCTCAAAAGGATTTGGTAAGACATCCACAGTGAAAACTCATACTTCATATCTCTCGTGTAGCCTTATGTCTTTTTGACACTCAAGCTCTGATTCTGGACAAATTAGTGAATGTTATTTTTGGCAAGCCTAGCCTATCCTGAGATTAGAGAGTTATATTATCGCAATCCTGTTGATTTCAGTAGGACTCCTTAAATAGGACATTTTAGCCCACCATGAATAAGGATTTAATTGCTTTTCTGTTTTCCTCCAAAAAGAAGTACAATTGCCAATAGACTGGAATAAACTATATTAATTCAAATGAAATACTGGTCTCTGACTAGGTATGTGTAACATATCTAGAAATGAAACAGGCAGGTTATGGGTAACCATGGAAAAGAAAAACCTTTCCACTGCTTTATCCACTAGAGCACTGTAGCTCTGTTAGTGATGGTCTTGCAGGGATTTCTGTTTTTCTAGGTTTAAGGTGTAGTGGGCTTCAAAATTCTAGCTTTTTTCTGAAATGGCACTCTTAGACAAAGGCTTTAAGAGTTCAACCTATTTACCTAAGTTCATCAACTTTCATGATCTGTGTAAATCGCTTTTTTTCTATAGTTGCAGCTAATGTGGTCTGCCAACTTGCTTGGATTTCAAATGGAAGTTTTAACTGTTCCTTGAAAATTGCTTGGGAATCTTTAGTTTTTGCACAACTTTGCTATGGAAAATGCTTACTCGAGTGCTAAACTAAATTAATTTATTTAGTCTTTTAAAAGGTCAAAATAAGAAAGTGAGTCTGCAAAGTCCTCAGCTGTGTTCGTTTCCTGCCTGCCCCATGGTTATTTGGCCTGCGTCTCTGTTTAATTCTATTTACGTATTATATACATCACTGTCATAATTAATCTACAGGAAGCTGGTTTCTCAGTTGAACCACTCTCAATGTTTACAGCTAGCTTTCCACAAGTGTATAGCAATGACATCAGTGATCATTAGACAACTGCTTTAATGCCCAGACTTCAGAAATGCTCACCTGGGGCTTGTCACAGAAGAAACACATATATTTTAAAATGTGTTTTTCTAGTGTGGTATTCACAGGAAATCTTGAAGGCAGGAATGTATTCTAAATCCTGCCCAAAATATCCTACTGGATTTATTTCTGTCTATCGGAAGCCCATAGGGATTCCCCATACGACAACCTGCCTGTTTTCCAAGAGAAAGTTTTTATCAAACCAGACTAACAGTGCAAGCAACAGCATGTATTGGGCTGAAGGTTTTCTGGTCCTTCTGTGAAAGATGCAGGAGAAGGAAAAGGAGAGACTATGATTCAGTAACCTCATAGTCCCATGGAAGAAAGCAGTAACTCCTGGTCCACTGAATATTAGCTATAAGATCAAATCCCCTAGGGCAGAAAAAAAAATAAAACCTCAGTTCTACATCAGAACGGAGTCCACTACCACTGAACTACTGTGTGGTTTTAAGCAGAGCAATCAGGTGTTAGGCGTTAGGTATGTCCTCACTCTGTTTTTCTGCTCAGATGATTTGGGAATATCTCAGGGATGCCTGTGGCACAAGTTAAACTCCTCTGCACTGCTAGGCCTGGCACTGTCAAGCCTCTGTAACAGCAGAACCAGGGAAGCCATAAGGAGCATTTCATTAAAAAAAGATAGCTCTCCAGGCAAGTACCCCTAGGGCTGGGAGAGAAGTCAGAAGAGGTTTTGAAGGTCACAGCTTTAGGTATTTAGGATGAAATTAGGCAGGATGTAGGAGCTTAAGTTCTACTCTAGAGCACCCTCACTGGTTGCAGTGTTGCATCATATGCTTCCTCATTATAATATGGCATTATAACATGGCACTGATACAAAAGGTACAGAATTCTACCTATTTGGAGCACAGCTAAGATTTTTGCAAAAATACTGTCTTCGGCTTATGTGTCACTACATTTTATTCACTATTACTTTTTCCTTAAAGTGCATTGTTCTGATGTCCTGACTTAACTGATGTAAACAGTGCTAGGGTTCCCAAAGTAGCATGGTGGATTGCTCTTCAGAGCAGTAACAAAACTGATACAAGAAAGTTTAAAAATGAGTGTCTCGGTCATCACTAAAAATATAAATATACAAGTATGTAAATATATAAAATGAGCTTCAAAATCTCTCTGTCAAAAGAAAACAATATCGGAAGCTTTAAAGCTACCAGTTATTTTGGTTTTTCTCTTCAGTATATTACCCAAGGAAGTTCACCACTAAAATTTTATATAAACTTAATAATTCCAGGTCATACTTGAATGAGTATCAAGTCTTCAGAAGGACTGAGGAATTTTCCAGGAAGGTTCACTTAGTTTTGAAGATCAAGAAAAGCTGTATTCTAAAATGAAAGTTGGGGCAGTTTTGCTTCCTTTATGATCTAAGTTTTGCAATAGTAGTGTCCTTTATCTCCTCCTAATTTGTTGCAAATCTTCTCTTGAGGAAAGGCTGGCTTCAGGGTAGGGACAGTCCACTCACTCTCAGTGTTTGCCAGCCAGTCATAATCCCTGCTCTTAGTTAATCACAGAGTTTCCAACAAAAGGCTTTAGCTGTCCAGCAGCAGGGTGACAAAAGCTTTCTCGCAACCTACCAGCCACTTTTTTATTCAGATTTGCGAAACTCTTATGAAAAGCTTGTTAGTTACCCAACGCAGTAATATGCAGAGGGCTATGATCTTAATTAGGCTTCAGAAAAGTTTCAGGCACAGTATAGATTTTGGAATTGTACATACAAAGAATTTAGTTTTAAAGCTCCACTCTATGCATATATTTAATTTATGCAAGAAATCTTATCCGATGAGTTTGCTTTGTTGGACTGAAGACTATGTGATCTGGGTAAAATCTGAGACATTTTGAGAGGCACTGGATGCGAGCAGCAATAAAAGAAAGAATGGAAGCAGCTCTTCCTTCTGGACTCTACTTAGCAGTAGGCATTTTATGGATTCCTCATTGTCAGCCTTGCCTTCAGGACAAATGGCCTTGCTATTTGCGCACTGTTTGTTTCTCTAATGTTTCTGGGGTTTAGCCCAAATCATGATGTGCTTCATTGTTTGGCTTTTGATTTGACACTGTCCTTGTCTTCTCCAAGTGCTGAATTTGGCCAGCTTTGACTTTGACACCAGTTTCTAAACCTAATTCTCTGCTGGCCTGACCTGCAGATCCTGTCCTTCTCTTGCCTGAGTTTTCCCTGACACAGTTAGAATACTGTAGACACAAAAATAAGTTTTGCAAGGCATACCAAAAATGTTTCCTCAAAACAGAGGAAATGTGGCTTTTGCACTTTAGTATGCACACCAGGAAGCAAGCTATTCTTGTCCCTTTGTGTTGAGTAAAGATAGATGATCACTGATCAGTTTACATTGTCAATTTGATAAACATTAATAATTTTCATATTACTCTAGCCACCAGATCTAATATAAATGTTGCATTTGTTCTGTTCCAAATCAGCTCAGATTGCCTGGAGCTGAAAATTGTTAGTCTAAAGCTTGTCCATGTGATATATATGAAATGATTTTCATTCCAATTCATGGTGACCACAAGTCATTCTTTGTAATTCATAGAGGTCTGTAGACTGCTTTGCTTGATCTACAGATGCTTTTCAAACCCTTACTGTTAGTTGGCAGTGAGGCTAAGTAAGACTTGATTTTTCAGAATGGTCTCCAAGCTTAAAATCTTTGCTTTCTGATGTACAAATTACAACCCGATCTTGCCAACTTTCATATATACTTACTCGGAAAAGGGAAGATAAGAATAGCAATACAGGGCGAGTATCAAAATCAGGCAATCCAAATGATGGAGTGGAAGGTTAAACCCCACAACTAGCCCATGGCTCCCTCTACCGGAAAAGGTCTGAAATATTCTTTTTCCTTTTCTTCAAAAAATGGGAAATGAATGACCTTGGTTGCAAATCAGTGTGCTAAATCTTTTTCATTCAAATCCAAAAAAGGTTGTGTGTGAGTGATACGTGCATGCATACCAGGCTTTCACTCCTTTAAAAATTGCAGGCGCTTATCTTTCCTTCCTTTTATTAATGTCCGGTGCTGAAAATTTCTCTGACGTAACCCAGCAGAAAGAGGGTTTCTCTTTTTTCTTTTAAACCACAGTAGCACTAATACAGATCAATAGGTTTTTACGACCATAAAAAAAATTATAATAATTCAGGCTGTTCTTTTGCAGATGTTTTGCCTAGTAAAAGGAATTGAAAGGGACTGTTTTACTGCAGGAAAAATGGTGACTTCACCTGCAAGCTGGTTTTACAGAGCACAACAGAATGACTTGCAGAGCTGCACGCTGGGGAGAAGTCTGTAACGTGCAAAGAACGAGGCTTCACAGGACCAGGTTCTGCACCCGAATTGAGGCCAGCGCGTAAGGAGAGTTGGCAAGCCCTTTCCAAGGAGAAAGGACCTGAAAATGACGTTTCCCGGGGGAGTTGGGTGCTGAGGACAGCACGCCGTGCAGGGCGAGCGCAGTCGCTGCGCGGGGCCGGGCGGGTGCCTCCAGGTGCCACCTCCCTGGGCCCAGGGCAGCACGCGGCCCCGCTCCGGCAGGGCTGTGTGAATAGCCCCAGCCCCAGGTGCTTTGCGCTGCAGAGCTGGTGCGGGGCAGATGCTCGACTCACAGGAGGGCAGGTTGGTGAGGCCCATCGTTCCGCTTTGAGCCGGAGTGAATCTTCCGGAGGGAAATCCCACTGGGAGCTCCATGTGGAGGTTAATGGCTAATCATAAGTGGGCACTGAGGGAGGGATGAGCAGCTGCGTGGTCCGAAGTGTCGTTTTAAGCAAGTCGATGAGTCAGTTGTTGTTGTGTGTGCGGCGCGGCACGGCGCGGCGCGGCGTTACGAGCGGCGCGCTTGGCCTGGCCCCCACGAGCAAGCGCCATGGCGGCCTCTGGCACTGCCTCTTTGGTAGTCTGGGAGTTTGCTCTGGACTCCCAAAGAGAAGGGGCGGCCGAGCTATGTAGCACCACCGCAGGGGTCTGGCACTTAGGGAAGGAAGAGCTTGCCTCGAGGGTTAATTTTTGCCGATGAAAATGTCTATGAAAGTTTGGCTCAGCCAGAACAGGCCGCGAGACTACATCTCCCGGCATGCTGCGGGGGACGACATGGCGGCCGGAAGACGAGGCCTTCCCGCTGCCGCTCGGCCGTCACGTGACGGCCCCCCCCCGAGGGGCGCCTGGGACTCCACCTCTCAGCGGGGCGCGGACTCCAGCTCCCGGCATCCCTCTGGGCAGGCCCCGGCCGGAAGTGGGGTGAGGCGGCCGCTGTCCCCTGGCCGTGGCGGTGCCGCCTCGCCGCGGCGGCAGGGGGCGCCCGTCCCGGCCCCGCCTGGGCCAGCGACGGTCCGGGAGACCCCGGGGACAGCCGTGGGGCCTGGGGGCGAGCGCCGCCACCCTGGAGGGGACCTGGAGGCCTCGAAGCATCTCCAGAGCCCCGGGAGCCCCTGGGGCAGCAGCCTGGGCGCTGCCCAGGCTGTGCCCTTGCAAGGGCCCGGGCTGCCCGAGGCCTCCGCATGGCAGATACGTCGCACCCTCGATGGAGGGTGTTGGGAGGTGGCCATTCTCCGCTAGCTCCGTAGCCAGCAGCCAGGAGAGGTTTGCGAGGCGGTCGCTCAGAGCGTGATTGAACACATGCCTGTAGTCTGCCTCTGATCTTACCAGGCTCTCGACTTCCTTACATGGGCACAGAGAGCAGAGTGCAGCAGCACGGCATGGGCTAAAGAGATGTGACCTTGGAGGAGTGGCAAGACCATAGATCATGTCAGATAGAGTCATAAAAATAATATTTTGGCCACGAGGTTTCCTGCCACAAGTGGGTAATGGAAAGTCCTGCTCCATCAGTGATTACTGGTTGTAAACAGTTGTGCTGGTTCTGGGTCAGCTGTGACTAAAGACAGGCAGACTTGGCTCTGTGGTCTTGCTGAATCTATTCCTTTTCCTTATCACTACTACTTTTCTGGAGATAACTTGCTCGCATCCTTTCCTGTTGGGGGTTTCCCCTGAGGTTCAGCTCACTCTCTGAGCAGGGCCAGGACTGCAGCCACCAGAAAGACCAGCTGGCAAGAGTTGAAAACAACTGGGCCAATCTGGGGTAGAGGGGAAAGCCCATGTCTGTGGTACACACTATAGCTGAGCCCTGCTCTGTCTCCTGGTGGGCCATCTGAGTGTTGTATTGACTGTTCTGGCTTTAGGCCTGAGATTGCAGCCCATGTTCCTTGATCATCTACTCCGTAGGTTAGGAGAGAGCTCACATATGAACTAGGCCTCTTATGGACCTTCAGTTTTGCTGTCTGATACCCATCAACTTGCCCCAGATGTTGACCAGCACATGAGCTTCCCTGTCAGCCATCTGGCCAGTAAGAGAATTGGGCTCCTTCAACTCTGCAAACTTAGGCCTGAGTCTGACCTCAGCTATACAGACAGTCTGCTGAGCCCCTGACCAGAACTGAGAAAAGGGAGTTTTGAGCCCAGGTGGATGAGCACTTACTGCGGACAGAGCCTGAGCCTGTCCCAGTCTCATAGGGCTTGAGGTGGGCACAAAGTCAAGGGCAATATCTTGCAAGCTTTACTTGGCTGCACATGTGTGCATGTGGGGGTATGGGAAAGGTCTCTTCCTAATTCAACTGATAGAAGCTAAATGTATTGCTAGGTCCAGAGACCTCAGATTCATACGTTGTTTGGGGTCTCCACTAAAGCTTTAGCGCGCCTCATTCAAAGGCTGCATTTAGAGCTATCGCTGCTCCAATGCAGTTCCTGAAATGGTTTCTCAAACTTTGAGGTGACCCTAGAGCTGCTGGACTCTGTCCCTGCTGTGCTGTGTCTGTTAAGTGCCTGGGTTGGATCCAGTGGCCTCCGTGGACACTGAGCACAGCCACGTAGCTCTGGCATGAACTGGCAGGGCATATGAGTGAGTACCAATGCACAGCGTGCAGTGTTTTGTATTGCACAGCTATCCGTTGAACAGCATTTCAGGACACCCCACTCCTTCCACTCTCATCCTCCACTTTAAAGATTATCTGCATCAGAGAAATGCCTGTCTCCGCTGAGAATCACCGGGATGTTATTATCTAACGCATCTGCTCAACCTGTATGGTGTAGCTTCTGGTGAATTTCCAGTGTCTAGGAGATGATGCACAGGTTTCCTGGTCACCATCTTCTACTTAGAGCCCTATTGATAAGAAATGCTGAGGGCATACAAACTGCTCTCCTGACACCTGGGGTCATTATCTAGTAACCGAGTGCAGGAACTTGCATAGTCTCTGTTGCAAGAAGCAGTTGGACTGTGATCCAGAGTCCTTTTATGGTGGCTGAAAGAACATGTGTCTTTGCTTTGTATCTGTGCTTGCCACACTGCTCATTTAGCTAGATTGACTGCAATGGCTATTTGAGCAGAGATGCGGACAGAGAACCCCAGTCCTACATCTAGGCCAGTCCTTAGGGCTGAGCCAGAACAGATACTTCAAAGTAAAACCCCAGGCTTGAGCCTATGACAAGTGAGGGAAAACCTCTTGTGCACTGGTGAGCTGCTCTGGGGTCTCACTCAAGCTCCTGCAAAATGTGTTTCTTTTCATGTGACTGTGTTATCTGCACCTTCTGCTTGTCATCACTTCAGGGCAGCCAAGCTTGTATCAAGTCTAGCCCTAACTAAGCAGGAGTCGATCAAATGTTAGCATTTTAAGCTGTAAAACAATACAAAACCTAGCTCAAGCAAGGACAAATTAATGCAAATAGAACAGAGCAGACCTGATAGAAGTTTCACTGAGCAGCTTGAGATCTGTCTCCTACAGTGACATTCAAGCAAGTGCAGGAGGGAAAAGAGCAGAAAGAACATGGGGGGGGAGGCTGTATTTTCAGGCTCCACTGAAAACCGCAAGGTTTAGAGCTCCCAGTGGTGTTCTGGAAAGTCCCAGTATAGCAAAGCAGGAAGCCCAGAACAGGGCAGGTACAAGAAATTTCTCCTTTTTTCTTCATCCCGGTGTGATAGAGCAGCCTTCTTGGGAATCACATAAAGGACCGGGGACCTAGGCCTGAGTGGTCCCATGCAGGTAAAAGCAAGGTGAGATGAGGTGGCCCAGGTGGAGGATTGCAGAGCACAGAGAGCTGGTGCTGCTGGGATGATAAGACAGAAGGGGAGGACTTTGGGTCTGTGCCCAGACTGTGTCAAGGAACTGCTGTGGTACCTCACAGTTAATGGTGGGGAAGCTGTTTTACATCAACCACCATCTTCCACGGTGGGATGGGGTACTCCTAGTTTCTCCCTTTGCTTGAACACTGCCTGTTTCAGCAGACCAGCTGGTGCACCATAATACTCACGAGCGCTAGACATTAGGTTGGCCTGTGGTATTTCTTGACATGATCTGACCCATGTGGAAGTCAAGCCCTTGGACAGAAGATGTTGGCAAACAATGTGTGTTAGTCACATGGGAAAAATGGTCCTCCTGTGACGGAGGCTCAGTGTGTTTAGTTGTAGCTGAATGCCGCAGAATTAACAGGAGGCTGACTAAGTCCAGCCTAAGTCATTTTTTTGAATAGGATGGAAATTTCTTACTTCTGTCCCCACTGGGCAGTACTTGGTGGCTTTGTATGGACAGTATGTAGGGTGTATGTAGACACATTAGAAATGAGCACCAGAGCTCCCCAGCTTGAGGGTTGCAGGGTCAAGGCCAGAACACCAAGGTGCATATAGAGAAGTGAGGTTTCAAATCATAAATATGTGGTGAAAACCAATCCAAACAAAAGGGGTGCTCAGTGCTGTGCATCTCTCCCGTGACAGGTACCTAGCTAGCTGTTGCCTCCTTGTCTTTCTGGCCAGGGTGGTAGGCCCCATGCCAGGCCTTCCCCATCCTTAGGGGACACTGGAATTTATCTCCTGAAAAATTTTTCTCTCTCCATTAGCAGCTGAGAGCTCTGGGAATAGAGTGCTGGGTTATGGATGCAGAGAGCTCCTGTCCCTGGCCTTAGTGATCAATATTTGGAAAAAGTGTAAGGACATAGTGTCTTTTGAACTGACACTGAAAACATGAATATTATTGCTATGGTCTTGCAAAGCTCTGCCTGGCAGATGGCACGGCTAGTTGGACAGGACTGGGTACAGTGCTCATACAGCTGTTCTGCTGGCATATAGAGGAAGGATGCTTTCCTGATCTAATTTAAAATGCGTCCTGGGTGAAGACTCTCTCAATGTCCTGGGGGAGAGGAGAGCACCAAACCAGAATGGGAAGGGCAGTAAGCCATTTCTGTCCTGTCAGTATCTAAGAAATGTCTTTTTTGCAGCAAGTCTCTTGGCCCCTCTTCCCTGAAGATCCCTTCTCAGTTCTTTGGGGTTTTCTTTAAAATTTTAGAGAGAAAAGATACCTTGTGCCTCTACCTTTTTTCCACTGTGGGAAAAAGAAACTTGAGCTTCCTACCTTCCTGACACCACCCTCAAAATAAAACATGATGCTTGTTTTTCCCTGCTAAGCCAAAGCAATGAAAACTGAAATGTAATTTTTAAAATGTTGGATAGAAACAAAAATTTAACTTCTATCTTCACAGGCCTGGAAATGGCAGCTCTGTAGCAGTGAGAACCTGGAATCTCTACTGTCCCTCCTGTCTCAACAAAGCATGCTGAGAATGGGGTAAGAGACATTTTTATACTTTCTTCTTTTCAGCATGGGTAGAAACTGGCTTTATGTCTAAATTAGCCCAGATTCTGGAATAGGTATTACCTCTTCACACTTCTGCTTTCCATCCAAAGCTCTCCTTTTCAGATTAGTGATATTTCTAGACCCTCACTAATAGGCCTGGTTGAAGTTTTCTTCCAGTGGGACTAGATGTCACCCGATTGTAGGAAGGATACAAGGAAAATGTTAAAGCTGTTCTTGCTTTGAGGGAGTGTTAGACCAGATGGATCCTGACTCCCTTCTAACTGCAAAAACTCTGTGATTCTAAAATCACTGATGAAATCAAGAGTCTTCCCCAACACAAACAAGTCAGCAAGTGGGTCCCCAGTGAACCAGAAATTTGTAGAGCAACAAGTGAGATGACACAAACCCCATTGACCTTTGGCTAGATCCAGCACTGCAACTGAGGGAACCGTACCTTGAATTCCCAGCCAGTTTCATCTGGGCCACTCTTTCTAGGAGCTGAGGGTCCCTGGTATGGGGGGGAATGTACCCAAATCTACCTGGAGCAAGTAGGTACTACAGCCGCTGCTACTGTATCTGAGTATTTGACAGGGATGGATGTTTCAGGGAGCAGCTACAGGAGGATCTCCCTGTCAATCAGAAATTGTGGAGGGTCATTTGGCCAAATTTAAGGCAGAATCAAAATACAAAGCTTTCACCAAATCTGATGTTTTGCTGCTACAGGACTGTGCTGTGCACACCAGCAGTGGGCAGTCTAAGTCTGCTCTAATCCAACCAGTGTCTGGAAAGCACCTACACCAAGGGTGGGAGAGTGGAGAGCTGTCTCCAGCAGCCGGGGGAAGCAGATTTTTTGCCCTGTGTTTCTGATTGCAGGATGATGCTGGATTTCCACTTGATCTCAGCACTGCACTGGAAGCTAGCACCAAAGTGGACTCTGCAAGCCAGGTAGGAGCTGGAAAGAAGTTTCAGTGTAAGGAAAGAGGTAAAAGAGCTTTGATTTATTTTCTGAGACAGATGAGATAATTTCTTCCCTCCAAGCTACAGTCCTGGACTCTTGTATTTATCATGCTTCATTACAAGTGTTTGTAATTATATGAGTGGCCAATTAAGCCTTCATCTGGAGGTTGCTCTGGATGCTGGAAGTCCTCCATTAGCCTGGTTTGCTGCCAGAGAAAAACACTACGTTGTCTTTAAAAACTGCACCAGCTCCTATCTGCTTAATGTTGACTTTCCTATTAAGCTCAGCTAATACTTTTCTAATTGTGTGAGCTGTGCCTGAAGCCAGGCTGGGTGACTTTTGCCTGCTGCCTCTTAGGCTGAAGTAGAGATTAGCAAACTCCTCACAAACAGTTCACTGTGCACATGTTCACTCCCATTTAAATATCAGGTATCCTCCCCAGAACTGAGTTAGGCTGCACATCTTGTGTTAGCGGTACCCAGGAAAGACCCTGGCAGGAACCTGAGAGTTGATATTAGCCTAAAGTGTTTCTTCCTAGTTAGCATGGTAAGGGAAACCTATGGCATCTCCTAACAGGCAAACCAATCCCAGAGAAGGATTGTTAAGAGATCCAGTGTGGCTTGCCCCCAGAGAGATTCAAGTGACAAAACACTTATGGAAGATGGGATTTTTTTCTTTTGGGAGTGAGTTTACAGGCAACATCCAAACAAAGTCTGTATCCTACCATATTGGCAGAAGAAAAGTTGGCTACTCTCTGAGAGTCAGGCTGGGTAACAGAAGCCATTATCAGCATATGAATGACAGCCATCAACAGAGGAGACCCAAGATCTACTCTTTAAAAGTATGTCCTTTCCAAGCCTTTTCTCTCAGGCTCTAGTTCAAAAATACATATGATTAACCTTAAAGATATTTACACAAATATATAGATTCATTACTGAATAGGGATGAAGCTAAGCCCATGTAAGATAATTTTATTTAATAATTGAATTGCATATTCTTTAGTTAAAAGTGGGCAGGCAATCCAGTAATGTAATAAAAAACACTTATTTCATTTGAATTTGCTGTGAGTAATGATTATACCTTCAGTTTAGAACAGTAGTTTTGAAATCATTTTAGAAACATTACTCTATTTTAACTTTAAAACTCTTACAACTCTCATACAACTAATAGACACTAGTCAAGTTTTATTACATTATTTATCATATCCTAATACTGACAAATTCAAAGGAAATTCTCCCCACCTCTTGGCAGTTTGTGTCTGGAGCTGATTTGCTTCTGAGTGCAACAGCCACTGTCCCATGTTTCAGGCTTCTCATAAACCTGGCTTTGGGTCTTCACTGAGGCCCAGGCTGGGTCATTAACAACATCTCTACCTACAAACTGGATGCTGGCCAAACCCACCAGGGTCAGCCACCTTTGCTGCCTGACAGCACCCAGTGCTGGCCAGGGTCCCCAAGCTAGCGAAAGGCAACATCTGCCCTGACCCCAGGGGGCTGGCAGCCTGCAAGCAGGTGTGTGCTAGTCACAGAGCAGTGACTAGCCGGTGGCACTGTTGGGCACTGTGGCTGCAGTGTGACCAGGTGCCCCGTGCAGTCTGGACCACTCTCATCGATATTCCCAATGCCCTGGGTGATCAGGAGGGCCTTGTGTCACAATGTGCAAGAGGCTCATCCCAGCGCTGCCCACAGCAAACCACCACAACTCAGTGGGCTTTCAGAACTCACACAAGTGGCTTAAAATAGAGAATTTTGTTTTAAAATAAAAGGTATACAGTACTTTCCATTTCTTGCCAGTGTCTCTGGTTGGTAAATACAGATGTTCTCCCTTTTCTGTTGATGATACTGGGCATATGCAGGTCACTGGAATCTGTGGAGTTACTACTTATCCCACAGCACCTGCTAGCATGCTTCCCTCCCCAACTGTGACAAATGGGGGGAAGTCAATGATGGCCACACAATCACTTGCAGTCATGTGCTTAGTCATGTGTCCCATGTGCTTAGATTGCCCAGACCAGCAGGCCTGGTCCTGTAGACCTGCTGGAGCCCTTGTTTTTCAAGAAAGTTTATTCCTCTGCTAAGTTGGGAGAAAGAAAATGAGAAAGATTGCTGAAAAGATAGTTTAGGATAGTAAGTAAGGCCTGGTAGCAAAAATCGTCATTGGTTTCTTGTACATCAAGAATAAAATCAAATCTAAAAATTGGCTAAGTGATAGGTTCAGAAGTTAATTCATCTTGGAATTTCTGGCAGTAAAATGTACCTTGTACTTCAGGTGTTTAATGCACAGATAAAAAAGTTCAGAGAGCTTGAAATTCATTGTAACAGAGCACTAGACAGAGACTAGACCAGGCAAATCATTATTGTTGAGTGTTTCCTGGTAGGGTGAAGAAGCAAGACAGAGCCAGGGCTATTTCAGTGCAAAGCTGAAAAAGCTAATTGACTTTTACTCACTGGGAAAGAAGATGTAGCATGACAAATGGGTTTGTGGTTTAAATCATTAGAGAATGAGGAGAGAGTTGCTGGCTAATGGGACTGTAGCTGGACAAATACAGCAGAACTAGGATTGCTGCGAGCAATTTGCAAGATTTGCTCTTAGACCGCAGGAGGAATCAGCAGGAGCCCAGGTGACACTGTGTAGCCAGAAAGAAAGCGAAGAGGTGGCAGGATGAGTCTGGAACGGATCAGAGAGGAGCTAGGCAGCATCTGAGGGTTGTCTTCCTGTCTGGGATGATGCTGCATAGACCTTACTGGTGAGGTTCAGAGATTGAGATTGCTCTGCCCAGCTGAGGAGCAGGTCCAGAGAGCAGACACAGTTTATTGCCCTGACCAGCCTCACCTGGGCCCCCACTTATGCCTTGCCCACAGCCCAAGAGCTCCATTTAAGCTCAGGCCTGAGACCCCCATCCTTCCTTGAGCTGCATTGTAGGTAGGCTTTTCTCCAGCCCCACTCCTGCTGTTCCTGATGGGGCTTCCTGGATGGCATTGCTCAGTCCCCTTGTGGTGCCTGGGGCTGCCGATGGGCCGTTAGCAGCCCCTGCGCTACCTGCCCTGCTCGGGCCCTGCAGGACGGTCCCCGCTGGTGAGGGCATGGCTCATGTGGGGGTCACCCTTGGCTCCCGTCTCGGCCCCTCATGAAGCAGCCCTGCTCCTGCTGCTTTCTGACACACAGTGCACTTCAAAGTGGGGTCTCCTGAGAAGGCGACTGGAAGTCTGGCAAGCTGCAGAGCGTCACTAGACAGGCACTAGAAGGAGGTTCTCTTCTGTCTCTGTCCTTTGTCCTGTTCTCTGCAGGAGGTTTTCCAGTTTTCTAACCTGAGACTAGAATTGTCTTTATTTTCTTTAACAAACCTGGCTAAGGCTCAAGACACTCTAATGCTGTGTATTCTTCTGTAAACACAATTAACTGGAAAATCCAGAAATACTGAAATCATCCTTTCCCCAGGGACTGGTCACTGTGAGCTGTCTTCTCTAGACAGGAAATCAACTTCCCTTTCCCCAGGGTTGCAGAGTACCTGGAAATCCATTCAGCTCCAAAAAAAGAAAAGCTTGAGGGTAGGGACACAGATGGGAAATTTTAGAGGCAATGATCTGTATCCAAATGAAAGATTGTAGTTTGAGTTCATCTATGTGCTCAGGTCAGCATGACTTCTGCAGAAAGGCTGCTCTTGGGCACCATAGACCTTTACAGTGTTTGCAGCCCGAGAGTCTCCAGGTTTGATGATGCAGCTGTAACTTGACTTACTGCAGTGGTCAAACGTGCAGTAGCAAAGCTTGATAAGAGTGGGAAGGTCTAGACTGCAAAGGGCAGCTGCAGCTTCCTCATTGAAGACAGGTTGTATGGAACCAGTGGATGTCTGCTGCTTGGTGCTTATTCAAAAGCAGTTGGATTGAAGCAGTCAGGCAGATCTTTGGGAGCAGTATCTGCTGTGCACCAAACACCAAAAAACCTACATATGGATGACAAAGCTGAACTTTAGACTCCTGTTTTATCACCTCCAGAATAAATCCCTGCTGAGGGAATGTGAAGAGGCTACCTAGACTCTGGCAAAAGCTCCTAAGCAGAGACAAGTAAATTTAACTTGTGGTACAAGCATTTCTAAGTATTTGTTAAAAGCCCTTCCCCAGGTGATCCAGTGCAGTACTTCACGATCTTACAGCTAGAAAATGTCTAATCTAATCCTTCCTTGCTGTAATTCAGGACAAACATTTCCTGTCCTAACCAGTTTGGACACGGTGATTGGTTTATCATCTTCCTGTCTGTAACAGCAACCTTTTATGGATATGACATTTAGATACTGCACATGTATCATTACCCTGTGTCCCTTTGGTCTTCTCACCTCTAGACTGAATGAACTCTCATTCTTTCATCTTTCCTTACAGGTCTGCGTTTTGGACTCTCTCCAGTTGGTCTACAGCTTTCCTGAAGAGCAATACCCATCTTCTAGCCTGTTGCTAAACATCTGAGTAGAGCAGAGCATACTGGTTATCCCCTACAAATGTATGTAGAGATTTGTAACAGAAATATTAAGGTTGAGGTGGAGTCTGAGTGGAAATGTATGTGTAAAAACAGAATGTGGATTAAAAGAATGACCAGCATTGCTAATGAAGAACACCACTCCCAGGACCCTGTTCCCCGGATGCTATTCCCAGCAGTAAAATTGAGGATTGTGTTTATGGCGTGACCAAAAGGCCTGTGCTCTGATAATACCACAGCACAGACAACTCATCAGTAGGAGATCTCACATCCTGCCAGGATGGCAACAAGGTTGTAGCATATCACATACCCTTCCTTTTCCTCTTAGACCCCCAGGAAATGAGACGTGTATTTCAAGCCTGGAGAAGCAGACAATGGGCAGCAACCTGGCCTAAGATTTATGGAAGCTTAAGTCAGCAGGATTCAGAAGCCAAGAATCACTACATAATAACTGGTGACTCCTGTGTCACACACAGATGATCCCATCCAAACCCCTTGGACACTTGCACCGTGATGCTTGTGAGTATGCGAGTGTGAGAGTTTGAGTGAATGAAATCTATCAGATTATTATGAGTATATAAAATAAATTTACTTAAAGATTTTGTAAATAACTATCACCTTCCACTTTCATAAGCTCTCACATTGAATTTTATTATGCAATTTTTTCTACACATGGTCATAAGTAAACATCTGGTATTATTAGTAAACATCTGGTATTATTTAACCAGTATGAATGAACACATGTTTTCAGACAGAAGAATGAGGGGAAGGTCTTAGAGTATATTTAAAGGACATTTCTAAACCACCAAAAAAAGTGGAGTTTCTTACCTGCAGAACTATATGAGCACACTGTAATTACCAGGATGGCACTGGGGCTATAGCTTTCTATGGCACCTGGAGCTCCTCCCCCCAACATCTACTGTCTTAAATAATTCTCAGATCTGAAGAGTTTAGCTCATACTGTTGACTGCAAGAAGGGCACTGTTCGTAGCTTTGGAATGACATGCCTGGCTTTCTGCACCTCCTGTGTCTTGCCCTGCTCCCAGCAGCCTTGCTGTTCCATTCCTCTGGCAAAACTGGGCTGCCCCAGTCTTTGATATTCTCCTGTCTCTACTTCCAGGTCTTTCGTTCCTTGGTCTCTGCTCCTCCTGTGCAGTCTATCATCTTTTTGTGATCTTGCAAACCTTTCATTCTGCTGCTGCGCCCCAGCTGCCTCTGTTTTTTTTTCCTAGCTGCCATGAATTTCCAGCTACCCACTGTCCCTTGGACTGCTTCCTGTTGTGAATGCTTAATGGGGCTTTTGGCTGCATAGCCCCAGACCTGCTTCTCAGTGCAAGGTGGCCTCAGGCTGATGGCCTTTTTCCTCCAGGGAAGAAGTTGATCTGCTTAGCCATGTATTTGGTTGAGAGCTTCTGTATCTCGTCCATTTTTCCTTCACTGACCTTCAGCAGACTGTCTTTGTGGACAGCACGCTCTGTTCTCCCTCCCTTCATTCCCTGTGCTGGATTGCTCATGTTATAATTCTCCATGCCTTTCCTTAGGTAAACATGTTTTCTCATTACCGTGTCTCTGTTTACAACACTTCTTAGCCCTGTACATGCTAGATCCACCGCTGCTTTCCCATGGATGAATATTTGAATATCCTGGACCTATCAGGAAGGAGGTATGCCTCCACCCAAGCACCTTGGATGTCCCAATCTGGTGTACCAGCAGAGCAACCTAGCACACTGACAGGGTGTTGTAAAGCAGTGTCAGCCTCTCAGTTGGGGACCACTCTGAAGGCCAGTTTGGATAGTGCTTCCCATGAGAGAACCTCATTTGGGGAATCTGTTTATCTCATCTCATTTCAGTGATCTTCCTTCAGACCCCACATCTGCATCAGTTCAGACAGGCCAACAACCAGGCTGGGGACAGGTGAACTTTTCTTTGCTGCTGGACAAAGTATTTGCTTCACTGAGTTGGAAGCTTTGGAAAATTGAGCCAGGTAACATGGGGCCAGGTAACTCAGCTGTGGAGGTGGGCTGAGATGGAAGTCATTTTTCTGCACTAGTGCTGAAACAGGTTTCCTGAAAATGTATTAGCAGCTGCAGAATGCAGATTAGGGCTGGATAAAAATTGGATGAAATCTCAACTGTGAATAACTTGTATGTTCCCATATGATAACACCTGAGCATATACTGCAGGTCATTTGGGCTTTCAGGGTGCGTTACTGCTTGGTGTGATGTCTAGTGGAGATTGTTTCAGATTGAAGGATTTGCTGCACAGGTGGGTTGATCTCAGGCTGGAGGTAGCATATCCTTTTCCCTCCTCTTTCATGAACAATTCAATATGAAAGGGAAAAAGAAGAAAAAAAAATTGTCCCCTCTTTATAGCTGTCCCTATTCCCCTTCCAACTTCTGCTCCACATTACTTTGTGTGACTCAAAAACAAGCAGGATTTTAGAGCTAATGTCTTTAAAATTTGAGCCCATTTAAGTCTCTGCTACTGACAGAGTCCAACCTTCCTCCCCCACCATACTGATGGTTTTGGGCCAACTGTGCATATGTTAGAGAATTTAAAAAGCAGTGAAACAGTATAGCAGGATTCAGCCTCTGTTATCTGCAAGCCATAAGTACAGGCAATGTACAGCTGGATGCAGGAGAATGGAGAAAGCAGAAGCACAAACCTCTCCAGTGAACACCAGAGTGATTGAAGTGGAATAACTCTGTTAAGCTCAGTGCTGTCACATTGATGTACCCTGGCTGCAAAGATACATCATGTAGGTGCCATCTGCTGGGTCGGCAGTGCCTGTTCCCTCCTAGCATGAGCATCATGGTGTAAAGTCCTATGAGCAAACCAGCCCTGGGGACTTGGTAGTGAGCAGAAAGTCCTAAATTGGAATATGCTGACTCCAGAGCAGTGGGGAATATGCATGAATTCTTGAGCAGAAGCAGTCTGAACATCCCTGAGAGAGCCATAGTTTCACGGGATATGGCATTCACTTGAGCAGGGGATGCCCTTAGTCCCCAGTCACTTTCTTGATGACATGTTTTACTTTTTGTGATTGGGATGCAGCTGGCAAGACAGCTGGTCTCTGTGCCTTAAGGTTTACTACCTTCACGTCCAGTTGATCTGAAGTTGTCTCAGGAGTTGCTCATTAACCCTAGAAGAGAAAAATCCTATTGAAACACATTTTTTGCTGGATACAGAAAATGTCACAATCCTCACACCAGGAAACTGTGACATGAGAGCTCTGCAGGCCAGTGAAAGCGTGCCGAGGATGGTGTCTTAGACTGCTGCAGCACAAAGTCCCTCAGCCTCACAGAGATATAAGACTCAGCGATTAGGAGATAAACCAGGCTTTAGGGCTTGTTTTGATTTCTGCTTCAGCCTTTCAGCCTAACATACTTAATGCACATCAGGGAACAGGGCAAGGAAACACTTTGTTCTCCTATCTTGCGAAGTCAATCAGTTGCATAATATGAATCACTGAGGCAGCAGGAACGTGATCAAGCGCAGAGAAGAAACACATCAAATGTTTTATTGTGGCTATGGGGAGGGCGAGCCAGGCCTCTCACTACCCAAATTATCTTTCTCAAACTGCCTTTGAGCCTGTTTTACATCAGCTGCCTGTCACTCTAAATACAGCTCAGATTGCAAGGTAACTTCCCTGGAGGCCCTATCTATTTGAATAGGAGATGTAAGCACCCCCAAAAGCCTCTGGAATGATTCAAAGTCTGAATTAGGAACTTCCTTTGCTTTAGTCCCACAGGGGGCAGGGATTACTCAGTGTCTGTGCAAGGCTGTGCATTAAGCAGAATACAGTTAGAGCCAGCATGGATGGGAGACAGGTGTGAGACAGCACCAGATCAGGATTTTCACTGCGGCTCTGATTCAAAGGGCTGAGTTTCTTCCAAGGGAAAATGGCCTTATTGTTAAGATAAGAGCTCCTGCATCTCAGGAGGGGTGTCTAGGCAACTGGCTGTGGTGTGACCCAGGTAGGTTTCTTTCTATGCCCTTCTGCAGCTGAACCACTGTGCGAGGAGTACCTGTCACACTGTCTTAAGGAGTGGGAGCAGCAGGGATCAAGCTATCTTGTAGCCTGATCTCTCTGTTGTTTCCCCTCCTGAGGCCTCTGCTTTTCTGTTATCAGCAAGTGCCTAACAGTATAACAGATCTGAAGTGTTTCAGCTGCAGATGTGCTGGCCTGCATCAGACGGGACAGACTCTCCAACAAGGGCAAAAATTGCAACACCCTGTCTGATAATGAGACTGAAAAGGCTGTGAGCATTTTTGACAATTTCTGTCTTTGACGAGGAGAAACCCCTCTTTTAAGCGTGCTGCTGGCTTAGAAAATGGGCAGATAGTCAGTGTGTTCTCTCCCAGTGTGGCGTTTGGTGTGGTGCATTGCCAAATGCTCTGTGCACATCTGCTGGCAGCTAAAGCCCCAGATATTTTCATAGGAGAGATGCCAGGGAGTTGGAGAAAGCAGGGTTGCGAAGCAGATCCCATAGAAGAATGTGGAAGGGAGAGGAGACAGGAAGAAATCGCTCCAATATGGAGCCTTCCAGGTATCTGCCAGTGTTTTAGGCAAGTGCCTTCTTTGCCTACCAAACAAGAACATTTGCTGTTGATGAGCCCAGCTGAGAGCTGTGGGAGTGCCTAATGACTGTAAGGGGCTTCTGGGCTTTCTTGCACCACCTTGTAAATTCATCTCTCATCCTCATTATATTAGCAGTAATTTTAGCTGCTCTTGCTCAGAATGTAAGTTATTCTCCGTTTTGAATCTCAAGCACAAGATAACAGTAAAAACCGTTAGAGACAATGCTGAGCAGAAGACTCGTGCTGGAGGCCTGTGCTCGGCCCAGATCACACTGCACTGTCCCAGCAGCCCTGTGGCACTGGTTCAGCTCTCAGTGACCTCCCTTGGAGGGTAGTAAGCCACGCAGATTCCCAGCTGCCGGAAAGTGTTCCCATGGACCGTCTTGTCCAGATGCCAGGAGATGCATCCTTCTCCTTCCCATGGCTCATCTCTAGGGTGTCTCCTCACATGGCCTTTTGCCCTCTCTGTGTGTCACTGTGCGCTTTGCTGTCTCCCGCTCTCCTCTCCTCCAGCTCTCATGACCCCACTGTCTTTCCCCCTTTCTTGCCAGTCTGTTCCTTGGCCTGGCCTTGGCTCCACGGCCACTCCAAGAGGTGCTTGTAGGGCGAGGGGGGAGTATGGCCAGGGTCTGCTGACGGGAATGAGCTAGGGCACATCTTATGGAGTGGATGTGAATGTAGGGCACTGGTGTGGTCATGGCGTGAAGACTTTTGCAGTGGCAGAGGATGAGAACTAACAGTGCCAAGAGACACTGGGCGTGTTTTGTTGGGGATCTAGCTTTCCCTGTAACAGAGCTGGGTCCTTGTCCATCCTCCTGTACCGTGTGTGATGATCCTTCCCAGGCGGGACTAGCCCTTAAAATTGAGCTGACTGGCAATCTCACATGAAGATGCTGTGGGTGAAGTTTAGCTGGACTGACTGGAACTGTAGCATTATTTCACAAAATGTGGAAACACAATTTGTCGCCAGAGACTTGCAATTTCCTATTATGCACAAATACAATTAAACACTCTTTGTTTATGGAATATTGAGCTATTTGAACATGATAGTTTATACCATGATAATGCTGAACAATACAACTCCTTTCAGAATTATGTATGTCTCTGTGATGATCAGAAACATATCTGAACATATCTGATCTGAGAAAGTGTAGGTCCAAAATGTAAATTATTGGGTCCACCTCTGAGAATAGTAGGAAGCATCTCATTTGGCTTTTGCATTATATGGCAGTCTAAGGACTACTGCCATAGGTCTCTGTCAGATTCCTGTTGTGTAGTCCAGAGAGACATTTACCCCAGACAGTCCCAGCATGACTAGCTGCCCTTGTTGCCATTTTGTGTGCACTGCACCTTGCTTTGCAGAGCTTGTGGCATTCCCAGCAGGCTTCCATTCCTGGTCCTCATCCAGCACCTAGCTGCTCTGTGGGTGTGCTTGCCCCAGTGAAATGCTCTGGGCTGAGCCTCCTTCAGCCTGACCAGCTGCATGCTACCAAAGGGCTGCAGAGCCATGTTGGGTAGGGCAGCCAGAGCATCCCTGCTGGGGCCTAGCCCACCATCACGGGGATGACTTGGGTAACCATCCAGCTTGGAGGGAACAGCCTGATGAGGTGAACGAGAGAAGCTTTCTCCTCCCTCTGGAGGCATCTGACAGTGTGACATCCTGTAGTGGTCCCTGCGAGGCAGCAGGGTGCTGGAGGCACTGAGGGCTGCCTTAGCGCTTCCAGAGCCTCTGGTCCTGAGGAGCGGGAGTCGATGCCTTAGGAAGATGCGGAGAATTCACTGACATGCCTGAGCAGAGATCTTGTCCTGAGGTATCAGCTCAGCCTTAACATCTGCCTGAGTCAGGAAGGATCACCCCTTTAGTCACCCCAGGTGCGACACCAAGTCCCCCTCAACCCACACCATTCAATCTCTTGTCTCTTAGCGTCTTCTCATAGGCCTTGCCTGGGCCTGTCCCTTTCCTCACAGCCAGCACTGCTCTGCTGCCTGGGCTGTCTCACAGGTGTGACAACTGGAAGTCACCTCATGACCACCTGGTCAGACCTCTCTGCTGCCCTGGCCAGAGAATGCCAGGCAGCAATTCCAGCAACCATCTTGATGACATCTGGTTGGGAAGACGCTCAATCTGGCTTTTAAAATGTAAAGAGAAGAGCCATCTCCTTCACCCTCAGCTCCATTATTCCTCTGGCTGAGGTCTGGCATCGTTTCTAGCATCTGCAAGACCTGAGAGCTCTCCCCCCAGCAGTGGTAAAGCAGTACAGACACTGAGCAAGGGATGGGGCAGGTGCTGGGAAAGGCTTGTTATGATACCACTTAGCACATGGACTGCTCCTGGCCACAAGTGCTCTGGCACTGCTGTGAAAGCTGGATTTCTTCCTGGCATCTCTTCATTTATTTATTTTATTTTTTAATCACTTCGTTTAGAGACCTCGCCCTCTGGAAACTTCCAAGTGGTCCTGTATTAAAAAAGCCAGTTATGGATACTGGAGGCTGATTCAAAGCAAGTGCAGAAGCCCATATGTTTTCTTCTATGTTAAACCTGTTTTTCCAGCTGAAACACCAAAGCACAAATGTGCCTTGGGATGGAAGATTGCAAGGGTCTTGCTAGCTGAGCCAGTAACTGCAGTCTTTACCATCCAGCTTGCATCAGAAAGGCAAGCAAACAGTTTTAGAAGAGACAATAAGAGTGCAGCCATATGCACCCTGCTGAGAAGTTCAAAAGGATGAAATAAGACATCATGTAGCATTTTTTTCTTTTTTGGAAAGCCGGATTGCCCAGAAGCAGAAGTGTCTAAATGATGAAGCATTAGATGTGCTCTCAGCTGTGATACTGTGACCATCAGCTGCAGGGCACAGCCACATGCCATGTGCCATCGATTCTGCTCCCAGCTCTTTCTCTGTATTTTTTCTGTGGCACAGCGGAGCTCAGATCTGCTTGGATTTTAAGCATTGCTGGAACATACATTTTAAATAGCATGAGTAAAACAGAGCTCACCGAGCAGTGACTGTTTTCTAGTAGTCTTTGCATGTCTGTTATATACTACTACATATTTCTGTGCAATCATCCACTTCAGCAAGTGACTTTTTCCTGCTGTTTCAATTCCACATTTTTGCTATACTGATGGTCTGCCACTTCTGCAGTTTTCTTCTGTCTGATTCACCTCCAAGACACAGATCAAGGAACTTCAGGCTAGAATCAGCTATTTTTTAGTGCAGTCTCATTTTACTGCTTCGTTTTTGTGATTTCTAAACTAGCTGCCCCCCAGTCTAGGAGAGGGACACATCAGGGCTGACTGATCCATTGAATACCTGGGCCTATTAGAATTGCCATTCATGTTGGGGCCACATCAAGGGCATTTACTTCTACCCCATGTCAACTCTGCCATTGTATTGAGAAGGCTGGCACCACAAAGTGTTTTTGAATGGTTGCTGTTTCTCTGCTACAAGTGCTTGTCCTTGCTTTTGTGTTTCTCTAGCCTGCAATCGTGATGCTCTGTAAGCCCAGCCACAGACCTGTCAGACATCACCTTTTAAATAGCAGGCATACCCTTGAGGCAGACGTTGACAGATGCTTGCTGCTTCCAGGCTGCCTTTTGTAAGCAGGCTTAGAGAATTAAACAACTAAACAGTGACCAGAGCAGTAAGCAGTGCGCTTTGGATGCTGAGCCATGACCCCAGTGACAAAATGTCCCCTGGGCTTTGCAATTCTGAACAAAGCTTTAACCTTTGTTCTCTGGCATGGCCCTTTCTGGTATGGCAGCTCCAGTAATGCTCAACTGCCACTGGAAAGCAGAGCAGGAAGGAAGGTTTGTCAAAAGTTAGGGTGCAGCACTTTATCTCCTTAGATCTGCAGCTGTGAAAGATTTAACCTTGCACCGTGTACCTACATGTCCTCTAGTAATTGTCTAGGCATAAGATTCTTCTGTCACATTAGAAAGTTGTGTTTTTTGAAGCCATAGAAAAGAAGTCAGTGCACAGCTGGGTTGCTAAGGCGCAGAAGGAGTGAGGAGTGTTTTAGCTCTACACTGTACATGCAGGAATTGATGCTCTCAATTTCTGACGCATCAACCCTCTTTGCCTCCCTTTATGCCGCCTCCTCTCTTTGTACCTTATGGCACATTTGGGTGAAGCAATCAGCCCACGACTGAGAGGTTCCCAAGTGGGGTGTGCACAAAACACTGCGTCTTTTAGCTAATGTGGTAATGGGCCCACAGGGGCCAGTCTGAGCTGTTCCACCTTCACCCACTGCTGCTCCTGTCTTGATAGGGAGTTTCTAAGTAACCTTCAAATATTAAGCGCAAACAGTTTGCAAAGAAGAACGTGAAAGAATAGAGAGTGGTGTGTTTACATGAACAGCAGCTGGCTTCCTGTTACACTGCCCACCAGGTCAAAACATGGAGTGGAAATGCTTAGATCTGATTGCTGTCAAAGGTAAAACCCTTGGCTGCAAGCAATCCACAGCGAATGTGTGTCTCTCTAGAGAGCCTTTGCTTGACTGGAGCGGCAGTCTGTTCCCAGCTCTCGGGGACTTTGCTTCAGCCAAGGTGCGTGGGCTGAGGAGGGGCTGCTAGAGCACAAATAGGACAAAAGCGGCAGCTTTCCCCCCAACACGCACGCATTTTGGGAACAAAAGGAGTGGCAGCAGTGGAGGCCCAGCACTGGGAGACTTCCAGCTGAGCTGCAGGCAGAGCTGGGACATCCCGTACAAGTGCCTGTTTGGTGTCCCTCGTAAGGACCCTAGCAAGTGTGCCCCTGCCTGGGGGCTGCACAGCCCCGGGCACAATTTAGGCTTTTTTGTATCAACTGAGTACGACTGGCTTGCAACAAAGACTCTTAGAGGAATAGGCTAAAAACCTCTCAGGATGCAGGATGGTCATTTTTATTATATTTTAGAAAAAAAGGAGGATCCCAGGAGAGTGAAAGGAAGCCATATTGTAAGGGGGTAAGCTATAAAGTCATAGAGCTATTAACGTTTTGGTCACTGCAGGAACACTATTAGTGCGGGTGATAGCAGACTCATTTGGAAATGTGGTGATACAGTCAATGCCAGCTGACATGTTTTAATGGAAAAATAGGCTTTGTCTAATGAACTTAATGTTTTTTGAGGACTACCTCATAAGAGGAATGTGGTGGTGAAATATGTTTCTAAATGAATATGACTTGCTGTTGATATTTGGATTAAAATATCATAAAATCCATATTAAATAGACTTAAACTGGCTAAGCAAGAGATTTCAGAGTGTTTTTAGTATTGGTAAAGCATCAATGTATAGGTGTATCTTGGACCAGTTTGCGGTCCAGTGTTATTCAGAACTTCCGTAGTGATTAAGAGGAAGTGTTTAAGGGACTGTTAATCAAGATGGCTGATGAGATAGAGATTTGGGAAATCAGAAATAAAATTACACAAATTGTAGCTTTTTCTGTTTGAGACTCTAGGAACAGGAACAACAATAGTCAGATAGAAGACTACTTATTTCATTAGCAAACCCAAACCAGGAGAAAAAAAAGTCCGTTGGGGCCAAACAAAAGTCTTCCTTTGATACAAAATGAAATTTTTGTTCTGATTTTCCCAGCTATTTTGATAAATAATAACAGAGGTAGGCAACCAAGAAACTGGGGGTTGAAGCAAACAAAAATAACCCCCCAAACCCTATTATGGTTCCTTCAGGAAGACAACTGAACAGGTACATCCAAGCACTTAGAAATTATGAAAAACTGCTGATGTTGTAGGTGCATGTGTAAGTGGAAAACACCTGAGATTGGTGGGAAAATTGTGTGATGTTTGATTGTGTGAATTGTATGAAGTTGGTGCTAGGGAACCTGATCCTAGAATCTGCTGCCTTCTGCAGAGAGGAGCAGGTTCAGCAAGAAACTACAAGAATGAGCCAAAGCAGGGAAAACCAGCTCTGCCTTTACAAGTTCCTCTTTAGCTTAGTCAAGAGAAACAAAAAGGTGACTGGGTGAGCCTGGAGGTGCATGCACTTGCAAAAGGTTGTGAGCAGCAAATTTACCACGTGCCAGAGTGGTGAGTTATTCCTTTTGTCAGGACTAAGTCAGGAACAGATGCCTCCTCCTAAAAGGCTGCATCTTTGGACTGGGTTATGAAGGCCATGACTGTTGTCATGCATGAAGCCAGGCTGTGCATTGCAGAGACATGAGGAAGAATAATTTCCCCAGCCTGTGCTATGGGACACCATTTCTGGGAATCCCAGTGTTTGCTAAGGGACCCTATGGAGACAAACTTGACCTTGTCCATGTCTCTTAGAAAGGTCAGGCCATAGTCAGTGCCCTGGGAGAGGAAACGTGGCTGCCTGTGGTGTCAGGCTCAGGCACACACTGAACTGATTCATCCAAACTCTGATGCAAATGGTCCTTCCAGGGCACTCTGCTTTCAGCTCATTAGAAGTAAGTCAGTCAAAATGCACATGTATGTGGAGAAGATGCAGCCCTTATTCCCTGAAGGAAATCTTATCCCGCTGATGTGTTTTTTTGGAGAAGAACTTGGTGGTAGGGGTTGGAGTGTAAGGGCTTTCTGGTAAAAAGTGCTTGGGGCAGTGGAGAAGGAGAAACAAACTGGTAAGTTCAGCCCAGCCCCAGGCCCCCTCTCTGCAGCAGGGGCTGGTGCCTGGACCCCAGCACTGTGCCGCACACCCGTGCAGCAGTGTCACCATGGCAGCTGCTCGTGTGGGGCTTACAGCCGAGACCCTGCACCCTGGGCAGTGCTTCTCAAGGGTGCAGGTGTTACTCAGGGTCCTCGCCAACGCTCTCTGTAGAGCAGATCAGGGACCGGATGCACTGGGATGGCGATGCCTGTGAGCAAGATGGGCCATGCCACCAGCCAGCAGGCCGTCCCAGTGCTCTGCCCGTGTCCCCAGCACACCCAGGTGATTTGCTAGCCTGATCCCAAGGAACTTCACTGTCTTTGCAAGACTAGTAGGAGTAGGAGGAAGACAAGTGGACCTCTGTTAGCATCAACAAGATGGACTCAGGGAAAAGCTCATGACAGGAGAGGCTCTGTCTCAGCTGCATGTCCTCACAGCTTCCATGTCATGCCCTTCTCTGTTTCCAGTGACACAAAGCAGCCACCTTCCTCGTGCAGTGGTGCATCCCACAGCACGCTGCTCTGAGATGGGAAGGGACCAAGGCAGGAGAGTTTCATACTGTTGTGAGGGCAACAGCCTCTGGGAGCTTGACTCTGGGCAATGACCACAGAAACAGCATCCCCCATGCTCCCTTCCTCTTCCCACAGCCTTCCGCTTGCGTCTCCCGTACTCTTGTGTATGAGAGTGAGGACGTGTGTGTTTGCAGTTATCCCCTAGCAATGCTGATAGGAGAGAGTGCTTCGTTTAATACCCTTGTCTCTAGCTGTATCTCCCAGGCCACAGCGAAGAATTTCTTGGCATTTACTAAATGCTCCTCAGGTGTTTCTCTCTTCTGGTCAAGTGTTATTTTAAGGCTGAAGCAGTATTTTGCTTTGAACTGATCTTTAAAGGCCTATAAAGTCATACCAGCCCAGCACAGGGACATCAGATGCTGTGTCCAGGTTGGAGGGTGCTGATGGGAAAGCTTGGGAGTTATTTGGGATCTTCTCCCTGCTTGGAGCAGAAGCATGGTGAGTAATGTGGAAGGTCACCTCCAAGGCCAAGCCTGCAGGGCCAGGAGCCCACCTTGCCTACCTTTAAAGCTGCTAGGTCTTCCTGATGCATGCCCCTGTGGAGGAGGAGGGAAGATGATGCACCAGATCTACTACCGTGACCTGGTGTCCAGTATCTGGGACCATATGCTACTTTCAGAGGGCTGAGATGGGTAGCATGGCCTACTCGGACCTTTCCTGTCCCCACCCCAGCAGCAGAGAGCGGGGGCAGCTAACCAGTGTCCTTTAGTGCACAGCAGGCTCAAAACTGCCAGAAATCCTCTCAGAGCAGGCACTGTTATGCATATTGTTTTAATAAATTATCTTCCATTAGGGATCGGTACTTTCGAGTCCCAAGACTGTGGGTTTTGAGTAGAGGCAAATGTAAATGGGGAAGTAAAGTATTACAGCGATACCAGTGTATCCAAAGCAGCCATGTTCTCAGCCTCCTGTCTTTCTTTTTCCTATGCATGTACGTGCACAGTCCCCAAAAATAAGTGTGCTGGGACACACTAACTCATGCATGTCTTTGTGCTCAAGTACTGATCTGCCCCTCAGAGCTTGTTCTTTCAGCATCACCACAGGTACATATCCCTATGGCTCTAAAATAAATCAGGACAATCTCATCTGCCTGGGTGGTTCTCTGGTGATTTTCCATTCTTGTTTCCTTTGAGCTCCAGTTTCTGCATTTGTTGGGATTATGGAAGCCTTTTGTGTTTAAAATTCTTGTTTCTTATTTTTTCCAGGCTGCTTTAAATAGAAGGGGAAAATGAATGGAAAAACCCACAAACCTCATCTCACTTCTCCAGACTGATTCCCAGACCCTTTTCACTATCTTTGGCCCTCTGAGATCTCCTTCAGTTTGTATCTGCACCCTTCCAACTTTTGCAATACAGGAAAGCCCCGGGAGCTTTTTTTGTCCTCTTGAAAGATTCTACCTCTGCAGCCAGACAGCAAGCTTCATTTCTGGTAAGGTTTTCAGTCCCACTCAGTCCTTCGTCTTGGCTTATACGTCACCAGCTTCCTCCTGGGTGGGCAAAAAGGGGATGGGTGCTGCTGCTGAGCTGTCTCCTGACTGGGTCACACACTGCTGCTGGGCTGTCTGAGCTAGGCTATAAAACAGAGCAAAACCAGCGCAGCTCTTCAGAGAAGAGACTGAATTCTGCAGCCAGCAAAGGGCCCGCACACAGCCTCTGCTGCCTCCTGCATTTTTTTTTTTCCTGGAATACAGAGCTGACCTTGGGAGCAAGATGTGCAAGGGACTCGCCGCACTGCCAGCCACATGCTTGAAAAGGTACTGTTTGTTTCTGAGCATCTATTATGGTCTTGTTAATCTGGAGATATGCTGATGTATTGCATTTTATGTCTGAAGCAGGAGTGGCAGGCTTAGCTCTGATTCTTCTGTAAGATTAGATACAAATGATTTGTTTTCAGGTATTTTGCTATCAGTTGGAAACAGAATTGCATAAAGGTTTTGTACTGAGCTGTGGGAACTCTAAACCCACCCTTCCCATCAGCAAAACAAGCAGCTCTCAGCATTGCTGTATTTTGATATTGCTGCCCTCTGCTTCTGCTGCAGGCTTTGCGCTCCCTTTTTCCTTTGAACACCCTTTCTCTAGTGAGTGGAGGTAATTTGCTTTTCTTGGTTTTGAGGGGGAAGCAAGGTGGGCAGGATTTCACAAAAGTGGAGGGTTGTTCCCCAAAACACAGCCCAAATGCAGGAGCTGAGCCTGGCAAGACCGGTGACTTGTTTACCGGAGACCAGGGTGCCAGCAGGCAGAGTGGGGTCTGGGCCGGCCCAGGATACGGTGATGCCGTGGCCCTGGGTGTGGCACCAGGCAGCGTAGGGCCATGGGGGGGGGGGGGGAGGCTGTACCCCTGGGTGCGGGGCCAGGCCGTACCCCCGGTGCACGGTACTGTGGGGCCGGTGTGGGCCTGGCCTGGGCTGTCCCCTGGCGTGCGGTAGCGGTCGGTGTGGCCTGGGTCGGGTTGGGCTGTGCTCCCATCATGGCACCGACTGGTGCAGGGTCAAGCTGTACCCTGGTATGCTCTCATCTGCAAAAAAATTCCTCGCTCGTGGTGACTTTGAAAACATGTGCTGAAAAAGTGGTGAAAAAATATTGCCCCCCCGAAATTTGCCGAAAACTTTTACAGGAAAAAAAAGAGAGCATTTTAAAAAATCCACAGGAAAAAAATTGACATCTTTTAACCTCTGTCCAGGTATCCCCAGGATTCCCCATTTCTTAGAAAGTTGCAGAACTCACTGCAAATGGCAGTGTCTTGTTTCCTCCTGCTGCCTTCCTCCTGCAGAGCAGAGTGGTCTCATTCTTCTCATGGCAGGTAGCATTGCAGTGAAAGGCAACTGGCGTCTGGCACTGCAGAGCTAGCGCATCCTCAGCTCCCCGTTTCTGCCTGATCAGGGCCTAGATTTGTCCTGGTCACAAGAGCCTTGCATTAGAGAAGTTGTGAGTTTCCTTCTCTCTCACCTTAGTACTGCTGAAACAGAACTGAGTCTGCTCAAGTTGTTAAGAAAACATTTATGAAAATGGGCAAGCAGTGAGATAAGATACAGCTGGGACTGCAGACAGAGTGCTACTAGTGGAGCAAAAAGCAGTTCTGGGAGGCCGAGCAGGTGCCAGGACTCAGCCCTGCAGCACATCCTCCTGGTCTTTTCTAAGCTCTGATGTGAGGAGCTAGAGAAGAATTTCCTCCTTACACCAACGTTGCACCCTGAGGCAGGCCAGGGTTCACACAGCTGACAAGCAGGATTGATTAACTGCCACCATTGTTCTTAAACTGAAAGCAGGTCCCGAGAGGAGCCGAGACCAATATCAGTTGCATATTTATGTTGTGTAGCCAGTCAGTGATTGTCCTGAGCATGCTGAAAAGCAGAACAAAATTAAGCATGCATCCTCTTAGGAGCTTGCTGTAGAAGAAGGGAGTAACTTGCAATCAAAGCGTGGGCTGGATCTAGTGAAGATCCAGGCTCATCTCCTAATCTTGCCACATAATCCTGCTCCTAGCCCATTGCTTCCTTCCCTTTCCCTCTCTGTCACGGACAGCTGCTTGGTGGGGTGGCCTGGCAGGGCCTGGCTGTCAGTGCAGCCTGGTGATGAGTTGTGGAGAAGGCAGGGGGTGTAGGGATGGATTGGTAAGCGTATAAAAACCAGACATTCGGTAGCTGGGCAAATCAGTTCAGAGAGAAGTGTCACATTTACAGAATGGTGGTACCTATCTATCGCAGTCTTTTAACTGCTAACAAACAGTAGGAACGTTGCAGCTTCTCTCCCTTTGCCATCACTTCCTCCAGGCTGATGACCTTCTCAGCAAGAAGGTTGTGCTGTTGAAAGTGAAAAATGACTTTTCTTTGACTGTGGTGCTTGTCTTGTAACAGAAATACAAACTATGAGGAGTGAAATGTCAGCACTGGAATCACTGACTGTGGCCTGCATTTGTGTCACTGAGTATTTCTGAAAGTGCTTGTAGTGGGTGAAGAGGCTGCAGGGGGAGTTGTAACACATTATCTTCATTTCATTCTTGAATTGTTTTTTTCAGCGCCAAAGACATGAAACATCGTCTGGGCTTCTTGCTGCAGAAGTCTGATTCCTGTGACTACAGTTTGTCCCAGGGCAAGAAGGAGAAAATATCTCCTACTCAGAGGTAAGAGCAAATGTGGCTATGTAGTTAAGCCCAGGCCAGCTGCAGTATGCTTGTTTACTCCTTCAGTGAGCTGAACTTCATTAGCATTTCTGCTGCTGCTGCTTCCCAGTATGTGCTGAAGGCCTATGTGTTTGACTCTAGTGTGGGCAGTAGTCCTCAAGTATTGATGACAGTCACTTTCCAAGAAGAAGGTTGGACTAGAGACTTACTGAGGTTCTTTCCCACCAGCATTCCTGTGATTCAAAACACGTGCGCATATGGAAAGATTTGTGCAGTCTTCTGGGGAGACAAGGCCATCACAAGACCCAGTGTGGCTTTACGTATTTCAGAATCAGCAGCACTGGTTCATTGAGACAGATTGTGCAGTGGTCCACACAACTGCACAGAGTTATTGGCACAAAAAACAGAACAGCCTGTGAAGGTATCACTGCTGTTACTGAGGTGTAAGCAGATGTTGTCCTCTCCAAGAACTCCAAAGCCCAAGACATGTCCCTGGAACAGATGAACCCTAGAATGCCACCTTACCACCCCCTATGGTAGAGGGATGAATGCAGGATGTGCAAATGTGGTATGGTGGTTCCCACATTCCTCCCTCTTCTCTATAACCAGTGTTCCTCTGACAGATTAAAGAAATCAGACCCTTTGGAGCTCGTTGATGTGCCCTATAAGAGTGATCCCAGCTCCATACCCCAGAGAAAGATGTAGCCAGCCAACAAAATAAACAAAGTCCCCAACTGTTTTTCCAGGAAAATTCTTTTCCAGCCCCTGGCTGGTGACTGGGAATGCAAACTGGAATTTCTGTAGATTAGATCTGGGATCCCCAGAGGTCCCCTGCAAACCAGGCAGACATTTCCTTCTTGGTCTCATGTGTATGCCTTTGGACAATCATGGAAAGAGACTTTGTAATGGTACTGAACAAAAAAACAAATCTGTCCTTTCTATACTCCCCTTAAACCTTCTCTATATATCTTCCTTTGTCTCCTTTTAGGGTTAGCCAAGAGGAAGTCAAAAAGTGGGCAGACTCTTTGGAAAACTTGATTCATCATGACAGTAAGTAGAGAGGGCCCTTCTGCTGGAGATGTTGAGGGGGAGTCAGTGTGCTGAGCAGTCCCTGGAGGTGGCATGGGACATACTATCTTTTGTCTCCTGGCAGCATACAGTAATTCCTTTGGTCACCCAGGCCATTGGGAGGGGTGATGAAGTTTGTCTGATCCAAGGGATAATCACAGTATATTGTGAATGGGGCCTCAGCCTACTACTAAGCTGTTCCTTTTGTGAGGGCAATTAGGAAAAAAAAAAGACCCTATATCCAAGGCTCTGTGGGGCAACTCCGCAGGCTCCCATGCTGTCCTCTGGCTTGCTAGGAAGAGATCTCTTACAGTTTCAGCCAACTCTCTGCTACTGACCCTCCCATGTCTCATTTTCCACTGTACGTGCAAGAGAAGAGAATCCACTGAGCTAAGTCCAAGTTACGTGGCTGCTCAGCAGTCAGCAGCACTCCTCCAGACAGGTGTGCTTAGTCCATCTTGCTTCCCCACTCACCTCCGCTCTGCACACTGCCTGCTGGGGTGGTCACAGTGGTGCCACACTTGTTTACCTTCCTCCCTCCCTCCTCCCCAGACAGTAGTCTCCCAAGTGCCCTGTTCTAGTCCTTGTGCAAACTGATCTCAGGGCAGGCCGAGACTGCACCACACAGTGGGTTAAACAAGAGCCAGAGTGTGGAGAAACTCTTTCCAGCTGAGCCCATGGGAGACTTTGTCTTCCCATCAGTTCCAGGCTAAACTTATGTCCTTGAGGTTTCCTTCACGCCGTTCCCATGGCCTGAGACTCTGCAGCGTGTTAGCTGTCTCCTCAGGGCCTCCTGGGGACACGTGATTTGCATATGTTCTCCTGGCTGTGTCACTGAAGGTCACTGTGTGGAAGCAGGCAGCTGAAGACCCACGTGTGACATCCCTTTGGGGCCTGTCTGAATTCCAGCTTCCCTTGGCCTGCACAAGCGACTGCCGTGGAGGCAGACAGGCGTCCCCAGCTGCCTGCAGCAGGGGAGTTGCTCATTCAGCTCTAGGAGGGAGAACCCAGCATTGCTGTTTGCTGAGGCATTGGAGTTCAGAGGCACTTCCAGTCACAGGAACCAACAGTCTGACCTGCTCTGGTTTTCCTCTAAACAATTTGTAGGAGGACTGGCTGCTTTCCGGGCTTTTCTCAAATCTGAGTACAGTGAAGAAAACATAGAGTTCTGGGTCAGTTGTGAGGACTACAAGAAAACCAAGTCACCAGCCAAGCTCAGCCCCAAGGCCAGAAAGATCTACGATGAGTTCATCTCTGTGCAGGCAACGAAAGAGGTATGTGCACCATCTCTTAGAGAGCATTCCTGGGCATAGGCATCACCCCACATCCTGAACCAGGTGAGAAACACAAGGAAATAGGGGTCTGGTAGTGTCACAGAAGTTGAAGGGTGCTGCTCCTCTTCTCATTAGCAAGGGAATGATGCCATTTTCATTGCTTTAAAATTAAAGTTGGACAGTGAAAGGGTGTTCAGTTAACAACCACATGGCTATCCCACATAATCAAGTGGGGAAACCTTAGAGGAATAAGATTCCCCAGTGTTCTGGCTGCTCCTGTGCAATTACTTGAGTTTACTGGCTGATTGCACCCAGAGGCATATGTGCCAGTCACTGGCGGCTGGCTGCACAGATTCTGCTAACGCTGCACAGTGTCAAATGGCCATTTCAGACCACTGTCCCTCAAGGAGAGCTTAAGCACACTTGGTGGGGATTGGATTCTCCCTTACCTATGCTAGCTGCTTCTGGGACAGATGCTATTTATGCTGTCCCTCTGGCCTGCAGGTGAACCTGGATTCATGCACACGGGACAAGACGAGCCGGAATATGCTGGAGCCTACACTGTCCTGCTTTGATGAGGCTCAGAGAAAAATATTCACCCTCATGGAGAAGGATTCTTACCGCCGTTTCCTCAAGTCCCACTTCTACCTGGACTTCGTGAACCCACCTGCTGCTGGCTGTGGGCCTGAAAACTGCAAAAGAACCCATGCTCACACCTTAGACTGCAACTCTAACATTGTCTCTCAGTGTGCCTGAACCTGCAGCAAGTCAGGAGCAGGCAGGGCTCTTGCAGGAATATATGGCAGCAAAAGCATTCATTGGCATGAAGCAACAGAGCTGTCTCCAGTAGCTGTCTAATATCCCAGTTGTGTCCCATGTCATGCAACAGTCAGCCTTTGTAACCCAAGCCAGGCTCAGTTTGTGTAGCAAACCCTCCCGTGACTCCATCTGTGTAGGAGCCCTGGAGTCTGTTGGACATGAAAGCTGGGTGAAATCATTGCGTGTCTGCTGTTTTTGATGTGCATTGCGAGCCCAGGTGGGCTGGTGCTGTCGGGAAGAGGTGCACACGCTCAAACCTAGCACTAACCACAAAGGGTCCAGACGTGCAATGTTGCAGTGAGACACCTAGAAAGGAGCAGGGGAAAGAGGAAGCCAAGGGAAGTGTTGGGGACTGCGATCTCCCTCTTTATAATCGGCAAAAGCTTAGACAAAAAGTATTTTCTCTGGACCCTAGCTGTTCATATAGCTCCAGAATATCCAGGCTTTCAGTAGTATTTGCTCAGAACTGTGTTGCATTATGCTAGTCAGACTTAGGAACAGTTCCTACCTTTTCTTAAAGGGACACCAAAACTTTCCAGACTAGCAAACAGCCTCCCTTGGTCATTACAGCCAAAATTGTATGAAAGCCCTCCCCCGTGGCTGCTTTTCCTGCTATCGCAGCTAATTTATGCTGGCCAAGGATCTTTCCTAGGGCTGTACAGAGCTATTATTTTGGGAAAGGTTCATTCCTTCAGTAATAATTGTGTCCTTCATGCTCTAAGATTAAAAAGACCTTCCTAATACCATGACCAAGCAGAGCAGAAATGTTTACTTCCCTCCCAGACTGGCAAGTGTATATTACTAACTCTGGGAGGAGCATCTGAATTCATGTTTGCCTGCGTTGGCTTGTCTGAAGCAGTTTGTGATTGGGATAGGATCACTACCGCACCAGCTGAGGAGAAGAGGCCATGCTTGGGAATACTTGATACTGAATACTTCTAGTATTTATGTGAGTCTGTAATTTAGTAGTAGTGTTACTTGTTTTTTCCCCGAAGGTGGTAAGAGGAATGTGTCAGTCTCCTTACTACTCCTGGGCTCTGCCAGAGGGCAATTTATTTTTTAATCACTATGGTTAGATTTGGCTTTCACTCAGGGGCCCTGGGACCTGACACTGACCTGCACTTGGAGGCAGAAGGAATAAATGCTGAGCTTGCCATCTTGGGCTGGAGGTACCAGGCATTTCCAGTGAGCAGCTGGATGCGCCTTCTCTGAGCAGACCGGTGGCTGTAGGTCCTGCTCTCCCCAGTGCTTGATCCTTCCTTAGCTTGGATAGAGCTGCTCTGACAACTGTGTATTCCTCACTCTGCATCCCAGTCTGGACAACATTTGTCACACCGGGGTTTTGTCATGACAGGAGAAGGTTGTGGTTTTCACAGTAGACACTTCCAGGCCCACAGAGAAACATCTCCTTTAGTACTCGCTTTATTTTGTATTTATTAGCTCATATTGAAACATACTAGCTTGCATGTTGAGCTAGGAGATGGAGAGGCTTGCTAAGGATCTCAGTCAGCTCTGAACTTGCCAAGCACATGGCTATGTTTTATTTTCCCCTGGTACTGGGAACTCCTGATAACTCTTGAAGAAAATGTATTGATACTTAAATAAGGATGAATATATTCTAAATAAAAGATATTTGCATTAGTCCCTTCTAAAATGTCGTTCTGTGAACCAAAGAATATGCAGAGATACAGCTCATTGACTCAGGTTACTTTAAAAACTCATTTTACAAATGGCTTCACTCCAAGATTGTTTTAAATTATGGAAAGATGAAACAGCCATTATATCTATCAGATACCATGTTCAGGGGAACCCAGTCCCTTTCAGTTATTTCTGATATTTCAGTTATTTCAATTATTTTCAGTGGAGAGGGTCTTGGCTGCCTGGGAACCCAGCTGCAGCCCCATCCAAGGAGCGGTGCCACACCACGGCCGGCGCAAGCAGAGCCTGTCCTGCTCCGCACAAGCGAAACCTTGGGGGAACCTTTCCCCCTTGCCCAGGAGGATGTTTTGCTGGCCAGAGCTCCAGAGGGGAACCCATTTTAGCTCAGCTACATTGAGCTGCTGGCTGAAGGCAGCGTGGGTGCAGGGTGGACAGGGCTGGCTCTCACTCGGTCCCACCTGCAGTGAGTAAATGTTGCACCTTACTGCAAAGAGACAAAATAATATGAATAGTCCATAAAGATAGATAGTAGTAGAAATATGTTTATATATGGATTACTGAGTGATACAGGAATATGAGTTAACACAACCAGTTCCTCAGTGCACCCCAACGTCCCATGTCTTCACCATGCAATGGAGATCTCACCAATGGACATCACACAGGAGAACTTCAAACTAAAAAATAACTACTCAGTTGTGTAGGGAGGCCATCTCCCATGGTAGCCATGGTCTGGTCCTTGGCTGCGGCACTCGGCACCCTCCAGCTGGGGCGCTTCAACACGTGGCCAAGGTGTGGGGAGGGTCTGGGTGAGCACTCAGACTCGCTCAGACTCGCACGCGGCAGCTCCCACCGCTGCCTTTCGGTGCAGCAGCCACCAAGGCTGGGCTGGGGCAGGTCATCCTGCTGCCAGCACGCGGGGAGCCTTGACAGACCAGGGGAGATGGGGATTGCCGGATTAACTGGATAACCCACAGCAGATAATGCCCAGGGTGGGAGGGAAGCGGTGAGCGGGGGGCGCCGAGCCGCAGCAGGGAGCTTGTCTCTCCATGGTGCTGGGTGGGAGCTGGGGATGCCCAAAGCTAAGCTGGGCACCAGGGACCGCCGTGCTGCAGCGTGGGGTTGCCTTGCCCCACGGCAGCAGGGCAGGGTCACCCCACGGCTCTGCAGAGGTGGGCACAGGTTAAGGGCACGGGGGCTATTTCTGGGGGTCTTTTGGGAGACGCATGTTCATTTTCACTCCAGGGAAGGCCAAGGGGGGTTGTGCTACATCCATTCTCTGCAACAGACCTGAAGTCCTATCCAGCTGCTCTGCACTTTGAATCACTGACTCACAGGACTTCAAGGTGCCAATGATAGGAGTAGGTATGTGCTTATATATGTCTATAATGGTACAGATATGTAACAGTATGTGTACGGTGCTCATACATATGCCTAATTTGATAAGAGCAAGAGTGACAAAATACATGAAATATTTCCTGCCAGAAATACGATAACTGGTATTGACCCTACAATAAATGTTTCTTGGCCTTCAGAAAGCTCAGCGGCAGGGTAGATGCAGCCACTGCTACCTGGTTAGCCAAACGCCCCTGCTACCCAAACACAACTTCTGCCACCCTCCACTGGGAGGTCACCATTCACGCTGTGCTCACACTAGCCGTGGCCGCATCGGGCCCTGCTGGGCGCCACGCCATGTCCCGGAGGGGGCCGCCCGACACGCACCTCCACCGTCCCGAGTGGTCACAGCCGCACAGGGAGCTGCTCTGAACTCAGCCAGGGACGCGCTTCTCACAGACCTCAGGAGGTTGCCCACGGGCTCCCAAGGAGCCCGTGCATTCGTGCCACAAGCGAGTCTTGGCTTGAGCTTCCTGGCCAACGTTTTCCATCTGACGTTTGATGCTCAGTTGGCATTTCCAGCTGACGCCTTGGCAGAAGCTATTTCACCTCTCCTGATTCTGGCCTCCACCTTTCTTTTCAATACCTACATAGCAAGACACTTTCTCTCTGCCCTGCCTGGCGCTATTGCAGCTCGTGACACCTCAGGTTTGTCTCACACGCAGCAATTCATCCTTCAGCAGGGGATGTTTGCTAGAATCCAGCTCTCTACAGTATTGGCATTAGCATTTAACTGTGAAACATATGGGTGTAACTTGAAATATATGCTGAACTATTAAGTAAAAATGAAATATATGAGTCTTTCTGCAAGGAAGCCTGTCTGGTTTTGCATTTCTATGAGTAGTGCCATGAATGAGGAGCATAAACACACCGAACCCAGGTTATGGTGATACCACTGTGTGAAGATGCTGGGACCGTGGCAGAGCCCGCGTATGGCCTAGAGGCAGCAGGAACACCCTGTATTACAACTGCTACACCAGCCTATGCTCTTGCTCTAAGCCCTGCTCTTGCCTCTTACTCATCGTACACCAGCTCCAGGCAGCAAACGCTGCCAGGGAGACCCCACGCCGTTTTGAAGGCTGGACTTGTACTTTCTCAGGGCAGAGGCGTTATCTACTTGGGGTCGTCTTGCCAGGTGTTGACCCTATTGCGGCTCTGGCAATCCGTGGCAGCCCAAGCCAACCTCTCTCTCGCCCTGGGAAATGCTCTGTGAGCATCATCCGCTGCCGCTCAAACACCAAATTTCCCAGGCCTTTTGCTGGGGAGAAAAAAAAAAAGTCCATGCACAGAGTAGCCTTCATCTTTCCTCTGCCTCCCCAACCCTGCCTGGAAAATGCAGCCCACTTCCTGCAGCTAGAGATGTATTTTTATTCGTCACCATAGTGATAACATGTAAATATTTGGGGCTGCTGGGGTTTTGATCAGATTTTTTAAGTCTTTAAGAGGTTGGCAAACCCGTTGTTTATGTTTTGCATTTTGCATGGAGTCTCATGATTTGTAGTTTGAGTATAGCAGTCTGAGGGTGGCTGGCTGGCCTGAGAGGCCTCCTGGAAGCATAATCACATATATTTTAGATATATATGTTGAATTGCTTGCTGAGCAGGTGGATCCACACAGCATGCTCACTGCAAGCCATGGCCCTGTGGTGGCTGCGCTGGGAGCTCGTCCCAAGGACGACACTTTTAGATCCCAAGGACTTATTACGCTCACATCTGAGAACTCGCCAGGTTGAGACTGAAATGAGACCCCAGCTTCCTTTTATGTATGCCTTCGCCCCCTTGTTAGATATGATACCTTCTGTCAGCAAAGTGGGCTGGATTTGAATAATTTGCAAAGAACTGGTCTTTTTAAGAGACAGCCTTAAAAAACACATGCCCTGGGCAGACTGGAGGAGACTGAAGAGAGAGAAGCAGGCTTTACAAACTCAGCAGAGTTTGCCATCTGTTCAGGAAGGCGGGGTTTTATTCTTCATCCTTCAATTTTTTTTGGCCTTTTTTTTTTTTTTCCTCTTTTTGGAATTGGATCTGAACAGTTCCAATCAGCAGCTTTTTTTTCCCCCCAGCATGGTTTTCCTCCCTTGCCTAATCGATTGCCCTCATTTGGGTTTCTGCAGAAGAAGAAGAAGAAGAAGAAGAAGGAGAAGAAGAGAGGCATCGCTTTGGTGTGCCTACCACAGAGAGAAGCAGCTGGAAGGAGAAAGCGTGGCAGCAACATCCCCAGACATGCATCCACGCGCCCTGGCAGCCACCCCAGCAGCGTTGCTTGGGGCTGTGCGTAGGCACCGGGGACAGGGGGACAGGCTGGAAATTATGAGCTCAGTAACTAATTGAGTGGCTGGAGCAGGCAGGAGACCTGCTTTGCTAAACAGTCCCAGCGTTTTGAACAGACAGATTTGGTTTTATCCCTCTTACTGCCTCCAGGGTGTAGCAAGCGGGCCGTCTCGCAGGCAGCTCCCAGGCGGAGCCGCTCGGCGAGGCACCCCACATGCTGGCTCTGCCTGTGAGCTGGGGGACACAGTCTCGCACTCCCTCCCTTCCCTACGGATGTAATTGCCATCTGTTGCCTTTACTTCACCCAACTGCATCTGCCGGATGGCCCTTTTCTGAAGACGCGCTATTGCCAGTGCTTGGCTATGACCTACCACGTTTCCCAGGGCTGCAAACCTGCTGGACTTAGCCAGGGTTGGGAGCACGTGTCAAGTACCCAGCGCAGCCTCAGCGACACCCCGGAAAGCTGCCAGGAGGGAAAGCGCCTGGGCCAAACCAGCGGCGTGGGCAAACCTGGGAAAAATACGGGTCATGTTCCGGCAGCTTCAGAAAAACAGCCAAGTCAGAGAAACGATCCCAGAGCAGCTGCAGGCACCAGCCCTCACCCTGCGCGTGCGAACACGCACCAGCCTCTGCGCATGCACAAACGTGGCAGGAGTTTGCAGCAGCAACATTTGCGCAGGGGACCAGAGTGCTGGGGGTCAAAGCGGCTGGAGGGGCAGGCAGGGTGGTTTGCCTGGGTTAAACCCAGTTTGGCTGGGTTAAACCCAGCACCCAGAACGCCTCCAGCAGCGCTCAGATGGGGCCTGCAAGGCGGAGGCTGGATCTGAAAACCTCCGAATGAAGAGGAGCGTTGCAGCCCCAGGGAAGCGCTGCCTGGCCCTGGCCCCTCTGCTCCAGCTGCTGTGGGGTCGCAGCTGGTATCGGCTGCTCAGCTGCTTCCAGTGCCCCCACCTAAAATCCAGAGGAGGTTCACCAGGTGTTTCTGCTATTTGGTCTTTTGATGAGAGAGGACAGAGACTGTGAGAGAGGCATCTCTGATGGGGCCCAAAGCACTGGGAGAGATGTTTAGCAACACTCCTGGGTGCTCTTTTAGGGTGGCATTGAGAAAGCAAAGCAGCGAGAGGCGAAGGGGAAGGCGATCAGACAGAAGCGGTGGGATCACTCGTGGGGAGTGCCTCGCACAGCCTGGCCACGTTGCTACTTGATCAACTCCTGATAAAACTCCGACCGCACGAATCTGGGCAGGGAGTCCTTCTCCATCAGGGCAAAGATCCTCTTCTGGGCCATGTCAAAGCTGCTCAGTGATGGCTCCACCAGGTTCTTCATGGTCACGGCTTTGGTGAAGTGGTCGATATTCACCTGCAACGGGAGTGTAAGAATGATGGTGTCTCTACCCTTCCTGAGTAGAGGGAGACGGGCATCTCCCTGGCCTGCTTTCTCCCACCAACAACCAGGTAAAGATTATGGGAAGCAAGTGAACCAGCCTGGCTTATCAGGGGGGACAAATCTGTAATGACAGATGAGGTCTCCTCTGCAGTGTGGGTGTCTTTGCAGGAAAGATTACAGTAACAGTTGCCATACTTTAAGATTAATGTCAGTGTAAGCTGCTTGGCAGCAGTTCCTCCATGGGGAGGGGGGCTGGATGTGTGCTGGAAGCTCCCACAACAGGCGTTAGCCCAGCGAAGGCAGCTCCGGGGAGCTGCTGAGCGTGCAGCTGGGGGTGTTGGGGGAACCCAGCCCACTGGGGCTGCCCCTCGGCCCCGGCCCCTGGGGCACTGACCTCCTTAGGTGCCTCGGTCTGGATGAACTCCTCGTAAATCTTCTTGGCCTTCTCCACCATCTTCGCGGGAGACCTGGTTTTCTTGTAGTCCTCGCAGGCGACCCAGAACTCGATGTTCTCCTCGCTGAACTCGGAGCGCAGGAAACTGCTGAAGCTGGCGAGCCCGTCTGCGGGGGAGCGCAGGGCCGCCACTGAGCGCCGGGGACCAGGGAGGGAAGGACAGGGAATGGGGAACGGTGGCGCGCGTGGTGGGGTGGGATGGGATGCCAGGACAAGCTTGGGATGGGCCAAGCGGGGCTGTGGGGTGGCTCAGGGTGTCCCCCAGGGGTGGCGTGGGGCACAAAAGGGCTTTCTCTGGCCCAGGTCATCCCTCTGCAAGCACCAGCATCCCCGACGCCTCTAGGTTCCTGGGGAAACGGTGGACGTGCACCGTGAAACTAGCCTTGGAAGGGGAAAAAAATGCCACAGACTGGCATGGAGCTGATGTGCAGGAGGCCCCGGGCAGGAGGGCAGGGTGATGATGTGAACTTACAGGGGTTTTGCAGGAGCTTCTCCAGGGAATCGCGCCACTGCAAAGCCTCCTCTGGCGATGGCCTAAAGGGAGGAAAGAAAAAAAAACAGGTAGTCCATGCTTGCAGCACAGGGGTCTGGGCTTTTTTTTTTTTTAAAAAAGATATGTTTCTTTAAAAATGGGAGGGAGTAGAGTAAATGGCTATGAAGATTGTTGCAGAACTGGGGCAGTGGGTTACAGGGAGCAGTTTTGTCCTGTTAGTTCACCCAGAGGGAGGTGGGGGTGTGGCTGAATTGCAGCATACGAAGAGTCTTAAGGATAAGCCAAGTATCTGCATGCCCTGCAGTTTAGTTGGGAAAGTGGGGACAAGGGCTGAGGTCCTGGAGCTAATGCAGGTGAATTCCCATGGGAGGTCAGGGATGGGTTTTGAGCAGAGATGTGGCTCACCCTTAAATGCATCTCCTCTGTTGCTTGCAGCTCTCACTGGCTTTGCCTAGCATGAGCACAGCCACACATCACCTTCCTGCCCCCACATCTGCGCACACCTGGGAAGGCAGGATGCCCCTGGGCAGCAGAGGGCTGCGCTGGTGCCTGCGCCGGGGCCTCTCCTGGGTGGGCTCAGCGGTGCCGCCCGGGGCTGGGAGGCTGCACTGCCCTCGCCCAGCACTTCGCTTTCGCTGACTTTTTGCAGCTGGGAAGCGTCCCCAAACCTCCCGCTGCGACCAGCGGCCGGTGTCTCGGTGTCGGGACGATCGTCTCCCACCTCTTGACCCTCTGCGATTGCCCAGCACCTTCCCGCGCCGAGATGCCTGAGCAGCCTGTCTCCATCGGGACGCGGGCGTCCCGGGTCGGCGGGGAAGGACGCTTCTCCGGGGCGGGGGAAGGAGGACAGGACGGCTTTGGCTGTGCGTCCCCGCTGGGCCGCGGCTGGGGTCGGCTCCCCTCCACTCCCACAGCCTGCCGGCCCGTTCCCACGCCCCGCGGCAGGGCAGGACAACCGCTTCCACTCCTCCCTCGCGAGTGATAAACCTTAAGTGCTTTCGAGGTGGGCGTGGGGTGGGGTTTTCTGTTGGGTCACGTTGTCCTGCCTGAGCCGGGGACGGACACGCTCCGGGGGCTGGAAAGCCGTGTGAGCAGTGCCTCCTCCCGGGGAGGGCAGGGGCAGGACCGCCTGCGGCCCCACGGGCCCTCGCGCTTCGGCGGGGGTCTGGGGAGGGCGCAGACCCGCGGGCTGGCTCTCGCCGCTCTGTTTTCCACCGCCCCCCTCTGCCCACCTCCGCGGGGAGGACTCTGCGGCCTGTCCCTTTCTGCTGCGCCTGGCGCTAGCGAGAGCATCGCTCCTGGCCGGGCCGCGAGCGAGAGCCCGGGCAGGGGTCTGCGCAGAGCTGCTGGGAACCTGCGTCCTGCCGTCGAGCAGCTCTCGAGCTGCGACAGCGGAAAACGAAGTGGCTTTGCGCCCAGAAATGGGGATGGGAGAAGAGGAGGGTGCGGGGGCCTGTTCCCCTGCCCCCTCCCCGCGAGACCGGCTGTTTTCCCCTGAGCCCGGGCGCCGGCGGTGCCGTCTCCCGATCGTAGGCACTGATTTGGGCAGGCGCAGACGGGGCCTGCCGCCTCCGGCGAGGAGCTGGCTGTGATTAATGGTGCCCGTCTGGAGGAGCTGCTGTGCCATGCAGAGCTAATAAACACCTCGGCTGCCGCCCATTCCCTGCTCGCCCTCACCCCAGCTCCAGACGCCGCCTCGGGGCTGGGCCTCCCTCCCTACGTGCCGCTCGAAGTGTCGCTGCACAGAGCAGCCCCTGAGCGGACGGCTCCCCCGGGCCGGGTCCTGGGGTTAGCGATGGAGAGCTCAAAGGGAAAAGCAAATCCGTGCGCAGCAGTCAGGAGACAAACAGCTGAAAGGATAAGAACTACTAGGGATGAGCAGCTGTCCTCCATCTCGCTCTCCGTGTGCTCCTGCACAAATCAGTGCTTTGCTGGTACCTCGGGAGCGGTGTGTGCCTCCGGTCCCCTTGGGTTGCTGTCCCGGGAAAAGGCTTGGGGAGGAGGGTGGCTGCAGCAGCCTCCCCCCCCCGCCCCCAGGGAATGACGGAGGGTCCGTGGGGTGGGAAGCGCTGAGGGAGGACCACGGTGAAGGCCTTGGGGTGACTCAGGAAGAAGTCAGGGAAGTGCCTGGGAGAGGGATCTACTGAGGGTTAGTACTAAGGACCAGGATACGGCCCCTGAGCCAAGAGCCTCCATCGACAGGAACAGCTGAAAAACAGGGAGCATATTTGTGGTGATTATCACATCTGCTTGGCCTGTTCTTCCCCTTCCTGAGGCATCTGCTTTCAGCCACTGTCAGAGGCAGGATACTGAGGGAGACAAACCCTTGGTCTGACCGAACAGGGCCACTCTTTTTTCTCCCTGTGTGTTCCTATCTGGTGGGCCTGCCCCGCCGCAGTGGCTCCAGGGCAAAGAAGAGACTGTCAGAAATGCAAGGTTTGCTCAGGTTACGTATCAGGTGCCCTTTTGTCCTCAACCTGTCGGCATCCAGCAGTAAGGGCCTGTGATGAGGGATAATTTGCTTTCTGGATCTTGAAACGTGTTCACACTTGCATCAAGGATCATCACCCTCCCCCAGGAGTTTATGCACATCTTTCCCAAGCCAGGCACCCATGTTCTCCCTGCGAGAACTTTTCCTTGTCTCTTCACTCCCAGGTGAGGGCAAGGAAAAGCACTTCATTGTAGTGGCCTGATACGATCCAAGAATCCAGATTTCCTGGAAATTTCAAAATTCACTTTTGCATTAGCTGAATGTCCCAGGGATCATATTAACTGAGACTGAGATGCTCATTGATGAATGATAGCTGGGCTGAGCAACAATAAAATGCAAGAGAAAACAACTCGTTCAGCTAGCAGGCAGTGAATATGTTGTCTGTTTTTTCAGCAGGGACAAATAATGGGGACAAATGTGTCTCCTTCACAGAGGCATCTTGGCCATGGCAGTGTCTGAGAGCAAAATGCACTGTCAAACAGTTGCTCTCCTCCTCGTGCCTTGCCTCAGGCAGCTCTTACCAGGTAACGCTGCAGTTACCGGGTAACGGAGCAGCACGCAGACGTTTCACTGATAGCACAGCGGCCACCTGGAAAATGTGTGCAGCTTTCTGCAGGCTAGCATGAGAGTGAACATAGGTGGCACATGTTCACCTACGTTCACATGAGAGTTGTGACTTCAACCTTTTGGTTTATGCTAGCAATCTCTTTTTGGAAAGTTATCATTTTAGACTAACGTTGCCTGGACTGAAAGATATTGCGGGGAGTGGGACCAGAAAACTTAAGCTATGATTTTTAGCAGAAATAGAAACTCGGTGAAGAGCTCCTGGGAGAGAAAAATCCAAAATGTATGTGCTTATCCAAAATTCCGTAGAACTTGCTGGCCTTCTTGCTGACGCAGAAATCCTCTACCTCCAAAAACCCACGGAGTAACAAGGGGAAGGACATGCCCCCAAAGCACAGCCCAGCTGGGTCTGACAGCTGCCTGGAAGAGCATCCAAAGGTGCCACGTGTTCTCCAGAGCTGTGTGTGAGGTTTGGTGGCACCCCAAGCCAGGAGGTATGTATAGCATTGGTTATCTTGAGAACATCGTCACTCCTTTTTGCTTAGGGGCACCTCAAGGAATGGGAGCAACTCCCAGGGACCGATGCCCGTCTCCAGGAGGGTCATCATCTGCATTTGTGTGGCAGCAGGGCTGCGAGATGTTACAAGAGCCACCAGCATCGCAGCTCAGGCATGCTGGTTGCTCTGGGGACCCTAGATGCCCACACTTGCTGTTAGGCTGGAAAAAATCCTAAGTGAGGCTACCATCCTACAGTCCTGCTTTGAGGTTTAAGCTAAAATTTCTGTTAAAGGTTTATTTTGTCTCCTAACATGTCTAAGTCCTTTGAACTATTAATCCTACAGATCAAACCATCAGCCTCTCTAACTGTTCCTCTGCTTTACTCTCCTCTTAAGCCAGCCTGGTGCTGAACAGCAGAGGATCAAGATGCAAACAACAAGGCAAGGACGCGCCATCTTTGTGGAGCCACCTAGAGCAAAGCAGTGTGTCCAGGGAGCTGCATGTCTGAGATCTGGGACACGCGCTGCCGGCCTGAAAGCACCAACCCACTGCTGCACAGTGATGCTGAACAAAGCTGACGGTTTCTGGATGGTAACGTCACAATAACCTGAGGCAAATGACTCAGAGACGTCTAAGTGCCTTGCGCCTCTGGAGTAACTTTTATCAAATGAACATGAAATCTCATCAAATGTAAATTGAGTTTCCCTGAGAAATCTGGTTTCCAAAAGACTATATTGCCTAACATCTCTCATGCTGCCGTGACGTAATTCTCTGCACCCAGCGCGCAGGTCATGAGGAACGTGCCTTGAGCCACCTTTACATAATACCCTACTGTGCCTGCTCTGGCCATCTGTAGCAGGATTTTAGTTCCTTCTTTTTCCAAAAGGGCTTGAGTCTGCACCACCTGTGTGCCAGAAAAGTGCTGGAGCCACAGGGCATGGGGATGCTCCATGCAAAAACACTTGCTGGCCCTCCTTGAAGCAGCCAGGACTGCAGGAGCTGCAGGACCAGAAGGAGCAGACATGAAATATCTGTATCCTGCTCTGCTGCAGGGATGGAAGGTCCATGCCTTGGACCCCAGTGCTCCCAGCACACCTTACAGCACTTAAAGGCACTGATATGATGACGCAGTCCTCCCAACAGCTCACAAGCCATATGCCTCCCCACGGCATGCAACTGCCAGGGCTGGTGGCGGTGTCCCAGGACGGTCAGGGCAGAGGACCGGCGGTGGGGGCTGAGCCGCCGCGGGATGCTGCGGCGCAGGGGGCGGTGCAGCGCAGCCCACCCTGGCCATGGGGCTCTGCTGGGGCTGCCGGCTCCAGCGGCCTCTGCCTTGCTCACCCGGTGGCATTGGCCACGTCATGCAGGAAGTACTCACTTCTGGGCTTTGGCCGGCTTCTCCGGCTTCTCCGGGTAGGGGATGATGAAGTCAATGGCCGAGTCGGGCTTCTGGAGGAGCGTGCCCAACTTGGTCTTGATCTCCTTGGCTCTGCGGAGGAGACAAAAAGAGCAGGTCAGGCGGGGAGGGCACCGACCTGGCCGTCCCTGAGCCCCTTGCTGCCGCCAGGGAGAGGCCCCGCCGCGGTGTGCTCGGGGCAGACCCCACGGCCTCCACCGCCCGGACGGGATGGGGCAGACGAGGAGGCTGGAGAAGCAACGAGACGGGCCGCCAGCAGATGCCGCCAGCAGATCCCGTCACCTCGGTCAGCAGCATTTGCAGAGCCGGCCCCTGCCCTACGCGACACCGGCACCGCCGGAGACCCGGTGAGATGTTGAGCCCAGCACGGCCGCCGTGCGAAGGACCAGGCCTAATGAGGTACAAAGCTGCGTGACTTTGCGCAGACAAACAGCCCTCAATGCCCGAAAGGTGCAAGTTCGAGGCGTTTCCAGCCGGGAACTCGGAACCGGTGGCGGCTCTTGATCTTGATCTCTCCGCTTTGTCCCCATCTGTGGCGGAGCTAATCGGATCACCGGCGCGCGGCCAAATTAGCGGACGTCTGCACAGCGCTCGGTTTCTATAGCGACGAGCCCGGAGGAGACGTCGGTGGGGATGTGAATAGCGCTCTCTTCGGAGAGAAACGACATTAGCGGTGCTCTCTTCGGAGAGAAACGGAGCGGTGCGCGGTGGGCCAGCGAGCTGCGCACCCTGCTCGGGGCCCTGCCTTGCCCCCGGGAAGAAATACGGGGGGAAATGGAGCCCCCACGCCCCGTCTTTGCCAGGAGCCCCTGGGGTGCCTGGCCGGGTCGTCTCCAAACCGCGAGGCTGCGCTGGCTCCCCGGCGGCCGGGCCCTCGGGGCTCCTTGCTTTTCTGCTCGCTGCTGTTTATTTTCACATGCCCTCCCTTGCTATGTCTGCTATTTCATTTCCATTCCTTTTTTCTTTTTTTTTTCCCCCCGCTCCTGTAAAACTGCCTCTGTGTTTTGGTTTCCACCCCGCAGGCTCTGCCGAGGAATTCGCGAAACCTGGTGCCGGCCCCTCTCCAACGCCGCCCGCCCGGCTGCGGTCGGCGCGTCGGTGAGCGGGACGTGCGAGCCGGCGGCACCGCCTCCGCGCCACCGCGCTCGGTCCTGGGCTCGGGGCGACCCCGGGGGACGCTGGCTCGGGGCGACCCCGGGGCCGCTCGGCTGATCGCGCCACGGCGAGCGTGCAGCGAGGCGCTTGCGCGGCCGGCGCTCGCCCCCGAAAGCCTTCTCGCGGCCGCCGCTGGCAGCGGGGCGCGAGGCCGGCTGAGGCCGCCTCCGCCGGGCGCGCGCGGCACCTGGCCCTCCCCGCCGCTCCCGGCCCTCCCCTCTCCGCTTTCGCAGGAAATCCCAGCGTTTTCCGAGGGCGTCCCCACTGTTTACGGTTTTCCAGGAGGAAAAGGGCAGTCTCCATTTGCTCACTGTTTTCTCAGTAAATGTCAGCGGTTACGGGGACAATTTCCGTTGCTTGTGTTTCCAAGAAAACTTGCATCTGGCCTGGAAAGACGGGATCTTAGGGGAAGGGTGGTGAGGTGCCCATGTTCCCACCGCCGAGGTGCCTCCAGTGCGGAGACGCTGGCATGCCCCATACGTCCCCGTCCCTCGGAGGATGTGGAGAGCCCCTTCGTGGGCAGCGCCGTGGCCGCGTTGGGCCAGCTTGCCCCCAGACCTGGCTCCCGGCGCTGTGGGGGCGTGCGGTGGCTTGGGGCCAGGAATGCATCCAACGCCCCCAAAAAATCCTCGGCCATGGTGCTCCAATGAAAAATGGGGCCGCTGCACGGAAGCGAGGAGGCTTGACAAGGAAAGGCAAAGGGCAGCTGAGAGGGCTCACGGGCTAGCGGGAGGGGAGGACTTAAGGACACCATCCCGGAGCCCTCAAGCAGATGCATTACCGGCTTTCAGGCAAGGCTTCAGAAAAGGCTAAACAGGAGGGTAAGAAAGGCAGCTATAAATAAAAAGGCATCCTTCAAAAAAAAATCTCCTGAAACGATGTCCGAATGAGAAAAATTGAAAGGACCATAAACTGTGGAAGGTTAAGTGTAAAAACATAAGCAAGCAAGCCAAGAAAAAGTCTGAGAAACAACTTCCAAAAGGCATTAAAAGAAAATATGGACTCTTTCAAACACATCAAGAGCAGGAAGACTGCCAGAGGAGGGCTGGGAGGGGGTCAAGCTTAAAAACAAAACAAAAAAAGGAGCTCAAAGAAGTTAAAGCTATGGCTGGAAAAGTACGTATTTTTTATTTGCTTTTAGTTTGCTTTCCCACAGAAAATTCTTGGGGACTCTTCCCCCAGGAAAACCTTTCTCTGTGCGGGATCTGTTTCTGGCAGCAGGATGGGTTGTGGCAGGAGTAGCCAAAAGAGTGGCAAGTCTCCCCAGCCGCGTGGCGGTCTCCAGGGAGTCCTGAAGGGCTGGAGGATGGAGGCACTGACAGGTAATGTCTCTCTTAACACTGCTGCCGTATTTGAGGTCAGGGAGGTGCCAGATGTAATGCCACTTGGGGAAAAAGATTGCAGGGGAGATTCAAGGAGCTATAAAGCTGTAAGTCTGATGCCTGTATGGACAAATTAGTAGCAACTGTAATAGACAGCCTTAGAGGACACATGCACAAATATGGTATATTGGAGAAGAGTCAACATAGCTTTGGCAGCAGGAAGAGATTCCTCACAAACCTATTGGCCCTCTCCGAGGAGGCTAATGAGCGTGTGCCTTGGATAGATGCAGGAGATACCAGCCCTTGGGTTTCCAGAGGAGCTTTGACAAGATCCTCACCAGGGGCTGCGCAGACCCTGCGCTGCTGTCGGAGGAAAAGTCATCTCATGGGTAACGAGATGGGAAACAGCAAGTAAAAGGCAGGAAAAAAGTGTAGGGATAAAAGGTGTGTTTTCCGATGTGAGGGAAGTCCTACAGGAACATGGGCTGGGACCTTGTTGTTTAATGCATCATACACACGGGGGAAAGGGGGTTCGCAGTCAGGCGGCAGGTACTACGTTATCCATGTAAAGCACTCAAGGACCGATTGTGAGGAACTGCAGGAGGGTCTTGCTAGACTGGCGGTAAAGTGGCTGGTGAAATTTCCCATAGAACAATATAAAATGATGCCCTGGGACAAAACAATCCTAAATCCATGTGTAAAATGGTGGGCTATAAGCTAAGTTATCTTTCAAGAGTGAGGACATGGGGGTGTAAGAGAGGTCCATGAAAACATCAGTGCAGTAGCGCTGAAAAAAGCAAATCCAGTGTGAGAAAGTAGGAGAAAAGATGAGAGAAAGCAAAGAGGAACATTTTAGCATAGTACAAATCTGTGATTCGCCCACATCTTGAAGAGTGCTGCTGTAGTGCCTTCAGCTCAAAAGGACATAGAGAGCAGGAAAGGTTCAGAAAAGGGCCACAAAGATGACAGAAGACCTGGAATAGCTTGTGCTTGAGGAACAACTAAATATCTAGGACTCTTCACTGTGGGAAAGAGACATGTAAGGGGGCTATAGCAGTGGACTAAAAAATCATGAGTGCAACAGAGAGTGTAAACAGGGTTCACTGTGTGGTTCACCAGAGACCTTCCAATATATGAACCAGAGGGTACCAAACAGGACTAGTCAGTGGCACATTTAAAACAAAGAAAAGCAGCACTTTTCCTTTAAAAAAAAAACCAAAACAGTAAAGACTGCATCTTTCCAATGCTGTGATCAACAGGGCAGCTGCAAAGTCTCTGATGAACACAGTTGGAGGTGTCCCAGGTCTCCCCGTACCTCGTACCTACAGGCCTGTGTGTTTCCCACTGCCTCCCCAAGGATGAGGCTGCAAGGAACAGTGAGTACCCAGAAGGGAAGCTGAGTTGCCCACCTGCCATTCCTGCCTTTGTAAAAGTACCTCGTTTGCAAGGAAGCACCCTCAGGCTCCGCTGATGGAGCTTGAGCTCACACAGAGGGATTCTCCTGTGCTTCCCCCCAAGACACCGGTCTCCTCTGAAGACAAGTAATAAGGTGTTCGCCTTACAAGAGTATTTGCAGCTGCAACCCTCAGTTGATATTTCACATTCAAAATGCTTTACTGAGTTTCCTCCTGAAGAGAAGGGTTTGAACGCCGTGAGCGTTTGCGCCTAGCGAGGCTCTCCTGCACAAAACCCCAAGCCTTGGGCAGCAGTTCCAGCTCTCCTCCCACCAAAGCCAGTGCCGCGTCCTGCAGAAAGCCCCTGGCTGCCTCACCAGCATGGAGAGACCCTCCACAAGAAGGACTGGAGACCACCAACCTTGGGGCCTGCAGCTGCCCGTGCCCGCTGATGGCGTTGGACCTGCTGCCCTGTGAATACCCTTGCACTGGCATGTGCCTCTGGTCTTGACCACAGCCCCTTCCAAAAATCCCTCAAATCTCAGCTGTTTTTCAATTAATTATGTTTGTGGTTGGGGCTTGGCTAGCCTGGCTGCTTCCCCGGCTGCCCTGAACCGGAGCCGAGATAAATGTCGTGGTGCTGTGGGCTGAGATGAGCGAGACAGGGCAACGTGGCCGTTAGCGAGCAGGGAAGAAAGGACTCTCTGTACAAAGCAGTGTCTTGTGAGAGGGGTCAGAGTTTGGATAATCCATGTGCTGAGGGAAATCCAGGGACCTAGAGGGGATTTTGAAGCACTTCACAGCCAGGGCTGTTTCTGAGCACACGTGGACTGTTCTCGTCTCAGAAAGGCAATTGCTTTCCTGCTTTTTGCCCCATGCCAGCATTAAAGTTGCAAATCGGAGCCCCAACAGGAGACAGCCGCTTTGAGCTGGGACTACACACAGCCCTCATCTCCTACAGGTCCATACCGGCCCCCAAATCCCTGGGGATTAAAATGCTAAACCAAGGGAATTGCCTGGTTTGCAGAGAGTCTCTCCAGGCAGTTGTGCACCCCAGGACGGCTTCACGCGAAGCTCCAGCCCTGCTGCCTTGTGCGAGGGGTCCTGGGCCACCGAGGCCCCTCTGGGGCTTTTGGGAGGGAGCAGCAAGTCTGTGCAAGCCCTCCCCAGTGTGGTGGGTGGGAAAAGAGGCAGAGACGGGCCCTGAGCGCAGCCCTCCGCTCCACGAGCGACGTAGCCGCCTGCCCTGCTCCAGGGGACGACTTGCCCCTGCCCTGGACCAGCGCCGGTCACTGCCTTTCTGCGGTGCAAGTTTCCAAACCAGACGGGGCATCTGGGACTAAAGGATCAGCGCTCGCCCAGCCTGAGGGTCTAAACCTCCAGCAGCATCTCGCCAGAGCGCCCAACAGCAAACAGTCCCTTCCCCTTGCCGCCCGCCCGCCGCTTCAGAGCAGGACCATCAGCTCCGCAGCTGCTGGGAGACAGCTCCGTCCTGGGGCCACACCAGAGTTAAAGCTTCATTGCTCCCAGCCCGGGAAAATGCAGCCTCCGGCCGCTCTCCGAGCTCTGCCTCAGCTCCCGAGCCGGGGAGCTTGCTCCCGGCTGCTGCCTGCAGCGTTCGGCGACCACCCGGCACCCTTGGGCTCGCGCTTGTAGCCCCACACGCCAGCACGGCCCCGGGAACAACCCGCCCCTGCCCCAGCGGCTGCTGACGCCAGGCGGCTCTCACCTCTCCAGGCACGTGTGGGGCAGCGCAGCTAATCCTTTGCACATCTTGGCGCGCTGCGATTCCTCCGGCTCCGAGAAAAGTGCGAGAGCTTGCTAAACCGGGCGTCTCCAGCTCTGCCTGCAGCCCAGCTCCCCCTTCTCCCGCATATATAGCGGCTGGGAGCTGGAGCCCGGCCAGCCCCGTAAGCAGTGCCGTCCCACAGCAGCTGGTCCTGGAGAAGGCGGCTTCTGGCTTTTGTTTTGTCCTCTCCAAGCTCACACGGGTGGAAAATGTTTTTTTCTGGAGTGAGATCAGGTAATCAAACTGCAACGGCCAAGCTGCAGTTTGGGAAGCTTCAGGGAGTCCATGAGGTTTCCTCTTCCTGACATACTAGACTCCAAAGCAGCATTTAGAAGACTTGGGTGGAAATGTTTATTCGTGTGGGTTTCTTTCAACAAAAATGTCATTTTCATCAAGATCAAAGTGCTTAGTAGAAGGTCATTCCTTTGATTTTAGAGCTGTGGCTAATGTAAAAATAGATGCAGTTTCAATGGTGGTTATTAGCTGGTGGATAACAGGTAACTTTTGTTCCAGAACAAATTCATTTTTATGTAAGTTAAAAAAAATTAAATCTCTTAATCATAGCAAATGTTTCAGTTTTATCTGATGGTAACACTTGGATAAGGCCAAAGATGATTCCTCTCCAGAATTTTGTTATGTGGGAAACTGATATTTTTCCCTGCCATGTGGATGTAAACAAATACCAGATCACAGCGCTACCTGGGAAGTGGGGTCAGTCCCTGCTCAGGGGGATCCGATCTCAGCTGTCCCCCCCAGCACTGCTTCCCATCGCTAGCTAGCTCTCGTGGGGAAGCCCACCAGGTCACAGCCCCTCACTCACCTAGTTTTAGCCCATTGGCCCCGGGTCGAAACCCGACAGAGGAGCTGGTGGGGGGAACCCTCTCCCTGAAACACCCAAAGCAAGGATCACCTCCAGGACTCGCTATGCAGGGGAGAGAGCATCTGGGATCTGTGTAAAACTTATTCTGGGGCGTTTTAAGGGAATTGTGAGAATGTGCAAAACTTAATATGCGCCGGCCCCACCAGGGCATCCTGGCGGCACGCAGGGGCTGTGGACGGACTTGGTCACGCAGCGCCGACCACGCGAGCCGGGGCAGGCGCATTAGCTTGCAAAGGCTTGGCGGGCGGCAGGCTGCACGCCTGCTTCAGCCTTAGCCCAGGGTTGTGTATTAGCTGAACTCGCCTGACAGCTCCCCTGGTATCTGCTCCAGACGTCTCGCCCAGCGTTCGGGCTGGGAAAGGCCAGTCTGGTGGCAGAGCGGGAGGCGCAGGAGCGATGGTGCTGATAGCCGAGAGCAGGGACATGCCTGCAGGGCAGTGCGTGCACCCACCAAACTGTGGTGCTGGAAATGATTAGCTCATGGTTGTAGGCATCATAGCCAGGGGTAAGTCGGGCCCTGACCCCAAATTAGCAAGGGATCGTCTCTAGCCTGAGGGAGTGCAAGACCCAGGCAGCCCTGTCTGGATAAGACTCATCTCTGACGTTAGGTTTTTGTCAAGCAGCTTCTTGCCTTCAAGATCAGTCTAAATTTTGTCCCGAGCCACTAACCAGCTACTTAGAGCCAACAGCTGAAGCACAGTAGTTCCTAACACTGTGATCAAATTAGAGAGGGTAAATTGAGTTATTCTGGACACTTTCTTCCTGGCTCCCAGCCTGGCTGTGACAGCCTGTCCTCTGCAGCAGGGACAGCTGCAGTACTGGGCATGCCGCGAGCCCTCGTACGGACCAGACCGTGTCCCTCTGAGGCTACCCGCTGGCCCTGCCGCCATCCCTGCACGCTGCCACTGGCACACTCAGCCGTGTCGCACTTCAGTATGTCACTGCATTTCTGCGTGCCAGGCAAAGGGCCCCCAGGGGGACCAAGGTGCTCTGGCAAGCAGTATCATGGGGAGAGTGAGGACTCTGCTTGTCCCAGAGTGCCAGTGCCAGATCTCTTCCCTAATGACACATTATTGGTATGTGCTAGATTGTGTTGGCATAGCAGGACCAGGGAACGGCATCTCTTGGAGTTGACCCTACTGCTGCCTCCAGCTGAGGAGAGTGATGGGCGTGGGAGCATGGTCAGGGGCTCCCGCGCAATGTTGGGACCCTGTTCTCTGGAAGTCACCCGCTTTCTCCATGCCACCAGTTCACAGGTAAGCCCCCTGGAGAACAGGCCATGACCCCTAACACTGCTAACTCAACCTTGACCTGCTTGTACGAAGCTGGGCAGTCACAGACCCACACTGGCTCGGGGCAGCCAGACCCCAGGAGAGAGATGGAGGTTTCTGAGTGGAGCGGGCTGGCGCAGAAGGGTCTGAGCAGGCTCATCTGGGACACGGCTTATTGCCTCGTCTGCAAGAGCTGGCACAAGGCAAAGCCCATGAAGCTGTTGGGGCCACTGCACCAACTGCTTTGCACTGCAGATCTGCTCCTATTGCACAGCAGGAATCGCTAAGTGCCTTTTCTAACATCCACAAGTCAGAGGCAGAGCTGGGAATAGGAGACCTTGCTCCCAGCCTGGTTGCCTGGGCCCCAAAGGCTCTAACAGGCCTTAATTGCCCTGACCAGCCTCACCTGGGACCCCCAACCCCACCCTGCCTGCAGGCCTGGGGGCTCCATTTAAGCTCGGGTTTGAGGGCCTACTCCTTCTTTGGGCTGTGTTGTAGGTGTGCCTGTCTGTCTCCTGGATGGACCTTGGACTCTTGCTGTAGCTCTGTCTCCAGTCCTGCTCTGGCAACTCCCTCTGGGGCTCCCTGGTCCATCCCTCACTGTGCCCAGGGCTGTTGATGGGCTATGAGCAGTTGGTGAGCCATTTACATTTCAGTGTGTGAATGCAGTAAGTGAAGAGCAGAAATCTTCTAGAAACTGGAAGCAGTCATCTATGCCTCTCTGAGGAGCCTGGTTTAGCTTTCTGCTGGTTTGTAAAGGAAATTAATGAAAAAAGAACACCCCAAAATTTCAGAGGACAAGATGCACAAATGGCTTTTGTCAAAGCTTACTCCCTCGCAGGCCAGTATTATTTTGATCTTTTTAAGGAGGGGCTGGTGGGGGGAAGGCTCTCTGGTAGCATGCCCTGCAATTTGGGGTGCAGCCTCCCTTGCTGAGGAAGCTCAGACATGCGAACTGCATGGGGTGCTCTGCTGTCTCACCTGCCCTTGGAGCTGGACAGTGGTCCCAGACCACTTATTTGCTGGTATGGATGTCACCCAGGTAGCCTGAGTTCCGGCTTGGTGCTTGCTGGTTCAGCTCTGTTGCTTTGAAAGACTCCTGTAAGCCAAGGTGGTGTCTGCAGTTGTTTTTGCCACCTGGCTGAGTGCGCCCTGGGCTCCGAGTGGAAGGGGACCATGGCTGGCGTGGTGGTAACGCGGAGCGGGTGGGAGGCGCTGGCTGTTCTCACAGTTCCCTGGATGGGAAAGGCAGCGGCTGTGAGAGCCTCATGGGAAACCCCAGCGGCCTTGTGCTTTGCAGAAGAGCCATTGAGAAGACAGTTATTTTTTTTTCCTCATTAATCTTCAATAATAAAATCCCGAGAGAGTTCTGGTCTGTGGGATCAGGCAGTTTGTATGAATGCTGTCCAGCAGACACCAAGCAACCTTAGGTGCTCCTTGTTCCAACTGCAGCCCGGACCAAAGGCCAAGCGCCCCGGAAAGCAGAGAACCTCTCCCAGGCATCACGGGCCTGAGCCTTGTGCTCGGGGGCACGTCGCCAGCTCTCAAACTGCCTCCTGCTTAAGGATACCTGGAGCTTTGCCATGTGTGATCTCATGGGGGAATTAGGAGCATTCCTCGGAATCCGAGCCCAAAGACTTAGCCGTCCCCATCTTTTACTTCATCTTTCAGACCCGGTGGGGGGAATTCCCTGGACTTGTGCTTCTGCCATGGTTAAACATGCAAATGTTCTGTAATCTCTTCCATAGCTCTAGAGTGGGTGTTTTAATAAGCGTACAAACTGGATTGTGCTACAACACAGGAAATAAAGGTCCAAAATAAGAGCTACAAAATTCCACACAACAAGCTCGTAAGGAACCTGTACTATGGGCTGGCAGTGGCTGCCCATTTATGTACAAAATTCAGTGAGTTTCATGCAAGGCAGCCACACTGGGGTGTTTACAGGCCAGGGTTGCTTCCACCTGATAGTGTTTTTAAAAGTGGACTGCAACAGCTCCATGTCCTGGGACTGAAGTGCCAATGCCGGACAAGGGTCTGGTGGTCCCTGAAGAGGAAACAGCAGGCGAGCTGGAGAGCTGCTCCCTGGTGCGCAGTGCCAAGGCATGACGTGTCCTGCAGGTCTGGGCAGCCTCTGCCTTGACCGGGCTCCCACAGCTACAAAAATACCAAGAACAGGAAAACTCCAGCACACCTTGTCCCTCCTCAGTGCCCTCCTACTGGGCTGCACCCTGGCCTCTCTGCTGGCCCAAATCCTTCATCTCGAAGCCATTGACTCCAGGATCCTCTTTGATAGCCATCACCAGGGCATCATAAGCTACATCTAATGTGAGTAAGTAAAATGGGCTGGGGATGGTTCTGGCTGACCTGGGCTGTCTTTCACCCTCATGGCACTCCCCAGTCTGCCTCGGCAGCGGTGTCTGGCCACTGCCGACCTCCAAACCGTGCTGGGTGCTGTCCAGGGCATGCCAACCACGGTGGGACCGTGTCTGTGCCTGCCCCTGTTTAGTTTCCTGGTTTAGATCTAGTCCTTTCAGTCCCTGTGCCATTATTATATAAAAGAATTGTAATGATGTATTGCAGAAAAGACTTATCCAAAACACAAAATAAAAAGAAGTCTTACACCATTGAACAGAAATAAGAGTTGCCTAGAAATAGCTCGCATTTGCCACAGACATCTGTCTAGCAATAGATGTTTGTTTTGTATGTTTCAAGGCTTTGGAGTGCTAAGAAAATATTTCCAATAAGACGACCTTCCTTTTCTTCCCACGACAGCTTAATTTCTTTAAGAGCCCTTTTGGGAGGGCTTTTGGAAATCCAAGCGCACTCTGCAGACCAGATCGTCTTATGTACACAGTGGCCATTTCCTCAAAGAGCTCTATAGGTTTGCGACTTGTGACTTCCCCCTCTAAAGCCACGTGGAATCTCCCATTACACCATATTTATCCCTGTCTCTGTTATTCCAAGACTATTAGAGGGTCTAATAACTTGCCTTTTATAGAACTCGGGCTTACTGATTTGCTGTTTCCTGGTTCCCATTGGAACTTTTTAAAGATTAGTGTCTTATTAATAACATCTAGTCTTTGGTAGAAGGATCAATGTAATACTTGCCCAAGTGAGTATTTGGCAGTTTATCCAAGAGTTCCTTCTGGCGCTGGCAGTTTTTTTACTATGTGTTCTAAAAATGTAGTTAAAATCTTTTCTCCTGATGCTTTGAGACAGTCCTGCAAACACATGTCCTCTAAGGAATGATGCTAGTGTGAGCTCCTTCACAGCAAAGGCTAATACAAATAATTCATTTAGCTTTTCTGCAACGGCTCTTTCATACTCACATATCCTGATCATGCCCTGTCCCATGTGACTCTCTGGAAAGCTTTCTGCTTCTCATGTAGTCATGATTAATTTTTTATGCCTTTAGGATGCTTTCCTCAAATCTTTTGTGGCCTGCCTTGTATATGTTACTTTCCAGAGCTTGTGTTCTTTTTTTATTTTCTTGTCTGTAGGCAATTTCCACTTCTTTTAAGGTCTTGTCATTTCAAGTGTTTGTTTCTACTCTCCTGTTTAAGCGTGCTACTTTTTTTTTTTTAGAATCTCTTTGAGCGCTGGTGTGCTTTTACTCCTATGTAATCTAATACTGTATGTTTAAACAGCCTTCATGCTGCATACAAGCCTGAATACCCTTCAGAAGCTTCTGTGAAGTCCATTCGACTAGCCTACCTCTCATTTCTCTTCTGCAATTAAATATTATTCTAAGGTACCGCTCTTGTTCTCGCTAGGACAGTCTGATCAGTAATTACTGCTCAGTGGCCCTTCATCTGTTACCTTGTGAACTAAGCCCTGCGTATGGCTCAGGAGTCGCTCAGGTATGTGGCTTCCCTCGGAACAACCTCCCTTCACTCCCTGTGCGCAGTGTGGGGCTGCCCTACCCCACAGTCTTTCTCCCACCAAGCCTGAGGTACCAGCCTGCTGTTTAAAGTGCCTGTGTAGACCCAAGGAGACCAGGGACCAGGCTCCCCCTGGCTCACCACCTCCAAGTCGCTGACACTGGAGCCACTGGTGAGGTCAAAGAGGAGAAAACCCTGGAAAGCAGCATTACCCGGAGCACTGGGACTTCGGCCAGCTGGGAATTCAGGAGTCACGTAAGTTCCCCAGCCCTGCTGCGACTCAGCTGTGGAGTCGCAGAGTTCCTTGACCCTGAGCAGAAGGCCTGAGAACGGCTGAGGCGGTGGGGGGTAGCAGCTGGGATGCGGTGCTGCTCTTAGCTCCTGCTTGGTGTGAGGCAGGAGAGTGTTCTGGGCAGCCCCTGTTCACCAGGCTTGTTCACCTCAAAGCCCAGTCTTTCCCAGCCTTTGCCACTGAGGGCACCCTTCCCTCGAGCAGCTGGCCCATGCAGGGTCACAGCACAGCAGAGCCAAGCTGTCAGTGCCAGGAGCCAGGGACTTGCTCTCCTTCCTGCACCATGGCAGCCCAGCCCAGAATATCAGGCTGGGAAGGCAGAGGTCTGCTGCTCCAACTACAGTGCCAACACTTCTGCAAAGCAGCAGTTCTCTGCCTTGGGGACAATCCGCTGTTTACTCCTAACATAGGTGTTGAAGACACCAACCCCCATGTATTTCAAAGGGACAGCAGCCTGGTATTTCCCAGAGGATGCTGCCAGCAAGAAACCCAGCATTATCTAGACCTGCCTGATTCTAAGGGACCTGAACACATCACAAGAGCTTCCTCATCTCGCTGGAGTGCAATGGGCATGATGATCAGCTCTGCTGACAAAGTGAATGGGCGCATTTAGCAACCAGTGGAGTGGGTGAGGCAAGCCCTGCCCTGAGCCATGTGCACTACTGGCCTCCCCTCCTGGACACAGTGAGTGCCCTTGGTAATAGGGCTGAACTCCAGGTCACTGTGGCTATAAGGAAAGTCCAGCTGAACCTGTAGTGACAGAAGTTTTCAAGCCAACACAAGTATTCACGTAGGGTTTACACTACTGGGAAATAACAGCTCCTGAAGAAACAGCTCTGATCTCATCTGCGGTGTTCCTGGAGCAGTCCCTCTGCGCCCAAAGCAGAAGAGTGAACTCAAATACGCATGCTGTGTCTCTGCAGGGACCTACTGCCAGCACAACCACTGTCCCAGGACCCCAGGCACGCTCAACAACCGCCTCCGAGCTTCCAAGAGCTCCACTAACCAAACTGTACTGGTGCCACCACATGCCTTGCAGGGTGCAGTCTCAGGACAGGCAGCTGCTCACAGTTTGTTTTCCTGCATTGTTCCATGATATGGACACAAACCCCAGCTACTTGTCCTTGTCAAATCCTTGAAGTGACACAAGACAGTCTGTGAACAGATCCAATGGGGTCAGCAGTGTGCAGGTGACAGACAATTTCAGTACAAAATTGGCACAAAGAGACCAGTCACAGGATTTTATTTGAGGGCTGAATTGAAGAAATTGCCTAGATTACACCCAATTTTTACCTGGATTCACATGCCAGATCCAGGAAGCACACAATGTGTTTTCCTCACCCACCAGCCAGCACCTGCATTTCTAGATCACTTAAGAGAATTAGCTGCCATGCAAAGAAATGCATCTCTACCTTCACATTAGCCATGCAACACCGCACCACTATCCCATGCCTGCATCCATCCTTGGTCCAGAAGAGCACCTAAAAGGTGAATCATGCTCTCCCGCCCTTCCCTTTTACTCTGTGCCCTGTTGTGGCACTGCCTTTCCCAGCTCATGGATGGCCTTGTTCTCCAGCACCTCCACCTTCCCCCCACCCGGCTTCAGCACGCTGGCCACCATTGCCCTTGCCACTGTCTCCACAGGAACTGAGTAAGCAGTGGGGAACACCCGTGCCACAAGACTGAGGAACTGCTGGGCAATCCACTCGGCAGGGCGGGACTCCTGGCGTGTGCAGAGCAGCACCCTGCGGAGTGGGGAGGTAAGGCAAGTCAGGCTGAAATAACGGCCCTAAGAAAAACTAGAAACTGGGATCTCCAGCTGCATTGGGAGCCCCAGCTTGGCTTGCTGAACCTGTGTGGGGCCCAAGAAGGGGCTTCTGCAGGGTCCTGGAACATGACCAGGCTGAGCCCGGGACACTCAACTCCTCTTTCACACAGTGCTGCCCAGCCAAGATGCCAGTTCTCCCAGGCCACAAGAATATGGTGGAGAGGAGGCAGGAGAGAGACCCCTCTTCACAAGGTCAAGCTCTGTGCAGAGCTAAGCTAGGACCTCTGTCCCCCAGTCTCTTCTTTCAATTTGGGGGTCTCCTAGCGTGACACATGTGACCTTACCTTTGGGAAGGTCCCTGAGAAACTGCTGTGTTTGCTCCCTGCGGCAGTGGGGAAGGGGTGCACTGAGATGGGAGCGGTGTTTGCACCTGGCTGTTTTCTCCACTCCCCTCCCCAGACACTGCCTTATGCATCCTGGCCCTAGTCCTTTCTTGATCTCCCCAGCCCTCTGCCCTTGCAATCCTCCACCTGAGTCCTGTGCCCTCCCTCTTCTAGTGCTACTCACGCTGGCCGGAGAATGGTACAGCGATCAAAACCAACAGCCTGGACCAGGTTCTCCACTTCTCCCTGTTAGAGCAGTCAGGCAGGATGAAACAAGACAAGGATGACTACAAGCACCATGTCTGCTGCCCCGTGAACTGGGGGGAGAGAAGTTGCTGTGCTGTGGGCAGGGTAGCACTAGGCAACTGGCTGGTACCACGTCCAAGTCCTGGAGATCCCAGGGTAACTTGCAGCCTAGAGCCATTTGCACAGCACAGCTGAAGGCTCTCACTCCACTTCACTAAAGCTGTGGCTGAGCTGCACGGCTTTAGCTCATGGACTCCATAAGATGAAAAAGGTAAAAACAAAGACCTAAGGGAAATTGCTGAGTTGGCAATAGTAACTTGGGAGAAAAATGCTGACATAAAAAGGAAAAAAGAATCAGAAGACAGCATCTCAGGAAGGTAGGTAGCCAAGGAGCAGCAGTGGCTCACCCTTCCCCACCTGACTGTCACCTGCCTGGTCAGAGACTCATCAGGTGTCTCATTAGGGGCTGTAAGCACATCAGTGTTTAGCCTCATAGCGCCTTAAGTGCTGCCACCTCCCATGTGTAATAGCTAACTGATAATTGGTATGTACTTGTAAACCATATACAATCCTGCTTGCAAAAGACACGCAAGTAACAACCTAGGAGAGAGGGTTAGAGGAGTGCACAGGGTACCCAAAGAGGCAGGAGAGCAGGTATGTATAGTGAGCCATGGACAAGGGTCACTCAAGTCCCGGGTGACATAGGCCACAGACCCCAGAGAAGAAGAGCTTCAGAGAAGTGAGGAAAGGAAGAACTGCAGCTGATCCTGGCCACAGTGCAACACGTCTGGCCAAGAGGCCACTTATTAAACTGGAGGGCAGGGCTGCTGCTCAGAGGGATCTCAGCAGGGCACATGAACGTGCCAGCAGGAGCCCTATAAACTTCAGTAAAGCTAAATGCAAAGCCCTGCCCTGGTGCAGGCTGGACACCAGCTGGACAGAGCACAGCCTCCAGGGAAAGGAAGTGCGGGGAGGGTGTTGTCCATGCAGACAAGCTGAACGTGAGGCAGCAGCGCACCCTTGCAACCATGATGCTAACTACAACTGCGGGCAGGGGACACTTGTGAGGCAGCCTCTGGCCACTGTGTCCAGTCTGGGGATCCCCAGTACGAGCCAGTGACAGTCAGGAACGTGTCCAGTGGATGTTGGGGGCTGGAGCACACCCACCCCATGAGGAAGAAAGCTTTCACAACGAGTATGGTGCAGCCCTGGGACAAGGCCCAGGGAGCCTGTGGGATCTCCACCCCTGGACACTTCAGATCTCACCTGCACATGGTCCTGAGCTGCCCGACCCACCTGTGAAGCTATCCCAGCTTGGAGCAGGGTTTGGACTGGAGACCCCAGAGGGTCTGTTCCACCTAGAGCTTTCTTGTGGCTCTAAGGGGCAGAAGGATGCTGCATGCAGGCATTTTGCTGCTCAGGATAAGGCAGGTCACACTTGTCCTGCCAGCCTCATTGCCTGATTTTTTGTTCCCCAAGTCCAGGAAGACCCCAGAGCCATTTGGACCTTTTGCAGCCTCAGCTCTTGCTTCACTCCCAAGTGTCCTGGCATTTCCTGACCCCCTGTTGCTTCCCCCTGTTGCTCACCTTCACTCTGAGGTAGAGGTAATAGCTGTGCTCGTTCGCACCCTGGGAGGACTGCAGGATGAAGTGTTTGCACCCCCCAGCCCGTGCCAGCTCCGCTGCCTGTGCAACGTAGTCCCGGTCCACACGGATGAAGCCGGCCTGCAGGTAGAGCAGGAAAACAGGATCAGTGCAGCTGGGGGCTCCCACGCAAGTCGGGGAGAGGGGATGGGTTGCCCAGCCAGATGCTACATCCAGCATTGCTCGTCGGTGCTGAATGCACATTCCCATAGCTTCCCTGGGGCGGCACACCCCAGCAAGACTGAGCATGCGAATAATCTCCTCGAGCAGCACCCCCGCAACGTCTGGGAGGAGCAGCACGCTCCCGGGGAGCTCCCCACGCGGTGCTGCTCACCCGGCCGGCCTTGGCCCGCGTGGTGCCCAAGCAGCAGAAGCCGACGTCATGGCCCTGGAAGGCGGCGGCGTGTTCGCTCAGCCGCTCAAAGTCCACCACCACTTGCTCCTGCGGGGGCAACACGGGCTGGCACACGTGGCTGGGGCTCCCACAGGCCCCAGGTGCCCCTCAGCACCTTTGGGTGCTGCAGGGCTGGGAGGGTCCCGCCTCGTCCCCCTCTGCTCCAGCCCACCCGCTGGGCACCCTGGACCCCACACCTCCTGGGGCCTGCACCCCCCCCAATCCCACACCACCCCCACGGCCCCCAAACCCTCCAGGAACCCCCAGGGCCTCTACCCCCCCGATCCCACACCACCCCCTGATCCTGCACCACCCCCACGGCCCCCAAACCCTCCAGGACCCCCCAATCCTGCACCCCCCCGATCCCACACCACCCCCATGACCCCCGCACCCCTCAGGACCCCCCGATCCCCCCCTCCGCAAGGTCCCCGCACCCCCCAGGGCCCCCCCAGGGCCTGCACCCCCCTGATCCCACAGCACGCCCATTGCCCCTGCACCCCCCAGGTCCCCCCGATCCCCCCCCAAGGTCCCCGCACCCCCCAGGGCCCCCCCGGGGCCTGCACCCCCGCGATCCCACACCACCCCCATGACCCCCGCACCCCCCAGGACCCCCCCCGATCCCCCCCCAAGGCCCCCAAACCCTCCAGGAACCCCCAGGACCTGCACCCCCCCCCGATCCCACACCACCCCCACGGCCCCCAAACTCTCCAGGAACCCCCAGGACCTGCACCCCCCCGATCCCACACCACCCCCATGACCCCCGCACCCCCCCGGGCCCCCCCGATCCCCCCCCAAGGCCCCCAAACCCTCCAGGAACCCCCAGGACCTGCACCCCCCCGATCCCACACCACCCCCATGACCTCCGCACCCCCCATGACCCCCCCGATCCCCCCCCAAGGTCCCCGCACCCCCCAGGGCCCCCCCGGGGCCTGCACCCCCCGATCCCACACCACCCCCAAGGCCCCCGCACCCCCAGGGCCCCCCCGATCCCCCCCCCCAAGGCCCCCGCACCCCCAGGCCCCCCGTCGCCGCTCCCCGCCGCACCAGGGCGGCCGCGCTCTCCCCGCCGAGGCTCAGCCGCCGCCGCCCGATCGCCGCCACCCTGGCGAAGAGCCGCCGGGACAGCAGCTCCCGCAGCAGCGCCCGGCCCGTCTCGCCCGAGGCGCCCAGCACGAAGCAGGAGCCCCCGCGCCCCCCGCCGCCGCCGCCGCCGCCGCCCGCCGCCATGCTCGGGGCGGCCCCGCCGCGCCGCGCCGCGCCCGGCTGCCCTCCGCCTCGCGGCGGCGCGTGGGTGACGCGCGGCGGGGGGGGCTAGAGGCAGCGGCCGGCCCGTCCCAGGCGGGTGCCGGTGGCGGTGCCTCCTGGGGGCCCGGCCTCCGCGCCCCGAGCCGCAGAACCGGCGTTTTCCGCAGGACGCGAAGAGGTGCCCCCCCCCCCCCCCCGCCTTCCCTGATAAAACACCGGGTTTTAACGTCACTGCGTAAGCAGCGAGTAGTGATAGCGGCGTTTCGACTTAGGGCAATGTTTTGATGTTTTTCCAGTGTGCAGTCCGTCTGGAAAACACCGCATGGAAGGAAATCTGTTTCCCATTCGGCGTGCTTTTTGGTGCATCTCTCTGGCACCAGGTTTCCTTTGATCCCAGCGGGGCCTGTGATTAGGGTGATCCCAGTCTACTGAAGACTGGGAATTATTTCAGTCTTCAGCCAGGAACTTTTGTGTTGGCAGATAAAATGCTTAAATAGTGCAATTTCCCACGTGAAGCAAAACTTTCCCGCGGAAGGACGTGTGCTGGCACGTGGACACGTGTGTATTTTGGTGGGAGCGTTTTCTGGGTTGCGTTAGGCAGAGCGATGCCAGCAGGGTGAGGGAGGGGATCCTTCCCCTCTGCTCGGCACTCGGGAGGCCACAGCTGGGGCCAGTGCTGCGCTCCCCAGCACAAGAGAGACGTGGACATGCTGGAGTGAGTCCAGCAAAGGGCCGTGAAGATGAGTAAGAAGTTGGAGCATCTCCCACATGAGACTCTTCTCAGTGGTATCCAGTGACGCACAAGATGCAGTGGGCACAAGTTGAAATACAGGAAATTCTACTTAAACATAAGAAAAAAAACTTTTTTTACTGCAAATATGGTCAAACACAGGAACAGGTTGCCCAGAAAGGTAGGGGTGTCTCCATCCTTGGAGCTGCTCAAACTCAACTAGATACAGTCCTGGGTAAACCGCTTTAGGGGGCCCTGCTGGAGCTGGGGGATTGGACCAGGTAATCTCCAGAGGTCCCTCCTGACCTCCTCAATTCTGCAATGCTGTAAGCACATGTGGACATCTGGACAGATGTGTGTTACTTTCCTTCCCTCTTGTTCCTCCACTCAGCATCAGGTATAGTTAGAGGGGTCCATGACCTGCCATGCAGCTCCTCATCACAAAGATGCTGAATGGGGTGGCAGAGAGGGAGGAGGGACAGCGGTGGCTGCTCCTGAGCAGGATGTGAGTCAGCCGCACGGGCTCTGACTCTGGCCCTGGCCGTGGCTAGGGGGCTCTTACCTCACCTGGGACAGCCACCAGACCACGTGAGCCAGCTGTGCCCTCCCAAACAGGAAGAGCCTTGCGATGACTTTGGCATCAAGCAGCCATCAGATGAACGTGGCAAAGGCCATGGTGCAGGAGCCGCTTCCCGCAGGGTCCATGCCGCTTGGTGCTCAGGAGGCCCTGGCAGACGGCCCCATGCACCACCATCCCTGCTCGTCCTGGCCTGCCTGCCTGCCCCTGCCCTGGCACTGCGCTCCCGGCAGCTCTGCAGGCAGCAGCCCTGGAGCAGGAGCCAGCTGCGGGTCCAGAGCAAGTGTATTGGCAAAGGAGCCCTGCGGAGCTGGGTGCTGGATCCAGTTTGTCCTGATTCCTGGGGAGGGAGGTGGAGCAGCCCGAAAGGCTGCATCCACTAGGCAATTTTCCAGCCTGGCTCATCAGCCAAGCACTTTCCTTTGCCGAGGATGGCAGGTGAATTCCCAGCGCGCGTGCCCCGCACGCGAGGTGTGACGTGCCCCATGACAGTTGCCCGGTTAATGGCCAGCATCCCGCTGAGGCTGCCAGTGCGCAGCCTGCGCCCACGGGCTACACTTCCTGCCCGGCACACTGGACCCGGCTGCCATGCGCAGATCCAGGTGGGAAGCGGCAGGGGACTAGGCTGATGTTCCTGGGCTCCCCGAGAGGCTCTGCGGGCAGAGGGATGGATGCGGGGAGACGGGAACCCGAGGATTTTGGTGGGGGGCATTTGTGGGGCAGGGGAGGCTGCGTGGGGGATGATGCTCAGAGGGACGCAGGGTTTGCGGGGCTCACGGTGCTGTTTCTCCCCATAGCAGAGCCGGGTCGGGCCGGCCCAGCGCGCGGGGTGCCGGCTCTGCTCCCCGCCGCGCCATGGAGGCGGCGTGCCGGCAGAGCGCGGCGTTCGACTGCACGCCCCAGCCCGCCGCCCACCGCCCCGACTGGATGTCGGCGCTGCCCGACGCCCTGCCCCTCTCCTGCCTCTCTGTCCCCGGCACCCACGACTCCCTGAGCCTGTTCGGCAGCCGGCGCCTGCGGTGCCAGAGCTGGGGGCTGGAGGCGCAGCTGGCGGCCGGCGTGCGCTTCCTGGACGTGCGGTGCAAGCTGGAGCGGGGCGAGCTCCTCGTCTACCACCTCTGCACCTTCCAGCGGGCCAGCCTGGGGGGGGTGCTGCGCCGCACCCTGCGCTTCCTCCGCGCGCACCCCGGCGAGGCCGTGCTCATGCGCATCAAGGAGGAGCTGCCCCTCTTCGCCCGCCCCGGCTTCGCCGCCCGGCTCCGGCGCTACCTGGCCGAGGAGGGAGGAGGCCGCGTGTGGTGCCGGGAGGAGGTGCCCACGCTGGGCCAGGTGAGGGGCCAGATCGTGGTGCTGGAGGAGCTGGAGCGCCAGGTCCTGGGCATCCCCTACCAGCGGCTGAGCATCAGCGACGCCTGGAACGTGCTCTCGCTGGAGCGGAAATGGGCCCAGGTGCAACAGCACCTGGAGACAGCGGCCGGCGGTGACCCGGCCACCTTGCACCTCACCTTCTGCTCCGGCAACGGCCTCTTCACCTGCCCCGCGGAGGTGGCCCGCTTTGTGAACCCCCGCTGCCACCGGCACCTGCAGCGCCGCTCGGGGCAGGCTGTGCGCTGGGGGGTCGTCATCATGGACTTCCCGGGGGCCGACCTCGTCCGCCTCATCGTGGAGAGCAACGCACCGCGGGGCACGGCAGCAGTCCCTGGCGTTCCCGCGGCGCCCGTGTGGCAGCGGGGCCGGGGCACACCGGTGCGTGGAGCCTCGCTCGGCACCCGCACCGCCGTCCGCCGGGTCGGCCGGACGTCCCAGCATGGGACACCGCTGCCGGCCCCACGCCTCTACCGAAGGACATCAGCGCCCTCGGAGCAAAAGCGCGTTGCTGGCTCTCGCGCTGCGTTAGGAAGGCTTTGCGTGACGACGGCGTGATGTCCACCTGGGTCTGCAGAGAGCCCGCGGCAGCCGCGTGGAGGCGGGTTTGGCACGGCTGGCGGCTGCAGCCGGAGGTGACCGGCCTGGGAACCCGCCGTGTGAGGCCCGCGGCCTCCTTCGCCTTGTTCCCTCGCCCGCAAGGATGCAAGGTACCACCGTGGTGGGGCTGCACCAGCTCGGAGCTGAGGCACAGGAGCAGGGGACACTGCCAGCCCTTTGGGGCCGGTAAGTCCATCTGATGTGCTTCTCTGCAAAATATTCCTTTTACCAAAAATTAAAAATAAAAACAAGCTAGGAAAGCACTTACTATGTTTTCTTGCCACTTCCTAACAAAAATGTGGAGAATAGTGCAGAAAAGACTTTTTGCTCTTGCTGCTTGGCATTTAAAAAGCCTGTATCCCTCTGTCCATTGCCAAAACACAGTTACATTGGTGTTTGTAGACCTCTTGCCCTTAAACCAGAGGTGTAAGGGGTCAGAATATGGAGGAGGAGGAAGAGAAGGAGGAAGCAATTTCAAAGGTGGCAACAAAATGTTAGGAACATGGATCGTCTTGTTATTTTAGGTTTTGCTTTTTTTTCTTGCAGGGGGTTGCCCCAAAAGTCAAAACTATAAAAAAGAGGCAGTTTCAGCAGGCCAAAGAGATGCACTCCTATGGGGAGACAGCCGGCTCGGCGCCCAGGAGGAGCCCACACGCGAGGAGCCATCAGGGCTCGGTGCAGGACCCGGGACCCGCCGCAGCCCCAACCTCGACATCTCCTGTCCCTCCAGAGACCAGGACATCCCTGGGCCAGGCAGAGAGACGCAGTCACTTGTGGAGCAAAACCAAGGAAACACCAAGTGGTGAGAGAAGTGCCTTCCCACACCCAGCAGTGGGACCTGAGGTCTGTGCACTCGGTGCACAGGTGTGAGCAGCAGCGAAGCCATATGGGTGCCGGCAGCAGCACAGCACGGCCTGGCAGCCCCTGGCACGCGTTATGGCCCCAGCGTGCAGCTCCCCACTGACCCAACCCTGTGTACGGAGAGCTGGACTTCCCGCTCATTTTAATCAAAACAGCCATAACAAATAATGCCTGCCGAGAAGGACCAGTGGCTAAAGCACAGCCCTAACCTTCCCTGGTTGCACTTTGCCAGGCTCCTGTTCAAACCCAGGCAGTCATGCAGCAAGACCCTTAAACATCCCAGGCAAGAGATGTCTCGACATCCCCGGACCCCGAACACCGACTGTGCCCAGAAGTGCCTCCACAAGCATGGGAAGGTGCCCCATGCAGAGGACAGGTTTTCAATATCTGGTGCATTAGCCTCACACGCAGACCTGCTAGGAAAGTGTGAGGGGAAGTAAAACCCACACCCTACCTGCAGAAAAACAAATCAGCAGTTTAAATAAAGACTGACAAGCCACAGGACAAAGCCACTACTTGCAGCAGAAAGATGGCCAAGATCCCAGGAGACAAAACGTCAAGCTGCTGGTTGCACTGAAGCAGAGAGGTCAGAAAGCACAGGACAGAGTGTTTGCCCAGGCCTGCTGAGAAGAGGAAAGCTCAGCCTTGGCCTGCCAAAAGGTGAAGAGCCTCCTCAAGGATGCTCCTATCATCAGGGAAAAATACAACTGCCCTTAATAAGTGCCAGAGGGGTCACCTCGGGACTTCCTGGCCGGAGAAGAGGACATTGTTTGCTCCACAAGGGCCAGCTCTGGATGAAGACGAGACTCTCCATGCTGAGGATGTTCATCCGCCCGCTCTGGGCAGGCTGCGGTGATGGACGAGGGAGTCCGTCCCGGGGCTCATTTTAGCAGACATAAGAAGGCGGAAATCACCACGTTAAGCCGAGTTGTCCAGATAGGTGACGAAAGCAGTGGTGAGGTCCGGGGAGCCGGCGGCCTGCTGCGCCGGGCACCGAGACCTGCGCTATTCTCCGCCTCCTGCCGCCGCTGCCCCCGCGCAGAGCCGGTGCGACAGCTCTGGGCACCGCGCGGGGCTACGGGAGAGCCGCAGGGCGCGCGGTGCCAGGACGCCAGGCCCCCGGGACGGGGAGGGACGGGTCTGCAGGGGGTTCAGCGCGGCCTGGCCCCACGGCTGCTCGCGGGGACGGGCAGAGGCGCGCTGCCGGGATTCCCCGGGTGGGCAGAGCCGCTTGTTTACTCCGTGCCACACCAGCAGCAAGATAACCTCAGTGCTACCTACGCCCCCGACATCCTGTTTGGCAAACCCTTCTCCGTGCCAGGCACGTGCTGCCGCTGCCGGGGCCCAGGGGCCGGCGCAGGCGGCGCGGGCAGCAGCGGCACGCCGGCTCTCTGCAGCCCGGCGCCCGGCAGGACCCGCTGCGGGAGCCGGGAAACAGACCTGTTTTGTCCCTGACGGGCTGCCCTTGGCCTCCGCCAGCCGGCGCGGGCAGGACAGCAGGCCTGGCGAGGCCGGGGCTGTCCTCCCGACGCAGGGCCAGCGCACGGCTGAAGGCACCGCGTGAGAAGGCTCCCCAGAGGGAGGTGCTGGGTGGAAAGCCCTCCCGCAGGAGCGATCACAGGAAACGTCTCTGAGAGGCGTTAGCAGGGCAGATGGGCCCCTGTGGGGCAGGCAGGGATAACTTGCCCCAAAATGCTCCTGCACCCCGCGGCAGGAGCCCCCGGAGGCGCCCCCGGTCCTGTCCGTGCACGGGGGCGGTGGGGCCGTGCTGTTGCAGCCTGCCCTGCTCCGCTCCGGCGGCGGGGGCTGGCGGCAGCGGCGCACTGCCCAGGAAAGGCGCTCGTGGTATCGCCGGCAGCAGCCGAGCCGGGGGAGCCGTGTCAGGGTGACTCGGTTCCTGTGCGGTTTGCAGGGGAACATTGCACAAGGGGGGAACATGCCGTGCCACCGTGGGACAGAGCCTCTGCCAAAGCAGCCCGAGCGTGCCCCACGCGGGGGGGTCGTGGCATGGCGGTGGCAGGGGTGCCCCTTCGCGCACCTCGCTTGCGTCTCGCTGCCCTGCGTCCTGGGCACTCCCCGGGGCACGTGGGGCGCCGCAGCCTGGCCTTGGCCCACCTCGCACTGAGCAGGGGCTGAGCGGGAGGGAGCAGCCCCGAGGCAGCTGCGAAGGAGCAGAAGGGAGCCCCGCCGCCGGCTGGGCCTCCGAGCAGCTCCTCCGCAGCCCGAGAAACCCCCGCTCTGCTCAGCCCCGTAAAGCAGGGGAGGGTCCTTCCTCGGTAAGCGAGGCAGCAGGGCCCTGCGGCTGGGAGCACGTGCCCCGGGCAGCAGACCTGGGAGACCGCCGGGGGTGTGAAAGGACCCCGGGCACATAACCCGCTCCCTGGGCAGGCGCCGTGGGCTCCAGGGCTGCAGAGCTGATGCAGGTTGTCTCTGCCGTCTGCTGCACGAACCCCTTTTCCACCACCTGGAAGCAGCCCTTGGTGCTGCCCTCGGGGTGCCCGGAGCGGAGGGTCAGCCCCGGGGGCGCGAGCCCAGGGAGCCCGTGGACACCGTTTCTCAGTAGGCACACTTCCAAATCTTGCAAAGTGTTGGATTCAAGCCAAGCGGGTGATGTTAATAGTCCCTGTTCCCTCTCTAAGACACAAGGTAAACACACCATCATTCCTTGGAAATAGCCTCACTGAGCTCTTGGCGGAGCCAAGCCGGGCTGCGATCCCAGAGGAGGACGAGCCGGGGGGTCCTCCAGAGGAGCTGCTCGCTGGCGGGGTGAACCCCCAGCCCCCACAAACACGCTGGTTCTTGGCCATGTTCTGCCCTTTACTACAGCAGCCTCTGGGTCCCTGCCGCCTTGTTTCCATTTTGAAAACAATACCAGAAATTATTTGTAGTTACAAAAATAAGGGAGGGTATATTTTTTTCTACAGCTCTGCCCTACCATGTCTTGTTGCAGCAGAAGTGAAACTGGCAGCGGGCACAACTTATTTTTCTCCTCCTCTCCCCTCTGGGCGTGTGGAGTCGAGCGCATATCTGCCTCTCAGCGTGTCTTGTGGGTGCCCGGCTCCCACCGCACGGGAGATGCAGCTCCCAGCCTGCCCGTGTGAACCTCGGCTCTGCGGAGAGGCCACGCTGCCCCGGTGGCTGCCGCTCAGCCTTTCTGCCTGCCAGGCTGCCTGCTTCCTTCTCTTCATTGCCTGACCTCTGCCCATGAGCTCATATGAAAGGAGTGCTTCTGAATTACTGCGCATAAATACAGGCTGAGCACTAAACACTACCATAAAAATGGACAATTGCAGTGAAACATATTGCAGGGAAGATTACCAGAGACAGGAATTGAGTTTGATTTGTATCGGCCAAGTATAAACTCATTGTACTAGATTACAGATTTCGTGGGATGGGTTCCTCCCTTTGTCTAGTATTACTCCCGCTGGAGTATCATTAATTTTTCGGGAACTGGAAAATTCATGTGACCTGAAAAGTTCTCGCTTTGGATTTAGCTGGAAGTGAGCAGAATAATTCCTGCAGAAAACCCTGCCAAGGCAATTCTACTTAAAAGAAGAATAGGGTAAAAAAAGATTTATGGTGATTCAGGAATGATCCCAGAGGAGATGGACACAATGAGGGATATTTCTAAAGCATTGGTGGAAGCTCATAAAGGATATTAACAACTGGGGGGAAGTTCCTCTCTCCTGTTCTTAGACCTTTCTAATAAAGGCTTAAGAGACAGGAAAACACATTGTGTAACTAATTCTTCACAAACAGTATATATGAAAATTCTCAGCCAGAGTGAAAAACCCGTTAACAAGGAGCACATCCAAGAGCTCCTTCCCGCTGGCAGGCAGCGAGGCCCGCTCCTGCGCACCAGAAGCGCCGCGCTCCTGGAGGACGGGGAGACCTGGCACTCTCGCCCGTGAGCTGGGAGCGGGGCCGGGCCCGGGGCCGGGCCCGGGGCAGGGGCCGGGGCAGCCCCAGGGCGGGGGAAGCGAGGCGGGGGTGGCGCTGCGCTGCGCTGCGCTGCGCGCTTGGAGGAAGCGCTCGGAGCTGCGCCGAGCAGGGGGGCCAGGCGCGGCGCGGCGCGGCGCGGCTCGGCGGGGTGCGTGCGCGGCGCCGGCACGGTAGGTCCCACTCCTCTCCCTGCAGACGGGGCAGGGGCACCGCAGCGGTGCGGGCAGGCGCTGCGGGAGCCTGCGGGTGCTGGGCTCCCCCGGACGGAAACCCCGGCGCGGGGCAGCCGGGGCCCCCGGGCGCCGCCAGCACAGGCGACCGCGGCTCCGGGACGGGGTGAGGGTGAGAGGCGGCCGGGGGCACAGGGCATTGCGGGCGACTTAGTGACTCCCCAGCAGCGACCTGCACTGGGGGCACTGGGCCCTGCTGTGCCCCCAGCAAAGCCCTGCCTGCTGCCCAGCTGTGCTCTGGGCAAAGCCCGGGCCGGGACATGCCACCGCTTATGCCTCTTTCCCTGACATGCAGGGCACGGCCATGGGACAGTGCTCGGCTGGAAGCACCTGGGGTCTTGGCTCTTGTGGCATCTGCTCCCTGGGCATCGCTGCCGTTATATGGGGTAAGGTGCCTGCTGCAGGCTCGGCTGGCATGTTGTTTTGTGCCTTGTCTGGGCAGCGAGGGAAGCCCACACTGTCTCTCCCTCCCCATCCTCACATTTCCTCTTAGAGTCACTAGTTTCGTTGAACTGGAGAAAGGCAACAGCAGCTCTCCTGCCGGCGCTGTGCCAAAGAGCCGAGCGTGAACATAGCCAACACAACCCACAGGCACATGGGTTAGATCGAATTAAAGCTGATGATTCCCATGCCAGGAGAAGCAGTGGGTCTCGGGGAGAGCAAAAGAAATGAGAAAAGGAAATTAATGTTATTTTTGGGAAAGCTGGGTTGGCTGCCTGTAGGACAGGCTTTCTTTCGCACCTCGGCACTGTACAGAGCAAGACCTGCTGCTCCCTGCTCAGTCCCTAGAGATACCGGGCTTAGATCCTGAGCAATCTAGGTTATTTTTCAAGTGACCTTTTGTGATACATCTAAGGAAAAGAGGCAAATGCAGAAATATCAGGAGGATACTGAGATTTAGGTCTGAGGGAAAAACAAGCATGCAAAACCGTCCTCCAGTGCTGCAGATGCTCTCAAGTGCTGTGTGGGGAGGAGGCATGGTGGGGCTGCCTGGGAGAGCAGAGGAGTCAAAATCCAGGCAAACGGCACCCAAGTGTGAGGTTTTCAGCTCCAGGTGGGGCAGGGAGAGCTAATACAAGGCTGGGGAGAAGGAGCAGAGAGGAGTAGAAGGTGTGGGGATGAGCAGTGCTCCTGGAAAGGAGAGGATGTTACTGGTACGTGAGCTGGCAGAAAGGAGCAGGAGGGAGCGTGGAAGACTGGCAAGTAGTGGATGGATTTCCTGGTCCTTTTTGGTTTGGGGATGGGAAGCGTGAGGGCATCAGGAGCTGTTGCTCTGAGCTGTGCTGCAGAGGTGGTGAGGGTTCAGGCGCTGTGTGGTGGGAGCTGAGGACCAGGCAGGTTCCCAGGAGGCCCCCTGAACTCACAAGGAGTGAAGAGAAGGGCTGTTGTTGAAGATCAGGTTTTCCTCAGCTTCAATTTTGTTTAACAAAATGGATAATTTGATCTTCCATTAGGAAAAATAGTTGAATTATGGAAATTTTTGTTGCATTATTGTTTCCTTATGAGCCCAGTTGGAACTGGGAAGCCCTGAATTTGCGTTTAATCTATGATGCCCAGAACTTTGCCTTCATAATGAAATGATGTGATATGCTCTCTTGTGAGAGAGGTGTACCCTAGGCTGACTGCTTGGAGTGCACTGATTTCCATCTTTATTTCAGATAGTTTTCTGCAGTTATGGTGATACCTGATTACAGGAAGGAGGGAGGAAGCTTTTTTTGTGGCTAAAAACTTCTGATTACATCAAGTTGTGGTGAGAAATCTTGTAAATAGAAGCAGCATTTCAGCTAAATCCCCTCCATTTCTGGGTGTGGGTTCCAGTTAATCTTTGGCTTTGCCCTGCCTGGTGGGCATGACCGGCATGTGAACTTCACTTTTGCAAGACTTTGTTTTGCAATGTTGAGTTTTACAAGACTCTTCAGACCATCTCTAGCTTAGGTTAGCAGCTACTTGAAAGCACCTTAGGAGCCAAAGGCTTTTGCTGGGGAGGGCTGTTCATTGCTCTTTCTTGCTCCAGGCTGGCTCATGTAAAAGTGTAAAGCAAAAAACTGAAGTGGTATACTTCTGCACCCATGGAAGGAAACGGTTTTTTTTAAGGAAACAACTTGATACTATTTTTCCTCTTGGGGAAACCTTTGTGGGTCTTCTCAAGTGACAGTGGCATGCAGCCTCTCTGTGCTTTGCAGGGGTGGTGTGAGATGCTCGTGGAGTCAGTGAACATCAGGCAGGTTTCAGCAGGGGAGTGGAGCTGTGGGGTCTGGGATTTCGTCCCTTGTGCTGCCTCTCTGCTTTTGTCCGCCCCGCTCTGCCGGCCGCTCGGCCTCGTGAGCGATGTGGTGGCACTGCTGTCCTCTCCCACAGGCCTCGTCGTGCAGCTGGAGGTTGGAGCCTGGACGTACAGTTACACCGAACAGAAGGACTACGTATGGGAGCAGGCGAGGAACTACTGCCAGACCTACTTCACGGACCTCGTGGCCATCCAGAACAAGAAGGAAATCGAGTACCTCAACCAATGGCTGCCCTTCCACCCGCGGTACTACTGGATCGGCATTCGCAAGCTGAACGGCACCTGGACCTGGGTGGGCACCGGGAAGGTGCTGACGAAGGAGGCGGAGAACTGGGCTGAGAAGGAGCCCAACAACAAGCGCTCCAACCAGGACTGCGTGGAGATCTACATCAGGAGGCAGCGGGAGTCAGGGAAGTGGAACGACGAGCCCTGCAGCAAGAGGAAACGGGCGCTGTGCTACCAGGGTGATGCCCGGGGGCTGCGGTGGGGCGGGTGGCCTGGGCGGGGGGTACCTGGGCCGGCGCTGGGGAGAGCGCTGTGGGAATTGCTGGCATCTGGGGTGGCGCGGTGATGGGGCAGCTTTGCCAGCTGGCTCGGGAGCCCGAGTCCCCGCAGGGCTCAGCCCCACTGCTGCCACCTCTGTCCCCGTTTTGGGGCACAGTGAGGTGAGTGCGGTGACCTGGGCGCGCTGCGCTGGGGATCTCTGCGGGGACATCGGGACACTGCTGAGCCCAGGCAGCTCCTCACAGCGGTGTATGCCCGCAGCCTCCTGCCAGCCCTTCCCCTGCAGCCAGCGCGGCGAGTGCGTGGAGACCATCGGGAACTACAGCTGCGAGTGCCAGCCCGGCTTCCACGGCCGTGACTGCGAGAACGGTGAGGGCATGCTGCAGGCACCTGGGTATCGCAGCCCAGGGTGCCGTCGGGCGCTTGCATATTGTAGCCTGTGTTAGCCCCTTGCACCGGCAAAGCAAAGCACGTAACCTCTCCATCTGGGTTGCCACTGCGCTACCCGAACAGCTGCCCCTTGCAGTGCTTGTCCTGGTGCAGACAGTGCGTGCAGCCAGCTCCCCAGCCTCCCATGCAGCAATCCGTGTTTGCACTCCCATCCTCTGAGCTGAGTGGCATCGGGGCCCATTTGTCACCTGCCAGCCCCTTGTCACAGACAAAACAGTCTTGACTCAGGGAATTTCTACTTAATTTAACTTTTTGACAATTAACGCAATGTTCTGATTGCTGATTTGGGGATTGGTCATGCGATAACTGTTTCTGACTCCTGCTCCTCCTCGGTGTGGGTCACCCACGGCCACTTCAAGGCGCACCCCTTGGGCACAGAGCATGTCTCCTCCCAGGGACAGGACTGTCCTCCAGCGCCAGCCTCGGGAAGCTGGGAAAGAGTCAGCCTTGATGCGAATGGGAATTCGTGCCGCCTCTGGCTGAGGCAGCCTTTGAGCTTGAGCAGAAATGGTCACCGGGACCACTGGTTGCCTGGGTCAGGTCCAGTGCTGCTGGGACGCTGCTGCTCCCGCTGTGCAAACCCTGCAGCAGCTCACGTTGTCTGCTGGCTGCAAACAAGCCCCCTCACCATGAAGAGAGGCTTCCCAGGGCTGGTAGGAGCAGGGTGTCCCTTACGGTGGGATTTCAGTCCAGGTGACCCAAGTCTCCCATCCCCACACACCCAGCGTTCCCTTCCCTTTCCTGGGGGTAAGCAAACTGCCCTCCCTGGGTCTCCCCTTGTCTCTGCTTGCTCTATCCTGAGTCCAGCCTTGGCGGTGGCACCTGCCCTGCTGAGATCAAGGGACCAGAGTTGTGGCCTTCGCCCCTCCACTACCTCTGGAGGCACTGACTGCCTGCTCCTACACCTTGCGCCCCCAGTTCGTTCTGGTCAGCCTTGCAAAGCTGTTTAGCATCTTTGGGATCTCGAGAGAAGAGCAAAGGGAAGATGTTGTCAGGCAGCCGGAGGAAGGGTGTATCCTGGCAGCACTGGGCACCAGATAGCACAGGAGAAGCTGTGGTCAGATGAGGTTAGATAAGCTGGGAGGGACAGAGCGAGGCAGGAACTGGCACTCAGGAAAAAGCCACAAAAGAGAGAAAGTGGCGGCATGTTGTGCAGCAGGAGAAGAGAAATCCTTCCCGTCGGCACCCCCACGGGGCTGTGGCAGCATCCTGGTGCCTGGAGCTGTGCTGAGCTTTCCAGCGTGGGTGGCCACGGGAGCCCTGCTCCATCTTCCCTGCACGGCAGGTCCCAGGCCTTGCACTGGGACAGGACGAGTGAAGGCTGGGAGCAGACGTGGGACACAGTGGTCCACCCTGGGGGCTGCCTTTCTAAGGCCGAGACCAGCAAAGCTTCCTACAGTTAAGGGAAACTGAGGCACGGAGCGATGATGCGGCAGTCCCGTACTCAGCGTCCCAGCAGCGGCAGGATCAGCAGCAGCCTCCAGCCACTGTGGAAGTCCCCGTGTGCACTATCCAACACGCAGTTCTGACCCTCCCCGCTGCAGGCTTTTCAATTTCCCAGTTTTGGTTTTCCCAAGCAGAATTAGCCTGTTTTTTCCTGTTGGGCTTAAGTATTATTTACTTTTTCTTTTTTTCCAAAGAATAAAGTGAGTCAGTCAAGTTGCCCCTGCTGATAATAAAGTTGCTCTAACACTTCCAGTTGGTTTTAGTCCAAGAATAAGAAAATGATCCTGCCGTGAAGGGGCTGAATGTGCTATGGGTACTGAGGGCTCTGCCAGGAAGGAGGCTGCCCTGCTTGCACTGTCCTTGTGCGCTTTGCATTGAGTCTGGTTGCAGCCATTTCATGCCCTGAGCTGGCCACCCTGTGGCAGCTATCGCCATCAGGCAGAGTGATCCTGCCGTGGTCCGATGTGGCCCCAAAGCCATTGGATGTCCTTCCTCCTGCCACCATGATGGGGATGGAGGCAGGTCTGGGAGAACGCTGATGCCTGTGGGGCGGGGGAGGGAGGCAAGCAGGCCTGCGGTAGCCTGCGGGGGCTGTGATCTGTGGGGTGCAGGGGATAAACGAGGCTCTGGCAGAGCAGCAGCTGTTCCTAGTGACACCATGGGTCTGGTGGAAGAAATTGCTGTAGCAAATGGAGTGTTAACCTAGTTGACTGAGGCCTCCCTTTTAGCAGCTGGGTGACGGAGGTAGATCAAGGATGGGTTGCTGTAGATGTGGTTTTATTTAGTTAAGAAAGAACCATGAGTAATTCTGGGCCCTAACCCTGGATTTAATCTCATCTATATCCTGCCTCTGAGAATTGCTCTCCTGTTGCAGTCATTGCGTGCCCAGTGCTCAGCGCTCCAGACTGGGGAGAGCTCAGCTGCTCCCACCTCCACAGCAACTTCAGCTTCGGCTCCACGTGCACCTTCTCCTGCCAGACGGGGTTTGTGCTGACGGGGCCACAGAGCCGCGAGTGCACGGCCACGGGGGACTGGACTGGGCAGCCCCCACAGTGTGAAGGTAGAGGCTGATGCTGGAGCTCCCTGCATCACTGGCTTGTGGTGACACTGGGATGCTCCTGGGCCCCTTAGTCCTCCAGATCCCAGCAGTCTGACCTTGCGATCCCCATGCTCCTACTTCACGTATGTCTCTTTGCCCTTGCAGCCATCAAATGCCCTGCACTGGCCGCCCCTGCCATGGGCCACACAGCCTGCTCCCACCTCCACAGCAACTTCAGCTTCGGCTCCACGTGCACCTTCTCCTGCCAGACGGGGTTTGTGCTGATGGGGCCACAGAGCCGCGAGTGCACGGCCACGGGGGACTGGACTGGGCAGCCCCCACAGTGTGAAGGTAGAGGCTGATGCTGGAGCTCCCTGCATCACTGGCTTGTGGTGACACTGGGATGCTCCTGGGCCCCTTAGTCCTCCAGGTCCCAGCAGTCTGACCTTGCGGTCCCCATGCTCCTACTTCACGTGTGTCTCTTCACCCTTGCAGCCATCAAATGCCCTGCACTGGCCGCCCCTGCCATGGGCCACACAGCCTGCTCCCACCTCCACAGCAACTTCAGCTTCGGCTCCACGTGCACCTTCTCCTGCCAGACGGGGTTTGTGCTGACGGGGCCACAGAGCCGCGAGTGCACGGCCACGGGGGACTGGACTGGGCAGCCCCCACAGTGTGAAGGTAGAGGCTGATGCTGGAGCTCCCTGCATCACTGGCTTGTGGTGACACTGGGATGCTCCTGGGCCCCTTAGTCCTCCAGGTCCCAGCAGTCTGACCTTGCGGTCCCCATGCTCCTACTTCACGTGTGTCTCTTCACCCTTGCAGCCATCAAATGCCCTGCACTGGCCGCCCCTGCCATGGGCCATGCAACCTGTGCCCAGCCCCATGGCAATTTCAGCTTCGGGCTCCATGTGTGCCTATTCCTGCCAGACCGAGTTTGTGCTTATGGGGCTTCAAGTGTGTGGCTGAAATTGTTGGCACATCTCTGCCCCAAGTCCTGCCTCACAACTGCGCTCTGCCTTTCTCTTGCACCCCTCAGCCCCAGCAAGGCCTGCAGCACTCGCGGCTCCCCTGGCACTCCCCCAGCTCACAGGCCGCAGCCCGCCTGGCGCATGCTGCGCGTCCCCCACCAGCAGCCCTGCAGCACTGAGCAGAGGGGATGGGGTCTGCCTGCCCCTGCCTGCCCAGGCCTTAAACCCTCAGGACAGCTGCCCCCACAGAGGATGGCCTGGTCCTGCGCCCATCACCCCGACCCAGCAGGCACAGGCAACGACAAGGACATGCTGCTGCCAGCGTGGCCTCGGTCCTGCCCCTGAGACCTGCTCTCCTCTTGCAGCCGTCACGTGCCCGGTGCTCAGCGCTCCAGACTGGGGAGAGCTCAGCTGCTCCCACCTCCACAGCAACTTCAGCTTCGGCTCCACGTGCACCTTCTCCTGCCAGACGGGGTTTGTGCTGACGGGGCCACAGAGCCGCGAGTGCACGGCCACGGGGGACTGGACTGGGCAGCCCCCACAGTGTGAAGGTAGAGGCTGATGCTGGAGCTCCCTGCATCACTGGCTTGTGGTGACACTGGGATGCTCCTGGGCCCCTTAGTCCTCCAGGTCCCAGCAGTTTGACCTTGCGGTCCCCATGCTCCTACTTCACGTGTGTCTCTTCACCCTTGCAGCCATCAAATGCCCTGCACTGGCCGCCCCTGCCATGGGCCACACAGCCTGCTCCCACCTCCACAGCAACTTCAGCTTCGGCTCCACGTGCACCTTCTCCTGCCAGACGGGGTTTGTGCTGACGGGGCCACAGAGCCGCGAGTGCACGGCCACGGGGGACTGGACTGGGCAGCCCCCACAGTGTGAAGGTAGAGGCCCCTTTCTTGTAACCTGAGGGGGACCAAACACCTATAACTGTTAACTGCTGCTAAAACTGCTATTATCAGATTTTACTACCAAGTAGCTGAGAAAGCTTTATAGATGCATTCCTCTAGGAAACCAATGCTGTGTAGTGACCCCAGCATAAGAGCACGCGTGGAGGAATGGCCAGAGTGTGATAGCCAAGGTCTCAAAGGCATGCAATGGTACCAGAGGCCCCAGAGCTATTGCAAGAGGTGGGCACACACCTAGTGATCACTTATACTGCACCCTGGCAAGGAACCACTCTTAGGGCACAGCAAAACTGGTGCGAAACAAGGCTGTAGGCACGGCTTCCCTGTGCTGCTGAAGCCGCTAGTTATGCCATCAGAAAGCTCAGCGTCCTCTAGGAGGAGATTCCTCTGGTCTTGAAGGACAGTTAGGAAAATGGGGAGCCTTCTGGTGCAACCACAGGGGGGGCATGTGACTCGACTGTGCACAGGCATGTGTAAAATCAGGTGGAAGCTGCCAGCTCTGGCAGCTTGGGCAGAGCTGTCTCTGGATTGCCTATGCATGTCCCCAGTGAAAGCCACCAGTCGTGCTGGTGCCTTAGTCCACAGTCAGCTCTACAGAACGAATCACTCTGGCATCCTGCACTGTGGCCTGTGCACAGCCTGTTTACTCTCTCTAATGGAAACTGTGCCCCCATCTGCAGCTTGTGCTTGGTCCGGTACTCTGCTCTTGAGCTCGGCTGTAATCTGGATTCATGTCACCATAGTTGGCCAGAACTGGGGGCGTTGCTGGAGGATGTAGTTGGCCTGGGGCAGTGCCACAGGCTCCCTTGCACCACCCACAGTGCCGGAGGGTGTTCTGGATGACAGCTCTGGGGCCGTGGGTGCTGGGAGCTGAAGCAAGGTGTGATGGAAAGCCTGCTCTTGGTGCTGCTTAGGCTTCCTGTTTAAAGTGGAGAGGTTCATTTCCCTGTCCAAGTACAAGGCATAAACCCCTGGGAGCAGCTGCCCGCTCCTTACCCGCTGTGTCCCATGAGAATGCCTTCCCCAGCTCTCCATGCCCTCCCACCCCTGCTCTGCTCGTTGTGGCCAGCAAAGGAAGTGCTTCTGCCTCTGCTCCAACACCCAGCCTTCTGGCACTGCTTGCATCCAGCTCTGCTTGCTGGCACTCTTCTCTTCTTGGGGTAATCGGCCCTCCTGCCCCTTCCTGAGGTCCAGCCAAGGATCCCCGCCCAGTCACCAGCGCCAACTAGCAGCTCTTGACCAGCACCCCTTCCTTGGCAGACCCTCTGTCAGATCTCGTGGGTGGCACACAGTCCCAAAGTCCATTCCCCTATCAGCGCCCACATGGGTGCCTCCAAGTCTCCTGCTGTCTTTCCATGCCTGCATGCAACCCTTGCAGCTGAAGTTGCCAGCACATCTCTGCCCCAAGTCCTGCCTCACAACTGCGCTCTGCCTTTCTCTTGCACCCCTCAGCCCCAGCAAGGCCTGCAGCACTCGCGGCTCCCCTGGCACTCCCCCAGCTCACAGGCCGCAGCCCGCCTGGCGCATGCTGCGCGTCCCCCACCAGCAGCCCTGCAGCACTGAGCAGAGGGGATGGGGTCTGCCTGCCCCTGCCTGCCCAGGCCTTAAACCCTCAGGACAGCTGCCCCCACAGAGGATGGCCTGGTCCTGCGCCCATCACCCCGACCCAGCAGGCACAGGCAACGACAAGGACATGCTGCTGCCAGCGTGGCCTCGGTCCTGCCCCTGAGACCTGCTCTCCTCTTGCAGCCGTCACGTGCCCGGTGCTCAGCGCTCCAGACTGGGGAGAGCTCAGCTGCTCCCACCTCCACAGCAACTTCAGCTTCGGCTCCACGTGCACCTTCTCCTGCCAGACGGGGTTTGTGCTGACGGGGCCACAGAGCCGCGAGTGCACGGCCACGGGGGACTGGACTGGGCAGCCCCCACAGTGTGAAGGTAGAGGCTGATGCTGGAGCTCCCTGCATCACTGGCTTGTGGTGACACTGGGATGCTCCTGGGCCCCTTAGTCCTCCAGGTCCCAGCAGTCTGACCTTGCGGTCCCCATGCTCCTACTTCACGTGTGTCTCTTCACCCTTGCAGCCATCAAATGCCCTGCACTGGCCGCCCCTGCCATGGGCCACACAGCCTGCTCCCACCTCCACAGCAACTTCAGCTTCGGCTCCACGTGCACCTTCTCCTGCCAGACGGGGTTTGTGCTGACGGGGCCACAGAGCCGCAAGTGCACGGCCACGGGGGACTGGACTGGGCAGCCCCCACAGTGTGAAGGTAGAGGCTGATGCTGGAGCTCCCTGCATCACTGGCTTGTGGTGACACTGGGATGCTCCTGGGCCCCTTAGTCCTCCAGGTCCCAGCAGTCTGACCTTGCGGTCCCCATGCTCCTACTTCACGTGTGTCTCTTCACCCTTGCAGCCATCAAATGCCCTGCACTGGCCGCCCCTGCCATGGGCCACACAGCCTGCTCCCACCTCCACAGCAACTTCAGCTTCGGCTCCACGTGCACCTTCTCCTGCCAGACGGGGTTTGTGCTGACGGGGCCACAGAGCCGCGAGTGCACGGCCACGGGGGACTGGACTGGGCAGCCCCCACAGTGTGAAGGTAGAGGCTGATGCTGGAGCTCCCTGCATCACTGGCTTGTGGTGACACTGGGATGCTCCTGGGCCCCTTAGTCCTCCAGGTCCCAGCAGTCTGACCTTGCGGTCCCCATGCTCCTACTTCACGTGTGTCTCTTCACCCTTGCAGCCATCAAATGCCCTGCACTGGCCGCCCCTGCCATGGGCCACACAGCCTGCTCCCACCTCCACAGCAACTTCAGCTTCGGCTCCACGTGCACCTTCTCCTGCCAGACGGGGTTTGTGCTGACGGGGCCACAGAGCCGCGAGTGCACGGCCACGGGGGACTGGACTGGGCAGCCCCCACAGTGTGCAGGTAGAGGCTCATCTCATGCATGTTTGCATCTGGTATCCTTGTGAAGATACGTCTGCTCTGCAGGCCCTGGCCTCTCTCCGCTGTCCTGGAGGAGCATTTTTCTGTGAAAGAGGCCGAATCATGAGTGCTCAGGCCAGAGACAGTGGTAGTGGGAGGGAGCTGTGTAATGAGGCAGTGATGTGCCCCCTCCATCTCTACCCTCATCATGATGCTTTCTGTGACACCCCCAACATGGGTATTTACAGTGGATGCACCATACTCTGGGGTGCTGACCCTCTGAAATCTCCTTTTCTCCTCCAAGTCTCCTAGAAACTGGCGTTTCTGGTGCTATGTCCTGTCACACCATAGCCAGCATGGTGCCTGCTGCTCTCTTTTAACTTTCCCCAGGATCCCCTTCCCTTTAGCATTGCCAGCCTGTGGCTGCCCGTCCCCTGCCTCCCCAGCCCACATGCCCTCATCCCTTCCTCCCACTGCCTATGGCCCCATCTTACTAATCCCACTGTTGTGCTTCGCCCACCAGCCATCAGCTGCCCGGTGCTAGACACTCCCAGCAGAGGCCGAATAAACTGCTCTCACTTGCACGGGAACTTCACGTACAACTCCATGTGTGCCTTCTCCTGCGAGGCGGGATTTGTTCGGATGGGAGCGGAGGTGCTCCGGTGTGCAGCCACAGGGAACTGGACCCGACGTCCCCCAGTCTGTGCAGGTACTGCAGGGCCTGCAGTCCACCACTGCTTCGGTGCTGCCCGCAGCCCTCTCCTCTCTGCAGGGCTCTCTCCCCCCTCCCTGGGAAAGGGGCTCAGGGCACACGTCTGCGGTGGTGGGCACCCCAGCAGCTTTGACTCCACGATTACTTTTTCTAACGTGTGGGTTTGTGCATGTGTTTCAGAGAATGCTGCCTCCTTCTTGAAGCAAGTGCTGTTTTACAGCGGCAGCACTGCTCTGGTGGCAGCAGGCATCGTGCTCTCCGGGACACTCATCGCTCTCCTAGTCAAGCGGCTCAGTGACAGAGGTACAGAAGTGCCTGCTACAGCCAGCGGTGGCTTTGGCTGGGGACTTTCACACAAAGTGGTTATGGAGGCCCAGGGGAGGGCAGATTGTTCAGAGGAGCTTAAAAACACAACTCTCATTCCATATGTCATATTGCTGTCGGTCACTGTTGGTCCAAAAGTACCTCCCTGACAGTTCACCCAGCTGAAAGTGTCAGCAACCAGATTTGAAGGCTAAAGCCAGAAAAACATCATAACTAGGCAGGCACTGGCCACAGGCTTCGCCCCAAGTCCCATGCTTGTCAAACTCAGTTCAATCTGTCAGATACTGTCTGCTTTTCATGTCCTTTGCTAACAAGATCTGCTTCTTTCTTTTGTATCTGCATCGTTCCGTGGACATTTCAACACCAAAATCAGAGGAGAAGAAGAAGCTCCTGAATCCCACCAGGTGAGAGCCACACTCTGCAGGAGGGTCACTCTGCCCCACGCTGTGCCCTGCAGATAGGGCAGACCTTGTCCCTGTGGTCACCCTGCTATCACCATCACCCAGATCTGCCAGTGTGGAGCTGCTTTTACATGCAGTTGGAGCATATTCAGGGGCTAACGAGGTTCTGCTAACTGATGTTCTCCAAAATCCTGCAATTTTGCAGGATGTAACCCCTTGATTGTGCAGCCCCTTGGGAGAATCTCCATAAGAGACATGAGTGCTTTCCTCACCTAAACATGAGCTTTCCCATTTCTTTTTACCCCAACTTTATACTCTTGTGTTTGTTACCTAGTGACTTGGGATCACCAGGCATCTTCACCAATGCAGCATACGACTCCAACTTGTAAGGTAAGCGTAAGACTGCCAGCGGCATCCTCTGTGCTTGGGTAGCACGCTGGAAATATTCCTGGGTGCTCCTTCTTGAGGTTACTCATGGAAAATTCACCTGCTTCTTGGCAGTGCTGGGGCCTGCTGGCCGCCTGCCCTGCTCTTGGCCTGGCTGCAGGGACATCCACGAGCACTCCCAGCTGCAGAAGCTGCCCTGTAGCCCGGGAAGGGAGGGGACCACGTTGCTTCTGTGCCACACGAAATGGGGCAACATGGGCTTCTGCTCTCTTACACTTGGCCAGCTCAGGAGTGGCCAAAACAAAACTTACTCTTAAAATCCAGTCCTCTCCTTTGGCTCATCTTGCCTGTTTCTTGCAGAGCACCTGGGACATGCCCAGAGCAGGGATGTCCCCCTGAAGAGAAAGGACCTGAAGGTACTTCACGCCTCCACCCTTGCAGAAGCTCGCTCCCACCGGGAGCAGCCACCATCCGGACTCAGACTGCAGGCCCAGCCGGCTGAGGCCGCACCGACGCTGCACGCCCCTGTCCTGCTCCGAAACCGCGGCGGCTCGCCAGCCGCACTGTGGCTCGCGGGGAGCAGAGCCCACCCGCGAAGACGGGCGGTGGGGACGCGGCCTGCACCTCCCCTCCTGGGCTCGCGCCGGCCGGGGGCACCGGGGACCGGGGCGTCACGCTGTACGGGACGCCCGTCACGGCCCCGCTTCGCAGCACCCCACTCCTCCTTCCCTTCAACGTGCAAAAAATTGCCAAAATGCAGAACGAGACCGTTCCCTGCCCCCCCGCAGCCCCTGCTGCCCGCCGGCCGCGGGGGACCCGCCCAGTCGCGCTGCGGCGAGGGGCGTGTGCCGGGGACCGAGTAAAGGCTTCTCTCTGCCGAGCGCCGCCTCGACCTGCTCGTGTCCGCGTGGGCGTTTCCAGGGGCGCGGGGCAGCGCCGGGGCGCTCTTCCCTGGCCGGGACGGGGGATCACGGAGCGGGGGCGCGGCCCCCCCCGGCGCAACGTGGGGAAAGGCACGGCACAGCGCAGCCTGCGGCGGGCCCACGGGAGACGGCGGGGGGCCGCGGGGCGCCGAGCCGCCCCCGCCACGGAGCCGCCGCTCGCAGCGGAGCCCCGCCGCCAGCACCCGCCCGCGCGCGCCCCGCGCGGCCAACGGCCGCCACGCCACGCCCCCCTCGCGCCTGCGCTCTGCGCCCGGGGCGCGGCCTCCGCGCCGTGTCCGCTGGCGGCCGCCGTAACCGGGGCGGGGCGTTGCCGGGAAGGAGACGTGTGTTTCGGCAGGAAGGCGGAAGCGATGGCGGCGGCCGAGGCCGAGTGGGAGCCGGCGGGGCTGCTGCCGCCCCCGGGGGGCGGCCTCGACTGGGGTGAGGGGTTCGGGGCCCGCGGGCCGGGAGGGGGCCGCGGGGAGGGGGGCTGGTGGCCGGGGCCGGCGGGGAGGGGGGCCGGGGCCGTGCGGCCTGTGGGCTCGGTCGCTGAGGCTGCTGTGTCTGCCCGCAGAGGCGGTGCTGGGCGAGGAGCTGGGCGAGCTGCTGGGCGCCGGCGAGCCGCGGCGGGCCGCGAGGGACGAGGCGGAGGTGAGCGGCGGGGGCGGTGTGGGGCTCTGGGCCCGCAGGGCGAGCGAGTGCTTTCCGCCCCCTCTGAGGTGGAAGCTGCGGGGACCGGGCATGGCAGAGGCGGGGACCAGCACCCGGCGCGCTCGTCTTAGTCCCGAGGGCCCGGGAGGGGCGAAGGGGTCCTCCTTGGCAGGAGGAAAGCGAAAGTCGCGCAGTCTAACAGGCTCCTGTTAACCACCTGCCTTCTAGCACAGAAAGGCTTTTAGATTGCTCCTGCAGGATGCTGCTTCCACACAGGAGAATATTAAATACGTTCCTGGGGGCACCCCATAGGGGACAGCACCTTGGTGCTGTGATTTATGTGTATCTATCATAATGGTCTGGAAGGAGGCAGTGTAACTTTCAGACTTGTTCACCATTTACTTTAGAGCTTAGAGCTGTATTAACTGTTGAGGGTAGTTTACACATACAGAGCTGAGGCGCTGTTAGTAAGTAATTGTTGATATCAAAGCTATATGTTTTAAAGACTAAATTTAAAGGAATCTGTTTAAGTTGAAAGTTTGGGGGCTCTTTTCAGGAAAAAATATATTCTTGTTGACCAAATGAAAGCGTGTATTCCCTACAACAGTGTGCTAATAGGGCAGTACCTTTCTGGATTGCATAAAAGGAGGAGGAGTGTGAAGAAGCGTGGGTGTGTGGTGTCTGCATTCACTAATATTGTGCTCTATCAGCTTGAGTATAGGATGACTGCCTGTTTCCTTGTTTATTTTAGAGTTTTCTCCCAAACTCTTTTCTTGCAACCCTATGCATTTGTCCTGTCCAGCCACACATACTGCTTTTTCTATGCTTCACTGATTCTCTGCACTCTGTTCTTCCTCCTGGGTTCTTTCTGCTCCTCACATCCTAAGCTGCTTCCAACGCAACCTTGCTCCTGTGTTATCAGGCATAAATCTCAAATACTGAAAGTGTTCCCAGGCATTGTGGAGCAGGCACTGGAGCAAATGTGGGAACTACTGCATCATGCCAGGGCAAGGTATTATCAGTCAGCGGTCAGCATTATCTACCTGTGTGAAGGCTTGTACTGCACAGCTCAGGATGTGATTTCTGGTCATTCTTCCTGTAAAAATGCTCTCTTGAGCTCTTTCTTCATCCTAGACTGCAAATTCTAAATTCTGTGCAATCTGGAGATTTCTGAGCCCCTGACTCTAAATACGAGGCAAAATGAGAACCTAAGAAGTATATTTGCAGGATAGGTTTCTGCAAGAAAATCCTTGGTATGTATTTGTATAAACAGAGTATGTGATGTTAGAGAACTGGATTTAGTTTTTTATGCTAGTGTTCATAAAAAAATGTTGTGTTTGAGTAGGGAACTGAGACTTATAGATGCATCGGCAGAAGAACTGGAACAGAAAGCTGATTGTTCTGAAGGTTATACAATAAATAGTACATATGAAGTGATTTTAGTTTTGTGTCCTGTTGGAAAAGGAAACTGGTCACCTTTGCTTTAGAAAATAGTGACGTCTGTTTGCTCAAGATTAGGGAGGTCTAATAGATACTGTGCATCAGGTAGCCGATTTTGAGCACATCAGTCCATGTGGCTGTTTCTATGCTGGTAAACTGGGGCCAATACTGATTTCATTTTTAAAGTGCTTTGAGATCTCATGATGGAAGGGCATTAAATAAATTTTTTTCATGAGGAGGATGGGGAGGATGATGACAAATTGTCAAAAACTGTATTGTAGATGAGGTGGATCAGTGACTGGACTTGGAATTTTTGCATTACTAATAACTGCTAACAGTACAATAATCATTGATGCTCTTGAACCGAAATGCCCCTTTCATACAGCTGAACTCTAAGGTTTAAAAGAAGCCCTGTCCTATGCATTCCAGTGGAACATTATCCCCTTTAGGGCTTCTCATCTCCGTGTGCTGTAAGGCAACTCAAGTGATTTTTTTTTTTTTTTTTTTTTTTTTTGTCCAGCGTTGTAAGAATGTGAATATAATGACTGATGGTTTCAATGTTTACTGTCTTTTTGTCTTGTTTTTTTGTTGCTGAACTGTCATTTCAGGAGAATGACCTGTATAACTTTCATTTTGATTTGGATTTGATGTCGTGGGACTCAGACCTTTGGAATATTACAAGCCATGCTTATTCAGGTAATTTAGCTGCCATATTTTGCAGGTATTTTCCTCTTCCCCTTCCCCCCAAGAGTGAGCTGTTGTAACTTTGGGAACAGTGATAACTTATGTGAAACTATTTGATGGGCTGTAAGATTTAGTTCTCTGGTGACAAGTCATGCTATTTTTCTGTAGGATGGGTACAACTGATGAAGGTTTTTCTACAAGCCAAGCTGTTTAGTATCTTTAATCTTGCTATATTTTCTGCTGTGCCTTGTTTCGGGAATGAAATAGTTGATGTAGAGTTGTGTGGTTTTTGCTCATGTCCCGCTGTTAGAAACTTGTGCAGTAAAACTTCTCTGTGTCCATCTCTTGCAGATGCAAGTGTGAAAACAGAGCCTTTATCACCAGCCACGTCAACGTGTTCAGTCCCTTCTCCATCGTCTGTGGACTCTTCAGTGCAGAATGTGCCTGTATGCAGAAACCTCCATGTAACACAGATAGCAGCAGTTGTTCAGAACCAGTTGTGACCAACAAAACACCCCACTGGTTTACCTGTCTGATCAACCACATAGCATAAGAGGCAACAGCTTTATTTTCCGACCTCTGCAAAACCAACTTCCCTTCAGTGGTGTTTTCCTTCCTCTCCTACTGTGACCCACTTAAAACATTCAGAAAATAGTCTTTTTAATCAGCTCTGTGTGTGTGTCTGGTTGCCAAACAACATGCCTTCTAAAGGCTTCTGAGTCCAGCAGCTGCTGCTTTTTTCCCCAGTCTGGCGATAAGTCAAAGTGCTTTTCAGTGGTACTTAGCATTGATAGAATGAAACAGCAAAATACAACCTTTATCCTGTTTCCCTTTCATCTCATCCATGTTGCTGCTACAGGAATTACACTCTGAATTGCCAGTAGTTGTTCTCATTTGTTTTTGAAGCATTTATCTCATACTTTCTGTCTGCAGGATGATGTGGACTTCAACTGTAGCTCCGAGATGTCTCCCATCTCCCTTTACAGCAAGAGTTCCAGAAGCCCCTCATCCCCTGAGGGAGATGGAGGGAAGAAGCCCATCAGCATCAAATGTCAATCTGGTATGAGCAGTCGAATTATTTCAGTTCTGCAACTAGTATGCTTGTTTTCTTGTGAGGACAGATGTTTGACTAACAGATGCTAGTAAATCCTTTAATTTCCGACTTGGATTTGGGATAGGATATGTTTATGTTAACAAATACTGTAAGTGGGTAAAAAAAACATGTCAGGAGCTACGCTATTACTGCTTGAATTCTTTACTTTATATCTCCTGGTCAAACTTGGATCTCTTTTCCTTTCGTAGCAAATAATTCTGTGAGGACTCTGAAGAGGTGTGGTCAGACGGCATCCAGGCCTTCAATCCAACCCAAACCCCTGTTGCCTGCTGTACATGAGGGTCAGGCTAACATTGGTATCCCAGCTAAAACCATCATTATTCAGACTCTTCCAACACTTGTGCCACTACCAAAGCATCAGCCAGTTGTTAATATCCAGCCAGCCCCTCCTAAAGGTAGGTGAAAAATACTGTTTTTGTGTGGAACAATTCCTGCACTGAAGTTCACTTTGGCAGGTGAAACAGGAGGGGGAGGGAAGGGGGAGGGAAGAGGGATGCTATGTGCTTTGCTGCAAAGGCTTTATACTGAAAAGAAGATGGCCTTATTCTGGTCTCTTATAGCCATGTGAGAAACAGTATTCACCTGAGCACTGCATGGGATGGAAGACAGTATGGCAAAGAAGCTGTGCTGACTGCTGGGAATTGTGGAGATAAAACTACTGATCTGGAAGGATCTCTAGAGACCCTTTCCCCTTTTGCTCTGCTCTGCTTGCAATGGCAGGTGGTGCATAAGGTGAATCCAGTCCTACTCTGTCATAACCAAAGAGAAGATCCAGTAGAACCAGCTAGGATGGCTGAATGATGCTTAAAAGCTCAGGAAGGGGCAAAATTTACCTGCATGGAAGTTGTTGCCACAGGATGGTGGGAACATAAGTTTGTGCTGTTGCTTTTTATCTCGCTAAGTAACATTAGACAGGATGTTACAAATTCTGCTAACAGTTATGAGGGTGATGTTTAGAGTCTGGTTAGGCACTGGAGTGGTTGTTTACAGGTGTAAGTTGGTGTTAACAGGAGGCACGTGATTTCCCATCCATTGGTAATTCTTCCTTCCTCTTTAAGCTATTACTTTGTAACAGTCTGCTGAAGTAGCCTTCATTTCTGAATCCCAAGCATTATTTTACTTTTTGCAAAGACAGTAGGGATGTTATCTGCTTTGCTGAAATTGTCAGGTGCAGTTGCTTGTTTTCACCAGCTGATGGCTGCAGATCCTTGCAGTTGACTCTAGATGCAGTGAGGAGTGGAAGGAAAAGGAGACAAATACTTAAGTGTGTGTATCTAGAAATTATTTTAATCGTGAAGAACTTGTCTTCATTATTAATTGCTCTTCTGTCAAGAGTTAAGTCAAGGCTGGAGAGGCTGGCATTTGCTGTAACAGACTTAGGTTTGTTAGACCACTTAAAACATAGGTCAGCACAGTCAGAGTGACCTGATTCTTATTCCCTCTGATGTTTCAGCTGATAAAATACCATCTGGAATAAGGAATGTTGGGGGATACAGATTTTTCTGGATATAATTATGATATTGGGAAGATCAGATTCTGCCTTCACCTGCAAGAAATGTTAGGAAAGTAACTTCCTACTATTCTCTAAGAATACTATTTCCTAGGAAATATTTTGGGGAAACTATTTTCATGCCATGTGTTTACCTTCACTGATGGTGTGTTTAAAAATTCTGTAGTGCCACTTCCAAAACAAAAACCATAAGGATTTTTTTCATTAGTCAAAATCCTCTGGATGTAGCAGGTTGGAGCTGCCTGTCTGAAATGTGCCATTATCCTCAAGGAGCATGAGGAACGGTGTTTTTACAGTCTCTTTCTTGAAAGTTTAGAAGAGGAAAGCATGATCTTAGAGTATCACATGTCTTTTGCATTGAAAAAAAAGTTGAAAGCATCTCAAATTCGCCGTTTGAGGTTCTTAAATAGGGCAGTGCTAATTTTTTTTCTTTTTTTACCTTGTGATGTCTTCAAGCCCTTTTCTGCAAGAAAGAGGTCTGATCTTACACCTTATACATAAAAGATCTTGGCGCTAGGTAAATGACCACTTTTCACCTTCCAAAAGGTTGAGTAAGTGCTGTAATATACAGTTATGCATTTTGATTGGAGTGCTCAGCTGGAACAGACTGTTTCTAAAAGCCAGCCAGGTCATCCTGTTACAAAGAATTAAATAGATGTTCATATGTTTTCATGCAGCAAAGTGTTATGATGAGGTTTGCACCTGCTTGAGTTAAATGTATTTTTGGACTGAAATTTCTTGGATGTAACTTTAATTCCCATTCAAAGTCTTTTTGGAATTATCTACTGCTTTCTTTTATTTCAGGTCTGTCAGGTTGTACGTCAAATTTCTCATGCAAGACAGCACTTTTTCCAATAGCGGTCTTAAATTATGGTCTTAATTTAGGGTGAATAGAGGATATAATGGATGTTTTGAAAATGTAACTTGCATTGTTTTTTTTCATATTCTGAGGCTTCAGTTCATCTTCGTTTGCTATGATGTTTCTGAATTGGTTTCTACATGAAGATTTTCATTGAATATGACAATAAAGTAGATGGATAAGAGGGGGAAGGTTTGAGATAGGTGGGACTATTAATGCTGATAAGCCAGAATCAAACTTGTAAATCTGTGGAACTATGAAAGGGCAAAGCAGGAGCTTAGATGTCTGCTTAGTCAGCAGACTCACTGCTAGCTTTGACTGAAGGAAGTCCACAAGTGTCTAACAGACACATTTTTGGGGTATTCTGACTGTTGGTCTTTACCCAGAGCAATTCCGATTTACAGAGCAGCAAACTACACTCAAACAGAAGTAGGCACTTAACTGTTCTGCACGTCTCTTCAAATTTTGTCCTTCCACAGGCTCAGGAATTGCCCTGAGTTATGTGTTTGCGAGAGAGACCCACAGGCCCTCATCCGTCTTCTCTACTTTCACTCCTAGAATTGACATGATGTGATTGGACTCTGAAACTGAAGCAAGAAGTAGTGAGGCATAGAGGGTCCTGGCTGTCTTTCTGCAATATCCAGGTGCTTGGTGCCACAAATTGTGCCAGGCAAGAATGATTTCCACTAGCCTACGGTAATGTAGGCATCTGGAATTCTGCAAGTGCGGCTGTGCAAAGGCAATTCTCAAATAGTCACTGTTTTTCCCTAATAGTGAGTGAGAATAATTATTAAAAAATAAGTAAAAAAAAAAAATCAAGCTTAAACATCAGTTACTGGCTTTACAGCAGATTTCATGAACATGAATAGATCTTGCACACCATGTTTCATTTACCTTTTTTTTTTCCTTGATTGGAGTGATGTTTACATTATGACAGTGGGCTTCTGAGCATTCAAAGCTAACATTGGCTAAGTCCTCTGAAAAAGTTACTTGGAGTGCAGCAAGTATTAGAAACATTCTTGCTTCAGTATTGCTAACAAATGACTTTTATTAACACTGGAGAGCCATAAATTTTGGGAGAGAGCTGGAGTTAGCAGATCCCTTTAACATCTGTAGCTTTGGTTTGCAGGATGGTTTTGGAGCCCTGTGAACTTCTTTTGACTTTTTTTTTCCCCTTGTGGAATATACTGATACTTAGGAATCAGACTTTAGACAAGTAGTGTGGGCCAGGGGAGGAAGTTGGGTTGCTGTTGCCTGCCTCCTGTGTCAGTATTGCCCTACAAACTAATCACAACAAATCCTTTTCGTGTCGTACACTGAGCACTCATGTTTGTTCTTGTGTTCTAGGTCAGTCGGTGGTGCTCCCGCAGCCTGCGGTGGTACAGCTCCAGGCTTCTGGGGTGCTTCCTGCCTCCCAGCCAGTCATTGCCGTCACTGGAGGGACCACGCAGCTTCACAATCATACGGTGACTGCATTGCCCCCAGCTACTGGAAATGGCTCAGCAAGTGGCAAAATAGCAATGCCTAAGCCCCTGCTTCAAAGCAGCACACCAGCAATGGGGCTGGATGTAAGTTCTGACTGTGTGATGATAGCAAATAATCAAAGCTTGGAGTTAACAGTTTTCATACCTGCATGCTGGTTGTCATGGGAGCACCAGATCACTTTAGAGCCTCAAGGAAAAAGCACTGTAGTTGGGCTCATCTAATAAGATTTCTAACAGTGCCTGGGTGTTCAGCAGGTTCGCTGAACAAACTGTTCTGTTATGTAATGAAAGACAAAGACTGGGAAGAAGGAGGAATAGCTTGATACATGCTGGCCTGCCTGGAGTTGCAGACTGGGTGTGCAAGCATCGTGGTAGAAGACAGTACTGATGTATTTTTGCCTTCACTCATCTTTTAGACTACAGGCTCTCAATGGCTGGAGCTCTCTCTTACATACAGAATGATTTGATATGTTTGATTAGTGCTAAAGCATTTTTCTAATCTGTATAATAAAAGCACTCTTGTGGAAATAGATGAACTGGAAATGTCAGCAATAAGTGTGATTCTTTTTCCACTCCCTATACCCCCAAATTTAACTCATGATTTCTGGAAACTTCAAGTGTTGGGTTTCATATGATTCTAATTTCTTAAGGCTCTTTTTTGGTCATATACTGAATGAGTAGAAAAGGGGGAAGCATTCAACAGTTGCTGCACAAATAAATAAGGTTTTCCACAGTAAATTGCAGTAAACAATAGGTTTAAAAAAGAAATAGCTTTTTTTTTTTATATATATTCAGCTTTGACATTGTAACTAGCAAGCTGGGTGTTAATTTGGTTTAATTCCTGATGGTTTGGAGCTCCTCTGGTTGCTTTTTGCTCTCTGAAGAAAAGGAAAAAATGGTTAGGGAAAGGTACTAACATTTTTCATTTGTGGATTTTTTTATTTTTTTGGGGTGGTGTTCTCCAGTACAGTGTTCCAAGTGCAGTTATTGTGAGCTGAGGGTCCTGCTGCATCTGTTTGTGAGGGAGAAAACACTGGTGTCCTTTCACAGTGACTTTTGCAGTAGTCACCCGCTTACTTGGTAGAGGTCATGCATTGAAATGTCCCGTTCTGTTGGCAACAGTTTAGCTTGGGCTTCTGGCAGAGAGATGGCTGGCATTCAGTCTGAACAACCAATCATCAGCTGCTCTGACTGTCTTTCTGAAAACACCTTTGTTGAAAGATGTCTTGTTAAAGCAATTAGTTTCACATCTCATAAATGAAGAAATAAAGAAGGAAGATTGGGAAAAATGTTCTCTAAGAAATGACCAAAACACATAGGATGAAAAAGACTGAAGACAGCCTTAAGTGACAGACCTTTAATAGGATGTGATATGGAATACTTTGTGTGTGAAGCTTTTAACCCACATCCTCAGCTGGTACAAATCAGTATTGCTCTGTTCAAGGTAGGGTAGCTGTGCTGACTTTGAACTGTGTGTTAATTCAGAATTAATGCAGATCAGGGAGAGGGTGTTGAATCACTTTTAGAGCTGGATGACTTTCCAGTATGTTAATTATTTGTTGGTAGTTCTGACTTGGTAGTTTTCTACCCTTTCCTCAGTAATATCACACTTTGCAGAAGTATTTCCATCCCAGCCTGCCAATCTCTGCTATCAAGAACTGCTCTGTTATGCAGAAACGCACACTGTTCTCAGTTTCATCATGCAAAGAGGAGTCTGTTTCTTAAAGTCTTTTCCATACTTCCTGTCAGTTGATGGTAAAGCTGTTCTGTTTTAACTTTGAGACCTCAGCTAATACTTGAAAAACTGTAAGACTCTTGATCCAAACTTGGTGGAAAAACTGAGTTCCATCTTTGCTTCTGATGCAGATTTTTTTTTTTTTTAATAGGGGTTTGACCAAGTGAACCTTTAAACTTTCTTGTTGGAAAGCATGCCTGTCTTTGGGTGGAATGATGCTTGTGTGTTAACAGGCTAATTGACTCTCTCTGCTGGGCCAAACAGTACTAGATTTGCCTAACTGTGCAAGAGTAAAGTATTCGTATTTTCAAATTGCTCTATGGGCTTAATTTCAACTTGCAAGAATATTTTTCAGGCATTATTACCAAATCTATCCTGGCGCTGCAGGATAGCATTGACACCTCCCTGTAATTGAGAGAACATGGTAAAAGGCTCCACTGTATCTTGGTTTAGTTGCCATCTTTGCTGTGATCTTTCAAATGCCTTTTTGTACCTGCTGCTGCTCAGAGTCCTGGTCCGTACCTCAATGATCCTCTCTAATGCATCCTCACTCAGCAGAGGACAAGCATAAACTTGACCAAAGCCATTGCCATTTTAGCTTTACTTAACAAAGTGGTGGTCTGGATTGCAGTATCTCTTCATCATGCAATTTGCTCAGTGCTCCCCCTGTATGCCATTTTGTTCTGCCTGGTGTGCCACCCTGGCCACTAGAACCCACAGTGCAGGGCATCGTTTCTGAAAGTCTCTGCATTCTGGCTTCTTTGGAAGGATATTATTGTTGAATGGTTTCTTAGAATATGAGAATTGTTGGTCTTGCTTGACGTTAGATTTTCTTCACTATCTACGTTTTTGTGGGGGCTGCGTTTTTAAATGAAAAATTACTTGCAAATAATTCAGCAGCCACACTGCAGTGGTAACCTAGTCTAGATTTTGGCAGGAGCAGAAGATCTGTCAGTAGACAGACAAGTTAAGAGGATTGCATTTTTAAATGATGATAGCCAGTCATACAAAAACCAAGCTGGAAAATGTGTCAGCAATTGTTAGATACATGACTTCCTCTAATCAGAACTAGCATGGAACCTTACCTTTCCAGTGTCCAAATGTAAGATTTAATAAAACTAGGTAGGGAGAATCCATTTATTATCATTATGCTTGTGTACATAAATCTGTGGCAGTCAATCAAATGTGTAACTGGGGTGATGAATTGCTGTTTGATTTAATTGATGATGTTGTGGGTAGTTCTACCAGAAGCAAACTTGCATCTTTTCCCAAAAGGCAGTTTTAAGATGTGGTATCAGGCTAAATGCTGCACATCTTACTTCTGTTTATTGAAGTAAGAAAGAACAGTTGCACCTGCTGTTTGGTACAAATTGTGAAATAGCACTTTGAAAAAGAACAAGTATTTCAGGATACTGCCAGCATTAATGGGGTTAAAACATCTTCTTGTAACTACAGTAGAGACCAGATGTGGCATTGAGAACTGCACAGATGTAGCTGTCATATGAGCTCTATAACACATGTTTTTATTTGCTAATCTAAGCAGATATTGCAGGATAAAAAGAAACACTGCAGGACTTCCTTTTGGGCTCAAGAAGGATAAACTGTTAGCTTAACACTCAGCACTTCAAATGGATTAGGCTAAGATCAGCTGATAGTAAGCTATACCTGTGAAGGCCTAGTATTGTGCTTATCCTGATTGCCCACGCCTCTGCAGCTTGCCAATAGCAGAGAAGTGCCAGGCTTTCGGTGCAGTCAACCAAGAGAAACTTCTCACTAGGAAACTGGGGAAAAGACACACTGCCTAAGGAAGCTGCTCTTCTGATTGAAACAAAAGAGAGGCTGTTAAACAAATTGCCTTTCCTCTTGCAATTAAATGATATGATGATATAAACAAACAGTAGAGGTGTGAGGGAATGTAATTTAGGTGGGTTTCATAGGGCCTTCTGCTCATGTCTCCACTCTGTAGTTAGAAAGCATTTAAGTCTGTCTCCCAGTTCTGCTACCTCTCCATCTAGATTATGCAAAATTAATTCAATGTATGTATTGGGTTCTGTTAAAGAATCCTATTCTGTGCTGTGCATTGGGTAAGTTTCATCTGAAATAAACTCTTCTGTCAAGTTGTGTTGAGTTAGAGATAAGAAAATCAGATTTTTCACATGAACGGAGAAAATACTTTTATAGGTTTTGTACTTATGCATTTAAGATGCATTGTGAAAGACAGCAGTTCTCATGATCTGATGTAAGGAGCCAGCCAGTGTAAAGCTGAACTTTCAGCTGTTTGCTAACTTTTCCAGTGTAAGTGTCTCATTCTGTGGAAGGCAATGATTTTAGTCATTAAAATCACTTTTACCCAGTGACTTGCATTTGAGACATTCTAGCCACCTTGTCTAGAAATGCAGCATATGTTTGAATGGAAGTTAGTTTGCTGAGAACTGAGTTTTCTTTGGAAGACTGATGTTTATTTGTGAAGTGAAGTGCATGATTTTTTGTAAAGCTCTCTGAAGATAATAAGGCAATCTGAATCTAATTAGTACTGTTTAAAGCAAGGTTTTTCAATGAGCTTTTTCCTTTCCAATATTTATAGCTTTTTTTGGTGTAATGGTGTAATTTTTAAAGCTAAGAAGCAAGAGTTGCATCACTGATTAATGTTTGATTTCTTTTAAATTCCAACATTTTATGTTTTCACTTTTATTGTCTGTGTCTGCTGAGAGCCAGAAGTTACTGTCTTGATTGGTAAATTGATACAATACAATCTACAAAGGAGCCTAAAAAAGAAGTTAGCAGAGATGTTTACAACTTTTCATCTGGTTGCCACTTGTGCAAAGTAATGTTGTTCAAGCCGTCAGTCATTATAAATTGCTTCCTGCTCTTTTGTCTGATTATTGAAATGCTCAGTAAGTGGCATGGTTATCTTGAGGCCAGACCAGCTATGTAATACTTAGTGCTTACTGCTTCCAAGTTTCAGCCTTATTCCACTGTTTCACCCACAAGACTCTTTCCTCTTCCTGCATCAGATGTAGGATCAGGCTTGCAGTACTGGCTTATTATTCCGCATGAAAAGCCAGACAAGCCCTAGAGGGTTAGTTTAGGATGTTACTAATCTATTGTAGGGACTGTCAACTAAAACAAAAGAATCCAAAGATATGAGTACTTGGATTTCATTAAAGCAAGCTTAAGAAATGAGTCAAAGTGAAGTTGATGTGCCATAGACTGAAATACAGCAATCGTGCAGGATACCTTGAATCTGACTGGGTAGAGCTGTTGTTCCTGATGGTGTCTGGAGAACACCGAGTAAAGGAGAGCTGTCTAGATAAATGCCATCAGAAAGGTAGCTGACACTGTTTAAGACAGCGATAGATGCACCCCTAAGATTTCCGGACAGACACTGCTCTTGTGCTTTAACTCAACCATTTCTCAAGGAAGCAGGTAGATCTTCCGGAGGTTCCAGACATCTACAGAGAGCCCAAAGCTATCCAGTAGTGAATAATCTTGCACAGGTTCTGAAAATGAGAATGGATGGGACCATATTTGTCTCTTTTGTTTGACTTCAGGATGCAAAGCCTCTTTTTTTTTAGAAGAAGGAGAAAAAAAAAAAAAAAAGCAGGGGATGGGGAGGAATTTAACGGTACTTGTCTGGAATATCACACAACTTGCAGAAGCTAAACCTGCTGTATGAACTCCTGCCTTGTTATTTCATCTCTGGACAGTTGAAGTGATTCTGGCCCTGAACTGATTCGTTCTCTGCACTGCACTCTTTGGCCAGCCTGAATCACTTTTTTTTTTTTTCCCCTCTTTCCTTTTCTTCCCCCCAAAGTTTTCATATGCTTGTAAAAGTTTTCCAATGTTAGGTATTGATTTTTGTTGTTGTTGTTTTTAATACTGCAACACAAAGCTTAGTGCTAATGAGAATATTTTAAAAATCCTTTCCTTTCCCACTAAAGAGAACTTGGAATACAAACAATTCCACTTTCACAGGCTTTTGTTGATGGCAGCAGACTTAGACATATTATAAATGATCTTTACAGAAAGCAATTAGATCAACATGGATACAATCCAAAGTGTTAATGCACTGTAACGTGTTTTCTTAGTCTTGGTCACTAGACTGCAATATGAAGAAGAATGACTTCAAACAACCTGTAGCCAGGTTTCCTGGCAGATGCTAAAGCCATAGAGCAACAGATTGCCTGTGTAAGGGTATATACTGGGAGAGGTTGCGGAGTCGGGGGGATGGGGACTGGAAAGCTATGGTTAAGTTTCCTCAGGCAGCCAAACCTCAACTAGAGCACACTGTTTGAGTTAGATGCTACCGTTCTGTGATTTGTTTACTTTTCCCTACACCGATACTTCCAAAATAGTTCTCAGCTCTTTTCTTTAGCTTTTAGCTAGATGCAGGTGACTCCAGTGTGTGTGTGTGTGTGTGTGTGTGTGTGTGTGTGTGTGTTGGTAGCTAGTGGAGTATATTCAGGTTGGTATAAGAGAGCATTCAGTTGTCTTTCAACATTAACATAATTAAAGCACATCCTGTTGTGGCTTAGTAATGTAAGGGAAGCTTTCTGTTTTTTATAAAACAAGAACACGCTTGCTAATCTGTGATGGAAAGGAATTAAACAGAGTAGTCTTCAAGCTTAGGGTTTCAAGTAGCTTTGTGTAACTCTGCAGTTATCGATCATTTTTGTCCATGTCTGTAGCAAGATGCTTTCAGTCTTGGTCATCCCACTCAGTGCAAACCACAAGATGATTGAGTGGTAAATGCTGAGTCTATGTTGCTGCTTGGGAAAGAAATTGGAGACGACATGACTACTGAGGGATGGGGGGAGCAGTTACTTTGAACTGCCCTCGTCTGGCTTTGCAGACTGCTAGTGGTTGGTGTGCATTATGTGCTCTCCTGGAGTATGTCTGCTGGTTTAGCTTCATCCAGAAGGAACTCAGTTTGTGTGCTCTGAGCCTGTTCGTGATGCAAACCAAAGCATATTAAGTGGGATGATCAGGAAATTTGCATCAACAGCATGCTCCTGATCTGAATGAAAAGGCTAATGTAGATAAGGCCAGGGTATTCATTTAAACCTCCATATAAGTGCTTGGCACACTTAGAATATGCAGTCTGGGATCAGAGACAATATTCAAAATCTCAAAAGGTATATAGCAGAACTGGAAAAGGCACTGAGGCAGAGGTATAATAAGTGTGGGAATGGCTTCCATACAGGGAGAGACAAACAAAACGTTAGACTTTCCAGTCTAGAAAACAGAGAACTGACTGTAGCCTATAAAATGATGTATAGTAAGGTGGAATCATCTTTTATCACTCCTGAAGATTCAAAGGGTGCTGAAAGCAGTTAGCTAGAAGCAGACTTAAAGCAAAGCAGAAGAATTTTTCATGCATCACATAGCTGCTGAGCATGTTGTAGAGACTAAAGCATAAACATGTTAAAAGTAGATGGGGAACTCGGGAAGGAAAAGCTTGTCAGCTGAACATAGTGGCATGGGTAAGGATTTATCCAGCAGAAAACTGTAGGCTACTGAACGCCAGGGCTGGTAGAAGACTCCTTGCCTATTTATTGTACTACTTCAAAGTGTCTGCTGGTTATTGTTGGGCACAGACTGCAGTATGCACCTTTAGTCTCATAGGGTGTGGGAAGACTTTGCTGTCATCACTTGGGGCAAATGGTGGTATTCTGAAAAATTAATGCAGAGGCTCAATGAATAAAGAGGCTTACATTTACATATTTTTTGATTAATACTGCCACGGCAGGGAATAGAATTATATTCCATGGCATTAGAATGAAACAGCCAAAAGAAGGTGCTGAAGCAAACTAATAAAGCGCATCAAGTCATTTGTTCTTTTTCCCTGGACCTTATGCTCTTGTTAGTCTCACTATGGTTTTGATATCCTGTGCTCAGCTGCCTTCTAAGTCATCTTCCTTCCTTCTACCTGATTACTTCCTCAGTATCTTCTTCTGATACCTTCATTTTCAGTAATGGGACTGTACTTCAAAGGAGAGTTAGAGTTTAGATGACTAAATCGTCATGATTGAGGAAGGGATTAGTGTCAGTTTGACTTCAGGGCAGTAGGAAAAGCTTATCTTTCAAAGCTGTTCAGAAATGTTGAATGAATCTATCCATATATTTACTTGTGTTTTGTTCACTCTGTAAAATAAGCTAGAATTAATATCCTTGGACTGATTTCATTTGTATAGTTCTTGATATGCCATCTCTATTAATTTAATTCCATTGTTCTTCATTCTCTCTCTTTACCATCATAAACACTTTTTCTTTCTTGATCCTAATACCACTGTGTAGACTAGTAAAGTTCATAATGCAGACCTGTAGACTTGTGCTTTTTTTCTTTGTAATTCATCAAATCAAGTTGCTGCTTGAGTATACCTTTTGTGCCCCCTGCATGTAGAAGGCTGAGAATGCAAGAGAGAACAGACAGTGCAGGATCTGGTTTTTTTTTCATTTTCTCTTAACTATAACTCCTGGAGGTGTATGTACAGAATAGCTACTTGCTTTGGTGATGAGCATGTTGGCTCATTTGAAGTAGGGTGGGGGAGAATAACCATGCAGACTTTTCACAAACTAGAAGAGTGGAAACAGTACATGAAATAGAGGTAGTTTTAACTTAGACATTACTGACAGGCTTCCTGGTTGTCCATACAGGTCAATGTCTTGAGAAGACAGCAGCGCATGATCAAAAACCGGGAGTCAGCCTGTCAGTCACGGAAGAAAAAAAAAGAATACATGTTGGGACTGGAGGCCAGGCTGAAGGCAGCCTTACTGGAGAATGAGAGACTCAAGAGAGAGAATGGCTCACTGAAAAGGCAGCTGGATGAAGTGGTGTTAGAGGTAAGAGATTTGGGTGCAGAACTAACTGTATGTAAGGATGGAGTTGTTCAGGTGGAAGGCACTTAAAAAGATTAGTAGAAATCTTGATTAGAAGAGCCTTCTGGGGATTTCTAGCCCAGCCTCCTACTCAGAGCAGGATTTTTTGTAAACTCTAGGTCAGATCAGCTGTTGTATTGTCTCGTTGACTTGAAATAAGGAATTAAAACTGTTCATGGTGCTTCTGAAGATTTTACTGAGAAAATGGACTGGATAGAAACTGAATATAATGTACAAAAGAACCAGTTTCAGTTTTTAAGGAGTCCTGGGTATATTCATACATAATTAGAGAGCTATAAATCTATAAAGCAAGATTAATTTGGTTTATTTAGCTTCTGAAATACTCTTGCATGTCTGTGCCCTTTATTTTTACTGCATGTCTTCTCTGTTCTTCCTGTCTAGAACCAGAAACTCAAAGTCTCATCTCCAAAGAGAACTCTGTGTGTAATGGTGATACTGGCTTTCATAATGCTGAATTATGGTCCACTGAGGTAAGCTGTCTGGGAACTCCTCTTTGCTCTTCCCCAATACACTCGCCACTCACTGTAATTCATAGTGAGTTTGCTGCCCTGTGATTTTTGTTTGAATCTTTAATAGAGACTGTGGTGTTGTTTAAAGCCTTAAGCTTGAAACCTAGCTTTTGTTCCTCCGCTCTTCTCTTGCATGGAGGGAGTATCATCAGTATAATGGTGCCTCTTTTGGAGTCCATCTGGTGAGAAGGGATGGATACTATACTTTCCATTTACCCTGGCTTAGCATTTTGCTAACCACTGTAGCATTGAACAGTTTGTCTTCTGCATTTACACCTGAAGGGATAAAAGAGCTATGTCTAGAAACCTTTTAACATAAGAAAAAAGTTGGAAAGAGACTTTGAGAATACGTCTGCTTGTTTATACCTGTGTTAATCTCAAGAGCCGTGTGTTTAAGCTGTTTCTAGCATCCAGTGCAGGAGATTTGACCATTTGTTCCAGTGCTTCATGGTCCTTACTATTAGACGTGTCTAGCCTTAATCTTCCTCATTCGAACTTAAGCCCTTTCTTACCTGTCTTACAAAGCTGATGAAGAGGTTTTTCCCTCTCTTTCCTTTTAACAACTTTATACAGCCTTGAAGGCAGTTGCCAGTTTTGTTCTTCATATAATTAAGGTTCTTTGTTTGGTCTTGAGTGTTTTTCCCCATAAACTTTGAAACCATGCAGATTAATTTCTGCTTTTACTTTGTGCGTATCTGTCATTAGAGAATAGCTAGACTTCTGACTATAAATTGGTCACAACTCGAGACTTTGTTTCTGACTATGATGATCAGTTCCAATGCTTGGTTTTGAGTTCTCAATAATATTAGTAATTTGCTAAAACTGAAATTACTTTTGAAGTATTTGCACTTACTGTTTCTTTTCTCTCAGTCAGTGAAATACAGCTGATAATTTTACTTTGATATAGATGATATTAAAGCAGAAAGTTTCTAAGTGCATTTAGGGGTTATACTGGAATTTTTTGATTATTAAGCAGAAAAATCAGCTTCCATGTATAATCCAAGTGATTGATTTTTTTATTTTATTATTATTATTATTTTTTGTATCCCATCACATTTGCAAACATTACCACTCACTCAGGAGACACTTTTCTTACTTAGTGAGAACTAACAGAACCAGTAATAAGCCGGAAGAAACTTTAATTGCATCTGTATTAGAATGAGGAGTTGCAACGCGTGCAATATTAGTTTTATGAGTCTTGGAAACAGGAGAGGAGAGGAGAGTGGGAAGTCTTTTACCACAGTACTTTAATGTTTGTGTGTCAGCTTCTCCACCCTTTGGTCTGAGTAATGTGTTGACTTGGTAACAAGAGACTGCTGTCAGAGTACACTGAAAGGTCGGTTTGTGTTTCTATCTTTGTAACAATAGATAACTGTACAAACAACAGGGTAAATTTTTTTTTTTTAACCTGTCTGTTCAGTAAAGTAGATAAAGTGAAAAGGATGTCTGGCTTTTCCTGGCACTTGGTGTAATAGCCAAGCCTGAACTAGATGGCCTGCATCAATATTGGATGTAGACGATGGGGAGAAATATAACTGATAATTAGCAAGGAATTGCTCTTACCTTTCTGCTTTGCTTTGCTTTTTTTTTCTCCTAGCAGAATGAATGTTTTCATTGCAGTTAAAATACTAGACTGTATCAAGATGCTGTGAGTGTTGATTGTGCAAGACCCTTCAGAAGGCCCAGAACATGGGATATATACAAACCATTGCTTAAGACTTCACTCCTCCCTTGTACATTTTCTTCCTCTTAAGGAGGTGTTAGTGGCTGGTAGCTCCACAAACATGAGTAATAATTGCTGTTCTGCTGAGTCCTTAACGAGAGAAACTTGCAATACTTTTTTTTTTTGTCCCTGCAGCTCTTTATAGAAACAAAGAATTTCTATGATAATACCCATACTTGCTCACAGTTCAGCAGAAGAACTTTTCTTTCTGAAGTAGCTTGCTGTGGGATTCCTAATTTTCAGGCAGTGATCAACTGGAGATAAATCTGATTTGAAACTTCATGACAGTATTGCCATTTCCTCTTTGTAGGGAAGTGTTTCATTCACACGCCTATATAGAGGTATGACAGCATTCAGGCCCAGAATGTTTTGATTCAAGACCATATTAGCAGTGTATATCTCATTATTTAAAATCAATGAACCATTACAGAGAGAGAGAGAGCACGCACACAATATCTTAGAAGAAGGAAAAAAATAAGGTAGGAATTTCATCCCCTAAATTCCGTAGCTAATTTTGCAATTCTCTTAGTTTGCCATATTGTAAGATGCTTTGGAGTTTCTTAATCAGAAGGGATAGGATTTTTTGAAGGCTAGAGATAAAACAGAAGAACAGATGCACAGGTTTTCTCTTTACTTGTCTACTTTTATCAAATCAGAGAAGCCAGAAAAGTGGCCAGGTTGTTTGGGGACTGGAATATGAGGCGGTAGAGCAGGCAATCCTGCAAACCCTTCTTGGCATACAGGAGGAGGACACCATGTGTTACTTCTATTGGGGGGTTGGGAAGGGAATCTGTTCCTGGTTCACTGAAGGAAGGCATGGGAAAAGTGCTGTGAAAGGTGGAGGGAGGCATTGGTAGGACCGGGAAATTCTGATGTCCTTTCCCAAAGCCCGGAGGATGAGGCAGTCCACAGGTAGCTCTTCCTTCCTACAGAACTGCATGGCCACGTGAGAGAGAGACTGAGACTTCCTAAGCAAGCCAAAGCCACCCCCAAACTAGCCATTAAAGAAACCCAAGTATTAAAGGTTGTGGTAATAATTTGATGCAGCTTGCAGCTTCCTCAGCAGATATGACCCAAAGTCAATGTGTGATGCAGTGACACACACTGCGTTTGTCCGAGCAACTGTCCTATAGTGAGAATCCTTTCCTCGCACGCTGTGATCTGCGTACCTAAACAGTCAGTGTGGTGTTGGGCTCTCAGGACCCCACAAAATAACATCTGGATGGTTGGCTGTATAGTTCTGTGTTCTTTCTTCTGCATTAATGGGATGTGTTGCCCTGACACTGGTTTATACATAGTTTTATTTATTGGTCTTAAATCTTGTTTACTCTGTATGTAAATGGTGAGATGTTTGTGATGTTTTATAGAGGATTCTGAGGCAATGCTGTTCTTCTGTTTTAAGCTTATGGGAAGTAGTCCAAGATCTGGCAGCCCTTGGCAAGCAGATTTAGCAGATAAAATTATTCTACTGGTAAAGATTCTTTCCTGCTGACAAATATACTATGTGGGTGATCTGCAACATTCAACTTATGAATATGCGGTTGGGGCTGAAAGCCTGGTGGGGAAGCTGGCGTATCAGTCAGGAAACCTGCTTGAAAACATTGGAGGGAGAGTCTAGTCTCATGCACTTAATTGACAAAATGCTTTTCAGAACATCCTTCAGCCTTGGAAATGGCACCATGTTATCTCTGCTAAAAGAATGTAAATTGAATGATTTAATACTTTCTGATCTTGAATGTGGTTTGTATAGAGATAATGATAACTCCAAGTTGATGCTGCACTACATTATTAAACTATTTTAAGTGTGTTGATAGTGGATATTTGTATAGAAAACTGAAACTTTCAGCTACTAATAGCAGAAAAAGGAATTTAGCAGGAAGTCTGTTCATTTAAGTTTCTCTTTAATGTATTTGCTTTATACTGGATGAAAGGTGCCCAGGAATTTCCCATCTGTGTGTCAATGAACTATTCTGTAATCTTAGTGAATTATTTAGACTTGGATGTAACATCTATAAAAAAAATTTCCTTTTATTATTATTTGTGAATGATTGGTGAGGTGTGTGAAGGGAAAAGGGTCCATTCTGATTTCACTCCCTGAAGAGGTCATCCCCTTGCCCCACACTTACATACCCTGAGGTGCAAGACAGGAATTGGCAACCCACGGTGTTCCCACAAAAGGCAGTGGGCACGCAGGCTTTGGCACGCCGCAGGGCTGGGAGCTGGAACCGCGGTATCGGGAGGCAGGCGTCTGGAGAGGCAGTGTCCATCGGAACGTTTACCTTCTCAGCTGGTTAGCACTCCTGAAAGACTGCTGACCTCTGGCATTAAGAAACATCTGATTAGCTGTGCGTTTTGATTCATCACTTGGAACATGAAAACTGGAAATGTTTAGACTTACAATTCCTAGATTCCTTTTCTGTTCTTGTTCGATTTCAGCATTTGTGTTAGTCTGTGCCTGGGTACTAACCAGATCTGAAAATGTGTTAAATGAGCACTAACAAAGCTGAAACAAAACCAAGCACGTGTTCTAGTTTAGGCAATCTCACTTTTTTTTTTCTTTTTTTAAAGTGGAAGTCCTTCATGTGATAGTAATGTATTCGTAGAAAACTGACCAGCAAGTTGGTGGAGAATGGGGACTGTCAAAGTCTTTCCCCTTTTTTCTTTGTAGCAGGAACAAAAGAAACCTACAAAAATTAGGAAAGAAGATACAAAAAGGAATTTTCTGAGTCTGTGTCTCTTGGGGCAGTAGCAGCAAGCAAGTAAGCCGGATACTTGCTAATGGTCCTAATGTTATGTTCTTGGCTATGAAAAGCATTCAACTAGATTCTTCCCTACTTCCCCCCCCCCATCATCCTGCTCAAGCTACGTGGTCATCATCTTTCAACAACAGTTTTAGAACATTTATAAAGATGTTAGTCAGCCAGAACATGTCTTAACTACTATTTCAGATATTTAGTGGATAGAAAACAAAGGAAAACATCGGGTTGTATGTATGAAAGACAAATCTGCAAGGAGAGATTGGAACAGGAGGTTTAAGAAGGTGATTTGATTCCTCCCCCTCCACACACACACCTTGCCCACCTCTGTATGGCTGGAACCCCTTGGAAACTGGAAAAGAGGCTTTGTGATATAACAGAAAATTCTTGAGCTGTATTTGTGGTAGGAGGTGACTGAAATGGTGATTGATGGAGCTAAGTAAAGCTGCTGCTACAAAAATCTCATGTGTCCTGTTGACCTGCAGCAGCTGCACTAGAATTGCTGGCCTTTCACAGAGACTCCCATGCAGCTCTTCTCCTGAATGTCCTAATAAGTTTTCCTCTACTTTCCAGGACTCTCCTGGAAACTCTGTAATCTATTAAAAGTTTAGCTCCACTGAGCAACATGCTGGTGAAGACACCAGCCTGTATAGCTGGGAAGAGCAATTTGTGTGCTCTAATTGTTGCTGTCTGCAATATATAAAGAAGCGGTAATTTTGACCCTTGGAAGACTGAAGGATGTGTCTCATTTCTAGATGTTAGAAAAAAATAGAAATGTTAGAAAAAAAGTTAGAAAAAAAATGAAGTGGTGAGATTCATCATCTTTATTACTAACCGTGAGGAAACCATGCATGGGTAGTTGCAGTTGCATGCTACCATGATTTGCTGCTTGTACATGGGTACGCTGTTTAAGTACACAGTTAGTACTGACTAACACTCTGCAGACTAGATGGGACACTAATCTGGGTGATGGTGGGAGACTTGTGTTTTGCTTGCTTCATGCTTTCATGTTTACAGTAATGAATGGCGAGTCTCTTGTTTAAAGCTTTTGTTACTTTAAGATGTCAGTTGAGTTAGAGATGGCTGAAAGCTACAAAGATGCTCCATTATCACACCTTTCCTCTCATGATGTAGTTTCTTCTTCAGGAGAGAGGGGAATAGGGAGGAGCGGGACAAGCTGAGATACTTGGACATGTGTTTCGGTTCCAAACCTCTTGGTCTCTCCTGATGTGTTGGTGGATTGAATAAAATTGAATACATGGATTTCCTTACAAACTACAAGTGTAGGAGCAGGAAGCGATTCCTTCCTTTACTGGTCACTGCCACATGTTCATCCAGAATCCTGGCCAAGTTACTCCTTGGGCTGGCTGTGCTCTTTTCTTTACCTTGTCCTTCTGATGACGAGGCTGTTGCAGAGCTGGTGCAGAACGCCAGAATTACGCTGACTGATAATTTACCCCTTTCTCCATGAGTTCAGGCTTTGCTGCTGCTCTGCTGTGAAAGGGTAAGAACATCTTGGATGCTCAACGTTTAAAATGGGATGATGTGAGCTTAATTAGTGTGCTAGTTGTGTTCATTACCTTCTTTGGATTTTAGGCGTGCTTCTCCCCATAACTTCAGGGGAGTACAGTGACTGCTCGTTGTTCAAACTCACAACCTGTAGTTTTTATTTCCCCAAGAATTGCTCCTAAAAATCTACCCGACCTTAGTCTGTTGGAAATTGCTGCTTCTTGGAAGCCAACTACTGCCCTGTGTTTTTTTTGTTGTTGTTTTTTCTTCTTCTCTCCTCTCTGTGAAGCTTGACACCCAGAGCCCCCTGGATTCCTATGTATATTGCAGAATGGTGAATTACTTCAGTTGACAATAGTTCCCTGCCCTTGCGCAAGGCAGCCAGCTTCACAGAATAGAATATAGGTATAATTAAATCACCACCTTGGTTACAATTACTGCTTCGCACACTGACTTCTGTGGTTGATGTCAGAGGTGTTTATCCTTTTATATGTTGAAATATCTAAAAATAAAGAGTGAACATAAGAAATATTTGTGAAGAGACAAGGGCACTTGCTGAAGTCACATATTTATGTGCCCTAAAAACACATTTTCAAATGCATTTCTTTAGGGTCACTGGTCATGTATCCGAAGAGACTCTGGAAAAGGGGTGGTTATCAAACAGAATTATGGCATTGTCTTGTGTAGAAACAGTTATCCAGTTAACCTGAAACTAGTAGGACTAAGTTAATTGTGTGTGATGCCTTACTATGACCATTTATCCAAAATTTTGGATTCGGCAGGATGTAGGAGGACCTCTAGGACATTCTAACACAGTCCTTCTAGAGAGAAAATTTCCAGCATTGAAATCTGTGTCTGAAGCACGTCCTGTTGTTATGATGAGGAGCTGCCAGCTATAACCAGTAGAACAGGGAGATCTTTGCAGCCTTGTTTCATGCGCTGGGACTGGGAGCGAAATACACAAAAGTTTCACCCTGGATGACTATTGTGGTTGAGACTGCTTGTATCAGGCCTGCCCAAACTTTGGCACTAAAGGCAAGCCCACTTCCAAATAATTGCATCCAATTTTGTAAGCAAAAATAGATGCACCAGGTGGTGATACTTGCTTCTCTTCTAACAGCTTTATTAAAAGTAAATTGCTTTTTTTAAAAAAGAAAAACCACAAACCAAATGTGCACACGCAGCCTGCTCCTTCCAGTTTATAGGTTTCTTTCCTCATCCTTCCCAGCAGGGGAAAGCAGCTGGGCTTCTCTCGCCAGCCCTGGCGGAGGTTAGTGCCTTGCTGTGAATTTGGAGCAGCCCAGCAGATGGTGCCCTCAGCAGCAATAAGAAGCTAGAAAACTTTCTAGAGAGCATTTGCTGCTGTGACTGTCTTGTCTGGAACTGGTTAGGAAGAGGATGACATCTTTGGTTGGTGTCACCCAGCATTGTCAACTTCTTTATCTGCTTGGAAAGATCCTAACTCATATTCAGAGAAGGTTCTGTCCCCAGAAAACTTTTTGTTATGGTATCACTATTGACTTTGGTCTATAAATGACTGTATGACTTAAATGTCAGTATTCAAAACTTTAAGTGCAAAGGATTTGTTCAGCCAGAGTTACAAATGAAATTTAGTTCAGGCTCCTGGCAAGACTGACTTTCACATTTATCAAACTGACATTCAAACCAAAGAAGTAAAAATACAGCTAAAATATCAGGTGCCATGGAATTCCTGGAGAACCATGACAGGAGTGTTGCTTTTCTTTCCCTCCTGTAATCAAATTTATCTACATTTTTGAACAAACATCTGCATGAAGTAGTTAGTGGTTCTTTCTTTTTTCCTTTGGATCTGGTTTTGCATCTTAAACAAGCCCATAGCTCAGCCAGCTTGGACAGAGTGTTTGTGGCTGTGTGGAAAACCCTTTAATGCCCAGAATAGCTGTAAAGTTCAAACACAGGCTGCAAAGCCTGGATAGGCACCCCAGGTTTGTAAGTGTGGCAGAACAGAGCAGTTCCAACTCCTTACTGGTCTTCTCATCTGATAAAGCCAGTTCTCAGCCTTGGTCTTACTGGACTTGTAATGTGGGGCAGGAACTAAATTCCTACAAACAGTAGGACTTGCTCAGGGCAGATGTGGCAAAGTGCTCTGTCTTGCAGCCTCTCCAAATTTGCATTCTGTAATCCAACAGAATGAAAAACTTGTTCTTGCTCTTACCATCTGTCATATTAAAACAAGTTTTTTCTACAACTACTGATATTTCAGCTGAAAATGCTATTTTTCAGGAGCTTTTCCCATCTGAATGGGATCACCTACTTCTCCTTTTCACTGTTTCTGTCCTCCTCTACATGATAATTTAAATGCTGAACATTGACTTAATCTTCAGTGTGATAGTGTTGGGATCTGCTCCGTAGTCCCCTCCTGTTCCAGCTCTCAGTGCTGCTGTTCTTGTTCTGCCTGGCGCTTGGAAAGCTCAGTGTGCCATGGCTAAGGCAGGTATTTTGATGCGCATCTGCAGGAGATGTCTGTCCTCCTTCCTCCCAGCTGCTAATGGGATTCTTTGGTCAGAAGTCATGCTTTTCCCTGAGTCTGTGAGAGAGGTGAAAGAAGAAACATTTCTGATGTCTTTTGTTATACCCTCATGTAGCTACTTTGGCAAAGAGTGGTCTTTGGGAGGGAGGAGTCAGAGAAGGATATAGACCCTTACTTGCATGTCCTCTCTCCTCCGTTTTCTGAAGATGGACCCCCATTTACAGACAAATTTTACAAGTGAGCACTTGTGTGGGGAAGGAAGGAAAGAAACTATATGATGGAACAACAGAATCTTCTATTCAGAAGGGAAGTAACTAACAAACTCCACAAATAACTGGAAAGTAGAAGACGAGCAGTATTTCAGATTGCTTTTTTTAAATTATTTTTGTCTTATCGAAAAGGAAAGTTTTCTTGGTATAGGGTCATTATCGCAAACCAAAGGAGCAAGGAAGGGCTTCCCCCCTCCCCCTTTCTTCTTCCCTTTAGCCACATTTGAGACTGAGAAGAATGCTTTTGATCATCTCCAAGATCCTGCAAGAATGAGTGGGATAGGGGAGGCAAGTGTAGCCCATGTAGCTTAAGGCAGCAATTGCTGCTGGCCTTGCTTCAAAAGAAACATTTTGTGGAGAAATAACACTCCTGATAAAGAAAAAGCATTGCAATAAATGCCATAAATAATATCTTATTTTGCTTTCAGGTTGGTGCCTTTGTTCTCAAAAGTGGTAGCAATGGTTTATGCCTGTAAGGACTGCAGAACATTGTTTGCATCCTTCTTTGTCACTCACTGCTGAAGAAATCTTTCAGGTTGAAACCTCCTATGCTTAGTTTCTGCCAAAAGAAATTTTAATTTTGATGAAAAGCTTTAGGTGTTTTAAGCAGGAGGAGAGTGAAAATAAACGCTTTCTCTCTATTAAAGCTGATATAATAAAGTGAAGGTTTTGATTTGTTTTTTTAAATAGCTGTATAGCTAAAACAACTGAATTGGAAAAACTGAAGAGTAGCTGTGACTGCAGAGCAGTGCATATCTTTATCTTGCATGAAGTTGATTTGGATTTCTCTACTTTCATTCAGAGAGTTCAAGGTGAACTGGAGTAATAATGTTACACATTGTACTTCACCTGACCTAGTCACCTCCCCAAACTGGGACCTGAAATCATGAGAACTACCTTTGCAGAGCTAGGCAAGTAGAGAGAAAGAGCCATCATGGAAAAACATGGGTTTGTTAGGATTCTACTGAATAGGTTTTTATCGGCTTTAACTAAATGCTTGTATGGAAAGTTTCCCTTGTTCAAAGTGTCATTTTGAACAGGAAGGTAGAAAAGTAGGATAGGCTAAAATGCCAGATCCAGTAGGTTCACCAATGCTGTGGATGGCTGTTTTGCTTTGGGACGTGGGTGAAACAGGCTGCAGGAGAGCACTCTAACTTTCAGATCTTCTGTGAGGGATAGTTTTGGTTTCATGAATGAACTTCTGTATACTTCTGGCTATCAGGGCTCCAAATTAGGTAGAACAGGGACTTGAAGTCCATTTTGCAGATGAGGAACTTTCAGCAGGCGCACATGGCGTCCCTTTAGACATCAGATTTAGTTTTGAGGTCTGATACTGACTTGAGTTGCTGCCAGCTGTGCTGATGCTTTCATCAGAAGAGAAGAAAAAAGACCTCATAAAGTAGTAGATGGTGGAGATTTTTTCTTTGTAATTGGATAGTGTGGTGTTGATGATGCAGGTTCTTCTGTGTTGTTGTTGTTTTAACTTTTTATCTTATTTTTGCTCATTTGTTTCTTTTAATTCTTCCATGCAGCTCTGGCTTTGAGGAACAGAAGGAAACTAATATACCATTTGTCTTGACCCAGACAGCACAACTTATATCACTTATATTTTTCATCCCGTTGGGTAGTGTTTTCTTAAAACAGATACTGTAGTGTCACAGAATGGGGTTTCTCTCCTCAGCGCTGAATACAGTGCCAGGCCCTTTAAAATCCTGGATCAAAAAGACTGTTTCTGTTTCATTAAATCTGTAGGGTCCTGCTGTCTTTTGGTCTCTGTGCTCATAAGGGTTTTTTTCTGCCCTGTTGCTCATGTGTTGTGCTTTTCCATATTGGATTCATGATGCTAGTGTTCAGTAGCTTAAATGTGTTTTAGCCTCCCTGTTGTTTGAGAAAGGAGTATTTACATGAAAGACAGCACTCAGTCAATGGGAAGAAGCCGTTTCCTATGTGTGTCACCTTTTAGGTGTTCACAAAGCATGTGTTCTGAGCAGGAGGGAAGTTTTATATTCGTGTCATAAGCATAGCTGCATTTAAAAAGAATGTAAACATTAAGCATCAACTGATATTTCCAAATAAAACACTAGTTTTGTTGCCGAGAGTTACTACTTATCAGGTTAGGTGCTGTTGCTTATACTGGGAGATAACCCCTTCCCGTGGCTGCCCTTGCCCTGTTTATAATGCTCGTCCTAATCTACAGGGCTCTGAATAAACCATCTGTCTTTCCATTCTGGGCATTAGAAGCAACAAGACTTCTGGATGGTAGTTTACATATACAGTAAGGAAGCTATCTATAAATGTTTTTCTGCCAACTTTTACTTCAGTGAAAGCAGAGCCTTATAACATTTCCAGTGCCCTGGTTCTGTGCTGCTGCCTGGAAACCTGGAGGAAATGAGGCAGTCCAAGTGACGTCAGGCCTTTATCTGGAATTGCCCTGGCTCTGATGGTTCTGCCGAACGTGACACAATTACTCACGGGGAGACCTGGCTTACTGTTAACAAGAGCGCAAATGTGTTGGCAAAAGAGAAGGAATTGCTAGGAAACCGCATACCTTCAACTTGGTTGCGAAGTGTTTGATCTGCTCCCCTTGCTAGTTCTCGCTTTTCTCTGTTATTATCATTTGTATTCATTGCCTGTTACAGTGTGATGCCTTGTAACAAATAGGAAAATGAGATCTTACCCTGCAGAGCTTATGCTCTGCTGCACAGGACAGATGGGGCATGAATTAAAATGTACTCTGTAAGCAGTGATCTCATCAGCATACTGTGGTCTTGTTGTATTTTTGCGTTTTTGCTGTGTTGCTGCTGGCAGTGCTTTGCTTTTGTCAGCTAAGAAGGTTAGGACTTGATTTTGTAAATATAGGTATATCAGGAAGTAACCATGTTTCCAAAAGAGTAAAGCTAGCCTCTGGGGAGGATATCTTGAAGTACTGCTTTGTCCTTCAGGATCTTTTCACTTCTGAACTACGATGGAGTCATTTCCGTAGAGTGGTTGTCTCGTGTTTTTTCCAGCTCCTGCATAAAATGCTGCTGCGTTGTTTTGCATCGAGAGCAGCGCAGAAGTTTGGACGCTGCGTGGGTGGCTGAACGGTCCCCAGGGAGGATCCTTCAATCAGTGCAAGCCTACCCCCAGCAAGGCAGCCTGTCTGGGAACAGGCCCCACGGCTGCTGTGTAGATGGAGTTGTTAGTCCTGCCAGTGTCTCTAAATCCATGTAGGCTTGAACATAGATAAGTCTGTGTACAGTTTTGTTAAATGATCGGCATAATATTCCAAGCCAGCAGCTGCATAGAATTTGGTAGCTATATTCTCTTTACATATTGTATTCATATAAACAGATTGATTTCAGTTTCATCAGGTGGAGGTATGAGGAAACAAGAAAACCAAAGCATCAAAATCCTTCCAGCAAGTGATACTGAAAAAGAGAACAGAATTGCATTTCTCTCTAGTAGTGCTTTGAATGACAGTAATTTAATGGCACAAGATGCTAAGTTTCAGCATTTGATACGACATGAACTGTATCCTTGTAGCATGGATACCAGCAGCCAGAAAGTTATTTACTTGAGTATTTAACACCTTACAGTAAAGTGTTTTGCAGATCCTCTGTGTATAAGTGATATGTTTTGCTATGGCTGTTCATGTTTTTCAGTGTATTTGAAAAGGATCCCAGTGCAGTTGATTCCACTGTGAATTCTAACCATCGGACCAGAAATCTGCTGGAGTTCTCAGCCAGCCAGGAGTCCAGCACAGCTCAGAAAATACCTGGTAGCATAATTCCTGAGAAGACTAACAGGTGAGATGACTATCTTTAATGTTTTGTAAGGGGCAGAGGACAATGGTCCTTTTAGAGCTCACTGTCCTTCCATTTGTTTTTTGGCAAGAATTATTATTGCTCTTATAGAGCAACTGAACTTACAATCAGTGTTTTGAAAGTTGATCTCTAATTCATCTTAAATTTTGTGGTTGCTGGCATTTTTGAAGACTCAGACAATGGAAAGGGGGTAAAAAAAAAACTGCTTTAAAAGAAGGAATAAAATGTTTAGCCCTCGCTGTTGTGCAGGAAAATACCAAGTAAACATATCTCAAAGGAGAAACTTGAAGGCAAAGAAAGAGTTTTATTAGAAATCTACTTTTAAGACATCCTTGTAATGTGTGGTCCAGTTCAAAGAACTTGCATATTAATATGCCTTCCATGTAGTTGGTGGCTTTAAGATCTTGAAAACAACTGTGCATGCTGCATCTTTAGTTCTCCAAAGTCCAAAGGGTAAGACTTTGTAAAACCAAAATCTCACACAGGCATCCGATCAGGAGTGTAGGGCTAGGCATGAAATAATACAGTCTTTAGACTGCAATCCAGCAAACTTTGGATGTTTCTTCACAGCTGAGTAGTAAACCAAATGTTTATTCACAATAAGCCTGAAAAGCTGTATTTAATTATGATTCCTAAACCATGCCTCATATCTTCCTGATATTCATAGTCTCTTTGGGGTGGGGTGGTAGGTTGAAAAGGTGGGTTGAACCCGCTGCTGAAGGTGGTATAGATTAAATTTTTTGACTTTGCCCTGAAACAAATCAGAGGTACTCCTGTTGTTGATTTAAGCTGAGAAGCCGTTAGTAAGCTGGCAGATGTCTCTGCTAATTTGTTGTCAAGATACGGTTTAGCTGTGGGAGTACTCCAGTCCTTGTGCCATTGGACAGCTGCTGTCCCTCATGTCCTGTAGCATGAGGTTGCACTCTCAGGTTGCTCCATTCTTTCCATGTATTTGACTTAGTGAAGAATTCTCTAGAAAGGTTGCTGGTAGTTACATTTATACAGATGCAAGGTGTATTAGGATGTTAGTTTGGTCTTAAGCCCATACCAAGCTCACTGTGTAGATGCACGGCGTGTCTTCTCTTATGTGTTTGATCTCTGAAATGATAGGTGCTATGCATTTGGTTGATCTAGCATATTTTGGTGATTTATGCTTTGGGTAGAGGTAAAACCACCTGTACCGTAGGTCTGGCAGTTCCTTTTTAACTACCTCCCCCCCCCACCGCCCCCCTTAAGTCATCTAAGTTCATCAACAACAAGGTTGTGAAGTGCATTAATGCCTTGAACCAACACGCTTCTGATTTGCTTAACTGAATTATTCTCAGTGTGCTAGGTAATGTCCATTATAATGGGCTGTGATAGTGGCTTGTTCAGAAACTCTTTGTTTTATAATTTCCAGGGCTAGACCTCTGTAGTCACTTCATTTTACTAGCTGCTAAGCTTGCAAAATTTGTTCTGTCACCTCTTCTCCAGCATCCTCCTCCTTGCTGGGGAATAAGTTCTGCAGGGTACATATCTACTATAGTACAAATAGTACCCCTGCAGAAACATTATTGTCAGATGTTGGGTTATAATTCAGTATAGTTGACCAGGCTGCTTTTCAAATAAATACTTTTTTTTTAAACTCTCCAGGATTTCCCAAACACTTACAGCTTCAGAGGCGTACACCTGACCAGTCTTGCCTTACTGTATGGTGTTATATCTTAGGGATTTTCTCAACCTTCTTCAGCTGCTTTTTCAGGAAAAATCTGTTTGTTTGTTTGTTTGTTTGTTTGTTTTCCCCCCATGATCTTTATTTTAGGTTGCATAGTTGAGATATTTGTCATGCTATCTCTCTTCTTACTTTTCAGACTGCGGTATCTATTTGTTTAGTTGCTCAAGAGAAGGTATGGGAAGTTCAAGGTTAGGCGAATATTCTGAACTTAATGAGCATTGTAATTTATTAGAAATTTAGAGTCCATCCTTATGCTTATCTATCCATCAGCTCCTTGAGAGCTGTGATAACTCCTCATAGGGAGCATGCTTATAGTCTGCTTCAGCAATTCCAGCCAGCAGTGCTAATGAATAAACTATATATTAATGATGAATATGTTTATCAGTTATTCTGTTGAAGTGTATTTAATTATATAGTCACTTTAACAAACATTTAATTGTCTTCAGATTGAAGTCTGACTAACCCAGCTCATATTTTCCCCTTACAGGATTTATCCTATCAGATCTTCCATTTCCAGTAGAGTATTTTGGCTGGTTCAACAAAGTCAGGCACAGATGTGCAGAAAGCCCTAGTATATTTTGCCATGCAGGAAGAAGGCAATAAATCAAGATCATTTTAATGCTGTAGTTCTATGTGGCCATGGTGAGGCTTTTGTATCTTATGTGGCACATCTCAGGCCATGAATTATGTGATATAGTAGTAGAGTTGTTCTTTTAGGAGGATATGCTAGTGCCTGTACCTCCTCCTTTTTTACTTTTTCACCCTGTTTACTGGCAAGCAGTGAGCTCTTTGCTCCCTATTCTCCTTTATCTGTTTTAGATGCAGTAAACAGAAGAACCAGACATGATGATGGAAAGAAAGCTTGGGGGAAGGAGGAGAATACGAATAAAGCTTTTATAAACCCCTATTACCTGATTTTTCGGAAGGAAGTCAAGGTTTAGGAGCTACAAGTCTGTCAAAACCAAGAGGACTAAGGCTGTTATATTGGTTGGAGCTACATTTAGAAAAGAACTTAGGTGCCCAACTGTCATCTTAAGCATCTCTGCCCAAAATATAGACTTTCAAATTCTCTGCGATTGCTACCCTAGAGGTGCTTAAACTGCCTCTGTAATAGTTTCTCTAGTGTTCCATTTTCTGGTCATGCCCAGAGCTGCCTGTGTACTAGACATCCTCTTCACATGCTCCCTCCAGCAAAGACAGTTGCTGGATCAGCACTTGTCTGAAATACCCCCAGGAGAAGAGTCCTCTTTATCTTGCAACCAAGTGTTAAAAACCAACCTGCCTGGAGTATGGAAGACCTGGGTTCAAATCCCTCATCTTTCCAGTGGAATTTGAACCCCAGTCTGCCATTCCCTAGACAAGTCCTTTATCAGGTGTCCTACAGCAAGGTTGGCTCTCTCCTGGTGGGATTGTTTTGTTTTTCATGGACGTAATTGTTCTTGGGACTGGGGGAGAGTGACGATGAGTCTGCAGCTGGGTGGGCTTCTGGAGGAGGGAGTTCATTCTCTTCCGGAAGTGGAGATATTTGAATTCAGGTCTTCCACAACCCAGGTAAGCAGCCTTACTGAAGGCTGTTGAACATGTGGGATGTATCTGCCACAGCCATTCCAGCTTTTCCACTGGTATGCTGAGAGAAGGACCTAACTTAGGTGACATCTGCTGCTCTCCAGAGTTAAATGATTTTTCAGAACGGGCTGAAACATCATGCTATGAAAGATATTTCTAGGTCTTGAATATTGAAAAATTCTGCTCAAGAAGATATTGAGCTCCAGAATGGTAAACCTGGCAAAAAACAATCTGGAATTAATTTGACACTGCTGCCCCTCCATCTGCCAAAGCTTGAGCCTTCTTTAGCACTGGAAGCTCACATTGTTGCAAGGGTAGACATGGTGTCTGAGCAGGGAACATCAAGAGGGATCTGATCCCTGCATGCCAGAGCTTGAACTAGGAGGGTTTCCAGTTTCTGTTGCTTAACTTATGGCTTCTTTGCTCGTTCAGACTGCCTGGGCCATACAACTAATATTGCTATGGAGATAGGAGTGAGAGAATGGGCGATCTCTGAATAACCTTTTATGGTTCCTTCCAGTTTAGCATCCAGCTACCAAGTTTGTTTTCCCTAACAAAATACATTCATCTTTTGAGTGTTGCAACATGACTTCAAGCAGGGGAGGAATTACCACGCAATTTTTGGATTGGCATTTTTCCTGTCCAGAGAATTGATTAGTTTTGCTTTGAATATTGACTCTCTTTAATCTGGTGGCCAGGGTCCTGCCTGTCTCCTTGATCCTGAGCAGGGCATCCTCCACTGTGTATCTAATACCTGAATCAGAGATCAGTTTAATGGCAGCTAAACTGCTGTTCTGTGCATAAAGTTCACTTCATGAACATGTCAGGAGAGGATCTTATCGTAGGCATTTGGTAATAAGTAGTTAGACCCCTCAATTGATACAGATAATACAAGAGAAAGGACTATTATTCTTTGCTTTGTGGCTGAGAACGCTATAGATTTTTGTATTGAAATGCATCTTCTTTCTCACTTTTTCCTCAAAGAGCTAGTCTGGCTACTGGAGACTGTGTTGGAGATATCTGGGGAAAAAAATCCTCTCCTCTCAGTTGTAATACAGTTTGTGGCTGCTACCCAACATTGAACTATAGCTCGTGGTCTTCGTATCTAGTTGGTTTAAGTGGCTAATAAATTTTGTATTTGTATAGCAAATCCTGCACAGCTGTGACATGAAAGAGAAAGTTGCCACCACAGGGATCTCGGAGTTTACATTTTATGAGGAGTATACGGCAGGCCACATTTCCTTTCAATATCTGGCCTATTTGGTAGGAGATCTTGCAACTACTAATCCTCATCTGTCTTTCCTGCATTCAGAGCTATCAGACCGTTTGGGGGAAGTGACTAAGACCACTGGATGCTAGAACAAACTGTTATTCACCTATTTAGAAGACCCTATGGGAGTAGCTGTAACTTTGTGGGTTTGTCCACGGTGATACTTATTCTTTGGGTTTGGTCAAAGGTTTATGGAAAAAATAAGGGATTTCTTGGTGTCTTTTTCTCTTTTTCCCAGGTATGATCGTTCAGTGTCTGATAACAAAGCACTAATGATAGTATCAGAGGAACCACTATTGTATATTTCACCACCACCACCACCCTGTCAGCCCCTGATCAACCGGACAGAGTCGCTAAGGTGAGCAAGCATCCTCTTCTGAGCATTTAAGCTTTTATTTGGAGTTTATATATAATCTGTGTGTTGGGTGAGTGCTGCTGGACAGACAGCTCCGGAGAATAGCATTATCCATTCATAGTATTTATTCATGCAGTATGTGACTGGTGCCTCTGTAAGCATTTGTACTGTCTGTTGTCTCCTACTATGGAAATAGGAAATCTGAGTTTGGTCTTGGTAACCTGCTGGGATGGCTCACAGGACTGCTGACCAGAGCTGCTTGGTCTGAAGGAACTGGGCAAACTGCTACTCTGGTTTTGCATAGGAGACACTTGAGACAGCCACATCAAAATGGCCCACTGGCCCACAAGAGTTTGACTTGGCTGGTATCTATTCAAGTTTGATTAACTGATGGATCTTAGGCCTACCAGTTCAACTGAAAGTGCATTATTAAGCTAGTTCAGTATTGGGTGTGAATGCTATTGACATCTAGATCATTGAACTTAAGTGCATTTCAGTTTGAGTTTCTGTCAAATATGTGAATTAAATAAGCTTAACCTTGTAACTTTTTTCATGACTCAAAAAAGAAATCACTTCATATGTGGAAATGTTTATAATATGGAAATCAAGGCCCGTTAAAAGCATATTGCGTCTGAAATACATGGTCTCTCTAACTTCCGATACAAGCAGACTTACCTGACACTGCCAATCTGCTTTATGCTATTAAAAAATACTTAACTCCACCTTTTCTAAAGTGCGTCACTGAACTTGGTTCCATTTTGCTTTGTCCATTCTTTCTTTTTACTCTGAAACTTATTTTCATTATTTTATTCTTTTTAACCACTATTTAGTCTTGAACTGATAGCCTTTTGATTTTAAATTTCAGAATTACTGTTCATTGTGGCAAAAGTACTGTATCTGCTTCATGTTGACATATCCATGATTCCAATACTTCATAGCTATTTCTTTTACGAATTTTCTCATAAATTTAATCTTGCAACTACATTTTCTTCATCTGGTGTTTAAAAATAAGATATCACAAGGTAAAAAGAGTACTAAACAGCAGGGTCTTCAGAGTGGCTAGTTAAACTGTTTTCTAAAATTAAATTCTGCCACTGTTCCTGGAAACATCTCCTATTACTGCTGTGGTTTTTATAGGTTGAATCATGAACTTCGAGGATGGGTTCATAGACATGAAGTGGAAAGGACAAGGTCCAGAAGGTCATCAAATAACCAACAACAGAAAGCACGGGTTATGCAGGTAGGCAGGTTTATACTGGTGAGTCAATAGCATGACAAGTTAATTTCAGGCAACATAACTGCATACTCTCTCTTACTTCTCTGTTCTTGTTATTATAGACAAAAGTAGCCAACAACACCTATAATTAAGTTTACCCAACACTTCCCATTTCAAATTGCTGTTCTGGGTCATTTATGATGTTGCCAGAGTTCTTGCTGAGGCTGAAATTTTTCATTCCTGCACTCTGATTCAGGCTAAAAGTTTTTATTTTTCAGCCGTCATCAAAATATGTTCGGTTGTTTTCTAAAATGAAATCGATAGTTGCCTTTTTTTGAGTTCTCTGTAAGGCTTTTTAAAGATAAACAGTTGATTAAGAGAGAGAAACGTAACCTACAGCGCACTCATTAGGCTCACTGTTAAGGGTCGCAGCTGATTGTTTTTGTTGAAATATTTTTATTTCATTTTTTCAGATTTTTGCTAGAGGGATACATTTTTGGTAAGAGTACAGAATTGAGATTTGTGTTCATACTTCCCATTTTGTAAAATCCCTTTCATCGACATGACACATTGATAATGAGAATGAAATTAAGACTGTGAATTTTTGACGTGTTTCATTTGATTAAGAGATTCTAACAGCCCGCAAAGGTATTGCGCTTAAAAATGTGGGCAATGCCACATACTTTTAGAGAAGATTTTCTGAGTATTAAACATTAGATTCTTCTCACTGTTGTCCAAAGGAAAATGGTAGAATGTTCAAGTGGGGTGTGTTTAGGTTTTAGGATTTCAAATTGAAATGTCATGTGCGTATTGTATATTGGCAGAGATAGGAAGTAGATATGACCTCAAAGGAATTCTAGAAATTTGAGATCACTGATGGCAAATTTTGCAATCAGATGACAAAACGTGCAACTATTGTGTATGGTACTATTCTTTGTCTCTGAATGTGTGACTTCACATTTGGCTATATTAAAACACCTTTTTTTGGCTCCAGCTTGAGTGCTGGTTGCCATTTGTTATTCGCATTTTACCATTAAAAATGTACATTTATTGTTCAGGGCACTGATTAACCCCTGCCCCCCTAACACATCCACTCTCTGCTACGGACTTGCATCATGCGTTGCATAGTGCCAAACCAAGAAAATGCTTATTGTTTTCCTTTTGTGTCATCTTTTTCTCCCTTTTTCAGAGCTCCCTCAGTGAGAAGGTAGATTCCCAGCTAATGGCCATGCCTTATACAGACACCAGCCTCAGGTAAGGCAGAAAACCTGTTTTTTTTCATTACGTTCTACTCAATAACATTGTTTCTCACTCATAGCTGGTGAAAAATGAATTTTCACCATGTCAGGATTCTTAAGCCTGCTAGTTTAAGATGCTAGCTTACATTTATTGACCTGACTTCTGTCCCTACAGGAAATGCACAGAAAATAACTTTGCTTCTAAAGATTCAATGTACACTTAAAGGAGCCTCTCTATCACAGCTCCGCTTTTCTGGGGGTTTTCTACCAAGAGGTCTTGAGAGAATCTTTGTCTCATTCTACAGAGTCCCCTCTTAAAAAAAACTTGAGTATCTAGGGAAAAAAATGGGGACTGTCTTGGGGCTGTCTGGAAGAACATCAGCAGTTTATATGAAGTGTCATGAGTACAGTAAGAGAAGGGTTTATCTCTGTCTTCAAGACTGAAGGCATTATAGCTAGCACCAAATACATTGTTTTGTATCATTACATCTCATTTGTGTGGTTTGTCCTCATCTCCTGGTTTTCCCTGCTGGTTATTGGAACATAATAACCTGGGGAACTGGAAAGAGATGCATAAGGAAAAGAAAATGATCTTTTCCTGAATTCTCTGAGTCCGTGTTAAAGGATCTCTGCTTCAAAGTGGCAAAGAAGAATCAGCAGAATGGAGTATAAGTAGACTCTTTGAGAAAAATAATTAAAATGTTGCCATTGAAAGTAAGACAGCTGTGGACCTTCCTTTTATATTCCAGTTTTGAAAGCAGGATCAGTCTGGGAGGGAATAACGAGCTACAAGCAAATGTTCTGGAAACCAGGCTGCCAAATTCTGATATATCTTAACTTATAAGAAAAAAACCTTCTTTTTTAGTTCCACAGGCAAACATAGGATGTCTGTTTTAACTGAAGGCTGGACCAACAGGCATATCGTCATGGTATGATGCAGTTTAATATAAATGTCTGCATTTGTCTTCAAATAATTTAGCTGGATTATTAGAAACAGTCCACGACATCATGCAGCTCTGCATGGAATAATCCACTGTGCTCAGAAAGAAGTCGGATTTCTTTTCAGATGAATGGTGTTTAAATGAACAGAATCAGCAAGTCATGGCAGCTGCATACTGTGACTGTCCTGGAACTGTTAAGAACATAGAACAGATTTCCAGTTCCTCCCAGACCCATCAGCTATTAGATGCTTCATGAAATCATAAAATCACATAATAATTTAGGTTGTAAGGGGCCTTTGGAGATCTCTAGTCTAACCTCCTACTCCAAGTAGGACTACCTTCAAAGTCAGATCAGATTGCTCAGGGCCATGACCAGTCCAGTTTTGAATATCCCCAGGGAGGAAATACCACCATCTCTCTGGGCCCTCGTCCCACGGCTACAACACTGCCATTGTGAAAATTTTTTTTTCCTTATACCTAGTTAGAATTTTACTTGCAGTCATTTGTGCCTGTTGCCTCTTATTCTTTAACTGTGTGTCTCTGTTAGAAAAGTCAGTCTCCATCTCCTTTGTGACCCCCATTAGGAAGTTGAGGATTGCAATTAGAGACCCCTCCAGGCACAACAAACCTGGTGCCCTCTGCTTCTCCTGGTACGCCCTGTGCTCCAGGCCCTGACCATCCTCACCTGGCCGTAATGCGACTTGCTATGTGGTTGCCCCCAGGATGCGCTGTTGACTTTCATTCAGCTTGTCTGCCAGGACCCCCAGGTCCATTTCTGCCACATCGATCTGGAAGACAAGAAAGGGGCCGTTGATTCAGTTTTGTCACTGATGCTGTCCACGAGGCCTTGCTATCCATGAGGCATTGCCCGTGGAGAACTACTAATGTACTGGCAGTGTCTGTGCAAATGTGTAAAACCAAAAACTAAACCGCTTGTAGGTTTCCCAATACATAACAAAACAAATGCTTGCAAGTGGCCATGAAGCTTTTATTAATGATACAAATCTCTTTGTGGAGTACACTCAAGACTTCTAATACTAGTAATTTCACTGGAAACTGAGGAGTGTTTTGCTTCTAGGACACCCTTAAAGATGACCTGTTAGTCTTAGGTGATCTAATCAATGAATAGCAGGACATTAACAGACTCTTATCTTTATCTGTGGCACTGATGAGATTAATATTGGTATGCTGCGTCCTGGGTTCCAAAAGAAAATTGATGAATTGGAAAGTATTGCAGTAATGTCAAAGCAGAGGAAGATCAAAATCGAGACAACTTGAGGGGGGGGAAAAAACCCTGCCAACCCTCTTCAGCCTTTTCAGCTTGCTTCGGATATAATTTCAATGAGGGTTTCTAAAAGTATGCATTTAGGGTTCCCGATATCAAATTATAAAGGACTCTCCAATCTTTTTTCTTGTTTCTAAATTTTACGCTATTAAAATTGTTTCTTGGTGCATATTGCAACATGTCCAGAACATCATTCCTTGTTAAAACTAGCATTCCTGCAACATGCTGGTGCTCTGTGATGTATAACAGAGTGTACTTTGAAACAGAGAAAGACTGATTTATCACCCAATGAGTGGCCAGATTCAGCACCAGTATTTGTATATAAAATTTAATATGGTGCTTTCCTGTAATTGTGGTAATGTATTACTCTAACAACTAATATCTTTACACCTGTTTTCTGACCATAAGTGCCTCCCTTCCTTTTGCGCAGCAGGTACTCTTAAGTGCCTAAAGGTTAATCCACTGGTATTGGAGTTTAGGACTAGTGGTAGACTCTTTCCATAGAACCAGGAGAGCTCTGCAAAGGTCCAGTGGTTTCCAAGTGCTCTGGAACAACTTTCCCCTGGGCTGGATATAGAGTTAGAAAAGGCTATTTTTCAAGTCTAGCTGTAGTTCATGTAGTGTGGATGAGTGAAAGGAGCTGTGGGACCAATTTCAGTTTTCAGGATGTGTTTTACTGAACAATATGTGGGTGTGATGTCTTTTATCTCAGTAAAATTTTACTGCTAAATCTCAGGGATGGTTTGGTGGGCCTACATGTTTTTATGAATGAATAATCAACCTCAGATTAGCTCAGATCTGTTTCCTGTGTGTGAAGAAGGATGTAATCTGATTCTGCACTTGCATAATTCTGCTAATGAGGATGTATTGGATAGGGCTGCATCTTGTTGTACACCCTGGATTTACACTCCCAATCCTGTTAAAGGAAAACCTGGCTTGGCAGCTTCAGTCTTTCTATTGCAAGAGGACTATATTAGCAGTAGGAGAGGAGAAGATGATGGTCTATTACTACTGCTGCTCAAGAAAATCACTTGATAGATTTGTGCATTGTGTTGGGTGCGTAGTATTTATATTTTAGAAACATCTTACCAAAATAATGTAGGTCAGCCCCCATAGTTTAAAATCTGGGTCAACAGAACACAGCTTGGGAGGAATAGACTGATCAGAGTTTTTGCCACAAATATTGCAAAGAGACAGTATGCTATTAAAGTGGGAAGGAATTAAAATAACTGGTTGAAAGTTGAGCTAATGTTTTGTTTAAGTACAACTTTCCAATTTGATTAAATGTTATTTTTGAATAGGGTTGGGGAAGTATACTTCAGAGCAATATGGGCTGGGAATTTCTCACCTTTCCAAGATAAACAACGGATAAGTACCATGATTGTATGACTTGCCAGTGTTTTTGCTTAGAATACTTTACCATGATTGAATGACTTGCCAGTGTTTTTGCTTAGAATACTTTAGACAGAGAATCTTTTCCTTACATCTGATATACTGAAGTTTAGAATTGTGAAAAATATAATTGCCAGAGTTGTATGAATACCTTAGTTTTGCTCCAATGTCTAAATTGAAAATCAACAGCCAGTCTTTGAGTTGACCAAAGAGAATTAAAAAAAAAAGGGGGGGGGGCGGGTGAGAGAAGGTAGGATCGCCACTTGAGAGTAAATGAAAAACCCTGTTTGTACTTTACTTTGCACTGCTTTCAGTTTGAGTGGTTTGTATCCTTAGCAATATAAAAAAAAATTTTGAAAAAGATTTTTTTTTTTTTTAATTTCAGAATGACATTTCATTCTAAAACTTGCTAAAATCTATTTCAGAAGTCATCAGAAATTTCCGGATACTTTTAGTTGATTTTTTTTTTTTTTTCTCTCCCCTCTGAGCAAACAAGCTGGTTTTTGCCTGCCTCAAAACCATGAGTAAAGTTAAGCCTGGAAAAGTTTCCTGGGGCAAGACTTTCAAAATACCTTGAACTTTCAACAAATACCCACTATTTCTCATTGTGTTCTACTGTGTTAAAATGTTCCTCATGCTCTTCTAAATGTATGAAGATTTGCTGCTCTTTTGAAAAGCCAGTCTTTAAAGCCAGTGCTTCACCGAAGTTAACTTCCTTGTATCTAAAAATCATTCCCTTCTCCCTTCTTTATTTCAGCAGGAACTCAGGGAATGAGCTGCAAGTGTATTATGCTTCTCCAAGGAGCTACCAAGACTTTTTTGAAGCTATTCGCAGAAGAGAAGATACGTTCTATGTGGTATCATTTCGCAGAGTAAGTGTAGTAATTTTTCAGCATTGGTTTGTTATATGTGTCCGTAGGACTGTTTCTAACAGTGTATTTCCTTGTGTTATAAAAGATGACCTAGTCAAGGTTTAATCTAAGTTTGTTGCTTCGTAAGTGATGCTTCTGTATAACCTGTGCAGTAAAACGGCCAGGTGCTTTCAAGAAAGAAGAGGCAGATGGAGTAGAAGGTGATTGCAAGGTCTTTGAAACTCCTTGTATGCTTTAGCCAAAACTGTCTGAAAAGACTCTCTTTCCTGAGATGAATTGAGATGATGTAAAATTTCATGTAGGATGGAGTACACGGTGCATTTTTCAGCATGTTTATGCACTTGGCTTAAACATATGTGATTATGCATTGGTTTTGAAAATAGTCTATCATGGGCTTTGCAAAATATGCCTATTGCAGTTAGGAATGGAAGGAGAGCTAGGCAGAAAACACTGTAGTGCAAGGACAAGATAGGATGAAATTGCATGAAAAAACAAGGACTCTGACATTGGAAATGGAATTGAAGAAACAGTATCTGGAGATGAGAGACTGTAGAGGAACAGTCTCTCTTTCTGTGTGGTTCCTGAAGTAAACTGGTGTTTTAGTTTTTTAAGGTAACTGGTAGATTGTGTGCGAGTTTCTGATGGGACTAATTGTTAGATGCTCTTACTGAAAGGTTAATATTGACTGCTATAGTTAAAACCTTAAGTTGTCAAATTACCTGTCCTGAGGACTATGGGTAGACAAAGCAGGAATAGTAGGCCTTCAGATTGAATAGCTGCTTCTGAAACCTTAGCCATAAAATCCTTAAAAGCCAACACATGCTTCCTGCTACTCTGCAAGGATTCCAGTTAGGAATTTCATTGTTCTTCTGGGCCTGTCACCCTGCTCATTTTTTCAGATGTGCAATGTTTCTATTGCTGATTACACAGGCAAAGAAGGGATTAAGGAACACTGACCATTTGGAGAGAGAATTTGTATATGGCCAAGCACAGTAAGCTTTAAAGAAGCAGAATCTAGTTGAGTGTTGTAAACTTGCTGAAGGCACTTGTAATGTGTATATTAGTACGGAGACACAGAGCTGTGGTTAAAGGCATTCAAGTGTATCTGTGTATCTCATTGCATCATGGCAGTAAAACCTGACAAATGTTTTGCTATGGTGTGAACAAGTATCTGACTAGAGCATCTGAGGAGCTGCTTCTGCAGAGTATGTGACCAACACATACTTAGCTGGATACTTTAGCACTTCACTAGTAGTGGTGTTCAAAAATTGGGGAAAAGAAGACAAGATCTGGCATGACTAAGAAGTAGGGGAAAGTGTCATAGCCTGTTTTGTATCATCATTTGAATCCTGATAGCCTTTTCAAAAACTGATAAAACAGACATTGAAGGCACTTGGAGAAGAGCACAGAAGTTCTGCAGGGAGCCAGAGGCATTCGGGTTGGTTAATGGTTGACACTGCACTGCAGATGTTGGAAGCATCAGAAGTGGTCCTGGCCCACAGGTCAAACAATGCTTAAGATCTGGCAGTCTTCCCACTGTGTGTGCTCACTGGCATCCTAGACTCGGTCACTGGGCTTCCCTCTGCCCAGGAGCATGGGGCAGGTATGAGCAGCTGGAAAGGGTCGGGGCAGGCTGGAAGGAAATTAGAAAGAAAGGAAATATGCCCAGGGAAAGGAGCTTCTATGGGTCTCTCTTTATTGCCAGCTAATTTGCCTTGCTAATTTCTTCCCCCTATCAGCTTCTCCCAGCACTGGTTAGACGTGTATAAAACAACAAATGGGCCAATCCAATTTTTTTTTTACATGATCAAGATGACTGAAAGGACATTCAGTGAAACTGACAGGCAACAATTTAAGAAAATATATGTTCTTATGGCTTTATAAAGCTCCTTACCACAGCAGTATTACAGCCAGATGTTCAGTGGGACTGAAGGGCACGTTCAGGGTTTCATAAGGATAGCTAACCTCTTGACAAACTCATGCCTTCTTTGAGACCAGGGCATGGACTTGTGGGTCTGTGCAATACTCACTGGGTCCTGACTAATGGTTAAACTCTTAAGCATGGTAGCAGTTCAATACTCAAAATAGTTAACTGGTTATTTATTTAGAAGGACTGTAAAAGTTTTGTGATAGGAATAAACGTATTCTGGGCACAAATTATTTTTGCTAGCTCAACATAATATTTGTATCTTCCTCTAACACTTGAATTTGCAGTTTTCTGTGTCCCATATTGTAGCTGTAGAGGACTGTGTGCAGTAGGACAATTTTTCTGCTGATCTGTGACCTGTAAATCAAGACAGATGAGTTGTGGGGTTTTTTGTTGTTGTTTTAGGTTTTTTTTCCCTCCTGTCTGTGCTGGGATATGGCCTAGGCTTGTGCTGCAGGAGCTTTGTCAAGCTCATCCTTGCATCTACAGCACACTTGGGGCCAGGCAGGACCAGTAAAATCCGCTTTAAAACAGGAATTCCAAGTGTTTGGCACTTTCTGCACTACAAGTCCAAGGGGTGTTGAAGCCAGGACAGCTGCAGGAGTGAGAAGCTGCGTGGGATCCGGTGATGGAAATGATGAAGGCAGTGTTTGAGACAGTGGCTGGTGGGGGGGAAGAGTTTATTTCCTCCCTTTCCCAGAGGTCTTGAATAAGTCCTTAGACAAGTCTATAATATGTATCCTGGACCTGGGGTCTTGGCTTGCTAGGCCTCCCGCCTTGCTGTTTTGGGGTCCTAATATTAGATGAGGATTGTTATATGCGTGCTTGCACCCAGCCACTGTTGTCCTAGGGCTCTGCAACTCCCCCCGTTTGTTTCCTCATCCCACAACTGGTCTGAGAGGGGTTTCAAGGAGGTAGGGAGCCAGCAGTTGCCACTGCAACAACTCATCCAGATACAACTGATTCTTTCCTAAGATCTGAGGAGCCCTCAGCAAAGACAGCTGCTGGGAGCAGGCTGCAGGAATTGCTCTCATGACATTAATATGTTCCTGGCTGCCCACTTTCCTGGTGACTTCAGGCATGGGCATGATCGGGTGGAATACGTATATGTGCATTTGTAAGGCTAGGAGTTTGGCCATCACTAAACCTCTTGTGCCTGTGTAAGAGCACTGTTATATGCGCGCCAGAAACCCAGTTGTGTGATGGGATGGGCCACAGCAAGAGCTCTGTGGCAGCAGAAGATGCATGTGGTTCCTCTTCAGCCGAGAAGGTCGGGCAGCTCTTAACAAAGCTGGTTTGAACCCTGATTTAGAGGGTTGTGTTTTAAAGCTGAGAATAGAAATGTCCTCAGCTGCTCCAGCTGGAAGAGGACATCTCCCCACACCCTCAGCGATGGGACGCAGATGAACATAACTAGTTTTAGCAGTTGCATTGTCAGAACTCTGCTAATTGGTAGATACCTGATATTTCTGCAAGCACACGCTGTTTCTTAAGAAGTGTGAGAATGATGGAAAAGCTTCAGATGGGAAAACAAAGATTCTTTATTGTTAAGCTTTAAAAAAAGGTCTCCTTTTGTAAAACTTTATTTTTTCAGAGATCAAAATGTAGGGCATATGGTTCCAGGAAGTGCTACCAGTGATTACCAGACAGAATTACATTATTGCTTATGTAGATATGTGTATGTCAAATTAATGATCTTTTTAGGAAAGAGTAAGTAAAAAGAAAATTATTATATTTAAGAAGCTGTTTGTTCCAGCCACAGGAATCTTCCATCACTCTACCCCATGTAAATTGACATATGTAAATATGTAAGTTTAACACATCCCTGCTTGGTCTGGTCTTACAGTAATCTTTTTTAATATGTGAGATGTATGCCTTTAGAAAAGGTTCAGGCAAAATAAAAATAGTGATGCCTGTGTTAGGATTAGGGGTTTATGTTGAGTAGAAAGATGAGGTTAGTTTCCAGTATTGGGATTACTGGATTGTGTCACAAGGCTGGAATTTTGTTATTAAATGCTTGGCATGTTCTGCTGTTCTTCCAGCTAGCAACACAAATACAGCCAGCACCAGGCTCTGCGTATCCGGAGGATGAGCAGGAGGGAGTGGAGAATTATAAAAGAGATCACAAAAATTTTTCTAGAAACTCAGAACAAAAAGCAGAATATTTGTCTAGTTCTTCACTTTCTGCCTTTGCTCTTGTCCACCTGCATGCATGTACTAGTACGTAGGTGCTGTTTACCTTGTATGCTCCATCAGATTAATGACCTAGAAGTTGTCAGCTTTCATTTCAATTTACAAAGTTGTCCTTGGATATCAGAATGTGTCTTGTGCCATGGAACTCCTATTGCTTGGCTCCAATCTATTACAAGAAGAGATTTGAGGATTTTTTTAAAACTATCTATGAAGTTTATGTGGTAGCAAAATGGTTGATATTTCTGCTTTATGAATGAAATGTTCTCAAATCAGACAGTTTTATGCATCATGTCGTTTATTATTTTAACAGGACAAACCTCAGTGACAAGTTCTACCCTGAGGCATTTTCAAATGAATTGCTTGGGTTCTTTCCTGAGTCCAAAAGAAAGGACTCTTGCACACTCTGAGGGGTGCCATCAGCAGGGCCTCAGCCTGGGAAATGCCCTTTCACCTTCTCCTGGGAACCATTAATCTCATTTTCTCTTGACCAGGATCCCCTTTTCATTGAGAATTAGAAGCTGAGAGAGGGCACTGATTTCCTCTTTAGTGATAAGGGGCAGTTCACTCATGCTGCTTGCTCACTTGTCCAAGGTGGAAGGCAGGGTGTGGAGATTATAGTTTTGATTCTCCTCTCAGGCTGTTTGCCATCCACATGCTCCCAAGCACATGATAAGCTGTTAACAGCAATATACAAAAGGACAGTAATCATACTGTTAAGAGTCCTGAGGAGTGGATGGTTCTGGTATTTGGGATCCTGCTTTGAGTGGGAGGTTGGGCTACTGACCTCCAGAGATCCCTTCCACCTGATGTCTCAGATCCTCTTTCCTCATGCTTCCTGCTCTGTGTGCATCTCTCCTAGGTCTGCGTGGTGAGTTGTAGTTCTGGTACATTTTTGTGAGTTTTCTGCGTGTTCTCACTAGCACTAGGGGAGCTGTGCCCTGAATTCCTTGGATTTTCTAGAAAACAGGATTTGCTAGGGCTGCCAGTGCCTTTCTCCTGCATAGTAGGATTCGGGCAGGGCTTCTGAATGCCTAAGGGGAGCCAAGCTCGCACATTCTGTGTCATTCTCTGGTGATGCTTGGCACCTGTAAGGCTGAATTTCTCATGAGCTCATCAGCTTTATTTTCTTTCCTTACCTTCCAAGAGTTGCATGAGTTCATCTTTACAGTTGGAGTTTGTTTGCTTTTTTTCTTTTTTTTTAAGGAGAAGAGAGGAAAATAAAAAAGAAGTGCTTGGATCAGCTAAGTCCATACAAGAAACAGGGCTTTCACTCTGAGAGTCTACAAAAATTAATTTTCTGCTATTGCCAGGGGAATCTGTAATGCCATTTTTTTAACAACTAGAAATATGTAACTTACAGTGAGCAGAGAATTCTTGAACCAAGGCAGTGTCGTCTCCTAGCTCTGCCAGGCCTCGCAGGCAGGGCTTGTCACCATTAATTTCTTGATGTTAGCTTGTTAATTTTCTTTTTTTATTGCTTAAGTTTTAGGCAGACATTGTATTCAGCTTTCATTTAGCATTGCAGAAATTGACACCTGGCAATGTCACAAAATATGCATTCTCAGTAGTACATACTCACACCCATGTCTCCTGCTGTCCCCAAAAGCTCCAGCACTCAGAAGCTATGTCTTTGCAGCATGCTTCTACGTTGAGCTGTTTTGGGTTGGCTTTGGGAACAAGTTCAGAGGTAAAAGGCGTGTACGGTGAGTACTGCAAAACAAGCTGCCGTGCTTCTGAGCAGGATGTGCTAGTCTGAGATCTGCTTCTAGCTATAGCCAGGGGTGAATGGCATAGAGATGTAGATCTTATTCTGGTACAGTGACTTGTAGAAATGCCTGGAAATGCTGCTACCGGCAGAAAGACTGGGGTAGAGAACTGCAGTCTTGACTTGTGTTTCAAGTTCCTTCCCCTGTCACTGAGAGGAGGCCAAGCAGAAATTTCTGATCTTACTGAAGCACATTAGAGCCTCCAGTTGGCATTAAACCTTCCTTCCATTTCTCACAAATCTGAATCTGTTGCTCTGCCAACGTGTTTGATTTCTGCCCTTTAACATCTGTGATACCAAATCTGCTTGATCTGTTCTAAAATCTCAGTGGAACGTAGCTGCAAAACTCAAATTATTTCATGTAACACACTGTATCAACAGGGAGGTAGTCACCTGGTTCCCACCACAGTTTCCCGTAAGACTAGCACAGGCGCTCGCAGGAACTGTTCTCTCAGAGCTCACATCTGGTTTACCATGGAGTATTCAGTCCTTGAGACTGTTTCTAGAATTACTTTGGTAATTTATGTATGTAGGAATGAATCTGTTTCTGCTGTTGATGGCTCTAAGCCAGTCGCAGATACTCGCACTCTGTTGCCTTCATAATGATCTTAAAGTTTTGCTAGTATGATCTGGTGAGAGAGTGAACATTACTGCTGACCGAACACAAAAGGCAAGAGAATAGGATGTAGGAACAGATTTTTTTCTGAAGAAAAATAGAATGTTTTCTGGCCAATGTTAGCTGTTCTTTAAAACATGAACAGCTAACTTAATTTGAAAGGCAATTAAGTAAAGCATTGGAGAAGACTAAACCCTTCCAATTCACTTTGGCCTGTAAATGCCACTCCAAATCTTCCCACTCCTGTTGTGTTGGTAAAAGCAAAACTAAAGTGTTGAATCCTCACAACTTCAAACAATTAAGCAGTAATTTTCACTATCCTTGGAATATGTTGAGATCACTGACACTTTTGTCACCCTGTGACATCACTGTAGGCTTATTAAGGGCAATGACCTTTTTTCAGGATAAAAGTCTAATGACTGTAATTAAGGAAAACAGATGGTTTAAAGTTTGATTCATTTAGGAAATTTAGAGCGCCAGAAGCATCCTCTCTCACCACTTTTTGTATTTGTTTCAAAGCACAGATATCTCCTGGTATCAAAGTTTGCCAACTAACTGCATTTAATGCAATGCACATGTGATGTATATTGCAGTAAAAAGTAGATATTGCAATTTGATTCTGGTCGTTATTTGTTAGAGCAAGAGTGATGCTAGCCCTATGGGAATCAAAGGCAAAACCATTGCCAGCTTCCACAGGACCAGAATTTCACTTTGTAACTTTCTGTTTCAGTGCCGTGGCGCTTAAACCATAGCACATCAAAGCAGTACATTAGTAAGGATGTGCATTTCTGGTCCTAAAAGCCAACATCTGGAATGATCATTTAAGGATTTCTCAAGTTCTGCAAGCAAGTTTTTGCTAAAGTGATTAAACTAAATTTAAATTCAAGCTTTTGTTCTTTCTTTGTCAGTTTCTTGGTGTGAACACTGTGTGCTAGGAATAAAAATATCTAATTTGTGTTTTGCTTATGTTGGGAATGAGCCTTTGTTGTGTTATTTGTAGTTTGACATGATGTGTTACTTGCAGGCAGTAAAAGATTTAAATATACTGAAAATGATTTTTCGTTGTTCCTGGGGAATAACAGGAGAGGAAATACTCTAAATAAATGTAGCATTATCTGGAGGAGTTGCAGCTATGCTTATTAAGAGGGACAATAAAAACGAACAATATTAACAGTTGCCTCAGATGTCATCCGGCCTTGTTACTCTTCGCGTTAGAAACCATTTCTCTATTCTGTCATCAGGGAAGTTGCTGTGAAGGCCTGAAGCATTGCTGCTGAAAGATGTTGTTGCATGGCTTTGAAATGCTTGTGTAGCAGTCGTTTGCTGTGCTACAGACAGCTGTGGCAGTAGCTTGAATTTATTCAGATAGTACGAGTGAGTGAGGTTCCAGTTCATGGCACTCCTGATGCTTTGTGCATCCTGCAAGCAAAACTGTGTTGTTATAAATTGGCTTTAGATGATGTTTCATAGCCAGAAATTCGTCCCTAACATATATGTTTCTTCCACTTTGTTACACTTGACAGTGGGGTGGTTTTTTGTTTTTTTTTGTTTGTTTTTCCCTCTGAACACAAGGTTTTCTTCAGCTGACTTTGTTCATGGATTGCTGTGGACAGAGATGTATAATTTGGTCTTCCATTCAGATAAAAACGTGATGTTTAGACTCACACAGTGCTACTGCTGCTAAAGACACAGTAACTAATCTGTGTGTCCGAGTCTTGCGGCTTTGCAATTGCTACAAGTTAAAGTGCAGACGTTCAAAAGCTTTTATGAATTCCCGTTTCTCCTGGGAAACCCGACCTTAGCTAGTGAGAGGGGGAAAAAATGACTTTAGGCCAGGATCCTAGGATTTTAAGATCTTGCTCTGTATTGTGTACAGATGCTGAGCCATAATATATGCTGAAAGAACTGTGGCTAAAGGCATAGTATCCATAATGAAACTTTGTCCTTTTCAAAGCAGAGGTCACCCTTTAGCCTGTGTTCTCTGTGAAGTCAACCCTTGCAGTCTGTGCACTCCTCTGGGGAAAAACCTGAGAAAGAAAACAATGTGCTTGATTGTGCTTCAAAATGCCCTAAAGCTCCGCAAGCCCGGCTCTGTCAAATAATGGCTGCAATTGACTTTCAAATTTGAAAATCCTTTATGAAAACCTCCTGTTTCCATCCCAGTGTCCTTAGTGAAAATGAAGTCTGCCCTGCTGCAGTCTTTATTACAAATTCCCTCTTTCCTGGCTAGACAGCATGGATTCTCTCCATGTCAGAGATAATTTTCTCCTTCTGAAGCCTTGATATCCATCAGAACATAGTGAAACAAGCTTTTGGGGGGCTTCCTAGAGCTGACCGCCCTCCCTGGTATGGAACATTTCTGGTACATGAGGGGCAGGGGAGAGGCTGGCTGTCCAAGGGCCTGGGAGGTGGAGGTGAGGATGGGGTTCACTGGGGTCTTCTGGAAGTTCAGTATCAGCTGGGGAAGATGTTTTTAGCATCTTAGAGCTGTTCATGCTTAATTCCAAAATTTTCAGAGAAACCTATTAACCTAAAACTAAGTCTAAAAATGTACGTTGGTCTGTGGAGCACAAATGGACTTAATTCTGGGATTATCAAAATACATGCATAAGAGAGCTATAGAACTTCAAGTTTAGGTAATGGGAAGCTCAAAAGAATTTTTTTAGGTTTGCAAATAAATGCCAGCAATTCCAAGAAAGGCATTTTTGTGAACACCTTATCGTATTTTCCGGCAAAGCCTCCAGTTGCTCTGTTACCTCACTGTCTTCCCTCCAACACCTAGAAGCTGTTGCTGTATAAGAGCATACCCTTTCAAGAGTGAGGAAGCAAAGGGTTACGTTGTGTACTTTGGGAGAGAGCTAGCATCCGGAGAAGCAGGCTGAAGCAAAGAAGGAAGAGGAGGATCCAGGCAATGAGACACCTTGGATAGTGAGTGAGTGGAAGCCAAAGAGGAGCAGTCAGCAAATATGGGTTGTACTACAGCCTCTTCTGGGCAACAGCTGTTTGGCTCAGCCAGATGCAAACAGCGGTTAGGAGGGACCAGAGCAAGAATGAAAAAAACATTTCTGGGAAGGGAGGTAGTGCTGTCACATCAAGTGGGGTTTTGTTTCACTTGGAAATGTCTGTTCTGTTTTCTGTATGAAAATCATAAACTACAACTGAAAAAACACTTTTTTTTAATCTCTCTGGAATCCCTTTGAGCACCAGTGTCCTCCAAATAAAATTGAGAATGAGTGTGATGTTGAGGATAGATGCATAAGCAGAGAGAGAAGTGACTTGAGTATGTCTGGCATAGAACAAAATATACTCTTTGAGTTTTGTGTGTATATTCTTGATTCATCTGTCTTCAGTATGGTTGCTGGAACTTCATGAATCACATTAATGCTGTCACTGAACCTCTTTCAGCCTTATATGTCCCAGGCCTAACTAATACTTTGTTATTTTTAAACTAGCATTTAGAAGGACAACGTACACTGTAGATAATTATAGTGAAAGTAGAACATACTGCAAAGTTGTCTCCAAACTCAAACTAGTTGCAGACAGATGTGACCATTAATAGTATATATGTATTGAAAATGTGCTGCATGCTTGACAGACAAAGAGTTGTGGAAAAGAGAGAGGGGAAGATTGCTGGTTTTGGAAAGCCTCTGTAAAAGACCAAGTGCTTATGAAACTGGTGTGGACGTAGGCTAGAGAAGTATAACTGGGAAGTGTGGGAGGAAGATGTATTCATAAAGTGGGAATTATGTTAGTAAAGGAAGCGACAGCAGGTTCTCACTTAAAGAATAGAGAACAGGCACTTGCCAAGAATAGGTGCTCTTTCCTACAATGGGACGATACTTTGTGCTTGAGGCAGGAACATGTGTTTATCCACAGACAAGTAAAGTGCAGACAGTGAAAATGCAGCTCTGAAGCCATTTCTTTCCTTCAGGAAATAACCCAAACTTTAACCCCTTGCAGAGGTGCCAGGTAACAGTGCTTTTTTTCTTTAGTGATAACATTATCTTAATTGAACTAGATGTGGCTCAGATTATTCTTTGCAAGCAGACCCTAGAAGGAAATGACGGGCTCTTGCTTATGATTCGTAGCAGTATTTGGTTATGGAATCGATGCTTGCCGAGTCCTAGCTGCATAAAGATGTAGATAGTGCCTTTGACTCCGGTGCTGCACTGACCAGTATCTCCTTGACCTGGTGTTTGGCAGGAACTAACTTCTACATGAAAAAATTACCTTTGTGATCTTTCTTTTACCTTGAATGACAGTATATGCTAAGAGTACCTTGAAATGCCCATGCTTGTGTTCTTAGATGGACTTCATGCTTTCAGAGATTCAGACTACTGTGTTTATTTTTGTTTTGGTTTGGTTTTTTTCCTGGTCACTTCAGTTTTTCTGTCTGTCAACCCTAGATATAGGGTTCACTGTACAGAATTCAGATTCCTGAAATGATGTTTTCATCCGCAGTAGAAATCCTACCTTTTAGTAAATGTTAAAGTTAATCATGATTATAATATTACATTTGAGAGTGTTATTTAAAAACTTAGACACACTCTTAGAGTTAATTCTGGTCAGATGAAGTTTGCTTTCAGTTTGAGTTAATTCTTTTGCCAGATTTTTAGTTGGACAGCACACAAAGCTTTTATAGTTTATGAATTAAGAGCCCAGGTGCTATTATGAGTGTGTACAGATTATCATTACCTCCCACTGGACCAAATAGAACAAACAGGGCTTCCAGTTTTTATTTTTAAATCACTTACGCTCCTAGGACAAGAAGTGTGATGAAATTAAGTGTACAGCTTTATCTTTAAGCATGCTTGAGGCTGAAACACACAATCTGTTTTCTGGGGCTGTTAGGTTGCTTGTGGCTTACCTGTTGAGATGGCTCATGGAAAGACAAAGTAGTAGCTATAGAAGTTCACTTTCTTCTCATAAAAGGCTAAGACAGGTTTGTAAACTCTGTGGCATCTAAATCTTTGTGCTATGAATCCTAGAAAGCGGAAGGTCCTTTCGCAATCTTTCTTCCTCACTGTGTTTCGTCAAAGTATCAGTCTAGGTCTGTTCCTAAGTTGTATGTACTATGACTAAAAGTTGTTTTAGGGGGTCCTATATAGGTATGTTCTGCCTGCGTTGATAGCAGCTTCTCATCCAATTAATTCTTTTAAATCTTTTCCCTATCAGCTCTCAGTGGGGTGAACTTTTACTCCCCGTAGTTAAAGCAGAGAGATGGATTTGAGATTGAGATCGTTTACTTGATGGCTAGTGTGGCTTGGTCCTCACCGTATAGTTGGATAAGCTCCAGTTCTGCCAGCATAGTTGCAGAAAACTGTCCAGGTTTGAATCAGTGATTCAGAATTTGGAATATCTTGGGCTAAGATGAGAAATCTTGTGTTCTGGAAAGCATTGTTCAGGAAATCCTCTTTGTGTTTCGATGGCAAGCAGTAAAATGTGCTTGTGAATAATTCTGGCACCACAAAATGCTTCTCATCAGGTGAAGATAGAGCTATGCAACAGGGGCATGTAAACAGCTTGAAGAGCATGTGCATCACAAGGATCCTAGGTACAAATGGCCTCTATGTTAAATCACATGGGCCACTGTCCTGGGAATTTGTTTAGCAACGCTCCATGAAACATTGCATTGCCTGGAAGATGATTATTGTTCCTTGGCTACATGACTGTCCAAAATAAGATTTGAAGTGTCAGTTATCTCAAAGAGAGGTAGTAAGTGATATGAGGAAAAAGATCTTAAGTTGTAGTAAGAGCTCAGACAGAGAGCTCCCTGTGTGCAAGGAAGGTACGCTGGCCATCTTCTTGTCTTGACTGAAGTCCAGCCAGGCTTCTATTTATTAAACAATACTCTCCTCTGAGGCTCTTGCTTAGAAATAGACATTCCCAAGCCGGTCCTCATTGATTCCTTGCCTGAAGCATTATCCTGTGTGGAGTTCCCCTGGGTTGAGTCACTTGTAGCATCTGGGAGGCCCTTGTTTAATATCCTTTCCAGGAGACCCATGTGTAGCTCTCTTCCTTTCTAAGAACAGTTCTGAGTGCTTGAACCTGGAGTTTTGATTCAGAGTCAGGAACTCAGTAGTAGCTTAAGTAATCTCTGGGCAGGTGATTACTGAAAAATGGGGTTGGTGCTCGAAGAACTCTGTCTTAGGTAGTCTGGGCCCTGAGTCTCCAGAGGGGTATCTTCTTGACAGCAAGGAAATTTGTTGTAGGTTTCTGTTTGCTATTGCTAAACCATCTATTTAGTATTTGCTTACCAGATGTAAACTGTAACTCTTCAGGAGGCCCCTGCAGTGCTGCATACAATATAGGCCAGGAGTTTCCCAAGTTCTCAAGCTCATATTCTGAAAAGCCAACCTAGATGATTGTGTATAAAAATGAAATTGTTTGTTAAACACACTGTTGTTTGGAGAAGAAGGGCAGATGCAACAGTTTTTTGGGCATAAAATTTTAATGAAGACAGTTAACTGTGGCTCTAGAAGAATAGTAGAAAGTGTAAATACTACTTTTACATGTACATAAAGGAATTGTTTAGGTTCAGGCTAAATACAGAGGTGATACTACTAATGCTGAAAGTGGGGGGTTAAGCCAGCTAGATGAACTGGTGCAGCCTTGTGATTGGGCATGTCTGTTTTGGCTGAAAGTTAGTTTATATCTGGACATCCAGTTTATATGTGGACATCCAGAATGGGAATTTACTAACGCTGCTGTACCCACAGCATGTGATCTGTTAAAATGATGTAACTGTGTATGTAGTTTAGTGTCATTTACAGACATAAGCATGCAAGATAGTGAGAGAATAAGCATGCAGACCGTTTCAGGGAGAATAGCCTCATGTCCCATATGTTCTGGAATAATTAGCATTTAATTCCCTCTGGCAGGTCACATCTCCTCCTCTGCTCTCACGGCCGTTGTAACAGTCACTGTTCATTATCCTCCTGCAGATTCAGGCTGGGGTAGTTCAGGACCTTTTCACCTGCCTCAGAACTGACAGCCCTTATGACTTGCAATTTTTTTCCAAATCTAAGTGATTGATTTAAGGATTTATCCACTTGCTTACGAAAGTCAATTTCAGTAACTTCTTTCTTATAGGAAAGAGAGGCCTGAGAATAAGAAAGGCCTGGATTCAAAGAAGAAAAAGAAACCCGGAACCAAGTATCTCGGTTATGGCACCTTTTGTCTCATTCTGTTACAAATCACCTTTATCTGCTTGCAGCACTTTCTTGGTTTGAAAACACCGTGACAGAACCTTGATGCAGCTGCTTTGGCTTGTATTGAATTGCACTATTGAATTTGACCCATCAAATGATAGATTATTGTGCTCACTTTCTGTCTTTCCCTCCCAGTAACAGCATGCGCAGTTGTTATAGGACTGTGTGCACTTTAGGTATGCATATAAACAGATTTGTGTGTGATTGTAGGGGTAGAGGGAAATGATCTGCAGCTAAGGGACTATCGTGAGTTCATACTGCATTTGTGTAGGTCAAGGATAGCTCTGCGGAGCCAGGAAATGTTCAGAGGGCAAGAGGGAATGAAAGAGAGTGTCTGCCAGAGTGAAGTAGCATGAGGCTCTGCTGTTCTCTGTATTTTCTCACTTGGAGGGTCTGATTAGTTAGATGTGAACTCTTCATGGCAAATGTAAATTATGTGGAAATTGATGATGATAGTCACCAAAAACTTTTCAGAACTTTCAGAAGCTCCAGAATACCCTGATAATTTCAGTAAGCTGACAGGATGGTACATCAAAAGATGTTAGTCACTTCCAAGATGTATCCTATTCTTCAGTTTCTTCATATTTTCTCCTGCAGCTGGTAGTACGGGTAAGGAAGAAGTAGTATAGGTGATATACATTGAGTTAACTTTTGGCAGCACTTCTGGTGATACCATCCTAAGCAAGCTAGGGATATAATGTGTTTGGTTGAAGGAAGTGACAAAAGCTGTATGCAACAGAGTAATTAGATTGGGTTGTGTGAAACTGGAAAGATTTATTGAGTAAAGGCTCTTCAGACTTTCTTGTATCCTGTGCTGTCTCATATTTTCATTGATGAGTTGGAATAACAGGATAGAGAATAGCCTCATTAAATCGGTTAATGGTAAGCTGAATGGGCCTTCAGCTGTGTTTGAGAAGAGGATTAGAAGTTAGTGCCTTCAGGGTGCTCGGTACCTCCCTGATACGCTGTAGAAATTGTGGAGTCCAAGTTGTTCAATCTTTTTGTCTAGAATTAGACCTACAGCAGTACTAAAAACAAAAAAAATGGAGGGAGGGGTCATGTTGGAGCATGGTTCTGTTGATTTAAAAATACAAAATGTATGGTTTTGGAAATGCCTGTGCAATTAATGCTATCCACATAATGAGGTCAGTTATTTTGCCATAACATTTGTAGCCTCAGTGTCTAAGAGTCCAGCCATGTACCTACGTGTCTAAAAACCTTCATGCATCATCCTTCACATCTTTATTCTGTGATTAGAATTCCAGTAGAGCCTTTCTTTGATCTAAAAGTATACAGTAGTTTTTAACAGTTAAAAAAGCTGGAAACTTCAACAGCTTGGTGAAGTGTTATGAATAGAGTATTTTATTTTTAAAGCCCACATTTATAATAATGTGGCTTCTGTGGTTCTCTGATAGGGTTGCATCATATTTTGCAGGATATTGGCAGAAAATGTTGAAATGAGCTCGATACTGCTATTTCACAAACAACATGTACATAATTAGACTTAAAATATTTGAATGTGAAAACACTATAGTCCTAGATGTTTAAGTTAGTTGCAGATGTCAAGGGAGATGTGCACAGATTAAGGCAGAGGTCTGCATACATTAATTTCTATTTGCTATCACTGGCACCATCTCCCTATGCACTTTCTCAATAATCCTTCCAAATCTAGCCCAGCATGCAGTTTGCCTGTTTTGCAGTGTTCATCTCTTATTTTGCTTCCTTAACTTCTTTGCATCTGGCTTTTTTTCTTAAATCATTCTACAGACTGCTTTTGCTGTTTTATGGGCTACCAGGCACCTCAAATTGGCAAGCACTGTGCAAGGTTCCTGCTGTACTTAATGGAGACAGAGAGCCACCTCCCGATTTTTTTCCCACTTATCCTGAACAACTGCCATCATGTGGGCTGAACTTCCTTCTGGAGGTGCCTGTCTCCTTCAGTAGGTTATAAAGGAAGCTCAGACAACTCTCTCGGAAAGCTGAAGCTGGAAAAAAATAATCTTGCCCTAAGTAGGGAGATGAAAGGCTTCTATCTGCTTGAGTCATAAAGCTTTAAATATGGTTGAAAGTCAGCAAATACTGGTGGAAGAAAACATATTGCTCTCCAGAAAGAGCAGTAACACTGGGACTGGCAAGCCTAGACTGAAAAGCTGTAGCTTGATGATGGGTCTTTTGAGTAGCGTGCAAGCAAACATCTCTCTATGCTTTTATTTTTCAAAAGTTGTTCTTTCACTCTTTTCAATCTAGTATGGTGTCTGTGATCTTGTTCATTTAGTCACTGCAGCGTGCAGGCAATTAGTCACATGCACAATCATGAGATGGACGAGGAGTGTGACGTTCCTGTGCCAGTTCACACCCTGGCAGCCAGGAATCTTGTTCTCCTTTATAGGAGAAGGAGCTACCTTTCCTCATGCTTCTGCATCAGACTTTTCCTCTTTGACTCCCTCAGTCAGGCTTCAGACCAGGATCTAAGTAAACTATTGTCGTCACCAGAAAAAGCTTTTTCTAGGGCAACTCCAGTTTTGGTCATGAAAAGTGCAGTGCTTTGCATCTGTCCCAATGCTATGAGTTTTGATGGTTTGTGTGAATTCCCACACTGTAGTCAAAAACAATGCTACACTCTCACCACTATTCAAAGTTGGATTATTTCTTCTCTTCCCAGCTAGAATGAGCTACTTCCATGACTTTTAGGGTAAAGATCAGTGATCCAATTTAAGCGTTTATCACCACTGAAAAGGAGAGTTGCTGTTACCAGCTTCCTCGTTTATGCATGCTCTTGTCAGATCCTTTCTTGAGCCATTTTATCTTTTTAAGATGGCAGAAAACTAACTTGGAGAAGAAGGTAGCTGGTTTTCTGCTGTTTAGGGACTTCAGGGGGCTCACAGAAGTGTCTGACCATTGCCAGAGGCTGGCAGGGAAGGTGTGAGAGCTGAGGGAGGAGGAATGAATCCTCCTGCTTTCGGTGGCAGTGAGTGGTTAGGTTGCTCGGTATCTGTACAAATATGCCCAGACCTTGTGCGCCCTGCTCTGATGTTACCCACTGTTCAGCAGTTTTACAAATAATGTAACTTTTGGAAAATTTTAAGGGGCGTCTGTAGGTAGTTTAAAGGTGATTAAGGGAGAATAGTAAATGTCAAACATCCAAATCCCTTTGCCACCAAGTTTTAAGTTAGTTATGTACCTTAACTATGCCCTTTAAAACTGTGTTCTATCAGGTTGTTTTTTTGTTTTGGTTTGAGATTTTCTTTTTTGGGGGGGGGCGGGGGGGGGAGTTAAGAAATGTTTATAGATTCCCCATCTCCCCCCTTATAAAATGGAGTCTGTTTCTAGAACTGTTTTACATATTCCTCAGCAACACTAGAGATTCAAACAGAGCAGGCATTTGGCAACCAAATTGGACTCAGAAGTGAGATTTAGAAGTGAGACTTAGCTCCAAATGAGAAGGGGAGAAAACTCCTCAGGCCAGGATAAGTGCGAGTTAAGCAAACCAACAAGCAAAACAACGAAAATAAACTTCATACTCTCTTAACTGAGATTATTAGTAACAGAGGTGACAACTTTTTAACATTATTAAATTGAATATCTCTTTAATTAGAAGAAACTATGAATAATTGATGAATCCTCAGCCATACAGATGTCTTGGGATCTGCAGAATGAGAAACATCTTTCCAACAAGCATGTGTAATGCAATACACATTGAACAGTTTAAAACACTTCCATCAAATTTGCATTCAGCCCACTGCATCTTGATATTAAAACCTTGTTGTCTCTGAACTGACATTTTGAGAAAAGCAAAAGACAGCTTGGATTTGGAACAGCAGACGCCGTAGCCCCTGTCTGGCAGACCACTGTCCAGCCATAGGCTGCAGAGGAACTTGGCCTGCCCTTGCTGCCAAGACGTACAGAGACCCGCCCAAGTCTGAACTGAAGTTATTGCAGTGCTCTGGTTAATTCTAGGGGATTCAAGCAAAAATGCAGCCTCCCTGCTGACTGGGAGCAGTATTTGTTTCCTCCCTTATCTGGTTGCGTTTCTTCCTGGATCTCTCATGTTGCCGTATTTTTGTGGTTTTGACAGTGGCATTTACATTGCTGGAAATTATATTTGTATAAAGGCATGTTTTTATTCAGCTTTGGCAGTATGTGGCAGGAGGGGGGGGGGAATCAATCCCTCTAGTGAAGTCAGAGGAGAGAAAATGACAGATTAATAGAGAAGGAAGAGGACCCATTGCTTTAGGTTCCTTAGAAAGGTGCTACTAAAGCCTCTTTACCCAGCAAACACTGTTGATGTGAATGAGACCTGAATTTTTAAAACCAGGTTACTGAAAGTACTGCCTGTACTTATATAACACCTTTTAACCTGTGATCTAAAGCCTCATTTCTTGTCAATGCTGAGAGATGATATCTCCATTTCAGTGATGAGGAATTGCCCTTAGGGATGTTAAGTGGTATCTTCAGGTGCTTTGACTGTATGAGGCTGGAGGATTGGGGTCAAGAGCAGATCACTGGAGTCTTAACTCAATCAGTTGCTTTTTCCAGAAAGTTGAGGGATAAGAAATATTTTGAACGTTGAGAATTTTCAGCCCCTCTGATGTATGTCTGTGTAGTTGATCTGACTTCTGCAATTAGGAAGGATTTGTTGCTGCTAATTTCCTGTACATCTGCTCCCTCTCAGAAGCAGCATCTTTGCGGCAGCAGATTAGAATCAACCCGCAACTGTCTCGTCTCGGGCGGTCCTGGGCAAACGGTGGCAAGCTGCAACTGTGCCAGCAGGAAGAATAGAGAGGAGCACACTGCATTATTGAGATCTGGCTTTCACTGTAGACTAAAACCTTCCACAGAGCAGAAGTTTGATTTGCAGAATGGGGATGCTTTTTAAGTAACTTTAATTGCATTTATTTAACAATGACTTTGGCCTGGAATTTAGTTCACAATATTACTTTGTTCACTCCTGTCATTAGCCCTGATTTCTTTGTGAGAGATACTGTTTTTTTGCTATTCATTGTTTTCAATTTTTTTTCCTCCCCTCCATATGCACCACCCTTCCCAGAGAGTGTATTGCCAGTAAGTTAGCAATGATCAGAGACTCGCTGACAAATCGGGAAAGCGATTTTTTTTTCCTCCAAAACTTTATGAAAACACAGTCCATACGATCATTTTGTGGAAGTAATTGAATACTGTCCTGAAAAAGTTTTAGTCTCACTTGGAGGATGTTGTAGTGCGCGTTCCATCATGCGTGTCTCCTCACAGATAGGTCCATTCCCAGCATCGTACATTGCTTCCAAAGGAATGACATTTTGAGAAAAGCAAAAGGCAACTTTGGATTTTTCTGTGTGAGCTGCTAACTCCTACTTGCAGAAGACAGATATCTGGTACTGGTTGCTGCTTGTGACCTGTTGCAGACACCAGAACACTTTATTTTTATCATTAATATTTTGTAGGTTCACTGTTGAAAGTTCGCTAAATAGGACTTACCATTCTGCAAGACAGACCTATGTGATGCAAGAGCTTGGAATGAAGCACGATCTTAATTCCTGTGTAGTTGACTGTTGATGGCTTTCCACAGACAGTGTGAAATGAATTGTTGGCCATGACTCATTTCTTAATGAATGATATTCATGCAACAGCAAAAAAGCCAGTTGGTCCTTTTTGTTCCCAACTCAGAAAGATGGGATGAGGATAGAAGGATTCTGAAGGCTTGGAGAAGATCTCTCTCTCTCTCTCTCTCTCTCTCTCTCTCTCTCTCTCTCTCTCTCTCTCTCTCAGGCAGGGGGGAAACACATTAGCAGTGTCCTCTGCATCTACTCAGTGTCTAAACTGAGGGCATCATTTTTTTCAGGTCTTCTGTCAACAGTTGTTGCCAGTCTAAAATCTGTGGCAAAGATCAGGAGTTATAGAGACATTTAATAAATAATTTTAGACTAGTTTTTTGTCTCTTTCTTAAGCTGTTTTTACTTGACTGATTTTTGCATATTCCAAAACTTTAAATGTATATTTATCTGTGCACCAGTAATAAATCTAATTGTTCTTTTCATCAAAATGTTGGTTGGATCAACTATCTAAAAGCTGCCCTTAAGACTGAATCCTGCACCTGCGTTCAAATTCTGCCTGTTTGGCTGAGCTATCCAAGACAATGGGTCTTTTGCACTGACAACTGCAGGTGGTCTAATTCTTGCCTTGCAGCTGTTTTACATAGTATAGAGATTCAACAGGAGACTTAAATTATTTCTGTTGCTGCAGAACACAGAAGGATAGTAATTTCAGCCCCAGGCTGGATCTCAGCCACGTGCATTCTAGGACAGAACACACTGCAAACAAGTTCATTGCTCTGATTTAAAAAAAAAAAAAAAAAAAGGTTAAGGTCTTGACTCTACTAGACAGTTGCTTCTGATTAGGATTTTAAAATATCTCTTGCTTTCCTGACTATCTGCATGTGTGGGCGCTCTTACTCCACAAAAAAGGATGCCTTCTTCTGTTTCCCAAGGAGCTTGCTTTGTAAGAAGAATGTCCAGTCACAGAGTGTATGGCCCTTCATGGACTTCAATAGCTATTCCTAAACATTTATCATGTTTACATAGCTTCAATTGCTACTAACATTGCTCTGTTTACAGCTTTTCATGAGTGGTCTAAGGGTTAGTAAGACAGGGAAAGTGTAAGGTAGAAGTATAATCTTGTCGGACTCATCCAAATTTCAAACAAGGTCCTCATGGATCTTAGAAATGTTGGTTAGAAGAGCCCTCTGGTCCTGCCTCCCATTTGGAGGGAGACTGTTATCAACACTAGATGAGGTTGGCTGTGGTGTTGTCTAGTGGGCTCTGAAAACCTCTGGAGATCTCCTTACGTCTCTGGGCAACCTGTTCCCATGCTTCACTGTCCTTTGAACTCCCAAGTTACAGGAACAGAAAGTAGAACATAAGTGCATTAGCAAATGGATCATGAACCCCAGTGTCATGTTGATCCAGCATTTGGAGAAATCCTTCTATAAGCCTTACATAAATCTTTTTTACCCATCCACCTTCTTCAGGGGGGAGTTCGGTCTAGAGAGAGCAGGATTTATGATCCAGTCTGTCTCGTAGTGCTGGACCCAAGAAGCATGCCCATAAACCATGTAATAATTTTTCTGCTTTGGTTGGCCCCCTGCTTATGTGGCAGGGCTGCCACTCTTTCAGCCTGTTCCTGCAAGGGCAGAACAGGGGGGAGAAGAAGGGTGGTGGTTGTGAATAACTTTCCCTACTCTAGTTTGTATCTTCCACATTCTTTTTGGGCTCAGATTCCAAGTGGGTAGTAAATCCGGGAATCTGTCTTTTGTAGAAGACCTGAGGTCTTGCAAGCAAATATAGAAACTTTGGGTTAACATTTTGTCAGAGAAGCAAAGAATCTGGATTGTATCCTTTTTGGTTTTCCTGGACCTCATTCACATGCCCTACCTAAATTACATGTTTTTGCAATTACAAATTGCAGTTGCAAAACCAATAGCCTGCAGCTGCTATGCAAAAGCAGAGCTCTGCTGCAGTGAAGTTAGAGAAGGAGGGGAGTATCTTTTTATGGGTAGTAGTCATAAAACAATCAATTCCTTTTGTGTCTTGTAACTTTGTAAAGTCTACAAAGATAATTGACAGACTCAAGTGGGAGTTACACATGAAGTGCTTTTCGGTGCTGATATAGCCAATGGGAAGGACACAAAATGTCAAAGAAGTACGATTTTCCAATAATTTAGAGCAAACTTCTTTTATTTTATGATGCTGATTTAATTGCAAGAACCATTAGAAGAAAATCTGATCCTTATCAAACATAATAGCAACTCTTCAACCAATATAAGCTGGGATTTTCTTTGTCTTCACAGCAGCATAGAACTGAGCATACATGTATTTTTTCCACTTTATCTTGAAGCTTGACTAATTTCCACAAATAACGCACACAAATTATCAAAGTGTTTTCAAGAACTTAAAACTCTTCCTATATGAGTTTAACCAAAACTGTTTACTTAAACATAGATTTCTGTTCTTCACATCCTCTTACTTTGTGTTCAGGAATTTTTTTTTTTAATCTGATGCCAAACCAAAATTACATCATAGCAAATGCATGCATTGTTCTTTACTTTTCGGTCTTGCAAAGCAGTTCTGCAGAAAAGTTTAGTTGCCTGGATTTCTTCTCGTCTCTGTCCTGTGCCCTCCTTGTTCACATGGGCTTTGTTTTTTCTTTCATACACCCTTCCTAAGGAAGGGAAAAAAAAAAAAACAGAAAGAAGAGTACTTTTATGATAAAAATACAGTAAAAACAGAGTGCCGTCACCTCATTTTCCTTCACTGCAATATGCTTTGCTTTGCTGTGCCTCATTTTGTGCCTAATTAATGTATCTACGCATAAGCTCTGCTAGCTGTGATTTCCTACAATGTTCCATATTCACAAAGGGAAGCTGATGATATTTAATGTATATTACTTAGGATGTGTTACAAGTGAGATTCAAAAAAGCTCAGCTAGAAATGGGACTGGTTTGTCTAAAGCAATTACACAAAGGCAGATTTGCAGAGGAATGGGAAGAGTGAAAATAGCTGATCATCAAGTCCAGGCAGCCTGAAACTGTTCAGAAGCAGCTGATGTCATTTTGTTAACAGGATTAAGATAGGCATTTCAGTAAGGCAGAAAGTTAGTGGGCCTGTCCTCTGGAAATGTGCTTATATTCCGATTCTTGAAGGGAGACAAGAATTCCCTCTCAGAGGCTGCTAGCTAGATTCCACTATTTGATTAATAAATATTTATTACCAGCATATTTCAGTGTTTTTCTTAAAGAATGATTCCTCCTATTTGGTCTTGGAAGTTGAATAAGGGATTGTAAACCATAAGAATAGAAAAACTAAGTGTTATATATACTTTTTCCCTTTCTATGTGGCATCTACTCTACAGCTGCCTTTTAGTATCTAAATGTTCTTTGTATTGTATTCTGTGGTGCATTCAAAAATTCTTTTGTTGATTCTCTAACTTTGCTGCAGTACTGAGAGATTCTTTTGCATCTTTATTCTCACTCTATTTCTCAGTTGTAACCATTATTTTCTACCTAAAGGGGACAGAGTTAGGGTACCAAGTGAAACGAGTGTCAGCAAACAAACCTAGAGACAGGTTCAAAACAAGCAAAGGAGAGGTTTGTGCAACAGAATTAAACTTGTGGAACTCCTTGCCAAAAGATGTTGTGGATGTTGGGAGTTTCTATGGGTTTAAGACGAGACTGGGAAAATTTGCAGAAGAGAAATCTATTAATAGCTATTAAATATGTAAAGTCAGGTATTTGCTAGGAAATCTCTAAAACAGTAGTTGAAAATGTTTAGTGGCTGAAAGTTGATTAGGAGAAAGTGTCTTATCTGTACACACTGTTCTTACTCTTCCCTGGGCATCTGCTTAAGGCAATTTTTGGAGTAGGTTCTGACTGTCTAGTTTCAACAGGAGTGGAAAATGCACTCGTCTACACTATCCCATAACCTGAAGCTTATGTGCACTCTCTTTGGGAGTAAGCAGAGGGTCTCCTTCTGTTGATGAGGGCCTAGGAGTCAGTTCTCTCCAATTTCTAGGCAAATGTGCTAACTACCAAGCTATTATGTGAAAAGAAAGAAAGGCTGCATGATTGCGAATGAACTGAATGTGGTCTGTCCAGACTTGGACAGACTATCCCTACCTGTTCTGGGCAGAATATGGACATCATTCAGCACAGTTCATGAGCCTGATACTATCCGTCTCTCTAGAGCAGACACTTTTGAATGTAGCACCAAAACTCAAATGTGGTTTTGTGATGCAGATGAGCCAAAATAACAATTCACAGGTTCTGAACTGCTCTGTCTTCCTCCTATCCTACACATCTCTTCTCTGCCTTCAGCCCTGGGATCCCCTTTTCCTCTTCTCTATTGTATGAGCCAAAATAGTCAAATAGCTACAAGGTAGTTCAGCTCTCCCTCTTGGCAAAAAAACAAAACCCCCCAAACCTCACAAAACAAAACCCCAAACCCACAACCCTGGCATTACTGAGTTAATTTGTTGCCATTTTAGCAAGATGAATTGGTTTTCCCTGGAATCAGGTGCACCAGCATCAGCTCTCAGCCAGCAGCAGCAATGCCTAGCCCAGGACAGGCAGGAAGAGGAAATTAGAAATAGCTTCAGCAGCAGGAAGCCATAATTTGCCTCAAGTCATCTTGTGAAACTGTCCCCTCTGCTTTTACACCTGGAGAGATGCTTACTCTAAAACAGAGGTGACTGCTATTATGTCTTGGATCTTTCAAGAGTTAAGAGATACTGCAGAGATGATCTGAATAAATGTCTAAGCCTGAGATACCTGAAGTCCATTTAAATATTCAAATTAAGTCACTTTAATTTGGCCTCTGTTGTTTAGGTTACTTTTGGTCCTTAAGGAAATGTAACATAAATTCAACCCAAAAAGCGAAGGGCCAAAATGAAGTAGGAGTTCCTGCTTTACTGATATTTGCTGTCTCCACTTGTGAGCTGCAAAGAGGACACAATTCACAGCAGGTCTTCATATCCTTGTCAGTTCTTAATCCAGAAGAGGTCCTTTGCCACTGGTCCTCCTTTTACACGGAGGAAGACTTAGTGCTGACCTCCAAAGTTGAACCTGGTTTGTAGACATGCAACAGTACTGCCTTTGAAGACAAAAGAAGAAACTCCTCAAAAGCTATTCACTGTTGTCATATAGTGAATTTTCAGTTCCTCTGAGGGCTTTGGGATTTTCATGTGGGTCTCTGTTTCACAGAGATGCTTCCCAGTTAGTTAAGTTTTAGAGCCCAGCATAGATCACATCTGGCAATAGCTCAGTTGATAATAAAAGGCACTAAAGACTTCTTTATTAAAGGGTCTCTCGTGCGGGTCTCTCATGTGGGAACTAAAGTGGTTAACAATCTCTCTTCTGCAGTGATAAAGTGACTAGAAGCTGTTCCGGAGCACAGTTAAATGTTATTTATAAAAAATTGCCTGGGAATGTCAGAAAGGTGTTATCTTATACTACAGGACATTTTATTGACTGTGGGATTGAGCTATTTCTGGTAAAACACTTAAATAAAAAACATATCTCATCACTTCATTGCTGTGTGCAAAGTACAGGCTGTAAAAGCCACCTGTGCATAGAAATGCTGGGATTGGAACAGCATTGCTGTGAATAAGAGCACTTTTGGTAAAAATTAAAGCAAATTACAGAAAAAGCAGCTCTATTCTCACATGTGAACCACCCTTTCTAGGAGTGTTCCTGTTAGGGGACAGTTCCCCCCTCCAGTATCCCAAGACTGCTTCAAATAAGGAGTTACAGAAAAATAATTAAATTCTATGGTTAAGGGGGGGGTTGAATTCTCAGTTATGACATCTCTTTTTTAATATGCTGAAAAATCACTGTGTTAGCCAGCACAGAGCAGAACATAACTGCAAGCCTAATATATGCAAAACTGGTACTATTTCAATTTGCGTTAAATGGTTAATGTAAAACCTAAAGGAGTACCACATCTGTGGCCTCCCGGGGTGGACTGTCAAGAGCTGGTGCAGAGAGGCCCTGTGTGTGTCATGTACTTCCCGTGAGGGTCCATGATGTGAGGATGAGAGAATGTACTTATAAGGGTTACCTTTCAAAAATGAAACAAAAAATGTTTACACACCAACTTCACAAATAGGGAAGCTTGTACAGTTCATGGTGTCATGGGCAAGCATTGTGGCTGTGAATCACAGTTTGTGTAGAGGTTTTAACTGGTTTTCTCTCTTTTTTTCTGTTTTTAAAACCTTCCTCTTGCTTTACAGACATAAGGGTCAGACTGGTAGGATGGCAGTAGTTTCAAATGCAGCCTCCCCTCTAAAGTTACTGCCCTGTTTAACCTCCTCTGGTAGTGAAAGCAGTAGTGCAAGAAAATTCTGACATTTTCAAATGGGCCAGTGCTGTATCTAATGTGGTGTGTCCTCAGGACACCATATGGTTGCCATCACCCAAATGAATCAATAGTGAAATTATGCAGTCATTTCCTCTACAAATTTGTAAACTTTCATACACGTCCTTTTCAGTTGTTCTTCAAACTGACAGAGGAAAGCAGAAACAGATATGCCAAGACTCTCATTTACACCATGATCCCTGCTAAGTGCTTGGCAGTGTCAGGAGCTGCTGGGGTAAATGAGAATCAGCCTTTAGACCACGCATATATTGCAGTAAGTGCCCTTCCCTAGGGGACGTCTTCCTTTTGCATCCAAAGAGGCATGCCTAAGAGAGCTGCCGAAGTTCAGTCGTGGCTGTGTTGAGAATCAAGTTCCAGTGTAACAATTACCACTTCCAGGTTAGGAATTGCATGCCAAAGACTAGCATCGCTCAGTGAAGGTTTGGTGGCGTGTTTAGGAGATAAGGGCGTAAACTTCACATCTCTGACAGCAGCCAGGCAGCCTGAAAGAATTAAACTGAAATCTTCAAGAAGTGTGAAATCTGTGGCAGATAAAAGAAAAGCTGGCTCTTTGGCAAGTCACAGATTGAAGTCTCCCAGGAACTCCTCTGTCAGCTAAGGGTTTTAAGAAGTTCAACTCCTCGGAGAACTTGTACAGGTCTCTGAAGTTGTGTGCTGCTTTTTGTGCCTGTTAAAGAGCACATTTTTATTTCACAGGCTTTGTATAGCTAAAAGCCTAGCTCAAAAGAAGGTCCAGTGTCATCTCATTGACCTGAAATCTCTGAAGATGCTCAGAAAAATTAGGTTTGAAAGATAATACATGAATTTGGTGCACAATTTTTATGGCTAAATAAACACTTGATTTGTATCTGCTTCATCTTGAGATAGCTAGGTGTGGTTGGATAGCTGATAGATAAGTGTTTGAGCCATCAGTCCATGTTGAACATTACCAAAAGTAGTACAGTTAAAGAAAATGGTACCCCTGGCAACTTTGAGGATTTGCCAACATTTCAGTGGAGTGTAGGAAGCTCTTCAGTCTCTATCAGCAATAGCTGTAATATGGTCCTAGAATCATATCTATGAAGATTCAAGCTGGAAGAGATTGAGGCATGATTCCCTGGATGGCCTCTTAGTCATAAACAGAGATGAAACATGCCCAGCTACATTTTATTTTGTTTGCTGTAAGAACTCTTCTAAAGCTGTCTGGACAGACTACACTCTGGCCTGCTGAGGTGCCTGACTCTGTTTGCCCTCTGCTTTGCCAAGTGTCTTTGCTAGTTGCAATGTTTTAACATGTAGCTTGTTAAGCACATTAAGATGTTCCTTTGATATTTTAATCCAGTCTACTTGGAACTTTTATTCCTGTAAAGTAACAAACATCACTTGTTTTGGAAAAGGTTATCCTTGGTTGTTCAGAGATGAATCTCTAATGGAGGGCCATGCTCATTTAAACATCTTGACATCTTCCTAAGAAGAGATGCAAGGTAGGGCCTGTCTTGCAGGAGTGGAGTCATGACTCTGACATGAATCACATCTGTACTTTGGAGGGTATGTGCTCAAAACTGCTCCAGAAGGGTCAGAGGCATGGCTTGCCCTTTAATAGCTTAACAAGTAATATTTACATAGACAGATGTGCTAAATACACTGCAACAAGTGCATTTAAATCAAGGTGCATTAACTATTTTCTACTTATGTAATCCTTTTGTGCAGGATACTTGAAAAGGCTTTTTAAAAAATACTTATCCATACCTAAGCACAACAGCTAAGAAAAATGTAGGTGAATTAATTCAACAAAGAAATAACATCAGAGGTAGGAGGAAAGATAGTTCATACTGAGGGTGCAGGGCTTTAGGAGGTTTGGAAATCTGTTGTGTCCTATGTCACTTGGAAATTCTTCAAATGTATGCACATCTCCTTTTAAATGTTTCCTATAGCACTAATAGTATTTTCCTACATCACAGGCATGCTGCAAAGATTAACTCATGAATGTTTCTTTCAAACCCATAGAAATGGGAGGAGGAGTTCTGTAGATTGCCTATAAATATGTGGCACGCTAACCCTGGGGAACTGTCTGTCGCTGGGTGCACCATGCCTGTGAAACATGCATTACAAAACCCAAGACAAGCAATATTTCCAGTTCTAATAGTTTAAAAGCCAAGAGTCAGACCTACAAAGTGACGATAGTTTAAGAAACAACAACATAACCCCCAAAATCCAAAAGACCTTTGGAATAGTGTGTTTACTCTGTTTAATGAAGCTTCATGGTATGCAGTGATGATGTTTTCTCTGTGTCCCTTAGCTATGAGAGTTGGAAACATTTCTTTTTTTAATGAAAGCTAAGATGTCCACAGATTGTCCTGTGTATAGGTAGCCAGGATTTTGAGAAACAAACCACATGTCATGAGACTCAGGTTAAAGCTCCAGGAGCAGACAGTTTTGGAATATGCTAGCACAGTGGAATAGGATTTCCATTGCCAGTTGAAGCTGTGGGGGTTAGAGATACATAAGGCTCCAAAGCTTAATTCCAGTTAGAGTCCTGACTACACTGATCTTATGTAAGAAGCCTTAAAATCTTTATTGCAACTCCATGTGTTGTTGAATCCAGAAGCAGATCAGCAGACACTGGAATAACCAGACGAGTAGAAAGATTCTAGATTCATAGATTCAAAGATTTCTAGGGGTACCTAATTTCTAAATATTTACAACTCTGGTTAATTATATTCTAATTATGAAGTGCCCTGAATGTTTTGTGATGGCAAAGACTTAACAAATATGATGATTATCAGAAGTTTATCAAGTAACAGCCTCAGATTTTATCCACAGGAAAAATGGGTTTCTGTATGCCAACTTACTAAATTAGAGTAATGCATCTATGGCTGGATTTTTAGAACCTATATCTATATCTCTCTGTCTGTCTCTCTATCTACCTGTCTATCTATCAATCATCTGGCTTCAATATCACCGAACTGTAGAGATGATCAAAAGCAGAATGAGAATGCTGAGGCTAGGGTCTCATTTGAAATATTGTCTTTCCAGGCTGATATTTTTCCAGTCATTCTGCCAGCACTCTCAGGTTTGCATAGTCTATTTAAATTGTCATCTCATCTAAGTGTAAATCTTGGCCCAAGCCAAAGCCATCTGTTGTTGGGTAATAGCTGTGATTTATTCTGCCTCTGGTTGACATTCATGCTCATGGACCAGATGCGGGCTTGTAGGATTTGCTTTTATTCAGTTTCAGCTTTTTCCATGTGTCAATATCACAAACAGCACTTTAATTTTAGGAATTTTTGTCTAGTGTTTAAAAGTAGGGATGAGTAATAGCATCACACCCCCCCTTGGGGTGTAATTCAGCATGCTTCAGAACAGGATAGGACAGGAAAATGTTTCACATATTAGAAATATATTTGAACAATGTTTGTAAATGTCTTATTTCTTTCTAATTACTAATCTTTACACTGATTTATATTGCATATATATAATTAGGTAATACTTTCAAATAAAACTTGTGGACCATTTGAAGACTTTTGGACTCAATAGAACATTGTAAGTAGGGTAGCTAAATTGTAGACAAAGTATTTATGAAATTCTGCAGAGTGCCTGCCACTACCTGTGCCTTCAACGTAGAATGAGGGTAATAATGAAACCTTCCAAGTTAGGACCAATTGTCATAGAGACACTCCTGCATATTAAAGAAAAAGATGGTAGGGAGATGGATAAATTTCCCTAACACCAGGTTAAAAAAAGCACCAAAGATGCAGCCAATTCTTTGTAGTAGAGATGAGCTGTATTCAACTTCCAGACAATCTGTGCATCTTGCACATTAGCTCCTGCTAGTAGTTTGGACCTACAGCAGACTGACTTTTTATAGGTCTGTCTTCCAAAGCTGGTGTTGAAACACAGAGGAGTTGTACGGAAACTCCAAAGTATGTTTGGATACACAAATGCAAGTGGAAATGACTTCACTGTCTCACTATCTGCTATGGAAACAGAAGTCTCTGAGTCTTCCTTCCCACACTGTTCAAAATATACCAGAAAACAGAAGAGGAGCAGGTGAATTGATGCATGAATGTACCACTTTATTGTGTAGTTTTTGGAGGCATTTCAGAACCTGAAAGATAAAGGGAAGTCCCTTTAAATGTCTTGGATTCAGTTAGCAGAGCAGCTTCAGTGAAACTGATTTCCTATGCAGTTTATTTCAGATTCAGTGGGTTGATCTTGTCTGGTTGTGTTTGGAGAGATTGCTGATAACAGTGTTCTGATAATAGAAAGTTTTTATCTTTCAGTTTCTGGCTCAGATGGGATTTTGTGTAGCTGAGCAGGATGTGTTGGCCCTGCCATGATTGGTGTAAAATAGGTTTCACTTCATTAGATAAAACTAAATTATAATATTGTCATTGTATGTATCTGTCCCCCTTCTTGTATTCCTCTGATGTTTTGAGCGTATAATTGTCTAGAAAATGGTGCTCCTTTTTGTTCCTCTGTGCGAGGGCAAGAAGATTTTCTGGGTTGGATGTATTGAATATAGCTTAAGGTGTTTGAAAGTTAGTTGCCCATGTGTGATCTAGTCCTCGTTCTTATTATAGTCAGTGGAGAGCAGCAGGCATCTCTGGAGCTCTAGTCCTCTCCAAGCTATCTTAGGATAGAGCAAAACGAGAGGTGACTGTTTCATGACATCAACTAGATAGAGCCTACATGTTAAGCTTAGACTTGGGCCACACATCTGAACCAATTGCACTACTCACTGCTACCAAAATGGGGAGGCCTTGTTCCCTCCCCGCTACTGCCACATGATCACACCAGCCATGAGAAGGGCTCCGGCCCCCTCCTTCAGCCCCTTCAGTTGACTGATCCAGCAGAAGACTACTTGGTGGTTTTGCTGTTAAGCAGAAATTATGAGGAAGGAGAGCAAATGGTGATGAGCTGTGAGGTTTCTTCTTCACCACTCTTGAAAGACAATTCACAGAAGTCTAAAATTAGTTGAGATTAAATCTAACTCATGATATTAAAAATATATGTTGGCTTCTTGCTGAGACTGAATAAGAAAGGTGCATTTTATATCCTATTTTGAATACAAGGTTTAGAATAAACTATTGTTTTCCAGGAAATAAGTTTGATGGAATCTGAACCTGTCCAGCAGCATTAGTGCATATAGCTTGGCTGTGTTGGACTGGCCCGAGGTGTTTGCACTGCCTCTGTAGTTACCATAGGACTCTTGTAAGAAGCTGTTACTGCCAGCATCTGTCATGTGGTTTGCAAGAAGAGTGTCACAGGATCATAGAAACATTGGGTGAGGAAAAGCTCTGGGGGTCCCAAGTCCAACTTTCTGCTTGAAGTGGAACTATTGCCAGCACTAGATAAGGGTATCCATGGCTTTGTCTAGCCAAGTCTTGAAAACCTCCAAGCACAGAGATTCCCTAGCTCTCTGTTGACCTGTTCCAGGACTGCACCACCATCTTCATGAAAAAGTGTTTCCAAATATCCAACCTGAACCTGCCATGGTGCAGCTTGTTGCCATTGCCACCAGCTATATCACTTGACATCACACGGAAGAGTTTGTTCCTTTATTGTTGTAGCTACTCTTCAGGTAGTGGTGAGCTGCCGTTAGGTTGCCCCTTAGCCTCCTCACTGCCAGAATGAACAAGCCCAGCTCCCTCCACCTCTTCTTGTAGGCAGATACCCCGCACTCTGGACCTCTCACCAACTTGGTAACCTCTGCTGGATGCTCCCAGTTTTTCTATCCAACCTTTCAAACTGCTGTTTTGCACTAGAATGTTTTTTAAAGGGCCAGCCAAGGAGGCAATGATAGAGGGGGAAACTGAGGAATTTTCTTTATTTTAGTGCTATGCAGTCATTTGGTATTTCTGTCATCGCTATCATCTGCTGCTTATTTCGGTAGAGGTATTCAGATTACAAACTCTTTGTGATAGCTCTTAATATATTAGCTAAGTACTCCTCACATTTTATACACGCAGTAAATAAAGGTGCCATTCTAAGCAAAACTAAGTTACTATCAATTTGTTTACCAGTCTTGAAGTATGTTAGCAAAAAAATAGTAGTTGTAATCTATGCAGTACTTGTTTTTTTGCTAGATAATACTCAATGTTATGGCTTCTCAGAAGCATTCAAAAAGAAAAAAACCACAAAGATAACCTTTTTAAAGCACTGTTAAAAATAGTCCTGAAATCATGACAAGGACACTGTTAAAAAATATAGATCTAATGGACATCTTATCTTTAGGCTGTTTCCTTGGGACACATACCCCTTTGAATTTCAGAACAGTTTTTCCGGGAAGTTCATTGTCTTACTGAGTGTTATCTCGATCTCAGTGGTTCAGGAATGAAATGGGAATTACATGTGTTGTCTGAGAATGGTTATATGAGAGTGGCTTTATAATTTTGGTACTAAGATGTTTTTAATTAGATTCATTTATTTAAGTCATTTTCTCTTCTCATGGTTAGTCATCTGGGTTTTTTTCTTTGTAGGGGAAAGATCAGAGTGGTGTTTCTAAAATGTGTCTACAGAATATTGTTAATATATTTAACACCTAACTGTGTAACTCAGTACCCTGAATCTTAGACATAACAATTTAATATTTAGATTTTAAAATGGGCAGAATGTAGTTATCTTGAAATTAAGAAGCTAACAACTGTGTCCTGAAGAAAGTATAATTCGCTCTGCTGAAAGGTAACCTTGTCCAAAAGCATAAGGTGTTTGCATGTTTCTTCTTACCGTTAACCAAAGAGCTTCCTGTAAAGCCTTTCTGAGTTGCCAGTTTTGTAAAATACTGTTGGAGTTTTACATATGGGAAAACATGAGATGAGAATATCAAACTTGTTCCTTTTCTTTTTTTACCTATTTGAGATAGATGTCTGGGTCTTGAAAAGTGAAAGGCAGATGCTTAGGTGTACTTTTAGGAGAGTTAGTAGCTGTGTGAGAGACATGGTAACACCTGCTGCCTTTCATTCTTCCCAGTGACATTGGGAGTGAATTTGTAGTAGTTGGGATTACAGAACAGAGAGGGGCAAACACACAGGTTGGAGAAGATATTTAGTGATTGGCAGTTTTTATTTCATTTACAGTTTGAGTTAGAAATTTAACTAGATTTGTCAATTATATAAACACAGTCTTTTTTTTACTCCTAATTACTAAGAGAGAGCAAATATAATTCCCTCACAAAGCCCACTGCGTTTTGAGGTGGGGTAGTGAAGCAACCTTCTATCAGGAAAGCTAGCCTTTGAAAGCAAGGGGAAGCTTCCCTCGTCCTTAGCGATCTTTGGTCCATCTAGATCAGCACAGTACAATATGAGAGATGCCTGGACTGGCACTTTATGCTCTGTTAGGTCTGTCGATGAGAAAAGAACCATATTTTCCCAGGCTGCAAATCCAGCAAATTCACTTCAATAACAGTTAACAAAAAGACCGAAGAAATTTTTCCTTGAAGGTCAGGTCCACATCAGAGCTCCTCCTGCAAATGCAGCATGTACTGCTAAAACCCAGCAGAGTTAGTTTGAGCATTTCTTTCCTAATGCACCCAGCCACCTCACAGCTGAAATAAAGTACTCTGGCAAAAGCACAGCTTTGCCTTCAAACTTTCCGGGTAGACTTTGTCAGCAGAGCTCACATTTCACACTCCGTCACAACCCGGACTGATATGGTCCTGCTGGAAGAGGCATGTGATACAGACCTCGAAATAGATATAGCAAGATGACATTTATGTATAAAGCAAACAGCACTGGCAGTAAAGGCTCCAGTTCAGCAGAGCCCTTAACCACATGTTTAAATATCATTGAAGTCACACTAAATTGCTTTAATCATATACATAAGTGCTCTGTTGAACTAGGGCCTAATAGTAGTTTCCATCCCTTTCCACATGATCAAGGCTTTTTCATATTCTTCCACATGTGATAGGGATTTCTTCTTGGTTACACAGCATGAGCAATTGCTTTGACTTTTGGAAGACTCTCTCGACAATTTGAAATTGCTAAGCTGTCGTAAATAGTTTTTATGTGGAATGCCTGTAACAGAGAATGCAATGGAATTTTCCCAGCTCTGTGCTGCCAGGGTAGGTTTAACACATCTTTCCCCCTATTTTCTAGGACCACCTGTTATTGCCAGCCACCACACATAACAAGACCAGAAGACCAAAGATGTCTATAGTATTGCCAGCTGTAAACATCAATGGTAAGTCCAAAACATGAAAGAGAATGATTGGAGAGTAATTTCAAAGAGATGTGCCTGACTTGTATATGGAAACCAAATTTAGACCAAGTGTCTGTTGCTGTAGCTTTGAAAAAGAAATCAAACTTCCTCATCACTGAGCTATAGTTCCCAGGGTCCCCTCTGGAGCTGGAATGCTGGCAAGTCACCAAGGCCTGGTCACTGTGACTGTAATGAGAGGCCTCATGTCTTGGCCAGCAGTTCTGCAGTCTCTTACTCTAGCTCCTTCAGGGCTCTGGGGTGATACCATCCAGTCCTGGTGATTTATATGTAGCTCATTAGGGATACTTTGTTTTGATCTAGCTCCTCTAACTTTGTGGCTGCAAAGATTGCATTGGGTGTGGGGACTTTCTCCAGCACCTTCAGCAGTGAATCCCAAAACAAATAATTCGTTGAGTTTCTCTGCTGTGGCCTTATCACTCTTGAGTGCCCCTTTTCCACACTGCTCACCTGGTGCTCCCACTGATTCACTGACTGCCTTCCTGCTTTGGGGGTTTTTAAAGAACTTTTTATTAGCAGTTGGAGCCTCCTTTGCAAGGGACTCTTCTATAGCTCTCCTGATCTTGTGTTCACATTTGACCTGCCATGCTCTCTGGGCTTTCATATTCTCATCTGGATAAGCTAAATGCCAGCCTCTGCACTGTGATGCCTCCTTAGCCTTCCCAATGATCTTTTTCAGGGTGGGAGTTTGGATCACTTTGCTTCCTTTTTAAATTGCAGCCCACGTGCTGCCTGGGCTTCTAATGGAATATTTCAGATCAACCACCAGGCTACTTGCAGGTTTTTGCTTTTTGGACTGTTACTTCTCAGGTTTTTTTCCTGACCATTTGTCTTACCTTTACATAGTTAGTTTTCTTGAAATTGAGTATCAGCCTACTGGGTTTATGTGGCCTGCTGTGTCTGGATACTGGACAGTCCCTCACAGTCCCTTATCTGTCCAGCTAGAATTTCACAGCATGTCATTCAACTGAATTAGTTCATCACCCCTTTCCCCTGGAATCCGGAGGCTCAGGGAATGGATTAGATCTGGAATGAAACAAATAGCTTCCTAATTTACTGCCCAATCACCTTTACCAGTTGATCTGAATCACATTAACTCCCTGTTCTTCCAACTAGTGCTGCTTCTGCTGAAAGTTTTATTGAACTTCAAGGGGATTTGGGAAGATAAAGGCAAGGCTAGCACAACATTAGCTTCCACTTTTGTACTGAACTCTGTCTTCAGTTTAAAAGCACTTCACAGCTTGTATTCTGATTAAATATTAGACATCTAGCTTGTGGACAAAGAGGTTGGCACTGCTTAGGTAAAAACTGTAGAATGTTATGCAGTAAAATTCATCCCTTTGTGGATGCTCTGAGTTACAACTGTCTGATATCAATGTAATAAAACTAGTAACATTGCCCATCCTTAGTCCTTGGCCTGTCATGCCAACCTTGCAGACCTCAAAAATCAGCTTCACTTTTTCACCCTCTCTTATGAATGGAAAAAGAACTTGTTCTTGCCCTTTGCAAGACACACCTCTATTGTAATCCCACAGATGTGACCTACTCACTGCCTGTCCTGCTTCTTGCCCTCTCACTTGGGCTCCTCCTGCTCCTGCCTAGTAGGGCAAGTTTCTTGGCCTTACTGATTTATTAGGATGCTGACTGCCTTCCCTCAGCCTCCTCAGCTGTTCACCACTATGTCGTACAATACTCAGTATGAGTACAACTCAGCACTATATGGTCAATACTAATAATAATCACATTAAAGTGCTGCAGGACAGTAGAGAAAACAGCTTTGCATTAAGAAGACAGGATTATTAGTGATCAGAAGTGTTCATGATCTCCATTTTAGTCCCCCAAGAGAGACAGGGCATGAACTGTATATCATTAATTCATATGGTAAGGAACTGCCACGTTAAGACATGTTTGGGGCACAGAATCACCATCAGAGTCAAACCCTGTAAAAACATGAACCCTGTAACAGTATAAACTTTTCTTTCTGACTATCTACACAACATAATGCCTTTTTAAAACTTACGTGCTTTACAGCACAAATGAATCATGAATCCAAGTGTTTTGTTAAATTCAAGCATGCTGAAAACATTGTCTGATGATGCAGAATTTCCATAAACTTAAAAAAAAAAAAAAGAGAGAGAAGCGCTCAGTCTTCCAACATTTTGATAATTACATTTTCCCATGCAGTATGGCAAATCAAGTGTGATAATATATAACCAGCTATCTTAGGGAAATTTTTATTAGATTGTATCAGAATTATTTTTGGCATTTTTCTGCCTGAAACTCCCTTTTCTTGTTCATTACAAGAATCTTTTTCTGGCTGAGCTGAATTATCACATGCAAATGGATACTTTATCACTTAAAAAGTGAACTCTAGTTCTAATTTAGAAAGTATTTCATCATGAAATGTTACTCAGTCTTACTCTAAGTGAAATAAATAACTTTTCAGTTATTGGAGTAAATATAATTTGGGAAATACATATCAGAATCCAGTGCTAAAACACATCCTTCATTAATGATGAAACAATGTGACGTTATAGTTAGTTGAGTTCTTTCTTTCTTTTCTTCAAAACACCGGCATAATCCAGGAAGTAAGAAGTGTCCAGGGGTTTGGGCAGAGACATTGAAACACATCAGACAAAGAACAGCTTTAAGTAAACAATGACATCAAACACTGCTTCACCTGCGACATTCAACCAGGTGCTAGGAAAGATATTATAAGATATAAAAGACACAGTAGGTAACTTGGTTTAATTTTTAACTTGATTATTAGTAGATTACCTAGAGGAGACTGTTCTCCCAAAAGTTCTGCCCGAAGAGCCCTTCTCTCTTCTTTCAGAGCACTGCTCCTCCACCCTATCCCACCTCTGCAGGGACTGAGAACATCCCAAACAAGCATCTGGAAGTTGGCTGACAACAAAGCATTTCTCCCAGCTGTCTGCCGTTCTTTTAAGCCCACCTTAATTCTCTGCCCACCTGCAGAGAATTGGCTGCTGGAAGAGGCTGGGTCTCTCTGTGAGGAATTAACAAAGCCTTCAGGAAAGAACTTGTCCCCTTCTGCCTCTTCTCATGCTTCAGCCAGATCTTTGTGGAAGAAGGGAAACCTTTGCCACTTCTGCTTGCTTGCCATTTCATTTTGCTGCCACAGTCCTGGCAGAGCAGATAAAGGAGTGCAAGTGAAGCAGTGTTTGCTTTGAAACATTTTCAGAGCTTCTTTGCTTGCTTTTTTCTATAGATTCTTTATTTTACTTAGGTACTAACATTTACCCTTGACACTGTTTCCAAATGTGAAACAGCATACAGTTCAGTAGAGAACACTTTGAACAGCTTGGACAGTCTCTTCCCAACAGGACTCTTGTCCTTTTCTGATTGCTCTTTGATTGCTTGAGAGCCTTCTGAGCTCTGTTAGAGACTCTGCCTTTAGCTGCCTTGAGCAGTTCCCACCAACAGCAGCAGGGATCCAGGCAGAGAACAGGTAAAGACAAAGATCAGCAACCAAAATGAATTGTCATTCACTGTCCTTGGTGACTCCATGGAGATTAATGACTTGCTTCCACAAGATTTATCTAGCTGTTTTCACCAGTGTACAAAAGAGAATCTAGTTTATAGTTTGGAAAGTTTTTCAAAATTCCTCTTGGAGGAAAATGAGGTAAATCTGACCAGTAGCAGCGCTAGTGCTTTTCAGCTAATAGCAAATCTCAACAGAAAATTTTGTAATAGACATATGCATTTATGTGTATGCATGTGTGCATTCAATATGATGGAAGTTTAAGCGAACAGTATTGTACAGAACAGAAAAATGTGTTATTAATTTTCAAGATAAAAACTTGATTGCAGTTATTTAGCTCTTGTATATTGCAAAACAAAAAAAGGGCATTACCTTGCAAAGAACCTATGTGCCCCTTTGCATGCTCAGCCCAAACTGCCCCATGCCCTTCTCTGTGAGCTTGGGGATAGCCAGTGAAATCCGCACTACGGGCTGCTGTGCAGGTGCATGAGCGCGTGAGAAATATATAACATGTGTTAGTGTTAATTAAAAAAAAAAAAACTTACGGAAACTTGTTACATGTTGATCCCTCCCCTCCCACCAATTCCCTCTTCTCCACCCTGTTCCAAGCCCCCTCCAAGCTTCCTGGGCCATCTCCCACAACTCACAGCCAGTGCTTGCTATCAGTTCCCCATGTCTGCCTTCCCAGATGCTTGCACTGTCCTTCACCCTTCTCCCATTTTTCCCTTGGCTGCTGTCACTCAGTGCAACTCTCTCTTTGACCCCTGCAACCAGCCAAAGACAAAGCCCCAGCAATGTTTGAGGACACAAGTAGTATTCATAGAAAATCCATCTGATGGGACCTTAAGGACCTCAGTGCTGGCATGCCTGGGGGAAAAAAAGCAGAAGTGGGTAGTCTTAGTCCCACTGCACATGGTTCAGAGGGCACTATTGGTATGCCTTTATAGAGAATTTGTTCCAAGAAGAAACATCATGCAGTTTCTCATGGGAATGAAAACCAACTGCAATTAACAGTTAAACTCCAGCTTTTGTTTTTAAGCAAGTCATGTTTGTTATGCTGGATTGCAGCTATTATTTTAGAAATCTAACTATGCACTTGAGACCATTTAAGTCTCCAGTAGATTTCATTCCTACATTTGCTTTTATTGTAATTCAGAGTCTTGTTGGCTCATTACACCAATTCCAAGTTGACATATAGGCGGTGCCTTCCTTGAAGTTTAAATGAAAACATCTGCCATTAGCCTTGTATTTACTTAAATGCTGTAAAAAATGCAGTGGGTTATAACATTGATCTTTGTATCACAATATAGAGTACAGCATAACCAAGTCACTCTTCCTATCCCAAGCATAGGCCTTCTGTCTCTGCAGGATATCTGCAGCACGGCACATACAACCAGTAGTCCTCTCCTTGCAGCATACAAAAGTGAGAACATAAGTACAGTCATTCAGTGTAGGAGACAGCATTCAAAATTTAGCCAAAGAAGCCACTTTAATTGCTTCCTAGGATTCATTTCTTCCTAGGATTAGATGCTGTGTTTGCACTTTTACTGCTTGCTCTTTTTTCCCAGTAGAAATAGCTGTAAAGGTCTGTGCAGATGTATACTCAGTGTGAATACTGGTGGCCTCAGCAGCAGCACAGACAAAGACCAAAAGGGTCTCTTTTCTTCTTAGTATCCCTGTGCAAAAAATTTCATCACATGTGGAAGACCTTCTCTCATTTGCTGTCTCTAAATTGAGGCTTGGTGTTTTCATGCTCAGCCAAACAGAAGTGAGGGACTTAAGTCCCTGGAGAGATCCTCTTGCCTAGACTATACAGGAGACCAGGCTAGTCCTAAAGTCTGTGACTGTTGTCCTAGGTATTTGGGGGTGGGCAAGGCTGTGGCTCTGCTGATCTGGGGGGGGGGCCACAATCTCAGAGGCTGTGACCTGGTGCTATGTTGAAGTGGAAAGAATGGCCTTTAACTTTTGTCTTCTGTTGGGATCCCTGGAGGAAGCATTTTCCAGCTTCATGTATCGACTACCACAAAATTAATGTTCTTTCTCTGTTTTGATTGAGATCCTCCCTGGTCTATTTGCCAGCTGGTATTTCAGGCATGCCTTTTCCCATGATTGTATCATTCTGGAGAGTGGCAGGTTCCTACTCAAGGAGTTGTCCATATCCTCTGCTAATCTAACTTTATTCCGGGTCATTTTCCCTCCCATCCTTTCTAGCAGCTTGAAGTGCAGTACTCCCTATATCCCCCACAAAAGGAAGTCTGGGCTTTCTTACATTATAGGCTCCCAGTTCTCTGCCCCATTTTGGGGTAGAGCTTCTGTGAAGCCACTAGGCATGTGGTCCCCTCCTGTTTCAGACTGTCTGCTCTTCCTGAATGGGTCTTCTTTGTTAGTCCTGGGGACGACCAATTTCTGCCAAGGAGGGACTGGCACAAGGTCTGAGTGGTTCCTTTTTTTCTCCATGGCTCCTGTTTGCCTTGGCCGTTATCTTAGGCACATTGACTATGTAGACTGTAAAATGCCACCTTGGGAGGAGCACAGTTAGAGCTCTTGGCCTTTCTGCCTGTTACAAATACAAGCATTGTTAGTGTCAGATATCAGACTATTTCCCATAAGGAAATCAACTGAATGGGGACTAAATTACAGACTTCCTGTTATTTTGCATAAGGGCTAATGCCTATACCTTCAGATAGGCGTGATTAGGAGTTCTCAGTAATCTGGAGGTGAAGGGATCTATACCCTCTTACTGGAGCCCCAAGCAATCCTTTATCCCCAAACAGTTTCCTTTTGTATTAATCTCTCCCCTCTCTCTTGCTGCCAGTATATGTAAGTGTAGAAGTCAGGAGCAGAAGCTGTTTACTTGGAAGTTGCTTCATGCGGGTCAGTTCATCTACTACAATATGGAATAAGTTACCAGAATAGGGTACTTAGTCATGAGTATCCATTGATCTGAGAAAGAGCTACTGAAAGGAGAGAGTAAACAGTAAGGATGCTGAACAGAGTAGTTCAAGGGTTGCATGGAAATAAGCAAGGCCAGCAGATAAGTCTTAAGTTCCTCACCTAATTTTCTGGGATTTGGCAACCATGACAGAGAGTGGTTTGACTTTTCTACAAATATTCTGGATATGTCCTTAACCTAATGTCCCACAATGGATTTGTCTTTTTGTTTTCAATCTGCCTTTAAGATAATTGTTTGCGTGCCTTAGCCTTTATAATTTGCATGTTCTTGGTAGAGTTCTCTAAGGGATGCCTTCTGTAATGAACCTCGGCTGCCAAATAGGCTCTTAAAAGTAAGAGTCCACTGTGAGTGTTTCACAAAGTCCATCTGCTTTGTTGTGTTGGCCAGCTTCTCATTGCTACCATTTCCCTCATCACTGTTTTTTAGCATTCCTCATCACAGTGATGTAACACAGACTTTGGAAGTGCTCTGAAATAATGTGCATTCCAATTAAAATGGTCAATAACAAATCTAGTGGTAAGGCTTTTTGATCAAAACTGGAGGGAAAGCAACATGAGTATTTGTATGCAGTTACAAAGAACGTTCTTTCAACTGACAGCCGCTTCCAAAGCTGCTCACAGATGTCCGAGGCTGGTAGCAAACTGTGTGTGAAAGGTCCGTAAGGCAAACAGAACCCACACAGGCTGAGAAGGAAAATAAAAACAAGCAACTCTTTGTGAAGTGACAATGTTCCAGAAGTTCCATATCTTAGGGTTAAATAAATAAAGTCTCTAACTTCCTCTGTCTTCAGGGTCAAGCAAACAGAAGATTCCATTTCCGTCTTCAGGAGCAAGAAGCAGAATTCCCAAACAGTCATTGAATGAGGAAGATCTAGTGTTTGTATGCTCGAATTTGAAACAATACATCCCACTTGTGAGCAGCTGACTTTCCTGAAGGTTGCTGCTTAACTGTTTAGGTAGCCTTCTCTCTCAGCTAGCTCCTCTTACTCTTAATAGCTTCAGAATGGTTTCCAGGAGGCTAAAGGCCGCAGCTATTTCTAGCTGGTGTTGGTTCATTCCTTTCTTCATGCTTAGAAGCCAAGTATGAGCCCCTAAGGCTCCCTTTTACAGCTGCTCTCCTTGGCCCCAGACTGAGAAGCTTGTACCCCTCCAGTAGGAACAGAAGACTCGTCTCTAAGCTACACAGGCATGATCAGTAGAGATACTTCCCTCATTGTTTCTGCTGTTATCTCTGGATTTAGCATGAAGTGCTGAGAACTCGGTATAGCCTTGCAGGCTGTAGTGTATAGGCAGAAGGTCTGCAGGCTCTGGAAGAGGCCAGGGAATGGGGTTGTATGGGCAGTAGGTCTTGAAAGGTTGAGACCGTGAAGTGTGTGAAAGAAAGAAGAAATTGCACTTGCTGCTATTAATGGTGAAAGGATGTATTTGAAGGATGTTTGGGGGGAACTAGAACCAAGTAGAGCTTGAAGCAGTAGTTGCTGGACACATTGAAGAGGACAGCAGCCGAGGAGGGTGGAAGGTGGAACAGGCAGCCACAAGTAGATTGTACAAGTTTGAAGCAGAGTGTGGGTCCATGGAGGCAGCTGGGGAGAACCGGGGGAGTCCAAGGATTTCCAAAGGAGGCAGATGCCAGAGGAAGGCGTAGATATGAGTAAGTGTTAATCGTGGACAGTGGTGAGGCTGGGACTGAGGAGATGTGCCAGGAGGAGTGAGGAGAGAGGGTCTGCACATGGGTAGCTGTTGTGTATGTAGGATTAAGGACCTGTCTGTTAGATGAAAGAAGGGTAACTGCTAAGGTTTTTTTCAGAAGGTCACTGAGAATTCTTCAAAGCATCAAGGCTCCTAAATCACTTGCAGGATGTAGGAGAATGTATCTGAGGATGTCTCCATCCTGTAAGTCTACAGGTCATTTTGAAAATGCTGCCCTTCTGCTTTCTCAGCTGCCAGTTGAGGAATAAAAGTAGTCTGGTGAAGCTAGACCAGGGAAGAATCAGAGCCATGGTCAGCTCTTGGCTAGACTTCACTGCAGCAACTGATTACTAAGCGTGGACTGAGATACGTGGAGGGTCTGCTATTTTCTGTGTGCAGTCATGGACAAGCAACTCATGAGTTACTGTGGTTCTGCTGTAGTAAGGATGGTTTGCTAATGTCACAGATGTACTTCACCTCTTATATTCATCTAAAGCTCTACTCTAGAGGTCAGAATTGACATCTTGGGAGAAGAGACTTCTTGTTGATCTCTCTGCTGTTTTTCAAAATGGCATGAAAGCGCAGTTTATCAAAACAGAACACCCCCCCCCCCGAACTTTCCTACATTTCTTTGAACATCAAAATTGATCACTGTTTAAATTCAATTTTAGTTAGAAGGTTTTGACAGATTTTATTGTCTTTGAGAGATTTTACCCTCCCCAACCATTTTCTGTTAATATATGTTGAATTTGACAGGAAGGAGAAGATTAAATTATTCAAAAAAAGTATGAAAGAAATTGTTTTGTGCACAAAAATAGAATCTGTGTCACTCGAGTTCATGTTTATTTAGTTAGACAGGAAACGATCAAGAAATGAAATCATAAAGGCTTATTCCCCAGTGACTTTTCATAATGTTCTGTTTACCTAAATTGCTAGATGAGTAACCTATTTTTATGTATTCGAAAGAACAGGAAGATGACTTCAGAGGATCTTCTGTGCCTTTTGCCCCTTTGTTAATACAAAAAAGAATATCTCTTGAGTTTTGTGTAATATAGCAAGACAAGTCCCAGCATGATGGGTCTTCCCTGTATAGACGGTGTAAGTGCTACAGATGGCATTTACTTAGGAACACGCTGTTCACGAAGGGGGCAGAGAATGAGTCATAAATTAATTGGACTTCATGTTTAGTATTTCAGATGCCAGTGTAGAATTATTACACCAGATTGTTTTTCCATATAAAAGACACATTATATAAAGTCCACAAACTAGAGGGAAAAAAGCCATGATGTTAGCTGCCAGTATGGATATAGTTCCAGAAGGAGCCAAATTCTGTTCCTAGAACTGAGTAAGTGTGAATCTCCCTGCAGAATCTATCTTCTAGGCATTCATTTAACCCTAGATGCTGATACTGCAGGATAGTTATGCTCTCCCACCAAGCTTTACAGAGAGCACTATGCTGAGAGCTGTGCTGCAAACTGAAGAGGAAACTTTAATCCTAATCTGTGAGATTGCCTTCACCATCTCAGTGATATTGAATTCTCCTTGTGCAACACATCAGAATTCTAGGCTTGAGTCCAGCTACTTAATACATTTTCTACATGTTGTAAATTCAGGATTACATAATTCCTCTTAGTGTTAAATTATAGATGGCAGGTACAGTTTTACATTTACAACAGACCAACTCTGGTTACTGGTAACTCTGTATGTCTGTAGTGATCTGAAGCATAATTACCTAATGAGCTCACCCTGTAAAAACATAAAAAACTGCGACAGAATTGGTAGAAGAGGTTCACATTTATGTGTTCTGTCTTGAGAACATCACGGGAGAAAACGTAGAGATTAATAAAAACACAGCAGTCCAAGACAGTCTTTTTCTGTGTTTTGACTGCAGTCTCTAAGGAGACTGCAGCCAGCTGGGCTGGGAGGCTTTTGCCTTGTTCTCGTATCCCAGTTGTAGTCTTCCACACTGCAGCTTTTCTCGCCTGCTTCGTACAGTCCGCCTTACCTACAGCACCTCCTGATAATGGTGTGTCCTCTTGGTGTGATCCTGAGCAGTGAGCAAATGCCAGGGTTGGTGTAGGAACACATCTGAAAAATGAGTTCTGAGCATCTGAAGAACGTTTTCAATTTTAGTCATCTTCCACTTCACTGTAAATCATCTGCCTCCATCCTGACTCTTATTCGGTGGTAGCCCCAGATGACGAGATCTTGGTGTACGCCTGCACAGCACAAATACAGTCCGGGTAAATGTTGATGAGGAGGAGACTGAAATCTGAGCTGACTTTCTATGAAAGAGGAGCAGCTCTGTTTCAGAGCCAGAACTCATATCTTAAACCGGTAAATCTCTCGTTGCTGTAGCTGCAAGATAAGGCAGGCAGAAATCTTTGAAACTGCCTTGTTTTTATTAGCATGCCACATTCAGATAGGCACTGTGCAGCATATGTGTATGATTTGTTTTTAAAAAACTGACAAATGCCTTGATTCAGAGAGGCTCACATGGAGGAAAGGGCACACCCCACGCAGACAGAAGCTTCGCAGAGATGATGTTAAAAATACTCTTCTATGAGCAAGGGCTGATCACAGTATCTAAATAAATGAGGTAATTTTATGTATCCAAGTGAGACAGGTGGAAAATTCAGCTCACTCTTTGGATACCATCCAACCTATAAAGACATTTGGACTGTAAGTGAATACAGACTGTCACCAGCCTTCACTCTTAAATCAGTGAGACACTTTAACACTAGGGTACAAATGATATTGGGTGATAGAGTAGGTCCATGTCAATGAAGAAGTGATGCTACCTCTTGAAAAAAACTGCAGTCAAGTAATGAAATTAATTGTATCAACAAGTGTCTACAGACTGAAATGATGAGGTACATACTACAGTAATGTTCAGCTTAGAAGGCAAGGGCTACACAGTAATGAGAAAACACATTAAAAATAAAACTAGTAAGGTAAAATGCTGGCAAGTGGTGTGGGGATTGATTAAAGATTAAAAGCTCAGAGCAAGTCTTTAAAATGACCTCCCATAAAGTTGACATGGGTAAGTAACAGAGTAAAGTAGAGTGTTAGAAGTAAGGAGACATCTCTTAAACAATAGACATTGTAGCCAAATGAGGAAATAGAAAAAAGAGTACAATTTCTGGCAAACTAAATGTTAAACCATAAGAAGTTAGGCCAAAAAAATATATTGAGGAACAACTTGCTTGAGGCATAAAAAATAATAAAACTGTTTTTCAGAGGAACCCTGCCAGGGAATCTGTAGAGCCTATAGAAGACCAAGGTGTGAAAGAGCACTTACAGTATGTCAGCACTGTGGAAGAAAAGCTTGAAGAGTTCTTGTGTGGTGTTACCTCCTGAGGATATATAAGAAAGTGGCAAGCGGCAAATGAGGCAAATATTTTTAAAACGGCCTCAGGAACTGTAGAGAATCAAGTTTCACTTTTGCACAAGTTGGTTGAATCTGTGAGAGCTGAGAATGCTTGGATACATGCACTGGTTGCACTTGTGGATTAGTATCTCACTAAAAGATATAAAAGAAAGGGTGGAAACAGATGGTCAGGTTTTGCAATGAAGGGGAGGTTACCCATAGACTCCCATGCAGATCTGTTCTGGGGTCAGTGCCCTGCAGCATAATTGTACCTGATCTTGAAAAGGGAAAAGACAGAGTCTGGAGATAGAGTTTGGAGATGTTACCTAATTATTTAAGGTAGTCAAATATAGAATTTCTTGCTGGAAGATCTCATAGTAGAATGATAAAACAACATCTGAAGCTTGGTGTGAATAAATGCAAAAGAAATTAAGTGGGAAAGATGTTCCTGACTAAATATACAGTGATAGATTTGAACCAAGCTGTTACTGTGCGGCGGGTGGAGCACACAGTGGTCTCGCAGCAGCAAGCCCTTTAATGACCACTGGTACTTTGTGGAGAAAGCCACAACTACCAAGAGCGCAGCTTTGCGCTGGGTAATGAGAAATCCCCCTCCTCCATGTCCATGCCCCAGGAAAGCAAGTGCCAGAAGCTGCCTGGAGTTGGCGTCCCTTGCAAGCGCCCCTGTCTTGTCCTGCCCCGTCGTGTCGCAGCCTGGAAAGGTGCTGTGGTGCTGGTGGGGAGCTGCGCACTGTGGGCTGTAGCTCTGCTGCAGGCTGTACTGCAACCTTTCCTCCAACATGCCTCTTCCTCTAGGAGGTTATTGCCTTCTTCCAGGGTGCATTTTTTAAAATCCATTGACTGAGTATATGCCCAAACCCTTCATCCACGCATCCATCCATCCTTCATCCATGCTGCCTTAGCGTTCCCAGGGGCTGTGTACAGCAGCAGTGCTGGCAGAGCACACCAACCCCTCCTGCCTCAGTCTACAGACACTGCCCGCCCCTCATCTGCATGGAGAGCGTTTCCCTCGCTGCACACCAGTCCAGCCATCCCCCTGCCCTCCTCGCCGCCCGCCAGCCCACGCTGCTGAGCAGTCCCCAGCTGCTGAATTTCACCCACGGATAAATGTAATCATGACCAAGCTGCATAAGGCCCATATTCCTCTGTAGGATGACAGAGGAATTTGTTCTCTTTAAGTGACAGTCCAGTGCACATGAACACTGGTGGACTTGCACCCTTAGCATCAAGGCCAGAGAAGGTTTTTCCAGCTCCAGCACGGTCTGTCAGATATGCCCAGCTCCAGCTTCCTCCCTGCAGGATCTGCGGTGGGTGCAGAAGAAAAAGTGCCCAGACCTCTCAGTCATTCCCCTCCTGCTCTCAGGCGGAGCAGTCCTTTACATGCTGCCCTGTGAAAAGTCCTCCATCTTGTTTTGGAAAAAAAAGAAAAAAAGCCTATACTGCAATTCCTTTTTAGGTTCCTCTCCTGTGCATAGTTATTTGTCTTATAAGTGAGTATGTCTAATTTTGTAGAGCGTGCAGGGAGTTTGTTTATAGTTTTTGTGCCTCCCAAGCAGGCATGGGATGGTTCTGCCTAATGAAGTTGTTCTCTCTCCAGCCTCTTTCCTTTCTTTTTTTCCCAAGAAAGCTTTCTGTGCTTGAACAGAACTGCTTTGCCCCTTGTTTCTCTTTTCCTCTTCTTTTTTTCTTCTTATTTGTTGCTGGCATTGTGTAAGCTGATTAGGTTTCAGATATGACCATCCTGCAGCAGTGATATCCTGGCAGCAATAAGCATACACATAGCCAGTGCTGTCACAAGTGTCTCTGGATCTCCAAGAAATACTCTACCTGGGGGAGTGTTAAGTTGTGTGCCTGGAAGGATCACCACTGGTTATTCGTATCTTCTCTTCTTGAGATGGCCATCAGCTTGATTTCCAGATCAACAAGAGCAACTAGGTTAGATCCAAACTAGGCCCCCTTCTCAGGCCATGCTCAGCATCCTCCTCCTCATAGAGGGGAGTGACTGTGCAGTGTGAAAGATGATTTGAAGGGGAGGTAGGAGATAGTTGTGAAATGGTCCCTGATAGGACTTTGGTTACATGGGATCCGGTGTTTCTGGTCCTGGTCCTGTGCCTTCCCCGGGCACCAGGAGAGCAGACAAAGGGGCAGTGCTTGCAAGGCTGCTGCTTCCATACTTCTGCCTGTCCCAGCAGATGCTGTCTGCACCCATCACCTGCAGCCTCCCTAGCTTCTTCCAAGCTCTCACCCTCAGCCAGGTCTGTGGAGGACTTTATACAAAGGGGTGACAACGTGACTCTGTGCTCACTGCAGGTTTTCATCATAGCACTAGGAAAGCAGCCTCAGTAGCTGCTGAGAAACAGGGAGTAAAAAGGTTGGAAAGAGGAACAGTCCCATTCCTGTATTGCATATAGACCCAGCAGCCTGGCTCACTGTTTGAGAGGTACTAGAAGATCTAGAAAGCAGAAACGCCCGGGATCTCATTTAACCTGTGTCAGGGACAAAGGACAGCAGAGTCCACAGAGGTAAGACAATTGCAACTGGTTTGTTTGGAAATAGTTCAGAACAGACATTTGCTTTTAGAAAGAAAAGCTAGTTAGGTTGCAGTATAGCTTTCTCCCTGGCCTGGAGTAATTCTGTGTAACAAGCAAATCTGTAAATATTTTAGAAACCCTGCTGTGTTGTTGCAGTGAGTGTATTTTTAGTCTTTGTAGCTGTTACAGTAACATTGCTTCATTTATATACTTATTTGGTAGTGTATACCAACCCTTCAGATGGAAACATAGTCCAGATGTACTGGACAGGACAGTCAGGGCTGCTCAGTGGAGATGAGATGGAAGATTTCAGAAATTACAATACGGGGAAGGCTCCCTGAATGATGCTTGGGGACAGCCCAGCCTGAGCTGCATGCAGCTGGTGCCCTCACCTTACGTGAAGCTTGTGTTTTCTGAACTCCATGCTGCCTTAAATATAATCTTTGTTTTGGGACAAGGCAGGTTGCAATATGAGTTGTTCGGTAGTTTCTTGTTAAATCATTCTTTAAACAAAACTTGGCACGGCAATCACAAAGCAACCAGATACTGGCACTGATCTGATGGCTCTTTGAAAGCTGTCGAGATTCCTGCTGGTTTAATAGATGGGCGTGAAGAGTAAGTTTTAAGTGTAAATCAACACTGATGTCCACTGTTTGGAATTCATTGTGGCAGAGCACAGTTTCTTGATAGAAGGACATGTGAAAACTATAAAAGGTGTGAACATTTTTCCAGCAAAGATGGGTGTAAAAGAGTTGTTGTATCATCTTATTCAGAGATAATTCCCTGGCACCTAAATTTTACATTAACTAAAAGAGGTCCATGGATAGCAAATTCACTCTACACCATTGTCTATGAGGGTAGGATGATTGTGTAGACTTACTATATATTTCTAACAGAGATAGATAGTTAAAGATTTGGGCAAGTGATTTCCCTTGCTGTATCTTAACAGAAGAAGCAAGGACATGTAGTCCAGATCTAAATGGTCAATATTAGATTTGTGTTCCCTAGGTCAAACTGACATGCGGGGAGTTTAGTACAGCCCCAGGCAGCAAGCTTTTTTTGAGAAAGTGCAGTCAGAGAAGGGCAGTGCTTGACACAGTAATGTGCCCAATGCAGTTGTTTTGAGATAGTCTATCTATCTGAATCATGGCTTTTAAACCCTTTTGACTGAGCAGTGCTAACAAATAATTAACTGCAACACAGAGGCACCTTTTGGCCTGAAAGGATAACTTACTCATTTTCTGGAGTTTTATTCTGAGGCTATATAATATGAAAGGCTATATGTTCTGAACTTAAAGAGAAGTAATAAATCTATTTATAAATCCAGACACCTCTACAGGAGATCTGTTCTCCTATTTTCACTTATGTAATCAAACAAAACATCAGTCATAGGTAATTCAACACAATAAACATTCGAAGTAATTCAGTGTCTGGGTTGTTCTGGGCTGGCCAGCAGCCCCGTGTAATGCACATTGGCAGTGCCGACCTTCCAGCCAAGGAATGAGCAGCAGCAGCAGGCAGAGACGTTGAACTTTCACTCCTGCCTTGACAGATACTGCCTGCCAGCATCCTCCTCCCTGCACAAGGCTGTGAGGTTTGATGGGTACCTATTCAGGCAGTGCAGTACACGGCTGATCTGAGTGTTGAGATAAAGTATGGGTTAAGTACACCAACCTGCTGCAGATAGCCCCAAGGATGAGCCATACACAACTGCAAAGACCACCGCTGCTCAATGCCTCTCTCAGAAACCCACCTTATGGTGCACTGGTGTCTCCAAGCTGTTGCTGCTGCCAGACTGCCACACAGGGATGGGAAGGAAAGAATTCTGGAGGATGTACAGAGCCGTGAAAAGGGCTGCATCTGGATTTTTTTTGATGATCCTCTCTCTTCAAGGCATTTTAGACCAGTCTCCCTGTGTCCTCTCACATCTCTGGGAAATCAGGTCTCCTAGGGAGAGTGACCACAGCTTATAGCCCAGCTCAGGGCCTTCCTCTCAAGGTGCCTACCACTTCTCTCCTTAGAAGTTCCTCTCTTGGCATTCCATCAGCAATGCCACTGACTTTAACCTGCCTCTTTCCCAGTGAAGAAGAAGTCTAGTTATATCAGCCCAAGCCCTCTCGCATTCCAGCAGCCTGTGGGGAGTGCAAGCTGCTTTAGATTTGCCTCCCTGTGACACTCATGCCATCACAGCAGGGCTTTTTAGAGCTTTGTTGTGTTCACTTGACTTGTCCACAGAAGGGATGGTGGTGGAATCACTGTCCTCAGGAGACGTTGGTTATTTTTAAAAGATCTGCTGTACTCCTAACTCATGTTATCAACGGGAGGCAGGAATCACCAGGCAAAATTGTTAGCCTCTTCTGTGCATGAGGGCAGACTAGGGGGTCCTCTGGCCTGAGAAACGAGGACTGTGCTCCAGATATTCCCCCCTTGCAGACAAGAGATGGGAACAGCATGGCTGAACCTCTGCTAAACATGTCCAGTTACACAGCCATTGGATTTAAACTGATCATCAAGGAAACAAGGACACCAGGGTTTTCACTGTCATCTGAACTATTGGAGGTGGTTAGGGTACAGTCTTAGTTTGTGACAAATGTCAGTTCAAATCTCACTGAAAGGGCTTATCCCAAATTGCACTGCCCTGTCTTTGTCATGGACAAAGAGCAGATAGACAGTCACTGCGATTCAGTTGACATATATTGGCTTTGTTGTGGATCTGGGCTCTGTTATGTTAGATTAAAGTGTACTCTAATGTGCTTCAGTAATGAACGGCCACCTGCAGCCCCCAGAAACACAGGAATGCAGGGCCAGAAGGGACCATGAGTGACTGTGAGTCCCCATGCCTGGGCTGAGTTAGGATCAGGTGTACCTGGGTCATGTCTGACAGATGTTCATCCAGCCTGTTCTTAGAAACTACCAGTCACAGAGATTCTCTGGTCTCCCAAGACAGGCCTTATATTTCATTATCATTAGAAAGTTCATCAAAGATAAAGCACCTTTTCTTGAAATTGAGCTGATGATTCCTGGCCCTGTCATGCTGTTAGCTCGCACACAGTGATCCTCTCCAGTCCTCAAGATTTTTCTGCAGTGCTTCTGCCCAGCCCCGTTTTGTACTTGTGTTCCTGAATTCTCCTGAGTGTCTGTACTTCACTCTTGCCTTTGTTGATCCTGATGGTTTTGGAAGATTTCTCTCTTTTAGTGAAACCATAGTCTAATCCAGTACTCCAAAGTGGTTGAAATCTCTCCAGTTCAGCATCTTCCAGAAATCTGATAAATATGCTCTCTATTCCTCATCCAGATCATGAAACAATTAACTGGAAACAAATCCAGGAGGGAGCCATGTGGAATCATTTTTGAAATGCCTGCCCATTTGACAGTGAACTAGTCTTTCCAAACATTGGCTTGTGTTGACTGCGTTAAGGTCGTATTTGCCTGTTGTTTTGCTGAGAGTCACGTGGGTTTATGCAGCAGAGAGCCCACGGTGGTGAGGGATACTAACACCAGCACGGTTTTCAGCCTGCTCTTTCGTACATGTTGCTTTGAACACAGCTAGTCTAGATGCCCAGCAGCATCACTGGTAACTGCTGTCTCTGCAGAGAATCTCGGCTCCTCTTCTAAGTCATTTTGGTGCTGGTAGTGATGAGAGGGGCCACTAGAAATGCCTGTAATGGGAAGTGAGCCTTTCCCTCTACTGTCCTTGTTCCTATGAGTAGTGACCCTTTGCAGAGGTTGCCTGCAGCAATTCTTCATTGACAAAGCCTTAAGCCTTTTAACCCAAAAGGTGGAAGAAGCAGAAAGCTGTCTTTAAACCTGACTATCCCTCCTGTGCCAGCATGCGCACACGGGGTAGGATTCAGTCACTTGGCTGGTGTCTAAGCCAGTTGTGTAAGTAAGTCCCCTCCGCGCCTGCTGGCAAGAGAGGCCAGTTTGGGGCATGTTTCCTCCCAGCTGTCTCAGCTGTAGTGGCCTCGGAAGACACACTGCCTCTTGCCCAGGGCAGCAGCTCAGACCGCAGCATTTCAGAGCTGTAACGTGCTGAGCCGTGGTCATGGAGGGAGCCGTTGTCGGAGTTGGCTGGGAGAGACGCAGGCTCCTGACTTCTGCTGGTGGCTGGAAGAGAGCAGCTGAATGCGTTCCCATGCTCTCCGCTGCCACCCACACGGAGCACAGTTCCCTCGCTCACACATTCTGCTTTCTGCTATTATTATTATTATTATTGTTCTCTGTGTTGTGCGATGCCAGGGAACCTAATGATAACCCACTGTGCTGACCACTGTGGACAAACTCGGGAAATTCTTACTGCCTCAGGGTGCTTACAGAGGGATTTTCCTGGCCCTGGCCTCCATCCCATCCCACTTCACCCACTTGTGGCTTTGGAGCACATTTTCTTGCATAGCCAGGGTCCTTTCAAGCCTTCATCTCTACGGCATTAAAGCTGGGGTGCTGTATTTTCAGCTTTCTGTGTCACATGGAGCCATTCGGTTCCTATATGCTCTCTCCACCCCAAAAGCCAGGCTCTTCCCTCCCCACGGCTTTACATAGTGCAGCCCATGCGGCCCGTGTCCTGAATGGTCCCCGGCCCTGGCTGAGCCTTCTCCTGGTGCTGGTTTCGCGTCTGGCCAGCCCCAGCTGTGATCCACCTTCTCCTTCCCCTCTCTGTGGGCACCGCTGGCTCTGGGACACTCAGGGCTGTTCCAGGGAGGAGCAGGAGCACCCACTCTCTCCAGAGCCAAGCACTGCTAGTCCTAGCACCAGAATCACATGGGCCTTGGGCACGTTATTCCTCCTCCTCACAGGCTTCCCCTGCTCCGGGTCTGCCCTGTCTCTGTGCTTGAGCGTTGCTGGCATCACCATCCACCTGCCAGCACCAAGCTCAGCCTCCGCAGACCAGTCCTGAGCGTGGCTTGTGGGAACCAAGAGCAAATCCAAAGGAAGAGAGAAAGAGAGACAGCAGAACGGGCCCAAACTGGGGACGCAGCACCTACAGCTATGGCAGGGTTTATCAACCCCACCAGCACCGGGTTCGCAGGGTGCTCAGGTCAGCGGGCTGAGCTCCAGCAGGGCCACAGGCACAGCTGCTCCTGGCCCCAGTCTCTCAGTGGCACATTCAGAGCATTTTCCATTCATTTCTGCAGGTGGGAGCTTTGATTTCCCTCGCAGGCCCTCAGCCCCCTAAGCAAGGGTTTGCTCCTGCTTTTCATTACTATACCAGACATATTTGATCTAATGGCTTCTACAGGTGGCGTGGGGCACAAGAGGGCCCAGCCACAGTTGTCAGCTGTCATCCAGAATCAGAGTTAATCCAGGAAAGCAGTAAAAATTAGTAATGTATATTGCATTCCTCCGATCCATACGTTTTCCATTAGGTGATCTTCCATCCTCTCAGCACAGAAAGCAAACCCTGCTGATGGCAGTCAGCGTTTCTAGCTCTGAAAAGCAAGGACTGGTCGTGCCTGGAAATCTGATCTCGGCTCTCACATTCCTGGACACACTGTCTTTGCAGGGAATAGTCTCCCACCTTTAAATCCAGGCAGCAGATGCTGGCCACATGCACGGCCAGTTTCGCGGCTGTCCAGCCTCTGCCTGCAAGCCCAGGAGCCTCTGCAGCAGTGGCAGTGCTCAGCCTGCAACTCTCCTAGCTGCGCTCCCTTCCCCTCCACGTGCTCTGGGATTTTCCCAGGGAGAAGGTTGGTCCCAGCATCGCCAGCAAGTGTAGCCCCTCCTTCCCATTGCTCTGCCACATTGTCCGAGGTGAATGGTTGCGGCTTTTGCCCTGCAGTGACTCCAGGCAAATGCTTTTTGATGAATTCTCGGGATCAGGGATGGCTATCAGACAGTGGAAGCTGTCACCATCTCCTCCTCGCAAACATTTTTCCAAACTCAAGTTTTTTTTACTTGTGCCCATCATGCTCTGCTTGGTCGTGTGTTTCTAGTTAGTGATATGAGGCTGTGCCATGCAGGGTGACGAGCACGCCGCAACGCAGGGCGAGTACCACAGCCGGATGAGCATGGTAATGAGGCGTAGTTAATTCTTTAGAAGAATGACATTTTAACCTTTTTTTTTTTTATAATAATCTGGTGAAAAAAATTCCTCTAGATCCTCAGTATTGAGAGGATTACAGAATCCTTAACCAATAAAAAAGAGTGTGTGGGGGGGAAAAAACAGCTTTCTTAAATAAGCCCAACCTTTAATCACGCCTATGTTTTAGTACCTCTTGAGCAACAGTTTGGAAATAAACCATATACAATGCAAACTCCATCAGAGTGCAGATAAAGAAGTGAAAAGCTAAGACATTAATTTCTAAGTGTGACTGCTCATGCTAACTGTGGCCTGGGCCCTTTGATTCTCACTAGCAGATGGCCTGCAAATGGCTCCATGTGTGGCACCACAAAAAAAAAAGAAGGGGGTGCCCCCGCTCTTGCTTCATCTCCAGCTTTGGCTCTGGCTCCCATGCCACCCCAGACATGAAGTGTCCCGAAACCTTGCTCTTTGGTGCAGCTGGGTCAAGGCACCAGCAAGGCACTGGCCTGCAGGGCTCACTCTGCCTTTTCCTTTTGCAGAGAACGTGATCAACAACGGGCAGGACTACGAGGTGATGATGCAGATCGACTGCGAAGTGATGGACACCAGGATTCTCCACATCAAGAGCTCGTCCGTCCCTCCATACCTCCGAGAACAGCGCCAAAATCACACTGACACCTTCTACAGCTCGTCCCCCTCTGTCCCAGAGATGCCCCACGCCCTCAGAGCTATTGTCAAATCCCTGCAGTAGCTGCTGGGTGCTGCCGGTGCCTCCCGCACGGCCCACACCCCCAGCGAGGGGCCGGTCCCTCAGGCTGCAGGTGCTATGGGACTCCTGGCACTGCTGCGCGTGTTCCTGCGCCCGGCCCCACCAAATGGCTGGATCCCCTCCCAGCCCAGCCGGCGCTGGAGGTTTGTGCAGCCTCCTCGCCGGGGCAGGCCTGGGGGCCCCACACAGCCTGGTTGCGGCCACCAGCGGCACAGGCAGCAATGCACACTGCCGCGGTCCTGGTGCCCAGGAGCAGGGCAGGGGCCACAGGCCACTCTTCCTGCTCATGCACTGCCCAAGCTTGGGTTTTTTCCTCCGCATTAAACCATCTCCCAGGGTCTGTTGCCAAGCACTGGGGTCCTGCCCAGGCACACAGCTTGAAGAGGCCAGTGCTTGTGGCTGGGCTCGCCCCTGCCCCATCCCTCCCCGCGGGGCTCCTTCCCAGCCTGCATGGCCAATGTCGTGCTGTCCTCCCTCCCCCAGGAAGCCGGGGCTGCTGCTGTCTTCCCGAGCCTGCACTGCTGGCTAAAGCTTGGGGCTTGGCCCAAGGGTGATGGTTTAATGCAGCACATCTATTTCTAAAGATTTTACTGCTGTTGTTATTTTGTTTTTTAAAAGATATTTAATTCTCTTCACTGCTAACAACCTCCTGAGCTGCTCTTCCTGCTGCGGCACAGCCCCGCGCAGCTGGGCAGGGAGGCCAGGCAGTCCCTCCCCGTGCCGCCCTCGGCAGGGCTGCTCCATTAGGTGGGACACCAGCACAGCCCTTTCTCCCGCACTGCAGCCCCTCAGGCGAGCGGCACTGCCGCGAGGCCGCATTTGCACGCCCCAGTCTCCGACTCGCCAGCACTGACACCTTCCCGTCGCCCTGCCGGGGAGCCTGCCGCTTGCCCCAAGCACTGAACTCCTAGAAGCGGCTCCTGCTGAAGTCAAATACTGCCCTTACAAAAGGCTGCTGCAAAGCTGTAGTGACTGTTCCCATTTTTTTTTTTCTCAGCCGCGCTCCAGAACGCAGCAGGGCCAGGGCTCCTGCGGCGCGCACAGGGAAGCGCGTGGCTCTCGGCTGGGATGAGCAGTCAGCAGAGCATCGTCCGTTCGTAATGACTTCAGCATGTTACATTCCCCCCCCCCACCCCAACAGTTAGCCCAGAAGATGATCAGCTTCAGTTTGCCAGACAATTGGCTTTCCTTCATTGTCTGAACCACTTACTTACCGACTGGTGTTTTTTTATTATTGTTATTTGTGTGTATAGCTGTTAGGAAATAAAAGTCAATCCTGCAGAAACACAAACTGCTTGGGGTGTGTGTGGGGGGGGGGGGGGATCGTGAGGAGCTGTACACCCCTGTACACTATGTGCCTTGCAACACTTCTTCGGGAAAGTTTTGCCCTTTGCCACGTAGTCAGCGCGAGCCGCGCAGGCCCCCGTCCCCTCGGCGCTGGAAGTGCTGGGAAGCCGCCGGGCTCGGCCAGGCTTTTGGCTGCGCTCCTCGCACCAGTTCGATTTTCCTGGCCCCGGCCCCACCTGACTGTGGGCCAGCTTGCACAAGAGTCAAAAATAAGAACCCCGGCCGTGCCCCAGCCAGAGGCACGCAGCTCCCCCGGCCCGGGCGGAGGCGGCCGCGCGGCCCAGCTCCTCTCCCAGGAAGGGGCCGGGCGCCGGGCTGCCCGGGGCACTGGCAGCGGTGGCCGAGCTCCCGGGGTGACCACCGTGGGAGCAGGGGCTGCGGCTTGGCACGCGTATGGCCCCAGTGAGGCCAGCGCAGGCCAGCAGGGCCGTGGCGCCTTGGAAAGGACTGGTGGCGGAGGAGCCCGGCCTTGGGGCTGGCACAGAGCGGTGTCGGGGGGACTTGGGGCGCTGCTGGCAGCCCCGGGGCCTCAGCCTGTCACCCGAAGGCTCCAGTGGCAGAGGGCACCTTCAGGCCCTCTCCTCCGACCTAGTCCTACTACCTGCATCCTTAGCACTGAAGGCAATAAAACGGTTCTCTTTTTTTATTATTATTTTCCTTGTTAATAGTGTTTTTACTTCAGTGAGAGACTAAAAGGCAGACACAGCCTCTGCAGCTGGCAGACCCACAGTCCTGTCAGGGGCTTGGGCTGCTCTTGGTTGGCCTTGATGTGCCCTGTGCGTGGGCACAGCCCTGGGCATGGCCCCGCCGCTGCCCCGGGCGCCCGGGGCTGCCAGGCCAGGGGCTCTGGAGGCGCTTGGGCTGCTCTCGCAGTGCCGCGCCAAGCCCAGGGGCTAACCAACGTGGAAAAATAAAAAAGTGTACTCGACCGAATGGTCCCTTCCAGCCCACGCAGCGTGACTCAACTCAATTTGTAAACTGGCAGCCCCAAGCCCCCCAAAGCCAACCCCCGTCCCCGCCACGCACAAAGCAGCGCGCCCTACACCCTCCCCGCCGGGAGCGGGCACGGCCTGGCGCGGCAGCACAGCGAGGCAACGGGCCAGGAGCCAGCACCTTGTACACCTGCGCTTGGCTTTGTATTTCCAAAAAGGCAAAGGGGTCTAGGGGAGAACAGATGCCTTTAGTGGTATGTGATGTTTTTTTCTCCATGGCAGAGTCAGGCTGCCCCAAGATGGACATACGGATAACGCGTGCGCTTGCCATACCTTGCACTCATCCAGCATTGCCTCATTTCGCCGCTGGCTGCAGGGCTCCAGCCCATGGTCCGGCCCTGCCACGATGCTCCAGGTCCTTCCTTCCCGTCCCAGTGCTACCTGTGCCCACTGTGCTCTCCAGGACCAGCCATTGCTGTCACACAGCGCACCCTCCCCTCGGCAGGGCCAACGCGCACCTCTTGCCTTCCTTGTGGTTTTATGCCTGTGACCTGGGGAGTGAACCAGACCCAAAGAAAGCCCCAGACAGCTGCAACGGTGCTTGCTCTTTTATTATAAACAGCAGGTAAATACAAGATGCTGCCAGGCTAGGAAGGGCAGTGGCTGTGCCTCTGCGGCGGGCTGCCGGCGGCCAAAAGGGCCGAGGGGAGCAGGGAGGGAGGTGGTCTGGGAGCTGGGGTGGCCGCGGGCGCACGCTGGGACGCTGCAGGAGACGGAGCAGGCGGCCGGCCCTGGAGCGAGCGCCCAGGCCGGCCGGGGGCCCTCCCGGGTGCTGCCGCCGGGGCACGCGGCCCCCACGGCGGTGAACGGAGCGTGGCTCCGCGCCCGGGCGGCTCACCGCGAGGCCGAGCAGAGCCCTCACCCGGCAATATCCAAGGGGACTATCGTGGGTTACAGAACAAACGAACAGAAATCATCTACACGTATTTACAGTGCCCACTGCCGGCCCCCTGGCTGCCGGCACAGCCCCCAGCCCAGCCGGCTCTGGCCCCCAGGGCTCCCCGGTTGGAGGGAGCCGGGACGGGAGCGGGCTCCGGGGGCGCGCGGCTGGAGGGAAGCGGCAGGGCTAAGCGAGAGCGGACGGTCCCAGGCGTCAGCGCCAGCACCACGGGCTGCCGAGCCGTGCTCGCCGCGGACCGTACAGCAGCGGCTCGGGGCACCTGGGGAGATGCTCCAAGAGAAAGGACATTTCCACTACGACACGCACACCCTCCACAAGGACAGGCCGACACCAGTGTCCCGCTGGGACCTGTTGTGTGAAGCAGAAAGGCCAGCTTTGCACCAGATTCTTAGTTTATTGCCGGTTATTTTCATATAAAAACCCCACGGGCAGAGCCGTGTCTGGATCCCATCCTCTGCTGCGGCCTTCATGCTGGCCGCGCAGGAGAGCTGGGCTCTCCCCTCCTGCAGGAGTGGCCCCGCTGCAGACCGGCACCTCCGCGCTGCCCTCGGGCTCCCCATAAAAACAGAAGCAAGGTTACACCAAAGACAAAGGGGGTGAATCTGGCCCGGGGATCGATCCACGATCCACCTTTAAAAAAACAAAATGAACAAAACCCATCATTTACTCTTTGATTTGTACAAAATAATAATAATAATAACAACAATAATAATAAAAGGTGCTGGTGGCCCCTCACAGCATCCCACTGTTGCCGGGGTCTCAGTAGGCAAAGATCACGTGGTAGGTGACTTGGTGCCCATTGTCCCAGGCGTAGAGCAGGCGATCCTTGGGGTTATAGTCTATCTGGGTGGTGTAGGCATACTCGTTCTCAAAGAGCAGCCGGGGGATGATCTGGGTGTTGGTGTGCGTGTCAAAAGCGTAGGAGATGTTGGCGTTCCTCTTGTTGTAGCTGTCGACCGCGTAGAGCACCCCGCAGATGACGAAGCAGTTCCCGTAGAAGTTCTTGCGCAGCCCCGTCCGCCACGTGGTCTCCTTCTGGGTGCTGAGGTCGGCTGCGTTCAGCTTGCTGAGCACAATCACCTCCTGGTTGAAGCCCTCATAGTTGATGGCCGGGTAAATGACCCACAGGCCATTCTCATCCACAGCAAAGTCCACATCCGAGTGGCCCCGCCACCGCCACGGCGTGGACTCCTCGTAGGCCACGTCATGCAGCATGGCCCAGGCGGCCACATACCGCTGCTTCAGGTCATATTTGATGATGTTGCGTGTGAAGGCCCGGTTGTAGTAGAAGGACCCGTTGTAGACGACATGCCCCGTCCCAATCCAGCTGTAAGGGAGCTTGTAGGAGTTGCTCCAGCGCCCTGAGGGGCAGGGACATTTTGCTGGTGAAACCCTCCCTTCACTTTGTGGTGCCTGTCCCCATCACAGCTGTTCCTGCCACCCTCTGCCCTCAAGCCCTGCCTGTGGTCCCTTCCCGGCCTTCATCCGCAGCCTGCTGTGGTGATCTCCTCCTGCTGCCTCGAACTCTCCTTTGGCCTGGTCTGCTCTGTCAAGGGCATCTTGCCACAATAGCCCCTCTTGGGCTCAACACTGCCCTAGGATAAGCCGGGCAAGAGCTGCCATGGGCAGCCAGTCCTGCCCCATGCTACAGGCTACCAGCACTGGAGAGGGGCTCCCCATCTCCACAGCTGAGAGGGTCCCCAGCAGGGCCCTGCCATGGAGCAGGGGCCCTGGGAACGGGGCATTATTTGCACCAGCTGAGCTGCAGCCAGGACAGTGCTGGGGACAAGGGGATTGGAGAAAGGGCTGGCCCACCTTGTTTGAAGTTGTCGAGGTTCCTGAACTCCACCAGTGTGTTCCCGTAGTAGTAGTTGGTGACGTAGATCCGCTCCTCCTTGGCTAGGGGGTCCTTCATCCAGGCGCCCTCATTGCGCCCGTACGTGTTCTGCGTCGTGGGCCCCGAGATGGTGGAAAGCGTGTCCTTGCAGCGCCCTGTGCGAGCAGAGAGAGGCTCGCGAGGCACAAGGCAGGGCAGCCGCACTGCTCTCCCCGCTCCTGCCGGGGCTATCACCCACCTCTGCCCCCGGCCGCTCGCCCTGTCCCCTTGCTGACCCAGCAGTTACCCTGGCCATCTCTGCCTGGGCTCCCCAAGGCCCCGTGTTGCTGGCTGGGTCCTGCACAGGGCTCACCACCAACTCCGCATGGCTCAGCCACATCTCTGCCTCGCAAGCCAGCCTGCCCCAACCAGGGCACAGCCCAAGCAGCGCTCCCCGGACCTGTGACATCTGCAGGCCACAGCAGGAACTGCTCCAAAGCTGCCTGCTGCCTCTGATCCATCTCCAAGGAGGCCTCTTTATGCCCTGCCCAACCCTGCAAACTGGGAGGGGGCCACATTAGGTTTCAGAGTGAACAAGCAAGTAAAACTTGGTGTCCTGGTAAAGCACTGTCCAGGCCCAGTCTCCATGGTACCTTCCATAGGTGATCAAATTCAGCTGTGCTGCATTTAGCAGGGTACCATCCACCCAATAGCGAGCCCTGGTGGGGGTCAGCACACGAGTTAAACTGGGGCACGAGCCAGCCACCGAGAGTACAGCTGAATCGGTGCTGGATTTGGGGCAACGTGCAAGAGCAGGGAAGAAGCGTACACACTCACCGATGATGTTCCTTATGTCCTCCTCCTCCAGGGCCTGCTTGGGGGTGGCAGGGATCATGGGGCTTGCTGGCATCGGAGGGGTGCTCACCTCTTCCAGAGCTCCCGGGCTGCTGCCAGTGGCAGGGCCAGAGCTCGTCCCCACGTCTCCTGCGGTCTGGACGGCGGTGGTGGCCGCGGCAGGGCTGGGGACGCCGCTGCTGCCTGCGGGCAGTCTCTCCGCGGTCGTGGGGGCCGCCGTGCTGGCCGAGGGGGAAGCCGTTGGCAGCTGTGAGGACTCTGTGCCCGCCACCTCTGTCGGGGCGGTCGCGGTCTCCGGGGTGGGGGACGGCTGGCCCAGAGCGGTGGGGTCTGGTGTTGGCTCCACGGACGAGGCAGGGGACAGGGGTGCAGTGGCCGTGGCGGCAGTGCTGGAGGCTGGCGCGGTGGCGGGGTCGCTGCCGGGGGTGGGCGGCCACCCCACCGGGGCGGGCTTCCTCGCGCCCTCGCCGGCCCTGCTGCTGGGCCTCAGGAGCTGGTCTTCGATCAGCAAATCCACCGTGTTGTCCCCGCTGAAGAGCTCGTCCTCTGCCGAACACACAGGCAGGGGCGTCAGGGAGCCGTGCTGCAGCCCCGCGGGCCGCGGAGCGCAGCCCCGCGCCCCCTCGAGAGCCTGCGCTGCAGCAGAGCGGGGAGACGGTGCCCGCGGGGCCGCGTCGGCTCGCTCCCAACCGCCTCCTGCTCCGCCTTCCCCTGCCCTTTCTCCAGCCTCTTTTGCACTAAACCCACCCGATTCAATTTCCAGCTGGAGATGGGCTGCGAGAACAGCAGGGGCTGGCAGCACCCGCGTTAGGCGGCCCGCGAGACCACGGCACATCTGCACGCAGCCTCTCAGACGCTGGCCAGGCCGGGAGGCAAAGGGCAGTGACTGGTGACTCGCAGAGCTGCGGCAGGCTGCACAGACAGACTGCCGTCACCTCCTGAGGGTGCGAGAAGGGACGTACGCGGCCACCAGCCTAAGAAGAGCCCACGAGGCGTGAGGGGCCCTGGAGAGCCAGCACCGCCGTCCCCATGTCCCAGCCTGTACAACCCGCCCAACTCACACGCTTGGTGCTTGCGAGTACGAGGGTGGGCGAGCAGAGTGCCAGGGAGGCAAAACAGTTTTGCTCTAAGGATCCCCTTCCTCTCCTGTAAGGTCTGGCATTGAGCTTTGCTGCAGTGTTAGCAACATTTTTCCCTGCAAATATGCTCACGAAATACTGCTTGTTCTTGAATTGCTTTACACCAGCTTTCCAGCCGCCTGCCGTGTTTGCCTTCCTCCTGCTCTTGGTGACAGCCACGAGTGTGGTGGCCCTGCCTGGTGCTCAGAGTAAATGACCTCACCACTTGTTTTTTTGGGCTGCTATTCCCTCAGGTTTGAGAAAGAGGAGCCGAGCTGCTGTGTGCCCCTTCCCTGCAGCACGACCAAATGGCCAAATTGCTCCGTAGCCACCGGAGGTGGCTGTAGTTCCCTCCCCACTGCTCTTGGGGACTCCTGCTCCTTGCACCAAGGCTGGGCGCTGCTCTGGAGCTCCTCCAGGTTACTGCCTGGATCTTCATCTTGCTGGGGCAATGTTACCCACTAGGCTTCACTAAAAAGAGGTGCTGCCTTAGGTCTCACAGTCCAAACCTGGGTGCCACATGTGTCCCCAGGGCAGAGAAGGAGACCCACACCACAGTCACGGAGGTCACAGCACAACCAGCTGTGTTGATGGTGTCGCAGCTGTAGCCAAAAGGCTGCTTCCACTGCTTTGAATCTCTCGTGGCTCCTACCTGATGGGCACCACAGCCTCTACCTGCATCCAGCAAGATCTGGACTCTGCTGTGCTTGGCTAGGGGGCAGAAGCCATCCCCTCTGACCAGACATGGCCCCTCTGCACAGCCTGTCCAGCAGCTGCACCGTTGTCCATGCAGATGATCTCATCCCAGGAGTGGGAAAGGTTTATGAAGACAAAATAGCTCTTCTGCCCACATAAGCTCAGTTTTTGCCGTGGGCCTTTTTCATAGGCCCCCTGCCATGTGCAGGCACCGGGGCGCATTTAAACAGTCTCTTTTGAAGACATCTGCAGCCAGATTCAACAAACATTTTTCTCATCCTCATTTGGAATTTAAGACAACAAAAACAACCAACAGTTTCTACCCTTCCTCATCTGGAGGTGGCAGCGCACATTCAGCCGCCTGCCCTTCCTGCACAAGGGCCGGACGAGACAACCCTGCCTCTGTGGTGAGATGTGACCCAGGAAGGTTTTGCGCTAGTGCCCGGCAGGCGGCACATTGCCCTCAGCGCTGCCTCTGTGCCCTGACTGCCCTGGGCATGTGCAAGGGTGCTCTCCCCAGCTACGTCCACAGGCAGCTTCAAAGCCCCTTCCACTACACTTTGCAAGCTGCACGTCCCAACTTCAAACTGTTTGGCTGCTTTGGAGTTCCCCATGTTACACAGACAAATAATAACTTGGCGGGTAAATGATTTGCCAAATAGCATTTGCTGCAGTGATCCAGCCAGATCACACACATCCAACTCAGTTTGCCAAAATATATGACTCACCTAGACCACAGGGAACACTTGGGTGCAGGGGCTTTGGCTGCCACATCTCCAGACAGAAGCTGGCACGGGTGCCATTTCTTTTTTTGTGATCTCACCCATCTCATGAGTCAATGCACGGCTGCACTGACCTGACCTTGCTGCTGAGCCAGTTTTGCACAGAAAGGGCATTTGACTTGTTCGTTTGCGCTTGCAGGAGCTCCAATTTCTTTAGGGCTTAGACCTGTTTTCACTTTGGGAGTAGTGATAAACGGCACTTTGCAAACGGGTCGTGAAGCTACCCTGTGTCACGTGATGCCTTCTAGGCACCCCCGCCCTGAAGGAACCTTCCTCTGCCTGTTTTCCCCCTTCACCCTCCCAAGCCATTGCCACAAATGTCTCTAAGATGACATCAGGCAGGCAGATCTACAGGACTAACATACATAATAAACTTGCATTTACTTTTTGGAAAGGTGTTGATTCTGGGTATTTTAAGCAGTAATAGTGCCTTATTTCCTTAGCTACTATATATTTTCCTTGGAATAATACTGCGTCGTCATTCCCCCTCACACAATTCAAAGGCTGGGTGCCCCCATTGCTGTTTTCAGCAGTGATTTACCAATGGTTCTGCTGTTCTCAGTCAATATTCCCAGCTTTAGCTCCACAACACACCTGAGAAAAATAGGATTTGGTAGTTTCTTTTCCCTCCGTTCCATGTTTTCATCTCCTGTCTCTGTATTTCCATTCTGCAATTTCAGTTTTCCTGCTCTCTGGCCTCCTTTCAGAAACCACGTCTCCTGGATTAGCAGCTCATTTGTCCCCGCGGTTCACTAATTTCACTCATTCCACAATTGCGCCAGCAATGTTACACTAAATCTCTACATCCTGCTCTCGTCTTCCTGTCTCTCCTCCGCCTGCCCCGGCCACATAGGCTCTCCCTGCTGCTTGCATCTGCTCCCACAGTGCCCAGCACCAGGGTCCTCTCTAACAAACGAACGACTTCCAAACACCCTGGTCCTCCCGCGGCCCCCAGAGCTGCACTCCCCACGCCTGCGCTGCTGGACTCTCACCCCGGCCTTCCCGCCACGCAGCGTGCCATTGCCAAGCCTCCCGCCTTGCCTCAGCCCCGTCCCTCGGCACACAGCTCCCCTCTCTTCACTGGCTCCTTATGCCTTCACAGACCTGCTCATCTTCACTGCTCATCTCCTCCTGCCTCCAGCCCCTCCTCCTCTCTGCAGCGACGCCACATGCTTTGCCCACACGTTCCCAGGGGATGAGAGGCAGGATTCAAGGGCTGGGGCAGCAATAACAGGAAGCGTCTGTTTCTAAGAGGATAACACAGAGTTGCAGCGACTTGGGACGACTGCCCCGCAGCCCCGCGTTCCCACACTAGCCTGTGCACGCTCACAAGTGTATTCTTCCATTGATGACCACTGCAAAAGGTACTGCTGTCCTCGGCCAGCACAGATAACCACGGAGCAGAGGGGAGAGGGTGCAATGTAGGTGCTGGTTTTGCCTGCCACACTGCTAAGGGGTGCAGATGAACGTTAAGTCAGATGTGCCTACAAACCCAACTCACGTTGCTCCTCGATGTCATTCTCCGAATCTGTGAACTGGGCCTTGTAGTAGGTCACCCCTCGGACGATGGTGGGTTTGGAAGGAGGCCGGCTCCTTATGTGTAGGTTCCTCTGCAAGAGCTGCCTTGACTTCTCATCCTCTGAAACAAGGTGCAGCTCCGGGAGGGACTCGACGGAGTTGATCTCCTGAGAGATGGTTTCATCTTTCAGGAATCTTTCTTCATATTTTCCCTGGAGGAGACACAAGAGGTCATTACATGATTGGCCAAAACACACAGCCGTGCTTTGGGGGAAGGGGCATGAACTCCACGCTGGTCGCTCCGGCCAGCCAAGCTCTGGGTAGGATGCTGTGTCCTCCCTCATTTGTCAAGGCCACTTGCAGTCCCTTCTGCCACAGGAAAGTCCTGTGTAATGACTAGAGACAAATGACTTGGGAGACCAGCATTGCCACTGCATGACCTTGTGTGCCACCCTGCAAACACAGGCTCTGCCGTTCATAAGGCACATGCTACGTGGATGTGGCAGATGGGATGTACAGGCTGCACGGGGAGATCCCCACTGCCTCAGGGCTAGCATTAGCAGGATACGCTGACTTACTGCTCAAGGCTTCGGCTCCCTGCAGCAGCTCATGTGCACACCGGACCAGCTGCCACTGCCTCACACCCACAGGGCGCCTCCTTGCAAAGCAGGGACCTGCTGGGGCCAGCGACCAGCACCGGACCACTAGCAACAGCACGCTCCGTGTGCGGACAGCTGAGCTTTAGTACAGCAGCTCCATTGGCTGTCCTTTAGCACGTCCGCTGCCTCTGCCTCAGGCCCATTCCTACAACACATCTGCTGCCTGCGGAGCAGGTGGTGTTTTAGGGAAATGTTCCTAGCTCTGGGACTGTAACAGCAGAGGATGAAGCAATAAAGCCAGCAGAGACAGACTGACTTTCCCCAGGGGAAAAGGATCTAGATGTGACAGCAGACACAGGCTATGCCCTAAAAGGACACATTCCCCTACCATTGCCCATGACGCAAGAGAAAAGGAAAATGCTTTAATTAGGAGAAGAATCCAGGCCTGGAGAGAGGCTGGATACAGCTTCCCAGAAGGGTTGGGAGCTCCCTGAGGCTGGGTCTGGGAACCCAGCGCTCAGGCAGCCACCAGCTGCAGCAGCTCATGGTTGAAGGATTTCATCTCATTAAAGAAAAATGGAAAGACAGCCTGAAACATTGAAGTGATGCCCACTTGGCTGAGAAGACAGGCCCAGGATTCCTTCGAAGTCCTGCCGCAAGTAACAACAAGAAAGGGGGAATTTGGGGAAATGAGGTCATTTGGGGTAATAAAAGCCCTGTGCTTTGCACTCCTGCCTGGACAGGTCTGAAGCCTCTCCAACAGTCACTTGATCCTGTTCCCATGCAGAGCCTCTGCTCAGGTTACGACACAGAACGAGCCTGGCGTGAGTGCCTGAAGCCTGGCAATGGGAGGCAAAGCCATTTAGCAGCCGTGTCCTCTGCTCTTTGGGCAGAGCAGCCTTCTAAAGGGCTGCTGTCCATGCAGTTTGGTCTCCTGGGGCTATTGCAACAGCTGAGGCAGCAGAGAGGCTGGTTGGGAGCAGCAGCAGGGGTGGGGGGTGCGGGGGGGGATGCGAAGGCTGCTGGACAGTTTGCTAGGAGCTCTCTGCTGTGGGGAATAGCCTACCAAGGAGAGCATGCTGGTACCTCAGGCTGGGTGTGTTTCCCCACCCTCAGACCCCTGGTATAGCTGTGGGAGCCAGCCTTGGCCTGCCCTTCTCCTCACCGGGGCTCAGGAAACCCACCCCTACCATAGGACCCAAAACACCTGTTCTCAGCCCATCATGGATCATTTCTTCTGGAGGCTCCTGTCTCATAGCTGACCTGAATGCCCTGGGCAGGCAGGCCAGTCGCAGGATGTCCAGTGGTGCAGCAAAACCAAGAGCTGGATTACGTGGGGGACAGCAACCAGGCAAACTCCTGGAGGAAACCCTCTTCCTCTGTGCAGCCCGGCCCCTGCACCTAGAGGGTAGGAAGTTCCCGTGGCAATGAGCAGGCTTTCCTCACCAACTAGCCGGGGAGCTGAACATCTCCTCCTTGTCTGGAGCTAGGAAATGATGCAGGAATGTGGCGTTTTCTTCTGCCCTTGGGGCTGCCTCTGAGGCCATTTCCTCCCGCCTCCCCCTCCCAGCAAGATGCCTTCTTTTGCCCCTGCACAGGTGTCCCTGGAGTCAGGGCAGGGAGCAGCCAGGCTGCACCAGCCAGCACGGACCAGAGCAGCATGAGGCTGCCCCAAATTATACCACCGACAACAGCAAGGGCATCAGGACGTCCTGGGGGGACCAGTTCCCAAAATGCCCCTCACACTCAACACAGCAGTGGCACAAGAACCGCTGCCCCGCACAGAGCGGTCCCCACACTGGGAGCCTGCAGGGACCCTTCTGAGCCACCGCGGTCTGAGGCTGGGCTCTGGAGCCAGCGGGACACCCAAGTCTCTGCCCAGAGCCCGCGCGGTGCAGGAGGCGGCTGGGAAGATGCAGTCCCTCGGGGCGCAGGGTGGCACGCTGTCCGTCCCCCAAGCCCCCAAGCCCTGCTAATCAAAGGCTCTGAGCGACTTCAGCACAGAGATTCCCAGCGATTTCCAGCAGGCCCCACAATGACATCACTCTTTCCGAGCAGCAAGGCACTCGGCCGCCTCCGACCTCTAAAACCAACAACCCGCGGGAAGGGGGGGCAGCCCGGGAAGTGACTTGGTCCTGTTCCCTCCTTCGTCCCGGCTGCAGCTAGATTGTGCTGAGAGAAGCAGGCTGGAGTCTGAGGAACGGAAACGCAGTTTGCTCAGCAGGGAAGAAAATAACTCTGGGCCCATGTGTCTGGAAATGCCCTCTGGGCACTCCACAGGCCACAGTTACCTCGCGGTGCACGTGCTGAGCCGGAAGCTCAGAGCTGCTCCCCTCTGCCTGACACCGGGCCCCGACCCTTTCCCTGCCTGCGACGTGCCGGGGCCGCAGGGCCACAGCAGTGCGGGGAGCCGCGTGCTCCGGGGAGCTGAGCCGGGACCCAGCACGGGACAAGGCAGAGGGAGCAGGGGAAGGTGCTGTGGGAGGACAGAGCTCTGTGCTTAGCTCGTAGGACACAGCAAAGGTGCTTGCGGCCAGCAATGGAGCCAGCAGCAAGCACAGACCCTTAAAGGAGCAGGAGTAGGGGAAAGGGGTGGTGGACAAAGCCCTGCCAACTTTTGGGGAGCAGACATCGTGCTGTGACTGCTGTGTGGATAAGAGAGGGGTTTCTTTTCTTGCACAAAGCAATTACATGAGGCCAGAAATGCTAGAGCCTAATTACCTAGTGGCTAGCTGCTGTGACCAGAGCTGCTTACGCACAGCAGCCACAGTGCAAAGGCACCAACTGTCTTGGAGACCAGGGATGATGTGGAAGGGATCGAGCCCCTGCCAGAACGGAGGGGACTGGGCCACAAGGGACCCGGCACACTCGCCTGGGAGCTACACCATTACGAACACTGAAGTGTTGGATGATGCTGCTGAACCCACAGGGTGAGCTCTCCCCACTACTCCTGCACCCCACGCGCTGTGCCCTCAGCCACAGCATCCTGCTCTTCCAAAGGCCCTCTGGCACTTGCTGGCTGCAGCACCGAGGGGCTCCTTACAGCCCCGAGAGGCCACGCACAAGCAGCTGTTGCTGCATGGAAGCCACCTCAGCTGGGATGGACTGGACCCAACGCAATGGGGCCAAGAGCCTTGAGGTGTGCAGGCAGGGGGTGCTTTCGCCTGCCTTGTTGGAGACCCTCTGGGTGGAACCAGCACCAGCAGTCCTGGGTGAGGCCACACTGTCCCCTCCCAGGGCCCAGCTGTGACCCACCGCCAGGGTGGGAGGATGGCCTCCACCTCATGAAGGATTGGGGCATGCTAGCATGGATGGAAGCTGCTGGGATGCTCTGCTGGCTTGAGAGGTACAAGCACTTCACGAGGGCAGGCATTCACCCAGCAAGCCCAGAGCCAGAGCCTGGATGCTGCCGCGTGTTGTCCCAGTCAAGCCCAGGAGGATGGTGTGGTGGCTCTGGGGTGCCCCTTTATCATCAGGAGGGGCAGTGCAGGAGGATGTGGGGGCACAACCACCTCTTAGAGGGGACGGGACAGAGATGACACTCAGGGAGACCAGCTTCACTGCACAGGGCCAGTACTGCCCTATGATGGAGGGATGGGGACTCCTCTCCGCCCACTCTCAATGCCAAGGAAGCTACCAGAAGAGCTCTGCAGCTTGCTGAGGGGCCATACCTCCGTGTGCACGTAAGCAGCCTCTGCATCCCTCTGCAGTGAGCTCTCGATGTCAGCAAGGCTGTTGGTGATGAGGCTGGAGCGGTTCTCCTTGTCCCTGCGGTGGGGTTCCTGCAGATGCTCCTCCACGTCTGCTCCCTCACTATGGCTCTGCTGTGTGAAGTTCCTGGACATGCCCTAGAAGAGCAAAAGAAAGGAAGCTTTACTCCAGCTTCTCCCATGCAGCCAGATCTCTGCCTGCTCACTACTCTGCGACAGGGGATGCTCCACAGCACCCAGACCAGCAAGCTCTGTGCTCCTGGGCTGGGCTCACACCCATGCTCCTCCACAGAGTTGTGCATTTACACTGGCTGAGAAGGTGCTCCTGGCCCCTGTGGGGACCCAAAACCACATCCCTGGTGTACAGATCTCCAGATCCACTCTGCCACAGGGCCTTATGGAGCAGGGGTGCCCCATCAGTTGGGGTCAGGGATCCTGCCTGGGGCAGCAGCTCTAGCAAAGAGCTGTACAGCTCCACACTGCATCCATGTCATGGCACTAATTACACCTTGTCTGGCACTACCTTTGCTCACTGCAGAGATCTTCAGGGGATCAGAACTGCTGTAGTAAAGCAAAGCTTGTGTTAAACTGCTTAGACACCCTGAGGGACCTAGCTAACCAACAACCACAAACATCACCTCCTCTGCTTTGTTTCCACCCATGCCTTGTGCCGACAGGGTCATGGATCCTGCCTAGGAACTGAGCTCCTTCGTTATCCTGGGTGGCCCTCAGCTCTGAGAACAGCAGAGACCACTGCCTTCTCCAGGAGCAGTGATAGCTCTGCTAACCACAGGGTTTGTGCAGGTCACAAACCACCCACTGACCTGGGTTCCCACACCAGCACAACAAACAGGGACTGAATCATGGAGAAACATGCTTGACATTTCAGGGAAACATCAAAGCTCCAGGATGAGAGCTGGTGCAATGGAGAATGTGGAGACAGGCTGTCTTCTCCAACAGTTTCTTGTCCCCACGGCTATAGCTTAGGCTCCCTTTCTGCCTTTCATCTCTTCTAGGTACTGCCTTGAACCTGGGAGGCTAAAGAGCCTTACGCCAGCAGACTTCCCCTTTGTCTTTGTCCCAGGAAAGTGGCCTCAAGCCTCCTAAAAAACCCCTTAAGCCATTCTTGACAGTCCATAAAAGGAAGAGGACAGGACAAACCAAAACATCTTAAGTCTCATCCTTTGCCAGTGGGTGCGTGGCCTTATCCAAGCATCCTGGTGAGTTCAGCTCATCTCCCATGAAATGAAGACTGACTGATCCCATTTATTAATTCCACTTTTCTAGCAGGGACCTGTCCTGACTGGCAGGGGTGGGGTCAGCTCTGCCTGTCTGACCCCAGAGGCAAGTTCTTGAGGTCATCAGCACACTCCTCTGGTTTGGAGAACGAGAAGCCCGAGCTTTTCTAGCTCCCTGCAAGCTCCAGACACAACAGCACTCAGGAGAGCTTTGCCAGCCCTTGCCAGGCATACCAGCCTTGCGTGCATGCCTGGAAAAACCCAGCCCCACGACCTGCAGAGCTTGTGTTTGCATGGTGGCATCCAACCCTGCACACTCTGTGTTCAGGGACTGCTCCTCCCCACCACCCTCTGCTCCCATGCAGAGAAGGAGAAGCTGGGGAGAGTAGGAGAGCCAATGTCCCCTCAGAGAGCTGTCCCAGGCCATGGGAGAGCTGTGGCTCACTGCACCTTGCTGGGCAGGAAAATTCCCTTGTCCTTCCCAGTCCCCCAGCTATGGGTATACCTTGTATCCAAGGCTTGCTGTGGTCTCTGTCCATAACTTCCGGATCTTTTCTCTCTCAAATGGCAGCTGCTTTGAATAGATGGCACATCAATCAAAGCATTTTTGCATAGAAACTGGAGGCAGTTTCTCCTGATCTTTCATTTTAAAACTGTGCTGCCATTAATTCCTCCTAAAATCCTCCGTGACCTTCATCTGCGACCTCAAATTGCCAGCTGAAGCAACAGCTGCAAGCTAAAATCAAGCCTAGAGAAATGAGTGGCTCTGGCTCAGGCTAGCTGCCTCGCTAGAGAATGCCTTAGCTCTACAGACCAAATACGCTGGGGGTTTATTCCCTTTACTGACATCGTTTGTATAAAATACCTTATTATACTGGGAACAACTCATTACCTTCTCCTCTATGCAAAAATACCATCCTAAGCTCATTTAAGCTTCTACACCCCCTCCAGGATATCTGAATTCCCAGTTTTTACCCAGGCTTTGTGAGTCACAGCTTTATGATCCAATTTGGAGGCCAAGTCCAATAATACACGACTTTCCAGTAAGCATTTTGCCGTAGTAAGAACAGGAAGAGGGGAGCTCATGACGCTGTCCTAGGAGTGTCACAGCAGCAGAAGCAGCTTTGACATCCTCCTTTCAGGAGAGTGGCTGTTTCCAGTGGCCTCCTGTTCTTGTCACTTCTGTGTAACATTTGGCCTACGACATGCTCTGGGGCAAAATCTGTCTCCATCTGAGTGGAGCATCACCACCAAAGAGCTGGCCTGCGATGCTCCTTGAGGTCACTCAGCTGCTCTGCTGGGGAGCAGCTGCTGAAAAGGCGCCTGGGAGCTGTGCACAGAGGCCAACCCTTTGAAGCAGTGCCAGGTTCTTGTTCAGCATCTCAGCTGTCCTTCACATCAGAGCCCGTGGCCTACCCAGGGTGTGATCTCCCTTCTCTTGGCAGGAATTTACTTGCTGAGCCAGGAACAGGTGGCTTTTCACACCTGCTCCCTGCACCTGCCCGTGTCGCGGCCACAGCGCAGCGCCTGAGGCTCTGCCCGGCCCCAAACCAGCACGTCGGTGGCACGGGGGAAGCGCTGGCTAAGCCTTACCTTTGTCTTGACTTATCTTAGCTTAACCTTTGGCTCAACCATTGACAAGGTCTTTGAGGAACTCGCACTCTCAGCTCGTGACCTGACTAGTTGTGTCACTCTAGCCTGACCCGTTTAAACAGCACAACACCTAACAGCGCCCAGGACTGAGGAGTAAGCAGAGCCTGCCTGCCACGTGCGGTGTCCACGTTTCTTGGGTGATTCTCAGCACTGAGGGTGGCTGACTGTTTTGCACCTCCTTAGCAGCATCAGAAGCAGCCCTGCCTGCAGGATTAAGTGCATGGCAGGCAATGGGTAGGCACAGTGCTCAGAGCTGGGCTGTGTTCAGGGACCGTCTTCTGCCAGACCACCTAGTTCAGGGTCCCCCTATACCCCCGCAGCCATAAGCAAACACTGACAAAAGAGCAAGAACAGGGAAAGCATAGATGTTGCTTATCTTGGCACTCTCCAAGCCCCCAACCATTTTCAGTTACTTAGTTTCAGAGTCAGGCAAATTCATGGACAGCAGATCCATAAATGGATACCAAAAAGACTAGGCAGGGCTGTCTCTTCTAACATCCCTAATCCAATGACTGCAGATCACAGGAATTTCTGCACCACAGAAACCGCCCTGGTGTACTCCCCCTAAACAGCATCTCCTCTTGCCAGAGTCAGGGGCGGCACTGGACTGTCTGCCTGGTTGGTCTGTCCCTGTGGGGCCCTTCCTATACTTTCAGCTGGCCTTTTGTGTCCGCAGTTGCGTTCCCCTCTTCGAGTGAGCCCTGCTCACCCTGCCACGGAGCTGAACTCATTCCAGGAGCAGATCCACCGTGTCCGTGCAGCAGTGAGCCACCCCAACGGAGAGGCATAGCAAGGGACTGGCAGCACCGCTCCACACTCCACTCACTCTGGTTCCCAAATTATCAAAGACTCAGCAGCAAGCCCAAGTAACTTAACTGGAGAATAAGTCAAACCACAGGAAGAGGGTGGGATTGCAAACAAAAACATTGGTGTTTTATTATTTTTAGGCATCAAAACCCCTTTCCCCTTTTTGGGGGAATCACTCTATTTGGAAACCCAGAATCTTCAAGTCAGGTGCACTCCTCTCAGCTGTCTCATTTTTGACCTCTGAGATGGAGTGTGCCGTGCCTTCCCGAAACACTTTGCAAGTGGAATTTTGGCTTTATAAATCATTGCTTCTTGGCTGCTGGCTGCAGTCAAATGGGACTGCTCTGCACCGACAAGAATGTGGAATTACTGTCCCAGATACAGACCAAGGGAGAAAACTCCAGTATTTAATCTGGCAACCTGTTGCTACATAGCTGAACGCAGTTTGACAAACTGCAAACCATACACTGTACTAGCCAAAGAAATATTAAACTGTATGGAAGTAAAAATGAGTTCACTGAAAATCTGCTCTAAGAAGTTAAAGGTATTTTATCTATCTTTTCAGCAGTGTTGAGGATTTAGCTCTTTTTAACGCAAGCCAAGATGTAACTTGGCCGTTAAGGAATTTGACCTTCTTGGATACTAGCAGGCCTGGTGAGCATAGCCCAGCAACGCCCCGAACCTCTCACCCTGACATCAAACAACACACAAGCACCCAGTCGAGAGCAACTATTGAGCCAGTTCAGACACAAAACCGAGAAGAGGAGAAACTACCTCAATAGCAGGCCAGCCTGACCCTGAGGCGAGGCGCTCATCGCAGATAAGGCAAACCATATCCTTGCCGGGAGATCAAGGGAGGTTATTAAGCCCTCTGCTTGGCCCTGGTGAGGCCTCAGCCGGGATCCTGCCTCCAGTTTGGGCCCCGAGGCATTTGGGGAAACTAGAGGGGTTGGAGGAGGCTGCCAGGGTGGTCGGGGCCTGGGGCAGGGTTGACAAGGAGCAGTGGAGGGAGCCAGGACGGGTCAGGCTGGGCCAGAGGCGGCCGAGGGGGCCTAACCGCAGTCCGTGGCTGCCTGGGGGCAATTGCAGAGGTGATGGAGCCAAACTCCCCTCCGCAGGGGCAGGCGACAGACCGGGGGGCAACGGCCGCAAACCGCAGTGTGGGAGGCTCGGGGGGGACGCGAGGGCAAACACCTTCCCCAGGCAGGCAGTGCAGTCCTGGGATCCCCCTACACTGATCAGAGAGTTGAACGGCATTATTAAACGCTGGTCAGAGGAAGAACCACGAGCACGGCCTGCTTTGTGTACCGATAGAGGTGTATAGGCCGTCCAGTGCAGACAGAAAAACAGACCAGCTTCCAGGAAGGCAAAGCCCCCGTCAGGTTCACGCACGCACAGCTTCAAGTGCTCTACTGAATGATCCCGACTCTTCCTGTAAACCTGCAGCTCCAACATCCTTAGAGCACTGAGTGCAAATTTTTTAAAGTGACGTTTCAGCTCTTACTGCCCAATATTAGGACTGTGTAACAATATATATTATAGCTGGTTGCTGCAATTGCTCTTAGCTATGACAAACTCTAGACATGGCATTTCTGAACTGGTTTTACTTTAGTTTTGTTTCTTTAGTTCAGTTCCTTTCATTTCGCTTACTTCAGTTTTAGTCCAACAAAGTGAACTTCTTCAAAACAGTGTAAAAATCAAGTAGCTGCGTCCACACAAAGCGTTTTCCCACAATTCTTTAAGAGCTCTTTGTGCATAGATGGTTTGGCCCATGGAGATTTCTCAAGAGGAAAATAATGGGGCTGAAGAAGTGATTTGTGCTGTTCACCCAAAAAGCCTCTGCATCTGCTTTTTGATAATGCTTGAAAAAGCCTCTGCTGGGATATGGACATCAGACTGCAGTCAAGGCTCCTTTTCTCCTTCGCTCTGAGTACTCAGATGCATGCTGAGCCAAAATTTGGCAACCTGAGCCTCTGACTGGCCCCTCAACATACCTCAATGTCTGCGCTGCGGGATCTTTCATGATTTTGCCCCAGCTTGCAGGTCATTATCCCACAAACAGTCAGACAGGGGATTTTCAAAGAGCCCACCAGTGGGATCTGCGGAAGCATCATCTTCCCGGTCACACGAGTGCCTTTCATCACCTCAAGCCTTTCTCAGATCTGACCCTGCGCTGCTTGAAAAAAAGTGGGACTGTGGCACCTAACCCAGTCTGATGCACTTGAAACTGTCCCCAAACGATCCTTTCAGGTGATGCACCCTGTCACACACAGTACTGACAATAACCAAGCAGCAGAACTAAATGATAGTTACTTAATGTCTCTTCCACAAGAAATAAGGCCCTGAATGCATCAAAGGTACCAAGTACTTGATTTTAAGTAAGTCCTACTGAAGGCAACAACCCCAAATGACAAGAAGTGGGACCTGTCTTACCTCCTCAAGCTTTTCCACCCGGCCCACCAACTTTGTTGTGACTGAGTGCAGCTTCAGAAGGTCTAAGCCATAAAATGCACTTTCCAGCATCTCGATGATGGAGGACAGCTGTAAGGCAAAGAGCAGACAGTCAACGGGATATGCTATAAAATATCCTGCATTGTTTCTACAGCTTAAAGTCAAGGGTGATGCATGGATTTGAGCACAAAGATTTTATTAAAAAGTAAATGCACAGACTAAACTATCTCCACATTTACACAAGTCCCTGTTAAAATTAGGATGGACTGTGGAAATATTAACAACCAGTCATTAGACCTGCAAAAGCTTTTTCTCAGTTAGGTAACATTAAACATGTGAGCACCTCATAGGATGGCAGGCTACTTTTCTTCTCCAGCAAGATCTGTGTCTGAGGGTGAAAACTGCATTTCAGAGGGACAGGAGAAAATCCAGAAATCATTGAAAAATACAGTTAAAAAAAACAAAACCAACAGTAAAAGACAACAGTACCAGTTAGTATCCTTGGAGCACCACTCTGCATTCAGGAGATGGTTGGATGCTATTAATGGGCCTTTCTTTCCATCTGGAAAGCATGTATCTCAGCCCTCCAGCCCTGCCGCGCTGCTGCAGCAGCCAGGCACACAGCATGCAGAGCTGCGCACACCACCTCTGCACAGCATCCGAGGTTCGGGATCATGTTTTGGGTGCTGCAGTTTTAGTAATTAGTAATGAGAGCAAGGGGAAGCCCTGCACTCGCTTCCAGTGCTAGATGAGGTCTCTTACAAGCCCAAATGTTTAGCTACCTCCCTCTGGTCCCCAACTGACATGACTGGCAACAAAAGAGGCAATGAGTGAACCAAAGCTCAAATAAAAGCGCGTTTGAGACCTGATTCTGGGTTCATGCCATCCTATGCTTTTATCCCAGGAACACGGAGAAACTTACTGAAAAAAATAGTCATGAAAGCAACAGAGAGAAATGAAGCGACTGAAATTCAGTGCCAGGCTGGCAACAGCTTGCTGTCCTGGAGAAAAAAAACGTATTAGAGGGATGCCGTCTACTGCTGTCTCCTTCAGCCACCCATTTCAGAGATGCACCGTGCTACTCATCACCTTCCCTTGGTGCAGGGCTGCGAGTCACAACACCACGTGTACCTGCACCCCCTCGCCCCTCCTGCTCCGCACCGCTGCCTTCCCTCCCACACAAGCCCAAGCTCAACAGCCCAGGCTTACGGCCCCCGCAGCTGAGAAGCACTTTCCAATACATAGGAATTACTATAAGAGAGCAACATTTCTCCCAGCAACTAAAAACTGTTCGACAGAGCTCCATAAACGCGGCAGAAGTACAGGCAACACTACTGGTAGCACACTTGAGTTTCCACCTCAGCCTCTGTACTCTCCCTGTGGAGCTGACAGCAAAGGAAAGCTTTTTGTGCCAAATAAAATGGCAGCATTGAGAGACAAGGATTGTTTTATGGCTACACATCTACTTTCCACTGGGAACCAGACCGAGACAACCAATACAATGCATGTGAACTGCCAGATAACCACTAGAGAAATGCACTTTCCCTCCAGGCTGGATCATTTCCATCCACACACAAAGGTTGTAGACTTCATTAAGTGCCTTCCAAATCACCCTGCACACGCACTCATCGCAGTTTTGCATCTAAGACACCAAAAATGCAGGCCACACCTACTGAGTGGGGAACCAGCAAACTACGATTTTGCAAAAATAGACACGTGCGATTTGGCTTCCCCTTGCCAACACCAACTCGGCCCTCCCTGAAACATCACACTGAGGCACGTGCCAGCTAATTCTATTTCCTTCACTTCATCCACTACGGACTTTGGATTTCACTAGCCAGTAGTCCACAGATTCCCTTGGGACGTTCTCAAAAGCTAGGATCTCTCCCCAGCTGGGATGCCCAGCTCGGCTATTTGACACCTGCGTTCCTTCAGCACTGGAGTGACCCAGCAGCGTGTCTCTGTTCCCTGGGTTTAGCTATCCCATTCCTTACCTTCCCAATGCTTCCCTCAGGGAGGCATCCTCCAGCCCACCCGTCGTCAGGGAGGGCTCTCACTTCTGGAAACTTCCCACAGCTTTCCCACATATTGAGTACTGGGGGCTTTTGAGTCAGAAGAGAAAAGCACCCCAGTGGGTGTTAAAAACACAGGTTTCCACATTAGAAATAAGGCACAACTCTTAACTGTTCCCAAGCTGCTAACAAAGGTGATAGCATGTCCCTTCTGGAACATGAAAACATGATGCTCGTTGGAACAGCAAAGAGGGTAAAAATGCTTGGACTGCTGTGTGCAGTAAGGTGACCTGTCCATCCGCTGATGAATGTGGGAGCTACTTCTCATGGATGATTTAAGAGTCGGAGCTGTGTGCTCTTGTGCCTCTTGACTTCTCTTAAGACAGGTCAGTGTTCCTGGTTTGTCTGACCCCAGGACGGACTTAATGCTCTGTGAGAAAGCAAGCCTGTTTTCACAACTCCCGTGGTTTGACTTCTACAGCAAAGAAAAAACCCATGTGTATATATTTGGATAAACCTTGTGAAATCGTTTGGATGTGGATCCTTGCAAAATGAGCTCGGAAGACTGGGCCAGTTCCTAGAGGACAAACGTTCACACCGCAGCTGGCTGTGAGCAATCCCCTGGAGGGAAAAGTCAGCCAGAGCCAAGCTCGGAGCTAGCCACAAAGTCTGTGCTCCTCCTGGAGGCTGAGCGGCTCTCAGAAACAGCCTGTGGGGATGCGGAGAGAGGTTTGCGCTGCGTGTGGAGGAGCTCTGCCTGCCTCTGCATAAGAGACTTTACATGTGGCTCTGTCGCCCCGGTGGGAGCCCTCTTCCCCAACCACAGAGGGCTCACAGCTCCTCATCTGAGTCCAAGCCAGACGTTCTGGCTTCTCCCATAGACACAGGACCAACGAGGAACTCCAGACCATGATTTGTCCTACCCAAAAGTGATGGATGATCTGTCTGTGCCTGTTTATCTTCCCTAGCTGCAGGGGAGCTTGGACAACAAACTGCTAGCTGTCTGCACTCTGACAAGATGAAACACACCCTCTAGCTCCAAATTAATTAGAAAAAACAAATCCTGCTAACGCAGGCGGGAGGCTGCCCCTCAGCACCCGGGATGATGCCTGAATTCCCATCTGAGCTGGGACTACCAGTGCTCCCACAGAGACATGTCCCATCACCATACCCACGAGTACCACCAACTCTCACCCTTTTTCTCTGGGGAGACCACAGGGCTGGACACAACCTGCTCCATGCCAGTGGCCATTTAGGGAGGATTTCTGCTGCCTTACGCAGGTAATAGGGAGACTCTGCAGGGTCTGACTCCAGCTGCTAGGCCAGCAACAGTGAGTATCAAGTAAAAGTCAAGAGTGCTTAAAACCAACGCTGTCACATTTAGACAGTAAAATACTAAAGAGGTTTTAATATCAGAACTGCCACTATTTAAGAAGAACAAAACCCATTATCCTATCAGCCCATCTCTGTTAGATGTGCATCATGCTCTCCCATTGGCACATCAGCAGCTTTCATCCCATGGAAACCAAAATGGCTTTCCACATGGATCCTCTAAAGCCCTTCTCTTTGCAAAGGGCATTAGATCTGGCAGCTGTTAAACAGCACAGCCCTCCAGGGAGTACTCAACGACAGCCAAAGGGCAGAGAGCAGCCCAGGCCTTCCTGGGTTTACAGCGCAGCAAGCCAGTATTGACCCCAAGAGAACACAGCACGAACCAAGCAGTGTGTTTCAGAGCTACCAGTGAATCATCGAGTGCAGCTGCTTAAATCAATCCCTTAATCTGAGCTTGATTTTTACATAAACCATGCAAGTATAAGAGCAACAGTGGATTTTTTTAAAAGGAAAAAGAGCAGAAAAAAGAAAATTTTAAAAGCTACTATGAATATTTTGATGAGTTGGCCACATTAGGGGCCCTATTTGGAGCAGGCAACGTCTGCTGAAAATACACTGGGCTCTGCTCTTTCCTGAGGCGCACTCTCGCTACTCTGCAGAGCTCACTTCTTTGAGCTAGCGGTCCGGCACACGAAGTTTCCAACACTGTGAGCAGTGGTTCTGGCCTGGGCGTATGAGCCATACCCCAAAGGTCAGCTGAATAGCTTTGCTATATGGATTGCGGAGAACAGCGCTGTCCAACTGCCTGTGAATATTTTGACGCTTGCCAGGTGGTGGCAGCAATTTTCCCAGCTTAGAGAGGGCTTTTTGTACATTCTCACAGCCAAGCCCGGACATGGATAACTTTATTGGAAAAGACAATTCTTCCGTTTGGGTCTGTGCACTGCAGACCTGCTCCTCCTGCCAAGATAAGGCTGCAAGAGAGCAGGGTCTCAGCAGCGTGCCCCCTTCACAGAACGTGCCATCGCGACAGGAGAAGACCCTGAATTCAAACTGCACTTGTACCTTGAGGTCGCTGCTCTCCGCTTCCCGGAGCTTCTTCAGCCTGAAGTCCCCCTCGCAAGGATTCAGTGCAGAAGGGGGTGCCACACACGCACACTTGCAGCTGGGTCCAGATGTGATGGTTTCCACCGTGTAAAAGTCCTCTGCTTTGAAAGAGCCTTCGTTAATCCTCTGGCAGGCGCCACGGCCAAGGGGTCTGACCAGACATTTACACCGGCAGTTGGAGCCTTCAGACACTGCCTTCACCTTGTCGTAGTCACCTAACAACTGAGCACACACACAAATAACCGTGAGGCCATTTAGCCCAACAGCAGGTTAACAAAGGTCTTGCTCTGCATTTGCGCAATCTAGTTTTTAAGGACAGTTTGGACATCCTGAACCTTGAAAAAACTGGCTGGCTTCACTGACCAAGAAGTTTTCTAGAGAGTGCCTAGCTTTACAACCCCTACCTGCATGGGAAAAAGCAAGCTTCTTCCAACAGTTTCCCCCCCCACACACTTTCTTTGCATAAAATGGGCCTAGCCACCCCATCCTGCTGTCTTTTAATGCTTTGGGTCATTCTGAAGACCAGTGAATCCGGTAAGTCACCTGCTACCCTGAGCAAAATTTCATTTCAGAGGCAAACAGGGTTGGGGTGCACAGGAAGGGTGACTCAAAGTAACCCTATAAACAGTGTAACCTGGCGGTAAAACAGCGTTTCTGATCAGCCTCATACAATGCCAGGAATTTCCTTTACGGAGATTTGCAGAAAGAGCTTCTGAAAGCCCAAGCACAAAAATAACTTTGACAGTATGTTTCCAATAGTCTCCAAGTTAGCTATTTCCAAGGGCAGATAATAACACACAGTTTGATCAGCCAAATCTAACAGAAACCTCCACCGCATCCCGCTGGCAGGGAAAGAGTCTGGGTCTTGGATCCTTCCCTGCTGCACACAAAGAAGCTCCACCAGTTCTCCCCCAAGAAGTTCTCCAAGTCCCCCCAGGGAAACGTCCCCTGCAGCAGTTCACAGAAACAAGAAGACAGAGGCTGTGAACTGCACCCCATCGGGCTCTGCTGAGTTCACTGTCCGTGGCAGCACCCGGGGCACAAAACCCCTCTGCAGCTGTATTCACCCAACACCTGCTCAGCACCATCCGGCACACGCACAGCACCACCCCGCATGCACCCCACGCTGCCCGGCACCATCCGGCACACGCACAGCACCACCCCGCATGCACCCCACGCTGCCCGGCACCATCCGGCACACGCACAGCACCACCCCGCATGCATGCTACATGCACCCCGCACCGCGCAGCACCCCCCGGCGCGCGCACGGCACCTCCCCGCACCGCCCGGCGCGGCGCAGCACCTGGGAGAGGATGTTCTCCTGGTTGTCCGCCTCGTCCTGCAGCGGCTCGGCGGAGGGGCCGGCCGTGGCGGCGGGGGGCGGCCCGGCCCGGCAGCCGGCGCCCAGCGCGGCCAGGCAGAGCAGCAGCGGCAGCGGCCGAGCCATGAGCGGGCGGCGGGGACGGGGAGGGGGCCGGGGCCGGGGCCGCCGCTGCTCGCTCAGGTGAGGCGCGGCGCGGCGCGGCGCGGCGGGGCGGGGAGCGGCGGGGCGCGGAGGGGCGGGGCGGGGCGCGGAGGGGCGGGGCGGCACCTCCCCTCCCCTCCCCTCGCCGCGGGCCGGGCCGGCGCCGCCTCGCGGGCGGCTCCGCGGCGCGGTGCGGGGCCGGGAGGCGGCGCTCGGCGCTGCGCGCTCGGCGCTGCTGCGGCTGCTCGGCGGCGCCTGCCCTTGCGGCCGCGGCTGGCCGTGCCCCTCCGACGGGCGCGATGGCTCGCTGCTGGGGGCGGCGGATCCCGAGACCCCGTGTGAATGGGCACGACGGCAGTCAAAGGCATCGCAGCGCTGGGCGTCAGGAGCGGGCCAGGCCCACGTTGCTGCAAAAACTGGCCGTGGAGCAGCCGGAGAAGCTGCAGGTGCAGCGGGTGACACGGCAGGCCGGGCTCAGCTCTCTCTAGGGCACAGCTGTACACAAGTGAAGCACATCCACCAGGTCACACGCGTGTCCCCAAAACACGCCATACAGTTTGACTGTGCTTTATCTGCGCTCCGGGTCAGTATGCTGCATGCATACCTCATTTCCAGGCTCCACAGTCATTCAGGGTCCTCCTGAGCACACAGGCCTTGCAGCGTTTTTGGCCATACTGTGATTTTAGGAAACTAACAGCCAGGAAGGACCGGGGGTGCCAGACCGAGGATGAGCCGCAGAGGGCAAACCTGGCAAAGGTGGTGGCCGAGGGGGCCTAACCCCAGCCTGCAGCTACTTGGGGGCAATTGCTCACAGTGGAGCCAAACCCTTCTCCATAGGGGCTCCCACGATCCTTTGAACTGGAGAGGCTTTAGCAACTCGTATCTCGCAGCCAGCTGCCAACACAGTCACAAAATAACGTGTAGGAGATTCAGCCATGGCTGTTGGGGGAGCGATGAGCAGCACGGGAGGAGTGGGAAACACAGGCCTAGTGTAGCAGCTGGCTAGCGTCTGTCTGACTGCCTGCCGGGAAAGGAAGACGAGAGCCATTGAAACAGGACTGGCTGACTATTATTTTAAAGTCACACCAGCAGTATTTACTTGGGGGAGCATGTTCTAAAGGAAGCACTAAAAAGAGGGACTTTCAAAATAAGAGACCTGAGCCCAGCTACCGAGACAGTGTAGGACCAGCTGGGACCCAAGAGAGGGAAAAGTTAGAGGCAGATGGGGAAGCAGACTAGGCAGCCTTGCAAAACAAATGGGTTCCCATCAGGCCTGACAGCTTCTGGGTATCACACACAAAGCTGGACCAATTTCAAGCAACATTTAGATCTTACAGAGCATCTTGACTTTTTCGTGCTCTTTTTAAAGTTCCACCTCCTGGAATCAGGGGATTACAGAAGAATTTAAAAAGAAAAAGGGATTTTCCAAGCCTTATCACCTCCAAGAACTGCTTAGAAACACAATTTCTAATGGCTCTGACAGCAGGAGAAAAAAGGAGGCCCCCCCCCTTTTTTTTTCTAAGTCTCTCTACTTTCTAAAGCCAGATGGATGGGTGGGTGGATGGGTGGGTGGGTGGGAAGGAGGACAGAGGACACATTGGCTTGGGACTGTTGGGTGCTTAGGGGTCACTGTGAGCACACACACTTGCAGTATGAAGGGACTGAGGTGGTCAGCACTTTGCAAGCTGCGCTTAGCAGGGCGCAGGAGATGGAGCTATGTCAGCTGGCATTTTGGGGTGGTGATTAGCAGGCAGGCCCTGAGAAAGCTGCAGTGCAAATGAGGCAGTACTGGAGGGATCAGCAGTCCCCCGAGTGTGCTATGCTCCTCCCAGAAAATCCCAAGAGCCAGGAATAGGCGATGGCTCTCCAGACCTGGGGGCTTTCAGCACAGGTGGCAGAGCTGCACTGGGGAGTGGAGCTGGGAGAGAAGCTGGGCAAAGTCATGAGTTACCTGAAAGGAGTCTGGTCTCTGAGCAAGCCCAGCAGCAGCACTACGAACGTAACGGAGGCAGCCGAGGGCAGCGTGGGGGTGGGAGTGAAGCTCGTGTCCCATCGCGCTCTCCAGAAGAAAGACTGCAGCGGTGGAGCTGCCAGACAAAAACCGAACAACTTTTGTGAGAGAGGAAGTGGCTGTGGCATGGGTGACAGCAAAAGTTGCTGACTCTAGGGCCAGGACCGCAGGGCTCTGCGTGTGGATGGCGCCATTCCCCCCTCTCCTCTGCTCTCGCTGGGAACTGTGGTCTCCTTGTAGCAGGGGGTGCCTGCAGCAAGGCTTAGCAGCACAAAGAGAAGCAGCCTTGTCCTGCTGGCACAGGGAAGGCGGACAGCCTAAGGGCAACTGGAGAAAGCCAGGGAGGGAAAGCCATCTCTGGTTTCTAAAAACTCCCCTCCCTCCGACCTGCTGAGGGACCCCCCATCTGGTCCCCTCAGCCTCACGCCACCCTCTGATGTGGGGTGGCAGTGCCGGTCTCTCTCGAGGATAAAACATCCATCAGGCACCAGCTCCTCCACTGCTGCTCCGACACAGGCAGCCGGGAGGCAGTCAGGAAGGGCTCAGAAGGAGGGGGGAGCCAAGCTGTAAGGCTCAAAGAAGGAACAGAGCCAAATCCCAGTGACCCGAGCGGAGGGCAGGAGCGATGGCCCAACCTGGGTCTCGTGCTCAGGGCCAGGGTAGCACTACCCATGTACCTTGAGACCCAGGTCTTTCCAAAGCTGTGGCTGTGGCTGAGGTGCGTGGTCCCTGGGAGGCAGCTCAAATGTAGCTGGCAGCGCTAGGGCTGTCAGCTGCCCATAAGAAAGAGCGGCTGGCAGCGCAGGCACGACCGCTCTCCCCTTTGGACTCAGAGCACCAAGCCTCCGTGCAGGCTTGTCCCCCTCAGGGCTAGCGGCTGAGAGCAGCCAAGAGAAGCCTGCTAGGTCCAATGGCAAACAGCCCCTATAATTTTTTAAGCTTTTTCCTAAAGGTCACTTTAGAAGGCTGGGGAAGGAAGGAAAATGAATCAGCCGTGGCATTTTGAAATGAAAAGAAGGATTTCATATATTAATATCTTTTTTCCTTTCTTTTCTTTATAAGAGGAAGAAGAATCTTTCTGGTGGTATTTAGTTTGGGCTAAAGACAAGTTTAAGCCTGTCCTTTGGGGGCAAGAGGAGACAGCGACAGGCAATTTGGGTTCACTGTGGTCTTCTCTGAAGTCTGAACATTCCTCCTTCAAGACAAAAACAAGGCAAACCCACAGCCAGAGGAGGACAGTGGTGTGAGAAAAGGCAGCTCTGGCTTTTCTGTCTTGCTGCTGTAGAGGGCCTGGTCCAGACCACAGCCTGAGCAGGAGGCCTCAGTTTCTCCATACCTGGTCCTGTTCCATACAACCAGTCTAAAGAAGCAGGTAAATGGCGTTCTTCAAATACCACAAGTGAAAACATCACCAGAGCGGGTATGAAGGGAATCTAACAGCCCCATGACAGGCCGTGAGGCAGCTCTGTGCCTGGAGCTGTGGGAGCATCAAAGGTGCCCCCCATCCCCAGGAAGGCATGCCCTGGACCTGCCATCTCCCTGCGTCACCCTGGGTTCCTGTGAGGTCCGAACAGGCAGCACCGCGTCAGAGGCATTAGCAGCACAGATACTGTGAGGTTACGGTTCAAATCAAGTCAAAGACACAATGGTCAGGCAGGAAGCGTAAAATTTGGGCTAAGGCTGATGCTAGATATAGGGAGTCATTCATTTTAACTTTAGGTGATGCTGAATTAGCCAGATCAGTAGCTTGGGCTGGCCAGGACTAGGAGAGGCGGTGTAATTACCCGCACGCAGTGTTCTTTTAGGACAACTGCCATCGTTCTCAGCGCTGGAGCAGTCACGCGCTGCTCTTGGCTGGGCACCACTTGCTCCTGGAGGAAGTCCACTGTCCATTTGCACCAGCGTGTGAGCGATCCCCAGACCGGGTCACTGCACCCAGGCTGAGGGGAGGCCTTTCAGCTCTCCGGCTTTCTGGACTTTTTCCCCACTGCCTCTCCAAGGCTTGCACAGCAAGAGCGCAGCACCACCCTGTGGCATGGACAGCCTTGTACGCAGCCTGCCAGACCTGCGTCACCTCACTTGGGAATGCCGCTGCAGCAGAGGGAACTGCTTAACCCAGCCTCCTTTGTGCCGCTGCTGCTAAGGCGATTGAGATCTTGGTGCCAGATGCGAGGCAGAAACGGCCTGCTGTCTCAGAAAAGCACACGCACACCGCCGGGCAGCCCCATCGGGAAAGCTGCCTTGCACACACACAGCTCCCCGATTAGGCTGCGCTGAGGTAAGCCTCATCTCAGATACAGATCTCTTGAAAGGGGGAATGATATCTCTATGTTAATGATGCAGCACACAAAGCCTATCCTTAAACTTTAAAATACAGTGCCAGGCCCTTCCTGAACGAACACAGGACACATACTGATGGAAACTGAGTGCTTGTGTTTTTCAGTATTTAAAATCTGTTGCAATGAAAATGCTTTGGCGCCAGAGTACTGGTCCTAGCCTGCTTCCCACAGGTGAGATCTGTGCACGTTTCCATCCCTAGCTGACTGCTGCACAGCCCTTAGCCTGGCGATCACAAACTGTTTGGAGAAAAAAAAAAAAGACCCCCCCCCCAAAAAAAAACCCGAAACAAACCACACACACTCACGCAACGCTTCTGTAGAGATAACTCATCTGTCTGAACTGAATAGCAGGGTGTGGGAAGGACACACACCAGCACAGTCCCCAGCTAACTTAGGGCCGCAACGAGAGAAGTTCCTAGCATTCCTGGTGGGACACGCTGTCTCCCTTGTCTGGTCCAGAGGTGAGCAACACGAGCTAGAGGCTGCTGTCAATCCCTGCACACTCCTGGTACATGCTGTTGCACTTCCCAGCATTGCATCTTGTTAAGAGACACCAAAATTGCTGGAAGCAGATCCCATTATTAGCATCCCTGTACTTGATCTTGTAGGGCCCTGTCAAACAGTCTGGTCACACCAGGGATCACATACAGAAACATGGCTGTGGGCTGTGCTGTCATGTCCTTGGGCTCTACAGCTCACCGTCTGCTGCCGACGGCAACCAGAGGCTTGTGGAGGCAATGCCTCTGCGGCTGCCAAGAGCTGGCTGGGAGATGAGTGTCTGAAGTGAGAGGTGAACCCAACACATGCCTCTCGCCTGGGGACAGAACATGGTTAGATGGCAAGAGGCCATGCAGCTGGGCAAGGGGCCGCAGCAAGCACTGATGGACCCTTGTGCATGAGGGCTAGATAGCAAGAAGCCATGTGACTGGATGAGGGGCTGCAGCAAGCACTGATGGACCCTTGTATATTAGTTCCTGTGCCTGGTTGGGACTATGCAGCTCTGCTGCAGGTGCCCAGTGTTAGGAATGCCCTCTCCTAGCTCCATCTGTTGAAGGAGGAAAATCCATCTCATCATGCAACATGACTAGTCAGGAAAACTCATGATGCAAATCTGAGTTGAACAGCAATTTAAGAGGTTTCCCTACTGACCTCAGCACTGACACTTGTGTTTATGCCTGTGAGTCAAATGAGACTTGGGCCAATATACACGTGTCCCAGAAACCCAGTCTTTTTGAGGTTGTTAGACTGGTGGCCTGCAGGAGGCACAACTACATCAGATCTGTGTTTCATCTCCTCTGTACTGACAGAGGAGGTCTGTCCAAGCCAGAATAGAAGATATATTTTAAAAGAGGATTTTTAAAACCTGGAGCAGGCCAGGAGAGTGGTACTGTGCCACATCAGTTAGCTGGCTGTGATGAAACTCCAGGCTTCCTGGCGCCCGGGCAGGTCTATTCTGCCTGGTAAGAGGCTTATGAGGATAGCTTAAAACCTGGCTTTTGGAGAACTTGTACCTCAGTGGGCAGCAGAGGGGCTGAGTACAGAGCTCGGGTCAGATCACTGTAGTATGAAAAAAGCAGGACTTCATACAAGTTCCACCGTATAATCAAATTCTGCTGAAATGAACGGCTTCCTGACTATCCCAGTTCACCAAGCAGTGCCAGACCCTGGGGCCTGGCAGTTCCCTATCCGAAGCAGCCATTAGTGGCAGAGAATTTCTTGGCTGCCTGGGGCTTCCTGCACACTGTGGGTATGTGCCCTGTACCAGCTTTGCTGCATTTCTGTCTGTTTGGGACTTGCAGTGGTCTCAGAGACCCTGCAGTCCTGCTCTTCATCCATGGGAACCCCTGCCCCTTGGTTCCCCCACACATGGCACAGCTTTGGAAAACCAGCCTGGCCACAAGCCCTGCTTTGAGCTGCCCCAAAGAAGCCAAATGAGCCAGAGGGTAAAGGAGGGGAGTGTCCATCCCCCCCTTTTCCCTCCCTGGTGCATGGATGCAGCTATACACATATCCTGCCTCCCTGAAATGCCAGCTGCTTGCATCCGTCCCCACTGCACACTGTAATTAAAGCTGACTGAGCCCCTGTTATCACAAGGAGAGGTTCCACCTTGTCACTTTTCAAAACAAATCTGCTTGAGCACGCACATCGCAGTAGGAGAACGTGTCCTGTCCATGGCATGCGGCTGCAAGAACGTTTCAGGGTTTTGAGGCCACTTAGCCGATGCCAACGTCCTACCACATCGGCAAATGCTTACACTACACTCACACACCTCACAGGCTGCTCCAAACCGCACCCAGACACACAGGGATCTGCGAGTTGCCTCTCAGTTTCTGGGCCTTTTGGAGAGGATCAGCATGTCCCCCCTGCTGCTCTCATGTCTGCAAGTCCCACCCTTTGGTTAAAGGCTCTGCAACAGCATCGAAGAGGCCATGGTGCCCTTCCTTCTGCAGATACAACGGGCTGAAGGGCTTTGCCCCGTTTTCCTGGGCACAGGGACTGAGAGTGGCCTTCTGCCGTTACCCTTTCCACCAGCACGCACCTGGGGGACTGAGCTGCTGCTTGCGAGTCTCAGTGTGGAATTGCTTCATCAGCAAAGCTGCGGCTGGTCCCAGACAGCTCCCTGCAGGCTGTCCTTGCCTGGCAGGGCTGCCCGGGAAGGGAGCCTCTCCTCTTCCCCGCAGTGCTGCCGCTTCCAGCCTCATGAGCTCAAATACGCTGCAGGGCCCTGCAGGCCAGATGGACTGTGGGCATCCCGAAAGCAGCGGGGCCCTGGGAGGGCATGCTGTGCCTTGAAATGCCTTTCCATTCCCACGCTGCCAGGGGTTTGTGTGCACACATGGCTTACCCTGTGCTGGGACCACTGCTCATGCACAGCAGTGACATAAAAGCATACCTGCCAGCTGTGGTTTCGCTTCCCAAGGTCGCTCGAGGCCCAACTACCCTCATCTTCTGCCTCAGAGCAGCCAGCCCAACAGCCCTACACTGAGTCCTCAGCCACCAGCCACCCAGCAGCGAGCCCTCAGCAGCGGACGCCACGGGGACAAGCAGCAGGCCTGGCTAGGGAGCAGCTTCATGGCACCCCGCAGGGAGAAAGAGGCAGGCGGCGCTGGGCAGCTTCGTGCAGAGCTGCTGTCCTGAGGGCTGGCAGGGGAACTGGGGACTGTCGGAGCTCCAGAGAGCGTGAACACTGAATGAACATGTCTGTACATGTGCACATCGCACGCACTCTCAGAAAGACTATTGCTAAAACCGGGCACGGTCACAAAAACGGCACCTCTAAGACGACTTTTCAACTGAAAATGTAAAATCAGTGTTTTGTAGACAAGAGCTGTATTTTAACAAGCTGGTTCAGAAGGACAAACATTTCCACACAGCACTGGCTGTAGTGCTTTGCACTCGCACCTTCTCATGCCCTGGCTCCCCAGCTCCACGGTGACACACGGCAGCACCCAGAGCAGCACGCAGCGCCCACTGGAGAAACGGGGGCTCGGGAGACTTGAGTCAACAGCTTCTGGGGGCCACACTGCTGGCTCACGTATGTGTGAGGCAAGAAGGTGACATGTTCTGTTTTGATCTCCCATTAGATTTTCTGGGGAAAATCCCAACTTGAACAAAAGCGAGCCTCTGAAGCCTGTTTGGCTTGAATCCTTTTGGCTCCAAGTGAATCAGCCTGGCTCTCCCGTGCAGCTCCCAGCTGCTCTGGCATTCAGCTTGGGATGCACCCCCCAATAATGCCTTGATCTGCTCTCTTTTGAGTTAACTTGAGAGCTTTAGAGGTCCGGGGACTCGGGGTATGCAGGGAAATGTGGGCAGAGCTCTGTGCACCCCAACTAGCCACCGCAGAAGTTGCTGGTGGTCAGCATTTGGCAACATTTGTAAACTGAGCATGGGCAAGGTCCGTAACAGCCTGCATGCCCTGTTTCAACAAGCAGTGCTTTCATGATATACTTGTAAGTGTCCAGGACAACGTGGTTCAACCCACACCTCACATACTGGCAAGAAGCCCGTCCCACCAATGTTGCCTGCGCCCTGGCCATGGGGGCCAACCTGCTGACAGAGTCCTGGGGCTGAAGTGCTGCTCTGCTAAACGCTTTTGTCAAAGGCAGACCTTTTTGCTGCAGTGACTGTATTACTACTGAGCACCATAAAGGGAGGAAAAGGTGGGGAGGAAATGCAGATTAACAAGATTGATAAAAACACATTAGGGCTCCCTGGCAGAGGTCTGGGTCACGATGAGTGTTAGCAGGCTCTGCTGCAACTAATTATGAGGCTTGGAATGGCAGGCGGTGGGCAGCAAGCACCAGCCCATCCGCAGCATTCAGGGCAGGTGATTGCCTAGGTGGGGTCAAAGTGCTGGGGCAGGTCTCTCCAGAAAACAACCACCACACCTCACTGGGCAGAGTTGGCAAGTTATCCCCCAGGAGGGCATGTGGGGACAGAAATGTCCCCAGCCATCCCTGGACAAACCTGCCCAACATACTCCACTGTTTACCTTGGAATAACAACAACAGCTAGTACTACCAAGGTCTTGAGCCTACTGAGGTCTATGACTTAACAGGCTGCCTACAGGCTCACGAGGGACCCAAAGGACATTTTGGGAAGACACCACCATCTCACCAGCTTCTATTTCACCCTGACCATATGCTCATCTTTCCCCACTATATCTTTGCCAATAGCACTGCTCTGCAGCCAGTTTCAAATGACACTGTAGACAACAACCCACCCTGTTACCCCAGGCCACACTGTCTCCTACCTGGGGAAGGCTTTCGCAGCTGGATGGTGTGAATGCTCTGTCCTGCTCAGGTTCCTCTCGGCAGGGCTCTCTTGCTCCATCCCAGCCCAGCCAGCAGGTCCACAGGGTTGTATGATGAGTGCAAAGGCACAGGAGATTATGTGTGCTCGGCACTTGTGCTGGGAGATCAAGATCAGTCAATCCATCAGCCAACAAAAATGCCAACCCAAGCATTAGGAAGTTGCGGGTAAGATGCATGAAATGGTTTAACTAGGATGATCAGGCAAAGAAGCCAAGACTGCCCAGGCTGGGAGAGCTGACTGAAAGGCAAAGGGCAGTTGTCTTCAAAATCATGAGCAGCATGGAGGCTGGGAGATCATCGGGGGCATATTGCTGCTAGGAGGTCCTCTCATTCTCACTGACATGTTGGAAAGACAAGTTGAACTTGCACTAGTAGCAGGGGTTATGAGGGAGTGCATCACCCAGCCTTGACCTCGGCGAGGAAACCTTCATTCTGAGGGGCTCCTGCACTGTACTGCACCCAGGACATGCTGAGATGCATCTGCTCTCTGCTGAGAGACAGCCAGACCCAGAACTCAAGGCTGGTCTCACTAATGGCTGCCAGGAGCAAGTGTCCTGGCTTAACCCCAGATATCCTCCAGTTGCACTCTTGCAGCTGAATAAACTGATGGTAAGACCTCACCTTTGACTTTGCCCAGCCTCCAGGCTGCTGAGGACAAAATTCACCAAGGTTTGGAAGGGTTTTGATCTGCCAAGAGCAGGAATGGATTTTTCTATGGAAAATGTGAAAATACTTGTTTTACTAAAAGCAACTATGTTTTTCAGCAGAAAGTTAAAATTCTTGTCTAGCGCTGGGTTTGTACAGTGCCCTGCACCACAAGCCTGGAGTTTTCAGGCCCCAGAGCACATGGAGAAAAGCCTGAAAATGGGGAGCCAATGCCTCCTGAACTAGGCAAAAGCTTTGTTTGGCAAAGGGCAATGGATTAGTGGGCCTTGAACACTGAGGAGAGTTATCACCCTCCTCTGCTTGGCCCTGGGGGGCTGACCCTGGGTAATGTGACCTGTTCAAGGCCCCTCAGGTGCACAGGGATAGAAATAAACCAGGGAGGGTCCAAGTGAGAGGGTCTGCAAGGACCCATGGAGGGAGCTAGGTTTGTTTAACGCAGTGCAGAGAAGGCCAAGAGGGGTCTACTAGCATCCCACAGTTACCTCAAGGGAATTACAAAGAGGATGAAGCCAAACTCTTCTCCACAGGGGCACCATTAGATGCTATAACTGTCTGGAACCACCCTCATAACATGCTGCCAGTCATGAAGCTGGCTTCGCAAAGGAGCTGGAAATGCCACCTGGCCCATAAGGGGCTGTTCTGAAGCAACTCAGGGCTTTCAAACTGGTGCCATTTCTGTGGTTCAAGGACCAGCAGCATATTTCCCTCCCAGGCACTGCTGGCCATGGGGAAAGGCAGGGACTGGAGGGGCTGGAAGAGTGCTCGGGCATGGGAGCAAGACAAGCCAGGCCAGTCAGCTAAGGGCAGCCATCCTCAGGGCGGCTTCTTGCCCCTTGGTGCTTCCCCATTAGCAGCAGCTGCCCTCCTGCTGTCCTTAGGCCATGCCAAGAAGGAAGCCTGCTCAACACTGGGGGAAAAGTCCCAGAAAGCTGGTAAAAGGCCAGCCCTGCCCGTGCTCCCTCCATCAGCTGGACAGCAGCCCAGTGGTGCTCTGGGGCTTACGCACTTCTAAAGTGAGAAGATACCAATAGGCAGCTTAGAAACGCTTGGTGATGTTTGTTCAGTAAATCAATGTTCACGCAGAGGAAGGACATCTCCCACGGGAGCCGTGCCCCGGCCCACTCCCTAACAGTTCCCTTCTCATTAAATGCCAGGTCAGGGACACAAACAACCTTGAGAGGAAGCACCAGGCCCTGCTGCAGGCATTGTTGTTGAAGAAAGCGCTGGCTGACTTCCCCGTGCACGTGGGAGGCAACGCTTGAGCCCATGGGACTGATGCAGCTCTCTGGCATCTGGCTGGAGCTGCCTGCCAGGCCTTTGCTCCAGAGTGGCTCACCAGCGGGGGGATGGATTTTGGCAAGGTCAAAGTTCAGTCCCAGTGCCTGCTGTGGGACCCAAACCAGGCGCTGCTTGTGTGACTGTCCAGGTTTCCCCCTTTCTCTCCCTCTAGGATTGTCCTCCCCCTGCCATGGGGATCTCCATTAGCCTCTGGCCCCATTGCAAAAGGCCGACAGAGGTCCTGGCAAGGCCCACCCCACAGCAGGGCAGCTGCCTGCCTGGACATGCAGTTTGGCCAATGGACCCACCTCAGGCAAAACGAGGAGGCTCCATCACAGACTTCACCTGCCTGAACTCAAACACACCATCACCAAGCGCCCCTTTGTCTCCACCCCCCCAGCACATCTGGCCAGGGTTGAAGGCCACAGGGGGATCCCACTGCAGCTCTCAGCAGGAAGGCTAAGGCCCTGACAGTGAGCGAGAGTCTTGTATTAGGGCTCTCCAGCCACATAGGCCAACAGATGTCCTCCCTTGCCCTTGAAAAACCTGTGTTTGGTATAGACACCCCACCCCAGGAAGACACACTCAGGCTGTGCACTCCAAGCTGGGATTCTTGGAGTTGTATGAGGATGCCAGGAAAGCCCACTACATCCAGCACAAAGGCATTCCTCCTCAGAGAGAGGTCACCATACACAGATATTTGAGCACGAAGATAATCCAATCTCAGCCACCCCTTAGCAGAGCAGCAGTCAGCATTGCTTTGATGGACCTCTTACCTTAGGCAAGAATCACAAGGCCAACACATACAACTCCCCAATCCAAAAGCATCATGACTAGATGGGGCATGAAAGGAAAGCAGGAGAGTCCAAGGACATGACCAGCACTGCAGGACTCCATAGAAGCAAGGAAAAGAGAGGTGAATTATTAGTGCTGGTGCTAGTCCTCATTGGAGAAGGAGGTTGAACAGAAGACGTTCAGAAGCCCTGTCATCAACACTCCAGTGAGTCTATGATAAAACAGACTCACAGCCTGCCTACAGAGAAATGCCCAAACTGCCAGTTGCCCCTGCCAATCAGACTTCTCCAACACTAGATCTGGTGTTCCCATCCAGCAAGCAACATGCATGCTCCAGCCTCTTTCTCTCCCTAAATTCATTGACCTCAGTCTCTCCTGCTGCCTGGCAGCTAGCCCAGAGCTGGAGTCATCCTCACAGCTGGTCTCAACACCTTTGCTGATGCATGGAGTCAAGGGCTCCCCGCATGTTCTGCCTGCTCCCACCTCCACAGCCTGGACCCAGGTGGCAACACATCCCACTCCAGACAAGAAGGTCTATCAGCAGTTAGCTGGGGAACTGCTGGACACAGCAGGAAGAACCTGAGTCAACCCAAAAGCTGCCCAAGGCAGAAAAGCCATGACTTGCTGAAAGGTATTCAGAGAATTCGAGGCAGGGACATGATGCAGCTCTCCCGGTCCCAGAGCTGTAGCTGCTGCCAACAGTCAGGGGCTGCTCCAGGGCAGAGTGTGGCTAGGTATTTTGAGGATCTAAAGGTCATAATAAAGTTACTCTGCCACTGAGCAGTGTTACTACATTTTAAGCCCAAATCACTAGTGCCTGCAGCCTTGTAGCACATGTCCCTGAACTCCCTGGGGCTGGCAAGCTCTCAGGTTGCAGGAACTGTGCAACCTCCATGCACAGCTGCTTGGAAATAACTTGCTCAAACAATCTCAGCAGGTCTGGCTTTTGCTGGCTCACCATAGACTATTCAGATGACAAGGAAGTGAGATAGCATTCACCTGCCTTGCACTCATTCCCCAGAAAGGTGTGGGCCATGACAAATTGCCATAGCATTGCGCAATCTGAGAGATGACTCTCAGGAGCACACAAGTTGTGGGCAAGCATGTCTAGGTCTTCAGAGCTGAACATGATGCTCAAAAGCATGGCTGTCCTCTCACTCCTCAGCCCTATCCAATGCAGTCACCTGCATAGGCTGGCTAGTTCCCCCGGCCTCTCAGGTCATTGCTGTCGCTTAATGATGGGACTGTGTTCCTTCTGTGATTCACAGCTGGGGGTGAAACTGCACAGTTTTTCAGTGCCATGGTACCAAAGTAGCATTAACAGAACCTCTCTCAATTCAGCCAGCCCCAGAGGGGGAGCCTGAACACCCTGCTGCCTCCTTTCAGCTGGCCTCCCATGCGTCTCCTGAAATCACTGTTCTTTTCCCCAAGGAGAAGGGGGAGATTCTTCCTGCAGGCACGATTCCCACAGGCAAATGCACACTGAACCAAACTAAACTGACCAAAGCTTCTGCTGGAGACAGGCAGGGACAGAGAAGAGTGCAAGTGCAGAGCAATACCTCCATGGTGTAGTCTGGACACCTTGAGATTGTCTTTAGTAGGTGTTAGAGGGCTTCTCTTTCAGAAGAGAGGAGCCCACTTGCGCTGCCCTGCAGCAGGATGTTCCACAACTTAATCTCAGACTGGATACCCAACCACCTCCTTGGGTTTGCTTTGCTTGAGGAAGTTTTAAGGGAGAAAATAAATGCACAGTGATCAGTTCAGCTACTTTGCCTCAGGATGAATGTCATCCAGCCCTGGTCATTCATCTGTCTGCCCTGTAGTCTCTTCTACTAATGCACTGGTTTGATGCAAATCCTTTGATGCAGAATCTACAAGAAGGGTTCTGGCAGGGGAACTTTCCCAGGCTCCTCTCAGTAAACATAGATACCAAAAATGTTAATTATAGTACCGTAGGCTCTCCAAGCTTTCCTTTTATTCAAGACCATCTATTGATGAGCTAAATAGAGGATTTACTACTCATTTTGATTCCTCTCACAAGATATTCCTGGTATGATCCACCAGTTTCCCTTCTGGGCTTCTCATTTGGACACAGCTTCATGTTTTGGAAAGAAACTCCGAATAGCCTCCATGACCTGCGTGCAGTCATCTCAGCTTTCTTTAGACTTTCCACTGTCTCCTTGGCCCTACAGCACATATGTGCCCCAGGTCTCTGACAGAACCCTTCAGTTGCTTTCATCTCACCCTTTAAGCCTTTGTCTGTCACTCAGAAGTTGCAAAAATGAGTGGTGCATGAGAGCAGTGCAGCTCTGGGACAGAGCCCAGAGGGGCTGTGGCACCTCTGCCTCTGGAGACTTCAAAACTCACCTGAACATGGCCCTGAGCAGCCTGATCTAGCTGTGAAGCTATTCCTGCTTGGAGCAGGGGTTGGACTGGAGGCTCAAGAGCTCCTTCCCAATCTAAAACTTCCTGTGGTTCTACGATTTACCCAATCTCAGCAAAACCCACCCAGATTTGTGCCTCTGCTGGACCTTTGCTGCCAGACAGACCTGTCATGCTCCGGCAAAGCTCCCACAGGGGTTTCTGCTCTCAGTTTCTAGCCCAGTCCTTCAGAGCTAAGTCTTGCCTCTCCCCCATCCCTCCTCTGTGCAGCACCCCTCCAAATATTTTCAATGGCAAAGTTGCCATCTAAAGGTTAATGCTGGATGTTTCCAAAGAACCTTGTTCTATTATATCCACAGGGACACACTCTCATCCTTACTGTTTCCTTAAATCACATTGCCTCCCACTTCACTTTCTGGAGAGGCAAAGTTAACCCCGTCCAGTGGATTTCAGCACAGCCAGACACATGTCAAGCCTCCTTCTCCCTTGGCCACATCTCAGGCTGCAGTTTCCACCCTCTATTATCAATGCCCTACATAGTTTTAGCCAGCTGAGCTGTAAATGATGGTGAACTCCAACTGTATTTGGAGCAAGGCAACTCATTTGCCCATTAAGATAGGAAACCGATGACCCAGGACTAACTATGATTATTGACAAAGAAGATCACAAAGCCCAATTGCGCAGAACATTGTATGGCAACCATTCCAAGTTTTCATGCACAAAATGTGCCCCAGAACATAAAAAGCTCCATATCTAAGGATTACAAACAGAAAACTCCCATTTTAGCACTGATTCGCAACTGCCATTCCAGGTTTTTCATCTGTCCCACACCTTGGCATTTGTAACTTGCCTGCATCACCCTGGCTCACACACATGGCACCATGCCCTAGACAGGAGTTGTTTTCATTGCATAAAGGGCTGGACAGCTCTGCGTGTAAGATGTGAACAGAGGCAGCTGACTGATGCAATGGCTTCGGCAGGGTCTCCAGGCCCCGCACCCTATCAAAACACACAAAAGGGCCTGGAGGTGAAAGTGTGCTGGAAAGAGGTTGATGGACGCACAACACTTGCCTGATCTCCTTGATCCAGTTGCCATTTCTCCATTAGTGCTTTCATGCTCAGATGCATCTGACAGACCAAAGGGATTAGCTGTGCTGCAGTCAAGGGCAAGGACTCTTTCAAAGGTGGATCTCACTGTCTGCATCTCCAAGGAGCTGGGAAACAGGGAGCACTGCCCTCAGTCAGTTTGGAAGGGGCTGCAGTAGTTGCAAGAAGTCCAGATGAACAGGGCCATATTCACTCCCCTTGTGTTTTTCAGACAGTCAGAGCCTCAGCAGTTCATGCTACAACCCCCCTTGTCTTCAACCATCCCCTTGCCCCAAGCAAACTGCAGAGCTCAAGGAAGATCTGCTGTGGCTTTGCTGTCTGTGCTAGCTGCTCTTGCCTACCTGCGGCAGACTGATCTGCCCCGTTAAGCTCAATACGTAAGTGCCTGTTAGCCAAGAACTATCCTTCCTTGCAGACAGGCAGCTCCAGAGCATCAGCCAGCTCTGCTCACAGTCATCTGGAGCAGATGGCAGGTGGCCAAATCAGGATGCACATCACAACTTGGGCCACAGTCACTATAGTACCGAGTAGGGAACAAACCACATTTAGATGGCCACAGTGCAAAATTCAGACTCTCAGGACTCCAGTCTAGTCACCACCTAGTCCTAGGACTGCCCAGTCACCGCCAAGCCCCAGAAGCACCTAAGCAATGTGGACCCTGCACATTTCCACAGCTGGATATGCCAAGCAGCACCTTAGGGTCTCTGGGCTGCTTGAATGGCCTCAGCTGTTTCTCAGAGCCCAGCAAAGAGTAACTGCTTTACACAGGGGTCCCCCCGTGTATGGTCCCCCCAAGGCTTTGAAGGCCACTGGGTGGGACATGAGGGTCAGAGGCCCTTTATGTTCCCCTCTTGGATGCCTGGTCAGGCTTCTGAGCCAGAAGAGTTGGAAACACTCTGCAAGAGAAACCCAGCTTGTTACAGCATGCTGTGAGTCCAGAACTGCCCTGAACACCATGGAACCTCCTCAGGCCATGCTGTGCACAGCAACAGGAGCTCACCAACAGAGTTACAGCCTGCAGACAGCTTGCGTGGCCCAGCAGCTGCTGGTGGGAGGATGTGCGAGAGCCCAGTAACCTCCTAGTCTTACCTGATCTTAGAGCACATGCTCTTCACGCCCTCTCCTACCACCCTGTTACCCTCTGCCTGCTGGCATGAGGCAGTCCAGAACAAATGGATAGAGCTACAGGAGGAGAAAGGGACAGGATCACTAGAGTAGGCATAGATGGGGAATTAGGACAACCCACACCTTTCTCCTCCAGCAACACACATTACCCCATGTGCTCTGAGCTGTCGTCCAGGGCAGCAGCTCTCCTGGTGAAGTTCACTGAGAACAACAAACAGCTCAGTCAGCCAGGCCCTGCCTTTTGGGTAGCCTGCATTTCAATTCACCAGATCCTACTGCCTGTCCTTTCAGCACAAAGGCTGAGACTTCAGAGTTGGTTACAATTTCCATCCCACAGAATAGTCCCCTCCTTAACGGAAGGGCAATGCAAAGATGTCTGGCTTTTCACAATGCAGTGGAGAGGAGCAGAACTGCCCCCAGACAGGCTAAACGTGGCCAAGTTTCCTTCTGCAGCAGAAGGGCACAGATGGTGATGCCTGGGGTCACAAATGCAGGCAGAAAGCCCTGTAGAGCAGCAGGGGCCTAAGGCAAGCACTGTATAACACTGGAGCGCAAATCTGTGCTGCACATCTCCCCAGAGCACCTCCTCCAGCTGAAGAACAGTGTTCAAGAAACTCCTGGGTTGATTGTGCATCTCCAGCTTCATACAGTACTGAGCTCATGGGAAACCACAAGATTCATCCTCTCTCTCCAGGTTATCCCATCTCTACAAGGCTCAGATTGTGCTTTAGCTCCTTTTAGTCCTTCTTCATTCAACTTGGTCTGAGAAGGAGGCTGAACTAGAGACTTCCATAGGCCCTTCACACCAGCACTACTCCGATTTCCTGATTCCTAATAAGCTTAGATTTGAAGGAGGTGACAGAGGAAGCTAAACTTATCAGAAACAATCCAACATGAATCAAATGGATCCTGGTCATACCTGAAAGTCAAATTCACCTAACGACCAACATCAGCCACATCCTGCAGCAGAGCTGCCACAACTCCTAGATCCCATAGTTGTTTCACAGAACATAACATACATCACAGTGCACCAGGTGCCTTTGTGGCAACGAAGGAGATGAAACTAAACCTTGCACCAGGCTGAGCTCACACAAAACGGAAACACTCACTTCTTGTCTAACCTTAAACCTCAGATCTTCAAGGGAGGCTTACAAAGTGCTTTAAAAGATGAGTTTGGTACCTTGTTCCTAGCTCTACTTGACACCAAAAATCACAGATAACAAAGACTAGTGTTGGTATGCTATCCCTTCTCTTCCCCCACCAACCTCTGCACACTCCACAGGCAAAAGAAACTTGCCCCTTCCCATCAGGCAAAACTTCCCCTAATAATTGCACACATTTAGTCCACAACTACATACTTGAGAGAACCCCCCCCCACACACACACACACGACTTGAACTCTTACCTATTATTGCATGTCTCTGCTCATTCTAGAAATTTGCCACTTCATTCTAGGCTCAAAAAAGAGCTTGTGTACTAGAAAGCATGTATTTTTCTAGCATATGTTTTTCTGTATACTAGAAAGTATATGTTTTTATATAAGTTATTCATAACTATATTTGCTTATTAAAAAAAATCTACAGCTTCTGGCACCTCTAGACCTTACCTTGAGTCCTTGGACTGTCACAGCTATAGCATCAGGATTGCATGTGTCATTACTCTGCATCGCATCAAGCCTCAAATCCAGCTTGCAGCTGGCTCTTTGAGCAAAGGTACAGAACAACACATGTGATTAACTTGGCATAAGAACCCTCTGTGCCTCCCATCTCCCACTAAGTTGCACTTACTTCATGGGCCCAGACTGCCAAAGGGCACAAGGGAAGACCAAAAGCACTGTGCAAAACTGTGCTGAGTAACACCTCTGTTCCATTCATCCCATTTCAAAAAGTAAATGGGGCAGATAAGTAGCAAAGAAGAACTGGAACAGGGAACAGTTTTCCCAGAAGGAACGACCAAGCAGGCTGGATGCCTCCAGCTAGAAGATGGTTGGGGGAAACCTATGAGGCATAAGGGGTGAACGATTCCTACTACACCCCAGAGTAAGAGCACAGCTAAATTATCAAGACAACAGTCTGAAACCAAGGGAAGTGCTTAATTACTCTCTGGAACAAGGAGCTGAACCTACCATAGGGTACACAGTAGTTCAACAAGGATCAGACAGTTGCTGACCATCTGTCAATGACTCCTTCCCCAGGTGGGTGCTGCTGCCTTGGGGCAGGACACCAGAGAGGTGAGGGGCTCCAGCCCCTCAGGGTTTCAGGACTGGGCTACCACAGCCACAGCACCTGGATCTGGTGTGGGGTCAGACCTGCCCCAAGCAGGAGGTTGGGTTGCAGGCCTTCATAGATCCCTCCCTCCCCACCAACATACATAATGGTACCCATAGCACATGCCTTATCTGTTCCACAACTCTGAACAGCTAAGGCTATAGCCAAGGGAAAAATTGCTCCACATGTGCCAAATTTCTTATTCTGTTCTCACCCACACTGATGCTTGTAGCTTAGGCATTCACATGAGGGCTAAGCTGAGAGGTGGTGCTCAGCCCAAACACAAGACTGAGCTGCCTTTACAGCACACAGAACACCACATTAAGTGTCCCACCGCCTTGCAGACGCACTCAAAAGCATTAGAAAGAAAACCCACAAAATTCTTTGTTCAATCCTGTATCTCCCTACAAACCAATTCAATGAAAAGCCTCTGCAGGGCTTAAATTTTCCTGAATGCCAGCTCTGGGCTTGTGCCACTGCAGCTTCCCACACAGACATTTGAGCCAGCCTTACTTCTGGCAACTCCAGCACTTTGAGCAGGGTGCACTAGGCTGAGCAGAGCAGCCACACCTCCAGAGCCCATGTGCTCAGGGAGCCCTTATCTCCACTAGGTGGCAGTGAGAACCCACATTTGGAACAAGTGATTGCAGAGCTGAGCAGCGCAGCCTTCCTCCTTGCCTGATGCTGGTTCCTGCTGCCCCCCAGGGAAGTGTTCAAGCACAGTCAGAGCCAGCTTACAAAGCCATATTTAATCTGTAATTATGTGTTGAGTCAAGCACCAGAGACATCTACTTCTCCCTAGTGCCTAAGGCTGGGAAATATAGTTCCTGACACTCCATAGGTATTCAAGCATAAGTTTTTTGTTTTTTTTTTTTAAATCCTCTTTTACTGCTTCACAGCTGGCAAGATCAAGGGCTCTTCAAGGAAGACCCTTTGCTTACTTGCAGCAGCACAGGGCACCACATATTATGTATCAGCTAAACAGGAACAAAGTACCACAAGGCTGCTGCTAAGCTCAGAAGACTTTCAAGAGAACATCTACCATGAAAACTACACTGAAGTCTCAGAAAGATACTAGCGTCTTTCATTAACTTGAAGGAACAAGTGAAGCCAGCCCAAATGGGTGGTCAGAGGAAGAGAATAGCACCCCCACCACACACACCACGCTTTCCCAGGTGTGTGCAGGGTTATTGTGCAGGAAGACAAACACATCCTCCCTTCCAGCCCTCCAAACCAAAGGCGTTCAATTCTTGAAGTAAAGACCCCATTGCAGCAAGGACACAAGTCAGTTCCAATTATTTATTTGTAGCAGCATTTGAAGTACACCAGGTACTTGAAGCTCTCAAGATAAAGATCTGGAAGAACACTTGTACAGTAAATAAAAAGACAAATTAATAGTTAAGACAGGGTGACCTCTCACTCTTGCTATGAGCAGAGCAACTAGCTCTGAAACCAGGTTAACGACATCAACAGTTAGCAGTCTTTCCAGCCAGCTGTGGTTAGAACCCATGGCCCCACATCTGGGGACAGCTCATACCTCTCCTGCAGCAAGGCATCTCTCAAGGCACAGCTGAGGCAAGGGGGATATTTCCATTATATGCCTACCCAGGAGCTTTGCTTCAGATGCTTTAAAGAGCCTGACTTTCAGTAAGGTTCAATCTTTTCGAGCATGTCTGGAAAGCAGGCCCCAGCTTTGGTGTACAAATGGAAAAGCAGCTCTTCTGAAGATGGGGCCTTCAAGTACTGGATGTCCAAAACATCTAGAAAGACTGTTGGAGCCAGGACTTGGAGCAGCACCCCAGACCACTGCCTTTCCTGCACCAAGCCAGATTTCTAAACCACATGTTTTCAGGCTGTTCCTGAACTGTACTCAGTTCAGTCATGCTTTATAAGACAATGCTTTGCAACTGTATTAAGACAGTCTTTACCTACACTAGGTCTCCAGTTTTATGGCAGAAAAAACCCATGCCAGAAAGACTATATTTCTCTTCAGTTTCACATTTTCATTTTCAGGAATTGTTCACTTTCTGTAGAGAAGGAAGATGGGTTTTGAAGTCACATGCCTGCAGAACAGCAGGCATCACAAATAGCACCAGAAGGAAGAAAGCCCATGTCATTGATACAAGCTTGTTACCCACTGAGACTGGCCTTATTTATCTAAGAGATCATCATATTTCTCTAGAGCCTGCTTCTCCAGTTCCAACAGTTTTTCATAAAGCTTTTCAGCAGTTTCTTCATCAACATCCATCTGAAAAAGAATGAGAGCAGTACTATGAGACACCTTGACAGCAGTCAGCATAGATGCTGAGAGCAGCTCTAGGGATGGTGGGGTGCATCTCCAGAATTTTTGTATTCAGAGATGCATCCAAAGGCATCATTTCCAGCCAGGGTACAAGTCTGAGTGTTTTGGGGAAGCACCATGACACACTCACCATGTTCTCAGAATTGTCTCCACTGTCAGACCAACACTGGGCCACAGGGAGCATGAGCCTGACTTGGTCCAGCTTGTGGTACAGCAGCAGTATCCCAGGCATAAAACACAGGCAGAGAGTGTCTCCAGCACCTGTGTTTCACTGCCACTGGCTAAGTTTTAGCCATTAACAGAACTGGTTGCTGCTTCTTTGCTACCATCTCTAGACCACTTACTCCTCCCAGCCCTGCACCCCAAAAGGAGGACAGCATAACTAAGGAACAAACACAGCACTCAGCCTGATTGTTAACATTGCAATATGCTTTTCCCCACTTCCAATCTGACAGAGCCTTAGTGGTGGAGATCAGGCCTATGATCCCTAGCACTCTGCAGGTGTGCTGCTTGGTAACATCCAAGGGGAAGCGATCCATAGGTTTCTCCCAGCTATGCTTACCAGAAAGCATGCAGCAGACACCTGTCCCATCTGATCTACATCCTGACTACTGCAACCCTGTTCACACTGATGCCCTCTTCCCACCCAGTGCACTAAGCTTCACATCCTCTGCAGAAGACCTTCCCTGGTCTCTCCTAGAAGTTTCCAGACTCCAGCCTGAGGCTGGTAGCCATGAGTTACTCTAGAAGTCTCATAAACGTACACATCACTGCTGCTCAGCTTTCAGCATACATCTTGCTCCCACTCCACCTTCAGGACACCCTATACACTAACCCTTCCATGAAGGAAGTACAAAGCAGGACCCTAATCAAGTCCCCTTCAGCAGGGGTCCATTTTTCCATTTACCTTTCTGGGCTCCACATAATTCTTTCCCAGTCCAGAAGTACAGCTGTGGTATTTGACAAGTGCATCCAGGGACTCCGGCTTTTGTTTGAACAACCACACCTAGGAAGAACAGCACAGCTGTGTACAGAATTCAGCACAGTCCCAGCTAAGCCTGCAGTCAAGGACCTGGCTGCTAATAGATACAGATGAGCACACCACAGGTGCTTTTACCAAGCAGGGGAGATCTGACATCCAGAGAAGAAATTTTGACCTGGCTCCCCACAGCTTCAACCCACTTGAGCCAGTAGTAAACCACACAGTTCACGCTCCCAGTGCTAAAACATTTAAGTAGTTCATGTAGCTAAACTTGCTCACTACTGTACTTGATTCACATTGTGCCCTGCATTCCTATCTCCTTTCCTCCTGACTAGGAGCCCATGGCTGCCAGACTGCAAGCAAGTAGAACAGAGATGGAAGAGACAGAGATGGAAGGAACAGTTTCTGAAATAATTTTTTACAGGATCTGATGAAGGGCATAAAGCATCACCTGTTGGATCAGCCCTGATCACAGCTGGTTCCCCACTATTCACTGCTGTACACCATTTAGAAGGAAAATGCATGCCCATCAGCCCTACAGAGAAGCTACTTGTTCAAGTCAGCAAATACTGGGAAGAGCTAACTGGGAAAAAGGACTTAAAAATCAAGTTGTGAAATACTTACATGAGCTTCTGCTCCATTATATGGTGTCAGAGTGTAAGTTTTCGCAAAAAAACGTATCTGAGGGAGGAAAAAAACAAAACCAAAAAAACCACCACACACACGCTAGAATCTGCACATTGGCCCAAAGTTTTTGACAACCCCCCGCAGCCCATCAGCACAAGATCTACCACCATAGGAAGAAATGCTTTCCGAAGCTGACTACAGTTAATACCACACTTATGACTAACACACATCCCTTTATCATCACAAGCTCAGTTCTCTGGAGCCACCCACCAGTCAGCAATCCTTGTGCCACACCTCTACACATAGCTGCTTCCCACAGCAAAAGGCAATGTGCCTTCTAGGCACCTTTTCTTGAATGATCTCAGCGCTGCATGAGGGAGAGGCAGAGAGAAGCTGCAATACAACCAGCGTAGCAGGACAAATGAGAAGTTAACCCACTGACAGGAGAAATATGATCTGTCAGGATCAGCTGCCACCTTAGACAGCTTAAGCAGAAAGGCAGATCTCATAGCAGCAATACCAGAGCTCAGAGCAAGCAGCCTGCATACAAGGACATAACTATACTGAATCTGGAAAGCTGAGGCCAGGGGAGAAAAGCAAGGAAAAGGCTTTTGGAAAGCAAAGAGAGGCAACAGAAAGCAGGAGACTGCTTTCTAGAGGTATGGAGAGAAGAACACTGAAAACAGTCTTGTATTCTAGAAGCAAACAGCATTTCAAGGTACAGGGGACAAGTTTTGTACACAGCTATGCTGCCCCTGGAATTTATGGGACTTAACACACCAACAACATGCTGGCAAACCTTCTAAAGGGGAGCCTTGATGAGTGCTGTCATGGTTTAAGGGCTAAACCGGGTCTAGCCGCATAGCTGTCCAGCAGCACCAACTCAGGGGGTCAGAGGAATTCAGTTTGGGAACCAGGCCCCAAGATGCCAAAGGGTTTACAAGGCCTGGGTAAACCTCCTCTGCTTCCCATTTCCACTTTAGCTTTGCATTAGGAACCCACAACAGAATAGAGATACTGCTGTGTCCTCTGCCCAATGCCAAGAGGCTGCAGCCCCTGCAGCAAGTCCTTTCCCTGTCACGCTCCAAACTTTGTGTTCAATATATTCACTGGAACACTAGCCCCAAAGAAGCAGAAACACAGAGTCAGTCCTGAGAACAGTCCCTTTTCCCCCTAGGTTCAGCTATCCAGACCCAAGATTACAGGTATTTAGCAACTACTTGCCACAGTAGTACAGTTACAAGAGTCAGAGCAAGCAAGTGAGCTGTCAGCATAAGTAGTAGTACCCATGTGCCTGTGGGTTAAGGCAATGTTATTAGCCTCTCTCCACTGTACCCCATGCTCCAAGGAGCTTCAATACAGAAGAGATCACCTCTCCCTCCACAGAAAGCCTGCTGCTTCCAAAGGTCATTAACTGAGGGGCCTCAGCCCTTCTAAAGGGTCAATCAGCTACTTGCAAGGGACCACCCTATCCATACCAACAGAGGACAGACAGCCATAAAACACTAGTAGCAAGGAGCCATATGCACAACACATTTATCACTTATTGTGAAGCACACCACTGCAATACACCACCCCAGCCCAAAGAAGTTCCAAAAACCCAACCTAGAGTTCCACTTACCAGCCACATGATGGGCATGAGTAGCTTCCACAGGAAAACTGGCAAAATTCTGTACGTCATGTTAGACATAACAAGACCAGGACAAACAACACTGGAATACAGGCCCTGCAGGGGGGGGAAGAGTCAATCTGGAAACAGTAGTTAAATTACAAATAGGACAAACCCCTTCCCTCTCAGTACTTCCCAGTAAGAAAATAGAGGCGAGTATAGAGAAGAGATTACAAGAGATTGCTCTAGTTCTGGTCTCTTTGGAGAGGAGACAATCAGATGTCTGAGAGATCCCTAGAGATGTTCAAACTCAATAAACTGGGGCCCACTACAAGCCCATGACCAAAGGTACAGTCTCCTAACACACACCAGAATCCCATACTGGTAGTCTCCATACACCTCAACAGCTACAGCAGCCACCCAACAGATTACAGCCCACTTCAGTACCTCAGAGGCCCGTCTTTAAGAGACAAAGAATTCAGGCTTCAAGAACTAAACCATTTTTCCTGAACTCAGGGTGCAAGCATTTCAGAAGCGGAAGAGCAATCACTGATTAGCACTGCAGCCTGCCCACAGAATCTGGCAGCCTCTGTAACAAAGGCAGATTGCTCACAGGTCTTAGTGTGGCAGGCCTGAACACCAGCTTCGAGCATCCAGCAGAGCCTGTACCTTGAGTGCTTGCAGGCAAAGCTGCCTGAGCAGTTTTGTTGTAACAGACAGGTACACCAGAAGTAAAGGGCAGTCTGAGCAGCAGTTCTTTGCACTTTAAGATCAGTTCTTTGGTCTAAAGAGAAGGCTATAGCTTGCAAGGTATACTATTTACCTAATTACTTCTGCTTTCAGACAAAATCCATTGTCAAAAAAACCCAAGAGACCAAACAACCTCCACAGTATATTCTCTAACCAGAAGGACTTGCAGCCAGCAGTTTAACTGCCTTCTACCACCTACACCACTGGTTCAAACTCAGTTTAGTTTACACGCGCATTAAGGAACTCACCAAATTACCATGAATGAATGCAACTACGTCATAACAACCTGATGATAGCTATAAATAGGAGCTCATTATGTTTCTTCAGACATACAGACACCATCATTACCTGCTTATTGAGTTTCCTGTTTAGAACCACACTTGTCAGGTCAGTAGCATATTTGGAAGAACTGTATGATTCCTGTCCCTTGGCATGCTGATAGTCAGAGAGGCTAAAGGCAGTCTCCCTGGCATTGCTGGAAGAGGTCCAGATGAGTCGGGATGGCTTTTCATTACCACAGAGTAGAGATTCAAGTTGTCGAACCTGCAGAAGCATTGTTGTTTAACTTATCTAGCACAGTAATTTTAAAACTGTAAAACCATACTTTAAAATTGAGATAAGCTTGCAGCTTTTAGACTTTCCTGGACTTGGCCACTCTCCACTAGACTGGCCAGCACACACATGAGCCAGCCAGCTCTACAGGAAGTTTTGGCAAAAGAAGGAGACACTACTCAGATATAACTCAAGCCAAGCTCCACTAGGAACACTTTATGATCAGATTGCATTCTTTTGCACAGCTGTTTGGCACCTCAGAGTTTAACAGAGCCAAGCCTTGGTGTTCTCCCTGCAGAAAAGTTTGTCTCTGTACGTTAACTGACTAGAGTAACCTTGAGATTACGTTAAGCCTTGCAACAACTGTCACCATTTATTGCAATTTCAGCAGAGCTTAGGACTTTGTTCTACTGCCTCCTGCAAAGGGGACTTGGAGCAGACCACAGAAGGGGACAAAGCTTGCTGTCCCATACAGTGGTCACTTACTCTTTACCGGTCAGGCTCTAATCTGCATCAGAATATCAGAACCTATAAGACAGAACTGATTCATCAGTACCCTACTGCATCCATCACTATCCACAATAACCAGACCTAGAGTTTGGTCTTCAGATGCAGCCTCACCAGTATGAGGTGTCCAAAGAGGTTGGTAGCAAACACCTCCTGCAGTCCATCTCCATTAAGTCTATCTGTTTGGGTCATTATTCCCTCTGCAGTAGTCAGCATGTGAAGCACCTTCCTGGAAGTTAACAACAGCAGTTGGAGAAGAACACTGCAGGAAGATATCTGCTGCTCCCTGCTCTTCCAGATCAGCACCTCAGTCACTCAGAAACATCCCTCATTTCAAAGGCTCCAGATAGACCCTCTAGTTTCCCCCTCCTCCACTTGCAGAGTGTTCTATTAATCCATGAAAAGTTGTTGGCCTTCCAGAACTTAACTATTCCAGCCCCTTTTTTGTTAAGGTCTCAATACTGGTTAAACTGAAGACAATTTTTGTCACTTCCAGCTTACAGAGAGTTACTACCACAGTAAACGGCCATCAAAGAAAGCTTGCTTTCCCATTTCCCATTCAGGCAATGAAACTGAGCTTCAGTATATAACAACAACCTAGGATTAACACTAATTCAGATAAGGAAAGTGGTCTGGCATCTACATGCAACATCCCAGCCATGTTAGACTCAATGTAAGTCACATTGTTCCCCAGCTCAGTTTCCCTATCTATGGGCTAAGGGTCAACTGCTACAGTTTCATGAGATACTCAATAATTCACAGCTGAAAGGAACTCTAAAACAAACAAGCAAACAAACAAGCAAACCAACCAACCAACCCCACACCCCTAAAACAGGACAGGACCCCCCCACACACACACCTCCCCGCAGCCACCCCACGGGCTCCTACCCGGTCATGAGGCCTTGCCAGAGGGCCCTGAAGTTCACCTGGGGGTTGGGCATGATGCCGGCGTTGAGGTAGACGAAGTCCAGGCGCTGGAACCTGCGGGGGAAGCGGGGCAGTGAGGGGCGCCCGGAGGGCACCGCGGGGCGGGGCGGGACGGGGACGCGGGCGCGCACGCACCTGCGGCGGAGGTCGCGGGCGGCGCGCAGCACGGACACCAGGCTGCCCAGGTCCACTTCCACGGTGGAGACCTGCGCGGCCGGGTGGGCGGCCAGGACGCTCTCGCGCGCGGCCTCGCTCCTCTGGGCGTTGCGGCAGGCGAGGCACAGGTGGATGCGGCCGTCCTCCTCCAGCAGCCGCCGGCACAGCGCCAGCCCCACGCCTCTGCAACGGCACGCGCCGCGCCGTCACTCGCCGCGCCCCCATCCATCCATCCATCCATCCCAGGCCAGGCCAGGCCAGGCCAGGCCAGGCCAGGCCAGGCCCCCGGCCCCGCTCACCCGCTGGCCCCCGTCACGAGCACCACACGCTCCATCCTCCCGGGCGTCGGCGTCGCCACCGGTACCGCCGCCGCTGCTGCCGCCGCCATTTTAGCGCTGCCCGCCAAGTCCCGCCCCCGCCGGCCCGGCGCCCCCACCTCCCTCCCGCCCTCGGCCAATCGGAGCGCGGGGGAGGGGAAGGGGGAGGGGCCGGCGCCGCGTTGCCGATGGCGTGACGGTGGCCCGAGCCGCCGGGGAGGGGCCGGCGCGGAGCACCGCCTCCCCTCCCCTCCCCTCCCCCTTCCCGCCCCTCCCGCGCACGTGACCCGCGCCGTCCCCGCCCCCGGCCGTTGGCTGCGCGCGCGGCCGCCGCGAGCCGCAGGGCGGCGCCCTAACGGTTGCCTCGCGCCGCGCGCCCCTCACCTCACCCCATGCTTCCCATCAGTCCTGGCCCCACGCTGGCAGCCGCCGCTCCCCAAGCAGCTGGAGCAGCCCCTGAGGGCCTTACCCCCTTCGCGTGCCCAGCCCGCGTCCCGCGTGGACCCCACGGTCCCAGCCCGCTCCTCAGAGAGTGCTGGGTGCTGGCGGGCCGCGGCAGCGAGCGCTCAGCTGGGGGCGGTGTGCCACGCCCGCCAGAGTTGGGGCTCCCCAGAGCAATGCCTGGCTCTGGGGGCACCAGATGTCGCTCCTTCGGGTTGGTCTGAGCTGCGACGCTCCCAAGCAACACGCTATGTACGCACATCTGCTGGCACGGCGTTCCCACATAAGGACAAACCGGCCAAAGCCTCTGCGCTTTGGCAAGCGGCTGGACTCCACACTGATATTCAGCCCCGGCGGGGACACATTTGCAAGGGTCTGTGCGCTGCCCTGTAAAGCAGATCCCTGGGCCCATGAGACTGTGTCCTCCATGGCTCTGGCTCTCGGCTCCCTTGGCAAGCTTTGCTCTCACATGCAGCACACGAGTTCCAGTTGATGCCAATCTTTTTCACAGAATTGGACAAAACTCCCCTTTTGTCTCTCCAAAGCCTAATCCAATGCGCTAATTTGTTCTTCCTCCTATTGTATTTATTGAAGTGCCTCTTAAACTACCTGCTAGTAAGTTTGCTACTCCAAATGCAATACTCTGACTAAGAGGCTGCAGAGTTTGAATTGATGTGTAATTTTGGGATGTGGGAAGCTGAAAAAGGGGGAATACAATGTGGACTGTGCCTCTGACCCGGGCTGCCTGCCATCCAGGCTGCCGCACACAGTGCTGCTGGAGAAAGCTGGTGCCCTTTAGAGGACTCACCATGACATCCCTCTTGCATTTGGAGCTGCTGCCCCACATCTTTGTAAATGCACTAAGGGGACTCCAGAGCCCTCTCTGCACTGCTTACAAACTCAGCTTTTTTCTCCAGATAGAGAAAGGGTACTTCCCACCCTTATCTTCTCCTGCAAAGCCTTCTCTGACCTTTCAGCCATCATAAAACATAAACAACTTCCTGGCCCACCAATTCAAAATGCCTTTCCCTTCCGTGGCCTTTCCCTTTTCTCCCCTAGAGCCAAGAGCTGATCTTGCAGCACAGTCATTCCCTGGCTCGGCATTTGTCTGCTCTCTGAGTACAGCTTGCTGCAGAGACATTTTACTCTGCAAGTAAAACATCTGGTCCAAGTTTCCTTGAGGTGCTCTGAGGTGTAGATGTTTGGGTCCCAGGGCACCCTCCTGACACAAGACCTGCTGTCCTTTCCTTCCCGACTCTCGCCCGCTCTCCACTAACCTAGCCTGGCCACATGCCCCCTCTCTCCTCTGGGACTCAGCTGCTCCCAGCAATGCTTTTGCGAGTACAAAATGCTGCCAAAAATGGGAGGGGAGCATTTCACACCCACTCTGCCTACGGGTGAGCGAGCGCTCAGGGCTAAGGTAGGGGAGCATGAGTCGTTTATGCTCTCAGCTGGCAATGGGAAGGCCTTCTGCAGGTGGCCATGGCGTGCTCTGCCTTCAATTTCTTTGTGTGGCCACAGGGACACTGTGCATCCTACTGAAAATGCAATCAGGTTATTCCTTTTCAGGGCAGTTGTTGTTGTGAGGGTTAGGGTTGTGGAAAGGTCTGGGTGGGAAGGGCCATCTGGACATCTCTGGTCCAGCCCCTGCTTGGTAGGACCAGCATCACAGCTCAAGCAGGCTGCTCAGGGCTGTGGGGATGGAGATCCCACAGCCTCTGAACCTCCTTGGGCAATGGAGGTTGGAGCTGTTTCCAGGGCACCATAATGCACTATTTAAACAGAGCGTCCTCATGGCTGTGTTGTCCTTTGTGAAGGGCACCCAGGGCAGCTCAGGAGCACCGAGCCCAGGGCTCAGGTCAGTGGGAGCTGGGGGCTGTCCACAGGGAAAATGTGCCTCCTGCCTCGCCTGATATGCCCAACTCCTCACTGGCTCAGGGAGGGCAGGGAGAGGCTGAGACACACTCTGGGGCAGAGAGAGGGCATCCAAGAGCAAAGATAGACGTGTACCAATTACATGGCAAAAATAAGACTTGTCCTAGGTCACCCACTGAGCTGAGGGCTCAGTGTGGCCACAGGCCGCACATTCAGTGAGCACTGAGAGCAGATAGGACACACCACCTATACGCTGCTTGAGTCAGCCTCGACACACAGATTCTTTTTTCATTATGGGGCAACTCCTGCTCTGCTGCTTTCTCCTTGTGCAACTGGTGTGGGCTGTCCAGGAGCTCTCTCTCAATTATCCTTCCTCTGTCTCTGACACTGTCATCTGCATATTTTCTCTTCTCTTTGCTTCTGGTCACGTCCTGCATCTGCCTGTGCCTAGTGGGCACACATACATCCCATACCTGCCTGTGCCGGTGGGCACATGCACGCACACATCCCACATCTGCCTGTGCAGGTAGGCACACACACACACACACACACACACACACACACATCCTTCATTTACTCCTGCCAGCAGGCACACACATGCCCTGCATCTGCCCATGCGAGTGGGCACATACACGCACATCCCACATTTGTGCACTCCCCCTGGGCCACTCTCCCCACACACTGCATTTCTCGGCACACGCAGCACCCCGTGCCAAGCGCTTTGGCCAACACTTTTCAAGGAGGTGAACTGGCTTCTGAACTGCCACAAGGACACATGAAACTAGAGTCATGTAGCAAGTGTCTCTTCAGCGGGTTTGCCCCTATATGTAGGTGCATCTACTGAATATATACATGCCTTAGCAATAGTATACTGGAAACTGTGCCATGCGTGACTTGATGGTGCAGAACTAGTGTGTACAAAAGTGTGAGAGGGTCCATGTACCCTCTAAAAACAAAGTTCCTCCTGGCCAGTTGCAGGAGAATCTGATTTCGGGACATGATGAGTAACCTGTCAGGGCTCCTGTGGGGCACAGGGGTCAGAACCTGCCCACTTCGCTCATGAAGCTGCCAGATCTGAGAGGTGCAGAAAGGTCCACATCCCTCCTTGTGAGAGAAGGGCACACCAGTGCCAGGTGCCACAAGATGCTCTGGCTGGAGAGTCCACCCTGGGCGCTTCAGCCAAGCTGTGATCCCTGGGCCGAGAGCAAGGGAGCGCCAGGGCGCTTGCCGCACCATGGTCGTGGCAGGCCATGCTGTCTGTCCATATCCAAACCATTGCAGGCTTGGGCATGGGGCAACACACCTGCTTGGCAACAGGTCTCAAAAATGTATGTGCCTTCCTCTCATTGCAGGTGAAGATGTGGATTAATCCTGGGAGAGGAGGATCTGAAGATTTTGCCTCGGAGGTGAAAAGTATGCTTTCTTACATCCCTGCAATGCCACCTGGGGAAAGGCACACGCTGGGCTTAGCTCCCACCTCTGGCTGCCACATAGCACCAGAGGGACACCAAAAAATGCCTTTCTTTGGCACTTGATCAGCTCTGAAATGGCCATGGTCGGATGAGAGGAGATCCCCTCCAATGCACGTCACACCACTGCTGGTGGGCCCACTCCTTCCCGGCAGATGTGGAAGAGCCAGAGTACCTGTGCGGCGATGCTCCCAGACAAGAGGCAGGTTCATCTCTGGCTGGACACACTGCTCGCTCCAGCTGCAGGGTGAGGAGCTAAGAGTGTGGTTGGGCTTCTCCCTTTGCAACTGGCAGCTGGGAGGCAAGAATGGGGCATCCCCACCCGCCTATGCAGCCTATCCAAAGGCCAGGAGGTCCAGAGAGCTTTGGTTTTTGCCCGGTAATTGCACAGCCCACTGTGAGCTAGCAGCAACTCCTACACCACCACAAGTGTCTGTATTATGCTCCCTGCCTCTGAGCCCTGCACCAGGCACAGTCGCTCAATGCCGTCTTTCCGCAGAGGCCTTTGCTCTGCCAGGTACATACCCAGTGCACATCCCTTCCACAGATGCATGCCCGGTGCACAGGCCAGGAGCTTCCTCATGGAGAAAATACAGCTGATGTTCCTCCCCTCTGAACAGGGGAGAGAACCCGCTTTGTCCAAATCCATTGTCACCAAGAACACGCTGCATCAATAAATAACGCTTGTCTCAGCCCGCGTCGCTCCCAAGCTCAGTTCAGCAAACAAGACCAAGCTGTCCTATGCCTGGGTTCTTCTTGCTGCTTTTGGGGTTTTCCTCTTAGGCTGTACAATGAGAACAAGACCAGCTGCCTGGGTTTTACTGCTAAGTCCAAGTGAAGTGGCTTCAGTTTGTGTATGAGGTTCTTCTGGGGATGGGATGGGGACCAGCCTAGGTGGGGGGAGCAATGGGTCATTCTTCACTGGCTGATTCCTGGAGAAGGTGATGGATCTCCTGGAAGGAGGGACGATCTTTAGTGTCTCGTCTCCAGCAGCTGAGCATTAGCTTATAGACAGAGTCAGGGCAAAGTGCAGGCTGGGGAAGGTAAGTCTTCAAAAAAAAGACAAAGATTACAAAGGGAGAGAGTTACTGCCATGTAAAACAAATGGAACAAAAGAACAACCAGACGTATGGGAGCCTGATTTCTCCATGCAGATGGCACCAGAGCAGGGGAGGCTGTGCTGCTTTACATTCGCAGAGGAAAGGAAGCGTCCCAGAACTGCATGATGGTGGGGCTAGGGGATTTGGGTATGACACACTTACTCATGTCTCACAACCTGGCTGAATACTTCTATCCCCTGTATCGAGGAAACAAACAGAGTTTGTGTTCGATATGGCTTTGATCTTGCACAATACTAAGTGCTCTGGCACTGTCCAGCAAAGTGCATAAAGCAAGCTGGGGCCCAGTGGCGAACCTGGCCCTCTGCTCCCATCCTGCTCTGCATCAGGCATGCACAGATATTTGATGAGCAGAGAAGTTACTGTGAATCAAAGGCATTTTGCTGGTACAAAACTACTCCAAGCCTTACACACTTGAAGCAGCTCAGCTTATGAGGCTGCCTTGGGAACTCTGAGCTGATATCTGAATGTCTCACTCCACTGTAACCCTAATGTACACAGAGGGTAGTTTCACCCTCTTCCCAAAATTGCACAGCTGGAAGAGGGGAAAAGCCCAGGCAGAGGTCAGCAGGCAAACAGTGCCTTGATTTTGTAAATCACAGACACAGCTCAGAGTGGGCTCGGCTGACCTTGCTACACCTCTAGTGTTGCCCAGCTGTCCCGTACAAATGCAGGGAGCTCTTCTCACAGACTCCTTTTGACATGGATATACCTCAACCCATAAAACTTATCCTTAGTCAAGCTTTCTATCTGGTAACCTTAAAACCCTTGCCTGCATCCCTGGGCTCCCAGGCCCATCCGTCCCTACCTGCCGGCCCTGGTCCCGGAAGAACTCGCCGGTGTTTTCGATGACCTGCTCGTCTGACAGCTGGGAGTAGGGCTGCTCCCGGCACAGTGTGAAGGTCTCCCACAGTGTCACACCAAACGCCCACACGTCGCTGGCTGTGGTGAACTTGCCCTGGCGGGAGGGAGCAGCATGAGGAAGGTCAGGCACAGCAGATAGATAGCCCCGCGCACTCACCTCGCAGCCCCTGGGCTTCGCCTGTTCATGCAAGCAGAGGCTTGCATGTCAAGTCCCTGCTCACATACAGACCAGTGGGATAGAGACAGGGCTCAGACCCCATGGCTGCCGCCAACAGCCATGCTGGCCCCATGCCTCGGCCCTCCTCCTCCCACCTGCGTGCCACCCGCCAGATTGGCCTACTGTAAGGAGAGGCCAGTGAGCTTTGCCCTGCAGGGTCCAGTTTTGACTCTGGTAACCTGTGGTCATGCTGCACAGCAGAAATGCTTTCAGAAGCACTGGCCTTGCGCCAAAGGGGCCAAGCAGCAGCATGGTCACCAAGAGCGGGCGCCCAACACTGGATCCCCCACGGCTGAAAAATTACCTTGTCCCAATCCATAAACACTAGTTGTTCAATGCCTCTTTCTGGAGGCTTCAGCTATCAGATCTGGGCCCAAAGAAGGGCTTATTCCCACAGACTTGCTCTCTTCTTGGGGCCAGATCCTGGTGAGCTCTGAGTCTGGCTTGCATCAACTGCGCTGAGGGGTGGAGCTTGGTAAGGACAAAAATAAAAAATAACCTTGCTCTCTCATTCAGCTCTGACCATGGCCAAGAGAGGATGTCACATGTCCCTTCAAAGGCTGGGGACCTGCACTCCAAAGATCTCCATAGTCCCCCCATCCTTCCCTAAAAAGGTCCTACCAGTGCTGTGCTCTGTTGCTTCCATGGCTGTATGGTTCAGCCTGAACCTGGGCCCAGAGACACTGTTTTGCATCAGCAGCCACAGAGCTAATGTGTAGATCATGCATGGCACAAAACATGTCACTAGAGAGCAGACAGTTCCCCCATCCCTTCCACTGCCCACACACATGGGCAGGACCCGTCCCCTGCAGCTTTCAGCCAGAGGGAAAAAAGGCATGAGCAGACCTAAGACAATTTCAGCATCAGTCAGAGCCCCCACATACCAGTAGGATGCTCTCCCAGGACATCCAGCGGATGGGGAGCACTGCCCGCCCCTGGATGCGGTAGTAGTCCCCGCTGTACAGATTCCTGCTCATGCCGAAGTCAGCTATCTTGATGGTGTACTGCTTCCCCACCAGGCAGTTGCGTGTGGCCAGGTCTCGGTGCACAAAATTCAGGGAGGACAGGTACTTCATGCCAGAAGCGATCTGAGTAGCCATGAACCGCAGGTTGTTGTAGCTGCAAGGTGGGGGGAAAGCTGAAGGAGGACTGAGGTGTTGGGTAGGACAGGAACAACGAGGTTCAGTCCTGACCAGGGTGTTCCAAAGCACTGTAATGGGGCAGAGAGCCTCCGCTGAGCTGCAACGGCACTCAAGCAAGCCCATGGCGGACTTGCCTGGGGATGACGAAGGCCCTGTGGTGGCACCAGCATGGCCACTGAGGGGTCAATAAGACCTGAGCATTGCACATGGGCTGGGCAGGGGCACGGCTCTGCCATCCACGGGCAGAGGAGGCTGTGAACTTCCCCGCCGAGAGCGGCGCACAGCGGGCACTACCTGATAGTGGGCGCATTGCTGGCCGGAGGACTCTGCGGCTCGTGGCGGGACAGGAACTGGTTAAGGTCGCCGTTCTCCATGTATTCAGTGATCATGCAAAGAGGGTCATCCGTGATGCACACTGCCAGCAGCCGGATGATATTGGGGTCCTTGAGCCGTGACATGATCTTGATTTCCTTCAGAAAATCATTCCTTTCCGGAACAGAAACCACACAGATCGGATAGACAGACCCGCAGGGGCACAGAGGTGCACACAGATGGGCCAAGCGTGCCTCACACCCAAGGGAGCCTCATGGGAGCACTGGTGGGTCCCCCCACCCCCGGCTGCCCCTGGGCTGAGGCAGGGATCTGCTCTAAATGGGCCTGGTGGCTCAGGGCTGATCTGCACATGGCTGTGGGGTGGGCTTAGCAGGGGAAGCTGGGGTATGGGTTAGGACCAGCGAGGACCAGATGCCCCGGGCGTGTGTGTGGTCCTCGCTGCTCCACCAAATGCCTGGCAACAAGAGGAGGGAACACTTCCCAAAAGGCCTGGCTTTATTAAGAAGGGCTCTGTGTGAAAGGGACTGGAGTGAACACTCCCAGGGCAGTTGCTCTGCGTGCAGAGGTGCCAGGGCTCCTGCACTGCCTGACCAAATACCTTGCATTCTTGTTGGCATCTGCTCGCAGCATTTTCACAGCTACCAGCACAGGCTGGTTGGAACTGGTGTCTAACCCATCCAGGGCAAAGTCCTTGTCCACGAACTTCTCCATCCCCTCCACCTCACAGAGATGAACCTGGAAGGAGGCAGCAGGCAGCTGTTATCTCCACCATCTGTCCCCTGTGGCCCCTGCAAACTGGGACTTCACTGACTGTAGAGACAGGACTGCAGAGCCACTGGTGATGGCAGCACTGGCGGAAAGGGAGGCACAGCCAAGAAAGGTCAGCATCCCCACACGTGGCTTGAATCCATGCACCTCTTCGGGAAGAAGGTGCTGGCGAGGTGAATATCATTTCCCAAGGGCCCCTGACTCACAGATAGTAGATGCCTCTCCCTCCATGGCCTCGCAGAGCTTTGCATGTCTCCTGCTCATGCGTGGATTCAGCACCCCTCTTTGCACACCTCAGCCCCCAGAGAGGCGGCTGCAAACTAGGCAACTCCCTGCCAGCCCCTACTTGACCAAACCACTGCGCTCCCTGAGCCTGTGGCCTCACACACCACTGGGCTCCCCAAGGATTGAGACGGAGAGAGCCTTGCCTGGCTCCTGCTCAGAGCAGGTCCCGCTCTCACTCACCTCCCCAAACTGGCCCTCTCCCAGCTTCTCCTTGAAGGTCAGCAGCTTCCTGGGGAACTCCTCGACGGCCACGTCCTTGCCAGAGAGCAGGTCCATGGTGAGGGCTGGCACTGAGTAGGTGTTGCCGCCCGTGACACCCTGCAGGTTCACAATGTCGGCCTCGGCGTAGTGGGGGACGCCCTCGGGGCCGCTGGCCTGGGCCGGCTTCACAAGGCCGCTGCAGCCTGGGAGGGAGACAGCGGGGCCAGGCCTGCTGTGGGTGTCCTGCACACGCCCACTGTGCTAGGGCCGAGCACCCTCCAGTCCCTGGCACCCGCTTGGGGGGCACAGAAGCGTTCTAGCCACGAGCCTCCCCGTCTCCCTGTAGAGGATCTCCCAGAGTGGTACCAGCACCTTCCCAAAGCCCCTGTGTCTCCCTGGCATGGCTGAGCTCCTTCAGCCCTGCTGCTCTGCCTTGGCTGGCCCCAGGTCCCGCCACCTGCGCTGCCTACTGCAGTAAATCCTCCTTTGGCCCCAGGAACATATCAGTAACCAGGTTCATTGTCAACCCCTGGCTTGGCCAGCTCAATACAGCAGCTCCCTCCAGGCTCCTTGCCTGCGAGACCTGTAACCAGCAGGACAGTGCAGCTCTTTTACACGGGAGATGGAGATAGACTGCCTTAACTTTAGCTTGGGTCACAGCTCAGCCCTACAAATGCCTCCCAGCTCGCTATGGAAATGAAGAGCAGGACTGGGCTCCTCCCCATCTGTGGGCAAAGGGAGAGAGAAGGGGCCACAGCAGGGCCCTGCAAGGGGACAGGAGGGGTTAATTTCCACAAGAACACTGAGACGGGTCAAAACTCCTTTTGACCAGAGCTCTGCGCCTGTAAAGGTGCCAGCATGTATTGGGCAGCTCGCAGGCAGCGAGGCTGGACCATGCAGCAACCCCAGCCCGCGGCCAGGTGTTGCACACTCGGTGCATAGTCGCTTGCTGACAGACTGCAGCATTTTGCATTTCTCACCTGTGTCTTCGTCCCCTGGCGTGAACTCAGGCAGCTTGCGTATCAGGCGTGAGGGCTCCTGGTAGTCCGGGCCCAGGGGGAATATGCGGTCGTAGGTAGAATTGGACTCCTGCTCACTGGACGAGGAGGAGCGGTTGTGGTTGAACATACTGGACTCACTGGGCAGGGAGAGACTGACGGTCATTTCATCATCCAGCATCCTCCGAGAAGCCTGTGAGGTAGGGATGAGGGAGGAGAGAGAGCTGGATGGGGGGACAGGGGCTTCTGGGTGCCTCCAGCCTACCCTCCACTCAGAGCAGGTCTGTCCCAGCACCAGGTCCAGGCGCTTGTGGCTGTGTCCAGCCCTGAAACCCCCAGCCAGAACCTCCCACCTCTCTGGTGCTGCAGGACGGTTTGAGCAACCATGGTCTCCACTTTCCCCTTGCCAAGCACACAGGAAAACCTGCTGAGCGAAGAGCCCACAGGATGGCATGCCTATCACCCCCAGGAGACCTGGCCAGCTGCCCTGTGCTTGCCCACCTTCTCCAGCATCTTCTGCCAGAACTGCCGCCACAGTATGATGACGATGATGGCCAGCAGGATGAAGATGATTGCCACCAGGCACCCGATCAGGATGCGCGTGTTGCTGTCGTCTACCTTGAGTGTGGGGTCTGGCAGGAGGAGGTGAGAGCAAGAACTGGTGACGCTGGGGCATGGGGAGAGCAAGGGCCAGCTCCTGTTTCTCCACTGGCCAAGCAGACCCTCCCCTTCAAGCCCCCCAGAGCACCACCGACCAAGTGCCAGCTCGGGGTGACATGCTTTGCCACATGCGGCAGGAGCCACGTGTGCCTTACCATATGTGGTGGGAGCTATGGGCGCCTCTGGTGGGGCCACCGAGTTGTTGTACATGGCTGCATCTGGCAAGAGAGAAGACGAGGCCCTCAGGGACGCAAGGACACCCACTGCCCTGCTCCGTCCCCAAAAGCCCTGTGCAGAAGGGAAGCATGTCAGGGCTGGTCCCCTCGGGGCCTTGCAGGGCAGCAAGCGTGTATGGCAGGGGGGCTCTGAAATCCCGAAAAGGCAGGTGGGAGGAGAGCATCCCGCAGGAACTGATCCCACCTGGGAGGGCTGCTGGTACCTGACTGGAAGGTGATCTCACTGAACATCATCCAGGTGTCGGCAAAATAGTACTGGCACTTAATGGCACTGGCCATGCGGTGGAGCAGGGGGACGGTGACAAATCGGGCGCTGGGGTTCACGTCATCCAACACCAGCACCGAGGAGATGGTGTTGGGCTCCCACTCGCTGGTGTCAGAACGGAAGTAGCACTGCACCTCCTTGAAGATCTTCACCCCCTTGGCGAACATGTTGTTGCAGTGCACCTGTGAGGCAGCCTGTGAGCACGGCCCCGGTGCGTGGGGCGGGGGACAGGGAGGCTGCATGGGGGACACAGACCTTCATGGTGGTGAAGTTCCTGATCCGGTCGAACTCAAAGGTGATCTCGATGTAGCCACCGGTGGTGCTCTCGTTGCGCCAGCCAACATAGTCATAGCCCGGCCACACGTGGTACTCATGGGTCTGCGTGAAGTCATCCAGGCCCGACACCCCATCCGTCAGCTGGCCAAGTCCCTCTGTCATGCTGGCATATGTGAAGGGGGAAAGGGAGCGTGACTCTTGTGCGAACCCCAGAAACCTTCCAGTGCCCGGCCCCCGCTCTCGCAATGGCAGCCCAGGCACCTCGCAGTGCCTGAAAAATTTGGGAGGTTTTTTTTGTGCTTCTTGAGGTTCTTTCTTGAAACCTCAGAGCACTAACCCACTGCAGTCCCCTGGGATTGCAATCTCCCACCCTGCTTGTGCAAGGGGGCTGCAGAGCCCCGCTCCTCTCAGGGGGACACTGCCCATCTGGAGGAACCATCCATCAACCCAAACAAGCTGGCCAGGCAGACAGGTGCTCAGGCAGAGAAGTCTGTATGGGGATATGGAAAAAGAAATGAGGCAGACAGACAGACAGAGCCCCCAGGCTAAGTCAGACCCACAGGTAAGTGGGGCACGACCTTCGTGGTACACCAGCAGCCAGGCCCTGCACAAATCACTGCTCCTGCACTCAGCCAGAGCTGCTAACACACACCGGGCTGCACGTCCTCGAGCTTCCTGTGAAAAGACTCTCGTGAGTCCGGTGTCTTAGTGTTAGGAAAGGGACTTTCAAACTACTTTTTTGAGCAGATGAAAGAAACAATATGCCAGCTCTGCCCAGATACCGGGTTAAATGCACTCTGGAGCTGACCTGTATGTGTAACAATACCCAGCAGAGTGCCAGGAGGATCACAGCAAAAGCTGCAGGATGCTGCGGGGATGCACAGCGCGGTTATTGCATATCCTAGAGAAGGGCTGGGAGTGCTGTCCTGGTCATGCTGTCCCTGTCACGCTGTCCCCATAACAACCTCTTGCACACAGCCTCCCAGAGCAGGGCATGTCTCTTCCCCCTTGGGGAGGCCTCCAAGTATTTCTCTGTTGAGGACCTCCCTGTGCTTCTTCAAGGTAGCAGGCCGTCTTGCAATTGCAGGAAAACAAGCCCTTTCCAGAAACAACCCCCATCCCCTCCTGCCTCAGTTGTGCTGTGAGTGCAGAGGAGACACCCGACATAGCATCCACCCACCCTTACAGTTCCCACGCGCACAAACCCCAGGACTTTACCTGTATCCAAATGCTCCGTCGTACACAGAGTCGTTCAGGTAGATGACAGTGCCGCCAGGAAGGACGAGCTGCTGCCCAGCCGGTGCATTGTAGGACACCAGCCCGTCTGTGGGGAAGGGAGGATGAGCGGCCCCTCTCTCTCTGGAGACCCCACTCCCGAGAGGGCTCGCAGCCAGGTGGCCAGTGCAGCCAGCCCTGCTGCAAGCACGGTACACAACCCTGGTGTGCTCCCCGATCCCACGGCCCTGCCACCTCCCGGTGGGACAGACAGCCACAAAAACAGTCTGTCCCAGGGCTGAACAGCCGTGCTGCCAGCACAGGGAAGGTTGTCCTTCCTCCTGTGCCACCCACCGAGCCACACGCAGCCATACAGCTCCACGCGCAGGCACACGTTCATGGAGTGGTCGGTGACAGGGATGAAGCGGACAAAGCGTGCGATGAGGGGCGGCTCTAGGTCCTTGAGGACAATGTCGTACGGGTTGGTGTTTCCATCCAGGACCTGAGGAGACAGACAGGGGATTGGGGGAGGCAGGCACTTGGGGACAGGGGGCTCTCAGGGTCTGCACCAGCCTTGGCTGGGCACCATGCTTGTGTGCATGGTGCCAGGCAGGGGATCCCATGCACAGCTTGGCACAGGTTGCCAGCAGGGGAGATCCTGCATCCCCCTCTCACCTGCTTCCCATGCCGATTTCTCCAAGAGATCCATCGAGTGCCATCCCGGCTGTAGTTGATCTTATACATGGGGGCAAACTCGTTCCCGTGGCCCCCCGCGTGGCGCCCCTGGGTGCCCACCAGTGTGATGAAGTGCAGAGCACGCAGGTCGATCTGCAGGAACTCCTTGAGGTCATCAGGCTCCACCGGGATCTCGGGGCACCAGGCGCCGTCGCCATCCTCCGAGTCCAGCCTGGAAACACCACGGGGAGAGCAAAGGAGCAGCTTGCAGGTGGGGGCACAGGGAGGACCAGTGCCCCGCCAGCCCTCCCCATGCCGCGAAGGGCACCCCTGCACTCACCGTCCGTACTTGGCGGCCGTGGACTCGGACCACTGGCTGGAGGCCGAGATGTCCTCATCGGGGATGTGCCCACCGGACATGCCCAAGGGGTACCGGCACACCGCTGCAACAAGACCGGCGGAGCGCTGAGCAGAGGGCTGGAGGGGGCCTGCCGGCTCCCCAGGTGCCCTTCCCTGCCCACGGCACCGAATTTGCATCTCAGCTAGCCCTCAGATCTGCCCAGCGCTGGCCCCTGCAATGGCTGGGGACCGGGGCACAGTGCCTCCCCTGCCAAGAACATCGCCACACTCGCCACCCGGCTTCTAGGTTTGCTGTTTGGACCTGTCACCATCCCTGACATGGGAGCCACCTTTGGGGAAGGCTGCTGAAGTCTGGGGGAGCTGCAAAGAGCAGGCACAGCTCACAGCGCCCATGCGGCCATGGGAAAAGGCTGGGACCACATGAAGAGTCCTTCAGCCTTGCTGAAAAGCATTTCAGCAGGGGCAGCGTGGGAGCCTGTGGGCTGCCGCCGCTCTGCCTGTGCACTCCTTCTTCTGGGGGGACCCAGAGGGTTCAGTCCAGATCAGTTCACCTGAAAAAACGCATGCAGCAACCTGTTCTTGGCTGCAGCCGTCTTGCCTGCTCCCCCCAGCTGCCTGGAGGAGCGAGGGATAAAAGCAGGCCAAGCAATCAGTGCGCTCACCATCGCTGCCGGCACTGGCTTGCAGCCCCTGCTTGCAGCCCCGGGCACCCAGCAGCTCCTGCACGCCAGCACTGCTGCCGGGCCCTGCTCCTCCAGTGCCCACGCAGCCCTCGGCCAGGAGTGGAAAAGTACCCGGTGCCTGTGGTGCCTCACTGTGTCCCCCGGGCAGCAGCCAGCTCCCTGGGCACCGCATACAGCGCCGCTTCCCAGGAGTTATTTTTCACGCCTGGCTGCCAAGAGCGCTACTGAAAGAGCAGCTTGTTTGGCGATGTTTGCTGTCTCACCACCGGCTCCAGCCCGCAAAGCTCCCTCCACAAACCACCCCCAAGCAAACAGCCATGCAGAGGCCAAGGGCTGAGGCGATGCTGCAGCGGCGGCTGGGACACCCTCCTGCCCCGCAGACTGCAGCTCACCCTGTGCTGCAGCCGGCAAGGACCACGTGCCCCAGCGTGCAGAGCCGCCCAGGAGCCCGGAGCACCCATCGCTGCCCCACGCCACAAGGCAGCGTTTGTCACCTCCTGCATGGCATGCGGGATCCCAGGGAGTTTGTGGAGAGGCTGCATGGTGCACAGGGGCCTCGCTTAGCACTTCTGGCTCTCGCTCTGCAGCCACCAAATTATACCTTCCCCTGCATTTTAACATAAATATCTCCGTGCCGTGTCTGTCATGTCAAGGTGGCACCTTGGGGTAGGACTGGGTGAGCTGCCAGCTGGGAAGTCACCTGCAATGAGTCCTCCTGGATGTCCTGGGCACGGACCTTGCTGCAGAGCAGGAGCAAGTTCTCAAAGCCTGTCTCAGCCCAGGCTGCGGCAGCCCGGCCTCCATCCCCCTGCGCAGGGGCAGGCCTCTGCGGAGCACGGGGATAGCCCAGGCTGCTGTTGTACAGGGATTTGTGGCTCCAGACAGCACCACAGCAGTGGAGGAACAAGCTCCAGCAACGCGGCTTTGGTGATGCACATCTCAGGCTCATACACGTGACAGTGGAGCGGGCACATCCTTAGCACCAGTGTCAGCATTGTGTGGAGTGCCCTTTCCTATCTCTGGCTCTGCAACACTGCTTGCAATGCTCTGCAGAGCGCAGCTCTCACTGAATTTCCATTTAAATAGCATTGCATACCTCACTGAATGCAAAGCAAGCCCTGCTGTGACCGTTTCTTGGGGACCATTTCTTGGCCCTAGTTAATAACCATCCTAGCCAGGCAAAGCCAAAGCTGCAGAGGAAACGGGATTGCTTCATTTAGTGCTCTGCAGCCTCCAGGGCAGACCCAGCAAACTCTTTCCAGGGATGGAATAAGCCTTTGAAGGGACTGGCTGCAGGGAGGCCTCCAGGAAAGCCCCAGCGTGCTGAAGGAGTCTGAGCCCTGCGTTCATCTATGCAGCGTGGGGGAGAAGGGTAGAAGGGGGATGAGCCCTGCAGATGCAATCATTTTAATGGGATTTTCTTGCTGACATTCAACCCAGTTTTTTGGAGGTTTCAGAAGAAACCGTTTCTGACCAGAATCCAGGCACCTCGGCAAGTCTCTTTACTAAAGCCAGTCTTGGTTGTCTGCGAAACTGCTAACGAAGCACCTTGCAGCAGCAGGAAACAGCATCTTCCCTTCTCCTGCACTGCTCTAACCCTAACCCAAATTGGATCTACTAGCCCCGAACGCACAAGGGCTCCCACTCAGAGGCTGGGGCTCTGCCTGCAGCTTTGCCCTAGCCTGAACGCCCCGTGCACCGTGAGGCAGCCCATACCGAGCTGTGTGACGCCGAATGGGTCAGGATCAGGGCATACTGGCTAGTGACAGGTGCTCTTTGGGTCACTGGCGGTGATGGGGACGTGCAAGACAGCGGCATGACCTTGCTGGTGTGCACCCAAGAGCGAGCACCCTGTCCTGGGACTCCTGCTCACAGGACTGACAAGGCCCTTGCAGCAACCCTGGCCAACCGCCCCGCCGTCTGCCACCCCGAATCCCAGGCAGGCATGGGGCCGTACAGGCACTGCCCCGCTCCCAGAGCCGGGGAAGCCCCTGAGATCCTGGAAACAACGCGACCCCGTTGTCACGCAGGAGGAGACTCCTGCATGCGAGCCTTGGCCTCTACCTGGCAGGACCACAACCATGGAAAACACGCGCCCCGCTGCTATTGCAGCCGCCCGGCCTTCGCCTCGCTTACCTGGGTTCACCTGGGCTCTCGCAGCCCGCGGGATGCTGAGGAGCAGCAGGAGTGGCAGCAGGGCCGGGCTGGGGAGGGCCGCCATGTCGGCAGTGCTTTGGCCCCGGAGCCTGCGGAGACAGAGCCGGGACTCGTCACGCTGAGACACCAGGCTGCGCCGCGGTGGCCCAGAGCCACCAGCCCCATGCAAGGGTCCCCCTTGGCCTCGACGCAGGAGGGAGCCCTGGCCCGCACATCTCCGCGAGAGTGGTCAGAGCCGTCCCCATCTCCCATGCCCCTGCTGCCAGCACTCCCTCAACCTCAGCGGCGCAGGGCCGTGCTGGTGCACCCACTAACGTGGCCCCACGCCATGCCCGGACCCGACGAGCTCATCAGACCAGCGAGCGGGGAGGACACGTGCCGTCGGCTTGGGAAGCACAGCTCAGAAGGGCCGCGGGAACCACGCAACGCCTCCAGCAGCCCTGCTCAGGGACGGCGCCGTCTAGCTTGATATCACTCCAGAAACACTCTGACCGGCCTCCCTGTCCTCAGAAGGTTTTGAAAGCAAGATGTTGCACAACCTCATCATGTAACAAAATAATAACACATTGCAAAACGCAGTTTCCTTGCCTTCTGGCTCAGGAGAGACAATCACAGATAATTGCCCGTGATTTATAGTGTATTTATTCCGACAGTTCTCCATGGCTGAGCAGTTTTCATTCCTGCCATGGCAAACTCCCAGATGAACTGAGAAGAGGTGAGCGTTGCCTACAAGGACCCCGATAAGATGCTGCAGAGACAAGGAGCCCCAGCAGCGCGGGTGAGCGCTACGGCCCGCTGCAGGCCACTGCGCCGGGGCTACCCCGCGAACCACCCGGCGCTGGGACGGGAGCCAGCGCCGGCGCCACGGCCAAGACCTCTGGTGCCAGAGAGCGCAAGGTGCTGTGGCCCCGGCCGGCACAGCAGGGCCGCCGGGGGCCTCCGGGGCACCTCCCAGCCGCGGTTTTCTCAGGCTCTGGCAGAAGGAGTTCATTAGATCCGGCGGCGAAGGGGACGGGCACCCAGCCAAGGCAGCATAGCTTATAAAACTGTCACCCACCCTGGCTGGGAGCCAAGTGCCGGGGCACCCCAGGAGAAAGCCAGACCTCGTGGCGCAGATGCCTCCCAGAGCTCGGGGCCAGCTGTGACCGCAGCAGCGAGTCGCGCAGGGCGCTGAGACAAGGCGTCCTGCTCAATTCTCCATGGAGCGCTTCGGGGACAGGCTGGAGCCGTCCGGAGCCGCCAGCAATTATGTACGAGGACGTGCAGAGAGTGGCGAGCACAGGCGGGATTGCAAAAGGGGGAGCAGGGCCCAGCAGGATTTCAGGCTTTCTGGTGGGCAATTTAAAGAAAAGAAAGATCAACAATCGGATGGCGTGGAACAGGAAGGAAAGTGGTACGTCTGAGCAGGGGCAGCGGCTGGTGTCGGTGCGTGCTGGGGACAGGATGATGCTGCTCCACGGAAAGGATCAGAGCCAGCGTGGCAGTCAGCATGCACAGCCCAGGACAGCATGTCCCCCGCGTGGACCCACTCGCTCGGGAACCCTCCAGCCCCACGCCACGAGGCATGCCTGGCCTCTGAGGCATCAAGAACCGACCCCAGCGCCACAGGCACAGCGATTTTGAAAGAATCTTTAAAAAAGATTAAAATAATCTAGTTTGTATGCATGTTAACATCTGGACAAATAACCTGCTAACCTGGAGGGGTTAAAGGCCAGATAGGAGCTGGTTGCACTTCAATGCTGGCGTAAGTCACAGCCCAGGGCCCAGCATGGCCAGGGAAATCTCATCTGTGTTAACAGGTCTCCAAGCTGGCACAGAGGCAGTGATCCAGAGCCCTGTAGATCCCCCTTACAGACCTTACAGAGCGAGTGCCCCTCTTATAGACCTCCCAGAGACCTACCACCTTACAGGGTAACTTCAAGATTAAACCCACAGTTTGGCTAATGGGCACTGCTGTCTAGATGAAACCCTCAGAAGCTCGGCTCAGTGGGGGAAGATGGATGGCTCCTGTGGTGCTGGTTAGACTGGGAGCCTCTGCCGGCTTGGCTGCTAACCAGGCAAGGCACCAAAATGCTTGGAAGCAGCTGGGCTGCACCACGGAGAACATCTCTGCACCTCACACCCACCTCACGCAGCTACGCCACAGATTGTGGGCGCCGCAGGAGCCCAAACAAGGGAAACCCTCTTTCTCCCGAGGCTGCAGATCCTTTTTCTCTAATGCAGGTTACTAGGCTCAGTGCAGAGGTGACAGGTGACACCTGAAGGCCTGTGCTGCAGAGGTTTGACCAGGTGGTCCCATCCCCATGAGACAAGGCAGGCGAACTGGTGCACAGGGAGCTCACAAGCTGTTTCCGAGGAGCATGCCTGGCTCCTATGGGTGCCAGTGAGACATGTGTCTTTGCAAACCTTACTCATGGCCTCCCCAGGCTGTTTCACGACTCGGGTGACAGAGCCAACATCCCCAGGTGCCCACTGCAGGACAGCTCGGCTCTGACCTTCTCCCACGGCCATGCTGTCACCGGAAGGGCAAAGGGGCAGGCTGGGATGAGACCCACATCAAACCATGGCTTACAGCACTCCCAAACAGGCAACACTTCTACCCCTGCAAAGGCCACGGTGAGGAAGCAACAGAAAAGCCAGCACTGCCGCAGCTACGCAAACGCACGCTGAGGACAGCGTCCCTGGCCCCAGGTGCCACGGCGAGGCGGTCGGCGCGGACCCCTTCAGGCGGCCTGGCGGGTTCAGGCAGGCACCTTTTTGGCTGATTGCTGCCAATAGCTCAGATACACCCTTCTCTGCTCCCCCTCCTGCCACCCCAGGGACAGATGCTTTGGGGTGCAGGAACTCTTCCCTGGCCCCTCTTTTGCAGCAAATCCGTTTTAAGCCAAGCCGAGTACTAGCAAACCAACCTGGTGCTGGCTGTCCCTCAGTGGCAGAGGGTCCGGGGTGCACCATGGGTGGGTAGAAATGGGCCACCGCCTCGTATGAGCATGCAAGAGCAGCCCCCCATCGTGCACCACGCGGGATGGAGCCCTGGCGCGAGGGCTGGCGCGCTGCTGCGGTAGCTGGATGAAAAAAGTGGCTAAACCCCAGCCATTTACTGTGGTCGCAAGAGAGCGAACACAAGAGTTTGTCTGGATTTGTTTGAACTGTGTGGCCGGAGATGAAGATCCTTGGGAATGAAAAGCAAAAACAAAATGCAGAAAAAAAACCTGGTTTTGTTTTAAAATAGCGAACAAAAGTGCCGGGCGCCTCCCGGCCCCGAGCAGGCTGGCCATGCTGCCAGCCCTGGGCTGCCGGGGCAAGCAGGGCACGGGACGTGCCTTTGGGCTCAGCCAGGCCAGCAGGCACCGGCGCGACCACCTCCGCGTCCAGCCCACGCGCGGCACAGCCCCTCGCTGCCCCAATGGGACTCTCATGGGAAACGTCTCCCACAAGCCATGAAACGTTATGGCAGCTCTGACTCAACATGGTCTCGGGCTGGGCTGGAGATGCTGCAGGGATGAGCTTCCTGGCCAGATCCAGGCTCTGGGACCTGCTCAAATAGCCGCGGGGGTCCTGCGCGCGGCTCCCAGGGGCGCATGCCGTTACACGAGCGGGCGGATGGCAGCCAGCTCTGTGCCAGCTGCCAGACGGCATGGCCGAGGTATTACTGATAATTATAATTCTCTGATAATTATCTGGGGTGGACTGGAGCCTGGGGGAAAGCCTCCCCCTGACATGCACGCCAGCCACAGCCTTCTCCCATGGGTGCTGCTACAGAGCCACCGCGGGTCAACCTTCGCTTGCTGAGCAATGGAAAACCCATCCCCTCTGGAGCAACGAACGCCAGGAGAAAGCCCAAATCCGCCCCGAAACCAGCCAGTCCATCACAGGCGCTGTCCTTGCTCCCAGCGCGGCCGCCCGCGCCCCGCGGGAGTGCTCCCTGCACGTGCCGCTGGATGCAGCCCAGCTCGCTGGCCAAACCCGGGCTGCTCTTTGCCACGGACACGAGGGCAGCCGGGGCAAGGGTGCCGCGACGGTGCTGCCCTGCGACGCCCAGGCTCGCCCAGACCCCTGCGTGCAGCGGGCTAAGGCTTCACCTCCGCCCCGTTTAACCCTGCGGTTACGTCTCACCTGTGTGAGCCGGGCTGGGAGAGTGCAGCTCAGAGCCCTTTGCGTCGGGAGCCTAAGTGGCTCTTCTGGGAAGCTCGCGGGCATATTTATACACCTTAGGTGTGTGCGATATAAATATTTGCAAGCCTGGGCTGCTTTTTCTGGCCGGGCCTTCTGCTCCGGCTTCCTCGGCGGATTGCTTTAGCGCTGGCCGGGCGCTGCCGGGACAGAGCGGCCCTTTGTGGCGGCGGAGGGCGGCTGGCGGGGCCGGCCGCGGCAAAGGGCAGCCTCCCCCCGGCGCGCGCCAGCAAACGCCTTCGCCGCGCTGCCGACACGACACGTTGCTAGGAGTGCAGGAGGAGGCCCGCAAAGCGGCCGCCGCTTGCTCCGGAGGAGCCATGCTGGGGAGAGGCACCCCAGCCCCTCCGCTCGCCCGGCCCCGAGGGGTTATTCGGGGAGGAGGCAGGCCAGACCGAGAGATGCTAACACCTCTTCTGGCCTTCAGAAATGACGGGATGTATGTCAGTGACTAAATCTTTGGTCACTATCACTTCCCACCAAATATTCAAAATCGGCACTTTGCATCCTGGTGGTTAGCTACCGGATTCATTGGGCGCCTCTGCTAAAACACGATGCAAATAAAAATGCTGCTATGCAATAAACAAATTGCAAATAAACATGCTGCTTTATATTGATTTTTTTTCCTTTCGGGGGGGGGGGGATGCACATATATTGTTGCATTTTTTTCTGTCCCCAGCTTGGAAAGTTTAGGTAACCGGGCTAACTTGCCAGCTAGCTCGGTTGCAAATGATAATTTCAACTACATAGCTCAAAACTGGTGAGAAGTATCCACAAGGCTCATATTTGATCACAGCCAATTTCTGCAGCACTAAAACGCTCAATTTCCTTTTGTAGTCCAAAAAATGTCCACAGATATTTTTTCCTACTATTCTTTCAGTCTGAGTAAACTCTTTAAGCATCGGGATACCAGATGCTGTAATCTCCCAAAGGGAAGGGATTTACATTTAGTCTAATATAAGGAAACTTTCTCATTGCAGCCACGGTGAAACGCGCCTTGTTCGCACGGCGGCGCCGGGATCCGGGGGGACAGCGGGAAGACAATGACTCATGCGCTGGGGCTCCGGGCAAAGGTACATTTGGTCAAACAGGCTACGAGTTATTGGCAAAACAGCTGGAAATCATTTTTGCTCCACCAGCTTTGAAAGAGGGATGGCTTCGCTACATTTTGTCTGAAAATGTTTGCTGAAAATTTCAAACACTGGAAATTTTTACTGCACAACATTTTCAGTGTTTCTTCCTGGCACCTTTTGCTTAGTTTTGAGCATTCTTCTTCCCTTTTCTCCCCCCCGCCTCCCTTTCCCCTCTGGTTCTACGTGAAGTTGCCAGGGAAAATTAGGGAAAGAAAATTAAACCTGTGTTTGTTTAGTAGCACCTCTCTCCCCCCCAGCACACGCAGTTAAAAGAAGAGGAGACACTTGCCCCTCGGGATGGGCTCCTGTGGGCAGCCGTGACTTGCCATGGCTCACACAGGGCAGACCTTCCCGGGCAAAACCTGCCATCAGGGCTGCTCGGAAACTGCTTTGGGCTTGCTGGAGGGAAGCAATTTCCCCATTCCCCACCCTCCATGCGGAGCAGTCGGTCCCGGCATGCGGTCCAGGTGCCAAGGCCGAGTCGTTGGTATCCCGGGCGCCGTTCGGTGACTTATGGGTGGGAGGGAGGCGCAGGCTCCAGCGACGCTCCCGCTGCCAAGGCAGCTTGGCTCTGCCGATGCCAGAAACTCCTCGTCTGCACCCCGGGATGCTTTTTTTTTGCATGCCTTGAGCACCTCCAGGAAGCGGGGGTGAACGAGGGAAAATCTCACTGGGGGCCCGAGGAACCAGCCCTGCACTCCCCGCCTTAGTGCCACGGCGCCGGGCAGCTCTGGCACCTCTAAAGGGACCGTCGCACCGCTCCGAGGTGCCAGGCTGGAGCATCGCCTGCGCTGGGCCGCGCGGTGCCACCCCGTCCTCGCCTGCAAAGGGGACCGTCGCGCCCGAGGGGACGAGCCTGCGCTAGCCTCAGTGCACAGGGAACGGGGACCCCAGCACAAGGCCTGGCTGTGTTTGTGGCTGGTTTTGCAAAGCACAGCGCAACGAAGACGAAAATCATCCTTTCCTCTGTCAGCTTAATCGGTGCCCGGCAGAGGGGCCAGGTTGGGGCAGGGTGCTGCTGCGCCAGCCGGGCACTCCGCGGCCCCCGGGGGGTTGGACCAGGCGCTCTCCTGAGCCCCGTGTGCCTTCACACACAAGGGCTCTCATTGAGTAAATTCATCGTTCTCCTTATTGCAGCCTTGTGGAAAGCCTAATCCCAGCGGAAAGCAAAGGGCCTTGTGGCCTCCCCCACGAATGGGGAGACCCCCCGCGCATCCGCCCCGCCAGTAGCCCCGGGCTGGGTTTCGGCCAGCTCCCACCAACCCGTGCTGCCTGCGAGGAGCCGTCAGCCCCCCCTTGTGCCAAGCCGCAGCGGGATGCTCCGAGGCCACGCAGGAGGACGAGACCCCGCGCGCCGCAGCCCCAGACACACGTGGCGCTTTGGGCCCGGGGGCTGGGGACCCCCAGCCTGGCCGGCACTACAGCCCCCGGCATGCCGTGCCGCCAGCGCAGCCTCCGCAGGGGCGCACCGCAGCATGCCGGGACCCGTAGTCCCCCTGCCCCCAAAAATGCCATTTTAGACCTTCGCCGCGCTGCATGCAGCCCCATTTTCTGCAGCTGCAAGCGCCTCCCCAGCACGGACTAGCCTGCTCGGCTGGGGACGTTGCAGCGCCCCAGCACGTCCCCACCGCTGCCAACTGCCCGGGAGAGACCCACGGCGGCCAGCCGGCCGGCCGGCTGCACCCCACAAGGGTCTCCACCAGCCGAAAGCCCGCGCGCCCCCTTGCCGGTCCGTGCCGTGGTGCGTGACATCACGGCATCGCCCCCGGGGACCCGTCGGCAGCAGGATGCGGGGTGGGATGCTCGGCAGCGCCCGGCCCCACGGCGCGACCCCGCGCCCAGGCGGGGACCCCGGGGACGGCGGGGCCTTGCTGGCCGGCCAGCCCCGACACCGGTGCTGCCAACAGCAACGCGCGCGGGAGCCAAGGAGAGACGCACCAGGAAACGCCGGCCCATCACGAGGGAGAGAGGGAGAACGGGGGGGCGTCGGGAGAGGAAGGGCCAAATTTCATCACCCCAGGCGGGGAGGCCGCCCCACGGGAACCGCCGGGACCGAACCCACGCCAGCGGCCTCCGGGCGCTCCCCGGCCCCTCCACGGGGGGATCCGGCCACCCGCCGCAGAGCAAGGGGGTCCCGGCGCCGCCCGCCCCCCGGGAACGCGGGGCCCCTCCCGCCGCGGGGGCGAGCGTCTCCCCGCGCGCCCCGAAGCGACTCACCGTGGCGGCGAGCCGGGGGCCGGGCGGGCGCGCTGGCGCGGCGGGCAGCCTCCTCGCCCCTCGCCCCGGCCGGAGGAGCCAGGCGAGGAGCAAACTTCCCCGGGCTGATGCAAGATGCCTTTGAGAGCGCTTGTGCATTCTGCGGATTCCTGGGAGCCGGCCAGAAATCCCACAATCCAACATATTGCACATTTGGTTTCAATTAGGGAGCAGAGAGGGGGAGCCAGTCACCAATCTAAGCTGGTTTTTCTGCGGAGGTTATTTTCCTCGACCCGAGGGAATGTGTGCAAAGCTATAATTTACAGCAAAACCCATTCATAGCGCGAGAGAAAAAATAAAAAAATACCCGCGGCCAGTGAGGGCGCTTAAAGCAATAGGCAGCGTTTTTCTTTCTGGCGCTTGCCCCTTCCGCAGCGGGACAGCACACGTGTCCGGGCCCACGCGTGCCGGCCCAGAAACCTCCCTCCCTCCCCATGCGCGGGACGCGTGCCCGGAGAGCGTGGGCGGCGGAGGGGCCCGCGGCCGTGGGCTGCCGGCCCTGGCGCCTCCCCAGAGGTCCCCACGCAGGCGGCCCCGCGCCGGGCCTCCCGCCGCCGGGATCCTCCACGCGCAAGGGTCTTCGCTCAGCAAATAAAGCGGCCGAGACTCCCGCAGGGAAAACAAACCTGCCACCCGGAGGTTGCATGGAAGAGAAAGCTCAAGCTCCCCCAACTGCACTTTGAATTTGAGTTTTTACCTCATTTCCAGGCACTAGCTTGGTCCCGTGGCCACTGACTACATAACACAGCACTGATAAGATAATAATAATTGGTTTAAATAAATTTTTGTGCAATAGTTAAAAATGCAAAATTAAAAAAACCAATCACTAGTATTTCAAACTACTCTTTCAGCTGAGTTTTAGGCCGCCACCCCGCGCGCGGACGGAGGCTCGAGGGGAGCGCGGCCGCGAGCAGCCTGCACCGGCCCCTTTGGGCTCCCTGGCGTGAGGCCGACGACACCCAGCGCGTGCCCAGCGGAGGCCGCGGCAGCAGGGGCTGGCGCTGCCCCGCACAGCAGCGGAGAAACGGGGCTGGAGGAGGCTTCAGCAGGATGCGCAGGGGGAATCGGGCCGTTTGGGTCTCCCCCCATGGAAAGCTGCATCCTCCCCACCCCCAGGGCAGCCAAATAGCTTTTTCTCAGGCTGCTCTTTGCAAGGGCAGCTGCTAGCCCCACGTCGGCTCCTTTTCTGATGTGCCAGGGACGGCTTTGGTGGATTGCAGTGCCTTATTCCCATTCCTGTGCTTGCACAAACCCTGCTCTGTACACACACATCCGGGACTGCAGGACGTCTCCTGGGGAGGCCGGGAGCGGAGCTGCCTTGCGCCCGGAGCGCCCCCAGGAAGGAGCCGGCGAAGAGCTGCTCTCCCCGAACGCAGCACCCAGAGCAGCCAGCGAGCCCAGCAGCTGCCAGAGGCTGCAGCGTTCACGGAGAGAGAAGCAGCAGAGCCAGTGAGCCAAACGCAGCCCACGAACAACCTGGAACAGCTTTCCTGTGCGTGGCCTGCAAGGAAGGCCGGGACTTCACCGGGGAAGCAAGCCCTACCGCCACCGGGAGCACATGCGTACGTGTCCCGCCGGACACCAGCAGCCCCAGCACCAGTACCGCCAGCCCACACCTCCCCGCCATCGCGGCTCGCAAACCAGGCACCGCGTCCCTGGCTGTTCCCGGGGCAGCATGGAGCAGGACCCCACGTCCCCGCACCTCCGCCGCGGGAAGCCAGAGCAGGCGCCTGTCGCGGAGCTGCAGCCTTGCTGCAAAACCCCCAAACAAACCCTCGCGCTAGCTCCCAGCTCATCTGGGCTCCAGACAAACACTGAGTCACAGGCAGAAAAGGCCACGAACCGCCCGGCAGGGCGCCAGCGACCTAACGAGGGACTTCGTGGCTGCCACCAGCCCTGGGCGGGCAGGGGGCCCGCGGGCTGCTGCAGCGGGGCGCTGCCGTTTTGGGAGCCCCACAGAGCCAGTGCTGGAGCGGGTCCGAGAGGGATGCCAGGGAGAAAGCCTTTGGGTCCTTCACCGCGGGGTCTGGGGCGAGCCCGGTGCCCCCACGCCATGCTGCACGCACCTCTCCAACGTGCACCGGTGCACTCGCACCCGGGTGCACGTGCCAGCCGGGCTCACGAACAGCAGAGCTCAGCTGTTTTAGCTCCACAGGGGAAGCTGAGGGGGGAGGAGAGGGGGACAAGCGAGGCAGAACAGCAAGCGGCTCCAGTGCTCTTGGAACCTCCAGGCTTTCCGGGAGGGCAGGCAGGACGGTGCCAGGGAGATGGCGCTGGTGCAGTGCCGGCTGCGGGGCCGTGCACCCGCTCCCAGGTGTGCTGCCCCACATGTGCATGCTCATGCGGGCACCGTAACGCAGGCACATGGACGTGTGCCCACAGGGATGCGCTCACCGGCACACACATGCCCCTACGTGCACACCAGCACAAACACCAGCCGGCTCTGCTCCGCTCCTCCCGCTACCTGGAATTAGCGCTGAAATAACTTGGCAGTGGGCACCGACATGTTGCTCTATCCCAAGACCTAATGCAAAGGTGTTGGTGTGCAAACAGACCCAAACAGCCAAGGCAAACACCACCTCCCCGCTGCCAGAGCGCCAGCTGGAGCTGCCATCTCCTCCCCGCTCGGTGGTGCAGCCCCTCACTTCTGCTCAGAGCCACGCACATCCTCTCCGAAGCAGTCCATGCTGCGTGCCGGCAGCTGCCTGCGCGGGGTGCCTGCCCTGCGCTGACGAGGAAGAGCAGGCGGTGCAGCTCTGCACACCCTCGCCTGCTCCCCACCAAGCGCAGGGAGCAGGGACACCCCAGCCCCACGGTGGCTGCGGCAGGGCTCCACAGAGCCCACGAGGATGGGGAGGCAGCGGTGCAGACCACCCGCGGGGCACTCTGCGGGCGGCTCCTCACGTCCTCGCTGGCTGGGATCCCGGCCCATCTCCCACGGGACCCCCCACTGCCAGCCTGCCTCGGCCACACGCAGCCCGACTTGCCCATGGCGAGCTGCCAGGCCGCGGCAGCCCCGGGACCCCCCGTGCAGCCCCGGCCCCCGTGCGGGGCACAGCGGGCGAGGAAGCAGGATCGGGGCCCCCGCAGCTCTGGATGCCAAGTCCAGGCCCCAGCCCACCCCAGAGTGACGTGCCCCAGGGGGTTGCGCCCGGCCAGCAGCACTGGGCTGCGGCCAACCTGCCGGCAGCGGTGCCGGGCCAAAGTCTCCATGTGCCCATGCAGGCCCCCTCTCCAGAGGGCTCACCTGGCAGCGCAGAGGTGCTGCTGTGTGGTTTCCCACCTGGCGAGGCAGCCTCTGCCACGTGCTAGGCTGAGCCGGGGCTGCCCGACAGGAGCCTCGGCACTCCAAGGACTTGGCCACTTCCCCAGCGGGAGAGGTCTGTGCCCCATTCCCGGCCCCGAGAGGGAAAAACCTCTCCCCCAGTGGTAAAGGGCAGCTGCACCCACCTCATGGCAGGGACTGTGGCAGGACTTGGGAGCAGGCAACATGTGGCTCTGCTAGATGTCACAGTGCCTGGCTGCTTTCACTCCCAGGTCGCTGATCGAGCTGGACTCCTGCCGGTTCCTACCTGTTCAAGGCTTGCTGCCATTTGCAGAACTTCATAAGGAAAGCACAGCCCTTGGTTTCCCCTAGAAACCTTTTAAAAGAGCGCTTGGTGCCAGAGGACCTGCTTGGGACTGCTCCCGGGAGCCATGCTCCGTGCGGCAACCTCTGCTGTGCTGGGAAAAGCCGTGCACTTAGTGCAAAGCAGTTGGATGTCTGCTCTAAGAGCAGAACTGAGCAGACCTCCGAGGAATGTCACCATCACTAAACACCACCAGATGACAGAGAGGAGGGACTCAGAGGTTTAATTGGATTCTTCGAGTTGTGCAAGGTACAAAGGATGACCAAAAGGGAGGATGTGGGCAATGACAAGGACCCTATTAAAAAAAATAGTCTTGTGTATTTGAGAAAAATAAAAATTCAAGATTAACCCTAGCCCCGTACCATAAAAATCTTCTGCATGTACAATGACTATTACTATATACACATTTAAAAATAAAAGCCCATAGCCTGAAGTGCAATTAGCAGCACCACAGCTGTGCTTCGTGGCAGGGGAACCCATAAAGTGTTTGTTTCTTAAATTAAAATATAAATAGAAGCACTCAACATGCCAAGAACCAAGTGGGTTACATCCTCCTCTGCACACCAGTTCAGAGTGAGCACGGCCAGCCCCTACCAGTTACAGCTATAAACCTTCATGTGTCCGAATTCACAGTTCGTCAGCCGAGAGGGACAGCTGGGGTTTGGCGCCTCGCTGCCACGGCTGCTACATCCCATTCTTCACCAGCTCGTGGATGCCATTCTCGTCGATAATTAAAGGTGCACGAAACTCTTGGTCTTTCACGTACTTTTCCAGGCCCTAACAGAGCAAGAAGTGGCTTGTTAGGAACCTGAACGCTGCTTGTCCATGGCCAGTGGTCATTGGCTGGACAAACACCAGGGAGCTAGCGTACAGCCTAGGCTGCCAAACGGCCTCGCTCCTGGGGTCCCCTCTCATGCAGGGCTGTCACCTGCAACGGAGAGCTCACAGCGATGCTGCCCTACAGCTACTCCTTCTCCTGTCAACTAAGCCAGCTCTTCCAAGCTGGTACAAGAGCCCAGCTACGTGCAGGGCTCTATGCTGCAGTGAAGCCTAGCAATAATATTGCCCAGCGCCGTGCCAACTGTCCCAGGCTCCCAGCCCAGTCTTTCTAAGGCAGAAAGGCAACAGCTGAAGGGCTGGCATTTCTTGGAGAGCAAACCAGCAGCTCGTGTCACCTGCTCTGTGGATCTGCTGAACCAGTCACAGACAGGCTCCAGTCTCGAGGACAGAGACCACTCCTGTGTTGGAGGCTCAGGGGACACTAGCCCAACTCTGCTGTGGGAAACTTCACAGTGAATTTGAGTTACACTTTTGCCACTAACCATCCTCCCTATCCAGGGGTCATGGGGTGTCCAAACGGGTCATTGTTGAACGCGTGCCCTGTGAGTCTCCCCCACAGGGCTGGCTAATCTGCAAATGAGCCCTGGAGAGTGAATACTTACTTCTCCTCCATAGGAGATAAGAGGAGAAATTTCACACTGGATTGGCAAGTCACTTGCATCCTTCAAACTGCAAAGGAGAAGTCATAAGCATTAGTCATTTCATGCCAGAGTAAATGGACCGGGGCCCAGAGATCTTGCAGATACCAGCACACGCTGGGTCAGCAGCTGGCTGGTGTGTGCTGGGTGCTGGCGGCTGCCAGCCCACGCAGACCCCGTCAATGCAGAGCTCCCCCAGGTTAGTCAAGCCTTGCACACTCTCCACTTAGGTGCTAGCTCAAGTTTAGATAACAGCAGCAACCGAGGGGGTGAGAGAGTTTTAGATGGAGCTTTACCATGGATCAGTGTTCCCTTCCACCTGTGAAACTAGAGCAGTATCTAGGCCCCTGTTCCGGACCACAGCCCCCCTGTATTTGAGGCTGCTTGTAAACTAATCACCCCTTCCTCCTCCTGCACCGCCTGTGACATGAGAGAGGTGTGCTCAGTGGGCCCCCAGAGCACCTTCCTGCTTCGTTGGTCACAACAGGCTTTTTTCACGAGCTTCTCATTTTAAAGCACAGGTTTAGGAAACAGGGTTAAGCATATCTGCTGGGGCTGGCTGCTTGCTCAGAAATACTCCCTGCAGTGCTGTCTGCTTCTCCCGCCTTCGCTTCTTAGGTCAACTGGCTTTCAGCTCCTTAGTTCACAAGTTCTAGTCGGATGCAAGTCTGAGCTGGTGATAAAAACCACAGATCCACGCTAAGGCTGCCTGTCACCGCCGGGCCCTGGGCCTGGCCGGCGAGCAGCTACAGCAGCACTGCTGGGAAGGGCCCGCAACACCCGTCACACTGCTATCAAGCCTTGGTAAGGCCCCCCGCACACTCCCCCCACCCAGCCGACGTGCAAGACTCGCCGATCAGGAACAGTCCCACTAAGCCCTCACAGCTCCAAGCACAGAGGAGCATACAGGCAGCCACTGTGGTACCCCAGGGCTCCCCTTTACATCTGCTCGGCATTGCAGCCGGAAAGGCACTGCAGGGAGTTGTCTGCGACAATGCTCAATTTCCTCAGGTCTAAGCTTGTCCTTGCTGCCACGCGTTAGGTCAGCTCTCTGCCAGTCTAAGCTGAGAGTAAATACAACTTAACTCACCTATTCTAATCTAGTTTTTGCACTTGTATTTTCCTTAGTCTGACTCATTTTAAGATACTCGTAAGAAAAGAGTTGCCATTAACTGCAACTTTTATCCTACATAAAAACTAGGGTGACAGCCTATTTATACATGTGAAAGCACTCAAAGTCTTAATTAAAAGTTAAGAATCTAAGTGCATGCTTCAAAAAGTAGAAGATATGACTTCTCTTCAAAGTGGCATCCAGGGGTTGGAAGATAACAAGCCTTCTTATGCTCCAACTCACTGACACTTCTCAGCTTGAAGTCCTAGAAGCCTAGCCAATGCTCCCCATGTCTGTAGAAGAATATACTGTTACTACAGAATTTTTTTTAACACTTTGTAAACTTTGGTTCCAAGCACCTAGCAAGGGGCTTTCACTGGTTTTGTGGTCTGGATCTTCAAAACTTAATACTTGAAGTCACATAAAAAAATAGCTGATGGCCTACATGTGCTATGTCAAAGCCTGCTTGACATTTACATAATGATTTTATCCAGTTTCAGGAACCAATCTGCCTGGATGGCTGGCAGACACTGGGAGACAACAGCCGTTTCCAGCTAAGGGACTGGGTGGGATTAGACCAGGCAGTGCTACTCTGGCAGTGGTGTGATGAACACAGGATTGTGATGACTACTGAATCCGGGAAGAAGGGAAACTCCAGCGTATTTCACAACAGCATCCTGCCTTCAAGGTGACTTTTGGGAGCTGTTTCCAATAAGCAACAGGCTGTCTGCCATCCTGCATGTGCTGGGCAGGAGGAGATGTCACCGCATCCCGACTCCCCCAGGGTCTGCCAAGACCGGCAGAGCACACCCACAGCCCCAGCGTGCTCTGCCATGGGAGGTCAGGGAGGGGGTGGCCAACCCCTGCACCGCTAAATAACCCGGTTGAGTCAAGCTCTAGCCAGATTACATTACACACAGAACAAAAAGTTAAGTGAGCTGCAAATCCCTTACCAGATCCTTGCAGGCATTAGTGAGCCCTGCAGGGCAGAAACACCACCTTCTACTCCAAGTCCCACAAGCTCAAAGGCCCTGGCTCCTACTGACCCTGCAGGAGGCTGTACCTAAAGCACACGTGCTACACAGCAGATCCTTACTGTGCCTAGTCACTTGGAAACACTCTGTCCAAGAGTGTAGCGTGTGGGACAGGACAGCCCTGATTCTGGAGACAGAAGCACTAATCCCAGCAGGCTCAATGCTGGGCCTCTGGTGGGTGAGAGGCTGTGGCAGGACACCTTGCAGGAGAAGCCATAACCATGACCTTGTGTGCTCCACATGGACGTGACAGCTCCCTGCCTGGTCCTCCTGATGTCCACTTCAGGCCCTGAGCTCCCCCATGTCACCACCCGATACAAGCAGAGGGAGCGCAGCTAGAGCCAGGCCAGCTAAAGCCTCTCCCACCCCAACATATCAGCACAAAACCTTTGAAGTTATTACTGAACGGTACCTCCGAGCCTCTGCAGAAAGGTGTGCAGGGAATTAGCAGATGCTACATATCACCCGCTACCGTGAGAAGCAACATCTACAGGATCCTTTAGTAAGACATGCCCCACTCCCAGCATGCACCCTGGAGCCCATCCATCCTGTTAGTGACTACCGGAGCCCAGTCACCAGCACGCTCCCGCCACAGCCTGTGCAGCAACCGCAGCCTGGTGCAGCGGTTCGTCTAGCCCATTAGTACCTAAGCACAGCCCCGCCACCATGCACTGCAGCCCAGCTACACTGTATAATTACTTGTCATTGACATCAGCTGGGATGGCATCTGACCTTCCGTTTGTGACACTACGTGGGAATAAACAAGTGTTAACAAGGATGGGAAAAAACAGAGCAGAAGAACAAGTGTGGGGTATGCTATTCTCCAGCCCTTCCCTCGCTGCTTCAGAGGCAGCGGAAAGTCTCTCGGTTGAGGGATGCCACAACCCCAGCCTGGCTGCTGCACAAGTCTGGTAGCGTGTGTGGGTTTTAGGAAGCCATGTCCTCCAAGCTTGACTGTGCAATAGACACTTGCAGGATTCGGTTCACAGGGGTTGAAACAAGAAGGAAAGCTTCTGCTGACTCAGAGACAGCACATCCTTCCAGCCACAGCACAGGCTGACACGAGACAGGACCCCCGGATAGTGGCTTTAGGCAATGCTGGAATGTCATTTTAGGAGTGTGGAAATGGGGAAGGGCTAACGTTTTATACCAGCCCAAACACAATACGCAAGGATCTCCTGCCTGGGGGAGAGCTCCTCACCAAGCTTACCCAGATCAGGAGGGCAGGATCCAAGCCAGCAGCCATAACCCATAGGAAGGCAAACAGCTGCACAGGACAGTAACAGGACCAATTGCTTACCGAGGAATGGCGGGAATGCGTGTGCCATTTTCATCCACGAAATGCCCTCCTGCATTGAGAACCCAGCGGTGATGCAGAGACATCAAGGCATGTCGGGCTGTGGTGGGATTGTCCTTCCCGTTCTGGCTGTCTGCGTTCTTCAGAGGAGAGAACTCGTCCTCACGCAGGACTTCATACACCACAAACTTCCTGGATGGGAGGGAACAAGGCAGGGGAAGTTCAGGTTCAGAAAACATGCCTGCTCCCTTTCGCTTTGGCTTCTCCGCTACTAGGCTGGTGGAGCCAGGGCCATGGACACCCTAAAACCTGTACCCACCAGTTGTCCTCACAACCACAAAGGAGCTAAGAGGACCCAGATGTCCACAGAGGAGGCTGGCACGTGGGCTGACTGAACAGGACACAGAGACCACGACATGCAAGCACAGCATCTGCTGGTTGTGCTCTCTGGAGCACAGTTCAAACAGCCCCATCACTCAACTTCTCCAGCTTCCAGGAGAGGCCATCGTAAGAGTGCAGAGGGACTGTAGGGTCAGGAGATATCAGGCTACTACCCTCTGGCCCAGGAGCTATGGCCAAAAAGCAGGGAGTGACTGAAGCTCGACTGAGCAAGAGGCACACAGCTACTGTCCCTCCTGCTGCTCATATCCCCACTCACATCAGGGCACATTATCTGCTGCTGCTGAACAGCATTCCACCCCATCCTGACCCCAGGGAGTCACCTGTGGGCACAGCCCCCCTCACCCCTGGAGAGTCTCAGAGCTCCCAAGGGAGAGCCAGCAGCCTGCTCACTGCAGAGAGTAAAGGACATACTTGGAAAACTGGAAGATGTCAAAAACGAATTTTTCCATCTTGATCCCATTGGGCTTCTCGGGTTGGATCAACTGCCCAGTAGTGATGTCCACATGTGGGATCTTCTTCTCGGCTACGTGGTGCTGCAGCTGTGGTTCGTAAGTGCTGTGAGGCCAAGAAAGAGCTGTCACTCACACAGCCAAGGAGGCGCTTCTCCAGCTTGGAGACAGCTGCTGCGTTAGAAAGGCAGCTCTGCCCCTGACACCCAGGCGTCCCAAAGACACGCGTTTCTCATCCCTGCAGCAGCCAGACTACAGATGACCCTGCATAGCTCAGTTCTGGCACAGGGAATCCAGCAATGGCTGGGGGAAATCTCATCTCGAGGAAGGGATCGTGCACAGAGACAGGGGTCAGGTCATGGGTGCAGCTGCAAGGGCAGGGGACAGACATTAGACACAGAACAGAGCACATGGACTTCATCCCAGCATGCACATCCTACAAACAGCTGGAGTTTAAGCAACAGACAGCAAGGCGCAGGCAGCCAGAGAGCAAGCTCTGCTTCAGCATCAGCGCTCCTTCTCAAGCATGCAAGCAGCCGACTGCTCCCCCGCAGGCCCATACTTGACTACGTCTTTCAGGAAGGACGTGGTGAAGTAGTGATTGGCAATGTTGCCTGCATTGAAGAGTAGCCGTCCATCCGGGCCCCGTTTCTGTGCAGTGGCCAGGGAGATCTCGCTGTACTCCACCACCTGGTACACACCGTCCACTCTGCACACCACGCCCACCGGCTCCGTGGGGTTGGTCTTCTCTACCACCTGCCCAAGGGAAGCACAATCAGCAAAAGGCCCCCAAAGCACCATGCTTCAAATGCATCCTTTTCTATCTAGCAGCTCCAGACATTTTCCTATGCAAGAAAGCAGGGCAAAGGGAGGGATACAGATGCTGGAGCCCTCCTCTCCCTTGTACTTCTAGCAACGGTCACCAGAGGTGGTGAGACACCAGGACCGGGGACAGGCATCAGGCACACCCAGAAAGCGCAGGAATGATCTAGCACCAAGCCCTCATGGGGCAGACAGAGGGCATGGATATTTTTAGCATTCAGCACACACGTGAACAGCCAGCTTGCTGCACACCATCAGCAGGTGGCTGGTGTCTCAGCAGAGCTGTCACCCACAGGGCTCCTTTTTGGTCGTCACGTGATCATACGCTAGCACCCTACAAGCAGTCTGTGGAGATCCTCCATCCTCCTCTTCCTCACACCTGACAGACTGCCACCCCCCCCCCAGCCAATTCCTGCCAGTCCAACTGAGAATCACTCTGCCATCGTAGGGCAGTGCTCAGGGAGGCTGGGCTTTCTCCTTTCTTAATTTAACAGTTTATTTTCTCCTTCTTTCACTTGGGCCAGAAGGAGGAACTACTTTCCCTTTCCCCGGCTTGCACAGGGAGAGCTTCAAGGCCAGCAAGCCCTATCACCTGTTTGTCAGAGCTCTTCCCCAGGCCAGGCTCTAAGCCAAGCCCAGCCCAGTGCAAACATAAGTGCACAGCACCTTTCACTGTTGATCTAAACCTGAAGAAAAACTTTGGGTGTGCAAGGTACACACAAGACTAAAGACTTGGTGCAGCGTCAGAAGTCAGTTGCACCCACTGTATCTTAGTCAGATGCCCAGGAGGTCACAGCCGGGGACACCTAGCAGCCTGCAGAAGAGTCCCTGGGTGCCAAGATTCCCCAGAGCTTCCCGAGAACAGCTACCCACTGTTCCTCGAGTTCAGGTGGGAACCAGGCAGGCCAAGGCTCCCCAGCAGCTCTTGGTCCTGGAGACCAGACAAGCTGTGAGCCCTGAGGCTGTGCCAGCAGCATGTGACTCTTGAAGGGCAGGAAAGGAACAGCACACAGCATCTCCGGGGCTTCAACCGGCCCAGCGCCCACAGACACGAGAGCTGGGTCTTGCCAGCAGCATCTCTGGTGGCCAGGTGCAGGCAGGTGGCATGTGGACCAAAGTCAGAACCAGATCTGAGGGGCTGGTGGGACTCCAGAAGCACTTGTTATTTAAGGAGTGAGCACCCAGTGCTCAGTCCTTCCTTTTGACTGTAGCAGATCGGCAAAGGAAGGGCCAGGGAAGCTGGGCCAAGCAGCAGGACAGATCCCCTGTGGTACAAACAGGCCACGTAGCAGCTCGGGGTGGAACCACTCCCCAAGGAATGCTGCCCGCCTGCCTCCACAAACAATACCTTGGCGCCGCAGTCCGCTCCCTTCTCCAAGCAGAACCCGATGAACGTGGGGTCAGCCACCTTCACCAGGATGTTGTCCACACAGTACACATGGACACTCTGCACGCCCCTCCGCTCCATGTCGTCCATGATGCCATGCACACCCAGGGCCCGATACAGGCCCCCGTTGCCATCTGGGGAGGGAAGAGAGCATCAGGGCCACAGCACTACCTGGCTGTCCTGCTCAGTCACCCACATTCCTCCTCCACAGAGCTGGGACACCGGGAAGCGGTTGTTCCCCACTCCTCCCTGCTGCATAAGACACCTCCCAGCCTACATCACCCAAGGGCCAAGTTATACCGTGAAAAACTGCCCTGAAGCAGGCTCAGGCATCCCAGTCCCTTTGGAGAGGACTGAGCTTGCTGACATAGCAGAAAATTAAGCTAGGAAAAAACGACTGCTTGCTGAGCTGGGCAATAAAGCTGCAGGGAGCCAATGGGGCAGGGCAGTGAGGTGTCATCTCAGCAACTGTGAACTGAGGGATCAGCTCAGCTTCCTCACATATGTTTGCCCCCAGTGCTGCACCCAAAGGCATCCTACCCCCATGCATCTCTAAGAACAGTTCTTGGTCACAGACCTGGTGCCATGGAAATCTTGCCCTTCTCTTCCAGAAGAATTTTCCCATCAAATCCCATAGCTGGTAACATCCCCTGCTGGAAGAAGATCACATTTTCTTTCTTTAAGCCAAAATACCGGTGCTTCAGGAAGAATTCCTTGGTGGACTCCATAGTCCGGCCACTTGTCATGATGTACCTGCCGCAGCACAGAAAAGCTCTGATCAGCAGGGAGGCCAGAGCAGGGTCCGACACTCCCCACCCCAAGCATGCCAAACCGCTTCAGCCCACCCCATACAGGGCACTCTCTAATGCCTTCTTCCCCTTTTCTCTCAAATCTTTCAAAGGAAAGTGACCCTCAGCAGACCCACCTCTTTGGCAGCCAAAAGAAGGGTCCCATCCCTGCCCGCAACGCCCATCTCCACCCGACCCACCCTCACGCAGCAGACGGGACACCCAGCTGCAGCAGGCAACTCCCTTCGTGACGCAGACTGCCTGAACTCCCGCTCATGTCTACAGTGGTGCCTTTGGACTGGTGCTTGCCCCCACCTCCCAGCTCCCTACCCTTCTCTGCCAGTCTCTCCAACAAGCCAGCCACAGGCAACGTGAGCTGCACTCCTGAGGATTGCTGGGGCTAGACCTGCCAACTTTGATGGGGCCTCCTAGAGTTGGACCCACTGACATCACTCTGGGTCTTGACCCACCAATGTCAACAAGGCTCATACCAAGGAGGTCACCATCAATCCCATAGGGCCTTGACCTGCCAATGCTAATACATGAGGCCTTGATCTGTCAAGGTCGACAGGGTCTGTGCCAACAGGGACCCACCAATGCAGCTTATGCCAACCCACAGGGTCTTGACCCGCCAACGCCAATAGGGCTTGTGCCAACCCACGCGGCCTTGACCCGCCAACGCCAACAGGACTTGTGCCAACCCACGCGGCCTTGACCTGCCAACGCCAAGGGGCCCGAGCCAACTCCGCCGTGGGGCCCACGCCAGCCCAGGGGCGCCGCGGGGCAGGACGGGTGGGGGCCGGGCGCCCTTACCAGGGGATGTGGCAGGGGGTGCCGTGCTGCTCCTCGGCCAGCTGCTGCAGCCGCCGCAGGCGCTGGGCCTGGAGGTGGAAGAGGGTCTTGCGGGAGGGCAGCCCCACGTCGCACATGCCCTTGGGGTAGGGGACGCCGAGGCGGGTGCCCTGCCCGCCGGCCAGCAGCAGCGCGCCCACGCGGCTCCCCGCGATCTCCGCCAGCCCTGCGCCGCGGGGGAAAGCACACGCGTGGGGCCCGCCGCGCCGGCACCGGCGCCCACACCGGCCCCGGCCCGGCCCGGCCCGGCCCGCCCGCACCTACCGTGGCGCTCCCAGCGCGGCAGCAGGCCGCGGTCGCGGGAGGCGCTGCCCAGCACGTCCCGCGGCACCGGCTCCATCCGCGCGTCCGGCCCCGCCGCCGCCGCGGCCCCGCCGCCGCCCTGGGCGCGGGCGCGGCGGAAGAAGCGGTTGAGCTCCGCCACGTCCATGCCGCGCAGCTCCGCCGCCAGCGCCCGCCGCGCCGCGCCGCCCAGCTCCGGCCAGAAGCGCAGCACGTGGCCCTGCCCGCCCGCCGCCAGCCGCCGCGCCAGACCCGGCTCCGGCTCCGGCTCCGCTCCCTGCTCCGCTCCCGCCATGCCCGCCCGCTGTGCCGCCGCGCACCCCCCCGCCGCCGCCGCTGCCGCCGCCCCCCTTTATACCCTCCCGCCGCCAATGGGAGGCGGCGGCGGCGCGGCCCGCGCCCTCACTGGCTGGGCCGGACCCCAAACGGGGGATAGCGTCACGGCGGCGGCTGCGCGGCCGCCGCCGCCCGCCCAATCCGCGCGGGGGCACGTGGCGGCCCCCCGCGGCGCGGCCAATGAGAGCGGTCGCTCCTAGGGAGGGGGTGGGAAGAGAGCCGCAGCGAGCGCTATGGCAACGCGCGCCACGTCAGCTCGGGCCCCGCTAAGGGCAGAGACGAGGGCCGGCAGGGGCCGCGGGAGCGCTGGGGCGGCCGGCCCCGCCCACCGGCCCCGCCCCTTTGCCGGTCCCGCGCAGGGGCCGGGAGCGCCGCGCGCGGGCACCGCGCACCCGCTATGGGCGCCCCGCGCGGGAGCGCGCACAGGCCCCGCGCACAGGCCCCCGCTCTGCCGCCCCCCCGGCCCCGGGCAGTGCCAGCGTGACGCAGCCGTGGCCCACGCAAGGGGCGGCCTGGCCGCCCGGTTTTGCGCATTACCAGGCCTCCCGCGGGGTTTGGGAAGGGCCCGGCTTTTCCAGTAAGAGTCCCACCCGTTTGCAGCTGTGCCTGGGACAGGGGTGATGTCAGGCCCGCACAGGGAGGGAGGGAAGGAGGGGGATACCTCCAGCAAGTCCCAGTTTCTCCAGTGCCTCCTCAAGGCTCCAGTCCCCCACCAGGCTGGTACTCCCAGCTGGCGCCTCGCCACCTCCTGCAAGAAGCTGGGAGAGTCGAGATTTGCAGGGTAAGGCCGAAAAAAAGCAGTTGAGAGACCAGCAACCTGCAAGGTGCACGGAAAGTGGCAGCAGCAAACTGCTGTCCCTGGAAGAGGCTTTCCCGTTCAATCCGCTGCAAAGGTATCCAGTGCGCACACTGCTGCATGGATCCTCCACCCCATAATTAGGGGAGTGTGTGGTAAAAATCAGTGAGTGCTACAGCCAAAAGCTGGTCATCTGGCCTCTGCCTCACCCCCACCCACGTCGTTTCCTTTCTCCGGGTGCTCCGGTGTAATGAAGAGCTGCAGTCAGGGCGGGTGCAGAAAGTTGTGCAACACAAACCGGTTCCTGGACACACAGCGGGCTGAACAGCCTCACTCCTCATTACACAAGCCTGGAACGGCTCTCGGGAGCAGAGAGGTTATTTCTCCTCTTGATTATATCACTTAACAAACCGTTAGAGCAAGCGTCAGAGGAACCCAGGTGCTACTTTAGAGCGGAAGCAAGCAGTGCTACAGCATGCTCTGGTGTCTTCTCAGTCACGAGGTGGGATGGGTGAAGCCTCCTCATGGAGGACGCCAGGATGAGGTGGTGTAGACAGGGAAGCCTGCGCTTCTTCGAGGCCACGCTTCTGCACTCGTTTCGCTCCCCTGACAGGGTAAATGGGAGGTCTGGAAAAACTGACCCCGTCCTCAGGAAGCGCTGCAGTTTCCTCGGTGCAAACTCCCAGGCAGCTTGGGCGGCATTAGCGGCACAGGGACACAGAGGGCTAACGGGACAGCAAGCCCTCCGTCCCTCCCTCCCTCCAGCAGGCAGGCAACATGCTGCCAACTGCAGGTGCAGTGAGAGCCAGCAACTCGGAGCAAAGGAAACTCAAACGCCAGATCCCAGACATGCCGTGTGCGATTCACACCCGTGTCGCGCTCGGGACGTCTCCCAAACCGCCAGTTCCCACTCACTGATGCCCTCATGCAGGGTGACAAAGCACTTGCTCAGTTTAGGTACCCAGCATTTCACCAACAGTCCCACAAAGGCTGGATAAGCAACCACTTTATATTGAAGCATCATTTATTAATCATCTGTATCAGGCACACATCTGCTCAGCAATGGTGCATGACAAGATACAACAGTTTACATCTAATCTGAACAGAGGCACATGTTTACAGGATCGGGCACGGCAAAGGGAAGTATACTGAACACTCTGAAAGGACAATCGAAGTAAAATGCAGTGCTTACGCTTTGTTAGGAGGCAGAGACTAGTGAGAATAAAATTAAGATCAGAGCTGACTTGTGCTTCAGCCAGTGCTTTAAAAAACAGTTACTCTCCTTGCATATAATAAATAGGTGGAAGTGCAAAGAACTCCTCTCTCTCATTGCTCCCACATACACATCGGTGGCATTAGTCTAAGGCGGCAGCACCTGGCACAGGAGAAATGTTCAGACTGAGCCATGGGGCATCTGTCAGCAGGGTGTACCACAGAGTGAGCCAGGGCAGGAACCCGCTGTCAAGAAAAGCATCTCGGCCCAGTCAGAAGGCAGCCAACAAAAGCTTTCGGCAGCACGTTGTTATGCCTCAGTGTCATTAACGACAGTAAAACACCAGAAAGCTCCCTCAAAGTGGCTTGGGCCACGCACCCCCGAGAAGGGCCCTTCGTCCCACCGGCCTCCAAGCACTACCACATAGTATTAACGGGTGTGGGATGAAAGCTATCAGCACAGCCACAGAAACCATCCCACCAGAGCAAGTGCAAATCGACTTGCCTCCAGGGCAGCTATTCTTCAACTGACAATGATATTTTTTATTGAATCATCTTTTAGACCCAAACAATACCAATAAATAGTTAAGATAGTTAAGCTCCAACATTTTTCCCATTCACACACACACTCCAAGGTGCCAACGGTGGGACTCTCCTAACACTGCATCTGCAGTGCCAAAAAACCTGCTCTCAAAAGACCATACCACATGGGCCATGAGGCCACCCAGCACCGCCACACTCTTCAACACAGCACAGCTCCCCAAGCAGCACTAAGAGCAAGCCTCAGCATCACAATTTTTGTGACAAGCAAGCATTTACTGCGCAACCCTGGAAGTCCTGCATGGGCCGCAGCAGCCCCTCCGAGGTCTCTGCATCCCTTCATGACCAGCAGCAGCAGCTCTGCAAGCTGAGCCTGCCCCATGCACACCCGTACCGGGAAGGTACTGCCACGTTAGGGCAGTAACTCCTCGGCTCATCCTCTGGCAGTGCTGGGGGGGCCAGGGCTTGGATAAAGGTACCTGCGCGGCAGGTCCGTGAGATACTGGGTTTAAGGTGGGGAGGCCTGAGAGACAGCTGGCTGGCCGTGTATCTAGGTAATACCCAGCCGCTCCAGAGCGGCCATGCACGGAGAGGTGACACTGCCTCGCTGCCACACAGCGGCCTCGGGTCTCTGAGCCATTGCTGCCCCTTTGAGAAGGGCCAAGGTGCCCGCTGTGCTTGCTCTCACGTAATTGCTCCCATCGTGCAGGTGGGAAGCCAGTGTTACATTAATACCAGTATTAAATGGGCGCTAAGCTTATAATGCCAATATCAGAAGATACACAAAAACTAAGCCACCAGCACTGCCACCTCTAGCATGGTTTGTTGCCCGTGAACACAGAGATGCCCAGGGAGAGGTAGGTGGATTTCTTCCCACCTTCAGCTGGGTAGAGGTCTGCCCTCAGCTTTAAGAGCTGAGGAAAACCTCATGACTGCTCAAAGTCTTGCCGTATCCAGGGGTTTGATCTTTCATCCCTTTCTTCCCTAAACCAGCTTTCTCCCTCAAAGGCATCCTGCTGATTTTCACATGAGCTCTGATCGGTGCTATGCCCAGGGCAAACATCGGACCCTGGCTGCAGCCAGGTCTGAACGCACCACCCACACCACCACAGCTGCTAGGCCAGGATGACACTCGCACCAACTCCTGTGTCCTCTCAAGACACTGCACTGCAGGAAGGTCAAATCGCCAAGGCCACGTCAGGAACGCACTGGCGGTTTCAGATGCAAATAACCAGCCAGATGCAGCCTGCGGGTGGACTTGCCTGCACGACTGAGTGCTACTGCACCGGGGAAAGACATCTGCCACCGCCACACCAACTGTGCTTGCTGAGGACGCAGGCCAGCAGTCCAAGGAGTACAGCCACCCTTGAGGCCCAAGCAGCATTTTAATGCTGCTTTAAGTAGTTCTGGAGAAGGGTGGCTTTTGGAAGGAAGCCATGTCAGCACAGACTGAGAAACCCAGCACGCATCAAAGTGGAAAGCCCCGTGACTTCTGCACCTGTAGCACACAGTGTTTTAGAAACAAAGCAAGCCAGGCCTGTCCAGGCACACATCAGGACATACACATCCAGCCTAATCACCATGCATGCTTTAGATACAACCTAGAGGTAAGAACACAGGTTTTAGCAGGGCTGAAACTACACCACCGCCACCAATATCTCACTGAGACACTACAGTGAACTTCAGCTTGACAGAAAAGGCTTTGAAGGCAGATGGTGTGGGAAGATGATAAAATATTTCCAACTCTTAGGAGTTTCTGAAGCTTCCTGTACTCCCACAGCCAGGGACTGAAGCCCCAGACACTGAGATCAACATCCTCAACTCTTGCCGGGGCAGGGAGCAGGGCGGGCGGAAGCAGCAGCAGCTTTGGGTCTTTGCTTGACTCAGTGCTCAAACCTGGTCACTGAGCATCCAGAGAGAAAGCTGGTGGCAGGGTTTGCACCTTGCAAGTTCATTTAATTCATATTAAATCTGCTAAACAAAACCCCAGCCAAACTCTTTGGTGGAACTGCTCTACCATGCTGCAGCAGCAGGTTCTAGCTACTATCTAAAGGTTAATCCTGGCATGGCTCTTATCTTTAGCTGCAAATCCAAAGTGCAATTCCAACTTAAAAGGAGATGTTTGAAAGGAGAGAGACCAGTTTGCAGTCCTAGAGAAATGCATCCGAGGAGGTGAAGTTCTGCATTTGCAGCCTGGCATGATGCCATCTCTCTGCTCATGTATGGCTCTACCGTGAGAGAGCTCTCTGAGCTCACGCCCTGCACCCAAGGGAGCTCACCGCATTCCCATGCGGACTGGCACTAAGCTTGGCAGGAGTTCTTGCATCTTCTTCTGCCAGCTGACAGGCATGCATGCAGCCTGTTTAATGTTGCTAACATGATGGCATTTAACATGCGAATTTCTGAGCCTAAGTGCTTTTATCTCAGGCTCAGCCTGCCAGAGACAGCAGCAACTTGGGGCTGAGGAAGCAGTCAATATTTACTGAAATTTAGAGTACTTAAAACAGTTTAAATGCTGCTTTTCCACACAGAAAAGAAAAGCCTCATCTGACTGATCATCCAGTTCTTCCCAGACACTAACGGTGCTTCACTGCAAGGACAGCCAAATTAAAAACAAATGAATCACATACCCCATCTATGAGAAGCTGCTGTAGAACAATGTACACCAAAGTACCATCATTCTGGGAAGAGTCTGATCAGCAAATCATACCTTAAAAGCTCATTGTGGGATTTTTTTTCCTGGAAAATTTACCACCTCACAGCAACAGGAAAAAGAGAAAAAAAAATCAAAAAGATTGGTCCTTCCTGGGGAAGTTTGGGAAGGGCTAGAGTAAACAGGACTCCACACCAGCACAGAGAGGAACTCAGACTCGTGAAATGCTACAAACATCAGTTCTTCTGCCACACTGCACACATGCATACAGGGCAAAAATCAAGAGGAACTTAAGTGCAGGATTCCAGCAAGTCCAGCATCAGCAGGGTGCAGGATGTTAACTGCAAGGTAATTCAGGTATTACCAGGGAGGCTCAGAGACAGTTCAGGCAGCTACCACCAAGTATTTCAGCTGGAGAAAGGAATTCATGAGGGCTTGTGACTGGAGGACTCTCCTCATCACTAAAACTGGTACCAGGCCTTCAAGCCAAGAGATGCTGTTCCCCCCCTGCATAAGGCTGTTCCACGCTGTGCCCCCCCGGAGCAGAACGGTCAGGCCCTGCAGGGAGGGACTCAGCTGGGTGGATGGGTTTTCACACCCCTGGGAAGCACAGCCACCCGGCCACCTCATGCTAGCTGCTGTGTTAGTGACCCTCTGCCCCTGCAGGAAAGCCCCATGAGCAGGGAGAGCACGCTGGGGGGAGCAGTGACACAGCTCGCACAGTTTCTTTCCCCAAAAGCACGTGGTTGTGCTTGACACATAACATTACCCTGGCCAGTCAAGTCAGATTAGTGACCAAGCCCTGTCCATACGGGATCTCAGATTGCCTCAGGCCCTTTGTGTAACCTATGAAGGACCAAAAGTGTCAGTGCTTCTCATCTACAACAATTCTAACAGGTTAATGCAAAACCAAAATGCACAACACAGAAAAGCCAAGCGTGGAACCTACAACAGACAAATATTTGTTCTCTCTTAGAAGACTTGCAGGACAGGAGTCCTGCTGGAAACACAAAGAATACTGTGTGCTCTAGCACTCCTTTCCAAAAATATCACCTAAAGACGCTTAAATAATACAGATGATTTGGCATCAGAGTTCCGAGCATCAGTGCCAGCACAGGGTATAAGCTAGAAAGATGATTCCACATGACAAAGTTTTCACATCACTTCAGGCTACAAAGTGCTACAGCTTCTTTTGGGACTGAGGCTGGCACTGCTCTGAAGACATTTATTCACACCCGGTCAGCCCCTGCCCACTCCACCCATACAAGCAAGTTCAGCTCACTGCAAGCAGCTTCACCCATACCTCACTCCACAAGCCCAGCATGCCATCTGTGCCAGGTAAGATGTATGGCTCTTCTCAGGTCATGAGTCAGTGACAGGGTAACTCTGTAGGCCCAGCAGATCTCATTTCACTGCCTCCCTCTGGTCTCTGTGACATGAAGACTCAAAGGCCTCCTGATCTACCTTAGAGAGGATGGTGCTTCTGCTTCTTTATTTACCACAAATACCAAAAAAGCCAGGGAAGCTTTTCTTCTCCTCCCCATTGGAGGAGAGCACAGGTATTATAGGGCAGGTTGAAAGTTTGACAAAGAAATCCTCTCCGCAGGGAAAAAAACAATTGCTAGGGCCAAATTGTGAAATGGTCTCAATTCAATCACTTAAAAGTGCTTGTCAAGATCTGCTCTGCCTCCAAGGCTCCCATAGTCACTGTTCTGGCCACCTGAGTACCTGCCAAGGGCAGGCAAAGCCACACATCTAATGTAAACGAGCAAGCACAACACACACACAAGCACACGCTTAAAGCCATCCAGGCCTCCTCTGCACATCACAAAGCAGCAGTAAAGATTTCAAAGCCCATTTTAGTCCTTTGCATCTCTCCTTTACAGATGACTTAAAAGCAGGGCTAGGAAGCTCTTTGTACATTCAACTGTAAAACACAACATGAGGAAGAGGAGCGAGACAACTCTCCTGATTGTTGCTACTGCCTACAGCAAGTTTTGGTACAGATATCCTCTCTTATAGGCACTCAGTGGGTAAAACGTAGCCACAACAAACTTGCCATCAAAAATCTTGCCAGTCAGCATTTTTTGGGCAGCTTTGGAATCACCAGCGTTTGCATATTCAACAAAGACCTGAAAGAGAGAGGAGAAACAGCACTTCCACTGTAGCATGCCATCTGCTCCCTCCCACTTCTTCAATGCCCACCACTTCGGGGAAACAGTTCCTGATCAAATCTTTTCCCTCCATCCTTGGAGGAGCACAGAGCCATGGAGCTAAAAAGGAAGCAAGTGTGCCTCTGAACAGGAATCTCACCTCCTGTTCCCCATTTCTAGGGGTAGTGTGTTTGGAAAGATGGGAGAAAGCACGATGATGCTCTACATCTTCAACACCTCCTCTCCCACCCATTGTTTTGTCCTCTTCTCTCTCATACCCCAGCTCCTCTTCTAAAGCTGTTTGGGGTCCTCCCAGGTTAGAGAGCCTTATGTATGCAGAAAGGAACCTGTGCTGTCTCTCAAGGTAAGCAGCTATTTTTAGCACTGTCATCACCCAGGAGATTTAAGCAGAGAAGCAGTGCTGGGGCACATAGAGTGCATATGGGAATCCACCACAGCCTCTTCCCTCCACTCACTTACTTGGCCTTTACCAGGATTCTCCTTTGGAATAAGCAAGGAAACCACCGGACCATATTTCTGACACTCCTCTCTTATGTCTTCCAGGATATCTGAGAAAAGAAAGAGCTGGTTCTTTCACTTTGCAAACTGGGATGAGTTAAGAAGGAAACCAAGGCCAAATGAATCCATCAACAACATTTAGTCAACATACTTTTTTTTTGCCCCTCTCAGTTTTAGATAAATAAACCAGAGATGTCACAGAGAAACTGATGCTGCTTAACAGCCAAACCATGAGACACAGCATCCAAACTGAGGCCCAGAAACACAGACCTGCAGGGCAGTGAATCCCTCTGAGAATGGGGTTTGGAGCACACGGCCAGTGCTTTTCCTTGCACGCACAAACCTTGGCCTTCCAGTAGCTAAAACATTCAAGATTTGTTAGCGTGGTTTTTTTTTTGGGTCATGGCACTTGGAGGAGGGGAACCAAAGTAGCTGCTACAAACCCTTCTTTGTGTGAGCAGAACTCAGACTTTTAAACTCATATCCCCAGAGTAAGCTCTGTAGCTTTTGCCACTTACTTGGATTTGAAAGCAAGTAGAAATGTGAGTTTGACAAACATGTCTTGCCACCTATCATGTATAGTTCTGCAACAGTTCAAGAACGCAAACAAGTTATTTCAGTTCTTTGTGGAGATCTTGGATAAGCTAATTAGCAAACTTTTGAGGATTCCTGCTGTAGGGCTCAATAGGGTCCTGGCCATGTCTAGCAGAAGCTCAGAGCCACAAACACATAAGGAAGTCTGTGGGCATTTAACCACAGAAGAAAATCAAATAAGCCTTTTTTTTAATCTTGGATTCCCCCAAGGATTCACTACAAACTCTGCTTTCTATCTCAATCTTTTAGTCCCAGTCTATCCTCTGTTGGCACAGTTCACCCACCTCAGCTGAGAAGTTCCTTGCTTGCTCTTCTTACACTTACTAAATGCTCTTCCACTTGCTCTCACATCCCCAAATCCAAACAAAATGGAGTTTCTAAGACAACACTGCTACATGAGAATTGCATGGCATACACCAACCTTCGTATTCTTCTTCACTCTGTAGAGAAGCATCACTTAGAATATTTAGGAGCCTCAGCACAGGCGTTGGGAGCATCACCAGATCTTCGATATGGGGAGCTGTTTGACACCCACAAAGTTAGAGAGAAGAAAAAAAAGGAATCAAAGTCCAAAGGAGCAATAAAACAGGGAGCAGACGCAATATGTGATCTTATCATACACAAGCACTTACCATTCTTCGCAGTACAGTTTTGCTTCTCTCCACTATTACTTGTGTTTACAGCTTTTAGCCACCCTGTCTCCAACTGATCATTGTGCACTGAAACTCTCCCAGAGAAGTCAGTGCACTCTGCAATAATACTGAGGCAAGCACCCGAAAATGCCTTCAACGCTACAAAGCTAGCAGCAATTAAGACTTTAATTATGGCTACTTAGCTCAGATTTAGAAGTTGATGCATCTGTCAAGGGCTAAGATAGTTGAGCAATCTGCCCCTTATATATGGAGATGCGAGGAAATGAAAGGAGAACAACTCTGAAACCTGTTTCTCCTGTTACTGCAGGATTCCCACTCGGTGGTACCACACAAGCTGAAAACAGGCTGACCAGCTTCCCGTGTTTCCAGTTTTTAAGCTATACTAGGGCACAAGCCTCAGCTCTCTCTAGGATGTCAACTAGTTGTTCCCTAAATACCATGTACAACAAGAGCCCCCTCCAAAATCCAACTGCAACCCACTGCTTCAAAAACCACCGTGTAATCTTGGGATAGAAAAAAGGGAAAACGATTCAACTTCTTAAACAATGCAGTAGTATAGAATAGGGTATGGCCACAAGAGGGAGGCAGATGAGCAGCGAGTCTGTGAACGACTTTCCAGGAGCAGAAATAAAGCCTGTGTCCTCTGGCCCTAGGAAACAGGCAGCTCACAGACCACTTGGAATAGTGCTGCATGCATCCTACTGTGGAACTAAGGAACAGTCAAAGAGGGCAGACTAGTGCCAAACTACAAGAATCACTTCTTGTGAGAGAAGACGCAGGACTTCTAGAAACCCAAAGCAGCAAGGGTAGATAGTGTCACTTCTCCAAGGACAAAAGCTTGATTTCATGTTCTTGGAAGGGACCAGCAGGCCAGTTGTGAATTTAAGATCTGGGAGGCTGACTTACAGTACTTCAAGAGTGTTAATGTGTTTTTATTTGCATCTGCAAGCTACAATAGCAGAATACAATACCAGTACCTTATGGTTCTCATAGTTGACAGTTCTGCTTGAGAGCTGGTGCTCCTTTAAGGAAAACGCGTGCAATCTGCACTGCCAAATCCAGCTTCAGGGACAAGACTCCAGGAGGGAAAGTAAAAGACACAATGGAGACATTTTAACTCCATGGAGCAACTAACTACTACGCATAGGGCCAAATAACCCTTTCCCTTGGTACAGCTCTTGATGCTTTTTTTCTGAAGAGAAAAATAACTGAATAATGCCACATACTCCCTGAAGATCATTTCAGGCAAGGAGACAGGGGGAAGAGAAGGGAAGAAATGCCTCCAATTTGAGCCTTCTGACTAGCTCTGTAAAGACAGAGGGTGATTATTTCCTTGGAAATACTTTTCCAAGCTAAGCATGCAACACTTGTATCGAAGAGCTGGCATCTCTGCCAGGCTCAGACAAAAGACGTGGATTTCATAATGCAAAATGAGATGGTAGGGAAACACGTTATAAATCTCCTTCTGTGTGACACGGAAGACTCCTTATGAAAAGCTTGGAGGACGAAGGGCCTTATCAGCTAGACTATGCCAGAGAGCACTCAGGGCCAGCTCTTCGGGGAAAAGTGCCACATTCAGATAAACAGGCAAGTTCCAGCTGCAAGCAAACCTTTGTGACCATTCTTCCACAGGACTGCCGGCAACCAAGAGACAACATCAGAACAGGGGGTTGAAAGAACACTTAACTGTTGCCTCAGTCTTATAAGGGGCACCCTTCTATTAAAGTGTGCAAGTCTGTCCTTCATTTCATGTGTCTTTTTTCAAAGAGGGAAATAAACAAACCCCTAGTACTCAAAGCTATTTGTTCTTCCTGCAACCAAGTGAGAAATACATTTCCTGCAATTCCCTTCTGTCCTAGGAGGTATTTCTGCCCGATGTCTCTGCTCCTACTCAAAAGTTCCTGGTGGTATCGACCACACTCACAGCACAAAGGGCTGCAGCCTGCAAGCAGCTCAGGAAAGAAGCTGATGATCTGGAAAGCCAAGATTTGGCTGTAAATGACCAGGAAAGCCATTCTCAGCTGTCTTCGTTCTAAACAGACCATCTGTGTCCAAGTGAAAGGTAATGACAGAGATCATTTTCTGACTTCCTAGGAAAGAAACAGTAAATGCTTCTTTGTGCAGACAAGCTGACAGCACAAGTTTGGCAAAGAAGAGAACCATAACTAAGAAAAACTGAAGCTGTGGTATAAAGTTGTAGCACCAACCACAGAAGCACCTTCCTACTACAAACAGGTACAGTTAAAAGGCTGTGTGTTTAAAACTAGACCAGAGAGCACTGCCAACATACTATTGCCTCTGCTCTAAAGCAGTATTGGTTGCAAGGTTCATGGAAGGTGGCTTTGATTACACAGTCCCAGTTTCTGAGATGCAGGAGAAGTTTCCCTACAGAAGAAAACAGGGATGAGTTTGTTACCTTTGCCTAATAAACAGGAATGTCAACATCTTGATGCAGCCTCAGAAGAAGCAATAGCTAACCTTCACTGCAAGGTACATCAAGCAGCTTATGAAAAGCACAGCTGAGATTCAAGGGAGAACCCTAGTTCAGCTAGAAGCTGGATGCTCTAAGCATTGTTTTATGCGGCAGAAGAGCTCTTCACTGGTGTTCCTGAAAGCAGACAAGCTCTGGAAGACATTACTGTGCTGCTTTCGGAGCAGAAAACCAGGAGGGACATGAGCCTAAGGAGGGTGGTCCCAGCCTATTTTTTGCAGACAATCTGCAACCCACATGGGGAGCCTTGAGGAAACACCATCATCTTCCTCAACTGAAGAGAAAGTGACAGATCAAATGGAGGGCAGTGACATCAGAGGGACTACAACTGTTTGTGACTTGTTACATCGACACCAGGAGAGGTAGGCCCTGACCTCCAAGTCACCGCAAATTAGACTTGCACCCCCTTTGCCAGGCCCCAAAACAGCCTCCAGCACCATGAGAACAACCTGGCATTGCCCGGCCTGCTGAAGTGAAGGCAGCAGCAGATGCCACCCTCAGAGACTGCCCTAGCCGGTCACATTCCTGGCTTCTGAGCCAGGAAACTCTTAGCTAAAGAAAAGCCATCAGCCCACCCTAGACAGTGCTGCACTCTTCAAAAGCACCTCAACAGTCACAGTATTAGGTAAGTACCTTTGTCATTTCTGTCTCCTCAGCTGAATGGTGTTGTCAATACACTCTGGTTCAGTTTGATCTGAGCAGAATTTACTGTGAGTCCAACCAGGGGGAGTGACAGCCCACATGGCCAGAGGGACAGGACAGCACTGAGAGCACCTACAATGGTCCGACATCTCCCTGTTGTGGTGCCACAGCAGGGCTGATGAGTGCCACAAATGACAAGAGAGCAGCAAAGAGAGCAGAACCCCAAACGCTACAGTCTAACCGCACCCCTGTGCTGCCTGCAGTACATGCTGAGAAAGCTGTGATCAAGGATCACATGCATGGCTTACCAAAGGGAATGCTGAAGAACGGGCTGCATAAAGCCTTCTCAGCAGAGGCTCGCTTTCCTTGGTCACAATGAAGCATGCTGCAAGAGAAGAGACACCCTTATGCTCTTACATGTGACACTCATGCATCTGCAAATTCAAATCAGGCTGGAAGCCAGTATAGAAGAATTGCCTATCTTTGGGGTGCTTATGATACAAGGAGAACAGTCAGAAACAAATCTTTCAATTCTGAGCTGCAAGCACACAAGAAGGACCTCTTTGAAGTGTTTTGGCTACACAATGCAGTAGGTTTTCCTTCTATATGTCCTTCAGCACCAAGTATGAAAGTTGCTCACTCATAAGTTTACAGAATGCACAACATGTTCCAGCTCCACCTGTCCAGAACATTCAACCCATGTTTCAGATGCACATGCAGAGTCTCATGAAAGTGATGACACTCTGTGAGCTCCCACATCTTTTTGCAAATGGGATTCAAAATAGCTAATAGGCCAGTATTTTCCTGAGAACTTCCTCAACCCAGCTTTAAATACCAGTGGCTCTAGATGCCTTCTCTGCAGAGTTTTGTCTTCCCTCACTCTGCAGCTTCCAACAGATCGCCGAGTTGCTGGGACAGCAACACCAAACCCCTCTACAGACCTCTCAGCTGGGAGCTGCACACAGTGCATTTGAATCATGACAGCAGTGGAGAAGCAGCACTGTCTGTCCTCCTCCCTGGTTTCTGACAACACTCCTCTAAGGGAGGAAAGTCTTCACTGTGCTGTTATTTTTCCAGGTTTCCCCAAATACAATCTCAGTCATGGAAAGAGCAAAGCACCAACACACCAAATAGCAAATATCAGTCATAATGTTTGTTATGTGCTTACTCCAAGCTGTGCCAAAACCAGAGGAGCTGAAGCATCTCTGCTAATGCTCCCACTTTTTACCAGCACAATGGCAGGGAGGTTTTAGAAACTGGAGTGTGAGGTGTGGGCTTCAAGTTACCAAAAGCAAGGCACAAGGCTTTCTGAGTATAAGAGTACACCATTAAGAAACACTTAGTAAATGTTATAAGGTACCTTTTGATAAGGTCTCTGAGGTGATAAGCTGGAATGGCTGAATTAACCACCCCTTCACTGGCAAAAATGCGATCAATGATGGCAGAACTGTTTGTCTGGAAAGAAAAAGCAGCAGTGCTTAGGGAGGAAAGAAAATACTAGTGCGAAGCTTGTTGTAATGTCACAGTACTAGAGCCCACCTCATCCAGTTCAGAAAGTGATGCCTAACTCCCTTCTCCTGACACCTGGCTTATGTGAAATATCCCTGATGCTTCAGCCTCACATGTTAAACCATCAGGTGATCACATCAGATGAAGTTTTCCCATTTGACTATGTGAAAGATGGGAAGTTTCATGCACAAACACATTTGTTCTTACTGCATATATTATGATGCTGAAAGGATACTCTTATAGGAAAGGAGAGCATGAAATACGAATTCATTTATTCAGAGGAGAGGACAGAATCAGGCTCCGTACTCATGACAGAACCTTCCTCTTGTTTTCTGAGGATATTCACTTATAAGAAAACCCCAAGCTGGAGCTAATGTTAGACTAAACAGAGTGAATCATTGCTCTGTCACTGTGCTGCTGAACTAGCTGGCAGTCACCAGCAATCTATTTCATTGTTCTGGGCTACACCACAATCAGCACAACCCAGATTACCAGCCTTGGCAAGCCATAGGCTCGAAACACAGAATCCTGGAGCCCCACAATGTCACAACAAGAACACAGACAGCGTTCCCACACGCCAGTCGCACAGGGCAAGGGGGTCTCTTAAGGCTGTGAAAACTTAATTCCTAAGACAATGGAACAGAAAAATCTCCTGGAAACACTAGTTCCCGGGTGCTACCTCACAAACCCAGGTTACAAACAGGAAGCACAAAGACTTGTTCGGTCCTTGTGTAAGCATGAACACCAGCAGCAGTTCGCACTCACCTTCCATTCCTGAGATTGGACTGTATGTTTCAGTTTCATTCCTGAGAACATTTCCAGTAAAACGATTCCCAGACTCCACAGATCCACAGCAGACGTACACTCCGTTTCACTCTGGAGCCCTGCCTGTGCCAGGCAGTTCTGCAGTTCTGCCTCTGGAGCCCGATACCCGTCTGTTTGAATATATTTCACATCCTATGGAAGATAAAACAAACACAAGAAGTTAGTTTTCCAGATGCAGGTTCTCCACTCCATCCTTAAATCAGTTTAGAGGCCCTTCCAAATGGGTCAGCTAAATACTATTACTAAATTGACACAGAGCATTAAACAGTCAGTCATGTTAGACAGGTAGTTCAACTTGCTAAACTGCTGCGCTGATGAGGAAAAAGACCAAAACAGTCTAGAAGAGGAAACACCTCCCAGCAACACAGTAGGAATGCCACTGACATCCAGTCTCTCAGGAAGAAGGCATTGCTGGGAGGAAAGGGCCTAATATAAATACTGAACCTCACTGCAAGCTGGCCCATTAATCTCTCTAAGTGTGGAGGACTCTGGAAACTTCAGGGTAAGGGCTGAATACCCGCAACGTGCTCCCACACCAACTGAATGAGAGCAAGAACAGCTTAGCCTGAACAGTGAGGATCGGTAACTGCTTCTATTATTCAGCTACTGGTGTTCTCTGGAAAAAAATGTTAAAAGAACAAGGTAGGCATCTAACACTCAGACAAGGAAATCACCAAAGGCACTTCCCACGCACCTCTTTCTTCCCCTGCCTTGCAGTCAGAAGCACTGCAGCAATCAATACCTGCTTAGCTGCTGGGGCTGGAGAGAGTAAAATACCCCTACACTGTCTGGTGAAAAGAAAACGGGTAAATCATAGAATCACAGAAGTGTTGGTTGGAAGGGCTGCTCTGAACATCTCCAGTACAACCTCCTGCTCAGAGCCAAAACTAGATCAGATCAGGCTACAGCTCCGTCTGGCTGAGTCTTGTGAACCTCCGATGATAAACTGCACACTGCTTCTTTTTAATATAGGAGGGTCTGTTTTAAAACACTGTAATGCAAGTATGCCAGTCTGCTTTCTGGATAAAGTGCAGGATTGAGAATCCTTACACTGGGAATATATTTAAACCAAAATTATCTGGTTCTTTGACTTCTATGAAAATAAAGTTTCCAAAAGGCACTTTCAGGCAACAAAGTCAGAATTGTTTTATAAACTTAAAAACAAACAAACAGATTGCTCAGAAGGGTCCCTCCACCTATCAGCAAAGAGCAGAACCCCCGGCAAGGCAAAGGGAGCAATTTAGACAACAATGAACAACATTTAGAGAGACAGAGAAAACACCATGATCACTAGCAAAACCAGTGAAATGGAATTTCACTCCTACCATCTGAAGTACTGTGAGACATTTACGTGGCCGAGACCCTGCTCTATGTACACCCGTGCTCTGTTAAACAGTAACGGTAGGAAAAGTTATGCAAGGAAAAGCTGGGCAGAGTTGTCACAAATGCAAGTAATGTGGTCTTGACTCAGATAAGGAAACCATGCATATGTGCTGCTAGACAAGGGAGAGGTGGCAGGGTCAGAAGGTTCATCCCTCCAGCCAGGATGTTCCTGAGAATGGGCAGAGGAAATCCAACCTAAAGGAAGCCGATGGGAAGGAATGGTAGAAACAAATAAAACACAGGATCATCTGTTAGAGAAGGAAACTCACAGAGCAATCAGCAACATACAGACCTAAAGAAAAAATAAATATTTATCTGCATCAGGCACAGGACACCAGGAGAGTGTTTTTTGCTGATAGACAGCAAAAGATTACCAGAACAAAATGGTGTTTGGCCAAAAACGTGAGAGAACTGAAGAACAACATGGAGGAGTTGTTAAAATGTATACACATTAAAATTAGCTACTGTACAAAAGAATTCAGAGACAGGCCACCCATGCAATCCTCTAATATTCACAGATCAGCAGGCTTTGCTGTCAATATCAGGTAAACCACTTGCAAAGTATGAATTTAAAGCCTCTAGATGAGTAGCATGCAATAGGAACAACCCAGAAGAACACCGGCAAAGAAAAATCTTAGCTTGTTTTTACTAGGCTCCTTACCACACATCACCCAGTGAACAGAGGCAAATTTGCTAAGAGGCTATCCGATCAAAAAGCTTTACTGATACCCCTTACAGACTGTTACCAGGGGAGAGGGAAGGATGAAAGGAAATTCTACAGAGCCAACAACAGAATCTCCTGAGGTTCTCTGTAGAAAGATGAGCAGCCCTTGCTTTCATCAAAGGCCATGGAAGACTAAAAAGGGCAAGGACAAACTTCAAGAAAAAAAGAAGAGCATCGGTCTCAACAAAAGGTGACAGTATGAAAAGGGTCTGAAAGCTCAAACAGGAAAAGCAGAGAGCAGAACAGGCAAAGACTTGTCTATGTCTGTAAAGAACGGACACTGCCTACCCACTGCCAGAGCATGAGCTTGAGTCAACACAATCGCACAGGAGATGAACATACAGACCTACTAAAAAGAGAAGCTGCTGAAGAGAGGAAGAAACTACAGAGAAGAACAGAGACAATGCCAGAGATGACGCTATTAACTGGGGAGGCTGATGGTGAAGCCTAGATTACTAATACATGAGATAAGAGATGGTAAAAGGAAATCCTGTGGATTTGGGCACTCCCATTCATCCAGCCACCTAAAAACTAGCAAACTTTCCTGGAAGCTGTGAGACAACGCTTTTTTCAGTGTGTCGTTAACTGTGGAGTTCACTGTCCTGGGTATCACAAAGGCTAAGACATTAACAGGAACCAAAGGCATGCAAGGAGAATGGGAACATGAACTTCTGTTTTAAAGGCCAAACAGCATTTTAGCTTCCAGGAAACCCTTAGTATCAGCGCAGCTACTATTCTGATCATGTGGATTTCTATGCTCTCATACACAGGAATGCCAGTTCAGATCTTATCCTTGAAAAACAGTCCGCATCCCTATTTTCTACAGACAATCTCACACAATCCGAGTTCTCCTCCCACCCAATACACATCCGCTTAGCACCACTGAGCTGGAAGCAGCACAGACCCGCGCAGTTCAACATAGAGCCAACTGCTTCAAGAGCAGCACGTGCCAAACCTGATTCCCCTCTTTGAAGCTAAGTCCAAAGTCAATGAGCTTAAAACACTCCTCCTCTGCGCTCCACAGGATGTTGCGTGGCTTGAGGTCTGCATGCACGTAGCCTTTATGGTGCAGGAAAGCCAGGGCTTCGAGGACGTCTCGGGCACAGTGCTGGATCATCCACATGGAGCAGCCCTGGTTGCTGGAGTGCAGCAGCAGCTCTGACACGCTGATGTCCAGCAGCTCCAGGAGGAGACAGCGAGATGGGCCATTCGCAGAGTAGTGGTTGGTGAACACACCATACAGTGTCACTACAGCGAGAAACATTGCCAGGCATTGGTAATGTGCCACGGCCACGGTCACCCACCTCACTCCTCTTCAAAAGCCGCAAGAGGTGGCTCTTCTGTTTGGCAGGGTGCAATATTCGCAGAGCCAGGGGAAAAAACTTCAGAGGGGAGCAGCAGGGGAAAATCAGCCATGTCACCCCCACCGCACCTCTGCGCTTCAGGGGGCGGGCAGGTCTCAATGCACCCCACAAGGCTCTGCTAGAGCTAAGGGGAAGGGTCTCTAGCCCTGCCCGCCTGCGGGTGTCAACTTGGGGGTGCCCATACCAGGGTGTGGGGCTGAGAGACTGCCTATTGCCCAGGGAATGGTGCCCTGCTCGGAGCGGTGGGGGATGCCAGGTTGCCCTGGGGGAAGCTGTCTTTGGGAATGGGGGGTGGGCAGGGAAGAGAGAGGACAGGGGGTGCCAGTTTAGGGATGCCTGGGGGATGCAGGTCCCTAGGGATGAGGGGTGCTGGGAGTTAGTGGTGCCAAAAAACAGCAGTTTGGGAGGGAAGGGAGGCAGGAAGCTGGAGGTGGAGGCTGCAGGGTGCCAGCCTGGAGGTGCCCAGGGGCAGCAGCCAAGGGCAGGGGGTGCTAGTGTGAAGATGCCCAGGGGTGGGCCATGTGTATGTGGGGGTGCTGAGAGGGGGTGCTGGTTTGGGGGTGCCCAGGAGTGGGCCATGCAGGGGGGTGCTTAAAGGGGGTGCCAGTTTTGGGGTGTCCAGGAGCAGGCCAGCTAGGGGAGGTGCTGAGAAGGGGTGCTGAGGAGGGGAGCAGCTAAGGGGGTGCTGAGAGGGGGTGCTGGGTTGGGGGTACCCAGAAGTGGACCAGCTGGGGGGGTGGTGAGAGGGGGTGCTGGCTTGGGGGTGCCTAGGAGTGGAGCAACTGGGGGGGGTGCTGAGAGGGGGTGCTGGTTTGGGTGTGGGGATGCCCAGGAGTGGCCCAGCTAGGGGGTGCTGGTTTGGGGGTGCCCAGGAGTAGCCCAGCTTAGGGGGAGGAGGCTGAGAGGGGGTGCTGGTTTGGGTGCGGGGGTGCCCTGGAGTGGCCCAGCTGGGGGGTGCTGAGAGGGGGTGCTGGTTTGCGGGGGGCCCAGGAGTGGCCCAGCTGGGGGGGGGGGGTGAGAGGGTGCTGGTTTGGGTGTGGGGGTGCCCAGGAGTGGCCCAGCTAGGGGGAGGGGAGGCTGAGAGGGGGTGCTGGTTTGGGTGCGGGGGTGCCCTGGAGGAGCCCAGCTGCGGGGGGGGAGGGGGGATCGCCAGGGTGGGGGCGCCGGGGGCGGGCTGGGCGCGGTGTGAAGCGCCGGCCTGGGGGCAGGGGCTGCCGGGGCGCCAGACCGGGGACCCCGGGGGGGCCGGGGCGGCGGGCGCGAGGCCGTTACCGATGTTGCGGTGGCCGCGGAGGTGCTCGAGCGCGGCGCGCTCCTTGCGGAAGCCGTACTCGGCGCAGTCGGCGGCGGGCGGGCGGGCGCCGGGGCGGCGCGCGGGGCCGGGCCGCGCCGGGGGCGGCACGAACTCCTTGACAGCGCCGGGCGGGGCGCGCGGGTCCCCGCAGCAGCGCACCCGGTACACGGAGGCCGAGGAGCCGCTGCCCAGCGGCGCCTGCACCTCCCACAGCCGGCCCAGCGCCTCCAGCAGCGGCGCCGCGCCCCACACGCACCCCGACATGGCGCCGCCTCACATCTCCCCGCCGCCGCCGCGCCGCCGCCGCCTCGGGCTCGGGCCCGGCCGCCGCCGCGCTCCGGCCGCTGCGGGCACCGGCCGCGCACCGGCCGCCATGACACCGGAAACGGGGCGGGGGGGGCGGGGGGACCCGCCCGACTGGCCACGCCCCTCGGGCGGAAGGCCACGCCCATCGCTGGCAGTCCCCGCCCCTCAAGCGGAAGTCCCCGCCCCCCGCGCTGAAGACCTCGCCCCTCAGGCGGAAGACCACGCCCCCTGACTGTCCCGCCCCTCAAACGGAAGGCCCCGCCCTGCCCCGCCCCCACCGGTAACGCCCCGCCATGGAGAGAGGGCCGCGAGTCCGTGGATAAAAACGAGTCTTTATTGTGCAATCCGCATCTTTCGTCCCAAACTACACGCACGTCCTAGGCAACATAAATAGAGGGACTGGAGCAGCAGCGCAGTGCCCATGCGGTCTGCGGGCTGGGAGGGCGCCAGCTGCTCGAAGAGGGGCGGCAGGCCGTGCCCGTGCCCGTGCCCGTGCCCCGGCGGCGTTTGTCCCGGCAGCGTACACATATACACACTTACAGATATACGGCTGCTTGCGGGTGGCGCCGGCCACGTGCAGCGCTGCCACGTTGCGCACAGGTCGCCTGATGCCTTGGTGCCCGGGGCGCAGCTCGGGCCTGGCGCCGGGGCCAGCGGTGTGCCAGCGAGAGGGTCCCCGGATAACGCCCCTGGGAAGGCTCTACTCGAAGGAGAGCAGGTCGGGATGGGGCCCGTCGGCCTCCCGGCCGGGGCCACCCCCGGGCGGCAGGCGCTCGGTGCCACCGGAGGGCTTCTCCGTGCAGGGCGAGCTCTCCGCCGCCCGGTCGGCCCCTCGGCGCCGGCTCTCCAGGCTGCCCTTGTGGATGAGGTCGGGCACCGGGAGGGCACCGGGCTGACCCCCGCCCCGCTCCGCCACGCCGGGGCCCTCCGGCGGCGCCACGTCCCTCGCCGCCCGCCGCTCCTCCCCGGGGGTGGCCGGGGCCGGGGCCGGGGCTGCAGCTGCGGCTGGCTCAGGGGGCTCCTGTGGCCCGGCCCCGGCCCCGGCCCCAGGCGGCGGAGGCGCGATGAGCATGTCCTGGGGGGTCTTCAGCGCCCGCGGCGTGCGCTTCTTGGCCACGGTGGGCGGCGGGTCCAGCCGGGGCACGGCCTCCAGCGCCGCCGGCCTGCAAGCACAGGGGAGCGGTGAGGGCGGCCCGCGGGGGCGCCCGGGGCTCCCGAAGCGCCACGGACTCACCCGTCCTCGCCGGGCGGCTGGCCTGGGCCCAGGGCGGCCCCGGCGCGGGCGTTCACCTCCGTCAGCGCCGTGGCGGGCTCCTTGCGCCGCAGCAGGTCGTTCACCTTGGCGCCCACGGCCTTGCCCAGGTTGCGCAGGTGCTGGCCGCCGGCCAGGCGGGACCCCAGCTCGGCAGCCGCGGGGCGGCCGGACCGCGGGGTGGGCGCCGCGCCGGCGCGGGCGTTCTCAAACATGCTCTGGTCCACTGCGGGGACAAGGGGGGGAGAGGCGGGGTGAGCCGGGCCGGGCGCCCCGCGGGGATGCCGCGGCGCCCGCAGCCAGGCGCAGCGCGGGCGGGAGCCAGCCCGGGGCATCGTGCTGCAGCTGCCAGCGCTCCGGCTGCGTCTCTTACCTGGCACCGAAAGCAACTTGGAAAGCAGGTTGTGGGGAGAAAGAGAGAGAGAGAGCGGATTTAGCTGGGGGGCAGCGAGTCGCGCGCATCCCCCGGCTGCCTTTCGGCCGGGTCGGGCCCATTGCCTAGCTGCAGGACAGACCCGCGCCGTCGGGGGCACCGGGCGCCGCATCCCGCCTCCCGCTGCCCTCTGTGACGTCACCGATGATGTCACGGCGGAGCCCTGGGAACCCGGGCGGGAGCGGCGCCGGGGCCATGGAGAGCTTCGCCCTGCTGTCCATTTCGGGAGCCTCCGTGCCCAGCAGCGCCAGGAGGAGCAGCCCGGAGGCCCTGTGCCCCCCCGGCCTGCCAGGTGAGCTGGGGCCCAGCTCCCGCGGGGGCTGCGGGGCGCTGCCGGCCCCCGGCTACGCTGGCCCCTCTCCGTGTCTCCCCGCAGGAATCCCCAAGGCTGCGGGCGCCGGCATGGACAGCGCCGGCCCAGGCCGCCCCTCGCTGCCACCGTGCAGGTGCGGCGTGGCGCCCGACGGCTCGGCAGGAGCACCGGGTGAGCCCCGTGCCGTGCTGTGCCGTGCCATGCCATACCGCACTGTGCCGTGCCGCCCCACGGGAGGCCCCTGGCTCGTGCGGGGGCCGCGGGCTCACCGCAGGCCCTTGCCTCCACAGCCCGCGCACTGGCGGACCCGCCGGGCGCCGAGCTCCCCGCTCACAACTGCACCGTCTACCGGCCCTGGTTCTCGCCCTACAGCTACTTCGTGCGTGCCCGGGGGGCCGCCTGGCAGGACGCGGGCGGCCGCTCTGCCAGCCCCGCCAGCAGCACCTGGGAGCCCGACGAGCCCGACGACCTCTCTGAGGTCGTCTGCTCCTCCTCGTGCTCCCTGGACGAGCCGCAGCCGCCCGCGAGCGCGGGGCCAGCCCGCTCCGCAGCGGGAGCCGGGGACAGCGTCACCGTGCAGGACATCCTGGCGGCATCCCGGTGGCAGCTGGCGCCCCGGGACGGCTACAAGTGCGTGGCGTGCTGCCGCGTCTTCCCCACGCTGTGCTCGCTCAAGACCCACATCCGGCACGGCGCCCGCGAGGGCTTCAGCTGCAAGGTGTACTACCGGCGGCTCAAGGTGCTGTGGGAGAAGGAGCGCCGGGCGCAGGAGGCCCTCGACGCCGCGGCGCCCCTCTAAGCCGCCGGCCGGGCCCGGCCGCCACGGGAGGGCAGTGCTGCCTCCCCGCCGCTGCCTGCGGCAGAAATACAATAAATCAGACTATTCTGAGCCCGCCGCCTCCCCCCGGCTGCGGCTCGCCCGGGGCGCGGAGCTCCCCGCCAGCCCCCTGCGGACGCAGCGGCGCTGCGAGCCCTTCGGCGAGGCTCGTCCCGGCTCTCCTTGCCCCCGGCCTGCCCCGGACGGACCCAGGCGGGCCCGTCACCTCCTGTTCACACCGGGGATGGGTTTCGCTGGACGGAAAGCTGTCCCCAGCCTGGATGGTCCTTTGCAAACCAGGGGGGAGGCGACTGGGCTGCCTCCAGTCCTGAGCGCGGAGTGGGGGGGAAGCGGTGCAGAAAGAGCAAGAGCCAGTGAGAAGGAAGAGACAACAGAAAAGCCTTGAGAAATAGAAAGATTTATTTAGCAAAAGCCAATCACCTAATGACAACACCCAAGGGTTAAGTGCACTTACATTGACAGACTGGTTTCCCAGATAGATTGAGTCAACAGTTAGTAACACGACAGTCGTAGGAAAAGAAAGGACAAAAAATATAGCTATAAATCCCCAGTCAAGGTCCATAACAAAAGTGTGAGGCTAGAGAGGCAGTTGAGAGGCAGCGCTGCCTCGGGAGGAGTACGATTTACACATGTACAGCCCACGGCCACGGCGCGGCAGGACGCCGGCCGGGTCCTGCCTGCCCGCGGGGGCTCTGGGAGCAGCGGCACCCCTCAGCGCCGGCCGCTGGCTCCTGCCTCTGCAGGCGGCTGCTCCCGGCACGCCGAGCCTGGCCTGGCCTGGCCGCAGCAGCCCAGCGAGGGAAGGTGCCTCGGCCCAGCCCCGTTTCTCCCCATCTCTCCCTTCGTTTGCCCCCTGCGCCCATGCCCCAGCTCCTGCCACCCCCGCTCCTGCGACGGCCTGCCCACCCGCACGGAAATCCCTCTCTGAGCGCATCCACGCCTCCCTTCCCTGCCTGCGGCACATCTCATGCATCCCCTTCTCCGCCTCGCTCGTGGGGACCAGGCTCCTCTCCCACCTTCTGGTGGCCCTTTGTGGCCACCCTCCTCCTGCTTTCACCTCCAAGCGCCGCGAGGCGGCAGCGGGACATCAGGACCCCCGGCAGGGAGGCCAGCACAGCTGCGCTCGTGGCAGCGTAGCTCGGGGCCGGTAGGACACGGCGTACAGGGGTATTGGTGGCGAGAGGACAGGAGCACCCAGTGCATCCCGCAACCAGCACCCGCTCCCCCCCTGCCTCCGGGGTGCCGCTCCAGGGGGCCGCCCCGGACACCAGGCTGCTGCGTGGGGCGTTCAGACACGTCCTTCCCTCCAGCCTCCTCCCTACGGCGGGCAGCGCACGGCCCAGCCCCTGCCACCCAGGGTCTATCCCACATCCCGCTCCTCAGCCCCGAGGGGACGCGGGCAGAGGGGGGCCACCGACCCTTCTCAGCTGCAGGGCTGAGACCTGGAGGAGAGCAGAAGCCTGTGCCCAGGAGATGCTCGGCTAAGGGCTGGCTGAAGGCAGATCTAGCAGAGACAGAGCTGGCAAAGGCGAGAGCAGCAGGAAGCAACAAAGCTAAGCAGAAGCAGGATAGGAGGGGGGAAGGAAAGGAAGACGCCTGTGCCGATCCCCACCGCTTCAAGTATTCCCACAAGGAGCAGGACAGGCGTCAGGACTCTGGCTCGCACCCCTTTGGCTGCAGCCTCGCAGAGACCACAGCAATGGGCAGCTGATAAATGTACTTGCAGGAAAGACAAAAGCTCTGGGTCCTCTGGGAGCACCCAGGGCTATCAGCCGCAGGCCTCTGGTGGGGATGCTGGGACCCTGGACTCACTTTTCTGGAGGGTGCAAACAGGAGAGATGGAGGAGCCCGCCCGCGCAGGGGGTGCCCCTGCCATTGCTAGCCCGGCCGCCTGATCCCTGTGCCCACCTGAGCAGCTTCCTGCCCGGTGCTCCGCGGCTCCTCGTGCATTAGACCAATGCGGACGCCGAGCCCTGCAGTACGCGGCATGAGGCAATTAGGCGGCTCGCAGCAACTATTCCTACAGCAGTGCTCAGCACGCAGGAGCGCAGCTGGAATTTCATCGCCATCTGGATGGCATTTGGAGGCGGGTGCCTGCAAGCCCCCTTCCTCTGCCCCCACGGACTGGGGCCAGCTGGCCCTTTGAAGCCACCACTGCAAACCCAGACTGCCCGGGAGCAGGGTCGCCAGCAGCCAGGGAACCAGGCACCGTGCCAACAAATGGCCCTGTAGCAGTAGCCCCTGCAGTAGCTAGCAGTGCATTTCCAGTGCTTGGGGAGGAGGAGGAGGAGGAGGAGGAGAGCTTGCCGCCCTCGAGGGGCTGCACGTGTGGCATTGCTGCGCACGACAGCTGCCAGCACTGCATCCCCCAACCACGGCTGGGGAGCAAGTGACTGCCTGGAAATGGGAAGATTTGTCTATGAAGAGGGTTGTGGTGGCACTGGGTGCAGGGAAGTGCCTGAAAATGCGATGCGAGAGCACCACGAAGGCTCTCAAACCCAGCAACCATCCTGAGGAGCCCAAGGACGGCGTTCTGTGGGTGCAGGCAGCGACGGGAAGGACACTGCACATCCCCGTGCTGCGTCCCCGGCTGCCAGCACCGCACCGTGCCTTCCTCACGCTCCTGCCCGTGGGGATGGGGTTTGCCTCCCTCCCCGAGGAGCATCGCCCATCCACGCTCTGCAGTCCTGGGGAGCCACAGGCAGAGCCCGCGCGTCCTCCACCTGCCTCCGGCCAACACCGTCCCCGTCCTACTCATGCCACGAGCCCCACCACCCTGCCCCGGGCCTGGCCATCCCGCGCCAGCCGGGCTCAGCCCTCCGGCTCCTTCCCAGCCTTGTCCCTGCTGCCGCTCACTGCCTTGCCCTCACCTTTCGCTCACGCACCCCGTCTCCATCAACCTTTGCGCTTCGACAGAAATACAGCCTGGGGGTCCTGCCACAGCGACCAGATGGGCTAATAAGGCTGCAGGAAAACCACAGCCCGTGTTCAGGCCGGAGCACAGCTCTGAAAGCCAAACCTCCACCCATTTCCCTGCTCCCCTCTGCGCTAACACGGCAGCGGCTGCATGGCTGCGTCCAGCGGAAAAAGCCAGGCCGTTTCCTCTCCTGGCGCGGCACGGGAGGCCTGCGTGCAGCGCCCAGGGCTGACCACCGCAGTCCCCACGGCCTGTGGCTCCTGGGCAGCTCTGGAGCAACAGCCGGGAGCTCCGGCTTCTGCCTGACCCCAAATGCAGCTTGCAGGGGTAGGGGGCAAGGTAACAGCACAAGCACCTCTCCGCTCGCTGCCTGATGCCGAGCGTCTCTGGCCGGGGCTGGCATGCCGAAGCCGCTCCAGCTCAGCATGCAAGCCCTGCACGCTGCAGCGCGGCGCGCGCACGCCGCCAGCACGGCCCGCTCGCTGCCATGCAAGCCGCAGAGCCCCGGATGCGAGCTGCCCCGCGCTCCCGCTCACCATCCTCCCCGGAGCCAGGGGCCCCGCTGGGACGCGACCAGCCGATGCCAGTCACCGCACCGAGAGCTGCTCCGTCCCCATCTCCTCAGGTTTCCCAGCCGCGTGCTGTGGAGCCTGGGGCAAAGCAAAAGGTGCTGAGGCCTGGCCGAGCTCAGGACAACGCGGCTGACAGCAGGGTGTGTGGCCAGGGGAAGGAGGAGGTCTGCGCCCTGCTCCCGGCAGGGCTGCTGTGGGCGTGCTGTCCTACCGGAGGGACCCCTGCAATACTCGGGCACATCCCTGCCTCCCTAAAGCTGGGGCCATTGCAAGGCTCCCTGCGCTGAGACCTGGCTCACAGCACGAGCTGGGGAGAGAGTAGCCCAGCATTGCCTCGCAGCCGGGTCAGGCAGCACCTCCGCAGCAGGAGAGACTGGGATCAGGGGTCCCAGCTGCTCCACACCACCTCCCGCCGTCCCTACACCGCGATCTCGTCCTCCAGGCTGTCGCCCAGGTCCTGCCTGGGCTGGACGTTGAGCAGGCGTGGTGGTTCCTCTTGGGACCACGAGTCACGCTCCTCGCTCTCGTCCGTGTTGGACTCGTACTCGGAGGCGATGCCCGACTCGCGGAACTTGATGAGCTCCAGGCTGCCCAGGAGCGGCTCCGGGGCGCGCGGCCCCGAGCCCGGCACGAACCGGTAGCACTCCAGCTTCACCAGGCAGTCGTTCCTACCTATGGGGCTGCCCAGGGCGCTGGGGAAGCCAGAGCCCGGGCCCAGCGGCGGCGGGTGGGTTTCCTCGGGCTGCGGGGTGGTCGGGTCGCAGAGCACGGGCAGGACGTTGGAGCGGAAGGTGATCTCCAGCAGACTGTCCTGGGAGCCCACTGCAAGAGAAGGGCACAGCTGAGAGGGAGGCAGCACCGACCCGGCTCTGCCGACCGTCTCCCCACCACGTCTGGCACGAGAGGGACAGCCCCGGGTGGCTCGGTCATCAGCCTCCCCACTGCCACCATTCAGAGGGGGTCACTAGTGGGGATAGTTGTGCCAGGAGCTACTGCTGGCCAGCAAAGAGCCAATTTTACAGGATAAAATGCTATGCATCTCCCACCCCAGCTCCTGTAGGGAGCTGGTGGCCACATCAGCTGGAGAGGAAGGTCAAGGAGGGGTTTTTGTGGCAGGTAAGGAGCCTGGCTAGGTTTCGAGCAGCCTAGACCATGCAGCCATTGCATAAAGCAGACGTACAGCTGATGAACATGTGTGACTGCCTCTGCCCACACCAACCTCCCCACGCTTCCCGTCCATGCATATGCGAGCACCCACTGCGCACACACAAGCTGTGCCAGAACAGCACTGACTTTGCCCCTACACAAAAACGCTGCAAACCCTCTCCGGGAACGGGGCAGGACGCAGCCCCAGCAGAGCAGGGGGCGAAGCGGGTTGCCCCAGGCCATGGCAGCAGGAGCAGGGCAGTCCATGCTGCAAGGCTGAGCCCCGGCTAGCTGCGAGGGGAGCGGAAGGGGAAGGAGCTCTTACTGGTGTTGCTCCCCGAGAGCTTCAGCTCCAGCTCCTGCACCTGCTTCACCAGGAGCGAGATGTGCTGCAGCAAGTCCTTATTCTGCAGCAGGAGCTGGTGCACACGGGCCTGGGCCTCGAGGCGCGCGGCAGCCTCCGCGGCCAGCTGGTCCTTCAGCAAGTGAACCTGCGGGAGAGGCGGAGAGCTGGTGAGTGCCCGGGCACGCCGGCTCTGCCAGCGCGTCACCCCGACACGGGACGGGGCTGGCCGCCCTGACTCCTGCTGCCCCCAGCTCCCCCCCGCAGCCTGTCCACGAGGCCTTGCCAGCGTCCTGCCTAATGATCTGGTCGAGAAACTGCTCCGCTGCGGGTACTGCTTTATTAACACACCAGCTACCTACTGCCCATGAAGGAGGAGAAATCCGCGAGAGGAAAACGATGGAAGAGCCTGAGCCCTGGGAGAGGCGAGCTGGAGGCAGGTGCCGCCTGGTTTGTTCTGTGCTGCCTCAATGCAGCCAGCAGGACTGCAAGGCCATGCTCTCGGCTGGCGAAGGCTGAAGCACCCCGAGCTCGGGGAAGGCTCGGAGGAGGCAGGAGGCTGGCCTGTGCGGGCAGGGCGATGCAATGCAAAGCAGGTGCCGAAGCTCGGTGGTCACAGTGCGGGCACGGAAATCACCCTTCCTCGCAGCAGGGCAGGGTCTCCACGGCAGGGTCCAGGCGATACCCAGGACTGGCCAGGCGAAGCAGCGAGCAGTGCCCAAACCTCACGTCTTGCAGCCGGGCAGCAGCCGGTGCCACCGGGCTCTCTGGGGATAACACCCAGCACGGACTCCTGCCCTTAACCTTTTACAGGTATCAGGAAACTCCTCGCAAATGCCAGCTCTCTCTGGTCAATGAGAGGGGACTAAATGACATTTCATTCCCAGCCAAGTAATTACAGGCCGAGGTAAGCTATAGACCCATCAGTCTGACAGAGGTCCTGGATAATACAGCGGATCTACCAGCTTTGTTAGCAGAGAACAAAGCCCGTGCCAATCATCATGTGTTCAGAGACAAACCGACTCAGTACTTTGGAGAGAAGATAACAAATGCTATTGATGAAGGTGTTGATGTAATGTATTCAGTCATCTGAAAGGCATTTGACATCATAGAGAACAACTTTTTCATTAATAAATTAGAACGATACAAAATCACCATGGCACACACTGAATGGGTTAGGGAGTAGCTAAGTAACAGCTCTTGGGACCAGAACCATCCTTGGGTGGGCAAAGGTCCAGAGGAGAGTGTCAGCCGCTGGAGAAAGGGGAATGAGGCCAGTGGCTGTTATCCCATGACCCAGCCAAGAAATGGCCTTACCACATTTCATATTTTTTATCTGGAAGCGGGAAGAAAAAGGAATCACTGCTGCAAAGATCTGCAGGTGACACAAAGATTGGGACTACCAAAGGTGACAAGTCCCTGCCACAGAGGGACCTGGCTTTGCTTGATAAGCTTTGCCCAAGCAAAAGTATCTTTTTACTACAGCTAGATGTAACGGCGTCCCCCTAGGATGCAAATCACTCTTCCAGGCAGGAACTTTATTTCCCAGAGTCAGTGACCATGGAGGGCACGCAGGCTCCCAGGGCAGCAGCGCAGCCAGAAGGGCCGGTGCCATATTTTGATGCATGAAGAGAGAAACCATCGGAAAGCACAGGAAGGCTGCTGGAACCAGGAAGAAAGTTGAGCAAGCGGAGAGGGCTCTGGGAGGTATCAGGGAACAATTAAAGCAAACGTAATAAGTTGGATAAAGTTCAAGGAGCCAGAAAGGGACTGGACACTGACCAGGATCCCCCTTGTGCCAAGATGTCCCTGTGCCCCTGCGCCTCCACGGGAAAGGGGCCCTTGGAGAAGGGCCGCCCCGCAGGGGCAGCATTCAACGCAGCCTGGGACGAAGAAGAGCACCTTCCTGGGGGCTAAGCCTGGACGGGTCACGTGGAGACCAACGCTCCTCCTTGGTGCACTGTAGCTGCAAGCCTAGCTTGCTACCAGGGAACGCATGTCATGGAGAAACGGAGAAACGCTTCCTCCGTCATCTGTGCTATCTATAGGCACTTGCTGGCTGCTAGCAGAGAGAGAGCCAGGCCGGGCCGCGGCAGATGGACCCTCTGGCATGCTGCAGCAGGGCCCCGGGCGAAGCCTGCCCACGGCTCCAGGGAGCAGCCTGTGCTGGCCCAGGCAGTAGGCTGCAATCCGGTCCCCTCCATGTATGGTTTCCAGGATGCGGATGGGGTGGACAGACAGGTTTTCCCACAGACAGCTCCGCTCCCTCCAGCATGTCCCGTTTTTCCTCCATTTCCTCAGCTCTCCCCTTGCTGCACAGCCCGCTCCCTTCCCATCCCTTGCGCCGGCAGCTTCTCGCCGCCTCCCCGGAGCCCCCCTTTGCCCCGCGCCCTGCCGCCCGCCCCGGGACACGGCGGGGGGATAACCTGCGCCACGGCCACTTGTGTCTGCTGCTGCTGCTGCTGCAGGAGCTGCTGGAGGAGCTGCATTTGGTGGTGGGCCGAGAGCGGCGTGCCCAGGTCGGGCAGCTGGGCGGACGAGGGCAGCAGCATTTTGGGCGACGCCGTCAGGATGCTTTCGGAGTGGAGGCAGCCCTGCAAGAACACCAGCATCGAGAGTGTGACCACGTGCGTGTGCCACGCCGCCCTGCCGCAAGCGGCATGAGGACGTCTCGCAAGCCCTGGCTGCTGGAGCTGGGAGGAGGGCTGCTGAAAAACTTTGGAAACGGCATTTTTAAGTTGTGTCAAGGACAAAGCCTCCGGCAGTAGAACAGCTTATCCTATGGCCAAGAGGAATTAGGTTAGAGCCCAGGAAAATCTGCTCACGCAGCAGCTCGTGAGGCACAGGAGCAGATGCCTGGGGAAGGACGGAGCCTGTGTCACCAGCCTCAAAAGCAACATCTGCCAGGAGCGATTACGCTCTGCCGAGCCCGCCTCCGGCAGGGTGACGGGCTCGCTGACCCCCCAGCCTTCCTTCCCCGCCGGCATTTCTATACTTGTTGATGAAAGCTCAAACGATTTTGCAGAAAATTTCAGAAGAGGCAAAAGTTTCCCATGGAAATTTCCAGTGCATCAAAAAAAGCCTTTTTTGGGGGGAGGAGGGCTGAAAAAAAATCCTTCCAGCTCTGACCCTCTCCGCGCCGCTGCAGCGCAGCTGGGCCTGGGCATGGCTCTCCCCGGGAGAGGGCTGGCCCCGCGCCAAAGGGCGGCGGGGGGGCGGCAGGCGCCTTTGATCCGGGAGCCGGGGAATGCTGTAAAATAACTCCCAAGCCCTGGGCCCCAGCCAGGGCACAGCAGAGCCGCGCGCCGGGGCCGCACGGTGCCCGGCCCGCCGCTCCCGCCAGTCGGGGCCGTACCTTGGCGTCCGCGTAGGCGCTCGCATCCCGCCCCACGGCGTCCAGGTCCGTCACCCCCCGGCTGAACTCCAGCATGTCGGTCCCCGCCAGCGGGAGCTCCACGGCGTCGATGTCCGTCTCCTCCGCGGAGGCGGCCGCCTTCTCCGCGCCACCGAGGCGGCAGCCTGCGGGAGGGGGCAGTGGGCACCGTCAGAGCAAAACCTCCCGCGCGCTGACCCCGCCAGCCCCGCACGCCCGGGGCGCCCCGCTCATCCCTCCTCACTTGGATTTGGGGACCTCAGGGCTGCCTTTTCCCTCATTAACTTCCCCGCAGCGGGAGCCGCACAGGCAGATTCATTTCCCAGGAACACCCACTGGAGCTGAAGTCAACGGCCCTTTGCAAAACCGCTCGGTGAAATGCGAACGCACTCTCCAGCTGCGCGCGCGGGACGAACCGCGGCCCCGCGCAGGCTGCGGCTGACGTGCTCAGCCCAAATCCTGCATGTCACGCTGCCGAGTCCCGCGGGGCAGAGCAGGCAGGCGGCTGCGGAGGGGCTTCCCGCGGCTCCCCGGAGCGCAGCGCGCAACGCGCCGGGCCAAACAGCGCCAAGCCGGGGAGGCAGCAGCACAAAACCCGCGACTGGGGGAGAAACGCGCCGTCGCACGGCGAAAGCTAGAGAAAGGTAAACAAGAGATTCCAGGCAAAAACGGATGCTCAGAAATCCCCAGGGCGCCATATCTCGGCACCGGGACATCGTGCGGAGGAAAAACAAACAATGAGCAGCCCAGCACAACAGGGGCAGCCTAATAATTAAGGCATCACAACAACGTTACTCGTAAAAGCAGTAAGGAAGCAGCAGACAAAGGCCAGGCCAATCCCGACAGGATTTCGGAGCTGGGCTAAGCACTGCGCTGGGACCCGCCGGTGCGGGGGGCAGAGCAGGCAGCGAGCTTGAAAGCACGCGGGCTCCAGGACCAGCCAGCGTCCGAACGGGCACCCTCGCAGCTGGCACCAAAACACTGCAGGTGTTTGAGCAACCTCTTAGAAAACATCTGGGAAGAAGGGAAGTACCAAACAAATGGGAAAAAAAGTCACACACTGAAGCTGCCAAAGTGGGATGTGTTAATCAGCACAAAAAAACGGGGCGAATGCACTTGTAGGGTCTTTACCTGGCAGCGATAGCAGGTATGGTCTTGGCGTGCTACAGAATTAAGGACATTTAAGGCTCCAGCACGAAGAGGAGAACACCCGCAGAGGTTCAGCAGTAAGGCCACAAGGCACGGCGAGAGGGGCGAACGAGCAGGGTCGCCGCTCGGCCTGGGCTGCTTGCAGCCGGGAGCTGAGCCCGAGCCACGCAAGGACCTCGGGACTCGGGGAACAGCTGTGCTTAGGGCCCCTTTTCTGGCAGCCGCAAGTAAATGTTTGCGGCACTGAGCACGGAGAGATCTTCAGCATCCAGCAGAGTCCGGATTGCTGCTAATGGGCTCCCAGCAAGAGGGACATCCGCGAGGATGAAGGCTAACACCTAGCGAAGGCTCCTTGCTGAGCGAGAGCCCAGCCTGAGCGCAAGGCTCCGCAGGCCAGATTGCCGTGCAAATCCATTCCCCGCAGCCGTTAGCCAGCAACGAACGTTACAGAAAGACAGTGACTCTGCAGACCGCGTCCGCCAGCTCCCAAAGGCAGCAGGGACCCCAGGCCCCGGGCCTGGCGCGTGGCCCCTCAGCAGTGGCATGCTACCTGGGATGTCCAGGTCGTCCCCGTTCCTCTCGCTGTCGCCGTCCTCCTGCCCGTCTGCGTTTTGCTGGGTGTGCTGCAGGCTCAGCTTGTGGCAGACTTCGAACGCCTGCCCCACCGTCCGGACGATGCGCATGGCTTGGCTCTGAGACGGGCAGAGGGGACAAGGAGCGTAACCTCAGCTGGGCCGCCCAGCACAGGGGTGCTTCCCTGCGCCAGGGCACCTCCCCAGCATGACACGGCCTTCAATCAGCTCGGACACAAATCAGCTTCAAGGGACAAAGCTGCCCCCAGACCAGCGAGCGGGTGCTGGAAAAGAGGGGCGTCAGCGTGCTGCGGGGGACTGAGTGCCGGTGCTGGGCGCAGTGCCCCGAGGGGAAATAACGGTGCTCTGGGCACGGTGCCGCAGCTCGGCGTGACGGGGGCCCTGGGACAGAGGAATGTGCATCCCTACATCTTTACCTTCTTCTTGGACTTGAAGACGTTACACCTGAAGACATTGCTAGACCCATCCCTGGCAATGTAGCTGAAGATCTTTAGATCCTGGGAGTCATGGGACACGTAGAATATCCTGCAAGGACAGACAGGAGGGGGAGAATGCAGTCTGCAACGCACACATGATCTACGGTGCCCAGGAGACTGGCAAGACCACATCCCGGGCTTTCCAGGGCATGCTCTGGGGTGCTGGCAGATGCCCAGCCTCTGCAGCACACCACTGCTAAAGCCCAACAGAAATTTTTTTGGCAGTGGTTTTACCAGGTTTAAAAAATTATTCTGGTGATTCAGCAGCAGCAAGCATTTTACCAAGACAGCACAGGGCCTGCACTGCTCAGCCCTGCCAGGGAATAGCCACAGCCTGGGGCATCCCAAATCCTCTGGGGTGCAGAAGACCCACCGGCACACCTAGCTCCAAGGGGGAGCCCAGACTTTTCCCAGCAGAACCGGGATGTGGCTCCCACACCAGGAGAGTTCCCTGATAAATGCTGTCCCCAGCTGGGTCTGGCTGTTTTCCTTCAGGGAAAGGATGCAGACCCGCTAACCTTCGCCTGCCTCCGTCTGCTGCATGCCTGCGCCTCCAGGCTCCTCTCCCCGTGGCCATGGCATGGGGGGCTCCAAGGGCAGGGGATGGCCACCAACCCAGCCCCTGCCACGTCTCCCCCGGCAGCCCTGATCTCTGGCAGGAGAACAGCTTTGCTGCTCTAACTGGGGTCATTAGAAAGGGCTTAGTGGCCCCTGACTGCGCAGCCGGGCTCCCGGCCAGCAGCACTGCAGGACCACGGGGGAAAGGAGGAGGCTTTTGTGCGTGGTGGAGGGGACGCCCCTTCCTCCCGGAGGGCAGGGGTCCACGAGCCGGCGGCCCTGAGCTCATGGCAGCTCCCTCTTTCCACTCGCCCTCCTGGAGTTGGACTTCAGCAAGAGGGAGCTCGTGAAGCAGGAGGGGAATTGCCTTCAGTGCCGGGCCAGCCCGCGAGCACCAGCGCCAGCTCCAGGCAGCCGTACCTGTAGATAGGGTCGTGCATGACAAGCATCTTGTTCTCGTCCCAGGCCCATTCTTTTTTCTGCAATGAAAGAAGCTGAAAATGAGTACGTCAGATGCTGTCCTTGAGATCGAGAACAGTACCGAAATGGGCCCTTGCACAGGCCAGCTGCTGCTCTCTCGCAACCCTTTGCGGCAGGGGCTGGGCCCTGCTGGGACAGGCACCATGCCACCACCTCCCCGGGGCCCCCACGAACCCTTTCGCACATCAGGGCTGGTTCTGCCATGCTGGGGAACAAGGTTCATCAATGACTTTTGTCAGAGCCAACCATCCCTCCCTCTCATGGCTCACCTCCCAGCGCACCTAGTCCCTGCTTGGAAGTCCTCTTCTCTGCCAGGGGGAGGCTGGCACAGAGTGCCTGGCAGTGATTTGGGAGACACGTGGCCCCGAGCTGTAGCGAGGGCCCAGCAGCACCAGCAATGTGGGTTGAAAGTGCCTGGACTGCAGCAGAAATCCCTGGGCACATGAAAAATCCCTCTCTCGGAGCAGCGCCGCGAGGGGACAGGCACCCCCGAGCTCTCCCACGACCGCCCCGGCGTGGGCCAAGCGCTCCGGGGCCCCAGAGCGGCGTGAGCCCCCGCGCCGGCGCGCCGTGGCAGCGATGAGCGCGCTCTCCCTCCCGGCTTGGCTGGGCTCTGGACGCAGGCGGCACGGGTGGGCACGCCTGCTACTTGAATTAGCCGCACGCTTTGCTAACGTGACGAGCCTGGCAGGTCTCCACCTCGCTCCAGCTGGGGATGCTTAGCACAAAGGGAGCCTGCTGCCCGGCCCTGCCAGCGCGCTCCTCTTTGCTAAGCCAGAGGGACAGAGCCGCGCGAGCTACCGGTGAGGACGACAGACCCTGGACCGCAGGAGAGGGGATGAGCAGCGCGGGGAAAAGCTGCTCATGCCGTGCTCAGCACGGGACAGCGGGACTGAACTTCGCGACAGAGACCCTCAGAGACCGAGCTGTCAAAGCAGCCCCGTCTTTGCTACCCACGACCCTCCCAGCCGTGCCTCCCTGCGCCTCCCCGCGCAGCAGCGCTTTCGCTGCAGACCCCTGCTCTGCCCCTGCAAAGCGCCGCCCCGCTGCGGAGCCGGCGCGGGAGCTGAGCTGCCTACCTTTTTCTTCTTTTTCAGAATGACCTTCACGCCGTCCACCGAGACGATGAGACTCACTTTCTTCTTCTTGATGTTCTTGGCTTTAAACTCATACTGGGAAGAAGAGCAGGGAAAGGCTGAGTTAATCCCCCCGTGCTGGGAAAGCTCTGGAGAGGGCTGAAGAGGCTCGGATGGGAAGGGGCGAGAGGGGTAGAGAAAGGTTTCTCCACTCCCGTGTGCCTCCCCTAACACCACCGATCCTGCTGAGGATCCTGCGCGCATCTCCAGGGGAGATGGCGTAATGACATTATCCGTTTCAATTAGAAGTCACTGGACAGGAGAAAGAAGAAAAAAAAAAAAAAAGGAACCTTCAAAAGATCAGTGAATAAACACAAAGCTTTGGTCCGCCCTCAGGGAGAGAACAAGATTCTCCCGAATCCGACCACTTTTGCACTTAGAGGCTTTATAAACGGAGAGGGGGCTGACAAGGGTGCGGGGAATAGGTTAAATTAGCTGTTGAGGCTGAGCAAACCCCTCCTGCGCAGCAGCGAAGCCCTGTCCCCCGCAGGAGCTCTCGCTTGTGGTTCGCAGGTGGAACTGTGGCACTTTGTGGCCGAGCATCGCTAGCGGTGCCTTGCACACGCTGCGACGGCCTGTTGAGCAGGAGGGACCCCGAGCCAGGAGGCACCGGGCTGGGGGCTTTAGCTCGCGTCCAAGCTGTGTTGGACACACCGAGCTCCGAGACTGGTGCAGGGAATTTGGTACAGAGACCCGTGGTGAAATAACACCCCGCGCCAGCCGCCCCGGCAAGCTCTGCAAGAGCAGCCAGGCTGCCCCGCGCTCCGCGCCTGCCGTGCTGGCCCCCAGAGGAGAGGAATTCAATTAATCCTCTTTTCATTTAACCAGTCTTACTGCAAAGGGATGCCCAGGCCAGGCACTCCGGTGCAAAGCTCAGCCTCGCTCCCCTGACGAGCCTTCATGTGACATTGCCAATGCTGCATGACGTATTAACTTTGGCAGCTAGAGCCGACAGGCAGGAAAAGCTGCTGGCCCTGACCTGTAATGTAATGATAAAAGACTCGAAAATACAATTCCTCAAAGCCATTTTAAAGTCGCTGATGCGGACGGGAGATACGGATGACTCAGAAAAGACCCTGGCCCAAGCACCCCGCGCTCCCAGCTGGCCACGGCACCGCTCTGGAGCGAACCGGGCGGTGAGGGACCGCCGCGCTTTTCTCCAGGCCGAAAAGCCCCAGCTCCAGGCACGGGGAGGCGCCGACCCCGGCCACGTGCCTTTCGTGCTGCAACGGGGAAAGCGCAGGCGAAAAGGCGGGGAGGGCAATCGCGGCATTTTGAGCTTCTCTGGAGACGCGCAGAACTTGGTGACGGCCTCATAAGGAGCAAGTAAATCACATCCGCGGAGCTGCTAGGAAACCCGCCAAGCGAGGCTCCCGACGGCGCCGAGCCCCCCAGGCAGGCCTGGGGCACGGCCTCCCGGGCAGGACGGCGGGGACGCCAGCCCGCCCGGGCAGGATGGCCAGCCTCCCCCGCGGAGCTGCCGGAGGAGCCCGCAGGCTCCGGGGAAGGTGCTGTGAAGGGCACGGGACCGAGCGGGCCCTCACATTCCCGTTCTCCGCTGTGAAAAGCAGAGTGGCGCCGCCTTCAAGAGCCCCCATCTCTGCAGCTTGCTAACGAACCAGACCGATATTGGGGTCGTACTGAGGTATCTAAAATCTAACGCTACAGAAGTGCCCTGATTTAACCCTGAAAAGGCGAGCTCTAGCGTAATTACTTTGCAGTAATTATCCAAACCCCTTCTGAAGCTAAGCCTGCTATTTTTCTTTCCCCGACAGCGAGAGCTGCAGGCTGCGACACTGTCCCTGGTCCCCAGCCTGACTGCAACGTGCCGTTCTCATTACAGCATTGCAGCCTGATTTATTGGTCCTAACACTCATTGATTATAAACATCAGGTTTCATTTCCTAGCTGCTGGAGCCACGGGTTTTCTATTCTGGGCTATCCCAAGTGCTGATTAATTTGGGCTTGGAAGAGACAGCAAACCTGAAAAATATCTCAGGGTTAGATAAACTATTTTTAGCCAGGCCTTGGTTGAGTAATAGCCCCAGAAAAGAAGTGCAGCCAGGCCAGTACCTTTCAGCAAAGGTGTTAACAAAACATCTGGCATATGTCACTGGGAGAGAATCGATGCAGAGCTCTTCGGAGAGGCTTGTGCAATACCACATCTAGCTGATCACTGCGGGCAGCGGAAACCGCCTGGGCTCGTCCCTCTCCTGCCTGCCCGGGGCCCAGCAGAGGAGCAAGCTCCGGGGAAAGCGCTTCTGCCATGTGAAGCCAAAGTCCCTCGTGCTGAGGGGCCCGTGGCAGAACCGAAGGGAACAAAAAAGTCAAAGTCTCAGGAGGACCCAAGAGCCAGATTTGTTAAGCGCTCTCATAAATCCAGCCCTTTATTCTGATGCCCAGATGAGAGCCAAGCATCCTTGCAAATCTGCGCCGTAGCACTTAGAAAGCCATCACACATCCTGTCCTGAGCTGTAGCTCATTAGCGCAATCACTGCAACAAGTACAGACGCCCTCCGCGACACATTTCCAATGCAACAAAGCGCAGCTCTAACCGCTAAAACACTGATGAACTCATGCCCACTGGGGCTCGCTAATGAAACGCTAACCATAATTTAATAACAGATCAACGAGGAAGGGAATTCAATAAAACGGCAATTCAGCAGAGCCTCTTCTCAGATCCGTGGGCTGCTCATCGTACCGAGGGCAACGCAGGAGCCTCGCGGGAGGTCGCGCAGTGGGAGCAGCAGCGGGGAGAGCTGCAGCGCAGACGCTGCACGGGCCAAGCCGGGGGAGCCCCAGAGGGCAGGGAACGCCCTGCTGGCTTTGGGGCCTTCCGAAGTTGGGCTTGGGAAGATAGGTGCTCAAGGTGAGGAGGAGCATCGGGGAGAAAGGGGCAGCACACCAGGGACCAGGGCGAGAAGACGGCCAGCCAGAGCAAACGGAAGAGGAGCACGCGCCCCTGCACGCCGCTCGCGCGTGGTTTTACCCCTGTTTACAACCACAGGAGCGCAAAGCGCTCTTTGCCACACTCGAACCCCGCAGATCAAACAGACTTCACCCCAAGCAGTGGCTACGTGTGGGGCCAAAGCAAGGCCCCGGCCCAGGCCAGGCCCTGTCGCGAGGCATCGCACACCTCCAGCCAGGTCCGGCCGCGCCGGGAGGCAGCGAGCGAGGAGCCCGATCCGGCGGGAGGCGCGAGCCCCAGGAGAGGCGCGTCGCCCAGCCCTGCTCTGCTCCTTGCGCCTCGCGGCACGCCCGGGGGACAGGATGGTCCTTGTCGGGAGGCCACACACGGGCTAAATGGTTTAAAAAAACTTTAGACTTCTGTGTCAGCTGTTCAGTTTTCCCTCCGTATAAAAAACTCGGGGTAATACTAATATTGCCTTCGCCTGCTGCACGCTCACTGCAGGCTCCTGGGGAAAGCACCGTCCGCAGGCTTCGGCGTAGCGGGCCCTGCCCTTTTCTTGGGAAAGGGGAACCAGGGCGACACAACCAAGAGACGGTCGCTGAGGGGGATCTCAAGGAGAGGTCTTTACTCCCGAAAACACTGCCCTGAGCATACTTTGCATTTTGCTCCCATTTCAAGCAGTCAGCCTTGGGCATGAAAATGAGTTAATTAAGTAGGGAAAAGTGAAACAGCCAGGTTTATCTTCTGTTTCAAATTGTATTTAAGAGTGTAAGGATATGCTCAGGTGACATATGCCCATCAGCCGTCGACATCTACCTGCCCTACAGGTCAACGGGGCAATCCTAGAAGATATATATTTGCAAGAAATAATTTCAGAACTGCACGGAAAAGGGAAAGAGCAAGGGAAAAATCCCCTCTCTGCTCCTAGACTTTAAACTCTCAGACAGCTCCACAGTCAGTCTCAGGCTGAAGCTCTGACTGACTAATTACTCTGCTAAAATTTTCAAGGAAAGATTGAAAACAGACATTTGATTTATTCCAAAGTTAAAAAAAAATGTATTCAAGAAAGAAGTTAAGGTTTTCTCACTAATGGAAAAAAAAAAAAAGTATTAGCTCACTTGTAAACTTCAACCAGCAAAGAAACAAGTGAATTAAGACTATCCCTGAATTTTACACAGCCTACAGAATAAACATGTTTATCTTATCAATTAGAAAAGAAATATCCATTTCATCAGCGCACAAGAGCCTTACCATTGACCCCAGGTTAATGGGAGACTATTTTTAATGTTGTTTTTTTACGCAGAGTTCACTAGTTAAATAACTTTAAAGACATAGTCTTCGATTGCAAAATAATGCCAGCTGGTATATGCATCATTGCGCAGCATATTTCTACCAGAAGAGCATTAAAATCACCCTTCCTGGACAACAGAGCAACATATGTTGCTTAATAGAGAGCGCATGTAACATTGTCACTTTAGAGAAAAATTATGCATCAAATTGAGTGTGATGGGTACTGTGTGAAAAGCATGAAAAACATCAACACGCTTGGAAACATGTCTTCCTTCCCTGCCTCACTGTTTCTGCACTCCTTTCGTGGGGGACAAGGATTTTCTCTTAACTAAACACGGCAGCAAGGCTGGGCAGAGAGATACCGGAGGAGAGAGCTGGTGGCTTTTCCACATTCATCATCCCCCCATGTTCACAAGCATCTGAAAAAGATTAATCTGAGTAAAAATGCCCTCATTTTGTTCTAACTCATCTGAACTGCAGTGGGTATGGATTTAATTCTACTCACTAGCATCCTCCATCAGAAAGGGATAAAATGCTGGGATTGCTCTATAGACAGACTGTGCTAGCAGAATACAAATAAACTCGTTATTTTTTAATGGCACCTAAATTCAAACGGTCCCCGTCCTCCTCCATCCCCTAGCCCTCATTTTCCTCTCACCCCAGAAGACAAAAATAAGTTTACAAATTTGTACTGGAGAAAGAGGGAAGGTCTGAGAATACAGTTAGTAGGAAAAAGCAGTTCCCACAACTCTCATTGCCGTTCTACTAGCTTGGGAGACGGTGTGAAAAATAAATAAAATCTGTGTTGTGAGAAAAATTACAGGAGGGGATGTATTCTTTTTGCCAGAAAACCCTACTTCTTTTTGTTTGTACAGAAACGGCGTGCAGCTCTGAGCAAGAAGGGCTCCGTTAGAGGCAGGCTGGCTGCGCACCCAGCCCGGCGGGCAGGGACTGCGCCTGCCGCGCCGCTCCGGCATCGCAGCCAGCTTCCTCGGGAAGGAAACACGAAGGCAAGGTCTCATAGGACCGAAACAGCCCCCGCGCTGCGGAGAAGTGCAGAAAGGCAGAAGTTAACGGCTGTATCCCTTTCCCCCCCTCCGGAGCAGTTCCACTTCACAGCTTTCCGGCAAAACAGCTAATAAAACACCTTCATAGTGAGACTTTAACCCAAGGTGAGCTTAGGTTAATGAAAGATGGGAGAACCAGCAGACTTATGAAGATTTTCCCCGCTCTTCGGGGGGTGTAGCGGTAATGTTTTCTTGGTGAAGAATTGACTTATTAGAAAATGACAGCTGAGGATGATTTTAATCAGCATAGGCTCCGTCGCTTCAGAAGTCCAAGAATTAATGACTACGTGGGAAAACGACGTACCTTGAAGTTTCTGTTGCTGGAAATAAAAGAAAGAACTAAAGCGGTCTCAGAAACGCAGCGAACGTTAGGCATAACCCGCAGGGGGGAACTCTTAAAAGCAACGTGTGCAGGATGCTGACAGCAGTAACCACACAGCAGCACGGCGCAGGGGAGCCGAGGGCCGCGCTTCGCCCAGCTACGCAAGGAAACCGCACCAGAAGCGAGGCGCTTTGACGACTCGGGCCAGCCAGCCCGCGGGCTGCGCTGGCAAGGCACCCTGAAAGGGACACGGTGCTCTCGGCGTCGGGGGCGTTACAGACCGCGGGAGCTGCAAACGCTTCCAGGCAAGGAGGGAGATCAGGTCGTCCAAGCTGAACCTGGTGACGCTGGGGCATTTGCACGGCCCGCAGGCAGGGCGCAGCGCGGGGCAGCTTGCTGACGCGCGCCTCTGCGCAGGGCTGAGCGCTAGGAGCAGAACACCACCAGGAAAAATCTCTCGTTTTCTGAATTTCCTTCTCTGCAGCAATGACAAAGCTGAGCCATCAGATAAAACCCCCCAAAGAGTTATTTTGCTGGAGAGCAAACAATATGGCTGAACCTCAAGGAAATCCTCACAGCAGTGTTCGCGCTGCAATTTTAGCCTGTGTGGGCAAAGACGAGCACTTCCGCAGGGAAAATAAAGGGCACGAATCTTATCTGTGCGAAAGACCAGGAAAGGGAATGACAGCTCCATTAGTCCTGGCACTTCATTAGCACATCGAGGAGCGCCACTTCCAACCCCAGCCACGTGAGAGAGGGGCTGTGCCAAGCCACAGCACGCACAGGACCACATGGTGTCTGCAGCCCTGTGAATCAACAGTTTCTTGAGCAAAAAGCTGGGAAAGCTCACGCGCGTGTGAGATTTGCACCGCGCACAGTTGGCTCAGGGGCTGTTTGCAGACCACCGACCCCACTCTTCCCTGCAACATTTGAACACAGTCGTGCGGAGCGTGAAAACAGGCCACGCGAGACAGCGACGCGCAGGGCACTGAAGCAAAGAGAAAAGCAGGAACTTCGACAGCTCACTAGCCAGGGACACGCATCCTCGGGAGGATCAGATCTGAGGGCGAGATACAGGAAGGACCCGCACAAGAGCCATCAGTGGTTCACGCAGACTCCTGCTTCGTGCCGAGGTGGCTTGGAGAACCAGCCGGCGACAGCTCTGCCGTTCCCTGGCAGCACATCTCGCCTCCCGAAAGGCGCTGGGGAGGTCCGACACCGACCAGCATCGCTGCTTTCGGCAGCGAAGCAACGCAAGGCCCGCAGCGGCACCGTGACCCAGAGGCCCTGTCCTTGCAGGTGAAACCACGCAGCAGCTTTGGGTCGCGGGAGAGCAGCGCCGCTGGGGCGGACGGCGACATGTCGTGGGAAATAAACAGGAGCAGGACAGGCCACGTTCCTCCAGAACACCAACCCTGCGCCCCGACCTGCAGGGCTGCGGCTTGGACTCCTGGCACGCACACGGGACGTGCCAAAAGCAATCGGTGCGCAGGCGGCAGGCAAGCCGGGATGCCGCCGCACAAGGCGAACGGGAGAGCTCACCAGAAACATGCAGCACAAGCTCCGGCACACTTTGTAAAGAAAGACTGCTTCAGAGAGGGAGCTGGCGCAGGGACGGGCTCAGAGCAAGGAGCAGTTTCAGCAGGGAGTGCTTGCTGCACGAGGGCGGTCTAAAAATTTCACATTTTGTGCAGCAAAAGGAAAGATGAGAGGGAATATGGTCATTATCTATGAATACATCAGCAGAAAGGAAAAGTGTGAGAACTACAGGAAATTTAATTTAAAATACAGCATTGGCACAAGAGCAAACGGATACAACCTGGCCAAGAATAACCTTGCAGATCAGAAAAGGTCCCTAACCAGCCAAGCCGTGTGAGCCTGGGACAGCGTCTCTATCAGAAGCGCAGGGGCGAGAGGTGGGGAAACACAAAGCGGGGGTCACCGCGGCGAGCGCGAGGGCAGGGCGCTGGCCTTCCCAGCCCAGAGCACCCCCCGAGCCCGCGGCGTGCCCAGCGAGCCCTGCTGGGGCAGCAGCCCGCCCGCGGGCTCGCCGTGGCAGGAAGGCTTTTCCGGACATGCGGGCAGGGGGGCGAAGGCTATCTGGTGAACAAACATCGCTTCCTCCCCGAAAATGGCAGAGCACACGGAGCTCCATAGGCTCCAACAGCAAAACTGTTGGCACAGCTGGAATAGGATGCATCAAACAAGTTAGACGCATCTTACAGCATAGACCCAACGGATGAACCGATGACAACTGCACGAATGCAAATGCTTCATTGCATCCAGATCACGGAGAGCTCGTCAGTGGCATAATTCAGCAATTCCTGCATTTTTCAGCGCTTCGACCCCAACTCGTCACACTGAGCGCACGGGGCTCGCGCCTCGTTCCCAGTCTGGGAGGTGTGCCGAGCCCGCCAGTCCGCGGGGCGTCACTCAGCGCTGCGCACGGGGAAGCGGCAGCACAACCAGCAGACGGGGCGGGTGGTGCTTTCTCTCTTTTGATGTCTTCAGATAAAGGCTGGATGGTTTTTCCGGAAGATCAACTTCAGGTGAACGCAAATCGCCAGTCTCAAACCTGGCTGAAGATTTGTAGCCTATATTATCACAGCCAGGCGAGGATGCTGCGAGGGCCCTTTCCAGCGCTGGGAGGCAAAAGGGCAGGACACCGACATCCCTGCACCGATCCAGAGCCACAGGTCAGCCCCGGGCCAAGATCATGGCGATGGTGAACCAGCAGTGTCCCACCAGCCCCAAGAGTCTCAGGAACGGCTCTGGACACAAGCAGGGAAGATCCTGGGGGAAAAAAGGATGGAGAAAGACAGAAACGGCAGATGGGCGATGCTCACCTGTGCCCCTGAGCCGCTGGGAGATGGCCGGCACGGCCAGCAGGTTCAGGTGCCTTGACTTGCTCTCTGGGGAGCTGCTGCCAGCTGCCGCCCCAGTGCTTGCGGGGCGTCCCCAGCCCGGGGCTGGCGCTCTCTGCACCGAGCTATGCCCCGGGCATCGCTGCCTTGGTCCCTTGGAAGTGGCGAGGAAAGAAGTAATAACATGAAATGTTGGATGCTGGTTCTTCGGTTTAACAGTGCTTTTTAAAACCCTTCCAAGGTTCACCAGAGTTTGCACATGTGGAAAAATGCAGCCTCATCCAAGGTACATATGTTTGTCTGGAATAAGATATGATTTTGGTTTGTACTGACAAGGTCAGTGTCTATATTCCCATCCAACTTCAGGTTTAATTTTGGTAAGTGACTCTGACGGTGGCGCGTACTGATGGGTATAAACGGGCATCAACCTAAAAATATCTGTGTTGTGAGAGCAGCAGAACAGAGCTAAGACTGCTGCTTTGAAATAATCCCTAGATCACAACAAACGCACTTATAACAGAATACTTGTTCCAATAACATCAAATGTTTCATGATAAATCCCGTCTGCTGTTTGCTATTTCCTATCATATAGCAGCCTTAATTTCACTTCCTATAACCTCCTTTCACTATTTCCAAGTTTCATTGCTTTCGCTAGCAAACTAGGACGCATACACAAGTGAACTTCAACCAGCTCCTCAGTCTAAGAAATACTAATTTCTTATGAAGCTCAAGCTGAACTGATACCAACTAAATCAATTATCAAACACACGGTTCAACAGATAAAGTTCCCCTTACATAATAGCGCTTCTCAACCCCCATTTGCAGACTCTCATTTACAAGATGATTTATCTCCCTTACAAGAAACCCTTTGCAGAGCCACACTTTACTGTCCCAGGCTTAAGGGGTTTTTTTTGTTTGTTTTTTGTTTTTTTTAAAAAAAAGGCAACAATCCTTAAAACCAGGTATTTAAAGGAGACCCGAGACATACCAGCGTTCCCTCCCCTAAAACGCTGCACCCTTGCATGGTGCGGTTTCGCCTGACGCCTGCAGACACCACACAGTCACCCGGGAGGGCTCCGACTGTACCGGCAGCCCCGTGACGGATGCATTAGTTCACAGCGTAGGAGTGCACTTAGCAATATCCTTCAGCTCCACCCAGCCCACGCAGCAGCTCATTAAAACAAACAGCTCCCTGTGCACTTATTATTCTTCACTTCAGTATAGGCTTCATTAATACCGAGCTGGTAAGAGAAAGTTAATGACCACATCCCAGCACAACTATATTCGCCCCCGCTTAATTGCGACTGCTCTGGGCGGAAACCGTCTGCTTGCAGACAGCCAGACCAGCTCCTCTCTCCAAGGCCACACAGAGTTTGGCCACAGGGTCCAAAGCCTCAGCTGGGCTGTCGCCAGGCTGATGCAAGAGCTGGGGCTCGTATCAAAACAGCCATGGGTTACTCACAAGCAGAAGATAGCCAGTCTTTGTTTGACAGCTCTCGTTAGTGGCACACGAGGCACCGGTTGGAGAAGCCAGCGGTGCTGGCAGAGGCGGGCAGCAAGGGGAGCTGCAGGAGCATGGGAGCATCTCCTGGCATTGCAGGGAGCCCAGCCCAGGGAAGTCCCAGGACTCTCCAAGCCTCGTGCACATCTGGAGTCACATCAGAGCTGATATTGCTGTTCTTCCATGCTGGCAGGAGTGATGGTGACTTACAACTCATCTTACAAGTTTTTCTTTTTTCGGTCATGTATTATGACGGCACCAGCTAGGCTGAAGGGGCAACCATCACCAGCCAGGACAGCAATGACACCTGCTCCAGGAGCACGTGGAAAGCAGGTAGCTTTGCAAGCCGTGCATCTAGAGTTTCACAACAGAGCCTGATGTAGATGAAAGAAACATAAGAAAAAAACAAGGCCAGCTGGTAGAGGTTCCCAAGTCACAGCGCGAACAGCACAAGGCATCCAACGTAAAGCATGGGAACAGAGCCTGGGAGGCAAAGCTTACATTTCAAACCACGGTAAACAGTTTTATAAGTGAGATAAGGACCTCCCGGAGCAGACAAGCAGCACAGCAAGGACCTGCCACCAGATAAGCCTGGCACATGTTCAGAGCCTGACAGACATCAGCTACGAGTCACCATGGACAGCATGGGCTGGAGCTAGAGAAGGTCAGTCTGAATGACTTGGTCACTGCTCCAACCTGGGAGCCCATGGCACGTCCATCACTTAAAGGTAAAGATTCACCCACACATTTAGGTACTCGGGTGCATTACAGGCTTTGACAGGCTGGTTTATCGCCCAGTAAAACCCAGAGAGCCGGCCACAGTCAGTACACTGATAGCCGGGGTATGTGATCGGCTGAGCGACCGGCTGGCCGTGGGAAGTTGGAGTTTCTCTGCCCGGCCTCTTCTCACACCGTAGCAGGAGTCCACGCTGCCCAGGTCAACGCTGCTCCGCTGAGCCAACTGCTTTGGACTGGTGGGTAATGTCAAAAGCATCCATTGCTTGCCCTGATTTCAGTTCCAGCTGTTCTCCTCTTCTGTGCCTCCAGCGCTAAAGCAATGTTCTTACTGCAATCGGAATAACAAGATAATCTCCAAAGCTTCCTTCCAACCAACGCTTCTATGATTCCTGTTTAAACCAAAGCTTCAGCTAACCCCAGCACTTTCACAGATATAAGATGGATGGATAAAAGGTATCAGTCTGATGGCAGCGCAGTGAGAGAGAGGGAAGCCTGTGACCATGGGGATAGCAGCTTGGCTGCTACCTCCTTCACTTCTACCACAGCTTATAAGGATTACTGTACTTGGTGTCCTGAAAGCAGGGCAGGAAAGAGGGACAGTGCCCTGCACAGGTACCTCCTGCGTCAAGGAGAGTTTTCCTGGCCCTTGCTACAGCTTCCCAACAGCACTAGGAGGAGACCAAGCCCCTGTCAGCTAAGCTGCAGGTCCTGCCATGCCACTGTCATGGGGAAAACAGCAAATCCTCTTCTCTGTAGCATCAAGCTGCAAAAGCAGCCAGGCATGAAGGTCTACAGAGACCATGACTACAGCTAGTCCATTAACCCCAAACCTTGGGGGGGAAAAAAATAATAATAATAATAATCAAGCCTTGAAAAACAGTGATTTTAGAAGTGCAAGGAAGCAATACATTATGACTCCTAAATAATTAGTAAGCTACTTTCCAGCCTCTCTCTACAGCTACAGGAGACAGAAAACTTTCTTTTCATTTTTAAAAGGAAAGCTGGAACTGGCATTTAACTTCCTGACTCCAGAAACCGGGGCGCCCAGAAATGCCAGAGAGCGCGAGAGGCACGATAAAGCCGCGAGCGTTGACAGCACTGCTGAGAGCAGCCAAAGTTCAGCGAGCGCCAGCTGGCTGCTCACCGCCGAGCGCCCCGTGCCCAAATGAGGCAGGCTCCTTCGGAGAAATGCCCAGATTTGGACATAGTGGGCCCAATCCTCCTCTGAGACGAGACTCGGGATTGATTCCTTGAAGGCACCAGTATGAACTCGCAGGAAGAATCAAGCCCAGGAGAGTTTAAAGTCCTTTTAACGGGAACAAGGTATTCTGCAGCGAAGGCCACGACATACCGGCTTGCTCTGCAGCAGCACAGGTTGGACTTCCCACCCGAGACCGACAGCCCTGCCCACGCAAGCTCCCTCCTTGCTTCAGTGCTTCAATTTAAGATGACCAAGTGCAGCACGTGTGAATGAACTGGTGTGTGGGTGCGTACGGGATACTGGTTGTACCGGTTATAAAAATAACCGGGCTACAGAGCCACACATGGCTTTGCTCTGCTCCCTCGGGTTAATGAAAACAGGAGCGGAGCTGCAGCCACATACGCTGTGCGCAATCCGCAGACGCTGCTCTCAGATGCTGTTGCTTCTTCTGCAACTCGGGCGTATTTTTCAACTGCGGATGGATCAGTGTTAAAAGGAGCAGGACATCTAGGTTTTCATTTCCTTGTAAGAAAGCTCAATCCAGCGCTGAAGAGACAGTAAGGACTAGAGATTAGGTGTACACATTTTAACATTTATCACCTGACACTGAAATTAGTAGCAGCATGTTCTTTGGGAACTCCGTATCTGACCGAATTCATAGTATTTCTAATTAGATACTCATTAGTTCTTCTATTACAGCAAGCACATGCCTAAGATAGGTGATCACCTACCTGCAGGTGATCTGGTATAAAGCAGAGCCGAGATCTGGGTTAAAACAGATCAGCAAGCAGGGCTTTTTTCCCCTAAAGGCCAGTTCTCATCTGCCAAGTAGCAGAGCTTAACCCGGCAAAGCGAGAAGAGCCCAGCACTAATTGCTTCCCTCCCGCGGCTTCTCCCTGGATCCCTGGGGAGAGGATATTAAAACAATCATGCAGAGAGGGGAAGAGGAGGAACCCGGGATGACTCCGGCTGTGACTCCAGTACAAAGCTGGCAGCGCAGCCGCGTTGCTCCGGCCAGCTCGGGTCCCAGGGCCGCGTCGCAGGACCACCCCAGGAGCAGCCGAGCCGTTACCCCGGAGGCGGGAACGGCCCGGGGTGCTGGTGCTGCTGAGCGCGGGGAGCCGCGGCACAGCCACCGGAGAAGGGGTGCTCCCACCCCCGGGCCTTCACCGCCGCGCCAGCTCCCTTTTGACGTGATGTTAACTTCAGCTATCGCCTATCCGGGTGCTGCCAGCACGCGCGATCGCTGCGGCGACAGCTCCCTGCAGCGACGCTGAACCGAGCGAGAAGCTAAGAGAGGCGAGGAACCGGCTCTCCTCATTTTGCCAAAAGTAGCTTTTAATCCGTGGGCTAAAAGGTGCTCAGCTTAAAGGAAAGCAAGTGTCCCCATTGCCATTGCAGCAGTTTGGTCGTGCCCGCTTACAGCAGCCCCTAATCAAACTTCCGCACCCTTCCTGCGCAGACGAGGCCCGTGGCCCTGGGATGCCCGGGAGGCAGGTGAGACACTCGGCCCCGCACCACCTGCACGGTGCAGGAGGGCAGGCTCCCGCGCTGCCAGCCAGGAGCCTTCCTCCACCCCCGCTATGACAGCAAAATACTTAAGTTACACGATGCAAAGATAAGCAAAGGGACCGACCGGATGCAAAAATTGTAAAACAGCTGGGAAGGGAGTCGCAAGGCAAGGACGAGTCAGAATCTCTTACATCTGTCTTCATGGCAAAGGACACGTAACAGCACGGAAGGGGAACATCCTAAGCACAGGTAGCACAGAGAATTAGCTGGGCTCTCCTTCAGAGCAGCCCGAGAAGACAGGGAAGATGCTGCGTACCAAAGACTCCTGGGCACACAAGCCAGGCGCGACGGGGAAGCAAAGTGTGCGCACGGGCAGCCTTAGCGGCCCTGCTTATGGAGGCAACGCTTCCCCGTCCTTACCAGCAGCCGTCCACCCTGGGCACCAGCCCCACGCATGGGACACGGACACCCACCGCGCCGGCGGGCAGAGGGGGAGACGAGCCCGGCTCGCGCTGCAAAGCGGCCCTGCCGGAGAGCCAGGCGACCTGCGCCAGCCTGCGGAAAGGGGGCAGCCGGGGCCTCCTCCGGCCGCCTGGCGCAGACGGTGAGCAGGTCCAGCGAGGGAAGGCAGGAATGCGACAGTCACTTTATCTGAGAGAAACTGCAGACACGCGGTTTTTTTCTTTGCCCTCCCGCATTCCTGCCATCCCTCGGGCCGCTCGCCACCACCGCTGGAGGGGGGTCCAGCTCGGGCTCCGCTCAGCCCGGGGCAGGTTTGCTCTGCCCTTTTTCAAGGGTTGGCTCTACAGAGCCGCTGGATTTTCAGTCCCTCGACTGCTTTCACCTTGCCCGAGGGAGACTTTAGCAGCGCTGGCAACGCAGAGCGGCAGCAGACACAAGCAGGGCCCCATGTCCCCATCCCAGGGCCGGGTCCCCGGACAGACCCTCGGGACTCCCTGCTCCGAGCCGGCTGCAGGGCGCTCGCCCCAGCAAGCCGCATGCCAGGCTTTGCAGGAGCCGGCAGTTCCCAAATCAAAGGGTCTATAAACAGCATCTCGACTTCTGCAAAACAGGGCTGCGTCAGGCTGCGTCTGGCTAACACAGGCAGCTCTGCAGAAGTGACCCACCCTTATCAGCAGTGCCGGGGGAGAAGACAGAAAAAGCCTCCAAAGTACCTTCAAAAACAAACAGACAAAAAATCTCTGTGTTCAAGATGGAAAGCATTTCAGGAATAAAGTTAAGCTAAAATCTACCCTGCCTCAAGATAGCTGTTCAGTGGCATATTACCACTTGCTGCACGGAGGAGCAGAAGGCATCTGAAAATGAAGAGCAGCAGAGAGCTGCCTAAGGCTTGAACCAAAAACCACCCCAATGCACCTCGAGAGCGGGTACAGACAGGAAGGGGGGCTAGGAGAACATGCCTGCATAGGGCTCCAGGACGACGGCAATGCAGCAAAGCTGAAAGCAAGAAGTAAAACGTGGAAAGGTTTACACCCTCGGTTGTGAAACACAGCCAGGTACTTCCTTCTCCGGCATGCCAAAGAGCTCCTCTCCCACAGTTGCATAAAAGCCTTGAGTAACACCAGCCTAGAAGGCAGATGAGTGGCCAGGGAGAACAGAGAGACAAACTGAAAAAAGGCAAGCTGGTAATAATGTAACCGAGTCAGTAATTATGAAATTCGGACAATTAATAAAGAATGAATGAGCAACAGCATGAAACACTTCACATATCAGAAACCAGCCAATGCTGGTTTATTAGATGCAAGAATTGTTCAACAACGTTTTTGTTTTGTAACCGGAAAAAACAGGTAATTATTCATATTGCACATTTGTTTGATGTTACTTCAGCAATAACTAATGCAGGTATTAAAAACACCCACTGAACTTTACACTTTAAAACCATCAAGTCTGCATAATGCCCCTTAGAGAGTTTTAGAAAGAATTATAAACTTAGATCCCCAAAAAAAGTTCAAGCTAATGAAAATTTCAAGATTTTAGGCTGAGTTAGAAAACAGCCACTACAGGACTTAATATCGACCAGAAGGACTGTAGTACAACTAGCCGCAGCAATAATCCTATGCAAAACAAGATCCTGAACATTCCTTTTTAATCAAATTAAAAATGCAGCTCATAAAGGCAATTGGGTTGGCTACAAAACTTAGAAAAGATGCTTCAATTCCACCCTGTGCAAGCATGCGGCCAAAAATGCCATCTAATAAGACAGTACAGCCCAGATAAAGGGACAAAACCCACCTAACTGGTGGATCTCCAAATGAAGCAGTGATAGACAGCAAAAATCACAGAATGCCAGTGTTGTTCTAATAAAATCCCACAGCAGTGAAAGCACAACAATGCTTATTTTTATGTAGGTCTGGAAAAAAATGTCGACTATTTGCTGATAAAGGCAGCAGATACCGCACTCGCTTGGGAAAGCACGTGGCAGCGCTTGTTCGGCGAGCGGCAGCACTGGCCTCCCCAGCTCTGTCCCGGTTTCCTCCGCTCCCGCGGCCCTCCCAGCCCTCTGCAGAATTGTGCCGTTCTTTTTAGGCTGGTTTTACAGAAGCCGCATCGACAAGAGGCGGAATTGCATCCTAAAACACAGAGGCGCTGCAAGGTTTCACCACGGCAGAAGCGAAGGCGACCCGAGCTTGCAGCGCTGGGCTGCTGCGACGAAGGTAGTGTGATCCTAGCTACACGGACAGGGGAATGCACAGCAAAACGGGCGAAATTATCTCTGCACGTAGCACTGTTGAAATCATTACTGATGCAATATGCCCTGTTTCACTGCACACTCCAAGCAAGCAGCAGGAAAGCGTTTAGGAAAAAGCAGTAAGCATACGAAGCAGGCTTCACAGACTCCGAAGTCACGGGGTTAAGACAAACTCCCTCTATTTAGCTTGTCCAAAGACCAGGTTAAGAGGTGCCTTGCTCCCAGCTTAGGAACAGACCTCTGGGGAGGCGTCCTTAGAGTAGGAGCCTCCTTGATCTCAGACAAACGCAGAAGATCAAATCAGTGGGAGCAGAAGACAGACACATTCAAACCACAAAAAAAAAGTATATTTTTAAGTGCCCTTGCTCAAAACATAACCACAAACAATTTAACTTTAGAAAGATTGTGCAATCACAAGACAGACTTCAAGCACCTAAATTAGTAGCTCTGAGCTAAGCACCGAGCAGTTGGAGCTAGCACATTCCCGCACTTCCCGGCTTCCGCGCTGACTGCATGGCACCTACGCAGCTGCCCAGGGAGCCCGGCGGGAGCCGCAATCCCCAATAACCCCACTGCCAGCTTCGGGGCAATTGCTTTAGCTTTTCTTCTTTTAAGTAGAGGATTTCTTAACATTTCTATAAAGGTCAGCAGAGATGTGCTCTCTGTGTTTCCAGGACTGGAAACACACGCCACACACAGCCTCAACGTTCCTGGGAATCGGGAAGCATTTGAATGAGTTCAGACAAATCTCATTCTGCAATTTTAAGAGGAAGTAAATAGATATTGTTAGAAGAAAATGCAAAAATGAAACTGGAGGCCTTTGAGAATAAAAAAGAAAAAAAAGAGAGAGAGGGAGGACTTGGGATAATGTATTCCATCATTGCAATACAACAATAACTTTGTAAACGCATCACAGATAGAGCTGCTTTCAGTTAAATAGTTAAACCAAAAGTTTAACTATCTTTGCCGAAGTTTTCTATGGTGAATATCCACTTCAGGCTCATTTTTAGCTAAAACAGACCTGCAGTTTCTATAAGCAAGCATATGGGAAGGAGACCTAGTTTGTTTGGTTTTTTTTGACCATGTTAAAATTCTTTTGGTGAAAACGGAGTGACACATTAAAAAACACTAAGATCCTCCTTCTTTGTCAGGGAAGCTTGGCCAGAGAAGGAAATGGTTCCTTCTCTGAAAATTCACCCAAATTTGTCTAAGCTTTGACAGAAGTCTCAGTTTTCCCCTGCCTGGCGAGGAACATTGGAGGAACAAGAAATAACGCACGTGCCCTTACGGCTCGAACAGCCCCGACACCCCGCACAAGCTGACCCTCCTCACCGGCCCCCGGCGGGCGGCGGGGGAGGCTCCCGCGCTGCTGCCGCCCACGCAGCACCGTGATGCGATGCACAGCCACTCCTGAACAAACCTTTCTGCTGCACTGCACCAAAACCACCCAGAAATAATTTGAGCAATGAAGAAACCATGACCTGGTGTGATCACGAAGCCCCACAAGCCTTACTCGGAGGCAAGAGAAAGGTTTTGCGAGCTATCTGGTTTATTAGGCAATGCATGGGATGGACGCCTGTGCAAAACGGGATCGGCCTTGGAGCCAGACCGTGCTGCTCAGGATCACACCGCGCTGAGCTTTGAATGTCTGCAGTGATGCTCAGTAATGTCCCAGCAACCCCCAGGACAACCGCAAAGCGCCGCATGAAGGAATCCTCTGTCCGTTTTATTGCACATACTTGGGCTTTACTACCCAACAGCCACACCATGCTAGCGCAGGTGGACCCTGGCCTGACCCTCCGGGTGCTCGCTGCTGACAGCTCGCTGGGTAATCTTTTTGCAAGGCTGCAGCTGCCTCCACTTTGGCACTTCTTCGATGATGCAGGAGAGGAGAACATTTCAACAAATTAAATCAAGGGGCTCTTAGCCTTCAAGGACCAGCAGAGAAGCACAAGAGGAAAAAAGGATCATACACAACATTAGCATTTAAAATGCTGACTTCAGTTTGGTTCAGTCTTACTTCAGTTCAGCTCCCTGCTCAGGGATGGTTCCCGCAAAAAAGCTCTGGCAAGTCACTTCGTCTCCCTACGTCTCAGTTTCTCATCCATAAAACAGAGATCAAGATTAAAAATTGCTTGATCCCTGACCCTCTGCTTGTGACTTTCACTCTTTGCTCTCCTTTTCCTAAGCTAATTTTCCTCAGTGCCCTTAATCCCCAAGGAAAGAATTTGCTTCACAGAGCAAGAGCCAGATATCACATACCCTCGAGCTCGGCTGGAAGAGAAGGTCCCCAGGATGGGGCTGCCCTAGGATATTCTGCACTGGTTCAGGCAACATCTGCTTCAGCGGTCAGTACAAGCAGGCACTCGGACCTAATGCCCCATCCCAGGAGTAAAAAACTGTCATCATGGCACCAAACTGATTAAAGCCCCTTATTCATTCAAAGATGCAGGAAAATTTCATGCTGCAGCAAACCACACCTGAGCATATCCCTCTCAGACCCGTTTCCTGTTATGTTCCTGCGTCGAATTTGGCCCAGTGACGCTGGGCACGGTCCTCTCCTCCCCCGACACTGCCTCCTGCAGCGGTGCGCGCCCGCAGGGGGCCAGGCAGCCCAAAGCAGCTGTCGCCTTGCAGAGGAGCAGAGAGATACCAGGGGACAGCAGTTTGCCTAACAGCTCTTCAAACCCCCATCAACAGCAATTAGCAGTGCTCTCGCGACCCCGGATCTCCCAGCACAAGCTGCAGCCCTCCCCCTCGACAGCAAGGCTCATTTCCATCCTATCTGCGATCCAGGGTTTGCAGCAAATCACTCCTTTTTAGGAAAGGCCTCTGGGAAAGGAGGAAACGTTGGAGCAGCCAAGCAGAGTGCAAGGGAGCCATCCGGGCACCACTAAGAGCTTCAGCAAAATTTGGGGTCGCTCTCAGTTACGCTGCATCCCAGCCTGCAAGGTAATAGCCAGGTTCGGCTTCAGGGGACTACTAGTGTGATCCCGCCAAGATCCCCGTGAGGCCTCGCGGGATGCCAGATCTTCCGCGGATTTGTTCTAAACTCAGCGATAAGGCACAGCCTTGCTCTAGTAAATACCCCTGACGTTCCACCCTAATGACTCATAAGCCGCAAGGTAATGCCAGTGTTATGCGTTTTAGTACTTCTGTAAGAAAACAGCACAGCTTCTCTGAGAAAATAAGTTGTTTGGTGCAGGATGCTCTTGCTTCTCGCGCAGCCGAGCTCTAGCCGTGAACTGGTCCTGTTGTGCTACCAAAATTAGTTCATTTGTGGCACATGGAGGTCCTCGAAGGACAGAGCCGTGGCCAGCCAGAGGCACGTTTCCCGTATGCACCAGTACCCTTTCACGCACCCTGCTGAGCCCAGCGGATAATCCAGTCTACCACCACAACGCTTATAATGTCGCATTGAAACTCGCTTGAAAGAACAGTGATGAGGAAGAGCAAACCCGAGGCGCAGCGAAGCGGCAGGGAGCGCAAGGGCAGCCGGCAGTCCCGTAAGGGGAGACACATTTGTGAAGCTACCCGACGAGCCGGCCCTGAATTTCGTGAGCAGGGGCGAAACAGCAGCGCACGGCTGGCGGGGAGGGAGGGATGCTGGGCGGCTGCCCTCTCCCGCAAGCGTCGGGGAGCCAGAAGTTATTCCCCCTCCTCCCCGTGGAGCTCCCGGCAGGCATTTGCCGGCGGCTCAGGTGATGACATTCAGAAGAAGGAGCCCATGGTGTTACTCACAGAAAGAGGAGGAGGAAAGTCTAACGGAGGCAAAAAAGACCAGCCCAAGTGAATACCGGTGAAGATGTGCGACGGGAGCACAGGGGACGCAAGCATTGCTGGAAGACTTCCTCGCGCCCTTCCTAAAAGCAGCACCCAAAGTAGCTCTAAGGATCTGCATCCCTGGCGCCTCGAAGGTCCTGCTTCATCACCCAGACCGTGGGCTCTGCTCCTGACCTGACGGCCGTGACGTGTCGCGGTTATCTCATGACCTGCTGCAACTCCACGAGCACGTATCCAGGGATGGCCTGGCTACAAGGCTGAAATAAATGGGAAGCTATTTTATTACGAAGTTAAATGACAGGGGTGGTGGTGGGAGAAACACAATAATCTTGCTTGGAAACTTCTCCTTTTTCACTGTGATTGCCAGAACACTGAAGCAGCAATTGAAATTATGACAGCCTTTCCTTCAGGTCCTCCCAGACCTACTATAATGCAATCTCATTCATCTCCGATAATCACGTAAAGTCATTATTCCTCCGATAATTCATCTAATCCTCAGCGCGGCAGCCTTGCAAAGCGCACGCTGCGCTGCTCCCGCAGCAAAGGGCGGACTCTGCCCGCGCGGCCGGGAAGCAGGAGGAGGGCTGGGAGCCGCGCACACGGCCCGCGGCACCCGTCCGCGAGGGCCCCCTCGAGCCGACGGCACGAGCAGCGGTCGTTGCGCTGTTTGCTGTTTTCCGCCCGTTGTTCCGGCGGTGCAAACGGCCGAACGCTTTTGAAAACTGGCCACGGTGGAAACAGGTATATCACAGGAATATTGTAATTAAATGAGCTCGAAATTACGCCACATGTTCTAAAGAAGCAAATGGCCAAACACATCCATTTTCACACCAATCCAACTGCATGCCTGGCTTTTGGAGGATGCAAAATTTTGCTTTAAATGAGCTCATTTAAATTCAGCAATTTTGCCAATTTTCTAAAATAAAGCTCAGCTACGCAAAGCAGCAAAAGCCTCGCCAAATCAGATGTACCTGACAGAGGAGCTATATTTTAAAGTGCTTGAAATGTCTCATTCTTTTGAATCTGCAAAACTCAGCTGGACACTTCCCAGAAACAGGCTTGAAGACGACTGCCACAGAAACAGCATTTGAAAAGTGCCTGTACAGGACTTCAGCCTTTCTGGCACCAAAGAAAACCTGGATTAAAGCTGCACTCAGGAATTCCAGTAGAGGGAAAAAAAAAATTCAAAATTCCCTAGAGCAAGTCCAGCAAGCCACGGCCAGGTAGTACTGGCTGCGCTGGAAACGTGCCAGAAGCACAAAGAAGAAAGTATTTGCATGCATTTACACCATGACAAGATGAAAAATGCACAGTTATGGCTGCCATTTAGGGCCCCCTGTGCTCAACCATTCTGAAAGAGAGAGGAGAAAAAAAAGGATATCTTGCAGCTAGTTCAGGCACTTGAAACTTAAATCTTGCACGACTCGTAGTCATTGTGGCTCGGAAGATGCAACAGCCTCTTCTGCCACGGACAAGCGTGGGACCTGTAGCGGTTCAGGTGCCCCGCAGCAGCTCTCTGCAGGAACAGACTGGTCTCCCACTCCTGGCACCCCGAGGAGCCAGAGGATTCTGCTTTAGAGCAAAGCTGCCCCGCTGGCCTCGCCTGCGGGACGGCACGGCGCGGGACCCTCTCCCCTGCCCACCCTCTGACGGCGCCGGAGGAGCATCCACAACCTCTCTCCGCCCAGGTCCGTAAAACAGAGCAGGTCCATGCTTTGCATGCACGTCGTCTTGCTTTGAGGGAGCTGCGCTGCCCCCGGCCCGTTGCTCCGCTTTGCTCTCCTCGCTCAGCCTCCGGCTGCGGCCGGCGGAGGGGAGGAGGGCGTTCGGGGCGCCAGAAAGCAGGAATCTCAGCAATGCCCAGCACGCCGCTTTCTCTGCTCTGGCCCAGAAGGCTCAGATCTCCGTCCAAGCCCTCCCGGGGAGTCCCAGGAGGAGAGGTGGCATGGCGAAGCCCTCCCTGCTGTGGCCCGAGGCATCATGCAGCACCTCCGGACCGCCGGAGCCGGGCGGACGCCGGCAGCGCATGGTGCCTTGGCACCTGCGGTCACCCGGAGGGTAGCACGTGGCAGCTGACGACACCAAGAAACCCGTCCCACTAACCCATCACTAGCAAATGCTCCCCTTTCCAGGGATGCAGAAAGCCAGCCCCAGTGCCCTGACTCGTTAACAGAAATCAGGTTAACTTGTCCTCAGAGCAATCTCATTTTGCTCCTGGTATTGAGACAAGGCTCAAAGATTTCGCGCCAGCCTGAAGTTAAAGCATTTGGTAGCAGTGAGCTACCCCTGGCTCGAGGACAGACACACGTTCCTTGACCTCCAGCCAAATTAAAAGGAGCCGCCAGCGCTCAGCCTGGCCAGCAAGTCCTCTCGCAACCTCTCGAAATCCCGTTGCTGCTGTGCAAAAGGCCAAGGGGAGACAAGGCAATCAGGGCACTCTGCAGATCTGATCTGCAAATTCACATCTTTTTAATGACTTGCATCTTGCCCTGTGTTACACTAGATCAAGGAAGCTTGAGCACCTGTTTCAAACACACCCTTTTTCATAGGAAATCTCTGTTTTACCATAACCTGGGTCCTTTCCGCCATTCAAAGCTTTATTTATGACTAGTCTAAACTATGCTTAAGTTTATTTACATTGGTCAATAAGGATATTCTTTAAACACAGTGAGGTTTATTTAAGCCCTCAAAGTTGTGCCAGTCTTCACATATTTCCATGAAGTTATGCAAGTTTTGGGCCGGAGTTGCATTCTTTCAAAAGACTTACCATAAATGCCTTTTTCCAGAATAACAATGGCCGTGGTGTATTTGACAAAAAGAAGAGAGAAATATCTGTCTACAAATGTAGGAGACCTCTTAATGGCATAACAGTTACTCTGTCCCAAACAGCGTAAAATCAAAGTGAGCAAATCTAATGCCAACAAAGACTTTCCAGTTTGTTCCCAAGCCACAATATTAGTCATCACAGTGAGGACAGGGCAGCGTGCAGAATAGCCTTTGAGAAAAGCCCTCAAACCGTTCCCCCGATGAAATTCCGAAACAAAAGAGCCTGGAAATCGGAGTCCTCGGGACATTATATTCTTCTCCACCTCCAGCAATGAGAAAAGTGCAAGAGTAAGTAACGCAAGTCTGCACAAGGCCTTTAGAGAAGAATAGGACAACCGCTCAGCTCCTGATAAGGCCACTCGGCCGCAGGGGCAGGTCCCAGTGCCCAGGGGCTTTCACAGGGCTCGGCTGTCTGGAGAGGCCGACTGCTCACAAATTACTCAGCCTCCTCGCAAGGGCGCGTGCACGATTCTTCCTATTTCACACAAGCGACTCCACTACCTTAGCCATTATTTTCAGGAGTATTATTTCCAGGAGAGAGCATGTCCTGGATCACATGGGCAGACCCCTTGTTGTGTCCTAAGGAACAAAGTGAATTATCTGTGGCTGTGGTTACACTGCCACTTACGTTGGTGTGAGGTCCAACCGCCACCAGAAGGGGTGTCCTGCGTGCCCTTCCTGCTAGCTTGCTTCTTCTTGCAGCACCAGCATTTGCATGGCTGCCCAGGGGGGATTTTGGGGGTAGCTGGGTCAGTTTTCTTCCAAAATCAGTTCCCGGATGTTCAGGACACTCGTGCCAGCACAAGGCAGCAGCCAGGATCAAAGGCGCTACAACACCTCCAGGCATGGGGCTGAGCAGACCGCCCGAGACACTGACGCCCCGGCCAGGACTGACCTGCCAGCACCCAGGGCTGCCCGCTCCTTACCGAAGGCTACCAGGACAAGGGGGACACCTGCGAAGCCATCGCAGCTGGTAGCGTGAACATCTCCACCCTGAGGCTGCCCAGGGTCTGCCAGGGCTGGAGACCCCCGAAGCGCCCTGGCAGGCCAGCGAGGCCGAGAGCCGCCAGTCCTCCTGCAGGTTCAAAACTTGGGGGACGCCAGGCAGTGAGCTCATTTGGTTTCTTGTTTTCTCACTGCTTACGTGCTCCTGAACACCTTCCAGCTTTGCATGAGACCATCAGGGAAGCCGAGGCAAAGGCTGCTCTCATGGCTACTAGCCAAGCATTATACGATGAGAGCTCTGAATATCCCAACTACAACTATTTTGGGAAGCCAGATGATTTCATAACCATCTGACATCTCCTGACTTACTCACTATTAAACAAGTCCTCTACTGGCAGGCCCCAAACCTTGCCCACGTGTTTCTGAGTACTCTAAACTCGGTACAGTAACTAGCACATTGCTGCTTGCTGGACACTAACTTGTGGACGCAAGATCCAGGCAATGTCTGAGTGTTTCACACAGCTTATCCAAGCAGTAAAAAGCAATTTACTTCTTTTGCAAATGGTTTGTTGTTACCTTTGAATTGGCAATTAAACCCAAGGACCTCCTCAGAGTCGCATCCATGCTACGCCTTCCCTCCAGCTTCAGCAACCCCACATCCAGCAGCCATCTGCCACCTACACCCCCATGTTTGCAGCAACCACTCTTGCACAAGAGGAAGCAGCATTAACATGGAAACAACTATTTCCTCCACCTGTCATGGCAGAGATGCTCCGGGTGCTCAGAAGGCAATTAACCGTATGCATGGCAAACGGTACTTCCTAGATACAACGGGGGCACGGAGACACCTGGAAAAGCTCCGCACGTGACAGCGTTACACACAAAGTCACAAACTCACAGCCACTGAGCCCAGGTTACACGGAGATCTCAATGACAAAAGGGTACAAACCCATAAAAACAGCAAAAAAAATCACAGCTAAAGCACAGGAGGACAGGAGGAACTTCCGAGAAGGAGACTTGGGAGAGAGCGGGTGGGAAGAGTTTCAGGCGGAGCGGGGCGGCAGTGGCGGGCGCCGCGGCTGTCTGGCACCCCTGCAAGGCCCTCCGGCAGCAGGGCACGGCACGCGCGGAGGCAGCGCCTCCTCGCAACACTCACCCGGATCCGCCGCATTGCTGTCACAATCTCCACCCTGCTGTTCGGCCGCGGCACATCCAGGCTTCCAATGTACTGGAGGAAAAGAAAGAGCAGATTAGTCGAGTTTCCATGGCACCAACCTGGCCCAGAAACCAAGCGATTCCTCCATCACTCAGATGGCACCCAAGGCTGTTTCATCTTGGAAACAGGCAGCATTTTGCCTGCTGTACTTCAAGTGTCCCAAGCAATGGTATTTTTATCACTTTCACAGGTGCCAGTTCTACAGTGTCATCCCCTGTCCCACTGAGAAATTCTCCCACCCTAAATTTTCAATTCTAACTTCACCCTGTTCCTAAATTGAGTCATGGTTTTTAGACAGCTGACAGTGGACATACTTCTCCCTCAATCTGCCTGATCTTTTGCTTCTTTAACCAGTCCTTACAACAGATCAGAAGCCTCTGAATTTGAGCGTTTGCAGAGGTTCAGAAGGGAACATTACAGTCATTCTGCCCCACCTCCAACTTGACAGTGGTTGCAGGAGTCTCTGCATTAAGTCCAGAACTTCTGGCTGAACTACAGCAAAGCTTTAAGAAAAACATGCAACTAAAGCGTTGCAGAGCTCTTCATTCCCTCACGCGTCTCCTCATGTATTTGAGCAACAGGTAATTACTCTGTTTCATTTCTGGTCTGCTCCAGACAGACTCGGGAACTTATCCCTCCCTTCGTCTGGGCTGTTTCAGAGACCAAAAGCCTTTTTCCTTTCCAGGTAATTCAAGAAGATGATGCAGTCACCTCTTAAATCCAGTATAGCCAAGAGATTTACCTTCTTTGATCCTTATAAAGCCAGGTCTCTTCAACGGCTTCTGCACTAAACCCAGAACTGACCATAGCAGAGGGAAATGGCTACAGTACTGCTAAAACTAATTCCCACTCAACAGTCCTCTGCTTAAACCTTCAAGGACTGAGTTAGATCCTATAACTAAAGCGTCAGACTGGGACCTCAGGGTTAATTATCCGAGTCCTCTTCATGAGTCATTCTTCAAAGAGCACAGTTCCCCAGTCTGCTTCCCGTTGGCCAAATTAAAATACATAACCAAATTACATCCACTTTACCACCTGATCCAGGTGAATCTTTTATAACAGACCTATCTCCATTGCTGCTCATCTTTTCACCAATGTCTCATCCGCAATTTTTTCTGGTATCATTTTGATTTTCATTTTTAGCTTAAGAACAGAGATACATCGAGAACAAATCTTGTGATGCTTTCCTGCTAGGAATACTCCCTTTAGGCTTTGATTTTCCAAAGGTTTCTCAAGTACAGTCCACTTTAACTGCAACACATCCCCCACAGCAATCAGAGGTGTGAGGACATGTGCAGGCCTAGACCGTCACGTAGATCTGGGGACTATGTTCTCCAGGAGACAGGGCTCTGCTCTAGGAAAGCAGTTTGCAGAGAGCAAACATTTGGGAAAGCAGCCAAGAATTTGTCAATGCAAATAGACACCTTAGATACCTTCAGATCGGTAGGTTGATACACAGGCTTGTCAAAGCTGGGCTAAGAGAAAGCCAGCGAGATCACACCGATATCAGGGTAGCAACGCTGACCCTTTTCAACCACATAAGGGACTCGGGCAGCAAAATTCCACCAAACAGATGGAAACTGGGCTGCTAAATCCTGGAGGCAGCTGGGAAAGATGAGGAGGCGCTCAGACAGGGACAGGCGCCCCGGAGGAAGGGGCTGCCCCACCAAAGTCTTGCCCCCCTCATGCAAATAAATCACATGCACCCGTCGCACTGACGACTTGCACTGCTTGAGCCAGTTTTCTCCTCTCCCTTTCTGATTTACAAGAAAGATCCAGATTAATCTTTTCACTAAAACCAAGAAGAGTACATGTAAGGTGTGCAAAGCCCTTCTTCCACGATGCCCGGGCAGCAGCCGGGGCCGGCTCTGGGTCCGGCAGGAAGCGCCGGGGTGAGCACAGCCGGATGCTGCTGCAGTCCCGGCTCTCCCGCTTGCAGGACCAGGGCGCTGATCCGGCATTGCACATAGGAGACAGCACAAACGGGTTTAAAAAATATTCCCTCCTGACTTGGAGCAGGTCTTTTTTTTTGGCTGGGGGGAGGGATGTAAAAAGAATCAAAAAACACTGGAAAACGAAAAATAGTCTTTCAAGGCCTCTGCTTGCAGCTACGTCAGCAAAAGCAAGAACGAGTAAGCAAACTTCAAGTAACATTCAGCAAACTTCTGACTCCCCTGAGATTAATCATTCAGATTTTTTTCCTCCCTCTCATTACTACTATACTGAATTTATTGGGATTAATTCCTACACGTTTTGATGAAGCATGTCACAATATCCCCAGGTGTATGAATCACAGTGTTGAAATTAAGCAGTAACATAACAGGGCACGAAATATGGAGCAATAACTCTTTCTCACTGCCTGGCTTGGCCTCTTGCCATAACAGCACCTACAGCCACGAAGTTGTTCACTCACCACAATATTTCAAATGTTCAGCAGCCCTTATTCTAACAATAAAATAATTTTAGTAATCAGGCCAGCAGGACTCATTCATCCATGCTGTGTCCAAAGTAAGTAGGTCTAATCCAATATCCCCTTAGCTGCATAGAGTCATTTATTACCAGAACCCGGATATTGGAATATCCTTAAAATAGCCGAGGCGACCTGTCCTGTAACGAGCAGGCCCTTCACTATTTAATCACAGCCCTGTCAAACCCTTCGCCATTTTTGCAGAAGTTATGAGCCTTCAGACTAAACATCCAAAATAAAGGAATCGCTTTGCTGTTCAAATAGGACCAAAGGCAGTGCCATAGTGATTAAGCAGGGAGAAATGCCAAAAAGAAAATTAAAAAAAAAAAAAAAGGAAGCGGCTAGATTCAGAAGAAGGATCAGCTTTTCACCAGAAAACAGACAAGTGATGAAAAGACAATGCTTTACACTAAAAAAGTGTAGTTAAAAGAGAAGCACGTAAGCCTATTTACTAGTCCCAGGCCCTCCCACACTCCCGTTTCTACACCAATGCTTAGGCAACTTTTGCAGCTGTGCACAATACCGAAACTTGACAGGGATTTATTTCTGCGACTATGGCCGTAACCTTCAGTGACACAATGAAAAACCATTTCACAGCATTTTAAGCACCAGTATTGAGACGGGTGTTTAAACGGATGAACACATGCTACTGGCTTTCACACAGGCAGGGCTTTCCGAGAAGGGTTTCTTTCTTACCAAACGGCACTGCGTGCAAGGGATCTGAGATCTGCACCGACTTCTGGGTTTCGCTGTGCTGTGAACCTGCTCTCACGCCCCGATTTTGCACTGAACCTTCGTGACCATCTCGCGCACCGAGGGGACCTGGTAGTTTGCGCTGCGAGTACGTGCAAAGAGGGAGGATATAAAAATAAACGTCAAACAGCTGGTTGCTTTGGCACACGCAGAGGAGGTTGGGATATCACAGGAAAACTTTATGGAACGAGGAACTGAATCACACGACACCCTGGAGGCAAAGCCAGCACCGACTTCCCGAGCCCCAGAGGTGCATCTGACTGGGGGCTCCAGCTCCCCGGAGGCGAGGAGGCTTCATGGTTTGCAGTCACGTCCCCTGAATGGAGCCTTTCCCCCCCGCTTCAAAGGTTTAGGTCTTATTAAAAGAGGCGTCTTCCACACTAACCGATTTCCTTTCTTTTTTTTTTAAATAAACTCTGGAAACCGTCAGCAACACTAAGACAAGGGCTCTGGCAGCCCAAGCCCCGCAGCGCCTACGGAAGAAACCCCATCCCGCCTCCTCCTGCCGCGCAGGCGGCGCCCGGCTCGGCACCCCGCTCCCGCCCGCCCGCCTCCCCGGCGAGCCTCCCACGCGGCTCCCGCTCATCCGCACGGGACACTGCCTTTTTGGCTTGAATTACGAGAACGACCGGCTCTTGCTAGCGAACGAGACAGCCCGAGGAGGCGTATTTTCTTCTGGCTGCTCCCAACGGCGCGAGGATCGCCGCCTCGCCTTTTACAAGGTCCCCCAAGCGCCTTAGACCAACGCGAAGCGAACCGAGCTCTCCCTGCCGTCACCTGGCTTCCCCGAAGGCTCGCACTCCCGGCCTCCTCCAGCCGGCCCCAGCCCGGGGCGCTGCCGCCGCGCGGGCGGACTTCCCCGCGGAGGAGACCGCCTTCTGCTGCGGCTGCTGGGGGAGACGCCAGCGCTCGCCGCGAGCAGGAGCTCCACAGCCCAGCGCCGCTTCTGCCCGGCCTGCGGGCAGCCTGGCCGTCCTCGCGCGCGGATGCCCTGCCCACGCTCCGCTCCGGCCCCGCGCGCCACGGCCGCCACGTAGCGGGTCCGGAGACTAAGAAGGGCACCGGCTTTTTTTTTTAAACACCCCTTCAGTCGCCTGTTCCCCTCCGGCCCATTTCTGCTCACACGCGCCCGAACTGAAGAGCTCAAGTCGCAACACCATGCTGAAGCCCACGTCCCGCAGAAGCCACCTCTCCTCCCAAACACGGGCGACGGGGCCCACGGCACCCCGTCAGCCGCGCGCGTCAAACACGTAACCCCGGCCAGGGCCTGTGACACCTCCGCGGTTCACATAAAACAGCAAATTCGTTTCTGGTTTTATCGCGTTCTCCACTCTGCAAGCACCCACCTCTCCCTCCAGTCTGCAAGCAGATATTTTTGTATGTGCCACCAAATTCAACAGATGCACGAAGTCGCTTCAGATTTTTTTTTTTTTGTAAAAAGAAAGCAAAACCCTTGTGGCCAGAAATCACAAAAGGGCACGCCACACTCCACAGCGCGGTGAGCATCCCAAAAAAACGTGGGCTTAGAGTCTGGCCTTTCAGCTAAACTCATTTACTAGCAAAGGAGTGGGGATGGCCTCAGAAACCACTCATATTTACTAGCGATTTATGTCTGATAATCATCCCAACAGCCACTCCTGCGCCGCACTCCTCCAGGCCTCCTACGCGCAGCACTGAGCCTCGTTTTGGGAAGAGATGTGGGAAAAAGCTGCAAAGCCAGAGACGAGGAAGAGCAAGCAGCCGGAGCCGCCAAGCAACGGGCTTTCTGCTCCTCTTCCCGCCGAGCTCCGACTTGCCCCGCGTCCCATCGCGGGGCCCCAGGTGCGCCCAGCGTTCAGAGCACAGCCGTAACGGCCAGGACACACGGCGACCGGCTCCCACTTGCAGCTTCTCAAATTTTGCAGTTTTCACCCGTCATTAAGGTGGGACCAGCGCAGCTGGGGCCAAACAAAGCAGTGCTTCCACCGTACGGGGGTAAAGCTCTAGAAAACCTTGAGCCACCGTCCTCGCTCCCACCACCCACGCCGCGCCCCCGCACCCCCCGCCAGCGGGCAAACGGCCGAGCCCTGCCGGCACGGACGGCGCCCGCGCCCGCACCCGCCCGGGGGGCTCCTCGCTGCGATGGCGGCCCCCTTCGGCTCGGCGACCCCCGGAGCAGGATTTTCCTTTCCTCTGAAGAGGACAGGAGGAGCTGGCGGACACGGCGGTGGCCTCGAGGCTTGCGGGGGCCTCGGGCAGCGCCGCGCCTGGGCCGCACGTCCGCCGGCTGCTGAACGGCGCGGGCAGAGGGAGGCTGGGGCTGGCGCGGGGGAGGAGAGAGGAAGACAAAAGGAGGAAAATAAAGCTGTGCCAGAGGGAGCGGACAAAGGAAATAAAGCCGTGAAAGAGCTCGCTCGCCCGATCAAGCGACAGCGCTTAGGGAGCAGCGCCGGTCCACCCTGCTCCCCCCTTACCGGCGCTGCCCCCGGGGCTGCCCGCGCCATTCAACACTCGCGCCGTGGGCGCAGCCGGCGCCGCTCCCCTTGCGGTGGTGCCCGCTCCCGCCACGACATCCACCCCCGCGGACGGGGGGCGGCCGGCGAGGCAGCGCCGACGGGACACCCAGGGCACCGCGCACGGGTCCCGCTCGGTGCCCGGGAGCGCCAGCCAAGGGCGCAGACCGTTTTGCCAAAGCACTGTTTACATAAGTCATTTAGTTTCCCACTTTTCCTTGAAACTGTTTATTCGCTTTCTACTGTCAGAAATGAACTTTCTTGAGAAGGTGATTTTTCCTATTATAGCAGTCGACAAATGTTTTTGGAAAACCGAGGGGCATTTGAACCTCTCTGACACGGGGACAACTTCCAGACTTTACTCGTGGGATCCCTCCCTGGCGTTGGCCGTGCCCTGCCCTGGCTGTTGGAGGCATGGGCTGCGAAGGCCTTCAGGAGAGCAACGGGAACCTGCCCAAAAGAGGCCCATCACATCTCCACCAGGCAGATATTGTGTGCAAAGGTCAGGGCTGAATCATACCCAACTTGCACAGAAGCCTAGATCGGCTCGCTGGCCGGTCTCCAGCTTAGAAAGCTGCCCCGAGATAGAGCTGGCCACAGATGAAAAGGAGCAAAAAGGAGCTGCTGGCAGGCACCGCAGCAGCGCGGAGAAGAAACACCAGCACTGGACCCACGGCGCGGTACCTGCAGCTACCACGGGACGTGCTCAGGAGCGCCGCGGGGTTGGGTTGAGGAGAGCCTCATCTGGGAAAACGAGGAAAATTTTAACTCCTGAAACTTGCCGCCTCCCCCCGACCTGAATTCCTCCGGAAGACTCGCATTCCTGCCGCCGCTTGCTTGCGCAAGAGCTCGCAGTTTCGCAGAGCAGCCGCACACCTCCCTATGCAACCTTCAGCTCCTCACTCCTTCTGTCCCTGCGAGATCTTCCCTCCCACGCTTTGCACTGCCGGTGCTGGTGGGAAGGACGCCGCTTCGCCACGCTGCTCCCTGTCCCTCCAGCACGGCCTCCGCTGCTGCACTGGCTCTCGCAGCAAGCACGGGCAGAAAACCTCTGCTCCAGCACAAGTCCTCCCTCGCAGGACTTGTCTCATCTTTGCCCCATTCCCACTGCCATGCCAGTGCCACAAGTGCTGGGGGATCATATGGATAAGCCAAGGCAGGGAGGACATCTAGGGTGAGGGCAGAAGAGGGTGAACACACCCCAAAACGCGGCAGACTGGGAGCAGAGCACAAGGGGAACCGGTGGCTGCCGACTTGCTGCAACACCAGCATCGCTGCCTGCGGCCGGCTTTGCCCCACGGCCATGCTGCCATCTCGCTTGCTTCCCCCCAGAAATCCCTTTCACTGAACAGCTCTGGGAGGAGAAGGAGCAAAGACCTCTCCCCACACCGATTCGCTTTTGCTCGGCCAGCAGACGTCCGTGACCGCACGCCAAGTCCGCCCGAGGAGCCGCGGAGCCCAGCCCGCGCAGCCTCCTCGAGTTTTGTTTGCTCTCCCCTAGCTTCCTAGTAACACGCAGCCGAAGGGGAAGGGAAGTGGGGAAGTTTACTCAGACCATAAGGGTAGGGGTTCGGAGGCCAACAGGAACGGAAAAAACAGTATGCCAGCTGACTTTAATGGAAAATCCTTTGCTTTCCAGCCCGAGCCAGTCATGTGGCCGCAGCAGGCGCTCTGCTCAACTGGAAGGCTTGAGTTCTGCCAAACCCTGCATTAATGGGCCTCTGCAACCTGAGGATACGAGGGACAGACCCGCTCTGAGAGACAGGTACGTTAATGCGGTGTGTCGGACCTGTGCGGCCCTCAGCAGCCACACAGAGGCATTTGATATGCCACAGGGACATGTAATTCCAGGCAGCACCATCTGAAGTCTTTGGAGGGTGAAGGCTTTTATCTGTACTAAATGCTAGCTTTTGCAAGAAGACCCAGAAGAGAGGTTTGGTAACCTCTTTCTTACAGTGATATACTGTGGCAAACAGGAGTGTGAGGCTCCAGAAGGAAAAACTCCCAAGCCACAAAAAGGATATGAAAATGTCACTTACGCAATCCCAAGTCACATCAATCCGTGCATATGCATTACACACCACGGAGTTTTATTGCACGATCGCGTTACTTCCCCACAGCCATGGGTCTTCACCAGTAGCCTTTGATCCGTGTGAGATGCATTTGTCAGAGCAACAGGCAAGGCGGCAGAAGGAGCCACAAGCGAGTTACACAAGAACCATCGTGGTCCAAACTGCGAGCTCTCCTTCTGCTAGGGGATGCAGGTACACATTTTCACAACAGGCTGGCATGTCTTGAAACCAAACAGATTCCCTAAGGATCGCCTAGTATTACTGCTGCAGCCGGCCTCTGTAATGCGGCCACTCCTGTCCCCCAGCTGGCTCAAGGCACAGCACCACCATCCCTCCAGAAGGTCCAGGTCATCGGACTGTGGTACACCACCACACGGCACCCAGCCACCCCTCTCATCAGCTGCCTCTGCTGAAACGGGTCCACACACTAAGGAGAAACACCTCTGCCTGCAAGTCCCACACAGAGATTTTCTCCTAGCTGAAGGCAGAGTGCAGAGCGGAGCAGCAGATGCTCTCTGCCGTCACAGCCGCTTTGCCATGAAGCGCTCATTGCCAGAGGGAGGTATGGGGCCTGAAGAGACTCAGGCAGACAAGGGTGAGCTGAACCAGTGGCTGCAAACAGGCTACACTGCAACCGCCACAGGTCCGAGCACCTCATTGCCAGTACAGACGTCTCCTGGGATGTTCCCCTGACCTGCTCTGCCTTACTGAGCACAACACTCCCCCTTATAAGCTGGATTTTCTAACATTTCCTCGTCCCCTAAAACAAAGCAAGCTTCTGGAGCTTCTGCCTATGGTACCCCTTCGAGGGCAGGTGGAGCCCATCGGTTACGATACTTGGGCGAGGGAGCTGCGGCTGGTTCTTTGCACACTCTGGACCCATCGTCTCCCTCAGAACTCGGCCAACAGCGCTGTGTTTTCTGCGGTTCCCAAGTCTTCTGGAGACAATATCTCAGTACTGCAGGCAGTTAATGAGGGAGCTTAAGAAAACTGGTTTGAGCGAACACAGAGGAATGTTTCTGCAGTTCCCTGCATTTATGGCCTGACCGCCCACCGACCCCGGCGTGTAATCTGAGCCTGGAGGTGAGGGCAGAAGGAAAGGGAGGGGAATTTGCACAGGGAAGCCGAGCAGGGCATGGCGGGGCCGCCGCCGCGGCCGGCGGAGCGTGCCAAGAGCAACACGGAGCCACGTTTCCCAGGCCTGCATGGGGGAGGGCTCTCGCAGGGAAGGGAGCAGGAGGGACCGCGGGAGCCGGCAGCGTCCCTGGAGCAGGGGAGCTGGGGCAGAAAGCGAGCTGGGGCAGCACGCTACCAGAGAGCCAAAATCTTTCCGTGCAAATAAAACATGGCCTTGCTGTCCGCTCACCACCGTCTCCATAACCCAGCTGGTGGCTGCCCAGCCACCCCACACATAGCCCACAACAGCCCCTCTGCAGCGGGGCAGCTATCTCCCTGCATTCAAACCTGAGACAGACATTTATACAAGCCTGGAGCACTTTATCAGCACAAAGGCACGCCTGGGAGCATCCAAACCCTATTCATTTCTTCCAACACTGGACAACCCGCACGCTGCCAGACAGGGACCCCGCAGTCGCAGCAGATGCAGCTTTCCTAAACACCGGCGGAGTTTTGAGCTGAGAGCTCCTCGAAGAAGCCTCTGAAATGATTTAACAAGTATGGCAAAAATATGCCACTGTTTCAGGCAAGAACTTCTGTGGCACTCAGGCAGGTTATTTATAGCGTCAAGCAAGCAATCCTCGGCTAAATCACGCTGCATCTTTGCTGCTTTGAGCAGACCTCGCAGAGCACTCCATGCTCAAGTGCTGCTAGTATAAACAGCCCCAAAATAAAGCTGCCAAGTCCTTCGCAGCCAGCTAAATAGGTGCAGAGCCTGAAACAACCTGCCTCTGACTTCCAGAATTCACCCAGCTTCACAACCCCAAACTGTCTGTTCCCACCAAATCTAACTAACCTTTTGGGAAAGGAAAGATGCCACTATGAAGAGAGCCTGAAGCAGAAGAGGAGAACTGAAGACCTAGATAAGAAAGATGCCTGGAATCCAATTTGCTTAAAATTCTCAATCTTGTTATGTCCCCTGCAATACACAAAAACGTATGCAAGAGTGGAAATTTGCATGCATTCGCTGCTTAATTTTTTCCCGAGGCCACAATCCCTTTCCCAATAATGCAGTTATCTTCACAGCGATCAATAGGTATTGCCATAGATCACAACCTCGCGAAGGGTGGAAGGAAGGTGAGTCACCCAGTCTGGCAGAGCATTACGAGGACTCCTAGGAAAGGACGTACTGGATCAGACTAAAGTCTCCTTCGTGTCCTGTCTCCAAACATAGACAGCAGCAGATGCTTGGTTCAATTTCAGTTTCCCACGCATAAAAGTAGAGAAAAGTACTGACAAACACGATAGAAAAAGCATAGTTGCCAAGATTTCTTAAGGAAAAAAGCAAAAAAACCCAATTCCCCCACCCCCCAAAAACCACTTACTGCTGAAGAGAACAGCAGTCTTCTTAAACCTCTAGTCCTGCATTTATCTGCTGACAGGTCTGACATTAGGAATGAGAGGATTCACCACACCTTGACCAAAGGTGCTGCAGCCTCAGACCACAGGCAGGGTCTGTCCCGGGAACAGGGTCTGTCTGCACATCTCCTGCCCCCTCCTTTCTGCGGAGACCACTAACGGACCCATCAGAGCGAGTCACTGCGTTCATCTCCCCTTTTCATAGGGGACCAAATACAACAGGACACCACTAATGGATTAACAAGTCTTAGGATCGAAGGATTAGCACTTGTTTCCAACTAAGGGATATGTGGCAGCTGTGTATGAGCCAGGTCCCATTCCAGCTTCCAAACTACAAACCACCACCAGACCTTGCTTTGGACCACAAGTACTTCTGGGCAGGAGTGGTCTCTTGCCACCTCTGAAGAGGGCCCAGCACAATGAGCTCCTGATAAAGCATGATTTTCTAACAAGTGCTTTTGCAATAAGGGGTCAATAAGGGCTTTCTCAGTCCAAAACGGAGAGAGTTGGTAGCACTACAGGTAGCACTTACGCACTTGAATGGACAGGCGGTTCAGAAGTCAGATGACAGACTATAAAACATGATTTAACTCTTTTTACCTCTTGATCTTTTTGGAGGTGCAGGAGTAGTCCAGTTCATGATTTCTGAATGCTCAGAATTGCCAATATCGCACAAATTGGCCCTTGGGTTTTCTTCCCATACCAAGTGGGCTGGTGCCTACTGGGCATCAAAACTTTGAGAAGATAAGGGGTAAGCTTGCATCTCCCCACCTTCCTCCCAAAATGCTGGGCAGAGAGGAAGAGGAGGACAAAAGATCTTTACTCTTTAAATACCCATTTATTTAAACGAGATACAATTACACAAATGGGAATTTATGCCTGTTCCCCTGTGACAGGCCACAGCTTACAGTTCTTTCATCTGAATGCTTTAGCAAACTCAAGAGACCCGGCTTTTGATTTTATTCAAGAATTCAGACCACAATGCACAGAGCAAAATGAAAGTCCTGCTTTCCCTCAGAGCCAGCTTCTCCAATTCCCAACAGCCTGATCGAGGCAGTTCGGAGACACACGGGGTTTGGATGCCAAGAGAGATAGCCAATGAAAACAGATCAAAACGTGTGAAATTCCTCAGAAGATGGAGTGGGATTTTCCAACTATTGAATTTACCTCCCAAAAGTGGATTAACATAATCCTTAGAGGACATTTAACTCAGACTTGATGTCCCTGTGCCAGAGCATATGGCTGTAAGCAGCTTCAATAGATGCAAGCACACAAGAACCTATATTGACAGCATCACATTGAGAGTCCTGCTTGCCTCAGAGCTAGTTTATTGCTGAATTTGAAAAGGACCAAAATACTGACATCAGGGAAAGCTACCAGAAAGAAGGCAGCAGGTCATGGTTAGAAGACCAATATTAGGTATGGAGGAAAAGAAGAAAAAAACCCACAGTGTTTGCTGAACCATAGGAGCCAGATTGCTCCCTTATGAGCTCTGCAGCCCCCAGGGCTACGCTAGCCTAGAAATACCCAAATAATTCTGCCAAAGAAGGAGGAGCAGAGCTACGGCCGATCGGGACAATACAAGGAGTGCATCTAAGCCTCGCGCGCTCCCCACTCAGCCACCCACTCCTGCTGTCCCAAGCAAACGGAGCCACCCGAGAGCAGAGATGCTTTGCCCCTGCCCAGGAAGCACGTGCTGCCCCAGGAGCAAGAAGCAGCCCCCGCTCGCACCGCAGTCTCCTCGCAAAACAAACCCCTTGCCCTTGCGGTACGGCCACCTCCCTCCCTGAGGGCTTCCAGCTTCTTGGTCCCTTGCCCGGCAAACGCAGTGCCCATGCTGTCACCCAGAGCCAGAGGCCACCCTCTGTGCCACCCAGCGGGCTGAAGGGCAGTCCTGCGGGGTGCTTACGGGCAGGTGAGGGGCAGTATCGGTGCCCCGCCGGCACCAGCCACCCTGCCTTCATGGCACTTCCAGCCTGCAGAAGCACTACCGAGTCGAGCCTCACCGGGAGCACTTAGGTCATGCCAAAAGGGCCTGATTTTCCGCAGCCACCGACCCCCTCTCGCACCGTCCAGACCCCATGGGCGGCAGAACTGCCTCTAGAGCTAAGCAAGGGGGATAACAGCACAGACGCTGGCAGCTAGAGACTGGTGGAAACACAAGTTACATCTATCGCAGATACCATTTAAAGACAGCGTAGGTCTGAGCGTAAAAAGGAAAAGGAGAAACCAATGAACACGGACCCGGGCTTGCACGCGCCTGCTGCCCGGAGCGCCGAGCGAGCAAAGCTGCGCCGCGAGCGCGGGGAGCAGCGGCGGGGCCGCGGGCAGGGCCGGGCCGGGCCGGGCCCCGCGGGAGCCGCGCACCGGCACCGGCACCGGCACCGGCACGGCGGAGGCGCCGGGCGGGCTGCGCCCCGCGCGCGGCAGCGGCAACTTCTGCGGAAACCCCGCGCCCACCTTGGCCTCGAAGCAGATGCCGTGCTGGAAGGCGTCCTCGTTGTGCAGCGGGACGCGCAGGTCGTGCCGGTCGTCCACCAGGTTGTACTTGGACTTGGCGGGCATGGCGGCCCCGCTGCCGCGCCGCGCCGCGCTGCCCTGCCGCCCGCCGCCGCCGCCGCCGCGCAACCTCCGCCCCTTCCCGCGGGGCGGCCCCGCGGCGGGAGGCGGTGCCCGAGCATGCGCCGCCCGCCGCGCAGCAGAGCGGAGCGGAGCGGAGTGGAGCGCCGCGCCCGCGGGCGGCTCCGCGCAGACCCCGCGCAGCCCGGCGGCGGCACCGGGGGAAGCAGGCTGGCGCCTCCGCTCGCCGGAGCGGGCTCTCCGCCGGCCCGGCCTCGGCGCGGAGGGTCGCGGTCCGGCCGGGGCACCGCCGCGCTGCGAAGGGCGCGTGGGAAGGGCTGTCCCGCTGCAGAGCTCCGGTGGGATCCCGCGGCGCTGCCAGCGCTCCGACAAGCGGCTCAAGGGCTGGGTTTCCACCGAAGGCCAGATGTCAGCAAGCCTTCGTCTCTTAAAAGACATTCATTCCTCGTTTTGGACAGGGGCAGGAGATCAATGCTGTGTTTTGTACTGAAGGCGCAAGGGTTACAGGCACGCTAGGGTTGGTGACACAGCTGGAGACAAGGGGTGGAAGTCCTTTGCTCCACCTTGTGCCAGCCTGCTTTTCTCTTGCTCTGCGCTAGAGCAACAAACATCAGCTGTCACCCAGAGAGAAAGTTTCTAAAGCAGGTGGGATGCCTGTCTGGTGGACACAGCAGAGCCTGTGATCACCAGGTCAAAGTGCTTGGTTTGTTTATGATGACATTTGCAGAGATCCACACGGGCAGAAAAGGCATAAAGAAGTCCAAGCCCATGAGGAATTTGAGCTGTCTCGAGCCTGGGACAGGCAGAAGCTACTGCTTGGACAGTCTCAAGCCTGGATCCACTCCGCTGCATTTGGTGGTCTGGGCTCTTGTTGCATGTGCCAATTTACCTCTAGCAAAGGTTTGGCTGTCAAAACCAAAGTCCCAGGCCCTAGGAATCGTACAGCCACAGGAAGATTTGGGTAAGAGGAGTACTCTGGAGGTCTCTAGTCCAATCCCTGCTCCAAGCAGGGCCAGCTTCAAAATGAGGGCAGGTTGCTCAGGGCCAAGTCTAGGTGTTACCAGTTGTAACTATCTCCCGAGATGCAGATCTCACAGCTTCTCTGGAGCCCTGTTCCAGTGCTAAATTTGATTAAATGGTCTTGCTGATTTCTAGTTTTCCACAGTTACAAACCCTGTGTATTCGGTTAAGAGCTGGATTCCCACATGGAAGGGGTGGTAAACATCTCTCGGTGAATGATATCTTCAGCAAGGTTGTTTTACTCCAGCCATAGCATTGGGTGCCTGATGAAAAGCCTGGCTGATACAGCTGCTGCAGGGTTGCGGTGTCTGCTGACCCCAAACATGGGAGCTGTCAGGGGCCAGCTGGACTCTGCTCCCACCCAGACTCACGCCAGGCGTGGGAGGAGGCAGCTCCCTCTCAGGCCGTACTGAGGGATTTGCCTAGCAATGCAGACGCTGCTCTCAGGCCTGGCAATGCCCTGAGGCAGGAGGACTTATAGCCCGGCCCTTGGCTTCTCTCTGCCCTCATGATGGCTGTTCTCGCTGACTGTGGCAGTGCCCAGCGCTGTCTGTAATCCTCCTAGCAGCACTGCCAAGTCCAGGGACGTAAACATCACAGAGCAGTCCAGAGCAAACCCAGAGACTGCCATTCAAACGCTGGGATTGAACCAAAGGGTGAGCCTCACTCCCTACTATCGCTTCTGAGCTCTGTTCTCAGCTTTTGGGCCTCTCATTTCAGCAGTTCAGTACTGTTGTGGCATGCAAAGCAGCAGCTCGTAGGGGCAGCAGCTCTTCCTGCAATGGGTTTGTCCCACCTGGAGCTAACTGTCACTCCAAGAGTGATTTGCGTGATACAGGCAGTGCTTCAGATGAAGTCTTGAAGACCCTCCAGGGAGTTTAGGATACCTGTGACATCAGCACATGATTCCACATTCCTGTTAATTTTTGTAACACAGCTGTGATCCCAGGAGGGGAGAAAAAAAAAAGGAAAAAAGAAAGAAAAAGAGACAGTGCCCAACTCCTCTTGCCCTTGCACCATGTCTGCCAAACCACCACCTCCTTCTCAGATCAAGAGACTGGAAGGGCTCTCCTGGGACATCAAGTCTGATCTACCACCTGGCAGGCAACCATGCCATTACAGTAAGTACATGAGATTCCCCAAAAAGCATGAAGATGTTTAAGCCCTTACATTCACATTTGTCCCTTAAGTCCAGAAGCTGTTTCCTCCCTTTCAAGGATCAATAATTACAAGTCCTAGAATTATGTGTTTAAGTCGTGTAACCGGTTTGCTTGTTTTTTCAGCTCCCTCCATTTCCGCTCTGGCAGGAGGACATGCGGTGGAACAATGGGCTGTCTGTAGGACAGGCAGAGACAAAGGTCAAATCTACCACGCCAACAGAAGCAGATAAAGACGTCACCAAAGTCAAGGAGACAATGTTGGGGACGTGGCCTGTGCAGTCCTGAAAGAGCCACAAGGGCATTTTGAAGGACAGTCCCATAACCATTTCCAATACCCTCAAACATATAAGCAAGAACAGAGCAGACGGAGCAAAGTTACGAGCTGAGCTGACTTCAGCCCTAGGGTGTGAAGGTATTTCAGTTCCCAGCTCCTCCTCAGGCACTTCAGTATCAGTGAGGTCTAGTCCAGCCCTCTTTTGGGCACAGGTTGCATCTGCTGACTGGTAAATATGGGTTGCAGATTTGTAAAACCGGCCTGCCATCTCCCGGGAAGTGTATGAAATGCAGCACAAAACCACAAGCTTGCTGCCCACAGACGCCGAGGCAGGAAAGGTTGTGCCCTTCTCCAGGGCTCACACTCCTTTGCTCCGAGTTGCCCTGTGCTGGAGCTCAGAGGTTTCTTGTGTTTCTATCCTTTATTTCTGCCCCAGGATCCCACTTCACACCAGCAGGCAACCCCTCCCAGCCCAGAAAAGTTCTGGAGCTGCACCACAGCCTGCACCCAGCCTGTCCACCCTGCAAGCGCTCCTGGTGTGTGACAAGGCCATGGCATGAAACAGCAGTGCTCTTGCACCCATCACTGGGCAATTTGCAGACTTTCTTTTCTCAATCTGGAAAATTTAGATGATGTTCTTCCTCCTGCTGGTGCCCAGGCGGTGGCGAGATGCAGGGTCCTGCGCTCTGGATCTGCAGGGTCTGAGGGATGCTGTTGAGCCCAGCACACAGCAAAAGGGAGAACCAGTTACCCACCTCAGTGGACTACAGACTCCGGTGTTGTTCTGCACTAAGCAACTTGGTCTAAAACAAGAAAAAGCTGGTCAAGGTGTTTTGAATCACAGATAGTGATTTAAAAAAAAAAAACAACATGAAGCTTCGGCAGGCTTTATAAAGACAGACTGGCCTCAAACATCAGCATGCATTGTCTAGTCTTGCACTTAAAAAGAAAAAAGTTATTTGGATTCTGAAGTATTTTCACAGAAAGATATCTATTACTGTAACATTCACAGCCTATAAGTGAAGCCACCTGCAACCTTTTGTCTAGTCCAAGGAGATGTGGGGAAGCATGATGTTTGCACAGCACTTTGTGCATCTTACCTTGTGATCCCTGCACAAAAGGTGTATTCAATAGCAGCAGCACTCCCTGCAGCTCTCATCCCACACCATTGCAAGAGGAAAGATCAAGCAGCGATCCAAAACCAAGACAAGAGCAATTGCTCAACATGCGCCACAGGATGACAAGGACAGCATCCCTCTTTTCTTGCTACCAGCACTCTCAAAGCATCAGACACACCATGGCCAGTTAATCTTAGCCCATTTCTAATGCACAGGTTGCTTCTGCTGCAGTAGCATGGCACAGCTGTTATGGGAAAACATACTGCACACTTTTTGCGCTCTGGAGGTCCCCTACTCCAAAGGGCAATAACAAAAAGGGCTTTTGGCCAGGTATGCAAATATTTTTTATTGTACTGAGAGTGGCTGGGAATGAGAAACATCACTAAACATGGCCATGAGAGGAAGTGAGCAGATGGCAGATTTTACAGCTCCAAGCAATAAATTGTAAAGCAAATGAGCTCTCAGTCAGGCATTCAGACAGGAAAGGTACGATCCAGGCCATGGTTTGGTGTTCCGCTTTGCTTTAACATCCTTCCACAAATTCCAGTAGCAGCAAAGTCCTTTTGGATGCCTTTGCCCAGTCACAGTCCTGCAATTAAGCAGTGCACCAGCGCATACGCCTATGTACCGCCATCAAGACCTGGTTGTTGTGTGGCATCCTAAAGGTCAATACCTGTGTGCCAAAGGTTTATCTGTGAACGCCCTGCTGAGCTCAGGCAGGGAGTCACATCGTCTCTCCAGCCACCCGCACCGTCCCAGGCGGAGGAAGTGCTAAGCAAGGCACTCAGGTTGGCGCAGCAAGCAAATACATTTTCTGCCTAATGAAAACTGGAGATTAACATCTAAAGAGCAAATAGCAAGCATTGGGAAGGAAGCAAAAACTCCAAAAAGGGGAGGAAGGCAAGTCTGTTTGAATTAAGGTCAGGAACTTACTAGCATTTTCTATCATTTTATTCTGATGAGCTGGCAGAACTCATTCTCATCAGACATGTATGTACATATGTATTTATTTTAGAGGTGTAACTGGGAACAACTTCAGAGCTGTTTGTAAAAGCCACAGACTGGCCTTTGATATTTGCTGGGGTGCAGATGGACTGTTAATGGAACTGTCTGAAAACCTCAGGTTTTGTCTTCACAGACATTTTGAGCCTTTACAACACGATTCCCTTCTGATTTGCAATTATCCCAGATTTTTGGAAGATTTCCACAAACCTCAAGTCTTGAAGCATTTTTGTTTCAGAAAGACAAACACATGGTACTTCTGAAATAAATATATTCCCTGGAGCAGAGCAGGTGCTGACTAAAATTAACATTCCTGCCAGGCCCAGACAGCCCCCTCCACGGTCTGCCAGCCCTGCCTGGCCCAGGGGCAGCCCATCCTCTCCCTGCACAGAAAGGAGCCTGGAAGCCTTGAGAACCTGGAGGGTTTGGGGGCTTCAGGGTCCCATTGCCACCACAGGGAATCAGGGACTGTGGGAGGGGAACTACCCAGGACCGGCAGCAAAAGTGCTCCCGCCCCAGGCTGATGCAGTGCATCAGTCTGCAGAACATTTTGCAGCCATCCAATGCAATATTTATTGATCCTGTTCAAATCTCACTGGCCCATTCATGATAAGCATGCCTAAACAATGTTCTAAGAACCACAACCCACTGCATAAACACAGTGCTTAACCAATCTCAACATGATCAGTTGTGATAGTTGTCACCCTTATCACTAAAAGCATTAGCAGCCAACCACTCCAGGGATCAACGCTTACCACCTCTGCATACTGTGCTTTCCATCCTCACAGTGACCCACAGCCCTGGGGCTCAGACCCTTCCCTGGCTCTACCAGCCTGAAGGTCCTACCCAGACATGGCCAGCAGTGCTCCCAAAACCAGCTCTGAGGGCTGCCAGGAGCTCCCAGCTGCCTTCCCACCACTCACCACTGCCTGCCTCCCTCTGTGCCCCCTCCTTTATTTCCCTGCAAAGCAAACCACATGTGCTTCAATCACCACTTCTGCAGGTGCTCAGGCTCAGCGCGAGCAAACGAGCTGAGCCGTGCCGCCTGCCAGACCCTGGTGTGCAGCATGGTGACGCGGGGCAGCAGCGTGCGGGCTCCTGCTGTGTGAAATACGTTCGTGGCTTATCATGATGTCGCTCACAGGGTGGGATCGCTGCAGAAGGAAAGTCTTGGGGTTGCTTGTGTCCAGATGCAAGAGAAGTGACAGAGCAAAACCTCCCCTCTCTGCAGGAGGAGCCTGGGGTGCCCAGGACTCCAGGCTCGTCTTGCCCATATGATTCCTGTCTGGAGAACTTGTTTTTGGCCATAGCTTTCATATTGCCTCAAATAGAGACAAGAAGGATTCTGAAGACATACAGTTTATCTCAGCTTCTGTAACAAGGAGCAAGGAAGAAGAGCAGCTTCTTCATTTGGGTGACAGGCAATTAGCCGTATTGGAACAATATGCTAATTACTGTGTCTCGCTGTCACGCTACTTGTAGCAATCCCTCACTCTTGGCTGATAAATAAACACAATACTTGGCATTCTTAGTTCAGGAATGCGGCTTATGGTCTTGAGACATGGTATTGCTCAGTTCGCGAATGCAAGGCACCAAAATGAGGACGAGCTGTTATCCTGGGCACTCTCCCCCGCTGAATCACTGTAGATAATTGGAACTACTTTTGATACGTTTGTAATTTGCCAAGGCTTATTTGCTGTATAATCAGACACACGGCCCCTTCCTTTAATTGCCTTGTAAACTGCCAGAATGATTAATTCTGACATAGGCAAGCGTTTATCTGTAGCTGACACGCATCAGCTTGTGCAGGTGGCTAAGAAAGGACCGGGGTGCCCTTGTCCAGCCCACCAGGTGACACGGCAAGTCAAAGATCGGGGAGTGGGCGAGCATCTGGCCTGCGAGGTGCAAGTGACCGCTCGTCACCCTTCATCAGCATGCCAGCGTGCAGAGGCTACACCCCGTCACGCAGCCCCTGCCGCCTCCTGGGTGCTTGCGGGTGCCAGCGTGATCCCTCGGGGGCTGGAAATCCCGGTTCGGGGTGCAGAGGTGCCGCCCTGCCGATAGGGACATGTTGGCGCAGGGGTGGAGCGGTCCCAGCAAACGCCCGGGGCTGGGCGCTTCCTCCCCCCAGGCAAAGTCCGCTGCAGATCACGTACGCCCCGGGCAAAGCGTGCCCATCCCTGCCCTCACCCGGAAAATCACCCCGAACTGGGCGTCCCTCGGGCCCGCCGCCTCCTGCCCTGTCCCCGCGCTCGAGCTGCCGCCCGGCCTGCTGGCAGACCAAGGTGCAGGCAGCACGTATTTCACTCTGCTTCCACATGCTTTACATGCTGGTGTCGCAACTCTGAGAGTCTCCTAAGGGACCTCTCACATCTCAGCAACGAACATTTCTCTGTTTGCTGCTCAATTTTCTTGCCTGGAGATGTGTTAATATGGAAAAAAAAAAAAAACAACCCCCAAACTCCAGTAATTCAAAATGTCAGGGGGAAAATTAAGACACCACAATTAACAGCCCAGCCTGTCCTAATTACTGGGACAGCACATTGCAATGTTTCACCCGTGGCTGAACGGCGATATAACGAGGGACGTGCCACTCGCGGCGGGGAGCTGGGCGCCCGGCTCGGCGGGCCTGGGGGAGGGCGGCTGGGAGCGCTGTGGGGCTGTGCTGGGGCGGCCACCCTGCCCCTGACGCTGCGCCCGCGGGAGTGCGGGTGGGTGCCGAGCGCGGGGACCACTCGGGGGCCACGGGAAGCTGAGCAGGTGCTGCGGTGCTGGTATCCGCGCCAGCGCCGGTGCTGGTGCCGGTGCTGGAGCGTGGCTGTGTCCTCAGCATCTCCAGCACCGCTAGAGGGAGATGGAAGGCCACCAAGAGTAGGTGCACGCAGGATGTCCCTGGGCAGTGACTAGCACTCCCGCAGACATGGCTAATACAGAGATGGTGATGGGGAGACGTGGGCGATGCAGAGACATGGGTGATGGAGAGACATGGTCCATGTGGGATATGGGCAGTGCAGAGACGTGGGCAATGCAGAGACGTGGGCAGTGCAGAGACGTAGGCGATGCAGAGACATGGGCAATGAGAAGACGTGGGTGATGCAGTCGGCATGCCAGCACAAGGGACATCTCTTGGATAGGGCCACAGGGATGGGGCATCACAGCCCACCAGGGAAGGCTGCTTCCAGCCGCATGCAGGGACACCCAGCGGGATTGGGATCAGCAAACTGACAGCTAACAAGCAAGAGGACAGTGGGATTTGGCTGCAAACTGTGTGTTAGGAACAGAAATGTCTGCAGGGAAGGCAACCAGGCCTTGCAGGAAAAGCTGGGTGTTGGGGTCCAGAGGGAACCATTTCCACAGTCTCAAATGAAGAAGGCACCTGGTGAATAGTTCTTCATCCGAAAATGTGGGGCACAAGGTTTGTGGGCTAGGCTGCAGGGCTGCGAGCGAGGCACCGCTGGAGACCTGCTGGGGTTTGCCTTGGTGGGCATGCGTGGCACAGCACCGGGCCCCGGCTGCAAATCCCCCGCAGAAATGGGGCCGCGGCGGTGCAGCCTGGCTGCTGGCAGCTGGCTTGCAGCGAACGGGTGACGCTGCTCGGGGTGAGACCCAGGGTCCAAGTGGGATCCTTTACAGAGAGGCAGGGGCAGACGCTGGTTCGTTCACTGGGGGCTTATGACTAGCATAAAATTTTAAAAAGTTCTCTGCAAATTAAAATTCTAAATATTAAATTGTGAGTAAATATTAAATTGTGAGAAATTATTCAGAATTTTAAAATCCAGACATTCTGAAATACCATAAAATTTGAATTAAAAACAAACCAAAACAAAACATGAACTGATGGCTTTTACAAGCCGTGCAAAGCTGCTGGCTCCACGAGCAATGCTGCATCCCCTGAGGATCTGCTTTCCTGCAGGAGTTTTCTGTGGAGGTGGAAGGACCTGGAGGTTGCTGGGCAGGGCAGCGCATGAGCTGGTGTTTTCAGTGGGTAAAAGGCTCTTGAGATCATTCCTGTCTTGGCTTATCAGTATTTCGAGGACCAGTTTATGCTGAAAACATAATGTAAGTGGAAAATCCTCACAGTGGGAAAGAAAACTGTCCGTGGAGGTCCGTAAGAGAGCAGAAAGAAAAGCCGGAGGCGTGGAGCCGGCCTGAGCGAAAGAGCTTGTGACCGGAGCTAGCTAAACCTGGAGCAAGCGGTACATGTTGCGCTGCTTCCCTTCCATCTGGAGGGGTTAGAAGCGTTGGTGCTGCGCACCGCAGCATGGCCCAGGGTCCCGCCTGGGCCTTTCGTTCCTGGCCCCTTTCCTGGCCGCGTAGGTGCCAGCGGAGCCCTGCTGCAGCTGACTCAGCCCACTCACGGTGCAGGGTGCAAAATTGGAGAGGACTTTGTTTCCAAACAATTGCAAACGCAGACTTCGAGAATCTGTAATTTGAACTCAAATCCCACTTCTGTTAACCGTGATGGATGGCTTTTTCCTCCTGCTTCGAGAGCCCTTGGATGGTGCACAGCAGGTGCCTCCCTGATTTATGGCTTGCCTCTTCACGCAAGGGGGAACAAAGCCTGATTCTAATTACCGCACTCTCGTTAGGGTATTTTCCTATACTGCTTAGATCTTACTACCAGCGCTCCTGCTTCTGCCTCGGGGCAGCTGACCTGTGTTTCACCTGTCACCTCGGCACGGATTCAGACACCCCCTGCAGTAAACGCATCCATATGCATGGCATGCTGGAGGCACGCTAGAAATTGCATTTTTCTGAGTGACTCAGCCGGTGAGGGGGGTCGGGAAGTGCTTGCAGGGAAGATCCCTCGGCCTCTCCTGCCGGCGCGGGAAGGGGAGCGGGAGGAGATGGGCTGGGCTGCTCTGCTGGAGACGCGGCCGCCAGTGTGGCCGGGGGCTGCCGGGCTGCCGTCCCGCGCCCGCGCTGGGAGGAAGGAGGAGAGCGTAGCTGGCAGCACTGGCACGGCTCTGACGGCGCGGGCCAGCCGCCGGCAGCAAGGGGGAGGCATTCGGAGCGCTAAAAATAAACGCGCTTCTCCCTAAAGAGAATCTTGCTGCTTCAACTCTTTCCCATTCTTTTCTGCGTGAGAGTGGTTAATTCTCCTTAGGAGCCTATTCAGGGCGCAGATGTTGCTTTTCTTTGTGTGATTAGCCTGAAATCAACAGAAAATAATCCTGTCCTTTGACAAATATTTGAGCACGCGATTCTAGTGCTACAAGGTGCTTCAGCAGCCAGAGCAGATGCTGAAATTACTGTCCATAAGAAAAGCACGCACAGATGTATTTATGCTTTTAAAATAGCATCACCCAAGTTTACGAGCTGAGGGGGGGGAAACGCACGTTAGCAGCTGCAGAGAGCAGCGTTTCTCCTTACCCCCATGCGGGACCTCAAGGAGGGGCTCGGGATTAGACTGGGAAGGGGGCGGCGTGCTCCCGCAGCGCTGAGGCCAGCACCTCCCGGGGAAGCCTCTTAGCGAGGGTGCTCCTGCTGCTGCGTCGCCTCCAGCCTGCAGGCAGCCGGATTCAAGCGCCCGCCTTTGGCTCTCCTTAGGGGTCTTTTCAGGGCAGTGACATCCCGGAGCAAGCTCCGTGCAGGCCACCGCGGCGACCACCTTGGCCAACAAGGTCGGGGCTGGAGCGCGGGGGCGAGAAGCAGCGGGCACGAGGTGCAACGAGGAGGAGTCACATAGGGGAAGGTTTCTCCCCGTGCGAGCAGGGCAGGACCCCCCGCAAAGGGTCGGGCCACATGTTCCCCGTGTCTCCTGGGTTGGGGGGCTTGGCCTCGTGCTCGGCTCTTCTTCCTCTCCGCTGCCAGCCCTGTCAGCGGCGATGTTACGTCAGTGCCTGATGAAAATGTCACACCTCCGCCTCCGCGGCACCCTCAGAAGTGCCCACGGGGTGAGCATTTCTTGCTGACATTGCCTTTCTGAAATGAGCTTATCGGCTACTTTTTAATTCACTTAATGCGCTTTTTGCTGATAACTTTTTAAATCAGAATGTCGTGCCGACCTGACTCAAATGCCAACACGCTGCAAGTATTGCACATCCGCGCGGTTGCCTTTATCAGTCAAAGTCATAATCTCATCAAAGAACCGAATCAGAATTATCTGACAAGCACCAGGTCCCATAAAAGCTGGAGGATGGGCACAATTTATCGTCTTCTCTTCCCCTCTAAACTCAGTGAATGCCCTTTCCTTGCCGCTGGCTGACGGGAAGCAGCCGGCCCGCGGTGGCGCAGGGCGTTAGCGATGCCGCGGGCTCCCTGCAGCGCGCCCGGACTGCGGAGAGCCAGGATCCCCCAGCCAGCTCCTCTGCAGCTCTTCGGTGCATTTATCCACACTGCCACAACTGCAAACGCGTGTTTTAGATGTGCTCTGATGCCTGCCCGTTGTCCCCTGCTCCGCGAGTGCATCACCGCTCTCTCCCCGAGCGCGGCTCAGAAATACCTGCTGAGCACTTCAGCCCTTCCTCCCTCTCCAGGAACGGCCTTCGGCCTCAGCCGGGGACAGGTCTGCAGCTGTGCGAGGGCTCGGTCTGCACGCAGCGAGGGATCCTCCTTCTCCTTGTCCTCATCTGCACCGGATTTTTCTCCAATGCTTTCATTTCCCTTAGCAACTATCTACACTTCTAATTCCTATTAATTGCTTTTCCTCTCATGCATTCCTCCATCCTGTTTTTTTTCACTTTTAACTTCAGTCTTTGCTCCTCCAAGACCAGCAGGGACAGGCAGTCCCAGCTGGGCTCATTCCTAACCTGGAGCTGTGACTTTTGACTGCATGATGAACCCTCTCTTAAAAAGAAAAGGCTCTTTATTTCCATTCTAGTTTTTCTGTCTGATTATTTCTCTTATTTTCCCTATTTTCCTCAGCTTTGGGAAAATATCCTTATTCCTCATCACGCCTCTCCTTCTGCTTTCTGCGTGGGCGAGCAGGCAGGAGGCGAAGGGCAGGCAGAGCAGAGCACGAAGCCGGGGCTGCTCCGAAGTCTGTGCCTCCTGGCATCTCTGCCTCCCGGTCCGCAGACCGTCGGCGGGACGAGCTGTGCCCAGCGGGCCGGGCCGGGCGCCAGGCGGGAGCGGGTGCCGCAGGCTGCCGCCGTGGCAGCTCTCCCGCGGGAACGCCGGCACGGGAAGGCTGTGCCGCCACGCCGGATGGAGGGTCCCCAGCCTGCTCCTCACATCACCGGCCGCTCAGACCCCCCTCCTCATGCGGGTGACAATGTTCACCACTAAGAAAACCTTTGGGTGACATAATGAGCGTTTTTATTGGCACTAATTTGCAGTCAAGGCAGCTGGGTATTTCAAAGTCACTCCTCGTGTACCAAGGGGAGTGGAAGGAATAGCTCGTAATAGCCTTTTTTGAAGGTGGTGTCTCTAATATTCTTCTCAGACATATGAAGATGCAAATCCTTTCCAAATGGCATTAGATCATTAAATCCAGCAATATATTTGTACGGGTAATTCTTAGCAGCTTCTGAAATCACTACCCGGCGTTAATGCAGCGCTGGAGCGCTCTCCGCTGCGTTGGCTCCAAATGCGCAGCTCCCGAGTGCCTGAAACCCCTGCCTGCTCCCTGCGCCCCGGGTGGCTTCCCGCGGGCCGGGCACGCAGCAGACCACTGCGGCTCTGCCTGGCTTTAGGATGCCCTGAAGAGCAGAAGTCAGCTTCTCTCCCTTGCCCAGATCACAGGACTGTTTAAAGGAGATGATTATATCTTCGTTTGCCTTCCATGTTTTTAACTGTTTGGGTTTTCTAGCTTTTCTCAGCAGCTGTGTGTGCTGGACACATCCTTTTCTGTACAGCATTCCCGGTGTACAAGCTTGGCTCCCGCGCCTTGGCGGGAGGATGCGAGCCCCACTCATGCGCAGACCCGTGCCCGCTGCCAGCTCCCGTCCTGCTCCCTCGTCCTCCAGCGGAGGGTTCGGGGCAGCCGCAGCAGATGGGAAGACATGAAGTGTGTTAATCATGTCGGTGTCACCGTGCTGGCCATCGCGTGAAATTGGATTTAGCATCATTAGCCGAGCGGCTTCTGAGCAGCTCCCGGACTCCTGCCGAATCCACTCTCCCTTTGCAAAGCTGATTAACAGAGTGCGTCCACACTATTTAATTAACCTAATGAACTCTGATGATAAAATTAGAGTCCACTTAATTCTCAGTCACCCGCTGTGGCTCGCAGGTGAACCGGCGCACGTTGCCAGGACAACCGGCAGCCGGTTAGCGTTAGCGGCGGCTCCGAGGGACTTGGCATTCCTGGCTGAAGTGCTCCAGTGCGCCCCAGGGCTGCTGGGGATTAATCAACCCCTTCCCTGCTCCCAGCTCGACGAGGAACCCTGTAATCACAGCTCGACCGCTCGGGAGACGAGCCCCCTTTGGGATGCTGCTCAGGTCGAGCTTGGCCAGGATCAGCCATGCAAGCGTGCTGCCCACGTTTCCATCGCGCCGGGGCTTAGTCATTCCTGGTTGCCCTTTTTATGGTGTTTCCATCCCAGGATCTCACCGTACAGCTCAGTTTGCACGTGGGAGCGGTGCAGGGAGGCAAAGGCATTCGCTCAGGGTCTCTGCATCCCGAGCACAGGCTGGGCCAGAGCGTGAGCTTTGCATTTGAGTGATGGACCCATCACAAAATAGGAAAACGTCAGAAAAACGAGAGCAGGGAGGAAGCAGCATCGTCCTGCCCTGCCCAGGAGGCCCAGGCGGACGGCAAGCGGGGGATCAGCCCCGCGGCCATGGGGCAGGAGAGGCCAGATTGCTCCGGTTGCTCCCCCTTTCCCAAACGTGTACACACTTTTCACACTTCCCCCACCCCAGCACAGAGCCATAAAACTCTTCACAGCCCCCAAAATAAGGGATTGGAGATAACTGATCTATAACACCCATCGCAGCAATTAACCGGTCCTTAGACCTCTGGGCAGGAGCTGCCCGCTGCTCCTGTAAAGGACACCAGCCAGATCTGACCTCCAGGCATTTATTTCTCCTTATTTGAAATGAAATGGTGATAAGCAAAGGCTTGGTGGTCCCGTCAGAGCCTGTAACCTCTGATTTTGGGAGACTGCCCCATTCTGCGAGCCCGGGGGTGCCGCCGCGGTCTCCGGCGGGTTTTGCAGCCCGCAGCTCTGAGGCGCTCTGGCTCCCGGGCTGCCCCGGGGCCTCGCGACCTCCCGCGCAGGCACCGACACAGGCCTCGACCAGCGCGCCGGGGTCTGTCCGCAGCTATTCTCGGATTGCTTCTCGCAAGCATGCCCCGTGCCGGCCGGGCAGCTGCGGGCTTTCCCCTGGGGCTTGCACGTGCAGCGCTGCACGCGTGCTGCCCTCCTTCCATAGATGGCAGCAGCCGGCTGGGTTCGGGCCGTCGGCGCCGGCTGAGCTCATCTCCTCTCTGCAATTGCTCCAGACACTTGGAGGGAAAGGAACAGGTGAAGCAGAGAGTTTTTCCCCATATAAATGGAGCACTGGCCCAACCAGGGCGAGCAGGGAGCCGGCCGTGGTGGAGAACGGCGGCAGCGCAGGGAGCGGTGCGCGGTCGCCCCACTGCCGCTTCGGGGACCGCTGCAGGCTCAGTGCCAGCGGGGAGGGTGACTGGGCTGGGTGCCGGCCGGGGAAAGCTGCTCGACCCCTTGAGCCCTGCGTGACGGGAGGTGCACCAGGCTGCAAAGCCTTGCACGGGGTGAGCTGAGGTCGGCTGGGAACAAGGTGGGTTTGGGGAGAAACTCGGTTTTCCTGCAAGAAACGGAGGCGATTTGGGTCTGCGTTGTTCAGACAGGCCCCCCATGAACCTAGAAGTGCAAGCGAGTGCAGTTTCCCATCCCAGGGCTGCGAGGCAGCTGGCAAAGCCCCAAAAGAGTTGGATGGGGTCATTGCTAGCAAAGCAGAGCAAAGACCCGTGACAGCCCCCTGTGCAGTTTGGTGGCGGTCTCCATTTGCCAGATCCCTGCAGGTAAAGCTCTCTCTTCCCAGATGTAACTCTGTCTCCCCTCTTGCTCTCTGTGTGCTGCGTGGTGAGTGCCAACACCAGTCATTTGTTGCTTATGCAGGAGACACACTCTGGAGTCTGAGCCTTGATTTACGGGATCAGCCGTCAGCATGTGCATTGCAAATGGTTAACTTTGCAGCTGAGCACGCACGGGCTCCTAGCAGGCTCTGCAGCACTCAAGCCCAGATCAGAAATTCATGGTTGGTGGTTACCGGTATTAATTCTGGTACCTAGTGGCTGCATAGCAGTGGTCTTTGCAGAAATGGAAGTACTTCAGGAAGGAGGTAGATCCATTATTCCTATTTTACAGATGGGGGAAAAATGAAGCTCTGAGTGAAAAGGGGCTTTCATATCCCCTGGCCATCGCGGGGTGGCAGGGCGGCCGGACAGCCGCTGGGGCAGTAACGCAGCAGCTCCCTGAGGCGCACAGCTGAATGCCACGACGCAGGCAGGACGGGGAGTATTAACATCAGTGTGAACGAGGGGGCTGATCACCCAGGAAAAGGGCCAGCTTTGGGCGATGTCTGATTCCTGCACCCACTGGGGATACACGGGGGAGGCCAGCGTGCAGTGCAAGCCGACACATGTCACCGCAAGAGGCGGCGGAGCATCGTGCCCCGAGGCCGGGGCTTTCCCCGTGTCCAGCGCTGCCGAGGCCCGTGCCCGCTGCCGGGTCTGTCCCGCGTCACTCAGGCTGCAAAGCTCGCCCGGTGTCCCACGTCCCACTTCACCACCGGGCCGAGCTGCTGCGGAGCCTCTGGGAGAGCATCAGTTGCTTTCCCATGCTGCAACCGCATGTGGCCGCCGGCTGCATCGCAGCTCTGCGAGGCTTTTGGCCACCGCCGCTGGTTCATATTCCCCATGCCCTCCGGCTCCACACTGCTTGCAGCGGTCCCATGCGCTGCAGGGAGCACAGAGGCAGCCAGCTGCGTCCTGGGAAGAAGGCACTTTATTCTATTAATTAAAACATTTTGCTCTTCTATAGCACCTTCCAGCAAGGGGATCAGGGCACTTTCCTGCTATTAATTAAGCAAGGCAGCAGAGCTGTATAAACCGCGTGCAGCGAGGTCAAGCAGCCGCGTGGGGAGACTTGTGCGCTCGCTCCGGGCCCCGAGCAGCGTTTGCGCAGCCCGGCGACCGCCGCCGCCTCCGCAGGGCAGCCAGCGGGGAGCCGCGCCGTGCGTCGCAGGGCGCTGCTGCTGCTGCTGCTGCTGCACCACGGCTGCGTGCGAGCGGGGCCGGGAGGAGGCACCACACGCCTTCGCGTGGGAGACGAGGCACCTGGCGCTGGCGCGGGAGGGATTGCCACCAGGGACGGTGCACCCCGAAGCGCTGCAAATTCTCCGGCACGTGACGCTTTCTAATTAGCACCAGGTTTCACCCTGCAAAAAGACAGATTGCAGCTCGGCGAGAAACTCTGGGCTTGAGGGAGGCATCATCGGGTGAGATTCTCTGGCCGCTGCTCTGCAGACCGTAATAGCCCCTTCTGGCCTTAAACCTTATGAATCTATAAAACGGATAATTACTAAAATAGCTATGCCATTTCCCTGTGACATAACAATCATTTAAAATGTATTTTAATATACAAAATGTAAAAGAGAAATGTCCCAGAGAACCAGAAATGCCAAAGAGCATCAATTTAGCCACTTGCAGCAAACCAAGTGGCTTTTCGCAAACGCAAGTGCTGTTTTTACGAAAACGAGAAGGGGCCTCTCTCCTGCCACAGGTCCCCAGAAACCCTGTTCTCTGCCCCAAATCACATCCACCTCTGTCCCTAACCCCACACTTTGCGATCTGCCCGGTACCTGGATTTGGAGAGTGAATTCCCAAACATATAAGAGAAAAAGTTTTCTGAGCACAGAATTAGGAAGAAAGATGCTGTCCTTATTCCTGGAGACAGAATTTGCAACAGCAGCATGTCCTAATGCTGTGTTACAGAAATGTGACCCCAGCACAAAAATTTCTGGAAGCAGTTTCTTGTCCACATTTCATTATTCCTTTAAAGTGTCAATGTCTGGGAACCGGGAAGTGAAATTGAGGAGAAGCAATAGTTCAACTGAGTAAGCTGTTTACTGTTGCAGGATGATAGACATGAAAAAAAAGTAAAAATATGGAGTAAATGAGAGAATGAGTGATTTTTTACAATTTTGAACTTGTAATAATCCACACAGTTGCCTGTCTTGTGGATAAGCAAATGACAGATGCTCCAAATCCACCTGGATGGAGTTATTTAGTATGGCTTCAACATGGATAAAAATGGAAATGAAGTTTAATAAGTCTCCTAAACTCTTTCTTTACTACCCTAAAAGACAACCAGAAGGCATTTAATTTCCTGCCACACAAGAGCACAAACTGCACTCAAACGCGTTATGAAACCCGCCAGGCATCCTTCTGGAAGATGAGATAGCTGGGACAACATTTTTGGGAAGCCGAGCTGGGGCGGCGTGAGCAAACTGCCCGGGCGGCCCCGAGGCGCCCTCGCCCCTGCCAGCCCCTCGGGACCGGGGCGGCTGGCGCGGAGGCCAAAGGAGGCTCCCGTTTCTCCCACCGCTTCAAAATCAGCCGGGGGGAAAGCGGGCGGAAAAGTGCCGGGAGCGGCAGCCGCGCCGCTGGCTCGCGGGGTGCAGGGCAGGCGGGGCGGCGGCGGCGGCAGCGGCGGGGGGCCGCGAGCTCCCCCGGGACGCGCCAGCCCCGGCCCCGAGCGGCGCCGGTGCCCAGTGCCCGCCTCGGGGACGCTGCTCCGCTCGCGGCCGCGGGGTCCGCGGGAAGATGAGAAATACCCGAGGACGGCCGGAGGGGTCTCTCGGATGCCCCCCGGCAGCCCGCAGAGTGGGTGCTGCTTTTCAGGCGCCGCTTTCTGGCGAGCGAGAGGTGGGAGTTTGTCGTTTTGGGGCTCTGCGTCTCTGACAAAAGCCTGTCTCTGGCAGTGGAAGAATTCAGAGAGAAGCCTGTCCGCGCCCGCTAGAGAAGCGGCCTACGTCTCTCTTGAAATGCAGAGCGCCTGCGAAGAACCACTGGAGATACAGGCGAGGCTGCCACGGGAACAAAAATAAATTGGTCATGAGTAAGCTTCGACCAGGAATTCGGAGGGTGCTGGTGGCTGTCAGGGGAGTGAAATTCAGGCTGGCTTTCCAGTGAGAGCCTTAGCAGGAGAAGAGAGCTGCCGATGCCGTCGGGGAAGAGCCGTGGGTTTGCGAAGGTTCCCACGGGCGCCCGTTCCCGCCCCGCGCCCCAGAGCCAGGGCGACCGTGCCTTCGGGCGCCGCGCGGGCAGGAGGGGCAGGATCCCTCCCCGTCCGGACCGCGCGCGGACGGACAGCTCGCTCCGCGCAGGAGGCAGCGTTTCTGTGTCAGACACGGAAGCTGGAAAGGACCCAAAAACTGCAGCTGTGTTGAGCAAATTGGATCGTTATATTAGAAACCGAACAGGAGGAATCTGTGAACAAGAGCAGCTTGATGCTAACTATTTTTCATCTGAGGAGGGATTCAGCAAGGCGAGCCCACTTCCCACCGTTACCTTGGCCACAGGATGACGGAGATGACAGCTTGATATTCATTCTCATCATATTCCCTGCTATCAGTGCAAATAGCCCTCCAGGCTGCTCCCACTCCCCGGCTTCCCCCGCTGACTCAGTGCTGTCTCCGGGCTGCGGCTCCGGAGAGCGCAGAGGAACAAGGCGTAGAAGTGCCTGAAGGATTTTGGCTACAGAGCAGAAGGGCTGAGGCACAAACTGAGGCAAGACCAGTCCGTGATGCAAGGCTGGGACTTATTGAACCCAGCCTGGATTACAAAGTCACCTAGTAATGATGCCTGAAGACGAGTTAGGACACAGAGCGAGGTGGAGGAGGGCATGGGGGGAGAGGTCCTCCTGGGGCACCCACAGGGCAGGGTGCAACACGTGCCGAAGTGACCGGTCAGAGGCGAGCGAGGGGGCTCAGTCAGGGAAAAGCAATGCGCTCGGCAAAGGGAGTTCAAATTAAATGTCAGATGTGATTTGGCATTTTAACTATACGTGCGGGTGCGTGACCTTTCCGAGGCTGCACCTTGGCGGCAGCACGGCGGCGAGTGCGTCCCTGTGCCCGGTGGAGGCAGGCGCAGGTGCCTCGCGAAGGGGGCGCGGGACCGCGCGCTGATGTTTTGCAGGAACAGCATTCATGCTTTGCTGTTTTCTGTTCCCCTGCTGCCCTTGAGCCACTGTTAAATTTGTCAAGAGTGATTTACAGCTGTGTCAACAAGTGGGACCCAGGCTGCTGGTCCATGCTGCTGAGAGGAAGAGGGGGAATAGCAACCGAAACACCGTGCAAACTGGAAGCCACTCTCTTAAGTCGCACGCTTGCCTAGGTAGGTGTTACCGTAATTGCTCTGCGCTTCCCAGGGGCTGACGTCGCCTGTGGACGTTTCACTTGCCTTTCATGCAGTGCTGAGGCTGTGTGGCAAGGCTGAAATTCAGCGTCCGGTCTCACGAGGGTTCAGTATCTTCATCTGGCTTCTGCAGCGTGCCGAGAGCCGACATGCTTGTTTTCCCAAAGAAGTCATGCTGCTCCTCTTGGAGGGAAGAAGTATTTGCATGTCTAACCAGAGAATCACAGAAGTGTCATTTGGTCTTTAGTCCTGCCTCCTGCCGGGGCAGGACTATTGCCAGCCCTTGAGCTGGCTCCGACCATCTTAATAACCGTCCCCTGGGTCCCTCCATACCCCTCTGGTTTCTCCAGGTCCCTCCTGGACAGGGGCAGGGGCCCACGCTGGACCCTACTCCAGGCGCGGCCTCACCAGCACCAAGCAGAGGGGTTAACAGCTCCCCTCCGTCTGCTGGTCATGTTCCTCCTAAGAGAGTCCGGACGTCTTGTGGTGGCTCTGGAGGCCATCATGTCTCTTCTGGTGGGGAAGAAACAAACCCATCTCTTTCCCAAGATTACAGAAAACTACCCATGGCCCACAGGGGTCTGTAATACTGACACTCGTCACTGCGGCACTGGTGGGACGGTGGACTTCTGCAAACGTCCCGCCTGGAGCGGGCTGTCCCCCATGCTCAGCCAGGTCAGGTCGCTTCAAAGGGAGCGAAATGGGGCTTCCTCCCAAGCCGGGCACCGATTACCTCCTGAGCTGGTGCCAGGAGGTACTTTTCTACCTCTTAATTCCTGACTTTGAGCAGAGCTGCCCCGCAGAGGACTGCGGCAATTACTGCTCTCAAATCCCTGCCGTAACACCCGTCTGCGCTCAGATGGGAAGGACGTGTTGTTGCTCCCTGGAGACTTTTGGAAGCGGTATTTGGGAGGCATGACATTTTCCTTCTGCTTTATCACTGAAGCAATCTGGATGGACAGCAGTCGTCTCTTGGAGTGAAATACTACCGCTGCCACGGTGTTGCAGGTAGCTGGGGCTTATTTGCTGGGGAAGAGAATCTCTGTGGCCACTTATAAATCTATAAACACTGGTAAAAAGCAGCAATCAAAGCAAATGCATGCTTGAGACTGGGGAAACGGAGCCCATTTCTGTGAAAACAGCCTGTCTCATGCCTTTAGCTTTAGATAAAGAGAATTAAAACCATGCAAACTAAAAGCAGTACTGCAAACACTGAACATGCGGAATCAATGAGTTATCTTCTCCCAGATATTAAAGCTTCTGAATAAATATTAATGTTGGTCTCATCTGATTTTCAGTTTGTTTTTTAAGTGTGAAATGTTTGCATCCTCAAGATTTGGTTTACATCGTGAGGGCTGGAAGCTCTCACTGTAGCACGTGAGCGAGGGGTCACAGATGAGCAGGGGACCGGGGGCGCTGAGACCTTGGCCACCTCACTTACCACCTGATTGGTGTGAGTGCCTGAGACTCAGCGTGAGCTGGAAATTAAGAGTGATGGTGAGAGCTGAGCCTGCTGCTGGGACCCTCTTTTCCCTGCCACTTCGGTACGTGGGGTCTGACCCGGCTGGGTCCCTGGGCCACTGCGGCAGGAGGACTGACCCGGGGGCACGTCACGCCAGGCGCCTGCCGCATGCGTCGGAAGCGATGGGAAAATCACTCCTCCATTTCATCATAAAATTTCCTTGCAATGAGCAGGTTCTCCTCCTCATTAGGGGCTATTTACATGTGAGTCAGTTATGGTGGAGCTGATTTAAATGTATCATCCTGACAATAAAACCTGCCGGTAAAAAAAATTAGCTTAACGAGAAATCCTCAAAAGGGTTGAAGTGATTGTCCTCGTAGCTGCTCAGAATAAATCCTTTTAGTGGAGTGCAGGCATCTTTGCTCTGCAAAGGAAGATGTTTGCTGAAGCCAGGGGCTGTTGTACCGGGGTGAGGTTTGGAGCTCCAAGCCTTGCCTGCAGAGGAAGAGATGGTGCATCCTGGTCCACTGAGTCTTGGGCTATTCCCCGGGGCCTGCGGGGTCGGTGCCGAGCTGCTCTGCCCCCACGTTCCCGATGCCTGCGCTCGGCTGGGCAGAGGTGCACATTGCTTAGGTAGCGCGTGTGCTGGGCATACAGGGCTTATAAATAATCGGATCCCCATGGCTGGATAAGTAGAGTGTGCTGGAGTTGCTCCACAGGCTGCTGCCTCTAGCAGGAATTTCCTTTCCATCGTGCTTCCTTGGGCATTCTGCTCCTCATATTGCAATAGCAGCACACTGCTATTATTATTGTTATTGCTGTTATTATTATTACATATCACTTTTTAATTGCCCACTAAATTTGCGATAGCTTTGAAAAACAGAGGAAGATGTCTAATTTGAAATGCTAAAGAGAGCAGGAGTAAAGATGGGGAAATCCAGCGCATCTAGTGGAATTATTGAAGAGGTGATGAGGACATTCTTAACCTTAATTATTTCAAATCAACTCATTTTGTAGAGTGTGTAGGTTTGTGAATCAGATGAAACGTAAATTGATTCATAATTCCCTTTAATTTTCTGCTCTTTGGAAAATTTAAATCCATATTAACATAACCTGTAACAGCCAGTTACTAAGAGACAGGGGAAAATTAGTATGGGTGAAACTGGAAGACCGACATTTTGATATGCTAAACCCCACCTGCTGCCTGAAGTCTGTGATTGGGATTCATCAGCGCGGAGCTGCTTCGCGGCACTCTCGAGGCTCTGATTGCGGCTGGCTCCCAGCGGGGCTCCCGGCGCCGCGCCGCGCCGCGCTGCGCCGGAGGGGAGGCAGGGCGGTCGGGGCAGCGCGGGACGGGCAGGTTTCCAGCTGTGCGGGGAGACGGGGGCAGGCCCTGAGTTTATTTCGAGTGCTCTACGCACAGAAGAGCCGACAAATTAGATTTCTCTGTGCCACTGGGCTTTGGAAGCACTTTTCTTGCCGGTTCCTTCTGTTTTTGTGACATTCTCCTCCTTATTCGCTCTCTGGAAATTGCCCTTCTGGTGCTACGCAAGAGTGTACGTTAAGGGAAATGCATGAGACCATCGTGTTGCGCGGCGTTGGGAATAAAGGGTCTTGCTGCAAGCCCTGGCACATCAGGGCCGCACGGGAATTTTGAAAGCTTCTCAGGAAACACTCCCCCGTAAGTCTTTGCTGTCGGGTTTTGCAGAGTGCAGTTATACGGTCACGAAGGGGAATTCAGTGGGAGACGTTTTGCTCCCTGTTGCTGCACTTCCTGGGCCAGTAGATGATGCAGAGCGACACTGTGTCCCCGCAGGTACATGCTTTCTGCCGTGGCGGTCTGCAAAGGGATGTTCACGGCTCAGAAGCACTGTATAAACCTAACACCAACATCTGTCATTTCCATTTTTAAAGAGAAAGCTCTCCTTTAGGAAACAAGCAAAGGAGACGATTACCAGCAACGGGAAAAAATAATCGGGCCTCGTGGACTGCAAGAATAAAGGGGCCTATAAGCAAATTCCCTTCCTTGCATGTTTTATTTGTGCTAAACCTGGGCTGTAGCTGTTCCCTTTGATGCGCACCCGGAGGCTGGAGGAGGATGTGAAAGGAGGAGCTGGGGGGCAGCAGACACAGGGGGGTGGAAGATACTTCTCCAAATCAAGGTTTGGCTGTCTGAGAGAGGCACAGTTACTCTGTGGCAGGTGAGGTCTATTGGCTGTTTTATGTGATGGTGTTTTTCAGCCCAAATGATCAGGCAAAATTTTGATTCCAGTTATCAGGAGAAACTTAATGGAGGCAGGTAGCTCAGCGTGTTTGCAAGGATTGTCCTAAGTTTTAGAACAATCTGGATAAAGCAGGAATAAATGGGCACAGACACCTAAGTTCCTGGCACCTTTCAGTTGTTGGCAGCTAGTACCAAGGGGAAATCTCTCTTTCTCCTGCTCTCCCAAAGGCCTTTCCGAGCAGTTCGCTGCGTTGGTCTGTGCTCGTGCTCCGTCTCTCTCTCCTGCTCCTCTGGGGTGAGTTTGCTCCTTGTTTTTCTCCCTCTTCGACACAAGACACCGAAAAGCTGCTGTGCTCCGGTCTGGACTGACCTTGCTTGCAAGTGCTTCTGGGCAGTGACAAATGCCTTTAGTTTGGAGACTGCACTTATTTCAGGTTGGACAGAAACCAGACGTGAAAAGTGCATGAAACAGCCGGCCGCGTGGGGAGCTGGCTTTCAGCGTGCTCCTGCTGCGCGCTGGGAAGGCTTTAATACCGTTTTCACTTGTCCTGCACGTTCTCGGCTTTGAGCCAGCTGTATTGCTGTGATTTTTTTCCGTCAGTATGCCCTTCACTTATACAGAAAATAATAATGGGGTCATGGAAATGCGATTTTCAAGCAAGCTGCTCGGAGACACAGCAACACGCTGGCCCAGGGCTTGTGGTCGCGTTACACTGCACACGGAGCACACGTGCAGCGGGTCGCAAGCCCTCGGCTGGCCGGCGGCAGGAGGTGGGGCAAATGCCGGAGGACAAGTGCCGGTGCCGGGCTGGGCTCGGACACGGCCGGGCAGGGGTGCGCGTGGGCGCCGGGGGCACTGCTGCCGGGATGAGCGGGCATGCCGAAGGCGGGAGCCCTCGCGACTGCATTTGTCTGGCGGCGACAGCTCCTGCCCGTTTCGCTCACCGCGCTGTCAGTGACGTCTGCAGCAGGCTGCGGGCCTGGGGGGGGCCGCATCGGGGATGGGAACGGCAATGGCGACAGCGACGGCGACGGCGACGGCGTCGGCACGGCTGAGTCGATACAGCAGCTCCTTCGTCGCCAGCCGTCGCAGAGCTGCTCTCCGGCGGCAGCCTGGTCGGCTGGCTCGGGGCGAGGGGGACGAGCAGGCGGGTCTGGTCGCCGAAGGTCCCCCCAGCCCTCGAGGGACGGTTGCTCTCCAGCAGGACCCCCTGCGCCTTCCCGCAGCCGCCGAGCCGCCGGCCGCGCAGCCCCCCGGCCGGCCCCCGGCTGGGCGCGCGGGTGCCCAAGCGGTGCCGTGCAGCCCGCGGGGCGGCGCAGGCGCCTCCGAGCGCCCCGGCGAGCCCGGCTTAGCTCCAGCCACAGCCGGCGTTTACATTTTCCTTCTTCTGACATTTTGCTACAACTCTTTAAATCCTGGCGCTTTGCACTGCTCCAAGTTAGCCTGCTTTCATTTCGAACACTGTTTAAAGAGGCTTCGGGCGAAGCTCACAAGTGCGGCGAGATTATTATTCCCCTCGCAAGCGCGACGGCAGCGGCGATGGGTGCGCACCGCCGCGGAGGAAATGTCAGCGGGCTGCCGGCCAGCGAGCGGGCGCCCGGCTCTGCAGATCCCGGGGTGCTCCTTGCCCTGGCCTCTCCAGGGCTCTGCAGCGGCATGAGGAGCGCTGCCCCGGGGCCAGGGTCGGGGTCGGGGGGGGGGAAAGACCCGGGGATAAAGTGCTTCATTTAAGCAGGAATGCTGACTTCTGGGAGTCAATCCGTGCAGGGTTCGAGAGCCTAAAGGCCTGAGAGTTTCACAAAACCGGAACTGGATCTGTCCCCTGAGGGCGTAACGAGATATCAGAAGCGCGGAGGAAATTTCCATCTGCCCACAGTTTGTGGAGAAGGAGCCACATGGGTAAATTCCTGCGAGTGTATTAAATGTGTTGAGTAAAACAGTAGATCATGGTGATATTAATCCAATAAAGCAAAATCAATAGTGGAATTCAGTTCAGGAGGGAAGAATTTAACGGCTGCATCTCGCAAATACAAACACACATTATGTCATCAGCAGAGCAGTAAATCAGCATTTCTGAGACCAGCTGCCCAATTACCAAGGCAGTTAGATGACGGGAGCTGTAAATTGGATGTATGCAAATACATAGCATGAGAGAGTAAAGTAAACACCTCCAGGAAATGCCGAGAAATCTCTGGACCAAGTCGCCAACCAGGCAACCAGCCAGGTGCAAAGACCCAGGGGGAGGTAGTAGAAGAGGTGTTTGGGTGCTCTCTGTGCTCACACGCCATCCCCAGGGTGCTGCCGGGCCAAGTCGGAGGTTTGCAGCCCTCACGCTCAGTGTTCGGTGCCAGGGAGCGTCAGGGAGCGGAGACGAAGAAAGACATCCCCACCCCCAGGTTGTGCAAAGCTCCCCAGGACCTGGGCAGGTCCTGTCCCAAGCTGTGGCATCATTTAAAACCAAATTCTCCTGGGGAGCAGAGCTAAAAAAAAAGTAAGAAAACCCCTTAATTCTTATGCGTTATAAATGCTGCTTTTCTTCTCCTTCAGGTCTCTGTGTCTCCATGGCTGGGAGGGAAAGCTGCTGGCCGTGAGCTAGGAGCTACACGGCTTGGCCAGCTTCATGCTACCGGGTCCTGAAGGTGATGTACAGATCACCCATTTCCATGTTCTTGCTCTAAAGTATGTTTTTCCTGAGCACATGATGTGCTAAGAAGTGAGGCTGGTTTCGTCTTTTAATAACTTACCAAAAATGTACATATTTAATTGCATTCCTCAGTGTACAATTTCTTTCCTGTGCCCTGCTTCTAAAGATAAGTTAAAACTGTGATTCAGAGGGAAACTGAAGAACTTGAAGTTGTGATGGGAGAACTCAGGGAGTAGGTGTGTGTGCACAGAGGTGATGAGGAAAAGCGGTTTAATTTCTGCGCATTTGCAGGGACTGCGCCGTGTCGGAGAGGCAGCTGGGGACGTTGTGTGGAGCAGAGCGCGGCCTCCGAGGTGCGTGTGCTTCTCCTCCAGGAATAACCCCTCCGGGGCAGAGATGTGCTGCAGCTCATCCCCTCTGCTCATCCCCTCCTCCGAGCTTGCTCCTCACCAGGGACCACAACCCCTCACCTCCCTTCTCAAATTCCTTCTCCCTTGTCTTCTCCCCCACACCTGGCTTGTGCGCCTTTTTTTCTTTTTTTTTAAGGGCTTCAGCTCAATTTCTTTCTCTAGCTCAGGTTTCCTTATATCTGTCCTCACTTCTAGGCTTTCCCTCCTGCTCCGTGCACGTCTTTCTTTACCCTAGGGTCCATCCACCGACCCCTCCTCTGGACGGCGCTTCTCATGCACTACTGTGCACACTTGCAGATTTGGGGGCTTTGAGTGGGTCGTGTAAGTCTTCTCATTTGAGCACTGTTGCCAGCACAAGCGAGGGAGTTTTCCCTGCCCATCCATAGAGGACAGCAACAGTTTGTGCATGGTCTGACTCCGAGCACTGCTGAGCCCACCACAGCTCTCAAAAACCTCTGAGACAACCCAAAACTCTTACGAGAAAAGTGTGCATTGCATTTTTCGGCTTGCAGTTTGCTGAATTTTCAGGTGTTGAACATTGTGATGTCTTTATCAGCCACGGTAAAGTGCTATTTAATATCATACATCATCTCCCTGCACAGGTACTTAACGAGTGATCAGGTTTCTTCTTACCCACTTTTTTAATAAGCTAAACAGATTGCGCTCCTTAAATCACTCATCGGTGTAAAGACAGTTAAAGAGCTTATTATCTTGGAAACAGGGCTCGGATGCAAAGAAATGTGAGCACGGCTTGGCAGAAATGACAGTTTTTCAGCCTGGCTTCCTAAGGGGAACGGCATCGCGCACTGGGGCTGTTTGCCTGTCTCCCATCCGTCTGTCTGTCGGTCCCATCCTTTCTCTCCTCCTCCCCTCAGCCTGTCGCAGCCACGTTTGCCAGAGGCACTTGGTGCCACTGAGATGCGTGGTGGAAACGTGTCCTCACATCTGCCTCTGGGCCTGGGCGCTGCCCCCGGAAGGACGTGGCGGTCACAACCTCCCGGGCTTTGCTCCACGGCTATTCCAGTTAGCCGCACGCTTGTTGTACGCCGCTCGCAGTGCCTACAAAGGACTGGCACGCTGCCGACGGAGGTACCGATTAGGAATTAATCCAGGGAGCACGGCAGGCGAGCACGTCGCCAGGGATCACAGACTCCCTGGGCTGGAGATGATGGCTGGTGGAAAGATGAAGCCTCAACCGGGCAGTCTCAGCCCTGCCAGAGGGACCCTTGGTTTGTTGCCGTGTTGGCCCAGGACTAGGTGCCTCGACAGGACCAAGAGCAGACGGGAACGAGGGTGATTCACTCGCACCAAGCGCCTGGCCAGGACCAGCAGTGCCACACCAGGATCCCACCCCAACAGCCTGGTGCAAAGGTCCTGCCGCGCAGCCTCGCCTTCAGCGAGCCTTCGTCTCTGGCCTACGACTGGGCAAAGAAAGACTCAGGGAAGTGGCAGTGGTGGGGAAAAAACCTCTTTGCTGCCTTCGCTTTGCACTGCTCAACGTGCAACAGTGGGTGAGGTGAAAAGGAGCTACCAGCACGGCAGCCCTCGTGTGGGGCAGCCCCATTGCTGCCTCAGCGTGGCACCACAGCAGCATTTGGAGAGGGAAGCATTTCACATTTAAGGCATTGATTTGGGGGGAAAATGTGGGAAGCTTCTCCTGAGGTTCATTTTTTAGCTACCCCTCTCCAACCTAACACGGCTCTTGAGTTGGAAGTCTGTCTGCCACCTGAAAACAAACCCAGCGCTCTGTGTGAAGCTGGGTCACCTTCCCCATCGAGTGCCGGTCTTGGAGCCACTTGGGTTTATTCACCGCTTTCCACTCGAGGTCTTTGTTCCGTGCACAGCAGGCGACCCGCTGCGGTCCTGGAAGACGAGCTGCGAAACAGGCCAATATTTCGCCCTTGGAGGTCTTTGGAGCCTGCAGAGAACTGACAAACAAGACACACGTTGCTCCTGAGGATGTCCCCTGGGGGAAGGGCTGTGAGCCCTTCCCACGGCCGGCTGCGCGGGCACCCGCTCCCAGCTGAGGAGCGGCGGCTGCCCCCGGGGATGCTGCGGGACGGGAAGGGCCAGGGACGGCAGCTCTGGAGGGGGCAGGATTTACCCAGCGCCCAGAGCCTGCAGGCAAGTCCCCACACCCCGCTGCATGACACAACCCTGGCGCGGGGCGCTTATCATGGGACCCCGCAGAGGACAACCCCGGCTGAATTTCGGCCTGGCATTGCAAGGGGAGGGCAGAGATCCTGCGCAGAGAGCCGGTGCCTTGGCGCTGCAGGAGGTGGCAGGGAGGCAGCTCGCGGGGAGCTACCTGGAGGCCTTTACTTCTCCTTGTGCAAGAGAAAAGCACTGACGGCGAAGGTGGTATTTCAGGTGCAGTCCTGCTCCATGGCCTGGGCTGCTCCGGAGCGTCTGCGCCTGCCCCGGCAGAGCAGGCTGGAAGCTCTGCTCCAGACCCATCCCGTCCCGTCCTGGCCAGCTGGAGGGATGGTGACAGCTCCCATAACGTCACGCTGTCCCCCGTTTCTGGAGCGTTCCCTGCAAATCTGGCTTGGGGGTTGTCCTGCTTTCTTGCTCGGCCCAGGGACCTGGATTATTTTAATCCAAGCTTGAAAATGTGATTAATTCTGATAGCTGATTCACGGTGTCTACTCTCTGAACCATAAGTTCCTTAATATTTCATTTTATTTTGCTTTCAGAGTTACGCAGTTTATTCCACAAACAAGAGGTTGGGACAGTCATCAGACTGTGAAATCAGAAATGCATGCATCAGTAACTATGGCAACTCCAGAGAGCGCACCAGTTCCCTTGTAAAATCGAGAATTTAGCTTGCATGAAAATGCTCAAGTGAGAGAGATCCTATCTAATGAGGGCTTAAAATATATTTTAAAAAAAGAAAAGAAAAGAAAAGAAAGGTCTGAAATACTCAAGTGAACTGTGCAATCTTGCAGTCAAAGGGAGCTGCTTCCAAAAGCGCGGCTGCCCGGAAGGTGCAAGGGTTAAAACTGCCCACTCAGGGTCTGTGGTTTTGCTTGTCTGAAAACCCCTGGTCGGGGGCTACACGTGGACCTTGAGTCTCTCTCTTGTCCTTTCATTCCTCTTGGCTCTCTCTCCTGCTTTTAAGTGATAAGCAAACCTGCATTTGGCCAGGGTAGCACCTTATCTGCCAAGAGCTTTCCTCTTCCAGTGCAATCCCCAGGCGCTTACCCGATCTGAGAAGGCAATCCCCCTTCTGCACTGTCCCGGTGTTTACTTTTAAAGACAGAGATACGTAATGGAAAAGGGACCAAGCCCACAGCGAAGCCCTCGGGGTGAGAGCGGTGCTGCCCATGAGCGCTGCTCCCCGCGGCCGAGTGCCGGACGCAGGGTCCCGCTCCCCATCCGCAGGCCTCCGGTGCTGCCTCCCGCGCGCTCGAGTTTTTCCAGGAGCAAGACGATGCTGTATCGTAGCTCACGGAGCAATGCAGCTACAAAACGGGGGTATCTGCAGGGATGCTCGGAACAGCGCTCGTCATTAATATCTTAAAAACAGCGCTGCCAGCTTTGGCCCTCTTGTAACATCAGGTGTCGCACGCCAGAGCTGCTGATTTTCACACGGCTTTTAGACATAGCCGTTTGCCAAACAGTGTTGAAGCATCTCAGATTTCCCCTTAAACGTTCAGGGGGAAATTCAGTCTACCTTTTGGACTACTTCAGTGTGCAAGGGTTTTCCCTCCCCGTGACGAAGAAAGTCTTTGCTTTGTGCTCCCGAAAGCTTGTTGCCTCGTCAATGTTTTCCTTATCCATTACGTCATTGAGAAAGCATAAACAAAATAATATCACTCCGGAGAAGTTATTAGATCCCGTCGCCTCGGCGGCGCAACGAGAGACGAGCGCTGTTCATTGCTGGAGAGACTACACGTAAGACGGGCTCGAATCAATCTGCGAGCGATCGGGCGCCAGCGCCTGCGCAGCCCCAACCCGGGACCGCTGCACGGCGGCTGTACGCGCCTTATGCAACAGTTCTGCTGCTGCGATCGTGTACAAATTGCCGCTTACATTTGCCCCAGACACGTGTGCGTACGAAACAGGAAGCAATTAAGGAGCGAATCTGCACGTTACCGCTGCATTGCAACAGCCGCCACGCAGGCTCCTTCTGGCTGCGCTGCGGGCGCTTTGCACCCGCTCAGGGCCAGCCTGCAGCGCGCACCGTCTCCGGCTTGTAAAACCCCCGGAGCCTCTGAGCCGCCTTCTTGGTCAACGCGCTGCCTCTTGCCATCCGCGCTGCGCTTCCGAGCGCGAGCCCTGGACGCCGAGGCATATTTGCGTAATGGCCATTGAGAAATAAATCACCAGCCTCGCAAGAACGCTCTCGTACTCAGAGAGATCAAGCTTTTACAAGGAACTCTCATTTCAGCTGAAAAATCACTGGGAAAATGTTTAATGATGAAAGCTAAGAGTTCTTTTGAACCCTCGTGGCGCAGACGTTTTTGACCCTTTCAAGTCTGATCATCGTAAAGATGGTGCCGTGCGCGTGGGGTGTGATTTGCAAAGGCACTTAGCATGGGCTAGAAACCTTGACCCAAATTCAAATTAAACACTTTTCTGGCAAAGCAGGATTATTTTAGATGAGTTTTTTCCCTTGCTGAGAGTACCTTTCCCCCTTTGCAAATTCTCTGCAGGCTGGAAGTTTGTGCATTTATTATGCAGATAATAAAAGGAGCTTTTCCAAAAGGCATGGAAATTCCTTCCTTATTTTCTGCTCTCAGATAGACGTGATGCATTTCCTTTCCACGAACACTTTGCTTGAGTAAGCCGATGCTCTTGAACATTCACAGATAAAAAGGGTCATAAATACTGAAAGGGCGAACGAGACAGATGCATGCGTAGCAATATCGCAGAGACATTCCCTGTTGCTCACCCCGTTTGATGAGGATGAAGCCTCCTCGGGGCGGAAGGTTGGCTCGAGAGCCACTTGAACCCTGGCTCGGACGTCTTCTGCCTCATAGCTGAGGTTTTTGAAGAAGTCAGAAGGGCCTCATTTTTACGGGTTTCAATTCCTCCTCGCTGCCTGGCTGCTCCCCGGCCCCGCGTCCCCGTCCTGGCCCTGGGCGACACCACTGCACGGGCCAGCACTTACGCACCCAGGGCCCCAGGGGCTGACCGCCTGCGCAGGGCGAAGCACGTGCCGCAGCTCCTGGCGAGGGGGCCGCGAGCAGCGCGGCCGTGCCTCCTCCTTCTCTCTCCTTGCTCCTCCTCGCGGAGGCTCGCCGAGGACCAGGGAGCTCCTTTCTCACCGCCGTTTGGCCCGGGCAACTGCCGAGGCCGGCGCGCTGTACCCGCCTGTCCCTTCGCCGTGGCCTTCTCCTGCTTCCCCGCTTTGCTCGAGCCCAGCCTGGCCTGAGAGCGCGGCGGAGATTGCCCCGACCGGCTTCACGTCTTCATCTGGGAGGGCTGAGCGCCGCCGGCAGGATTTTCTCCCTTTCAAGGCAAAACGATAAAAGACGAATTCCCTTTGGCCCGGTGCCCAGCTGCCTTTGAAGGCTCCTCTGCCTTCCTTTACTGCTCCTTGTGATGCAGCTGCTCCGGTTCGGGCTGCAAGGCTGTGCCGGGGCCGCTGCGCTTGTGCAGGCTGGCTCCGCAGCCCCCATTTCACAGCGCGTTCCGGGGCGGCGAGCGAAGGGCCGTCCGCGCGGGCAGAGCGCCGCTGGGCTGCACCGCGCGGAGGAGCTGCTCTCGTCCGCTGAAGGAAGGACAGGGGACAGAAGGGCCGGCCTGGGCTCGGCTGTGCGAAAGTCCCTGCTGCGCAGACGCTGCATCTTCTCCGGCCCCGCGGGGAGGTACCGGCCCGGCAGCACTGGCCCTTGCTTTATCACTGCAAGTTGTGTTCAGGCTCACTTTAAGCCACCCCAAGAAAAAATTAATACAAACCCACCGCAGGCTGGGACAGAAACCTCTGGGATGCCACCGGGATTATTGCCGATGGGTGATGCTTCTCCATTTCCAAGCCCTTCGAGATCCACCTGCAAGCCAGTCCTCAAACTGTAAATCTGTACCTCGTGCGTGCATTAATCAGACTGATGGGTGATACTAAGGCAGGTGCCTGTGTGTAAGTGCATTATGTCAACACATTTACATTTATCAATCAAGCTTGTAACCATATGGAAAAAAAATTACATTAAGGGTTTGACAGGATTTATCTTGCACAAAACTGTGCTGAGTGGAATTAATCACTGCGCCACCCCAGTGCTGTGCCGGGGAGTCCGGTGCCGGCATCATCTGCCTGCAGGGCACAGCAGACGTGGGCCTGGCACACGGCAGCGCGGGAAGGAGCGTCTCCGCGCTGGGCATGGTGGGAGCAGAAGGGGCCTTTATCCTGAGCATCGTCTTTCATCATCCCCAGCAACTGAAAGTAATTAGAAAGGAGACTGATACCTTTTAGGTAATGCTGGGAAGAAAACCCATTTAGAGATAACTCTGCTTCTGCTTCATGAGTTTGCTTAATTTTCCTGCGTCTTTGTGGATTACGTTAACACGGAAGCAGAATCTTTGCTTTAAACAGCTCATCAGTCCCTATTACCGGCTCTGCTCCTGATGGCGCAGCGCCAGCAGCAGCGCCCGGCTCCCTGCCCCGCACGCAGCAGGCTGCGCGGCTCCTCTTCGCTGAGGGCCTCGCTTCTGCAAAGGGATTTTTCTGCTGCCTGAAGCAATTCGGTTCCCCTGGGCTGCGCTGGCTTTGCTCTCTGCTATTTCATTACTGGCCTTTTTTGCACGCCATGATTTTTTTTGAAAGCCCTCCTACGATGCAAAGTACGTGAATGGACACACCGGGTCCTGGGAACAGGCCTGAGCTCCGGCCGCTTGCGGGCAACGCGGGAGAGGGTGACCTGCCGGGACGGGGCGGGGGCAGAGCTCACCTCTGTTCCCCGGGGACCCTACCTAGGTCACGAGAAAGTTGGGCACATCCGAAATTCCCCCTGGGCTGCTAATCAGTGCCTTTGGGCTCCTTGCAACTCAACTAAAGGCGGGCGGGTTTAAAACGCAGTTTACTTTCCTCTCCCTCTCTGGAGCGGGCTGCCCTCGGCGGAGCTTGGCACAGCGGCGACGTGACCCTGCAGCGAGCACCTTGGGACCGAGAGCGGGGACGGGGGAGCCCCCAAAACCTTGCTGTGGCGCCTGGCCAGCCTGTCTGACACATGACTCACGGACAAATCAACCGCCCCTTGGAGAGCGCCGCCTTTGGAGGCGACGTAGCCCTGCCCAGGCAGAGGTTTTCGTTTTACGGGCAAGGAGGAGCTCAGCAGCAGCGCAGTGAAAGCCCAGGTAGGGGGAGGTTTATAGAGAAGATAAATGACTGAATTCGGAGGCTGTAATTCCATTGATGAAGTCTAGTGATGTCCTTAAATCTGGGAGAGAAGCTTGTGTTGCCAGAACCGTGAAATGAAGTGATTGCCTCGTATTTCTATATATGCACGGATTTGATGGAATATTAAATTAAAAAGCACTTTAACGTAGCAGAGAGCTTATGAATTTAACCAGAGAAATGTCAGGCAGCAGGGAAGGTTCCCACGCCAGCATCCCCAGGCCCAGAGCGCCGCAGCGCTGTTCAGAGCTGGCCTCGCTGTGCACGGCCGTGGCACCCGCAGGACCCCACAGCTTGGTTATGACCTGCAAAATTAATCTGAGCCACTGCCCAGTTTCCTTTCCTGAAAGCACTTCCTGCTCTCAAAGGCGATGAGCTCTGCCCTGGAGACGTCCAGGGTGCTGGCGGGTCTCCGGCGCCGCGACGAGCCCACTCTGCACAGGGAGGCTCTTTCCTCAGGCTCCAAGTGCCGGGACGCCCACGCTCCCCAGAAGAAATCAAGCCAAAGGTGTGGAGAGCATCGTTCTGATGGGGAGATGCACACCGGGCCATGAATTTCAGGTGGATGCAAGGCGTGCAAGAGTAAGATTTAGTGCCTAGAAAAAAGGCACTAAAAAGGCTGAAGGAGAGCAGGACGCTGCTCTGTGTAACTTCCCGGGGGAAAGCCCTGCTCGGAGAAAAGGTCCCCACGGGAGGTGTCCTGGAGGCAGGCAGGGAGGGCTTGTGCTCATCTGCACCCATCCCCGAATAGGGTGACCAGTAGATGAGGGACTGTGTGTCCCCCTTGGCCGGGAAGGGAACACCCTTCTCCAGCGCCTCTGTGAGCCTTTCCAGGCGGGCCTGATCCCAGAGCGCCGTGGGTGCTGCCCTTCTCCCTGCGCTCGCAGCCAGCGCCCCGACCAGCCTTGTCCTCGGAGAGCGCCCCTGCTAGCAGGCTTCAAGGAAAGCAGCAGCTCGTGCGCCCGCTGGCTGGCGGAGAGCTGTGACTAGCGCTGCTGGGAATCCCCTGGGGCAGCTCAGGAAAGCGGCTCGTGCTGGCACCGCTGCCTCCCAACGGGGATCAGGGGATTTTCCGTTCCGCTGCCAGCTGGGTGTAGGGAGAGGAGCTCCTCACTAGCACTACCGCACCAGGAAATTCCCGGCGGTGTGCGCTGCTCTGACAGCCTGGGATCCTCCAGGTTGCTATTTCTGTATGTGCCTTTGCTCAGAGACAGAGGACACGTCTGTCAAAAGCCCCTGAAATAATTTGGGAGCCTGCGTGCGCTTGGCAGTCCTCAGTGGCGCAAGCACCCTGCAATGCCAGTGAAAGACCCAGGAGATGAAGCCGCCTGCAGATCCGGTCTCTGGGGAGGAGGCTGGTTCCTCTGCTCCCTGGAGAGGAGGGCAAGGCATCCGTTACTCTGTTCCAGCCTTCTGCAGCTGCTGCACGAAAATATGAGGGGAAAATACGCTCCTGCCCGAGACAACTTTTTAGCAAAGCAGCTGCATTCAGCCACACTGAAAAAGCTTTGCAGAGCCCTCTGAAACGCTGGAGAGCATCCTCCATCCCGCTTGTGCAGACTCCAGAGAGCTTCCAGGTAGGTTTTAGCTCCTGGCTACCTACAGGTGGACGTGAAAGGAGAGCCACCACCGCCTGTGGGAGTTCAGCAGGCCACAGGCTGATCCTGCATCGGAGAAGCACAGCCTTGCTGCAGGCCACTGACCTGCACCTGCGCGGCTCGAGGAGCAAACGCAGCATCCGGACTGCTTTGGAGGATGAGTCGTCCTGGGAGTGCAGCCACCCAGGCAGAAAATAGGCTCTGGGTCAGCTATTTCCCCCACGTGTGCACAGTTGGTTATTTCCCCCTCCTAACTCAGGAGCATTGCAGGGAATTCTGACACTTTGGCTATAAGTGAAAATGCAACATTTTGTTTTTCACAAAAATCGATATTTTGCCAAGAAGGCATTTTCTCTTACAAATCCCTGCCTTCACCCGTACCTCCAGATCAAACCCTTTTAACAAGTGCTCTTGAGCCAGCCCTGCACAGCCACTGCTCCCCTCTGCTTTCATGCCTGTAACGAGGAGGAAGAGGAGGAGGATTTGGACTGGATTCTGCACTTGCCTGCTACAGAGATTTGACTACCGTTGTCTGCCTTCTCCTGGATCTGCAGAAACAAGAGCCTCTAGGAGCCAGAACAGCACAACGAAGGGAAAGCTGAGCTCCAGACGACACTCGCTCTGGAGAAGCGCTCTTTCCCCTCCTTGCTGCCTCCTCCTTGCACAGCCCTCTTGCTGGGGGCATGAATCACATTGGTTCTGGGGATGGATGAAATTAGCTCCAATGTGAAACTGGAAATAAAAAGCCATTCACCAACAAGACAGCTGCACAGGCACGGGGCTCGGGGCGAGGATCCGCTGTGCCTTTTTGTGCTCTTGCGCTTTTCATGAGCGGCTCCATTTTAATTAGACGGGACGCAGTTCTAAGTCAACTCTAAATGATATTATCAGGCTAATAGAGTGTGATCATATCCTGGCTTTTATTGGTCTGGGAGCTGCTGCTGGCTGCCATGGGAACCGCATGGCTCACATAACTCCTTGCCTCTGGTTTGTGCATACCGGGGAAGGGAAGGCAGGGAAGAAGTGGTGAGCCCCCACAACCTCCTACCTCTAGCAACTTTTCTTTATCCAGCCTTTTCTTCGCATGAACTGAAAAGACAGTTCAAGGATGTAACTTAGCAGTCTCGTGTCCTTGTGCCATCCCTGTCAAGGGACCTGAAGCCTTGCTTTGCAAGGGGCCGATGCCTCCTTCTCCCCAGACTCCTCCGTCGGGACTTTTCACCCCTCTTTCTCGGCCAAGGCTCTTCTCCAGCACTTCATCTCCACCTCCTGTCAGCCTGCTGCCCACCACTCTCTGGCTGCCCTGTGCTCCCTGTCGTCCTCGCTGCGGCCAGGCTGGGTGAAAGCCCCCACCGTTGCATCGTTTGGCTGCAGAGAGCCTTGCAGCTGCTCACCTGGCCAACAGGGGCACAGGTGGGACCAGGAGCCAGGGCGATGAAGGACAGCAGAACGGGACAGCAAGGGAGAGCTGATGCTGCACACTCTGCCCCGCGCTCCTGTTGGGGACGGGGCCGCCCCGAGCACGTTTGCTACTGCTCAGTGCAGCTGAGAGGAGAGCTTAGACAGCTCTTATGCACAAAGCTGAGCAAATCCAAAGGAAGAAGAGTTAGACAGATGGAGAGATGGCCTGGGCCTGGCTGCCTTTGCTGTTTCAAGCACCCTAGGAGGATGCAGATGTAAAGCGTGCACCCAGGCCCGCAAGTCAGGGGTGTCCTCACTCCTTGGGCTGGAGCATGTCTCAGCTGGCTCTGCGCAGCCTGGGCTGCTACCCCGTGGGGAGCAACCAGCCCGGCGCACCTAGCTGCCGCCCCGGGAACAGGGACCTGCCATCATCCCTCCGGAGGGCATCGAGGGAACCAGCTCCATCCTAGAAAATCGGCTATTAAACTCCTGTGCCAAGGTGAGCTGGCTGCCCTCCCACCCCTCCTAGGTGAGCTGCTCCCTGCCCCCCTCCGAGCCCAGCAGAGCTGCAGCCTTCCTCCCAAGGGTGTCTTGCACCCTTCCCCCCCCCCCGACAGGAGCTTAGCTCCCTAAAAGTGTGCACTAAGCACGCCCCTGCCTAGAAATGCCGTGCCCCCATGCTAGCTGCTTGCCTGCCACTTGGTGCAGCAGCCCTAGGCAAGCATTTCTTCCCCCCTCCCTCCCTCAAGCACTGCTAGCAATCCCTCCTAAAACCTGCCTGCTACAGGCAGCCAGATCTTTAAAGGGAGCAGTAATCAGCCCCACCAGCACCTCGTCAGCACCCCCCCCCCCCCAGCTAATCAGCGGTTACAAGAACCAGAACCTGTGCTGGAAGTGCCCGTGCTGGGCTGTGCAAGGGGCGTAGGCCGTGTTGTAGGGTCGTTAGGGGGATATGGGATGCTGCCAGCCCTGCAGTGGGTTGCATGGTGCGGGGCAGTTGGGGGTGAGAGGCACCTGGCCGGCCCTCCCCTCCTGCAGGCGCACGGCTGGGCAGCCGGCTCCTGCCCGCCTCCCTTCTCTGCCGCCCCGCAGCAGCGTGGCTCTGTTTGCTAAAGTGCCCTTGCCTTGGCCATCTGGCTTGTGTCCTCATGGCCACCTCTGTTTCCTGGGCTGCTGCCCATGTGGCATTTGGGTCCGTCTGAAAAAAAATATCTGCAGCAGCAAAGGTTCATTGTAACTTTTGGACAGAAGGACTTGTTTCCCCCACCTGCCTGCCTGGCCCTGCTCTGTCCCACCACTTCAAGACGGTCTGTCCATGTGCTGAGAGAGAAGGCATTGAGCGTGACAGCCCAGGCCTCAGCTGAGATCTTCTCAAACTATTCCCCCCACCGCCCCTGCTGCATTGATTTTTGGAATGGGACTAATTTTTTAATCAGAGTGATGTAGGACATGATCAGAAGCAATTAAAGGCTGGCAGACTAATTAATGTCAATCAGTGTAGTTTATGGGTATTGGCCTTGTCAATCAAACTTGATATTGTGTGTTGGAGAGATTGCTTTTGGTTCTCAAAGCTAATACTTTGTAGAGAGCTTTTCTGTTCTGAGATGCTCATTAAAATAGTACGAGTCCTTCAGGAACCAGTTAAAGGACATATTTAAAAGTTCTTTAGGCGCTGACAATTGCAGACGGATGCTTTGCTAAATCCCGCTTGGTGCTGCAGCAGATTAAATGCCAAGCTTGCTGCCGTGCTTCTGCGCACCCTGCTAGATGCCTCCCGGGGCTGCCGTGCTGCTGTGAACGTGGCCCGCAAAGACCTAGTGGGACTTGGTCCGTGGCATTGCCTGGCACCAGGACGCCAGTGCCCCGTGCCCGGGGGAGCCCCTGGAGGAGGAGGAAGAGCTTGGGCACCTTGGGCAGTGCATGTGCCTGGGCAGTGATTGCATCCCTGCCTCCCAGCTCCCAGTGCCTGGAGGTGCTGCCGCTGGTTTGGGAAAGCGGGGAGCTCAGCTGCACGCTGCTGTGCAGCCCTGAAAGCTGCGGTCCCAGGTGACCTCCCGCCCTCCGTCTTTCGGAGTCGTGCTGTGACATGAGCTGACGTGAAGCTGAGAAGAGCTGAATGTGCCCCTTATTCTCCATTTCTGCCTTGCCTTCCCCGCCCTGCAGCAGACACAGGTGCCACAAGGGGAAAGATGAATGCGTTGCGTGGGGAATGTGTTTGTCACGCAGGCACAACGAGGGATCCGTGCAGAAGGCATTGCTGCTCGTGGTGTCATCACTGCTTGGCTCGCCCTGTGGCTGAGCTTTTTGAGATAAACGGCCCAAATCCAGCTACAAAAACGTCTTAAAGCATGTAAAGACTTCAAGTCATTTGCTTTTAAAGCAATTACTGTAGAACTCTATTATTTTTTGCCATACATTTCACTTTGATTTGTAGGTGTCATAAAAGGGGAAGCGAGGTGAAAACATCTGCAGAGAGCTGGGTGAACACGTTCCTCCTCTGTGATGTCTCTTTTTGGCTCAGGTGCCTGCCTGCGCGCAGTGGTGCTGCCCGGCTTTGCCTTGCCGCCGTGAAGGGGGCACTGAGGGAGCACTCACTCGCTTCCCAAAAGGCAGCCCGGCGTGTGAATGGGAGCACGGGTTTCCTTCAGCCTCCCCTCCCCTTTGCCCGGCCCAAACCCAAAATCACAGCATCCTGCAGGCAAAGGCTGTCGTGACAAGGCTTAAGCAGGGGCTGGATGGTGGGAGGATTTTTCTAGGGACAGACTGGAAATCTGAAATGGGCCATTGGCTGGTTTGCAGAGGTGTGTTTGGGAAAAGACAAGCAGAAAGCTGTTGTAAGCTTGATCCTAAGGAAAGAAAAAGTCCCGGGTGCTTTGGAAAGGTAGGACTTGGGAGCAAGGCAATCTCCTGTTGCAGCTGGGGATTCCCGGCACCGTCACTGAAAGACCCCGGGTATCGGCTGGCTGCTGGAACAGCATGCACAGACAGCTCCTCGGCGGCAGCCTTGCCAGCATCCCACCCGTGGAGAAGGGGGAACAGAGCCAGCCCGGTGCCGGCACTGCTAAAGAGCAGCCCTCCTCTTGCAAGCCCGTGTCGCTCAGCCAGCCTGTGCCCTGGGCCAGGCACGGCTCGAGTTAAAACAGAAATCAAAGAGCAGATACAGTGCCTGTATTAGGGTGGCACAGGCACAATTGCTATGAGCCCTTACTGGCATTTAAATCCTGAGCTCTGCAGCACTCGTGTTCTTTGCACATAATAGTACGGATATAATTTTTTTTTAAGAAAAATGAATAAAGAAAGAACTCCATGATGTGAACCCCCCGGTAACTGTTTGGCAATGCGGACAGCAGAGAGAGGGATTTGCAGCGGGTAGCTCGCAACAGGACCTGCTGCTAGGAAGTCCCAACGGACCGATACGGAGGTGGCAGTGGTCACAGGGTACCAGCCAGCGGGCCAGTGGCGTTGCACGCCCAGTGGAGAATGCCTGGCCCCTCGGTAGCATTGCACTTAAGGGATACCAGAATGTGGCTGCAAAACAGCTAACGGGCTTGGCCCACGCCGGGGAGCGGCGGCTCTGGGAAGCAGGGAGAGCTCCAGGGGCGTAGCAATGGTGTGCAGCACTGGAGAGGACCGGAAGGCTGACACGCTGGTCTTTATCCTGCTGCCTTTCACAGGCCTCCCCGGGTCTGCAAGATGGCAATGCTATCCAGTAACCTCATCAAATATTATGGTTCAGCCAGCAGGTCTCTAAGTGGCCACCATTAAATTTATCTGTTTGATTGCTAGCGCTCATATTCTTAAGCTTTGGAGTTGTATAATTTTATCCTTTCTGAATGGCTGGCAGTACTTTGCTGCAGGCTGTCAGGAGCGAGATGCTTTAAGGGCTGGGAGACACTGGGTTTGGTCCATGTGATGAACAAGGCAGGAAGCATCCCGCTCCTCCCCATGCATCCGCCCCGGGAAACACTGCTTTGGCCCTGGGGCTGCGAGCGACTAGCAGCGCTGCCGGGGTGTTTTGCAAAGAAAGCTTTTCCAACGAAAGGGCAGGTTTGCTGAAACTGCACCATTCTGTGGGAAAGGGTTAGTCTCCCTAAATTTCTGTTTCAAAGAGCATCAGGAGAAAGCTCCAAAGTTCTTGAGATGTCTTGTTTTTGTTATTTACAAAAAGAAAAATTTTGTTTCTGGTGAGAAATAGATTTTCCTTCCCAAAATTAAATGGGGTGGTAGACAGAAGGAAGTGTATATTCAAAGGAAATGTCCCAGTTGCTCAGAACAGGTTGCTTTTGTGGGAAGCGGAGCTGACCCCAGAATGGGTCGGTGCCAGGGATGCCAGCGCCGCCTCACCCCGCTCCTCTGTGCAGGAGGTCCCACGCGCCTTGCTTTTGTTCCAGGCATTTGCTTTCCCCCTCTGCAATGCTTTACCGCATGGGTAGCACTGGCATGCAGAGAGCTACCATTGGCATTGCAGGCAACCATGGAGATTGCAGTGATTACCCCAGCACAGAGGAATTTTTAAGATATGCTGTAACTTTCCTGGTGCAAAATTATATATTAGCATTACGGTGAAAGATTCTTTGCCTGGTTATTGCTTGAAGACATACATTTTATCTAAGCAAAAGCTTAATTGCTCCTCATTGGACACTAGTCATGGGACATTAGGCATCAATAAAAGAAGATACTTAAAATACAAGCTGAATAGAGTTTCTAGCTCAGTGTGGCAGTTACGGTTGCAAGATAGATTTCCTCCACTGTGTTTTTATTTTTTATTTGTTTCCCATCCAGGCGTTGTGGCCGGTACCTGTGTCATGGCCACGTCTCTGCTTTGCAGCCGGCCTGGGAGAAGCCTGGTCCCGCAGAGCCCCAGGCCCTGGGCACGGCACGGGGAGGCAGCGCGGACCGCGTGCGGTTCTTTCCTCAGCAGCTTTGAGAGAGGAGGCTCTTCCAGAGCAGCCCCCCGCCCGACCACCCGCATGCCAAACACCCGTCCGCCACCTGCTCCGTGCCCAGACGGCGTGCCGAGCCAGCCCGCGGCGGAGCTGCGCCCTGGCAGCGCGGCACGTTCTGCTCGGCAGAGATAAGAGCCATGCCCAGCCCTTGCCCGGATGGCACCCGGTGCGGCACGGCACAGAAGCGACGAGGGAGCACACAGGCACACGCTTCCCTTTTGGAAGCTCACCCATCGTTCTCCTCCTCCCCCACCTCTGGCTCACGCAATCCTGTAATTAATTGCATTGTGGGTTATGCTAATATTAGCTAATCGCTTTACCAATCATGCATGGAGCGTATGTCCGGGCTAATCGAATAGCTGTGGTGCCAACCTCCGTACCGCTTAGCTCATTAATCATTTTTCTAACTTGGAAACGTCCCTCTGCAGGCCGGTGGGCACCGCTCCCGTACAAAGTCAGGGCGCTGAACTCCATATGTGCCGGGGGAGGTTTAGTTCACCGCTTTCTGCTCTATGCCGGGCCCATACGCTTTAGCTCCTTGCTGACACGGGAACAGCAAGGCCCCGACACAGATGACAAGGCTGGTGGTGTTCAGCGCGAGCGCGGAGAGGCCAGCTGCTCTGAGGACACCCATGCTGGAGGAAAGCGTCGGTATGCTGGGCCACCGTGTCTCCAGCCATCTGTTGCACAAAACCCAAAGACGCTGAAATAAACTTAAAAATCCCCTGCAAGGGAGCAAACTCTAGATGCTATTTCTATGGCAAGCTGTTCAAGGCTTGCTCAAATCATCTTTCTTCCTCCCCACACAGTGTTTTTCAGCACTGTCCTGCCTGGGGGGGATGAGTCTGATAGCTGCAAGGCTTGTAGGAGTACGATCGTACACGGAGCTCAGGAGGTGCGTGGCGTGCGCGAGCCAACGCAGCCGGCAGCAGCGTTGAGTGCTGCAGAGAGGGATGAGGCACTTACCACGCAATCTCCAAAGCTGCGAGTCAGGGTGAGGCAGAAAGCTGTGAGCTGGCAGGAGCTGTGGAGCAGTTTGTTCCCAACCGAGCAGCACCATGTGAGGCTTTGGGAAAAGGCTGGAGAGAGGCTGGGGCAGGAACGGAGGAGAGGTTCCGCAGTAAATCTGGGGGTCCAGTTTCCCTCACTGTCTTCTCAGCTTCCTGTGTCTCTATTTACAACCCTGCTTGAGCCATTTGACCTTTTTGGAGCTCCGCATCGCTCCATCCTGAGCTGTCTGGTGGACAAGAGAAGAGGTTCCCCCACAACTGGTGCAGGCTGCTCCGAGGGCCTCCGTGCTGCCCTATCTCCCACTATAAGCGCACGTACCAAGGATCCTTCTCCTCCAAGGGCTGACGTCCTCTTCCCGAGAGGGGATCAGGAGGAAAATTTTATGACGATTTATTCTTTATCTGGAGCTTGAGACCATCCCACTATAACTTGCTTACTGCCTATTGCCCATTCCCCTGTGCCTGGTATCCGCAGGTAAAGATTTATGCTATTTCAGGTGCCAGCCTCAACAGAGAGATTAATGAGAGATAATTTCTTACAAAGAGGTTTATTGAGTTCTCAGAGTTCATTCGCCAGCTGTGAAGTGAAACATCTGAAAACATTTTTCGAATACTAAGTCCTCCCTGGCATTAGCACAAAAAAGGGAAACAGTGCCTTTTTCTGCTCTAGGTATTTGTTCTGCTGGGCAGAACAAGCGTCGTGTACTAAGCCCGGAGAGCTGAGATGCTATTTTATTAGATCTCTGCCTCCACTGCACCCGGGGGTGTGCAAAGATGTGCCTGGCATGCTCAAGGCGCCGTGCTCAGCTTCTCGTGAGCATCCCCGCAGCCGCTGCCAGCTCGCCAGGCCAGCGCGAGCCCTCCCAGTAACTTTCCAGCGGAACAAAATGTTCCTGTCGGCAGATTATGTGTGTAATGACTCCGAGCCTGAGAGAGAAGCTGAGATTTCCCCAGGACCCCAAGCACGGCTGCAGGTGGTGCAGGTGGAGGGCAGCAGAGCGGGAGGTTATTATTTCCTGGCAGATGTGGAGAACTGGGACAGCCTCGGAGACCAAGGTTGATCACTCACTTCAAGCAATGCCCAGAAAAAGGGAGTGTGGCTACGGGGTGCTCCCGAGCCTCCGTCTGGCTCGCCCCACAGCCTGAAATGCTGGGCCAGTTTCCAAGGCAATGCCTCCTGCTGCTGCGCTGTGCTCCAGGGGTGAGGGAAGGAGGCTCTTCCTTGCACTCCTCTTCCCTTGCTTTCACCCGTTGCCTCGTTAGACTTGTCCTGTCGAGCAGCCTCTGGAGATGCCTCCTTTCCCTCCCGTGCCTGAGAGCCCAGTGCCGGCTCCTGCGGGGCCCGTGCCCCGGGCTGAGCCTCCACCAACCTTAACTCTGCCCATCGCCTACTTCTCCGGGAGTTTTTGTGCACGGACATCGACTGACTAGCGAATGAAATTTTTTGTCGGTAAATATGGAGCAATGCTGGTGGGCAGGAGCAGTTGTAATGACGCATGCACAGTGATGGGCTCTAAATTAGTTATTGCTAGACAGAAAAGAGCTCTGGGAGTCCTTAGAGACCGAAGGAGGCTGGAGAGGCTGAAGGCATGGCTGGATTCAAAAGCAGAGGGGCAAATTCATGAAGGCTGTTAGACATGATAGTCCAAATACCTACTTCAGCTCAATAGGTGCCTTAATTTCCACCTGCTGGTAGCAAGGGGAGGACGGCTCTGTGCACCCCCAGCTCTGCTGCTGCCCCTCGCCCCTGGCCACAGAGGTGACACAAGCCGGGGCCCGACCCGCGAGAGCCCTCCATGTGCTTGGAGGCGTGAGGACGGCTAACGCAGTGGGGATCTCCTCCGCTGCCCTCCCAGGTTTCCTTCACGGGGTTATGAATCCTTTCGATGGAAGTCACTATTGCTTGGTTTGGAGGAAATCAGATGCAATTAGGAAATTGTCTTTTTGAAAAATCCTCCCATTAGCAATTGGGCAGGTGACTGCACACAGGCCTCTGGGATGTATATTTGTATGCAAATATTGGCCGCAAGGAGCTAATTATCCTCCTCTTCTGTCTCAAGTACATTTCTAACAGTGCCAATGGATCATTCTACTAATTTTTATCTCCTTTGGACTTAGTGTACCATGCCCGTAATGTCTTTGCATTTTCACACAGACACTGAGGGCACATTAGCTGGGAACAGCTGATTGGGAAACCCATGTCTGTAAAAGCAGATTTCAGAAGAAGATTTACCATTTTCCTCAGCATATTATAGTCAGTCTCCATTGAGCTGTGGTCCGTCTGAGGTCTTCTCTTGAGGAGAAACCAGTGATGAGGAATCTGGGCATCTTCTTAGCTGAATTATTTGTCTGTACTTTTGTGCCCCTTCCTTGTGGCATGGTGGCCACAAGGAGCATGCTGGCAAATTCCTTTTTTGTGGAAGTTGGGCCCAAGTGCCACTGTCAAGCTGCAGGAACCGGATCTGCCTGAAGAACTGGCTCTTCTGATACCTGCAGCATTTTTCTTCTCCAAATCCCCCCTTCTCACAGCATCTGAACTCTAGCAAAAAGACATCTCTGCAAAGATGGCTGCTTATTCACACCCCAATAAAGAACTCGCAAGGATGTGCTTGCAAATGCCATTTGTACACATAAAATGCTGTAACATCAGGGAAGCTCACATAAAAACAAAAACCAATACCAGTTGTTTCCTTTGAATGGTTTTGTCTTCAAACAACTGTAAAAGAGGGCAATCAATATACCTTGCCAGGGCCTTTGCAATGCTTCCTGAGCCATTATGGTCATAATGTTTCTTCAGGCTGCTGTGATCAATACATTTGAGACACTGAACTTGTCAAAACCACATAAAATCTTTATTAAGGTGAAATTAAATGAGCAAGCACAAATCAGTAGCTTAAATGGATATTGTCCTTCAAGGATGGCAGACCTAAAAACCAGACACGCATTAAAAATCCAGAGCATTCAAAGCTAGCGTTAAAACCATGAGAAACTCCAACTTTTGATACAGGGCTTGGAAAATAGAAATTTAGAAGGGTGGAAATTACCAGGGTCACGAAATTACTAGGGGCAAGAAATTACTAGAGGCTGGAGAAAGGACCCAGCAGGCCCTGGGTGCCTGGAGCTGGGCGCCGGCGAGGGCAGCCCCGGGGCCAGCCCCAGCGGGCGCGCGTGCCCTGCAGCCACGGGAGGGATGAGCTTTCCAAGGGAGGGAATGGAGAGCCTTTTGCCCTCCGCAGTTAATGCAATCTGACAGCTGCTGACTCTCTCCGCCGCACGGCACGGTGCCTGCGGCAGGAGGGTCATGCACACGAGCGAGCTCCAGGAGGAATTCAGCTGCGCAAAGAGACCTCCAGGTTAGGGGTGGAGTGCAATGCTGCGGGACCGCCTGCAGGACGTCTTCCCCGTCCCCGCTCCGTGGCAGGCGCAGGCAGGCGTCCAGCAGGTTGGGCAGCACGCTCGCTGCGGCAGAAGGGGAGACGCTTCTTCCCCCTACACCCGGAGAGCATCCGGCATTTCTGGGGTTACTTTAGGATTTGGTGCTCCCAAGTGCCTGCAAGGGAGTGGGGGACCATGTGCCTCGGGGTTGTGGCGGGTGAGCAGCTCTGTGCTGTGGCTCCCAGGGAAGCTGCGATCTTAAAGGATTGCAGTGCTGAGATCGGAGGCTGCTTGATTGGGAAGGGTAATTAAATCTGAGGCAAAATGAACAGATGCTGGGCTGGGGGTGGAGAGCAGCCTGTCCCCAGACGCCCTGCTCTTGGCGTGCAGTTTGCAAATTCTCCTTTGTGGAGATGGGTGCTGGGCAGCCCCATCCCCGCCGGGCCAGCTGAGCGCTCCTCACGTGAGGGCTGTTGCTCGGATGTGGCCTTTCCTCCCACCCTGCCTGAGTGGGACCCCTGGTTCACTGGCCCCCGGGTGCCCAGACGCGGTGGTGCGTGGCAGGAGGTGCCCCCACGCAGCAAGGCAGCCTCCTCTTGGGGCGCTGCCTGGTGTTTCCCTGCCTTCAGCTCTCCTGAGCCTTTTGGTGCTGGAGGCAGCAGCTCCCTGGGGGCAGGGAGGGATAAGGGATCCTGGCTGCACACACATCCCCCTCTCAAAGGCCCTGCCCAGGCAGGCGACGGGGGCTTGGGACAGGCCACCTGGGGGGGGCTCCATCCCTGGGAGGTGTTTGGGATTTGGGGGAAAGAGCCACAGCCGCCCTGATTGAGGACAGACAGACCTCACAGCGCACACCTCCGGGCACTGCCTTTGGGGGGAGCAGGGAATACCCAAGGGATTATGCAAGGGCAGGGGTGCGGGGAGGGTCCAAAGCTTCCTGCTGCAGAGAGCCCGCCTGACCGCAGGACCGTCTTTGTGCTGAATTGCTCCAGTGCGTATCTTTCTTTTCCCAAATTTCCCAAATAAGCGCTTTCTGACCCCACAACGATATCGGGCCCCTCCAGCGCCGTGGTCACGTGGAGAGCCTGGCTGCAGGACTGCAGGGCCCGATGGCAGCTGCCCTCCTCCCAGCCTTGCACAGGGGCTGCAGCAGCAGCAATCTTACTCTGCCAAAAGGAAACCATCAGAGGACAGCAAGGACATGCGAGAACTGCCAGGACCCAGGGAAAGAATAGCTACAGCTCCCACCCCGTTTGCCTTCCCGGCGTCCTTGGCCGCGGAGCCTGCCGATGTGCAGGTCCCTGCGGCAGCAACCTGCTGGTGCTGCTGCGTGCCACCCGCGCAGAGCCTGGGCAGAGCTCACTGCTCTGTCTCGTGTCCATACCTGGTGAATCGGCCTGAGGCTGGGAGAAGGGCGATGTGCAGCGGCTGCTGTGAGGCTCTTGGGACGTGAGAAGAGCCAGTCCAGGCTCTTCTCGCAGAGTCTGGCACACAGCAGCACAAGCCCTCTGCTGCTTCTTCATCCAAAAGCTTGGCAAGGGGACAGGACCGAGATGGATTTGGCTGGACTCAATGCTTATGAGGAGCTGGAATGGCTCGCTCTGCTCTGTTTATTTGTAAGCTCCCGTTTTGGGTGAGACTCATGCAAATCTCCAAATTGGAAGTGGATGGGTTCAGCCCAGCACGCCACCTCTGCCAGAGGAGTGATCTCAGCTCGTCTGCCACTGTGCGAGGCTGGGAGAGGCGCTGCCCTTTGGGACCGGACCGGCAGGAAGGCTGCGAAAGGCTCCTTCGTTGGAGGGGAGCGGGCTGCTCCTTCCAGGGCACCGCTGAGGCCACACGTGGGAGAGGGGCCCCGAAGGCACCACCGACCTCTCCTGGCCAAGGCCTATGGCTTGCTTATGTCCATGGCTTGCACCCTTCGAAAGGAGGCAGGCAGCACCAAAAGGGTTTGCAGAGCAGCAGCTGTAGCACAAAGACATCAGAGATGGAGGAAACCCTGCTAGGTCTGTTTTTAAAAGGTGATGCTATATGACGCTGTTATGGATTTTCCACTGGTGGGCTTGGAATTTGCATTATTTCTCCCACATTTTTGATGTGTTTCTCTCGCTTCAGAAGGTAGAAGTCTGTAGTTTGCCAGGAGGATTTCTCATTGCACAGAGGAGCTGTTTGCCAACACACCTTCTCAGTGGAAAGCTGAAAAATTGTTTGGTTCCAGCCTATTTATTTTTAATTGTTTCCTTTAGTTCTTATTGCCCACAGTGAAATATCACCTTCCCCTAACAAACAGCCGAGACAGGAACCAGGCGCCCTCCGCAGCCAGCCTGGTAATCCACTCGCTGTCGCAGGCCGCAGAGCTTGTGTGCTGATTTCCAGGCCTGCTCCCTCTGCCAAAGACAACTCCTGCCCCTCTACATGACTATCCCGCGCTCAGCTCCTTCTTCTTCATCAACCAGCCCGGCAGCCCGGCGGGAAGGTCCCTGCAGACTCCTGGGGACTCCTGAGCCTGCCCGGGGCTTACGGCACCGAGGGGATAAAGTGCAATACCCCTTCGTGTTGGATCCAAAGCTGTTGATGCCCAGAAAAACAGCTAAGCGTGCGTCCTGAATGGCCTTAGACTTACGAAATGCAAAAACAGAGAATCAGACATCTGCATTCAGTGCCAAGGCACTGGTTTTGAGCACCTGCGGGTTTTTCTTTCTTCGGTTCTCGGGATGAGCTGTAAAATAAAAGCTCATAAATTAATTACCTAAAAGAGTGACAGAATGTTATTAGATACTTGGGAGTTAATTGTACTGATGCTAATCGCATGTAGTTTAATGGCACCAGTAGAGATGTAATATGTAATTCCATAGGCATTCCATAACAATTTAGCAATTTAATTAATTTCTGCTAATACCTTTTAAATCACCTATTCTCTTCTCTCCGTGTTCTCTGAGGGAAAGAAAGCAGAAACTTTTTCAGTCAGCCACCTAGATCTTGATCTTTTGCAAACTCACTTGTGTTGGCAAAGATACCATTTTATTTCTCAGTGGTTTTATTCCCAGTAGAGAAACCCACACAAAGTCGTCCCTGGGAAACAGGGTGTACAAGAGAGTTTGACAGTGATGTGATTGGCTGTTCCTAAATTTGGAAGGTTGGATCGGGGCTGTGTGAAATGTTTTGGACAGATCATGATGGGCTGAAAAGATGGAGACTTAAGTGATTTGTGGATTTAGGTCAAATTCAGGAAGCTCAGTCAGAAGAAAATATGAGAGAAAAATGTAGAAAACAGCAAGCATTTTGTTCCAGTCTCTCAAAGCAAAAAAAAGGTTGGTTTAGAAAAAGCAAAACAACCTGTTTCAGTATGTTTGAAATGAAGTTTTTCTGCTTGCCTCCTTTTGCAATTTTTTTCATTGTTTGAAAAAGAAGAAGCAAAAAGGAAAGGTCTTCAAAGGATCGACTTTCTCCAAGAGACTGAATTACTTCCTTAAGTGATATTCAGGACTGACTCAAAACCACAGAGCCAGCGATCCTCACCCAGCGCCCGTTTTGGAGCAAGGCGGGCGTAGAAGGAGACGAGCGATTTGGGCCACATACGAGCTGTCCCCCGTGCCGCTGCCCTCCCTCCCGGCCCCCGCCAGAGCAAAGACCACGAAAAGCCATTGTTCTCATTGGGCTTTTATTGTCCGGCCGGCCCTCGCCTCCCGCCCGCTGCCGGCGGGTCGGCTGAGCCCCGCGCCACGCGCGCACGACTGGAGCGGGTCTGTACGCAGCGCTGAGCCCCAGCCCCGCGCCCTGGGCAGCACATCCCTCCCGGGTATTTTTTGTTTTTTTGAAACATTTTATTTTAAAAATATAGTAGCTGTGGAAAGCAGCCCTCTTTATAAATGCTCGGTGCTGGAGTGGAATGCATCATCGCCGTCCTTATTACTAAGCTCTCCTCGGAACCTGCTTCTGCCCACATCAGTGCCGGCTGGCCGGCCGTGCCAGGGCAGTCGCGCTGCCGCGCGCTGCACCATCTGTTACAGTCAAGAAGGTTTGCAACTCCAGGGAGAGAGAAGGAGAGAGAGAGAGACCCTTCTAAAAATAGAAATATTGTGCTGAGTTGTTTGAAGTGAATGAAATACATAAAACGCCAGCATTAGATTAACTTCAGCTTGTCAAATATTGCTCCCGGCAGAGCTGGCGTAGTGCTCTGGTGGAGGTGGAGTCCCCCAGGTCCCCCAGCGCGTGCCACCGGCCCCCGGGCCCGGGAGGGAGAGGAGCCGTGCTAGCCCTCCCGGCGCTGCTCGTCGCAGAGCTCCTGCTAGGAGCAGGGCTGCTCTCTGCCCGTAACCGGCCAGAAGGAAACCTGCCCCCCAGGGCGCAGCGGGAGCTCCCAGGAGACATTATAAATAGGAAACTGTAAACACAACCATTCGAAATAAGAGACATCTACGATCACAGGATTTACTGGTTCAAACGTACCACCCTCCCCCCACCCGCACACCTATCCCCCTGTCCCCGCTCCATAAAAAGGTCTCCAGTAACAAAATCTTCATTCCAGACTTGGAGTAAAGGTGAGGTGCTCGAGGAGTAAAAAGGGACATTGCAACATTAGCGGTCTTTGCTCGGGAAGGGAGAAGTCGGTGGAAGGGAGGGAGAGGATTAGGTGGTTCAGGTCCTTCACAAGTTCATTTGGTTTGTCTGGAGGACTCCTAGGGTTATACCTGAGATGAAGAGGTCTAGGGGACACTCCATAGCTCGATTAAAACATGGGTGGTGTTTTGTGCCTAGAAGAGCCCTTGCTGCCGGGGTTTGTCTGTCACGCTCACCCCACGCAGCAACAGAGCAGCAGCCCTCCTCCGCTCACCACGGGGCTATCTGAACCAAGGCTCGGTTCGGGATGATCCATCATGTGTCGAGGATCTCGCTGGTGGGCGACGGCTCGTGGGGAATGCCCTGTGCGCTGTGGATGGTCTGGTTGTGGGAGAGGGAGTTCTGCTGGAGCTCCAGGGCAATGGCGTTCTGGGGGAACTCCTTCACCTGACGCTTGTACTCAAGGAAAGTGCACGCCTTGGTGGCTATCGCAATGATATTCTTGCCAATAAAGATGGTGGAGACCCTGCTGTCTTGGAACAAGACCATGTTGATGGCCCGGATGAAAATGGTGACAATGTTAATGGTGACCAAGCTGAGGACAGGGTAGAGCATCATTTTCTGTGGGGCAATGTGCTCCCCTTGCATGCTGATCTCACTGAGGGACACGCAAGGCAGGATCAGGAGGAGTATGTAGCAGTAGAAGAACATGAGCCCCTCCGCCCAGATGGGCAGGCCGGTCCTGTGCGGCTCCCACAGGTTGGCCTGGATGTCCAAAATATCCAACAGGTCAAGGGCCACCCAGAAGAGACGCCCCCGTAGGTCCTCTTTCTTCCGAAAGGTCCGTATGTACTCCATGCTGTCCAAGGCCACCAGCACCAGGTAGAGCCCTGGCACGCAGATGGAGAGGAGCAGGGTCAGGGCTTTCCTGGCCACCGTCTCCAGGTTCTTCTTGTCAGCTTTGTAATTCTGAAAGATGAAATACAGCTTGATCTCCAGCACGAAGATGTACAGGAACCAAAGGATCATGGCGTAGCCCCGCTTGGCTGTCTTCACTTCCGCCCCCACCCACACCGCCACGTAGCGCAGCACGATGAGGAAGCAGATGTCCCCCACCAGCACGATGATGCAGACGCCGATCTTGCGGGGCCCCTGGTTCTGCTCCACCAGATAGGCATCCATGAACGCCATGCTGGTCATGATGACGATGGTGGTCAGACACACGTGGCGCTTGTCAGGTGGCGGCAGCACCATGGTGAGACGAGCGGGCCTCCCTCCACACCACCTTGAGCGCTGGCCTGCACTAGGGGAGCCGTCCTGCTGGCAGGGCAAGGGGGGGCATCAGCCACGAGCCCTTGGGGACCAAGGGCTGCTCCGTCCCCCACCCCAAGGGACAGGTCCCGCAAAGAGCAGCAGGTCAGTCAGCAGCCCCTGCTCTCCTGGGGCTCCTCAGCTGCCTCTGCAGACGGTATCCCTGGCTCTGCCCACACCGGTGGCCACCAGCAGACCCGACCGATGCACGGCCAGCTCGCTCTGCTCCTTAAGCGACGCGGCTCTCCCCCAGCACCCCGGGCCAGCTGACCAGCCCAGTCCCAGGCACCCGCCACTGCCAGCAGCCAGGGCTCAGAAACGTGCAGGGCCTCCTTAATGCAGCTTCCCCCTCCGTGTGGGGTCCCCCATCATCATCAACCGGAGAGGAAAGACGCTGCCTCTCCAGCCAGGCAGCAATCCCACGGCACTAATGCACCTCCAGGCACCGAGCCCGAAGTTCTCGTACAGATCCCTGGAAATCAGGTGACCGATCGGGCAGAGGTCCGGCCTGGCCTTGCGGGTGCAAGCCAGCAGAGGAGACAGGGGAGATGGTCCTGGAAAGGCTGCTGTCTTCCCAGCAAGAACCCAAACTCCTCCGGGGTGCGAGGGGTCTCCCTGCGGTCTCACGGGGAACCACCGTGGCACCTATTGCTGCCGGCCAGCCCCGTGCCCGCGACGAGTAGTGCAGGCTCCTCCTGCCGCCAGCCATGCATGCATCCTCTCCATCCTGCCGTCCTGGAAAAGACCACAGAGAGCAGGCGTTAGGGTCCCTCCGTGTTCTGGCACCGGGCTGCAAGGACGGTTGTCCCCCAAGCTCCTCCGCACTGCGGCTATGAGCGGGGGATGCTTGTGCAAGGATGCACGGAGGCACAATTAACATTTAAGCAAGGCTTAATGCAGAACATCTTTTTATTCAAGATGAACCTAGCCTGGACTTGGACTGCATGGAAACTCAGTGCACCTCCCATATGTAGGCGCTCCCCATCCCAAGCTCCAGTCCTGGGTGCTCATGCAGAGAAAGCATGGAGCAAAACCCAGGTGGAGACATGCAAATTTGCAAATGCCCACTAGCCCTGCTGTGCGGCAAAGTTGCACCCAGCTCAGCCGTATCCCAGCTGCCGGACGGGCCGGGGGAGAGGGATCTCGCATGTTCTATGCAGGTCCCGGCGTGGGGGGATTTGCGCTGAATTATGACCTTGGTTTTCTAATGGTTGCTGACAGCTCCTCGCTCGCTGCTGCCAGCCTTTAGCAGAGCCCATGAAGTGGTAACTCGCCTCGCCTGGGGCACAGGCAGGAGCAGGCAGCGCTCAGCTACCTGCTACGAATAAATAATTGAGAGCTCTCCAGAGACGGATTTGTTGTTGTTTCCTTGCCGCTTGAGCAGCCACCTGACCGCACGCGAAGAGGCGCTCCGCGGGGCAGGCTGCAACACCTCGCTGCCCGAGGCTGCGGCGGGGAGCAAGGCGCAAGGCGCTGGGCAGGGCCCGCGGGCCGCTGGCCGTCAGCCCCCGTGGTCCCTCGTCCAGGCGCGTCACGGCACGCGGGTTCCCTCTGTTTCTTTGCTCCGTGCGCACCTCGGCTATAGGTAATGCTTCTGTGCTTCGTTGGGTGACTTAACTAGGACACAGGCAGGAACAAACCTGGGCTCTCAGGTCCTTTAGGGAGAGAGGAAGAGGTGGAGGTTGAAGGGAAAAAACCAAGCTGAAGGAATTATAAGGCATTAAAAACCTGCCCTACTTTGCACAGAGAGGTGTATTACTACTGCTTATGTTTATGGAGCCTCATTTTAATAAAAGATGGATTCCTTCTTGCTTAAGGGAGACAAGAAAATAAAAAGAAGAAAAAATAGGAAGCCAGATGTGTCAAAGCAGCCCTGACTTACACCTGAGCAGGGGGGCACCGGGCGATGTGTGTACCTGTGCCTGGTTCCCAGAGGAGGTGGCGGGTGAGGACGTGAGGCTCAGCAAGCTTTAACAGGGAACTTAGAAACTGAGCCAGGACCTAGAAGTTGCTCTTCTGAGTCCAGCAGCCACGTGTATCTGGGAAAACTGGCATGTTAAAATCCCAGTGTAACTTTTAACCATTTTTCCTGTAAAGCTCCAAGCCCTCCATATACAACAGGTATTCAAGGAAGGTTTTTAAACACAAGATACCAAAAGGGTGGGATCACTCGGACATCTGGAAGTCGGTTGCCTCAAGTTGTGCAGATGCAGCACGTGGCCCCTGCAGGGACCCCTCGGCCTGTCCCGCGGCAGGGGAGGAGGCCGCGCGGGGTCTTTGCCCTCTCGCCCTTTGCAGGAGGCCCAGGCAACCAGCCGAGACTGGGTCCGGGTGAGACGACGCCCGCTGCCGGTGCTCAGCCCAGCACAGGTCCCACGGGCGTGCAGAGCAGGGGGAGCCCCAGCACGCACGGCGCCTCGCGCCTCGCTCTTTGCAAACCTCTCTGCGGCAGGAACCGCTCAGGAGCAAACCCACGCGCACAGCGGGATTCACGGGCACCCCGAAGGGCGCTCGCTGGCGCGGCCGGCCAGGCAGGCGCTGCAGCCCCCCACCCCGCTCTCCCACCGAGCCCGTGCTCAGCCCTGCTCTCGCCAGCGTGCCTCGCCGTGATGGCTTGTAGCTGCCTTCTAGTGCCGCAATTCGTTCCTTCTTGAGGTTTCAGATAAAAATATATAGTCATTGCTGTAACTGCCTTTAAACTCGTGCCAAGTTTTACAGGGGATTTATGGCCAAGGACGGATAATTCCAGATAAATTAGGTCTTTCAAGAGGGAATGCTGTTTTTTCTTTCCCCCTTTATATATTTCTTCTTCCAAAAGACAACAGTTATTTAAAGGGCAGTGGGTGTATCGCAGAGCACCTCACAGCATGATTATATTTGAGAAGAAGCTGGCTTGTAAATCACGCTTCTCTGCCCCGTTGCTTTAGAGAGCTGGTGGGAGCCGCGGCGTCCGAGGACACGGCTCGGGGCAGGGGTTCGGCAGGCCCGGGGCGGCTGCGGGCCCTGCCGCAAGGCACGGGGCCCCAGACCCGGTCACTCATGGTCCCATTTCCCTCCTTGCTGGCATAAAAAAAGGCCTGGCTTTTGCTGAAACAAAGTATTTCAGCCAAACAGGAGCAGACTGCGCAAGCTCAGGACTTCCTTTTCCACGAGAGCTGAGCAGAAACACCGACGTGCCGACCCGTGCGGCAGCTTTACGAAACCCATTGCAGCGTGGGCTCCGGTCCCACCGGCCAGCACCTCCTCGCCCGCGGGCAGGCAGCGTCGGAGGCCCCTCTGAGCTAAAACTGCCAATTTTTGTCCCCTCCTGGTGTCAGCATCTCGCTCGGGAACACAAGAGCCAAAGAGTGACATTTTTATTGTTCCCACAGCTATTTCTCCGGACAGGACAGAGGTATTGGGAATGCCGTCGCAGCCGGACGGAGGGGAGCAGATACTTGCAGTTCCCCACGCGGGACCGGGGGCGAGGGGGCAGAAGCTGTTGCCCATCAAAGTGAGACGCAGGATGGCGGAGGTGGAAAGGAGATCGTCGTCCCCAGCACAGGATGGAGCCTCAGCAAACCCACCTGAGAAACCACCCCAAATCACACCAGGGCCACCCCAAGCAGCCGCGGGAGGTTTCCAGCCATATAGATCTCTCCCTCTTACTAATGCACGCGCAGGCTTACAGCCCAAACTGTTGAAAAGCACGAAAGCACACAGAAAAACCCTCCCCTGTGCATCGGGTAGTATCCAGGGCACTGGCAGATATTAATTCAGGGTATTTGCAAGAGCAGCAAACTGCCGTCTCATCCCCGGTGCGGGGCCAAGCGTTGCCAGCAAACGGCACGCTCAGGCAGTGGCGGCGGCGTCCTTCGCTCCGCTCCTGAATGATTCACGGCGGCTGGGGACGGGCTCGGAGAGCGTGCGCATTCGTTACAGCGACCTTTCGGAGCGGAGCAAGGGGACTGCGGGCGCCGAGCGCAATCACAGGGCTCGAGACCTGCTTTCTCTCCGTTTAATTTCTGCCTTACCGAGGGCCGGCACCTCTCTCACCTTTTGCAAATAGTTTCCAAGCGTTTGCCACGCTGCCAGTTCTTGTTCTTATTTTTCACCTGGGCGATGGTTGGTATTTTCCCTGCCTCTTGGAGCCCTTGTGCTATATGGGACTACACATTTCATATATATATATATAATACTATGCATTTCAGTTTTACATAAAGGAGGTCTCTACCCATCCGTGGAGAAAAGCTGGCACATTTGAATGATGTGTGACTATCGCTCCAGAGGGGAAGGAAAAAATCTCCTCAGAGTACTATTAAAGCAAAGCACATAGTTTTTAAACAATCATTCTTCTGGGAAGTCCTGATTTGTAATTTTTAAATGACTGCTCTTGACAGTACACTCAGCAACTGCTTGAGAAACTTGCTGGATAAACAAGGAAATGAGCTTGTCAGATAGCCACACGAACACCTCTGAGGCAAATATTTGTTTAGACAAGCATTCGCAAAATTTTTGCTTCCTGCAGGAGTGCTTGTAAATAAAATACAGCTCACCTGAACGTAATGAACTCGGAGCGTTAGGGATGCCAGGAAGCCAGACGGGCAGCTTGGGCTGAAGCCTCCTCGCAGCCCTCGCGCCTCCCAGGAGCCCCGGCTGCGAGCAGGTATTTCAGCGATGCTTCACCCTTGGCAAGCAGGGCACTGCTTACCCCAGGCAAATTCAATGCGTTGCAGAAGTTTTTCCACCACCAGCCTATGCAAATGGCAGGATGGGCTGCGCTGGGGCAAGCGAGCGCGTTCAGCAGCACCCAGAGCCAGCGACAGCGTGAGACAGGCTGGGCACGCGCACCTGCTGCCCACCAGACCAGTGGCTCCGGCCGGTGGAAACGGTGCTGTGGGCAGACAGGGCTCGGCTGCTTAAACCAGCCTCTTCTTAAACCCATGCATGAAAAATAGCACCTTGTCTTGCTCAGCAGGGCCGTATCCTGCCCTTCTTGGAGGGGATCAGGCGCTCGGAGACCCACGCGGCTCCGGCCCTGGCCTCAGCCCCTGCCCCTGCCCAGACGCAGCCCACAGGCAACTTCCAGTACTTCTGTGAAAACTGGTGGGGAGGCCGGACAGGCAGCAGGAGCGCCCAGGCTCACGCGGGGACTCCCCGTCTCCCGGCTCAGCCTGCCCCGTCCCACGGGTGAGGAAAGGGCTGCGGCAGGAATTTGGGGCCATGGGAAAGTCTCCTGGAGAAACTCTGGGGTGCTGCAGTGAGAAGGCTGGGCAGTAAAATCCCCGCACCCAAGCTCAAACTGAAGTGCAGGGCTCACCTCATCGGTGCTTTGCTTTCCCCAGCACTCAAGGGTGACGACCAGAAGAGATGCAGTCAGGCCCGGCACGGAGGGCTTGGTTATTGCTCTGGCGCCTCCATCCCAACTATGGAGTTATCCCTTGTTCTTGCACCTATTCCCGGACCTCCCCACTGCTCCACAGCGCCTCTGGCTATCCAAGGACATGTAGTCACAGCTGTGCTTCAGCATCAACTCAGCCACTGCAGAAGGAAATTAAACTGTTTTCCCCTGGGAAGCGGGTGGCTCATTGCGGAGTGATTAATTACCGCTGGGTCTGCGGTAATGCCCTCCGTAATCCTCAGGCACCGGAGCTTCGCGCACACCCTCCTGCAGCCCATCCTCCCTTCGCTCTCTGTTGCCGCTCATCCAGCCTTGCACCCTGCTTGGCTGGCAGCCCCGGCGCTACCTGGCAAATGAGTTAAATAATTTAAGTGACTTCAACTCTGCCTATAAATAAAAGAGGGGGTGAGCGAGGCAAACGCATATGCAACTCACTTCCCAGGTAGTTATGGTGCTGCATTGCTTAAAGCTTCATTTACACTTTAATTGCTTTGATTTATTTCAGCTTTCATGGATGTAAATCTGACGCTCCCCTTCATTTAGTCCTTCGCTGGCCTGAAGAGCTCCACAACGTCCTTTCCAACGCACTTCCTCCGACCTGGCTTCAACTCGCTGCTCTGAGATATCCAACAACTGGAGCCATCCAGACACTGAAACAAAACAAGCCCATGCCACTGCTTTTGTCTGTCCTTTGAAGGCTGCCCTTGCCGGCTGCCATTCCCACGCTGAATGTTATTTCTTTGATTGGCTTTAGCAAATGCAGCAGTGCACAGGACTTCTCCATAGCTGTCAGCCAGGGTCTCGCTTCCCCGTTGCCCGACTGTGGTTGCTAATGTGGCCCGGACACCTCATGCGGGGCTGGAAACGAAGCCGCGGCGCAGCCTTGCAGGCGACGGCGTTATTCGCCACCCGGCCGGCGACGCTTCAGGGCAGCGACCTATGCACAGCAAAGCGACCCGACCCGCTCGCCGCGGCGGTCAGGGCTGGGAAGCGGCTACTAATTGCTTACGTATTTTGCAACTCACTGAATTATTTGCAAGCTCTGCGCACCACACCGGCACGGAATTTAAAGGGAGAACAAATTCTCCCCTGGCGGAGAGACGATAAATCCCGTTGTCCCATGCCGTTGCACTTCCCTGCGGGCTCGAGGGCTGCCCTCAGCGTCCCGGCTGCGCAGCGGCCCCCAAGCCGGCAGCTCGTGGGGCACACGGTGCTTCAGCCATGCCCTGCCGCTGGCCCCTGCCGGGCAGCAGCGTTTCGCTGCCTCCTCGGAGGCAGTAATGGCATCTCGAGTGCATCCTGCCAAGGAAATGAGATTGAGGAAGATTTTCCGGGCCCTGCCCACTAATTGCGTCTGGAGGAGGAAACAGCCCACTCGCTAATGATTACACACAATTTACCCTGTAGGCACAGGGAACCTGGCGGGGGGAGGCTGCAAACTGGTCCAAGAACCTGCCCAAAATAGACAGTGCAGCCGGGCTGGCAGGTGAAGCCTTTTGGAAGCGAGGCCTCGTGCACTTTTCTGAAGGGCCTTTGGAGACAGGGGTCAACATTTCCTTAATTCCTTCGGCAGCTTTACTTCTGACTCCCTTCTCAAGGAGAAACCCAAAAGGAAAGCATCAGACCTCTTGCCTGTCCAGGAGAAAAAAAAAGAAAATCAAGACGCCTCTCGATGCCCTCCTTGCGCGCTGGACTGGAGCAGGGCCGCGTGCCCGGGGCAGACCCCGCGCTCCCGGTGCCGGATGGCCATTTGTATTCGCAGCCAGGTCTCCCGGGGCCCTTCTGGTGGTACAGCCAGCTGCAACGTTCCCCCATTCAAAAATATGCTGATTTTGATGAAATTTGACAGACGTGTCAAAAAAAAATCTTTTCAGGCATTTTGGGTGTTGAAACATAGCATTTAGAGAAGGTAAATGATTCATTTTCACTTGTACATATAATGTTAAAATTATAATACTACGTTTTGACACTATCAAAACAATTTACTGTTTTCCCAGTAAAACGTGCTGCTTTTAGAGGAAGTGTTTAGCATTGCTAAGCCAGGGGAATTCTCAAGACGGCAGCGTCCCCCGTGCACAGCCCGGCTCCTCTGTGGCGGGAGCCCGTCGGCCCCTTTCCCGTCCCTCTCTGCCGGCCGCCCAGCTTGGCGCTCACCCCGTGGTCGCGGCTCGGGAGCCACGGCACCCGTCCCGGCTTACAGCGAGCCTGGCCGGTGACAGCGTCACTGTAATCCAGGATATGACACCCGCGACTTCTGCCCGCTCACAAAACCTTTTAACTTGTCACTGGAGGAAATTAGATTGGGCTTGATGTGACGAGCCTTTGACACCCCGCGTTGTTGTTGTTGCTTGTTTTCTTCTGTGTGCTTCCAGACAGTCGGTTTATTTGTTTTGCTCTTTTTCTGAAGCCTGAAATGAAGCTGACAGCTCTATAGCTCCCTTCGCCTTGCCATTCTCCCTTTCACAACAGAAGGGTGCCCAGCCCTCGGCCGAGCAGCGGTTTTGCCGCGGCACCGCCGGGCTGCATCCCTCCGCTGAGCACTTCTGCGGGAAGGCACCCTCCTTAGCACTTCCCCAAACAGGGAAATTATTGTGCTTTTGACTGAAGGTGCTCCGACATACTTGTGTTAGGAGCAAAGCATGTAACAAGCGGACAGGTACTCAGTGCAAGGGAAAGCCTCGTCCCACCCCAAATCACAGGGCTGACAGTGCACCTGAAAGTTGCATTTGCACAGCTGATCTAAATAAAAGGCACAAATACAACCCCAGCTTTGACCTCTGCTTGTATTTTCCCAGATAGTTACTGGCCATCAAGCTCTACCAGCAAGTAAAACCTGGAGCTTCGATTTTCTCTCGCTTAAAGAGCCAGGGGCTTAAAAACCTGGATCCAAGTGCTGTAGCTCAAGGCTGCGCTTTTGTGCATGAGCCACTGCCTCAAATAACCTCATGTTACCAGTATTAGGGGAAAGGAAAATCTCTCCCCAGAGCCAGTGCATCTCAGATAGATGCTTTCCCCCACAGACTGCTGTAAATCCCAATACACGGAGCACCAGAAAACTCCTTGTTCTTGCTGGTCCCCATCCTCGCTCTCACCCTCCTGGGTGCTGGCAGGGAAGCACAAATTTCCCTGAAAGTGATGTCCCAGGCATGCTCAGCCAACACACCAGAGCACTCTCAGCTGCTCTAGCAATATCAGATGTCTGAGAACCAAGTGCCTCTGGCTGCCCCTCATCTCATCTAGGCATGATTAAGAGGGTGTGAGCTAATTAACACAAAATGGGAGCTGATGGTTGTGCAGCCATAAGTAAGAGAGCAGTGGGAGTTTCCTGGTGCTAAAAGCATGCTTGCAGGAGAAGAGGCTGTAGGGTGCTATGTGCTTTGGGGCAGAACTTTGGGAATGTCTCACGGAAAATAAATCTTTGAGCTCTGTAGGCATTTCTGAGTTACAAGAGAGAGCATTTAGATGGGGATGATTTAGCAGGAGACAGCTGAAGGGATGAGAAGCTGGCTTGCAGGCTCTCCTTTTCCAGAGACCAGGGCAGAGAGGCACCTGCTGGTTTCTCTGACCTGAGGCTGGGTAAGGTGGCAGGCTAAAGGCAGGAGCTGAGGGACTTACCCCCTTACCTTATCCCTTTGCCCATGTGGGGCAAGGAAAGGTGGCAGGCAGCAAACAGCTGACACACTAAACCAGGGCAAGCTCAAAGAGAAAGAGCTCGTAAGATACCAGGGTCTGACTCTCAAATCACATTCCTGGAAACCCCTGTGACTTGATGCTGAAGGCATTAAGTGCCTTCTGCTCTAAATGCAGTGCTTTGCTCTATGTCCCAGCACATGATCAGGGTACAGTCTGGCCAGGGCTGACAGGGGACAGTGACCTTTGCAGGAGAGCACCTGCTTTTTGCTCTCTTGAATCTAGCCCTCTGTGCAGACAGATCTTGGGGTTGGCAGGAAGGGTTCAAGGGCTGACTCTTGGTTTGAAACTAGCTGCCCTATGAACCTCTGGGGAAGTCACCAAGGAAGAAAGCCAGGGGGGTATCCCTACTCTGTAGGTCTGGCCATGATGTCTGGTGCCAGACGGGGAAGGGAGCTGGGACTTGGTGCCTTCACTGAATAGTATTTGTGGTGTGTGTGTCTGGCTCTGTCAAGCAATGGCTTTGGGGAGGTACTGTGCTGGCTTCCGTGGGAACCTGCATGCTAGGGTGGAAGGGCAGCAGTAAGCACCCTGTATTCTGTGCTGCCTGGAGAAACCTCCTCCTCGTCTCTCTCCAGGCATACGGAGGGCCTGGGGTGCTCGAGGAGAGGAGTTAGCTTCAGCGTCATGCAGGTAGGGTGGGATCTCTGGAGGTCTCTGAGCCAGCTGGAGCAGGTTGCTCATCTGCTCAAGTCTAATATTTCCCCTGGAGGAAACCCCACAGCTCTTTTCTCTCAGTCTATGATCCCCCTCATGGGGGATAATTTTTTTCCTACTCTCTCACTGGAATTTCCCATTTTCCAGCCTGTTTCTGTAGCCTCTCACCCTATCCCCATGCACTTCTGAAGACCCTGGCCTTTCCTCTGCATCTCCTGTTGAGGGGTGCAGGCAGTGCAGGATCTTCCCCCCCCAGGCTGAACTAACCCAGCTCTCTCAGCCTCTCCTTGTATGTCCTGTGCTCCAGCCCCGACCACCTTGGTGACCTCTCCAGGGCGTTGCTGTCCTCCTCTCTACTGGGGAGCCCAGACCAGACCCAGTGCTCCAGCGGCCTCACAAGTGCTGAGCAGAGGGGCGAGCTCCCTCCCTCACCTGCCGGCTGCACTCTTGCTAACACGGCCCAGGGTGCCGTCAGCTTTGCTGCAAGGGCGCAGCGCTGGCTCCTGGGCACTCGTCCACCTGCACCCCCAGGTGCAAAGGCAGCTGGTGCTCGCTGGAGGCTCCTCTCCTTCCCAGGCACTCGTTACTGCCCCGTCTGGAAGGGAGACTTGAACCCGCAACTCTGTCTCTAGCAGCTCATGGCCCCAAACCCCAGAGGGGATGGGTGAGGGACAGCAGGTCCGCAGGGCGCCGTGGGGTGCCTTCAGGTGCCCTCTGCCGCATGCGGTGCTGAGCCTGGCTATCCAGCGGTCCCTGCCAAACCCCCCGCACGGAGGCGGCTGCAGCAGAAAGCAAGGTGTGGACATCTCCTTCACCCTTTCCCGGTGCTGCTCTGCTTTCATCCCTGCCGCCAGGCTGTCGTGGTAGGGTGCAGCTGTGAGCAATTAGGGAGAAATGATTATGCGCCCTGCGGCTCCCTCTCTGCCGCGCGAGCGGTGCGGGTGGAGGTGGGGATGGGCTGGACAGCATGCCGAGCGTGAGACAGGCAGTCTGCTGCTTCTGCCATCCGTCTGACCTTTGATTAAGAGCGATTGTTCTGCTCTTAATTAACACAAGGCCACCGGCTGCAGTTGGCTCTGGTGGAACAGCAGGAGCAGAGCTCTGCGACTGTGATAAAAGGAGGGTGCATCCGCCGGCTCCGCTGCAGCTCCTGCGGGCCCGGCAAAGCTGCCCCTCCAGGTTCAGCTAAATGAGGGGTTGGAAAGCTCAGGAGCAGTGCCCTGGCTGGATGTGGGAGCTATGTTCAAGGGCTCGGGCTTCCCCGGTGACCCCACTGCTTGGAGATGGGGGCTGAACACTCACATGGTGCTTCCCACCCTTACGCAGAAAAAGAGGGTCCAGCTCCTACTGCTTGTGAGACACTGTCGATGTAAAACTCTGCATGAACTTCACCAAAAACGTCACTTTTTTGTCCAAGTTCAAGTGCAGAAAACCTCACCTCAAAACTAGGTGATAGAGGGAGAGCAAGCAAGTGGGTGACTTGCAAAATCAAGGGGACTTCGCCTTGCCATGCACTTAGTGAATTTATTTTGGCAAGGCTGGTCCAATATTAATTATGATGGCAATAGGTCCCCGTCAGTCATCATGAAATCTGAGCAGAACAAGAACTCCCAGTGGTGCATCCTCCAGCAGACAACGATTAACTTGTCTGCTCTTAAATCATGGTTGAGTCATGGTAGAGGGTTGGTGGTGCTGTGGAGCTGGAGATGGGACTCAGTGTCATTCTGCTCCCAGTTTCAGTCCATGCTGATCCTCCCAGCAGAGGTGCTCTGCAGGACTGCTGGGCAGTGGGTTGCAGTGCTGGGCGGGTTCGGGAGGATGGCAGGTGGCCGTTGCAGGCACCAAGCCTGAGGTCACTCCCACGTCCTCTGCATCCCCCGTCCTCAGGGTGGGGGACAACGCTGGCATCTGCTGCTCCAATGTCGCATGGGACATAAACATTGCACCCATCTCAGTTCAGTGCAAGAAAAATAATCCCAGCCCAGAGGTCGTCAAGGAGATGTTTTACTTCCTCTGGTTTTCAGCCTTCCTTCTACCAGCCATCTAATAAATCTAATAAAATCTGTCTTGCTGGTGTCTAATTCAATTCCAGCATCCAGAGACCAGACTTCTTATATCACTCACAGACCTAACCAGCTACATCCTTGGCATACGAGCCTGGCCAAGGGGCTGCTGCAAGCTCCTCTGGAAGGGAGCAATTATCTGGGATCAGAACTCGCTCACCCAATCAATTACACGTTTATAGAGTTTTTTTTGGGTCACGTCAAATTGAATTATTTAGATGCTTGAACACCATGGTCAGAAGCAGCTGATGACTTCTAGCCTGAAGTCTGGGCACTAAACGAGGTGCCCTGTATTTTGTCTTGAGGTGACCTCTCCACAGGTCCTCCTGCTTATACCCTCAGGCAGCATCAAGAGTTGGCAGCGTGTTCAGCCAAACGCCTTCTCCAGGGAGCAGTTGGGCTCTGGACCCCTGCTCTGAAGGCAAGGGACCTTCCCAGGAGGCATGGGGAGCCAGGGCCCTCACACCCAGGTCTCAGAAACCAAGCCTAGTTCCCTGAATCGGGGGACCCAAGCCGTGGGAAAGCTCTTGGGGTCCAGCTGCCAGGTCTGAGATGAGGCAGGCACTCCGAAATTGGGAGATGCTGTGGCTTCTCCGTCCGATGCCGTGAGCAGGCATCTGCTCGCCCAGGAGGACATGACAATTTGCTGTGCTGGAGCTCATTGCCAAGGAGATAAAATATTTATGGCTGCTCTCTCATGCTTTCCGTTTCAAGCTGCGCGGTGACTTATTTGTTACAAATTTACATGAATGTTTAAAGGCATCTTTACATTCCTTCTAAGTACAAAAGGTTTATTTCTCCATGCAGTGTTTTGCCAGTCAGAATCAGCCGCCCCATCTCTTCTGTGCCTGCGTTTGCCCCTGTCTTCAGTGCTCATTTTCCTCTTAGTAATGATTATCATTATACTAAGAAAAATGGGTCATTTAGAGCAGTTTCTCCCCAAATAAAAGGCTATGGGATACAGGATATCATTAAAATTCTGAACCTGACTTCCAGCCTCAGGAACAGGCTCTTGGTATTTGCGTATCTTCGTGGAGGGAGGGGGGGAGAAGTGAGTTTGCCCAGCCTGCTGGTGAGGAAGGCTCTGTGCCGCGAGAGGCGTTTGCACGCCAAATCGGGCACCCCTCATCAAGCCACTTGTGTCAGGAGACGAGGCCGCGGCTGTGCCTGCTCCCTCGCTGCCTTCCGGATGTGAAAGGGGGATCTGGAGACCTTTGTGCGAGGACCCGGAGTAAACCTGCAGTCCCCGAGGCCGCGTCTATGTCTGGAACAAGGGGAACGTGCTTTGGAGGCAACCGCCCCTGCCCTTGATGTCCACGGTGGCATGAAGTGCCGCGGGCTGCGGGCTGTCCCCTTTGCACTAACACCTGGGCTCGCTGCTCGGCGGTGGACACCAGAGGCTGCCCCTAACGACTTCTTGCCCGCCCCTTTCTGACGGCGGAAAGCCGTGCCATGCAAGAGCCTGGTGCTAGCTTTAGCCGAGACGCAGGTCCCCTGCCCCCTGACGTCTCTGCATGCCGCTTCCCCAGGGCCCTGCTTCTGTGTCCCGTACCACCAAGAGGGCCTTAACGGGAAATGTTTTGCTTGGAAAGGCTATGCAACTCCTGTGCAAGCCTGAAATTGTTGTGTGCAGTGCTGTAATGCAACGCTAATCCGTTGTGCAGCTTAGCTGACTGTTGAAAGACGCTATTTGGGAATGGGGAAATACTTCCTTTTTTTCTCCCCCTTCAATAGAGGAGGTTGGTGCATCAGGGAAGAGGGCAGGGAGAAGTCTTCCAGCTCATCTTCAGGGACACAGCAGGGCCAGATGGGAGGGAAGTCCCTAGGAACGGGCTGAGCAAAGTCTCGTGGAGGATAACAGCACCATTAAAAAAAAAAAAAAGGAAGCGTTAAACATGCAAGGGGCACGAAGACGAGCAAGATCCTGCCTGCAAAGGTGTCGGTGGCTCAGGGGCTGCGGCACACAAACTGCTGTATGAGCAGGGGAAGCATTTCCTGCTTTCATGGGAATGCCTAATTTTGGCTGGCGTTTCTCGGAGCATGGGAAGGGACACGCGTCTGGACCTCCCAGCCCTGGAGAGAGGGGATATTCTGTGCAGGCCAGTCCAAGGCCCATGCATATCTGAGATCTCCTCACCTGCAGTGGGACAAGGGATATTCAGAGTACGGGAGGTGGAACCTGAGCCTAAAGGGTTAATTTAAAAATCATTTAAAAAAGGAAAACTTGCCCCAAATTCTTAACTTTTGAAGTTGTTCCTTCTTAACTGTGCTCAAAATGGACTAATTTTTCATTCCCTTTTTTCACATTTTAAATCAAAATGCATATGGAAAGCACTCTTGCTACTCATGATAGTTTTTTTGTTTAACTCTCAATTGAACCTGCATTAATTAAACTACACTACTGATGAACCCACATCATTATAAACTTTAGGTATAAAAACGGCATAAGGGGAAGGAAGTGAAACTCTCTTGCCACAAATGATTTTTATTTTCCTTTTGAAGTCAAGAAGATGTCACTCCAATTTCCATTTTTAAGAAAAGGCCCTCTCCGAACCTGTCCATGAGCAACAGTTGGGAGCAAGCAATTGCTTGGCTTCAGAAGGATCCTCTTTGTGGCAAGTCTCTCGTTCCCCTTTCTCTCTTTCCCTGATTTTGCAGCTGACGTCCAGGACCTTGAGGAGGCAGAGACACCAAAAGAGGAGCTGCAGCTCCCAAATCTTGCATTTGAGTGTCATCGTGTTTTGTGGGCTTTAGCTGTTAAGCCTCAGCTCTTGGAGTTATAGGAAAATGTAGGCTGGCTGGCTGCACTCCTGCTAACCCAGCCTGGGACGCGGTCGGCCTCGATTGCCGCAGGGGCTTGCTCCTCACTCGGGGTCACTTGTGGAGCCTGCTTTGTTCTCCCTGCTGTTGGTTGCCTCCAAGAATTGCTTGATGCAAAAGTTTTTGGGAAAAAAAAAACTTTTCTATTTAGAGGCAATTCCGCTTGCATTTCTGGTAGCATCTGGCAGCCTGCCTCCACGTGTATCAGCAGGGACGGCTGCAGCACACGGGCTGATTTCACAGCCCTCCCGCGCTCTCCTCTGCTCTCCACCGAGGCGGCCGACCTCCGGGGTCCCTGTGCTGCCTGCGGGCACGTGGCCCCCCCGGTTACATGCAACAGGGGAGCTGCTCCCTGCTGGGTCCCTGCATACTGCATCACACAACAAAATCAAAGCTGAACCCAACAAAGTCCCTTCCTGTGTCCTCTTGTCCGACCTTCAAAAATCATCCCATTTCTTTTTCAGCGTGGCTTACCCTGTGTAAGCCAGCGCATGGAGGATCTTGGCCCAGCAAGCTGCTTTGGAGAGAGGATATTATAGCGTTTGGCTCTTTCAGGGCCTTCTGCTAGCACTGGGGTCCACGTGACCTGCTCGGGATGCCAGCCCTGGAGGAGAAGAAATGTGCCCGGCAAGCCTCTCTCCACAGATAACAAAGGGGACGCGCGGCCCGGGCAGCCGGAGGCATCCGCAATCGGAGACAGGCCCTGGGACAGATGGAGCCCAGCCCTGGGCGCCTCAGAGAGAAAAGAATTCAACTAATCCTTGGAACAGGCTCACACACATCTCCAAACTTTAAACAACTGCAGTCCCCAAAGCTAAAGCACTTAGGCATGAGGCATTTCCTAAAACAAGTAAATTAGTTCAGCCGCGGGGAGCACACGGCTGGTGCAAGGCTAAGCGTATTGCAATATTCTGTGATGCCCATGAGAGGAGAGCAAGTAACTTAACAACTGAGACTGCGCTCTGCCTCTCTGGGTACGGCACAGCTCAGCAATATCGTTTGTCCACAAGAAACACGTCTGTCCCCTCGTGTGCTGAAACCCAGAGACACAAACAGCGTTTGCAAATTCCTTTTTTAGATACTGCTGGACTAAGAATAGGCACCCCCCTCCCGCGTTAAGACCCAGTGCATTAAGATGCATCACGAGCTGGAGCAAGGCCATGGCGAAGGCGGCAGGAAGCGAATCTCGGCAGGGTGCGAAATCCGGCGCCCCTCTGCCCATCCCCGGCTCCGCACCGCCCTGAAATCCTCTGGAAAAGGGGAACGAAGGAAGAGTGGGAGGGTGGCAGGGCCGGCGCTGCCCTCGCGTAGCAACACCGCTGCACTTGCAGCTCTCTGTTGCCTTAACAGCGTTGTGTGGGTTTCATTACGAAAAGAAAAACCTTCCGTTTCTAAAGCGTTAGACAAGCAAAGGGGGGAACAGGAGCAACTCTGCTTTTTGCACTGTGGGATTGGGCCAGTCACGGCAAAGCAGCCCACGGCAGCAACCCAAGTAAGCGCAGAGCCGCTAATGCAATGTCTCACGAGTAGGACAAAGAAATAATTGCATAAACCATTTACCGTGAATACATTAAGCAGCTCCCCATCACAACATTTGCCTCTGCGGTCGCAGCCATTAAGTTATTAATGTGAGTCACTTCCAGTTTTGCCATGCCAGAGCACGGGGATCCTTCCCACACCTCACCACGCTTAGGCACTAAGCTCAGGGGGCCTGAGGAAGCCCAAAGGGTTTCAGCTAGCTTCTTTGGGGTCATTTTATTCTTCTGTCCTCCCCTCGCCTCCACTTCTAACTTCAGATTGACTTTGAAACAGCAAAATGTGTGGACTTTTCAGGAGCAACAAAGAAGAAAGGCACCACTTGGTGGTGTTTGCTAAAAAACACAGTTTCAGGGGAGCTGAGTTCCAACCTCATTCCCAAGTAACGTCAGACAAAAGAAACAGCAATAAAACCTCTTTGCAGTCACTAATGGCTGCAGAGTGGTTACGAACCTTTGCCTGATCTCCCCTGACAGGAGGGGGATGCTCATTCCTGGGGAAGTGGCAACAAAGTGCAGAGCAGATCCAAAATTTCTCATTTTTTCAGTGAATATATTTGAAATGGTGCTGAAGCGTTGTAAATCTCTCTTCAGGGCAGGCTGAAACTTCAAACGTAAGAGGCATGGGAAAATAGGTATCGGTGAAGCAGCATTCGGGCATCTTTCCTGTGCCTAACGGGCAACGATGAAACATTGCAAACCGAACCCGGGCCGGCCGGGCCCCCCTTGCCGTGCCTGCCACGCAGCCTGCAGGGCACCCCCTCCCCAGCCCCGCTGCCAAAGCTCCCCGAAACCGCCACGGCTCCTCTGAGCCGCTTGCAGCCACCTGGGCAATATTGTGTCTAAGCAAGAGGGGGAAAAGTTCATTGACAGAAACTTGCCACATATTGTAACAAGTTTCCCTAGATGTGTTTTCTTTTCCTAAAGCTTCAGCACACTGCAGCATTCCCGTGCATTTCCCTGTGCTGGGAATCTCAGCAGAGACTGCGCCGGCTACCCTGAAGTCACAGAGACAGGCCCATTGGGCTGTGCATGAAAAGATGTGCTTAGGAGAAAAGTGCCAGGTCCTTTACAAGGCAATGGACCGTTTCTTCCCTCTTTCCCAACGTATGGCAACTCGATATTCTGTCACCTATGCTGTTCCTGCTTTGCCTGCTATTTTTGTATTAAACCGGGGCTCTGACGTGAGACACGCGAATGGCGGGTGTCTCACGATGGCATTGTGAAATTCATGCCTCGCGGTCCGCCGGATGGGCACAAGGCATGGATGTGCAGCAGCCTCCCAGGAGATGCCGGCGCATGCCTGTGACCGGGAAAGCTGCAGAGCGGCAGCGTTTTGGGGGTGGGCAGAAAATCACAAATTTCTCTGTCTTCCAGGAGGGGCCTCAGAAACTTGCTCCAGAGCAGGGCTCCTCGTGCTCCTCGCCGTGCTGCCTGGCTGGGCACGCTTGGCCCGGCGGACCCGGCACAGCAGCTTGCTGAGGCCGCGCGAGGAAGCAGGGCAGTGGGCATCGGGAAAAACCTTCACGGAGATCATCACAAGACACAGTTGCCCCTGCAAGGTGCTCCCAGCCTGGGAAAAACTGGCATTAGAGACTCAGGTCTCTATAGCTGTCCAAGAAACCCTGCAGCTGAGAAGTTCCTCCAGTGAAAACAGCAGCCACTACCCACTCTCTCCAGGCACGGAGCGTTCCCAGGACCCTGGGGGCTGATCTCAGCGCGATTTCTGCTATTTCAGGCTTCAGCGAATTGAGCTAGTGCAAAATGCAAATGCTCCTGCGGGCAGCCCGGCATTGGCACACCGAGAGGGCAGACCTGGCCGCGTGGCCCCCCTGCCCGGGCGCCTCACCATGCCCGCAGGCTGTGCGTCCCCGCCGGGCGCGGGGATGGTGGCACCCTGCCTTCGCCTTGCGCCGCATCCTGCGGCGCAGTGACTCACTGCCGACGAGAGCATCCCTCGGGTGGCTCATCGCTTAGCTCTGCTTTCTGCTTACTCAAACGCTGCCTCCTGCCAAAGGAGGGACTGGCCTCTCGGACCGCTCTTGGCTGACACTGCAGCGCTCGCGTTCATTCCCAAGGGACTTTGAAATAGCAAAATGTGTGGACTTGTCAGGAGCAACAAAGAAGAAAGGCACCACTTGGTGGTGTTTGCTAAAAAACACAGTTTCTAGTTTCTCTAAAAAACACAGAAACTAGCTCCACTAGTTTCACCCCACCCTGCCTGCTCTCCTTCAGGTCCCAGCTAGCGCTGGGTGCGGGAGGGGGCCTGGCTCAGAGGAGCACTTGCCTAGAGGCGATGTGTCCCCAGCCCTGAGAGATGTTCTTTGGGCTCGGCCTTCCCCAGGCTTTTGCTACAGCTCAGTTTGTGGGTTTTTATTTTTCACCTTGGGTTCCCATATGACTCAAGACCCCAGAGGGGCTGTGCAACGCAGACCCTTTATGGCATAAAGTACCTAACTGCAGACAGGCATCTCGCTGAGCATCTACCCCACTGGAGCTGGCAGGAGCAGGGGGCCACTCTCCCAGGACACGGCACAGAAATGAGAGCAGCTGCATCCAGTACGACGCATATGCCAGCGCTTCTGCCCCAGTCACCTTCTGCCCAGTGCAGCAACAGCACACCTGACTGTGCCGCCGGGCGCCCCGCAGATGGCTCTCACGCTGGGGAAAAGGAGCCTGCCCTTCCCTGGTCCAAGGCACCGTGCTTTCCCAGCACACGGCACTTTCAAACCTCTAAAAGAGGAAATCTGCGAGGAAGGACTCCTCTGTTGGCAAAGAGGGAAAAACTCATCTGTCCATCATGTTTTTGTCACTAGTTACCTGTACCTCGTCACAGGCTTGGGTTGGGAGGGACGGGCTGGATTTTGTTGCATTTGAAGTGTAAGAACCATTTTAATGGTGTTCCAGCAGACAGTGTGTGTCAAATACCCTTACCTTGCGTAAAGGCTGGGTCACAGCTACTGGGTGCTGATGGAGCAGTGGATTTGGGCTGGGGGAAAAGGAAAAAAAAAGGGCAGGTGGAGGAGAATAGCGAATTGTCCGTGGCTTTTTGGGTGTTTGTGTTCCCTTCCCATCAAGAGCCTGACTTCTGTGTGCTGCACTCCAGAATAGACTCAAGCGCTCTTGTGAGAGGTAGGAGTGATTGCAGAGAGCTGGCTTCTCTTTCCCCTGAGCTGAAATACGAGTCCTCTTCTGCCTGACACTGGGCTGTTTAAGTAAGTGAGTTATACCCTACAGAAGACCCCATAAGATTTTGACCCTGAGCAATGACATGACAGTGAGAGCACATCTAGATACTGACTTGCACTAATTCCACTTCAGGTCAGCTTTGAACGGGTTATGGCAAACCCTGTGCAAACTCTCATACAAAAGTTCTTATTTCCACTGAAACCTGGCTAATATGACATCAAAGACCGTTTCTTGGTAAATCAATATTAGTTAAATTTAGATCTAAATAATAACTATTCAAGGCTTTCCAATGAGTGAATTACATGTGCTTAAAAATATCCCTTCTGTAAATATAAACAAGGCCTCGGAAACACTACTAACCACATGGAGCAGTGGGAATTCTGTTTCTACCATCCTTTGAGAGACACTTCTATTGTCTCTTCTGTGCAGCCATACAAATTTGCCACTATCAAATTGTCATTAATGCTGGGGTCCAGTTCTCCACCAAGCAAGGAGTCATGCATCCAGTTTATATACAGCTTGGCCTACAGCACTCAGCTGAGCATCTTCAGTAAGAAAACAAGGCAGGTACAGAGGAGTAAAGGAATGAAGCTCTTGCCATAAACACATGGCACATTTGTCCCGTTTTTGCTAGCTGATAGACATGCTACACTAAACATCATCTCCTAGGAAGTCATCACTTATCCCCGTGCCTTGCTAGACAGCATCAGCTTCAGGCAAGATTGTAGATGGACTGTTAGAAGTGATACAAGATGCTAAGTTCCCATTACAGGCGTCATTTCTTCCATCAGCACATGGGGACTTTACGTCTGCAACTTCTGTTCAGTGATCATGAGTTCACAGTGACAACGAAGCTCTTTAGTGTCAAGTGACACACATTTCTGTGGGCAGAAGTTAACCCACAGCATCAATAAATGTTTTGGGAATCTATAGAGAGAAACAGCATTACTCGTTTTCCCTTCTAAGAAGCTTCTTATTCCATACACAGAAGATGAGGCATCGATATTTTGGGCAGTGTTCACCTGGGACAGTCCCCAGAAAAGTCTCCACTTTTTGGTACAAATGCCACATATCATGAGAAAGGAACTCAGCTTCCTGCCAACGATCAATCAAACATGGGCACAGAGTTTCTGGAGGAGTTTTCAGCACATACAATCAAAGCAGAGCACAGACACAATGTGAAACACTTGACTGTCTCTCTCACCCTTGTCTTCCATATCATCAATACCAGCAGAGAAAAAGAAGCAGCCATAAGACCCCTGTCCTCTTCTCTGGGATACTTTACTTGTGTTACGCACTTTACTGCGCTATTTTACACAGTGCCATATTTTTGGAAACATGGAAAAGATTCTTGAAGTCTAAACCAAGCAAGGCCATTCAACATTTTCCTCCCATACTGGACTCTTCCTGGAAAGACCTTCTCTGGCTGGTAGAAAACAGATTTTTTTTCATTACTCATTTGGAAATTCATCCCACTGAAAAAATACTAAACAATCCAATTTAAAACCTCCCTAATTCATCAAAGTTGATTTTTCTCCAGTGACATGACGCCTAGTGATAAATGATTCCTTTGTAAAGAAACCTTCAGCGGCAAACCCCACGCTGTATGTGAGTAGACCAAGGTCACTGCCAGCACTGGCAGTATTATCTGCTCAGCTCAAGCAGGCCATGTTCCCAAGCAGCAAACCACTTCTTGGGGAGTGGAGGAAATCTATTTTACTGCCAAGCTCACAGTCAGTCCCCAGGAGCAGGCATCAGCACGCAACTCTTCAGTAACCTGCAACATGCTACCTGATGGATCAGCACCCCAGACTGCAAGGAGGGATGTGGGACATTCACACTGGCCATGGACCTGGCCAGCAGTTTCTGACATGAGGCAACCAACGGCGTCCAAACATGCATCCCCACCACACCCCCATGTACCAAGAGCTCACCCCATGCCAGAGGGAAGCCCAGAGCAAAATGACGCATATGGTCCTGTGCAGGGTCATGTTCGGAGGAGAGTCCTGAATTTGAGACTTGTAGTCTGTCCCCAATAAAACCAGGAATCAGCTCACTCCCTAAGGGCATCCAGCAGCCAACTGCATTTTGCTGGCAGCTGTCCCTCTGGCTCTGTATATCCCTGCATACTAATCCCAAGGAGAATGGGATGAGTAATTTAAACCTATCCTGCTAGGAGCAAAGCAACCAACAAGCCTGCTCATCCTCCGCTCCAAGTTTAGCCCAGCAGTATATTAAATACATGCTATGGACTCTGGCCAGCCCCTACTTAGCTAAACTAACAGACTCTGCAAAATACTGGAAACCTCTCTGGTTCATGGCATCTCTGACCCTTTGACAAAATTATCCAGCTGCAGTAGGAAACGTGACCTCCCTGGCACAGACCCTCTTCCGCAGCACCAGCCAACTCTTCTTCCTGGGCCTAGAGGGAGTCTGTGTATTTTGGAAAACAGATGGAGCCACGGAAGGCTTCCGGGCGGCAAGGAGCACACCTCCTGCTGACACACTGCGTCTGACACGGGGCTGCCGGAGGCACAGCTCAGCGCAGTTCCCATCCCAGGAGTTCAGGGCTGGGCTAGAGCCTGCTGGACTTACAGAAGCCTTCGGTAGCTTTTAAAATGAACCATCGAATCCGCAGAGGAGATTTCATACATGTACTACCGTAAAGCTGCTTCAACGGTTACCTGCTCTTCCGTTTAATGATCGTCTTCTTTCTAGTCTGAATTTTTTAGCTTCTACTTTCAGCGGCTCGACCTTGCCTTGTCTATCCTTTCTGAAGGGGGTAATGTTCTGTCCTAGGCTTGGGCCGTGCCTTAGCAGGATCCCGATGCCTCCGGTGTTTTTGGAGCTTAAATATGGCTCCTCTCTCTCATCCAGCAAGACACTCACTGCCCGCAGTCAGGTTTACAGGAGCACAGCAATAACCAATTTTGTAGGACCTCGGCGGGCCCCTGGGACACTGCTTTCAGAACGGGTTCATGATTCTTGATTTGATCTATGACTGAATAGCTACCATCATCTTCTAGGGAAGATTTACTGCATTGGCAGAAACATCTCTCCATCAGCAAGAGCTTCCCCATTGCCTAACGGTTCCTCTCTCATCCTTCCTGGCTAAACTACCATGTATCCGCCTTCCCTCTACTGCGAGCCCCTGAACAGTAATGAACAAATCAGTCCCCATTCACTTATAAATAGTTTATAAAAGGTTTATAAATTATTTCTAGATGTTGTAATGAATAGTTAATCAATTGTTGCAGGGCCCAACAGGTCAGTGGATTGCTAATAGCCATCAATTACAATGTCTGCTGATGAGCTTATGAGCATCAGTAGGACTCCACTGATGTCAGCAATGGGCTTATAACATCTATAAAGAGTTAATAAATAATGAATAAATGATACATGTTCTCTTAATTAAAAGCCATAGAAGACCATCAAAAATTTCATTCTTGGAAAGCTAAGGGAAATAAAATAAGCAAATGTCTGTAACTGGATTTGAATCCCTGCCTCTGAGGAGCGAGGCGGGCAGAGTGGTTGAGCCCAGCTCGGCTGGCAACCAGGCTGCCCGGAGAGCAGGACATTTCCTTGATTCAGGAAAAACTCTGGGCACCCTGCGATGGGCAGGAGCAAGGTGGCCTGTGAACCCTCATCTCCCCCGCTCGGGGCTCATGCAGAGGGCTCGGGTCCCTTCCAAAACCTGCCCTCACCAGCTGTTTCTGCTACACATTTAAATCCCCTTTTTGGACCTGACTTCAGGCCCTAGGGTGCCCTGTGCCAGGGAGCTCTACAATTTCTCTCTTCTCGAGCTGCGTGCAAAGGCGTTTTGCTTGCAGATTGCTATCAGTCACTTGCTGCTGCTGACGCCTGGCCCTGCTGCTACATGGGAAGAAAGGAAAGGAGAAGCTGGTTCTCCCTTAGCCACAGGGTGATTTTGGGCGAGCTAGTGCTCCCCGGGGCCTCAGCACTCCCATCTGCAACAGGGGGATATAATGACACATATAAATGCGGTACTGAGGAGTTATATTACAGAAATCTGAGGAAATAATGTATATGATGTTTGGCCTCCTTAACAGAAGTGCTTTATTATCATTAAATGCTGAATACTTCTGGATGATAAAAGCAATTAAGTGTAAAAAAAAAGGTAATGATCCATTGCATATTGCATCCAAAAGATATGAAAATCTCTCATAAAATTATCACCCTTGCACAGAATTGGGCCTAAATATCTTTATAATGTAAGACAGAGAACCTTGCTTACAGCCAGAACATTTATAAGGCATTCAATTAGTCACCAGAGAGTTTCTTAGTATTCCCCAATTCTCTGTGAGCACGGAGGCAATTACAGGAGATTCTAACTTTTTAAATTAAAGACAAAAGACAGGAGAATTTGGATAAAACCTGTTCTCAGGTTCATCCCAGAACGTATGTGCGGAGGAAATTGCGTGCAGATCAGCTTTAATTTACTGCACAATTTACTTCTTTAATAGAAGTCAGAACAAGATTTTTCCTGCGTGCTTGCTGGAAGATTCTGTCTCTCTCGCTCCGTCTGCAGGCACCAGGGAAAGGGCCCCTTGGCGCATGGTGCAAACCGGCAGCGGGCCACGCAGCCCATGCTGTCCCTGCCCTGCTCCTGGGATGCTCAGCCCCGCAGACCTCCCCGTGCAAAGGCCATGTATCACCGTGGGAGGGGAGCGAACGGAAAACCCTTCCAAGCATCCCCTTCTCGGGGAGGAGGCTCGTTCCCGGCTCCGTGCACCATGGGCTTGGATCGCTTCTTCCTGATTTATATTTTGAGAGTGTTTCAATGGATCAAGATGTCAGATCTGTAGTGCTGCCAGGAAACACCATTTTCTTTTAATAAGCAGAGAGCAGCAGGTCATTTAATCTCCTGTAACTGCTCTGCTCCTCCAGCAGAGAGGTAGCATCTTCACAGGATGGCAGTGCCTTTCTCTTTTGGTAAAAAGGGCTCTTCTTTTCATTCTTTCACTTTGTGGTTAAAACAGTCCTTTCCCCTTCACTGGGAGAGCAGCACCCCTAGGAAGATCCTCCCAAGCAGCTTTGGGGGAGCTGGACGTATACGTCCATGTACGTTTGCATGGGGAGATGAACGGGGTGAAGCCCACAGGGGCAGCAGCTACCTCTGCTCCAGTCCATCAGCTATAAAACAAAGGCAAAACCCTTCTCCAGAGCCACTCCACGCTGCAACGCAGCCTCGCGCGAGCCCCGGGACAGCCCCAAACATTTGGCCGCCAGGGCAGACTGTCATGAGAGTGGCTTCACGACCACGGCAATCCTGTAAATGGCAATCCAAACCAATGCCCTTTGCTTTGCTTTCTGGTTCCCGAGCCTCCAAGATTCGCTTGGCTCATTTTAAAGCCTCATGCTACAGCCATGAGCGCTAGACACTTCATGCTGGTTTTCAACACAAGCCAAAAACCGCATGTAACTACAGAAGAGCCTGCTGTCTTCCAAGATGGCAAGTCTTGCAGGGCTTTTAACTCAACCGCAGGAGTCAGCAGCTCCGTATTGCAGCCCTTGCCTGTCCACTCCAGCACCGCTTGCTGCCGTACAGCACAGTGCACAGCACACACCCCCTGGCAGAGCTACCAGGGCCCAAGAGCAGCAGATGCTAGGAACAGGCCTTCGCAGCGCACACACGACTGGAAGCACCTGGACGCCCTGGGATGAGAGCAGTAAGCGAGCATGAGCGCAACAGCCTGGTCCTGGCCAAGGAATTCCACCTCCCTGCCTGCCAGTGGCCCCCACGCTGCTGAGCTGCCTCGTGCCCTCCCAGGGCCATCCTGCTGGAGGAGGCTGGGCCATGCACACAGCCAGACCTTGGGGCCTGGGGGGGGACCAGCCTTGGGTCCTCTCCAGCCTCTCCTCTCCAGGAGGTGGGCCTCTGGCACAGGGACTGCCAGACACAGTCCCACTGCTGGGCACACACCTTGCATCCTGTAAATATGAGGTGGAGCAGTGACAAATTACAGATCCTTGCAAAAAAAAATCTGCAAAGCATTGCAGAGACGGTTGCAGATTCAAAGCTAAATCACTAATGCACTTCCACCATTGCACCTTGTCCTGCAACCATTATCCAAAAATACAAGGCCACAAGCAACATTGTGATTGAATATTGAAGAATCCTGCTGCTTCCAGTCTGGGACATGTGGTTTTACAGGCACATGAGGAGCTGGGAAGGACTGCAAATTTCATTGAAAAGATGAAGGCAATAGAAAAGAGTATGCAGGGAAAGAAAACACTGCTTAAAGGTGAACTGAAAGTTAATATAGCTGCAGAAGTGAACTCAGACACTCAGCAGCAGGGAGGAAGCAGGAAAGCAGTAACGCTGAAAGGTGGAGGATTTCTTGCTGAAAAGCAAAGCTCTCTGCTACTTTTTCCAGAACACTTGAAAAGCTGAGCACATCCTGAATCCCTTGGGGCATTCCCTAGAAACCTTTGGCATTCCCAAAACGTTCTCCATGGGCATACGCAAAGGGCATGCAAACTGCTTGAGCCCATGCTACAGTGCATTCAGATGCTGTTGCCTTGCCAAGCTGGAGTTGGCTGCTGCAGGGTCAGCTGGGGCAGGAGAGAGGCAGGCAGGGCTGCGGCCGAGCCAGGGCACCCGCAGAGCTGCGCCGGCCCCACGGGAGACGTGGCCAGCCGTGCCCGGGCCCCGTGCGAGCAGCTAGAGCGCAGGCAGATTACCGACTGAGGGAGAGTGCTGGCACTTGGGACACTTCCGCTCAACAAAAAATAAATAAAAAAATAATGTGTGTGTACCACTATATACAAACAAATATATATATAGCAAGAAGTATAGTTATGCTAAGTCATGGTGAGACAAAGTGGATTGGCTACAGTCTGGAAGCTCTAAAATTAGGGTTTTATGCAAAGTAAGCATTTGCTTCATGTAGAGCAGTTAGTATTAAGATTTATTTTCATTCTGACTTCTTTTATTGTGTGATATGATTGGGTAAAGCCTAGGGCACATGCATACACTTGCCATTCATAACATATACATGGATTCATGACCTAGCTAGCGAGCTGAATTGCTTTGCAATCTTTTTTCCGCTGCAGAAAGCATAATAAGCATGTAAGTCTTGGAGCAAAAAGAGACGCTATGTATTTGCTCAGCAAGAAGAGCTTTTGAATGGAGTTGCAGGATCCAGAGAAAGCACTGCAACAACTGCCCAACAGCCGTTACCCACGTGGGCTAATTTTAAGAAGAATGGGAACCATCGTGTCAGTGGGACTAACAGTGGGTGACAGGGCAGTAAATGTTAGTGGAGCGGTTGTATAAGCTCCAGGACAGCCTATGACTTCTCTTTTCCTCAGAAAAAAAAATTCTCAATGTGTTTATTACTTCATCTCTTTAACTAAATGCCTTTGGCAAAGGCACTTTACTGTTATTAAGAAACCATAAATTGAACACTTACAAACGTATACACGTGAACCCCTGTGCTCCTGCAGGACTAGAAGTAGCAAGATGGCTACCAGCAACAGGCAGAAATAGTGATTTTAATAACAATGTTTATGTCCCCTGGGTCCTTCCTGACAAGGTGATGAATGTGTCCCACATAGCCAGCTTTCCACTTGCTGTAACTTCAGTATCAGAGATGGAGCCAGCGTTCCCGCAGGGTGGCTGCGGGGGACAAGGCATTCATTTCACAGGCACCAAAGATCCATCACCAATGGGACACATGGAGCTAAAGGGTCTGTAGAGGGCAAGGAAAGCAGACAGGAATGTGGGACAAAGAAGCAACCACTTTTCCTCACGTAAGGGGAAAAAACACCACTACTTGATTTCAGCTGGAACAGAGCAAAGATGATGAGAAAGACCCTGCATGCACCAGGAGCGCTGCTGAAAAATAGCCGTCTTCAGTAGACCTCTTCCAGTCCTTGGAGAAGGAGAAAAAAGTCCTGGCAAGATACGGAAAGCCACAGGTAGCTAAAGGTTAGAAGGAAGATTTGGGGTTATAGGAAGATTTTTCACAGGAAAAGGAAGATCCTTGAAGGACTGGCTTAAAAGTACTGGGTTTCTAGGGCCGAGGCTGGGACGTGGTACCTTGAGGGAAAGAAGCAACCTGGGGCAAGCAAGATGATGGAGATTTGTCCACTAAGAGAAAGCCTGACCAGAAATATGGAGGAATTAGGATCATTGGTACTAGATGAGAAATCAGGTAGTCTTAGAATAAAAGGACCATGGTGGAGACTGTGTGAGTCTAGAAAAGAATGGTTTCATGTTGTTAAGGGTTTGCTATAAATCTTCCTGGAAATTGTTTTGGAGCAAAGTCATTGGAGACATCGATATAGCTAGGGTTGATATCGTTACGTAAAAGCTAACCTCCAGGCAGAGGCTGCGGGCGAATGCTCACACTGACTACGCCCAGGTACAGCTGGAGCAGGTTTCTTTACCTGCCAGGTATCAAGCCGACACAAGGAGATGCCACCTTTGCTGATTTTCTTAAATAGGAAGAAGTTATAGAAAAGCCAATCCTAGAAAGTAAGCTTGGAGTGAGTGATCACAACCAGTGTAATTAAAGAGAAAGCTATTACAAATAGGCTTAAATCTTAAAGAGGAGAAGCTGGATGAAGGGATCTCCAGCCTCCTCCACAGATGTATTCCAGGCACTTTGGCCTCGATTTCACCAAAAATTGGGGGCTGCCAGCAGGCACCAGGGCCAGCCCGCTCAGGTGCGTGGGCCTCAGTGTGCCGTGCTGTGCCATGCCGCGCTGCACCGCTCATCGGCTTGGCCAGATGAGCAGTGCTGACTGTCCATAAATACAGCAGGGCCATCACCACCAGCGAGGGAGGAGAGCTATTTAAGCCAAAGGACAGTGCTGTCACAAGAACAAACGAGGATAAACTAGCTATGAATAAATTTTGGCTGGAAATGGGAAGGATGAAGCTTTGGGCCAGCCCCTGAGCAGATATGGAGAGAGGGAGTCGGGTTTTATTGCTAACTTTTCCAAAGTGATCGCAGGGCGCAAGATCAGGGGCACCAGGGCTGCAGACCACATCCTGTGTGTCCCCACGTGATCACGCCCCGGAGCGCGTTCGCGGGCGGCTCTCCACGGGGCTCTGCGCTCGTCTCAAAGCCTCGCTGGGAAGCGTAAGCCCCACTTGATTTCATACGCATGTTTTTTAATACATATGTGGCATTTCTTCACAGCTGTCAGCATCAACCTTCATAGCTGCCATGGTGATGAGCACCACAGAGAAGGCTATAAATAACATGAATGTGCCACATGCTGGCCCTTTTATGGGCCCCACTCTTTTTGATTTACTTATATGCAAGATATTTTACAGGACAACCCAATTAAGCTTGACAGCTGGCTGACAACGAATTCTTGCCTGGTGACGGCTTGCAGGTGCGTTACATTAAACAAGACAGCGCGATGCAAAGGACCGGGAGCAGCTACTGGTGGGATTTTGCATTTGTGCCTGCTGTCCTGGAGGTAACAGCTGGTGGCACTGCAGGCTCCCCTATGACCTTTAAAGCAACAGCCACCAAGGTCCCGAGATGTTTAGATCAAAATGCCCAGAGAAGGAGGTACAGTTGGATGTCACAACACAGTGAAGTGCCACAAACTCTAGTCAGGAGCTCGTCCCGTTAAGTAATGCTGTACCAGGCCAAAAGTTTTAGGAGGGACCCATAACTTCCCCCTTTGTGTGAACCTATTAGTCATTTCATTACAGGGGCCCACAGAATTTCTGGGATGCCAAAATAACATTTCATGCCTGAGTGGAGACATTTTGGCTCCCTTTCAATCCGAACAGTATATTCAGCTTTGAACATGATGTAAAACTGTGTCCAGAAACAGCGTTTTACAGCGGCTTTGAATTTCTTATGAGGCCACAGTGGAACTGAAAGCCCTTGATCAGGGATCCTTGGTGAGAAGATGCCTTTGATGTGACAAATCGCCACTTCTTTAGGGCATCTCAGAGCCAACTGAACTTGAAATAACACAAATGCAAGTCAAGTGCAATCAGCGGCCAGGGCCTCTGCGATTTGAGGTCATTCGAGCCATTTGGCCAAGGTCTCTCTGATAATGTCATGGCTCTTTAAGTTGTCACAACTCACACATCGGATGTTGCAGGTGCTTGGGATCTATATCCATGATTGGCGCACTGCACATCACCACTGCCGCCACTATGCTGACTTCACGGAGCCCTTTCTGGATTTATGCAAGATGATGCTGGTTTCTCCTTCACTGCGTTTTTGCCCCAGAATCCCTTTGCGATGGCACGGTAGTAGCACTTCCTTCCTCATGCTGCCTGGAACTGCTCTTCTTCATCTTTATAACTACACCACCAGCAAATGAGGACCGCTGAGCTGGGAGGAACACCACTCCCTCCTGTGGACCATCGCTCTGCTGTTATCCTTTCAAACACTTGTACTTTGACACTTCACAAGTTTGATGCAGGGATTAATGTATGTTATCAGCACGTTCAGCTGATCCTCAGCTCAGTAACTTTGCCTGTAGTCAGACTGCTCATCTGGGCTTTCATGGCATTCTCCACGATGCTCTCTGCATCTGGCAAATTGACTCCTCACAGAGCATCCACTGTAAATAATGTCTCACTCAGCAGTTTTCCTCTGATACCTATGTAATTTCAGCAGTAATTTCTGTATTCTGGAGTGGCGATGCAGTAATAAAATGGAAGACCTGGGGCTGGCACAAAGTTTCTCTCTCAGCCCCAGATTATCGTCGCTATTCTGCCACAACCTCTTTCACTGCCCAGACCCACTTGTGCTTTCTCTCCAAACCAAATAAACAACCCACAGAGCTACCTGAGAAACACAGCTATTCACTATAGAAATAATCAAAGTTGCTTCTCGTTTGCTCTCCAGGCAAGGCAGCAAGTGCCTCAAGGGCCTGCCCTGGGTGCCAGCGCTGCACCGTGGCCGTTTGCGGCCCCCCTGCATCCTACCCCACCGCAGGAGGCGGCGGGGGAAAAAGCTGCTTTAACGCCTGGGGAAAAATGCAGACCTCTCCCTTCCAAATGAATGCAACACCATTCTTTCAGCTGTTCTGGCCCACACAGAAGTTTTCGGATCTTTGGTCTTGAGCGATTTAAAAGTTTTGAGGAAAGCAGATGCTTCATAAAATCACATTTATGCACTTGGAAACCCAATTTTCCAGCAATTTTGAAAACTGAAAAAGTTTCAGTCAGCTCGTTTGATGTTCAACCTATGACTAAAAGCAGGTAGCTTGAAGGTTAATAAAGAGCAGTGGCTCCCAATGGTGTGACCTAAACTACCTGTGTTCTATCACTATGTGACTTCAGGTTTATGAATTCCCTCAAAATTCAAATTAAGGGTGTTATTTCTCCGCTCCCTTTCAGCGTTTTCTCCTTTGATGTCTCCTAGGTGCTGCATTTTTTGTGTAATATTTCTTCCCTATTCCTTGGATTGTTTTATTTTTCCTTTGCCAAAGAAATCAGGCTGCAGCTCAGCTCTGCAAAGTTCTTTGGCAACTACAAATTTCCTATACTCTGCTGGCCGCTTGCTAGATTTACGTGTGAAGACTGAGTTCAAAGCAACACTACTCTCTTCCTGTGAATCTAAGAGACAAGATCCGCATAAGACTGCCAGGCTTTACTGCCAAAGCCTGGTTACACAAGAGGACAAGGGAGAATTAATTAGCTCCAGCACCTTTTGCAACACTTCGGTATGGATGTCTTTAACCATAAGAAGTAATGAAGCCTTCTGCAGACCCTGACTACCCAAACTATCATGACCTCCACCCAAAGCCAGGGAGGTACAATCACTGTCCAAAGCCAAAGTGCACATGACACAGCTACAAGTCAAAAAATTTTTGCTGGCTATTATGTGTGATGACTTGTGTAGCTGCCAAAAATGGAGAATGATCAAAAAAAGCTAAGAAATCAAAGGAGAAACTAAAGAAAACATTAGATTGATTTTTACTAGGGAAATAAGGGCTTCATCACTTTCTCTTTCTAGAACAGAACAAACCAGTGATTATGTTACTAAAACTGCAAAACAGAGACAGAAACGGGGAGGAGTGGAAGGAAGAGGCTCCCTTTCCTGGGAACTGTAGGTGGCTCATTGCTGTGGAACAACATGAGAAATAGCAGCAATGCTCACAGAAACTAAAGACAGTACACAGGGGAATTGAAAGACCAAAACGGAAGCTGGATATTTTGCAAAGGGACTAAAACAGAGCTTTAAAATAGGAGCCAGAGACTCCACAAAATAAATTAAAGAAACGTGGAAGCTGCCCAGGAAAAGGACTTGTAGCAGCAATACAATCTTGGTTAGCACAACTGCTGTACGGCAACAGCAGCCTGGGAAGCCTCAGTGCAGGCATGCAGCCTGCGCTGGCCAAGACAAGGTGTTCATCGGCAGAACTGCTATACAGCAGATTTTCCAGGAAATGCAGAAAACCAGGGAAGCTAGAGCCAACTGGGATCTGGCTAGCAGCAGTAAGCTGCAGCAGGAGTTTAAAATCCAGCTCTGGAAGAAAATCACAAAGTTGCAGTCCACAGTAGGGTGCAGTTGCTTGGATGCAGAATTAGCCTAGCCTTCGCTTGGGGGAATCATTTACAGCCTGTTCACACCACAAGCAGGTCTACAGGAATTTCTTGTGCTTCCTTAATGCACGCATGGCAGTCCAGAGGGGTGAACTCCACCTGTCTGGACTTTAATAATGCAAGACCTCATGATCTTTGACAATTAAGTTTCTTACAGACTACACTGTAATGCAAATGAACAGCAAGGGCAGGGGGTGGGAACAGAAAAGCTAACCGAAAAAAATCACCCAGCTCTGTTGCTGCTGTGGAGATTAACACACAGGAACCAGAATAAGCCATCCTAGGGTATGCAGCTCCGAGCCAGACTTCAGTCTGAGCTATGTGGTAATTGCTAAGGGCAACCAGGGGCCCTGCTTTTTCTCTCTTTTTTTTTCCCACTGTCTTGCTCTGTGTCTTGTGTGTGGGAAGGGAGAGGGGATGCTTGCATGCTGCGTGGCTTGCAAACAGTACAGAGGGAAGAGTTCAGCTGAAGTGTTTGAGTTGTAAAAAAGCAGGCACACATAAGGACTAGTAATAGTAGGTTTCTTCCTAACTGGAGTTACTGGCGAGACCCCAAAGTTGTGGATAATTGGCTTGTCTAAACAGGTAGCAATAGGAACTATTTAATGTGGCTAGCTCAAAAGTTACTATGCAGCTCTTGTGATACCCTGGGAGCTGGGTGCTGGCGGTACCACAGCTTTCTACTACACATCTGTGCAAGGATGAACGGCTTTCCGGCACATGCAGCTCCCATGCCCTGCTGTTCCAATATGCTAGACTTGAAATCCAGGTGTGCAATATGGCCTAAAATATACATGTCTTGATCTGCCTCCTAGCCTCAAGACCTTGGGAGTTTCTGGGATAGCATGTTTGCAAGGTGCTCACTCATTCACTGCCTCCTGCCTTGCACCCTGAGGAGGAACTGCTGGGCCCCAGGAGAACCAAGGACTTGGTCCCTCCATGTGTGGATCTGCTTCCAGATGCTTGATCTGGGAAAAGGGAAGGGCGTGATGGGCTCATGGGAGAGGATGAGAATTTCCAGCTGCAGTCTGAGTATGAAACTGGAGTTTGAAGCAGGCTTCCTGTGAACACTTTGCCCAGCTGGGCTCTGCACACTGGTTTATCTGCAGAGCTGTCACAGCCCGAGCCTCTGCTTTGCAGCCAGGTTTTTATATTCTCTGCTGATTTCCCAAGGGTCTTCATTTCGGCTCATCATCCCCACAGGGATCAATAGGACTGCAGCTGCCGTCCTAGCAACTGCAGCCAGCTTTGCTGAGCAGCAGTGTGGTCTGCTGGATAAAGCAGGGGCTGGAAGCCAGGAGCGCTGAAAGCCAGGAGCACTGAAAAGCCAGCCCAGTTCCTGCCAGCAACCTCCGGTGAGGGCTTGGTCAAGCTGATCAGCGTCTTCAGAGATACCCAATGCATGTCCCGGTCGGACAGCAGCGATCCCACGTCTGCCCGGTGCTGCAGAGATCAGTCAGCGCGTGCAAGTTCTTGTGAGGATCGATTCTCCCGCAAGGTGCCTTGCATGCGTTACGGGCTTGCTCGTCTGCAGCACGCAGCTTGCTCTAGGTCTTTTACTGCTACGTCTACAGACAGCGTCTTTGAAACTGCGCAACATGAGCCCACAGCGACTGCAGGGAATATCTTGCCAAAAAGTTTCGAGGGTTGTAGCAACAGACTCCCTTACAAGCATCGCTCGGTTGGTACTCTACCAATATGCAGAAAGTTCGCATGGGGGACGAGACAGAGTGCTAAGAAATATACACGCTTTTTTAAAAAATGATGGACTGTACTTTGATGCTTTGGTGGGGCAGAGCCCCGGGGAAAGTACTAAGAACATTTCATGTTCTCCCAGCCAGCACAGATCAGGCAGGCAGTCTGCACCATCAGCCCAGCTTTCATCCCCTTCCTTAGCAGATGGCCTCTGCCCTGTGAGCCTGAAAGGCTAGAGCACCCAGAGCAGAGAGCAAGTGAGAAGAACCTCATGAAAATAGCCAGCATAGTCCGACATCGCAGCTGTTGAGGATGTGACCGGACACATCTCCTTTGCCTCAACTCTGCACTTTGGAAAGCCTCTGCTAGTGAGCAACACTTGGCTCTGCATCCAGCTGCACGTAGCAGACATCAGCAAGAAGGTTGTTTCACTGGAATTACCCAATTCACCTTGCAGAGAGTGCTTCTGGCCCTTGCCAACCCATTCTTTCTAAAACCTCTGTGGAATTACAGGTCCTGCAGGAGTCTGTAACAGACATACCAGAGATCAGCACCTGCCTGAGATTGCTTTCCCCTCGGTGGGGATACTGTGATCTGTAGTTGATGCACACTTCGTGTTTTGACACCACCTCTAAAATGTCTATATCAAAGCCAGCTACAACCTACACTCTTTGGTTTGAGGTTACTACGCTCAGATGCGCAATGCAGAGTTTTCTCTCAGTCCCCAGCACAGGAATTCAAGCCAAAGAGCAGCAAGAGCTCTGCACATCATGATGCTGTCCCAACCCCAGGCTGAGGAGGTACAACCACAAGGAGACATGCTCTCTTCTTGCCCACTGTGCAGAGCCCCATGCTCAAGAGTATCACCTTTGGCCATTGCTGGAGACAGAGGCCTGACTGACCCAGTAGTGCACTTCCCTGGAACAGGCTCCTTTGGCTGCAATAAAGCTTCAGAGGAAAAATTAAGGCCACAGTTTGTCGGGTGTCTTTGCACACAGTGATGGATTGTGCATCTAGTTATTAACCTCTTGCAAAAGCTCAGTGTTATCTTGTACAGAAGTAATATTAGGTTAAACAGCTGTTGATAACTTATCTTCTGTTATCAGCGACTTTATTCAATGCCAATATTTATCCAAGAAGCATTGCTCTATTCCCAGCGGCATTCTTCGTGGCGTCAAATGAAAGCAGCTTTTAATAGCTCTTAGGTACTCACGAGGCTTGCATTACCCAAGCGCCTCCTAATCTCGAACGCGTTTCGCCTTGGAGCACAGCGCAGAGAGAAGTGCTACCCCATGCTACAGGCAGGGATGAGCACCGGGAGATCCAAAACGGCATCGTGGCCCTGACATACAGCCCATGCGGACGAAGGCAACTCCACTAAGGGAAGCAAATCCTGAAGCCTTGAGATGAGGTGCCCCCAGGCACCTAGAGTTTCTGACAAGAAGACACCTAATTTTGCAACAGCACATGGCCAAAGGAGCCTCCGGCACCTGACCTCGGCTGAGTGCTCAGGTGGCCTCGCTCCGGCCTCCGTCGCCCAGGGGGGTCATCAGCAGGGTGAGCAGAGCATCCTCCTCTGCCTCCCAACTGGGATGGGGCCACTGCAGCCTCAAACGCCCAGGACTCCTGGGTCCGTGGAAAGGCACAAGTCACTTTCTGGGTTAGAGGACTCGGCTCGCTTCCCCTCAGCCCTCAGGATCACTCATACAGTTCAGAGCAGGCAGTTGCACAATAAAACCTCCCCCAGGGTCAACAGCCCCGTCCATGGTGCGGGCTCCCTGCCTGCGGCCGGCCACCCAGCTTGCCCCCGCGCAGCCCACGTCATGCAGCTGTCCTCCGTGCTGCCCCGCGCGCCTCCTCTTCGGCTTGCGAGCAGGGCGAGACGCTGCTCCGTGCCCTCCCGGGCGGGCTATGGGCATCCGGCGCAACAGGTCATGTTTAAGGGTTATTGCTCTGCATTTAGCGGGTGATTGTGAATAGCTACGAATCATTTATTAATGCTTTCTGAGGTATTAATAGAGGTGCCCTTAATATTGAGTAGGGCCAGTTCCTTGTCTTTCCAGCACTCCTTTTTTCCCTCAGCCCATCTGTCCATCAAGCACTGACCACACAGCTCAGAATCTCTTTGCAGTATGGCTCCAAGTGGACAGCCGTTGGTTTTATTTTCAACTATGTAGTTATCCTCCCTGGCTTTCAATAACAAAATGATTGTGGGGTCGTCAGGGAACTCCTGTCATGCCATTGAACCGCTTAAGCAACGGTTGTGCTCGCTTTTGTTTACCACGCAAATTTGTGGTTTGTACGCAGTTTTTGAGACTTCTTTGCTCGCTTCTTTGTGCTTTCATGCTCAGTCCCCCTCCTCTTGGCTTTTCTGACAGTTCCACAGTACGGAAAATGAACCATTTGCCCTGAGGCCCCAGCAGTGAACACGGACCCCACATTCCAGGCAGGGATGGGTGGGATCCGTTGCCCCCGATGCTAGTGACCTAAAAAGGCAGTCGTACGCACTGACTCTACAGCTGGTGGCACCAGGTGCTTCTGAATGGTAATTCCCGCATCCCAAGAGGTGGACACAGGGAAAGCCCTGTTTCAGTGTCCAGTGGTTTAAGATCCTGCCTGAAGGGCCTCAGCTCCCCCTTCAAAGCGTTGCCCATCTAGAAGAAGAGGATGAACTCAAAGTCAACGGGTTATAGTGGCTTTGTGCCCGTGTCTACACTCTGTGTCTCTTTGCAGCTAGTTTATGCTACCCAGAAGCAATCTGAACTAAGCCCAAACTGCTACTGTACCATCCTAAGGGTGTCCAGATAGTGGTGTTACATTGGTTTAACCACTGTAACTGCAGAGGACTGGTGAGTTGTACAGGCTTAACTGGAAAAAATAGGCCATGCTGGCTATGCTGAAGTGCTTCTCAGTCAGGAGGCATCTACCACAGCTTTATGTGCCCTGGCCTTTTGCAGGGTCAGCTGGGAGGGCCGTCCAGATTGCAACAGACTGCCCCAAACCATCCTTCAGTGCAGAGCCTGTGGTATGTTTCCACAAGGAGAGGTGAGGAGATGGGAAGCTGTTAAATTCACATCAAAGAAAGAAACTTGCCACGGTCTTTCTGCATTCCCCAGTATGGAGAAACACCCTTTCCGGCAGGGCGAAAGCAGCGCCAGCCCAGCGCAGAGCCAGTGCTGCTGCCAGCCTCCAGAGCTGTAGCCATCCATCCACCAGGGTCTTCCTTCAATCCATGTATGGGGGTTTTATTCCCAACGGGCCCTTGCTGTGGGCTTTGAACCCACATCCTTTTTCTAGAATAAACCTCTGTGACTTGAGACGTCAGCGTTTAGAAAAACAAAAAGTTGTCAGGTTGGAAGTGGTTCAAAGGACTGAAAAAAAAGAGAGACATTGAGCAATGCAATGGCCCCGGGGGGAGGCAGCCAGCAGCTAATACGAAGAGAGAGTCCTTTGCTTGTAGGTCACAAGGGCAGCCCCCTCTCCCTGCAGAGTTACAAACCCCAGCTACTGGTGGGACCCTTTTCCTTCCCTTTTGCATCCTTGAATGACAGTCCTGCAGTCAAAGGATCAGAAGAGACATCCCCTGCTACCACACTCCATCATTCAGACCTAGCGTCAGTAGGTTTCTCTTAGCTAAAGAAAAGAGAAGCCGTGTGCAGCTTTGTGCTGAGCTGCACACACTGGCAGGAGCCTGTCTGCGAGTTGCTGCTACGCTATTTTTCCAGCGAGTCTATCCTCTTCATTACTCTCGCTGCTATTACGACAGTACTGCAAAGCCTTATGTGCAGACCGAGACCCTACTGTGCTGGACGTGGGAGAAGCAGAGACCCGGGAGAAGAATTTGCATCCAAAAGAAAAGAGGTTCCTTAGTCTAACCTCTCCCACTTGTATTTACTGGGAATGAATTCAGGCCTGGGACAGGGTTTGGGAGTCTGGATTCAGTTCCCAGGAGTTTCTCCTGCAGCCCCCCACCCCGGGCTCTCATGCATGTGCCTGGCCACCCGCAGGTCTGCACATGGCCAGCTCTGCGTGGCCAGCAGTGGCACAGGCCATCTGCACACACTCCTGCAGGAGAGCTCCTGAAGTTCCCAGGAGTGAAGACACGGTCTCCTACAGAGCTACACAGTCTGGGCTCTGCTCACGGCCTCCCCCTCTCCTCTCATCCTCCGTACCACCACCGGTCCACGCTGCAATGACAAATTATACCTTGGCCACCGCTGGACTGTTTTGTTTTGCCACTGCTGGTGGTGGAGCCAGAGGAACTGAACCGGTGATCAGTGAGCGAGCTGCAGCCCTAGCAATTGCCAAGGGCTGGCCAGAGACCGTAGTTAATGCGTAGTCTAAGCTGCGAGTGGCAGGTACATTGTAAGTATGTCCCCTGACTCAGTACCCAACTGTGGTGAGTTTACAGCCCTCGATACTGTTACATTAATCATAAGGAATCTCCCAGTTCCTTGGAAATACAACAACAAGCTCTCCGGGGCTGGTTTCAACAGTTTTATTCCTAGGTAATAGCCCTCTCCCTCATTTATAGCTATGTCTAGACACAAAGTGAGGAAGGTGCTATAAACATTTAATGTAAAAACCCTGTCTACCTCCTAATTCCCGCGTTTCACATCCCAGCCATGCCCTGAGTTCACAGGCATAAAGTCTGTGCTCGCACAGCTTCCCATGCACGCGGCCTCCAGCCCCGCTGGCTCCCAGCCCCTCCCGGGCATGCTCCCGGCACGGGACAGCCGACACAGCGGGGCTGCCCCTTCCCTGCCACGCGCAAACCACTTGCCAAAAGAGGCCGGGTGTGCTACAAACTCGACTGGCAAGATGCAGTTGAAGCAGCTCTGCTCCTGATGGCATTTCTCAGCACTACCCTTCCAGAGACCCTCTGACAACCCAGGACAACATAGAGAAAATCTCTCCCATAAGCACTAGAAGAGAGAGGAGCTATTTAATACTTTTTTTTCCTACTAACTCATTATTGATCAAAACCATCAAAATTAACATAATGGGATAAAATCCTAAAATGTTCAAGGCCTCTACGGATGCCATAAAAGTATTTACTTAAGTTAAAGTACTGTACTTAATGTGCTCATAGCTCTGGTATCAGTGTCCCACTTATATCTTGTGCAGAGAGAGAGCTTCTCTACCTCTTTTAAGGCTTCCCAGGGAACCTGAAGTAGGTAAGACCTCTGAGGCAGACAGCCGGGGCAGAGTGTCCAGGGAGGATACATACTGAAGCCCAGGGATGATGCAACCAGCCTGGGCACATCAAGGGGAAGGAGAATGAAATCAAGACACTACGGGAGGTGACGGTGGCACTGCCCTGCTCTCAGGGACCGAGCACACAGCAGGGGCGGAGCTGCTGCATACTCGGACAGCCACGGTACTGCAGAAGAGCTTGGCCAACAAATCCAGCATGGAGAGCAACCAGAAAGGCTATCAGGGATGACGGCGGGTAAAGAACAAAACCAACGAGATGGCGACCTGCCTGCGGTGGCTCTGCTGCCACGAAGGGTGGTGACTTCATCTCAAGGTGCTAGTTGTTGTCGATTATTTTCCAGCTCTTGTGTGTGTTCATGCGCTGCAGAGCACTTTGGATCCTTCAAGATGAAAGGTACTTTCACCAGCTCTTCAGTGACTTGTTTCCTATTATAGGTCTGGTTTTGACACTCCCCCACCCTCTTGTCTAAGTTTCTCTACAAAGCTCTTCTCACTTTTTCATCTTTCTTCTGCGGTCTCTAGCCAGGAGAAAAAAAACATATTTATTTCCTTTTTGGAAAGCTTGAGATTAATCAGGCACAGTGATCTGGGGATGTGAGACTTTAACAAAGGTGACTCATTAACAAAGAAGTCTGCATACTTTTCTGTAAACTCCTCTCTTAAAAATGGCTTGGTGCTTAAGGAGAAAGAAAAGCCTTTGTTTTCTGCAGTTAACAAGCCTAGCGGATGTTTTAATTAAGTTGGGTAGGAATTTTCAGTTACTTGATGTGAAAATGCGAGCCTGTAAGAGCCGCCTTTGATGCTTGAGTTATGTTTTAAACACTTGATGAGTCCTGCAGAGTTGGTAATCTCTTTAGCATAGCTAATAGCTATTGCTGGAGTGCTCGTGAAATCCGGCTTTGTTTGCGGCTCCGCTGAGCTGGAGGCTTCCTTAGCAGTCGCAGCCGTCCACCCTGCTGGCTACCGGGGGGCTGTTTGCAACTCCGAGGCACTAGCAGCTCCCGCACCAGCTCGGGGCAGGAGGGAAGAAGGACGCGCGGGCCCCGAACTGGGGGGGTGGTAGCAGGGAGCCACAAGGGTTTCCGACCACGTCTAACCTGGGCGATGTTGGACCACTTCCAAGCACCTGCTTGCACAACCTGGTGTGACCAGAGATGGGCACAAGCGCCTCCTGCCTGCCCTTGCAGAAGGGCAACCCCCGTGGGCTGGCCCGGTGGGAGGGCAGGAAGGCACCCCGTCCCTGTGCTTGGAAGGCGGGACATGCCATGGTCTGCACGGGCATGCCTCCAGGAGGCCCAGAGTTGCTACCTCAAAATAAGAGCTTTCCTTCTCGAATATTTTGAGTTGACCTCTCTCCAGATCTGGAGAGACATCCCATGCCTTGTGAGAAGGATCCCTCTGCTCTGCCGCTCGGGATTTGCTTTAGGGACAGGTAGGGAAGAACTGCCTTTGGGGCAATGCAAAGGTCTTTTGACAAAGGATGCTGCAGGGAGAGATGAAAGCCAACCAGCTCTGCCTTACTCCCCCAACACTGCATATTTTCCCACTTCTGTTTAGATTGCAACTCACACACACACACACACACACACTCGCATGCATGCATTTTTGCCACATGGCCATTCAATTGCCAGCTGCTCCTCCCAGAAGTTTTGCAGAAATCTCTATTTACATACAAAGCTACTTGTCAAAGCAACAACAGCAAACTGCGAAGGCAGAGCGAGTGCACCCGGATAGCTCTGATTCAACAAACTCGGTCCATGCCATTGCTCTCAGGGCCGTCGCGAGTTTGCTCCCTTCCTCCTGCACACGATGCGGGGTGCCACGAGCCTGCTGCAGGACCGCAACCCTGCCTGTGGGCTAACGGGGCCCCGTCCCAGCCAGAGCCCTTCGGCAGCAGCACAGCACAACCAGCAAAAAGGAAAATAGCAAGACAACGATGAGCCCTGCCACAACGCACCGCTAGGGCTGTGCCCCAAAGGGGCACAAAGCAAAATATCAGTAGCAATCTATCAGGGTATTAAAGTAGAAAAACGGGAATAGCAAAATATTCTCTCTCTGGATCTATGCGCTAAATAATTCAATAACCAGTGCTATTTCCCAAGTCGGCATGTGTTTGTACACGGCACTCCCGAGGGATATCCCACTGCTGCCTTTTTACTGCAGGAAGACAGAGAAGCTAGGGCCCAGATCCTCCTCTGATTCCCTTTGAAGAGCTCCTCAGAGCGCCTGCAGTGCACAGCGGGCGCTGGGAGCCGGGATGGACGCCGCTCGGGGGACTCGCTTCCAGACTGGAGCTCCAGCCCCGGAGCTGTGCCACGCCACGCTCGCTGCCTCAGCCATAGCTGTGAAAGCCCTGGTGCATCTCTGTACTGTCTTGTATTTATTTCCCTTAGTATTTTTTAACTAGGGGGGAACCTCTCTGGCAGAAATCCTGGCTTTGCCAAATTTCAGAGGAATTTTAAGAACAGTTATGCTCAGGCAGCCTTTGAGGCCATGGAGTTAAATGGGACAGGGCTTGAGTCCCTAGTAGTGCTAGTGTCTTAACCAGAGGTGATTTTCTGCAAAACTGGCTTAAACAGGCAGCCAAACATCTGTTTTCATTCTGACGGCAAAAGCTTCGCATTGGGAAACAGAGATAAACCCATTTTATACTCAGCCCAGTCTACTGTTTGTTGCAGCAAAACCTGTAGAGAGCCCTAAAATTGCAGGATCCATGCTTATTTCATCTTGGATCTGTGACGCTCAGGAGAAGGGGATTTCTGGAGGAGGACCCCTCATTTGACGGTCCTCCCACGGGGACAGGAGCTGGGTCCCACACATTCAGCCAAATGATGCTACTTGGATTTTCACAGCCGGAGCACCGCAGGGCCATAGCACAGCATCTCCGCGGCCCGGCAGACACTAGATTATCTTAGGGGTTTCAGCCCATCCTGAATACATCTTTTCCCCTTCGCCCCCTAATCGGGAAGGGGACCCGTCTTCTCTCCGCTCGCACATCGCTGCCAGGAGCTGCGATGGCAGAGTCAGCCCGACTCCGGCTCCCAGCTCCCAGCGCGGCTGGCGCTGCCCCTCTAGCAGGGGCGCTCCTGGCTCCCCTTCCTGGAGTTACTGCTCCCTGGGCAGGTGGCAGCAGCTCACACAGCTACGAGGCTTCCAGATTCCTGGCACAAACTGGCATGGGACATACGAATACCTGTGCCCACCCAGCTGCCCTGCTCCCCTACAATAAGGAGACTGGCAGCAAGTCCCGAGCGAGGACGCCAGCGCTGGACCTCCTCTGAGCACCTGGATCATGATCCCCCGCCAGCGCGCCAGACTGAGCACGCCCTCCTCCCCGGCGCTGGCGAGGCTGCGGATCGATGCCCCAGGCCCATGCGCAGGCACGGCTCAGCTGTGCGGCGTGGCTGTCCGACGCACGGCGGCAGCCTGCCACCGTGCAGGGAAGAGGGGGAAAGGCTGCAAATGGGGATGCTCCAGGCACCGGGAAGTCCCCGAGTGAAACCCGCACGTGACGACTGGGCACTGTCACACCTCGGGCTGCTCTGCTCAGGCACTCCCTGGACTCACCACCCGTAGCAGTGCCCACACGTGTCACGTGCAGAGTCAGGTCTCTGAGTGGGCAGTGCCTCAGCCAGTCAGTTAGGAGAAGGGACGGAGAGCAGTCCCACTCAGAGCATACTCGGTAGCACCAGGGAGGGCTGAAGCCTCTCTCCCCCATCCCGGGGGTCTGTAGCTGCTGGGCTGTGCAGTCTCTCCCACGCTCCCTTTCCACGGCTCAGCAAAGGGCCGGCTGCAGAGGGCAAGGGCTTCCAACCCGGGCTTGGAGCATCCCTGCCGCAGCGACGGCCTCCCAGCACGGCCGGCCTCCAGCGCCCAGGCTGGGTTCAGGAGGGCTGCAGGGGGTCGGGCTCCCTCGGGAGGACAGGAATTGACCGTGCTCCGGCATCCTCTGGCTGAGGCCTAGCCCGAGCCCGCCTGCTCGGCTGGGACACGGCGGCCCCACGGCAGCACCCGCGTGCCGAGGCGCGGGTGGCTCGGGCCATGCCCTGCGGGGACCCGGCACCGCAGGTCACACGCTCGGGCTCCCGGGCTGCGCGCAGCTTTCCCCGAGCCAAGTTTGGTCCAAAAGCAACAGCAGCTGCTCCCGGACCGGCCCCCCCGCATTAGCACCAGCGCCGGGTCCGGGCTGCTCCCCGCGGCGCCCTCGCCCTGGCCGCTGCCGGGGGCGCCTTGGCCCCGGTCTCCCCTCCCGGCCCCGGCGCGGCCGGAGCCGGAGCCGGAGGCGGCGGTGCCGGGCGCTGCAGCGCAGGGGCGGGCAGCGGCCCCCCGGCCCCGGCGCCCGCGGGGGAGCCGCGGGCAGCCCCGGCATCGCGGTCGCCGCCGACCGGGGGAGCGGAGGCGGGGAAGAGCCCGGGGCGGGCGCCCGGAGCCCAAAGGGGGCAGCCCCGTTCCTGCGGCAGCCGATGGCGGGGGGGGACAGCGGTGCCCGGTGCCACCGGAGCCTCCCCGCCGCCACGGGGAAACTTGCGCCGGGTCGGGAGCCGGGTGAGGCGTTAATGCAAGGGGGGGAGAGCCCGGAGCACCCCCGCGACGGGGCCGTGCCGAGCCGCGCCGAGCCGCGCCGAGCCGAGCCGCGCCGTGCCGTGCCGCGCCGCGGGGGCGGCGGTGCCTTACCTGCGGGGGGAGGCTGCAGTCCGCGCCGTAAATCCGTGCGCCGAGCGGTGCGCAGGGCGGGCGGGGGGCCGGTGCCCCCCTCCCGGGGCCGGCGGCGGAGCCCCGGCCGCCCGCCCGCCGCTCAGCCCCGCGGCGCCCGCCGCCCCCGGCGCGCTGCCCGCCGCCGCGCCTCGCCGCCCGCCGCCCGGGCTCGCCGCATCGCCGCCGCTGCCGTCGGGGGCTGCGGGCCGCCGCCGCCGCCGCCGCCGCTCGCCGCTCGCCGGCCCCGCGGCCCCGCGCCGCGCTCGGCGTCCGCGGCAGGCGCGCTGGGGGCGGGCGGCGGGGCGGGCGCGCCGGAGCGGCGGGGGGAGCGCGGGGGGCCGCCCGCCCCCGCCGCCCTGCGCGGGGCCCCCCCGCCGCCCCGGCTCCTCCGCAGAGCCAGGTTCCTCTCCCCCGCCGGCTGGGCCGCCGCCGAGCCTGCCCCCCCCCGGGACCCCCGTCCCCGTTCCTAGGAGCTGGGGCGCCCCCGAACCTACCCCCCCCCGGGACCCCCGTCCCCATTCCTAGGAGCTGGGGCGCCCCCGAACCTACCCCCCCCCCGGGACCCCCGTCCCCATTCCTAGGAGCTGGGGCGCCTCCTGGAGCCCACGAGCCCTGTCCCCATCTCCCTCCCATCTGTGGGACCTGAGAGCAACCGCAGAGCCCAGGTCCCCAGCCTCAACCCTAGGAGCTGAGATCACCCCAGCATCTGGGACCCCCACTCCTGCCCTAGTCCTGGGGGGCTGAGATCACCCCAGCATCTGGGACCCCCCCACTCCTGCCCTAGTCCTGGGGGGCTGAGATCACCCCAGCATCTGGGACCCCCCACTCCTGCCCTAGTCCTGGGGGGCTGAGATCACCCCAGCATCTGGGACCCCCCACTCCTGCCCTAGTCCTGGGGGGCTGAGATCACCCCAGCATCTGGGACCCCCCACTCCTGCCCTAGTCCTGGGGGGCTGAGATCACCCCAGCATCTGGGACCCCCCACTCCTGCCCTAGTCCTGGGGGGCTGAGATCACCCCAGCATCTGGGACCCCCCATCCCTGTGCCCATCCCCATCCCGGGGAGCTGTGATCAGACCCAGAGACTGCCATGCTGTCCCTGCTGTGCCCCCACAGCACAGTCTCACAGCCACCAGGGCCAGCACAGGCTTTGGATCCCATCTGACCCCTCACTGTCTGTATTTAGATCCACTTCAAGATTTTCGCATGGATAAAACCACCTCCCTTTCCCCCCTCTCCACTCCACACCTGACTGGTCCTATACACGCTCCGGAAACTCTTCCTCACCGCCCAGCACCATTGCCCTTTCATGAAATCTCCTTTTGGGGACTCATGCAGACATCAAGGGCAGCAGGAATCACTGAACTGTATTTACCTGTATAACTCATGCCATGAGACCCTCTCTTCAGTCCACACAACTCAGCTTTTGACAGCAGTGGTTGAACTGCAGAGTCCTGTCCTAAACACCAGGCTCAGTTTGCGTGCTTCTGGCAGCACAGAGCCCAGTAACCCAGGAGAAGCTGGTCCCGTGGTCAGTGTGCTGTCTTCATCACCAGGGACGAGACCCTTTGTAACCGCAGTTTCCCTGGGAGAGGGTCTGGCCCCTGGTGGGTGGACAGCAATTTGGGAACCCTGGGGTGCAAGTTTTCCTCACCTGCTTCAGCTTTGTGAAACTCCTCCACGTGAAGCATCAAGTACGTAACATTACAGCTCCACCTGTCCCTTGGTCCTTCTCCTTTTCCAGACCCCTTTCTGTCTTTCTGGTCTGTGTTTCTTTTTATAAGGCATTTTGCCAGCCACTGTGAAGGACAGCAGCAGGCACGGGGAACGTAGGGAATTCTGATGTACCCTGGCCATCAGCAGGGCCCTTACCACTCTCACCACCCCGACAACAGGCTCAGCCATCTGAATTTGCCCAGCACCTTGCTTTCGTGGCTTGTTGCAGGCACTTTTGTGCCACTGTTTCCCCAGCAGATCTGGCTCCTTGTCACTGCTGCCTCAGGAATACGTGCCCAGCTGCAGCAGGATGCGTGCGCAGACCTCCCTGGACCCAGAGCGGTGGCTGCTGGAGGTGGCGCGGGGCGAGACTTCCCGCAAAGCATGGCGCTCCAGCAGCTCTGCTCCCCTGCACCCAGCCCCCGGCTGCTCGAGGCAACGCTTCGCAGGCCCCTGTGCTTCTAGAATGAACTCACCCTTGCAGGTTTTATTTCCTGGTATTTTACACAGATGCCTCTGTTCCCAGTAGTGATGTCTAGTGACATTTTGTGTTTAATCTCTCCTTTTCTGTAACTTCTAATCACTTTGCAAAACAGCTTGCTTTCTTCACGACATTCCCAGGGAGAGTTTTGGCCTTGAAGTGTGAAGGCAAGGTGCTCAGCTGTGTTTGCGGTTGCTTTATAAAATTACAAACCTTCAGGGAAGTATGCGACGCCTTTATTTTCCACTGCAAGGGTCGAGAGTGGGGCATCGCCCCAAGGAAAAGGCAGCGTGGAAGCCAGGGGGCCACATGCCTCGGAGCGATCCCTTTGAGTCTTGGCCTCCCCGCAGCACCCCCTGCTTCCCCTGCAGCAAGGTGCTGCCAGACCCATGGCACAGGAGAGGTGCTTCCAGCAGCGGGGTGTGAAGGCCGGCCCGGCAGGGTCCCCCTCCCTCCCTCCCTCCCTCCTTCCCTCCCCGGCCCCCGGTTGCTGCTCGCCTGGCGGCTCCGGCGTGCAGCGCTGGACAAGGCTGCTCGCTCCCCTGTGTGGTCCCCGGGGTAATGACACCCCAAGCAAAAGCTCTGCCTTGCCGCAGCGCTAAAGCAGCATCGCAGGCAACTCTTAAGCCTTGCTTTAATGCCAAGCACTCAATCCTTACAAGCCTTGGCTTTCGCCAGTGGCTCAGTGGGTTCCTGGCTCTAGCGGGACCTGGAAAAGATTGTGTTTGCAGAGGTGGCAAAGAGACCTCGCGCTGAATGCAGCCCTCTCCACGGCGCTGAGCAGAGGCAGCCGAGGGGCTCTCCCTGGGCGCTGCAGTGACTGGAGGTTGCAGGGCAGCAGTGTTGGGTCCCCCAGCCATGTGGGTGGATGGAGATTGCTTCAGGATGGGCTATCTCAGGGCATTTGACCTGCTCCAAGGAAAAGGGCAGGGCCATCACTCGTCCCTACGATGCCTGCCAGGGGGTGAAAGGCACTTGCAGCCTGAGCTGCAGTTTGTATCGATTGTGCTGCCCAAGCTACTAGGATTTAGTGGTCTGTATTTCGGTGGCTTTTACGGCAGAGATGATTGCTCTCTGCTAACAGAGGATGCAGCGCCCCACCAGGTAAAGAGCATCTCTGGGGGATGCAGTTTATGGATAAGGTTTATCACACAGTGAAACTAAAGCAAGAGCTTTAAGTCATGGCAGGGGAACCAGTGCAAGTGCCTAGCACCAGAGCTGGCGCGACAGGAGCAGGCTTTCCAGGGGGACTTCCATCAGGAGACCCTCTGGTGCCTTGCTGCTCCCTTGCCTGTCCCTGCACCCCTGCAGGAAAAGGAGCTCTGGGTGCTCTCCTGCATCTGGACCTGCTCTATTTTTGCAGGCTGGCCATAACCTTAATTTCCAGCTATATTAATGAGCAATACCATAGATTGCTGTGAGACACTCATGACCACGCTGGCCTCAAGTCTGCGAGCTGGAGCACTGGTACAGTTGTGATGTGAAGTCTTGCGATGCAGAGCAATTCAGAGATTCTCTGTGCCCTCCTGGTCACTCATCACACGCTGAATTATGCTACACTTATACGGCCTCTATGGTTTCTACTCCAGTCAGGCAAAGCCAGCTCTTATGCTAATCTGACTATTTGTTAGTCTAATAACTCTTAGTTGCATTTACTGTGTGGCTTAATATTGTTAACACGCCTTAATTTTGGCTTAAGAGTGCTTGCACAGTGAATTATAACTGTAGAGGTTCATTTGCAGAAATACAACTTTCTGATACGCCCAGATCCATGGAGTTTATAGCCAGAGAGATTCGCAGGCCATCACACCTGACCTCAAACGTACTGCAGGCTGCTTACCCAGGTACTTCTACCCAGCGCTCGCGTTTGATGGAGTGCGCCTGGCCGCAGCAGACGTCAGCAGAGGCACCGGCGCCCGTCGGCAGCGCGACGGCCGGGTGCTGGTTTCAGCTGGCCCGGCCCGGTCCCAGCTTTCGGTTCCCGGCGACCCCTGCCGAACCTCTGTGGCAAGGTGCGTGTTGGACAGCGTCGCCGCGCGCCTCGTGCCCGCGGGTGCGTGCTGCTGGGGTCGTGTGGGGACACTAACCGCTGCGCTCCAGGACAGAGACAGGCGGGCCTGCTCGCGCCCAGCCTCCTCCAGAGCTGGGGGCTCTCGTGGCGTGCTTGGCATTTTCCTGCTCACCAGAGACTTTCTTTCCCTCTAATCTCCATTTTTCATTCGATCTTCTCTCTCTTCCCACTCTCCCCTCGGTTTTTCTATTGCTTTCGCTCCTTCATCTTCACCTTCAATAGGACATGAACACGGGAGAGTTTAACTACTTAACTATGAAGCAAAGTGCTGGGTCGTCTGAGCAAGTCCAGAACGAGGCATAAGGAGTTCAAGGGTCCCTGTTTGGAAATACACGTTAGTTCATTACCCGTGTCGTAATTCCACCCATTTATCCCACTGGAGCTGGCTGAATAATTGAAGAAAGGTTTGTGGCTAATTGATTTGCTGATCAGTGGAAAGAAATCATGAATAATTTATCTGACGAATATTATTCAACCAGCCGTAAAGCTGGTCAGTAACTGAAAATAATTAGCTGCAAACACTCAATTTTTCAGCTGATGGTTTTGCCCATTTGCAGACAGGCCTCAGGCGTCTCACCCTCCAACGCGGATCCCTGCAGATTTCTCCCGGGCCTGGCGCAGACATGGGTTGTTAGTGCAGCTCTTCAAAACGGGCTGAGCACTTAGCAGGGTCTCCTGCTGCCGGCAGCTGTGGCAGTCGACTGGGCAATTCCCTCCCAGCTCTGCTGGCTGCGGTGCAGCAGGACCGACGTCCCGGCGGGGCTGTTTGCAGGGCCCCTGTGCTCACAGGGTCCCACGGGTGCTCCCTCCAACGCCCCGAGCCGGCGGCTGGGTCCGAGGGCCGGGTGCTCGCCGGCAGCCGCTGTGTCCTGCAGTGCTCCATGGATCCACGGGAGTCCGTGATCTCTGGAGCTCAGCATCTCTCGCGCAGTCGGCACCCGGGCATCCCTGCAGTGTGAGAGCCGGGGCGGAGACCTGGCAAAGCCGAAACCGCGTCCCGCTGCCACGTTATCTGCCCGCCTTGCGGCGCAGGGCTGCTGCAGGGCATTGCCTCGCTGGCGCTGATGTGGGGGACACCCACGCAGTGCGGAGCTGGGAAAGGCAAGTGCTTGGCCACTTAGTCCTTCCTCCACAGCGTCGGTCCCCTCACGCCGGCGCTGAAGGGTTGCGCCGCCACATGAAGGCGGTTTGGCTCGTCCTCGGACGCCCTGTCTACAGTCAGGTCTCCGCACCCTTTCCCTGCCAGCAATTGTGCCTTGACAAATTTCTCCAGCAAGCTACTTCATGTGTCACTGGCAGTAAATCTTTTTTGCTTCACCCTCACATTGCAAAGCTGCCCCTTTCTCCTCGTGTCCTCATGAGTACGAGCCCTCTCAGCTGCACCAAGCTCTCCAAGTGGGGTCCAGCTAACATCCTTCATTCAGGACCACGGCACTCAGCAGCTCTGCTGGTGAAAGTGTAAAATAGGAGAATGTGTCTCCTGAAAAGCCTCATTTTGCTCCTAAAATGATGGGGAATAAGTGCAAACTCCCAACCTCGCTGCAATGCTCACATTGCCGTCTCAAGGTGACTCCAAAGGGTGTTCAGCAAAGGCTGTTCCGAGGCGGGGGCTGTCCTGAGACTCTGTCGTGGACAGCACTGCGTGCGTGATACCATCTGCTCCTGCCTCATTTCCAGTAGAAGCTGTGCTAAGTTGCTTTAGTCCCATAAAATGTATCTGCTGCACCTCCCTCCGTGCATCCAGTCTCTGGTGCAGAGATGCTGCCTCTCTCCTGCATGTTTTAGCCTTGAGCAGGACTGATTGCAGGGGGGTTGCATTAACACAGCTGGGGCCGCACATCTGCGTCAGTGCTGCGGGTTGGGAGCGCTGCGAGCCTGCTCGGGCTGAGCTGAACCGGAGCTGGTGCGGCGCAGGGCTCAGCACGTCCTCCGGCCGGGAAAGGTGTGCTCTGGCCGGGAGAGGCATCCTGCCCTCCTCACACACGCTCACACCAGGCCATTACTGATCCTTGGCTCGTTAACTCGGGGGTCTCTAATGAGCGTCACGTGGGCACTGCTGTGGATCCCTGCAGACTGGCTGTTTAAGGTCCTTTTCTGCCGCAAGAGCAGCAAGTGCTCTCCGGCGCGCTGTGCGTTAAAGCAGAGCGGGCGCAGTGCCGCGAGCGGGGGTCCCCCCGCGCGGCATTGCCCCATGCGCTGCCGCTGTCCTTGTGCGCGCCCCTTGCTGCACCTAACTTACTGCTGCACGACAACCGCCTACGGGTTCCAGGGGAAAAAAAGAAGGAAAGACTTTGGGGCTGGTCTAAAATCAAAATTTATTTTCCAGTTCTTATGTTTTAAGACTGCCAAGAAACCAAACAATCCCCGGGGACTGTTTCATATAATTTGCCTTCCAGCAGAAATTGGATCTGGTTCTCCCGTGGTTCCCAGATCCAGCAGGGATGGTTCCCCTCCCCTCTCCTTTTCCACCTCCGAGCACAGCACAAACATCCTCCTCATGGGATTAACACCCTTCTCCCCCTGCCACCTCCTCTCCCGTTGTCATCCTGAGAGACTCCCAGGGCTCTCGAGCAGCCGCAGAGCCCAGGGGGTTGTGCCGGCACCTGCCGCCTGTGTCCCTTCGGAGGAGATGCTTTGCGGAGCGCTCAGAGGCTGCTCAGTCTGAACGCAGCCGAGCAGCGCCCACGGAGGCGAGCTGGCGGTGCTGCCCTGGCCTCGGAGGACCGGCACACTGCCTGCCCTGCAGGAAGCTCGCAGCCGGCGCCGGGGGCTAATCTCGTTATGCAACGGTTGTGGCCGGAGTCAGGAGTTTAATTATGTCTTTCCTTTCCTTGCTGGCTCTCAGGAAAGCCACATCTGTCCTGCTCTGCGCGATGCTCGGCCACGGCTGGAGGAAGGGGCTGTTGGACAGCATGGAGGTGAGGGATGAAGGCTGCAGACCTTGGAGTTAGCGGTTAAAGTGCCTGCTTTACCACCAGCCGCTGGGCGCTGGTGTCTGGCTGGGAATTTGCACGTGGTCCTCATGGCCCAGAGAGCAGTGACGTGCACAGTCCTCTCGGCCTGGTGCCCGAGCTTGCCCACCCTCCGCGGTGGGTTTGGCCAGCCAGCGCCGGCTGCCAGGGCATCTCGCTACCTGGATTTATGCTGCCTTAATGTATTCCTCTGCTGCACTTGCAGCAGATGCTCGGTGTAAATCAGCAGCGGCGATGAGCCGGGCTGCTCCGCTCCAGCTGGGATTTTTGGCCCTGGCAGGCTGCGCGGTGGCTGCAGACAAATACGGCGAGGCACGGATCCAGCCCGAGCCTGGCAGCCCCGCGCAGCGCCGGGAGGCTCCTGCAGCCCGCGCCGGGGCCCAGCTGCCCCGGACCGGCGGGAGGAGAGGCCGCGCGCCTGCGCATCCTGGCGGGGGGAAAGGGCGGCGAGGGCCACGGCGGCACGCCTGTCCCGCTGCACCGACCTTCGTAAGCAGCTTTGGCGAGAGCGACCGGCCTGCCCAGGAGCGGTCGCAAGGATGCTCTGGCATTCGTCACCTCCACGTTTTCTGGTGCGCGCTTAGGTGGAGGATGGGCTTAATGGCCCAGGCGGGCAGAAAGAAGAGGAGAAGTTTGCTCAAGACAAGCTAATTGATCTTAATGAGACAGGAAGGGCTTCGTGCTGCAAACAGCAGTGTTTGTTTTGCGGGTTTAATGCGATTTCTGGCTCGGTTTGATTACTCTGGGGAAGCCCTCTGGCCTAATAAACAGAGCCCTAGGGACTTAGCACTGATAATTTTGGATCCTGCTCTTGGCCTGAAACAGCGCAGCTGTCCAGGGTGGAAGCAGAACCAGGGACAAGGTAATTGCAGATGGATTCAATTAGCTCCCAATTAGCAGCCAGCTTGGGCGGCCCTGGCTGGGGGGCAGTGGTGGGTCCTGGGGGCAGAGGGCATCTGGGCTGGTGCTCCCAGGTAGGTTGGGAGGGTCCAGGAATGATCTGCCTGTCCCTGATTTTTCCAAAATCATCTGTGGAAAAGCCTTATGTTTGTTTCCCATTTAAAGTCCCAGGTGATATCGATGAAAGTTGTTGTTTTCCAAAACCCAGTTTCAGGGGAAAAATTCTTTCTCAAACCTTGGGTGTTTGGCTTGTGACTTTTTTAGGAAATGATGTAATTCTTGTTTTCATCTAAACTGAAAAATGGGACCACAGTGTGTTTTTGTGATTGTTTTTTATTGGTATCTCCTTAAATGGAAGGGGAAAAAATGACTGAGTTTCATGGCTGCTGCTGAAAGAGTGATTCTCCTGAGTGCAATATTTCCATCAAGACATTTCTTTGTGCCTGCTAGTGGCTGGCATTATATATAGCCATATATATATACAATAAGTATTACAATATTATATGATATGTATGTGATTATATTATATACCTATATATATGACATTTATATAAGCAGATAATGGGGAGGACTGTGTTATCCTGGCTTCCAGGATGCCTTCAGTGCTGGGAATATGTTTTTATTCATGCTCCCGGTGCCTGCCTGTGCTATATTGATCCGTGCTGGTGAAGCCCCAGGAGCCGGTGCCTCCGTGTTGCTCCTGGCACCACGGGAAGTTGGGCCTCGTGGGTAGGGGCGCACAGGTTTCCCAATGCCTCGTTTGCTGTACAAGGGACGCAAAAGCTCTGAGTCGAGTAATGCATTCAGACAGCAAGGGGTTAAGGAGGAAGGGGAAAGCATTTGGTGGAAACACAGCAGTATGTTAGTGCTTTCTTCCTGGACTTATAAAACATGGAGATAAATCACTGCGAGGTTTCCTTTCTCCTGTCGGTAGGAGGGAAGAGAAAATGCTCTTTTGTCTCTTCTTCTTCTCTTTTTACTTTCTTTTCTCTTTTTTCCCCTCTTTTCAATGAAAATCAACTAAAAAGAGCCCCTTCCTGAAATTCCTTCCCCACCTCCAACCCATCTCCACTTCTCTGGCCGGAGACCGTGCCCTGGGCAGCCAGCTGCTCCCGCGCAGGGGCCATGAATGGCCCCGAGCTGCCGTGGGAAATCTGGCTTTTGGTACCCCCTGGCACCAGGGAAGCCGGAGCATTTCCAGCCCTGTGATGCCCTGCTCAGCTGGTGTTCCCGGCCTGGCCCAGCCGGATCATTGGAGTCGCTCCCGTGCCCCGAGGGACAGCGAGGAATCACCCGTGCATACGTGCGTGCGTGGGGAGCTGAGCTGCGGGGAGTGAGTCATCGGGAAGCAAAGATGCCTCTGCATCCTGGGGAACACAATGAGAAAAGTGCATATAGAGAGAAAGATTATTTTTAGTGCCAAGAACAGCCAAGTGCACGTGGATGGCGCAGAGGAGCTGGCGGGCGCTGGCTGCGCAGAGATGGTCCCCCGGGAGCAGGCACGCTCACCAGTTTGATCCGAGCCCTGCGCTTCGCACTCGTGGCAAAGCCGTCAGGCGGGTCCTTTCCTCTGGAGAAGGCTTCCCCGCTTCTGAAAAGATGTGGCCGGCGAGGTCCTCGGAGCCCCGGAGGAGCCGGCAGGCGGGAACGGCCCGGGAGGCGCCACCAGTGCCGCGGGGATCTGGCGTTCGGCGTGTTCGGGGCGGGGGGAAAGGCGATACTCAAAAGGGTGCACGAGCGGTTGCATCCCCTGCCCGTGGGGTGGAAACTAAGTCTGTCCCGGGTATTGCTGGAGGATTTTGGTGCCGTCGAACGCAGAGCGACGGCTAGAGGTGAAGCTGGCTGCCAAGGAGGAAGCGGGGCCGGCCGGCGGGCCGCGGGAAGCCTGCGGAGAGGCCGGGCCGGCTGCAGGCGCTGGAGCTCGCTGGCGCTGGGGAGCCGGCGAGGGGGCCTGGGCTGCGGCTCTGCAGCCGGAGAGGCTCTCTGGCTGCTTTCCACGAGCAAAACAGAAATAGTTACTGTCCGCCTCTGCCTCTTCTGAGTCAACGCTGCTCTCGGTGGCTGCCTCTAGCTCCCCGCAGGCGCTTCCCATCGCTCGGGCTCCTCTGAGGCACCACAGCCTCGAAAAATCCCCTCTTTGCTGTTTTCTTGCCCCCTCGGACCAGAGAGGCTTTTTCTGCTGGTTGCTTTTCCGTCCCAGATCAATTTTCTACGTTTCACATCGATTGCTGTCTATTTTCCCACTCCGGCTGTTGTTGTATTTTGCTTTTTATTGCTAATTACTCCTCTCATTTCTCTGCTGGGGGAAATTCTTCCCAGGTTGTTTTTAACTGAGGAAGATGTTAAACAATTTTTACTGGAGATAAATATTTTTAAATCAATGGGTCTGGACAAAACAATTGACAACACAGTGTGGGTTATGATTAATAAAAGATTGCAGGACGGTGGTATAATTAACGAAAGTCTAGCCTGCTTTATGGGGAATAACCCTTCTCCAGCAACTCTCGGGCTGAGCTGCGGCGAGAAGCCTCCCTGGCTGCGAGGCATTTCTGCCAGGGCTGCCCAAGCTCTAACACGGATTGGGATTGGGATACCTGTCGGATGTCAGGAAGACCTGCCGGGTGTCAGTAAAACCCCTGCTGGATCGACTGGGGTTTGGCAAGCTGGCCCCCGAGCCGTGGTGAGGGCTCCCCGACGAGCCGCACTCCGGCCGCGGGGTCCCCTGGCGATGCCCTGCAGACCTCCACGCCGCGCAGACCCCTTCCCCGAGCTCCTCTCCTCGCTGCGGAGGTGCAGGGAGAAGCAGGCGCTGCCGGGGCGGTCGGCCCGCCCGTGTTTTGGGGGGACGCAAAGCGTGCCTGCAAAGTCCTGTTTCTCTTCTAAGGAGCCCGGAGGGGGGATGAGATGCCCGGGCTCGGACGGGGAGCTCTTCCCTCCGTCCTCCTTCCACGGGCACAGGGAGCTTCTGGTGGCCGTTTCGGCTTGTAGCTCTAGCCAGCAGCTGGCGATAGCCTGAAACACCCTCCCTCTTACCCAAACTCATGAGGGCTGAGGCGAGACCACGGTCCCACTGCGCAGTTCATGGTTGGAGGCCAGTTCCTGTAAGAGATGTCCACAGCTTGAGACGAGGCAGGCCGGACAGCGGCTGTCCGCAGAAGCCCGGGCAGCTGCGAAGCCGGGCTGTGTTTAATTTCACACGCCTGAACGGTTCACGCCTGATCCCCGGGAGGGCGCGAGCCTGAGAGCTAACAGGAACGCAGTTCAGGTACTTCTCTGCAGACAGCGCGCGGGCACCTGTGGGGCCTCTCGGAGGCAGCTGGGATCGTACCGATTGCTCCCCTCCGCGGGGACTGCCATGCGAGGAGGAGCGGCCGCTCCAGGCGGGACGAAGGCCGGGCGGAAGGGCAGGTGAGGCAGCCCGCAGCGGCTGCGGCGCGAGGCACGTCGGAGCGCAGCGCTCGGCAGAGCAACGGGCAGGCGGGCGGCAGCCAGCAGCGCGCCCCGAAGGATGAACCGTCTAGAAACGGCTTTGGAGGCGACTGATGGCCTGCGGAGACGTTTTAGAAAGAGACAAATGATTCGGGCCCAGAGCGGCAGAGGAGCAATTTGGATAACAAGAACTTCTGTCTGATGAGGCAGATGTGCCAGTTAAGGTTTATTAATCAGAAACCCCAGCTGACGCTGCCGAGGCGACCAGGGGCTGGAGCTGGGGCTGGCCTCGCCTTGCTCCTCTGCCCGGGCGGGAGCCGGTGCGGGGCGGCAGGGGCCGAGCAGCGCAGGCGCTCGCGGCCTTGGCAGGCGGGAGCCGAGCTGCCGAGCACGTTCCCGCGCTCCCGGGGGAGCCGAGGCGCAAGGAAGGCTGGGAGGAACCGGGGCTGCTCCGCCGGGCAGCGTCTTTCCTCCTTTTCCTTCATTTTTTAGCCATGGGGGGAAAAAAAAATCAAAAAAGGATGGGAAATCTCCCCAAAGTCTCCATTAAAAGGCTGCTAGCTCAAGCTTCAGAAATTAGGAAATGCTAGTTTTATGGTAGTCTGTTTGACCTTCGCTCTGCCCCCATTTACATTACGGTGCGGTGCTTAGTTAAATGATCGCTTACTCCTTTCTCCTGGGGCTTTTCTCTCATTTTGGTGCACGTGGAGCAAAATTAAAGTTACACAGGAACCACAAATCTGACCTTTCCCAACATTTGAGTACTTGCAACCTGAGCAATATCTTTTTAACAGAGCCTTTTGTCCATAGTATCTTAAATAATTGGATATCAGTTCCATTATCACAGAATTCATGGGATAATTAGATCTTGGTTATAACTGAACAGTATATAACATAGAGACTTTGTCTCCCCTAATGCCAGGTTTTGTGTGTCATCGTAGTACAGTTTTTTCTATTAAAGCAGAGTGGTTAGTATATGCCCCAAGAGGCTCTCTGGATTCACATGCTGCAGACCAGGTTCCTATATTAAAAAACTATTTAAAGTTCCCCAGAAAAATGTGTGAATTAAAAAAGTTAGATTGTATTAATTCCTTGCTCAAATGTCCCAAGGATAAGCGAGTCCGGGATGCTGCTCTCTGTTCCCATACACTGCTCCTCGCTAATGTGCGGTAATTTTCCTGGGGAGCTGGAGATATCTCTGTTGAGCGGTGCTCTTACAAATAGGTTATTGGAGCTTTGTGCAGGGAAAATGAGTTTATTTTGTGCAGGGAGAGGACGGTTAATTTGCATCTCAATGACTACTTTTTCCTGGAAGGAATTTTCCATTGTAGGGCGAATCCATTCTTCTCCCAGGTAAGCTGCTCCAACCGTCTCACCGGTGGGGCCACGCGTGCTCCCTCCTCACGGCCTCTCCACCGCCTCCAAGCTGGGGGCAGGGACATCCTGCCTGGTTTTACTGCTTAACCTGGCACGCGGGGAGCCCTGGGGAGCGGGGGCTCCCGCGTGGTAGCGCAGAGCCGCTGCCTTTCCAGTCCTGCCCACGACACCCCAATGCAGGGGGGGAAGACGGCCTTGGGAAGCCGCGGGGAGGGAGATTCAGAGGGACTGATGCGCTCCTGGGAGCTGGACTGACTTGTGCTAAGCTCTCCCTCACCTAAATTCACCTGGCTTCTTCCCTGTTTCGGTAAAGTCTAGCTCAGAGAAGCCACCTCACCTCTTCCCCTACAGCCTCGCTTCTCTCCCCTTGAGGTATCGGTCCCTTCTGCCGGGCGGAAGAGCCGACGACCTCTCCCTGCCCTCCCTCTGCTCAGCCCTGGCCAGGGGCACCTTCGGATCTGGCATTTGCGCCACGCTCCTCGGGGTCCCAAGCCGGCCTCCAGCCAGAGCCCCAGGACTCGGTCTGACAGCTTCCCAGCTTCGCCCATTGCTCCAGCTTGATCTCCACGCTCTCTTTTCCGCTCTCTCTGGCCTGGCCAAAGGGTGCTGCTCAAAGGCAGTGAGTGAAGACAAACGACCCAGCTGCTCTGTGAGCCGGGGGCATTGCCGAGTTAGCAGGGGTGGAGGTGACTGGTAGGACGGGCAAAGTTGCCTGGCCCCTCTCTGGGACTGCAATGGCCAAAGGAGCTGGAAAATTTTGTGTTTCCCCCAGATTTCCCCACGGCCGGGGCTGGGGAGGGCTGCGGGGTGGCAGGTTGTGAGACGCGGCGGCATCGGAAGGCAGTGCTCTGGGAAGGAGCAGATAGTCGCAGTGGTGATGAACCGCATGAATCATTTAGAGGGATGTAATCTTGCGCCATATGTTATGTGTCAGTAAGGGGAGAACGCGTCGCATCCATTAGGATAGTAATTGCACAGTTCTTTTTTTGTAAAAAACTGCTTTCTCTAGAATCAGCAGTGTTGGCACAGCAGAGATAGGAGGCCTGTAGCCCTGCCGTCCCTGCAGCGGAGAGATCGGGCGCGAAGGGCAGGCAAGTTCGGCGCTCAGGGAACCGCGCGGCTACGTTGAAGGAGACGACAAGGAAACGGCTGGGTGGGAAGGGAGCTGGGACAGGGGAAACACTTGCTTCAGAAGTAGTCCAAGGGGACTAAATAAAAGGCGAGCTTTTCCATGGGTGGCTGCAAGGGCATCAGAATGGATGCCAGGCTCTGGGTGTAGGGAGGCTGAAGGTGTCTGCATGCCTCTGTCTTCCTTATTTCCAGCATGAAATGCTCCAGCCTTTAAATTTTGTTAAGCCTTTTCTATGAGATTAAAAACCCCTCTGCTGTTAGAAATCTCTTCCTTGCTTGGGATCTGCAGCCAGTGATCCGTCGTCCTGACGCTTCTCCCGCAGCTCCTCGGCGCGCTGTGGGGGAAAGGGCGGCCAAGCCAGATGGGCGGGTGGCCTTGGCACGGGTGCGAGTGGCCTGGCGGATCGCATGCTGGCGGGGAAGGTGTGGGGACGGCGCCAGCACGTGCAGCACACAATCTCCGTGGGCAGCGTGAGCAAACGCGGCGGCCGTGCGTGCCGATGAGCACTCCTCCCAAGGTGCGCTCCGTGCCTCGGTCTCCGGGCAGGAATTAGTTTTCATTAGCAGTTTTACAGGCTTTTAGGCAGCCAAGCAGCCATGCCTGAAAGACTCTGGGGTGAACTGTCATTACTGCACAAAGGTAGCTAAGCTCCCAAATCCTATTAGCGGGAGTGGAGGAGACGCCGCGGATGGCCCGCGGCAGGACAGCGTTGGGCTGTGCCGGAGGGAAGGGCAGCAGCGCCTTGCTGCGCGCGGGGAAGGGGGAGCTGCCTCTCCCCCAGGGCACCCTGCAAAACTGCCCTCGCACCGACCCCTGCTGCTGGAGACCCCGCTGGAGCAGCGCCCCGGCAGGGCTGTCCCCACGCGCCGGCATGGCTCCGGCGCAGCGGCTCTGGGGCTGCTCAGCGTCGCCACGGCTCTGAGTGTCTCTTTGCACCGAGGACCCACGATCCACCCGCCTCCGCTCCCCTGTTGAGCAAAGCCGTGGCTGTGCCTTGATTGCAGTCCTTGATGGGGCTTGGCTGGTGAAGGCTACCGTGCAAATTAACGGTATTTAGCCTCCCAGGTTTTTGTAAGACACTTGATTTGAGCATTACGTGACATTTTGGCTTTAAAAAATAGCTCTGCCGAGCGTCAGTAACACCCCTGCTAAGAGGCGGAAAAACTGGCCGGGCAAACACCTCTAGAGATTGCCCTCAGTGGGAAGCCACCACCCGCTCCTCCTGCCCCGGAGCTGGGAGAGGCCTCCACGGCGCCCCGCGCGGCGGGCAGGGAGCGATGCCCTCGGGTCGCAGTGCCCCAGCGCGGTCCCGCACGTGCGGACCCCCACGCGCGGGCACCGAGCCCGTGCCCGGCCACGCGGGAGGGCACTGGGCTCCGAGGTGGGCTCTCGTGCGCAGCCCCTCCGGCACGAGACGGAGCCCGCGCCTGGGGCCTCCCGCCGGTCTTTGAGCAAGTCCCGCTGACGGCGCTCGCCGAGACAGCTCCGACTTCACGGCTCTAACTAATCCTCCCTGCTCCTCCTCTCGTCCGGCAGCACAAGCGCACGAGGCTCTTAGCTGTGTAGCGGCATCGAGGGGCCCTCAAAGAGGCGCAGCTGCTCCCTGCCTCCTTACGCACGTTCCCCGCGGAGAGCACGCGGCACCGCCTCTCGTTCCCAAAAGCGGGGCAGTGGGACACCGCATCCCTCCCGAAAGGAGAAGTCCTGCAGGCGGAGCAGCGTGCCGTCCTGCCTGCGGCGAGCGTGCACCGCCCGGCCCCACGCTGCCGGCCCGGGGAGCAGAGGCGAGCCCGGCCGCTCCGGAAACCACCCGCCGCCTGCCCAAAGCGCCGCCGCGCGGGGGGGAATAGCACATCCTCGCCCTGAGCCGGGGAGACGCCTCTGCGCGCCGCTTGCCCGCCTCCGCCCTCCGCGCTTGTTCACTGGCTTTTCGAGTCCAAAGGGCTGAGAAGAGTCACCCAAAGGACCGGCAGGCTGACTTTCCTCACTAAGCAATTTTTCACCTTCTCTAATTACCTGGAGTGTCCCTTGGACTCTCCAGTGATCAACTACCAAGAAAATGCCGATGGTGTCTGCTACTTCTGTATCCCTCTTAATGCCGGAGCACTGCGAAGGGTTTAACAAGTCACCCCGATGCGGCACGCGGGGAAGGGTGCTGTCCTGCACCTCTAGCCGGGCCGCACAGCTCCGCAAAGGGAGGTCTGGGGAAGTTTTCATTCCCTTGAAATTCCAGCAGAAATGCTAGGGAGACAATGCCATCATCCGGCAGGGGACGCAGCCACCCCCAGCCCTCCCGCGCCCGGGCAGAGACGCAGCAGGATGGGAGCCGTCACAGCCCGGCGTGGTGACCCGTCCCCTTCTGCAGCAGCCCAGGGCAAAGCCCAGGCAGCGTCTCGGACGCTGGTGCACAGGCACTGTGCAAAGCTATTTTCGGCAACGCGTGGGCGGACGTTCGCAGCCGCTCCGCGGGAAGGAGCTCGGCTATTCGGCGCCTGCAGGCACCTGCCTTTTCTCTGGCTCTTGCATCTGAACGTGCGTTTCAGGCGCTGGTGGAGCTGTACCTGGTCACCAGCTCCGCGCCTGCACCCGGCTGCCTCTCGCGCAGCAGCGCACTGAAGTTTTCCACTGTTATAATCTCCATCGAGTGAATTTTATCCCACAGAAACTTCTAGGGCACAGCAAAGAATTGCAATAAAAAATGAATTATTCTGGAGTGAGAAATTTTTCTCCCCGCTATTTGTCAAGCTTTGTGCATCTTGTTTCAAGTCAAAGAAAAAGCACCCAGCGATCCATCAGAATGGGGAAAAAGCTCCCCAGCCTCTGCAGCAGCTGTGCCGGTGTGACAGCACCGCACCCCAGCAGCTTCTGGGGGGCTCAAGCCCCGCGAGCAGCCAGCCCCGGCACCGTGCGCCCCCGGGCCCTGTGCCAGGCGGTGTCTGACCAAGTGCTTGGCGGCAAAATAACTGATGAATTATAAAAAATAGCAGATGAATTTCATAGCACTTTTTATAGCTAGAGTCCCAGTCTCCTGGAATTGGTTATTAGAGAGTGGAGCACTGCAAATCAGCGGGAGCCCTCGATGAGAGCTTGAACTGAAGTGGATTTTTTTTTCGTCAAATGGGCCAAACTGAAAACCTAGGAGAAAATCGTTTTGGCACAAATTTAATAGAAATACCTCGGACTTCTCAGCAATGCAAGGAAACTAAGCAAACCACTGCCCCTCCCCCCAAAAAAGTCATTTTGAATCAATCAAACTTTGTCAAATTGGAATGAAATTAAGTTTAGCTTTCATTTTTTTAATTTCTTCTCCAAGAAAAGTCTTGGAAAAACATGAGACAAAGCTTTGTCAAAGTACGAAGAGATCTTGGCAACCTGGTTTCAGCCTCACAGAAGGCCCCCGTGCCGTGTGCATCCTGCCCGGCGCGCTCGGAGCACGCCGTGAAACCTCGACGAGGTGGCAGCAGCCCGCGGTGCTGGGGCAAGCTCGGCGTCTCGCTCCCGCTGCTGGTATCGGCCGGATTTCGGTGCAAAAAGCAGGTGCTGCAGCGGGCGCGAGGCACGCACTGCCAGCTGGCACCCCTGCTTTCCAGAGCCCCGGAGCCAGCTACCGTGTCAAAAGATGTCCAGGCAACTCTGCTCTGCTTTACGATGTCTGCTTTATCTGCGAACGCTGCTTCTTTCAACAGAGCGAGGACTTTCTCTCTACTCCTTTTTTTCTTTTTTTTGGCGGCCTAGAAAAGGTCAAGCTCAAAGAGGGTGTTTGAACTTTGTAAAAAAAAAAAAAGCTGGATTGGACTTGGCATATGTTGTTACGGGTGAAAGAAGTAGCGAGACACGTTTCTGCTGCCAGATGGGCAGAACGGCTGAAAATGGGAGCAGAGACAGTGTTTGAGCCCCAAAGGCAGCGAAGGAGGGAGCTCCCCATCACCACCAGCCAGGCGGGACCCCCCCGGGCCGGGGAGCCGGGGCGCCCGTAGCGCCCGGCAGCTCCTTAGGTGCATTCCTGATTATTCCTGATAGCTGAAATGGGGCATTTACATGGGTGCATAATGAAGCGCACTCTCCATCAGTCATAGCTCCAGAAAACGTCTCCGGGACACTTCAAGGCAATTAATTTCCCGACTTTTCTGTTTGCTTGTTCTAAACAGTGGCTGTTTATATAACCCACTAATTTTCCCTTAGTGACTGCGGGAGCATTTTATACACCTTAGCTCTGCCTCCTGCGCTGACCCTCTAAGGGGAAAAGCGGGTGCAAAGAGCAAGACGAGCAGCAGATGTGCGGACGAGCACGGATGGGCGGGCGGAGAGGCTGGCTGCGGCGCCGGGCAGGAGCCCACTTCGCTGCCAGAAGTGACATTTCCGTCGTGACACCCACCCGCGTGTCAAAACTGAGAGAGCCGGTGTGGTGTAGTGCCTCTGGCTGGGGGGGACAAGCAGCAGCACCTCTTCCCCATGGATGCTGCTGGGCCAGGAAAACTCCCGGCATGTCTCAGGTGCTCGTACTCCGGCCAGCCTGAGCCGCCCAGCTGGAACGGCCCCTGCTGCAGCGGGGGGGTTGGACCTCCCCTTCGTAAGGGAGTCCTCCCTTTGCAAGGGCGAGGTGGGGGCTGGGGGAGAAACGTATGGATTTAGCCATGTTAGCAAACAGCGCTTTGAGAAAGAGAACTGCCCAGGTGCCTTTTTGCCGTTGTGCTTGGGAGCCCTCGGGACCGCAGCTCCTCTCCCAGTGCTTCCCACGGCCCCTGCCACAGGAATCGCGTCCCGTCACCCTGCTGGGGGCAAGCCAATAAAAGATGTGCCAGTGTCAGAAATCTTAATTCTTGCTTTGATTTAGTGAGATTTGCTTTTGCATCTTAAGGGTTGGGTTTTTTTCCCCTGCACTTTGAGATTTCCTTGCTGCCTGCAGTAGAGTTCACCTGCCTTTGACTGATGCTGCGATTGCCTGCGCAGTGCCAGTTCGCAGGAGCTCCCTTCAACAGCCCCAATCTACCGGCAGCCAAATACCTTGAACTCCGAAAGGTCTTGCTGTAGGTATTAAAGAAAAATAGACACTGTCATTTCAAAGATTTTCTTTTCTTGGAAAGAAAGCCATAAGCCTTTTTCCCTTTAAAATAAATCAAAGCTTAAAAGCCTGTGCTTTTTGCTTTGTTCTGAATAAAGGCTGTCTGTAAAAACTGCTTTTCAGAGAGGTGCTTTGCCCCCATCCAGAGGAGGTATCCAGGACGAGGCTCTGCCTCAGCACCATCCTGGTTTTGCTGGGGGAAAACACTTTGCAGGGTGCAGAATTGGACAAATCAACAAGTCACTGCATTTTTGGTCTTCTGACAATTTTAAAAAGTAAGAACGACCTTTCGTGGTTATTTGTGTCATCATCAACACAATTAGCACTTCTTCAGACTTTTCTGGTGGCTCAGAAAATTCCAAATGAATTAATAACGTCATTTACTATTATGCAAGAAACCATTTTCTCGAATCCCAGATGAGGGAGGCTTTCAGATATAACTGGTTTGTCACTAGTCTTTACATTTTCCTTTGAATGCAACTGATAGTTCTGTTGCCTCAAATTAAAAAAAAGAAAAAAAAAGAAAAAAGGAAATATTCCATGTGGGTGTTTTTGCAGCTGAGCACTTCATCATTTCTCTCTCTCTCACTCTCTCTCTTTTTTTTTTTGACCAAATCAGAATTTTTAAATCTCCTCCAACACATTTGGCTGAGAGTTGACTCCCGTCCTTGGTGCAGCGCATGGGAACCCTGGATGGGAGCAGGACCCTGGTGGCTCCATCCTCCTCACCCAGGCTTGCAGCTGCCTTCTGTAGCCCTCCGAGCCACAGGCCCTTCAAGCGGGGCTCCGCAAAGGCACCTTCCTCCCCATGCTTTTTTGTGAGGGCATCTGCTGGGGCTTTTGCTCCTCTTGGTGTGGCCCCTGCCCTCCGGGGCCCCGAAGGCACGCTGCCTTTCCAGTGTGGCATCAAAAGCTCTGTAAAGGTGACAAGGGACAAGCCGCGGAGCACAAATAAATGCTGCCGGAGAGCCGGTCTGGCTCGGGCTCTGCGACGCTGGTACCCGCAGGCGTTTGGGGGGCGCACAAACAGCACGCAGGGAGGGAAGCGCCCCGGGTGTTGCAGGGGGCGGTAAGCTGGGTGGGGTGGAGAAGGGGAGAAGGATGGTCGGAAGTCCTGCGGTATGTAATGCCGCGTGACAGTCTCCCGGGAGGAGGGAGTCTGCAGTGCATAGACCTCCCCGCTTTAGGATTTGGAGCACTTCCAGTGGGAGATGCTGGGAAGGAGATTTTCTGGAAGAACGATGTCCCATTAAGGCTGAAAAATCGAACCCTCTGTCATCGCTAAAAGCCGAGGCTCCCCTGCAGCACCCGCACGGCCTCTCGCCCCGGCAGGGAGCGGGGTGCAGCGCGAGAGCGGCGCGGGGCGTCGAGATTTCCTTCCGGCACCCGCAGCCCCGCTTCGCTCCTAGCCACGCTTTCCAGTCTGGTGGGGAACGGGTGGGGGGAGAAGGCAGGTGTCGTTACGCGGACGGAGCCCGGCGCGGCGCCGCGGGAGCCGCTCCCCAGTGCCGCTGTGCCGCGACCGCCTCGCGCCCTCCCTCTCATCCCCGCACCCTCCGGCGGGCCGCAGGCGGCGGCGCGGGGCCAGGCTGGCCGAGGTGCGCGGGCACCGCGCGGGATGGGGATGCGGGCTCGCCGCGGGGGCTGCCGGCCAAACCCCCCGCGGGGACCCCCGAGCCGTGGCAGCCGCGGGCGGTAATGCAGCATTAGAAGGGAGACATTGATTCGAGAGAGTATCTAGGTGTAAAATCAGAGGAGAACCAGAGCCGTCCGGCAGGCTTAACTGGGAAATACGGCACCAAAGTTTGCCGCTTTAAGAGCCGAGGCGCGCCGTTTAGCCAAGGGAGCGGCAGCAAGCTCGGGCTCGCCGGCGGGCCGGGCAGGATGCGTCCCCCAGCCCCGGAGGTCTCGTCCCGCTCGGTGGCCCCCGAGCCCGTGGCGCGCGCGCGGGCTTCTGCCGCCGGGCGAGCGGACGCCTGCCGCGGTCTCCACCGCGCTCACGGTGCGGGATGAGAAAGGGGCTTCGCGTGTGAGCACTGCCGCCTTTGACGTTTCTGGAGCGCAACGCTTCGCAGAGCGACCCCTTGAAATGCGTTTCCTTTGCCTGAAGAGAGGGAGGAAGAAGGGCTGCAGCCAAACCAGAAGCCTGCTGGGAAGCACCTCTGCCAAGTGCCCAGCACCCTGCTCCACGCAGATGCCCTCTCCCGGCTCAAAATCTCTGTGGGATGGTGAATCCACTTCCCAGTGAGCTCTGCATCGCGTGAAGCACGTGAGTGAAAACAGGACCCCGTGCTGCCGCGACGGGCAGGCCTGGAGGCCGGGGCACATTCGCCAGGGACCGTGCGTCGCCGGCGTCAACCTCAAGCGTGGCCCTGGGCAAGGAGTCACATCGACGCCGGGCGGTCTCACCTCCGTCCCGTTGCTCCCCGGCCTGCTCGCCGACCTGTCGCCGGGGACGGGGTGCGCAGAATGCAAAACCCTCCACACGAGACGCGGGGAAACACCGCTGGCCATGGGGCAGCTGCAAATAGGGGGCGCGGGCACCCGTGGCTTGGGCGACTTCTCCGTGCCCTCACCGCTGCTCTCAGGACGAGCAGGAAACGCTCGTTAGTCTAACTATCGGTGTCCTGCAAAAGCAAATACTTAGACAGTGAAAGCAAAGTAAGGAAAAACCGGTTTGGAAACGCCAAGGCGGGGGCTCGGCAGACCCGCTGGGGGAGACGCAGTCCGCGTGCCGAGGCTCCCGGCGGCGACGGCGGCTCCTCCGGGGCGGTGTTTCCCGAAGCCTCCTCCCCCCTGCCGAGGAGTCCCCGTCCTGCCGCCGCGGCCCCGCCAGCCCCGGCCGCCGTGCCCCAAGGTGGCCGGCTTGCAGAAGCCGGGGGCGCTTCCCCTGGGCGCGCCAGTCGCGCCGCCTGCCACGGGAAGGAAATCAGCACCCCGGCTGCACGCGGAGCACCAGGGACCTCAGCGGAGCTTTGAGCCGCAGCCCCAGCGCCCGCCCGGTCCCTGCAGTGGGGATCGCCGTTTCCGTCGCGTCCCCCGCAGAGCCGGCCCGGGGGCAAAGCGCTGGCCCCCGCGCCGGGCGCCGCAGCCGCGGGTCCCCTTCGCACGCCCCCTCGGCTCTCCGCAGCTTCGGGCGCCCCAACGCGGCGTCTCGGCTGCCCCTCCGTGCCTGCGGCGGCTGCTGCCCCGGCTCCGTAGCCTGCCGTGCTCCTAACCGCCCTGCATCCCCCGGCTTCTCCTCTTCCTCCCCACGGGCACAGGCGGCGCAGGCGTCGTAGCCACACAAGGGCCATCCGTGTGAGTGCCGCCCGGGAGACAGGTTCGCTCCTGCTGGGACGCGCACGCGCGGGATTTTCAGTCGGAGCCCCCCGGTGATGTGAGGAGAGCTCAGGGGCTCGCGCTGGCGCCCAGCCCTTGGGTCACTGCTCGCGCCCCTCGCCGCCTCCCGCGGGCCGCCCTCGCGCGCCGGGGGGAGGCACGAGGATCGCCGGGCTCCTGGAGCGAGGCGGGCGGCGGGCGCGGGCAGCGGGCAGGGCGGGAGCACCGCGCCGCCGAGGGGCAAAGCGTTTTGCTCCCCGCGCTCGGCCCCAGGCAACACGCAGAGGCTTTAGCCTCTTCCCCGCCGCTGCTTCCGCTGGGCTGCACCAGCCGGGCTAACTGAGCTTGGCATTTTCTCCACGCGCTCCAGGTCTCTCTGGGGGCCCAGATCTCACCTCCCTGACAGCTGAAAAAGCCACAGCTCTTCCACCTCCCCTCCAGGACCCGCTCCCCACGGCCCTTACGGGCCCCAGGCAGCAAACACAAGAAACTGTCCTTAATGTAAAAACAGAGCCATTCCTGCAGAAGTGGCCTTAACTGCACACTAAATTTGGGTTAATTATGAACACATGCTCCGAGATAGAGCTTGAAGGAAGAGCTGAGCATCAAATACACAATGAATCTAATTAACGTGAACACAGCTAATTAGATTTGAATCTGTTCACAATATTACATGTGTGCTTGAAACTGCTGTTTTTATGGGAGTAATTAAAAAAAGTTAAGTAGGGTTGGATTCACAAATTAAGCAGCCCCAATGATTTCCTTCTAAGCATGTGGTTCTTTCCATATATTGTTGTTTTATTTGATTTCTTGAAGAAACTGTCAGCTGCGGGATGTTTATTTATTCCTTGAGAAGCTGATGGATTTGTATGCACGGAGACACTGCCTCCTTCGTGCAGAGGGGCAGGGATTTGCAGGAGGAGCCACTGGGCATAACCCCACACTGAACCCCAAAAAGTGAGGGGAGGGATGGCCGAGCTGGAGCTGGAGCTGGAGCTGGCCCTGCCCGTGCGTGTGCCCGTGCGCCCCTGCCCGTGCAGGGGTCCCGGCGGCTCCGAGCTGCATTTGCAGCTGCCCCGCACACCTGGGCACACCGGTGCTGCCCAGGTGAGGACCGTCAGGCCAGGCCCTGCTGGGGGTAAAACGGCAGCTCCGGCCTCTTGCCTCCCCTTCTGGGGAGGGAGGTGGTGTGGGGCTCGGCTCGGCTCGGCTCAAGGGTAAGTTTCTCATGCTATGTCTGGGAAATGGATGATACAGGGAGGAAAAGGTGCTGGATTTAGAAGATGAAGCTCAGTTTCTTCCTATGGCTCCTTGAAGCAGGTGGAGGGCTGTGTGGGGCAATGCGGTGCTTCAAATGCCGCTTGTCTCCATGAAATGCAGGGTGGCTGCTGGGGTTGCTTGCAGCCCTCTGCTAGTGATGGAGGGTGTTTTTATGTGCAGTGGAATTACTTGCATCAGCTAAGATGTATTGCGTATGTTAGACAGGGTTGAGACCCCTATGGAGCTGGGCTGCCCCGAGCCCTTAAAGTTGTCACTTTGGCAATTTATTTGATTTTTCTTCGTCAGTTGTAAGGGAGGAGGGAATGCTGCTCCTGGTGCGGGTTTCGTGCTTGTAACTCCTCCTGCTGCTGCTGCTTACTGTCGTGTGAGGGTCCTGTTTAGGCTCCTAACAGCCGCTTTGTGGAACTCCACTGCAGTTCAGGCTGTTGGTTAAAGAACACCCTCGTGTTCCCAGCCTGTGCCCTGTGGCAGGGAGGGTCACGGACAGGCTGAGGCCATGCATGCACCCTGCAGCAGACACAGCCTGTGGTCTGAGCTGTGGCCTTACCGGTGCTGTCTCAGGAGCCTCTTGTGCAGCTATGGGAGACCTGCTTTTGTTGTGTTGTACCTGGAGAAAATGCCTTTTTGTTCAAACTAACTATCTGCAAAGAGGAGGAAATTAACTGAAGGGTGGGGGCAATTAAATGGAAACTTGCCTGGGAATTTCAGATACTAACATCCTGTAAAGGCAGTTGGCTTCACTTAATTAAAATGATCTTCATGCTGAAATACCTAATTAGATTCAGGCACCTGTAGCCAGACAACTGCAGTATTATGCATGAGCTGCCATGGCAGAGACGTTGCTGTTGCACTTGATGTCTCTGCTGGCAGATCCACTGCCCCAGTTAATGTGGGAGTCCACATGCTGGGCATGTCTTGTGTGGTTCAGAGAAGGACACTGGTGCTGTATCACGTGGGGCTGCCTCCTGGGGATGGGGCTGTGTCACCAGGAGGGTGTCAGTGTGTAAAGCTGAGAGGTTCCTGGTCGTCTTTAACCACTTTCATTTTAAAGCATCCTAGAAAACAGTTCCCTGCCAGCATTTTGCTTTGTGTAGCCCCTTTCTGCAGGCTGAGTGTGAGGACCCTGCACCTGGTGTGACCATTAGTGCCTGGTGGACACCATGCTGTTGCTGTGGGATAGCCCTGCCCTGGGAGCTCCTGTTCACCCTGCTGACTGTCTATGCCCTTTAGGCAAGCCACTACTTGGGCTGAAATTTGTAACCCGGGTTGTGTGTGTCATTTCCCAGGGCCCGCGCTTGGCTGATGTGCCTTGCAGCGCTTCTGGGAGCAATTTTCCACACAAAAAATGAGCCTGACCTTTTGCATGCACCTCCCTCCCTCTCTCAGCTAAAGTGCCTGAAGGTTTAGCTCCTCAGGCAACCTCTCCTGCCACCTTCCTGGTAGCAAGCATTCAGTGGGCATCAGAGCCTGGAAAAGCTAGGCCACGGGGTGCATTCCCGGTGCTGGAGCAGGACCCATGGCAGGACACCTCGTGGGCTGCAGCCCTGCTGTGCTGTGCCCACGAGCCCCACCACGTGGCAGTGCAGGCACTGCTGCAAGGAGGGTTGTGGGGCGTCCCGTGGGCTGTCGGAGCAGCTGGGCTCACTGGCTCCACGTGGGAGCTCGCTGGGGTTGGCACCGGCAGTGCTGATGTGCCAAGTGCTGACACGCAGCTTTCTCGTGTGATCGATCCGGTGATGGAGGGAGCTGGGAGTTAATGAAGCCAGCCGTAGTATTAGACAGGTGAGGATTGCTTGTGTTCCCTTAATGGGGATGAATCACCAGTGCCGTGTCCCCATTTGTCACTGCCGCGGGGCTCCTGGCTGCGGGGAGCTGCGTGTCGCTGCTGCCCCAGCTCCCCTCTGGGAGAGGGGCAGTGGCTCCTGGGGAAACGGGACACTCCATAGGGAGCAGGAGCTGGGCAGCAGTGCTGGGAGGGAGAGCAAAACTCCCTGGAGCCACTGGAGCAATTTCATGAGTCACCAAGTCCTGTGTTTCTCCGCAGCCCACCCATCTGTCATGACTTGGCTGCAAGACAGGGCCATGAATGAGCGATCTTCCCACACAGAACAGAGCAGAAACAGACGGGAATACGCCTTGTATTTTCAAAGTGGAGGTTTTGATTACTGCGGAGCACAATAACTGACAAGTGCCTTGTGGAGTAATTACTGTTGTGAAAGGTAAACCGCCACCGCTTGCCATTGAATCTGCTGCAAAGCACTGCTTTGGCAACACAGGATGCAGCACCAAGGAGATCTTTACTTGCAGTGGGGCAACAAATGCATCTCTGGAGGAGCAATACAGGGTTTAACAGAGGGGGAAATATGGCTGTGGAGCATCTAAGCCCTGGCCTCAGTGGGAGTTGCAAGCTATTCCAGGAGCTGAGCCAGGATGTGGCAAGGCTCCAACTAAAGATCCTGTAGATCACTAATGTGACTATCCTCTACAACTGCACAGCGTATGCAAGAAAGGGATATAGAGACCTGCTGATCCCTGTCCTTTCAGAAGTAGTGAGCTGATCTGTTTTCCTGTCTCCAGATCTTTGACAGCTCAGTGATGCTCATGAGCTGCTGCGTCGGCAGCCCTGGAAGGGGCGGCTGGAGGCAGCGGGCGTGTGGTCGGTTCCTCATGCGGAGTCTGCTCTTCCCCAGTCAGCTGTGCAAACTGGAGTTATTGCCAAGGCGGTTCCCAGTCTTCTCGGATCCGAAAGCACATCAGTACTGATTTTGTTTAATTTGCACTCAGTCTCCTGCAAGGAGCGTTTTACAGTTCTATCCCTCGAAATGTCTGGAGGAAAAGGTCAGGTCTTCAGGGTCCAGCATTTTATAAAGTCCATAGTGAGGGTATATAATATTGCATATACAGTAGAATGATTTCTTGGTTGCTGAAAGCCCCTCGGGTGCTTGGTCTGTTTGCCAGGCTCCAAGTAATTCATTCCTCTCCATTCCTGCCTGCTTTCCAGCATGCTTCCAAGGGGTGCTTTGCACCCTGTGTAGCTTGACTCTAAGCAGCAAGACGCAGAAATCACTGCTGCCAGTAGGACTCCTGAGCCTTAGGGTACAATCTAATTGGGTTTAGAAGTGACATTTGACCCTCCTGTGCTAGCAAAAACTTTGCTAGTGGTGAAGTGATTTCTGAAAAATAAAAACCTTTTGACTGTTCTGTGAACAGCTCACCTGCTCTGCTCTTACTGCTTGGGTAGCACCAGGCAATTTTGGAACCAGTCCCTGTCCAAAGTCCATTTCATTTCAGAGCAAATCAAACTATGGTTGTTTTCTTCCAATTTTGTTTCTGGCTTGTGATGAGCTGAAGCAATTCCAAACAGTGCTTCTTCTCTTGAATGCTAATGAATAATAGGTTTTATTACCTGAGCTCTTCCCAGCAGTTACCTGAGTTACCTGAGCTCTTCCCAGCAGATTCAATGTATTGGGTTTTCTTTAAGGCCCATTTGGAAGTCTTTTTTTTTCCCCCTTTTCTCTGAGCTTTGGCATCCTTTCCTAACTAGCTGTTGTTAGGATGGCTCCCAGCTCCTTGTATGCTTTTGCGGATAGTGCTGAGATGCCCTTGCACAGACAGTGTTTTGTCCCTGTTTTCTCATGGGGAAGAAGCTGGCCCATCTTGGAGCGGGCTGAATCACTCGCAGGCTGGGGAGGAAAGTCTGGGGAAGCCTGACGTGAGCCTGTCTGGCTGTTGGGGTTACTTGCACAGATGGGAAAAGCCTGGACCTCGAGCTGGGTCCTGTCTCCTAAGAGATTTGGGTAAAGCTTCGAACAAAGTTATTGTGTGCCTCTTCAGGGAAGCATCCAAACATGCATGTGCATCTGTTATCACTCAGGCTACCTCCCTAGACTCATTTGCGGAGATGCGTTTTGAGCAAAACTGCAAAAATTCATTTTTTCTTACTGGTCCAGTGACCACAGTTTTGTGTTTTTGTTTTTTTTTAAACCTTATTTCACATTGAATGAAGCACTGTTCGACTCAAAACACTTTGGTTTTGTTCTCCAGTACCTACTGTTCTCATTTAAATTTAGCTGGATGTCTAAATGAAACATTTCTAATGGATTGCTGGAGCCTTTTAGGATTATTTCAATTTAACATTATGACTTCAAAGCTGTAATATTTTGCGGGAGGTTTAAAAAAAAAAAAAACTTTGCCAAATGCACAATTATCTAGGCAAGTCTGAAACTGCAAACAGCCTCTGCAAAGATGCCTACGTCTCCTGAGCAGTGTTCGGACCCTGCTAGTTCAGAGGTAGCCGGCCTGAGGTGTTCTCTCAGCCTTCCCTTTTAGGCTTGGAGAAGCCCCAGCTGTTTCTCCTCACTAATGCATGCTTGGATGTCCCGTTTGTGTGCTGCTGTGCAGCCTGGGTGGCAGAGGGCAGGGATGCTCCTTGGAGGGGGATGGCTGGTCTCAGCTCTCTCCCTGGGGAGGATGCGTGGCTAGAAGCACCAAGGCACAGGCTGAGGGGGTTTAAAGCCTCTCCTGCATTTCTCCCCCTACCTCCCACACCCCTAAATTATTCACTTTATTGCAGAGATCTCATGAATTATTGATCCCAAGTTTGGTGTCTCCTAGCAACATGTTTACTTATTCCACTGCAATCCCTGTCCAGTCTCTTGGCCACATCAGCTGTCTCTGGCCCCTCTCCTGCTGTCTGCCTCGGCTTCCTGCTGCCCTGAGCCAGGTGTTGCAGCATGCCTTTGCCTTAGCCTCAGCCTCTTGCTCTGCGTGGGGAGGTGGGAAGGGTTTGCCCAAAGCTCTGAGGTGCCATGTCCCTCAGGGCTACCCCGGCACTGCCCCGGGGCTGCTGGGTGAGGAGAAGCCCAGCAGCCTGGCCTCGTTGGTAAGCCACCTGCAGAAGGACCCTGTTGGCAGGCAGAAGCTGGTGCAGACCCATATTACAGCTTCCTATGAGATGCCAACTTCTATCCCTATGTTTCATGCATAATTCAGAGGATCCTCTAAAAATAAAATCCCCCAGGCAGTCTGAATCACTTTCCTCCAGGCCCAAGGGAGAGGGGAAGAATGCCGCTACCCCTCGGAGGTGCTTGGCGACAGGAGACAGCGATCTGGCCACGGTCCTGCAGGCGCTCGCTGCTTGCACAGCAGTGAGCAGACCTGGCTCACGGAGCAGAAACCAGCTGGCACGTGCACTGTCCCTGCGGTACGAGGGAGCACAGCCTGGGCCTGACCCTACTCATGCTGCAGGTCCAGCCTGGGAAAAAAAGGCTGCTGGTTTTTCTTCGCCTGTCTTCACAGCAACCTGCAGCGACAGCGTAACACCTTGGGGTTTGAGAGAGCAGCATCATACAAAACAAGAGCAGGATAGGTTACCCGTCAGCAAGGTGATAGCAACATGATGGCTATATTTAGTTGTTATGTTGATGTGTGTGTACATCTGCTATGAAACTTTCTGCTGAGACTCCCCATGAGCTAAAATATGCAGCTGCCAATGGGAACAGGTTTTGAGTTTGTTACACCCCCCCCACCAGGTTTAACACCTCTGTGTTAAAAAAAAAAAAAAGGGCAAAATCTCTGCCTTCCCTACAATGTCCCCTGTGAGATACTTTGGCCTTTTTCTGGTTTGTTGAATGCAGGTTTTAGGCACTTAAATGTCACTTGTGCTCATCTGCTTTATCCATATGTAGTGACACTCTGTATAACATTTTAAAGAACATAAAGGACAAAGTTGGGAATGTTTGTGTCTCCTCCTGTTTTCAGCATGCTGGAAATCCATAGATTATCTTCTAGAAAAGTTTTCTGGTCAATGGACTGGTAAGCCAGGGACCTTCCTCATCATGATTAACATGAGGCCAGCTAATTATACCTCCCTCTGTTTTGAGAAGTAGCCAGCTCAGTGACATTGACAGTCCTTCCAATGGGTAAAGGACAGTTCTGCATGGACAGACTCACCCAGGCTAAAGCTACAAAGCTATGGAGACTGTTTCCTTGAGCTGTTGATGAGCTACTCCGTGTGGCTCTGTGTCCAGCAGAGCGAAACTCCCTTCCCAAAGCGCACAGAGCTGAGGGTTAGCGAGAGGACCGTGATGTGAGGGGTCAGCAGGCCCCAGGCCTCTGGGAAGCTGCAGACCCTCAGCACAGGGGTCTTACAGGAAAGGTTTTATAGCTCCTTTGCTTGGGTGCAAAAGCCCAGCTGATGATGGCGTGCATGTTGTCCCATCACTCACTCTAATGCCTGCCACAGGCAGAGTTGCTCTATGTTAAGGCATTTGCTTTTGCCACTGTACAATGCTAGCTATAGTGAATGTGTATATTTATTACACGATTAGAGGATTTTATTTCTTTATGTCCAATCACAGTAGGTGTTTTGGCCAGCTGTAAGCAGCACTTGGGTTTTCAATGCAGCTAATGGTTCCCCTGTGTTGATAATAAGCAGCTAGCTGCAAGCGATTCCCTGGCTATGCTGTGTGGACTGTTGAATCCTATTTATTAATGAGGATGGCTCTTGTTTGCGTAGATGTATTAATGTGGACAAATCTGCTGACTTTCAGATGGATCCCCGCCAGTTAGTCTGCCTGCAAATATGTGACAGTGGTGGGCCTTTGCATGGCCTGGAATGACAAGCAGGCAGCACAGGGGATCCCAGGTCTTCACTTGTTTAATGGTCTTGAAAGTAAAGCCCAGGAAAAGTGGAGCATGGCCAAACCAACCCAAACACTTTCTGTTTGTTGTTCAGGCATGGGTGTTTGCAGAGCTCAGTAACGGCAACACCTGGTCACGGTGCCTGTGCATGAAGGTGCTCTGCATGGGTGGAGCAGGCGGCTGGGTGAGGAGTGGATGCATGACGGGCAGCAGATAAGGACCCCTTCGTATTTTCTCCATGGGTCCTCTCCTGGTTTCCCCAAAATAGCAACCAAAGTAAATAAATAGTCCTTTTGTACTGGTAGGAGGGTGGGTGGTAAGTGGTTTGGGAGCAGTTTGACACCCACCTGGGCAGGGCTGCAATTTGGAGCCCCTCTGAAATGCCTGGCCCAAGGCCAAGGGGGTGAGTGCTGCCCTGAAGGCAAGGGCTTGGCATGGGAAGCACAGAGCCCCTGGTAACACCAAGGGTGTCTCCAGCTGGGCCATGTGGGCTGACTGGAGAGCAGCCTCTGCTGGGAAGGCCAATGCACCCACCAGGGAGAAGTAATTCCCAGCAGCTGGCAGAAAGAGGATGCTGCTTTTTTTTGTGTGTGTGTGAACTGCAGACTGATAGGAGGGAGTTCTGGAAGACCAGGACAAATTCCTGCATTTGGGGCCTACCTACTCTTTTCCATGTGGTGTGTGCTTAAATGGGGGAACTTGCAATTACAAGACATAGCGGGTGCCAAAAGTTTGCGTAGGTTTGAAAAGTTCCTGAGCAATTCATTGAAAATAAATCTGCCATGAACAATTATACACAGCAGCAGGCTTGGGTTTGTTCTTGGATAGCCATCCTCTGCATCACACCCTATTGTCACCGAAATGGCTCTTGGTAACACTCTGCGCTACCGTGGTTCATCCGCGTGGCTGACTGTTAGCGCCTTTGCGTTAGCTTGGCTGCTGCCCTGCGCTGGCATGTTGGCTGGGTTTGCACAGATATGCACACGGAGGAAATCTGGAGGAATGATGTTTGTAGCATTCCCAGTACCCTACCTGACAGTCAGGCGTGCAGAAATACTGCTGCTGCAGACTGAGAGGTAAGGAGACTGTAAATTAAAAAGGCAGCTGGGGACTGCTATACAAAGGTTCTTAATTTAAAATAATGTTTCCAGGCTGCTGCTGTTGGTAGGGGACTTCTGTTTCTGATGCCTTTGAAACAGTTCCTGATCTCCTTTTCCCAGTTTTCCACTGGCCTAAGCCGTCTGGCAGGCGATGGAGCGACTCCAGGTCTAGCTGGCAGCAGTGCGCTCCTGGCATGCTGGCCGGAGAGCGGGGCTCCGGCCCCACGGCTGCGGGCTGGGAAATGGCTGAGATGTATTCTATTGGACAGGAAATCAATATCTAGTTTTAAGATACTTCTCTATTGCTGTTGATTGCCTTATATTATATTAAGATACAGTATATTCACTTGGCTTGCTACTGCATTATTTTAAAGCTCTGGAGTTCATGTCCATGCCTAATACTTTTTGCTCTTACCTCTGAGAGGTGAATTCTGCTCCCTACTCTGACCTTCTGTGCTAGCAAAAATAACACTTCTTGCTTTATAACTAATGCTTTCAGAATGTAAGAATGTGTAACTGAATTGAAGACAGCTACTAGGGTTTGTAGAGAGCCTGAAATAGCTACTGCAAGATACAAACTGCTGTGTGTGTTTCACTGTGCTCCTATTCTTAGCACATGAGATTTTTTTTCATTATACGCTTATCAGCACATCTAAGGAAGACAAGATCAACTCGAGCTGTAACGCAGGAAGGCAGAGAAGATAGAGATGTGCAAATTCAGGCAAGCCATCTGGTAGCGGCTCCTGAAGGCTGCGGGGAATGTCCCTACCCTCCTTGATGTCTTGGTCTTTCCTACCCACGCTAGGTGAAGCTCAGCCTATTTCTCAGTCTTAGCCTTTCTTACTCCTTACCTCCCTGCAGAAGTGGAGAGGAAGGGAAGGGGATTCACAGGAGCAGCAGACTGGGGAGTAACGCAGGAAAATAACAATTTACTAGCTGCTTGGTTTCGCTCCCTAAATCCATCAGCAGGCCCCCTCTGCTTGGAAGAGCGTTGTGCTGTAATGCTGCGTTATCCCCCGCTCCCTTGGTGGGGATGCTGGGACGGGGGCACGCCTCGCTCTTTCTTCCTGCTCCTCCAAAATGTTTCATCCGGGCTGTGAGCAGCCTCTGCAGAGGACTTGCCCTTCGGGACTCAGGCAGGTCCTGCCACCTGTCCCTAGCCTTACGGCACGAGCATCCCGTGGTCCCTCTGCCCAGTGCCGTGTCGGACAAGCAAAGCCTAACCTGTTCACTTAATGAACAAGTTGCTACGGACATAGGGGGGAATTAAATTCCCTGCAAGATTTATTTGGGCATGTCCTTGCTTTTTGAGTGTTTGGCTCTGTAAATGGAATAATCTCTAGCATCAGGCTCCTGGGGGGCTGTGAAAAGCGTGTAGGAAGGAGGAAAGCCCTGTTGCGCTGCCTGGCAGCTTCCTGGTTCATTACTGTAATCCAGCCTGCTCTCTCCATAGCTCTGAGCCACGCGTCCTGCACTGGGCACAGCTCTGACCTGCAGGTTAATAAGAATACCAGAGGTTTTTCTCTTTAATCTAAGCAAACCGGAGCACAGAGTGGATAGCAGATAATGTACGCCTTGCTGAAATACCGAGGGGATTTACCTAGTGGGAAGATTGAAGGACCCTTGATCTCGTTCTTGCCCCCTGCTCCTAAGGGATCATTACCTGTCCCTGGGAATGGCGTGACTCGCCTCTTGCCATGCCATTCCCATGCAATTACTGTGGGTCTCTGACCCACAGCTCGGATCAGAGCAGCGGTGTTAGCGGGATTGCGCTCTCAGGCAGCACAGAGGTCAACTGCTCGCTGTACTTGTTTGAAAGGATAGGCAGTGAGAGATAAATGTGAGAGCACATCTGAGCTGAGCTGACATTAGAGAGCAAAAAACCTGCTTGTGCTCAGCTCTCCACATGCAATCAGCTTCCAGCAGCCCTGCGTCGGCACGTTTTGCTAAGTGCTTGTCTCCTCAGACCCTGCCCTAGGCTGTGCTAACCAAAATGCTCCAACTGAAGAGCAGCTGATACTTGCTCCAGGTGCAGGAATTCTTAACCTGTTGCAAATAACACAGGCAAAGATTTCCTGCTTAGCAAGCCCTGAGCAAAAAAGCAGAGCGCTGTGCTTAGGGGTGCGAGACTGTGCTGGGGGCATGTTCGCCACCTGAGCAAGAAGTGCCACCCCAAGCCCAGCACAGTTGTTCCTATCTTGTAAAGATATATATTTTTAAAATGTTTTGTTTTCCCACAGAAGTGCCAGTTCAGGATAACACTACAGAATCACAGAGGAAAGGAAATTTTGGGAATGTCACCAGCCCCTCCCCAAGCCTGTGTTTTGCAAAAACAAGGTCATTTCTGAAATCCAAGTTCTGTGCAAAATGTTTCTGCCAGGTTTGTTAAGAAGCTCTCCCTTTTGCTAGGAGAATCCTTTAGGCCTTTTTGGAGATGCAAACAAAGACATCCTCTGTCTCCTGGAGAGCGTAGCTCCGCTGGAGCGGGGACGTGCAGCGCATGGGAACACCCCCCACCGCCACTGCGTACCTCCGACTGTCTCATTGCAAGACAAGCAGCAAAAACGTTGTGCCCTCAGCTCCGGCTGTGTTTAACCCATGTGTGGAGGAGCAGTGTCGGTGGCCCCAGATAGCAGCGTACCTCCATGGGAGCACAATGATTCCCAGTAGCGTGCGCTTGCTTCCCTGGGCTATGACGAGAATCTGTCCCCGGCACTTCAAGGGTGGCTGATGCCATCACAGATTTCATGGCAGATTTCATGGAGGCAAAGTTTGGCCAGGTGATGCTACATCACTGTGTGCTTTGGCAGCAAAGCTGCCCTGCAATCAAGCTGTCACCTGGTGGGCAGCTCCCTGCTGCCTGCGTGGGCTTCTGCCCTGCCCCAGGCTTCATTAGCACCAGGAAAATTAGATGCTTGCTCCTCCAAGCCTAACAGGGTAATGTGCACTCTGAGCACTAAGTACAGCTTTTCTGCTCCCTAATGATAAGGTGCAGAGGGCAGGCACTTCGTGTGAGCTGGTCATGCATTTCCAGCCCCAGGGGAAGGGTTTCCAGCTGTGCTCTCCATCCCTCCCATGGCCAGGGCAGCCCTGATGGCCTGCCTGCTTGTCAGGCCCTGCCATCCACCTGGCTGTTACACGTGTTTCTTTGCTCCCAAGCATGCATCCACCTCACCTGGGACAGCAGCAGGCTCAAGGAGTTTGTGCCCAGCTGTCAAACCTGCCTGCTTGTTTTGCAGATGCTGGCTGTCACAACCAGATGGGCATTGGGCCCCTAGTGCCTTTTGGGTCCCAGCTTTTGTGTTAGACGAGGACGTTATTCTTCGGTTAGACCTGGCACAGCTTCTGGAATAAGCCTCCTGGAGTCACGCAGGAGGCAAACAATCTTTCCGAAGGGAGCAAATCAGTGCTGATACCGCTGTGGCTGGCAGTGCTGGCTGGAGCATCGGGCTTTGCAGGACATGTTGAGAGTAGCTGTCTCCAGCGCAGATCTCTCCAGCTAGCGCAGCAAAGCGACACCTTGGGCCCTAAACGGCAGAACAGGCAGTGCTGAAATTCCCTCTCTCGTGGTCATACCTGGCACTAGTCCTTCTGCTGTGCATTTTTAAATCCCTTTTCTTCAGACACCTTCTTACCTTGCAACTTCCATGTTTGCACCAAAAGAGTCTCTGATAGCCTCTAATTCCCCACCTTTGGCCTGGGGGTGATCAAGCTCCTAACTGTCCAGGCAGACTTCTAGGCCAGGGCAGACTGCCCAGGATGACCTGCTGAGGAGGAAAGAGCTGAGGGCAAGTGGGTACTGCAGAGGATGAGTCTCAGCCTGAACCGGACAGAGCAGAAAGACAGTGCAGTATCTGGGAATTAAAATGCCGAGCTCCCCTTGTCTCTGTCCTGGGAAATGGCAAAATACAGAGCCTTTACATTGCCAGGAAAAGAAAATCCCCTCTTAAAAAAAAAAAAAAAAAAGGCAATTCAGATTTCCCAGGCGTCCCAAAGCCTAGATGCCTGCTAACTCTGCCTGTGGCTCTGCCATCAGTTTGCTCTGGGCACGGGACATCCCCTCTGTCCCTGCCTGCGAAGCACCCTGCGACGCTGGCTTCCCTGGGTGAGCTCTGGGAACCGTGTGCTGACGTGGCGAGGGAAAGCGATGCGCTGGCGCCCGAACAACGCTGCGGCTGCTGGCGTAGGAAAGGCTCCAGATGCCACAGCATTCAAATATTTGTGCCTTTACGGTAGTTTATAAGTTTAGACAGGAAATATTTGTTTTAATGTGTGACCCATTTAGCACATTGGAACGTCCCCTGCTGAAGTGACAGTTTTAACGTTTCCCTTTAAGCAGTACAGATTGTGTTACCCCTGGGTAATGTGTTAGCACATCGCATTGTTAGTGCTGAACAATAAACCACTTTTATCTTGTGCTGGGAGAAGCCGCAGAGGCCTCCCTGGTAGCGTGCTGCCTCCGTGCTGTGTTTGCAAGCCCGGGAGACAGACTTGGAGCTAATTTGGCACAACCGCCCTATGAAAATGCTCTTGGCATCACCCTGCCAGTGGCCAGGCTGCAGCAAGTGGCGGAGGCTGAGCTGTCCTCGGACCTCGACCTGTGTCCTGGGACGACAGGGAAACAGCAGTGGGGAGCATCGCGCACGGGCTCACGATGTTCACACCGAACGCATCAGCGGCGGCAGATGTGCCCACCCCATGCTGCTTTGCCACATGCTCAAGACATCCTAATTTGCTGTTCTCTGGCAGTGTGGAAGTTGTAATTCAATCCTCCTTTCAGACCCTGGAGGGGGGAAATGGGCTGAGGTGCCTCCGTACCTCAGCATCTCACCGGAGGGCCTGTCACATGTCACTGTAACAACAGGGCACCAAAGGAAGCTTGGCATGATATAGTCAATATCCCCATAAATATGAATTTTTAAATTTTTTTGCTAGGTCCCCCTCCTCCCCCCCCCCTTGATATAGACCTGTTTACTAAGGTGGCCAGAACAATGTTGCTTCAAACAGCAGGAAGCAGAAGCCCCCTGCCCTCCACAGAGCAGGGGCAAGTCCCCCAAAGCTGGCTTTCTGACCCAAGATGAGAGTTCAGCTGCATCCATGCTGCAGGTGAAGCTTTTTGCATTTCTGTATGCTGCCCTGGTACGGTAAATTATGTCCAACAGTGCTGTCATCTGCAGAAAGGAAAAATAATTCTCCTTGGGCAGACATATTTTACAGGGCAGTTTGCAGTAGAAGTTCAGGGCAATTTTGGCAGCTGTGCAGGTCTGGGGATCCCTGTATCTTGCTGTAGGGGAGAGAGGGCAGCACTGGCCAGCACTGTGCAAGAGCTCTTAAATCCTGAGGTAGCCCTAATGCTGTGCATATCAATTTTCATTGACCCTAAAAGTCATTGGACAAATCTGACACTTAAGAAGAGGTTTTTAATGTACTTTACATGCTTTAGCATTATTAATGGCTTAATGAATTAGGCTAATGACGACTTCAGAGTTGCGTATAGGCCTATGAACAAATGCTTAGCCAGCTCTATGGGACTGAAAAATTAATTCCCTTCTGCTTTCAGGCCATTAGGCAGGCTGGGAAGAGAAAGAGATGCACAGATGTTAAAAGCGGTCAGAGATGAGACACAGGGTCAGGCAGCGCTACTGAGCCGTCTTACCAGGAGAGTTTGGCGGGCAATGGGCCCCAGCGAGGCCAGGCTGGTGTTTCGGGGCTGCTGCTGTCCTATTGCTACTGAAACCCCACCATGCAGCCAGGTGTCTCTGCAAAGCCTTGCGGGGGCTGGAGAGCCGCGGCCTGGCCATCTGCCCTGGCGTGCTCAGCGCTGTTCTCATCATGGGAGGTACTTTGCTCATGTCTCTGCCTACAGAAACATGATACACTACTTCCAGATCTGCTGCCAGGGTGAATTTTCCTTTACTAAGTAAAAACAGAGAAGGAACTGCTGCATCATAATGATTTTCTTCTTCTTAAACTTGGCTGAATATTGATATTGTCCTGAACACAGGAAAGCACAACAATATCTAAAGAGAGGCTCTCACAGCCAGACTCACAAGAAAGCTTTTGATCTGAAAGCCAGGCCTGGCCTAATGGCTGCAAGGCTCAAACAGAAGTAAAGCAATGATTTCTGCCCTCAATGGACGTGAAAAATGAGTAGTGTAAGAAAGACATCGATGAACTGGAGTGAGTCCAGGGGAGGCCACCAAGACACCGAGGTGGAGGGAGCATAGGACATACGAGGAGAGGTAAGAGCACCGGGTTTGGGCAGGAGAAAAGGCTCAGTGGGGATATTATTGCTTTCTGCAACTACGGAACAGGGGGTTGTAGCCAGGATGGAGCCAGACCCCCTTTGCACCTCAAAAGGGTAAGAGCCAGTAAGCACAAATTGCAACAAGGGAAATTCTGGTTAGATATAAAGAAAAAAAAATAGTTGTGAGGACGGTCAGCCCAGAGGCCTCAAAACTCAACTGTTCTGAGCAACCTGATCCAGCTTCAGAGTTGGATCCAGTTCTGAAGCTGTCCCTGCTTTGAGGAGACTAGAGATCCCCCAACAGACATTCTGGCGCGATTCTAGGCTGTGATCTCACCCATGAATGCAACAGAGAATTTCAGAGTAGATCTTCCCAAAAATGCAACTCTTCCCACCACCCCCAAATGTGTCTGTTACCTTTTTTTCCTGCCCTTCCTGGATGAGAAGAGTCTTGTGTGGGTTTTCAGTGTGCATTCCTTTCCTCCTGGTGCAATCCCTTCCTGTTTAGATAAGCACCCAACAGCAACAAGATGGAAAGATGAGCTATGTCTGACTAGTGAAGTTGCCAGCTGCAGTTGCAATGAACTGTGTTTATGTCCTAAATCATGTGCATGACCCCTCTTCCAACCATGGCACAGCTACGACTTCTCTAAGGTGAAAACAAAACCAAAGGGCAGAAGCAACACTCTGTCCTGGGCAGGAATCACACCACCACAGTTTCCCACTTGTACTTGGGTGGGTGTAAGTAGCCCTCAAATCTCTCTTACGGGATTATCTCTCTGGAAATACCATACCCATGGTCCAGTGGGGCATTGATCATGCAGGCTTTTGTTAATGTTCCAGGACAGTGATGATCAGCCAGGCAGCAAATACAGTATAATTTTTCCAAAGCGCAGTGCAGTTACAGACAAAAGCGCTGTCAGGGCAGAGAGGAATTGTGAGTGCTTGTGAGGAGTTTAATGCTGCGCACAAAAGGACCGATGAGATCCTTGGATGAATAAAAAGAGATTTGGGCCAGTATTGCCATTTACTGACTTGCCTGCGTGTCTAAAAGCACATGTAGGAAAACTGGGAGAGCTCAAAGAAGGGTCATGCTTAAAAGCCATTTTACAGGGAGAAACCTAATGGTCTTAATCCATTTAGTTTATCCAAAGATTGAGATGGTTTGAACACAATTTGGTAAGAACCTACGTGAGGAGGTTATACTTCCAGGTCTATTTATTTAAGGGCTTGTTTATATACAGGGCTCTTAAATCTAGCAGGCAAAGCCATAAAAAAGATTAAGGACAGGACGCCCTAAAGTTTTTATGTAGGGAGCGTAATTGACCCTTAGACGCTCCACTGTGTCTCCAGGCGAGCTGCTCCGTCGTTCAGCACTTTCAAGCCAAGTCTTTAAGGAGCCAGGGTGGAGGTGGAGGTGCAACCTTTCACTAAGGCAGCAAAAGCCAGCAGTGCTCCACAGGGTCCCAGCAGCTCCCAGCACCGTGTCCCTTGGAGCAGGAGCGGGAAGGGTGCGCCAGGTCGAGGCTGAGCCTGGATCATCTCTGAATACGTCTGTGAGCAAATGAGTTCAGCTTCTTTCCCCGCCTTGATTTCAATGTGCTTTATTTTCCCTGCTTTGTTGCTGCACAGATTTGTTTGCCTGACATGGGAGGACTCGTGTTTTCAGAAGAACTTAAAAACAAAGCATTTCTTCTTCCAGCCTGCGACGTGACTAACCAGAAACTTTACTGGCTTGTTTTGTTTGGTCTTGCTAGATACCTACAGCTGATGTTTTTGAAACCTTTGGGGGTTTTTTGTCTGGCACTTTTGACTACAAACATCAACAGATCTTTCTGCTACTCTTGGCTAATCTTGCCTTAAAATCCAAGCTGACTTAGTGTTTCCAAGGCTGTCGTAGACCTGTAGCGCTTAAGACAAACCCAGACTGCGCCGTCTGTGGGGCACACCAGGGAACAGACCTTCCCCAGGACAGACAGGGGCCGTTGCCAACTGGGCACTCGTGGCAGAGGCTTTCCCTTCTCCAAGCCAAGCAGCCGGTCCCGGCAGAGCTGGGAGAGGAGCCGCCGTTCCTCCGTGCATCGGGCACCGCGCCTGCTCGTGGGCTTCGTGCAGACCCCAGGGCAGCTTGAGAAACGGCCATTGAGTAAGAAGACCCGATACCTCCCCGTGCTCTCTTTTGGGAACAGGACACTTCTCCGTGCGGGTGAGCGCGAGGAGCCAGCGGAGCCTCTTCCCTGCAGGCGCCTGGAGTTTCACTGTCAGGTTTTTCTTTTCTGAGTGCAGACGGGATCAAACTTATCTCAATCTAAAATGCAACGGATTTCTCTCCTGGCTGCCGCAGCACACGTCAGAGGCTGATATTATAGGGCAACGCAGCCCGCGAAACGCTAATCAGACACCTAACGGGAAATGCTTAGAATAATAAGCTGAAAGAAAAGCTCTGAAATTCATTCCCTGTGACAAGGGGGAAGCTGGAGGGAAGTCAGTTTGCTGTGGTCTAGGAAAGTACTGTATTTCCCGAAAAGAGAGATGTGACGCAGTTCTAAGCCTCTCTTCCAAAAATGACTGAGCGTGCACTAAATCAGTTGGAATGAGCGTCATGGGATTTTTCATAGAGCGGTGGGTCATTGCCTAGCTTTTATCTGGATATATAAATAAGAGTGGATAAATAAGAGTATGTACAAACAAGAGCGAGGAATTCAGAAGTGCCGGGAAGCAACGCTGAGCCTCCACGCAGTGACACGCGGCCGCTTGCAGGCTGCTGCGGATCCACGATGGGCGACTGCCCAGAGGTTTGGCTCCGGCACGGCACGGCCTCCGCCTGCACTCTGCCCCGGCCCGCGCTCCCACCGTGGATCATCTCCATTGCACTCAGGCTTCGCAGCGGCGTTAATCAAAGAGCACGCTGCCGACGGCTGCAATCTCATTGATCTCATGCAAACTGCGGGGAGAAATACATAATACATGATCCTGATTTAGACACGGCACGTTGAATCCCTGCTTCCTCCCCAGGACATTTTAAAGCCTCTTCAGCTGTTTGGGACCTTGGGTCTGATCGACCGTGGCTGTAATTAGCTGGCTTACACCCACTACAGAGAAATGTTTTCCCAAATGTTTTGTATGAGTGTCTACGCTTTCCCGGTGCCTGGCATTTCCTCGTGCTGTGTCTGCGTGGCAGGTCTGGCGGAGGAAAGGCCCATGGGCCTAGAAGTGCCCCTGTCCCAAGGGACCCCTCATGGATGGTACCGCTTTCTTTCCCAAGGGAAAGACAACCCGGGACCGCAGTCCCCGTGCCCCGGCAGCCCCAGCTCCAGCTGTCGGAGTGCAGCTCCAGCACGCTGGCTCCCGCTGGGACTGGCGCTGAGCCCTGTGCATCTCCCACCTCCCCAGCCCGAACCGCAACCGGCTCCAGCAAGTTAAAAACTGGCTCCCCTGAGCTGCTTCCCTGACTTTTTGCTGCTGCACCATCACACTTGATTAGTTCCTGGGAATCCGGAGCGATATTTCCATTGCAATTTATTACAGTCACTGAGACATAAATTCTAGAGGATGGGAAGAACAGAACACTGCAAAATGCATCTTGCAGGTGTTATGAGGCAGGGGAAAAAAAAGAAGAAAAGAAAAGAAAACCCTTTCCATTTTTTACCTTAGGGAAGCTTATTGTAACTTAACCCCGTGGAGGCACCACAGCTGTCTCCTGAGTCGGACACAGGGGCACTGCTGGAAGGCAGACCTGAAGGAAAAAAGGGATGGCTGACGAGAAAGTTGCGGAGCAGAGCCGGCACAGCACAGCACACCGATGAATCTGCATGCGCGCTCCCTGTTCGCTGTGAATGACGAAAGCATGCAAGGCAAAACTCCCACTGCCACGGGGAAAGGGCAAGCTGGAGGAGGGGAGATAATTGCACTTTGAGAGGCTTTTGCTGCGCAATTCAGCCAATGCCTTTGCTCTCTCAGGATGTGTTGCTCCTTGCACTCCTTCACAGATAGAGATCAAGAGCAGATGTACTTCTGCATATTGAAAATCAATGCCTGTTGGTATTTAGGGAGTTATTCCCAGGTAATAGATGCCAATATTGCATTAGATAATGGAGCAAAATAGTGCAAGTGTTGAGATTAGTGACCAAAGGTGAGGAAACTGGAAAGGCAGAACAGAGGAAGAGGAGAGGTTTTAGAGAATGACGTGCAAGAGGAGGGAACAAGTCAGCAGTGACTATTTCTACTCTCTTGTGAGTTACTGTACAATCCCTCACGGGGTTCATACAGCTGGTTACATGCATAACAGAACAAAAGCCATAAAAGGGACTGAACGGCATTGTAATTGCTAGACAGTCAAACTGTTGGCTGCCCTGCCAGGTGGCATGCAGCTCAAGCGAGCCTTCACAGCTGCTCAGACGTGGCCACCTTGGGCCACGCGCATCACCCAGCAGCACCTCCCAGGCTGAGCGCAATGTCTTTGCACTTGTGCTGACGCCTGCTAGAGCAGCGAGGACAGTCCTTCAGCGTGAGCAGCTGAACAGGAGGCACTTAACTGGCATTTGGTTAAATTCAAACTGAAGCCATCCTGTGGCTGGTCTCGTGGCACCTTGCCAGTAAGAAAGAGAAAAAAAAAAAAGGAAAATATTTTTTGGAAATGACCTTTTTCTCTTGGATTTATCTTGATATTGACCTTGATCAGCCAAAGAAGACAAAATGAAAGGAAAACTCATTTAAGTAAAAGATGGATGAAAAGGAAAATATTTTGGTTGGAATTAATGATATCCTAGTGTAAGCATCCAACGTGTCTCACTTTGCAAGGCCAGGAAGTGAACAGTCCCCCTGTGATCCTTGTAAGAGCTCCAAAAATGGAGAGACAACTGAATGCAGGAAACCTGGGACCAGAGTGAGCCTATTTTGGCATCCATTGCAGATGAGTCACATCTCCGTAGGAGACGAAAGCTGCTCAGGACATCATGAAAACATCATAGCTGTGCTTTTTCAGCACACAAATGCTGGCTGGCTGTCCCATGTGCACCAAGAGCATGTTTCCAGGCACCCAGCTTGTCTTCTCCCCAGGGTCCAGACAGGCAGGCATGGACTGAAGAAAGTATGTTGGTTCCTTCAAGCCAACAGACTTCCGAAATTAAAAAGCTGGGGGTTGTTTTGCTTGATAACATGCAAAAAATGAACTATGAGTTTAAAGTTATTGGTGATGAAAAGTAAATACTTCCCATTTTAAGTTTCAACAGTCTTTTGAATTTACTGCCACTATTAGAAGAAAACCGGGTAGAACCAGCAATTAGACCTTTTTTCCTAGATGTAAGATCTGCCATGAAAACTGAACCAGCTCAGCCTGAGCTTGACTCAAGACTGGCCTGGACTAACCCAAATAAAACACTTGCTTGATCCCCAGCCTGGTGGCAGGCAGCCAGCAGCTCCGCCAGCAGCCACCACTGTCCCGGTCTCTCTTTCACAACCACTTCATTTTCTGCCACCCTGAAACTGCTGCACCAGGGACAGGGGACAGAGAGAATCGGCACCAGAGAGAGGGACGTGAGGATGGAAACCGCCACCAAAAATCCCTCTTTGAAACCATGGCTGGTCCTATAAGGGGTGGAGATGCTGAGGTCTTTAAAGGCTGACTGAAGATGATCCCCTTGACAACCAAATAGCTTAAGGCGGGTGCAAGTGGCATGCGGTCCTGGGACGTTGTCCTTCCTCCTTCTCTCCGTGATGGGAAAGGACCTTGGAGGGAGGGCTAGTGAGGACGGGATGGAAAGGGAAGACACCAGCGAGCATTATAAATATCCCCTGAATGCTGCAGCTATGCTCAGTGGGAAGGTGTGAATCTCAGACTAGATGAGCAGCAATTAGAAGCGGAGCAGCAAATGTGATGAGAATGATGATGCCAACGAAATAAAACACACGCTCAAGCAGCAGCCCGGCGTTTCTGTGACTTATCTTTAGTGTCGGTGGCTCAAATCATCCCAAGGTGCAAAGAGGCTGCATTTGAGGAGCAGGAGAACAACTGGCGACTGGATGGGTCCGAGACGAGGGAGGTGACAGCGAAGTCCCAGCCAGGTTGCTGCGGGACGGCTGCCTGAGCCAGCCTGCATGGCAGCCTCTGCCGTTTGGGGGAGATGGAGTCACCCAAACACCCGCTGCACCCCAGGAGTGAGCAGCGCTGACGGCAGGGCATTGCCTCTGTGTCCCCACAGCATCACCAGCATCCCAAAAGGAGGAGAGTGGTTATGATATTTAAAGAAAAAAGAAAAAACACTTTAAAATATTTCTAATGGAAAAAGCCTGTTTTTTGGATAAAAAGCAGGGCTGACAAAGAGAATTCCTGATCCCGAGGGGAACTGGGCCCTCTGACTCCAGCGAGGGATGGTGGATTTGGATGTGCGAGGCAGCCATCGCCTGTGGTCCGCCCAGCGCCCAGGTTTTCTGATGATGGCAGGATCTTTGAAAACGGACTATTGAACCGGCAGGGGAGCATTCGAGGTCAGCAAGATCCTGCCATAGAAATCGGCCTGGTGTTGCTGAGTCCGTAACTGGTGATGATTTTAACACCGTGTTTGAGCCTGGCAGGAGAAGCTGCTCTGCTTCAAAGCAGATGAGCCTTGACACAGGTTCCTAACCAGGCCAGACAAAGCGCCCCAGCAAGCAACGCAGTCAGATACGGTCCTGCCACGGTCAGCGTTTCTGGGGAGCTGGTGTCAAGTGGAACAGGGCTGAGAGGCTCCGACAGCCTGTTCGGTGCGACGTCCCCGGCAGGGCTCGAGCCCCCGCAGAGCTGCGCGGGGGAGGAGAGGTCTCACCGGGACGGGCATGCCCGGGCTGCGGCGGCACACAGCCCCGACGGGTCTCCGGGGCCACGTTTTCCCCGGGTTTGGAGCTTGGCAGGACAGACGGCTCCTTTGTTACAGCCAAAACTCATTTATTCTGAGAGCTGAGTTCAAACTCGCTGTGAAAATAATGCAGCCTGTGAGTGAAGCCTGGCACTGCTGCGAAGGACTGAGGCTGATTTACTGGCTGCCTTGTAAATTAAGAAAGTTAGAGTTAACATCAGCAAATGCAGGTGGGAGCCAGACACAGGATGACAGGTCTCTCCTCCCTCTGTAGGAGCCAAAGTCTGCTGTGACTGCAATGCTGCTTGCAATGAGGTTTCCCATGTTTTAAAGCGTTTGCTCTTGGGGCTGTCCCCGGGGAACCTTTGCCTCGGCTCGGCGCTCCCTCGGTGCGAGGAGCAGGGTGTGCACCGCTCCCAGCCTGCGACTTAGCATCCCAGCCCTGAAATTAGGCACACCCCAAATAATTCCTGAGAAGAAATGAATTATTAACTAACTTCTAGTTATTGCCATTTTAATCACACACCATTAATTTCACACCTGAGAGGTATCATCATGCCCTCGCTGAATCACAGGTTACCGATCTCAAATCCGAGGCCTTCGGCACTCCTCTGGGGGCTTGAACATAAAAGCAAAGCCGCGGGGGGAGCCAGGGCAAGCAGTTTGTGGCCAGCTCTGCAGTTTCACAGCTGGTTCTGCAGCAAAACAAAACCGACTGCGCTGCCCCAGGTGGCCGCTGTGCCGGGGCCGGGGCCGGGACCAAGACGCTCCCCGGCGGGATGCTCCCCGGCAGGATGCTCCCTGCGCACCCCGGCACGTTCCCCATTGCACTGGTCTCTGTGCAGCTCTGCTGATGGGCTCTGCGCTGGCCTCTGCCACTGAAAGAAAGGGTAATTCTGGGGAAATGGCAGCTTTGCCTGGTTTGTGCAAGTTTCCTGGCACTTCTGTGGCAGCCTGTAGAACGGATCATCTGTCTTTAAGGATGTGGGCAGGTAGTCACCAGCTCGGCTGAAGTCTGCCTGGCGTATAGGTGCCTTTGGGGACTGCAGGGTGTTCCCGGAGGAGGACACCCCGCCATCGACCCCATCCAGCGCCTCCAACTGCCTCGCAACCGCATTTTCATTGGTAGAATGAGCTATTTGGAGACTTTCTGGAAAAAAGTGCTGGGTGGGGGTGCAGGCGCCACTCTCCTTCGGAGAGCAGGAGACAGCCACAACTCTGTTTTCAGCAGAGGTTTCCAAGGCCCTTGTTTACCAGCACTGCCAACGAAAGCTGTTATCGCATCAGGGCTGCTGACAGCTCTGTTTGGAGCTGACTTTTCAGAGAAAGCCCCTAAAGAAAGACAGCAGGAGGATTCGGGCTCTGCGACCGCAGCAGGTAGTGTCGGGGCTCTGCAAGGACGCCGCAGCCTGACCTCCAGGCTGCCGGGCCAGGGCCACCGCGGTGACCACCAGCCGGCCGCATCGCGCCAGCCCCTCCGCGCTGCCCCCAGCCGCAGCAAGGGCCCGGCCGCTCTCCCGGCGCCCTCACGTTGCTGTACAAGGGGAGCGTTTCGTGACGTTTCCCGCCTCGCATCCGACCCCCATCAGTCTCCTGCGGGAATGACGAGGCAGTTAAATTTTGCAGGGGAAGGAAAGCGTCACTGGTGGCACGAGCGTATTGAAGCTGCCAATCTCATCAGAGGAAACGCTAGACTCCAAATTAAATGCATTTACTGTTTCATGTACCCTCGCTTACAATCACTGTAATGAATCTGGGAATTAATTGTTTACCCGTTTAAAACAAGTCCCCTCCTGCACCGTGTCGCGCTCCCCTCCTCCCAGCCCGCTGTAATTTGATATTCCGGTTAGAAAACAAATTGGCATTCATTGCAAAATCAATCTTTTCATTGTTTAATTCTCATTTCTCCAGGGAATGTGTGGGAATGGAATTACATCCTCTGATACGAACCCTCTCTGAATGCCTAATTGCGGTCGGGGAGCGAAGAGGCCGTGCCTGCACCCGGAGCCCGGCAAGGAGGGCTGGCTGCGCGTCGGGAGGAGCAGCCCTCCGGCCCATCCCACCCCGCGCCCGCCCTGGCGAGCCCGCTGCCCGGCCCGCGGGATGCGGGACGCTGCCCTCCGGCCCCGGGGCAGCTGCTGCTCCGTCTGCTTTGCCCCGCCGCGTCCCGCCGCTGGGGCCCGCGGGAGGCGAGGGCAGAGCCGGCGCCACGGCCCCTCGGACCGTCCCGCCTGGGTGCCCTGGCAGCACGGGCCCGCGGCCGCCAGAGAGCCGCGCCGGCCACGAGCTCGGTGATAAAGCTGCCAGTTATCGGCGGGGATAAAGCGGGAAGGGCTTGTTACGGCAGAGGCGGCGGTGGCAACCCAGCAGGGCAAGGGAAGCCCGCAGGCGCGAAGCCGCCGTATCGTGTTTGCTCACGCTGAAGAAGGGACGAACAAGCAAAACGTGTCCTCGTGCGTTGACGGAGAAGAGCCTGGCTCGTGTTTTTGGGGCCCCCGACCCGCTGCGGTGCCGCGCCAGAGCGGGGCAGCCCCGGCCCCACGGCTCTGCCGGCCACGGGGCCCCTCCTCGGCATTTCTCATTCGGCCCTGGACTTTGCTTTTCGCTTGTAAAAGGGCACTTGCTGACCGTGACAGGCAGCTGGCCTGGCAACTGCTCTTTTGCTTCTCATTGAGACGCTTGCTACTTAAATCAACTGCCATTTTCATGGGGAACATCATTGGTTGTTTTTTGCACTTATTGCAGGAAAATGAATAGCCGCTTCTATACAAAATGGTTTTACTGAGGTATCAGAAAACACTAATGAATTTACAAAACCAAATTATATGGTACCCCATGAGCCAAAACTCCCAGACAGAGATTTACAGCTAAATGGGTAGCAGGCAAAGATAAAAGCCTGTAACCAAAGCAGGTCACACAATTAATCAGGGACAATAAATTCCTGAAAAATGGAGCTGTCAGTCCCTTCCTTCCAGGCGCTCAGCTCCATTTCAAAACTAAATAACTTGTAGCTTCAAAAAGTTAATGCAGCCGATCACACGGCAGAGCACAATTACAAAAGCAGCTTGTGCGTCTGCAAGGGATGCGCTGTGCCCGGCGGCCCGGGAGCGGGGCCGGCACCGGCGCGTCCGGCGCTTACCCCAGGGAAGGGGTAAGTAAACTTCCCTGGAAGCACCAGGGAAGCTGCACCGCCAGGAAGGAGGGAGCACCGTTCTCCACAGCGCCGGGATGGCATTCGCCCCCTCTTTCTCATATTCTCACTTAACAACAATATATGAGCATCTTTGTCGGGCGCGTATTAGGAAGCATTCTTCATAAAAAAAATTAAGGGGTATGGAAATAAAGTGACCTCTCTGAGAGCTGCAATTACACTGTGAGGTAATTGTGCCTTCCCCATGCCTCCATCACCGTGTTTGGGAGTCTTCAGCAACAATTTATGTATTTATTACGGTTTAAGTATCCTTAGCCCTGAGCTCTTTGCAGTAATGAAAATATATTGCGCAAAGCCAGAGCCCGGCAGCTGCAGGCTGAGCGGCGCATAAAATACGATGGCACTCGTCCTGCCCGTCGCCGGAGAGCGCCGCGGCAGCACCCCCCCCCCCCGCACCCCTCGGGGCTGCACAGCCCTGCCCGCGCCGCACCGCGCTGGCGGGGCAAGGCGCACCCGGCCCAGCCCCTGCCTCCCCAAACCGGGTCCCAGCCCGGCGCTGCTGCGGGCGCCCATCCCTCCCTGAGCGGGCACTACCCTCCCCGCAAAGGCGCTCAGCAGTTTCCTTAGTATTTACAGGTGCGGACAACCCCTGCCTGCCGCCGCCGCAGGGCAGGATGCGCGCTTTGGTTGCCTCCCAGCTGAAAAGCTTGATTTGTGTGTGCAAAGCTCTTTTTTTCAGGGAAGGGGACCAAAAAAAAAATCTCAACGTGGGAGAGCTGGATGTGGTTTTAGTGTGTCGCGGATTGGGAAATAGCACCAGGACTTGACTCTGCAGGGAAGCTGTCCCTGAACGCAAGCCAGTGGGAAGCAAAGGCCCGGGGCAAGGTCTGCAGAGGCTGAGGCCAGGCTCAGCTCGCTACGGTGTCGGGAGGAGCATCCCGCGGCCAGCTGGGGCCTTTGGGGAGCTACAAAGGGAACGGGGCCAGGGCTGGGCTTTGGTGGCGCTGTGTCCCTGGTGGGGCAGTTTGCCGAGAGCGGTGCTGGGCAGCAAAGCTTCACCTCACCTCTTGGGGTGCCGCGAACGGGGCTTTTCTCTGCACTGATTCAGGCTTTTGTGGCTGTCTCCTGTTGCAGCCATCTGTTTCCACGCAAGGTGCTGGATCCGGCCGCTCGCGGCTCCTTCCCTGCCACCGCCAACCTGAAAGGGAGAGAAATGCTGCAAGAGAACAAGCTAATTTGGGGTCTTCTCCCCACCCTCGTCTTGAAGGAGGATGAGCATGTTGGCAGGGAAAAATACAGTCTCAGGGGAGCAAGTCACTTCCCTGCTCGGGTCTGAGTAACATGTTCTCCTGGGCTCATGTCTAGCAGCAGCAGTCTGTCCTCAACATGTAACCAAAAAGGGGCCTTGTAAGAAAGAAAGAAAGACAAAATGCAAATTCTCCCTCTCGCTCTCTGTCTCTGTCTATTTTTTTTTCCTTTGCCAGAAAGACACAAAGCCCTGCACCTTAGGTGGGAAAGAGATGATTTAACAAGAAAAAGATGTCACAAAACCCCTGAGCCATAAATCACTCTCTTGCAATCTTGCAGCAAAAATATTCCACATCCATTCTGTGCAATATTGGTGCCTGTCCTGGGGCTTGCAGCTCATCTGAAAAGAGACCCCCAAAAAAGCGATGTACTCTCCAGGTGTCTGCGTAAAGCCTGATCCCGCAATCGGCCCTGCCAGGCCGGGCGGGACCCAGCCGGGGACTCGGAGCGGAGCCAGCGGCCGGCTGCTCCTGCCCCAGAGGGCGATTAGAGCATCCGCCTCCGCCGGGAACCGGGAAGCTCTGCCTGGCCGCTGGCGAGCAAAGGGGGCGGCTGCCGAAAGGCGTACGGGACTTGTTATGGGGTGCCGGGAAGAGCCTTTGGGACTGTGCGAGACTTACTGTGGGATGTCTGGGGGACGGAGCAGAAGGGTGGGATCGAGGTGGCTTGGGGAGGAACCAGAGCGGGGAAAAGAGGATAAAAGGGGCCACTCAGGGTGCTCATGGGGCCATGCCCTGTGCCCAATCACCGCAGTGTCCTGCCTCCTCATTAAACTCCGCTTCTAGCCGTTTAGTCATTTACGGCTCTCGGTGCTGCCTTGCTGCCCTCCGAACCGCTGACACGAGCGGGCTGGGAGCGTTTATATACAGAGCCCTGCTGATACCCAAATACATCCCTGGCCCGGCGCTCGCAGGCTCCCTGTCCAGCTTGGGGGCACCCGTGGGCTGGTCCACCAAGTGCCAGCAGCCTCCCGCCCAGTGCAACGCGGGGCAAGCGGGGCCCGGCCATTTATTCTGCAATTCCAGAGGAATGAGCCAGGAAGCGGTTCCTGCTCTCCTGAGCTCAGCGCGAGCCCCAGCGAAGGCTCCCAGCCGGGCGGGCGAAGGGAGCGGTGCTGCGGCAGGAACCTCCCTCGGGGAGGCTCTCGGAGGCTCTCGCACAGCTGGAGTGAATAGCAGGGAAGCTTCTAACAGCAGTTACAGGTGGCTATTTCCTAATGTAAAAACCGTGGCGCTTGATGCAGGAGGATGCTATACATACCGGTGCTTTCACAGCGAGTAAAGGCGATTTAGTTGCTGAAGGAGCGGCAGCGGCTTAGGGAGCAGTGATCACAGTCTGATTATAGTCAGTACGAGCAAACAGAGGACGGCCCCAGCCAGGAACGCATGTAAAAGCGCTAAAATAAATTAGGGGAAGTCGCGAGCAAAACTGACCAAGTGGGGAAAACCAGTAATGAAGCGGCGGTGAATGGAAAAGTTAAGAGCTCTTTCAGAAGTGCTGAAGAAACGGCGAAGGAACCAGTTTGGCCAGAAGTCTGCCCTGGGAGCTGCGCAAGAAGACATCGATTTCCCAGAAGAAGGAGGAGCAGGCGCTCACCGCGTCTGTGACGGAGGCGCTAGCACGCGCAGGGCGCTAAGGTGCGAAGCAAAGCACCAGGGAAGCCGCCGCTGCCGCCGCGGGCAGGGACGCCGCGGGCAGGGACGCCGCGGGCAGGGCCGCCAGCCTTCCCGAGGAAGGGCTGAGCACCGTGAGACGGGAGCAACGCGGGGCAGGAGCGGCTCGCCGTCCAGAAGGGGCGGGCAGACGGGACTGAAAGAAGCCGGGCACGTATTTATTTGGGGCGAGGGCGCTGCAGCCCCTGGTTCGCCTGCACTGCGGAGGAAGCTTCGCCCAGCCGCGGGAAGCCGCCGGGCTGGCAAGGGGCTGCCCCGGGGTTTCACCACGGTTTCCCCAGGGGAGGTTTCCGGCCATGAGGAAGCAACCACGCGACAGAAACCCTCTGCCCTGCGTTTTGGGTTCAGCTGGGCATCAAAAACCAAAAGCACCGCGTAGCCAGCGTGCAATTTGGCACAGCGCTCGGGAATTGCTCCCCAAGCAGCAGGGTCGCCTCTTTGGTCGCCTTCTCTGTCTTCAGGCCAAAACGATTTGATCCCGCTTTACTTTTGGCTTAAATCTCTTCATTTCAGCTTGGGCTGAGAGCTAATGAGTGGAGTTGGTTTCCTGCCCCCTGCCAGTGCCACAGCAGCGAAGGTCTAATTTTCTAGAGCACTGTGCATTAATCTAAATGCAAGTGCTGTCTCACTGCTTTTCATCCCTTGTTTTTTACTGATTCTTCTTTTGACGTGTTCTCGCTCCTTCTTTTTAAAGGTTTCTAAATATATGACCTGCTCAAAGGGAGCATTGCCATTCCAATATTAAAAAAAAAAGTTTTGTGCTGTAATTTTCTTGCTGTATTCTTGGGCTCTGGCTACATTTGTTCTTATCTGAATGCAGTTTCTGTATTACAGTTGCAAACAAAATTGTTTTAGCCTTAATTCTGACCTTGCCTCATTTTCTACTGGGAAATTGTTTCTACTTAGAAATGGCCAGATTCACTCTTCAGGCTGATAAAAATAAGTCTGCAAGGTTGAAAAGAAGAAGTCAAAAGCAGGCACTAAAGATCACTTCAAATGATAGCAGCTGTGCTTGGAGCAAAAATAAAATACAAAGCTTTCATCTGGCAATATTCATCCTGGGAAAGGCAAGTGCTTCACAGCCGAGCTCGCTGTCAGCAGCCCTGTTTTTGAAGGGGAGCAGGAATAGGGCTGCGGCCGCCTTCGCTGTGGCTCTGTAGCCGCAACCAGCTCGCCCTGCGCAGCGCCGGCGCCTGCTTCGTCCCAGGGGGCGAGCGCGGTTTATTAAATCAACCTTGGTGTCTCACGGTAATTGCTCTGGAGAGGCTGTTTGGCATCTTTTTGTCCCCGGGGACGATGAGAAATTCGGGTAAAATATTCACTGCCCAGGCTGAGTTAAGGGAGCCACTTTCCCCTGCAAAAAAAATGCAGTTGCAAAGTGCAGGTGGCCGTAGGTGCCCGTGGCGCGGAGAGCCCAGCGCCACCGCCGCCGCAGGGACCCACCTTGCCCCCGCCGCCGCCGCCGCCCCGCAGCGGGACCTCCCCGGGGCGCAGACCGTAGCTACAAAACGCTGCTCGCGCCAGTGGCCCCAAGGCGAATGTTTCCGAGGCGCCACACCACTTACTTACTTACTCACTGCTTTTACTCACGTGTTTCTTAAAGCACTTTTCTGCAGAGAAAATATCAGAGCAAGCAGCGTGATACAGCCAAAACCCCGGGGGGGGGGGGGGAGTGCTGCTATTGAAAAAGCTGCAAAGGATCGCTGTTTAATCTTGTCGCTTGTCCAGGAGGGAAAAGATCACGTCTTTGGCTGAGGGCCTCGTGCCGGTCTCTTCTTTTGTACTCCTTCACTGCTGCGGAAACGTCGGCACCGTGGGTTACTGCCACATAAATCTCAGCAAGGAAATCACTCCTTGCAGGAATTTTAACTGCAGGTATTAAACCTCTAATCTAAACGTTGTTTGTATTTCCAAACGGCGTTGTGATGCTGTCCCTGAAATACAAGCGCATATCCACGTACCTGCTCGGAGCCGTCCTTGTTTAGCATTGAGTTGATGTCTAACTTTTCCATAAATCAGAAGAAGGTAGTTACACACTTACTGGTTCATAAATTTCATTTAAAAAAAAAAGCTCTGTACCCACCCTGCCGCTTTTGACTGCTCGGCCGGGGCCTCAGCCGGGTGTTCGCCCCGTGCGGGCTGTGCTGGGTGTGCGCGAGCGTGCAGCGGGGAGCAAGGAGCACGTCGGCACGGGGAGCTCGGCTGTCCCTAATTAGCCCGTGACAGTGCGGCCTGACTCCGACGCGCCTGGTTACCAGCCCCTCCTCTGGGAGCGGGAGCTGAGCCCGCGCTTCGGCGCTGCACGGTGCCGGGGTGCGCAGCATGCCCACCGCCCGGGACACGGCCCCGCGGCCCTGCCTGCTCCCGCGGCCCTGCCTGCTCCCGCGGCCGTGCGCTTCGGCCGATGCACTATCATCCCGTGAGATGCTTAGAAGTTATGGACAAACACAGAGGAAGGGGGATAACCCCCAAACGGCTGCTTTAGACGGAGACTCCATTCAATTCGGATGTCTTATTCCAGTGAAATCGTATCAGCAAGTTGAGGGCTGCCTGGGAAATCTTGCTGCCTCACCAGGGAAAAGGATATTTAAAAAGGATTAAATTTGACAGTCTTATACTGAAAGCAGCTTTTTAAGACACAAGCAAAGATTCAGGAGGAAAAGGTTAGTGGGCTGTTGAAAACACAACCATACTTAGACTAATAAGGGTTTAATTTCCAGCTGGGTATTAACAGACTGGACGTTGCAGAGGCCCCGCTCGCTGCCGGGCGCAGGCACTGAGGGAGGCAGGAAAACGCCACGGCTGCAGCACCTGGAGCGCAGGCAGCTGGACGCCCCGGCTCCGCCGCGGAGGCTCCGGCGGGGCGGCCCGGCCCCCGGAGCAGGGAGGGCGCCAGGAGCAGCGCGCGGCCGCACAAAACTGCCCCCTGCGCTCCGAGACGGCCGCCGCGGCCAGGCGGCTCAGCCCCGCCAGCGAGCCCGGCACCCCGCTCGCCGGCCGTTCCGGGAAAACACCGGGTGCCTGGTGAGGCTTATCCGGAGAGGAGACGCTACGAGCATCCCGGCAGGACAGGCTGCCTCCCCTCTTCGATAGGCCTGGCCTAGCAGCCCCTGCCTGAGTGCTAATCGTCCTGTTCGATTTTGTGATTATTCCCCTCTCTCTGGTGCAGAAGCGCCTCGGGCTATCAGCTTCTGCTGTGGCGACGGCTTAAATCCTCTCTGCTCCCTGCACTTAATCTTCGTCACGCGACGGGCCTCATCGCGGCATCGATTTCCTCGGTCTCATCTCCGAAGCGCCAGAAGAAACAGTAGTGTTTTCATGCCGGCTTTGTTCTCGCGGCTATCTCCCCATCCACGGATCGAACGCGTCACGCCAGCGTCTCGTAGCCTTGATCCCGAGGCCGGATTAACGGGATTAACTTTGGGCTGCTTCCAGGGTCCGTGGCAGCCCCTCACCTCCGTCTCACTCCTTAGCTCGCCAGGAGACTCCTTTTCCGGGCAACTGTCCGGATCCTGCAGCCATCGGGAGAAAGCAGGATGGCTCTGCTTGTTTATTCCTTTATATATTTTAAATCCCTTCCTTAGGTAACACGGTGGCTTTTTGCATCAGCAACGTATAACTCACGGCTCACAGGCAGCAGGCTCACAAAGTGCCACGAGCTGCGTCCGACTTGTTTCGGTGGCGGAGCTCCTTCCTCGGCCTGCGGGGACCTTCGGGGTGCGGCGGCGAGGAACGCCGCTCCTGCCCTGCCCTGCGGCCCCGGCGCCGAGCAGAACGGCGCGGGCGCCCGAAGGAAGCCTGGAGCCCACGGCGCTCGCGAGCCGGTGCCACCGCGACGCGCACCTTGCTGCTCCGCCGCCGCCTCGGCTATTGTTCTCTCGCTGCTTTTGCACGTCGCACACAAATTGCGCAGGCTGCGCTTGATGGATTTGGCGCTGCTTTATCTGGGCAGAAGGCGCTTTGCTGTCACGGCACTTGCCTTGGGATAGCGATAACTATAACATCCCCCCAACATCTCTAATCCTAGGCTGCCAGCCCTCAGGCACGGCGGTGAAACGAGGTGCTTCAGCCAGCTCCCAACTGAGCTTTCCCAGGGGTCCGTGACCTGCATCTTTGGAAACCTTCACCCTCTTCCTAAGCTGGATCTTCTGGCTTCGACGCCGCAGACGTCCGCACAGTTTCAAGGCAAACAAAATAGTCATCTTCCTCCTCCTGGCTTTCCCGCAGCCTTTCCCATCGCTCCTGGCCCAGCACCAGGAGCTGGAGCAGAGGGTGACAGAGGTGGGATTTTACACCAAAGCCCCTTTCCCGTTTCCGCCGGTACAGGCACCCTGCACTCCCATGCTGCGGGCGGCTCGGGGCGCACGCGGCGCCCGGTGCCTCCGACGGCCACGGGGAGCCGCCCCGGCTCTTCCCCGGTGACGGGATCCCCGAGCCGGCCGTCCCCCGCGGCTCCTATTGACACACATGCGGAAGCGCCGGAAGGGCGAGCTGCGCTAGCCAGAAGTGCTGTTCAGGTCCTAATCCCCTTCACTAGCCCGTTTCATTTGACACTTAGTGAGGCTCGGAGATGCTCCGCGTCACGGGGATGAACGCATGTGGCTTTTCCCCTGGAAAAATAATCCTCTTCATCAGACCTGTAATTTCCATTTACTCCTTCATTAGTTTATTTTTAAAGCCAAAGGGCAGCCGGGACGTGCAGCTCCGGCAGAGACGCGGTGGATTTTCCCTTCGGCCCCCAGGGCGGCAGCGCGGCTGGGCCCCGTGTCCCCAGCCCTCCGCGGCCCCCGGGCGCCCGCTGCAGGGCTGCACCGGTCCTCCGAAATGCCGCGCCTCCGCGCAGACGCTTCACCCGCTCGTCTCCACTGCGGGAAAACATTTGGGCACAGCAGAACCCGCATTTGTTACGCTATTCCTTTGCAGCAGGACTTCCCTACCGGCCACCAGCCTCCTCTGCAAAACGCTGAGCTGCCCTGCAGATAACCAGCAGTAGCAAAAGCTGTGACAAGAGTAAACGCAACCCCCCTCGCCAAGCACCGCTCTGCCAGGGTGCGTAAGACACACGGGAGTGCACAGAGAACAGAAACATTTTTGAAAAAGCCCTAAAAACAGCCCACTCCATTATTCGATTGACTGTATTCTGGGGAAATTAGCTAGAAGACCCTCCACTGAATATTTTGGAGACTGAAATGATTAATACCTCAGCCAGATCTGAAAGAATTTCTCATTTATTTCTTCTTCTGACTGGTCACCATGAGAGGGATTTTCAAAGGTCAGTAGAAAGGTGGGAGGCAGAATTAAATACGGATCGTTCAGGAGGCTGATAAATGAGCCAGCTAGCTTTGTACCAATACATTTAACAGATAGGATGACACTATTTAATTTTCAGTACAGATTCTGTATCTCTTCAAAACAAATGAGTATGATGATGTTTAATTCCTGCACAGCACAGCGGGTGCTTTGTGCGTGCAGAAGGGTTGTAAGTTATCAGATAAGCAGGGGGTAGTTTAATGACTTCGGCTCACTTCACCCAGCTGTTTGCGTTTCCCATAATTCAGAAGAAGCTGGATTACCTAGGCGTCAAGAAAACTTACTCAGCGTGAGTTATCAGGAGCAGGAACACTTCCAGTGGGATATCCGTCACGGGAACGAGTGCCTTCATCACCGGTTTGGATCAGACACCCAAACCCAGGCAGCCGATTAGAAAACACCCCACATATTGACGCAGAGGACAGCCCCGCACGTGTAAAGCAGTGTAGGAACGACAGTAACGGTTAAGCTTCGTTTTAAAAACTCGCCGTTTGCGCTGGGCGGTTCGGCCTTTGCAGCACAAACGGGGTCGTTGCTTTATGTCTGTGTATCGGCCCATGCCTTACCTGCCGCAACGTCCAGCTTTTTCCCACGCCGTGTTTCTGACGCCCTCCCGTTTGCACACCCTAGCTTTTTATCTATACTTAGACAAACTGATGACTTTGGTGAAATGTGGTTAATAGTTACATCATGATAAAAGCGCTATAAAAGCATCCTTCCCAAATCTGTGCATTTCATGCACATAAACACACTTGAAACCACATTAAAACTTCACACTATTGAAGAAATATTTGATGAAATGGTAATTCCTCATATATATAATATTCATCTCAAGGACTAGATCATGACAGTTCCTAAGAAATAGCTAGGGAAAAAAAAAAACTCACAGAAATTCTCCTGTTGATCAAAGCCAAAATGATTCAAACCACAAGTTTTAAAAAAAGTCAGACCTGAAAGTAAACTTCTCCCTGGACGTCGAGGGTTATTTGGGAACGTCCCCACCTGCCCGCAAGCCTCAGAGGCCAGGCACTAGCACCGAAACCTGCCCTTGCAGCGCTCCCCGGGGCCCGAGGGCTGCCTGCAGGTTCGGCTTTTCCTCCTGTGCTCCCTCGGGATCGTCACGGTCTGGCACAGAGCCGGAGCTAAGCCGGCATCCGCCAGACCCCCACGATGTTTCACAGGAAGCTTTTTCCCCGCTCAGCCCAAGGGCAATAGAGACCGCTTGCTGCCAGGACCGCAGGGCCGCGTGCGTCCCGCTGCGCGGCAGCGCCGGCCCGGGGACCGCGACCTCGGCAGCGCGGGCAGCCCGGCGCGCTCAAGACAAACGAGGCAATTATTTGAACACAAGGCTGCGCCTCTCCTCCTCTGCTCCGCACGCCGATAAACGCAGAGCCGCCCAGCCCCTTCGCATCCGGAGACGCCGCGACGGCCCTGAGCTCAGGCCCGGCAGCCCGCCGCTCACGCCTGCGAAGCGATCGCTCCCCTCGCCCCAGGACTCCTCGCTCCCAGCCTCAAAGACCGGCAACGTGTCTGAGGAGGAGGCAGCTGGGACGTCCTCCGTGCTTTCCCCCGGGGCTGCTGCCCGGGGAGGGGAGTCGGGGGGTGCCCCATTCCCGCATACCCGGCCTAGCAGCGGTGGGAATGGCTGCGGATGGAGCATCGCTGCCCCTTCGTGCTCCTGGACTCCTCCTGGGACAGAGGATCTTCTGAAGATTTTTTAGCACACAAAGCCCCTGCAGCTAATACAGCAAACGCCCTGTTCCTCACCCCGTTCCAGACCATTTCTTTCGAAACAAACGATCTCTGAGCAATTGATGCAAAAAAATCATTTTAAAAAGCAGCTTTACCCTTGGAAATCAAATCTCATCTGCTCCCTCAGCATTGCCCGCGGCATTCGTCTCCCCCCGAGCAGCTACGGCAGGAGAGCCGGCTCCCGCGCGCCCGCTGGGACCCTAACCTAAACACAGGCCGGGGTGAGAGAGCACCTCCCGCCGCCCTCCGAGCTGCCGGAGCGTAAATCGCCCCGCTCCCCCCCTGCAGCCGGCCCGCGAGCACCTCGGCCTACCCCGCCGGCCGCCCGCTCTCGCCACCGTCGCGTGCCACCAGCGACCGTCCCCCGGCCACGCCAGGGCCCGGGGGTGCAGAGCTGCCCCCCTGAGCACCTCAACGGAAAGCTGCTCTTCACTTAGCGATATGAATTACGGCATGATATAAAGGCCTATTAAAAGGCTGCTTTCTAGAACAAATGCTGCCCCCGTGGCTAATCAGCAGAATTTTTCCTTCATTGAGAGACAAAATTAATATTGCTGTTTGGCAGACACAACGATGCCGAGTAAATAACTTGCAATTGAGCTTTATTGTTATGATGCCTTTTGTTGTTGTTCTCGGCCCCAAGAGGGGGGCAATGAAAAAGGAAGGATACAAATGGAAATCTGTAAGAGCCTGAAATAAATGTGTGCCCTGAAACGGAGGGCAGCGAGCGCTTAACCGCAGCCCAGCACCACGGCCGGCCGCCGGGCAGCGGGGAGGGTGCCGCGACGGGGCCGGTGCCCAGGCGGGCGCAGGCGGTCCCCCCGGGCCCGGCGCAGCTCCCACCTCCCTGCTGTCACCTTCTTCCGGTGCAAAAGGCGTAAGGACCCGAGAAGACAGCAGAGCCAGGAAAGTTGGCATTAATCAACAGTGGGGTCTCCTTGTGGGTGATTAATGTTGTAAAATACATATTAGCATTTTTAATATTCACCAGTATAAGCAAGAAAAATGCTTTAAAAAAACCTAATTAAAAAGCTCATTTACTTAGAGGACCAGAATGAATTAGTGCCATCTCAGGGCCATGAAGTATTCACACAGAGAGCAAATTCCCCAGGGGAAGTGTGAGCAGGCTCGGAGGCTCGTCCCTCCCGTCGGACATCACGGGGCGGCAGCAGGACAGGAGAGCACCTACCTGGCTCGCTCCACTGGCAGGCCTCCTCCTCTCGGGGGGTTTTAGGATGAAATACTTGATAACAGCCCCTAGCATCCCTGTACCAAGCAGGAAAAACCCTCCAGGCTGAACCCAGAGGTAGAAAATGTTATTGCAGAAGGCATGTGCCTGGGGAAAGGTACAGATGTAACCACATGGGGTTGATCAGTTTGTGGCACTGTGCCTAAAATCCACGAAGCCAAGGTTTGAGCCTATTTCCAGAGTTGCACAGTTTCTGCTGGCTCCAGGACATCTCCCAGGCCACTGCTGTTCATGGTCCTTCCCTGTGCCCAAATGTGCACACGCGCACGTGCACGTGCTGGAGATTACTGCAGGACCATCGAGCGGCTGCAGGGACCAGGCAGCTCCCCCCTCTACGCTCCACGGCCAGCCCCGCTTAGCTGGGTCTTCCGGGAGCCTTCACGCAAAAGGGTCACGAGAAATGTCCTGCCCGCGCCACCCCTGGGCCCGTCCGTGGGCAGACCCCTCCGCGCCGTGCTGCCGCTTCCCTCCGTGCGGGGGCGAGCAGAGGGGCCGAGCTCTGGCTCGCAGCGCGGGCGAGGAGAGGCACGCGGAGGGGGCTCAGAGAGCGCCGACCTCCCGCACGGCGGGTCCTGGGTTTGAGTCGGAGGGATGCGCGGGTGCCGCAAGGAACCAGCCCACCTCTCCAAAGCTGTTAGAGAAACGATGCTGTCCCTCTCCAAGCACTTTGTCAAACAGAGCAAAGCAACAAGTCAACCAGCGAGCAAAGTCACCCCACCTGCGGTGCTGCCGAGGGTGACGGAGACGAGGGGGAGCAAGCCGGCAGCCCAGCCTTTGCTGCCCCCACATCCGCGGGCTTCCTTTGGGAGCGGGGAGGAGGCGCCGTCCTGGTGTGGGGCCAGCAGGTAAACAACAGCTCATCCCCATGACAAAGCTGGAGAATAATCATTTCTGACAGTAATATCTGCAAAAGACAGGCAGAAATTACACCAATTATCCGGGTGCTGCTTGTGCCGGGGAGAGAGGCGGCAGCAGGTAGGGCTCCCTTGCAGAGTGCACTGCAGAGGCGCATTCGGAGCAGGCTGTAAAGCACCAGCGTAGGGAATTAAGGTGGCTGGGGCACACGGCGTGCGGGGTGACTGCAGGGCTGTTTCCCCAGGCCCTTTGGTTTGAGGGTGCAGAGCCCCAGCCCTTCCTAGAGCTTGCAGCACGATCCAGAAACCGCCAAGGCGGGGGCTGCCACTACACAGGAGCCAGGGATCAGGCTCGCTGTGCCCTGGATAGGCAAAGGTTAGCACAGCTGCCACACCAGTGTCTGCATAACTCAGGGAAGCTGCAAGTCCCATGTGAAAGACAAAAGGAAAACAATTAAGCAAAATCCTTTACTTGCCCCCAAAGTGATGGGGAGCAATTTGTCGGATGAGCAGTTAGAATGGCAGCGAAAAACTTCTTAGCTTGGATCACAGTATTTGTAACATAAAAGGCATTTTATGCCTCCCGCAAGGCAAAACCAAGGGCATGAATGGTCCTGCAGTGCCAGCTCATCCTGCACCCCTCCCTCTCCCTGCACGCCGGTCTTGCTCCACTGATCAGTTCAATCCTTCCAGAGGTTTTGCAGTCCTGCTCCCTCCAGACCTGCTGGGCTGCTGCAAGGCAGAGGAGGTATCCTGCAAAACAACCAGCCTGCAATCTGCTGCGTTAATAAGGTCAGATGGGAGAAGGAAAGAGCTAGAGGAGGCTGAGATTGTGCTTTGACAGCTACCCCAGTGAATTACTTGTTTGCTTGTCTTTGAGGCAGAGTCAGCCATGCTAGAAACCTGACGCTCAAACATTTATTAGCCATGCTTAGCGCTAAATCAAAGTACAAGCCACAAACAGAGCCCTGCTCCCTCCCCGCCCAGCTGGCACACAGACCACCCTGGCAAGCAGAGGCTGCTGGGGCCGTGCCTCTCCCCTCCCTGCCTGCTGCCCGTTTCAGCCCCGAGATCTCAGCGTGCTCCCGAGAGAGGAGGAGGGGGGCCACTTTCCCCAGCTGCTGCGGGGCTTCCCAAGGCAGAGACAACTGCACTTTGCACAAACATTTAAGAGCTGGATTCTGCCCTCTGCTTCTATGTTGGAGGTGCAGAACAACTCCAGGGCCAGCCTGGCCTGGGGTAATTCTGGGCTGTTTCCAGACTGCTGGGCTCCCATGGGACCTGCCATTCCTTCCCCGGGCTCGCTGCCTGCCTCCTAGACAGGCTACATCCCATCAAAACCATGCTGAGACAGGTGTTTGCACGTGCTTCTATGCGTGCCTATTCCTCCAGCAAACATTGACCCCATCAGCCAGTTTGAGAGCAGATGAGACATCTCAGACTTTCAGCTGGGTGGAAACAGGCACCTCGGTATGAAGGGGAGGTGGGCAGAGAGACCCCCACAGTAGTGCCCCACCAAAGCCTGCAGTGCGAGCTTTGTCACTCCTAGGCATCAGAGAAGCCAGCCCATCAAAGCCTGTCTCACGGGACCCCGGTGTCCCAAGGGGTCTCCCCGTCTCTCCCCGTTACAGGTACCCTCATGCCTTGTGTCACCCAGCCACATGGATTCGCTGGTGCCAAAGAAGGGGTGACTTCTTGTAGCAGTGTTTACACAGTGCAACCATGTCAAGCAGCCATGAAGCACAAGAACAGGAGATCCAAGTCCATGTGTGCACAGACTACTTACTTCAGCAAGTCCTACCTTTCCAGCTCTTGTGGCTTTCTAAAACAGTAACCTCCTGAAAATCTTTTCCTCATGTCTGGCATCAAGGCTGGAATATTTTCTAGTTATTGAGGAGGGGAAATACAGAACAGGAGTAAAGAAAGGCTAGCCCTCTGCCTCCAGTGGCGGTGAGAACAGCAAGGAATCAGAGCCCCACTTTAAGCGGCTGTAACAAATGAGAGACGAGGTAAGGAAAGGTTGAAATCTAGGCAACTGGCTGTACTTACAGACGCATAAAGTGCAAGCTCTTTCCTTTACTCATGTTCAGTGTCAAGATGTAGCTGTGCAAAGAGTATCTCTTGTTGAGTAAAGGGCTCTTCACCCTTGCAGAAGAAAGCAAAACAGAAGCTCTGGATGCAGAGCCTGGATTCATGCTGGGAAATAAGGTGTCACATTTCACAGTGAAGGTAATCGACTGCTACTAGCTTATTGTCCTACTGGCTTAGGAGTGGCGCAGCTTCTTTGTCACTGGGAAATGATGGTGCAAGACTGGCAGATTCATTCTTATGCACAAAGTCCAGCGGACCCACAGGAAGGGGCTGGGGGCAGGCATCACCAGCCTGGGCCAGCATTTTGCATTACATGAGAGATTAGATGCTTGAAACAGCCCCTGTGGGCTGCATGCCTATGCATGACAGCACATAAGTCATTTCAGGGAGCTCTCCTTCCCCTTTTCCTCCTCTCCATTTCCTTGTCATCCATCCCAACAGCTGGGAATGAAACCTTGAGGAAAAGGGCTCTGGTGATTGCCTGAGTGCTGGGAGACAGGGCAGGTACAGAGGGGCTGGGAGGGGGAGAAGCTTCCCAGCCCTTAGGGAACACGACACCAGCCACAAGAGCCTGGGCCATCAGTCGAAGAGTGGAGGTACCCGCAGACTGGTTTATAGGAGAGCTGCAAACTGTTGGCTCAGGGAAGCAAACAGTGAAGGTCAAAGACCTGCAGGTCTTGCTGCAAGCAGCTGAGGGGCAAAAGAGAGTAAGTGCAATCATCAGGCGCATGTGTTAACCCACTGAGTGTGCGCCCTTCCGCGGCACACGCACACCCCACTAACTGCTACCAGCTCATCCTCCTACAGGAGCTGCTGGAGGATTCCCACAGGGAACCCAAAACACTCCATGCTGGAAATTACTACTCCCAACAGCTCTTATTTTTAAACATAGGTTGCAGCCCTTATTTACCAGCAGGTGCAATACTGTCAGGAGCAGGGACTGCAGTTGGCTCATCTGCCTTTTCCAAAGTAAGCCTCCCCATTTGGCTCCAAGCTGACGAGGCTCAGCTATTTGGGAGAAGTATGCAATGCAACCCAGAGTTATTGGCCAATTAAGTATTTATGGCCAATTGCATTTTCCTAGCAAGATTTTTGGAAAGCAACTGCCAATTACATCAGAGAGACTGGTTAAATTGTGTTCACCTATAAATACCTCCACACTGGCATATGAGAAACTACATAAGACCTGTAGGAGCTTCTCTCAAGGATACATTCAGAGACAATCCATCATCAGAAAGATGTTTAAACACTTCAGCAATAACTTAGCTCATTTTCAGTGAAATGTTACCGAAGAACAAAGCAAAATGCCATGCATTTCCAGGCCCTGAAGAGGAGAGCTAGCTAGTGGGGGCCTTCCTACAGACAGGCTTTGCCACAAGCTATCACCAGGTGAATATCTGGGCCCACTCTTTCCTGCCGGGCCCCTGTATGACTGAATGGGCAGGTGTACCCCAACACCACCTGCAGCATCTCTCATGGTTGCTGATTTAACCCCAGCTGCACGCTCTTTTAGCATGGGCCATCACCTCCAATATGCTCCTCTCTTTCCAAGATCACTTAGGAGATCCTGGATCCAAACCCAAACCAAATTAATTCTCCTTAAGACGTGTCAATGGGGAGAACTTTTGTTGAAGCCCCTTCAAAAACAAACAAACTGCTAGCTATTCCCAATGTTATGGCAGCAATTATATGCACACAATGTGTGTGCATCTCTCTCCCAACTCCTCCAGCTGAAACACATCCTTCTCCTTTCAATTCCATCAATAATTTTAGGATCAAGATTCCTGCTTACACAAGGAAACATACAACAAAGCTGGTGATGTGGCAAAGGACAAATCATTTAGCAGCTTGTATCTTTGCTATTCAATCTGTAGTGGGTTCTTTACAACACGTTCCAATTTCAATGAAGTAATACTTCACATTCACTAAGCATGCTTGAGGCCATGGAGGAAATGCACTATTCGAGCTATCTTCCGCTTGTTGCAGCATCTGCCAGAGACCAACTAGGGCACACTACCAGTGCCACTGGGTCCACACATCTTCCAGAGCAACCATTCCCTCTTTTACAGCACCTTTGGCTGTTCACACTGGGCCAAACCCTAGCAACTACAGAGGTTATTACAGCTTTTGAAAGTGGTGTGTTATGATGCAGTAGCGGATGAGAGGAGAGGTCAGCTTAAAGAAGGAGAGAACTCTTCAACGCCACCATAACTCAGATGCACAAGGTGACAGGCATCTATTTGTTCCTAAGTTGTATCTGGTAAGTGCTACTGCGGTCAACCAGTTCACTTTCCTGCCCTCTGCCCTCATTTCCGGTAAGAGCCTAGAGTGATCATTTATTTTAGGTGGTATTTATCATACATCATCTCCTAGCAGTGCTGGAGAGACAACTTGAGAGACAACTCCTTGGCTAGCTCAGAAGAACCAGAACGCATCTCCATTTCAAATGAATCGGGTGTGCCACAACAGCAATCAAAAGCTGTGACCAGTCACTGAAACATGATCCACACCTCAGTCCATTTATGTCAAACTACTGTGGATGTGCACTGTTTTTAAAAAGGCAGCCTGCACCAGAAAAATACCCTGCAAAATTTGGTGCATGACAGTGCCAAGCACTTAAAGTAACTACTGCTTCCAGGCTTTGCGCTCTCCATGCTGGTGCTGAGCAAAGGGGCGAAGGAAAGAGGGGACTACAGGTGCTGGTTTTAAAAAACACTGCCAGCTCAAAATGCCCTGCTCACCTCCATCAGCAATGGCAGAATATCCACTCGGTGTTTAAACTGCTAATCGGTACCGAAAACAAAAGGCAGGGGTAAAAATCAGTGCTAGAAAAATCAAACTACCCTTGTCTGTGCTCTTCACCCAATGTGTCTGAAGTGCACAAAGCTAACCTGTGGCACCAGAAGTAAAAGGCAATCTTTTTTTGAGCTACTTTCACCTTTAGCCCCTCAAGGTGTTAATGTCAGGATAAGGAATAACAGTTTCAATCTGTTGGTTGCTCTGACAGTATCCCATTAATAATATGGCCACCTTGTTATGATGATTTGTGTCATGCAGTAAATGCAGCTGTCTAGGATTCACTATAGAGACTTCCGTATTTAAACACACACACACACACACATATATATACACACACAAACACACAGAGGGCCATAATTTTTACATTTCACCCGAGAGGGAAATAATTCTTCAGGGTCAAGCAGGGGGCACATGCTCTGCCAATTCTAGTCTCTACTGAAATGGGATTCATGGATGAATATTAAGACACACTGCACTAAGCACTGCACGCGGACAAATATTTGATATGGGGTAATGAGTTCATCTCCTCGCGAGTGGCTATTGTCAGTTTGAGTGGATGGCAGTATAATACATCATGGCATACAGCACTGAGAGGACCCTGATAAAGCACAGAAAGGTATGAGCTAGACCTTGCATTTGAATTTGAGTCCACTCTCTCCATGTTCAAGAGTATTTGTCCACCCTCCTCTGCTGAAAATCCCAGGAGAACAAAAGTTCTTTTGAGGGCAATGTTTTAAACCTAAATTTGATGCAATATGAATATTCCCTCATATAAAAGTTAAAGGAGGACATAAAATGCTCAGGAAGAAAAAGACTGGTGCTACCATCTTTGTTAGTTCTAGGACAGACTGTATCTTTCACATTCACAAATAATTTTTCTGCAAGACCTGTGTCTGAATTCGTCCTCTTATGCTTTCAGTCTGCTTATGCTGCTTTCGGCAGCCCTGGAGTCAACACCCACACAAAGTTGTAACAGCCAACACCAGGGGCACATATGCTTGAAACACAGAGTACTGCATCTCCTGCATCTACAGAGATGGTTTCAAAAGCAAAGCAACTTGGAGTGGCTTTTTAAGGCCAAGGCTATTCTTCCAGCAGCAGTCTGCAGCCCTTTGCCCCAGAGGTGAATCTCTCCAGCCCACTGGGGTTTGTGCCCGGTGCCAGCTGCCACCACACACAACTGCAACCCTGGCTGCAGGTGGCCGCTTCTGCCAGCACCCGCAAATACCCTGCTCCTGGCAGCTGCCCCCTTTGCGTAGGGCTGACGACAGTCGAGCTGTCTGGCTGAGAACACCCCTTCTAACCAGCCTCGCTCGAGCCTGGCCTCCGTAGAACATACCAGGCCCGAGCAGAGGAAAGGCTGTCTCAGATTTGGCCCACGTTACTTGAACTGAGCTTGTACACTCCTGGCCTACCAGCAACGCTGGGTTCAGCTGGGTGAAACCAGAGCACGTCGGTCCCCTGAGCGTGGCTCTCCACTGACATTTGTACTGTCCCTCACTCCTGTGCAAAATGCATAAGAACCAGCACGAACAGTGCAGATGAATGGGGGTCTGGGAGCATCTGAAGTTCACTTGGTGCAGTAGAAACCAGGAGACCTCAGCCTTGTCCATCCACTCCCACCTGCACATCATCTCTCTGCAGAACAGCAATAATCAGAGATACCTGGAAGGGGTCCTTAAAGGTACTCTTACATCTGGCTGCTGCGTGAGCCAAGAGTGGCTGTTAAACAGCAACGCAGCCAAGCTGGGCTGGTAGACAGAAAACCATACTGAGGAAAGCCCACTGCTCATTGCATTTCACAAACAAAAAGCAAACTTTTTTTTTTATTTCTGAAAGTGTACAACTAGAATATAAAAATATTCCTTAGTGAAAGCAAAACAGAAAAAGGACAGAAAATGAATGCTAAGTGAAAACATTTGTACGTCCAGGGGAAAAAGACTCCAGAGACAGAGAATGGAGACTCCTAAAGCTTGTAGACTCCTTAGGCTTGGAATTTAAGGCCACATTTCTATTTTACAAAAACTTCCTACAGCAGACCCATAAGTTATCTCACTGTGATTCATAACTCAGTGGAATGGGTTTCTAGTTTGTTCTCTTTGAGAACCCAATCACTTGAAGTGCATCACAGCAGTGAATGGAAACATTGTGCTGCTTTATTTATTATTAGACATTTGTTTTTCCTTATGGTGACTGCATAATAGCTGCCACAAATATGCAAACTAGCTGAACTAAATAGAATACTTTCTTGAACATTTCCAATCTCTCTCAGCCTTGGTACTTTACATGTTTTCCAATACCTGGATTTTTCTGACTAATGAACACTTCCACTTGCTGGAAAATGTTGAATGCAATTAGTACTTCAATCTGCAGCCTCAAGGTACACTGTGCAGCAGCTGAGCACTGTAAAAGAGCCCAGCGCTTGGCAGAAGAACTAGAAATCTAAAAGATAAAAGGGAGATTTAAGCACACTCCCACTAAGGCCTGCTGCAGAATTTAATTGGCAAGGTTAGCAATAAAAGGGCTGCAGAGAGAACCACACCAAGGTTATGGCCCCAGTGTAAGTCACAAAGCCATAACAAGTTATGATTCCCAAGCTAAACATTAGAAATTACATTCAGTTCCTCACCTCACACTCCCCCACGCCAAGCTGTGCAAATGTGTTCTGATCAAATAACTCTATTCCTTTGCTTTTCTCAGTCCAGCTTTATCTCTTCAAGGGGAGATACAAATCACCCCATCCAACCCTTGTGCAACTTCATCCATTCTCTGCCTGCACTCTTCCTGCAGCTGCTTCAGCTCTCTCTCCAGGCTGGCCTTTCTCATCTGCAGTTCTCTGATCACCTCCGTAGCACTGACAGTTGAAATAGGCTCCTTAGATACAGATCTACCGAAGCCTGTTTTGCTGGCAGAGTGTTTGCTTCTAAACACCAGTCTGCATGAACCGTGCATTTTTTTTTTTCTCGGAGCACAACGGTATGTAAGGTCTAGTAGTTTCAGCTGAACAGCTTCCTGTATCTTTCTAGCAGCAGCACAGAATTCCTCCTTCCGTAGTTCTTCCTCTCTTGTTTTCATCTGTGGAGAGAAGAAAGAGCATAGTAGACATCTGTGTAAAACTCCTTGCACCAGGAAACAACATGAAATGGCATGTCTGGACTAGGATGCACCAAGGAGAAGACAGCCAACTGTGAGTGTAAGCTTCAGTGTGTGGCTGTGAAAACTGAATTAAGCTAACCTGCCCCTTCCATCAGGTAATAGCATCAGTGACCAAAGAGTTACCTATGGTAATTTGCCTATGCATTCACAGTCCACCCGTCCCTCCACTGATGACTAACCCACAAGGGCTCTGCACTCCTCCCTCTTACAGCAGGGTGGGTGGTTTGACTTCAGAGCCAAACACCCTGAGCAAAAAGAGAGATCTAGCAGAGTGACCTTCTCTATCAATCACCACTGTGCTGCAAGTCACCACGTTGTCATAACAGATTAATTACCTCATGACTAACAGAATTAATTCAGTTTGCAAATGCTTTCTGTACTCGGCAATGCTAAAAAGTAGGGATGACAACCATAAACTAGAGATTCCTTAATTCTCATTCTCATTACGGGGTAACAAATAGCAAAAGGAAAATAATGGAGCATAGACAAAGAAGTAGAGGCTAAGAACAAAATGAACACCAGACAGCACACTTTCACTGAAGATAGGCCCAATAAAACAAACATTTTTCTCTGACAGAATCACAGTCTAGATGAGAAAAGCAATTGTATATACTGGGATTTCTCCAAAGCATTTGATTTAATGTTCTCTAACAATTTGATTTGAAGAACTTGCAAGATGGTAATTGCCTTTCCAATTTTACAAGTGGATTAAACACAATTTCAGTGACTCATCTCAAAATGTAGTTGTCAGTAGGGAAACATGAGTAAAAAGAGGTACCCTCCCAGGGTCTTCAGGGAAATGGTTTTTGGTCCAACAGCATTTAATGTTTTATAAACAGTCTCTAGGCAGTGGTGGCTGGCAGAGTTCAATGCAAGGGGAGAACTGCAGGTGGAATTGGGAAGGGGGTAGCCTGGCACGTGGCGGTCCCCAGAGAGGGGCCATCCTGCCTCGCTGTCCTTCCCCAGGCCCTGCCTCTGGCTGTGTGTTCCCACTGTTTTACCTTCTGAGCCCTCCATGAGCTGAATCAATTCTCGAGTCCTGCTGCATTAGCAAGGTGAATCGGCTCCTGGAGGGCTCCAGCGAGCACCATGCTGGGGTAAGCAGGGCAGACCTACGCACCTGGGAGCTGAAGCTGGAAGAGCAGGGGCAAGGGGGTCTTGCACCTTTCTGCTATAGCAACAAGCTGCCAAATCAGCTCAGCCAAAAAAAAGAAAAAAAAACCCTCAAAGTCTCGGAAGAGCAATGCTGCCTCTGCAATCTGCACAAGTCCCACAGCTCTGCTGGAGCCTGTGCGCAGCTCTGGAGCTCATGCTTCATGAAGCACCCAGAAATAGAGAGCAGTATTCAAAGACAGGTCACCCAGTGATTCACAGCCCAGAAAACAAGCCTTGTAATATGAGACTTCAAGAGCTCAAACTATTTTGTTTGTGCAGGGCAAGGCAGAGATATAGTTTTTTTTAGATCCTTACATATGGAAAAGAAACTGGTGAGAGACCAGACTGTGCTGACAAAGGCATAAGAAGATCAAATGAATGAAAACTGGAGTTAGATATTCAGCTTCAAAATAAGGCATTGTTTCCTACTGTGAAGATAATGAACCATGAAATGCTTCATTGCAGCTCCAGGGATGAATCCTTTAGCCAGAGCTCAGCTCAGGTCAAGCTCAGTGCTAATAGGACCCCCTTCCAGCTCTGAAATCGATAAAGCTGCTCTGGATCCCTCCCCTCCCTGGCCATGGGGTAAACCCAAACTCCTTCATCCTTCAGATCTGCAGTAAGACACTGATGATATATCACACTTTGCACCAGTTCCCTGTAAGGTCAGGATAGTTCAGTATCTCCCTGAAGCACCAGCGATTGCTCAGAGCTCAAAGCAGCACCAGCTGCAAAGGACAAGAGTCCTAAGGTAACAAAGCCTTCCCCTTTGCCAGTGCCAAGCCATTAATTCTTGCTCATATTGACCAGGGTCAAAACAGCTGCCACATCCGGAGACACATCTGGAGCTATGGTTTCTCCATAGCTCAGTAGGGAGGGTTTCATCACTGACACAAATCTAGAAGTTTATGACATACGAGAGACCAGGCTATGTTCTCTTACAGTGTGAAACACTGAAGACATGAGGGCAGTCACAGTCCAGTTTCCCCATAACACTGACATGGCCAGGGGCTTCATTCAGTACACTTACCCCATGGCCCTCATCGCAGTATCTTCCATGTGCTTTGCAGCTAAGTAATTGACCCTCTCCAGATTCTTCTGTTGCAAGAGCAACAAAATCCATCAAGTAGGAAAGGAGTAAATTCCTCTGAATTTTTCCTAACATGTTAAAGGCTTTATCGATGCAGAACCATCTGCTTAAAGGACACTTCTGTTCATTAAGGCATTTGAATAGAGAGAGTTGAAGTAGAGAGAAGTCTATCTTTGCCCTTGTCCAAAAGTCCAAGGGTCCTTCTTTATCATAATCCCCAAAGAATCCCAGGACATCGTTTGCTGTTGGCTAAATGAACATCTGAGGTCCAATTTTCTAACACCGCTTTAGAAGAAGCAAAACTGAAAAAAATAAATTCAGTGTTATCTGGTCTCCCCACTGCCAGTGAATAAATGGAAAGTGAAGTTTGCAAAAAGAGGATTTAACACATTGGAAACAGGATGCGAAAAATCTCCTGTTACTCACAAAGAACAAAATCATTCAGCAAACAGAGTCCACAAAATGTTATTTAGTTTTTGCATTAAACCCAGGCAGAATACTAGCTGGGCTATATAAAAGCATTCCTAATAAAACATTGGTTTTCATACTCTCTACTGGCAAAAAGTGGAGAATTTTATTATCCACTGTGCAAGGCACATGATGGAAGAGCATGCTCCTCTCAACATTAAGTGCACTGAGTTTTAACTCATCATAGGAATAGCTGATCTTACTGTACCTCAGCAAGATCAGCTCTAAAGACAAGGACAACAGCCTATCTGTAAGAGCAATCAGGGCAGCAGAAGTATAACAATAATTCTGACATCCAAGTATCAGAAAGGCACTGCACATTACCTTCTGCAAAGGGGACCAATATTTCCTGGGACAACATTAGATGAATTTAATATGGGAAAATTCTGAAATAATGAATATGAAATAAGAGAACAAGCTCAGCAAAGCATTCTTTATGTCATATCAGGACAATTATGAGTGGGAAAGCAAGTTTGAGTTCTTTTTTGCCCTGATGTTTTTGGTAACAGGTGAATTCTGCAACCATGCACGTGTCCACAAATACTCCTGTTGCTGCCTGTAGATTTTAATAGCTAAAAATCTCTAAAGGTTACCTTCAAGTAATATTCTTTACTCTTCACATCCTAAAGACTCATGAAAACACCCAATAACCTCCTGCTATATGGCTAATTGCTGCTCTTTAATAGCTTGCTGTCTCCCATTAGTCAGCACACAATGATTAATCCACACTGCAAAACAATCTCAGCAGACCACTTTATATTAAACAAACATATTGTAAAAGATTAGAAGCCTCGGCATTTTGTGCCTGCCCTTCTCTATCCCACAGCTCTGCCTTTCAGTCTCAATCTACCAGCTGGAACTTGAATTCCCAATTAGATATGTAGTGCTGTCTGACAACTGCTGTGCATCCTCTCCGAATAAATACAACAACATGATAATCATCATTTCTACTTCTACAGAACCAACTTCATTCCAAAGGGACCCAGTGCATCTCAAGAAAAAACACACAAAACATACAGGGAATCAAGCTGATGAGAAATCAACATCTTCAAACTGTGATACATATCCAGCTCCAGAGCGAAGTACTAATCGAGTTAGTTGTTCACAGCAACTCTTGTCCTGCCTGCCTGGACGTACGAAAGGGAAGTTGCAGACACTGTCTGTGAGCAAGTCCATGGAAACACGATGTCCTTTTGCACGCTCCAGGGTCAATGTACGCTATAATGTTTCACACCACCGAGACCAAAACAAGCTATCTGAAACCTCCCATGGCATGCAAGAGTCCTAACCAACCCTACGAGCACAGCGGATGGAGAGATGCTGTGAGCGTTTACAGAGGAAAGTGCAGCTCCTGCTGTGTTCCTTCTACGCTTTGTGTAGCCATGTCATTGATCATCAAATTATGTTGTTCAGAAGACAACTGCACAAGCCTGGAGATGGCACCTCTTCTGCCTCCAGTCTGATCTGTCCACTCAGTCTCTCAAATATTTCTCTTATGAATGGGGAGACCACCCCATATACATACAACATGAAATATAAATTATTCTTCCTGGTTCAGTGCAGATACCAAGAAGCTACGATGACTGCCTTTCCTGGGAAAAAATAGTGCAACCTGCTCCTTATCACTCCGAGTCACAAGTAACCGAAACATCTCAGATCTTGCCTTTTCAGGTTGAGGAGTGAAAGGAAATTGGGAAATGTGAATGGTGCAACATCTAAGTCACCAAGTCATCCTGCCTTTGCTATCAGGGCAAAATCACTTGACCTTCATAAACTCATCTCATTTCTCTGAAAACATCAGTCGGCATCCAGGTTGCAGTAATTTTTTACTTCTATGGAAGGCAATTTCGGAACTTTATTTAAAGCTATCACGTCCAAGATGGCCTTTGAAAAAAGCAGATCTCCTATTAGTATCTGGGGAATTGAAAAGGGCGGAGTGAAGTATCTGATGCTGGGGATTTTAAGGTTAATTGGGGAGCAGATTCCAGAAACAGAAAGGGCCCAGCAGGCCAGCTGGTGCAGCCACCTGGCTGGCTCCAAACCGTTCTCCGCAGCACGTCACCGTAGCCCAAGCACCACGGGGCATTCCACAAGGAGCTGCCTTCAGGGCACTCGCGCTTCATATATACTGGGCAGATTCATACTGAGCAGCCAAGCATCAGTTAGAGATAACATCTATAAACAAAAAATTAAAGTGGGATAAGCATTGAGATATTGGCATTGTTCAGAGACCGCAGTCACGGACGCTGTGGAGAAATCTTGGCAGCTGAATGCTGGAAAACAGACAGGGTAAGTTAAGGCTAGTTTAGAAGCTTTTCAGTTTCCAGACTCGAATCCAGATCAGTCCATGGGCTGAGCCTTGCAAATACTTGTCCTTACTCAGTGCGGTCCTAAATAAGACTGTTTATAAATAATCGTTACTTATACCTTTTCCTCTGTCTTAAAATTTATATCTAGTATTTAGATCTATCCCATGAAAAACCTTGCAGAACTGCAATCCCAGGTGACAATCTATCTAGAATAGAGAAAGCAGGATGGAGAAAGATTTGTAGACTGCTTTTAAGAAAGCTCTCCCTGTCAGCACTGAAAAAATCAGCAGCTAGTACAAAAAGAAAAAGAGCAGAGGGAAATAATAAACAAAATTACCAAAAACATATAAAGGGGAAGAGCAGAGTCCACTATAAGCAACTCCATGCAAGTAACTTGCAATAACACTCCTCTTGAAAAGACACAAGATAAATCACAAGGGGGAAGGCTCAAAAATCACTCTGCTGCAAAATCCGTATTAGACTTGTGATGTGCTGTAATGGTAACTTCCCTTTTAATGAAGCTTTAAGATATGCACAAAATCGTATCTGCATACACTCTTGCTTATGAGTTTTATTAGCTTGTGTTCTTTCATGTCTGATTCTTTAATTTCATGAAAAAAGTATAAAACAAATTGGAGAATTCCTTTTGGAAAACACAAGGATTATCCCCTCCAAAGCCTAAGCAACTTAGCTGTTGAGGCACATGTTCTTGTGTCCAGCAAAAGTCACTACCTCTTCCCTATTCCTTTTAAGTTTCTTTATATTTTCCTTTCTAAAATGCTAACTACTTGTTTTCTTCTACTCTACAGGACACGGTTAAGGAACCTGATTCATTTGGGGCCAAACTCCTGTCCTTTTCTATCGCTTTCCTGCCCACGCTCCACACTTCAACCACCTCTCATGCTGTTTTGCTGCGGGCATCCAGGGACAGGAGGGACATGTGGATTCTTCCTTATATCATGAATGAGGCAAATATCATCATTAAAGAAGCAGTCAACGTTTGACCACTACTCCCTTAACATCTGTTGGAAAAGCAAACCAAAAGCATCACCTGGATGCAAACATACATGGCAGGAAAGCATCAGATACATGACGCTCTCAAGGACACAAAAATAACCATTCACAATTCACCTTTTAAGACAGAACCAGTTTTAATTTTAAAAAGGAAATAAATAGTAGATTATAACTTTCTCTACCTGTAAGCCTTAAAAAGCCCACAACAAGGTAACAAAAATTAAGCTTTCTCACCCTTTGTCTGCTCGTCTCCTGAGCAGTGTTCATCTCAAAGCCTCAGCCCACATGTCCTTCCCCTGGAGGTGCTCAGTACTGAAGTTCTAGAACAGGTTTCTAAACAAGCTCCTTTCAATGCAAATCCCACATGGCAAAGCAAATGTTTTCTGCAAACATATGCTATGACTTAATCTAAGAAGGGATTATAAGATTTTACTCTGATCTCATCCTTTGTTTCACAGTGCAATCCTTTTGCTCTTATGCCAGGGAAGTTTTATATCAGTTGCCACATCTTAAAAAAAAAAATAATAATAATACAAATGTTTCATTCCATGTTCACAGAATTAAAAAAAAAAAGAAAGAAAGAAAAAGGAGAATGAATGTGTCTTAGACTGCACAGGCTATTTCAATGAACCTCATGTGATAGTAGCCAGACAAAAGTATCATTTGTACGGTCTTGTTGCACCTAATGGAATGGCAACAAGAATAGAAAATACAATTCATCATTTCCTAACCAAGCCTGCCATTTTCTCCTTCTGTTAGTCTCCCACAACCTCTACCCATGGAAAGATCTGTCAAAGTATTAAATAAAAGTGGAATACAATAAAAATAGTCACAGAGATCGCTCACTCTTCCCACCCACAATGCCTATGTATTACCTACACGAGAAGCCTACCACAATGCACATTTTGTACCTACTGCACACCCAGGAATGGAGCAGCACTGAAAAAATACCCACCACAGCCTGTCTGTGAAAGAGCATGCCCAAGCAGCGTTCACCTTAAACTTCACTGGAGAGAGAAGCAAGAACTGAGCGAACCAACGCACTTATTCTCCATGTTTGTGTCACTGGCTTTTGTATAGAACAAAAAGTTATTCATAACTCAGAGATTTTGGGTGCATGTGTTTCTAAAGGCAGAAAAGGAAATCTGTTTTCACATGGAAGTAGGATTAAGGCCTTACATTTCTTTAGCAAGAAACAAATATTAATAATTTGGCTAATGGGCCAGTTACTCCTAACTAAAATTTAATATTTTTTGCAATAATCATGCTTAAGTGTATAAGTACTTTCCTTCCATAGCTATAGAACAGACACACATAGCTACAGACAGAGACACATTCAGCCCCAGAGAAGCTGAGAAAGACACATTTCACGGGATGCTGTGAATGCACTAAGTGATGGAAACTCAAATCCTGCAACTCCTACTTCTCCTGGGAAAATTTATGGGGGGTGGGGGTGAGGGGGAGGATGCTGCAGAGCTTATGAAGTTCAAACATTTGCTGAACAGTGTCTTCCACAAATTAGATCCCTGACCTTCAGAAAAACGTCTACATGCACTTGCTGCTTATACAGAAAAACAAAAATTAAAGCAAAAGCAAGGTCTGCAATCAGCTAGTCTGGAAACATTACAACACTAAGTAAACAGGTGCTTCACCATAAAAAATAGCTTCCTCTAATTTCAAATTCATGTCTTAGAGTAACTTGCCCAAACATAATTTCAAACCTCTAAGAAAGTTATGAAGTTGGTACTGCAGCTCTGTAAAACTTGTCTCATTGAATCAAGCTTCCTGGCCATAAGCTTTAAAGGGTTTTAATTTTTGGCAGCAATTTCTACAAGGTGAAGAGTAACCAGTTAAGAACCCTGGAAACCATCATTTTCTATTTTAATAGCTGAACACTTCCCACACTGTCCTGCCTAAATGAGCTTTCTTTCTTCTTGTGTGATCCTTGATTGTACAAAAGGAGACTTGATTTTCTTCAGAAATAGCTCATTTAATACCAATGCACATGGATTTATAGATTTAAAGTCATAATGAACTGTTTGATGAGGCTAACCTATTACATAACGCAGGCTACAGTGTCACACTCGGTAATTTCTGGGCCGTTCTCCAATGTCTTGCTAAGCTACAGTGACCCTTCTAGAAACACATACTTTTCTTCTTTTACAAGGTCCAGCTGATCAAGAAGCTACTCTATCACTATGTTATTTCAGCACTGAAATACACTTACTGTTAAAAATGCACACCTTCTTCCTTGTTTCAGCCTCAGCCCTTGGATTTTGTTATACCATTTTTCTTCTAAAAAGACACCAAAAATCCACTTGCCTTGGTTACATTACTCACATTGAACATCTTTAACCTCTCAAGAGGGCAGGCCAAGTAATTCCTTTACCCCTCTTCTAACCCTTTCCAACTTTTAAACCATTTTCTAATTGTGATAGTGGTATAAATGCAGCCAACATATTCCACTAAGCCCTGAATTGTGACCTATATCTTATTCTTCATTTAATGACCAGTAGCAGATTGTAGCATTTAGTTACCAAAAATCTGACATCTTTTCTGCAACCCATTACCATTATAAAATAGAAATGTTTGCAAAAACACAGCACCTGATGCTGTAAGTAGATCAACCTGTTTTAAGATACACACATGGGTATTTCTTACTAAAAACAAAACCCAGAAACAGTAAAAAACCCAAAGAATTTCCTTTGGCTTAACAGCTATAGAAAAATTTCACATTAATATAACTGCTAGTTTCTAACACTCACTAGTTCATCAACAGAAAAAACTTTAGGCCTTCGGAATTGATGGAGAATAAATGAAAAGGGGTGGAGATCCCCAAGTAATATTAATAGGGGGCATTATTTGTACTATAATCTATGAAGACATTTTGAAGGGTTGTAAAGCTGAGCTACAGCAACTGACAGAAGATGTAATTATACGAGCAGCTGCATTCCAAATTTTGCCCGGATTTGCAATTTCCTGCAATTAGAGAGGAATGTATGCATCTCCATCTTATGCATTTTAAGCAAGACGTTGACTATTCGGATGCTAGCTCCCAGACGCACCTATTGTTATTCCAAAACAAATTGAAAGGGAAACCACAGAGAGGCAATGTACCTATTTTATCTAGAAATAGAAGGTCATCTTTTAATTGGGGAGGAGTCCTCTGAGGAGAAACTAAAAATACAGTTTTAATACCAGGAATGCACATAGCAGCATCCAATGAGAACAGCCACAGTCTGTTAGGGCACCTCTGTCATGTGTTTCTTTTAATTATACATTGAATTATACACTGGAAAGCACTTGGTAAGCCTTCAGAAAGGCATCCAAGCTGTTCTCCAATGGAAAGCTTTAAGATGGTAAGGAAGCAGGGTAAAAGAAATTTAAAATTTCACTAAAGCATTTGAGTACAATGATTTCATAGCAATGACCTGATCTCATACGAATGGTGATCACATTTCTGTTGACTTTTTTTTTTTTATTTTTAAGATAAACAAATCAATTTCTATTTAGAATCATTTCTCTAAATACCACATTGATAGATTGGAGTCAAGAAGATCAGTCAACCTGAAAACAAAAAAAGGATACAGCATTAAGGAAACAGGAAAAGAATGACATGAAGATTTTTCAGGTTTTTGCCAGAAAAATGCAAAGTATACCTGCAAATACTAATTTGAAACACAAAACGTTTGATGGAGCACATCACCACTGATTGCTGAGCGTACAAATGTCCATTAAAGGGGAAATTAATCCCCCTTGAGACCAAAGAAACTGTGACTGTGTGGGCAGGACTGCTGACAGTAAGGGCATTGCCCAGCTCTGCTCCTGGGATGGAGCTGCATAGGATGTACCATGGTAATGTCTCTGTGCTTGAAGAGAAGTACAAAGCACCAGGTGCTTCAGGGATGGTCTTTGGGCTGGACTGGTGAAGGACTTACCTGAGGCAACCACTCCAGAAAGAAGGCAGCTATGCTGAAAACCTCACGAGATACACATGCCTCTCACCACAAAGCTAAGGAAAAATTTCATGTCTTATAGATATTTTCTGAACTACTTGTTCCTGAGTTTTTGGCAGGAGTAATTTGCTTAACCGGTGTTTAACTTCAAAGGAGAGCAATTGAGTCTAACAAATTCAAAAAAAAAAATCTAGATGGGAGTCAAAAATGTAATGTGATTATTATATTAGAGCAACTCTGTGTAGGCAGAACCAGCCAGGGACAAATCACAAAACATCGAATGGTCTTCAAAGAAATCACCAGTTTCTGCATCACCTCTGTCCATCTAAAGAGGACTCCAGAGATCCAAGCACAAGAAAAGCAGACACGAAGCACCAGCACAAGCATTCAACAAGATGCCAGAATCACTGCAGCGCTCTGGAGCCAGGACCTCATCTAAATCTCTTCAGCTACTTCCCAAGAAGGGAGGTAAGCCCCCCGCCAGGTAACGACACCACTACCCATGGGAAGGTAGAGGAGCTCCAGACAGGAACATCAAACTTGCAGATACTTTATCACCAGCTACAGGGAGACACAGTTCGCACCTGTGAAAATCCCATATGCCACACAATTCTGAACACACAGCACATGGAATAAGAGATAAACACCTATTTCCTTTTCGAAATTTTAAATCTGCAGTCTTTTACAATAACCAAAAAAAAATCCAGTCTAATGGCTCAGCCTTTCATAGTGCATTTCTTTCTAACTACAGTTTTGAGTCATCTTTAGGCTTTTTTTAGATTTTGTAATTCAATTAAAAGATCACAAAAATTAACATAGTAATAGACACATTGAAAATTCATTATAGGAAAACCATAGTATGTCAGTGTGAGTAATTTAGACATTTGCAAAAAGGCTGTACTGCTACTTTGAAAAAGATCCTGACAACCACGAATTACAAAAGAAGACGACAGACAAGTACTGCTTCATATAATAAACTGCTCACTTATTTTTCAATTTGTTCTTCCAAATTTTTATCTTGGGCAGCAGAGACAAACACTGATGATATGAGATACTCTCTCAGATCTAAGTGACTTCCAGAGGTCTGGAGGGCACTGCTTCGTTTTAAGCAGAACTTTACCACTCTATGAAATATAAAGGTAGCCACTTGAGAAAACAAAGTGTTGTTTATGATGTGCACTTCTCTATATTATCCTGCTTTGGGAGAGCAGAATGTGAAACAACAAATTCAAGCAATGTCCATGTATATGGGGCTAAGAGAGGAATGTTTATATAAATGAATCCTCGAATAGACAGACAAGAGGAAGGTGTTATTGCCTAGTAGTTCAGATTTGCAGAAAATGGCCTTCCTTGCACAAAAATTGCAAAGAAAATGAAAAAGTGACTTTTTAGGGGTTACTTCACCCCCAAACCAGAAACATTTCCATTAGAAAATCTCCCCGATCGCCTCCAGGGGCCTCAGACTTTGTGTCACCACTGCAGAACACCCACCCTGGCACCTGCACCCGGCCCTGTGCATCCTCCTCTCTGCTTTTGGGGGAGCAGCAGTGCCTCAGGGGAGATAAAGCGCACTTCAGCAGTCCAGCCTAAACATAACGATGGCATGAGGCAAAGGAACATCAACTCCCAGGTAGTGATTTGTCTACACAAAACGTTTTCAGAGTTTCAGTGAAAAGGTGGACATTTTCTAAAGCCACAACTGTAAAAAAAAGCATTTAGTCAAAAGCAGTTTCTCATATTAACTAACAGTTTTGATGGTGAATGTCAGCTGTAGGTGGATGTGAAGCTGCCTGAATGGCCATCTTGACTCTTGCAGCAGTCAAAGGCTGAGCCCTACAGCTAGCCTGCCAGGGGAAAAAAATCTAATAGTTCCCTTACAATTTTGAGAGCACTGATAAGATGAAGTGTTAAAAGTAGTGAATTCTGAGCTCAGAAGTATATTAAACCTTTATTTGGATGCATTTCTGGCTGAGAAGAAAAGATTTGACGATATTAAATTATAGATCTATGTCAGTTTTTCTACAAGCGTAAGGGACAAAGATGCAGAAATGAGTTGGTTGCTTTTTTCTCTTATGCTCAAGTACCCTCGGCTTCAGAGCAGATGGCTGGGAGAACAAGGCCACACAAAAATACACCAAGATTTTAAGAAAAAAGGCAACTAAAAGTTAATCTTTGAATGCAGGAATGCAAACAGCCTTTTTTCCAAAAGCACCAGGCACCTATCAACTCACACAAAGCCCAAGGAATACTGCAAAGTATACAACATTTGTAACTCCTGCTCTTGGAGAAGGAACCCATCCAAGGGTCTGCCCGGAGTTGTAAAGCAAGCCAGATGGCTGTCTGGAAGTTACTGTCCTAAAAACCCACTCTGAAAGGCTCAGTAAAACACTCTAATAGCGTTTCAGGTAGAGCTGCTCTAAAATACTGCCCCTGGCTATGGTGTTTAATAGGTTCTCTGTCAGCCAGGAACTCGCTATGTCCCCAGGATACTGCCCATGTGGAGGATGACATTTGTTACTGTGGCTCACCACCAGCTAGAGAGTCTTGACTTCAGAAATTCCATAAACAACTTTGTGGTCCCAGGTACCATCAAATCCCCACCCATCAGCCTCCAACCTTCTCACGTTCAAAGGATAAAGGCAGTGCTGGGACCTGCGATCTTACAGAGCTTGCATATCTGCACATTAGGAATGTCTACTGGCATTCCTAGTCTTTGTCCATGTTTTATGTGTTTTACTTGTGAAAACTAAGTACTACACTTATTTCTTAAAAATGCACTAAAACATTTACAATGGCTACAAAACATGTTCTCTCATAGGAATGGGCTTTTTTACAGTTTATTGTTAAATAAAGCTCATCTAAAATTTATTGGAGTATAATTTTTCAGCTGCATTTACTGCCTGTTTTCATTGACTTGGTTGGTATCCAACATCTTGGCAAATAATATGAGTAAAATATTAACGCTGGTTATTGATTACATCTTAACAGATTCTGTCACCTGAGCAAACATTCTGCATTTCTGCAAAGGAGAGGAAAACTGCATCTTTTGGGAAGCAAGAAAAACTTTCACCCACGCTTACTTCAAAACGCAGAGTTCTGTGCACAACACAGAAGACAGCACTCTAGTTTTTAATGTTTCTCTTTTCCCTGAGGAGCTGAAGCTTTTCAGAATATATGAGCCCCATGAAAAATGTCAGGCTGGATAATTTATTTTCGGTTACAGTTTTTGTGTGTTTTTGAAATCGGTTTGCTGATTTAGCAACTGGTACATAGAATCCCTCTCTCACACACTTCAGCACTCTTTCAGTAATCTGCACAGCAAGTTGCATCTGCAAACAAAGAATAAATACTTAACTTTTTCATTCCCTGGTATCCTGCAAACTTAACACCAACTATTCAAGCTTGACCAACTTGTCAGAAGTGAGCAAGATTCTTTCAAAAACCTCCTGGCTCTGATTATCTACAGTAACTTTCCATGGGCTTTTACAAGCCAGACTTAAACCAGGCTAACGACAGGCTTGAGGTCTAATGAAAAAGACATCTCTGCTCAACTCAGGACAAATGTCAGGTTCTGCTGTTAAGAAGGGAAATGATGCATGGAGAGGACATCTTATCCTCCGACCAACGCAGGAGAGCACTTGCCTTCCAGAAACAATTGCCTAGATCTCCACTGTATTCTCTATGTGCACTTCCCAAAAGTAAGCAACCTCGGATCTCCTGCTGGGAATATTGATGAACAAGTGACACACAAACCATTGTAACCAAATATATAAGCAAAAAGTGAATGCAAACAGTAGGATCTCACTCCCTACTGAATAACAGAGAACCATGCTTTCAAATAACCTAAATCTGCAGTTCCACCAATAGCAAATTTAATCTGGCATTTAACTAAGAAAGAACTACACATAAAATCCATTAGCCCTGTCCCTCTTTGTCATCCTCCTGTCCATGGCCTCCATTGCTCCCTTTGATGGATGTTTCTGTTCATCTCGCTGGGTTTCCACCCCCACACCCAGACATCTGGGCCCAGCCAACCATGCATTTCCAAAAGCTGCTCTTGTGGCCTTGATAGTTCTTCAATTTCTTTTTGCATCAAAAGCTCCACTGACAGCTGCTCAGTGCTCCAGATGGAGGGTTTCAGACACAAAGTGGAACACAGAGATGCAGGGGGAAGGGGAAGGGGAAAGGGGAAAGAGAAGGAGGAAATGAGGTTACATAAGGAAATATGCTAATACGCTTTGAAATTCAAACTAGCTTCTTCCTCCTGCCCAATGAAATGCATCACCAGACCATTCCCCACTGCTCCACCACTTCCTGCACCCCAGATAGCTTGGATAATTAACTGCTCACTATACTAATATCTTCAGAATATCAGCAGAAAGCCCTGAGAACTAGAATAAACAGCAGAAATAGCAAAGATGAAATGGGAACAGTTTGCTTAAAAAAAAAAAAAAAAAAAAAAAAAAAAAAAAAAAAGCAGCTCTTGACAAACCTTTAGAGAGTTCTCTAGCGAGAGCTCAGCTGCAGCTTTGCCCCAAGCCCTGTACTTGAGGCAGCAGAAACACAACCCAGCCTGGCACCAGTGATGGTAGAGGGAACACAGCACACCAGGCCTTCAGTCCAAGGCCCATGGGCGCTACCCACCATTCTCACGAGGTAGAACAAAAATGAGCCTTTGTAAGATACTTCACTCACACACATACATACACTGGATGTGCCTTTATTTTCATGCAAGGTAGATCTGATTCTAAAATACTGAGGTCCTCACAACACAGCACAGTCACTAAGTGCTGGCAACGCCTACTAGGGAGCTACCTGGTTTTCTGTCCTTCACAGCTCTCATCCCCCCTCTTCCGATTCATTATAGAAATAGAAAAATATTGGCAATGCAACTATTTGAGTAGATAAAATTCAACACAACCTTGGTAAAAAACAAACAAAAAACACCCCCAAAACAAAAGCAACACCAGAAAGATGGAGGACTATGTTTCAGCGTCAGCCTCTGGAACAGCTTTCCTGCTTCAAATAATGAAGTGCACCAAAAACCATTCAGTCTTTTATAAGTGTAAGATCCTTTAGAAAAAAAAATCTCCTTTTCTATTTTTTTTAAGGCTTTACAAGGTCTTAAGCAGTGTGCTGTGATGAGGTGGCAGCAGCATAAAGTTCTGAGTGAACCAAAGGACTACATCAGATGGAGTGAAATCCTGTTTGCTTTTTTAATCCCTTCCATCCCCACTTGATCAGGCATCCCAGGTGATTTCTACTGCCAGCGCTGACCATACTCAGTTCCTCTCCTGTAACTCCCCTCTCCCCTACCTGCGTGAAAAACAAGAGATCATGGGCCCATATAGATTCAGCCCTTCCTCAACACCATAAGAATCACATGGGAATCTCTTCTGCTTCTCTTCTGAAACTCCCATCTCTATCAAGGCTGGACATGCAACAGTTTGGGGAGGCTGGGAGTTGCAGCATCCTCATGAATCCAGAAGCAGGGACTGTAACGGAGACACTGAATTCAGCTACAGCTCTTTAAGTACCAGAATATCACCAGTGAGCAGGAACTGAATACATAATTTTTCCCCTTCAGAAGACCATAGTATCAGTGATACTGGTTTAGGGCAGATGGCTGAGCTCTCTGCACTTTCTCTCCTGCTGTCTGTACTGCCAAGACACTCACTCCCCCGAAGAAAGCATAAGAGATCACAAAATATCTCTTTCACAGCTTGAGAAGGTTCTCAAATCCGAAGTACTTTAGGGAAACAAGAGACTTTTGGCTGGTACCTCCACCTTCAACGCACATCCCTTACTAAAACATTCTTTACATACTTTAAAAATAATATAAGGAAAAAAAAAAGTAATTTTGAAAAAAAACAGGAATGTGGGAAGAGATATGGAAAGTTGTTCATGAACTACCAAAACCAGACAGCAGTCAACAACTATGGCTCTTTGCATCAAACATTGCCTGATCAGAAACAAAGGCAAAATCAAAGAAAAACATGCAGGCTGCAATGCACTATTCCTCTCATTAAGTAGTTCTGACATAGAGCAGGACTGTAACCTCTTAAATCTCACAACTCTCAATGCTCGAGCACAACACAACCAAGCACACAACCACAGCTGTCAATACTGCTGCAGAGGGCTCCAGCTTAACGTGAAGGGAGCATGTTCAAGCTCAGATTAATGGATCTGCTCTTTCTGGGCCATGCTTCAGAGACTGACGTATGAGCCCACCCAACATATCACCATTTGTTTTTAAATGCTAGTGAAGACAGAGAATCCCCAGTTACAACATCCTATGCTTTGACAAGAGCTCAGTAGGGCACGAGCATTTATGTGACTAAAACTAAAGCTATCATCATTTGAAGTCAAATACTCTCTGCATTCCAGGCTGGGGTTGCTGAATGTTTAACACAGTCTGAAATCAAAACCTCTCTCAAATAGAGTAAATAATAAATGAAATACTTGGAAAAGAAAAACAAACAAACAACAAGTTCTCTTGGAACTAGATATCTTCTTTTACACTTAATGTTTCTGAGTAGGGAAAAATTTTTAAAGCTTAACCATTTCATTCAACTTTTTGATCATTTACAAATCCCCCAAATGTCACCAAAGAATAAGTATTTGCCCCACACTGAATGGAAAAGAACACCAAAAAAAAAAAAAAAAAAAGGGAAAGAAAGCCCAGTATTCAGATCACACCTCTGCCAATACAGATATGTCATATGCTTCCTCTCCTCCAAAATACTGAACACATTACTGCCTATAAATGGATATCAGTAAAAATGTCACATTAATCAGGATTGCACAAATCACCTGACTCCCACGGCAACATTTAGTTGTCTTCTAGTCAATGTCCCTAAAATGGGAAATGATTTCAGGGTCATTCCAGCACACAGTCAAAGAACTCCAGTGTGATAACCCTCTACTCCAGCGCAAGGAGCGCTAATACAGTTAAGTGTTCCTTGTTCAGAAATCCTTTCACACATTCAGTCACCACCACTTCCCCTCCCTGTGCTTTTTCCAGTTCAACTTTTTTTTTTTTGAGTTAGGACAGGGAACAGAACTGTATATAACATTCCAGGTACAGAAAAGGATATTTTCAGCTTTGTTTTCTTCTGCTTTCCTAACAGTTCTTAGGATTCAATTCACTATTTTTGACCACTGACATTTCCATAGAACTACTGTTAAAACCCAAGAGCTCGTTCCCATGCCATGACAATTAGTTCATGAAAAACATGTATGTAAAATTAGGATTCCCCCTTCAAATGCATTTTCTTAGGTTTATCTCCATGCAATTTTATCTGCTCTTTTACCACTTAGCTACTTAGCACCACGAAGGCCCTCAACAATCCTTTGCTGTTGTGCTGTACATTTACTATCAGTGATGTAGTCTCATCTGTCAGCTTGGGCATCTCACTATGCAGCTACCCTTCTCCAGACTAGCTATACAGATGTTGAACAGCACAGGCGTGTGAGGCTCCACTGGTGACCATCACCTACTCACCAAAATGATCACAAACACCTGCTCTTTGCTCCCTACTTCCTGATCTGTTGTTTGCTCTAGGGAAAAAGGAAAGACAGCCACGTTGGCAGTTTATTTTTGCTGAGAATCTTTTCAGGGACTTTATCAAATGTCATTTGTAAATCAAGTAAACCACGTCAATCCAACCTCCCTTGAAGGAACCAGTGAGCATGTGGGCAAAGAGCTCCAACAGATTTTTAAATCATGATTCCTCTTCGGAAAAAACTGTGCTGTCTCTTCCGCAACATACCACATTTAATCATGTGTCCTCAGTTCTGTTCTTCGGAATAGTTTCTACTCAATTGCCTAGTACAGGCAACAGGCCTACTGGTAACAACAGAAATAATTACTCTGTGGATTATCATGTTTTTTGTGAAGTACAAGGTAGCAGGCACAAGAGCTATAACAAGCTGTTCTATCCTTCATATGGGCATACTTGTGAGAGTCAAGATAATTTCCAGGTGTCTCAGTATCCCAAGATACAAAGTTAGAGACAATGACCGCTTTAGCTACTACCATATCTTCTCTTTGCTTGACTAAAGAGAGAATACAGAAGGAAAGATTTGATAAGCTTATTTCTCTAGGGAAGAGATTGGAGGGGGTAGAACCATACAATTTAGAGAAGAGTCTGCATTCATAAAGCATTCTGACTGTGGGGAAAAAGACCGACTACTGGCACAAAGCATCACGTAAGCAGCACTACTGATAGAAGTAAGGGTTGATATAAAAAGGATTGATGGAGAGTCATCTGACCTCCAGCATTCCAAAAAATGCTGTCATGTAGTATTATAAAATGATTCTGTTCTGTGGGGTGTAGAAGAAAAGGCACTTGTGATAAACCACCCTTTTAACAACACACTAAGATGCACTCCATTTGTTTCCCACGGTTACACACTCAGTGACATTCACTGAATTTCAGAAACATTGGAACTTGACCAGTCATCATTCAAATCTAAACAATGCATCTATTTCAATGCACAATGAAGATTTCCTTGGTTATTATTTTTGGATTTCATTCCCTGATTTACGCATAAAAAGTTACCTTATTATTATTATTTAATATTAGGCATAATATTTAACAGCACTTATACTGCTATATATAAAAGGAGTCAGAGCATATCTTGCTTTAGAAATCATTCATTGGAAAATTTATTTTTAGATTTCAAAATATCATTTGCTCTGCTATGTTCATGCCAGTTTTCCCATAAGAGCAACCAAATCAGACCATACTAAAGTCCTGTCTAGGCCAGTATCCCATTGCTGACAGTGACCAACAGCAAGTGCCTAGAGAAGAGTACAAGACCAAGGCAAATACACTGAGATACTTCCTCAGAATAGTCCCCCAGCCTGCAATGATTTGTACCCCTGCAACTTCCTAAGCTTATAATTCATATCTGTATATTTAATAGTTTTTGATGGATTTCTTCTTCCAAGAATTTGTCCAACAGATTTTGAACCCATGTAAACTGTTTACATCCATAGTGTCCTCTGCGAAGAAGTTCTGCATACTTTGTGAAGCAGCAGCTCCTTTTGCCTGTCTGAAGCCTATTCCAGCTCATTCCTTATTCTTACGTAGGGAGAGAGAGTAATCAGCTGTTCTCCACATACTTTTTCCATGCCAGACCCTTCAGAACTCTTGGGCAAATGCCTCCTGATCTGACAACCTGCTATTGTTCATTTGTTCAACTGAACTATAATCCTATCTATCAACACTTCAATCTAAGAGACACCCAAAAATTCTCCCAAAATAACATAGACACAAAATGTTGGTGCAGAGATCTTTTTGTTACTGCTCTGTGTGCCCCAACTGCTCCTTTCACCTCTCGATCATCCACTGGTTCCACAGACTCTCTGGTACTCTTCTCTCCCCTAGAGGCATGAAAAAACTACTAGTTTTTATGCCTGCAACTTCATCAGATCTTCTCCTCATGCCAGATTCACCTTCTACATCTACATCAACAGCTCCTTTACTATCCCCCGCTGCCCTCTCCAGCTCTTTCCCTGTATCTCCCCAACATCAGTGAATGCCACATACACTTCTTTCACAGCACCTGCTTTTCCTCAGTCAGCCTCCATCTCACACATCTTGCACTCAGTCCCTTCTCTCACTTTGCAGGTTTCAGCTCCCTTCTTATGCCTTCCCCCCTCAGTCATTTCAAAGACTACTCACTCAGTGAAAGGTGACAAGCTCTGGCCTCTCTCTTCCTCTTTTTCCTGTGAATACTCTTATTTTTTCTCACTATAAGCATTACTGACACCTCCAATCTGCTGCCTCTGTCTCTTCCAGGGGCTGCCATGATTTCCTCCTCCTCTTTGCTCTCTGCTGCAACCCCTATCTTCTGATGCCTTCTTTCCTTCCAAAAGTAGGAGCACTTACTGTGTTTCTGAATGCTGCCTCTCTGGGACAGATGCCTACTTTGTGTTTGAAACAGCACCTGGCATGCTCTGGGCATAAACAGACAAGTAATTGTAGATTGACATCAAGACTGCAGCAAGGCTGATACAGAACAGCAATAGTGAGGCTGCCCTAGGATGGGCTGTAGCAACACAACTGAGAAATACAGAATCTGAAAAGGCTCTTGTGATCAAGAAAGCCACCCAAAATCTTACCTTCTCATACCACGCAGACTTACGATGAGTTACAAGCTCCTGCAGTTGGTCATGGACAGTCATTAGATCTCTGGATAATCTGTCAATTTTCCCCGTAAGACTGCCAGCCCAGTGGCAGCAGAAGTCCACCTTTGATAGCGTGCTTTTCTTTGTATGAGCATCCTGGGACTTGCACATACTTCCCTCTTCAGACATGTTATCTAACACAGTTTCCTAAAGGAAAAATAATAAAAGTTACTAACTTTTTAGCATGAGTGAAAATGGATTTCCCCTTTTCCCCCCTTATCCTCCCAGTAATTTGTAACTATGAATGCACTGCTGTCATCTCAGGATACAGTTGCTCCACAATTTCAAAGTTATTTTAACAGATAACATCTTCACTTAACTCTAATGTATTTCTAAGCTAACAAAAACATATGTTGCTAACCTACCTTATTTTAGGAAGCACTGCATACTGTGAGCTACTCTCCACTGCTTTTACTAAAGTATGAGTGACATTCATGAGACACAGAGAGCATCTGCAGAGGCTCTAGATATGCCCCTTCCATTCACTCTCTGAGGCTGGATGCGCTTTTATGGCTTTTTGTAACAAAGCGATGACCAGCACAGAGATATGCGCTTAAGCTGTTCAGGAGAACCCCATCTGGTATGTGGACAAAGTGAGTTATAACACCCACAGGACAACTCGTGTCCATGTAAAACTCTACAAAATGAGGAACTCCTAGAGAGTCCCAGTACTGCTGGGCAGTAGCTCCGTCAGCTCTGTTTGAACCTGGATCATGCAACTGGTTCTGTAATTAATTCTGCAGCTGCTTTCTGAGATAGCAACAGTTATCTGAAATACTCAAAAAAACAAACAAACAAAAAAATAAGTTCAGAATCCTCAGTCCTTGAAAAACATGTACCTACGCACTGTGGTGCAACAGAGTATGAAGAAACACACTGTTTTCAAGCCAGGACAGCATAACTAAAGCACTCAGACCCCCTCACTCACATAGTATTAAATGTTTTTTTCCATTTTGATAAGAAAATTTGCAGAAGACATCAAATAAGAGAGGTGGCAATCTCTTCTAAGAACATGGCTAGAAATCAAAATTATCTTTATAAATTGGAGAAATGATCTGAAAGCAGTAAGAAGAAATTCAGCAGAGTTGTGCAGCAAGGTCTACACATGGGTGAAGAAAAATCAAATGCATAATTACTGGCTCAGCAGCAACACTGCTGGAAGGGATGTCAGAAAACCAGACAGAAGTCACCAATGTGATACTGTTAAAAAAACCTCAAGTACCATTTTAGGAAGTATAAACTCAAGTCTGTGCAACAGAAGAGAGCTGATTGTAACACTGAAGTACAGGTGAGGCACCTGAAGTTAAACACAAGACAAACTGGACAGAAGATCCCATATGGGAGCAGCAACAACCATCAGAAGTTTGAAGGATGACCTACCTATAAGGGGACACTAAAAGAACCACTTTTGTTTAGCTTAAAAACAAGGACTGGGAAGGCAGTGACATGCTAACAGGCCTTGCTGATATAAAAGGTTGCTTTAAAGAGGATGGGAATCAATTTTTCTCTCTCTCTCTCTCTCTCTTTTCTCTGCAGGTAGGTTAAAAACTGACTTAAGTAACAGCAAGGGGCTTTAAGGCTGATTATGAGGAAAAACTTTTTAAGGTAGCTGAACAGCAAAAGACACGCTATAAAATCTCCTTTCTCAGACAGCGTCAGCATTGCAAACTGTCACAAATCACTGCTTGAGACAAGCAGCTTGGTGCTGACCACAGGAATGGCTTGTGATGATGCGGACATGTTCTGGACACACACAGTCCAACAGACTGCACGGAAACAACAGTGCCTGGCGTGGATAAAAGAGACTCGCTCCCGTGTTCGTCCTGTCCAGGTGCAAAGGATGGGAGGGCAGTACAGAAGGGACAGAAAAAAACCACAGCCAGGTCTGGAGACAAGGAGAAGAGAATAAATAAAATAGCAATATACTTTCATTACATAATTAAGAGAGTTTCTTAGTTCTTGGAGAGATATCAAAATTATACAGAGTTGTTTTTTTTTTAATTTGAAATTCATTAAGTGAGAGAATCTTAAAGTAATATTTTGTTAATTTATTAGAATTACTGCACTCACTCCGGTTGCTGTAGTTATGTCAAACTCTGGCCCAAGGCAATTGGTTTGTCTTCCTTTAAATGTTACATTTAAGAGCCAATATACTTGCCCTTTTAAGTCAGGGACTTGTGCCACAGCCTGTCACTGAAAGCAGCAGTTGAATGCCTCCTTCAGAAATAAAGGGGTGGTAATGAAGTCCCTTGCTGGTTTCATGGAGTCGCTTTCATCCTCCTTTTGCAGTTTGCTTCTCTGCATCTGGTGTAGCATATGCGACTGTGCAGAAGAAAGGGGTTGGCTGAACAGTGAAGAACATGGAGAAAGAAAATAGGGAAAAATGGGGGAAAGCAGGAGGAAAGGGGGTCAGGACAGCAACGGGGAACATATCCCTGTACCCCGACACAGGGATAAGATAAGCATAAGGCAGAGGCACACACTTCCACATGCATTAGAAGTTGTTTTTTCCTCACCATTTTCGCAAAAAGAAAGCAGACTAAAACATAATTGAAACTTTCACAAAATCCTATTAATGGGGACTGATCATGAATTCTTGGTGGCTGAAATTATTTATGCTCTCCTGAGGTTGACAACAGTGCATTAACTTAAAAGCAAATTGGTCCACTTCCCAAAATGAGGAGGTGAGGAGGAGGCGGTGCTTTCAAGAGCAATGGACCATGCAGCCTCCTACTTCTTTTGATATAAGATACAGCAAGTTGAAGGTAGCAGTCTTAGTTGTAGCAGTAAGTACCTTTAAGGCTACAAAGTAAAACCCAGTCCTCCTTTTTCAATTTTATCTCAGAATTTCTGAAGTTCTCTATTCCTGGTCTTCATTTGAAGTTAAAACCCTTACGTTTCTGAAAATGGATTAAAATCTTTCTTTTCTGGTACTTAAAAAATTATTCAATATGTTTTGATAACATAACTGAAAATAATCAATCTCAGACTTTAAAGTTGGTAAGGAAATATCATTAATAGCAAATTTTAGAAAACTAGCTAGTATCTATATTTAGTAGTAATGTCTGCTTTATCAAATCTGAAAAGTTGCTTTTAAAAATAATAACGTTAAAATCATCTGACAACCTAGAACTAAGAAAGCATGGAAGAAAATTCTCTTGACAGCTTGCTGCACTTGGGAAAAAAAATGAACTGAGCATGCAAAGATGTAGAGATCACCAAGGAGCTGTTTTCCTACAGACTCGTACAAGCTCAGCTGCTGAATCAGGCAAAGAGAAGTCTGAAAGACTTACCGATTTCAGATCATTAGCTGGTGGATCCCTAGCAAGATTGAGGAGCCCAGTGTGGCATTAAGTCTTTTACATCTTCCATTTGCAAATGCTGAAGGATGCATTACTAGTTTGTGGGAAAGTCCTTCTGATTTTTTTTTTTAAAGATTATTAATACTCTTTTAATACTCTATTAATACCAAAGTTCATCAGCACCCGAGCCAGACGCGAGGTTTCCCCAGAGTTTGTAAAGGCACAGATAAATCATGGGAGAGGCAAAGGAAAAGGGAACACTTTTCCAAAAAGTAACTGCAAGTGAGCTTGTAAACTGAGGGCCATTGAACAGATTATTTAAAGGTCAGGAAAAAAAAAAAAAAGATTCGTAGAAATATAATTCCAAATAACACATACTCTTATTAAAGCTCTTTTCAAACACTCAAAAATCAGAAAACAGCAAGACTCAGACTGCTTTTCTAAGAGGATATGTGACAAAATTCTGTGGAAGAAATGTGATAATACACCTATCATCCTTTCAACCTGGGCCTCTCCCATTTAAATATTTATAGCAGAATGCCAAGTCAATACTTTATTCAATCCAGTTTTAGGTAACAGGTTAACAAATACTTTGTTGAATGGCTCTTGCAGGAACAACTGCTCATACTCAAGTGTTCTTCCTATTCTTTCCTATTACAGATAATGCTTTAGAAAGCAACTTTGCAGCAAAGCAATTTTAAACCCTAATGAAGTAATCTCTTTCACTTATTATTAAATCTGCTTCCTTCTCAGAATTTTTCCCACTTATATTTGTGAAAGCCAATCTAGTAAACCTTTACTATTCCTATTTTAAGATATGCCACGCTTGTGAGATGCATTAATTTTCCCTGTTGTTTCACCTTCATTAATTTGTCTAGTTCCTCATTCTGCGATTCTTTAAACTTAACCCCCAGACAGTGCTCTCTCTTACAAACCTCGTGCTCATCACTGTGAATGCAGCACCTCGTGATTCACTGGTCCCAAGAATCCCGTTTCATCTGCTGTCACGCATCTTGTTCTGACCGCAGCCGAGGTAGGATTTGGTCCCCAGCCTCCTGGCAGACGGTCCTCCCGGCTCCCTGTCCCGGCTCCCTGCCTCACTCACACCAGGGCAACTGCTCAGCCGAGCGCTCAGTAGTGGCTCAGTCAAAACAAACTGGGTTAAGGAAAGTGCTTACCTTTAAAGTGTTTCAGCAAACCCTAATCATTCTGGGTTAAATGAGCTCAGGAGCTACTGCCAGCAAATCTGAGAGGACAAAACTCTACCATTCTGGACAGGCAGGGATGACACCTGCAGGCAGACTGGTAATCCCTTCGCCCAGAACAGGATACACAACTGCTGCCTTCAGTTCTTACAATCATATGAAGTAGATCAAGTTAGCATCCCTATTTATGAATGACAACGTTTTCCTTTACGAATAATATCAGGTATCCCTGTTGCATTAGGACCGTCCGTGTACATCAACTTCTTTCATGTCTAAAATTATATTTTATAGTACTGAAGAAGGTGGCTCTCTATCCATGCTGACTCTGCAGGTTTGCTGAAGAATCACCTTATGCTTCTTTCTGGCAAATAGGAACTTGTTCTCTGCCACCGCAGTATTCCCACAAGATGCATTTCTTTGCCAGAATAGAGTAAAAGAAACTGTCTGAAGCAAGGACTGGGGAAACATTGATGGAATGAAGGTATTAACTCAGACCATGGCCTGAGTGATCTTCTGGCCGCTATTTGCTCACAACATAATTCCACATTAAAGACTACCAACTCAGCCACGATAGAAAGGTAGGCAGCATCTGAGCCAAAAGGTTAGCTGGTGGCTATGTCAGGAAAAGTCAGAAAACTGATATTAGATCAAGTGATAAAAATGGATTTAGAGAAAAGAACACATCATAATGGGGCCAAGCATATCAGGGTTCTGTCAGAGCAACACATCTGACAATTAAAGAACTCAGACAAGATAAAAGTTGGGTAAGTGCAACAAGAATGCAAACAGGGAGGAGGGCTGCACAGTAGATACTAAACTCCCATCAGTATTAAAAGATTCAAGAACCAGAGTAAGGAAGCTGTATCAGGAATATGTTACTAACACTCCCCACAACCATCTGGAAGAACTGGGAATAACCACGCAAGAACCATCCCATTCATCAGATCACCAATGCAAAATGTGGGTTAAATAGAAAGACAAAGCTACTGTATCCTCAAAGCACATCTCATTCCCATACACCCTACAGCATGCAGGAACACAACCATCACCAGCAAAACGAAAATGGCAGAATCACCACACAGCCTGTTCAACAAAAACACCACTGCGCTCAACCCTGATTTAATGTGCTGGTCAGGTTTTTTGCAGATGTTTATTTTGGACTTAACTCCAGGACACACGTAAACACATCAACACCCACAATACTCCCCACACTGTACAACACGTCGGGGCTAAGGTTTTGGTGGATACACTGAAAAGCCATTGCACTTGCAGTTACATTTTGCCTGTATGACTTTGGAGCCAGGTTTATTCTAGTGTTTATGCTGTCCAATGGTAGATAAATAAAGATGGTAGATAAATAAAGCAAAAAATTAATGGTGATATGCAGGTCTGTGGATTAGAAGTATTTTTCAAGACCTGTGAGGTAATTTTACACTCCTTTGCCTTGCTTTCCGTGTAGGCATACAAGGCATATTGGCAATTAATGGTCAGCTCACTGATTCTCAAAATTTTGTAAATTCATACAGCTAATGCAGTGTTCTGAGGAATTACTTTCAGCAACTGTAAATGGGCAAAACTTGTACAAAGAAGTGAGATGGATGTTACCATTTATACTCACTTGAGAAATCGTAAGATGCACAGAGGAAGGTTTATTGATTTTCTTACGATCGTTCAACACAGTTCAAGGGGAAATCTGCAATTTCAACACACTATTTGGCTAGGAAGAATGAAGTTGTTTTCAATATCAGTTGCTTGCAAATTCAGTTGTTCTCAAGTCTGCAATAAACCGTCAAGTCCCTCTTCTGAAGAGCCATTTAATTTTAACAAAATGTACGCTTACTATGTTTAAAAAAACATTAAAGAGATGAAGATCAGGCATTTTCATTTGTGTTGACTGTATGAAATTTTGCTACTCTTCCCTGCAACTCCTCTGCTTAGCTGAGTAAGTCTTACTGAAAAAAACTGAGTGATGAAGGTGAACTAAGAAAGTATACTTTACTTTACCAAAGCCTTTTTTTTCTTTTTCCTCAAAATACTGTTGAAAAGATGCTTTACAGCATGTATTTTTGTGGGAAGGGACCTTTGGAAGTGGTCAGCTATTTGTTAGATTGGAGAAAGCTGCACTCTTTAAAATCAGTTTGATTCCTTACCATCCACCGCCAATAAACTTGTTCCAGTTGCTTCCACTCCAGAAAGGCTTCTAATTGTATTGTTTCAGACTCCAGAAACTGTAACAGCTACAGAGAAGGAAACAAAGGAAAGAATATCAGGTAACATTAGTCATTTGTGAACTGAATGAAATGTATGTTTGGTCTGAATTATAAAAGAGACTCCCATGAGAGAGTGATATTATTATTTCAGTGGTATATGGAACCCCCAGAGTGCTATTTCATAGGAGCATTGTAAAAACAGCTGTGCAAATGCAAACCAAAACACTCATTTCCCAACATCACTAATTATTCCTCACCCCAGTTATACATCCATATATGTGGAAGCTGATGTTTGTGGGGTTTCCATATTATTTTGAGGGATCAAAGGAACATAATTCACATACATTAAAGCCTAGATGCATGTACATCTTTGAATCTTCCATGCTTTTTGACTACCAAAATAAGCTATGTTTCTCCAAGAGTATCTTTTTGATCTACCCATTCACTTACATTATCCAACTTTTAGGGTCTAAACACCACTTTCTCTTCCAGGCCGTGCACAGCCTTTTCACTCAGCTAAAACTGAGGCAATTGGCCTTTAATTGTATCGCCTCATACTCAACAGTAATAACACCAGCTGTGGTACCCAAGTATTTCCACTACTCCAAAATATCTTTCCCAAGCTGCTCACGCTCATGGAAAGAACTCACAACTCCAGTGTCTCATCTCCCACCTGCCTCCTCCCCCAAAACCTTTCCTCCCTTATTCGGATCACTCAAACTGAGATGATCTCTGATGCTGCAAAAGAGCATGGATGAACTCTCTAAAAATGTTACGTATTTCATATAGCCAAATTTGTCAGACCCTTCACATGAGGAATCCCCCTACTTACCTGAGAGCACTTGAAGAAGTGAAAGGGGTTGTGTTCTAGTAACAGAATTTGTAAATATTTTATAAATATATGTGTGTAGATATATATATAATAAGCATGTAGGCACACATATGAATACAGAGAAAGACAAAGATTCCAAAACTAACTATTTATATATCAGTAAAACAAAAGTTTTTGGAAAGAATGATAGATGAACTGATCAGGTATAAATGAGCAGTTACCGGCTTTATTAAATTCAATACTGGCCATTTATTTGAAATGAACAATTTTAACACTAATCTGACACCAATAGCAACTTTTTAAGCATACACACAAACAGAATATGGTCTCAAAGAGGACAGTCCTCAAAGAGGAATACCAGATACTTAGCTAAACTTGCCTTGTACCGACAACTATCTACTGCCAGATTTGTTGGTTTTAATTACTTACTATATAACATACAATTGAAATAACTATGAGACAAGAATTTGCTTTGCAATTCTATTCTGAGGATATAATTTGAAGATAAAGAAATCAGAGAAAGAAAGGTACTCTGCAAAAGTAACTGCTGGAAATTATCAGCAGTTCAGTCTATAATACTGCCGGATCCAAAATGCAATCATTATACATTTATTCATACAAGTGACACTTTGCATTACTGTTACTGACTCTGCTAGTTTCGAGATCAACTGGTATACGAAAGGTGGCCCACAAAGTGGAAAAATAGGTTTCAGTCTCCTTTCTTCTGCTCATAGGTACATCTACAGCACAAATGACTACCTTATGGGACCTGATGCTGGCAGTAAAACCCAGCTGAAGAGCTGATTAAATATTCAGGTAACAGCTAAGTTGCTTGATTTTAAAGCAGCTTTGTAATGTGGTCGTGAGCTGCATACGACTGCAGTACACACATGTTTGGTGACAGCTAAAAGAACAGAAAGTTGGAACGGGGAGCTTTTTTTTTTTTTTCTTCTCCTTTTTAAGCCTTAAAAAAATCTTAGAAAAAACATAACCATCATCTCTAGTTTTAGCCTCAAAAGAGGAGGGCCTTAGTGTTGAAAAGACAGCCATTTGCTTTCAGATCACAACCGAAGGACTTGGTTCTGAAACTTTACCAAACGTATTAGCGAGCCATTGGAGCAAACTGAGCTTCACAGCAAACAAAGCTTTTTGAGCAGTCTCCTAACCTCAAGCCTTTCAGGACTTTTTGTTTGTTTGTTTTTTAAAATGCTCTCTTAGTCATGCAACACTCGAACAGCTAGAAAGCATTCATCTGATTCACCTAGCTATCATGTCTTCACTTTTCACTAAGATACTACCATCCTTGGAAATACCTAGCAGCCAGTGATAGTGTGCTAGATTGTTTCAGCCATAAATCAGTAATGGGATGATTACACAGCTAATCCTAGGAGGACAGTTTTTAAACTAGCTGGAATGCTCAGTGACACTGTCAGGCTGCCTGCAATAGCCAACATTTTAGTTTCTACCCTTTGGGACTGAAGTCACTGTTTCTGGATTGCAATATTCTCTGCTATCCTTTGCACAGCCCTTGCAAGACTGTGATGTTATTGCAGCACGGAGAATAAAGCAGAACACAATAAAAGCTAATGTTCTACAAATATCCTTGAAATACTGCAGCAAAAAACATAAAAACAAATAAGTGTTAGCTGCGGGAAATAAATTGCACACCTGCATACCATTAATTTGATCACATAGCCAGTCTCTACATGACCCAGAGGCAGCAGGCTTTCACTCGCACGTATCTGCCCCTAGCAAACGAAGAGCCATCTATACCAGCCAGCTTCCTTCCCCCCAACTTCATCCTTTACTCAAGCTTCTTTTACTTAAGCATTTATTGTTCTTTAACTACACTATGCATCTGGTGACTTTGAGGCCAAAGGTGTACAGTATCTTAGGTACACTCCTCACAGCCACAGCAGCTAGGCTGAATGTTACAGCGGGTATTTCAGCTCTATTTGTCAGTGGGAGAATGAAAGTCCAGGTTGCACCTCTGCCTTTTTCCAAAATCCAGTACTCTCTTCTTATTCATCTAGTGCCAGTAATGATTCGGACAGAGATGGCTTTACGTGTGATGAGCAGTTCCACTTCTGCTGCTATGTAAACATCTCTAATGGAAGACATAAATCCGCAAGCTGCAGCTAAAACTCTCTGCTCATTTTCATTGACCTAGGGACCCAGATGTAGCTGTCCCTCCTAATGAAATTTAAAGACTAACATCTGCAGAAGGGCACTCACTTTGTCTCATGAACTAAGAGAAGCAGTAAGTCAAAAACAGTCCTTATGTAGGAATATAAATGATGCTTAAGGATAACATATGAAGATCGTCTTTCTCTGCACAAAAAATTAAGACAAGAAATCCATTTCCCTTTTTTTTCTGGAGGAAGTTATTGCCGTAAAATACTTACACTGAGAGAAAAAGTAATGACAAATTCAAATTGCCAAGCTCCGTGGAGAAGTAATTCCGTAATGAATGCTGAGAGCAAACACTTTGCAGTAACAATGTTTCTAAACCACTGTAAAGAAACTCTCTCTGGTGCAAATGACTTGCAGGCAATAGCTTTTTTAGAGAGGCTAAACTGTACTTAACTGAGATGCCTCAGAGCACCTTGCTGGGAACTTTCCAGTGATACAACTGAAAGTAAACTATGTAAATAACACGCCTCTTCTCCTCCGATACGTAGGGGTGATTTCTGAGGACAAACATCCAGCATTCGGCATAGCTAATACACCTCAAGAAACTTTGGAAATTTCAATTTCAAAACACCTGTGTGACAACATCTTCTAGGTGGTTTTGGATACTCAGCCACAGGCCAAAGTTCTGTTCAGTCTCTACACATCTAACTGTCACAAAAATCATTATTTAAACATATTTGTAATTACTTTTTCTGTTATTAATCTTTTTCATAGTATTTACTAACATATTGCTAAATCATTGATGCCTGCAGAGTATTATAAAAATCAATAGTTAATAATTTGCCATATCACACATCCTTTTTATAAGCTAAGTTCCAGAGAGCTCCCTGCAACAACTATTTAATTTCTGATGCACACAGGTCATAATTCAGCTACCATATCCCTTGCAAAAGTATTTTAAAACAAAAATTGCTCTGCCTAAATATCCAGAAAAAAGATCCTATTTTAAGACTTGGAAAAAACAGGCTTTCAGCAACAAATTATGTTTCTTGGTTCAGAGACAAAACCCTTTGCTGATTCATCACTTATTCACATGTGACCGTAGACAGCAAACTTGCATCAGATTCCAGATCACTGCAAACCTCACTCCAAATGCCAACATCTCTGAAGCATGATTTGAGGCTCTCTCAATTAAGACACAGTTGGAATGTGCTGTCTTTTAGGAGCTCCATATGAAAGCTTATATGGAGGAAGTATCAAGAGAGTATTTCATATTTTTATTGTTTAATAAGAAATGGCTCTATTCAACTTGAATTTTGGAAATAAGAATACAAGTCCTAAATACCTAAGAATTATGTGAGAGAAAAAAAGCAGAGAAGTTCCTTCACGAGAATGCAAGGGAAAGCAGGAAAGAGGTAAAAGAACTACTGGAAAAGTTACACAACTTACATTTCCAGAAGTAAACCATAATAACTAAGATTAAAGCCTTAGAGACCTAGACAAATACTGCATGCAAAAAAAAAAAAACAAAAACCACAGCTTCATCTCCTCTGCTACCAATACAAGAATCTCTTACCAGAAGCAAGCCAACCTCGACGAATACGAGCCTTGCACAGCCGGCAGGCTGTAGGTAGAGAATATTCAGACTAGGATGGCACATACTCCCTGACTTGCCCATTAGCAGGCCTAATTCTGGTACTCCCTCACCAAAAGGTAGAGGAAATCTTGATATCAGAACCAAGTCAGGCTGGGAAAGAAAAAAACAACACTTTCAGCTGACACACTCAATGCTACAGGATTCAGTTCCACATCATGATTTCTCCAAAAATATAAAATACAAAACAGAGCAGTTTGAGTGGACAGTGTAATTCTAGATGCTTGAATATGTGCGAAAATCCAAAACCAGACATAAGAGACCTGACTTCTGCAGTCATCAACACCAGGTTTCTTTACACCACCACAACTCTAACTTCAGTGAGTTATCTCAGTTCTACATTGCTGTGAGGAGGGAATCAAACTGCTAGTTAAAAACTTAAGTGACAAAGATCATCATTATAAAACATAATTGCTATTTTGAAAGGATTTAGAAAACAGCTGTTTAAAATGAAACCGAGAGAAAATGGAATTTAAAGCAAACAAAACGAGGCATTTGGAACATAAAAATTGTAATACTGCTTTCACATTGATAGGCAATGAACTGGAATGTACTAACAATGAGATTCACTTGCAGAGGAACAGGTCCATGAATCGAGCACTTTTCATTTTTCCCTAAGGATGTGGCACGTATAAAACACAAGGCACAAAAAAAAAATAAAAATAAATAAAAAAAATAAAAAAAAATCAGGAAAAAGAAGACTGAAGTGTGAGTTTTAAATTTTAATGACCAAGATCAAGATGAATGAGAATGAAAAAGCTGAAGTTCGTTTTCTTCCCCAAAGATACCACTGATTTTGGGTGCATGGTTTGGCATACCTGAAGAGTCAAATTTTCAGGCAGTACTAAGTCCCTTTTGCTGAACATAAGCTCAGTTAAAGCACACCCAGCGGGTACCAAAAATCACAATTTACTTGAGAGAAATCTCAGCCAGAAAAATTCAAAGGACAACATTAAATTTTATCACAGTACTGCCTGACAGCTGTTCACATTCTCCTGTTATCCAGAACTCCTATGTAGCTGGTATCAAAGAAGGACCAATACACATCTGCTTTTATTTAGACTGTTTCTGTACACAGAAAAAAAAATTATACATATTCAGTTTCTTCTTTTTCTCCCTGCATACTTGCCCATTTTCCTGTATTTTTCTTTCTGGGCTTTCTGTATCTTTTCTGTATCTTTCCTATATAAATGGAGACCAGAAAAATACACACAGAAATAGACAGAAACAGAAGCTATTTCTAATTCACTTTTTAGACTCAACTGAATTCAGAAAGGAATGCTACACTTTTGAACTATTCCGATATCCAAGTTTCCCCATTAGGTTTCCACACTGCATGTTATTACACCGTGAAGAAGAGCTAGTCACAAGAGGAGAAGCGTGCATGCATGTGTGTGTGCGCGTGCATGCGCGTTACGATTACTAACTTCGGCAGGGGAATTTACCTTTTCGGTTTTCCCCTCGCCCCTCTATTATTCTGTCCATCCTTGTCACCAGCTTATTATACCCACCTACCGGGTCCTTCCTTGAGATCCTTATCCTGCATTTAACAGTGAATAGATAAAAACAGTATCTTTACACAAAGCCTAAGAACTTTTTTCTTTTTTTTAAACCAGCCCGTATGTCAAACCCCCGCTAAGCCAAGGAATTTCACCCCTTTTTTCTTCCCTGGAGTGTTAGATCTTTCTCTTCAAAATAAGAGGCTACATAGCACAAGTTCTGCACATTGGTCGTGCCTTTACCGTCCTGCCGGGAAGGTTTCCTGCCACCGCCTTTGCCTCCTGGCATGTAAGGCCCAGGTGATCTTTAACCTGGGACTCGATGGGAAGTGACAAGCAGAGTTTCCCCAATGCCGCTTCAAGGGACCGCTACTCGGGGACAGAGCTGCCCGGCTTCCACAGACTCTCAGGGCACCATCAAACACACACCATGACCAGCACCGATGTGTACAGCATCCACGGCAACAGAAACCCCACCTCTGAGCACTAACAAATATGAATGTTAAATAAAATTAGCTGTCACCCAAAGACAGAAAAAGAAACGTGAGTAAGAACGGCATTCACCACTGAAGACCCAGCAGCACAGAGAATTACCATAGGATGTTCATGGCAGTTAAATAATGAATGAAAAAAGTTATTCTATATGCAGATTAGTCTAAGCTTGCCAATTTGATATGAATACAATTTCTCCCAACCTAGCTCTTCTATGACAAGCCATCATAACCTATCATGCATGCAGGTATTTTCACACGTTTTAAAATGTGCATTATCAATGAGACAAACTACTAATTTAAAGTCTGCTACAGCCTCCCTTATGTCAATTCATTTCTCTTGCTGCTCTCTTAACCCAGACTTTTAAATTAAGTGACAAACATATTTTAAAAAAACCACAAATCTTAAATCACTTGCAAAGCATGAGTAATGGCTGATTTTACAACTCTAATTCTTTGGCTACTTAGAAAAACAAAGATACCTGCCAGTAGACTAAGTTAACATTATGGGCCAATTGCATGCTAAGTTTAATTTTAAAAAGCTATAAAAAGCTCTATCAGTCTCCTTCCAATCTGAGCTGCATTCTCACCTCAAAGAACAGATTTCAGTTCAATGCGACCAAAGCCATTGCAATGCATTAATTTAACTTCCTTAACTAGGATTAGACTGGAGAACACAGTTTCCCTGTTTTGCTGGACTTTCCAGGTGACTTTCCAGGTGGCTGGTTTTGATGCAGCAGTGGACTTGACTGAATTCGAAGGAAGTGAGGCTGCCATTTTGCACTGAGGTAACAGAAGAGGGTACCTATCCTACCACACACTGGTTTGAAGACATCCATTTGGTCCTAGAGCTGCAAGTTGCAATAAGAAAATGGGGCTTTATTCAGACATTAGCACAGAGTCCTATGCAAACAGGCTGAGTTCTTTTATTGGAGGATTGGGACTACTTGTCCAGGGAGTGCTTAGAGTCCAGGGTAACAGCAGTCTCAGCTGGGGACTGCAAGATTATCCTAACTTTGCAGCACTTCAGGATCAGCTTTCACCAACAGCCGTATTTTGGCAAAAGAGAAGAGCGACAAGCCTAAAGTTCCTTTCTTGCTCAAGCTTTTAACTGATTTCTCTTGGTAAAAATAGCAACAGTAGTGACACCACAAGCATATTGCATAGTTGCTCTACACTCTAGTGGCTACTGTTAGCTTCAAGGTGCAAGTCAAGAGATGGGTTCTGACTTTTAAAGCTCTTACCCGGAAGATTGCATTTCTTGAGATTTAATTCATTCCTTCAGGGCCCAGTATCTCAGTTAAGATCTGAGTCGGCTTGGGCCAATGAGACCCTTTGAAACTCCAGCACCAAAGAATGGCAGCAAATAGGCAATTCTAACTTTGAAGTCTCCTGCCTAGGAAGATCTAGAGGTCACATGACAAAGTAGTTAGAGTATTTTGCTATGAATGTGGAGACAAAACACCCCTCACAGCACACTTGCTCCTGAACACCGGTCCCAACTGACCCAGTGGTAATTAGAAACTTCGTCATTCAGCTCAAAAAGACCAGACATGAGGCTAGGACTACCTTTTCTCTGGGCCTGCACGACACCACAGGGCCTGCCTGTCTTCACTGCGCTGGCCCAAAGCCAGCCAGGTGGTGGCTACCACCTGAGCAGGAGCAGCTTGCTCCCACCACTGGCTTTGCTAGCACTTCCGCCAAAAAATACTACCCAAAGCCAACTGATGACGAGCCACCTCAGCCTTCTCTCTACAATTGATTAACTCTAGCTGCTTTGTCTCAGGTGGAATTATTTCATAGTATGCCAATGTCATTGCCTGACAAAGCATCCAGATTCTGTTAAGTACGGCAAAAAACAAGCAAAAGTACAAAAGCAGGAGTGAAACTCTGTATCATCCTATCAGTGTTGCTGTCTCTGGTAATCACGACAAACTGTTCGTATCAGTCAAGCTGGGTAAAGCAGTTTCTGCTTCAGTGCAGTACGTCTACTGTATTTCAGAGATACCTTCCCTTCTTATGGTGTAGGAGACTAGGATATTGCTGCTACATAGTCCAACAATTTATGGAGTCCGTGATGAACCACTGCATCATTTTTCAAGGACCAAGAACTCTACATGCTTGGTCAATAAAATGTACTAAGTAATAACTCATCCAAAAAAATGGTGATGGCAACTCCAGAACTGCAGCTCTATTAACTCCTTTTTTTGTATGGTTAAGTTTAGCTGAAGGCAATATTAGTGACAAATTGCAGCCTGGGGAAATTTTCAGATCAAGGTAATAATGCCATGAGGTAGAATGATTTGCTTTAGTGTTGCTATATAATGCTGCCAGTTCTTCCAATGGGACATTAATTGCAGCCAGAGGCCACCTTGCTTAAAAAATATCTAAAGAAATATTTTAGCACTAAAGCTGTCTGGAGTAATAAAAAAAAATAAAGCATCCTTCCCAAGAAGGGGCACTGGGAAAGTGAAACTGGGTACAGAGTTCAACTGAATGATTCAAAGCTGACTGCAAGAAACAAATGAGCTGCTTGTCCACTAGGGAGGCTGGTCTTTTGATAACACTATCAGTTGACAAGCAGAACCACGTAGGTGAGTAGGGACCTCTGGAGGTCTCTGTTCCAAACTCCTGCTAAAGTGGTGTGCTCAGGGCTCTGTCCAGTTGAGTTCTGAATATCTCCACCCTTCTCTTGGCCCTGTGCCAGTGTTTGACCACCCTCATGGTATTTTTTTTTTCCTTATACCTGGCCAGAATTTCTCAAGTTCCAACATGTGTCAGTTGTCCCTCATCCCTGAGCACCTCTGAGAAGAGCCTGGCCCTGTCTGCTCTACACCCCCCATTCAGTGGTTGCAGAGAGCAATAGCATTCCCCCCACACACACTACTCCCAGCCTTTTCTTCCCCAGGCTGAACTAATCTGGCCCTCTCAGACTCTTCTCATACGTCTTGTGCTCCAGCCCCGACTACCTTGGTGGCCTTCACTGGATTTGCTCCAGGATGTCATTGTCCTTGTGCTGGGGAACCTCACAAGTGCCAAGCAGAGGAGCAGGATCCCTTTCCTCACCCTGTCAGCTGCACTCTTGCTAACACAGCCCAGGATGCCATCAGCCTTTGCTGCAAGGGCACGCTGCTGGCTCCCGGGCAACTTGCCTACTCAGATCCCTATGTTTTTTTTGTTTGTTTTCCCAAAGCTGCTTATTAGACAGTCTGCTCCCAGCCTGCACCACTGCAAGGGGTTATCCCATCCCAGATGCAGGATTCTGCACTCACCTTTACTGAACTTTATGAGGTTCCTTTCAGCTCATTTCTATGATCTGTCCAGATCACTCTGAATCGCAGCCCTGCCCTCCAGGGCATTGACTGGTAGGCGCAATTCAGTATTGGCTGCATCCCTGAGGGATGCCACTAACAACCAGCCACCAGTTTGAGTTCAGTGGTCCAAGCAATTTTGCAATTTTCATTTATCATTCACTTATCCAGACCATCTCTAACCAGCTTGGCTATAAGGATTTTCCTTTAGTGATACCCAAACACAGGCACTTTCCTTGTCCCTATTCGGCCTCTTCAGAGTTCTTTAATTGCATGTCTCTGCCTCCTTCTGGGATGGGATACTTCACACTGCTTTGAAAGGGAACCACCAGCAGGATCTGAAGTATCTGCGGAGGTGGAAAGTGTCTGTCCCAGAGCAGGCAGAACTGAATCAGCTGGTAACAGCAGGCATCAGATGAGCAGAAAACCACCAGAATCCACAGACAGTTGCAGGAAAGGAGAAATGCAGAGGAGGTTGTTTTGATCATACTCATTCTTTCAGATCTAAAGCAGAGTTTAGCTCCTGCAGAGGCCTCTTCCTCATGCTTCAGAAAGAGTCACTCTATGCCTTTCTAGCCTCTCCGTCCTCCCTAATTTATCACTCTCATGAGTGATAAATTTGTCCCTCCTACCACCAAACCCAAAGCTCCACCCTGACCTCAGGTACTTCCTGGCTCCGAGATAATCCCAGTTCACCTTCCAGTCATGATCTGGAAGTCTGGATCCACTTCTTCCAGAGAGAAGCTAAAGCCTGTTGCAGCAGCACAACAGGGAAGAGGAAGAAGGTTAGGAGAGCAATTCCTCACCCAAGACACCTGTTCCAGCATCTGCCCCAACAGGAAGCCAGACAAAGCTGCAGCATCCAAGGGCAACAGTAGTCATATTTATTTTTTTTTTTTTAAATTCATCCCTTTGAAAATTTGTTTGCATCTGCCTTAGAAATATCAATATACAGTATTTTGCATAAACTGATTCTCTTGCTTCTACAGTGCCCAGCTGGCTAGAGCTCTTTGCTTTCTCGTAGCTGGGTTCCTGATCCATTTTAAGTAAACACCATATAAAAGCAGCTTTGAAGCCATTTGACCTCTGTAATTCTTCCTGATTTAACACTTATGGTAAGAGTTGCATTGGCTCTGCCTCATTTTTGCAAAAGTGAATACCTGGCCCACTATTTCTAACAGGTTTTAATAACTACTAGCAAATCATGTTTTGTGTGATAAATGAGAGCAAAAGAACTGAAAACCAATTGTCTATGGAATTTAGGAAGGAAAATGACAAGGCAACCTACCACCTCCTCCTCTGGAGTGAATCATTTAAAAAAAAGGCAGGGATAAAATTCTTTGTTCTTGCCACGTAGCATGGGGTGGGCAGCACATGCTGTCACTGACAGCCTCTTTGTTTCCTTAGCTCATATTCTTTCCTTGTGATGAAGTATAAGGAGGAAAAATGATATCTGAATCACCAAGAGTTCTTTGATTTTATTTTTAAATTGTCTTCTCAGTAGCCACTCTCCTACTCTATAGGAAACACACAACAACCAAATCATCTCATTTGTAATGGAGTATTTACTGCTGCTCCAGTAACTGTAAGGAGCAATTTCCATGTACACAGGCAGAAGCAGCAAAATAGGGGAACAGTTTTCTCCCATTTCCATAACCTTCAATATACCAAGCATGAAACCAACATAGCTTTCTCCCCCAAAAAAACAACAAAAATAAAGAGCAAGTGTTCTAGCTTTTAAAGGTGATCTAGGCAGGCCTCCTAAGAGGATCAATTTGCTTAAATGTAATGTGCTGAACATTCTCATCACACGAATGTGGGGTTCCTAGTACAGCTCATCCTTCCTGCAGGAGGCTCTGAAACTCTGCACTTCCCTATGCGCCAGGGTTCATCCAGTACGGCACTGTAGCGTGCACTCTGTTCCTGACATTATACCACCAAAAGGCCAAACTAGAGATCATCTAGAGAGGGAGAACAAACCTTTCAACCAGCCTAAGTCACTGCAGTTTAAAGACAGTTCCTGCATCATTGTTCAGCTTAGCTATTACAGGGCACCAACAGAAAAGCAGTACTCTAGGACAGGGCTGGACTCTCGGACCTGGTCAGAAAGCCAGCTCAGAGTGGCTGAGTATCGCTGAGGCACTCTGAAAGCCTCCTGAGCCACTGGCCTGAGACACCCAGCTCATCATACAGCAGCACCTAGGTTATATTTACTTTGAGTTTCTAGGTAACCTTCATATTAAATCCAACCTTACAGTTTCTATTCTTTCTTATTTGAACAGCCACCATAAAAAAAAAAAAAATCTAGTGCTCTGGATCATTCAGTTCCCTTCAGCTTTCTCATGCAAGCCTCCAAGCCTCCAGCATTTAGGTGCTGGGGCCCTATGCATAATTCAATATAAAATCTACTCTCCTCCACAATATTAATAGGTCAGCTCCCATGTTAGCTCTCACCAACCTGACTGCCATGCATATAAAATGTCTAAAGTAACTGTGGCTAGAACAACAACACAACAAATTAAGTAATTTAACAGGGGAAAAAAACTGGGTTTGACGGACAATGCTGTTCAGAGTGCATGGCAATAAGCATGTTTTATGCTTCTAATGCACAGTCCAGTAGTATTACTACAAAGTTTGGAAACTGAAGCATTCAGAGCTAAAAAGTACCAGAATTTTAGTTGCCTGGACAATATTAATTTGACCCTCTTGTGTATATGGTAAGGTCTAGAATTATGCGACCAAAATATTTCCCTACATCATCTGTCTCACTGAGGGCACAGAATAGCTGGTGCTCACTCCACAAGCTACTCCATTTCTGTTCTTTAAAATGCATATTATCCCATCTATTCTTCAGAGGGAAGTCATAGACTTATTTGCCATACATCATTCAAATCATATTCTGAAGACAGAGTTTTTAACTTCCACATAAACAAGTTATCTCTCCTAATGATCCATGTGAGATGAGACAACAGTATTATTGTCACTTTGCAAATGGGAAATGAAAGCAAAGAGATGACAGAAAAATGCTTCCATTTCTTCAGGATGCCCTAATTGAAGCTTCTGAGACCCAATTTTCAGAGAATTTATAAATCATTACAAAGCACTTTATAGGTATATCTACCCCATGCAATTCAACACCTTGCAGAGATGCTTTAGGTAGTTTTGGTGGAGTTAGATCCCAAGCCAACATAACCATGGCACGCTGCCTCAGCTGATTAGCTCTAATGCAAGAAACAAGCCAGCCAGCCCAAGCCACACTAACACCGCTCTACTGATTCTGGGATCCCGTCTAGCACTTCAGCGGAGCAATGTGCTGCATGGACCTACCACACTGTCTGGGGTTAATCCTGACACTTCTGCATAATGCTCTCTGCACTGCCAAAACACTTGATGGGCTCCAACCAGAGATCCCACCAAGTATAGCTACAGCAAAGAACACTGAACATTTCTACAAATTAGATCTCTGAGCATCAAACTGGATGCACAAAAATGGCAAACACCCCAGCAATGGTCCACCATGGAAAGTCTAGTTTAGGGGCACTTGAAAACTGAGATGCACAGAAATACATCAGTCCTCCAGGAAAATGCTCCACTGCCTTAGTCATTAAGGCTTCCTTCTTCTTCCAACACTTCTCCCACTCTTACTGCTACTTCTTCGCTTTCAGTAACTACTTTCTTTGCCACAGCTTTGATTCAGAAACAAGGCAGGCACACTCTGCTCTCTGAATGATACAACAGCTCTAGAAGAAAATATTATCCTACTGAACATACTTAAAACCATCCTACTAAGGTTACACTGCCATCATTTTCTTTTCCTCCAATTCAGAATTTAGTATCTTTAAGTGTTTAAAAAAAGATGCTTTCAGAAATTTCTCCTGAGGCATCAGAGATGCTTACTGGGAGGACTATAACCTCCAGAGATACTGGATATGCCTCATATACTTAACAGACTGACAGCAGTAGCAGGTTGTCATACTGCATTGGACCATCACTAGAGGAGGACAAAATATTTTGCTGAAGTTAGGGAATACTCTCAGAATTCTGCCAGTAGCAAAACAGTGACTCAGTCTCTAGACAGACTCATCTTCCCCATTCATAGCATTCCCTGTCCTGCCTAACTCTCCAGGCTTGATCTTTATGTCCTTATTCAATCCCTCCTGCCACAGCCTTGCTTTAGTACTTTAACCCATCTCTTTTCACCCAGAGAGTCTGAATTCTTTCACATTATCAGAGCTGCCTTCTTTCCCCAAGGCCCTCACACAGACCTCTGGTCCAGGGGTGTCTCTTCTGAATTTTGTCCAACTTCACTGAAGGAGAGTCAGAGCAAGGTGGTTCTCACGGCCCATGCCACTCACCTCCTCTGCCTGTTCAGAGTCCTACTACCGCTCCCAGCCTGTAGCTCCTAGCACAGTCAATCCATATTCCCTGTGTTCTTCAATGAATAATATTAGAATCATTTAGTAAAAGCAAGTTAAAGACAATAAGAGAGCAAAACCTGAATATTTTAAAAGGGTAAAGCCTTTGCTATTTTTATTCAAAGTGCAGTACATATTTATGTAAATTATGTAAAAGTACATATTTATGTAAATTCCAAAACCTTGTTTTAATTGACCTTTTCAAAACATGAGTGTCCATAGATCTAACATGCAGTTCATTGGAGAACCCTGAAATTAATCAAAGGGCAATCATTCTAGAACTTTCTGTCATTATATCATTAAAGAACTTACTTAAGATGCAGTCAGCAGCAATCACCAATGGAAAACAAAACAGGAGAAGACAAAATGCATTATTCCTACAGAATATATCAGCTTATTTGTTGTTCTAACAATAAAATTCAGCAACGCCAGAGTCCAAGGATGTTTGTCATCTGAAGTTCCATAAGCAGATTTAGTAAAGAGTCAGGAACCGCTACTGATCCAAACTGAGTTTACTCTGAAAATGTGTAAATTTAAGCCTAAATGTAATTGTGTTCAGATCCTTTTGGGATTGTCTGTCTCCTCCACCCTACTGCTCCAAGAACTGTGTCACAGACCTTTGTATTCCTTTTGGGGAGCTTGTTCCCCACCCTTCCAATCTCATTCACAGGAAGGTCATTTTTCCCCAACTTGAAAATTGGTTCATGCTACAATCTTTCTATGAAGAGTTCACACAGAGCCTGGTATAACACTTAATAAGATGAATCTCCATGAAGATTTCTGTGGAAGCCTGACTGGTCACGCAGAGAGTCCAGACAGAACATCAACAGAGAAAAAAAACTCATGTTCAGAAATACTCAGAAGCCCCTCTGCAATTACTCTTGAAGTTTATGCCATATTTTTCTTTATGCAGGGTCCCCTCAAGAAATTTCAAATATTCAGTTCCTTGAAAGGGAAAAAAAACAAGATGACAAATAGTCAAAGCTGTCCTTATTTAGAAAGGTAGTCACAACATGAAATACAGATCCTGTTCCATGATAGAAATGACAGAATGATGGCTCTTACCAAGGGAATGAAGCCATGAACATAAAAAAAGCTGAGGCCCATATCAGGTAGAATTAGTTGCCAGAGCATCACAAAAGATAATGAAAGCAGCTTGTCCCCAAAGCTCAAGGTCATTCATTTAGAAAAGACCAAATCTTTTTTTTCCTGGAATTTGCAAGCAGTAGAAGTCTTCACTTCCTGAGCTAATTTTCTACACAGAAGCAACATGGTTTGGACTATAGCATGAATATGATTTTTTTCCATTGGTATCTATGCTCTTTCAGAAAGATGTGTTGGTTCAACTGATTCTTGTATAACAGATGGATGGACATCATAAAATATCAGATGGTGCCATAGCAGGCTATTTGAAATTCAAATAAGGCTACATATCCTTCAGCCCTACCGCACAATACCACAGCAAGGCTGAGTGCAGGAAGTATTACATACTAGCACAGGTCTGTGTCAAATCAATAGTTGTAACAGCGTATCAAGTTTAGCAGCACGGTTTTAACTGTTCAATTTCTTTTAGCTACTGCCTGCAGTGCCTGTAGCTCCCAGGAACATTCCCTGAAGGCTCAAACAACCAGTTTTAGGATACCAAATATACCAAACAGAACAGCCGGAATTATTCTGCCATAGTTGTTCAGTTTTCATCCAAGACAGTCAGCAACTTAGAATCCCGTTTTGGAAACACTCCAATACCACAGTGATTATTCAGTAACCAGCTGAATAACTTATATTAGGCAGCAGATTTCACTTTTGCTGCACTGCCTTCACATACCTTCCAGGAGGTGGTGCTGTTACTCAGAGGGAAATGGACTAAAAACTTACATACAGGATTTGTGCTCTGAAAATAAGTCGGTCTTAACGTTTAACATGCCTATGCAGTTAAAGTACATCAACAGATCAGAAGGATTTTTGCAAAGAAGTGCACAAGTCCATATGTGCATGCACGACTCAAACTGAAGACTCAAATTTCATGCAAAGCAACTAGCAAATGCATGTTCAACATTTTTGAAAATTCAAAGCCTATCAGTTCCTAATGCCTCCAATCTGAATGTACTTGTTCCAAAAAGAACAGAAGCTCTTTAGTACTTTGCATGAATTCAAACCACAGGCTATTACTCACAGAGAAAGAATAAATCTGTTGTCAACCCATCTGTAACAACCATCTGGGGCAGATGTTTTAAATGGAAACTGTCAAGAGATTTAGGGTCCACAATCAACTTATCCTAAAACTTGATCATTTACCCCCTTGAGTGCCCCAATAAGAAATTATGGAGTCTCACCTGACTGAAGCAAGCAATATTCATACTGAACACTGGCTTCCTTCTCTGATATGTGAGCAGTCTGGAAAGCTGATTAACAATATAGCAGTATCGTCCTATCCCATTCCACCCAATCCTTCCTGCTTGGAGAGCTAAAGCTCACCTGAATTTTTTATGTGCATGGACCTAACCATATATAATGTAGGGGAAGTCAGAGAGACTATTTGTTTGATATTATTTATTTGCTACCAAGGACCCTGCTTCCTCAGACCAGTGGAATTCCCTTTAAAACAGTTTAATTATCAACAAATATAAATATTTTTCATCAAATTCTGAAACAAAATGATTAGCTATTTGCATACGACTATTCTGAATTCACATATTTGTTCTATGGATTTCTCTATATGCCCATTTGACAGACCCTTGCATTATTTATTTGCTGTTACACACAGTACGTTGATCTACTGGCATTTAAAGGTTTCTGCTTTACCCATTATTTGAAAAATTTCAGTGATCTCTCCAGCACTGGCAGCCTTGTACCAATGACCTGAGCTCTGCCTACAATTTGTAAGTCTTTGTTAATCACAAAACCAGCAAGATTGAATTCCACATATAAAGCAGTACGAGAAAGAGACAGAAAGAACAGTTAATAGGCTGCTTTGCTGCAAACTTCATTGATCTCTATATGGTCACAACTTGATGAGAAAGTTAATTTAGTGTCTCTGAAGGTCAACGTACATTTTGCAAGCTCTAGGTAAAACATCAAGAGCCGGTGACAGCGCACTGCAGAATTAAGGCAAATGTACTTCAGACACAAGAACAAGATTATATTATCCTCAAAAGCATGAAAAACTATCCAATTAGTCCCACTTCACAACCACTGTCTTCACAGTCACAAGAGGGACGCGACTACCTCCTCAGAGCTAGACCATACTGCCCTGGAGAGTGAGGGGCAAATTTTGGTTACCTTCAGCCACATCCTATCCAGGCTCTCCCTATAACATTTCCAAACTATGTTGGTCACAGTGCCAGGGACCAGAACTCTGATTCTGTCCTGAGACATTTCAAAACGGCAAATGACAGTAGTCCCTAGCCCAACATCAGTTGACACGAGGAACCCTTTAAAACAAGCAATACTGATACAGCTTGAAAAATGTACCAAAATACAATACAACCAAGATGCTTCTGATGATGTTCTAGCATACTCTAGCGTGATACATACAACAAGTTTTAAAGAAAAGAGAAATTTCCCGACACAATGAACATCCAAGCTGCCTAGCAAGGCACAGGCTGTTGTACGTTGCCACACTGTAGTTGTCACCAACTTGCAAGCTCTAGCGTGGCCTCATAGGCAAATGGCTTCACACCTGTCACCACTGACTCTGAGGAGCTGCTTCTGCTGAGAAAATGACCACCAACATATTTCTCATCCAATAACCTACAAGCCAGAGAGTGCTCAGAAAGTCACGACAGCATCCTGTCGGATGGGGGACCTACAGGTAAAATTTAACAACTAACAGGAGCACGCAAATACATTTTTTTGGAAATCAAACAAAAATTGAAGTAACTTCACCTCCCATTCACTGACTCCTCTGGATGGAACAGCAACTAAACACAGAGGTGACTTACAGTTCACAGACGCACATATATAACCACCTAAAATTTAAGCTGCAGGAAAAGTTGAAATTTTGATCATGCCTCATGTTACAAACTGAACACTTCCAGCTCTATGAATCTGACAAAGACATTTATGATGATAAAAGAATAATAATGTCCTGTAAAATCCTTGTACATAAAAGCACACCAAAAGAGTTTTATCATCAAAAATCCAAGGGAAGAACATTTAAAACAAGTTAAAGTGAATGTGAAACTTACAGAAAGGGGGTAGCATAACTTTTCTATTTCATAAACTACAGTTTAAACTTCTTGGTTATCTATATTCTATCACATTTTGTCAAAATAAAAATCTCTTGTTTTATTACAGGTCAGAGCAAGTTCTCTCTCAGGATAGTTTTTATAGAAATGAATTCTTGGCTTCAGTAAAACCAGTCCAATGTCCTTTCTTTGATAGCTAATTTTTGACACTTCGATCCACTTTGCATTTCCATCCTTTGAAGGATGCCTAGCACGGGAAGGAATTTATAACGCCATCCACCAACAGGGCTACATTACAGTAAGAAAACTGATTTGCTTGCTCTTTTTATTGATCCATGGAGCAGGTTATTATTTGAGGTAACATTAACAATAATGTCATTACTTAAAGAGAAGAAATACTTCACAGCTTTTAGAAAAAATATCTGTCAGAGTGCTGCCATCTGCACCAATGTTTGAAGACCAAGCAGTTCAAATATGCATAATTTACTTAATCTTATGAAGATATTTGAAAATAAGAAGCATTTGATTACATTTTCCAAAGAAACATCAATTTGCATAGCGAGTATTAGATCCATCTGGAAAACTGGCATGTGAAATAGCCTTGCCCTTGCAAGTCCATATAGTTTGTAATATCAGGGCCTTCATACATATTAAGCATCTGACTTTCGGAAGCTCCTATGGGGAAAATCAGGGCAAGGGGAGACAAACTACAGAGGCTGCTCAAACGATGATGGGAAGAATTTTAAGTCTCTTGAGAATATATATACTGAATTATTGTGAGGATCTCCTGTGATTTGTGCTGATTTGTTTTAGAATCAGACACAACAGAATAGACTGGAGGAACATCTTTTCTTGGAGAGGTTCAAGAGGTTAAAAATTTCACAGCTGATTACACTGACAAACAATTAAAATTCTGGATGTCCATGCAATAAGTGCCACAAGAAAGGAATTTCCATTGCTCATGCACTGATGCTGGAACTTGTTTGGGCCTGCACCTGCTCCAGTAGCAGAAATTAGAGATGGAGATTGTGGCCACCCATAGTTTATTTGCACAAACCATCTTCAGCTGCCCCATCTCTGTCCCCCTCAATGACCACTCCTGTTTTTAAGGGGTGTCCCTCTTTTTATTTATTTGCTATGAAAGCCTTGAAAAGTTGGAATCAAGCCTTCACAGATTATCACTAAGCAACATAGCTGCCCACTAAACCTTCTTGACTATAGCACTTTACCTAACCACAAAGTTTGAAATAAAAAAGATTCCTTCTGGATTTTGCTGAGCCTTCAGTGAACAGCACACCTGAATCAGACACCATGAGTATGACTCCGGGTACAACACATGCCTGCTCAAACATGATACAGTCTCACACCTCTGGTTCTATGGCTTTAATCTGGAAAGGGAGCAGCATGCAGGAAATAAAAACTCCAGAAAGAACCATTTATAGCACAGGCAAAAGCAACCATGCTTTACTAGCGTATCAGTACATTTTACTGCAACACATCAGTGACTTAGATGCAGGCTAAGGCTTTGAAACAGTCTAGTTGCAAAATTCTTCAAAACAGCCTAGAAGTTTCTAGTACCAGCTCACCAGACCTTTCTGGACATTGCTAAATTCAGGAGACTATAAAGTATAGACTTCAGAGGACTATGCTACTGTGTGTTCAGAGCCACTGAGCACACCATAGGAGGGGACTGTGAAGTAGAAATGAGAAAAAAAAAAAAAAAAAAAAAAATCAAGCTGACTTAGTCACTTTCTCCAGAAAAAACAGTAATTTTCCAGGAAAATGTTCTAAATGGCTCAACCTTATCAAGAGACTGGCTGTGAATTGTTCTTCCAATGAATATTCAGTAACAAAAGATTAATGTGCACTTTACTTTACTCTAGGGGGTTTGAATATAAGATTGTCTCCCATCTTCAAATCTACTTTCCTGAATTTCTTAGTGTGTGATATTTACAATGTCCACTTCTACTTTTAAGATAGCAGCAGAAAAAATATTTTCCTTGAGTAAACAGATTTGGACAGATTGCAGAAACTTGCCAAATATTGATTTTGTTAAGGCCAAGATTAGTTTCAAGTTGATTTCAGTTACACATAGGATGAACTATTTGTAAAACAAATGTATTACATTGTATTAAAACAGGTGAACTGTACTATTTTAAATACTAAACTGAAAAGTCTATAATAATTGAATATTTTAAAGCAACAGAAATATATACTTAAAATAGTGTATTAGGGAAAATGACATTGCTCCAAAATATTCCTGAAAATAAAACACTGGCCCTTATTTCCATCCAAAAAGGTGATCAGCTTGCATAATTTCTGGAACTAGTGAATCCTAGCATCCAGTATGCTTTGCCTCTCCTGGAGAGATAAACCAGATCTCCCCATGTTCTCACTGACAGCTCCCTCGGACAAGGTCACAGGTAGACACACACTGCCTATCTGGCGCAGATGTAGGTACTGGTAGTATACAACTGCAGTGAGCCGACAGATCCAGAACCGTTGTATTCTCCTCGTCTTCTCAGTCACACAATTAGTTAGGTCTCTTCACACTCCCTAGCTACCTGTTTTTACAAAACCTAACATAATACCTTTGTGTCTTCTGTCATCTTTCCAAGTGGAAGAAACCATTCTGTGGAGTCAAGTTTTAAGCGAAGAGACAAACAGACAGTTTGGGAATATAAGCTTTATTTCCATTGGAAACCAACTTACAAACGTACTGCAAGGCATGTAGTCTTCTGAACAACATTTGAATAAAGCATGCTAGGCATGAAAGTATTACAGAAGAGGCATTACCTGCTTGTAGTTCTCTGGTCGTCTAATAAGATCCGTTTCTGTGACAGAAAAATGTCCAAGAATCTTGTCCATATGAGAGCCACTAGTGAATAAATGGATCTGGAACAGATTAAAAGACATTCGTCAGTATATAAGGACCAGATCATTAACACCACCATGAGCTACTATCTGAAGGCTGCTTGGATGCAACTCTGATGTGAACCTGTGGTTACAAGCCCACTCCCGACAGAAAAGTACAAATGTAGCTACTACCAACACCACAACAGATCTTTTTAAAACAGCCTGCAGGAAGTTTTGGCCACACACCACAAACAATTATCTCACTCGCAAAATGGTCCATCCAGTATTGTTATCAGAAACACATGCAGGAATTATCACTGCTGCTGTCACAGTAAAACCGAAAGATTTCTTTTCTCATCATGTCTCAAAGTCCCTTTCCTTATACCAGACATGCTCTTGTGCACAGCATGAAAGGAAGACCCATTTACAGAGACAGCAGAAGTCTTTGAGAGGTGAAGGATAACCTGACAGTAATTTCTGACTTCTTCCTTTAAAGCAGAAAATGCTACCTAGTTACAGTAAGTTCCTCTTTTACTGTTGTATATTCTTGGCTTTCTCTTACTGGGACCTTGTCCCAGCTGTGCTGGTGATAGTATCATCAATTATTTGATGAAGAAGCTTCCCAAGTTAGTCAAGGGAACAATAAAATGCAATTCCTTCTATTCAGAGCTGATCCCTTTGTTACTGTAATAACTGCAGCTGCCAAACAAGATAGCAGTGCACATTTGTCAGACAATCGCTCATATTTCATTAATATTTCTGCCAGAAGACAGAGAATATTTGCTGCTTTTCTTCTTTTATTCTAATATGAACTTTATCATACACTTGGGTATTGACAACTATTTTAAAGTTGACAGGCACTGGGTAATTATCAACCCTACCCTGAAACTCAGGAATATTTTAGCATTCCTTTCCCAAAACTCACTTCTGGTGACAACCATCTGTCACATGTGCAGAGTTATGCAGTTTAAAAATAAAAAAGCACCTCCCCACACAATGTTCTCTCGTTGTACCGCCACTGCCCGCCCTGCTGCACTCTTGTGCAACTGCGGCTGCCAACCTTTGAGCCTCCGGCACCATGGCTGAATTTCACCCCTCTTCAAAAGTATGTTGCAGCCATGTCACTAGCTAGAGTTCAAAACAAGTACTTTAAAGCTGTAGCAACAGAGGAACAAGGTGTTCCTCTGAGACCAGAATAACTGGATACTGGAACAATCAGGTGTCTGTATTTTAACGTTCTTGCTATTGATAACTACAATGTAACTGAAGATGAACCAAGGCATAAGGAGGGAAACAGTTCCAAGGACAAGGAAACCGGTGAGAGAGTCTGTAAGCTGCTACTATAAGGAACTTGAACCAGATCAGACTAAGGACGAGGCAAGTCTGATTTAACCTTGCACAAAACTTCTTTCCATGAGAGTACAGGCACAGGCCCACTGAGTATTGCTTTTGGAGGAGTATCCACTACCAATTCTTGAATGCCCTTGAGCTTAGACAAGCTGCAAAGAGATCAACTTATCTAATTCATCTAAGACAAGAGATAGTTCATAGTTCACGTGTACCTGCAATGAGAGGAAAAATTGCCATGGCATTGAAGAATGAACTATTAAGATCTAATGGGAAATTCACATTAGGAAAAAATCCAAAGACTTTCAAACATCAAAAACTTCAAAACAAAATAGAAATAATAAACCAATGCAGCAATTTACAGGGTAACATGGTAGATTCTTCATGCCAAGATCAGATGCTTCTAGCAATCAGCTCAAACATAAATTACTGTCAATGAGGTAATCACCCAGTATCAGCCTCTGCCCTGTGTTACGCAGAACATCAAGACTTTTTCCATGTCCCTTTACTCCTGTACTATGACATAAGGTGTATAGATACCACTAATCTAATCCACCGCAACACTTCTTATTCATACTGCTCATCTTAGAACATGTACGAAAAACCAAACTGTTCCATCTCCCTTCCTAGGAGGTATTTCCCAGTGCTGGTCTGCATTTTTATTAACAGTTTCCAAGCATATTACAACACTTATGGTCATTTTACCATGATCTGATAATGCTGATTACGTTAAACTCCTCTTCTATTGTCAAATACTCTATTTAACATAATTTTATTCCTATTAACCTATGCCTATAGTCCACAATCAACATTCACTCACTTAACAAAATTCACCTCTGAACTCAACCTATCCCTTCCCTAGTTCAGTTGCAATCTCTGCCCTAGCTTTTACCAGATGGGGGATGGCTGACAATACCCAGAAGAAAACCATCAGTTTTACAGAAGCTCAGGGGTTCCGCTATTTCTTTTCACATGTTGATTGTAGCATAGTGCATTTAAGACACCCCAAAACAAAGCCAGATGTAAACTATACAGGTTTCTACCTATTTTTCTAAAACTGTGCAAGGGTTCTCATTCACACTTTCTAAAGCAAAGGGGTAATTCAAGGCCTAATTAAAAACAACCATTCTCTCCTATGAATTCAGGAGGGATCGAAAACCAGACAGATAGATATTTTACTGGAGCTTGATAGAAAGAAGAAACAGAACAAAAAGAACCAACAGGCAATCCTCAACATGGAAATTTATCTTTCAGGCCTTGATATATTTGAGGGTATTTCGGGTAAATAAGAACCACTAAGAAATTTGAGGGAATAATGGTAGTATTACTATATTAAAAATTCAAAGCAGGCCAACCTGCCCATGTTGAGAAGCCATTATAATGTTATTCGCAGCTCATAGCCTCAGGCTGCAAAGCTCCTCAACAACAGAGGGGTTAAGATTTCCCGCAGGAATTCTCCCTCCTACAGCAGGCCATGTGTGCGCCTGTCTGCTTCAGCATGCCTTCCGGGAGCTGAAGGCACCAAAGAGCAGCTCGTCAGGAGAACTAGCAAAGAGGAACAGCTAAGCCAGAGCGCTGACAAGCAATTCACACCGCATGGGTGAACTGTAGCTCCCGGGAGGCTTCCCCTTTCAGTAACCTAAGCAGGTTGCTGCAGGACTTGATACCATCAAACTGATGTGGCAGTGGGCACAACAATCCCATACGACCCCTAGCAATCCCATACAAAAGAGAGGGGAACTTCAGTTATCATTTGTGTACTTTAAGGAAAAAGCAGTCACATATTTTTGCCTCTTCCCCCTCATATTTCCCTCTTTCTGCACCCTTTCCTTTTCTCCAAGCAATACAGTACTATTCCATTAAGACTTGAGTCATCACTAGTAACCTGGAAGTCCATGTCCTGATCACCCAAGCAATTCAATGCATTTTCATAGAATCATAGAAATGGAAAGGATCTCTAGAGATCTCTAATCCTACCTCCTGCTCCAACAAGGATGACTGCCAACATTAGGTTATGTTGGTATCTTGAAAACCTCTGTGAATATAGATCCTTCCCCAGGTCTGGTGACCTGTTCCAGTGCTGCCCATTATCCTAGGGAAGAAACTTTTTCCAAAATCCAACCTGAACCTCCCAAGCTGTAATCTGTGGCCTTTTCCCCTTGGTCTGTCTTCTAGCACTACTGAGAAGAATCTGGATCCATCATCCCTGTAAATGCCCTTCAAATAGCTGAAGGCAGCTATTAGATCATCCTCTTCAGCCTCTTCTCCACCAGACCAAACAAGTCCCAACTCCCTCAACTTCTCCTTGGAGGTCATGTCCATCTCTGTTGGCTCCTGAGCATCTTTGTAGCACCTTGCTGGATCCTCTCTGTACAATTCTTATTTCCAGTATTAGTTTCCATACTTGTAACGAAGACTGGCAAAATAGTCATCTCTTGAACAAGAATAAATTTTTAAAGTGCAATATGTTTGTTTCAAAAAGCACCAAATAGAGAAAATGGCATTTTAGAGCCTGTGTGAGTCACAGAATGAAATCTGTGGAAGTGTCGCCACTACTTGGCAAAAATTATAGCTTGTGATTAGCAGTAAATAAGACTGTTCCACAGTTGAGATACATAACCTGTTAAGTTATTAAACAGAGCAAGTAAAAGCCATAATTATCATTTTCTAGAGAAAGCCCTCTGTAAATCTGTCAGTATAATTAAAAAACATAACACTCATTAGCCTTTTGCACACTGTGTTTGTGGTTTATATTAGAAAAGCAACAACTCATACACAAGTCATACTGGGTCAACTGGATTTCCAAATTAAATACAGTACACCAAGCCTCAGTCTTTTGACACATAGTAGATTAGTTTAAAAGTTTTAAAACTAAGTTAATGCAGTAGCACAGTCAAAACTTCTCCATTAAAGAGTCAAGAAATATCAATTATTATTTATGCAGCAGTTAAATTGTTCCCTTTTCACATGCTGTATTTTGTGTTACCATAAACGTTAACATTTATGTGGCAATGTAACGAAGTCCCTTCCAAAGTCACACCTCTGCCTTTCAATTTTCTGTTTTTAATTCAGACTAGAATATAAACCAAAGCACTACACTTTACTACAGGTCTACACAGAACTCCTACTGTTGCACATACCTATTGGAGCGTGCACAATATCACTGCGTGGTCATATATGGAGAAACTGGGCTCCAGTCTATCCCGAGATATATACATCTGTGATGGCAGCCCTCTACGTACACCACAGAGCAGAGTCTGACCGTAACAAGTATCACCTACATTGCTTATTGCTTCTGCCTAGTCCGGCATTGTCTCGTAGAGAAGGCAGATGCTTTTGGAAGCTGGACAAACAGATAAACGTCCTTTCTCCTGCTTCTTTTTCCAGATTCTAGAAATCATGGTCCAGGAGCCTAGCAGATAACTGTAATTTGTCTTGTGTTTGTCTGACTACAATAGTCCTAACTTTAACAAATGTTTTTCCTTGAACAGCCTCAGGAGAAAAAAAAAATTATTTCAAACAACAACCTCCATAGGAGGTTATCTTCTCCTCTGTCAACAGTTCAGTATGTTGCCTGATCAGCGCATCTGTTCACATTTCAGTGCCTGATCGGGACCATGAGAGTATATATTCATTTGTACTCAAGGTCCCAGATTTGAACTGCTCTTAATTCTTCCTTGGTCTCATTCACTGCAAGCTGAGGCAGCACTGAAGCTGCCTAATGATTTGTTACTGCCAAGTACTGGACAAATCAGAGAACTGATGATGAATTACAGAGATTTTTGCCTCACCTACTAAAAACCAGCACAGGGAGATTATCAAGGGGAGAAGACGACAGTAGTTTCATTTGAGTTTTACATCACTAAGCCACCTCTCCTAATAGCAGCACTGTTTGTAATCTCAGTGCAAAACCCAAGGACTGAAACCTGCACTTAGAGTGAATTGTTATTTCCCTTCCCAGTTCAGAAAAGCACATTCACAGTGGGCAATGAGAAGCAAAAGGTTATTTTAGATGCTGCACACATGCAGCACCTGATCTCTCCCTAGGGCTGTCAATCAGGCATCTTCCCTAGCAATCAATTCATGTAAAGAACAAAATGTAACCTCATTATAGTTTACAGGATTGCTGTCAGACACAGGATTAAAGCCAAGAAGGTATCTTCATTCAAAATCCTCCTGCTCCAATTCTTACAGCTTCCTGATAAAAGGAATACATCAAACCATACAGTAGGAATACATCTCCTCCTTTGAGAAGAAATTTCTCAAAACCTGTTCTTAGTTGCAAAAGGTTCTTTGTGATAGTTCTGGGTACAGCACCAAGTGGCACTACATCAGTCACCACACTGTCAATTTTGGGACTATAGGTTGTTCCCATCCTAAGCAGATACGATGTTCCCAAATGTCTGCAAGTTTTACATGCAGTGTAGAAACTGCTGCTGTTCTCTGACTTAAAAGCAGCTATGTTTTGGTGTTCTGTTTAGATGTTCTCTAGTAATTTAGAAAGGGAAACAGCATTTTATTTTGCTGCTATTAGTACTTTCGACACTTGTGCCCAATACTTTGAATACACATTTGTGATGAACTAATATTTTGAATCACAGCTTTTAATGTCCCTGGCAGTAGAGCATTCTGTCTTGCTTCCACCAGACATTTTCTGAGAAAAATGGAGCCCGCCTACCTGGCTGCAGAATTGGCTAAGGTGTCAGTCTGCAAGGAAGACTTTTATATAACAATTATAACCTTATAAGCATGGTGCATACTTCCTTTTCTCTGGTTTCTGCCCACTGGAAAAAGGTAGAGGTATTTATATTTAGAGTAATTTACTTGTATCTAGACAAAATGCAAAACTAGCAAATAAGAGAAATTTGTACATTTAGCATTAGCTGACAAGGCTTTAAAATAATAAACAATGCCACAGTGAGTTAGAAGAACCATTTACCTTATGCAAAAGTTTGCATTGCTCTTGATGCAGAGCGTGCAAACTCCGCCACTGGAACCTCAGCCTCCCATTTAACCACTGGAGGTATCGGACATCTACTTTGTCTTCTAGAGAATATTCAGGTGCTATTTCAGTCCTGCCCTTCTGGCTGTTAGGGAGATCATCTTCACACTAAAAGCAGAAGAGAACACCAAAACAGTTTAAATCAGCTTCAAATTTTTCAAACCACTCAGTAGCAAAGAGCATAAAGGATAAATAGGCCGAAGAGGGAAAATATTTCCAGAAAAGTAAAAGGTAAGTTTCAGAAATGGAGATAAACAAGGATCTTTCAGAACACAAGCCTAAAGGAATGCTGAGGGGTGGGAGGATGGAATAAATATCAGTTTCTCAGCTAAGATGTGGTGAGTTGTCTTCTCTCCCGTTCTTCCTTCTCCATCCTCAGGAAGACACAAACAGTGATGGATCCTGAGACACTGAGCTTATTCTTTACCCAGATGGGCAAATCACATTTTGACTAGGTTCTAACAAGTCAAAGAATGCAAAAAACAGATCTAGTTTCTTCAGAGTCTTCCTGAATGAGCTGCAGGCTGTATTCAATAACCCCACTTTGTAAATCAAGGCCTAAGATAGGGATGAGATTCTGGGCCTGTGCTTACTCAACTCTTTTCTTTCCCCATCCAGTATCTCCCTTCTTGTGGGACAGAAAGAAACAGATAGCTGATTTTGGCCAGGGGGCCACACAGGTGTTCCCAGCTACAGCTGAACAAGCTGTCCTGCCTTGCTTTGCCTTTCTCTAGAGTAATTTGGAAGAAAGAAGGGAGAAGAAGGAAAGGAGTTTTCTTCTGTTCATCTTACCCCAGTTTCCTATTGCTGCAGCAAAAAAAGCCACCCTCACCTTCTAGATGCAACCTTGGCTAGCAGCCTAAGGAAAGCAAGAAACTTTTGCCACCTCTCTTTCCCTGGGGAACATGGTGGGAGTTCCACCTCCGCCAGCCTCTCACACACAGAGATCATTCATATTTACAAACCGACCGACCTCTCTGTTTTCAGCTAAGCCTCCTGCAGCTCACAAATTAATAAGGGAGAAAGACAAGGGTTGGTTTAATTCTGATGTCAGTGACACCACTTAAAGTAAACCTGAGCTGTTAACTTCATCCAGTCTGTAGTAAGTACATACAGTGAACACATGCCGTAATTCCAAATTCTTGGCTACAGCACATGATAAGTAGAAGTGGAATAACACAATACTGAGAAGGTCTAGGGGTTCAGAACTAGTGTTCTCCAGCTAAGAAGGTGTCTCCCAGTTGCTGGATTCTCAAGACATTTCTTTATAGCAGAAAATTTAAGATGCCTACTTGAGACATGACTGTTTTCAATAAAACACTTAAGCAGATATTTGTACCCAAAGACCTTGGTGGTATTTAAACATATGTGCTTCCCTGCTTCACAGACTTCCGTGTTCAATAAATCTTATAAAAATTCAGTTGGCAGGCAAAGCTTGAATGTAGTCCCAATTTGGAACCTAAACTAAAAATGTAAACTGTAAAATGAAGAGATTTTAATCTTGTCTAAATTGCAGATTTCAGAAGAAGTAGATCTGTAACTGATCAAATAACCCCCTAATGCTTGCTTTAACCTAATATCACCTCAGTTAACAGTGTCTCTAATACAGTGAATGTTCATATTATTTATAAGCACAAAAATGCTGGTCTGGTCACATAAAATGTATCAAGATTACAGGTTTTTTCCCTTTGCTCCATGGTTCAGATAATGTATACTATAAATCACAGTAGCACAGGGTTGGTAAAGGACTTTTTCTTTAAAGGCACAGAAATTTGCCTTTAAAAAAAAAAAGAAAAAAAAAAAGAGACAATCTCTCTTTTGTGTCAACAGCAATTTCACTCACTTTACTCAGATCTACTCAGCTCCTTGCCCCAAAATCAAAAGGCAACGTGTCCCTTTACCAAAACCAGCCAAGCCAATCCAAACAGAATGCAGCCCTAGCTATAGCACCTTTGTAGTTCAGCCTGTCTCACCACCACCAGCAGAGATTTCTGGACTATACAACTTTATTGAGGTGGTTACCAAGCTGTCCCTAAACACGACAAGCCAAAGTGGATGCTACTCATTACACTGGGGAGACACACGTGTAAATAACACTAGAACAGGGTACATAAGCAGCCAACAAGCCACAAGGCCAAAGACAGAGCCCAGTATGTCTCTCTATCCCTCTCTCATACTTGGGATTTCCACATTAAATTCTGCATTTTCCACTATGCACAGCTCAACTCTGAGTCCCCTGGATTAGAGGTTTCAGCATGGCACACATACTGTTCTCCTGGGGATTCATTTCAGGAAGAAATGGCATTAGACTCAATTGCTTTGGCAGTACAATGACAAACACCATGCAGAGCAAATTTTATTGTAGCAACCCACCTTATTAATATTAAAATAAGGAAGCCAGACAATACATTTTTCAATGGGATCTCTCTATTATTCATTTCACAAACCACACAAAAAAATTTACATTTGCTATGAAATACTTAGCCTGACATAAAGTAAACAACAAAAAAAAAAGTCTTCCATATTATACTGTGACCTCAATTTCTAGTCTCATCTTTACAATCTAGAGACTATTTACTGCTCTAGCAGTGAGAGAAAAATCACTAAAATACAGGCCATAGCTAAAGCCTTTGCTTCAAATATCACTGTGCATTTATCTAACCTATGCAGCAATATGGGTACACACCTATATTTACTTCTGATATGCAGTTAGTGCATATTATTTAGCTAAAGTCATAAAGCAAGCAGCCAAGGTAACTACCCAGGGTTTTTCTGTGATTCAGTTTCAGAGAAGAAAGGTATATAGACTCATGCCACCTGCTCGCAGTATAAAAGCCACATTAACGTGTATCCAATACTCTCATTGCAGTGTTCGAGTCTTCTTCCATTACACCAGCAACACCAGTGCTACCGGAGCTATGCTTATCAAACGGGACAATGTGGACTTCCCAGAGCACCTGTGATGAGCGTAACCATTAAGCAGAAGCTGGAATGAAACTCCTCAATTTCACTCCCACTGAAACTCACCCCAAATGCTTTCGGTCCTAAAAGTTCAAGGTACTGTTGCTAGAAGACCTCAATATCTATTTACTGGCAAGACTCAGAAAAGCAAGCACTAGCCTTATGAAAGACATACGCACATATTCACATGAACTTTCTTCAAGTCACTTCCTGAACTTCTGCCCTGCCCACAGTTCCCTAGAACCCGTGGGGAAAGATCAGGGCAAATAACCACCTTACCCCCACCCGAAACAGGTGCTCCAGGACAGAACGCAGCACCATTCCAGCAAGGGCAGCTCACAAACTACCAAACTTCACTGAGCTCATAAATATGCCTCTGGCTTAGTCAGAGCTAAACATCGTTTACAACCTAAAGCATATATTTAAAAATTTTTTGAAATGCGCCCTAGAATTCAAGCTCTAACATCACATGAGTTTTGCCATGAACATTTCTCCCTGGCTATTTCAAGTCTAATTATCATGAAAAAAAGCTGACAGATCATTCTGAAAACAAGTGAACACACTTGTGATTAGACAATGCAGCAAATGCAGGGAAAAAAAAGCAAATACGGTCCTGATGGCACAAGTGCTCTGGGCAGACAAATCAGATCCACTTTTGACTAGATGTTTTTAAGGACAACACAAAAGAAAGCAGAGGCACAGAAACAAGGCACCCCAGTATTTTTATTTCACTGTTTGAAGTACATTCTAGAGCATGAACCTTTCTTAATAAGCTCAAAATTGGTAGTGCTTTGAGAGAGAAGGAATTATGATGGCATTTTCTATGAACACTGCTTCAGGTGTTCCACAGGGACTATGCACTTCACATTTAGAGGGGGTGTTCTTAATTTGCTCCTTTTGCCTATATAGGTACATAACACAAATATGCTTAACACACCATAAACATGCAGCTTAACACATGTGTAAGCTGCAAGCTGAGCAGAGCCCCCTTTCAGTTTAGCATTTTGGTGGAACTTTGAAGCACAGAGAGGAACGCTAGCATGCAAGAAGGGATTGACAGCCACCTACTTTCTCGCAGATGGCCTGTCTACACGTTAAACTGTAAGTTACACAGATATAACCTGCCTTGTGGACACTTACTGTCATCCGAGAGCTGATTTTTTAGCTTATATCCCCCCTTCTCAAGTAATGCATTGAATGGAAGAAAGCCACCAGATATATAAGCACTTAGAGGAAAAGAATAAAGGGTGGGAGGAGGGAGGGGGTGACAAACAGACATGTGGATATACCTATTTTAATTCACATTCCATACATCTGAGCAAACAACTTGTACGTAACATGATCAGATAGAGAGCACTAGCTCTGCATACCTTGCCTTAATAACAGACAAAGGGTTTAAAAAGATTAAGAAGCTTCAACTCTTACAGCAGAAATAAAGGTTTTCTTTTTGGTTTCAAATACAAAGTAACCCCATCCTATTGGGAATCAAAGGGCAATGCTACTGACAATGGACTGACCTAAAATAAACATGTATTTTGTCACATAAATAGTTTATCAAAGAACAATGCAAGCTTCAGTGTGTTTGTAGGCATGTAAGAAGGGAGCATTTTTTGCACCATTTGCACCACCGAGATATGAGGATTTTAATGACTTGGTGCAGGGCTGACCTTTTCCTACTACATACATTTTGAACTAACTAAACTTCAAAAATTGCTGTAAAGCAAAGCTCCTTGCAGATTCAGGAAAGATCACAAGGACTAGAAAAAAAGTACCACCTTACAATATACCACAAGCAGCACTGCAAAGAAAACCCTTTTTTGCGCAACATGAACAAACTTCTACACTTTCTTTACCTTCCTAATTCCTACAGATTTCCCTTGTTTCCATATTCTTTACATTAATAAATGTACTATGCTGAAAAAACAACATATTGCCTTATTCTGTCCTGTGTGCACAATGGAAATGAAAAGGCCTGTGCTGTCTGCATTGCTGTAAAAACAAGGCTATGGCAGGGCTAGTTCACTGAAAGATGCTCTTTTGTGACTATGAGCTGCCATCTGTTGGTAAATGAAGGACTCCCGTAGAAGCAGCTTCATCGCTAGTTAGCTTGTAGCTTTTCGTAGTACATCTTCCAAATCCATCAATCGACTCTCTGCTTCCATACATGGACAACCACCAAGCAGCTTGCTTTCCTTCCCATAGAGAAGCACCCTACTGCAACACGTTTAACCCACGGATATATGTATTAATCAGCTCTCTAACCAACAGCAATTCTTGAGCAGAGCAAAACAAATAAAGTATCAGCCAGTTAAAACCGCTAATGCATGCTCCCACCCCAACACTCATCTTCATGCAAGTTAACCCATGTTTAGATAGAAACTAGTTACTCTCAAATCCTGCTCAGCTACACCGAGCAGGCACCTAGTATCACAAAGGTGGGAAGGAGCCTATCCAGATCCCTCAGTGCAGGGCTCAGGAAAGGCAAAATAATCACATCCATCAATACAGTGCTTCGGCAGCTTTTACTAGCAGCTCGTTCTGAACTGCTCATAATTCAGGCAACGGTTTTCATGTGACATAACATATGTTAACCCGTGTAATTACAGCTCTTTAAACAAGGGAGATTTTTTTTTTTTAATTAAAAGCCATAGCCAGAAATAACAGAGTATCAGACATGGTTTACTAATTAATACAGCCATACATCTAGCTGCAGGAGGGGAAAACATGCAAAGGAACAATTTGGATAGATGAACAGGAAATGGACAACACTATTTTCATTAACAACTCCAACACCACCACTAATTGGAATTCCTCCTAGACATGGCAGGATCCAGAGAGACATACATGGAAAGACAGATGCTGTAAGAAATTAGTCTCACATGATGCACACACCAATTAAATATCCAGACATTTGCACAGAAGAGTATGTTTTCCACAAACACATTCACAATGTAGAAGTGAGGACCATAGTGTATACGGTAACACAGTTAATAATAATAATAATAAAAAAATACTTTGTGTTTATGTAAGGCCCTTTAGCTTAAAGTTTCAAAGACTTTTATAAAAATTACTTGTCACAACAGCTCTGCTGGTACCTGATCAGCAAAGAATGAAAAAGAGACAGTGCTGAGGCAAGACACAGAAAATGCAAGCGCAGCTCCTACCAGTTCCTGTCTCGTGTGAACAAGTCTGTCCGGCAAAGGCCGCAGGCCTGAGGCACTAGAACAAGTCCCTTACCCCACCCCTCCTCACTCATCCAGGAGTTCATGCTGAAGAGCTCTGCATTACAGCAGAAGCAACACACGCTTAAGAGAGCACCGCAGTGTTGCCTAGTCTTTGAAGCTGCAAGGTCAAGGTACCACCAACTTTCTAATTTGCTCTTAAATCCCCCCAAATCACTGCATCACGTATGCAGACAAAACGTGGATGTCAAATATACTGCAGAAAAAAAAGAAAAAAAACCACATAGGAAGGCAGATGTCAACTCACAGAGCAACACATTTTGTAGAGATCAAGACAGGCAATACGGACAACGTCTTGCACTGCCTTCCCTCTGCCTGCAGCTAGCTGCAGCCCTGCTTGCTCAAGCCCATTTTGCCTCCTTGAGGCCAGGTAGCTGGGCAAGGGGTAACCAGCAAAGAGAGCCGGACACAGCCCGCTCCACCAGCGGCAATCTGGAGCCAGAGGCCAATGGGAGAATAAAGAGTAACTGCCCCCAGGAGAGGAGAGGCAGAGCTCTGCAAGACGTAGAAGGCCTGCCATGCCCCTTCTTTGCACGTTTGTTTTGTCCTCCTGAAGGAAAAGTGCTTATTTCAAAAGACACTCCAGTGAGAGCTAACCCTGATCACCAAAAAAGCCCAACACCAAAAGCAGAGGAGGTACTCATTCAAATCTATAGATTTAATGGAGCAAAGACAATCAGAAGCTACCAAAAGGTACTGGCAGTTCCCCACCACTGGTGGGCAGAAGCAGCAAAACATCTTAAAATTACACAGCTTCTCCCACCCACAAAGAAAAAGCCCTGTACACAAGATTTTAGCAAAGTACAGAGTACCAGCATTACCATGCTAAGCCTTCCTATTAGCACACCAGTCCTCATCTTCCTCTCCTTCTGTGAAAGCTCAAGTGACATGCAGGCGACTGGTGGTAGAACCCTATCCAGAACACATCAACTGTAATGTCAGGTTCAAGCAATTTTGCATTTATTTGAAATTCACACATTACCCAAAGAAACAGCAAATTCAATAAATGGTGAATGTGAAATGCCTAAATTATAAGCCTTTCTGATCATTTCAGACATCTTTTAGAGCATTTTACCTTGACACGCTGTCTAAAAATCTTGAGTGTACTCACTGTGTCAGGCAAAAATAAATGTTATTTGTTAACCATACATATTCCAGTGCACCACAGGAATGTGTTTTTCATTGGGAAAAAAGATCCACGACAAGCCTGAAGCATGGAATTAAAAAGTCATAAACACAAAGGATCAGGAGCAATAGCATGTATATACACATACAGAGCACGCAGAACGATAGGGAGACAATGTCAGTTGTCACCCATAAATTCTGCTTTAACAAAAACAAAGAATGTTTCAGAATCCAAACCAAAGTATGCTCCAGTTTCTTGTATGCAAAAATGCCAAACATATTCCTAATTTAATCACCTTTTACCAGAAAAAAGTTTAAACCTATGAGCAGTATCAGTAATTAAGGAGCTAAAATTAACACTTCAAGCCTTTTTCTCCCTTAATTTCAGGTAGAAGCCATTATTGGGTGGGAAAGGGGGAGGCAGTGCAGAGAATGCTAAAATAGACCGTCAGCCTCCCAGAAACCCAGCGAGCCTCAAAGCTCAGGTCCTTGTGCCACCCCAGCAGAGGCAGAGCGGGGACAGGTCCAGCACCCACAGCAAACCCACCTGGCTGCCCTGGGTGAAGCAGCGCTGCTTTCTGGCAAAAATATGGTAAGGGAAATTCTGCAGGAAAAACTTCAGGGCTTCTGTGCCCTCTGTTTAGGTTTCAGGAGGCTTTGGAAGCGTTCCTTAGTAGCTACTGTAATATGGCAACTGCAATCTTCTAGTGGCAAAAGAGGACAAAAAGATAAACGATGAGAAGTACTAGAAAGACAGGAGGACAAACAGAGTGGAAGAAAAAGCATGGAGAATAAGGGAGGAAAATCAAACTGAAAAATGAAAGCTGACAAGATAGTATAGCCCATAAAGGTCTGGAAAGTAATTACACTTCAGAGTCAGAATCAATAGGTTAACACAACTTTCCCCCCCACACACCAACTTGAATAGGTGAAGTGAAAAAACAAAACAAAACAAAAAACAGAAAATTGATATTTACTGACACTAGTGTCAAAGGTTTCTTGGTTTTCTATTTGGGGGTACATCAAGCTTCGTTGGTACGTTAACACTTTCCACTACTGTGGTTTATGGAACAGCAGTGCTGTTCAGGATTTCTGTAAGAGAAAGGCATTTCAATAGCATGATTAGAAATCAAGCAGAAGCCTCACCTCATTGCAAATAGCCAGTGAGCCAAACCAGATTGCAACAAACAAAAGATTAATCAAATTGCAAACCTAAGAGTCAGAAAGCATTCTTGGTTTCATTTTTTCCCCCCTAGAAGTAATTAAAGTGAGTTCCTTTTGGCCTGCTAGAGAGACATGCATGAATTCCAACTATAATAGCTGTAAGAGATGATTATTATAAATTCACAGAAGGGGGAAGGGGCAATTTCACACAGAGAACAAGAAGCAAGCAGAGGGAACTAGTGGAACCAAGAACCAATGTTTGTACAACAGATCTTAGTGATAATGAGGGAAAACCACCACTACCCTGATCTAAAAACCAACAGCCAGCCTCCACACACAGATTAATTTCAGCTCTAGAAATAATACCAGTACAGGCAGCATTCCTCCCTGCAAGCAGAAGGAATACATGCTCACAGATGCCAATATCTGCAAAAGCCATCACAGATTCAGAGAAAGTTGTGATATTGTCACTAAAATTTTAAAAGCTAGGCAAAAAAATTTAGTCAAATATTGAATGTGTTAAGATGTGTTTAAAAAGGCAGGTTTATTTCAAATGACTATTTGCTACTTTAAAAAATAAATAAATAAATAAAAAAGGACGAGCAAGCAAGAGACAGAGAGAGAATATGAGAACTTCGCAGGTCTACCTTACAGGTTAAGTGAAAGACAGCTTTGGTGCCAAGTTTGGCAGAGAGAAAAAAAACATGGCTAACCTTTATTGTTATGGCCCAATAGAGTGTTTTGGGCTTCACTGACACTAGACGATTTTTTTTTTAATTTTGCCATTAACAGTGGACAGCTAGCATTTCTATAAATGTTTCTCTCAAAATCTTCCCTTTCTTCTTTGCTCCTTCCTGGGTGAACACCATACACATTCTCCAAGATTTGACTGGCATCCGTCATACCAGCTTTAGTCAATGACCTGTCAGTAGACTACAAAGCATACAACTTAAGATACAAGTAAAAGACTAAGATTCACAGATCATTACTGCTGGAAGTCCTCCAGAGGAACCCAGAGCACTGATTTCAGTGCAGAACCTGTACCTCCCAAAATTAGTAAGTTTGAATTAGAGAGAAGTGCCTACTGCTGCCTAAGTTGGCAGTTGCAAAAGCACAGGGTTTGTTTGTGAATTTTCATAAACACTTTGGGACAGCTTAGAAAAGCTGCCAACTGTACAGGAATAAATCCAAGAGGAACAATCAGTCTGGTACAAGCCCATTACCCTGTCAAATTAAGCAGGACTTGTCACAAGTAGTTCTTTATAAAGTGTTTCACACACTAGATTTAGATGTGTTTTGTAACTTCACCTGTACTCTAGAATACTAATGTATAAATAGGAAGCAATAAATGGCACTTGAGGATAACCCACATGTATGTGATCACACACAGCACCAAAAGCAAGAAAAGGTCAAGACCAAGATTACTACACTGCACATCTGAGATAGAAATCCACACCGGGTATAAAAAGTCTTTGAAGATCCCATCCAACAATTAATTGCCCTGCCATTTAAGGCAATAACAATAAACAAGAACTCCCAGGCAGACATTTCAGTAAATCTATGTGAGTCTCCAACGTGGATCGTATTTAAGTCTTTATAGAAGTACTAGAATTAGTGATTTTTTCTAATGGGTTGTCCAAAGCAAGGTTTGAGCTTTCACTTACTGCCTCTGAAGTCATCAGCCTGCTGACAGATGAAAATTCACAGTAAATTCACAAAACAGACTCACACTAAAGCAGCCCGGTGGAGGAGTTTGACTTTCGTTACCTACCCCATCTTCCCTCTCCTGCTCCTCCCCACAGCAGCACAGGCTCCGGTTAGCTCTTTCAACTGTCTCCCACCTCAGTTTATGAACTTCATACGCTGGAAAAGAGCAACAGGCAGAGGGGCTGGAAGGGCAGCGGCTCCTTCAGCCCTACTCGTTGGACATCCTAGAGTATGCACATAGGACTCTGGCTCAGGAGAGGTACTGCAGCACTGCCCTTCCAAAAAATGAACTGGAAACCACATTAGAGAAAGTGCCCCTGAGTGATTCTCTTATCTAACACATGAAAGCAGTCACCCATATAATCAACCTTCGCTGCTACCCATACCTGTCCTTACCAGCAACTCAAGAATTTTTAATTGTATGACACCCATTAAGCAGACCTCACTACCTCCTACTGCCCTAACCCTTTATCATGCCTTCACCACCATTTAGTTTATAATTTTAGGAATCACTTAACTTTTGATCCTTAAGATGTACTTGCATGTAAAATTAAGCTTGTGGATGTCTTTACTAGCTCAAGATCTTAAGACTATGAATTCCTTGCAGCAGCTGGTCTCCATGTCCATCATGTGTCATGAATACCCTTGCCTCTATAAATAACTGGCCTGAAAGCCTTTAGAGCTGATGGAAGTGTTCAATTTGCAGGGGAAGAAAACTGTGTTGCTAAGGAACTGCAGAGAAAAGGCCACAGAGTGGTAAATCTGACATGAAGTGAAAGGAATTAATTTAATTGGCCCTTGATATGTTGGATATTTGGCATATTATGAGCTATTTAGCAGGCTGTAGGCTTTGTTCCAGACTTAGTCGGAAAGAATAGTCAGAACATCATTGCACCCTTAATGTAGAGATTAGCTGCATTCTCTCCTCTTCATACAACACGCTGCGTCCACTTTTGTGAATTTCTGACAAAATTTTAAAAACGAACCACGTGAATTTCGGTTTGAACTAGCAGTTATGCCTACAATTCTTGAGGCTCCACTTTTTCAGATTAAGACAATAGGGAAGCATTCTTTTCACATTTATTCTCTTTAGTTTATCTACAAACGTGCTTTGCTGGTAAGTACATATTTTCATGCTTTGCCGGTTTTGGCAGAGATTTCAGCAATGAAATTTCAGGGTTTTTTAAAGAGTATTTCCTTTCCCTTCTTTTTCAAGGCATAGCTTTCTCTCGTAAAACTTTTTTCAAGTACTTTTGCCTTTTTCTGTCCATTTACTTAAATGGAAGAGAATCAGGACTACAACAATGAACATCTTTGGCATGTTTTGCAATGTCTTTACAATTTGTTATGCATCTTTCAAGAACATTTCAGTTTAAGTATCAAAAATGCTTGGTATTTAACATTCGCACAGAGCCAGAATTCCAGCACTGCAATTGTTCAAACTGTAGCTTAAGTCAGGAGATGGCAGGCATCAAACTGACAACCTCATCTCCTTTCCTTCCTTCCTGTGACTTTAGGGGCTATATTCCTGAACGCTGTCTGACCAATGAGTACTCAATGCCGTATGAAGCTATGCCATACAATAACAATACGGTAACTATCCCGCTTTTATACAACAATCAACACACTTTTGTGAGCGGTTTACAAGGAACTGACTTATGAACTAACAGGAGATGTGTGACCCACCTACCTTCCCCCTTCACAGGATCATTCCCTCCGTTAACTGTGCATTTCCAGACCTTAACTTGGTTGGGTTTTACTGGTTGAATTTATTGGTTTTGAAGTACCTAGCTGCTCCAATAAAATAACATCTCTCTGTGGAAATTCTGTTCTCTTTTCTCTCTTACGCTATAGAATCACAAAACATACTATCTACCTATTCTCAGCTGTAACTACCTTTTACAATATTTCCCTAAGATCACCCTGATTTTATTGGAGTATCAAAGCTTTCTACATGCACACTAAACAAGAATTGTTGCCATTAATGCAATGAGTTTTACATACATACACCAATTCCCAGTCTATAAAAGTTTTATACGGCCCACTGACAAAAATATTTCCAGATCTGTAAACCTTCCAAACACTGTTCCGGACAGTTATTGGAGAAAAACGTGAAATATGTATTCCATGCTTTTTAAGAAACCCAGGTGGAATACAGTAGAATTGTGGTGAAAGGGACTGCAATAATTTGCTTAATGTGTCTGTGTGGGCATAAGAGATAACTTTGTATTACCATAGAACTATCATCTCATTTTTGAAAATTCAAAACTTAATCCTTCAGAGGAAATAATACGGGCACTGCCTCATTTCCTGAATTCATGTTGCTGCTACACTTCACTTGTCATTCTTTCGTAATAGAAATTAAGAATGAAAAATTTAAATAATGTGCTACTACACAACAAAAACATTTTAAAAGGCAGGAGAAATTTAAAGAAGTGGGTTTCTTCTGAGGCCTCGAGGTGCCCTTCACATCGCTGGAAGGCACCACTACTGACACCAAGTGCAGCAAGCACTACCTGCAGCTCTTGCTCCCTCTTCTGTGCAGAAGACAATTCTAAAGTAGCAGGTTCTGCCTGTTATCTCAAAATACAGTTTATAATGACGTTACAGGAGACTCTTCCCTTCAAATTGTTTTCCATTTACACTGTCTTTGGAAGGAAAAATCTGTATACTTATATTTTGGTTTTCCAAAATCTCTGCAATTAGCATTAAGCACAGCCAAATACCTCCTCCTTGTGAGAATGCAACCGCAAGCTCTTGTGGCCACACCACCTTCAGCAGTGAAATACAAAGGCTACCACTAGCCTTCCTGACACAGACAGAGCAGGTCTTACATTCTGGGCTTCGAGTTGACTCTTGGCTTCTAATTTCCCTCCTGAAAGAACAGATTTCTGCACAGGACAGGCTGAGGAGGTAGTGGGTAGAGACTAAGCCAAACAGACAGAAGGAGCACATGCGGGAATACAGGCGGAAACCTCTATCCCAGAGCCAGTGGTTCTGCTCCTGGCAGGGCAGCCAGCCATGGAAGCAGCTGTAACTGTACTGCCTCTAACTCACAAGCATTTGTTTAAGCAAAGCTGCTGCTAGTTAAGAATTTTCTGGAGATCACCTGCGTTCCTTGCTTTTCTGCTTTGCTGTACCCTCCAAAACTTTGTTCTAGAAATCTAGGCAGCTTACAGTCTGGGAGAGCATGTATGCATGACAATGAAGATCAAAAGATCTTAAACCTTGCTAGATACCAGCAGGCAGCATTTCTGAACTACAATGTCTTTGTCCAAGGAATGAAACAATTCTGAGAGCCCGTCATTTAGAACCAGACTTAACAGTAATTACTGTCTAACTAGACCAAGATGACTTAGAACAAACTCACAACCATCTAGAGGGGCCTTGGCCACCCTAACACATTGCATTGATCAGTTTAAATACTGCCTATGTCACCTTAAGAGCTATGAGTAGGCACAGTTTACTTGCAACAAGCCTGATACAGATATGGAAAAAACATCTGTCATGTGCATGTGATATTAAAATCCAAAGACTGGGTTTTAAAAAGAATATCACTGAATGTTACTAGGCTGTGCTTTTTTTTTTTTTTTTTGACCACTAGGTATCTTACAGCTATGGCAGAGACACAGCTATCCTTAGCTTACTTCAGAGCGTGCTTTCAGTATGCTAACATCTTTTTATGGAAACTCAACAATATATAGCACTGTGCTCTCAAGGAGGCTGCAGGGTCATTAGTTACCCAAAGAGCAATAGCTACCATTTACAATCTATATGTTTTTAAAAAAAATACTGTTTGCCTTAGGATTACTTGCTCTATCACCCCACACCAACAGACCCAGCATTCACAGCTAACCTCTTTGCCTACACTGTAGAGCCACAGGTGCCTACAGTCTGGAAGTATACAACTCAAACACAGAGATCACAAACACTTGCTTATTTGCAATCCTCCACACTGGTCTCATCTATAATGCAAGAAAAAGTCAGGGCATTCGCCCAGGGGTTGGAGTTTGGAAAAGAAAAGGAACCTAGGTCGCTTGCATAAAAAAAGTGCACACTGGGGTAGAGAAGGGAAGGAGAATGGATTCCGCATGGTGGTCCCTTTAAAGTTTTTTTAAAGCTAGGATAAGGCAATAATTTTTAGAGGTACCAAGATACTGTGCATCAGGTAATACACACCAAGGATAGCATGGCTGCTCTCACAGCTCATTACCTACAGATGGATGAGGTGGAAAGACACAAACATGCTCACCGTGCACACAGAGGTTTCATCCCCAGTCCTCACTCTGTTCCGAGCCAGCAGCTGCTCCAGCAGACCAATTCTGTGCAGCAGCCAGGAAAATGCCAGCAGCAGCTCCCGACTACCCGCTGAGCCATCGGAGGGGAGCCAATAGAGTTCTGGCCTGCCATAGCCATGATACCACAATGCTGATTTTACAAACCTAATTTGGGTATCTGAAAAGGAGAAAACAATTAAGTACATCACACTGTGCTACTCGATACATTTACCCATTCAGTTCCAGAAACTGCTGCCTTCTCTGAGGGCAGGGATCTTGAATCAAGCCAGGGATTAGTGGAAGATAGTGGAGACTACAGTTCTGTGCTTTATCAACAACTGATAAAGGATAGGGGGTAAAAAGTAAGCCTTCCTTATGCTGCCCATTCTGTTCTACGAGAACGACTGCTGAGAGAAAAAAAGAAATTCAGAGTTCGGATCGAGGCCACTAATGGCTTCTCGGAGATTAATAAATCTAACAAGGGTAAATAACCATCCTCACTAGGACAGGACTCCAATTCATCTACTCATTTTATATGAGCCACCAAACATGCTATGAATTGGTAAATATTCTGGGTCAATTTAGTCCTGAATGAAATTGAAATTTAGAGATAGGAGCTTCACAGCCTGTTGCAAATCTCTGAGCACCAGTACACCTCACTGCATACCAGACTGCATGGACTATTTAATTCTCAGTAATGCTCTGCTCTATATTCCTTCATACCAACAAATTTTACCTGACAGCTACATGACAGGCACTACAGAACTGTAAAACACTGGGGAAAGAAAGATAAAATTAAATCTATTATAAAAAAAGGGTTCTGACCAATAAGCCTGAGAACTGTACTGGGTAGATCAGTCAAAACTATAACAAATAATATAATTAGTGGACACAATGATAAACAATATATCCTAGGGAAGAACCACAGCTTCTGTAAAAAGAAGTACTGCTCAAAAAGGTAACAGGGTTCTCCTAAGGCAACAACAAGCAAGCGATTAAGGAAGATTCAACTGACACAAGCCATTTAGATTTCCCAAAGGCATTCAACAAGAATAACAAGAACAAACAAATTAAGCAGCTAGGGTGGAAGAGGAAAGGCCCTTGCATCGATGGCACAAGTGACCAGCAGACAAGAATTTGAGAGTAGGAACACATGGTGCTTTCACATGAGAGCTCTGTGCTAAACATTTGTTGTTCAACCAACAAAAAAATGACACAAAGGCAAAGCGATAGTGACAGAAAACTCGCTGCTGATGTGAAGTTACTCAGTAGTAAGGAATGCAAGCAGATCGTGAAGAATTGTAGAGGATTAAAATGACAGATAAGATTCAATTTAGAAAAATGAAAACTGAGGCACTCAGGAAAAAAAAAATCCTAAATTTACTGACAGAGCAATGGGCTTGGAGCTGATCACTGCACTCTGAAAGACAATCTGGTATTGTAACAGTTCTGTGAAAATATCAAGCTCAGTTCTCGCACTCCAGAAGCAAACCAATGACTAGAAATCAAGAGAGGAATCTAGATGAAACAGAGGTAACGTCATTATACTGTTGTGTAAATCTACCATGACCTCACAGCTCAAATCCAGAGCTTGCTTTATTTCTTCAGTCCCAAAAAGGCTTCAGAAAACTTGTAAAATTTAAGAAAAAGACAAGTAAGATCATAAGTAAAGAACAGCTTCATTGTAAGGAATGACAATGTAGACTAAGAAGACAGCAGAGAATGGACATAACAAAAATCTTTAAAAACATGAGTGGCCTGGAATGGGCGAATAGGGAACAAGTCATTTACACCTCCTCCAGTACAAGTACTACAGGCCACCAAAAAAGTCAGCAGGCATATGGGTCAAAGCAAATTAAAGGGATGCTCTTCACACATACAGCACTGCAATATGCAATATGAAATCGCACTGCAATTTCTGGCAACAGTATGCTATGGACCCTGAAAGCTACATGGGCTGTAGCAGGGACTGGACTTAGGCAACAGAAGCACATGGAAGCTTATGAAATACAAAGACATCATCCCTGGTTTGGGAAGTCCGAGAGTCTTACCTACCAAAAATAATACAAAGCCAAGACACAGAGTGGAGCTATAAGCTGCTATATACCAGTAACCCTATAGGAGCAGCACATTGCTACAGATCTGCTAAGGCTGGAAGGAGCTGGTAGTCACAAGGGGCCAGCAAGCCCTTCGTGCCTTGACAAACCAGAGGAAGGTATAGCGTTTACATTGTCTGACCAGCTTTAGGGTTCAAGAAAACAGAGCATGGCTTCCCAATGAGACCCTTATTTCCAGACTGCTCCTCCTCCAAATACACAGCTGAAAATGCTATACACATTACTGCATGTCTTCAGCAGTAGGAGCAGGAATAGGTGATTAACCATGTGAAAGCTACAGACGAATCCCTGACAAAGACATTAACAGTAACTGAATAACAGAAAACAGGTTCAAGAGCATGCTTAAGCAGGCAACATGATGGTGCAGAACCACTATTTTTTGAGCATTAGCGTTTTGCAAGGCAGACCTTCTGCACAAGCACATCACAGAGAGAAAACTGGTTTTAAAATCAGCTTCTTTCTGCTTTACAGACAGAAAAAGGATAGCCAAAGGCCTACATCACTCTGTTTGCTCCTTTTGCAGAACCTCTGAATGTTAAAATGTCTGACTTCCCTCCATGATGCTGGGGTGACTGAGATGTACATGGTTTGCAAAAAATCTCACTGTAGAGATGCACTCCAATCGCTTATGCACAGGGGAAGCTTTCAAATCTTAGAGATTTTATTTTGATCGCTCTTGAACATTCTCCAATTAGCTGGGTTTGCATGTTGCCTTTTTCTTTTCTCTGTGCATTTGTCAATGTCAAGAAAGGAACTGCCATAACCAGGATAACAGGTGAAAGCAGAAGTACTCCAAAAGCAAGGAAGAGCAGTATCTCCTTTCCCCCCCCTCTCTCTCAAACCAAAGCAGCACCGCATGCTGCCATCTAGAGTTCAGGCAGCTCTTTGAGAAATCACAAATTCAAAAGGAGAAATACAAACAGCAAGCTAGCTTTTTTCCTTTACTGCCATTTCCCTGCTCTGACAGGTTACTCAGGGCAAGATTCACCAAAGCAACTAGCCACCTGAATTTCTGTGTGGTTCTGGTCCTTATTCTCCTTAATCTCTGTTTCAGCTTTCCCTCTGCAACACACTGCCATCACACCAGAAAAGGTATGATCGGTGCAGCGGCTATCAGGCAGGAACTGTGGGTGAGCGGTCCAAGTACGGACCTGGGTCGGGGGATTAAATAGTCACAGAGCCTTTCCATGACCTTTTAGAAGTCACTTAGTTTTCTTCATCCCTACAGTTCTCCACCTCACAGTGCAAAGGTACTCAGATAAATGGCAGTGGAAGCTATGGAAGTATGCAAGAGCAAGACGGATTCTTCCAAACCGTACAGCCTAGAAAAACATCACTCAGAGAGCAGATAACACCAACCACTCGAACACCTCTTCTTTGCCTGCATTTTCTTATGGCCATTCATCAGGATTAGGCAGTTTATACAGAAAGACCTACTGAATCATTCCAAGAAATCCCCTTCCATGTGCACATGCTATTTATAAAAGCATCTTCAGCAAGCAAGACCAAGCTGTGGTTGAACCTCAGGGTTCAGCTCTATTAAAACTATGCTCAAGCTGTGCTCTTCTGCTTCATGAATCCTGCAGAATATTTTCAGTGAAATACAACAAGATATTCAAGTAAGGGTTTCCATTAATCTGGTTTAAGCAGGCTAAGATGGAAAGGACCTAAAACAAGTACAAGAACAGACGTAGACACATTAATTCATGAATTCAGGCAAGAAACACCTGTGGAGGTAGTAGTATTACAGGAAACTACTGCTGCAAAAGAACAGTTTCTGCTTCATTTGTCAAACAAACAAAAACATATTGCAGCTCCAGACTTCTTCCTCATATAATAAAAACTCAATTACAACTCGGGGGAAAAAAAAAAAAAACCACCTTCCCAACTGTCAAAATGTATATTGCACTGCTAGCTGGGGTGGTTGTTAATCAAGTCCATCAGTTCTCAGTTGCTTTGAAGAAAGAGCAGCCTGAAAACAGTAATCACAACTTCATCTATGCCAAGAGTACCATAATGCAGCTTAGTCTGACTTGTACTCGACCAGTGAGAGAGCCATTGTTCTGACACGCTGAAGTGGCTGGAGTACATGAACTGCTTCCCACAGAAGTTTAGGACAAACGCTTTTTATTGTATGAAGAAAAATATCTTCCAAAATGAAAAAACAAAACAGCCATTTGCAGAATTTCATAACTACTGACAGAGAGACTTCAGTAGAGTTTCTGGTTTGTTTTTGCAAGAATGCAGTAGTTGCTACATTTTAACACATCAATCTGTGTGGATATTTTATTATATGTGATTTTTCCAATATTGCATTTTCTGCTATTTGGGCAATAAAATATATCAACCACTGAAAAACATAATGCAGAATGTTGTTCTAAAAGGTATCACATTACAACCATAACAAGGGAATGACTACTAGTTGTAGTATCTAAAGCAAACTTTAATCTTCCCTAAAATTCACTTATATAGCAAAATCAGTCCATAAATTTACTTACTCTGAAGTTGCACAGAGCAGACTGTGGATAAGTGGACAAGCAAAAACAACAGGAAGAGAAATAACAGTATTGTGAGCAACACAAAACCTTCCTAATTTCCTGCTGAGCCGCCAGCAAAACTATGCCCAAAACTATGGGTTTGCACCACATTCCTTGAGAGATTTCAGACAAAATGTTTAGCCTTTTTGTTCCTTTTTACTCAGTTTCCACAGCCATCAGATCCCTAGCTCTTCCAGGCTCAAACAGTGTAGTTTAGCTTTACTGGTTTTCAAGAGCTGGTTTTATGTGGCTTAGTCCTGAGGAGACCTCTGTCCCTCAGAGGATGCTCAAAACTTCCTCCCGCAGTGAAAGGGCCATACACAGATATCCTTGAAGGGAGACAAAAGCCTGGGGAGTAGTATCTCATTTGGAATAACATATATTTAAGTAGCAAGTAGTGCTCTGCCATTGTAAGAAGCCAACATGCATAAAGTTTCTCTCTGCAGTAGAGGCCTTGTCCATTCATGGTCCCACTAAAATATTCACACTTTCGATTTTCACTTCTGTCTAGAAGTTGGACCCAGAAAACTGCCTTTATAGGTCACGTTATAATCCATAGTCCTGAATTAGGACTCAATAGAAAATTAACCACAGAATCAAGCATCATATGGGGAAAGAGAAAGGGAAAAAGAAAAGTAAATCTGTTTTCTGTAATTATCTCTGCAAACACTGAGAATGCACAAGGTCAGTCCAGAATTTAATTGTGCCCGCAGTGAAAAGTCCAAGGGAAGCAAGAGCCCTTAGCAGATGCAAAAACATCCATTTTCATTGCCTAAAACTTCATCAGTGTGTATAAAACAAGCCAAATAGGAACAATCCTGCCTGCATGCCTGTGAGGCAAGAGTAAGAGTTGGTGGCACAAACTAAAGTGTTGGAGTATCCCTAACAGGGGAGCACCCAGTCAAAGAAAAAGTACCATAAAACCAGTCCCAGTAGTTCCTCGAAACAGACAAAAATCCCCCAGTCAGCTGAGCTGAATAAGTTACCTGTGGCATCGGACTCAGTGCACTGCCCTCCGTGAACTTGTTTCAGAAGAGAGTAGAGCAGCCTCCAGAATTGCAAGCTCTGCAAAAGAGCAAAACGGGGAAACAAGGTCAGCATGCAAAACATCTGCCACAGGTTTAGCCTCGACTGGCCAACTAAATCAGTATCTGAGCACCAGCTATTGCACGGGAGAGCACGCTTGCATCCAGCAAACTCACTCTCTCACGTCAGGCAGGTTCATGCATAAGTTGACTTCCAAAAGCTACCACGGTCAGACACGTTCAGGAAGAGAAGGGCTACTACCGCTGGCTGTACGGCGTGACCAGCGCCTCTCCCTGCCATCTGAGGCACACGCACGCCAGGGCCTGGCCTCCAAGCTCTCTGCTCTGATAAAACTGCCTTTGGCACAACTCGCGCCCATCGTCAAACTGGCTTGAAAGACGTGACCGCGACAGCAACCAAAAACTCACAACCGAAAGGCAGCACACAGTGAGCTGGAAGACACTTCTCGGCCACACAAGGATAACGTGCTGACAAGCTGAAACAACGCGATTTGCGCAGTCAGGATTTCACAGTCAACACTTGCTAAACGCTTAAAATAGCGAACAGAGCAAACGCCACCCTGCAAAGCCCTGCAGCAGAAAGACCCATGGCAGTTTAGGATAAAAAGCAGCAACTTTAGGTGGTATTAGCAAAGGCGCTGCGCACCAGAGCGAGAAATTCGGACCCTAAGTTAAACCAAGAGGAAATGAAGTCTTCTCGAGAACACCGACTCTGCCGAGAGCCACCTAGTGCAACTGTGCGCCACAGGTGCGGGCACTGGCGGCCGCCCGGGCGGCAGCAGGCCAGGCCAGGCCAGGCCAGGCCAGGCCCGGCCCGGCCCGGCCCGGCCCGGCCCCACGGGGCGCCTCCCCCGCGCGAGACCCGTCCCCACGCGGCGGCCCCCCCCGCCGGGACCCGTCCCCACGCGCCAGGGCGGCGCCGCCGGAAGTCGCCGGCCCCGCGGCGGGGGGGCGGGTCGCTAGGCAACAGGAGGGGCGTTGCCAGGAAACGGGGCGCTCACCGCCTGCGGCCGGTCGAACCTGGCGCGGCGCAGCGTGTCCGGGGCGGGGCGGGCGCGCGGCGGCAGGGCCCGGCACAGCGCCGCCACGGCGCCCGGCAGCGCCCGGCCCCGATCCCGATCCCGGCCCCGCCGCATCGCGCTCCCGCCGCCGCCGCCTCCCGCCGTGCACCGAGGCGGCGCCCGCGCGTGCGCACCGCGGCTGCGCGCTCCGCTCCTTCCGCCGAGCCCGGCCGCGGCGGCGCCCCCTGGGCCCTGGGCGGGCGCTGCAGCGCCGACGGGGCCACGGCGCCCGGCGCCGCCGGGGCGGCCAGTACGGGCCAGTACAGCACAGCATGGCCAGTACGGCCCAGTACATACTAGTGTGGCCGGTATCGCTCAGTACAGCCCAGTGTGGTCCGGCGTGGCCCAGCGCAGCCAGTACAGCCTGTATGACCCGGTGCAGCCCAGCAGGGCCAGTACAGCCCAGTGTGGTCCGGCGTGGCCCAGCGCAGCCGGTGTCGCCCAGCGCAGCCCAGCGCAGCCCGGTGCCGCCCCACGCAGCCCGCAGGGCTTCTTGCAGACCGCCGCATCCTCCCGCAGGGCTCACCCCATCCTGGCTGGCACCCCGCGCGCACCGGGGCAGAGGGCAGCGGTGCAGTGGGGCGGCGGGGCACAGGGGGCACGGGCCACCCGGCCGCTAGCGAGCGCGGCTCCCATAGCGGGGGGCTTCCTCTGGGGGTCCCCGCTGCAGCGGCCGCGGCCCCTCGGCCTGCCTCTGCTCCCCGGAGCGCTGCCCGCCCCTTCCGCGTCCCCCGGGGCCGTGCCCCCGCGTCGCCCCCCTCTGCTCCTGCCCAACGTGAGCCACGGTTTAGACCTGCGCAAAACCCTGCCCCAGGCCCAGGCCGCTGCTGCCCGCTTGCGTCGCGGGCTGCAGTGCGAACCGGCCGGCAGCCGAGGCCAAGGGAACCGCCGGACTCTCCCCCCGCGCTCGGCCTCAGGGCACAGCTCGTGCCTACATGGACCGAGTCCACCGCGGGGGGTTTATTCCAGAACAGCGTGGCTGTCTGTAATCTTGGGAATTGAGTTACTAATTTGGTGCAGCCCTGAATGCCTTTGAATCCAGGTTTTCACTGCACAAACCAGCTTTCCCAGTGCATTGCAAAGCTTCGCGTCATGTTAATAGCGATTTACTGTGTTTCCCAGGCCCCTGAGTGTCAGGAGAAAAATGTGAGCATGTTTCCTTGTTTGCACATAGGAAATCCCAAATATCATGGAGCCTGGCCTGGGTGCAGCATCTCCCACCCATGGGGTAGGGGAGAAATTGGAAAGAGCCACCTTTCTCCCCAACTCCTTATAATTCACTGATCTTTTCGTTATTGATCCTTTCCTGCATTCATGTCTTGGGCCAGAGAACTCACTTTTTGCCTCTCTTGGAGTCATCCGAAGCCGAGCAAGAAGGTGCATGGAGGAAAGCCTGAGCAGCGATGGCTCGCCTCCACCTGTGCGGGGCCCAGGAGGGTTGTCTTGCAGTGCTGTCAGCATGCAACACGGCCGCATCTCCCGCACACGCCGTGCCAAAAAGCCCAAGGGAGCCCAGCAAGATTCCTCCACCCTTCCTGGCTGAAAGTTACTGCAAACCCCAGGCTTCTGCTTCTCTAAAAATATTCTGCTGCTGTCAGAAAAAAGAAATCATTTCTCTGCTGGTAGAAGAATGTGCAATTTTGGCAGCAGGGGATCACTTCCAATCCTCATCTTCTTGAGCTTCTCTTAGCTTAATGGGGCGTGATGCAAGGCTTCTTTCAGGCAGTTCAGGTCCCAAGACATTTATGCTCTTAATTGAAGCAATCCCAGAGACTGATCCTTGGTGGAAGAGAGTGGGGCATCAGGGGAGAAATTATTCTGCCATCTGGGAGGCAGTGTGAGGTGCTAAGCTAAAAAGACCCACCAAAGGGCTGGGAAGTAGCCCCATCACGCTGCTCCTCAGAGCCCGTCGCCTCTGCCTGCTCGGCTGTCCCCAGCCTCGGCTCTGCTCCTTCAGGACACTCTCCTCCCGCAGCCAGGAAGCACAGGCTGCCCGTGCTGCTCCCTGCACGCCTGGCACAGTCTGCATCGTGTCCTCCCCATGGCCCGGAGACAGCTGCCACGAGAGCTCACGTGTAATGTGAAAGCCCACCTCTGGTTGGGGGTATACGGCAGAAACCTGGCACTCCCTCCAGGTGAGATGACTTACCACCACGGGTTGGCATCATGGAGAGACCAAAAATGCTGCATGCCAGGGAGACTGGTCTGCTCCAGCCAGCACCAGAGGGGACCCTCCTGAATGAGGGTTGAGCGTGCCTGTAGGCTTCACAACATCTAAAGCCAAAAGAAACCATTCGACCACCTAGCCTGATCCCCTGCAGAGCACACATCTCCCCGGCTCACCCCGTACCACCTCGAAGCCTGCGTCTGGCTGAAGTAGAAGAGCCTGCCCCGTGCTAGCAGCCAGACCTGGCAATCCAAGCCCTGTTAGTCATCATCGAGGCCGACAGCGCCTGCTTCTCCACCCACAGCTCCACTAAGGCACTCCGCAGTCCCGAGGATTTTCTTCCCCTTGGGCACTGACATGATACAACCAAGTCACCTCTCGCCCTTGTTACGGGTGCTGAACAGACCTGCCCGCAAGGCACGTCCTCCAGCCCTGCCACCATCGCTGGGGCGTGACTCCTGCCAGCACCGCCTGACGTTCCCCGCCGCGCCGGTTCGGCCGCTACAGCCTCCAAAGGTCTTGGCACGTGGCTGGGTTAGCAGGCGCCAGGCCTGAAGCAATCCGCTCAGCCCTGGGGAGAGCCGGGCTCCTGGGTCGCCGCCAGGGCCCCGCCACGGCGTAGCGTTCCCACGACCGCGCATCAGCCGTACGCCACTGCAGCGGCAGTGCGATGCGACCCCGGCAGCACGATCCACAAGGCACCGAATCTACCGCCAGGAGACCCGGCTAGAAAACCCCCACCCACTGACAATTTCATGGCCAGTTACCCCGTTCATAACCTATTTAACATGGGTCTAGCATAATGCTTTTTCTTTTTTAATGTCTCAACACCATGAACAACACATCAAATTCCTTCCAGCTATGGAATTGCCTCTGTCAGCCAAACTGTTGCTTGAAATGAGGAGAGAAATCGCTTTTGTCCAGCCAGACACTCTACAAAACCCTGCTTGCTAACGTGAACTGTGTTTGCACTCTTTCCTTTCAGTTACTGACTTGCAGGCGTTTCCATCCCTTGCCTGGGAGCGCCTTCCCTGTTCGCGTATTAGTGTTGCATTAACGCTCTCCCAGTCGTGCAGATTCTGGCTGCTGCTCCAGACAGCCCTGAAAGGACTCCTGGGTGTCAGTTATCCAGGCTTAAGGGGATTTTTTCAAATATCTTCTCTAGCAGCTGTTGTATCACATCCTCCTTAGCTCCTAATGGCCTGGAAAGTATTTCCTCATCCCCGTGCGAATTTATCCAGCTCTAGCTCAGCAATATCTATCCATCGCTTTGCTGTCTTTCCTAACGGGTTTAGCATCTCCATACGGTTACTTCCCTGGGTCCCAACATCCTCTGAAGTGCTCTTCACAGCCTAGAGCCTTGCTGGACCCAGATTTTCCTCTGCTGTCTTTGGCTTCCCGCGCCGGCTCTCTGCACTGTGCTGGTATCAGGCCCCGCCTGGGCCGTCCATGACGCATCGCTTGTCTATTCCCCCGTCTCCGCTGCAGCCTCCAGGCAGGAGGACCTTCAGCTGGGGCCAATTTCCTCTGTTTTCTTGACCACGCAATAAGCTCTTCTCAAAGCCATCCCTGTCCCCACGCACATTCCTCTGTCTGGGCCTCCTCCCCGGGGCAACACATGCCTGTGCTGCCGCTGCAGCGGCCACGGCTCTGCTGACACCCCGAGCCTGCACAGGGTGGGCGGCATGCGCCCACCCTCGGCCCGGACCGCGCTGGGACGGCGAGCCCCCGGCGCCACGGGGCGCAGCGTGCCTGCTGCTGTCACCAGCTGGCACACCGCCACGGACAAAGCCGACGCCGGGCGGCAGATCCCCGCCGCTCCGTCGCCTGCACAGCTCTCCTCCTCCTCCTCCGCTGCAGCCGGAGGCCCTCCCTCCCCAGCGAGGACGCGCGGTGCCAGCAGACAGCCGAGCGGGCGCGCGGCCCCAGCTTATCCGCTCCAAGCCTTTTTCCCAGGGTCCAAGAAGCCGATGGGAAGGCAATGGTTTTGTCTTGCAGGAACGCACTCCCAAAGGCACATGGACCATGCGCGCAGCTCTGGAGCGCTTAGACATACAGAGGAGCCGCCATACCGCTGCAGCCCTGCCTGCAAACAGGGGGTTTTCCAGGTGCAAAGGGAACCCCAGGGACCATGCAGCTTGGGAGCGGCAGGGAGAAGGCCGGGCGGGCGGGCACGTGATGCCGTCCACTGTGGTTTTCTTTGCGGCGTGTCAGCTCAGGTCACTTCCGCCCGGGTGACTCACCCGGGGACAAGCGCGCTGTGTTTGCTCCCGTGCTATAGCAACCCACCGCCTGCCAACAGCACGGCTCACCGCACCATCGGCCAGCCGCTGCCAGAGATGACGGCTGTATCCCATTGCCTCATGCAGATTGCACGCGATAGCGGCAATCACCCCATGCTGCTCGCTCCAGCAACAGCGGGGCATCCTGATGTCACCTTGGCCAGCCCACGCCCGTGGCCCTACCTGGAGAGAGGGGTGAGCTCTCCTCCTGGAAAAGCCCCCCGTTTGCTCTTTTTTGTTCCAGTATCATCCTTCTGAAGACTCATCTGAGATGCAGGCTGCCCCTGGGCCAGGCCCCGGGCATGCATCAGTGCTTCCCGCGGCCCCGCTTCCCACGCTCCCGCCGCCCGCTCGTCCCGGGGGAGCGGCTGCTTGCCTCCCCCCGCACCAGCAAACATCGCAGCTGTTTTTCCTGCTTGCCTGAGTGGGAAGTTGGGTGGCCGCAGTATTTCACGCCCTGAGCCGATCAGATCCGCACCTCCGCCAGACAGGCTGCAATTTCCCATTGCAAACATTCCCAGCTCCTTTCCAAGGCCCACCCGGCTCTTTTAGATATGCTTGCTATCGCCCCTTGCTGGGTTAATCTCAGTGGGAAAAGACAAGGCCTGGCAGGCAGCAGGGCTAATATCCCAGCAGGAAACACCATGGGGGCGGAGAGGGGCCACGGGTACAGACCACCTCGTAGCACAGCAGCCTGGCCACCAAGCTGGGGCTTCCCCTGCCAGCCCTGGGGAAGGTTTGGAGGATCCAGGCTCACATCCCAACGCAGAGAGGTCTCCACTGGCAGATCTCCCCCTCCCGAAGGGAGCGGAGCAGCCAGCCGGGAGCTTTGCCAGGGTCGCCCAGCCACAGAGCAGTGGCAGCACCACCGCACAAATGCCCCAGGGCAGGTTTCTCTGCACACAGCGCGTGAGTCTGCAATGGCCTGCAGGTGGGCTGCAGTGCCAAACTCAGGGTCAGCTCCTGGCAGGCGTATGCCTTGGCGTTGTAGGTGCTCTGAAGCAGGGTCTGCACTTAGAACACGATAAATGAATTGGGAGGGATTTAAAACAAAACAAACAGACACACACCCTGATATCTGCTTGCACTTCTGTTCTCAGGAGTGTCTCCTTTTCCCTTTTACTTGAAAAAACAACTTGACATTCGTCTTCACACCCAGCTGCTCTCCTTGACACTGAATCAATATTTGCTGGGGATTTCATTACTCATCAGGATCAAGATATGACTCCATCTCTGTCGCCTCTGCAAAGCTGCTTCTGCCAGGGGGATGGGGCTTCCCCAACCCCATGGTTTCGCAGAACTGGGCCGTGAAGTCCCGGCTGGCTGAGCAGGCTTGCAGAGCTCTTGCCTGCCTGATGTGAGCTGCAGTCTCTCTTATCACCCCCTAGAAAAGTGGGCAGATATCTGAGCAAGAATTACCCAAGCAGCAAGTGTCAGGAGATGGGTGGATGCTTTCTGGCTGCTCTCCCCACAAGATACCAGAGTTCTTTGAGCTTAACACATATTAGCCTTAAAAAAAGAAAAAAAGAAGTGGTGGTGAGCTGGGAACCACCCTGTTACAGAGCCGTTTCCCAAGACTGAGCATCTGCCATGCGCTTCCTTCCTACGAGTCCTGCCCAGAGCCGGGTGCAGCAACGAGCGGGAGACGCTCTGCCCCAGCCAAGCGGTGACCCGTCCGTGCGTGCCCCCGGCGTGCCACGCTGCCCCAGCCCTGCTGGCGACCTGCCGGGCTCGCTCACAGCCCAGGTGCCTGGCACAGCTCCTCTGATCTCCCGCTCCGTCCCCATCTCCCCAGGAGAACGGATGCAGCAGCACGGCATTAACCCATAGGGCTGCTACGGGATCCCAGGTGCCTGTCACGGCACCATAAATTGGGGAAGGGAGAAAAGAGAACGCAGCTTTATCTGCAAAATAAACAAATGGGCTCCTGCACCCCTGAGCGTGGCTGCTGCCGTGTTTGCAGAGCCTACAGCAAACGGGACAGAAAAGCGGCTCAGGGGAAGCTCAGAGGGTGTCAGACCAAGGTGCTGGCAGGGCAGGCTCGGTGGTACGCGGCTCTGCAGAGACCCCCACGGGGCAGCCGCTGTCTCAAAGGGGCTGCCGTGAACCAGACCCACAGGTTTCCCACCCCACTTTAACCCGCACCTGAGCATCAGCCCTCTCCTGTGGGCCACACTTGCAGGACACGTCCCCCTGCACACGCTGCATCCAGCTCCATCGGCTAACGTGCAACGCTGAGAGCAGCGAACTGCTTTAAGGCCTCCAGCCTGAGCAGTCGCCCTTGCCCGCTGCGGGTTAGGGACACATCTCCCCAGCTCAGGTAGGGCGGACGTTAACCCAAAACAGGCACTGCGAAGACCAGGAGATGCAGGATCTGGCCAGATGGCCCAAACGGGTCTTTCCTGCCTTCTGCTTGGATTCTGCCTCCAAACACAGCCCATCTGCCAGAGGCTGGAGAAACACAACGCACTTCTCATAAATCAGCTGCCTGTGGAATTGGCCGGGCTGAAAGTACCCCCCGCCCTTCTGTCCTTGACTCCTTTTTCCTTCTGTGCAGAAAGCAACAACGCTGGGGGGGTTCTGAGCCCCTCCTGTTTCTCGCCCTTTGCCAAAACCTCTTCTGCTTCCCTGCCCGGTGCTTTCGGGCTAACCCACACTCAGCAGCCAGAGGAACGGGGGTTTTGTTTGTTTTTGTGTCACAATGATGAAGTGTTTATAGCAACCAACTTTCAGCAAGCCGCAAGCTTCACTGATCTCAGCCCAAGCTTCCGAATAATGGCAAAGGGAGGACAGCCCCTTCCTCCGGGGCTAGCAACCGCGGTGTTTAAGGCTGCCGCAAAGCAGGGGGCCTTCGCACCAGGCACGAGCCTGCTGGAAGTCGTCCACCACCCGTGGCTCTCCGCACAGGTGCCTCGGGGCCGTGCCGGGACCCGGGTCTGCAGCGGCAGCAATATCCCCGTGGGCATGGCCTGGGAGCTGGTCTCCTCCCAAGGGCTCCTTTCGGCCACGAGAGCAGCCAGTGGGACACGCCGAGCCAGCATCCCGCCAGTGCTCCACAGGAATTGCTGGGATTGCCCCCAGTATCCTGCTCTCCTCCGCACCCCTGTGGCAGGAGCAGCACGGCCAGGGCACCGCAGTGCCGGGAGGACGAGGACCATCCCTGCCAGCCTCCAGCTCCCCAGCGGGGGCTCTGGGAGACCCCAGGGCCTCCACCTGCCGCGCCGGAGCTGGGAGCATCACGGATGAGCGGCTCTGGAAACCACGCTGCCACGTGTCTGTGCAGCTCGCGCTCCAGGCTGGGGAGATTTACTGTTTAATGGAGAAAAGACTGTGTCTGCTGACAGCCCGTCTCCCCGGCTCGCCCCGTCCTCCCAGCATCGGGGCAGCACGGAGGAGAGGGCCTGGCTCAGGCGCAGGTCTCCCATCCAAATGCAATACAGCTGTGTCTTCTTCCTCTCCAAACACCGAAGCAAGTTTTAAATCAATTTATCATGTGTTTTCTTTGACCGAGGCTCCGTCCGGATGTGACCCAAGCCTGAACTGCCCAACCTTGCAGCATCGAGGCGGGACTCTCCCCTCCGGAGCAGGCCCAAGGGCATTACTCGAGCGAGCAAAGCACGCGGAGGGGAGTGTCCCGACAGCGAGCGCGGCGGCTAAGCGCCATCTCAGCGGGAGTGTCTGCTGCAGGACGGCAAGAGGAGGAGGCGAGCGAGAGGCTGGCAGGGCTTTCTGTAGGGGGCAGAGGGAACCGAAACCCAAAGGCTCATCCCCAGAGCCTGCTTGAGGCATCTCCAGTTTCCACCCACCCCCAGGCAGAGGCTGGGGTGAGGCAGCTGCAGCTTGGGTTTAGCTTCATTGCACGTTTCCTGTGGCTGCACAGACCTTGCACAGCTCAGTTCCTATGTCTCTCGCGGTGCTGAGAGCAAGGAGAGCCACCCCGAGCGTCACACATACGTAGCAACGCCCAAGGCAAGTCACAGTCTCAGCAGCCCGTGAGGAGCCAATGGAAAAACTCAGCAGCAGGGTGGTGACTGACAGTGTGGGGCCCCATGGACGTAGGACCAGCCTCGGAGACCAAGGGAGGACCCAGTTACAGCTACTGCAAGACAGCCACACTGCACCAAAACCTGCAAGAACAGGAAGAAGTCAGGTACCTCCATCAGCCCACAGGAAGTCCTGGGCTGGGAAGCAGCTCTGGTGGTCTCTAGTCCAAGGCCTGCCCCAGGCAGGGCCGGCTTCCCAACTCCAGCAAGCTGCTCGAGGTCTCATCCAGTTGTGTTTTCTATACCATTTTCCACATGGCCAACAGACTCCTTCCAGGGCAATTCCCCCATCATCTTGTGCCAGGTCCACCACTTTGAAGCAAACTGCACTTACTCCCATGAAACCAATAGGGCTGTGGGTAGGAAGGGACCAGGGTGCCCTCCACCCCAGTGTCAGGGCAGGAGACAGCCCTGGCAGACAGGAGAACACAGCAGACTGCTAAGCAAGGTCAAGCCTGCCTTCATTACAATGTGTTGGAGCTAAACGATCATAAAGCAGCCCGTTAAGATTCATTCAAGACCCCTGTGGAGGAAAGCAGGCTGCTTTCGTCAGCACAGCACTCGCAGCTCACCCCAGAAGGAGGATGTGGTGGCAGAGCTCAAAGTGTGGGAGGTTGCAGCTTCCTTGCCCTGTTGACAGGGGCTTTGAGGATGCTCTGATGAAGGCAGAGTGCACTACGTCCTGCCCCAGGTGCTGCCACTACCCACTGAAAGTGCTTTTATTTAGAGCTGGGCTGCCCCGAGCTTCTCTCCAGGCAACTTTTGATTTTGCCAAAACGTTATCTGGTTCCCTAGTAGTCCCTGTGGGTTTAGGCTCTTGCCCCTGTAATTATCTGCTCCTGGAAAGCTGGTCTAAAAAGTTCTGGTTTGGAGCCTTGTTTGGGAAGACCAGGAGACCAATTCACAGATCCCTTTCCCAGGGGCACGCTTATGCAAGCCCAGAGGGTGATGAGGCTTGTACTCACTATTATTTTTAACATCAAGGGCAAACTATCTCATTGGCATGCTCGAGGCCTCTGGGACTGTATCACTAGCTCGCTTTGAAGCCCAGTTTGCAGAGGAGAGCCAAGTTCCCGACTCCCAGAGCAGGCTGGGCACCAGCTGTGCTTACTGGGTGCCCGGCGCGGAGGGGCAGAGCACTCAGCGCCGACAGGGCCCACGTCTCCAGGACGGCGCCGCACACGCTGGCGAGCCTGGGAAGGCTGCTGGTGGTGGCACAGCGGGAGCGGGAAGGCACGGGGCCCCGAGAGACCTCACCAGCAGGGAGGTTCGTGGGTGACGGGACAGAAATAGCCCTGATTTGCCTTTATACAGCCACGAGCTTTCGTCCGGCTAAGTGGGTGGCAGGCGGGGCAGCTCTGGCTGTTTGAATTTGTCGGGCTGAAGTGTGCTTAATGGGTGCGGAGGCTGTTGACATTAAGCACACAGGCGGTTTTAAGATGCTTATCAGATCAGGCTGCCCACGACACCAAAGATTTTGGCATTAGTCAGGTACCTCTGACCCCTGAGGATCTGGGGCCAAATCCTACTAAGGCCAGCGCCCCAGTAAGACGTGGAGCAGTTTCTAAAGAAACGCACGTGTAAATTGTAGATAAAAGTATCCAACGTGGGTTGTGAAATACCTAAGAATATGTAAATTGGGTGGTTCAGGTTGGGAAAAGGTATGCTTAAGAAGCCGCATTATGAACATCCCTCCAACTGACACCTTTTACACCTGTCAGTCATATTTTTCCAGCAGGGCGAGCGGTTGCAAACAGGACAGGGCAGAGCCTGCGAGCCGGCCCGCGCTTTGCAATACCGTGCCTTCGCTTTCCCTGGGGAAGGAAGCTCGCTGCCTCCTGGGCTGCCACGCCAGCGAGCCACGGGCTGGCTGAGCCTTTCCAACGGACTCGTGAAAGCTGAAGTAACTGAGGTTTTCCTGATGCGACAGTCAATAAGAGACTGTCCCAGCCCAGGGCACCCGCACCTGAGCTCGGGTTGGAGGACTGGCGAGGCCTCGGGGCAGCAGCCCCATGCCGTGCCCGGCAGAGCTGCCCTCCCCGGTCTGCTCCCACCCGCCGTAGAGCCACGAGTGCCAGCAGAGCCCCTCACGGAGGACGCACCAGCACCAGCAGCCCTGCCCGGCCGCCGCCGCCGGCGAGCGCGTCCCGCAGGACCCCGTCACACAGAGCACAGCCGCCACGCGGGGAAGCGTCTTTCGGTTTATTACAGGTCGAGAATACAAGTGCAGGCCCTGCCGCGAGAGCCGGGTGCCAGAAGCGGGGCTGGGTTGTGGCTGGAAGGGTGCGGGCTCCTCTCCCGGCGGCCTTCGGTGACACCGGCCAAGTTTCCTACCCGACGGCGCGTCCAAACTCCCCACCCCTGCGGCACTCCGTCCGGAGGAGCGGAGCCCCTCTCCGCACCAGCTCCATCCCTAGGTAACTTATTGCTTTTAAGGTGCTAGTCTACTACAGAGTGGATTAAAATGCCTGTCCGTTGTGGTGCATTTGTGCCGTCTTCGGGCTGCACTGGGAACGCCGGCCGTCACACCTGGAGAGGGATGGAAGAGAGGGCAGATGAAGTCATGCCGGGACAACAGCGGAGGAGCCGCAGTGGGGCTGGGCCGCGAGCGGAGACATCCCAGGGACAGCTCGGCGCTTCGGGGGAGACCCCGTCTTTGCCAACAGGCCTCAAAGCCAAAGCCCTTGGTGTCCGCTGCCGGAGCTAAGCAGACGGCAGCAGTCGCATGGGGCTGGCGCCCCAGCACAGGCACGAGGGCTGGAAGCCACCGCCGAGCTTGGAGAGACGCAGCAGCATGCGGGACTTCCCCGCCGGCCCGGAGGCAGGAGGGGAGCTCCAGAGGGAGGCACCAACCTGGAGTTTACTTGAACGTGTGGCTCTCGGCTCCTCCCCGGCCGAACCCTGCAAGAGAGGCAGAGCGGGGTCAGCGCTGCCTGCAAACGCCCAGGACTTTGGGAGTGACTGGGTGCAAACGCAGCAGCAAGGTTTCCTCCAGGAAAAGATAAATGGGAGGCAGGGAGTGGCAGCACCTTTGGGCGCCCAGGCCCCGTCCCGCGGGGAAGGAGTCAGAGGAGCCCAGAGCGGCCAGCAGCAGCCGTTGCACCCTCAGGCAGGGCATCCTGCCGAAACGGAGAGGGGGCCTTTGCGGGCTGGCTCATCCCGGCGGTCGCTGCCTCGGCTCGCGGTCGAGCCGCGTGCCATCCCCGGGAGCTGCAGCAGGGCCGCCGAGCACCGCGCTGCAACAGGCGGCTGTTGGGGGCAGTCGCCCCAGCCTTGGGGAAAACGGGAGCCCAGAACCGCCCCCCCCCCAACGCCGGCTGAAACCACCTCACCTTTGGGCCCGAACAAGGCAGAGTAGCAGGGGTGGTTGCAGTACGGCTTGCCGTCATGCTGCGGGACAGAGAGAGAGAGAGAATAAGCCCCAGGCGCCTCCCCGCTCCTGCAGCTGGAGGCGCGCAGCGAGGCCGGGCCAGCCCCGCGGCCGGGCAAGGGCCATCCTGACGGCAAACCTTACCTCCGCGTGGCCGCCGGACGTCAGGGTCTTGTTACATTTCTCGCATCTCAAGCAGGGTCGGTGCCAGTCTTTCCCCAGAGAAGTCACCTTCTCGGCTGCCACGAGAAGGAGAGGGGTTAGCGATGCTGCTTCGGGCCACCCACCAGGCAGGCGAGTCACTTTTGGCAAGTTGGCCTCCCTGGTACCAACCCTTGGGAGGACAGAGGGGTTTTTTGCACACCAGTATCTTCTCAGGTCCGCTTGTCTGGGACAGAGGACCAAGTTTCAAACCCAAGGGCTCGCTGTGCGCACATGTCGCCGTGCACACCCAGGTGCCAGCACGCAAGAGCTCAGAGCGCTGGGGCAGAGAGGGGGCCGCATCCGCGCGAGAGGCAGCTGCGCCGCACAGGGAGCCGCCACCAGCCTTTGGGGAAGGCTTGGAGACCAGCGCCCACCTGCCAGGAACGCCTTCGCCCCGGCCCGCCGGAGCCCCCCGGCCCCACGTTTCGCCCAAGTCGGCAGGGGCGCAGGGGGCGGGCGCCGAGCCGACGAGGAGCAGGGGGGCAAAGCTGTCGCTGCTTCCCACCCAGGAGCACAAACCAGGCTCCTCCAGCTGCCGCGCATGGCGGCAGCCCTGGTCGTGCGCGCGCCGTAGCAAACCGCAGCGGGGCTGGCCCGGGCTCGGGCGGCCACGGCGCCAACAACGCACCTGTTTGCTCAGGCCGGAGCGTGTTTACGCAGGGGGGGATAAAACAGGATGGCTCGGAATTGTGGCGCAGAGGGGGGACTTTCCGCAGACGTGTGAGCCCTTGCTATCAGCAGCTGCGCTCCCAGGGATTCATTAAGCGATGAAGCAGAGTTTTCCACAGGAACCCGCTCAGCGCCAGGTCCAAGCGCTCTTCCCACGCCTGGCGAGGGGGGACAAGCGAGGGGACAGAGCGCCCCGCTTCCCGGCCCGGCCCTTGGCAGCAGGCACCCCCCAGGCGCCTGTTCTTTGGGGGCCAAATGTGCCCACAGCAGCTTATTCAAGGAGCAGACGGCGCCCGCAGAGGTGGGAGCGGGGGCAGACGCCACCCCGGCGCTGTCCCTCCGCGGCACGAAGCGCCGGCTGCGTCTGCAGCCCTGCGAGCGCAGCTGGCGAGGCGCGCGGGGCGGCAACGTCCTCCCCCCGGAAAGCCCCGGCGGGAACGAGCCCGCGGGAGCCCGCCCTGCCCCGGGCGCCTCTCGGCGGGCCCCGCCGTCTCCTCCGCGCTCCCTCTCTTTACAGAGGGACGTGGCCCCCAGGCGCCGCGAGGAGGGCAGCGGGGCACAGAAGACCCCGAGGCCCGCCGGAGCCGGGCTTGCCCTGCTTCCTGTCCCAGCGCACCTCATCTCCACGCACAGAAACAGCGCGGCCGCTGCTCGCCTGCCGCTTTCGAGCCCTCCTCGCCTTCTGCCCTACCAGCGCTGATTTTGTAAGAGCCACCGGAGCAGGGGCGAGTCCCTCCTTGGCCGAAGGGACCTCCTCGATCCCGATCCCGGCGCCGCTGCAGCCACGCCTGCCGGCAGGGCAAACCCTCGCCCCGCGGGAGCCTGGCGGGGCCGGCACAGCGGGCCAAGCGCGAGCCACGTCCCCTGTTCCCAATTCGCACTGCTTGTCGGGATCAGCATTGCAAGTGGATCCTCCCAGGTCAAGCGTAGCCAAAGCCGACGTTGACCAGGCAGAGGGGTTTCCTCCGCGCCAGACCTCCAGCCCACCCCGGCCAGGGCTCCCCAGCGGATTCCCCCAGCGTGGGCGTCGGGAAGGGACACGGCTGCCAGCAGCGCAGCCTCCGGCACCAGCCCCTCAGCCCCTGTGCTCGCGCCCCCGATTTCCTCCGCAAAGCGAGGGTAAAAACAGGGCACACCCACGAGCAGAGCAGAAATCGGGCAGCGAAAGCAGAAGTCAGTGCCTGCACTGAGGCTCACAGATCCCTCGCAGTCTCCAGGAAATTAGAAAGCAGGGAGCGTGTATAGGGGCTCCCAGCAAACCCCCTCCAATTCAGCTGGACCAGGCAAGCAGGGAAGCTCGGCAGCGAAGCTCAGCCGCTTCAGCAGATGCTGCTGGCAGGACGAGTGACTCAAACCCCCAAAGCACCCGCATGGCAAGGGAGCGGGACCACAGCACCAGGACTGGCAGGTCCCTGGAGATTTGGGCCCCAATTCTGGGGAGCACAGCCGTCCCGAGCCCGGCGGGCAGGCCGAACCAGCACACGCAGCTCGCCTGCTGTGCCGTTCAAAACAGCACGGCCACAGCTCCCCGAGGGGCTGTCAGCTCACCATGCTACACCACGCAGGACAACGCGGGCAACCCCCGGACCCAGGAGCGTGCTCGAGGGCACAGTTCGCCTTTGGGGCGATGCCCGGCGATGTCCCCAGAGCAGCGGGCTGTGCCAGCCAGGCCTGGGGTCCGGAGCGGTGCCCCATAGGGCTGCCCGAGCACAGGGCGGTGGGCGACGCTGAGGGGCACCAGGGCTGAGGCTCCGGCAGCAGCCTTGGTGCACCCACCTGCGGGAAGGTGCCTTCTCCCTGGGTGGATTTAGGGAGCCACCCAGCCAGGGCGCCCTGGCTGTTGCACACCAGGGCACGCAACACTGGGGCGCCCCGAAGAATTGCAGCGCCGGGGTGCCCAGCATCGGGGCGCCCCAGGAACCGCAGCGCCGGGGTGCCCAGCACCGGGGCAGCAGGGACCACAGCGCGGGTCACACGACGCGGGGCGGCGCGGCCCGGGGGGCCAAGGGACCCTTACCGAAGTAGACCTCCTTCTGGCAGCGGGGGCACTTGGGCATGGTGGCGGCGCGGCTCGGCGCGGCTCGGCTCGGCTCGCGGCTGCTCTGGGAAGCTCCGCGCCGGCCCCGCCGGAGTCACTGCGCGCCCGCCCCGCCCCGCCCCGCTGCGCGCCCCGCCCGCGGCCGCGGCACCCGCCCCGCGCAGCCTGCGCGCCTCCCGCGCGGGGGCCTGCACCGCTGCCCCCCACCCTTGCAGCCTGCACCCCTTGCAGCCTGCACCCCTGCGCCCTCTGCATCCTGCACCCCTGCACCTCTACATCCCTTGCATCCTGCACCCCCTGTGTCTTACACCCCTTGCACCCCAGCATCCCTTGAATCCTGCATCCCTAACCCCCCCCCGCACCCTTTGCACCCCTGCCCCCTTTGCATCCAGCACCCATTGCACCCCTGCGGCCCCTGTTCCCTTACACCCCTGCACCACCTGCAGCTTTTGCAGCCATACACCCACTGCACTCCGTGCACCCTGCACCCCACACCCTTGCACACAGTGCACTCTACACCCCTGCAACCCCTGCACCCTGGCTCCCTGCCCAGGCTTGGGCTGTGGCAGTGCCCGAAGCCCAGCTCAGGGTGGGGCTGGAGGTGTGATTGGCATCTGCCAATTAACCAACCGCCAGATACAGCTTCCCAGGGCATTGCCCCCTCTGAACAGCAGTGGGTTTCTTCCCGAGGGAGTATGAAAGTTGGCCCCCGGTCAGTGCCTGCTCAGGGCCCTCCAGCCCACGGGAAGTCTGGGGTATGAGACAAAGCAGGAGAGGCTGCAGGGCTGCAGCCCCCCACCCTCCAGCACCCCAGGAACGGCGTGGGTGCGGGACACGGCTCAGCGTGCTGCCAACAGCCTGCCCAGCGGTATGGCTGACTGTTGTTGTTTTGCTAGCAGCGAGGACTTGCTTTTCCTTTTGGACTCAGCCCCAAGGAGGCGTCACGGAGCTGGGGCGGAGGAGGGTGGTTGTTCCTTTGCGTCTGGCAGTGAAGGAAATAAAAAGCCTATCCAAAGGTCTGTTTTGTATGAAATAATCATCCCCAGGGCACGTTGCTGGGCTGGAAAGGTCACGAGGGCTTGTGAAGCCAGCGGCAGGACGCTTGGTGTCTGCCTCCAGAAATGCAGGGCATCTATCGCTCCGTGCCTGCGGAAAATGGGGCCCTTTTGCTGCCGGAGCCGACCATGGCCTGTGGCTGGAGGATGCAAGGTGGCAAGCAGTCCCTGGAGGAGGAGGAAGTTCCCGGCTCAGCTGGGATTGCTTTGTGCCCTAACCTCTCCTCCAGGTGGGAGCCCCCATCCTCATGCCAGGCCCCACTGCTCTGCTCGGTCCCAGGCTCATCCTGCCCTACAGCAAATGCAGCTCGGGCTGGCGAGCACCGCCGGCGTGGTGCAGCGAGGGCAGCACCCCGGCCCCGGCCGCCCGCCCGCGCTGGGACCCCCTGCCCGCACCACGGTGAGTGCAGCTTGCACTGAGGAAATTCGGGGACAGCGGGTGCCCCCGCTCTCACCGGGTGAGCATGGCTGAGCACGGCGCCAGGCGACTCCCAGCAGGGACAGCTGTCCCCGGCTCTGCTCCCTTTTAAGGGAGGTTTTGTGCCGGCAGGCAGGCAAAGACTGGCCTCTCTCATGTCTCCTCAGGCCTGGCACGGCCCCGCGGCTGGCCCCCACGGACCGCTCGGCGCCTGGCCCAGGCCCCCATGGCAGGACGCTCCCAGCACCGCTCGGACCGTAACCCTCTCTGGAGAGGCCAGCAAAGCCCAGGCGTCGCCGCCAGCAGCCTGGCAGGAGCAGAGCCCCGGGGCTCAGCCTTGCCCGGCCCCACTGCCTCCCCCCCACAGGCCCCTTTTCGGCTGATTTAGCAAAGCCAGTCGCAGCCTGCCGTGGGGGATGCATGCGCCCTGGGCTACGCCTCTCGCTTTACAAGCAGATGAGTCAAAGCCCATCACCAGCACACGGTGCGATGCGCAGCTCCACCTGGACTGCGGCAAGCAAGCGTCAGGGCGAACATACCCAGGCTGAAACACCCGCCTGAGCCCTGCACCCGCGTCCGTGCGCGCGTCGTGCTCGGAGGGCAGCAGAAACGCATCTCCCTGCGGCACCCCGCACCCGTCCCGTCGGTCGGGGCGCGTGCGGTGCAGCAGCACCATGTTTCGTGACGGGCCCCGCCGCCACGGCTGCAGCCGGGGAGGAGACTGCGCCAAGGGGGCCTGCGGGACGTGGCCTTTTACCCCTTTTACGGGGAGCGAGTTCATAAACACTCCTAATGCCGGCGTGTGAAACCCATCAGCGTGCTGCGGCAGGCCAATAAACCCAGGCCCCGCCGGCCCGCAACCCAGCCAGCGCTGCGGGCTGGAAACTCGCCCAGCCGCCCACATTTTGGGTGACCTGGTCGCTGCTTCTGCTGCGGTTCAGGGCCCCCCCGGGTGCCATAAAGACCCATGAGCCGCTCGGGAGCGGAGCGGCAAGGAGCTGCGGCTGGCTCTTCCCACTGCAGCGGGACACGTCCTGCAGCGCTGTGCCAGACTGTGCATGGACACAGGCAGTCCCGGCACAGGGCACATGCCTTTCCCAAGGGAGAGAGGCAATCATAACTTAAGGAAGATGTTGCAGAAACATCCTTTCTTTCTGCAGCAGGCAGGACGTTGCTCGCCCCAGCAGCTGTATCTTCCAGCATCACCGAGGTGCAGCAGGACTGTGCACAGGAGCTGTTGCGGACGCAAAACAACCAGTGCCCTTGCACCAAACAGCACGGGCTTTCATTTCTCCCCTCTCCAGCCACGCAGTGTTTTGTACCCTTAACACCCTCCTTCTGCAGCAGTGCTGGCTGAGCCCAACCTCGGCTTTAGCCCCCGTGTGAACGTGACCTCTCACAACCCAAACTGAATTCAGCCGAAAGGCAGTGGGGAAACTGGTGCTGGGCAGAGAGGGGCCGCGGGGAGCAAGGAGAGCGCGGGGCAGGGGCGGCAGACGCTCCAGCCCAGAGAGCCGTCCCAGCAAACCCGGGTCCGAGCCGCCGTCCCACCCAGCGCTGCTCCGTAGCCGGGCTCACACCCTGCCGGGGCAATAACCCCGCCAACGCCGGCCGAGAACAGCCTCCTCAGCAACCCGCAGGCTTATCTTATCTGGAGACCTTGCTCCAGCTGACTGAGCCACCCGCACATAGCGTGCCTCGGCTGTCTGAGCCCTCTGATACAGATCTGCGGGTGAGGCCCCATCCCGGTGCATCTGGCGCCGACACTCCCCGGCGGCACCGCAACGGCGCTCGGAAAAGCCTGGGCCGTCCCGCTCGTTTGCTCGGGCTGCTCCGCGTCGGCGTCACGGCCCGGGCGCAGTCGCGGGCGCTCTAGCGCACCAGGGCTGGCACGCGAGGGCAGCGGCCGCCCCGGCCGATCTGGAGGGCGTTTTGCTGAGGCTCTCGCAGCCCCCGAGGACTCGCTGGGCTGGGAGGCCTGCAAGGAGTTTCCCGAGCTCTCGGAGCAGGGCTGCGAGAAGAGAGCTCCCGGCATGCCGGAGCCGTGTGGATTGCCGGGATCGAGGGCGCGCTGCCCGCAGAAACACCCCCGCGGGCAGCTTGGCCCCTGGCGGTGACAAGAATAATCGCTGTAAAAGTCAGGGGCGTCTCAGCACGCAGGGCAGGCAACCAAAGCCAGTTGGGGTTAGTTTGGCTTTGGCTGTTTAACCCGGCAAAGAAAAGCAGCTTTGGCTGTTTAACCCGGCAAAGAAAAGCAGCCGTTCCCCTGTGCGGGGCAGGTAACGCAACGGAAAGGCACCGAGCAGCGGCCGGCAGCACCCAGGACCGCTGCCTCTGCCCGCGCTGGCAGCCGAACCGCGGGGCCCCGAGGCAGCCGGTACCCGCGCGCCTCCGCCGCGTTCCCCGCCTGCCGAGGGTGCCCCGCGTGCCCCCGCCCCGGGGGGAAGCACCCAAAGCCGGCAGGGCTCCTCCTTCGATTCCCTCCCCAGCCAAGGATCCTCCTGAGCTGTCCTAGGTCCCCTCCCTGTGGAAAAAGTGACTGAGGAAAACCCTGGAAGCGCTGCAAGCCGTCGCCGCCGCTCTCGGCTTTTGGGGAGTTAATGAGAGGTGCCGGGCCGGAGGCAGCACTGGGATTTTCCAGGCAGTCACACAACTGCAGCTTCTGCAAATTCCTCTCCCCTCAGCTGGAGTTCAACTTGCGCTCGTGGAAAGCGCGGACCCGCTCAACCCAGACGCTCTGCTGCAAAATGTGTCTTTCCAGCTGAGCACGTGACTCTAATTTGACAGGAAAACTACAGGGCGGCTTAAAAAGGCCCGGCAAAGGCTGGGGGAGCCGCCAGCCGCGCGGTCCGTGGCAGGCCCGCCACAGCGCCACGGCGTGTGGTGCAGGCAGGCAGGCAGGCGGGGTGCTGCGGCGCGGGCGGCCCCGCGGGCAGCAGCGTTTCAGCCACGCCAGGTTCACGCGCAGGCAACCCCACTGCGAGCCGTACGCGAAAACGGCAGCGTGGAGGGGCCGCCAAGCCAAACCGCACCCCGAGGAAAAGCTCCGGGCTGCGTCTTACTAAAGATGACGGGCTGCAAGCGCGCTCCCTGCCCCGCTGCAGAGGCGCTTGCGCTCCCTGCCCTGCGCGCGGTGCAGAGTCCAGCCCTTGCCGGCCGTGAGCCGATGCGCAGCCGTTTGGGCCAGGAACCGCGGAGGCTCTGCAAGTCTGGGCCAGGCTGCCGAATGCCGGCAGGAGCCGCTTGTCCGCTCGTCTCCGAACCCCGTGAGCCAGGGTGTGGGTTACGGTCGCACTGTAAATGTTACGCTGCTTGAGCAACAGCAAACACGTGGTGTTGCCGGAGCCCCGGGTCCAGCTCCCGGCTCCGCAGGGCAGCAAGGCCGCGCGCCTCGCTCGGGGGCTCGGTGCCCCCCGGCTGCGCAGGGGGCTGCCCTGGCTCAGGGCACGGAGCAAAGGGCTTCGTTTCTGCAAACGCCGAGGGGATTTGTGCTTGGCTCACTGCACGCACGCCCCCGCGCGCGCGTTCCTGGCCAGAGACCCGCCGGGGAGAGGGGCTCTCATCCCCGGGGATGATGCACGTCTCGCCTTGGCGGGGGCACCGCGTAGCTCGCGTAATCACTGTCGCTGGAGCAATGTTACTGACAGAAGTGTTTTTCTCTCACCAGGCAGAAGGAGGTGCCAGATACCGAGACGTGAGCGGGGTTAAACTTCCTGCCAGTCTCCGAGCCGTCACTTCCCTCCCCGGGAAAGGCTAAGGGCTCCTCTCCGCGGCACGTGCTGAGCTCTGCGGACACGGCCACGGGACAGCCAGGCGCCGCGCTCGCCTCCCGCCGCGGCCGGCTCCCCGCGGAAGCGGCGCCCCAACGGCGCCGCTTTGGGAAGCCGCCTGCCGCCCTGCGGCGTCGCCCGCCAGCCGCACGGGACCCGCAGGCGCGAGCCGGCACGCAGCCGCCCCAGGGCCCGTTTGCCCCGCGCTGGGCCCGCGTTGCTGGCAGCACGCCTTCCTTTCCCCGCTAGCACCGCGCAGACCCCGTCCCGGTCCCACCGGCACAGGTGTCCCCCGAGGCCGCACAGCTGCCAGCCCCGGGGCGCTGCGGGAGCCCCCCGAGCCCCAGGGTGCTCCCGGCTGCTCCGCCTGGAAATCCAGCAGCAAAGTAAAGGCCATGCGGAGCCTGGCGGTTCCCTACAGCCCCGGGGGAGGTTCAACGGCAGAGCCCCTGCAGCCCCACGCGTTGCACTGGCGGGAGGATTTACGGCCCGAATACTCCTGTGCCTGGTTTCATGCCACTCCTCCTCCTTCATCCCTGCCTGCTCTCCTACACCCTCCCCAGTATTTACACCCATTAGTTTAACTTCCCCCTGGGGCTGAGCCAAAGCCCCGCCAAGCCAAGGAGAGCTGTGCCATAGACTTCAGGGAGTGTCGGAGCCGCTTCCCGGCCATCGGGGAAGCAAGCTCTACTTACTGGGCTGCTTTTAATAGCCCCTCTTAAACCACATCTTCCAGCACTTCATCCCTTTTGGCTCCTATTTACTGAATTCCCAGCAAATGCTTTAAATCTGTCTTGCTTTTCTGCCCAGCTGCACCGCTGCAGCCCAAGCAATGACTCCGCTGTGCTCTCTCCAGCTGCAGCGCCCTCATCCCCGCGCCGCTCGTTAGCGCGCCGTCACCCCTCCTCGCGCTTCTGGCTCCCCTCGAAGCCTCCCCTGCGCACCCGCCTTCCCTGGATGGACTAGATGTCGCCGGGACGAGTCTCCGCTCGTCGCTCCTGACCTCCCCGAGTCCCTCCCTGTTGTTCCCTGTGTTTCCAGCCTGCTGTTCCCCCCTCCGGGACCGTCTGGGAACAACATTTGTATGCTCATCACTCCCTTTTCCGGGTCACTAACAAAAACAGCGAGCAATGCCAGACACAAGCAGGCGCCGCAGCTGCCGGCGGTGCTTCCCCGGCCCCGCCGGGTGCTCTTCGCCACCAGGCACGCCGGCTACCCGCCTGCGGGAAGCGGGGCGAGGGATGCTCCAGCGCAATGCTCGTTTACAAGGGCTCTGGGACGGACCTGCTCCGAGCGGAGGCTGGGCTGGAGGCGCCGCGGTGCCGCCGGTGCCTCCCGCAGGCACCCAGGGACCCATCGCAGGGGGGTTTCAGGCGCTCGGGTGGTGCCCTGCAGCCCAGCCGCCGCTCCTGGCAGCTCCTGAGCTCCAGCTCCGCGTCGAGCAACGCCACCAGGTGACGATCCTGCTCCTCCTGCCGCTCGGGAGCCACCGCGCTGGCTGGGGCTGCCAGCCTGGCAGCTCTGCAAGGGCAAAGCAACCGCGGCCTACAGCTCCCTGCCGAGCTCTCGCGTCTCCCAGCAAAAGCTGCCTTACAGAGAGCAAGGAAAATTGCATGGGACAAGTTCGCAGGGCTTGGAGGATTTCCAGGCAAGTCTGCATGTGCTCTGTTCTCTGATGTTTTTTCCTCGGTACCCTGGAGAGCATGTCTGCAATCACCAGATCTCGCCAACTTCCTTATCCTGCTTGCAAGTCACAGCTGAAAAAAATAACATACTTGACATCCCCGAGGGGAAGACTGTTTTCCAAGCCCCTTTTGGCAATAAGGGGGCATTTTCAGCTCACGTAGGTTTCCCCAAAATAAATACAAGAATGCGACCCAAATCGAGGGTCACTGAGCTGGAGGGAGCAGCAAGGGCTGGAGCGCTTGGCAGCAGGACACCCCCCCGTACCTTCCCAGCTGTGCCTCGCCAGCCTCTCGCACCCACAGCCCGCTGAATTACCCAGCCGTTGGGCCATCCCCTCCTAGAGCAGGATCTCCTGCAGCCCCCGATGCCGGCTACCAGGCACGGGAGCTCGGCGGCTGCACGAGCACCTGCCCCGGGCTCAGTCCCCCTTCTCAGGGTGCCACCCCCAAAAAGGGACCGGCCCAGGGAGCAGAGCACACCAGCTACCGACTTCACAGCCCTGTGCATCCAGCCAGAGGATGGGATGGGACGGGACGGGCTCAGGGCTCACCCCCAGGCCAGGCTCCCGCGGGGCAGGCGGCCTGCGGGCCCCCCCTGCAGTGACATCCTGGCCAGAGGCGCACTCAGCCCCCTCCCCAGCTCGCCGTGCTGGCGGGGCCGATGCCCGCAGCAGCAGAGACGCGTGAAGCCTGCACGGCCCGGGCGGTGAGGGGGCCACAGGCTCAGGCGCGCGATGGGAAGCGTCACCCCGTGTAGCCAATCTGCACAAGTCCCTGCCGCAGCAGGTTGCTAAAGGCCAGCATATTAAGCTTGCTAATTAACGATGGCAAACGAGGATCACCCTGAGAGCAGGCAGAGCTCGATCTGTGCCAGCTGTGGCTGTAGCTGCAAGCCCTCGGCGCAGCGACGGGGCCCATGCCTCCCTGCTCCGTCGCGGTGCCCGAGGGCGGGCAGTGCCCTCGCCGGCACCACCCGGGCCAGGACACAGGGGCCCCTGGGGTGATGGTGGATGATGCCAGCACCGCTGCTAAATGGCATAACAGGCCTTAATCTGAGGGAGCCCCTCATTCTGCAAGTGCGCCCCATGGAGCAGGGCAGAGCGGTGCAGGAGAGACGCCACGGCCGGCTGGGAGGGACCGTGCACGAGCACCCAGCCCTCAGCCTGCGTCCACGGGACACCACTGGCGACCGCGCAAAATGCCCTGTCGCAGGCCGCACAGAGCAGCCTGGAGAAGCCACGTGCTCATAAACTCACAAAATGACAGAGCCCGACTCGCTATGCCCGAGTAAACCCAGGGCAGAGCCACTGCAGCCTGCACGGACGCAGCCCCCGTCAGCGCGGGGACGAACGCAGGGGCGAGGGGATGCGGGCGCGCGGGGATGCGGGCGCACAGAGACCAGCCGGCGAGCTTGGCCCCTCAGGCCCCCAGGGATGGGGCCCGCGGCTGCCCCGCACCCATCACGCGCTGCCATCGCCCGTCTCCGCGGACGGAGGCACCTCCGGCGCTGCGCCCTGCCGCCGCGGCCAGCCTGCTGCCGTGGCCGGGGAGGACCTGGCCCCGCAACACCGCTCTGTCGGAGCGGCGCGGCCCTGAGGGGTCAAGTCTCCATGGAAACTCGGCCGAAACACAAACACGCGCATCCGCTTCCCGGGCCTGGGAACCGCCGGGGAGGCAGCGCGCTGCTGCCAGCAAGGGGGGAGCAGCAGCCCCAGCCTGCTCCGCGCTGCCGCCTGGCACTCAAATACTCCCACATGCAAAGCCACCAAGGTGCCGCAAGGATGCACGGCCTTTTGGGGGGGTTCCCGCTCTCCCCAGCGGAGCAGGGCGGCCAAGGGGGCTCCGGGTTGAGGGGACGCCCAGCTCGCTGGCCGTGCTGCCCTCCCGCGCAGAGCGCCGCTGCAGCCAGGGACGGGGAGGGAGCAGCCGCGGAGCCCGCTGCACCGCCTGCACGGGAGCCACGGCTGCTCCGGTAAACTCAACAGCTGCAACGCCGCGGGGCGCAATAAACCCCAGCTGCACACGTCTCCCCCCCCGCCACCCCCGGCCGAGCCACACCAGGCGTCTCTCAAAACCTTTATTGTCAGCCGATACCGAAAGAGCCGGCCCTGCGGCGGGCCGGGAGGCAGCACGGGGCGGGCGCTGGGGGGCCGCACGCTGCTCCTCCTCGGCCTCGTGGGCAGCGGGGCCTCGGGGGGGGCGGATGGGGCAGATGCACGTGTCACTCTCCAAAGCTGGGAGCACATTTACATCTGCTTATAAATAAACGACAACAACAAAAAAAAAAAAAAACCCAAAACAACAACTCGCGCGGGGAGCGGGCTCCGGCCGCGGGCAGGCATCGCGCCGAGCCAAGGTGCCGGCGCGCACCCGACGCGCTCTGCCCGCGGAGCAGCCCCGTGCCCGCGGCTGGCACAGACAAGGGCTGCCCGCCGGCAGGGGCACGCTCCTCCTCGTGGGACGGCCGGCGGGGGCGAAGCACCGACCCCCAGGGGCCGGCGGAGGCCGCGGGGCGTGCGCGTGGGGGCCGCGGGGGCAGGCGGCATGCTGCCGGGCACCGGCGAGGGCAGAGCACGTCGGGGACCACCAGAGACACCTTCCACCTTTGCCTTTAAACACTGAAGCTTATATTAGAGACTATGCCATATAATCCGGGGGGGGGGGGGCAGGGCAGGGCAGGGCAGGGCAGGGCAGGGCAGGGGGGCCCTGCCCGGCGCAGAGACAGCAGGGCGCCCAGCTCCGTGGCCAGCCTGGCGCAGGTCGGCTCCAGCTCCTTCCACGAGCAGCGGGTCAGTGGGGGCACAGAGCGGGGGGCCGGCCGGCCGGCCGCCCTCTAGGGCTGGTTCTTCGCCTCGGGGTCTTTGTCGTAGATGTAGCTGCCCACGGCGCCGGTGTTCACGCCTGCAACGAGAGGCGCGCGGGGCAACGCGTTTGCAGGTGGCACGGCGCCCTGCCTGCCTGCCCCGCAGGGACGCGGTGCACTCCGGGGACGCGGCGGGCAGCAGTCGAGGCAGGGCACGTGCCCCCACCCCTGCACCCCCAGCCCCACGAGTGCCCAGCACTCACCCTTGGGCCCGAAGAGGATCCCGTAGCAAGGCTTGTGGCAGTACGGCTGTCCGTCGTGCTGTGCAAGAGAAATACGTCACCGGGGCACAGGGGCATGTGCAGCGGCAGGGGGGCCCCTCACCCCCAGACCCACCGTGGGGCCCCCCCCGCAGGCTGGGGATCAGCTCCCCCCGGGCAGGGGGGCAGGACAGGCCCCAGGACCCGTTGCAGGCGTGCACGCTGGCACAGCCCGGGGGCCTCCCCTGCAAACACCCTCACCCCTCCGTGCACCCCGCGCCCATCCCCGGGCAGCCCTGAGCCGCTCCTGCCGGGCTGGGCCTGCCCTGCCCTCTCGCGGCTGCTCGCCCGCGGGATGCCGGCTGGCATCAGCACCAGCCCGGCCCCTCTGCAGCTTTGGGAGCTCGGGGAAGGCAGGAGAAGCCCGCAGGGAGACCGGGAGCAGGCGCCCGGCAGCAGGCTGCTGCCTGAGCCGGAGCGAGCTGCAACACGGGGGTGCGGACGTCCTTACCTCCGCGTGGCTCCCCGGGGTCAGAGTCTTGCTGCAGCGCTCGCAGCGTAGGCAGGGACGGTGCCAGTCCTTCCCCAGCGAGGTCACCTTCTCCGCTAGGGAGGGATGGGGGGGGGTCACTCCTCCGCACGCCGGTCCGCAGGGACGTGAGCCCCCTGGACCGCGCAGGATGCCCACCGGCCACCAGCACGGGCACGTCCCCTCTGCGCGCAAGACGCCCCCGAGCAAACGCGTCCCCGCGCATCCCCGCAGCTCTTCCCCGCCGCTCTGCTGCCTCGCGCTCCCAGGCCGGGCTGGCGGAGCCGCGGCCTCCTCCCGCGGGGCCGCGTCCCGCTCGCGCCCTTACCGAAGTAGACCCTCTTGCCGCAGCGCGGGCACATGTTGGGCTCCCCGGTGAAGGTGGTGACGCTGGAGGCTGGAAGGAGAGAGGCCCTAAGCGCGGGGCAGCGCGCCCCCGGCCGGGAGAGCCGCGCGCCGCCGGCGCACCGGGACGGGGCTGAGCGCCCCGGCGCCAAGCCCGCCCCGGCCTCACCTTTGCTGGGTCCCTTGGGCGGCGCAGCGTTCGCCTTCCTCTCCTCCACCTTCGCGGCGTGCTCGATGGGGCCCGGAGCCGTCTGCCCCTCGATCTGCGGCTTCTCGTAGATGTAGGACCCGGCGCCGCCGATGTTCACCCCTGCAGCGGGGCAGAGCGAGGCGGCGGTGTCCCGGGGGCCGTGCGGGGTCTCCGTCCCCCGCCAGCCCTCCCGCCCCACGCGCCCCCGGGCCGGGCCGGGCCGCCGCGGCGCAGGGGCAGGGCGAGCAGCCACCTACCTTTGGGCCCGAAGAGCGTGGCGTAGCAGGGCTTGTGGCAGAAGGGCTTCCCGTCGTGCTGCGGAGAGAGGAGGGCGGCGGGACGCTGAGAGCGGCCGGAGCCCCTCTCCCGCTCCGCGCGCGCGCAGAGCAAAGCCCGGCCCCAAAACTGCTCGCTGCCGGGAAGCGAGGGACCGCCGGCACCCCGGGTTAGCTCAGCTAAAAGGCTTCTCCCAGCCCAAACTCGGCAGTGCAACCCGAGGATCCGGTAACCCATGATTTTGCGTTTGAAGCAGCCTGCGGGCTGAACTTCACTTCTGTGCTGACTGCACAGTTAGGCTGTTATTGGAGGCACAGGGCATCGCGGTGAGATGGGGGCATTTCTTTTAGAGGAGCACTTATTCCCCAGCCTGAAGGCAGGCACTTTATACAGAAAAAAGGCCACGTTTTTAAAAACGTGGTGCTTAAAGCCCCCGCACAGGCGGGAGACAGGCCCGGCCGGGAGCGGGAGTCGAGTGCCGTCACAGCCCGCTGGGCGCAGCCGGGCAGGGGAGGTGGCGGGCTGCGGGCACGCTGGCGTCCCCCCGTCCCCCCAGCTCCTGCCCCTGTCCCGGGGCAGCTCCTTGGACCCAAAAGCCTCGGGCAAGGCGGAGAGAGGGCTGCGGCTGAGCTCTCTTGCTGCTGCCTTTCCGCCGTGCCCCTCGCCTTGGCCCGGGATCAGAGCCCTGCGCGGGCGCCCGTCCCGGCCGGGTCGCCGTCGGTGCCCGCTATCGGCCAGGGCCAATCCTTGGCAGCGAGCGGGCGATAAGCGCCGGGGCCCTTCTCCCCCGCGGCAGGGCGCGGGCCGGGGGAGCTGGCGCCGATCAGAGCTGCCGGCGAGGGGGACGGCGCGGCCGCCGGCGGGCCCGAGATAACAGCGCTCCTGATCCCAGCAGCGGTTTCTCACGGGGCAGCGGGAACCAAGTCCAAGAGGAAAGAAAGAGCGTTTGTGGGCTCTGGCCCCCAGCCCGAGGCCTGGGCTGCACCCCACAGGGCTGGGCACAGAAAACCCACAAGGCACGTGTCTCTGCCCCCGTGCAACCCCCAGTGCGGCCTCGGCGCGGGAACCGGCCCCGAGCCGCCCCGCAGGAGGGGGTCGCCTGGGGGCAGGGGGCAAAAACGCTGCCTGCGCGCCCCGGGGTTGGGGGACAGTCCCATGCTGGGCAGCTCGGCTTCGCAGCCCCACGCGGAGCCGAGGCAGTGCGGGAAGCTCCCGTGCCGCCCGCGCGGCTCCATCCAGCATCTCGGCGAGAGGAGCCCTCTCCAGCTGCCGGCGAGGGAGGCGGCCGTGCAGAAGAGGCGAGCGCAGTCCCTTCCCTTCCCTTCCCTTCCCCTCCTGCAGCCCTTGCTCCCGCCGCCCCTCGTGGAAAGCGGTGTGGGGAGCGGCACACAGGGGCTTGGGAAAGGCTGGGCGAGCACACCGGCAGCTGGCTGGGAGCAGGCAGCTGCAAACTAGGGCAAGGCATAAATATCGGCATGCTCAGAGCGTTACCACGCTGCAAGAGAGGATAAACATTTAGCCGGTCTCCCTGCGACACCTCCGCAACCCTGCCAGGCAAGCTGGCTTTGCAGGAGCGCGGAAGGGCAGGGAAGGGCCCGATCCGGCTCTCCGTGCTGCCAAGGGGGGCTTGGCTGCCACCCGCCCCGGGAGCAAAATCCAGCCTTATATGGAGATGCAGCAAAGTCCCCCGGGCTGAACCGGCCCGGAGCACGGAGCCCCCCGAAAGGCCCCCACGCAAGGCGAGGCGAGGCGAGGCGAGGCGAGACTCCCGCCGCTCGCCCCGCGGGGCCGCCCGCCGCCGGCACGGCTGTCCCTGCCCCAGGCGCTGCCGCCCGCTCAGCTGTGGCGCGTGCCACAAACGCGCTAAAGAGCTGGTGACACGGTGGCATGAAAGGCACGGTGCAAAACCCGGGGCGCGAGGCGTCGCGGCGCGAAGTCACATTAGCGGAACAGTTGCCGCGGGCTCCGCGCGCCGGCTGGGCTGGCGCGGCCCCGGCGGGGCACCGGCTCCCCCCGCGCCGGGCGCCCTCGAGCGCCGGCCCCGCGCCCCCAGGGCTGCTGCGGGCGCGCACCGAGCCCCGCGGAGGCCCCCGGGGTCTGCGCAGGCTGGACGCGGCCCGTCCCGCAGCCCCCCCGCGCCGGGCAGGCGGCTCCGGCTCGGCCTCGCGCGGCTCCCTCCCGGCTCGCAGCACAGATGGGCAGGGTTTAATCCTGTTTTCTTGCTAAAGGAGTAACTTAATACGTGACTGTTTGCGCTGCTAAACACACAGTGAAAACATGCAGGCAGCAGCAGTGCCAAGCTCGCGTCACCACGGCAACCCGCAATTTCCTGCTTTTCGGCGTTTGCAGCCACGCTTCGGCGCCGGATCTTGGCGCTCCTTGAAGCGCCGGGGACGCCCCGAGGAGGCTGCCTCGCCGGCGGCGCCGCGCGCCGGGACGTGCCGAGCGCGAGCTGCCCGCGGGGCGCCAACGCCGCGCCGGCCCCGCAGGCAGCGCTGCGCTCCCGGCTCCGCGGCGCCTCCCTCCGCGCCGGCTCTTACCTCGGCGTGCCCGCCGGGCGTCAGGGTCTTGTTGCAGCGCTCACACTTGAGGCAGAACTTGTGCCAGTCCTTGCCCAGCGAGGACACCTTCTCAGCTGCAAGGAAACACCAAGAGCGAGGTGAGCCGCCGGCGCGGCGCAGACCCGCAGCGGGGCGCCCGCCCGCCCGCTGCCGCCACCGGCTCGGAAGTCGGGTCTGGGCACAACGGGGTGCCACCAAGGGGGATCGCCGGGCCCCATGGGCACGCGGACTCCCCATTTCCCTTTGCAAGCCAGCCGCGCCGCGGGGACTGCTTTGCCACAGCCCCCAAGCTCTCTGAGCACTTTCACCGGGCCCTTTCCAAAAGCTGCTCCTGCTTTTCCTTCACAGGGACGTATCTGGGAAGGGCCCGCAGTGTGCAACACCCTCTTGCTCCCAGGTCACAGCCTCCCACGACCCTGCGCCCCTCGGAGCGGCGCGGGGGACCCGCACCCCGGCCGCCCGCACCTGCCGCCCGCGGGAAGCGGTCTCGCCGCCAGCCGCCCCGCAGCCCCGGCCCTGCCGTTTCCAAGAGGGCGTCTGCGAAACAGCAGTCCAGCAACAGTAGCATTTTCCTTTCTACTCCCTGTGGCTATTTTTACCCGCCACACTACCCTAAATGACCTTTCTCTGATTCAAATATTTTGTGTTACCATGCCCACCCCAGCCCCACCCGTTTAGTCATCCCTCCGCGCACATCCAGCCGGGCAGGCTCCTTCCAGCGGGCTTTTCCCCAAGGGCTCTTATTCATCTTTATTCCTCCCTCCGAGCTGCCTCCGGCTCCTCTGCGGGAGGAGCTGGGCGCCGAGCGGGAGCGTGGCCCCGCGGGAAGCACCGAGAGATGCCCCGGCTGGGGCGGCCCGCTGCAGGGCACCGCGGGGGCCAAAATCGGGGCCAGGGAGGCAGCAGGCCAGTTCACGGAGGCAAATCCTTGGGGACCAGTTACCTGGGCAGAGCCCTCCTCCGGCCGTCCCGGGGGCCGGAGCGCCGCGGGGCGCCGACCCTCGCCCAGCCCTGCAGGTCCAGGGATGTCCCATCCCGCCCTGCATTTGCGGCTGATTCCCTTTCCCCCTCCCTGGCTCTCGCACGCCCGCAGAGACAGCTGGAAAACGGCACCGCTCCATTAAACCCACCATAAAACAAAATCGTAAGAGCCAAATAAAATATTTAAAAGGCAAATAAAACAGCACGACTGAAACACGGCCCTGCTCTACGCAAACGCCTCCCTCGCGGCGCTGCATTTTCCAGCCCTTTCCACCCCGAGGGCTTCAGCCAGGCAAAGGCCCCCGGGTCGCGCCGGGTCGGGCTGGGGGCCGGGAGGTCCCCGAGGGCAGGTCTGGCCGCGGGAGCCACCCTCCACCTGCGGCAAACAGCTGCGCCGCGGTGCCACGATAAGCCGAAACAACTGCCATCGCTGCCCAAAAAATTGGGCACAGCAAGCGCGGAGGAAGGTTTTCGGGGCACGACCTCCGCTGGAAGCGGCTCCGGACCGTGGCTAAAAGGCACCAGGGCGACTGGAACAGCAGGGCCCGCGCGCAGCCGCTCTGCGGTGCAGCGGCCGTGGCAGATAAATCCCCGGCCGCGGCAGCAGGCTGCTCCCGCCGACGGGAAGCTGCTGGACCCCGGGTTCAGGAGCGCACGCAGGTCACGAGAGCCAGCGCGTGAAAGGGATGCTCCCCCCTCGCCTGCGCCGGCCGGGCGCTTTCTGGAGCGCGCGGTGGTGGCAAAGCCCGCGCAAGCCCCTGCCGCCCCCAGCACGGGTGGCTTTGGCCTTGCAGCCGGCGGCGAGCGCACCGCGCTGCTGCAGCCGCCCCGGAGCCCTGCAGGACCGAGCCGCTCCACGGCGGCCGGAGACTGCAGCTCCGCAGCCTCCCCGGCACTGACAGGTGCCTGCGACGGAGGGAAATGGAGCGTGAACGGCTGAAAGCCGAGCCAGAGGCGCGGGGCCAAAGAGCAGCCAGGCTCTGCCGCAGCGCCTGCGCAGCCGGGCCACGATGAGTCTCAGCGGCGTCGCCCCCCGCGCGCCCGCCGCCGCCGCCACCCCCGCGGGGGCAGAGGAGGAAGCTCCCGGCGGATGTTTTGCAGGGGCCATCGCAATTACAGCCGGCCGCGGCCCCCGCCGGCTCCTTCCTGCCCCCGCCACCGCGCCTCCCCGGCTGCAGGAGCACGGCGGGATTAGGTGACCGCCTCGGTAATATTTCAGGCGGCCGGGCTATTCACCAAGCGGAGCAGACACGTCCCAGCGCCTTGGCACGGCGGCAGCGCTGGCAGCCGCTGCGGCAGGGCCGGGAGCTGGCCCATCCGTGCCGACGCCGGCGCACGAACACCCCCGGTGTGCCGGCGGGCACCGCAGCACCCAGGACGGCCCCTCTCCGGCCACTCCGAGCAAACAGGGAGCCGGAAACCCCTCCCGCACCCCGGCTATTGCATCCCTGGCCAAAAGGGACCTCGCGGGCACCCGCAGCCCCAACGGGGGCCGGGCGCAGCGTCCCGCTCCCAGGGCACAGGGATGCGCGGGGGCAGCCCCCTGCCCTCGGTGGGAACGCCGAGCCGCTGGGGGACATCCGCCCGCTGCGCACGGCGGCTCCCCGGGGACGGCACGGCCGGGCCGCCAGCCGCCGCCGCCGCCGGCACCGCTTCCCAGGCTGCATTGTTCGCGCCGAGCGGCGGAAACAGCTGGGAGCCGCCCCAGCCCATTTCCAGGGCACCGGCGTCCCGCTCGTGTTTGCGCTGCCCTATAAATCACCGCGGAGAGAAAACGCCCGCGTCCAGATTTCCTGTCACCGAGCCACGTCTGCTCTGCGGCCACGCCAGCCCTGGCAGAGCAGCCCGCGGCCCCGGCCCTCCGCCGCGGCCGGCCCCCGCGGCCTCCCCTTTATCCCCTCCTGCCCCACCGAAACAGGGGCAATGCCAGCAAAACCCGAAAGCGCGCTCCTCGCCGTGCACGGCGCTCAGCGCCCGTGTGCCCCTGCCCGGGCTCTCCCGGGTCCCCGGCCTCGACACCCACCGGGGCTCCCTGCAGCCTCCCCGTCCTGCCAGCCCTCCCGCCGCTGCCCGGCCCCACTCCGCGTGCCGGGGAAAGCCTCTGCGCCCGGCCTCGCCGTGCCGGGGAGCTGCCGGAGCCGGGCGGCAGAGCTGGCTGGGGGGACATGAGGGTGTCCTGCCTGTGAGGGGAGGCAGCGGGAGCCAAGCCAGGGAGCGGAGGGCAGCTCAAGGCGGTTCAGCGCCCGGGATCACTTGGAGACGTGGTGTCTAGTTTCCCCTAATCCGATTTTCCGGCTGGCTTCCCCAGGGCGGGAGGAGCAGCGGGGCTGCCTGGACACACGGCTGCACGTCCCGCGCACGGAACGCTGCCGGCCGGCAGGAGCACGGAGGCGCCCTCCGACCACAGCAGCCCCCACGTCACGGGGGACCCGCGCCCGCGGGCGGCTGCCCCGGCGGGGGTAAACCCCGGGCGAAACGCGCCATGCTGGGAAGGAGCCACGTGCCGCGGAGGGAGGCCGCCGGAGCCGGCTGACAGCAGAGGCCGCAGCCAGGGAAGCACCGCGGGGGCGGCGGAGCCCGACGCACGCGGGAGAGGCGCTGAGCGTCTCCACCCCGGAGACAGCACGGCTCATCCTCTAATTACCCGCCGTGCCCGGGCAAAGCGGCGCCTCCCACGAGGCGCTGCCGGGGGTGCACAGCTTTTCGGATGGGAACGGGGCACAAGCGTCCCCCCTGCCGGCGCCCAGGTGCCGCGTTACGCCAGGCTGGGGCCCTCGCGCAGGCATTGCCGCTGCCTGACGTCACCTCCGCTTTCGCAGCCGGAGGCTTATTCAGCGGAGGCTGAACGCTCCGACACCCGCACGCCGCCCTCGGCCCCGTTCAGCGACGAGGTGCCAAATCCCGCACCCCTGGAGGAGAGGGGCGCAGACGCACTTCAAAGCAGCTGCAGGCACAAGGAAAGAGGGACGAGGCTGGAAAGAGGAGCCTGGCAAAAGGCTGAGAGCAAAGCCGAGAGCCTGGGCAGCCGGGAGCCTCGTCTGCTTGGGCGCTGGCGGCAGGACGGGGGACAGAGCCGCCGCGCGGGAGCAGCGAGACCCCCACTCTGCCCAGGGTCTCCTCCTGGGCCGGCAGCCCGTGCTTCGCCCCGCGCTGCCGGGCGGCCGCTCACCCCTGCACGCCCGAGCGGCCGACGCCAGCTCGGCCCCGTGCTCGAGCGTTGTTTGCTTTCCAACCGGCAGCCCTAACGCACTGCGTGGCTCCTTTCCACCCGCTGCTCCCTGCACCTCCGCCTCCAAAACTTCCCCCACTTCAGGCACTTTCCTGGGCACCAGCCTTAAGCCTTCCCGCTCCGGTTCACGAGGCCAGGGGAGCCTCTAGCAAATTCCCACGTCATTTTGCACGGGGCTGCTGCACTTCATCAAGCGGCGCTCGCACGGGACGCGCTCGCTGGCTCCGAGGCCAGGCAGCTCCACCGCGGCCGTGCTGTAAGACGGAGACCCGCCGGGCCGGGCTTTGCTGCAGGAGGGGGCGGCCGGAGATAGCGCAGCCGAGCGCCCCGTGCCCAGGCACCCCGCCAGGCGCAGCGGCAGGAAGGCGAAACAGCCCTGCCCGGCGGCGCGGCTGCGACAACAGGCAGCCACTGTGAGAGCGGGACAGACGCGGTTGTTCCCCAGTGAGGCCGCTTCCTTGTGCCCCGGGGCGGACAGAGAAAGCGGCCTGGGAAGGGCAGGAGCTCTCGCCTCTGCGCGGAGGAGAGGAGCCGGGGCAGCGGGAGACACTTCCCGCAGCTCCCCGCGAGCTGCAGCGCCGGAGCAAGATCGCTCCCAGCCCGCGTGCCGGGACCCACCTCCCAGTCGTGCCCCCCAGGCGGTTCGGTGTCCTCAGCACGCACGGGGCTGCCCCGCTGCAGGCCGGAGCCATGCCCCACGGCACGGGCACCACGGCACCGCCGCTTGCACCAGCTCAGCTGAAAGCAGCACCAGGGCGCACACCCCAGCCTCCGCATTTGACTGCAACCCTGCGATGCATTTTCCATTACCCCTCGCTTGGGCTGATGCAGCACGGAGGCTCAGCCCCGTCGCCTCTAACCCTCTCGTCACCCTCCGGCCAGGGTTTCCCTGCCCAGCAGGGCGGCCACCTCTCCACTGAGCTGGGCCGGACGGGACCCTTCGGGATGCGGGCGCGGAGCACCACAAGCGAGACGCCCAGCGGGCTCGCAGAGAGCTGCCTGCCAGCCCCGCGCCTGCCCCGCAGCGCTGGGAGCAGGGCTGGCCCCCGGCGCGCAGGCGCTGCAGGGAGAGGCACCCGGACTGCAAGGGCAGGCGCCCTGGCATGGGGCTCCCACCTCCCGCGGGCAGGTCCGCGAGCATCCGTGCGTCCCGCCGCAGCTCGCTGCAAGGCAGGCAGCCGCACGTGCGGCACGCCAGCAGCGCCGTGCGTGCACCCCAGCAAAGTACTAGGGCAAGGTAGGCACCCACACTTCTCCTGCGCAAGGGGCAGACACCTCACACCTTCCTGTCCCATCCTCCCACGGAGCATTTTCTACCGCTCACAGTATTTTCCCGAGGGAAAATCTAATGTTAATCACCCCGTCTGTCAGCTTCCCACAGACGCAGCCCTTCCCTGCCAGGGCCCTGCGTTGGGAGCAAGAAACTGGTGCATCCTTAGTTACCATTTTGCAAGGCCCGCGCACGCCCCGAGAGCGGCCGCGCTGAGACATCGGAGCAGGCAATTACGTAAGGAGCGCAGGCAGCGTCTGCGCTGGCAATCAGAGGCTGCGCCGGCGTCCTCGCGGCTGCCCGGGCCGCGCTCAAGGAGCGAACGCGGCTCCCTTTGTTGGGAGAGGCTGTAACGCGCGGGCAAAATAAAGCCGCCCGGCTCCGCCGCCCGGCCCAGCCGCTCGCGGGGAGCGACGAGCGCCCTCATCTAAGGACAGTGGTTACTTATTAATCGCAGAGCGGCTTCTGCAGCTTGAATTTCTGCTGGCAGAGCCGCCCGCGCGGTGCTGTGCGGGAGAGCCCCCCCAGCCCTCCGCTCCCCCATCTCAGCCCCGTGCCTCGGGGGCACAAGCGCGACGGCGAGATCGGGCACCGCCGCAGGCTCGGCCCCCTCCCCGTGCCCCGTCCTTGTCCCCCCTCCGACGCCCCCCACCCCAGCTGCACCCTCCCGCACAGCAGCAGCGAAGATGGAGCTTGCAACATCTCGGGGGCCAGCGTCCGTATTTTGCTTGGGACTCGGCGAGAATCACGGCCGAGGAAAACAGAAAACCTCCGGCCGCCGCGATGCCCCCGCTGCTCGCAGGGCGGGGGGCGGAAGGGGCTGCGCAGGGCCGGGGACCCTGCAAAGCTCGTTTAGGGCTAGCAACACAAAAGGGAGCTCAGGAAACCTTCGGCTGGTTGGCTTCAGGCGGCTCTGGGCTTGTGGGCGCTTCCTGCCAGAACAGATAACCCAAAACCGCCGCCACCTGCCAGCGCGGGAAGGGAAACCAGCCCGCAGAGCTCCAGCCAGGCAGCTATTCCCGCAGTTAAATATTCACGTGAGCAGTCAGACCCTGCGAGAAGAGTTAGCCCGAGCGACCCAGCTGCTACTGGAAACAATGTTAGAGCTCAATGTGCTTTAAGGGGGGGGGCGGGAAAAAGCTCCAAACTATTTTTATATTTTCCTGTGCTTTTTAAAGAAAAAAAGCTCATTCTGTAGCTCAGGAAACGCCCACATCCTTCTGCCTGCACAGGGAGGAGTCTGCTGGATTTTTCCAGGGAGCATGAAGCAACAGGCAGGCTGGAAATTAGTTTTCCATCGGTACCAATTACTGTTAGTTTTGCTCGTTCGCTCAGCCAGCCCTTAGGCATCTTCCAGGAGGACTGCCCAGGGCCGGGAACAGGACGCGGCGGCGTTTCTCGCGCACGCTCCACGGTTACAATCCCAGGCATTCACGAAGCCACCGCTGCCAGCACTCATTCAGCAGAAGCGAGCAGCGCTCCCGAACAAGCAGGGCTTTATGAATCGCTCCCTCCCCGCGGAGCCTCGGGCCGGCCGAGGAGCTCGGGCGCGCACCCAGCCCGCTGTGCCGGGCGCGGGGCTGCCACCGCCGCCCGCGACCCCTTCCCTGGGAAAGCCCGGATAACCCCCTGGATAACCCCCCAGCAGCTCCCAGCCTCGCCTCTCCCGCGCCAGCCCCACCAGGGCTGCCTGGGGAGCCGCTTCCCGGCCGGCAGGAAAGGCCACTGAGAGCTTTTGTTCGATTCGTACGCATTAAATAGGCCGGCTCGGGTTTATTCTTCTGGAGCGCGGGCGGTTCCTCAAAGCGAAGCCGAAGACGTCAGCAGGGACGCGCTCCATTGTGTTTCGACACCGGCCAAGGAGCAGCTTCTGGCCTGCTCCGGTTCTGACTCATCCCCCGTCCCCTCCCGGGGGCACAACGGCGACCGAGTGGCCCGACCGCGGAGGGGTGCGATGGGGCACGCTGGCTCCCCAGTGCCTGCTGGCAGCCGCCTCCGGGCTCTCCTCCACCCGGCTCCCCCGGCCGGGCCGGCTCATCCCCCGAGCGCGAGGAGCGACTCTGACCCCAGACCAGTGCCCAGCAGGCTCGACAGACATGCAGCTTTCTGCTTAAAAAGGAAAAGATTCACGCAAGGAAGCACATCCAAGAGGCTGAGCCATTCCCACCCCCACACAAATAGATTTATTTAAAGGAGGAAGACAGCAAATTCCTATTTCTCTGTGTTTACTTGGAGATGGCCGGAGAGGAATGAAAGCTCCCAATGCCTCAAACACTCGGGCACAATCAGGACCCGTCGGTATTTCTCTACCAAACAAACCAGCCGAGGCCGTGGGGGCTCGGGAAGCCAGACCCCAGGGTGCACACCTTGCTAAATCGCAGTGGAGCGCGGGAGGGAGACGGGACTCGGCACGGCCGCTCCAGCACAGGGGAGCAAGCGGGCAGCACCAGGCCGGGCCAGCTGGTCATTGCAGAAAGCGGCTCAGCCCATGCCAAATTTCCCTCCAAAGCCACCCTGAGCCTGCGCTCGCGCAGCCACACCTCGGAGAGGAAGGCTCCCGGCCTCCGGATCTCCGTGTGCACCGGGCACATGGGCTGAGGCAGGCTCCACCAAGTCAGGAGATGAGCTCCCGCTTCCCTCCCAGCCGCTGAGAGAGGGTGCTAACCCCAGGATGCCCAGCATGAGACCCCCGGAGACCCTGACCAGCCACAGCACCACCCAGGGCGCTCGGAGACCCGCAGGGGCTCGCTGCTGCCCAAACCCAGCCGGGCACGTCGAGACGGACCTCCCAGCTTAGACGCTGCCTTTGAAAAAGTACTGTAAAACCCCGAAGTGTTCATTAGCTCGCCCACCTGGGAACACCCCGCGCGGGATGGGCAAGAGGCAAGACGCGGGGTGAAAGGCACGCCTGAGGCACGAGGCTGGCAGGGAACGGGAACAAAACGACGGAGGGGGGATTTTGTTTGCACCTGCCCCCTTCTGCTCCTCCCCACCAAGAGCTGCCCCATGGCTCACGAAAGCTGCCTGTTCCCCCCGAAAGCAGCATGTCCCAGCCCAGACACCCAGTCCACGTTAGACGGCCCAGATTCCCCCACACCCAGGCCAGCAGGTGCAGGGGGACATGAGCCCCCCAGCCCCGAGCGTGGGACACCTCGCACCAGACCTCTGTGCCAGGACGGGCTGCAGGCATGCACCCTGAGCAGGACCCCTTGCCTCCCGCTTCACCCTGGGGAGCGGACGAGGGTGCCCGAGCCCCCGCTGCCACCTGCGCCCCCAGTGTCACCTGCCCCAGGGCCCCCGGCAGCATCCCCCAGCTCGGCCCAGGGGAGCGGCGCACCACGCTGCGGCGGTGGCCGAGCAGAGGGGGGTCCCAGCCACCGCGAGCGGTGACCGAGGAGGAGGCAGGGGCTCCAGGGGCTGGGCTGCACGTCCAGTGGCCCCCGCATCGGGAGCGGGGGGTGTCCGGGGTGCCCACGCCGGGGTATGCGCAGGTGGGGAGCTGCGACCAGGGGCAGAGGGGGGGCCCGGGAATCCCCCCGGCTCGGGGAAGGGGGACCCGGGACAGAGAGGGAGACCCGGGGATGCACCCAGGTTTGGGAAGGGGGACCCGGGAATACGCCCCGGCTCGGGGAAGGGGGAACCGGGGATGCACCCGGCTTTGGGAAGGGGGAGCCGGGAATACACCCCGGCTCGAGGAAAGAGGATCCGGGAATGCACCTGGCTTTGGGAAGGGGGACCCGAGGGTGTGCCCCAGCTGCTGGAAAGGGGGCCCGGGAATACACCCCGGCTCGGGGAAGGGGGACCCGGGGACACACGCGGGCTCGGGGAAGGGGGAGGCGGGGATGCGCCCCGGGAATGGGGAAAGGGGAAACGCCCTGGCTCGGCGAAGGGAATCCCGAGGCCGGGGGACGAGGACGAGCCGGGCGCGGGGAAGGGGCGCCCGGGGGCGCGGCGGAGGCGCTCACCGAAATACACGGTCTTGTCGCACTTGGGGCACTTGGATGCCATGGCGGGGAGCGGTGCGCAGCGGAGCCGTGCAGAGCCGAGCCGAGCCGAGCCGCGCCGAGCCGCGCCGAGCCGCGCGCCCCGCTCCGCCCCGCCCGGCCGCCGCCCATTGGCCGCGCCGCCGCCCGGGGGGGCGGGGCAGCCGCGGAGCGTCGGCCCGGCTCGGCCCGGCTCGGCTCGGCCCGGCCCGGCTCGGCTCGGCCCGGCTTGGCTCGGCTCGGCTCGGCTCGGCCCGGCTTGGCTCGGCTCGGCTCGGCTCGGCCCGGCGGCAGGTGCGCGGCGCGGCCCCGCCGCCCGGGCCCCGCGGGCGGGGGCAGCCGGGGCGGTCAAAGCGCGCCGCCTGCGCGCGTCCGCGCCGGTCCCACCTGCGCTGCGGCGCTCGGAGCGGGGCGAGCGCGCCTGCCCGCGCCGGCAGGGAAGGGCAGGGGCGGTGCCTCCTGCTCGAACCCTTCCCTACCCTGCTCCCCGTCCCTGGAAGCCCACGCAGTTGCAGTCCTTACAGTCCCTCTTCGCTCTTTTAGAAAAAGAGGTTGAAATTTGGCAAAATGACTTGGCGGTTTTTACCAGCTTGCTGTCGGTAAGTCTGGGCCCAGTCCTCCCCGGTGCGTACGTGAGCATCACCCCACCTGCCGCTGCGCGAGCCCCGCATCCTTGTGGGCTGGTGCTAACCCACAAGGCCTGCAGGTGCCTCCACCACAGCCCCCAGCCCCAGAGCCCAGGCCAGTCCGGGAGCTGGCACCGGAGCGCTCTCCCAGCCTGCTTTCGGGGTAGCGCACGGCCCTGTGCCATGGGGCGAGGCGACGGGATGGGCTGTGCGGCCTCAGTGGGGCGCGCGGCAGGTTGCAGTGGCCTTAGAGCTGCAGGCTCGGAGAAAGCCCCAGCTCCGCACGGGCAGACATCACCAAACACCCCCGGCCCCGGCACACGCACCGTGGGCAGGGAGCTGCGGGCCTGCAGCGGGCAGCTGCGGTGGGAAGGCGCCCGGCTCCCGCGGGAGTTCCCTGGACGCCTGAGGCCTCGGTCTGGGCAAGCCGCGTTTCTCCCGTCCAGCTGCAAGCTGGGGAGGATGCAAGTTGCAGGGCTGAGTCATCACCATCATTGTTCGTGGGAACCCGTCGCGGGAGCGTTACGCACCGCTGTCGCTGCTTCTCTGCGAGCGCGCAGCAGCCGCAGCAGCGGGAACCGGCCCCGAACACGGGCTGCGCTTGCCGCCAGCCGCGGTTGCCCAGCAGCCCCTCCACCTCTGTCCCCCGCGGGCGCCAGGCCACCGCGGGAGAAGGATGCGGAGCCGAGGCCAGCGGAGGGGCAGGGGCCGCCCGCAGCAGCCCGGCGCTCCGGCCAAGTGCCGGGCATGTGCAAGGTATTCTTAGACACATTTTTTCCGGATGGGATAACTGAGAAACCCAGATTAAGTAGCCGGGACGACAGGCCTGATACGGGAGACCTTGGTGGGGGGACGAGGGAGAGAGGCCCTGCCGGAGCAGAGATAGCGCCAAGGGCAGGCGGGCGAGGGGGAGGACCGGGCGCCGCTCAGCACAGGCTCCCGGCACGAGGCCCGGCCCAGGGCACTAGTTTTGTGCGTGGCAGGCGCCGGTCTCGGCCCTTTCCCATCCTGCAATAACCCCGTTCCCACAGCAGAAGCATCTCGCTGCAACGCCGGGCGGCTCGCGCTTCCCTGCACCATTTTGCTTTGTTGCCATGGAAACCCCCATGTCAAAAATTCCCCTGGCTGCAGCCGAGGCGAAGGGACGCTCCCACGGCCGGGGCCCCGCGCGCCCGGCCGTGCCCACCGCAGCACGTGTGCCGGGCGGCGCGCCGAGCCCCGGGCCGGCAGCAGCCCCTCCGGCAGGCACGGCCGGGCCCCGTGCCGCCGCTCCCGGGGCCGGCGTGTGGGTAAACAGGAAATCTGCCGTTGGCGTGAGCGAGGCCGCTGCATTATTCATCAGCGCGCGGCCCGGCTGCCCCCGCGGCCGCTGTTATATAATTCCTCCTTGCTGCGCCGCCGGCAGCGCCGGAGCTGCCCGAGCTGCGGGCGCGGGGCAGAGCCGGGTGATGGGCCCAGGCGTCCGGGGCAGCGCTCGCAGTGGGGGCATGCTGCCCAGGGGCCCCGGCCCCGCGCGGGCGAAGGGCTGCGGGAGGCCAGGCGTCCCCGTCACTCGGGCCGCGCCGGCCCAGCTGCCGCCGCAACAAAGCGCAGCTTTGTGGCCCTGCCGGGGCCGGGGCGCGAGCCTGCGCGGGGCAGGTGGCCGCCGGCACCGCGAGCCTCTCCGGCACCCAGGCTCGGGGGGCCCCGGCGCAACACACGCCCGAGGAGGGGAAACCGCGCAGCGGGCAACGCCGCCCCTCGCGCAGAAAGCGCTCCCAGCCCCGCCGAGAGGCGCCCCGGCGGCTGCAGCGCCGGCAGCCGCCGCGTCCAGCAAGCCACCTGCCCGCCCACCCAGGGCTTTGCATGCACAGAGGCTCGGGGGGGATTAAGACAAATCACCTGCAGGTGCGAATCCGTGCCTGCAAGCGTGCTAAATCCCAAGCGGATATGCTCGCTCGGGAGCAAAGCGGCTTTAGCTCGTCGTGCCTTAATCTGCCCCGGTTTAGGCTTTGCCAGCCCCGAGGCGAGGGCAGGGCTGGCCCGAGCCCCGGAGAGGCGAGCGCTGCTCGGAGGCGACGGCTCCCATCCCTCCGGGCGTGGGACAGCGGGCACCCCTTTCCTCCGGCTGAGCGGGAAGCGTGGGTTTCCTTGGCAACGGCTGCGGATGCTGCGTTTCGGCAGCCCGGGGAATGCAAGGGAGCTTCCCAGGGTGGGAGCGGAGCCGCAGGCATCATGCCTGGGGTGGCCCCCCACCAAAGGCACCGGCCCCCAGCCCTCGTCCCGGCGGGGCGCGCGGAGCCGCTGACCCGTTTTCCTGCAACGGTGCACAGCGCAGCCCCGGGATTTCCTAAGCTGTCCCGCCAGCTGGCACCGCGCGCTGCACCACGACCGCCGCTCGGAGCGTTAATATTTGCTCCCTGTTGACCTGCTGCCCCTGTAACTACCCCGCTGCACGGCATGCCGGCGCCTCTGGGGCAGTGGCTGCCCCGGGATTCTGGGAGCCTCCGACCCTCGGCACAGGCAGAAGCACCGGGGCACGAGTGGAGCCCATGCGGCGCCACGTCCCACTTCCCTGCCTGCGGCGTGCCTCAGTTTCCCCCACCATCACCTTCTTACCAACGAGCTTCACGGGGAAGCCGGGGGAAAGGCGGGAAATAAAGAAGTAATGCCGGTCCCCAGGCTGCTCCGCTTGGCTCAGCCCTCCCCCCCGTGCTTTGACTCCCCACTGCTCTTTTTTCTTCCTTTAGATGCAAATGCCAAAAAAGCTCCCACCCTGCAGACCGAGCGGCTTGCGCAGGGGAAGCAGGGCTGGGAAACCTTCCCCTCTCCCCGTTTCTGGTTGTATTTGTCTCACATTTTTTGGCATCTAGAAGCGTCTGGCCTTGCTACAAGGCGAGACTGGGGGGAAAAATATTTAGCAATAATAAAAAAGGTTAAATAAAAGAACAAAAGCTCACAACGCATTGCTTGCTGGGTTCGCCCGAAGGACAGCGGCCCGGCCCGGCCCCCAAAACGCCGCGGGGACGAGGGAGCAGACCAGAGCAAGAGCGCGGCGGCAGCCGCTGGGTCTCATCAGGCGGCACTTGCCACGGGCTGGCGCGTCACCGCCTCGCCGCGGCACCGGCTATCTGCAGCGCCAAAAATCCACTTGCGGCTCCTCTCCTTTAAAGGCAGCGGAGCCCGGCCGTTATCGGGCGAGGCAGATAGGAGCCTTCGCGCCCTCCACCCCGGCTCCACCGCGTCCTTTCTCCCAAACGGTCCCGGCTTTAACCCAGGGGTAGGTTAAAGGACGTGGGTTCATTTTCCGTCCTCCGAGTAAAGCGCGAATCAGCGAGGGAGCAGCATGTGCTGGGAGCAGCGGGGGCTCCGGGCCCGCGAGCCCTTCGGAGCGAGGCCAGCGCTCCTCAGGAGCCACACGCAACCCGTCCCCAGCCTCCCGGCACGGCTGCACAAGAGCAGCATCCGGCGAACCTCGGCATCGCTCGCGAGGCCAAATCCACGCCGATCCCAGCAGGAACGGCCCCGAAACCAATGCAAGCCCGGGGAGGGGGGAGGCCCCCTAAAGCCCCGCGCTGCCGGTGCCACGGAGCCGGCCGGGTGCTCCCTCTGCCCGCGGGGCTCCCGCCCGCCCCGCCGCCACTGTCCCCTTCGCCCCGTGTCCTGCGCGCACCGAGGCGCTCTGCCCCTGTCCACCGGCGACGGGCTGGGCTCCAAGCCCGGTCTCGGTGGCAAAGTTCAGCTTTTGGCCCGTGCAGCAGGACTGTTTTTTATTAAACTCTCCCTTTCCGCCCAGCTCCCCTCCCGGACGCGCTGTGGCCAGAGTTCAGGCCGGCGGTGGTGCAACGCGATTTCGGATCGCCGCGACGTCTCTGCGGAGCGAAGCGCCCTTGCGGCTCCGTCTTCTCCTCGGCAGCACGAGAGGAAGCAGCAGCCGTTAGCACGCATTTGACCCCGCTCCCCGACGGACGTTACGGGCATCTTCCCAGGATGCAGGGAAATGAATGCGCAAACGTGCCCAGCATGGCCCCACGCGCCTGGCAGGATGTGACACCCCTCGGGGGGGGCCGCAAAATCAACTTTTCAAAGCCCTGCCTATTCAGAAACCTGCAGAGAAAACCACCCTGCACCGAGCTGGCAGCACCACCCGCTCATCCCTCCTATATCCACTAACTGGGCAGTTTTACCAAGGAAAGGCGGCAGGGGAACAAGCCTGCTCCCTCCGCTCGGATGGAAAACCTCCGACCGAGAACAGCCCGGCTGAAGCCTTCCTGCAAGGGCCCGTGAATCTGCTTGCTGCGCTGCTGCCAGCATCCCGCAAAGCGCGAGATCCAGGCGGAGAGCCCTGCTCCAGGCCGGAGGGGAGCAAGGCATCTGCAGAAGGATGCTGAATTTATGGTATGAATGTTTGCTCCAGGAATGCAGGCAACTAAAATCGCAGAGCCCAGGGCAGGAGTCAACTACACTTCAGCCCTGTCCCCACTTGACTTTCTTCCAGGCGGGGAGAGGGGGAGAGGGGGAGAGGGGGAGAGGGGGAGAGGGGGAGAGGGGGAGAGGGGGAGAGGGGGAGAGGGGGAGAGGGGGAGAGGGGGAGAGGGGGAGAGGGGGAGAGGGGGAGAGGGGGAGAGGGGCTCCCCAGGCCAGTGCGGCAAAGGGCCGGGGGCAGCCCCGGCACAGACCCTGCTCATGGGGGTCAAATCCATCCAAACTGCAGCGCAAGCCTGGCTCCAAAGCCCCCGCATGCAGGCACGTAGAAATGCTAAACGTGCTCAGCGGGGCGCTCGCCAGCTGCCTCCAGCACACACCACGGGCAGCGAGCGCGGGAGCGGGGCGCCTGCTCCTCCGGCACCAGTGGGAAACCCTCTCCGCCCCCTCCAGCAGCCCGGCGAGGGCCCTGCCAAAGCAGCCGTCCTCGCCCGTGAAGCTGCGCTTCCTCCCGGCGCGCTGGAGCTGCCGCGCGCAGCGGAGCTGGTAACGCGCGCAGCTTCCCCTTCTGCCGCTTGCTCCTTCCCAGCACGAGGTGCCCTTTTACCGTATGAAAGGAGGAATAATAATGTACGCTATGACTTTGGAAGGGAGAAGGGGGTGGAAAAGCACCTCCAGTGCCCTGCACCGAGCTCTATCAGAGCTCGGCTCGCAGGCAGCTTTCTGAGCACTGATGGAGGCACGCAGGAGCCGCCTCGGGGCCGGCTGGCGGGGTGACGGGGCCTGCACCATCCCCGCTCCTTGGCAGGCTCCTTAGCAATCCGGCGTGCTGCAGGCGGGCGGTGCAAGAGGAGGCTCGCCCCCAGCAGAGCCCTGCAAGGAAGCTGCGAAGGGACCCCCAGGGCAGCCGCCACGGCCCCCTCCACGCAGGGCTGCCCGCAGCCCGAAAGCGGCACAGGCTGCTGCTGGGGGCCTGGGGAAGGTGGAGGCAGCAGCTTTCCTGCACATGTGGCAGCGCTCCTGCTCCATGAGCGGGATGCAGAGGAGAAAGCAGAGGTAGTGGCCACCATCCATCTTCCCCTCCTCTTTCCCTATTACCTCTTCCAGCTTCCGGCTCTGGCTTTGCCCTGCATTGTCCACTTTCCTTCCTCCCCCTCCCTTTCATTTCCCTATTTTTCCACATAGATTTACCAGATTTTCTTTTAACTACTCCCTTTAGAAACAAGCAGTATTTGTCTTTGTTTTCCTTTAGCCCATCCTTTCTTCTCAAAGGTAGTCTGGCTCCTCAGAGCAGTACAGCACCCACAACGTGCACCCTGGTCCACGGCCTGAGATGGCTACAAGTAGCATTTTGGACCTAGGAACAAACACACAGGCAAAGGCGTTACAGAAAGGGGTCTGCCTGGAGCTAGTGGAGGAGGAGAAAGGGGACAGACCAACCCTGGGCAGCATCCTCCCAATTTACTGCCTGTCTGTTCTTGCAGCAGCCTCCACCTCCCTCCCTTGGGCCTGCACCAGATGAAGCAATCAGCAGAAGCTCCATCTTTTACCAGTTTTCCAAGGTGGCTGCCTGGGACGAGCCCCCTTGCACGCACATCGCGGGAAGGAACAGGGCAGGGAGAAGTGCATCCCCTCCTTGGGCGTCAGGGCTCAGCATCCTCCCTTGGGGACGTGGGTTAGGAGCCCAGCTCTCAGTACACATTCATAACCCCGCGGCAGGGATCACGACAGCCTCCCATCACTGCCGGCTTTCACAGGCTGCACCCAGGTGAGCCAGGCAGCTGGGAAAGCAGCAGCTGACTAATGAGCACATTTACAGAAAAGATGCACACAGACAGAGCTTGCAACAACCCAGCTAGAGCGGACTGTCACACCGCAGCTCGCCTGGCTGCAGAGGTCTCTCGTTTCCCCCTTTAACACTACTGTCAATGCTCATTCCATGTTAAAGGTGTTTTAATCCATCAAGAGGGCAAAGGTTTAAACAAAAAACACAACACCGTTATGAAAACTGGATTCTGCAACACTCTTCTTCCTTCTCCTCCCAATCATAAAATTTGCTAAAATAGTTTATTGTCTTCTTTTCAATCTCACAGCATTGCACACCTCCAATACCACTATGCTCCAGGCAGAAGATTCCACATCAGCACAGCGCTTCCCCCCCTGCTGTCACTCCAGCAGGTTAATTGAACTTTCCTCCTCCACAGTTCCCACTCGGTGGTGGAAAGCGGCTCCATCAGTACGCAAACCAGCCCTCCGAAGAAAGACTGAGGCTTCCCAAGGTCTGACTTGTGTAACATCTGCACCAAGGACCCAGAGCTGGAGCAGAGCTGGCACAGGCTCCAAGTTTCCTTTGGAATGGAAATCTCAAAACATATTTTGCTTAACTGGGACATTGCTGTAGGGTTATAAAGTCCACCTCCCACAACAGGAGTCTGAATTTCAGAATTGCTAGTTTTGGTCATATTTGCATTTTTCCACACTATTTCAATAGTGCATGTTGTTATAGAGAGCATACTGCTGTCATGTTACTGTGTCAGAAGCACAGCTTGCATGAAGCTGCTACTGAGAAGCTAGTAAAATGCAAAAGCACACATAAAAAAACCCCAAAGTTAAGTGGAAAAAAAAAATTCTGTAACAAAAGTGTTTTGTCTTGAAGTATTATGGGAACATTTGAATTCTTCCCCCCACCCCCTTCCCCAAAGACTTTTTTGATCAGCTCCCTGCTACTTTTAAGCCCATAAAATCAGAAGCATTGCCACAAGTCCAGAGGCTGGTGCCCTCCACCCCCATGAGAGCTCGCCCAGGATGGGGCCTGGAGTACAGCCCTATCCGAGTGGGAGGAGGTGAGCCCATGTCTGCTTCCCTGCTATGCAGAAGAACAGCAGGTAAAGGAGGAGGATGCCAGGGACACGCTTCTACAGGAAATTATCCAAATGCACGTGGCAAAACTCTTACTATGGACTGGAGAAATATACAGCAGGAAACTGCTGCTTTGGTCACTGCGCAGTCCCAAGCCGCGGGCTCCACAGCATGCCAGCTAATGTGCCCAAGAGGAGAGGACGCATCTCCACTCTCGAACACAAGCAGCGATCTCTTAGACTGCAATCCCCATCTGACAGAGTTTCCCTTTACAATTTGCCCCCTACAACCTCCAGGGCTCTTTTGGAGGTGGAAGCAGGATGTGTGGAGGGGACACTGGAAGCAAATCACTGTCCCAGCTGTACGTACCCTTTTACAAGGCTCTACAGCAGAAACAAATCAAAGGCAACCCCTGCAACGACAGCATGCACAGCACATCAGCAAGAGAATATGGTTTTCAGCAGAAGGAAGAGATGGTGCTATGGGGCAGAGCTAGTGATAGCAGCTGGCTAAAGAGAGCGATGGCTCAGAACTGGATAGGTCAGTGATGGGACCTACCAGTTATGAATCTCTGCACCTCTTGAGACACAGGATATTTCTTTGGTTTATCTAAAGATACCTTCCAAATCTTCTTTCCAAATATATGACAGTGAAACACAAGAGAATGAAGTCTGTTACAATACACCAAAAAAACTGCATCCATATTAAAGAACATGTAAGGGATCCTTCAAAGCCAGGGCAGCACAGGATGTTTTCTAGAGCTGCCTGGACTCATTTCCAAAGCAATCTCGGGAGTTACTCTGAGAAAGCTTTCAAGTTGTTTGAAACTGCAGAGCTGGCACCCCCCAGTGGTCACTCTAAGCCACTTTGCGTGGTTTGAACACCCTGTCCAGGCAATAGTTCACCTGTTGACAACCAAAGTGCATCACTTCCAGCATGCAGGGATTTTCGAGCTCCCTGAACCTCCACTGCTGTCAGAGTGGATGTGGTAGAGTACAGCCCTCTGCTACAGCCAAGGCATCAGCTCCAAGCACCACTGCAGATGGGCTAAGGCTGATTCAGATACAAAGACACCTTCAAAGCAATCTCCTCCGATTTCATTCTGCAACAGGGAGAAGTCACTGTGGGACCTTCCCCTCACAGAGGAGAATCACAAGCCACAAAACCTTCCCACAGTCAGCAATGCTCCTCACGTACGGAGGGCTAATTCTACAAATTGATGGAGGCAAAGGAAAAACTACCTGCGGACTTCAGTCCTGCACCATGCTTGCACACAGCCTGCCGGCTTCCAGGCTAGCAGGCCTGGTCCCTTCGCAGACAGCATCTCCTTCAGGTACAGCTGCCCCCTCTTGCTTTTAAATTACGGATAGGAAAATAGGAGAAGCAATACAGGATAAACTTATCTGCTAAGTTGCACAGCTATTAACAGCCACAGAGCAAGTCCTACCACTCCGAAGCAGCAAACGAGAACAACCGTTGAACCCACTTTGCTTATCCCGGTAGGGAGTGAACATAGAAATGATGCGCTTAAATGTCAACATCTTCTGAGAGTAATCCACAGGGATTTCACCCTGCCACATTTCACGGCACCGATCAGCAAGATGTATGAGCCTCCGCAGACAAAAGGCTCATTCAGAGCTTCAGCGCTGCATCTGCGGCAGTGTTTAAATGAAGGAGGGAGGGAGTCGGATTCTGAAGCGTCAGAAATATTTAAACTGCCTATCAGTGGAATCAAACCGCGAACGGCTCTCGCTCTGTGCAACATAACGGCGCAGGCAGTGCAGGGAAGCACCACAATTACACAAGCACTTCAAAGCCAAACAACTTGTGGAGGTAAAGGAACAGGCGCAGACGCGCATGCACAAGCCAGATGGCACCCCGAGCAAGGGGCTTGATGACTATTTCAGAACAGACAAAAAGCAGATGTTTCACAAAAGCTCACTTTCCAGGTTTATTAAGTAAAGTTAACTGAATTGCTTTCATTTTGTGGGGATTCCTTTCCGTCTAACCCAGTGGGTTGGCAGAGCTGCACAGAATCACGGTTGGACTGTGATAACCCAAATACAACTTTGGCTCATCTCACTGCTGACACATATGGAATGACTTGGGGGTTATTACATGCTGTGTCTGCTTGAGGCAGGTACATGTACAGATCAGCACAAGTTGCAAATGATAGTTTACATCCTTTCAAAACAGAGCAGGGCATTCAGCAAATGCACTGCAATGAGAAGACATATGAAAAAGAAATTATACAGACTTGCAAATACATAGTAAGTTCAAGAGATGCAAAAAACCTCAAACACAAGAAATGTCAAGGGAGGAAAAAAACCACTTAATTTCAGACACAATGTGTTCAAATTAAAACCCAGCTGTAATTTAAATTCCCTTCAAAATGGGAAACGTACAAGAACGCAATTTAAGAGAAACCAGGTTTTGTCCTGGGAGAGATGTGTCCAAAAACACTGTCGCACAAACAGGTTCAGAATTCTAAGCAAAATGTCCCTGGGCATTGGTGTACTTGACTCTTGGAGCCAGAGCAAAGCAATTCATTACACTTGCCGGACTGCTGGGCCTACTGCTGGGTCTCGGTGGTACAACAGCACGTAGGATTCCAGATGTCAGAGAGAAGGCAGCACACAAACTGCTGGTTACTGAGAGAAATGCTACAAGCCAGATCTCCCAGGGATTGACTAGAATAAGGGCACCTAATTCTGGTAGCCTGGCCTCCACTGCACACAATGTTAGTGTAATGTTCTGCAAGGTTCTTCAGTTCTTAGCTCCCTCCTTTCTCAGCCTGAGTTGTTTCTGTCTTGTGCAGGAGCACAACTGGCTGTGCAAAATGATCCAAAAAACATAAGGGACAGGACCAAAGAAAACTGGCTGAACCTGGGGCTGGCTTTCAGCTCTTATTTCCAAATATCAGTTAAAGGTTGGAAATTTATCTACAAAAGAAATAATATAAATGAAATAAAAAATGGCACCGTCCACAAAATTAAAAAAAAAACCTTACAACACAGCCTTGTAAAAACGGCTTTGCAACGAGAGCTCAGTCACAAAATGAAGGGTTCTAGCTCTTCATACATCAGAAGAGGAAACAAAGCTAAAAAGTACTAGTCCACATTCTCTTAATAAGTTAAACTTACTTTCCCTCCCCTGTCTACAAAAGGGGTAGAAGCAAAGGGGAAAATAGGCTACCAAAAATAAAAAAAAAGAAAAAAAAAGAAGAGAGAAGGAGAGAGCACGCGCGAGAGAGAGAGAGCAGTCTGTGGTCAGAGGCTCAGAGCAGGGCTGAGTTCCTTTTAAGGGTTTAAAAGATGCAAAACAGTTCCTCAAAAGTTCCCTCTCTTCAACAGTTAGTTCAACGCTGTAGCCATAGAAACTCAAGTATACGCTGGAGGAGAGATTCTTTCAGGCAGATCCACCATCATTCGGAGAGAGCTGCTCAGTGTGTGTTAATCCTCGATGATTATGGGTTCATCATTCATGGGCTGGCGTAGCTGCACTGCCTGCATTGGCCGGAGGATAATAGGCTTGTAAGGGCGTCTGGCGGCTCGCTTGGCTTCGGAAGAGGAAAGAAGCTTGCGGATTTTCCTGTAGAGAGGGGAGAAGAAAGGAACTGATTACAGAGAGCAAACGCTTACGCATTTAAGATTTCTCCATTTCTCCAAGCAAAACCAGGCCTGCACATGGAGAGGCTGCTCACTAACAAGGGGGCTGGTGCTGTTTACTTCAGCAGTGTTTCCCCCTGGGAACTTGTTTGCTGCTATACAAACCCACCAGGGAAGATGAAATTGCATCCTCTGTTGCAGAATCGTTCCTCTGCACAGCGGAAGGCATTCTCACCCAGCTTTGCAGGGTCAGGCCCAACGTTGTAAATATAATAACATGTGAAATAGTTACAATAATCAGTTTCCCTATCACTAGAAGTTTATTTTGATGTGTGCAAACGTGTGTGACACACTGCAGATAGCTTTGCGGGAGTTCGCAAAGCCAAGCTGCAAACAAATCTCTTCTAGCAACTTTGGTCACTTCTGTGCTCATTAATCCATCTCTCGCAGGGCTCGCTCTGACATTCCCGTTCCCGAGCAGGTGCACACAGCTGCTTCTTCCAAACAGATGTCAGAGCACGAGCAGCAAAGCCAGCAGCACTTAGTCTTCCACGGAGTTATGCTGCAAGGCCAAACTCCCACAGGGGAGCCCTACGACGGCTCCAATACTGGAGCTTCCCCCCCACGTTGGGTGCACTAACAGGGTGCCTCCCCGCTCTTACTTTCACAGATTTGCAGGGACATGATGGATGGTGTAGGCCCCCCAAAAAACGCAGCTCAAATAGGCTAACAGATTAAAACCTCAGGGGAGAGCAGGGTACAGAGGGCCCATGCACAAATAACACAAGCACATCAATCTTTCTCCAGAAATTCCCTCTCACACTCTGTACTTCCTCCCATGCTGTATGGGCCCAACCTAGAAATCGGAGATGAATTCACATCTCGCATTTGTTAAGAGTTTCCCTATATGCTAGAAGGGGGGAAACAAGTCTTATCAGAGGCAGGAAACAGACTTCCAAGAGGAGAGAAAGTAAACAGACTCTTCAGCTTAAATAAAGGGGGGGGACAGGCTCAAGGTTTAACATTTTAGCAAAATAAAGTAGAAAGGGTCAATAGAGAATGATTACTCACTGCTTTCCATCAATATCAGGTTTAGAGCTAAAATAAGTACTTTAGAAAACACCCCACAGTTTATAATTAAAATGAGGAATTCATGTCTGTAGGATGTTGTGGTGGCCAAAGGCATGTAGAGATTAGAAAGGAAAGTTATATATACATTCTCACAGAGGAATAGTTCACCAGAACCTACTAAATACAGTGATCTGAACACTACCATCAGCTTGGGAACTTGGCCAACAAGGAGGGTTTGGTGAGGAAGGACCGCTTCTCCTACCTTAAAGGTTGTTTGACTTGCTGTGAGAGCGCGGATTCTGGGCCAGCGGAAGGGCTGCCGCATCAGTTTTACATTCCACGAACACTGCCATCTATCCCCCAAAGGCAACGTTCACGTTTTATAACGTGGGCCCCAGAGGAATTAAAAGCAAGGCTTGAAAGCAGTTTTGGTCACTCAGCACCGTTGGGGCCACTTTTCTCCTCAAAAGACAACACGTTCTTCAATGGAATTCTACTTTTTCCCCTAAAATTTACCCTCCCCACCAGAATCAGCGAGAAATTAACAGTGACTTCACTTGAAGATTTTGAACCAGCTCTGGTCAGATTTGTTCATCTCTTCATGTGCTTTTTTTGCCCACAAAACAGAACAAGGGTTAACCTCTGCTGCATAGAGGTTAAACACAAATATAGACACACTTCTTGTTTGTTCAGTGTCCCCATTTCTCCAACTTCTAAAGCTGATATGGGGTGGGGGGAGATATCGTGAAATGATGATTTTTCCAAGACTCATTTAGGTGAAACTGAGCTACTTTTAGCCAGTGGACTCCTTTCATGTAGCGCACACAGCACCGTAAGACACCTGCCATCAGAAGCAAGTCTCTCAGTAGTTCTAGATTCTGATCAGGTCACCCTCCGCCTTCCTCTGCATAAATTACAAATACTGAGCTCCCCAAGCTCCTTACCGTGAAGCTTGAATTCAAAGTCTTATTCCTTTCAATCTGCCAACATTTGAAATCATTCCCTCAAAGCTACCCAGTTTTCTAGTACCATTCTCAACAGTTCTACCCAAAGCGGGGTAGGGGGGAGGCAAAACCTTAGGAAAACCTGCATTCTGTGACTGAAAACACAGCCTGACCCTCAGCCGGAGGATGATACGCAGATATCGCTGTTAGATTGATTGCTACGGAGCCGAGACAAAGCTCAGATTGTTTCAGAGCTCACAAACAAGCCTTACATTCTTGACACTGGAATGCAGCAGATGGTTCAGGGAAAAGTTAGAGGTGAAATGCCCAACAGAAAACCCGTGCCGCTTACAATGCTACATCACTCAGGCCTCCCTGCTTTTCAGCGGACTGCCAAACATCTCTTTTCAGCGCTCATCAGTCAGCTCAGCAGCAAGGCTGTCAGACAAAGGAGCCCGTTCTTTTTTTAAAAATGGAGGAGATAAGGTCTTATGGAGCTGATGTCTATCACCGCACTACGATTTCTGCGTTTGAAATGTGGCTGCTGTGGAAGTGATCTTTCCCGCCTTGGTCAGTGGGCTGTAAGAGCAGGCGATTCTCTGCCCCTACAGTAAGTTGTTCTCATGACCAATACTGCACTTGATGAATATTCTCACTGTTCTGTAGAGATCAAAGAGCAAGACCTTGTGGTGGGGCCGAGACATTTCTACCAGGAATCCGCAGTATTTCTTGAGGGCTGGATGATAAATATGTCAACAAGTGTTTTGTAGATTCAGGATTATGAAATAAGCTTTGAGCATCTAAGGACTGAGCTAAGAGACTGAACACCCTGTCTTCGAAATGGCACGTGAATTTGTCAGAGCTGAAAGTCTGTAACAGGATCCCAGTACCTCTCTCCCAGAACATGAGAGCAACAGGAATAAAAGAAATTGTTTCCCTTGAAAATTAAGTATTTCTCTCACTCTACGTTCAATCATAGAAAGAATCCCACTTTTTGCTTTCACAGCACCTCACAGAAAGATTAGAAAGGGAGAAAGTGAAGATACTTTGAAAAGATCAGGTGCAGAGGGCAGAAGGAAATAGCACAGCGTGCATCATCTGTGCTGCCAAACGAACAAGGTTACACTGGTAAGGGACTTAAGAGATCACATTAGTAACCTTAGGTCTAACAATCTACTTATTCATCCGAGTTACACATCCAGGCCTTATGCTAAGAGATTTCTTCAGCCCTCCTTTCTGAGCATGGATTTGGTAAGCACTGCATGTTGTCTTTCCTGAAGAGCATTTCATTAAGGCAAACCTGGTGCTACAGGCCAAAAGGACTCAAATTTTATGGAGGCCACCTGCAACTTCCATCAGCTTGTTTGGAACTCACTGGAATTCATCCTGGCATTTATAGCCGGCCCTTGAAGGAACAAGCAGCTCTTCATTCATACGCATGGCAACCTCACAGAGATGGAAGGTGCAAGATGCCCAGGGCTTACGAACTTTCTGTGGCATTGCTTTCAGAGACATCTAGTCACTATTGTGTCCTTTAAGTGCCAGAATATGCCTTCATATGAAAGAGGTGCCAGGCAGTTGTAACTGAGGTGTACATGTTTACACTGAAGATCAATTCTTCCCTTTGAAGTAAATGCTCTTCCTTATTTCCTTCCCAAAGCTGTCCCAGCTGACTCAGCTAGAAGAGATTACGTTGCTTCTTGACAGGGAGACAGACATGAAACACAGCTGTGTTAGAGGCATCCACAGGAACAGGTCTGACAGGGAAATAATTGTATGTTTATTCCGAGTTCTAACTAGGGGTTTTCCTACACACAGCCCCCTCTTATCAGCAATGCCTTGTTTATCTGATAGTCCAATGGATCAGTTGTTAGTAACTCTAACATTACCACTCTCAGTCTATCTACAAAGGAGACCTTTGGCACCGGGCCTGCAGAATAGTCACCTGACACTCGAAATGCTCTGGACACTAAGAAAGAGGTTGAGGATGCCGGGACTGACTACTACTCAGTTCAAATTTAGTAATAATAATAACTGGGACTGAGTAATCAAAACTCACATCCTCCTTGGTTACTTGTCAGGAGTCAGGTGTCCAATAATTCCCAAGTCTCCATTTGCCAGATACTGGAGGAAAGGACCAGTACTCTGGCTCTTTGCCTGTCAGGGCACCGATATCGACAGCAGCTGGTAACTCCAGCCTTCAGATGCAGACAAGGAAGCTAGAAGGCACCTCTGCTTGCAGAGACAGCCAAAGAGACAGCCTGAGACTTCGCTCTGACCTTCCTCAAGGTTACCCAGGAGAGAGGCGTCAGGTCCTTGGGAGGAAAGAGCACAAGAAAAGGTCTCTACCTTTCTCACCATACCTAAGAGTAGTCCTCCCTTTCTGGGAATAATACAGTACCAGGAACACAGCCACAGAAGCCTTGCTTTAGGAATCAGGCCACATAGCTTCTACTGCATTGTCCGCAGCCTGTATATGGAGTTTAAACTGAAACTCAGGCAAAGAAAATTTCTTCCCTTATTATTTTTATTCTGTGGGCAAAGTAACAAGAAAGACTAGCATAAGCAGCAGTGTAGAAAAAGGAATATTGACACTGCAGGGCTTAATCTGGACACTACTGGTGGGGGAAACACCAAAAAAATAAGAGGCAACTCAACCTTATGTGCCACTTGCCATATTTCATTTCTCAGCTAGATTCATGGAGAGACAATCTGAGAAGTAATGCAACAGACTTCAGCATGCAAGAGGGCATCCAGGGTGCGCACAGTCTCAAAACCTTATTCTGGCTTAAAGAATCTGATCTCGTTTGCACAAGGGAGGAGCACTACAGGACTGGAACATGCATTGCTGTCTCCAGGCGTAAGTCAGCAGCTTTCAGTATTCTATTAACACAGTTTTGGATGCAAACTAAGCCAGGCTTTAATAGCAAGCATAACCCCATGCACAGGAAGCTCTGTGCCTCAGCATTATCCATGAGCCAGAATGCCTCTATTCTGTTACTGAGATGGGACCTCCAAAGGCATTTATGGGTCTGAAGCAAGGTGAACTCCCCTTTTCAGTCCTCCTCCCCTCATTGCCCATCTCCTACAGGAATGGTTCAGGCAGAAAAAGAATCTGCTTGCTCTGAAATGCAGGTGCATGATTAGGCACATCAGACAGAATTAGGTATATCACAGCCTTTGTTCAACTAAACAGCTGAAGTGGATTCTGCATTCAATATGTAGCAAAAGGTCTGCTAAAGAGATCGCCAACTAACCACAAGATCAGCTGCAGCACCCACAAGAAACAGAAAACAGAACACCTCCCTTAAACCCTCTGAAAAGATCAAGCGTCCTACCTGGTTTCTTCAGTGGCCATGTAAAAAACATCATCTGGTGCATCAATCCAGTTCATCCTCCTCCTTTTCACTGGAGGCATGGATCCACCACGAATTAATCGGACTTTTGTTGGGTATGATTTCCCATTGAGCAGCAAGTTTCGGCTTGGTCCCTAACGTGATACATAAAATAGTACAATTATGGACTGTAACAAACCTGCAGTAGCATGTGATAAGCACTCAAACAAAGGAAAGGAGGATTAAAGTTTTCATATTAGATGTTGAGAGTTTCTGGTAAACATGTCCCCTCTTGACCGTGACTGAATGCAGAATTCACAAAAAAGCAATGGGCCACAAGCACTAGAAGTTAGGCACCTTCGATATACAATAGGACTGCAATACTCCAACAACAGGATGAATAATAAATGGAAGGTATCACCAATAATCTGTTGCTTGTGTCTAAAAGATGACATCAGGCTTGAAAGATTGAGTATAAGACTTAGATTTCAGCTACTACCATAAATCTAGAGTAACTCCACTGATTTCAGGGAAAGAAATCTAGCTACACAACAAATGAGATATAAAACTCAGAAGTTAAAGTTATTCTGGGATGTCAAACTTACCTATATCCTTTTTGTTCTAGGAAGGTTAATGAGTATAGTATATAATTAAATGTTTTTGAAAAAAACCCTAGAACTAGAAGCTTAACAGCTTTCATCATAAAATCCTTGCAGCATTTAACAACAGAGATCTCCCATATGTAATACACTTGCTTTGCAAAGCAACATGGCTTGTTTTCCAGACCCACAATAGCCCCTTCCACTCAACTGAAAAAGTACAGGCTCTTAATAAGAGAGGTGCAGATGCAAGGGAGCAAAGCTTCTCAAATGCAGCTGTCCTTGATCATTTGGAGTCCAGTTCTGCTGCCCCTCTTCCTGATGATTAGCACATTGAGAAATCCCACAGAAATCAGAAACAATCAGGAAAGGTGAAGAATGAGGGCCTAGAAAATTTGATATGCATAAATTAAAGCTGGTCAAAAAAATGCCCCAATAGAATAATTCTGGTACATTCTCCCAGATCAGACCATCTCCCCAAATGCACCAAGACTTCCCGTTCTGTCCCCAAAATAGGGGCAGAGCACCAGGTAAGAGGATGTCTGGCCTGGGACAACCACCTCCAAAGGGAAGGTGGGACATGAGCTACTCAGCCCTTAAACGCCAGGGTGCAGTAAAATGACTGATGACTTGCTTTTGACCAGCCTTAATCAACTAGACAGATCTGCTTCTTGGAGAAAAATAAGAGCTTTAGAGCCAAGCAAACAAAATCCCACCTTTTAAAATCCTAAGCTCTTTAAAGCAGTGCAATAGACATTTTAATTTCTTAGTTGTCCAGCTCCATGTTATACAAGACAATTTCGGCACCACAGCAAACCACTGGAATTCTTCAAGAATAGCTTTCACATTTGAGATTTGTCAGGAACAAGGTTTAGAATAAAAGGTTTGGCTTCCCCCCCCCCTCCAGTTTTATCCAAGAAAATCCTCCTCATCAGTGCTGAGAAGGGTATTTTCTCCCCTCTTTCTACATATACAGGAGAACAACTCCAGAGAAAATTTTTGGAAATATATAAAGGTACCCCATGTGCTTGGAGCTTGCCTTTTCTCTACCTGCACAGAGCAATATGTTTCCAGTGGCACATCCTGAAACATGGACCTTTAATTTTCAGTTCAGTAGAACACTTTATCACGCAACCAGAAATCAAGACAGTTCAGGGTTTTCACCCTTGTAGCTGAAAACGTTAGGTCATCACAGATTTCTCCCACTGCACTGAGTTGGTTTATACAGCAGACACAAACAAGTAGCCAGTCTCCTCAGTGACAAGAAGTAAAACCGAATTCAGTGAGGAATACAATTTACCACTTCATATCAGATGCTCAAGTAACAAGCCGGATGAATGCTTCATTATTACAGGCAGACTAGCATGCTCCAGTTATATCCTACCCACGTGATATTACACACTATCCAAAAGCGTTCTTAGATTTAATAATACTTGTGATCATTATTCAGTAACCACCATTCATACCTGCTGCAGATTTACCCATGTCAGAGCGACTCTACTGACACTAATACATGGTGGCAGTTCACCTAATGAGGCAAACTCCACTCTACCAACACCAGGAGGAGATGCTTTGGGGCAAAAATTTAAGCTTGAAGTTCTCTCCCATGAGTGGGGAGACATAACGTCAAGGTCCCCCAAAAGCCATCGGTAAAGGGGGGAAGCAATGCACAGCCTTTGCGCTGGCCCCTTCACGCACACAGAAATTTCATGAGAAAGCATTTTGCCAGAGAAGTATCAATCAGACTGGCTATTTGCTTCTGTCCTTTGATAAAACTCTCAGCATAATGGATGAAAGGCTAGGAATCATTTTTACTCAGAAAAAACAAGCATTCTCAGCAGACAACTTGCACACCAACTTCCTAAAAAAATAAAATAAAATAAAAATAAAGGAACTGTTTGCCAAACAAACCCTTCCATCATTTAAGCCTTCCTCCTTCAGTGAAACACATTCCACCTAGAAACACATCCCAGGACTTTGCTATAAACAGCCACTCATTTTCTGTATGAGCAGAAACAAAGTGTTCCATTCAAAACAGAATCTCAATTACATACATTGATTTGGGGTTTCAATTTTATTTAAGCAGTTGGACCTTCCATATGCCCAAAGATTTTTTTTTTTTTTAATTTTCCAATGAGAATCAGGAAGTATGACCAGCTGTAAACAGCAAAGACAGAAGTGAAATACTATGGTTTAATGGGGTATTCTATCTAGAGAGGGTTAATCATTCTTCTTTTGCTTTTCCTTGTTTTGGTTAAATGAACATTCTCTTACCATTTGTCTGGTTTGTCCGTGGTTAGGCAGACCTAACAAACAGGAAAGAGAATAGAGCTGGTAAGACCATTGCTTTTCCAAGACAGAAAAAGTACAAAATCAAAACACACGCAGCTATGTTTGCAACTGGGTTGCTTTGTTGAAACAAGAGTTTTCTACCAAACTAACTTCTCCCCTCCTTGAAAAGTAACTAAGAAAACAGCTTCCTTAACAACATATTTTGAAGAGCAGGGCCTGCAAATTAAAAAAAAAAAAAAAAGTTCCATTCACTCATTCTTTTCTCCATTCATTCATACCTTTCTTCAAACTACCACTAAAAGTACACTTCCTCTTTCATATCTAAAATTTTCCTCAATTCTTTGGAAAAAATTCGGGGGTTTTTTTGTTGGTTGGGGTTTTTTTTGTTTTGTTTTGTTTTAGTTTTTGAGGAATTTACTGAAATCTAGGAGAAGACGAAAGAAGTTATCATACTGTCAAGACAGCAACACACAAAAATCTTTCCTATCATCCTTGGATCCCCAGGGAACTCTTCAACTCAGATGTTACCTATGAACTGTTAGCAAACAGATTATATCTGCTAAACTGCTCTGAACGTACCACACGTAAATGCTGCCATTAGCTTAGCTCTGCCAGGCACAGAGCGCAGAAACCGTCACCCAAAGTCGTACTCCACTAACATAAGCAGCACCGTAAAGCCCCAAGCACAAAGGCTTGATTTTACTAGATTGCCATTTGCTGTTCTACCATATCCCCTATCACACTGCCAGAAGTCCATGTTTTAGGTGTGGATCTAGTGCATGTACTGAACTGTACCTTATATACATGAGACCTTAGAGGACACACAAAAGTCCTGGGATGTAAGAGAATGAAGTACTGCTTTAAGGCAGCAAGGTATGGCAGAGAAGGGACTAGAAGTCCTACCAAACCTTTGTTACCACTTTTTAGTTTTCTAGGATGCAAGCTCCCAGAAAACACTTTCATCAACATCAAGGCACCAAAGCCTCTTTCGGCCCTTTCTGGCCCCGAATCAGAAAGTTCGGTACAACAAAGCAAACAGGTACTATAGGCATCAGGAAATGCTGTCACCGGCTGCAGAAGTAGTTATCACTATTAATTCTGCTTTCACATTTATAGCAAGTTTCCCAAACTCTATCCATTTGGTTTGACATTTGAAATTTCCCATTGTTTAGCCAGTTAAGCTGTAACGAAACAGCAAAGCTTTTTAAGAAGCCAGCAAAAATCGACTTTTACATTTGTGGCTGTACTCCAACAGATTCCTTGAAATTCTCCTTGGTAAAACTGAACACAACGTACTCAGCAAGTACGTCAGGAAACACATGGCACTGTAACGTATTGGGAAAGGTAAAGGGGGGAAATGGGGGACTTTTTCTGAGCATTGAGCATCATGATATCACACTAAAAATCAACAGCTGATATAAAGTTTATTTCCCATTTCGGTAGGGAGGTATGTTGTTAGCTACTTCAGACAGACATAGCTTCACTTTTTGCAGTGTTTTAGTGCCTCAGCATCCACACAGATGAAAAAAGAGTTGCCAAAAGATTTGCATCAAATCTGTAGAACAGATGTACCAGACACCAAGTAAGACCACCAGTAACCAACCTTTGGAGGCTGACAAAGGCAACATAAGCTCCAGATAATTATCCCTTTCTACATAGGAGCAGCAATCATGTTCAAAACACAGCTGCAAACAGCTGTTTGAGATGGATGGACAGAGAGCTCCACAATGCTTGGAAACAGCACAGGCAGCAGGATGCAACCTCAGTCTGTTGACTTCAGTCCAAAGAGCTAAGCTCTAGCACTTTTCTTCCCCCCCTAACAGAAAGATAACATTTCCCTCATTCACAGGAGCTCTGAGAGATGCAAATCAACTGATGCTAGTCCCTGGAGAGAAGCCAGATATTTTATTTTAACCACACTCAGGATTAGCTCTTTTCTTATACTAAGAACATGCCTGACGCCAGAAAAGTCTAGCCTACAGGAGCAGCTGATATGTGGCTGCTGCTGCCGAGAAGATTATTGCTGGATGTATAGCAGACAGCGCTATTCCTATGCACCAGGATTAACCCCAAATCTTCCATGGTGACAAGAAATGTTGAGACTGACACAAAACTGAAGGAAGGCTGAGCAGAACTGCTCCCAACTGAGTCTCAGAGCTTCAGAGTCCTCGAACAGCAAAGAAAACAGCCGGCTAAAATGTGGGCACATCTCTCCAACAAACTATTACCTCTAGGATAAAGCGACCCACGTCAATCTGAGCTGTAATAAAGTAGGACACAAAACAAAGTTACAGTTTTCAATACAATTTCTATCCTTGCTATCACATTAATAAGGTATTGATTAGCAAATTAATCCTTAAATACCTGAGAGTTTTCCCTCAGTCACACTTTGATAACTGCAGTATGAAAGAGTAAATACAGAAATGGACACTTGAAAGACTACTTCTACTTTGCAATAAAAATCATTACACTGCATCTATGTGCGACTGAAACACTGTTATTGAATGAATACTTTTTATCAGCAATGGCCACCTAGGAGAAGCAGAGAGAGCATAACATCTGTAACCCATTTCAGACTTGCTGTCAAGTCAACAGGATGCATCCATACTGGAAGCAATGGATTCTTGCCCAAGAGCTTGTGGTGGCTCCTGTGCAAGAGAGGAGGTCTATGAGACAGGCATCTCCAAGAACTAAATCAGTCCCGAGTTTCAGGGTAAGGAGTGGCATAGACAGACAACCCAGCACATGAAACTTAGTCCTTTGTGATGTGCTTGCTCCATTTTCACAGTTCAAGGCTTGAAAGATTTCTCACACACATCCACAGGCAGGTTAAAGAAGTAAGAGAGCATATGAGTATAAACCAGGAGTAAAATCCATCAGGGCTCTGGCAGCTTCTCTACAGCTCCAGTACTAGACCAGGAGAAGACTTTTTTAATATTATTTTACTGAAGGATGTCTAAGAAGCCACAGGGAAGTAAGTGCAGATATTCTTTTCAATGATGTGTAAAGTCCAACTGCTTGAAATCAGACTTCTGTGTCAGAAGCAACATTAACTTCCTTCAAGTGAAGGAAGGGGGGGGGGGACAGTTTCGGGATTGACCAAATCCTTAAAATCACAAAGAGTAACAGTCCCCAGTGAATCTAACCAGGTTTTCTAGTCTTTGGCAGCCAAGAAATTGAAATATTTTCCAAAAACTGAAGATTAGAGGGTTTTTTTCTGTACTACCGAATTAAAAAAAAAAAAAAAAAAAAAAAAAACCAAGGCCCTAGAAAATCTGCTACCTTTCAATTCCTCCTGCCAAAGTCTCCTCTACACATTTAAATAAAGAGGAAGTTCCAGACGATAAAATGAAGACAAGGTAAATTAAACATACATCTGAAGATAAGCCTAGATTCTCCTTCACCACCAATGATTCCCCATTGTTACTGAAATAGCAAGAAAACAACTAATCACATTAGAGATATTATGTGAGACCCTCCAAGCATGCCTCGACTCTTGACGAAGGCCTCCGAACTTGTTCAAGCATATGCACAATTACAGATGAGATCTTAGCTCAAAAAAACAGTCAAAGCAGGTTACTATGGCTTAATGACCCCACCATTCTTGAAGTATCAAAGCTGCAGAGGAATATACTTTCACCAAAGAAATAAATAAATAGTGGGAGACCATCATAGACAGCAAATGCAAGTCTGTTACTACTGTTACTTTGCAGCTTTGTTTAATATTTCTAGGATGGGGCAGGGGGAGAAGCTCTCAACCAACCAGTCTGTTTCTTTGCATGTAAATCTCCTATCATTTGGATCTTGCATTCTCAGATTTATTTAAAAAGTGAGAGAATACTCAAATCTGAATTTTGGGCAGCAACGAGCATAATGCACCAAGACCACAGTGGGGGGGGGGGGGGGGGAACTGCTGGCATCCAGTGACACTTGAGTGGAACAGGGGATCCAGCTTCCAGGTCGGGCAGAAAACCAACATATCCGAGCCCATTAGAAGACTGAGACACGGATGTGCGTGCTTTTTACTGATTCAAACCTACTTGCAGCGAGCCCAGCAAGACAACCTTGCCTGCTCAGAGGTCCCATTCAAAAGTTACTCCCTTTTTCTCCAGCTCCCACAATACACAACTGCCATTGCCAGAAGCAGGAGAGCCCAAACTCTCAGCAGTATCCTATCCAAACAGACTGGAGCACGGGGAAGTTTGCGGGAAGTTACTACAACAAGCATCAAGAAGCTGCAGAAGCAGCACCAAGCATTGCCACTTTCCTACTAGGGTACAAATATACCAATGCCCTTCCATGCTTGAACATCCATACCATTGCCTGTATATTTACAGGCCATTTCATAGTTTGGCACAAGAAGCCTGTGCAGAGTTGACCCTAGTATCAAGGAGGAGCAGAGCTGACCCTAGTACCAAGGAGGAGCAGCAGCTCAGCTTCCAGCCTCTGAATGTACCTTGGAGTTGTTTAATTTACAGTTGCTAAAATTTATTAGCCCCAGTCATTGGCATATCCCCTATGCACAAAACTATGGCTCCTTTATCTCATATGAACCTAATTCATCTTTTTTAATCAATCAGGACAACAAGCAATTAGTCACAGAGGCTGTTTTGGTTTTACTTCTCTTCACTAAAGAGAAGTATCATGCAAAACACGCAATACGCAACAACATTCATAAGCACATCTTCAATCGCAATGAACACAGAATTTAGCAAATATTCTAACAACTGACAGGTTTTAAATATAAGCTACACTAAAATACATGGCTCTGATTTCAAAAGCCACACACTCTTTATATACATTTTCCTTTTTCAAAAGAAATCCTCCTCCTGGGATTCCATCCTTCCCAGCAGTAACAAAGATATCAATAGTACCGCATTTTGAGTGACCTATAAAAAAAGCCCAATATGCATGCATGAACAAGACTTGATGAACAAGGATTTCATCTCCAAATTACTGGTTCACTTCAAGTAGTCTGCAGGTGTTGACATATAAACACATACACTTTTTGCAAGCTTATAAAAATTGTTTAGTACCTCTCTCTTTCTTAAACTGCCAAGAGTGTGTTACAGCTGTAAGCAGATTGAGTGTCCACCTTCTAACAATCAACGAGTAGAGTATAAACTTTCAGGAATGCAAGTGCAACAAGCAGAACAGAGCATAAACTGTATCAAACACCACCTGGACTAACATTTTCTTAAAATTCTGTTGTACATAAAAACAATGTTAAAATTGCAATTTACTTACCTAAGTAAGTTCCTACCAAGATTGGCAAAGAAAAAGGAAAAAAAATTTAAGACTTTTTTTTAATTAAAAAAAAAAAAAAAAAGGAAAGGTTAACATAGTTCAGAATACAGTAGCCCAGCTCCATGCAACAGATACAGAAACACAGACTGTTTTGGTTGTAATGAAACACAGGGTGATCACATTTCTCTGTTGGATGAATAAACCTGAGACAACATTAAACAAACAGTAACTCCAAACATGAGATTCCACAAAGAAGAGTTTTTGATTTGTCTGAGTAAGCAGCGGTTCTTTACCCACCTCCTTCCACTAACCCTCCCACATTAGCCTTGTTGGATTTGGATAGTAGTTCCTGAAATGCTCAGTCTACCAGATGACATTAGTTTGCTTCACAGTATCTCACAGATGAGGTCTTCTTCATGCAAAGCAGGATCATGTGCTAGGAGCACTTCAAATGACCCTACTAATACATTCTAGGCAGTAACATCCAACTGTCATGAGCCCAGAAGGCAGTAGCTGCCCTGTGGTAGGTATGTTCAGATTGAAGAGCTACTATCTATCTCAGCGTTGAGTGAATCACTACTGTTCACCTTCGTCTGGCGGTGAGACATTGGGGAGGCAATAAAACCATGCACCTCACTTCTTTAGGATTTGTTGTTCCAAACTATGGGAGCTAGACACAACCGAATCATTCGCTGGTCTTAGAACTGGGAGTATTCCACTTGCATATAGGTATCACATGTGTAGACGCCCTTTATGTTTGAGTTCAGGATTTGCATCTTCAAGGTCATTTGCAGTTCTGCCCCTAAAAACTTACCCACCCACTTCCTCTCACATTTAATACTGCCCTAGGATATGCACTCTACTCTCGCCAGTCACCACACACATCCTAGGCTGTGCCATCCCTCAAAAGTCAAATACTTTTCCTAAGTTGATCTGCAGATTGTGAAGCCCATCTCTTCCTGACCTTGTTTCCAGATCTTTCTCCATAATACCAAAAAGAACTAACCAAAGTATAACGGCTAAGCTGAAGGTGAGTGAAAACATTTTCACTCAACTGCATATAAAATGCTAAGTAAAACTTCTCAGAAATAATCTGTACTTTTGGCATGTAATCTAAAGCAAGGAAGCTGCAGCACTGCAGTACTCATTAAAAGAGCGTATCTAGGAAGTAACCCCTGCATGTGCACAGGCTGCAACTGTGGCTTGGCCTGATGCTTTCTTATTCGTTATGTGATTACACGACCGAGTTGCAGTCTAGTCCTCAGGTGGAGATCTAAGCCTCAAAGCAGCTTCACTTTGGGCATAGCAGCTTTTCAAAAATCAAGTCTAAGAAAGAAAGGAGATCTCCCAGTCCCGTGGAGCTATCATTTGCACAAACTCAATAATTAGACACTTTTAAAGAAACAGTGTGGCAAACGAAGCTTGGCAAGAAAATTTAAATCAATGGAATTCATCTAAAAAGTTTCAGAGGGAAGAAGTTTTCAAAAAAAAAAATTGTGAAGTGTTTCAAAACTATCAAACAAAAATATTTTGTACAGATGCTCCTCCACGATAATTTCTAAGTCACACTGATCTTCTGAAACAGCACTTAAAAGAGACAATCTAAATTGAAACAAGAGAATTTTTTTCTCAACTTTTAAATAGGGTTAAAAAAAATACAGCGAACCCCCATGCTTACTTTTCTCCCTTGTTCTTTTCGCCACAAAACCAAAGAGTTAACTCTACTCAGCTCCACTAGTTAACTAGGCATGCTGTTTAGTGGTTCACAACAGCTACTCTGGGTACAGATACGGCATCTGTCTGCAGTCCCAGCAACACTGACTGCAGAGATTTCATTTTATCCCATGCCAGTAAAATCAAACAGAGGCTCTTTTCTTCTAGTATCTAAGTAACAAGAACTGATAAGCAATCATGATGCTTGAGAAACTTGCCCTAAAATAGGATTACGCTATGTTCTACTCAATGTTTGCTTTATTTTTGACCAAAGGGAACCCGAGTTCCTCTGGGGTTCAGAGCACTTCTTTACTGTGTTCTTAACCAGTCCTGAAAGCAGATGTAGCACACACTGATTTTCAGATCTGGGGTCAACTCATGAGCATGGGAAAGGCAATACTACAAGCTGATTTTATTTATTTATTTTAAAACCTGTCTCCCCACTTCAAGCTCTGCTCTGCATGGCTGAACAGTCTTTATTAATCCATTCATTTTTACAAAAAAATGATTTCAAACTCCTCTGCCACCTGACAGAGCACTGATTCACCATTACCACTTTCACCTTCGTACATACCCTTTCAAAGCTTCCCCTAGTGCTGCCTCTGTTTACCCTGTATCCAATATAGTTTATCTCAAGTACTGCAAAACCGCATAATCACTACACCAGCATGTTTGCTACTAGCACTCTTGAGTGCAACCTGTTTCCACTGGACAGACCACAGTCTCACCTTCAAAGAAGAACAGGAAGCTCTCTGTCTCCTGGAGGTTCACTTTGCAGCTATTTATACCATTAACTTTCTCGGCATATGCTCACCTTATTTTTCTACTTCTCTCCTCAGGTTTTGCATGCTTTTCAGGAAATGATGTCCCTGCTGGCCACCCTTACACCTTTTATGCCCTCTTGATTTGCCAGCTGCTTTCATCACCTCTAGAAAGACTGTAAAACATTGGGGTCACTGGCCAATGCCTTGGACACATCCCATTCAGAGATGTTTTTTAATTTGCTGTTCTCAATTTTATATTCTGCCATTGCTCAGGGACCAGATCTGCCCCTGCTGTTCCATATAACTTGATCCTGCCCAGGAGACACTCTTACAGGTTCTCTCACACACAGGAATCGCAGGCCTAATACAAATACACAGAAGATACGGCCATCTGCTCAACTACTGTGCATCTACTGATTTTGGTGATCTAACTAGATACAGCCAGCTCTAGAGAAAACAGGTCTGAGTCATGTCCTAACAGCATTCCCTTTTGGTTAAAGTCATTCCTGGATGGACAAACTTTCTTTGGATGGTTATCCTTGACTTTGGAAAGGCAGCCGGTGCCACCGCTGATAAAGGAAGAATTGTAATGCGGTTAATGCAACCAGGTAAGTGCAAAGCAACAATCAAATTTTATGTAAGGTCCAAGTAACCAGAAGAGACCTTTGAAATAAGTCTGGCTTCCTACACAGCTGATGCTAAAGGACTTCCCTGTAGTTCCACCTCAATAGCTGTCTTTGATCAAGAGCAGTGTTTCCACTTTCACACTCATCTCTTGATAATTAAATCTAATGCTACGCTAGGCTGATGAAGCTATAATGCCTCCAGTTCTAGGAGTTCATTCATATTTCCTCAAGAGGAGGTAAGAAATAATGAACCAGAACACATTAAATTAGATCATCATTCCATTTTGTTTAAGAAATTCCCAGCAGTGGAAGCAAGGTATTTCAACAGTTAACTAACCTCATTCAAAAATTTGCAGCTTTTTTCTAGCCTAAGTTTTTTTACTGTACCTTCTGGCTACAACAGCTTATTATTCCACTCCTGGCTAGACTAAAAAGCCCTTTATTATCACGCTTCTGCTGCTCCTGTCAGTAGTGACAAACATCTACAATTTCCTCTTTGATAAAAACATTTTCCATTATAAGGTGCGTTTTCCAGTCCCTTCACCATTTTCATGGCTCTTCTATGAACCCTCCCTAATTTTTTAACATATTACTTGGAGCATGATCCACTACCACTTTATTTCAGCATTAAGTTTGCTGCTGGGAAAAGCCTTCCTTTTATTCCAGCTACTCATTCATGCTCTCTTTCTTTCTGCCAATTTTTATAGTGCATGTGATGACCCTGAAAAACAAATTCAATCAGATGAAAGCTAACGTGGTGCAAGAGAGAACAAAGTCTAACAGTGCTCCCTCCCTCCACCCACCCCGTAGGAATTTGCACAAAATGAGTATCACATAGACCCCATGTTGGATAGCTGTGTGGACAAAAGTAACCAGGGTCCAGAACATAAAACATCCTCTCCACTGAATATTGTCAGGCAGGCTCCAGAACATTAATGAGGAGAAGAAAGAAAAAAAAAAAAGGAATAGACTAATACATTTTTAACAGCTTACTGCATTCTACAGCTTCTGAGACTCCATGTACTTTTAATGTTCCAAAATCAGTAATCTGCAGGATTTTTTCCATGCTAGCCTAAAGCTGAAGAACAGCTAGGAAGGCCACTGCATGCCTAATGATGCCTCCAATAAGATTTAAAGGAGAAGTAACAAAAACGCAGAAGAACGAACCTTTCTTATACAATGGAGCAGGGGGAGAGAAGAGAGATGAGGAGATGAGATGAAGTATGTTTTCCTGTTCTTAGGATTCAAGTATAAGTCTAAACTCTGGGTGTCTGGCCAGACAAATCATATTCAAAGCTTGACAAAATTCCTCTCTCTAGGGTTAGACAAACACAGATGATTCAGAAAAGGAAAAATTAAAGAGTTATTGTAGCAAGAGATAAAAGCAAACTAAATTCCAAAGGAAAATTCTAAAGTACTCCTAAGTTCAGCAATGTCCAACCTTTCCATAATTAGTTTTGCTAGCTCGGGCTGCAGCAACAACAGGAGCCTTTCCTTTTCCTTCTTGATCTCCCACCACCAAGATTTCCCTTTTCCTTTGTTCCCATTACTACCTCTTTTCACAGAGAGTTCAAGCTGAACAACCCATATATGAACCTAGCCTAGAAGGTCTCCTTTCTCCATCCCCTCCACCCTTAGGTATTATTTTGGCACAACTAATCATTTAGGAACTATATTCCCATTTATCCAAGAACGTTCAAGGCATTTCATTAATTAACTTTTCTGAGGGCTGAATTCTAACCACCCATCAACCTAACTACCAAGGGGTGGAAAAGCCTCAGAGGAAAATCTTCTAACGGTGGTGCCTGAAAAAGCATGCAAAAAACCTACATGAATGGTTTGATTTTCAGTAATGTTGGATAGTCTAAACGAAGGTAGGTTCTATGGAGTTTAAATGCCTTAGAAACCTGGCCACCAATATCTGTGTATAAACATGGATGTACATACTTTACACTAAGCAAAAATACTAGCTAATATCAGGCTTATTCCTTGCAAAACAGTCTCTGGCTTTCACAGTGCTTTAAGGCTCTCCTTTTAGCCAGTTCTTACAAACTCAACATACACCATCTGCTCAGCAAGCAGCCATGATTTCCAGCAGCTGAGATACTTTCCCCCACAACTTTGGAAGTAACAGCCCAGCACCAAAGGACTTTCACCACCAGCTTTCAGCAGAGACACTTCAACTAAAGCCCACCGTACTACCAGCTGCCCACCAGGACATTTCAGAGACTGACACAGTAAACTATCCAAACCATGTGTCTTACAGGTGCCACCAACACAGCACGTCAGCAGGAGAGAGAAAAAAACCTGGATCTTTCATACAGTTTCACAGTAAGTAAACATATTGCTGAAAACTATTTCAATGCAGGTGGACAACAAGCCTTTCATTTGGAACTGAATTTGTGCAGAGAGAATTTTAGTCCCTCTATGCCGTAGTAGAGCATTTGTAACATAAGCTTTTCTTGTTAGTACAATCGTACAATACAAAGGCCTAAACCAGCCGGTATACCATTATGGTGCATCATTAAGGGGAAAAAACCCTTTCTCACTAGTATCTATAGTAATTCTGTATATGTACCTATGTTTATAAAGAAGAATCTGATTTGTTTGGGCAAACTGATATTTATAATACTTCGATTTCACTCTCATTCGTCTTTTTCCTGTATTTTAGGACTGATACAATCCAAAAACCAGTCACTTCTGGACAAATGGGTTCATTTCAACACTTTTACTCTGCTCTAACTCCCTGGCTCCTAAATTCTGGTAGCCAAGCTTCATCATTCTGGCTGCTGTTCACGTCTTCTCCGCAGCGACTCCGACATGGGCTCTTCCTGTCCTTTCACCTCCTCCTCTCCCTTCCCACCAGCAGCCGCCCCAAACTAATAAGTCTATGTGACTCCATCCAGAGACATAGAGGAGCCTCAACACCACATTCCCAATTCTGGCACAGCACAGAAAACAGACATTAGCTATACATGCCCAGAGACAGCAAGCCTTACCAGCTTGGGCTCAAACACCAGCCTCATGTGCCAGGCTACGGGAACCTGTGCTCTAAGTCACACTGACACGAACCGGCTCCAGGCCAGGAATAGCTCCACCAAACATCCACCATCTGTTTCCTCATGCCCAGCACATCATGATCCAAATTCTTTCAACCTTGTTTCCTTGCAGGTGGTTCCCCTCCTGCTCCATCCTGGTGAGGCTTCCAGCAACCCAGAATCAGAAAATATTCCAGAGGTAGCAATTGCAGCATCACAAACACTTCCCACTCGCAACTAAAACTCAGCCACCAAATACTCACAAGAACATCCAATTAACACTCAATGTCCAAGGAGGCAAACGAGTTTGGGACTGAACCATATAGAGCTACTTAACAGTTACAGGACCAGATAATGCTCCGAGCATTTCCGTGGCTGGTTAAGAACCAGCAGTAGATAAGCAGTAGGCACTCAGTGAGAGCCTGCCCCTGCACAGCTTCACATACACTGCAGAAAACCACATATTCTGAGCAGCCTGAACAGGTACTTCACTAACCTCATCTTTTTGCAAACTGCTCCAGCAGCAGTTATCACTGAAATGTATCTAATAAAATATGTACACCAGCAAGCAGACATTTTAAAACACTGCCATTACAACGGAAATCCTCCACCTCCAAAAGCACATGTTTTCAGGTTACCAAATCCAGCACTTTACACAGAGAGAGCCTGGGGGAAGGGGTCAGTTCTTCCACTTCTCTCCTTTGGGCCACAACATTTTATAGCTTCAGGACTGTGTAATGTGCTGGGTGACTCAGCAGGCCCCTTGCTGATGAGGACATTCAGCAGGGAACAGCAGGCATGACCGTACGCATGTACTTATTAGGAGCTGTGGAAATTCAGAGAGCTACTCTGCAGCCATTTCCCTTAATATTGGGCAAAGCTTCTGAGGAAGCCACACTGACTAAATAGAGGAGTCAGAAGAATTTTGTTATCTTTCCCAAAACAAGAAAGTTAAAAATTACATTAAAAACTCAGCAACACAATATCAAAGTATATATGCCAAGAGAGCAAGAGCGCTGTCCTCATCGTTATTGTACTCTCTGCATGCATTTATATATGCATGCATGTAAATATAGATAATAGCCAGCCACTGCCTCAGCTGTTAAACACAAAGCTTAACACATCAGGGCATGCAGTGTGGGTCATTTAATGTTAACACATAAACCTAAGTTATTGTGCTTGCCTGTCTCCTATTGACATTTTTATATCCTAACTATTCACAAATGGACTGTTTTACTGGATTTGGCAAAGCAACATTACATGCATTTCTGATGGACACGCTTTCTGCATTATCCCAAACCAAAATTTCCCAGGACTACTCTTTTGTCAAAACAGATTTTTTTTTTTCCCCTGTGGAAGTTTAAAGCCATTGATTTCTATTGCAGGTAGAAAAAGTGCAGACAGTCCCACACTTTAAGACCTGACCCAATAGAAAATAGAGGCTTGAACCCGAGACTTGACATGAATACTGTCTCCTATTTCTTTTGGTCAAATTTTGTAGATTTAAATTAGTTTAGAACATATAAAAACTTTGATTTTTTTTTTTTTTTAAATTAAACAGCGAAACAATATCTAGGTTCAAACCACCCATCTCACGTTTCAGTAGTTTTACAAAACTGCTAGAAAACTGCTGTGTGAAGGTGAGAATTTACTAATCAACTCTGAACATAATATCCCTTCTTTGCATTAATACGGTTGTACAACTTGTCTGCACATGAAAAGCCTGGAAGGTGATCAGCATAACCACAGGTGGAATGGTTACCCAAAGAACATGTAGACATCAACACAGAATGTGCACACAGAATCATTAGCCACAAAGCACAGACAAGCCAGCAGATGAAACTAGAAAAAAAAAAAAAAATCACTCTCCTAGCATAAGCTGAGCACAGCTTCAAGGTCTTACCCCTGCTAGGCATCAACAGGCGCTTCTTCATGTTGCCTGACAGAGCACAGGTGAACAGAAAAGAGAAAAACATCACATCAGCAACCTGAACAGCAGCAGTTTAAAAAGTTCTTAATGTTACAACACAAACAATAAGATATCAAATGTTTATAACTATATTTCAGACAAGCCACATATAAAGTTAAAATTAAAGGTAAAAACTGAGGAAGATTCTGTTCAGCTGTACAAAAAAAAAAAAAAAAATCACTGTGATTTTACTCCAGTATGACAGTATAAGTCTACAGGAATAAGACACAGCAGGACAGAATGTGTTTTCCCTCCAAGAAAAAGTCTGTAAGATAATGTAATTCAGCTTTTGTTCACTCCTGGGAGGACAGAGATTGTATTTCCCTCCCCACCCACAGTCACTGTTAAAATAATGGTTCCATTCCTCTGCTACAGAGAGCTATACTCTCCTTAAAAAATTGTGGTTTAATTCCTGTTAAGACCACTTGAATAGATCCTTTTATCCTCATCTGAGAAATGGATTGCAATTTCTTCTTCTCTGGCACTCTGAGGCAAGAGCAGCTCTTCAGAACAGAGCCTTGGAGCCCGGGCCTGGAACACCTTGCTTCTGTCCCCCCCTTCAGACACCTCTCCCATTGCCTTTGGTCCTTGAAGGGATAAAGCCCAGCCTCCACTGCCCGAGGTTCTCGTGATAGGGCAACAAAAGCAAGTGATCTTTTTGAGCAAGGCAGGAGCAGGTTTGTGACATGCCACATCCGGCACTTCTGCCTCCCTCAGCTAAGCAGTAGCTGCCTTTCTCAGTGGCACACAGCCTCTGGTAGCTTTGCTGAAACCCAGGAGATCCACAGGTTGCAAAGCCACCTGGGAACTGCACAGCTACTACCCACAAGTTTAAAAGCAGAAAGCCTCGAAAGGAAAGCGAAACATCATTGGAAATAGCTTCTAAATTTTTCTTCATATAACTCATTTAAAAATTGAAAGGAAGTTTATATATTTTATCGCTGGATTTGCAAGGTTGGTCAAGCCAGAGTTTCACTAGCACTAGTCCATGTCCATGCACCACCCAGACAGTACACATCACGTGCACAGCCAAAAATAGAAATGGGACATGCAAAACTTGCGAGAGGAAAAAATTAAAAATCTTGAGAACAAAAAACTCTGAATTTATATTAGGGCCTACATAGTTTTAAACAACCTCCTTGTATAATAAAAAGATAGGAGAGCCTATACAGACAATATACATTTTGCAGAAAAATATTTACCATCCATTCCGTTGTGTTGTTCATAACTTCTTTTTCCCAGGATAGTCGGGGACCCATTATTAATGACAGGTGTAAACTTAGCAGGCGTCAGATTGTTGAGAGAACTGGACAAACTCTTTGCAGGATCTGGTTTTGGAGGACACGGATGAGACTCTGTTGAGAAAGAGCAGGATTTTGTTAGTGAACATACTGGAATTATAAGTCTGAAAACAACCTGCAAACTTTCAAGGTGACAAAGTATACCTCACCTCCCCTTACATGCAAACTATTTCTGAACTCTCATTTCTGAATTTGACCCTAATTTTGACTGAAGACTGCTACTTATATAAAGCTACACATATTCAGGAATTTACCACACTAAAGATGTTTAAAACAACATCATAGCATTTGCTGTAACATATCATTATTCTAAAATAAGAGTTAAGAAAAAAAGTACTTTATTTCCAAAATTCTATTCTCCAGTCATTTGGAATAGTTTCTGGGCTTTTCTGTATTAAAAGTCATCTTCATACAGTCATGCAACATCCCTAAACTCTACGGAAATCAACTTGGCAAATTTTTCAAGGTCTGTAAAAATAAAATTTCTAAATTGGCCAAGCAAGTATGTGTTCCTTATGGCGTTGTTTTGAACCCTGAGTCTGAATTCAACCTTCTGGCTGAGGCATAGATCAACCACAGGCTGCGTGATGAAAAAAATATATATATTGAAAAAGTTACAAGCAACAGGAAATGGGAAGTTAAAATGAGCGGCTCCTTCTCAGCCCTAACCATAGGGTAACATTTAACTCTAAGAGCACAGAGCATGACTCCTCCAAAAATTCATCTGCTTTCTCTCCACTCCATCAGCCACCCTCCACTCCCTTCTCCCAGCTTAGTAGCCAGAGAGCCTGACACAGCACTACTGAATTTGCTCTCAGCTAGAATTTCAAAAAAATCTACCAATACATTCTGTGCAACCATTAAAAGCAGGATTTTATCCAACAGCAAAACTTCTCCTTTTATTGGATTTGGTTGCACTATGCACTACAGATTGGGAAGCCTTTGGATATCTCATTAGTACACAGTACTTTAAGTACAACACTCAACACAGAAGCAGCAAATAATATGTAATACATGCTGAACCTTAAAATATTTCATCAAAATAAGTGTTCAGACAAACGCAATCTTAACTCCAGTGTTTCTTATCAGGGTAAAAAGGCAATCAATTTCCTTGTTAAAAAGGAAGCGTTTAAAGTACCACTCTTCAAGCTAGCTTTCTGTGGTTAGACTCATCTTAGACTCTGCTCTGACAGCCTAGGACCACGTCTTCAGGGTATCTCTGTAACAAATCAGCAGCACCAAAGAAAATTATAGTTTATTTTGCATTCATTTCTAGTCCTATAAATATTTCTTTTACCACTATAGACATCTGCAGTTTTACTGACTATTTACTGGAAACCTGCTACCTCAATATCCGAGCCAAGAAAGTGTTCATGCTAGCTCTCTTTCACCACAAAGTGCAAAGTCAGGAGAGCTGGAATATAACTCACTGCTGAACCAGATGATTTTACACTGAAAAGTTATGGTGCTTACATTCTCCATAGCAAGGTTACAAGATGGGCTACATTGACCTTGGAGACTGTAATTCCTTAACCTTCTCTAACTCAATCCACAGTAACAGATCTGTCTCCGGCCGAGGTGACTGCGCTAGAAGACTTTTAAGGCACTTAAATCCATTTTTTTAAGCTTGTTGGCAAGTCTGAACGATGCAAGCCAGCACCAGCAGAAGCCACCACATAAAAATACAGAAGTTTTAAAAATCACCATGGCCCTCACCTATTCAATTAGAAGCAGTGTGTTGCCCTCATTCACTTTAAATCAGTTTAACAAAAAAAAATCAGAAGTTAATGAACTGCTTCAGCAGAAACCAGTTTCACCTGGCCACAAACTGCAGCTGAATATAATTAGCCCATACGAGACTTAAGAAAGTGGCTGAACACAAAGTTCAGGTTATCTACAAAAACAGTAACAAAAGGAAGATATTGAAGGAATGGGTTTAAAGGGGGTTATTTTGGAGTGATGCAAGGTATATAAGGCCTTGCCCACACTTTCCATCAAAATATCATCAAAATATTTTCCTACTTTCATAGCGTAAGAATACAGTACAGTAAGCATTATTGTTAATAAAGATCAAATAGGTCATGATTGTACTCTGCTACTATGTTACATCCTGATCAAGTGAGGGGACCTTCATGCAGGCATCCTGCACCATATTTAAGATGCATCTATTAATGTATCCAACTCAATTTCAATACTTTATTTTACAGCCCACTCATGAGACTTTTTCCTTTCAGTAAAACAAGTAGCAGCTATCTAATTAGTATCGTGCTGCAAGTTACTGTATAATTACATTCCCAGAGGGACACAGAACCAATCTGAACTCAAGAGCGGGCGCATCATCTGTCCTCTTTGAGCACCTAGACCTTACACCTAGGTCCCGGACAGAGGTACTCAGGACCTTTATAGTTCAGCTGACAAGAGGCCCAAGTCCTCAAGAAAATGGTTAAACAAAAAACAAACAAACAAACAAAGACAAAAGTGAAGAACAACAGAAGTACAGGCCCCTGGTCTAGCTCCAATACAGAAACAGCCACCACTTGATTTAAGATATGTGGGACACAGTGCTCTCCTAAACCCGAGAGGCTTCTTGGAGGACCCGACTGTAGAAATTGCCTCCAGATAGACCCAGAATTGAAACCATAAACTGGCCAATTGTTCCCTAAAGATTACATTCATATCTTCATCAGAAGAGGATCACTTGTCCACTTGTCACACACAGAGACAAAAGTGGATTGTTCCTCCCCTCCTTTGAAAAGGTTTCTGATACAGGTCAGCAAGCACACAGTGCACTGCTGAGCCACTAAGTCTGTCAAATTAAGTATGAAAAGTAGAAAAGAGAAGTTCATGGGAAATGGAGGAAGCGATTTTGACCTCTCCCTGTATTTCACAGTAGTAGATTTAAAAAAACAAAACAAAAAAACCCCTACCACACTCACAGAGATCTAGAAAAATTTTGGGAATGGAATCTTTCTTTTTTTTTTTTTTTTTTTTTTTTAATACAGCACCTGCATCTAAATCCAAAACAAAATGGAAAAAAAAATGGTTGGTAGACTTAGCGAGTAGGTTTTTTGTTTGGTTTGTTTGTTTTCAGTACCTAAATAACGGAGTACTGCTTCTAAAGGCTTTCGAACCACTTGCTTTAATAGCAACGGGTTTTCTGATGCCTCTGGTAAACGTGCTGTGCCTGTAAAACAAAGAAAAAGAATTAGAAGGTAAAGACATTTAGATATTATAGCAAGACTAAATGACTAAATTAACTCTTCTTAAAGAGCTTTCCTATCAAAAGGAGTATTTACAGATTGCAAGCATGTCTTGGCAGTACAACGCAAATGCAGTAGAATGCTAAGTGTTTTAAGCAAACAAGGGATACTTTAAAACAAACAACAACTCATGAATTTTTAGTGTGATTTGAAAATAACAGCCTGCAGCCTGTGATCAGTTAGAGTACTCTACAAGTATAGCTAATTATTGTTTGACCATCAGTTATGAGCAAGAGAGTGTCTCCAGAAGATACAACTCAAACTTCATAGGAAAGGAATCTCAGATACTTCTTTTCCTTTGCTTTGCGAGGAGGAGCCCAGCTGCACCACCACTCACATTCTGCTTTGATTGCCGCGCTGTTAATAGGCAGGTAGGGATGTCTTGCAGCGTGCCAAGGGCGCAAAATATCTCGACATAAACGTCTTGCAATTCTTGTCAGTTTGGTTGTATGGAGATAGAAAGCTTGTCGTGTCTTCATAGCAAACTTGGGGCTCCCACTGTTTCGTACTGGCACACCATGAGGACTCTAAATAGAAAGAAAAATAAACACAATTTCTAACAAAAATAATTAAAAAGCAACTTTTTGGAACCGAGATAATATCATATAAAATCATTTTCAACTAATGATTCACAGATATAAGAACAGAAACAGTATCACAGATGAAAATACTTTCAGCACAGGTCTTCCCCATTCCCCAAATCTTACCCATCAACATTTGGCATTTTCTTCCAAAATATCTCAAAGGATAAAAATGAAGGCTCATTTTCTCCTTTTCTCTTCACAGAGAAGTATTTGTTTCTGTGCTGTCCCAAAACCTTAAAGCAGAGATCCGAAAGCCAGACCTAATGAAGTTCGCTGATGCTATCGCATGATTTAGTGCTAACCAGAGTCAACAGAAAGACTCTCAAACTTTGGGTGCTTAGAGTTGCTCTGGATACATAATGCAAACTGCTTACAACAAAGCATTTGCAGGAAGGAGAGGGAAATGAGAAAGCAGATGTATGGCCAAAATATACATCACAACTTCCCAAAGCAAACTGTTTCAGCATGCAAGAAAGTTTTTGCTTCAAAACAGAAGTTCCTATTAATTCTTACTTTGAGCTCAATGAATAATGCATAGAGCTGTCGAATAATCACTGTACATAATGAAGAATAATACTGAAAGACATTTATCTACTAGAAAAAGCAAAAGCAGTATCTTTTTCATGAAAAGCAGCTAGGCCAGACAGTGAAGTAGTATCTTGGTATCTCAAAACACACCCATGAGTGGGAAATGGGAGGAAATTTCAGTTTAGGGACAACAAGGTTTCCCCTTCTCAGGCCACAGAGCACAATTTTTAAGTAACAAACAAGAGTTATAGGGCTGATAAAAGCTGGCAGTTAACTCCACAATTAAGTAGCTCCAGAGGGCAAACAGAAGCCTGGAAAGGAGAGTGGCTAAAGGAAAGAAAGAGAAAGCAAAGATGGGGAGAGAGGAGGGAAAGACTCTAAGAGCAAAAGTCAGTGTGCTGTAGCCTTCTGCACATGTAAGGCAGCTGCGCTTTCCAACCAGCCCAACAGATGATGCTCCAAGACTGGACTTTCAAATTCAGAAAAATTTTGAGAGTTTTCTTAAATTAAGTGGGGGAAAAGGGGGAAGGAGAGGAAGTCATACAATGCTTACTGAAGACCTACACAAAAGAGAAGGATTAATTTAAAAAATAGGATGAAGTAGAGAAACAAGATAAGGGAACTCTCAAAGCTACTAGCTATTTGAGATACCTAATTTTGAATGTGCCTTGGGGAAGGGAACAGCTTGCAGGAAATAATGAATTTCTTTATAGAAAATCAGTCCTCTTCTCTCTACAGCTAAGACTGCGTAATCGGAATACCCAGAAACATTGGCTGTTTTTCCAGCTTTTCCCATCTTTATTAAATTATCCCAAGTATTTGATGGATAGTTTGCTAAACAAAGAATGGTTTTTCTCTGGGCAGTACTGGGCAACAAATTACATACAGCCAAAGCTAGTGTGCCAAATTTTGCAGGTCTAGATCCGTACCAGGTTATGAAATATCAAACCCAAGGACAACAACGGCAGTTGAAGCTGTTCTTTTTGTTTTGTTAAATTTTTAAAGAACAGTGAACAATTAATTATATATGATAGTGCACCTAACCTCCTAGACAAGAGTACTGAACAGTCTACTTTCATGATACCTACCAAATTATTGCGGTTTGGTCCTGGTCTCTCTCCATCTAACCGTGTTGGCATTTTCAAGCCACCGTATTTCTTCCAGTACGTCCAACAGGATGCACAGAGGCGACACTGCATGTTAGGGGGACCCCAAGAATACCACTGGTAAGACTGTGTGGCTAGAGATAACAAAGGTGAAAATTATATATATCCTTAAACAGGATCACTTTTTAGAGCTTATTCTCTTTAGAACTATCACAGAAAGAAAACCCACACAAAGACAGTGCAAAGCTCAAACTCAAAAACCTGATGATGGCCTTCCTTGTCATCACCACTGTAAAAGATGTTTGCGATTTCAGCAAAATTAGTTACACATATAAAAACACTTTAAAATATGAACAGTGAAAACAAGCAGTAGGATGCAAAAATTTCATGCCAATGAAACTAAAAGCTCTCATTTTGCAAGACCGATAGACAACAATTTCTCTGCAGCATGGAGGGGGAGGGGATTCTCTTCAGAAACTCCCCATACATTAATTTTACATCTAAAGAAGGTAAAATAAGTTTTTGACTTGATTCCTCATACAATCCCACATTCCAGCATAGCTAAAGGCTCTCCATTAAGGAAGAGGACAAGCATTAGAACTCAGTATACTAATATGAGACAGCAGATCAAGTACAAATATGTATATTTTACACTCTACACAAAAGTTGTGAAAAAAATTGTCAAGTTCACACCTCAGTCATTTAAAGTCTTCAATCAATAGCCACCTGCAATTATGCAGGACATTTACTAGCCTCCCCCCACCCAAGTACTTTGCAATTATATTTACCAACATAACATCAATCACTCCAGAAAGCTTTACTTAAATGCTGCTATATCAAATTCTGTGGTCCCCCCGAAAGCCTTTTCTCCCACCCTCCCACCATGACAAAGTTTTTACTTTACTGTTTGCAATACAGTACTTGTACTCTCTATGCACAACCGCTATATTGGCGTGTCACTTACTATAACAGCTTTCACAGGCCCGTCCTGCTCCCGTGTTCTGTGCCTGCACTCCAGTACCATTTACCACTCCTGGTTTGACATTATTTACATTGATCTGGTTGGGGTTTGGCTTGTTACTTAAAACACAAAGCAAAAAGGAGGACAAACATTAATTGAGGCATGCAGTTTCCTATGTGACTTAAAAATAAATAAATAAATAAATAAAAGGCCCAAAAGGTTGAAATTTAAGATTTCAATTTCTTTCATCCTATTGCTTCCAAAATAAGAAGCCTTACTTACCAGGAATCTGACTTCCACGAGTACATTTTCTGATGTCCATATTATTAGATGCTATTTTCAGGAATCCAAAACCATTTAAAAAACAATAAGCCACAGAGATCAGGTAGGTATCTCAACTATAATCCAGACACTCTAATCTAGGTGACAAAAGGATCATATCTACTGACAACTCTGTCCCACAATATGAGGGACATTTCACATAAATCTTCAAAAAGAAGGGATAAAGGGGCAGAAAAGGTAGGCAGGGAAAGGCCAACCCCTTCCTTGCTCAGGGAAAGGCTACCCTAGATTACAGTCCCAAATATTTCCACATTATCTTACTGCAAAGGCTTGCCTCATGCGGTCACAGTTCCGGCAAGCACAGCCAACGCATCAAGCAAAATCTTTGATCCAGCATATGCACACAGATGTTTGCCTGCTGCACTTACTCAACAGGCCCAGTCATGCAGCAGAAAAGGCTGAAGAGTCTGGACCTTGCCAGTCACCAGATAAAAGCTTGTGACCCAGTGGGTGCATTCACAGAATCACAGAATCGCTGAGGTTGGAAGGGACCTCTGGAGATCATCTAGTCCAACCCCCCTGCTCAAGCAGGGTCACCTAGAGCACATTGCACAGGATTGCATCCAGGCGCGTTTTGAATATCTCCAGAGAAGGAGACTCCACCACCTCTCGGGGCAACCTGTTCCAGTGCTCTGTCACCCTCACAGTGAAAAAGTTTTTCCTCATGTTCAGATGGAAGTGTCTGTGTTTCAGTTTGTGCCCATTGCCTCGCGTCCTGTCGCTCGGCACCACTGAAAAGAGTCTGGTCCCATCCTCTCGACACCCTCCCTTCAGATATTTGCACACGTTGATAAGATCTCCTCTCAGCCTTCTCTTCTCCAAGCTAAACAGGCCCAGCTCTCTCAGCCTTTCCTCATAAGAGAGATGCTCCAGTCCCCTAATCATCTTTGTAGCCCTTCGCTGGACTTGCTCCAGTAGTGCCACATCCCTCTTGTACTGGGGAGCCCAGAACTGGATGCAGTACTCCAGATGTGGCCTCACCAGGGCTGAGTAGAGGGGGAGAATCACCTCCCTCGACCTGCTGGCAACACTCCTCCTGATGCACCCCAGGAGACCATTGGCCTTCTTGGCCACAAGGGCACATTGCTGCCTCATGCTTAACTTGGTGTCCACCAGCACTCCCAGGTCCTTCTCCGCAGAGCTGCTTTGCAGCAGGTCAACCCCCAGCCTGTACTGGTGCATGGGGTTATTCCTCCCCAGGTGCAGGACCCTGCATTTCCCTTTGTTGAACTTCATGAGGTTCCTCTCTGCCCAGCTCTCCAGCCTGTCCAGGTCTCTTTGAATGGCAGCACAGCCCTCTGGTGTATCAGCCACTCCTCCCAGTTTTGTATCGTCAGCAAACTTGCTGAGGGTGCACTCTGTCCCTTCATCCAGGTCATTGATGAAGAAGTTGAACAAGACTGGACCCAGTACTGACCCCTGGGGGACACTGCTAGCTACAGGCCTCCAACTAGACTTTGCACCACTGATCACAACTCTCTGAGCTCTGCCATTCAGCCAGTTCTCAATCCACCTCACTGTCCACTCATCTAACCCACACTTCCTGAGCTTCCCTATGAGGATGCTATGGGAGACAGTGTCAAAAGCCTTGCTGAAGTCTAGGTAGACAACATCCACTGCTCTCCCCTCATCTACCCAGCCAGTCATTCCATCATAGAAGGCTATCAGATTGGTTAGGCATGATTTCCCCTTGGTGAAGCCATGCTGACTACTCCTGATCACCTTCTTTTCCTCCACATGCTTGGAGATGGCTTCCAGGATGAGCTGCTCCATCACCTTTCCAGGGATGGAGGTGAGGCTGACTGGCCTGTAGTTCCCTGGGTCCTCCTTCTTGCCCTTTTTGAAGACTGGGGTGACATTGGCTTTCTTCCAGTCCTCGGGCACCTCTCCTGTCCTCCATGACCTTTCAAAGATGATGGAGAGTGGCTTAGCAATAATGTCCGCCAGCTCCCTCAGCACTCGTGGGTTCATCCCATCAGGGCCCATGGATTTGTGGGTGTCAAGTTTGCTTAAATGATCTCTAACCCACTCCTCCTCCACCAAGGGAAAGTCTTCCTCTCTCCAGACTTTCTCTCTTGCCTCCAGGATCTGGGGTTCCTGAGGGCTGGCCTGAGCAGTAAAGACTGAAGCAAAGAAGGCATTCAGTAACTCTGCCTTCTCTGCATCCTTCGTCACCAGGGCACCCACCCCATTCAGCAAAGGGCCCACATTTTCCCTAGTCTTCCTCTTGCTGCTGATGTATTTGAAGAAGCCCTTCTTGCTGTCCTTGACATCTCTAGCCAGATTTAATTCCAAACGGGCCTTAGCCTTCCTCGTCGCATCCCTGCATACTCTGACAACGTTCCTATATTCCTCCCAAGTGGCCTGTCCCCCTTTCCACTTTCTGTATACTTCCTTCTTCTGGTTGAGTTTTGCCAGGAGCTCCTTGCTCATCCATGCAGGTCTCCTGCCTCCTTTGCTTGACTTCCTACTCATAGGGATGCACCGCTCTTGAGCCTGGAGGAAGTGATGTTTGAATATTAACCAGCTCTCTTGAACACTCCTTCCTTCTAGGGCCCTCACCCATGAGATTCCTCCAAGTAGGTCCCTGAAGAGGCCAAAGTTTGCTCTCCTGAAGTCCAGGGTTGCGATCCTGCTTGGTGCCCTGCTGCCTCCTCGCAGGATCCTGAACTCCACCATCTCATGGTCACTGCAGCCAAGGCAGCCCCCGACCTTCACATCTTCCACCAGTCCTTCTTTGTTTGTTAGTACGAGGTCCAGCAGCACACCTCTCCTTGTTGGCTCCTCCACCACCTGTGTCAAGAAGTTGTCACCAATGCTCTGCAGGAACCTCCAGGACTGTTTGTGCCTAGCTGTGTTGTCTTTCCAGCAGATATCAGGGTGGTTGAAGTCCCCCATAAGAACCAGGGCCTGGGATCGTGAGGCTACTTCCAGCTGTCTGTAGAAGGCCTCATCGACTTCCTCATCCTGATCAGGTGGCCTGTAGTAAACACCCACAACAGTGTCACCCATGCTAGCCTGCCCTTTGATCCTTACCCATAAGCTCTCGACTCGCTCTTCATCCACCCCTAGGCACAGCTCAATACATTCTTGCTATTGATTAAATTGTGGAAGTTTGGTACATAAGAGGCCTTTGAAACTTAGAAATTCTAAGTAACTCGAGGAGATACTAAGCAATCTCTTTCAAGTAAATGGCAACCTCTTATTGCCCCATAAATACATAAAACAGCATTGTGTTTACAAGAAAGTCCTCAAATGGCAGGATGAGATCCTAACAAGCCAAGAATCCATACAGCTCAACGGGACAAGAGTCAAACTCCAGTTCAGTGAGTCTCTACAAGCAGAGCCTGAGGGATTCAGCACTCTTAGCACACCAGAGATCACTCTCAGGAGACCATGTTTCAGCTAAGACCTGAGCTCTAGTTCCAGCTCTGCCCAAAGCCACGGGCATCCAGGAGTTGAGTCATCTCATCTCACCAAGCTTCCTTTCCCAAGGCCCATGAGAAAGGTGACACTTCCCTACTCCACACTGTCTGTGTCACCTTCTCAGAATAGAAGTTTTTTAGGATTCTTTTATTACAGTTCATAGGACTCTGTAGCCATTGTCATAGCTGATTATGAAAAACAATAATTCAAAAATCTGACATTCCCATCACGCAGATATTTTTTCATGACATAAAACTTAGGAAAAGCTCATATGATCAATTCCACAAAGACATTGAAGGCTCTAGCAAAAAGGGGGAGTCCTAGCAGCTAGGGAGAAAACTGGAAAATTGGTTTAGAAGTATTAGCTCTTTGCTGCTGCGCAGTCTACAATCAGTAACAGCAGTTTTCAACCGTGGCTCACAAGTTCTCGGGAAGAGGGAAAGAGAAGAAGAAAGGGAGAAAAGCAAGCAGATAACTTCCAACACATCCAGAAAAAAAAATTAATGAATATGAGCCTTCTGACAAGTCTTTAAACCATGATCTGCAATTCTGCTAGAAAGCACTTAGACTTCTGCCAATTGGACAAAGTCTGAAAGCTTAACATCTGCAGTGCAGGAAATCCATCAACCACTGTCATTAGTACATTCTAGTATAATAATATTTGAACCATCTCAGCTCCTCCCTATACTCTGTTAAAATGTTGACTCAGAAAGAAAGCTATTGGCAAGAGCTGAAATCAGAAGGGCAAACAAATCTCTAGCAGAGGAAGAGCAGAACGGAAGAGCACAAAACCTTTGCAAAGAAAAATAAGTGTCTGAAGGGGAGAAGGAGGTATTCAAGAGAAATTTAGCATGGGAGGGAACAGGAGGCACAGAGAACCCCTACTGCAGGGACAGGGCTTCTGGGGGATGGAGGAAGATGGGGCAAGTCGCACAAGAAATTTGAGAGATGAAAGAAAAAACAAACAAACAAACAAACAAGGACTCCAAGTTGCTGTTAGGAGCTTGGCTTACAAAAGAAACAAAAAGCAGGCGGCCCGTGGTGTAACTTCTGAGCCAAAATTCTACATCCAGGTGTGTTTCACCCCCAATCTCCTAACTGAAGACTGAAGGCAGTGGGCTTATTCCTTTTACTTCCAACTAATAAACCCATGATTTGGAGTCCACATATTCAAGCAGAAATATCTTAAAATGGCCTCTATAAAGTAGCTTTCTGAAAATGCACCTTCTTACACATCCATCGCACACTGACACAGGAGTCGTGCTGATTTCAGTGACCCAGAGTATTCATTACTCCTCACTCTGGTTAGCATTGCAAGAACAGCACTGTGGAGAAATGGCCAAATTACTTTCTTTCTAATGTAGCATCAATATTAGGTTTCAAATTCTCGGAAATGACCACTGAAAGCAAAGGAGTCCCATGTGACTGAATTCGGAAGAAAACTGGGCTGTGCAGCTTCAGAACAAAATCAAACTCAATTTGAAAGCTTAACCTGCATTGGAAGCTAGAAGACCCTCTTTCTCTTCATTTGAAAATGTCTGATCAGGCACTGAGATATAGAGTTTGGTAAACCACCATTTTCATAGAGACAGAACAGATTCTGCTATAAATGACCTAAAAAGACCACACACATATCACACAAAGAGGTAAGAGCATTTGCCCAGTCCAAGAAAAATTTCAGATAGCATTCAGATGTTGCTCCTCCCTGTAAAGCTCAGCGTGGAAGAAATAGCTTAGGAGGCTTACTGGTATGCAAACACTATAAATAGTTTGTTCTTTCAGTACACTGAGCAGCCCTAAAAAAGTAGAGAAGAGAAAACAGTAAGGGCATTTAGATTAGCAAGCCTGATTAGGTTTTCTCATTTTGCTTATTAATTTGCCTGGCTCCTACAAGGATTAAAGTGTTTCAGGGTTATTAGCAGAATGGCATGAGGTGCAGACGCCACAGACGGCAGGAGATCTGCCGACACAATTTAACAAAGGGCAAGTTGAAGCGGGGTACATTCGTGATACCTAGCGTTTTGCTCTTAGGATGTCGCTACAGTAGCTGCCGCAGGACAGCCTTTGCCAAAGATTCACCAGCAATCTCCATGGGCAAACATTACCAAGATTCTCTGAAACAAATGACCCTCCCAGATGCACACTATTACAAGCAGTGCTGCTCAACAGACTGAAGTACAGAAAACTAAGGCTCCGCTCCAGGTCCTACAACTTGACCTCAGGCATGTTGCTGCCCTTCTATGTATTGATTTATCCTCTGAAAACCAGCAGTAAAGGAGTCTGAAATCCATCAGTAAAGCACATTTCAATGAAACACAAAGAGGTTCTGTATTTGAGCAGCACGCCCAGAAGCCCAGATGCATGTGGTTGTATACAATTAGTTGAGAACAAGACTGCATGCATTGATATGCACATCCAAAATGCTAAGATCATGTGTAGGAACGGCAACAGCCAGACTCCGTTGTCCTCTCAATCCACCCTTATGAAACTGATATTGCAAACAAATGAAAGTGATGCATGGGTGAATGCTGATCACCGGGACGACCACGGTGTAGCTGCAACAGTAATTTCACATCAGGATTTTGGAACACAAATTAACGTAGCTGCAGCAGCAAGCACCAGAAACACTTTTTGCTTTGGGGCAAGAAACAAGTTCCACAATTGTAGTTAAAGAAGAATTTAGGCAGCTACTCTTGTCATCACAATCACATCACAAGCAAACAGTTCTTGACTGTTGATGATTTGTTAATTAAACTTGTTTGATTTCAAAGCCTGCTAGAGTTATTAACAAGAGAATTAGATGAATAACTGCATGAATCATTAGGCAATTAATGAAGTAAAAGATGCAAATAAGGTAGTGAGAATACTGATGGTGTGGTAAACTATCATTTCCCGTTCTTAATTCAAGATCGGAAGCCTTTTAAGCGAATTTCAATTGCAATGGAGTACTCGATTATGCTAGATGCAGGGATCATGAAGCACAGATTTCTGGGCTATATTATGCAGGAGATCAGTCTCAACTAAAGAGATTAAGATGAAAAGGCACACGCAGAAAGAAGGCCCTGGAAGCCAACCATCATGGACTGAAACCCTGCCCCCTCCCCCCCAAAAAACAAAAAAAAACCAATGTGAAGATAATCCTGAACCATGCAGAACACTGAAATCCTTTCACTACATGACTCACTACTGGCATTTGATCCACAGTACAGTGCTAAATTTTGTTTTAGTAGCTTTAAAAACACTAAGTTTAATAACATCAATGTATGATTCCGGTTATTCAGGTAACCACAGTGGTAATAGATGCAACAGAGCAATTAAGAAACAACACCTTAAAATAGAACAATTTTTAATCCTTTGTAAGGAACATTTATGCCATCTACCCTTAAGCATCTAATTCAAGTGTCTGAATTCCTTATGCAGGCAGTGGAGAGGTGAGTTCTCATCCCAACAGTCCCAGGTAGTGTAAGTATCGACATCTAAGAACAGAACAGGACTGCTGAACAGTGCTTTTTGAAAATGGAAAGTTTTCTCCAACAAAAGGATGAAGGTTGCTGTTCTATCACAGCTACAAAAAGAAGAAAGAAAAGGATTACACTTCTAATGAGCTTCCATGCTATAATGGACCTCTGTACAATTAAACAGGAAAGGAAAAGTCTTGTTCCTCAGGCAAAAAGAAACATGTACGGGAATTATCTTCAACTCGAAAACAGTCTCCCCTTGTAGTCATCCAAAACTTTGACCTATTTCTCCAGTTTCCCTATTAGTTTAATTAAAAGTAAAAAAAAAAAAAAAAAGGAGGAGGTAAGTAATATTTCCCTACTTTACACAGGTTTACAAGACAGCATTTGCAGCTTGTGAAAAGTGCTTTGAGATTCTCAGATAAAATATTGTAAGTAGAATGTATTAATTTACATTTACAGATTTCAGTTTACAATTTACATTTTACATCAACACATTTTGGAAACTGGGGATCATACAGAACACTTCTTTCGTCCCTTGCTGTTCTTACCCATTCTGATATTTAGATCAAAGAAAAAGAAAGAAAAGCCATGCAAAATTGCACATCTCAACTTTCATGATTTGCAAATGTCCTAATCCCCAAAAGCACCAGCTGAACAACCAGGTCATTATCAAAAAGAAGCAAGTAACTGGGAAGTATGATGCCCAGAAGATTAGTAAAAACAGAACATGACTTAAACAACAGGTTGAAGAATGCATTTGGGTAAATACTAGAAGGAGAAGGAGACAGACTACATCTGCAGCTAGAAAGTTCTCCAAAACCTGCATTCGCCCTGGTGGATGACAGGATGAAGTGAAAAGAACACAAATCTCTTTGTACATTCAGGATAGTGCTACTTCTTTATTTAAAACCACTCCCACTGAAACAGAAACTGCTCCAGAAAATAATTAAGAGATTTTTCACTATTCCCTGAATACAGGATTCAGCTTATTTTATACCTTTTCCTTTCACCAGGAAAGCCTATTAGTGCTTTTCATCCTCAGGGATACTCCACAAACCCACGCATACAAATGCTGGGTTCCACTGTATCTGCTGCAGATGACTGTCCCAAAACCATGGGCTCTTCTCCGAAGGAGAACAGGAATGTTTGTCTAAGAGCTAGGATGTTGGTTTAGGACCTGAGGCTCTCAAGTCAATCACCTGCATGCCCCCGCACAAGTCACCTGGCTTCTCCATGCTTTGGTTCCCCTTACTATAAATTTGAGGCACACTGTCAGGTTTAAAACTATCAGCTATGGAGCTTTACCTAGAGCTGTTATTTTTTCCACAGTACAATATGCACATGAGATGAAAAATAACCTTCGAAGGCTGCTTCTATTGTTTTGCCTATTATTCTTAAAAGTTACCGGGACTAGAAATCAAAGGCAGAGACAACAATAGCAAGCACATGGGAAGAGACAGAAGTCTTCTCTGAAGTACAGAGGGAAGATGCTGATTTGATTACATTCTCTAGATAGCAACAGGAATTATCTTGCTGAGATACAGGGTTGAGGGATAAGATACCACTCCAGACAGTCATTATCAAATGAGCTCTATAACCTTTCAAATATGAAGCCCTACATCCATTATAATCCTAGAGCAAGAGCAAGCCTACCAGGCTCTCTCTTCTATAATATCCTTTTGTATCTGCAGGCTAAATTTCATTGGCTTTTGCTTTACAGGCCTATCACATTGTGAATTCATGTTTAATTTGATGTCGTCCAGTCTCCCCCTGCACAGTAACAGCATCCATAAAAAGCAATACTGTTGAAAAATAGCGTGACAAAAAAACCTGTTTGCCTTCATTCTGAATATTACACTTGATTTTTGTTAAATTTACCAGATACTGACACATTTCAAAAGGGCGGGGGGGTAGGGGGGGATTGTCTTGCAAGCTAAATATGTAAATTTTAGTTTTGCCTTAATTAACAGAACACATGGTAGAAGTTCATAAATATTTGAAAGGAGGTAACATAAGAGTACAGGAATTATTGAGGGTAATACACATGAGAATATGTCGGGGAGTGAAACTCAAAAAGCAGAAGGGCAGGTGGAGATTTGATTTCCATGTCATGACAACTGCTGACTGGGTTTTGCCATGCTGAAGGACAGAACACAGGGGAAGAAACACCTTTTACTAAGAATTAAAAATATGTAACACATTAGGAAACAACCACCTACAGGTGATCCATTGATGAAAATAAATAAGGGGAAAAAAAAAAAAGAAACACACACACACAATCATAACCGGGAAAGCCCCGAAGGGAAAGTCCTCCACTGTCAGTGGAGGAAATACCCTCTACTCCAGAAGTAGAAAGTTAGTATGAAGGAACAGCTCTGTCTTTTGCATACTTGTAAGCAGACGTGTAAGCATACCAAGACGGGTGCTGCTGTGTTCCAGCCAGCTTTGAAGTACCAGAGCTATCGTGTTTTCTTTTGCAACGCTCCTAGCTGTTCATTAGCATCTGGGTCGTTAGCATTAATTCAGTTAAATAAAAAGGAATTCAAGCTTATTTAAACATCAGCAGAAAGTTAATTATATTGGTAATGTAATTTAATAATTCTGACGTTTGTTCTACTGTTTCTCTCTTTTTTTTTTTCTTTTTTTTGGGGGACAATTAAAGCAACTATGTAATACTGCCAAGGCCATGGCAACTGCAACACCCGACCTTCCACAATGAAACAGGAAACAAAGTAACACAAAAAAGATACTTACTAGTTGGGTATATACACTTGTTTTAGTTTGCTTTCTGCTTCTGCTGCTTTCAATCGTTTCTTTAAAAAGAAAGAAAGAAAAAAAAACATTAGAATAAAAAGAAGATAATGACTACTTTATTTGAGAGTCAAGTAATTCACCTGTAAGCACCTTTAGCACTCAGTAATAAACAGGAATGAGTGGCTACCACAAAATTTTTTTCCAACAAGATAACCACTGAAAATAATCATGGGTATCAAAAGACTATGTACACAGCATCCCAAAAAGTCAAAGAGATTACACACTACTCCTTATAGGGACAACCTTTTCATCCTCGTGCAGTCCAATACAAATTCATGCATTGTTTCACCCATAACCCTTTTTTCCCCTCTGCAGAGACGGGTCTGACATATCAGTCTGTTTGTTCTCCTTGATATCATGCACCAATTAGATAAGAACTGGTACAGAAAAACACCTTCTCCATCACGTTTCCTGAAGAGCTGAGCCAATTCAAAGAGTCCCAAGGAAGACTTTTTGCTGACAGTCCTCATTTTTGTAACTAACTGAAAACCAATTGACAGTGGAGGTTTTCTTTACAAGGCCAAGAGCTTAACTCAAAACTGATACAGAATTACCTGATAAGTTTATTATTTATGGTATGTCATCACTTCAAACTAAACATCAGCCATAGGCAATCTATACATTTGCACTTTCTAAAGGTGAAAAGCTTTAGGTACAAAAGCACTAAATGTTTACCCCCTTTAAGGTAAAAGAGATATAACCCCCCCACACACATGCCCTAATCCCAGAGGACGGGTGGCAAAGAAGAACACCGAGAGAGGGGAAAAGCGGGGCAGGGGGAATTAACCATACAAAACAAGAGGCTCCTAATGAAAAATACCTTTCTCAGGAGGTATTAAGGAACATGAGAGGTATGTTTAAGGGAAAGCATGCACAAAGAGAACAGCCTTTCCAAGTATAGGGATGCACATTTAGAAGTACACACGGTTTCTCCCTTTGCATGGCCTTACTTTGGTAAAACCAGCCATTAAAAGTTTTGCCCACATTTCTGGAGTAGATGGATGAAAGGATCCTTTCAGTGTGAAGTACAGAGTAATTCACCCCAAGCAGCATCGTGCTTTTCTTTTGTTCACCTCCGGCTGTAAACTTGCTGATAGCCCACCAGAACGGGGCATAGGTAGTCAATTAGCATGAGCTTTACTAACTGGCCAAGAATTCCTTTAACAACTCAAGTGTTCACGCTCTTTAGAAAGCGAAAGAGAATTTCTAAGGTTCTAACTTCCTTTTTATTACATAAGCTAAATGAATTGAATCACAGAATAACTTAGGGCTGGAAGAACCTCCGGAGGCTCTAGTCCAAGCCCCTGCTCACAGCAGGGCCCATGCTCTTCTATTCCTCTGTCAGCAACAGGAGTCTTCATAAAGCCACAACAATGTTCTCCAAGCAAACCAACAGTCCAGTTTCTGCATAAAAGCTGGAGGGGTTTGATTGCTATCAGATTGGATGCATCAACTGCAACATGAAAGCGCTGCTATTTTGAAGGGGATTGTTTGCTCAGCGTTTTACACATTTTCTGGACAAACAGATTAACTTAACACTTTTTGTGCAGCAGCCTCAAGGCACAGCCTAGAAAAATAACTGTAAAGCAAAATCAGTCTCTGCAAAGAAACAGGAAGCACTAGAAAACATAAAACTGAAAAAAGTGTGTCAAAAATTGGACAAATATAAAAATTTCCTTTACAGGGACATGATGGACAGATGTAGAAACAATGAAGTAAACGTTTCCAGTAAGCATAAAGCTTGCTCTGAGCAGAGGGACAGTCTGAGCAGAAGTTTTCCATTTTACAGTATGACAGTTCCTAGCCAAAGCTCTCTATACTCCTAAAGAATTCCCACCTTACCTTTTCCAACAAAAAAAGTCAACCTATCTTAAAAATCAAATAACTAAGTTATCAGACAAAAGAACAAAGTCTGAGAAAACAATCAGAACTTCTGAAAGTTATTGAGAGACTACAGGCACACCTTCAGAGCGCTGCACTCAAAAGCAGACTTTCAAAGCAGGAAAAAAAAAGGAAAAAAACCCACTTCTTTCTGCTGGCAGAAGTGAATTTCCCAGATCGCTTCTGTTAAACCTGGTCTCATGCAAGGACAGCTGTCCTGAAATTGTCCTCAAAAAACCCTCAAATGAATACTTGCACAGATGATCTGTATCAAGCCTACAGACTTAGAGGAATCAAAAATCCACATTTTATTGGCAATCAATTTTGCAACTAAAGAGGTTCTCTCCCTGAATACAAACCAGAATTTCCAAACTGAATGTTTTCAGAACATCCTGCTCAAGTCCTTTCACGTAAGTGACCGAAGCATCCAATGGCCAGTCTCAAAATGTGCTGTGACAATGGTTCTTCAGCAACATCAGAAACACTTCTCTACCTTCCAGAAGGGATACTACCCCCCCCACACACACACACACACCACCACACACCTTCAACAAAACATGCTCAGATGCCTTTCTGCCATGAACTGCAGGCTGTTCCACCCTCATGCTGGACTGAAAAACAGGTCTTCTTTCCACAGGCAACCAATAGCACAGACTATCATGAGCAGCTACATCAGCAGATGAACAGCCACAGAATTCACACTTTGTCCAGGAATAACACGGAAGTCTAGCATCAGATACCAATAAAGGCCTTAAAATATTCCTTGAGGAACCTTGTGCAAGAATCTTATTTTCCTTGAGACCAAAGCAGGAAATTCAAGGAACTTCCACTGGCAGAGAACTGTTCCCCTCCTGCCCCCCCATTTCCACTAGATTGGCCAGGGTGGGGAGAGATGGAGGTTTGTTGGGCAAAAGCTCCCAAGGGGACCATCTTGATTCATTATGTTATGACATTCTTGGAAATCTGAAAATGGAGAAGCTTCATGCAAGTGCAAAGCATTACCAGCAGCTGAAACACTCCATTATCCACTTGGAGACATGGTTAATTTAGGCTATTAAGCAACACTTTAGTAAACTGATGATGAATATCAACCTCACACCACAAGTTTTCTTTGTGGTTGATGACCATTGTGCAAACTCTGAGCTAACAACTCCCACAGGTCACCTGGACTTCACAATACCTTCCTCTCTTACAGGTGCCTGGAGATCACAGCAGAATGCCACGGACAGCATATACCTATATTTAAGAATACTGTATAAACAGACAAACTAGTAAACCAAGAAGGTGAAGGTTTTCAGAGTGGTACCATGATCTACTGGATAAGAACAGGCCAGTTTTACACTATACATTTGTGGCCCTGAGGAATCACTACACCAGATTTGACAAGTTTCCTATTCTTTGACAGTGACTGGTACCAGAAGGTACAAAAGAAAGGTGTCTGAGATGCAGTAATGCACAATAACAGAATAATCCCTTTACAGAGAAAGCGCCTCACTAGTTCCTTGCCAGTTAGCAATTGATTTGTGCCTGAAGCAAATGGATTTTAATGCCTTAAATTTTTAATGTTGTCTGATGTAGTTTTAAATGTTCTCATCCACAAAAAAAAAAAATCTTGAACATTTGTAAGTTTTTCTAGAAGTCTGGCATAAACGAAATCTTTGTCTTTGTGAGTTATTAATACACGTGTATCTAAAGTATTTCCTCATATTCACTTAATTTTACTTTTCCCATCTATAAGACAGAGATATTACCAACCTGCCTATCCCATCGGCACCAAGTGGATTAATGTACAGACAACGATGCAAATATCTGTCCTCTATATATCCTCTCCCTAGCTTTAACAACTTTCACTCTACCCACTGAGCTTGAAAGAGTCTTAAAATATGTGATGTATCAGAGCAAGTGTTTGGGGTCATTTTCTGAAGAGTGAACATTTATAAAGAGGAAATAAGGGAAGAAATCCAGGAAAGCAGGAGATATTTCAAGGTCCACAACGCAAGGGATAGGCCGGTAGACAGCACAGAGAGGTCTCAATTCCTCAAATATTAAGCATTTATTGGTTCAAGCTAGGGAAGAATAGTCTCTAACTTTCTGGATTTAGAAGAGAGCTTTCACACTGCTTATTCTTTTTCAAAACTCTTGATTGCCAAAATTGTCATGCTTCCATGTTACTGTAGGCTTAACAGGAGGTGTTTTGCGATGAAATGTCCTATGTACGTGGAAAAACATTTATTTTATATTATTTCTGCTTTGCTAGCCCACAGTATTTAGGAAGGTTAATTCATCAAGATATCACACAAGATATCTTGGCTAGATAGAGAAAGGTAGCTTTCCTTATTAAAGGAATCTAAAAACCAAGATTATCTATGCATCTGTTATCTATATATCAAGATTTACTCAGCCGTCCCTCCTCTAAGTTGTGGAGTTGAAATATAATGACACTTCGACTTTCTCCAGTATTTTCTCCTTTATGTTCGTTTTTCAGGTATATGCACAACTTAAAAAATGATTTTCTGTCGCTTCTTCCTACTTTATTTTTGTCATGCGGCACTTTTCTAATGACACTTCCACCACAAAATACAAGTTTCTACATTGTTCTCTTTTTAAAATTTGATCTTCCTCTTGAGGTTACGTGCTCCTCATGCACAAATGAAATGCAAAAAGTAAAATTAAAGCCTTCAACTCTCAGAAAATGTATGACTAATTCAAATGATCTTTTGCCACTGCCATCTCCCGAGCTGTTTATCTCAATGACTGGAGAGTGTTATGTTTCAGAGTCCTCAGGACTTTCCCGCATTGGTATGCAAAACAGCACAACTTTAACACACACACATACACACCCTGGAATTCACAACTACCTAAGAACATAACCTTAACTTTGAATGAAAATGTAGGCATGCCTGAACATCACATCACATCTTTAAGAGTTTTCAAATCACTGGGGGAAGCCACCAAACAGAAGTTACTCTAGTGGTTGCTATTTCAAACATTTCTGATTCAGAAATACAGGCTCTAGTGAATACACATGGAAAATCTGTCTCAAGAAAAAGACACATTCAGAGGAGACATGGGATACTGAATTTGGAACAGATCTCCCTCATTCTTTTCTTCAGGACAAATCTGAAAGGGTGTCTTATCGGACAAGTCTTGGGATCACTTTGAGCAGAAGTTCAGGAGCCTACATCAGGCCATAAATTATTCTGTGTTGACATTGCAGTGGGCGAAACCTTCCCTCTAACACTTCTGCTCTGGGGGGGCTTGTCCTTCTCTTGAAATTATACAATTCCTAACTATGTTGGCAACGTTCAAAAGCAAGGTGTAACTCAAGCCAAATAAAAATCACTGGATAAGAGATCCAAGTGCATCCTCCAAAACAGGACAATTTTGCATCTATCTCAATCACAGTGCCCTAGCCAGATAAGTGCTGTATTAAGCCTTCCCATCCTAGGTATACCGAGCATAAAAACTTTTTTTTTTTTTTGATGGGCATACAAGCACAACTCTTTCTGCATGCTAGTGCTTCAACAAGAATACTGCATCAGGTTTATTTTCAGAATACTCTGACTATTGGAACTGTAGTTTCAAGCTTATACAGGATGTAAGTTCCTAGAATCAGAAGATCTGGTTGCACTTCCCTTACTCTTCAGTTCTGAAAAGGGGTCTTCTGTTGAAGGCAACTCAAAATTTAGCTTCTTTGATGGCAAGAAGCAGATGAATTCTGCTTTAGGATTATGACAGCCAGAATCCTTTCTTGCTCCAAGAAAATCTCAAAGCAAATACAGAAGGTAAACAGTTCCCAGCTAAATGGCTTTCATCAAAACAGGCAGTTTGCTAGTGACAAAAGCTTCATTATTATGTTGTGTAATTCTCGGAAACAGACAGGTTAAATAGATGTTTTTAAGTACATTCAGCCAAAAAGACTCTGCAAGAATGAGTATGTTATCAGCATTTTTTTTTTAAACTAACAATGCCTTACCGAGCTGGAATATAAATTTAATCATCCTCATAGAAGGAGGACAAGTGAAAGTGAAACAACTCGTGATACACGCTTTTCATATCCTTAGAACATTTTCAACACCTCACGTACAAAAATGTTGTTAGCCCCAGAACCAGTTTGTGGTATTTGACTAAGGAAAGAATCTACACAGACAAAATACTTTGAAGTAGACTGAAAAAATTGGTGGGGAATGTGCTTTGTCAAAGACTTTGCACATATCAAGTAAAACATAAATGCAAGACACCATTAGTTCAAATACCACTTCCTATGCTTTGTGGGGTTATATAAATAAACTATATCTATCTCTTTCCCTGGCATTTTATAAATGTTTAATAGTATTACTTGCTTGTAAGATCGGGGAATTTGAGATGAGGTCTTCAGCTCTGTTCAAACTTAATTGATGTGATATCTCTGTACTGCAATTTCTACCTGTTCAGCTTATATTCATACTGTCTCTTAAGTGTCGAGGCTTTAATAATTGCAAGTTTTCCCTAAATCCCACTCCCTGGTACACTGCTAGGCAGCATGTGTAAGGTACAAAGTATAACCATGATCCTAAGACACACTGCATAGGAATGCAGCAAAAAAGTATGACAAATTGTAGGGTTTTTTTTTTTTTTTCAAAATGCTGCAAGAACAAATAATCAGTGTTTCATACAACTGTCCTCTCTGCAGTTTTTTCTACGTAATGAGAAAGTTCAAGAAAGTGGAAAAGAGCCAAAGAATTTAACCACTTCCTAATGGAGACAATTTCTCCAGTTGTTTTCCCTTCCCCAAAATATTAACGTTTTCTCTGCTGTCTGGGACTGGAAGCAGTGTTTCAAGAGCTGGTCAATACCGTTAACAAACACAAAGAGCATGAGAACTTCACTGGCTTTGACCTTACTGCTGCATGCTTTCAAACATTACCTCTCAGCACCTTCCTCTGCTCATGGGCCTGGAGGCAGGCACCTGGGCCCCAGTATCCAAGAGTTAACAGCAAAGAAACTGCTCCCTCCCCTTTACCTCCCTCCTTAAAAAAAAAGAAAAGAAGAAAAAAAGAAAAGAAAAATGGGGGGAGCATAGAGCAACATTTCCTTGCAATAACCAGTGGCTTAGGGACTACCTGCACAAAAAGTAGCCGCACCTACACAGGTCTACATAGATTTTTTTTCCCCCCCTTCTCATGAATTTGTCCATTTTTTTTAATCCAAATAAACTAGAATCTGCAACTTGCCACGGCAAGTGGTACAACAACTTAATTACATGTAATCTAAATAAACACCACATTCTGAACCTGCCACTTGCATTTCACAGTCCCTAGATCTTAAATCAGAAAGGACAATGAACAAGCACCACCCCCCCAAGTCACTTTCTCCAAACCACTCTCACAATTTCGTACCTACCATACCCTCTCCACATCCATCGCTTCTCCACACTGCAGAGTCTAAGGCTATTTTAGTTGTTTATTTAGCATTCCCATACCTTTCATCACTCTTGTCACTGTTTTCTGTACCTTTCCCCATTCTGTTATATCCCTTGAGATGAGCAGAGAACAGAACTGCACGGCTGTGGACGGACCGTGGATTTACTGAGCAGGATAGTGCTGTATTCTGCCTGCTGTTTTCACTGCACAGGGGTGACATTTTCATGCAACAGACTATTAAGATTCTAGTTTTCACTGGCAGATGAAACAACTTTCCTCACTTTTTCCAGTTCCTACCCTATTGCTGGATGGATGTTCATGGTTAAAGAAGAGTGAAGAAGAGATGTTAGATAAAAGATGCAAGGAAGGAGAAATAAGTGGATTCCTCTTAGTGCAGACACTGCGCATAGCACAGACTCAGCGCACCCAGCTATCGTGCCCTAACCAGCTGTCACCACACAGGAAAGCAGCAGGCACTATATCAATCACACATACAGTTCAGTGAGGAAGAAGAGATCATAGCCTAGTTCTCCAACGCCTTTTTTACCCACCAGGCCAGCTTCCACCACTGTCCCACATTCCTACTGCTCAATTCTTTTTCCAAAGCAAAAGGTTGATCAAAGAAGAAATTTGGGAAAACATGGGCACAAGGATGCAACTATTAAAGCCACTTAATACAAAAACAAATATTACAGAGAATTTACACAGTAAGACTTCTGATTTGTCCTGAGACTCTCTCAGTAATTTAAATAGTGTTCCAGTCAGAAAGAGGATGGTAAAAATGGCTTCTGTGCCCAAATGTGGCACATGCCAAATATTGGTCAATGCCCCAGGCAGCTGTCTTTATCCCAGGCTGAATTTCCAACGAAGCAAGTTAAGACAGGCTATTTTTATAACTCCCCTTTTTCTAGCACTTTAAATAGATGCATAAACTTTATACTGATAATTATCATGAAAAATCCAATATACATTTCACCCTTCTTTGTAATTAATTTTCTTATTATAAGAAGTTTTCAGCATCTGATTTTCTACAACCTTTTGCATGCTTCTTGCATTGTGCCTTAATTATTTAAGGGACCAAGCAGCCTTTGTATTTATACAAGTAGGAGACAAAAATGATTGTAAACACTAGTCAAAGTTGATTCTCCAGTATAATGAATCTGGGAATTTGAGCCATCAACACTTCCCAGACAAATACTTCACTCACAGTGCTTACATGGGGGAGCTTCCACACATCTCAGTCTGCAATCAAAGTCAGGGACAGGCAAAGGTGGGGAATAGCCATGGGTGTCTGTGGTACAGCAACTGCCCACTCCCCAATAAAGAGTCATAACTGAAGTTACTGCTGACCTTGAACTCGGTAACATGCAGAGATTAATTGTATTCTCTTCCTCAAACTACTGAATTCCAAAACAGGCATTTGAAAGCTTCGAACAAGTGAAGTAGCAAAAAGCTTGAAAAGAAAGCACAAATCCCAATGCCAGATGTTTATATCTGCAGGATGGCCTATGAGATTAGTGACAAGAGACAGATTTCTGGTCTTTCAAATCCTTACAAAAATCCATCTATTGGAAAGGCTGAAGCCCAAGAAGGAGATAAAGCAACAATGCTTGGATTCAAGGTAAGAAAAAATAACTTCTGTTAGAGTGAGAGGTGATTTTGAATCTCTTACCTGCTGAACGTATCTGTCTGTAGTTTTCCACATATAATAATATTCTATTATGCTTGTTAAGGACTTCCATGGGAGCTAGGGACAGAAAGGAAAAGTAACAGTCATTGCAGGGAGCACCACACAGCCGCATGGAAATCGCAAGATTCCTCTGACTGACTGCAGCAGAGTCTTGCTACTACTAACCCTCCTAACAAAAAAAGGACAGTGTCTGAATCTTCTAACAGCATTAGATGCTCATGGGTCCTATGTTAAACTAAATGGCCTTTCAAAAGATGGTGCCTTCAGTGTAGAAGCGGAGCAGGTTACAGGTAAATTTTCATGCTGCATTGGCTCCACTGTCTACCATTCAAGAGAGGCACAATGTGGAAGAAAGCCCCACTGGCTCAGACGCTCCGCTTGAGCGGCAAAGACCCAAGCAAGAGCCACAACTACAGCATCGCAGTTCTGATTTGCTCGGTTTTTATGGAGTTAGACCATTTAAAATAATAAAAATAACAGAATTGTGCCATGCCAACTCTATTCTCTGCATGAAGATCTCATCAAGACCAGAGTCCTGTGCTGCTTCCAAGTCCCTCTGTCTAAAAGATTAGAGCATGGGACAAGCTAAAGTGAAACTGCTTGTTCTGTTGCAGAGGACTCAAACAGTGAAACAGCAAAATTTGGCTCTATTTACAGCACTCCATCCAATCTGCAGGCTGAGCACCTAGGGTGGAGCTTTGGCCAAACTACAGGGATACTTCCCTTAGATCCTCAAGATTCATTTTTTTAAATTTTCCAAGGACCCTTTCTGAAATAGTATTATAAAAATGACTGAATGTTCACGTTTCAGAAGGCCCAGTACTTACTCTCCTTCAGACACAAATTAATCTGAAGGCAGCTAGGCTGTCACAACACTTTCCTAAATCATCTCTCAGTTGTACTGGAGCAGACAACTTTTAATTTACATCTCTGAAGGGAAAGTTATCATCTGTGATTTGAAATTCTGACTGTACAGAGGGCTGTCATCAGTATGAGATCTCCTTTTCCCCAGTTTACAACAAGACACGTGCTCCAGTTCAGAGCCCTCTTCTTCAGACTGAAGAAAAACAAGGTAGCTTAGACACAAGCTGTAAGCCAGCTCTGTCACTGGTCAGAACCATGCACCATGCGGCCCTCATTTTGCATACTTACAAAATCTTGCTGAATGTCAGTGAAATCTTTTCCATATTTTTCTAGTGCTTCCTCAAAGAGGTTTGCCTCTGAAGCAGACCACTCCTCCATCTCATCTCTGCACAGCACTGGCCCACCCTGTGGCACAAGCGCAGAGATCGCCTTGGAAATGTCATAGACATTTTTGTGCAAAGTGTCCATAGCGTGGAACTACATGGTAATAAAAAACAAACATAAGGACAAACATTCAGGGGAAAAAACACTGAGAAATGAAACAACCATAACAAAAATCATGTACTGAGATTTGAGGGTGAAGTATTCTGTATCTACACAAAGTCAGTAGAAGCTTGTTCAACCTCAGACTCACTGTAACTATCAGTGTACAGGTCTAACATTCACTAACAATAGTGGGATTTTTGGAACAGGAGGCTCTACATATCCATAGTTTCTACTTCATCTACTTCATTCTACTTCATCAGCGTAGCACACCCGTTAAGGAAACGCACATGATATAGCCCTGGCTCAGCAGGACTAAGCAGCCCTGTTAGGTTTCATCCACAGACGGGGCCTCAGAATAGGTATCTGAGGGTATATTGTCTAATAAACTTAGCCATGCATTTTTTTTTGTCAAACAATCCACTAGATTTTCATACAAAAACAAATATTTAATAAAAGCAGCATATACACACAAACAACCACAAAGGCCTCAAATCCCAAAAAGGAATTAAGTCAGGTCACATAGCATAGCTAAGAAGGAAACAAAGAATTACTGTCAGGAGCAATTACTCCTCAGAAAGCTGAGCTACAACTGTCTGCAACTTGCGATTTGCAAGAGGTAGCAACATGCTGCGAGAGAGAAGAAATGGTGTTAGTAAATGAAAGCCTGGCTCTATTTCTTGATTTCTGTAGTTTTAATTAGGACGTTGTTTGCCTTTCATCATACCAGAATTTTGTGCACGGGCACAATTATCCTGCAGTGTTTTATCCTAGAATTTGCTCTACATATGATTTCACATTACTCCAGTTAGGAGGCAAGGCTTTGATAACAGTACTCCAGAGACTTCAAGAATTTTATTCACATTTGCATTAAATTCTCTCTAGCACAGAAGTTAGAGTTTTGCCTTTCCTCTGTCTATTCATAATCATTTATGATTATAAAATATTAACAATATCGATCACCACTCCTTAGGTACTTTAAAACAAAGCTCATGAAAGAGAGGAACCAGCTCAACTTAAGTTTCTTATCTGACTGAAAGCTTTTTCCCCAGACGATCTTGCCCAAGAGTGCCAGTGACAGTCCGTGGCGTTGGGGAAGTGATGAGAAGCGGCATTCCGACATTACAACATTGCAGACAGGCAAATAATCATTCACATTCTTTTCAAGACAGCCACTAAGCCCGTGGAGGAGATGGGCTCAGTAGCATGTGGTCAAAACATTTTAATAAAATCAAAAATTCTGGTAGAAATATACATGATGGATCAGAGGAGTCACAAGGCCAGATAAAGTTACTTCAAATGTAAATAAAGGACTCCTTTACAAAGACAATATCTGGACCACAGTAGGCCACAATTACAGTCCATCTGCCCCTCTACCTTTGCCAACTGCTATTGCAGAGGTGAATATTTTACACCTCCTTTCAAAAAACTTAAGATCCTCTTAAAATCTTACCAGTGTGATGTCCCTAGAGGCTGCTGCAGCACTCATGTGCAAACTTGGCTGTCTGACAGAACTACTGCAATCTAGTGCTCGGGCAAATGTACCGACAGACCTGAAAGAAATTAAACAGAGCATTAACTTTGCATGCAAAGCAAGCATAAACATAAACACCCAACCAACACTTCTTGAGATTAGCAGACTCCATTTCTCAGTAACAAGATTATATGGTTTTGCTCTAGTTCTGAGCCAGAGACCATTTTCCTCAGATGTGGTTTGTTATTATGAATGCTTTACTTGACTTAGTTCATATGGCCAAATAGGCTTAGGCGTAGGAGGGGAAACGGTGAAAGACTCGAGAATCACAAATGGGTGGTTTTGAGCTGTCTTATCCCCTACCTCTCAGAGGCTCTCTGAAACAAGGTTTAACAGAAATTGATCATAATCAAGCTTTATGAACGGCAAAACCTTTTCCACAAAAGCAAGAGTAGTGCTTGATTGTCCAAAGGTACAAAGACAGATGCCAAGGCCAGACAGAAGGAAATGCAGCAATCCAATCATTTTGCTAAAAGTTTCAGACAAATTAAAACAATTCTTTATTTTAAAAGCATAATATAATATTTTATAATAATATATACACGCACAGTATACAGCCTGCATTTACACCAGGCTCGTATGGAAGAAAGGGAGAGGCATTACAGAAATTCTCAGTGACCCGCAACAGAGAACGGCCCTGCCTCAACAACTACAACAGAAAAAGACTTTTTCAGCCAGATCACTTCCCCAAACTAGTTCACAGTGCAAAGAGGAACAAACTCCAGTACCAAACAGTGCAAGAGTAGGAAAAGAAAATATGTAAGCAGTAGTTGTCATCAAATACATATTTTTGGCCAAAAGTCTCTCAGGCTTCCCCTACCCATGCTCTCAGCCAGGCACCCCTTTCCAGGTTCCCGGTGAGCTACGCTTCCGGCCACTCACCCCATCCCTGCCTCACAGCTCACCCTCCCCAGCTTCAGCTGAGCCGATACTTCTTTCTGTAGGATATAATTATAAACCGGACCACTTTGCTGATTATGGACAACAGCAATCTTTATCCTAATCTTTTCAGTGCCTCCGTTTACAGCATGAATCCACAAGCAGCTGTAGCAGCACACCAAGCAGGCAGCAGCGAACAGCCAGAGCTACCTAGAACAGCTTCATTGCCAAAAGTCTACTCGCGCCCCATCACGAAGCAGCTCCGCGGTCACTCTAAACTGACCCACGTGCAAACCCCCATCCACAGGGGCACTTCCACCCTCTTGCTTCCCGCTAGATCCTCCCATCACCGACACCAGAGTACTGCGTGGCTGAGAGGCAATTTGAATTAACCCCACTGAAAATTAACCCAGCAAACAACAAAAAAAAGACAAAATAAGGGAAGTGCTCAGTGTTTTGGTGGTGTCCTGTACTTCACTTGATTAGAAGTGCCTGGAAAAGTGCACCCTTGTCAAGAAGGGACCCATAAGAAGCAGGAACATCCTTTGCTAGAGAGTTACTCCCAGCTCTCCCCATCACTCCTTCATCTGTTTTTTCCACCTTGCTGGTGGAGATGATCATCTCCCCACTTTCACCCATTTCCCTATGCTCATCTGATCAAGTGGAATTAATCTGTTGTACATGAATCAGTTTGTTCAGCAAGTTTCACTCTACTGTTGGTGCAGGTCAAGGGAAACAGCAATATACAGTGCAAGCAGCACAGTGAAACTTCCAAGCATGAAATTTGATGGCAATTCCCTGGTGTAGCCATAACACAAAGGATATTTTAAGGTCAATTTAAAAAAAAAAAAAAAAAGCCCAGACAACAAAAAGGACCTGTTTAACTAAATGCAAAAATGTGCTAAGTGATTTTAACTAGCAGATTTTCTCCAATCTAGACAACAGTTAACATTTTTATTTTAACTTAGCTAGCCAAGTTTCACTCTTGGTTCCCTGTTTTGGAACTCACACAACAATGAAGCAGCCATGCAAACCTTTTAAAGTTCCTCAAAACAGATCAGCTGGTCAAAATTGCCCAAAATTTATAATAATGGCAAGTTTGATGTTCAGACTACATAGAAAATCAATTTCCTTGTACTCAGAATTGTACGGCACACACATTTCTCATCTTGTGCCCTTAAAATGCTGCATTTCACTCCTCCATCATTTTCCTCTATTCATTTTTTTCCTCCAATATTTCCCTCAAGTTTATATCATTCAACTTGTTGAATGCATTTACTGCTCTGATAAATGCGCTCTTGTGGCATCATTCAACAGTTTTGATCAGAAGTAGAGCACCCTGATCAAAACAATTTGTCCAGACAAATTCTTACATATAAGTTCTAGTGTTGCCTCTTTAGAGAGCATCCTGTTAACTCACCCCACAATGGGCCATAGAGAAAATTCAACATGATGACTCAAGAGGGAAAGTCAAGATGTCCAAATGAATCCAGGCCCAATTCAGCAGTGTCTGACAAGTAGATTTAAGTTCCCGCTTTTCAGGGCTAAAGCCCTTGGCTGAAGACAGCTGCTCTGCAGTCAGGGCCCACATCTATCAGATACCATGGCCAAAGAGCAGAATTGCGAAGACCAGCAAGCCCACTACTTCTAGTAGCTTGTAATTCTGCACACCCTTGTTGTACCTCTATCCAACGGTAACTTGCTCCACTGACTAAACACATCTGTAGGCCCAATTATTCATCTTCTCACACTGCTTTCCTCCCACACTTCCAGACAGTCCTACAAACTTGCCTAACACACGCAGTATGAATTTGAAGAGTATTACCATTCTTCTTTGACGGTTAGAATTATTCAGTCACAGGTTGCAATGGGAGCCTAAAATTTAGTATATGCTTCTGTTCATATAAACGCACAACAGTGTAGAAGTTCAACAACATTTTAAAAAGCAGAAATTGATGGACAAAGATTGCTTCAGGCTGCCAGCAAAAACACCAAAAAAACCCACCATACATTTTCGCATCTAGCATCTCTACAGATTTGCAGGCTTTACTTTATTGGGCCTACCTACTTGAATCTAGGCATTAGAAAACACCCAGACTCCGTCAAGAAAATGTTTTATGAGACATCTCATCTAGCAAATTATTATTGGATGTTGAAATGTCATTGACTTAAAGGGAGAAAATGAGCAGAGTAATGAACCATCAAGAATTTAGTTCACTGGTCTTCTGCACATTGTCCAAAGTATTTGAAAAACCTCACCCATTACGGGATAATGTTTATATGCCATTTGCTTTTACTTTATGAAAGTTATTAACTGTGAAACGTAAAACTGCATAGCTGTTCCGAGTCATGCAACTCCCTGCAAAGCATGCAAAACATCCATCATTTCAAAACAGAGCACATGAATCAAGCAACCAAAACTAGCTTTCACATTAGTAAAGCACAAAGAACATAAGTGCTAGAAAAAGAAGTGTTATTAAAATTTATATATTCAAAGAGGGAAAATGCTCTTACCGTGCTACCACCAAGAACTGGTCTATCTGCTTGTCTACTAGCGGATTAAAGGCTTCCCAAACTTTTGTTTCAAGCTTCGACTGATCTCTTCCATCATCCTCACCTGGTTGAAAAGCAAGTTAGAAATGTTTGGTGTGACTGTTTTAAAATAGAAGTATTTTCTAAATTGTCTATCTCACAATAACTCAACTGCCAAACCATCTCGGATTCCCTGCTTTACAGGCAGTAAAAGTTAAAGTTTCATTCACCCATTTGCCTCCGGCAGTATCAGCTGTACTTAGCAGCTGGACAGACACAGCAGCCCAGCTCATCTGAATCAATCAGATCTTCAAGAACTGGTTTCACAGGGCACATATAATGGGAAACAGAGTATGTCTTTCTCTGAACAAGACAGTCTCTCATCAGCCCCTCTCCCCAGTTTCTCTCTCTCCCCTCTAACTTGCAGCACTTCCAGAAAAAGAGACATTTCCAGCTGCTCTGATCAGGCAAAGAGTAGCTGGTTGAACTGCATCAGCACACTGTCTAAGGGGGAGCTCAGGGCAGACTCTTTTGCTTCTATTTTCCTGACTCTACACAAACCAAAATACCCTGAAAAAATACAGGAGCTACTGAGGCCTTTTTTCTTTTTTTCCTCCCTTTAAAACATCTGGAGATTATCCTTCTCCCAAGCCCAGTCTTGGCCTGCTGAGGAAGAGAATGCCTTTCAAATTAGTTCATCCTCACTTCGGAGGCAAGCCGAGTTGCTGAATAAATACCAGCTTCACAGGCAAATTAAACAAAAGTCCTGACCAGTCCATCTGCCTGTTCTAACATTAGGCCAACAGTATCAGCAAAGCTCCTAAGCAAAGATGGAAGTGCTTTCTTACTTTCACATCTCTGCCCACATAGACAATTTGGTGAAGGTCTTTCCAAAGTGGTTCACAATCCCTTCTGTTTTGGGAAGAGGATACAGAGGAACATATCTCTGTGCATCACCTGGGTCTCAGAATGGAGCAAGTAGATACTTGTATCCCCATCCCTCTCAGGTTTTACACACACTTCTGGATCTGTAGGGTAGTGCAATGACAAATCCAAAATAAGCTACTCTTCAGCTCCCTGTTCCTTAGGCCAGGCTCCTCATGCTCCTTCTGCTCTATGATACAGCAGGGGCAGGCCAGGGTCTCACAGCACGTTCAGACCAGCAAATTATTCCTCCTGCCTGTTCTGTAGGTGAGAAGTCTAGGCTGGCAGCCAAGACTAACGGCTGGGGAGAGGGCTCTTAGGAAAAAGGCACCCAGCAGTAATGGGCAAATTGATGAGGAGAGACAGCATTTAACTGGTAATAATTTGGGAGGAGCCCTTACAGGGAAGTGATACTTGATTAAAAACACAAAAGGCTTTTATAGACATGATGGAAATTTGTGCTTCCCATGGAAATTCTGAAATGTCTTAATAAAAAGACTGCAAGCTCTAAGAGAGCCAATTAATTCAATTTGTTTCAATAACTTTTATGATCTGGACAAATGCCCACTTCAAGACTGGTTTTATAGATAACTAATTGCCTTCACTGGGCAACAGTTTCAGTCACTAACAAATCAGGCCCTCATTCTGCACGTGACCTGGGGATGGAACCTCCGTGGCCCATACCCATGCCAGCTGCACACGTGGAAGTGGCCATATACAACATGGCCTTTTGACGATTTTAAATAAATCATGGAAATTACCCTCTTTTAATAAGTCTGTTATGTCTGCCTGGTATCTGTTTCCAACTCGAATTTCTCCTTTATCAGCAAGTAGGGTCTTTTGTTGAGGATCATACACTAGTGAATAAAAGAAGAAATCCTAAAAATAAAACAAGAACAAGAAAGTAAACAGTATTATTAACTTTTATTTTAAGCTTTGCAGACATACTAGCAAGCTTCCAAGTTTGGTTTTGCTACCTGTATAGATAAATATCAGGTGAACAAACAATAAACAAAGCACCAGTTTTAAAACCCAATGTTAAATTCTGTCACTTTCTTTTACATTGACAGTGTAACAGCTGCCCTCAAAAAACAGCAGTTCCCTTAATATAAAATCGTTACAGTTAAAGTGAGCACAGCTCCTCTTGCACAAACAAGGCTCTTGGATCAAGAGGGCCAAAAGATAATTTTCAGTAATACCAGCTATTTTAGAACATACAATTGCACTTTCCCATATACCAAAATAGCAGTAAAGAGATGCTAGTGATTTATCTGCCCAGAAACACTGATACAAATTAAAGGATAACTACAAATTGTTATAGCTGTACCAACAAAATGCCCCAGTGAGACATAATGCCCCAGACAATCTTGGTGGCCTATGCTGGACTCAATTCAGTGTGACAGCATTTATCGTGTGCTGGGCGACCCAAAAGGGAAACGGCACTGCAGACGTGCCCTCACAAGTGAGGAATAAAGGGGCAGGAGCCCTTCCCTCAGCCTGCTGACTATACTCTTGCTAATGCAGACTAAGATGCAGCTGACCTTCGCGAGGATGCACCACAGACTCATGTCCAACTTGTTGTCCACCACCATCTAAGCTTAAATTGCCATGTGTCCTCCTACTCATTGTTGGGTGAGGAAGAGGGGTAGTAAATTTGGTGGTGGCAGCAACTAGCTGCAGGTGGTAGTAGATTAATTTGTTGCCTTTGGCTCAGTCAGTGAGGAAAAAGGCTAAAAAGGCTGTTTGGCTTCTGTCACCTGGGAAAGTATGTAAAATAAAAGTTCATACCAGAATAAGAATGACCAGCCACGGTGGTGAAAGAAAACAACCACAATTGTAACTCCTTCACTACGTGATACAAGTGATTAACTTTTTTGCACAGATAAGTATTTGGCTATAGTTACTAAGTGGCACATCAGAGCCCATGTGCAGTCTATGAAAGAACAGTGTGGGATCTGGGGCAGGAAGAGAACTCTGCAAGGTTTGTTGTTTCACATCTTATCATAACCTCTGTTCACAGTAACACCACCACTGGGAAGAAGAAACGTTTCTGGGCAGAAACGCAGGATGTGCCGTTTTTCACATCTCAAGCTTCTGGCTCTAGGCGGCCTGCTTAGTATCTCTCATTCCATGCTCGCCTCATTTTCCCTTCCCCTGTATTTGCATGTCAACAGCAAGAAACAAGAATTAAGATAAAAACAGCATCATTTCAAGCCCTGTTTATCTTCACGAAGAGGAGGCGGGGAAGTCTCCCAATCACTCGCACAAAGCCTGAAAAAGGAAGAACCACTGCTAGTTTCTCCAATAATGTGGCAAAAGTTCTGTGGGCTAGACATTCAAAGCTACATATTACTTCTGCTTCCATAGCCCTGCTCATTGCACACACTCATCTAAGGCTGATGCCAGAATGGTAAAGTCTCCCAGGTTTTCCCGAAATGTCTAACACATCTTGCATCCAATCACAGAACTGAAGAATTGAAACACAGTAGCTCTATACTTTCTGCTGCAATTTAATAAAGTCACCATTTTTCAGAGGAGATCAACATCTACGAAAGGAAAAAACAGCAAGCCAGCCAAACCTGCTTTGCTACTTGAGAATGTACCGCGTAAAAAGATGTCACCTATAGAGCACAGTACGAGGCAAAAGAGAAATCTACCCTGATCTCCTCCAGCAGAAAACATATCTCATTTCCCCAGAGTGAAAGCAGTAACTTTAAAGGTAGGAACAATCTCACGTTATATCATGATAACAGGATAAAAGTCATAACTAAGGCTTGGCAACATACTGTTCTAACACCCAGTCACATCAGCTTGAGGGCTTAGAGGGGGGTGGTGGACCACTGGGTTTCATCCTAAATGAATGACATTCTTGACAGCACTGGATCCAACTCCCACAGGCACCAGGGTCAATTTACATCAACCTACCAACAGAAGGGAGCTTCAGAGTAGATGAAAGCTCATTTATATTATAGCTGTGTAAGGAAATCTGGGTCTCTTGCTCCCTGACACACACAAAGTTCAAGATACTATAATATTTTGAGGATGTATTGTTGCATAAATAAAATGTAGAAAGAGGGTCTGTCTTGCACGCTTCCACATTATAAATATAGTGAGTGTTTTATTTGTTCCAGCTCCAAAATACCTAACTGTAGGACAAAGTATATGCAGTGCAACAGTAATGCTTTTCAGGCACATTGCCGAGCAAACGTACAAACCAAACACTGTAGTATACTCACACTGTGGGCTCCAAGGAAGGCCAGATTCTGCAGGCAGTTTCTTAACACTGTCTTTGTTGGACAGGGAAAACTATTGATTGTGCAGGGGTTTCCTCCTATGATATCTGACTGACGGATGCCTTATTATATCTCCTTTACACATTATTACTGTGTATTTAGTAGGCCAATGAGAATCATGTGATGAAACATCCGAACAGACTACATGTTTCTGATTGCTGTTCTTCCCCACCCCTTTTTGGGGGCAGGAACAAGGGAACGCAGGGGAAGGAAGGGAATAGTCTTCTACAAAATAAAACCCATCCTTCTCTACTGGTCTCAGATGATCTCTTTATATCTCGTCCAGTTTAGTCTTGGTTCAAGTGTGGGTAAAAGAAAGACTGTGGTCCAAATGTGGGTAAAAGAAAGACTGTGGTCCCCAGTTAGAACACAAGAGCACTTCCATCTGCCTCCATAGCAACATGAAATTCAGCTGATGGAGACAGACTTGGATTTCTGAAGACATTAATAAACGTCAGTTTAGTGTCAATGCAAACTATAGTCTAAGGAACGGAGCAGTTCCTGGTATACTCCAAAGGGCAAGGGAGCTTTTGATCACCACTAAGTGAAGAGAATCCTACATGACATTTTTCAGGAGTTTCACAAGAGCAACAATATTCACAAATAGCAAGGTTCTTCAAAAACCTCCAAACTCATTTTAGCTGTCAAAATTGTATATGTTGCTATTGCAACAGTGAAGAAAAAGAAGAGTTTTCTGTTTTAACTTCAGATCCCAGAAAACATGCTACATGTTTGGAAAAAATCAAAACGACCTGCCAAAAGTTAAAATTAAACCATGACTTTCTGCTTCTCCAAAGTGTTATACAGACACATATGCTCAGAGCTTCCCTACCCAAGCCCCTAACTACCAGTAGCTATAGCCAAGAGCCAAAGCCAATAAGAAACTGCAGAAAAATTGGCTCAAAGTGAAAGTACAGTACAAAATTAGTGGTTAGTTCATTACAGTTTGCAACCTTACTTTCATGAAGTCACTTGGGGTGAAGGGGGAATATGTTTTAACTATGTAGCATTTTATTTTTAGGGGGTACCAAAAGGAACAGAAATGCCAGACATCTACCCAGCAGGCAAGTTTCACACAAGCCCCTGCATATATCATAGCGGGGCAGTAAAATAAATGGGGACATATAAATAGCTTCCTGCAGAATAGGGAAATCTAATGCTCCTGCCCTTCTCTTGATCTCCCTGAGAATTTAGTATCTACTGGAAATTCAGGTTTTCCAGTTGCCTTTTTTTCCCCCCCTCTCTTCCTCCTATTCCTCACTTTTCCTACTACAACCCCAGTTTTGCCAGGCACAGCAGTCAGTGCTGCACCCCTCTTCAAACCCTTCCTCCCCCCTGAGTATTTCACGTCCTTCAAGGTAGACAGCCTTGGGATGAAAACCCACTTTTAATGGTCATGATGTACAAGAAAACAAACGATAGATTCCCTAGAACTGCTTATACTTTATCGACAGAAGCCATGTTAAAACACACTTTAAAAGCCAAGGGAGAGTTAATAACGGGTTCAGAACAATACCATCCACCGCTATGAATTCACTGGGCAACAGCTACCTCCTTTTCTTAGTCTCTTTACCCTCCACCCAAGCACATTTGTGCTCTTGAGCTTTTAATTTCTTTACCATCTGTCCCAAGCTAGTTTGCACCACAGTGAAGTACTGTGTTAAGTGACAGGAGACATTCAGGAAACTCTCTCATTCTGTGAAATCTCTAAGTGCCTGCTCAGTTTAAAAATAACCCACATCGCTCAGCTTGCATACTGAGAGTTCAAAAGGATGAAAAAGAGAGATATCTTTCCATCCCTACATCTGCAACTGAGCAGTTGCATGACCATAGGAAAGACAGCTCCCTTCTCTATGTACCTACCTGTAAAACTGGTGATAATGAAAGTGTTTTGGGAGCTACTGAGAAGGAACACTGCTCAAGAGTTACATACTAGCAAAATCTAAACTAATTTCAGTGTGATTAGCTTTTGCTTTCAAACTGATGTATCCTGTGCTGGTAATGAGCATTTCTGAATACAACAGTCCCCGCTTGACGCACTACCATTTGGCAGCCCTGAGCAGATTCGACATGTTTTTGGTTTAACATTCCAAAAAGAAGCCTGACCACTTAATCCCTATGCTTTGTTTAAAGTTCTCCTCAACTAGAGCATCAGATTAATTTTAATCTTATGTTTAAATAACTACTAAAGAAAGTTTAAAAATGCATTTAAAAAGCCTAACTATGAGGCAGACTACAGTATGCACTTTGCAAAAATGACCTGTTTTTTCCTTGTTTCTTAAAGGCCAGTTAATGACCGTTACCCTACTGTTTTCAATTACAAGATTTTCTCTCTTGTATAACAATTAAATATTTTCAGATACAAATGTAATGCTTGCAGATGTATTCAAATAATAATATACCAAAATTGGTTATTATTCTTCAACATAAAGTTTGAAAAAATATTGCTACTAATCTCCAAAAGTAAAACCCTCAGATTGTTAAATCAAATTCCAAGACTGTCTAATCCAGCAGCAGTAGCCCACAGAGGCCTAACCACAATTAAAGGTACATAAATGTATTAATAAAGGATTACAGCTGAAAATGTTTAAAATCACAATACCACCTGAAAAAGTAAAACAAGATTTAAAGTCTGAATAGTGATTAACAGTTCAAGTCATTTCAGTTTCAACTGTTCAGCCTGAGGTACTTTTAAGGAGCCAGATTGCTAAAATTTCAGCAGATGTCAGAAATTAGCTGACAAGAAGTTTTTCAAGGATCCAAATGTCTGTGGTGGCATATGAAGAACTACCGGCAAACACTCTGGAGTCCTTTAAAAACCTATACATATGCTACTCCTTGTTTCAGATTTTGAAGCCTGAACAGTTGGTGGGTTTTTTGTTGTTTTTTTTTTTTAAACAGTTTTTATTTATGAATCAGTGAACTCAAAAATGGGTAACGAAGTTCCTCATAAATCTGAGGAGAGATCAAGCTTAAACCATATTAGCATAAACCTCTAAGATTTCAGGAGAACACAGACATACAGAATTGCAATACACTGGCTTGCTTCCTTTTCCACGGTTACCCCCTCTCGTACCCTATCCTGTCAGGGGGCATGAGCCTCTGCTTGAACTTTGACTGCCAGGCTCATGAGCAAGTAGGGTTCTCTCTACAGCATAAGGGACTGCTTACTATCACAAGGATGGAGACAACAAGTCTTGCCTGCTAGAGATGCATCAGAAGGAAAATGGTATTGAGCCTAAAGCTTCCCATTATCAATGCCCATTACCCTTAAGAAATGAAAAAAGAGCAGCCTTTGAATTATAAGACTTGCAAAAACCCACCAATCTTAAGTTGTGCCAAAATAAACTGTTCAAGCTTGACAATTCACAAAATGGGTTCATACCTCCCGTTCCAGATATGATTTAAGGGATTCTGTCTCATTTAACAGAGTAACGCTGCATTTGCCTCTAAAAAAAAAGAAAGAAATCACATTTTAGGAAAAAAACATGCATCTTAAATGTTTGTGTGATGCACAAAATGGTACTACAGAAGTTTTGCACAAAATTTATTCTTACATTGAAGCATACTTGAATAACCATAATGGCATTTGGGTTTTGAATAAAAAGCATTGGAGGAAAATAGCCATTACCTAATGTGTGTGGCTGGCAGAGATTCCAGCTGCCGTGAGAGAAACAATTCACGATGTCGCAGCTGATGCTTCTGCTTCTCTGGTAAATCAACCATTTCTGGATTTTCCATCTCTTCTTCCATTTCTCCTAGTCATAAAGAGACAAATTGAACATCAAGAACACAGGGCAAGTATTGATCCTTGGCCAAACAGAATGCACTGCTCCATAACCATTGATAAATAAGAAATGGGCACAATACACAGATGAAATCTAACTTCATCTGAATCCTCATATTTCAGTCAGCTGAACAATTAGATAATTAGTATATAGCCTTTAAATTATGTCTGTGAATAATTCTAATTGGTCACCACCAGAATCAAAGCTTTCCATGTACACACAACTCACACTAGCTAACCAAGCTGCAAGTTGCACCAAAATTTGCTGCCAACAAAACTCCTCTAAAAAGAGCTGCTCTTAGAGACCATCACTGCACTGTCAGCTTCATCAGGGAGAAGCTGACACACAACAAATGAGGCAGTAAAAGTGAAGTCTTTTCTCTTTGCCAGGTATCAGCAACCTTATACCCTATTCTTCTTTCAGAAAAGAATCACAGCCACAGACTGTCCCATCCTGACTTCAACAGCTTTTGAAGGAAACGCTGACTGAAAAGGTTAGTTCTTTCATTTAGTGTATTTTCTTCTGTCCATCGCAACCACAGCCCATAGATCCCAGTCACAAGATTAACTGGAATGCAACCAACTTGCCTTGCAACCAACCCTACCAACCAGACCACAAGCATCTGACCGTCTGCAGGAGTGTCTGCAGGGCTGCTGCGTTTCAAAAGCCTCCCCTGTTCTGCGGGCAGGATCTGTGATCTCCGACTGAGCTACGCTATCCCCATTCAACCATTTTTTAAATAAACGCCAAAGTAAATATATGAAATCACATCCACACTGATACACAACTGATCCAAAACATCTCTAGGCATCTTCTAGAAAGAAATAATTATCCTTATGTTTTGTTTTCATTAGCAAGTATCCTCTCAATTACACCAGATAAAGCAGTTGTAGGCAAAATACTCCAAGGAAGCAGCAAAGCTTCTCCATGATGAAGGACTGCAAGAGAAAACACCTGACTTTTCCCTTCCCTAAGAAGTAAAGGCAGTTACTATATTTTCCAAAACCATGGAAAAGTTTCCCAGATTGTAGCAGAGTGAGCTATAGAGTCCTGTATAAGAATAGTAAAACTCTAATTTTATTTCAGCAATACTCTCAAAGACCAGGCTTATGCTTGCAGCTTAATTCAACAGTTGCTGCCAAGAAACCTTTCTCTAGATACAGGCACAGCTGTGATTAATGTACCCTTAAAGATTAGTTACCCATAATCCTAAAAGTTATCCCAAAAGAAAGTAAACAAAAAATATATCTGCATTTTATAAAATGCTAAAATGCATTCAGTTTTAAATAGGCCACCATTATGCCAAAAGGGGTGACTGAAAAACAACCAACCAACCAAAAAAGCCACCCCGCAGCCCTCAGGTTCCACACTATTTATCACTTTGTTTTACTGTCCTGCAAGTAGACCTGTGGTTTATATGCGCCTCAGGTAAGCAGCTCCAGCAAGAAAGCAAAAGCAAAAGAAAAAGGAGCGTAATTAAAGCAGACTGCAACATACAATAGCTATTATACCACAGAAGCTGTTGAGCATACAGCAGCATGCATTTACACTTTAATATTTTCCTAGGACACAGAATTTACATTTGTGCCAGTTTCATGGTTCTGCAGTTTACGTACTGAAGTGAATTCTGTTTTAGCTGAAAATTAATATTGCGGCTGCTGACCTACACTATAAATACACCAGCAGTAATCCACAAACAAGTCAGCAAGTTTCCAGCTAGCTTGTTTGAAAAGCTACGGACACAAAAACGCAAAGGCGTTTGCGTCTGCACTTCGGGTTTTCACAGAACGAGGCCAGGGCACTGTGTAACGCAGGAGAGAGACTGTAAGCAGCAGCTTAAAATACTTAATACCTTTGGGACATTTAACAGCCTCAAGCTTTTAAAAATTACCCTCTTTTTAAACATATCAACAACTATTTGCCAATAAAACCTACAAACAAAATGAAACCAACTAGCAAAACTGAGGTGGTCTCAGGGACTGCATCACCATCAGCTAGGATCATCTTCCAACCGGTATTTTATTTACACATCTAGCTTTTGTAACAAAACAAGGAAGGTGGGAAGCACACATTTTCTTCTCATGCCAGCTCTGCTATGCGCAGCCTTTCAAAATAAAAAGGCACAATCCACTTCAAAAGACAGCTGTTTCTACAGGTAGCAAGGAACACCCCCTTGCTCCATACACATAATATTGCCACAGTTCCCAAAGCCAGCGGCAGGAAGAAAAGAGAAAAAAAAAAAACAAAAAACAAAGCAGCTCTAAACAAGTATCTTCCCTCTTTTTTCACAGACATGATTTAGTACCAAAAGAATGAACCTGACAAACCCCTTCTAAAGCAAATGCACACAGCAAGAACAGAGGATTGAATCCAGCACAGGGTCCTGCGCGCCTCGCTGCAGTGCGGCCAGACCAGCTCTGCCAGCACCAGCAGCAGGGGCACCCAGAGCTCTGCCCGCCGGCGCTGCCCTGGCGCGGCGCCTGAGGCCAGCCGGGCCCTCGCGCCCGGCCTCACCCTCACGTACCTCAATTATTCAAGCTTTCTCAATGAAGTGGACTTTATCCTAGAGAACAGTGGTTCCCAAGAAATAAATGGCCATAGCCTTCCCCCCCCCCCAAAAAAATATATATATATGTGTATATATATATATATATATACACACACACACACACACACACACACACGTATATTTATATATATCTTTTCAAACAAGTTTGCCTGCGTTCATGACCATACTACAGAATACATGCCGAGGGAATGCAGTAGATGCAGTATACTGGGACTTAAACAAATCATTTAATACACTCATAAAGTCTTACTTCAAAATTAATCTCTCTGCTTGATAGATGCGCTCATGCAGATTTAAGACTAAACATTTAGTCTTAATACAAACAGTAATACATCAGCTGTGCTGAAGTAGCCAATGGACTGCTGCAAGGAGTGTGTTAGATTAAGTATTATTTGATGGCACTATTTTTAATAGCACTTTAAAAAAAGCTCAGAGATGATGTTCTGTTGGAAACAAAGACAGGCAGGTTGGTCACAAACAGGGAGACTCATATGAAAACTAATATATAGGGGGAAAAATTATCAGAAAGAGTAAACATGGAACTGGCAGGAGAAACCCAGGGGGCAGAAGTCGTAATTCAGAAAGACCGGGCATATGAGATGCCAAATTAAACATCAATATTTGCTAGACTCCAGAAAGAATAGCAATTTGATACAGATCAGATTGGGCTCTCCACAACCTCAGAGGTAGAGAGCACCAGCCCTTTCCCTGCAGCCTCTGTGTTGGGTCCCACGAGCTACTGCAGGGCAGAATTCAGAAGAGCCAAGGCAAACAAGATACAGGAGTTAGGTTTCGAGAGCTCACCCAGAGCTACAGCCTAAGAGACAGCAAAGTCTATAGTAACAGAAGACTTCGTTAGCATGGTATCACTAACACCACCACTTAAAAAGTGAAAAAAATGAGGTCAAAATAGCAGGGGAACACAAAAGTCAGTGCTACTGACCTGCAAAACAGTTCCTTCAGTAGTGAAGGAAGCTTAAACTCTTGGTAATTCAACAGTTCAATTCAACAGCTCTGAAGGACGTTGTAGAAATGACGCATTTGAAAAAATTAACAGTATAAAAACAGATTCCCTCTCCCATGCCTAATTTCTAATGGTCTATATTAAGCCTCCTAGCCTCATTTATTGTCTTTCTACCAAAAGCTAGACATTGATTCATAGGTACGAGAAATAGGGTGGAAGTTTTAACAAACTGAAATCCTTATACTTGGACAGTTTAGAAGGAGTTTGCCACATGATCAAGACATCTCGTAACAATCCCTTCCAAGAGTTTCTGTGAGCCTCCTGAGCAGCCAGTCATGGCCACTATTGCAGGCAGGACACAGAGCAAACAGGCCCTACTCCTGGCACTTCACCTGTTCTTTCCTTGCCACCCTACCCCCAGAAGAGGAACTCACAGTTTCATCCTCTCAGTAACAGAGTCAAAAAGGTCATTAATGGATTAGTGAATACAGCTCCTCTTAAATCAGCACGTGTGGTGCGGGGAGAAAACGGAAGTGGGAATAAAGCAGCTAAGAACTCATTCATGAGGCTACAGGCAAACTGCATTCGACCAACTAGTGTTATTTAAAAAACAAGCTTCATAGACCTGAAAGTGCTTAGACACACAGGCCTCATGCAACTCATGGACTGATTGAGTAATGACACCTTACTGCTGCAAGACATTTATTTTTAGAAGCTCTGGCACTTACATAGACATGTTGCCATATACGCCTGGCACCCAAACACCAGCTGCTGAAAGCTAACCATAAACCTGTCAAAAGCTACTCCTGCTGCCCAGCTGGCACTAACTACTTGGTACTCCAGCTACCACCAACTACTTGCTCACTGATTTCCAAAGTGGGACTATATAAATATATATATATAAAGTGTATGTGTGTATATATGCATATATACGTGTAGGTATATGCATATATACATACATATACACACACACAGTCACAGCACCCATTAGCAGTTTAAGGAGTCAACTAGAGAAGTCAAAATGCTCTTCTCTTTCATCAAGTTCTACCTGCACTTTCATTTGCATAGAATATTCTATCTTAACCTATTACAAAGTCTTTGAGTAAGCACATTAAATAGGAGTTTTCTCCTGGTGAAGCAGGTTCATTTCAGAAACAGGTGGAGAAACTCCCTAGAATAATTTGCAAGGTGATTCAATAGGCTTATGAATAAGAAGTGCAAGCAGTGTATGGAAGCTATTATACAGCCGTAAGATTTATAAGACGGCCCAGACAAGCTTTATATCATGTGATAAAAATAGTAAGATCACAGATCGAATCCAGGAATCAGGTTGCATACATCAGGTACTAATTTACAGTCTCCAACTACAGAATAGGTAGCTTCCAGCTCATTTTTCTTCTTTATAAAGAGTTATGAGAAAACACACCATATCTAAGTTTTTCCTGTTTCTAATGTCTGATGGGTTATATCAATATAAAGAGTAAAACTTTTTTTAATTATTATTTTTATTAAATTTCATAATCACATCTCTTCACTTCCCTTGAGAGAAACATTTATTGTAAAATAGATTTTATTTTTATATATATATTTTATATATATATAATGTTCATGTTCTTCTGTATTTGCCCAATATTTGTTTATCTCACTGCACTGATCCCAACAGTAGGTCTAAAATAAAGGCATCTTAGACATAAGACTGTGTGAATCCAGAAATGTCTGCAGTCAGAAAGCTCCATTAATCAGCTGAACAAAGGCAGTTAAAAGATCAGCGATGCAGATATGTACATCTACTGCAAATGCATTGAAATGAGGCAACAGGAGACTTTATGGAAATGAACTCAAAGTCAGTGACAGTGTTGAGCATCTTTACTAGAATCTTAATATGATGAAATTAAATTTTGTGGATATCATGCAGGATGTAGATTTTTTCCAAAGTAAAGAACTAACTGCTACCCATGAGCATACTTTTGCTCTCTTCTCGCTCCTTGAGAACAGAAGCCACACAACCACACATCCATCTAAACAAATGGAAGTCATTTAGTGGCAATTTTATTCTGCACCAAAAGGAAACATAAAGGAAAAAAAAATTAGTTACTAGTGAAATTTACACTAAAAGAGAGCCCTAGTTTTTTCTGGTGGCTTTATTAATAGGATTGTTCTACAGAGGAATCTTCCTGTCTTTCAAACAGATATGAAAATGAACAATTATTTGTTTGCATGGAGGAAAAAAAAAAAATCCTATCACAAAAAAAAAGATCAGTCCTTTCAGGTTCAGAGAACATTTACTTGGGTTCAAAGAGAGATTTTTTCAGCCTTGAACATTGCATTTCTTTGAGTCATTCCTACCTGCTTCATTTAATAAATCTACTGAAGTGAGACACAGATGAAGTAATCAATAGTCACGTTGTTTATGGTCAAGCTTCTATTAAGCTTCAGTATTCTTGGATAAAATGAGTACTACTGCACCAAGATATCAAAAAAGCTTTACCTGCTACCACAGTCCTGCAGCACAGTCAAATCTCATCTCAGTGCCACATGACTGCTTTCCAATGAACAGTTTTTACTAATGCAATAGAGAGACTTGGACATAAAAACTACAAGAGAAAATATTCAAAATTATCAATAAGGAGCTAGTTTTGCTGCATTTTTTCCCAGTGGCATTACAGTGCTGAAAACACAGCAAGACATTACATTCATTGTTAAAACTAGCTATCTGATTTAATCTCTGTGCAGCACAACTATGCAGATTGGTATTACATATGCATCACAGCCTATGCATGCATATACTGAGAAGTATATTAAAAGACAATGATGCTTTTTTACCTAAACTGAAATGTTGATATACGCAGATCTGATTGCTTCTCTTTCATTTATCTGTGTGCCTACAGGAAAGCCTTTAATTACAAGGATAGATATGACTATCTATCCATGCTTTTTGCCAAATTTTAGCAACCTAAACTCTTAAGTCTCCCATGCTTCATTATTAACAAGCAAAGTCAGTTTAGTAACTCTACCTGCTTATTTTTTTCCCTTTGTAACATACCTGCTTTGGTAACTGTTGTTAGTGCTATGTCTATGACCTCGCAAGGATGGGATGAGAGGGACACTAAGCTGGCAGAGGAAGGTGTAATGAAGCTCAATCTAATCCTCACTAGCAATTAGAATAGAGTCAAACAGGCTGGAAGCATCCCAGATAAAGTGCCCAACATCACGTTAAAGTTGCACTAATTATCCTCCTGGAGATGGATATTCCTCTAGAGAGGTAATTAATGCACCAGGCTCACACCATTTTAATTGAATTTAGAATGCACGTATCTACAGCAGCTTCTCAGCTGTTTCACGTGCTTTTTTTGAACTACCTCAGTGTTTCTGTAAATTCTTGCCTTACAGATTTACACAGGCAAATATCTAATCTATACTTGCACACTTCTACTTTTTTGCACACCCTTTCTAGTATTTTTAATCTGTTCTCTAATTGAAGAGAACTGTAACACATTTGTTTTAAAATAAACAGCCATCTCCACTCAACTAGGTATCTCACACGTCTCCAATATGCTTGACAGAGGAGTGTGACAGCAAAAGGTAACAGAGCATTCTATAAAATAATAAAACTGAGAAATTAGTTACACAATGAATACATGCGAAGGAGTAGGCTTTAGTCTCCAAGTAAGATTGCACAATCTTTTGAATTTTATGATCAGTTTCAAGACCTTCTTTTTTCCTCTTTTTTTAAACATAAAGTAACAATAGTACTCAAGACAGTCAGGGTTTTCAAACCTCCATTTGGTTTGAAGCCTAGAGATTCTTCTTCTTCTAACAGAACGAGCTGAACACACACACACACACACACACCCCCAAGATGTCCTAAAGTTTACTAGTTTTTAAAATCTATTTACTGAACATGTTCAGAGGAAAACTATGTCTCTTTAAATTTCAATATTAGTAATGTTTTTCAAAGAAAATTCCTGTTAACCGAACTGGATGTTTAAAGTTGGCTTCCTATGTTCAGGCTATTTGATTTACTTGGAAGGAAAGTTTACGGTTTTTATTTTTCTCTACCAATCAAAAAGAGCATTCCCCCCTTTCTTACATTACTTCTAATAAGCTATTTACGCTCCTCCCAAAAACTACAAAATTCACTTTTTAAAAAGAAAAAAAAAGACGACACCTTTATTCAGCCCTAAATGAAAACTTCTGTTCCCTCCACCATGATAACTAAACCACAAACCATCTAACTTTTCACATTTTCACATAGCTTTTATTGGGGGGGGGGGGGGGGAAGGTCAGCCAAACAAATAATGCAATTCATTGGAGATGGATACAGGGAAAGGACATTTTAAGTTTATAATATTGGTACTTGCAATTGCAGTATCAAATTTCTACCCAAGTTTGGAAATTTTGTGTAGAAGTGACTTGAACACAAACAAGCTTACTTGCATGTTTGTCTGCCAATACAATAAGTGTACTTGATATGTCTCTTCTTCTGTAGAAACAAACCACCTTTGCTTCCACATTTCCATTGGCAGTCTGAAACAGGAAAAAGAAAAATTGAATTGAGCACAAATCAAAACCTAAACTGTATATACTGAACTAGAAAGCTTCATAAATAATGAGCAATTTTGCCACACGGGCTATACAGGATCATCTTCTAGCATCTTCCAACTGCACAGACGTTTGCTAACATGCCAACTCCAATGTGATCCACTCTAGGGTTTCGAGGGTAGGGAAACTGAGCTTGGTCCTTTGCTCCTAATTCTTTCTGCAGGATAATCACTTTAAGCAGTTACAGATATTTCAAGGGGTGAGAAAAAACACTTACCTGCAGTTACAACATATCAACAGGCCACTTTGCTACTTTTCAGGGGATGCCTGCATTTACCAGAATGCAAAAAGCATCTTTAAAATCCCAGTAAAAATAACCATGAAATATAACAACAAAATACAGGCTTAGGTTCAGCTTTGTTTGCCAAACTCAGAAGGACAATAGAAAAAGCAAGAAAGAACCTAGTCACTACTATCTCTACAAAAGAAATAGATAACATTTCCCTTTTCTGACAGCACTGACAATATTCTTCCAGATAAACAATAAGCAACTTGAGAATCATTCTAAAAGAAGAAATAATGAAGCTACAGCAGGCAATCAACTCTACACCAGTGACAACGTACAAAGAGGTCTGAATTTTGGGTATTTTTTTCCCCTTAAAACTCTTAAGATGAGATAGGTGATGAGTTTCTTGTAAGACAGTACCTGACAAATTGTACCTGGCTTTATGCCATTCCTAGAGGAAGTACATCTACTGGCTTTTAACAGACCCAGCCAGTGAATTGTCCCTAAAATAAATAATGGAAATGTAACTTAAAGTGGACCCTGCCATTGAAGAGTCTTCGAAAACCAGAATGAAGACACACAGTTTAATAAACTAGAACACTGATACATAAATGCCCTTCCAGGAAGCCTCCAAAAAATTGATGGACCAGCAATCTGTCCACAAGGAGAGAGAAGAGGAAAAAATAAAAAAAAGCACTGATATATACTCTAGCTGATAAAATATGGAGGAAAAACTTAATGTCATATTTTAATGAGAGTTTTCCTAACACAAATAATAAATATATACACACACAAATATTTTTACTGGTAGCCTACCAGTTTTTGGTGCAGCGCCTGTAGAATTTCTAACAAAAGTCTTCTAACCTTCTCAGATAAATCATGCAGAACTTTTACCTTTGTATTATGGTTCCTCAAAATATAAAAGTCAGCTTGTTAAATGCAGACAGCTACAATGCAGAATTATCCATTTCAGTTAATCGTCTAGACTCCATTTACACTCAATGAAAGAAGAGGGGGAAAAAAAAAAAAGCAACTCAAGATATGATTTATCTCAACCAGAAATACCCATTTCAAACAGTATGGTCAGAGAAATCACAGCCCAAGCAAGCCTATCTTCCTCCATCGATGATAGAGTGAGTTTAGGATGACTAGCTTGGCTACAGACATCTACACTATGTACCTCTGAAGTCTGGAAAGGCAAGATGAGACACCCAGGCTGAAAGCACCATTCTTTTTACAAACTTGGGTGGGGAGGAGCAGAAGAAACTTTCCTAGAAGGCAACCAGCAAGTCTGCACCCTTTAACTGATGAATTACAGCTATTAATATCACCTGGATATGGATCCCCTTAACCCTCTTCAGGCACAGGATATCCAAAGGAATAAAAGAAAGGCAGTTCTCCTTCACTGGGAAAAAAATATACACATTTATCCTCAGCTTCCTAATACATAGGACAAGTTCTGAACTTCTAATGCTGAGACAAGGTAGACAAGTTCGCCACTAGCTAACCATTTTAGGAGATCATTACTATTTCCGCAATGGAAGAGGCACAGAGTATTTCTGCAGAAAACCTGCACTAAGAGGAGGGGGTTACAAGAGTGCCGTAGTCTTCATATTGTTTATCTGTCATCATTCAGAAGAGTAAAATTTATCAATAATAATAATATAAAAAACCTATCAATTTATCGTGTTTTTCCAGGACTGCTGGCCAAAGGAAAAAGCCCTCCTTTAGCCACTTGATTTAAATTCAAATGCAAAACAGCAGTGTTACATTCCTTCTTTAGGGGCTGCAATAGACAAGCTGCTATACAACTTCAGAAAATAGCATGTTTAGGGCACAGTTAATGGCTTCAAAATAGTCTTCCCTCCACATTTAGATAAAATTTCTGCATCAAGGACTTCAGCTGGATTCCCACATGTAACATATCATGCTTCCTTTTCAGAGCCAATGAAAAGGAAATTTGGCAGCCAAAATACACTGGCCCAAAGGACAACTAGGAAAGACAAAATCTGAAGAAGCAGATAATAGTTCCAAATCTTTCTGTTGAGTGAGAGTCTCCCCCAAGAAAGTTCGAATTACAAAGCACTTCATCCTCTTGTCAAACTGATATTTATCTTCATATCACATGACCATGGCACAAAATCGAAGAACTGCAGAAACATCTTGCCCTACAGGTGGCCATAATCACCTTGCAAATGACCTGTAGTTGACACACTGTCCTTTCATGCCAAGTGAGAACAATCTAGCAATTCTCAAAGTGTTCCAGAACATTATCACAACAAAAGTATTTTTAAGCTGCTAATTACCAGACAACTGCTAAAGAACCATTTTGATTTTAATCAAATCAAACAGATCATACATTCAATTGCCTCCAAAGACTTGAGGTGAAAAAATAGTAGTTTACCTTATTGAGTTCTTCTATTCTTCGTATCAAATATGGGTTACTTGAAGAATTTTCGAAGTAGACATAATCTGACAAAAAAAAAAAAAAACTTTAAAATATGAACTGCTAAAAATCAAATAATGTCACATGTATACCCATTAATGACACCATATCAAATTCATTTCTTGCCACAAGCAGTATTTCCAATGCCCCCACTAAATTCAGGATTGTAAGTGAGGAAATACAAACTCTAGGCTACTATTTGCTAGCCGAAGATACAAGGAACATGCATTAGTGCAATCTGAAAGCCATAAACTCACTTTCAGAAATGGAGCTCTATTGCTTTGCTTTCTCAGTATACAGGCTGGCAATATGATGATCTTCCTCCTCCCTCTGATCACATTATTTCACTTCGATCACACTGTTTTCCTTACTTGCTTCCCTTTCTTTCATAACAAAATTTAGCTGCTTCCCCTCACCAGTAACATGCTTATCCTTCTCCCTCCAGTTCAGCTCCAATCTACGCCCATTTACTTAGACTATGAATAATCTCATTCTTTCTTTCTCTGTCTTTTCCACTGCTTCCTGGTCTTCTGTGCCTTAAATCCCTGTATTATCCCAGAATACCCTCAACAAAACTCTATGGTAAGCCAAACACAGGTCAATAAAGTTTTTATTTTCAAGCAGTATAACCACTTCAAATTACAGGAAGAAAAGTAGTTCTTTACCCAAAGTAACTCCTTTGGAAAAAAATCACCAGAAATGCACCAAGAAGTACTATACGATAGTTTGGTATTACTAAGCTCCAAGCTTAAACACTCCTTTTTACAGATGAGGAACCGGAAGCTCAGAGTCTTGACTGGACTTGGCTTTTATCATCCAGTAAATACGCTGGAACCCAAATAATTTTAAATCTTATCTGAGGCAAAAAGAGGGCCAACTCCAGCTCCTCCCCTGGGATGCTGATCTTGCACAGTCCTTCACCATTAGATTTCTCTTACACTCAGATGCAAAAATGAATCTTTCCAAGACATGCCAGTAAATTTAAGACGACTTCCCTTTAGATTTCCCAGTTCATTGGTATTTGGAGTGCAAAACCCATAGCCCCCAGGGCATAACTCAGGAAATCTTTTTAAATGAACACATTAGCATGATGCTCCACTGCTAAATGGCTGTTTAGTGGTGTTAGCCTTTAGTAAATAAAGATAACAACTTTAGCCGTTAGCTTTAATCTTTCTAGAATGGTTGTTAAAAGGTCAGCCAGCACCAGGGATACTGTTACGCTCTTCCTCAGCCCAGGGGAGTGGAGACACCCCGAGGGCCTCTGCTACTGGAAAGCTGCATGATGCGGGTTAAAGAGTACCCTCTTAACTTAGGGGTGGAGAGGGGAGAGACACGAGAGCGGTATTCCCTCCCATCTCTTAACCTTTCTTCCTTCTTAGCCCAAGGCTCACTGCAACCCTTCCAGTTCCCCATGGAACAATACTCCAGCTCCAGGCACGGATTTTTTTCAGGATGCTGCCTGCAGCCCAGGTTATCCATAGGTCTCCATGGAGTTAACAGACCAAATTATTTGCTAAGTGACAGACACAAGAGCAGAGTAGTGAGCACTGAGCCAATGAAGCAGCATGAACTGTAGCCCTCACTAGCGACCAACACCTGACTTGTTCTTGTGTCAGTTCAACAAGGTCGCACTGGTTTAAGAGAGGGATCACAAATCAAGAAATCCCAGGGGTACAATCCCAAAAGTGGAAATTTTAAGAACTGGTTCCCAAACTCTTCTTTTGTCTTTCAAAAAAGTGTCAAAGCACCAAGTTGTGAAGACATTTTAAAAAAAAAAAGTTTCAGCATGGACATGGTTGAAGCGATGAGTGATGAGGCTGCAGTGTGAATATACAAACAGTACAAAGCATGCGCATCTTGGGTTACGTAACTATACACAGTGTAACTCGGGCTAACAAAGCACAGAAATACTACACTTTTTTTTTTTTTGCATTCTGTGTGAAGAGTAGACATCCAGACCTTTCTGACTGAACACCAACTATCTTCACATACATAATCACAGCTCCAAGTAACTCCAGAACTTTCTTCCCAACTCTGCAAGTCGGTTCTTAAACATCACTTCCCTTCAGGCTTTAAACTTAATAATGAGCTCATCTAAGGAATTCAGATTTGACATTTGGTTTGGAGAAAGAAAAAAAAAAATGTTTTCAGAAATGGTTAAAACACCCAAGTTATCAGAACCTAGATCTCCATCCAAAAGCACCAGCTTTGTGTAACATGCTAAACAGGAACCATGACTTCAATATTGCTTTGACTAACTCTACTAGAAAACACAAAAGGAAACAGAAGTTTTTGGCAATTCCAGAATAGGTATTACAGACATTAAAGCATTTACTGATCAATAACCAGAATAAGAAATCCTTGCTCTCATAGTAGAAAAAGCACGTATGTCCTACAAGGGTGCATACACCGAGCACAGCAAAGGAGGAAATGGAGGCTTCATCTGCTTTAAGATACCTTGAAGCGCATCAGTATATCTGAAGATGGAGAGACTGCTCGCCTTTAATTTCAAGGCTCCATGACTTGAAGAAAGGACGAGTTCTTCCCCCCCCCACACACACACACATTACAACTCGCTACCATTTACTTCAGGTTGAGGCCAAATGCAAAAAAAGTTACATTTGTGAACACTACGATTGAAAATTCAAAAGTGAAGACTAAAGGAATGTCAAATTTCTACTTGAAAATACAACCTTAAATCCATAGGTTTGAGATAACCATTGCAAGTCTTTATAGTTCACATCATTTTTAACAGCCTTTGTGTGTACACGTGTGCATATATTCATACATCTCATCTGTGTTTTAGACAAGCCCCACAGGCATGCTCAGCATTTCACCAGTAGCTATGCAACCAACAGAGACCCATTTCTCCTTACTCAAATTACCAGGAAACAGGTCTTTTCCTCTCTACATGAAATGCAGAGTCCACTGCAAACCACACAAAATAGAATGTGAGAGAAGAACAGAGAGGAATAACCTACATACATTCATTCATAGACTTTAAACACTTCTAACTAAAATTAAAAAGCTATCCTGCACAGAAAAATACTCAAGTTACTCACTGCTCCACACATACAACAAGGAAATTTAAAGTTCAACAAACCGCTCTTCAAACTGATACTTTAGCAGGTAACAGCACTCCTCTTATGTTGTTCCATAAGCAAAGCCAATCAAGACTGGCTTCCTACAAACCGGAGTTTGAGGGAGGTAAGACACCTTCTCCATTGCTTCTTGCACCCCAAAACACCTCCTCTCTCCTTGAGCAATACTTCCCCTTCCTCTCAGCTTCTTCCCATGTCAGGTAAAGGCATCCTTCTCATACTGCCTACCCAACAAATACTGTTCCCAAACAGTCTGCTTGTGAGACAGTAGCTACTGCTACACACGCACATCCAATAACAGGAATCCTCTATAGGCTCCCAACATCCCTACTATTAATGGGAGACATCCTATATGCCCATAACTGCCCAAAATCTCTGTGCATTGGTCTGAAAGGAAGAATGGGGAAAGAGACAGAATTAACAAGCCTCTAAATAACAGGAAGATATATGCAGTTCAACTCCTACCACAGGACAGGAAGGAAGGAGTACACTAAAAACAAAAAAGATCTAGAGACTTGCCTGATAGCAAGTAAAATTAAGTCAGACCCTTCAGACACACCCAACTGACTGTCCTTGCCTATTTATTGGCTTTCCTACTTAGCGACTGAAGAACAGGTCCAGCCAATTCCCTCTACATTCCACAAGCATGGCACACCTCCTTACCACCACCATAAGCACATGAAGCCCACCCCTTACCACCCAAACGTTGGAGTCTCAATCCCATACCTTCACAACAGCTTGTGTCTTACACCCACCCACAAACCCTTGCTTGATCAGCCATGGGTCATATAGCTCTGCATGAAAATCATAGTTAACAGTATCGCTCTTACACATCACGGAATTTTCTACGGTCAGGCTGAAGTAAGGACTGAGGAGTGTGGCAATATGATAAGACAGTAAGGACTAACATGCAGGCCACCACCTTCTGCCACAAAAAAGATGTATTTCTTTCTCTTGCCCATGCTGTTGTAGAGCAGCAGAAGTACCCACATACATAAGTCTACCCGAAGAGCCTTTCCACTCCATTTTTTTTTTCCCTAAGATTGCTGGCAAGAGATGCTATTATGCATGTACTGAACTGCTAGAACATACATAGACAGTCAGACAACAGTACAGAAGCCAAAAACTAGAATGACAATCCAGGGACCACAAAAGGTGGAAATTTTCCACAAATGCAGTAAAATAATTGTTCTCAATTAGCAATAAACAGACTTTCTTTTTCCTCTCACATGCTTTTAAGACATTATTGCAAAACTGCTTTCCCCTCTGCCGTCTTCATGTCAGCTGTTGATTAAGTCTCCATCAGTCCAGGGAAAAGAAAATCAGGAGGGAGGTTCAGCAAAAGAAAGAACTAACACCGTCTAAGTCATATATTTACAAGATTAGCCATGTCTGAGCTACCTAAAAGCCCATAAGATTATTAGGTGAACAAGTTGCAAAAATGCCCAAAGGTATTTTTATCCCTCCCAATTCACATTTGCCTTTGAGACTACAAGCTATCTTTTGAGCACCAACCCCACTGAATATTCCCTACGTTACCTCCAGAAACACTCACAGAATACGTACTGCACTTGTTTCACATGTACTCAGGAAACTAAGGAGGCTGACGCCTCCTCTTCGCACACTCGCCATGCTGCGCAGTACAGCGCGTGTTTCCAAACGTGTGATATAGAAGTGACTTCACGGTTGCAACTATCTCCTCTTCCCAATCCACAAAGCTGCTGCCCTGAATTATAGATGAGCGTCAAGAGAGCTCATAAACTTATGATGAACTGCTTACTTTACAACTTATCTTACCAGGAAAGATATGCCTCCTCGTAGTCTAGATTTCCAATTAAATTTTGAAAAAAAGATTTTTAGGTAAGCGCCGATTTTCAAATTATTCAGCAGTTTGGTCCTGAAACTGTCCATCTCTTTACATTTGTGGTCATACAATCCCTCCTTGTCTATGTTTTCCTGGAAGAGGAGGCCAGAGAGACTATGCTGCTTTTAGTCTGGAAGTCAAGCAGTCCCACTTGGCAGAGCCCAAGTCCCATTGCCTTTTAGCTTTTAAAAAAAAACCACCATCACTCACATTAGCTGTCATCTGATGAAATGTTCAGTTACAGAATAGATTCAGTTTCAAAAGAGAAAGCCTTAGGAGCACAATATTTTCATTACACAGAATGTAAAACTGAAACAGTTGTTTCTGTTACTAAGAGAAGTATGAGGTCCAATACAGGCAGCAGTATACATGAACCAGATACTCACAGTTAATTTGTCTCACAGATCCACAAAGGTATCAAAGGTATACAGTCAGCACAAGTTCAATCATATTTCCCAGACAGCAGTATTTGTGGCTGCGGCATGCACAGAATGCACATGGCTTGGCTTCTTCCTCGGCTTGCCATGCTGTTGGCAACACACCACTAGTACCACTCAAATCCTTACACTGAAAATAGTGGAAATGGAACAACAATCCAAGCATACAACTATCTTAAATACCTATTGTCATTTGGAAGGGGCATAGCAAAAGCCATCAGTATCACCTGCAGAAGTCTCTATTCCATACAGAGGGCAAATCATCACTAAATTCAATAAGCACAGGTTGAGGTGTCCCAGGTAAACTGCTAGTTTTGCTCTTCTGACCTAAGTGACCAAGTCAAAAGGCTGATGAGGATAAACAGAGCTCAAGACACACAACCCTTGACTGAAATCTTTAACCGAGAGACGCATGTCCCAAAGGGGAGCACGCTTGTTAGAAGGATCTGCTGCTCACACAACATTCCTGAGATTAGCTGCCTGGTCTCAATCAAAAGGCTTAAACTGAACAAAACAGCAAAACATTAAGCGACAAGGTCTCACCACTAAAGCAGAGAGTCTAGTTTTCAACCAGGGGTCAAGAGTAACCAATCACTGCAAACTTCCTTCGGCCTTAAGCCTGCAATAAACTTCCTAGATATGAATTAGCAATGACAGCCCAACTCAGTGAGTGAACGTCCATCCACAACATGGATTGCCTTGTCTCTAATCACGCAGCAAAATAGCTCAAAGTCAGGTAACAACGGACAAGGTTTCCCTCAACAAGGAGCAGCAAGGCCACAGGATGCAGCCGGCTCTGGCAGTCAGGCAAACATCTCAGGGCACCTCACCTTCAGTGAGGGCCAGGTGACTCCATGAACAAGCAGAGTGATTCACAGCCAAATTATCCTTAAGTACTTGCAGCTCTGCAAAGAGAAGCCAGCCAGCACTTCTAAAGGAACTGTTGCATCTCTACCCTTCCCTTTACTATCGTTTACTTCACTCCAGTAGTTATAGTCTCTGGCTTGGAGTTTCTAGAGCATGGTTCCTCAGTGAACTCCCACAGCACTCCAGGTTCGGCGTCTGTGGCCCTCACAAGGAGTTAGTGAGCACGCTCCTTCCAAAACGGCATTTATGTCTAGTTAACTGCACACAGAAACTATGCGTATGGGCTGATCTTATTTGCAATGCTGGCTTTTAACTATGCAAAATGCTTGTTTCTGCTACAAGACCAACCCTTCCAATCAATGAAGAGTTGCTTTCCCACTGTCTCCATACCCTCAAGTGGTTTAACAAGGGTGCCTGTGTGATCTTGAGCCTTTAAGGATGCATAAGGAGGACAACAATGCAGACATTAAAAACAAATTATCATATCATCTGTGTGCCAAGGACTTCAGTGGTGAACATGCATACAGGCTCTCTAGATTTTATTAGTTCTTGTAATATTTCAGGTATAAGGAACATACTGTAACACCTCTCGGACAAAAAGGAATTTATAGAAATATGCAGTCAACGACATGGCGTACGTTCAGCTCAACTTCACTTTTTTTCCCCTTCCCCAGGAAAAGCAACATGGCTTAAAAGAATGCTGATGTTGTAAAACAGAGTCATGATACGTGTAAGAAAAGGACAACTCTGAGTATCATTTAACAAACCAAAGCCTCTATTACCACAGTCGAATTCCAAGCGTACATCTACATACATACACATGCAGAAGCACTGCTCAAAATTATTGCATACAAAAGTACGTACAGTTTCACATGTACAAAAAGCACAACAGGAGTCCATGGTCTGAATTTCACACTAACTTCTATTCTGTTTTTCAATAATAAAACATAGAGCAAGATACCATTCCAGCCCCAAGCAATGCAAAGTCCAGCAGTCGGAAGGAAAACAAAAGTGGCAAATTCATACATGCACAAGTAAGAAAACCTTGTACTTGTGGCCAAGTCCCCTGAAACATGCATATGTATGAAAATGAGTAGAAGCTAATAAGCAGTGCAAATATCAACACTTCATCCACACTTTGTCACAGAGTCAGAATGCTTATAACAAACAGGTGGTCGATTTCCTAAAGTTTGTTAACTCAATTCTTTTTCTAATGTTTTAACTCTTATTTCTAAAGGTGGGTTTCCCTGCAGAATGTGATCAGAGCCATGAACATCAAGAAGCAGTAATAAGCTTCTATCTCTTTCCCAGACTGTAAAATGCTCAAGAAACAAGGATTATCTACACATTCAAGTTGGGGAACAAAATGTTTCACACTACATTTTTTTCCAAATGTACAGAACTTATATATAGAAAGGGACAGCCAAAATAACTTGGTTGTCTTGAGATGAAAAGCATACATCAGTTTTGCTGACTTGCCTCCAAAAAAGAAAAGAAGCCAAGTTCAATATTCCCTAAACTATAACCTTAAAGTGGAGGCAATTCATGGCAAGATCCATTTAACAGGACTATGGATTATACACAGACCTATAAGAAAAGCTGGTATAAACATTTATCAGTGCAAGCCCTTCTCACCTGGTAAAAGAAATTACCAAAAAAAAAGGAAAGAAAGAAAGAAAAAAAGATCAAACAAAAAAACACACCACTCTGAAGTACCTGTAAAAGTTACAAACAAAAACTCAAATATCCACCACAGAGATCTCTACTCAAGCTAAAAGATATTCTCTACATTTTTGGAGCAAAAGCCAACTGAGCCAGTGACATACAACTTGCTTACACAAACTGACAGTTGCCTGATCCAATTTTGACTCTGAAACATAAAGGGATTGGGGACTTCGCAAAGGCTTTCGGTTCTTTGTTTTCTGTCCTGTCAAAGGGGGGGGGGGGAATCCTTTTCAGCTACTTCATGACTTTTTTTTTTTTTGCCTGAATCTTAATGAAACAAGGTTTATGCAACTTCATTATCCATGCATTGGTTCTTCCCTATTAACACCTGAACCTTTTGTTCAGTTTCCAACATTTCACACAGGGACAGAAGTCTCAAAGATAATTAAGTTCTGATGACTGTTCCCTATCTTAAAAAGGGAGATACTAAAACTACAAAAGAAATGGAGAAAGGTAAGACAGACAAAGATAAGAAATAGTTCCCACTTCAGGAACAATTAATAGACTAAGTTTTAAAACAAATCACTGGAGGCTCCACAGGATTTGGGGGAATTATCACAAACGCGTGCTTCCTGACGCACTTCCCACCAGCTCTGCTGTCAGTGCTGTTCGAGACAGGTACTGAGCTAGATAACTTGTGATTTGATTCAGCGTGACCGAGTACGTTCCCAGAAGTTTACCGTCTCCACCAGGGAAGAAGGCAGATACTCTGCCCAGTAGCAATGGAGCCGAGATCTCAGCCCCAGACCAGGCACAGGGCAGGTGCTGCATCTGCCCCAGGAAAAGGACAGGATTATGAAGGGGGGGGAGGGCTGAATAACCACCACCTCAGGGAACAAAGAAAGCAAATCTTAGAGAAATTCACTGTTATTTCTGTTCCTCACAGAAGAATTTGCTGTCTTCAGCATGCAGAAGACTCATGGAAAAAATGAAGGACGGCAATCCGCCGGTACTAGTGAAGAACAGCAGTTAAGGGTGTTGGAGGAACCTTGCAGGTCACTGTTCTCAGCAGAGGACTCTGCCACATTGAAATAACTGCTGCTAGGGATGCCAGCTGAAAGGTGAAATCGCAAGAATGTGTACAAACAAGGCTTGAAAAGTGAATTTGCGAGAACACTGGAAACAAAGTTAAGCTTCCAGAGTACTACCCTGAGGATTAAGAAGCAATTCTGCTCCTAAAAATCAATTATATGGCAGTACAAGGAAACCCATTTCAATTAATCCACTCCCAATATCCTAGCGATAACCGAGACACATTTGCATGCGGCACTGACCCTTTAGGCTCACAGGAGTCAACTCCTCCAGGTTCCTGCAGGACGAGAGTACGCTAAATATTCCTGGAGAACCAATCCTTTTCTTCTCTGCTTTACATCAGATATTTAAGCATGATTTAAAGTCCTTTGGACACAAAGCCTGTTCTGTTTTAGTTTTTCCTGTCACTTCAGTTCCCAAGGATGTAGCTATGCAAACATTTTCTCCAGTGGCAAAATTGTATTCCCACATAATTTCAGTTGTGCCAGTACAACTCTTTGTGGAGCGATACCATAAACCAGGTGGGCTGGGAGGCAAGATCAGGAAAGTCTAATTTACAGAAGAGCCACACAGTAATTTGAATAGATGGAAAAACTCAGAGGAAAAACTCTTTAAACTTTTTTTTTCCTTGGGGGGGGGGGGCAGTATCTTCAAACTGCACCCTAACAATCTTCTTTTCTGGTAGTAAAGAAAACCTATTCCACTGTGAGCCTCATTGCTAAGGACAGAGGAAAAACACTCTTTACTAATGGATTTTTAGGTATTGCAGAAGATCACAAGAAATCAACCTGATGTTCCCTGCAAGTTTCCCACAGGTTGCAAAACAAGAACTTTTGAAGTATTCAGTTACCAAGTTTAGTATCAACCTTAAGCCATGAGGAAAAGGAGAAAAAAAGAAGACATATTATTTTGAAAAGTATGTTCAACTTCAGTTAGCTACCATGAATTAACTGCCTAGGCCACAGTATGACTATACTGAGTCCAGGAGTTGGGGGATTAGTGCCAGATCAAAAACATCATGGCTTCACCATGTCAAGCACAGATCCAGTATAAGCCCTTGCCGTAGTTTAGCAGTGCCAGAAGCTGATTCATCCCCCGCCTTCTCATAACACCCCCTCAAGCTGTGACAGCTTCTCCTTGGATGGAAGGAGGGAGGCACGCACATGGTAAACCTGATTAGGAAGCGATCCAGGTCAAAAAAAAAAAAAGTCTCAGAACCAAACCAGTTCCCCGATCTGCTTCACTGTGCAGCCATGCCGAGTTGTGTAAGCCCAACTAAGGAAGCAACGTGAGGACAGTAACAAGTGTCTGAGAGCAGGCGCTGCCTAAATTGACACCACTAACCAAAAGAAACATCCACAGAAACTGTCTCACTTGGCTGGTTCAAATTTGCTCAGAAGATGTTGACAACTCAACTCTGTAATGACAAACTCGATGCTAAATTGAGAATCATCTGTTCACACCACACTAACTTTATGCTTGGTCAAGTATCGTCTGTCCTCCTACGTCTCGCATAAAAGCATGAAGTCCCCAAGTTGCACACGATGTACTCTAGTTAATTCAACAGAAACGTTACCATGGGCCACAGCCAATATAGATCACATTTGGTGATCTGGCAACAGACAGAACCTGAATTGGGAAGTCACAGGTACTAGGAAAACTACCCACCTTGTCAATAACACACGTGTAAAAGGGTGGAGAAGCCTAAATTTCTTTTCAGCTTGCAAACTCACTTTAAAGCAAGTTAACTTCATTGATCAATGTCAAGTAAAAATTATCTCAAAACCACTCCCCCTTTCTGAAAAGCAAGACAGCAAAGGAGCTGCAGAATCAAGACGTTTGCATGCTTGTTTCTGGGCTAGACTATACAGCCTAAAAACTTCATAGCTACTGCCCTTAAAGGTGATCCATTTTGCCTATAAAAGCCCATCACTTATTTCAGCAAACAGAAGTACAGGTTTAGTTAGGAATGATGTACCAGACAAAGAGATGTTCAGTTTTGCACAAGAGCACAAAAAAACCTTCATTCTTCAAGACTTAAGTTTTCCCTTTCAGTACTGTGGAAAGAACAAATCAAAGAAGTCTTCACACCTCACAGGTTACTACTCACTCTCACATCCCACAAGCAATGGAGATCCATGGGAAGAAGTCCCCACGCTGGCAGTAGACCACCCAAGATACCAATCAGAAAGCTCACTTTAGGAGCCTCCTCTCTTTGGAGAGGATTAGGTTGAATCTAATCTTCGGTGTTTATGAGCAAACAGCAAACTTTATCATGGAAGACAAGCTGCAATTTTAGGCTCTTTTGTGAAGCAAACTATGAGTAGATCAGAAGCATGTAGGCTATTCTCTTTACAGGCTAAATTTCACACTGATATATGAGTGGTTTTGGTGCATCTCAAGGCATCAAATTGCATTCAATTGACTATGAATCTTCCTGAAAAATACTGGCTTATGTGAAGTACAAGAGGGGCACAAAGGAGGAGATATGGCATTTCCTGAAGCTTCTAAAAAGAACGCTTTCTTCCTTAAATTCATCCTCAGCTTTACTGCATATTTAAAGAAAACTGGTGAAACACACAAATGTTTCTGGCAATCTTTTTCTTTCCAAAGCTTAAACTTTGTCACATTTGAACATCCGACACCAATTCTGAAGGACCTCGCAAGGTATTAACCTCCAGAAAAGGCTGTATCACACATCCTACTAGACAACATGAGAAACTTGCCATCTGCAATTAGGAATAAATTAAATTATTCATCTAAGTACAAGGGTCCAATCCCCTTTGAACTGTGGTGTAACAAAGTTCCTTTAGAAAAGCGCTCCAAACACTCTTCTTTTATGTGACAAATTCCTTGATGTTTTTCTCCTACTGAAATGCTTTCTTATGTATTAAATAATTACAGCAGAAACTCATCAGTTCTTGCTAACAACATACAGCCTAACAAACCAAATTTGGCTTTACAGGTTAAAGAAGAGAGGAGGAATCAAATAGGACTTTAAAAAAATGCTTGAAGCAAGGCTTCTTTGTGTATTACACATACAATGGTGAACTCTGAGATACTGAAAACCTAGAACTGTAATATCTTCTTACAAAAGCATCTTTCCTGACTATTCCCATTATCTAGACTTCAGAGGAAACTCAGGCAAGATCGCTGAAGTTAACTATTTGGTGATTAAAAACACATATTTTTTTTTGCAAAGCAGTAAGATACAACATAACAACTTGTCAATTGGTGCAGAAGTGAAATTTACTTAATAGATTATTTGTTGTCAAAAGATGTGCAGAAACAAAAGCAAGGTACCTCCAGCAGTTCATACCCACACTTTCAAGCTACCCTAAACTACTCAGAAGTAGTTTAGAAATTGAATTAGAAATAATAACCACCTTACGCTCTTCCTGTCCTAGGAGAGATTAAGTACTCTATTTATTTAAAACTAGGATGTTTAAACATAAAGTTTTTATTTGAGAAAACCACTCTATGCAAGTGAAAGGAACAAAAATTCTTTAACATTCACACACAACTCAAAATTTCACCAACTTAAACAGGGAGGCTTAAGAGTCTCCCAATTACTAAACAAGTCCCTTGCTCTACACTTTCTTATCAAGTTGCCTTTTATTCATCATCACTGAATGGCAAAAGAGTGAAACAAAAACACCCGGACTCCAAGGGTGCCAAAGAGGCAACCAGCAGGCAAGGCCGCCCGCAAGGCTGCTGCTGCCCACCTGCCTACAGCCCCTGCAGGGAGAAAGGGTCCCCATCCCTCCCTGCATGCCATCCCCTCCAGCCTCCCGCACACCAGCGTGGACCAGCTTAAACTCAGCAACACAGCAGGAAACTATCTGTGTTGCTGTGCTAATTTCCTAACAGGCTGGTGACACCTGTCTGGTCAAGAGGGGGCAAGAGAAATTGGACTAGGTAGGAGGTGAGACACCTTGCTGGGCGCAAGGAGAGGAGAAACCAGGTTTCCATCTTTTGGCAAAAGCAGACTTAGGGCTTTTACACAGTTGTGTGATCTGCATATAGCTCCACAGTTATTACAAACCCATGGAGAGTGTATTGACACAGTCATTAAGAATCTAGCACCCAAACACCCCTAAGCAGGCTGACACCACGCTCCAGACCATGCAACATTTCCTCAACAAACAAAAGCTAATGGACACTGAAGCAGTCCGATACAGGGTAGGGAGGGGAAAACTGTAAAACAAAAGAATATAAATCCTTGTGTAAAGGGAAACAATGAAAGGAAAAGATGAAGAAAGCCAATGGCTGGCTGTTGCTGAAATGTGATAAGCAAGAAGCTGGCATGTATTTACTAGAACCAATGACTGTAGAAATCTATTAGTAAGTAGCAAGAATAAACTCCCTCATTTCTGTTATCTCTACTAGTTATTTAATCCCTTTCTCCAGTAAATCCACTCACAGCTCAAGTTACTTTCAAACACTCAACTTCAGCTAAAGGTTAATTAATAAAAAAAAATTTTTAAAAACCCCACACAACTCACCTTCTGACAGAGAATACAGAACCAAACAGTATACTGATGGAGCTGCACTCCCATTACCCTCTCCAGCAGCTTGATATGCATACACACCGATAATAAAGAAAGATGATAGAGGGTTAACACATGCTCTTGTAGTTAAAGTATCTGAATAATATACTCCAGATCTGGATTCATCAACATGCTCCTGTGTAAGCTTTCTTAATAGCTCTGTATTTCAGTCCTTCACCAGGAGAAGCACAGAAAATTCTCATTGACATCACTGTGATGTCAAGAGAACAAATTCACTCCTCTCTTAGCAGCACTCAGACAGTAACATAGATGTAAGGAGTCACAAGCCACAAGAGGAGTTTAGATTCCACACTGTGGTATGTAATTGGATGGGGGCGGGTCAAATCATGGTCCTCAGTGATGCATTAATAACACCTTATAATAACAGAGAAATGATGTCACGCTGCCATTGTTAAAAACTTTGGGGACGGCTGCATTGCAATCAGAAGTATGACTGGGCACAGGCAGGCACCAATACCAGTTCTAATCTAGCTAGTCTGAATAACAATACCAATTAAGTTGTGCAGCTACAGTCTCCAGCACACTGGAATAGAGCTACTGTGTGGTCATGATTTCACTTGCTTTTAACACGTTAGATAAAGCTAGCACAGATGTACCTGACAGTCCTGTGATCACAACTTCCAGTGCAATTTAAACACACCTTAAATCTACTACAGACTCAAAGGCAGTGCTAATTTTGTAGCCTAATACACTCCTACACAAGAGGATAACTTTTAAAATTCAAAAACGTATAAAGAGCTTTTCAACTAAAAGCATAAGTTGACATTTGTCTCAGCAAAAAGTGTTGGCTCCATCCTTCCTTTCCTTTCTTTCCTTCATCCCCTTGTTCCCAGCCCTCCCACTGAGCCCATTCAGTTGTTCACACAGTCCCCATAGTGAACCAGATCAGGTAGCTGGTACAGATTAAAACTAAGCCAGGAAAAACAAAAGGTAAGGAGGAGGAAAGATGGAAGAATTCTGGAGTTCCTCAAATCAGTACCACAGGGAAATTCCCCCCCCCAAAATCTTTGTTTCAGACCTGCAGTGGGGCTCAAGCAGTTACAGCCACAGAAAGAAATACTTGTCATACTACAGTTAAACCCTCCCCGAGAAGGCAGAGGCAGAATAGCTGTTGGAAAGTCTCTTGATACCGAGATGACCTGTTCCCTTCCAGGAAGCTGACACAGCGCTCTCCTGAAAGGGGAAGCTGGCACTCACTAAACAATGAACATCTCTCTCCCACATGCATTTTTTCATCGGAGGCCCTCAGTCCCAGCTCAGACATCCCAAGTTTCTTAGATCTGGTGTTTATCCAACATTCCCATACAGTCTTTGATTGTGCAGACAGCCAGGCCTCTCCACAAAGCAGCAGGCCAAACCACCATGACTCTTTCCAGGCAAAGTAGCCCACCTACATCATGCTACCTGTCATTTCAGAGCTGCAGGGCAGCTGTTAAGAAAAGCTTCACTTTACTACATTAGAGGCACATAATTTCCTTCCAGATAACAAATAAGATTCCATACTTCATTTTGGAGGGCGATACCCTGGCCTCTTCCCTATACATTTAAAATGTTTCAGATCACCCATGAACCACACAAATCTACAAGAAGAGGGTCCAACCTGTATTGCCAACTGAACCCCCCTCCTCCCCCCATTAGAAGTGTACCAGTAGGAGTTCACCAGGAAACAGGAGAACCTCCTTCTGTAAGCAACTAGATGCCACCCCTCAACTTAGGCACAGACTCTTACAACCATTCAAGCAGCAGCTCCCAACTTCCTCAATATCTGCTCTACTACACAACACAGAGTTAAGACTTGCACGCCACTTTTGGCCCCATGCTGCAGGCTGCTAAGCTCCTCTAGAAATGAACAATGGTATATCAACATTAAGAGGGAATAAGATACTTCATGTCCTACAGAACAAAATTGATAACTATGTGCTTAAAAGAAGCCTTTATTAGAAAAGTGTAATCCAGCTATTCGTTTCTGAAAACAAAAATTCACACAGTTTCATGACTAGGCTATAAGTAATCACTATCCATTCCAAATCAAAGCACACTTCGAGGATTATTATCGATCTACAGTGAACAATACGCTTTTGGCAGCTGTTAGGTCTGGAGTCCATATACACAATTCAGTAACCACAAGGACGATAACAGACTGTCTGTTGAACGTTTGTCTTCCAGTGAGAAGTATATGAAATGACTATGCACAAATCCCATTCAGGTTTTAATCCTGCCCTGGAGTACACAGAGAATTTCAATGTGCACAGTCACTGACGAGAGCCACCAACATCAGGGGTCAGAAACAACACAGTACTCCCAGCTCCTTTGGCTCACACTGAACAGAGCAGTCATACAGAAATGGCTGTATCTGTCCATATGTTGATCTTGGTGATATGTCAAATCAAGACTTTACCCATATGGGCAATAATGGAGGACAGTAACTGGCTATCAGCCAACTGCCTTGCCCTCCACCTGGAAAGGTTACGGAGCAAATCCTGGTCACCGTTTCCAAGCTCTTGAAGGACAAGAAAGTGACTGAGAACAGCCAAAAGGGATTTACCAAAAGCAAATTGTGCCCAACTAATCTGATTCCCCTCTATGATGAAAAGACTGGCTCTGAGGATAAGGGCAGAGCAGTGCATGTGGTACACACTGTGACAAGGCCCTTGCTTGTCCCCCACAGTATCCTTAAAACCAAATTGCTGAGATATGGACTGGATCACTGGACAGTAAGGTGGGTGGAAAATTGGCTGGATCACCCAGGCTCAAAGGTTTATGATCAGTAGTAGTACAGCATTCACCTGCTTGTCAGCGGCATCCCTCAGAGATCAATACAGGGGCAAATCTTGTTTAGTATTTTTATTAACGACCTGTGTAGGGGCTGGACTGCACTCTGAGAAATTTTGTGGATTTGGGAGGAGCAGTCCATACACTGGAGGGCAGGGCTGCTATTCAAGAAGGTTTCAACGAGCCAGAAAATGGGTTAACAGAAACCTCAGAAAGTTCTACAAAGGCAAATGCAAAGCCCTGCATCTGAGATAGAAAACCTCCTTGCAATGGTACAGGCCATCTACAAAGCATCTTTGTAGAAAAATACCCAGAAAAACAAGTTGCCCAGGAGACAGCATTGAAGCCTTGCAGCAAAGCTGGTGGCATCTTGGGCTGCGTTAGCGAGAGTGCAGTCAGCAGGGCAAGGAGAGAGATCCTGCCCCTCTGCTCAGCACTTATGAGATCATCTGGAGTGCTGGGTCCAGTTTGGGCTCCCCAGCATAAGGACAGTGACATACTGGAGCAAGTTCCAGTGGAGGCCACCAAGGTGGTTGGGGCTGAAGCACAGGATGTACAAATAGAGGCTGAGAGAGACAGGTTTGTTCAGCCTGGGGAAGAAAAGGCTTGGAGGCAGGGATGGATGTTACTGCTATCTACAATGTAGAGCAGACAGGGCCAGGCTCTTCTCAGAGGTTCACAGGGATGAGGGGCAACAAACATATGTTCCAACCAGAAATTTCAACCAGACATAAAAAGAAAACAACTTGCCAGGAGGGTGGTCTAACACTGGAAGAGGGCCCAGAGAACAGGGGGCATTGCTATCCTTGGAGATCTTCAGAACTCAACTGGACACAGCCCCGAGCACCCTGCTCTAACTGGATGGCTTTTAGCAGGTGGTTGGACTAGAGATTTCCAGAGGTCCCTTCCCACCTACATGACTTTATGGGGAGCACAATCCAGGTTTTGTCATGCAAAACACTAGAGATGACATTCAACGCAAGACTAGCACCTGTAACCTTAAATATTAAACAACAATTCCCAGGAAACAATTCCCTTTACAAGTCACACCAGGAACTGAGTTGTAAACTCCAACAGCCTGTTTTCCTTTTCATTTTTCTGCTCTCAGCATTTCTAACCCAAGATAATGGTACACACACACAACTAGCTTGTAGCAACCCAAGAAACAAAGCTGGGACAGCCAAGATGAATATCTTATCCCTTTATGAAACCAAGCACAACCAGAGGAAAAAAAAAAAAGTGTAAATGTGACAACAGACGTGACATTTTTTCACAGTGCAAAGTAAGGGTAGACCAGAAAAGTGGAAAGAACCAAAAGTAGTTGTTGATGGAGAGCAGCCAGACAGGATGGCTTGGCCACCTTCACTATATTTCCCCCTTGTTTACTTTACTCCACTTTTGCAGAACTCCAGAAGAATAGGGTACTTTGAGAAGGAGGGAACCCCACAAAAATATCTTCCCTTACATCCTATGGTTCAAGGAACAAGGAAGTTCCACAGAACAGCTTTTATGAAGGAAAATGGCTGAGCACAAATTCATGCCAGACCACCCTCAGTGTTTATATTCCATAAAATTCAATCCCAAACCCTGTTGCCTCTCCTTTCTCTTCACGTGAGTTTAAACAAAGGACAATCAGACAGGAGTGCAAGGCTCTGAACAGAAGACTAATGTGAAAGCGTACAATAAAACAGCACGAATGGAAGGGAAGGCCAAGATCAGCAGGACTTGCTTCATGCGACTGCCCTGGTCTACCAGCAGTCTCTGCCTATCGTTACACTCACTCTTATCCCAGCAACTCCCTGTACGTCCCCACCCTTACAACCTCACATAACCCTGGTCGAAACAGCCATTCAGCCCTTCGTTCCGCCCCAAACCCAATCCCAACTCTGCTTCCCCATGGTCTCCAGTCTTGCTCTCACAGGTTGCTCCAGCCCCACCAAGCCACCCCTCCTGCCCATGCCGCCATCCCAGATCTGCCCTCTACTCATCTCTGTCCAAGACCCTGACTCCCCACACACATCTCACACACCAAGCAGGCCCCTGTTATCCTCAGCCCCATACAGCCCAGCAGGGCTTTTCTCCATCCCCAGCCCTCCCACGTGTCCCCACCTCTGCCCCACACCCTGTATGTTGCACAACACCAAACACACCATCTCGTGCCTGCCCCCACCTCACAGGTGGTCTCCGAGCCCCACTGCCCCCACAAAGCTTCCCCAAACCGCCCCCACAACAGTGCTTCGCACCTAAATCCCCCTTGCTCTCCATAACATCCTCCCCCACAACACTGCAGTCCACACAACCCATTGCATGTGTCCCATGCACCCATACCCCACGTACCCCATCCCCACCTCCCTGTGCCCCATCCCATCCCCTTCCCCACACCTCCATCCCAAATCCACCCTCACCCCACTCACCCACTTCCAACACCCCTGTGCCCACCTGCCTCCTCCTCAGCCTGTCCCCACCCCGGAGCCACCCACACTCCCCACATCAGCCTTCCCATCCACCTAATGCCTCCCCAAACTGCCCCAGCCCCAAAGCCCACACCCCAAAGCCGCCTTATGTCTCCACCCCACCGAGAAACCCCCCGGCCTCATGCCTCAACAGCCTTCCTCCCCAAGCAGCTCCTCCCAAAGCTGCCCCTCAGCCCGCCCCACACACCCCACCCCAAACTTCCCCCAGAGCCCACCCCCGCACTGCCCCGCACCCCAGCCCAGCACACCCCACACCCCATCCCAAACCCACTCCACACTCCTGCCACCCCAGCGAGCCCCACAGCCCAGCCCCACACCCCGGCGCACCCCACATCCCATCCCAAACCCACCCCACGCTGCCCAACACCCCATCCCGAACCCACCCCACAACCCGGCCCCCCCCCAACGGGCCCCAGAACCCAGCCCCTCGCTGCCCCACAGTGCATCCCAAACTCGCCCCACAGCCCAGCCCCACAGCCCAGCCCAAACCCGCCCCACAGCCCTGCCCACCCCCACAGCCCAGCGCACCCCAGACCCACCCCCGCACCCACCCCACGGCGCCCCGCACCTCCCGGCGCCCCGAAGCCCGCCCGCGCCGCCGCGCCGCCCCGCCCGGGCCGGGCCGGGCCGGGCCGGGCCTGCCCCGCCGCCGCGGCCCGCCGCGGCCCCTGACGCGCCGCTCGCACGCGGGGAGGAGGGAGGGAGCGGAGCGGAGGGAGGGGAGGCGCCGCGGCGCCCGGGCCGCGCGGGGCCGGGGTCCCGGCGGGGCGCTTACCTCCGACCCGGTACATGTTGGCGGCCATGCCCGGGACGGGGACCGCTGCCGGTGCAGGGCGCGGGCCGCTCCCGCCGCCGCCGCCGCCTCCAGGTGCCGGATCCGCTGGAAAATGGAGGCTGGAGCGGCCGGGCGGGGGAGGGGAGCGAGGGAATTAAAGGGGCCGCGCCGGCTGCCGCCCGGCCGCCGAAGGGAGGGCGGCAGCGGAGGGCGGGGCGGCGGCCGGCGGCGCGGGCACGGCGAGGCCCGGGGGCGGCGGGCCCGGCGCGGCCCGCCGAGGGGCCCGGCGGCGGCGGGGGGGAAGCAGCGGGCCCCGCCGCCCAGCCCGCACCATGTGACGGCGGCGAGCGCCGCGCCCGCCCGCCGGCGGCGGCGACAGCGGCAGCGGCAGCGCCGGGCCGGCCTCCTCCGGGCGGCGGCGGCACCAGCCTCCTCCGGGCCGGCCTCCTCCGGGCGGTGGCAGCGCCGGGCCTGTGGCGGGGCCCGCGCCTGCACGCGGCCCCCGGCCCCGGCCCCCAGGCGGCCGCTGGAGCGCACACTCAGTCACACGTGCCCGCGGCTGTCCTCACGGCCTGCACACGCACACACACCCCACCTGTCCTCGCAGCCCTCCTCACACACACCGCCTGTCCTCACAGCCCTCCTCACACACACCGCCTGTCCTCACGGCCTGCACACACACACACCGCCTGTCCTCATGGCCCTGCACGCACACACACACACACACCACCTGTCCTCACAGCCCTCCTCACACACACCGCCTGTCCTCACAGCCCTCCTCACACACACCGCCTGTCCTCACGGCCTGCACACACACACACCGCCTGTCCTCATGGCCCTGCACGCACACACACACACACACACCACCTGTCCTCACAGCCCTCCTCACACACACCACCTGTCCTCACGGCCTGCACACACACACACCGCCTGTCCTCATGGCCCTGCACACACACACACACACACACCACCTGTCCTCACAGCCCTCCTCACACACACCGCCTGTCCTCACAGCCCTCCTCACACACACCACCTGTCCTCACGGCCTGCACACACACACACCGCCTGTCCTCATGGCCTGCACACACACACACCGCCTGTCCTCATGGCCCTGCACACACACACACACACCACCTGTCCTCACGGCCCTCCTCACACACACCGCCTGTCCTCACAGCCCTCCTCACACACACCGCCTGTCCTCACACACACCGCCTGTCCTCATGGCCCTGCACATGCACACGCACCCCACCTGTCCTCACAGCCCTCCTCACACACACCGCCTGTCCTCACGGCCCTCCTCACACACACCGCCTGTCCTCACGGCCTGCACACGCACACACACACCACCTGTCCTCACAGCCCTCCTCACACACACCGCCTGTCCTCACAGCCTGCACACACACACACACACCACCTGTCCTCACAGCCCTCCTCACACACACCGCCTGTCCTCATGGCCCTGCACATGCACACGCACCCCACCTGTCCTCACAGCCCTCCTCACATACACCGCCTGTCCTCACGGCCTGCACACGCACACACACCCCACCTGTCCTCACAGCCCTCCTCACACACACCGCCTGTCCTCATGGCCTGCACACACACACACCGCCTGTCCTCATGGCCCTGCACGCACACACACACACACACCACCTGTCCTCACAGCCCTCCTCACACACACCGCCTGTCCTCACGGCCCTCCTCACACACACCGCCTGTCCTCACGGCCTGCACACGCACACACACCCCACCTGTCCTCACAGCCCTCCTCACACACACCGCCTGTCCTCACAGCCCTCCTCACACACACCGCCTGTCCTCACGGCCTGCACACACACACACCGCCTGTCCTCATGGCCCTGCACGCACACACACACACACACCACCTGTCCTCACAGCCCTCCTCACACACACCACCTGTCCTCACAGCCCTCCTCACACACACCGCCTGTCCTCACGGCCCTCCTCACACACACCGCCTGTCCTCACGGCCTGCACACGCACACACACCCCACCTGTCCTCACAGCCCTCCTCACACACACCGCCTGTCCTCACAGCCCTCCTCACACACACCGCCTGTCCTCACGGCCTGCACACACACACACCGCCTGTCCTCATGGCCTGCACACACACACACCGCCTGTCCTCATGGCCCTGCACGCACACACACACACACACCACCTGTCCTCACAGCCCTCCTCACACACACCGCCTGTCCTCACGGCCCTCCTCACACACACCGCCTGTCCTCACGGCCTGCACACACACACACCGCCTGTCCTCATGGCCCTGCACGCACACACACACACACACCACCTGTCCTCACAGCCCTCCTCACACACACCGCCTGTCCTCACGGCCTGCACACACACACACCGCCTGTCCTCATGGCCCTGCACGCACACACACACACACACCACCTGTCCTCACAGCCCTCCTCACACACACCGCCTGTCCTCACAGCCCTCCTCACACACACTGCCTGTCCTCATGGCCCTGCACATGCACACACACACTGCTTGTCCTCACACACACCACCTGTCCTCACGGCCCTGCACACACACACACACCACCTGTCCTCATGGCCCTCCTCACACCCACACACAGTGCTTGTCCTCACACACACCGCCTGTCCTCACGGCCTGCACATGCACACACACCACCTGTCCTCACAGCCCTCCTCACACATACCGCCTGTCCTCATGGCCCTGCACACACACACACACCCCGCCTGTCCTCACAGCCCTACACACACACCACCTGTCCTCACACACACACTGCCTGTCCTCTCAGTTCTCCTGACACACACACACCACTTGTATTCACACACACACCACCTGTCCTCACAGCCCTCCTCACACACACGCCACCTGTCCTCACAGCCCTCCTCACACACACTCTGCCTGCCCTCACACACATACCACCTGTCCTCACACATACACACATCCTCCCATAGATGTCCTCACACACACGCCTCACCTGTTCTCACACACATCTGTCCTCATGGCCCTCCTCACACACGCACACCGCCTTTCCTCCTCGCACACACCCCACACATGCACCCTTCTCCACACACACCGCCTGTGCTTGCACACACAGCCCTCCTCACACACACAGCCCTCCTCACACACACGCACACGCACACAGCTGCCCTCCTCCTGGGCGGGCGTCACCGCACACCCCCCTCCTCACACACGCCGTGCACCTGCGGGGCACTCACACCCGCAAGCCCAGCACGCACACTGCGTCCACCCGCCTGTAGCCATGTACCCCCTGCGTGCCTGCAGGGAGAGTGGCCACTCGCCTCGGCACACCACGCGTTTGGGAATACCCCACAACTGGTACCCCAACTGCCTGACTGGGGGCACTGCGTGTCCCGCACTGCCCGCGGCAGCACCGGGGCCTGCTGCTGGGGAAGTTTTGCGTCAGCCAAAACATATGTGCAATAAAACTCTCTGCAGCCCCGGAACAAGCAGTTAACCAAGCACACGGTCACACGTTAGCAGGGCTGAGCATGGCAACCACCTGCACTCTCAACCCTGGTTTTTGTGAGGGCCTCAAACAGTCACAGAAGATTGCCCAAAGTTTTGACACCTGCCAAAATACATGTATTAAAAAAGAATGATTTTTTTGCTTAAATTCTTTTTTATATGTTAAAAAAACCCTGTGACTCCAGCAGGCCAGTTGGATTTGTTCTGCTTTCATATTTCCAACATACACAAGGAGTGAGCTGAGCAAGGAGAGCATTTCTGGGGCTGAAAATCAGTCAGCTAAGAGTTAGTCCAGCATGCCGGGGGTCCTCTCGTGCCACCACGGTATTTCCGCCTTTCCTGAGCTGGGCCTGTGGGAACCAAACATGAGTGGCTTGGCCTTTGGGGACACCACGGTACCCACGGGACCCGCCTGTCCATGCGCTGGGCGCGAGGACTGGTCCTCCCCAGGCTGCTTCCGCAACCGCTCCGCAGAGTGCAAAATAATTCAGTAGGACACAGAAAAATTATCCAGAATAAATATTCGCAAATCACATCATGGGGCACTTGGTAGTTGCACATGAAGAAGTGGCCGCTCACGTGGTGTTGACTGCTCTTTCCAGACGCTAAATTGTTTTTTAAACGATGGCAACAAAAACATGTCATGCTGTTACTCTTCCATGTTGAGCAATAGCTGTGGTCGCCACTGGGGTGTTGTGTAATTGGGAAGGAGAGGAGCTGGCTCCAGCAGCCACAGCCTGGAAAGGAGCTGGCTCTTGCAATGCCCCGTATCCCACCACCAAATCCCAGTCCAGTATGTGCCAACAGCTCCTCCCGTAGCAAACCCAGTCCTCCGAGAACGATTTCTGTGTGTTTTGACAGGAAAGCTCCATAGGTTTAAGTGGCCAAAATCTGTCCTGCTCTTTCAAACATGTTTGCCCAGGTTGGTTGGACTCGTGACACTCTCCTGTGCCGGGAAGGGGAAGCTCAACATCCCCTGCCGCATTGAAGCCTGGTGCAGCTGAGTAGTGCTACCTTACAGCCATCTACAGCTACCCCAGCACGACTTTCCCACTCGGAAAGCTTCAGCTTGCCTTCCCAGCCACACACTGTGTCTTCCTTAAACTGCTTCCACAGTGATCTTGGGAAACGATTGCATTTCAGCCACGCTGCAGGTTTGCCTGAGATCAAGGTCTGCTTTCCCCCATCTCCAGATGGGGAGTTTTTCCTTCTGCAGTTGGGAGGGCGGCTGACCCCCCAGAGCGGTGCCAGTAGCCCCCGCTGTAGTGCACAGGGCTATCTCTCCTTCACCAGGATGCACAAGCGGAAACTGGACACGGCTCCAGCTGCACTGGCGAAGCTGAATCACCACCGCCTCCCCCTTTCCCTTACCCGCCACCCTACAACCAGCCACGCTGGCACTAACACAGGCTATTTCTAGAGACGCACCGTCTGCTGCTGTCACACCCTTCTCCTGCTCCGAACTGCCGGGCCACAGGCTGCCCCAAGCATCAACTGGGTATAATCAGGGAGGATTAACTGGGAAGAGATAAAATCCAAGTGGAGAGGGAAGGGGAAATATCTGTCAGTTTGAGCGCTGAGGCAGTGGCGGAGACATGCCGATGCCTCGCGGGCGGCTGGGGCTTCAGGGGCCTTCATGCACGCAGGCAGGCGAGCAGCAAGCTGTGGGAGCTGGGCATGACGAGGTGGGCCAAGCCTGCCAGATAAAGGTCAGGACGAGCCTCCTCCACGTGGCTGGGCCCTTGGTGCAGGTTTACAGCTGAACCTGTGCAAAAAAGACGCAGCCAAAATGCAGCCTGGACCCACTCGCCTCTCCCCCAGCTGCCCTGCAGTGTTCCCCCCTCTCTTGCCAGCACTTGGCTTCCGTTGCTGTTTCTGTACCGGGGAGTCCTTTCCCCCACTATGTACCTTCCTCCTGCCTGGAGCCACCTCATCCCTGCCGTCTGGGCCAATGACCCTCATGTCCCCTCCTCTGGCAAAGGCAGGCATGCAGGACTCCTGCAAGCTCCAGAGGCAAATTTGGCTGGCCAGTACAGAAAAGCTGGGACATCCATCAAGAGCTGCCTCAGGAGCAGCCTGCCCCGCTGCTGGGAACCCCCCAGCAGCCCCTGCTCCTTGCTCCGTTGCCAGCTGCCCCGGTTGGCCCTCCTCCCTCGCCCAGGGGAGCACACGGATGCAGGCAGTGCCGCCTCGGCATGCCTGCCACTGCGTCCGACAGGCAGGGCCCTGGGAGCTGCGGCCATGGGCCCGTTTCCCCAAAACGGCTGCTTTTGGCTCCCCGCTCTGCACCTTTCTGCCTCAAGCCCACCGCTTGACTCTTCTCTTTCCTTCTTCCCCCTCCAGCAGAGCCCAGGCACTCACTGCCCTGCACACCCCAACACAGCAGGGCCCTCTCCCAGGAGCACGCCCCAGGCATGCCCAGGCTCTCCTCTCCCCCACCCAGCTGTGGGCTACCGCAGCCTCAGTCCGGAGACAACCCCAAAAATGCTGCTCGGAGATCCCTTTGCTTCCCGGCGCATAGGGACATGCTGCCCTTCCCAGCCAGTCCCCTGCTGGGACCCCGTTCTGCCCTGCTCCAGCCCCTAGAGCCAGCTATGCCCATCCACACAGCCCTGCACCGGGAAGGGGAATGGGCCTGGTCCCCTCTTCCCAAAACAGGGAGGGGAACAGGCACCAGAGAGGGCTGTCAGAGCCGGGGGAGACTGTGTGAAGAGAGATGGTCCCTCTATACGGAAGGGACCTGAGGGGTGGCAGAAATGGCATAGGGGCTGCAGAAATGGCAGCACTGAAGCAGATGTGCCAATGCACCAGCTCTGCCGGGCAGCCGGCTACGTACCACACAGGATCCCCCACTGAAAACCATGCTGTGGAGCTAGGTGTGAGGAAGTAACACGAGCCAGCCCAAAACAGGATTGCAGCTGCTTCCTGGAGATGTGGCCCCTCAGGGGCTGAGACCTGCTGTCTGGAAGGAGCTAAGGGCACAGGAGCCTGTCAGGAGGCTCTGTCACAGAGGGGTGCTCTGAGCCAAGCTCCACTTTCATTCCTCTTCCTTGGAGCACTGTCGCAAAGATGCTGAGCAAAGTATGCCCCAGTCCTGCTCCCAGACCCCATAACTCTCCCTTTACAACACACTGGCCCAAGGCACCACAAAGCACTGCAATGAGCACACGGGCATTGCTCCCCAGTCACTCCTCACCTCCCACACAGCCACTCAACAGCAGCACTAGGGCATGAGCAGGGCTTTGCCCACCACCAGGGTGGCTGGCAACCCATGCTGAGCTCATGGGCCATGCTCAGCCCCTGCCCAGGAGCCCAGCTTCCCTGTCTCCCACCTTCCTTCCCATGCTGGAGATGGAGGAGGAGAACTGGGTGACCAGGGGACTTCAACACCTTGTGTTAAGGTGAGGCCTGCTCTTACAAGCCTGCAGGAAGGCAGCAGTTGGTCAGAGATGGGGTTGCAAGGCTGCATCTCCACACTGCTGATGGGAGGAAAATGCCCCCAGGGCACAGCCATCTGGACAGCAGGATGGGACTAACCTGGGCTGTGATGGCCTAACACAGCACAGAGCTGAACTGCCCCATCTCAGCACCTTGCAGACTCTTCCTGCTCACACACATCCTTCCGCGTGACCAGCTTAAGGACTGGCTGCTGTCAGCGCCTTCCAGGAGCAGGAGCATTTCCCAAGGGAGACAACCACCTCCCCGTCATGCCAGAACAGCTCCTGCTGAGAGACAACTCAAGGGACGGGTATGTGCTTTCATGTCCAGTTTTATTAGTGTTGCATTAGTACCATAAAATAGTTGACGAGGTCGAGCACGTTGCAGTTTGTTCCAAAAAAGGCTATTTACATTTAATCCGTCTTCATAAAAAAACCTAGAACCCAAACAATACAACAATGAAACAGATGGACAACTCAGGAATCTACAAAGTGGTAACGTCCCTTCATACGCCGTGGTCCGGACAAGGCTCACAGCACGCGACCCCTGGCACACGCTGCACCAGGCTAGCGAGGCGCTTCCCCACAGCTGTGCCATGTATGTGACCGGGCAGGCAGGGCTCTGGCAACCCTCCGGCCAAGTTGCAAAGCAGCAGCTGACTGGACGCAGCTCAATACCAACGGTCTTCCTTAAGGAAACCAGTGACCTGCTGCTTTCCAAGTGTGGCATGTCCCCTTCTCCTTCAGCCTGTCCCAAAGCAGTTGAGCGGCCCTGCGAGAGCTGGCCCTGCCAGGAGCATCTCCCACAACTTCTGGGAGAACCCTGCTGAAGAGACTCCAGGAAACCTCTGGGAGATGCTGCTGTGCATTTCTGGCCTTCTCTCTGCCAAGTAACTCCCAGAGGGAATGCCACACTGAAACAAGTCACCACACAGCTATCTGCTGAAATCGAGACCCACCGAACTGAGGGGACAGAGGCAGTGCATCCAGTCTAGCTTCAGGAAAAAAAAAAAAACCAGGGCCCCCTTTACCGCTGCAGAGCAGGACTGCCCTAACCCCAGGCTTTACGCTCCCCAAACACAGGAGCCCTTGGCACGTCAAATGACAGGAGAAGGCCATGGGTCCTGCTTCATCTTGCCTAGATTTCCTTCTTAAACATCACAGCACCAAATGCAGCATCCTCAGCCCTGGCTGGCCAATGTTCCCTCCGACAGGTGGTACTGGTGAGAAGGGACCGGGCAGAGCTGTCTTCGGCAAGCTGTGGCTGAAATCCCACTACTGCTAGGAAGCAGAACGGGGCCTTTGCTGACATCCCGGGTATACGGGGGTCAGCGTGGTTCTCAGCCGAGTCAGATGATTACAAGCAAATGTGTACATCTCCGCCAGCCCAGGCAAGCCTCCCAGCCACCCACTCTTGCCCTCTGAGCTCTGCAGGATAAAGCGACAAGCACATGCTAATTAGAGCGGCAAAACGCAGCCAAGGAGAGAGTGGCTCTCCCCAAACTCATTGGTAATTAAGAGAGATTCTGCAGTTACCACTGAGATATAAACGGTGACAGTGTAACTGGATGGCAACTGCAGCGCTGAGCTAAAAAAGCTGCCCGAGTTCCCTGTGCAGTCACCAGCGCAGCGGAAGGAGAGCTGGCAGGTGATGGACCACTGGCAGGGCAGAGGCCAACCCTCTGACTCTGGGAAAATCAACCCGGGGACCAGGAAGCATTCAAGGTGCAACACGATGCCACCAAACCCTTCCCCTTCCATCTTTTGTCTGCTCACCAGCTCTGTTAAACTAGATCAGTATCTCTCAGCCCAGCACAGCAACAAGCTCTTTCCTGAGACCTCACCTCTGAGCAAGGTGGGGACCCCTCTCCCAAGAGCAACTGCAAAAGAAACCAGCTGCTTTGGGAAGCCACAGCCAGGAGAGCAGCGAAGGGCTCTGCAGAGAACAGCAGCCCAGAAGGGATGGGGAATCCCGCTGACACTGCCTCCGAAGCACCTCCCCAGGAGAGGTCAATCAGAAGAGCAGTGCTGGAGAGCAGGACAGGGCTGTGCCTTCACTGGAGAGCACAGCCCCAGAGCTGGACAGACAGGCGAGCCTTCACTCAAAGCAGGCCCCATCTGACACAGGCCTGCAAGATCACGCCTCTGCACTTCTTTGTTCAAGTTGCACCTTCTGTGCCAAAAGAGCTGAATGTGGAGCTGTGCTAGTCCCTCCTTTAAGCCATCTTTCTGTACTTATCAGCTCATAAGCGATCACCTAACCCTGCCGTGCTGGCACACCTCTGCTGGCTCGAACCCAACGCTGCCCTGGCAGCTCTCCCCAAGCCCCACTGCCCCAGCAGGGATCCCTCTGTCCAGCTGCCGGGGCTTGCTCGCAGCAGGCTCCCCCAGACAGCTCCTGGGGAAGGTGGGAGAGCGCCTTGTGGGAGCCCTGAGCTCAGCCGCTCACCGGGTGCAAAACCCCTTCCCAAAATTGTCTGAACCACCTGCTCACTTTGACATTTATTTGCTTTAGAGATAGAGACCTGTTTCTCCTCCAGCCAGGGAAAGAAACAGCTGCAGAAAACGGCTCTATATGGTACAAGAGAAATGACAGCAGCACAACACACCCTGATCAGAGCAGCACCACCAAACTCACACGCCAACCCTTGGCTCCATGGCTGGGAAACACCACAGCTACCCCCAGGCATACAGCTACCCACGGGCCAGGCCCAGCTGGCCCCCGGCAGACTCAGGAGCACAAGGCTGAGAAGCCAGGAAGTTTCCTTGCAAGAGTGAGTGCCTCATTTCGGAGCGAAGGCAGCTTCCCACAGGAGAGAAACCCCGTGGAGATGCAAGTCCTCAGGTCTCAGGAGTGCAAAGTGTTTCCCGGTGAGTTCACTTGTATAAAATTAGAGCAAAACATAAACCAACATGAAATGCAACAAGTGGGAGTGTTTCTCTCTCACACATACACACACACATACATACGTACAGAGTAGAGCAGGGCAACACATACTTGATGGGCAGGACCCTGGAAATCCTGTACTAGCTACCGTTTGTTTCTCTACAGTAGGTTGAAATACAAAGAGGAGCACAGTGACGGTTCCCCCCTACCCTCCCACCCCCCAGTAAACAAAGTTATTGCAGTCGGTCAGTTCACCCCACCTCTGCAGCGATACCGCGCGCCGGCACCCAGGGCCGCCCAGGCTGCCTGTGGTTCCTGCTGCTGGAACCAAGCCCAATCGCTCTCCTCACACTAGCGTGAGACTCAAGGAAAAAAAATCACACGCTGACTAATTTCCTTTAAAAAGCTTTTTGATGAAACAGCCTCAGTTAAAAAAAAAAAAAAAAAGTGATGTGCTTATACATGGTCTCCCACACTACTGCTGCTAGGCAACACTATACAATCCTAGAGCATCAGTTCAGGTCAACCTGAAACGCTTGAACCAATGGACATGACTACGTTCAAACTAGAGCCGAGCCTTTGTCACAGCCAAGTGCTAGCAGACGGGAGGCAGACCTGCCCCTGGGACTGCAGGAAAAAAGGGAATATTGCAGTTAGAGTAATAGGGCCTGCCCAGCAGCAAGTTACTGTGTGCTGGACCACACCATCTTCCCATGTGTGGTTTGAAGAGAATACCTTGTTCCCAGCCAAGTAAGTTGCACTTGTTCTTGGAAAGGTTTCATGAAATCAGTCTGCAAAGCAGCCTATGTTATTAGCTGCAACAGACACTGGATCCAGCAGGGACCACACTCTTGCCTAAAAACCCCCTCTTCTCTTTGGCAGGAGGACACCTAACGGAGCACACCACCAGCTCCCTGTCCAAAACAGGCTGGGTGATCCCTCTGCAGAGCAGGACCCACCATGCAGGGCAAAGCAGATTCTCCAACCTTTAAAAATTCAAGGGGAAGGATCAGACAAAAAAAAATTTACTGCCCAGCAGATGCTGGAAAAGGCTCAGAAGCATCATTGCCTCTCCGAAAGGGCCTTCAAGAAATCCTTGTGGAGCCTGGCATGCCCATAAGGGTGGGACCCCTCAAGTCCCCATAAGGGACTTGAGTCCCTTATCCTGAAAGGCCAGAGATCTCTGCTTTTCCTCGTGGCAAACATGCTCTGCACCCAAAACTCCATCCGCCACCTGTTACCAGTCCCTCCCGGGAATGCCTTGGGAAGCCTTAACAGCAAAAAACCACCTCTGCAGCACTCAGAGGCTGCCTAGAGCTGCTGGCTGTCACACTGACTTCTTTTGAGTGCCATCTCCGTGTCCTAGCACCTCAAGCGTCATGTCCCTGGCAGCATCAAGGTGCACAGTGTGAACACAAGCGCAGCTGGAACCAAGCCAATCTGAGCTTGGGTGAAAGACACCCAAAAGTCTCACTCCTCCAGCTCCTGCAATGTCTTGCTGCCTGAGGTGGACAGAGAACCTGGCTGGCTTCATCCTCTCTCATGTCCAAGCTACACCTCCACTGCAGCTTGGGACTGAAACCACAGCAAAGCCTCAACCCACAGGCAATGCTCTGCCAGGGCAAATACATATGCTGCCGGGGAAAGGATGCAACCAATGGAGAAATGCCCATAGGAAGGAACATTCAAAAATGAGAAGGCAAGGACAAATTCCATCTACAGACCAGGCCTGCAGGAGGCCACGTGCCCCTAGCACCCTCTATTTTTGTTACAGGTCTTTGTCCCTGTGAGGACAGGTCCTAGGTGATTAAAGAGAGCATGGTGAAATTACAATTCTGCAGTGGCCCTGAAGTCACTGCACATGAACCGGGGAGGTGCACAAGGGAGACAGCAGCAGGCTCTCTAGAGCACAGTGTGGTCAGGGCAGGACAAAGGCAGAGCAGATAAATCAGCCCACGCTATCTCACATGTGCAGTTTGACAGATGGACGGGAAGGCAGCTGGACATGCAGGGCGCCTAGCTGGCTCCAAGTCCAGCTGCTACAGTGATGTATCATTTCACAGACAACGGCTCATCTTCCTGGGTTTGTTTTTTTGGCAACTTAAAATTTTTTCTTTTAAGAAAGTGTTAAAAAAAATCTGCAGCTATTAAAAAAATCCTTTCCCTTTAGAGGCTGGATGAGGTTTTATTGACAGGTAAATAATTGGTGCGAGTATGTAAATAGCAGCGACCCCACTGAGGTGGCGTCCCTCAGCAGCACAGCCAGCTGCAGGGACATTGTGACTGGCTCAGTTTGGTCATTGTCACAGACCTGGGACACTGGAGTTTCCTTACATCTAGTGTTTCTTAATTTCTGTTCCTGCCCAACCTCCTCAGGCCTCACCTCAGCACAAATACCTGCCTGTCTCCGTGACAGACTCCTTGCACTGAGGGGGGAACTCCTCTCCTGACCTCCCTAGCTACGCAGTTGGTTTGTTTTTCAAACCAGACAGCTGAACTCCCTCCACACTCACTGATCTCTCGTCCTTTGGCAGCAGGAAGAAAGACTGGCCATCTTTTTTTCCTAGGAATATGGAGGGAGGGGGCTAGACACACTGTAATGCACGTGACCTTTCGCAAAACCCATTCAAGCTGATCCATGGCTCCCCCAGCCCCCGCACACCAATGAGGTCTCAGGTTAATAAGCAGTGCAGTTATTCAGCTATCTGCTCGTAAGTGGTAGGTGTTCTTGGGCAGGTTGCCTGCTCCTGCCAACTCCCCCATGACTTTATGTTGTCAGCACATCTATATTTAAGACTGGGTTTTTTTTGCCTTTGTTTAAAGGGGTTTCCTTCCCTTGTAGTAAACTTAAGAGTTAATAGAAAAAAGTAATTCAAAAGTAATCCAAGCACATCTGTAAGTAATTCTGCAGGAGAGAGGGCAGAGCGACGCAAGTCGGAGTTGGCACGCAAATCCTGGCTCCTGGTGTGCAGTCTCCGGGATGGACAGAAGGTCCCTCCGCCGAGCACGGCTAGAAGTTAGATTTGGAGTGTCCAAATATACAGATGGGAAAGTGCTTGACATGAGAGGACCACTGCGCTGCCAGCTGAAAGAACTTGACGTCGTTCCACTCCACCCCATCGATCAGGACTGCAGGGGAGGGCAAACAAAGAGGTGAGTTAGGAAACACTGAGCAGAGCCATCGACCTGAAACACATTTGTTAAAAACCTCCCTGCAGTGGGGAGATGGAGGCCTGGCCATATGCTGTGCTCACCCTATGAGCTGCTCTGTCTGGCCACCTTGTCGCTGTCACTGTAACTAGCTGCATGCATGGGGGAAAAAGGGTCAAGTGCAAGCCAGGTTTAGGGAGAACAGCTCAGATTATTATTCTAGCATCACCCCTGTATCATTTCTGTTCACTGACACTGGAGCTCCTCACGCTGCTGACTTCAGCTTCACCTGATCTGATCTCTCCAATTTCCTAAACACACTTCACCTTTTCCTTTGGGCATGGAGTCTTACAGAGACAGACTTGAGTCTTTCTTCATTGGCACTTTTAACCAGGAGCTCAGTGTTTCCTAAAGGGGTGACACATTCTGTGACCACCCCCACACTCTCACTAGTGTCACAGGGGTTGGGCCAGGATTAAGGAGGATGAGCTGAGCAGGTATGTCTGCTGTTAATGGTGGTGGGAATTATTAATTGAATAGAGTACAAGGATACTTCTGATACTGGATGCACAGCTTCACCGACAGCCACTTTAGGGCAGCCTGCAAGATGCATTTACAGCTGCTGCTACAGTGTGCCTTTGTGCCAGAGTCCTGCCTAGAGGACTCTCACGGCTCTGCACCGTCACTTCCCAGTTGTGTACTGGAAACAGTGAACAACGGGGAGGGGAAATGGAGCCTGGCCCAGTCCCTGGCCTGATGCGGAGCACTGATTCAGAGGAGTTCCTAGGAAAAGGAGCATTTTCCCATGACCCAGACCCATTAAGCAATCCCCATGTCATCTGCCAGGAGGACTATTCTAGCATCTGCTGAGGGTGTGAGGGGACATATCCATGCCCCTTTTCCAGGAATACCCCCATTATGTTGGCTCTGGGACACCAGTCCAGCCCTTTACCTGGACGACAGCATTAGCAGCTGAGCCTCACCCTAGAGCCCTACAGGACATTAGCACTGCACTTACCCCGCAGCATGTTCTGCTGATGTTTTGCTGTGCAAATCAACCTGCTGATTCCTTCAATACACTGGCTCTTTGACTCAACCTCCTTGTCTTTAGTTTTCTTGGGCAAGAACATCACTGTAAGAAAACCAAATCAGCACACAATGAACATCTGTCACTCACAGGAGCTGCAGCGAGGCTCATTTGGGTCTTTCCATTTAAACACTGATTTAAATCAGATTTAAATTCTGATGTCTCAGAATTCTATTTCCAATAAAAATTTTAATTTTAACTCCTACAATTATCCCTGTTTGGCAGGAGTTTGATTACGTGAGTGCTCCGTGGTGTCCCCTATACACATGAACATCTTAGGCCTTAGTGTCACTGTATGAAGCATTCCCAGCTCATAATCCAGGTCCCAAAGGGCACCTTCAGGGTAACTTTCTTGCCATTCCGCTGGGACCCTTGGGAATTGTATTTTAAATTGAGTTGTATCTGCAGCAGTAGCCAGTCTGCGCCTTGCACAGGGCTGACAGGATCTGCTAGGCAGCCGCACCACCTAGGGGGAGTCCCACATACTGCACATGGCTTCCAGGCACCGCGCTCGGCTCCAGCCCCCTCAGGCCCACCCGGATGTCTCTGCCAGCAGATTTGCTGTGCCAACAGTGATCCAGCGGCCAACATGAGCCAGACTGCAGGGACACCTAGAGAGCCGGAGCAGCTGCAAGCTAAGGGAAATGGGTGGAGAGGGAAGGTGTTAGAAAGGACTCTGCTGAAGAGGGTCCAGCCACCCAAGAAGCATCCAAATGTACGAGCGAAAATGCAGAAACTGGCTCCATGAAATCTGGTGGCATTCACCAGGGCTGCTCTAGGCTGGGCCAGCCACAGTGATGAGTATTTTGAGTGTGTCTCAGCATTGCCTCTCCCAGAGCAGAATATTCCATTTAGAAAGGAGACAGGTCTGATTGGGGGTGAGAGCTCTGGGTACCAACAGTGCCACAGCTGTACTGAGCAGTAAAACAATGCCAGTACTGACCTAGCTGCAGGGGAGCTGCAGAGTTACATGCCTGTGTCCTGCAGCCACAGGTCTGCGAGGCTCTGCACGTCTGCTCTCAGAGCCCCCGAAACCTCCCGCTCCACTAGGAATGATTTCCAGGCCCGTGGGCAGGAAGCTGTTGTAAAGACAGCTATTGGCATCTGAATGCAAGTGCAGAACTGCCTGGCTGCTTCCTTGAAAACACTTAGCAGAGCTATCCTCAATTTCTAATGTGTTTCACACCACCAAGGTCAGCTGCAAATACAGAATTACTGACAACATCTAAAATGCAATGTCTTCTTGAGAAAAATAATTTTCTGCTCTTAAACTCATGGTTTCAGATTTAAACAAGGAAAAATTAATGCCAGGCTTTGTGCTGGGAGCATTCCTCTTTTACCTCCCTCTTGTCCCACAAAGCGCTCTGTGCAAGAACATAGCAGCTCCTGGAGAACAGCTTGCATTGGTACAACCCTGCTCTGAGTGAGGTCACCTCTCATGCACAGGGGCACGACTAGCACTGGCTTCGCAGGTCTGGCTGGCGCCTTTGTCCAGCTGTGACAGCCAGTACTCTAAGGCAAGGACACCGTGTCAAATCCAGTGAAATGTCTCTGCTGGGGCTGCTGCCATACGGTGCAACATGATGGGATGTACACACATCCTGACTCCAGCTGCATCTTGGTCACGCGCCAGAGGAGAGACCAGAGCATGGAGCCTTATAGGCCTCAGGGTCTGCCCTGACCCTGGTGAAGAGGGGCACAAGCTCTCTCTTTATCTAAAACCCCCAAACCAGCACCAGTGGGTTCACAAAGAACACAGGGAAGCTGTCCAGAGCAGCATACCTCCAGGGTCTCTGCACAGCCACCCACAAAATGACCTTGCACTGTCCCTACTTTTGTTCTTCTGGGCCAGACCACCTTAGCTGTTCAACTACAAGTGTGAAAACATCCCATTTTCACAGCATGAAGAGGAATCATCCTTTCAAGCACCCTCTCACCTGATACAGTCACTTCTACTCTACAGAGAGTCCAGGATTGGGGGGGGCTAGACGTGCAACTATGGCTCTGTAATGTGGGACTGAGAAGACAGGAAGCCCTGGAGCAGCAGAACAGGGAGAGCAGCATTGCATTCCTGGCCTCTGGCAACAGTAAACATGTGACATCCCACCTTACCTTTCTTATTCTTCTCTTTTGTCACGACAGTCATGGACATTGTTGGAGTGGTAGCGATCTCGCCACTGGCAGGTAACCTGCTGACCTGGAGGGACCGGAAAGTGCATTTCAGTGTGTTTTTGGTAGTGGAGGGGTCCTTCTTCTCTGGGTCTCTTTTTCTGTCCATGGGTGCAGCTGCGATCCAGTAATCCACCTGCAGGCCCATCAGCTCAGCACCAAGGCTCTGGCTAGAAAATATAAGAGGATCATTTCTGCACGGCCCTCAAAAGCATTCCCACCCGTCTGTGTTCTTCAGAGTGGCTGCCATTCCTAGCCAGATGGTCAGAGGACATGTGCCTGACTCCTCGGGAAATGAGGCAGGAACATTTCTTGGTGTGACCTGACAGTCACAAATGCACAAGAAGTCATCACTCAGCAATGCAGCCTGGCTCACATCACATGGTGGCACTGGCTTGGCAGCACAGTGCTGCAGCAAGCTGAGACAAGCTGACCTGCTGCTCAGCTACAGGGACAAGCAGTGGGAAAGGGATCAGACAGACTGTTTCCTAACACGATGCTGAGCTCAGTGACCCAGCAGGTGAAGGCAGCCCAAGGTGGCCCAGGTCATATCCAGTCTTTGAGCAGGCTGCAAGCATTTGGCTGTAGCTTCCTGGGCATTGATGAGCCAAATGACTTTGGCTAGGCACAGTACTGCCAAAACCATCTCTGAACTGTGGGAAACAAAGTGCTGGCGGGTCCCTGAACATCAGGCACTCAGTTCCCAGCCTCCCTGACTACTTCCATCTCCTGTGTCCATCAGCTCCTCCTGTCACCAGCTGCTTCCCTTCCTGCCCAGATACTCCACCAGGACATACAGGATCCCTGCTCTCCCCAGTTCCCTATAACGCAGCTTGCATGGGGCAGTTCACCACACAGCTCTGCTGGGGGCCAGGAAACTCCTGCGCTGGGAAAGTGCTTTGTAAGTCCTGTGATGTTTGCTAAGCAACAGTGGATTTCAGGACATGAACTTCTACTGAAAACTCTTTCACGTAATGCAGTAATGGGCAGGCATCACACAAAACACACTGCCAGTCTTTCTTGAGCCAGAAAGGGGAAGATGAGCAGCCTGGGAAATTCCACCCACACTCCTTGCTTGCCCACTGCCGCTTGCTAGCTAATGAACACAGCAGTTACCCTGAGCAGACCAGAGGTTACCATTCAGGCTATAGCATGTCCCACAGCCACACTTACACCCAGCAAGAACATAGCAGGGAGGCACTGGACCTCAGAGGGAAGAGAAAACTCCCCTGCGACTGCAAGATGTAGTTCTCATGCACCTGGAGACAGAGGGTTTTGGGGGGCTCCTGATCAGGGAACCTCTGGGGAGGTTGGGACTGACTTAGCCAAGAGCGTGGCTGGAGCTGGTGACACACAGCTTGGAGCAAGCCATATAGGGAGGTGACATGTACATGAGAAGATGGGGGCAAGGCAATGGAAAAAAATATAAAAAAATACTGTATTTCACCACCACTATCTGATCTCTCACCCGTCCTTCCCCACATGAAGGATTGCGCCTCTAAAACCAAAACAGTCCTACGACCCCAGGTTCAATGGCCTCTTAAATGACCACCCTGAGGAACTTCACTGACCCAGAGATGAAGGCCTATAGCTTTTCTTACACAATAATACACCGAGTGTTCAAATAACACGGAAGCAGTAGACAAAAACCTAACTTACGTCATTTATCTACCAATCTGTTGGCAGATTACATTTAACTGTGTCCCTTATCAGAGAAACGGCAACTGTTAACAAAGTTGAATCTGTGAGCCTGAATGAAATATTCATCTCCCTACCACTGCCTGTGTAATAAGAAACCCTCAGGTCAAACAAGAGCACTGTTATGGTCCTCTCAGCAAATCTTTTCCTTTCCTCTGCCATTTATCAACTGTAGCCAGACTGCAGAGCACAGTTGATCTTGAATTATCAAAACCAGGTTTCGGTTTCCCAGGGCAATTTTTAGAAGTGAAATTTTTTTTAAAGGTAATTTTCTGGAGATGCAGCTTCGCATTTTAAAACTCTTTTGCATCCTGTTTCTCATTTCAGTTGTAAAGATGAAGCATCTTAACGTTCACTAGGCCTAGGCAGAATTTTCTATTCCCTCCCTGGTTAAACAAGTGGCTTAATCTTTCAGGCTGGGTCACTCCCTGGCCTCTGTGCTGTTATACACATATCCGTGGAGATGGAATAATGTTGAGCCTAAACTTCCTTGTTTCCTGATGATTTTACCACACAGCCTTAAGCCGAAAGGTAGCAAATTCATAGACCTAGGGTGCCAACTTCAAATGTGCCACCTTCAAGACTCACGGTTTAAAGTTTACGCTCCTATGGATACAGGCTCCCAAACCACTTCTGCATTTGGAAAGCCCATGCAGAGCTCATGTATGAGAAGTCAGCTCCGCTCTCCAAGGCCTGCACAGCCCCCAGCTCACTGCAGTGCCAACCAGCGCTGCTGGGACAGGCCTGGGCCCAGGAGGGCTCTCCTGCTGTCAAACCGCAGGAGGACCAACAGAAGGGACGTAGGGAACTGGGCCAGCTGGGACAGTCTAAAGGCCACAGGCACCTTCCTGTAGCTGGGTGCCTGCTAAACTGGGACTTCCACATTTCCACATCCTCTTGTTAAGAGAGAACTTTCAAGCCAGTTTTAGAAGTCAGAGGCTAAAGGGTCTCATGCAGCTTTCTGAGGTTGGTAGGAAAGGTCCCACTGAGGGAGACCAGTAGTCCCTCCAGACCTGATCTGTCTCCAACAGAGACAGTAGGAGATGCCATTTCGGGAGAGCACAGACCATTCCCTTGGACACCACCAGCATTCATAATCACTGAATTAGGCATGTTAAAGGGGACAATCCTGCCTCATCCTTTAGCATCCATTTACGGACTTGTTGTCCATGAATTTGCCTAACCCCTCTTTGACCTGCTGATCCTGTTGTCACACAAGGCAGCAGAGGCAGACAGGTTCCCAACAAGCCTTCCCTGCTGTGTACATAAGTCCTTTGCTTTCTCTCTTATAATTAAGTTTGGCTAGTTTCACTGTGTGCCCCTAGGTCTTGTATTGCAAGTTTGGTTCAGTATTCAGCAGACCCATCACCACTGTGATTTTATAAGCCTTGATAATCTTCTGTCTCCTCCTCCCCAAACTGTAGAGTCTCAGTCTTTTTAGTGTCTCCTCATAAGGTTGCTGCTCTGTCCCCTTGATTGCCTTAGAGAAGGTGCAGAGGAGGGCAACCTAACTTCACTGCGTCCTTCTGGAGATGGAGACCAGAACTACAGACAGAGCGCAAGGCAGCTGTGCCAACATTTTATGTAGCAACAAAATGAGAGTCCTGGCCAGGGCAATTCTTTACTAGCAGTTTTCTGGTAGTTCCCTCCCTTTACTCCCATAAATTTCAGCTAAGCTAGCTTAACTTTGCCTACAGGTGTTGTCTCCTTGCTGTTCAGGTAAGCTCTCAGGCATGTGCATGAAAGGGAACTTGCCATTCCACTGTACCACCTTACAACTATCAGCTCTCCCTCACAGGAGCTGAGCCTGCTCCTTCCACAGCATCACTCTGACCTTACAGTCACTTGGTCACATCTGTTCAGACCTTCAAAAACATATTATGGTAATTGCGAGGGGCTAGATTAGCTGGGGAATGGGCATTTGGGTGTTGCCCAGGTACCCTGAATCAAGGTCAATATTTTCTTTGGCTACATGTATCCCCAGCAGAATCCAGTCCCAAAGGGAAGATGCTGGAAGATGGAGAACATAAACCCTCCCAAACAGGTGGTCGCAATGGCTAATCAGACTATGAGAAACAAGGCTGCCCTTTTGGTTTCTGTGTGCCTGCCTTTGAAAAATGCAGCCTTCCCATTGCATGCAAGACCCCCTCTGCTCTCCCCAGCTCCCCAGCAAGCAATTCCAGAGGCAAAAGAAGTGAAAAGCAGAGGTGACAACTTCAAGCATTCACTGGGGAGGAAGGAAGTAGAGCTATGGGTTTTCCTTTAGAAGAGGTTTCTTCTCACCTGTATCTCAGATAAGACAGCTGAGGGGGGTGTAAGGAGACGAAGCATGCTTTACCTTGCAGATGAGAAGCTGCCTGTGACAGATGGCGAGGAAGGTGGTGTGGGGGAGGCTTCTTTCACAGCAGGCGACACAGATGGTGGAGTAGAAGAAAGGACACTGGAGCTAGAGGGAGCTGCGTCATCAGAGTCACCTTGAAGATAAGGAGTCAAACTGTCTGGGTTTGTCTCACAGCCCAGCGCATGCACGCTGGGCTAGCTTAGTCTCTTTGCCCACCCTCCTGCTGCACACTGCACAGGTCTCTGCTGGCTTTGCTCAGACTCAGTCCAGAAATCAGCTAGCCATCAGCTCTGACTCCCTCCATACTTGCACCACGAGACTTTCTATAATCAGGTAGGAGGCAAGCACAGACATTCACACTCCTCTGGGCTCCCCATCTGGCATCTGCTCTCCTAGGATTTGCTCTGAAGCTTCCAGCCAATTTCGAGCCTCCTGCACTGTCAGGAGAGCCCAGACCATTGATCCCTACTAGGGAATCTTCCCCCATGACCATGGCAGATCAGCACCATTCCAAGACACTTGGAGAATCCAGTAGTTTTGGGCTGATCATAGGGACTTCCCCATTCGCCCTTGTTTCTACCCTCCATGGCCAAGGCCTTGTTCCTTTCACGCTGGCCCTTTGAGGGTGCTGGGAGAAGTGTGGCAGTATGGAACAACCCACATAAGGGCTTTTTCCATGCACTGACCTATGTGCAACCCAGGCCACTGGCTTAATGGTAAAGCAATGTAATAAATAGTCCCAACAGATTAGGAAAAAAAATATTCCTAACCAATAACATGTATGAAGAAGGAGAAAACAAGTTCACACTGATGAAACCTCACCACCCCACATGCACATACGTAAAGTGTGCTGTATCATGAAAGTCAGTTTTACTCTCCCCCATTAGAATATCTGGGTCCAAATTCTTTGTCAGATTGACAAACCAGATGCCCCATCCAGAGTTTCCAGTGTTGGGTGTGTGTCTGAGATTGATTTTATCAGGCAGTTGAACCCAGTGTAGAGAGATGGGCATAAAATTCCAGTGAGCTCTCTCTCCAGTTTGGAAAAGGGACTTCAAATAACCACTGCAGTAAAATCCACCCCACTGAGAACAGTCTTAAGAAAAATAGGTGTTTGAGCATATCTGAGTAGAGATCTTAGACCAGGTTCCCTGGATGAGGGTGGGGGAATTTCAGCTGGCCTGACTCTCCTTGTAAAGTAACAAGAAAAAGGGCTGCTTGAAAGAGAGAGCAAGGACAGCTGCTGAGAGTTAAATCAACAGAACTGGGAGCTAACACAGTCCAACTCCACCTTAAAAAAACCCAGATCAGCAATGGACAAGTCTGTTCAGGCCATGAAGTCAGGCTCCCATGACCTGTGTGACATAAAGCACATACAATACCTGATGTTGCAGAAGACTGTTCCACTATTCCAACCTTCACCACCTGGAAGGAGGGGAAACAGAAGAGCTCCATGAAACAGCAGTCCCATGAACTTCAGGAACCCCCACCCCAAACTAAGCCAGTCCTACAACCACCTGGGCTCTGTCCTTGCAATCAAAGAGTAATATGAAAGTATATTAAAAAGTGGAACCTTCTAAGAGCCAGGCAGGTCTCAGCAGTGTCCAACCAAGCTGCACCAGCTCACAACCCTTCCCTGACTTGATACAAAAGGCAGCACAGACCCTACAGAGGTGTTACAGACCTGCACAGCTCCGAATAGCCCAAGGCCAGCTGCAAGCTATGCCAACTACCGAGCCTGCCCCTGACACCCAGGGGAACAGGGCAGGAAAGAGGAACAAAAGTCTCTCTAACACTGCTTTGATGCACCTGCTAATTACGCAGATATTGCTTCCACCACACAAGTGCAGCCATTTGCAGGGCGCAGCTTAGCTGGGCTTTGTTAGCGAGCCACAAAAGCAACAAAGTACAGGTTTTGATTAGAGTTTTCTAGTCTCCAAACACAGGAAGAGTCCAGAAAAAAAGAAAAAGCTCCTGGCAAAGCCTGCGGGCATGCACATGGATAAACCATCACATGGACGGGTCAGTGATCCCAATCACATCATAATACATGTGAAAATGCATTCTGATACAGCCAACCACCAGCTGGTACATCTAGGATGACAATAAATATTACACCTGGAGAACCAGCAATAATTTGTGGAGCAGAGCATGCTATAAAGCAGTTGACTAGCCAGTGAACACAAGTTTCCAAGAACAGACTATGTCTAGAAAGATAAAATGACTCTTGGGTATATATAAAAGCATGGCTCTTCTATACAAATAATCTGCTAGGGTGCACGGGAATCATTACCTCTCTACACTGCAGAGGAAAGACCCCTCTTGGAGGTCCTTAAGAAACCTGTATCCAGGGCTAATGTCTACACTATTTAAAAAAAAAAAAAAAAAAAAAGAGACAAACGAGAAAGAGCTTCATAGTGACCTCAAGTCACTAAAACCTGTGTTAGAAAGAAATTATGTCACTCGATCTATTTAGTTTGAAAACAAAAGATGGTTAAACTTTGACATGACCATGTCTAGATCACATCTCTAGGGAGCAGACTTCTGTGCTACAGGATCAAGAGAAAGCAGCCAATCATTAGAAGTAAAATGCTGCACAGTCCTTTGGAGTCCTCAGGGGGGGACTGCATGCTCAACACTTCAGATCTTAGAGAGCTCTCAAGTTCTCTGGTGGATTCTCCGTTGACTCCAGTCTTGGATGAGCAATCTTGAATTCAGCAGTGTGTGCAGTGGTTCCCTGATGGGGCACTGGCTTGGGAGAAGGAATCATCCTCCTTGGTGAAGGCCGCAGCTCAGTTTGGTAAGTCTCTATCAAAGGGCAATAAATTTTGCTCTGGAGTCCAGCAGACTTTCATATTGTATGTGCTAAGGGCTAAGAGGCTGTTTCACTAGCTGGAAGCAAGAGAAAGCGAGGCAAAGGAGTTAGGGGGAAAAAAAAAAAAAAAACAATATAAAACTGCCTAAAGCTTCCTTGATCTGCATGCCAGAAAGGAAAGCTCTTTTGGTCTTTTCCCTCCTGTTGACTGACTGAAGATGCTCAGGTACTGACACATGGGAGAAAGACTAGGTTAGACACTTTCCCTTCCCTCCATTCAGGGACAGGCTTGGAGCTGCTCCAGCTCCAAGGCCACCTTCCTTTCCCTTCGGGAGGAACATGCATCCTATGAACTCTCCTGGCAACCGACTGTTGGCACGACGCAGGCACACGACTGTTTAGCCTTGCAGCCATGACCCCTGCCTTCACATCCCACTGGCCCCTCACAAGGCTTCACTCTCATCACCTCGGAGCCCGTCTGAGCTGCACAGCACTGCTGTGTCCGCTTCTTGATCAAAGACTGTGCACAACCCAGCCAGGGCACACGTTTGCCCTAAAAAACAGCTGAGTCCAACCAACTTCAGAAGTCTCAAACCCAAACATCACTGGCTCCCTCCCCTCATCGTCCAACAGCTCCAAGCAGGTTGCAGCAGCTGAGGGAAAGAACACCAGCGCTCGTGTTCAGCTCCAGACTTTGCGAGACACCTGTAACCTGCCTTTCAGGGTCTCTCCAGACTGCATCTCAGGAGGAATTACTGCATCAGGAGTATTTCAGTGGCTGAGATGAGAAGCACTGATTTTACCCTCACTCCCAGCCAATGCAGGAAGTCAGTCTGTGCTTTCAAGGCAAGCTTTTTTCGGGTCAGCAGTGTTACAACACAGAACAGAAAGCTGTTCACTCTTCCCACTTTCAGCCATTCAAATCTAGACTGGAAAAGTGTTGCTAATGTAAGAACTATAACATTTTAGAGCAACTGGACAAACATCCTCTGAACCCCATTTGCTTGCACATAGCACTGAACTAAATCAACCTGGAAGAAAAGCTTTGCCGTACCTAACAGCTACAGTGAGCACATTCCGAGATCTCTAAAATCCTTCTGGGCTTTTCCTGTTATTGGGAAAGGTGAAATGGCTGTTTCATAACAGCAGTTCTTCACCATCACTCACAGTACACAGGAGAGAAGATCATGGCAAAACTCATCAGCAGGGAACAAGTCAGGCAGGCTTGTCTCTGCTTTAGCAGAAGACAACTTTCCTTTGACAAAAGCAGACTGTCATCACAGGAGCACTGCAGAGAGATTCTCACCAGGGGAGAGAGATACCAGAGTGAAAGCAGGGTTGGCCTGAGGGCAAGAGAGACTAAGCCCTTTAAATGCCTTGGGATTTCAGATTAGCTCTGATGCATTGACAGGGATACAAACAGGAACATACACAAGTTGGCTTAACACAGAGACAGAAGAACAAGACAACCAGCATGTAAGGGAGAGAAGCTAAAAGAGAGCAGCAAAAGCTGCAAAGAGGACATCCAGTAGCTGAAGAGCAGTCAAGGGATATCCTTTTGGCTGCAGGTCAATGTCATTATACCTAAAATTTAAGGAATTGAAGAGCAGAATCAAATAAGGGGAGGGAATCTAGAAAAGGCAAAGCACCCAGTGCACAAAACACTTTCATAGAAGCACAGACACACCCCGGCCTGGACACTCTGCACCCAGCCACCTGAACTGGGAACATTTAAAGATGAAAAGAGGAGGAAAAGCCAGAGACTAGTATCCCAACTACTTATTCACATATTAAAATGCATTAAATAGCTACTGTCTCAGACTCAAACATAAGAATGATATAAATGATCTGCCTGGTGGGATGTACTGTTCACCCTCCACTAGTGGATGGGGCAGTAAGAGAACTAGAGACTTTGTGATAAGCACAGAGGACTGACATTGAAATAGCAAATATGGATGAGTTAATCATACAGGGCAATCTTTAGAACAGCAGCCCTGAGGTCAGGTTTCCAGGAGCACACCACCTGCCTCCGCAGGTGGCCCAGCAGCAACTCTCCACCAGGTGCTTTAGCCTGCAGCAAAGTGATGGGGACAGGCAGTGGATGAGAGTACTTCAGTGTTACACTTTCCTGTCCGCATTGAATGAACAAGGCAATAGCAAGGCTGTGGTGTCTGCTTCAGTGCTGGCAGGCATACAGCACAGAGCTGCCCCAAGCCAGCTGCCTGGAAAGTAAAAGACACCTAGTAGTTTGTTGAGGGATCTTAGTTAGAGGTTCACTTACATGCAGGCAGTTGCATCCAGCCATCAGATGCTAATGCTAACACTAACTTAGAGTTCCTACTGCTCCTGCTCTACCCTCAAACCCAGGCAAGTTTGTTCTAATGCATGTGAATACGTTCTAGCTGGCTGGAGACAGCATAATTAAGATAACACTCACCCCGACAAAGGGAATGAACTTCTGCGAAGATTCTTCATCAGGGCTAAAGGCAAAGAGAAAAGAGTTGTTAACAGCTTGCTTCCACACTGGGCACAATACTCACTTTATATGTTGCATTCAAGCATGCAGCAGGGACGGACAGTATGCAAGCGCCAGTCCAATGTCTCCTTTCAAGGCCCCCTGCCAGCACGCTAAGAGTCTGCACGGGCGGGGAAGAGCACACAGCTTTCGGCACATCTCGCAAGGGAAAGGTCTCTTCTGCCCTCACACTTTACAGAGAAACATGCTTTAATGGCATGGCAATCATTACAGACACACAACCTCCTACTGCAAGGAAATGGATCTGTGCCACGACAACATGGAGAACTGTGCGTTACTTACTAGTACCTGAAGCGCTCTGCACTCACGGCCTTCACACGTCCCACCTTTGGAGTCATGTGCCATACCTTGCATATCCCAGCTTCGCTAAAGCAGTTAGCCTGCCACGGGGTTACAAGCCGTGACACGTGGTTATTCGTACAGCACTAGCAAGTACGTACACACACACGCACACACACAGATACATGTCCCCTACCACTTGGAGCTCATGATCACTTAGACAGGCACACTACAGAGGTCAAGCACCAGAGTGGAAGCAGAGCATACTGGGTAGATCAGGACATCAACTCCAGAACGGTGAACAGCTAAACCAAATTGACCAAAACACACATGATGTCTCAGAAACACCTGAAGATGACACTACATACATTTTGAAAACAGAAAGACATTAGCCCTCCCTGCCCAGGACTTGCCCAGGATTCAGAAGTCAGAGGGTGGAGAAGAGAATGGACCAGCAATGAAAGCCAGAGTCAAACCAAACAGGAGTTGGAGAGAGAATCAAGAAAGACTAGAGGGCAAGATTTGAGCGAGAAGGAAGGCAGGCTGGGAGGCCTGCAGAATTACCACTCCCTTCAGGTGCTACAGAGAAGACGATGGACCAGCTGGGTGACAAGACAGCTGCAGCATTGCGGCTGCATACTGGGAGGAGTTACAGTTCAACAGGGGAAGTGACTGCATGGCCCAGACACAGAACACTTCTCAGTGGCCTACTGCAGGAAACAGGTAGGATGAAGACAAATTTTCATGTCTCTCTCTTTGCGCATCCCTCAGTGACTGCAGTACTGCAGAATTCAGAAAAAAATCCAGCATTGCCCTCACCGAGAATTTTTCTGGCTGCAACACAAATACTTCAGGAAAGCAGGTATTTCTGTGCTGTCCCCAGCACAGATCTGAAATGCACCAGATGCACAAAGGTTGCCAACCACTGCGTGACTAGCATGGGCTGGACAGTTTCCTCTAAGTCCTATGGAAAGAATGGCATATAACTGCAGGAAACGTGAGTCAGCCAGAGTTCCCGCTTGGTCCAAAGCAGAGTTTGCTTTTGCAAATAGCCTCTTGTCTTGGCTGAGCTCTGCAGCAGAGCCAGAGGCTTTGCTCCCTTCCTACTCCACATCCCCAGGCACTGCATATTCGTTCTCCCCCCACAGCACATGAGAGAATGATCAAATAAGGTCCCCAGTTCTGTGCTGGGAGCCAGAAAGGTCACATCCTTCCAGCCATGGCTGCAGACCCCTTGGCAAATAAATTTCTCAAGGGCATGAGATTTCCAGCTCCTCTTTTGCAAAAGGAAAGGAGAAGCCTACAGAGCTGTTGGGAGAAGCAGAGAGTGGAGGACAAGCTTTCTTTTCCTTTCTTCAGCTCCATTGGCTGTGAAGCAGACAGGAACAAGTCCTGCTGACCAAGCGAGGGAAGCATACTAGTAGCACATTTAGTTCTCTGGGAGCTCTTGGAGAGTTTTGCTTCAAGCCCTCAAAGAACAAACCCTCCCCAATTCCAGCAGAAAACCCATTTTGGTTCCCCTGGATTGCCCAGAATGTCACTGAGGAGAGGCAAGGGGTAATTCTGAAAGAAATCATTTGCTTCAGTCACAGTTTATCACAGCTCGCAGCGATACATGGGCTGTCTCTAAAGCAATCCTGCTGGATTTCAGCTGTCCTGTCATACATCCTCCTGGGAACTCCAACCTTCTACATATGCCTCTGAAAAGGCAGCTTACCAGAACTGCTCTTCTCCATATAGACTGGAAGGAAAGATGAGATGTCCGTGCTTGTTCTCCACTTCCTCTTTCATGTTCTTCATTATTCTTGGCCTTCAGGATTCCCAAAACTGATACAGAATCCTCTCACCTTGGCCAAGGCCTCTTCTATTCCTCCTACCACCGCCCTGCAATGAAGAGGTGCCCCGTCCTTGCAAAGGCAGGCCCCCAAGCTCATTCACTCTTCTTACCAAGGCCATGCAGGTTCCCAGTTGCATTGACACAAAAGGTTCTAACCCCCATAGCGACATCAAGAGTACTGGTTTTATTCACAGTGCTTCTGAAGGCCCTGATATCTCAGCTATAATTTAAAGCTAGACCTGACCCTTGTTTGTGGTTTTCAGCGAGGTTATTGATACTTCCAGAGAAAATTCCAGACCTATGGAGAGAGGCCAGAAAGAAAGAAAATATTCCTTAACTGGTATGGAAGGTTTTCTGATTATTATTTCTGCCTAGGCAAAAACCAGCCATCTGAAATCAGTCCTTTGTGGTGATCTGTCCAGAAATGGACCCACAGGCTCCCTTCTCTGCCCCTTTCCAGAGGGGGGAAGCAAAACTGAAACTACCCAAGATAAATACACAGAATTCACCAGATCAGAAATTAATTCAGGTTAAACAAAGACAGCCAGATTTAAATGTTTTAAGACTCTTAGAAATGAGAAGAAACCACATCGCCATGAATCACCCCCCGACAAAGGAAAGGAATAGCACCTCTCACTTCTGGGGAGAAGGACAAATTAAGCTGCAAAGCACACAAGTATTACAGTAGGAGAGATTGAATAACCACTGTAGAGCAGTTATGTCCATTATTAGCCTTTTAATAAAACACTAAGATTCCATTTACAGTTTAAGCAATCCAAACCAGATTCAAATGTAGCCAAACACTTGTGATTTCCTAGCAGGAGGGTCCCACGTATTGCCTTTATTCCAAGCAGGTCCCCCAGGAGGGCTACAGGAAAGGGAGACTTATCACAGGCCTCTAAGAGTTCAGGCCAGGCATCACCAGCAACCTCCCAGGGTTTGTCTTTGGTAGGAAGTATCTGTCCTTCCCACTGAGCAGCTGCAGCTCCCTGCTGGCTAACACTGTCCCTGCTCCGCGAAGCCTCCAGCAGTCAAACCAAACAAAGGCACAAAGCAACTCCAAGTCCCCATGACACACCTGATGAGTCACCTCTCTGCTTCCCAAGGAAGCTCTTGTCCAGCACCCTTCATGTTCCCACAGCGAACCAGCCATACTCAGCGGGACATCCGGCATGTTTCTTGAGCCCTGACTTGTTCCTCTGCCACACCGCTCCGTGAGGCAAGGGGCACAAATTAATTCCTAATACATTTCCTCCAGCTGCACAACAGGTTCATGCAGAGACGAGCCAGGTAATGCAGGCACTGCTGAACCAGAGGAGGGACTGGCTCCATCTTCACCAGCTGTGTTCAGCAACTGCTGCAGGGTGCTTTGGAAGAAACACTTGGAGAAAGGAATGAGACTCTGTGCCTGGCTGCTGCCCTGCAGAGAGTCAGGGACATGCAGCAGGCAGAAACCAGCATCATCCCTGCTTCCTATTGCCCAGGACCTGCGCCGGCTCACCCTCCAGCCCAAGCTGCTTTCCTGTGCTCCAGGGAGCAAGAACTGGGGAAGTTCTCTTTACAACACAAAAGAGTGGAGAGCTTCTGATAAATGTGTAATGAGGTACGAAATGACCCAGCCCTCGCCCTGACAGAGTGAGCAATGCTTTCATTTCTGACAGCCAAGCTGTTCCCCAGATTCATGCAAGGGCTATCCAGAAGCCACACGGCATGAGCTGTGCTGAACACTGAATTACAGTGGGTGACACCAGCCCAGGTTTACAGCAATTCAGCTACATGGGGAACAAGTGTCCCCTGCCAGTCACAGATCTCAAATACTGCAGAGTTTCATTCAGAAAAGCTATGCAGAGAGATATCAACGTTGGATGATACACTGCTGCTAGGTGAGAAGCCCACCCCTGCCAGCATTGTCTCAGGTCCCCAGATGTTGCCTACACTGCAGTGTTGCTTGGCAATTCAGTAACTAGTATTTCTCCTAGTGCTCAAAGACAAAGTCAGTCACCCAGTGTAACACAGAGGAGTTTAATGGCAATTCATTTCCTTCCTGAACCCCTTCCTCTTTCCCAGACCCCTTGATTTCAGGTAAGGTCAGCAGATGCTCCAAAAGAACAGGACAAAGCTTTCACACCATATGCAATCCATCACAGGCAGTACATGCGCCAACCTTTCGCCATGACAAACAGAACAAGGGGACAGGAAGGAGAGCAGAGGTCAGTCAAAATAGGGATAGTTAGCAATAAAGTTATAAAGCAGCTCATCACATACAGCTATGTCCTACAGACTAGCTTGCTGTCTTGGCTTTCCTTGGACCACTAGGGCTTTTTTAACAGAACAAATGCTAGGATACTAGGAGATTTGTCTTGCAATGAATTTGTAGCTAGTGCTGCTGTTTCTACATGGACCATTGCCTTGGAAGTTGGCCTTGGAGAAGCCATTCACCTCTGGCCTTGAGGGAGACGAAGCTCTAGTAACTTTGTGAACTGAGGACAAAACAAACAGTGGCCTATAATCAGGCAGTTTGGAACAGGAGTTCCTGCAGAGCAAGGGGGTCTCAGCAACAGCTCAGAGACCCCGACCTCCCCCATTAGTATACACCATCTCCCCTTTCTTAGACTCAGAAAAGTCCCATACATAGGACATAGCCTGCCAATAAAAGATGAGGTCTCAATTTTTCTATTACTGGGAGAAGATTCCCTGATCTGCACTCAGACACTGCATGGCAGAACCTTACGGGCGCAACCCCAAAACCAGGGGCCTGAGGCATGCCGAGCACAGCCTAGAGTGCTCGAGCTCCAACAGACAGGAAATGAAAGGCCTTGCTAGTCCTGATCCTTTTGGAGCTACACTCTGATGGCTGCAGCCAAACAGCAAGGATTATTTATGAAGCAGGGAAGGAAAAACCTACCTTCACAATGTTTTACTGCTCAAGGCTGTTTCCTCAATAACCCCTTCATTCCCATTCAGTCTATACCCTGGGAACCCGTATGTGTGGTCCAAAGGCAGAGCAGTCATTTTAACAGTGCGTTCTGCCAGCAGATGCCATACTTTCAAAGCAGCGAGCAGAATTTAACCTGAAGCATAAACTGAGCATCCCAGACCTGCAGGACTGTTAAACAAGACACAAAAGACCAGCCCATAGGGAAAAAGAGATAGGAGATGGGAGAGGAAACCTAAAGAAACCGATACCTTAGGGTAAAATCAAAATGAAAGCTCTTTTTCCTTTTCAGAAAGCAACCAAAGGAAAAGATAAATATGTTATTATACTTACAATAAAGTGATGCATTCATTTAGACAGTGCTAATGGAAACCCAATTTCTGCGTTTTTTTTTCCCCACAATACTCTCCCTAAGTCACTTCCAATGACAGAAAGCTGCATTTCTAAAGGAAGCCACATGGGGAGATAATTGCCCATCACTCCATGGGAGAGTTTGTTCCTCTAACCCACTCTCCAGCTTGCTCACATGGTACTTGGCTGAAAGCGGAATTTGTTTTTAAGTGGATACAACAGAGATACCAAGAGATTGTAGGCTATAACTACAGATCTGAGCAAAAGCCTCAGTGATCTCTCTTCCAAATAACCTTCTGCAGGGCTTGAGCTGGCAGCATAACATGAATTTCTCAGTTTTGGGCACAGCACCAGAAGGCCCAAAGGGTCTAAAATCCAAACTAATCTGACCAACTCAGTGAAGAGATCATGCACACTGCTGGGAGGGGTGAGTGTGCACCACTGAAGTAGTTTTCAGATGGTTTTTCAATAAAGTATCTAACTGATGTTTCTGGACACAGCAGAAACTCCAAATGATTAAATGTGCATTAATTACAAACATAAATCTCCAACTGGGACCAGAGAAGGCAGTGAAGACGGTGCAGAACCCAACAACTGAGGGGTGCAGGGAAACGAGCAAGACAGCCGTCAAAAGGGGTTAACTGCACTTTTGTACACTTGTGACATTTGCACAGTTACATTTTTAACTAATGGGAAATCTTTATGCCAAAAACAAGATAAAAGACTGAAGCTTCCAGTACCCCTGGCTTTCCAAACTTCATCTTTATCAGGTTAACATACTGAAGTTCAGGTACTCAAAAACACAGCTATGACAAAAAAAAAAGTGTGTGAAGAGAGTGCCCTTTTTCTAATGGACTAGTCTGTCTGGAAATACTTTCCTTAGGAGAGCATCAAAAATGGGCTATATTTTACTGAATCAGTTCTGCAAAGAAACACAGAACAGGAAAAGGAATTAAAAAGTAACATACGGTGAGCATTTTCAAAAAGAGGGGAAAAGTGACCATGTCCACACTTCTAATTCCTTCCAGTTTCTATGCAAATGAGGCACAAAGGAGGAATGTTAACAGACCATCAACAGCAGAACAGATATAGCGAGGGATAATTAAAGTCATCCACGTTCTGCATGAGATTGCTAGCCCCTAATGGAGAAAATCACATTAGGTGGGTGTTTGTTCTGCTCTGAGAACCAGTCACTGGGACATGTATGAATTAGAGTCTGTTTGTCTCCTCTGTGTCTCAAACAATGCATCTCTCCCCTTCAGTGATAGGGCTCTTCTTCCTGGACCACAACCATGTGAGGGTCTTCATACTTCTCCATCTTGTTTTCAGACCCCAATCCTCCCTTCAACACGCTTCTTATGCCTTAAGAGAGGCTGAAATAAAACCTGGTTAGCCGTCCCCAACGGGGGTCCTGGTAGCCTGCAGCTGCCCGGCAACAAGCATTTGTCTCCCCTGCAGGGAGCTCTGCTATCTGCACTCTAAACAGCTCCAAAAAGAAAAAGTTTTGGTTCCCTCAATGCTGGTGCAAAAAGGCCAGGTCTCAGAGGAGACACCATGAGGAGGGAACGCTGCAGTCTGCAATCTTACACCTAAAGTTTCTCACCTACAGAACAACTGAAAGGCTGGTGTAAAGCTGGGAGAACTCTCTGTGGTGAGAGACATCTGGAACTTAAGCAGATATAGTCACACCCCCTGTTCCCTAGTCCCACTTCCCCAAATCTCTCAGGTCTTCAAAGCTTTAAAAACAGAACAACGTCCCTGTTCATTGTTATCTAAGTGGGATACATCATTGGGTGCAGGATACGATAATGTTTCCAAGCTGTTTGCAGTCTGGAGCGAGTTTAAGACTGCTAGCTCACAAGATGAGAAAAGCACTTCACCTGCAACCTGTTGGCCATTCTGGCAAGTCAGTATTATATTAGTAACATACCTTTTCTGCTTGTACGTCAACATTGCTTCAGCAATGGGCAACTGATGTGCACAGTTTGCCCCTGCTATATACTGCGTTATTCTGGAGACAACGTCAGGTGCTTCTGGAACTGCAACAGAGCAAAGAGAGAAAATAAATGAAGTGAATTCTCAGACCAGCACCAGCGCTGTCCTCCACTTGCTCAGCCAAGCAGCTGACAGTACCCAGCCAGCTGCATTTGAATTGCATCTTCCAAAGGAAGTTCTGCAACCTACCCCAGAGCGCTGCAATGCTGTCTAAACAGAAGCCAACATCCTACAAGAGCTCCAGAGAAAAAAGGCTAGGAAAGCACGTGAGTTGCAGAGTTCTGTACACAGTATTACTTATTGAAAATATAGTTATTTTATATTTGCTAAAACACTTTTCTTTGCAAATGCGTACCTGTTCAGAGTCAACTTTAGACTTCCGCCCCTCTTGACTGCGGGCAGCTGCTGATGAAAGTGCCTAGCCTTCCTTGCCAGGACCTTGGTGAGCTGCTCTGCTCACACCAATAACTGGGTTACCTGATTTCCTAATGAACTCACTGCCTTGCTGAGTTAATTGAAAAGACTGACAGCTATGCAAGGGTAGGAAGAGCACAAAGATCATGTGTTTAGCAGCAAGTGTGCTTAAAGTCCATGAGTGAGTGTTTGACTCAAGCTGACAGGGAGAATTTCCTAAATGCCTTTCACAATGCTTTCATTCAAGCAAAGAGCCTGAACCATGAGATAAGGGAATGCAAGTTACCTTCACCAGGCACTTTCACACCTTAATGGCTATTTTAACCCAGAGCCTCTAACAACAGTTATTTGAACAGTGAGCTGTGAAGAGCTAGTGTCCCTTGCCAGACATCCTTAAGTCATCACGGGGTTTCTGAGTGGTTCTCTCTGCCCTATGAAAATGAAAAACCCACAAGGCCTAGACTGCACAGAAATGGGGATGCATTTTCCTCATAGCATGTAGGCAAGTAAATAAGGGCTGCAGCATAAATCCTATTAACAATGGGATACAGCTCTTGGGCTGGACTTCCATAGTTAATGATGTATTCCTAAGCCAGACACAAAGGCCAAGTCTGTATTTACATTTGTCTCCATTTTCAAGTGGGGCAAGGAATTAAAAGAAACCTGTCCCAGACATCTGTTCTTCCACGAGCTTGGAATCACAGAAAAATGTAGGTTGGGTGGGACTTTAGGAGAACTCAAGTCCACCTTCCTACTCCACGTAGGACTAATTTCATAGCTAGAACAGGCTGCCTAGGGACTCGTTCAGCCAAATTCCCATCTGCTGGAAAAGGCTCCAAAATATCCCCTGGGAAGAGGCATCTCTTTCCTCCTCTCACTGGTAGGAGACTTCCACAAGCATCCTATCCCCTAGGGAGCCCAAGGCACTCTCCGCAATTCCAACAGGAGAAGCATACTGCAATCCCCCAACCTCGCACTGCTCTGAAAACGCTGATGCTTTTTCCTGCTAGGGAAATTCCTGTGGGGGACAGGCCACCACGAGAGCATTGCTCCTCAGGCAAGTTGCAAACCTTCAGGGAGGCCTAAACATCAGATGCAAAACCTCCCTTCTCCTGTTTCTTTCCGTTCTTGCAGGAACAGATGGAAAAACTGTAAGCATTAATATTTTAAGCAAATGAGTACTTTAACACTCAGTAGGATTTTACTCTGGGCTAGAACAGATTCACATCAGGACAGGAACTTGTTGATTTGACCGAGGGCAGCTCTCACATGTTACAGTACTGGCAAAGAACAAAATTCTTTTTTAATGAGAAAGATCCTGCCAGCAGATTTCAGACATGCCAAGGTCATTCTCACATGCAACTAATAAAAGCTGATCTTCCCAGAATTTGCAGTTTTCCAGATCCAGCTCTCCAGATCACCAAAGAAGGCGATGTAGTAAACCTGGTAGCGAGACCTCCACATCAGAAGAACAAAACTGAGAGCTAGGTAAAAACAACGTGACTCAGAGGCAGCTAGTGCCTCTCAGAGCCAACAACTGTTTGCAAACCACTAAGTGGAGGACGCACAAAGGTCAGCCTCTGAAAAGGGAATGTGGTGGAGGAAGGAGAAAAGAGGAACAAAAACATTTGTCTGCTTCCTCTTGTATTTACTCGACCTTTGCTAAAATTACTCATTCAAACCTTTTATCCCACACAGGCCAGACACAGATACGTGGTCTTACCAGTGGTCTGTGCTTCAAGTTTGTTGAACAGATCTCTCCACGCTAGATCTTGGAAGAAGTTGTTGTATCTATAATCTACAGACCCCAGATACTTGGCCACTGGATGAGAGCCTAAGAAAGAAAGGAAAACACGACAGTTGTTCTTCCCAGCACTGAACATAGGTGTGGTTTCTGACTGCAAGGAATTAAATTCCAAAAATCAAAACTACACTAGACATCTCAGAAATAAATTTCTTTAATTATAAAGAAGTTAGTCAGCCCAGCTTATCTCTACAAGAGCATGCAAATAGATTTTCCAATAGAGACATTGCTTCAACACCACTGACTTCTTTCAGAGACATCCCCCACCTCCCCAGCCAATTCAAATATTAAAAGGCCAAAGAAAACAGGACTAGGAAACTGCTGAGGAACTAAATGATTTGGAAGACCCCGAGGCCCTACAGCTCTCCACCTCAGGCACTCAGTTTTGCAAGCAGCTTGCACAGCAGCCCTTCCTCCCCGCTGGCTGCCCTGCACGCAACGCGGTCAGGCCACTTCTGCTGAGACGAGACAGACCCCCTCCAAACACCACTCACACCCCACAGATGCTCTGCAACACAGAGAAGGAGCAGTCGTCTCCAACCCAGGAAAAACAACCCAGGGATGTTTGTTTAATTGGGGGGGGGGGTGTTAGGGAAGGAGCAAAAGAAGCCATAACAAGTTCAATAAATAGGCTATAATTAAAGATAGAAGCAGAGTCTGAAGAGCACAGTCCCTGGTGAATGCTGGCAAACACCTCAGGTCCCTGCTCGCCCTAGCTACACCTAACGGTCTTTTGCGAGTCCAGAAAGACCTCCTACTTTCACCAAGTTTATTCATCCAGGCTCCGGCTCGCAGCCATGGATGGAGATCTGTCTTCACACCTACTGACACTGAGCAGGAGAGGGAAGGCATTTAAGGGGCAATCTCTGCCTTGGGGAGGTATCTAAAATTTGCCACCAGCAATTCAGGCTGCATGTGTCTGGAAACCAGATGATATGCTATCGCAACTGCCTCTCCAGTTTCCAGTACATGAAAAAAGGTGCACCAAGACTGGACTTTCTAGTCACCATGTTTCAACCTTTGCTCTTTCCATGCTCAGCATGGGTCCTGGGCATTTACAATCAGCTGTGAATAGGCCTCAGAGCTTCTCCTAAACAGCTTAGTTTTATCCTCCCTGCAAACTGAAGTCTCACATCAAGCCACATTTTCAGAGACCACAACAGTTGTGCATCAGCTGGTAATCAGTAACTTGACAAGCCCTTCCAAAAACAGCCCAGATTGCTTAAATATACCCACCATCCTCCAGTAAAACTCATGGTGGAAAAAATCCACTGTGTTTCTTAGTACTCCAGACCAGCACAAATTTCCAGACTTCCACAAGAGTTTCAAGCAAAAGATCTCTCTGAGCTCTCCTGGTGTCATTAGAGACTGGAGCATAAGTTCTTTCCTGGACACTCACGATGACGGCTACTTTAAGACTCATTATTTCTTTTATAGTGGAGTTTTAAACAGTGCATGTAGAATAGCTCTGCATCATGTGCTAGAAAGGCGACAGCTTTCTCGCACATTGAGAAAACGCATCACATACAGCAAACAAGGTTGGAACCAAGTACTAAACACAAGATCTGCTGAGAAGTTGTAGCCACAGGGGCTAAATAAAATGCTGAAAACAAACAAAAAACCATCACAACAAAAAAAACTTTGTCTCTATTTTATTTGCCCCTTTGAATCATTACCTCACTGGTCTGGACATCAAGAGAGTCTTTCAGCCATAGAATCAGATGCATGTAGCAGGACTGAATCTTCCAGATGCAGATACTTGCAGACAACAAACCATTGTACATTAACTCTTGCTACACTGTATAACTTATTAACAAACCATTGTACATTAACCCTTCTTCTTCTGTCACTGCAGAGTAGTGGACTAAAAGGGTAAAGCCGTCTTAGAAAAATAGCCACCACTCCCTACTTAGAAAGCACTGTTAACAGCAGAAACTCTTTTCCTTTAAGATGTTTATGGCATAGCCACCATGTTGTCTTTGGCACCTTTTTAATTGCCAAAAGAGGGAGATTGCTACTCAATCACAATGATGAACTGCCAGAAAGCTGGCCAGAAATGAGTACTTGATCCAATCAAGAAATAATGCAGACTTTCATGGGAAAGCCCCATTACAAAAGTTTATATATTTAAAATACATTTTAAAAGTATTCACAGTTCTGAAGCAGTTCCACTATCAATTTCTATCAATTTAGTGTTTTGTTCCTTTTTTTTTTTTTTTAACATAATCAGGAAAAGTTTTAAGACTAAAAAATGATCCCAAAACATTAGCTAAATCTTACAGTTCACTTTCAAGGAGCGAATAACCAAAGACTGTGGGACAGAAAACTGCACTCCTCTTCTCAGGCCAGGAGAGGGTCCATGAGGGGAGGACCAAAGCCCTCAGCCGCACAGACTCTCATTCAGAGCACATTTAACCCTGCAAAAAACTTTTTTTTGGGGTACATTTCTACCTCCCTCTCCCCCTTTCCTGCTAACTCCTTTGGAATTAAATGCTTTTGTTACAAAAGGATAGCCAGCCCTCTTTGTCTGCCTTCTTCATGTGCCTTCTGCAAATCCCACCACTGAACTGATGCAGCCTAACACCCCTTGTCCATAGTGCCGGGCAGCACGTTCTGCCCTCCTCCAGTCAGGGCAGATAAACACCAGCAGCCAGTCCCAGACCTTGAAGACTGGAATACATCAAGGAAAAGCACTCTTCAGGCTCCACCTGCGTCACTCAGGTGCCCCACTCACACTCACCGAAGCAGCTGCTCACACAAACCAAGCGTCGGACAAGACCGACTCCCGGCATCAGCCCCCTACGACACACCGGCACTGCCCAGATACCGCTGCCCCAAGCATCAGCGACTGCCCTGCTTCGCAGGCCTCTGCTAGAACGCTCCTCATCTTCCTGCCTACGGCAGCAAGGCCCCTAACATTATCACCCGTCCGCTCTGCTCCCTGGGACACAAGCACTCCAAGCTGAGTTACTTGCCAGCCAAGCAGCCTTGCTGAGCTGTTGGGAAGGCAGAGATGAGGTGCTGGAAAACTGAGGAAAAAACTCAAGGAGAACAGGACATAAACGAATGGTTGAAAGACACATGTAATTTTAATAATTTAAACTCTCAGCAGTTTCAGAGCCTTTACAAATTTTCATCCCCCCCCTTCTTCCATAAACATTTTGCGCGTAAGCCTCAAAGAGGCCAGAACAGTTATTGCTTCACGAAACACTGTGCCCCATAAATTTAAAGATTTTAGCCAGAGAAAGGATTTCTAAAGCATTATTCTATGCATTCATTGTACAGTGATAAAGAGATATATAAGAGCCTCCCCATCTGGGGAGAAAGGACTCAACCCTCTGTTTCAAACAAGAGGTTTACAGGCAGATTTTGGCATCAAGAACATAAAGATGAAATTCACTCACTCAACACAAGCAACGCAAACAAACAATACTATGACAGCACGACATTTGTCTCATTTAACAGCCAGTTACCTGGCCAAAGCTTCCAGGAGGGCTGTTCCTGAGGGAACACATCACATTTAACCCATTCATCTTTCTATGAAGAAAAAATGTTCCTTATTTACCTAGAGGGATGATCAAAAATCTCATGTAGCCGAGCCAGTCTGGGGTTTTGTGAGACAGCTGCTCTACAAAGAGCCTCAATACAGCACTGAGGTAATTCTGGGCTCCAGCCACTGCAATTTTAATTGGGTTTGGAGGCTGGGAATTGCAGTTACAGCTAGACAAAAAAAAAAGAGGGAACATTCATCATTGTGCTTCCAATCAGCTATTTCAGAACAAGTCAAAAATTTTGTTTAATAACAACAGTCAAGGTAAAAAAGAGCTTGTTCAATACACAAGGCAATATCACAATGACTAGTAGCAGCTTAAAACATCGTTAATAAAACACAACATTGTTCAGTACTTTAACTGGCCTCCTTGCTCTTTCTTTGACACATTTTGACAGTCCAAAAGGGTTTGACCTAACTATCCAGGTTGAGATGCACCTATCACAGCTAACTGTGCTGGGCCAGAGAACACACTCAGGTATCCACAGTATCCACAGTAAGTATCACCTTAAGGGAAGGAAAAAAAAAAAAAAAACCCAAAACAAAAAACTCCACTATTTTAAAACCTACCTATCGGCTTTGCATGCTTTACTGCTTATTAGATATGAGGCAGCCTCCAAAGAGCAATCCTGTAAAATCAGCTGTGTTGATGAAAGGAGACTTGTATCCCCCCACACATGGCAGAACAGCAACAACTGTGCGGGGCTGGCGAATGCTGAAGAACCACACACCACTGACTTCAGGAGGGTGGAGGGGAGAAGTATTTCAACTACTGGATGAAAAACTCCCTGAGCATTGGGGCACAAGAGCTGAGAGGCTTTTAGAGCTTAGGACTGCAAGCCCTCCTTTCTACAGGAGACACAACAAACAAAATAAGCAAGGTCAGAACTTACTATCTCTGTATCCTGGAGACAATAGTGCTAAAAGCTGCCTGAATATCAGCTGAGGAGCATGTACAGACCACTGGCAGGGTATGCTTTTGTAAGACATCCGATAAGTACTGAGGAGAGAACAGAACACATTAATGTCCTTTTTGACACCGTTTGTCACAAAAAGAAAATCCCACCTCCCCCAGCCTCTTAGGGCTTTTCACACCAAAGTGTGGGCACTTTCCTTGCGCCCAATTGGTAGGTAGCTATTTCCTAAACACCTCTTTCCTTCCGCATCAGCCAAAGAAAAGCTTTTCCTCTAGAAGACCGGAACCACTGCACCTTCTTGACCAACACCAAAAACACCCAAAATTATGGCATTTATGCCAACAATAACTCTAGAATAGCAGTTTGTTAAGGCCCCAGGGAGCAGGGCAGCTGCAGAAGGCTGCTTGCCCAGCAGACAGCGCTGAGTAAGAGCAGATCCTCCTGCTCGCCTGCTTCTGGAACTGCAGTTGCAGCTCTTTACGATTTAAAAAGGACTTGACAAATGCAACATTCTGCCCACTCTCAAGCACTAAAGAAAAAAAGGAAAAGGCGCTATGAATACACATTCCTCATGATGGATTCTTCACCCTCCATCCAGCTCAAAGGAAAATAAGTTAACACACATCTCAGGTATGCACAGACATAACATTAACAAGTCTCAGTAATTACCTCACACTTCTATCAAATTCTGCACCATTAATCCATACCCCCAGGTCAATGCAGTCTTCATCTCCACTGATCCTGCATGCACAAGCTGCAAATGCTACCAGAGGAAGACTTAAGGCCTTCTCTCCACCTCTGCCACCTCTCTGGTCAAATACAAGGCATCTCTCCATCTCTCAAGTGTAGAGCAACTGGAACCAGAAACTCAGCTGGGATTTTTGATCTCTCACATACTGAGATCCCAGTTCTTCCAGAAGCAGAAAGCCATAACAGCCAATATTAACTCTATGAGCCTGGCACAAGTTCTGCAGGCCACAGTCAACTAGCACATGATTACTGGGCTTTTTGTGTACAGATTTTGTTGCTTTCTCAGATTCAAGTTCAGAAAGGAGACAAATTTGTTCTAAAAATACCCCCAAACCCATAACGAAACCACCCCATGTTGCCAACATAAGAAAGCATAGCTCAGGGTTCTCCATAACACTGGTATCACACACTCAAGAAAAAAAGGTGTAACATAGCCTCAAGTCATGAAACATAAGCATGCATGAAAGGCTATAGTGCTAGTTTGAAGTATTTTCTCCTGCAGTCATAACCTGTGTCTAGAAATCTCAGTCTAAACTATGGGTCAAGTTCTCTCTTCCTCCTTGGTTCCAGCCTAACAGAAAAATAGTAGGCCGTTGAATGCAAAGGCCTAGTCACAGTGTGCTGCTAACCAGAAGGAATGGCATTTAACTGGAAAGAGAGAACCTCTGGAGAAAGGCTCAGGTCACAAAGTTCTACAGGATCCACAGCTTCTCCTGGTCAAGTGACATCTAGCCTATAGACATCGATCCCCCATCATGCTGCCAGCCCCCACAGACCACTAGTGCTCTTCCAACCAAGCAGGAGAACCTACTTGGCTAGTGTTTAAGCTCAAGGCCTGTCTCTCACTCCATTCCTGAGGAGGGATAGCCAAGGAGAGCTGCGCTTCAGATCATGTCTCCTGCCTTTACCTGGCCTTGCCAATCGGATGTATTGACAAGAATAATGTTTTCTGGCAGCTGGTCATCAGAAACCAAGATGTGATTTAGCTGGTCATATACTGTTTTCCTGGGGATCTGGAAATACAAAGACACAAAGAGAACATAACTGTAGGAGCCGCCAGCTCAAACCCTCAAGCCAGCAGCTCCAGCTCTGGGAAGTCGTGAAAAGTGGCTGTGGATGGGCTGACCAGTACTTGGTCACCCCACAAGCAGGGCAGACTAGGACCGGAACTGCACTGGTTGCTGGGACTGGCACTTGCCGGCTTTCCCAGCATCACAATATTCTGCTGGCTCCTCTATCAGCCACCTTGTTTTTGTCAGCCATTACTCCTTCTGCCATGCACTTTTCTTAAGTCACTTTACACCAACTAATAGTAGCCCAAGGAATTCAGGATTCATAGAAGCCTGCAACTCTGTCAAGGAGGGAATTAACTGAGTCCTGAAGCTAAGAGCATGGCACAGAGATGCTCTGCATAAATCAATTCCCTTTTGCCTTTCCCAGCAATTTCTCTTGTTTCAAAGCAGTCATTTCCCAACATAGCCCTGTTCGTTCCTCATCATAGCAATCTGTCCCAGTGTCTTCAGTTTATGGCTGGCTGACAAAGCAACGAGCTGGCAAAACCCAGCTGAAAAATACAGTATCAGCCAAGATGCAAATTCCCACCTTTCTGGAGTTGCAGGGCCCAATTCCCTTCCAGCAGGGACAACACTTGGGCCAGAAGAAAAGGGACCACAGGAGACAGTTTTGAGAACAGAAAAACTACAAGTGGCTAGAGAGGCACCTGTAAGTGGTGACGGGTGTCCGGAGACCGTTCATTGTCCAGACTGTTTGCCCTCTCATTCTGTGGCCTCACCGGCTGCCTCTCCTTCAGAGATGTGCTTCTTCCCCGACGTCCAGTCTGCTTTCCTTCAGACCTACTAGAGAGAAGTGCTCATGTTCCAGAGCTGGCTTATTTCTGAGTGAGATTCACCCCCAAAATCCCAAACCATCCATGTCTGGCAATCTCAGCACTGTGAGTGGAGGTATTGCCAAATCATGCATGCAGATCTGAGCTAGCTTGAGACCTGTCAATTCTGCTTCTGATAATGGAGAAGCTATAGAGCATGTGGAGAAGCTAGAGAGCATGTTTCCAGGAGTCCCAGGCAGATTTCCACAGCCCATGCTAAGACCCACAACGTCGCCCTGCTGCTACGCAAGCAAGATAAGATTCAGTCATGTGAACTGCGGTTGCAGATCCAAAAGCAGCACAGAAAGCAGAAGAAAATCTATTTGCTTGCAAATAACCAGATAAATTTTATGTTGGGTTGCTGAAGTCCACATTCACTCCCCTCTTTCATAAAATTTAACAGGATTTAGTTAGACTCAGCAACTACTTTTAAGGAGAAAATCTGCATCACATGTTGATTTAGCAACAGTATCTTTGAGCCAGCAGGTCCTATGTGTTACAAAAACCTTCCAGGGCCACAGAGCAGATATGACAGAGGAGACAGATCAAGGAATCATCCCTGAGCAACACTGGAGCAACGCTGCCCTTCTGGGCTCCGAGTATCATATCTCAAGCACCAAGGGCCATCAGTTGAGTGCCTGAACACAAGGAGGGTCTCCCTGCAGTCAACAGCTAAGGGCCAGTCTGAACAAATACTAGCAGGCTGTCCATGCCCTCCCAGCAGCCCTGCAGCAGGCAAAATGCTGTGCCACTGCTCTACCTGGTGGATGGGATAATGAGAGACTCTGTCTTGGTGATCTTCCCACTGGGTGGGAGCTTCTCAACAAACACATCAGGTGTGGGAAGTTCAGCTTCCTGGACCTCAGGTTGCTGGTTAGACTCCTGCAAACACACAAGGCACCAAATCAGGAACAAAGCCTCCCTCTGCCTCCCAACCATGCACCTCAGGTTGGTTCTGTCTAGGGCACATTCGGCCTGTCCCTCCCAGACATGCTACTTGCTGCCACAAGGGACAAGCCAATATTCACTATTTGGGGCTGCCAGGTCCCAGCTTTACCTCATAAGGGAGCTGCAGGTAGGAAAGGTGCTCAAAAACAGATCTTTGTAATAAGCACTCTCACAACTTAAAGCAGGGATGTACTTCCTCATGCAATGCAAATTAACTCAGTCTACCAAAATGAATTAACAGAGAAAGTCATAGAAGAAGTGTTATGAACAGTGTACCCTCGCTGGAACAACTCGAGGTTTGGGATTTTTATCCCAGGACCAGCTGAGTTCCTACCAATTACGCTTGGAGAGATCAGACCTCATTGTACTTTTGTCTGATTAAATGAAGCAGCCCTGAGAACACTTTTCAGGACAATACACATGGTCAGCAGCACACTTTGGGCCAGACTTCCACAAACCAAGAGAAAGTCTGTTTAAACAGAAGCCCATGTAAAGCATTCCCATTTCAAAAGGCTGAAAGACATGAACATCCAACAGCTGGGGTCAGAAGGAAAGCTCAGCATTATCTTCATCACAGCTAACGTTATCTACATGAGTTGTGTTGCATATGCAGCTATATGGACATACAGACATACCACAGAATGCAGTTCACAGTTGATACCCAAACTGCCAGAAAGAATATTAACAAGTGAGTTCTCAACTTACGTAAGAGACAGTGTCAGAAATACTGTCGCCTGCATGTTTGGTTCCAAGACTCTTTGTTTTTTCAGGCACTTCTACCTGCTTGAGAAGAGAAAGGTATTAGGAGGTGTAGCACGAGCACAGTTCTCAGCTACACACTCTGGATCAGGCTGTTCCAAAGATACACTTTTCTGTTTAAACACTGTGCAGTTCTGAAGCATGAACAGGAATGCACCCTGTTCACGCCAGAACTGAATGCATTAGCATAGGATATGGCACGGCAACAACCGATTACTCTTAACAGAAATTTAATGCAATATGCACATTTAAAAATTGGATTATGAAGTCTCAAGAGAAGATCTGGTACCTATCCAAAGGGATTTGGAGTCTGCAAGGCCAGGTTCTGCCATCGTGGTATTACAGACGCAGTTAGGCATTAACCAGTGCAGACTGCCCTGCAGCTGCTGCACAGAAGCAACCTCAGTGTTCTGCAAACCCCACTGCCTCAGAGTGTTGCCATGACCCAGCACACGGCTCGTAGGAACGGGAAGCCTGACCAGACAAGGGGTGCCACAGGCAATGATCACAGATAAGCAATACAGGTGACCCGTGGACGTGACAGCTTGGGAGACCAAGGGCAGATGCTCAGGGCAAGGTTTCCACCGGAGCCCCTGTTCCAGAGCTTCTGGGCACAGGCAAGCCAAGTCCAGACTGGAGCATGTTCCCTTCCATCAAGGCCCTGCTGCTCATTAGTGCCTCTCCCCAGAATTAGTGTCCCGGAGGCACACACTGCCCCATGACTGGAAGGGCTCTGAGACCCTCCCTTCACTCACAGTCTTAGAAGCTCAGTGCCTAAAAGCCTCACGCAAACAAGCCTATTATATTTAATACACCAAATGATGTGCTACAAATGTAGGAGAGGCAAGAAAGTGCCCTGGAACTGGGTTGTATTTTCTGTGACCTAATATACATCCCTCATCCAAAGCATACAGAAAAGAGGATGAACTTCCCCCTGCATTTGCTTCCAGCCATCTTGAAGAGCAACCCAGCATCAAAGTGGTAAAGCTTCCTCCCAGCAATACAAGGGAGTCCATAGAGCTCCCAGGGAGTATCTCCCATCCTGGCTCTCATTGCAACTACCTGGGAATCTGAAGCTATTCATACCATTAGAAATTACTCAATGCATAACCTGAAGACATCCACTTGAGTCAATACTATGTTTGCTAAAAAACAAAAACAAAAAAACCCAATAACACACACACACACCCCAACCATGTTTCTTAGCAGAAAATTCATGTCTCTGTATCCAATTCTTTGGGGGAGGTCATAGAGGGTGCTTAATTTACACATACAAATATAGACAGCACAGTTTTCAGGGCTGAACATGGCTGGTTATACCATGTGGCCAGAGCACTTTAATTTCAAAGGAAATGTAGGTAGGTAGGGGAAACCTTGAGGCTGCTACATTAACTGCAGATAAATAATCTTCTTGAAACTTGACTTACAGGACTTGATGGCTCTCTCTGGCTCCTGATGCTGTGGATGCTACCAATTTCTGTCTGAGAGCTGGAGTGTGACAGTCCTTCAAAGTAAGGTCTATATAAGGAAAACAAACAGTTTCTTGCTATTAAAACCAGTAACAGCAAGAGTCCAACACATTCACAGTGAAGCAACGACTGCTCCTAGAGTGTCTTACCACTCCTGATGGTTCAAGTAAAATTCACAAGCAACTTGTGTTTCTGTGAGCGAAAGGATGTGCAGCAAGAGAAGCTAGCAAGTCCAGGGACCCCTGTCTAGCCCTGACACTGACTGACTGACTTCCATTTCATGTATCCAATGTGTCACCTGGCACACATCAGACCATATTTATAAAGGTCTTACTAGAAACACCTGCACGCCCTCATACTACACACCAAAAGGCAACTTTTCATTCCTTAACATGCAGGGTGGCTATAGGTCCAGCATTTCACACAGCAGAACAGATGCACATTCATCCCACATAAGCAGTTGTGTCCCCACTGCCCCAAGCACCAGGTGCAGAGTTTCACAGTGCAATTCCTGTTCCAGCTGTGCAAACACTGAACTAGATGCCATTCCAGACAGGGCCTCACTCATGACAAAGACAGCAAGTGAAGTGGAATTACTGTCCCCCACTGATACTCTGCTCCTGCGGATAAGTGACTTTTGGTGCTAATATGGATTTTATTTCCAGCTTACATCTGGATTTGGCTGCCAGCCCTAGGATCCAATTACACATTTGCTCAATAAGATAAGGTGGTGCATACAATCAGATTGTGCTTCCACGAAGAAAGGCAGCTCATCACACCAGGCTACAGGACTCAGTTACAATTTAAGGAACTGAAGGTTTTAGTTGCAGGAGAAGCCTGCCTACAAGCATCAGTATTCTTAACATCCTTTTGAAGATATGAACACAAGAACTGGACACAGTAAGCCAGAAGCTGTCTCCCCAGGACTAATGCAGAAGCAATAGACTTATTCCAGCAATCACATTTCCCAGAACAGTTAGCTCCTCAGCTGCGGTACCAGGGAACAGGACACAAGCTCTCAGTGCGTGCACTACAAACTTCACCTTGTTTCAAGGCAGCTGCTTACCCCAACATATCTACCTCCAAATCCCTTCAAGGTAGGACCTACCAGTTGGCAACACATCGGGTAAAGCTCCAAACGCCTTTAAAAGTCACCAGTCCCAGCACTTACTCCTCCTGCCCCCATCTATCCTTGACGTCTTCTAGCTCATTGATAGGGAACAAGTGGCTCCAGACTAAGAATTGATTCTTAGCCCAACTAGGTCATTCTACATTAATTAGGACACTGTGACATCTGGTAATTAGCTGACATTTAGCAGATACTGTACTGACCTACTGGAGCGCTAGGCTTTGTTCATTCCAGAGCCATCGTAACATCACAGGCCTGAGCATACATCCACGTGTCAGTCAGAAGCGTGACTGCAACTCTCACAGCCTCATGCTTTAAGTCTTTATTCAGGCAGGAATGTGACACAGCTGTTAGCCCAGGGTCCTGCATCTGCCTGAGACCCTGAGCCCCAAGACAGCAATCCCTGGCCCAGCTCCACACTGTTGTGACCGCCCACCTGCCAGGACCCACAAGAACTAGTTCAGAACAGGCTTGGGTATATCTATGTGAGCCACAGTCAGTCCCCCTAGGCCTTGAGAAACTGCTCTGCTTCCTGCAGTCCTGCCTGCTCTCTCCCTGCCAATACCCTCCTTTCACATAGGATCTCATCAGCTTTTCCAGAAAGACAGTCTGCCTTGTCCATCCCTTCCTCTATCCCTGCAGCTTCCAACCACATCTCCTCCTGCCTCAGCACCAGATTTCCTGCCCGTTTCTACCATCTCTTCAAAACACCTATGTAAGGTTTAATTCCACTGCCCAGCAACAGTTTCTACCCTGTGCTCAGCTGGCTCAGCAGGCAGAACATTTGATGGGAACAAGAAAAGAAACATGCCTGCAGTAAGTTAGATCCCCCCCCACACACACACCATTAGCTCATGAGCAGTCATTCAAGTTATCGTAACACACGCTAAGATTCTGACTCTGGGTCAAGGAGAAAAAAAGCAGGACGGGGGGAATAGAAACTAATCTGTGCTGATGTTGGACGGGGTCTCTCTTCAGTCTCAGCTCTCAGTAAAGAGACAGAGCCAAGGGCACTTGATCAAACAGGCTACTCTGTAGGGGGCTGCCCAAAACCAGTCATCCTACACTTACTTTAACTTTGGCTTTGGAGTGCTCAAGACACTGTCATCGTCCTCCATTTCTGGCCCACTGTCACTGGGGTTTTCTATATCCAGAGTGTCGTATAGAAGGTCCAAGTCCTCTTCCACCTCTGGAACATGCTCTGCTGGGTCCTGCTCTGAATCCAGAACCTATATACAGGACAAAAGCAGACATCACTGACTCAGTTAAAGGCCAAACGAATCCCACATCACCTGAGCTCCCTCGGGGACTGCAGCACACCAGCCTGGTAAGGCTGTCAAGCCCAGACTACTCACAGCAGGGAGGAGAGGGCACACTTGGGAGTAAGATTCTGTTTCCAGTGCAAGGGCAGTATATCCAACAGAAACATTAAGTATATGAGAAGTGTGTGCTGCAGGGGTGGTCAAGCTTGTCAGTATCTGGTTAAGCAACACTTATTTATTAGACTAAGCATCTATGAACAAGCTATTAACAACAGATTACATCATCACACAACCCACTCTATAAACAAAGCCTTAAAAAGTCCCAATTTTCTTAGCACAAGTACAGAAATGTAATAATCCCAATAATGTAATCTGTCTTGCATTATACTGAAAAAGTTGCCATGACACTTCATGATTTCAGTGTCTGATTTCCAAGCAAGTAGAAAAGGAGTGACAAAAATGTCCACAGGAGGCGTCTGAAACCTGGACAAGGATCAGTTGCCACCCACATGCAAAACTGAAAAACAGACATCTCACATCATAACTTCCATGGGCTTCTTCACACATACAACAGAGTAAACAGGCATCTATTGCGCAGCTGTGCACAGTTCAGAGCTTGCTTTTTGGATGACAGCTCTAGAAAAGCAGCAACTCAGCTGGCTGAGACCTCCACTATGAGTGCTGACTCTGCTGAGCTAACTTGGGAAGAACAGCAAAGCTAACAGGACTGTTTGGAAGGGTAAGGAAGCACGAGGAGTTACTCACTCTTTCCCACAAGCCACAAAAGCAGCACGTGGACTGGCAGCCAAATGAGCTGTTGACTGTTTTTATATTAGATACTCAAGGTTACACAGGTTTCTTGGGTTCTGGGTCTCTCTCTCTAAATGTCTCATTTTCAGCTCTAACCAGACAGCGGACCCTCTTGTGGATCTGTGTTCCCTATCAAAGTTTTTCATGTCTTGCCTGGCTGTTCTAGTAAGATGATCAAACAAGCTGAGATTTAACTCAACAAGCAACATACATAGTGGACTCCTTGCCTTTGAAAGGGTCAAGTATCATTTCAAAGCAGTCTGCAAAACTAAGGGGTACACAAGTGGTTGCCAAAATCTGTTTTTGATACAACTAGATCTAGAAAATGTTTGATGACATTTTAAAATTGGCCCTCAAGCCTCCATACAGGGCCAGGGTGTCAGGAAAGGTCACATCAGCTGCAGACTTGAAAATAAAATGAAGGAAACTAGGTGTAAACAGAGGAGAGTATTCCTGAAGACTGAAGCAAGATGCACCAAGCAGTCAGAGGACAATACACAGACAGGAATGCATCCAGAATGCATTACTTACCTCATCAGACACTTTAAACCTCTTCAGCAATGCCACAACCTTCTGTTTGAAGTTTTGTTGCTGCAAGTTAAAGACACTTTTGCGTAAATAAGGCGTAAGTGAACCGTTTTCTTCCAGTGCATAAGAAACCCAGGCACATCTGACATTGATACTCTAGCTGCTGCTTCAAACCAGACTATTGATGGGACCACAAACCAAGAGGCTCTGCTGCTCTCATACTGAAATCAGCTTTCAGATCCTATGCCTTTCTCTCCTGCATTACAACAAATTAGGTCCCACTCCACCAAACATTATAAACCTGCTGGCCCTGACAGATGGCTCTTGTTGGGCTCGCAGTGAACATAAAAAAAATCTTTTACCTGCCAATTAGTCTCCTGTACCTGTCTGATACATTTTTGGCAAGCATTTGAGAGTCAAGTTTTCTGCTTCTTGACACAGGTGAGCTAACACAGACATCATCTACCCACTCACTGGCCCAAAGCACAGACATGTTTTCTACTAGCAAAGCACTGGTTTTCCAGGAGCTTGCAGTTCATCCTGGCAGGCTCTTATTTGATGAACAGCACTGTATAAAATTTGTGGGGCTCATACTTCGCACTTGCCTATCAGAAAAATGCTTTCAGAGTGTGATACCCCAGATCTGGGTATCACAAGTCAAAAGTAACACAAGCCAAACAGCTACATTTGCTTTTCATTCTCTTGCCTCAAGAGCTATTTCTCTCTTGCAGGACAAAACAGCTCAAATTTGCCATGAGCTGCCCAGCCCTGTCACTAACCAAAATAACATGCACAGTCTACAGACAAGGAGGACAGGAAGGGCTCAGGTGTGTGAGTGCTGGTACAGGGCATTTGAAGTGGCATCCCTGTGTGAGGAGGAGAGGGAAGAGAAAATGGGTGCCACGAGGATTCTCTTTGGTGAAGCAAGTTGCTTATTTTGCTGGTTCTCTTTTACCTCATATGAACTCTTCCTGTAAGTCCAACCGCCCTCCCACTTTGGCCTCAGACACCTCATGCTCCTCCTCCTAAACTGGCCCTTTACCCCTGAACTCAAACCGTGTGAGCTGCAACCACCTTCTGCACAGCTGAAGTTTAGGTGAAATGAATCCACCAGGCCTTAACAAAGGCTCTCCAAAGAGTTCTTACATTTCTGCCCCGAGTGTACTCATAAAGGAGAGATGCCCTCATGATAGTGAAGGCTGTCATCCAGCTCAGGATGTCAAGCGAAACTGTCTGTCACACAGACCACCTTGGACCAGCATGACAGTCTGTGGAGGGAGCAGATGCAAGATGTGGTAGCAAAGGACACATGGCAAGAGCTATTCACTGGCCTGAATGGTTCAGCAGTCATATCAGACAGGAAGCCTGTGGGGGTTGGAGCCAGGCAGAAGTTAAACTATCTGGCAGTACCAAACCCAGTTTTGCACCAGTCCTGCACACTGGAGATCCAGTATCACTTCAGTGGTGAGGGCTAGAAAGATGTTATTATTATGAGGAAGTTGAATGTTTAATAACCAGAGGGTATATTTTGTCCTGGCCAGTTGTTGACACCTGCAAACAATACTAAGGACACCAGGGATGAGAGCCAGGACACTCCTAGACTTGTATATAGGATCTTTTTAGTGGCAGATTTAAGCCAAAACAGGGTTTATTTCAGACCTTCTCAAACACATGGATTTTAGAAACAGCCTTGCAGGAGTTGCACCAGTCTCCAAACTTAGTAGCAAGTCCTAACAAAACCCGGCCCATCTTGGTGATTCTGAGTTACTGTCATTACAGACATGCAAAAAAAACCTGTGTAAGCAGAAAGCTATGTTATAGCACGGTCAAGCACAAGTCAGTGCTCCACACAGATGTGCAACTTTGCAGGCACATGCACGCTTGCTGAGAAAGGGCAGGCAATTGCATGCTACTTGCCAAAGCCTTCAATATCCATCTGCTTCTACTGCCTCAGCACCATGTGCACCATCTTGAGTTCATCTGTCAAGCTCCAGCCCTCCACTTAATTTCATTCTGAAATCTTCCCATTGGCCTCACTCAGGCAGAGCACAAGCAGAGGAGTTCTCTTCCACTTAAGGCTACTTTCAGGACTCACACGAGCACGGATCCTGCACAGGCTTCTTCATGGAGGTGAATTTCACACACTTACATGATATTTGGAGTTCCCTCATCTTGCAGCCAGAGGACACTCAATACAGCATGTACACACAACCCTGAACTGCCCCACTCCCTGATCTGGCTGCTTTTGCTAGGTCTTCATGCCACATGCTGTGACCATGCCCCCAAGCTCCCTGTTGGGCCAGTGTGTGTCTAGTACGGCTGCTCTCATGAGCCTCATGCACTGCGCATCCTGGCCAAACCCCGTCAGTGTTAGTAAAACTAATTTCCACCGACCCTGGTTATGGACGTCGTTCTTACTATCGATCTCCGCTGCTTCTTGGGCTTCCCCAGCTCGTACTCATCATCATCCAAATCCTGAACAGAAAGAGGATTCCTGTGTTACCGCTGTGATTTGGACACATGAGCATTTAAGTTGCAAAAATGTTCTCTCCATGCAATATTAGAACTGTAAAGTCAGGCAACCAGTTCCATAGCAAAGCACAAACTCTCCCTTACAGCATTTGCTTCAATGTCACCTGGAAGTAGTGCAGAGGCAGAGCACATGGGGGGAGGCTGAAATACCTTCGTTCAGGACCAAGAGGCACAATGGAGGCACAGTGCTAAACCTCCAGGGGCCAATACACCATCCTGCAGCCAGGCACAGAACAGCTGGGCCATGTCACTACACTATGCCTGCACTCCACTGAACTTGCTGCACTGTCTTCCAGGCTTTCGGCATCTGCCTTAATCACTTGTGATTACGATGGCAGAGGGAAAAGAAAGTGAACCAGATCTGCAGAGAGCCAGGAATAACATCTTGGAGAAGTGGAACAGCCCCAGTTCTACATTCAAGGAACAAAGAGAGTCACAGCCCCACATTTCAGCTCCTCTCTCAGTCCCCTCCAAGAGGTAAAATGCAGGTGATACCAGAATCTGAAGGCAAATAAGACTCAAACTCAAAAGCATCTCAGATCTACCCAGTAGAGTTCTCAGCAAGGACCCACTTTGCAGGAGTTAACAACTACAAGTCTGACTCAGACCCCATTGGCCCTTTAATTACAGCTGGGGATCTAGTTGGGTCTTTGAATCCAATCAGCATTACAGAGGTGATCAACAAATGCCTTGAGCATTAAGCACAGAAATGCACAGGGATGCTGATGTTTTAGTGTTACAAAGAGGCTCGTGCCCAAACATGTGATCAGATAAATCACAACATGGTGACCTGTGTTACTGTGCATCCCTGTTCTGCTTCTGCCATTGCAGCCAAACACTTGGTGACAGTCTCGCACTGACACAAACCAGCTTTTAGTTTCAAACAAAAGCAGAGCACAGGCTCTCTGCTGAAGCTCTCACAAGAAAAAGCCATGCCCTAAACAGTACCTGGCCCTGTACGGCATCATCACTGGCCTCCTGCTCAGAAGAGAAGCTCTCGTACTCTTCCTCGGAATAGTTGTCTGAAAGGGAAGGAAAGAGGGGAGAGATCCTGTGAAACTTCTTTAAGGTGAGGAGACAGCCTCATCTCAAGAGTACAGAAGTTCAACTCCAACAGTCACAAACCAAGAAAGGGAGCACACAAGGAGATGCTTTCTAGTTTATCTTCTAGCTGTGCTAGAACCAGTGAGATAGGAAGCTCCTGGAGGTGGGAAACAAGGAAGAACATACCTAATATGAAGGAAGGACCAGTAGACAGATAAGGTTCCTCAGAAAACCATCTCCTTTTACCTTGGAAAGAACCACCTGGCAGACAGCAGGAAGTACAGAGGTTTCTCCAAAAGGGAAATGTTTTTTTCACACCCTACGAGGGCACAACTGGCTCAAAGGAGCAAGACAGGCCAGGAGAGTCTAAACTCCTTACTGAAATGATACTTCAGGTGAGCTGCTTTGCCTCAGGGGTTTTCTCCTATGCTCCTGCAGCAATACACAGGCACCTGAGTGCACTGCCTTCAACAGGTCATTCTTTTGGCAGAAGAATGGCTGGTGCCACATAGAAAGTGGAAGATCATCATGGGCGGAAACCCAATGACTTCCCTACATAGTGCACAACACTGGATTTACACTCATTAAAACAGACCAAAATCCACAGCTAAACACGGCAGGTTTGTAGGTCTTACGCAAGTTAACGACATCTATTGTAGAACATCCAAAGGAAAAGAAGTTGGAAGAGCAGCTTAAATGTGAATTTCCTGAATACAACAGTTTTAGCCAGATGAGAAGCTACAGTTTCTCAGCGCACCTGCCAGTAAAGCTGGAAGAGCATCAGTGAGAACATAGATAACTCTTGCTGGACGGCTCAGGCCTGGTGCAAAACACAGAAGAAGCTTTGACAACTCAAGTCCCAATTCCTGTCACACTCCCTGCTTACACAGCAGCAGCTTTGCAGAGGTGATTTTCTTTGTATTAATCAGTTACAGGTACAGAACCTGTGCAAACCGGTTCTCATTTGTCCCAGAAAGCATCTGGTCCAGGTGGGATTTAACTCTAGCAGCCTGGAAAACACTAGTCCTCAGAGCATATGGTTGTATTCTTACCTGTAGACTTGATTTTCTGGCTGGCCTGCATAGTGCTGTCTTCATGGTCAATTGGCTGACTTGACAAAGAGAAGATCCAGATTTCTGCTACCTTCACTGCAGCTTCTTTGATGTTGCTGAAAAGACTTAGGACCTGGCCACCTTCTGTTGGGTGCTGCATGACCTGGGACAGAAATAAAGCAGTGGAAGCAGTGCCTGCATTTAAATAGGTTTAAACTTACATCATTTGCATACTACAAGAATTATTTATGTTAATTGATTACTCCAGATTTCCAAGCATGGAAGAAAGCCAACAGCCTGCAACTACAGGAACCACTTGCAGGCAATATGCAATGTTAGTTGAGATTTTATTTGACTATTAAGTGATGGAAGGAAAGGAAAAACTTTGAGCTTGACATATGATTAGCTTATCTTTGAAGCACAGTATTTGACTACCTCATTACTATGTCTTTGTTTACATAGTACCGATTTGAATGATCAGGTTACCCAACTTCTGAGCACCTAATTAATGAACTTAATTCTGTGTTAAAGCCCAGCAAGAGAGCCAGTAACAGAAAAAATTCTTGGTGAGGTACATATGCAAAGTGCTTCCAAAAGGAAAATCCTTGCTCCAAAGAGTTGGCAACTGAATCTCTGAGTGTCTCGCAACCACAGGCTAACAAAGAATGGCTCACAAAAACCAAGATGACAGTGGAGGCAGAGGGACAGACACCTCAGTGTGGGTTTCTCCTTTGCAGTCATCGTTCACAGCCCCCAGGCAGCAGGGCTTTCCCCAGAACTTACTGCTCAAGTTCTTTTCTTGCCCCACCACAGAGCGAGAAGTCACTTCCCTGCTCCTGCTTGCCCACACCTCAGCTTTCCACCACACACTGCTTTGTCAGCTCCTCACAGGGCATTAAAATGACCTCAGCTGATGAAGAACATATGCCCCCCTGCTCTTATACTCTGCACATACTCACATCTCCAATAAACTTTCAGAGTTTTGTTTCAACCGCTAAGAGATTTTTTTTTTTTTTAATGTGTCAACACTGTTTAGGGGTCATTATACTATAAACTGCAAAGGGGAGAGGGAGCTTGGAAAAGGACACAAGATTTGTTTACCTGAAGTTTTCTATTTCAAAAGTATTCCAGATGAGCCGGAGAACAAAAAAATGAACCTTCGAAATTTTATGACCTTCTAACCTCAGATGGCTGACATTACAAAAAGACATGAGAAAAACCACACGCTACTTTTCAGCAGCAAATGCCCAACACTTAGAAGTTCACTGATGGGTCTAATTAATGAGACCACACACTTTCTGCTTCACTGCAGTATTTAATTTCTAGATCTTAAACAAACCAAATACAGTACAGGAAAAATATTAGCTACAACATCATAAATCAGTACTTAGCCGATTCCAAAGAAGAATTCAACATTTACTACAAATGAGTGCTCTTTATAATGAATTATTTAATATAGTAATAGCTCACCACAACATAGCATGAACTTATTTTGGATGGAACCGATTTGTTGACAGGATACAGTCTGATGAAAAATATTGGTGTTAAACCAAACTTGCTACTGCTAAGCCCTCTCTAAATATTCAAAAGCACACAGAGCAGAGATTAAACAAGGTGTGAAATAACAAAGCATGGAGCTAAGCTATCCAGAAAGCTTTAGTGCATAGTTCACCCATACTCAACTCCACCATTAATTTTAAGTGTAAATCTGCAGATTTTATCATTTACCTCTCATGAACAGAGCTCCAGCTATATTACCAAAAATAACCATGAAATGAGAACTGCGAAAGGGGTTTCAAGCAAAATGATAAAAGCTATTTGATCATGAACTCTTGTACAGTGGCACAGAGAAGCACAGAAAACCTCAGCTGCTTTAACTTTAGTATTTCTTAGCCTTGGAACACTTGCCCAAGAGACCCTAATGATCTTGCTTTGCACATCTGAAATAAGACATTCTACATTTAAGACTAACCTGAGATGAATGCATGTGTTAGTTGAACTGAACCAAACATACTACAATTTCTGCTGTCTGTTCCAGGAAAGGTGACACAGAAGAATATTTAGTGATTTTTAAACTCATGCTGAAGTGTTCTGAATACAAAGGGGGCAACATTATATTTGGGTAAAATTATTTGAATACCAGTTCCCCAATCTTAAAAGAAATCCTCAAAAGGTAATAAGTCAATCTTATGAAATCTTTTGTTCTCAAGATATTATCCAGAAAAATGTACAATATTATTACTTGGTGCTAAAATCTGTTTAAAATATTGCTCTGTGAGCCCTGAAAACGTTTTTTAAGATAGACGCATGAAATCCATGCAGGTAATTAATGAGGAAAATGACAATGTTGGGTTTAATGCAAAGAGAAAGGGAAAACGTCCACCCTTGAAAACATGGACCCTACCAAATGCTGCTTACCTCAGCCATGTTGATAGACCCCACGGCCAGAGTCTTGTAGCCTAGAATCGTTCTATTTTTGTACCGCTTCCGCCGCTGCAGCATGATCTGAAGCTTGTTGCCTTCTCTCTTCAGGAAGTGAGGGTACTGAGGTTGGAAACACAATGGAAAAGTTTATTATGTCCCTTGACGTTATCTTCCAAGCTGCCTAGGTCACAAGTAAACTCCATTTCTAGGGGTTAATGCACAGGGCTTTTAGAAGTGCCTAGAGCTGAATTAACATTCAGTGGACAATCCCGCATTATTTCAAGAAAGCTTACATCTCTGACTGAACATCTCAGCTCCAGGCTTTTGTTTTCCCCAGTCAAGCATTTCTTTCTTGCTTCATCCATTCCACCCTCAGCCTGAGGAAAATAGCAAAGCAAGCACCTGCCTGACATGCACAGGCTTTGGTAAAGCTCTGATGGAGAACCCAAATGCTACATGAGTGACAGGCAGATTAGGAGGGAGAGCTCAGGTAACCCTCACAGCTGCACCTGGAGAAACGGAGCCATGCCTGCGCAGGCTCAGGTCAGGAGACAAGCCAGGCCTTGGGAGCCTGCGTTACGAAGAGGGCCAGGTGCCATGGTAGCCATAGGCGCGGGAAACGCATCCTGGGGTGCAAGGGAGGGCTGAGCCCAAGCCTGGCTCCAAAGAGATGGGCAGGCGCCACGAGACAGACTGCGAGGACCACTTCTCTCGACAGCCAAACAGAGGCTGCCCAGAACCGAAGCCCCAGAGCGCAGGCTACTCCATACGTGAACAGCAGCGCAAGGCAGCAGGGACAGGCATGGATCCTTGTGCTCTCAGCAGGACAGGGCCTCCCCTCCAGCACAAGGACACATCTCAGTATTTGACCTTTCACTGCACATACTTAAGAGCCTATTGTACTCTGAATGGCAAGTGCAGGGAAACACAGCTAAGAAGAGGCTAAGGATTTGCTGATGCCTATTTTGCTAAAGCATAGAGACCTACACGGTGCCTCAGTGACTCTCTACAGGACAATGCTGTCTCCATCATGCATGTGGCTCTTGCAACTATCAATGTTTTCCAGCTTTAACACACTCAGACTTCTATTGCTCAGAGTGGCTGAATTATTAGTAATTAAGTTGACTGCTGCCCTGACCTTACTACTCAAAGTTCCCAAAGTCAATGGTGGGGAAAATCTCCTCTGATAACACTTAAGTGCTGGTAACCAGGGAAGCAGGCCAGTGAGTGTCCCAAGTTCCTTGGGCTTTTTTTCCTGGAGAGACAGAACAAGGTACGGGCTAGATGAGCAGACAGTGAGGTGGACTGAAAACTGGCTGAATGGTAGAGCTCAGAGGGTTGTGATCAGTGGCGCAAAGTCTAGTGGGAGGCCAGTAACTAGTGGTGTCCCCCAGGGGTCAGTACTGGGTCCAATCCTGTTCAACTTATTCATCAATGACCTGGATGAAGGGACAGAGTGCACTCTCAGCAAGTTTGTAAATGTTACACAACTGGGAGGAGTGGCTGATACACCAGAGGGCTGTGCTGCCATTCGGAGGGACCTTGACAGGCTGGAGAGGTGGGCAGAGAGGAACCTCATGAAGTTCAATAAAGGGAAGTGCAGAAGGACTCTGCACCTGGGGAGGAATAAACTCACACACCAGTACAGGCTGGGGGCCAACCTGCTGGAAAGCAGCTCTGTGGAGAAGGACCTGGGGGTCCTGGTGGATAAGAAGTTGACCATGAGCCAGCAAAATGCTCTCATGGCAAAGGTGGCCAACTGTATCCTGGGTTACATTAGGAAGAGCACTGCCAGAAGGTAAAGTGATCCTTTCCCTCTGTTCAGCACTAGTGAGGCCAAATCTGGAGTAGTGTGTCCAGTTCTGGGCTCCCCAGTATAAGAGGGACAAGGAGCTACTGGAGTGAGTCCAGTGGAGGGCCACTAAGACAATTAAGGGACTGGAGCATATCTTGTATGGGGAAAGTTTAGAGAGCTGGGACTGTTCAGCCTGGAGAAGAGAAGACTGAGGGGGGATCTTATCAATGTGTATCAAGTATCTGAAGGGAGGGTGTAGAGAGAATGGGGCCAGACTCTTCGCAGTGGTGCCCAGTGACAGGACGCGAGGCAACAGGCACAAACTGAAACACAGGAAGTTCCATCTGAATCTAAGGAAAAAACTTTTTTATTGTGAGGGTGACTGAGCACAGGAACAGGTTGGCTGGGGAGGTTGAGGAGTCTCCATCCTTGGAGATATTCAAAAGCCGTCTGGATGGAATCCTGGGCAACCTGCTCTAGGTGATCCTGCTTGAGCAGGAGGTTAGACTAGATAATCTCTAAAGGCCCCTTCCAACCTCAACCACTCTGTGGTTCTGTGAAGGTTCTCCCCAAAAGGGAGCAATCCTGTCCTACTGCCAGGCTGCATTGCAAAGACAGACCCTTCCAAGGTATGCTTCATAAAAGAAAACACATTTGCATATATATATATTGCCCAAAAAACTTCCCACAAAGATGAGAGAAGTTGTGAAACCAAGCAGAAACTACTTAGGGAGCAGTCAGACTAACCATGTTATCTCAGTTTGGCCTGCTCATCTGCACAGGGTATCAGTGCAGTCAGGCCCTGCTTTCCCCTCTGATATCCACCTCAGGAACACTGCCAGGCTGCAGGGCCCAGCTCATGGGCTGTAGAAGGAAGAAGCCATACAAGGGAAGAGCAGTCTTCAAGAAAAGATACAGTAGCCATATGACTAGGTAGCTGAGACACATCTTGAGAGCAGAGATGAATGGGACACATGCTCCAAACATATAAAACACATAGCACAAAGTAGCCTGCAGAAAGGAGCACCCAATTGTAGGGATCTCAAATTGGACATTCCAAACTGAAGGATCCTTCATTTCACAGGCAAGAACTAAATCTCCCCAACCCTGGACACTGTGAAATTAGCTTCCTGCCTATCAAAAAGCTTGATAAATATCAATGCTGAGTGTCACCAGAAACTCTGAGAGAGTAATTTGCACTCCAGAACAAGCCTGGCTGCCATGCAGAGCATCAGGAGCAGTGGCCACACAGACAAGCAGAATACTAATTAACTGCTTGCTCTGCAACATGAGATCTACTTTGCATTGCATGAGGAAGAGGCCCTGCAGCAGAGAGGAACAGCAGTCCACATAATTAAAAGACCACATCAAAACACACGTGCATCCAGACACAAGCTGAGCCTGAGACTTTACAGGAGTGCTCCATCCTTAAGTAAGGATGGAAGCACACGATTAGGAAAGCCAAGAGGAGTTCAGAAAGCAAGAGGGAAAAACAGTCCATTGGGCTCCTTGGCAGGCCATCAGCAGGGCTGCAATGACTGTAGAGATTGCTGCTACTTGAGCTGGTGAAGCAAGACAAAGCTGTAGTATGGTGCTGTCCTCTTGGCTATTCAGCTATTCACTGAGAACAAGCAGTGGACACACTTAGAAACGCCAAGCTACAAGCCCAGGTTTCCATTAAGCATGAGCCCCAGCACCTACTTTGATACAGTCACCCTCAGCACTTATTATTCCATCCTACATTATAGTTGGGGATTTGGCACTTTTGTACTCAAATCTAGCATTTCCCTCACACTAGGGTCCTTCCACGTGTTGCAGAGGCAGCAGGGAAGAGGACTTCCTTGCTCTCAGCTCAAGGCACTTGGGCTTAACTAGGGTTATTGCAGGACAGGCCTGAAACTGCAGCTCTAGTCACACTTGGTCCCACGCCAGCTGCGCTTCAACGTGTACAATTTTCAGGGATTAAACTTGAAGGCTCAAGTCCATACAAGTGCACACTTTATCAAAGGTGTGTTTCCTGGCCACCTCTGGCAAGCATTCACAGAGATGATAAAAAAATCCCCAAAGGTACAGAGACAATCAGACCACTCAGCTGCCCACTTGAATGCAAGGGCCTCTGGAAGAAAAGCCGAGATGTTTTCACTGCACAGACAAGCTATTTTTAACTCCAGCCATGACTTATGAGCTCTGCAGAATGGTTTCAACCAAAACTCTTCAGTAATTGTCAGTCCACGGTACAGATTGGAGAGGAAAACAGTTCAGCTCAAAACATTTGAAATCAAAACTTTTAGAGAAAGCAACAAGCACTCCAAGTTGTGAAAAGATGGGGCCATCACACACACCAGAACAGCTAGAGAAATTCTTTCTGAAGCCCTAGTGACATAATCCCTTCCATCTGGAAAGGTTTATTAGATCAAACACATGAATTAAGTGCACCACAGAGCTGCAACATTGTGCTTGGAATATCTGGAGAATTTCACTTGATCCTGTGAAACGCAAGAAGGGTTAGGAAAAAACAGTCATTCTAGCAGTAAGGATGATGCTAGCTCACCTGCTAGAAAGGCTATTGCTGGCTTAGCCCTAGCTAACAAGGTGAAACAGGATCAGACACATCACTATTCCGGGCCTACCCTAGTTGTGTAATAGAGCAACAGGAAACTCCTCCCTTCTGTTTGAGCCAAGGCCTGCCAGACACAATAGGCTGCGTGCTACTATGCCAGCCTGCACTGTCACCTGGCTGGCTTAACGCTGACAAGGAAACGCTCTATGCAAGGAACAAGAATTTCACCTGGGAGAAACAGCAGAGAAGGAGGTGACTGAAGATACAAGAGGCTGCAAACCCAGACAGCCAGCACACTGTACGCACACAGAGAGCAAGATACACAGTTCAGAGAGTTGATGGTGCGAGATGCTGGCTGCTGCAAGGCAGAGCTTGCCATGCTGAAACATCCAGGTGCTAGCACTCTGTGGCCCGTCACCACTCTCAATATCCCAGGCGCTAATTTCAGACTGTATCTGGCTCAAGCTACAGTCATTAGCTAGAACAGCTTCCAGCCACCATCCAATTAAGAAATAATAAACACTGTCATAGAAATCCTGCTGCGCCGTTTCAGGAAGACTTCCCAGGCCTCACCACATCCAAGAGCACTAATCCTTCCTGCAGCCAGAGAGACCAGCAGCACCTCTCTGCATTAACCCTTCTCACTTCTCACGCTCCTTTTCTGAAGGCTTCCCCACTCAGGAGGTAGCACCAGGGGCAGCATGAACCAGGAAAGAGAGGAGCCAATAAAATACAGTTGTCCCTGTTCCTAGCCATCCCTATGACTCTGGAGCCAAGAGCAGCTAGCTGCATACTGCTCCCACTTCCCAGAATGGTGCCCCCCTGGGCAACTCCAGATCGGAGGTTCACCTATCTCATTCCTAAAACTACTTTCCTATCAGCCTGATCCTCCATGCTGCTCTCCACGGCTGCCCGTCTCCAGTGTCCATTCCTAACAAGGAAGGCAACGGAAAGCGAAAAAAGAGCCATTCTGGTCTGCTCCAGTTCCTGCCAAGGCCACAACATGAAGAGGAGCAATGCAAAGTCCTTGTGTTTCTAGGCACCAAATACAGGACACACCAGGAGGAAGGTTCACAGACACTGTGAGCCCAGCACCCTGCTCCAGACCCTCTGTGAAGACAGAGGACATTCAGTGCAGACAGGCAATTCAAATAGATTTGCATCGTCACACTGAGAATATGCAAATTGCAGCTAGCATCTAATTTGCCTGTTCCTTCCAGGCAAGTTAGGATTACGGAGACCTGCTTTCTAGGATGCAGGGCTGGCCCCAAGGACAATTCTAAGGGTTTATACAACAGCTTTTCTAGTGGTCTTCTCCCTCCCCAAACTAAATCTTGGAAGCATCTGGGCCATTTTTACTGAAATTCCCCAAGGCTGACTGCTAAAAGATATAACCCAAAAGAGCTCAGACAGCTCCTCAAAAATAGTTGGAACAACCTTAAGAACAAGCATCCCTGGCAGCACTAGGAGGATTGTCATGTCAGACCCACAAAGTACCTCTGCTCACTGAAAAGAAGCAACTCCAGCAAGCACATATGCCCCCAAACCAACTCCCACGTTACCTGCAGCGAGAAGGTCAGCGCAAGCTCCGTCTCCACATGTCCACTCGGGGGCAATACAATCTCGTGAGACCTCAGGATGCGTTTGGAGCCCTGCACAGAAACAAAATATAGCAGGTGAATTCCCCGGCACCCAACCCATTTAGAGCCCAGCCCCACAGCAGGTCCTCCAGCAGAAGGCAGGCTCAGCAGCAAAGCAGGAGAGCTCTAGCTACCACAAGTCCTGCCCTCCCTCATACCACTTGCACCACCTATCCTAGGGAGAGTTGCCTTTGGGCTGTACAGTCTACCTCATCCCAGGAAAAAGATAAGGCAGCAGGTCCTGCAAGTGGAGTACTTTGAGAGCTTGAAGGAATGGGCTTTGGCCTGCAGGCATTGCCAGAGTGACTCTGGCCTCAGCAGTGGAGTCCAGGCCCACAAGTCCACCCTACAGAGGTGCCCTGGATGGGACAATGGGCAGGAAGACTGGGCTGAAACGGAGGCAGCCTTGGACTGAGGTCCCACCCCAGCCCTATTTATTGAAAACTGGGAAGCATTTTCAGGGACTAGCACAGAGAAAATGAACAGACGGATCCGACCTTACACTTCTGTGAAATATTAATGAGCTGAAAGGGAGATATTTGACTAATGAAGATTTGGGCATATTTACTGCCCCTAACTGCAACAGAGCAGCTTTTGTTCTGCCAAACCCCAGCATTCAAAAGCTGTGAGTCAGCCCCCATCCCCCAAGTGAAAGTCTTATTTTAAAAGTCATTTTATGATTCCAGCCAATAACTATCAAGCTCTTCGTCTCCTGGGTTCAGAGCTGCAGCATCACATTTAAATCTCTGGTGTTAGCCATGAAGGACCGGTCTTTTCTTTTTACACACTCCCCGTTCCTCAGGGAAGGTGGAGATTTTAACCACCCAAACAACTCCAAGTAATTGGGGTGATAAAAGGGGGGAGGAAAAAAACCCAAAACCAGTAGGCATTACAATGGAATCTGGAAAGCTGATAGGATTACAGGGCAGCTCCAAATCAATACTGTGTTTGGACTGCTATATGCTAACCAAGTTACTGGGCTATTTGCTGTATGAGCATTTGATTTCACATAATGGAGAATTTTTCAGGGAAAACTAGCAGGAAAGCACAAGACAAACTGCTGCCTAGCAGCACTTGTGGGCAGTTCAAACAGTGGCAAGTTTCAGAGGTCTCTGGCTCAATATTCTGCTGAGACTGCAGATCTGCCTTTATCTAGACGGGCCAATCTCCCAGAAGCACAGAACTGTAGCTCTCAAAAAAGGAGCATCTGGAAAACTGGAGACAGATTGGGGGAAACACCTCCCAGCTACATTCAAAGCAAAATTGGGTCTGCCTATATTAGCCCCAAACAGGAACCTGAGATAAGACAAGCAGCAGAGACTAGTTTACATTCCTTCTTCCTCAAATGTGTTGCTCACACAGCCAGAGCAAATGCTGTGATTTGCAGAGGTGCCTCTGCTCCTGTGCGGCACAGAACAGGCTACTCTGTGGAAAAGCAGAGGGTGCCTAAGCTCCAGCGGATCAGAAGACGGACAAGCAGAGCAGGGTGAGAAAACAAAGGGCTCTCCCCACCCTGAACAGCAGCACGCATGGAAGAGTATGGCTTGCCCGTGGCAGCAGCGATATCTGTTCCATTGGTGCAAAGCTCCTCAGTGGCATTGTTGCTTTACTTGTTATGCAACTCAAAATCTACTGAAAGACCAAATATAGCTGCTTTTAAAAAGTTATAGCAGATAAATAGAGCACTGGCTCATGAAATGCAGTTGACAACTCTTTGAACATCACTGTTCAGGAGGCTGCAAGGAGACATGGGAAATGCAGGTAATATGCTCTCATTAGATCTGAATTCAATCATCCCCTCTGGAAGGACTCCAGCGCCCAACACCTCTCTCTTGCAATTCTCCATAAAAAAGGAAGCCAGTCACTCAACAGAGATCATCTGTTTGACAATCCAATATTGCCAGCCTCAAACAACAGCCATGTCAGAAACCTGAGCGCTGGCGAATTAAGTGATCCTGAAAGAGCTTGTCAGCATCATAGTAATAACCTGCAAGCATAGAAGTTCTCCATTAAGACCCTTTTAATGAGGGGGAGTTTCAAATCACCCTGTGTCTCTTCTCAGAGTTGCTACTGACCCACTTTTAAATAGCGTTATCACAAAGAAATATGGGTGACAATCAGATTGCAGCACAAGGAACACCCAAGGTGAAGCTCTGGTCATTCTCCAGGACAGCAGTCACTCTAGCCACTGTGTCACATCTAGCTCAACTGCAGGGGCAGATCAAGGGCAAAAGAAGAATGGTCCAGGCATCTGAGCTGCAGCCTGGGACTCAGCAGACAAGCACCCCAAAATTCCCCAGCAATACAGGGCAAGTCCTTCTGCCTTCCACTTCCTCAGGGATAACAGCACTGCCCAGCTCTAGAAGGGACTGCAGATGACCTGCTCAAGTTCCAGTGTCAGAGTTACTGTAGTGAGGCAGATCACAACAGCATCCAAAATAGACCCACCTGTTAAATAGACCTAACCCTCCCGACTGTTACAACACCCTTTGAACTTGCAAATCTGAGGCAGCATTTCCCACCTTTTCACACAGAGAAGGTATAAACAGTCAGCAGTAACCTTGACAGGGAAAGAAGATTTTGCTCTAGTAAAAGCTACCAAGCTCTCCAACCCAAGTTTGACACACTCATTCACTGACAAGCCTCAGACCTTTACAGCTAGGAGTACAAACATATGGAAAGCGTTCAGCTTTCATAAGCGATATCTGACAGCCTGGGAACCCACAGCTGTGCATCTTCAGAGGTTCGCATAGAATGCAGATGTGTGACAGTATTCCCTACCTTTCGGCTCCCTGCGGTGAGTGTGTGAATCCCCTGCATCCATTTCACTGCCCACTTCTCTCCTCCCTCACATCCTGCCTCAAGCTTATAAAAGGAGAAGCAATCCTTTATTCCTCCTCACAAACTGAGAGCAGCCAAAACTGAAGCTGCATTATTCCTCATTGCTAATGCTCCAGCAATACAGAACTCAGGTTGCAAGAGTAAGGGAAAGCATTGCTCCACTTCTGCTTTCCCTCGCAAGGAAACCATCTCCTAACATTCCAGTCCACAGGCTTGGGAACAAAGTTGCCCCACTCTGGAGAGGTCCCAGACGCAGGTGCACCAGCATTTGCCTCATGTTACCAGCACCCTTCAGGTGGCTGCAAATTTCACGGGGGAAGAAGGAGGAAAGAACAGGAAGAGGGAACTGCAGCAGAGACATTTAAAAGTGTGTTATTCTCTCAGCTACAGCTGCTGGGTAGGTTGATTCAATAGTCTTAACACAGAGGAACACACTTTTACCCCAGCTGGACTGCTCACAGAGGTGAGAGATGTCGGTTGAATCCTCAGCTGCTTGTTCTTGCACCATAGACCCTTCATGATTTCAGCTTCCATGCTAGATTCTGTGTGCTTTGACACAACCAGATCTCTGCAGGGGTTTGTCTGGCTTTTTGTTGAAAAGCAGCAGCCTTTCAGCATGATTAATGGTGTTTTTCTACCTAGAGGTCTGCTAGGCTTTCAGTCAGTGCTTCAACATTTCCAGTGGTGGGAGCACTTGAGCCAGACTGACACTGTGATGCACTGCAGAACTGAGCCCCCTTCCTCCCAAACCTGCCTCCAGATAGTGTGACCTATACGTAGATACTTAATTAAATGGCACAAACCTGTACTATAAAGTATGTTATTTACCTAGGACAATAGCTTTATTTTAAGGAAACAAAACAGTATGTGTAGGTGCCCTACAAACCTGCTGGCAAGCACCCACCTACAAAATGACAGACTCCTGATAGCAGAGCTGCCCCTGAATAAAACAGCCAGAGAAACCCATCAGCAAAGGAAGGCCCAAACCAGGCTCCTCCCAAACCAGGGCCAAGTTACCGAAGATGTTTTGCCCTAAAGTAAGCTGAAGCATGTTAGAGAACCAGGCTTGGTTTTGGCCCAGGGACAACTGGTGACAGCACATGATCTGTAACAAGCATCCTTACACAGAGACAAGCCCATGCTGAGCCCTCAGTGAGCAGTATGCTTTGCTTGCAACAGTGAAATTCTGTAGGAATGTGGGGGAAAGATCACAAGGGACTCTCTCCATATCCAGAATGCCCTGATGTATTTGGGAAATAGCACATGGTTGCAATGGACCTTCATCTCCCTGTGAGACTTAGTTTACGCATTTGCCAGTATTTTTACCCAAGCAACACATTTAATTCTCAGAACTGAGCAGCAATTACCTGCATTTTGACAGCAATGACCACAGAAATAAGCTCCTTATCCAATTCCTTTAAGACTACCAGTTTCTTTAATGTCAAGCTGCACAACCTGCAAACAGGAACAGAAGAGAAATAGTTATAATCATGCCTGAAAAAGGAAAAGCTCTGAATCCCTTTCACACAGAGCAGTATCTCAGTTTGAGGGAGAACAGACTACAGTCACAAGCCACATACAAATACAGAAATAAAGACAGCAGAAATATCTGAGGTTTCCCCGGCTTTTCAGACTGAACTTCTCCAACCTTCCACAAATGCAAGGACGTGGACAGCGGGTGCATTTCGCCATTTGATACAGACCCATGGCCGCATGGGAGCGCCTCACAGCATGGGCTTCCACAGACCACAGCCTGGGAATCCTTGCTCTGAGTCAGAGCAAAAGCTTTACAGTCAGAGGAATTAAATTCCAGCAATAAAAAAAAATCACTAGGTCAAGCCTGAGTCAGGCTAATTATAAAGTCTTCTGCAAAGCTTTTCAGGCTTGTTAGCTTTTTCAGTTTCAGACTCCCGGCTCCCAAAGAGCCAACTCTTCACTCCTCTTGTCAACTCACATGTTCTCCTCCCCACCCCCAAACAAAAGTGTTAGCAAGTGGCTCAGACATCCCTAGTGGGGAGGGGAAAAAAAAAAGAAAGAAAAAAAAAAGAGAGAGAGGACTCAACGGGTGCCCTCTGGCCCTGGCGTTCACATGCCACGCATATGCAAGTAAATCACATTCTTTACCCAGGCAATGGCACATTGTTCTGGTTAAAGCCGTTTGCATTTCTGCCTTCCAGCACAGGGAGCTTGGGAGGGGAGGACATTTGGAGTAGGTGCAGCTCGAGTTAAAGCTCTGAGGTAATGGGACCGCAGCATTGGCATGGTCACAATTTCACAGAAGAAGAGTTACCACCAGCTGGTGTAATTAAGAGGGTGTGCCCAGAAAACAAACTTCAGGGAGGGAGAAACCTGAAGCAAAGACAGTTCAGCCTGAGGAACACTGCAGCCAGAAAAAGCTGCAGGGAGGGCTCTAGAGGCCAGACATCATCCACGACACTGGTCCGGAGCAGGCACTGCCTTCGTGTCGGCCCTCCGCCCCGCGACAGGAACATTCTCTAGCCTCTGCCGGGGGTACCAGCAAGGCTCAGCACAGCTCCCCTGGGACCACTGCCAAGCTCTTGCTCCTGAACAGAGCGAGCGCAGCATCGGGGCCTGCACATGAAGGAGCAAAGTCCAGTAGTAGAGAGGAAGGGAAGAGGAGCAGAAGCTGGATTTTGGTGCACGCCCAGGCAGCAATAGCACAAACGTGATTGACTGAAGCCTAACCTTGAACCTGGGAACCCTGACAAGTCACCACCGCAAGGGCAGCACAAGCAGCTTAACTCTGCCAGGCCCACATCCTTCATCACTGCCATGGGAGGCTGCCACACTGCTTTACTGTAATGCCCCAAGGCGGACATGATCAGCCTGGGTGCAAAACTGTGGGAGAGACACGGCTAAAGGCTCTTCCCAACACGAGCGTGGCAGAAAATGAAGCAATTGCTGCCTGCCATATCCAGAAACTCCTACAGCCCTGGCTGAACACTCTCCTCACTAACAGGGCTAGAAACAGCAAAGCGCAGGACTTAGCTCTTGTTGTCTTCATTCAAGCACCTCTCCTAATCTGCCCTTATCGGCATCTTCTCCACCTCAGCCCACATAACTACTCTCCTCACTCATTCTCGAGGTGCTGCTCCCCGTCAGCCCCCAAAACCAAGGGAAAAGGGCGCTAAAAGCTCTCTCCTCGGCAGAGTTTTGCACCAGAACAGAGGACGGCCAGAGACCGCACACCTTATTGAAGTCACATGGAAAGTGGAAAAATGTGGGGGCTGGCTGGGCCTCAGTTCCCCCGTCTCAGCACCAGCAGCTGTGCCGAGTGCGATCGAGACAAACGTGCTAGAGCCCGGCAGGTGCTGGGCACGGGCAGCAGCGGCGGCAGCACAGCTGCAGCTGTGCTCGGCTGGCGGAGGGGAAGCCCAGCTCCCCAACAGGCGAAACCTCTCCTTGAGCAAAGCCAGCACCCACGGGAACAGGGGAGCAGAGGCCGGCGCATTCGACACTGAGCGTCCCCCCACGGTGCAAGTCGGACGAGGTTACGCCCCTCGACCCGGAGCACAGGAGAGATCGCCAACTTCCCCGCCTGGTCCGGAGCAAAACGGCCCGCGCGCCCGCCCTGGCCCCGCCACTGCGCCAGAGCGGCCCGGCCCGGAGCTGGAGGAAGGAGGCTGTGATGCCATTTGTTTTCTTTGTAACGCTGGAGCTAGAGGACAATCGCGCTCAGCTTGCCAAAACCCGCAGCGCCTTGGCGGGTCAGGTGATGGGAGCAGAGGTAGAACAAGGCGCTGGCATTGTCTCAGCTGGCAGCCAGGGAACAAAGGGCCTTTTCTGCGCGGCCGGAGCACGGGGAGGAAAAAGGTACGCACAGAAACTATTGTGTCCTCCGCGCGCGCAGCAGAGCACGAGAAGGCGCGTTCTGTTCTCCGCCGGGCGTCCTTTCAATTCATCATTTATGAGCTTTGATCAAACCCTACGGAGCACTTGCTGCTTGGTGGGGGGAAATAAAAAAAATTTTAAAAGCCTCCTTTACAGTGATCAGAAAAACAAAAGCAGTTTAAAAAAAAAAAAGACATGGGATGCATCTGCTTTCTTTATCCCCCATTGCTGGACTACTGGTACTAAAAGGCACTTCACACAAACAACAATGAAATGTTTATATTCTCCAGCAAGAAAAAAAAGGGGGCGGGGGGAGAAAAAAAAAACAACAGACATTCTTGTAGTTTAAATCCCACCAAATCACTCTTGCCCTCAACATGCTTACTATTATTCTAGGTCTTCAAGCTAACTTTGCAGCTTACAAATCAAAGCAAGCTTCAGAACTCATGGCTGAAAGGAGCCGTACTTTACTCAAACAGCTTTAAATATATATATATATTCCAAGCATGTTGCTGCACCCACAGCCAGCTTGGTACGCACGCTGCCAAGTACAGGGATCCTGACCTGCTCACATCCACAGGTATGGCAAGGATGCAGGTTTCAACGCCTGCCATCACTGTCTCTGAAAAGAGCAGCACCTCTCTTCATACACCTATCTTTAGCCTAGATTTTCCTGTACCTTTGTCAAGTCTCAGGGATCAGGAAGGCAACTGGCCTCACAAAACATTTCCATCAACAAGTATGTCAGGATTTGTCACCATTCTGGAACATTGGTAAGAAAAACAGGGCAGAAACAGGCACACGGAAAGAGCAACAACAACAACGCTACATTTGGAAGTTTCACACACGTACATGTTTTCAGTGCACACAGGGAAAATAACCTAGCACACAGACTCGCAATGGCAATTGAGAAGCCCAAAGTTTGAAGCTGGAAGAGGCCAAATTATTGAGCAGCTTGTAAAAAGTCTGGAACAACATTACAGCAAGCAGGAGCAAGCGCTTTCTTTGTATGCTTGTTTCAGCATTGACCAAGGGTTGCATGCGGGGAGTGAAAACTTGCAAAAGCACTAAGTTAGCTGAAGCAGTGTTACAGAAGGGCAAAGGAAATCTGAGAGCTGAGATTCCCACCCTCATTTGAAGGCACATGCCACATCTCCCCACTAGCAGCACAGCTGGGTGCCGGGCAGCAGCAGCCAGTCCCTGCAGGGGGTCTTGCATCCCCATCCGTCACACACCTCACTCCTATGGTGAGGAAGGACGCTCCTCACCCCCTCCTTAGGTTAACAAATCATGAGATAACTTAATATGTTCTATAAGAATAAAACACTTCATCTTTTTACAACAACACTGCAAGAACCCAGCTTGAAAGAGGAAACCTGACCCAGTGGTTTTGACTCCCCCTGCTAACATGAGTCGTGCTGAATAGCCTCACTGCATGCTCTTTGCCCAGGGGGGCAGTTATCTGCAAAAGAACATAACATTTTGGTAACTGAGATCCAACACTGAACATACCCAAAACAACCAAATAAGGTGTCGAATTCTTTACTCACTGGACGTTTTGCTTTCGCATCCCTTGGAGTAGAAAGATCAGGAAAACAAACCTCCTCTAAGAAAGGGTCTGCCTCACTGAATTAAATGTCTGTTTCTCTACAGGGAGCATAATAATTGCACCGAGACCTCACTCACGCAGAGACAGTCAAACCAACAGGAAGGAAAAATTAAAAATTAAAGACCTGTATTTTAATTAAGTCATATGGAAGTCAAGAATAATAATGGAGGCACCCATGGCTATAGGAGACCCCAAGTGCAAGAAAGGAGCTGTGGCAGGAAGAGTCTGGCTCACTAAACAGGTTACCCTTGTCCAAATTGAAGGCCATGAAAAACTGCTCCTAGAGGCAATGTTTCTTTCCAGGAATGCTCTCCTCTTTGAGGTCTGTAAACTTCAATAAACTGAGGGACATAAACAAGGAATTGGACTCCTTTTGGTTCCTGGTCAGATCCATATGACCCAGATTACTTTAGCGTTTCAGGACAGCACGCAGCCTCCTTCCCTGGCACTTTCAACTCCAGCTTTGAGTGTTTTGCTCTGAGCTGACACTTTACGCACAAGTCGGTCCCAAAATAAATTGTGAGCCACTTGAAGGAGAAGTGGAGGGAGACGCCCGCCTACGCTCACGATCTTCCAGACAAACATAACCGTTCTGCATATAGCTGAGCGGGCGTTTAGGCAGGCGAGGACTGAACGAGAAGCCCTGCACGGCATTTTTCCAAGACAGCTGCTTGAGCAAGGTATGAACGCTTGCAGCATGCAACCAACTGCACAAGCAGTTTCTTATGCCTGTTTTGCACATGTTGAGGAGGATAAACACAACACGTGCACGTACTAGTTATTGCACTCACCACCCTCCAGCAGGGCTCTGTGCTGGCCTAGGACAATTAGCTCAAGGAGAAAGTGGAGGAGCAGAGATGGCCTCTAATGTCACTGAGGTATTACAGGGGGGCCTCTAGGAGAGAGCATCAATGGTAGAACCACTGCTCTTCCAGCAGTTTCACTTTCCAAAACTTATGAGCTAATTTCCTCATGTGATTTCACGTCTGTCCCATTCTCAAGCTAGGTCCGAGGCAGGTACGTATTAAATGGGGAGGTAGAGAGGTCAAGAGCCCCAATTTCTGTCATGCCAGAAACATAACTCGGGCAACTGGCAGAGGAGCATTGTGGTCCCATATTAGCCTCTGCTTATTTCTCCTTCATTCACACCTACAACTAAGACAAATGGCAACCTCCAGTCAGCTGTTTTGGCTCCATTGGAGCCATTGGAGTAAGCTTCAAGAAGCCAGGAAACAAAATTGCAAAGCAAGTATTTTCATTGTTCTTGTGCTGAAGGATCTTGAAAGCCACTTCCAGTGTTAACACAGAGAATTAAGCTCTTAAGATTGTAGAGACTAAGATCCACAGAAATGTTGTAGCCAGCAGTTCTTGTTCAAACAGGTAAGAGGATGGGAGATTATTTTACGCAACAGGCCTTCTACCCAGGACCTAACAAGGACACACACATGCACAGTCAGCTGCTATCCTTTTACAGTTGAAATACTGTCCTGCTCACTTCAGATATATTGCAAATATACCTGCTCCAAAATGAGCAAGCAAAGTGGGAGGGAAGGGGGTGTCAACATTTTTCAGATGTGCATCATTGTGAAAAGCTCCTAGAGTTTTGCATAGGCATGTTTGCTATTTGAGGAGTACCAGACAGTTAATATGACCAAGGATTAAAGCACATCTGAGCTTAGATACTCCAAGCCAACATATCACTTGGAAAATGCAGAGATCTCCTCCTTCAGTGGGCCAAGGCATTGCTGGCTGGCTCAAGGGGCTTTACCCAAGGCAGGCAGGAACTGGGATCCCTGCAAGCCAAATAACTCTGGCTCACAAGACGTAGAGTCTACATATTCCATTGGCACGTCTCAGCTCTTAACACTTGAAAAGTCAGGAAAGGAAAGGGCTTTACCAAGGCACAGCAACACTGGAGAAACCCACAGGAGTTAAAGCTACATCTCCACAGCTCCACATACTCTTCAGATAGAAGAGAAAAACTTCTCGTGCAAACTGGCAGTTGTGTCACACCATGTTCTGACTACCTGATTGAGACCTGAACTACTCCAAGTCCCATTGGCAGGAAACGGTTCTGTAACCTACCGCTTGGCTCTAGGCAGGCGCTCACAGCCATGGTACGGAGGAACTGCAGCTCTCTCCCTTCAAGAAATCATTTTTGAGAGCTGAAGCAGTTCTCTTCACACATCTGTTGATCTCAATTGGGATCTTAGTTCTTATACACACTGCTAAACATTTGGTTCCTTACGCTTCATTTTGATGGTTTCAAATCCCTCTACAGAGTGACTTAGAGAAAAAGCACAAAGCAGAGGTTAGGTCCATTTCTCAGTACAGCTCCAGCAGTGGTGTACAAAGGAGTGAGAACTACTCACCTGTGTGTTCACACATCTAGTTAAATACACCTCTCCTGGTTTGCCTCCTTCAAGCTCAGCATCCAGAGCACCTGGACTACACAGAACCTGGCAAAGCGAGCCTGAATGACAGACTTCATAGTACTGGTGGATTAGGTTTGACTGATGTTTTAGAAGTTTGGGGGGAACAGGAAAGTGTTTTATTAGCTTTAAAAACTAAAGCCAGCAAATGATGAAAAGTTGATTCGCAGTTAAGATGCCTTTGACAGACTGTCAGAGAACTACATGTTCTGTATTATGAAGGACACAAACACAGCTGATAACACTAGTCGTATCAATTTAGTACCAGCTGTGGTAACCAAATGTACCAGTGGCCAGTGAACAAGCAGTGAGACAGAGACAGAGCTGGAATAGCCATGTCCATCTGACCAAAGGCCAACAGTAGCTTGTGAGTCTAACAAGCTCGCACCGGACATCACGCACTGCACTACCACCTCTTGCACAGAGAGCCTTGCAGCACTGAAATTTCAGTCTCCCGTTTGAGCACCTAATGAGAGCAGTCAAAGCAGCACATGCTGGGGAAGGGAAACCTCGGATGTGGGCTAGTCAGACGGTTTCTGTTGCCAGGGCTTCATTCCTGGGGAGAGGGCAAGCTCGCCACCACACACCTTGCAGATCAGAATACAAATGTACACCAAATTATGAGCAAACTAATCATGACTAAAACCAAAGGGAGCCTCCAAAGGGAATAAATAATAATAATAATAATAATAATAAAGAAACGGGGTAAGGGATGAAAAGGAGAGGCTTTCAGCTGGAGCACACCCAGCAGCCGTCCCCTCCCCAGCTCACCCCTCTCACATGCCCTCCTTATGCAACCTGCCTTCTCCTCGCACGCCTCCCGCCCCAGGCGGCAGTGCTTGTCACACAGCAGGCTGATCACCGGGATCAGCTATTCCAGGCATGCCATGGAAGCGCTCTCCTTGCCCGGCAGAAGCTGTTCCCAGCTGCCCCTGGAGCCTCCGGGACTATCTGGAGCTGCACAAAGTGACCGGCTGATGAGAGGGACCATCAGAGCTAGAGGCTTCCTGAACGGTGCACAGCTTGCTGCAAAGGGCAGAGCGGCACGTCTCTGCCTTCGTTTGTACCAGCATCCCCCTCCCAAGCCGAGGGCGCTGCAGCCAGCCACGAGAGCAAAGGCGGCACCCAGCCCTCCAGCACTCCGAGGGGTTTCTCGCAGAGGTAGGGCAGGTCTTTCAGGCACTAGCCAGCGTGATAAAAGGGTTAAAGAGAAAACCTCAAGGCATGCTTTCTCTCCAGCATGTGCCTTGCCTGCATGCTATCCCCCCCCCCCCCCCCATCACGTCCGTTTCTCGACCCTGAGCACGGCAGCCCCAAACAGGGCAGGCTGCATCAGGCAGGGAGCTGTAACATCTCCGCAGCAACTGGGGCTGGCAGAGCTGGCATGTGACCCAGGCCGCTGCACCCCCGCAACAAATGAGACCACGCTCCTTCGCCAGGCTGCCTCTTCCCTCCTCATCCCCCCTCCGGAGCACGTCAGACGGCAAACTCAAGGATGTCAAGGATTCAGTTCTCTGAACGGCCACTTCCCTAGCAACCCCCCTGCCAGCCTCACGCCTGCGCGCACTCGGCAGCGAGCGGCCCTCGGCGCGTCCGAGCAGAGGCGCATTCAGAGGGCAGTCCTTTGCCAGCCAGCCTGATTTGGTCCTTTCTCCAGCACCTTCCTTTCGAAAGTAGGAAGCGCAGGTCTCCAGCAGTCTCTCACCTGGCTGCTTTCAAAATGCTTTCCGTTCCCATCGCTGAACGGCCCAGAGCGACAGCTTGCTGCCATGCCACCCCGTCCGGTGCTCTCTGTGCACCCCGGTTAGCCCACTCGGTACCCCAGGGAAACACCTCAGCCCCAGGCGCTGCAGAGGCAGTCTCTTAGGCCTGCAAATCAACAGAGGCCAGGGCTCAACCTGCAATCTGCTGATCTTTCCCTCTTGTCTGTAGATCAGCCATCAAAAGCCCCACCTAGAGGAAAATCTACGCCAACAGGTGCCTTGACAGAAGAGCTTGTAGCTGTGAGTTCAGTTCTGCTCGGGTTACTTGTCGCTGTGCTCTCTTCATCGCAGGAGTGCAGGACTAGGAAGCCTTCAGCTGGGAAAGCAGGCTAGGAAAAAAGGATGGATTCTCTCTCTCTCCACAAATCAGAGCTTCTTCTTGGGCCTGAACAATTTGCCATCTCTCTGCCTTATTTCTCTCCACTTAGAGCAGCTTCCATGACACCTTCTGATACACAGGTGAGCTGAACAGCCTGTCACTGCAGAGAACAGACAGGCTCACACCATGGGTCGCATCAAATTACTTCTCACTCAACCATCCCTGAATGCTGCCCAGTTCAGCAGTGACAGTCAGACATGCTATTCTCCCAGACAAAGCCAAGATCCTGACGGCACGCAATCCTTAAGATCTGGTGCTTCTCTGAAAGATAACCATGTTTTATTACTCTGAATAAACAGACTTTCTAAAAACTGTAGTGGGAGAATAAAAGCTCGCTTTTCCCTTGCTGACCCAGATGGACCCAAGGCAGCAAAGCCTGGGCAGGTTGTCCATTCCAAACAGACCGTCATACTGTAACCCTGATTTAAACCAGTTGCATTCAGTGCACAATGAGCAGAGTTTTGTTTGCAAAGACTACAATACAGCCTGAAAAAAAAAAAAACAAGACAGGAGGACCACATAGGTGTAATTTAGAGCCCGTGTCTGATTCTTTTACTGAGAACCCAAGATGTCCTGTAAAGACAGAAGCAGCCAGGGCTAGCAAAAAATATTTCTGAACTTTGAGGGTACGTTTGGTATTAGCCAGAACAGGAATCAAATATGCAAAGCATCCTGCTGACGGGCTTGCTTTCAGGCTAGGAAAAGAACACTTCACAGATCCCAATGCTGTTCTCATTAAAGCAAGTCTGTCAAAGCCTGCCATTCTGGCCATCTTCCAGATCAGGCACGTGCTACCAACCACCCCAGTATCCCTGCAGAGCTGATGGTCTACACTGTTCCTTGACTTACCCCATGTTTAACATTGCCTCTCTCATTCCCTGACCCCAGAGAGGAATGGGAAGACAGTCTGAGATATCAGAATTCATCACATAGTTTTTTGTACAATTCTAATTGGGCCTCAAGCACAGGAAGATTATTTAGCACTAGAATGTATGATTTTTTTCTGGCACACACAGGTTCCAAAAATACATCACTAGTAATCTGAACTACTTGGGGCAGCAGGACAGCAAAGGGGAAGTCGTAACTCCAAAGCCCAATGTATTCAACAGCAGGTCAGAAGGAAAGTCAAGAGAAGTATCAGCTCCACGACAAGCAAATCCTGCAGCCATATCGAACACCCTGCGCAACACTCGCAACGCCTCAGCCATTTGCTCTGGCAGCACCATGGCACGCAGAAGCCGGAGACGTGCAGCACTGCATCGCTCCAAGCCCCACGACACCATCTCATCCCTGCACGGCTGCTTTGAACAGTTGATGGCAGTTCTGACAACCCATTTGCTTTCTGGCCACAGCTCAAAGGATGTTTCCAAGTCAAATATATTAAAATAGTTATAAAAGGGAGGTTCTTTTTTTCCCTAGCAGCATTGTATTTGGATTTGAACAGTGCCAGTTCTTACAAGGCAACAACACACGGCTGACAAAGTAGGCTACATCAGTGCTAAATATAATTCACAAAAAACTCCAGATCCTGCCTCCAAAAGTGCTGAACTCCCTTCAGGATTAAACATGTTGGAAGCACTGGTTAGTGTTCCCTCAAACGGAAACAGTTACATGTAGGGAAAAGCAGCTAAAACTTACTGTCCCTTGCAGATCTCTCTCCTACGTAAGGAAGTGGCAAACTAAGTGCAGCTTTGCAACATTAACAGTGATCAAAAAAAAAGCTGAAATGGCAAAAGCATTCTGCTCAGCTTGCGAGAAAAGTAATGCCTCTTGATGCCTTTGGTTGAGGCTGCATTGCATTCCCGCCCCTATCCCTTGCATTTCTTCCATCAGATATTCTGGGCAGCACTTGCTCATTTGCAGACTGTCTGCTACAGTGCTCAAAAGCACAGATAAGCTGGGAGGGAGATCACAAAAGAACAGGACTAAGGGAGCTGGTGGGATTTTAAAAAGGCAAATAGTTAGCCGCATTAGCTACTTTGATGCGAAGAACTAAATGGCCTTATGAACAACCACCACTACTGCCAGGGAAAGAATGTTAGTGGTAAATAGAAGCAATAGTTGTAACTTCCAAAACCAGCCAAACTTGACTGAAAAGTATTACAGATGGTGCAGTGGCTAGCCCACTGTCAGGCAAAACACAAGCTCTGCGCTGAAGGCCTTAGAAAGTCCAGAATCAGCCAAAAGTGTGCTAATGAACAGAGAAACTAGGATCTCTCATAGTCTTCAAAGCTGGCTTGTGGAGGTTGACAGGACTGTGTGATTCCTCTTCCTCCAGCTCTGAGGAGACAGGTATTTGAACAGGAAGGAATCTGCATCACCAAGCTGGCCCTACAGGTCGGGGGAGCCGCCGGGAGGAAAGGCATTTGCAGACCGTTGCAGCAGGGCTTGCAAACGGCTCAGGTTTTCAGAGCACTTCTGACCTACTCTCAAATAAGGCAGCTTCCTTTAAGGAAGCAGCCAGTCCCCAGATGATCTCAAAATGTCTCTCAACAATACTTAAAACATGTCTTTTTTTTTCCTGCTTCTCCAGTCTCTCTCTTCATATCTAAATATACCCTGTATGTGCTACTTTAAAGAGCCGCTGTTGAAAAAAACATTGTTAAAAAAACAGTTGTTTTCTTTTCTTTAAAAAACTCATGATTGAGATTTCACTGCATTCCTCATGGGAAAAGGGGGGAAACCTGGCCACTCACACATGCCATCTTTCCTGAAAGCTTATACCACCTTTATGGTTGGGGGGATGGGGGGGAAGGGGAAAAGGAATCATAGTTTTTACTAAAGGAGTTCAGAAAAGCCAGCAGTGCCAAATGTTTGCAGTGGCAGGCAGAATGCAGTGATTTGCTCTGGAGAAACATTTGCATTTGCTTAATATCCTAATCCTCTTCAGCAGCTGTCAGAAGCTGAGCTGGCAAGCAGAGATTCAATATTATTTAGATATTACATTTCTTCAGCATCATTGCTGGTAATATTTAATTCCTGAAAGTAATAAGGGACCAGCAAAGCAACCCAAATGCCTGGACCTGTTAGTCAAAATTGTCAAGAATATTTTAATAAATATCTGACTGACTTATGTAAATAGGCAAACCAGTAATCCATGATGGACATAAGGTGCTCTGAGACCCTGGTCTTCACTGCACAGAATTAGTTCCAGAACCCTGTAATAATTTTAATGTTGAAGATAAGCAATGAAAGAAAAAAAAAGTCATTTATAATGAGCTTGGTCCCCATAACCTTTTAACAGGCCTAGGAGTTCCTGCTGAACTGAGATTCATCAAGATAAACTACGGATGTTCTAAGAGAACCAAGCACAGTACAAACAGATGGAGGTAAACGAGGCACGAACAAATGGAGGCTGGATGCGAGGTGGCTGTTCCTCAGCAGGAAATTAAGGCTCACTGCTGGGAGGGGGTACGTAGGAGCCCATCAAGCAGGAAAATAGAGTCACTCCATTTGTGAACAGGACCACACTGTGAGATCACGCATCTCTACAACTCTACACGCAACTCTACAGCCAGGCCAGTCTCAAGTTCCTGAAAAGGTGCTCTTCTAAATACCTTTACTTGATGCAATCAGCTAACGCCAACATGACTAGGAGTGAAGAACAGCATCAGCATTGTCCTGCGGTCAGTACTCAGGTTTAGGGATGAGGCAGGGAGCACCCTGAAGCAGGTGCACATACTCAGGCTGCCAAGGAAACTTCTGTCACAGAAACGGTTCAGGATCATCAGTGGGGATGGAACAGGGACAAGCTATCTGGTGTCACAACATTATTTCAACCTTCAGGATGGGATGTATCCTTCATTTTATACCTCTGTGACTCAAAGGACCACATCCAACCTCCAATTTTTGCCGCACTGACTACAGGTATTATTATTCAGAGCCTATGGCTACTCATATATGAAATGTATTTACATACTCTGTATGTTTATGATCAGGAGCACCAAGCTCAGATTTCCACCCATATCCTCAAATACACTAATAAGCAAGTGATCTACTAAAAACTATACTTTTTAAAGCACCTAAATGTTCCACATCTGGCATATCAAGCTGAGATTTAAAAGGATGATACAAGAAGTTCTTATTTTCCAGTACCTGTAAAACTAAATCTTTTCCTCTGTGCCCATCCATTACAGAGCAATCCAAATCCTGCATCCTTCACGCTCTTTTCCTTTGGAGCCTGGGCGCTTAAACTGAAGCTGCGACGAGAGCACCTTTTCACATCTTATGAATGGCAGAGCAATACCTCCCATTTTAAGATTTCACATGCAATTTTCATGAGGTCTCCTAGGCCGTGGTTTGGCATCATCTTCAGCACCAGGCTAGACATGTCCACAATCAGCAAAAGTTTGTGGACCACAAGGAATGTCACCACAAGAGCAGAAAGCCACAGAAAGATTTCATTGTGTGCCCCTTCCAACAGGTTTTTAACACTGTTTCAGCAGCTGAAAGGAAGTAACTGAGCACAAATATAAAACCCTGCAATTGACCTTAAAATGTTATCGATATGGCACACTCAATTCAAAAATCAATCTGCACAGCTTAATGCCAGTAGGGTATAGGACAAGAGTAAAGCTTCAGAAAACACGGGCATGAACTCAGAAGTGATTAGGAGACGATACGGCCATTTTAGCCCTAGCGGATTCACAGTTTTCTCACAATACAGGCACCCCCCTCTTCAGAAGCACGTCTCTGAAGAGATCACATTTCCCTAACACAGAGAGGGAGAACCAGAAAAGCCCAGGGTTTCCAGGGCTCTGGCTCCTGACCCAGGGCAGTCTGAGCTCTCCAGAGAGCCAGTGTGGATTTGCTACCACTCCCCAGGTGTTTATTTTGAGCCTTCATTTCCCCTACTGTGAAGCAAAGGTCAGCTCACAGCAAGCACCTCAAACCTGGCTGAAGGAAAACATTAGAGCCAAGGAGAGTGCATGCTACAACTCTGTTACCAAGAGATCTTCATTTATTGCATATATGAGAATTATCAATACATATATATATGTTCATACAAAGTACTAAGCCACGTCTCTGCTTCCACACCTGAATCTGCAAGAACACTGCAGAGACAGATGGACCCCAGTGACTGATATGCAGCAGGGTCCTCTGGTTGCAGATGTGCTGTCTCGAACACAGGTTAGCATCTCCTCACAGCAGCTCCTCTTAGGGGGCTGGTGGAGAGTGTGAATTTACTCATAGGAGGAAAGCTCATGCAATAGCTTGGAAAATGTGGTATCATTTTGAAACGAGGACAGCCCAGGAGACTGTTAGCAGGAACAGCAGCAGCCTGTTGGCAGAGGAAGGAAAGCAAAGAAACAAAAGCTAGAGACAGAGCATGAACTCTCTATTTAGCTGTTCATGAGACAGGAACTATAGGAGACAAGTTGAAGTTCCCCGACAATGGAGCATTGCTCACTCCCAAGCTACACCAAATTCTGCCTTTAGACTGGTACAAAGGCAGACTGGTATTGCGATGTCCCAGATGCCAATAAATCTGTTTCAGCTTATCTGTAAACAGATGCTGGTTCTTGCTATTGCTTTGCTTCAATCAGCCCCTCACCAAACACTGGCAGTACTGGAGCATGGTAACTGCGACAGAACACGGCACGCCTGCAGCTTCCAGACACTGGGCTTTGTTAGGCATCGTAAGGAGCAAGAAATCACAAAGATCCAATAGGAAAGGGAGACGCAAAGCTGCCCCATTCAGTGGGGAGGGCCAGGGGAGGGCTACCAAAACATGTCTTTGGACAACGTACCAGAGAGCTGCAGCAGGCAAGACTGGATAATCCTGATGCTTCAAACATTAGTAAAGCTTTTGTCTAGCGCTTCCTTTATTGTATCCCAGCTTTCAGATCTTTCTGCAAAACAGTGCAGGGAGAGCTAAGGAAAACTAACTAGGTACCCATTCTCAGGGACACATCTAACATATCCCCCCACTATGGAACTACCCTGTCCCAGATATTTCCCATCTGCATCAAACTTAGAAGTCACAAGTAATTAAAATGTTTTCAGAGCTTGGTAAAAATCATAGTCAAGTGTCCTCAACAAAATCTTCTTTGCTACCACATTCTGATCCCCTGGCTATTGGAACTGCAAATCTGTTCAGAGACACTTTAACAAAGAAGTGTCATTAAAAATGTATTTGCAGCTGTGCATTTTTCTCTTCAGGCATATGATTGTGAATTATACCTCAGCACGTCCTTGTAGAAAAGAGGTGGGCTGTCAGGGGGATGAGAAGGGGGAGAGGAAAGAAAGAAATTTCTTTTGAACAAAGGAGCTCCAAGAAACTGATACAACTTTGCTGGAAGCTATTCCCAGCCCACTCAACATTTTTGATTGTATACAGACATACCAGAAGCCCAACAAGGGGCATTTTTCCCAGCTAAAATATGAGCCATCAGCAAATCTGACCACCACCAGAGAGAAATATGACAACCTAGTGGAAGCAAGGAATAGCAAAGTGAAATCATTTTATGGTTGTCCTAGATCAAGAGCTTCTTCCGAGAGCTCACCATGGTGGCTGCCTTGCACATGTGCCCAGCATCTAGCATACTGCTCGTCAGGAGTTAAGCAAAGCAGGATTCCTGTGCAGTTGGTTGTTTTATTGTCAGGGCAGGATCGTTAACACAGCACTTACAAGTACACAAGATAACAAGGCACCTTTCCCCGCCTCCCTGGAAGTCCTGTGCAGAACTATTTGACTTTACCAATATGCACCAGATAGCTTTATGGTGACCCACTCTGCAGGAAAGTGTGCGCTGACTCCAAGTCTGCTGAGATGTCAAGCACTGCACATTTCTTTCATTGCTTGAAACCTCAGCAGTGGCTGGTGGCAATGCTGTGAGAGGCCAGGAGAGAAGTAAATGGCACAGGCACGCAGGAGACAGCATACATCTGGGACCTTGGCAAGGTCAGGGTAACCTACTCACAATCCAGCTCTGGACCAGAGCCTGTACTTGAGCACTTGGGTGCAGCAGGTTTCTTCAATCGGAGATCCTCGTGAACACTAGCAAGAGTATAGAGGCAGAAGCACTGCAAACCTGGCTACTCTGTCCTGCAGGAGAGCAATGCTGCAAAGCAAACCTAAGCATCCAAACACAGACGCAGCAGATGCACTTCAAAACTCGAGGCCACCAGCATCTATGCAGGGCACCAAGAAGAACATGCACATGGCTCCATCTCTGCTACAGAGAGCGAGGGACAGGCACCAGCAAGCTGGCCTTGTACCGCAGGTGCAGTGGGAGTGTAAACACAGCCATTCAGCACTGCCAAACTGCATGTACATTTAGGTTATGATCCTGGAACAAGGAAACAATTGGATGAACAGCATAAACTTATCATGGAGGTTTTTTAAGGACAAACTGCAGGATCTGCCATTTACACGTCAGAGAAACATTAGCATGCTGACCAAAGGCTGAACTGAGAGAATCCACCCCTATGAAATCCCTTCTCCCTGGAAAAAGCTCTACCCACTTATTTGAACTAAGCACTTGCTAGGCTTCTCGCCTTCAAGCACATCCCCAAGGGCCAAGGGTAGAAGAATCACCACAGTTTTGTCTCAATGAGCAGCTTTACACATCAGCTGCTGAACACTAAATGTTAGGAGGAACAAATCCTCGGATCTTCTTTGGTATCTGCATGGTAACTTGGATCCCTGCTAGGAACATGCTACTCATGCTGAGCATGAGTAGGCAAAGCTCATCCAAGTACTTGGGGACACTCAAAGTCTATTCATGAAGCAAGGGCAATTCTTGAAGCAAGGACAAAGCCTACATTAATGGCCTTCAACAAGCAAAATAAAGCAGAACCCTGGCAGAAATAAGATACAGATCCTGCCAGCCAGAAAGTAAGATCTGAGCACCTTACATTCTGGCACACTCTCAGGTACAGCATAGGAAAGAAGTAGAAGAGCAAATAAAAGGAAGTTCAGCCCCTAGCAAGCCACTAGCAACATGAAATATATATGATCCAGTTCTTGCAGTTCTCAGCTTTCCTTCCAAATCCTTCATTTTAAGGCAGTGGGTGCAACTTGATAGGTGAAGGAGCATATCATCTTTCTACCAGATAGAAAGCACGCAGATATATTTTCATGAAAGGAGACATTTTGGAATGGTCTTTTTGACACTGAAAACTATCTGTCTGAGAGGAAGAGACTGCAGAGGAAGGCTGTGGGACAGCCCCAAGGAACTCAGAGCCGACCCTGCAAACTGTAAATCAGCAGGCAGATGGATGGGTAGAAAGGGCTGTGAGAGGAGGACAGAGAGAAGAACAGGATAAAAATACTAGAGATTTATGATGAATGATGCTCTAAGAATAGCTTTCTTTTTAAAGGAAGCTCTTCCTGTTGTAGTGTATCCATTTAGTCTGAATATAGATTTAGACACTGGGGAAAGAGCACATACAGGACAGGCGACTCCTCAGTCAACTAAAAACAATTGTTCTAAAACTCCTACTAAACCTGCTCAATGAAATAGGCATCGGGGGAATAGTCAGTCTCTCAAACAGCTGTCAGGAGTAGTTTGGTAGAGCTGTTCCAACCTTCAGGCAGAGCCAGCATGGACTAGATGACCTAGTAAGGTCTTTTCAGCCATATTTTCTATTTTCATAATTTCTCTCCACCCCAAGAGGTCATGCAGATGAAAACATCAATTTAACTAATGCCAGATGGGAGGCAAGTTAAGCCATATGAATCTTTGCTTATTATATAATTACCCTCATTTCTTGTAGAAACATGGAAATGCTTACGGTCACTGGCTGGATATTTTGTGCATAAACAGTAAACATTTCTAGGCTGTTTATATTTTAAAGAAATTAAGCACACATGGTTTTGACCACATGGTACATTTAAGAAAAAAAAACAAGCCTAATTTTGAAGCTATGACAGGAGGTTGAAGACACCAAACTCCCACAGGAGCTCAAAATAATTCTTATTAAATGTATTCATCAACACATGGTTATAGATTTACTAGGTAGAAACTTAAAATTATTTGCATTTGGTGTTAAATACACCGAGTCCTTCATTTTCTGCAGAACTCAAGGTCATGTAATTTATCTTCAAGTAACCCCAACACATCAGCAAAGCAAACTCAGTGTTAAAATGTCCAAGTTTATGTTGCTACTGAACCGGTCCACTAAGGTAAAGGGAAGCTTCAGCATTGCACACACCAAATCATTTGCCAGAACCTACACAAGGAAACGTCATTTATACAGGTAAGAGGACCAGTGAGAAACAGTTTGTTACAGATGCAGCTCTGCAAGTCATGCTCATACTATAAAGTTATTATCAATTAAAGATCCAGTGCAGGGATGCCGAGTTCTGAATGGAGTTGGCTGTATTTATACTTGTCCCATTAGAAAGCAGGAGTACATGTTTGCATTTGTGTAAGAATTGGCATGAAAGATTCAATTACATCCCAAACAATCTCCAGTAGCTTTGGTTACACTGTTGATTATTCAAGTAAGAAAGTACCTGGCTGACAATCTCTTTGCGAAGAGACTCAGCGACACATCCTAGCTCCCAAAACCTTCTTCCCACTGGAGACCTCCAATCCTCGGAGCTAGATGGAAGAGGCAAAGCCCAAAGAAAGGGAAGACCACCTCAACTGCAACCATCTCCTCCCCTCAGCCCACTTGACAGCTCTGAAAACAGCAGCTTTGAGCTGGAAAACAAACACAAGACTTTAGACGGCCCAAGGTTTACACAAAGCTAAAAAATACAAGCTCTAACAAGGGGCTGGACTTCCCCTTCCACAGCTTGCGATTCCCACAGAGTCATTAAAAGTCATTTCCCTGACCTGAAGAGAAGCTCTAATAGAAGTGTGGTGCACACATTGGGAGCATGCAAATCCACTTTAATTCCTTCCACTTGATGCCTTTCCCACAGCAGCAATAGATTAAATGGGTTCCCTACTTCCCCACTGCTCTGTCCTCACCCTCACACTCTGCTAGCACAACCATCTGGACAGTCATGCAGCAAAACACGGCAGAGAACTGATCCAGGTGTAATACAATCTCCCCATGTCCTCCACCCCCACCACCCAAGAAAATCCTTCTCTGATGCACTTCACTATGTGAACTCTCAAATGTTTGCATTGGTGCAAGGCAGAAGGTGCTGACAAGGAGCAACCTAAGCAGGTAGCTCACAAACAGCCACCAGACACGTATCAGCCTCAGAGGAGCTAGTAAAAGCTAGCTATAATCTTACCTGGAGTGTGTCAGGACAGTCTGCACAGCTCTATGCACATCTCAAAGAGCTCTTCAGTGAGAGAGCTATTATAGTTTTGCTGTAAGAGGCAGAGGATTGGTAAATGCTTCATATCATGCACCCGTAACTACACACTGCATAGATGGAACGGGAAAAGGGTAGGCAGTCCCAGTCCCACTGGCTCCCCACAACCTGGATACTACAACTGCTCTGCTGAGCAATTGTCCCCATTACAAGTCACTGACTTCACCTGGTTGAGGCAGCAGTGAAATCAGGACACACGTGACAATGTGAAATAAAGATTCTGCACGCACATCTGATGAGCTGGAAAGTCTGCAGGATTGTCATGAGATTAGACCCCATGCCACAGATGCCCATTTTGAGAACAGCCCCTCCAGAGGCCATCAAATCTAGCTCTGGCACAGCCTCCAGCTGAAGTGTGCTCTCCCTGAAGAAACTCAAGACTTAGTGACCTCAAATGATCCTGCTATATTTGTAAAAACGCATGTGAGGAGACGTCCTCCAACAGCCCTGCGACTTTGATGGACTCAGGAAAGGCAGCACACATCTTGTCAAGCTTCCAGCTGGAACACGGTTAAGACTTAAACCACCAGACAAGTTCCCTAAAAGACAGGAGAAAGGAGTCAGCCTCTCCAGTGTAAGAAACGGGGCTCCTTCAAAACCAAGGACCTGGACCCACAGTCCCAGAGCCAAATGCATCCAAAGAGAAACCATGCCTCCAGTAGGTACAGCAGAACCTTACAAGCTATTCACAGACCAACATTTCAAACTGTTACAAAGCTCCTCAGACTCTCACTTCTTTGGCTTCACAATGCACTGCAAAAATGCTAGATGGGCAAACTATCTTTGCCAGTAGAAAAAACACCGTTTCTCCCGAGCTGGCCCTCAGAGACTGCCAGGACAACTAGGAAACCTGGCAGTGCACTGACTGGTTGAGAAAAGTCATGTACTATAGGGAGAGGAAGGCTGGCTGGGAATGGCCTCAAGACACCCTAACTGTGAAACTGCACTCGCAGGTGAACTAACAAGAGACCACACTGCTCCACGGAAGGGCAGCCCTGACCACCTGGCTGTGTGTTCCTGCCTCTGATCCAAGTCAACACAGCAAAGCCAGACTAGCTGGTAAGAAGAAGCAGCTGGGCTGTGCACTGCACACATGCCTTTCCTTCCACAAGAAGCAGTGTGTCCGTGCAGGTTCCTCTCATAGTGCAGCCTGGCAAACAGCTGCAAGAAGGGGAATTGCAGTGGCATAAAATCCTACAAGAGCTGTTCCAAGACAAGTCATTGCCAAACTAAGATATCACTGCTTTAATGAGAACGTCCAACCAACCAACACACTCGGGACCAATGCTCTTCTCCCAGGAGACGTCATCAAAACTAAAGACAAAGAAATCCAAAACCTAAAGACTTGCATTAGAATAATGCTAAGTTCAGACTCGCGCTGTAAAAATCCTCATCTGCAGTTCCTCATCCTCTTCCAGGACAGGCATGTTTCTTTACACAAATCTCCCACAAAACAGCCTAAGGCATATCAGCATATTTGTCTTGTCCCGTGACACCTCTAGCCCTGTCCCCTAACAGGCAAAAACCCTGCGCCGCTTGCTGAATGTGCCACTTTACCTGGGGTGACGGTGCCACCGCAAGTGATCTAATCCACCTGACGGCGCAGACGCCACCAGCTCCGCACAGCCTACATGCTCCAGCCTTCGCAGTTGTTCTCGCTGACCGCTGGCAGCTGTGCGCCTCCCGCGGAGGATAAGCCTAGCCAGCCACAGGAATGGTACACTGCCACCTTGCCACAAAAAGGGCAAGAGGTGAGCACAGGCAATTCCCCATTGCAATGCACTGCAGCAGAAGCCAGGGTGCATCAGGGATCCCTCGCACAGGACAGTGCAGATGTGATACCCATGGACGCTGCATGCTTTAGCCTTTGTCGGTCTCTCGGAGGCTGGGGTAATATCTGCATTAACCATGTTCCACAGGCAGTGGATTTTCCTCTCAGCAGAAAGCGGATACAGGCTTACACAGACTATATATAGATAAAACTTCCTAAGAATCTCTTTACGGGGGTTCTTCTCTGGTCTATATCAAGATCTGGCCTAGTGCCTGTTGGGGAATACACACAAGGCAAGCCTATGTGCAAACTGCAAAGTGTTTTGGCTATTAATGAGGGCCCTGCACCAGAAACCCTTGAAACACAGACCAGAACCCACATTAAGAGCTCAGTGGTTTTCCCACATCTCCCTCTGTGGCCCTCCGCAGGTTTTCCCGCAGAGGTGAGGATCTCTTTAGAAATCTCTCTCCTGCACAGAAAATTTACCAGCAGTGAAAAGCACCTCCAACTCCTCACACCACAGTAGCTTTGCAGGGGAAAAAAAAAGAGCAAGAAAGGATTTTTGAACTGTCAAGCTAAACAGAGCAAAAGGATCTGACAGAAGGAGATGGCACCTTTCTTTATAAGATGTTTAACAACAAAAGATAGTCTTCTGAGCAGTGAAAATATATCACCCTGCACACAGACACACACTTGATTCTCCCACACCATCCTCACACCTTGACTGCAACTTCCACCTCCCCCCAGCCCAAGCAACACACACTTAAGAACAATGATCCTGGCTCATCTTGTTTGCTCCTTTTTTTTCCTTTTTCAAAGAGAAGGAATTATCTCCTCTAAGCCCAGAATAATCTGCAGGTTCTGCAGGTTTTGGTTAAACACCAACGATCCCTCTTCCCTACTCCCTTCCACTTACATCCTACAGGCTCCAGTGAGCACCTGACTGCCCCAAAAAAGTGAATGAACAGGGGAGGGGAGTCAGTTTATCTTTAGATCAAGCTAGAGCTTGACGGGGGGGTCCCACACATCTTAGAGCAGAGGGGAAACGGTGGCTACACTACCACCTCCCATCAGCAATCCAGTGATCATGTTATCTATTTGATTTTAATATAGGTTGGACGAGACACCGCTGGAAGCGAGGTAGGTTGATTATAAAAAGCTTTCAGTGTCCTGCTACTGTTCTCTGTCCAAATGGCATATGCCATCCTTGGGGGCATTTCCCAGCATGCTCAGATGTCTAAGAGACAAATAGTTAACTCTCCAAACCAGAGCAGAGACTGTGGATGAGCAGCACAGTGCACATCACATCAAAGTTGATATTTCATGCTAATCTTTCTGCTTACAGGACAACAAATCCTATTTTCCTTGACAATTCTTCTGAAGTAAGATCTGAGCAATAATGCAGATTTCAAACTCTGTTGAAATAGCAGTAAGCCAAACACTCTGCTTTTAGCACAAAAACTTCCAAGAACAGCCACTACGGAGCTCAGGCAGACAGCAGCTTCCACGAGGCATGCAGCCTCCAAGAGCTGAACTCAAACAGGTGCCCCTTTAGGTGCAATGGCTACTGCACATCTCTCTGAGCTAGCCAAATTTCAGGGTGCCTGTCAATAACACTTTCTGGCTTGCAGACCCCCCCTCTACTTTATATGTACGAGAGCCTCCACCAAGCAAGTGCCACTGCACACAAGCTGCTCTGATTTTTACTCCTCACCTTAAATTTTATATTGTTTTCCTGCAGGAGTAGGAGAACCCCAACATTTGAGTTTCTGATCAAAAATAGTTAGTGCCCTGCAAGAAATAGCACTTGAAGCCAGACTGGCCTACAGACTTGCAACCACTGGTTGAGAAGAGAAGAAAGAAGCAGGCCACCTCACAAGTAAGGCATAGCTTGTGACAAGTGACACAGCCACCCAACGCACATCAAGAAAGGCTGAAGTGGTTCTAGAGGAGGAAACAGGTTCCAGACTCCAGTGTGCACGAAGACAGCCCACACATCTATTTTTCCAAACACAAGGACTGTGTGTCCTCCTTTCCCCAGGTTCAGATTCACACGGCAGATTTGCAGAGCCTCTCCTCTAGTTCCGCTCACCCATGAACAGGGTCTGTATGTGCCATAGTCATAGGACAATCATAGTTTTTGAGGAATCCCTTCTCCCGGAGTGCTGGCTGTTGCATGCTTATCAGAGAGCTCTCTCAGCAATTCACCGTTTTAAACAAACGAGTGTTAGCCAGGATCCACTCTCTCCTTGTGAAGCTGGCTGCATGCCCTGCCAGCCTCCACATCACTGTACAGTACTGTAATCCAATTAAACCTCACCATGAGAAGAGCTTCACACTATCACATTCAATTAGGCACTTAAGCCTCTTATCATCTGCACGTTAGGATCCATTTGAGCTAAAACTCCTGTAGCACTGTTTGAAAGGTGGCATTCTTCAACCAAGCACAGGCACACACATATGTCTATTCTGGGGCCACAGGAAGATCATACAGGTTAGGAAGTTAGTATCGTTGACTTACAGGTAGCTAAAAACACAGGAAAAATAAAAACAAGCAACCAGTTCCTGTCTGCTCACAGCTACACACTGAGGGCCCCTGCTCCCACTCTTCCTTCTGCTCCCTGACTTCCCATGGAAATGGAGCAGGTCTGAAGGAACACAAGAGGCCCAGAGGAATTTCTCTGTCTTTAGTAAGGCAATGGAAAGATGAAGCCTAATGGAGGGCCTGGCAGTACAGAGCCATTTGGCAGCTGGCCACCAATTCCATAGGAAATACCCTCCCTAGAAGGTCACCATAACGGTGGCAAAATTTGGCCCAAAAGAATTAGAAAAAGCTGCCAAGATGTGACGCAAATAAAGCCAGCGAGCAGGCCAGCTTCCTGTGCAAGGCCAAAACACGAAGTGCTCTCGGAAAAAGAAAGATTAAGGGTTGCAAAGGAACATAATGGCCTCTTGTAAGAGCCGGCTTGTTGCTTTTCTTTTTTGGCAGAAGAGAGGGATGTTTTGTGGCTGTTTGATTAATCTATTATGCAAATCATTTCATAAGCTAATTTGATACAGCCACAAGCTTGACACAGAAATCATCTGCACACTCAGAGCCGATGAAAGGTGGAATATCAACAGCTCCATTCAACAGAGCTTTTATTTCCTGGACAGCAGCAGGGTCGCCTCCTCCCACGCAGGGCTGCAGGAACACGAGCCAGACCTGCCAGGGAACACAAAGGCAAGAGTCCCTGCAGCTCTGTCACAGTTATCCAGGAAAGGGGGTGCAAAATCTTCAGTGCTGAGGCCTGATATCCACTGCCACAGTCAAATGCTGAGCTGCTCCAGGCTGCATAAGCAGACCCATGGCCCAGGAGCAACAGCGTCATCGCTCAGCCCTCCCATCCCAGCGCACCAAGAGCCACCCAGCAGGAATTCAGCTCATGCTTCTGCCAGCTCGGACTCCTAGGCCCAAGGGCATGCTACGCTTCCACCCCAGCACGGCGCAGCCCTTCCCAGGGCAGCCTTCCCTCAGGACCGGGGTGTTGGGCTGCTCTGTGGGCTCACCCTCTGCAATACATTTGTGAGGACCTGCACAACGTGGCACAGAGCAAGCAAGGGCACAGAGTGACCACACAACAGCTACCTGTAACAGCAGTCCTGGGGCACCTCTGCTTGGTGGAAGAAAACAGGCCCCTCTTTTCCTTCCACTCCCAACAACCTTCTGCCAGATGAAAACCACACACAATCCCATCCAGAGATCCTTCGCTAGCAGCTTTGAGATTTTAAAACTTTTTCAGAACTACCCCTGACATTCATAAGCTTACCCGTACATCAGCTACGTGCTGATGTGCTGAAGACGACTCAAAATAGGACTAACTGGAAGTTCAACTCTGGTAAACCACTGAGCTTCTAGAAAGCAGGGTTTTTTCCACTGAATTCAAGAGTCCCAGTTATTCGGTTGTATTGTACAACATGACAAGCTCAGTAACTGCTCTGGGAGGACTTTCACTGAACACTGGGAGCACCAAGGGATCACTTGATCTTGCCCACAGTAATGTTAATTCAGTCTTGTTCTCTTTCATGAAGACTAAACACAGGCAGAGGGGAAACAGGATTAACTAGTTCTAAAAGGGGTTGTTTCTGGCCACTGTACTTTACCCCAACGTTTCATCCCCAATACTCAGTTTTGGATGCTTTCCTCATGCACCTCAAACATTTAACATAGTTTTATTTAGCAATTTTTTTAAAGCCTATCCTGTGCGCTTATTTTTATTCCAGTTTCCCTTAGTGGTAAAATGTTAGGCATTACACACTATTCAAACAAAGTCAAAACAAAGCCTCTAAGTAAGCACTTGTGAGACGTACGTAGTCATCTGAGTAATTAGACATTTCCCTCGTTCCAAATGTACCAAAAAACTACAGCCAGTTCCAGATGAACACGTCAGCAGTTATCCTAACAAACAAGAGTTCTCGTTCCTAAATGTCAGCATACCAATGAATCAGAAGATTAAGATGCATTTAAATCAACATCTCTTCCTACCTGAATTAATCAGTGATTTTAATTACTCATTTATGTAGCATCACCTGATCATACTCATTCCTGTAGCAATTTGTGCACCTCTCTCTGCCAACATGGCCCATTCTCGCCATTGCTTGAGCCAGGCCAGAAAGCACACGCACTTACCAGCCAAACGAAATTCCAGTCTCCAGCGTAGGCACACATCCTTCGTACCAAGAAACAAAGCCTCTCCCTTCTGAAGGCATTTGCTGCAACCCCGCATGGAGAACAGCCAGCCATGCATGCCATGCAAGTCACAACCACGTCAGTGCTCTGCTGGGAAAGGGAGCGTACACCACATGGGGGTGCAGACATGCAGATTGCTAGACTGGCTCCGTGCCCCAGCAGGTCCCGCAAAGCTTGAATGCAGCTCCACAAGACGCAGCAGGTTGATCCAAGAGTTTGGTGCTGTTGAGCAGGAGGTCCCAGTCCTCGCTGTGTACCTCCTGGTCACACATCCGAGCTGTTAACCCTACATGCTCTGGCATTCAGACCCCTCTGCAAGCCACTGCAGCTCATTAACCCACAGGAAGCTGATAGTGAGACAGATCATCCTGAGAAGATGGGAGCTGACACAGGGAGAGGAGCACACAGCCTGGGGCACTAACAAACTGTTAGGATCATCTCAGCTGCTGTGAATCCACAGCCTCACCCCACTCATTTTCCATTGCCCTGGGAATGTCCTCACCAGGGCTGGTACAAGAGCCCCCACCCCATGGAGCCATCCCACAGCCTGCAGAGCAGTCACATCCCTGCAGGAAGAACCTCCTGTTCAAGTCAAGGGGACGCACTTGGATTCTCTTCAGGCTTCCTCACCCAACAGGCAAGCTACAGAGGCAAGCTGGCATGTGAGATGCTCAGGCAGTACCCGATAAACAACCTCTGATTTCCAGCATAGCCTTTTTCCAGCTCTGTTAAATGGGCTTCCTTGGTATCTCCCAGGGACATCAGCTCACATTTGCTCCATGTGCAGTTCTGCCCCCATATACTCAACTTTACAGTTCAAGGTTTAAAATGAACATTGTCAACTACATGACAAGTAAGGCAGGAAGCAAAGCAAAACCCACTCCGAATGGGAGCACCAATCCTGGCTGTCTCTCATTCCAGCAGACCCCTTTCAATCAAAGCTTTCTCCCTAGACTACTCTTTTCCTATAAAGAGCCTCTCCACGGTTCCCACTGCTATCTCCTCATGAGGTTCCCTGTAAGACAGGACAGTACTGTGTTCTGCCATAGCTTCTTCAAGAGAGCTTGGAGGAGGGGATAAAAAAAAAACAAAACAAAAAAGCAAAAACACACTACGGAATAATTCCTATTTTTCAGTGTGGAGAAGCTGAGGAAAAAGGTTTAGTCCTCTTACAATTAGGCTGTGAGGACATCATTCTTGGTTTTCACAGGTGTGTGTCCTTCCACAAAGGAAAGCATTTCAACGCACAAAAGTGAGAAAAAGGTAGGCATATCCCTTCTTGTATGCAGCAGTTACACCCAGATAGTAAAAGTTTGAGTCACATTTCTGGGATGACTAAAAGAAAGGACTTGCATTTCAGAAACACTTCTGTACACCAGAAGAAGAGCCGTGCCCATGACTCTCAGACATCTGGAAAGACAGAGCTAGCTGAGGTTAATCACCCAGAAAGGCAACATTGCCTGGCCCAGCACATGGATGGACAGAGCATCCTGCCTCGCTGGGCTGTTATGGTCACTAACACTCCTGGAAAACCTGCGTACAACAGTTGTTTGCCAGGTTTTTTTGTTTTTGTTTTTTTATGGCTGCCATCACCAGAAGAATAAACACATGTCAAAGACACATTAGATGGTTTCTTCAATGGGCAGAAGAGAAAGGGAGACCAGCACCAGTGCAAAACACCACCTAGGCTTGTAGCTCATACAAAGCACATTGCTGCAGAATAATGTTACAGCTCTTCACCATTATTCTTCCTCAGGTTACACACAGCCTTTTCCACACAAGAAAGCTCTGCAGAGGCACGAAGAGAGCTTTCCAGATTTTACTGAAGACCCCCAAGCTGAATGAACTTCCAATAAATCGAACCCCAAGGGAGACCCTGTTGAAAAGCAGTGTTTTAGCGAACAGTCCATTTCTCAGCCATCATTTGGAAAGCACACACCACATCTGCATGAGGACCCACGCAATTCAGGGCTTCCTACCAGCCACACAGTAAAACCCACCAGAAGTCCTTTGCCTTCAGTTCCCTTTACTGGCAAGCTCTGTCCACACAAACATCCCAAAACACATCACATTCCCCAAGATACGGTAAAGAGAAATAACAACAGTAACTCAGACCCAGGACTGTAATGGATCAGTACAGGCACAGCTTGCTTCAGGCACTGCTCCTACCCAGGCCCTCCTGCTCCAACCCACCGTATGAGAAATGGTTTAGAAATAGGTAAGATTTATCACACCAAAAAAAAGGAAGGAAGCAACACTTCCTCCCCAAACACACATCCCTGTTCCGCATATCCTCTGACTTTCCACCAGGTTCAAACTTCTCCTCAACCACAGAGGCCTGTCCTGTCAACAGACTCAGAGGGGAACTCGTAACTGGTGGAAATCTCAGAAGACACCAAGGCAGTTCCACACTACCTGACCACTCTCCTTTCATGTCCCAATAGCTGTGTGCCTGAACAATATGCTCATTTTGAATATTGTTTCTCCTGCAGAACAGTTTTCTTCCCAATCTCTCTGTCTTTAACATCTTAAACACCCTTGTGTCCCAGGAAAACTATTGCAATGTGAACTTAAAATACAGAGGCAGTAGTGTAACTTAGAGGTTTTCAAACTCCTGCCTCCTCCGATATATTTTTGTGCAAAGCCTATAATAAAATGCAAAGCAACAACCTGATGTAGCATCACAAGACACAGTGTTAAATAGTTAGAAACAGCAGAATTTAGCATCCAGACTTTGCACGCCCCCCGCTACTACAGAATTCACTGTTTGCCCAGCACATGCAGCATAGCACACACATTACCGTACAATCAGACTAACGTCTCTCCGAAAGCTGCAATGCCATCTGCTTCTGACTTAATTTTAGATTAACAAAACACTTGGCGCACGCACAGCTACAGTTGCAGACCTGCCATACACTGCACCCTTACAAAGGGACTCTCACGCGCAGGGAAGGTGTCCGCACAGCCCATGCGGAGCAGTCCACATCCCGCTGGGCTGAGAAAAGGCCTGGTCATTCTGTCACTAGTGGTGGACGTGACAGCTCTATGTCCGCTTATCCTCCTGGCTTCCAGGAGAAAAGGTCATCCAGGAGCAGCGAGCAAAGGTGATAGCAATAAGAGGGATGAGACTAGAGGGGCCCACCATCACACCTGAACTCTCTTACTTAAGAGCTACGTTCCCAGCAGGTCCCAATTGCCCCACTCCTCCCACCACTGTCTCAGGCCGCAGGGTTGCAACCCAACCGTTTCCACCAGCCCCTGCTTCACAGCTTGCCTCAAGGACTCCAAGCTTTCCCCCTTGAACTCCAGTTCTGCCTCACCTGCAGAGATATCCACATTTCCTTTGCATCACCCAGATTCCTCCAGGCCCCTGACCAGCTGCCAGCAACCTGCTGCCTACCTGACCCAAAGACACTTCAGCAGCCAGGATGCCACCTCCATGCCCCACTACACACTAAGGCAGGGCCAGTATCCTTATGCTGCATAGTTCCAGTCACATACAGATTCACAAACAAGCAAGCTGTGTCGTGAGCTAGTTTTCATATCTGCAAGTATCAGCATAAATGATAATGGAGAACCGAAAGTCCTTGACAGCTACGGACATTTGTTTTTTCTTTTAATAACCACCATTGTGGGGTTGGATGCGATAGAAACCCAACTACGTTCCTGTAGTCAGGATGCAATGGAGAGAACAGTTTTCAAAACAGTGTTACAAGAGAGCTTATGTTGTCCTCCGCACACCACCAGAACCAATGGGTGGAGACGCTTTCCCTGAAAGGTTGTGAATACTTCACACGAACCAAAAGCTTGTGCGAAAATCAAAAGTGCACCAGCTATTCCACCACCTCCTTCCATAAAGGCTCTCCTTCCGCAGCAAAGGGACTCCTTGAAAAGGGACCCGTGCCGCTTGGTGCCAGTCCCCTTCCGAGACCACTCACTGCAGGAAAGAAGGGCTAAACAAGGCACAAGCAGAGAAAGTTGCTGCACAACAGATACTCCAAGGTGCTGCCAGGACAGATAAGCTGTTACAAAGCAAGATCCTCCGCAATTGCAGGGCTCAGGTTTTCTCCTGCCCCACGCTATCTTCCTGCCCATGTTGTCAAAGCACTGCTACCCTGGGGAACGTTTAACAGAGATAGTTACCAGTCCCATGAGCAAAATGCAAGCCCTGCGAGACAGGGGACACAGCCGCTGAGTCTAACGCGCTGCCTGGATGGCACAAAAGATAAGAGGGGGTTGAGGGGTTTATGGGCTTTATGCTGCTGCCAGGTCAGGCTGGAGGCCCCGCTCCCTTATTGTTCGCCTGCCGCGTCCCCACGGGACAAGAGCAGCACTGCAAGGATTCATCTGGGGCACGCTGCAATCCCAGCTGCGGCTGCTCCGGGCAGGCACAATAAGGGCAAATCTCACAGCACGCAGCGGGAATCTTCCCCCCGGACGGGCTACGGGAGCGCGGCAGGCACGGCGCCCGCGCAGCCCGAGCCGAGCGGAGCCGCCGGAGCGGGCGGGAAGCGGGGAAGCGGAGCGACGCCGCCCGCGGCAGCTGCCGCAGGACGCGCGCCGGGCACGGCCGCCTCTAACGGACCCGCCGCGGCCGCAGGGCCCCCCGCCGGGCCCGGCCGCGCACAGCCCGCGCCAGGGCTTGGGGGAAAGGGGCTTCGCCCAGGCCCCCCCACCCATGGGGGAACCCGCCCCTCACCATGGCGACAGCCTGCAAGGGGGCAGGGCGCCCACGCCCGCGGGGGGGGGGAGGGGGGCACCGAGCCTGAAGGGGGGCGGGCAGCCCCCGGGCCTGGCGGCGGGGCACGGGCGCCCCGGCCCGTCGGGGGGAGGGCGCCGCCCCCGCCCACCGGGGCCGCTGCCGGTACCTGGGGACGCAGCTGGGGCTGGAGCCGTCGATCTCCCAGGTGGCGAAGAGGTTCATGGGCACGGGCCGCCCCAGGGCCCCGGCGCCGCCCGGGAAGCTGAGGCGGCCCCGCTCCGCCGCCGCCGCCATGGCTGCCGGCCTGGCGCGCGCCCACCGGGCCGCCGCTCGCCTGCGCCGCCGCCCCGCCCCGCCGGGGGGAGGGGGTCACGTGAAGGGGAGGGGCTCAGGGGAGGGAAGGCGGGGCTAAAGGGAAAGGGGCGTGACCTCGGTGGGGAAAGGAGGGGCTAAAGCGGGTGGGGTCTTGGGTGGGCGGGGTTAAAGTCGCTGGTGTTGGGCAGGGGCGTGGCTTAAAAGAGGGGTGGGGGCAGAACGGGGCGGGGCTCGCTTAGGGGGCGCGGTCTAGTCAGGGGCGGGGCTTGCAGGGGCGGGGCCGCGCGCCGCAGGAGCCGCCCGGTGCGGCGGCGCCGGCTGCGCCGAGCGCGGCCCGCGGCGGCCCCTCAGTCTCGGGATCGCGTTGCCGCCCGGGCGCTGTGCTGGCGCGGGGCCGGAAGCGCCCGGGCGGCTTCCTGCGGCGGGACCGGATGTTGCGCTGGCGGTTTCCGGCCACCTCCGTGGCAGGGGCGGGCGGCGGCGGTAGCGGCGGCGGGGCGCAGCGCAGCGGGGCGCGGAGATGGTGCTGCTCACGATGATCGCCCGCGTGGCGGACGGGCTCCCGCTGGCCGCCTCCATGCAGGAGGACGAGCAGGTGCGGCCGCGCCGCGGCTGGGCGGGGGGCCCGTCCCGGTGCGTCGGTGGGGCGCGGGCCCGCGGCCCGGCGGGCCCGGGAGGGCGGCGGGGAGCGGCCGCTGTGCCGCCGCGGGGGCCCCTGCTCCTGCTGCCGCCCGGCGTCGCGGGGCGGCTCGGGCCGCGGCTGTCCCGCGGAGCCCCCGCCGCCCCCCCAGCCTGCCCTCCCCTCTCAGTCAGGCCGCGACCTGCAGCAGTACCAGAGCCAGGCGAAGCAGCTGTTCCGCAAGCTGAACGAGCAGTCCCCCACGCGGTGCACTCTCGAAGCCGGCGCCATGGCCTTCCAGTGAGTACCCCGCGGCGGGGCGGACCCGAGCGGAGCGGAGCGGAGCGGCCCCGCCACCCGGGAGCTTCTGGGGCGGCCTGGGGGCCCCTTAGCGGCTGGGCCGTCCGAGGGGGGGGCGCCGTTCCCCTGCCTGCCCTGCCAGCTGCAATACAGCAGATGCTGTAAGGGAGCAGTGTCTAAGTGGTTCCTCGCTGGCGTTGCTTTCTGGCACCTGCTCTTCATTCCGTTTCTTAGTTCTGCCTTTGCTGTAGGTTGTGTAGATTCTGTTTCACTTAAGCCTTCTTTGTGGGTTTGCCCCCTCCCGTACCTCTCTTTACCTCTTGTGGATTTCCTGTAGCTTTGGTGTCTTTCCTTCTTTCAAAAGAGAAGTGCTCGCTAAAAGCAGGCTGGCACCACCACTGCGAGCTCTTCCTGCACAAGGCTCCCTTCTCTGCATATCCCACAAGGGTGTACTTTTTCATGCATTAATTCTACGTGCGGAAACACACGCAGCTTTGCTGTTTGTTTGTTGTTGTTATTTTTTACTTATTTTATTTCTTTAATAGCTGATAAGCTCCTCCTCCCTCTCCCCCCCCCCCAAATTTTTATTCAGTTGCATTGCTGCCAAATGTGTTGGTTACATTTAATTCATCTCCTAAACTATCTGAAAACTCATAGCTTAGGAACATCTTTGGCTTTTTCCAGTAACACATAAATAAGGGAATTTGAATATAAAGAAATGAAAACTTACAGCAAAAGTGGGTCAGATATCTTTGACTGCTAATGAATAGAAAGGGGTCTGTGAGTGAAAGTAAAAAGAGGAAGAATTCACAGCCAAAGAAAGCAATAAGAGCAGGCAAGCTTGTATTTGAGAAAAGGAAATGCTTCTTTACCGTGGCATGTAATTACTTAACAGACAAATTGCTGGAGAATTTAATCAAGGCCAAGATCTTGTCAAGAATCAGAATTATGCTATTAGCAGAAATAATTATGTTATAAAAACAAGTCTATATGAGATCAGCAAGGCAGAGTTGTGCAAATTTCTTTTGCCAGTGACATGCAAAGCTTCACTACACTTAGCACTTCTGCTGCCTCCACAGCAGCAAAATCCCTCCCAGTTCCCAAGCCCCGGTGAGCAGGGGCACGTTTGTGGTTGAGTGAGTGGGAGACAGCCTTCGAATCCAGGGCAAGGCATGAGTTTAGGACTCTGATTCTATAACAAGGGCCCTTTAACAACTCTCGTGCCCTGACCCTTACATGTTCAGAGACTCAGTGACATGAAAAGACAAGAACAGAAGCTTTTGGAAGGGCTATAGGCCACCTCTGGGGCAAAAGCCCTGACATTTTGAGGCGAATGTTTCTTGTGGTTGGCTTACATATGATCAACTATTACAAGATTTCTTTTTTTTTCTTTTTCTTTTTTTTTTCCCCCTCCCCTGGCTTCTGGTTGTCTTTGATAGTAGGGACGTATAGTGGGTCAGATGGGGCACTGATTCAAATAGTCCAGCTGCTCCTATCTGCTGGTGCGGTTTGGGCATTGTTCCCAGAGTTAACTGCGGAGTGCTGCTCAGCGTCTTCTAGAAAGCTATCAGGTTTTTTTAAATGTTTCCCTGGCACTGCACTGTCACTTGTGTCCCTGGGTATCAGTCTGACTATGGGGGCCTTGGGAAAGAGCCTTTGTAGATCCTAGTGAATCCCTTGCTGTGTTGCTTCTGATACTGCTAGAACAGTGTCCAGGAAGGCTGTTCTGGTTGTGCTGCCCAGGAAACCGGAACCTCTTACCAGTGGCTTTAACATCACCAGGTCTGATAAGCCAGGGTAATTTGGGCAGGTTCATGTTTTGATAGCAGGCTCCAAAAAACAACAAGGTTGTACAGCTGGCTGAGCAGGGGGGAAAGGAGCATCTCCCCTCTGTACTGAGTCAGCCCACAGGCAACTGACAGCTGCAAAGCACTCAAATGATAGCTCTTTTAAGAGAGGACATTAAGGCAGGACCTATGTGAAAAGAAGACAACTTTCAGCTCAGAAAAAAATATCTCCTGTGATAATACTACAGGAAGGAGGAAAAGAGAGGGAGAAGTTTGAGACTTAGTCTAAAATAATGCTGACTGATGACTGTGATGCTGGTTAACACAGCACATCTTCTTTTCTGCCAAATCAGAGCTCTGGCTGCTGAGGGCAGCATAACCCAGGACAGAGCGTTTTGTGGTGCAAAACGTAAAAGTGTGGCTAAGGATATTGCTGAACTTGCTGAAGTGTTGCTGAACATTTTTTAGCTTGATCAGTTCAGAGAGAAGTCTCATTTTTGATGAAATGTGAAGCTCAAACTAAGACTGCTGAAGCAAGTTCTGTTGAATGTAATGTTCAGATTTCAGATCTGGAAGCTGTGCTACCCTTTCAATTGCAGTACTTAGCGCACATGGCCATGCAGGTACAGAAGCACCTATGTAGTAGTCTGCTGTGCTGTCAGTCATTAGTTGACCTTTGGCTGGTTAATGGTGTGTGCTGCTAACCCATCATGCTGAAAACAACCCTTGGCCTTTGCCACTGATACCGGCTATAAGGATTAAGCTTTTCTGCTTCAAAAAGGTCCAAAATAAATATAAGAAATCTAGCAGCTAAAGTTGGCGTGTGGAAATCTGGAGTACAGTTGTAAGTGGCAAACTGCAATGTCTGCCCCTTGTGTGCATACATTGCCAAGCAGTCTGCGTAATCAGATGTTGTGTTAAAGCTCAGAAGTATGCACGCAGTGTGAAACGGAGAAATCCAGCTGTGCAGGAACTCTGTTTTGATGTTTCACTGAGGTTGACAAAACTGTGTTTCAGTCCAGGGCAGAATGCGGTGTGCTTGCTGTCTGCGCTGCTGGCAGATTAATGTTAAATCCAAGACATCTAATATCACATTGGGGAAAAGCAAGTTGGGAAATCCAGCTGAAGAGCTCCAGGCAGGACCAGCTGGCCTGAACAGAGATAACACAGCTGTACCGACAGAAGATGTTCCTTAGACTGCTCTCTCGAGCATGCTGCTCCGGCTCTCGGGGAACACTGTTGCTATCTGACACAAGTTTTGTTTATTTCAAAAGACCTTTTCTGTTCATGACTGTGGCTAAATCAAGCTCCAAGTGATGATCTAGGGAAAACCTGAGCTGTCAAAGAGGTCTTTGAGGGTGAGGGAGCAACCGAGGCATGAGATGTACTGTAGAACTAATGTTAGATTGCAGTCCAAGCTGAGGGACATGAAAAGGAGATAAAAACATGCGCTTGCACAGATGCCCTTGCATAATGGATTATAACTGAAGCGTCTTGCTTCTGGGTGGGGTGGGTCAGTTGTTATTTGAAGTGTGGCAAGGTTTGCACCCAGGCCATAGAGACAATAGAAAGGAATAATCCTGAGCCCCAAAACTACGAGTTGAGGATGCTTAATTCAAAGGATTCGGATTTTTCGTGGATAGCTGCAAACACAGTGGGAAGGAGGAGGAAGTTGTTTTATAGGCTTAATGCATCTATTAACCAAATTTTTTAAGCCATTTAGTTAACTTCAGTAGCCTTATAACTGGGTTAGTTTTCTAATACACTGTTAATCTGCATGCTAATTGGACTGCCGCTTAATGATATTATGCGGAGAGGCAGAGGAAGGTAATATAAAAGTAGTATTTAATTCCCCCCGATAATAAACATTCTAAGTGTATCCAGGACTATCTGCCTTCTCCGCTACCTTAGTTCTAGTAGAAATATTGCTCCCTTTGTTTCTGTATTGGCCAAATAAGGAGGAAAACATAGTAGGGAATGCAGAACAGTAGACAGTTGTAGTGAAGTCTAAATAACTGCTTTTCTGTCTAGCCAGGTCTAAATCTCAAGATTGGCTCCACTTTATTAGTTATTTCAGGAGGCTTTTTACTTGAATTATAATGAAAAGCCCCTATTCTCAAGTGCTGACAGAGACACTGGAACTTGCCCTGAAACAAGGTCAGGACTAAGCCTCTGAGAACAAATAAGAATTAGATGCAGTAGGGAATGGGGGTGGGGAGGAGGGCGAGAACTGGACCTCTGCACATTCAGCTGCAGAACAACCCAAACAGCATTCAACAGTAACAGCAGCTCCTGGTTCAACATCAGTTCTTAGGCTACTGACATCGCAGCCCAAGAGCTGGTAGCACAGTCGTGCTTGGATGCTGCAAATCTGCAGGCAAAGTCATCAGATCCCACCTAGCGCTGATATTTTTCCCCAGCTGCCTTTGAGGTCATGCACATGAATAGCAACACCCCACCAACAGGCTGGTGTTGGGGAGGAAGGGGACACCCAGCCCTCCAAACTGGAAAGTGGGAGCTGGTGGCCACTGGGTGGCTTGTCAGGGGGTTAGCACCCTGAGATCAAATTCCTTTGTGTGCCCTAACCTCGGGGCCTGCTGTCTGTGAAGTTTGGGTACCCAGTTGTGTTGTCTGCTCTTAGAGCTGTGCTCGGTCACCTTTTCTCCCTACTCTGCTGGCAAGCTTTCTTGTGCTTCCCTCCTCCTGATTGCAGAAGGCCCGGAAGGATTGAGGGTGTCCTCCCTTTTCTAATCCAAAATCAGCAGTTTTGTTGCAGGTGTGTGTGTGTGTGTATATATATATATATATATATATATATATAAAAATAAAAGTGTGTGTGTGTATATATTTTAAGCTAGTGATACTCACAGGCCAACTTTTGTTCCAGTGAAGTCAATGTTGAGGGCCTCTAGAGTGAGTACAGGGTCTGAGGCTACATGAAAACTCATTTTATGTGAAGAAAAGGAAACTATTACATTGTAGAAAAGTTTACATCTGAGCCAGAGACTGGAAACTGGAACTCTCTCTTGGAGTCGTCTCTCATTGCCTTGATAGCATTTCCCTGAGAATCTTGATGTTAGGCTGAAATAACTGTCCCAGGGGAATGGTTCAGTGGAGTGGTACGTGCTAGAATTAGTTACAGTACGCAGATGACAGCAGGGTTTTACCAATGCCAGCTAAGTTCTTGGCTTAAGAAAGCTGTGCTAATAAGCTCATTTCACTGACTCCTAAGGGAATGAAGGAGTCTTGCTCCCTGTTAAGGTACCCGGTTGTAGTGTGCAGCATGATCACTCTGCGTGCTTTAGGGGCAAGCCCTCTTAATTTTGAGTGGCTGCCAGCTGCCTCTTCCATTAATCTATATGTGAAGGTCCTTAGGTAGGAGGGGAGATGATGATCCCAGAGGTACCCCAGTGCATAGAAAAAGAGCTCTTCAGTTTCTTCTCACCATGCTGAATCAGAGAAATGTATTAAATCATTTGTCCTGTGTGATACTATCCTATGCTTCTAGGCATAATACAAGCAATAGCAGACCTGAACCTGATGTTCCATCTGTCTCCTCAAAGGAGGAAGAGTATGAAGGGTTGTATTTGATAGGATTGGTTCAAAACTGATTGATTAATGCTCTGTCTGCTGTTCTTCTAGCTACATCATTGAGAAAGGGGTGTGTTACCTGGTCCTATGTGAAGCTGCGTTCCCCAAGAAACTGGCTTTTGCATATCTGGAGGATTTGCATTCGGAGTTTGATGAGCAACATGGCAAGAGGGTGCCAACGGTCTCCAGGCCCTATTCCTTCATTGAATTTGGTGAGGTCCCTCTCCCTGGGGCTAGTTAGAAAACTTCTTGGAGGGGTGGGAACAGGAAGCCAAGGGATCCTCTCCAGCTTGGCCTGTGGAATTGCCACTTCAGCTTCTTTTTGGCGCTACAAAAATGGATGTTTTGAGCAGGGAATACTTGCAAGTAGAGAAATGGTAGGAAAATGGTAAATGTCCTTTGATTCAGTTTTCCTATTTTAAGCCTCTTGGCTTCTCTCCAGTGAATGTTTGTGCGCAGTCTGTTGGCTGTCTCAACAATGCTTCTATTTCTCTGGCAGCCAGACTGCTCTCTGCGAGGCGAGCGTTCTCTCCACACTGCATCCAAAGGAGATGGTGTGGAGCTAACGGGGGTTAGTAGGGCTTTTTCGGTACAGCACCCTTGATGAAAGGGAGTGGGATGCAAAGTGTGGGGGAGCCAATATCCACTAGGGTGCTGGAGAAGGAAGGAGAACTCTGGATCTGTTGATTCTGGATCTGTTGGCCATCCGGCAGCAAGGTCTCTCAGCCATCCTGCCTTGCTGTTAGCCTGAGGTCCCTCCGTGCTGGCCTGGTGGGGCAGGTTCTGCAGAGCAGTGTAATAAGGAGCCCAAAGAACTATCTTGTGCTGTATTACTCCAGTTGTTCCCATTTACAGTGAAAGAAGAATTAGGCTAAATCTGAATGGTTTCTCACCCCACACACCCTTTTGCCTCAGTATTTGAGGGTGCATATTGAGGATGCATTTCTATGAACATTGTTAACCAGAAACCCTGGAGCTGTTTCGCAGCGCACCCCTGATGTCTACCAGACCACTCGCTGGAAGTCCTCTCCAGTTGATGGTGGGGGGTGCCTCAGTTGAAGAGGGGTGTAGGCTAAGCCAGAGACAATTTGGTTCCTGTGCTTGGCAAAGCAAGCAGTGAGGGGAAATCCACTTTTCCACTGACAGCCACCTCTTGTTCCAGACACCTACATCCAGAAAACCAAGAAACTCTACATTGACAGCCGGGCAAGGAGGAACCTGGGTTCCATCAACACAGAGCTGCAGGATGTGCAGAGAATTATGGTGGCCAACATCGAGGAAGTCTTACAGCGAGGAGAGGCACTCTCAGGTACGGAGAATGGCTGCCGTTTGGAATACAGTTCCTTGTCCTGTTGGTCAGCTGAGCAGGCAGAGCATACCTGAGGGAAGGATTTGCTAATCCCTGAGCCTCCTGAGATTGACTCAGTGGAGTCAATGGGTATTTGATTTTAATCAGTTGCATCGTAAAGCAGCCGGCAGGTAGCAGTAGCGTGTCACAGGCTTGGGTGGCTCTCATCCTAGTAGGGCAAGCGTTACAGCACTGCAGATAATACAAGGCATGCTGCTGTGTGGAACTACTGTGCTTCCAGCATCTCCTGAGAAACTGTCAGTTAACATAACATTTGGGGAACATCTGCTTGTGTTAATCTTGAGACTAACGTCTCTGCCCTTTCCTTTTAACAGCTCTTGATTCCAAGGCCAACAACTTGTCCAGTTTGTCCAAGAAGTACCGTCAGGATGCGAAGTATCTGAACATGCGTTCCACTTATGCCAAACTTGCGGCTGTAGCTGTGTTTTTTATCATGTTGATTGTCTATGTGCGATTCTGGTGGCTGTGAGCTGGTTACAGTCACTGAAGAGGGAAAGCCTGTAGCCTGGCAGGTGTATGTGTGCAGGACACTGTTCACGGGGATGTGCATTAGAATCCACACAGGACCATCACCTTTATGGGAATGTCCTAAAAATGTTAGGTGACACCTGAGTACTACACCTCTTAGTGAATCCTAACCATAGGTATAAAGGCTTGTTGACTACAGGCTTCTCCTCTGAGACAGTTTGCACTAGGGGACTGTAGAGTTTGACCTCCCGAAGTTCTGCACCCCTGCTAGGGGTGAGCTCTGGGTACAGTCAATCAGTACAGTTTAGCGGAATCATGCTGTACGTCCTCCTGTTGAGTAGCTCTAGTGGGAACTGGACTCTAATGAACATTCCTTGTGTTGGCAATGTTTGCTTTTCTAGAATCTGGATCTGCAGTTGTGGGTTTTTTTTGTTTTTGTTTTTTTTTTTAAGACAAGACTCCCCTGTTTGAAGGCAAGTTCTGCACTGTACATATTATAATTAGCTTTCACTTCTGTTGAACTAGCTACTGTTGAGTTTTCCTTGTCTGACAACTTTGCTTGTTACACTTTCAATTATTTTAGAAACAAATGGATGTTAAATTATGCCTTAAAAATACATTCTGGCTAGTACTAGGAAAGGCAATGAAAGGCTTCTATATTATCAAGTCCTACAAAATTAAACTACAGGTTTGTAAGTGTCCGCTTTCCCTCTCCTGGCAGCTGTGTATGAGAGTTTGTTTCCATGTGATTAAGAACAGGGTGCTTAATTCAAATGCTGTTGGAGCAGGCACAGTGCAGACAATATCAGCACTCTGTTTTTTTTCCCATTCTATCTGCAGATTCACTACGTTATTTCCTTCCTCTTTGTAACTGTGCTTTCCAAAATACGTCAAAACTGCCATCTCTAGGATGCTTATTTTCTTTTTCCCTCTTCCTTTCACCCAAAACAATCAAAAACCAAAACTCTGAATTTTGTTGTGAGGAAAAGGCAGTGTTTCCTTAATGAATGCTTTAACTTTATATGAAGGATTTGGGAGGATAACAACTTCAAAACAGCAGAATCCTTTGGAAATGCCACTTTTTTTTTTTCTCCTGTTTTCACCCTCTCCCTACCTCACTTGGGAAGTTGAAACTGTAGCTGAAGGAAAAACTCACTGTGGGGCAATAGTGTATAGCTTCTTATTTCTCATGGGCCAATCTGTATAGTTCCAATATAGTGTGATTTTTGTCCACCTGTGCTAGAACTAACATTTTACCAGTCCGCCTTTTTTTAAAAACAAAACCCGCAGCTCAGGCCTTTCCACTCTTTTCTGCACTCAGGTGTCTGTTTCTGTCACTAGGGAGGAAACAGGCACTGTCACAGAAGGAAGTTTCAGGGCTCCCCAGCACCTTTTAAAAGCACATAATCTTGTGCAGTTCTGGAAGTATAAACTGTGACCTGAAAGCGTTTCCTGCCACTGGGTAGGAAACAGGACATTTGTCCTGGCTGGGAGCACTACCCAGCTTGGCTCCTCTTTGGACTAGCAGGGAAGCAGTTAACGCTTGTCTGCCACTGATTAACCTAGCAACTCTGCTCTGCCACCTGGTCTCAAATCATCTGATTTCTGCACCGTGCCTCCATGTGTTACTTTGTAGATTGCTGTATTATTTTTTAATCTTTGTAAGTTGTGTCCCTAACAGGTGAATGTCCCAGTGATGTAGGTCTGTGTGTAATGTAGGTCCTGAAAGGTGAGCAGACACTGACCGTGCCTGGATTGCCATGACTTGAGGGGAGTGATGTTTCTGCAGTGAACGGCAGCCCCGTGAGCAGCTGCCTGCTGCAGCCCCAGTGTCAGCAGTGAAATAAACGCTTCCAAAAAATCCCCTCTGCTGTGTGGAGTTTCCTGTCTCATATTTGCATGCTCTCTGGTACAAGAGGGCAAAGGCCTTTTAGTGAAGACCGCTATAGTTGAAGTTGGCTGGGATGATTGCAGGAGTGGGTGGTAGATGTCTGTGTTAGTTGCTCCCGTGGTCAAGGCTGTGGGGAGAAACCAGTGCTGGTTTCTTCATGAACTAACCGACATCTCGGTAGGCCATGCTGTGCTGGAGCCCCTGGGCTCAGAGATGGTGTGCAGCAGCGGTGGTGCAGCATGCGAGGCCCTGCTAGGCGAGAGCAACCCCTCGCTCAGCGGTTGCAGCGCTGTGTGCATGGTGCTGGGCAAAGTCCAGAGCTGCTGCCTGCAGATGGCAGTGCCTGCACAGAGCTGGCGCGTGGTGTGGAGCCGTTCCCCGGGGCTGGGGAAGCAAAGGGAGCTCTTCCTGAGGGCACCTCTTGTCGCATTCTCTGGCCCCCTGGGAGACCTGTGCAGCCTCTCTGGGCCGGGGGCTGCAGGTGTCCTGCCACAGACGAGGCCTCAGGTGCACCCCCCGAACCAGCGGGGACGTGCGGCCGAGCTCTGCGGGCGTCGCCGTGCCTGCGAGGGCTCCCAGAGCGTGCCACGAGGGGCTGTGCTGCCAAGCCCCAGGGGGATGCTTCTCCGCAGGGAGTTTCCCCCATCCCCTCCTCATCACTCTCACACCCCACAGCCCCCTCATTCCTGTTTCTGAGTTGCCCTCTGCATCCCAAGGGCTCTGGTCCAGCCTTTGCTGGGTCACCCATGCCTGGCTCTGCTCGTCTCATGAGCGTGGAGGTAAGCGGCCTTGTCCCGGGAACGATTTTTTTAAAAAGCTGCTGGCTTTCAGGTGCGTTTGCTGCTGTTGCTGCTCAGCTCTGGTCTGGGCTCCCCGGGCATCACCATGTCCAAAGGGACCGTGGGTGCTACTGCAGGATGGTCCATGCTGGAGGGGCTGTGCGTGGCCCAGCCTGCCGCAGGGAGGTAACGCCAGCAGCGGGTGGCAAGGGGCTTTTTTTCCTCCAGTGTCTGTAACTCGGAGCAGTGAGAGCGGACAGGCAGAGCTGGTTCCCGGACGCTGCCAAACCTGCTGTGGGTGGGGCACCGTGGAGAGGAGGAGCGCGGCAGGGCAGCGAAGGCTGGCAGCGGGCTCCAGCCGAGGCGGCCGCGTGAAGGCTGCTCTGCCCTCCCCAGCCCGCCCCTGCCCGGCCCCGCAGCTGCCTCCCAGCTCGCGCTTCTGCCACCGTGTTGCTGAGTCTGCAGGTGGCCCCAGGGCCCTGCAGCGCTCCGCAGACGCGGGGGCAAGCAGGCAGGGTGACGGCCCCCGGGGGCACCGGCGCGGGGCCTGCCGGGGCAGGTGGGCGCGCGAGGGCTCAGGTGGCAGCAAGGAAAGTCCCCCGCCTGCACGGCCCGGCTCGCCTCGGAGTTTCCAGCCTGAAACCAGGGCTCGCTCTGCAGCTGGGAAAATGTTTTCAGAACTTCCCGCGAGACAGAAGTTCGTCAGCCTGCAGCCTCCGAAGGAGATGTTGCCGGGGGATTTCGGGGTCGGGCTGGAGGCCATGGCAGGGGGTGTGTGGGGCCAGCCAGCCGCTCAGGCCCGCCTGCTTCTCCTTATCTTTTCCCCTGCCCGCAGCCCCCCGGCTGACCTGCCAGGGAGCCTTTCGCCTGCCTGTCAGCTGGAACCGCACCCCGGCAGGCCCTCCGCCCGCTCCCCCGCGTGTGCCCAGTGCCCGGGCTGCTCGGGTGTTCGTAGCTGCGTCAAATACAAACCGGTTTCCACCTGGCACAGGCCAGGGTGATGCTCTCCGCACTGTCACCGCTTGCAGGCAGCAGTCATTCGGGCGCTGCAGGGTTTCGCTTTCTGTGTTTACTTGGGCACCAGCTACTCCCCCACTTTGAACCAGCTCCTCACACTTACAAATCCCGTTTGGGGGCAGGTTTTGAGAAAAACCCACATTCAGCATCTTCCCTCTGGGGCCACATGGGTGTTTGACCCTGCATAATTTCTGGCGGCTGCTTTCCCATAAATGAATGTCCCGGGGGTGCCCAGGGCTGCACGCAGCGTCCCGGCGTCAGACCAAGCGCCTGCCCTGTGGCACTGGCCACCAAATAACCGCCCGGAAAGGACAGGCTGGGGCGGCAGGGCTGGGCTCCAGCCTCTGCAGCACCCTCGGGCCTCGTCCTCCCTCCCTCAGAGTCGACGTGGGGCTGCAGGGTGTCGCTCTCGGGGCAGTTCGTCATCAGCTCTCCCAGGTGCTGTGTCCCAGCTGCCCCCATCAGCAGGGCACCCGCTGGTCCCCAAAGCTGATGGGGGGGGACACCCGCTTTGCCCCTGCCCCTGCGGGTGGTTGGGAGGCTCGAGAGCCCGCACCCCCCCCGAGGGGCTGGCCCACGCTGCAAGCCGCCTTCCCCCATCCTCCCCGGGCTGTTTCCTCCGTTGCGCTAGCACCAAAGTGACCTTTAGAAAACGAGGATGTCTATTTTCCGCCGCCCGAAAACGAAGGCCCTGGCAATGGCAGGGTGCAGGGCTGCGGCGGCTGCGCTTGGCGGCTGGCCAAGGGCAGCTGACTGCAGAGAAGCGGCTCCCGCGCGCGCGGGGCCTGACTCAGCACCGCGGCCGTCCCACCGCGGCCCCTCCCGATCCACCACGTCCCCTCCCATCCCAGCGCGTCCCCTCCCGTCCCCTCGCATCCCTTCCCATCCCATCGCATCCCCTCCACCCCATCCCATCCCTTCTCATCCCATCACATCCCCTCCTGTCCCGTCCTGTCCCGTCCCATCCTGGGAGACACCGCTGGGCTGAGACCAGGACCGGGGCCGTGGGGGGCCCCGGGCTGCCCCCGAGCCTCGCAGCCGGCACCTGGGAGAGGGGAGCTGTGGCCTGTCCCCCAGGCGCCGCTCTGCCGTGCTTCCCAGACAGCGTCTGCCTCGGGCACCCGCGCGTCTCGGCTCCATTTCCACGCCGGGCAGCCGCGACACCTCCCGTCCACAGGCTGCCGGTCCCGTCCGCCCCGCCTCGGGCCCCGGCGGGGTCCCCGCGGTCCCGGCAGGCGCAGGGCGCCCCGGCCCCGCTCCCAGCGCCCCGGCGGCCAGCAGACCCCCCCAAGGGGTTTCGCTGGCGTGACGTGAGCGGGGAGAAGCCCAGCGTGATTTTGAATCATGGCTCGTAAAACCCCCTGCGGCCAAGCCCCGGCGCTCTGCAGAGAGATGATAAACCTGTTTCCTGTGTTGTTTCTTTTTTTTCCCCTCCGCCGAGCCGCCGCAGCGCGCCCTCCCCCCGGAAGCACCCCGGCTCGGCGGCGCGCCCCGTGCGCCCCGTGTGCCCCGGCACAGCCTCGGCCCTGGCGCACTGCCCCCTCGCCCTGGAAATGGGGCTCCGCGGCCCCGGCGCGGGCGAGAACGCACGCTCCCCACCGGCTGCAGCCCGCCCTCGCCTCTGCCCCGAAAACGCACGCAGGCACCGCGTTTGCACGCAGCGCCAAAACTGAACGTGCTCCCCAGAGCAACAGCGACCCGAGGCCTCCGCCCCGTCCGCGGCTCGGGGCGATGCCGGATGCCGGTGGACCCCGGCCGACGCGGCCACAGCTGCGGAGAGTCGAGGCCAGGCCCCGGCTGGCATCGCCAGGTCCGTCCTCCGGCGCCGACGCCTGCGAGACCGAGCCGGCCCGGCGGCCCCGGCGGCACGCACGCCTGGCACGAACACCTGCACCGCTCCCGGGCGGCTGCCGGCCGACGGGAAGAGCTGCCGGCTCGCGCCAACACGGCCACTGGGGTACAAAACCGAAAAAGGAAACCGAAGGACAGATCTGCCCCTTTCTTGGGTCGTGCTGGGCTGTGCAACGGGGGCTTGCAAAAGTGGCGGGCGCCTGCTGGCATTGCCTTTCCCGTGCCCTTCGCTCGTCCCGTGTCCCATGTCCCGCGCCCTTCGCTCATCCCGCGTCTCGCACTAGGGGCTCTTTGGGAAGGGGCCGCCCATGCGGGCACGGGGCGCGAGCTGCCCCACCACCGCAATGACAGCACCAGCTGCTGCTTTAAGGGCAACCACAAATTAGCGAATTTTTTTCCCAGTCGTGTGCCCAGAACCAGGAACGCTTCGGCAGTTTGACCGCCATCCCGTGTGTCAGACCAACTTTGGTAAAAAACAGGGCGAGTTAAGCCTGCGCTGCTCTGCCTGGATGAGAGCCTGGATATAAATATTCCAGGGGCTCCCGAAAGCAGCCGCAGCCGCAGAGAAGTCAGAAGGTAAAAATTCCCCACGCGATTAAGCACGGCAGCACAAACAGCTCGGGGCGCGCGGCGCATTCCTGCGGGGCTGCCCGCGAATGAATGCTGATTTATGCAGGAATGCCTTTGCACTTCTTTTTTTCGTTTTGGGTTTTTTTTTTTTAAGACGAGACTAGCGAGCAGGTAAGATAATCACCACCAAAGCCAAGTCATGTGAATTTTAACAGATGAGCCACAGGATAAGTTATTAGTGGTGTAACTGCGAGGTTGCCAACCCTGAGGATTTTATTGGAAGGCTCACTAGTGTTTTTTTTTAAACCTCTCAACTCCTGATGTCTTGTAATTATGTAAGAAACTCAGCTTCCATTTTAATAAGGTTCCAGTTCTTAAGTTTGCAAAAGAGAAAGCTTCAATATATGACTCTGGTGTGTCCTAAAGACCCCCCAAACAGAGCCAGATAAAAATAAGGCAATGTTTTAACGTGTGCATAAAATGCTACGGTTTAAGTCAGGCATTTGGGTGTGGGCTGAGCTGGGGTTTGAATGCTTGAGACTCACAACAGTGTCACAGAAAGGTTATAGCAAGAAAATACATTTTATTTTGAAAGAGAGAGTGAGCTCTTGCAAAGCTGGTGAAACCAGTGCTTGCTACAAGGCGAGGAGCAGAGGAAAAGCAAAGTACCTCCGATTTAGCGTGTACAGACACCCAGGAAAGCGGTCAGACTCTTTAAATATACTTTGCGTTCTGTGGAGAGTTGAGGCGAGCACCACCTAATCCCCGGACGCATTTCCGCGTGACCGTCCCCCCTGTTTAAAAGTCAGGAGCCAAATGGCTGCAACGGAGAGAAGGCGGCGGTGGCAGCGGCACGTGGCCGACGGGTCGGCAGGCGGCTGGTGGCCCCTCTCCAATGGCACCTTGCTGCGACGGCTGCGCCCGTGAGACCCCGCTGTGCCGGGCACAGGGACCGCTCCTGCGGGGCCGGGGCGCGCGGCTCGCTCCCAGCCAGGGCACAGGGAGACTCCGGAGCGGTCGAGCTGGCAGGCAGCCTGCGAACGCTGACACCGAAACAAAAATCGTCACTCTTAACAGCCCGGGCTGCGAGGGCACTGCTGGGGCTAGCTGGCGGCTCCATCTCCCCGCCTTTGTCAGTCAAAGTGCCGGGATTTCCCTAATTGCCGGGACCGCTTAAGCAGTGATACTGCGGATCTGTCTGCTCAGCCCTGGTAATCCCTCAGCTGGCACCGCTCGCTGTGCTGGCGCTGCCCACGCTGCCTGCCAGCCGCGGCGATGCTGCCTCCCTGCCTTGGCGCCCCGTGCGCCCTGGTGCCGTGCACCGCGGGCAGCCGGAGCCGGGCAGGCAGCGGGGGAAACCTGCTGAAAGCTACACGAAACGTGGCCAGAGCCCAGAGAGCCACAGTTCCTGCACTGGCTCCTGGTGACCTCTGGATGGAAAACGGGAGCGGGTGGGAATAAAACGCCATGCCGGCGGAGCTGCCGCCTCCGCAGCCCGCTTGCAGGGCCTCAGCCGTTCGCGCCCGCAAGAGCAGGGACGGGGTGCGCGGCAGCCCGGGGAAGCCGGCAGGCGCCCTCGACGTGCCGGAGCGCAGGCAGCTGCAGGAGCGCAGGCAGCTGCCGCGGTGTGGCCACCTTCCTGGGCTGGCCTCATTTTTCAGGTAGAGACGGTTGCCCGTGCGGCTGTGTGTCATCTCTTGGGCGCTGCGTCGGGGCGGCTGCGGATATCGCCCTGGCTCGGAGGGAAGCGGCTTGTGACCAGGCCAAGCAAACGCCCGTGCGAGTACTCGCTGTTTCAAGGTCAGGGATAAGAAGCACTGTTCAGCGCCGGGGGGAGCTGGAAATTGCAGCTTTCAGTGAAATACCAGAATTCCTCCCGAATTAGCTACGTGAGGGAGAACGAATGTGAGCGCTCCCTGTTCTGGCTGCGGGCCTGCCTTTCTCCCCTCCCTCCCCAGCTTTCAGTGTGCACTTTCTCCTAAGTGGCAGTTGCTGCTGCCCATAATTTTACATGCAGAAAGTTCGTGCTGCCCAGTTTTGTACCAAACCTCAGGCCTCCGTACCGGACCCGGGCTTGCAGGCCGTACCCTGCACCAGGCATGGCGAGGCCGCGGATATCTGCCCCAGCAAAGCCGAGCCGCCCCGGGCCCTGTCGCGGGGGTAATATCCCGGCGGCAAGGCAGCTCCCGCTCGGGAGGAGCCGCAAAGGCGAGGGGGTTGGAGGGGGAGAGCAGGGCGCCTCGCTCGCCCCCGGCCCCGGCGTCGCCGTCGCGGAGCGCTCGCAGCCCCGCTGCGGGAGCCGCCACCGCGGCGCAAGGGGCCTTCAGCGCTTCGAGCGACGGCTCGGGGCCGGCGGGACCCGGGGCTGCAGCCAGCCCCCCGCCACGGCCGGGTTTGCTCGGCTCCCGCCGCCCCCGCGGGCTCCGCTCGGGCCTCGACGCCGGCGCGGGGGCGCGGGAGACGGGTACAGCCCTGCGGCGGCCGCGGCGCGGGGAGCCGCCGGCCCGGCCGGGCCCCCCGGGGCAGCCAGCAGCTCTCGCCCTCACCCCCGGCCCGCCGGGCCCCGGCGCGGCCCCCGGCGCGGCCCCCGGCCCGGCGCGGCCGCGCTCCCCCGCGAGCGCCCCCTGGCGGCGGGCGGGCGGCAGCGGCGCGGCGCGGCGGAGGAAGCGGGGGCGGCGGCGGCGGCGGCGGCGCGGCCGTGTCCCTCCGCGGCGGGCGGCGGGAGGCAGGCGCCATCGGCGGCGGCGCAGATCCCTCCGCGCCGCGCCGCGCCGCGCTCCGCCGCGCCGGGACGGGACGGGCCGGGACGGGCGGGAGCGGCCGTGGCCATGGCCCGCGGAGCGGGGCCGGCGCTCGCCGCCCTCCTCGGCCTGGTGCTGGCCGTGCTGAGCCGCGCCGAGCCCGCGGCGGGTGAGTGCCGGGGCGGCGGCTTGGGGGGCCGCGACGTGGGGGGCGTGGGGCGAGGGTGGTGGCGGCGGGGGGAGGTCGCGTGTGGGGCGGGCGGTGCTGGGGTGCGGGTCGGGGCGGTGTGGGGGGGTTGGGGATGTGTCTGTGGGGTGCAGGTCGGGGAGCTGTGGGTGCTTCAGGGCCATCTCCATGGGGTGAGGTGATGTGTGGGGTGCAGGCTGGGGAGCTGTGGGTGCTTCAGGGCCATCTCCATGGGGTGAGGTGATGTGTGGGGTGCAGGCTGGGGAGCTGTGGGTGCCTCAGGGCCATCTCCATGGGGTGAGGTGATGTGTGGAGTGCAGGTCGGGGAGCTGTGGGTGCTTCAGGGCCATCTCCATGGGGTGAGGTGATGTGTGGGGTGCAGGCTGGGGAGCTGTGGGTGCTTCAGGGCCATCTCCATGGGGTGAGGTGATGTGTGGGGTGCAGGCTGGGGAGCTGTGGGTGCTTCAGGGCCATCTCCATGGGGTGAGGTGATGTGTGGAGTGCAGGTCGGGGAGCTGTGGGTGCTTCAGGGCCATCTCCATGGGGTGAGGTGATGTGTGGGGTGCGGGTCGGGGGGCTGTGGGTGCTTCAGGGCCATCTCCATGGGGTGAGGTGATGTGTGGGGTGCAGGCTGGGGAGCTGTGGGTGCCTCAGGGCCATCTCCATGGGGTGAGGTGATGTGTGGAGTGCAGGTCGGGGAGCTGTGGGTGCTTCAGGGCCATCTCCATGGGGTGAGGTGATGTGTGGGGTGCAGGTCGGGGGGCTGCGGGTGCCTCAGGGCCATCTCCATGGGGTGAGGCGGGGTGTGGGGGGCTCGGGGCCATGTCCGTGGGGTGAGGCGGGGACCTGGGTGGGGTCTGCAGCGGGGGTCTGCCGGGTGCCGTGGCCCCCCAAGCCATCCCAGCCTGCCTGCGAGGCCCCGCGGGCGGAGGAGGAAAGGCCTCCCTCTGCGTCCCTGCCTCCAGATCGATAGGGCCCGCCTGGCGCGCGGGTGTTTACCGGGCAAACAGGGCTCTGCTGCCCTGGGGCGCCGGGGGGGGCGGTGTTGAAAATGACCCCAGCGTTTCCTCCGGTGGAAATCAGCAGCAGAGGCTAAACAGCGAGATGTCACTTACGTCTTGGAGCGTGGCGTAATGTTAATGCGAGGTGGCGTAAGTAACGCAGGAATTACTCAGTGGGGATTTTGGTCTCTCTGGCCAAAGCGCAGTCCTTGCATGAAAAGCCGGAGTGACTGAGAGCCACCCCTGACCCTCCTTTGCTGTGCTCTTTGGGGTTTTGGGAACACTAACTCCCTGGAGACCTGCGCAGATTACGGCGTTGTAAACTCGGAGCGCAGACTTTCAAGAGTGCAGCTGGCTTTAAAACAGCGAGAGGGCCTTAAAAAATCCTGTGATAGGAAGCCTAAGAATCACACTCTGGTGTAGGATTAAACGTAGTGGGAAGTTTACGTGGAAGTCTTCCTCTATTGAGAATGTAGTAGTAGTATTTATTATGTAGTGTTGCAAAAGGATGAATTGAATGTCTGAGTTTTTGATTTGGAAACGCAGGAGGAAAAAAGTTTACTACTTTCCATCACTTAAAATGAACATGAGGCATAGGTATTTCAACTTTATTGAGGAAATACCTACATATTCAGAAAGATGGGAAGACTTACTAAAAGTGCTCCCTCCTTTTCTAATTGTCAATCAACAAGCAGGTCAGGCTAGATGAATCTATGTGTGCATGTTTGTGTATCCGAAAAAATTGCTGTTTTTCATCATTGCTTCCCATTCTACGTTGGCCTTGGCCATAGGTTTTACTGCTGGGCTGGAGGATGTGATCCACAGCCTTAACTGATTGCTCCTCATGGATTTCATGCCTCTCCGAGGAGCCTTCCCGTTCAGGGGATAAATCATGTGCAGCCTTGCAGCACTTGAAAGCTATCAAGGACCAGCAGTCTTTGACTACTTGTGTGACTTCTCTTTTTTTTCTTCTTTTTTTTTTTCTTTCTTTTTGCTCCTAATAAGGCAGATCACTCTTCACAAGTCATCTGAAAACTAAAGTGATGGGAGAGAGTGGTAGTGGAAGTTGTTTAGTGATTGACCAAGTGAGCTGCCAATAATTTCAGCAGTTCTAATCTTCGTTACGATTATGAGTAGAAGCTGGTATCTGCAGAGTTTTGACCACCACTGCTCTCTTGGATACTGAGTAGCCTGGTTAATCCATCTATGTTTTGACTTTGGAGCGATCGTTATTTGTCTTTTGGGAGGAATACTTTTTTGTGAATCTGAAATCTGACTTGCTTAGTCTTATTACTATGTTAGAAGAAAATGATTGGGGTCAAAAAAAAGCTACTTCCTGAATATGTTTTGGCCAGGTTTGCTCAAAAAGGATGGGAAAAATGAAGGCTCTTTCAAGGATCGATGTCTTAAAAACTGAGAAGTTTGTTTTGATGGTAGGGTAGACGTGTGGTGCGTGTTGGGGCTGTTATTTCTGAAAATGATTTATGCAATCCAGTAATATGGCAAAATACTATTTTTGCAAAGACTAAATGTCATGCCCATTTATTTAAACTGTGGCTTAATGCTAGCAACTTATCAGTTTGTTGCTAGACCTAAGAACTTCCTTTTCTGACAGGGAAGAAGTCTTTGCTTTCCGTATCTAGGAGGCTGTTTTAAGTCCTCTCATGCTGCAGAAGTTGAATTTGTATTGTGGATCAGAACTTGTTCCAGTGCTAAATAAAGACTGGTTGTCAGAGGTAAAAATCTAGAATGAAAACGACTCCTGGGGTTCATAAGATATTGACCTGCATATGGTTCTTGGGAGTGGAAGCTGTGGCTAGAATGAATGGAAAAGGGAAAGATGAAGTCACCAAAAGAGTATTTTCAGATACATATGTATTCACCTGTCATGACGTTCTTGTGCAAGAGGCAGCAGGTATCTGATACCAGCCCTCTCCGTCAATGCATAGGAGGCTCCTGGATGTGCTAAGTGCTATGGTTTGGACTACTCAACTCTGCCTCATCATGCAAGTCCAGTGGTGTAGCAACTTGCTTTTCCAGTTGAGCCTTTGTTTTCTAAAAGGCTGGAGCTGAAGTTGCAGTAAGCTGGGGTGGGGCGGGAACACCTGTACAGTTGGTGAGAACACTCTCCTGGTAATTACTGTTAATGTTGACAGCATTCGTTCCTTTTCTGATCAGACAGCAGTGGGTGAAACGGGAATCCTCCTTAGTAATGGTGGATAATTACAGTGAGCATTATTATTATTACTATTAACCTTTGTTGGTGCAAAAGTGAACTCTGAGTTTCTCTAAGCCCAAACTTACCAGACTGCAGTTGACTATCAGCCCTTGATTTCTAACAGTTCGCAATAGCTCTAGAGCACCATAAAGGTATTGCCTTTGTGAGCCGCAGTTTGGGATCTTTACTCTTAAAACAGCAAAACTTTTGAAGACTTTAGATAATGCTGACAGTGCTGGTCTGTTTGCTTGGTGTGGATTTGCTGAAGAGCAAGTTTTACTCGATCATTTGACGGTGTTACTGTCTATCAAATTTGTTCTTATCAAAGATGCTGATTTAGACTTTCAAAATTGAGTGCGATTATAATCTGGCTAGCTTACATCACTTCCTGCAGGGCATCATTTAGTCAATTAAAAAATATGTGAAGGTGCTCTCCCAAACGTTCTCAAGACTTGAATCTCTGGGAAAAGAGGAGTTATGCCTCTGGTAGTATTTGGTATTTGAATTTCTTACAATGGGTGGATTGGGCTTTTGTCAGCTTTCTCAGTTTTTATTTTTCCTTTTATTTCTCGTCTTGCTGCTGCTGCAGTAAGTTGGTATTTTTCTTTAATATTATTGATCTGGTCCTATTCAGCTTATCCCAATTTTTTAAAACTGTGTTGTGAAAGACAACCCGTGGCTAGGGTTTGAACATTCGGGCTGAGTGAAACCATCGTTGTCCTAATGGTTTGGGGCAGATGAGATTTGAATGTATACTCTCTGTAAAATTAGGAGTAAATGTAAAAAGATCAGCAGAACTCTTACAGCCTGCTTCTTCTGGACTGGGGAATCTTACTTAAAGACAAAACCAAACATTCGCAATTTTCAGTTGACGTAACTTCATTTCCTTTCAGTTTGTACTCTTGACTAATGACTGTGAAGCCAAGGAATGGTATAGTGATTATTAACTCTGACTCCTCCTTTGGGGCATATTAAGGAAATGTCATCCATGTTGGAAAAAGAACTTTCCTAAGCATCTATGTTAAAATGGCCTTTTGTAGTTATATTCTTAGTTTCTATTAATTCATTCCAAGATCATCTTGCCAACAAAAGTCAAGGGCTGTGTCTGGTCAATGCCTGTCCAGAAGGAATAGTGCCTATATCATTCTAAATACATGAACATCTGAGCACTACAGAAATAATCATTCATTCTATTTAGAAAATAGCCCGTTCCTAGGGCACATGTCCTTTTTTTAGCCTGCATAAGGATGAAAAAAGAGCTTTGTATCTCAAAATGGCCTTGGTCCCCGCTGTTTGTTCCATGCAGCAAGTCTTAATCTTGTTTCTCTGACATCACCATTAATTGCTGTGGAAGCGATGCTAATGACAAGTAGTGGGCTACCACTTCTGCAGAGGCAAACACTCTTAATGTTCAAATTAATAAAGATTTAGTAATGGAGGATGACGGAAGACTTCAGAGAATGCGGCAAGCATAGTTTCTGCCAGATTTCCATGGAAACACCAATACCTCTTCAGCTCTTTAATTGCCTTAACTATGTTTTTTGTTAAAAACTTTTTTTTTAAGTAAATGCTTTGTATTGCAGTTCTGGATTTTAGATATTTTGGCTTTGTGCGGAAAACTCTGAAAATATGGGAACGCAGGAAACAACAGCTGTGAAAGTAAATAGAGAATATGGTTGACAGACTTTTAAACTGCATTAAAAGTTCATCCAAAATTCAGTATATTACAACTTGAGCTTTTATTAGTAGTTCTTGAACAGGAATAGTGTCACATGAACTGTGGCCACATCTGATAAAAATAGTAGTCCTCCCACAGGTTCCTAGTTCTGAGACCTTGAGGACAGAAAGTCTCCAATTTTGTCTGTGAATTTGGACAACAGTTCCCAGCTCTGCTCTTCAGAGGACAAATTAATACTTTCTACCTGTTCCTAGATACTCAGGCTCTTTGACTGGAGAAGAGATTTGAAACAGATGATTGTAGGGCAGGCAGTTCTGTGGGTCTGAGAGCTTACGGGATCACCTCTAGCTTTACATAATGTGGTTGGGTTTGCTGTTTGCCCTCTTGAATTTAACAAATTGATGGACTTCTAAAGCAAAATTTCTTCTTCTTATAGGCTTGTTACTTCTGAAATCCACTTAAATATTTGATATTTGCAACTGTTTCTTTGCTTGCCTTATGGAACCTAGAGAAGCTAGTGAAGAAAACCAGTTTAGACACTTGGGGTTTTCTCTCTCAAAAGATATAGGGGATTGTCTGTGTTCCTCCCCACTCCTCTGAGCTCTGGTCAGCTTCTGAGTTGAGCTATCCAATTTATTTCAGGCTTTTATTTGTACAAACAGTGGAGAACATTTGAAGGGTGCTGGATGTGGCCTGTTGGCAGTTTTCTTTCGGCTTTACTTGTTCCTGAGATGCCCTGGAATCTGGGGGGCATCTCTTCCCAGTCAGCACCATATAAATGCTTTCAGGCTGCACCCTACAGTTAGCACGGCTGGACTTTTTTGCAATTTTCTTACTCATTTTCCCCAGCTGTTCACCTGTGAGAAGCTAGTGTTACAGTGAGTACCTCTTCTCAGCGTGGAGGTTTGTGCTGTATCTGAATGTGGACCATCCACCTGTAAAACACCTTGCTGTTATATGTGTTCTGTAGCAGATGGTGGAAATCAACTCTTGTTTCCAGTGCGGTTGGTGTCTTTGAGGAGCCTAGCAAGGCATCAGAACTACCTCACGGATCGCTGTTATGGATCCTTTGACTTATTGCTGCAACAGAGCTCTGAGTACTTCTCCCAAAAGATTTCTCGTTTCCTTTTGGTCTTAACAAGATGAGCTTTGAATAAATCTGCAGGTGTTAGTCTTGCAGGCTTCAGTATCAGAAATGAGAAACATGAAGGGAGGATTTATCTGTTTAGTGTTTGGGTTTTTTATCCTTAAATTTGAATTAGAGCTGTTATTGAGTACTGATAAGCCTGTAATTAATAAAATATTACGTGCATGTTACTTTTATATAAAATTTTTTTTACCTTAGAGGTATCAGGAATGTCAGATCTTAATCACCTATTATCTAACAAAGATAAAGAGGAAGTGTCGAGCTGAGCGTGTCTTGTTTGAAAGTGCTGAACCATGAATCTTTTGAATAAATAAAGCTTTTATAGCAACTGGATGCATATGGATCTCTTAATGCTTTAAACAATCTGATTATGTTTACTTTATGGATTTCCATGCAGTGTAGGCAAGCTTCATCGTTTACTACCTGTGACAGGCAAACTGCTCAGCTTGCTTAAGTTCCTAAAATGTTAACATTTTCTAAATCTGTTTGAGCTGAATATAAGGGCTTTGTCACTTTTTCACAGTAAGGATTTCTCCTGTTTTTTTTTCCTCCCTGTGTCGCTGCTGTTGGGTGATCTGTTCGCCTCCAAAAAATAAACTGTTCTAGTGTTGTCAGCTAGCATTTATTTATTAGTGGTTCCTTTCCATGATAAATAACCTCATTTGAACTGTAATCTGTTGAGATTAGTGAATAGACTAATTAGTTCTCTCTCCTTTGTGGTTTTCCTCCAAAATTTGGTTATCTTAGGGTATTCTCCGCATTTATGCAATTTCTTAGTCCTTACCATTTTTTTGAGCGTTGCGCTTCCTCAGCTCATGCGCGTTGTCACCATTGACGTGTCCTGTTGGATTCCTCACAGGAAGGAGCTACCAGGCTTTTTCCAGATACTTCACCTCATCCTTCAACCTTGTTTTCTTAGCTCCTCTCTTCACGTAGTGTTTTTCCGGAAGGGAATCGGAGGCTGTTTGTTACACTGGGAATCTGAGACACCTTGATTTGCGGTGGAGTTGTGTTTCTGACCTTGCTGATGGCCCTTCTCTTCAGAGCTGATACAACTCTGCAGCTACAGAGTAGTCTGAACTTGCACAAGTGATTCCTCATACATGCCTGTGTTGCTGGGTGAACTCTTTGATGACTTTGAATCCTTTTCCTCCTCCCTCATGATATGTGAGGGAATAACAGTTGAAATGACATGTTATTTCTCATGAATGTCATTTGGGAAAGTAAATCCACTAACTATATAAAGCTTATTGAAACCTGTCCTGTCTTTTAACTTTCTTTCTAGTCTTCAACATTTTAGTTTTGGTCTGACTTTTCTTCTCTCTTTTAGGTAGGTTGTTGTCCACCTTCTCCCCCAAGAAGCTTTTGAACCTTTTGACTGTTTGCAACCATATCTGAGAGAGGGCTAGATGTTTAGAAGATAGTAAGTTTCTGTCAACTTACTAGAAAATTTGTGGGTAGAAAGAGGAAAGACACCCCATTAGTGTCCTCCCAAGGAGAAGGCTGTACCATGAGGCGGCTCTGTTAGTTATCTAGCAGTCTGCGTCAGAGTATCGCTCTCCCCTTACTTGCAGAAAAAGCTTTGGTCAGAGCCTGCGTGTTCTTAGATACAGGATAATCAACCACAGTTCACAGAGTTACAGGAAACCAGCTTTATAACGTCTCTTCCTCACAGCGTTAATTGTTTTGATATTTTGCATTTTTATTTCTACTTGACTTTTTCTCGACTCGTAGGTGAGCAGTTTTTTAGCTTTACTCCCCTTCTAGTATCTGTTACAAAGCCCTTTGATTTTCTCTAGTTACAGCTTTTTTTTCCCCCTTATAGCAGTCTTTCTTCTTAAAAGCTGAATGCTGACACTTACAGCTTCTGATGTTAGTCCTTCACTATTTCTTTCAATTTTCTAGCCTAAAAAGAGTCTGAATTTATAGTGTGCAGATGAAGAGTAGAAATCAAATCACAACTGTCAGATCATCTTGGCATCCTAAAGAAACATAACTTTTTCTTTTCCTCTTGGATTTTCTTTAACTGTCTCTTTAGCCTGATCTAAATTGTACTCCAAACTCATCCCCAGTTGTACTCCAACCTGATCTAAATTGTGCTCCAAATAGATGTGACCTTAGACTGATTCAGATGTTTAGAGTCACAGCACTTCCTATAGTTTTTCTTGAGTATCACTTTCTGCCTGTGTTCATTTTACAGCAGCAGCTACCAGTTTTTCATTCTAGCCTTGGGACATAGTCCTGGTAGGCTAGTTAAAATATCAGATTAGAATTTGTGTCTAAATGCAGGTGTTCTGCAATGGTTTATATGGACTCTAAGCTGGGTAGTTTAGCTAATAATGTTCATCTCATACACACTTAAAGTCTTTATCTGATATGGCTTTTAAACTTGGTTAGAATGCAGGCTAGAAATTGGATATTTCTTTCACTCAGCGGTGGCCTGGCCACTGCATAGTAAGGGCTTGAGCCAAACTTTTGGTAATCATTGGGTGTTTTCCCAGTATTACCTTAATATGCCCAAGAGGACTGATAAAAATCATAAGGCAGTTCGGTACGGTAATGAGCCCTGGCATATCCCCACGAGGTCCTGCTGGCGTACCTGAGTCAGCACTCCACCGCCTGAGAGTGTGAGGACTTGACACATCGCTGCTTGCACTTGGTCTAGGCTAACTCAGGTACCAGTCTTCTCAGTTGTATTTGCAAGCTAGGGCAAGCCCATAAAACCAACAAACTATTCTCCACCGTTTTTTAACGGAGAAGAGAATCCTCAGAATCAGCCTCAAAACCTTGACAGCTCTGCTGATTTCATCTGTGGCTTCTAGAAAAAGGGCTGACCAGGGTTTTCGTTTCAAGACAAGACTGTCCTCTCTCGTGCTGTGCACAAGAAGATACTTCCAGTTAACATCAGAAGTATTTTTAACTTTATGCTGGCTGAGGCAGAAGATAAAGCTTCTGATACTATTGACTCTTGAGCACAACAGGGTGGGGTAGCAGAAAAGTAGCTTTTGAAGTAAATCATGTTGAAATGCCTAGTTCTTTGCATGTGTTGGGAAATTATTAAAGTTTATATTAATATATAATTAAAATATCTATTTTAAAATGTTGATACATGGTATTTATAATACACACTATTATATATGCTATTATGTAATATTAATATATAATAATATTAAAGTATTAAATGTAAATAAGATTAAGTTAATATAACTGTAACAATATTCTATATTAAAATGAGTATTAAAAAGTAACATTACCCCTTCTTTTTAAAAAAAGAAATCACAAGGGAAATTGAAGACTACAGTTCTCACAACGAAGTTAGTTAGCATTTCTGTGCTCAAAGCACTGCCTTCCAGTATTTTTTGATCTTATTTACATTTGAATGTATGTTTAGTCCATTTTAGTCTTAAGCTGAAAAAGGTACAGTGGTCAGTTTGCTTTTGTTTTTTCACTTTCTTTCACTACTAAAATATTATATGCAATATATACGTAGTTACCTGCATTCCCCAGTTCAATTTGTGTCTCTGTGAAAAAGAATTACAAGGGCCAGAAGTAGTTTAATGACCTGCTAAGCAGGAGTTCAAGGCAAAAATAATTTTTCAAGAAACAGGAGAAAATTAATCATTACTTTGCCAAAGCCTCCCCCCTGTATCTGTATTTGGCCTAGCGAGCTAGACCAGAAGTTATTTACCTGCAGTTTTTCTAAGACTGTAATTTTGGGAGAGGGGGGAGGCGAGCGGCACGGTGTTCTGCTTCACTGCCTCAGGATATCCTTCCTGAAAAGCTGAAAGCAGTCGCCCTCTCCTTTCGCCCCGTGCAGTTGTGCTAAAGGATGTTTTGGGCCAAATGCTAGTTGGGTTTTTACTGTATGGGCTGCAAAAGAAACTGCTGGTGAGTTCTCACTGGGGATGCAGGTACTCGAAGGGGTTACCAAACTCTGTTTGAAAGCACTGGCACAAAAGAAGTAATCCTCTGAGTATTTGCTTCGTTGGCTTTATTGATGTGAGAGAATGAAAATTCAAGGAATCTTAAGGTAGTGAGCTGAGAAAACCCAGCCTGTTTCCCATCTTGGTTCTCTGCAGTGTGCTAAGGCTCACTTTACGTTCCTCCATTTTCTTGGAGTAGCTTAAGCAGTGAGAGACGTCTGAATATACGTGTCCTTTTGGGCGTATGTTGAACGCCGTATAACTCAACGGTGCTAACTGAGCTAATGTGTGCTTTGAAAACAAGCTGCTGCACCCGTAGCGTTAGAGACGCAGATTAAGTTTGGAATCGAAGACCTGGGGATGTTGCTGGTAAATGGGGCAAAAAACGATAGGTGCAAATCAGAATGTTTTTCACCATTGCGGGAGGGGAAAACCATCCCAAATCTGTGTTAGTATTTCTGTTGCTGCGTAGCAGTGACCCCGGAGGTTATCAGAAAGGGGCTCAGGGTGGAATTTTGCTCGTTTCCTGAGAGCTCTGCGGAAGCAGTGTTATCTGGTGCCCTGTTTTCAGAAATCAGGTTAACAGGAAACAGTCGTGCTTGTATTGTGAGAAATAATGTTAATGTCTTGGGACAACTGGATTTAATTTTACCATATTCCCTTGGGATTGCAAGTGTAAAATGTTCCTGTGTACCTAATAGCGCATGTAACCTGTTCACGTGTTCCAGGATTATTGAGAAATAACATTTCAAGCCCTGGATAGTAACTGGAGTCTGTTCCAAGTTGTCTGACTGTTGGACTGAATTGGGGCTGGTTGCAGAGAAAGTTCTATGTGACTGATGCCTTTATCTCTTTTGTTTCTGAATCCCTTCTGTAATGACCAGAATATAAGCTTTAGTGGTAGCTTGGACCAGTCCTCCCCGGTATACTTTCAGGACTTTTAAGATTATTTCTGAAATGGATGTTGGCTTCATTTTAAATTGTGATAATCCACAGAAACTGCATTTGTGTTGAAAATTTAATACTGTTTGAGGAAAGCAAAACCATAGGAAAGAGGCCATCTGCCCTACAGCAGCTGGAACGCAAGTGACAGACTACGTGGTTGGATATTATTGATGCTTCTAGGTGCTTTAGCCAAGATTGGTTAAATGCTTTCCCAAATGCAGTACGATAGTTGAAGTAGATACATAGGCATTGAAATGTGTGTGGAGGGATGGAAAAGGAAAGGGAGGCTTGGAAGATCAAGTGACTTTCGGGAATGTGGGTAAAGTTTAAGACAGAAGCCATAACTTCTGGTTCCTAGAGCTTTATCCACTAGCTTGGGGCTATTCAAATGGCAGTTTCTGGCCTAGATGGATTGGGTCAATGTCTGTGGTTCCAGAATGCTGGAACCTACTCCTACTCCGGCAGGTTTTCCGTATTTCTAACCTTTCTGATTGCTTGAGAAATAGTTACAGCATGCTGCTTCAGGTCCCACTGCAAAGACTAGCACCTGCCAGGGTTGGAGCGAATGCGTTGCTTCCTTCCAAGCAGACCTCACTAAAATTTCCAGTAGACATGGGTAAAAATTGACTAGTCTTGAAGTATATCATAATTAATGCCTCACTTAAATATCGTACTGAAAATGTCAAACTTGAGCTACAGAGTATATCCTCCTCATAAACATCAAATTCTTTCCTGCAAGTCTTTATGATCTCATATGTTTTTATTCTCGATAAGTCTCAATTCTGAAATTAGAGTAGCCCTAACAGTAGTGATGTTGCAGCAAATTCTGGATTGCTAGAAACATAGCAGGTGAGCTTATGAGGGAGAGAGACCCCCATTTCAGTGCCATGTGACCCTGGAGATAATAGAAAGGAAGGAAAAAAATTGAGACAAGATATCATGAAACAAAGCTTAGGAGTAGTTGCCACTTACCTAAGAGAATCTGAATGCTGAATTTTGATCAGAAAGTAGCAATTGTGTGACACTAAAACCAAAATGTGCAAGTGCTGATGTGAATGTGTTTGTAGCTTGCTGAAATTATGCGTGCTTTGCTTTGAAAGCTACCTAAAAGAGACTCTGGAAGTGTTCAGCTGCCTGATGAACAAATCTGTATTTGATTCTCTTTTTCAGTCTGGCTCTTTTGATGCTGCGAGAGATTAATTTAAACTATGTGATAGTGTCTTTGGTTTTGTTCCCCCATATAAAGTTTACTTCTGTTATAACAGAATTTGCTATGTATAACATTTCCGTTCCCCAAAATATATTAATGACGCTTTGACTTTACATGTATGGCTCCTGATCTGACCATCATTCACTTTTCTTTCAGCTCTACAGTGTATGGATGATTCCAAGCCTTGTATTAATGAGGGAAGGTGCATTCCATATCAGAATGGTACAGGATATTGCAAGTAAGTCAAATTTATTTTTAATATTTTAGTTGCCAATCTTCTTTCAATCAGGGTCCTAAATAGAAAGGAAATGTGAATTTTTAAGGTTTTCTTATTTTCAGGTGCATTCAGCGTAAATGTTTTAACACAGGTTGTGTTTCTTGCTAGTGCATTAATTCTTCTATACTAGCTTTTTGTAACGTAAGAAATCTGGAGTTTCTGTTCAGACTTTTGGGCTTGGATCTTATCAGTTTGATTACTTCACCTACATGACTAATGTGGCCTCTCTTCCTAACCAAAGGCAGACTGTGTACCTCAGTTCAAGAGATTCACAAGTTAAGTCAGAATTTGCTCTCCATCTTATAGCTTAACTTAATTTATAGAACTTCAGCCCCAAAACTGAATATTTTTACGAGTTTTTTCAGAACTGCTCTGCATTTTTGAGTGTGCCAGGTCTTTTCCATGTAGTGGACAGCAAGCAATATGAGAGAGTTAAAAAGGGGAGGGCCGAGGTGGGGGGAGAGATTGACACCTTTCTTTAGTGCCTTCACTTTGCTGCTGCATGGAACACTGATCAGCAGGAGCTTTGGAGGACTGTGTAGTTCCTGGAGAATGGTATCGTATCTGTTTAAATGCAGCTCACCTTTTCAACTTCAGCTGCAAAGCTTGGATTTTTTTAAATGAAGTTATACTCTGCAAAAAAATAAATCTCTTCTGTTTGCTGGGGTTAGATTACCATGTGTCTGGCATAAATGGATTTATTTTCTAAGCCTTGTTTACTTCATCGGTGCAAGTTGTGCCATTTTGCAGCATGCTAAATCCCTCTCTGCTTAGTACTTACATTCTTTAGATGTTGGTGGATTCTGTCTCATTGATTTAGCTTGGCTAACACATTACTCTACTTCCCCCTCCTTCACCCTTTTCTACACATCTGTCTTCCTTGTCTGCAATTGTTAGTTCTTTCTGTTAATACAGTGCACAAAACTTGATACGCTTAATTTGCACCTGTGGCACACAAAGGGGAAATCATAACTTAACCTGAGGTTCTTCTCAGTTTCAAATCAATACTTGATGCAGAGAAGGGCCACAGGAAAAAAAAAAAAAAGTGACATGTTATTCCCAACTGTGTTTTTAATTTTTCACTGTTACTACTCCCTAGGCTGTTCCTTTCCATTGCTTTTAGATTACTGAAAGCAGAAATGAACTGTCATTCTGAAAAGGAACCTGAAATTTTTCCTACATTCCCCCTCTATTTTAAGACTGAAAAAGGAACCTATTTGTGTAACATTAGCAGGTCTTACTGATGAGTACCTGTCTAAGTCTGTTAGTCTGGAGCCAAAATGTGTGGGTCACAATAAAGATATTGAAGACTGGTATTGCTCTCAGTGCCTCTCGTACCAGCTGCAGATGTTTTCTCCAACTTGCTTGTTCCTGTTAACCATGTTTTAGACTGTATAAAACTGTTTAGTCAGTTCACCTGATGGTTTAACTTCATTTAAAATTTCAATGTTCTTGGTGTGGACCAGGCTTTGACACGTTTCCTCTATCACAGTGGCAGCTTTGACTGCTCTTCTAAATTTTTTAGAACGCAGAGCTATTTATAATTCTAATGTTACCTTCCTCCTTTTTGTGCAGAGTCTTCTTGTAGGTCTTAAGCCAACCTCTGCTTCGAATGAAAACTCAGTACTTTTGCAGCTGCAGTAACTGGAAAGGCTAATGCAAGCCTATATTCAGAGATGAGCATGTACCTGTTTTCTAGTTCTGGTTCAAAATTGTTTTTTGCAAAAGGAAATGAAAAATGGCAGAAAACTCAGTTGTGGAGATTCTACCTTTAGCAGGCTGATTCTTAGCATCCTGTTTTGGTTTTAATTTTTTTTTTTTTTTTTTTTTTGCTTTTTTTGCTTTTTTTTGCTTTCCTGCACTATGAGGAACTCTGAATAGGGGAACTTTCTTTCTGGTGTAGTAACCTAAATGACTTTCTTAATTTTTGATGGCTGTGAGAATAGAAATGTTTTGTTTAGAAAACTGAACTTATTACTAAGGAAAGTGGCTTGGCTTCTGGCTCTGCAGGATCACTCACTGATTAGTTAAATCTCCACCCCTTCCACTTTTTGAAGTTTTCTGCAGTACTTCCTCTACTTGGCAATAAGCTGTTAGAATAGGCTCTCTTCCTCTTTCTGTACCTCCTCTCGGCAAAGCTGTTTGTTCCCGTGTGTGGTGAGTCCATCTAGTTAATCTTGCTGCCTGTAAGAAGCAAGGGAACATCTGAAAGAGAAGCTGCATCAGAGATAATCACATATGATGAATAAGACATGAGTAACGTGAGCGTTGATAAGTAAAACATCCAGTCTAAGTATTTGGCAAAGCAGCAAGTGACAGCTTAGTGCTAAAACAGCCTTCTTTGTCAGAGAATCCTGTTCTATCTACTCCATTAAAAGAGAAGGCTAGTTTTCTGCTAAGAAACCTTTATTCTGGTGCATCTGGCTTCTGTTATGGGAACAAAGATTGTGACCATCGTAAGGGAATTGGATCTTTATCAGATTGCTCTCGTGGGTGCCCCTTAAGTAGCTCAGTTCCCCTTGCTGACGCTACTGGCCCCTGGCTGTCATCTTGTGGCACTTGTTTGATAGAAATACTGACCACCTTTGACCTTGATTTTATATTTAGAAAATTGCATGTTCCTGTGTTTGCTTCTTCCAAGGTCAGAATTTTTGTTTGAGAGAGATTTCTACATTCATTCAGTGTCTAGCATGGGGAGGATGCAGACCTGATTCCCAGGAGCATGGACCTGATTCCCAGAAGCATCTGCCACTAAAGCAACAATATGAGTGGTAGAGCGGTATGCAGGGGACCTGTCCTTCCAAACTTGCTGGGCTCTGCCTTGAAAAAGGGCAATTTCAGTTTGTAGTTTGGCTTGGTGCTGCACTGCAGTGTGTTTGTTTGTTTGTTTGTTTTTTGGGTTTTTTTGTTCGTTTTGTTCCCCACCCCCAGCATCTGTCTTTTGTACATCAGGGTGTTAAGCGTGAAGCAGCCTTCTTTCATACTCTTGCACCCAGCAGAGAAGCAGGATAATGTTTTCTTGCTGCTTAGTGCTAATTGTGGACGTCACAGGAAAACCCTTTCTCCTCTCCCTGCTGCTAGATGGCTGGGAAAGCAGTAGCAGGAAGAGTCTGGTGGTAGTATGCTAACTTGCAATATTTCTGCAAGTGCTGGTAGTATGAAGAGGTGTGGATGCGGGGAGGTATTTCAAGGACAAACAGGGCAGAGATTTCGCCTATGCTGCCCGCTGTTTTCTGCGCACTAGAACCTGTTGTGCTGCCTGTGGATGTAGGAACTGATTGCAGAATGGGACTGCTGCTCTGCGCTGGGAGCGGGGCAAGGTCCTGGAGCAGAGAATATCAGCTTGTTCCCCCAGGTTTGGCAACTGTGGCCTTTCCACACTTCTCTCCAGTGTACCCCAGTGATAGGGAGCAGGAACAAGACTGTGCCAGGGAAGAAGCAGAAGTGAAAAAGCAGTTGGGGTAGCAGTGCTCCAAGGCTTAGGGAGGAAATTGAGCCTTTTCATGTTTTACAGGCTTTTAGATTGGATTTTTGACCTTGGGACTGCTGCATTTTGTGTGGCCATAAGGGATTTCAGTACCTATAATATGAATCAAAGTACTCCTTTAATGCTTTTATCAGGTCCTGATGTTAAAAAGTGCAGTAGCAACCATAGGCTTGTTCACTGTGCTTAGTCAACCATGGAGACTGCTGCAGCAGGCTGATGCCAAAGGGACTGTCTCCTTCAGTGCATCTTTTATGCCCAAAGCTGTCAGGCTCTGTGCAGCTTTGTGTACTTCTGTGTCACTTCAGTGGGAAGGTGTTTTTCTGACCACGTACTGAAGTTTTTGCACACTTCTAATTTGCAAGGTGTAGTTTTTCTCTTAACTGCAGATTGGTAACAGGAGGACCTCTAAGCATGCTAAACTCAAAGGAGCAACAGTATGGCAGTAAGGGACTTCTGACCCCATTGTATAACTTGAGCCTTCTTCTTCCGAGGATTTTGACCTACCTTTCTCTCCAGCTAGATCTTCTTAGATCTCAGTTAGAATTCAGTTTTGAGGACTTACAGGTCTGAAGGCAAGAGCCTAGCCTGCAAAACTGCTTCAGGGACTGCAGTGGATATCATCTCAGGATCTATCCTGAGAGACTAATCGGTCCTAGATCAGTCAATGGGGAATATCCATAGGAGGCCTTGTAGCAGGATGAGGTCTGAGAGTGTTCCAGAAGAAGCTAGATGCACAAGTTGAAAAGTTGTCCCGTTCTGAGACTAAGCTGCCCTTTTCTGTCTCCTTCTCTTTCCTTTCAGAAGTTTGAAGGAGACCCTAGAGACCAGGGCAGAAGAGAAAAGGGAGAGTACACACCCTTTTCAAATCTGGGAATAAAGAGTAGCAATTTGAGTCACTTGCTCAGAATTTTCTGTTGTGGTTGATCTGTACAGACCAAAAGCCATTCAGAGCTCAGGTGGTCAGAAAATGCTTGAAATCGGAAATCTTGCTCACTGCTTTGTGTACTGTGAAGTCTTAGCAGCTCTTGCTGCGGATTAGAAACAATAGTTGTGTACTGCTTTAAAAACAGAGCAGAGAGGCCGTCCCATCCCACAGTTTGCATTCAAAGCATGACGCATGAATGGGAGCCTTGAGACATGGGAAGGAACATTTAAAGAGCTAACCAGAGAATCCTGTTCTCCCTCCTAAGAGGAGGTGTAGGTGTGGGAGTCAGAATCTGGGAGCCAGAAGGAAGTCTGGTTAAAATCTGTAGCACAATAGTTGAGACCCTTCTCACGTTAGTCATCAGGCTGCATTTTTTTTCTCTGTTGAAGCATCTTCCAATCAAAGTGAAGGGAGTGTTGGGTTGGGGGGGGAGAAGCAAGACTACTAGGAAATTCTTCCCTTCACATTTTAAATTAAAACCATCTGCTTCCTTCTGTGCATCTCCAGATGATATCAGTGGGCCTGAATGGGAAACTCCCATGAAAATCAAACCTTTAGAAGACTGGTTAAAACAGGGTATTAAGGTGCATTTAAATAGGCTATCCTGATAAATGTGCCCAAGCAAATGTAGTATGGCGGGTGAGGAGGTCTTTCCAGTAGAACAGACATATTTTCCAAAAGACTTTTGAAAGGAAGAGAGAACTCAGTTTTGGGAGGTAACTTCAATGCAGTTTTGTGGCAGAAGAACCAAAACCCCACAACTTTTGTGCGTCTTGCGTGTTCTCTTTGTAGCGTTAGCTTGTTAGAGTGAACGTAGCTTTGTGGATACTTCAGATTTAGATAGATACCTTCATTTTGTTTTTACGTCTCTTGTTCAGCTCCATGAGAGCCTGTGTTAAGGCGAATGCAGGCTGGAGCTGAAAAGGAGAAAAAAAAATGGGTTGAGTTCTGACTAAAGTATTTGTGCTGGAAAGTAGCCCAGAGAGAGTAAAGGAGAAGCTTTAATTAGAAGCAGCTGCATAGCTGATGCAGCCCACAGGACATTTTCCCATTTCAAATTCTCTAGCTTTCAGAAATCATGATTTGAATTAAGTCGTATGTGAAATTTGTTCTTAAAGGATTAAATTCCTGCTGAAGTAGGTTAAGAGAGCTCATGTATTTCCAGAAAGTGCCAGAACAAACTTCATCTTCCTGTTTCTGTTTCTGAGTACCAGATGGAAAACTGAGGAGAAACAGTGGCTTTTATTTGGAAAAGATTTGGTTTCCTGTTCTGAGCATGTCTTTTGGAGCTGACACAAGCTGCTACAATTTTAAGCTGCTCTGGTAGACAAGTGGCTTTTTTTCTTTTTTCTTTTTTTTCTTTTTTTGAGAACTTGAAAGAGTAACTTGGGATGAGAACCAAGTCAGGGTGGTGGAGGAAGCTGGGGTTGCTGCTGAGGTTCTGAACAGAGTAGATAATCATATCCTTTTAAAAAAGACTGGACTTAGACCCAGATTTTTCAGTGTTTGCCTCCCTTTTTATAGAAACAATTTGGTGCCCGACATGAATAGAGGGCAAATATTTGCAGTTTTGCCTACACCAACATTTAGAACTAAATTACTAGTATTTGTGCCTGCAAATGTTGTTGACAGGAGACGTGGCTGAAAATCCGGACTGTAGGTTTTTTTGTTCTTTGACACTCAAAAAGGACTGCACTGAATTGCTGGAGGAGAAAATTGGATAACTCTGTGGTCAAGCGCTTAACCACGAGGAGAAGAAAATGGTGGGTGTACGGGCTGTGTATACCTGACCTACCATCTTGCCGCAGGCAGGCATTTTCCCTCTGGCATATTCTGTAGTACTTTTTCCTATCCAAATATAAAGAGCCTGAGCTAAAAGAGCTTTTGCCTTTCCCCGCTGGAGTGTTTCTCATGTTTTTCTCATCAGCCTTAGAAGATACTGGAACAAGTCTGGTCTTGGAGCACTCTTCCACTTTGTACCAGGACAATAACATACTAGATGCGGGGATATTGGTGGGTGAGGGTTTTAAGTGTCGTCTTGGAGCATAGGTCCCACCTTTCTTTCTAAAACATACCAGCAGTGCTCTTACTTGGTGTTCAGGCTCCCCCCTCACTGTTATCTAGGGGTAAGTTAAGTGCGTATTAGCCTGTTGCTGCATGCTGGGGGTGGGAGAGAAGGCTGGAGCGAAGGCGCTATTTTGTCCATTTCCTTGTGGACAAAATGTGGGACATTTCTGTAGACTTTCCAGCTTCTTTCACCATTAAGTGAGATGGTGGCCTAACTGCTGACCTGGTCAATGAAAAAACATTTCAAGATTTAGCTGTTAGGTGTGCTTTGGTTGGCTTTGTGTTTGTTGGAGGGGTGGGTAGTGTTGGAGAACCTCTTGTTTGCCTGCTGAGATGTCCTAGGTGGGGTTCTGTGGAGTTCTGGTTTGTTGCTCCTCTTGTCGTGACAGAGAGGACTTCATTTTGTGTACTTGGTCTGCGTTGTAGTTAGTGTGAGGAGCCTAGTGCTTTGCTGACAGTGACCAAGGCTGAACTGCCCAAACCCCACATCCTAGCTCTCTGGGGATGGGGAGACCCCTATAATGAAAGCTTGCAGGCCTTCAGGGACTGAAATTCAGTTTGACCTTACGCATTTCTCAGCTGCTTATAGATGTCCAGAAACATCGTTTAATTGTAGTTATCCAGACTAGCTCTGAGCAGAGCTAGCCAGTGTACCGCATGCAGACTCAAATGCCACGGGAGTCTAGCAGACCTGCAGCTTCTGGCACAGGAAGGTTTGCTGGTGCCAGACTTTGATTTGGTGCCAGGTACTGATTACTAGCCTGTATCCAGGAGTGCTTTGGGATGTTAAAGGAAATCGGTAGAACTGCCCGTGGTTTAGGCCCAGAATATATGAAGACTGACTTTTGTGTGGTGCGACAGCAGCTCATGCTGACTGAGAGCCTGAAGCTGTTATACCAAGGATGGCGCAAGCGTCGGAGGATATTCTATAAATGGTGTTCTGTCTCAGAGTTTGCTTTGTGTAACTTTATTAATCCTGCCTTGCCCTCTAAATCTCTCCTTCCATGTCAGTTCTTGTGTACAAAGCTGAAAGTATTAAGGTATGGTGAAAGGAGCCTAATTTGGGTGTGGGGAATAGTAAACTGTGATTACACACACCTATTATATGACTTAGTTGCTTTAAACTTATGGCTAAAGCTAGTTAATAGATTTAAACATGAGAAGAAACAGTTGTGGTCATATAGTAATGACCTCTTGCATAACTTAAATTAATACTTCTCTGAATAGCTATGTTTGCCCTAGCGTGTATACTCTTTCTAAAACAACCAATTTGATATTTTTTTAAATAAGCATGAATGATGGAGAGATTCCACTGCAACCTTAAATATGTTGCTCCAGCGGTTTACTTTCACTGTTGAGAAACTGTATACAAGTATGTGTACGAAGATAGAGATATTACCCTATTTCTAATCTGAATGTATCTAACTGCTGAGTCCTGTTTCTCCTGTACCTTCTAGATTGGGAATTGTTAAATCTTAGTTTCTTTTTGTGTACTTACAACATTTGATTAACTGTCATCTTCCCTTTTCCCTTTGACAAATAGACTGAGCGACCTGAGCCTTCCATGGTGTCAAGAATTTTATTTATATCGTTACTTTTCACTTTGAATTTATCTGAATTCTTCAACTTCCTTCTTAAAGAGCAGACACCAGAACTATATAGTGGTCCAATAATGGTTCTGCCATGAAAGTATCAGGTGTAACATCATCTCATTTACTCTGACTTGATATTTGCTCTTTGTACACCTAAAGCTTTTCTGGCCAAACTGTCATGTTGGGAATTCACATTCAGCTCACCGTTAGGAACCCTAAGGCCAAGTCTTTCTTTCCTGGATTAGTGCCCTGTTTTGGGGAAGATGCTTTACATGTTTTCTTTCTAGATGTATGACTTCGCAGTAGTAAAGTGCAAGTTGCAGGCTGACTGGCTTACTCAGCAGTCTGTGCTGTTCTCTGTTGAGAACTTGTCTTCTGTCTTACCTGCATGTTTGGCCAGCACTGATGTTTTCTGTTGTTATTCATTGATAAAAGTGTTAGCATAGGAACAAGAGCAGACCCCTATAAGATTTTGCTGAAAACACTGCTTTATGAGCTTTCTTTTGATTTTTAAACTGAATTTTAAGGCCCATCCAATTAGCTTTTTAATCTGCCATACATTTTAAATACCTAAGGAAGTGGTTTATTATAGTCCCTCCACTGCTGCATTTTTGTTTTGGGGCTAACTAGAGACTTGGGGTATTTCTTGGAGTTGGAATCTCCTCTCTTTGGATTTGAGTAATTCATTGGTTTAGTAGTTGCACCTATCCTGCCCTGGAAGAAAGTGCATCTGTTGTTCATCTCTAAAGTCTTTATAGCGAAATGTTCTCTTACATAAGCCGTGTGTATCTTAGATTACTTATCAGTTAAAGCATGTAGCTGTGGACTGTAGAAAAAAGCTGCAAGTTGACAGTCCTATTTTGTGTGTGCTAGGTTTTATTTTTGTACTTTGTATAATTTTGCAGCAATCTGCTACCTGAAAGAAACAACTGGAAGAGTAAATGACACAGAGGTTGTTTTCCTGCATGCTTGCCTGTGTCCTGTATCACTGCAAATTAAATGGAAAATTCATAGTACAAAGGCCAAATAAAAGATGGATTGCAGCTGACAAGTATAGTCAGACTGTATTGACATAAGTTTAGGTTAGAGAAGAAATAACTGCAATTATTCTGCAATCACAGATCTTTGTATAAAATATTACCCTAGTTATAGATAGTGTGTGTGTATTCATTTCTCTGTGGGAGACGGAGGAACAATGACCTTGTCGTTAGGGTGCTAGCCTGGGGCGTGGGAGACCTGAGCTCAGGGCCTGTGTTGCTCGTTGAATGCAGACTTCAGCATGTCACAGCCCCAGATTTGCTTATCAACATGAGGATAACAGTATATTCCTGTCTCACGGGAGTGCTGTGGAGAAAGATCTGCTAAAGATCTTGAGGCCTTCAGGCACTGCATTTGTGCAAGCTTTATAAATACTTTCAAAGACGGATAATACCTGGTGCTAATACCTATTACTAAAACTGCTTGGTTTTCTTCTGAAAAAGAGGAGGGATAGCTGCAAGGAATTAATTGTTACTCAGCAGTTCTTTTAATGCTCAGGCTTGTACTTAAGTTTTGAAGGGAAGTGCAAGAAGTTCTTGTATTTAATATAATTCTGATTGTATGCAGTGTGTGTGTATATATATATATTATAACAATTTCACAATTTGAACTTAAATTTTCGTAAGAAACTTAAGTTTTAAATTTTCAGGAGGCTGGGTTGGGACAATTGCAGAGGATGGCCCATTCTGTTATATCGGTGACTTTACAATTTAGGATGTCGGTGTTACTGTTTAGATATGGCAAATTCTGAGACTTTAGATGGTAATGGAACTTCATTCCTGGCATCTTCCAAGGAGCGCAATGCTTGAGGTGAATGTGCTGCAAGTAACTTCTTATCTGTTGCAGGTGTCGAGAAGGCTTTCTTGGAGACTACTGTCAATACAGAAATCCCTGTGAAAACAATACCTGTAAGAATGGGGGAACTTGTGAAACTACCTCCCTGATAGGAAAGGCTACTTGCAAATGTGCTCCAGGGTTCAGAGGAGAAGATTGTCAGTACTCTGAATCACACATCTGCTTTGTGTCCCAGCCCTGCCTGCATGGAGGAACTTGCCATCCCCACAGCCAGGAAGCATATGAGTGTGTTTGTGCTCCAGGTTACACAGGTGGGATTCTGCATTTGTACCTTCAGACTCCCTGTTTTGTGAACTATTTAATCCTAGAATAATCTGGGGCATTTGTAGTATGCTCTCAAAGCCCCAGCACAGGAAATGAGAGGAAGTGCATATGACTTGATGACCAAAAAAGGGGGATAGGCGGTGGTGGGTAGATCAAACATCCTACCCTCTACATTTAAACAGGAAGGCATTTAGATCTTGTGGTGTTGTCCACAAGGGAAAACTGACTGTGGAAGCTGTTCTGGAATGGCTGTTGCACTTCAAATGCATAGTCTACCTTCTAGAAAAAATGAAGTAAACTTGGCCAGCAGAATGTCTCTACGGAAAAGTTTTAATTTCTTGCCTGAGGGGAAGTATGGAAACTCACTCCTTTTGTTCTTGAATGGAATGTAGAAGAGAGTGACTGTCAGTGTGTAGTATGATTTCAGGACGTGGGTTATTTCTTATAAATCGTGATATTTTATATCTTGCTGCTACTCTATAAATGTAAAATAATTTCTTACTGTAACCAGCAAGTTGATTTTGTTTCAAATACAATACCGTAAAATGCAGACATAAATTAATTTTCCTGTAATACTTTTATGTATGTAATTTGGTGTACCAAGTCTTCACCTAAATTGTTATGAGGTAACATGAAGGAAATAATATTTTCCATCTGATTAGTTTCTTATTAATTTAATGATCTGTCTTGATTTTACAGGAAAGGACTGCCAGTGGATTGATGCCTGTACATCTCAGCCTTGTGCCAATGGAAGTACATGTACTGTATCTGGAAATAAGTTCTCCTGCATCTGTCCATCTGGCTACACCGGCCAGAAGTGCGAGATAGATGTTAACGAATGTACTACCTTAGGCCTTTGTCGGCATGGTGGAATCTGTGTCAATTTGCCTGGTTCATACCGATGCCAGTGCAAGCCAGGCTTTACAGGGCATCGCTGTGAGAGCACATACGTGCCGTGTTCACCATCACCCTGTATGAATGGAGGGACTTGCCATCAAACCAGTGACTTTACCTTTGAGTGCAACTGTCTGCCAGGTAAATGCTCCTTCTTCAAAGTGCTTGATTTTGTAGTCTCATTGGATTCCTGGCTGCAGTCTTCTAAAAACTTCTCTCTTGGAGTTTCTATGTGATACTGGTGTAATGTAAAAGTTGAAGGGAGAAATGTCAGCAAAGCAGCAAACTCAGATGGGATCTTACTTTTTGAAGTGTCAGTATTTCATAATGTGAAAGGGGAGCAGAAGAAAGAAAGATTGAAGATGATGGGATTGGCTAGATCATAGATAGAAAATGAGACTTTTTTGGACCTCAATTAGGGGCAGAGACTCAAATAATCAAATAAGTAAAAACTATCATGTAGATTTGAGGAGTTAGGTTATCTCCTCACGCCCAGCAAGAATGCTAAATTCCATGGTATGTAAAAACTTTGAAGCCCTATAAATACATGGTTTGTGTCAATAGAGGCCATAATTAACTTATTCGATGTTTGAATGAAGACAGCCATTGGTCTTGCTCCTTCTCAATCTTTATCCCTAAAACATATTAGTTCTTGTTCCCTTCTTTTTCCCCTCCCAATCCTCCAAATCTTATGGGGTATTATTTCCAGCCTTCCATATCTTTTCTGTCTCGTTATACCTTCAGGTAAGTTATGGCTGCTTGTTCTCTGATGGCTTTATCTGCTCTGAGTTCATCCACATCAGGGATGACGTTCTTATTCAGAATCATGTGCTGTATTGGTTTTGTGTGTCAAGCTGGGCTCCGCTTGCCAAGGGCACTTGCCTCTACAAATGACCAGATCTCACCTGGTTGGTACCCTAATGGACTCATCCTACCTTGCTCCTCCCCATCCAGTTGTCATACTGACCACAGGACAATACTGTTCTTTGTATATCAGAGTTTTTAGAGGATGAAATTCTTTAATGAGAGTGATTCAACCCATGGGAAAATGATTGTTTGGAAATTCTTTTGACTAGACTTCCTCCTTAAGTGTATTGCAGTCTGGCACATGAACATTTAGTGTGTGGTAATCTAGAAAACTAAACTCTTTTCCCTTAAGCATTTGTTTTTATTATTTATATGAAAGATGCATCTGCCATATACTGTTTAGGGTGAATGTTGAGAGGCTGGATTCTCTTGGAGGTTATCTGGAGTCCTAGGTATGTGCAGAAAGAGTATTTAGAACTTGTGAGAAATTCTTCTAAGAGACCTTTGTGTTGAAGTGCTGGTTCAAGTGACCTTTAATGCATGTTGCCAACCTTAGCTGGTGTCTGCGCAACAAATTTCAGGGTAGTCTGAGCAAACATGTGACTTTGAAGAATTTAGGAAAGTTGGTCTTAAAATAGAAAGTTGTCTCATCTTTGTCTTTGTGTGAAAGCAACTGTTTCTAACTATGCCTGAAGAAACAATGCTTGAACATAGAGTCCTGGAAGACTTCATATCCTAACTAATTGTTGCTTTCAGGGAACTTACTGCTTTTCCATTTTGCATGTTTTTAAAAGGAAACTGTAAACTGTGTATTTCTGGATTAAAAGATTTGACTACTTCCATCACTGAAATTCAGAATTTTTCTTAAATTCAAATCTATTTAGCCAGTATAAAGTATTTAAGATATCCTGCAGAAGCAGCGTGGTGGGAGGAAGAGGAGAGGACAATGAAGTACAAAGGACTTGATCCTGTAAGACTGATGGTACAGTTTGCATTATTGACTCTTTTACAGGGATGCAAGACTGGGTAGGAGCACATTTCCCTTAGACAAGCGTGTGGGCTGGCTAAACTGTGGTCAGGAAATGAAAAGGAGATTACTATAGTAACAGTTGCACACCCACACTGCTCACACACATTTTGGATTATTAGCTGCTTTTTTGGACTTGTTACACAACATGAATAATGTGGGTGAGTTAATGCTGCTTTGAGAGCCTTCATTTCTCTATTTCCTGTATTTAAGTTGGCCATGTTTTGCTAACTTTATTTTTAAAAGCAGTCCTATGAAAAACAGCAAAAAAGGGAGAGGTTGGAGAGGCCAAAATGCTTACACTAACCTGTTTGATAAGGGCAAGGCACCCAGCCATTTCTTCCCCCCTTACAGTCAAGTGTGTACCATGAAATTTCTGAAGTGTTGGGAAGGGATTTGTCTGGGAAGAAGAGGTCAATAGAGAGAAGAGAAACGGTGGCCTGTCACACACTGGGAAGATGTGAACAAGTCCTGCTCATCTGGAAGAGAGTGCCAAGATTATGGACTAGGAATTCCTCTTTAGATTCCCTCTCTGCATTGGAGCAGTGCCGATGATACTGTGACTATAAATGGGATTGCTCTAGCCCTTCTTTCTGGACTGGCTTAAGATGTTACCATAGCTCAGCATTATGGTGGTAGAGGCAAAAGGTAGTAACGTCTTGAACTGCTTGGATGTTTTTTGATGAGACCTTGCATCTTATGACCTGTGATGCTGCTGCGAAGAAATGGATTATGCCCAATCAGCAATTTAAGCATAATAAAATTACTCCTGAACTCGCCCTGAAATGGGTTCTGGTTTCCTATAGATGTTCTCTTCTAATCTCTTCTGATTCGGTCAGTGGCTGATCTTCCACTGGAAATACTAAAACTTAAGTTTTTTTTCTATTAATAGTAGATATTCTCCTTATGTGTATCCTTTTCACCAGTAATGGAAACTGCTGAAATGATTTTGTTCTGGTTTAAGTGTAAGCATAAACACTTTTATTTTAGGTGATTTTTATTTTTTTAGATGTAGGCATATGAGAATGAGAGCTTGAAAATATGGGGGGCGGGGGGGGGAATCCATGGAGTTACACATGTAACAACAGCTTTTTCTACAGTAGTACAACTACTGTTTATGTACAGTGTAGTCAAGCTGATATTTTTTTCAATTCTCAGGTTCCCAGTTCAGTTGTGGATTTACACGAACCAAATCTTGCATTAGATAACCTATAAAGACGTGTATTGGAATATGTCAGCATTTAGTGGCAAGTGTAACTGAATAATTATTTATGCTGTCCATATTCTGTCTGTATGAAAGGTAACTTGTTGTTCTTATCCATCTACCGTAATCGTATTTTTCCTTCAGGCTTTATGGATTTAAATAAAACAAGATTGTAGACAAGTAAGAAGCATGTTGGGTGAATCATAATAGATAGTTGTTGTAATAAATATTTCTGTGAAAGAGGTGTAACCTGAAGCATTAACGCCTTTAAATATAAAAATGAGCTCGTAGTTATAAATATTTGACAAAAAAGGAGCTCTTTTGGCAACTAACCTGTAATGGAATGTTCAACAAGTCAATAGAGGAAGTTCTTAGCTGGGAAAGTGATTATTCATTGTTATCCATCAAAATAATTACCCATTAACTAAGATAAGCACCCTAGGGAATTCCAAGAGCTTGTTCAGGAAACTATCTGTCAAACTAGAATAGACTGTTTATGGGAACTGGAACACTTCCTGGAAGGCGGAAGTAACCTCACGGCGTTTCAGAGCGCGGTGTCAAGCTGCCGCTTGCTGTGAAGCGAACGTCGCAAATGTGGCCTACAGGGCATGTTGAGTTAGAGGTGTTATGCCATGGATGATGTTTGCAGTGTGGGGATGACCCTGCTTACTGGGATTTTGAAATGTGAGCTGCTTATGGTGGGGTGTGAGGTACTGCGTGGCAGCAGCAGTTTTGTGGTACTGGTCTGTGCGCGTGCTTTTCTGCTCAGCATGAGATAGCGTAACTCTTGAGCAGCCTATCTTGCACCTATTTCAATAAGCTTAACTGTCCGAGTTGCATGCAGACAACTACCATGGGGCACCTGGTATGCAGAAATTTATTTGTGCGTTAAAATGATGTGGTCAGCGTTGGTGCTCTGCATTGAGGTGCCTAACGTCTAGTCAGCAATCCCTAAATCTGGTAATAACTTGAAATTTTTGTTCAGGTGTAACTTTCTGCCCCCATACCTAATTGGTCCTGCAGAAGGTCTGAGGTGCAGACTCGCTTTTGGATATATAGGTCCAAATAAGGCTAAGGAAATTCTTTTTAAATTTGGAGGAAATTGGATATGGTGCTATGGAATGGGATGGAGACCTCAGCTGACATAAGAGTAAATTTTTCTACTTTCGTCCCTCTCTGTGTAATAGAGAAGAAGGAATATGCCATTAGCTATGGGAACGCTTTGCCCCTTGAGGGTCTCATTCCTCAATTTTCTGTGCTTGGGGATGTAGAGCAAAAGTCAGGTATGTACTGCAAACTGTCCTCTCGGGGGAGAATGGGAAAGCAGAAGACATGTCACTCCCAGCACGGGGGAAGCAGGAAACTGTGTCAGGTGTCCAAACACATTGAAAACGTGAACTCTTTGGCCTTCTGGAAAAGAGTCAGATTATGTAACTGCAAAATTGGATCCAGGAACCCAGTTTATGAAAAATGTGGGATACTCTCACGTGTCTTTGTGCTTGTAACACTCAGACATAGGTGCATTGGTTCAAACAGCTGTAACTCAAAAGGACTGATTTAAAATGAAAGCTGAACTTCCTTAGGACAATTTTATTTACAATCTCAGCAGATCACAATATTGTAGTGTGTATCAGGCTTGAAACAAACATAAAAAGCATGCCTTTAAAACTTCTATGTTCTGAAACAAAGCCAAAGTTGTTTTTCAGAGCAAGAAAATATTGAAAGGAATTTGGGAGTTGGGAAGTTACCAGAAAGGAAACTTTTTTTTTCTTCAGCTGTACACTCAAATAGTGTCATTGTCAACATTTCAGTCCTCCCTGATTCCTTTCCTCTGGAGATGTCTTTTGACTAAGCACGCTTGGCTATGTGTCACTACTCTTGAATCTTTTACTACATCCCCCTACTACAACTGTTTTTGTTTCTCTTCTGTGGTATTATCTTGCTTTTGGGGTGGGATTAATGGCTTCATGTATTTGCATGAGATGTTTGAGGACCAGCTATTAGACTTTAGTATAGCTGGTGAAAATATAAAAAATGTGCAATGGCTTGATGAGGTTCTACTAATGCAACAACTTCCATACTGTAATATTATTCAGAATCATTGGGACACGCTAAACTTGCAGTGCAATGAGATGGTTTTAGATACATTCCAGTTATCAAGTACTTACTAGAAAGTAGGTTAGGTCTTCATATTGCTCGAGCTTAGATGACAGGAACTTAAACCATTTGAGCCTATGGTTCTGGGTGCATTTCCATGCTGATCATGTTGCTGGCATGAGTGGAATGTGTGGTCAATGGGATGATTCTTCTTAAGCTCAAAAGCAAGTTGGTAGGACACTCCTGTTTTGTGTTATATGGCCGAGCCTTCGGTCATGCTTGTTAGCTTTATACCATTTTAAATATAGTGATCTGATATTAACTGTGTTCCTTGGTTGTCACTCCTTGGCAGCTCTTTGCCAGGAAGGTGCTACTGTGATGAGTTGGCTTCTGACCAGGCTTGTCACATTTCTTCCTCGTTTTAGCCTTCCCTACTGCCATGAAATCTACAGGATCTTGAGCGAAGGTGGGAAGGGCTTTGAAGGAAGAGGGTAATGTTACAGGTCTTTTTTTTTTTTTTTTTTTTTTTTTTTTTTTTTTTTTTTTAAACAGAAGTCATGTTGAAGCTGTTTTTCCTTGCTTGTGGGTCAGATAGCGCTTGATACGACTAAGGAACAGTGCTTCTCTTCCCTTCTGACTCTTACCTGTAGCATTGGAGGAGTCTGAGATGTGAATTTATATGGATCTTTTTAAGTCTCTTTAGAATGGCCGTAGTCTGGAGAAGTTGCTTCAGAGCTTTGCAGGCTCAGCCTCATCTGCCGTGTAATGGGATCTCTGTGGGACCAGATGTTGTTCAGAGAGTCTGTGTCACTTGACACAGATGTTAAGGAACCGTCTGGAACGGGGCATTAAAAGTAGAGGGCGGTTAAAGACAGGGTTTGGGATGAAAGGCCTGTGTCATGTTAATGTTGCATTCCAAAGTAGTGAAGAGGCAAAGCTGATGTTTTAAATTAATCTCTGCGTTCTGAAATTATTTACTTCATCCACATTAACATGCATCCATTTGTACTTTGATAAATAGCTATCTCATCCAACAGAAATGGCAAAGTTATTTAATGAAGCATGAGGTAAACCAGCAGGGGAAATCTAGGGGAAGATGGAGTATTGATGACTCCCTTCCCTAATGTCCCTGTTTCTCCCACCAATTTAAAGAGAAAGGGAATTCTAGCAGAGGAGAGAAAAGGTGTTTTGCCAGTGTGACTACGTCAGGACCCTTGATTTTTGTTGGGGAGAGTGTCTCCCTTTTCAGTCAGGACTTAGTTTATAAGCATTAACCACATACCATGGGTGGTGTCTGATTCGTTGATTGACTGACTTGTCAAACACCGAAGAGGGCCCTATCAGGAATTTGAACGCTCGTTTTCAAAGCATAAAAGGTTTTACTTTGACATAGCCAAAGCATATGAACAATCCTGAGATGTTCATAAAGTGAAGACCAGGTACATTTTTGCCATAGGGAAAACTAGTCCTGGATGGTGTTCTGGCCACTGGTGGTTGGACAACAAGTTTACCTCCTACTAAACTAAATCTCTTGGTCTTCACTTTGTTTACCTTGATTGACAATGCTTATTATTCACATAGGTTTAATAACTAAGAAACCCCTTGTCTTTGTATTGGTGAAAACATGGTTAATCATTTCCTATCCAGAGCACTAGGATTTTAACTCTGTAATGTGACCTGCACATTTGATAATGCAAAGGCATTTTACCAAGTCACTGGTCAGCTTGCTATGCTGAAGTTCATCAGGATTAGTTTAACACGACAAATAATTTAAAAAAGAAAATGGGAAATAAAACTGCGTAAAGAATTAATTCTCTTTAAAAGAGGCTTGAAAGCCTGTTTCAGTCTCCCGATTTTCTGCTTTTTCTAGGTTTCGAGGGAAGCATCTGTGAACGGAACGTCGATGACTGCCCAAACCATAATTGCCAAAATGGGGGTATATGTGTGGATGGTGTGAACACGTACAATTGCCGCTGCCCGCCACAGTGGACAGGTATGTACCATGGAAAATGCTCCTGTATGGGCTGAACTAACTTTATGGGAATGAAATGCAGGACTTCTGGCCTTCACCCAATACACGGCGCAAGTTGCAAGTGCCTGAATGGAGCTCACATCTGTACTGCGTTGTGCAGTCTGTGGGGTAGATGTCAGTGTATGGGACGATATGTGTTTTACAAAAGTACAAAGCATGGCTTTGCTGGTTTGGTGCATGCATTAGAGGTGCTTTGCTGATACATTTGGGGTATTTTTAATCTGGCATAATAATCCTCATGTAGATGATGGTAACAGTGCTGCAGAACTGGGCAAATCTAGTATAACATAGCTAGGAGAATGGGAGGGAAGAGAAAGAAAGGGTGTGTATGGGAAGCTTATTTTTCTGCTGCGTCTGGCTTTCTAAGTGGAGTTCTCTGACTGGCACAGTTACTTTTGCCTCATAAACGAGACTGCTTTACACTGAGTCTATGTGGAAAAAAAAAAAGTGCTAATTTCAAGAAAGCATTCTGCTTGATGTGAAGAAGCAGTTTACAGGAAATTTGGTGTCATCTTCAGTCACAAAATGTCTCCATACCTCAAAAATAAACAAATACCTCCGGTTTTGGGTGCTTTTTTTTTTTTTTTTTGAGTCATACTAATCATTCTTAGCTGGCACACTGTTTCAGTTAAGTATAATTTTGCCCTTCTTTCAAAATTGTAAGTGAAGACACAGCCTTAAAACTGGCAAACTGAGGTATAGACTTAACTGCATTTTTTTCTCTTATTTACTAATTCAGGATATCTTGGGGGAACTGACCCTGAATTAGCTCTTCGCGTTCTGGAGAACCTTGAACACATTTTACTCTGTATCTAAATAAATATTAATGTTTTAAACCTGAACATCTCTAGTGATTGGTAGCTCAGACAATTTTAACCTGAGGAATTTGACTGCTGAAGACCAGAGGTTTCATCATGTTATTCTAGCTTTTTCCTCAGAGCATCATTCTTACTATAAAACAGTTCTCATTAACTGCGAAGGAGGCCTATCAGTTTAAAAAAAACCCTCATTAACTTTAAAAATCTATATATTCTTAAATGAATTTAAAACCACATGAAAGAATGTAATGCACCACTGCTTGCACAGCTCTTTGAAACTTGGTGTAAATAGGAGAAAATTAGTTCTGCCCTTGATGAGCAAGCGCCCTTTCTTCTCTACTGTTTCTCTGTCCACAAGAGCTTAAAGCTTGCAGAAAGTGAAACCTGTAAAGGAAAACAAAGCAAGAGAGCATGGATGAGGAGCAGACAGCCCTTCAGTGACCCCGAAAATCTTGTTTCACACTGCACAAGTTATAAACCTTGTTAGGGCTTCTAGCTTCTATCTGTTGTAAATTAATCCCTGGATTCTCCCTGAAGCATAAAGGATATGATGGATCATGAGCGTTTTGCAGCATGGGTTTAAAGTGTAAAAGGGGTTGATTTGCTTTGCAGAGGCATCATAAACTTAGCTCGGTTTACAGGATTTGGGTAGGTGGTTGCTGTCAATGAGGGGCACGACGTCTGCAGCTCACCTGGCAGAGGGCTCGGTGGTAGTAGGCTGAGATTCTGTTTGGCGTTGTGGTAGATTGTCTCTCCGATTAAAGGCTGAAGTTCATTGCAGTGCAGTTGGTGGTTCCCACTTCTGAACCTCTTACGGCCCCTGACTGACCAGCATTGGGAAAAATCATTAGATCCATGTTGTGGCGTAGTTTTGTGCCATCCTTCTTTTTAGCACGTGGGCTCTCCAGCAGATCTTGTGTGTGCGAAGGATGCTTCTCTCCTGTGAAATCCTGAAAAGAGAGAGGAACTCCCAAAGGCTTATGTCCCCATAGCTTTCTAGAACAATTTAATGGAATGGGTTTTCTGAGATTTCCCTTCCTTTATGGTGAAGTTAACGTTATGAGTGTAGCAGTGGTTTCAGTTAATGGCTTCTCAGGGTTGTTGATTTTCTAAACTTCAAGAACCAGGTCAATTTGGAACTGAAGTTGTTCTCTCGGTTTCGGAAATAGCAGCTTGGCTGCTTGAACTATGAACCATCAGAGCTTTGAGGGAGTTGAATTACCTTGTCTAAAATGAGCAGTTTCAGTTTTGGCATTCGAATGAAAACATGAGTATCTTAGTCAAGAAGTAGCCACATGTTTTCATGTCATCTCTGCATATATTTCATTGTATCTCACATGTGCAGGGCAGTAGCTCTATGCCCATGTCCACAGGATGTCTTAGCAATAACCATACCTCAGCACTTCTGCTCATCTGAGTGTTTTTGGAGGCTGAAGGCTAACAGTGGCAATGGAGGACTGTATTTGGGGCCTTCTCTGTGTAGTTTTGCTTGAAAGCCTATGCACTGAAAAGCTTTTGGCCAGCTGGCCTGCAAGAATTTGTTTATAATATCTGTAAGTTTTCTTTTGCCCGATAAATGTGTGGGCAACTGATGATGTCCCATGGTGCCCCAAAATCCTGTCCAGCTTCACAGTGAACACAGCCATGTAGTGCGAGTGGGCAAACTGTCTTGTAAGTCACCCAAATGTCTCTTGTTTTTAATGTAGTCCTGCAGGTCATCCCAGTTGTGACCTGCTTTGGTCATCTCAGTAGCCTTTCCTTAAAAGAAGTTTGTTTCTCTGAATGGGCTTCAAACTCTTTCCTGTGCCTTCCATAAGAGACCAATAACACGCAGGATAATATCCATCTCCAGCTTGGCGATAGGATGAAAAGGTGTGACCCAGAGCAATGTGAGACGTGCTGGCTGGTTACACTGACGCCTCAAGTGTGCAGGAGCAGCAGAATGGGGCTGTTCATAACGTTTAAACAGGGAGGCAGTATGTGGTCAGAGATGGCTGAGTAATAGTATTGTTTATGTCTAACTGAAGCAGGGCACAAAACGGGGGAAAGTAGGTTAGAACAGTTTAAGGAGAGATGCGGCTTTTCAAGATTAAACTACTGATTCTGAGAGGAGCAAAGAAACTACAGTAAAAGAGTTACTCAGCAATAAGGAAATGTTGTATAAATGCAGGTTCATCCTTTGCAAAAACATGGCTTATAACACTGTAAATCATCTCTAAGGTAAGTGAAGAAAGGAGGAGTGAACAAACAACGTTTTTGGAATCTGCCCTGGTGACTGCTTATATTGCAACAGTGTGGGACTGTGAGAGAGTCAACACTTCAGAAAATCAAAAGCCTCAGCTGAGACCTTGACTTTAGAGGACACTGAGTGGTACTTTAATATAAATAAATAAAAGAGAAAGAGAGTAGGGCCCCTACCCATGTGTTTAAAAGCAAAAGATTGTTAAATCTTACAAAATACTTTCACTGCATAGATATGTGGTCTTTGTAACAGTTCTGCAGTCTTTCTAATAGTTATTTTTCAAGTAATCCTGGAAAAGTTCAAATTGGACTATTTGCAGTCTTAGTTTTGATATAGTCTTTGTGCTGTGAATTACAACTTAGCATGTTTGTTAATATAATTTGTGCTTCGTAGCATACAGAAACCAGTCCCATTCCTTGCTGAGAAATCAAGAAGCTGTACTCCACCCAGTGAAGCACAGTGTTGTGTAAAGCAATATCAAAGCATCCTTTACTGAAACAGAATCTGTCGCAATTCCTTTTGGTAACCAGCTGCCTGCTGTGATTCCCAGACAGGTGGTAGACTGGAGCACGTAAGCGTGCATTTTTTCTGCTTGGTACTAAAATCCAGCTTTTGAGACTGTTTGCGTTCAGCCTCATTTCCTGCTCCTTTAACAGAGATGGCTGCTCCCTTTTTGTTGCAGTGTGTTCCTTCTTTCTCTTTTGCTGCCTTTTTTCAGAAAGATAAAATCTTGCCTTTCAGAGATGATGACCAGAAATTCCTGTTGTCACTAATATGTTTTTGTAACCTCCCAAGTTCTCATGTTTCTTGTAATTGTAATGATTGTCAACCTCCTGAGTTTGTAGTTGGCAAGGCAATCTTTGGGGCATGTTTTGGGGAAACTCTTCCCCAAATAGTCTCTGTTGCTGATTGTTAGCCGACTTTTTTAAATTTTTTTTTTTTGACCAGCATTCTTTGTGTTCTTTCAAGGCACTATCTGTGCTGCACATGTGTATTGAAGCTCACTTTTTTTCTTTGAAGTAGTTAAGGATGCTTTTGTGAAAGACTGAAGCCCATCTTTATTCTTCTGTGCCTGATAGGCCGGAGAATTTTGTGCCTTTTAGTGTGATCTGAGTCAAAATTAGCCAAAAATCCTGGCTGACGTCTGCATGATGTGAAAACTTTGTCTTACGCTGCAGTTCTGCAGGCGGTTAAAGCAACCTAATGGCTCACTGCTGCCTGAAAGAGGAATGTCTTTTCTTTCTCTGCCTGCTCCTAGCCACCTTTCCCTTTCCTCTGAGCTGGCTCTGGTATTTGTTGGAGTGAGCCACTTAAATTCACTAATCTAGCAAAAAACAAACAAACAAACAAAAACTGTTCAGCTGCTTTTTTTTTTTTTTTTCCTTGCCTGGGATCAGAAAGTAAAATGGCTCACAGTGAGGTCTCGATACGGAGCAAGCAGTGGGAGCGCAGAGCAGTGAGGTTGGGCAGTGGGAGCTGTTAGGGTGTCCTTCCACAAGAGGCAGTGAAACCACCTGAGGGTTTAAAGGCTGCTCAGTCATCCCAGACTACATTTCATATGAAGAAACCAGGCTCTCTTTCAAATGCACCTGTTTGCTCTGTTAATCTAACCTAGAGAGCATTTTGTGAAGGTGACTTTAGAGTTTGGATACTAAAGCGATTAACGCTATAAAATACTGTAAATGCATTTTTTTTACTTAGCTGAGAAGGACTCCTACTTAGCTGTGCAAAGCTTGCAATAGTTCAGAGGATCATCATGAATCTGCATTTGACCCTAATATTTTTTCCGGAACGGAGCACAACAGAACTTGCTATGATTTGTATCCTCCATTGAGTTTTGCACTGTTTTGCCCTGTTTGCTCCTGAAGTGCTGCATCAGGATGAGTCTCTGGGTTTGGGGCACACACAATGTCTGTGCTCAGATAATTTTTTGGAAGAACTACATTATATTGCCTCAGTTGTTGGCTTGGCCTACTTGCTTCCTTTCATTTCCACCCCTGTGGTTGAGAAAGTGAGGCTCCCATGGCAGTTGTATTTGTTCAGTCTTTGCTTTGGCCTGAGAAGGAGGCTCTGGTGATCTGTATATTGTTAAAATCTAGGAGACCTTTGTCTGGAGGGCAGCACACTGTGCTAACAGCTGACTCCACCAAACAACTCCAATATTGGAAGCAAGCTTAAGAAGCAAATGTTTGTCTTCAGCAAAAAAAAAAAAACCCTCTTCAGGCAGGAGGGCAGTGCTTTTTAATTAAAATGGCTGGTAGCTTGGTCATATGCTCTTGAACACAAGCACAAGGCTTACTTTTCCTGCAGAGCTTTCGGCAGGAATTTTCAATGGGGGGAGTTAAGGGTTCAATTCCCATTTAATTAGAGTGAGATTTGCTCCCTACCTTGGTTTTCTTTGAAAATCCTAGCCTTAAATGCTGGCAGACGTGAATTTTCATTGCTTAGAAGGGAGGATAAACATCAAAAGGCTAATGTTTAACATTTTTATGTAAGATCGTATGCTCTGGTATTTTGTGTTTTCTCTCTCTCCCTGTTTTTTTTGTTTTAAGCTTTCTTTGCCAAATACCACTTTCTTCAGCTTCTGTATCAGAAAACATACAGTAACAAATCATCCTAATTTAATGTTTAAAAAAAATTACTTCATTGCTAGAATACTTAAAGGCTTGAAATTTAGTGGAACTAAATCTGACAGTAAATAACATTGATCTCAAATCTTGAAGTATTTAACATGCCAGTTGCCTAAACCACAGAATGTATTTCCTTCCTCCTCCATAGAAATTGTCACTATCTGCCAGGGAGTGCTGTTGGGGTTGCACTCTTTTTTCTAATTCCGGTTGGCATACACTTATATCAGGTGCAAAGAGCAGTCCTTACATTTGGTTCAGTGTATGGAGGCTGGGTCAGATTCCTGCAAGAAGTGCCGTCACCTTTCCTGGTTGTGCAGTGATGGTAGACTTTCTGGTGCCTGTCCAAATTTATATTAAAAAGCACTGTAGCTTTTTTCTTTTTTGGTACTAACTCAGATCTGTCTGCTGAACTCGACAAGTTGGCCAGTGATTTGCTATCTCTACAGTAGTATCTCCAAGAGACGAAGCTCTCGGAAAGATGCCAAGAAGGATTATGATTGTTCATGTATGAATCGGCAGATACAAAGGGAGAAGGGAGCCCATGGCAGGCTCCAGAGCTGGCAGCTCTAAGTTTGAGTGTGCAAATGATTTGAAGCACCTGATTTAACCCGTTTTCATCCTGAGTGCTGTTTGTTTCTCTTGCAATACTTCATTCTAGCAGCGCACGGAGCAGATTCATTTCACAGGCTTTAAATGGCACCAGTAGTTAGCGCTTTATCCAGTCTGAATTCTGGAACACCTACCACAGTCTTCAGTTCGTTGCATGCTGTTTTCCACTTCCCAGTAACAAGCCTTGATTAGCAGGTAGCTGTAATAAAACACCTCAGGTATTAACAGCTGAATTAGTCTGATGATAGAACGACAGCATCCAATTTAGACCGTGCTGCTGCCTCTTCCATTGTGCATTTGGCAACGTTCCAGTCTGGAAATACTCTTTGAGGTCAAATGTGCCAAATAGTCTCCTGATGGGCTGTCTTAACGTTTCAGTACATTTTGCATGTGCTTGGCTCTAAGACAAAGTAGACTAGACTGCTCTCTTGTGAGTCTGGGCTGGTGGATATGTGCTATGAGGCCAGACTAATAGGTAGTTGTTTTATCTGCATCTGACTTTTTTTTCCTGGCAGTTTCTATCGCTTCCTCATACTTAGAATGAGGTGATTTGTCTTTGGATAATTATTAAACATGCATTGTTGAGCGAGCTTGAAAATATGAAGCTTTTTTGTAAGTTTAAGCTCTGGCTGTTATATTTTGCCTTGCAGACCTTTTCACTTGTTAGGTATTTCCCTGGTTTACTTGGTTTTCTAGAGGAGGTTAATAGAAGGGCAAAATGGAGAGTAGTTTGTGGTGACTTATAATTCCTTTTGACTTCTTCTCCATACTGCTGCTGTCCCCAGCCACTTCACTTGCCACCACCATGTTAAGCTAGACTATCATTGCTGCATCACTAGGAATTTTTCATGAGTTTTGTTTTGTTCATTTGTGATAGTACTTCTGCAGAGCTCCGTCACAACTGCCATCTTACCCTGTAGTCTACGGAATGATTTAGGGCAGTATTTAGTGGATCAGGGCATGAGTACAGAAATTTGGGTTTGGAGGTTGTAAAATCCCTAGTAAATGACTGTTCATTCTACTATGTGCTTCATAGTGTGGTTTTGAAATTAAACCCTTTTCCCCATCATCTGACCACTTTTTTTTTTTAACTATGCTTGATGCGATTGTATAGATTCTTCTTCAATTGTTCAAATTTTATAATATACTCTTAAATATTATGGTAACTTGGATAGCCTTTGACATTGCTCAATATAGATCTATTAAAAAAACAAAAAAAAGAACTTTGGGAATGGTTGCCCATGCTTTGCAGCTCCATAGTTCTGTATTTCAAATGGAAAAAAGATAGTGTGGGCACCTTGGGAAAAGGAGCACCCTGAGGGCTGTGATGCCTTTCAGTTTTTCCAGAAAGCTCCTACAAAGGAGAAAATATTTGGCCCCAGTCCCTTTTTCAGTAAAAGCTATTGTAGTACTTAGCAGGGAATACCTTTACTCAACACACATGCAACTGGGAGAGACCTTTTGCAGGTGTAAACTGTGTAGTCCGTTGGATTCCCCTGTGTCTGCAGCCGTCCCTGAGGCTGACAGTAGCAGTCCTGTTCATCAGATTTCCCCGCAGGGAATTGTCGAGATGGCTTCAAGGGTCTGCGGTTTGAATGTGATCTGGATGTCGCATTCATCACTCCCCAGACTTGGATTCCCAAAGAAAATGGGTAAATTCTCCATTAGGTATAACGTGGGCATTAGCAAGCTGTGGAAATCTCTGGTCTGCTGAGCGGTCATCTCTCTCCTTAGATGAGCAGTGTGAGCTTTTCGTCTTGAAGAGGTTTGAGAACTGCCATCATACATTGATGTGGGATTGACAGCACCCTCAAGGTCTCAATGTATTTTAAATAAAGATTGTATCTAAATCTGAATGCTTTTTTTTCCTCTGCGCTTTTTCTCAGCATTACTTGTTTGTTGCTCCAAGCGTTCTTGTTGTATAAAGATGTCACCTCCTTTAGGGAAGTTCGAAGTTCTTTGCTTTTAGTGATACCTTGGGTCAGTAAAGCTAATTATATAAATGGTCAGATATTTTCTTCTGTATACTTTGCCATATGCTGCATCTTTCCTGCAGTACCTTTTGTGTTATACTTGCACCGTAATATCTTTCTCCTTTTGTGGGTAGTGCCTGCTTTATTAGTCTCTTATGAATTCTCTTCTTCATCAGTCTGCCAGACTCTGAACTCTTCCTGTACCCCCATTTCAATGTGTTTTTTATTAAGGCGGTGGCTCGAGTGCTGCGAGGTGTATTCCACATTGAGGCTATGCCCTTGCTGTTATACAACAAAGTTTGCATTACTTAATCCTCCTTGCAGTCAAATGTCTTGTCAGTGATATTTGTTTTGTTGATTAAAACTGTGAGTTGAGCAGAGATCCCCATTGAATTGTTCCAGGCAAGCTGAAGTTGTTCTTTGAGGAGTGTCTAACCTAAAATTTGTACAAGAAGTCTGTTTACCCTTGTGATTACTTGGCATTTGTCACATCAAACCTCGTCTGCTGTTGCAGTGCCCAGTAACCTCACTTAGTTGAGTCTGCTTGAAATTCCCTGGCTTCCTCTCGGTTAACATAAATATTACTGTGTTAAAGATATCGCTGCCTGCTGTTCATCTCCTTCCAGACTGTTAATTAAATGCTCCTGTGCTTGTATGTATTCTTTAATTGTAACTTCGTTTTTTCAAGGAGTAGGAATCATTCCATTGGTTAAAGATAAATGAATTTTTTTTGTTTTTTTTTACAAATACATAGTTCAAAAACATAGATATTAAAGTATTTTTCATAAACATTTTACTAGAAGTCCTGTTGGTTTAAAAAATTTTTTTTCCTGTGCTTTTCCATTTACTGAGGAGACTTGCGCAGCAGCCTGAGGCAGCTGATCTTTGACCCGACTGACGGACGTGCTTTGGGTTACTCGGGCAGCACAGACTTTTCCTGTGGGTTGCAAGAAAGGATGGGGCAGAGAAACATCGTTCCTTGGACAGATGTGGTCTGCCAGCCAGTATCCTGGACGTGTGTACAGGTGGTTAGAGGGGAGTTGGTATGATCCCCTGAGGTGTGGCACTGTTAACCTTCTGCCACAACCAAAATTGGCCATTTATACAAATACTGTTTCTTATCTCTTAGCTGGTTCTTGAGTCTCGATAAGGTGCCTTTCACCTTGTAACAAAGTCTTTGAAACTTGGGAAAAAAGCATAAACAGCTCTAATGAGACGCAGCCTTTCTTTAGCTACACTGAGCTGATTCAAAAACCTTATGATGATCTTTGGGATACTTCGGTCCGAGTTCTAGAAACCCTCTGAAGGAGTGATTTCTCAATCTACTGGGTTATAATTTCCCAGACTGCTCTTTTGAAAGAGGGCCAGTGAGTCTCGGTCTGCGTGTGGGAACGCGGGTGTGAGAGCTGCCCGGCTGCTTGCGAGGTGCTGGGAGGATGGTGCCGTCAAGGCGGTCCTGCGGCCTGGTGCTCCTCTGCCGCCTGGTCTCTTGGGACTGTGAGGATCCGTGTTGGATCTGTGTTGCGTTATCCAGTTCCCTTCCAGTACCACTAAACTTTTAAGATATTCTCACTTCCAGTTCAGTCCAAGTTCGGTGCTGTGGTGCTCTTGATTTTTGAGAGAAATGGACACTGGCATCTCCCCCAGCTCAGTTTTTAAGGAACTGATTTTGCAGGCACAGCAAGGTATTTACATCCTTTGTCCTAGTCACTGTTTTTAGTGCTTAAATTGCGTGGGAGATCTGCTCTCACAGAGACTTTGGCCTCTGGTACTCCAGCTGTGCAGGTGAACAGCAGCAGCCTTTCCCGTTGCAGAGCTGTTAAGAGACCAAGAATAGTTTCTCCTTTATGGGAAGTCTGTCCTGCCAAAGACGAAGCTCTCTGCAGGACTAATTAAAGCTCCAGCATTCAACTGTAGGATCAGTGCAGTTTCCTGTCTTGGAACTGGGATTTAGACAGAGCCTGGAGGTTCAGTAGGATCAGCTTTTGGAGGCATCTGTTGCTGTTTCCCAGTGTGGCTGTTTGCATTTCCTATTTGCCCTAAGCTAATGCTGTGCTCTTTCAGAGTAGGGTTGCACTCATTTTATGCCCAGTCTTCATTGCCTTTGTAAATCAGTGGTGTGGGCTTTTTTTGTTCTTAATTTTTGGTTTTGCTTGTTTTGTTTTTTTTGTGTGAGGTTTTTTTTGTCCTTTTTAACGTAAAGCGCTCTAGGAGAAGGGGTGTGCTGTTTCTCATCAATGCAAGCTGGTTGGTAGAACTAACTGAGAGGTCTTGAACCACTGCATCGTGTGCCCGCCTCAAGGGGATCTCCGAGTTCCTGTCGAGTTCCTGCTGGCTCCGACAGCGACAGCAATCAGAGCAGCAAATGGGCATTATATTCCTTATGGCTTCTCCGAGGGGAAATGTACAGGAAGTCAGTTAGTTTCATAGTGGGCAAAAAGCACTAAGAGTTGAAGGTTGTTCCCCTTTTCTACTTCTGGTTTTCAATTTTGAAATACCGCACGGACTAGCTGTTTACTCTGTACAAGGTCACTTAGAACCTGAGTCTGCATTTTGCTGATTTCCCAGGCTCTGCAAATATCAAGATCGGGTTAGGTTTATATTAGCTTCTTGGAGTAATTTGTGCTTCCTTTCTTGTCATGCTTTATGTATATGTTTCTACATTTCCATTAAAATCACAGAATCACAGAATCACAGAATCACTGAGGTTGGAAGGGACCTCTGGAGATCATCTAGTCCAACCCCCCTGCTCAAGCAGGGTCACCTAGAGCATATTGCACAGGAAAAATGTTGTATAATTAGTGTATTTGTACTTGAAGCATTGTGTAAGGACATACCTTCACTGGTTCATACTGTACTTAATTATATTTCTAAAAGAAATGTTGTGAAAGTAGCAAGAACACAAGTAAAGGCATACCTACAGAAACTGTCAGCTAAATGAATTAACACTCAGATGAAATGTTTTTGTGGCTTTCAGAAACATTAGGATTATGAAAAGTATTAGACTGTACAATTCACAGTGGAATTTGCACTTGGAAGTTGAATCTCAGCCCTGTGAATGAAAGACTTGGTTCTTCCTAAACCTCTTAGCAAGCAGAAAACAAGCTTATCAAGTACAGATCTACAAATAAATGTACTGGATTCAGTTACAATTAAATCAGGCTGCATCCCTTAAGTAACTGTTTCGGAGATCTTTGTCTCACTTGATTTAAATCTAAGTAAACAGGCAGAGACAAAGGTTGTGCAGAATATTCATAGAGAAGCTTAGAATTAAATCCCTTTTTTACGCAATACAATGAAAGGGCCTTTTGTCTCTGCCGTGGAAACAGTCATTCAAGAAGCTCACAGGACAGGCACCATATTGAAGACCTAGGTTGCTAAACAGAAAAGTGTCAAGTCTCTTCTTTGCAGCACCTGCCCAAAATATTCATCTCTCCCTCTCATTGGTGCAAGGAGGTGAAATCCTTTCTGAGGGCTAGGTAGCCCTTTGGGAACGAGAGGTTGTGGCCATCTCTTATTCCCACTCAGAGAATTAGGTGGCAATGTTGCTTTGAGGGACAGCAGTCTTGGAAACTATTTATAGATATATGCTACTTTCTGAGAGAAAAAACTGTGCTGAAGAGTTACAAATTGACCATTAATCCCATGTTGTTAACATCTAAGGATTAAAAAACACTACATAAACAACCCCAAGCTTTGTAAAAATATACTTTATTTTTTCTCCCTTTTTAAGCTTTTGGACTGCAGAATACATTTCCAAGCCACTCACTTCAACAGTAAGGGCTCAGCCTTTTCAATGAACTTGAGATTGTTTTGCGTGCTCATGAGTTCAGCAGCTCCATTTAAGAAATGCTAGTGCCTTGGGTTTTAGTCTGGGACTTGAAGTATTTTAAAATGTAATTCCAAAATCTTTCAAAAATGGTTACGTATTTTGCCTAATTGTCACGTGACTGAGTACTTAAAAATGTAGTTAGATTGATATGCTCTGCTGGCCTTATGCTGTTTTTGATCATTATATTTTTTGCCCAGAACTTATTTGAGTCTGGATTTCAGTTATAACTTCAATAAAGAACAAGTTTTTCTCATTAAAATATTCAATTGTAAAATGCAATAGTAAATTGCTCATTTATGCCCCTCATATCATGAATCGAATCTTCTTTGCTTTTAAAACAAATTGCATTAAGATGGGGCTGTTTGATTCATATTTGTAATTAAACACAAATGTGATTGTGATCTAGTAACTACAAAAGGACCATTATAAATCTGAGAAGCTGAACGAAAAATCAAATTTAAGGCGCTCAAATGTGTTACGTTCTTGAAATGCAGTTGAATTGCTCACAGAACTTCAAATTTTGCATTTTTCCCCTCTTATGGAGACATTGATATACCTTTAAAAGTTTACTTTAGTCTCTGACTGTGGAGAGAGAGAAACAAGCAGTAGCTGTTCAGTTACATAGGGTTATTGCAGGCGTGTCGCTCTACTGCGCTTTGTAGAGGTGGTGTATGAGTGACAGGAAATAAAAGCAGTCCCAGAGCATTGCTGGTGACACTTGCGATGGAAAGGTAAAACCACCCCCCCAAAGTTTATGCGAGGGAGCGGTTTGCCCGCCTTTGCTAAGCGCGGCTGCCCTTTCAGGCGCGGTGCTCAGCCGGCCGCCAGGCGAGCGGCACCGGGAAAGGCCCCGCAGTCTGGAGCGCTGCGGCAGCTTCGGGGCCCTTCGCGCTTTCGCGGTGTCAGGTTAAAATTGGCCGCAGCCGAAAAGAGGATGCAGATGCTGCAAGAGTGTTTCTGCGAAGCAGTTCTGCTCTGAGCGTGCGGTGGTCAGGGCGTTCGTGCTTTGATCTGGGTTGGGCCTCCTCCAAGAATAAGACGAAAATAACTTTTATAAGCAAATAATGCCTTGATTTTTTTTTTTTTTAATTTTTTTTTGAAAGGAAGTCAGTTGTGTTGATGGGTTCTGTGATACGCACAACTGTTAGGCACCAGTCTGAGATAACTGACTCACTTCAGTTTGGTTATTGATAAGCTAATGGATTTGCTAATAATGAAAACTAATGAACAAATGACTTCTGTTATGACACATGCATCGTTTTGGTTTTTGTAATAAAGAGACTTATGTTTTGCAGATAAGTGTGACATTCCTTTGGTATTATATTTTGCTCCCAACTGTTTTACTAAGTAACTGGATATGGGGTTTCATTCAGAAAACTTTACCATTATTATTTCTATTATTATTAAAACTTTTTTCCTTTTTTTTTTCTTTTTTCTTTTTTCCCCCAAGTGATAAAATCCTGGTTTTGAAGTAGTACTTCTGGAGGCAGATTACACAACATTTGCACAAAACAAAGTGCAGCTGTGTAACTTGATTATTTTTTGTCGTCTTTTGCCACTGAGGGGAGAAATCCAGGGCTGACAGGCCCAAAGGCTAAGAATTCTTAAAGTGCTCTGGGAAGAGGAGGAGTAGGAATCATGGCTTGGCCGGAGTAGATGGAGATGGTTAAGGCTTAGTGTTTTTACATTCTTACCAGCAATAAATATTTTTGTTCTGTGTATCAAAATAAAGTGTATGTTTATGCACTAGCATCATAATTTCCAGGCCATTCATAAATGAGGTGACTACTAAGCAGCATCTAGTAAGTATTTTTAAATTGGCAAACCTGGATACACTGTACCCCAGGAGAGCTGGCAGGGAAGACTGGTGGCCTACTCTTGAATTTCTTATTCCCAGAGTACTAGGGAAATTCTAGACAAATATAAGCGTGCAGCTGATACAATAGCTGAAGATGACGAATGGGAGGGTCTTGGTAATAGCAATATAGTTACTTAAAACAGTCTTGGCTAAGACTGTTACTTGTACTTTTGGTTCCCTCCCTTCAATATCGCCAGTTGTTTAAAAAAATCTTACTAGAGAGCAGTTATTCCTTCTCAAATGATTTTGGGGGCTGTGGTTTTTTTTTTTTTTTTTTTTTTTTTTAAGGCAAGCTATTTGTGATTGTTTGCAGAAATACCTGGGGATAAGAAAATGACCATTTTGGGTAGAAGAGCCTCAAGAATTCTATTCTGCCTCATCAAGTAATATTTCAGCAAGTAATAGGCATTGCATAATTGTATAGGAAAAGATTAAGTTCTGTTGACAAGAGTTATTTCCTTGCTGGCCAGTTGATACCGCCTTGGCCACGTTTTTCTTGTGAGGCCGTGCTCTGTATTCTTAGTCCCTCTGGCTGCTCTGCAGGCAGGGCTTGCTTCATTCTGGTTCTGAAATCATCCCAGATGTGTCTTTGCACTCTACAGGCCTTCTTCTGGCTCTCGCACTGTATTTTTTCAAAGTTATTTGCAGTTCAGCTTCCTCTTTAGGGTCACGTATGGATGCTGGTTCTTTTTTGTCTAAGTTCACAACAATGTTTGTGGAAATTTTCAGGCTTGTGCTTGACTGTGAATATCCCAGAATTAGGAAGTGGACTTTGGTGTTTCTCTTGCTTATATCTTTGTAAGAATCTTCTTGTGTCTGAGTATCTGGACTTTCATTAAACTTGTTCCCTCTTTGTGTATCAGGCCAATTTTGCACTGAAGATGTTGATGAGTGTCAGCTCCAGCCCAATGCTTGTCAGAACGGAGGTACCTGCACCAACCACAACGGAGGGTATGCCTGTGTCTGTGTCAACGGCTGGAGTGGGGATGACTGCAGTAAGAACATCGATGATTGCTTCACTGCCTCCTGTGCTAATGGATCTACTTGCATTGATCGAGTGGCTTCTTTTTCGTGCATTTGTCCAGAAGGAAAGGCAGGTAAGGATGGAAAATTTGTGTAGCTCTGTCACTTCTGAAAAGATAAAACATCATAACTCTGAAGTTGATGCATTGCTTAAAGTGGTGTGCTTATTTTAAATGTTTTGTGTTAAAACCAGGAGAGACAAAAGGAAATGCATACTGTCAGTGAGCAAAGACTTCTTACACCTCTGTAACTAAGAACAAAAAATATTTGTATTGAGCTAGTGGAAAAACTTACAACAATTTTTATTGCTGGGAAAGTAGATGTTTTTCCAATGCTTAGCAGGGCCTGTTTTTGAGAAGTTATGGGTGGAGATGAGCTGTTGTGTGCCATTTACAATAACTGTACTCAAAAGTGTAGAAAGTGAACTCGGATATTTCTGCCCAAGTGAGGATGCCCTTACTGGCATAATGGAAGTTCCTACAAAGTTCCTATTGTAGGGTAGGTAAAAAGGTTGAGGTCTCCTAACTATTACTAGAAACGTAAGTGGTGTGTATATCTGAACTAAGAAAGAGAGCTTCATGCACACCTTTATTTTCAGCTGTCAGAGGAATCATGCCAGTTGGAGAGAAGAGCTAGTTAACTTCTCCCAAAAGGAGGTTTTGGTAACAAAAAGCCGTTGTAGAGTTTCAGAAGTGCTGGAGATACCTTTGAAGTCACAGAATCTGTATTTAATAATGTTTTATAAGTGCATGGTGAAATTCCTTTGGCAGTCTGTGAGTTGAAGCCTACAAGAAACCACTCGCACTTCTAGTTGTGAGGGTCCCTATTTGAAATACTAGGGTGGAGAATTTGATTTTGTAACATGAGGTCTGCCTGCTGTATCTCACTTTTTTGAATGAACTCTTGTATGCTTCTCCAGGTCTTCTGTGCCACTTGGATGACGCATGTGTTAGCAATCCATGTCAGAAGGGTGCTCTGTGTGATACTAATCCTGTGAACGGTCATTATATCTGCACTTGTCCTCAAGGCCATAAGGGAGCAGACTGCACTGAGGATGTGGATGAATGTGCAATGGGTGAGTTTCCATTTGCTGTTTGGGATTGTTTGCTTTACAAAGTAATGGAGGGGTAGGAATACAGATTTTGTCATAGCTTCTCAACATAAGTGACACTCCTTCCCTGTTCTCAGCCTTCCATTTCACTGTCTTTAGTTGAGGTTGGAATCTTGCAATGAGATTTGAGACAAAGGGCTGAGTCAGAGGAGCTGCCATGTGTTAGCTGTCAGCCTGTGAAATATGAAAAGCAGTGAGATAAACTTAACCATTCTTCATTGTATGATAGAGCTTTAGCCCTGTGCTAGGAGTGCACATGAACAGCTGCAATAATTAAACTGACACTCGGTTGCTTCTGTTGTACACTGCAGTCCTCAGTTCACGTAGGAGCTATTGCAGCTCCTCTCTTGATAGAAATATATAAAGGATATGAAACAGCCAGAATGTGATGGGGTCTTTTGACTGCCTTTACAGACTGGTGACCGCCTGGGCCTTTAAAGCTCTAATTCTCCCATATCTTCCTATTATGTTGTGTTGGGGATTAGCTGGATTCTTGCACATTTCCTTAAAGTTTTGTGTGTGTTAGTTTATGTTTGTAGAGTGTGCTTTGTGAAGGTAATACCTAACCGGGATTCATAGAAGTATCAGGAGAAAAAAAGCATTTCTGTGAATTTTGTTCCTCAGTCTGCCTTGGACAAGAGTGCAGTTCCTTTTTGAAAATGCTGGAAGGACTAGTTTGGTGGTTTTCTGGCCTTGGCAGCATCCTGTTAGCATCAGGAGTGAAGTAAATGGAAAAGTTAACCTAGAGATGAGGCCTTCAAAGCAGCGTTAGTTTTCTAATCCATGTCACTTGATGCTCTCCCTTTAAGAACTGTTGTTAGCAATATGGACCAGAATTGAACAGTCCTTTCCCCTGTATTACTTGCCAGAAAGGAATGGCGTTAGAAAGATCATGACTAATAAAGGTTCCTGTGGCTTTCCTGTTCAGAGGAAAGGTTTTGACACAGATATTTATTTTTCTTGCAGCAAACAGCAATCCGTGTGAACATGCCGGGAAATGTGTAAACACAGAAGGCTCTTTCCACTGTGAGTGTTTGAAGGGCTATACAGGACCTCGGTGTGAAATGGACATCAACGAATGCCACTCTAATCCATGTCAGAACGATGCCACCTGTCTGGATAAAATCGGAGGATTCACATGTCTCTGTATGCCAGGTGAGGCGAGTTTCTCACAAAGATGGGGCTTCCAGCAAAGGTGGAAAAACTCAGAAGGTGGAGCACAGGAAAGGCTGCCAGCTCTGCCGAGGTGGAAAGCAAAGCTGCGATGGGGTGAGGCTAAATGAAGCGGTGAGAGAGGGCTGGCCGGGGCAATACCACCCAGAAGGACTTGGCGGTTTGTGTGGGGAGGGAGAAAGCGATCTCTGACATCAGTGAATGAAGTTTGTCTTCTAAGCTGGAATACACATGAACATGTTTGTTACTCTACATATTTAAAGCATGCGAACAGAAATTTATGCTAGTTTAAGCAAAGCAGGTGCAAACTTTAAAAGAATGACCATGTTCTGAGGTATGTATATTATGGTTCTGGATAAAAGAGTGTGATTGTCTTTTGGGGTTTTGTTGCTTAAAATATCCCAAATCATGCAATCTTCCATTTACCTGGGGAACTAACCATAAAAAATGTTACCTGATTGAAATCTTGCTTATAAAATATACCGTGTCCAACATGCCAATGATCTGTATAGTCTGCTATTTTGCCTTCTGATAAAAAGTAATAAAATTAAAAAAAAAAAAAAGTGCAGGTTGACGGTTGCACAGTCATATGAAGTATAGTGAAAGAATTGTGACCCCTGCAGGTGATCAGCTGATACCATGAAAACTAAAATAAGTTTGTTAATATCTAATCTCTGAAGAGAAATGGAACTCTAGTCCCAAATTTTTCCTAAAATTCTCCTAAAATTGTCTTTCTATTCTGTCATTAATTTTAGCTTAAGGGGTTTTTTTTGAAATGTCTGCTTTACTTTACCTATTGCTTTGTATTGGTGCCTGCCTAAATCTACTGATGATCTTTTCGAAAACACTAAAACATAACCGCCTGCCATATGGAAGAAAGTATTAGATTTGAATGTGGTACAAACTTGTTCATCTATTACCGTTGATGAAATGGGCACATGCAAGATATTTATTTTAACAACTGAAAAATGCCCTTTCAACATCCATTTTCAGCCTTAATGTACATTCTAACCTCAGAGGTTCTGTAAACTCTGCTGCAGTTAAACTAGGCTTAGACTTTCAGCACTGATGAAAGCGGCAGTCTGAGTCTCAGGGGCACATTCTAACGCCTCCAGTCACCTCTTATTATTTTTTTACAGGGTTTAAAGGTATTCACTGTGAAGAAGATATTGATGAGTGCCTAAGTAATCCCTGTGTGAACAATGGAGAGTGTCTCAACAAAGTCAACCGCTTCCTCTGTGTGTGTCCTCCTGGTGAGTACTTATTTCTGGAAGTTTTTCCTGCTTCAGCTTACCAAGAATCAGTAGATCACCAGTGAAAGATTATGGACAGTACATTTCCTGTGAGTGTTTGTGGTCCTAGTGCCGCATCTGTTTGAACAAGTTAGTTGCAATCACTGGTAAAAAGAATAAATATCTATCTGGTTGCAGTAAGATTGTGCCTGTAACTGGGTGACTTGAGGAATTTACAGTTGGGCATCTCTTGTTAAAGGGTGGTTAGCAGCAAGAACTGCTGTCACTGTGGATATCATAGTGAGATATAGAGTAATATTTATAAGCATGTATTAAAAATCAGAGCCTCTGCATACTTTTTCTCCTGTGTTTGAGGTTTATAGGCTTCTGCCTATAAACCTTTCCATCAGTATAGCTTATGTTACTTGCATGAGGAGGGAGGTGGATTAGGTCCCCACTTTACAAAAGAGGGGTGAATGCTGAGCTGAGGGATCAATGTTAGCTATAGAGTAAACATCACTTGTGTTCCTGGTGGCTCGCAAAAAGTTTTGAGATCAGAATATATTTGACAAAAGCATGCTCTGCATCCTTTCTTATTGAGTAATGGTGTTCTGGCTTTTATCCCACTCTTCCTTTGGTTCTTTCCCTCAGGAAACATTCCTGAAGCTTTTGATTTTTTGCTTGAAGTGCCTAGGGATCTGCATCATAAGTGACATAACCTACTGATAGTTTATTGACTATTTCAAGATATGTATTGAAAGATACAGAGCTGCATTGTACTACATGTCCCACGCTGCTGTAGTAATTCTAGTCTGGAGGCTTTAGTAATGAATGCGTTATTGTTCAGTGACAGTCACTTGCTTTGATTGCTGGAAAATTTTTCCCTTTATTTTATTGATGGCCTCTCAGTTTCTTAGGCAGGCCTGCTGGTCAGTGGTGGACACCACTTGTGCTCGGTTTGCTTTGTTTCTGTTTGCCTTGGCCAACTCTGTTTTCAAGTTGCTCCTGCTCCTTTGACCTGGAAGAGAGAAACTGTTTTGTCTGATGGTTTCGATGAGGAACCAGTCTCCCAAGGGTGTGGTGTGTGTGATTAATGATGCAATCCAGCTTAGATTTACTGATCTTATATTTGGGTGGCTTTAAGGATTTGCTAGTAAGTAATTCCTGACTGTGCAGCTGTTAGGTAAACACTTCAAATTACTTCTGGATTTTCATCTTTTTCTGCCTTTCAGGGTTCAGTGGTGCCGTGTGTCAGATTGATATAGACGACTGCTCCAGCACGCCATGTCTCAATGGAGCCAAATGTATTGACCATCCCAATGGCTATGAGTGCCAGTGCGCCACAGGTTAGTCTCACGTTCCAAGCCCCTGGACTGGCAATTGCATGCAACCTAAATATAGGGGTGGTCAAAGAAGTGTCAGCGTTCTCTCTTTCTCTGAAAAACTTCTCATTTGTCATAAAGCTTTGTCTACTCCTTTGCAGCAGGCAGTAGCACTTAAGTACAGAAATCTTTTGACTTGTGACAGCAGTGAGTTAACAACTGAAGAGAGTTCTGGCCTCCCTCTTTCAGTCCCATCTCTTGTTTCCCAGAAAGTGACAGCTTCTTCTGTGTTGATTATGGAATCCCTGAATGGAAAAACAGCAGCGTGAAGCCTTTTGTCTGTGGTTTTCCCTTCTTTCTTCTGGGGCGGTATATATTATTCAGTTGGAGAACAAGAGATGGACAGCACCATACTATTGTGTATTCTTATTTCTGTTGCTTCAGAGTATTTTATATCAAAAGTGGAAGATTTAAGTGCAGTAAAAATTGAGTGCACTGGAAGAAGTATCACAGTAGCCACCTGGCAGAATGTAGTTTAAATGATTTGTAAAGCATCATACAGAAATTTTGACAGAGCTGTGGATGGAACTCAGGTTTTTTGAATGTACTTAATTCCTTCTTTCCTTGGTTAATTGTATGTTAGGAAGTGTCAGGTTTAATTATAGGATTTTGTTGTCTTAGAACCTCTAAGAGCGATGTTGATATATTTCAACTGTAGCTTTTATATCTGGTCAGATAAGAGGGTGTGGGCAGTTCAGAGCTGTTACACTTTAATTCTCAGTAAAGATGGGTGACTTTTGGTTGCTTTCAGTTAATGGTGGCTCATGACACAGATTCAGTATGACCAGGTGTGGAATGCACTGGCTTTAGCTCTTCCATTAGGCAGGAGGCTGAATAGTTCACGGAGCTGCCTCTGTCCCAGAAAGGTACTGTTAGGCTGGTTAGGTTCATGAGCATTACTTCTCATTTTGAGTCATTCCAAAATCAAGTTGTTAAAGCCAATTAGTTTGGCTTCAGTAACTTATTCTGCACTGTACAGAATATAACAGAAGTTAGCCTAAAAAGTCCTCCTCTTTTTACACCCCTCACCCCCAATAACGTGCCCCAAAAAGCAATGAATATGTTGCAAGTAGGGGAATGAAATAGTTCTAATCAAGAGAGGAGTAATTATTCTTGTTAAGATTCTCCTTTTGATTACTGTGTGTGACAGAATAAGCTGACACTTGCAAAAAGAAGAAAAGCTTAAGTCTGCTCTGAACTTGGAAGCTATCTTAGAAAGTCTTTCTCAAGCTAGTGTGTGGTCTGGTTGCTTTCATTCACTGAGAGTGCAGAGCTGCTTTATTAACTCTTTGCAGAGCTTTCTGGGCCTAGGAAGGTTCTGGCTTGTGTAGTGGATGATCATTTTTGCTCTAAAGACGCAGGAGAAAGTGTTCTGCTAAAGGACTGACAGGAAGAGACAGCACTGTATCCTGTTCCTGATAATCTGGAGAGCTGCACCTTGAAAAGCATGTTCTGAATTAGGGCCCAGAGCTATTTGGGAATCATCTATGTACGGAAATTCTGGGCTTCCCAGAAAAGGAGGCGGGAATTCTTCCTCCATGGAGGCACATGGCATACGGAACATTTTCAAGGAACGGGCTGAAAGCAACCAAATGTATGGGTTACTGGTGCAGCAGCTCTTAGTAACATTCCTGGTTAGGTACACTGGCTGAAAACTGAGGAGGGAGTCTGTACTGGGACTTCTTTCCGTGCACTCTAAGGGATTCGTTTGTTCTATATTCTTCAAGAATTTTTTCTAATCTAACTCTGCTAAGAGCAAATTCATATCTCACTAAGATATGTTTAGTTAAGAAATCTTAAAAAAAAAAAAATTGTGATTATAGTACTGAAGCATTTCAGATGAGCTACAACAGGAGGCAAGGAAATAATTTTTTGGACAAATGTATACTAGGTATCATATTTAATATGGCAGTTAGCTTTCTATAAGACTGAAATACAGAATTCATCATGGGGCAGCTCAGTTACGGGAAAATAATGTTTGAATATGTTATTATTCTGTCTCATAAATATGAGTGATTTATGTGTTCCCTGATGATAATCACCAGCTGCAGAACTGATTGAAAACTGCAGAATGTTTGGCCAAATGCTGTACAGATAGCTCTATTTATTGCTTGCTTTTTGTCTTTTCTTTCCCTTCTGGCATTATTCCACTTCTCCTTCCCAGTGGTAGATCATGGCTTTCCTTTTCTTCAGTTGTCTTAGGTCTTTTTTCTTTTCTCTTCCTCTGCCCTCTGTTTTTTGCCACTGCTCGTCCTCTTCTCGGTTTGTTTTTCTCCCTTCCCTAACATCTTTTTATATCTATTTCTCTAACTAGCTTCCCTTCTCTCTCCCTGCCTATTTCCACACCCATTCATCCATGCATACGTTCGCAGAGCTTGGAAAAGTTAGCCGTCACCTGGTATGTTTGACCAGAGAACTAGCTACAAACCTGTATGAGAAATGGGGAGCCTGTTATCCAGTTATAATACTCAGGTGAGAATCACTCTTCAGCTGTTGAAATTCCCTGCAGCCTAGTTTGTATCAGTCTCCAGCTAATGCTTGAAATATTAAGTTCTACCTTCCTTTTTTCCAGCTGCTGGAAGGCAGAATGAGCTCCAAAACCTCATCTCAAAATCATTTCTCTTAAATTGTCCCTGTTCCATAGAGCTCTGCTCTATCGTGGAAAACGGGGCTCTTGAGGGAGTTGTCTGCTGTTTTAATCATTCCAGATTTTTTTTTTTTTTCTTTTTAAAGCCCTCCCATTGAATAGATTCTGTCCTCCTCTGTTGCTCAGGATGTTTCCCAGCTGAAGCAGAATGAAACGGGCCAAATTTCTGCTTGTTTCATTGCTCATAAGTGAAGAGGTTGCTTTCAGTCTTTCATAAATCTGCAGTTGGTGCATGATTGGAGTTATTGAAAGGTTTTCCAGTGAGAGGGGCAAGAGATTTTTTTTTTTTCTTTTTAATAAGTAGAGCTGCAGAAGCTGTGATGTGAGCCCAAGGAGCTCCCTTGGGAAGGTTTCTGCAGCATCTTTGCAGTAATTTCCTGTAAGGAAAAAGTCACATCCCTTGGATTATTGTATAGAGGAAATAATGACAAGAGAGTGCCTTCAGATAGTTGATATTGATGCAAGTAATAGTTCTGATGGTGATTTATGTGTTTCCTCTCATTGCTGCTGTGTTTTGAATATAGTGAAGGTGACCACTTCTGGTGCCAGAATTCTCCATGCAAGATGTTCTGTAAAATGCTGTGAGCAGTGGAAGAGTCTGTTGTTTTCCAGGGCTGGGACATGGACAACAGCTGAGATGCCCAGATACCCTTTATGCTCTGTATGCCACTTTGCTGATTTTTAATGCTACTTTCTATGTCTGCATTATATTCAGTACAGCATCATGCCAGTTTACCTTAATTACTTAATTACTCCTGTTGATCATTTTTCCTTAGGTTTTACTGGCCTTTTGTGTGAGGAGAATATCAACAACTGTGATCCTGATCCTTGCCACCATGGTGAATGTCAAGATGGAATTGATTCATACACATGTATATGCAATCCTGGCTACATGGGTGCCATATGCAGTGAGCAGATAGACGAATGCCACAGCAACCCCTGCCTCCATCAAGGGCGCTGCATTGATTTGGTGAATGGCTACCAATGCAACTGTTTGCTGGGCACTTCAGGTACATAATGCGCAAAGTGGAAGGATTGAATTCTAATAGAATTCAAGTATTTGATTAGCTCTTGTGTCTGCTCTGATGTGTGCTGAATTTGCTTATGGTATGAGTTTAAGGAGGTTGTATTTTCTTCACATTAATTGTGCTTGCTGCATTTTCCTGTGTTTGTGTGGATTGTCTAACCCTCACTGGTAATGCAGCCAATCTTGAAAGAATTTACCTCCTCTTTACCCCCAAAATTCAAGCCTGCAGATATATCTGCTGAAAAAATAGATCTGATGTTCAAGATGGCTTATTTCTTTGCGTGAGCATTTATTGACAAGTTCAGTGTCATAGTCAGCACCCATTGATTCAGGTGACATTTCTCGGCGTCATACTGCTTCTGTATCATCACCTGTATAAATTGCACCAATCCCTATGTAACTTCAAAGTAGACAGGATTCTTAATTTGGCTGTTTCCCCAGGAAATAATTTTGTTGTCCATCTTGTAACATTTAGCCTCCTCTAACTTTTTTTCAGGAGTGAACTGTGAAAATAACTTTGATGACTGTGCAAGTAACCCCTGCGTTCACGGGGACTGTATCGATGGCATTAATCGCTACAACTGTGCTTGCAAACCTGGATTTACAGGTAAAGTCAGCTACCTGATGGCTTTGAGTTGTTTTGAAGATAGTTATCCTGTCTCGTAGCTAAGGAAGCTGTTCTTTGCATACTGACAAGGGACTCGGTTAGTATCTCAGTAAATCCTTCTAATCTTTGAATCTCAGCATCTTACATTAAAGCCAAGTTTTACCATGCAGAGAAATGTCCTAATCTGTGCTGTGAAGTGCCATTCTTGTCAGGTAATTAAGTCCAATTCATGGTTCTCAGTTTTATAACAAATAAATCCATGTGACTTTGGTTTATTGTTTACAGCTTCTTTCCAGGAACAGGGAATATTGAACAGTATAGACAGGTGTGTGTTTGAAGAGTATCTTGGTCTTTGACTATGAACAGTGTTTCTCTTTCTGAGAGTGAAAAACATTAATTCAGTGTTCTAGTGAACACATTAGTGAGTTCTTTCCACTCTGAAGTTTCCAACTGAATAACCTGTTTTTTTCAGTAATTCTATTTCATAATGTCATCTGTTTCCCCTTTAAATCATAAGGACTTACGTAATACTGTGCAAACAAGACTGAAAAAAGAAGCTTTTATGCCCTTGCAGGTTGGTGCTCAGATCTGTAAATCTACACCAGGACCAGTTCTGATGACTAAAGCATATCTCAGTGTTATTTATAATGGACATAATATGTTTTGAGCCATCTTGGATAATATGCTCATAAAATAATTGTCTCAAGGCAATCAGTACTGTTTCTAACAGTTTTCTCATCACGTTTGTTACTGTTTGTTACTGAATGATTCTAATTAGAATTGATCTGAAATGCATTAGAAACAGCACTGAGATGTTTCATGTGTTGTGTGCATCTCTAAACTTCTGGAGTTCCTTCCGTTGGCTCTGGCATGTTGGTACTGTCCAGCCCACAGAACAGTCTTTCTTTTTGTCTGCCTGTAATATTTGTTCTTCTACTGGACTCCTTACTGTTATACTCTTAAAATACTTCCGTAATTTGATGAATTGGCATTTTTCAGTCTTCAAAGAGCAGGCATGCCTGGAATCTCATTACTTTTTTCTTTCCTTAGGCTCAAAATGCCTAGTTTTCCAGCCTCACAAGGTCTTATGGTCACTGCTTTAAGGATCTTGCAGTCCAGGCAAACACAGTAAACAGAGACTAGGCAAAACAGGAAACAGTGTTATTTACATTTCCTTTTACGCAATAAACCACAAGAACTATATTTACTGCAGAGAGAATAGCAGTATTGGTTGTTCAAAGGGTGGCTACTTCAGTGCAGAACAGCAGGGCTTTGACAAGTGGAGCTCAAGAGGTTTGTTCCAAGCATGATACAATTAAGTGATTTTTGTCTTCCTATTATTAACTAATTATTATTAATGGAATTCTATTGAGATTCTTGAATGGTCTATAAATACTTGTTAAGTATAAATGCTATTTTCCAGGCACAGAAAATTACTGTCTTTCAAAAATGCTTCTGTTGCTTTCAGCTGAAGTTAAAGTCACTCTAGCACGCGAGATCCGTCCTTCTACATTGGTTTTACTGAACTGTCTCTCAACATTTGTTCTTGCAAACTTGCAAAGTAAACGTTTTTATAAGAAATACTATTTAATAAATAATATTTTTATAGGCCCCCGATGTAGTGTGGATATTGATGAATGTACATCCAGCCCCTGTCATAATGGTGGAACATGTATAAATGAGATCAATGGCTTTCGCTGTGTGTGTCCTGAAGGTTACCATCATCCTCACTGTCAATCACAGGCAGATAGCTGTCTTAGTAATCCCTGCGTACATGGCAACTGCACACATGTTACTAGTGGGTAAGTTCTTACTGTCACATTTCTTGCCTTGAAATCCTTATTTTAGAAGTAGTACAGGAATATGAATATTCATGAGGCTATGGTTATGCCCCCAGCACAAAGTCTTTTGAGTGTTGGGTGCAAAAGCAAATCCAAACCGTATGTGTAGTTTTAAAAACAGCCACCTGATCATATGAGGAGGGCACTGTTAAACATGTTTGAAAACTGATTTTTTAACGGGGTTTCTTCTGTGCATTCCTGGTGCAGTGCTAAACACACCATTTGCAAATAGTAAAATCTTCCTAGCAGCATGACTTTTTTAGGGTGCCCATCTATGACAAACTCAAATTTTTCTGCTGCCTTGTAAATTTTTTTGTTTTGCCCAGAGTTTGTGACTTGAGGCTTCTGATTTTTCTCTAATTTCTCAGTTAACTTAGGATCCAAACTTATCCATTGCCCATGACATGATCACAATAAGCTATAGACCTTTAGTCACCAGCTGCAGTCTGTGCTGTTTCAAAGTTGGTTTTTCTGTCTCTGTTTTGTATTCTTTGCTGTCTTTGCATGGGCCTGTAGCAAGGGTGGTCTGCCACCATCTGAAGGAGGATGTTCAAGTAAGTTCAAGTAAGCAGAAAGGTAAAATAAAGAAATGGTTCCACTTTTTTTTTTTTTGTGAGCAGCAGCAACCTACTCCATCAAATTCGAAAATGTGGAGCGTAGAGGCTGTCATGTCTTTGTGGCTACTGCCTTTTTGCTACCCAAATACTCTGTATTAAAGAACAAGCAAATAACTTTTTTGACAGTTCACTGGGAGATGGAGAACAGCATCAGAAGGTCAGCTGGGGAAAGTTATGATTAACAGCCAGTTAGAGGGGATTAGATAAAGGTACCTCTTCAAGGGTTAGAAAAGGAGCTCAGTATGGAAAGTCAAGGGGAAGGCACAAATTAATAGCTCATGCCTCCATCTTCCTCCTGTTCCTTCTGTAAATTTATTTAACATTTTGCCCAAAACAAAATCAGTCATTACCTTTCTGGGGAAAGCATTCCTTTTTAAGCAAGACATTTTGAGTCAGTGGATTGATGACATGCAGTTGGCCTCTGACGGTTTCCTCTAGCAACTTTCTCAAGATCAGATTTATTGCTGAGCAGTGCTTGCCTAGTACAGTTTATCCAAGGCTGATTCCATCAGTTTTAGTCACGCTGTTGCGTGCCTGAAAGAAGAAAGAAAAGTTCTTTCTGGCCGTTTTGATGGCAGCAGTTGCTTGTGAATCTTCCCATCCAGGAAAACCAAATGCTGAGGTCAGGAGCCTTGAACTGAGACTCCTTTTTGCTAATGATGAGCCTGTGGTAAATGAATGGCCTGGGCTCTGGGAGCGTCGGGCCCGTGGCGTTGGCAGGTGTAGGGAGGGAAGGCTCATATTTGTAAAACTCCCCAACTGTTTGGGGGGTCCCCAGTGGACAGTGGTGGCTCGCAGACCTGTGCTGTGCCCTGGGAAGGGTTGCCGGCACTTGGGCAAGGAAGTGGTTTACCACTGCAGATTGCTCTCTAGGGCAGGATTCAGCACTTTCTCTGGAGCTAACGGGAAGACTGTCTTTTTTTCTAATTCAGCCTCCACATAAGCTTGGAAAACCTTTGCTTCATCTCATCTGTCTTCTGTCGCCTGCACTCAGATTTATGCCCATTTGCACCTTGTGCTGGGTGCCAGATAAAAATAAGACTTGTTTGCACTATGGGGAGGGAGACCAGTGTGCTTGTTGTGTGGCCTGAGTCCAGGGTGATTCACCGAGTCCTGGATTTTGCGTCATGTGGGTAGAGTGCTGTCCTGCTTCAGCTTTCGAAGCGAGACAGAGTAAGTCGCTGCTGCTCCCAGCCAGCTGTTTTCATTTGTAGCCACTAGTTTGTATTAAATCAGTCTCTTTGTTTTTGGAACCTATTGTTCCCCCACACACCCCCTTTTTAAATCTTTTTTGTTTTTTCTGCCTCTCTCTAAATGTGTTGAGATGGTCTTATCAGAAAAGAAACATGTTGCGGGTTAACTGAGCACTCTGTGAAAATTATAACAAAATGGGATGTGGCTTTAATGGTAGGTTTATTTTCAATATTTTGGAAAATACACAGCTAGGGTAAGCAATATAAATGTAACTTAGGACTCTTCTAAAGACAAGTCTTCTGGTTTTCTCTCAAAGACCATCTGCAGGAGAAAGTGGGTGGTAGAAGAGTTGTTTCAGAATGCTCTAAAATTGCTGCTGTTTTTGCTTTTAAAGGTACAAGTGTGTCTGTGACCCAGGCTGGATAGGAGATTACTGTTCAACAGAAGGGAATGAATGTAAATCAAACCCCTGCCAGAATGGAGGAACTTGTGAGGATCTGTTGAATGGATATAGGTGCACCTGTAGGAAAGGATTCAAAGGTGAAAATTCAGACAGAAGCTTCTGTTCTCTTTATCTTTCCACTTCATTACACCCTTATTGTCATTTTAATCTTTTCATTAAACTTCATGGAAGTAGGAAGGAAAAGGTAAATGCCATGGTTACATGAAGTTAAACTACAGTTGATTTCTTATATACACGATGTGGTAGTAGAATGCTTAGTAAAACCATATTTAATTCTTGCTTGGATATTCTTATTAAGAAATGTCCTGGTTGCAGTTCAGTTTAATTTACTTGGTAAGAAAGTTTAACTGAGCTATATAAATGCATTGAGAATTGAAGGGGCATTAATTTACAGCAAGTTTAATGCAGTTTAGTTCAGATTAATTTTCCAAAGTGTGGAAACCCCTTAATGGGGAATAAGGCTACTCCAGAAACATAACATTTTCTTTTTTCAGATAACAAAGTTCAGATAAAGTTCAAATTTAAAAGTACTGTAACTTGCTGCGTGAAAGCAACTAGGCATTAAGTGAGACAGTGAGTTTGTCTTACTCTGCAAGAAGTGTTTTTCAGGCAACAATTTGTTTAATGTACAGTGCATTGCAATTTGATAGGCTAAACTTGGATGAAAAAGCTATGCTTGGTTGTAGCACTTTCTAGAAACGCTGGTGATGGTTTTGCGCAGTGGATGAATAAATCACTAACTGTGAGTTCTTACAGCATTTACTTTACAAAAACTGGTCAAAGGAAAAAGTGAAAGAACATAATGTTAGAATTGGGTTATAAGGGTAATACAAAAATAGAAGAGGAACAAATAAAAAGAAAGATGTGGTTAGAAGAATAGTGGACAAAGATGTCAAAGAAGACTAAAGCTTTGTTTAAGCAGTACTAGCTGCATATTTGGGCCTTTCCCACTCACTGCATGTCTCCTCTGCAAGCAGGCTTTTAGCCTTTATCTCTCTTGGGCTGAAATTTTACAGCCTCCTGCCTCTCTGTCCTTCTCGACAGCTCACTGCACTGAGTTTAGCTTCCTGTCACTCCCCTCAAAATAACTTGTGTTGCTTGGAACTACCATGGCTGCCTCCTGCTTGTACCCAGTGAGCCCATGAGGAGTGCTCTGGTCTCTTCTTTCTGCTGCTGAGATTTTCCAAAAATGGAAATGCCGTCCACTGCTTTGCAGGATAATCATGCAAGTTACAGTCGCTGTATTCATTCTTCCAAGAAGCACTAGGCTCTTAGCAGTCTGCTCTTTGTTTCTCCCCTTCTGCTCTCCAGGTGTGAACTGCCAGGTGGTGGTGGCTCCTTGTTCCCCTGATCCATGTGAGAACTCAGGAATTTGCCAAGAATCTCCTGACTCTGAAGGCTATACCTGCCTCTGTGCCCCTGGCTGGGAAGGTAACATGGATGGGTGACAGATTTTACTTTCAACTCTGAGCCGTGCTGGTACAGAGCCTTTTGACCATTGACATAATGGGGGATCTTACTTGCGGACTCTCCATGTTTCAGGGGAGCGATGTACAGTGGACATTGACGAGTGTCTCTCAAAGCCCTGCAAAAATCATGCTCTGTGCCATAATATTCAAGGCAGTTACCTGTGTGAATGTCGTCCAGGCTTCACTGGAGGAGACTGTGACAGTAACATTGACGACTGCCTTTCAAGTGAGTATCAGTGGGTTGTTCTGTGTTTACCCCTTTTCCCTAGAAATAACTTTGCACTACCAGTGGTAACTACTATTTGACAGATACTTGAAATGGTTTCTTTATAATACCTTACAAAAAAAAAAAAAAAAACAAAAAACCAGCTTTTTAAGACTTGCACATTTGAGACAGACAGTCTGTCATGTTTAGCTCCTATAATTGGACTTAAGTATTCTAACTGATAGTAGGAGTTATTCTCAGATTCTTAAGTTGAAACAGTCCTTACAGTTTACATACTTTATTAAGGAACACTGGTAAATGAAGAATTAAAAAAATTTGCCTGAAATTTTAATATACAAAGTTAAAGTAACACTGCAGGACTTGCCGGTATTTCAAAGATAAGCTTGGTTAAGGTGTGGTGGGAATATAAGGTACAGCAGCCTTTCCTGAAATGTCCCTGTCCAAAATTAATATTCTGGAAGAAGAGTGTCTGGTTACTGTTCCAGTTAATCCATATTTGAAAGCAAATTAAGCAGCAGGAAGGCACTCTTATTCCAGAGTAAGTATCAGTTGCATGAGGATAGCCCAGATACAAATGTCTCTTGAAATTGTCTAAATTATGAGAAAGTAAATGTTCGTTTTTTACATTTTATATCATGTGCTTGACTGTGCTGTGCACACAGGAAACAAAATACATAGTAAGTTCTTTTTCTTGCTGGGCATATTCTGTATCATCATCAGATAAAATCAGAGTCTCCTGAAAAGTGTCATATGTTTAAAGTTCATCTGTTACTATTTGAAGAGTGCTCTATGAAACCTCGGAGTTGCTCACAATGTCATGTTTTTGTAATTGGCTGGTTCTTTGAGGAAGAAAAGGAAAAAAGAAAGAAAAGGAATAGTTTTTATTGAAATAGCTTAAAAACAAACCAAAGTCTTTAAGACTTTAGGTATGAATTTAGAGAGCTGTTTTGCACTGAAAAAAATGAAATTTGTGACTGCTATATAGAAAGATCTGAACAAGTACATTAGTAAAAGCTATCATGGGGGATCCCCAAAGCAGCACTGTTGAAAGAAGTTTAAGGCATCTGGCTTTTGATTGCCTCTTTCTGAGCAAACAGGTACAGTACAAAAAGTGTCACTTTAATTTGGTTCATCTATCCAAAGCTTTGTTTGCTGAAGTTAACAAAATTATTGCCAGTCCTGTTAGGTCTTGTATATGTCTTCAGACACCCATATATTTTTAAAGTATTTATCATCCTCTTTTTAACAACTAGAAAATCTCTCTCCATTCCTGAATGTGAGAGTTGAGATTCATCCAGTGTCATCTGTTACACAGCACACCCATGAGGGTGAAGAAGAATTTCAAATTACTGCTACAGCTGATTTCATTTAGCATAACAGAAACCTTTCATGGCTTGGGCCAAGTGTCTTTAATCTATGAAGCAAACCCTCCAACAACATGAACTTATTGAAGAGTTGATACTGTAGTCTGCTTTTTCTTTCAGTAAATGTGCAGCACAGAAAATTAATGCACAGTTTTTGGCTTCAGTCATAAATGGCTGGCTGCCATAGGCACAATGTAATATAGCTGCCAGGTCTCTCACTTTGAATGTGCTTTTTCTCTGCAGTAGTCAGATGACCTTTAAATGGATGCAGGTGTCTCTTATAACACATTTTTATCATGTGAACATATTTCTCAGTCAGTAAATGAGCTTTAATTACCTTTCACATCTGTTTATCTTCATGTATCAGTGAACAGAATGATCTTGTACTTAGGTTGAACTGCAACATTTTTGATTGAGCTTATTTGCATTTTAAAGTGTGCATTTTATTAGTACTTAAAGATAGTCATAGATCAAGAAACTAAGTAACCTCTTCCCCCTGCCCCTTTCCTGTCTCCCCTTTTTCTCCATCCTCCTCCTCATTCCCTTCCCTGCCTTCACATACGCAGAGTAGAAAAGGAAACTGGCTTCAGAGGCAGCATCTGACAGAGGAAAATGGGTCTTAAATCCAGAAAGTGGAAGGAGCAAAATAAGAAGAAACTACTGTGACTGTGATCTTTAGGGGTCTTTAGGGTTGATGGGATGTTGTGGAAGTAGGAGGAATATAGTAGTTATCCATTCTTGGTAATGCTTTGGGATTATCTCTTCCATAAGCGGTTCAGAAAGGCTTGTCAGTAGGCTGTCACCCTCTAGGCTGTGTAATCCTTTTTTTCTGAAAAGCTCCTACTCTAGACCTGGCTTTCACTGCTACCCATTTTGAAACTTATTGTAATGCCTCTATCTTAGATCCCTGCCAAAATGGAGCTTCATGTGTGGATGGGATAAATTCTTTCTCGTGCATCTGCCTACCTGGATTTCATGGAGATAAATGTCAGACAGATACCAACGAATGTCTGAGTGAACCATGCAGGAATGGAGGCACATGCACCCACTACGTCAACAGCTACACGTGCAAGTGTCAGCCTGGGTTTGAGGGAACCAACTGTGAGAACAACATCGATGAATGCACTGAGAGGTGAGATAAGTTCGCTGTGCTGGTGCGCTGAGGAAGGAACCACGCAATGTGCACTCGTGGCTTGAAGTCAGTCCTACTCAGAAGCAGTATTTAAAGATGAGGATCTGTTTTCCTGCCTCCTGTCACGGAGACGTACTTGAGCTTCAGGCAGAGGAAACTTCCTTGCCTTGTGCAGGGTACCAGCTGAAGGAGAGCTGCCTGTCAGAGTTGGTGTTCTGCCTGCAAGACCAGTTAGAAGCTTAGGTCCATTATAAGAGGAATATGACAGTATTTAACAAACATTAAGACAGTAACAGATGCTAGCTTAAATAAAATAATTTGTGTTTTGGTAGGAGCATTATCATACAGAGGAGGGAGAAGAACAGATTGGTTATGAACAGTTACGATGCTGAGAAATACAAAACTTGCAAAATTTGAAACAATGGCCAACTCTCAGAATCACAGGAAAAATAAATTAGCTGAGAGTTGAGTTATTGACCGCAAATAATGGAAGCCGAAAAGGAGGAAAGGGGGAAGAATTTGAAAGATGTGAAGTGGCAGCCAGAAGGAGCACAAATTGTGTACTAGAAAGGTTTAATCAGCAGAGAGATCTTTTAATGCTAACAAATTGGATGTGGGTTAGCAGTGTTGAGATAAAAAATAAATTAATTTTAAGATGGAAGTGTGGAACTGAGTTCAACAGTTTGTCCCCCAAAATAATTGGTTCACTTAGTACCTTTTAAAAACTCTCTTTGAGGACTCTCTGTGGATGCCTCATCTTTCTGCATATTTTTAGTTTTAGAATTTATAGGATTGTTTTAAGTAGGTTTAGATTCTCAAACAGAAATAATTTCTAATATATCTTGAAATATTAGGGGAAAAAAAAAAGTGTCTGATCTGTTCCAGTGACAAGAAATGGCTGAGGTACATAAATGTAAAACTCTTGCTACTCATGCATTTTCTGCACACAAAGAAAAGATTTCTTTCTTGTCTCTTATAAAATTGCAGTTGTAGGGGTGGAAGTATTTAACATCTTTTGCTTAAGAACAGAATTGTGTCACTGATGAGGGTGTGTTTGATTCACAGGACAGTTGTTTAATCAAGGTGAAGTACGCTGGGTGTTTTAGCAGAATGTCTGGTTCTTCCTTGAAGTTCATCCTGTTTTTGTTTTAATTTTCAGTCAGGGCAGAAACCAGTCTTGCAGGTATGAATGAAGGATGTAGCAATTTTCAAAGCTCTGCCAAGTTAAACCAGTCACCCCACCTTAGGAGCGCCATGATGGTTAACTAATTTGAATTTAGTTCAGATGATTCTTCCTTGTCACGTGTGAGACTCCTATGAGAGAGTGCCATCTTCTCTTGGAGGAGTCCCTGATTTCAGTGAAATGTTCCAAGTGATTGACAGTTCCTTTCTTTTTTTTTTCCTTGTTCTGTCATGAATGTAAAAGGCAGTTTTTGCTCCTTGTAAAACAGAATTCAGCCCACAAGGCAGAAGAACAGCTCTGATAAATAGATTAATGTTGATATCTCTACCATATTCACAGGCAAAATTCAGATATTTAAAACTTGTACCTCAAGTTCAAAGAGATGAGTCAGTGTCTTCTCTCATGGAAGTACCCTTTGATAGTGCACCAGACAGATGACAAACATGAATTTTTTTTTGTGTTCTTTGTCAAAGCGATTATTTTGAGAGTCTAATCTAGGGTTATTTTCAGAGGAGCAGGACTTTCCTGGCGCATGTTTCTTTGGAGGGAAAAATTCTAACAAGTTAGTTTTGCCTGAAGTTTCACTGCCCCTATCTTTTCTAATAATTTCTCCATAGGGCATCTACTGTAGCAGGATTTCTTATGATCAGAAGATCGGGGGATAGCTCCTTCAGTTTGAATCAGCCATGGCATATGTGGGTTGTTTTACAAATCAAGGACTTTACTGAGGTTCTGATGAGAAGAGGAGAAAGAGAATTAGTAAAATCAGTGTGTTCGCTTAGTTCAACAAAGAACATGCTTGTGTTTGCATGTTCTGCAGACTTCTTCCTTGAGAAAACATACCTTGGACTCCTTTGAAGTTGAAAAAAAAAAAAGCCAAATTGTTTTGCAGCTTTTTTCTCAAGAATTTGTAGTAAAATTGAGGAGACTTGTACAAAGTTTATCAGTTTGAGCAAGCCATGTGCATACATGATATAGTACTGTTTGTGGTGACATTGAAGCTGGGAAGATTTTACAAAGTGAGAAGTTAATGGTATAAGAAATGACTCACTGAAACCCTGGTTTACTTTCTTTGCCTGTAAAGATAAAAGTAAACTTATCCCATTGCTTTGCCATCATCTGGTTTACGCTTCTTTAGTAGGAGCTAACCAATGGATATTGTTTGTAATCTGTAATCTGATTTTCTGCCTCATTTCAGGAATGTTTACGTGCTGTCTTTGGCTGTGAGCTAACTGCATTTTGTGTCAGCTTAGTTTTGTTCTCACTGTCTTGCAGTTCCTGTTTCAACGGAGGTACCTGTGTGGATGGGATCAATTCCTTTACTTGCCAGTGTCCAGTGGGGTTTACGGGATCCTTCTGCCTCATGGAAATCAATGAGTGTGATTCACATCCTTGCTTGAACAAAGGCTCTTGTGTGGACAGCCTAGGGACGTACCGTTGTATATGTCCTTTGGGTTACGCTGGGAAGAACTGTGAGGTGGGTGATGTTTTGTCATGCCTGTTTTTCATAGGGAGCTTTTGTTTGAACTGTGCAACAGCAGACGCTACCAGGTGAGATGCAAGGTAGAGCAGATCTCTAAATATGGCAGAGCTCTTGTTCCTTCGGTTTTGGCCTATTAGCCCAGGGAAAACTTAGTTCAGTGCCACTCTGTAACAAAACAGGTGCCCCCATTCAAAACTTTAGAAATCAAACAGTGTCTACTGGGTACAATGAAGAGAAGAAGAAAGCATGGTTATTTTCGAGTGAAGGTGTTATTGGAGCTTTCTAGATTAGTTTTCTAAAACCAAAAATAGGTGTTAGCTCTGAAAATGGCTGCACTTCATTTGAAGCATAAAATTGTCCTGGTTGTAGACAACATCCTGTGTTTAAAAAAATAGACACCACTTGAATGGAAGAATATTGATATGATTAGTAGGACCTTGATTTAACTGCTCTCTTTTGTACTGGCAGCTGTGGCTCTGTTCTTCCAGGCTGACTGTAGATTCGCCCCCCATAAAAAGCTGGTTGTGATAATTAGGATAACCATATCTGGATCAGAGAAAAAGTGTGGGGGCAATAACTGAAGTGATCATCCTGTTCACAGCTTCAGTAAAATACTCTAGCCTTACAGGCTTCGGTTCAGGTGTTTATGGTTTTCCACAGTAAGCATAGGAGTTGCAAACCCATATTATAAATGACTGACTAGTGCTTATTAAAGATTCATGTGAATTTGATTGTTTGCCACAAATACAAGGAAATTGCAAGAGATGAGTTATGGGATAAATGGGAAAATGTTGTCTTGACAATGTTCCTGTTTCCTTTTTAGAATTGATACATCTGATTTCAGCCTTGATACTCAGTTCTAAGCATAGAAATAGCTGAATTTAAAATGTGAAACTTGGCATATCACAGTGGAAGCAGAATGCTGATTTCATTTTAAAAATCAGGGTTTTTTTTGTTTTTTTTGTTTTTTTATTCTGTGGTTATCAAACCAAGAGCAAGAATGCAAGAATGATTTGAGACTACATCTAGCTTTGGAACAGTAAGCACTGACATTGACTTCCTTCCTTAAGCAATCTGACTGCTGCCATGTTTTACAAAGAAATCTATGAATGTCTTAAACTACTGGAAAGCACTACAGCTTCATAAGGTTTTTGCAATTTTCCTTCATGCTAATGTGTCTGTGTAATGCAGTGAGTGTTAGAGGAAGTGTTTTACTTGGGGGCTGGGGGTGCTTTCTAGAAGTATTCTGCTAGACATCGAAATTGTCAGGTCTGCTTCTAGGTATTGCTAATGGAGGAAGTGAATGCAAAGTAATGAAGTATAAAGAAACAGCCCTCTGCCACCCTGATTATGTATTCTGCACAACTGCTTCAATCTCGCTGGGAGAACTAGCACTGAGAGTGATCATGAAGTACTGTGAAGTTCAGTAGTTCCTCCTCTGTTACATTTGCTTTGTTATTACTTGAGCAAAGGATTAATGTTCCCCAAACTAAAGACTGTGGATTCTGAGAGAATTCTGATTCTCTGCTTGCATTATATTCAGAGAGAAGCTTAATCATAGTGTGTTACTCATTTTATACAGGGAATGTGAAATTTCTAAGCTTATAAATACTATTGAAAGCTGTATTGCAGTGATTTATAGATTACAGCTACACTGTAGTTCTTGTCTTAGTGGAAAACTGGCTTGACCTAATTAGCAAAGCTAAATAAGCAGAACAAAATTGGACAGTGATTCATAAGTTATGGAATTTGCATGTAAAACAGTCAGCTACTCATTACCAATGCGGAAGCAAGAGGCTCAGTGTTTTCCTTCTTCACACTCTAATGCATGTGATAAAACATAGTTCCAAGTTTCTTAGTTGCATGTGAAAGCATAGATTTTCTTCTTTAATCTTTGTGAAGAGACAGTTTGCATCTGAAAAGCAGACCTTTCTGCAGCTGAAGTTGCATTTACAGCCAAAACTCAGTTCTACTCTCTTTAAAAACGTCATCCTTCCCTCAAGTCAGCTTGAAATCAATCGGATAGCTGTATTACTTTGGAGACTAAGTGGTCAAAAAGGAAATGATGGTTAGTAGCTGATTCATATTAGGTCAGACAGAGTTATTCTGAATCCTCACTCCGCTTTCATATGATGATTTACTGAGAGAATTTTAGTCTTTTTCTGGATACTGCTTGTTTTTATGTAAAGAATCAAGAAATGCAGTATACTCTGGCCCATCTTCAGTTTATAAAACAGTTGTGAGATTTTAATTGAATCTCAGAAGATGGAAGAATTCAGAGAAAACATACTAGAGCCATTGGAGCCAAAAGCATGTATGGTGACAAAAAATGACAAAAGGGAAGAACAAAGACTGAAATGTGCAACACATCTGTCATCTTCAAAAAGTGGTGAAGGTGGAGGGAGTTTGGGAGAAGAAGGGGCATCTGTTGTTGATATCTGAAAGCCTCCTGCTAACTGTGAAGATAAAAGCCTAGTCTGCGATAAAACTGATTTTTCTCAAACCCAGCCAGCTAAAGATCCCTCTGCATAGTAAAGCGTGGAGATAATCTGACTCTTGAAATGATGCTGCCATCTGAGGCTTACTTCTCTTTACATTTGCTCTCTCTTAAATGTGAGCTCTTGAGTCTGTCAGTGAAGCACTTAGCTTACTTTAGGGAAGTACTGTCCCCTTCTTTCCAGTGCCATGTGGAACCAGTTCTGCAGAGCCTAGTTTCCTTTCTGTGTTTCTTGAACTTGTATGCTGAATAATGTTCCCAGCAGCTCTTGTTATGTGTAATGTTTTGGGTTTTTTTTCTCTCCAGACACTTATGAATCTGTGCAGCAAGTCTCCCTGTAAGAATAAAGGCACATGTATCCAGGATGCAGCCCAGACTCGATGCCTCTGTCCATCCGGGTGGACTGGTGCTTACTGTGACGTGCCCAATGTCTCCTGCCAGGTGGCAGCTTCACAAAGGGGTAAATAAGGCTCTCTGGTGTTTTAACTAAAAGCATTTCCCAGTGCATTATTAATCCATTCCTCCTTTCCTCGTACCCCTGTGCACAAAGCATGCATCGGAAATCCCAGAGAGCCTGGCCTCTTGGAAGTCATTCACAATCACTTCAAAGCTAGAAAAATCTTTCCAAGATTGTACTGGGAGTCAAGGCTCTCTTGGTTCTTCCTGACATAAGAAGCTAATTCTTACCATAAAAGTATTAGAAAAGAAAAATTGAATATTTTCTAAAGTCTCAGTTTCAATACTACTGTTCTACATGAACTGCCTTTTTGTAAAATACATCACAGAATCACAGAATCACAGAATCTCTGAGGTTGGAAGGGACCTCTGGAGATCATCTAGTCCAACCCCCCTGCTCAAGCAGGGTCACCTAGAGCACATTGCACAGGATTGCATCCAGGCGCGTTTTGAATATCTCCAGAGAAGGAGACTCCACCACCTCTCGGGGCAACCTGTTCCAGTGCTCTGTCACCCTCACAGTGAAAAAGTTTTTCCTCATGTTCAGATGGAAGTGTCTGTGTTTCAGTTTGTGCCCGTTGCCTCGCGTCCTGTCGCTCGGCACCACTGAAAAGTCTGGTCCCATCCTCTCGATACCCTCCCTTCGCATACTTGTACACATTGATAAGATCTCCTCTCAGCCTTCTGCTGGTTTTATGCCTTTATAATAAATCCTAGGCAGACCAGGATTAAGACATACTGTCCTTGCACATGAAAATTATGTGGTAACTTCTTATCTTTTTAAGCATTTTGTCAGAGAATACTAGCTACCAAATTCTCTATTTGGCTATAGCTAATACTGTGGGCCTCCAAAGTAGTAATTTCCTACTTCAAATATTGCACGTTTAAAAAAAAAATCATTTTGGAAGTGAATATCTTCCTGGGAGTCTTCTTGGAGCCCCGGTTGATGGACAGTGTCATGCTGTTCAGTTCAGGAAATCTAAACAAGCAGGTTCACTGTCAAAGGAATAGGATTTGCAATAGGTTTTGCGAACATTCTAGATACCAATATTGAATCTTTGTACTGTAACAGTAACACCTTGGAGATGCGTATTCACCAGCCAGTGGTAAAATAATTCAGTAGTGCAAATAATTCATGCCAGGATTGGTGTTGATGGTCCAAATGAGATGGAGCAGCAACTCCATTCAGAAGCCAGTAGTGGTTCTGTCTCTTTGTAGTTTAAGGAGTAACTCTTCAAATGAAAGGTTTCTGCTCATTGAGTCTGGCCATACTTATTTCTGGCTGAAATACCAGTGCTGATGGCAAGTGTTTCACCTGTTTGCTCACTTTATTGAACTTTGTTTTAGGAGTCACAGTAGACCAGTTGTGTCAACACTCTGGCCATTGCCTCAATGTTGGAAACACGCACCGGTGTCAGTGCCGGGTGGGTTACACCGGTAGTTACTGTGAGGAGCAGCTGGATGAATGCGACTCCAGCCCATGCCAGAACGGAGCTACCTGCCGGGATCACCTTGGTGGTTACCAGTGTGAGGTAATGCACAGTGATTTACTAGGAAGAGCTCTAAATACTTGAGAGGATTGTAATGCAGGGGAATCAAAAGAAATTAGAAACACATGTAAGTGGTAGAATAGATTCAAACAGAGAAAAAAGCATTCTATGCCTGGAAATAATTTATAATTTGGCTGTGGCAGAAGCAGTGCTCCTGAGAGACTTTTAAGACTGAATTAGAGGTGCCTTTGTAAGGGGGTAAGGTGGGAAGTCATTTGAACTCCATGCCTCCTTGGAGATGGAGTTCTTAAGAGACTTCTTAGCTGAGATATGTTTTAATGCACTATACATATATTTTAATACAAAGGAATGTTGTATTCCCCTTATTTGGGTGGGTGAGGTATCCCTTGCCTCTCAGGGTGGGAGATGCCTTCTGTTGCTGTCTGATTCCTACAGCTGATGCACAGAGCAGTATGGACCAAGAGATTATGGCATCCAGACTTTTCTAGGCTTTTAAGAATGGTAGAATATCTTGGGAGCACATGCCCAGAAGGAAAGGATGAATTTTATGTAAACCTTAAGTCAAAACTTCTACAGCGAGCTCAGTGCTAAAGAGTTCCAGGATTTGATTGTCATATTTTATAGGAATAAAGTCACTCAACATCCGACATTCACTGTGCAGTTGAGTAGGCACACGGTTAACTTGGGTGTTTAAGCTGTCTGTCTGTGCAGCCCTTGAAATCACTTACGGTTGTACAGCTACAAAGGAGGGTGAAATCTGTCCCATGGAGGGTTCTTTTCCTCTGTGCTAGCCTTTCTCAGGTGGCTGCTAATGTATTTGTTACGTGAAGATTATTCACACTTACTTTTATTCTGGTAGTGTGTGCCTGGATACCAGGGTGTCAACTGTGAATATGAAGTGGATGAGTGCCAGTTTCAACCCTGCCAGAATGGAGGAACATGTATAGACCTCGTCAATCATTTCAAGTGCTCATGTCCGCCAGGAACTCGGGGTATGGAACTCAGCAATTAAGTGAATGTTACAAGAGTGAATTTTCCTCTCTGATAACTGGTTTCATGCCACAAATTCTACAGAGAATACATTATTTCCTGTGAAGAATGTTCCCAAAGTGCACTGAATCCCTTGAGACAGATATTTGCTCTATAAAAATAAATACATAAATTTTTTAGGCTATGGGATCTCTGTCTTGCAAAGCTTTTTTTTCTTTTTTTGCCCTCTTGTTTTTTTTCTTTTTAAGGAATAGATCAGGACAATGCCTGTTGGGAACGGATGATCCATTTTTGATAATGGGGATGGACTTGATGATCCATTAAGGTCTCTCCCAACTCTCTCTCTTTTGTGACAGTAAATCCAAGTTTTTTTTTTTTTAGCTAAGATGCTGTTAGCTATACAGAAAACTTGCGTAGTTCTTGCATAATTTCCAGTGTCCTTTACTCATTTAAATTTTGGGCCTCCATTGTCCTCGGTCCTGGAGTCTTTTGTGGAGGAATTCTATGCCTCTAGGCTAGCTTATTCTATTTCAGCAGATTTGAGCTCTTTTTTAAAAAAGTCCACAGTTACATAATGGTGTTTTTCAGTAAGTATGATTCCACAACCTGTTCAGTGTCATTTTTCTTGAAACCTAACCTGCCATTTCCCTGTTATATCTGACCTGATGCCCTGCCTTCTACATTTGCAAATATTGAGGATTGCACAGAGAGCACAGCTCAGATATTTTTAACCCATTACCAAGTGCTTTCTCACTTGATTTTTTTCTCTCAGATTTATTTCTCAAATCAGTTAAAGATTTTTGCATTCCTCTGAACTTAGTTTTTCTTTCCGAAGTGTGACATCTCAATAAAAAAAAAATTTTTTTTCAGCTGAGGCCAAATGCATGTCAGGTAGAAGTAAATTCTTGGTTCATATCCTGAGAAAGATTATAAAATCGTCTAAAATGTTTGCCTCCTACATATGCATTATTATCAGTTCATTTACTTTAGTGTGGCTGCCAGCATATCTCTGCAATCTGCATAAATGTTTATTTCTTTGTAAATCATTGTGAGAGCAGTTCTTCACATATTGTTTTTAATCTGATATTCCAATTAAAAAAAAATTTGCTTCTAGTGTCTCTACATCAAAGTATATATTTATGTACCAATTTCTGCATTGCCAGGATATCTCTAATGTGCTAAAGTGTTCCTCCTCCTTTTGAAGAAACTTTGAAGTTCTGAAAGTACTTCTTTTAACTCTTCCATCTGTAATTGTTTGGATGAGTTACTTCTTGGATTTAAATTTTTTTTTTAATGAAAAGAATTAGAAGAGAGTAATTTCACTGCTTGTGATATCAAGGGTTAACTTTTGTTCCTGGCTCAGTTTGTAACCAATACTTTACCAGTGACAGTATAGACACCCTTTATGTTTAGGTGGATGGTTTTATCTGCTGAGGATAGGTCAGCTGCATTAACAGGCAAAGCTCCTTGCTCAGCTTGCCCTCTCTGTACCCCTTTATCTGTTCTGCTGTGTGGCTAAAGCAGAACCAGTAACAGACACTTTCTCTTGAACGGGCACCCTGTAGGGAGAGGGGGAAGCTGCCATCCCTGGCAGTGTTGAGAGTTTACTGTAGGTCCCCTCAAGTCAAACTGTTGAAATGATACGCTGGCTAGGAATCTGGATTTTATCACAGTTGTTTTTCTGTTGGTTCGTTGTTTCTTGTTTTAATGATGGTGATACAAATGCCCTTTGCAGAGTTTCAGCGTTACCGCCAAATTCAATGAATGGTGGGAAGTTTACAGCCTTGCAAGAGACAGCTCAGGGCGGGCTGGCTGAGTTCAGTCACAGGAGTAAATTGAGTGTATCTTTTGTTTTTGTTTTGTTCTTGTGTTTTTAATTATGCCCTTAAATGAAGTCAAGAACGAAAGCTGCTAAATACCAGTGTAACATACCATTGAGAACAGGCTGGATCTGAAACCCATGCTGCCTAGGTCCAATCTGAGGTTGAGTGAGTGCACTGGGTATGGATTGAATTAAACGGGGATTTATGTCTAGGACTGTGTGTGAAGCAGTCTTAAAACTTGTTGAACGATATAGGAAATGAGGCCATGACACCGTATCCTCAAATTGCACCTTTTACTGCTTTGACAGGCCGCTTCTGTGAGGAGAACGTCGATGACTGTATTTCGGATTCAGGAGTACCCCGCTGCTTTAATGGAGGACAGTGCATTGACCAGATCGGGAGCTATAGCTGTGTTTGTCTCCCAGGCTTTGCAGGCGAGCGATGCGAGGGGGATATCAATGAATGCCTCTCTAACCCATGTAGCCCTCGTGGAAGTCTGGACTGTGTTCAGCTGATAAATGATTATACATGCATCTGTCGTAGTGCTTTCACTGGTGAGTATTCATAAGCATGCTTCCAATTTCACAGTGATATCATGAAAAATGGTCTTTCTTTCACTTTCTGGGAATCATATTATCTAGTCCCTTTCCTTTACAATACCTGATTGTTTCCCTGCACCATGTCTTAGTTTTTAACCAGTCTTTTTCATTAGAGCTTCTAGGAATGGGTCTTCCAGAGTTGTCTCAAACAAAGGAATCTCCAGGGATACCTGGCTGCCAGGATTATTTTTCCTGGTATTTTCTTCTCCTTCATAATTTCTCATTTCTAATATTGGAAGGGTAACTGTTCATGTGTCAGCTTCTCTGTAGCTTTTCCTTTTGCAAAGCAGCATATGAATTTTCTGTATATATCAGTCTCACGGTATCCATAATTAGCTTTTGGCCTCCTTTTCTACCCCTCACTCCCTTTCTGCCTTATATCGGTGATGTGGTCAGGATGGAATATTCTGTGCGTAGACAGACTTTACGTTCCTAGCTTAGTGATGTGATCCTTCCACAGTCCAACTTTGAATCGCAAGTCTGCAAAAATTTCATTCTGCACAAACTTATGCCTCACTCCCTCTAGATCTCTTCTTTGTCAGTATTACTGCTATTCTGCTTTCTTCCTCCCACTGGGTAAAAGTTTGGGCTAATAGTCTCCAGATGTGTATTAACTTTCAGCTTTTGAGTTTGCATGTCAGTTTAACTTACATATTCAGTTTTCTTCCGTTAAACCTTTCACTTTCCCTGCTTACCAGTGGCCTTTTCTGCATGCTTCACCAGTACTTTTACTCTTTTTTTTCCTTAAAATTTAAAGATGCTGAGATTCACTAAATTTGTTGTTGTCAGATGCAAAGAAATCACAAGAGCATAGTGTATCTGAAGAATAAATGTGGTAGTTTTTGAATGTTACCTAGATTAACTGACACAAGAAGTTTCTAAAATGGCAATGTATGGGGAAACTGAAGCAGGATAGCTACTGGGACACTGGTGCTAAATGTTAGATAGGTTTCTATTTAAGTCTGTCTGTTAAGCTTGCTTTTATGAGTTATGCCTCATATTGCTCCTGGCTCTCACAGAAGGGTTGCTGGAACTTGCAGCATGGGGAGTGCAGACCTGCTGCTCCTTTGGAGTAGCAGGGGGAGCTGCTGTGTCTCAGACATGAGATCCATCTGGAAATGTTAGGCACAGAGGGGGAGCATGCTTCTTCCTCTAGCTGCCTCTCTTCTGCACATTCCATATTGACCCTCTGCCTGGGAGGAGAAGGGGAGTCTTTGGTGTGGTTTGTGTCTGATAGGATGTGCAGACTCCTTGGGCCATCCTACCCTGCCTGCTCCTGTTTGTGAGCAGTCCGTCTTGGCCACACGTGTGGAGGCTTCTGTTAATTTGTTCCTAGGGGGTCCGGGTCATGCTTAGGCCATCCTCATCTTTTTAAACTCTAGCGCCAGTGAGGGCTGCCTCTGTGTGCTGTTGCAAATGCCAGTCAGGGCAGTAAGACCTCTCTGTATAACTGACAGAGTCTGAGGAGGCTCTGCTTGCTTGTCCTATCCACTCATGTTGCGTCTGGTCTTAAGGCATATCCTGTCAGTGGTCAGGCGCTGTCAGTAGGTGAACTGCCATGAGACTGTCCGGGATTCTTTGTCTCTTCTGTCCATCATGTGGCACCTACATTGCTTCCAGCACTGGTTGGTACTGGGTGTGTTCCTCATCTCAGTACCTCCTTGCCAGAGACTGAGGGTTGTTCATTCATGATTAGAGACTGATTTGCCTTTGGATTCATTGAGAACCTCCCAAAAGGTACAGAAGTCTTAGCAAACCCAAAGTCAATGTGGTACAGCACCTTTAGCCATTGTACCTGGATACCTTGGTGACAGCAACAAATTCTGTCCTAGCGCTGGGTCACACACCTTCTAGAAGAGGCAGATGAGGTGGGGTGTCTCCAGGTACCCCTCATGAGTACTGGGTGTTGGGCCTTGCTCGTATCCAGGAAAAGGCTGCTACTTAGACAGTGTATGTTACCTGAAGAGGTGTGCCCCCCCTCTTCTGAGGGGAAGGCCTCACTGGAGCATTAGGCTCATGGGCTGCTAATTAGTGTGTTTTGCTTCATGATGGCTTTTTGGTACACGCAGACATTTCTCTGCTCTTTTCTCCCCATGTGTCTGCGTCTCAGGTCGTCACTGTGAGAGTGTAATAGATGTGTGTCCCCGGAAGCCTTGCCAAAACGGAGGTACCTGTGCTGTTGCCAGCAATATGCCGGATGGGTTCATCTGCCAGTGTCCTCCGGTAAGTGCTGTATCCTGAAATTTGGTTAGCTTGCCTTAGCTGTAGGGTTCTCTGACTGCGGTGACATTAGTTTCACTGGTGTGCTGTAGATGAAGTGTTTATTTTCTGTACTACCTGCAAAGCCGTGTCCTTGGGCACTCTGTTCCCACATCCTTTGGGTTATCTACTTAGCTGGGAAACCCTGGGGTTCCAGGTGCCTTAGGAGAATGGCGTTGCCTATTGCTACCCCAAACAACTTTGCTTTTGAGGCAGCATAGCTGATTTTTGTCATAAAAAATTCAGCAGGCTTTTTGGTCTCCTGTGTTCTTTGTTCTTACTACAAGATTCCCCTTGTTTAAGGCTCTCCTAAGCCCGTTCCAAAAGGTAACAGAGCCTTGTAAGGTCCTAGTTTATCCCTGCGGCTAGACCCACAAAAGCATGCTCCTGCAATGAGACTAGAAGAATTACTGTGGAGAAAGGGTTTGCACGTGACATCTTACCTCGGGCCCTCAGAGCACTGAAGAATAAGTTTGTGAGCCTATTTTTGTTTTTTTTTTCTTCCCCTTAGGGTTATTCTGGGTCAAAATGTGAGTTCAGCAGCCACAGTACTTGCGGGCAAGTGAAATGCAAGAAGGGGGAGCAGTGCATCCAGACATCGTCTGGTCCCCGGTGCTACTGCCCCAAGCTGTCTGCGGGAGAGGAATGCCAGACAAACAGCCGTTGTGCCAGTGCCCCCTGCCAGAACGGTGGGAGCTGCCACCCTCGTTCTCAGCCTCCTTACTATTACTGCCAGTGCCCTGATCACGCCCAAGGCAGCCAGTGTGAACAGCTCGTGCATCCCAGCCAAGAGCCTCTAGGATGTTTGGATTTCCAATGTGCGGAAAAGGCAAAGGATGGCTATTGTGATGAAGACTGTAACTCTCATGCCTGCCAGTGGGACGGAGGCGACTGTTCCTTGACAATGGAAGATCCTTGGGCCAACTGCTCCTCTTCGCTGCGCTGCTGGATGCTTTTCAATGGACAGTGTGATGACTTCTGCAACACACCCGAGTGCCTGTTTGACAACTTTGAATGTCAGCAAAATAGCAAGACATGCAAGTAAGGCTGGATCCTGAGAACTGTTTCTTTGTGTCACTAATATGTCTCCTGCTAATGCTTTCAGTAGCTGGTATGCTTCATGCCTCTTCCTCCTCTCCCTTTCTTTGTTTTCTGTTGCTGATCCATGCTCTTGCTAAAAGTTGAGCATCAAGCAGTTTCCCTTCCTTTTTGTGTACTTTTCATCTATTTTTGGAAAGAAGTTCTGGAATTTGTATGTTATGAGCTAAGTTGATGCCCTGATCAATAATAATGTGTTGACCTGCTTGATGGATCTCTGTTGCTTTCTGTGGGAATGTAAGTATAAGGCATTTCAGTGTGTGCTAGATTTCGATAGTGCTGCCTCCCATCCTGGGTTCCCTCCATAGCTGCAATACCTGTATCTTTGTCCCGGGTATATTTGCTACCTCAGAATGTTGTTTTCTCGCCTTTTTGTCGTGGTGCTGCTTTTGCTCATCATTCATGATAAATGCTACAGCTTTGCTGTGATGATTGTCACTTGATGAGACAGGAGATCTTACAACTTTATCTCAGTAAAAAGAATAAACAGTTCTCTTCCACCATTACTAGAACTGAAGTGGGTGTTCTGCGCTTCCTACTTCCACCCTGCCAGTTTGCAATCTGCGTCCTGGGGTTGTATCTTTTTTCCTTATATCCTGAACACAAGTGTTCTTGGACCTCAACTGTAAGCGAGAATGATTAAAAAGAGTTGTAAGGCCTTGTAACTAATCTGCCGGCCCCTAGACTGCAGGTGTACTATACAGAATGTGCGTATCCTGTATGCTAACTGTAACCCTTTGACTGTTCTAGGTATGACAAGTATTGCGCAGATCACTATGCAGATGGACGCTGTGACCAGGGCTGTAATAGTGAGGAGTGTGGCTGGGATGGCCTGGACTGTGCTGGTGACAAAGCTGAGAAACTAGCAGAGGGGACCCTAATCATTGTGGTCTTGATGCCCCCTGACGAGCTGCTGGGTGATGTCCGCAGCTTCTTGCGCACTTTAGGAACTCTCCTCCACACCAACCTGAGAATCAAGCTGGACTCCCAGGGAAACCCCATGGTCTTCCCGTACTATGGGGAGAAATCGGCAGCGCGGAGTCGGCGGTCCCTCATGATCATTCGCAAGCATAGAGAACTGGAGCAAGAGGTCATTGGGTGAGCAGATGCTGTTGTGTTTCTCCGGCCTTGTTATGCTGATAGGTGTTGCTTGTAGGTGTGTGGGTGCTCTGGACCATCTGGGGCTGTAGCCTATCTGTTTTGCTATGGGGAAATTAAAACCATTGAGACTGCCAAATTCAGTGCTGTAGTGGAAAAGTTTACCTAAAAGGCCACAGTTTAACTTAGCAATACTTTTGGCAAAAACTTCTTTTTCTGCTGCTGACTTTGTGCCCTGTTACTATGTTGTTGCAGCACCAGGGTGTTCCTGGAGATTGACAACCGTCAGTGTGCAGAGGATTCAGAGCAGTGCTTTCAGAACACAGAAGCTGCTGCGGCTCTCTTAGCTGCTCAGGCCATCAAGGGCATGTTGCCCTATCCCTTCGTGTCAGTGCAAAGTAAGTGATTTCAGAGAGAAAATGGCTTGTACAGGGAGGTAGACAGTAACCTTGAGCTTACAAAATGCATACTCAGATTATTGATCATCTTCATATGTCTCACTGTTCAGTATGGTTTCTGGGAGATAATTTATTCATTCCCAATAATAGAAGCATGCATATGTGCTACACTTTTTCTGAGGGGACTTTTCCTGCTTTATTAATAAGGCAGGTCATATAAGTTTGGAACCTAGTCATTTTAATACATGTAGAAACCATGACCTCTCACATGCTGCTGCAGTGTATCACACACTGCAGTCATCTTGTCTGCCCTAGAAACAATTCATGTGTTCTAAGCCATGAACTGAAGGAAAAAGATGCCATTAGAGAGAAGAAAAGAGGGGGAGGCACCTCAGTCTTCCAGATGTGTCTTCCTCTGGTGCTATGTATTCCTTTTGATTTCTGTCCCCCACTGCCTCAGTCTGAGGCTCAGCTGCTGTTTCTTACTGGATTGGTAGCATCACTAGATTCCTAGTTGGGGCTTGATCAGATCTTTATGTAGATCAAATCTTCCCACAGTGTTTCAGGGTGGCTGTCTTCAGCCAGCCAGACTCTTGAAGAAGAAATAAAATCTTCAGTTCAACAGCCATGTAGTCTAAAAAAATACTCTGTGAGAAACAATATCAGTGGAAGCTGAAAAGACAGGATGTATTCTCAGGACAGTTGCAGCACAACCTAAGCTTCCTCAAGCGTTTCTTCTAAAAGCATCACTGTGTATAAACAATATGCTATCTCTGTGAGGAAAACCCTAAGTGAGAAAAGAGCACATGTAGATCAGAGATTGTTGTCTCAACTTCATTAATCTCACTGCATCTTAATTTGGATTTTTAGGTGAACCCTTGTTACCACCGAAGACTCAGTTGCTTTACCTACTTGCTGTGGCAGCTTTGATCATCCTCTTAATCCTTCTCTTGGGCGTGATGATGGCAAAGCGTAAACGCAAGCATGGTTCACTGTGGCTCCCAGAGGGCTTTATTCTGCGCAGAGATCCTAGTAATCATAAGCGTAGAGAACCAGTCGGGGAAGATGCAGTCGGACTCAAGTAAGTCTGCATTTGGGCCACTGATCACCTGTTTACTAACATGTTGTAGGATTTTAAGAACATGGTTTACAAATCTTTCATTAAAGGCACTTAACTCCATAGGGAAAGCTGCCTTTTAGGCTGCTTCCTTATTGGACAGAGGAGTCTTAAATGACCGTAATCTATAAAATACCAGTAAAGAATCTAATCTCATGATTATATTTGGTTATTTGATGTTCTGTTTAGTTCAGCGGATGGCTAATCTTTTTTGCATCATTTCCTCTGGGATTAGGTGTGACATTTTTGACTTCATAGGTGACAATGAACTTTTAATACTTCTAACTCAAAGCATAGAAGACATGACTCGGAAATAATGGAAATTTTCAAAAGAAGAATCCTATCTGTGCAGTTTTGACTTTCCACTGAATTAGCCAAGTGTATAGTTCTAAATGTATTATTGCCACCGTTGCCACTGAGTCTGCATGGAATCAGATGTATGTGAACCAGGGATGGATACTTTAATGAGATGTTATTTAGCCTGGAAAATATTTTTATTTCTAAGTCCTGTTCAGAGGAGTTCAGTTGTTACTAACCTCAGTATTATACTAATGCTCAATGTGTTTTCTGCAGCTAATGCAGTACATGCTTTCAGAGACAGAAGGCCTGGGTTTACACTTTGCAGACATCCCAATAACACATCATTACAAATAAAACCAGGCACCCAATTGCACACTTAGTTCATTTTATAGCTCATATGGAGCTCTGGTAGTGAGATGTGTGCAATCTGATTTGTGCTTCTTCTGTTGCCTGGAAAGGCAGCATCTCCGGTCAGGACGACGGCGTGACAGTTGTGATTGCTTGCTGAGCTTGTCTGTCTTCTAGAAGCCTGTCATGGGTGTCAGGATCCAGTCTTCTGATGCCATGGTTGATATTTGCAATTAGAAACTACAGAAGCTCAATGCTATAGTTGATTGGATGGGCACCGCTAATCCATGTTGTGCATGTTGTCATGAAGCAGCTGTGTGACATTTGTTTCAGTTGAGATTTTAGTTGTTCCTTTCTAACTTCTTGGTCCCTCTGTTTGCAAACTACCACACTGAGCAGCCCATCCCTGGTCTCTGCAGACCAGTTTGAATAGTGATAGTAGCACCTGGTCAGCCTGCAAAGTGATGTGCTCTCCTTTGTTAGAAATCTGTCGGTGCAGATACCGGAGGGTAACCTGGCAGATTCTGGACCAACTGAACACTGGGCAGGTGATGGCGGACCTCAGCCAAAGAGAGCAAAGGTAAGAAGTTCTGTCTTGAATGTTGCCTACTTACCACTGAGACTGCTTTTGGCTAGCAAGGAAAACAGCTGCATTAACTTCCAGAGCGTGTCCCTTGCTCAAAACCTCCTGTTGCTCAGGTATGTGTTAGATATAACTAAAGATGTCTGATGAGTAAATCCTCAGGTTAGCATAGCCACTCCAGGCCAGTAGAGAAAGCAGGTAACTTCTGTTCCCATGTCCCCTCCTTACCCAGGCCCCGCTGTACCAAAGGGAAGAGAAGGTTAACAGTAGTGTAATGTCTTGCAGCTCAGGCCTGATCATGTGTGGTGGGAATGTAAAAGTTAAGAATGCCAAGCCGAGATAGATGGAGGCCTTCATTAGCTTAAAAAAAAGAAAGAATGAAAATGTGAGAACTTGTAGTATCTTTGGCTGCTTGATGAGCACTCTGAAGCAACTTCTTACTTCCTGTGCTTAGGCTGAGGATCAGGCCTTGCTCCCGGAAGGCGATGAACAGGTAGATCAGCGCCAGTGGACACAGCAGCACTTGGAGGCAGCAGACATCTGTGGAAGCACATCACTAGCCCTTACGCCACCTCAAGCAGATCAAGAAGTGGATGTTCTGGATGTCAATGTCAGAGGGCCAGGTCAGTACTCTGTGTTCTGCCAGCCAGCGTAAGCCTCCCATGTCTTCAACAGCTGAGACTGCTAACATTTAAAGCTGATATGAGAAATGCAGGGACACCAGCAGAAGTTTTACAGTACTCAAGGAAAGCTCATGTACAGTCCAGAAAAGAAAGCTGGGGAGATTGGATCATGGTCTGCAACACAAGGAATATCATATAAACAGGAGGAAGAGAATTCACTTGTCATACAGTGGTAGGAACTAACTGAAGTGGTTTGTGATCTCCTGCAGGACAATGCATGCCTAAAGATGTGGTCAGAATGCCGTTGTAGCAGAAATTTGGAATGCACAGTTGTGCTGGAAATTACCTTCAGCTCATCCAGTTCATTCGCTGCTGAGATTTATGCCAGACTGCTGAGGGGCAACTTAGCAGGCTTTATACCTAAGGTGTTTTTTCTGGGGTGGGAGCAAAGATGGCCTTTTCCTGAATAAGGAGACTTCTGGCAGACAGTATGATTACCGCTGTGTAAGATGTCTGTGCTGGAACAAAGAGTAGCAATGCAAACTTTTTAATGTTCTTTTATTCACTGATTTATATCCTCAATTTAGGGATTCAATAAGTTGTTGGTCACCATACCATAACCTCAGACTTGGAAAGAAACTTTTCCTTAACACGCCTACCCACACATGCACTCATGCACTTGCACTCTCCATCGCGCGCTCTCTAATGCGCTCTCTATCTCAGTTGACTACCTGTAGTAAAAGTATTTTGCTGCATATGTAAGTAAGTGTAGCTCTAAGACTGTGTAATGTGGTAGGGGACTGCATAGGCTATTTGGTAATTAACTGATTCCTGTGTTCCTGAGGGAAGAGATTTGACTAAGAATTTGGTCCTGGTCAGAAGAGCTGTAAGTATGACTCTCGTTCATATGCTGAGAGTTGGTTCTGATGATCTTGCTGTAGCTGCTTCATATTGCATTTTGTGGGAATCATTCCATGCAATCTGATGATGACTGGACCTCTCTCCCAGTTCTCTTCTATTGGCTTTTCTGCTCTCTGACCCTTTAGCACTCCTAAATGCAAAGCGAGGGAAGGAGGGATGTCAGTGTAATGAGTGTGAGAACCTAAACCAAATCTAGGCTTTTCTTCTTTTCCCTGTCAAAGCTTCTAGTTGTGTAGCTAGGGTAAAAGCTTTCCAAGTGCAGCCGGTAATGTTTTTAAGTCTTCAGATTGCCTATTTTTGCATCTTCTCAAAGCATTGTCCTGCAATAGCAATGAATAAGATTGACCTATCATTTGTTTTCCTGCTATTAAGATGCAGCTGTGAAATTTGCAGCAAGCTGCTGTAAGCTATCCTCCTCTGCAGCATCAGAAGCAAGCTGCCGAGTTATTTTCAGGGAAAGAAATTATTTAAAAAGTCAGAGTAGTGTTGGAGTAGTGAATTAGTAAGGAGGGGTAGGATTCATCAGAGTAAATGTTGACATTCATCTGAACTGGCCATCTTCCTCCTTCACAGGCAGAGGGAAGAAATAGGCAATTCTGAGATGTAATTCATCTGTCTCAAGCAGAAACTCTCCTATAGATTAGATAACTCATGCTCTAGCAATGCCTCACTGCCTCTGACTACGAAGGGAGTCTAGGCTGATCGTCTTAACTGCAGGTGTCTGGGTTGTAGTCATTTGAATTTAGGTGATTTGGATCCCAGCCACGTGTCCAGGTGGTAGATAGAAGAGTAGAGATCTCTTTCTAGAAAGAGCAGAGGTAAGTCAAAGTGCCTTGGTATACCAGAGGGCTGTTCCCAGTCTTAGTCCAGCACCTTCTGCGCCCTCTCCAGGTTAGGGGGGGATCCAAGAGGGCCAGTCTCCTATCAAAGTATTGCCCAGAGACTTTGCCGGTGGGTTCTCCACATCGTAGCTTTCTTTTTTCTGTTGTTGTTGGGGTGTGGGGGGGGATTTGTTCCTTTTTTTCTGTATGCAGTCCTTCAGTTGTACCTATCAGGTGAACTTTTAGGCTTTACCATCTTGCTGTAAGTTTTACATCTGCTCAGGGGGCCCTTTTCTTAGAAGACAGCAAACTGAACAGTTTTTATACAATGCTGCTTTCACCTTTGCCTCACCAAGCTCTTCTTTCTGTGTGTCCCCCAGGGTGGTGAGGACATTCTTTTCAGTGGAGTTATTGTGAGTGTGTAACCAGGGTAATGCAATTATAGGCATAGCTGGTAACACCACCTATAATTAAAACTGATTAACTGTCCCTATTATATGGCCCCCTTTTTTTAGTTGCTTAAACTTTAGTGGTTCAGACTGGAATTTTCCATGCTGTGTGTCTGCCTCCAGCTGGATCCTTTTGAATTCTTTTCCAGCTATTTCAGAGAACAAGCTTGAAGGAGGAAAAAAGACATTGTGTCCATGGCTTTTCTCTAATACTCCAAGACCCGTTTAATTGAGACACTCTAGCTGGATGTGCTTTTTTGCTAGCCTCATGAAACTATCCATATGTGGCCTGCTTACGAGGCTCTGAAAAACACATACCTGAGAGACATGTTGGAGGGTGGCAGTTAATTTTTCCAAGGATTTTATGCACGCTATAGCCATGTGTCCCACAGAGCAGCCCCACAGTCTGTCCAGGACAACTGCAGTGATTGATCAAGACATTTCCTGCAAGTGCTTTTCCCAGGATTGTGGTGCTAGGGAGAAGGAAGGCTCCTCTGTCTGCTCCATCTCTCCACTCTTTTTATCGGAGCAGTATGGAGGAGACCACAGCCTGACTTGAATATTGAAAAGTATTAATTTGGGACAAGAAAGTAGAGCCAGCAGTGGGAGGGAGAAGCACAAAAGGAGGTGTAGCCTTGGACAACAGGCAAGAGAGTCTATAGACATGACTGGATCTTGGAATTGAACCCAGGCCTGTGCGCCAACCCTTCTCTGCTGTCCAGCAAATCTGGAGAAAGTTGTTTGGTGAAAGGGTGTTTGTCCTTTACTCTTGAGCCACTAGGAGGAGTGTGCATTCTGCTGCTGCCAAACTGGCTCTGCGCTGCAGGTCTAAAAGCTGCAGCCATGATCTCTGCAGGTTCCCTGTGGCAGAACTACAGGTTTTTAGAATTTTGTAAAACTTTTGGAACTGTACTAAAAAAGAAAGTCAGGAAAGCACGGTGATTTAAAAAAAAAAAAAAAAAAAAAAAGGAAATGGGGGTAAAAGGGAAGGGTGTTAGTTCTCTGTATTACATTCATTAGGTGAATACCACTTTTTTATACGCACAGAATCCTAATCCTGTGATCACACCATATTGCTTTCTGCAGGGCTTGTTCAGTAGAGACCGCGCACTGTAGATTGAGAGTTGTGTATGCAGGGAAGCTGTTGTCTCTGGGGTCCAGCAAGTCCCCTGCTTGTACATGGAATAAAGCAGGCAGTTGCTGAAAGATAGTCTTGGGTTGCTGCTAGCAAGCCACACTGGAGAAGCAGAATTCACTTCTGCAGAGCTCCTATGGGGTGCACAGCAAATCTCTTAGGGCAAGATGTTCCACTCATGCTCCCCTCTGGGTCTCACTTACTTTTTGGGTGTCTAGGATGATGTGTACAGGGTGAAGCAGTAAAATCAGTAAGCAAGCATTAGGTTACAGTTGGAGTCTGTGATTTTAGGAACTAATGATGCTATAAAGTTCAGAGTGTGCTGAAATTCAAGCCTGTGGCATCTGATTGGCCACTGAAAATCAGTGGAGATGTTTTAAGCCTTAATTGCACTGTGTCAAGGGGGATATTATCAAGGGGGAAATCTAAGCAGAGTGAGCTGATCTTCCTAGGCCACCCTCTGTGATCAGCAAAGAGAGAGGGAGGTTCTCCCAGGGGAGCCAAGTTAGATCAGAAGTCTCCTGGAGTCTGTCTGTCTTCCAGTGACAGTGGATGGATCCTGGGGGGGATGAGCCATCCTAGCCTAAAGTTAGCCTTTGTGAATATGCCATCAGTGTGAGCCCATCACGGAGACTTGTGGAGAGAGATGAGCCAGATGTCTTCTAAAACACCCAAACTGTGGGGAGACTTCCAGGGATTTGTAGCCATGGGCAGTTAGTGCTGTGATGGAGGGGTGTGTTGGGAATGAGGCATCGTGCATATGTAGGATGCTGCTGGTACACCCTTGGATAAAATTGACTTAGATCCTGTTCCATGATCTCTTCCTGTGCAGGGTTTCTGTGAAAGTACAGCATGTGCTTGGTTTGTTTGTTTAGTACTGTGAAGGTGGGCGTCCTTGAAAGCAAGATGAGGTTAGTTCAGGCAGTGGTACTGGTGCATTTTTCAACTTCTGAGAGTTTGATTTTCACAGCTTCAGTACTCTTTTAATGAAGATATAGGGGTGTAACAGATACGAAGACTTCTATCTACATTTCTCTTCAGGTTACTGTCTGCTAAATAGTTGCCATCAACAATTTTTTCTCTGTAAATTGCTTCTTTTTCCTAGGTACATTATCAGGACATCCACATGAATTGTTCTGTTGTGGTTGCAGTAGCTGTTAACATCCTGCTTGGAAGGAAAACAGGCCACTAATTCTGTTGGGATTTAAGATAAAGAGAACGGCTCCAAGCTGAAGTGACTGGAGGGATTGTCTTTAGGTGTCGGTGCTTAATGGCAGAGGATGTAATGTGTGAGGGCTTCCTTTCCTTTGCTCTCACCAGCAGGTTGCTATGATAACATCTCTTCCTTTGCAGATGGATGTACTCCGCTTATGTTGGCATCTCTACGTGTGGGCAGCTCTGATATTAGCGAGGATGATGAGGATGCAGAAGATTCCTCGGCAAATATAATAACAGATCTGATCTATCAAGGTGCCAATCTGCAAGCCCAAACAGACCGTACTGGGGAGATGGCACTGCACTTAGCAGCCCGTTACTCAAGAGCAGATGCTGCGAAACGTTTGCTGGATGCTGGTGCAGATGCTAACGCACGGGACAACATGGGACGGACTCCCCTGCATGCAGCTGTAGCTGCTGATGCACAGGGTGTCTTTCAGGTACAGCAATTAAAGAACCCCTTTTAGAGCCGTTGTACTCTGTAACATCTGAGCCTCCCCAGGTTGTGCTCTGTTCACTTGCAGCCCTGCTCTTGTGCCTTGCACAGTGCGATGGCTAGCTGAAACTGTATTGGGTATCCAGTTTCCTCAGGTGTTCATAGCTTGAAGAACTCAGTACACACAAATAATCTTGCACATATTTATTAGGTCTGTTTGCTTCTATGTCACTCTTACCCATCATCTGTGTCCTTGCATTTCAGCCCTCATGCTGCTGTTTCATTACAGAGTTTCTCTTGAGTTTGTTTTAAATCCTCAGTCTCACTCCTTAGCGGTACTGAAAACAATTCTGTCTTCCCCTGTTGTCCAGATCTTGATCCGTAACAGAGTTACAGACTTGGATGCCCGGATGAATGATGGAACAACCCCGTTAATTCTGGCTGCACGGTTGGCTGTGGAAGGAATGGTGGCTGAGCTAATTAATTGCCAGGCAGATGTGAATGCAGTGGATGACCATGGTAATGTGGCATGATGTACCAGCCTGGGCAGACAGTTGTCATGGTGTGAGCAAGGAGGGGTGGGCTTCTGTTCTTCCAGAGCGCAGTCTGCTTATGAGTTATGTAGCCAAATACGGCGCACAGTGTCTCCTGCGGAAGCTCCTGTCCAGTAGTAACTGACTGCAGACCACTGCAAAGTGGTTTGGTTGGACGATCCTGGAAGGTAAAAGGGAGAAATACGGGATTGGTTATGCTGGGATCTTCTGTGCTGTAGACATGACACTGTGGGATAGGTTATTTAAGGAAATCCCAAAGCCTGTGCTGAGAGTCCCATCGCATCATGAGATGTAGGAGTATGTCACAATATGATGGCTACCAAAGTGTAAGCATGTCCTTCAGGACATACCCTACTGTGAGTTTTACTACGGGTCCTTAGTTTTTCTCTTCTCCAAGTGTACTCTGTTGTCCATCTTGGTGCTTTAAAAAATAGCTCCTCAGCTTGTTACTGAAGTTGGGTTTCCCTTTAGGTAAATCTGCTCTTCACTGGGCTGCTGCTGTCAACAATGTGGAAGCAACACTGGTGCTGCTGAAAAATGGAGCCAACAGAGACATGCAGGATAACAAGGTACGGTACGAGTGTGCTCAGCATGGCTGTCGTTTCTCACTCAAAGCATCTCATTGCTGTTGGAAGTGAGCTAAGCCCAGATTTTCTAAAGCGAGTACTCAGTGCCGGTCTTCCAAACCCAGACCATGACTAGAACTGTCCCCAAGCACTGAATGATTTTTTTGATGTGGGAGAACAATTCTCATTCTTATTTGGCCAGGTCCTGGGCATCGGTGTTGCCCTGCTTTTGTTGCAGAAAGGAACACAATCAGCAGTCAGTGGTGTGAGAGCACGAGGTTGAAATGCTGCTCGTGCCAAGCGGCTGAATTCTTTGTTTAGCAGACAGCCAGGTCTGGTGACACAGCAGAGTCACCTCCTGTCACATTACCAGGAACTCCAATGCAACCTGTCTGAGAGGAAGCCTGCACTATGCAGACCTCCTGCTTTTTCATTGCTCTTAGTTTTTACTGTGTGTTAATGCTCGATTTCTTTCTTCTATTTGGGGTTTCATTTTTTGATTATTACATGTTGCTCGGTAGCTTTTAGAACTTCCCACAAGCTCCATTTCTTCACTGGTCTGTTTTAGTCTTTTGTGTCTTCCCCCTCATGGGAGATGATGGGAGAAAGGCACCAGGTGCTTTTACAGTTCCTCAAAGGACCCCTGGCAGAACAGTGCCTGGTGGGATAGTTTAGCCTGTGTGTTCCACTGTCCTGTACGAAATCACCAGACTCCTGTAATCTGCCTTATTCAAAGATCATCTCCTGGAGCAGGGTGTTCTTAGAGGCAGTTAGCAATACACCACATTAGGACTATGCTTCCATGTGTTACTGCACCCTTAAGGGAGCATTAGCTAGAAGTCAGTCCCCCCGTAGCAATAGGGTTCCCTCTAAGTCTGGTATACCAGCGAAGCCGCTGAAATATCTCCTCTCTGTTTTCAGGAGGAGACACCGCTCTTCCTTGCCGCTCGGGAAGGCAGTTTTGAAGCAGCAAAGATCTTGCTGGACCATTTTGCCAATCGAGACATCACAGACCACATGGATCGCCTGCCCCGGGATGTGGCCCAGGACCGGATGCACCATGACATAGTGCAGCTTCTAAATGAGTACAATATAGCGCACAGCCCTGCTGGGCACCCAGGTGCCATGCTGAACTCTGCCCTCTCCCCAGTCATTTGTGGCCCAAACAGGTCCTTCCTCAATCTGAAGCATGCTTCGTTAAGCAAGAAGTCACGAAAACCGACTGCTAAGGGCATCATACCCACGAATCTCACCAAAGATGCGAAGAGGAGAAGGAAGAAGTCCCTCAGTGAAAGCAAAGGGCAGTTTTCAGAGAGCTCAGTGACCCTATCACCAGTTGATTCCCTAGAATCGCCTCATGCTTTTGCGTCTGAACCAACTTCCTCTCCTGTGATGCCGTCACCGGGGGTGTTACACTCATCCCCCAGCTCACTGCTGACTGCCCCATCGGTGCAGGCCGCACACACGATGTCCTTCTCTAACCTCCACGAGATGCAGCCCTTAGGACGTGGATCCGGCACCGTGCTCCCATCTGTCAGCCAGCTGCTTTCACAGCACAGAACCACCCCTCCAAACAGCGGGCTCGGCAGGCTCCGGCCAGCCAATGTTTCCACTGAATGGATGAATCGCATGGAAATGAATGAATCCCAGTACAATGAGATGTTCGGCATGGTGCCCCAGGTGATGCATTCACACCCCAGTGTTTCTCAGCAGGGTGGCTTGGTTCAAGCAGATGCAAAGCACTTGGGAGTGTCCAGGGAGTCTCTGCCCCCTATCATGACTTTCCAGCTGGTTCCCAAGGGTGGCATAAACCAGCAAGCACTGCCACAGCAGGCCCAACCAAACTGCGCTCAGAACATGGCTGGTCCTCTTAGCTCCATGTACCAGATCCCGGATTTAGCTCAGCTGCCCAGTGCCTCGTTCTCCATGGCTGCCATCCCTCAGCAGGACGGGCAGGTGGCTCAGACAATCCTCCCAGCCTACCACCAGTTCCAGAGCTCGATGGGAAAGTACCCCACGCCTCCGTCACAGCACAGCTGCTACTCCTCGGCCACAGAACGGACTCCTAGCCACAACCGGCACTTACAAGGGGAGCACCCATACCTGACTCCATCACCCGAATCTCCAGACCAGTGGTCAAGCTCTTCCCCGCACTCTGCCTCTGACTGGTCTGATGTGGCAACCAGTCCCAGTAACAACCAGCGCGGGCCTGCAGCCGCTCACATGTCTGAGCAGCAGCGGAACAACATGCAGGTGTATGCCTGAAGGCTGGCCAAGGTGAAGCCTATAAAGCGGACTCCAGAACTGATGAAGGTCTTCCAGATGAAAATGAAGAACCATTTTAGTATCCAAGAGTCTTAATGAGCCCAGGCTGTTTTTCATTGGATGGACTGTGGTTGCCGTAGGCTTTTATGCTTTCCTAAACAGAGAATTGTAGAAGTTGGTGATGGAGAAGACCAGTTGGGTCACTTCTAACCAAGTCCCTTGCACCTAGGATGTGATTGCTGCCTCCACTGGATTCTCCAGTCTGTTTTTAAGTATGTTCCACCGTTTCTTTGAGGAGACAGCTCTTCAGCTTAATGCATCTTATGGTCATTTCTCCAGAAATTTAGCCAAAACCAGCTTTGTATATTTGTTACTCCTTTTGTTACCTACCTAACCTCTCTCTGAAGCACCTTCTGCTAGTTCTTCTTGAGCTCAAGTTGCCTTGTCTTGACTCAGCTCAGAGCTGCACCCGCATTCCTAGACCCCTATTTCCCACGGCTCTTCTTGCTCAGCAAGCAAGCCAGACTTCTCGAAACATCTGCAGGTCAAGTGACTGGAGCCATCACCTTCTGTCATGCAGCCTCAGCCTTTCCCCTTCAAGAGCCTTTTTCTTGTACAAACCCACTAATATCCGTGACCAACCTAACTTCCCACACCCCAAGTATCCTGAGATTTTATATCCATACAGTCTTCTCTTCCATCTGTTTTTGTCCTCAAAATACTGGTCTGAGTTGGTCTTCCCCCTGCAGTGGCCTGTAGGCACATCTCTGCCGTCTGTACGTCTTCCCTGAGGCACACCTGACCATTCTGACACACTACCCCTCCTCTGTCCCAGTAGTGCCAGGTGTGTCTGTGACAGCCTTCACCTGCTCCCCTGTTGGAAGAGAGGCCCTGGAAGTAAAACAGGCTTGTTGGGAAACTCTTGGGATCAGAATGAGTGTTTCAAAACCTAATAAAACAAATTCCCAGCATCATCGCACAGAACTGCCCCCTCCTTCATCTGAGGGTTGCTGTGTGTTTTACCCTACAGGTATCATATGCTGCCTCTATGGTATTATCAACAAGTGCCAAGGATGTCATTACGTGTTTGCAGTGTGTGTCGTTCTGCGTCACGAAACCCGCAGTCACGTGGAAGGGTGACCAGCCCTTTGAAAGCGGCTGTTTCGCTGCAGTCCTGGGACAGTGCTGTTTTGTCCACCCCTTCCCAAAGGGAAGCTGCAGCACTGACTCCTGAACAGGCTTCAGACAGTGGCGGCACATCTAAAACCAGGAGCTGGTTTAAGTTGCAGACCAAATAGTTCAGAAGCCATTATCAAATGCAGCTTGGTTAACAGGTTTGGGGCTGTGCTCTGCTTTCAGCCTGTATTGACTTCCCGACTGTGGTGCCGTTCCTTACACGTGCTGTGGGACAGCGGTGGCATTTGTACTGCAGCTCCCCCAATATTTTTGGAGTTACGGAAACCAGCTGTTGCTGACCTTAGGTGAAATGCTGTTGCTTCTCCTTTGTCTGCATCTCTGTGTTGCAAGAGTAACGCTTCCCTGAAGGGCTCTGGACAAGTCAAAAGTAGAAGTGTACATTTCTAGGGATGGTTTACTTCTACCTCCTTGGGGGAACCCTGCAAACGAGCTTTCCAAAGAGATCTGAGAGCTGTTGGCTGTTGCCAAAAGACAGAGGAGGCCGCTCCCCTCTGAGCAGTGGTTATTTAGCATCCTACCATGTACAGTATTTCTTTCAATGTTTCTTTTCATCTTAATCAAGTCAAGAGTAAAGCTTTTTTTTTTTTTGCTTTTTTTTTCCCTTGATTTGACTCAATGGTACATGAAGGCAGGGCCTCAGGGGGAGCTGGTTCCCGGGGCCATGTTTTTGGGCTGAAGTTTTTATTCTGAAGTTACTGCTTTTTATGACGCACACAGCATTCCCCATCACACTGGCTGCAGTGTGTACTGTGAAGTTTAGATGCAACTGACTCAGATTTCCAGGCAGGAGCCCTGCCGCTCTGCTCTGGGAGGTCTGTCCAGGTACATGTTTCACTGCAAATAATCAAGTGTTGCTAAATCAGTGCTAAAAAACAAAGGGCTTTTCCTTGTTAGCCCCAGATAATCAAGTGCCTTTTTATATGTGTGGCTACCATTTACAAGATGCGTGCCCTCTGTGGAATGAAGCCAGTTTCGTGCCTGGTGTGTTAATATGATGGCCCTCTGCCTTATTATTATTATTTTTTTAACTACCTGTAAAGATAATATCTCCTTAAGGTGGTATTTTATCTCGTAAATCGTAGAGTAACCATTCACACAGCAGCATTTTCCTATATTAATAATGGAAAGTATTTGCTTATTTTTACATTTTTTATAAAAGTCTTTTATGAAAATAGTTGCTGCAAAATGTATAAGCAATTTTTATCCCCTGAATAAAGAGTATGTGCCCAGTGTCTTTGTGCTGCTGTTTTTATTTGTCTCCCTGGCTCTTGTGGCGCAGCCACAGGATTGATTAAAAAGAGCTCACTGGTGTTTGATAGCTGTTCAGACCCCTGCCGTGGGAGGACCTGCTAGTACTGCTGCAGTCCAGGTCAGGAGAGATCTTTGGGGGATCAAGAGAGCTCTTTGCCCTGGCTCAACAGCAAGTGACCGCTACTGTTTTGCTAAGCCCAAGGGAATTGTGCCTGGGAGCTAAAAGCATCCTAGCTCAAGCATAGGGGAAGGATCCTGGATCTCTTGGAGAGCTGCGGAGAGGGTCAGAAACCGGCAGCCAAGCAGCTGTGCACTCTGGAAGGGACGGGGGGGAACTGGGACATGGCCTGTTTGAGGTACTTTGACCAAGAGCTCTTGCTTGTCTGGGAGCTGGTACAGGGCTGGGGCTTGTGCGGCTTTTAGAAAGGCCATGGGCAAGGGTAGGTCAGGCAGTAGCTAGCGGGGACATCCCTGCGCCCTTCCTTTCAGACCTTGCTTGCTTCACTGGGCCCTTCACTGTTTCTCCAGCCAGGAAAGAGGAACCTCATCCCTGGAGCTGAGGCCTCTCTGTGTTTGGCTTGAGAGTCAACGTAATGCATGAAGGTGTAAAACAGGGAAGTGTAGCTCATCCATGCTGGGCGTTCAGACCTGAAAAATCAGGGAACAAACTGACAAAGGCTTCAGCCCTGTGTTTTGAGCAGGGAGCTGTCGCTGCAGCCTTGGGCCCAGCAAACAGTCACCTGGCAGGTTTTCCACTCTTGCTGTGGGCTCTGCTGAAGCTGGTAGCCGAGTTACAACACCCACCAGGCAAAAAAGCTGCTGGGAGGCATTTTCGGGGTTTAATATTCAAACAGAGCAGCTCCTTTATCTTCTAGTAGAGCCAGCTTGGCAAGTAAATACCTGCAGGAGGCTTTCGTGCATGTTCTCCCACGACTTGCACATCTGTGTCAAAGTTTAGGGAGCGCTGCTGTTCAGAGCAGCGCTGCCTCGCTGGCCTGGCTGCACTGAGTTTGCCAGTGCTCAGGGTGAAACCTGAAACTGCTCCTCAGGGATGGCATGCGTGCATCTTCCCCTGTTGGAGATGATCAGTAGTCTGCGAAAGCTCATCATGTTGCATCCAAACAGGCCCAGCTGAGCCAGCCAGGCAGGGAACTGAGGCATGCCTTATTTAATCGAGGAGTAATGGGATAGCCTCAGGCTCCTTTAGGCGACATTTTCATGCTTTTTGATAAAACAGGGGTGGAGGCTTGTCTTCTGAGGGAGTTGCTGTGTTTGTAGAGTGGCTGGTCTGTCGTGTAAGGTTGTTTCTTTCAGAAGCGATACCAGGCAGGTGCCTTGCTTGGAAATGGGACTTTACCCTCTTTTCTCCCCCGAGAGCGCCTAGCAAGCTCTCCGGGTTTGGAGCAGTTGTTGGGGTGCAGCAGCAGCTGTACTGCGTAGGCGAAGGAGACCAGCCTGATTCTCCTCCTTTCCCAGGATGAAAGCCAGACCTGTCTGCACATGCCGCGGCACAGCCGTTACCTGTGGGTGTAGCAGCGCTCCGCGTGCATTTTTTGGAAAGTGCTGCCAAAAAGCCGTGTGAGATCCCTGGAGGGCAGAGGTCTTGGGCCTAGCCTCATAGTGAGAAGTAACAGCTTCGGTCAGCTACAAGCCTTTCCTCTCTGTCTGCTCGTGCTGTCCGTCCTCGCGGGGATGAGGGGCTCGGCTCCGGGGTTGTGTCCGGGCTGCAGCTCTGCGGCGAAGCAGCTTTGCGGGTAGCAGCAAGGGTCCCCGGTTGTTTTTCTTGCAGTGCCGTGAGCGGTGCCTGCAACGCTCGTCTCCTGCTGGTACCAGTGCAACATCTGTGCTGGCATCGTGCCTCCATGGCCCTTGCATGAGCAAGTCCGTGCCACGCTGGGCAGGCAGAAGGACCAGGCAGCTGCTGCCTTGAAGTCCCATCCTGGAGACTTGTGCCCACAGTGCCACGGGGAAGTGGGCAGCGAGCCGTGGAAATGGCCCTTGGGGCTGGCAGGGCCCCGCAGATGCCTGGAGCCTGTGGAGGGCTGCCAGAAGGGAGCTGGATGTTGGTGGCAGCTCCTCTGAGCTGGCAGGGCTGCGGGGCCGAAATGGGAGCAGCAGGCAGGAGCTGGCGGCTCAGCAGGAAGCTGTGGCCGGGCGGCAGGAAGGGGCTGCAAAGCTGCTGTGGTCTCCTAGGGAGAAGGGAGCTGACGAAGCGATGCTTAAGAGCAACGCGGTCGAAGCAATAGGGTAGGCAAGCTTCAGCTGCTTGCTGTGCTGGGAAGGGCTGGGGGGTGGGAGAGCTGCCCGCCGCGGTGCCGGAGCCGTGAGGAGGGCGAGGGGCTGCTGCCGGACCACCTGCCTCTCCCTCCGGGCCGCGGTGTGGGCTGACGAAGCCCCGCGTCACCGCTGGGCATGTGGGGCTGGGCACCCTGCTGCTGTCTGATAGCGCCGGCCGGGCCCCCGGTGCCCGGCTGTTCCCGTGTCCGAGCCCTGCATCCTGCTGGTAGCAGCCTGGAGGCAGATCAAACAAGGGCGGTGCGGGACTGACGCACTGCAGGCTGCGCAGGGCGTGGGGCCGCCTGGGCCCCCCGGGAAGCCACCCCGGGGTGCTGGCAGCGTGCCCAGCGGTACCCATGGCTCAGCCGTGCGCCAGAGGGATGCTACGGCCCCGGCTGGCAGCAGCCTCCCGAAAACGCTCTGGGTGCTCCTGCTGTCCAGCCTGGCTCCGCTCCAGGGCCTGGGCCCCCGCTTGCCGCTGGCGGGTGGGCGGCTGCTCTTTGTGGAAAGCCATCCCGGTGTTTGCTTTAGCTATAAATGCTAAGTGCAGGGGGTTTATTGACCGACTAGGAGAGGTTCTTCCTGTCCTCATTAGAGAAATGTCAAGTGCAAACAGAGCTGAGATCTGCGTTGCTTTTCAGGGAAGGGGGCGGATAGGCGGCAGAGTCAGCAATAAGATTTTTACGGTGGGAATCACCCAAGCTTGGCAAACAGTGATTCTGGTGAGCACGGGGTTATATAGAGGAGCTGCATGCCACTCCCAGAGAGCCAGGCGAAGCTGTTATTCCTCCCGATCTCTGTACGGCAGGTGAGAGAGGCCGTCCCACGCTGCCCCGAGCAGCTCGGCCGGGCCGCCCGGCACCCCCTGCCCGACCCGGCCAGCTCCCGCGCCGCCCTCGTCGGGGAGGTGGCGGCCCCTGGGGCGCCCGGAGCATGTGCCCGAGCGGCGGCGGGAGCCATCCCGAGCCCCTCGGCAGCTCCCGGGGCAGGCGGCCGCTGCCCGAGCTGGGCAGGGGGGGCCGCGGCGAGGCGATATCTGGTCCCGCATTGACCTTCGTTGCTGCCTCATCGAGGGGAAGACGAGCTGAGCCGGCAAATCGGCTCTGGGGCCCGGGGATTAGCCCGGATAAAGGGGAGCCGCGCTGATGGGGCCGCTTTGCCTCCCCGGCCCGGGGCGCTGCAGAGGCGGCGCAGAGCCCCGGGGTGCAGCCCGCGGCAGGCGGGTTCGCGTCGCCCGGGCGAAGGCAGCGGCGCCAGGCCCCGGTGACCCCGCCGGGCCTCTTGCAGGGGACGCTGCGGAGGAGGATGGCGGCAGCGGCCAGACTCGCCCTGCTGCTGCTGCTGCTGCTGGGCTGCGTGGACCTCCTGCAAGGCTCCCGTGAGTCCGGCTGCGCGGGGCCGTGCCGGCCACCCCCGCCTCGGCGGCAGCCCCGGCAAGGGACGCCCCGGGGCGGAGGAGCAGCTCCCCGGCTCGGTTTCGCCGGCTGAACCCGCCGCTCTTCGCAGGCGTCCGCTACCTGCTCCACTGCCCCCCGGGCTGGTCCTACTACAAGCTCAGCTGCTTCAAGTATTTCCGGCAGCTCCGGAGCTGGGACGAGGCCGAGGTGAGGCGGAGGTAAGGCTCCGGCGGGCCGCGGTGCCGGGCCGGCGCGGGGCGCTGACGCCCATGTGTCCCCGCAGGCGCAGTGCCAGGCCAGCCACCCCGGCGCCCACCTGGCCTGGGTGGAGGAGCCGCGCGAGGCGGCCACACTCGGCAAGGCCATCTCCTACCACCAGCGCACCCAGCCCGTCTGGATCGGCCTCCGCTCCCCGCGCCAGGTAGGGGGGCGGCGGAGAGCGCCCGCGGGGCCGGGGCCGGGGCCGGGGCCGGGGTCGGGGTCGGGGCCGCCGCGCTGACCCCGGCTCTCCCCGCGCAGGGCCAAGCCTGGAGCTGGGCCAACGGGGCCGACTACAGCAAGGCCAGCGGGCTCCCGGGCAGCGGCGCCCACGGCGGCGCCTGCGCCGTGCTCCCCCACCTCGGCGGTGAGTGCCCCCCCTCGTCGCCCGCTCACCGCGGGGCCCCCCGCAGCCGCCCGGCCCCGCTGACGGCGGCCCCTCTCCCCGCAGGCTTCACCCGCTGGTCCGGCGCCGACTGCGCCCAGCGGCACCACTTCCTCTGCAAGTTCGCTCCCGCGCCCTGAGCGCCGCCCCGGCCCCCACGCTGCTGCCGCCTCCCCGCCCTGCGCCGTGGCTCTCCCGCTCCTAGAAACACCTCCGGTGACAAAGGCGACAATAAAAATAAAAGAGCATTACTCGAGGTTTATGTATGTCTCGCGCCCAGCCCGCCCGGGCCGGCGGCTCTGCCCCTGGGCGTCCGGGCGAAGGAGCTGCTGGGGACGGGGGTGTCCCAGGGTGCGGGGCGGGAGGGACAGGAGTGTCCCCAGGCAGCGGGTGCGAAGGGTCCCGGCGGCGCAACGAGGCACAGGCGTGGGGGTCCCTGGCGTGGGCTGTGGGGGTCCCTGGGGCGCAGGCAGGGGGACGGGGGCCCCGGGCACAGCCGGCCCCTCTGCCCGCACGCGCCCGGGGGGCTGCGGCGGGTGTTGACAGTGGCAGTGGGACCAAAGGTCCCTTCTTGTGTCACCACGGCAGTGTTGCCACAGGCACCACGTGGCTGTTTGCTCTGCTCCTTTGAGGATGACTCTGCCCCCGGCCCATCCCGTGTTTTTCCCCCGGAGCCGCCACATGTGACGGGGCATTCCGCATCCCGGACCAGTGGGGACGCGCGGGACGCCCCGGAGCCGCTGCAGCCGGCACGGAGAGCTGGGGGCCGGGGCACTGGGGCGCGGGATGGAGGCCCCTTGCGAGCCCCCCAAAGCAGCGGTCCCCCTGCCGTCCCCGTCACGTTGGCCGGCGCTCGGCGACCTTTGAGCGCCGGGGCTGGGCGCGGGGCCCGGCGCGCTGATAAGGGCCGGCGGGTTATAAAAGCGCCGCGTGGGGCCCATCTGTCCGTCCGTCTGTCTGTGCGGTGCCGGGGCGAAGATGTTGCGCTTGGTGGGCCGCGCGGCGCGCTGCTGGGGGGCCCGGCGGGGGCCGGAGCGGGCGGCCCCGTGTGCCACAGCCACGCAGAGGGCACGGTGAGCGGCCGCGGGGACCGGGTGGGGGGGCTCCGGGTGAGCCGGGTTTCGGGCAGCCGGAGGGAGCCGAGACACACTCCCTCCTCCTGGGAGCACGGGGGGACAGCGGGGATGCGGGGTGCAGATGCTGGTGGCAGAGAGCACGGGGTGCTCGCACGCACGGACGGGGACCCCGCGATGTCCCCGGGCGAGGATGTCCCCGTTCCCGCCAGGGCCGGCGCCCGTCCCCGTGGCGCAGGGATGCACAAGGACATCCCCGCTCCCTCTGCCCCGCAGCCTCTCCGGGGCGGCCGGCTCGGGCACCTGGCCCAAGGACGTGGGCGTCCTAGCGCTGGAGGTGTACTTCCCCGCGCAGTACGTGGAGCAGGCGGAGCTGGAGCGCTTCGACGGCGTGGAGGCCGGCAAGTACACGCGGGGCCTGGGCCAGCAGCAGATGGGCTTCTGCACTGCCCACGAGGACATCAACTCCCTGTGCCTGACGGTGGTGCAGCGGCTGGTGGAGCGCGCGCGCCTCTCCTGGGACGCCATCGGCCGCCTCGAGGTGGGCACCGAGACCGTCGTCGACAAGTCCAAGGCCGTTAAGACTGTCCTCATGCAGCTCTTCCGCGACTCGGGCAACAGCGACGTGGAGGGCATCGACACCACCAACGCCTGCTACGGCGGCACGGCCTCGCTCTTCAACGCGGCCGACTGGGTTGAGTCCAGCTCCTGGGACGGTGGGTCGGTGCCCGGCGGCCCCGCAGGCTGGGACCCCGCCGGGGGTGCCTTGGGCTCCCGGGGCCAGCTTGGCGCGGGTACAAGCACTGTGGGATGCTGAAGGGGGCAGGAGGTTGCCTGAAACCCAGAGATGCTCCTGCAAACCCCAGTGCCCCTCCAGGCTCTCCATCACACCCGGTGGTCCCCGTTTCTTGCCCCTGGTGGCCATGGCACCCCAAAGATGAGGGTGATGATGGTGCACTGGGTTGTAGCTCTGCCTGCCTCTCCCATCCTGCCCCATCAGCAGCGTGGGACCCACACCTGTGACGCTGTGCCGTGCCGCTGACGGCCCCTGTGCCCTCTCCTAGGCCGCTACGCTGTGGTGGTGTGTGGGGACATCGCCGTCTATGCCACGGGGAACGCCCGCCCCACGGGGGGTGCCGGTGCCATCGCCATGCTGGTGGGACCCAACGCCCCCCTTGCGCTGGAGAGAGGTGGGTGCCGCGGCCCCGCGAGACCCCTGCGGCTGGGAGCAACCGGGCGCCCTGGGGTCCCGCCGGCTCCCGGCGAGGCTGCGACCCGCGCTGACCCACGGCTGCCGCCTGTGCCCCCAGGCCTGCGGGGGACCCACATGGAGCACGCCTACGACTTCTACAAGCCGGACCTGGCCTCCGAGTACCCGGTGGTGGACGGGCCCCTCTCCATCCAGTGCTACCTGCGGGCGCTGGACCGGTGCTACGCCACGTACCGCCGCAAGGCCGAGAGCCAGCGGCAGCAGGGTAAGCGGCGCCGCCGGCCACCCCGCTCGCCCTGCCGCCGGCGCCCCGCTCACGGGCCCTGCCTTGCCTTCCAGCTGGCGCCCGCCAGCCCTTCACCCTCGACGACTTCAAGTTCGTCATCTTCCACACGCCGTTCTGCAAGCTGGTGCAGAAGTCGGTGGGGCGGCTGCTGCTGAACGACTTCCTCGCCGCCCCCAACCCCGACACGGCCGCCGGCCGCTACAAGGGGCTGCAGCCTTTCCGGTGGGTGCGCGGGGCTCCTGTGCCTGCGCTGGCCCCGGCCCCGGCCCCGGCCCCGGCCCCGGCGGGGAAGCGCCGTGGGGCTGAGGACGGCGCTGCTCACCGCGGGTCCGGCCCTTGCCGCGGGGTTTGAGCCGGCCTCTCTCCGGGCAGCGGCGTGAAGCTGGAGGACACCTACACCAGCAAGGAGGTGGAGAAGGCGTTCCAGGCGGCCAGCCAGGAGATCTTCAACCAGAAGACCAAGCCCTCGCTGCTCCTGTCCTCCCGCAACGGCAACATGTACACGCCGTCCATGTACGGCTGCCTGGCCTCCCTGCTGGCACAGTGAGTCCCCCCAAAGCTGGGGAGTCTGGCTTGCATTTGGGGGAGGGCAGTCCCATGGTGCCTGTCCTGGCTGGGGGAGCAGGTGCCGGTGCTCGCTGCCCCCCCGCAGCAGAGACCCGATGCTTTCATTGCATGCAACCCCTCTCCCCCACGTCAACACGGGCACAGGGCTGAGCTGCCTTGAGCTGCCGCCAAGCCAGTGTTTTTGTGCCCGCTGCCTGGGGCCAGCCAACACATAAAGCCCTTCTGTCAGCGCCGCGCGGATAAAACCCCCTTGTCGTGCCCGGGAGAAGGGCTGTTCCGCTGCCGGCGCGGAAAGGGCCGTGGGAACCGCCTGGCACGAGGGGGCCACGGGGGCCTCGTCTCACCGCTCGCCTGCTCCCCAGCCCAAATCCCACCGATGGCCCGGGGGGGACGGGAGGTGCGGAGGGAGAGCAGAGGTTTCTGGCTGCTGCAGGGGGGCTCAGGAACCCCCCCAGCCCCTGATGTGCCCCCCACCGCCGCAGGTCCTCGGCGCGGGACCTGGCCGGCTCCCGGATCGGGGCCTTCTCCTACGGCTCGGGCCTGGCCGCCAGCATGTTCTCCTTCCGCGTCTCGCCGGACGCTGCCCCGGGTGAGCGCCGTGCTGCCAGCCGGGGGAGGCTGTGGCCGGGGAGCGCGTGGGACCGCGGCCGGGGCTGCCGGGCGGCCCCGCTGCCGGCGCCGGGCGGCCCCGTCTCACCCGGCGCCTCCTCCCGGCAGGCTCGCCCCTGGACAAGCTGGTGTCCAGCCTGGCGGACCTGCCCGCTCGCCTGGACGCCCGCAAGCGCGTCGCCCCGCAGGACTTCGCCGAGATCATGAAGCGGCGGGAGGACACCCACCACTTGGGTGAGTGGGGCCGGGCACCGGCGGCGGCAGGGGCACCTGCCCGCCGGCACCCCGCGCCCACCGCGCGCTGAGCCTGGCCGCGCTCTGCCCGCAGCCGACCACACTCCCCACGGCTCCGCCGCGGACCTCTTCCCCGGCACCTGGTACCTGACGCGGGTGGACGACAAGTACCGCCGGGAGTACGCCAGGAAGCCGCTCTAGCGGGGAGGCCCCGGTGAGCCCCGGGGCGCGGGACGGGCGCGCGGCGTGCCGGAGCGGGGTGCGGGCTCTCCCCCCGCCCCGGCCTCCTGGCTGCCCCAAAATCTGGGGCTGGCCTCAGCGGGAAACTCCTCCTCGCAGGGACCGGCGGTGGCGAGCAGCGATGCGGGCCCCAAGGCTGGTGGCAGCGGTGCTTCCTGCGAAGACGCTGGGAGCGCAGGGGAATAAAGAGCTGGATGAGCTCGGGAAGCGTCGCAGCCTGTGGCTTGCAGGGCGGGTGGACGCCGCCGCCGCCCAGCCCCACGCCTTTCCCACCCCAAGCTCCCTCCCCGGTCGCAGCGGCGCTGGACCGCAGCCCGTTAGGGGGTTTGCGCCGGGGGCCGCAGCCGCCGTACCCGCAGTGCCCCGGGACGGGCGCGTGCCTGTGCGCCTGGGGGCCCGATGCGACCCCCAGTTTGGGGGGGGGGGTGGCAAAATGTCATTTCCCCTGCAAGCCCTGCAAACTGAAACATCCCCACGGGATAAGCCAGGGGGCCAATTCCCGGCGGCCGGGAGGGTGCAGGGCGACATGGGGCTCACAGGAGGGCTCAGCCCTCCTGGGGCGTTTCCTGGCCTCTCCGCTGCGTCTGTCTCGCGGGGGGTCAGTGTGTCCATACCCCCCTCGGGGGCAGCGGGGCTGACCCAGCATCCCATGCCCGGAGGAGGTGGCACCCATGGGGGCCGTGGCTGCCCGTCCGTCTATCCATCCATCCAGGACCTCGGCTGGGCAGTAGCAGCCACAGAGACCTTTGCACCCCTTGAGCAAACAGCAACGCGGCCCCATGGCGTCAGCAGCCCCGCATGCGCCAGCTGGGGCAGGGGGCAGGAGGAGGGCTGGGGGCAGAGGCGCAAGGCGGGCAGGAGGGACAGGGGCTGTGGGCAAGGGAAGGAGGCTTGGGGTCGGAGCGGGGCCGAGCGGCGCAGATGAGCCCTCACACGCTCTCTCCTCCCAAACTCTTTATTGAGCGCGGGGCCGGCCCGGGTCCAGCGCGGGGGCCAGGGATGGCCGGGTGCGATGCTCCCTTGGATGTCACGGAGGAGCACGGGCGCTCGGGGGCTACAGCTGGAGCTGGAAGACCTCGGTCACGCGGGGCTTGAGCTCGCCGAGGTCGGGCAGGGGGGCCGAGAGCCCCGCGATGCTCCACTGCTCGCCCGCCACCGTGCCGGAGCTGTGGTAGGACTGGAGCTGGAGCCCCGCTTTCCCCAGCAGCCCTGGGCGAGAGGCGAGAGGTGAGGGGCTGAAGCCCGTCCCGCTGCTCCGGGACCCCACAGCAGCGTGGGGCTGAGGGCAACAGGGCTCTGCCCAGCCTGCAGGGGTCCATGATGCTGGTTTCTCCCCCTGCCCCACGTCCTTTGCTCTGGAGTCCCCTAACCCTATGCCGCAGCCACCCCATCCCTGTCTTTCCATGCAACGTCCCCCCCCCAGCATCTGTACCCTCACTGTGGCCTCCTCCCCGCCACCACCGGCCACGCAAGGTGCTCACCGGCGAGCGCGGGCAGCGTGCTGGGCTCGGAGGCTTTGGCTCTGTAGATGAGCACGGGGCCGGCTAGCGGGGCCGGCTGCTTGAAGGTGGCTCCATTGAGCTCCCGCAGCACCGGGGTGCTGCCCTGCACCGTCCCCGCGGCCCGGTGCGGGGTGCCCTGCAGGGCCACCTGCAGCAAGCCGGCGCTGCTGTTGGGCTCGGGAGCCGCATTGTTGTGGGTGGTCGTGACCTGCCGGAGAGACACGGCTGCTCAGCGCCCAGGCTTGCACATGGGGCGCCCTTCCCTCCTTGGTATGGCCACAAGGGGCCATGAGGAACGTCCTTTTGGGCCATCCCTGGCAGACCGCCAGCCCGAGAGCCGTATTAGCGGCTCCATGGGGTGATCCCACCCCCCCAGGCTTTGCCCACCAGGCTGGGCTTGTGCTTCTTGGCAGGGAAGGAAGGCATCTGGCTGTGTCAGGCCAACACGGCATTCCCTGGGGTCCCCACGCACCTTCAGCCCAGCTTCCTGGGCGAGCAGCAGGGCGTTCACCAGGGTCACCTCCTTCTGCGTCCCTCCGGCCAGCATGCCTGAGACCACAGCGGGTGCCAGGTAGCTCCCAGCCTCCTGCAAGGGTGTCCCTGGGATGCAGAGAGGAGGCAGGGGATGGATGGACCGGCAGCAGATGGAGAGGTCAGCCCTGTACTGGAGTCACCAAGCCAGGGCCCATCCATCCATCCACACACCCATGCATGCATCCGTCCATCTGTCCATACCACCATCCTCCTATCCATCCTCCCATCCATCCAGCCACCCCGCCACTACCCATTCTCCCATCCTTTTGCCCCGCCATCCATCCATTCTCCTGTCCATCTACCCATCCACCCATCCTCCTTCCTATCCATCCTCCCATCCACTCGTGCACCCCCAGTCCCATGTTTCGGGGTCCCCATGTGCCTTGGAGTCCCTGCGCATGGGCGCGGGGCCTGTCCTGCCTGGCTCACCTAGGGTGCAGACCTGCATGTTGCCGTGTGCTTGCTTGGCTGTGTTCTGCAGCACTGTGCCCAAGGCCTTGGCCAGGGTGATCCAAGGCTTGGTCTGGGGTGCGAAGGCCTTGCTGAGAGCCTGGCCATTGACCTGTGAGAAAGAGCAGGGCAAGCAATGGGAACGCCACCAGCGAGCACATAGGGCGGCCCCCAACACCCCCGTGTTTTACAGATGGGGAAACTGAGGCACAGAGACCTTGGCCTCTGGGGCATAGTTTTAGCTGCAGCCTTGCTCCACTTCTCAGGTGCCCTCCTCCCTGGCCCTCACAGGGGGGGTGTCCCATGTGACGGGGGGACTCACCACGCCAGCCAGCCCCTTTCCCGTGGCCATGTCCACTATCTGCATGGCGATCTCCTTGCCGCAGCGGCTCTGCGCCTCCCGCGTGCTGGCGCCCAGGTGCGGGCAGCAGATGACGTTGGGGTGGTTCACCAGGTCACGGTCCTTCGGGGGCTCCTGCCGACACAGCCCCGTTCCAGCCGTCAGTCCCCGGGGCCCGGTCTCCACCAGGGCCGGGGGCACCCAGGAGCCCATGGGTGCATTTACCCCCCTCCTCCCGCACAAGGGGATAGAGCTGAGGCAGAGCTCTGAGGGGCCACCTTGGCCCGGAAAGGGCAGAGTTAAGGTGACGCCGATGCAAGAGGATCCCCGTGGCCCCGCTCACCTGCGTGAAGACGTCCAGCGCGGCTCCCCCGCACTGCCCCGAGCGCAGCGCCCGCAGCAGTGCGCCCTCGTCCACGATGCCGCCTCGGGCGCAGTTCACCACCTGCACGCCGCGGCGGCACTTGGCGAAGGTGCTGTCGTTCAGGAGCCCTGCGGAGGGAGCGCGGTGAGCCGAGGCGGGGCCGCCCTGCCGCCCGGGTCCTCCCCAGACCCCCGGCCCTGCACGCCTGCCCCGTACCCGTGGTGGAGGGCAGCAGAGGTGTGTGCACCGTGATGAAGTCGCACTGGGGCCAGATCTGCTCCAGCGGCAGCTGCTGCACGCCGAAGGCGGCCGAGTCCTCGGGGGTGATGATGGGGTCGTAGCCTATGGTCTGACGCAGAGCGGGCGCTCGCTCCTGCAGCCTGGCGCGGTGCCCGCCGCTGGGGCACCACGGCCGGTGCCAGATGTAACCAGGCCAGGGAAGGGCCGCACCCCCTGTCGCTGCCTCCTTACCTTCATGCCGAAAGCCTGCATCCGGGTGGCCACCTCTCTGCCGATGCGGCCCAGGCCCAGCACACCCAGCGTTTTCCCGTTCAGCTCCATCCCCATGTACTAGGGCACAAGGTGGACAGTGACCTGGGGCTCCCTGCGCGGGGACCCCACCGCCCCAGGCAGCCCAAGGCGCTGCGCCCGCGTCCTACCTTCTTACGGTCCCATTTGCCTTCCTTCATGGAGGCGGCTGCCTGGGGGATCTGCCTGAAAGGGGAGGCCACGGTCAGGACAGGGTGTGGGATGGACAGATGGATGGATGCCCACCTTGCCCTGCCCTGCCTGCTCACCTGGCCAAGCACAGGATCATCCCGCAGGTGAGCTCAGCGGCGCTGAGGCTGTTCCCGGCAGGTGTGCTAGGGGCAGAGAGAGGTGTCACTGGCGTGGGTGAGCTGGTGGCCTTGGCCTGAGGATCGCCCATCGCCCCCCCCGGGCTAGCCGGCAGCCCCACAACCTGCCCCATGGACCACGCTGCCCCACTGAAATCTCTGCTGTCCCCTCAGCCGAACGCGGGCGGAGGTGCCCACCCGCGCCCCAGGGCTGCGCGCGCTTTCACGCCGCGGGGGTCCCGCTCTTACTTCATCACCAGGACGCCCTTCCTCGTGGCCGCCTCCACGTCGACGTTGTCCACGCCGGTGCCGGCCCGGCCCACCACCTGCAGCCTCTCGGCCGCGCCGAGGACGTCGGCGGTGACTTTGGTGGCCGAGCGGACGATGAGCCCGTCGCAGTCCTGGCGGGGCAGAGAGGGCGGCTGGCGCCGGGCGGGCCGGGGGCGCGGGGCCGCCCCGCACCGCCGACACCGGCCGCGCTCTTGCATCAGACGGGAGGCGGCGCCGGCCCCGCTCGCCGCCCCGCGGCGCCCCCGGCCCCGCCGCCCCCCGCCGGGGTGCGCGCCCCGGCCCGGCGCGGCCCCGCTCACCCTGATCTCCAGCAGCAGCTCCTCCCTGCTCAGCCCGGGCTTCTCCACCACGCCGATGCCGCCGGCCCGCAGGATCTCCCCGCAGCAGGGGTCCAGGCTGTCGCTGATCAGCACCTTCTGCAGGTTGGCCACCGCCATGGCCCGGGGACGTCGGGGCGTCGGAGCCGTCGGGGGCTGCGTCCGCCTGGCCGGGGGCTGCGTCCGCCTGGCCGCGCGGCTCCCAGCGAAGAGGCTGCCCGGGGCCGCCCCCCGCGCTAAATGCGCTGCGAGCGGGGCACGTTTCGCGGGCTGCGCTTTCCCCTCATTGGGTCGCATCTCCATAATCCCACCTCTTCCCCACCTCTGTCCCCTCCTCTCCCCACCGCGGCCCGATGCCCCGCAGCGCGGGGTCCCCGGCTGCGCCGGCCCGGGGTGCCCGCCCGCCGGGACCCCGCGGGGGCGGACGGAGAGGAGAGCGCGGCCCGCGGCGCCCCGCGCTCCGCGAGCAGGGCGCGGGCTCGCCCCGACCCACCGCGGCCCCGCGGCCCCCGGGCAGTGACCCCGCTGCGGGGCCGCCGAGGCCGCAGGGGCCCTGCTCACCCTGCTGCCCCGGGCTGGGGGGAGCAGAGGGGCCGTGACCCCCCGTGGAGACGGCGTGGGCTGCCAGCACCCTGGCTGGGCGTGCCAAGTGCTCTCGTGTGGCCGTGTGCCCCTTCGCACTGGTGCTGTGCCTCAGTTTCCCTGCTCGGCAGGCACGGCTCGCACAACCCCCCCCCCCCCCCCCGCTCTGCCGTGCCCACGGGCGAGACGGGAGGGTAACGGTGATGGCGGGGGGCTCTCAGCGGCCGCTGTGCTGCAGCCCACACGGAGCCTGGGCTGGGGTGCGCTGGCTAGCTGCTTCGCCCCAAAGCTGCCTGCGCTGCTGGTGGGAGGCAGCCTGGCCCCAGCCCTGGTGGCCCCCGGGAGCGGGGGGTCCCCGGCCCCACAGCGGGGCGCAGCTGAGTGGGGAGGCAGTGCCGGAGCCCCTGCCTGCCCCGGCGCCCTGCCCGCCCTTGAGCAATGCCTTGATAAGAGGCTGGGGGCATCACGCCAGCCCCGGCCACCAGCTCCCAATTGCGCGGGGTGCGCCAGAGCCGCCCAGCAAACGCCCTCTGCGGGGCAAAAGCCATGTGGCCACGTCCGGTGACCTTGTGGGGGGAAGTATTGGCCCTCCAAGAGGGGACAGAGCGCAAGGGCTGTGCAGAGCCCAGCAGGGAGGATGAAGAGGGACAGGGGCCTTCCTCGTGTGGGCAAGACTGCACGGTGCTGCTGGACCAGCTGGGCCCCAGGCCCTGTTGACGCTGGGCCAGGATCTGGCCCTTTTTGCACACCCCTTTCCACATGCCATGGGGTGGGCAGTGGGGCAGAGCCCTCCCGGGCCAGGTGCTGGGGGACTGAGCCCTCCCCGTGCTGCAGCCCCAGCCCCGCGGGGGCTGCGCGTGCCCCAGCAGCGGGGCTGGACCAAAGGCAGGCAATGCTCCGCCACGGAGTGACAGCCCCGGCCTTACGCACACCGTGGCTGGGGAGCAGCTGTGACGCCAGAGGGGAGAAAGTCCAGGGCAGCCAGTGCGGGGGGAGAAACGGGGTCAAGGGCTGCGGCTGGAGCAGAGTCGTGGCGGGGTCCCATCACGGCCCCTCGTGGAGGGGCTGCACACCAGCACCGGGGCAGGGCCCCTCTCTGCAGCCTGGTGCGTGGTGCGGGCAGGGAGACCTGAACTGGGCCTCGTGCTGGGGGGCGGCCACCGGCTGCCCTGCGCTTGGCCTCACGCTGCCGCCAGCCCCAGTGCCAGGGCCTTGGCGCTGCCCACGGCCGTCCCCAGCCTCTGTTAACCATTAAGAGCTTGCTCACAGCGCTTGCCAACCCTTCGGCCCCCGTGCTGGGGGGAGGGGGGCCTGCCCTGGCTCTGCCCCGCAGCCACTGCGAGCAACGGGGCAAGCGCTGCCATCCCACCGCCTGGATTTCGACAGCCAGCAGCACCAAGCGCTCACGCAGCACAGCCACGCATCTCTGCCCGGCCCAGGGCTCCTCGTCTGCTTGAGCGGGCTGGGGGATAAGCTGGGGCCACGGGGGGCTGGCGGGCTCGCGTTGCCCCGCGGGCCTCCCTCGGTGTGCGCGGTCCGGCGCTTCGACCCCGGGCCCCTCTCCCGGGCCGGGCACCGGCACTCGCTGGCTGCTTGCGCGGAGCCACGCGTGGCCAAGCCAGCGCTGCGGCGTCATGTTTGCTCGCTTTTCCCTGCCGGTTGGTGCCCTCTCCTGGGGAGCGGCGCCGGAGGCTCAGCCCCACGGCCTGCGGGCACCCCGGCCCCCCGGCCCCTCGCAGGGCCGAGGCCGAGGGTGGGTGCAGGCTGGGCTGACGGTGCCAGCGGGCTGACGGTGCCCTGCAGGGGAGCAGCCTAAATAGGGTCCCGTGTGTGTCCCCTCGGCATGGAGGGCACCCAAAACAGGCAGGGCCAGGGGATGGGGTGTGGGTGATGAGGGCCGTGGTGGTGGATGGGGCCGGTGTGCCATGTCCCCGTCCGAGCACGGCAGCAGGGTCCCTGGGGCCCAGTGTGGTTCCGGCTGCCTGAGCTGCTGCAGGGGGGAGCCATGAATGGGATGGGATCCAGGGGTTATGGGGACCCCATCGACACCAGGAACCGGGAGGGCTGTGCTCGGTGGCAGGCACAGGAGGGGACGGGGGACGGCTGGCTGAGGGGACATGAGGACAGGGGTGCGGGATGAAGAGAGCAGGGCAGGCCATGGGGGTTTGGGGGATCCCTGCACAGAGGGGCTGGGACAGGGGCACTGGGGGAGGGGGCAGGGGCGGCAGCAGGGATGGGGATGGGGGGATTTGGGGTATCGAGGCAGGGGAAGGAATTAGGGGTGCCAAAGGGTATTGGGGTTATCGGGTCAGGATGGGGGTGACAAAAGGAGAAGCAAGGGTGAGGGAGCTTGGGATGTAAGGCTGGGAATGTGGGTTAAAGGAGGATTGGGGTGACGGGGGTGTCAAGGCGGACTGAGAGTGACGGGGTGTCCCAGTAGGGACCTGGGGTGTCGTGGAAGATCAGAGGGTAACTGAGGATGTTGTGGGGTGCTGGGGTTGGCCAGGGGGACTGGGGGAATTATGTTGGGATGGGGGGCGTCAAAGGAGGACCAGGGTGGTAGGGGATGACAAGGAGGGCTGGGGGCACCTGGGGTGCCAGGATGGAGGATTGAGGGTGCCATGAGGAATCTGGGCTGACTGGAGGCCCTGTAGGGTCACTGGGAGGGGGTTGGGGGCTGGGGGTCAGGGAGGGATCAGGGCTTGGAGCTGGGGGTTCAGGGCGTTGGGGAGGGATTGGGGATCAGGACTGGGGGGAGCCTGCCTGGGGCGATGGGGGCGGCGGTGGCAGGTCGGGGCGGGGGCGGGGCGCCGGGGACGGGAGAGGTGGAGGGATGCAGGGAGGGATGGAGGGAGGGGTGGAAGGATGGAGCGAGGGAGGGATGGATGAAGGCTGGAGGAGGAGGAGGAGGAGGAGGAGGAGGAGGGGATGCCGGCGCGGCGGGCGGAGCCGGCCGGTGCCGCAGAGCCGCCTCCCCGGCGCACGCTGGGGCGGCCCGGCAGCGCCGCGGAGACCCACCGGCGCGGGGCGGCCCCACGGGGCTGCGCGGGGCGCCGCGGCCCGGCGCGGGGCGGCCCGGCGCGGTGCTGCCGGTGCAGCGGGGCCCGGCGCGGCCCGGCGCGGTGCTGCCGGTGCAGCGGGGCCCGGCCCGGCGCGGTGCTGCCGGTGCGGCGCGGCCCGGCTGAGCCCGGCGCGGTGCTGCCGGCGCGGCGGGGCCCGGCGGGGCAGGATGCGAGCACCGCAGCGGAGGTGAGGAGCGGGGCGGGCGGCACCGCGATGCCGAGGTGCGTGTGCGCGTGTGTGTATCTGGTGTGTGTATCCGTTCGTGTCCGTGGGTGATGCGGGTCAGGGTGTCCGTGTGCGCGGGACACACGCGTGGGCTGCGTGTGCCCCTCCGGGGCCGAGGCGGTGCCATGGCAGTGCGGTGCCGCGGCGGATCGAGCCCGCCGGCGGGTCAGCGTGGCCGGGTCGCGGGTTTGCTCCCCTCGGGAGCTCCCCTCGGGGCTGTGCGGTGTCGGAGGCGGCGTGTCCTGTGCACTGTTCCCCGACTGGAGCCTGCGGGGCCACGGGTGTCCCTGGCTGCCGCCGGGGTCCCGCGGGGCCGTGCTCGCAGCAGGGCCATGGGACACCCTGTTCCCAGGCCTGCCGGCTTGCCAGGCCCTGCGCTGTGCAAGCCCAAGAGCGCTGCCGGGTATTGGGTCAGGCATTTTGGGGACGCCGTGAGCGTGCGGGATAGGAGTGAGAGCAACTTGTTCAGCGCTAGAGGAACAGGGGTGTAATTTGGGGATGCCGGTGTGGGCACCCTGCAGCCACATGCTTGGCCTTGGCTTGCTCCATCTTTGCACCCTCCCTCGTCTTCCCCAGCGCGTGTCCGTCTCCAGTTCCAGTCTAAGCTGCTGGCCGGACCACAGCCTCCCCATCTGTCCCCGTTGGTCCCTGCACCCGGCCTGGGCCACCCTGGGCACCGGGAGCCGTGCTGGCTGCCCCGCGTGCACGCGGCCAGGGGAGCCTGCCTCCCCAGGAGCTCAGGTAGCGCCCCGCTCGCGGCTGCCCCCGTCCTGCCGCGGCTCACGGGAGACCTTGTGGCCGTGCCCTGGCCGCGGGTGGGCCGCGGGGCGGCCGTGCGGCGGGCTGCGCGCACGCACACGGCTGCCGCGCTCGCGGCCCGCTGCCCCGGGCTCCACCTCCCTCGCGGCGACACTCAGACCCTGCTGAAACATCTGTGCCGACGAGTCAGCGGGGAGCTCAGCTCCGCCACGCTCGGGCTCCCGTCCCCGGCGCGGAGCCGCGGCGCTCGCCCTAGCTGGCCCCGGCGCCCGCCGCGGCCCCTCTCGCAGCCTGGGCGCCACCGCTTGCGCCCGCAGAGGCTGTGCCTGCAGCGAGGGGCTGGGGGTGCTGTCCGTCTGTCCGTCCGTCCGCCCGGGAGAGCCAAGCCGGGAGAAGGAGGAGGTGAGTTCCCGGCTCTTTTCCCCCCTCGGTGCATTGTGCTGAGCTGGATGCGGTGGGGACGCGCTCCCGCGGGGCAGCGGCCATCCCCGTCGCCCCGTGGCTCTCGCGCCGCCCTGCGTGCCGTGGTCCCGCTGCCCTGCCCTCTCCCCTCGCCCGGCCGGCACCGCGGGATGCAGGCGCGGGATGCCTCGGAGCCGTGCAGATGCTGTGACTCAGCGGGCGCTCTGAGTCAGAGCTGCGTGGCACCCCTCGTGCCAGGCTGCCGGCAGGTTTTAAGGCACGCCGGGGTGGGACACGCTGCCCCGGAGAGGCCCCGGGGCCGTGCGGGGCTGCGCTCCTTCCCTGCACCTCCTGCGCCCGCGGCTTCGCACCGCGCCGGCGGCGGCGCCGCTCCGCGCCCCAGGGCAGCGCGGCCAGGCATGAAAGGGCTCTTGTCCTCCTGCAGCGCTGGCAGCGTCGTGGCGGCCCTTCCTGTGCGGAAAACAAATTCCCAGTGTTGTCCCCTGCCGTGCCCCGGCACACGGGCGGGCAGAATGGGGGGAGCCCATCTGGCCCCCACTGTGCCACGGGAGCATGCAGCCAGCCCCGTGCAGCGGAGCAGCGCCCCGTCCTCTCTGTGCCTGCTGCAGCACCCGGGGCTCCTGCCGGCCCTGCTGCCTCCGTGGCACGGCACGGGGCTGCCGGCGCGGCTGTGCAGGGATGGCACTGGCTGCGGGGCACACAGGGAAACGGGGCGCTCTGCTCGCTCATTTTGTGCCTTTGGATGTTGTGCCTGGGGATATCATGCTTCTGGGCATCGTGCCCCCTCAGGTATTGTGTCTCCTTGGGTATCGTGCCTGTGGGTATTGTGCCTCCAGATACCATGTCTCCTTGGGTATCGTGCCTCCGGGTATCATGCCTGTGGATGTCGTGCTTCTGGGTATCGTGCCCCTTCGAGTATCATGTCTCCCTGGGTATCGTGCCTCTGGGTATCATGCCTGTCGATATCGTGCTTCTGGGTATCGTGCCTCCGGGTATCATGTCTCCCTGGGTATCGTGCCTCCGGGTATCATGCCTGTGGATATCGTGCTTCTGGGTATTGTGCCCCCTTGGGTACAATGTCTCCTTGGGTATTGTGCCTCCGGTATCACGCCTGTGGATGTCGTGCTTCTGGGTATCGTGCCTCCAGGTACCATGTCTCCTTGGGTATCGTGCCTCCAGGTATCATGTCTCCTTGGGTATCATGCCTCCGGGTATCACACCTGTGGATGTCGTGCTTCTGGGTATCGTGCCTCCAGGTATCATGTCTCCTTGGGTATCGTGCCTCCGGGTATCATGCCTGTGGATGTCATGCTTCTGGGTATCGTGCCTCCGGGTATCATGTCTCCTTGGGTATCATGCCTCTGGGTATCATGCCTGTGGATGTCATGCTTCTGGGTATCGTGCCTCCGGGTATCATGTCTCCCTGGGTATCGTGCCTCCGGGTATCATGTCTGTGGATGTCGTGCTTCTGGGTATCGTGCCCCCTCGGGTATCATGTCTCCCTGGGTATCGTGCCTCCAGGTATCATGCCTGTGGATGTCGTGCCTCTGGGTATCGTGCCTCCGGGTATCATGTCTCCTTGGGTATCGTGCCTGTGGATTTTGTGCCTTCGGGTATCGTGCCTCCTTGGGTATCATGCCTCCGGGTATCACACCTGTGGATGTCGTGCTTCTGGGTATCGTGCCTCCAGGTATCATGTCTCCTTGGGTATCGTGCCTCTGGGTATCGTGCCTCCAGGTATCATGTCTCCTTGGGTATCGTGCCTCTGGGTATCGTGCCTGTGGATGTCATGCTTCTGGGTATCGTGCCTCCGGGTATCATGTCTCCTTGGGTATCGTGCCTCCAGGTATCATGTCTGTGGATGTCGTGCTTCTGGGTATCGTGCCCCCTCGGGTATCATGTCTCCCTGGGTATTGTGCCTCCGGGTATCATGCCTGTGGATGTCGTGCCTCTGGGTATCGTGCCTCCGGGTATCACGTCTCCTCGGGTATCGTGCCTGTGGATTTTGTGCCTTCGGGTATCGTGCCTCCTTGGGTATCATGCCTCTGGGTATCGCACCTCCTCGGATACTGTGCCACTGGGGATCGTGCCTCCGGGGATTGTGCCCGCGGGGGCAGCAGGCCCTGGCTGGCACGGTGCTGCTCTGTTTAAAGCTGGGGGGCTTCAGTTTCCCTCCGTGGCAGGCTGCCACCGCAGGGGCCATGGTGCCACATGGCTGCCTGCCTCTGCCCCTGCCAGACCTGCAGCACCGTCCCCTCCGCCACGAGGCCCCAGCGTGGTGCGCCTGGCCCCGGGGATGCGGATCCCTGGCAGGCAGGGGACCCGGCTGGCGCTGCCCCCGGGCCCTGGGAGTGAACGCCTGGCTGCGCCCGCTGTCTGACTGAAAAGCTGTCGCTTGGGGATTAGGAAAAAAATCTGATTTTTTTTTCTTTAATCTTGAAATGACTCACGCTTCTCTGTTTCTGCAAATAAGCCTGGCTGCAGTTGCAGTTGGATGCTGGTGAGCCACGATAGCGCTGGGGCGCGGGACCTTCTCGGAGAGTGGCACGGATGAGCGGTGCTTTAGGCGTTTCGTGTTTCCTGGCAAAGTTTTGGGAGGAGATCCTGCTGCTGAGCGGGGAGGAGGGGGCCCATGGCAGACTTGCGTTTGCTGGGCCGAGGGCCGCGGCTGGCCTGGGGGAAGGAGGAGAACAGTGTGATAAGTTTTCTCAGCCTCTGCACCTGCTTGGGATGCGCAAGGTGGGATATAGAGCTGTCGAGGGAGAATGAGCGGGGTGGCTAGGCACGGGGCTGGGGCGCAGAAAGCCCCGGGGCTGGTCCGTGCTTGGCTGGCGAGGGACAACGCAGCCCCCCTGCGCCCCCCTCCTCCGTGCGCACCACGACCGCCTGCCCCAGGGCCTCCCGTGGGGGGATTTCATTGCGGGGGCTCAGGTGGCCCCGCCGCCTGCAGAGGGGGGGTCAGGGCTGCTAATGGGGCTAAAGTGCTTCTGACCGGGGCTCTGCCATCTGCACAGCCCCAAGGGCCTCATGCCTGGGCACTCAGAGCAGATGCCTCCAGGCTGCGGGAACACACACATGCACACACACCCCTGCATGCAGCACGTGCATGCACAAGCCTGCACGCAGCACATGCAGCCCTGCGCCCAGGTGCATGCACGCCTGTGCACACAGGCACCCTTATGCGTGCTTGCATGCCCATGCACACATACCCATGCACGCTCACGCATGCACACCTGCCCATGCACACCAGCATGCATGCACACCCGCATACACACATGCAGGCACGCATGTCCCTGCCTCCTCCCGCAGGCACATGCACACACTTGTGCTCACACCCGTGCACGCACACATTCACCACCTCCCTCCCTCGGGCACCTCTGGGTGGCGGCACGGGGGGCCTGGGAGGTTGTGCCCCGACGGCGCTGTGCCCGGCCGTGCTGCGCGTGTGACGTGGGCCGTGTCCCCTCTCCGCAGGGACCCCTGCAGCGGCAAGCGGCCGGCCGCGCCGCCCGGAGCCAGCTGCATGACGGGTGAGGTACCCCACGAGCACCCCCTGCCCCGCACCCTTCATTTCTGCGCCCCGCAGAGGGCGACGCACGTGCGCCTGGCGCCCCAAAAGCGTGCGGCACCCGGCGGGGATGGCCAGGCGCTTGCCGGGCGCCCAGGCGTCCCCCTGTTCCTCCGCAGACGTCCCGGAGGGAGGCCGCGCGCGGAGCCGCCGCTCGGCTCATCTGACGGCCGCTCGCTTCGCTCCCTCGCAGCTGTCCGGGCCGATGCCCCGGAGCTGGGGCCCCTGGGCGAGCGCGACGAGCCCCCCGCGCCGGCCGAGCTGGGGGCGTCTGCGCACCCCCCGGGCGCCCAGCGCCAGCCTGGCCCGGAGCACGGCCCCTTGGCGCAGCCGTGTCTCCTCCGGGAGCTGGAGACGGGCCCCCTTGTGCAGACGCCGACGCCGACGCAGACCCTGCGGGACTTCGAGAAGGTGAGCCCGGGGGCACCGCGCGGTTCCCTGTCCTTGCCTCCCCCCTGGCGCTTGCAATTCCCGGGCCGTGGGCGCAGCGGGAGCTCGGCGCCCCGCTCTGCCCCATCCCGATGCCGAGACGAGGGCCGGCCGCCGGCAGAGCTCCTCTCCGGCGGTGTCAGCATAGCCGGCGTCTCGCGCCTGTCTCCCTTCCTCGCTGCGGCTGCCCCAGCGCGTTGGCCCAAATGCGTCTCCTGGGCCAAGCCGTGAGCCCCGGCCCCGGGGGGCAGACGGAGACCCCGGCCCCGGGGCGGGAAGGGGACCGGGGGCAGGCGGCGGTGGGCCGGGGAGGGGCCGGCGCCGGTGCCTGGTGCTGTGCCCGTGCCCAGGGGGCTGCCGCACTCCCCCCGCCGCCCTCCTGGCTGACGCGTGGGGGCTGCCCGGGGCTCGGGTTTCACCACTTGTCTGTCCCCTCTCCGCCAGTGATTCCTCAAATAGCTCCGGCAGGCAAAAAAAAGGGAAGCAGCCGCGGCTGCGGCACCCACGGGAGCTGCAAGCGGGAGGGCGGGCGCCGGGCACCCGGCCGTGTCCCCGGAGCCTCGTCCCGCGGGGCCGGGGCGGCGCGGGCCGCGGCGCCATGTGAGGGGGGCGCGGGATGCCCCCTCCATGGAGCGCCCGCCATGGCTAACGGCTACCGCACGCTCTCCCAGCACCTCAATGACCTCAAAAAGGAGAATTTCAGCCTCAAGCTGCGCATCTACTTCCTGGAGGAGCGCGTGCAGCAGAAGGGCGAGGGCAGCCGGGACGATGTCTACCGGCGGGTGAGCGCACCCGCGGGGATGGGCACTGGCGCCGGGTTGGGACGGCATGGGGGTTTCCCTCCCACGGCTCCCCCCGCGCCAGGAGGAGACGGGGATGGGGCACCAGAGCCATCGGAGCGGGTCAGGGCGCCAGCGACGGCGTTTGGGAGCAGCGGCAGACCCGGGGCTTGGATGGGGACGGGGGACAGAGCATCCCGGCAGCGGGCGTCTCACGTCCTGCCGGGTTTGGGGTGCTGTGAGCTGTCTCGTGGGACTTTACCCCTTGCTTTCTTTGACCAGAGCGGATGGGTGTGCGGCATGGGCAGCCCCCCCATCCAGAGGAGCCCCTCTCCGTACCCACCGGCGTCCCTGGGACCCAGGGCAGGCGGGTGCCGGGTGCGGGCAGACAGCTGGGGCGGGTACATCCCGTCCCGGCGCCTGCCAAGGCAGCGCGGGGCAGGCTAAAATAGCATCCGTGCCGCCGGGCTTGGCGGCGCCAGCAGGCAGAGCCGGCTGGAGCAGCAGCCCGAAGGCCCCGAGCAGCCCCGGTGGTGCTCGCGGCTCCCAGCCTCCCCGCGGTGCTGCAGGCCCGGGCAGCGGCTCCCGTGTCCCCGGTGCGGAGGGACCACACTGCGCCGGGCGGCGCGGGGGGGCTGCCCTGCGAAGCACCCCGATGCCACCCGCACCGCCCTCGTCCTCCCTGCAGAACATCGAGCTGAAGGTAGAGGTGGAGAGCCTGAAACGGGAGCTGCAGGAGAAGCAGCAGGCCCTGGATAAAACATGGTGAGCGAGGCTGGCCGAGGCGCGCGGGGGGACGCGCGTGGCCCGCGGCACTGGTGGCACTTGCAGGTGGGTGCCAGGGACACCAGGTGTCGTGGCCCTGGGCGGTCAGTCCCGAGAGCAAGCCAGGGCTGCGGGCAGCAGCGGGGATTTGCAAAGGGGCCATGTGTCCTGCCGGGAGGGCAGTGCGGCCCCCGGGGCTCCTCTTACATCCCTGCTGCAGCGTGACCTGGCACGGCTGTTGGCGAGCCAAAAATAAAGGGCAGCACCTGTTTGCTGAGGGAGGGCGAGCGCTGCGTGGCGGCTGGGGGCCGTGGCACAGGCACCTCGCTGGCGGCGCAGCAGGGCTCCTCCGGGCACGGGAGGCGTTAGGGGCATTTCCCTCATTTTGGGGATGTGCAGGGGCAGCTTTGGTGTTGCAAAACATGCCCTGTGCTGCATAAGCCCCAAGCAGGATCTAATGATGTCAGATGAGTCAGTTTTCCCAGGACTGTAGCTTTCTGGGTTTAAAATACACCATGCCTGGGTGCTCTCGCAAAAAAAGCAGCTGGTGCCCACTGGTGGGTTGGGTAGGGGCAGGCAGGCTGGGGATGCTGGGGCAGCCGGGACGGCTCGGCTCGCCCCTCCCAGCCGGTTTGGGGTTGGGGCTTTTGCAAGCCTGGCGTGTCCCGTGGGGAAGAGCGGAGCCCTGGCCGTGGGGGTGGGCAAGGAGAGCCAGGCTCGCAGGGGCCGGGGGCTTTGCATGAACCCCAAGCAGGGTCCTGCTCGACCGGTCCCCGCAGTGCAGGTCCCTTCCCAAGCCCCTTCTCTGTTCCTTCTCCCTCTGGCTGGGAATGGGTGGTGTGGGGGCTGTGCCAGGCAGTGCCGTGCCATGCCGTGCCGTGCCGTGCCTTGCAGGGTGGCCGCGGAGAACCAGACAAACCGCAGCGAGGCAGCGCTCCGGCAGCAGTATGAGGAGCGGCAGCGGGAGTCGGAGCACGTCTACGAGCTCCTGGAGAACAAGATCCAGCTCCTGCAGGAGGTGAGCGCTGGGCGGGCGGGCAGGCATGCAGGGGCCGCGGCCGGGGGCGCCCCCTCGCCAGAGGGCGACGAGGGCTGGGCCGGGGGCGTCCCGGCAGCGGGGCTGGGGAGCGTGGTCCCTCTGGGCTCACTTCCCGCCGCCCCGCAGGAAGCCAGGCTGGCCAGGAGCGAGGCGGAGAAGGCTGCGGCGCTGGCCAAAGCTGAGACGGAGCGGTGCCAGGAGCTGGCCGCGAAGCTGAAGGAGGCGGCGGGGAGGAAGGAGGAGGGCAGGCAAGCCGAGGACCGCAGTGTGCTGGCCCAGAAGGACCGGTGGGTGCCAGGCCTCCCCGCCGCGGGCGCCCGGGCACCGGGCCTGCGGGCCGGGCTGGCCGGGGGCTGGTGGGGCGCGGGGCCGGCGCCGCGCCTGAGCCTGCCTCGCCGTTCCCTCCCCGGCAGGAGGATCGAGGAGCTGAGCCGGGAGCTGGCGGCCAGGAGCCAGCTCGTGGAGCTGCTGGCGGCCGGGCGGTGCGACCTGCCGCGGCGGCCGCAGGAGCCCGCGGCCGCCCGGGCGCAGGTGGGTGGGCGCCCGCGGGGCGCGGGGCAGGATGCGGGACGCGGGGCGGGGGGCTCCCGTCCCCCCCAGGGCCTGGGGCTCGAGGGGTCGCGCTCGTCCCCGGCCGCCAGGCCGCCCCGGCCGTGCCCTGTCCTGGCGGCTGCAGCGCGCCGCCCCCGGCTCTGCGGGGACAGCCGCGACGCCGCGGTGCGGGACACGTGGCGCCGGGCCTTGCCGGCTGGCCCCGGCCCTGGGGCCGGCGTGGGGCCGGGACGTGGCGCTGGGGCTGCGCCCGCCCGCCCGGCGCTGGGGGGCGCTGCGGGGCGCTGCGGGGGGGGCTGGGGGGCGCTGGGGGGGGGCGGTGGCGACTGCGCATGCGGGCCCGCCTGGCGGGGCGACTACAAATCCCGGCAGGCGCCGCGGCTGCTGCGCACGCGCGGGGTTGCTGCCCGCCGCCATCTTGAAACCTGAGCCACAAGCCGGGCGCCGCCGTGGCAGGAGCATCCTCGGCGAGGGGGAGGCGGGCGCGGCGGGGGCTGCGCGGCCGGGGCGAAGGGCCGTGAGGAGCGGGGGGGGCCCCGGAGCGAGGGGCCAGGCCGGGGAGCGGGGGGCCGTGAGGAGCGGGGGGTGCCCCGGAGCGAGGGGCCAGGCCGGGGAGCGGGGGGCCGTGAGGAGCGGGGGGGCCGGGGCGAGGGGGGCCGTGAGGAGAGGAGAGGGCGCAGCCCTGGGGCCTGGGCTGTGGGGAGGAGTTGTAGGGTGGCAGGTTCCTGCAGTGCAGGGAGCCCCTGGTGGTCCCAGGGTGCGACCCCCAGGAGGGGGGCCGGGGTGAGGCGTGCCGGGGGTTCGTGGCCTGGGCGATGCGCTGAGGGAGCGGCGGAGGCCTGGGGAAGGTCTCTTGCGAACCCCCAGGAGTAGTTTGGGGTGCTGGGCAGGAGGGAAGATGAAGGAAACCTGCCGGATTTGCGCCCGGGAGCTGTGTGGCAACCAGCGGCGATGGATCTTCCACACAACGGCCAAGCTCAACCTACAGGTGCTGCTCTCCCATGTCCTGGGCAGGGAGCTGTGCCGGGACGGCAAAGCCGAGTTCGCTTGCGGCAAGTGTGCCTTCATGCTGGACCGCATCTACAGGTTCGACACGGTCATCGCCCGCATCGAAGCCCTCTCCATCGAGCGCCTGCAGAAGCTGCTGCTGGAGAAGGACCGCCTCAAGTTCTGCATTGCAAGCATGTACCGTAGGAACAATGATGACTCTAGCACAGATGACAGAGCTGGGGACGGGACCGTGGACCTTTCTAACCTGCCTGATGTTCGGTATGCTGCCCTTCTTCAGGAGGACTTTGCTTATTCTGGGTACGAATGCTGGACGGATCAGGAAGAGCACAGCCTGGAACCGCACAGCTGCCACGCTTCAGAGGGAGCGAGTAACCGCCCGCGGCGCTGCCGTGGCTGTGCCACGCTGCGCGTGGCCGATGCTGACTATGAAGCGATTTGCAAAGTGCCACGGAAGGTGGCCAGAAGTATCTCCTGCTGGCAATCCAGCCGGTGGTCAGCAAGCTTGGGCAATGAAGACTCATCTGTGTGCGACACTGCGGAGTCGGCTGGTGCCAGAGGGCCGGTGGATGGGGAGAGCATGGAGGAAGGCACACCTGCGTCCTCCATTGAGTCGCTGGACACGACCGTGGAGGCTAGCCCTCTGCAGCAGAAAGACGAAGATGCAGATAAGGGGGTGAAAGGGAGTGGGAAATGTGATGACTTCTCAGAAGACCGCATGACCCCAAGCTCTTCACTGAGTGGAAATAGGTTGGAGTTGGCCCTCAGCTTGATCAAGACCGTGGACTACAAACCCATTCAGAGTCCCAGAGGCAGCAGGCTACCTATTCCTGTGAGATCCAGCTTGCTGCCTCCCAAACCCAGCCGCAACTTGGCAGATGGAAGTACTTCTGCTGGCTTAATGTATGCTGGTTCTGGTTTCCTGAATGCAGACAGGAAATCCCTTTCTGGAGCTCATTTGGGTCTTTCCTTGGAGATTTCTGACCTGCAAGAGCTGTGGGATGATCTCTGTGAGGATTATATGCCGCTTCGGGTACAGGTAGAGGTCATTGTGTAGCCTTCAATTGAGCAGCGTCCCTGCAGCTCGTCTCCGAGTCCATTAGGAATTCCTCCGTGTTGAGATAATACGGATAGGCACGTGTCGCTGAACCAAGGGCTAAGAATAGGCAGCTCAGTCCTTTTTAGGTGCGGTCCCTCTCTCTGTCCCTCTCCTGTGATCTGTTTCTGTGGTGTGTTCTGGGAAATTAACCTCTGCCTCCGGCATCTCTCCCTGCAAGTGCAGGGTACTAGCTAGGTCTGAGGTCTTTGCATGCTTTCTCATTTTCTGCTGAGAAAATGCCAGTTTCACTTCAGCTTTCTCTTTAAACAGTTGATTTGAATTTTACCCGCAACTAAAGGGAGTGTTTTAAGCTTCTGGGCATGTGTTTTCCAGCAAATGTTTTTTTCTTTGTGCCTCGGTAATGGCTCAGTGTCAGGCATGTCTGTCTTCAGAGCCCTGCCTCTACAGACCAGGCCTCAAACCGGCCCAATGTGCAGATCTGTGCAGTGATCTGTGGTGTGTGTCCTAAGGGAAAGGCGTTTTCTTTGCAGGTGGATTTGTGCCAGTGGATGACTTTAGGGTTGGTATTCTAGATAATTGGTTTTATTTTCTGATCCTTTAAAAAGATTCATCAATTAATGGCAGTTATTGATGAGAGGCAGTGAGCTCCCTTGCTTTCACAAGATGCCATGGTGCTGTTATCTGCTTAGATTTTAGTCCTCTTGTAGTGCTGGATTGTCTCTGCTCTGCTGGCTTTAATAAAATCTTCATTAGTATGCAGTCAGAAAGCTGAACTTGTAACTCCTTTATCACTTCCCTTAATGAGTAGAAGGCCTCAGTCAGCTTTAATTCGGGAATATCCATGTCAGCCTAATTGCATTCGCATTAGCAGCCTTAGTGCTGCCTAATACTCTAGGTAGCCTCAGGGAGTAGAAAAATGCTTGTTTATTACTGTGGCAACCGTAGCTGTACTGAGTTGCGCTTCCTATTCAGCGAGTGGTGCTTACTCTCCCATCTGCTCGGGTGTTTTCCAGAGATGTCTGCTCCTTTCATCATAGTCTGCTCGAGAAATGACGTTATGGAGGAATGCAAAACACCAGCACTGACTTTCATGTGGTGCGCTAAGGCATTTCATTTGAGCCTGCGATTGAAGACATGAAGCAGGGCATAGATGCTGCTGCTATATTCTGTCAATTGCTGCTCATTTTCACTTCTAGAGACGTATTTTCAGCATAAAAATAGGGTTTCCTTTAACGGAGCGTAGAGCAATTGGTATGATGCATGAGTAGCTTGGCTTTGTGTTGTGCCTTGCTATCCTTGTATCTGGGAATTGCTTAGAGGAGTTTCTTTAAATCCCAGCCTCTGCTGTACAACAGTCCTTGCAGGGAATTCATCCTGCCGAATTCTTTACTTCCCATTTCTTGCCATGGCAACAACGCAATGGCAATTGCTGACTGCAGTGCTGGGTCTGGCAGAAGGGGAAAGCGCTCGAGTGTTCAAATGATTGTAACAGCAAAAGTGAAAAGTCAGATGCTGCTAGTAAACTAAATGGTTCTTGTATAAATGATTTTTTTTTTTCCTTCTCTGTCTTTGTATGAGCAACACTCTTTCTAAAAGTCAGATGCTGTTCTCCAGTGATTTGTATGCTTGAATGCCTGTCTGGAAACACGAAAGGAATATACAGGACCACAGTTTCCTTATTGTTTTAGGGAAAGCGCAGTTCTTCTTTAAATTCACTGTCATAAGTTATGATGACTGAGAGCAATCTGGTGTCTGGGGCACGTGATTTCTTAGGTACTATCTTCTCAGGTGTTTTCTTGAACCATCTACTGTTCCCCTTCACCACCAGTGGCCCCAGAAAACACCACCAAAGCAAGCCTTAGTTGAGCACGCTCTTACAGCTGCCTCTGGAGCTGTGCTGGCAGCGAGGGAGGCACTGCTGTGCTGACAGGCAGGCAGTGTTTTACCCTCTGTTCTGGGAAGATCTGAGCTCAGCAGGTGTAGGCAATGCAGGGATTATTATTCTTTCTTTTTTTTTAAGAAGTACTCTGTCTAAGCTAATGTGTGCTGACATTGCTGGAGCTGTGTTGAAGAGAGGGCAGTGAGGAGAGAGTTTTTAGCAAATGTTGATATAGGAGAAACTCTGGGGAGCCGTGTTCCTCTTTGTGTGATATGTGACTGCAGTGAAGCACAAAGGAGGAGGCAGCTTGGGCTTAGGGACTTTGGACTCTGGAGCTGGCTCTGCCTTTTTCCTCCCTTCTCTTTGCTGTTTACAGGACTTTTGTTTATTTTTCTTTGGAATGTGCAAATTGCAAGGAAAGGGTTTTCTTTTCCCTCTGTGTTTTCTTTTCATCACCCTTACTTGCAAAATAGTTATTGCGTGAGAGATTCTAGCAGCTCTCCCTGTCTGATCTGAAGCCTTCTGGCTGGGCAAAGTTGAAACTACTTGCAGTGACTGGTTAGGCTTTCACTAAAATCTTAAAAAAATATCAGTATAAAGGGAAGCATTGATTAACAGGAAAATATCACAATTAGGAGTTTTGGCAGTACAGGAAAGACTATGTTGGTAGCTCAGTGCTGTAGAAACGGACTTGGGTTCTGTTTAATGTGCTATGGAATAAGGGTGCAGTTCAGATGATGGACTAGAGGGTGAGAAAGTAGAAATCTGCATGGATAAAAGGAGGAGAAAAAAGAGTGGGGACAGGGAAGCAGAGAAGAGTGCAGAGGGTAGGGCAGGAGGATGTGGAAATCAGAAATGCCATAGCATTTCTATTCAGACCGTGAGAGGCAGTGCACAGGCCTGGAAGGGTTCCTTGGCGCTGTTTGCCATTCCCAGAGACTGTGTTTCTGTGGGTATTCAAGAGGAGGATTCAACATGACAGGGCTGATCCGAGTCAGCTGCTGTTCTCCTGGGTGCTGTGTTGCCTGGAGCTGATGCTCCTGTGTGATTTTTTGAAAAGGGTCTGCCATCTTCTTGTACCCCTGCTTATCAGGGCCTTCGTTTCCCTCCTACTTGCAATAGACACTAGTATGATCAATCTTGTATCACTAAAGGTGCTCGGGAATACTTAATGTATCCTGCGAGGGCTGGGGTGGGTGGCTGGACTTGAATGCTGCTCCAGGGAGCGTACAAGTTGCTGGTCAGGAGGTAGCAAAACAGTAAGAAGGGATGACAAGGGCTTAGTGTACGCTTAAGCAGCAGAGTCTGGCAGGCCATGCATTAGGAGACAGTAGGCTGTTTCCCTTCTCAGTAAATAGATGTCTCCCATGAATAAAATCTCAGCTGTGGCATTGAATTTGATTTGTGGAGCTGAAGGGAATTGTAGAAAGCGAGGGTGCTGGAGCATGGAGAGCTGTGAAGGAGAGCCCAGAGAACCACAAGTGAAGGAATTTAGAGCAGGGGGTGACTCTGTGTTGTGCAGGCTGATAGTTGCGGGGAGAGATTGAAGGTTATGGGCTTGATTAAGAGGGATAAGTTTGGCAGAATATGGGAAGAAAAAGCATTTAGTTCAGCTGAAGCTGCCAGCAGGGCACATAGGAGGGAGGTTTCAGGACATGGCTTGGGTGTGGGGAGCAGATCTGCCATCAGCCTGGAGACAGCGGTTAGAGCCAGACGAGCTGCTGAGCTCACCGTGAGTGAGGGATTGTGGAGAGACAGGGAGCCAAAACAGAGCCGCAGGGCAGCAGGGGAGCTTCTGGCAGACAGCAGCCAGGCATTGATCCTGCCACCCTGGTGGAGGGAGGCATAGGCAGCGTGGTGTTTCGAAGTTAGAAAAAAACAGTGGTGCTTGTTTAAGTCTGTGCTGTAAGGTCTGCAGGAGGGTTGGCAACTGAATAGAGGCCAATGCAAGATTTGAACCATTTCTCTCCTTCTTTCCAGAATCTGCAAGACGAACATCAGCAGCCAACTCCAGGTGACCCTGCAGCAGCGGAGCATGTGTCCGATTTGTGTGCTGCAGAGCTGCAGGGCAAAATCCAGCAACTTGATGCCACCAATAAGGTATTTCTTCATGAACAGCAAATTTTGTTCCTAATGAGTATTAAATAGTAAGGGGGAGGCCCCCTGCCCTGCCCAGCCTGGCTGGAGGCAGACTTCTGCACCTCTCTTTCAGCAAGGGTGCATGCACTGATGCTGTGTTCTTGGTGCTGTTAGCTTGAGTTAAAAGCACTTGCTTTTTTCCTACAGCTGTGCTGTGTAAACTTTCCATATTTTATTTTTGCAAATTGTGTTTTGGAGGAACTTCCTGGTTGCCTTGTAAGCCTGCTGGGAGTTAATGAAGGAGAGATGCCCAGAGCCTTATTTCCTGCCTTGTGTATTTGCCTGGTTTGAGCCTGGTGCAGGGGAGAAGAGCAGCTGCCTTTGAGACAACTGGCTGCTTTTTTGCAAGCAGTAAGGGAGATCAGCTTGGGGGTGGAGGGTGGTCCTGCTCTCACTTAGATTTAAAGGCTGTAAGTTTCTTTTCTAAGAAAGCCATGTAGTCTTGAGGCAGATCAAATTTAGCACATGTTGCAAGGGATAGATGTTCTTAGCTACACTCTTGAACTCTAAGGTAACTATACCCACTAGGAAAACGGAGGGGATAAAAGGAAAAGCATCACTGGATAGGTTCTTTATTTAAATCCAAGGACAGCTGTAAGCTGTTGGAGCTGCCTGGTCCACAAAGGTTGACAGGGAAGTAGAAGAGACTCAAGGCCCAGTGAATGCCATTGGGAAAGTTTAAACTGTGTGTGTGTGGGAAGTGTCTCTTGGAGAAGAGATAACATGACAGATGTGTAAGCCAATAAACAACACAGATCATATGGCAGTACCAGCTCCTTGGGAAATTAAGGCTGGAGTCAGTTCCAAGAAAGATGCCTGTCTTCTAAGACTAAGAATGTCAAAAAGCAGCATGTTTAATAATGCCTACAAGCACTTGTTTTAATGCACTGTCATGTATATCTCAGTGAAAGAAGATAACTGTCCTAAAACTGTTTGAGCTATGTTGCTCTCTTTAGAGGTGAAAATGTCTAAGGCAATTGTTCTTCAGGTTTTAAATCAACCATGGAGTATAGCAAGAAGTTCCACTTTGCTCTGCAGCTGTGCTGTTGGAAAGCTGGCACGAAGTAGACTCCTTTGTGCTGAAGTCAGAACTTGAGGCTAGATGAACCACCGATCTGATCAAATGTGGAATTACCTAGACCAGCAGTTGCTGCAAGAATGCCTGGGTGATGTAAGGAGGTAGTAAGAGAAGGGGCTGGAAGATTGTAGACATGTAGCTGCAATGCACTGGGAGGCCTCAAAAGCAAAGGGTTTTTATGGTGTGTAGCTTCTCCAAGATGACATTTTTGTTCAGATCTCTTGGAAGTTTTTTGGGCTGAAGCAGTCCTGCTTTCTTAAGGAAACATTTTGTTTAGAGAATCATTTGTTTAATGATAGAAATGGGGAAGGGTGCTGGGCAGCCTGAGCAAGACTATCCTGGAGTATGTGGCAGGTAGTGTAATATATGAAACCCAAGCCTGGAAACTCTGCCCTGCACCTGGGGACTGTATTGGAGGAACTAGGAGCACTGAAAAAGTCTTGTGGAAAAAGGGAAGCTTTGTGTTTCTTCATAGTGGTCTCCACACAGCTCAAACAGCGTATCTAGACTCTGGAGGGAACCACATTGGTCTTGATCTGGTGAACATCTGGGCCATATGGACTGAGTAAGGGCTGGAGGGAGTCCTAAGTGTGTTTAGATAGAGCGTTAGGCAGGATAAGCCAAATTTCATATTTCTTTGTGTTCAGTTGCTACAGGAAAAACTGAATGAATTGAACTTTGAATTAAAATCTGTCCAAGAAACATCGCAGAGACAAGACCGTACAATCCAGAGTCTGAATGAGGCCCTGAAGAGCAAGGAGAGTGAGGTAATAGCATTGGGCAGGCAGGGTGGTGCTCACCGACAGAGGAAAGTGTGCTAGTCCTTATAGACAGTGACTGAAAAGCCATTGCGTGGCATCCTGGATCTCATTAAATTCTTTCTGGAGAAGCTTTTGCTTGCTTATGAGTCTGACGTGTCATAATCCATGCTGGAGGCTTGGGACGGGGAGGGTTTGTGCTTGACTTGCCAATGACTGGGCTTCCTGTCCTTTGCCTTGCAGACAGAAGAGCTGTACCATGTCATTGAAGGGCAGAATGAGACAATGGCCAAGCTGCGAGACATGTTACACAGAAGCCAACTTGGACAGTTGCAGGTATGTCCCTGGAAAACCTTGAATACATCAGTTGTTCTGCAGGGCTCGTGAACTTCAGACCCCTCGTGTGAAGCAGATCTTGACTTTCTTTGCTTCCCTCTCATTAGATGTCAGAGAGTCCATCCTCATCCCAGCAGCAACATGTGGCAGTACTGGATCTTCAGAACACGCTTTTCTGCACCCAGCTGGAGGTGCAGAAGTTGAAAGCAGCTCAGCGCCAGAAAGAGCATCAGTTGGCTGAAGCCAGGAGAGTGACCCAGCTCCTAGAAACCACGGTGCATGAGGAAGAGCAGCAAAAAGAGGCAACTTGGAAACACAACCAGGTAGGACAGGCACTTAGCCTGGTAGTCCATGGGGTTACAAGGGTTAGGAAGTACTGATGTAGTCTGTACTCTGCCCTCATTCATCTCTGCCTACGCCATTCTGAGCATGCTTGGTTACACTTGGCTAACCCTCCCTGGAGATTTCTCCAGCCTCTTTAGCTTCCTACCCTAGAACTTAGAATCAGCAAAGATATGTGATAGTGTGTATATTGTCATTTTTATGCCTTTAGTTGCTGCAGATGTCCTGTCTCTTTTTGTAGTGTTACAAAGCTGTGTTCACTGCTGCAGCAGGCTAGCTGTAGTAGACTGTAAAGCTCTACCTGTGACCATAGTGAGGGATTTAAAAATGGATGGGTGCCCTGGGAAGGGAAATAAATTCAAACTTCATTAGCAAGGAACTGTATTTTGAGATGTGAAAGCTGTGTCTAGTAACACAGAGCATTTCTGGCTGCTCCACAGCCCTTTTTGCTCTCACCTCCTTCAGACTGGCTTGTTTACAGGTCCATTGAGGACTGTAAACAAGATAAGTGCTTTCCCTTGCAGGAGCTGCGTGCTGTGGTGCAGCAGCTGCAAGCAGGACTGCAGGACAAAGCTCAGCAGCTCCAGACTGTGGAGTGGGAGAAATGCCGTGAGCTGCAGGCCCAGGAACAGAGGGTTCAGCGTTTGAGTCAGCACCTGACTCGCAAGGAGCAACTTCTGCAGGTGAGAGGCAGGAAAGATTTGAGCAGAGCATAAGCAGTCTGGGGTCCTGCTTCTCCTTTGGTATCTGGAGGTGCAAACGTCAGTCTGTAGTTCTCACACATGCCCCTCAGAAGGAATGGACAGAGATGCCTCTGGACTCCAAGATGAGGAAGGAGGCACAGCTATCTGAGTGCCTCAGCCTGAGGTGGTGCGTGGTGACCCCTCACAGCTGCTTAGCAAAGTCCCAGCACCTGGAGGCTGGTTGACTATTCTTTAATGGCAGGGGTGGGGAGGGGTAGAGCTGGTAGGTGTAGGTAGCTGGCCCGACATCTCCTGTACTGCTGTCTGGACATGTCCTGGACTGACAGTTTTACTGGGGTGTGTGCATTATCCCTTTAGGAATCAAGGGAACTTCTGCAATGCCAGCAAAGCTTGGACAGGAGCCCTGCAGCCATGGATGCCATGCTGGAGAAATTGCAGCAGCGAGTCAGTGACAGGGATGCTGCTCTGGAGGTAAGCACAGTCTGTCAGTGTTCCTGCAGCTCAGCCTTTGGGTTACCATCAGTGGTGCAGCCCCACACTGTTCCAAGGCTGACCCCAGGGTGACTATGTCTTTGAAATGCTCTGTGTGTCCCCATCTGCCAAAGGAGACCTCTGGAAGGGAGAGCTGAGGTGCCCAACATGGCAAGTAGTGTATTTGAAAGGTATGCTATCCACTTCTGAGTGATTACCCTCTTTCACCCTAGCGAGCAGTAGACGAAAAGTTCTGTGCCCTGGAGAAGAAGGAACAAGAGCTGCAACAGCTCCGTCTCTCAGTGAGAGAGCAGGGAGGTGACCTGGAGAGGCTGCGCAGCGTTCTGTCCAGCAACGAGGCCACTATTCATGTGAGTGCTTGTACCTGCGTATGCAGAGTGCAGCCTGGCTGCAGCGTGGTGCTGTGCTAGACAAGCCCGGTGCTAGACAAACTCTTGTGTAAATGCTGCGGTCGTCCCTGGGGAGAGCGGCTGCAGGGTGTTGGCCTTTCTCTGGCCCCGTGTGCTGGGCAAGTTCCTGGGTCAGTCTGTGGTGTTTCTGGGCTGGATGTAGAGGTGAGTGCAGTGCTCGGAAAGGAGAGGGGGTGAATCTGCATGACTCACTGCTGGTGGAAGAGACTGGTGGTACCAGTTCTGCTTAATTCAGGGTAAAGGCCCTGTCCCTGGTTGATCTGCTTCTGTTATGGTCCCCAGAGCCTGGAGAGCCTCTTGAAAGCCAAAACCCTGGAACTAGAGCAGGTGTCAGCAACCTGCCAAAACCTCCGCTGGCTCAAGGAGGAGATTGAGGCCAAATCATGCAGCAGGCAGAAGGAGCAGGAGGGGATCATCCAGCAGCTGCAGACCTGCCTGCATGACAGGAACAAGGAAGTGGAGGTAAGACTGTAGTTTGGCCTCCCAGGCCTTCAGTCAGTTTCTCTGCAGAGAGCAGTGCCAAGAGCTTCCTGCCTGCTTGCCTCTGAGGAGTGTGCTTAAACCCATATCAGTGCCTTGGAAACTGGCTGCTCTTGGCACCTGTAGATACCTGTGCTCCCTAGGTGTTACTCTTGCAGCTATACTCGGGCTGAAGAGCTGTTCTGTCCTGAACAGCTTGCACCTTGGTGAGGGTAGTAGCAACATCTCTCCATTTCTCCCCCTTCTTCAGGAGCTCACAGCAACCCTGCTGTGCAAGCTGGGCCCAGGGCAGAGTGAGGTGGTAGAGGAGCTATGCCTGCGTCTCCAGCGCAAGGAGAAGATGCTACAGGATCTCCTCAGTGACAGGAACTGTCAGGCTATGGAGCACGATGCTGAAATCCGGGAGCTGCTGCAGGCTGTGAGCGCCAAGGAGCAGTGGAGCCGAGTGAGTTATGTGCGGTGCAGCAGCGGGGAGGCTGGGGCAGATGTTTCTGCCTTGTGTTAAGCAGATGGAAACTGCTGTGTGGCCACAATCAGTGCCACCTGGTTGGAGCTGCTGAGTATTGGAAAATGACATGAGATTGCATGAGGTCCCTTCTAGGTGGGTCTCAACCCATCGTGTGGGAGCAATTATGGAGCAGCAGTTCCCTTAGCTGTGTTCAGGGTTCAGGTCCCTGCCACTAGGCAAGCTGGGCTGGCTTATGTATTCTTAGGGTTTGCATGTGGTGAGGAAGGAGGTGTGGGGCAGTGGAGGGGCTTTGGGGAGGGTCACTGCTTCATATGGGTGTTAGCAGACCAGAAGGTAAGTGTCCAAGCTGTTGGTTGCATAGCTGAGAAGTATGAGGAAACTCTGCTCATTGCCTGTTAATTTACATTTTAATCAAGCTAGCGCATGATCCTGGGAGTGTAACTGCTGCTTGAAGAGCCGCAGTTTCTACTCTGCCTACTCTTGCACACTGGATGCACCTCAGTGTTACCTGAGATGCTTTGGATTGAGTTTCCTTTCGTAAAAAGGGGGCTAAAAGAGTAAGCTCTATATCCTCTTTGTTCTCTTTGCCTCTCCTGTGTCTCCATCCCCTCCTGGATGCGGTGAGGGAAACTGAGGAGCTTGTTCCTCCGTAGGCAGAGGCTGAGCCCTGCTGCAGCTGTCTCCCAAGTAGAGATGGGGGGGCCACTGTGAGGGGCCAGGAGCAGTAGCTCCCGGACTGGTTTGTAGAGCCTTTCTCCTAGTCTCAAGTGACAGATAAATATTGATATGTTTTCTCTTAGTCTCTAAGGAAGGTGGGGGACAGGGATCCAACTCTTGGTCACAGCCCTGCCTTCCCCTTTTCTTCCTGCTCATTCAGACTGCTGCTGAGAAGATGGCACGCGCTTTGGCTGAAAGGAGCTGTGAGTTGCAACTCCTGCGCCAGCGTGTGTCAGGGAAGGAGCCTGCTGGGACTCAGTCAGCTGGTGCCAGGCTGTTGAAGCAGGATGAACAACAGCCCATACAAGTAAGAATTGTGGACTGTTTCTCTGCCTGCAGCCGCAGGACTCCAGAGAGAAATGATTGCTGCAGGAGGAAATAAGGGAGAGGGAAGCACCGCACAGAATGATAGTAATGAGAGTAGGGTTAGGGAAGAGACTTTCTATAGGAGGAGCGGACAAAACTGAGGAGCAGAAATATTGCCTGGATGTTCTGATCTTGATCCCACAAGCCTTTGTCACTCAGTGTCTCCTTTCGTTTTGATAAGGCAGTATTTGAGTCCACAGGGCACATGTGAGTATGTGAGAAATCCACCCTCTGACCTTCCAGCATTGACCCAGTCCTTCCTTGGGCCGGGCTGGGCCGCTGCATTGTAATCCCCTCCCTGACACTGTCACATTCTGGAAGGGACAAGGGAGCTAATTTTAGGCCCCTCTAATTCTTGGCAGAGCCTGCTGGCCTTTTGCCATCTCTTCCACAATTGGAACTGGTATTTTTAAAGCAGCTTTGCTAAAAATCCCTTTGAGGCTGAGCACAACTCAGAGGCTACATAAGCCACACTCCTACTTGAGCAGCTGTTAATCGTTTACTGGTGAACTGACATGTTGAGGGTTTTGAAACAGCTGTAAGCAGGTGGCTTGTTTCTATTTCTGGGATCAAAGTGAGCTCCAGAGACTTCCAGAGATGTATATGTGGGCCAAGCTCTGCATTTTCCTTCCTGTGTGGCCCCTCTGGTAGGCCAAATCCCTGGAGGAAGACTTAGGTCTAGGTAGAGTCTCAGTTGAACGATGCACTTGCTGTGGTTGAGTGAAACGTGTTTAATCCTTATTATAAAGGAGCTCTCTTCCCAACAGCCTCCTAGTCCCACATAAAGCAAGGCCAGAGCCCTGTTCCCATACATGAAGCTTCCAGGTTGGGTGCAGCTCGCCTACCCTGCTGCCTGGCTAGCTCCCCTTCACTGCTCTGTCGTGTCTCAGAGACATCAGCAAAGCAGCCAGCAGTTTGCTGCAGTCCTGGAGCCTGGGCTCCAGGGAAGCTGAGAGCCTGCTAGGTTCCCCATAAAGGTGCAAACCAGGAGGATTTTGTTTTCAGGAAATACTGCAAAGAGCTTGTGGAGCTACAGCCGCTGCTGGACCCCCACAGGGCGACAGCAGCTGCAGGACAGAGGGCGGTGAGTGCTGTGACAGCTTCTTTCAAGGTCACCAACAAGGACCCAAAGCTTTGGCTGTAGGGGAAACAGTTTCACAAAACCGTGGGAGGGCAAAGAGCTTTGAGCAAAAATGAGTGTTTTGAAATAAAGCTGAGCCTTCCCTTGGGTGATGGTTCAGAGGGTGCATGGGGGTGTGAGTGTGGGAAAGGAAAGGTTGATGTTGGTTTTGGGGTGAGACGCTTCAACTCAACAGTTGATGCTGTCTAGTGTGGGGTTTTCTGACTTGATGGTTCAGGCTGGGGGTGAGAATGTGGGACTGGCTTGGGGTTAGCCTTGGGGCCAGGACACCTGAACTTTGCCAGGAGTGGGACAGCAGCCTTGGAACACTGCTGTTCCCTAGGGCTGCTGTTCAAGGATCAGTGAGGGAGCAGCAGTCTTTAGGAAGATGAAGTGTGCTGGGGAGCAGGCATCATGGACCTGTTTCTCACCAAAGCGATGGTTTCTGTCTAATCCTGGGGTAAGAGAGACCAGGTGATACATGGTAACCCTGCAATAACCTAGCTCTCTCTGCAGTTACAGTGTCAGCAGCAGAACTGGAGAAGGAGCTTGTTAATGCCAAAGAGGAACTGGAGCTGATGGCAAGGAAGGAAAGGGAAAGCAGGGTGAGCTAGTGCTAAAGCCTGTGCTTGTCTCTGCCTTGCCTATGGGAAACTGCTGGGCTGCCCCTTGCGGGAGGTTTTGGACCCCCTATCATGGGGGGCACACAGAGTGGGAGACATGGGGCAGCAGCTTGCAGTGGGGTTTTGGCTTTCTGGGGTTTAGGCTTTCTACAGTTTTCACGGACTCCTCCCTCCATAGCGAGAGCTCGCTGCTCTCCAGTCTGTCGTGGCCACACAGGAGGAAGAGCTGCAGGTGCAGGCCTCAGATATTGAATCCCTGACCAGGAACATCCAGATCAAAGAGGACCTCATCAAGGTGAGGAAATGCACTGTGCTGGGTCAGTTCTGCCTAGGACAGCTGCAGAGGAGCCTCTTCCTTCCCCACGTCCTGTTTGTCACTCGCTCATTTCTACTGAATGGCAAGATGTCGGAAGCAAAGCTGTTGGTTTCTGTGATAGCAGTGACTGGATACCTCTGGCTGTGGATGGTATTGCTGCTGGCTTGCCTACAGCCCTCTGTTATTTTGCCCAGAGTGCAAGGACCCCAAACCCAGGCCTTTGCCCAGAGTGCCATTATTTGGCTTTCTGCTCTTCGTGTACTAAGTGCCCTTCCTTGGAAGTCCTCTAAATAGTGTCTTGCTTCAGGCTGTCATCTGTGCTTAATGCACCCTGGTTGCATTGGTGTTTCTGTCTTTGGAGACCCTGGTCTTCCCTAACACTGGAAACTTTTGGCAGTTGCGTTCCAGGGAGGGTTACAACAGTTCAGCTGTCCTTGTTACTGAGCCCTTCTCCCCTGAGCCCTCCTGCACTTGGTTTTCAGGATCTGCAGATGCAGCTGGTGGATCCCGAAGAAATTCCAGCCATGGAAAGGCTGACTCAAGAAGTGCTGGTGCTTCGGGAGAAAGTGGCCATAGCAGAATCACAAGTACAAGAGGCTACTGGAAACAGAAGACAGCAGGTAGTGTGCCCTATGGGGCAAGTGTGGATGTGTCATTTTTCTGCTGGTGCTCACAGTTATGAGACTCTTTTCAGCCTCTGGATATGCTGAGGTGCTCTTGTTCTTGGAGGCTGACTGTGTATGGAAGGGGGAAGACAAAGGAGAGGAGGATAGGTTTCTTCTAGCACTGGCCTCAAGGGCAGTCTTTTGGGGCTCCTGGGGTGATACTCTGATTAGCTTTGATCACTTAGACAAAGCAAGAGAGGTGGTTGGTACATCTGGAAGGAGAAGCCTCTGCTTCTCAGGGGTGACCAGATGCCTCCTTTGATTTCTGCCTCTAAGTGTTGGCTCTTCTCTGTTCTCTCTGGCCAGTTGTTACTGATGCTGGAAGGGCTGGTGGCTGAAAGGAATCGGCTAAATGAGGCTCTCCAAGCAGAAAGGCAGCTCTACAGCAGCCTGGTGAAGTTCCACACGCACCCGGACAGGTAAGCAAGGCCCTTTGGGCTCTGCACTGCCCTGCTGCTGGGGCATGGGTGGGTGGTCCAGGAGAGTGACCCCTGAAGCAGTGAGTGTTCTGCAAGTCTGAGCTCTCAGTGAGAAAGAGGAAGCCTGGGTGAGGAACTGGATAAGGTCAGATTTTGGCATCTGGTTTTTGGGCATCCTACCTCCCCTGAAGAGACCGCAGTGGCCAGCTTCAAATGGTACATAAAATGCCCCCATTGCTACCCCTTGTTCAGGCCCTGGGATTTCCATCCCTATTCCCTGGCTTCTGCCTTTCCTGCTGGGCTTCGCACCCACACTCAGCCACTTCTCGGAGGCTGCTGTTCCCCATGTCAAATTCCCAACCCTACAACTATTGGGTTGAGAAGGGTCTGTCTAGGTGCTCGTCTAGGCTGTTGTCCTGCAGCAGAGTATGGCCTGCATTCTCTGTCCTCCACACTAATCCCCTGCCCTTCACGGGGCTGCAACCTCTGGGATATTTGAGCTACCTGCCACCAAGAGAGCACATACGTGGAGTGCTTGGGTAAGTACTGAAGAACAGCTGTGACTAACAGACCCCTGCCCTGGGCTGAAGCCTTTTTTGGTATGGGTGCACTCTGGGGAGGTTTAGGGGTGAGGCAGGAGGTGACCAAGTTGCCCATGAAGTACGGAAGGCCTGTGCTTGGAGTAAGTGGCAGTCCCGGATGGAGGGACCCAAACTGATGTGCGCTTGCTGCTCTAAGGGTTGCTGCAGCCTGTCTAACCCTCTTCCCTTTTGTGCGGCGTGTCTGCTTAGCGCTGCGAGAAACCACACTCTGCAGGTGGAGCTGGAGGGGGTCCAGGAGCTCCGAGGACAGCTGGAAGAAGCTCTTGGAAGAAGCTTGGAGCGTTTGAGCAGGCTGGAGACACAGGGCACCTTAGGAGGTGGGGAACAGGAGCGTGTGAGAGTTCTACCCCAGCATGCCTTCTGAGCCCTGGCGCTCGCCCGCCTGCCATGGAAACGGTTCACTAACCGAGCGAGCCTGTCTCACTGACTCTGGGAGGGTTGCTTTGGTACTTAGTAATGGTACGATAGAACTGGTGCGGGGTTTCTTGTTTTATTTTTAGAGCTGCTTGGAAACTGCAATCAGTGCAATCCACCTGTGTCTCATGTATGTTCCTGTCTGACCCACCCCGTGGTCACTGATGTATTTGCACACTCAAATCATTCCATTTTAGTTGATTTCCCTTCATCTCCCTTCTCCCTTCCCCCATGGGCCAAATAAAGATTCCCTTTCACTGAAGGAAACACCAAATGTTCTCTATCATCTCCCAAGTGCATGAGTGTGAATTTTTATATTCCCTCCCCCTTTTCTACCCAGTAACATCCCCCTCTTGGTTTGATGGCTGCTGGTGCAGAAGGAAAAGGTGTATGTGGAAAAGTGGGGTCCAGAGCTAGGGAATTTGGGAAGGGCCCCAAGACCCACAGAGCAGGGACTGGGTGCTGCTTGCCTGGTAATCTTACGCTAGTGTTTTGAGCATAGAGCCAGTGATCCATCTTATGCTCAAACCAAATGCTATGTCAGTAGTGAAGACTTTCCTGAATTCTCTTGGTGGCGGGTTTTTTTTTTTTTTTGCTTGTTTTTATTTTATTTTTGGTTGCAAGTTGTGCCTCAGCCTGACTTTTGTGCCTTGAGGGAGAGTGCAGATGGTTTGGGGTGAATGAGACCTGTCCTTGCTCGCAGGGTCTGGGCTGGGAAGTGCTGGCTCTACTGCCTTAGTATGTGTGCATCTCGGTCACAGGCTCTACAACCCCCTTGGGCAATGAGTGGGCCCTTTTCCGCTTTGCCAGCGACAGCCCCACTTGGCACTACTGCTTACCTTCTCCAGGGCATCTTTCTCCTCCTCTGGGAGCGTTGGGGTTAGTGTAAGAACTGGAAAGTGATGGCAGCAGCTTTCCGATGACCTGTACCTCCTGTGTGCAGAGGGGTGTGGGTCAGCCATGATCACACTCGATCACTTCCCAAGGTGGAGGGACTAGATTTTATACCTTTGGTCACCTCCATTTGTGCTGGCCAGGGGAAGTCAAACCTAGAGGGTGGAGCAGAAGAGCTCCATCTTGCTGGGCTGTGCCATCTGGACCTGCGACTGCTCTGCTACGTGTCTCCTTGTGACTGCTTCATGCGTTGGCCTGTATCCCATGCCTTGCACCCATGTTCAAATCCTCCCTTCCGTGCCTCAGAGGCAGGGATAGGAGTCAGCACAGACTTCCCTTCACGCAGCAGGTCAGTGTTGCACCTCTGGGTCTGTGCCAGCTGTGTGCTGAGTTCAGCAGTGATCTGAAGGCCACATGGCCTGAAGGAATGCAGCTGGTGGCTGCTGGGCAGCTCTGCTATGTGACTGTTTTTTTTCTTGTGTTTCACCTCATATGCTTCCTCTCACTTCTGTGTAGCACCATCTTCTCTCTCTCCTTCTGCCTCTCACTTGTAGGAACCTTTGTGTCCTTATCCTTGTCTTCAACCTTCCCACTCCATCCTTGGCTTTATCTGGCTTGCTCCCCAGTCCCTCAGGAAGTGTGGAGCCCAGGACAGAGTGCAGGCCCCTTGGCGTAGCACAGGGGACTCCTTGGCTGCTGCTCTGGCAGCTCCCATCACTTGTGCTTGTATTCTGCTGCAGATCTGTCTCTGAGCTCTCTCCTGGTATCACCAGTGTTAGACACCCTGTGGAGTGAGTGTTGACCTAGACTGAGGTGTCCCACATTCTCTGCCCTGTTCTTTAGGGCCTTGTTTCATCCCTGCTGTCCCTTGCTGTATGCTCCTTGGCCCTGCAAAAGGGCCAGACTGAGCATCCTGTGCAGAGAGCACCCTCTGTTGAACCGTGCTGTGCTCTGTGCTGTCTCGCAGCTCTCTGTGGAGCTCTCTCCTTCTCTTGATTTCCCTGAGGACCTTGTTTCCTTCTCCTGTTGGTGTGAAGATTTTCAGTGCAGCCAATGCACCTGGGAGTCCTTCCAGCCCTGTGGTGCCTGTGCAGTTTTCAAGCCATGCAACTAATCCCCTTCAGGCTCGGTGTGAGAGGTGCAGTGGTCTGTGACAAATGCTCGGGTTTGCATCTGCTGGTGGTACACAGAGCTGAACAAGGCTGCCTGGTAGCCCCTGCCCCCTGTGCTTTGCACGCTGGGTTCAAATGCTCAGCAAACACTAGCCTGGGGCCAGTCTGCCCCATGCGTGAGCTTCCCCTGCTGCCCCCTGTACCAGCTTCCTCTTCCTCCCCCATTTTTTTTTCTCCAGGCTCATGCTCCCTTCTCCTGCCTCGACCCTGGAGCAGTGGGAGCTGCATGGGGCCGTGGGCACTGGCAGGGAGCAGGGTACTGGTGCAGTTAGAGGCTGGGAGAGAGGTGTTTTTCTCATATCCCCAAAGTGGCTGTGCTGGCCACAAACCGCCCTGGCCTGACTGCCCTGGCTTGAGAGCTGCGTGCACATGGCCCTTGCGCCCTCCACGCAAGCCCTACGCCCCCTCTCCCCCCTAGGCTGTAGCCCCTTGGGTGCTTTGTCACCTGGCATGTTGTGTCCCGGAGAGTCCCAGGGGGAGCACGGGGCTGTGCTAAGCACCCCCTCAACCCTCCCCCCCACACATACCATGGGAGCTTCTTCTTCGCTTGGGACCTAGCGCTGCGGCTGCTGCTCGTTGCTTTTAAACATTTTGCTTGTTGAGGAGCACTTCTCCCAGCTCTCCAGCGTGATGGGTGCCCTTGCTCCCTGTGGTACAGTTAGGGGCCCGTTCTTGCTGATCAGGCTCTGGTGTGCAGGGTGGGATGTCCGTGCGGGCCAGGCTGTGAATTGGCCCCACTGTCTGCAACCTTCTGGTGGTCACTTGTTACGAGCGGGTTTCCTGAGCGTGGCACCCTTCGGGCTGCCGGGCTTGGGGGGGTGCAGCGCGCTGTGCCGCGGCCTCCCCTGCCCCGAGGCATGCTCCTGGCTGCCCTCCCCTCGCTCTCCCGGGAGCAGCACAACTTGTACACCATGTGCTTCCCTGCTGCTTTCGCCTTCCCCAGTAGCGTTTGTGCCTCTCCTCCGGCCAGGATCTCCGTGCGTTCCCTGGCTCCATGCTCAGTCTTGCCTGGGAGCTTTGGAGTGAGGCGGCACTGGGGAGCTGGCCCACCCCTCCAGCCCTGACGGCGCTGGGTCTGGCTGCAGGCAAAGCAGCCAGGGGGCTGCCAACCCGGCCCTGCACGGCCCCAGGGGGACAGCCTCGGGCCCCTGGGGACAAGTGAGGCTGTGAGTGGCCGCGGGCATGGCAAGGTGCTGGTTGCAGGCCTGAGCCATCCCAATCCAGGCAGCCGGAGCTGAAGCTGAGCAGGCTGGGCCGTGCGGCAGCATGGCAGAAAGGCACGAGGGCTGAGGTGGCCAGCTGAGGCGCGGGAGCCCTCGCTCCCTGCCGTGCGGAGCGGGGCCAGGAGCAGAGCTGTGTGCAAGGAAAACAGGCCCCAGCTCGTGTCCTCTGGTGCAGGGTGGCCCCCTGCACGTGTTGCCAGTGCATCATGTCCCCGGGCGCCCTGAGCCACAGGATGCAGCAGCCCCTCTGGCTCTGCTGCAGCGTGGCCAGCACGGGCTTGCGTGGCACCTGGTGCCACACGGCGCAGTGGGGATGGGGATGGCGTGGGCACGACGATGCCCTCCAGGCGCTGCCCTGTGCCCAGGCAGGCAGCGGGCCGGTGCGGGACCACTGGGGTAGTGTGTGGTGGGGGCTTTGTGCCCGAGCCTTTGCTGTTGCTGGTGGCTGTGGCTGGCAATGCTGTAGCACAGGTGAGATGCGTATTCAGCACAGGGCAGTGGGGTGTCTAGTACAAGGCGGCACAAACGTGGAGTTGTGGATATGGCACGTGGCATTGCTGGGGTGGCCATCTCCCTCGGCACAGTGCTGCCGGGGCAGCTGGGACTGTCCCCTCCCTCAGTGCAGGGCACTGGGCTGAGGCTCCAGCGTACAGGGGCAGGTCACGGGCAACAGGGAGACCTTGGCCCCGCTGGGAGAGCCCAATGCCGCAGTTCGGGCACGTGCAAGACCAGGCTCTGCTGGTGGGGCTGCCTGCAGTGGGCACCCGCAGTTCAGCCCAGCCACAGCGGCAGAGGCAGCATGTCTGAGCACCTTGCTGCGCTGTCTCCTAGGTCAGGCCGTGGGGGCGGACGCTGACAACGCCAGCACCAACTTCACCGACAGCTTTGAGGAGGAGACGGCCCGTGGCGCTGCGAGCCAGCACGTGAGTTGGGGCAGCGTGGCCCCGGGAATGAGGGTCCCAGAGCTGGGCGCTGTGCCCCTCCAGGGCCACTGCCCCACTGCGGCCCAGCCCCTTTGGAGATGTCCCCATCACCCATGCCTCTGTCCTTCTAGAACGGCCCCCGAGTCCCCAAGGAGAGTGGGGGCACTGAGGGTCCCCCACCGGGGAGCGAGGCATTCGCCCTGCCAGATCGGGAGGCGCGGGCAGAAGAGGAGCTGCGGGAGCTGAAGGCCCAGCTGGAGGAAGCTGGTTTCTCCTCCATCTCCCACATCAGGCAAGAGCCCTGGGACTTGGGAGCCGGCGGGTGACAGTGGCTCGGGGTGGGGGATGTCCCATGTCCCAGCCACTGCCTGCCCTTCACGGTGCTGTATGCCCCTAGGAAAGCGATGCTGAGCCTGTGCCTGGAGAACGCGGAGCTGAAGGAGCGGATGGGCGAAGCCACGTCGCTGCTGGAGAGCGGGGAGCAGGAGGAGGCCGGGGTGGGCAGCCCCCCAACTCCCGAGCCCCTCAGGCTCCAGCGGAAGGGCCGTGGTGCTCTGGGGGACCACCTGGCCAGTGGCACTGGGGACAGCCAGGGGCTCCCGGCGGAGAGGGAAGTGGTGCCCGCCAAGCGCCCTGCGCTGGAGGCACGGTCCTGGGACGACGTGCCCAAGAGACCCTGCCCCAGTGCCCCGGATGGAGAGGAAGGGAGCCACGTAAGTGCCGTGGGCACGGGGGACCGGGGCAGGGATGCGGATGGGAGTGTGGGTGGCTGCTCACGGCCCATCTCTGCTCCGGCAGGAGGAGGACACGAGCCCTGGTGGGGGCTGGCCGAGGCTGGGCACAGAGCTGTGCTCCCAGGTGGCGCAGCGCCGGAGGCAGTGCCAGGAGCTGCAGGACAAGCTTGCCGCATCGGAGGCCACGGTGCGGGCACAAGCAGAGCAGCTGGAGAAGTACCATGTCCTGCTCCGTGAGTCATGGCCAAGGAGGGACGGGACGGGACGGGGCAGGACGGGGGTCTGTGCCTATGGGACCTGCCCTGAGCCAAGCCCAGGACACCCTGTGCAAGGCGCTGTACGCAGGGCAGAGGCAGCGGTTGCTCGGGGGGACCCCATGCTGATGGGGCTGCCTGGCAGGTGAACCCCACGCCCAGCAGCTCAGCAAGCAAGTGCAAGTGGACTTCCAGGACCTGGGCTACGAGACGTGCGGGCGAAGCGAGACTGAGGCTGACCGGGATGAGACCACCAGCCCCGGTAAGCAGGGCTGGGGGCTCTGGGGATCCCGGGGCCTTGCCCACCTAGCACAGAGGTGATGCCGTGCCCCATCTGCTCTGCAGAGTGCGAGGAGCCGGATGTATTCAGCGAGCCCAGCCTGGGTGAGGAGCTGGGGTCCCCACGCCGGCCGGGGGTCAGCAAGGCTGTCCTCAAGGCCGTGCCGCCGCCGGACGTGGGGGCCCTGCGCCAGCACATCCAAGACCTCAAGGCACAGCTGCTCAACGCTAATAAGGTGATCCAGAGCCTGCAGCGCCGGGCCCGCTCCGTCTCCATCACCAGCGGCTACACCTCAGGCACCGAGCGGCCGCCGCTGGGCCCCGCGGCCCTGGCCTCGCCTGCCCACAGCCTCACCGACGAGGACGAGGGCTGGCAGTCGGACAGCCGCGGCACCCTCTGCCCGCCCACCCTCCGGGCGCACCGCGACCTGGAGCGCCTGGTGCACCGCGTCGCCCTCCTCGAGGCGCAGCTGCCCGCAGCCAAGCCCGGAGGCGTTTTGCCCAAGGAGCTGCAATCTGCCACCTGGCCAGGGTATGACCACGGGCGCGTGGCGTGGGCACTGCGGTCAGACCGGGGGCAATGGGGCTTTCCGCGGGCGCCCAAGGGGGTCGCTCCTTGTTGCGTGGCCTTACCTGCGGCCAGGCTCCTGCGGCAGAGCCCTGGGGCTGGGCTGCGCGGGGATGCCCGCCCGGCGCCCTGGCCCCGTCGTGGGGCGCAGGCAGCTCCAGGGACACCCCGCTCGCCGACCTCCCCCTAGGAAGTACGACTCGCTGATCCAAGCGCAAGCGCGGGAGCTGTCCCACCTGCGCCAGATGCTGCGGGAGGGCCACGGGGCGAGCCGGAGCCTGGCCCAGCACCTGCGTGACACCGTGCGGTCCTTTGAGGAGCTCCTCCGCGGCACCGACATCGACTATTACCTGGGCCAGGGCTTCCGGGAGCAGCTGGCCCAGGGCAGGCAGCTGGCCGAGAGACTCAGCGACAAGCTGAGCACCAGTAAGTGCCCCTGGGGTGGCGCTGGGGCCGGCGGCACGGGATGTGGCAGGATGGGAAGGGATGCTGCGATGGATGCTGTGAAGGGCTGGGGCCGTCGGGCACCCTGTGCCGTGTGGGCTGTCTGCTCTGAGCAGTCTCGCTATGGCTCTGTTTGGAGACGAGCACGTGGGAGGGCAGCATTGGGGCGCAGGGACACTGACTGCCCCTCTCTGGTTTGTTTTTTCAGGAGATCGACAAGACGGGGAGGATAAAAGCAGCCACGAACTGCTGGCGCTGAGGTACCTGCTCCCAGGGGGGTCCCTGCTCCGGATGGGCACCCCAGGGCCATCACTGCTTTTGGGAGGGGGGTCCCGGATACCCTCACGGGCTGCTCGGGGATCTCTGCTCCAGGTGGATGCCCTGAGGCTGCCTCTGCTTTCAGGATGGGGGGTCCCAGGCTTGCACTGGGCACCCCGTGGCCCGGGGCAGCCTCACAGCATGGGCAGGACACTGGGGTGTCTGGCTGGAGTGGGCACAGCACAGCGGGAAGGGCTGCGGGACAAGGGTTGCCCTGCCTCTTCTGTGCATCCTGATGATCAGCCGTCTCCACAGGCTCAGCCGGGAGCTCCAGGAGAAGGAGAAGGTGATCGAGAGCCTGGAGGCGAAGCTGCAGGAGTGCTGCGAGTCCCTGGGCAGCAGCCACCCACCCTCCGAGTCATCCCGCTCTGTCACCAGCACCTCCTTCGTGTCTGATGGGTTGGAGCCCTGCTCCGACGGGGACACGGCCAGCGAGTGCAGCCAGTGCCGGGAGGAGCCTGCCCGAGGCGCAGGTACCACGGGGTACTGGGGGCTCAGGCCCAGGGAGCGCAGCCACGGGCTGGGGACGGGGACCATGCACAGTGCGAGATGCAGCCCCTCTTTGGCATGCAGGTCCCTGCAGGAGTGGGTGCTCTCACTCCGTTGCACCCCCTAGTCACTTCACCTGCGAGGTCCTGGTGGAGGCCACCCGGCACAGCCTTGCCGCATGGCACTGTGCCCCCGATGTCTGCCTGGCTCCACGCCTTGGCCGAGCACGCGATGCTGAGGGTGCCCCGCCGTGGTACCCGCAGTGCTGCAAGGCTGGGACCCAGCCCGGCCTTGCGTGGGGCATCCCAGCCCGTGGGGCATCCCAGCCTGTGGCAGCTGCAGACACAGACTTGGCTGTTTGGAGTGTGACAAGACCTCCGGGGAGGAGAGGTTCCCTCCAGCCTGAGCCAGAGTCACATTAACGTCTCTCCCCGTCTCTCTCCTGTCTCTAGGCCTTCACTTTGACTCCTTGTCCAAACCTGTTAGTGCCCCCCTGCCTGCACTGGTCCCCGGGTTGCCCCCCTTTCTGCCTGCCGGGCCCCCCCCTCCTGCAGCCCCCATGTTCCTGGGTTGCTGTGGGCCCCCCGTCTGCTCCCTGGCTGAGGCACAGCAAGAACTGCAGGTGCTCCGGAGACAGCTGGGAGAAAGTGAGCGTGTGGCTCCAGCGCGGGGTCAGTCCTGCTTGCCCGGCATGCTGCGCTGCATGGTCCCCACCCCTCCGACCTGTCAGTCCTGCCTGGTTCCTTCTCCTGCTCCCCAGGGCCTCAAGGCCGGGTCCGCTGCTCTGCTTGCCTGGGGGATGATGGGGACAGGCTGCTCTTGTGTGCAGAGGGCGGGGAGGGTGGGATGGATGCAGCCCCAAGGCCACTCTGGCCTTTTGGTGGGCACTCAGGCACCCCAGGGGCCCCTTGGAAAGGGCTGGTTTGGTTAGCCATTGCATAGGAGTGGGGCTGAGACCCTCCAACTCATGTCAAGTAATCAGGGTGCCTTGAAAGAGCTTCTACCCCCTAGGGTGAATGGGTTGGGCAGGGGACAGACAGTGGGACTGGGGATGGGGCCACCATGGGGGACTCTGTGCCACATTGCTGGGCACAGGGAGAAGGGGGCAAGAAGCATGTTGCAGGAGGGTTTGTTACCCCCATTCTTCCCCCCCGCTCGTTGCCCTCCTCTTCCTCACTACCTTGTCCTGTGTGTGCAGGTGTGACACTGCCAGCAAAGCCTGCAGCCCCACTGGGACCCTTTGGAGAGAGCAGCAAACCCCCGGCATCCCTCTGCCGGCACGGTGCCCCGCAGAGCCTGGCCAAGCCGCCCGGGGCGGCCGAGACCCGTGCCCCCTGGGACGTGCCTCCTCCCGGCTGGCCGCTGCACGGGCCATTTCACGGGGCCTTGTCGTCGGGGTACCCAGCCAGCCAGAAGCTAACAGGTAAAGTCCTGAGAGAGGGCGTGGGGGCATCCCGGCTGGGCATGGGGGGGCAGGGAGGAGACCCAGCCCCGGGAGGGCTGCGGGACACGGCTCTGGCATAGGGCAGGATGGCGGGGACGGCATGGGCCGGGGGACCTGGCCACCCCCTCCCCTGAGCTGTCCCCCCGGCCACGGCAGGGGCAGACCTGCTGGAGGAGCACTTGTTGGAGATCCGCAGCCTGCGCCAGCGCCTTGAGGAGTCCATCTGCACCAACGACCGGCTCCGGGAGCAGCTCGAACAGCGCCTGGCCTCCACTGGCAAGGCCAGCAGTACGAAGTGGCACTGGGACAGGGGCCGTTGGGGGTCCCAGGGCTCGATGAGGGGCAGGCTTTGCCCACCCCATTGTACGGGGAAGGTGCTTGCCCCATGGACAGCAGGGCGTTGGGATGAGGGACTCAGCACCAATCCCTCCCCTTGTAGGTTTTTCCACCGACATCTACATCCAGGGGCAGGAGCTTGGGTCCCGGCTGAGCAGTGAGAACCGGGCCCTGCGCGAGGACAACCAGACCCTGCGGCTCCAGCGTGACCATCTTTCCCGAGGTAGGGCCGGGCTGCCTGGCTCCCGCATCCTGGATACTCAGCAAGTGGGGCCATGGTGATGTCTCCATGCTCTCTGTCCCTAGAGCTGGCACGGGTGCAGGAGGCGCTCCTGGCTGCCTGCTCCCGGGCACGGGAGGCCGAGGCAGAGGTGGGCCGGAGGCGTGGGGAGCAGCGGAGGCTGACAGACGAGCTTGCTGAGTGCCAGGAAAGCATCCGGCAGCTCCGGGACGAGCGCCTCTCTCTGCAGGAGGACAACAACAGGTAGAATTGGGGCTTTGTGGCCCCAGGGTCAGCAGGGCCCTGACCCATGTGTTGCCCCTCGACCCACACGTCGCCCATCCACAGGCTGCAGCACACAGTGACACTCCTGCAGCAGCAGTGTGAGGAGCACCGCCTGCTCTTGCAGGCCCTGCGTGCGGAGCTGCACGTCTACGAGAGCCTCCCTGGCCCCTCCGCAGAGACGCGTGCAGGTACAGGCCCCGTGCCCAGCCCCCTGCTTGCCCTCACCCTGCCACTGGCCCGGGCACCCCAGCTCCTCTGCCCAGCTGCTGGTCTTGGGGTGCCCATCCCCTCTGCAGTCCTTAGGGTGTCCCAAATGCCTCTCCTTGTCATAGCAGCAGGAGGGACACAGTGGCCTTCAGCAGCCCTGGGCATGGAGCCACAGCCGACTGCAGGGGCACTGTTAATTCTTGTTCCAGGTTGCTTCCCATCTCCTCCAGTGCGGGATGTTGGCACGAGCTCGGCAGCCCCCCTCTTCTCCCCACCGCCCTCAGACACATTGGTGACCCGACAAATGGACGGTAGGTCCTGGAGTCTGGCCACATGGGCACCTCGAGGCTGCTGAGACCTGACAAACCTGTGGTACTGCCCTCACTGGGGAGGGATGGAGAGCCCAGGGCAGAGCCAGGCTGCTGGGATGGGGAGGCTGGAGGGGGAGCAGGTGGTGGCCTTCACCCAGCCCTACTTTGCCTGCAGAGCCACGCGGAGCTGACCCCCCAGCAAGGAAGAGCGAGGGGCTGACAGGGGCTCATGTTGTTGGCCGCCTGGACACCTACCAGGCCCTGGAGCAGCATGTTGTGGAGGGGAAGGCGCTGGCCCACGAGTTGATGTGTCTCATGCGCCCGGCACTCGAGCTGCCCAACCACCCGCTCCCGGGCAAGGAGGTAAAGTGCGGGCAGGACGGGGCTGGAGCCAGCCAGGGGACGGACCCTGCTCCATGGCCTGGGGCAGGCAGGGCCACGTGTCGGGAGGCCCCATCAGTACCAGTGAGGCCAGATGGCAATTTCGGTGATTTAAATGCATATGTGTTCACTCGCTCCCAGCCATGCTGGATCGTTGCAGCGGGGGTTCCCCGCAGCAGGCGCGTATGTGCGCTCGGTGCGGCACACACCCAGCTGAGGCTGCAGCCCAGTGTGAGCCATGCTGTGCTGGGCTGAGCCCTGGTAGTGGTGCATGCCCTCCTGGAGCTGCTTGCGCCTCCAGGTGGTCCCCAGCCCCTGGCCCCCATGCGTGCCAAGGATGCGAGCCACCCAAGCTGTGGCAGGCCCCTAACCTCGCTGCTCAGCTTGGTTTTTGCCGCAGCTATTTCCAGCGCAGGAGCCCGATACCCAGCCCTGAGCTTGCAGGGTTGGTACACAGACGGTTGTGTCCAGCCTGTGGGCTGTTGCTGGCACTGCCCTGCTGTGCTGGCTGGGCACGGTGGGATGTGGGTGCCCCAGCAGCACCTGCTCCCGCACCCTTCTCCTGTAGGCCCTGAGGTGTGCTCGCGCAGGGCACCTGTGGGGCAGCGCCAGCACCCTGCACCGCATGCTGGAGGAGTGCGCATCTCTCCTCGCCGCGTTCTGGAGTGCTGTGCTGCCCGCTGCCCCTGCCCAGCACCAGGGCAAGGTAAGGACCAGGCCAGGGAGCAGGGCAGCTCACGTAGTCCCAAATACCTGGATGAGCTGGCGGGGCGGTAGGGCCAGGCACTCACACCTCGTTGCACTTGTGTTGTTGTAGGAGCAGGCGCTGCAGGGTGAGATTGCAGCATTGCGGGCCCAGCTCTCTGAGAAGGAGGATGCCCTGCAGCGCACGGCTGAGCGACTCCACAGCACCACCCGGCTCAAGGACAGCATGGAGCAGTTCATCATGAGCCAGCGTAGGTGGCCAGGACGGGTGGGTGGGCAGGCTGGGAGAGCACCCCACTGTGGGGTGATGTGGCGTGGGCTGGGCATACCAGCAGGCCTGGTCCCCCCTGTGCCTGGGTTGCTCCTCAAGACAGGGCTCTCACTGACTGTCCTTCTCTGCCTGACAGTGACTAGGACTCACAACGTGCTGCGCAAGGCCAGAACGAACCTGGAGGTGAGTTTGGCCTGGCAGCCAGTGCAGGACAGGGCCTGGTGCCCCCGCCGGCTGAGCCCTGACTGCCATGCATGTTCTCTTACCAGGTAAAGGCCCAGCAGGCCCTGCCCGTTGCGTGAACCCTGCCCGTCGGCCTCCGCGCCCTGCCCTACTGCACCGGAGGGCTGGACTAGACCCAGCCTGTACTGCTGCCGAGGGGCCAGGGGAGGCAGGGGTCGAGGGGCCTGCAGCACTGTCCCAGGGCCAGGCCTGCTGCGGGCGCTGGACAAGCAGTGTGTTTGGGCTGCCACACCATGGCACTTGCGTGCCCTCCATCCAGCTTTGCTTGGCATTGCAGCAGCTGCTGGCTTGTGCTTTGCCTGCCTCACACTTCAGTGCTCGCCCCCTCCTCCCACCCGCCAAGGGGCACAGCCCTCCATGCTGAGCCCTTCTCACCCTGGGACCTTGTCCTGTTTGTAACCTTGGCACACACCTGTCCCTGCTTGTGGATGTATGTATTTATATATATATACTATATATATATATAGCTATAGATATCAGAGCTGCGTTTTTGGGGGCTTCCTGGGCGCATCAGGGCCCCAGCGCAGGAGGAAGATGTAAGAAATGATGTGTTCTGTTCAGCAGCTGGAGAGTCCCCAATAAAGGTTTCCTTTGGGTTATGGTGCTTGTAGCACGCTGGTCTCTGCAGCCGTGCCCCTGCCAGGGTACCAAGGGTGCAGGGACCTCCCCACCCCAGCCATGGGCACCAGCTGGCCCCTGGGGGTAGCTCTGAGCCCCACACCAGCACCCTGAGGGCAGCCCTGTGCCCCACTGGGCCCTCCTTTCCCTCCCCTCCCATGCCAGCCCACCCAGTAGGTGCCCTGCAGCCTGCGAGCCAGCAGCCATGGAGCAAACCACGGTGGTGCAGCTCCTGTGACCAACGTCACAGCAGGGCAGTGCAGGCGGTCTCCTCACTGCTCCGGAGCCCCCCTCCAACACCAGGCCAGCAGCACTGAGAACAATAAATACTGTAATAAATAGAGAAAACCCTGTCACATGGCACTGCCCCAGCAGCAGACAGTGTAGCTGGGGTCAGGGTCCTGGGGTATCTGCCCTGCTCCGCTCTCCCTGGGCCCCCCTCTAATGCGGGTGGGCACAGGTGCCCCTCTAGCTGTGACGAAGTGAGCCCTGCCCCACAGAAGTGCTCCAAAGCAAGGACAGGGCGGCTGTTCAGGCCTCATCAGTGCTGTCCTGGTGGCAGGTAAAGCGTGGCTGTATCCAGCAGCACCCTCCTTCCTGCCACGGCTGAGGGATGCAGGGGACGCATGGCAGAGTCCCTAGGGCCCAAGGAGGCCTTGGAGGGACATCACCAGGGCAGCACAGCAACCTTCAGCAGGGAGGAGGTGCTCCCTGTAGGCCTGGTCTGGGGGCAGTGGGGCAGTGCCAGGACAGCCTCGGGGCCCCTGCAGGCTGGAGAGGAAGGGTAGGGTGAAGCCCTTTCTGTGTGGGGAGCTAGGGGAGGTGATTTTGGTGAGCAGCAAAGTGGCCCCCAGGGACTTGCAGAAGCCAGGAGAGCTGTAGGTGGGTGGAAACCAAGGGTTAAATCAAACCACACCAGTAGGATGGGACAGTGTCACAGGCCCCAGCAGGCCTGGGCTCATCGCTGGGGCTTGTGTCCCTGCCAGGTTCGAGGCTGGAGCCAGCGGCCAGTTCTCACACAGTCCCATGGCCCAGCATGTGCAGACAAAGTGGCATTTCGTGTCCCGCGTGGGGGGGCGGATGAGGCCCCAGCTCAGATGGGCTTGTACAGCAGCGTGGTGACGTACTTCTTCTTGTAGCGGTGCGTGGCACTGAGCACCATCACGCCGTCCTGCAAGAGGCACAGCATCAGCTGGGGCAGGCGGGAGAGCGCAACACCGTGTGGCAGCCTAGCCACACTGACCTGGGAGTAGTGTGCCCCCGAGGCAGCTCCCCCGCAGCTCTGTGGGCTTGGCGAGCAGCCCTAACCAGTCCCTGCTGTCCCAAGCCTCGCCACCCGTGAGACACATCCAACAGCCAGGACCAGAGCCAGGGCAGAGCGAGGAAAGGGCCTGGCTTGCAGCAGGAGAGCCCAGTTCTGCCCAGCTCCACAACACTGAGGGGAGGCAGCCACAGGGAACTGGGGGCTGTAAGGGGACCACAGCCCGCGTCCCTGGGTGTGCCACATTTCACCGAGCAGCCAAGCAGTCTTCACGTGAGTCTTCCTATCGCTGCACCCCTGTCTCCACACCCCAGCTGCCCAGGCTCTTGGGAACCACTGCAACTCCCCTTCCCTCACACAGCAGCCACCTGGGGTCTGCCCTTACCTTGATAGAGAGCGCATAGAGGTGGTTGAGCATGACGTGGTTGGGTTCAGGCAGCAGAGCTGGGTCACACTGGAAGGAGAAGAAGTGTCACGGAGGAACGGCAGAGCCCTGATCCCCCAAATCCAGCCCCAGCCATTAGAGGCAGCAGGGAGAGAGAAGGGAATTGGTGTCTCAGGTGGTATGAGCTGCTGGTGTCTCTGGCTGTTCTGAACATGAACAGAGTCCAGCTAAGCACCAGGCAGAGCAAAAGGCTAAAACGGAAGAGGTTAATAATGGGAAAATTGACCCTTTTCCCAGTACATGGCAAAGGCCAGGCACCTGCCAAGGGGAAACCAGGCTCTTTGCAGACAGGACTCCGCTTCCAGCCCCAGCCCAGCTCTGCACATCAGGAGCAGGAGCCCACAGCACGCGGGCAGTACCCACCGAGATGTTGGTGTCTTTGTTGAGGATGACCTGGAGGAGATGAGGCGGGAGGATGGGTGGGGATTTGAAGCGCTCCTCGGGCCGGTAGACATACATCTCTTGGCCATAGGGTCCAGGTGGTGAGCTTGACAGGTCTGAAGGGAACGAACAGGAGGAGATGTAAGAAGGCTAAAGCAGGACTGCCAAGCACAGAGCAGCTCCCAAGACACTGAGAAGGACCCAGCAGGGTCTTTGCAGCACTAATGGCTTTCATGAGCCCAGCCTGCAATTGTTACTGGTCAGACTGGGATTAACATGCAGTGGGGCAGCAGCACAGGCTTGTCATACACTTTGTGGCTGGAAGCCCAGTGCCTTCTCCCCTGCAGGGCCTCAGAGCCCAGGGATCTAGCAATGGTGCAGGAGTACAGAAACTGGGGAGAATGAGGGTCCCACTCATAGCACACCCACATGCAAGCCTCCTCGCAGTTTCCAGAAAGCTGCCTGCATGTCATGCTGTAACACCAGTGCTCCCCACAGCCTCTGGGGGACAGAAGGTGACTTGTTTTGTTTCAAAGGGGTCTTCAAGCCTTAGTTTCCCTTTGGCCATGTATCCTACAGCAACAGCTCAGCCTTTTCACAGCAGAATAAGTAGCCAAGCAAGTGCTGGGCATTTTCAAGCATGGCTGTAAGCTGGTACGTGCACTGACACAACACAAGCAGCCTGTGGCATCTGACCAAAGACACCTGCACACGGCTCTCAGCGCTGCTGGGTTCTTCTCCCTGTTGCAAGTAGCTGGCTTGCCAGCCCAGGAGCTGCATCCTTTGCAGCAGGCACAGGAGCACAGCAAGCAGCATGCCTGCACGCTCGCTGGTGTTGCAGGACTGCCTGACAAGGAGGGCCGCAAAGGGCAAACGGGAAGTCCAGACTTAGCAGCTGTTCAGTCTGGGTGAGGGGACCATAGGAGCTCGTGGTCACTGGAAGCTGGATTGGCTGCATCTCCCAGTCACATCTGACCTGATCATTTTGGGACAGCCAGCACCCTGAAGGGCTCTACCTCACTGGAGCTGCTGCTGCTTGCTGGCTTCTTTCCAATGAAGTACCTCCTGCTCAGGCTGGGCAAGGACATGGAGCTGAGCCTATATCTGAGACAGGGCTCATACCATGAGCAGCAGGCCATGTTCAGAGCGCCCTGGACCGAAACACGACTGAGCTACCTGCCACCACTGCACACCGAGCCAGCACTGCCAGTGTCCAAGCGGTAACCTAACCTGCTGCTGCAACTCAAGTGGAGATGGAGGTTTCCGATGGGTTAGCACTAGGACAAATTGCCTTGGCACAAAAGCCAAGAATGGCTGCTGAAAATAACCTGGATCCTGTTCTCACCTGACTTATATCCCAGATCAAATAACTTGCTCGCATTTGAGAGAGAGGAGGTAACGTTCCCAGCAGGCTAGGCTCTGGCATTCGCCAGCCTGAAATGGCCCCAGCCCCACGCAGGCACTGACCCCATTGTGGGCCAGTGCTACCACAGAACGAGTTACACCAGCATAGCCCCTCTATGGAGACAAGGCCTCGGCCAGGGGCTGCTTAGGATGAGGGCAGGACACACCATCAAACACTACTCTCCCCGGGAGGTAGGCCCGCACCTCTGCTCAGGGGGCCTATTACCACCAGAGAAGCAAGTCTCAGAGTGAAGGAGGTGGAAAATGGCACATGCAAAGCTGCAATGTCACGAAAAAACTCACCCCGACCTGAGGTTTCTGAGCTCTCCAGAGAATCCACCTTCAAAGCATCGAACACCTCAAAGTCAGACTTCTTGACATGAATCAGGTTGTTAATTGTCCCCATCTGGCTGGTGACTACAGGCTGAAGAGAAGAATTGAGTTAAGAGTCTTCCTATGTTCACCTCTAATTGAAGCACACTCGGACCCTTCCCAGCTCCTCACAGCCAAGGTTCTCCTTGCCATGCCATCACCTCAGAGCACAAGTGGCCAGTGTCTAGCTCTGTTCTATGCTAGCAGATCTCTGTTGTTTACCACAGGGGGATTTTCCCCTACTCCCAGGCTCCTACCCCTACAACACCTCCTGTTTTCATCCTTCTTGCTCCTCGCCGATGGGTAAGTGTCCTCTCTCCTTCCCATGCTGCTCCTGCATGATTCAGTTTGGCTCATGGCATGCCTTCTACAACCAATTCAAATGGGGTTTAAAGGTCTTCTGGTGTCTCACTGCCCCTTTTACCTCCCTGACACTCTCCCATATATCATGTCTAAGTCCAGAGGCACCAGCCTCTGAAAAGATTCAGGGGATGGAGGTGCTCCTTTTGTTTTGGCAGATACGCCCTGCTCTTCCTGCTCCCCCTCTGCTGCAGTTACACCATATCTAGTACCTCAAAAGAAGGCAAGATCCACAGGCATAAAGCTTTGACAGTTACCTCAGAAGGATCATGGACCCACTGGCCATCCACAAAAAATTTGTACTGGTGCTCTCCTTCAGGGAGGTCCAGGATAGCAACAAAGTCATTGTGGCTGGAAGGAGAGAACAGATGTGCAACAGCATTACCCCAGCGCTGCTCTGGACACTGGTCTTCCATGGGGTCCCAGAACACAGCACTTTGTCCCACACTGTCCAGTCCTCCCGCCCCCAACCCAGGATTCAGCTTGGTCGTCATCGGTGATCTGAGGCACAGACACAACAGGCACCAGCATTCAGGGCACAAGCACAGCTCGAACCCCTGGGAGTCCAGCCATGAAGAGCGCGGGAGGCAACTCAGCTTGCAAACTTGCCCTGCATACCCAGGGAAAGTCAGCGTGACAGACACTCCATGGAAGACACACTGGACAGGATGTGTGGGCAACAAATCTAAACCTAGGCTGGCATTGCAGGACGACAGCAGGAAAGTATAGCAGCTCTGTTTGTGCAGTCTGCAACTGGGATAAACCCAGTCCATATGATTTGCTGCGATTATGTCCAGAGTCCTACACAGTGATTACATGGAAATGACTACTGTATTGCAGAACAGTGAGAACAACATCATGAGGGCAGAACATGTGAGGAACAACTAAACAACCCCTGCTGGCAACAATACAGCTGTAAGGTAACAGCCAAGGGAAGAGCTAAGAGCTTCCAGGGAAGAGCTAAGAGCTTCCAAGGAACAGCTGCATGCCTGGGCAGGGTTCTGCTGCCAGGACCAGATGCTGCATGACATCCATTTGGGAAAACAAAGTGGCCCATCCTGTCCTGTCCTTCTGTTTCACAATCTCCCACCATCACAGCCACACCACCCAGGGAAGAAGCTGACTACATACTTGTGCTTGGGCTACATATTTGTGCTCTACCTTGGGTGTTGTGAATGGAGAAAAGCTGGATAAGCAAAGGAAACAGCAACTAGCACAGGGAAGGGAAAACAGTCCCAGTGATGAAGCAGGGGACAGTTCATGGGATAGCACAGCTGCGTGGCCGGTAAGACAGGGATCAGAGGGTGGCTGACTACCTCTTGATGAGTGGGATCTTGGCACTCCAGTTGTTGAAAGACCCAGAGATGAAGACTTCTTTGCCCCCATCAGCCCAGCGGATGACAGTGGGACGGGCCTGTTGGGATGGTTTCACTGCCTCCTCCAGATCCGGCTGCCAGGATACGAACTCCTTGTCCCCAGGAATCTGAGCAAAGAAAACCAAGCCTGACTGAGACACAGAGACAACCAGAACCACATTCACTTCTCTCTTGACGCCACCAGCCCATCTGCACATCATAGACAAGAGCACTGCAGAGCTCTTCCAGCCTCCCAGCTCTCCACGGACCCCTCCCAGCTCTCGCCTTCTCCCATCACATCTCCCCTCCTCTGTCCATGCACTCCCCACAGTCATGAAGTCTCTGCAGAGGGAACACTGTCCTTGTACAGCCAGCAACACCAGGCCAGGCAAGCAGCTCCACTCCTGTGTTCCAGGAAATGTTCCTGCCGTGTGGAAATCTAGGAGATGTTCCTGCTGTGTTGCAGCTTTTCCCAGCTCTGCTGGCAGTTCCCTCAAGGCAAGCAGTTTCCCAGGACCCTGGCTGAGTTTAACTACACAGCGCTTGAATTTAGCATTAAACACAGAGCAGCTCTCACATCAGCTGTTACTGCCCACTCAGACAAAACCCACGCCACACAAATTGCCCCAGCCCAGCCAGAACCAGCCCAGCTGAGCCACCCCAGGGGTGAGCTGAAGCACCAGCCAGGACCCCAGGCAGAAGGACAGGGAAGGCAGAGGCTAGCTCATACCTTGGAGTCATGGGAGCTGAAAACACTGGGGTCATCGGTGCTGCCCACCATGATCTTGTGCGGGTGCTCCTTGGTAGAGTGGGGAGCACCAGAGCCGTCCGAGCGGTGGGACTTGGAGCCATGCCGCTCCCCAGACAGTCGCTCGCTGGTGGTGTTTCCCATGGCAGCTCAGCAGTCCTGTGGGGGAGAGAGAAGATGACAATGTTCCTATGTTCATGGGCTCCTGCAGTGAGGCAGTGAAGGCACCGTTTCCCAAAGTCCTTTGCCTGGGGAGACTTACAGCGATCCTAAAAAAGGCCCAAAGTTCATTCCCACTGCCAAGTTTGGGAGCTGAAGGGGAATTTAACAAACAAGACAGCTTGACCTAATTATAGCCATATCCTTATGAGCCATTGCTCTAGATAATCTGGTAATTGTTATACTCTAAAACAGATACAAATTACACTGTGTCCTACACAATCCTCACTAGCAAGCGTAGTGGAGGGGCTGACGGGAAAAATAAAGCCAACCTTTATTGGCAAATCAATTGCTTAGCATAAACAGAGCCTCTTTCACAGTCCCAACAGGCTCTGCAGACAAAATCTCTATACCCAGTAAGAAAACAGCCAGGGAGTGAGAGTAGCAGCTGTTTAACAGCGCTCAACAACTCTCCCAGGGCTCGCGGGCAGATGAGCAGAGCCCTCTGCCTGGCAAAAGCAACAGGGAGCGTTTAAAGCGTCCGAGTGGAATTGCCCAAGCTGGAGCTTGGCCAAGGCATAAGGCTAATGCCCTGGTGTCTGCAGGAAGCTCAGCTCTTGATGGCATTCACTTATCGTTCACCAGGCAAGTCGCCACGTCAGCTCTGGCACGGCACAGCACAGCAAGGGTGTCCACTTGTTATAGCCCTCGCCAGTGGCGCTACCACGAGTGGTCAGACGTCTGGCTGGCCATCCAGAGGCACACCATGAACGAAAGGCAAGTCTGGCTGCCTCAGTGCTGCTCTGCAGGTGAAGATCAGGCATCATCCCCAATTTCATCCAGTTCAGCGAATGCAAAGCAGGAAGAACTTGCCATATGGCGTCAAGCCATGAACAGCTACACACCTCTCAGGGCAAACAACAAAGCCATCACAAGTTACATAGGTCTCTTCAGGTCTGCTCCAGGCCTTACCCAACTTGCAGCAGCTGAGAAGGATGGCGGGTCTTGCCCCCTTCCCAGGTTCTTTCTGTAGCTCACATGCTTTCAGTCATACTATGCTGATCTCCAGCTCTGTGGGCAAGGCAGTAGGACAGCCAGCCTTACTTCACACTTAGTTACGACATTTTGAGATTTGTTTAGAAGATCAGGTTATACGTAGGGTGCCAGACGAGGGTGCCAGCCAAAGCCAGGCTTCAGAACATTACTTGTAGAGCAATTACTAAAGCAATTCTTAAATCCTTAGGGCTAAAAGACAGCTCAAGAGGACAGCTAACACATACCACCACCCCCTCTCAAGTGTACCTGAACAGCCCAGGATAGGAGAGATGCTCCACTTGCTCTGACATCTTCCCCCTCTCCCCTGGAGGACACTGAACCAGCTCCTCATAAAACCTGCCCCTGCTCAACTATACGTGGTGTTAAGAAGTTTCTTCCCTGCTATCTCAGCTAAGGCTCTCTTCTCATCTACTAGGAGCAAGGTAAGAACGGCTCAACATGAGAGCTCTGAGAAATAACGTGCAGACTGTTACAGATTTGAAAGCTCCCCCTTCTCTTTTCTAGAAGGAATCCAATCCCTCTGACTCTCCCTCAGTGGACACATTCTCCAGATGTTCCCCAAGGTTTCTTCCAAGTGGTTACTCCTTTCCAAAGTACGGCATCCAAAACTCAGTGCAGACAAGAACCATCTCCTGCATCTTGCAGGCAGCCACGCTGCTGTGCTGGAACAGCAATATCCTTTTGCAGCAACTCACACACAGCTTGTAAACTCCTCTGACGTCAGTCCATTTCAGTGCTCTTTGAGCACAGCCTGCTGTGCTTCGCGTTACTGTATTAACTTTTACTGATCAAACCTCCAAAGTTCAGCCACCCCTTGTAGCACAGCATCCTCTGACAGTTTGATACAAATACCTTCTAATGCATCATGCAAGTCATTAATGAAAACACTGCCTATAGTGCTAGCCTCGTCTGGCCCCTGCTTCCCCAGCTTCCTTGTGACAATGACACGCAAAGTGCACAAGGCCCTCCTAAATGTACCACTTACTGCTTCTCCCTCTTCTTTGGGGCCAGCTACTCTGTCACAAAAAAACACCCGAGCAGTCTGAAGAGATTCATTCTGAAGAGATCAGTTTGCTGTTCAGCCAACAGTTGCCCACAGCCTGCTCAGTTGACACTTCTTGGTACTGAAGTTAGCCAAGAAAGTTTCATGTCACTGGATTCTCCTGTCCCCCTCTCTTAGGCAAGAAAATAAGAGCTCAGTGGTTGTGCTGGCCTGAGCTCAAGGCGATGAACTGGGAAATCGGGGAGAAGAAAGTGTCTCATCCCGGGTCTGCTGAGCGCACGGAGCGGACGTGGTTGGGACAAGGGCTTTGGCCGCGGCAGAACCGCCGCAGCAGCGCAGGCGGCCCCCCGCGCTGCCGGGGCCTGCGCTGGGGTCCCGCCGGCACGGCCGCGCTCCGCCGCCCCCCGCCCTTCCCGGCAGCGAAGCGTCTCCGCCGCAGCGGCAGATACCGCGGCGGCCCCACGGCTGGGAGCGGCCGCCAGCGAGGCCGCGCCGGCCGGCGGCAGCGCCAGCCCACGGGCGCCTGGAGCCGGGTCCGGCCGCCGCGGCCCACGCGTGGGCTCCCGTGGCAGCCCCCGCCAACCGTCACCCCGGCAACGCCCTCCCAACCGTCCCCTCGGGGAGGCCCGGCCAACGGCCGCCGCCAACGGCCGCCCCGGCCCCCCGCCAGCCGGGCCGCGCTCCCCCCGCGCCACGGGCAGCGCCGAGCGCCGCGCTCCCGGCCAAGCCGCCCCCGGCCCCAGCACGGACAGCGACGGCCTCGCCCTGGCCCCACCTGGCCGCCGCCTCCCCGCTCTCCGCCTCCGTCCAAAATGGCGACACCCCCCGGCCGCCACCGCCAGCCTCTGCGAGACGTTCTGGCCCGCCCCCGCGCCGCTCTCTATGGCCGCGCCCCCGCGCCCCGCCCGTCCGGGCGCCGCGAATGCCTGGGCACCGGGCGGTAAGAGGGCGGCCGCCCCGAGGGCAGGCCGGGCGGCGGGGCTGGCCTGGCCGCTGGCAGGAGCGGAGATGGCTCTCCCGCACCGCCTTGCTGCCTCCCGGCCGCTGGGCAGCCTCCATTTTTTTTGAGGGCGGCCTGGCTTCAAGCGGCTGCCGGTGCCGGGCGGGCGGCAGCCATTTTTGCTAGGGGCGGTGGGCCTGGCGCGCGGCCATCTTGGCTGAGGGCGGCTCGGCTTTCCCGGCGTCCGGAGCGGGCGGGCGGCCATATCGGTTGAGGGCATGGCCGAGGCTGGGGCCCGGGTGCGAAGCCCAGCGGTGTCGGGGTCTGCAGGCGGTTGGGACGGGGACGGGGACGGGACACCCCGGGGCACCTCGCGGACAGGGTCTGGAGCTGCAGACGCGATGGGGCGGCCCAGGCGTTCACACAGCGCTGTCAGCGACCCCCTTGGCGTGGGGGCGAGCTTTATTGCCCTCTTCCCGAGGGGCCCCCAAGGGCTACAAGGGGGGGTGAGACAGCTTCTTGTGAGGAACCAGTTTCTTCTGCACCTGCCAAAGCCCCAGAAAAGGAAGACGGGTGTCAGCAGGACCCTGTCAACTTCTGTTGGAGGGTTGAGGAGAAAGTGAGATGTAGACGAGGGTGGCCACAATCAGGCCGATGCTGAGGAAGACCTTGAAGACATGGGGCACCGAGGTGGCTCGGGGAGGAGCGTCCCCGGCCCGCACACACAGGGCCTTCACGACACGCTCCCGCTGGGTCAGGATGGCCTGCCGGGCACCAGCCCACCTCCCCGGGCCCTGCAGGCGGTACTGGTACGGGGTGCAGGGGCCCAACAGCACCTCCGTTGCCAGCCGGGGGTCGATGAGGAAGAGCATGAGCAGGTTGGGCTTGACGCCCAGCTGGCAGGCGAGCTCGTCCATGTAGGGGATGTAATCCACCTGGATGGTGTGCCGCTGGCTCCGCACGTACCTGCGGGAGGAAGCAGACAGGCGCTAGGACTGCAATTTTGGGGCATGCCAGGCGCAGAGCAGGGATCTTCGGGGATGGCGGCAGGGTTGCTGGGGCTGAGGGCGGCGAGAAGTGAGCAGGGGTGGAGGAGAAGGGGAATGGGGCGGTGTGTCCCACTCGTGGTGTGCGGGAAGGCAGGAGGGACCAGGTCGCGCAGGGAGGGACGGGAAGGGGAAGGACTCCGAGGGCTGCTCTACCACCGTCAGCCCAGCAAGCCTGGCCCCGTGTCCCAGCGGTTCCTGGTGGGACCTTACCGCTTGGCCATCTCTTCTTTCTTCTCGTTGATGTCAGCCTCCATGTCGCGCCTCGGAGGCAGTTTGTTCAGCCCTTGAGGGGAAGAGCCAGAGCGGGTTCAGGTTTCAGGTGTACGGGCTGCAGGCTATAGCCCCGGGGCACGTTTTGCCTCGCTTACCCTTGAAAATGCGGGTGGCCCAGCGACACTGGAGCTCGGAGATGGGCATGATGGCGCCCAGGGGCTGGATGAGGCCGATGAAAGCCAGAGTTGGCTTCTCCAGGTGGACGGGGAACATGAATTTGTACAGGGAGATCTGGTTCTCCACCACTGTCACGCAGTCCTCGAGGAAGGGGAAGGAGAAGCTGTATCCCGTGGCAAAGACCACGGCATCGATGTCTTCCTTGGTGCCGTCCTCAAAGATGGCAGCGGTTGCCATGAACTCCTGGATGTTCGGCTTGACCCTCACCCTGCCCGAAATGATGCGGTTGGGCAGGTCATCGTTGACGGTCGGGTGCTGGTGGAAGATCCTGGAAGGGCACAGACAAACCTTGCAAAGGGCCTGGGACAGGTGCGTGGCGGTGTCTGCAGGCCGGTGGGCAGCACATCCCAGCACCTGGGTCAGGGCCCTGGTATGCCGTCCCCATGCTCACCGGTGCTGGGGCTGCAGGCCGTAGAGTGCATGGTTGAACCGGGCATTCAGCTTCCTCTCCAGGAGGAAGCTCCCAACAGAGAGGGGAACCAGGCTGTGGAGGAGCTGGCTGAGGCGGGTGAGGTAGGAGAAGTCAAAGGGGTAGCCACTTTTGGCGAGGCGGTGCAGCACCCAGGCCCCGCGCCTGGTGCTGAGGAAGACCTGGGAGGAAGGAGAGGGAAAGTGGAGGTGCCACGGGTGGCAAGAGCTGTGTCCTGAGAGCTCTTTTCCTTGTGCACCCCAAAGAGGTGTGCGAGTCCCCTGCCTGGCAACTGCGCAGCTGGGATCAGCTGGGAAGGGGGGTCAGGGTGCCACCACGGTCCCAGTCAATGGGTGCTGCTCTAAATTACGTGCTGGCTCCAGGCTCCATGCAGCAGCCAGGGGACAGAGCTATGCTCTTACTGTGCCCCTTGGACATTGGGGTTGCTGACACAGCTGCTGGGGCAACAGCAGCCACCCCCTGCAAGAGGGGATGGGAGATGCTCTCGAAGGGGTACGGTGCAGGAGGCAGGGGAGCCTGCAGGCGACGGAGGAGGCCTGCCCGGTACCCTTGGGGATCAGGTTGCTCTCTGTAAATAAACACGCCAGCGAGGGAGAAGAGCCTTTTAAGCTGAAGTGCAATGTTGGCCTGAAATCAGACAGGTCTGCATGGGCCAGGAATAAATATAGTCTGGGAGCAAGATGAAGGAGATGGGAAGTGCCCAGCCACCAGTCGGCTCTGGCAGCACAGGCACAGGGCGAAAACCCAGCCAGGTTTTAAAAGAGGCTCTCCCAGGGGACAGAGGGCGTCCCCGTGTGCGTACAGCCGTGCCGTGGGCACACCTGCTTCGCCGTGTGGCTCAGCTCCACGGCAATGTCGATGCCCGAATTCCCAGTGCCAATCACAACGACTCGCTTCTCCGAGAAGGCCTGCGGGGTCTTGTACTCCCGGCTGTGCAGGTACCAGCCCTCGAACCTTTCCAGACCTGGGAAAGAGAGCAGAGCAGAGCCATGCCAGGGAGGGACTGTGGGGTGAGAGGGCAGTTGTCCCCCTGCTCGGGCTGGTGACGTGTTTTGGGAAGGAGCTGAGCCCGCCGTGACCAGTGGGAGTGAAGCAGTCCTGGGACAGTGCCCAGAGAGGTGGCAGCATCTCCAGCCTGGGAGATACTCACTGGGACACAGCCCCACGCATGGAGCAGGGCTGGGACCGGAGACCCCCCTGGCTCCCTTCCCTAAATCCTCCCAGGATTTAGCAGTATCTTCCTGCAGAGCAGAGCGGTTTGGTCAGATGCTGAAGGCACTGTGAGAGCCTCCTAGCAGACAGACCACCAAAATGGGTGGGATTGCACATTCCCGCAGTGGGGAGTGGTGCAGGAACCCATGGGGGGCATTTTTGGCAGCAAGCACAGCAGGGCCAGGGCTATGCCAGAGAGGCCAGTGCTTTGAGGGGCTTCGGGGAGCGGGTAAGGGGCCTGCAGGGCTGTGAGACCCATGGTGAGCCAGGGGGAGCCAGTACCTGGGAAGGTGTGCAGCGGGAGGTGCGCATTGGTGTGGTGCCCGGTGCACACCAGCACGGCATCGAAGACCGCTGACTCCTGCTTCCCATCGCTCTCGGTGACCACGTCCCACTGGCCGGTGACGGCGAAGTCGGGGCGCTTCGCCACGCGGCACACGCTGGTCTGGGCACAGGGGGCAGCAAGCAGGCGTCAGGCTGCACCCGGCCTGCCCAAGACCCCCCTTCCTGCGCCCGCGGCACCCCACGGCACTCACCCTGAAGCGGATGTGTCGGAGCAGGTCAAAGTGCTGGGCGTACATGCGGAAGTACTCCATGATCTTGGAGTTGTGCATGTAGTTGGGGAAGTCATCGGGGATGGGGAAGTCGCTGAAGCACATCATCTCCTTGGAGGTGTTGATGATGACAGACTTGTAGATGCTGGCACGGCCCTCCTCGGGGTGCTCCTGTGGGACGGAGGCATGGCTCAGCACCCACTGGGACTCCCGGGGGCAAGGGACAGGGCTCCAGGGTGCTCCCAGCAGGCGCCTGTCTGGCTCAGCATATCTTTGCCTGCGCCTCACCATGCCTGCAAGGTCAGGCCCTACCCAGCAGCTGGAGTAAGCTGCAGCTGGTTGGAGCTGCAACAGCAGTTGGACTGGGACAGCCCAGGAAGAGGTGGAGGGGACTGGGACCACGACAGCCCAGGAAGGGATAGACAGGACCGGGAGCAGGACTAGGACAGCCCAGGAAGGGATGGATGGGAAGACTGTGCCAGGACAGTGAAGGCTGGCCCAAGGAGTGGGTCTGTGAGGAAGGTCCCATTCTGCTGTTGGTGGAAAGGAGACCGTTCAGGTGTGGTTGGCACAAGAGATTGTACCGAGGGAACGTTCCGATGGAGGAACAGTTCTTCTTTTCCATGGCGTACCTTGGAAGCTGCAGATGGGACTGGCTGCCCACAAAAAATGGGAGAGGAAGCTCTGAATTGGTATGAGGAAATGCAGTAATGACAAGGGGCCGGCAAGCAAGGTGTGTGCCTCTGCAGCATGGTGGGCAGTCCTGTGCCTTGACTTCCCTGCTCCCACCGGTGCCCTGTTTCCACGTTTCTTTCAGCCTTTGCTATGGGGCTTGGTGGTGTCCTGGAGCGGTGGGGGCGCTCGGGCCTCGATGAGGCAGCATGCTCCTTGGGCACCTGCTCTGCCATTGCCCTTGCCGCAGCAGGACTTTCAGGCTGCTGAGCCAGCTCTGGTGTTTCTGGCTCAGCCGCCGTTCCTGTTCTCAGGGTGATTTCTGCCTGACCAACCTGCCAGCTCAGCTTCACGCTCCCCTGTGCTCGCCGTGCTCCACCATTGCTGTTTTAAAGCCACCACAGACAAAATCAGTGTCATTTCAGCCAAACCACCCCAAATCCCTGCACTGGCATGGTACAATGCCCCCCAGCATATCTGGGACGGCAGCAGGGCCCATCTTTATGAGGGTTATGGCAGATGGTTGCCCGGGGGTAAAACAGCAGTATCACAAGGTGGGTGTGGGAATTAGCTCAGTGGTTTCCCTGGAGGCAGGGAGAGCAAAGGCAGAGGTGCGCTCGGGGTGTCTGCATGGGAGAGGAGCGCAGAAGCAGAGTAGTCTGAGAAGGGATGGAGGGGACTGGGACCGGGACAGCCTGGGAAGGGATGGAGCAGACTGGGACTAGGAGAGCCAAGGAAGGGATGGACAGGAGCGGGACCAGGACTGGAACAGCGCAGGAAGGGACAGATGGGGAGACCGAGACAGGGCAGTGAGTGCTGGTGTAAGGGCTGGCCCAAGGAGTGAGTCTGTGAGGAAGGTCCCATCCTGCCGCTGGTGGAAAGGAGCCAGTTCCCGCGTGGTCAGCACACGAGGCTGCACCGAGGGAACATCCCACTGCTGGAGCAGTTCTTCTTTTCCATGGTGTGCCTTGGAAACTGCCCTGTCATGCAAGTGCAAAGCAGGGGTGTGGTGCTTCGTTAGCTGCTAATGAAGGATCCTCTCCATGCTGGAGCTGCTGCTGCAGCCCAGCCCTGAGGTTTCCCACTCGTGGTGGTGTGTGGAGAGACCTGCCAGGCCAGGATGCCAAACGCGGGCAGAGTGAGGGGACCCCGCCGGGGCTCTCTGCAGCATGATGCCAGGCTTACCTCGAATCGCCAGAGCCCGCCGATGTCCCCGCTCCTCTCGAAGCAGGTGGGTGCCAGCCCCTCGTCCAGGCAGCATTTCACAGCACACAGGCCAGAGGCACCGGCCCCGATGATTGCTACTCTGCGGGCAGCCATGTCCCACGGTCCAGCGGCAGGGGCGGTGGGGAAGCCTTGGCCAAGGGTGGCACTTGCTCAGGAGAGGGCACACAGCCCAGTGGGTTGCGCTGCGAAGAGGGATGGAGAGGTGCGTCTGGTCGTGCGCGGTCAGCACTGGGTGAGTGAGGTGCTAGGAGCGGGGCTGACACCTCCCTGTGCTTCCCAGCACAGCGCAGACAGCCGAGGCCAGCCAGGGCGTTATAAGAAGTGTTCCTCCCAGACATGATTTACAGGTTCCCCACGTGGCCGTGCCACACCTCCTGCCTGCATACCCTCCCTCCGTCCGTCTGTCCCTCCCTCCTCAAAGGGGTCATTATTTTATATAAGCACCTAATGATGCTGAAGCCAGCCCCAGGGATTTCCTGGGTGCGGGAGCTGAGATGTGGCCTGGCTCCAGATTTTGGCAGGCCACAGTGTGGAAAGCAATGTGGTGGGGGAAAATGCTGGTGCCAGTGGGCAGCAGCCATGCCAGCCTCAGCGCAGGGTAGCTGGGACCTGCTGCCATTGCTCCGGGTTCCCAACCAGCATCCGCTGCCAGCTGGTCCTCCAGAGGGGCCGTGCAGGAGGCGAGTGTGGCTGGGTGGGACTGAGCTGTTGCAGGGCTGCGGGAGGCACAACGCGGGCTGTGAGCCACCACGACTGGCTCCATTTGAGCGTGCTTGCCACAAGCTGGCTCCAAGATGGCAACGCTGGCTGTCCCTACCCCAGGCAAGGCTGTTTTGCAGTGGCTGCGTGTGTGTGTGCATGTGCAAGCCTACGTGTGTGTGCACATGTGTGCAGCCAGTGTTGGCACTGTGCATGGCCAGGCAGCTGCAGCGAGGCTGCCGTTGTGCACAGAGGCCGCGGTGGTTTCCGCGATGGGTTGCATGCTGACGTCGTTGCACCGCACCATGCTGCACCGTGGCTTATTGGCAGCCTGATCACCGCCGCGCCAGCTCCCATCTCGCCTACTTCATGCACAGCAGTCAGGCTTGTTTTAATGCTCTTTAATCCAGTTAGAAAGTTCCCAGTGCCTTTGCCCTTTAGTTACAGTGTTAGTGCTGTTCGTGGTGCTGTGTTGTGATTACTTGAGGTGACAGAAAAGCCCGGCAAGTCCCTCTTTAGGCTAAAGCATTGGCTAGGAGGGACTGATTTCACCCTGCGCGTTAGCAGATTTTCTCACATCTGCAGACGCAGCTCCCAGGAGGAGGTGCAGAGCAGCTGCGAGTGCCCTGTGCCCACAGGGGACATGTTTGGGGCTGCCCTTCGCCCTGGGTCTCCCGCAGAGCCCTGGCTCCTCCCAGCAGCTGGAGGGACTTTGGGGGCCAATGGCTCCATGCTACTGCTGATAGGCCATGCTGTCGTGCTCCCATGGCCATGCCGGGCAGGAGGAGGTCTCCGAAATGCGGGTGCGCTGGCTGGGCTCCCTCGCCACATTTCAAAGCCTCTCTTTCCCTCCAGCAGCGCAACCGAGAGCGGGAGTCTACAGGTAAGTGAAAAGGATGGCAAAGACAGCCACAGCCCCGAAAAGCTTGGCCAAGAGTGGCACCGAGAAGGATGAGGTGCCTTCGTCCACCTGCCTCGTCCTCAGGGGCTTGACAATACGCTCCTGCTGGGTCAGGATGGCCTGCCGGGCACCAGCCCACCTCCCCGGGCCCTGCAGGCGGTACTGGTACGGGGTGCAGGGGCCCAACAGCACCTCCGTCGCCAGCCGGGGGTCGGTGAGGAAGAGCATGAGCAGGTTGGGCTTGACGCCCAGCTGGCAGGCGAGCTCGTCCATGTAGGGGATGTAATCCACCTGGATGGTGTGCCGCTGGCTCCGCACGTACCTGTGGGAGGAAGCAGACGGGCGCTAGGACTGCAATTTTGGGGCATGCCAGGCGCAGAGCAGGGATCTTTGGGGATGGCGGCAGGGTTGCTGGGGCTGAGGGCGGCGAGAAGTGAGCAGGGGTGGAGGAGAAGGGGAATGGGGCGGTGTGTCCCACTCGTGGTGCGCGGGAAGGCAGGAGGGACCAGGTCGCGCAGGGAGGGACGGGAAGGGGAAGGACTCCGAGGGCTGCTCTACCACCGTCAGCCCGGCAAGCCTGGCCCCGTGTCCCAGCGGTTCCTGGTGGGACCTTACCGCTTGGCCATCTCTTCTTTCTTCTGGTTGATGTCAGCCTCCATGTCGCGCCTCGGAGGCAGTTTGTTCAGCCCTTGAGGGGAAGAGCCAGAGCGGGTTCAGGTTTCAGGTGTACGGACTGCAGGCTATAGCCCCGGGGCACGTTTTGCCTCGCTTACCCTTGAAAACGCGGGTGGCCCAGCGACACTGGAGCTCGGAGATGGGCATGATGGCACCCAGGGGCTGGATGAGGCCGATGAAAGCCAGCGTTGGCTTCTCCAGGTGGACGGGGAACATGAATTTGTACAGGGAGATCTGGTTCTCCACCACTGTCACGCAGTCCTCGAGGAAGGGGAAGGAGAAGCTGTATCCCGTGGCAAAGACCACGGCATCGATGTCTTCCTTGGTGCCGTCCTCAAAGATGGCAGCGGTTGCCGTGAACTCCTGGATGTTCGGCTTGACCCTCACCCTGCCCGAAATGATGCGGTTGGGCAGGTCATCGTTGACGGTCGGGTGCTGGTGGAGGATCCTGGAAGGCACAAGGAGCTGTCAGGGTGATGGAGAGTCTGCACAGTGTCCTGCTTCTGTCCACTACTCCCTGCTCTGGTGCCCAGTGCCCTGCTGGTCCCCAGGGATGCTCAGCCTCAGTGATGCTTGTCAGCTGTCCCTGCTCTGGTGGCACCACAGAAAGAGGCAGAAGCCTTGACCACTGCCTAGGGGCACAACAGAGCTATTAGCTGGGTTTCCTGGGATACCTTGACCCCAGGCTGGGTATAGGGAGCATGGAAATGCCCAGGACATCATCCCTCTGCCTGAACTGGTCTAGATGAAGGGATAGCCGGGGGGGTCTCTTCTCTTGGGCAAAGGGGAGTGTTTGCAGGCACCTGTGCTTTGGCTTCAGGCCGTAGTGCGAGTGGTCGAATCTCGCGTTCAGCCGCTTCTCTGACCAGTCGCTCACCATGGAGGGGGTCAGCAGTTTTGAGAGGATGTTCTTCATGCGGGTGGTGAGGATGACGTCAATGGGGTACCCCTGGTCTCCAACACGGTTGAGGATCCACGCGCCCCGGCGGGTGCTGAGGAAGACCTGGGTGAGTGAGAAAATATCATGTCTTTAATGCTGTGACAGTAATGGGGGCACCCAAGGGCTCCCCCAGAGGGGACGCAGCCTCTCCATGCAATTGCTCCTCTTTCCACAATCTCAATGACTGCCTGCCCAGGTGCTGGGCAGAGACCTGGAGGCCAAAGTGCTCCGTCTCAGACGTTTCCTGGAGAGACCCACAGGCTCAGATGAGGCATCTCACGTGGGGACAGCCTGCTGCTCATGGGGGGCTGCCCGCCTGTGGGGACCCTACCCTGGTTGTCACCTGCTCAGCCGTTTGGCTGATCTCCACAGCCAGGTCCGACCCCGAATTCCCAATCCCGACGACAATGACCCTCTTGTCTGTGAAAGCCTGGGGGTCCTTGTAGTCTCGGCTGTGGAGGTAGCGGCCCCTGAACTTCTCGATGCCTGTGGGGAGGGAGGAGGGATGCTTTGCTTTATGGTGCCAGACTGGAAGGTCACCTCCCAAAAAAACGGGGCAGGACCAGTGCTGCGGCCTCAGGGCTGCGGCACAGCCTGGCTCACAGCCCCAGGATGGCTGGTGGCATCCCTGCGGCACTGCCTGTCAGAGCCCTCCTGGCCTGGCCAAGTGTGTCCCGGGGAGTGTGTGAGCAGACCAGTGCATGGGCCACGAGAGCAAGGGAACAGCAGCGACATTAGAGACTGCAGCAGCAGGGCTTTTGGGGTGTGTGTGTCTCTTCTCACAGCTGGAAACAGCTGGGCCGGGGGGAGCTGGTGTGGCATACCTGGGAAGGTGTGCAGCGGGAGGTGCGCGTCGGTGTGGTGCCCGGTGCACACCAGCACGGCGTCAAAGACTGCCGACTCCTGCTTCCCATCGCTCTCGGTGACCACGTCCCACTGGCCGGTGACGGCGAAGTCGGGGCGCTTCGCCACGCGGCACACGCTGGTCTGGGCACAGGGGGCAGCAAGCAGGCGTCAGGCTGCACCCGGCCTGCCCAAGACCCCCCTCCCTGCGCCCGCGGCACCCCACGGCACTCACCCTGAAGCGGATGTGTCGGAGCAGGTCAAAGTGCTGGGCGTACATGCGGAAGTACTCCATGATCTTGGAGTTGTGCATGTAGTTGGGGAAGTCATCGGGGATGGGGAAGTCGCTGAAGCACATCATCTCCTTGGAGGTGTTGATGATGACAGACTTGTAGATGCTGGCACGGCCCTTCTCGGAGTGCTCCTGCAGGATAGGTGGGTGCACTGACATGGGCACAGTGGCGGGGAGGGCAGCCGGGGGTCCCGTCAAATAGGGGGTCGCAGGGTCTGGGGAAGCTCCCAAGAAGGGAGCAAGGCTGCTGCGAGGGAAGGTCTCTGGGATGCCTGGTCCCACAGAGGCACCAGGACACAGGGCCGACGTGAAGGCCCTTTGCATGGGCCCCTGCCTGCAGCACCCACCCTGGGGAGCACCCGCGGCCGGGTGCGTGCAGCCACGCTGGTTTGATCCCTGGCCACCGCGCTGCCAGCGGCTACAGCACCTGCGCCTTGCGACCAGCGTGAATTACCTCAAACCGCCACAGGCCTCCGATGTCCCCGGTCCTCTCGAAGCAGATGGGCTCCAGCCCCTCTTGCAGGCAGGCTTTGATGGCGCACAGCCCACTGCTGCCCCCTCCGATGATCGCGACTCTCTTCGCCATGCTGTCCTTCGCTGCCTGCGGGGAGAGCGAGCGACAGGCCTCGTCACACATCCCCCTCACATCTCTTGCTGGGCTCCCAAGGCCAAAATTTCGCCTGGGAGCAACTCAGCCTTCTGCACTCGAGACTAGGGCTTTGGAGGCATGGGGTAAGGTTGGGTGACCCCTCCCTGCCCCCACCCCCAGCAGACAAGATTTTGGTTCTCTAGACTGAAGGAGTCCCAGACTGACAGACAGCTGCCGGGAACTGCCAAAGGTCTCGGTGGGACTATAAAGCACTCACTATCCAGCCCCAACAGGGACCCAGCAAGTGCTGAGGTTTTGCACCTCCATGGTGCTGCCCCTGGAAAACTCAGGGAGAAATGCTCCAGGGCCGGAGGAGCAGGGGCCTGAGCACTGAAACCCCCCAAATCTCCCTGCCTGGAGATCAATACCTGCCTGGAGCAACCGAGAACCGAGCTGCGAGCCAAGTGCACCTTGTGCCTGGCCCGGCTGCACTTTGCCTTGACACCAGCACACAGGGCTCGATCGCTCCAGCCCTGCCTGGGTGCGCGGGTCCCTCTGCGTGCCGCCTGCGCTCCCTTCCCCAGGGCAAGAGGGGCCGTTTGAAACGCCTGAGGCGCCCGTTCCACCCCCCCAGTGCCTGCTGCATCCGCTGTCCTGCCGTCCGTCATTGCTGACCCCAACCAGCACCCACCCCACGAGGGGCCCCGAAGGGAGACGAGTCTGTGCTGGAGCCGGAGAGGAGCCAGGCTGTCCCGCTCCCAGAGCTACCCGGGGCCGCGCGGGGCCGGCTGCGCCCAGCGCCTGCAGGAACCGGGAACCGGGAAGCACCCAGCCCTGTGGGCACGCACCCCGCGCGGGGGCACGCACTGCGCGACGGGGCCCCGGGGCCCTCGACCGACCTGCAGCTGCAAGGAGAGGCAGCCCTGGTGACCCCAGCGGGGAGCTGTCCCCAGCCGCTGCGCCGGGCCTCTGCCCCGTCGCCCCAGCTCTGAGCTGCGACATCGGACTCCGGCCTGGTTTTATGATGCACGGCGTGAGCAGGGCCTCCCCTCCGTCACTCCTCCCACGCCGGCTGTGGGGCAGGAAGCCAGCCCCCGGCTCGCTTCCGGCCCCAGCGCTCTGTTTTTCCGGCAGGGGCTTTCGCAGCAGCCTTGAACTGCTGTTTAACGAGCTGCTTTTCCCGGGATGCAGGGGAACCTCTGTGCTGGCTTCACCGTGGGGACACAGGTCTGCAAGGGGGGGTTGCGGGAGAGGCAAAGATACAGCCTGTCACCGTGCATGCAGATTGGAAAAGCAGGGCTGGAAAGCCAAACGCTTCCTTGAACTTTAATCTCCCGGATTACTGGGATCAGCACAACCCCGCTTCTGCTAAGCCCTGCTGGTACCCGGGGAGCACACGTGGCTCCGTCTGCCCCATCTGCCCTGTAGGCGCCTTGCTCTGGATGGCCCACATTCCCCCCTGCCCCGTGGGAGGACCGGGGCTGGGTGCGTCAGCCCGTGGCGTCCCCATAGCCCTTGCTATGCTCCCAGCCGGTTCGCGCCCAGGGGCCAGGAGATGCCGGTGCAAGGAGGACCGTGTGGCCGGGAGCCGTGGGGCGAGGTGTCGCTGGCAGGGCGCTCGGGCAGGAAAAGACACCACGGGTGCGCACAGCTCTCCGCGGGCCCAGCAGGCTCAGGAGCGTGCTGCTGGCTGCCGAAGCACTTGTAGCCAGAGCGCGACTGAAGGCTGCGGTGGAAATTTGCTCTCCGTTTGCTGGCTCCGGAGCACTTGATGCTGCCACCCCTCCGGGGCACTTCGTCCTGGAGCTGAGCAAGGCGCCGGACTGGAGAGGCCAAGGTTTGCAGCTGAAGTGGATTTTAAGCTTCTAAAACTCATAGTAGGCTGGCAATAAACATAGTAAAGCTCTTTCTGCCCATGAAAAGACAGATTTTTCACACCCCAGGCAGCCGTGGGCATAAGGGCGGCTGCCGTCTTTGCAAGGCAAAGGTACCATTTGGGGAGAAGCCCTGGCCCCAAAGCCCGCTGGGCTGTTCAGGCGTCCCGGCTGTTACTGGGCTCCCTGTTTGTGGGGGCTGAGCCAGCCACACCGTCGCGGCACAACCCCTCACCGGTGGCAAAGGCTGCACTCTGCCTCCGGCAGAGGCACCGTGCTGCCAACCCACACTCCGCACCTCCGCCTGTAAACCGGCGAGAGCATCTCGCGCCAGACATGGAGATTGGCACGGGGTCACGAGGGAGGCAGTGCTGGGACTATTTTCCTTCCTGCTTTGATCTCTGCTGGCTTCTTTGCAAACTCTGCAGGCACTGCACTAGGGGAGCAGGTGCTTTTGGTCTGGGGCCTTTTTCCAGCGCTCAACTCTCCACGGTGCTCCGTAACATTTGTGCAGATTGCCTCAGAGGACACAGTGGTCCCTGCAGCTCTGGACTTTGCCCTCTCCACCCTAACGTGACCGCTGCCCTGTGCAGGACAGGCTGCTTGGCACTCTGCGCCCCTCAGCCCCGAGGCTCACGGCCCAGCTGAAAGACACAAACAGGCACGAGGAGCTGCAGGCACGAGGAGAGAGCCGCCTCCACCTTCGCAGTAGGCGAGGAGCCAACGCAGCACCGACCCTTGGCCGGGCACCAGGCAGGACCTGGCGCAGGCGCATCGGCCAGCATGGTGCTGCCTCCTCGCAGCTGGGAAGGGGGCAAATGGGGAGCCGAACGCTTGCCGTCGTGCTTCCTGGGCAGCCGGGTTTGAGGGGTAGCCTCTCTGCGGGCAGGGCACGCTCCAGCCTGCAGGCCTGCTGGTGAGGGAAGGGGCTCAGCGATAAGGACCGCAGCCGGCGCCGTTGAGGGCTCCCTGGCCCGGCTCAGTCCCATGGCAAGGGCCGGACTCTTCCCCTCCTCGTGGGAAGGCCTCGGTCAGACACAGGCTCTGCCAGAGCGACACGAGGCACCAACTTGGATTTTGGCCCTGAGGCCCGCTGGGGGTCCCAAGCGAGGTCTCTTGCGCCCACCAGCCCGGCTGTGGGAGCCCCTGCTCTCCTATAGACAGCCACTGTGGCAGCAGGGAGAGGGGGACAGCCAGCTCTTTTTTACAAAAACTTGGGGGTCTTCTTGCAACATCCGGGGCCACGGGCTCCCTTGGGCCCCAGCCACCTCCATGCTGTGTGGGAGAGACCGGAGGGAGTGTGCCAGGCCACAGCATTTTGGATGCACAGGCAGGCAAAGGACTGGCAGCCCATGGCTCCTGCAGGCCCAGGGGAACAGCAAGCGGCTAGCAAAATGCAAACAAACATGACTCAAAGCGAGCTGGAAAGGTCCTCTATTTTAATCAAGTCCTGGGGCTCCAGAACACCTTGCTGATAGACACTGGAAAGTATATACAAATACACCTTCTGCTTCTCCTGCACACCAGGAGATGCAAAGGTCTCGCTGGCAGAAGTGCGGAGGAGCAGAGCCAAGGCGAAGGGCGGCGCAGGCAGCAGGTGACCCAGTGGGGCAGGGGTGGGAGAGGAAGAGTCCAACGGCCGTAAGAACCACTTGGACAAAGAGTGTTTAGGAAAAAGAACAGCTAAGATGTTTTGGCATGGCTCGACAAGCCCTGATTGCTCCAAACCGTGACCACAGCCGAGAGTGCTGCTGCACGGCACGCAGACGCCCTGTGAACCCACAGCCACTACTCGCCTCTCCCCGGGAGAGGAAGGCTGCCCAGGGGTGGTGGCAGGGTGCTTTCTCATGCGGGCCTGGCCAGATGTCTGGCGCATGGTGCAACCCTGGGAATTTGTTTGCCACTCGCCCCAAACCGCAATGCAAACATGTAGCTGAGAGCTTCATCAGCTCACCTTTGTCAGGGCACTGAGTGTACTAATAGGCCTTAATGGCCCTGAAGAGCCTCACCTGGGGCCTCCACCCACCCCCTCTGCTCATGGGCTCAGGAGCTTATTTCAGCTCCCCCTGGGGCCTTCAGTCCACAGCAATGCTGTTGCAGTGCCAGTCTCTAGCTCCCCCCCCCACCCCAGCCATGCCCCTGCTCTGCTAATCTGTGTCCCAGCCTGTGGATCCACTTCCCAGCTTGACCTCAGCCCTGCTTTAGTCACCATGGGCCTCCTTGGCAGTCACTGAAACTGGACTTGATCCTGACCCTGACCTGCGGGTTGCCTTCGGAGCTTCATCTTGGACCTGTCTTGTCACTGCAAACTTGGCTGATGATCTGGACTCTTGGATGGACCTGGCTGCAATCTCCTGCCCTGCCCTGCTCGCCTTGCTTGGGTACTGTGGGTTTGGGCCCTGGCCCTTGCTGCTCCCAGACAATGTCTACTTCCAGCAAAGCAAGGGGTGGTTTGCTAAAGCCTTTTTTTCCCATCAGCTGGAGCTGAGCAGGTATCTTGAGGAGGTGGATGGTGGGGAAGGGCTGAGGCACCCCACACTGCAGGGCCAGCACAGCCCCACTGTGCCTGAGGAGGGTCCCAGGAATTAGGAGACACATGATCCCTTCCAGCAGCAGCAAATGAGAGGCTGAGGCTTTCTCCTAGATGGAGAGCTCAGCTGCAGGGAGGAACAAGGTTTCCCTCAGGTGTGGTCCTGCCCAAAGCGGGCAGTACTCTCTGTACGGCAGGGTTGCCCCAGGCCAGCTGAGGGTCACTGTGTCCTGCCTCCCCCCAGCAAGTCAGTTCCCCAAGGCAAAAGCAGGGGTTTTAAGATAGAAGGCAGCTGCTCTTAGGCCTCGGGAGTGGGTGAGGCATGACCCAGACCCATTCTCTGCTTTATTTAAAAAAAAAAAAAAAGGCTGCCAGGACAAACAGTCACAGTAAAAACACAGAGTCGACATCTTTGGAGCACATCCTGTTGGTGCAGCCAGGGGCTCCTCTCAGCGGGAGGCGCAGGTAAGGCCCAGCTCCTGGGGCTGACCAGCAGCCTGGGCAAGGGTGTGCCGACAGCCGCAGCTGCCAGGGCTACGGGAAGCGGCTCACGCTGCATGCCGCTGCCAGTGGCACTCATAACACACGCTAACAAATGCAAATTGCTGTGAACCCTCTTTTTTACCACCCCCTTGGAGATAGAAAATCCCATGGAGAAGACAGGACCTGGAAAGCTCTGCACAACAGCTTTATGAGCTGGCTGCTGCTGGGAGCACTTTCTCCAGTCACCCACTGCCTCAGAGATGGCTGGACCAAACCCTTGGTCACCTCACCTTTTCCCCAAGGCACTGGGAACCAGATGCCTGCATCCTTCTAGGTTGAGATTTGGCCTCGGTGAAGGGCTTAACTGAAGAGCAACAGGAAAGACACACGAGTTGCTTGGGAAGGCAGAGATTTTTACAGGCCCCAGCGAGTCCCCTCCAGTCAGACATTATGGAACAGGCTGCACAGTGCATGCTCACCACAGCACAGCTCGGCGTATTTACAGCGCACAGACATGGGAGCAATCACTGAGAAATCCCTGCAAAGCCACAGCTGCCACTTACACTGCAAGGGCGAACGCGGCCGATGCCCAGCAAGGGCACACTGATTCACAGTATCAGCAGTGAGCTGCCAGATGAACGTGTCAGCTCCTCCCCGGGCTCTGCAAGGGCTGTTTTTTCCCTGGAGAACAGACAGTGCAGCCATGCGGCCGGTGCGCTCTGCCTGACAGCCCACTGGGAGGGCAAGACAGCACCAAATGTCCAAGTACAGCCCCGGGAGCACCGTTACTATTGTAGTTTTGGCTGGTTAGATAAAATCTAGGATGTTGGTTCAACGAGCCCCGGTATCCACTCTGTGCACGGCATAAAGGCCCAGCCATCAGTGACTCCAGAGCGCAAACAGAGCAGGTGCGCTGAGCGGTGACAGCCAGCAGTACTCCACCACGCTGTACAGCATGTAGCCCAAGAGCAAGCCGAAGAGCACATCTGTCACATTGTGCCTGCCCAGCATGACCCTCGAAATGCCGACGATGAGAGCCCAGAGCACCACGAGGACCCGCAATGGGACGGCGAGCACCAGGTGGTGCAGAACGAAACGGCAGACCAAGGCAGCTCTGGTGGCATGGCCCGATGGGAAGGAGTACTTGTCCACTGAGATGGTGACGAACATGTCCATCTTGTTGTGGGTAGGCCGCCGCCGCTTCACGAGCCCTTTCACCACTGCCACCAGCACTAAATCCAGCAGCAACGCTAGGAGACAGTAACAGCAAGTGAGAAAGGAAGGCTTTGTTCCCGTGAAAAACAAGGTAGGCAAAGCCATTTACTAAGAGGAAAACACACAGCTACTGAAACCTGCCAGGAAAAGGCAGCAAGTACTTCCCACGGCAGCAATGCCTGGGTAGGGAGAGCACAGCACTCGTCCAGGGACCGGCCTCTGCCCGCACATGCTGATGGAGACTGAAGACATGCCCTCTGCCACATGCAGCCCTCACTCACAGAGGCCAGACCCTCTGCCTGCCACAGCCAGCATCACCACTCGGCCTGACTCGCACTCGAGGGCTTTTCTTTCTCCCTAAAATCTGCTCTCTCCACGACTTGGGGCTCAAACTGGCCCCTTAATTTGAAGGCAACAAAGAGGTTAATGTTCCCCAGGAGTCCTCTCCTGAAAGGGCCCTATCAGCCACACTGACTCAGCATTGCTTTGCGCACCCTAGCAGCTGGGGTCAAATTGACAGTGGTGAATGATCAACCCACTTTAACTGCTCAGCTACAGCTTGGTACAGGGGCTGCAAGCTCACACAGCTCCCCCAGGCCCCTCTAGTAGGCCTGAGGGTACACAGCTCCAGAGCTCCTACAGCCTGGCTTCTCCCTGCTGCTGGCGGGATTAATGCCTAAAAGTTAATCACACTTTGTGTTTTCAAGAGCTGAATGAAGATGATTCAAATATTGCCAGCTTGCTCAAAGAGCACTAACAGCTATTGCAGTAGAAGTCAGCAGTGAAGCACCTGGGTGGGAGAAGTGTTCAGCCAGCATTTGGCAAGAACAGCTTCTTGCGCAGGGCAGCATGTGCTTTCTCCATTCCTGTAGATAAGCTAGCTTAGCCTGAAGTGCTGACGGCTGGGGCCACTTCTTCCAAGGGAGCCTAGTGCAAGAGACCGATTTCTCCTTGTTCTAAGGTGCATTTCCAGACACCAAATCTTTCAGTCACTTCAGTTAGTTCACTCTCTTTGGATAATCATTTGAGAACAAAACAGTTTTTACATTTAAACCTAAATGAGTTTTCTTTTGATCACTTTTTCTTTCTTACATCCAGCTTGGACATTAGGGAAAACTCCCCCCTCCAGGTAGGTGCTGCAGCCCTGGGACAGGGCAACAGGAAGGTGAGTGGGGCTCCAGCCTAGTGGGGTTCAGGCCTGGTCATGGCACCTGAATTTGGTGCCAAGCAGAGTTTGGGCTGGAGGCCTCCAGGTCCCTCCCCACTGGCTCTGATATGCTGAAAATTAACCATGCCTTGTTAAATGCAAAAAGATGCATAAAACCATCAGTTTCCAACCAAACAAGTTCAGACTTGCATAATAAATGTGAGACATTCATTATTTTGCAACTAATAAAAATGTAAGAATTAGGAATGTGAAAAGGTCTGTTGCTCTAGGGTGAATACAGTTTCTAAATGAGCAAAAGTGAACTGAGGTATGCCAAGCAGGACAGGCTTTGGGGGAGGTGGGAATATTACGGCATGCAAGACTAAAATGTATGCTTTAAGCCAAGCTTTCCCGCTGGCTGACATAGATTAATCCATGCAGGTAGGGTCTGTGGCGAGCCCAAGGGCGCAGACGTTTGCACTCCGGAGCAGAGCAGCAGCAGCCGTTCAGGGAGACGGCTGGCGTCGCAGCGCTAGGCGGATGCATCCGGAACGCGCTTCTCTGGTAAGCTGAAGGACTAGAGCGGAGTTCAGCTCCCCCAAGGTCTCGTACAACCGGGGAAAGCGCCTAGGCGTCAGAGGCTCCAGCGCGCAGCCCGCCCCGCGGCGGAGCAGGCCTCCCCGGGACGCTCGGGGCAGCAGCGGGTGCCCCGCCGGAGCCGGCGGCTGCGCCGGTCGCTCGGAGCCGTGCGGCCCCGCCGGGCCCCGCCGGGCTCTGCCGGGCCCCGCCGGCCCCGCGCCCCCCGGCCCCGGCTCACCGAAGAGGAGGTTGAGCAGCACCTCGCGCGTGGCCGCGCTGCCGCTCCGGCAGAGCCCGTAGGCGGTGCCCAGCAGCCAGGGGACGCCGTGCCCGGACACCTCGATGACCTTCATGAGCGGCCGGGCGCTGCCCCAGGCCGAGCCCTCGGCCGCGCACACGCCCAGGCGCTTGGAGGCCCAGAGGTCGACGGCGAGCAGGGCGCTGAGGGCGATGCCCACGAAGGAGGGGTTCAGCTTCATGCAGTCCTCCTCGGGCAGCGGCGGCGGCGCCGCGCCGCCCGCCTCCCGGCGCCGCGACGGGCTCTCCGGGGCGCCGGCGCCGCGCTGGCTCACCAGCGACAGGAACTCGGGGCGGCCGCCGCCGCCCCCGCGCCGCTCCCGGCTGCTCCGCGGGCTCGGCATGGCGGCGCCGGGCGCCCTCCCCCGCCCGGCCGCCCGCTCGCTGCCTGCCGGCGCCCCGGCCGCGGCGCCTCCCCGCTTCCGCTTCCGCCGCCGCCTCACGCCGCGGTTGCCGTGGAGACGCGTCCTGCCCCCCCCCGCCCGCCCGCCCCGTGGGTCTCCGGGCCGCCCGCCCCGTGTCCGTGGGGTGCCCCCGTGGCTGCCCCCCCCTGCCCCCCGCCGCTGCACGGCGCGCCCACGCGCGCTCCCCGCTCCCCCGCGCGCGCTCCCGCCGCCGCCTCCCACGTGGGGGCGCGCGCGCTCCGCCCCGCCCCCCGCGGCGCCACCGCCCCACGTGACCTGCCCCGCGCACGTGCCCCCCGGCACCGCCCCGCCCCGCCCCGCGCCCCCCCCCCCGTCAGGCCGGCCGGCCGGCGGACGGCAGCCGGCGAGGGCCGCAAGAGGCGCGGCGGCGCGTTCGCCCTGCCGGCGCCGGTGCGGGCGCCGGTGCGCGGGCGGCGGCGATGCGCGGGCGCGGCGGGCGCTCGGCGGGGGGACGGGCCGCCCCCCGCCCGCGGCGCGGCGCCGGCGGCGGGTGACCGCGGCGGGGCGGCGGCCATGGGGTGCCTGCAGAGCGTGGCCTGCAAGGCGCGGGTGCGGCGGGAGCACATCGTGGTGTCGGACGTGTCGGCCACCATCGAGCCGGCGGCCACCGCCATCGAGGAGAGCTCGCCGGTGGTGCTGCGCTACCGCACGCCCTACTTCCGCGCCTCGGCGCGCGTCCTCATGCCGCCCATCGCCCGGCGGCACACCTGGGTGGTGGGCTGGATCCAGGCCTGCAACCACATGGAGTTCTACAACACCTACAGCGACCTCGGCGTGTGAGCACCGCGCCGCCGCGGGACCGGGACTGGGACCGGGACCCCGGGCCGCTCCCCATCCCCCCCCGCGCCGCCGTGGGGGTTGGGACAGGCCGGGCTGGACCCCCCCCCCCCCCCGCGCCGCCGTGGGGGTTGGGACAGGCCGGGCGGGACCCCCCCCCCCCCCCCGCGCCGCCGTGGGGGTTGGGACAGGCCGGGCGGGACCCCCCCCCCCCGCGCCGCCGTGGGGGTTGGGACAGGCCGGGCGGGGTCTCGGGAGCCCTCGGGTAGCGCCGGGGCTGCACCGGGAAGCGGCAGCGGCCCCGGGCCCGGCACTCCCGGGAGCAGCGAGGCCCCGGGAGCCGAGGCCGGGCATCCGCGGCGCCGGGCTCTGCACCCCGTGCAGCAGGGACGGGCGCTGCTCCCCCGCCCGGCCGTCACGCGTGGGCATCGCCACGCCGCCTTCGCCCCCGCGCCCGGTGCGCGGCCTGGCGCCCCTCTGCCCTTTCGCCGCCTCCCGGCGCGGTGCCTGCCGCCTTCCGCTGCGGTCCCCGGGCGGCTGTCCCTGCGCGCTGCGTTGGCACGGCTTCCGCGCTGCCTTCCCTGCGTCCCGGCCGCTTTGCCTGCATCTGTCTGTCCCCTGCGCCCGGTTCCTGCCTGCGCCACTCTCCTCTCCAGGCAGCCGCCTGTCCCCGGTGCCGGGCCTCCCTTCCATCCCTTCCTCTGCGCTTGGACGTGTCCCACCGCTCCGGGTCCTGCTGTCCCCTTGTCCCCTTTCCCTCCCTCCAGCCTCTGCTCTTCACCCTCTCCCAGTTGCCCTGCTGCTTCAGGATAACTGCCCTGCTTGCACCTGGGACCCCCGGCCAGCTCTGTCCCTGTGCTGGGGCCTGCACCCGCAGCTGAATGTGTGCCAGGGCTGAAGGGCACCAATTCCCCCTGCCCCTGGCCTGGATCGAAGGCTGCCTGCTTCTGCACCAGAAAAATCAACTTTGCCCTGGGGAAAACTGTGTCCTTCACTTCCCTGACCCACCTTGGTCAGGACCGGCCTGGGGGCCCCCAGCAATTAAGAGGTTTAGGATGGTGTTGGGTTTAAAGCTTGTAAAGAGAAGGGAGGTGATTTGGGGGCCTCGCGTGGACCTTGGGGTCCTCTCTAGCTGCACGATGGTGTGTGCTTGTTGCAGTTCAGCTGTGCTGGAAAAGAGATGAGCAAAATTACTTCCCTCAAAGGCCACCTAGAATGCCCCAGGGCATTTCTGTGCCTGCCCACGTACGAAATGGGGTGGTCCAGAGAGGGTTTCCAGGCAGGCTGGGGCTTCCCGTTGCATCCCCAGGAACATGGCAGCAGCGTCTCCGTTCTGGCTGGTTCGCGGTACGCGTTGCTGACGGCAGCCCTGCGGAGCACCGCTGTGGAAAGAGCAAGCTGGCTAAAGAGCCCCCGGTCCCTCTGTGCCTTGCAGACCTGTCAGGAAGTCCGGTGTGGCTGGGAGCTGGCAAGCTCTGCAAACGCTCAGCTATTAGCTGTGCTGACACCCTGCGATCGCAGGAATTGCCTGGAGTACTGGTGTGGCAGTGCTGAAATGTGCAGATAACAAACCCTTGCTTGGAGAGCTGCAGGTTGGGGGGTGTTTTTTTTGTTTGCTTGTTTGCAAAGAGCAAAGCATGGGGCTGTGGTAGCAATAACTCCTGTTCATCTTTAGTGCTTTGCCCTGACCAGCGCGCACAAATGCAGTGCGGTCGCTGCTACCCAGTGCTTTGCTCCTTCAGCAGCAAGTTGCTGCCTCTGGGCCTTGTTGTGATCCCACCTGGCAGCCGTGCGGCGGCGGGGACGGCCCTGCTCTGAGCTGCCTCCTCTCATCTTGTCCTAAAGCAGTTTCTGCATCAGCTGGTAAATGAATGAAAAACCCCAGTCTGCAAAGCGCTCCTGCCAGCTCCAGCTGACAGAGGGCAGTCCCTCCGCGCCCTGAGCTCCTTGCTGCGTGGGAGGCCGGCGATGGCTTTTCATGCTGCCAGGAGCCTTGCTAACCCTCCGGTTTGGCCTCCTGCAGGATTTCTCTTGCTGATTCCCAAAGCGAACCAGACTGGAGCCTTTCAGCATGCAGAAGCCTAAGACTTCAGAAAGTTCAATTGCAGGCAGTACCCAGTCTCTGGCACGCAAGGACTTTCTACTGCTGGAGGTGGATTTAATGCTGGGAGTCTTGTCAACCTCTGGATTTTTATTGTTCAAAGGCTTTGCTCCAGCTGGCCCCTGTTGAGTAGTGATTTCTTCTGGCGGCTGGGTTACGAGTGCAGGCAACTCTAGAGGAGTTCCTCTGCTTGCTATGTTAAAAGGGAAGAGCTTTGCTGTGTTCATGGTATTCATATAAAGACTGCAGGAAACTCACTTTTTCCAAGGTTAAGAGTGTGCTGATGACTCAGGAGGGTGCAGAGGAACAAAGCTGTTGGCTCTGTAGCTGTGTTTTCTGCTGTTTGAAACAGGTGATATGAGAAAAGCAGAAAATGTGGCTGCAAGTGGCTAGATGGATCTGTTTTACAGCTCAGTAGCAGGCTCCTGGTGCCGGTGCCTGGGTGTATTGCATGTGAAAATTGCCAGTGGTTTATAATTGCCCAGCAAGCCATTAAGTGAGTGTGGGTTGTGCTGCCAGTGAGCGGCGAGGCCTGGAGCCCATAGTGCTGTGTGCCCTTTTGTTACGCTGCCTTCTCCAAGCTGTGGCACCTTCCCTAGTGAAAAGTGGGGGGAGTTGTGCGCTCCCGCTGTCTGGGGAGGTGAGGCCGTGAGCGGCCGGGCAGCGGAGAATCAGGCCGCGTGCGACAGCCCTGCAGGGCTTCCTCTGTGAGGGTCCACGCGGGAGCCACCCTGCGTGTTCCCGCCGTCCTGGCGTCCCCAGGAGTTTGCTCGCCGAAGGGTGTCCTACAGCGAGAGCAGCCGGGGCTGGATTCGAAGCAGCTGAAGCTGGGGATTTGACACCAGTGGTCGTGCCGGGGGTTTGCTGGGGGTGTCGAGGGACTGTCCCCAGCGCAGAGGCACTGCAGGGCCACGCTGGTCCGTGCTGGCATGGGCTCTGCGCGCTTTGCAGCATCACGTTCCTGCATCCTCGGGAGGCTGCCGCTCTGGCACGGCGCTGCAGCCTCGCGGGGCTGCTGCTTCTTCCCGCTCGCTTGCTGCGGGATGGGGGCTGAGAGGGGCCACCGGTGCCTGCGCTGAGCAGGGCACGGCACCCCCTTGCTGCACCCTGTGCCTGCTCGCCCTCGGCGGGAGCAGGGAAAGGCGGCTTCGTGTCCTGGCTGCCGGGTGCGTTGGTGTGCAGGGCCGCTTGTGTGCCTGCCGCTTGTGGCACGTTGTTTCGGTGCATGTGTGGGCCCTGCTCAGTGTGTTGGCCGGCTGCTGCCGCCAGGCCCCGGGAGTGCTCCCTGTGTGTTTTGTGGTTGCTGCCGCCTTCCAGCCTCTCTTTCCTTGGCGGTGTCGTGGGGGTAGCACCAACCTGCAAAGGGGGGGCCACCGCGGCGTTTTGCTGGGTCGGGTTGCACCCAGGCCGAGGCGCAGTCCAGCAGAAAGGAGGCAGAGCCGTTTTGGGACCTGGCAGCATTATCACTGGCTCAGGCTCTTTTGCTTTGCCTTTTGGAGGTGGGGGGATATAGTTTGGGGTGATCGGAGCCCAAAGACAGGTGATGGGAGCCAAGGGGATGTTTCAAGCGCTGCTGCTTGCATGGAGGGGCAGCTGAAGCTTGGAGGAGCTGGGCAGGTCAGGGAGATTTCGGACAACAGTTCTCTCGGGCTGCAGCCCTGCTTGAAAAGCCCAGGCAAAACCAAATTCTTGGTCCTCTTCTGTAACAGAAAAAGTGCTGGGCAGCTTTTTTTCTTTATTTATTTTGCAGAAATTAGGAAGGAGGGGAGCTGTCTTTAAGGGGAGTTTCAGTATAGGGAGTAGCAGGCATTGGACTGTAGAGGACCCCCAATTCTAGCAGCCAGAGCAGCCGAAATGGGGTTGCCGCAGGTCTGCGATGGGTTGGGGATGTGACTTCCATGGCCAGGTGGTGAACCCCTCTTCGGTGATGCCTGCGGTGAGGGGTGGTTGGCTGCGCCGGGACTGGCCGCTCTGACGTGCGTTGCAGAGGAGGTGATAGCCGGGAGACGTCCTAGGGGCACTGCTGAGGGCCGGGGCTCCGGAGACCCGCCTGGCCCCAGCACCCATGGCTCTGCTCCGGGCACCGTCCCTGTTGAGACCGTCCTGGTAGCTGGCTCATGGAGGCCAGGTAACCTTTGCATGCCCCAAAACCCTTCTCTTTTTGACTATACCTGTGGGTCTAAAGGAAGACCTTGCCTCCCTCGCTAACGTGCTAGCCTTGTTAAGGTAGGACGCAGAGGCTCTGGAAACCTCATGGTATGGCGAAACAAAAGCCGTGGTCTTGATGCCACATCGCGTGGGTCAGGGTGCGTGTCCTCCTGGGCTTGCACCACTCTGGATATGCTCGTCTCTGCCAGGAGACCGCACTGGCCGTGCTCGCCCTGCCAACCGCGCCAGCTGGAGCTACTGGAGCGCGTGGCAGTCTGCACCGCCATAGGCCATGCCCTGCTAATTCGATAAGTGGCTGAAGTCCTCAGCCTGGTCCTGAGGAGAGGCAAAGAGCAGGGGCTGGCAGTGATCGGAGAAGAGGGCAGCTTGCCCTCCCGTGGGGCACTGCCCAGCAGCTGCGGCCTGTGTGGAGCCCGAGAAGCAGTGCAGATACCTCTGCGAATGCCAGGGCCCCCGGGTCTCCTGCTGGAGCCTGGCTGAGATGCTCGTTCGGAGCAGGACAGATGGTTGCCCCGAGGAGGAGGCGCTGACCCTGTGACCAGGGCTCGTCATGGGATCTGTCTCCAATTAGATGGGTGCATGCGTGAGAGGCTGCCGATCGATACCACGCTCATGGCTAGGCTTGTCCTCAGCTGCACTCGTCTGATTAACCCGCTGCTTTCCCCTGCTACCTGCCTGGGAATAGCAGAGCCCTGATTTTTCTCAGGGCAGGTAGAGGAGGGGGTGGTTCTGCATGGCTCCATGCCATGGGAGGGATAGGTGGCCCCTGGCAGCTTTGTGCCGGTGTCTGTCCTGCCCGTGATCCCTGGAGGAACACGCGATCCGGAGCTAGTCTCGTGGCAGTGGAGCCGTTGTCTCCGTTTCCCCTCCCGCTGGTGGGTGTGAATCCAGCTTACTGGGTTGTCAGTGCCCAGGTGTTCCCGCTGCCTGCCAGCACTGCGCTCCGTGTAAAGTGCCGTTCAAAGAAAAGCCCCGACAGCTCTGCATTAAATGCCCTTCTTTTAAGGTTATAAAGTCGGCACTCTCAAGTTAGCAAATGGCAGAGCGGAGTCTGATTGCGTGACTTCAGTCCCGTCCCCCCGTGGTCCCCTGTGCTGTGATCTGGTATCTAATTAGAGGATGGCATGCTGCTTCCCTTGGTACGCCTGCTCGGTTGGGGAGGCGCTTAGGAAGTGAAGCAGCTGTTGAATTTCTTTTTTTACCTTTGCCGTTCATTGTAAGGTCCAGACCTGGCCTGTTACTGTCCTTGGGGGCTTTGCCGTGGAGCCCGGCTGTGCTGAGCGCTGCCTTTCCCTGCTGGGTACCTGACTGCGGAGGGTCCAGGCCTTGCTGCTCTGAGGCAGTTGGAGAAGTGGCGCTGGCTGAGGATTTACTGTGTAGTCGAGTCCCGTCTGCCTGCATTCACAGAAATTGGGGTTGTGGGTGAGTGGCAAGTAGTGACTGTTTGGAAATGTGGGTTCCCAGCCTGCGTGGCCCCGGAGGGGTGTGCAAACCCCGTCTGCGAGCCTGGGCAGCGCCTCCAGTGTGCGCTGGGAGCTGCTGCCTCAGCCGCTGAGGGTGGTTCCTGGGAACCCCAGGTCTGAGCAATGTTCCCCACGCCACGTAGGAGTGTGACTTGCTTGCTTTCTCGTGTTCCCCGGCTTCTCGCTTTCCTGTGCTGGAAAAGCACCTTCTCTCCACAGCCTGGAAGCTGTGGTGCAGTCGGTATCGGAGACAGCTTGCCAGTGCCTGTAGAGGAGGGACCAGATGGAGGCTGCCCTAGCAATCCCTGCCTTGGAGGCACGCGGCACCTCGTGCAGCTCCAGGCTGCCCTGGCTTTCCAGCAGGGAGCGATGGCAGAAGCGGTGCTGGTGTGGTTTTGCCCGCGGGGCTGTCCCTGGGGTCGGGAGCGCCTGCAGACTGCTCTGCCCTGCCCTTGCTGCATCTGGGGGTGTGACAGCTCCCCCAAGCCTCATCCCACGTGGGAAGTGGGAACAGCCATGGCCAGTCCCAGGTTTGCCGTGAGAGCCCCGCTCTGTGGCAGGGAAACTGCTGAGCTTGCCCTGTCCTGGCAGCCCTTCCTGAAAGCCAAACCCTGCTCAGGATTTCTCGTGGGCGCCGGATGCTGCAGGAACGTGCTGGGATCGGTTTCCTCCAGCTTCCTGCCCTTCCTCAAGGGCAGAGGGAGCTGGGGACGGTGGAGGAACTGCTTTCCGCGTTGCTGTGGTGCAGCGGAGGGGTGTCAGTCGCTGGTGCCCTGCGCTCTGCGCGCAGAGCTGCCGTAGGCCAGCACGCTGCACATTGCCAGGAGTGTGGCTTTGGAAGCTGGTTTCTTTGAGGAGCTATGAGATAATCTCGGGGAGAAAACCCGTCCTGTGGATCCGTCCTGCTTTGTGAGCAGCAGCATCGGTGGGACACGCGCGGTGACCCTGCGGCACCTTGTCACTGCCGTTAGCAGGTGCTGGGGGGGTGATGCCAGTTCGAATCCTCACCTGCTGCTTCCCTCGCTGGAGGCCGGGAAGGAGCTGTGACAGTTGTGCTGTTCTGCACCGGCTGAGGAGGACAGCTACCCCGGGTCCCCGCTCCCTGGGGACCACTCTTCCCCTTTCCCCAGTGCGGTGGCAGCACTGTCCCCTCCAGGATTGCAGGCTGCTTCTCCCTGTGCTGCCTGGAGCCGTCCCAGCAAAGCCGCCAGCGTCCGGTCAGTCGCCCTGCAGACCCGTCCCTCGAGCCAGGGCCCCGCTGCTGGCCCTCCTCCCTGGGCAGCCGGCACGGCGCTGATGCAGGGCCGGCCTCAGGCAGCGGGGCCCCTCTGCCTGCAGGCTGCTGCCTGGCGCTGGGTTTCTCAGCCCGCCGCTCTTCCCTGGCGTCCCGAAGACCAAATAGACAGGAACAAGGATCAGGTGCTCCGCTGCCAGCCCGCTGCAGGACGCGTGTGGGCCAGGGTAGCAGCAGAGGTCGAGGAGTGCGCTGGCAGAGAAACACAAGCCGGCTGGCCGAGGAGCGCGGTAATCCCTGGGGAGCTGCCTGCCGGGCTCTGCGGGTACCGGCGCTGGACCCTGAGCCTGACGGCTGCTGCTGGGGTGGGGGAAGCAACTCGCTGGTGGGAGCGTGTCGCGCTGAGTGACCAGCACAGCTCCTGCGGGGTTTGACACAGGCAAGTCTGCCGCTCCCGAAACTCCCAGGAGCAAAGCCTTGGAAATTGTACTGATGTGACCTGGCCCCTAAAAAAAACAAAAAACAAAAAAACAAAAAAAAACCAAACTTGTTTTTTTTGTTTTTTAAGGTGTTTTTGCTAAAAGTGCCAGAAAAAAGATGAGGCTCCTGCCTTGCTGGCTGTTCCTCTGGGTTTGCTGTCCTGGCTCCGGTGCTGGGGCCGGCGTGGGGGTGGCGTGCAGGACTGTGTGCCACTGGAGTCCACTGGGAGACGCACTGGCATGAGGGGAGGGGGGAGCCGCAGCAGCTCTGCAGGGCAGTGAAATGCTGCCTGCGTGCTGCTGCTGTGCGGCGTGAGCGCTTGATCCACATCCTCATGCTTTCGTAGCAGGGCAGGTTCCTTTGCGTGCCGCTTTCGAGCACTTGGGAGTGTCAGAGCGAATGGAGAGTGTTGCTTCTTGGGCAGGATGGAAGCCAGATGTCCCCTGCTGTTTGTAGGTAGCTTTGGAGGCCAGGTCTGCTTGAAGCTAGAGCTCTGACTCACAGGAGACTTCAGCCAAAGCAAAGTGCCTGAGTGTTTTTCAGGTTTTCCTGTGTTTTTCTCCCTTCTTTGGTGTCCAGCAGTGACACTACCAGTTTTTTGGTTTTGAGTAAAGATGCTTGCACTCTGGGAACCTGCCCTGCCTTGAGACCGAGATCTAGCAAAATGACGCAGAGGTGATTCTTACTGCCCCCTTCCACGAGTGGGGGGTGGTGGCCTTTAAAATGAAACTGTATTCGGCATTCAAAGAGTGTCTGCTTTTCCAGTCGCGGGATTTCAGGAAAGGTGCCTGGGAGTTGGGCTGGGGCTTGCTCACAGCAGTGGCAGAGGCTGGGAGCTGTCCCCGGTCCCAGCTGGTAATTACTACGTGGCAATCTGCTCCCGTTGCCGTGTTCACATGGTGCTGCTAATGTGGTCGCCAGCCAAGATCTTGGCTGGAATTTCCCCCCACCCACAACCCCAGCAACGTTACAGGGATTTCATCCCACCAACGGCAGACGTAATTGCGATACTTAATTATCGTATATGCGTCTATGCAAGCGCATGTATTTAGGGGCGTAAAAATTGCATGCTGAGCTGAAGGCTGGGAGGAAGCTGCTTCCGGGGTTGGCTTGTGCAGTCAGAACTGTGCTGCAGCTGACAGATAGGAAAGGCTGTTTTTCTCCAGCCCAAGAGCTGATTAAGGAGAGGGTAACCTGAGAGAGACTCCGAAATGAGTTTTGACCCAGTTGGTTAGATTGCAGGTTAATTAACATACTGTTGTGCTGGCAGAGCAAAGGCTTCAGCTGGCTGTGACTGAATCAGCGAAGGAACTATATCTGAATTTGTTCTTGAATGAGGTCCTTGATAGCTTCCTGCAGATAGGAAGGTAGTTCCCAAGCTTGAAGTGCTGCCCTCTGCTCTAGAGTTTGTGCTGCAAGCAGGGAGACCTGGTGGTTAACCCAACCGATGGGCATTGGGAACAGCTTTGATTGGGCATGTAGCCTTGTTGAAGTCACTCACGTTAGGTTTTGCAAAGCTGCCCGGTGGCTCTAGGCACTGAAGAGCCTGTTAATGCCTTGCTGAACCCTGGCAGCTTTGCGTGGCTCTCCCTGCCCTGTTCCATGCCTGTGTCCTGCGTGGGCAGTGAGAGCTCCTGCCTCGCTGGGAAGTTTCACATGGTTGCAAAGTCTAGGCAGTGCTCTGTAACAGTGATGCTGGGGTGGCACAAGCAGCGATCCCAGCAGCTTGTCCTCCATTATGTGAGCACTCTTAGGAAAATCTGGTGATGCAGCAATGAGTTTTTCAGCAGGATTTCAAAGGCTGAATTGTTATCCTTTTGTCTGTGCTCTCTTCCCATGCTCTAAGCAGTCATTTTACTGTGCAAGTGCTCACCCACAGCTGCTCGCCTCTTGGTCCTTCCCTTGCAGGCGCTAACTGAGCATCGTTGTTGCTCTTTCCCTGATAACCTGGCCTTTCTGTTTCCATTCACTAGATCGAGCTGGGAGCTGCCTGACTTGCGAGAAGGAAGAGTAAAAGCCATCAGCGATTCTGATGGAGTGAGCTACCCCTGGTACGGAAACACCACAGAAACTGTGACCCTGGTCGGGCCCACTAACAAGATCTCCAGGTTCTCAGTGAGCATGAATGACAATTTCTACCCCAGCGTGACGTGGGCTGTTCCTGTGAGCAACAGTAATGTGCCGCTGCTGACCAGGATTAAAAGGGACCAGAGCTTTACCACGTGGCTGGTGGCCATGAACACCACCACCAAGGAAAAGATCATCTTGCAGACTATAAAGTGGAGGATGCGAGTGGACATTGAGGTTGATCCCATGCAGCTCCTAGGGCAGCGGGCGCGGCTGGTGGGAAGGACTCAGCAGGAGCAGCCCCGGATCCTGAGCAGGATGGAGCCCATCCCACCAAATGCACTAGTGAAACCCAACGCCAACGATGCCCAAGTCCTCATGTGGAGACCCAAGCGAGGCCAGCCTATAGTTGTTATACCTCCGAAGTAGAGCAGCACTGGGGCGCGCACCAGTGTGTGCATGTGAGGACTTTGGTGCTGTCAGCATGGTGCAAATGAACGGGGTTTCTGAGCCAAAGCAGACCTCTTGGGTTCACCTGCCTTTGTAGCTGTGATTGGAAATATGGCTTTTTCTTAGTCGGAAAGGAAGTGTGAGCCTGGCCTGGCCAGCACCGGGTCACGGAAGAGGGATTGCTGAGCTGGTGGATTGCCCAGAAGGTGGAATTGAGTACTTCTAGGAGACTGTGGCTGGAAAAGAGGCTGTCTTACCTGAACAACTCGTATTTCCTTGCAGGGAAATGCAAGGAGCAAGAATATGATCAAACCGTGCCTGTGGCAAATGCTGCTTTCCACCCAATTAGACGTAGAAGCGGAGACCATGCCTACCAGACGTGGAGGGCTTGTGCAGCAAACCTTCCCGTCTGCCCTGACAGGGAGCGGGTGTCACCACAGTGTCTATACCTATGCATTTTGGATTGATAATCAACCCATCACCATGCTCTTTGGGACTCGGCGGATGTTTGCTGGGAGACGGAAAGGCCCGGGGCGGCAGGAGAGCTGGCGCCGTCCGAGGTGCTGAGCTGGAGCCCGGCAGCTGCTGCTGCCCGAGAGGAGTTTTCCGCAGCCGACTCAAAGCAGGACATTTTGCATGCGTCTCAGTGTGTTTGGAGTAGTTGTGAATATAGGAGATGCCATAGTTCTTTTCAGTCTTGGGGTGAAATCTAAGGGCAGGTTAGATGTCCTTTAGTTTTAAGGTGCACTAAACCTTTGCAATTCCTCAGTTCCCCCCCCCCCCCCCCCCCCCCGCCAGCCCTTCTTTTACAGAAGCAAAATTATTCTCGGCTGAAGGAGAAATTGCGAGCAATGGCTGTTTACCCAGCCAAGGGAGAGCAGGCCGTTACTGATTGTGTTTGCGTGGTATCCAAAAAAGCTTGGAGGTACTCCAGGATTCAAGCGCTTCCACTGCAGACGTAAGTTGGTTGCGAGAAGTTGGGTGCTTGCTCATTTTCCACGCAAATGCCTGTTCGTGTGGAGAGCCTCGTTCTTAGCCACCCACAGAGCAGCACGGCTAGAAGTTTGCATGTGTGCTTGCACACAGTGCTCGTGGATGCCAGCACCTGTACCGAGGCCTGGGCTCGTGAGGGTGGGCACTGCGTGCGTTGCTCTAGCTCCCCAACTCCGCAAGGGTTGGGGGCGTATGATAACACCGTGGGGGGTTTCCTCTCCGGGGGTCAGAGGCCCCGATGTGAGCAAATGCTGCTCTGGGCAGGCCTCAGTGTGCGGCGGGTTTGCGTAGGGAGGCAGAAGGGAGCGTGCTCCCTGGGCACTACCTCGTGCTGTTGCAGATATTTGGCAGATAACAGATTTGGTTGTTTTTTTTTTTTTTTCCTTCTCACTCCTCACCCTTTCTTCACTGCCTGGGTCGCTGGCATCGTCCTGGTGCGTGGGGAGGTGCTGACGTGGTGTGTTGCAATGTGCGATTTTCTGTTTTAGCCCTGGGAGCAAGATTTCTCCTCTTTCCTGTCCCTGTCCCACCAGGGAGGAGGGGTGGCACTTTAGCTGCTCCCTCAGGATGCACCAGAGGCAAAAAACATGTTTGTGCTGCTGCTGCTACCACCACAAAAGCGGTTTTAGGCATCCCATAGCTCCGCGAGGATGTGAGACCGATGGTTACGGCTTCATCTGCTTTCTCCCGACAGGCTCCTGCCTCCCCCTCTGTCGGAAAGCCCCGGCACCTGGAGGCTCTTGGCCTGGCAGGGAGGTAGCGCCTGGGGCCGGGAGGGCAGGAGCAGGGTGGGAAGAGCCAAATACCTTCTGGCAAGGCTTGTGCTTTAGCCCAGCCTAGTTCCCTCTGGGAAATGAGACCCTGCTTGTTTTTCCGTTGCTATTTGGAGACCCTGCTGCGCAGGGTGCTTGGAGGCCTGCTGCCGAATCCTGCCCAGCAGGGCGCTGCCGTTGCAGGAGCCGCAAGCTGCCCGGCAGCTCCTCGAGCTTGGCTCCCGGCCCTCGGCAGCCGGCGAGCTGGCGACTGGGAGCTTCTGCTGTTGCGGGGATTTAGGTAATTCCTCCTCGTGATTCCCCAGCTCGGAGGTTCCCGTGCCGCCTGCCTTCTGTCAGCGAGCGGCCCGCTGCGCCTCCCTGCTGCCGGGAGGGCCAGGGGAAGGGTGGTCGTCTTCAGCACCTTGTGCAAAGCCCTAGTTGCAGTATTAGCAGTGCTTCCCTGCGCTTGGCCATCGGGCAGCGCAACCTGGAGCTGCTTTGCTCCCCCAGGACGCTGAGCCTGCTCTTCCCCCCTCGGTGGAGGAGCGTTTATCCCCCGTGTGCGCACCCCGAGCCTCGTGCTGCCGGGCAGCATGGGTGTCGTGCGGCGGTGGGCTGGGGAAGGCCGCTGGCTGCTGCGGGGACAGAGCTGCCGGGAGCGGCGTGAGCTCGGCTGAGCAGGGATCGTGCCCGGTTAACGTATGCCATGGTGCTTCTCCAAGCCCTCTGGTTAGGATTCCTGCATTGCCGCTGCCTTGTACGCTAGTACCCTGAGCCCCTTTGGTGGCAGGGACCAGCTCGAGCTTCCCAGGCCGCAGGGAACTTCGCTCCTCAGAGCACGCACGATTTCCTGCAAAGCTTCAGCCGCTGCTTGTGCTTTTCCAGGGTGGGATGTGCACCCCGGGCATCTGGGAGCCGGTCCCCAAGAGTGAAGGGACTCCCCAGGCATCTTAGACCAAAAATCCCTGTGATCACCCCGTGCTATTTATTATTCTCAGCGGTGTTTGCTACTGATTCAAAATTTTTTTTTCATTGGGAATGTTGAAGCCTCGACGAATACTTTCAAATGTTGCGGCCGACGGAGCCGGTCCTGCTCCTCCCGTTCGCCCTTGCATGAGCAGAGGGGTTTGGTAGTCTGGGAACCAGCCTGCTGATTTTGGTGCCTAAGTTTGGATTTAGCTGAGGGCTGTGTGAAGCCTTGCAGTGAGGAAGGTTTGGAGGGGGAGTGGGCAAAGAGCTTTGATTTGTTGAGCAGAACTTCTACAGGGAAATTGTCAGCATGGGAAAATATCCCATTTTTGTGAGATTCTGCCAGTGTTTTTATACTGATATGTGATCAAAGGCATTTTTGCCATCATTGATGTTTTGTTTATCAGAAGTGTGTGTGGAGGGGTGTTTTGGTATGCAGAAATTTTAGATACAATTTTCAGTAAAACTTGGGGGAGGAGGGGTACCTTTCAGTTTGTAAAAAGACAGACAAATGTATTTTTGACCTAGTGGGACAGAAACGATCCTGAAGCATCCTGTGAAATCCTTTCCAGGGTGCTAGCCAGGTCCCATCTCTGAAGTGCAGAGATTTCTCCACCTGCCTTTACGAGATGGTTTCAATCCGTTCTGAAGATAAGTGGCCAGCTGGTGTCCATGGGATGCAAGGAGGGAAGACCGCGTGTGTTGGCTTTGAGGTGCCGAGTCCGGTTCCGGTCTCTGCGGCACATTTGAAGGAGTCTCTTGTCTCAGGCCGTATTTGAACCTGAGGAGGGGGTTCCCTGACAAATCTGTTGCCCCTAAGTGAGCTCAAAGCTAGGAGAGGACTGTTGAGCAGTGTGTGATGGGAGCCTGAGAGCTGGCATCCGCCCTTCCCACGTTTCGGTCAGGCGCGAGCTGGGAGGTGAAGCCGCCTTGAGCACCGCTGCATCCTGTGAGGCTGCTGCGGGGCCCGGCTGAGACGTGTGACCATCTGTCAGCGCTCCGAAACCCAGCGGAAACGGTCCGGGGGTTGTGCTCAGGGAGGCCTCGTGCTGGCCACGTGGCCCCGGGAGCAGCTGCGGCCCCGCAGTGATGCCAGCCGGTTGGGATAGGAGAGGGAAGGAGGGAGCTGCTGGAAAGATGCTGTTGATTTCGTTGCCATCTTTTGAGATGTGTTGGCAGATCATCTGCCGTGTTTTCCCAAGACCTAGACGACGGCAGCTGCTGTTTCTGTCCATGTATTTCTGCAGCATTCCCCTTGGGGTGCTCCGTGCCGAGCTTTGGTGAAATCTGGGTCGCATCCTGGGTACCGAGGGCTGGCTGTGCCCTGTGCTGGCGGTCTGCCGGCTGACCTTGCTGCTGGCATCTAGCTCAGTGCCCAGCCGTAGCCTTGTGCTTTGGCCCAGCCCTGTGGGACTACCTGCCTCTGGTGGGGGTTTGCTCCCGAGGACTCTTCTGGGACACCTTGTTCTCATCCGTGTTGTCCTTTAGAGCGGTTTTCCCCTGTGCTCGTGGACTAAGGACCGTGCCGGGTACACCCAAACTGGGAGCAGCCCCGGGAATGGGTTGCAGACCTGCTGTGTAGCACTTTGAGTGGCCTGGGGAAGTCTGTCCTCTGCAAGGAGCAGGGAGGGACCACGTTGCTTTGGACCAGCCGTGGCTGCTCACCAGCCTGCCTGGAGCTGCGTGGCCTCGTTTGTGAGGGTGTTGCCAGCACTGGTGCTGTTTTCCCCATCCATCTCTTTTGCCTGGCTCCCATGCCTGCTCCTTCTCCGACATCTGGATTTGATGCCCAGAACTAGGCTTGATTTGTGGGTTGTCTTTGTGGGCATTACCCCGTGCCGTTTGCAAACGGTGTGTGGTCACTAGACCTCCTTGGATGGAGGTGCCAGCTGAGCCTCTCTGGGTTCAGTAGCGTTGACTGGTGCGTTGGCTGTCCCAGGCCTGTAGTCCTCGTGTTGGGATTTCCGCAGCAGGCGTCAGGTGTCCCACGGCAGACAAACCGCTGCTGCGTGCTGTAGGGGAAGCCCAGCTCTGCTCCGCTTGCGACCAAAGGCAAACGCGGACCCGGTCTGCGGGAGGCTGAGCTGAGTGCTTTGCGAAGGAGGGAGATTTATGCAAAACTGGTGTTGGGGGGTGGGGGGGGGAAGTGCTATAAAAACTGGGTGCTGCTGTGCAGCTGCCTGGCTCTGCACTGCCAGCCGCAGCGTGCCACATAGGAAGGTTTGGGTCTGCGATGGCTGGGAGCGGGTTCGCGTGTGAGAGCCCCTGCCTGGCTAGAGGGCGGTCGAGCCTGTTGAAATGGTTTCCTCTGCACCTGCGTGTCTCACCGGGGCCACAAAGCCGTGTCTACAAGCTAAAGAAAAGAGGAAGGAACAAACTGAAGAAGCAGGGAAACCGGCGTCTCTCCTGCGTGTCAAAGGATACGTTGGTAGAGAATTTGGGTCTGAAAGTTCCCGTGTGGGAACCTCTCCCTCTGACAGGCGTGGGGTGGCAGGGACCGGCGCGAGCGTGCCCCATCACTGCAGCTCTGCTGGACTGCTGCTCCGCCAGCCAGCCCTTTCCGAGCACCGTCCGAGGGCGAAAGCCAGCACGGAGGGCTCCTTGGAGCGGGGGTCCCCTGGAGCTCGCTGCCCGGGCCGGCTGCAGGGCAGTGGGCACAGCTCTAATCCTGACGGCTTTCCGGTGCGCGGGAGGGAGCCAGGGGCCTGCCGGGCTGCCGCGAGGGTGGGGGGCGCCGGGGAGCCTGCGGGCAGGTCTGCCGGCGGCGCTTGTACGGCCGTGCGCCTTTGGCCGGCGTGGAGCCGAGGCTTCGCTTGGCTGCTTGCTTTCGGTGGCTCGTGTCCTCGCGCGTCGTCCATCGCTGCGGGGTCCCAGAGCCGCCAGCAAGTGTCGGGGGGCTGCCGCGGCATCCCGGCGGGAGCAGCGCACGGCTTTCCTGGTAGGCGGAGAAAGTGGGAATCGCACGAGGGCCTTGGGCAGGTTTTGTTGGTGAGCAGAAGGCCGGCGAGATCCCGGGAGCAGGCTCAGGACGTGCCGGTCCTCGGGAGCAGGGCGGGAGTGCTGCACTGTGCCGCTCGTCTCCCCGGCCCCGAGCCCCGTTTGCGAGGGCCCAGAGGGGCTGAGCAGGAGCCCATCGCGGGCTCGCCGGCTGCCGCAGCGCGGAGCTGCCCCGGCGCAGAGCCCTGCGAGCCGCTGGCGCATCCCTGGCACCCCAAACCTGGGGTGAGGGGGTGTAAAACCGCACAGCGGGATGCTTCCTCCTTCAGAGGCTTGGTTCCCTTCCCAGCTGCCCTTCTCTGTAGCCGGCACCTTGTTATCTCAGGGAGGGACAGGTCGCAGGAACGCCCGCCGCACCTTTCCCCCTGCCGGGGCCGCGAGCCGGGGGCCCCTCGCCTCCCCTCCCTCCACCGCTTTGCGCTTTCCCGGCTGTGCCTCGGCGCCTCGCGAGCGTCCCCGCGGGCCGGCGCCGTCCCCCTGGGGTGCGCGGGCAGGCCCTGCCGCCCCCGGGCAAGGCTTTGCAGGGAGCGTCCATCCGTCTGTCCGCTCTTAAAGCGTTGCCAAGCAAGAAGCGCCAGGGCGGGAGGCGCCTGCAAAGCAGACAGGCAAAACGCAAGACCGAAGCAGGGCACAGCCGACCCCATCCGGGGCTCGCTCCCGCCGAGCCAGGGCAGCTGCCCATCCTCGGTGTGCGCGTGGACGTGTCCGCCTGCGCGTGTGCTTGGTTTGTTTATTTATTTATTTGTATTTATTTAAAGTTTATTTAAGTTATTTATTTGTATTTATTGATGGCTGGAACTCGGGGTTTATTTCTGCGGCGCGTGCGGCTGGGCCCGCCGTGCGTTTCGGGGCCGCCGAGGCGGGCGGGAGCCTGGAGGCCCTGCCGGGGCTGCCCATGTGCACCCGCATGGAGCCGTGCCACATCCTCTCCCCCGCGCCTCGACCGCGGCTCTGGTTCTCCTCCCTCTGTCGGCTTTTGCAGGGGAGGGAGAACCAGGGAAAAGGAACGGGATTCACGTAAATGCCCGCAGGGAGGAAAATCCGGGCCCGTCCTCTTCCCGCAGAAGCTCGAAGCCCCCTTGTCCCCCTTCCCGGGCACTGTGCTTCCTCCCGTGCCCGTCTGTATTTATTGGCCCGGCCTCCCCGTGTTTTTCTGTTTGGCTCACGCTGTATTTAATGTTGCCAATTTCCGGAGATGGTGATAAGAGCAAGAACGTGTGGGTGTCGCTATGGAGAAAAGACAAAATCAGGTATTCTGCTGCCGTGTGGGGAAAATCAGAAGGAAGAGGAGACGAAAGCTGGTTTTGCAGAGTGCCTTAAACACAAATGACTTTACTGAGTAGGGGGCTTGGACTCTTCTGTCTTTGGATGTTATTACAAACTCAAACAAATGTTGCATTTCACTTCTCTGGGATTAAAAGACAAATATTCAATCTGTACTGGAACCAAACTGTGTTTCCTTGAATGGGTGCAATTTTCTTATAGCCGAAGCTTGCCCCGGAGAGCCGGGCCATGTTGGGAACGTGTGGGGCTGCGGAGGGAAGGAGGAAAGCCCCCGAAAGCTGTGGTGCTGAGCCACCTGGGGGGCCCCATGAGCTCGTAGGGTTTCAAAAGTCAGCCCCCACGGGCTCAAATCGGCCTGGCTTTGGGGTGGGAGAAGCTACTGCCCTGTTGGGCTCAGGCCTGTTCCCCTTCTGGCTTTGTGCCCCTGGGGTCTGGCAGGGCGCTGACTCGCTGGCTGCAAGGTGAGCCCCTCGCAGCGGCTCCCGGCGGGATTCTCTGGTGTCCTGTAGAGGCCGTGCTCGCCCCGCAACGTCCCTGCCCTGGGGATGCTCAGAGCCTATTCACAGGTCTTGTAGGGGGCCGTGTCCTTGGGCTGCATCTCCCCTTCCAGAGGGAAAGCTCTCGTGGAGGGGTGGATGCGCAGACGGGAAACCTGGCCAAGGTGAGGGCTGCTGAGCTCAGGAGGGCGAAGGGCTGAGGTGCGGCAGGCTGGGGCGAGCCAGGCTGCAGGCCTTGAGCTTTTGGGGGTAGGGACTTAAGCTGAAAAAATACAAAGAAAATTTCCCCTTTGAAATTGCAGATTCTCTCCTACTTCTTGCATAGTGGAAAAAGGGGGAACAAGATTCAACCCAGAGACACCAGGGGGTGTTTTTTTCTGCAGTCTTCTAGTGAAAATAATAAATGAGGATAATATAGAATTTCATAATGAAGGCTCATTTAAAAAAAAATCACAACCGGGGGAAAATAAGAGCAGCTGAAACATTTGGGAAAAATATAAATGTTTGCAATATATTTTCTGAAAGCCATTAAATATTTATTATTATTATTATTATTATTTTTTGGTAATGAAAGAAGGAATTATCTTCTCAGCCTGAGCCCTGCCTGCACATCAGGAATGGTGGAAGACAGCCGATGGGCACAGGGAAGGAGCTGGGGGCTGAATCTTGTCCGAGGACTGCCAGGCTGTGTCCCAGGCAGAGGGGAAGCTGGATTCAGGTGCTGCTGCAGGATTAGGCTCTTGCAGGATGCCGGAGGTGCATCCCCTTGCATTGCACAGGGAAGGAGGCAATGCATTACTTGCAGTGAGCATCAACCCTATCAGTCCCCTTTTGCTGCGCAGTACATTTGTGCCCTGCGCAGGCTGGTTTCTTTAATAGCTGCTTGTTTAAGTGTTGCTGGTCGCGCTGGGCACCAAGAGATGCTGGCGGACAGCTGATGTGTTATTTAATGAGTGGGTTTCTTTCCTAGGCTTATATTAAACCATCACTTATCTACTTAACAAGTTTGGGACTGCAGCAAATGTTGATCCCTCTGGGCACAGGGGAGCGCAGCGGCGGGCGCACAGCACAGCCCCTGAAACACCAGCGCAGCCGAGGGGTGCTGCGGCCTCCTCACAGGGGCTCTCAGTGTGATTAGGGGCTTAGGAGAGTTTGCAAATCCTGGCTGGTGGCTTCACCCCTGTGGAGAGGGGTCTGTCCCCAGGTAAGAGCTGCAGTCGCTGAGATCAGGGGGTCTAAATGGGCTTTGGGACAAACGGGACCTGGCAAATATTGGCCTCTGAGCAGCACAGCCTGGGCTGGCAGTACTGAAGAGGCTGGGACGGCATGGCCCTGTGGGGCAGCCCCCACTGGTGACTGCCTTGTCCTGGCTGAGGGGCTGCGGGGACCGTGCCAGGAGCACCATGGCTTTGGCTCACCGAGGGGCGCAGGGCAGGCTCGCACCGGGCTCGGGGACTGGCTCCCAAGCAAACATGGGGCTGAGGCCTTTAGAAACAGTCTGGTCCTGGGAAGGGGAGAGGCATTCCTGGCCTTGCCCCCATTGCGGACATCTCCCACCTTGTCCCCCAAAGCTCCTCTGTGAAGCGGGGCAGTGCAGCTGCCCCTGGGGCCTGCTGCCTTGTCTGGGACGATGTGCTCCAGAGCAACCTGCGTTTCCCAAGGGCCTTATTTACAGAGCAATTACAAGGGCAGTCTGGGTACTGCCACCCACGGAGGAGCATGGGCACACACCCCAGATGCACAGCCACAGCGAGCAAAGAAATCCTTCAGGGTGCCGGGGATGAAGTACCGACACTACCTCTGCACGCCAGCAGAGGCACAGATGAGGGATGCTGCACGTAGTACTGAAGAGTGCTTTAATTGCTCTATTCCCTCTTCCAGAAAAGCTGAAAACATCAGTCAACTTTCAGCAACAGATGAGAAAGCAGTAAGAAGCGAGAAAATTTGGCTCTGCAGCTCCTCCCCAACACATGGGAACAAATAAAGGTGTTAATGAGTTAGTGATGGCTGCTCCTAAAGGCATGTAGCAGTCTGGAGCTCTCTAAGCTACCCAATGGGAGACATGAACCCAGCAGGAAACCCCTCCAAGGCCTGGCTGCTGACTGCACGCTTCTTGCTGTGCCTCTAGGACAAGCGTGGCCAGCACTGAACAGGAGCAACTCCACAGCACTGGCCCAGGAGCTCCCACGAGCCTGATGACCTCTTCCTTGCTGGGTTGAGTCAAGGCAAGAAAACACCCAGGGTTTTAATTTGAGAAGATGTGGGGGACAAAGGGGACGTGGAGGATTGGTTTAGTATTGGGATTTAACACCAGCGTGACACTACGAGGCTGCTGATCGTATGACGTCAGGGAGGCAGGAGCCCTGGGCACAGGTGACTCCAGGTGTCACACCCAGGGAAGGCTCCCAACGCCGAACGACCCGCAGCCCAGCGTGGCGGACACGCAGACCCGCTCACTCTGGCTGTGGCGTGTAACGCAGGTACTTCTTGCCCGATGGGAGGTCCTTGGTGAAGACTCCTTTGGGGAACAGCTTCTTGGCTTCATTGTCAGGTAAGGTGGGAATGACCATGACGCTGTCACCAGGCTGGGGAGCAAATAGGAACCATGAGAGCAGCAGAGGAACTGGCAGGCTTGGCTGCAGGTGGCATGTCCCTGCTGGCAAGTGATGTGTCACCTTCCCTGTGAACGCTCAGCCCCAGCGCCCCAGGTATGTCCCCTGCAGCTCTGTCCATAGCCAGTAGTGAAGACTGAGTGGGAGATGCACCAGGAGGTGTGGACGATGCAGAAAAGGAGAGCTGCTCCATCTGCCAACCCTGCCAGTGGGACCCCATGGTGCAGCCCTCCCCATGGTACTGCCAAGCAAACGGGCAGCACGAGGAGGGGAGCTCAGCACGGGGTCTCTACAGCTCATCTGTGCTCCTTGCTGAGCAGGGCGCACGGCAAGGCCTGCATCTGCTCATCCACTCCTATTGCTCAGGCTCCCCTGGAAAGGCAGCACTTGGCCAGGCTGAGCCCTAGCGCTTTCTTGGAGCAGGGGTGGTGGGTGAGCTGGCCCAAAACTGCTGACAGCTTATGCTGTGCTGCAAGGGGAACTGCCTGCAGGGACCTCCTGATCAGATAGAGTGGGCGTTTGGGCCATCGCTTCTCTCTGAGAGCTTGGTCCTGCCTCATAACAGAAGTACTAAATGCCTAGGACTTTGGGGGACCCTGTAGCAGCAGGAGGGTGTCCTCTGGCCCCAGACAAGTAGGCTTCTCTGGTATCAGCTGTCAAAGCCAGCAGCAGGACAGGTCCAAGAGCTGAGCAGCTCTGCCAGGCCAGGGAAATGCTGGCTAGCTAAAGTGCACTGCTTGTTCTTGCTTTTTATTGGATGCCCAAACTATTTTTTGGAGTTTTAAATAATGCTTCTGAACTGGAACGGCAGCTAAGCCACTTCAGTTAGTTATTTTCCACAAGGCTAGGATCTGGTGTGTACCTGCTGGGCAAAGTGGGCCTGAGCCCATATTGGCCTTTCCTTGCTCAAAGGGAGCAGAGCAGTGTGCCAGCCCAGGAACCAGCTACCCTGCGCTTACTGCTTTCTTGGTTTGTGACACTGACTTTGAGCGGAGTTTGGCCTGGCAGCTGACGCCCAGTAACGCTCACTCTTATCATGGACAGCAAGGGCAGGACCTGCCTTGCCCCAGAGCTCAAGTACTGCTAGCCTGAAGGAACAGGCTCCATATCTGCCAGCACCTGGGACTGAGGAGAGGGAAGGGAAGATTCTGGCTAACTCCAGACTGCAATGGCCCTGGAGCCTGTGCTGGGATCCAACTCAAATCCCAGGATCTCGGTAGCTCCCCCCACGCTGCAGCCCCCCCAAGGGGGGGCGATTGATGTTTCAGTGCACCTCTGCATCACCCACCCGCTGCAGTGCTGGGCTGCAGGCTCTGCTCCCCTCCTCACCTTCCAGTTCACAGGTGTAGCGACCTTCTTGTACGCCGTCAGCTGCAGGGAGTCCACCACTCTCAGGATCTCATCAAAGTTTCTCCCAGTGGTGGCTGGGTAGAGGATGGAGAGTTTCAGCTTCTTATCTGGGCCAAAAACGAACACCTGAGCACAGGGAGACAGGGTCAGGTTCCTGGGCACCCTCAGGGTCGAGCAGTGTATACATGTCCTACAGCTCCACTGGATCTGCCCAGCCCTCCTGCTCCTCCCTCTCCTGGGAGGTGTCCTGCCAAGACCCCGTTTGATCACAGGTCCTTGGGACAGTGGAGACACTGTGATGGTTATCTCCTAGAACAACTAGTGCCCCCCACCCTGGCACAGGAAATGTGGTGTTTGTTCTGAGAGCTTGTTTACAACGTCAGGTTATTTCACTACTTGAAACATTTCCTCCCCACCCCAGCCTGTGCCCCTTCTAACGCAAGCGCTGAAGGGGAGAGGGAAAGTCCAGCACATCAAAGACTTGCAGGATGTCCCCTCTCTGCCTAGACCGGCACAACCAGGATGAGCTGGTGGCAACAGTGAGACAGAGCCATTCCCAGCAAGACAGGGCTGTGCTCAGCCTCTTCTTGCAGCACAGCCCATGGATCTAGCCCAGGGAAGTTAACCCAGCTTCCGAGGATGGTCATGTCCATGCAGGTAGGCTGCCCCCATCTCCATGCCCCAGACAGGGCAGGATGGCAACTCATGCCTACTGCTGCAGTGCTCCAAGGCCAGAGCACGGTCAGGGTACTCACCACGCGGGCAGTCAGGGGCATGCCGTCCTTGTCCCGCTCGTCTGGGTCCAGCATGCCCAGCTTGACAGCAAGCTCCCGCTTGGCATCGGCAATGATAGGGAAGGGGAGTTTCTCCTCGGGCTGGTCCCCATTGTATGCGTTGATGTCCTGCAGAGAGAAGCCATTGGCATGCTCATGCTCCCCATCTTGGGTACCATCATGCTGGGGACGGAGGCCAGGCAGGCAGACCTCCATGCAGTGGAGGTGTGCAGGTGAACGTGTGTGGCACAGGCTCTGGTGGTGTCATGCAGTCTTTAACCACTATTTTGGCATGGGCGGATGCCTCACCTGCTCTCTTACCCCAGCTGTGCTCTGATGTGGGCCAGGCCTGCTCCTGTGCACAGCACCTCTTCCCTCTACACACTGATGCCAGGACTGACACCTCCCCATGCTGTGTCCCTGTCACCATGACCCCTGCGGAGGGGCTGCACAGCCACAGCCAGGTGCCTGTGGCCTTCCATGAAGTTTCTAGTTGCCCAGCTTCACCCGGGCACACAGAGGTAGGAAAAGTCCTGCCTGTGCTGGTGACACAGGGGCATTTACCCACCTTGCTCTGAGAATGGAGGTCCCTCTTCGAGCCCTCTCCCAGAAAGTGAGCCAGCATGACTGACAGATGTGTTGATATAGCACCTGAACTGGACTGTGCTCTTAAAGAACAGTTTTTCCAGTGGTAGAGCAAACCAGTGACTCTAGAGCTAACAAAGCTCACATCAAACACTTCACAGATTTTGTGCAAGGGGGCCAGGTCCACTCAACAAGTCACTTCTATCTTAACGAAAGGCTCTGGAAAATGCAGTGAAAGTCTGAGCGCATATGCTGGGTTGCAGCTTGATTTTTTGACAGTATCGGGGAACAGGAGAGAAAACAACCATCACCTTCAACAGCTGCCTACACTCTCCCTCATGACCTTGGTCTATGAGGTTGCTCCCTGTGCTAGTCCAAACTTGGTCTGTATTACAGGGAATTTGTATTTTTAGCCTCCCTGAAACTGGTCTGGATTTGGCCAAAACATTCAAGTTTTCCTTGTAATCTGGGGCAACTCCCATAGGGATTGGGCTGAGCCACAGCAGGGCTGGGAGTAGCCTGCTCAAGGCAGCACAAGCAGAGCAGCTGGCAGCATTAAAGCAAGTGTGAATTCAAGGTCACCGCCCCAAAACAGAGCTATCTTTTTCCATTCTCCTTTTGCTACAAGTGAACAAAACCAACTCCAGCGCTGACCTAAGCCTCTCCCACAGCACTGTGGTGTGTTATCGGTTGAGCTGGCAATGTGAGTGTACAAGCGTCTGCCTCCCTCAGGCTTTGAAGGTAGGGGAGCAGGCTGGGCCTTGCTCGGGGGGAACACAGGGAGGGAAGGGTTGGAAATGCTTCCCTTTGGCACTGCCAGCTGCTCTCAGATCATGCCAGAGGCAGCAAGAGCAGGCCCAGCGCTGGTCCTCAGCCCTCCCAGGCTGATGGTGGTGACGTGGGGGGCCATAACCCTGCCCTGGCGAGCACTGGCTGCTCAGGATGCTGCAAGCAGGTCAGAGGGTGCACACGTGGCAGGATGTTTCCTTTGCAGCTTTTCTCTTCACTTGCTTTCTCCCCAGAGCCTTCACAGGTCAGCACTGCACTGCCAAAAGGGGCTGTTCGTCTCGGCTTGGCTGTGTGTATTTCCCAGTTGAGTCCTGTGCGACGGCAGTACGTGCACCCATCCTTACAGAGCCAGCTGAGGCCAGGAACACGTTTCTGCTTGCCTCCACTAGCAGCCCTTTCCTCGTAGCCACAAGGACAGCCAGCTGGGCAGTGAGGACAGGAGCAGGACATCCCCCTGCCCTGCCCCAAACACTGAACACCACCACTTAGGAGGAGTTCCTCGGCTGATGCTGCGACATGTTCACTCTCTCACTCTTTCCACATCCCCAGAAGGTCTCTGAACTCCTCTAGAGCATAAGATTCATGGACAGACCCTTTTTGCAACTTATACTTATGAATTTTAGTGAGGGCCCAGCCTGTCTTGTGTTCAACAAAGCGGAAAGCAGAGGCAGAAACAAGTGACTCCAGCAAGCCAGTGACGTGGGAGGTACCTCTCTCTATACAGGCCTCTTGAATGAGTGAGAATCAGTCACTGGAACAAGCACGGGTGGCTCTGCAAAAGCTCAGTGAACAGACCAAGTCTTGCAGGAGCAGAAGTCTCTCTCTGTCTCAAGCTGAATTAGTTTCTTCTGCCCCAAAGATAACCCGCCTTTCCTTTGCTTTTGCTCCCCCTTCCCTCCCAGCGTTGGCCAGTGTGTGCCTGCTGTATCGTGCCTATTGGCTTGAACCCTGTGATCAGAATGTCGCTGGGATGCGCTCAGATTTTCTGACTTCATTTCTCCTAACTCACCTCCCTGAAGAGTTGCAAGAAGAAATCTTGTACCAGGACAGGACGCTACTCTCTGGAAATGTGCAGTATGGCACTTTGCTGTTAAATTGCAACAGTCAAAGTCCTGAGACTTACTACAGAGCTGTTCTTACAGGCCCCAGGCATGAGAGTGGTTTAATGAGTAAAGAAGAGCTGCTGTAAACTTCTACCTAAACTTGCGCAGTTTGAGTCCAGTCAGGATTTAAAAAAATTGTTTGGCAATCTCCGTTCAGTTGGCTCAGACAACTGTTTGCAATAGCATCTGCTGCCCTTCAGCTGTGTAAGGGAAATGGGAAAGGACTCTAATATGATGCATGTCCCGCCCAGAGCAGAAGTCTTGCTCCTTTCCAGAGCCAGACAGCTTATCCGCACGCTAACACTGCAAAGAAAATCATCAGTCATAGATTTAAAGGAATAAAGGTTTTCTCCATGGGTGTTCAGCACCATATCCTCCTCCACCTGCCAAGTGACAATTCATCCTCAGGATTTCTGTATCACAAGTCACAGGACTATCTGAAAAATCTTTTCTGCTTGGAGCAGTTTAAGTTGTCCAGCAATAACCTTTATTGCTGCAGCACTCTTGATGGTACACTGAAAGGTGAGAAAGTGGGAACAAGTCCTGTGCATAAAACTCTGCTCTTCTGAAAAGCAACAATCAAATCCTACTGATTATAACTCATTCCAAAATGCACGTAACTTCATCACCCAGGGGATCTCTGTACAAACAGTGCCATAAACCCTACCCTCTTGTGCAACAGGACACGCAGAGTCATTCACTTCCCTATGAACTATTTTTCTTTCCAGAGTCCAAGCTGAAACCAGACACTGCAGGGGAAATTTAGTCACCCCTGACTCATGGAGGCTAAGGCACTGGTGACTAAAGAGAGCATCGAAAGCACATGCCAGTCACCCCTGCAGTGACCGTTGGGCTCAGAGGAGAATTTGAGCTCTCTACGTGCCACAGACCAGGTGCCCCTGCCCCTGGTGCAGATGCCCTGGTTAATCCTGCCTAAGGAGCTTGTGCATTCAGCCAAGTCTTGGAGAAGCAGTGCATGGACTGGGAAGGCTGAGAAACCTGGAGCAAGCCCCTAAGCCTTGGCTAGGGATGGCTAAGAACAGTGATATCTTTTGCTGGGAAAGCATGGATTGGCAAAGTGACGTGACAGCTATTGGTCATGCTGTAGTCTACAAGCCTGCTTGTTGCTGCTAGATGAGCTGTCCCTGCCTAGTTTATCTCCTTTCCTATCTGCTCACTGAAATTTGGCAGCAAGGAAAGCAGAGGTTTTTCTGTTCTTTCATGCAGAATTTTAGCCATCCATTCCTTGCTGCCCATTTGCTTCCTCGCAGGCAGTACTCTAGATGAAAACAGCTTCTTCCTCTCAGTACTTTTAGTAGCTTCATCCAAAGACAAAGCGTGAGTGTATAGAGGAATGTTGCACAGAGATCTGTTTGCCAAAAGCTTTGCTTGACACAAGGACTTGAGTTGAGGATGAGATCTAGTAAAGGATGTTGCAGTTTTTCCACCTCAGGCTAGCATCTAATGCAGGCTGCTTTTGTCCAGACAGGCATCTGCTACTAGGTCTTGGTATCTCCCTTCAAGCTCTTTTTTCCTCCGTGGCTGGGCTGGAGAACCTTTGGGGCATTGTCCATAGTCTCAGACTCACAGCAGGCCTTAAAGGCTGCTTTCCTAGTTCTTCTCTTTGGCTCTCTGCATTATTTCAAGTTCTTCTCTGCTTTGTCAAGGACCTCTCCTAGCATTTCAAAGGTGTGCAACAATGTTAATGAATGGGATTGGAGTCATCCTAGGGTTTCCTGCATGTAATGTCACTGTTTGACAGTTTAGAAGTCCTCCCTTCACCCTCCCCTGTACAGCCTTAAGAGGCAGACGTACTGCCCAGTCAGCCTCCAAAGCAGCACTGGGGAAGCCTTCGTCCTCCACTCCTGTTAAGCAGATGGCAGAGTTGTCACCAGGGAAAGGATCACATTTATGGCTCAGGTTTAAGAGCAGAGCAATTGCACCCTTGTCCTCCCTTAGCCCTGTGATGCACACTGGCTGAGTTCATTGCTCCTCCATCCTTCCTATGCCGCTCATGATGTTGCGACCTGGCACATGCCCCCATTCCCAAGTGGAGAGCCCCAGTCTCTGCGCTGAAGCAGCTTCAAGCCTTTGAGCAGCCTTTTTTCCCCTCTGCTGCATGCATACTGCATCCAAACCTTTCCTTGTACCCCCGGGAGCCTGTGAGATGAGCAATTTCAAACACAGGCTGCATGAGAGAGTCAAATCTGCTATGGATTTATCCATGCCAATTTGAACTTTTGCTTTGGCTGTGTTTAACAGTTCTCCTTTTGACAGATGCTGAGCTGACATTTCTAAACCACTGTCTCCGAGGCCTCTCCCTACCCTGACGGAAAGTTCACTACTGTGATGCACAGCTCATGCTGTTGCCCTCTGCCTTCCTCTGCAGTTGTCCTGGAAGGTTTTCCAAAACTGCTGTCTCCCATCAGTCAGCACTGCAAAGCCGCTCTGCAACTCCTGGTTCTACCTGAGGCTATGCTGAATAATCCTGTAGCGTCAGCAAACTCAGCTCGTTGTTCACCTCTTTACCGGATCATCTGATTATGCTAAACCATACATGTCCCTGCAGACCCTCGGGGGAGCTCAATGCTGCCTTCCCTCCCTCGACACAATTATCGCTTCCTCCTATCTCCCAACAAGAATGGACAAGAGAGCCTTCCCTTTCACAGCTGATTTCATTCAAAATTCTTGGAAATTCAAGGATTTTATAGTCAGCAATATGCGTATAGTCCTTCCACGGGCTCTAACAAACTGGGATATGAGATTCCCTTACATCAGCCAAACCAAAACTTTCTGTTACATTTAATGGAATGTATCTGCTAATTCAACTGGTGGTTTTGGCCAGTTTGACCAATGCGGAAGTCTGATTTACTGATGGGGGTTTCGTATGTTTTCCTCAAGCAGTTCTGAGACCTGGCATCAAATCTGCCGTGCTCCATTCAGGTACAAAGGCCAATTTAAGCAATAGAGAGTAATTGGGCAATTTCTCAGCAAGTCAAACATGAACTCTCAAACATGAACTAACGTTTGAGTGGGGAAGTTGCTTTACCACCTCTCTCATTACACACAAGCATCACCAGCCCCCTGCAAATCATGTGAGAATGTTCCCAAGTTCAAGAGTTAGCAAAGAGGCTGATAATTCACTTAGGTTTTTTGTGCTCTGACCGTATCTTTCTGAAATGCTCATTTTATACCCCTATCACCTGTCAGCCCTGGAGTCAGACTCCCTGGCAGCACACCATTGCTGAGGCTCCATTTTAAGTTTTTCATTAGTCTCTCTTTTGTTCCTTCAGCAAGTTATTTTGTTGTCATCTTTTTTTTTTTTTTTCCCTTACTGTGGTTTTATATTTAACATGCTCCTACTTGCGGTTTTATGTTTAACATGCCCCTATTTATTCTTTTTTCTCTCTTTCCTGCCTGGACATGAACTGCACCCTTTGAAGCCATTCAGTTCTCACACCTTCTTTACTTTTCTGTTTTACTGCAGAGCTTTTTTAGGGACTGTGGATAGACTACCTTCCTCTGAGCTTTTGACACTGCCTCGTACACCTTGCATGCATTTTACCCTTTTTGGTGTTCAACAGGAGAGCTGTAATAGCACTTTCTCCTTGTTGCAAAGCATCAGTGCACAGGGGGTCTGCAGTACTCACTGACATACTTGGCTCACTTAACTGAACTTTAAACCAGTCCTAAGGGATGTACCTTGGTGTTTGTACCCCAGTGAGTTTCCAAAGTGCCTGTCACACAAGGACAGCCAGGAGCATTACTTTGTATGTCTTGTTTTCTAGACCTGTTAGCTGCACAGAAAGAAATGCACGTGCTCGAGCCAACTTTTGGAGCACTTCACAAAAATGGGATACCTGTGCAGACCTCTCTCTACTGTTCCCATTTGGAATTTTAGCATCCCCTATCCTACATGCTTTGAGATTCAAATATCTTAAACGTTATCCTCAGAAGATGTGTAATTCCAAGGCTGTGCTCATCTCTGTGTGGGCTTTTCCTCTGGCCTTTCGCATAAACGCTCCTCTGCTGCAAGGCAGCCGCACAAGCTCCTTTTGTCTCCCCGTGCCCCGTACCTTGCTCCAGGAGAGGTGGTCTTCGACACTGTCAATGGAGAGGGCGATCATCTTCACGTTGCGCTTGCTGAACTCTGGTGCTAGCTTCGCTGCCTGGCCAAGCTCTGTGGTGCAGACGGGCGTGAAGTCCCGGGGGTGAGAGAAGAGGATGCCCCATCTGAAAGAAGAGGGCAGGCGATGGCATTAGGGTGAGCTGTTGTTCCGATTTGCCATGTGGACAAAGAGCTCTACATACTGCATTGGACAGAGGCCAAATGCAGCAGCTAAGGGAACAGCTTGTCTCCCCGCTAAGTGGAGAAGGAAATCCTGTCCCAGGAACTCCTTCTTCCCTAGCGCTGGAAGCCTTCAGAAGAGAAGCCCCATTCATCACGCTCTGAGGAACTCCAGCCTCACAACCCCTCTCCTCCCTCCTACCAAGAGATGCTGGAACAGCCCACATTTCCTAAAGCGGAGACAGACACGATGCCATGCAAGCAAAGTCTGTGAGAGCCATGTGTATGCGCCATACCCCAGAGACCACACAGATGCCAACCTGAAGGCCATGTTATTGCAAAGATCGCTGCTGGTTTATAAAGCTCATATTTACTATGCTGTACACCTCATAAATCACCATGAGGAGAAATACCCATTTATATCATGCAACTTAAAGGAACAGGATAGGACCAAACCTTAACCCAACTGCTGCTGTGAACTTCCAAACGTACTTCATTAAAAATTAAGAAGTAATCAATTAAGAGGGGATGCTAGAAGTCAACACTACATTATGGCTGCAGTTTTAACAATACTGCCACCTTGCTATCGCCCAGCACTTGCCATCAGTGGATTTCTTAGGCTTTCCAAAGCAGGCAAATACTGTTCATCCAATTTTAAAGATGAGGAAACTGAGGCACAGAGAAAGGCAGCAATATGACACAGCAGGCCAGCGACTGGAGAGAAACAGGACTTGTGTCTACCAGGCCTCTGATCACAACACCATGCTGCAAATAGCTCTAATCCATGGAGTTTATGACAAAACAGCTCATAACTCTCAGGAGTTTCCAGAGGCTAATCCAAAGCCAGGCCCCAGCACTTAAAACTTTCTGCCCAGGAATCGTACCATTTCTATGTAAAACTTAGCTCAACATTTACAGGTCTTACTGCACAGCTTGTCACCTGGCCCCCAGCGGTCCATACATACAGCTGTATGTCACAGCAGTTGAAGCAAGTCCTGCCTCAGTGGTTTGCAAACAGAGCTGGAGGGATGAAGCAAGGTACCCTGCAGCTCTGGCAGAGCTGTGCAATTACCATAGCTCTTAATGAAGTTACGGGGCAGCTTCCCAGTCACTGGTGTTACAGTGTGTCTTACACAATGTTATGCTACTTGAATAAAAAGGTAGCAAACTGCTGAGCAGATGCTGTCCAAGAAGTCTGCTATGTGTATGATTAGGCTGGAACAGCCAGTTTTACAAAATCCTGCAAGCAACACCTTATTTTCTCATTTAAACTAACAAGTTTCCTTTTATCTGGTTTGCCCAGCTCTGCAGTGCCAAAAGGAGTGGACTCAAAATGCTGCATCAAGTGTGCCAAGCCCTGCAGGAAGCACGTGTGTCCCAGCAGCGCGGTGCCAGACCCCTCCTGTTTGTGCCAGAAATGGAGCAACAGGCTTTGCAGGACATTGTGCCCAAAGGTACGTGGCTTTGCATGCCGGGCTCAAACAGAATCGGAGCCCTTTGCCACGGCTCGATTACACGCCTTCGCATGTACATGGGCTCACTCACAAAGGACGTACGTGACACCTGAGCTGATCCCCAGGACTGGCCTGGACTCAGAGGCTGTTCCAGCAGGTCTGGCTTTGCTCCATGCTCAGGCTCACCAGACAGCCGTTTTACTGGTTTTCATCCAGGTTTTCAGAGTACCTCCTCCCTCTCTTCCAGGGCTCAGCCCACCCGTAGCAGAGCCCGCAGGAGGGGAGAGGCATCCTTGCGGCAGACCTCTGCCTGTCCTGCCTGACTCGCAAGGCAGAGCTCAGCCGTGCTCCAACAGGCATCTGTGCTGACACCCAGACCAAGCGTCATCCCCAGGGGACAGGACACGCAGCTTAGAGGTCAACATGGATCGTCATCGCCAAGTCTAACGTATCACACCTCCTCTGTGGGCCCCTGAGACCAGCAAGCTCCCTCCAATGACACGGGAAACGCTGTTAGCACGGCTCTACCAACTCAGAGGAGCCTGTATCTGCCTCACTACTGGCTGCCCCTGGAAAATCCCAGTGTCCGACTGCCCAGCACATAAGTGTGGTGGCCTCCCTAGCCTCAAACTGCATGCACTGAGAGGGCTGCCGCAAACATCGTCCAAAAAGACCACGGCAGAGGCTGGCACAGGCGTGCCTCCTTATTCCGGTCACGCTGCTTGTGGGCTGAGGCTGGTCTGCACACAGTGTACAAGGCCACGCTCATTTATGCCTCCCATCCAGGACTGAGCATAACTGACAGACTGCCAAAAACAACTCTCTTGTTTGTCTGCCTTAAAAAGCAAAGACTGACACTGTGATCAAACCAGCGGTTTCAAAACCTGTAGGAAATCCTTTGCACAGGCTACAAGGGCTCATTTCAGAGGCGTGCTGACTCCTTGCCCTGACAACAAGCCAAACCTGCAAGGCCCAGCTTTCCAACTGCAGAATAAAACCAGCTCCTTGGGAGCATGTGTCCTACATTACTATTCAGACTGAAGGGTAAACAGCCTTTTCTTCCTGGGGACAGTGTTAGGGTCACTCCCCCTCCCCTAAATCATCCACTCCATCCATACTGAGCATCCATCCGTGCTCATGAGGGACAGTTCAGAGTCCAGATGTGTTTCACCAAGGAAGGACTTCACTCACCCTGATAGCAGGCCATGAAAGCCTTCGATAAGAGCAATGTTACCAGGGGGACGCTCCCTGAACTCAGAATAGCAGCCAAACTCTTGGAGGAAGAGGTTTTACAGAACTTCCTTGTTACACCTCTAGAAATTAAAAAGCCTGTTTGGCTTTTCAGCATTCAACTGCAGCAATTGGGAGCCAAAAGAACGACACGACTGAAAGAGGAGAGCGGTACTCTCCCTCTGCTCTGGCACGGGCAGACACGGCGCAGCCGTGGCGAAAACAAGTGCACAGGACAATCACATAGCTTCACCATGACTTGCACAGTGCAGGTCCACAGGTCTGAGCCAGGCACTATCAAATATGGACCTGCCCAGGATCCTCCCAGAGAAGATACTTCTTGTTCAGGGAGCATAGGTTGTCCTAGCCCACTGGGCAGGTAGAATTGGCCACAATGCTTAAAGCAGTGGGTTTATAATTTGGCAGACAACTTCCTGGAGGCAAGTCACAGCCAGTCTTCTGATTCAAGATCTACCTTCACCCAAGCCAGACTTGCTCTTTCTGAGCTCAGACAGCTGAAGGAGAGATCAGGAAAGTTAATAAATGTTAACAAAAAGGAAACACCAAAGGGCTTATATTATGTAAATCAGATCATGGGAACTTGTTACTTATTCAGGATAGACTGAGAACAAGATTTTGAAGTCCCCCCTGCGAGGCTCCTTGGGAGCATTTCACCATGTGATCTGGTGAAACAGATGTTTTTTTGTTCAAAATCTCATCTTTCCCTTCTGTGCACAGAGGAGAAATGGGTGGGTTGGCACCTCCCTGGCCAACGGGTGGGATGAGCAGGGTCCGCAGGGAAGTGAGCTCCAGTTTGGGGGTCTGGCTCTGATGCAGCAGCCCTATGGGATGGTGCTTCATCTCCCACTGCCTGCGGCTCTGTGTGCGGGGGAAGACAGACCACCCTGATGTCAAATACTGGCGGAGGGGTCTGAAAGAGCACAGAGCTGGGGTGCTCAGCCCGCTGGGCTGGTCTTACAGATGGGATCTTGTGCTCCCATTTTCATCTGCTTTCACCTTCGCGAGCTCTGCTCTAGCCTGGCTGAGAGGGTCCTGGTGGTCTCAGCTCCCGGCTGTGCCACCCTCCCCTGTGGCTGGCACAGCCCGCGGGGGCCCAGATCCCGAGGCACTCGATCACAGGGGATCCCAATCCCAGAGACCCCAGTCCGGGGGGCTCCTGGGGCACCTGATCCTGGAGAGCTCTGGGGGGTCCCAGTCCCAGGGAACTCCAGGGGATCCCAGGCCACCCAATCTCAGAGGGCTCCTGGGGCACCCGATCCTGGAGAGCTCCAGGGGGTCCCGGGCCACCCCATCTCAGAGGGCTCCTGGGGTCCCAGGGCACCGATCCCAGAGAGCCCTGGGGGGTCCCAATCCCAGGGAACTCCAGGGGGTCCCCGGCCACCCCATCTCAGAGGGCTCCTGGGGATCCCGATCGTGGGGGATCCTGGGGTCCCAGGGCACCGATCCCGGAGAGCTCCGGGGGATCGCAGTGCTGGGGGATCCCGATCCCGGGGGACTCGCGGCCCACAGGCCCCGCGGTTCCGGTGGCGGCGGGCACAGAGGCCCCCCGCGCCCTCCGGGGGCCCCGTCCGGGGGGGTCCCCCGCCCTCCCCCCCGCCCAGCCCGCGGCGGCCGCCCTGCCCCCCGCGCCCGGTGCTCACGAGTCGCCCAGGAAGTCGTGGAAGCGGATGCGGCCCTGCGTGGTGTCCGCCTCGAAGTTGGGCGCCTCGTCGCCCAGCAGCAGGCCCGGCATGGCTGGTGGCACGGCGCGGTGTGGCGCGCGCGGCACTACGCAGCGCCGGCCCCTACCGTGCCGCCGGGGGCGGGGCCGGGGCGGGGATGGGGGCGGGGCCGGGCGCCTGCGCCTGCGTGGCGCCGCGCCCCCGCCGGCGGCACGGCGGGCTGTCACGTGACGGCGGCGCCGGCGCGCTTTGCGGCCCCCGGCGCGCTTTGCGACGTGGCGGGCGGAGGGGGGAAGGGAGGCGGCGCGGGTGCTGCCAGCCCGTCCGGCGGCGGCGATGGCGACGTACGTGAGCGAGCTGGAGGCGGCCAAGAAGAGCCTGAGCGAGGCGCTGGGCGAGAATGTGAAGCAGTGAGTGCGCCGGGGCCGGGGGCTGCGCTGCCGCCGCAGCGCTTCACCGGGGCCTGCGCGCCGGCCGGGCCGGGCCGGGCCGGGCCCCGCGGCGGGCGGGCGGGCGGGCGGGTCGGTGCAGCAGTTCCTCTCGCCCGCAGGTACTGGGCGAACTTGAAGCTGTGGTTCAAGCAGAAGATCAGCAAGGAGGAGTTTGACCTGGAGGCGCGCAGGCTGCTCACGCAGGACAACGGTGAGCGGCGCTCCGGGGCTCGGCTCGGCTCGGCTGCCCCGGGGGCGCCGGCCCGGGGCGGCTTCCCGCCGCCGCCGCCCCCTGTGCAGGGGCTTCTCGGAGAGGGAGAAGTAAGAGCGGCCGAGGTTTCTGCGGGAGCCGCGTGGGAAAGGTGGGAGCTGCCCTGGGTGGCGAGGGGAAATCCCTTTCTGGCCCCAGCATTGACGGGCAGTTTGGTCTTGTGCTGTGTAGGTAAAATATGCCGTGCTGGCAACCGAAAAGACATTTTTTGTGCTACTGTAGAGCCCCAGTGCTTTCCATCTGGTGCTCTCTCTGGTTGGGACTAGATCGATGCTTTGGCTAGAGTGAGGGAGGGAAATCCAGAATTCGTCTAAGCAGTTGTGCAGCAGGCAGAGCTCCTTCCTCCTCTCCCCAGGTGCCTGGGTGGAGCTCTGCAGGGTGAGATTCCTTTGTAATCGCCTTAGTGCAGATCTGCCAGTGTTGGCTAGTATTGTTGAGAGTGGTGCAGGAGCTCCTAATTTTCTCCTTTGTGATCCCTGAGGGGAAGGGCAGGGAGCTTGTCGCGTCTCTGGTTCAAGGGCCAAATAATATGCTATAATCTTCTGACTCTGGTCTCTAAAGTTCATTTTTGCTCTTTTTAGTGCATAATTACTCATTCTGTGTTTCAGTTGCCCTGCTGGGAAATTGCATCTTATCAGGAAACTGGTTGATTTAACTTAACCTTCCTGGCCAGCTCACTGTGTGTGGTGGTGTGTGTGTGTGTGTGTGTGTGTGTGTGTGTTTTTTTTTTTTTTTTAAAGCAAAACCAAAAGCCTTGCTACCAGAAATCTCCATGGGAGAAGGGAAAACTGATCTTCTTTCACTGACTGAATACACTGAACTTCTCATGTTGTATGTTTTAAGACTGGATTTCTATAACTCATGTGGTGCGGTGGCCAGAAGTGACTTTTTTTGTGCCATGTAATATTCCTTTTGTTACGATGAAAAGCTTCTCCTATGTAAATTTTGAGTCAAATGAAAAAAAAATCTTTCTAAAAATGTAAATTGAAAGTGTGACTAGCCAGCGAAATGTGTGGGGAGAACATGACTGTGGAAGGCATAGCAAACTACTTCATGATTGCTGGACTCTGATGTGTTGCTAATGAACTGTCTGTCTTTACACAGTCCACTCTCACAATGATTTCCTCCTGGCTATCCTTACCCGATGCCAAATCTTGGTTTCTGCACCAGGTAAGTCCCAAGAAGAATCATTAAAAATAAACAGATAGAGCTTTTGAACTTGTGTGCTTAGTAGTGTGGGGGTTTTTTTTTGGTATATGTATAAGGCAAACTAACTTTCTGGGCCTCAATATTCATGTTCTTTTTGCCATATAGTAGAAGCTGTGTTAGGTAGTAGTGATCCAGATGATCCAGTAGTGATTTTATAAATAAACTGTATACCTGATTAGAGGCTAATGCTCTCATTTGCCATTTGCAATATGCTGTTTTGATTTCTAGATTGGGTATTTGCTGGGCCACAGGTGCTGAGAGCTGAAGTGTGAGGGGAGGTACTGCTTTGCTGTCTTTGAACTGCTTTACTTATTGCTTCCTATTTCTTTTGGACTTGGTCATACTCTTTGTTCTCCTCTCTGAGGAGAACATCTTGGGGGAGCTGGATTTTCCTGACTGATCTTGGAATCAAGTATGTATCTGATAGAAAAATGCTTACTATGGATGCTTACAGTGAAATCTTAATTGAGCCATAGCCAATTACTTCAGCCCTTTGCAGCTGTGATGATTAACCTCTTTAACTCTCTAAGTGTTTAGAAAGGTTGTTGTCAGGGTGACAAGATAGCTCTTTTGAATACTGAACAAAATATCTCAATCTAGAGATCTGATGTGAACGATAATTGAGCTGCAATTTAGAACATGAAAATGCTGTGTGGTTAGGGAGAGAATGTTGTAGCTGTGACAGGCTAAAATCTGAGAAATAAAGCTTTAGAAATGAGGGAGTGCCTGATGTAGCTGGAGGAAGGAAAAATGCTAAATTTATGGCTACCCAGAGCTATTGTGTCATAACAGTTCTTCAACTATGCCATCTGGGATAATAAAATATTACCTCCCGTCTCAGAATTTGCTTTGTCTGCTCTTGAGCTTTACAGGCACCTTTTCTTGAGTCCCGGTCTGGTCCTCTTTAGCTGTCTGCACTCATGTAATTCAGAAAATTTATGTCTAAATTCTGCTCGTTGCTTTTGCCTTACAGTGCTTACAGCTGGATTATAAAACAAAGGTCAAGAGCAGCAATTCCACTGTGAGTTTTACCTGAAACAGCAGAGTCTAGCAATGCTTTTGGAAGACCTCCAGATCTGTAGATCTTTAGACAAAAGACATTTCATTCTATGATGATGATTATTATTAGTGATTATATCCAAATGATATTCCATAAAATGCTTAATATGATACAAAAAATAATGCTATGATCTTTCAGTATTTACTAGTTAAAATAAGATTTTTTTTAAGTTAAGAACTAAAAGGTTGTTTAATTTATTTAAAAAAAAAAAAAAGAAACTCTATTTTTCCTTGATGAAAGTGTGTTGATGTTCTCTGACTCCTGTAAAACACTGTATATGTGTGGAACATGATTTGTCTTATCTTCCAAATCTTCTTTGAAATGTTCCTGCACATCCTCCCCTTCATTGCCAGTCTCTTGGCTGGTAGCAGCCTGTATCTCCCCTATCCCTGTTTGCTTAATCAAGTGCTAGTGCACATGCTGCTGTTGAGTTGATGGGAACGGACATGGCTGCACTTTGTGACCCTCAGGATGGTTCTGAATGCGAGTGATGCAGGCGTTTGCTGAGTGTCCAAGCTCTCTGGCATCGTTTTTGAACTGTCAGTGCCATCAATTCATGTTGCAGGAATTGACTCCAAACTGATGCTTAATGTTAAGGAATATGTTGCCAGCAAATGACACACACTGTGTGCAGTGGAAAGAGGCTGAAGTCGTTCGCCTCCTTTTGCCACAGTTGGTTTTCTACAGTGCTCTTAGCATAATATGAAGCAGAAAGGATTTATGAGTGGTAAAGTAGGAGTTCTGTCATGTTGTTTGTTTCTATATGCTTGTTTTAGTTTTGTATATAGCTTCATCAAGAACTTAAATGTTCTCTGGTATGTACTTGAAGGCTTGTGCCTCTGAAATCTGGTATCCCATCGCTTGTTCCATTCCTTGGGACCTTTTATGAATACCTGCCTGTGTGCCAGGAGCTGGTCTTGTGTCCCAGGGTTCCCAGCACTAGTGACAAAACACACCCTGCAGGTCTGTGGCCATCTTCTGTTCTTTGGCTTAGACCTGTCATACCAGTGGTAGATGGTGGATGTTAGCAGACACTTAAAGTATAGAAATAGGGCACTAATACAGCGAAACTCCCCAGATATATGTTGCCAGTGTTCAGAAATTTGTGGTTCATATATGCCCTGATTTAGCATTGCTTTGGATGTTTTTTTTGTTTGTTTTTTGTTTTCCTTATGCACTTTCCAATTGTTTTCTGAACCTGTGGTACTAAAAGCTCATTCAGTATTTTACAGCAAGGTTTACCTCACTTGGCAAAGTCATTTCCTATCCATCATAGGTATGGATAAATTAGGGCATTCCTAACTTTACTGACTCTTTCTCCCACCCTGCCTTTTCTTTTCCAAACTGACAAATCCTGATCTACTTTGTTCCTGCATGGAGCCCTTTCCATACCTTTGAGCTTTCTGGTCTTCTGTTATTGTTCAGATTTTTGTATTCAGGGTGCAGGCATGCTTTGGCTTTATGTAGGGACGAAGCAACGTTCTCTCTTGCTAGCATTTGATTGGCTTTTTCTGATGACTGCTGAGCACAGAGTTGATGTGAGCATAGTAATAGAGGTCACAACCTAAAGGTCTTGCTTCTGAGTGGTGATAGTTAGGTCAAAGCTCATCACTGTGTGGCTAAAGTTGAGGTTGTTTATTCCTGTGTGGACCACCCTATGCTTAACTGTATTGAATTTCATCTGTCAGTTTATCACCCAGTCATTTAGTTTCATGTAACTGTTCTGCAGCCGTTTGGACAGGCTTCATCTTTACTGGCTTGAATAGCTCAGGTTGTCAGCCAACTTTATCAGTGCCCCATTACCCCATTTTCAAGTCTGTCCAGGAATGTGTTAAAAGTATGAGCCCCAGCAAAAAGCAGTGTTGCACTCCCCAGGTGCCTTCCATGTGCTGTGAAAGCTACTCATTCTTTATTACCTTTCTAAATTTCAAGTCCTTGCAAGGATTCTGCCTCTTGTCCTGTTCAAGCCTGCTTTCTCTCAGAGCCCTTAAAGAACCCTGCTTCGTAATGCTTCAACAGATTAGCAACAGCATGTAACCAAGTGCTAGTGCTAGCCGACCAGCTACCTTGCTAAGTGTTGACTAGCTGGCGACCTCCAGTGCTTCCAGGCAGGCTTTTGTTGACTTGGTGTCTGCAGATCTGCATAAACCACCTTGGAAAAAAAATCAATTTGATCATGTCCGTGTTCTTAAGACATGGTTTGGTGCTTGGCAGTTAACAGTACATGCTGATAGTCCCTTCTGGAGTCTCTCTGTCTCGATCTCCTCAGTTGCCAAATCTGTACAAATCTTCCAAGGATTTTGGAGCTGATCTGTGCTGAGACACCTCAGTCTGGGCACTGACTGGCTAACTGGTAGATCTACTACGCGTGTATTTTACTAGACAGTCTCCTGTACATGGCTTAGTGAATTGTGTATGCAAGTCCAGGCAAGTGCAGTACAAATGGAATACTGGATGATATGTCTAGAGACTTTTTTCCCTAGATGCCCATATGACATCTGTAGTTCCTGTGTAAAAATGGAAAGCTAACAGGGTCTTGTTTCCACCACTGTCTATTATGTAAAATAGGTGTTCACTTCATGATTTATGGCAACAAGTAATTTTAAAGTAGTGCACCTTATGTGCTTGGCATGTCATCACAAGTGTTGCTGATGCATGTAGCTTTCACCCTCATGTGAGAGACACAAGGAGGAAAAACACATCTTTAAAATGCCATTTCATATTTAAAAAAAAAAGGGGGGGGGTAAGTATTACAAGCATACTTGATATTGTAGCATTTGGAGTAGGAAGCCTTGGAGAAGGTACTTCAATACCTGTTGAATCATACAAACAAACCCATCTGATCCAAATTGTGCCACCTCTGATAGCGGTGGTTCTGCCTGGGCTTATAAGCGAACGCTGGGTGAGTATGACCCTTTGGTAAGAAAGAAGCCTCTACACTTCCATCTCTTATCTGCTTAGGCTATTGGTCACACAACTTCAAGTCCCAATTCAACATCCTGTGTGACACAGGACGTTTAGGACTTGGTAATGGAGAGGGGGGAAGGTTCTTATCTTTTCAGATGTGAAGAATGATCAGTTTTCTTTAATGTATGCTCAGCTCCTGCTGAGGACACAGCAGGATCCTGAGGAAGCACTGCTTGGAAGATCCTAAACCTGAGTGGTGTGGCAGACTTCCCATAACAAGAAAACTGTTTTCTTTGGTATTCTCTTTTTAACGATATTTTCAGAAGTGCTTGTCTGAGTTTGTCTGGATTTTCTCTTCTGAGAGGAATTCTTTCAAGAGTAAATCCAGTTTAAAACCTCTCTTAACCTTTGTGTATTTGCTCACTAAGCTTATCTTGTTTGTGGAAAATTGCAAGCAATCAAGTTAGCAAGATTTCTTGAGTTGATACATCTCACTTGGTTACCTTCCTCCTTAGCTAAAAGTTAATTTAATAAAACTTAAACAACTGCAAGCACTTGAGTTAGTAATGAAAGCATTTAGTTACTAATAATCTTGGGCCAGCTAAGAGTTGGTTCAGAGAGTTAAAACTCTTGCCAGGATAGCAGGAATGTTTTGTTTTATCAGGGTTGCCCTCAGGTTTTGCTTTAAGGGCAAACTATAAAAAAAAAGTGCCAGCTGTGAAAGGCAGGCTTAGGTTGCCTATGTGCTGCTTCTCTCCGGAGGGTGGAGAAGGGAGTAAAAGAAAGAGTGCAAGGAAGAAAACAGGAGTGTGAATTTCTGTCAGAAGAATCATCAGAGGATATTTGACTAAATCTTCATCCCTGCAAGAAGATAAAATATTGAAAGTCAAATAAATGGAGGGGAGGAAAGAATGCATGTTTTCTGTGCCTGGCTGCTGTTCTCTATGTATCTTAGTTCTTTCCCCTTGTGCTTTGCTGTTTCAGCGCATCAGGAAAACCTGACATATTCTGTCTGTGTTGTCTGCTGTCATCACCACAGAGACATGGCAGCTCTTAGAAAAACATTCTTATCTATTGCTCATCTTTGAGGGCAGTTCAGCAGCCATTGCTGATGATCTGTTAACATCTAATTCTCTTGCTGGCAGGAATAAATAAATACTAATATCTCAAGTTTCATGCCTAAGCCGCCCCAGCTGCCTTATTTGTGGCCAGGAAGGCAGATATTGTTTTTCTTAGAATAGTGGAGGGAAATTTTGCTTTCTTCATCTGGTACCAGTCAGGCTTATTAATATGAAAACCTAGAAAGGAGCCAAAAAATTCTGCCCTGGGCTCTTGTAATGGGAAATAGGAAATTGTAGCTCACCCTTTCCCTGTTCTAAATCTGGCTGCATTTTTGTTAAATTTGCAAGCTCAGACTCAGAGTTGCATCTTTCTGACCTATTATCAAAGACTAAAAACTTAATTGCCATTTAGTTTAAAAGTCTCTCTCTCTCTTTTTTTTTTTTCCCCAGTAATTTTTTTTTAGTAATTTTTAAAACTAGGACTCTGTTGTAACCTATTACACATTATGTCAGATAAAGTGAAGGGTATTGTGTTTGCTATTTCTGTCTCCAGCTACTCCACTTTCATCTAGGCACACACTTACCTAAGGATACTTTCATAAGTGAGGCTACAGAAGACCTGTGTGAGACTTCTGACAAGGAGGAAGGCCTGGAGGGGGTAACATTACAAGCTGATGAGAGGTGTTTTTACTGGAAGCTTTGAAATGGGCTAGGCAATTTCTGTGTTTGTCCTTAACACACCAAACCCCTTCTTCCTAGAAGGGACCTGACCTAGTATGCAGGAAAGAAGGAAAGAAAGGATTTTTCTATAAAGAGCAAAATATCTTGGGGGAAAAGTAGCAATATTTTGATAAATCCTAAAATGTAAATCTTGAGATTTCAGTGGAGGGCAGCAGTGGTCCGTGATAATTGTCCGTGATGCTTTCCCACGCTGCTTTGTTAGCAGGATATTCTTGATGAATAGTGACATAGTGATATCACTTTATAATTCTGGGAGACGGTCTAATTATTATCTTTTAATTCCCTGGAACTGATTATTGGATTTTGACAACAGATTTCCCTGTAAACTGTATGGATTTCTCATCACTAATAGGATGTAGCTAAACTTTGTAATAAACTGCTATTTTCTTTTTTTTTAAGGGGATATATGCCATGTCTCTAAATGTATAGGCTGTTTCTAATCTCTTCTTAACAGCTGATCATTCATAACCTTCATCTGCATCCTCTGCTTTAGCCTGATTCTAAAAATTCATCTTTTAGAAGTTTGTGTGGTGTGGATTTCCCCCCCCCCCCCTTCCTTCCTTCATGGCACAGGACACTATGCTTTTGGTGCACCTGTGAGTGTGTGAGGCTGCATGAAGCCAAGGACTTCCAGCCAGCCTCATTCCTAGAAACAGGGCTGCAGTATGATTGTATTTATGAATTCCAGACTGCAGCAAATCAGATACAGTTGCAGGAGCCTGGGGCAAGCAGATTGGTGTGAAGTTGGTCTTGTGCCTTGGCAGGCTGTGGTAACAGGAGAGAATAGCAGAACTGGCTGAGTGTTTGTCAGTGCTCAGCACACATGCTTGAGGTAGGCCAATCTGTGAATGGTGAGCCATGGGATGCCTGCTGTGATGTGTTGCCCAAATTTGGAGGGAATGGCAGATGCCATCTTCGTTTCAGCTCTGGCTAGGAAATAGACGTCTGAGAGTTCACGGTGCTGCCGTCAGGCAGCAGAAGCCCAGCCTCCCTTTCAGAGACCACTGGTGTGCCTTCTAAGTCATGCTGTTTGAGCTCCCTGGAGTTGGCTGGTGACCCCAGCACTGGGCACACTGCTCAGAGCTCCAGAGGAAGAAGGATGCTGATTTTCTGTGCAAAACCAAAGGAAGCAAGTACTGGTGAAATGAAGTAGAGGTTGTCTCTGTAGCCACAAGAGGGCTGTCCGGTCTTTAGGTTGCAAGAAGCAGTACTTCTTTTTCACTGACAGCACACACGTAGGCATCAGCTTTGATCTCTTCTTAAGCGCAGATGTGTGCAATTCTCATTCAGATACAAATCTTGTAAACCAGTTGGTAGCAAATCTGCTAGACTGTCCTTGCCAAGAGCTGTATGATTATCAAGACATGACTTGGCCTGTTGTAGGTGTAGCTAGCTATCAAACAACATACAGTGGATTTTTGAGCAGTCTCCTCAAGGTGATTTGGCTAGATTTATTTATTTATTTATTTTTCTTGATATACTATGCAGTAATCTTCCCTTGCTGGTTGCAGACAGTTTCAAGCTCACTGTTCATATTGGTGTCATCCTGTTCCTGGGCTCCATGGCCTTTGCAGTTCTCCCACCCTCTCCTTTCCACTTCAGTGCAACAAGAACGATTATCCTTGGTGTTTAATGAATCCAAGATAAAGCCTGCTAAAGCTGATGGGAAACTGTAAGGGCAGATGTAATGAGTCAGATTGCCTGTATTGCCCTGACTAGCATCTGCCCTGATCCAAGATTGCCCCTCTGGGCAAGTATCTGCTGTTTTCATGACAAAACATGGCTTATTCCTTCCTCGTGGCTTTCCTTGGAGGCTCATCTTTCTCCTTCTGCCGTTAGTTTTTATGTGGTGTGCAGACAAATTTCTGCTGAAGTAGGGGGCTTGAGTCAGTGGGGCTAGCAAAGAATGGGGTGGGCTGCTGAAAGAGTTTTGCCCTGAGTTGTTCTTCCTCTGGCTCATGGCTTTGGGTTTTGAGCCTGGATGGGGGCCTAGGGTTAGGGTTTTTCATGTTGACAGGATCATCCTGGCTCTAAATCAAGTGTGACACCTGTCAACTTTTTTTTCCCCCAATTCATAGAAGGTGCGGGATCTCTGCCATGGCCAGGTGGCTCTGCAACTAAACCTGGAAAGCCCAAAGGAAAGAAAAAGATTTCTTCAGTTCGACAAAAATTTGATGTAAGTGTCTGTGGTCAACTGGTCTTAGCTCTTTGAAATTGTCTTGGGGATGAAGAGGTCTGTGTGGTAAATGGTTTTTGTTACTACCAGGGGTGGTGAAAGTGTTTCACATGAAATGGCATATGTCAGATTTGTTCTGAGTTGGAGCAGGAGCTAGTAGCTGCTCCTCTCTCATGTGGAAGCTTCTCCACAGAAGGCTGCAGTGTGTCCTGGCTTTAAGACACCAGAAAATACATGGAAGAACACCTAAATGTCAAAGTGGCAAAAACTTTTATTTCAGGAACAAGAAGGAGCAACTCTTGCTCTGTGGCCACTCCAGTAACACTTGGACAGATCTTTCATAGGCTGGTTCATCTTTCATGTTCTCTGTAATCTCGTTTGTTTCACAGTGCTGCTAAGCTCTTGAAGCAAGAGTGATTTCCTATTTATTCTCAGTCAGGTGGAATTCCTTGATGCATGATGCCCTCCACAGGACTTCATACAGTCTGAATGGTTAGAAGCAAGGTGTTCCTTAAGTGGACTTAGTTGTTTCAGAACTGAAAATGCCTTGTAAAAACTCTCTTCTGCAAAGTTGCTATCCCCTGGTGGATGGGGGAGAGACACACAAAATCCAGTCCTTTTTTGCAGCAAAGGCTCTTTACATTGATCTGATATGGTGACAAGCCTGTTCTAAAGTTGTTTCTGTGCTGCCAGATGAAGGAGGTATGAAGGAGGATCAGGATGGGACATGGGTAGGATTTCATGAGACAGCCTGAGTCAAATTAACAGCTTGCTGAAAGGGAGGGTGTCTCCTCTCCTCCTGTGCCAATTTTGTCAGGTGTCTGACTGCACAGTGATAGGGTTTGTTCACTTACAAGGCAGAAAACTAACTGGGTGAGGGGGGGAAGCATTTTTTTGCTGGTTTATTCAGCTGGATCTAGTGTTCCTTGTGATTGGATGAATGCCAAAGCCAGTGCAAAGGAAGGAGGGACAGCCACATGGCTGAGGGTAGGGAAGAAAGGTAGGCATGTGAAACCTCCGTCCCCCTTCTACAGCTGTGAGAAGTTAACTTGGCTCAGCCAAACTGCGAACCACACTTTGAGGCACTCTAATGGGACGTTATATGTGTGCTTCATAGAACAGCTGTTGGAAAGGATTGTGAATCCAGCTGAAAGCTTATTGTACTCAAACTGCAGAAATGCTTTGTGCTGTTTGTAGTTGTGACCTGAATTGTCACAACATTCCATTATTTTTGTTTTAAAATTTCTTGCTTATTGCTGAAAAGTTACAATAATCAAAGGAGAGTTTGATAAGCTGTCATGTGTGGTGGAAGTCTTGAATTTGGTTTACTTGAACACTCCCGCATTACATCACATTTTTAGTGTATGTTTATACATGTGTTCCTGGAACATTTGGTGGCAAGTACTACATAAAGGGTCTGCTATTAGTGGAATTCCTCAGTACTGTGAACTTAAAAGTGCCTTAATATTTCTTGATGGTTCCCTCACTGGTCAGAATAGCAACTGTGTGAATGACCACAGGTTCATTCCATTTGGCTTCTGCTTTCTCAAACCTTGTTCCTTTTGGAGTTGTCTGTTTTGAAAAATTTTTTTATTTATTTTTTTTCCTCCAGGCGTACAGGAATGTAGCTTTCCTGTAATGAAAGCCTAAGTCTTCAGAATTACTGGGATGAAAACCTTTCACATTATTAGTAGGTGGATTGGTTTTCACTCTGACTTAAATGCCACACTGTCCTTTGAATAAGGACAGTATAATAAGCAGTTCCCCTTTCTCTCCTGAAACTGAGACATCAGAAATCCACTTAGCTCTGTATTTGTTGTTTATATTTCAAGTATGGGTTTGTCATGATGCCCTATAAGAGTTTGATGGGAATTTTTGTTGCAGAGCAATGAGATTTGTGCCTTGCAGAGCTGAGGAATAGGAGTTCTGGGAGTACTTCATGAGCAAGTGCCCTCTTGTTCCCTTGTGGGTCAGGGCTGGGCTGAGCAGGTGTCTGGGACCAAGGATCAGCAGTCCCTGTTGGCTTTTTTACCCCCACCTGGAGACTGAGGCTTCCCAGAAGCTACCACAAGTGCTCTGCCAGCTGTAAAACAGAGTTGTATGGGAATGTGCATGGCCTGGGAACTGTGGGTTGCCACCTTGTGGTATGAATTCAAGTTGTGTGGTGGGGTGTTTTTTTTTCCTCTCTCTCTCTTCCAACTAATTGAGTTAGTCCTGAGTAATAGCCATTTTCCATCTCAGAAGCAGTGGCTGTTCAGTAACACAGCGCTGCTTGGAGTAAGATGTGAAAGTGCATGTGGAGTCTAGAGTACAAAATCCAAAACTGGAATTTGGCTAACCTGTTGCATTAAAGCCTTATGCTTTTGTGAAAAATGACTTTAAGAATCACACAAGCTTAGGATCATGATTTTATATCTTGATAGGAAACTGTACAGTTAGTAATTAAATACATACCCTTCTTATTGCCCAATAGCAAAAGGCTTCTGTACAAGAAATGACTAAATAGCTGAGAACTCTTCAGTATGGAAGGAGTGGCTGAGAGGTGTGAAAGTCCATAAAATCATGACTGGCCTGGATAGGTGAATAGAGATGAAAGGAACAGTGATCATATTTGAGAATTAGAGGCATCAACGGAAGCTAACAGGAGGAAAGGACAGAGCAAACCAGAGGAGATGGCTCTTCATGGAGGGCATTGTTACACTGGAATATCTTGCTGCAGGATGTTGTGGACACCAGAGATTTAGATGGTACAAGGTCCTGCTGGGCAACTTCACAGGCTGTTAAATAAAAGGACACCAGCACTGGCTCAGGGAGTTCTTCACTCACAAACTTTTGGGGTTTGGGAGAGTATCTTGGGGGTGAATATTGCTCTGTCCTGCTGTTATGTATTTCCTTAGACACTTGCTCTCCAGTTGGAGAAGGGATGTTGGGCTAGATGAACCAAAGGGTCTGACCAAACATATTTCTTCTTATGTTCTAATATTATGTTGATAACAGCATCGGTTCCAGCCACAGAATCCATTGTCTGGAGCCCAGCAATTTGTGGCAAAGGATCCTCAGGAGGATGACGATTTGAAGCTGTGTTCCCATACTATGATGCTTCCTACACGTGGCCAGTTAGAAGGAAGGATGATTGTAACTGCATATGAGCACGGGCTAGACAACGTCACAGAGGAAGCAGTGACAGCTGTTGTTTATGCTGTGGAGGTGAGACTGGGCTGGGCAGCAGTGACATTCCCATTACGCCAGCAACGAAACGCTTTGTGTACAGTATGGAGGTGGTGTCCCTCAGTGGGGGGGAAAAAAAATGTTTCTCTGATTGCCTAATTGCCATGGGAGGAATAAGATCAGAATCAAAGGGATTCCAGATCTGTGGCATCATTGACACACAGTCTTGGATTTGTGCCTGCAAGTGTTAATTTTGAAATATTTGCTTATGAAGAACTCAAGGCATACTTGAGAGGCTGGTTTGGAAAATGCTGTTCTTGTCATTTAAAAGCATTATCAGAATGGCAGCTCCAGTTTAAAGAGTTCTATTAAAAAAATAATCTATTGTGGGCAAAAGTATCTGTCATGGAAGCGAAGTGGCAGAATTGTGTAATATCTGCAGGTGAAGGGCTTGCTGCTGCTGTTTTTGGCCATCAGTAGTGTGCTACCTGACATGTCTGAGCCGGGGCTGTGTGATACCACCATTACTTGGAGCTTTGGCTTGTAGGTGGTTTCCCTGAGTCACAATTCAGAGGCCGACCTGAATTCCTCATCCAGGAGTGAGGCTAGATTAAGAAGCAGTGCCTGCTTTTTTCCTCAGAGTGCTGCTTCTCCCACAGTTTCAAGGCACCTGCACAGTCTGAAAAAGAGGAAAAAGTGGCTTTTTGCTGTAGTTTTAGGGCAAGTATTCCAGTGTGAGTGTAACATCTACTGCTGATAATGAAATCCTTTAACTCTCCTAAAGAGATCTGCAGCTGGGGATTTCCTGGCACTTGAGAGACCTCTTTAACATAGGAAGCAGCACATCACATGTTAAACTATGCGTCACAGGCTAATACACAGTGCCCTCTTTGTCTTTTCTCCTTGTAAATAGGATAATGTTTCTGTGTAACATAGTGTAATGAACTGCTGACTTGATATTTTGCTGGTTTACAAGAATAAAGCAGAAGAAAAAGATGCACTAATGTAATAAATAATTGAAAAATGCCGGTGTTAGATGATATTCATAAGATGAATTGTAAGTTCAAGCACAGAATTGTTGGCTGGAAGGAGGAGCACTGGAGGTCTTTGGTCCCATCTCCACTTTGGGGCTGACTGTCCCCTGCACTAAATCAGGTTGGCCGTGGCTTTGGCTAGCCACATCCTGGAAACCTCCAAGGATGGAGATCCCCCACCTGTCCCAGGGCTGTGCCACCTTCCTGGGGGAGGAGTTTGTTCTAATGTCCAACCTGAACCTCTACAGATGCAAGTTGTGGCCGTTGTCCCTTGTTACATTGCCTGCTGCTGCCGAGAAGAGTTTGGCTGCCATCTTTGTAACTCACTTCAAGTAGTTTGTAGGCTGCAGCTAATTCAACTTTTATCTGACTGTATTGCTGATTTGGGAGGCTTCCACCCTCCTCCCTCCAGATTAAGAAGAAATCTGTAAAATTGTCTCTCTGGACAGATATATGATGCAGTTCACTGCCTCTTTTATAATCTTTTCTACAAAGAAATGCTAAGTATAGTGGAGGAATTTTGAGATTTCATGTATTCTTTATTCAACTGTATCAGGTAGTTAGAACGTACTGTATCCTGTCCAGATCTTGGTTCCCTTACATCTTTAGGTCCTTGTGGCTATAGCAGCACTGCTTCTGTCTTGCCAATTGGTCATGCACTTGTCACAGCAGTAGCTTGGTAGGGTGAGTAAGTTGGCATGTGTAACAAAAAGGTTTTTTGTTGCAGAACCATCTTAAGGATATTCTGACATCTGTAATATCCAGGAGAAAAGCCTATCGTCTAAGAGACGGCCATTTCAAATATGCCTTCGGAAGCAATGTTAACCCTCAGCCATATCTGAAGAACAGTGTTGTTGCTTATAATAATTTAATTGAATGGTAAGGAAGCTCAGCAAGCTGTTAACTTCAAATCTAATTTGCTAGCCCTGAAGCTATTCCATTATTCAGTTTCTCTTTCTACCTAGCAGCGTCTGTTAGTAATGCTACTTAATTTTCACACACTAAGAAAGCAGCAGTACGGAGGACCAGACTGCTAAACAGGAGTAAAGATGTGAGGATTTCTCAGCAGCAGAGTTTAGGACAATGTTAAGTCTTTCTTCTTTGCCTGCACTTGTCCATCAGTTTATGAAGCTGAGCCCTGGCACTCTGAATGTTCTGTTAATCTTGACTTGTTTGGAAGCTCTAGTGAGTGCCGCAGAAATTCTGCTGGCCTCAGGGAAGCGGTCCTCGGGCAGAAGAGCCCTGCGTTTGCGGGGACACCTCTGTTGTGCCATAGGAATGAGGTGTCAGTGAGGTTCTGGAGGACCCTGCCATTCTGTCATTTGCTGCATCCAAATATATTGCAGTTCATTGGCAGCCCTTTCCAGTTAGCAGAGCTCCGAGGTCATCTTGTTTTCCAAAGTGTCAATGTCAAACAGCTTATGCCGTGTATCTGGCAGTGTGTGTGTATTTGTGTTTGTCTATGACAGAGCTGCTCTCAGATGGCAGGAGGTCGTAGATGTTTTAAGATTTGGTTATAGCACTACAAAAACTACAGATGCAATCCACTCCAGACAACTCTGCCTAACAGCTCATGTCTTTTAATTTCATGTGGGTGCCTCACTTCTTATGCTGGGTGGAAACTGGTGACTGTAAATAAAAGTAGCAAAATCAGCATCAACTATAAAGCAGGTTTGATGTTGGGAATCAATTTGCACTGATTTTGTTAAACTGGAATTTTAAAGATCTTAATTACAGCTGGTATAACTTTATGTAGACAAGGCCTAAATCAACTAATATAGAAAAGTGAAGCTCAGGGGCCAAGCCCCTGCTATGTTACTTGCAAAGCTAGTGCTTTTTTTTTCTCAACTAAAAAGTTTTACTACCTGCTCTCTCTGCAGCCCTCCAACCTGTGTGGCGCCTTCTGCTGGTCAGAGTCTAGCTCCCCAGCCCCCACCCGATGATGCTGAGCAGCAAGCAGCTCTACTATTAGCGTGCTCTGGAGACACCTTACCAGCTTCTCTCCCTCCAGTGAACATGTATGACCTTTTCGAGGCATTGCAGGTAACTATTCACATTATGCTGTGTTGTGTCTCAGGGCATTGCTGTCCTGAATACCAGCTGCCAGTCTCTCAGATCTGGTTCAAATGCATGGAGGTCTCCTCCTCCTAAAGTCTGTTTCCTTCTTTCCCTCTCAAATTAACAGTTCTGTTTGCAGCCAGTGGCTTTGGCTTGCTCACACCATTAGCTAACTATTGATGCACAGTCACCCATGCTCTGATGCCTGTTCTACTTCCCTCTGTCAGAGGCTTAATGAAGAAATCCCTCTCTTTCCTTATGGCTGCCATAGGAAGGGTGAGCTCTTCCTCTGTAGAAAGATGGCAGTGATCATGCCAAAACTGATCTAGACTGAGATTTTTGACAGAAATGCAGCAAAATGATTTGCCTGGCATGTCACATTTCTCTTTATGTTCCACCTGGGTGCTTAGAGTAATTGGTCCTGGCATGCAGATTGCTGCAGTGAGTTACCTATGATCACCCCAACCTTGGGTGGGCTGGATGCCCACCAATCTCAGGTAGGCTGGATGACTTCTCCTATAGAGATGGCTTTCTGTCCCTCCCTCCCTCTTCATCAGTCCCAGGGATGTGCAGACTAATTTAGATGTCTAAAGCTAGCTGCAAGAAATCCTCCCTTGATCTATGCTGTTGTGAACAGGCCTTGGGACTTTGTCTTAAGGCTGTGGCATCAGAGTGCTCATTGTAAGAGCTGTGACCTCAAGAATTCATGTCGTATTTTTGGTCAGATAGAGTTGTTTGACCTCAAGATTGTGGAGCAGAATGATGATTTTTCTTGCCATCTCACTTCCTCACAAAACACTGGAACAGGCACTTGGTCTGTGTGGGTCAGTGCGGCAGTGCTGGCAAGTTACAGCTCTCCTTGCATATGACAGCCTGCATTTTTGCTCTGCAGGGCTGGTTCTCTGCTCATCCTTTAGTAGAGGCCAGTTTTGCCTTGGGCAGCCTTGGGAAATGAGTATGAAAGCGCGAAACTTTTCTAACATGTATCTCCAGGTGCACAAAGAAGTTATTCCTGCACACACTGTCTATGCTCTAAACATTGAGAGAATTGTCATGAAACTCTGGCATCCAAACCATGAGGAGCTACAGCAAGATAAAATTCATCGCCAGCGCCTGGCAGCAAAAGAGGGCCTCCTGCTCTGCTAGAGCCAGGAGATTGCTCACTGCTGTTCCTTGGACTTGACACTGGGATGCTTCTTACAAACCTGTGTCAGCATTTCAAGGAAGACGTAAGTTATGAGTCACCTTTTCCTATGGAAATATGACTGAGTTGTGGTACACTTTGTCCGCTTAATCAGAGCGGTGTGCTGTGGAGTGCTTGCAGCAATCCCACTGAATTGGAAAGGGGAAACGAAATTTGTTTGTAAAGACTGTTTTTTAGGAAAAATAAATGTAAGGGTGGAAAGAGTTGCTTTTAAAGAAGATGTATTTGTGTTTTCACTTGTGAGCATGTGGAATCTATCTCCTCATCTTTCCCTCTCAGGCAGTTTCCCTTCTAAGCACAGTCTCCAGGGGCTTTGTCCAACTTCTGTTGCAGTTGGTGGGATCTTTTCCGTTCGCTTCCCTGGAAACAAGATGGAATCTTGGGAAGTGAAGATAATTAATTCATTGTTCCTCTTATACCAGGGGAACTTCTGATTAGAAAATCTGAGAAAACAAGCTAGAAAAAGACCTTTCCTTTTTGCCTTGTGTTTTGAACTGCTTTGTATTATAAAACAAAGATGTATGCTGGCTATCGTAGGAATCTCATCAGTTACCACAATGTGCAAAAAAACCCAGAGTTGAGAGTAATGTTCTCCTATCAGCTTGGTCCCCCTCTCTCATCCCTGTCATGCAGTAGTTGTGATCAAATGTTGCAGGAATTGTCTGGACCTGTGTCAAGAGGCAGTCTCTCTGCCTGTCAGCACAGCTAACAATTTAGCCATCCCAGCAAGCAGCTTGACCATCCCCAAGGTGGGACAGCAACTTCTACATACATACAGCAGAGCCACCAATTCAGTATCCTAGTGTTGCAGAATCTTTGGGTGAAAGAGAAACATGTATAAGATATCTTATGTTACTTAATCAAAAAAATATACAGTCACCTGTATACAGGAGCCATGCAGATCTGTGTATAAAAGGGGGAACTCCACCTGCTTTATTTTGGGTGCTTTACTGTCTTCATGAGTCAGCTGCATCCTCCTCAGATGCTGAAGGGAACAGGCTTATTAAGCAGTTTTATAGAATTCTCATAAGTTAACTTCTATATTACCTGTTTTTAACCACAAATATGCAGGTATCTCCCAAAGGATGAGATGGCTTTTTGTTCCCATTGTGCCATTGGGTGGGGTCAAGACAGCTTCCTCTGTGGGAATATGAAAGGTGAGGCATATGGCTCTCCTCCATCCTGCTTTTCCTCCTTTGGGGAAGTATTTGGATGGGAGAGCTGTCATCTTCCCCCCTTTCCTATGCAGTTTCTTTTTCCACATGTGCTGCTCCCCTGTAAGTGAAGAGGGAGCAGGTCCCCTCTAGTTATCTGTGCTTTTTTTTTTTAATAACTTCCTTTGAACCACATGACCGTAGCTTTGTTGGGCCAGAGTTGAAGCAAGCGGCTGTGCAGCTGTCACTGTGTTTTTTGGTTTTCCTTTACCCTCTTCGAGGGATGTGCTCTGGAGTGAGGCACAGTGAGAGCCAGTGCCCATGCAGATATCAGTGGCTGTCTGTGTAAGAAGAATGTCCTGGGATTATGAAGAAGCTGGGGAAGGCAGCAGCGGAGAACTACCACAGGCCTGGCAGGATGAGAGCAATCGTGCACTGGTAGGTCATGTCTCCTGAAATACGGCAGTGTATGATTAAGCAGGAGTGGAGTGCAAGAGAGGAGATTGAAGATGTCTTGGTCCCCTTCTCCTAGCTGCCATTTTTTGTTTATTTAAGCATATGTAACTGCCCAGAATGAGCCATCAGCTCAGAATTTGACCCCAGTGACTTTTACATGATGATTTTTAAAAGCAACGTTGAACCCAGGTAACTGAATGTGGTGAGATCAGCAAGTCACCCAAAGTACGGACTCTGGGGCGTGGGAGGGGGATTTCCCAGATAATTATGTTTCTGGTATAAAATGAAAGCATTAATTTTGTTTGCTAGAAACTTTGGGGCAGCTCTGAGGATTTCGGGTCTGAAGGAAGCATGCAGCCTCCGACAGTATCAGAAGTGAGTTCTGAAACAAAATACTAAGTATGGCACAAGAAAGGCACGAGAAGCTCCTTTCTGTTTGCATGTGCTAGGAAGAAGGCTCTGCAGACAGAGCCCTCTGCTCTGAAGAGCTGAGTCATCAGTTCCACACTGAAGAAAATGGGTTAACCAGGGCACCTGCTACACAATCAAGGCTTGAGTAAGGAAATCCTGTCAGCCCTCTTTCACAGATGCGAAAACAGTGGCACATGTTCTCAATGCACTTACCCAAAAAGTGTGAGATCTTGTGAGAAGTGGTGCTAACTTTTCAAGTAAGTTAGTTGGAAGGGGCATCTGGAGGTTGTCTTGTCCACCCCCCTTCTCAAAGAGGGGCTAGCTTCAAAGTTAGAGCATGTTACTCATCTCTGAAGATGGATGTGCCACCACTTCCCTGGTCCCTGTTCCAATGTTTGACTGCCCTTGTGAAGTTTTTCCTTGCTTCTAGTCAGAATTTTTCATGGTGTACCTGTGCCTGTTGCCTTTCAATCTTTTCCTGTGTACCTCTTCTTTGTAAACCTCCATTTGAGAGCTGCAGACAACAATAAGATCTCCCTTTCACCTTCTCTTCAGGCTGAACAAACCTGGCTCTCCTGCCTTTCCTCATATGTTGTGTGCTTCAGCCTCGACCACCTTTGTGGCCTCCACGGCAGTTGCTCCAATACATTACTGTCCTTGTGCTGGGAGCCCAAACTGGACCCAGCACTCCAGATGGCCTCACCGGTACCTGGCAGAGGGGCAGGATCCCTCCCCTTGCCCTGCCGGCTGCTCCCTTGCCCAGGATGCATCGGCCATCTTGCTGCCAGGGTGCACTGCTGGCTCCTGGGCAGCTTTCCCCCCCTGGATCCCCAGGCCGTATTCTGCAGAGCTACTTTCTAGCCGGTTGTCCCCTGCCTGCTCTGCTGCAAGGGGTTATTCCATCCCAGCGGCAGGACTGGGGATTTGCCCTTGAACTTCTAGGGTTTCTCTCAGCCCATTTCTCTAGCCTGTCTAGAGCTCTCTGAATAGCAGCCCTGCTCTTCAGTGTGTGAATCACTCCTCCTGGTTTGGTGTCGTCTGCAGACTTCTGCCCGTATGCTCCATCCCATCATCCAGGTCATTAATAAAATGTTAAACAGTATCAACCCAGTATTGACCCCTGAGTGCTGGCCCCACTACTGAGTGCCACTAGCAACCAGCAGCCAGCTGGACTCTGAACCCCAAGAGCCATACTCTTGGAGACCTGCACTGAGAGCAGGTTGATGGTATTGATTTATAGCTGTACCCCTTGCGTGGGGCTTTCCCCCCACTCTGGGAGAGCAGAGAGGGGAAGGCTCTAGAGGATCTGCCTTAGGTCAAGGGCTCCTTCTGCAGTAGCGTGGGAGGTGTGAGCTAGTGTCTTTGAGGGACTTTGCAGTGTCAGCTGCCTTGTCTGTGCTTGGAGGCTTTTTGGCTGCCCTAGGGAGTAGGACAGGTGAGAGGGGATTACGTAGTTTCTTCAGTCTGAAAATCTCCTAGTGGACTATGAGAGAAGGAAGAGGTGGTTCTTGTGAGGTGTTAGGCTGATGGCTTTCAGTGTGATGAGGCATACTTCTGTGTTCACTGCAGTAGTTAGCCCTGTAAAATGAACAAGGCTTCTGAATTTCAAAACAGTGTCTCAAAAGAGCACTTGCTGAAATTAGGTTTGGAAGTGTCCATGAAAGATTCATCTGCCCCAAGAACCACCCAGTCCCTTCTCTACTGCTGGCTCTGTAGCAGACTCAGCTTGACCTAAACTTTTCCTGACAGATGTCACCTTAAAAGCTAATGACGGAAGCTTTTTGTGTTTTCTTAAGACAATCTGTCCTGCTGTTCAGCAGTCTTTACCACTGAACACTTCCCATAGTCCTCCGCCTTTTTTTGCATCAGTCTCTTGCTGTAGCTTAGACCTAGAATGTCTTGTCCTATTCACCACAGAGTATTGTATGGAGGGTTGGAAGGCAAGAAATGGCACATCATCTGCCACATCTTCAATAGCAAGAATTGCATCCTACATGCTTAATCCAGTAGGAACCTTGCAATGTGCTGTAGGTCACCACTCTGCAGTTTCTTGCAGACTTAAGATTTGCAGTGGGGAAACTACTAGCTGCCACAGGAAGAGGGGGAAAAAGTGCTTGAGAGCTCCACCTGGTTCCCCTCATGGCCAGAGCTTTGCTGGGTGAAGACAGCTGTCTGACCTTAGGAGGTGGTCAGTGCCTCTGGGAGAGTGGAAAGCAGAAAGAAAATCCTGTGTGTGTATGTATATATATATATATATTTTTTTTTTCTCAGACAGCTCCAGCTGCCAGATCTGACCTTCAGTCTGACCAAGCCTTCCCAGCTGGATGCTGAGGAGGGTCCTAGAGGCATGAACACATCCCTCTGTAACACTCCAAATGGCCAGACTCTGATGCTTCTGAGACTGGTGACCTGCATCCCTCTTTCTCCAAACCTGTGCTGTGCATTGACGTAGGGAAAAACATCTCTTGTTGCTGCTTCAGAGCAGAAATCTGGAGCATGGCACTCGTTATCAAACATGCACTGCAATCCACTGCCTTTCTCTTAGCTTAGCTGCTCCCATGTCTCCTCCCAGCCTTCAGTCTTCTCCTGCAGCTGAGGTGGGATTTCAGTTGTTACCCCAGTTGTTACAGTTGTTTGTCTTCCATAACAGAACATCTTGCTGCTGTAGAAAGCAGATTTCTCAGAGAAATTTAACTGGTGACATTGTGCCACCTTCCTCATACTGGGATGACCTTGGCCTCTAGGATACTTCTAGCAGAGAGAGGAAAATGAGGAAATGAGAATGCTTGCATTTAAGAAGAAACCACAAACTCTGCATTTGTGTGTCACTTAACTGTGAACACCAAAGAACCAAAAGCTGGGACTGCGGAAATGCCCTGCTGTCCAGCAGAACCAAACTAAACTAAGAAAGGAGACTTTCTCTTGGGCTCCTGAGGTGGAAGGAAGCATGTGACATATTGCTGCTGTCAGGAGTTGTCAAAGAAAGTCTCCACAAAACAGGGACTCTCTCCCTGGTTCTGAGAAAGCAGCTGCAGAGACAGGCTTGTGGTGGCTGTTCCCTTTCAGGAACTTGTAGGTGATGATGGATTGCAGAAGGGTTTGCAGGCAGTGCTGTAGCAACAGCACGATGCCAGCGAGCTCCCCTCCCAGGAAGAGGCACAGCTCATACTGCTGCAGAAGGTGCTTCGGCAGTGTAACTTCAGCTGGCTCCTAGAAGGAAATCACTTCTGAGAGGTTTGTGTGTGGTGTTACCCTTCCACCCCAGTGCAGTCGCTGGCATGGCCTGGTTGGCAGGAGAAGAGGAAGAATTCACAAGCCTGCCTCGCAGTTACGGCAGCAAAAGTTCTGATGTGCAGCTGTAGATAGAAAGCAATCTCTCTCCCCCTCCCTCCTGGCAGGGAGAGGCAGGCTAGAAAAATTCATTGTTTTGCTGTTCGCCACCGCCCTGGCAAGACGTGGGTAAGGTCCCGCTGTGCCATGTGCTTCCCAAGAGCTTATGAAACTTCTGTTGAATGTCACACCCCTCTGGAGGCTGGAAAGCCAGGCAGTATCAGGTAAATGTACCCTTTGAGTCCCTGAGAAGGTCAATATTCTCCACGCCCTGAGCAAGCACAGATGCGCGCACCCCAGAAACCACAGGTTTAAGGAAATGTCCCCTGCTTGGCACTGCTGAGGATTGTTTGCACAGCAGCCATGAATTAACAGAGTGTGAAGCCAGGCCATGGACATTAGTGTCTTCAGCCCCTTATATATCTACCTTCCTCAGGTGTAAAGAGACCTTAGTTCACACTGCAAGTTGAAGCCAGGGCACTTCAGCTTCTTTTAAGACTTGGCATCTTCTGAGGATTCCTGTTAATTGGCGTGGGCAGCCTTCTGGAGACACCACTCAGGTGAGAGTGTGTAGTGCTGACACGAATGAAATGTGGATTTCTTCTAGGTCAAACTCTGGCTGTGGGTCACCACTAAGCCACTTCTGTTACCTGCCTTCAGCCCTGGGATTGAGTTTGATTGTGGTCAAAGGTACTAATCAAATGCTGAGTTTTCCTTTTTTCTTCCTAGACCACAAAAGGCCAAGGCAGGATCAGGTTATAACTGGGCTTGGACAGGAAGCTTGTATAAAAGAAGCTTTTTGCTGAAAAGCATTTCATTTAAGTGAAGCTTTTTGTGGTATATTTTCAGTTCACTTCTTGCCAGGAAATGAGTTTACATGTCCAGATAATGTCTGGCCGATGTGGGTTGCATGGCTACAGACTATCCCGAGTCTGAGGATGCTCGTGTGGAGCACAGGTGATCCAGACTTGGGCTTTTGTTCTGTCTGAGGGCAGTTTAACTTAGGGCAAATGGTTATGCATTTGAGCAGTATGAGCTGCTCCTGGGACTCTGCTTGTGGGGGTTCAGCCTCCTGCAATAGTGGGGCTACAGTCTGCAAAAGAACTATAAACACTGCTGCTGGAGCAAGCGTCAGTTCATGGCCCTATTTCCAGCTCGGGTGCGTGCACATAGTGGAGCTGTCCCCATTGCACAGCCTGTGAGCGGAGCCCTTGGTCGCACGTCAAGCCCTTATTGTCACCCTGAGGGATCGGCTGCTGGGGAGCTGCTGCCAGGAGCTGAGGTGGATATCTGGCTGGCAGGGCGTGTGACAGCTCGCCCTCTTCCCTCTGGGTTTGGTAACAGGGTAACCACTGGAGGAATCCTCTCCAAAAAGAGGCCTCATCAGAAGGATCACAGACATCAGCTTAATTATTGCCTCTCTGGGTATGTGTTGTAATGGTTGGTTATCATTAAAAAGTGTTTCCATTTGAATTTCTGAAACTTCAGTTTCCCGTTGGTGGGTTTTGTTATGTCTTTGTTGAATTTAAAAGCTCCCAGAATCAGGTATCTTGTTCTGTGCAATGACACAGCCACTTCTGAAACTTCTCTTTGATAAGAGAGAAGGAGCTGGGTCTGCTTTCATCTCACCAGAAGGGCTGCTGTCTTCACCACGGAGCAGTCCATAACCTCTTTAAACCCTTTGCAGGTTTTTAGACCTTGTTTTGGAGTGCAGGAGCAACATTCTTGTACAAGTCCCAGCAGTGGTATAGGTAGGCAAAGGCCCACATCCCTTATCCCTCTTAATGCACAGCCAGAGATAGTTTGCTATAGCATCCCTTCAGGTGCTATGATCCTGGCTGAGCAGTTTTCCTGAGCAATTCCCGATGCTGTTGTCATACCACACGTAATTGTAGAAAATCCTGTTTGTCTTTCAGTTTCATCTCAGGCTGCACAGTAGCAGTAAAGACACTTTAGGGAATAGCCTTCCACCTAGTTTTGTTTTTATCTTGGGACTAGGCGTTGGTCTCATAGATGCTGCAGGCAGGGTTTGGTGTGGAACCTCAGCGAGGTGGCTGTCTGTGAGCTGTAGGAGGTCAGCCAGATCCTTTCTTTGAATTGCAGACATGATATTTATATTCTGTTATTAGACTATTTAAAATGCTGATGGTGGCAGATACTCTGTGCTGCTTTAGGGAAAAGCCAAATTTCAGATGTTTTCCACTGAGACTTTCATTTCTCACTGAAATGGTATTTTCTCACCAGAAAGAGATCACAAGGCAACTTAGCCTGCTTTATTTTCATCTCTGGCCCTAAACCTCCTGTTCCAAGTTGTCAAATCTGTTTTTTAATTCTACAATAAATCCTGATGTGCCTATCTTCTTGTAGCTTATTGCAAAGTAATGCTTACCCACCAGCTTCCCCTCCATCCTCACCCCCCCCCCCCCCCCCCCCAGCCCTGCTCCCTTAAGACCAAAAAAGAGGAAGCAGGAGCATGGCTGTCCTTCAGCCTGGGTGTGCTCGGTGGAGGTGCAGCCCTGTCATTCTGCAGGTGGCCAACAGCTTGTACCAGGGGCTGTGCTGCAAAGGTTGGGGATGCTGCTGCCCACTCCAGGCTGCCTTCCCCATGGGTGCCTGTACGGGGAGCACCTTTAGGTCCAAAGCCAGCAGCTTGGCCACCCAGCACTCGGCATAAAGGCTTGGTTGTTAGATGTAACCTTGCCCTCTGGGCTTTAGCAGGTTTTCTACTTTCTCATGTCTTGGAGATTCAGCTGTAGCTGGAGTGCCCTAATACTAGCTCCATTATGCCCTGCAAAATATCTCAGCTGGACTCCCCGTGCATGGGCTTCCCTGGAGCTCGTGAACAAGGGCTGCATGGGCATGTGGGCGAGAGTAAAGGGAGCAGGGCTGCTGTGCTTGGCCGTTGCTGGCAGCAAACGGCAAAGCCTCATGGCTCTTGTCCTGCCGGGTCTGGCCATGGGGCAAGCAAGGAGGCCAAATGTGCACCTCACTGTGCCTAGGACACTGAGCAGGGCTTAGCTTGGCATCTCCTCCACCTCTAGTGGGGACCTAGAGCTGCCAGGAGCACTGTGCACCCTGCGCACCATCTGGGGGCCCAGCAGCCGCAGTTCAGAGGATGTCTGACATGTGTGGGGTTTTTCCCCCTTTTTTTTTGGGGGGGGGGGGGCAAAATCCCCCCAAAACCTTGGGGCAAAAAAAATCAAAGGGCTACTCTTCTGTCCAAAGCTAGTTTGCACTAGTGTGACGTGGGGGCTAACTAATGATGTCAGCAGCTAATCAAGTAGCTGCATCCTCCCTGTGGCAGCAGTCTCCCCTGGGCACTGCTGGTGGTGCGAGGCATGGCGAGATCCATCCGGCTTGGCGAGATCTGGCGCATGATCTGGTTCCTGGGTTGCAGAGGGCTGCGGGAAGCCTGCGGCGGGGCCCGTCTCTCTGCGCTGCCCCACATTTGAATCTCAAGTGGGTGCCCCCGCCTGTCCCCACGCCCCCACGTGCGGCTGAGCGCTGCATCCTGGGGCCGTTCGTGCACTGGCTGCGTTATCCCTTCACTTCGGCTTTCTCAGTTTCGCTCCTGCCGGCTGCGAGAGCCAGTGACGCACTCGAGCAGCGCTCACGCAGCACCCGAGAACAGGCATCCTGTTTCCAAAACAGCCAGCGCAGCCCTGCTGCTTTCAGCATCCATGTTCCCAAGGGGAAACAGAGGGAGCTTGAGAGCCAGGAGCAAAAGGGGAGGAAATGGGAGGGTGGGGATTTTCTCTCTTTTTTCCCCCCCCCCCCCAAAGAGTATCAAAATGAGACAATTTGGAGTGCAGCTAGGAAGGAATAGTACAACGTGGCCCCCCAAACCTGCGAAGATTTGGGGCAGCACTGGGTCACTGGGGTGTCCCGCGGAGCAGCCGGTGCTCAGGCTGCAGTGCACAGGTGCAGCGTGTGGTTGTGCAGCCTCCTGGTGGTTTCCTGGTGCTGCAAGCCAGCCAAGGTAGGGGACCAGCCAGGAAGCCCATCGCTGCTGCCAGGCGTCCCTCTGTCCCACGCAGGATCCCCTCCCCTTTCGTGGAGATGCCCAGGGAAACACAAAATGCAGGCCTTGCTTTATGGTTTTTGAGCTCAATGTTCAGCCTTAAAAATAAATCAGTGCGAGGCAGATGCCAGCTGGGGAATGTTTCATCAGGGCTGGGTGGGATGGGTGTTGCAGTAGAAACTCTCACATCCCTCGTGCAGGCAGCACTGGTGGCAGCAGCGGGCACAAACGCTGCCGGCTGGCGCAAGCCGCACGCCCTCCGTGTATGGAAACTGCTGCGCATCTCGCAGGGCAGCGGCGCTCTCCAGCCCGACACGGTCCGTGTGGTTTAGTGGGCTCTGACACCCCTTGTCCTGCTCGGACAGTGATGCTGGTGCCGACCTCTGTATTGTTTGAGTCTTCAGGACGCCCACAGGTGGAAAAAAAGCAAGGGGGGGAGGGGGAAAAACACCCAGATGTGCGTGCACACACACACACGCGCACGCACACACACATGCGTGTGCACACACACACACACACACACACAAAAAAACCCAGGCAGAGCCCTGCTCTCCTTTCCACTGGGTGCTGGCTCGGCTGTGACTAATGGCCTCTGAGCCCGAGCTGGAAACTGTGCTAAAACACACTGCATCAGAGCCACCAAGAGCCATGGGGCCGCCAGCCCACGTCCCTGGGGCAGCGGCTGCCCAGACCGGCCCGAGCCTGCTCCCCTCCCTGCCAAGCAGCCCCTGCACCACTGGGGAAGGAGGACATGCGTGCCTGGGGGGAGGGGGCACTGGCACCTGAAAGCCGGGCTTCACCCTGGGCAAGCACCTGTGCCGGCCACCCCATGCAGCGGGTGGGCTGAGCCACGGGGTGCCCGGGGCCGGGCAGAGCTGCCGCCACTGCAGTTGGGGGGGGGGGGCATGCTGTGCCGAGGTGGGCTGCCAGAAAAAGCTGCTCTGCGAAGGCGCGGCGTTTTGCAGGCTGGGCTGCTTGGCCTGGCTGTAGCCTCCTGAGCGTCATGAGTCACCACTTGCATTTCCAGCACTCTAGGGCTTGGTTTGCAAGTGGATGCTGTGGGCGGTGTATTTTAAGCTTTGGCATTGTAGAGGCAAAGGGAAGTTCATGTCCCAGGTCGTGGGAGTGCTCCTAGGACACTGATTTATGCACATGGAGCTGCTGGCCCCCAAACAGCAACTCCTGGTAAAGCTAATCATCTGCATCAGCAGCCGAAAAAAAGCAAAGGCTGACAAGCATCATTAATACCTGGCCACATCAAACTGGTCAGCTGGAGGCTGGTGAAAACAGTCCTGGCAGCTGGCGGGACCAGCTTGCTCCTAATGGCGATGGGTGACAACTGAAGTACAAGGACAAACCCCGGCTGTTTGGTGCCCATCGGGTCAGCCCTGTCTCTCACACCCTGTGGGAAGCTCTGCAGTGTCCTGGGTGCACCACAGTCACCCAAGGAGCCGGTCGGCCAGTGGCTTCTTCATCCTCAGCTGCTGCCAGGTCTGGGCAGCTCCGGGGCTCTTGGGGCGGGGCTTGGAAAGGCTGCTTAAGCAAGCTTACCTTTTTTTTTTTTTTCGTAATACAGCGGCTGCTGGGGGACTGGCTGGCCGCATATCACATAGGAGCATGCCCGTCCTGCAGAAATAGAGGAGTAAGGTAAGGACAGTGCACCCTGCCTATTGCAAGCAGGGTGGTCACCCCGGAGAGGAGCGGGTGCCCTCATGGACCCAAAGCCTTCACAGACTCCCAGAAGGACAGCGACGAGGTGAGTGGGGCTGGGTCCCGTGGGCACTGCAGGCTCAGCCAGCCGTGGGGTGATGATGTGGGGCAGCAGGGACAAGCCCTTGGCGAGCCGGGCAGCTCTGACAGCCACAGCCGTGCTCGCTAGAGGGAAGCGCTGGTGCACCAGTCATCCCAGGGCAAACGGGAGCTCCAGGCACCCCGGGCACCATAACCTCACGTGTGACATCAAAGCGGCTGAGGTAGCATGCGATGCAAATGAGCAATACCTCAGAGCTGGTGCCTAACCACAGCGCTGCTACTGCATGTGCTGTGGGAATAATCTGAAGTTTCCCCTTTCTGAAGCTTCTAGCATGAACCCAGAGGCACCCTTGAATCCTCCCTCTACTCCCTGCAGGGCTTGCTCAGTCCTGGTGCTCCTAATGCTTCTGCAGGAACAGCTGTGTCGTGTCCACCCCCCGCCAGCCCCAGGCTCAGAAACTGGCAATTAATGGCTATTAATCACTAACACAGGGGAATATATGAAAATAAAAGCATGGACCTAGCTACCAAATAGCAGAGTCTTCTGCAGCCGGAGGAGCAGCAGGGTTCGCCCTGCTACTGCATAATCCCTGTTTGCTCTCATTTCTGGGTTCCTTTAATCGTTTATTACTCTGGTACTAAACTTGGAGGAGTCTCAAACAGCTCATTAGTGCTTGTCATGGAGCTTTCTTTTTGGCTTTTGCTGCTCTTTCTGGTTTATTCTGCAATGTTTTCCCACACTGGCAAGTGTGAGAAAAGAACCGGTCCCCAGCCAGTGTCTGAGCCGGTGCAGACAGCTGCCAGGCCGGCCTGGGGCGATGCCAGCCATCATAGTTTATTTGCACTTTTTATAAAAACAAAATCCCCAGTGCCTGCATACGCGTGCCCGCAGCCCCACGCTCCTTTCCGTGCCGGCCCAGGCGTGCGGCGCTCGCCCCTGTGGCTGCGCAGCCAGGCGCCGCGGCGGTTCGGGCACGTGTCCTGGCTGTGGCCCAGGGCTTCCTGGACATGTCGGAGGCGAGAGGAGCCGCAGCTACTTTTCAAACTGAAACCGGGGAGGGGAGAGCCGTGCTAAGGAGTGCTTTTAAAGAGCAGCGCGTGGTGGAGGCATGTCTGGGCACATTTGCTCCCTGGGGCGACAGCGGCGGTGCTACCTGCCCGCCTGGTGCCGCCTGGTGAAGTGGGGCAGGCTCACGCCGGTGCCTGCTTCAGGGACAGTTTAGAGAAATTCGGCGTTACCGCTTGGAGGGGAAGGGATTGGGGCAAGCGGAAAGGTGTGCAGCCGCGTGACGGAAAAGGCTTTGGCTGCTCTCTGGCCTTGCGGGCAGGGGGCAGCTCCGGGGGGACCGGGGTGCCCGGCAGGGGGGCCACCACAGCCTGCCCCGGCCCTCCAAAACACCCCCTCCTGCATCGTCCCCATCTCCTTTCTGTTTGTTTTTTTTTTTGTTTTTTTTTTTTTTCTCCCTCCATCCCCCGTCCTCGCCGCCCTGCCTTGGTCCGACAAGCCGGGGTGGTCGCCTTCGCGATGGAAACGCCGCCTGGCCGCGTGAGGTGGGCTCCCCGTGGGCGCGCGCCTCCGGGGCGCCGATAGCGTCGCGCCGGTAAAAGCCGCCGCGCGCTCAGAAATCCCCGAGCGCTCAGATAAGCGCTCCCCCTCCCCTTTAACCTGCGGGCAGCCCACATCTGAGGCCGGTGCCCTCCGAGCGCCGCCGCCGGCCCCGGCAGAGGCCGGGGAGCTGGGAAGGGGGCTGCCGAGGGGGGGACGCAGGGAGAGCCCAGGCTGCGGAGCCGCCGTGCTCCCACGGGGGGGGAATTCCTCAGCAGTTTAGCCACATCTTTGCGCTGTCCTTATCTGTGGTTTCTGCTCATTTCAGAAGCGAGCTTTCTATTTGAGGCTCCCCGCTTCGAGCCTAATTCCTTGCTGACATCGCCAGCCAGGAGACCAGCGCTGCCCCAGCGCCGCGGCTGCTCCCCGGCTCGGCGCCGCGGGGCCCCACAGGCCGCCCGGCCCCGGCCCCCCTCTCCGAGGGACGGGTCTCGCTCGGCACGAGGGCGCCTGCTCTTCCCTTCCTCGTGGGCTGCACCCAGCAACTTGCGTGTCCGTGAAACACCCGGGAGGATTTGCTGGTGTCTGGGGAAACGAGATCTCAATCTTCGCTTGCTTCTTCCTGTAGTTTTTTTGAGAAACTTTGGGGCTCAGACTCATCTTGGTGAGTCAGAGAACCACAGGGCAGCCGAAGAGCAGAAGAAATGTGTTGCTGCCACAAATCCCGGCCAAGAGCGCCTTCAGCTCATCGGCGCCTCCACTGTCTCCATTCCCAGCTGGAGCCAGCCTGGGAGCAGATGGGCAGGTCCTGAGTCATCTTCTGCCCTCATCCCCCAGCCCGGTGGCAGCCCGGTGCCCTCCTGCAGTGGAAACGCTCCTCCAAGGCCTGATTAAGCCTCGAGACAAATGTTGTCAAGATCAAGGGGGGAATCCTCCCAACCCGCTCGTCCCGCATCGCGAGACCACCGCCTGCCCCGCGGCCCGCGTTAGGCACCACAGCTGCCCTGTTGTTTGCAGCTAATTTCCTTTTTTTGGTTTTGATTTTTTTTTTAAACTACATAAAGGCTCATTTTCTTGCATCCCAAAGCTAGTTGCAAAAACAAATGTACTGTTTGGCAGGGAGTGTTTCTGGCAAAAGGAAAAAGAAAAGAAACCCAAACAAAAGCCTGACAACAGGGGATATTTCAACACAACGCTACAGAGCAGTCTCCGGTCCCACACTGCTGGTTACGGCTTTGCAACACGTGCAAGTAATCACTGCCAATATGGGAATGCGATCCTGCTTTCAGGAACACAGGCAGCGTGTGGGAAGGGGCGGATATCCCGGGCCACACGGCGCATCTCCATTAACTTCCATGAAGATGGTCCAGTGCGAAATACCACTGACCATGTGGACGCCTGACAGAGCAGTTGCCATCAGGCTGCCTCCTCCCCATGTGCTCATTTCCTGTGGTTTTCTTCCCTTGGACAACTTACACGTGGTAAATGACAACATGCGTCTCAGAGACACTCAAGATCCAGTAACTCAAAGGAAATAATAATTTTGCAGGAACCCACAGGAAACCAGAGACATGCAAAGGCATTTCTTTCTGGAGCTGGTGCCAAATGGGCCACGTGGCCTACTGCCGAGTGATGGCGTACGTATGCCCCGGCGCACAGGCTATTTCAGCTCTCCTAGAGGCTTGAACCATTATTTGAGCTAAATGAGCTGACTTCCCAAACAGTAATCTCCATAGGTTACCTCCTCTGCCCCCAGTAGTCTGCAATCCAGCTCCCAGGACCTTTAGTCCCACACTCCCTCCCACCGAGTCTCCTTGTTGCACTAGAGTAAATCTTGTCTTATCAACAAGGTGTCCACCAGAAGGACCAGAGCTAAGCTGAGACCGGGATCCCAGTATTTAGCAGCCCGTGCTGGGGCTGATTTTGAGACAGGGAAAGACACAGGCAGGCAGCCTTACAAGCCCATCCACCTTCCCTTTGCCAAGGCTGCCCAAAGACTGATAACACTGCTGGGACAAGCAGCAATGATGAAGTTTGGATTAAACGGTGACCAGGGGATTACCAAGAGACTCTTGACACAAGAAGGCACCAGCTTGAAAAGAAGCATAAAAGTAAAGATATGCTTTCGGGGCATCTCTGGATTAGATGTCAGAAGCTTATGAAATTCTTCCTTGCCTGCTATCATCATGGCCAGACCTCTCTCCCAGGAAAACAGCTTGGTTTCCTCCCTAGGGCTCAGCAGACCCAGCACGGAGAGAGAGGGACTGGCACTCCCTGCAAAGGTGGCCTGAGCATAAGATTTGCCCAAGCAATTTGGGAGCCACAAGCTGACGGTGATCCATGGCCTGACTGATCGCCAGAGAGCTGTTTGCTCTGCTGATCTCTGCTGATCTGACCTTTCAAGACAGCTCAGATTGGGCCTCTTCTGCCCCTTGGGCTCCTTTCTTAGACCTCAGAGGTCTCCCAGGAATGCGTAAGCCTGTGCCAGCCGGGAGATTTTTGAAGGAGGGTTACAAAGATCTGGGGATTCGAGTGTTGGTTGACCATTTGTTTTTTACACACATCACCTTGTGGATGTCAGCCGCTCTGAGCTGAGCTCCCACAGACACATGGTCCACCCGAAAATTTCCAACCAACTCTAGCACTTTTGTTCTTTCCATCCTATATTCTGCACAAGTCATAGCAGTATTGATGGTATCACTGCGTGGAGAGACATGACTGCACCCGCTCCCAGCACTACGCAGATGACTCCACCATGTTATCAGCTGAACTTTTCTGGGATTTTTTTTTTTCGAACACCAAATACCAGAAGTCTTTTTCCAGCCAGAATGCTGATTTCTCCACAGTTAAACTGCAACAAACTAATATTAAGCAAATGCTGGAAAGCAAAGAGCGAGTGGATCAAAAGGGAGCTCTTCAAATGTTCCACCTGGCCTGATGAAACACCTCTGGGACAGTGCTTTAAAAAGCCCCCTTCTTTCCTGTGCTGCCGTGAGAGCTGGGCCTGTGGGCAGAGCCAGCGCGGCACAACAGGGAGATGAGCATGGGGCCTGAGAAAGTCACAGGCACTTTTCCAGTGCTAACCAATATCTCCAACCAGATCTACACTGCTTTGGTAGGCAATAATGGCACCAGTGGTGATTCACAACCATAAATATTATTAATCCATAATCACAATTATTATGGTGCTCAGCCTGCCAGGAGGAACACAACCACGGAGAAATCAGTGAAAAATGATTGGGAGAGAGACTTGGCCCTCCAGATGGGAAAACGGGCCTGAAAAGCAAAGTGCTGTGTGGACCATTTGCGATTTGATGGTGGCTTTGATACTTCCAGGCTGGGTCTCTTACAGGAACCTCTGCATCCAGCAGGATGGGCCATCAGCTTCGAGGTGGCAGCCTGATTCCCCCAGTGTGCCCACACTGGCTGGAAAGGGAGGCTCTGCCCTAGCTCCCTGCTAAGCAGCCCAGCCTGGAAAGCCGCTGGCTTGCTCCTGATCGCAGCCCGGCAGGGCTCGGGCGGATGCTGGGGAGTGCAGCCCTGGGGTTTGCACAGGAATAGACCGAGGTGCAGACAGATCTTCAGTCACTCCCATCTTCAGAGCGGGGCTGGAAAATGTCCCAAATAATTGACTGGACCTCATCACATGTAACACAAAAGAAACCACCACTTCCACCACGGCAGCCTTCTGTTGACCTAGTTGAGTCACGGGCAGACGGTGCGCAAGCTAGAGACATCCTGCACGGTGCGGAAAAAAGGTGCTTCTGGCAGACTCCCTGCAGGGCAGCGGCAAACTGCCGTGGCCCCTGCTCGCCTGGGAGAAACCCCCTGCGCGGCGGGGAGACGGGGTCCCTCTCTGCCCCCACGCAGGCAGGGAGGAGCACGAAGAGCGGGGGCAAGAGCTCGGTGCCGCAGGGCAGGGGAAGGTAGTCCGGCTCCGGGCAAGTCCCTGCCGACACCTGGCCAGACCCTAAGCTCTGCTTTAGACGTATCGAGCATGTTTAGACACGTTAGTCGCTTGCAGGCACTTATCTTGCTTGAGTTTTGAAGGAAAGACATGCAGGTCTCAAACCATCTCTACAAGTGTCTGAGCTGACCGTTGTCCCTCTGTGCTGCCTGCGTGCTGGCTGACCCAGGAGCAGTGCGGCAGGGCCGGTGGTGCAGCCCGTGGGCATCCAGGCTGAGCTGACCCCAAGCCATGGGGCGTGATGTGCTCGGGTCTGTTCCCGGAGGTTGCAAAACCGGCGCAGGGAAGGGAGGGCAGTGCTGCCTGCCGGTGGCTGCCCCTCCCGTGTCACCAGATGGGCTGAAGTGTAGACAGCCTTTCCTCGGAAAAGTACAGCTCTATTATTCTTTGTGTTAAAGGTTGCTAGGAAATGGGACAGGCAGGCAAAAAGCAGGCTTTTTTCCGAAAAGCCTTCTTTTGTGTGCAAAGCTCTTTTTTTCAGGGAAGGGGACAAAAAAATCTCAACGTGGGAGAGCTGGATGTGGTTTTAGTGTGTCGCGGATTGGGAAATAGCACCAGGACTTGACTCTGCAGGGAAGCTGTCCCTGAACGCAAGCCAGTGGGAAGCAAAGGCCCGGGGCAAGGTCTGCAGAGGCTGAGGCCAGGCTCAGCTCGCTACGGTGTCGGGAGGAGCATCCCGCGGCCAGCTGGGGCCTTTGGGGAGCTACAAAGGGAACGGGGCCAGGGCTGGGCTTTGGTGGGCGCTGTGTCCCTGGTGGGGCAGTTTGCCGAGAGTGGTGCTGGGCAGCAAAGCTTCACCTCACCTCTTGGGGTGCCGCGAACGGGGCTTTTCTCTGCACTGATTCAGGCTTTTGTGGCTGTCTCCTGTTGCAGCCATCTGTTTCCACGCAAGGTGCTGGATCCGGCCGCTCGCGGCTCCTTCCCTGCCACCGCCAACCTGAAAGGGAGAGAAATGCTGCAAATCGTTCTATGCAGTATCAGTGTGGGAGCCTGTCCTGAGGCTTGCAGCTATGTGAAAGAAAAAACCCCAAAGCAATAAGCTCTCCAGGTATCTGTTTAACATCTGAGCTCCAGGGAAGCCAAGAGGGGGGCCGTGCTGGGGGAGGGGGGCCGACGAGCGCTCGTGCTCCCCCAGGAGAGCAATTAGAGCCTCCACCGTGATGAGGACCTGGGAAACTCTCCCTGGCCACCTGGCAAACAAAGGGGGCGATTGCCGAAAGGCATATGGGACTTATTATTGGATGCTGGGAAGAGCATTTTGGGACTGTATGAGACTTATTATGGGATGTTTGGGGGAGAGACCAAAGGTGGGGAAAGGGAGGGGTTGAGGTGGTTTGGGGAGGAGCCACCGTGGGAGAAGAGGGAAAAGGGGACAAAAGGAGCCGCTCGGGGCACTTGTCTGGCCGTGCCCTATGCCTGATCACCAGTGTGGCCTGCCTTCTTATTAAACTCCATTTCTAGCTGTTTTCCCAGGTGAGGAGCTCTCTGTTCTCTGTGCATGGGTGCGTACGGAGGTTGAGGTGCCAGTCACTGGCGTGGGACCATGGGTCACGGAGACCTGTGTGCCAGGGTGCCAGCAACTGGAGAAACCAGAGAGGGTGCACAAGGTGTGGGCATGCAGTCGCCAGCAAATATCAAGCCAGATTAGCTAGCGAGTAGGATAAACAAACCTCAGTGCAGGCTTCCCTGCTCCCAGATGGACACAGGTATGAAAGCAAAATTGCCCCACATGCATGAGAAGTGCCCCCCACCGCCTGCAAGCCCCCCACCTTGCGGCTATGGAGGGGCCACCGGCTGCGAGCCAGGGCACAGGGAGTCCAGAGCATGCCCTAAGCTCTGGACGTGTTCGTGCCCCTATAGGAGAAACCAGGCAGGGCTGTTTATTTTGCATTTAAGCAACAGTGAAAATGGCAAGTGAAGGAGAAAGCAAAAAACAGGGCAACCGCAAATATCCATGACAAAGGGCTGGCTGCGTGGGACACCAAGGGTTTCACTAGGCTGGATGCCCTGCTTTTCTGCCACCATCCCTCGGGGCCAGCAGCATAGGAAAGGCAGGAATCACCTCCCAGGGATCTGTGGCTGTGGCTGAAGATGGGGAGCGTTCACCCCATCCCCCAGTTTAAAGCCCCGCCGAAGTGCAAGTGCTCCGGTGTGTAATACAGAGAAAACCTCAGGCTGGGGGTTAGTCATTTACGGCTCTCGGTGCTGCCTTGCTGCCCTCCGAACCGCTGACACGAGCGGGCTGGGAGCGTTTATATACAGAGCCCTGCTGATACCCAAATACATCCCTGGCCCGGCGCTCGCAGGCTCCCTGTCCGGCTTGGGGGCACCCGTGGGCTGGTCCACCAAGTGCCAGCAGCCTCCCGCCCAGTGCGACGCGGGGCAAGCGGGGCCCGGCCATTTATTCTGCAGTTCCAGAGGAATGAGCCAGGAAGCGGTTCCTGCTCTCCTGAGCTCAGCGCGAGCCCCAGCGAAGGCTCCCAGCCGGGCGGGCGAAGGGAGCGGTGCTGCGGCAGGAACGTCCCTCGGGGAGGCTCTCGGAGGCTCTCGCACAGCTGGAGTGAATAGCAGGGAAGCTTCTAACAGCAGTTACAGGTGGCTATTTCCTAATATGAAAGCTGTTGAGCTTGATGCAAGAGGATGCTATATTGGTGGTTTTTATGGTGAGTAAAAATGATTAAATTGCTGAAGAAGTGGCAATTGCACAGGGAGTAGTGACCACGACCTGATTATACTCAGAATGAGCAAACAGAGGACAGTCCCAGCCAGTAATATAGGTACTAGATGTTCAAAAGAGCTTATATAAATTGGGGGAAATTATGAGCAAAACTGACCAAATGGAAACAACAATAACTAAATGACTGTCAATGGAAAATTAAGAGCCCTTTAAGAAGTTTAATTTTGTCAGAAGTCTAACCTGACAGCTATTAAACACAAGGAAAGCAATATTCAGCAAATGGGGAGGGGAAAGAGCTCAAAGCCTCCATGAAGGAGGGCTATGAAGTGCAGAGAACTGCAACGAGAAGCAAAGCATCTAAGAAGGTGAATTTAAATACAGTTAGAAAAGAGAAATCCTCAAAATGGATCTTTCTCTAGACAGAAAAGGCCTAGAAAGAGAGAGACCTCATGCTGATCAACACACACTTGTTGGCACCAGGTCTTGGTTCATTCTCTGGAATTACACGCTGAATGGATAAATCTGCTAACAGAGCTCATCTTAAGAGACATGTAAAGTGGTATTGCGTATATCCTGGCTAGAAAGGATGACCGTGCAATTCCAACAGAATACCTGGAAAAGGACGAGTTGACTCATTTCCTAAAGTAGGAAATGGTACCACCTGGAGGTCCTTCTCCTTGGGTTTGGCTGGGACAGGAGTGAAGTCGAACCCTTCTCCACCTCCATAATACACCATCTGGAAGCAAATATAAGACCATCACCACTGACAAAGAGCACAAGCGACATCAGGATGGAGGGAGGGAGGGTGGAGGCTGGGCTTGCAGGCAGACAGAGGGCTGGCTGGCTGGACACCACCAAAGATAATGGTGTAGGACGAGGAGAAGTCTGCCCTGAAATAGGAGGGTGCAGAGGGAGAGGAAAGGCAGCTGACTCTTCTGAAGCATGAGGCAGCGAAGCAAAATGCCTTATTCTACCAAAAGCTAAAAACCATCGACTTGGTAGCAATGTTGGTTTTGTGAAACAACAATGTCCTCCCCAGTCCAGCTCTCACCAGCCCTGTGCTGTTTCTGCAGACAGCAATCTCCAGCCTGCCCTGTCCTAGAAAGGTTGCTAACTCTCCCCTTATTGCTGTCTCTGCTGGCTGATCTCCCGTCTGCTCATGCTTCATTCCAGCTATTTAATTTGGGCTAATAAAAGATAGTTCCTCCGCCTGGAAACCTTCCCTGAAATCCTGCACTCAATTCCTATCGTCGTGTTTAAAAGAGATTTCAAAATCTGAGTAGGCTATAGAACCACAGAATGAGACAAAAACTGAAATAAAACATCTTTTTCAGGAGGAATGACTCTCAGACCATCTATGCTGGCCAACAAACTCCCACAAGGATGATGAGGGGAAGCAGACAGGCTGGTGATGATGGTGCAGATAGGCAAGAGGAAGCACTTTCTTAATCCTCCTCTGCCTCCACGAGGCAGAGCCAGGCCTGAGGCATGACCCGCTTGCATGTCCCTCCTAGGGGTTTCTGCTCCCCTGGGAATGACTGGGAATGAAGCCAGCTGGGCGAGCCAGGGTGCTCTGCCTGCATTTTTAAACGAGAGCCCTATAATTATTTCTTTTCTGATAGACTCTTGTTTCTTTCCAGCAGAAAAATGTCAAAAGATGTACTTGATTTTATCTTCTGGTATCTCTGGCATGCTGATATACTATGGTGTTATTTCTGACCAAAGCAGCAATGGAGGAAAAGGAAGGGAGCCTGATATGACTAAGTTCAGCTCGACCTTTTAAAGGTGCCGCAGTGAACACGCAGCCCCTTCCCACTCAGCTGACACATGGTAAACGAAGTCCACCCAGAGGAATATCCACAGGGGCTCACTGAGATAACGCTCAGTGCAAAGATCAGTCAGCAATGGAAAATCTCCTGCACAGCCAAAAAGGGGCTGCAAATGGCCTTTAGAGACATGCAGAGTTTGATAATCGTCAGATCTTTGACAATCCCGTCACTGCCACGCAGCGACGGCGCGCTGACTTCCCCTTGCTCATAGACTTGCACGGGGCTGTGCTGCTCTCATCGGCTCCGCTGACCGGGGCCATTAACCACACAGCTCTTGCCCACGCGCCAGCCCCGCTTACGGACACCGCCTGTCCCGGGGCGCAGCACAGCCGGCCCTCAGTATCAGGCTGTCCCGCAGGAAAAAGCCTTCTCCTGGCCCCGGGACTGCAATGAACCCCTGGCCACGGGACTGGGGAAAGTAACTCCATGCACAGGGTTGCAGAGCCAGCAGCTGCCCTTGGGGTGCCATGGGGAAGCCATCTGCCCCGCACCCCCCTGCTCCTGTACACACAACAGCTCCTGCAGCAAAACCCTGGCTCCTTCTCTCTGCCCTGAGATCAACCTTAAACCACGTGAAGGTTAAAAAAAAAAAAAAAAAAAAAAAAAGTCCTACTGCGAGCTAGGGTATGTCTTTGGGATCTCCCCATGAAATCCTGGCTCCTCACAAATGACAGTAGTTTTATTTGCGATTTCACTGCATTTTCACAATGTTCTCATCTGTTTTATGCTGCCAGAAGGATCTTGGCTAATGCAATCTTCCTGCTGGCTCAGCACCTCTGCCGGCAGAAGCTCTTGAAGCATACATCAGGCAAGGAGTGGCCATAAGCCAGGAACAAGAACGGGACATACAGAAGTGAAATCAGGGGATGAAAAATAGTTAGCACAGTTAAGAAACACGGGAGCAGGAGTCCACATACTTTTTTTTAATCAAAGTCTAGGAATTTTGTCTAAGAAAACAGCTCTTTCTCAGTTAGAAAGTACTTTAAATTATTTCTGGAGTGGATCAAAACACTAAGCGGTGGTAGGTGCTCCCACAAGGGAAAAGCCTACCAGCCACGTAACAAGGAAGCAAGAGAATTGGACCGTCATGGCCACAGGCCGTGGGATGACGCAGGCTGATGCTCCTGCACGAAACAAAGCCATTCCTGCTCTGGCACGGCAAGGGCAGGAAAGCGCGATGGACAGTGCAGTTCGTTTTCGTCTTTCTACTGGGAAGCTCTTGACGGTGCACAGGAAATTCGAATCAGCCGCTCCCTGCTTACACAGTACTCTCTGCAGACGGGACTCTCGTGCTCCGGCTTTGTTGGTAATTCCAGGATGATAAAAATTTGACTACGTCTTTGCCTGAGACTTGGCGCTACCTTGGTGAAGAAAATCCTGTCTTTGTTACATTTTGCGTTTTTCTCGTACATAACTGCAAGGCTTCCTTTGCTGTTTCCTACTAAATCAAATGGTACAACCAGTTATTCTCTAGGGTCTCCACGGAAAATGTGCAATCCCATGCAAAGAGACAGCACAACATTAGGCATAAATCCTATTACTTGTCTGCAGCCATGAGAGCAACAGCAACCTTCTCTCCCAGAGATTTGTTCCAAGTGGAAGCTAAATTTTTAAATTACAGGCAATGACTTCCAGGAAGAGCCAACAGAGGCCAGATCTCACCTGCGAGTGCGGCACCACTTAGCCAACACGTGAGTCCCATCTATCTTTGGGAAATGAGGTTTTGCACTCTTGCTCCACTTTTCAAAGGGATAGGGAGCCCAGTTGTGCCCGAGTCCCTGTGCGAGTGTAACCTAGTACTACTTCTCTGCACTCCCGGGGGACCGCTGCTGGCTTCACCAGCCCACCATCCTGGCTCTAGGATAAAAGGAGCGAGCGGGCACGTCCCGGCCTTATATGTCACAGCCAGTGCTCTTCAGCATCTGATGGAACAAGCTGGCATCCAGGCTGCTGCTGAGGGACCCTGGGGTAAGACCCTGTCCTCCAAAATAGCTGCAGCCCCACTCAGCACAGTGTCAGCTGCATATTTCATACGCTGGCTCTCTGCTATCCAAATCACTAGGGGACGCTCAGAGCAGTGCTGAGTCCAGGGCAGGAGGACAAGACAAGCCCTTCCATCCTGAGAACCAACCATCAGTAATCATGCAACCAGCTCTGCTTCTGCCTACAAATTGGGCTTCATGAACATCATGAAAAAGAGAGCCAAAATTCTTACTAAAGACAAGATGTAACACCCAGCACTACTCCTCTGCCCAAGAGGCTTTTTACCCATCACTAGATACTATTACATTTTGTCTTTGACGAGCCCATATTGGTTGCTGTTGGCTGCTGGTTTCCTTGTTCCTTCTATGTGTTTACAAACAGTTCAATTAGTTGTTCCACTATTTTTCTGAAAAGTAAAGTCAAACTGTCCTATAATTCCCCAATTCCTCCTTTTGGTGGTTAGATACCTGGTGGTCAGAGTAATTTCCTAGGAAACGGGAACTAAAGCGAGAAGGTGACCCCAGGGTCTTGCAGCCCTTGGAAAAGCACCAACACCGTGTGACTCTAGCACACAAGGTGGCCAGTGCTTGCACCAGTCTGTGCTGTGGAGCTCAGTGAGGTCCCCAGGGCCATGCAGCCCTGGCAAAAATGCTCTTTCTGCTGCTCTGTGGGTCAGAGCACAGCAGCCACATGGTGCGAGGCTCTGGTGGGCTAGGGCTCCGCGCCCTAGGCTCGGTACAAAGCTGACACTGCAGCATTTAACTTGACTACGAGCAAATATTACCACTATAACCTTAGCTAAGGTTTTAAAACACTCATCTCCCCAGCCTGGGAAAGCCCAGAAATGACAAAAACCAACCATTTAATGTGAGAGATACAGGACTGTTGCCAAAAAAAACCCCCAACAAGCCATCCCTCCAGCTAATTCCAGTGCCCTTCAGTCCTCAGGAATAAAGCTGCCGCAAGCGTTGCCCGGAGGCATTTCTTGGGAAAACTACGACGACGACCGAGCAATTGGTTTCTGCTGCAGAAAACCAACAGGCTCGCACAGCCCTAAAGCCACCTAAGGCTGCCCTGCTCGCCCTGTAACTAGAATGAAATGTTGGCTGGAGACAAGAGGCTCCAGCTTCAGGGGTCATTGCGGAAGAGAGCTTGTCCCCACCTTCCCCACCAAAACTATTTGGATCTGTACAGCAAACGGAGGCAACTGCTGGGTGAGTGCAGCAAACTAGAGACCCAGCAGGGCGATAAAGGCTGGGAAGTGGAATGTTTCCCATGGGACGGAGAGCAAAGGCTCTGACAGCACACGTTTGAAGCCACCAAATCTGCATGCACTTGGGCTTTCATACGCGAGGCAGAGGGACAAGATTAAAACTGCGAAAGATGGTCTGTGCATAGGTGTTCATGATGCTACTGAATTAGCTCTCCTCTTTCCTGTTTCGGACACAATGCCAGATACATTACTTGAAATGTAGCTTTTGATCCTCAGTGCTAGCAGTGTTGTTAACCCAGGCTGAGCGACACTTGCACTGGGGGAGTACAGAAATGACAAGGCAATTTCAGAAATACATATGCACAGCTTCCACCCACATTTTGAGTTTTTTTTTTTTTTTTTTTTTTTTTTTTTAGAAACAAAACCAGTGCAAAATCCAAAGTCGGGGCGGGAGGGGACAGAGATGGGCGAGAGATTGTGTCTGGTTCAGAGGCGCATACCAGAAACATGAAAATTACGGGATCAAACTGTTTCTTAGCTCGGCATCCCTGACATTTTTGCAGAAAACAACCAGCAACGGCAAAACCAAGTTTCCTTTCCTGGAGGGAGCAGGGAGGGAGAGCGCAGGGTAGAACAGCCCATGCTGCCCGCGCTCAGCAGGGCTGCTCTGATGCAGAGCGATGCCTGCTCTTCCAGGAAGGCAGATGTGGCGTGGTGATTGCTGTGATTCCCCACCGAAATGCTCAAAGGCTTGCGGGTAGGCTGTGCAAGACCGGCAGCTGTCTGCCTCTGCAGTCGCTCGCCGGTGGCTCACACGGCTGGAACAAATGCAAGGACAGGGGCACACCTGGCTCCCGAATGCTCCCTCCACGCCTGCCCGCTTGTAGGATGCTGCTGGTCAGGTGGCGGCTGGCAGGTGCTTGTTTGAGGGCCGGTGCTGCCCAAACCTCCTCCCTAGATGGCTGCCAGCGGGTTTGGGTGCCTGTGCTAACCCCGGGCTGATGCTCTGGAAAGGGAGCCCTTGCCCCAGCCTGCCCGGGAGCTGCTGCTCATCTGTGGGGAACGCAAGTGATGAGGGTCTGGGGCAGCAGCCCCGAGACATCCCTGTGCTGCCCCAGCAGCAGGCATGTCTGGGCACGAGGAGGCATGTCCCCAAACTGCGCGTGGCCAGGACAGCCCCCGGCATGCCTTGCCTTGCCTTGCCTTGCCCGCAGGATGGGAGAATCCAGGTGCCAACGTCCCAGCTACCCTGGAGTCAGTCTGTGCTGCCGTTAGCTTCCTGGGGAAGGCTCCAGGAGCGGGTTTGTTCCCCACGGGGAAGCTACGCGGAGGGCAGATTGGAGGCTGCCTCGTCTCCAGAGTCTCCGTGGGCTCCCCCGACACCCCCGAGCCCCTTACGGATGGATACCGGCGTGGCAAGCGGGGAGGATGTTTTTTTGGGGGGGTCTTCTCAAGCAAGCACCTAGGCACAGCTGGACCTCGCAGGTCCGCAGGAGCGAACCAGCCCCCCGGGAGTCCCCCCAGGCCCCCGCGGCAGCCCGAGACGGCGCCTCGCTGCCCTGCGCCGCTCGCCCAAGCGCAGCCGGCGGCCGCCGCGCGGTGCCGATGCCGCCGCCGCCGCCGCCAGCCGGGGGCCCGCCTCGGCTCCCAGGCGCAGCCTGACCACTAGGTGTCAAGATCCCGCCTCAGAACCGATGCTCGAAATCACAGGGAAGCGCTCAGCGGCAGCCCACGCGCCGCTGCGGCGGCCGGCGGACGCGCGGCGCAGCGGGGAGAGCGGGGCGCCGCCGCCGCCGCCGCCGCCTGCCCGTCGGGCCGGGAGCGCCGCGCCGAGGGCTCCGCGCGAGGCCCCCGCGGCCAGGGCGCCCGGGAGCGCGGCCGCTCGCGAAAGCCGGGTGACGACTTCCACGCGCGCGAGAGCCAATGGAAATTTTGAAAGCTGAACGCTTTTCAGAAAGTTTCCGTGCCTTTCGGTTTGTTCTTAAAAGGACCCGTTGACCACAGCGTATTCCCGACTCACCCTATCAGTTATTGGCAACTCTGAGGTTATTTTTCAAGAGCAGCAGCTAAATGTGGGAGGACAGGGGGACTCACGGCAATTTGTTTACCTGATGGCTGGACTCCCCCCTTCCTTTGATTTATGTTTATAGGAAATATCCTTGCCTAAATGGAAAAACACATGAAAGAACATTACTTCTGCTTCCTCTGCAAGCAGAGTACATGTTTGTCAGGACCTGTGCCTTGTGACAGGTTGAGAGAGAACATTTTGGGGAAGGGAAACTTTCTGACAACTCATCCCCGAAAGGCAGACTCACGATAAGACTCCCAACGGGCCCGATCCTCACTGGGAGGAAGCGGCGCCTGACTTCAGTCATGATATGCTAATTTACAACAGAACAATCCTGGCTGAAAAAGCAGTGCTGGACTGCCCCAAAAGAGGGTGCAAAGCAAACCGCCCAAAATGAGTGCAGGAGACAGTCCCGGCTGCAGACCACTGACATTTATCAGCTCATAAGCAAATGTCACGAGGAGACAAAGCAAAAGGGAGGTGGTGGGACAATAGAGTCGGTGGAGAAGCATTTAATACAGGCCTTTGGACATACAGACATAGCAAGAATTACGTTTGCATTTCCTATGTATTTCCTATGTCCTCGCTGCCCTAGCGCCAGGCGATCCTCCTCGAGGAGGGCAGCCTGTAGGGTGTGTGGAGCGTGGCCTCAGGGGCGTCCCCTCCCAGGGTGCTCCCTGGACTGCGGGTTGCAGGCTCTGCGAGAAGGGATGTCCCCTGAGCAGGTCTCAGTTTTCTCCCTCTGAAATTTCCTGCAACATGCCACTGCTTTAAGGCTACACGGGAAAGGTGAAGGGAAATGCACGCTTTCTCTCCCATCTTTTATGCTGTCCACCTGCCTTGCATCCCCTCCTGTTCACCACTTCTTTACAGAAAAGAGATTTCAGCAGCATCATAGGCTACTAACAAGAGAAGGAGCCAATCCTGTAAACCTCCCACCTGAGGCTGATAGAAAGCTGACAGCTTTCAGTGACAGAAGACCTAGTGAAGAGAGAGAGCAGAGTCCACCCAACTGGTAGGTATTGTTCGAAACATCACTTAGCAAGAGATCCACAGCTGTAGCTATGAAAGACATAAACACATCTACTTTCAAAGGCCCTTACTCAAAACTGAACTGGGATGCACTAAATCAGCCCCCACGTTCACCAAATTAAAAAAAAAAAAGAAAGAAAGAAAGAAAGAAAGGAAGGAAGGAAGGGGAAATTCAGATTAGTCACAAAGAAGTTCCCCCGCCTGCTTCTCTGTGCATAAAGCACTCTCCTGAAGGCACTGTATTCATTTCACCTCTGCTCCTGGGACAGGGCACCGCTCGTCCACCCTACCTCTGCTGCAGGCACTTGGGACCCCACTGGGCTCCAGGCCACTTCCCCCAGAGGTCAGTGCAGACCAGCAGAGATGGATGGACAGCCAGACATGGAGCCGAAAAGGCAAGAGCATCAGATGGATCTCGAAAGGGAACCTGCAGAAGATGAGTGGAAGAGCTGGCAGAGAGGCCAGATGAGGAGGAACACGCTGCACCTCGTGTCTGCTGCTGCTCAGTGGATATTACTGCTCGTCTGCTTGATCTACCTGGGCATAGATGTTCTGCAGCCCTCAACGGTAAGAGCTTGTGTTCATCCCGTTGTCTGCTGGCCTGTAAAACTTTGTATGGGCTTTTTTTAAGAAAAGAAAAAGCATTTAGGTTCATCCCTAACCAAACCACTAGTTTTTAACCCCTTCCTTAATAATTATCACTTTTTTTTTGCATCTCCTGCCCTCAAAATAATATCCAGTGTCACCAAGTGCAGGGTTTAGGGGACGGTTTATTGGGAAGGGGGATCATTCCAAGAATACTCTTTGCATAGCAGTGCCGGAGGTGGAGCGGCCTCCCGGTGAGGGAGGTCTGCCTCCCTAGGGATCTGTCCGCTGCCCCAGTCTGCAGCCTTTGGTAGTCACTCGTGCATATTTTCATTTAATTAATGGAATCATCTGGGTAAGTGTTTGCTTTCAACAAGTGCTAGATGAAGAATGAGAACCCAGGTTGCTTGTAAACATCTCCTGAACTTTTTTTAATATGCCATACAGGCAGGCAGATATGTCAGAAAGAAAGCTAACTTGCGACAACCCTAGCAAGACCCCTGGCACATTCCAGCATTCCCAGCATGCATATATACTGGGCTTTGGAAGTAGTCAGCTATATCTGTAGAGGAAAGTAAGTGTCTCTGTGTGCGCCAACAGGACAGGCACTGATTATGTGATCAAAGAGTGTTTCCTTCACATATAACATTGTTCCAAACTCAATATAAATAACAGAGATGCTTGAGACTCAGAATACTTTAGCAAAACTTGCAGCAAATATATTTTCCTCTTTTGCATGTTTGCAGACAGGTGGATTGTCAACAACTTTTCACTGCTATTTCAGCACCGCTTATGTGCTAGCTACTTCTCCTCCCACATCTTCTCCAGGCGGTTTGTAACACTCTTAAAATTGTTATGCTTCATCTTAACAGAGTTCATTCTTTCCTCCCACTTAGTCTTGGCAGAGAAGCAACTCAGGCACATAACCATGCAAGGGTTCGATGGCCTAGTGCTCTGGGTCCTCTGCTGTTTAATGGAAACATGACGCTCTGTGCAAGTTTCACTGAACTGAGTCTCACAGCAGTTATTAAACTTTAGAATGATATCCCTGACAAAAGATAACTCATTCCATTCGGTTGAGTCCTCTTTCTTCTCCCTCCACTACTTGGAAGCCAATGGAGAAGGGCAAGCTTTCTTGCTCTGCTCAGGATGCAGTAACCTCTCTTGTGTCCCACTCTAGCTGTGACTCCTGGTCTCCTAATATCTCTCAGTTCTGTAAAAATGTCAAGTCAAATCCTCTTCCTCTAGAGGAAGGTGGCACTGGCTGGCATTGCTGCATGTGAACCTTACAAGCCCAAGATGGCAGCAGTTGAGGAGGAGACACAGTACATGCCTGGAGTTTCCCTTCCTCAATAAAAATGACTGAAACAGGATGCTCAAGGAGGAGTTACTGCAGCAGATGAAAAGTCCAGGCTCTGGGAGTCACCAGAGGACCCTTTCAGTTTTAAACACTTGCTAAGTGCAGGCTCAGAACTGGTTTCTATTATTTTAAGTAGATAACCATAGTCTCCTGTTCTGACTGCACCATGCTGGGCAGAAGAAGTCTCACTGGCTGTACACAGGGGGATTTCATCGGACTGGATTTACAGGGCTCTGTAATATAGCAGCGGACCGACTGTATAAAAGTCTAGAGGAGAGGCAACAGTGCTAATCTGACTTGTCTCGCAGGGCAGTTTAGGGAAACAGACTTCATGGGGTTTTCAGAACCATGGGCACAACACCATCATCATCAGAGTGGAGGGCTCGAAGAGCTGGTCCATGGGAATAACTGAGACACCGCCTGGCACGGCACTGTCCCTGCTCCTGGGAAGAGTCTCCTTCTGCTTTCCAGGGCTGGAGACTGCAGGAATAACTCCAATAGCAAGACAGTAGCTGTGTTTTTTAATAACAAGACTATGTTTGATTACTTTCTGTTGTCCTCACAGCTCTTAAAAACCCTGGAGTATTCAGTAAAAATACAGCATAAATAACATTACAGCACATGCTCGAGAGATGAACAACAACATCTGCAGTCCAGACTGTGCTTAAAAAAAACGGGCAGTGATCTGTTTTTCTGTCATGATGGGGCTTGGAGAGCAAGCCTCACTTGTAATTTTCAAAGGAGCAGCAGTGAAAAAAATGCTAGTGATAGTTAGCTTTTGCACCTGCAATGCTTATGACTTCCCATGTTTCCCGGGACAACCTCCTCTTGCCGCATCAGTTGGGATAAGACTAAGGACAGGCCACTCAGATGAAGTCAGAGGGCATGAAACTCCCTAATGACAAATGAATATGAGGTAAAAGCCTCTAGCAGGTTTGGGAATTTAAAGGCTCCTAATGATCTGTTGCAAGAGGATTTTGCCTGAGAAGAGCAGGAAAAGATACAGGAGGAGTAATTTTGCAGAGTTTTAACATAGATAAGGAGGATGTGGCCATAATCCTAGTATCTCCTGGTGCGGAGAAGGTATGAGCCACTCGCACTGCAAGGTAGTCTGCAATCTGTATGATACAAGGAGTCAGGCACATGATTGCAATGGCCCTCTCAGTCAATGCATCCCGTTATGGTCCCCTGAGATTTGCACCCTCTGCAATACGAGCCTATTCCCAAAACTTCTGCCTCCTGACACTGCTCTAGAAACTGCAGGATAATAATAAATAGGAGGTCTTTGGGAACCACCTCACCAAATCTCATGTTTGGGGATCCTGAACAGGCAAAAATGGTGTGGTAACTGTGTGTAAATGATGCAGGAGAATCTGAAGCAGTTGCTAAGGAGTCCCTCTCTGACCTGGGACCCTCCTGGCATCCTTTCCTGCACACCATATGAAGGCAGAACAGCAAAATAGGGATGATGAACTTTGTCACTAGCTCACCAACTCCTTCCCACTGCTATAGGTGAGTTCTTCCCTCTGCAAAATCTGTTAGTAGATAGTTGTAAAGTGCTTTGTGATCATGCGGTAATAGAATAGAGATGTAAAACAGGCAATGTGCATCAGCAACAACGGGGCTGATGTTCTTACAGTTGCAAGCTTGTCACCTAACCAGTCCATGTTTAATGCAGCCTACTGTCTACTGGTGGCCAGGCAGGACAGACTGCAAGGGATGTTGTTTGACCTCTGAAGCTCAGTGGTCCCGTGCTCAGCTATCATCTTGTTGGGAAACTACACGGAAATCCCAGCTGCCTGAGCCAAGGAGTCAAACGCTTGTGCACTTAGGCTCATAGAAACGGAGCAAGTGTAAGGCTCGAGCTGCTGCACAGGATCAGTAACTGAGGGGGAGATAGTCCCACTGGAATTTATGGGTGATCATGCAACAAAAACTTGTATTTGGTAGCTGAGCCAGCCTTACCCATGGAAAAAGTGGCAAAGCATCAGCTCTAGAAGGGCTAGAGGGTGCCAGAAGAGGCCTTTCCTACTGCCCGCACCCGGCACCCACCTCACACCGGGCACAAAGTGGCCGCTCGGGTCCGTCGCCACCCGCTCGCCTCTGCCAGGGCACAGCCCTGAGCCTGCAAGCTGCGTGTCGGTACTCATTCTGCAATCTGCTGCTTCCAACGCTCCTCCTGCGCCCAGAGTGAAGAGGCTGCTCTGGTCCTGTATCAAATGAGGCTAAATATATAAAAATCAGCCCAACATGAATCTGACTAGCCCATTTTTCCCTTAGGAAACCTATGGCATAAATAAAGAAAAGAAAACGGAGCAGCAAGCCTAACCTTTCACTCTTTAATCAGGCAAAACACTGAGGACTTGTGGTTGTGAAGCGACTGCAGATTTGGGCCTCCTGTGGTTAAGATGAGAGATGGGTTTGAGATGCAAAGTTCAGATTTAAAAATCTAATATAGAAGCTTGGTGTTTTGCATATCTGATCAGTAAGATACACGCTTCTGTATTTGCATTCACTTTTTCTGTTATAAAATGCAAGTCAACTTTAAGGGCATCTTAAAGCACTTTTAACTGAGCCACCGAGAGACACACATCCTGTAACAGCCTGGTCCAAAGCGCAGGGAAGTGATTGAGACAGCTTGGTGTGCACCCATAAAGCCAGGCGTACCTCTCAGCGCTCTGCAGGATGAGGGAGAGACAGCGAAGCAGCACATCTGGGTCTCGGCTCTGCAAACAGCCTCGGGGGCGTCATGCAGGGGGGCTCTGCGCCCCGAGGGCTGAGCCTTCCTTGCTGAACGACTCGATTACATTCGCCAGGATGATTTTCTAAACGGGACCAAAACTACTGGGCACGCTCAGGAGGGTTTAGCACCTAGCTGAGAGCCGGACTGGCAAGGAACTGCGGTAAAATCGTATTTAATAATGACAATAATAATAAAAGCAAGTAAAAAGCGCAGCCGGTTAGCAGCAAGTGTGCGTGGCCGTGCTGGCCCCGCGGCGCCCCACGCCCGGACGGGCCGGCGGGGAGACCCCGGCCGCTCTCCCAGCCCCGGTGCCGGTGCCCGCCCGGTGCCGGCGGGAAGCGAAAGCGAAAGCGGCGGCGGGCCCGCCCCGGTGCACGGCCTCACTCCGCCGGGTCGTTAACGCGGATTTCTCTTCTGTTTTTTAGTCTCGGAGCGACAAAGTCCCGTGGACCTACATCCAGTACACAGGTTGGTGAGCGCCCGGGCAGGGGGGCGGGCGGCCCGGTTCCCCCCCGCGTGTCTGCACCCCGCGACGGCTCCCGGGGAGCGCTCCCCCCGGTTCCCGGACGGCTCCCGGCACCCCGGGGCGCTCCCCCGGCACCCCGGCACGGCTCCCGGCAGCCCGGCACGGCTCCCTGGGCGCCCCGGGGCGCTCCCCCCGTTCCCGGACGCCTCCCGGCACCCCAGAGCGCTCCCCCGGCACCCCGGCACGGCTCCCGGCACTGCTCCCTGGGCGCCCCGCGGCGCTCCCCCTGGTTCCCGGCACGGCTCCCGGCACCCGGGCACGGCTCCCTGGGCACCCCGGGACGGCTCCCGGCACCCCGGAGCGCTCCCGGCACCCCGGCAGGGCTCCCGGCACCCCGGGGCGCTCCGCCCGGTTCCTGGCCGGCTGCCGGTGCCTCCGGCGCGCTGCCCCGGCTCCCCCGTGCGGCTCCCGGCACCCCGCTCCGCCCCGCTCCGCCCCGCTCCCCGGCAGCTCCGCGGTGGCAGCCGGGGGCCCCTAAAACGCCAGAGGTTGTTAAGCACTTCGTGTCGTGCTAATGGGTATTTCTTCCGATGGAGGAAGAGGCCAGGAGTGCTGTCTGGCGGGAAGAAGTGCGAAATCTGTCCCAGCGAGTTGGCTAAACCAAACAAATGGGCTTTCCTGGAGGGGGAAAAAAACCGCAGTTTTGGGTGGATCTCTGCAATAGTTACATATTAAAACAAGCCTTCACTCTGAAAGAATAAGAAATGTATTTTCGAGAGTTCACTGTGTACATACAATACACTCTTGAGGGTATTTTTTAAAAAAGTAATTGAATTCCTGATTTATGAAAAATGTAAATGATTTCCTGGGGAATAGTAAACGTATAGCAGAAAGGGCAGTGCTCTGCACATTGCACATTTTGCCCGAAGACATACCTCAATAATAGGAGAAAATATTAAAATATATAAATCGTACTTAAAACATTGTTGACAGTTATACTTTCAGAGAAGATTATATAGGTAGCAGTGAGTGTAACCTAATATTATACAGAGAAACTCATTTTCCTAGAGAAAAAGCTTGAGAAAATTGGCCTCAGCCAGGAGGGGCTGTGTTGCCTGACAGGAGACCTCTAACAAAGTCTTTGCATCAGCATCCCCAAGGTCTCAGCCAGTGCGCTGAAAATGCAGGAGCACAGCTGGGAAACATTTCCAGCATAGTTCAGAGTAATCTGAAGTATGCTCATTCCAAGAGAAAACCTCTCACACTACAGTCTTGTTTTAATTTCTCCTGGCCCTGCTCTGTCTTAATATGTTTCTTCCTCTTCACTCTCTAGGCTGCTCTTTTATCCTGTCTTATCTAAAAAAATCCAAACCCAAAGACATAGATTTGTGTTATCAGCATCTCTAGAGTAAGCTCTTTTTCTCTTCCTTTCAGCTCTGGCCACTTCTCTGTCTTTATGTTTACTGTTTTTATTTTCTGTTCTTTTTAGGAACCTGTGCTTCCTAAACTCAGAGGGATGCTGTACTTACATGTCTGTATTTTAAGAATGAAATACAGGCAATAGTGCATAAACAGAAGTTCAGGGGGATAATTCATATAAATTGGAGCTGTAGTCCAAAAGGCACAGCTTACTCAGGAACAGGAACCTGGAAATTTGCACTACAGATCTCTTTTTTCTCTGGTTCCTTCATGTCTGGAACGGATCACATTCTAGATCCCTTCTGTCCTATTCTCTATTTCACACTCTTCCTTTACTATATTTTTCCACCCTTCCTGCAGTCAGTCTTTATAAAAACACCCTCTTCCAAGAAGTTATTTGCCTTCATAGGATTGTCTTTGCTTTCTTCCATTCCAGGTGAAAGTGTCAAAGGAACTGCCATGAATCTCAGTGCTGAGGCAGGCTCTATTCATATCAGAAATGGTTCCCTCATGATCACGTGCGATGGCCTCTACCTAGTGTCCTTGAAGGGTGTTATCAGTTTCCCTGAGCTGGAGAAAAACGACTCACTGAAGCTGATACTGGGGAAGACAAAGACCAGCGAGGCTCTCTGGGAGCAAACTCTCCAGGACAACGGCAAGACAGTAGATCTCATCACGATGCTGTACTTGTTTGCTCAAGATAACATCGCCCTGTGGACCAACACAAACGCCACTGTCAAGGGTTTGTCCTTTAGCCTTGTGTTACTAAGTCCCATCTTCTACTGCTTACTGTAGAAGATGACATATTAAAAATGTAATATGTAAAGTACGGCCTTTCCTACCAACACCAAACTAGAGCCAGCTACCAATACATCCATTTGCGGGAGGCTTGTTCTTACAAGCTGTACTTGTACCGGAAGACTGCTCTAACCTTCTGTCTTGGGGCTATGGAAAGTCTCAGCTGGGGTGAGATAAATCACAGTGCAAATGGGCTTTATATAATGCATGCCATGTTTATCTCTTTGGAGCTCTATGCACCTATTTTGCTATCAAGGATGGATCTTCCTAACACTGGAGAAAACACTGGATGCATGGAGCCCTTGAGAAGAACAAAAATGAAAGCCAAAGTCACTCAGCTTTGCTCAGATTCAGAGAAACCCTGGGTTTCTCTATTTATTTGACAGTATCTGTATATAGTAAAAATGTGCTGTACATTTGCTAAAATAAAAGTCTGTTAAATCAGGAAGATACCTCAAGTGTCTCGAAGCCATTTGGAGAATGAAGAGAACAGATTCGCTAAACAGCTCTTTGCCTGGCAAGGCAGGAGAAAGTGAGGGGGCAGCAAGAAACTTCTTTTGGACTGATTCTGATAAATGCTGTCTGACAGGTTAAGGCAATGAAAGACAGACAGTATTTGGAAAGGAGCTAACAAGACTGCACTGGACAGCAGAAATACCGGCTCTGCAGTGACTATGGGGTTTTAGGAGCAGCTTTTAAAAGAGATTATAAGAACTGGCTGTTCTAGCTGGCTGCAGACTGCTGAAGCCTGAGCCAAGAGGACGTATATTGGGGTGTTTACATCTTGATACCAGCTCTCAGAGACGTTAAGCTGAAGGGGAATCCCCCTCAAGCGTGCACACCCAGACTCAGAATTGGCTTGACCCCAAAATAAGATCCAGGCACGTAAAGTTTGGAAAAACACAAAGACTCTGGTGTTGGTGGGTTCTCTGTAACGGTCCAAGTGAGACCTCCAGGTCTGCACCTCTTTTCTGCTGGGATGGTTCAGATAGGTCCTGTGAGCCTCCTAACAGACCTAGCCAAACACGCACATCCTGGAGAGCTTCACAGGCCTGACCTCCACGATGTGCCTGTGCACCCATACACAACCTGCCCTTGCTCCCATCACAGTCAAGAGACAGATGGCTCTTGATGGCTCATGGCTGTGCGTCCCTCCTCTCATTACAGCTTGCGGCTGCTGAGGACGAGGACTGCCTTTCCTGGGCTGATAGCAGCATGCGATCTGAGCACACAAGGACCTACCATGGACACAAACCCTCCTTATTGTAGGCTTGCTGTGAGGAGCAGAGCTGCTGATGCCAAGGGGCTTAGGTCCCAGCTGGGGCCAGGAGCTGTGGTTCACACTGCCCTGGTTCAGAGGAATTGCTCTCCCCAGAGAAACAGCTTGCATGGTGGCATGTACAGCCAACAACTGTCATATTTTCAATTTAAGAGGTGCAGATTTCAAGGGCAGATTGATGACCTTGCTCCCAGTGAACTCCAGCAGCCTTTCAGCATCTCACTGCTGACTGTACACTCCAAAGTGATTGTTAAAAGTATTTATGTATTTATACTATAGGCATAAGAACATTATTTGATGTTTCTTAGAAACACTGGGAAGCTTCAGACTTCAGGTTGCCAGTGCTAAGCTCTTTGCAGATGCTCTCAAGTTCCTGGAGTTTTCCTGTTGCACAGCAGTGGGTGGTAGGCACCATGCTACCACCCACCTCAGCTCCCTGGCTCCTCGCCAAGCGCGCCACAGGGCTCGGGTGCCAAAGGGAGCTTAGGAAACCTTCCAGGCTTTGGGGAGCTTTTCCATGTGCTTTCCACTGTTGTTGGCAGGTTTGATGCACCTCCCTCCCCAGAGGCCTGCAGGAAGCCTCCATGCTGAAGCAGTTATTCGTTCAGTGCTGGGAAGCAGCTTTTTCTTATCTTGGGACTGAAAAGCCCTGGGCTGACTTGTGCCTCCAGGGTGCTGCTGCCCAGCTGCAAGGGGCGTTTTGGACTTTTATCACTGGTTACCTGACTGCTACTCTGCCTGCTACCGAGACTGAAAGCAGCTGCCACCCTGACCCAAAGTTGTGTACTGTCATGCTCTTTGGCTGAAATGAGAATGTTTCCTTTCCTAAAAGTTAATAAAACTTTCTTCTTTAACGTTTGGGCTTGCAGTGTCCCTTTGGAGGGGGGACCCTGGTTAATTATGCATTTAACTGTATTTGAGTAGATATCTTTACCAGTATGAAAAGTATATGAAATTTTCATGTACTTCTGTTTTTACAGATAAGCTTCAGTTTCAGCTCACCCCAAGGATATGCAAGTCAGGTCCTTCCTAACAGGCTTGTTCACAGCTTCAGCCAACATAGGCCAGATCATGCCAGCAATATGAAGAGGTGCACAGGCTACAAGAAAGCTTAAGCCTAAAGGGCTATTGGATTTGTACCTCAGAAAGGACCAACCTTTCTCCTTGCTTAGAGTAGGAGAGGGCATTTCACTCAGTGGTTCCTCTGTACTTTGAGGCTGACCTAGGAGATGTATATATACATATAGGTGTATATATAGACACACTTCTTGTCTTGAAGTAAAGGTTGAAATAATTCATTTCCAGAGGTTAATTGCATGAGGGGCTAACTATCCTCACCACTAAGTTTCCGTACTGCCAGTGTCTGTTTGTATCTTGTAACACCTTCTTCCACAAAGTTAAAAGTCTCTTCGTTATGAGACAGGTTAATTTTTGTTACTGGAGTTGTTACGGTCTTGTAGGAGCTTGTGGATGGTGCTGAAGTCATGTCTTACAGCTCTGTTTGGCCAGGTCAGTGCATTGAGCTTTTAGGTCAGCCCTCACAGATCATTACAGCTTGGGGTTTTGAAGTGGAGGGCCTGGACTGGGCAGTCTCCAGCCACAGTCCCTAACTCTCCCTGGAGGGACAGTGCGTTCTGCCTGTTTCTGCTTGCCATGTCTGTGCTCACACAGTCATAAATTGAAATAGGCCTCCCTGACACGTGGGGACCTCACGGTCTGTCCCTCACAGATCTTTTCATGAGACCCATTTCACAGAATACAGTTATCAAACAGTGATTACTGACTCATCCCCTATTTTAAAGCAGTTTCCACTTACGCTATGTCTTGTGTTCAACGCACACATGCTGTATAAACTACAGAGGTTCCCCTCTCTCTCCTCTTTCCTGCCTCCCCACATGTGTAAAGCGAAGGAGAGCATGAAAAAGCTGATGTAAGAGCCACAGTCACCTCTTGGGAAGGTGCTGGCCCCTTCCCAAGGCCCCTATCAGATCAACAGGGCTCCCGCTCCCTGGCCATGCACAGAGACGGATTCAGGTTACTGAGAGCAAACAGCCTTCCCCACCAGTATCCCGGACATGTGAGGGTCTTAGAAAAGTAGTCACTGGTACCTGCTTCAGTAACTGAGGTTCAGACCCCAGAAGAGGAAAGCTGGTGGTAGCTCAAGCTATTTTTGATCTTTTCTCGCTGTTTCATGAATCAGTCTGAGTAAATCTGTTGTTTTATTGCCAGTCCCAGGACACAGACCTTGGGGCTGTGGGAGAGGTGTTCGCTAGGTTTGCATGTCCTGCCACGAGGGCTGGATGCAGCAGCAGCGGTCACTGCAGAAGAAACTATAGACGACAGCACAGGGCACAATGGGCTAGAAGCTGTTTGTCTTTAAGCTGGTACAAGAGTCAATGAATAGAAACATTTAAGCTCCTTTCATGTCCCTTTACAAGTCATTCCTTTGCTACCACAAACTTTTACCAATAATGGTGGATAATGAGCTTGTGGTTTTTAGATGCCACTTACGTTTCATCGCTGAGCATGAGTCATAGTTATTGCCTGTCCACCTCATTAGCAAGAGAGAACTGGAATGTGTTTGGCAAAGTGCAATCGACTCAACTGCTGTAAAGCTAGCACTGTCCAACAGAGAGAGCAAAAAGCAGAGGAATCTAGTTTCCATATTCAAGTGTCAGCATGGATAAGTCATATGAAATCCAACAGTTTCCTGCAGTAAATGGTTAGGAAAATATGACTTACTAGACTTTTCTCAGCAATATCCGAAACACCAGTCAGTAGATCTGCTCTGACAGGCAGCCCCTAGCTGGTGGTTATTGTTTTCAAAGGGATCCAGATCAGTCCTAGGGATGCTCACTTCCAGGAGTGCGGGAGTCTGCTAAAAGCAAAATGACTAACAGTAGCTAAATGCTCACTGGGGACTGGCAGAAGGGGAATGGGGACCAGGCCAGAAATGGATAGCGGCAAGAGAGCTGCAGAAGGATTTATTGTTTGCCCTGTCCAGGCTTGTGAGCCCAAAAGCCAGGGAGGATCACAGGGTTCATTTGCTCAGTTCTCCAAGCTGATGAGGAAGGCTAGGAAGGGCTAAAAACCTGGGAAAGCAGAACAGAGACTGAACGTATGTCTCCACGCAAAGGTGCTAAGCAGTGAGCTCACACGCTAGGAGCTATCTGGCATCCTGGTAAAACATATTCTGGCAACACCCTGCGTGGCATGCATGCAGAGACTCCCTGAACTCGTCACACCAGCAAGCAGGAGCCTGAGGTCTGGAAAACCCTGCAGGCCAAGGGAGGAGGCTGCTGGGCTGGCTGACCTGCCTTGGGAGAGGAGGATGCTGGGCAGAGAGACAGGGCGAGTGCAGGGAAAGAGAGCTCTGGAGACACATGATGCCAGGAGCAGGGCTGTGATTGTGTTTGGGACTTTTCAGGATCACAGGGTAGGAGACAGGTCTAGAGGGTTTTTCCCCCATGAGCCCATGCTTGGTGAACCGTGCCTCAGCAAACGGCTAAACACAACTGCTGCCTCCTCAAGCACCTACTTTCTCCTCCTTGCCCAATTACCTGTTAAGTACAAAGAGCCGGTGCCAATAGCTCTGTAATACTTCTTTTCTCTTAATGAAGCAAGGTTGTCCCAAGGGGAAGAGCATCTGTGTCTTTACAAGCTAGAGCTGCTCACAAGCATAAACATAGGCTCATGGTCATGTCCTCGCACTTTCTCTTGTCTCTGCAGTTTGCCGGGGTTGGTGGCCCACGCTGCTCCTCAGTGGCCAGCCAAGGCACTGGGGTGTGGACCTGGGCCTCCAGCCAAGGCAGTTGGATGCTCCATCAATATTTCTTCAGATAATAAACAGAAAAAGTTTTGGGGCAAGTCAAAACTTGATGTGGGCTGAACTGTGCTTTCCTGATAATTACTCTCATTATTGGCTTTAAGTCAAAATTCATACCTGTTTACTGGCAATCTGGAGACCTGTTTGCTTTACCTATGAAGAAGAAACTGGCATTGAATATACCTCAGAGGATGAACAAACATTTACCCCAGCGTAGGATCTTGTTCATAAAATATACAGCAACCTTATAATTTCACCATCGAGTAGATCCCTGAAACAACATATCATGGGTATTATCTCATGGAGGTCAAAGGCCTCACTGTCCTTTGTCAGATGGGTTAATTTCAAGTTTCTATTACTGTTAATGTCTGATATTGGGTTTACCATCACCAGCACAGAAATATTAGCAGGGCACATACATCCAATTAGATGAGATTTGGTTTCAGACATCACTTGGGATTATGTGCAGCAATTTGAAATACAGGTTGATCTTCTTCTCCATTCATCACTTCCCATAAGAGCCAGAATAAACTTCTTTTACTGGTAAAAATAGCACATTTTTGACAACATGAAGGGCTAATTTTGGTGGCTGCTCATCAGCTCTGAAAAGCCTCCAGCCCAGATTGCATACTGTCTCCAGCAGCATCCACCCTTTACAACAAAATATTTGTTCCAGTTTGCACAAGCATGATCCCGCTGTCTCCCAATTAGCTTCAATAACTCAAGTCACCTCCTGGCTACACCTGAAGTTAGGCTCAACTCCCTTTCTGAGAAGTGTCCTTTCCAGAAGCAGGGCAGGCTCAGTGCTCCTGCTCCAGAGCTGCACGGCCCAGGAACCGGCCCTGACAGTCATGCTGACTGTGTTTTTGTAGACACAGCCAGAGACCTCAGCTGCCTCGTACCAGGCAGGAACCAGGACTCCCTTCCTTGCTGCTGCATGTACGGTCACATTCAGCCTTGACTCTTGCCTGGGTTACTGAGAACAGTAGCAATAAGAGGAATAGCAGATGGAGAGAGCTAACCCCTATCAACCCTTCAGACTTTCCCAGATAGGTGCATGCAGTTGGGGCCAAACTGTGACCATCAGCAGGGACAATGCTGCAGGAGGAAATGGGCTGAGTTGAACACCAGAGCCACTAGAGAACAGTCCCAAGAAGCAAGCTACAGATCCTCCGAGATTTCAGCGCTGCGCGATGCCAAGGTATCAAGAAAGCTGTGTCAGAATGAGAGAAGAAGCTGAGTCACTACCTAAAACCTGAGCTTAGTGGAAACAACCTCTTCTGGGTAATTAATAACTACTCCACCCTTGCCATGCTTCATATCGTAAACACAGCCCATCATAAAAGCAGAGACAGACAAAACCACCAAAAACCAGCTCTGAAGCCGCAGTCAGGTGCAGAGGTAGACAAACCATATGTAGAGAGACAGACGGCAGGAGAGCTGCCTGCTGCTAAAGACCATTCATAAATATCTCAAAGAAGGTGTCGAGCCAGCATTTAAATGGATAAAGGGAACCTAGTGGGAAAAGGTTGGAAGGCTCTTTCAAGCAGATGGCTTCGCAAAGGGACAGCCAGCACCTCCACACGAGGAGGAGAGTGAAAACCTTGACCTGCGACGGGAGCTCCCTCCGCGGCTGGGAGCAGCCTGCTTGCCAGTACAAGGCCCGCTCACCCCTTGGCGGCACTGCTCGCTGCACACAAATTGTCTAGGATAGCGCATTTCGAAACCCGGGGAAGCCACAAACACAGACCATATATGATAAGACCAGCGAGTACTACTTTTGGCAGGTTAGTGCTACGACAGGGCATATCGAAGAGCATGATGAAAAGGCTATGACCTTCATTAGGAATGGATTCAGAAGGTCTCACCTTCCTAGGCACAAAAAAATTGCTATTACAGGTGGTGGTTGTTCACATGGTGAACATGTGGCAGAGAGAGGCAGAAAACTCTCCAGCTTTCGAGCTCTACAACTGAAGCTGGGAAGAGGGTGAAAGGAATTGTTCGGCAGTGCCAGCTGCCACCAGTATCGTAGGGTCTCTGCCCAGGAAGGCACAGGGGACAGACAACCCAGCGGTGCTCTGGGTCCTGTAGGCTGCCAGAGTATCTCAGTTTATTGGCACTCCAAGGCCAAGTGAAAAACTGCTAATTCATATAGTGCCAGGAGAGACTGTGCTACAAATTACTACAAATCATATCAGGCTGTAAAATCACATGGTTTTAAATAAGAATTAGTTTGGTTAAAAAAAAAACAACTTAAAAGGTTAGATTACTCAGAGGATATAGCTCAGTCATAGTGAAAGAATACAGTTATCTCTTAAGTAATAAGAGATGCCCAGATAATAATCTGTTGAGGGTCATAGGCATAAGCACATTAATTAACCTGATTTGCTCAGCACTGATGCCTATCAAATGTCTCATTTATTGTGTGCCTTTTTCTTGGACCTAAGGCTGTATTATAATCCCACTCTGAGGCGATGACTTTCTGGCCTTGTAATTCTGTAGTGTAACTCTGAATGAGTGTCTTTGCTCATTTCAGCTATCTCCTAGAGAGGCTGGGACCATCTGGTCACCAGAGCTCTGAAAAGCAGTGGGATGTGAAAGCAATGTGTTTTTTCTTCTTTGCCCTGTTTCTCAAGCTCCGGTCCCAGACCGAGTACAAGGGGTCAGACCTCAGGGTGCGAAGCTTTGTCTTTCTCCTTTCCCTGCCCAGCATCATCAACAGCACAATTACTGAATATGTTAGAGCGCTTCAAATGCACATACATTCAGTAACACTCCTGCAATACAGCCATTTCCACCATATCCAGGAAATTGCAACAACTAATTAAGATTAAACGGAAACTGTGGCTACAGATATTATGCCACTAGTGTCTGAGCACTTGAGATACTTGGGAGCATTCACCTCAGCTTGGCTATTTCTAAATCTGTTTTGCAATGCTTGCATCCCCTGATCCATCCTCAAAAGCACTCATCTTCCAGACAAATCAACTACTGCCCACAGTTCCTGTAATACTCACTTCTGCAAAGGGCAAGGCATATAAATTCAGGAATATGGTGGGAAATGAACCTCAGGCCCAGGAAGATGAGGGGCCAGTTTTGTTTGAAATGGACCTGAATGCCTTCCACAGCCTGAAATGCCAGAACAGCCATGGGGTCTTGCAGAACATGCTCTGACACTGCTCAAAAAATGGGGAATTTCATTCTCTTCTGCTCAGGTTTCAGCCAGCCCAAAGATTAATGCAGCAAGAGATAAGATAGAAAGTCACCCTCAGGAAGGCTGTTAAAGCAGGCCTCCATCAACCCAAGCACTATTTGAGACAGATGAATAGAACTTTAAAAGCCCATATTAGCACCAGTGCTCCTGAGTAATGTGTTGGGGGAGCCACGGTGGCTGGCGGGAAACTTGTCATGTTTTGGGCCAGCTTTTGCCCCCTCCCCACCAGGCCCATCACCAGCCAGCCCTGGCTGGGCCGTAGCTAAAGCAATGTGCGTCAGGGCTGGAAACCTCACCTGCCGCAGAACTTGTGACAGCACAGATTGCTCCTCAAGGTGTGATTCTGCCTGGAAGAAGCGACTTCCCCACAACTATATGCCGTGCTGCATATGCAGAATTGGATATGCCTCCTCTAACTAGGCAGCTGGTGGTTATTAACATAACTGCCTGTTTCAGCTGTGGCAGGATGCATTGGATTGCTGCCTAACTTGTGCACTCCCAACAGAGCAGGCAACCATGGAGCCCAGGTTCTTCTCCATGTCCCAAAAGCTGCCCCAAGCGCAAGGCCCCTGGCCCCAAGAGGGCAATCTTGCTCACCCTCCACAAGTGACAGAGAGGTAGGTGCCTACAAAGCCCTGCAGAGGGCAATCCAGGCTGCCTCACTTCCACACCTCCTTCTCAGGAGGCTGGAGCAGGTCAGGAGGAAGCCATGGGCTAGTCTTCCCCTCCACAGGCAGCCTCTGACATCTCCGCTGACCACATGGGACTCCCAGTGCCTGCCCTTTGCATGCCAACCCTGCCAGAGACCAGCATTTGGGTCCTGCTAAGTTGAAGGCTGGTTGTCTCCAGCCACTAAGCCATGGGATACTGCGGGCAAAGCCATATTGAAGCCTTTCTGTTATAACCTGGCATGCTGGTGTGGCCCTAAGCCAAGAGCCATGAGTGAAGAAAGTCTAGGGCTGGAGATCTGCTCTCTGTTCCTGGCCATAGTTTGGGTCTAATACAGAGTTTGCAAAGGATATTCCACCCTTTTGGCTGGACTTGGGTTCCTTCTGTCTTAATCTGCTCCCTGTTCCATAACTTTTGCATGGTGACTCAAACTCAGGAGAAAGGTTGGAGTTGGCTCTCACGTAGCAATGAGAGACCTCGTTCTGGGTGCAAGTTTCCTCTCAGGCTGAATGAAGCCTGCTCCCCATCTTCCATGTTGGGCATAAATCACCATGTGAAAGCAGGCCACTAGCTGAATTCTAGTCTTCATCTGATTTTTCAAGCTTCCCCAGGGGTGGGGGTTTAGGTGATTTCCTGCATCCATCTGAATTGCAACAGAACTTGAGCAGGGAGAGAAGAAGCAGGCATTTTCTGAGAACAGGCACATTGGGTCATGTCGAGATAGCAAAATTAGTTGCCCAGAGAGCTTCAGGCTGAACAGAGAGGCTCCTAACTACCCTAGATCCCAATGAGCTCGGACAGCCTTGAGAAGAATATGCCTGGAGAAGCTGCAGAGGATGTCCCTAGATCCATGAGGCCTAAATGCCACCCAGCGTGCTGGCAGGTGGCATAAACAAGGTGAATGCCAGCTAGGGTGTGTGGGCGAAACATTTGGCTCTCTGTAAACAAAGAAGCCCTAGGTGGATCCCAGTGCTGCGGAGGTGGAAGCTCCCAAAGGATTGCATCATAGCGGATGTGAGAGGGTTGGTTGCAGCCTAGCAAGGCTGCCCTGCCATCACAAGAATTTTCTTGCATCATTTTCCTGGGATGCCCTGAAGTCAAAGCGCCTGCAAACAAAATACGCCCCCTTTCCTGCTGCACCTTGCCTGCCTCCTCCTCCTCTCCTTCTCCTCACCCCGGGAAGTGCACCATGCTACATGAGATCATCCAGCCACATGTCTGGTGGGCAGCAGGATCTGTCAGCAACTTGTCAGCTCCTGCAAGTTCAGCAATTTCACCTCACTTAGCCAAGAACAGCAGTAAAAGAAGTTGCTTCGCTTTTGCCAGGTGGGAGGCTGATGGGAGAGGCTTCCCCAGGGTTTAATAATTAAACAGGCGAGCAACAGATGCCAACTGCTAATGCCAGATCATCAGTTTCTGGGCTGGGCAGAAAACTTCATTAAGGCTACAAAACTCACTGAAGTTTCTTTTCTTTCTGCTGAGTCTTCTTTAGCATTTCTTTCTAGAAGTAGAGAGGGCAGATAAGTCAATAGAGAGGGCCGTCTTTCACTTCCAGACCTCCATGCACTGCCAGGGTGTGCAATATCTGCTAAACTGCACTTCGACCACTTGCTATATTTCCTCTCAGGGCTGAGCTTGAGGGAATCACCTTGCCTTCCCTGCTCTTGATCTGCAAATAAGCTCACTCTTGGCATGTGTCATGGTAAGGGCAAGCAGAAGCCGAACATGGGCCACTGTGACTCTGCTGTCATAGGGGGAAAGGGATGATTAAGTTCAACTGATTTTCCATTCAACATGCCCAAACACATAACCTCTGCACCATTCTCTCCTACCAACAAAACATGTGAAAGCTAAAACCTGATACTTATCAAATCAAAGCCTCTGGGAAAGAGGCTGTGCATTTTCTGATGGTGAACTTTAGGAGAACGTTGCTACCCCTGCTACCCTTGCGCACGTGTTGCAGCTCAGCAATGCTAACAGAGTTAAAATACTGGTCTTCTGATAGCCATGTGTTGCATAGCTACTCTGAGCACACCCAGGTAACAATTGATTCAAACATTTAAACCCCCTCTGAAGTCCTGCAGGTAGCAGCGACGCGCTGCAATAGCAAAGCCGGAGAACTGAGTAGCAGGGAGTGATAGATCAACAGAGCATACGTAAGTCGCAGGGAGTGAGGCCTGGGTCTTGACAGAGGATGAGGGGATGTGCTAAGGGCCAGGGAGCCGGTTGGTACAAAGGGCTGCAAGGCTTCTGAACATGAGCTGCAATACGGGTTTGAGCATACAGGAGCAATAGCTCTAGAGGGTCTCCCTCAAGCACGATCCCTTTGAAACGTCCACTCTCAGATTAGATTTTAGGTTTAGGCTTGTGACTGTTCTTAATGGGAGCAGACGTACTGGATTTGAGTCAAAATGTCAAAGTGGCCTTTGAGCCCACTCGACTTGTCCGCTGTTATACGAAGTTGAATAGAAAGGTAGATAGTTGGGAAAAAAGTCAGGTCCCAGGTCCCCAAAGCTGGGTGCCCAAAGTCACAAGATTAGCAGTGCAGACTGACTCCTTTTGCTTCCACGTCCCTGCTGGGCAATGCTGCTGTGGGGTGCTGCTTGGGCAGCCTCACCGCAGTGTGCTGGGGCACAAGCCGTAGTGTGGGAGTGCCCGATGGAGCCTTGCCATGGGTGAGCCTGGCGGTGTGGGGCCAAGGGGTGGGCGCTGTGCAGCGCGGAGCTGCACAAAGCCTAATTGGGAGGGTTTAGCTTTTCTCCGAGTGAGCCCAAGCCACCCAGTGTCCTGGGAAAGGAGGAAATCCCCTCTTACAAAGCGCATGCAATTAAGGCACGGGGTTGTGCAAGCTGGGGTGCGGGAGTGCATTCAGGACACTCATACAACTCTAGCCCTAGTGTTTCCAAATGTTGACTTTGCTGGTAAGGTGGCGGTTGTTCAAATGTACAAAGAAAATAAAATCAGCATCTGACCATCCAGTGCAAAGGGAGCCTGGTGGGAAGAAATGATCAAACATCTGCAGACGACGCTATGGAGATGCGATTTGCCCAGCCGCCCTGGAGCAAAGCCATGCAGGGAGCAGGGACAGACCAGCAACAGCCTGGGATGTCACCCGCCGCTGGGCCACCCACCCAGTGAGGCTTGCACTATGCTCCTGCTGCTAAGATAACGGGAAGCATGTCGCTGCTGAGGATTTCTTTCTTGGCAGGCCGGCCAGGAACACACGCGTGGCTCCGAGTGGGGCCACGTGCAACGGTGGGGCCCTGATTTCATTTTGCCAGCGAGGGCAGAGGCAGAGGGAGGCAGACTGCCAGACGCTGATGCAATGGAAAATGCTAATTTGCGATGCTTTCGGAAGGATTAGAAGAAGAAGGATTTCAGTGGCCGGGAGAGGGTGATGCAAGCGTGTCAGCTCTGGGCTGGGGAAGAACCGTGCCAACATTTTGTAGCTTCCGGGAGGATTTCTTCTTTCACATCTCAGCAAGCTGGGATCTCTGCCAGACGAAGAGTAGGATGGATGAGTAAACAAACGGCGCTTCACTTTCTTAAAGCAATTAGGAAGGAAAGTGAAAGAGCTGAATGAGATAACATGGCAACTGCTCTTTTTCCCTCTCTTGGCTCCTTGCTGCCATGCGCTCTGGGTACAGGGCATACCCTGCATTGGTGTGCTCTGGTACGCCCAGGGATGACTCCGCATGCTCCATGGCATGCCCGAGGGCCCTGTGATTTCACATGAAAAATCTTTCTCTAAACAAACCCCCACACCATTAGGAGGGACATTGCTCCATGCTCCTCCCACACGAGGAATGTCCGGATTTTACACGGACAAGCCAAGCTGTGCTGTTATGCAGACAACAAGTAAAAAGAGAAGAAAGCAAAAGAACGGGGCATGTCTGCAACTGAAGTAAACCCACCTAAACCAATAAGCTGATCTCTTTGCTAGCTGAAATCTCTGCAGCTCCACTAGCAGCTGTGGGCCAAGCTGATATGACTTAGCTTAAGCCCCACTGAAGCCAAGGTGAACACTTTCCTACCATGAGACTCCGTGATTGATTCAGAATACTGTGCTATGGTGAAGAGCTAGATACAAAAGATCATACGTAGGCTCTCAAGCCTGGGCACCAAAGCAGGAGTGTTACTGAAGGGCAGGGTTAGAGTTCAAACAGTCTGGGAACCTGAAGAAGGGATCTGAAAAAATGAGAAGCAATTCAGAAAGCAGAAAATGCAAGTTTATGCTCTTCCAAAGCAGGAATAATCTAATATAAAATACAGTAAGAAACCAATGGTTTGGTAAAGATTTGGTAGAAAAGCACCTGGGGAACTACAGTGTGCTGGGACTATGCTGAAGATGAGACTTACAGGAAAATGCAAACCTCACACTGTACATAAAAACTGAACCTAGAGTATAAGACACGTGCAGTTACCTGCCTGTCCTGCTCAGCTCTGCAGAGGCTGCAGTCATGGGGCTATGTCCATTCCCAAATGTCGCCCTTCTAGGAAGGGCACGAATCAGTCACGCATAATCTAAAGGAAAATTGGGATATTCAGAGGTGCAGAAAACACCTCTTAAAGAGTCCCATGGTCCTCTGGACAGACGTCAAATCTGTAAATGATTGATGCAAAGAGAAAGGAAATAACCTGTTTTCTGTGCCCATCATGGATGTGAAAGAGGTCATAAGCTTAAGCTGGGAGCCCATGGGAGCCCAAGGAGAAACTCCACATTTTTAAGGACAGTGGAGGCTTGGAACAGAGAGGCCCTTGGGGGCCTTTAAGAGCAGTTTAGACAAACCCCTTTTAGGTACCACACACGTACCAGTGACCCTGCCTTGGGATGAGGAGAGGAGGCAGAGGACCTCCCTGGGGGATGCTACGCTCATGGGCATCAGTGAGGCACAGGTGGAAGCAGCAGAGGGAGAGAACAAGCACCAGCTTTCTGACACAGCTTCACTGAAACAGATGCAGCTTTGGAAACTCAGTCAACCACCTTCCTGCAAAAGGACCAAGTCAAACAGACTTCCCAAGGCCCATGCAGGAGCTCTGTGATGTTCTGGCTAACCTGAGGCGACTGGTGCTCAGTGAGGAGAGCACAACACGAGACCGGCGACTTCCCCATTTGGCCTCTTTAGAAGAGCTTGCGTCGTAACAAGAACTTATTCACTGTGTTCCTTTCACTCTGCTTCTGCTAATGCTCGTGCTCTTGCATCACAGGTCTCCAGTCCTCAAGTTAGTCCCAGACTGCTACCCCTGCAGCCCTCCTCCACGAGCACTGACAACTTAAAGGGCCCCGACCGTCCTGGCTTTGCGCAAGCCCCTCCAAGGGCCTGAAGCAGGTATCCTATGAGCGTCACAAAAGATTGGACCTGGATCCCTGACGCAAAGGCAGCCCTAAGCTGTTTCTAACCGCTGGGCCCACACGGAGGACACATTCAAAGATTATTGATACTGCTTTATGGTTTCCCTGTGTTTTACTCCTTTTCATTAGGCTTTGTGATGAAGACAGTCGAGCCTTGTCACAATACGGCTTTATGCAAACCACGCAGCGCTGACATTGCCTTTGTGCTGCTTCCTTTCGTGAGATTTCTTCCTGTTATGGTTTCTGATAGCTTGCAGATGGACTTCTTTTACAGTTAGTGTTTACAGACATTGCCACTGAAGGAAACAGAAGAGTTAACTAGAGTGTCTAAATATAACTCAATCATTCAAGTCGTGTCTGACACATCCTCCTTCACAGCAAAGAAACAGGAGAATGAAGCATGCATAAAACGAGGCAATCACTTCTCTTCTTCCTACTGTATAGAAACTGTCTGGGATTATGGCTTGAACTCTCCTCTGCTTCCTAGAATGCATCTTTTATCTCGCTGTCAGAGGACATTCCTGGTTACTGCCCAATTCCACAACAGCAGCCCACTTGCCAAGGGCTGCAGAAGGCTGGAGGGGGGATATAAGCCCAGGCAGAGGGAGGCAGGTCCCCAGAAAGCTGCTCTTGTGGTGCAGGGGAAATGGTGAGCTCAGCTCAGGGAGCAGGACAGACCCATCCATGCTTAATCTGTTGCAAAGTGTCCCTTCATACATACCCGGTGCAACTCTTTTTCTGACCTCAGCCAATATCTTTTTATTTGCCTCAGCCATTTCCACAGAAGCCAGTGATTTTTTTGGCCTGGTACAAGCTGCCTTTTTTTCCATCTGTCATCTGTCACTTGCCCGGCTCCCCCCCAGACTGTCTCTTAAAGCACAGACAGTGAGCTCCTGTCTCGGCTCCCCCACAGCTGCCTTCGCTACAGTGCTCAGCAAAGCGGGAACCAGAGCAGGGAGTATCAGACCAGTGCTGGCGGGGACAGGAGAGACAACAGCACAACGCTGTCACTCCAAGAGAAAGGCTTTACAGCTCAGAGGCTGTTGGTAAAGGCATCATAGCTGGACGGTTCCAGTTTGTCACAACATGCAAGGCATAATGTCATCACACACTAGGAAAAATGTGATTCTAAACTTCTGTGGGGAAAAAAAGATTCCAGGAAAGTCACAGCATGGCCAAGATTTTCCAGTGGTCCTCAGTTTACCCTTATTTTACTTTTTTAGGTTTTTCAACCTAGGACATCGAAAACAGGCTTAATTTTCAGATGAGTTTCTAAGTTGTCAGCCACTAATTTTTAACCACAATATTCAAAAACATGCATGCTACAGCTAAGAAACACACGATTAAGCCCAACACGCCTCTTACACAGAAACCCAGCTGACCCTGTACTTGCATACAATGCGATCCTGGAGTATCGCATACAATACCACAGTACTGCCGAAGTTTTTGGAAAAACTCCCATAATAAATTCCAGCAAAAAGCCCCATGTTCCAAAATGCTTAGTCAAATCCTGAAATATTTCCACTCCAGGACAGTCAAGCATAGCACTGTCTCCCCACTCCCCAAAGGGGATGATGAAAGGGCTGGTGGCAGTTGCACTCCCTCCCTCATCTCCTGCTAGAGCTTTTCTCCTCTCCCCAGCAAAATGCTGCTCTTGGATGGAGCAGGTGTGTGGGGAGAGTGTGAGCAGGGCTATGTGCTGAGGGCTCATTGCCGCGGGTCGTGAGGAAGAGGAGACAGGTCTTGCCTCACTCTTCAGCCCCCAGCCTGAGATGCAAGTCCCCAGGGAGAGCTCTAGGCTCCCCAGAAAGGGCTCAGCAAAAGCCACACTCGTGCCTGACAGTGTCGGGTGCTGCCTGTCTCTGTACTCGCAGGGTCCCCCCCAGAGCTGCACATCAGCAGGCTACAGGCTTTGGGCAGTTTTTTTGGAAAACAAGGTATTTTCACAAACCACAGTGAGAGAGTGTTTCTCATCCCTGGCATTCGGTTATTTAACTCTGCAGCTTCAGCTCCTGAATAGCATCTGCAGAGATCACAAGAATCACCCCAGAATCGCTTCTTAAAATCTCAAACGGTGTATCAGGAGAGTCAGCTACCAGCATTTAGGCCATTTTTATTATAGCTTTGAGGGGAGCAAACAGAAGAGGCAAATAAGAAACCTGGAGACCTACTAGGACACTTCCAAAGGGAGCTTGGTTTAAGCCTGGAGGGAATCTGGTGAGGATGCTAGAGATGAGACAGGAGCCTCTCAAGCATCTCTGTCTTACCTTGTCATTGCAACCTCGAGACTGGGGGGAAAGCAAAAGAAATCCTTGTGTCTGTGGTCACGAAGAAGCCTCAGTGATGAATGGAGGTGAGCCTGGCACAGCGGCTCTGAGCGGGGAGACCTGCCCCAACCCTTCCCCATGAGGCCAGGACCAATGCCTCACACCAGTCATTGCACCAGTGGCAGCAACCCACCTCTGGATGGAGAGGAGCTGCAGGGCTGCTATTCTGCACAGTTGGATTTGGATGATGCCAGTAAATCTCAGGGACCCCAGACGCTTTTAAGCAGGGCTTGAGTTTCCAAGACATCTCATGCTATCTGCACTTCACCTCTTTGGGACAATGCACCAGCTCTTGCAGTCGCTCCATTTAATGCTACTTGTCCAGCAAAGCAGAGGCTTGCAGCAGAGGCACAGCTGTCTTTCTTCAGGGAAAGAGATGCTGCTATGTAGTCTAAGGAGCCAGAGCATGGTCACTGAGGACTCTAGGCAGCTCTGCAAATGGCACGTGATTCAAAAGAAATCCCTAATGCTCCCTGATGGTCCCTGGAGGGCTGCTAGGCTCCTGGCTAGGCCCAGATGGAAACCTTGGAGTCAAAGTGGCAAGACAGGTAGGGAGGCTTGCCCTGAGACAATGTTGACATCTGAGAGCAGGCAGACTGATTTGGCTGCGGATGAAATACAGAACATGGACTTTCTTTCTACTTGGTGAAAGCCCCGCTGAGAAACCCCAAGTTAAGGGACTACCTATATCTCACAAAAGTTTGTCCTGGTAGTTCTATTAGCTGCATCAAGGGATAGCGTAGATGGTTAACTTAAGTGGAGCACCAGCATCAGATCTGCCTCTTACAGTGCTAAAGGCCCTGAAACCTCCGTGCTCATAAAGGGAAAATACAAAATGGAAAACTGTTTGGGAGGGAAAGCAGAAGAAAGTTGGCACAAGGAAAGGAAGAGGAGGGTAGAGGATGCGTCAACAGCTGTGTTTACATATGACAACCCCATCCTACATGGCTGATGATTAAGGAAGACAAAGAGGAAGTGAACGTTAACTCTAAGATTACGGTGCTGAGAGCAGAGACCGAAAGCAAAGGAGAATTAGTGGAGAGAGATGATGAGTGCAGGAGCAGAGGGCTCAGTTCAGACTGGGAGCCCTGTTTTGCAGGCTGGCCCACTTGATGCTCCAGAACTAGGATCAATGGAAAAAAATGATGGGGAGAGAGAAAACAGGGGACAGGCAAAGTGCGTGAAGCTCAGAAACTGCAATAGCTCATTCCCTTGTACAAAGAAATGTAGCACCTCTGAGGCGAGCAAAATACTTTCCCCTCTCTCTTTTCCACTATCCCGATGTGTCGTCCCTTGCAAATATTATCATATATGCAAGTGCCAGCAGGTGGGAGAGAAGAGTACAAAAAAGGAGCTCTCTGTGGTGGAGAGAGGGTGAGTTTGGCTGTAGTGTCCCTATTCTTCAGCAGCAATTGTAGAGGAAATAAGGAGTGCAGAGGTTTGTTCTGCCCCGAGGTAAAGGAAAAGTGGTCTAGGGGTGAGTCATGAGCTTAGCTTTTGGAAGACCCAAGTTTAAAGCTCTGCTCTGCTGCAGTCTTCCTGCAAAAGCACTGAAGGATCACCTGGGCTCTGGCTGCTGCAGCTGCACAGGGTGGGACACGCACGAGGTCTCTGTGGGAGCGCAGGGGCCCGTGCAGGCAGGATGGGCAGGACATGCCCATCTTGCTCATGCTGCATCAGGGAGACACTTCACTTCATGCAAAACAGCAGCAGGGACCATTATTCCTTTCCCCCTGCCTTCTCTGGAGCTGATCACGAACACCAATGGCTTTGCCATCCTTTGCCATCAACATGCAGCCTGAACTGACAGCCTGTCTCTGCCTTAGCCCTGCTCACACCAAGGGCTGGGCCAGCAACAGGGTGAGACAGCGAGTTCATCGTGGCCGGGGAGTGGGACAAAAGGCGCAGTGCCGAGCCATGCTGGCTGCTGGGGCTCTGCCTTGCAGCAAGTGGGGAGATGCCTGCGGCCCTGCCCCAGCTCTGTGGGAAGAGGTAAGAACCAGGCTGATAGGGTCATCAGATGTGATAGTTTTTGACCTCAGACTAAATGCTCTTAGTGGCAATAAGCATTCATGGCTTTTTGAAAACTGAAACCAGAAATGTCTCTTGTGCAATGGAACACTTTTTCACACATTTCCAAAGAAAAAACATCCATCTGTGCAAGTAGGTCTCCTAGAGTTATGAGATGCTGCTGTGGATGCTGGGTGGCAATTGGGCTGGTCCTCTCTTCCCACTCCTCCCATTCCCTGCAGGTCTGGTTGGAGGAGGATGTGCCCTCAGGTCACCACATTGTACAGGGGCTGCGCCCAGCTTCCCTAAAGGAGCTGCTAGTTTTGATAGATTAAGGCTCCAGTCACGGGTCATCAACATCAACTACACACAGGGCAACTTCCCCTCCAGGGTCCCCTTTATTATGCAGCCTACACACCCCTGAAATGATCACTGAAGTAGTCACCATTCATATCAAACTGCTCACCAACTTGGCAGCCAGAGGCTGAATGAAAAACAGTGAATGGAAAGTGAAGGCAGACAGTGCATAAGATGCAAGTCTTGAACACTGTGAGAGCTTTGGCGTGGGAAAACTTAGGTAGGAATGTCATGAAATTGGCAAAACCCACAGTCCTCAAATCAAACACAGACCTCTTTCTAAGAGCAATGCTCTGGCAGGAACACACATGCCTGGGCTCCTTCCAGGATCCCCCAAGTGGAAGTTGCTGCCTGTGCTCTGCATGGAGCTGCAGCGCACTGTCGTAATGGTCTGCGCACGGTTCAGTCAAGCTGCAAATCTGGAAAGTGCTGCTGCTTTGCTAACAGTTTAAGACAACAGCAGAGCAGCTACAAAAGCTTAGGAGAAGGCTGTGCCCCAGGGAGACCACGAAGAGAGTTTAAGGAGGGAGATTTTGCCAAGCTGACAATTTGTCTGTTGTACTCAGGTAAAGAACCAGCTCTTGAAAAACACTGCAATGGGAAATGCATTGGCTGCAAGCATGCAGGGTTTTTCTGAAAACGACTGCTATACTCCTAACCCCAGCCTGGGCCTTTGTCCAACACAGACTGACATGAAGCACCTTTTGCACCAATCGCCCCCACTTCCCACTTGGCTCTTCTGTCTTGCAGCCCTGCGCAATGCTAGATTGAGTAGATTTGGGCTGTCTTCTGAATGGCCCAGGTCCAAAACACACTGTCCAGAGCAGCGAGCACCCCCCTGAACTTCTACAGACCCTGGCCTGGACCTTCAGTGCAGCCTAATCAAAACCAGACATTTTCACTGTCAAGTGTGAAATTACCAATGTTTAGGCTATTGAGCAAATAAAGCCTGCTTCAGAGAGAGGCATTAGGCATTTGCAGTGGCTCTTCAACATTAGAAATTTCACTGCAGATTGCTCACATTTTAAAAGAGCAGTCTCTACACACAGTGATCATAGATACCAGAAAGAAATGCACACCATGCCATTCAGGCTTTCTAGCGAGCTTCAGCAGGAGCTGCATGCACAGATGTTTGGGCTGGCTGCCAGGATATGGTGCCAGTGGGGTCGTATAGCTTCCCTCACACCTCATGCCAGTGATTCCTGCTGGGTGAATTGCTATCGCTGTCCCAGCTCCTGGGCCCTGCTGGCCTCAGAGCCCCATGGTGCAGGCAGCCCTGAGGCACAGGGTCCACAGGCTGTCCCTGCGAGGCACCTGGCTACGGCTCCGTGCTGCCATTTTTCCACTGGCAGCCAATTTTTCCAATTTTTCCAGTTTGTTTTTTTGTGCCTCAAAGCATGCAGTTTGAGGGAAATGAGGATAACAGTCACACTGGGATGCACGGTGCAATGGAGCAGATCTGAAATTCAGGACCTCTCAGATGTACCAACCTCTCTCTTATTTATTTATTTATTTATTTTTACTCCTACAGCCTGGGACTGAGACTCCACTAGGGCTTTTCTGTTTCTTAAGTCTCTTTCAAATCCTTGGAAAGCTTTGACACCTGAAAACATGCCAGTCTTCCCACAAGCACACGTAAAGATAGGCTGCACCACAAAGAAAGAAAGGAGCAACCGATGTCGTCACTGAAAACTAGCTGGAAAGCTTACCCTGGAGTTAAACAAACTTCACGCTTATTCTGAGTGGTGACATATTTGACAATGAAAAGCGTACCGGCTCCTGCACCTGCCGAGGCTGCCCGGGCTGCGGAGCATGGTCCGCCATCTGCGTCAGCGGCAACGCAGAAAAACACGCTCACGCTTCTGCTTGCGACCGATGCTGAGCGGGTAACAGAAAGCTCCCCGCTCAGCAGGCAGCTATAGGGTGGCGGGTCCACAAGTCCCGCTCTGTGCCTGGCCCAGGAGATTGCTGCGGCCCTGGGCTGCGCTCCGGCAGGGGAAACGAGGCTGGCAGAACGGCCAAGAGTGTGGAATTACCACTCACCTTTAATCACCCAAGAAGATATTGCACATTCGAAAACTGGCCAAGAGTCAAGTTTCTGCACCCACACACACCAAAACACTAGAAGTTCAAATGCTGGAGATTAACCTCATGCCTTCTGAGCTGCAGCGTTGCTAAAAGAAATTAAGGAGGGGAACAGAGAGAAGAAAAAAAGGGAGGAGGCTCATCCTGCTCCTTTCTACAGAAGGCACCCATTTCTCCACTGAATTTGTTTCTATCACTTCCTGACAGGCTTTGAGAGAAAGGAAAGAGTGGGAAGGATGAGGCTGGCCTATGGCAGGTGCCATGCCACTCAATGGGCCCATTGCAAACCCATATTCTGATGAAAAGCAGCCAAAGCTGCTTTTGAGAAGTGCCAAGAAATGAGGAAGAAAATGAGGCCAAACGGCGTAGCGCTTGGTGTCCTCTCTTCTCCTGGGCTTAGTTTTGGTTTGGTTTTAAACTAGGAATAAACCCCCCTGGGCAGCAGCATGTCTCTATAGCACTGTCACTACTCTCCCCAACGCACACCAGGCAACTTATTTACGGGTAACTTGATGGAAAGACAGATTTATAAACCCTGGCTGCAGCCCTTCAGTGCAAACAAGCTACTCCATTCACACCTGGGTTTCTGCACGATAAGAGTAAACAGATGATAAGAATAACTGGAACTATTACTACTAGTTGGGCTCCACCTCCACTGAGCGCAATGTCTCTCTCTATATAGGGTATGTGGATATCTACAGCTCCAGGGCAGGCAGGAGTGAAAAAGCCAGTGGGTAGGGCAGCCCTCACCCCTTCACTGAAGCTGTATGATCCTTCCCATTTTAACCTTGTTTTCAGCTAGGTAACTGGCAAATTTTGAGCGCTGGGATTGACATTTTCTGCCCTTGAGCTCTACATACAGCAGCACTGACAATTTTGTTTTTGTTGTTTGCGCAAACCCCATGCAGTTGTTTTCCAAGAAACAAAAAGTTGCCAAAACTGCTGTTGGTAAATCTTCTTTTCGGTTGTTGGGATATTTTCTTGGTTTTTTTTTTCTTTATATGCTTCTTTTCAGATTCTTGGAACTACTTTTCATTACACACGACGATTTTTCACCCTGGCATGAGGGTTCTCACCCAGAGCCAGGCAGGGTGAATAATTCAGGAACTGAGGCCATGGTGCACACAAGCCACTATTGGCTCGTGGAGAGCAAAGAGATTCCCATTTGCCCTGGTTGCTCAACTCCTGATCTCACGAAGGCCTGACCCTTCACTGCCTCTGCGTTACATGGGATGTCACAGGAAGTCTCATTTGCATGTTTTAAAATGAAGCTTGTTTTGGTCTTTTTTTTGAGGTCAAAGCTGGGAGTTTAGCAAGCGGTGACCTTAGCGTCCAGGGTTGCAGGATCTGCAGGCTGACGATGTTTTCAGGTCAAAGCAGGGTTTCTAAACCGGCCTGAAGGATGCAGCTCTCTGCCCTAATACCGCCCAGATCACGGGTCCTCATTTGCAGCTGGTGACATGTATTTGCCATCCCGCTGGTCCAACCTTTCGGCAGGACTGCCGCATTTGGTCGGGCTCGGAGGGACAGCTCGACTGTCAGCTGCTCTCCCGGGCATGGCTCCCGAGAGCTGTTTGTTTAAGAAAGAGGGGAAACGGGCCAGTGCAGGGATTGGCCATTCCCACTTCCATCCTATCGCCCCGGCCCAGGAGCAGCAGGAAGCTCATGTCACAGAGGCTAAAGGTGAACAGCTCTCTCCTTATAGGCTGCCGGTAGCATGTCAGCCAAGTCCTTAATTGCTCTTTCTAGGAAGGACTCCGCGGAAACTACCTTGGCTCCCTGACATCACCCATGCGGTGCCTCTGCTCGGGCATGCAGCCTCTGTGGCTGCGGCGGGCACAGCAAAGCCACCAGGAGGAAACCCGGGGGACTGCCCCGAGCCTGCCCTGAAGCGTGCCAGGAGGGGCCAACTGCACTGCCCCGGGCCAGCCCTGAGCACCCAGCCCCTGCCACCTCCACGCTGTCGCCCTTCCAGGTTTGGCCTTCCTGCAAGGAAAACTTGCTCGTTTATGTCACATCTGCAAATCAGAGTTCAGTCATCAGCTGCCACTTAGCAGTGACTTTATCTCTAGAAAGATCTGGCCAAGGAAGGGTTGATTCTCATGCAGGGAAATAAATGGAACTAGGCTTTTATTTACTCTGCCAGCTGAAAATACATTGCTGCTGAGCTGGTCATAATAGGAATCACGCCTTCGCCTCCCAGAAAGCTTCCTTGATATAGAAAAAGCCAAGTAACATTGATAGATTCAATGATACACCTGAGTAACTCCCTCATGCCTTTTCTCTCGAGAAACGCCCTGGCTTCATCCTTCCTTAGTGCCTCAGCCCCTTCCCTAGGCTGCGCTTCCAGACTGCTGGGGGCTGAGACCCTGCCCTGAGCTCTCCAACTCCTCCGCAAACACACAGCAAACTTCCTCATACAGTAGTGATGAACGACAGACAAGGGATGGTCCTCAGCAATTATTCTGTACCCAAGAGTATTTCAAATGATTAAAAAAACCCCCATATATACATACAGACACACAGACACACACACATATATATTCTCTCTCTCTATATATATATATACACACACCTATACATATATATACACATTCTGCTGCGTGTGAATATATTCAGCAGCATGGCTAGAACCTCCCAAGCCAGTTGTCTAGAGGCAGCACCATCAGGTTTTCCTCATCCTCATCATGCATGAAACACAAGTTAAGGATCCGGTATACTGCTAAGTGAGACTGCAGGAGACAAAACAGAGTATTAACACAACAGTTTGGGGCTTTTGTTTTAGGTTTGTTCTTGCACTCCTTGCAAATTTGTACTTCCATTCCAGCTCCATGCAATACAGAGATATTTAGCTAAGTTTTATTCTATGTCACCAGTAGAGTTAAGGCTTCTTCTGCAAGTTGGGAAGAAGAGGGGAAGAGCAAAAGCAAAAGACTACGTATTCATATATAGTCTCTCTCTCTCTATGTATATGTAGGCTGTATAAAGGACATTTTCCATGCACCCCATGCATTAGCAAGAGACTGCAGCAGAGCAGGCAGAGATCTATAGGTGAGGTCTTTGTGTATCAGAACATTTTTAAATAAACACCAATCAAGAATACTTTTTCCTGTTGAAATAAGATTCAAAAAATCTTACAAAATCTAAGAATAGAAACTACTTCTAAGGTTAACAATTAAATTTATTTTCATTTTGGGCTTTGTTTGATTTTCTTAGATTTTCCTTTTTTTTTTCTCTTCTCATGCCCTCATGCTCATTTGCCTTTTTTTTTTTTTACCTCCCCCATGCAATTACTAACTCACAATTTTGTTCTCATAGTAAGGAATTTTAAAAGTAAGAAACAATGGAAAGGGCAAAACTAAAAACTATTTTATGACAACTTTGACAACAAACTAACTGGCTCATTCAAACTTAGTAGCTTGAAATAGTAGTTGCATGCACAAATTTCCATTTGCCCCGAAGCTGCGTTTGCAGCTTCCAGAGCAGCACTAGCTCACAGTCATATTTTTACGTGTGTCTGATTTGGAATCTCAAGTAGTTTCACTTTTACTGCATGAATCATGTCCTCGGGGAACTGCAAAAATGCCCTTCCGTCATCAAGGCTCAGATCTCCAATGTCAAAACGAGAAACAGATTTAATCCAGTGCCAATCCCTTGATCATGAAAAACACAGTTATCGCTGGAGACATAAGCAGATCACATGCAACAATCAGAAACATCTGCACCTGGCACCTTGTCCTTTTCCTTTGTGTTTAGAGGGGAGTTTGTAAAATTGGTTCCTTGCATGAGAAAGTTTGGAGTGCTTTTCTAAGCTCTTGCAGTGTGCTTGCTGCTTGAGTTTCATTTTGGTCATTCCGGGCTGGAAGCCAGAAGAAAGTTCTCTGCCTTGGTATCATGAGGAAATGCTACCTCATTGCCTTTTAGTGATGAAACACCCCGTGGCCCCTCCTCTTGGCTTTATTAGCATGGGGACACCTCCAGCATATAATCGTCTCCATGCTCTGTCTTGATAATCAGGAGCTCAGGAATTCCAGCAGTGCCTTTTTTTCACCTTCTTGCTGTTTGGTTCCTCACCTCTGGCTGTCCCAAGAATAAGCATCATGGAAGCACCAAACTTGCTAGAAGATGGAAATATTCCACAGAAAAGAAAATTCTCCTGCAGTCAAGTGGCTTTTTATGCATCAGCATTTCTCTTGACTCTGATTTCTGTCCTGGTTCCTATAGTCTTCTGTGTGCTCCATCATAAGCAGGTAAGGACAAAGCAAAATTCCTAAGTCTAGAGTATACCGAACACATTAATCTTAATGATCAATACTGCCGTGTTTATATTGTGAGCTAACTGCAACATAGTCATTCTTTCTCTTTTGTGACAGCCAATGCTTTTACTTTCCAAGGTTTCAGCTGATGGCATTTCCACCAGTCCCTTGGGGAAATGTCTTCAGTATTTTGGTTTCATTTCCATAAGATAAGAAATCAGTTTTTATTCCATTCTCTTTTGTTTTCTCTCCTGTACCAATGATGTTAGCTGTCCCAATGAGGTATGAATGAGTGATGCTCTGTAAGGACAGGCAGGATTTAGGAGTCCGTCATTTCAGCAGGCACGAAGCCTTCTCACTCTTCATTTTACCAAGTGTTAATATAGTGTAGCCCAAATAGTGGTCACTGAGTCAAGTTGTCTTCTGCATTTCATTAGCTGATTTCAATTTTTTTTTCTCCCTTTCTATATCTGTATGTATGCTAACATCCAGAAATACAAGTGTGAGCCAAGAGATTGGTTCACTGAGGCCCAGAGTTTTACTTTCTGGTTTCCAGACTGTGAATTAGTCTCCTGGAGGATCCAAGTGCTAGTTTGGGATGTTGGTTTACATATCCCGCTGTGATGTAGCTCCTTCAGATTCCTGTTCAAGGGAGGAAGGGGACATGGAAAAAGTCCCCCTCAGTTAAAAGACAGGATGGCTTGCTCTCATGGGCTGGCAGATCTTTGTGGCATGATGGCTCCACAGACCCCTCTGAGGACTGATCCTATATGGCACTATTTGTTTTTATAAAATATGAAGACTGCTAAATTCCCACCAGAGGGGAGCCTGCTCTGCACCTTGCACCACTATCACGTAGTAAACAGTTAAAAAAATATATTTTTAATTGCTTTGCTACTTTTAGCCCCCCTCCCACACCCTTTCTCATCTATACTGGAGCTATGAAGCAGAAGCTCTGCAACCTGCGACCACAACTGCATTCCTCCGATGAAAGATCACATGGTGATGAGCAAAAGATGCACACAGCACTTCACATATTCCACTCCTCCCCCTCTTTGTTTTTTTCCATATTGCAGAAAAACATTTTTTTCAGTAAGCAAAAGAACTGCCTTTAGTCCTTTAGGTTCATATTAATTAGGGAAGGCAAGGCCAGGCAATGAAAACCATTCCCTGCTAGGAACTGCCAACATCCCCAGCATGCCGAACAGCAGCTTCCTAAGGAGGAGACGAGGCACTGCCTCACAGTGATTCAGACATTTCAGAGCTTGCATCCCACTGGATGTGAGAAGGCACTGGATTCCTACGCCTGTAATCTGATCCCAGATTTGCTTTTTTTGGGCTCTGGCCAGTCAGCAAACATAGCTCCAAACTTGCTGTGCCGGGGGGAGCGTGACCTCCATAAGCAAACTCTGAGCTATGACTCACAGGAATATACCGAAATCTATTGCCACTGACAATTTATCACCTGGGCTTCCCTGAAGCCTCCCCCTTCCCTGGGCTGAAAGGGTGCTAGAAAGCAGCGCTCAGTAGGGGACCAGAAAGTGGTGCGACCGTCACCCTGAGTGCCCAAAGGGCTAAGCATGGTTTAGCAGTTAAAGAGAAGTGGGCTAAAAAGTCTGAAGCTGTTGTCCCGATTCTGCCAACAATATCAGGTGCAACCTTGGGAAAATCCCTTGAGCCCTCCACATGTCCTTCTCGCTCTCTGCGTAGTGGGTGCAGAGGCCCCAAAAAAGCAGCCACTATTGCCAGCACACGTTAGCTGCTCTCCACGCGGAAAGCGCCACGGAGGAGCGATGCATTCAAACGTTGCTGTGCGTGCTGGCCCAGGCTGCTCTGGCACATGCTGAACTGGTGGCTAACTGATATTGAACCATGATGCACAGCAGGAAAGGTTCATGGTTTTAATGCGGGTGAGTTAGCACGACACTTTAAAGCTCCTGGTGTGGAGGCTCTGGCTTTAAGCTGAGCCCATCTCCAGAGAGACATCACTTGTGGCAGTCTGCGAGACCTGAATCCCGGGATGGAAGCAAAATCCTGCCATGTAGCATTGATACGTAGGAGGCCCTCCTCTAGGCAATGCCGATGGCTGTCTTTGTATTTGGTGGAAATACCACCAAAGCAGATATTAAGAATGCTGATATATTTTAAGCATTTAAAACTTTGCTGGAGCATAATTGCTTTTTCATAAAAAATCACCACTCATATTTGAAAGCAGCAATTGTTTGTAATTATGGATAAAAGGTTTATTTCCCTTCCTGGGAGAATGCTCTTTGTGCACCTGTAATAACAACGTTCCTCTGCTGAGCTCCCTGATTGACTGAGAAGTCACAGCAGAAAATAATGACCAAGCTCTGCTTCTTCCCACAGGCACCAGGGACGTGCTGGGCCCATGGGTCTTGTAAGTATTGAGATACTAGAACTGTTTTATGATTTTGTTAAACTCACACTGTGATAAAGATAACTGTAACACAGAAGTGTAGTCCTCATGCTTGGCTACACCTTGTCCATAGATAGGCAGAAATATAGAGCCCATATAATATTGTGGCTGGGACAGAGAGATTTCCTCAGCTGTGGACCTAAGGCTGTCAGCCAGCAACTGTCTGTCTCAGCCAAAATCAGCCAAGTGCACCTCTCTGAAAAGGCTCAGTACAATCAGCATTGCGAGGGGTCAGATTTATTGCCTCTCAGTGACTGTGGATCACATTCTTTCAGAAAACAGTCATCCCTTCTCCCAAGCGTTAGTTCTCTAAGCTCAGCGTAAAGCAGTCCTAAGGTAACATCCAACATGCCAGCTTAGATGCTCAGAGAGGTTTAATTAAATCAATGCAACACTTCTGCTTGCATAAAACTTCAGGTAATGACTGTTGACTGTTCAAGACCCTAACAGGATGGGAGCCCCCCCCCCCCCCAACAGACACAGTGGTGTTCAGTAGCTCAAGGTGCCGGCCAGCACTGTGGTATGAGTCTGGTATCCTCACATGGTATTTAATCCACTCTGCAGCAAGGCCCCACTGCATTAGGTCCTGCAGAAACACCCACCCTTAAGGTATGCACAGTCCAGCATTGCCATGTATTGTCATATCCTTACCCAGTTCTTCCTATGCACAGCGAGGGCCGTAACAACCCCACTAGCTTTAATACTGATGGCATGTGTTCACTCCATGCAGGGAGGGGGAAAACCTGGGGAGATCCCACAGGTTCAGCTCTCATGAAGGACTACAACCACAGCAGCCAGCAAGCAGAGGGTTACCGTAACCACCTTTATCATCATCAGATCCAGCTGAAGTTCTGCTCATGAATTATTTCCTACTAGAGTTCAGCTCAGACCCAATTCTCAGCCTTTAAGGCTCCCTTTCCCTAGGGCGCTGTTGGCAGCTAACCTGCCCATGCAGCGAGCCCCTCCAAGCCACCCATGCCCCTGTGAGTCCTTCAAAGCCTTTACTGGCACTTGAAGATTCAGACCCCTTCCTAGCACTCCTGAAGTTCGAGAAAATCCCAAATAGTAATAATAATAAGTTAACAGAAAATGCCAGGAAGGTAGTCGAGAGAGATGTGCAATGGAAAACAGTAACAAAGCATGCTTACATAGAGAATAAGGTTGTCCTTAAATATAGTTAATCATCATATCCTTTCTGTCTGTTTCCCTCAGTGAAAGCCCCCTCTATATCTAACCTTAAAGATAACAAGTTGTGGGACTGGAACTTAACACACTGCGATGGATTTGTGGAGAAGGATTCTGACCACCTGATAATCATGGAGAGCGGCAACTACTTCATCTATGCTCAGCTCAACCGCAAAAAAGATATGAATGAACTTTTTACACTGGTACTGTACAAAGAGCCAAAAATCCTTCTCAACAAGGTTGTGGGATCAAACATGGGGAATAACAAGTCTACAATAAATTTTGGGAGACCCTTCTCCCTGCACAAGGGAGATAAGCTGATTTGTCTGTTTAACCCTGACCGTGACTATATTCTGGCAGAGAATCAGACTTACTGGGGCCTGTATAAAATATAGCAGGATTTTGCTGTGAGTTAACTCCTCCCTTACTCCCTCCAGGAAACCTTAGGGCACTTATCATCATGGCTGAAGAGTCTGTGATTTCTCTTTGTATGAAATTCAAGTTGATGGAGTAAATATCATAGTCGGGCTGGTATCCTGCAGCGACAGACTAAGATGCAGAACTAAATGAATAGAAAACTTAGGCAATAAAGGATATCAACTGACTGTCATGAGGTATGAGAGAAAGATGCTTCTGGGAGGAAAAGACCTTAAAACTTTACCCTAAGATCCTGGAAAAATGAGTTGTTATATTCAATCCATCCTGAGCTAGGGAGGAGTTCTGCTGTGTAGCTGGTTGCATTTCAGAGCTGGGTGCGTGTCAGTACCTTGGGGTCCCTTCTAATGAAAGGTGCTATGCAAAGCTAAGGTATTCTATATCATTCCTGCACAGCCTGCCCATGAAGCACTGTGTCCAATGCAGAGGGTCAAAACAGTTCAGAGACGGTCTGTGACGGAAGGAAAGCTTCTCACCTCCATCTACAGCTTTGCCCTCTCTATGCCATCAGCAAGGGAAATTCCACAACAGAGTTTCCCCAGGAAAGCTCCCTCTTTTTGGGGTAGTTCAGAGCACAAGGACCTTTTTGTTCAAGCACAAGCAGTGATGCGCCTCTATGAATTCGTGTCAGTTCACTCACTGGGTCCAGACACACGCAACATACTGAGCTCACTGTTCCAGTCAATACGGCCGCTTGCATCCAGCTGCCATACAGGGTGCATCAATGCTGGCTGAATAGCCCAGAAACACAATGGATATTGCAGTAGGTGCAATATGTAAGCAGATATTGCAGAGAAGAAATAGCAATAGAAAGATACGCATGGGAAGAGCAGGCATGCAACAGAGAGCAGAGCATGGAGGGTCTGAGTGCTGTTACTGGCTATTTTTTTCTACTCCTCTGTGTAGCCTGGGTTGCAATCGGGGCAGGGCAGAGCAGGCACAGTCCTGACATGAAACGGGGAAGGGTTGAACATCCCTCCCACTACCCTCTCCATGCAAGCACAGCCTTGGCGTCCAGGACAAAACACAAGCCAGGCTGGTATTGCAGCAGGGAAGTGGGAAACATGAGCTAAGAGTGGAACAGTGGAACCCTTTGCCTGCTTGGAGGAACCAGTGGGTGTTGAGGAACCAGTGGGTGTTGAGATGCTGCTCAGTTCGAGGCCTTGGCCATGTGCTGTGCTCCCTGGGATGAGCATCAAATCACCTGCACATCACATGAAAGTCTGAAGGCCTCAGCAAAGGTAGAGTGCTCTCAGGAAACTAGTCTGCTGTGGCTCCATGATGGCCTAGCAGCCCCATGGCGTGGCGTCTGTACCTCACTGGGCAGGCTTTCCCAGGGTCTATGTGCTTGCTTTCCTACCACCTGGACATGCATGAGTGAAAACTGCTCTACCATTCCTCAGAACATGTCTCATCTTGTGGTTTTGCAGGGGAAAGCAAAGCAACTGAGAAGCTGGCTGGAAATGAACAGTGATTTGGGGTGGGTTGGGGCAGTTAGGAGCGCTGGTGGCTCTAACAATTTTATATGCTGTGCATTGCAACTCTAAAGAACTAAGAGCCAACTTTTTACAGAGATGTCTGCAGTCTTGTGTTTTGTTTCATACAAACATTACGGATGAAAGAAATGTCTTGTTTTCACTTTGCTTTGTTAATTTCCTTTAGTTTAAAATAAAAATCTTACAAACCACAAATGTATCTCACTTCTTTGATATGGACAGGGAAGATAACTAACAGATGCTTCTCTCTACCCTTTCTCTGCTTTCACTGAGCTGCCTAAGTTAGATCTTCTGCTCTGAGAGGATGGCAGTGTCGGTATGGTGTAAGATCAGTTTGAGCTGCACAGTCTTGGGGGCACTCCAAACATGGTCCTCCTCCCAGTGTGCAGGGGAACTGCATGTGGCCTAACCCTGCTGGGCTAGGAAGAGAGGAGTATGTCTGTACCCACGGGAGCCCACACACCTATGGAAACACAGAGCCAAAGTGCATTAATGCTTATCTGAGCTTGTTCATGGAAGGTTAACACTAACATAGTACATATAGTTGTCATCTTTCAGCCCCTATCAACTTCAGCAGCAATCAGAAAACACATTTTTATTGCAGAGGTGATCAATAAATTAGCCAAAGCAGGACAAGTGACAAACCCAATCACGATGACTTGTAGCTGCTTCTACCTGCCTCTTACATGCTGCTTTGAAGGTCACTTGCGGCATGGAAAGGTCCTGAGGGATGGTCGTGGTGAGTGTTATGTTCCAGGACCCTCCTGCATGCTGTAACTTAAACTCTGCAGTAAATGGCACATCTGAGAAAAGCCCTCTGCTGTATACATCAGGAAGATCGCAAGATTCAACCTTGCTTTTCTTTTAACTTCTTAGTGAAATGACAGAGCAGCCAGACTGCACGTTGGATGCACAGCCCAGCTTCAGGCAGGCAGGCAGGCAAGAGACAGGCAGGAGAAGCAAGTGATAAGGCTTCAGCTTTTGGCAGAAGCTATCATGTCAAGACACCCCCGAGGTTACTTTCTAAGACACAAAGCAAGTCTAGAAGGGTCCACTGGGGATGAGGGACTCCTTGTTTCACATGTCAGACCAGCATAATCCAAGACCCTACAACCCCTGAGCCTGAAGGTCGGACAGGTTAGACCCAGCCACCAAAGCAGAGATGACAGCAAAAGGCAGATGCTGAAATGCCAGCATCTTGCCCTGTGGGTGTTTCAGCATGCCCACCCGAGCTGAGAAGCAGGACAGTTGAAACACTGCTTTCATGCTTGGGTGTCATCTGTGTCTGCCAAGGCTTCCCATGGCTTCTTAAGCAAGCTGTTTGGCCTCCTATCTCTGCTCCTCATTTAGGGAATAAATGGGGAAATCTGCCTGTGCTCTGTTTCTTTCTCTGTGACTCAGGCTTTGGCCATGACAGGCATTTAAAACTCTTAGCACTATGGCACTCAGATTCAATGGGACCTACATCATGAATGTCAAGAAATAATAAAACTGCTCCAGCCCTCCTCCCCAATCTGTCAGTGACCAGGTGGTTCAGACTCGATTCAAATTTAAATGTCTCCTTGGATTGATCCTAGCACTGGGGATTACATAGCAGACCAGAAAGACAAGGTTCCCCAAATGCTTCAGGTTGGAAATCCTGCCTCTCAGAAAACTGCTACACACAAGTAATCATCAAATCAATGTAGTGTCAAAAAGTCATTCATGTAGAAAACTTTCCTCTTTGACAGTTTGAAATTATCATTTGCCACTTGGAGAGTGTGTTTTCACTGGGATGTGGGGTCATGAAACAGTAATTTACTTCTCTATAGTATAGAATGCCTCTTAATAATACATACTTTCTAATCTATGGAAAGTACGACTTAAGGGAGAGTAAATGTATCATAAGACTGATGGTACAAATAATTAGTCACATGCCCTTCAACCAAGAAAAAATGTATTCTGAGATTTATTTTTATTACTGGACTCTCCCTAAGTTTCTGCTTTCCCAGAAGCTTACTGCACTGCACAGTCCCCAGCAAGACCAAAGGCAGAAAGGGCCCTTGCCATATATAGAGTTCTGTCTTCAGAAACTAGCCACAATGTGGTCCTACAAAAGGAGCGATCAGAATTTTTGTAAATAAATGCTTGAATATAAATAATCACAATATGTTCAGCAATAAACAGACATGTTTACTGAACAGCCACTTCAATAAACAGCCATGAGCCACCTATTACCATTATACACCAATACACTCTCTCTCTATGGTCATAGGAGTTGCGTATTTTTCATTATAGTGTGATTTGAAAATTTAATGCAGCCTTTCAGGCAACATGTACCACATAGCACATCAAAACAAGTATGTCCTTTCCTCTAAGCAGGCACAGAAGTACTTCTAACAGTCCATGGATGCACATCTTTTAGGAAAACATCATTATAGGGGCTTCTCAGGCCACTCCAAAAGACACCACTGACCCCAGCCAGTCAGCTGGAGTAAGTCAGCAAATCTTGCAACAAAGCAGCTCTATCTCTGAACTGCCCGAAATCATGGCAGTTTTTTGCCTAAGCTGCCAATGTGTTGAGAACACACTAAGTCCAGAACCATCACTGGCTGAGAACAAGCAAGTAATATAACATGCAGTAATATCACCCCAAAACCTGCACCAGAACAGCTCCCACATGCTATCTGCTCATACTGGTTAGCAAGCATATTGTCCATTGAGAGTTTCCAGGTGATGACTGCCCACATTTCTGAATGCCTCTGCTGGCAGGCACTGGGGGAGGTCCACACACACCTCCAGCATGTGACATTTATTGGTCTAAAGTCCTCCAGTAAACCAGTAAACCATCAGTCAACACCATGGATGAGAGTGCTATTTGGGGGAGTTTCAGAGTGTGACTTGCTTTCAAGGCTGTTCTTACTAAATTTTTCCCTTGCCCCAGAAACAAGCCCACAACACACAAAGCCAGCAGCAGCAAAATGAAGCGTGGAATGACAGCTCTGAAAGCTGAATGCCTCACCCCAAGGAACCAGTGGCTCACAGTGAAGTGGGAGCCTGCTGTTCAAATGGGAGCAACTCCTTCAGGTCAGTTAGCACAAAGCAGCTACACTAAAAAACTCATGTGTTGTTGCAAATCCCTTGGGTAGGCAAGGTCTTAGTAACGCAGAAGATCCAATCTCACCTTTAGTGCAGCTTGAACACTTGTTACCAGAACTTCCCAAAAGCCAGTGGGATTCAGGTACCAAAGTGCCAGAGTCACTTTTGAAAATGGGACTCTGGCTCCAAAAATTACTTTAGTGCTTTGACATTTCTACTCCAAGCGGTTTTCTTGCAGAAGCCCCACTGAAAGCTATAGAGACATATTTTTTTAAGTCACGCAACTGCTTGTGAAAATCCCACAATCTGCTGCTTGAGCACAGAACAGCCATTGGGAAGCATCTACAGGCTTTCAGTCCAAGTGAGTATCTGAGAACATGTTCTGCTTGCCTTACTACAATTGAGTCTTACTCCTTTCTTGAGACTTCACAACAAAAGCAGAACTAGAAAGCGCATTCATTCATTCCACTCACAATTTGAAACAAGAAAACTTCTGAGCGGTGAGACAAGCCCCAACTGAGTACCTGGAGCATAGGTTCATCATAAGCCTATTTCCAGAGCAGTAACTGGGTGACTGATTACAGGGGAGAAGCTGTACTCCAGTTCACCCACTAAAGTGTAGCTGGATTTCCCCGCTCCCCAACTTATCCGGAAACTTCCTCTTTTTACAGCATGTTGCAAGTTATGTTTCTAGTTTTGGGAAATGTTTTCAAAAATATGAGATCTCTCGCTCCCTACTGGAATACAGAATGATACGCACTGTAACACTCTGGTCATGCAACTTCTTCCGGGATGGTCTGCTTCAGAAGAGCAGCTATCCACCCTGCAAATCAGAATAAACGTCAGTAGTAGGGCTGTGCTCTTTCTGTGATCGCAGAGACGGTAAATGTCACACAGCAGAGCAGAAGCATTTATCTCAAAAGAGCACCATTTTTCTGGCCTGCACTGAAACTCACAGGATTTCATCCAGAGAAGAAGAAATTTCTGTGGCTGAGCGAATGAGAATGGGTTCAGCTACCGAGGTTTTCTAGAGCATGCTTGTCGAGGCTGTGGTTTGTGGATCTACTGTAATTTATCAGCATATGGTGGTCAATGTAGGGAACAAGAAGATAGGAAGGTCGGAGGCTGGAGGGATGAAGTGAAGCACTACAAGGCTGAAGACCAAAATGGTGTTTTAAACCTCAAGAAATCTCAAAATTTTATCTGCTATAGAACAGGGAATCTGCTCTTAGTTATCTGCATCCAGCCTCACATCCCGGAACAAGCCTGGCAGAAAAAGGGAACAGTAGAGACACTCAAGAAATGCAGTTCAGGAAATTAGTTACAGCTGTTAAGCAGTTTCCATTAGTCTCATAATTTGTGGTTACAACTCCCCATGCTTGGTTCACACCTAAACCATACTTTCCCCTCTGTAATGGGAAAATCTACACTTATTTTTTACTAAATCAAATGCAAAACTTGATTGAAACTTGACAGGAACATAGCCATCACTGCCTCTTCTTTAAAGTGCAAGTGACAGTAAAAAAAATTCTGTGCTTGTAGTTTTAATCAGAGCAATAAACCCGCAGGGATTTGCCAACATGGTTTGCACTAAAACTGCTGCGAGCGCCAACATCTGGGCAACTGGATTTATCATGGGATTAGCAGTTACACAGACAACGACAAAACATCTGGTATGGAGAAAGGTGTATGTGCATGCACTTCTACATGCTGATTAACAACTAATTGAAGAGAGTTAATATTCTGTTTTACTGGTGAAATAAGAACTAGAAAAGTGTTGTATTGTTTAATAAAAGTAAGAACTGTTGAGCCTTTCTATTCTGTTCGGATGGTTGGCATATCAGAGCAGACGTGAGAATTGGATACAGCCAGGGATCACTCTACATCTACATTACATCTACATCAAGTCACTCCTTGTTGCTGGTGGGTGAGACTTAAATTGTGTCTGTACTCAGAACTGCAAAAGCTGTATCCAAAAAGCAAGATGTAACTTTATTTGTTATATTGGACAGCTTTATTGGATTCTACTAATGTTTAAATGTTACATATTCTTAAGCATTAATATTCAGCGACTGTATAGTCATCATTATAAAGCCTTTCTGTACCTCTGCTAGACTGTTTGAATGTAAAATACTTTCCCAGCATGCTACAATCCAATCAATTTCTGCTCTACCATGAAAATCTAGAGGCAGCCAAACTACTGTGACCATCCATGCTAGTGAGTGAGGTCTGTACAGGTGAACATGGGAAGCTATCAGGATACCCTTCTGCTTTGGTCAATTTGGAGGCTACAGGGGAGAGAAAAAACTGCCTGGAGGCCAAAACCTCCATAAGCTAAAACTGAAAGAGCTAGCACCAAAACCAGAAACTGACAGAAGGATGCAGACCCACCTCTCTTCTCCCAACGCACTGTTCCTGACTGCTGGGACAAGCAACATTTCCACACTGTGAGAAGAGAGGATGCTGTTGTCCTCTCTTCACAAATGGGAAACCCAAGCCTGGAGGAAGGTAAATGACAACCTCTAATTTGGGTTGCTTGAAGCAAAATACCTAAAGATCTGATTTTTCAGAGTGGTTTCTGTTGTAGAAGCAGAACTTCCATTAATTTTGATTGCAATATCAAGTACTCAAGACTTCTGCAAATCAGTCCAGTAAGATAGAACAGTTCAGCATGTTGGAGCTAAGCAAGCTGGCCTTGCTCTTGGCAGGAGGATAGCTACCTAAACAGAGGGCTCAGCAAGACCTGCTCATCTGGACAACATAAATAGTGTATAAAATTCTTGGGCATGAATTAACTGTTCTGATGGAAATTTTCCAGAAGAAAATTCAGCCTGGCACAAAAGACCTGCACTGGCAATCTCAGCCCTGAAGATTACTGCTCAGGAAACTTTAAACTGCTGAAAACAGTCTGCCAAGAGAACCAGTAGAGAAGTATTATTGTTATTCCTGTCCTTAGAGAGTGAGAATTGTTTTTATGGTTATTTTTTTCTATAAATCCTCTTAGTGAGACAGGGTCTTGTGGTGGTCTTAACTCTCTTGTTTCTCAGCTGGGTGGAGATTTAATGGTGCAACCCAAGAGGCCTTCACCCTAAGCTTCTCCTCCTGTTTGACACTGGTGACAAATCACATGTCCTGGCTGAGGGGCAGCACTCTGGTTTTCTGCTCTCTTCTCCAAAGTTAGAGAAGGGTTTGCTTCATGCCAAGCCTCTTCCTCTCCCAGGCATACCACAGGCTGCCCCACCACGCGAGACGGCATTGGCCCACGCTGAGATGGAAAAAACATATTATCAGCACTTTACAGACAGGGAAGAAAGGCACAAGATGATGTGATTTCCCAAAGGTCACCAGAAGCCTAGACAAGCAGAAATAAGAAATGTAACGATGTTGCAGAGTGTGGCGGTGTCAGGAGGCTGGCCAGCATACTACCCACCCACCACTTCCTCTGGCTTCCTTGGGCACTGAGCTGCATTGTGACTCCCTGGGCTTTAGTTAGCTGGGAAGCAGGGTCTCGTTTCTGCTTCTGTTCTTTCAAAGCAGGATTTTATGTTGAATGGCCCTCCCAGGGGAAAAGTGGCCCATCCCACCTTTCATCTGAGAAAAAAAGAACCCAATAGCATTTCTTTTTCTTTGAAGTATAGCATTTTCTATGGGAGAGAAATTCTGATTTCATCCCAGACCTACACAGAAAGACCTCTTAAGCACCTCAGCTCCCATTTCCAGCAGAGCCATCACTGGGTGCCACTAGCATAGGTTCTACACGCAACGTAGAAAACACATTTGCTTTTGGACCCTTTGGTAAACAGCACAAGGGCTTAGAAATAGAACGATGTTGGGGGAGCCATCTCTCAGGATGGCTTGGCTGCTGCAGAAGACATTTGCTGACATGGGCCAGCACCCTGCCTACCCTTCTGGCAAACCTCTGAAGTGGTAGGAACAATTTGGAGGCAACATATAACGTCCTTGCAAATTCACAGAAGAGTGGCAGAAGGGAAGTCACAGGGGGTTGACTCACTCTGGGAATAGCATCACAACATATTTCCTTATACGACAGCATAACAGGCAAGGGTCGGGTGCCATTACACACTGTCATCTCAAACCCACTTCTTGCTGTTGCAGGCACCCCTACCAGCTCGACCCTTGTAGGCCCCCTTGCACTCATCCCTCCTAATGGAAGGCTCTGGATCATCTCAAGCCCTTCAAATATTTCCAGCCTTAAATAAGGTCTGGCTGGTTGATGCAGTCTTCACCACATGCAAGGATTTTACTCTCAGTGCTTCCTTCCCTCTCTCATCTTAACTCTCCCGCAGTGCTGAAAGCTTGCTACCACCCCTCCTCGAACTGTGCAACACAACTGAAGATGAAGCTTTCATCATGAGTCTTGCCAGTGGCTTTCCCACAGCACCATATACCAGAAGTGCAGATTTCAGTTAAAGAATTTACTCTTTGCCTCAGAGGTTTTAGGGGGAAGGTGAAAAAAAGGAAAACAAAGGTACCAAAAATCCCAGACACTTAACATTTTACTTCTTTCAATCTTCAGATTTTAGAGCCAGTTTTACAGTTCTTCAGGTCCCAGTCATGATTTTGAATATGTGAGACTAGTAATATTGAAAGATCAAGCAAAACATCCTAAAAAATACTAACAACTGGAACAACTGTATGGGAAACATTATGGGATTGTCAACTAGCCGTAGTTTGCTTATGATATCCAACAGATAGCATTATGTGCTTTAGAAGGTGCTATGAGGCTTAATTTAGGAAAACTTATATAGTCTTTTGAGATGTGTGGAAAAATAGTGTCACAATTTTGGGCATTTCTGGGGTCATCTCAGCAGTATGTGAATTCATAGAGAAGGACTCATTTCTTGTTCATCACCAGCATTTCTCTCAAATTTCTTCAAAGTGAGTCAAAACCGTGAGGCTGGATCTGAACACTGGGGAGAGCTTTTGAACTCAAGATGTAAATATGGTTCCCAAGGTTGCAGCTCAAAAGCAGGATATTTAATACCACTGGCTTTTGATGACCCTCAGATTCAAATTTTAACAATGGTTTCAGGTCAAGTTAATCGTATGCATGACTATGCTGAGCACAACTTCTCCTGAAGGGCTAGTTCAAACATAAAAGGCAAAATTTCTCTCAAGAAATTAATGCCCATAAGAAAGGAAAGGCAGGGACCTTCCTAGATGTTCCCTTCACATATAATAATTCTACATCCATGATAAGTGAGGTAGAGAAAGGCCATCTACTCTCAGATATGAGAGGGAAACATCAAATTATGAGAGAAACCAAAAACTTGAGCAGCCTCCGGGCTGTGAGTAAAGAAAGGGCATCTGAATGGACAAGGAAGTGAACTTATATCAGTGAATCCTGATAGGGCCCTGTAGCCCTCTTTAAAAATAGACTTTCTTGGAGTACTTAAGCCTTTAATCTTAGAAAGAGAGTGGGTGCAATGATGTCCCTAGTGATTCTTTAAATTCTCCCTTTCTGCAGGTCTCTAATCCAACTCCTTTTTGCACCTTTTTCTTTCTTCCTTCATTAGCCAGATCAGGGATGTAAGTGGAAGCACAGCTCACAGCAGCCTGACGGGCTAGTCGTGTGCCTAAATATCTGCCTAACTTTAAGCTAGCAAGGAGACTTCAGCAGAGCTTAAATTTAGGCCATGTGTTTGAATATTTTTCTGAACAGGGACTGTGGGAAAACTCTAGTGGGGATGGGAAGCGGGGGTAAATCCCTAACACTAAATCCTAGTTGGCATGGTCCTTGTTGGGAAAACCTGGAAAATCTCACACTGCATCCTGAGGGATTGGAGATGGCCAAATCCTTTCCATCTAGGATATGGTGGAAGCTTTGGACTAAGTCAGCTGCAGCTTGGATCTCCCCTTTCTTTCAGTATTTACTCTTCAGGAGAAGGGATAGCTAAAAAAGAACTTTCTTCCCCTGTATTCCCAGTATTTACAGCCCTCACTGGATGGGTATAGCCATGCAGCTTAGAAAGCAGTCAAATGAACAAAGCTTGCTTCTTCCATAAACTTGCATTTTGTGTTGGATTATCTAGTGCTGAAAATGGATACAGCTCTGATAAAAATCTTTCCAGCTCTTGGAGCTTGCATAAGAGCACAGCCCTGTGTGATTCTTTGATGTCCAATAAATGGTTGTGTTCAACCATTCCCTGTTCTCTCTCCTCTACCAATTGTCCTACTTCTGGGAAATAGCGACAATTTGAGACAATGATTATCTTTTCATATTTGGCTGAAGCTGGATGTGTAAAATGGGTGGAGGTGTTTGTGTGAGTGCAGAGGATACAGGAACAGAGGTATACAGAGAAACAGCATTACCACATAAGGTTTTCCTAAACATAAGGAATTAACCTCAGCAGCTTTTTCACATAACTGGTGTTGAAATCTTTCCTGGAAGCTTGACGCTTTATAATCTTTTTATTCTCAGCATACATATGCCTGATTTGATGTTCCCCTTTATACTGGAAAGATGACAATTTATAGTAGCTTAGTCTTCAGGCTGACCATGAAGTAACACATCACAAGATCAAATGCTTGGTAGTCTAGAACAATATTTACTAGAAGCTATGATACAGCCGCATGCTTTATGATGAGCTCTTCTCTTTGTTCTGTTTTGGTTTTTTGGCAAGGGATTTTGTTTTACTTTTCAAGCAAAACTGTGTATGGCAAACCAAGGGGAAAGTAACCATCTCTGTACTGTATGTCAGAATAACCTCTCAGGACAACAGCAGAAAAATTCCAGCCGCTGATGAAAGGTATCAAATCTTTACTACATTTAAGAATAATGCACAGGGTCACGGACCAGTAGGACTAGGAAAATATCTGTGTATTGTTAAATACTATGCTCAGGAAAGCCTGCGTTACGATCTGAAGCCTGATGGCTGTTAATAGTAAAGTTCACACCAATTTCAGCAGTAACCTCTTGATGCTCTGTGTCCGTGACAGAAAGCCTGCAAGGAGCTACTGTCTCAGTGCACTGCAGCAGCTGCGTGCTGCCAGCCAGGCTTCAGGCAAGTGGTGGCCATGCTGCTCCAGCCCAGCCACTTGCATCACACTTATATTCCCCAAGCCCAGCCCATTCATTGGCATCCTACCTCCCTAGCAAATGCCCACCCGTGTGCCATGGAGTTGGTGTGTGCCATCCCTGCTTGTTACGGAGCCACTGGGTGCAATTCTGGCTTGGAAGGACTGCTCTGTTCCCTGACGAACACGTTGCAACTAGAGACGCCAGCTAACGGCCACCTTCGCTTTCCTCTCACTGTGAATAATTGCCTAAATCAGAATTCAGGTTGGAAATTGGACCAGGACACAGAACTGAAACCCCTCCATTGGTGACCTTTTACTGCCACTGGATCAAGAACAGATCTCATTTCTCTCCCATCCGATGGACTTCAATGCTGTACATAAGATGCTGTGGTATTGCCTGGCAGTGGTAAAAAATACCCAGGAGACCATGGTAAAAATGCTTGTGTCCTCTCTTGAAGGAGCAACCCAACATTCAGGGATGAGAAACCATGCTTCGGTTCTCATCCCTCATTTGGGCGTTCTGCAAAGAAAGGTTTTCTCTTTGGCTCAGCACAACGCTTAGATGAAGCCACCACATCAGACAACAGAGGTATAAACCATTTGATGAGACCCAAAATGGACCACAGTCCTGCTTATCACTTGCTTTGATGAAGGCTCTGCCACCAAGATGGGCCAATGCCTGCATAAGATCAGCTGAGAAAGGACATGCTTCACTTGCAAACAGAGACAACAAAAGCAATAGATCATCATTTTGAAAAAGTACTGGGAAAAATTACCCAGGGAGCGTGACTACAGCAGAGTTTGATCCAAATGTCTACAAGTTTTGTTCATTATAAACACACATCTGCTACTAGATGCCATGGGCTTGCCAGGCTTTCAGTCTCTGACCACAGGAAGGACCAACCCTGCTGGGCTAGAGCTAGCCAGACACAGACCTCAAATCCAACTCACAGTCAAGCTACTAAGAAGGAAAGAGAGGATATCAAGGAAACAGGACCATATACAATAATTATGAAAAGATAATGCACACATTTTCCTAGTTTGTCATGTAAAGAAGTCTTAAATTTCATATACTTTGAACCATAAAATTTCTGCTTATACTTTTTTCCAAGGCCGACTATCTCCCAGTTTTTAAAATCTGTTTCTGCCCCCACTTATTCATACCTATCTATTTTGCATTATTTTCCCTATGTACTTATTTTTCATGAAGGAAAGAGAAGATTATATACAAATAATAAAATGAAAGTGTTTAAAAGATTTAAAACTAAAATAACACAAAACTATATATTTCATTATATAACTAGAAGATTTTTCTTCCTGTGTGAAGCTAGTTACACTGTTGCTGCTGTTATTTAAAATAATCTTAATTCAAAGTCTCAAAAAGGAAAAAGAAAGCATTTAAGGATGTGAAGGGAAATTAGTAGACATGAATGACAGAGCCCACTCCAGTTCTCATGCCAAAGGCAGCCTGGGTGAAGAAAGCAGGGGAGTAATTATTCTAGGGAGACCCATGTGATTGCTCCAGCCCAAAACTATTCACATTCACCCACTTAAGAAATGCCACATGTGGATGAAGATCGTGACTATCATTTACGCTGCAGGAATCCCAGCCACAGACCAGAAAGCAGTGAGCTGCTAAACTAATACAGATCGAGTTTTCTACCCTCAGGAGTTCACAGCTTATATTGGCTGTTGGGCAGCCTTTTTGCTACTCCACAAGCATTCATTTAAAACACCCTCCAGACTGAAACAATCTGATTAAGTGAAACTATACTGATTTTATCTGCAGTAACAACAATCAGGATTATTCATTCATTAAAATGTTGTGTTCAATCATTCAACAAAATTAAACATTTCTGAACCCGTACAGTTGTTCCAAGTTTATAGCTTGGGATATTTTGCTATCCATGATTTTCACAGGATTGTGAAAATTTTGAAATAAGCCATATAGGGTTGCCTGCACATTTAACTTCTTGTAACAAATGCACTGACAGGACAAAGCTACTGCAGGCTGGCTTGTAAAATCACTTATCATTGGCACAACTCAAATAACTTGCTTTCACTGTTGATAAAAAGATATCAGGATATTATCAAGGAAATATTTTCCTGGCTGTTAACATGCTTATTATGTATGCTTTTAAAATATTATTATTTATGTGATGAAATTCAGACAGTTGCACAACAGCCTTGGCAGTCAAAACACAAACCCAGTTACACTCAGATATTATTTGGAGGGGAAATCATATAAACAGTTTATGTTTAGCTGTTTATAATAACTCTTCCTTCAGTGCAGGAGACTGAGGACATCAATCTAACACGAGAGCACGTCCTGTTTAATCCTCTGTCTTGTTAATACGTGGGAGCTGAGGGGAGCTAAGCTCTGTACTGACAACTTGATTTGGATATTTTTATGATGATTTATGTAGGCCTCTAAGGACAAGGGCTACACTAATCATTTACTAGTATATCACTGTGAATTAGATAAGCAGAGAAATGCGGTCCAGATTATTTTTATGTTATTTGCTGGAATCCTATTGGAGTCCTGCAGCCCTGCAGGACTCCTGAAACACAGGACAAAAGAGCCACCAGGGCTCTGCCCAGAGGAACTTGGACAGATGATTTTAATAGCAGCAGCATGGAGACCCAGGAGACATTTTTTCAAAAAGTGCTCAAAAAACTATTATTCCATCTCTGGAATTCAGCTACATACTTCTAGTTTTAGTCACGCTTCCAGCCTCTGGTGCACGGTCCTTGGGGAGCCTGCTTTGTTGGCAGCCTTTGCATTGCCTAGCACTCGTGAAACCACTTGGGTATTCTGCCATTAACTGTTTATTAACACAACTTGAGTGAAAGGCCTATGGTATCTGGGACTGCAGAAACATGAACTTTGTGCCCCAAATTGCTTCAAGTATGCAAAAAGGAGAATTTACAGTTCCAGCTTGTAGGGAACTGAAGTGCAAAGTGATTGCCGTAAAGTCAGACAAGTCTGGGAGAGATCTAGAATTATGGTACCTCTGTACTGATTCCTGAACTTAGACTTAAATGATATGGCGATGGTTTTTCAACCTCTGTTCAACTTTCCCTCAAAGATCCGGAGAACATGATCGTTTATGTTGCTTGTTTGGAGACTGAGAGAAATCTGGGCCCACATAAAGAGCTTGGATATCCAGTTTCCAGTAGTAGCCAAGAATATGCAGAAGGTGTGACCCCTGCAGCACCATGCTGCAGAGCTTGCAGGACATTTAGCCTAGCCTCAGCCTTTTGGATGAGCACTAAGCAACATGAACCACATCTTCTGTGGAGTATGACTTTCCTGCTGCCCGCTGTGGCAGTCTAGACCAGCAGAATGGGAATTTCAAGCTGCTTTGAGAAGACCAGAATCTCTTGCAACAAAAGCTCTCAGATCCCTTGTCCCTTTGGAGCAGTGTTTGGATGTCCTTTTTTATCCTTGTGTTATGATTTTGAAACTGTTCTGGCTGCTGCATGGTCTCAGGGCCATGTGTTTGCAGTATGAAGTCATAATTTCTCAGTTTTTCCTCCTGCTTAAGGATATACTTGGGCCTGTTTCTGGTTGGGTGAACTATAGGATCAAAGCACATACACAGGAACTTCCATAAGTCTACCTCACACTTTTTCCTAGAAAAGTTATTTAAAGCAGATACAACATTTCTTCTGAATATCTGTGGCTGTTTTGCATTGGCAGCAAATATGTCCACAGATCAGGAAAACATGCTGAACTGGAGATATGCCTTCACGGGGATTTCCTCTTCACCTTTTGCCATGGGTTATGATGGTCACAGTGCACCTTTTCCAGGGAGTAGGTGACAGCATGACAGTGCCGCTGCTGTCTTTTATCACAGGCAGAGTTAGCTAGCTGCTATCTCTTCAGTTGGCCAAAATTTTCTTCTCATAAGATCCTGAAAATATTTACTGGATGAAGTCCTTTTGAGAAACCAGCATCCAGAAAACAGCCGTTTCCCTTCCCTGGAGCTGCCAGGGAGCTCTGCAGCACCGTGCTGAGTGCTGAACGAAATGGGCCACTCTGGGCATGAACCCAAACAGAGCTTCGGGCATCTCCAGTTTGGATATTGGAGACTGGCGTGGGCAGAATCTCCCTGCCCACAGTGCAGAAGGCAGCACAAGAAGAGTTTCAGGGGTCCACTTTGGGATTTTGACACCTACTTTCTCCGTGAATAATACTTTAGGCCCTGAGCCCTGTTTTGCCTCTCGCCCTCTGCCAATAACAGAAAGGCACAAAAAAATCATTTTAAAAGATTTTCTGCCACCAGCTCAAGTATTCAAAAGTTAGGAAATATCAGAATTTAAACTGTTTTGCAAAAACAAATTATAATGCAAGCTACTTGTATGCGTATACACTAAGATATACTAGGGCACAGCCAAATATCTCCCACAGCATCCTCTCTCATTTTCTGCACTGTGAATACCTTCTTTAGGGGTGAATCTGATTCTGTAAAAAAAGATCTAGTCTGTTGGAGCTCTGTTGTATTTGCTGCATAAATTGGGCTGCGTACTGAGCACAGAACAGGGGACTGCAAGCTGACAGACAGTAGCCTCACTGATAAGATGGCTTAAGGATGATCTCAAAAATTAATTTTTTTGTCCCTGCTTCTGCCAACAGCATATTTGTGTGATATTAGGCAAATAGCATAAATCAAACCTTTTAAAAGTGGCTGCTAATTGTGCATTCCTCATTCTCTGAATGTCCGACTTGAGATACTAGACTCCGATTTGTAGAGCTACAAGGATTCTTAGCTGCAGGTTAAATCAACAGGTCATTTTGCACCTGTCCCCTCATTTATAATGCTAAGCACTCTAAAAAATATTTTGGAGCATCATCATCCTTGCTCTGAAGAAGGTAAGGGTCCTGGAGCATGTAGCTGTGGAATGAGAATATGACCACTGAATAATAGCCTGCCCTGATTTATAAACACAGGGGACCAAACCAAAGGTACAGAGGCAGCTCTAAGGCAGAGTTCTCTGCCTTGTGAAAGCTCAGCTAATCAATCCTTACAGTAATTTAACAATGCAAGTGCAATCTGAAATCTTTAAAAATTTCTGCCTTGTTTTTGGTGTATGGATGGAGGCCATCACTACCATAGAGCCGTTGCTACACTCTTAATTTTCATTTCTCTTGTAGTACAGAATAGCTGGTGTAAATATTCATTTCATATATTTTACAAGTAGACTCTTACTGTGGACAAAGACAACCTGATTAGTCAGCATTTATACACAAGAGAAGAATCAAAATTTTGATTCTTTTTCAATAGTCTGCTCTTACATTGATCAGGAAAGAGATTTTCTATAGGAGATGGATGTGGTAACAATCTAATTACTGTGTCCAAGAATTTATCTTTGCGCATATTTCCCTCTGAACCACACATCTGTTACCAGTTGTGAGTTACTCTGAGTCTGCTAAGGAATGATGTTCCACCAGAATCCTAGTTTCCCGTATAGTCCTAGGTCATACCCAGGGCTTCCAGCTACTATGCTTGGACCATCTGCAAGTCTGGGCTGTTAGCTGTGTTTAAGGTGGTTTCTTTCTAAAACAATCATACTTGTGCTCTTCCTAGCTGTTCACCTCTAAATACACACATTAAATCATACACAAAGGAAAGACCCTGTCTTAGAGCCTACCTTCTGCTAAAGTCATGATTTTCAGGCATCTAAAACTAGACTATATTTTAAGTGAAAATGATTAAAAAAAAAAAAGCCAAACAAGACAAGCAAACCCCTTTTTTGGGGTTTTGGGCTGAAAATTGAAGAGCTGGGGCTTCTTATCCTCAGCTTCTCTTCAATTTTCAGAGGAACTAATCTCCCACCATCCCTAATGGTGCACAGCACCTCTGTTGCAGTATTCAAATGCCACATAATTGATAGGGGACTTTCAAGAGAAAACTGTTACCTGCAGTTTACAGGGAGGAAGGAAGACTGGCAGGGCATAAATGATTTTTCCAGGGTTACAAAATAGCTGTGCCACATTTTCTTCTGGCTCTCAGAGCAGTACCAGGTCAGAGCAAAGCTCCATCTAGTTTACCAGTGACCAAAAGCAGCAACCTAAGGGAGAGGAAGGGCAGGACAAGCATGCCTGCCTGGGTTTCTTAAAATCTTGCCAGTGAGGGCCTCTTTCAAAGCTATATATGGTGCATCATCAGCATCTCCTTTATCCACAGGAATACTCACCTTGCCAGAGATCTCCAACAGGTCTGAGAAGCAGAATTTCCCTTTACAAAAGCAACATTTACTTTCCCCAGAGTATCTGTGCTGCTGCCCACTAATTCTGTTCTTTGCCTTAGCTCTGCCACACAATTTGTTTAGCTTCTCTGCTGTAACCTTATCTCTCCGTGTGCTTCTTTGGTATTTATCAGCCCTGCAGACCTGGCAGGCTTCCTGCCCTAGAAGTGTTTAAAAAAACCCAATCCTATGATGTTCCTCGGATTGTTTTTTTGACCCGTCTTACTGTATTTTACAAGTAACTTGCCAGAGCTTAAGAACCTGTCCATTTTCCTCATTTGAACTTGACTTCAGCTTTTTGAAGAATGCCCTGTTTCTGCTGATAACAGCCCTTGCCTGGCTGTTCAGCTGGTTGGCTTCCTGCTGCCCCTTCTCAGCTGTGGCCAGGCACACACCGGCTCAGAGTGTCCAACCTGGGGTCCTTATGTCCATGCTTCCTGGAAAAGTTAACCCCCTTACCGCCCCTTTTATAGGCGCTTTCCAATAAGGTTCCTCATTCTGATGTAGTTTCCCATTTTGGAGCTGGCAGCTTTTGCAAGTTTGTCTTGCATCACTCCTGCAAGGATGCTGACTCTAAGTGTGCTGTGATTGCTGTTACAGAGCGGCTCTTCAGTTATAGCCTTGAGAACCACGTCTGGTGTTTGAGGACAAGGAAGGGACTCTACCCCTTCTCGTGGGCTCCCTGGCCAGCCCCTCTAGGAGGCCATCACTCATTGCATTTCAAAGTTTCTTCTCTACTTCGTGTCTTGATGAGACATTTGCCCAATCTGTGAGTGTGGACAGAGGGAAGAGGTAGTGGAAGTCTCCCATTACTACTGCATTTCCTGCCCTTGCAGGCTCCCTGACCTCTGTTGGTATATCACAGTTGGTGCTGTCATCCTGGTCAGATGTTCACTAACGCAGACCCTAAACTATACTCTTCCTATCTGGGCCTGGAATTTTAATTCACAGGATTCTGTGGTACTACTGAAATCACTAGCTCATTCACCTGGCTTGACTCAAAGTTTTCTCTTACATACATTTTAAAGACATATATATATATATATATTTTTTCTTTTAATATATAATACACATGTGTCTATCTCACGTCTTCCTCAGCAGCATATCCTGCTCTTACCTTTCCTCCCTACTTTCTGTTGTGGTATTAAGGTGTTCCACTGACCGTCTTCCTCCCACCAACTTTCCGCTATGCCTAGTATGACCGTGGCAAGTGTAGAAATGTTTGTACCACTGTTTTGGTTTTCTTTCAGTGCCTTGTTTAAATAGACCTTGACCAGTTCTGCCTGTTTGCTTTTTCCTGTTTGACTGTTGCCATGCTCTGCCCTTTCCTTGCCAACGGAGAATTTCTGTGGCTTCGTCGGTAGTGGCTGCATCATTTTGAAACTCGTGTGCTTTGCTACCTGGGAATTTTCCCCTGCTCTTCAGTTCAAAAGGCTCACTGATAACCTCTTTCTGTTTCATTTGTGGTTTAAATGGAGTCTGTCCTTTTTGCATAGGCTGCCTCTAGTCCAGAAGTACCCCTGCACTCTGAGCAAGCAGAGTCCTTCCTCCTCAGACTATTTTCTCTGCCAGCTATCAAAATTTCACCTCCCTCTCCTTCCCTGGACCATGCTTATGAGGAACATTTCAGAGCATGGTACCACAGAGGAACAAATTTGAAAAATAATTCACTGATCATTCTTTACGATAGGACAATCTGGGGGTTAATATTAATTTTCTGCAATAAAGCAGGACTGTAGCAATTTGAAACAAGTGAGTGGAGTGTGGTTGTACAATACCTGATGACTAGGAATCACAAACATGGTACTGCAGTGCCAAAAGGAATAACATTTTGAGCATGACTGCCAAGGTAACAGGTACTGGCTTTTTGACCTTGGGGATTCCTGCCACTGTCGTGGTCTCACCGGGGGTGGAAAGGGTGTACATGGGGCACAGAGGAATTACTCCTGCTAGGAGGCTTTTTGGCTTGTTCTAGCCTCTCATCTGCATGAGCTTTAGCACAGATATCCTTTCAATTGGCTATGTTTCATTTATCTCAGAGTTCTTGTTATGAGAACAGCTTTACTGTTAAAGGCACACAGAAAAATTAGCAACTTCAGCAGGATGCCCTATGTGGATCCCCTTTCAGATCCTGTCGAGAAAGGATTTGTTACGTTCCTCCTTTCACTACCACAAGGCTTCTCTGAAACTGCACTTCAGAATCAGTGACCACCAAAACCTCATAAATGATCAGCTCCTTTTGTATATGAAAGTCTGTGACCAAAACAGATAACAGGATCAAAACAATGTCACAAGAGCCAGTGAGACAAGAGAACAGGACTGAGAGATAAAAACATACTGCACTTTAGTTAAAATAGAAAGGTTTCTATGTTTAAAGCTCAGATCTAGGTTTATTCAGCATGGACTTGGAAAATGTCTCAGATACTTCATATCCCGCTATGTAACGACCAAGGCTATGATTGCAGGACAGCACATAGAAAGGATGGAATAAAAACCCTGTGAACAAAACAGAAGCCTACTGGAAATTACCTTGTACTTTTAAATCTTTTCAGAGCATTTGTTTGGTCTTCTATTGTTTTAAAAAGGCTGGTGGCTCTGAAGCAACACCAAGTAAACATGACCAAATTTAGAGTTCCACTCTGCCTTTTATAATCCAAATCCACCCAATCAAATTACAAAAGCTAAGATAAAGATACAGTTTTAAAGTTGTTAAAGCTTAGATGAGATTTTGTTTTAGGCATGGGGTGGTAGTCGTAGTAATAGCAAAACATTTCCTGAAAAGTAATTTTGGCTGGTAATAGAAGTATCCTCAATGAGATACAGCAGATCCTAATATAACAGCAATGGTTTTATTTATCCCTACTCTTGGGCCTACGGGAGTCAGCAAGAAACTTGTCCCAGGAAGTTTATGGCATCTTTGTCCTGTGTGTGGCTTAAAGCTTTCCTCCTGGTACTGCTGGCCACAGATAGAGAGAGGACACCTGACTAGAGACCATCAGCCAGATGGTATGAAAAGTCCTGTTTCTAGCTGAAAAGCGCAACAACACTCTTCAAGAAAGATTTGGATGAAGAAAAACCCAAAGCTTTTAACATATAGGACCAGGTCCTAACACAAGAGCCTCAGCAGAGCTGTAATAACTGATACCAGCTGACATCTGGTAGAAAACTCTCATATGAATGCAGTAATATATCCTCCTCTGCAGCTGAAGGTCACTAAGGGATTTACTGGTTATGTCTATGCAGTCAGTTGCAGATGTTTACATGTCTGCTCATTTTCCTCAGTCCCCCACCATATGAACCAGGTCCAGTCTGGAAACAAGGCAGCTGTCTACATCAGCCCAGCACCATCCCCACTGCTGCAAGGCAGGGCACAGGGTGTCTGACCAGCTGCAGGCCTGGATGAAGCAAATGGAGGACCGTCAGCATTCATTCACGTAGACAAGCCCTCAGCAACCTCTCCAGCAGCACTAAGTAATTAATCTGGCAGCAGATGCATTTCATTTTCAATCTCATCATTCCTTCACTCAGCTCTCCCACACCTGCCTATTGCTTCAGTCTCCCCAGGTTTCTAGCAGGCTTTGCTGGCTGGGACCATCTGATGCTGGACCAGATATCAGTAAGCATGTCTGCCTGTGATTTAGGGTGCCCCACAACAGGAGGAAGAGACATTGGGAAGGAGAGCAGCAGGAATAGTTTGTAGGAGGGAATAGGCAGTAGACTTGGGTGTCTCTTCAGGATGGGAACGGGGAAGAGTCTTTTTTCCCCTTAAAATAGAGAAGGGAAAGCTTAGGCAGCTGGGACAGGGTTGGTGAGGGCCTTCCTCAGGATGCTCTGGTTGATTAGCACACCTGACTTCAGAAATAAGGGTTAACTCAGTGCATGTCTTTTAGAGTGGTTAATAGTCTTTTACAGTCGCAGCATATTATATAACAAAGATCCCAGCATCAAAACTGTAACAGCTACTGAGGTTTGGACATTTTCATTGCATAAGAGACTCTAAAGTAAATCCCTTTTAGTGGAGGTGCTGTGATAGGAGTTAGCAAGTCCTGGTTCGATTCCTGGGTTTGCTTCAGCTGTTCTGTGGTTTGGGGCCTGACACAATCTCTCTGTACCTCTCCAGGCTGAATTCTCAGCTGTGTCGTACCTTACATAATGAGTAAAATGAGTACAAATCCTTAATCAAAACAGCAGAGTTTTCCCTGATCTGAACAATGAGATGTTTCAAGTCAGAAAGAAATCAGGCCCTCTCTGTTTTTGTTTTTCTCTTTATATCTGTGAGAGACTTTTTTACTTCAGGGTATGGAAGGGTCAGATCCATGGAGATGAGCCAAAAGAGAAATATTGTTAAAAAAAAATTTAGCAGCATCTGGATAAAAGCCTAGAGAAGGTTAGAATATTCTGTGTCCATTCATGCCTTATTGCACAACCGTCCTGCGCAATTTGTTGTGATTATTTTTATTCTCTGTGCCAACAATTTCACATACTGCAATAAGGGAGTTAGTCATAGAAGGCACATAAAAATAGGCTTCACAAGTATGCACAGAAACATATAAGGACAATAATTCAGGGCTAGTCTTAATCATCTGCTTAAGATCACTGAGGCTGAGGCCCCCCCCTTCCTGAAATGTTTCTTTTCTTTTGAAGCCTGTATCCAACAGGTTAGCAATTCGCTTCGTTGGGGGAAGCCCTGAGGACAACCGAAAAATCTCTAGGATAGTGACGCAGTTTCTCAGAGTATAATTTAATTTAACTTCTACCATGTAATATAAGTCAACTGGACAGGGGCTTACAAATAATGATAAAATAGAAACACACATTACAACACTGCCTCTGACATTATCTTTTTCCTGGGAAACAGAGAGTAGGAAGGGAAAACGGTAAAAACAACAACTCATAAAAGCTTTCCTAGTTGCATGGTAGAAACAAGCCAAAACATAGAGTTCGGATCCAGATATTTTAGATGTAAATTTGTCACTCTGGATGGACGTAAGGTCCAAAGTTCAAGGTGTGTGCAGAAGTTGTTAAAACTGAGTAGGCTTCATCCAAATAGATGTTGCTTTGCCCCCATGTTGGGTAGCAGTTCCAGAACTATACTGTTCTACACTTCTTTACCCATGCTTCCAAACTGAACATACTCATTTTCAATTTCTACCCATTTCTATCTCAGTCAACTCCTCCAGCTCTTTATTCCCCAGTTTACTTGCAGAGGGTGTCTATAAGCCGTCTTGCTCCCTTCCACCCTGCATTTAGCTATATAACCTTGTATATAATATCCTGATGAGGTTGTACCAACATTTAATCCAATTAGACGAGCATTTCCCCATCTCAGCTGGAAAGATGGCAGCTGACAGAGCCAGGAGCCGAATGTGCTTCCTGTGCAGTTGCATCACACCTTTACCAGACTCAAGATTATGAGGTGTGTCAAAGTCCCATTCCCTTCCAGCATTTCCAGCTGATGAGCTTCCAGGCAACAACAGCAACTCCTGGTTTTGGGTCCCAAAACAGTGGCCTTGCACTTTGTGTTACTGAATTTCATTCTAAGTCACCATGCCCAGTTCTCAATCTTGTAAGCAAATGTTTAGAAACAAAAAAAATCGTTTTCTATTTACCCAGCAATAGAAGGAAATTCGTTAGGTGAAACTCCCTGCTGGTGGTGGGAAGGAGGCTATGCTCCACACCACAGCAGAAGGTACCAGCTGCAGTCCCTGCCAGCCTCATCAGAGAAGATGTTCCTCCCTGCTTCCAAATCTGGCCATCTGCTTGGCCAGAGGCTTGGGAGTAAGGCAAACCACTGAGCACCAGAGGATCCAATATTAGCTGAAGAGCCAGCACACCTCACACACTCCCCTGACTTCACTTGTCACCTGTATCTGATGCTTCAGAGAAAGGCAAAAAATCAAAATGCTGAATTCAGCTTGCTCTATGGAGAAAACAAAAAAATCTTGACCTTGGTAGATGACAAGCAGAATCCTGAAGCAGCAACAGAGTATAAATATGACAAAAGATTAACAACTGTTAAATCCCTTCCATCACTTTCTTACCAGGACCAATAATACTTGTAATCCAAGGACTCATACCATTACAACTCCCACCCCTAATTCTAAGATTACCCTCAAATAATCTCCTCCTCAAACTCCATCTAAAAATAATCCCACCAGCCACCCAGAAGGCTGTTCAGAACTCTGTTTCTCAGATGGTTACAAAGCTTTCTGCAATTTTCAGCTTAATTTATTCATTACTAAATAGTCTTGGACTCAATTATCCTTAAAACTGAAGTAGTCTCCCTCTTCGTTACTTACGTGTCCGTGTATTTATACAAAAATATGGTATCTTCTCTAAACTTACCCTCTACTAGGCTAAACAACAGACTCTCCGCTCTCTTTTTATAGAAAAATATCTCCAAGGGCTGACCTGGCCATCCTAAAAGTCCTTCTTCTCCTTTCCCAGTTTGTTTATTTTTTTGTTTTAAACATAGGGGTCAAAACCTTACTCAATACTCTAAATTCCTAGTAGGGACAAAGAAGCATTAGTGCAATTGTAGAAGTCGTTTTTAAGACCCCCGCATTAAAGTCTGATGCAGCCTACAACCTTATTAGGCTTTCTTACAGCTGAGTCACATTGGCAATACAACATTTTCTGACCTCCTCCGCACTTTCTAATGAACAACTTTGCAGGCTATTGCAAAAGTTCTTGCTCCTTTTCTCTTGACAAACAACTTTGCACTTCATGCTACCGCTTTCAATCCTCATTTCAAAAGACCATCCATTTTTTTCCTACATGAGAAACCAGTCCTTCACACTAACAGTATTAATCCTAGCTTTATGTCATCTGCAAACTTCATGACCAAATATCTATATAACCACTGAATACATTAAATAGGGTCAGTCAAAGGAACGATACCATTTTTCACCTACAAACAATCCTGGCACCTCTCCTCTACAGCTTAGTCCCACTCTACCTTATAATTTCCACTGTCATTTCCACCTTAAAAAAGAAGGTTCATAGGGGGTTATGGACTGGTGTTTTACTCGATTCTCGATTATGTCCATGGCATTGCTCTTGTCTTAAAAATCAGTTATCTTCTACCAAAAGATATTAAATTACTCCTGCAAAGAGTAGCCTTTGATAAAATTGCTGTATTTTATCCCCTTTCCACTGCCTTCCCACCCTTAGCTATCCTTCCCCTTGCATTTTAAGACTCCAAATTTTTGGCGGCAAACTAGGAGGTGTGTACATTTCTGGATTTTTTTCCTCTTGTTTTTGAAGTAGATACTGTTTTTGTTACTCCTCTGTCCCCAGATTAACAGATTAATCAAAACTCTTTACAACTAAACCTGCAATTTCATGCACCAATTCTTTCAATAACCAAGGAAAAAAGTTACTCAAGCACCATGGTATTTTCATAGTAGCTGAAATTTTGTTTCCACTCCAGATGTTGGATTTCCCTTGCCATTTTAATATTAGTATTTTAGCATTTATTAATTAGCATTTTTTACAGATCCTGGCATTAACCTTATATATGTTGTCATCCTTAGTGAAAACTGAGATAAAGCATTAATTCAGTATTTGGTTCATACCTCAACCTACGCAATTTCCTTCATGTAAGCATCTCCACTTCCTCACTATCTCTTCTCCTTCTGTTTTTGAGGCTGAAGAACCTTTTGCCCTCTACTTGTTTTCTTTCCATGTTTCATTTCAACTTTTTATGCATGACAAGGCTTGAGGAAACAGGCTTCCTGGCTATTCATGCTTTCTTTCCATTCAATGTAGTTTCTGGATTTATCCTTGCTTGAGGTGTTTACTCACCTGAGGAGATCTGTTACCATTCTTTATGGCAGTTCCCACTGCTTGGAAATGAAGATCAAACTTCATGTTTTGGCTGAAATCCTAGCCCCCTCCACGGTCAGACACTATCACTTCAGTGTCAACGTCAGTCAGATCTTTCTGTATGCCATCCCAATTTCTTTTGTACCGACAATACCTCCTATTTGTGCCATTGGCAAATTTGATCTCTGGTACTGTACCAGAATTTTCCTTGGCCAGTGTTCAGAGTCTTTCCAGAATTTGCATGGGCAGTAGATCTAGGTTAGACTAAATTTTTTATGATTAGACAAAGGCAATACCAACCTCACTCTGGTTATTCCCGGTAAGCCGCCTCTCTTGCTTAAGACAAACAGGTCTTTCTTGCAAGTAAATACAATGGTGCCGATCAGTTCTTTATGAGCAGGTATGATCTAGATCTCAGTGCCTCCAAGAGAAACAATGCAGTTCGTATTGTACAGTCTGAAGGTACATCTGGATCCAAAAATAGTTTGGAATTAATGTTTCATAGATCCTGGCTGAAACAATATCTCTCTTAAATCAGGACTCATCCTTAACTCTTTTGTTTGTGCTTTTCCTAAGTTTGAGATTCCTCCCTAACATTACTTTAAAAGAATTGATTAAAGGGTAGCTTATAAGATAATAAAGAAACTAGATAATTTTGCAGCCTTACTATCTAGCTAACAGGATGATAAACCACAAAACAGTCACTTTACAGATGAAGCACTCTTTTCCCTCCTTTACAACACTGCTCAATTCAGTACAGCATTTTTTTCTGCCTCCTGCTTCCAGAATAGCCTAAACAAGATTAGCTCTCCATGTTTGGTGGTATGTCTGTGGTTGGTGCATGGGTTACCCAGCTCTCATTGCCTCACCTGATAAACCACCCCAATGAATCACCCACTTTTTATTTGCGAAATGGGGAAGTTTAGCTGCATTTTTATCCTTTGCATCACAGATCTCAGCAGAGGCCTTGGAAGGTCTTAGGCTGATCAGCCCAGGCTCTGAGCACCTGCAATACGCACACAATCCTCCATACATCCCTCTGTGGGCATGGCAGGCCACAACTCACAGCAGCATCCTTGATAAGAGAAGGGTAACAAGTACTTTAATGACAGGTCAATGCAGACTGTGTCTGCTAGCATGTACAGACATGGTTTCAATATAGTGATGTGACTCCCTAGAGTTCAAATATTGACCATGCTGCACAGAAACAGTCTGGAGAACGTGAAACCATGCAGGCAGAGAACTGGAAGTAAATCTGTTCTGGGAGGGAAAACCCTGGATATTTTCTCTTGTCTTGAAGGCTGAAGTGAAATGGGGATGTGAAAAACAACTATCCTGGGTGGGAAGATTTACATCATGTCTATGATATTCCAGTTATGCCTACACAAAGAGAGAAATTTTGGCAGCAGTTTATGAGGGAGAAATGCAAGGAACTGTTAGCTTTGAAGCTATCTCATTCTGGCTGTGGGAATTTGCAAGGGCAAAGAAAGAAACTTCATGTAACCGCCCCTTTCACATTGGCTCCCTCAGGAAGGTCAGATCAAGATCTCCCACCTCCTGGTAACTGCTCTGGGTGGCTCTGCAACGGGTCAGTGCTGTGCTGTGGGCCCCAAGCAGACAAAAACAGCCCTGGGCCTTCCTGCACTGCCTTTCACCCAGCGGCAGCAGTTTCCCAGGGAACGTGCAGCTTCATAAGGCCTTGAGACATCTTTGCCTCATGAAGAGTGAGATCTCTGCCCCATTTACTTCAGTCACCTTGCTGGTTTTGCACAGCCACCTTTTAGGCCTGTGGCCCACCCTTTGGAAGGATGTACAGTCACTCTGATGCCTCCATCAGCCTGTCCATATTTCAGCTACCCATCTTTAACAGTCCCCCGCTCTATGCCAGTTGTGTGCACATCAGGACTCAGATCTGTGCAGGGCTTTTGTTTACTTCACACCTGTACAGCATCTTGTGCAGGGTCCCAACCTCAGCCAGGCCATCTGGGCACCACTGTAGTTTGATTAATACTGGTAAATTCCTCCTTCAAAATACCTGTTTCGCAGTGCTGGCAAGACAGTGAGGCAAAGCAGTGTGGCTGAAGTCTATGCTGCCCTGCTCCACACGGGGCTGATGGAGTCTGGTATCCTACCCGAATGTTCTGTATATTCATCTCTGAAACTTGACCTAGAATGATTTTCCCATCTGCTGTATTGCCAGGGACTTTCATTACATCTTTTCCCTGGACTGCAACTGCTGCCTTACTCTCCTGGCTTCTCTCAATCCCTTTTAGATATACACATTTCTCATTTCACTTGTCTCCCCCTTTCTGTCCCCTCCCATCCTCACCTAATCATTTCCAAAGTACTATGGAAACATCAATTCATTCTTGTACTCTCACCTCCCTCTTTACAAAGGGCAACCGTGATATCCTCAGCTTCTTTGATCTAACTGCTGATAAATGCTGCCACTGAAACTAGGATGGCGAAAGAAAAATAACTGTATATAGGCAGGTAGCATGGAGAAGCTGAAAAGGGCCCTGTCCCTTTGGAGAGGAAGAGCCTTCCTTTGGCAGACAATGTCCCTAATGTCAGTGGGGCTGTGCTTTGTGACCCCAAGCTGCACTTGCTGTGTTGACGAGGGGGTGAAAGACGCTTTTTCCCTAGGAAGTCTGTGCCTCAGCCTGATACTATAGGGTTTATGCTTCCCTTCATTCCTAGGAAACTTCTCAGGGTAAACGGAGACTGAGTTAGCAGATTTGTCTGGAGGGATGACACAGGACAACATCACCAACTTATGTCCCCAACGCTTGATGCTCTAGCAGTGTGCTGGGGAAATCCCTTCACAGAGGACTGGGAAAATGCTAACTTCTCTAATCTTCTGACTCCTTTCCATTCACTTGGCAGTTTGCTCTCACCATCTGTATTTCTAATGTTCACAGCCAGAGACAGCTACACTCCCAAAAGGAGTGTATGATCCAGCAGGGAAGTTAAATATGGCTCTCCTCAGCCTGAGTAACAAAATGATTTGAGGTCCTTTTTAGGCAGTGAGAGATAGATGATGAAATGAACAGTCCAAACACAAGCAGCATGGAGCATAAATACTCTCCTACCTGTAATAAGAACATACTGGCAAATATCAGACACCTGCTGTTTGACAGAGCCAGCAGGAGCTTGGTCTCTGTGACCACAACTCTAGATATCATTCCTCTTTCTTCTCAGATTTGAAGCAGATGGTGCAACCATGAAGCACCAGCTGAATATCTTCAGCAGCAGACTTCGTACCTGGAGAGGACGGATGGATTGACGGATGGAAAAAAAGGTGTAGCCAGGGCAGCCCCATCTCCTCAATTCCCACACCTGTTGTGACTCAGAAGTCCCAGGACAAATCTCAGCCTCCGTGTTTAGAGAGCATGAGCAGGTGCTTGGCTGTTAGGACGTTTGGGGCAGGACTGGTCTCTTCTGAGGCATTATCCTCCATGTCCCAGCATTTCTGCCCAAGGTTGTACCCAGAGAGCAAGATCTGGCCTCTGAACACTCAGCAGCACAGAGCTGCTGCAAACCTCAGCTTAGGAACAGCCAAGGTTCAAATACAAAAGAGAAACTGCAGAAAGCAGAAGTGCCACTCCTAGACCTCCTTCCTTATCACATGAGCAAAGAAATGCCTGGTTTGGAAAGCAGACATTTGGAGAACCTGCAGACCTGGGATGAACCCCCTGCACACACACACACTCAGACACAGTTTTACCATCAAACAGAAAACACACCCAGCTTAGCTTCACCTCCACCCCAGCTTCAACAACTTCCTACCATTACTTCTCTCACTGCACTCTGCACACGATGGGACAAAAGTCAACTCGGCATATTTATTCTCTAATTCTCTATTTAATAGAGAAATAGGTATTAAGTTCAGACCTGCTCTGTAACCTGGACTGAATTCTAGACACCAGCAGCAACCCTGGAGTACCTGCTGGTACTTGTTCCACCAGCAACCGCTAAAGAAAGCAGCATATCCAATGTGTTAAACCACACACCACCCTCACAAACATCTGCCTCACAAATACTTGCCTTCACAAAAGATGATCTTCTTATTCAAGAGATGACTTCCATGACACACAGGATTGCTTAAAGTGGGATTAGTCTCTCCCACCCTTTGACACCCAATAAATAGCTGTCCAGCTTAATTAGTCATCTAAGCTATTGATAAACAATGGAGATAGCCAAGAATCCAGAGAGAACTGGCTATCCATCATGTAGTTCAGGGTGAGAGAAATAATCCTCTGGAAGCAACTTTCTTTCCTTATGGACTACAGAGGAAGCCTAGATGACTAGGCAGCCAGTGTCTAAAAGCCTGAAGGTAGCTGTGATGAATCGCACTCCTAGGAGTCTCTGCCAGCCTAGCTGTCACTGACCAATGCTGCAGCTAAGGATTAATTTCCATTTTGACAAGGACAGTGGCATAGCTGTAGGAAAGTCTATCAAAGGAGATCTGCAGCTGGTCTCTGCAGATTTTAAAACTTAGCTTTTACAAAAATGTCAGCTCCATATGACAATGCAACCTTGTTCCACAGGAAAACTCGTGGGATGAGTGTCAGAAAGTTTGAAAAACACTGGCCTTCACTGAATGGAACTAGAAGATTTGCAGTCATTTTCTAGCTTGACCACTGGGTCTTTTGGTGACCACTACAAAGTCATTTGTTTTGAGGGCCAGCAGCCCTCAGCACAGATGCTGCAGGCATCTGCAAACACATTTGGAACAGAAGTGCCAGGCTGGGGCTCAGTTGAAGCTGAGAGCCAGAAAATCTGGCAGAGATTGAGAGGGGCATATGGCTCTCCTCAGCCTGAGTAATAAAATGATTTGAGGTCCTTTTTTAGGCAGTGAAAGACAGATAATGAAATGAACAGTCCAAGGCATATGTTGAGAGAGGCAACATTCAACAGCTGGCAACTACAGTGTGAGCCAAGCAGGGAGCACTGTCCTTGGGCAGGCACAAGACAGCAGCAACCAGCAGGTCAGCAGTATTATGACTCTTTCAGAGCCGGCACCCTGGCTCTCACAGAGGTCCTACAGGCATGCTTAGTCTCTAACGCAGGCAGAGGAACTGCCTGATACACCATCTGGGAATGGCTGCCAACCACAAGCCACCCACTTCCTCTCCATTCCTTGCTTTTGACAAAATTGAGCAAGTTTCTGATTTAAGAGTAAATTATTTACCCCTGGAACAATTTATTGGGGAATATGGTGAACTGTGCATCAGCTGCTTCTTCATCCAAGACTCATGCTCTCTACAAATACTTGGTTAATCAAAGCATAAGCCTGAAGATTTGTAATGATCTCTTCTAACACCAGAACACTGCTTTTTGTAATTACCTGCCTCTCTGGCTGGAGAACATTTTGTCACACATGGTGTTTTGAAATCCCAGCTCAAGCATTTGTAGAGTAAATGGCTGATTATACTAAAAGTCCCAAGACACATTCAAATCCATTTTTAAATATAGGCAGTGCTGAAAGCCAAAGATCGAGGTACCACAAAAAAAACAAAACGAGAAAATTTGTAAGACTTATCCACAGATTCCGGCACAGATACTTTGTATTTGCCACCAGCCTCTCTGCAGTCAACACGAAAAATGACAAGATATATCAAACCCAGAAACAAACTGAAAATAGAAACTGAGACACTAAGTATGTAGAAACCTGAAGAGGACCTGTTATGTAATTATTGTTACTGACACAGAAGAAACCGAAACAGATGATTTCTATGTCAGTATAAAATTGGAGAAGCTGCAGACAGAGTACTGTTTCATACACAGACAACTGTAAGTGATACCGGAAGGAAATTTAAGAGGAATAACTAATATGCAAAACCAATAAAAGGAAATATTCCATTACCTAGTGCAGAACTGAACATGGAGCTCCTGGTCTCAAGGATCTTCTAGGCCAAGACTTTAACCAGATTCAAAATACTATTTAGCAATCAAAAATAAGAAGAAACCTTAACAATAAAAGTTATACAGCACAAATTCCAACCTAATAAATACACATACCTAGCAGAGGCAGGGAAAAATGAGCAAGGACAGAATATGAGGCTGAGAGGTTCAGAGCATTGCAAAAGGGCTAGGAGGAGTCATTGAGGTGCTGGGAGGAAGAGGAGAATTTGGTTTCAGGGCTGCTTGGAGGGCTCTATCTCCCCTCCTCAACTAATGTTTCTTTTGTCCTGGCTGATCTGATCCTTTGGAGATATCAGTACTCTCCCCTCCAGGACAGCTTCCCTCTCTAGCATCTATTTCTCCTCCCCAGGCCCCCCTCATATCTTCAAACTAAAGAAAATTCAAGATTGAGAGCCCCTGAATAGACAGTTTAGAGGGCCATAAGGCTGCGTTAACAGCCTTAATCGCATCCTGTCCCTTTCATACTGCAGCATTTTTTCCCGTCCCCACCCTACATTCACATATTATCTAAGGGTAGGAAGACTTAAAAGCCAAAAAATGCCAAAGTGCTCAACCACACTCAGTGCTGACCCCAGGACACAGCTCAGCTGCCTATTTGTCAAGCACTGCAGCCAGTGAGAGCAGCAGCAGGTGAGGAATCTCTCCCATATTTTCAATCCATTTTCAAATTGTAAGTTTGAAGCTGAAAAAGATCTCTGTTTTCACAGCTGTCAGAAGATCCTCCATTATTTGGCTGCTAAAAAACTCCTATAAATAAAAACTGGAAAATCACACACACTCTCAGCTTCTTTAGCTAAGCACACTGATAGCTGGTTTTCATTGGCACTTTTGATACCTGAACCACTACCCTCCAAGCTTGGGTCGTACCACTGTAAAGAACAGTTCTGCCTCAGAAGTATTCACAAATAACCTAGTTTTGTACATACTGTGGTAGCAGCTATGTCTACACAGCATGTTTGTGGGCTCCAAAACATGTCTCAACCACAGGCCATTTACACACAAGTCTAGCTTGTTTAAAACATCAGGACAGAGCTTGAATCCCTGGGAAAACTGGATCTGTATTCAAAATTATAAATCTTATTGTTGTAGGGCCAATGCAATCTTATCTATACTATTAAAACCCTGGTAATCACCAGATGCTTTATCCCCAGGGTTGAGGCACATTAGTTGCACTGAGGTTACATAAATTATTGGTTCAAAAAATGTAAAAATCATCACAGTTACCCAGCTCATTTGAAATCAGATAAGTTACTGATAAGCAATACTCCAAATTTTCTCATTTAATAGCTGGGGCATTACATGATTCTCGTGACATGAAAATGTTGATGAGTGGAGGACAGGAATGATTTTTTCCATGGTAGAAGGGGTAAGAAGAAGAGCAATATTGAGAGAGCAAAAAATCTGCTCAGGAGCCATGGTGATTCACAGCCATTCTTGTGTCTGTGTGGCAGTTTTGGCTGCAGAAGATGGTGGGTGATTAGACTTAAAGATGGAAATGGACCTTTCCAGATCTGTCTTTTGGTACTGCTGCCAAAACCTGAATGGATTCTAAACTTATAAACATAAAAGGGGCTTTTCTGCTCATTTCATCATGCAGCCTTTGTATACAAACACACTGCTCACAGCCTCGTGTGTATTGCAACACAACTTATTAAAAAAAATTTTTTAAAGGAGCTGAGCACCTATCCTCTGGTATCTCAAAAGACCTGACTTTGAGGTGACTGCTAGCTTGCACTGTAGCAGTTCACTTTCCACACATAACATGATTCATTAACTCTTTGCCTCCTGCACTCTCACTTTTCCCACTTGAAGTATTTAACTGCAACACAAAGAGAAAAGAAAAGCAGGATACCTGCCCAAAGACCATGCTAGCTATTCCAACAGTGTCTCATTCATACAAAGATCTTTCACTGCTCTCTTCTGCACTTCTTCGCTGCTCAATTTCTTTTGAAATTGTCCACAAAACTGCTCTGTGAGCGTGTGTATGTATTTGTCCAGCACAGCAGTAGGAGGGGACGGATTCTGTTCGCACAGTGTCTGTTTTCTGTGCTGGAATAGCAAGAAAACTTGGAGGAGATCCCTACAACAGCAGACCTTCACACAGACATATGCTTACATACAAGAATGTGAATACAGTGGAGTTTATCACATAGGAAAAGTTCTTGTTTGAGAAAAACCTAGCAGCTCAGTGCTTCCTCATGCATTGACATCGGTGCAGAAACAGCACTCTTCCTTTAAGAGAAGGGAAGGAATGAGACTACGAGTGAGTTTTTAAGAACAATGCCTTGTTACTGAGAACATTTACCTCGCGTGTATCTGAGCTGCAGGTATTTTGGCAACCAGGTATTCTGGAGAGCCCTGGGACCTGCTCCAGCCCTGATGCTGTGCCCAGTTCACTCCTGACAGCCACAATGCTTGCCTTGCCTTGGAAAGCTCTGGTAATGGAGATTTGGCAGCTGCCATGGACAGCTGCTTCCAGCACCTTGCCATCCTTTATACTGAAAGAGTTTTCTGAGGTCTAACTTGAACTTTCCTCTAGGATAACAGCTCATGACTTTTTGCCCTGTCCATGAGGGATCTGGAGAACAGTTTATCTTCCTTCCTGCTTGCACTTATTTGAAGATTACTACTATCTTCCTTGATTTTCTCCTCTTGTGCTAACCAGCCCCGGTTCATCTGAGCTCTCTATGAAAGTGTGTACTTAAGACCCCTTGGAAGACCACACAAGTTCCTACTCCATGTCAGAAGCAACACCGTCAAGCTGTTGACTGTCAGCCACAGTCTTTATTTCCAGTGATAACACAAGCTGTGACAGGAGCTCAGCCTCCTGATGTCAGAATGAAGCTAGTAGCTAGGAAGTCCTTAATTTAAAATTAAACATCTTTGATCTGAAGTTAAAGACAGACTAAACATGGAACTGCACAGTCCTGTTCCTCTCTGCAAGGTCTACGCGAGGCAAGTTTAGACAAAGGAAAGGTGTTGACAAACACAAAATGAAGCACTAGAAGGAATTAATTTATATTTCTTGCAAATGTTTTCAGGATCTAAATTGGTAACACCACTCAGGAAAATCCCAAATAGGTTGTTTTGGACAGTGCAAAGAAAACAGCTGCTCAGGAGGCAGCTGCAGGCTGCAGGAAGATGAGAAAGCAGAAAACACTGACATTGCATTGCCTGCACATCCTAAAGGTTGCGTGGGCTTTCACTACTGTGCCTCCCATCCCGCTTGGTTTTCCTTTCTCCAGGCATGCTCCTGCCCAGTTCCCCTGATCCTGCCCCCATCCCATTGCCTGGCCCTTCACTCCCCTACAGCCTCCTGTCAGTGCTGACTCCCACCAACAGACCTGTGGACACCTCTAGCTCTTTGGCACTAACTCAGCTTCCCCGTCCTGCACAGTTTGTCCTATTTCTCCCCATACTACTTTCTTGTTTTACTTAGAAACTAGAAGCCCCTGGGAGTGTTGAGAGCCCCAGGCAACTTCTTGCCTCTCAGTTCTACTGAAAATAAGAAGATTTGGCTGCAAAGGAGAAATTACTTGGAAAATCCACAGCTCAGATATGGAGACAGACCCACCTCAGACACAGACAGAATTGTAGTACTTGGCTGCCCCATGGGAACAAGTTTCTGCTAAGGAGACACAAACAGATTTTTTAGACCTTCATAATCTGTCTGGTTTTGGGTTCATTTTTGCTTTAATTGCAAAACTGCATGTTCCTGAAACATACATAATTTCTCTGCCAAGTTTAAACGGGCACGCCAGAGGCAGAGAGAAAAACCTGATCAGCAAAGTGGCTGAAGAATGAGCTATGCAATGGGCAAAGAATGCTCCCTTCATCTCCAAATAAGAGATGAACTGAGCTGTTGTAGCCAGGGCTTCAAATAAAATCAGTAAATAAAATTTCTTCTGATGGGAGATGGAAAAAATCCTCGTAAATAAATTTGGCAACATTTAAATGGAAAGTATTCTCATTTTACATCATTTCCCACAAAAGAGGAAAGACCGGGAAAAAAGTCTAGCAATTACTAATCACCTCCTAATACTGGAAATTTGTATCTGTTAGGGGAAAGAAGAAAAGCTTTCAAGGCTCTTTACAACTGACAGATAAACAGAGGTATTTGCAAATGCTTGAGATAGACCTATCCACAGCAAAACCATAGTTTGGGATTTCAGTGTGTACACTCCCTAAAAGACTCCAGCCACAAAATAAGACAGCAGGGACTGAAGTTTAAAAATATCTGTCTTTGCCCAGATATTTTCAATACTTTCAAACATTTTCAAGATATTTGCTTGTGCTAACTTTGATAGGTGAGACGTGTGCTCCTCACATTACACACAAATGAAATTCAGAGTGAAAGAGGAGATGATAAAGTTTGCTGATAAAGTCACACTAGTCACATTTGAAGGTGGCTGTGAAGAGCCACAGAGGGCTCTCACGGTCCGGAGTAAGTGAACAAAAAATTAGCAGAAATTCAATATCAATAAATGCCATGTAATACTCCTGGGGAAGAAAACACCCCAATATACACACATGCTAATAGTTACTAAATTAACTGGGAAAGAGACCTCAATGTCCTTGTGGAGAACTCTGTGAAGACAAAATCTCAATACTCATGAAATAAAGCAGAGTATTAGCAACTATTAGAAAAATACACCGCATTAGTACGCTAGTCACAGTGCAGCCACAGTTTGTATACTGTCTGCAGATCTGCTCACCTTGTCTTACGGAAGATACACTAGAATTAGAAAGATAGAGAGAGCGGCAAGGTACCTTAGAAGCTGAGCAGAGATTAGGCAAAGAAGGACTTCTCAATTTGGAAAACGTTCCCTGAGAAGGAGCATGCAGTGGGCTACAAGGGATAAGAAGATGTTTAGTAGAGGAGGATTATTCTTTATTTCTCAATGCACAAAATCTAGGAGCAGCCAATGACACTTCCAGTCAGCAGATTTAAAAGAAGCAAAAAGAAATGCTTCACCTTACAGGAAACAACCAAACAAACTGTGGAAACTCATTCCCATGAGAAACTGCAAAGGCCAAAAATGCTAGCAGATTCAAAAAGGGATTGGACAACATAATACAGCCTCCCGAAATCTGCAAGTATTATGTCCATAAACATGATACGACTTCCCCAAACCAGAGATTGCTGGAAATAAACAGTGTATATGCTGTTCTCTCCCTAAAGCATTCCCCATCAGCTGTTATCAGGGGCAGAGCCTGGGACCAGGTGGAGTGTGCTCTGATAATCTGTGGGCTTGCATAAGAGCCCTCTTTCTCTACGTTTTCATATTTTTCTGCATTTGGCAAATATTGGTACATATTTTTGCTCTTCCCCTGTTAAACACAATTCTTCACCCAGCTTGAATTTTCACTTCCTCCTCACTCCAATATCACAAGAAAAAGCATACATATCCCAGAGAAGGTGGGAGGGTGAGGGATAGTCTTGTACTTGCTTGTGTCTCTTCTTACACATACATACATACACACACACACACACACACACACACACACACTTATTTTCCTGAAAATGGCAACTTTCACTAGAAAATGCATTTGGGAGTTTTGAAAGCTCCAGATGATATTTGAACTGAACTTTCATAGTTCCTACTAGAGAGTTAGCATGACCCAGTCTCTTACCTGGGAGAAGAGCACTCATTGACAGGCATTCAGTTTTCTGTAACTCAGAAAGGCCATCAAAGCTGAAAGAGAAAAAACAAGGGAAGATGGAAGAGTAAGCTCAAGAGGCCGCAGAAACATACAGCAACTCTTAGGAAGCTCAATATACTGAGCATGGTGCCAACTAAGCTGTCTGCAAAGAGGTTAATCTGGACACATGGAGCTGAACAACTGTGAGAATGGCTAGTTCCCTCTGAATGAAGCTGAAGTGCTTTTCAGGGTTTGAGTTTTACAAAATGAATCAATCTCAGCACCAGTCCAGCCTGGGAATACCCATTTCCTGCAGCCCATGTCCCAGGGGCTGCTGTGAGAGATGCATAGGCAGATGGGATTTTCCAGCTACACAGGGTTTGGCCAAATAACATCGAACTACACAGCAAGGAGTTTCTTGCTTTGGGAGAAAGATGGCAGAAAACTGTAGGCGTGTAAAGCATGTGTGCAAATACTAGAAATCTTGCCCAGTTCTTCCCTCCATAGGGGACACCGTGTTCCCACTGCTTGGTCAATGGCAGGTTTAGCTTTGCTTGCGCAGCTGGGATCTGCTGGGGTCTGGCTTTAAGACAGATCATAGGGGGCAGTGGGAGCAGGAAGAATTCAAGTTGCTAGTTTTGTTCCTGTGGATGTACACACTGCCTCCTATCACCCCAGCAGAGCAGGGCCAGTTTCCAAATTCCCAGTTTCCATTGCCCACACGGTAACTTTTTTCCTGATGTTCACCCACTGGTGATCAATGGAGAAAGAGGGAGAGCAGAGGGGTCCTTTCACAGATGACCCTGAAATCAAATTTGCATAAATTTGCACCATTCCCTAAATGCCAAATCTCCAGGACACCTACCAGCAACACAAAAGAGAAGTCCTACTCGTTAAAAATGTTGGCTGTACATTTTCATTTTCAGTTATTTTGTCTATTGCTAGAGCAGCTCCCCATACAATGACCAGTTAGTTCCTTCACAAAACTTGAATAGGAATATTCAGAATTTGCTGTATAAAATACAGTCTCAAATTTATTTGCAGGTCTCCACAGACAGCTGGTCGTTCCCTCTCAGAACCAATGAAATATAGGAGGATTGAACCTAGAGTTACATAGGAACTTAAAAGCACGGTATTGTAATTTTATGACAGCTAAGATGTATTGAATTATACCTGTCACTTTACCTAAAGACAATGGGTAAAATCCAGCCCTTACTGAAATCAGTGGAAGTTTTGACATTGACTTCAATAGGAGCAGGATTTCATCCCATACACTTAGAGGGATAGAGAAAGATACAGACCAACAGGCAAGCGGCAGATGATGTTCAGGAGGTGTAGCATTAGTTGTACTGATTCGGGGCTGTATTGAGTGTTTAAGATTTTTTTTCTGTTTTGTTTTGCTTTCTTTGCTTTTTGTTTTTCTTTCTTCTGTTTGGATAGGACATAATGCCACTATTATTTTCAAATGGGAACTATAGTCTCCACAAAATCAAGTGCCTTTTTTTCTTTTTCAAAAATTTCGGCTTTCTATCAAGAAAATTAGAAAGGAATTTTTGGTCAGGTCCCTCACTTCTAACTAGAATATTTCACTTTGCTGAACCGAACTACAACTGTTTCATTTCCAGACAGTATCACAAAATGCAAAACTATACTCCCCTTGCAGTCTGGAAAAAGTTCCTTTTACTAGGCTCTTTGGAGAACTGCATTTCTTGTAATGTTACAGAAATTTTTAATTGAACCAAGCTGTATTGTGTGCAGCAGGAGCCAAAATCACTTTAGGCAGCTACTGGCCCACAAGAGAGTCTGCGTCAGAGGTAAAAATGGCAGGAGCATGCTCAGAAGCTGGAATTCTCATGAGCTCTTTGGAAACTTGTATTTAATAGTGTGCTAGCAGACAAGGCACAAGTCTAACACTGTTTTTTAAACCAAACTACTATGAACTAGGGAAACGTCAAAATATCTCGACATTTTCAAATGCACTCTTCCCTTTGCTGCCCTATCAGATTTCAATCTAATGAGAACATTTCAGAGTTTTTTCTTGATGTGGGAATTCAGAATTTCATTCAGTGTATGCTGTGATTTTGCAAGTCATTGTCAGGGGAAACCAAATACAAACAGAGCATGGCCTGTTTGTGCCCATCTGAACCTATCTGGCCTCTCTATTGTGAAAAGAACGAGAAATCTATCACGGGGTTAATATATTAACTAATTCAATCTAGTTCACAGATTTTGGTTTTTAATAGAAACAGTTCTGGGATGCATTTATTCCCGTCACAGCAAGAATCTGTTGAAGTGCAATGATTGCCTGTCTAGACAGGAACACTATGCTTAAGAGTAGCTAGTCTCGACGGCTCAGAAGCAGACAGAAACCTTCCTTGCTGATAGTCCACCTGACTATGCAACTTCCTGCTCCTCTTCCCATGAATCACAGGACATCTTTTCAATCGGCACTCAGCCCTTCAGTCTTATTTAGACAAAGATTACAGACTGCTAGGCTACATCATTAAGTACTGTCAAGACTTTTGACTTTTATTCTTTCATTTTTCCCACAAAAAATTAACAGTCATTAAAGCCAACGCTCATGTGTGGGTGGCTTTGCTCTAGCCAGAAGCTGAATAGCAGCGATGCCATTCTTCTGAACATCAACTTGGTGACTAGGTCACTTGCTGACAAAGTGACGGATCTGATCTCTAAACATGCTTAAGCCTGAATATTAGTGGAGGCACGATTACATGATCACAGGAGTTCAGGGTCTAACCTCACACTTGTGAATTCAAACCGTACTAATCAGCCCAAGCTGAGAACTTGGCTTATTCATGTTAGGGGACACAGCTGGCTAAAGCAATGCCTGCATTTGCTGGCAAATCAATGCCAAAACCAACAAGCCTGACAGATTGCCCCATTCAAGTGAATTCACTGTCCCGTTCAAGTGAATGAGGATGCTGTGACTGGAATTGAAAGAGGAAGAAATGATGCTAGTCATTTGGTTTGTTGGCAAGAAGGTGGGTTGGAGGCAAACACTAGGGAACAAAGGCAAGCAATCCACCTCCTTCTTGGGAAATTTTGAAGCCCTCCCAAATCCCAGGCCTCAAGAGATAAGAGAAGAACAGGTAATAGGAGAAAAACCAACAAGTGAAATTATTCATGAATAATTTTCTTTAGTTACTCATCCCTCACTTCTCCTAGTGGAGGGCAAATACCCAAGGAAATAGTCTTGTTTAAAAAGAAAAATTTTGAGATATAAGAATTAAATAACTTCATTCTGGCTGAAAGAAACTCTTAGATGTGATAGGAAACAATTGAACCAAAGGGTATCCTGGACATACAGGAATTAGGAAAGTTCACCAGAGTCACAGAGATCAAGACTTTCCAGGCTATTCCCAGACCTTGTTCTTTAGGCAGGCTAGAAGACAAAGCCTCTTGTCCTTGCATCACCCATGTCATTTTCCATGATGGTGACATCCAAGAAGAAGGGGTTGAGCAAAGGAGCTAAGAGGTGTGATATGAGATGTGTCCAAACACTGCCACACTCAAGATGCTGCAGGTGACAAGGTCCTGGGTCACCTTGGGCAAAGACAGCAACTTAACAAGGGAGTAGGAGGGACAGAGAAAATCAAACACCTCCTGGTTTCCAAAAGGGACTTCAACCAAGGGCAGAACAGCCAGCTAGGACATGGACCCTGCAGCCTCACCACAGGGAACTCCTGCCTCTGCAGTGAGAGTGCAGGGGGACATAGCTCACTGCATCTACTTGCTCCAGAAAAACAGACAGGTAGGAGACAAAGGGAGCCTGAGAAGGGAGTTTGAGGCTACTCTCAATGCTTTGGGATGCTGGGGTTCACACTGAATTCACAAGGCATGGCAATACAGTCCTTTGATCCTCCACACAAACCAATGTGAAGGTCACAGAATCACAAAATCACAGAATGGCTGAGGTTGGAAGGGACCTCTGGAGATCATCTAGTCCAACCCCCCTGTTCAAGCAGGGTCACCTAGAGCATGTTGCACAGGATTGTGTCCAGATGGCTTTCGAATATCTCCAAGGAAGGAGACTCCACAGCCTCTCTGGGCAACCTGTTCCAGTGCTCAGTCACCCTCACAGTAAAGAAGTTTTTCCTCATGTTTAGATGGAACGTTCTGTGTTTCAGTTTGTGCCCGTTGCCTCTCGTCCTATTGCTGGGCACCACTGAAAACAATCTGGCCCCATTCTCTCTACACCCTCCCTTCAGATACTTATCCACATTGATAAGATCCCCCCTCAGTCTTCTCTTCTCCAGGCTGAACAGTCCCAGCTCTCTCAGCATCTCCTCATATGAGAGAAACTCCAGTCCCTTAATCATCTTAGTAGCCCTCCACCGGACTCCCTCCAGTAGCTCCATGTCTCTCTTGTATTGGGGAGCCCAGAACTGGACACAGTACTCCAGATGCAGCTTCACCAGGGCTGAGTAGAGGGGGAGGATCACCTCCCTCGACCTGCTGGCAACACTCTTCCTGATGCACCCCAGGATACCATTGGCCTTCTTGGCCACTAGGGCACATTGCTGCCTCATGGTCAACTTGTTGCCCACCAGGACCCCCAGGTCCTTCTCCACAGAGCTGCTTTCCAGCAGGTCAGCCCCCAGCCTGTACTGGTGCATGGAGTTATTCCTCCCCAGGGGCAGGACCCTGCACTTGCCTTTGTTGAACTTCATGAGGTTCCTCTCTGCCCAGCTCTCCAGCCTGTCCAGGTCTCTCTGAATGGCAGCACAGCCTTCTGGGGTATCAGCCACTCCTCCCAGTTTGGTATCATCAGCAAACTTGCTGAGGGTGCACTCTGTCCCTTCATCCAGGTCACTGACGAATAAATTGAACAAGACTGGACCCAGTACTGACCCCTGGGGGACACCACTATCTACAGGCCTCCAACTAGACTTTGCACCGCTGATCACAATCCTCTGAGCTCTGCCTTTCAGCCAGTTCTCAATCCACCTCACTGTCTGCTCATCTATCCCACACTTCCTGAGCTTGCCTATGAAGATGTTATGGGATGTTATGAGACAGTGTCAAAAGCCTTACTGAAGTCTAGGTAGACAACATCCACTGCTCTCCCCTCAACTACCCAGCTAGTCATTCCATCGTAGAAGGCTATCAGGTTTGTTAAGCATGATTTCCCCTTGGTGAATTCATGCTGACTACTCCTGATCACCTTCTTATCCTTCACATGCTTAGAGATGGCATCCAGGATGAGCTGTTCCATCACCTTTCCAGGGACTGAGGTGAGGCTGACTGGCCTGTAGTTCCCTCGGTCCTCCTTCTTGCCCTTTTTGAAGACTGGGGTGATATTGGCTTTCTTCCAGTCCTCAGGCACCTCTCCTGTCCTCCATGACCTTTCAAAGATGATGGAGAGTGGCTTAGCAATAATGTCCGCCAGCTCCCTCAGCACTCGTGGGTTCATCCCATCAGGGCCCATGGACTTGTGTATGCCAGGTTTTCCTTAATGATCTCTAACCCAATCCTCCTCAACCAAGGGAAAGTCTTCCTTTCTCCAGACTTTCTCCCTGGTCTCTAGGGTCTCGGATTCCTGAGGGCTGGTCTTAGCAGTAAAGACTGAAGCAAAGAAAGCATTCAGTATCTCTGCCTTCTCTGCATCCTTCGTCACCAGGGCCCCTGTCCCATTCAGTAGCAGGCCCACATTCTCCCCAGTCTTCCTTTTGTTACTGATGTATTTAAAGAAACGCTTCTTGCTGTCCTTGACATCCCTTGACAGATTCAATTCCAAATGAGCCTTGGCCTTCCTCGTCGCATCCCTGCATACTCTGACAATGTTCCTGCAATGCTTCCAAGTGGCCTGTCCCTGCTACCATCTTCTGTGCACTTCCTTCTTCTGTTTAAGTGTTGCCAGGAGCTCCTTGCTCATCCATGCAGGTCTCCTGCCTACTTTGCTTGACTTCCCACTCATAGGGATGCTCCACTCTTGAGGTTGGAGGAAGGGATGCTTGAATATTAACCAGCTCTCTTGGACCCCCCTTCCTTCTAGGGCCCGAACCCAGGGGATTCCTCCAAGTAGGTCCCTGAAGAGGCCAAAGTTTGCTCTCCTGAAGTCCAGGGTTGTGATCATACTTTTTGCCCTGCTTCCTCTTCGCAGGATCCTGAACTCTACCATTTCATGGTCATTGCAGCCAAGGCTGCCCCCAACCTTCACATCTCCAACCAGTCCTTCCTTGTTTGTTACTACAAGGTCCAGCAGTGCACCTCTCCTTGTTGGCTCCTCCCTCACCTGGGTCAGGAAGTTATCATCAATTCTCTCCAGGAACCTCCTGCATTGCTTGTGCCTTGCTGTGTTGTTCCTCCAGCAGATATCAGGACAGTTAAAGTCCCCCATGAGAACCAGGGCCTAAAGGTGATACAGGTTTCAGCCCTTATTCTGCCTCACACCTTCTGAAAAACCTCAGTGAGTCAGAATGACTCACTGTGCCTCTGCCTGCTCATATGTCAAAAAAAAGAAAGAAAAAAAAGACAAATATGTTTCTCTACTGGGTAGAGATAAAGTGCAGTTCAATATTTTCAGGTTCTGAGGAAACAAGATAAAAAGCATCAACTAATAAAAACTAAATGCTGGAATAAGATCATTGTACTGAAGAGTAGGTTGTATAACCACATGGAGCTCCTTCTGCCAATGCTGGTCTGACTGGCAGGTTCCAAGTTTGCCTGCTACAAGGCCCCAAAGACAGCAGAGAAGGTGATCTAGTCTCACGCTGAAACCCAGGTTTGAGGTTGGACATGGACACATGGAATGAGATGCAACATATTGTACACAGACAAATCCTCCAAATCGCCACAGAAGGTTAAGGTGATCTGGAGGGCAGGCCTTTATGGCTGTGAGGAAAAGGAGTCAGACCTTGAGATGGAAGAGCTCAGGCCAAGGCTGTTTTCCAACTGGGGCACCGGTGACACTATGGGACTCTTCTGACAAGTACACTCTGCTCCCAAGACACACGGTGATGAAAATCAAAACCTGAATTGAGAATAGCCAGTCCTGCAAAAAGTGCTAATTCATGGCAGCAGCAGTTATGTTTTGGAGACAGCCTGCAACCTGTAAGCCAGCTGCACTAAGGATACTCCTAAAGAAACCATCCTGCCTACAAAAATCACCTCAAATCCCTACTGTGCAGTAGTGCCCCACAGAATCAACCTAACTGTCCTCTCCATCAGGAGAACAAGAGGAGCAACAGTAATTATGGGTAGCAAGAGCTCTACTCTGCAGACCATGGCAGAAATGGACAACATCAGCATGCACTGTATAGACAAGCAGAATAACTGAGCAATCTATATTCTTTAAGACTGGTCATTAGCAGAAACAGAGAGAGAGTTAGGGCCCAGAGAGCAAGTAGCTAAGAGAGGTTAGCATTAGAGACCACTGCAGACCAGAGCAAACAGAAAACATTACTCAGGAACATCTGCACCATTTGAGCAGAAAACTGTGGAGAGAGAGAACACAAGTTGTGAATGCTGAGGAGAGGACAAGTGAAACTTGGAAAGACATACAGTGATAAGCAGGGAATTGGAGCTGAAAACAAACAAGGTACTACATTTAGTGGGGCAGGAACTGGTGCAAGATGGAAAGCTTATTTCCAACTGTTTTTTTTTTTTTTTTTTTTTTTTGCAGAACAGGTGGAGAAGAATCTTTGTTAATAACTCCAGTGATCTGATCACAGATTTCACTACGTTTGAAATGTGTATTTTAAGTCTCAGGTGCTAGGATCAAGAGATACCATCATGATACAGCAATAACATAGAAAACATGAAGCAAATGCAGTCTAAAAGACCAGATGCCAAACCAAAAGTACTCAAATGCATTATTAAAAAAAATTTTTTTTGCAAAGAAATCCCATTGCATTGGGGTCCACAAGATGGTATTTAAATATAATTTAGCCCATACATTTCTATTCACACACCACAGAAAACTGCAAAAAATCAGACTTTGTTCCTAGCTGTTGAATAATGCAGAAAGCTGTTAACATACTTCTCTTAGGTATGGCTTGGGGCAGGGAGTGCAGCATTACTGCTTTGGAGAAGGAGAGAACTGTACCCAGAGGCTTGCACAGAGAAAATTTCTTGGACAAAAAGAGATCAGAGAAGGACAAGATTCCCAACAGCAATATAATTTCTCATGGGAAACTTGCAAAAGGGGAGAGAAAAATGAGAGGAGGTGGACAGAGGGTGGACAAGTAACAGGAATCAGCCTACATTTTGTCTGGAAACACTTAGAAGATGAGACAGTCAGAAAAACAAATAAGCTGCACAAGATTCCAAAACAGCATGAGAGCTAAGCCCACCATGGAAGCCTGGTCAACCATTCAAGATAAAATCCATGAAGGTAGAAAGGATAAAGACAGAATTATGTTCCTTCATAAAGAGAAGGCTTCTTCTGCCCTGGGGGGGATAGGTTCTTTGGAAATTCCCCCTTGAAGAGGAGATGGACTCCCACCAAAGAGGCGGGCTGCACACCTCTACCAACTGTGACAGTCTTTAACACAGGTCTGTTCTTCTCTCTCTTTTCTCCCATGACTTCCAGAGTTACTAGAGGAGGACTTGCAACCACACTACCAGGAAAGGATATCATCGAGGAAGCGATAGATGGAAAGGCTGTCTGACCTTGTCAGACGGTCTGAGGACAGCAGCTCCATTCAGCACAGAGTGGGTTAAGCCCAGTGCATCCTGCCTGAGGAAACCATTCTGCCTCTGCCTCAGATAACTGTAAGCTGGCTAGTGCTGTCCCAGAGGGCTGAATTGTGCAGAGAGAAATGCTAGCAAGCAGCACGAGAAAGGAGCATCCCAGCCAGAATTCCCAATACAAGCAGGCGCATAACAGAGGGCATGGCCTTGCAAGCCATACAGCTTGGGCAGGCCATCTGCAGAGACCATCCAGCAAAACTTCTCAGACCTGCTGTGAGTTTGCATAGATGTTTATGCTTGATGGGCTAGGTAGCCACAGGGGAAACAAGTTTTACCCGCTCAGGTTGTAACTGCTCTGTAGACTGCTCCTCCCCCTGCAGTTGTCCTTCACCCAGGGCAGGGGCCCTAGCAGTGCTCCCCCACGGTGGTGACCACTGGATTCCCAGCGCAGTGGCTGTATCAGCTTCATTTCAGGTGGAAACAGACAGCTTCCATGAGGGCTGGGAAGAAACCTGTGACCCAAAAGGCACCACCAAAAAATGGCGGAGCAGGGCTAGGCCAGGCACTGAAGGGAATAGAGCCCACCATTCATCTTGTCTACTGGGGAACTTGCTTCCCACGAGGTGGGCGAAAAGGCAGCAACTGACTTAACAAGCCCATCGTTATCACAGTGGCTAAATCAGAGCTCAGCTTCACTGGCAGGCTTCCAATAGGAAGTCCTGGAAACTCCTATTTTAGTGAAAAGGAGACATGAGGCCTGCCTTCAGCCACTTTTTCCAGATGCTGTGCCTGGCTCAGGGACAAATGACCTGGCCGAGTATACCTGGACAAGGAAAAACAAGCAAGAAGTGTTGTCTGCTAAGCTTCCCAGCAAGTTCACCATCTACCATTCCTCTGGAGATTAGCTTAGATCTCAGGAAGGCAAACCTTTTGGATGTTTCCAGGAATCTAGAGGGAACAGAGGAGCATGTCTGCTCTGTGCTATGCATGGGTAGCTGGAGAGAGCAGAGCCAGACAAGCCCAGCCTCAGCACTTAGGAGCAACTTGTGCTGTGGGGTACAACACAGCCCAACTGTAACTGACTCAATTACAGGACAAGGTCATGAATGACCTTTGTGCTTCTTACTAGTCAAGTGAGTATCTCTCATCGGCAGAACCAAGTGTGATACTCCCACACAACCAAGCCTTAGAGTACAGAAACTGCCTGAGGCTACCTCTGAACTATGGATTATTAAGCACATCTGAAATTATGATTCCTATTCACTTGACTTTTAGAAATATTAACAGCTATTGATGCATCATTTTCTTTCTGAAAAAACAAACTTCCAGGACTGCTAATATCCTAGTAAGGAGCACTTGTCACTGACAATTAGGGGCTTTAGGGATTTTGTTTGTTTTTTGTAAGCTTCAAAATATGCCCAAAATCCAATCCTATATTCAATTTCCATGATACAAAACTGCTATACCTCTTAGCAGCAAAAGCAATCCTGCTGCCAGCAGGAGCTGCATGCCTGATCTAAGTACAGGACGTGCACCCCACTTGCACTCCCTTATTTCCTTGCAGCTGTGACATTTCTGCTGCAGGTTTGTTCCCAAAGCCACATCCACAATCAAAAAATTGCTCAATACTCCCTTGATTTTCTGCCGGCCTTGAGGGAGGACTGCGTTGAGTCAGGTAGGCAACCCACACATGTATGATAAAACTGCCCTCTAGTGGGAAAGAGCCAATCACACCCACGTCCAAAGTGCAGAGGATGCCGAGATCCACAACACATCTGCGAGCCTCAGGAGCTGGATCAGACGGGCGTCGCATCCTTCTAGACCTTCCTTCTGCCAGGAACGCTGTGGCTGGCTTGGTTCAGGGCTCCAGCCGGGCTGCCTGCTGGTTCCCAGCACGGCTGCACCAACACAAGCACAGCAAACACTGCTTTGGCTTTTCCAGCCAGGCCCTTCATATTCTGACGTTCACTAAGGACTGCAGAAGAAATCCTTTGCCAGCCGATATCCTTGATTAGGCAGGGGGAACAGTCTTACAGGGAATGAACTGAAAAGGCTGGATAAATATCAACTGATGGGCAACTTAGTGTGATCTGAACACCTTGCATTCGCATGACTCCTAGTGCTTGGACCAGCACCAAGGCTGAATGCACATCAGCAGCTGGAGCTGAAGTCCTGGAGACTGAAAGGTCTTCTCTAGGGCCTCCTGCACAGAGAATGCTGCCACGCTGCACCCACCAAGGAGCAGGGTACACCTGCGAGCCCCTCTCTTCTCCTGCTATATGCACTGGACAGTTCAGCAGCTTAAAGACATTCATGGAATTACCCGTCTTTGCAGCACAGCGTGGTAGGGCTTGGATGAGGGACAGAGCTGTGAGGTGGGACCAGAACAGCCAAGCACTGGCAGGGCACAGAGCAGCACTTCTACTACAAAAGAAATGATGCAGTGAGGGGAGTACAGCTAGGCATAAAGAAGTCAAAACAAAGGAGAAAACAAGACTCCTTGTTAGAAGAAAATGAAGTCCAGACACCTGCAAGTCTTGGCAAGGAAAACTTACTGTAGAGTCGACTGAAAAAAGGAATAGAAAAATTACAGTACAAGGACCAATTGTGTACCGGTTATTATGTCAGCCCTCTGCTTCCAATTGCACCTTATCCATCTTAACTTTCAAAGCAGAAATGTTTAATTTCAGGGTGACGATGCACCTGTGTTTCCAAGGACACAACCTCTTTTCCTGCCCAGAAGTGTTGTCTGGAAGGATCAACTTCCCTGCACCTCCTGAAGGCACACACAGCAGTCCCCTTGCTTCCATGTCCTCCTCTCATATCTGCCTTGGACACATTTGAGGCAAGCACAGCAGTCCTCTCTAGTGCAGCGAGGGGATGTGCTGCAGCCTCAGTTTATACCTGGCCTTCGTTAACAAAACCTCACACTAAAAGCATTTGCCATGGCTTTCTCCTTTGGGAGCTTGATTATCAGCTCCAGTGTCCTCCCTGCTGCAACTGGTCCCTCCCCAAAAGTCCCCCCTGCCTTTTCTATAACCAGAGACAAAGCTGTTAGAGTTGCCATAGGATTGCAGACCTTGTTTTCACCAGGCATACCATCTCCTTCTTGCAGGGCTTGTTGCCTGTTTCCTACCAAAGTTAGTTTTAGCACTAATTATTCAGTGTGGTCAGGATCTTTGTATCTTTCTACTTTACTGAAATAAGGAAAGCAGTGATATCTCACTTCTGCCCTTTCCATTCTCATTTGCTGAACCCCAGGCTATGGTTTCACTCTGTCTTGCCACAAATTTAGAGAGGCAACAGATGGCTTCCCGGAAGTGCTGCCTGTCCCCAAGGAGAACGGCTTGATTCCTGAGTGTTTACAGATGGTAAGAAGCTGGCTGTACTGTGCTCTCTTGGCCAGATTTCACCATCCCACCTTGCAAACAGTAATACACCCACATGCACACAGGCAGCACAACCACACCGAGACCCCCAGCAGCAAGGGCCCAGGCTAGCGAGGTGGGGGACTTTCAGCTCCTGCATCAGGGTCTGTCAAACATGCTTTACACTAGGCCATTTGCATCCCTTCAGCAACCTGTTGTCCAACACCACATGGCTGAGCCATTCAACAGTCAGCCAACAGAGAGCTAAGAGAAAGGATGAAATAGGTGCTGGCTCCAAAACTGGGATAACATAAGATTATGGCATCATTTCCTCCCTGCTTCCCCAGGGATGCCTACAGGGATAAGAACAATATCCTAGCAGCATGAGTCAGTCCAGTAATATTCCTGTTGCCATTAGGCTCCAGCAGTTCCTCCTGCAGTGCAGAACTGCTGAATGTTTGTCAAGTATGCATGATTTTGCTTCCTTTTGCAGAAGATGGGGGGAAGAAGGGAAACCATCCATGTTTATATCCAATAACTTTAAACTCCAACCTCAGACTTAAATGTAACTCCTACAACAATGTCACACCAGCCCCCTCAGTCCCGTCTACCTATAAAGCAAAGTGAGCAGCAGAGCTTACGTGCCCAGGGCCCCCCACTCCCTGCTCCTTCAGGCATCCTCAGGTGAGCTCTCTCCCTGGCCCCAGGCCACCAACCGGGCAGTGCTTGCCAGTCCTGCCCATCTATCCCTCGGACAATGATCCCAGCTTGGACTCTGCTTATTATTTCTACCCCATAGGATGCAAGGACTCTGGCCAAGACCATCACACAGACTCACGGGACTCCTGACACAACCTTTTCAACCTGCTCTCAAACTGCATAAAAATGGACATAAAAATGGAGTGTACTCTGCTTGCAAAGGATTGTAGGGCCCCAGTCCTCTGGCAGTGTTAAGCCTCCATGCAGAAGCAGAGCCCTGATATTCCACATGGTCATCAAAGAAAGTCAGAATTTGAGTCCTGAACAGGAACATCTAATCACAGTTTGCTCACACAGTGTTAGGCCAGGTGGGTAGACAGCCACTGCAATTCTCTTTCCCATAAGAAAACCATGAACCTATCAGCCTGCAAATAGCATTCCTCTTTTCCTCTAAGAGCCTGGGACCAGCACATATAATTGTGCTAAAATGCTTGCAAATATGAGTGCCCACGTTGAGCTGAGATAGCCTCTGAATGAAAGTGTCTACAGAAGGACTAGTTTCATACCGACTGTACCCCACAGATGAATTCAATATTCTGCAGTAATGCTGCAGGCTAATTCAAGGCTTTCCATTTTTCAAAATTTGTATATATTTGTTCTCTTCTACTTTTAGAAATCTAAAGGTTGTGCCAGTAGTTCATTATTCACGCAGAGAATGGTGGGGACATGGGCTGTTAGCATTAACCCCAGAACAGAAAATGCTTAATGCTCTAACTTGGGCAAATCTGTGGTACTTGACTCCAGACCTTTAACACAATCACTTAAATATGCTGCCATGTAAACAGATATTTACAAAGTGGAATCAGTTTAAAACCTTTTTTCAGGCTATTAGGTTTATTTTTCCAAGATGACGTCATTCTGTACCACACATCCTGTGGTTTCCTTTGATCCTGCTGATAGGACTGCCCCTTGGGAGCAATCTAGGACTGACCTCCACGTCAGGTCAAAGCCTGATATGGCCAAATTGCCTGTGGCAATTCAAGCCTTCCAGCCCAGAAGCTTTTTACCTCAGGCCACTGCCAAAGCTGTAGAAATGCCCAGTTTCATAGGGTGGTGCTGTAAGGTCAACTCCTCTTTCTTATCTGAGCACTTATTTTTCAGATGGTGATAAAACAACTGTTTTTCAGGGACACCAGAGGAGAGCCCTAAAGTCTATCCAAGCACCTCTCTGCTTATCTTGTGCTTGCAAGAGTAATTTCTGCTCTCCAGTATTTAGGGCTAAGACGTGCACCCAAAGACAGCACACACAAGTTCTGTAAATGAAAAAGGCTTGCATAAAGGAAGATGTGCAAAGTAAAGCCCCCACTTATCCTTCAGCTCAAACATCAGACCTCTACTGCCAACTTTGAAATTACATTGACAACCAAGAAAGAAGAGTTGAAGTTAAGACTTTATCCCAGACTTTACAAACCCAACCTCTGCATTCCTGATTTCAGGATTAGGCTCAGATTAAGATATTTCATTTTACTGTCATGTACATTTAGAGCTGAATTGCAAAATTATTTCCTTGATCCACAGATGAGTTGTGTGCTTTGGAATACAATAAGCAATTTGGAATAATAAGTGGGTCACCTTTTTCAAACAGTGATGACAGACTGCTTGGATGTTTTATTTCTTATTATGGAATTTTTCTCTGAAAAGGTGACAGTGATTTGTCCCAAAAACCATGACCTAGAAGCATTTAATCCAATTAGCTGAAAAAAAATCAGGTATTTGTTAGGTAGTAATAACGTTTCCATTGAATAGACAGTTTTCCTACTGTCTGATCAGAAGCAAACACAAGCAGATCATTTTGGATCAGTTTTTTAACTTTTGTCAATTATTTTTGCTATGCCTGCAGTATCTCAGGGAAATGTGAGTTTAGAAGCACTGGCTCTGGTTTCCTTTGTGTGCTGTGGGAAAGACAAAGATTTCTTTTTTCTTGCTGGGCCCTGATGAGAGGCTCTATCTGTGCAGTGATCTCTGAAGTTACTTTCCTTACTCTGGGCAAGCCTTTTTAATGCCACACTAGGTCCTGATCTCAAAAATGCGCTAGTAAGGCCAAACATGTTCAAATCCAACAACACAGCTCAACTCAAAAGCATCCTTAGTTACTAGATAAGTTGGATAAAGCCAGTTTACTGCATCGACTTGAAGACATGAGGTGTTGCCAGCAGTTCGCCACTCACGGGTGCCCCAGACAGAGCGCCCCAGGGAGCTCCCATCCACCCCGCCAGCCCCGCTATCCTGCTGCAGTGGGTCAGCACAGCAGGGAGTAGCAAGCACTAGGTGTTCCCAGGGATTTCTCATGATTAGATTCACCAAAACCCTTCTCAACCCAGCAGTGGTGGCTGCTTTTCCCATCTCCTTGAGGGCAGCATTTGCCCAGGGACTGAAAACGTGAATGCCAAGGGGATATAATCAAAAGAGCAGCAGGCTAGAAGAAAATAGAAAACACAGACTTCATTGTGACCCTGGTGCCCACTCAGCTCTCAGTCATTTTGAAACAGTACTATATCACACTGGAAACTCCTCAGGGCTGGCAGAGTAGCCTGGCCTACCCTATTTTGAGCAAAACATTATATTCTTTACATATTAGTGTTCACGGGCTTGGAGATCATCACTGCATCTCAAGTTTTATCTCTCAGCCTTTTCCCCCATAACATCTATGTGTAGCAGAGCGCAAATACCACAATAGGTAAGATCACTTGTGAGGAACAGCTAGTAACAATGAGACTCAGACATGCAAAAGCAAGCGTAGACAGCTCCCTGGAAGCTGTACCTGGGTGGAAAGCAGAGAAGACTGGAGATGGGGCTGCTGGGGGACTGAAAAGCCCCATCAAGAGCATGGTCCAGGAGGGGGACAGAGCACATACTGAAAATGAAGTGGTAGGAAGGAGCCCACATTAGAAGGAAGTGCTTAGTCTTCCTTAGCTTTTTAATCACACTTTGGTGACTGGGGAGAGACAAAGACTTTAAATGACAACAAAAGGTAGTTTTTAGCACACTTTTCTTCAGAACCTGACATGTCGCAAGTCAACCTCCCATTGCCACTTCTGCCTGTTGGCACCCTTGCACTTCCGCGCCAAAGCTAAGAGCTCCCCTCTCTGCCCCCCGTGGCAGGGAAGGGTGATGGATGAGGGCATCTCTTTTATCTTTCCCTTTAGCAAAAGGGCAGAAGCAACAAGAAGTGTTGCCACCAGCAATGAGGCACAGACTGGTCAGCGATTCCATGTCACAAATGTCAACCAGCAGGAAGCAACAGTGGCAGAACAAATGCAGTGAGGTGTCAGCACAGAATCTGCAAGCAGAAAAGAAACCCATGCTTGACCCGAAGACACTGCAGTGCAAATAACAGCAAATGCATGCACTAGCCAAGCAAACAGAGTGGGATGACTAGAAGTAACTCATAGCAAAAAAAAAGCAGAAGTTGAGCCGAGCATTTAATTAAGAGCAGAGCTAGACTGGAGCAATTTGTGCCATCCGAGCAGAAGTGAGGTTTCAAAGAGGGCACATGAACTGTGAAACTGCAGGAAAAAAGAAAGCAGAGGGACGATATCATTCTGTTCTCCACATTAGGAACATTCAGTTCTCCTCTGCAGGAAACCTGACAGGGCAAGAAAATGGAGGTATCTCTCCATACCCTTGGGGTTGATTTCAAGAATAAGGATTTGCTCATTTAGAGTAATACTGCAAACCGCAGGTGGTTTCGCAGTCTGACTAAGGAACATGCAACTCTCAGGTGGATAGTTTTGTTAGTTCGCAGAATTGGGACAGGTCCTGGGAGGGAGAAAAGAGGTTCAGTAAAGGGAGTTTCCAAGGCTAGGGGGATTTTTTTTTTTTTTCTGAGAATCCATATGAAGAGGAGAAGATGTGGTGAGGATGGGAGGACTCCCTCTCCTAAACCATGCTAAGTACATGTGATAGCATGCAATTAATATCTCATCATTATAGAGGTGGGGCTGTCCCTTAAAGTAACCTGGACTTCCGCTCAGAGCTTTCCCTCGCTTTCAAGGAAGAGGAAGGGAGGCCACCCATTTATCGTCTGCCACAGGAAGGGGAGGTAGAGTGATGCATCCCTATCTGCTCCTGCCACACACCAGAACAGTCATCTTCCTCATCCTCCCAGGCACTTACCAAAGGTAAAAACAGCCCAGATGGGGAAGTTTGGTAGCACTGATAACCATGAAACCTTGCCCTGAAATTTGAAGCCATGATGATATTCTGCTTTGGAGCCATGTAGCCATGGGAGAGCTGCCAGGTTCATCAGAGATAAAAAACGAATAAAAATTAATGTTGTTATTCAGAAGGGAGGGATTGGTTATAAAACAGTCTGTACCAAATTGGATTTTACGTCAATAGCCAATATTCCAATCATCTGTCTGCAAAATGAACTAACTAACAGGGGGCAAGTACCAGCATGTCCCTCATTCCTCTGGAAGGGATTTATCTGTTTCTCTGGGATTCCCCTTGGAATTACCCATTACTACCACATCTCCCCAAAAGCTTTCAGCAGCATTTTTAAAAGTAAATAGCATTTTAAAATACCTCAATTTTCACTTGTCCCTGCTGGAGACATCACAGTGAGTCTGAATTTCTAAAAGTTCACCACTTGGCATTCACTGGAAATAAGCCCCATTTCACGTGTCCTGACATGGGCACCCATCATGAAACATTTCCAAAAAGCCTTCCCTCTATCACTACTCTAAAGATTAGGTAATAGCACAGACCCAGGGAAAACAGCCATGAGAAGGACAACACTACAAAGTCACTAAATTCAAAGGGAACTTACTCACATCTACAGTTAAGTGCAGAATTAACTGCTTTCCTTAACTGGTGCCTTACAGCCCAATGCAATAGGGACTATGTCCAAAACAGATCATTATAATATCTTAGCCTTGTGTCATACATAACACACCCAGTGAGTTGTACCAGCTGTTCCCTGCATTACATCTTCTCCGCAGGAATTATCCCTCCTGTTTGCTAGTGATTCATCTCACTGGAATGTGAATGCCACAAAACAATACCTGAGTTAAGAGAAGAAAACCCCTATGTTTGCTTCATCTCTCTGCAGGATCAAAAGCACAGAGAAGAAATGAAATTTTATTGCTGCTTAGCAATGAAAATACTTCAGTGAAGCCTTACCACGTACGCTAAAATTTATGCTGACCTCAGTAGGACTGCATCTAGGCTGCAACCAGAATATCAGGCAGGTGCAGTGTTACAGGAAGGAATTAGAAGCTTGCTCTCCGCTTTCCACAGTTCATGTGTCAGACACACACACACAGCACCTCTTGAAGAGATGTGCACCCCCACACTGTGCCATGGCAAGCTCCAGGGTGCCTGCTGCAGGTGGCCCCAGCACCACCCCAATAGGGACGATTTCTGCCCTGGCACACGGGTGGCCGTACAGGCTGTGCCTTACCCCCACGTGTGCTGACTGTGCCTGGCTCAGGACATCCAGAGTTCGACCTGCCTGCATCTCTTCTGCTGCTGCTGGGAGGAAAGTCCCTTTATCATTCCAGCTGTGTGCAAACATGCTGGCATCTTTTTCATCTATTTTGCAGCCAGCAGAAATGACTGTATATGATATGACTATTAATAAAGGGAAACTTTTAGGAAAGAACATTTTAGGAAAAAAGACAGCACAAGGCAAGCTTTCAGGGTAAGACGAAGTGAGAAATTGGCAAGGACCTTCTGGAGCAGCGAGAACACAAAAAGCGAAAGGAGAAGGCAGCAGCGGCAGAGCCTCAGACTACCCTGGCTGCCTAAGGTCCAGCAAAGTCAGTGGGGCTATGTAGTTTGCACTACTTTGAGATATGGGCCAGCTGTTTGGTCTCCTCATCAATCTCTCCTCAACTGCTGTGTCCAGAATTCAAAGAGTCTAGAAATCAAGCAAAGAAAGACTAATAGAGTGCTCCGTTGGCAAGATAGGATCTGAGGGCACTCAATTCAATGAATATTCAAAATCTGGACCCTGGCTTGGTAGTCTAAATTCAGCCCCATTCCCTGCAGTTTATAGATTCATACTATGTCCAGCCCTGTTTTAAATAACTGGGGCTTTCACCACAGTTAATGCTGAAAAAGATCTGTGTATAAGGGGAAGAAAGCAAGGAACAATTACAAGGTCTTTGGTAAAGACAGTGTCCATATACTGCTTAGCTTCTGGTGGAAATAAACACACAGATATCAATAAGGGGCCCTGTAATTACCTCCGAGGAGATACTTCAACAGAAATTATAGGGAACAATCACAGGAAGTCTGACGAAGGTATGATAAAAATAAGGTTAACTAACTTAAGAAGCTGAGGCTGGAATACAAACCTCCTGGATGATTCTGTCTAGAGCAACTTGAAAAAGGAAGCAATTCCTTCATCTCCCTAACAAGCACTTCCCTCTGCTTTTTGCTAGCTTACTCTGCTAAGGACTCCATGAGCCTTTGAGCTCTCTCAAGAGGACAGGAAACTGCAGCATCATCCAAAGCAAAGATGCAGCGTAATGCACTTGCCAGGCTACTTGCAAATATCAGAAGAAACCACAGCCCCCCGACTGCGGTCACCCTCATCCAACCTGAGAGTAACTTCCTCCCCAGATTCATCACCACCAAAAAGGCCTCCCCTTCTGGGAAGGGGTTTGGTACCATCAGTGATTACACTTTAAAGGTTAAGCCTATGGCAAAACCCTCGCATCACCTTACTAGCCTGCTCCTCCTGCCCCGAGCTGTTTGCTACCTGTAAGTAGTTAGTAGTAACAGGGAACTGAGCAGATATATGCACTAGATGGAGAGCAAATCGGCTGTTGGCAAAATGCAGCGGGACTGAACTGCTCTCTCCCTTTCTTTTCTCCTACCATATTTCCTTTCTATCCATTTCTGTCCCCTTTCCCTTTCTCCTTTCCTGCTCTTCCTTTCCAAATCATGGCCAAATTCTGACATTCAGGCAGCACAAATTTGGCAGCTCCTTGAATGAGGTGAGGTACATAGCCTGAAAGAAGTAGAGCAGTTTTGAGCAGCAGTTTTCAGGTTTGCATTGGGTTCCATTTTTTCCTCTCTGTAGCAGTGTTGGCCCTGCTTATTGCTTCCCTGTCTCACCTCTCAAGTAACAGGCATATCTATATCTGTTCTCCCTCTCTGGCCCATCTCAACCCCCATAACCTTATCTGCAGGCTCCCAGTCCTTCCTAGGTGTAAGTCTTGCCTGTCTCTTCCCCTCATCCCCCAAAAACACAAAAGAAAAAATTCTTACATATCATGATCCAGTTAAGCTGCTCCTGCCTCTCTCTACACTAAGCCGCCAGCATTCAGCAGGGTCTCCTGAGGGACACCACCTCTCCGCTTAGCAGGCTCCCTACACCAAACCCTTCTCTCTTCCCCTAGCCACAGCCCTGGGCCCTTGCCTATCCTGTCAGTGGCATTAGAGCTGGTATGGCACATCTCCCAGCTCTGCTGAACAGGAGGAGATGAGAAAGTCATGGCCCACAGCCTTGCACCCTCTTCTCATGGCCACCAGAAAGGAGAGAGCCTCTGTGGTGCCAAGGAGGACACAGGCACCAGGAGAAATGTTCTCGGTGCTTCTTTTGTCCCCCCTCCTCCTAGGCAAGCCTGGCTCTCCTCAGCTTAAGAAGCACCAAGCCACGTGACAAAGTTACAGATAACCTGCAGCATTTCCGCACAAAACCAAATGCAGCGGGAGCTACTGGCTGGATCCCCAGCTGCTTTATGTCAAACAGGCACCACCAAAAGGCGCAAAGCTTTGTCCATCTATACCAGTGGGGGATATGGCTCATAGTAAGTCTGGCTTGCAGGGAGAGCGTAACAAGTGTCAAACATCAACGCGCCGCAGATCTATCTGGGGCACAGGAAGCAGAGATCACACAGAGGTGTGTACCATGACAGACGGGTGCGGCAGGGGCAGGGGAGGAAGGGCAAATTTCCTGATTCACGTTTTGCAAAATGTCAACAGAAGGTTGTCCCCAAGATCCAGTGCTGCAGCAGCTATCACTTTCTTTTTGGGTGTTTATCTTACTCACTTTGCAATGCTTGAAGGAGAACTGCTTAAAAGCTGCTGCTGCATCATCACCACAAACTGGGGAAGTTTCCTATTACACACAGCAGAAGGGCATCCTCAGCAGAGAGGACTGTACCACCACATGTCGATGGCAAGCCCCAGGGAATTTCCCTGTGGCTGCACAGACCATGTCAGTATGCAGTCCACAGCAAACTGTTGAGTGGGTTAGTTGAAATATTATCCTGCAAACACAAATCTTACCTACCCTCCCCTTCAGCTTTCAGGTCCCCAGGTCTCCCTTCTCAACGCACCTGACATGTCAAACAACAGCTCCCTGTTTCAAAGATATTTCTTCTGCCTTACCAGGGTGAAAACTGAGACCAGGGGACCTAGAGAAGCTCGTGGCAGAGCCAGGAACAGGCAGGAGGAAGCCTCAGCCTTGGTCTGCACTGACTCCACACCACTTCTAGGCGGTTTCTGTGTTCTTGGAAATTTTATTCTAACTTGAAAGAGCCTGGGAAGAGGGACTCATAAATGTTTTGCATTTTTACCCATCAGCAGACCATGGAAAAAATTATGTAAGAATGCATCACCAAATGGCCAGATGATTCTGATACAGATTTGCAGGGACCCAAAACAGACAGCACCCCAGTGTGTAAAGCACAATCCCTTTTGCATGGATATAAGTGGCTATACTAGACACGAGGTGTCAGAAAAGCAGGTTTGTGGGCTATACAAAATGAAGAGGGTGGAAATCCAAGCAGACAAGTTTTCTGCTTGCCAGCTAGGCCCTGCATGTCTGACTAAGAAAAAAAGGAATCTCCTCACAACTACTCCACATTTTCCCTAAGGTTTCTTTCACTTTTCCCTGATGCAATTTGCACAGGCCAATGATGAAGACAACATCCTGGAGCAGATGGAGCATGTGCGTGATTTGATCCAGAGACATGTATACTAGGATACAGACACAGATCTGTTCACCCAGCCCTTTTCCAGGAGTTCTCTTCTGCTTTCACAGTGAAACAATAGCCATAATACTTTGTGTTGCTCTCACACCTTCCAGCCAAAGATCTGAAAATGCATTACAAGCTTTAAATAAACCTCTACCACCTCACTCCAGAGAACTGAATAGATTGCAACACCCCAGAAACTGAAACAGAGATAAAGAAAGTGATTTGGACGAGACCCTGTAGGAAAAAGGCAGGGAAGTAATAAATGTAACTTTATCTGTCCCAAGTCCAGCAGCCTAAGGTCGTCAGAATAACAGGTCGCACACAAGGTCTCATCCACAACCAGTGAGTTTGACTTGATACTCTCACATAACATACAGGCCACGTAGGTCCCTGAAGATCAGAGGTGGGAATGCACATGCCACGTCCTCGCTGCCTGGCGCTGGACATCTGCCCCTGCACATGCACCCCTCCATCGGTGTGATCCCTACCAGGCACAAAGCCCGCTCCTGCAGTGGTAAAGCTGTTTGCCCTGGGTTACGGAAACTATGGCTTCAAAACGAAGCGGTCGTGAGTTCAATGAGCAAGCACGGGAGGCTGCCCCACACAGTGCCTTGCGCAGTCTGCTCCAAGCCTGCCTGTCTAGATGAATGAATAGGTCCATCACCTTTGGTGGTGGTGGGACTTGCACCTCCTCATGCTACAACAAAACATGAAGGAGCAAAGTAAGTATCTCCCCAGCCTGGGCACTGCTGAAGGCTTGCTGCCAGTTTCAGTGCTGTTGACACAGCCAGGTGATGCTGTTTCCCCACAAGGCTGATAAAACCAAGATACTCTTTGCATTCCCAGACCTGCCACATGCAGAGTCAATTTAACTGCACCTGTTTCCCTGCTGAATGACAGCATCCCTCATCATGGCTAGGAAGATTCCCTCTGGTTCAAGCAGATATGTGCCTCTTGATATCACAGATGCAGCTGAAGGCTGAATGTTGCCACTGAGGGCACCGCATGGGGATTTTACAGAGCCACAAAGAAGAAAGGAAGTTCGGTAAATGAGCTGCTCAATTAAAAGGAAAATTACCATGACAAAGGTCAAATATTACTACTTCACAGATTTTTCCCCACTCCTTTTCCACTCCCACTGTCCCATCTCCCTCCCACCCCACTTCCTTCCTCTCCTCCCCCATGCAGCACCCCAGCCAACAAAACGAGTCTAGGTAACAAATTAAAAATGTATTTGTTGCCTCCTGCATTAGTAGATGGCAATGAAAGATTCTGTGCCAGATTTACTGCTGCTAAAACCAAAAGAAGCACTAGACAAAGGCATAAGCAGGGATGCACATAAATGTGGTCAGGTTGTTAAAGTAATATGCAAAAATTGAAGGTGGTGGTGCTTCAGGTTTGAGGAGATAATTAGCTCTTGCTAAAGCGAAACTGAAAATGAGTGCCAGAATGATATGAATGTCCTGGGATCCTTTTAAAACATGAAAAAAAAAAATTATAACAATGGAAATGTTATCCTACATCTACCCTCACCTTATTCTCAGGCTTGCAGTTTATAACGATCTCATCCATGTGGCCACATGAAAGACAAATGCTGTGGTCACTAACGAAAACTGTACAACTGCTTTTTCTAATAGCGCATGTTGTAACAGTTGTGGTTGTATTTCCTAGGAAGTCCCTACGCTGATCTAAGGAACAACACATACCGTGGCAAAGGCAGGTGACTCTGGAACGCAAATGCTGATCACTCAGCCAGATCAACCCTGGCCATTTCGGGCTCGGCGGGCTGCCCACACGCTGCAGTGCCTGAGCTGTGAAGAGCCTGGTACGAGCCTGAATTGCCCAAACCGTCCCGTCTCCTAAGCACCGATTGCTAAGGAAGCCGGCTAGTTACCGAAGGCCCCACTTCCTGTGGCTTCGCCTTGAAAGTCACCCATAAGACAGCTCACCAGAAGAGAAGTCAACACGTAGCCCGCTTATGGCCAGTGACAGAAGGGTTACTCCACGCCAAGCCTCGCACGACACGTGCAGAACTATCTCCTTGCCTCGGGGAGGAGAAAGTACGTGATTCTCGGAATGACTGTAGCTCGCAGTCACACCACGGCCTGCCAGCGTGGCCCTTGCCAAATGCTAAACCACAGGGCTCAGAGGCATTATCGCGAGGAATGCAAGCGAGTAATATCAGCTCCGATACCAGGCGAAATGAGTAGCACCTCAAATGTACACAAAAGCATGAGAGGCCAAAACACGCTCAGGCAGTGGGAATTCACAGATTACTATATATAATGCTACCAAACCATTATGACTGGGAAATATTGGGTGCATTAGCGTGTTGTTATTAGAATAATAGGTTTTTGGTTTTTTTAATTTACAGTTAGAGGACTGGATTCTAAGACCAGAAGAGATATTATCTCCATTTATTTTGTCTCCTCATACAGAGTAGCTGGTTCCTTCATTAAGCTATGGTTTTGTGGTTTAATCAAAACTTTTCTTCTAGAAAGACATTATGCTTTGTTTTAAAGTCTTACAGGAGTAATAGAAGCCAGCTCATTTCTGTGCTATTTGCCTCAATGACTAGCTGCTCTCTGATAAAACACAATGTCTCTTAACTCCAGCCAGAAGTGATTTTGTGTCTAATTTCTTCTTCAAATAAAACTTATTTTTATCTTTTGAACTTTAAGCTAGTAAATTGTTTTTTTCCTCATGGAGATGCTTACAAATTGTGATTGACTAACTTCTTTGCTTTCTTTCTGATAAATTAAGGACATGGATAGAGTTTTAGGCCTTTCCAGTCAGATTGTTTCTTTCAGACCTCGGATAAATTCAATTACTGTCCCTTAACTTTTGGCTGTAAATTGTGGTTAAAAATCCCTATGCCAGTGCTTACCCTGAAAACTGTAGGAAGAAAAGGGGGAAAAAAAAAAGAAAAAAAAAGGAAACCACTCAAGAACTATAGAAAATGAGCAAAATACTTGGAAGGCTATATGTTTTGCTTGACAAAATCCCAGAGGACTGGTCCTGGGCCAGACCAGAGGTACATCCTCCGGCTAGCATTCTGCAGCCAAAAGGCAGAGATGTATGAGAACAGGACAAGTGCATGTCATGCTTTTTCTGGCTACTGCCACAACCACCAGCCATTTCAGTCTCAAGGTCTTCCTGAACCAGAAATAATTTCTAGGGACTTAGTGACCCTCAGGGAATTTCTTTTTCCATGCCCTTCTCCATTTTAACCTGCGCAATGAGGATCTGGAGGAGCAAACCAGGACCCTATTCTCTTTCTGGTATTCAGTAGCCAAAGGCAGAAAATGGCATAGGTGAGGAAATGAATATGTGAAATGTTAAATATTTGCATTTGGAAGAGTTTGGGAGAATTACAAAAGGCCCCATGCACCAAGACCACATCCTTCTGAGTTTTGTTGAACAAATGCATTCCAAGTATTTTGCAAATTTTTTTTTCCACCACCCCAATATTTGTTGCACACAACCATTTCCCTTCAGGCTTTCACTCAATCAGGGTGAAATTGGGGCCTTGCTGAGCTCATTACAGTATGAATTCTTCTCCTTAGAGCTAGTACTTCAAGTACATACCAAAAGTCAGGGCTCCAAATAAAATGTGTGGGAAACATATTTCCACAAATGAATCATAGAAGAAGCTACATCAAAAGCAGCTGAGTAAAAAAATAAAATTACCATAATGTGAAAAAAAAAAAGTGTCAGAATACTGCGTTGAACCATTTATCAATGGGCTACCAGATGAAAAATGCTTAAAAGCAGTATAGAAATTTCATGGGATGATGTATTAAATCCCCAAAACAGGCACGGCACAACCTGACCCAACATTTGATGGGATTAGTTCTTAATTTTTGCAACATTTTTGATGGGCAGACCAGAAAGGATTAGTGAGTCTCTTTCCCCCTGCCCCCCCCCTTCTTCTTCATCTTTAAATGCTGTATGCAGTAGTCCTAGTGGACCTGATTCTTACTGGTTGTAAGGGCTCACATGAGTCAAAGGAGTTGGAGCAGGACAGCAAAGTTTTTACAGGAGACCTTTTCCACACTGGAAATAACAAGAAGGTGTTTGCTTCTCTTGCTCTATTTAGACTCTGAACAGGGGAATCCATCCTAGATCTGAGCGCAATGTTTTTAATTTGCTTATTTATTAATCCCAATAACATGATTTTAGAGGCACGTAATGAGTAGCTAAAGGAAAGCAGGACTACCATAGCTTCCAAAGAAGCACAGCTGAGTTAGCAGCTGTGATTAGAAGTAATTTAGAGAACAGAAAAGTACAAAAATAAAAGGAGATTGCTCCAGATGGCAGAGCCTACGAGGAGATTTACATCTCTCTCAGCCCATGTGAAAAGGCAAAAAACAGTGCAAGATTAGATGACACAAGTGAACAGAGCTGTGGAGTGGGAGGCCAGTTCCCAGCCAGTTTAGGTCACAGTATAAATTTAATAGTGCCCGTAACTGCAGGTCTGTTCACACATGCTGCGAGTGCAGGGGAAGCGGTGCTGGAAAGCACAGTCACCTGGCCCGTCGTCTTACTGCAAATTACCGTTAGCCACCCATTGCAAATACCACTCAAAGCTCAGGCATTCCCAGTGCTCGAGAAAGTAATGCAGTCCACAGCTGATTCATCTGTGCTGCTAATACATCACATGAGTATATATCCCACAGTGACTGCTCCCATTCAAGCTGACCGAAGAGCAACATGAAGCCAAAAATTAAAACCAATTGTTTACTCAAGCTTCTTCAAATAGAGAAAAAGGCTTGTTTCCATGAGCAGTGTTTCTTATTTTATTCAAAGTATTTAATCCATCTCTGCTCCCTTAACCTTCCCTGTAACCTTACTATAAGTAAACCATTGCCATATGATATGTTTTTTCCTATATTTAGAAGATGACATTGCCAAAATTCTTTGAAATCCAGTAACTAAAATTGCAACACAGGTCTGCAACAACTCCCACATACATAATAGCCAAAATAACTTTGGTTGGGCCATTATCATAAGTAACATTACTCACGATTGAAAATAATGATTAGTGACCATAACGATCATTATTTCTGAACCAAAAAGTGCTCAGAAGTGCTGGACCAGAGGAAATTGCGTGGCCATTGTGGGTGTCAGGGCTTCTGAACTTTGTCCCTGGAGGGTGCATGGGGGCTGACCTCAATCCTAAGGCAGTCCCTCTGCTCCTTGCAATGATCTAGGCTAATCTGTAAAGTACTTCTGAAATTCCTTACTTAAATCATGCAAAATGAGAGAGAATTCATTCACGGAGCCAACAGGACATTCCCACACCCACCTCCCTTGGCTGTACAGCCTCAGGACAAGGGTGGCTGCCCTCCTCAAGTAGTTTTAATTTGCTTATTTAATAATCCCAATAATATGATTTTAGAGGCACATAATGAGTAGCTAAAGGAAAGCAAAAGTACTTCTTTGGAAGCTATGGACTGTGACTTGTGGGGCCAGGGAGGTGTTAAACGTGCCTAAATGCCAGAGCAGATTCTTCTCCTCATCAAGCTTATTTTGTACATTGCCCGTGTATATGGAGGACTTGCCTCTGGTTGACAAGACAGTCAAACACAAAAGCCTTTCACAGTGGCAGTCAACTTTTTGATGCGTATTCAGATGTGAACAGCCTCTGAACTTGCAGATGAAGTTAGCAAAGGCATCCAAACTCTCCCCTCTCCTATCAGGTTTTGCTGAAGTTTTCAGTACAAACCTTTCTTCATCAGTTGTGATATTCTGGCACATTGTACCAAAGATCTGAGCTAACCCAACTGTAGACATCACAGAAAAGCTGGAGAAAGTGCAGCCCTAGAATTCTCCAACCTCAGAAGGGAAATGAGATTTCTTGACACTGCTAAATTGGAAAAAGGGACTTTCCACAAAAGACGCTCCTATTATCACCACTGCTATTCAAGTCTGGCAGTGGCACTCCTCAGAGATTCAGGCAGCACTGATCTGAGCACTGGTCCGAGAGGAAAAGCTCCAGATATCTCACTTGAAGGATTCCTTCTCCGCTGGACAGAGCAAAGCACAGAGGTCACACAAACATCCGGGAACAGCAGTGGGAAGACTGTTGGACACTATGTCTGACTAAGTCAGCTTCTAAAAGCTTTTTTTTCACTTGGGTACAGACTAGAAAAAAAGCCCCATTCCAGAATCATGATGCATATTTAGAATATTCCTGCTTTTCCAGTGAATCAGAGAAAGTAGCCTGAAGTGCAGAAACTGTTCCCACAACTAGAACACTTTTATCACCTTACATGTTTCTCTTATTCTAAAAGGTTATAAAAAATTGTTGGCTCCATTTATGAAATGTACAACAATAACAAAAAAGACACATGGAAAGATTACTATTGATGGTGCAAGATTCAGAAAATGCCTGAAAAATGTTTGCCTCTGCAACTTTAGTTTGGCTTCCTTTTGTGCACTCATGATATAACTTTCAATTACCTGATAAAAGCAGTGTTTTCTCCTAAGCTTCACTGTAATGCTCCATACACAGGACAGCCTAATGATCATTTTAATGAGCATCAGTTGGCATTTTTTTCCTTCCCATTGTTTAGTATATGACCCTGGTCTTATTAATACACACTATTTAAATCTTGCACTAAAGAGGGATAAATACACTTCTCTCCACAGGTTGCCTATAACTATACTTGTATATATTATATTGTTATAAATTATATGTTATATTGTTATATAATTGTATATAACTATACAAGGACAGAGAACTTCACAAGCATTGTGACCCTGTGAAGTGCATACAGAGATAATGATAGGGGGAGGAACAGGACAGTTTGGAGGTGGACAGGCTGAGTGGCAGGCTGCTGACACAGGTGGAGTGCCCAAAATATTCAGAAAACATGTTTCTGGGAACAGTGCTGGTCCGACAGAACAAATGGGCTACACCAAACAGACTGAGCTGGTCTCAAGGACACACAATCCCTCAGTTATAAGGCAAGAGTTCAGGAGCCCCTCTGCTTGTGATCCCCTCCCATAACTCTCCTTTTAGCCTTTGGATCCCTCTGCTTTGGCATTAGCTATCCCCAAAATTCAGTTGGGCCTTGGCCTCCCAGCTTATCTCTACCAGCAAGTCAAACCTAGTTGTATGTAAGCCTGCTTGTACATGCAGCACGTGTCTACTGCTCCAACTCCTGCAACGAATGGGGAGGAGGTCCTATAGGTGCCTTCCCTACACCCCATGAGCTGTCCCCCAGGTGAAGCCATCCCTTATGTGGGCACCATCACAACTGAACGATGAAGTACACACTGACAGTGGGTACCCTCTCACTGTCTGCCTTTTCACCTTTGAGAGTCCCAGTCTGTCCTCTCCCCTGCTTTCCTGCTCTTCACCTCCTCAACCCACCAGCTTCGTTGCCCTATCTGCCCCCCATGTACTGCCTCTGCCCCCATGCCAGCTGTCCATCTTCACTGTCCCAGCCTCCCTTGCACAACTCACCCCAGGCTCAGAAAATCCTTGGCCCCAACCTGCTCTTGCCCTTACTACCTTTCAGACAGGCAGCTTGCTTCTCCACACAACTCAGGCAGTGACAGGGCAGCCATGGGGTGACCTGGGTGCAAGATCCCTCATCTTATTTCTAGCACACACTCAGCCTGGCCAAGGCCAAGTCTACAAGGAGCACCTCAGGTCCAGGCCAGGGGCTCTGAAGGGTCACGCATGCTTGATACAGACAGAGTCGAGTCCTTGAGCCCTCCTCCTGGACTACAACCTATCTCCTGTGAGCATGTACATAGTGTGGCATTTAAAACACTTGCAACTTGAACACAATATGGAACGGTCACCAGGATACAAGACTGAAAATGAATGCTGTTTCCCTCGCTTCATTCCTAGGCACCACTAGGTTGTTGGGTCTCAATTTCCTGGGAAGTTCTGCTGAAGGATGACTTAAGGTGCAAAACTTCAGCTCACATGGTTAAGGTGGGCCAAGTTTTAAACAGCTGAAGATAGGGTTTCTCAGCTGAAGCCTCAGCTGGTATTAACAGTAACCTCCACCACGTTCCAGAAAGTCAAACCGTTAGTGAAAGAACTTTGTTCCTATTTTTAGGAAGAACAGACTCTCAACAAGCAATGGTGGATGCCCCTCAAATTTGAAGCAGTTCTGCTGCATGGTATATCACTCTGTCCTTCATGTTGCCTCCAAAGAACATGGCAAAGGTGCACCTGTTTGGTCCTGTCTTGAGGTTTGATTCAGAGAATTGCCTGGGAATTTGTAAAATGAAGTAACTGGCTCCCACAGAGAAAAGGCAATTTTTCTTGTTCTCTTCAACTTGTAGCCATACTATCTTCCCAGAAGCAGTGGGGTATTCAACTACTCAAGATCAACCCAGTATGGAAGGCAGGAGATGTTAATCACATTGTTTATTCACCACTGCTACCAACTTAAAAACACATTTCAAAGTCCTGATCAAGACTTACAGTCTCCTTTGCTTTCAGACTGATGTGCAGGCATCAAAGCATATACAAAAAAGAAATCAAACAGTTCTCCTCAGTCCAACTAAGAAAACTAAATAGGAACAACAACTCATTGCACCAGAAGTCTATTTTTGAGCAAGCAAGGGACTTCATTGCCCAGACAAGAGGATAGCTATAAACCTACTGCTACTGACTTCTCACCTTCCACGGGCCAAGAGCACCAACTTTCCCAGTGACCCTGGGATTGACGTCTGATACCCTTGAGGGTTTGGTTAGCTACCTTTTCACTGAGGGTAAGTGTCACCCAGGGTAGTTTTCATAGCTTACAGATTGTTCTGTGATTTTAGCTACACCAAAGGCAGAAAATGTATATCACTGACAACAAAGAAGTTAAACCACATTTACCCTGATTCAAAATTATTAAAGCAAATGGATTGTTAGCAAAAATAAGTCTGACCCAAGCTCTAAGAGTTCATGTGCAGTGAAGCCATCTTTTCATGGCAAAGCAAGATTCACTTTGGAGAGGACTCCTTTAATGACATTGGTAGGATGAATTAGACCAACAGGTTCAGAAATGAAGAAAGGTTTTGGTCAAAATCTGCTCAGCAATCAGAAGCAACAAACACTGGTGGTAACTCTGCTGACCGTGATACTTGTCTAGAAATAAAGCTCTCTGATTTCCTGACTTGACTTCCTTTTATTAGACTGGAAGACTCTCTTCTTATTAGCAGTCTTACAACTATGAACCTCCAAGGAAAACTCTGCTCTGCTCTTCCTGAGCCCTGAACTCCTGCCCACTCTTGTTAGTTCCCAGGGAGCTATCAGAGTAAGTGCTGGCAGACAAGACAACTTGGGAAGGAAGGATGCCAATGCTGAGCTGTGAGAACACTATGCAGTTTTTCCATTTCCGTTCAGGACAAGTACTCTCTCTACACTTTGCTGCTGAGGTATTAAAAAACAAGGAGCAAGGGAAAGCTTAGTTTTCAAATGGCTGTATTGTAACAGCCTATGTGGAAATTGGATTGTAAAGTGGTCACAGTGCCATGATCCAGCTACATCATCACACATATTCAGTCTCCACAGGTAGGTCTTTTGCAATGAGGTCACTGATGGGAAGGGCATTCTGTGTAGCTGAATATGCCTGCAGTCATGCTGCAGAGGGCTCATGCAAATGTCCCCATGGGATTTTTGATTTCACTATCACCACTTCATAGCCCAGATGTATTCTGCAGATCTGCTGCACCGGGACTGGCTTTGCGGGAAGCCATGTGCTAGAACGAGGTGGGTCGACTCTCTCGCTTTAGCCCTGCCAGGGCTCCCTCATCCTCTGAGCAAAGTGCACAAGGGGAAATTCCAGTCTCCAAGTCCCATGACAAGTTCAGATGAATGTGTGTAGTGTGGTCCCCACCATGGTCCTTGCCTATTAGCTCTAGAAACCCAAATGACACTCTGCATATTACTCAGCAGGGGCTGACACTGTTCTCAGGCACTGTTCACACAACCATAGTGATAATGCTGGGTCATGCTGCAGGGAGAGGGGATTTCCCTCCATCCCCATCTCTGCCTCTCTCATACCTCCGCCTGACAAACAGTCATGTTGTGTGTGAGTGGTGGGACAGGGTCTCTGACATGGCCCAAGGATGTCAGTGCTCCTCTGAAGAGGATACACAGTTACCTCTTAAGCATCATTTCTTTCTCATTACCACCATGATGTTGCTCAGTCCACAGTTTCTTAGAAAACATGGACTCCCTGATCAGGGTGAGATTCAACAAGGCATAAATGCTGAACACTTCCCTTCACACCCACACTCACCCTGACTACGATCCAGACAAGCTAATACAAAATTGAGCTTGTATGGCAGCTGCCTTAGCTAATGGATCCTAGAGGGCTTTGAAGAGAAGAGAGCTGGCAATGTAACAAATATTTGCTGCCTTTTCCGCTGTTCAGACTAGCTATCCTATGTAGCTATCAGAGGACTGGTAAAAACTAAGACAATTTCCTGCCTGTTTAGAATTAGCACACACGGTTAGAAATCCAAGGGCCATCCTAGTAAATATGCTTTTCAACAGAGAGCATTGATTTACCTTAGATTAAGGAAAACAGCTAAGGTATTCTGTGCCTAAGAGACCTCACGGTGTTTTCCCTATGTGATTTGTGCCATCTCATCTGCCTCACAAAAGGGCTGCACCTTTTAGTCATGAAAACTTCTCTGAAATTTGAAGGTGCCAAACAGAGAAAGTAAAATCATATCTACTATTCAAGCCCTGCTTACATGGACTGTTCTGAAATATTTCATCAGACAGCTACTGGAAATTCAGGTAGCAAAGGAATACATTGCAAATGCCAATAGGCATTACACCTCAGCAGTGGAAGGATATTACATCAGAAAAGCAGAAAAACTGTTTCCTTTAAAACCATATAAATAATAGAGTGTTGGGCAGGAACATATAAAGGAGGAAGGAAATGCTGAAATAAAGAGGTGAAAGACACAGCAGAAAGCAAACGCCATCACAGTAACAAAAAACCCCACAGCAGTACGACAGTTCTGCATTACAAGGCTGCTGGGTATTTCTGGTTTTCTGTTCAACATCTTATATGGCCATAGAGTGATGTTTTGACACATCTCTTTGTAAGGAACCATATATGTCAATGCCTTTTGCCAGCACTAGATTTTGCATTCCACCAAAGACCATTTTAGAAGCCGTCACAATTGTTATGCAGTTACTCTTCATTTCCCTGAAATATACAGGCATGTCTCATCTTATTGTGCTTCGCTTTATTGCGCTCTGCAGATATTGCGTTTTGTACAAATTGAAGGTTTGTGGCAACCCTGCATCGAGCAAGTCTATCGGCGCCATTTTCCAACAGCATGTGCTCATTTTGGGTCTCTGTGTCACATTTTGATAATTCTCACAATTCAAACTTTTTCATTATTATTATATCTGTTATGGTGATCTGTGATCTTACTATTGTAATTGTTTTGAGGTGCCATGAACCGTGCCCATATAAGACAGAAAACTTAATCGATAAATGTTGTGTGTGTTCTGACTGCTCCACAGACTGGCCGTTCCCCCGTCTCTCTCCCTCTCCTTGGGCCTCCCTAGTCCCTGAGACACAACAATATTGAAATTAGAGCAATTAATAACCCTACAATGGCCTCTAAGCATTCAAGGGAAAGGAAGAGTCGCACGTCACTCACTTCAAATCAAAAGCTAGAAATGATGAAGCTTAGTGAGGAAGGCATGGCGAAAGCCGAGACAGGCCGAAAGCTGGGCCTCTTGCACCAAGCAGTTAGTCAAGTTGTGAATGGAAAGGAAAAGTTCTTGAAGGAAATTCAAAGTGTTACTCCAGTGAACACACGAATGACAAGAAAGCGAAACAGCCTTCTTGCTGATACAGAGAAAGTTTTAGTGGTCTGGACAGAAGATCAAACCAGCCACAACATTCCCTTAAGCCAGCACCTAATTCAAAGCAGGGCCCTAACTCTCTTCAATTCTATGAAGGCTGAGAGGTGAGGAAGCTGCAGAAGAAAAGTTTGAAGCTAGCAGAGGCTGGTTCATGAGGTTTAAGGAAAGAAGCCATCTCCATAACATACAAAAGCAAGGTGAAGCAGCAAGTGTTGATATAGAAGCTGCAGCAAGTTATATCCAGAAGATCTAGCTAAGATAGTTGATGAAGGTGGCTACACTAAACAATGGATTTTCAGTGTAGATGAAACAGCCTGATACTGGAAGAAGATGCCATCAAGGACTTTCATAGCTAGAGAGGAGAAGTCAATGCTTGGCTTCGAAGCTTCAAAGGACAGGCTGACTCTCTTGTTAGGGGCTAATGCAGCTGGTGACTAAGTTGAAGCCAATGCTCATTTACCACTCCGAAAATCCTAGGGCCCTTAAGAATTATGCAAAATCTACTCTGCCTGTGCCCTATAAAGGGAACAACAAAGCCTGGATGACAGCATATCTGTTTATAACATGGTTTACTGAATATTTTAAGCCCACTATTAAGACCTACTGCTCAGAAAAAGAGATTCCTTTCAAAATATTACTGCTCATTGACAATGCGCCTGGTCACCCAAGAGCTCTGACGGAGATATACAATGAGACTAATGTTGTTTTCATGCCTGCTAACACAACATCCATTCTGCAGCCCATTGGTCAAGGAGTAATTTCGACTTTCAAGTCTTATTATTTAAGAAACACATTTCGTAAGGCTATAGCTGCCGTAGCTAGTGATTTCTCTGATGGATCTGGGCAAAGTAAATTGAAAACCTTCTGGAAAGGATTCACCATTCTAGATGCCATTAAGAACATAGGCGATTCATGGGAGGAGGTCAAAATATCAACATTAACAGGAGTTTGGAAGAAGTTGATTCCAACCTCCATGGATGGCTTTGAGGGGTTCAAGACTTCAGTGGAGGAAGTAACTGCAGATGTGGCGGAAATAGCAAGAGAACTAGAATTAGAAGTGGAACCTGAAGACGTGACTGAATTGCTGCAATCTCGTGATAAAACTTTAACAGATGAGTTGTTTTTTATAGATGAGCAAAGAAAGCGGTTTCTTGAGATGGAATCTACTCCTGGTGAAGATGCTGTGAACATTGTTGAAATGACAACAAAGGATTTAGATTATTACATAAACTTAGTTGATAAAACAGCGGCAGGGTTTGAGAGGATTGATTCCAATTTTGAAAGAAGTTCTATTGTGGGTAAAATGCTATCAAACAGTATTGCATGCTACAGAGAAATCCATCATGAAAGGAAGAGTCAATCGAGGCAGCAAATTTCGTTGCTGTCTTATTTTAAGAAATTGCCACAGCCACCCCAACCTTCAGCAACCACCACCCTGATCAGTCAGCAGCCATCAACATTGAGGCAAGACCCTCCATCAGCAAAAGGATGATGACTCGCTGAAGGCTCAGATGATGGTTAGCATTTTTTAGCAATACAGTAATTTTTAATTAAGGTATGCACATTATTTTTTTTAGACATAACGCTACTGCACACTTAATAGACTACAGTATAGAGTAAACATAACTTTTATATGCACTGGGAAACCAAAAAATTCATGTGACTTGCTTTATTGTGATATTTGCTTTATGGTGGCAATCTGGAACCAAACCCACAATATCGCCAACGTATGCTTTATAGGAAATGCCCAGAAATGATGATTGAAGGTGGTAATAAGCACCTTTAGGGCCAGACTAGAGAAGGATGAACTTTAGTGTGAATATCAGCATTTGATATTCAAGTGGAAGTAGGGATGTAGAGTCTTATCTTTCAGGGTGTTGTCCTGTTAATCTCCTAAGGCGTAGAGGTACTGCATTAAAGGTCATGGTGATGGCAGAAATGGACTCTTGACTTAAAGATGCCAGTGGGAGGTTCCATGAAGCTGTTGCATCCACCTGAGCACTGCTACAACCTCTGCTAATAGTTGCCATACAAACTGATCAGGGGATCGCTTACAGCAAGCCTGTGACAGCCGAGAAAGGGGCTGTTTCCTGTTGCGAAAGCTGCCGCACGCAGAAGCGCTTGGAGCACTTTGATCTCTTCATGCTTGCCCAGGGTCACAAAGTATTCAGGCGACACAAATGCTTGTATCGGGGACGGACTGTCGCAAATGTAGCACTAGCTGTGTTTGGCAAAATACACTAAATATTGCATCTACCTTAAGCACCAGAGGGAAAAGCCAGTATTTTGAAAACAAGCAAACTCTACCAGCTCTGGGGTATTGCTAGGAACAGAACTAAAATAGGAAGTGTCTTTGGGTGGCTTTTGCTTTTGCCATCTTGCAGCGCAAGGGAAGACAAGATGGAACAGCTTGACATGCTTCACTTAATTTGGTACAAACATGTTCCACTTCATTTGGAACAATTAAAGTGTTGAGCTCTGACCACAAAGTGGTGTGGGCAGGCCATCAGGCAGCGTGTCTCATCTGGAAACCCTGAGTGTCAAGCAGTATCAGGTACTGGTGAAGAAATTACTGGGGCTTGTAACCAGCTTGAGAAAAATCAATGTTCCCAGAGCTGGTCTAGATAAAATGCGTTAGCCATGACTTAGCTTAGCAAAGGATAGCGAAGATCCTGAATTCTTCTTATGTATCCCTTCATTTAATTAAAAAGCTACCAAAGACGTTTTCTGGTGAATGCCTTGCTCACAGCTACATGATTGAGAGGTTTGAAACTTTTTTTAATGCTGTCTCACCTGTTGGACACATGGCCTGGGAACTGCAACTGGCCTTGCCCACGCTGCTTTTGATTAGAATCACTAAGTCACTCATTAGAAGTATAGCTTTTGATAGTGAAAGGGGAAGTTAATTCTGCACTTCACTTTGTGGACCTAGTAAACTAGGAGACATTTCTTTTGCATTGAGGCTTTTTTCCTTTGTTACCTGTGGTGACTGGAGCAGACATCAAGCTCTGGAGCCCTTTAGGAATTCTCAGCAAACAAGAATGCTTGTTCTTGTTTGAAGAACAAGAAACTGTGATCTTTCAAAAAACTAAGCAAGCAGCAAATCGGCATCTCCCCTTAATCATAACTTGGCACGGTTACTTTTGGAACTTCAAGGTCATGTACATTGCCCATGAAAACACCTGCTGCTCAAAGTTAAGTCTCAGGAACAGCAGCTGAAGGTCCCTCAGTGTTTTGGGCAGTCAGCTGCTCCAGGGTACTGGTGTCAGGGCACTATATGCTTGTACAGGGATTCGAGCATTTGGGGGCTCGCTGTACCCAGCACTAATGCTGGAGGGCCTGAACATGCTCAGCGAGGCGGAGCCGAGGTGTGATCCCAGTGAAACTTTTTTTTTAATGGGCTGGGCATGGCAGCTGCCAGTATGGAGTGTGGAATTGTCAAATACTGGCTAGAAGTCAACTTACCCCGTAGGCCAGCAGCACCAGCTGGCATTTTCTTGGGCTAAGGCTGGCTTTGTGCTAGCAGCCTGCAGCGGAGTGTAGATTCCTACCACAGAGCTTGTGAATGCAGTTCTCAGCTGTCAAAGGAGAGGACAGCAAATCAACATCTGCAGCTTCACTGTGGTCTTTCTCACAACCTTTGAGCAGCCCCAGCAGCTTGTTCCATTTTCTTCCATGACTAAGCTGTTCTGTGTTATTAAATGACCTGCTTTTCTCCTTTCTCATATATTCAAGCAATGGGTAAAAGAGTACTGTTTACAAAAACTGATTGCCTCATTCCTTCATCACCCTTCTACCTCTTTCCATGCTTCTCTTACAAATGCAATCAAAATAAAATCTTCCACTGCTCTCTTCTTCTCAGCTGGCTTGGTTCCTTCCCCTCCTCGCTTCTCTCCTGCCTCGCTTTCCCCACGAAAGGGCCCTGCAGGGCCCTGCACCTCTTCTGCCAAACCCAGGGCTGCTGCTTGCTTGGTGGGAGCACGGCATAGTTTACACATCCTAAGTAAAGGCGAGTACAAAGTGTCTTGCTCCCTGGCGGGGGGCATGCTAAGCACTATGATGCCAGACCAGGGCCTTCAGAAATGGCTTTTGAAGTCCGCTCTGCAGTGTGAATACAGGAGCGTCTTCCTCGTGAGCTGCTCATGCAAAGGCGTGTCTCTCTGTGTGCCTCAAATGTTTCAAGGAGTGGTAGTTGAGGAAATGAAAAGCATCACCCTTGCATGGGCAAACTGAAGTGTTAAGAAAACATGTAATAAAGAAACAACACTAGGACGTCAGCATTCACCGCAATGTTGTGTAGGGCTGTGGGGCGCTGCATGCTGCATGTTTCTGGTTTACACCAGAGTCATTTACATACACTACTTAAAAAAGGTCATTTTGAATGACAGTTACACAACAGTCAAAACAAAGCAGCAATAGTACTCCTCTTTCTCTTAAAGCCAAACTTTCCACGCTGATGAAAATTTCAATCATGTAATTCCAGAGAAAATTAAATACTTATACTTCAGAGAGAAATGTCAAACAAGGAAATCACTGGTGCTGCAAAAAGTTGAGCTGGCGGCAGTATCCAGCTGTTTGTGGAAGTAAGCACTTGCACGCATATACAGCAAATAGTTACATCTCTCTGAGAGCATCACAACTAAGTGGTGTGTCCCAAGTCCTTTAGTTCAGTGGTGGACAGAACAAAGTTTTCACAGTTCCTGATTCTCCAGTACACCACTGCAAAGTCAAAACCACAGCATTTCTACAGTGAGGGGGTCAGAAGTAGAGACTCATCACAGAAGAATTTGAGTCAGTTTCTGCACCACAAAGGTGGGGGCAGACTTGGCACAGAAGTACAGGGTCATATCATCAGAAATCCACAAATAAAAGGTCAGATTCTCTCTGATGTGAATCAGCACAGTTTTGTGTACTTCAACAGCAACTTCATTGTCACCAACTGGGTGCCTAGACACCTTGTTTCAGTTTTAACTTGACAACTACAGGCCTACTTGGTCAGGTGGAAATGCTAGGCAATAAGCTGAACAGCAAAGATGTCAAAATTGAAACCAGCTTTGGGTTTCGTATTTAATACCACCTCTAGGCCTGTCAGTCTGTGCTATTGCAACATATGGGCAAATTGGAAAGGACAGAAACAAGAGGTCAGCTATCCTGATTTCAAAACCAGGTGAGATGAACGAGCCAGGGCTTGCTCCTGCACTCTTCAAGATCATAGCAGAAATCATGCACGTGGCAAACAGGTTTATGCAAGCAACATCATTGGCCGTATTTGAAGCTCTTGCACACATCTAGGAAGCAACAGACTCTCTGCTAGCAAATCACATGATGTTCTAAAGCACATAAAACTACATGCCACCCTCCACCCACTGCAGAGGTAGCACACACAGATCATTTGGCTGAAATCTAAACAGCTTTCCTCCACAACCCTGCTTTCCGAACTTTGCAGCAGAAGCCCCATGCCAATTTAGAGACTTCAGCCTGACATATAACTTTTCATCTCCCATGTAGCCTCCTTGACTCCCTATGCTGCTCCATCCAGCTCCCTGAGACAGCCAGACGCTATAATTTGTGTGTGGCTAGCTGGCTGGAAGAACATGCCAGTATCCCCATTTCACTTTGGTCCATGTAGTCCAAGTAACATGAATCCACTTTGAGGGTCAGGAACTCCCAGAAGCCACCTTCAAACAGGGTGGTGGAGTCAAACATTGAATATATCTCTGAGAAGTGCACAACTGAGTGAAGCACCCCACACTGGTATACAAGGCCATAGTTGGGAATGGCAGATGTAAGTATGTCCCCCTTTGCACACATGCTACTGCAAAGAACTACACTGTTGTCTAAACAATCACACTAGCTACAGGCATTCATCTTTCTGCATGACAGTCTCCCAAAGGGAAGGGGAGCGAATAAAGTGCATTTGCAAACTATTATACACTATTGATTGCTGTATGTACGTGTGTAAGAATGGCCACAAAGATCAGACAGTAAAGGGCAGTTGAGGTGAGAAGCCTGCCTCCGCCAGTGGGAAGTACCGAGTGTTTTAGAAGGAATACCAGAATCTGGGTGCATGTATGTGTCATCCTTTTGCTTATCTTCCAAGTTCAAGTAGCCAACTGTGATTTAGGATGATCCTAATTGGAAGTTAAATCAGTATCATTAGGTTAAGAACCTCTAAAACTCCATAAATGTCAAATCCTTTTCTTAATATTCTACGACATGCTGGAGCAATGAGATCCTCAGTTTAATCATGCATTCCTGACAGATCTTCAGCCTTTTCTCAGGAACCTCCCACGACACAAGTCATAAACAGATGAAGAGTTAATGGACACACTGAACCTCCCTTCCAAGACCTGATGACAAATCCACAGGTCAGCCTAGAGAGGAAGGCTCAAAGGCCCAGGGAATACCCACCATCGCTTCCTGGGAAGAGCAGATATTATCCCAGAGAGGGGGATGGCATGCAAATAGGGGAAACCTGGCTTCCGTTGTGGGTGAAACCACAAAAACTTCATGAGGCTTCCTTTTGCTTCCTTCCTCTTTCTCTCACTCTGCCCACATACACCTTGTGCAATCCCAGCATGATGCCAAGAAATGGAAAAATATCTGAGCGTTGCTAGGGATTCTCTCAAATTAATGCTGAAAGTAGTCTCAGCAAAACCTGAGACATGAAGAAAGTTTCAGGCTGAGTAGATAATTCCTACTAACATTAGCAGCCATCACTATGTTGTTAATAAAGATCTCGTGCTTTAGTCTGAACATGTGCTTAGCTCTACTCTGTTCCTCTGAGATCTTCTATGTCTGGATCTCAGTGTTCATGCTGTCTACTCCATCCTTCAAGCCATGAAGGAGAATGGAGGGTGTGGAGACGTTCTCTTTTTCAAAATTCCTTGATGGCCTCTACCCGTTAAGGCATGTGGAAGACAGTTGTCCTGATTTTTCACCAACCTTCATAGGTAAGGCTTGTACAACCTCCCTAGTATTTCCTTGGTTGCAATACAAAGCTCCTGAAGAGGAAAGGAGGTAGCAGGACATGGTGGTCAAACATCTGTTCCCAAGACACCAGGACTTTCCTTCAAAGCTGTCCACGCAATGTCACTGTCTAACACAGTATTCAACCTTCACAAACACACTTGCAATGTTCTTCATCCAGGACAGCTATTCTAGCTAGCTCAACACCCTGTTTCTGATAGTAGCACAAAGCGGATGTGGATTCTTCATCAGGATGAATATTAAGAAAGTGTATGTATAAGCCCCTGCTTTACCTTCCCAGTTCCAGCAAGCACACTTTACTGACTTCATGAGCTGAGGTCTTTAATAGCCAGTCATGGACCTACTATCTGCAAATGCATCTAATCCCTTTGACCAGGTATATATGACCAGGTAAAATATCCTGTAGCAAGTTATTGCACTTGGATAATGGGCTGTGAAAATACTACTTCCTTTGGCTTATTTTAACCTGCTGCCGAATAATTTCACTGGATGTCCCTGCACTTGCACCATGAGCAATCATGAAGAACGAAGCCTGCACCATTTATCTGTGCTGTTCATGGAAGCACACAGCTCCAGCACATCTCCTGGCAACTTCCTCTAAGCAGAAAAGCTTTGTCTGTGTCTTTGCATATGAAAGCTCATCATCCTAGATGCCCATCTCTGAATTTCCTATAGCTCTACTGTAAAGTTTCTGAAATAAGCTGACCAGAGCTGCCCCCAGTATTGCAGATGTGGGTCCCTAGAGCAAGCCAACATTTCCCCCACATGCACTGCTCTGCAAAGATCGTTAACAAGTTTCATCTGCTGTATTCTCAGCCAGTTACAGAGTATCAGAGATCCTGTCTGTTAATGGGCAGGCTGATACAGCTGCCTTCGCTTTGCCAGTGTTTATTTGGGGATTTTTGTTATTCACTTCCAAGAGAAGCACTTTGCTAGGAAAAAGCCCCCAAGTTAACCAATAACAACCCTAGTGACAGAATGTTAAGTGCTATAAATCCTTATTAATTATTTTCATAATTGCACTAGTACCAAATTCCCTTTGATTCATACTATCAGAAACCCCAAAGAGAAAGAAACACTATCAACAGTAAATAAACACAGTTAAAATCCTAACCACAGTGCAGATCTAACTGAAAAGATTTCCACATCTCCCTGAGCTGCAAAGATGCAATTGGGAATTTTCTTTGTTCGCTAGAGCACACTAGCTCCTTCTAGCTTGACTTCCAGCTTTGCAAATCCCACTCTCTGGAGATTACCCCATATGAAAACATTAGTTATATGAGGACTGCAAAGGTTAATAGCCAGGCTCAGGAATCTGAGGTCCTCATCAGCATCCAAAAAAAGATAACAGGAAGCATCAGCTGGCCTGAGATATATTCCACCATTTTCCAGCTATTGTTAAATACAGAATTTGATATTCCATTGCCAGTGGTCTGACACTGGGTACCACTTCTTGAGCCACATCTGGAGGGAGAGACTCCCACCACCAAAATGGCAAAAGTAGAGATATCCTGCTCTTTACAATGTCTCTAGGAGGAACTTTGTCCCAGCTAGATCTTCTCAGCACCCCAACATCCTGCACTTTTCCAGTCACTTCCATGTTGATGTTTGTGAACCTCTGTTAGTGAAGCCCTGCAGGAAGACAGGGAGCAGCAGATCAAGCAATAAGCATAACCTCCTGCTTGTACTGTGGTGCCAGCTATGAGCATCCATTAATGGCTCCAGCGTGGTTTGGGATCCCCATTCCTGAGAAACCAACTATTACTCCTGGCAAATTTGTGATGTCTTCTGCTTACAGCTAAGCCATGCTAATAACTACTGACTGTACAGCCATCACCACAAGACTGACAAGCTCACTTGCGTGTTCTAGGTGAATTTGCAGCTGATTTGTCATAGCGAAAGACTGCCAGCTTCAGGAGGGGAACAACAACGTGCATCCCTCATTAAGTGGGCTAGTAGTAGGGGACTGGACAAAGCTCTCAGCCCTGTTGCGGTCTGCTTCCTTGCATGGAAATTATGGACATGCTGCTCATCGTCCCAAGGTCTCTGCAGTGTTTGGCTGAAAATGAAAAGTGGCAACTAGTGAGAGCCAGGTGTTCCTCACCTATCTGGGATAGCTGATGAAAAAGACTTTCGCACAAAGGTGCCAAGGAGGGAAGATGAGTTCTCTTATGAGGCAGTAGAAAGAAATCCCAGCAGAAAAAAATGGCAAGCTACAGAGCTCTCTGGGATATGCTGGAGTCCATGCACATGTTTCACCAGCACTAGCAATGTGAGGTAGCAGGTTTGATAAGTACCAGACCTCTTGTAAGCTTAGCCTGGAGAAAAGCCAGCAAGTCCAGCACCCTAATATACAGCATGACACTTTAGCAGTAGAGGATATCCAAAGGGCACTGGAAAATTAAAAACACAACAAACAACACAACTTGGCTTGCCTAGGGAATATGCACATGGGAAGTGAATGCAAGAGTTTCCAAGTCCTATAAAAAATAAAGTACTCCTTTTCCTGATACTACAGAAAAAAGATGGCAATGCTTTAGAACTCATTCATAAATAGTATTCTCTCTTCCATGTAATACAGTCCAAGATGGTGTTACACCCCCATCAGTACTGCTTCAGGAATTAGCCAGGAAATCCCAGTAGAATAGTAATAAAATTGTCACAATTATTTCTGGGTTGCAATTGCACAGAGGACACAAGATGTGTTCTACAAAGCAGCTAAGTCATAAATGTCTTAACGAATGCAATAAACCAGAAGAAGCCAGAAGCAGCTGTCAATGTTGAAAGTCATTTGCCTTATTCACATCTTGCCAGAGATCAAACTCAGCAGCTAATTTAGGTTTAAAGGCAACTTGTGTGCTTTTTTGGCAAAGACATCACAGTGTTTTGCTTGTGGTTACTATGATTTTTCAAGGTACTGGTTTTGGCTAAGTTCTGCCTCACTCACATGCCACCCCAAATCTCATCCAGGAATGAGACCATAATCAAAAACAATCACACCAAGAGCCCCAGCCTCTCTGCTGGCTGGAACAGAAGAAATCAATGCATCAAATGGTTTCTCTGGATACAGAGGAGATGGAGCTCTGACTGCTTTGAGAGCTGACGGCTGATATGTCCTGAGCAGCAACACCACGGACACCGCGTGACTTCACTAGCAACGCACCAAGAGGGGAAGAGCCCATCTACACAGAGCACGCATTTGGGATGTGAAAATCTCAGAGTCAGACACTGCACAGGAGTTTTCACTGGGGCTCCTGCTGGAAATTTACTCTAATCATAGCCTTCAAGCACTCTGCAATAACCAACAGAGTTAGATAAACAATCTTCACAACCCATCCTTAATGAAAGGTGTATGGTAAAGGCAGAAGGTAAATACAGATATCTGAGTCAAGGATAGCCTCAAAAACAGAAAATCCAGGCTCTGTTCTTGCATTTCCCACAGCCCTTGGGAGTCCCTAAAAAAACAAACAGAAAATTAAAAAGGCTAGATGTCATGTTCCAGACATGCTCTCCTTTGCAAGAGAAGCACAAAGGGAGGAATAAACCACAAAGAAGTTCATGCACAAATCAAACACCCAGAAAACTCTGAGCTGCCCTGGAAACCCTGTGAGCAGTACCAGAAGCATCTCTGCCACCTTAGCACCCTTCTCCACTTGGCAGTTCACAGGAAGAGCCAGAGGCAGGGCAGTGGTGGGAGGCACACACAACTCTTATGTGTGGGATGGCAGCATCTGCCCCCAAGCTCCCCCAGCAGATCACTGGGAATGTGCCCAGGCTGTGGCTTAGCCCAGTTGGAGAGGATGAAGAGGGATCAGTCAGCTTCACAGCGGAACTGCACCAGCAACTTCTGCCAGAGGCCTGGAAGGGGCAATGGGTCCATATCTACAGAACATGAGCAGCCTCCCTCCATTTACAGATAAATTAATACATATAGGTAAATGTAGATATATCTGTGTAGATACAGGTAAATTTAAATGACAAAACTATAGTTAAAAGTATAGATAAACTGAAACGGCAGCTGGACTCTCTCTAAGCTACCCAGCTGGAGGCAGAGCTGCCGGGTCTCATGTCCTTCAGAGGGTGCATAGGCAGGTAGCGCATCCATCAGGAGAAACTTGAAGAAAACGAGTCTTCCCCACAAAATATCCCATAGCCTGGGAAACCTGAGCCACAATTTCCTACCGTGCAGTATGCACTTCATGGCCTTATTAACCAGTAACTGATAAACCACAGGAACTGCTAGTCATGTATTTCATGTCAAAGTCAAAGAAAGTCCTTTGCATCCATGAGGAGAGGAACTAGATGCTCTTTCCCTGGCACAATCACCACGGGCCCTTTCCTGTTTGCTGCTTTGCCACTATCCTCTGAACACCAGTCTCTGCACCTCACCCATTGTGAGCCCAAGTTGACTGCAGCCTAGGCACTTTCCCACAAAGTCATTTCTTGTTTGGCACCGGTTTTGACACCATCCTCCAGTGCTCTGTTCTCAGAGTCACAAAAGGAAGCAGGGGATCCCAGCACCAATGCTCCAGTGCCACCCCTTGGGGAGCTGTGCAACATGCTGAAAGCAGAGCTGCCAGTGATGCTGTGAACCGGGTCACAAGGAGCTGGACAAGCTGGATCTGCCAACAGCCATTCCTAGAAAAGAAGCCCAAGAGAAATGAAATCTGTAAAAACTATCCATGGGCCTTGGGGAGGAAAGCAAACACCAGTGCATGTCCTGGAATGACTAATCCACAACAAACATTTGTAACCTGAACTTTGGGTTTGGACTTCAGTTGAGGCTGCATGTTAAAGCTTATCATTTTTGCTTGGATCTCTAAAGTATGTCTTTTGGCTTAGTGGGAGCTGTCCTGTAAGGATAGGGGCATCATGATTGCAAGACTGGTTTTGAAGGACTGGAAACCAGTGAACAAGAATCTGCCTGTGTGCCAAGGCCAGCGAGAGCTATCCCAAATCAGCTCTGCCCAGGGCAGGCCTTGGCAGTACACACATCTTTCCTCAGCCACAAGCTGCTTTTCTCAGGGATAGCACTTCTCAGCCACTGGTAGCTCGATGACCATTTCAGTACCTTTGCGTGGAGCTCAAGTCGGACTCCTGCATGCCACAAGCTGCTCTGCAGGTCAGTACCCCTGTACCAGGCAGGACACATGGGGACAGGCCTCCCCTCCTCCCACATGACACACTCACTGGGGTGTCTTTGACTGCTGGCGGTTGGAGAGACCAAGAACCCGCACTGCACATAAAGACCAAATGGCCCTTGCACCTTCTCTGCCGGCCAGGCCATGACAGAGGCCAAGACCCCATGAGCTCCCCATGTCCGGGGACAGTTACAGCCTCTCTGCATCTGTGTTACCCTACTCTGCCATGTCCAAGCACCAGCTCTCAACCCTGCCAGCCAGCACAGCACAGCCAGCCTTGGGAAGGCACAGAGGAGGAGGCAGGGAGAATGGCAAGTGTCCAGCTCTCCTCCTTGCCCTCCTTGCACAGCCTTTCTCCCTGGCACAGCGAGAGCCGTGTCTCTGGGGCAGGGCAGCGTGCTTGATTGTCACACCAAGACACTTGGGGACGGCGCTGGTTGAGAGAGCAACTTTGCCATGCCATGACTATACCAACCCCACTGGTCTATCACCTGAGGTGTGTCCTTACTTAGCCTGTGCTAGGAGCCAGCCTTGCTAACTACCGCTGCAAGCTCCCCCTCAGTCAGGTTTGCATGCTGGCAAAGAGGAGGATGATGGAAATTCATCCTGCAGTTTCCTTAGGGCAAAAAAGCTGACTTCATCTACCAGGGCTGTCAATTCAGCCAGCGAGTTTCCAAGCTGAGGGTTATGTGAAACCCATTGCAAATAAGCAGTACGTTCATTGGCATGAAGTGTCACTTGTAGAACTGACAAATATTTCTCATTCATTATTTTTTTCCACATTCACCCTCATGTAACTGCGAATAGGAGGGTAAGCTTTACTGTGCCTGTCTCTTAGGAAACTGAGGCATGGAGAGGGTGTTAAATTTGTGTTGGCTGAGCCCCCAGCCAGCTTTCTCTCCTACAAGCGCTGCAGCCTCTTAGTACAAGGCTGAAGATGAGCTGCCCTGCATAGCTCACCTGAGCACAGGTAACGAGCTCCAGCTCTTGTGTGCCGAGTGAGACACCAGGGCAGCTGAAGGAGCTGCTCACCCCCTTCCCACACAGGGGGGGCAGGCACAAGGAGGCACCTGGGCCTCATGGCAGCACTTCTCAACACAGAGCATGGCCTAAAATGACTTCTAGTGCCAGTTTAAGCTAATACAGCTCTGAGAGCTTGGGGTGGCAACCTCTGAAAGTGCTGCAGCTAGCCAGACTCATCTGTCAAAGCCCAGCCCAAACTACCTCCTTTACTAGAAGTACCCAAATGAAGTTGGTAGTTTTCATTTCCAGATAAGATACCCATCTACCCTCCACTTATACAAGCAAGCACTGCTACTCCAAGCAGACTTTCTCCTTGACAGGAGAGAAAACACAATAGCCTTACTGTAAAAAGAGATGACTGTTTAATTATTTTCTGATAAAGTCTAGGTTTCAATATGTTTCTTGGTTTAATATTAAAGTTGTACCTACTCTAATTTCTTTAACTCTAATAGCTAGACCACATCATTAGAATCAAGTCACAAGGAATTTGTTAGCAGTGCTGTTTGAGCAGAGCCTTGGTTTCATACTATGATGAGTTTATCATGTTGCGCTGCCAATTTATCTGTAACTTGTTGCTTTTTGACTGGCAGTGACAAAAATATCCTTTGCTTTACTAGATGAGTGAAATCCTGAACATGCATGCTCTTTCACTAAAGGAAATCTGACCTGTTTAGACTTTACTGTGGAAAAATCAACCTTTTCTAAGCATGACCCAAAGACTTTCCCAAGCTCAATTTTCAGATGAACTTTAACAACATATGAATTCTTACCCAGAATTTCAGTCTCTATATTATAAGCCAAGTGTCTGAATCATTTCAGTACCTGGATGAGGAAACCTGAGGTCTAATGTTTACTTTGGCTTCATGAACGTTATCCTGAGGCAAAAAACAAACAAACAAGCGCTATCGAGTTAACCAATTATCTCATCTTGGCATCTGTTTAAGTTCCTATGAAGCACACATGCACTGCCCCACCAAAGGGGCTATCCCAGGTCTTGTTGGGTCAAAACTGTATCAAGAAAGGAGAGTCTTAATGATGTTCCCATAAAAAGAAAACTAGCATGAGTCAAAGTGAAATCCTAAACTTTCCAGTGGTTCTTTTAAAACCAGTGGCTTTAGGTGTAAGCTTGATATTTGACAGTTGCTACATGAGCAGAGCTGCATTTAAAGATACAAGAGTTCCTCCTGATCTTACTCACATCAAGGTGCGTTAAAATATCTCCACTGAACTAAGCAAAGTTACATCGTAGAAAGGAGGATGCAAGTGAGAGAAGAAACAAGCCCATGAAGTTTAACTTCTCCAAGTGGGGATTTCTGCATAAAGATATCTCAGTGTGACCTATCCACCACTGAGACCCTGACATACGCCTGTATCACTCCAGGCAAGAAATATCCCCTGATGCTAAAACACATGAGAACAGCTCATTTCCTTCCAGCGATGTTCAGAACAGTAGTTTCCAGCCTCATCAGACAACTGTATCACTTACCACAAGAGAAGTCAGGTCTAAATACCAACTGTTTTGCAAATCAATTAAAAGTAAGGACATGGATAAGCTGCCCCCAGCCTGCTCCAGTGGCTTCACCTTTGTTTTGTCTGGCTCTGCACAAGTGCAGGAGGAACCAAACCAAGGAAATTCCAGCCCTGGGGAACTGCCAGACCACCTTGGCTTCTCCAGCCACCGTCTACAGCCCAAACCACTCCTGGCAAACAGGAAGGTGGGGATATCTGTCCTGCCTCATCAGGACTCCCTGGCTCTTTGATCTAAATTGTATACAGTTTCTAGAGAGCATTACGATGGAACCACATGAGGCAGAATAGTCTTCCGTGGAAAATAAACTCAGAAGGAAGCTGCAATATGAGAACAAGCTGCTACCAGGGAATCCAGAGCAATTCTCTTCTCAGAAGAAGCAGCAAACACAGGCAAAGGCAATGTTCAAAAGAAATCCAAGTTTTGCTAAGGAACAGCCTGCTAGACACCAGCTAATACCGTGAGATAAGTACTTTGGGTTGCAAACTTAAATTCAAGAGCAGGGGTGAACAATCTCTCTTTCTAACTTCATGTTACTAGACATTTTTTAACAGAAAATTCGCATCATTTCTAATTTCATCTGAGCTGCAACATGGTCAGCAATAACAGGAACCTTAACGAAGATGACTTTAAGCTTCTGGTATCCATTTCTGGGACCAAGCACAGTAGATGGGCTTGTGGCAGAATTTAAATGATACAATGCTGAGAGGAGCAGCAGGAAACAGATGTTCATCTCCATGGGGGCTCCTAATGTTGCTGAAGGAAGCATTAGTGATCTGGGTACTGCACTGCTTGGAACTGGTTTGCAGAAAAGCACCGAGGTCTCTGGTTCTGAAGTCCCCAAACCATCAGGAGAAGTTTTAGGAGCTGCACAAATGGAGCAAACTCCCGGTCCATCTCCTGAGCTCTAAAAAGCCATTAACTGGAGACCCCTCAAATCAGTACTATGGCAGGTATCAAAAGGGTAAGAAGATACATGTCCTTATTAAGAATACATTTAATTTGGTCCAGGCTGGATGAGCATGGAATGTAACTAAGATTCAAAGCCTAAAGTAAAAGCCACAAAGTAGTAGAGGAAGTAAAAGATGACTTAGTGGAATAGATCACAGAGGGGAACTGCAGGCTGGGGAACACCTACCACATGCTCACTCCATCCTTATACTCTACCAGTCATCTGCTTCTTGCCACCCTCTAACCCAATACGGCCCCTCTTCTGCTCACAGTTTAGTACAATAGACTAGGATTTTAGGAGAGAAGGAGCAAACCCCTGGACTGCGTGCAATCCTGCCTGGATGGGGAGCAGGACAGGTCCAACAGGGTGCTGTCCTCCAGCTGTAGGTGGATGAGCTGCATGCTCCCTGCCTCCCATGGTACAGGGTGCCCTGCATGGCTCAGTCTGCTGCCTGCCGGAGCAAGGCATTGGAAGGAAGCCATGTCTCCAAGCCCCACACAGTACCATGGCAGAACAGACCTTGCAAGGAAGTGTTACTAAAATTCACTTATCTAGGGCTGCCTGCTCTCTTTTTGATCCTGCAAAGCTGAGCCAAACAAAACCACCCAAGCTCCTTTTGACTATAAGGGGAATAATTTTTTTCCTCCAGCAGATATGACTCTTCCTATTGAAATTATACCACCTCTCAAATACAGAAGTGAAACCAGTGCCTGCTGAATGGGGGTTAGCAACACGTTACAAGCAAAAAGTACAGTAAATCTATACTGATAAATCAGTGGACATCTACTGCGTATAAGAGCAATTACTTTATATTTCATGGAAAAGTCACAGGGTTTGTCTTGGATCATGCCTGCAGGGGCATCAAGTCAGCAACCACAAACCACTCCAAGTAGACACAAATGATCCAGCACCACATTTGTTTTTCAAATCTCTCTCTAATTGTTGTTAATTACCACACCTGGGCAAGAGTTCTATGAACATCCCTAGTTCCTTCCATCATAGGACTTACTAACACAGAGAAATCACAGCTCTGTCATCTACTAATCTACTTTCAAATCATGTAATTAGATCAGTGTGAACATATGCATGGGCACTTTCCTGAAATCAGTGTTCCCTTGATCTATCTTGGCTTAACTTGTCTCAGTAAATTTGGGGGTTGTGAATGCACCGCTTGCAACAGCTTTAAGTATCTGCAAAATTCTGTAGTTAAATCAGTTACAACTGTCTGCTTGCATACATTTTCAGCAAACTGGCTTCTACTGATTAACTTTATGCTTGCAAACTGTCTACAAAACTTGCAGCATTTTAACCAGCACCTTGTCTGGGAGCACTGAATTGGATGCAGGTTTATAGACCAAAGCCAACCCTGTGCTATCATAGTCCCCTGTAGCATGTCATTTTAGGGGAAAAACTAGATTTCTTGACCCTTCTCTTTCTAGGAGGAAGATATTCTAAATCCCGATGGTTAGAAACCTCCTAATTTGCAGCCCAGATATATTCATCACCACTTCTTATGTTTTTCTTCTTCCAACACCACTGTCCTTCAGTTTAGATTCCTTTCCCTTCCAAATATTCAACCCATTTCATTTTGCTTAGCCTTCCTGTAGGCTTTTTGCTGGGCTTCCTTTTGTGGTGCTCTTCTGTGACAAACACCAAGCATCCTTGAACATCCATGTGGTCAGTTTTCACACCTGCTCCAGTCCCTGGGCCACACAGGGGACCAGGCATCTGCCCATCACAACTCACCTGGTACATCCTCACACTAAAATTGCCTTTTTCACAAGAACATCACATTAATGGTTCATAGTCATCCTGTGATAAGCCAGTACACCGACATCTTTCTCCTTCTCAGTATTTTCCAACTGATGAGTCCCCAGCTTACAGAACAGATTTTTGTTATTAGTCACTGAGCACCCTTACACACTATACTGCTAAGTTTCAGCCCATTTATATTACTTTGGTCTCAGCATTCCTGGTATGATATTCTGATTGTACCCCATGCTGAAGTTGCCCCCTAATTTTTGTCCAAAGCACATTTTGTTAATCAGCCCCAGCTTTTTGATCCAGGGAAAACAATGAAAATATTAGAAAAGGTTGAGCCCTGAGGAATGCTCTTCTCCTCCAGCCATCCCAATACCACTGATCTTGGTATTGCTGGTTGTCTCCCATGGAGCAACTCCTACTGCACCTTACAATTCTTTTAGCAATCCCCATCTTTTCTAACAGCTAATAATTTCCTGTGGACTGCTTATATACTAAACAATGTCTAGCTAGATGAAGGAGCAGAGAAAGTTGTGCTGGTTAGACTTAAATTGTGAACTTAAACCACTTAAGCAGAACAGGTGCAAACACTCACAGAGACACTTGTTTAAGGAGCTGCTTATTTCCAGCCAGCTCCAACTGACTCCTAATCAAATGAAGCTAACTCGTGACAGGCTTCATGAGCTACTGCCTATTAGCCAAGACTCTGGAAAAGTCTGTGAATCATCATAGGCATATTTTTATGGGAAGAGTGCGTGACCTGCCTGAATTCAGACACAGCTGACCCACGATCTAGGAGGGCTAACTCCCCCAACACAGACACACTCACACTTCCTGCCCTTTAGCTGGTGAGTGGCAACTTTATCCAAAGCCACCTTAACCCCATCACTTACCCAAGTCCTGAGACTTCCTCCACAGGATCTGCCCAGTTTGACAGACAAAGTTTCTAATCACTACTTTCATTAAATCAGAATTTGCACCAGCTTATCTGCATCAGCTAATGAACTGACCAAACAGGGCCAGGTGTATTATTACAATAAGAATGCACCCTGAGAATTATTTTTCCATTTTTACAGATGGGAAAGACAAGATACAGGCAGTATGGGGCTAGAAAAAAATCTGAATAAGCATTCTAGATACCCAGGAGTCAGGCCCCAACAGCCTTCAAAATGATTCAGGAGCCCAGCTGCAGTTCCTGTAACTGCAAATGAGATAGAAAGCACATCTTTAAAGATGTTTCAAGGTGTTGGATTTGTTTAGGAATTTAGGCCCTACTTCCCTTACAGTCTTCTGAAAATATTACAAGAGGCTCCCAAACCCACAATTGCACCAAGATCTTCTCAGTTCCCCCCTGGTTTCAAAGCCACAGAAATCAAAGTTGGCTGTTCATATGCATTTAGACTTGATCCACCTCATCACGCCACATGGACTGATTAGGCTGTGCTCAGGCTGGTGAGATATTTCTCTCTGTTGATGGTGAAGTAACCCACATGCCTTAGACACCCTTCCTTTTACATGGCTACAGTGAGCCAAAGTGTCACCCCTGCTTCTCACTGGAGGGGACAAAGGTCAGGTGTTTGGGGCCAGCCTGTCACCCTGGAAAGATGGGAATGGTTATAACACACAAGGGGCACGGTGGCTTGGAGCCATAATAGTGTTTTGGAGCTCCAGGCAACCACCACAGAGGAAAAAAGCAAGCAAGCCCCATGGGCACAAGCCTCTTGGGCTAGCATAGCTGCCACTGGAGAACTCCCTCATCTGCAGCCACCACCACCCATGAAACACCCAGACACTAAAAAGATGGGCACCTCTTGATCACTTTGCAGCAAGAGACAAGGCTGTGGACAGCCTGCTCTGCAGTCAGCTCTTAAATCCACTTCTCTTTACCAACCACACTGGTTAGGCAGAACCAAGGACCCCCCAACCATTGACTACCCTGTAGCACCGGGTCATTGCTGACTGGGGCCAGAGAATCCCCAAACTGAAAAAACTCTTTACTTTGTTATAAACTTAGTCATGTGCAATTCACATTTACATTTGGGATTTCTCTAAGGGAAAGCAGATATGTTAGGAAAAGAATCCAAAAAAACTAGGTAAAACAGCTCATTCCCTCCAAACTGCAGTCCAGTGATGCTGGGGCTCCACGCTGCTCCACAGCCTCTCTTCTGAGCTGGCCGTGGCAAGATGAGCACCGGTTTCAGTGGTGTCTGTGGGAACCACCAGCCCACATAAGGGTCATCAACTGTCACAGTCAATAGCTGCTGGTTTCAAAGCAAGACATTATGCTTCATAGGCTACTCATAGCATCCTAAAGTCACCTGAGGCTGTGACCTCTTACCTAAAATATCACCCCTTGCAAATATCTAGGACCTTATTTTGCTCTCTGTTCTACCCAGACACCTTTGTGAATATTGAATGATTTAGCCAAAGGCTTGGGAACTCAGATATTGCACATCTATTTTACCTACTTGATTACACATGCAGAAAGGATAAATTGGGCTAAAAGAAAAGGAAGCAGGAGCCACACTAATGGAGCACATCCCACTGGCACTGTAGCTGGAAGTCGGGGACGCCAGAAAAGTCCTCCTCTAAATCCAGCCCAAAGCTGACGAACAGCCTTGGACACTGTCATTTACACACAGGCCACAGCTCTGGTTTGTCTCACAGCTTTATTTGCCAGTGGCGAGCAAGAAAAATGTTGACATGACACCATCAAATCACAGGACAGTCCCCTGCCTGTCAGACTGCCCCAAAGAAGGGAAGGATGTGGGATATGAGCCTAGGAGCGCAGTCACAGTTTAGTGTGGCCCAAGACAATCCAGGCTGGCACTAATATTGCAGGTTGCCAGAGTCACGTGGCAAGTCAAGGCATCGCCCATCACTAGCAGCTGTAATCCTCCCGCTCAACGGCACTAACCCCGGCAGAGGCCGAACCTCACAATGGTGAGTCGTTGGTGAAAGCATTGCCATGGTTAATCTCAATCCATCCTGCAGCATCACGCACAGGATGTGAACACTGTCTGTATTAAAGTGCTTCCCCACGTGCACGCAAAAACAAAGCCTCTTGCATCTGGGTAAAAGATAAAGGTCACAGCAAAACCAGAGAGTTTCACAAAAAACAGATAATTCTAAAAGAAAAGGAGAAGGGTTTTGTTCTCTTCAGCGAATCTGAGTCAACTTTTCATCTCTGTTTTTTGTGAAACTCTTCTGGCTTTCGGTGACCTTTCTCAGACAGCTGCCAGCCTTTGATATTGGAAGTTAAATGCATCACTGCACAACACAATGAAAGGAAATGGGCCAGGTCCTGTCTGAGAGGTGAATCTGAATGTTGCTCAGGCCTGTGTCTCAAAAAACTCGGTCAGATCCAAAATATGATTGGTAGGCAAGCCGAGTCTCCACACTTCCAAATTAAGTCTGCCAGTCGGAGTGTAAGGCACCTATGTGGCAAAAAGTATAAGTAAATACAATACCGAAATTTCAGTTTCTAAGGGCCTTGATGTGCATGACATACCCAAAGTGAATGACAAGAAAACACTGCAGAAAAACCTCAGCAAGCTGAGTCGCATCTATCAGAAGTCTGTCCTTCATCTGCTACAAAAGATTTGGCTAATTTGCTTAGCATGTCTTTTTTTTTTTTTTTTTTTTTTCCTCTTTAAAGAAGACAGCTAAGGATGATGAACTCAATGGCAGGAGGAAAAACAGCATGGGAAGATGTCACCTCCTTTGCAGAAGGGCTGTTGATCTAAGATTCTTATAACAATGCAAGACTCCAGTATCCTCTGCTTTGTTTTGCAGCTATGAAGGTAGGATCAGAAACTGAGTTTCCCTGCTAGCCTTACCTCCTCTCCAAGGGACAGTATTGCCTCACATCACTCAAGGCTGACATTTTCAAGCACCATAATTCAAAGAGGAGAGAAAGGCTGAAACCTGGGGGAGAGGGGAGGAAGGGGAAGTAGTATCAAGGAAAGGACAGAAGGACAGAAGGACAGAAGGACAGAAGGACAGAAGGACAGAAGGACAGAAGGACAGAAGGACAGAAGGACAGAAGGACAGAAGGACAGAAGGACAGAAGGACAGAAGGACAGAAGGACAGAAGGACAGAAGGACAGAAAGACAGAAAGACAGAAAGACAGAAAGACAGAAAGACAGAAAGACAGAAAGACAGAAAGACAGAAAGACAGAAAGACAGAAAGACAGAAAGACAGAAAGACAGAAAGACAGAAAGACAAGGTTTTATGGGAAATCTCTCAGGCTCTTCACAGAGTAGAAAATTCACCTTTTTAATGGGAGTTTTAAATGCATTCCTGTTTTCATAATAGAGTTCTTCTCAGATTGAGTATCAATTCTGGGCGACTTCAACCACCAGTTTCTATTTCTCATCTTCAGCTGCACGATTCCTTCCGCTTGTGCCTTTCTCTGAGCAGTTTTTGTTTCCTCGGGTGCCGTTTTGGAGCACAGTTCCAGTCACCTTCTCATCTAGGGCACCCTCTTTCCTATAACCCTCCCACTGCCGCACAAGCACCCTGCACTTCTATTAGCATTACTAACACCAGGCGCCTGCCCTGGCTACAGAATGGTTCAGCAGAGGAAGGGAGTCTTTGCATTGCTGATTAATGGGGTCAGGCTTCATAAGATTTTTCTTTGTGGTTTAGCTAGCTTGCTAAGTTACTGCACCAAGCCCACCAGTGTTTAAGCAGAGAGCTGAAGATGCATTTACAAGGGCATGTATACACCAGAAAGATTCAGACAACCTCCAAGTTACTGTAAGTGTGCTAACAGGACTCTGCTGTTTCAGTTCTTAAGTATTTTATTCCCTGAAACAGCACCTTGGTTCATCAGCTGTGCCACATTTTTCATTGTCATCCTCTTAAGTCAAAAGAGGTGGCACTCCCAGGCCCTCATGGTTTATGATACATCTCTGTAGCTGCACTGAACTGAGCTCCCTGTAGTTCCTCGCCAGCTGAGGTGGAGGAGCACTGCCCCATGGGACAAACTGTGATGGCTTTTTTTGCAGAGAACAAGAGCTGGTAGCCCTTCACTCAAGGGAACTTCATGCTTTCTCTACCCTTTTTCATTACTCCACTCAGTTTGCATAGGTCTAAACAACTGTTCCGCTTTTGCCTGCTACCAAATCCTCCCAGAGCACAGAAAGGCAGGAATACAGTCCAAAAAATCCCATCTACCTGCTTTCTCTCTGCATCAAGAAGTCAAGTTAAATCTACAACTTGAGCTGTAGTTACTAAGGACTTTCCAGAAGAAGCTGAGCTAGTCCTGCTGCTAACAGACCCTGCTGTCTCTGGATTACTTTCCCTTCAGCACAGCCCAATGTAATCAGACATTCTGCATCTGACTTAGATACCATAGGATCCAGTCCAGCAACAGTGCGGTGACTCCAAATGACACCAGCATCCACTGGGACCCAGGCTCTTATCCAGGCCCATGTCTGATTTGCAAGTTAGAGACACCAGGGCTTCTTCAAAGATTACTTGCTGCTCTTTACTTTGCCACCTTTTAGCAGGAAACGCATTGACTCAACATCATGTTCCAACCACAGCAGCATGCCTGCCCTCTTTGCCATCAGCACATAGTGGCTGGCTTGACAGCCTGGGACACCAGTGTCTGCTCTTTATTTGCCTAAGTGTGGCAAATGGTGCCCGTGTGGGCACTACAAGAGCAAACGTCTTTAAAGCCCACACACTGTGGTAGAGCAATAACAGGACTGTTCGAATCTTTCAGGACACCAATACCCCAAATATTGTATCGGACTGTCAATGGAGGTGTTATAAGCTGGGGAGCAGGGAAGGAGATGGGCGCCCCCTAACTTCTCACTGCCCAGGGATCTGATTTGTCTCACGCTGGCAAGTAGCTGGAGTCCTCCAGCGGCTCAGTATGAGGACTGTGCCCAGCGGAGTGCCTCCTGCAGCTGCCCATGGATGCTGGGCTCCACAGTGCCCACTGCAGCAGCACTTGGCAACTGCACACTCATGCCTGCCGTAGGCACAGGGACCTTGCAGGTCTGCTCGGGAGAAGTTGTCTCTCTTAGTGCCTCTCCTTTGTATTTACACACAACTCCTGAGCAAGGCTCACACTTATACATAAAAATGCACTCATTGGTGATTCAGAAAATCAAAAGTATATGAGGGCCACATGAGCAGTGTTACATGTAACCACAAACCACATCAGAGCCAGTCAACCAGCTCATATGGTGGGAGAAGGCTACAGCTCTGAGCTGGCTTGAAAAGAACATGCAGAGGAATCCTGCACCTATATCAAAGCATTTTTAGGCACTGTAAGAACTCTTTGGACAGCAAAAACAAGTGATTCCATCAAACTGGTTAAGAAACAACTATAGTGTTTGGCTAACAGGGAATTTCAGCTGGCTCTCACTCAGAGCAAGACTTTTCTGGGATGAAGAATAAATGTCCATGCTCATCAACAGAAGAACCATCACAGAGCTGTCAGCTGAAAGTGGCTGTCTTTGGACAGAGCACCTCCAGACTTGCTCACCATCATGTTTCAGAAATATCAATGCCACCCAGTGCTGGGCGTTGGAGGCTTTGACTCATCTTACTCAAGTAAGACCATTAATGTTTTCACAACCATGGCTGGCTCCAACCTCCTAATTTCAGTGATGCAAAGCAAAGCCCCTTCACAGCTGGGTGCTGCCCCAAGGTTGGGAGCTGGAGTTGCCCTACCTCTGTTAGCATGGTTGGGAAGGTTTCACAGGGTCAGGTGGTATGTGCAAGTTGTCCCACCTTCAGCTCTTGATCTCATCTCAACCCTCCAAGGAGTATTTTTCCTTGTCATCTTCACCTCCAGATGGTGGCCGCCTCACTCACATATGGCAGAATAGGACAGGGCTTACAGCAAGTCTGTGAGAGTCCGAGTGATTTCCTGGAGTCTCTTCTGCCAACATCTCCAAAGAGACACTCACCATGGCAGTGACGAGGCCCAGCCACAGGAACTGGTTCCAGGTGGCTGCAACAGGTATGCTGCATTCTCCAAGAATTTGACTGTTGGTAAGAAACTGGCCAAAGCCAACCTCAGAGAATTTGACCATGGATGCTGCAGCCCAAAGGTTGGAGCAACATCAAAAAGCAGAGCGTACTGAGAGAGGACCCTGAGCCAAAGACAGAAAATCGTCATAAATCAGAAGCCAAGTAATAGCCAGGGCTGGAAGCAATAACCGTAGGTGCCAATCAGCTATTGGGACTGCAGATACTGTTGCTGTTGAATGTGCTTGTGATTACCATGGCCATAGCTTGCTCATTCAGAAGTTACTGAAAAAAATCCTCACCTGGAAATAGCAAAATGCATATCTGGCAGAGCACTGCATACTTATTTCCCTTTCTTGGCTCTTCACTGTGCTCTAAGCTACCCCCTCTTTCCTCTCCATGTTCTCTCTTCCTTGCTGGCTTTGCCTCCTTTACAAGTTAGAAGTGCATCCAGCTGAGTCATACAGGAATGAAGGCTAATGTTGCCCTGGACACAGATGTTTCAACACAGAAGGAAGTTCAAAAGGTAGGATGGGTGCAAATCTGAAAAAGAAGGAAGCATTTGCCAGAAGGGCTGGATGCTTCGGGACTCATCTGGCTGACCACATGAACAAAATGAAACAAACTTGGGAATGTCATGTCAGGGTTCCTGCTCTGCAGGAGCTAGAGGACTACAGCACTGGCAAGCAGCTTGCAGCATCCCCTGGAACTGCAGTAAGAAACAAATCCCGGCTTTTCAGTTGCCCAGCCTACTGAGAAGCACAGCCTGATTTCTGTGCTGGAAGAGGGTGTCCTGTCCCAGAAGCGAGACTGAAGCAATTTTTTATGCCTGCTGCTCTGAGGAGGCCTCAGACTGGCTGCTCTCAGAGAGGAAAGTTGTACAGCAGACTATCAGTGCTTTTGTGATATTCTGCTGGCAGTCCTTCTGCTTAGAGATTCAGAGCTGAGTAAATCTCAGGTCACACCTTCCCAAAGGCTGCATCAAGTACTGATTGAAGGCTTCCAGTCCTCAGAAAAGCAACTTCTCCATTCCCAGCTCTCGATCTCACACACTTGCTCTGCATCTGGCTGTGTCCTATTCCTGCCTTTAACCAGACAGGAAGTAGTTGGGAGCTGTTGTGGAAGGTGCCATGTTTCTTGCTGTTTGTTCTGTCACAGCAGGTAGACTTGTGCTTCCAGACAGCTCAGACAATGTTAACAATACATCTGTTTGGCTTGGAATTAAACACAGGGCTGCTAGATTTAAAAGTCCGACTTACTACTACTCACCACTGAATACACAGAGCTTTGAAGCAAAGTCAAGAAGACTTTATGTGACCAAGCTGCCAGAGGATAAATGGATTCACACTGCAGTGGTAACATACAAGATCCCAGTTTGACACAGCCGAGCTGCAAGACAGCTAGCTGAGGCTTAACTCTGCCCTAGCAGTGCTCCAAGTTCTGTTCCTGGCTGTGCCAGGAACACAAGTGTTCACATTTTCTTTCTGGGGAAAGAAATTCATTCCTTCTCCCTTCCCTTCCCCCACACAAGCTGGATTCAAAACAGGTGTGATAATGAAGAGTATGTAAGAACAAGCAGTGGTGTCTTCCCCAAAATGGGGGTTCTTGGCTTTCTCAAAGGGTACATCAGAGCCTGTCCAATACCATGATTTCAACAGTCAGTTTGGAGAGGAACTGTCCCAAATAGTTTCCCCAAGAAACATTTCAGTGGTCTGCTCGAGACTTCACAAATGCTGTCCCTGGAATAAACATTGAGCAATATCCTAACTGGACACAGATATCTACAGGCAAGATCTCCCTGAAAGCCCCAGCTTCCTTCAAGAAAAGCTAGAGACAAATGTTCTTTTAGAGGTAAACCAGGCTCAGCTGAGTTCCAAAACTTTCTCAGCACCCAAAAGGCATACGATGGTCCTGCTCTTCTAATACCCCCCCCACCCTCTGAAACGATCAAACCAACCAACCTAAAAAACACTCCTCATGGCAAAACGAGACAATTCTCTTTGTAAAACCTTGGTTTCCCTCACTCCTTTGCTCCAGTAAGTATTTAAGCACACTGAAGACGACTAGGGTTCACTAGATCTACATGCCAATTGGGGGTGTGAGGGTGCTAAATGCTGAGCACCACATGACTGCTACCATCAGGCACTGCAGTCTGGTCCCAGCTCAAAGGCACTGAACAATGTACTTTGGGGATAGCCAGGCTAACTCAGGCAGGGGAAACTCCCCCTCTCTGCTGCTGGGGGATGGACCCTGTGTAGGGATCCAGCCTACGTGGACCAACCTGTCCCCGAAGCCCTGCACAGAGCAAACTGCTCTCAAGAGCAGGAAACCTGCACAGCTCCTTTCAGAGGGTTTGTCTCCACAGCCATGCAAAAATCTGTGTTTGCATAGTGCAGCTCCTTCCATTAACACAGCTGCTTACTCAAGCCAAAACTTTGCTGTTGTTGGGCCTGGGAATAAGAGTCCTTCTCCTCATTGTGCACAAGCAACTGCAGCACAGCAACTTACAGCATGATGCGTGCTCCAAAGCAACCATCTCCTGGGCACACTCCTGGGCCCCAGTGCTGTTGAGCTAAGCACAATTTAGCCAAGCTCTCTTTCACTGCTGCCCAAGCTCCTTAGCATCACTATGTATTTGTGATTTGGCTCACAGGTGGAAGCTTCTTACAGCACAGAAAGTTCCCTGTGCTCTGACGGACAGAGAAATAATGGAGTTTGGGTGGCCTGTGCCTGTCCTCACATGGCAGGTTCCCAGGGAAAAGGTCCCATCTCCTTGTTTCAGTTGCAGCAGACACACAAACAGGACACCGTATTTTGGCTCTAGCAAACCATAACCCAGCAATGAGAGGCACTCTGTGCCCTCTCCTCAAAGGAAGGGCAGGGGACAGGGACAGCTTTACCCCATCACCCCCCTTCTTCATTTACTCCCTGTGCCATGGCTCTGAAGCCCCATGCAGCACTCCAGCTTCCCAGCAGCTCCTCAACTGCCAGCACCAGCTGCAGGGAGGAGAGATGATGTTCAGCCGCAGAGAGGCAGGGAGCAGTTGCTGCTCCGCAGCCCCTCCGACCCCCAGTTTACATCACACTGCACCCATCCCAGACAAGGTCCCATCCCAACTACCCGCTCTTGGAGTGAGGCAGTCACAGAGAAAGGGATGCCCTATAAGCTGTGACATGTCCCAACTCTGCCACAGCCTCCCCAGCCCGTGGCCAAACTCCCCCCACAACATACAGTGAGCAGCAGCTGTTTGAGGCAGGTGCTTTTCAGCTGCTCATGCCCACCTGCCTTTCCAGCCCTAGAAGCAGCCCACATTGTCCACCTGCAGGTGCTCAGGTGGCCATCAAACTGCTCTTTCCTGCAACACATGGTCAGGAAACTGTTTCCATCAGCCATGTCAGGAGGTGGAAAGAATCAGCAGAGAAGTGCTTGCACGATTAATACCTGTGCTGTACCCACCCTGTCACCCAGCCTATCCCCCAGCCCTATGGGCATGGAGCACAGTAGAGAAGCAGCCCTTTTCTGTCCCCCAACCCAGAGCCTGCAGGGGGAAGCAAATAGCCTCCCCTCCTCCCACGCCTGGTTAAATCAGTGGCACAACACAACTGATAATCTTCTGAGACTGGGAAAAAAATAGACCCCCACCAAAACAGTTCCTGCAGTCCTTCCAGGTAGCAGGTTAATCAGAGGCTGCCCCACTTCCAGAGGGGGTAGGCCACACAGCCTTGAAGGGAGCTCACGGACTGAGAAGCTTTCCCTTTCTCATTCGGGTGTTCTGGGGCCACAGCTGATCATCCCAGTTCACATGTGTTTGGAGGTTTGTTCCTCCTTGCTAAGCATCTCAAACTCCTTCTGTTTGTCTGCCTTCTACTTTCCAGGCAAAGCTGTAGCCACTGGCCATGTAGCAGCAAGTACTTCGGCTGCTACTTACTTGCACCAAACAGCCAGCTTTGCAGCACAGAAATCCTGCCAGTAGTGATGCCTGACCCTCCTCTGCTCTCCTCCTCTCTTTCCACCTGCTCTGTCTTGGGCATAGCTAGTCCCAGGTGGAGCTGATCTGCACAGGGGACTGAACATAGGTCTGATGTGCACCTTGAGAGGGTGCAACCCTCTTCCTGGGAATTGCAATGACATGCACAGCTCTGGCAGGTCACACTCCCTGCCAGATATAGCCTTCAAGCTCATCCTGATAAAGTCCTTTGCCTCAGGGACAGCAGCATAGATAGGCCTGAGGTGACAGACACCAGGAGCACACCATGCAATAGCTATTTTTCGAGAGCTGTGCCTCTCCTTTAGCTTTGTTGCACTCCCAGAGCTCCACTGCTGCACCAGCAGGGTTAGGCAGAGCCATGGGAGGTTTACAGGCCAATCTCCCCTCAGTTAAGAGTGTCCCCTGCATTGGACAAACCCATGATCCTAAGAGGATACAGTCTCTTTACAGGTTGCCACTTCCCATCACTTCTCCGCATAGCCAGCATGACATGGACACATGCTACTCCTTCCATGCCCACCCTGAAGCCATTTCTGACTTACATACACTCATACATTTTGTAGTCCAGGGGCTTGGGTTCACCTCAAGCCCAGCCACCAAGTCCTCAGCTTCCTTACATGTCAGAGAGGTCAAACACCAGACCTGCCACGCAGGGAGACTGCCGACCCCTGGGAGCAGTCTCCCAAAACCCCCACAGCAGGGCCGAGCATCGCTGGCAGGCTAAGGTGATGCCCCGGCCTGAGCTGGGGGAGCTGGGACAAGGGCAGAAGGAGGGAGTGCAGTGGGAAGGGTCCCGCAGAGACGCAGGGAGGCCTCAGGGGAGCAGAGCAGGAGGGGACGGCATCTGGGGAATGAGGGCCCGCTCCTGCACCAGGCCAGCCGCAGCGAGCCTGGCCTGCCCCAGGACCTGTTCTCCAGGAGACAGCGAGCAGGATCCTTCCCCTTCCCCAGGGGCAGGATCTCACCCCAACGGCTGCTCAGCTCTTTCCAGCAGGTTTTGAGGCCACCCGGCCCTTTCACAGACCTTCCCTGCCCTCTAGTGGGTTTAGGAGACTTGTGCGAGAGGGCAGGCACTGGCAGAGCTGCCGCCTCCTCCTCCTCGCACTGCCCAGCCCCACCACCAGGCAGGTGGGCAACCTCTCGCTAGCATTGGCAGCACGCCCGCACTGCAGCGGGAGAGCAAAACAAGCTGCTTGGCCGGGAAATGCAGCTCTTTCTGAGGTGGGTCATGGGTTCAACGAGCACCTGGGGATTTGGGGAGTGGAGAAGCACACTGCTCTGCCTGCAGCGAGGGAAGGGGAGCAGGGCGCCTTCACGCCAGACTGCCCTCTCCTTCTGGAGAGAGCTGGGTTGCCGTGTTTGAAGCGGCCGCTGTGCACAGGGACATGGGGCAGCCACGATCATGGCGGAGAGAGATCACACCTTGCTGGATACGAGTCCAGCAAGATCTTTGCAGACTTTCCGAGAGAAGCAGAGCCTAGAGCTGGAAAACAACGTGTATTTCCCCTTGTGGCACAGCATACTTCAAAGGACCGTGATATCCAACTTAATGCCCATCTCATGGGGAAACTGTGAGCTGAGAAGGCATTTTCTTCCCAGTGGAAGTGCAGCTGTACTGGCCTCTCACGCTGCAAAGTCTGAACCATGCCATGGAGGCAGCAGCAAGCCTACAACTGGAAAGATTCACAGGAGGAGTAAACCTCTCATCTCCCTCCTGCAGGCGACAAGCAAAACCCCGTCTTCTGCCATTAAACAAAATAAACTGTCTTTGTGGGGAGACTGATTTCAGTGGGGAAATGGGAGCTTTCTGCTGGGAGCCCTGACTGCGACTGCAGCTCTGGAGGGATGTGTGTCCCTCTGGAGAACCATGAGCTGGTAGCAATAACCTGGCCTCAGGCTCCTGCAAACCACCTCCTGCTCATGCACTGACCCACTTCCCTTGCTGCCCCCCTTCTGCGCTCTCCGCACAAGGCCACGGTTTATAAATCTGTACCCTGTCTCTCTCTGCTATTTTTAAGCCTTTAAACCCATAAACAGGAGCTGGGATTGCTGCACATCAAACCTTTGTTTATACAGACATCTAGCGGTCTCTGCTCGAACTCCACCAACCTCACAATGCAGCCACGCCAGCACCATCATTTCTTTGTACTGTCAAAGCAAAACCACGGTATCTGTGTAGGGCCTTGAGCACGCCCATAACAAATAAGCATGAAGCGAAGAGCTGTCATTAAATAAGGTATTTTAAGGAGTCCATGCCATGAATCAAATACCTCTGAGGACCAGTTCAGTGCCCTAGCCATTTATTAGAGATCAGACCCTATGGTAAGAGAACATGTACATCTACCTGTATCATGAGAGTTTGGTAAAATACCTGTGAATCTCTTCGCACCAGAAAAGACAACAGAGGCAGGTGTTGCATAGCAGTGTCTTGCCAATGCAAACCTTCAGACCCATAAGAAAAAGCCCTGGGGGTGACAGGAAACCCAGTGCTGGAACCGCAAAGGGGGCTTTCAGCCAGCCCAGCCCGCGGGCCTCCGCCAAGCTCCTAGCGCCACGAGCGCGTGCAGACTCTGCGACCACACCGCATGCTGAACCTGCGCAGGGCCCTCACCTCTGCTCTCCCGCAGACAACTGCGTCCAGCAGTGACATGCCGCAGGCATCATCGTGCTTGGCTCTCCTGCCAGCCACCGCTGGGCCTTTTGGCAGCAATCCTGCATGCCTGAGAGGCGGCACTGAATTTGCACAGAGTTAGATGTCTATTGAACAGCTTGAGTGCTGCATAAAGACAGATCTTGTTTAAATGTAATATACACATCACCCTATCAGATGCTTTAGAGTACTGAAAGCAGGCAATTTCAGCCTTAACTTATTTGTCTTTCTATCCCTCCTCTGTGAAAGGAGGATACCCCCACGGGGTCCATCCCCAGGGCACCATAATAGTAATAAACTCATTCATATTTCAGAGTCATTTAGGATGGTGAGCAGACAGGAGTGACTTAGGGTTCACACCCTTTAGAGTTCAGACAGTTTGCAATCAGACAGTCCTGGCTCATCATCCAGGCACTCAGGAGTGACAAGAGAAATCCTGGAGCGGGGGGGAAGCCTCTAAAAAGCCTCTTTGCTGAACAAAACAGAAGTCCTGTGGGAAAAAGCAAGAGACAGTCATAACACATCAGGACTGTCCTGGCAGCTCTGTGTGTGCTGGACTCTGCTCCCACAGTCTGTTCTGTTTTTCTGAAGTTCCAATTTAAAGCAAATATAATCCCAAATAGGAGAGAGAGAGGTTCATCTTGGGCCCAGGGTGGGGCTAAGCGCAGGGCCCCACTCAGCCGCTGCCATCCACCCCACAGGCTCTAGCATCCAAGCAGTTGAGAAAGCAGACCCTGCATGGGACAGGGGACAACTTGACCTCTGCCAGCAGGATTCGGTCTTCCTGAGCCCAGCTCCAGGCTTTAGAGAGCAGTTGAGCCACAGGACACTCTCCCACTTTTCTCTTTCCCAGGGTTTCTTGTCCCCCATGCTTGAGCATGAAAGCCACTGCTGTCCTAAAATCCTAAGATTATCATCATGGGAAGATGCTCATGGGAAGCTCCCACAAGCTTAACCTGGCACTGAAGACACGTGCTGGACCTTGGTGGGGTGAAATGCAGCCAGAGCAGCGCAGGAGTCCTACAGGCATCAGAAATGACCTTCCTATTGCTCCTGTGGTCGCTGCTCCTCCCAACTGGTCTGGTCTTCTCCTCCATCAGGGTCACTCCAGGGCTTCCTTGTCTTGTTCTGCGCAGGAGCACTGTTACCCCCTCCCACGCGTGACAGTATGCTACACACAGCTGCCTGGGGAGCGACGGGCTGGAGTAAAGCACAGAGCAGGCAGAAAAGCAGCTTGAAAGGGTAGCCGAGCGCAGAGCAGAAAAGAAAAAAGCCACCCCCAGGAGGAGTCCCCGCCTGCACCATGCAAAGGTGACCCAGTCCCAGGTTGCAGCTGAGGAGCTCAGCTCTTTGATCTCCAGAGCTCATTTGAATTTGAGGAGGTGGGGATGCCCGTGGAGCTGCTGCAAGAAGCCATTTGTGAGGTGTCCCACTGCCTGTGAAGCTAAGGAGGAGTCTCTGTTATCAGCCTGGGGAGATTATCTCTTGGTTTCCTGGAGGGGTGACGTTCTGAGTCACTCGGCAGTGGGAGAGTGGTTTCCTCGCATGCTTATTGGAGCAGCCAAAATGTGTGGGCAGGGTAAAAACAATGCAGATGCAAGTGATTATGGGGGCAGGCAGAATCGCTAGAGGAATGGTATTTTTCCTACATGTTCGGATATGTATAATATTCATTGCATCAGTGTGCAGAGCTGTTTGCACCTCTCCCCTCCCCAGCACCACAGCTGATGAACAAGCATGGTGCCCACACCCCAGGGCGTTCAGCAGCCCTTCATTTCCCACTACCCCACCCCACCCCCTCTGGTGCCCTGCACCACCAGCATTTCTGCTCTGCCTCCACATGGTTTCATTGCCCTTTCTGCCTACCATCCAGCACAACCCTCTGTAGTTGCTCCTCTGGGGACTTCATCTTACACCAGAGCTTCCCTCTCAGCAGCCTAGAGCCCAGAGTGGGATGAGTCAGGGAGGTTTCCTATGCCAGGTGCCAACCTTGGGCAGCAAGGGCACAGCAAGCTCTGGAGGGGCAGGTGACACCATCCAGGCGAGCTGCCTGCTTGCTGGGACAGGAGCATATTCACCATCTCCCCCGGCCCCTCAATGCCAGCCCTCAGGACCCACAGCAGAGGGACCGTCCCCACCACACACATGCACCCCGGCCCCTTCAGAGAGCAGGGTGAGACACAGCTGCAGAAGCCAATGCATCTCTGCTAGCACAGCCCTTCTCCATGCCCTTGCCCCCCCCGGGGCATTGCCCTGCTCACTGCAGGAATCCTGCTGGGCCTGCCCACAGGCCTGAGATAAGGTTGCCAGATGGGGAAAGAAAAGAGCCATATCTCCTTCCTGTCACAGCTTTCTGACTTGTTTCTCCACATATCCACAGACAAGGACCTCCATCATCAGGCCCTCCTCACTCTCTGTGGCTGCAGGAGGGGAAGAGGGTACGAATGGCAGCAGATCCTTCCCAGTATTGCCCAAGCTAAGCACAACCCTCAATGCTACCCAAGGCACCTCTCACCCCACCCAGAAGAAAATGATCTGTACAGTCAAAGTTCAAGGCATGTGAAAGCTAATGAGGGCCGTGCTCCATTGCACCGGTTACCTATACCACTTCTTTGCACACCCACTGCATATGCAACCAGACTGAGCGGCAGCATTTTCACGAGGAATGAGATTCACCATTCTACTAGCAAATATGCTAAAAATCACAAATACAGTATAAACAGTCACAGGAATATTCTTTCCTGAACAAAAAAGTTCCAGCTGGGACAAAGATCTTGTATCTTTGAGGATGATTTTGCAAAGCATTTGTAAAACCAGCTCCCTTCATCAGCCAGTATGGAAAAGCAAGCCATCAACATTGTGTTCAAACAGATATTTAAGGGAACAGTCCTGTGTTAGCAGGAAAATAGGGAACATAATGTTATCACAAGCCTGGTGACAAACATACATGACCAGAATATGCAAAAAGCCAAATGAGTAAGCACATGCAGTTGTAGTCCATTGCCTTTTCTGGGGGTTAAAAGCAGGACAACATGGCTTTGAAAAGGGGAACCAGATCAGTTCTTCTGGGAATGTGGTTCTCCATGCTCACTGCACTGCACTGCTTTCTCTGGAAGACCCAGGGCTTAAAGCTAATCCAGAACCAGACATTGTCTTACACCATTACCATCTGCAAGACCAAAGGGCCTCATCATGATGGAACAAGCAGGAGCTAGAGGCACGAGCCACCACAGTCCCATGTCACTAAGAGATGGTATTACTCCCACTTCTTTAAAAGAAGTTCAATCCATACATGAAAATACCACCTCTGAGACAAAACTCTCTGGTTGCTACAGCCACATCTCAGAAATGGCATAAATCACTAAAGCATGGATGAGAACTTGAGGCATTACAGGATGGACAGAACATCGCAAGGAAGGAGGGGTGAAGCCCACCTCACTCCAAAGCTTTCAAACACCTGCACAGGGGCTCCTGGAAGGAGGGATCCCATCCTCCTAGCTTCTCTACCTCATCCAACAACCTGGACAACTGCTTTTTACATAGGCACTACAGCCTCACCATAGGCAAAGATTTGAGGTCCCTGGTAGGAAGATGCTCAGCCTTTGACATTCAAACAAACCAAGGGAAAGGGGAGAACATGCTGGCTGCAAGCAAAATTAAAATAAAGATGGGAGGGTTTTCATTTCAACCTCCCACACCAGCTAATCCAAAATCCAGTTTCTTTGCCATTTTCCAGCCCCATGACAGAGAGGAGAAAGCTGGAAGCACACTCAGCTGAGACACAACAGGGCAGGAAGACAAGACAAGAAGGGAGGTTAAAGGATCCCTATATACAGATGCTGCTGCCAGCTAGCACCAGAGCACTAATACACATCCATTTCTTCAAATGTCCACTGCTGCTCCGCTCTCTGTGCAGGCTGCTTGAGCATGGGAAAGTCCTGGGACAGAGCCAAATGCCCCTTTGCTGCCAGACCCTGTACTGGCACCAGCCTCCAGAGGCAGGAGGAGGGCAGAGTGGGTAGGGCTGCTCTCTCTCCACCAGGCCATGGAACCAGTGTGGTGGTGGAGGAAAACATTTTTTGGTTTTGTGGGTTGTTTTTTCTTTTTTTTTTTTTTATGTCTAATGGAAATACCTACTGACACTGGGACTGAGAACACCTTATCTCATCAGATCAGCTTTAAGGGGGGTTTGCAATGAGTTGCTTCTGATCAAACAGTGCCTGAGAGAGTTTGAGAGAAACTGCCTAGTTGTCCCACAGCACTGCTCCCAGACCCAAACCCACACCAGGCAACAAACCAGACCCATCCCCAGAGCAGGGCCCCCTCTGCACCCTAAGGCTGTAGACTCCCTCTCGCCCCCTTACCTTGCACAGCAGTTCCTACCGCCTGCGCGGTCCAGCGCTTGCATTTGCTCCACTCCAGTCCAGCACACCCCAGTCTGCACTGGCAGGTTTACGCCAGGAGAGCTGGGAACAGTCCAGTTGAGCTGCCCATGTTGGGAAGCAGCCCCATGCACTCCTGTTTAGTCGCTCAGGCCCTTGCACACCAAGCAGATCTTGCAAACAGCAATCTGAGGGAGAACCAGTGCTCAAACAAGCAGAAAGGGAGCACAGATCCGGTCAGGTAAAATCACCAAGGCTGATTTCGCAGATGGTTTCCTTTCTTGTAAACACTTTTTGATCCCTAAGCGACCACTGGTTAGCTGAGTTTCACTCTCTCCTTTGACTGCTTTTTCCTGTGTGACAAATGCAGGCAGGATTTAAGGTTCACATTTTGCTTTATGACCACAGAAGAACACTTCCACGACTGCCATCCCAAAGGCTTCAAACACACCCACTCCTGAATAAAAGGTGAGGAGACCTGCAAACAGGATGATGTGGAGCCACTTTTTAGCCAAGCTCACAGCAACACACCTTTCACTACATTTGTAGCTAGGCAGCATAGACAAAACTTCAGATTATAAGAACAAAGATGCCCAAATCTCTCTGCAGTCCAGGTATCAGTTGCCAAGAAGGGAGGTAGAACGATCCTTGTTGAGATAGGACTCAGCTGCCTTTGGGATTTGTCTGGCCTCCATACCACCAGCTGACCCAAAATCCAGAGATGTGGTTCTGAGAAGTTACAGTGAGGATACAATAACCACATAACACTGTATGAGCTGTCCGGGTCAGACCAAAGGCCCCCACAGTCTGGTCTCCAGCACTGCCTTCTAACAGATATTTGGCGGATAGGAACTAAGCTCCTTCTTTTGGGGCACTTTCCCAGCTTCCAGAGATTAGTTAGCATGCAGCCAGGCTGTTTTTAAATACACACAGCAAAACTCAAGTCAGGGATAATGCCCTAAGCTGAGACAGGACTGTTCAGCAGCAGAGTTTAAGAAACAAAGTCAGGACAAGATCATACAGCCTCATCTCCTGTCCAGCACAAGCTATCCACTATGACTAAAGTAGCCCCTGCTCAGCTTTACCTTATCTTTAAGTAATTAGCACAATTAGGGCAATTAACCTTTGGCTGAACCTTGTCCTCCACACAGGTGTAAGGACACCTCAAATCAGAGTTCCCTGTTCTCCTTCCTAGTGTGTTCCTTGAGTTAATCATCCCTCCCTGTGCAAACCAGGTGTTTCATTTATCACCCAAATTAGGCTGCTTTTCACCAGTGGGTCTCAGGTCTTTCTCCAGTAGGGGAAAGAGCCTTCTGTATTTTTTCCAAGAAGTTAGTTATGACCCAGAATTGAACTGCTTCTCAGAGTCCTTAGACACTATAGTTTGAGCTGCAGTGTCTCTATAAGGTGATTGCTGCAGAAGTGGAGGAGTCACCTGCTGTCTTCTTTGGTCTCTGCTCCTTTGTCTGCATGTTCCAGCTCAAACACTTTTTTTTGCTGCCTCCCACAGATGAGCTGTGGGGAGTTGCTCACCCAGGACAATCCTAACTGCTCTCCAGAGTCACTCCATCCCAGAAAGTGGTTTTGTATCATACTGGAGGGTTGTAACCCATGACTGGCACTTGCACTAGCAAATGATTTAGTGGGGCTTGCATGCCAAGGTGTAGATCACCTTCCAGGCCACCCAGGGTCTCTGTTCTGTTGTCACTTGCCCAGTCCCTCCTTTTCTCAGTGGGGATTTGATCAGTCACATCAATGCCCTGAAGGCCTTCTAAGGAATGTGAACTTTGAGGTATCTTTTGTTGTCTCTTTAGAAGTAGTCAAGACCCCTTAAGGACTGCAGACCCAGGCTGAAAACTAAAAGCACCTGATAGCCCAGCCTGCAGAGAACAAAGCAGTTTCAGAGAACATCTGAGGCATTCAGGCCACAGAGACAGCTTCAGTTCTAGTCTTCCCCTTCGACTCTGTTAGGACTGAACTCTGTTGAGTGTCCTGTTATTTGCTCAGGTGAGATGTTAGTGCCTTGGCTCGCTATTACACTTACCACCACGCATTACTGATACGTTTCCCGTCTGGAATTTCTCTGCTCCTCCAAGGATTCAAAGTTAGCGTATGTTTTCTCAGGCACCTCTTTCAGACTGTTAGATACGAGTTATCTAGGCCAGGTCATAAATCATTTCATATATCATTTAACAACTTATTACTACTAAGAAAGCTGAATGTTCCTTTCACTTCTTTCCACTTCTCACAGCAGATTCTGCTTACCCACATGATTTAGCCTTTCCAAGACTATGACAGTCTTGTGACAAATGCTTGACTTTGATCAAGGCATTTTTTTTTGCATGTTTAGCAATTAAGACAGCAGTGACCCAGCTGTTGGTTGGATATCTCAGTTAGGTTACCAACGGCTGATGAAGAGCCATGGAAGGCTGCAAACTACATCGTAGCATCATAGGATGCCTCTTCTGTGTGCTCAGGACCTTGTTCTCACATCAATACTGAGCATTCCCTTGATGAGCCAACATAAACCTTTCAATATGATATAGTTCACATCACAGTCAGCCCACGCTGTCTAGCCAAGAGACCTAAGGGACAAATCTTCAAAAGAACTTGGAAAGTTCCAGTCCCAAAGAGGTTTAAAACTGCCATGTTTGTCTGAAGCTCTGCAAGAATATAGCTGGAAACATTACTGTGTCTAGCTGCTGAATAGTCTTGATAATGCAATCCTGGCAATAGACATCTCTAACATCTTTGGACTCAGAGATTCAGGTGATTATTTTGGATTCTAATCAGTTTTTGAGTCTCCTGAGGATTTTATTTTTAAGATTACTCTGAACTCAGCTTCCCATTTAACATTCACAAAGCAATCCAGGTATGGTTTTACCAAAACCCATTTTGACATGACCGCATTTGGTATCTGCATTCAGAAGTCACACATCAGTAAGTGCAGATTTGCTTGTGAAAAGCAGGGTGTTCATTTAAATCATGCCCTTTAAGCCTCCCTTCCACAGTCACCAAAGGCCTCCACATATTTTATTTCAGCAGTTGATAATTTGCAGTGTTAATGGAAGCGAGAAGCTCAAGGAAAAAACTGTTATTCACGAATGCAATCAAACCTGCCTAGAGGAAGGAAGCAGCAAAAAGGTAAGCTTTTGCTGCAAAATGTATCTTGGCCTACGGACAAAAAGCCTGGGGCTCTGTTTGACTTGAGAGCAGAGAGTCCTCAACAGAGGATGGAGCTATACCTAGGCTGAACAGCTTCCAGCTCAGAGAACCACATCAAGATCTGTTAAGTTTGGACCCTCACTGATCATAGCCACAGAGTGCAGAGCAAGAGCTGGTATCTAAGGTAACCTCAGGCAAGGCACTATTGATGCAGGACATCAGTTGTGACAGTTTTTGGCACAGTCACTGCTATTGTTTCATTGACAGAGGATAGCAAATAAGAGGGTGTCGCCATCTCCTCTGGAGCAGACATTGATAGGAAGAAAATGCTTTAGTCCATGCTGCAACAAACTTGTTTCCCAGCTGTAAGGAATCCTGTCTCCAAGAACAGAGGCAGACCTGACACAGGGGCAATTCCTGCTTGCAGGCTCCCATCACCCAGTTGCAAGAGGCACCTGTCTTGATTATGTCCTCCCCAGACTACAAATGTTTTTAAAACCCCTTTGTCCTCCTCTTCCTCCCTTGACCCCTGCACCTTCCACCCCAGTGCTGGCAGTAAGAATTACTTGCTGGTGCTTGCACACTGTCCAAAGGAGATCAGCCCTCCTCCGGAGCAGCCACTTTCCCAATGAAGGCCTTGTGAAAAGAGTTTTGTGTCAGCTCCCAGAGAGTATAAATCCACCTCTGCTCAGTGAGCTGTGCTGATTCCAGCTCCTTCCTTGCAGAGCTTTTCCTAGGAGCTCTCATCCAGCCATGGCTGGGATGTGCAGGATGCACAGCAAAATGGACTACCTCCCCTGTTTAGAAGTCTGACATCCCTGCACCTCCCTCCCACCCCCCAAAGCCCTGTGAGGCTCCTGAGACCCCTTCACAAAATTCAGATGTTGAGAAATTTTCGGAGCAGTGGTAGATCAAGAGCTCTGCCAGAAGCATGTAAAATCCCCCTGCCTGTCCTGTCCCTGTCCTCGGTAACCTCTGTTTCCTGCCCATGGCAGCTCGATTTCCTGTAGTTGTGTTTACACGAAATAAAGAGGAAACATTTTCTGTTTGTATCTGCTCTTCTAACAAGCCCCAAGCTGTTTATCACGACTGCTATTGGTACGCTCCTTCCCAAGCAGTGCAGAGCCGTCATGGGGAGATGGCCCACTGTGAGCACCTATGGGTGGAACAAGCCCATCACACAAAGGTGTCTGGAACGGGGAGGAACTGTTCAGCCCCTCCTGCACGTCCTCCTCCTCTCTGGCTGCTGGAGGAGAGTTTCCCTGAGTCAGACTATCATCCCTTGCATTGAGACACCGCATGGATGAAAGGCAATTCTAGCACGGGGCAGAGCCAGGACCTGGCATCAAATCATAGGAGAAGCGTGAAGGGCTCTCTCTGGAGAGCTCCTGTCCAGCCTCCTGCTCCACGCAGGGCTGACACCAGAGGCGGGGCATGGTGCTGGTACGTGTCAGTCCACCCTGTAATTCACAGTCCCTGAGCCCCTGGACTGCTTGGAGCCAGCATCACTTCCTAAGAGAGGTTCTACCATACCCAGGGCTCTCCAAGGGAGGCCGCAAATTTTGCAGAGGGCACAGACTCACTCTGTAGCCATAGGCCACCACTTTTGTCTCCCAGCCACTACCACAGGGCAAACCTCATTTCTTGGATTAAGATAAACCCAAGGCAAGGCTGCCAGCCAGCCAGACACTAATGCTTACCCTGCTCAGGCCCCCAAGGACCCACAGTCTCACCCAAGACTAGAAACTACAGGCCCAAGGAAGAAGGTCTCGGTACAGTTTAGGTCATCAGCGCTTCCTGCCCCCAGATGACACCGCACATCATGGAAATGTTTCACAGTTGCTCTCCTGTCCCACTGTGAAGGCGGCAGAGGCAGTCACAGCGGCCCTGCAGGAGATGCGGGGCCTCTCCATGACCAGCCTGCAGCAGGGATGAGTGGGGCCCGGGCTGCGGATGGCACTACTGCATTCCCTCAGCAGCGCCCTGATCTTCACCCGGTTGCAGGGAAAGTTTACACTGTGGGATCAGGAAGGCACTTTGCTAAACAGTGTGGAGGAAAGAGTTTCTGAAAGCTGCTCAAGCTCAGTATGTGCCATGCTGCCAGGGCACCCTGGCCAGGGACAACTCCACCACCCTTCATGGAAAGAATGGCTTTATCTCCCCCTAACCTCTTACCACCACCAGATGTGATTCACACGTCCCAGCAGAAGAGTCATTTGCAGAATGCAAATATTTATGAATCACCTGCGGGCCTTGCTGTCTCCAGGGCTGTTTTGGAAGTATCACACCACTCATCTCATAGTGCCACAATGCCCTTGTGGACAAGAGTGCTAACATCTCAGCCCTCAAGTCCTCTAGGCAGCACTGCGTGGCAGGGCCAAGGAGCACAGGCAGGACCCAGGTACACTGACTTAGACTGTGTTAATGGTTAGGGTGCATCTGCCACATGGCCAGAGCCTGGAGCCACCATACCTGCAGTTGGGACCCATGTTCCGCATTCTTCCTGCCACTGTTCCAGGTTTACAGATGAATTCTCAGGAATTCAGGACTTTACCAAAGAATTTTTCTCCTATGGCTGGAAGACCTGTGGCATCATTCAGCATGGGAGACCCCTGCCAATGTCCCTCCAAACCCCCTGGCCCCAGCCTCTTGTTTCCATTACCTCCCTTACTGCAAAATTAATGTGTGTGTGGCCACACTGTTAATCCTACTTCCTCCCCTTCAGCAGAAAATGTCCCTGTAACCATGATCTCAGTCACAAACTGCACACTGAGATGAGAGTCAACTAAAGACCAGTGTCCCCCAGACAATTTAAGCTATTTTTCACATACCACAGGCATTACATCTCCAGTCAAGCTTACACTCCCCTCATCCTTAGCATTGCCAGCTACTCGTTCCAGCATCTTACTATGAAGTGAGTCTGCCCTTGGAGGGGACTTTAAAACAGAGCACACCTTGGATTTGAACTCATGCAAACATTAACAAAGGTGAAGGAAAAAACAAAAAAGAATACCATGAAAAATGCAAGTCATTACAAACTGCTGAGAGGACCTTGGTAACACTTGGAGATGTACACACACACACCCCATGATGCCACTGTACATCAAAGTGCACTAAATGCTGACAAGTGGCATATAAATCATCAAACAGGGTAACAATAAGAATCATACGTCATCTGGAAACACTTCAGAAAAACGCAAGCAGAAAGACCAAAGAACAACACAATGCAGAGTGCAAACCACGGCTATGGATTTCAGCCACCTGCAAAGGCTGCGTGGGAAAACGCTGCCTGGAGATCAAACATTAAGTCACTCTGGGCAAAACAGGAGCAACCACGTCAGACTCCAAAGCATTCTAATTTCAAATGGGAAACTGGCTATGATGAAGAAGGCCCAGCAAGCCAAGCCCAGGTAAAACACAAGGGAATCATCCTCTCATGCTTTCCCACCTGCAGTCAAGCTCTCAAGACTCTGGTGCAAAAGAGTTTGGTCTCCAGAGGTTTGACAGAGCATTCCTGGGACATCAAGCCACAAAAATGGACTGCAAGACCCTATGCAGTGATGGGGACATGCACTTTCTAGCAGAGCTGCATGAGGCACCAGCCCACCTGGCTACAGCACTGTGTCGCAGCCGTCTTTCCACCCTGCAAGCTCGCATGGCTGCTGCAGCCATCAGGTGTCACACCGAGCAAGTGCCCACAGGACCGCTCAGCAGGCAGGGCATGGCTCTGCACTGCGGGTGCGTGACGCCAGTCAGGCACGTGAGAAGACGACACCCCTGAGAGTCGCTCGCTCTCTGCCTCACTCTTGTTGGGGAGGGAGTACATCCGAAGACCCCCGTCCTTGGGAGGGATGGACCTCACCTACCACTCACTGGCTACTCTCAGTTGTTAGACTAGACTTCTATAGATCAGATCTCAAATACTCTATAGAGCTCCATGTAAATGACTTTGTCTTCTATAGTACATAATAAATAGAGCAATATGCAATTTCTACAATAAATAATAGAATTTCTAATTCTACTCATCTTCTATTGAAGGGTGTCACTACAGGAGTGGCATTCCCTACAGATGTCCACGCTGAGACAAAGTTTGTTCTTTTATTAGAGTAACTGCTGGGTCAACAGTCCAATTTTCAGGCAACCAGGCTTCTCTCCAGGTGGCCAAATAAAAACATAGCAGTTTTCCCTGCAAAACTTTTCCCCATACCTCCATGCAGTGATGATTTCACGTTTGTCAGCCCAGCAGTGAAACCAAAGCTGGGTACCTACCCCAAGGCACTGGCTAGTTGGCTGAGCTTGGGTTTGTGTGTCCAACACTTGACTGCTTTTACGTGGAAGAGGTCCAGTAGGAATCTGCCCTGTCCTCATGGAGGTACTGAGCCTGTCTGGGAAAAAAAGGTCCCCAAGACTTTGGGAAGAGAGCAGGGAAAGGAGTCCTGGGGAGGAGTTGGGTCCATCGACCCAGGGTTGATGGAGACTTTGCTGGGGCAACGTGAGTCGTTGGTGGGAGGCAAGGCTCTGGCTGTGTGGGCTGAGCAGCCCAGGGCAAGGTTGCTCTGAGTTGTCTCTTACTAAAAAGAGGTGTTTTGTAGTTTCTGTTCAGGCTTTCCTTTCCACGCGCTAGCTCTGAGACCACACTCGCAATTACATTTTTAACATACATCAGACTACTGGCCTGTTCTTAGTGTGCACTCTAAGATTTGATTAAAACCAACATCAATAACTCAAACAGCTCCAGTTGGAAACACATAACTAACAGAAGTTCTCAGTACACTTTATCCAGGCCTTCTGATGTCAAGAATTTCAGTTTTAGCAGATAATTACCATTGGAAATAAAAGTATTACATCAGAGTTATGATTATATTCCATTTCTTTCTAAATATAATTTCAAAACATTTCTCAAGTGTCCTGCCTTGATCATTGTCAGTTTGATCTACTCCATGGCTAGCTGCAATTAGTCATATTTTTGTTTTTCTCCATTTAAAGAAAAAAAAAAATCTCTCTGCAATCATACATAGCACTGATTAACTAATAACTTTAACTTCCTTTATCAAAAGTCTGAATCTCTTAACTTTTGATGTGATACCATGGGCTCAGTCTTTTTTTTTTGTTACATGTTATCTTTAGTTCTTCACTGAAGCTTTCAGCTTTTCCTGTTAACCAAAATAGTTTTAAATTCATTATAATCTTATAGTGAGCAATGAATATAGGTAAGGCCTAATTGGGAATCACCTTGTATAAAGTAATGCATTGCACTACTAATTATTAGGAATTATAGCTTTTAGAAATGCCAGGGATGTTTTTACCAGTTGTTCTGCAGTTCAAAACCCCCCTGTAACAGTTTTCTTTCTGTGTGTAACAGTTCATGGTTTATACAGACATCTCTTGCTGTGGAATGAGATTTGACAATCTGCAGTGGATGCAGATGCTTTCAGCTTGAAAGCAGATGTACAAGTATTCCAGATCCTGCAACTCCAAGGTTTTCAGAGACCTCACATGATCCTCACAGACCTCCCCACTTCCTAGGACTCCATCCTTCCTACAGGGATTTTAACCAGTGATTTTTAATATCTTATATGAAATATTAAATATCTAAGGAACCTTCTCATAAATCTCAGCTATACCTGTGAGATCACATTTCTTCCCATTACAGTCATTTCAAGATCCTTCTGTTCACTATTCACACTCCCCAAACTGAGATTATATTATATATATTATATATATTTTATATGTATAAAAAATATATTGTTTCATCAAACTAGAAGTCACAACCCCAGATAAGTTCGCAGAGCTGAAGCATGTTATATTGATGCATCATTCTTGGTGTTCAACAAGTTTCCAGAGTCATATCACCGCTTCCCAAACTTTTTGAGTATTATTTAAAGTATAAAGTATTTAAGTATTCAGAGATGTGTGGAGTAAACATTTTGTAGGATTAAAATAAGTTTCATTTCTATAGCATATTCCAGCTAAGAGTGTCAGTACTTTAAACATGGCTCAATCCTGCTTCCCCACTACACAGGTAAGCAACAGTCCCCGTTTGGGAGACAGGGATGCTGAAATGGAAAGCAGACTTTTCTTCTCCTTCTCTGGTGGAGACATGTTTGCAGGGCTGACAGGACCTTGGTAGACCAAGACCCTGTTTGGTGGTGTGGAGCAGGGAGGGATTCCCGACAGACACACTGCACTGCCGACTCAGCGGTTCTGCAGGAGCCTAGGTGTTACTGGAAGTCAGCCACCAGGGTCTCCACCGCCTACCTGCTCCATTTTACACTCAGCAAGAGAACGGGAAGGTACTTCAGATTCCCGTCTCTGCATTGAACGTGCACTTCAAGACCACAGGAAATAGCACCTTCAGAAAGTAGGGCTTTGGTGGGCAGGATGACTTTTCTTTTTGCACGGAGGAAATTAGAGGTAAAGAATGAGAGGAGTCAAAGGGGTTAAAAAAAGACCACATTTCCAAACTAATTATGCAAAGCACATTGCTAACAGACAATTAAACGGTTCTGCAAGAGGTTTTCACACCCTAGGAGCAAAAGCAAGTGTTCAGCAATGGTACCAGACCTGCAGTGGGTATAAATCATTAGAAAACAGCCCAAAGAGAGCAAGGCAGAATAATTTGGTCACACATAAGATGCATAAAACCTCCCAGAAGGTCATACTGAGAGGAATGTTTGCTGTCTAGGTGAGGTTCCTGGAGAGTCAATGATTTAAGGCAACAAATGTTAGTCTCTAAGCCTTGTCTCTCGTTCAGACAACCTCATTCTCTCTCTCCGGAGAGCTGGGTGTGCTGATTTGGCCTGTTGTGGGCTGGTGCGTGGGGGGAAAGGGGCGGACTCACCACTGTCACCATTTCCTTATGCATTTTTGACGCTGGTCATAACCCCAATACGAGCACTGCAAAAAACTTAGCAAGTTTTTCTTCACAGTATCCTATAATGCTTAATGATAAGCATGGTTTACAGGCAATGAGCTGAAACACAGAGAAACGAAAGCGATGGTAACAAGTGCCAATTTTAGGATTTCTCAGAGAGTACAGCAGTTTATAGCTCTTGGTAGGCTCTGCGGTCAGCCCCAACAGTCTTAAACAATAGCCTTGAGTATGGCACCCCTCTGGGACACAGCTTTGCCTCGTGTCCCCCACGTTCTCTTAATTTGCCCTCCCAACACATCTTCCAGCTCCCACTGACCGGCAGGGCTGGATTTTTATTCACTTAGCTCTCCATGAAGACAAAGGGTAGGGGATAATTTTGATTTAAATGGCTGTTAGACCTTTCAGACCAGAGTCCCGCAGGAGGGAGGATACAGCTCACGGAGGCAGCAGCTTGCAGCACCCAGTGCAGCCGACGGCTCACTGCCAGCCTCAGCAGAGAGTCCAGTGGGGACGGGTGCTGCTGACGCCCCATTCCCTGGCAGGAGAGGCGCGCTCCTGCCCCTGAGCGCGTGGTGCCAAGCCCACTTGCAAGTTCTGCTATACTTTCCGTTTCTCTCCTTTCAGCCTGGCTGATGAGCTAACAAAGTGGAAACTACAAAACCTGAAAAAGACTCACAGGATGCCTTCTGCTATAGCCTGTACCTAGAAATCTTTCTAATGACATATCCTAGCACAAGAGGAAGCAGGGAGTTTTGTGGCATGACTTCCCATGACCTCCTAAGCAAGCATGATGCCACTGGCCATAGCCCTCATTGCACTGATATACATGGGGGGGACACTGAGGATAGGCTCCTCCAGACTCTTTGTTCCAGGCTGGAAGACCGTGTCTGTATCTTTTCCACTCCATATGCACTCTGGGAATGAGGACCACTCAGACCAGGAGGTTACATTAGCATCAAAATGCAAGTTGTGCATCTCAGGACCCAGCGCACAGCTCTCGTACTTCTGTTGTAGCAGTATCTGGGTGATCTTGTCAGTTCTGAGATAGATACCTTTATTCTAGGACTGAAAGCACTCTAGATACAGCCACTATGTGGATGGATGGATGGATGGATGGGTGCTCAGTGACACGTTTTGCCACTGAGCTCCCTGCAGTGCAGAAGAGATTGTACTTGAAAACAGAATAAATACTTCTAGGGCAGGGAGAAAGGAAAGAGAGACACAAGCTCCACATGCAGACCTGGCTATACTTAAGGGTGGTTCTGGCTGTTCAAACAGTTACCATCCTCTTCTCTCCTACGACAGCTAGCTAGCTCACATCCTCCAGCCCAGCAAGCAAGGTCTCCACAGGATGCAAGGAAAGAGCCTTGAGCAAAACTGAAAAACTCATTCCCTACCCTTGCTGCAAACTTACAAAGAAGAGAAGCACAAGAGCCCCAGCAAAGCTCCTCACCCAAGTTTTTGGTGGCCCAATCAAACAAGTAAGCAGCAGCTGCAAGCAGGAGGCAGAGACCCCCCCCCCCCCAAACTCTTTCATATTTGCAATGGCCGGAGCTCTGCTAACAGACAGTAACTCACTCAGCCATAATAACTCCCTGCCATGTCTGAGCCCTAAATCAGCTCTTGACAGCAGTAACAAAGCAGCGTGCACACATGAAGCTGGGCACAGCCTGGCAGGACTGTTCAGAGGCAAGGACATGCAATACTGATTTCAGAGCACAGGCGCAAGGAACATCACAAAGGCTGCCACAGCACACTTCTGCTTATTTAAAAACAAGTCAGCCAACCCACTCTCACTCAAATCAAATGCAGCAGTGGGATTTATCTCCTGAATATGCTGAAATTCTGCTGAAGAAATAGCAAAATGGTCCTTTTGAAACCAATCAGAGAATTACAGCAAAGCACATCCTCTTTTGCTGCCAGAGCATTTCTGATCTTCTGTGGTTTGTATTTCTCTGTCAGGGCTGTAATGAAGGCCAAATCTTAGATACCTGCTTCTCCATGAGGATGGCTTAGCAGGGAGCACAGACAAACAGAATAGCAGTGTGTGCCTCTGTCAGCATACCCTTCCGAGCTTGTGCTGAGATGGGACAGCTCATACCATTTTTTTTGGTTGAGCCCTGGTAGCCAAGAACTGCATCAGCCATAAACAGATTACACCAGGCAATTTCATGTCTGTCTTTCAGCCCATGTACAACTGAAGATCAGCAGGATTAGGTGATGCAGTGTGAAAAAAAACAGCACTTGCTATGTCAGGGGCTGGTAGCAGCAGAAAGGAGGTTTTCCTGACAGATCTGCAGTGAGCTAGATTCACTCCTGCAAGAACAATCCCACCTCATTTCTGAGACTATAAGGACAGCTGATTTCAGTGAATTGGCACGGCCTGGGAATGTCAACATCCAAATTTCAGTTGATATGGATGTGCTGATCTGCCTTAAGTGCAGATGAGGTATCAGATGTAGGAACTGTCTGTTCACGGCAGTTACAAAAATAAAGTGCTAAAGACAACTTGAATTTCTTGAGCAATATTTGAAATGGCATAAAAAGGTGACTGTTTTTCATTTATACTTGCAGTTCATAACTGGTTAACATGCATTCATCAAAGCCTTAGGGAAACAGTCTGAGAAACATGCACCATATTTGTCCTGTTTGATCTAACAAACAGGAGGGGAGAGGTTGGTAGTCCCACTGCCACTCCATGTGTTAACACATCTGTTATAATGGGAAAAGTCTCAGAACTGCCAGCTGTCTCCATTGACTTCCAAGGGAATCCAGATGACTACCTCCAGCATGATCAGCTAGCTTGTAGATAGTTTAAATTGGGAGAAACTGGGGGCTTTTTCAACAATTGTTGAATAAAACTAGCTGCAGAGAAAAGGTAAAAGAGGGAGAGATGAATATTCTCTATGATTTGGAAGGGAAATTATTTTCAAGTAGGGGAGAGAAGCTGAATCTCCTTAGAGAGAGCTGAACCATACAGAGGGTGATGAAGAACAGTGAGGCAAGCAAGGCAGAGGAACGCATGTAGGTGCTCGCTACTTTGCCGAGAGCTTTTTGTCTCGTTGCTACTCAAAGTAAAAAGCAGCTCGTTTTCCAAAACCTGTGAGACTTCACAATAGAAAGACTATATGCTTGTTTGCATGACTGTCAGTGTCCCTAGAAGGGTAACCTGCTGGTGGGATCCAAAAGCAGCTTGGCTGGTCAGCATCCAGGCATGAGCCAGGGAACTCTACATCTCTTCACATCTAAGTCTGTCAGAAGATATCGCCACACACACTGCCAGTTAGTGAACAGCACCCCAGTCTCCTGCACAAGACCACGCAGTCCCGCTTCTCCCATGTCACTGCTTTGGTAATGTGCAAGGAAAGGAATATCTGACTCTCTGTGTTACCCCAAGAAATGAATCAGCAACAGGTTGTCAAGCTTTTTTCCCCCTTTTTTTTTAAACAACAAAAAATTAATGTGCAATTTGTCTCATCCAAACCCCTTCTCCTTACTCACCTCATCCTCTTGCTTGCGTTAAACCTCAGTCACTTAGTCATGCCTAAAATTAGACTTTTGTAACCATGATGTAACATGCCCACACTTCTGAGTGCTAGAAAAATAATATTAATATTTAAGTTTTCCTCTCTCCCCTTTTTCTCCCTGCTGTAACCACTAGACAACACTCCTTCACAACCTGGTAATACTCTGGCTTGCATATATTCCTTACAGCCATACAGGCTGGAAAAAGTATCCCCATGAGACATCGTAATAGAAACTTAGAAAGCCTAGGCCTGGCTTCAGGTAAGTGAATAAGCATAAAAACAAAGCAACAATGAAACTTTTCAGATCAAATAGAAGGTGGCTGCCTAAACTCACAGGACACGAGTGGCTGCAGAAACATCAGTTCTTCCATTCTTACTCATGCTCGCTCTCTCCCTTGGAGGGCTACAGAAACAGTTGCTGGTATAACACATCTCAACAGTGCCAGTTCCAGCAAACTACAAAAAATAAGCTCTGTGATTTTTGAGCCAAGATGCATATCTGAGTGAGCCTGCCAAGAGCCAGTCCACGCTGCGGCATTTCTTGTCTCTACAACTCTGCTACCTCAGTACGTGCTGGGAGATGAGCTGGAAACAAGCAACCAACTGCTCCTTCTGCTTTTGCATCATAGGTGCCCTTCAGGCCTTCGCCATGCACCAGTGCCCATCACGAGCGACCATGGGCTGGTAAAAAGCCAGGCCCCAGGGACACAAAAAAGTAACAGCAGGTTGGGACCAAGGATTGCAGCATGCATGGCTGATGGGGAGAGAGTATGGCCCCCTCAGCCCCAGCAGGGCAGCCTCGGTGAAAAGCCTCCCCCAGCCTGGTGCTGAGCGATGCCAGGCACATCTGCCCAGGGGATATTCCTGCCTCTCTGAAGGAGGATTCTCTGTCGGGGAAAGCAGAGCGGCCGCAGGAGCGGGCAGGGCCGCTTGCCAGCACACTGCCCCCACGCACCAGGCAGCCACCACCACGTCCCCGGGCCTGAGAGGAGCTGCCCCCGCAGCGCGGTGACTCTCCCCAGCACGTTGGCAGCCCAGCAGGCGTTTCTGTGCGGCAGACACCCCCAGCCCTGTTTGCTGCTCAGCTTTCCCCACTCTCTGCTCATCCTCTTTCCCTTGGAGCAGACCAGGCCTCTCCTCGCTTCTGCTGCACTTTTGCCGTGGAAGAAGCAATAACCCTATCTCTACAGTCCTTTCTATAAAGCAGTCCTTCCTGCCACTTCAGTTACTGTACGTACACAGAGCCTGGCCAAGGTTTCTAAAAAAATAGTATGCTGCCCTCCCCTTTCCTCCATGGGGGTAGGTAAATAGGGTGCAGCGTCTCATACGCATCAACCACAGAAGAGCCCATATTGCTCTAAAGCAGCTCACTGTGCTCGGCCATGTAGCAACACAGCTGTTTCCAGGTCACGGAGAGCCCTGAGCTGGCTGCCTGCACACCCCAGACACGCAGACATTACTTGGAAAGGGTTCAGCTGAGCACGAGCGTCTGTGTGCCTGCAATGGACCCACTGGCGTGGCTCCTGCTGGGTTCCTCAGGCTGGATCACGTAGGAAAGTGTGATCCAGCCTAGGAAGAAAGGGCATGAGCCTCCGCACCGGGAGCGGGCCAGAAACCTGTTGCCAGGTGATCTGAGCTTGTCACTTCTCGTCGGCCACATTATCTGCAGGGAGACAGCCTCTCCAGAGCCCCACTAAGCGTTAAACGTTCCCAAATCCCAGTGTACCTCAGCATGAGGCCCGGACAGCCCCATCCGAGCAGGACAGAGGAGCTCAGCCCAGGCCCACCGCGATTTGGAAACACCACCGCGGGCCCTGAGCGCTCTGCGGGGCAGGTGCCCGCAGGAGGCCGTGCAGCCAGCACCCGGCCCAGCCGCGGCAGCCACAGTGCTTGGGTTTTCGCAGGGACGGTCCCTTGCGCGTCACTGGGAGAGGGTGCTCAGTGCGGACAGGGATGTGCAGGGCCCGCCGCCCTGCGGCTGTCTCGGCAGGGCAGGCTGGAAGCACCTCAGGCAGAGGCGATAGTTGGATCGGGGGTCCTACCTCGCATGAAGATCCTCAGACGGCTACCACATCTAGAGACTCTGCTACATCCTCTGAAGAGGAGGATGGAAATACCTTCTTGAGGAAGAAGGGTTGGGCCTGCAGCGCCAGTGGCACTCCTGAGGGTGGCCTTTCCAGAGGCCCTGCCAACCACCAAAAGCCACTGGGAGGAGATTCGCTGACAAACGCACAGACATGGCAGGAGGGATTTTTTTTTTCCTCACCACAGGGGGGGAAAAAAAAAAATCGCAACAGCCAGCCCTGCAGAAGGAGCCGGAATATCCTTTCTGGTGTAGACATCCTTCCCCCCTGGGAAGGGAACAAAATACTTGATAATTTTAAAATAAACTTCAATAATTTTAGTATTTTAATTAAATTAGTAATTTTACAGAGCTATTAATAATGGCAGTGTTAAATATCCATTGAGTATTTAATGTTAAGATTAAGCAGGTTTTGCATTAAATGAATAGATCATTAGCTAGATAATTCAATAGACAACTTCAATAAAGCTGCTATGGCACAAGCAACAAGCAAAATTGCCTCTGTGTGGTTTAAAATCATGTGATCCTGCCGTGGCCTTGCTTTGAATTTTTCATGTGTGCCCACAGGCTAAGCAGTGGATTTGCTCTGGGCAGGTGAGAGTGATATTTGAGAAAGGGTTTGCAAAGAAGCACTGCGCATAGCGCTGGCAGCTGTGCCACTGACTCAACATGGTAGCAGTCTGCTCCCTGATTCAGCAGCAAGCCTAGCAGCACTTGGATTTGTCCTGCAAGGAAAAGCCAGCTACGTCCAGCTGAAGAGATCCCAGCACTATTTATAACCTAACAGTGTCTGCCCCATTGGACACCACATCTCTCCAACCTGCTCTCCCGTGAAGAAAGGAAGCATGCATCGATATATTCAACTAGCTTTGCTACAGAAATAGCTGCAAGCTTACAGATATGTGCATATACAAATGCACACTCCTCAGTTGGATGTCTGTTCACTAGGAAAGCAGCATAATGCAAATAGCAGTGACAAGATGACAACTTCCAGCCCTCCCTAGCTGGGTCTGGATCCACCCCCATTCCTGCGCTACGTGGTTTGCCCCTCTGAAACGAGGAAGAGGGTGGAGGCAGTGAGAGAGCAGCAACCAAGCAAAAAGGTCCCTAAACTTTGACCTTTCAAAGCACTTTCCTTCCTGAGAAAGGCAGTGGAAAGCTCTGAGTTTTGCAGCAGCAGCTGCGTGAGCAGAAAGCGTTCACCTTGCTCTGGCCAGACCAATAGCCAGTCCACTTCTAGGTTTCAAAGAAATATGTTTCTTTGAAAGAAGCAACGGGGAACCACAGGTTACACACCAGTGAGCCAAGAGCAGACCGTGGAAAAGGAAATACATGCTGCATGCTGCTGAAGAGTCACTGCTAGCTGTGACCAACACGAGAGCTGCTAGAAGCCAGGACCACAGCAAAACAACGCGTCACGGCCACACACAGCCTTCACGTACTGCCCTGCAGCAGCACGGCAGGCGGCCCCCGAGTGAAGCAATGCAAGGGAAGCACTTCGTGGGCAAGCTGCCGGAGCGAGCAAACCTTATTTGACAGCGAATGCCACTTCCTCTCCTTGCCCCTCAGACTGTCGCGTGGGAAGCGCCGGCGAAGGGGCAGCAAGCATGCCAGGTGGCACGGCAGCTTTGGAGACAGCTGCGCTTATGCCAAGCAAGAAGAGCCCTGCTCCCAAAGCACGTCCTCAACTGCTCTGCGCCTCTGCCCTGCTCATATCCAAACTAGGGCTTGAAAACCAGACCCAGAGCAAGGATGGGGAAGGGAAGGGGGGGGTGTCTCTCCAAAGCTGCCTGTCCACACCCACGTGTCTCTCCACCCAAGCTCGTGTTTCGAGACAAGTCTCCCTCCCGAGAGCCAAACAGTGCTGGGGCTGCCCGGTGCGAGCTGCCAAACATGTCCCGTTCACACCCCGAAAGAGCAGCGTTGCAGGGTGCGTGGGGGACTCCCGGGCTGCCTTTGCTTCTCTGCCCTGGCCATCGCCAAACGCCTGCTGGGCCCCGCTTGCAAGCCCACGCTGCCCTTGCCACAGACTGCGCCCCCCAGCCTCCTCGTGCCTCCCCAGGCCCCAAATCCCCCATGTTTCAGTGCCGGAGGCCCCCCCCCCAGTGGGATCCCCCTGTCCGCAGAGGCTGGGCTGGGCCTGGCTCCCTGGAGCTGGGTGGCAGCCCCCAACCCACGGAGGGGTCGGACCTGGCCCCTCAGCTTTAACACCACGGAGGCGGCGGCTTTGGGGCTGCAGCCGTCGCGGGAGCCAGCTCCCCCGAATGAGGAGAGAACAGTGCCACTTCCTAGAAAAATATACTTTTATTTACCATCCGGTTTTTGCTCAGGAAAGAGCGGCTCATTACAAGGGGGCCACTCGAGGCCTCGCTCGGATGGCGGCCAGCGTGTGCCCACGCCGCTTGCCAGGGCCGCCCCTCCGTGCCGTGCTGTGCCGTGCCGGGGCACCGCAGATCCCCTGGGAAAGGGGCAGCAGGGCAGGGTTTCCACAGGAGCCCCGGCGTGCTGAAACACGGGGGGCAGCGGAGCCACGGGCTGTCCCACCGCCCTCCACTGCCATGTCGGCGGAGGGAAGCCGAGCGAGCATGGCCAAGGCGGGGGCGCATGGCCTCCCCGCCAGCCCCTGGGCCGCCACCACAGTGCCGAGGGGAGCCCACGGGCCCAGTGACTCGCCAGAGCTTGACTTGGCCCCGGGGCTGCAGCACCCAGGTCCCCTCGGGCGCTTGCTGCTTCCAGAACCTTCCTTGGCACGAGGCCACCGGGGTGAGTTAAATAAGGGGGGGAGGGGGCACATTTTTCTGGGATGAGAATGGTTGATAACTTAACATGAAACGAACCTACCAGGCTTCACCAGCCAGCTAATCGCAGGGGTGCCTGCGGGACGGCAGAGCGCAGCGCAGCATGCCCAGGCAGCACAGCCGGGGCAGCCATCGCTCCGGGCGCCGAGCCCGAGGCGGCACCAAGCCGGCGCAGCCCCCCCACGCTCACCCCAGGGGCCCTTCTCTGCCTCCGGCCGGCCCCCGCACACGCCTGCTGGCCCAGAGTCTCCCGCACGGCGCCACACGGGCGCCGTCATCTTCTCAGGTAGCAAAATCTCTTCTGCAGCAAGTAGTGAGTGTCAAGGAGGTCTTCGGTGCACCCTGGGTTTTTCAGAGGGGGGGAAAGGTGCTGTTTATTCAGGTTACCCCAGGACAACCCCGGTGCTTCCCAGGGGCTGGGTGTCAAACCCTGGAGAGCCTTACTCGTACTCTCAAGCCCTCTTGCTCCAAAGGCCAAAACATGGTTTCCTGGTGGGCTTCCTGGTGCGAGACTCCAGCTTGCCCACCCGGGCAGGTCGGCTGCCGCTCAGCCCACCCTTGCATGTCCTAGTGTGCGCAGGGCTGCCGGCCGCACTCCAAGAGCGTTGTTTAAAGTTTAAATAAGCCAAAAAACGTCTTGGATTCCTCAAAATTAACCAGAGCGATTTTGGAAACGTTGACGTGCAGGCTGTCCTTTTCCCTGAGCTTGAACAAAGCCCCCAGGTAGCTTTTCCGGGCCCACATCTTCTGATTTGCACAGTAGTTGATCTTTTTGTCCTCCATCAACACCTGGCTGCCCGGGGAGACTGGGTTTCTCTTGTAGACAACGTGGGTTAACACCTGGCTGTTGCAGGTGCTTCCCCGGAAGAGCACGTTGGAGTACACGAAGTAGAGGCCGGTTTCATTGATCACCAGGCCCTGATTGCGGTACTGAATGCCGGCAGTGAAGGCATGCCCGGAGATCGGTTCCCACTCCAAAGGGAGGTCCTGCTGCTTGGGGTTCCCTGGAAGCCGAAACCGGAGGGGCAGTGTGAGAAGCACAGGCATTCTCCGGTTTTCTCCAGTCACACCCAGTATCAAGACTAGTCCCCTGTTCTCCACATGCTCATTTCAGCATGGGACATCTGCTCCAGGCCTCGCAGAGGTAGGAGCTCTCGCCTTCCGCTTGTTCAACACCAGCCACTTCTGAAAGCTTTTGGTCCCGCAGACCCCGAAGGCAAAACAAAAACCAAACCAAAAACCAGAGCCCTCACTAAAAAGCCTAAATGAAGGAGAAGATTTTAGCTGTGGGAGTAACTTTGAACTCTCAGAGCATGCACGTTACCAAAGGGAATTGAGAAGGCCTATATGAGGCAGACTCCTCACGGCTATAACCAGGCTGCCCTTTTGCCCCAGCCACACCTGCCCTGTCCCCCGCTCTCCCTTCTCACTGGCCCCTCAGCACATACCTGTTAAATGTGCTGCTTTCCTCTCTTCCTTTTTCACTGACTCGCTCTTCTGCCCTGCATGAAAACGGAGAAGACTTTAGCCACACGCTCCATGGAGAAGCCAGCCCAGAGACCAGAAGGGAGCTGTCTGTAACACTGAAATGGGACAGGTTCAGAGCAGCACAGGGCACACAGGCAACACAGCTTGGTGCAGCAAGGCAGATAGGTGCTCAAGCAAATGCTTCACGGCAAGGAAGCATTGCGGCAAAGGATCCAGATTAATCAAAGCAAGGGGAAGAACAAAAGAGCAAGGAGAACTTTCATCTTAAAATGGCTCAGTCAGTAAGCTCAAGCAGAGGCCTCTCCCTCAGGGCGTAGGAGAGGACAGTACTGCCCCATTACCTGGCATCTCTAGCCCATGCCAAGGTGACTGCTCATGTCCTGCCAAAGAAGACCCTGCTTTACTGCCCCCTTCCAGTCCAGCACTGCCAAGAGCACCTGTCCCTGTGACAGCAGACAGCTAGCTGCTTAGTACCAAACCTCAGTCTTACAACTAGATCAGAAAAGACACTTAAGACATCCTGCAAACCATCCTGCTGCCCAGGCAGACCCTGCGAGAGCCAGAACACAGGTAGAAAAATGCTGCCCCCCCCCCTCCCCATGCACACACAGAGGGCTTGCGTCCCCTTGCAGAGACAGGCCAGTTACAGTGAAAACAGGTGGGTGCTTGGACCCCATCCCACCCCATCCTTGCCTTCCATTCAGCATCCACTTCCAAGCACCAGCCTCTTCTTTTCTCACACCACCTAAATTCCCCTTTCCTCTCTGCCTTCTCCGTTACACTATTTCCCTGGCTTTATTTATTTATTACCCTCAAGAATTTTGGGGTTAGTTTTATGACTTGTGTTCAGGTGCTGCTAAAGGAGCCTCTGATCAGAGCACTGAGCATCTGGTTAAAATGACAGCTCTCCTTCCTCTAAGCAACAGATTACAAAGTTAATTGAAATGGGAGCTGTTTGGAACCAGAACTATCCTTTCCAGGGAGTTTTGCTGTTTCCATCTTTGCTTTCATTCTGTATCAGAACAGACTTGAAAAGAAATGAACTTTCCTACTAAACAAAATCCTCAAGAAAAAAATATCTTTTCAGATTTGTCAAAAAAACTGAACGTTTCTTTCTGCTTTAACCTCCTTTGAAAAGGGATATCATCACTGTTAACATTAACGTGTTACATAAAAAAAAAGTCTGAAAGTTCCAAGTATAATTTTAATATTGTTCCATTCTAACTGAAACTCTTTGCTTTTTTTCTAAATGAAATTTCAGAAAAATTGGAAGGTTCTTGTGGAAAGTTTCAATTTCACTGTAATGACATTTTCTAAAAGAAAAGAAAATATCACCAGGCTTTTCTCAATTAGTTTTGACTGCAGTGAGACTTTGTACCAAAAGAATTTAGGGAAAAATAAGTTGCCCTCTCAAGGGAGGAAGTGAATCCCCCACCCCCAAAGAAAATGAAACCCTCTGTGTCCTTGCAAAATCTTGAATATTAAGGAAACAAAGAAGTAACATGAGTGATGCCTGTCTGGGATCTCTGTTCTCCTCCCCGCATTCATATTGTTGCTGTATGTTAGGGCATCTAGAAACTCACTTACTCTAGAGCCCCTCTAATACCATCGCCCCATTGGGGACTAGGAGGTCCAAGCCAGGAGCAGATTGTCCCCATACCCGTGGGTGATACTGAGACAGCTCTTCTCCAAGCAGGCAGGGTATGGGACCCCTCCCCACACCCTGGAGATACATTTCTCATTCCAACCAAAGGAGTGAAATCAGTGCTTTCAGAGCATCAGAGCTGCAACCCTGTCTTTGCCCAGCTGACATGAGGAAGGAAAAGTGAGATGGGAGCATTCAGACAAGCTACCAGGAGGGAGCTTCTCTACCTACATCAACTCACCTATGAGCTTCTCCAGAGCTGGAGGGATGTGTTCAGTGCTGGCAGACTGTCAAAAGAAAAGAGGACAAGGTCCCTTAGCATGGGAAGAGCCTAAGGGCATCACCTGGAACAGCCAAGGACTATCTTTGACAGTTGCTAGTTCTGGACACTCAAGGAGAACTGCAGAGCGGTAAGAAACTGCATGTACAGGGACAGAGACCCTGTAGCACTTAGAAACTTAGAGACATCCAGACATATCATAGTCCCCACCAGAGCAGTCCTCCACAGTGTAAAACAACCCCACTCACACTAGGAGGGCAGACATTCAAATGTCTGCCCCATGGGGAGTTCTGCACCACCTAAGCATCTCAGACCTGGTTTTAGGTTTCTTTCTTTTTTTTTCCCCCAGAGCCTCTGTGACAAGCCAGATGGACTTTACCTCTCTGAGTTCAGCCAGTTCCTTCTCTAGGCGAAAAATCTGAAACATGCTCAGTCCAACTCCAGTGAGACACAGCAGGATCAGCAAGGAGACCACCAGGAAGCCGATGCTCTTCCCTTCCCTCTTGCTCCTTGGCTTTCTCCTCCGATCAGGTACTGGTGGTGGGATGGGGGCAATGGGGGATGCCGGGGGACAGGAAGTGCTGGGGTTGGTACAGCCATCCACCCAAAAGATCTGAGGGTACACGTAGTTCAAGTTCTGCTGCATGGCTGGGAGCGGAATGGGCTGGACATGCTTTGTGTGATCTTCCATGCGGCAGCCAAAAGGTGCTGGGGCTGGCCCAGACTGAGTCCTGGGGGAAGACCCAGCTCTGCCTTTATACGCCTGCATCACTCCAGCAGCGAACACCCAGCTCAGATGCTGCGCCTCTATGAAAGCCTCAAGCAGCAGCAACAAACCCCAAAGAGCTTCCGCCCTCGGCTGCAAGTTCGGGGTTGCCGGCCTGCTCCTCCCACCCTGAGGCAGCACACAATCAGCGGCAGGCTGCTCTCGCACAAAGCTGTGCCCAACAGCTAGGCTCGGGAGCAGGTGCACGGAGCAGCAAAGCACTTGCAGGGCATGAGAGTGCTGCGCTACCAACCAGGGGCTGAGTAATCAGCCCAGCACACACACACCAGCTAACCACCCTTTCCAGCAGCCCACTCGGGCAGAGCCAGCTGCTTTTCCACTGTGGTGCCCTGGACCAAGAGTAGAGGGGAACAACAAAACCTGTCCTGCTTTTGGCAGCCTGCACAAGAGGGAAGATGCAGAGCTGAGGACTCTTCTTGGAAGAAGGATGAAGATCATATCCCAAGTGTGGCTGTGGGCACTGGGCAATTAGTTTATTTTGCACAGGACAAATTACTTTTGGCAGTCTGCTGCACATCCCCCCTTTCCTTTGTCTGCTCTCTAGGGCAGGAATTGTGTGTACAGTTTTGTATAAACCCTGACACAGCAGAAGTCTGGTCACAGACGCTGTCCCATGTAGTATAATAAACAACATAACTGAGAAGAGTAAGGCAATGTCAGTGCTGCAGCCTCAGCAGAGCTGCCCCAGGATTAACAGCCCAAGCACAGCCAGTTTAGTGGGCTGCCTTCACCCACACCAAATCACTGCAGGTCAGTGGCCAGGCTGAACAAGTAGCGTGCTGTAACGCAGGAAATGCACAGCACCTTGGGGCAAAACCAGGCTGCTTCTGTCAGCTTCTGCTACCGCGTTTACCTCTGCAAACAGTATCACTAAATGCACAGTCCTGTTCTGAACTGAACAAGCATTGGAGATGGATTTTTTTTTCCTTCTTTTTAGGACAATGCTGAGTACTGCAGCAGTACCTAACCAGTCTGTGTATCTTGTGATTAAAGCCTAGAATAGACACTGCACTACTCATCTCTCAGGAGAATTTCTCTGCCTTCCTAGAAAAGATCCAGAGTTTCAGCCATGCTTCAAGGACTAGCACTCAGATGAAGGCTTGTTACAAAATAATGAGGGGGGACAGGAACATTTCCATCCTTCAGTGTAAGGCTCCAGTGGCCACAGATTTCTAAGTGATGGCAATGAGATTGTCCCACCAATTTACAGGCGCACACAAAACACTGTCCGCAGCAGTCTGCTCTTCCATTTCACAGACTTGCACTGAAGTGTGTGTGTTTGCATAGGGACAATGTTCAAAAAAGAGCAAGTGCCTAATACAAAAGCAAACTGGAGTTTTGTCTCCTGCAAGGCCAGGTAAAGCAGCCCCAATGCACTGGTTTGTGTCTTGAACATCAAAACCTGGAATCTAAGGACAGCACGCTTTACCAGCAGATGCATACAGGCTTCTCCTGAGCAAGGGCTTGGCTCTGCCTCCAACCGCACTGATAACACTGAGATGTGTCCTCAAAGCCTTGCCTGCACCACCAGCCACCCCACTGTGTTTTGAAGCTGTTCACCACAGCTGGTTGCTGAAGCAGTGATCTGTAGTGTGAGAGATTTCAGAAACTTGTGTGGGTCTTCCTTGTATCTCTAGGTTTCTGTCATAAAAGACATAAAAGCAACACGAATCCAGCTCCAGCAGTTCAAGCCTAGTCGCACCTCCCCTCAACACTTGGTTCTCCTCTCTGCATCCTGAAATGGTGCCCCCCAGTCGGGTGAAGTCACCTGCTAGTGGGATCGTTACAAAAGAGGGTCACACAAAGGGCTGGGCTCAGCACCTCACCTCCTGCACTCCACATGGAGTTTGGCCCAGCCTGTTAGCCAGTGCTGGGGATGAAGAGACGGAGAGAGACGGAGAGAGACGGAGAGAGACGGAGAGAGACGGAGAGAGACGGAGAGAGACGCCTCCAGCCAGGAGCCGGGAGAGACTGCAGGCTGCTTGGGCAAGTGTCTCCCATCAATGCACTCCCCACACTGCCTATGCAGCACCCCAACCCTATTGCTCCCTTAGGCTCAGGCACCTGAGCCATGGGTGGGGGACACATCGCCCGCTCAGGCTCCTTGCTCAGCACCCTTTCCCAGCGGTCAGCACCTGTGCTGCCTCACTCTCAGACCAGTGAGTACAGCACACCTGTGGCTCTTTGTGACATGGACACTGAGGGGAGCAGGGAGTCCCCATTTCTTCTACAGCCCTCCATGGCCCCTTCAGCTGCTGTAAAATATAGTGATGGACTGGGGAGCAGGGACCAAAGCCTGGGACTTCCTTGGGCCCCAAACCCTCTCTTCAAATGCGGTTACCCTTGCCTCTTCTCCAGCCAGGTATCTGGGGATGGAGGAGAAGAGCTTGGCTGTTGGAATGAAGCTTCTCTGGCAACACAGGCAACATCCAGTTACCAAGGAGGGAAGGAGACTGTCTGAAGAACACAGAACAGAGCAAGGGAACTCCCCTGTACTTTTGGGGTGCTGGTTCAGGGACTGACTGACCCTCAGAAACCCAAAGTAAGCCATGCCAGAGCTGCCTGGTCTTTGTATAGCCATCCACAAACTTAGTTTTCAATTTTACAATCATGACTAGGAGCCAGAGCTGTGACAGTGACCAACAAAGTGTTTATACAGGAACTTGGTGCAAGAGGCAGGAGCTGAGGACCAGAACCCTACAGAGCTCTTCCTGGCTCTAGACCCTATACATAGGCCCTGGGACAATCAGCTCTGAATAGGTACATCACTTTGGCTGACCAGTCAAATGGATTTCACCCTTGCTATATGGCACATATCTCATCAACAGCTCTCAGTTACACACCTGTCCTACCGCTCTGAAGGATTGGGCTGGATGGCCCCACGCAATTATACAGAGCTGGAGGGATGGCCAAAAGCCACCAAGCATGCAGCTTGGCCCAGAGAGGATCCACTCTCAGGATTTTTCTGATGCTGTCTGTGTTCAGTGCAGACAGCTCATCTTGGTGGGATTGTGGGCACATTAGCAACCTCTCTTAAATGTCACAAACGTACTTATTTGTCACCCACTGCTTCCTTTTTTCACTGAGACATTTTTCTATGAGTGAATGGCAGGGCAGAGGCAACAAAGTCAATGAAAACCATTTCAGCCATGCTGCATCTTCTCATTCGGATGTTCAGATCAAGAGCCTGCTAATACCACATGTTGTGGCAAACCAAAGCTTGGGCTTATTTTACCATCAAAGGATCATTTTTGGTGCACAGTGTGTTTTTGGAGACCTCTCCCTTCCCAGCACACCCTGCCATGCTGATCTTGTTGTCGCGCTCTCTGTTTCCTTTACGACCACCTTCAGAGACCACCAAGATGATACACCCTGGAAAACAGCAGTAAGCAGGGCTGCTTCTATGCAACATATCATGATGCCTGCAGACTCTGCGCTCTGCTGGCTTCCTGTTGCTCATATGCCACATCGTATTAATAACCAGGGCTTTTGAAATAATAGCAGGACAATTTGCTGAAGATAGACACCTGAGTCACGTGAGTCTCTTTCACTAGAGGGCTAAGAGCAGGAAAAAAGGACAGATACAAAGGGACACGATGGGAGTCAGCTATGGCTTTCTGCCTCCCTATCCCTCTCTTTGCACAGTTTGCAGGAGGCCCACTCTGTTTTCTGCAGCCATATTGCCCATTTGAACAGGAGGGAGTATTTTCAAATGGAAACACTTTATATGCTCTTTATCAGAGGATCCCTTTTGCCCACAAACAAACAACAGGAGACAAGCCACAGCTACACGGACACAAAAGGAGGATTTGCTCAGAAGACACCCCCCCCCAGAGGAAAAATGGGAGCTTTTATTTGTGATACTCAATATTAGCAAAACCTGGATTCTGACAGCAATGAGAACTAGCCAGGACTAAGAAATATAGCTAAAAGTCTGTATCCAGCAGGTTTAAGGACAACAGGATGGAAATTCCTGATATGTATCAAGGAAAACAGAACTTGAACAATAATCTAGATCTAATACTTGCCCAAAAAATTAATAATAATTTAAAAAGCTTAGCATGACCCATCATGTAGGAGGGAGACTCTCATCAGGTTCTGGACAAAGAAAAACATGTGTCAACAAATATTCTATTACAATAGTGACTAGCAGAAATGCTAAAAAACAACTATTGAAAGTCTACAGGGCTGCATAAATTACACCCAAGAACAACTGAAGAATTAGCTAAGAAGCATTCTCATTCAAAAAAGACAATTAAAAACCAATGCTGTGTTCATTTCACAACGTTAACCCAAGAAATTACAGCCTGATCAACCTTTTGTTGTCCCAGGCTAAAACATGCTAGCAGAGCCAGGAGAGGCAATCAGTTTTTGTAAACAGTACTGTTTTTGCAAACAGCAAGTATCAGCTAAAGTGTGCAAAACAGATGCAAGCCATTAAGACTCACTAATGGATACATTGGAAAGGGTAACTGAGAGCACCATACAGGACAAAGCTTCTGAGTTTCTCCTGAGGATTATCCTTGACACAACACCATTTGAACATCTTTAGCACTGATTGGGAAAAAATGAAAGAAAACAAAATGTTACACAATAATTGCAGATGAAAATAGCTAATAATTGTGAGGAGAGAGAATTTGGTCAAAAAAATAAAACCAAAACAAGTCTAGAAAGAAACATTGCAGATCAAACCCTTTAGGAGAAAATAACAACCTAGGAAAAATAGTTCTGAAATTGATACAGAGGCTGCCCAGCTGCATGTTAGCTTCCCATGGAGAAAGGGTGCGGGATCCCTGTGCTATAAGTTCACATAGCACAAGCCTGACAAACAGGAAGACACAGACAGTCCCAGAATCCACATTGCAAGATCACGTTCAACTTCGGGGGGCTTGGGAAGAAGCTGCAAAAACTGCCTCAGAGCAAAGGCACTCACCCTGGTTCATTGGAGAGAAGTGTAAGGCAGATGGACAATGCATGAAAATATGTAAAAAGGGACAAGATTTCCAACAGCAGAGGGCTCTTCAATCTCACAAATAAAGCCTTCCCAGAAAGCTACTGTACTAACGGGAAGCTACAGCTGAAGTTTATGCTAAAAGCATAAAAGACAAAGATTTTTGACTGAACACTTAAAGAGACACTTGGGGAAAAACTGCCTCCAACCATAGCTCCATTGATTGGAGCCTTCAAGGAGGCTGGAAGGCTTTGGGTTACACCAGAAATCACCCAGCATTGCCAGAAGCTCGCTGCACCCCACAGTGCAGGAACCCTGACAAAAAGGCCCACCAGTCCTGTGCTGGCAGAACTCCTGGGATAAACATCTATGGGATTTTACAACACAGGTGGAACATAAGTAAGTTGTGTCAGTCTCAAGGGCCCTGCAACAGCCCTACAGGGCTACCCAGCTCCCCCATAGAGGCTGGACAGAAAGGCACTCATCGTGCTCTCTGCTCTTCTGTCTGCCCAGCTCCTGCTCTGGGGGACTCCTTGGGGAAAGCATTGACAGAAGCTCAAAGCTCGGAGGCCCGATGCTGTTTGTGGCTCACAACATGCAGCGCCCCACAGCCCTACGCAACATTGCGGTGAATGCTGATGTCCTAGTGTTGTTTCTTTATTACATGTTTTCTTAACACTTCAGTTTGCCCATGCAAGGGTGATGCTTTTCATTTCCTCAACTACCACTCCTTGAAACATTTGAGGCACACAGAGAGACACGCCTTTGCATGAGCAGCTCACGAGGAAGACGCTCCTGTATTCACACTGCAGAGCGGACTTCAAAAGCCATTTCTGAAGGCCCTGGTCTGGCATCATAGTGCTTAGCATGCCCCCCGCCAGGGAGCAAGACACTTTGTACTCGCCTTTACTTAGGATGTGTAAACTATGCCGTGCTCCCACCAAGCAAGCAGCAGCCCTGGGTTTGGCAGAAGAGGTGCAGGGCCCTGCAGGGCCCTTTCGTGGGGAAAGCGAGGCAGGAGAGAAGCGAGCAGGGGAAGGAACCAAGCCAGCTGAGAAGAAGAGAGCAGTGGAAGATTTTATTTTGATTGCATTTGTAAGAGAAGCATGGAAAGAGGTAGAAGGGTGATGAAGGAATGAGGCAATCAGTTTTTGTAAACAGTACTGTTTTACCCATTGCTTGAATATATGAGAAAGGAGAAAAGCAGGTCATTTAATAACACAGAACAGCTTAGTCATGGAAGAAAATGGAACAAGCTGCTGGGGCTGCTCAAAGGTTGTGAGAAAGACCACAGTGAAGCTGCAGATGTTGATTTGCTGTCCTCTCCTTTGACAGCTGAGAACTGCATTCACAAGCTCTGTGGTAGGAATCTACACTCCGCTGCAGGCTGCTAGCACAAAGCCAGCCTTAGCCCAAGAAAATGCCAGCTGGTGCTGCTGGCCTATGGGGTAAGTTGACTTCTAGCCAGTATTTGACAATTCCACACTCCATACTGGCAGCTGCCATGCCCAGCCCATTAAAAAAAAAGTTTCACCGGGATCACACCTCGGCTCCGCCTCGCTGAGCATGTTCAGGCCCTCCAGCATTAGTGCTGGGTACAGCGAGCCCCCAAATGCTCGAATCCCTGTACAAGCATATAGTGCCCTGACACCAGTACCCTGGAGCAGCTGACTGCCCAAAACACTGAGGGACCTTCAGCTGCTGTTCCTGAGACTTAACTTTGAGCAGCAGGTGTTTTCATGGGCAATGTACATGACCTTGAAGTTCCAAAAGTAACCGTGCCAAGTTATGATTAAGGGGAGATGCCGATTTGCTGCTTGCTTAGTTTTTTGAAAGATCACAGTTTCTTGTTCTTCAAACAAGAACAAGCATTCTTGTTTGCTGAGAATTCCTAAAGGGCTCCGGAGCTTGATGTCTGCTCCAGTCACCACAGGTAACAAAGGAAAAAAGCCTCAATGCAAAAGAAATGTCTCCTAGTTTACTAGGTCCACAAGGTGAAGTGCAGAGTTAACTTCCCCTTTCACTATCAAAAGCTATACTTCTAATGAGTGACTTAGTGATTCTAATCAAAAGCAGCGTGGGCAAGGCCAGTTGCAGTTCCCAGGCCGTGTGTCCAACAGGTGAGACAGCATTAAAAAAAGTTTCAAAACTCTCAATCATGTAGCTGTGAGCAAGGCATTCACCAGAAAACGTCTTTGGTAGCTTTTTAATTAAATGAAGGGATACATAAGAAGAATTCAGGATCTTCGCTATCCTTTGCTAAGCTAAGTCATGGCTAACGCATTTTATCTAGACCAGCTCTGGGAACATTGATTTTTCTCAAGCTGGTTACAAGCCCCAGTAATTTCTTCACCAGTACCTGATACTGCTTGACACTCAGGGTTTCCAGATGAGACACGCTGCCTGATGGCCTGCCCACACCACTTTGTGGTCAGAGCTCAACACTTTAATTGTTCCAAATGAAGTGGAACATGTTTGTACCAAATTAAGTGAAGCATGTTAAGCTGTTCCATCTTGTCTTCCCTTGCGCTGCAAGATGGCAAAAGCAAAAGCCACCCAAAGACACTTCCTATTTTAGTTCTGTTCCTAGCAATACCCCAGAGCTGGTAGAGTTTGCTTGTTTTCAAAATACTGGCTTTTCCCTCTGGTGCTTAAGGTAGATGCAATATTTAGTGTATTTTGCCAAACACAGCTAGTGCTACATTTGCGACAGTCCGTCCCCGATACAAGCATTTGTGTCGCCTGAATACTTTGTGACCCTGGGCAAGCATGAAGAGATCAAAGTGCTCCAAGCGCTTCTGCGTGCGGCAGCTTTCGCAACAGGAAACAGCCCCTTTCTCGGCTGTCACAGGCTTGCTGTAAGCGATCCCCTGATCAGTTTGTATGGCAACTATTAGCAGAGGTTGTAGCAGTGCTCAGGTGGATGCAACAGCTTCATGGAACCTCCCACTGGCATCTTTAAGTCAAGAGTCCATTTCTGCCATCACCATGACCTTTAATGCAGTACCTCTACGCCTTAGGAGATTAACAGGACAACACCCTGAAAGATAAGACTCTACATCCCTACTTCCACTTGAATATCAAATGCTGATATTCACACTAAAGCTCATCCCTCTCTAGTCTAGCCCCCCAAGGTGCTTATTACCACCTTCAATCATCATTTCTGGGCATTTCCTATAGGCAGTGTGACATGAAATTGAATTCCAGCACATTCAAAAGTAATCGGCTGTGTTTCTGTGCCCTTATGCTGAAGGCTGACAGGATCCATCAGTTTTCAGTGCCCTTTTGTCAGTTCTGATTGGTCCCTCAGCTTTCCTGCTTAGTCTCCAGTCATTTCCTGGAACTGAGAACATAAGAGTATTACCTATGTAAATAGTGCAATTTGTGTGCTTAGCTAATTCCTTTATAGAGAGGCTTTGGGACTCCCAAATTCAAGATTAGAATTCTATCAAAATCCATACTTTTGAAAAAAGTGGGTGAAAACACAGACATATCCTGAAACTGAGAGAGGCAACAGTTACATTATACAACTAATTAAGTGACTGAGCCCTTCTATAGAGCAGCACAGAAATGAATGAGTTGATATTACTTCACTTTTCATATCTGCTGAGTTTGATTTCTAAGGCCATCAAGAGCACATCATACTATACAGGCTGCTGCCACAGGTGGTAGCAGCAAAGCCAACACCTACAGATTAATAGTTTAGAGTGATGTGCTGTAATGCAAAAGTAATTTCTCACAGCTATTCCAGTGTGGCTTTTTGAGAACAAGCACTATACCAAAAAAAACTCAGCACAATCTAACTCAAAGCACTCAGAAATCCACAACAAAGACCAGGTCATTCTAACTAGTAAGGTCAATTCTAACTAGAAAGCAGTTGGTGGGTTTTGGTTTGTGGGTTTTTGTTTGTAAACAGTTTTATAAACAGTTTAAAGGGTTAAAAAAAAAGAAGTCTTAGACATGGAACCAGAGCAGCTGGGCTCTTGTTTCCACTCTGCTGGCCTGAAACCTTGACAGCAGCGAGCAGTCTCCCTTGTCAGAGACAAGCACAGCAGCCCAGAAAGCTTGGAAAGCTCCTGGACCAGGGCCCTCACGCCCATGGGAGATCCCAAGAGAACACAACACCCTTCCCACCCCACCACGCTTCTAGAAAGCGCTGAGCAAGTCAGGCCTTGAACAAGCTGTTACCCAGTACAAAGCTAAGAAAAACCACAGTGCTTCTGACCTTCTGCCTGCTACCCAAGGTTTAGACATTGTTACTCTGAGGAAAAAAGACATTTCCACTGCTATGTGGCATCTACAAAATAAGGCAGCTCTCAGCCTGCAAACCAGCCATTTGAAGAAACAGTTGGAGAAGAGAACTGGCAAAAGACAAAAGAGAAAGGATGCAGTCCTTACTGCTTCATATGCATGCATGTCTTGATATTTTACTCCAAGGACTGCCTGACCTTGCTTATGAAATATCACAAGATGAACTACACCCTCCTTTTAAATATCCACACAAAGTTAGTCAAACTTTATAAACTGTCTACCTGAAAAACTATTCAAATAAAATTATGATCAGTTCAGGAGAGACTTGATTTTACTGGAGTAAAGAATCAAGTTTTGAAAGCTAGAGTCAGCATGACATTAATAAAACTGAAATGGGAAGTGAAAAATGACTCAAAAGCCCACATGAAAGGGTGATACTAAGCAATAAGAACTTGACTTTAAGGGAAAAAAAGTGGTTACAAATAATTAAAGGCAACAAGTACAGCACGAGGAAGCTGTGGTTCAGTCTCCAGTCTACTGCCAGAACAAACACCCAAGTTTGCATTAGCATAAGCAGCTCAGTAGGTTCCTTCAAACACTGGCTTTTTCAGTAGTTGAGGTATAACCTATGCACTGACTAGAGAGTTTAGACCTAGACAGAGTTAAGGTGTTTAGGTAGCATATTTACAACAATATGGAAAATCACTCTGTGACTGACATGCACTAGCAGTGACCCTATGATAGATACACTACGTTCACAAAAGTCATTGCTGCTAATAGCTATCTCTTTTGACCTAGCACAAAAAGACTCGGCTGATATTTTTCACCATGACGACCCAGGTCTGTTAGCCAAGCTTGTGGTCATTTCTTAAAATACTGGAAAATTTGGCTGTACTACAGACAATGGCTTTGCTCTCCCATCACACCAGCTGAATTCATGCAAGCTCCTATAGACTTACTTAGAGCAGCATTTCTTAGCAACAGTAAACGACTTACAGGAAAGTGAATCTACACAGCTCAAGACAGTTATTCTTTACACTGATTTTGGTGGACACTTTCAGAAGTGAGATTGCTTCAGGACTGAAAAGTCCTGATAGCACTTGAGCCTGGGTGAGAAGTGTTTCTGGCCCTATATTATCTATCGCTTCTAGTATCTTCCACATCTCCACACAGCTCCAGTGTGAACTGCAAGCCACACGGCCTCAAGCCATATAATCCAAACAGAGCTCTGCTCCTGCTATTATGGATATGCATCATTCCCATAGTATGTTCCCTATGCATTCATTACACGACAACCTTTATTGCAGATATTTTTTCCATATATGCAGCAACTCCTCTAAGTTCTTTCCAATTATAATACATACATCATGGAATCAGTGACTGTTTTAGAAGCCATTTATTTTCATACCTGAAATTATTAACTTGCAAATTTAAACATGTACAGCCTACTCAGATTCACCAACACCTAAGGTATATAACATCATATCAGCAGAAGAGTGTCAGACAAAAAACAGATTTCAACCCAAGGCTAAATATCACCTTGCTTACTTCCTCAAGAGTGGAGATGTATACAGAAAAGCTTTTGGACAAGCAATACACTCCTCTTGGATGAGAAAGCACAGAAAAGTGTTCTGCATGCTCAACTGTCATTTCCAAGAGATCTTCAAGGATAACTCATGAGTGCTGTGGGAAAACCAAGTCTACAAAAGACATGCAAGATGGACAAAATAAAAAGTTGTCCTTCCTAGCAAAACAAAAAAGGATGAGGAAGAAAAAGTTTCTGGCCTTCCATGCAACACTGAGGTCCGAGAGAAGCTAGGGATTCACAAAGCCTTCAAGCTAACTGGTTCCAGGAAAGGCACCACTTGTTTCCCCAGACCTATACATTGCTCTGTATAGTTGATAAATATATGACCACCATCATTTTTTGATTCAACTTCAATTCAGCTCCATGACCAAGTTCACTTTCATTGAATGCTTACAGGCCACATACAACCAACAAAGAATAAAAACTCTTATTTAAAGACACATTTGTCTCCTGCATATTGCTGTCAACTGAGTAGGCCTCACTCTATACATATGAAGCATTCCCAACTGAGTAGGCCTCACTCTATACATATGAAGCATTCCTAACATCTGTCAGTCATTGGTTTATACTAATTTAGTGGAAATGGGCTGTTTCAGTTGTGTCCCACTTCAGCCGATTCTGAGAACAGCCCAAAATTGCCAGGGCAGCAAAGGAAATCAAGCTTCCTATAAGCGATGTACCAAGAGAGGGGAAGCCAAAAAACACATTAAACTTTCTCTTACTCATTCAGAATTAACAAATAATTTTTCCTCCCCATCATAAAACTCCCTTTGATGAGCCAGAGAACCTGGAGACACTCCAGTGAGAGATTAGTGATGGAGAGGTCTCATTTGAGAGCAGAGGTAGATGCTGGACAGCCAGTGAATCTGGCATCTGGCTGCAGTGTTGCTACACTTGCTAGAAATAAGTTAGGAGGAAGAAGGGATTGGTAAGGGGCAAACTTCTAACTGAAAACACTAGTTTGAGATGTGTGATTTTACCTAAACATTTTCTTATTAGAAGAAAATGCCTCTTATATCCACCACAAGCCTTAGTTTTGAGTACTGACAGATAATTTCATGCAGACATCTTCACAAAGCTACCACTTCTAAGGCCCCATCAGGTCAAGAAGTTAAGACAGCTGCTTAAAACTTTTCTAGCAGTTTTACATGGCAAGGATTTCTAAACTTTCAGGCAAAGTACCATTCAACCTTGAGCATTTTTCATAGACATACACATCTAGGGTGACAATTAAGCTTTGTGAACCACCGAACAATCCCCAATCATTTTGCAATAGAATTTGAAAGCTAGCTCTTCTCAGAGATGAATTTAAGCCACAAGTTTGATTTTCAAAGGAAAAAGGCCACTAAATTAAAGACAAAGTGTTCAGATTTATTTGGAAATTCACAGTTTCTAATGGCACTACAGCTCTGTAGTTACATACTCTTGTTCCACAACATGGTATGCTGCACTCGGGTGGTACATCTTTTCCTTATTTGGGTTTGAAGCCCTTTCGATTTCAAGTTCAACAAATCTGGTTCATGTGCTCTGACTGGCTAATTGTGCAGATCAACTCCAAAAGTACATCACCTTAAGGTATTCATAAACTAACAAGAAAGCAGCAAAAAAAATAAAGGCTTTAAATAAGTCACATTACATACAATACCCAGGAAAGGCATTAGATCTGTTAAAAAGGGTACCACTAAAAGTGCTCAATAAGTTAACTTATTTTTTACAACGTGAACCTGTAAAACCTCTCAAAAGAAATAACCTTTTGTTCCACTCACTCTAATACACATTCAGCATTTTACCACTCATTCTATAGTATCCAAATATACAATCACAATCAAAATAAAAAACACTCAGATATGAAAATACCAACCATACAAACACTGCACATTTGTTAGCCAATACAAAAGCAAACGTTATGGAAATATCCACTTTAAACAGACCTGACTGGTTAGACTTCAAGGCTTTGCAAACTCTACACATCCAAAGCTGGCTTGGAATACTACCCAGCTGTACCAACTCACACTCACATTTTTAGGCTGAGCCTTTATCTGAACTCCTAGCACAGAAAGAGTGAACAATCTCAATTCACCTCTTTTAGAGAACTACAGCAGCCAGTCCAGATAACAAATGCACAATCATAAGCATCAGATCCTATCACAGAGGAAATCCTGAAGAGCAACTGTCATTCATTTAGTACAGACTACAGTTCTGATTTGTAACTGAAAGTGGAAATAAATGTAATTACAATTTCAAGTGAGTTTTCTTCCTCAACTGAGTTTGCAAAACCTGAATCTAGTCAGGCAGGTCCATATATTAGTATTTTTACAGTATCCAGTCCACATTGAGTCCAGCTGAAGGCCAACACATGTCCCTTTACAGCACTGTAGTGTTGCATCTTCAAAAAAAAGCTAGAGAAATTACAAAATAAATCAAATGACAAACAATTGTATCTCCCCTCTTCCAGTGGCATTATAAATAGACAAAAGGCACATAAATATGGGAAGGTGCAAGAAATAGGAACAAAGCTAAAGGAAGAGGATTAGGCTTTTATCCCTATTCCACCCAACAAACTGGGTTTCAAAAAATCTCTGCCCCAGGAATTGTGAAAAAAAACCTTTATAAAATGAACCCTGCCCTCCCTCCCCCCAAGCTGTTCTCATAGGAAATTATCAGCCTTGTAAAGCTGCAGCTTACAGCCAAGATTGACACAATCCCATCTATTTAAAAAGGCAGAAACCAAATTTCTGAATACTTTCCAATTACTTGAGCTCTTCGTCTCCCACTAGCCTCCCACAGAATACCACAGACTGTTCTCAAATGAACAAACACTCTCCTGTTTGAGAAGTTCAGCTACTTTTAGATGTGTCCAGAAACAGCTGTGACACCAAGCGCTCCCACTGTTATATCTTTGTTTCCTTTGATTATGTCATGCAGGCTTGGCATTGACCCCGACTTAGTCTGTATTAGAGTTTTTATGAGCTTCCCTTGGTCTGAAACTTTAGACCGTCTTCGTTTTATAGCCCTCTTCTCAGTTTTTGTCTTTTGGGTCTGTCCATTGCACAGACTCGTACAAGCTGAAATGCCACAAAAATAGGACTCCTCAGACTGTGACGAAGTTTCTGAGCTTCCTTCAGATGGAGGACCCTTATACGAAGAATGATAAACTTCCCCAATATTAGAGAAGTCCCTCTGGTTCGTAAACGGCTTCCTTCCTTTAATTTCCCCATTGGCTATTGGATGCAGAGGCTCTGCTGTTGGCTTGATAGTCTCTATCTTTTCACTTTTGTATTTACAACGCTTTTTCTGAAAGCGCAAGTAAAAAGAAAAGAGTTAGTTTCTGGAAGGCAAGCAAAAGGTAAAAACCAAACCAAGGAACTGGCACAGCAGTGAGAAGGCTGAAACATGCACCACCTGCTGGCAGAAACATGCTCAGGCTCAGCTTGTCTCTCTCACAACTACTTTACCTTCTTCTCCGGGGAAAACTTCAGGGGCTCGACAATGTACAGGTCCTCTGGATCCACTGTAAGAGAGGTGACATAAATTTAGCAGTCCTAACTGACACTTCCGGCTCTAGAACAGTGCAATTTAAATAAGCAATATCATGACAAAGTACTCCACTTCTCCATACACATTTGTGATCCTGTTATAAATGCATGGGATACAACATATGCACACTGAAAATGAACTCAACACTCTGAGGAACCTCCCAGTGCTGTCATGGCAGCTGTCAATGACATACTTGAAAACAACTGATCTCTTGATAGATTAGGCCATAGATAGGTGCAGAGAACATCCTCTGCGGAAAGAAAGTGTTCTGCAAAAGGTAACCTTTTCTTAAAAAAAAATATTACCAATATAGTGGTGCTTAACACGCACCCTGTCCACAACAGGACAGATTAGAAGCACGTGTACCAATCAAGGACACTGAGGCTTTCAGACTGACACAAGACTGATCTGGCTTTCCCCCATCAGTGCTTTGTAAATCATTCTTCTCAGCCTAAGCAGCAGAGAATTCTGGAAAGGCATGTTTTGCAAAAAATAACCTAAGTTTTCGCTAGTCTCTGCTGCAACACTTTTGCAGTTCAAATCATGATTTTTCATGTGGTTTTATTCACAGTAAAAAAACCTGTGAAGCAAGTTTGCTGCATCTAGAAATCCAGCGTTAACTGCATACTTGTAGTTACTAGAATTAGTTTTTGTATGGTGAAGGCCTAAGAAATCAAAATTCAGTTGTCCTGAGTATAATATGAATATTCAAAAGATTAGATCACTCCCCATGCCCAAACCAAACCTAAAAAATTCCTAAGTTTCCTTGCTACAGCTAATAAACTTAATAAACCCTAAATATCTGCCGAGATTTAATACAGATGATCAGGACTTCTGAGAAGTAGAACACTGACTTCCCAAACCTGACATCCAAAAAAGGTCACTTTTTGCAAACTTTATGACTTTGTAAACCTGAATGCCTACATGCACTGCTATTAACCCCAAGAATGCTGTATTTTATACTCTATGGGCATTAATATTGGATTTAACAAAGTTTTAGCACAATATAGCTAGAAAATTGCCATGTTTTAACTACTGCATTTATAGGTTGTGTTTACTAGAGACCAAGCTCCTGCAGTTCTGTGAGTGTCCGGTAACTTGGCCTTAGACCACCTTGGCTTACTGAATGCAAGCAAAAGTAAAGTAGTGAGGTAACACTGCAGGGTTCTTTGACATTAGCCTGTGATCCTATTCTCATACACTCACAATAAAACCTTGTATAGAGCTAACAGTAACACTAGAGACTAGATGTAGGGAATGATACCTTCTTTACCAGATAGCTGAAAGGACTGTGATCTGACCAGTGGAAGAGAAGTTCTTCTTTTCAAACTCATATCATCATAGGAAGAACAACATCTATGGAACAAAACCCACAAAACTTTAACACATTTTTCTTAGGACTTTGTCATATACATTTTTCCATTGAGAAGCATTAAGAAGCAGAAGAAGAGCTAACAGAATCAGTCATTCACCAAGGTGCCCAAGAAAGCCTGGAAAACAGACAACATAATCCCTGCAAAAAGCTATCAAGGCATGTTACATTTAGTACTCCCCAAATGCTATCATTACTTTGTGAAAGGTGAGCATTACTACATAGTAATTGGTTTTGGCCATCAGTCCCAGTGTTTGAGCTTGCAGAAAGACAACCCTTAGAACTAAAGCAGGTATAGCAGTCCCAGTGGATTTAGGAACCATCAATAAAAGCTGCAAGAACAATCAAGTTTCAAATACAAATACATTACCTTTTGGGGCTAGGATAATGATTACTTTTGGGAATTTTCGAGAGGTAATCTTCACAGAATTGAGGCGTGCTTCTGCAGCGTTGCACACACAGCACCAAGCCCAAGATGACACAGAGAACCAGAGAAATCACAAGGTAGGTTTGTCTATCAGAAACCTGAAAGAATTTCATACAGTTGTTAAAGAATAAAGAATAATTTAATGAGAGTATTACTCCTGTTTTAAAGTTAAATTTTTAGAAGAATGTAACTGAGATGTTTTCAAGCCAACTTCCTTGAATCTCACTAACACTGATGTTTGAACTCTTTTTTCAGAGGTTTAATTTAATACATTGGTTATATAGCATTCAAGGACTAAAGCTGGAAAACCACTAGCAAGTAACACAGGATAAGATTTCACTGACTGAATTACTACCATAATTTATAGGAGGTGCCTCATATTGTGAAGAGCATACAAGCTTATCCAGAATTAATACACTTTTCATAAGAAAACATACCAAGAAAGTAACTTCTCTGCTTTACAGTTGACATGGATGTAATACCAACTCACTTTATATAATGCTTTTCATCAGTTGATATTAATGTGATTATTCCATAAAGCACTGTATCTTCACTTGATTCAATGAGTTTCATTTTCTGACCACCCGCCCATTCCACATCCTAGCAGAAGGACTTTCTCCTAGAAGAATGTTCATTTCAGAAGACTAACACATGAAGTTTACTAGAATTCTACTCATGCTGAAATCCAAGAGTATTTGCAAATTGTTTCAAAAATGAATTTCACAACCAGTTTCTTAAAAAAAAAAATCTATTTTAGATACACTAAGAGGTCTTAGAAGCCATATGCAGAGACCAAAAACAAAACAAAAAACCCACCACAATGCACATACCCAAGGAACACTACTTCCCCTTTTGTAATGGGCAGATTAATAGAATAGATGGATTAAAAGAATAGATTAATAGAATCAGATGACCACAGCTGAGTTCAGGGAAAGCAATGTATCCGTATCAGAGATATTCATCTAACATGCCCTGATGTATCACTACTGTCAAATCCTAGTTAAAACCACAACAATCATTACAACAAGAACTTAGCCAGCCAGGCATCAATGAGGGAGTCCCACAAGGTGTTAGAAAAAAGCTTAAGAGGTGTCTTTAGCATTATGCACAAAAGAGTCATGTTTAGGGTATGAGGCTGAGAGAGCTGGTACTGTTCAGCCTGGAGAAGACTAAGGGGGGGGATCTTATCAATGTGTATAAGTATCTGAAAGGAGGGTGTAGAGAGGATGAGGCCAGACTCTTTTCAGTGGTGCCCAGTGATAGCACAAGAGGCAACGGGCACAAACTGAAACACAGAACGTTCCATCTAAACATGAGGAAAAACGTCTTTACTGTGAGGGTGACTGAGCACTGGAACAGGTTGCCCTGGGAGGTTGTGAGTCTCCTTCCTTCGAGATATTCAAAAGCAGTCTGGACACAATCCTGGACAACACGCTCTAGGTGACCCTGCTTGAGCAGGGGGGTTGGACTAGATGATCTCCAGAGGTCCCTTTCAACCTCAACCATTCTGTGATTCTGTACTACTTGAAATCGAGGAGGGAGAATGCGAATATTGGAGAATGTGTTCCTAATATTGTCACCAAGACTCCTTTAAAGATCAAAATAACTAGAAGGAAAAGAGAAGGGTGTCTTAGCAGCATCAGTCCGTCACTCAGTCATGGCAAGAACGTAATCCACCACTCATCTATTATGACAGCCCAGTTACAGAGTTAAGTACAGTCTCACACACTAAACTTCCTACAGCAAGAGTCTGAATGGACAATGTGTTAGACATTGTGCAGCAATCCTATTCTACCTAAGGTGTGTAACAGATAAAACCACTCAAGACAACTGGATATAACACATTAAGTGCCAGAAGAATTCTTGAAGCAAGAAATTTACCATTTTCCCCTCACATTTAAACACTATATGTATAACAAATTCCATTATTGCCATTTTAAAGTCAGTGGTTAGTCTTTAATTTCTTCTTGCTTGCATTTAATTAAGAATCATTTCACAGTACAATACCATCAACTTCAATGCAGAAAGGAAAGGCTGAAATATTACATTATCGTCATTAAGTTATGATCTTTTATCACTACAAAAGACTACAATAATTGGGCTAGCAAGGCTGTAGTAGAAGTTATTAGCAATCTTGCTGAGAACAAGACAACTCAAGTCACTTCGCTTTTTCTCCCTCCCTTGGCCAGCTACCAAAATAGGCTGAAAGCAACATTACTGACATCTTCCCAAATGTTAAGTTTCATTTTAAAACTCCTGGCCTCTTTGAATTAAGATATATTTATGCATTTGTTTCCTCTGCTTGTGCTTCTCATGCCATATTGCAAAGTTATAATTACCTCACGTTTTAATTCCGCCACAGTTGTTGACAGATTGGAAACTAGCTGCGTCATGTTGGTCAGCTGAGCTTGTAACAGCTGGATTGCGTCTGTTTGCCGCTGATCCTGTATTAAAACAGTCATAACCATGCTGTTTAGTTGTCAGGATTCCACTATCATCTACTCCTACATGTACCAAGTTAGCATGGTCTGACACAGTCAGATATGATGTAGCCACATGACCTATTTACAGTTCAATTAGATGCCCAAGCAGTATCTTAATTCAGCATAGTCTTCAACACAATTTTTATACAACAGCATTTGAAACTGTTTAATCAGCATTGTGCATAAAGATCAAACTACACTACTAAAAACCTTAACAGTTCTACTTCATTGAACAATCTTTTTGTAATATTATGCCAAGTGTCTTTCATTACAGTAACTTCTACTATCTTTTCTAGAGGCAGAATAAGTAGCCAACTCTATGCAACTATTATCAGGAAGTTTTGAGCACAGTCATGTTACAAAGTACTTGTGCAGATGGTCTGGCAGAGTTAAAATCTAAAGGCTGAAGCACAGCTTCTGCTCTGGGGTCAGGGGCCAACTGCTTATTGACAGGAGCCCAGACCAGCTAGGAATGAGCCTTCCACAGCAATAGTCTCCTAGAGAGGGCCAGTACAGTTACATCAACACTAGCAGATGGGAAACCATAACTCATGCAATGGGCAATGAATATTCTAGGACCTGGCCCCAGATCCATAACATCATATGAAAAATTGATAAGAATAAAGGGACTATCTGGGAGGTTAACTAAGAGGATCATCTCAGACTGACCACTATTTAGTGGCGTTCAAAATAAGCAGACAATAGAATGCATGTGATCTCAGGGAAGTTCCCATTTTCTTCACTTTGAGGAAATAAATGACATGCCTGGGACTGTACTTCAGAAACTTCCAGAGTGCCATGCACAATGGTTTCAGTGATTATTCAACACTGCAGCTATTTGGCAGGTGCTCTGAGAAGCAAGGTCCTGCTAGGAGAGCAGTGCCAGGGGAAACGGCACCACTCTCCTACAGCTCCCACCTCCTTAAGTTGTATTTTAAAAAATGAAACAAAAAACTTTGATTACATGAACTACACTTCAAATTGCAAATCTGGCATAAGCCATTACTGTACCGCTCTCCCTTGCTAGATATTAGGTCTCTTCAGTTATACCAGTCAGGTGCTCATCTAGTTGTACTTTAAATCAGAGTTGCAAAATGAATGAAGTTAAAAAATGGTTCTGAGTGCAGTAACAGTCACGAGAGAAGGGTTAGAAATGACTTAGAAAGTTTTTCCATTGACAAAGACACTTAGTTTTAGCCATTACCAGCTGATGGCTGAATTCTTCTCCAAATATAAACTCAGGAGACATAGCCGGATGTCTCTAAAACTGACTGGGAACAAGTTTCTCCATAACAAAATTTTGCAGACAAGCTGGGAAACATGGAATGGAGTTGCTTTAAAATGGCAGACATGCAGCTAATAAAAACTAATTGAAAAGGAATTTTTGCACATCCTTCTAATCTTTCTTAAAAGCAATCCATCTTAAAGTAATCCTTCCTGAGCAGCAAAACACTTTAGTCAAACAAGCCATACCTGCTCTTCTGCTATTCTTGAGGTGTTCTGAAGTTTTATTATAGTTTTATTGAAAGCCTTCTGCATTTCTTCCATTTGCTTTCGATACCTAAAACAAGAAGCATGTAAAGGTCAGAAATGCTAGATTCATCATAAAACTCCTCAGTGCTAGACTTGTCACCAGAAAATACTACTATGTAAGGAGAAAGCTTCTCTCTGCCCAAAGCAGCTTTATTTAAACTTCAAGTGGTATTCCTTTCAAGTTTCATACGCAAGGCAGGGACAAGTCCATGTCCAGTTTTTGTGTGTGTTCCCCTTACCCCCCCCTCCACCCCAAGGTCAAAGAAAGTCTATTTTTAAGAGCTGTGCTCTAATATACTGGAATTCACTATGGAGAGAATTCACTGCAAACTATTTGACTGTCAAGAAAGACAATTCAAAAGTTAATATAACTAAGAGCCTTTCCTTGGAACTAGTTCTGAAACTGGTACATTTCTCAGTTCTCCTGTGGTTAGTGAGCATAATGGGCAAACATTAATAAACATACATACACACACACCCCGAACCAAACACCCCACCACACACAAAACAAACCCACAGCAATGTTCCTCAACACAAAAATAAATTTGATGGTAGCTGGAAACACAGGAAGGAAACTTTTGTCACCTGCAGGCATCTTGGCCTCTGGCAGGTTCTCAGGAATACATACTTCTGTTTTCCATAAAGCTCTATGCTGTAACTAAAGTTACATTCAGCTTTAACTGTATCACTTTTCATATGCATACATTTCTTTGAGTAGTTGGCTATATCACATTTACATATGGTAGACTTTTCCTAGTCTTCCTCAGACTTACCGCTGACTAAGTTCTTCTAAATAACGGCTGCTGAGAGACATATTTACTTCCAGGGCTTTAATGCGATTATTAAGTCGCATAAAGACAGACTCCTTTTGATTAGACCCATGCACAAGATTTCCATTAGCATAACTTAGATCTGTTGAATTCTGCAGTTCAGCATAGAAGTCTGTAGCTGTTCTCTGTTGTCCCCCAGAAACTGGAATCGCCATGAAAGCATCTTCAGTTGCCTGATCATCCTCCTTTATATCAGCAGATACAGGAGACTCAACAGTAGACAAGACAGGCTTCTGCACTTCTGGAGTGCTTTCTTTTCCTTCCCCAGAATCACTGCCTAACATGTCCATTGTATATTCAGGCTGCAGAACAGTTTCTGTAGGCTTTGAAATCATTGGAATAGCAACAGTCTCTCTTGTGCTCATCTCCTTTACTTCACTGACAACATTGGTCTCAGAAACTAAAGGGTTTTTTTCTGCAATGATAGAGCTCACAGCTTTTTCTGTTTCTGCGCTAATCTCAGCTACATCCACCTGAGGAGTCACACTTGACGCTACCTGGCCTCCTGCTTCTTTTACAGGTTCCAATGATATTTCTGTTGTTGGCAATGGCTTAACTTCAGAAGTAACTTCTAAGAGGAGAGACTGAGAGACAGTTTGAGGATGGCTTGGTTCCAGTTCAATAGCATCTGTGGTCTCATTATTCATCTCCTCATAGACCACACTGCTAAAGTCACTTGCAACAGTAGATCCAGATGGTCTCTCAGTAACTTTGCTGTCCAATTCCTCAGGCAGAGGCTCATCTACTGAAGTACGTATAGACTCGGTCAAAACAGCCTGTGGCTGATGAACAGCAACAGAGTCATCTTGCTCTTGCTTACCTTCAGTTTTACTATGTTGCCGATGGAGGGCTATTATAACTGAACACCATTTATACAGATACTCTGAAAAGGTAGAAATACAACATATTGTTGCCACGTCATAGCAATATATTTGCGTCTCAAGTTCAAACCATGCTGATGCTTCTTCATCTTGATCATCACTGGGCAGCAAAGTCACTGTTGACTGGCTTGCATCTTCTTCATACTCTTGCACTAGCTGAACAATAGGACTTTCTTTGGTCAAATCGACAGTTAATTGCTCTTTATCTATTTGTGGAATATCTGTAGTAACAAGTCTATAGAGAAAGAATTAAAGACAGGATGTTACTTTGACAGTTTTACGTACCTGCTCTGGAAGTCTGCAAAGGGATATTTTAGACAATTAGCAAAGCTTATACCAGTGACCAAATGCCAGTTCACACATATCAGAAATTCTGTGTTATTTTTGCCAGTGTATTTCAATCCTGATTTGCCATCCAGTTACTCCAGCCATGGCTTCTGAAATATCAAGCCTCCTGAATCAGATATTCTTCCTTCCTCCACCCCCCAGAAAAAAAAAAGTTGCCAGTTAAATATCACTAAGCTCTTACACAAGAAGCATCTTATTCTTCCAGTTTAATCTTCAAATCCAAACACAAGAACTACAATTTTCCAACTGACTTTCCTCAATCTTTCAACAATCAGAACTAATAAACCATAAAAACACTAGATAGAGCACAAGTCAAATCTTGACACCTAATAACTACAGATTTGGCTCTAAACAGCCAAATCAATTCTTAAAAAATTGTAATCAACTGAAAAAAAGCAAAGGTTGTCCAGATACAACTCTCTTCCACCTAACTCTGTATCTTTGCATACATGTTTTCATCAAGTAAAACTTTGACAAAAATTCTGGTTTAGCTTGTATTTTTTTGCTATGTAATTTAAATGAAATTTCAGCAATACAGCTTATATTTCTAGTTAGTTTTCCTTGGAGGAGACAACCTGCAAGATCTGGAAGAACAGTAACTCAGTCTCCACCCCAATCTGAAATAGCAAGCAAGAGCAAAACACTCCTACTACAACTTCTAAACAAAATACAAGCAATTGAGAATGTTAGAGTTGCATTTTGCTATTTAAATGTTAAAACATACCATAATGAGAAGAACTATAAAAAACATTCTACTACCAAAAATTCCAGACTGGTATAGTTAGTCTCTGCTAGGATTACATTCAAAAACACACCAATCACTTACTCTGGTGAAGGAACAGGAGTTGGTTCAGGCAGTCTTGGTGCAGAGGTTGAAGTTGCAGGGTTGACAGTGACATTTTCAGACATACTTTTGTTCCCTGCTGTAGAATATAAAATGGAAAAATTTGGACATAAGAATTCTGGAAGCACTGACCAAACACTTAGCTAAAATTCAAGTTTCCTTTCACATTTGTGTTGTTCCCCCCTTGCCCTCACCCTTTTTTTTCTTTTTGTTAAGATGATTAACTCTACTACCAAAGTAACAACTGCAGGTCTCATTAAAGTTCGTTATCTGAATAGAAGTGCTAGGGATGGTTTATGTATAAGATGTTCTAGACACAGAGTAAAGACATCATCAGAATATAGCTGAAGAAATATATTTTTACACCCATTCCCTTCTCAGTGAATTCAACATCTTCACTTCATGTTTTGCAGGCAATAGGGTAAGAATCCTATGGCACTAATCGTCAAACATTTATGCCATAAAAGAGAGTGAAGGAAAAACATTTAAACTTATCCAACTCTTCACGGAAAATTAAAGCAAGCAAACAGAGTAACAAAAAGAAATAAGACTTTCTAGAAAGCTTTCCATTTAAAAAAAAAAATACCTTCAGCTTCAGAAGTCTCTTCAGTTTTGGCTCCAAGAATATTAGCAGCAATATGCACCATATTTAGAATAGCATCTGAAATAGAAAACAACAAATCAAAGAGGACATATTCAGAGATCTCAGAAATTAGCACCACCAGGCAAATCGCTATTATGCAACACTTCCTTTAAATGAATCAGGACATTAAAAAATCCAGTCATTCTATTACACTGAATGCATCTGTCTCTTTTAAAGGATTACAGATTTTCTGCTCATCAATAGCCTAGAAACCTGTATTTGAAAACCCCTAATCTTTACCAGTCACAATCTGTTGAAGTCTTTTTTAGTTGGCTTCCAGATATCTAAAATAAAGTCTACACATCCTGTTTCAAATGCAAATGTTGAAAGCAAAAACTCAATACATAATATCCCTCTTTGCAGCAGTACTAAAGCTACTGTACTAAAGCACTAAAGCTGGCTGTAGCAACTAACCAAAGTTTCCTCAGCAACTCCAAATAGCTGCATATGCACACTTCAGTGCCCATCTCTAAAACACTGCCTTAGACTGTACTGTAGATGCAGTTTGCCTACAATAGCTTTGGCAATCACTATACAAAGGCAATGCCTGCTCTTCCCATACAAAACTCCCTCACAGAAAAAGTTTGCAACAATTTCCACAGTGTATCAACACTAGGACAAGCCTGTATCATCCACCTAAACTTTCTAACACCAAGAAAAGAATTGGTGGGAAGTACTCATTAATCATTAGACTACAGAAACCAAGGAACAATTAAAAAATAGAAGAACATTTAGGCGCTGAACTGTCTAGGAATCAAAGTGAACAACCAAGGGAGGGTCCCAAGACAAACTTTCAGCTTGAACTTGAGGAACTCTGACAAAGATGCGTTGGATCATTTGTCATAATAGTACCCAAGAAACAAATGAGGAATTTGCTAAACGAGACTGAATTCTGCCCCGAACACAGGATGTGCGCAGCAGGAGAGACACACGGGTATAAAGATTCAATAAAATTAAGCTGAATTGGCTCATTGCCATTGTTTCATACCTCCTTAATCCTGAACCTTACTTTCTACTCCGATGTTGCTACATTACAATTCTTCAACTCTTAACACACTTAGAAAATCTAGACTTTACAATCAGTTCCATGAACGCAACCTAGATCAATCAAGGCAAATGCAAGAAAACCATAACGAATATCCACATATCTGGATTAGACTTTTTAAGGACCCATGAAGCAGAACAATTATTTTCCTTTAAAATTTTCAGAAGTAAAGGCAGAGACGACCTGCTATATATATGCGCGCATATATATATATATATATATATATATATATATATATATATATAAAAAAATAGATACAGTTCACTCTGGCCTGGATGATACTGAAAACAATCAAACATCAACATTGAGCTTATTCAGAAATAAGATGAGGAACAGGGAAAGAGCACCTTACTGTAAATATGCATAAATGACTCTACTTTGCCCATTCCTCTGTCACCTGTCAACACACACACTTACCATACATCAGGTGGATAAGTTCATAAAGTTACAGAAAGACAAGTTTTAGTAGTATTGACAAAATTCTTGGACTCTAGAAAGCTCAGTTAAGAAATTTAGTGCTGTCTTTCCTCCAGAATGCTTCCAAAACTACATTCCTCAATTGTGTTGTTTATGCAGGCTTTTATTCTTTGACTTACCATCCCTTTGAGCAGTAATAATAACCAGAGGATGTTAAACTTCAAGTATTAATTGGTTTGCTATCATTGATGGACAAGCAGGAAGAGAGGGGGGGGATTAGGAGTTGGTAAAGAAGCTTGCCAGTCTATAAGAATTGGCAGAGGGAAACACAGGTCACCATAACAGCAGACTACCAAATATTTCTTAGGGAACAAAAATGTCTGAGAGGTACACTATCCCTTCTTCAGAGATCTGTCTCCCTCACTGCATATCAGTCACTAAGGCAGAAGGCTCAAAATGGAAATCTTTGTCTCATTTGTTCAAGCACATATTAAAACACAAACTCAGCATTCAAAAAACCCATAGATTACTTTGCTAGAGAAGAAAGATCCACTAACAAGAAATGTCCAATAACAAGATCCACTAAGCAGAATTAAGTCATTACTGCAATGCTTCAGTGCTCAGCTGTGCTTCTAAAGCACTGATAATACCAGGTGTCAAGTCTTTTCATCCCATTTTCAGTAGTCTGTAGCAAACCTTATGCTCCAAAGAAAAGCCACTGCATTTTTCAGACAGTGAACAAGCTTGCCATATTGCATCTGTGGACAGAACATGTGAATACACTTGACAACAACTTGAAGATAGAAATTTTGAAAGCCACAGACAAAAGCTGATGCAGTGCTTTCTCTCATCTGCGGAAGGCTAACATTTAGAAACAAACTGCCTTTTGCCACTGCCTACCGCACCTTCAAAAACTGTATTAAGTTGTGCAATATCCCTAGCCATAATCTTTTTGTGCTTAAGTGACAACCATGCACTAGGAACCAGTAGCAAAAAACCCTGCAGCTTTGATAAATTATGGGATGAAAGGAAAGCCTGAGCACTTAACTCGTAATCTTTAGTCTGAACTAAATCATAATTTCTCAGTGCAAACGTACAGCGAGTTTCACTAACTGGGACAGAAGGAAGAGTGGTAACAGGGAGGAATTCTTTAGAATAAGTTGTGTGGCAGATACTATTCTAAATAATTCAGAAGTTAATACCATTAAAACTAAATATTCTCCTCAAGCATCCTTAGGCAAATAAAATCCACACCTGGCGGTTTTCCAATGGGAAAAGTGACAAGAGACAGTCTGAAGAACCATTAGCTCTCAAAAATAATATAGCTCTTAGGATGAATAGGGAAGCTACAATATTTACAAAAAGCCTTCTCAGAAGCAAAGTGCTTCTTCATCCCTTCCCTTTAAGCTGTAGGAAGTAAATCTTTATATTACCTCCCAGAAATAAGGTAGCTTAATTAAGAAGAAACACATGGATTTCCAAGTTCTGAATAATTAGGGTTCTGCTGCACTACATTACTACTGGTTACTTACAGCCCTATGTAAAAATGAGTCATCTTAAGTGCTTGGGATTCTATAGTATTAAGTACAAAAATCAAAGTTTCCAAAAATAAAGCGAGTTCCTTAGACCTGGAAAGTTCTACTTTTAGAAGAGTTATTTTAAGAATGATACTCTAACTTCAAGTTGTTAGTATTTATTCCTATGCAATTAAATAGAAATCACAATAAACTATTTCAGCAGAAAAACTGAAAGTTATAACTGCTACATGACAAGATGACATTCCACTTTCAAGTGGCTCATTTTATTTTAGCACAGCATCAAGATTCCTAATAAATCATACTCACTTGTAGCAGAACCAAGGAGATTTTTTGAAGATTTTTCTTCCCCTGTATTGTAATCCAATAGATAATCTGTTTAAAGAAAAACACTTATGACTATCAAAATTATATGCATCATGAACAATGAAAATAGATCCCAATTTAACATGTTATTCAGCTATGTCAGTTTGACAGTGTAAAAATAAGACTACAGAAATAGAGTTAAAGGTCAGAGAAGACAAGCTGAACTATCAAGCTCTAGACAATGAGAAATCAGAAGAGATTCAGGTTCAAGTTTCTGTTTCCCCCAGATTCAAGACACAGATGCAGTAAACTGCTCACAACACTTAATACAGGATTTTTCTCCCCTCCACTACAAAAGGCATGAGCTACTTGGATTATTTTAGCTAACCTTTGTTACCATAAGTACATGAAGATTTTTTTGCCTAGCCAGCCAACTGAAATTGAGACTTAATACTAGCATTTTAAAGTAACCCTCCAAATAGTTATAACACAGATAACATTATTTTAAAACTTAAAAGAATGCATGGATAAGCCCTGAAATACTGTCAACAAGGCTAAAAGTAAACTCAGCATTCAAACCATTTAGCACATGCAGGAAAGAACCAGTCAGACTTGCATAAAGCATGTCTGAATGGTTAAAAACCAAATTATTTGCTTACCATAATCTTCATCAAAGAGTTCTTGCCGTTCTGATTGATATTGAGAATCAGCTATTTCTTCATACTCTTCCACCATGCTAGTACCAAATACCCTACGAACAAAGTTTTTAAAATCAAAAACTGAACACTAGTCTATCAGCCATTTAATTACTTGACATAACTAACAGATGAGCAACAGAAAATTAGATGGATAATATTTGCCTTCTGTTAACCTAGACCAAGCAGCTCATATTTTATGTACATATGCTAATGGATCCTTTTCTCAAACTTCTATCCAGTCTGTTGCACATTGTCAAGTGCTGCTCCAAAATCAGACCCTGTTTTTAATTCTAATACTTCCAAATAGACATTCTCCCTTTTTAACCTGAGCTCATGTCTGGATCTCCATTTCTCAAGCTCCCTGTGAGCTCTTACAGTTTCTCCACAGCTTCACTTTAGACAAAAAGTTTAAGAAAATCCTCCTGACTACCTGACCATGCATACTGTTTTCTCATTGACCTGCTCTGTTGGAATCGAATCATTTAAACCAAGCAGTCTGGCCAGCTGAAAATATGGTTTGACTTACAATGCTAGACTACCTGTGTTCAAATCCTGCCAGAGCTTTGATAGCAGAATTTAAATTGGATTTTAGGAACAGTAGAGGGGCCAATCATTCTGTGAATGTTGTTGTTCCAATTTAGACACTCCAAATATTACTGACAATATGTACCTGGGGTGTCATGCAACACAGTGGTTTGCCAAGAGCACTCACAACGCCAGCTCTATTTAGTGCATCACATGTTCCTTCTTTTACTTGGTCAGCCTTGAGATGTTAGCTAATTCTCCTGTGAGGCTGTCTGTGTTCCTGCAACTCCACTCCCGCTCCTCCCACTCTTCCCCTCCTCCCTCCCCAACAAATACAAACTATTCCTTAAATATTGGAAAAATCAAATCAAGACTCAAAGCTTTTTTAAACACGTGAAGCATGTTGTGCAACAGGTAATTTATGCAACTACTTCAGTTCATAGTATTTCCAACTAACAGATACCAAAAATTAGAATTTATTTCCCAGTAATTATTAGAATACACTAATCCTCACTGCAAGGAGGTAGAAATACAAAGGAAAACACTTAAGTTATTACCTTATAAGACTTAAAGGACAAAAATGTTCCGATCCAAAATGTGATATCAACTCCACCTAAAGAATAAAAGGTACTTAAAATAAAAGATCAAAGACCCACAGACTTAAGAGTCCATTTAACATGTGCATCCCATCTTAAATTCGCAAGTTATGTTTGCTTAAGGGATTTATAGAATGCCCAAACAAAAGAGATCCCTGAAAGCTTTATTCTTGCCATGCATTAACGTGCTGAGCCGCAGCAGAGAACACCCCAAGCCCTAAGCATTCAGCATTCCAAGAGAAGAGGTTTCTAACCTTTATGTACTTGATGAACATCTGAAGCGAGAGAAAGGAAAAGAAAAAAAAAAAGATGTCAGTACAAAGGCTGAACACATGCCACAGGCAACTACAGAGTTTCGTTGTTTTTAACTCAGTACTATAAATGCCTAAGATGACAAGTTATGGAGGATAAAGTTGCAATACTACTTCATCTGTCTTAGGTAACCGAGATTTCATTTAGTCTTCATACCTTGCAGATAGGAGGTAACATGCAACATAAATGTCTTATTAATGAACTCTGTCAAGTTATTCAATCTTTCTAGGCAGCCTGATGCCAGACAGAGTATTGAAGCATGTTAAATTCACCAAGTGTAGTTCCCTCCTCACCCCCCCAAAAGATCAATGGCTAAAGTGACTCAGGAGGAAAAAAACCCCAAAACTTCATAGCATGCATTCTGCATACCACTACTGCTTCAAGTTCAATTAAACATGCTCCAGGTTACAGAAACACTTCTGGAAGAAGTTGTACAGAGCATCTTACAATACATTTGGAAGTTCCATTCACCAGTATATTTCTAGTGAGAACTTGTCTACTCGTTTATTTAATCTAAATTAAATATGCAAGTGTAAAATGCATTTATTAAACTACGTGGACACTCACAGTGAAGGACTGTACTAATCTGCAAGTGAGATTAAGATAATTTCCATAAAGTACCCATACAAAAAAATGTATGTTTTCAATACAAATTTAATTAAGCCACTTCAAACTCAGACTTTTGGGGAAATTATTTTGGACTGTTCTTCTATAGACTAGGCACAAGCAGAGCTTGCTTACTTTTCATGCTATAAAGCCAAAGCGCTATGATAACAATCCTTCGAAGATTTTACCATGCTGTAAAGGCAGAACATCACGTCCTTGAAGGAATTAAGTGCTGAAGTATCTAGCATACTTCTGAAACTTCAGTGACAGTCAAGATTCTAGCTACCTTGAAGCATTAATTCAGCCAGAAAGCAGAATTGAAAGTAAATACATAAAATATTTATCTTTGACTTGCAGACTCATGCAGTATTTCTGGGTATAGAAGTTAAACAGATAATTATTATTCACAGCCATCTCTTGAAGAAAGTGCAAACCTTAATTTAGTAGTAGAAACCAAATTTTTACAAGCACCACAGCTGCAAGATAACATATCACTGAAGAGGGCTTAAAAAGTCTGCATTTTATTTGAATTTAAAGCTCTAGTATTTTCCAATATTCTCACAAAAGCTTTTAACCCGTCCAAGTACCACATTATTTATGGAGTTTTATTCTCTTTGACTCTTTTGAGTAAAGCTAGTTTGCTGCAAGCTATTTCAAAGGGGAAGAGATCACAGCAGGTAGAAGACAGCAATTCTTCCAGTCAGGCAAACCTAACTTCAGTGGCTGCCACACTGAAGCACAGTTGCTTTCTATTTCAGTTCTAACTGCCCCAGAAATACAGAAAGCAACTAAATCAAAATACTTTACTGGATATTGATCTCAAATTTGAGATTGAGTTGTATGCTGCTCTGATGCTTGTTTAAACAAATAACTGACTACATCAGAAAAGGTGTTATGGCTCTCCCCATATAATAAAGATGTTGCTTTCGGAAGTAGAGCAGTATGTGGAAGGCAATTTTACCTCCAATTTTGTGTACAAAGTCAGGTGCACTTTCCCCCCCCCCTTAAATTAACATACACATTGAAATTCATGCTTTTTCCCAAAATCTGTCTTGAAAGAATGGAAAGAGAAAACCTCTGAAGTTATAGTTTGAGATGTTTAGCTCCAGTAGCAGTAAGCCTAAATAATTTTCATGAGTAGCAGTTCTGTTTGAAGAACTGCACTTTGAGTCTATTGATGAGAACTAGAATTCAAATGCTTACCCTTTCAGATATACTTAAAACTATACAGCAGAATACAGCACAGAAGTACCAAGAAACATGCATACTGTAATCTGTGCTCCAGGGAGTAACAGTTCAAATAGATTACTAGTGATTTGAACAGTCATGCACTGTGCATTTAAATAAATCTGAACAGGCACATTCATGAAACTTATGCATCAAAATAAATAGAGTCATCAGATTTTATTTCTACTTGTATAAAAATTCATTCACACACATGTATGTATATAGGCAGGTATAGCCAAGAGACAAAATAGGTTAATAGTTTTAACCAACTGTCCCTGAATATATGATTAATTCAAATGCAGCTTATTGTATTTGACATTGTCATTGTCTAGATTTTTCTTAATTCAGATAGTAACTAAGTACTTGGACACAGGGTAAACACACGCTTTCCAACATCCTGTCAGTTACCGTTAGAGGAAGTTAATAAATTTGACTGTGGGAGAGCAGTTTAGTACATGGTCAATCACATTAAAGCCATCAAAAAAACCAGTGCAACTAATGGTAAAGCATGCTCTGATACACAATTCTCTGGATGCTTTGTTATATAGGTACTGCCCAGCAAACACCTCCTTTCCCAAGAAGCATGGATGCTTTTGCTGTGGAAGATTACCTTAACATATTTTGCATACATCTGTTCATCTAGAGGAAAGCTTTGGACATTTCTCTCATCTCTGGCATGGAAAGTACCTAGTTTAATCCATTTGTTTGTTGGATACCTGGAAACACACAACAGAGTCAGCTAACAAAATTCAAGACTCGGACCCCACTGCTTACGGACATCTGCTGAAGCTTTCCAAAACACTTCTCTGAAGAATTACTTCAACCATATTTCTAGTGGCATGATAGTTGCAATGTCTTTTTTAACAGTAAAAAAGCAGCGCCTGATAAGGCTAGCCCCAATGCAGACAAAGCTTCAACAGCACCCCTGCACATACGTAGTTCAGTTTGAAGTCTTTGAAACTCTACATTTTATTTGGTTACTGAAATTTGGCCAGCTCGCCAACTGTAAATTTTTTGAAACTGAAAAAAAGACGCCTCAGACAAACACTTCAGAATATGAAACTGTCAATACTTTAAGCAAGGACAACAGAGAGAGAGAGAGAGCGCGCGCGCTAGAATTAGTCAGTGGACCAAGTGTGGAAGTCTGAATCCACGAGCTTTGAGTACTGAAGAAAGAGTGAGTTTTTTGATGCACTGTGTGAATGTCTCCTCTTTCACATGCCAGAATTATCTTCTCATTCCAGAATGTATTGGGCATAGACACTGCCTAAAACAAAGCCTTCAACCGGTGATCCAGCTGACCAGAAGTATTTTCCTGGTGTGCTTATTTTGACAGAGTCTAACGTTAAAAACTGCTTAAGCCATGTGAAAATGGCAAATGAGCAGGAGACAGACCACAACCCCAGTGGCATTCTATTAACGAGTGTCCATTTTATAGTCTGGCACCTACCAGCTAGCTAGTGTTTCATTTCTATATCTTTCCTGCTACTTTTCAACACATTTTTCCTTTTCATTTTTAAAGTGACAAAGAAGAAAAAATACATTAAGTATGAAAAGAACTCAAACCATGTACTCCAGGACTTCAGCATTGCCTTTTCTGGGAAAGAAATTGCTAGCAGCTGATAATGTACAAAGAAAATCCATGTCATTTAACAATGCACTACATTTTGCAAAGCTACAAGCGTACACAGCTCGTGTTTTGTGAAGTCATCCATTTAATAATTGTTCCCATTTAATTTTCATTCAGAAGGTCAGGATAATAACAAATATAAGTTATGACAACATACCTGTCACTGATGGACACCAGAAAGTCTTTAGGAGTGGAGGAGAACAATTCATGATTTGCAATGTCAAGCTGCTTTACTTGGATTGGTTCACAGAGCTCAATAACAAACCTTGAAGATGAAAAGAAAACATAAAAAAAGTACTTCACCATATACAGTTACATTCCTCAGTGCTTTACTTTGTTTTACTACATCCTTTACTAGGTATAAAAGCATACTACAAAAACCCTGCACAATAAGGAGGCATCACTTGTTTTTCCCTTCAAAATCATTAGCAATATTACCAGTGTATCTAGCTTAATAACTCCAGATAGCACCTACAGATACAAGAGCTTCATCCATCCTACCCTCAAATGTGACATGTCACAGAATTGAAAACTAAGAGTAGCAAGCACATAATTTAAACCACACCTGAAAGACCAGTTAGCATATGGTAAATTCCAGTCACATGCCCTACAGCTATCTGACAGTTGGGGGAGAAACTAAAATCTTTACTTCAACACTCAGTGCTTTTTCTTCTGCAAGATTATAATAAATAATACCATTCAAGTGGTACAGTTAAAATGCAATTACGATGCAATGTGATGCTGACAATGCCTGCTGGTAGATATACCCCCTGCTAACAGGGAGCAGACTGGCTACACAATGCATTTAAAGAGGGGTGGACTTCTTGCTACACATTAACAAACAATATTAGATATCATACAGGCAATGATCTAGTCTAGTGAGCCCCGTATCTCACAGCAAGATCAACTACTTGCATCATTCCTGATATAAATTTATCTAACCTGTTCCTAAATGCCGCAACACCTTTTCCCCTGCAACACACAACACTGTTCATTACTGTTACCACTAAGGGGTGGCTGTGGGGGGGAGAACTAGCTTCTGCCTCCATAACAACTCAAGATACTGACATTGAAGTCACTAGGACAAACAGTACACTCTTAAAAACTGAGAGACAACTCTGCCTAACTCTGGATTAACTAGCTAGTCTAGAAGCTCTGTCTATTACAGCCTTTTGGGCAGCAGCCAAGTTACTCCAATTCAATCATTTATCAATTCAGCCAAGTACATGCTGTCAGTTACTGCTTAACAATATGCCATAAATTCAAGGAAGTAAGCACAATTCAATGAAGTAAATGCACATGGGATAGGCTGCAAACTAAATGCAACAGCTCAAATGAGCAAGGTGGGCAGTATGTCTGTCCACGTCCCATTTCAGAATTTTGACTGCTGGATTTACTTACCAGCTGCACAAATGTACAAATACAAATCCAGATATGGCCACTAAAGAGGCAGGTTTGGCTTTTGTGTTAGAGGAAAGTCAGCAAGTTGTGGGAAAAGAAATAGAAATGACAGACTTGCTCTAGCATTTATTTATGAGAAGGACATCTTGTTGCCTTTCCAGCCCTACATACAGTTGCTATGTTCCTTTTTATGTACCTGCTCAGCAATAACAAAGACCCTGAAGATTTGACAGAGTTCCTCCCGTGGTCCACATAGCCTAGAACGTACATTATATAAAACAAACAACCAGAAAGTTTAAACTCTATAACGTGAGTCAACTAACCAAACTACCCAAGGTGAAAATATTCAGACACTTAGTTAGATGAGAAGCTGGCTTGTGCAGGTTACCATTACTTAAAAAAAAATTCTTCTGAAATAGAAGTCTGCCTTTGTTTTTTGACAGAATAAAGTCTCAGCTATTTCAAAACCAAGAATCAGAGAAAAGAAAACTTCAGTTAGTACCATTAGCTTGCAACTAGGAACCCCTAAATCAGATCTATACTGGCCACGCAGATTCCAAGGTAAGTTTCCTCTACTTTACTTCAAGGTTTTATATCAAATACAAGACAGTTATGATACAATTTTATCATAGTGGTCAGATTAATCGGAAGTGATAGAACAGAGGAGTGACAAAAAGCAGCTACGGCAGTCTGTCTCCAGGCTAGCAGCACACTAATGTGGTCAGCCTGAGATCCAGAACCGCTCCACGGAAATTCACTATGCTTCAAAGCCTGAAGTCTAATACATCCCTGTAATTCAGGTTTGAAGACCATAGACAACTTTCAATTTTGATGTGATCTAGGACAGCTGAAGAGAATTTATTCTACTGAATCCAGGAAGTGCTCTAACATCCCCATGCTGCTTGGACACATAAGGCTATTCCTCATTTCACATACTTCAGTCAGAATTAAATGAGAGAGTTTAACTATATAAAAACATGTAAAAATACAAATGCTTAAGTGAATAAAGTTATCCCCTTAATCTTATATCTCAATATCATTGAAACAATTCTATGGGCGAGACATTAAAGTGTCTTCTGGTAAATTCATACGTACACATTTCAGGCAGACACACACCAAGGTCAAGTCAGTCCCACAGGATATATAGACTCTCGTCAGGATGGAAAACTAGATTAACTCCCGCCACGCAAGCAAACTGCTGTAACCTACCAGATTTTAGTACTGCATGGATTTAGCATATAAAGGTCCATGTTTTCCATCAAAATAGCTGAAGTGCTCTGAACAAACAAGAACAGGATGAATATTTTAAATTGTATGGCAGATAATGCAGTATCAAAGGTTTTTCTCCCGTCCCTCTAAAAATAAGTTTGATATTAATCATAAAATTTGGTATTAGTCTATGTAAGACTAAATGAGAATATACAGGAGACAGTATATCATATACCACTTTCAGACAATCAGAGTTTATTTGCTATGGCTAGCCATTTAATACAACTTTGCTCATTTTCTGCACTGAATAGATTCCACTTCCCCTTCCAAATATATATATATTTAAATATATATACAATTATTTATAAATCCAAAATCATAATAAAGCCAAATATAAAAATAAAGGATTAGTTCGGAAGCCAGTGTTCTAAGTAAGCATACTTTGTACTGTTTCTTGTGCAAGAGTATACTAAAATAGTGCACACTAATAGTGAACACTTACCTTTGCCTCTGGATTAGCTGCCAGAATTTTGGCACCGCATTCTACAGAGGCATAGTTATTTCTATTTTTCTGGACCTTTTTTGTGGAATGCTGTCCACCGTTAGCAGAAGGGTGCATTGACTGACCTATGAAACAAGAAAATCTTGTTATAATAAACACACCATACTACAATCTTCCACAGAACTGCTACTCAGTGCTTTTGTATAATAAATGCTATCAAACACGTAGTTTCAGTAGAGAAATTAACTACTGGGCTTCATTCTGAATTCAGATAATTTTACTATTTAAATTCTAGACAAAGTTAGTAGGCAAGTGGTTCAGATTTAGACCAAAGGAATGAACTTACTCTTTTCTTTCTCTACTTCCATAACCTTCTTTTTCCATTCATCAAATGTTGGAATGTCTCCTGGGTCCTTTGGGGTTATCACAGATGTAGGGTCTATTTCTCCTGGTTTTTTATAGTCTTTCTGCAAAAGAAAAAACCACCACTTGGGAATGTTTCTCAATACCAACACTGAAAACAAAGATGAACTTCAATGCTCTTAAAAAATATGCATGCTCAAATTCTACCTAAGTCAACAGGACATCCATCATTAAACCCACGTTGAAAACAGCGCCAGGCTAAGTTAGTTCACAAGTGAGAGACACGTGCTGATTTACTCCAAGAATTATAGACACTTTCATTGAGGTACACGTAACTTTTGTAACTAAATTAATACATTTCAAGTACAAAGTATTCTGTTTTATAAATCATCTGCTTTTTCTTCAAGTGTTTTGCTTTTCCTTCTCAAAAGGAGAAGTTTTCCTATTGCAGAAATCTTAATATAAATGTTGGTCATGACAGAATTCTATAGGTCCTCCAGAATTCCTGGACACCCCATAAAAGCTTAACAGCAGAATGAGATATTCTCCAATAATGTTTTATTCACTTTTTACTGATCAAACAGCTCGTGTTTTGGACTTGCCAAATAAAACAGCAGCCTTTTTAAGTTAATCATAGGCTATGCCATTTCAAGCCTCAACTTTTGCTTTGTACACACACATTTCCAGGTCCTCGCACGTCACCAGAACAGTGAAAGGTGCAATCAGCTTTTGCTACACATTTCCAGTGTAGTGGATTTCTTATTTTCTTGTCAAAATTTTGCAGGTAATGTCCAGAATAACTGCCTTGTAGGCTGACATTTTTCTCTGTGCTTAGAACAAGAGTTATTTCATATATTCTATAACTGAAAATCCTCAAAAAGGAGCCAAAAAACCCATGTAGTTAAGCAAGTGTGGTACATGACAGATCAATGGATCAACCCTGCTGCCCTTCCAGTTTGATTAAACCCTTCTTCAGATGACAGCACCAGAACTGCACACAGTGGTCATGGTGTGAGAACTCTGAATTTATACAGTGGCAACAGAAAGGCAATGGAGATCACTGTCATTTTTAACACTGGTGATCACCTAACAGGTCCTTATGCTCCTATGTGCGCTCAGTGGACAATAGCAGTGACTACCTACCTCCCTTTTCAAGTTCTCTGAAGCATTCAAAGCAGATTTTTGTTCATCTGCCCCCTTTTCAGCTGCTGAGACTTTTGATTCAAACTCAGATTTTGTCTTCTTTCCCTTGCCATGTGAAGATGATATGTTCTCTATATGTTGACCTGCAAGGCTGAAAATTTACAAGTATTAGGGTCCACAAAATCATCACATTTCAGTCATACGTAATGTTAAACACACAAATGAAGATAAGCAAGCACATGCTTTTATTGCAAGGCGAGGACAGAAAAGAACAGTTACCTTTAAATTATTCAGTCTTACAACCTACTTCAATACTCACCTCTCTGCTGGACTGACAAAAGAGGAAGGCTCACTCTGAGGGTCAGCCTCAAGTGTCCCACCAATATCACAGTCAGGTTCTGACTGCTCAGCTTCACTAGAGCTGACTACAGGGATATCAGCACGGGAATTTTCTATTGCACTGAAGGGAAAGAAACAATATGCCTTTTACCCTTCTGATAATACAAGTAACCCTGCTAATCAGCTACATAAATTAAAGATATTTGAAAGTCAAAAAAAATTAGCAGTCCCACAGAAATAATTAAGACAATGGAATATAAAAACACAAAAATACAAAACTAGGAGGAGTGGCTGATGCACCAGATGGTTGTGCTGCCATTCAAAGGGACCTTGACAAGCTGGAGAAACCGGTAGAGAGGAACCCCATGAAATTCAATAAAGGGAAGTGCAAAGTCCTGCACCCAGGGAGGAATAACTCCGTGCACTGGTACAGGCTGGGGGCCAATCAGCTGGAGAGCAGCTTTGCAGAGAAGGACATGGGGGTTCTGGTGAATGACAAGTTGACCATGAGCCACCAATGTGCCCTTGTGGCAAAGGCAACCAGTGGTATCCAGAGCCGCATTAGGAAGAACATTGCCAGCTGGTCGAGGGCAGTGATCCTTCCTCTCAGCACTGGTGAGGCCACGCCTGGAGTGCTGGGTCCAGTGCTGGGCTTCCCAGCACAAGAGACACATGGAGCTACTGGAGCAAGTCCAGCAAAGGACCACAAAAAACAATTAAGGGACTGGAGCTTCTCTCATATGAGGAGAGGCTGAGAGAGCTGGGACTGTTTAGCCTGGAGAAGAGAAGGCTTGGGGGAAACCTTATCAGTGTGTATAAATATCTGATGGGAAGGTGTAAAGAAGACTGAGCCAGACTCTTCTCAGTGGTGCCCAGCGATGGTATAAGAGGCAATAAGCACAAACTGAAACAGAGAATTCCATCTGAACACAAGAAAACGCTTTACTGTGAGGGTGGCTGAACACTGGAACAGATTGCCCTGGGAGGCTGTGGAGTCTCCATCCTTGGAAATACTCAAAACCTGACTGCGCACAGTCCTGGGCAACCTGTTCTAGCAGATCCCACTTGAGCAGGAGGGTTGGGTCAAATGACCTCCAGAGGTCCTTCCCAACCCCACCTATTCTGCGATTTTGTAAACAGAAGAGGAATACAGTATGCTGTACTTGTGGAACTGCATAGTCAGCTGCACCAACGCAAAAAGAATATTCCCCTTGTCAGCTTATTAGTTTCAGCAAAGGAACTCAAAGCTGGCTTCTCATCTCCCAGATTCCTCATCTTACCAGTGTTGCAATGGATAACTTTTTTCATCATCACTACCAACTGAAGACAGCTTCACAGTTACATGACTGCCAGGAATATTCATTCCCCTTTCACCAAAAGTTCCTAACATTCCCAAGTCAGTAGACAGCAAACAGGACAGAACTTGGCTAAACCTATCCCAGGAAAGAAGCGGCATAACAATATGCAAGTGAGTCAGCCTGACTTCCTTTCCACTAGATTTTTCTGCTGGTGTAAAAAAAATGGGGTAATCCAGCAGACCATTATCTGGGCTATATAAAGGGCTCGAACTGGCTAGATAATCTGTCCACTGCTTTAATTACTTCATCTCCAGGAATGAAACTCACTAAGAAAAGAAGATAGTCTGCCCAGATGTTCTTTAGTAGGTGGAGTAGGCGGGAGCAGTGGAAGTTGGACAAATATTAATTTTGCCTTTATTAGTTTCCTGTCTTCTCCAGGTATGACTTTCACATTGCTCTAGAAGATTACAAACCAGATCTAAATAAAAGCCCTTATTCTGCCTCCTGAATTTCACTGTAAGCATTCATCAGCAACAATCCAGGTTAATCCAATATCCTGATAGAGAACTGAAAATGTTTTCTTTCCCTCACAAGCATAACAGCATGCCAGCAACTTAAAAGGCAATCTTGATTTTCTGACTGCTATGATCAACAGAAGCAGCAGTAACAAACACCAGGAGCCAATTTTAGTACCTTTCATATCATAAAGGTTTGGGGGGGGGGGGGGCAGCAGCACAGGGGGGCAGGGGGAGAAACCACACACAGGTGTTCAAGACTTTTTTGCTATGTAACAAAATCTAACAAGCCCTGCAAATACAAGTAAAGAATTTATTAGCAATGAACAGGGAACAGTTTCTGTGAAACTCCCAAGTTTCTGTGAAACTCCAGAGAGGCACACATCTGAGATGCACATATCTTAGCTCTGCACTTAACCCTTTAATGACTGAAGATTGACAAACATTTAAATTAAAAGGCTTCACATATTCATGGTCTTAGCAGATAGGGTGCACCTGACTGGCTCCAAGTAACTCACTCTGGCAGGTGATGATTAGCACAAGTCTAAAAGCTGTAACATCCCCTCTCCTCTGAGTATTTTCACTTGTACCTTTGTCTTCATTTTTAAGCCCCATTACTGAGCTCACTGTGCATGGCAGCTGTCTTCACTTACTGCTAGAAGAGGAGCTTGAATTAATTTTCAAAAAGGTTTTCCAAAACTAGGGTCTGGACAGATAAGCTACAAAAAAATAGCTTGGAATAAAATTCCTTCCCAAGTATTGTGACTAAGAGGTCCTGCTAGTGTATCAGGCCCATAATACCTAACAGAGCTGGAATTTGTTACACCGATATGAATTACCTTCCAAAGCAGGAAGAATGCAGTCTAATGAAATGCAGGCATTCAAAACTTAAAAATGTTGTAGTCCAACTCCATATTCTAATTTATCAAAATACAAGACTTTCTGGATATTAATTTGTATAGGAAAATTACACCCATTACTATTTAAAACCAAACTGAAGTTTTAAAGAACATAAGTGTGCATGCCTCCTCTGTGTTCATCCTGCCCTTTATCCCTGTAAGGAGTACTAGTGTCAGAATACTATTGCCAAGCATTAACTAATCAATCAGGTCCCCCAAACAAGCTTTAATTTTCATTTGCTTCCTAGCTTGGATCTTCAGAGTTCATCACTGTAGCCTTCCTCAATTACAAGAGCAAAATTATTTTCAACAATTACAAGATATCAAGCTGAATGTTTAAAAGAACGTAAGATACTAAAATTCTTTTCAAGAACTGACAACAGTAGGACCCATATCATAGCATACAAACAAATCAGTACAGTAACCAACAAAAGCTATAAAAAACTCAGACTGAAATTACACTGCAGTTTTGCTTTACAAAAACCATACATTTTGGGAGCTTGATCTTCCAAGACTTGCAGTTAAAGCACTTACACACTTAAGCACCAAAAGGTGCTTAGGTCTTAGCCCTAACAGACTAGCAAAGATTAGTCAGCAGACAAGATTTTTCGGACCACTTCTATTGTAATGAGACTAAATTTGGTAAACCAGAAACACTGGACTCTTAAAAAACATGCACACACAGAGGGAGGCCTGAATTGATACAGAATTCTATTCCATGTAGTAACTGAAGCAAAGAAATAAGTAGACTTTTGAGAATCTAGTAGTCTTGAGCAACAAGCAAAAGACAACTATTTCTTTAAATGCATTAAATTTTTATCTGCGAAAATATTAGAGTATCAGCAGAAGAATATTTTAACTTAGCACACGTTAACATGCCCAGGTGAATTTTGTAAAAGTGCCTAGCAGTATATACACATGAATTTCTATACTACTGTTCATGTTTGATTACATGGAAGTCCATAACACCACAAGAGAAGCTAGGCACACCATATCCTGAAGGAGCAAAGCACTCTAAGGCTGTGTGCAGCAGTTAGCCTTGCAATACACTACAAAATACCAGAAGCAAAAACTGCTTCAATTGCATTTATATTAAAGATTTGCAGTTCTATCAAAAAAATCCTCTTAATATCAGAACTTATTTATGTTCTGTTGCAAGTGCTGGAGAAGAATCCTGCAAAGTTCATCCTTAACTGAAAGCACAGGCCATCACTAAAGCAGCATTGACGCATCTGTCACTTATCATTGATGTAAAAGCACATTTGTGAGGAGCAGAAATCCTAACATTGAAGACCTGAGGGCTTTCATAGTACAGATCATCTAGCATATAAAGACATTAGATTTTTTTCCCCTTTCAGAGCATCTGCTTAGAACTGATAATGGCAATAGCATGACACTTTAGACAGGTACACAACTCTTAATCCAGGCACCGAGTAGAATGATGGCATATTCCATTAGCTCTGACACCATCAACCAAAGCACAGCAAAAGACTGGGGTGTAACAGTCTGCAAAAGAACAGTTCCTTATCCCTAATGAACCTGAATAAGTAACCCTCCTAACAACACCAGAATAAGTAGTATTCTCTCAGACACCAAAACAAAAATAAAAAGCTTACTCAGGCTGCGAGACTGGAGATATCTCTGAGGTAGCTGAACTGGAAATGTTTTCAGTGCTTGCAGCTATGCTAGATGAAGCTTCATTTAAATCTACTGAAGGTGGAGTCTCAACTTCAGGCTGGCTTGCTTCACCCATTTCTGTAGTCTGTGAAAAACATTAGAGATGAACATAAGTTTTTCAAAGTTTGAATAGGGCAGGTATTCATAGAATAATTTCTAGTATGGAGTTAACAGTTCAGTAACTCAGATTTCCAATATCAATGAACCTGAAAAACCAGACTGCGAGAAATCGGACAGTTTAGAAAGAACTTTTCTTTCCTCATAAACCTAGCTGGTATTCAGTGCTACCTTGGGGCAGCTGTAACATGCTTTTTGTAAACTCCAATAATAGCATAAAAATATTAATTGGAAAAAAGCATATGCAACAACTTCCTCTACCATGCATCCCTTTAAAGTGGCAGACAAGAGAAAACAGGCCTGAATAGTTCAGCAAGTGAAATAAACAGTTATACTTCCACGCTCTGTTAAAATACCACTTATATTTAGTATTTTCATCCTAAACTTATTTTTTGGTGAAGCCTTTTGATTTTGTCACCCCAGGGAGGCCTGAAGTGTTTTAGAGTAACTGAAGCAAAGAAATAAATAATTTGTCGCTTGAGAATCTAGTAGTCTTGAGTTGTACTTATTCTAGATCTTCAGTTTTTAAGCTCTCACACAGTGTAATCAAAATAAATCTTCCTGAATCTGGAAAAGTGAAAAACCACTGAAACAGACCAGATTAATTCTTAAGGAATACAAAATATTAAACAAGAGCCACTTGTCAGTAACTGGATTACATATGTTGTCCTGTAATCTACAGAACACAAAAATATTTATCAAATAAGTTATCCGTAACAGTAGGCTTTGTAACACTTCAGGCAGAGCAATGACTTAGTATTGCCAATGGCATATTTTACTGAAACAGCTCTTTGGAAAGTGCTTCCATTTTAATATACAAAGGAAATTACAGTGACAAAAGCCATTATGGATCAAGGCTAAAAAGGAATGCCATAATCATGAAGTCTGACCTATGCAGATCTTTAGATAGAGGACCAGTATGGCAACATTGTACATTAATAAAGGTAGGGGTGTGTGTAGGGGTGTGTGTGTGCATGTGTGTGTACAAACTTTTTTTTAAAATAAAGATATCCATATCTATAACATCCAATTTTAATTTAACTTGGAAAGATTTATTTAGTAAGTACCTTCAAATACTACATTATTCTATTACTTGTGCACATTGGAATTGCAAGATCTGTTAGCTCATGGGTATTCTCCTTCATTGGAAACATGAGTCTCACAGCAACCCCACATGCAAATGAAATGCGACAGATAGTTACCAAGAGCTTTAGCCAACCAAAATGAAAGAGCCTGAAATCCAAGAAGCATTTGAAGCGTGTATGGAAAGAGTAATGAAATAAAGGCTTGCCTGGTCAGATTTTGTATAGTCATCAAGTATCTCTTCTGTGGAGTAACTCTGTTTACTTGAGCCTGCATGTTCGGAAGGCTGCATTCCAGTAGGACCAGCCACTTCCCCCTAATATATTAAAAGGTAAAACAATAGTAAAAATGCAGTAACATAAGCCTTCTATTCTGACAAGGACTTAGCTTTGGTAGAGACTCATCCAAATATTACCACCTTTACAACCACTAGAACTTCAAAAGAAAATTAGGCTACATGAACCTTCAGACCCACAGTCCATTTATGTTTAAATTCTCATCTGTATAAAGCCTACAGCAAGTTAAAACAATTCAGTTAAGTCTTCACAGGCAAATTCAAGACTGTCTTAGCATTGTCTTAAGACTTCCAGTTTGTGTGCTCAGACAAGTTAATCACTCTGCTCTATCTTCCCACAGGTTCCCATGCTGACAAACCCTCTCCATCCCCATGCTGCCCAAAATAAGGGGGAAAAAACAATTTTTAGATGATTTAAAACAGACAACCATTTAAAAGAGAGCTACAAAATAACACTTTGGCACATTTCATTTATAGTAACCTTATCGCAAAACCTGAATAGCTTCACAAGTCTGTTGCAACCTTTTAAAGCAAGTTTCTCTAGTAGAACTAAAGATTTACAATCAAGTGCAACGAATTCAGAGACTAAAAATGAGTATGTACTTGAGGAAAAAGTGTTTTAAAAATACCAGAGCATAGAATTAACAGTAGTTGTACTTGCCTCTCTGAAATTCTAAGTCAAGCAACTACAACATATGCAATTTATTTTTTAGAACATTCTTCCTGCTGCAATACTTTAAACTGTAGCAATAAAACTGGTAGAAGTTTATATATCCCTTGGTTTAAGGGCAATCTAAAATCCTGTTGTCAAAGACTGGAAGTGCTGGTGTTCAGATCCACAATGGGCAGCTACACTATACAAGACTGCATGATCATAACTGTGCTCAATCTTAATTTGAGAGGGTTAAGGCACACACTGGAAGAGCAGGAAGTACAAATCTGTACAAGCAAATTTTAAAGACAACAGGCAAGCAACATTTTCCCCCAAATATTATCAGCTCACATCCTAAACCCTAAGATTAAATCACATCAATGCCTTCAAGAGACAACTGTTCTAAGGAAACCTGATCAAGGGCTCCAAGACCGCTTCTCTTTAGCGGGACATCTCCAAAAGCCTAGTCAAGAGTAATAGGCATGTGTGTAAGACTTCTCGGAGATCCCAAGAGAAGTTTCTTTAATTGGTAAGAATACAGACTGATTCCTTACCTATGTAAATAAGTTAATATTATAAATAATATTATAAAGTCATAGTAGTTTCATTTCAACTGCTTGGGAGCTCACTGTGAAATTGAAATATGCAGAAACTCATAAGGAGTTACTCAGGGTGGAACCACTACACTGAATTTAGCCTAAAGTGCTGAATAATGTAAATAAGAAAGGGACAGAATCTTAATTATTAATATTTCCCACGTCTCAATGTTTTTGTTAAGTTTAAAACAAAAGGAAAAGACGGATAAAAACGGACTTGACAAACAACCCATCTTAAATCTCCTATTTAGGATAGCAATCATTAATGCACTAGGCTATCAACACAACACAGATGCAAATGATACAATGTGGCCTAGACATATGCAGGCCATCACCTCTTATCATGGCCTCAGCAGATCCACAACTATCCCTAACATTCATTTCTTGTAACACCTGGCACCCAAATGAAAAACCTGCATTACCATTACTTGAGTAGAAGAAAACAAGAACTCTGAGATAGTATCACAGTTCACAGAACAACTGAGTACATTAAATATTCTAACAAAGAATACTAAATGAATCAGTGCGTGTATTTTTTTAATATCAAGTCAGATTAAGTAGTTATTTAACATCATTTATTTAGCATACCTTTTCCTGGATATTTTCATCATCGTTTGCCAGGGTACAAGCATCACCTGGAGCATATTGCACTGCAGATGAAAGACTCTCTTTACAAAAGACATGCCAAATGGGAAGCCTGTTAAAGAACAGGAATATAAAAAACAATAAAATAAAAAGCCTTAATTTAAAATGAATATAAATTATGAGCTTCCTCAACATTGTCTCCTTCAGCCTTTTTTCAGTTGTTTCCATGAGTTGCCCAGAAATAAAAACATTCATGTACAGTTCACTGATACTTCTTTATCAAAACTATTAGAGGACATAACTTTAAGAAATTAGGAACAGAGAATGCATTACATATTTATTACTTCCAAAAGAAAGCATCAACCAAATAGTTACTGGGGTGATGATATGTCACACAAAGCAGAAGCTGACAAATTAGTTATTTACTGTAAGTTAAAATGAACCTGAGTCAAATTTATTCTTTGCCAAACAATAACAGGATATCTTTAGCAAATGTTTATTACCAGGGAAAAATTAAAGCAAAAGATGAAGAATTAAGTCCCTTTCTACCCCCCATACACAGTATACCTGAGAAAATTCTGTATTGTCAGAAGTATCACACACATTTAAGAGAATTAGCAAAAACAAGTATATTAGACAAGAGGTCTATGGAGAAACCAATAAAAACAGATACAACTGGCACACCACATGCTGCTTTAGCTATATCCTTCACAGAGATTTGTTTTGTATTTTCATCCTTCAACAGTTTCCCTGAGTAGAATTGCTGGATACAGCAACTTTTTGATGCAAAAAGATCTGACAACCAAAAGCCCGGCCTTAACAGTCAGTCATGATAGTAACAATATTAATAGGTTAAGATTCACTTAGACAGTTGGGATCAGTTTTGTGATTAGAATTTGAATTATCACCTGTCTTAACAACTTGAAGATCACCTTTACTGAAGAGCATATTGCAGCATAGCTTCCTCCACTGAGGAGGAACAGACCTCCTCTGTCTACTGCAGCCTCACAGGCTGCGATAGACCATAGTCACATATTATATTTTAAAAACACTGTTTCATCACCTCCAGTAGGTGCAAACTGAATTTTAACTTCCGGCACACAGAAATCTCCACACCAAATCAGGCCTATAATATAGCTCGGTCAGTTTCGCAACCACTAGTAACCAACCCATCAAGATGTATTCACAACTGAACAATGCCTCAACAGCAAGTACACGCAAGGCAGAGCGCACAGAGCTAAGCCTCACCTTATATCCTAGCAGAAACATCTCACACTGGGCAGAACACATTCATAAGAAGATGTTGGAGTTAAATGTTTAAATTACACCATTTTTCCACATCATGACTTTGTTTTGCATTCAGTGCCTTTCAATGGATGCCACATTACTCTTGGGCAGAGACAGGAAGAATGGTAGCTCTCATGCAGATTCCTCTACCATTCTTAAGGGCTGGCAGCACTTATTTGTAATGTAAGAGGCACTTGATGTGAAGCCCTAGCATAGGCATTATTTCAAACAAGCTTTTATATATGTGTGTATATATACATATACACACAAAATATATATACACACACATATGCACATATATATTTATATTTGTGTATGTATATGCAGGGAAGAAAGGAGAGCACTACTTCTCCAGGTTGCAGGCAATCATAAAACTGGGCTTTTGCTGTTGAGATATAAACTTGCTGCTCTTCTTCCACCTGCATCAGCAAGAAAAGCGTTAGCAAGGAACCAGCTGCTAAAGCCAGGTCTCTTACCACCAGAAGAGCCGAAGACAGCAGGCTAGGAACTTGTGTGATCTGACATGCTATTCTGGAGATGCAGTGAGGCAAATAATGTGGCCCAGTTCTGTCCCACCCATCACTGCGCCTCAGCCTCAGCAATTCCTCCTCTGAGGTAACAGCTTTCCTCCAAACAAAACGGAAGTCCTTAGGACAAACATGAGCAGCTGCAATTAGTGAGAACTATGCACTGAACATTAAAGGTATAAGAACACTTGTAACTGCATATTATGGCAGCTACACGTCTCACATCTCAATTAAGTTGAAAATAAGAAGTATGGACTCCCATATATCTTAAATTTGCATCTCATCATGTAGCTACTTCTTCATATTGAGGTTTCCTTTGAACCTCTGCCTTACCCTAAGCATAAGATATCCACTTAAAGGATATCATTAAACATTACCAGACCTTTAAGGTCTATTCATCTCTTGGCTCACACCTGGAAAAATCAGTTATCCTGAAACTTCAACTCCCTTACTTTTCTAAAAAGTGATTTCAGTCATTTCATAAAAAAGTTCTCAAGTTCTTAATTTCAGCAGCTCTCTGAACTTCCCTTCCAGCTATAATAAGTCCCTGGTTCTTCATAAAAATGCAACACTGGTTCTTCATAAAAATAAAAGATCAAACATTATACAGAACATACTGTTGCTCACTTCACCCCTTTTTAGGAAATAACATTTATGTGTACGTATTATTTTGCTTCCTCTATACTTGGATCTTCACTGAGCTGTGCAGAATGCCACTAAGTCCCTTAATGTAGAAAAGTGAAGATATCATTAGTGTTGGCTGTTGATCAGCATTTTAAAATGCAAGGTATACTTTCACAATAGCATTAATAGCTACTTTAGCATCTGCAGTTATGAAAAGTACTGGGCACAAAAGCATGGCACATTTCTTACCTTATGTATTGATGATTTTAAGGCAACAAGACATACTTAATTAGCGTAACTAGAGCTTTTGGAAAAACGCAGTTTGATGGCTAACAGATTTAAGCTAGTCTGACATAAGCTGCGTCCAATATCTGATTTACTTACTTTTAGAAACTCTTCTCAGTCTAATCACCTGAATCAAACATGATGCCTTAAGTCTGCTAAAAGCCCTCTAAGCAAGGGAGGGGACTGAGAATTTTTTTGTATACACATGCACGCACACACTCACACATGCAGAAAGAAGTGGGCTGCTGCTGGAACAGAGGATACAGAGGAAAGGACATATTATTTGGTTGCTGCCATTAAGCTCTGACAGAGCATTAGGGATGGCAACTCACAGAAAGCAAGGCCACATGAAACCAGCCACTCTGTGAGAAGTCAAATTAATCACCTCATCATGACTACCATTACTTTCTGCTTTTTTTCTGTATTTCAGTGTTCTGCACATTCAACAGGCTTCTTTTACTAGTAACAGATCAATAAACAATACAGCCTTTAATAAAAACCTTGCCAAATGGCAAGGCACCTCTGTCAAGTCTTTCAGTATACCCAGAAAGACACACAAACATGAAAAGCAAAGTGCTTATTTACTGAGTACAGCATTCTCCCTGACTTTAGTTAAGTCATTCAATATCGCCAATGAAAGCACAGCAGCCTCCTACATCTGTATGTATTAATACAGCCTTCCCTTCCTCAAAAGGAAAGAATAATATTCTGATGCTGACTTGGAAGTAAGCAGATTTAGTGCCCAAATAGTACTGGATATTAATCACTAGATATATTACCTCAGGTACAAGGTATGTTTTCAAACAATAGGACAGCACGGAAATATTTCAGAGACTGTTCCAAATGTGTAACTAACATTTAGTGACTTCTGTGGATACAGAAGTTTCCAAAAGTTCCATTTTTGCTAAGCATGACTCAAATAGCAAATACTATTTAATCTCATACAGAACAAAAATTTAAGCAAGAGCCTTTTAGTACCATCACTAATGTATTTTTAAAGCTATTTTCTCAAGTACTCCATGAATTTTTCAGTTTCATATGCACAAATCCAAAAGCAAAAGCTGCAAGCCCAAAATGACAAACAGAAAAATCTTCACTCTTCACAGGGCAGGCATATGCTGAGCTTCTCTAGTGAAGCCAAAAGTCTGCTCCTCCTATCCGAATGGTACAGTGCATTTGTTGATTGCCATAGGAATTATCTATGGTCTGCTGACAGCTGTTATGGCTTCTAAACTGACCTGACAAACTCAAAGCACAGGTTGTTTTGAAATTGCAAGGCTTCATCTGAAAGACTGCCCAGCTTTTAATCTGGTTCAAATTCTTGAAGTAGCTGTGAAGGAGGCTGCAGAAGACTACGAGAGATAGTGCAGCTATCAGTAAGTGCTTTGATAAGCATAAAGATAAAAGTAAACTGCCAGTGAAAAAATGCATCATACAAGTTACAGATGCCCAGAATAAAATAAAAATCTGAATTAACAAAATCTGATTGTAAGAAGCAGTTTGGGCTCAATTTGGCCTTCCCAGAGAAAAACAGTCTAAGTTTCTTTTCGAACACTGACATTCACACAAGATTCTTTTCAAACATCTGTCCACTAAACAACTCAATAGTTTGCATAAATTCTCCCCAAATAAGACTTACTGTTGGACAGCAGAGAGCAAAGCAGATCAATACAGTTTAAAGTTGACACCTGTGAGACAGGACAATTTTAAGAAGAGGGAAAAGGAAGTTATCACAAGCGTATTGATTACCAGGACATCGCTGCATGCGAAGGAAACAGTCTCTCTCTAGGACGACCACTGATATTTTCTACATCTCAGAGGATTGTATTACCAACAGGTGCAGATGCACCAAACTCAGTCAGATAGCCAAGAGGGAGAATGAAGACGTGACTGTCTGCCATGTGACACTCCTCTGCTAGAAACATTCACAGGATCAGGTTAGAATAGGCAGTGCTAGATAAAGCAAACGAGGAAGGCCAGAGGTGGGAGGGAAAGCCTGTGAAAGGGGGAGAGGTGCATGTTTGTTGGTTTAAAAGTTTACCTTCTTGATTAATCCAAAATAAATTATTTTGGATTAATCAGTTAAAAAGCCAGAAAAGTTGTAAAAGGGTGAGGAAAGCAGGAAAAATGTTTTGCTTTGAACAAGTACTACAACCTCTTACTACTATCACTAGCATCACTGTTAAAAGAGAAAAAAAGGTCTGTAACAATGAGGAGCTTAGACAGAGCTCAAACAGATCCTAAACCAGACTCTTGACTCAGCAGTAGTCTGCTTTTCAGCTGTTGAGCACACAGAAAAAACAGTGAAAGGTGGGAAATCTTCAGCCTCTCCCCAGCAACTTACTGAGGTCGATATTGCTATCAGAATAGTTCGGCAAAGGGGAGTCTCATTTAAAAGGGTCTCCAGAAAGTAGTTAACATCTCAGAGAGGAGACCGGGCTTCTAGGATGGCTACCTTATTTCAAACATTCAGAGGAAAGTTATCTGTGCTAAAGTAATCAATGACTTGCAATGTCCCCTGGATACAATACTCATTTCTCCATATGATGTGAAAATAAATGTTGATAAATTTAACAGAGAACTGTTAATCCTCCTTAGTGTTATGGGGGGGGGGGGGGGAACAATCAGAAGCCACTTATTACCACAGAAGAGCAGCATGCATTATCAAGATAATTTAAAAAATTATGATGGTTCCGACAGTGAAAAAACCCTGAAGTTTAGATCTGTAGATCCAGACTAAGCAAGAATGCTACCAGAAAGGTACTGCTATCACCTGAAGTGATATCACCTCATTTCTTACTACTTTCCCTTAACTACAGTGTTCTTACATTCCACATTCATATAGGGGGAGGGAAAAAAAAGCCTCACCCACTCTTTGCAAAGAATGTGCTCTCTAGTCCATCTCCTAACTGGAATGTTAAAAGACAGTTATTCCATTCATTCAGAAGAGACCATTACAAAGATACTTCTGAAAAAGCCAGATTTCATAGCTTGAGACAGTGAAATTCCAACCTTCAGTTTAATATGGCTTTCATCACTTCAAATGCATCAGCACATAAAACAAGGTTACACTTGCACCATATACTTCATCACATCTAACTGATTTACAACATGAAAGGGCAGCCTTGCATCCCACCTTTAGGCACACATTTCTCCTGCATCCCTGATCCAATCTAGTGACTGTGTGGGCATGTGCCAATCACTTCTGAGGGAGAAAAAGAAAGTTAGCTTTTAGCTACTGTGTACTCACACATTAAACAGGAGAAAAGGCATAGAGAGAACATAAAATCTGCTGGTGACAGTCCACAGTTGTACTAAGTTAAGTAATAGAAAGCAAGGCTGAGGACTAGCACTGAAAAACCTCTTACTTCCTTACAGTGCTAGCAATATCAGTCTCCTCCTTATCTAGAGAAGAACACTGATATAATAGTCAACTTTACAGCCTTATAATTGTATTTTTTTGATACAGTGCCCATAATAGACAAAATCCTATATTAGATGCATACTGTAAAGTAACATTGAAAAACATTCCTCTTCATTCTTGGAAGGAGTATCTGGGTACCCCATTTAAGACACCCAAAGCAGAACAGATTTCCAAAAGTTACAAACCCTAGCCCTCAAAATGTGTCCGTCTGGAAGCGCTCAAAGGAGCGTGCAACACTAACACTGCACTGTAACACTGCACTGAAGGCTAGATCTTAACAAAGTCTTTCTGCATTGTCGAGCTCTCTAGCTACTCTTTCATGCAAGAATTTGGGGAAAATAATACATTCTGGAAAAAAAAAGAATTATAAATACCGACCATAAAGACAACAGGAAAATAGTGAAATAAGCATGAACCAGATGCTTAAATTAATTACCCTTGCTTAAAGTTTAAGGTTTTAGGGTCTGTAGCAATGTCCGTTTTATACATCTTTGGAGACTTCCCTCACTGCTTAAATTCATAAGCTTGTCTGCACAGGCATAATACCGTAATGGCAGGCTGCGAGTCCTCATCAGCTGCTCTGCACCAACTCTCCATGCTGAGAATTCATTGTAAATGCAACACAGCTTAACATAGTACCAAGATGAGGAATTTTAGCAACACCAATATGAATTTTGCCCTAGAACACTGCAAAGCTGCTATCACCTAACTTCCAGGCATTGTATGATGTATTTATAATAGATTTCTTACCTTTAAATGACTTCAACAATAAATTGATTACAATTCCAAAAATATTCCAAACCACTAGGGTTCCTTTGAGCATCTATGTTCAGCTGGAGTAGCTGGAACCTTTTACTGATATTTTGATCAAAGCAAGTAATTTACACCTTTTTTTTCAGTCACCTCAGAAAAAGTTCTTTTCACTAGTTTTAAGATCAGTCTGCCTGTTACACCACCATGCATATTTTCACCAAGAATGAAGAGAAATTTTTTAGTGACTTGCAGTTCTATGTTACCATGTTTTCAGATAAAAGGTACACTGGTTTTCATGCTTAAAAATTACTCTCTTCAAGCAGAGGGCTGTTAGGAAGTCTAATGTTAAGGTTTTAAAGGAAGCTGCACATCCTGCTCTTGAAAGAAGCATGGACTTTGCTAAAATCTGGATTAGTAATGGAAAAAAGACAAAAGTTAAAAACCAAAAAATTATTCTGTAAAATTACTTAGTGAAGAAAAACATTAAAGTGAAGCAGAAATAACAGCAGCTTAGAGAAAGGCATTTCAGAAAAAGATGAAATTAAGTGCAAAGAAATGTGCCTGACTTTAGCAACAGCTAGGGTCTTATACAGGAAGATGGCAACCTTATGAAGAACTGAATGTCGTCTTAGTATACCACTTGCATAACAAACAAACAAATTTGAAGTTTCTAGGACAAACCTTTTAGAAGATATGACATGAAAGCACTTCATTGATTTTCAAAGACAATTTTAGAAGTTAAATATTCAAGAACTGATTGCGCCAAGGACTTGTCTTTAAGAAAACACAGCAGAGGCTCTGCTTGCCCATAACCTCCTCAAGTTGAAGGCACTGCAAGCTAGGCATATTCAAATTTGATTTTTAGGAGTCCAGGAGTTACAGAGCAGTTTTTGTCTCAACCTTAACTACAGGGCAAAGACAGTTTTAAACACGGTACTCTATAACTAAGAACATACTTTTCATTTTGAAATCAGATGCCTGAAACAAGTGTTGGTTATACAAACAGTGCAAGCCACTTCATTTCTTCCTGCCATAAAATACACACACAGCGCTTATTTTAGTATCAGTCTTTTAAACAGATTAAAGTAAAAACACAAGAGGGGAATCAGCAGACAAAAGTTTGAACCCCAGTACAAGTAAGTTACACTAACAGCTCTACCCAGAACCTTAGGGCAGCCTCCTGTAAACATTACTCTGCTGCAAAGAGAATTTCTACGATAAGAAGCCTGCTACGCTTCAGAACACAAGTCTCACAGTACTGCCTCCAATCCATCTCGTTCCCCAGCTCTACCATTCGTCATCTTCCCATTATTAACAAATGCAAGCTTAAACCTTAAGCTAAAAGTCAGCAATAGGGCCAATAAATGTTCAATTAGCTAAATCTCTCTGTCTGTGATCTCTGACCAGCTAGCATACTTTTTGCCTGCACAGGACAAAAGTAGCAAAATAAACTCATGTACGCCAGGGACAGTATCACACTACCAGTATAGCCTTATTTTTTAAAGGTCTTCTTGCATTGCTGATGCTTTCAACAAGGACACTTTCAACTACGTAAGAGGCTATAATGTAAACCAAAGACAGGAAAACTAGGAATATTTTATCTCATTAAAATACATATAAATCCTCATGTTTAACCTGTTATAGGGAAGAATACAAAGTAAAAAATAAAAATAAAAAATAAAAATCTACCTTCTCCAATGTACTTGTATTAGATGTTAGTCCTGGCTATGCCACTGACCCATTTTGACTTTAAAAATTTTCAGGGTACGTTACCATTATGGATTTCTGAGTCAGTAGAGCTACTACATGAGGGGGTTTTCCATCAGCAATAGCACATCTTACCACTGAGTCACTTTGATACAAGCCTTACTTTACTGATATAGCATACTCTCAAAGTAGCTACAACTAAAGGACCCTAACGTGCACATGCACTTAACCCCTATCTTCCTTTTATTTGTAGTTGCAAAACTGAGAATGATAAAATGGTTCATAAAGCTAAATAAATCAGGATGTGCAAAGCACTTTGTGATTCTGCAGTGAAATGAATCATAGAAGCACAAATTAGGGCCTGCATGATTTCTTTATTAAAATTGTATCTAACACTTTGAAAGTGCAGCTTTTGGTAGGGAAAAGGTGATGTCAGAACAATTTATGCAGGTTATTGTTTAAACTACTGTCACAGCTGGTCTCAATTCAGACAGTACTCAAACCCCTATAAACTTCTAAATCTATGCCACTTATTTAGCTCTGTATATTGTCAAACTATGAAGCACTACGAATCTGAAGAGTGTTTTTCTATTATGATCATCCACACAAAGGGATTAACAAAAGCCTAAAAAACCTTTGTGCAGATTCAGAATAGGAGTCACTTATGTACAGTCAGAGCACCAATCTGCATAGATTGGTATTATTTTTAGAGCAGTATATTCCTAAGCCTTACCTCCATCAAAAGCATTTCTCTAAAACCAGGCAGCCACCCCATTCTTTTGAACTACTTGGAACAACATTGCTAGGAACAATATTACACATCAACTATGTGATTTTACATTCCCAAAAGAATGTAAATTCCTTTTTTCTCAAAGTGCCCTTATTGAAAAGGCACAGCTAGTAAATCACTAAACCCAAACTTCTGCCCTTCTATACATTTCCTAATGCCCAGTCACATTTTTAAGTTATCATAAGCTGTTTTAAAAAAAATCTCACCCTGTAAGAAAACTGTCAGATGTCTTACAGTGGATTTCTACCAGTTGATATTTTTCCATTGCACCAACTTATTTAGGAAGCTTTATAATACAGGCTTCGGAGACAACCCCATCGCCACTACCATTTTAAGCTTAATTTCACCAAAACAAAGAACATAACCACCTATCCAGAAATAAAACAGTCCAGATTTAAAAAACACCAGTCCAAGCAGCTTAAAGTATTCTTTCAGCAATTCTGTCTTTTTCTTTTAATTTTTCTCCTATTTTTTGCTTCTATTTTGATCTTCTATTGTAACAGACCATTACTTTCATCCACAAAAAAAGAGCTTCTCTCTTACTAGCACCAAATTCTTTGAAGAACACATTTCAAGACAACTAAATTTAAAAAGACCTGGCAGACTCAGTTATGGGGAAATGCCAACATTTGTAACACAGTCTTAAGAAGCAAGTCAAAGTCTTCCACTTACTATTTAAAGGTTTTTTTACTGGCTTGCATGAAAAAAGTTGATGATTTTTTTAAGAAATAAATAACAAATAGTTCACAACTTATCATGTTACATAGCTCAGCAACAAGACAGGCATTAATAGACTCAGAAATTTCCCAGTTCCAAACCTGACATGGCTACTGAAATTAAAGAAAGTCTTAATGCTATCCTGTAAACAGAGGATTTTAAAACTCTCTAATGTGAATTAGTATTTGGACAATGGACTAATGAATTAGAGTTGTATCTCTCCCGCCATCTAAATTAATCTACTGGCTCTTTAACCAAAAGCAGTCAGAGTGAGCAGGGTGAGCACACAGCGTGAACGATTTCTCAATAGCAAAAGTTCAGAGATAGTCTAGCACAAGCTAGAGATCAGACAAGACACTGCTTGAAAGAAAAATCTCTTTTTAAGAGCAAGAAAAGACTCGGACCAATTTATCCCCCAAATATATCCAATATGAAAGCAAAAGTTGTCTGAACTTTATAAGGAAAGCATATCTTTTCAACAAGTTGGTTGAATATGATATTACTTCAACAATGCAGAGTAGATGCTTTATTTTTTCTTAAAATAAAGTTGTCTGTTAAAACAACATATTAAGAACACAACAAATTACTCTGACCATCTATATATCATTAAACTGAGAATACTTCCACTTACAAAGTACCCTAAAGCAGAAGCAGATCATCAGCCTCCAAAGCACAGCAAGCAAAAAACCAAAAGCTGCTTTCCTAATAATAATCTTAAGGAAGAAACTTAATTGTCAAAAAAAAAAAAAAAAAAAGGCAGCTGTCTGGAGAGAGTTACATCAGGTTTACAGCTAGGTTAATCAGATCCACATAGCTAGAAACTTTTTTGTTTTTAACTTTTCCTAAACATAAACATGGCAACTGAGCTTTGAAGACTCATTGCATTCTCTCCTAAAAAATAAACTGTGATGAAGTGAACCAAATCTGATCCAGGACTGTCTGAACCTATTTATACAAGTTTCAGTGTCAGTTTTGTAATTGATTATGTATACACAGATCTCTACAGCCTAACTGAACACTGTTAAAGGGATTTCCCCTTGTTCATCCAATCAGAATCAACTGCAAGAGAAAAATATATAACTTTAAAAAAAATCTTTTGAAATACTTTTAAACTAGACTATTTAAACATTTTTCAGAAAACATATTAAAATAACACGTTGGATACACAACTGCCTCTAACAACTGCTGCTGTTTAGGTTTTAATGTCTGCAGTTCGCTGCTCAAACTGGCTACGATTTCTCAAATAGTGAGTCACAAAGTTCAAAGCAGGTCAAAGTTTTAGAAGAAGTTTAAAAATTATCATGCAGAAATACATTCTAATATTTGGGGTCTGATAAAGGTCACACTTTAAGGAAGCTTGAGGGCAAAGTAAACAGAAGATGCAGGGACAGAATATAGCCAAGAGAATCACTATAGAGAACACCTCTGAAAAATGTAATCTACACAAAAGTGAAAGGGCATACTGGCTTTACCTTACCAAGGCTCAAACCATTGATCTTTCAGAGAACACAACCAAATTTCAGTCTGAGAGGAAAAGAAAGCAGCAAATCTTCCTACCAAAAGCTCAGACCGATAACAGAATGCATAAAGAAATGCATAGTGCAACTCTGAGATCTTAATACCTGAAAAGCAACTATAAATATGACACTCCTTACTTTCATGAATGCAGCAAATGACTTAGATCTACTATGATCCACGCCAAGAGATTTTCTTTTTAACAGATAGTACCCTTCCAAAATCTGCTACCCTTCTTTTCCATAACACGATACAGCGTGCTGCCAGCGCATTAATACCTTCTCTTTCCAAAGGCAGCGTTTTCCTCCCCCTAATGGCATTTTGTTCCACTTCCACCTCCCGTTTCGCGTGTCCCCCAGTATCAGCTCTCAGGACCCCGACCACGGCACTCGCCGCGTCAGAGCCGACAGGCTCCCGGCCCGAGGCGCGCGGCACGTCTCCAGCGGGCACCGCTCAGAGCGAAACCCGACGGCGGCCGGGCCCGCGGCGCCGCAGCGCGAGCCCGCCAGCGCCGAGCAGCAAGACGCCCCCGTCGCCGGGAGGGGCCGGGGAACCCTCCCCCCGGCGGAGAGGGCCCGCCAGGTGCCACTCACCACAGCACGGCGCAGAGGAAGAGGCAGGAGCCCAGGGCCAGGAGCCGGCGGGGCGGCTCCTTCATCGTCTCCCCCGTCTACCTCCCGCGGCCGCGAAGAGGCGGCGCATCCTCCCCGGCCGAGGGAAAGCGGGAGACGCAGCGGCGGCGGCACAGCCGTTGGCGCTGCCCCTCCCCCGCGCGGCGCGGCGCGGCACAGCGCGAGCGCGGCCGTTACTGCCCGCCGAGCCGAGCCCCCCTCCCCCCGCCCCTTATCCCTTCACGCGCTGAGCTGGAAGGATACGCGTCACCCTCCCCCCCCCGAAAACCCCACCTCCTCGCCCCATCGGGGCCAATGGCTTGCGCATCTGGGGATGGCCACGCCCTCCCTCCGCCTGCTGCTGGCGCCGATTGGCTGCTTCCCGACGCCACGGCGGCGAATCAGAGAGCGGCACCCCTTTCCCCGCCCCTCCAAAGACGACTCTCAGGCGCCCGCATGAAACGATCCGTTAAAGGGAAAATCGCCATAATAATAAATAACGGCTGACGGCAAACCACGTCGGTCGCGGTGCGCACGATGAACGGAAGGGCGTCATTACCTCCGCAGGACGACATTTTTAGGAGCGCCGCTCCGACATGACAGATCTTTTTGATCAGGCTTCTCCTTGGGCTGCCCCAGGCAGGCAAGCGCCGATTGGTCGCAGCGGAGGCCCTCAGCGGAAAAATGGTTCCCGGGGCGGGGGAACTCCATCTCCCAGCGGGCTGCGCGCGGAGGCCGCGCGGGGGCTGCTGGGAGCTGTAGTTCCTGGGCAGTTGTGGTGGGGGTCCGCCCGCCGGGCCCACCTCCCTGCCGCCATTTTGCACCGGCCTCCACGAGGCGATGGAGGCACCGGTCGGTGGCCGCGGCGCTAGCGCTGCTGCCGCCCGCCCGCCGCCCCCGGGCCCTGCAGTCGGCGCCTTTGGGGGATTGCAGTGTGTGATGTTTTAATTGGGGAAGCACCAGGAGGGGCAGGGGGAGGGCAGAGTCGGGGCCCCTTAGCACAGGTAATGACAGCGGCCGCTGAGGCCCCGCTCATTTGTGTCACAGCATGACCATCCCCTCTGCCACACACTGCTGTGCGATTAAATATTTGCTGAGGGAAGCACTCTTAATGCGTGTGATACTGGGCACTAGCAAACAGTGGCACTGATGGCCAGGCCTAGCCAAGAGGTAAGTTGCAGAGTCACCAAGGGAGTCATCGTAGGCCCCCCTCCCGCCTCCTTGGTCACTGCTCAGGCCTCTGCTGCTGGCAGCCTCGGACAATGCAGGGGCACGTCAGCGCGTCCTGGGACTTGGGCAGGGAGGACTTTCCTCGGAGCCGTGCCCTGGGACCTGATGCCCTGGCCAAGCACTGCAGGTTCAGCATCTTTCCCCATCCCTGCAGCTGGAGTGCACAGAGCTTCTCCACCCGCCTCTCCCCCAGCTCTGTCTTCGCTCTGGAGGCTGGGGCTTGCAGGGTACTTTGGGGAGATTTTTCAAGGTAGTACAGGTCACACAGTGGTAAACATAGATCTCAGCAGCTGTGTGCATCTGCTCCTGATGCAGGAGAGAAAGGATTTGCCTACCCTGGCGCTGGTATATTGGGGCAGACTGGTGCAAAATGTATTTGTTGTTATCAAAATGTTAGTGATTTTGCTGATAGCCAGGCCTAAATTTGCCCATCTGAAGCATGGCATTGTAAAATGATCTGATTAGCTGCTATCTACAGTAGCCAAGGAAACCATCATAGCAGCTTCTTCTTAACAAAAAACATCTGATTTGGAACAGGACATCAGGGTGGGGGAGAGGGCTGCTGTTGTAGTGAACAGCCTTTGAGCTGATAGACAGACCAAGTTCAGGTATGTGTGAACCACACGGTCACAAAACTCATTCTGGGTTTAAACACAGCCCTGCAGAACAGAGGGCCAAAACAGACATCTCCCTGAGAGACGTCGCAGACGGCTCAGCTCAGGACGGGGCTCCTGCTGCAGTGTAATCAGAGCCACAGTAGGCAGCAACCCCCACGCTCACACTGCAAGCCCATAACTCTCCCAGCTTGCAGGATGTTACAAAAGGCCTGAAACTCACAGGTGAATTAGTCATGAGTGCTCTGCAATGGAAACGTGCGCACATGTCAGGACTCTGAACAAGGAAGGACAGCTTTGCCCCAAGGGAGGCGCAGAATGGGTATGAATCACTGCAGTTGTTGCTGCACTTTGAGGAGCAGAGCCCTCCCCAGCCAGATCTGCTGTTTCCCCCAAAAAGCATAGAGCACCAGCCCTCTGAATTTGCTGTTACAGCAGTCTGCAGGTGCTCACAGAGGAGAGGGGTGCGCGTGCAGAGCTCATCCTGAGGCTTGGTGCTGCCGAGGTGCAGACTGGTGTGACCATGGAGGTGAATGCTCCCAGCTGGCAATGAAAACCTCAGCAGAATCTGTCTTATTTTTCCACCTTTTTACCATGTAATTTTGTGTTTTCATTAACATTTGGCGTCGCTAGCCCTTCTGACGGCTCTGTGTGCCACAGGCAGTGGAAAGGGCCTTAGAGCCTGCTGGGAAACACATTGAAGCGAGGGGAAAACGTAGACAATCCAGCTTTGTGCCATATCCACACATGACGTAGGGTTTAAACCCTCCTGGGCAGCAAAGCAAGGGCTGCCCCAGTGACGGAAAGAGCATGTCCCGCTGTGCCAGTGGAGGGGAGATCTGCCCAGAACGAGGCCGTGTCCGTGGGAGGGAGACTGCTTTTGCATCCTTGCTCTTCTCCAAGCCGCCCTGGAACGTCCCAGGCTTGCTGCAGACGAACGGCCCTTGGAGATCACGGAGCACCCAGGCCTCGCACCCTTGCCCTGCCAAATGCTCCCCCTGCTGCCGCGGGCCCTGCAGCCGCCAGATGTTTTAGCTGTCACACCACTGCGCAGCAGCAGTGTGAGCAATGCCAGTAGGCACCAAGCAGAGCACTGGGCTCGAGTGCCTTACAGCTAAGTCTTACTGGCAGCGTGTCAGCCCACTAGCGTGGTGCTCCACACTGTCACAGGAGTATCCTGTGGACAGGCAGGAGCCTGGATACTCCCTGCACCTTCTGCCTCCCATACAAATGTCTTTTCAATGGTTGTTACATGAGTTAGGTCTCCCATTGACATCAAGCGCCCTCCCCACCTCCCCTTGGTACAAGCAAGGGAAGACCTCTCCCATGGCACAGACCCCCAAATCATTCTCTCATCACACAGTTACTTGGCCCAACCCCTTGCCAAGTTTCCAAAACACCCTCCAGATTCCCTTTCACCGGGGCCTTAGTGCGAGAAGAGCGAACCCGGAGGTTGAAAGGCTGCGTTGCTAGGCTGGTGAGCTCTGCGACCAGCGCAGCCATTCCCCTTCTCCAGTACAGAGGGCTCAGACAGCAATAAATACAGCTACATGGGGCCAGGTGAATCCCTGCTGGGGCACGGGGGATAACAGCACAGAGGGCAGAGAGCCAGGGTGCGAAATGGCACACCGTGCACCAGCACGTCGCAGCTTAGCTAGGAGCCTGGCTTCGAGCTGCTGAAGGAGGCTGTGGCTCGGGCTGAAAAGGGAGAGGTTTCTTTGAAAGTCACTGGTAGGTTTTGTAGGAATCCCACGGGATTTAATATGAACTTTTAGCAGAGAAAAATGGACTCATTACACCAAAGTGAGATAATGACATGAAAATGGCCAGGAAATAGCTGTGTTCTCATTCTCTGTTGCGAGGTTCCTGTACAGAGGTATCCAGGCCCTATGGATCTGCTTCCCATCAAACATTTTGCAAAGACATTTCCTTTAGCACACAGAGAAACAGTTTTCTTCCTAAGAAAATGTTTCACAAAAACATGTGCTTCCAGGACAATCACACACACAGGCTGCTTTTTTTCTTGTCAAAAATTGGCATACCTGAAAACTGGTTATGTTTTGGGTCCTGAGAAAGTCTTTTCAGACCTGGATTTCTACTAGCAGCTCTGTAGTGCATACACAGCTGCCCCAAAGGGCACGGTGCTGGAGCCGAGGGCACAGCTGTATCTGAATCCACCTCTGAGCCACGTCACCACGCCGGGGAGAGCCGCTCACCAGCCACCTTCCCTCCATCCTGGGGTCATGGATCCCTGCTCCCACGTGGCCCAGCCAGCTGAGGGTGCAGAGTGTCTGAAAGCATCTCCACAAGCACATGACTTGTTGCTGTGCTAATTTTTGCCTTTTTCTAATAGTGCTCTAGTAACTTCCTGCAGGGACCGAAGATAAAGTGGTGATGTCCTCCTTGCGGAGCGAATTGCAGCCGAACCACCCAACCTAAGCCTGCAAAGGACAGTGGCACTGGCAGTGGCAGCACGATGCCAAGAGAGCAGTGATCACCTTCAGGACATGCTGCTTAAGTCAAACAACAGCACTTTTCAGGAGGACAGAGAGTGACATTAAAATGCCACCCTGGACATATGTAGAGGGCTCCAAGTTCTTCCTTTGTTTGGCTGAAACAGTTCTCCATTCCCCTGTGGCTGCAGGACCTTTTGGCTGAGAAGCTCGAAGCTTGGTGCCAGCTGGGACCTGCCCCGCCATGGCTCTAACAGCGAGCGGGTTTGGTTTGCATCCCCATGCCAGTGCCCCTTGCAAAGCCCACAGGCAGCTCTCCCAGCAGGTCTGTGGCAGCCCTGGGTGCCCGGGACACACGGCTCCACGCACCTCTAACAACTCCCCAGGCAGGTCCTGTCGCCCCGGGAGCAGGGAGGACCCAGGACTGGCCCAACAGGTTACAGCAGCGCAGTGAAGTCCTATGTGTGCCGCAGAAAAACTCAGTGAGAAACTTCTTCATGGCACCTGCTGGGTGTGAGCCTCCACCTTTGTCACACTGACATACTTCGAGGGTTTCTGTGCCCTTTTAGGGGGCCAATGCTAAGACGCAGCACTGCAGCGGTGTGGAGCCGTTATCGTGTGGGTGTCTAGCCCTCCTTGGGTACCTCCCGAGCGGAGAGGCAGCCCAGAGGACACAGCCAGGCCCCGGGGGATCCACCACAGCATCTCCATGCTCGGAGCAGAGCCGGTGCTGAAAGTCTCTGTGCCAGGCAGAGCACTTCCCCATCCACCCCGGGGGAGCTGCCTCGGCAGCGGGAAATTCCCCTAAACTTCCTCAGCGCTGTCAGAGAGCCGTGGGAGCAAAAGCACACGTCACACCCGCAGCTATTTTAACCATGTCAGGGAGTGCCCAAAATCTTCACCCGGGGTGAAGACGGTGCCACAGGATGCAGTGCAACACGAGCTTTGACTGCAGTTGTCCTTGCTCCCTGCCACACCGCAGGAGGCACTGACCTCTCCCCCGGACATCACCCCCTTCTCCCCACAGCCCGTAAGGCTCGTCTCCTTCCTGCAGGAAACACTCTGGCGTCAGTTATGGCACCTTCCCTTTTGAGTCAGAGCTGCGTGTCCGCGCAGGGAAATGCCAGGCAAGGTATTCGCATGCACACACGCGTCCTCAATCTTACCTGGCTCTTAGCAGGAAGATCCACCTCAGGCTACCTCTATCCAACAGGCAGACAGTTTCCTGGGAGCTGCTCTGCTCCCAGGGCTTGATGCTCACAGAAACCCAACTCACTGGTTTCATTGCTGAAAAGCGCAAGGCCAGGAGGAGGTGGGCAGCTCTGGAGCACAGCATGAGGCTCAGACCCTCGCTGAACACGCAGGGGAAGGTTGGCTGTGTCTGACACAACATGCTGGTTCCTGGACACGAATCCTGGCCTGGTCCTTGCCATGGCCATGCATGCACCACATGAGACTGGATCATGACCCCGAGGGCCACCCCAGAGCAGTCCAGTCCCATCTGCTCACACGAGTGCCAGCGGTGGCATGCACACCAGCACATACGATCTGCTCGTCCGCCTTGGGCTCTCCTTCCCGTGAGCCCGTGTCCCTGTCGCCGGCGAAGGTTTTATGGGAAGCGCCCCACTGAGCACCCCCCACCGATCCCACGCTGAAGCGAGAGCGAATCCCTTCGTGTCAGGGCAGCAGGCAGGCTTTGGTGGCTGAACAGCTTCACTGTACCGGTGCTAACAACCAATACAGCCGGGGCACGTGCTGTAGTCAGGCCCCACCAGCAAAGCCTTCCTAGCTGAGGTTACAAGCCTGTTACAGGCACAAACCATGTGTGTTGTGCATAGCCAGGACCAGAGCAGTAGAGAAATCCACCCACCAGGCAGTGGAAATCTAAACAATTGCTTAGCTGTCTGTTAGAAGAGCTGTTAAATATTTATTAACCCATTGCTAAGTATTTCCAGCCAGAGCCCTTCCCTCAGCGCTGGCAGGGCATGCTTTGCTCAGGGCTATGCCACAGCTACAGGTGGGATCATCTCCACCGTGAGCCTCTGTCTTGCTCCCAGGATAGTTATTCCCCCAAGCCCCTCACCAAGAGCTTGGGTGAAAGGGTGGAGAGCAGGGCCAAGGGACCCGGAGCCGGCATTGGTCTCTGCTAGCGAACTGAGCAGGGATTTCACGCCAGAGATCCTTTTTCTGAGGAGGGAAAAAAGACTTTGAAGCCACATTTGCTCGGCCCGTGTGACTGCTCTAGCGCAGCACGGCTCCCACACTATAGTCCTGTTGTCATCCAGGGATTAATCAAATACAACTCACACCATGCATAATTAAAGAGCTGGCACAGATGAGAGATCATTTCAGGGAAACCATTACAGTCACCAGGCAGGATCCTGGAGAAAAAGCCTTCTGTGTGCCCCCAGCCAAATTCACTCCTTGCCCAGCCTCTCTGAGTCCATCCCCACCAGGTGTAAGTCTGCACAGCTCAGCCTCATCGCTGGGACTGTCGGGAGGTTTCCAGTCCTTGTGTTAGGTGAGAGCCCCTAGAACAGCACTGGTGCCCACCATGTGCAAACAGAATGCAGCCCCATGGAGCCTGGTAGCCCACCAGGAGAGCTACATGCCATCTCGGCACCACCTCGATGTGGCAGGGGATCAGCAAGGTGCTTCAGCACGCACCTGCCTGGGACAGCAGACTGGCGTACACCTGAAGAGCTGCCGTGCCATCACACAGGCAGAGGTTCTGGCTGATCAGCTGTAGCACGTCAGAGAGGCTCAGTACTTGCTAGGCTTGTTTCTTGAACACTGATAAGATGAGATGTACAATGGTAAAAATATTACAGATTGCCCAATCTCCCAACTAGAGCCTATAATTAATGCACAGAACAATGTACCAGAGGTTACCTGGGAAGCAAATATTTGAATGGGATTCTTAAAAAGCATTACACATTGTAGAAGGAAGATCAGTGCCTGCAGCTGCATTTTCTCCTTCTCAAAAGTCCTGTTCATCAATAGAATAATTTGATCAGCAGCTAGAGATCGAGAACAAATTTATCTTGGCGACATTCAGAGATGAAGTCAGTTCAGTTCTCAGGGAGGGTAAGTCCTGCCTCAAGGCTGAACTTTAACCACTACATTACACAATTGTGCATATATATTCTCTGGGGGGAGAGGACTCTCCTTCCCTGTAGACACAGTGTTCAGATAGCTTGTTTTTTCCAGAAGAGCTGGTTCATTGTTCCCTTACCAGGAGAATTTGCTAAGAAAATGTTGCAAGATAGATTTGTATCAGCAACTGCATGAAGAAAAAAAGCTCCATGTTTTGAGAGAAGATATCAGATCATCTGAGTTGGACTTGCTGTGTTAAGTTAACCCAGAAGGGAGCTCTGATAGGTGAGGAAGAGTCACATCTTTCTGAACCTGACACTTAGCAGCAGGCTTGGAAGCTGTATTTTCAAAGGCAATCACTGGTAGCGCATGAACCATCGGTGGACGAGCTGATCACAGGCTTTAGAATGTGCCGATCTGCAGCCGCAGAGCAACGTGAACACGCAGAGCACAACGCGTATGGGTGGCGGCAGTATGAGTGTCGGTCTGGTGACCTCCAGTAATAGAAAGCACGTGGTGTTCAGTGTGCCGGGCAGGGAGGGCGGGAGATGGCTAAGGCGCCCCTCTGGGTGGTGTTTCTGAGAGGGAGGTAAGAAAAGGCATCACTGGTTTACCGGAGAACCTGCAAACCAGGCACAGGGATGGGCTAATCCTTCTCCCTTACATTTTAACGCTCAAATGCACTGGGAGTATTTTCCAGGCCACTGAATATCACCCAGTGATTTTTGCACTGAGGCCAAAGACCGGGGTCTGACTTCTTCCAGAGAGACAGCTGAATTAAACCTGGAGATGTTACCACAGCCCAGATCATGGAGTGAATTATCTTCTAGCAATAACAAAGAAATCTGTCTCATTTCTAGCTGGGATTCAACTGGCTGGGCCGCACCATGCCTTCGCGCTCTCTGTTGGCCTGCTCTGCAGAAAATCAGAGACCCAGAGCAAGGAGCATCTTGGCAGCTTTTGCTGGAGGAGCGTGGCCTGGAAACACTCCTGCAGCTGCATCTTGCCAGGTGCACATTAGCTTCTGCTCCTCATACAGAGAGAAGATCATCAAAATGTGAAAGGCAGCGCTGGGCTGTCACCTTCCAGTTGCTGTGTGCGGCAGTGCCAAGAACCAAGAGGATATGTGCTGAAATCAAATTGTCAGTTGGGGCCTTTGCATTTCAGCACTTTCAAGTATTTGTTTGCTGAAAATGTTAAGCCTTATCTCTGATCTATCAGTATCTTCTATTTACAAAGGCTTCTTTTTTTCAAGTGTTTTTTTTTTCCCCCCTCATGTGTGATTTAGCTCACACAAACTCATTCCTTTTCTAACTATTGATCCTGGCTCCTTGTTGCTTAAAATGAAATAAATCTTTCCTAAGCATGTTCTGACAATGCAACTTTTAACTGCGTTTTCCTTCCAGATACAATTTCCTGTTCAATTTCCTGACCATTTCTTATTTAGTGCAGGAAAAGCTATAAATTGCAAGTTTGCTCCAGATAACTTGCTCTATCTTTAGATGAACCATTAACCATTTGCAGCAGAAAATCCAGCAAAATAGTGTAAAACTTAAAAAATAGCCTGAGATTTCCAGACAACTGAAAACTCTTCTGTGGTTCACATTGAGAGGGAATGAGCTGTGTGAAAAACGGGTTGGAATTGTTTTACTTGTGAAACCAAATAGGAGAAACTCCGCCTACAGCATATTTGATAATTGCTCTTTCATCGCTAAATAATCTCTTTCTGAAGTACGGATTTTTTCTGAGGGTTACTGAAAGATTTCCCCCGTGTGATTAGGCACCAGGAAGGCTATCGGTTGAGTTTGTACCATTGATTCTGCTTGTGTCACCTCCCTGCCAAACTCGGGCTGCCCCTTGCTGTCCCTTGGAGAGATGCCTGTGTTTCTGTGCGACCGCAGGCGTGTGTCCCTGAAATTCCTCGTGCGCACGTGCTGATTTCCTCTCGTACATCCCTCTTGTGCATTTACTGAAAACCCATAGCGTGCCAAGTAGCGTCGCTGGGATGTCAGTTCTGGATTGGAAACAACAGTCACAGCGACCAGCTGATTAAACTGCAAATATACGGGCCAGGTCACCGAAATGCTTGCTCTGCGTAGAGTCTCCTTATGTTTGCTTAACGTGAGACTGCACTGAGCTGCCGAGAGGGAACATCGCTGTAAATCGCTTTTGACAGCTTCCCAGCCCTCCTGTCCGATGAGCGTGTTCATGCCCTGCTCCTGGGGACCCTGCCCAACCGGCCCGTTGCTTTCCAAAGTTATAACTACAACTTTTGCAACCAGTTTTTCTGAAAGCCGTTGCACTGCTCTGGTCTCTTTGGCGTCCCCTTCCTGGAGCTGGGGCAGACAGGCGCCTGCCGAGCATAATAACGGCCCCAGTCCCGGCGCCGTCCTGGATCTGCAGGTCGCGGCTCAGCGCTCCCAGTCCTGCCAGCTGTTTCCATCAGCAACTTGAGGCCGGTCATTTCTTGAGGCGGTCTTGTTTGATGCTAAAGGGTGCTCACGGAGCCCTTTCTCCCGCGCAGCTGAAACAACAGGCAAAGAGCCATTCCCTTGCTCCGAACGCTGGGGTGGTGGCTGACAGACAGGCTGCTCCTGTTGCTGCCCCTCCTTGCAGGGCTCCCAGCAAGGCTGCGACCTCCCGGCGCTCCAGCCCCTCCAGGACCAGCCCGGCACTCGCAGCCCGGTGCTTTACCTGCACCCTGCCCCGGCCACGGGCTCGGCCACTCCAGAGCCTCGGGCTGCGCCTTAAGTTCAGCCGGCACGAAGGTCTCGGCGCGACGAAATGCCGAAGAGCGACGGAGCAGCAGCCCTCCCGCTTGGCAGGCGGGTGATTACAGCAAACAGCGACATTTGGCTGGGGCTACATGACCTGATGTGGGAGAGAGACTGCTTTGATTTCCAGCCAGCCGACCCTAATCCGGGCTGCAAGAGCCTTGAAATCTGGCACAGGTAGAGCGTGGCAGGGGCCCACGGCTCCCAGAAACACCGACAGACGCACGTCCGGGGCCTCCAGGCAGAGGTGCGGCAGGCTCAGATGCTCCAGGTGTTGCTCCGAGTGCCTCTCGGGGAGCACAGGAGCATAAGCAGAAATACTTGCTCCACTTGGATGTGATCCCCCTTTAAAACAGGTCTGCCTTTAGGAGCATGGCCAAACGCAAACTCCCTGCTTGGGCGTGCCCAAGCGCTGATTCAAAAACTCTGGCTGTGAATGTTTTTGCAGGACTGGGGGTCCAGAAAGCTGACCAGCAAGTGGATTTTCTGTCACAGAGTAAAATAAAGAAAGAAGTTTGTGGAGCTTTTTTCCCAGTCCTGAACAAGAGAAAAACACAGCCCTAAAGTAAAAACTTTTATCTAAGTAAGATGAAAAAAAAATTGAAATTATAATTTCAATTGTGAACAAATTGGAGTTTGTTTTGATCATTTAATGTTGTTTCATCTGAATTTTAACTCTGACTAGACATAGAAAATGAAGTGATTTCTCCAGAGGGAGTCCCCAGATGAAGCACTGTGGAAAGCCGTACCGTTTCCTAACCCCAACCCATGCCCAGGGAGCCTCCGCAAGAGAAACCATTGGTTCAAACCATGTGGTTTCTCTGCGAGGAGATGGTACCTACCAGCTTCTGTTACACCAGTCAGCAGGGATAAGGCCTTGACCAATCTTTCAGCATCATCTTAGCTAGATCCTGCCCTGCCTTCCGCTTGCGAAACGCTCCCGAGACACTGAGCACGATCCCAACCGTACATGGACTCGCTGCCGTAGCACGGGAAAGGGCCGAATGCCGAGGGGCTGGGCCAGGGCGCGTGTCCCAGCTCTGCGTCCCCCGGCCACGGACGCGCAGCGGCTCTCTGCTCCCCTGCACCTCCGCTCCCTAATGATCGAAACTTATCCCAAAGGGAAGGAAGGACCGGCATCAAAGCGATTCCCACACCGACACTTGGTGCAGCTTGGTTCAAGTGCCGCTTTCTGCAAACCCAAGCAACCTCGAGCAGCCAAGCCCAGAGCGCCAAGAGGTGAACCTCCGGGTCCTGGGCTAGCAGGAGGCTTCTCCCCGGCCGTACAGGCACAGCCAGGGCCCTGCCTGGCCCCTCGCTGGCCGCGGGGTTTGTGCTGGCGACTCCAGGCTGCAGCAGCCCGGCAGCTCCCTGGGGAAATCCCTGGGAAGGCAGGAGTTTCTCCCGGAGCCTGAAGTCGTCCCAGGAGCCGGCAGCGTGTGTCGCTGGGGGCCCTTCGTGCCGCGCGGGGGGCTCAGCAGCCGCCCCCGCTCACCGCGGCAGGCTGAGCTCTCCCTGCAAGTCCCCGATTTGCACCGTGTGGTTGTGTCCCACGGCCGCGGGAAGGCTGCGCCCCGCACAGGCTCCGCAAACCTGGGGTGTCCACTTACGTAGCCAAGCCCCAATATAATGTTAACAGCTTGCTCGGATTTTTACTATTATTTCTTGTGTTTTTGAGGGGGCTTGGGGGAAGCGGGACACAAGCCCAGCTGAGAGCGGGGAGGGAGGACAACAAAGCACTCGGTAAGAGCTAAATGAATTAGTGCATGTTACTGAGGATTTCTTCTGCTATCTTAAACCCTTTTTTTTTTAAGCCAGTAAGAGAAAATGACACTTTGAAATAGCCTCTCCAAATGCCTTGCTTCCCCCAAACTCATAAAAGCAGTGACCCTATCTGTTAAATTTGACCTTCCTCAGTGAATAGCTCTAGTCGGACGAGGGAAGGGGGCTGCTGGGGCAGGGCAGGGCAGGAGCACCTGGCCCAGTGCAGCTCCTGGGCTGAAGATGAATTTAGCCACAGGGGACGGGAACTGAAAAAGCAAGTAGCTTTTCAAAGCCTCTTGCCTATCACCACATGTCAGAAGGCAAACGAGCGGGTGAAGCAGCAGCCGGCAAGGCGTGAGCCTAGCTGAGGCACCACTGTTAATCTGCAGCTCTGTTAATTGCTGGCTGGGAGCAGCGTGCTCGTGCTCGGCGGGGCTGCTGCCCAGCCCTGCCGGTGCAGTCAGGTGCGCTTCCCGCGTGCTGCACCGAGGGACTTTGGCACTCACGTTGGCAAGTCACCGAGTCTGGAGGACTGTGGCGGTGGCAGCTGACCCCGGCGCTGTGGCAAGCAGCGTGTCAAACTCCAGCGGGGGAAAGCCGCTGCGAGGGACCTGGGTTGCTTGTTTAATGAGGGGGTTCAGCTGTGGGTGAAACGGGGCATGCTTGGGCCCGTGCTAGCTGAGCCAGGGTCTCCCGGGTCTCCTATCACCGATAGCACCTGCCTTCCAGGAGAGCCTAGATAAACCCGGCCACATCTGTTCACCTCCTTCCCGGGCAGCGTGTTTCGGGTGCTACATGGGAGGGCAGCCCTGGGCTGCAGTGCCTGATCTGCAGAAGGGGAGAGTGCAACCACCTGGACGAGTGCAGAGCAATAACCGAACTGGTCAGATCCCACCCAGGGGAGAAATCTCGGTGCCCGCTTGGAGAGCCCCTGAGCCCCGCTCCCACCAAAGGATGGCCCCCCCGGCACACCCCTGCATCCCAGGACGCTGCGTCAACACAGTCGAGTGGCAAGCGCGACAGCGCCTGGACTGCTGCCGTTGCCTGCGGCAGCGCCGGCTGGCCGTCTCCCAGCTGCGCCGCAGCCGGAGGGCACTGCCCTGGCCTCCGTCAGCTGAGGCGACCCCGGGGCAGAGGCCGCTCTTTGTGCCAGCTCATTGCAGGCATGAGCTCACTGCAGCTGGGCTCTGTTAGCAGGCAATTCTGTGTTGGCCAAGGACGTCCAGAGGTGCCTCCCAGCCCCCGTCAGGCTGTGAGTCTATGCTGCATCCGCGGCAGACACGTACTAACTCTGTCGGTGCTTCCCGGCAGCCCATGGGCTGAGACATCCTGAGGAAAAAAAGAAAGCAAGTCTCACTACAGAAACCGAGAAACGGTAAAAGTTAAGGCTGGAGGCGGCTGCCCTGGGAACCACGTCAAAGCGCATAACTCGGCGGCGCACCGCATCTCCCGGGAGCGTCTGGCGCACACCCACAGCGGGAGCTGCGTGCCTTGTGTGTCAAGGGCACGAAGCATCGGGGCATGCAGGCAGAAAAGGCCACATTGGCCTTAGACCACAGGTGTACACCTTTTTTTGGCTTTATTTCTAGGAGGGCAGCGTGGGCTGAAGCTGCCCACAACCCACCAAGGGAAAGTGGAGGGGCCTGGAAAGCACCCTAGACAACGCGCCGGTGATTTTCTTCCCACAGCACTATGCAAATCGTGGCCAAAGCTGGGCAAAGTTGCAGGCACATGATCTGGCATGACTTGACATCTGCTGCTGCTTTGTCAACAGAAAACCGCAACCCTGAATGCCCCGGGGCTCGGGCGGCTGTCCGAGCCCCCCGGCGCCCGGCCGGCGAGGGTGGGCACCAACGGCAGAGCTGGCCCCGCTCGCTCCAGCGAGGCTTGGCGGCCCTGGGGCTGCCGACAGCTGCCGCGTCACGAGGAGCGGCGTCAGGAGGCAGCACCGCCTGCCCGGGAATAGGAGCACCCCCTCCAAACGCGAGCGGTGAGGGGGGAGAGGTGGCAAGTGCCACCAAATCGCCCACGTTGTCCAAGTGACAGCCGCAGCAGGTCGAACAGGCCAGGGCAAACGTGCTTAGGGAGACTGCTCGGCAGCACAGGCACCCCAGGCGCTGGCAAACACCATCGGGGCCATGGGCACGGAGGCGTGTGTCCGTATGCGTCGTACTGAGTTGTAGCTGGCATTTGTTTTGGCTGGAGAAGGGAGCTGCAAGAGCTGACCTTTAAAAACCTCTTGCCACGGCCAGCTGAAACCAGCCGTTGCATTTTGAGGAGAGCTCAGGGCACGAGGAGCCGCTGCCCGTTGCCGCCTCGGCCCCGGCTCTGGGCGAGCGCTGAGCGCGCGGCGCCCGCGGGAACGCTGCCGTGTGCTGCACTGCGCCCAGAAGGGATGGGCGGGAGCAGAGGTTGCAGACACCTCCCGGCTGGGTCTCGCTGGAGGTATGCTAGGTGCCGAGCGTCCGGAGCCGAGGAGTTGCTGGTCCGTTGGTTGGCCGGTTGCTGTATTTCCGAAGGCCTCGTGGAGACCCTGGGGACCAGTGGCAGAGGGTGCTGTGGGCACGACGCAGGGACATGGCAGAGCTCGGTGGCACCCGGCCCGCTGCGGCAAGCACAGCGGGTCACACACGGGACAACGCCTCGGGACCAGCTGCTTCCTTTCCTGTTTGTACAAGCACTAAAATTAACTAAATTCCCACCTGGCTCCATCCCCTCCCGTCTCCAGAAGATATTTAAAAATAGGGAGTCAGATGACCGAGTGCCCCGTGGCTGATCCTGAGGGAGCCGCGCTCCTTGGGGGAGACATGCTCATGAGGGAACAGGCATGTCCAGCGGGGCCCCCGCTCTGCCCCGCGCCAAGGGGACCCGTGCGGCTCCAGGTGTAGGACACGCAGGGAAAAGCACTGTCTAAGCTGGCATTTCCCAGCAGCGTAAAACACACCTTGACGCCGGCATCGCACCACTCTTCCCAAGCGTATGGGCTCCTGTTTGGAGGTAAATGTTGGTGGGAAGGGGGAAGAGGGAAGGAAGGACTCCTGGGATTAACATCTCCTCTCAGGCTAGTGTGTTTCCAGGCTAGGAGACCACGGTGTGTTTTAACACATGCTTCTTTACTGGTAAAATGGGAAGGTGGGAGGAGAGGAGGACCCTCTCAGAGTGCACCAGGCTAAAGCCGTGATTTACCACCTCTTTCAGCTTGTGCATTCCAAATTTTTTTCCAGATCTCTCTAGAGGGAATTGAAGCTTGTGAGGGTCCTGTTCCCACTTTTACCTTTTGAACATTACAATACAGTAGTCCACAATGCCTGGCGGTCCCCAGATGCAGGCTGAAGCCCATAGATCTAAGAGGGCAGGAACAAAATCCATGTTGGTGCAGTCAAGGAGAAATGTTACAGATCCGGTTCACCCCGACATGCCTCTTTTCACCCCACTGCAGTTACAGGGAATAACAACAGAGAAGAAAGAAATGTGAGCATGTGTTACCGAAATGAGTGCTCTGGGTGAGCTAAGGGAGCTGCCTCTCCCCCCCCTTCTCTGCCAGCTGATCCAAGTTTCACTGGACTTGCTGCAGAGTTTAATATCCCTATAGCATGAGGGATTTGCAGAACCAGCGGAAACCTACAGGGAACCAGGGGAAATCTGCGTGACGATGCTGTAGTGACAAGCTCAGCACTTTGCAGCCAGCTTTGCAGAGCACACACACACACACACACACACACACCCCTACGGAAAGTGGCTTTCTTCTTGCTCTCCTGGGACAATCTCTCTAAACTCACATCTCTGAAACAGCCCCATTCACAGTTCCTATAAAAGCCATACTGTTTGCATACGCCATTTCCTCAAATATCCCCCATCTACTTCTGTGCTTACACAGATAAAGAACAAAAATATCCCCTAGGCGAATAGTAAAAACCTAGTTAGGAAACACGGTGCCCCTTCATGGCTTTTACTCTGGATCCCTCTTTAAGGAGGGATGTGGATGTTGGACAAGGCTTGGGGTGATGAGTTGGTGCTTGAGAGCTGGAGCACGTCTCCAGCAATGCCTCCGTGCTGGGGAGCACCCTGCAAACACCACCCCTCGTTTACAGGCACTCCTAAATGGCATGTGCCTGCTTTTGACCTCCAGGGACTTGACTTTTTCAGTGTTTTGCAGTCTGCAGTTCTTTATGCATTTTCACTGACCGCAGCAGAGCTGGGTCAGCACTTCATATCTGATCCCCACATCTCGAATTCAGGGCTAGGCAGAGGAACGTATGGTCAGTAACAGCTTGACAAAAGCTTTGCTCAGGAGACACCCAGCCCTGGTCCGCTGAGAGAGGCAAACGTGTGCCACCGCAGCTGGCGGTCATGCGAGACCTGAGTGGAGACTCCTTCTTCACCAAACAAATCTGCCCCGGGTCAGCGACGCGCCCGGCCAGGCCGGCACGGACACAGGTGCTGCCCAGGACACGCTCTGGGTTGCGGGGCACCAGCAGCTGTATGAAACATAAGACAGTCTCGAGTCTCAGGCATTTTTCAGCTTCCAACTTCAGTAACAACAAAAGCTTGGGTCCTGCAGGCAGTTTTTAGCTTTTTACTCCCTAGGCCTGGTTTCCTCCCTGTGACTGTGCATTAAGGACACGCCATGTACGCCTGCAGTTTGAGCTAAGGTTACCTGCACGGCTCACATTTGGACTCTTCCTACCTTGGAGACTTTGACCTGCGGCTGGCAGAACGCATCTTTGACATCATGCTTTTGGCTGCCATTTCCTTTTTTAAGCAGATTAAAACAGAAGCACCTTCCCTGGGTGACAGCTTGACCTCCAGAGAGCTCCCCCTATGAAAAGGGATGCTACTGACCCACTGCCCTCAACCTGGCAGGGGACCCCACCAGGGGTGGGTTGTCCCTCTCCCTGGAGACTAGCACGAGTGGTGGGGAGGGCATTTTGCCACGGGGCTTCACAGATACAAGCTGACCACCAGGGAATGCCAGGACTGAGGGAGCTCAGTTTCCCAGCCGAGCCACGGAGGCAGTGATTTCCAGAGGTCATCTCCCTGTAAGTATGTGCCTTTCCACGTCACATCCTGCCCCAGCTCCTCAGTCCCTCTCCACAGCAGTCCTGCTTTTCCATCCTTCTCCCCCTTCAACAGGCTCAGCAAGTTCCAAATCTCCAGCTGCCCCATCCAGTGCCTCAGCACCAGCCCTAAGTGGCATCGCTGGGTTTCTCCCACAACCTCGGTGGCTCCTTGTCTCAGTCTCGTTACCTGGTGGGTACCAGTGCTCCCCTTGCCCTGGCTGCTTTGCCTCCTTCTTCCCCAGCCACCCTTGTTCTCCTCCTGCAAGCCCCCTTGTCTTGCCTACCCTGTCCCCCATGCATGAAGTGCCTCTAGGACACTGCCCTGATGGAAAATGTTGACTCAGCAGTCAGGTCTTGTCCTGTGCAGGGGCCCTTCACCTGGGAATGCCTCCAAGGGGACTCCAGCAAGCTCCTGGCTTGCATCCTTGGGCAGGCTCCTCTCCCTATGGTGGGTCAGGTGACACCATGTGCAGTGAGGGTCCAAAACTGGCACAGCACCCTCTCAGAGTTATGGCAGTAGGCAACGACCTCCTTGTAGGCACCCTCATCCTTTGGAGACAACTCGCTCAGGACAGCAAGCTCGGACACTGAAACAGGTGACATCCTTGCCACCCAGCACTCTCACATTCAGGCCTCAGGGTGGAGACCCATGGGGATCGCAGCATGCTCCCTGCCGTGGGTGCACCCCCAACGCAAACCAGCACTACAGCATGTGTCTAGGGCCAGCAGGGCCACCACTGATCTGATACCGGGCCAGAGCATCCCTCGCCCAAGCATCCAGGGAGGTTTCCCAGGTGATAGAAAATGCTGTGGAGGGGCAGGAGGGCATGAGGGTCAGGGTGACTTCAGCTGGGTCTGGCCAGTGAGGCTGGCTCACCTACACAATATCTGTACATGAGTGAGCCCAGGAGCGTGCATCTCTCCTTGGCATGGGCTTGCCATGGCGAGGGTGCCTCTGCACAGGAGATGCCATCACAGGCTTCACATGCTGGCGGTGGCCCAGGTACTGCTGGGACTGGGATGCAGAGCTGGATCCAGGAAACTTGGCCCGCCAGCACGGGCAAGGCAGCTGATCAGGAGAGCTGGACCAGTGCTGATCGGGTCTGTCTGTCCTTTTTAGGAAAAGCAAACACAGGAGGACAAGTGTGGAGGAAATCAGGAGCTCACATGAAGGTGTTAAAGGGCTGGGCTGCTCAGGCAGGCTGGCTGCAGTGAACCTGCCCCCTGCTCACCCAGGCACACTGCTGCAGGAAGACTCCTGCGGCAACCAGCCTCATGTGCTCCAGCATCCTCCCATTGGGCTCAGCTCAGCTGTGAGGTGCTCAGTTCTCAGCTTGGTTTGCTCTGATGGCTATTGCAGGGCTGCTCAGAGCCTAACCAGGTTTAAGAGTGCTGGGCTGGTGTCGCCTGGCTCTCTGCGAACCCGGCTGGGGACTGGATCCAGAAAATCCTTAGTAGGTGATTGCAGGAGAGCAGAAGCAGCAAATGTTATGGGGCCATTTAAGGCAGGAGACACTCTCTGGTCATGGAAAAACTCGGCAGCTGGAGCTGCGCCAACCTCCCCCTCCCCGAAAACATTCCTGCAAAGGGAGGTTTCAGCTGCAGGGTCAAAGGGAAAAGCCCAGGGATCAGTTGTCACAGAAACGAAGCCCCAGCGTGAATAGCTGCACTCACAGGCAGCCCTGTCGCTCCCACTGCCCCAGGCCCCCACAGCCAGCAAAACCTGCCCATGGCTGAGCCAGCTCCGAGACAGACCTCAGTGGCAACCCAGAAAAGCGGGAGCAACCCTCGTCTGCACAAGCACACGCGCCTCTCGTTGCAAACCAATGGTGAGAAGGAATGAGCCTGCACCATGGGGCATCCTGTAAAGCTCCTCTCAGCATTTCAGACTTGCATTTTTGCCTAGAGGCTGGGGAGGGAGGTCTGGCTCCTGAGGGGCTGGGTGAGGCAAAGCAGTGCTGCTACGGCCACTGTGGCTCAGAAACCCTCGTACAGCACCAAAAGTGACACTTGGTGTCCCCGATAAGAGAGACTTGGCGATGTGGCACCCTGGTGATGGAGGTGACTAGTGCAGTAGAGGGACACTGCTGAGAACATGCACAGCACAGACAGGATTTATTTCCTTAAAGCTTTCAGGGCTGAGCCCACAGCCCTGAGTGTCACTCACACTAGGGACCGCTTGGATCCATCAACTTCAGGTCTGGTGTTGGGGGCGCGGAGCCGCCGGGTGCTCCCGCAGCCTCCTCAGTGCTGGCTGCAGCGGGAGCAGGATCCGGGCGCAGGGTGACGGAGCGGGTGCAGACCAGGGTACGGCCGGTGCTGCCATGGAGCGGCTGGAAGAGAAGCAGAGGAGACTGCAACCCCCCTGGCTTGCTGCACTGGCTCGGGACACCCCAGTAAGGGCAAGGGTGGCTGGCCGTGTGCACTGGGGCACAGGCCGGGTGCTGCGAAGGCGTTAAGGATGATGTGAGTGTGCGTGGGAGGGAGGAGGGGGCAATGCGAGGGACCGTGTGCCAAGACTCAGCCCTCCCTCTACCATGGTGCCCCAGCCAAGGGCCCTGCCAAGGGCTCAGCTGACCCCGCACTCTCAAAGGCTCCCGGTTCTCCTACCTGCTGCCTTCACGATTCGAGCTACCGTCAAGCTGGGGGGGGGTGTAATCCCCCTCAAAGGGGGGGCAAGTCGCTCATGGGTCGGTACCCCAGACCCAGTGCGCATCAGGGATGGCCTCTGTGCATCCCCTCCTGCCCTGGGCAGCCTGGTCCCCTGCGGGCCGACATGGGGGGGATGTAAGAGAAACGTAGAGATGCATCAGAGCAACGGCATGAATCTCCAGGCCCTAACACTTCGCTGATCCCCCCAGGTCCCAGCAAGGCTCCAATTTCTTTTGGGTGGTTTGTGCCAGCCAGAAATGTTACATTACACAATCACTCTTGCACAAACAAGAAGCCAGTGTGGTGTGCACACAGGGCTTGATGGTTTCCCAGGACCCCGCAGTTTCCTGCTGTCGTTACAGCGGTGCACAGCAGTGCCCATTATGTGTCCAGCCTGAGGGCAATGCTCAGGAGGCTTCACAGCAGCATTTTGGGTCGAAACAGATGTGAACTGTATCATTTTACAAATTCTGCATCATTATTCTTTGGGGCAGCCATTGTCCTTTTTCCTTGTGCAGCACCTTGCACTGTGCGACCAGTCTGTAGGTTCTTCTGAGAACTAGCAGCGCAAATACCTTAAGCAGGGTGGGTCGTTTAGTTATTTTGAAGCCTAGTCATTTGTGGCACAAATGTCAGTTCACACCCAATCATCCCAGTCTGAGAATAAGCAGATATATTTCAAAGCGACCCATGAGACTGTGGTTTGCGTGCACTGGCAGAAGGGGGGTGCAGTGCCCTGAATACTTTGAAATTCAAATTTCTCCAACGGAGGCCTAGATCAGTCACAGCTATTTAAATCTCAGCCTGTCACCTCTTCCAGTGTTACTTCCAAACAATTTTAGCAGCATATTAAAAAGTCAGAGACCCACAAAAATTAAACAGATCCATAGTGGGGCCTTTTGCAAAAGACAGGAGTCTAACAAGCAAACAGGAGGTCATCGAAGCATGCAGAGTATGCAGTAACATGACATCTAGCTCCTAGGATCTGCATTTCAGCAGTGGATCTCAAAGCACTCCGCAAGGCAGGTCAGCCTCATAACCCCCATTTTATAAACAGAGGCATGAAAGGGAAAACAGAGATGCCCACAGTCATTTTGCAGAAGCAGCATGTTTATGCAGGACACGGCTGCCAATTCGTGGCCAAGTCCCTCCTTCAAGCCCCCACTCTGCCATCCTGGCCGTCCCCTTATGCAAAGACTGGCCCAGGCAACAGTTGAATGCGGGTGCGAAGTGGAGCTGTTCAAACAGGATATCCTGAATGGGTCCCAGCCAAAACAGCCAAAGCCTGATGGTTTGGGCAGTCACCTGGGACAGGACACCCTCCAGCAAATACTCCAGCCGGCTGCCTGCAGCAATCCTGACCAGGGTAAGAAAAACCACCCTGGGCTGCTCTGTTGAGAAAATACCCTCTTCTGTCAACAGATTCCCAGTCATATGGCACAGCTGCCACGCTCAGTGGCTGTATGGTTGCTCACTGGGTTTTCTCCTGAGATTCACTCCTTTCTTCCCAGGAAGCTCCAGTAAATGGGAGAGACCCTGACACCTCAGCATGGGAGAGCCCATATGCAGTAATGTCTCAGCGACTCTGCCTGGATACCAGTGCTGCCCCATACAGAGCTCTGCACCTGCAGATCCCCGCAGCTTCACGGGAAGGTGGGAATAGGGACCCTCCTTTTCTGGAAAGGGAAAATGAGGCCTGGAACAGTGACATGCCCCAAATCACCAGCATGTCCATGACTAGAAGGGGGACTCCAGGTTTCCTACAGCCTCTCCAGAGATGCGAGACCCAGCAAAGGGGGAACAGCACTTCCTTGCTGGGGTTCCTGGCTCCTGTAGGGCAAACAGCTCAGCCCCAGGTCTCTTGTGCAACAGGGCAGTGAGTTCCCGAGACAGCCGAGTAGCTCAAAAGGGAGTTGAACCACAAGCTGGTGGGAAGTGGTCTGGCCCTGGGTTCTTCACTCTGAGCTGGGGGTTTAGGCAACACCATGATTGCTCCACGTGCTGCTAATAACCATCTACCCAGGGTCCTGGCAGCAAAAGGAGAGGGCCCCTAGCCTGGGCATGAAGGCAGCAAGAGGGCAAAAAGAGGGAGCCACAGGCCTCACAGGACTGTAAGGGGGAGTTCAGACACTGTAGAGAAGCTGGGGTTTGGGGTTAGGGTCAGACAGCAGCTCAGCCCACTCAGTGCTGTAATATGGAAACATGAACCGCACAGGAGAGAGTGGTGTGAAAGGTACCTGCAGCCTGTGTGCCCCAGGCTGGGTACAGCATGTGGCCCTGCAAACGGTGTTTCCTGGTGCACTTTCCCTGCAGCGGTGCCTCCTGGTTCCCAGCATTCTCCAGGGTGTAGAGCAAGGTGGAGGACACTCAGCAGGTTCAAGGTGTGGGAACAACTGGTGGTGCTGGGAAGCACTGGCCTTCTGATGCAACCCCTCTGGGAAAGGGAAGCATAAATTATCTGCTGCCACGGGCACCAGAGCGGGGAGAGAGGGTGGGCATGGGGGAGAAAAGGGCCCAGGACACACAGGCCTTTGCTCCCGCTCTTTCTGAGCCGGGACAGGCAGACTACCCCCACCAAGTCTGCACAGCATTTTGTGTGCATTTGCCCCTTTGGGCTGAAAGGGGGCTCAAACAAACGCAGGTGGTCCTGACTTCTGCCCTTTAGATATCCCACTGATTCAGGCCCCTTTGATACCACCCAGGCCAGCACCCCCCAACCTTGCTTTCTGCCCGCCTGCTCTCGACAGCCTCATCACGCAGAGGAGCTGGAGCTACCGCCTATGGGAGCAGAAGACTTACAGAAAGTCCCCAGTCCTCAGCAGACAGCAGACCATATAAAGCAAATATTTTCCTGTATCATGGAGGGCTGATCAAGTCTGCTGTCCAAACACCCCTACTGTCATCTGATTTATCTGCAGCTGGTGGGAGAGACCTTGTTGCATGGAATTGAGAGCAGGAATTAAGACACTCACAAGGAGGTTTTGCATCCTTGACCTTAGTCTACTGCTCAGGGGCCTGTGTGGGGCCTGAGGGGACTTTCCCAGCTGCTCTGCTATTCCTGACAATAGAGCTCCACAGCCCATGTGGCACCTCTGAGCAGCAGGGATTGACGATGACCTGGCTGGCCCTGACAGGGACAGGGCTGTCAGGCAGACAGGTGAATCACTCCCCTGCAGGCAAAGTCTGGGCCACCTGGGAAGGGCTGAGCTGCCCTTTAGACTTTGGAGAGTATGTGTGCACCACAGCGGAAAGCATGCACAGTCCTGTCCTACGTGGACACAGTCCCAGAGAGAGACATGAGTCACAGCCAGCTCTCAGACAGCAGCTGGACTAGCATCCCCCACCTGCAGAGGCAGCTGCTCTGCTCCAGAATCTGTTTGGCTTTCCAAAGCGTTGAGCAGGCGCTGAGCCCAGCAAGTCTCAGCATTGGGTTGGTGCTGCCTCAAGCATGCAAAGCCAGGACCTGCTTGAGCTGGATGATCCCCTTGTGCAGCCGCGCTGGGGCTGTGCACGCAGGCAGGGGACCTATATGTGCTGCACAAACACCTCCCGGATGAGCTTTGCTCTGTGGTCACCATGGCTGGCATCGCCCGGCGTTGCTTTAGGATGTTGTGTGTTGCAAAACAGCAGTTGTCTTCCACACCTCCTTACCTCTTATGGGGACTTTAATACCCAACAACAGACAGAGGGAATTTCAAAGGGCATGAGAAGCACCTCTTGCCTCTCTTCTACCCCTTCTGCTGGATGAGGTTTCCCGACAGACTTGACCGCATCCTGACCACATAAAGTGTCCCAGCCCCAGCCCATTATTTCCAGTCCCCAGAGCATCCTGCTTAGGTATAAGAGCCCAGAAATAAGTTAAACCAAACCTGCTATAATGCACACATTGCAGACAACACAGCAGGGGCTCCAGGGATGTTGGGGTGGAGAGACAAAAGCCTGAAATGCAAGGAGAAAGCAATGTCAGGATGGTGGGGCTGGGCTGGGCTGGGTGGCCTGACTGGGAGCTGGCATGTGGGGGGCCATATGACCCCCTGGCAGCTACACAGGCCTGGGGCCTGGGCTGGTCCTCTTACAGAGGGAAGGTCACTGGGCTTGGGGAGGACGGCAAGAGCAGAGCACTGTCCTGTCTTGTGCCCAGGGGCTGCAAGGGCTCCTGAGGGTGGCTGCAGTGTTACTTCACATCCAAGCACAGGGATGGCCAAAACTATCCTCCTAGGCATGAATCTGCTCTGGAGAACCAATGGCCAGAAAGCTGCAATTAAAAATGTAAAATAGCTGGGTGCCAGGAGAAACAACCAGAGTTGCAAAGTTCAGGACTGGCTCTGGGCGTCCCTGACACCTTGGGTGCACTAAGAGCAGGGGAGCAGGTCTGCTATCTATGTCTGTAGCCTGGGCCAGAGCTCGTTCCAGACATGCGAGGATGATGATGCAGCTGAAGAAGAGCTGTGCTGACCCTGGGACAAAGGCACCAACTCTGGTGCCATTTTCTTGACCCTAAAACTTGGTGTCAGCTGAAGCAGGACTGAATCCCAGTATAACTTGCTTTAACAAAACAGATTTCTATCTCACAGGGCGGAGGGCTTTCCTCTTTACTGAATGTCCCTGTATGTGTCCTTCCACCAAAAACAGTCCTAGTGAATGCATTGCTTTTTACAGGGAAGTTAAAGACTGCCTGTTATAGGGAACCTGTAAGATTTTGGTAATGCCCTCTCCAAACAGTACAAGTATGCGCCAGTTGAGAATAAAACCAAAGCAGTTTGTTTTGCAAGGAGAAGGGGTGAGCTGCCCCTCCTTCCGGGCTCTGAGCTTTTCTCTTACGCACCACAGCTTTTCTCTGCAACTTTGAGAGAAAGAAATTTCTTTCAAAATCAAATTCCAGCTCTGTAATTCCTGGGCTCTGGGAGCTGGGCTTCAAGGTGATGCCAGTGACTGTAGGAGCTGGCAGCACTTCCCTTCCCTGCGGGCGCAAGCTTGTGTGCACAGAGGCATGGCCACATACAAAGCAAGAGGACTGGGGGCTTTTAACCAGCATAGTTAAAACTTAGTTCAGCTTTGTTCTGCAGGAGCACTGGGTAAGCGACATCTCCTGCCTGTGAACATCCAGGGGAGAGGAGAAGGGGCAGTACTGGGATGAGCAGGAATCACAACTGTCTTGTCTGATTTGGGCAGCGATGGCCCCATGTCACTATGCAGGTGGCTGCCTCTCTGCAGCATGGCACATGTGTCCCCAGCCGAGGAAGCTGGGAACGCGGCCCAGCAGGGAGAGCGTGGGTTAGGACACCCTGATGGGTCAGCAGCACAACATCGCATGTCCACGTGCATAGGGAAAGTCTCCGTCAGGTTTGCTAGGGTGGACGCAGAACTGGCCTTGACACTGCTTTCACGCCTGCTCTGCAAGGGCAAAGACACGTAGCTAGGCCTGGTGCCAGAAGGTGGCACTTTTTAGATGTGATCATGGGGTGACCCTCCCCAAGGCTCCCCTGCAGAAGGTACATTTGCAGTGGATGGGTTACCTGCTGCTCTGCACTTCTCTGGAGGAAAGGTGGGGGTACAGCGGAGTCCCTGATGTCCTCCTGTGTTTGGAGAGTCCTCCATGGTAGGAGCAGGCTGACTGTTGCTTGTACCCAAGAGGAATGAACTGCATGAGGTGTGGAAAGAAAAAACAACCATCAGCTCTTTCATCTGCTCCTAGCACAGCAGCCACAACAGGACAGCCATGAATGCTCCTTTCCTGAAGTACAAACAGGGCAGTGTTCAGGGCTGCTCTACCCCAGTCTGAGGCCTCTCAGGTCCTAGATCATGGCCTTACTAGAGGCCAAAGTAAGCAGTTCCTCTGCAACAAGCACCTCACTGTGGGCTAGGAAGGAGACTTCAATTCAGACCTGAGCAGAGCTGCTCCTGTCGCACTTGCTGCTTTTGGGAAGGGGCACCTCATGCCGCAGGACCATCAGCTGCCTGTCCCCCCAGGTCACAGCTGCAGCAGAATGGGTGGCCATGCCGCAATGACTGCTGCCCTTTCAGAGGTCTTGTGGAGAGAGGGCAGCTGTAGCCCAGAGCCTCTGCAGGTTGCCCAAATTCCCCAGCTCCACACGGGCTACAGCCAATTTCTGAGCCAACTGCAGGGAGTATGGTGCGGCAGGGGCCAGCCCTGAGCAGAGGCAGCACACATGCACTGAGCGTGCGACCGGTGCTGCTTCCGGTGACCCACTTGCTGTTTGCAAATCATCTAAATATTAGCAGTGACTAAATCCACATAGAGGTGTCACGCAAGAATACCCCTGGTGCCTGCTTTTCTCCCCACCACACACAGACTCAGAGGGCACTCTGGGTTTGCAGACACAGAGGGCTGGGAAGGACCAAACAAGCTGCAAACAGCCACGACCTGCTGGTGAAAGGTGTCTTGAGCCTTGCAGCATCACACCCACAGAGACGTGTGTATTCACAGGACGTGGGCGCCGAGCAGCCTGGTTTGGCCAGAAAAGCAGGTAGCTCGCTGGGCCAGAACGGGGAATGGGGCTTGTGACACAGGAGGCTGGAGGCAGACACACGTGAGTATCAGGGTCCCAGGTCCAGACTGAGGCATTGGGAAGGAGGAGTCAGTGTGGTGGCACTGCTGGGTGAGCCCAGCCTAGCTGAGGAGGGACGGGCCCCTATCACACAGGGCATAGGAAAAGGTCTCCAAACTATGCAGTGTTTGAAGGTGCAAGTGAGCCAACACTCTGGGCTGGGGCCCAAGAGATCCTGCCCTCCAACCACAGAGGTGGACCAGAACCAACGTCCCACAGACTGGCTGTGTCCTTCTCGGTGCCCACTCCAGGGTGGCTCAGCAGCGGCTGCAGGAGGGTCCCCCGAGACAGCCCTTCACTCCAGTGCATGAGCGCAGCCTCTGCCAGCGCTCCAACCTGCTGGTGCCCTGTGCTCTGCCCAGCTCTGCCTGGCCCTAGGGGGCAATGGCAGCCTGGTCCCCAGCTCAGGGGTTGCGGGATTTAGGATGGAGGGAGGCTGAGACCTAGTGGCCACTTCCACGCACTGCAAGTGAGGTTTCTGCTGCCACGGGCCGTCCCACCTGCAGGTCCCAGGTCACAAACTGCTGCCCTGGCCCAGCCGGAGTCCCATGCTGAGATGTCAGCAGGTACCGAGCAGGGGGCCGAGGCTCCATGGCACCATCTGCCTGGACCCAGGGCTTATTGAGGAGGGGCAGAGCTCGCCTCAGAGCATTGCTGAGGCTGTGACATTCACATGCGATGCTCCCCACAGGCGTTGTGTTGTTTTTATCCTGCTGCTGCATTGCCTGACCCCTCCAACTCCTGAAGCCCTGCTCCACAGCCTAGATACCCCAAGCCCTCAGCATCCCTGTGAGCCTTCATCCCCTCCCAGCCGCTAATGACTGCACTGCCCAGCCCAGGCTGGCACAGCTCCATCCTCAGCTCGAAGGGGGTCCCAGCAGACTCCGGGGGGAGCCGTGGGAGGACTGGCGCAGGCCTCACTGCAGGGCACGCGCTCCCTGGCATGGGCACTGCCTCTCCCCACTGGTCCCGAGGGTCTCCGGGCTCCCAGTGCAGGGCGGCCAGGCAGGCTCGCCTCCGCAGAGGTCCGGGCTGGCTCCCAGCCGGGTCCTGGGTCCGGCCAGCACCAAGCGGGGCAGAAGCCACCAGCCCCAGGGCATGTCATTGCCATGTCCCAAAGCAAAGCTTCCCATGCTTAAACAGCTCTTGCAAAACAACTTTCTTAAACAGGTCACTTCAGGGTAAACAATAATATTTTGCTTGGATGCTGGGGGACTTCTGTGTCCTTGTTACTACCAGTTTGTTTATATAGTTTAGATTTTATACCATAGCAATGCAAACAGGTTTCCCACTTTGGAAAAAAAAAAAAAAAAAAAACAGGAGGAAAGGAGGAAAGGAGGAAAGAAAAAAAGGTGTTTTTGCATGCATTTATCCAGATCCAGTGCCTCAGCCCAGCCTTTAAAAAGAAAAAGGTGGTTGAAAACGACGCATCCCCCTGCACTGTGCCTGCACGCGCTAACTCCGCGTTTCGGAGGGACGTGAGCCCCGGGGCCCCGCAGCCCTGCTCGGCCGGGGGTGCGTGCGGCCGGGGCGCGGGGCAGGCGGGGCCGAGGCGCGGGGCAGGCGGGGCCGGGGCGCGGGGCAGGCGGGGCCGGGGCGCGGGGCAGGCGGGGCCCGCGCGCGGAGCCAGCAGATGGCAGCTCCGAGAGGCCCCGGCATCCCTTGCGCCATGCCGGCGGGGCCCAGCGCCGGTGGTGGAGGCCGCGGGGACGGCGGGCGGGCGAGCGGCCCGGGCGGGCGCGGGGCCCTCGGTGCGTGGCGGCCGAGGCGCGGGGCGGACGGGCCGCGGACGGGCCGGGCGGGCGGGGGGGCCTGGCTCACGCGGCGGGGCTGGGGGCTGGCTGCCTCCGGCCGGGGGCCGGTGCTGCTCGGGCCTCCCCGGCGCGGGGGGGCCGCGGGGCTCCCGGATGGGGTCGCTGGGATCCCGGATGGGGCCGCCCCACCGCGAGCCTTGGCCCCGGCGAGCAGCGGGGCGGCCGCTGAAACAAGCCGCGTTCCCGCACGGCTCGGACGCTGGCGGCCGCCGCCGCCGCGTCTCCGAGCCCCCCCCACGAAGGCTCTGCGGGCAGGAGCTGGACCTTGCGCTTTGCCTTTAGTATCCGAATATCCTCCCCAAATCCTCAGTGGCTAGTGAAATGCAGAGGGGTTAACTAAAAACTGATGAAAAAGGGAGGAGGGGAGGATCCCGCTTCCTCTCGCTCCCCCTATCCCGGGGGGTCTGTGCCGCGTCCCCCAGCAGAGCTGCACGGCGCCAGGTGGGAGCACCGCGCGCCTCCGACGTGACACAGGGACGGGGGGGCCCGGCCTTGCCCTCTGCCGTGGGGATTTCACCACCCACGGTGCGAACGGGCTGCCCCAGGGATAAGACCGGGCCTCCAGAGTCGCCCCCTCCCTGTGGTGGCAGGGGACCGCACTAGCCCCGGGCTGGCTCGCCCGGCGCAGGCTGCTCGAGTTGCTGCCCCACGCCAGCCTCCTCCTCCTCCTGGTTCCCATTTAGCCCTGCACAACTCAGGCAGGCTGTGAAGAGACACAGAGGCTGTGAGGAGACGTGGAGGCTGTGTGATACCTGTCCCACAGCCTGGGCCTTTCCTCTGCTCCCTTGCAATTGTGGGCAGAGCCGGGACAGAATAGGGAAGCTGCAGAGATTACAATAGAGCCCTTCCCTGCGCCTCCCAACATGGAGTAACCCCGTACCTTGCTCTTCCTAGGAGTCCAGCGCTGCAGGTTACTCACTGGAGGAGGCCCCAGCTGGAGAAGGAGCAGGACCTCACGAAGCCACTGCCTCAGGTGTTCCCAGGAGCCCTGTCTTACACCTGCAGCACTCCCAGGCACACACGGAGGCATCCGGACCAAGCGCTGACGGAAGAATGGTCTGTGCCCAGGTGGAGACGAGCCCCAGGAGGCGCTGGCAGAAAGTGCTTTATGAGCGCCAGCCTTTCCCGGATAACTACGTGGACCAGCGGTTCCTGGAGGAGCTACGGAAGAACATCCATGCCCGCCAGTACCAGTACTGGGCCGTGGTCTTTGAGTCAGGGGCAGTGGCACAGCAGCTGTGCAGTGTCTGCGTCTTCGTCGTTACCTGGTGGTACATGGACGCTGGGATGCTGAGCCCACAGAGGCTTTTTGGGGCAGGCCTGGTCTCTTCCCTACTTGGCTACATCCTGTTCAATGTCATTGACGCTGGGGTTGGGCGGCAGGAGAGCGGGCGAACGTGGTGGGCAGACCTGAAGAGCACACTAGTGTTCATTGCCTTCACCTATGGCTTTTCACCAGTGCTTAAGACACTGACAGAGTCGATCAGCACGGACACCATCTACGCCATGTCAGCCTTCATGCTCCTCGGCCACCTCATCTTCTTCGACTACGGCGCTAACGCTGCCATTGTATCCAGCACGCTGTCACTCAACATGGCCATCTTTGCCTCTGTGTGCCTGGCATCCCGCCTGCCTCGCTCCCTCCATGCCTTTGTTATGGTCACCTTCGCCATGCAGATCTTTGCCCTCTGGCCCATGCTGCAGAAGAAGCTGAAAGCCCAGACACCCCGATGCTATGTGGCAGTCACCATGCTTTTTGCACTGGCAGCACTGGTGGGGCTGATGACCATTTCCAGCGTGGGTGCCGTTCTCTTCGCCTTGCTGCTGCTCTGTATATCCTGCCTCTGCCCCTACTGTCTAATTCGTCTTCAGCTGTTCAAGGACAATATTCATGGGCCATGGGATGAGGCTGAGATCAAGGAAGATCTCTCCAGGTTCCTCATGTAGGCCTAGCTCGGAGGAAAAGAAGGAGGGAGGGAAGAAGGGACCCTCTGCTGTAAGCAATACAAAGGATGCTTTCTGAGAGACATTTCCTGAAGAGCTGGACACCTTGCCCAATAAAGCCTCTTGCACAGAAATAGTGGCACATTTGCATGTGCTACCTTCAGGAACACTAGGTCAGGTCCTGTGGCTGCAATCCTGGGTACAGAGAGGACTCATAGCCAGTAGCTCACCTGGTCTGTAATATTTGGTGCTTAAACAAGCCACCACTCACCAGAGTTCCACACTTCCCCATGGCCTCTGTTCTTGCAGCTGCTGCTGGCGAAGTCATGATGACAGACAGAAGTTTTGAATCAGAATTTGCTACCTTGGAAAAGGCCAACTGAGCACACAGATTATGTGATTCCAAGATCTGACCCGGTTGTTTTTGGCTAATAAAAGATCTTGAACCCATCACAGTGGCCAGTCTGTGTAACAGCTCTGGAGCACAGGGAAGCAGGGGTGGTGTCTGGACTGGCAGACTAGACAGATCCATAGTTGTATTTTGTCCCACTAAATAATAGCAGGTTCCACACACTCACAAACATATTTAAAGTTGGTGAAAGCTGAGGTACCCCTGAGATACACCCCTGGCAATAGGAAGATGCTAGCCAGGTGGTACTCAGCAAGCTGGGAACACACACCCCAACTTCAGTGTGAAACATGAGTGAGGCAACTTGGTTTTACAGTGGGTCTAGTTGAGCAACCAGAAGGACCTCTGGGTCCCTTATCTGGGGAGTGGTGGTGGCTTGTGCTGATGGAGGGCTGGGTATATTCCCTGAGCAGAAATATGACTCAGAAGAGCTGCAAATCTAGTGCAGCCCCGATAAGGCTGGGCTGGTTGTGGGAGGCCTCCTCCGTTTCCCTGGGGGGGTTGCACTGGTTCTTGTCCCCAACTACTGGCTCTTGGGAGGCAAAACAAGGGGACCTGGGAGAGCGAGCCAGCCACCTTGTATGCAGCATGAGTAACTCAACCGACTGCCGTGATACTGAGAGTGCTCCTGGAGCTTACGTGCCCCACAGCTTGCCTGGCTGCGTGCACAAAGATCCTCAGCCCCTGAGACCACAGTGCAAATGGATGCGGCAGCCCAATGCAGGCAGCTTCTGCCCTACAGCACAGGAATGGTGACACACAAGTATTGTGTATGTGCTAGAAGCTGTCCAACATCTGGAGAAGAATCCAACCTTCTCACATCCCACCCTTGCCCCCTTCCTGTCCCCATCCCGCTGGGTCAGTTTTCACCCTCACCCTCTGCAGGAAGAGGCTATCACAGAGCACAAGAGCAGGGTCAGTGCAGGCAGCGGGGCCAATGACGCTTCCTCAAGAGAGGCCAAGGCTGGCCAGAGTCACGGAGGAGAAAAGGGAGACTGTGGGGCAAAAGGTGAGGGCTACTGCAAGCAAAGTAAAGGGGCTAAGAGAAGCAAAGCGCTGTGCAAAGAGGCATGGTCCTGCAGGACCCATGAAGGCACCTGGGGAGGAGGTGGGAAGGGTAGTGATGCAGAACGCTGCTCAGCCACACCCCAGCAGGTCACACCACTGATAGCAAAAAAGTCTCACAATGCTGCCAAATATCACACGACCCTAAATCCCTTAGGAGAAGGGTGGGTAAAAATTCGAGATGCAGTGACAGAGGCCTTCCTCCCTTCCCTAGTTCCCTTCCCAGAGGCTGTTCTGACCTCACTGAGGGGCAGGGGCCATCCCTGGGGTCTTCATCCCAAGTGATGGATGCAGAGTCAGAGGCATGGAGCAAGATCTCTCCCTCCTCCCTTTGCTGTGGTGCTACGAGGCCCCACCTCAGCACAAACCTTCCCCTTTCCTCAGACCTCCTAACGCGTGCACCCACCATCTTGGGGAGGGGGCTGGCCACACTGGACTGGGAAGTGCAGGACAGTTTCCCTGCTCTGCCAGGCTCGTGCCTGCCAATACGAATGCTGTGATGGTGGAGAGGCCCAGCATGGTCCTGTCCAGCGGTCCTGTCCAGCAGCTGTCTGTCCAGCTCCGGCACACACCACAACAGAGGGCGCTGCTGGCAAACAAGTCATGCCGCAGGACAGGCTGGGACAAGCTGAGATGTGTGCTGGGAGGACTTGCCCAACTTTTCTGTTCCTATCATTGCATCTGCGGACCATTCCCCACCACTCCTGCCCTGTTCCACACCACCTACCAGGGAGCTAGGGAGCAGAGAGCCTGAGGTAGGCTGATACCACAGCAGCTACAAGCAAGAGGGAACCCCCGGATCTGAGGTGCCCATGGCCGCCGCTCTGGTGGCCCTTAGAGCCACCCCTGGGGCTTTGGCACCCACTGCCGCCTCGGGGTCCCGAGAGCCACTCTCAGGGCTTTGGCCCGTCCCCGGCGTTATCCCCAGCTGGCGAGGAGAGCTAAGTAGTCTCAGCGTCCAGCTCCATGAGTGCGGGCATCCTGGCGGCACAGTGCTGATTGAAGGAGAGTTGGCTATGCTCCCTCTGCCCAAGGTGAGGGGACGGCATGGAGCCACGGGCAGCAGCACCCTGGACTGCCCTCTCTTTGTTTTGGCCACTGCTGACCCTTAGATCTGAGCTACAATAACTGCGCAAGTATTTTGCAGACGTGCCTTTGGCCACAGAGGCCTCTTCCCCTCCTCGCCCTGTGCGTTCATGTTGTTTTCCAGCACGATGTCTAGATGCCAGCTTGCAGTGACTACAGGCTCTGTGTGGCATTGGGATGCTGGGGATAAAGGCAGTTCCAAAAAGGACAGCAGTAGCACTGACTCCCCCATCCTCCCTTGGCTTTAGCCAAAAGCACCCACCGAAGGCAAATAGCTAAGCAGAGCTTGGACTCAGGAAAAGAAGTGCCACAGGCTTCCTGGGCCCACTGGAGACTTTCCCAGTGCGATACAGGAGGTACTACAAGAGCACAGGGGACACCCACAGCCCCTTGCACATGCTCACACACCTCCTGCATGTGTGATCACACTGCCACGTGTGACCACGACAGCCCCAGTGTTACATACCACATCACAGGAACACTTGGGACATATGGCTCACCTGGGTCTTTGTGAATCTAAAGCATCAGTTTGGGAGAGACTGTTGCCCTGGCAGAGATGAGTCTCTGATTACCTGGACCCAGGGTGTGGTGCAGAGAACAGTACTTCAAGGAGAGGAGGAAATCAAACAAGCTCAGACACTGCCAGAAAGTAGTTGCACTCCAAGTAACAGCACTAGCATTCACTTAGGGCTTCCAAGAAGCACATCTGGACTCCACACTACTGGGAGAAACCTTCCCCAAGAAAACCAGCCCTCTGCCCCTGAGTCACACACAAGATTTCGTAATGTCAGCCCATGTTTCACTAACAAGTGCTCTCCTATTACTCATCACTTGCACTGCAGTGGAGCTTGGCAGCTCTGTCCCAGAGCCGGACCATGCACCATGCAGCAGCCTGCAGAACAGAAAGATGCTCCCTTCCCAAGGAGAGAGATGGCAGGTGGAGACCCACCAGGTTATGGCTGACAGCATGACAACTAGCAGGGCCAACCTAACAGTTAGGGAGGACTTTTTGGCAGTGTCAGATAAAAAGGGGTTCAAAGAGAACACAGAAGTGCTTCTATACAAACCTTTTTCCTAACCTGAAACATTTCTGTTTTGGAAATGTACTCACCTGCTCTGGAGGAGGACAGTGACCACCTGAGCCATTAGGCAACCTCTGCTGCACTCAGTGCCCTTTCATGCTCTGCTGACAGTGGACATCTCCACACAGCTCCGAAAATCAGCGCCTTGACAGACCACAGGGACTGAGGAAACTCAGGCTGGCATCTCTCATTCCTATGGCGTTTCTCTCTAACATTAGGGAAGGAGTAAACATTGCTCCTGTCAATTTAAGGGATAAAGTCAGATCCTTCTTACTCAGGAGGCTGTAGAAGGAGATACTTACAACATCCAAACACACAGGTAACTAGTTCTCCAGTAAGATGCAGCACCTGCTTTTAGCTCTTGACTAGCTGAAGATCTGAATGATCACATCACATATTCCCTGTGAAACATGTCCATATCTAAAGCAGCAGGTAACCTTCACTTGTGTTTTCAGAATTGTTTCAGGAGCATGGTAGCACTGACTGGAGAAAGCAGCCCATGCAAAGCACTGCAATGTTTTGTGCAAAACAGCTAACTCTGGAATTTTTGGAGAGTGACATACAGTGCCATACAGTGACATACAGTGCAGGACCCAAGTGCCCAGGATCAACCACTGATGAAGGAGGAGCTGATTGCTTTTCCTCCACATTAGCCTCACTGCCAGCTTTGTACGTGCACTTGCGGATTACGCAGGCTGGCTGGGCTCCTTGCTCATCATCCCCAGCAATAAAACCCTTTGGGCAGGGAATTCTGGAGCTGGAAGGCACAGAAGGCGTGCACATAGGGGTCTGCCATCAGAGAGGAGGTTATTTCACGCACAATACATTATTTCTCTTAATTTTTCATGAGGCATCTGTGGCTTGTTAAATCCAGCACAGCTATAAAACAAAGCTTCCCTTTCATTCACAGATCAGCTAACCGATAGTATCAGGTAGAAAGGAAGAACTGGGAATCTCCAAGCTGAGGAGACAGAAACAGCTGTGGTTTATGGCCTACTTTTAGCAAACCTGTCAGAATAAACCTGTTTTGAAAACTGGTTAGAAAGATGTTAACATGGCACTCTTCAAAAGGGCTTAGTAGAAGATTAGAAGGATGAAAGATTACAAGAGCAAGGAAACCTGACACTACAGAAGTGCAAGTTTCTGCTTTTTTAACCCATCAAGTGTGAAGGGGTTTTGCAGGCAAACAGTTTGCATTGAGAACTGTTTTCTCATCTCAGCGAGCAGGCACTTGCAGCATGTTCCTTGGGTTTTCTAGGAAATGAGCAACCCACTTCAGAGTCCCTAACTGCACAAAGCACTGGAGGTGTTATGTCACTTGCCAAGTTTTAAATGTTGTTGTTGTCATGGTGACAACTACATCTCATTTTTATTTTAATTAAAGAAAACTTGTAAAAGCTTACAGCACATGCTCCAACCTCGCAGAGAGCAGCAGAGTAGCCAGATGCTCACAGTCAGGACAACATTTTTCAGTTCTCCTGAGAGAAGACTATTTCTTCGCAAGGAAATTCCCAAGAGAGTTGTTCTGCTGCCAAGGACTGGGATACCCCATCTTGCTTGGCTAAAGCCCTTCTAGCTGTGCCATCCAGAGCTGATTCACAAAGTCCATGAGTAGGGAAAGGCTTCAGTGGATTTGGTTCAAATTTAAGAAGGTAAATAACCACTTCTCTTTGTTTCTGTCAAAGAAGTAAATAAAATCTTGACTGCCTGGCCTCTGTAGTCTTAATGTCTGCCACGGGTAGAGGCCACGCTAACTGTGGCCAGGTTTACTTGAAGTTCACTGCTATGCAAACACACCTCTTCCCCAGAATTGTTATTAACTGCAGCCATAAATCTTTGGGGATATCAATTGCTGGTACATCTTAGATGTAGCACAGGCCTGACTGCATTTTGAATATGCAACATCCAGGATAATGGTGATAAAATGAAGGGTTTTGTTTGGTTGTTTTTTTTTGTTTGTTTGTTTGTTTTAGGCAACAGACCTAAACTGCCATCATGCTCAGCTTTGAGGCTTTTAAAGGGAGCATGATTAAAGCACCTGAGAGAGGGATCATCTGGGAGCACCACGAGGTGAAGGAGTGTGTTAGCTATTATAGCTACAGCACAAATACCTGGCATTAATAGAATGGCTTAAAACTAAGGGTTGCTACCTAGCTCAAAGAAACAAGTCTGTCACATTTTCTTATGGGAGGAGCTGATAGTGAAAATCCAAACAGCAGAAAGAGCCACACACTCCTCTTGGAAAGCAGATATGAAACCAGGTAGAAATAGGCACAAACTGACACGTCTCTGGGAAATAAGGGATCTATAATAACAACGACAGGCAGAGAATCAGTGTTTCTGTGTTGCTGCCCCAAGCAGTGCTACACCTCAGACCCAGAGGACTCAGGACAATGAACTGCTCAGGGACACTCACTCCTGGGAGGTGGAAGGAGATGGGTTCCCAACAGGACACCTTGAGCTTGGCAGAGCACCAGCAGGCAGGAGGAGGTGGCTGTGCCACCGTCTGCCTCGGCTACATCTGGAAGCTGGGAACCCAGTGGATCGTGTATGCAACATCCTTGTCTTTCATACCAAAATCCCCAGGCTTTGGTCAGTTCAGCAGGCAGGAGCCACATCTTCCCGGCTGCCATGCGAGTTGCAGGGTTCACGCCACCTGGCTCACCACAGGCGGTCCCTTCCCCACACATAGCCACAAGCCTCCCTGCTCTGACCAGCTCCTTCCTTTCACCACCTCTCCTTAGCCTCAGTTGTTGCCCAGAGATCCCCTGGGAAAAAGCCTTCCCGTTAGCTTGCCCATGCAGCCACCCTGCTCTGCCTAACCCGGGAGTTTTTAGGAAGATGAAGCTCAGTCCATGGTGTGGGAGCAGGAGAGGACTTTCAAGGAGGGAAGAAAGGAAGAGAGAGCCAGGTAAAGGTGAGCAGGAGATGCAAAGGCCAGGCAGAATTTCCCTGGGACTTCTCTGACCTTCTCTCCCAAGGAAACGCACTCTGCAACACTGTTGCAGTTATTTAAGGAGCCGAATAAATGTCATAAAGAATATATCTTTATGACTGAGGTCAGAATATACTCTATATGAGAAAACTTTGTCATAACTCTCCATTCAATTCAGTGACCCCTGCATAAGGGTTTCTGCAGAGGGGGAAGTGGCCTGTCTCAGCAGTGAAACTGGATGTCCTTTAAGCATTCACTATCCGAGTACATTGTTCTGGGCCTTGTCTGATGCACATGATGGGACCAAACAAAAATATTAGTCCTTCTTGGTTTATATGCAACCGAATCATTATCAACCAACTGGAAAGCGTTAAATGTTACTTTGCATTACAAAGCAGGTGCAGTTTCTTTCTCTGAAGTTGTGGTTTCCAAATCCACTGAGATACAGTACTTCAATGAGACATTTTCTTTCAACTTGAATCTAGCCCAAATTTAAGTAATTCTAAACTGGCCAGGGATAAACCTTGCTGCTCAGGGGAATCACTGACATGTGCTGCCTGGAATATCCATCTACAGAGTCTGCAGCAGGGAAAGGCAAGCGTCAGTCACCACAACAGCGACAACAGGCTGTCAGAGGCCCACGTCTCTCCCATGCAGGAGACTGGGACCTGGGAAGCAGGCAACAATGAAGCTTTAGTTTTTGAAAGCAGGATCTTTTTCTCTCTCCAGTTCACACTGTAATCACTAACCTTTTCTTTGTGCATCAGATAGCTTAGTGACATGAGAGGCTACAGCAACAATTTGAATGATCAGGAAACAAAGATTAGGGTTTTTGTCCTAACACATCCACTGAAAAGCAGCCTACGATGCATAATGCCACCAGCTGGTGTGCTGCACTGTTAGCCTTCTCCACCTATCCACAGAATATATGCCACATTTGCAGGATGGAAATAGCCCAGACAAGGTTAAAAAAAATTCTCCAAAGTCATAACATGCACTGATGCCAAAGAGTCACCCAGGTTTCCAGTCATGAAGTCCCTTACACTAACAACCAATACCTTTTTCTTTCTTTTTAGGAGATTTTAGGAATAACTACCAGAAATCCATGAAGTTCATAGCCCTACCTTAAACATTAGCTTTTACTAAATACTTCAGAAGAAGGCAAGGATTTTGCTGAAAGATTTAACACCACAGAGTGTCCTAAAAAGAAGCTTGTGCCTTACAGCCTAATGCATGGGTGTTGGCTGGCAGATGGAAGGACCAGCAGCAGCTCCTGGTTGGGGTGCAGTACATAAGGCCACAGAACTAAAATATCAGGCACCTTTTACTCACTGTTGCTTCCTCTCTTGGTACCATGCCATAGCCCAGAGGGAATGCAGTGGAAGTTTCCCCCAGTGCAGAACAGACTTTTGAGCAACCTGGAGAAAAGCACTTTGTGAAATTCAGCCTGCTCGCATTCACTCTTACCTGAGAGGTGAAGCATGGCCAGAACCACCTGCCTCTTGAAGAGCCCCCTGGGTACAAACTCCATCGCTTGTCAGGAACAGTCCTGAAATAAGCAATTTCTGAATTCTACTGAGCTCTTTTGCCTCAATATTGAGATACTGCGAGCAGCAGTGTGTTCCGCAGACAAAAGATGTGGCAAAGTTAGCCAGTCTGAGCTCCCCTTCCCATTCCCTACTCTGGAGGCAATAGTGTTCACAAATATGCTGTTAGGACCCTCCATTCCTCCCTTTTCCCAGGTGTTGGGAAGCACACTGCCCATCACTGCAATCTCCTTAGCACAGGGATTCCTGGCTTAGCACGTGCAGTTCAAAGGTCCAGTAAGAATGATTACTTGTTTATCTCCCTCTCCTAAAAGTTGCTGTACTTCTGTTTTTTTTTCCTTCTTCCTGCTAATCCCTTTGTTATTTTTCCTGTTGTGCGCTATCAAACAACAAAGTCTGAGTGAGAAGAAACAAAAATTGGCATGAGTCTACAGCTCTCTGGGCTTGCATCCCCTTATCATTTGAGTAAACACAGTGTGTGGCATTTACCAGCACATCCAGGTGAGTCAGCAGCTCCCTGGATATATGAGGTCTCAGCAGGGACCTAAATCAGGTGGAACTGGAGGAACTGCCCGAACTTAGCAGAGGTGTGTCAGACCTGGCTTGAAACTTAGCACAGCCTGTGCATTGTCAGGTCTCTTCTACACACTATACTAATTTCACCTACTCTCCTGCCCCCATCCCCAGAGCAGCACTGCTGCACGTCCCTCTCCCTGTAAGCTTCCTCCTACAAAGAAACATATGGTTCCTGCCTCTCAAAAAACAAGCTGGCATCCTGACATTACATTGTGCCTCCAGTTCATGCCTGCACAAATTCCCCCCAATTTATCTGCATGGTTTGTGAGATACCTCTTCATTGTTTTAATATGAGAAAAAAGTAAATGAGAACATTGATTAGATTAGATTGATTAACTCCTTTAGGCTTACTCCTTTATATACTTCTCCAGCACCCAAAACAAACACATTTTCTGATCATTAAATGCCAGAATTTATCTTTCACTTGGATGCCACAGGGACAGACATATTTGGAATTCCAGAGGTAGCTACTTACAGTTATTTGAGCTCAGATGCTCCAGCAAGGTTGGCTCACAAAGAATTCAGGAGTTCAGCTAGAGAAATGGTCACAGCAGCTGCTATTTCTTTATAATCATGCAGATTCATCAGTGGAGAGACTGCTACAATCTTCTCCTTGGACCTTCCGCTCAGCACACAGTCTGGTGTCACCGCTGGTTTATTAGACATCTCTTCAGAGACTCTCTTTCAGTCTCTGTTGTTAAAGTCATTGTCTATTCTTCCTCCTGCTACCACTAAGCCAAAGCCACTTCTCCTGAGCAATCCTAGAGGTTAATGAATTCAGAAGCTGTGGTAGAATCCCAGCAGCATGTCCCTCCCTCCCCATCAGATGGCCAGAGTCTCAACAGGACCCAGGCAATTGCTTTCATGGGGTGTTAATGGCTCCACGTAAGAAAGAGTGGGTAGAGCCTTTAATGGAAAAGCATTTTATTTTATTTATCACCAAGCTTATCATTGACATCTGAAAATAAAATTTTTATTTACAAATAGTCTAGTGCAAATTAAAGGTAATTTTGGCCAAAAAGACAACAGATTGTATATAACACAAAAGAAATGAAATGCGTGTGTTAGGACGATCTTCCTGGAACAGCTGGAGGAGGTCGCCTAGGAAAAAAACAAAAAATAACCCAAAATTCATGGGGAGGGGGGAGAACAGAATTAAAACAAAAGGTTAAGATACAACAAAATGGCTCATATACAAAATTATAAAATGGGTTAAGAGAAAAAAGGCACAGAACATGCACAGTAAGGAAAAGAGCAAGAACAAGATTAGAATCAGCTGGCTATCAGCACAGCCTCTGCTTTCATCCTCACCGCTTCCCATCTGACATGCTGGCGCCAGAGAACTAGGACAATCACATCACGAGTGCCGAGGTCGTTGGTCAGAAGCTTTCTAATTTTCTTGCAGCAAATAATATCCTCCAGAAGAGCTTTTCCCCAGCCAGCCTTAAAATCTGGATCACGGTTTGTTTCAAACATTGTTCTTGAAGTAGACCTTTTAAGTGAGATTCTGATGGATTCGAGGAACGATCAAACAAGATGATCTATGTGTTGGATTGCAGTATTTGGAGGGGACATTGCTAAGCAAGGCTAAAAGCTTGGGTGATGGCAGTGCAATGAATCTACTGCCAAAATTAGCAGGAAAGACCCTTGGCAGTCAATGGCTTAGTGCAGCGGTCAGAGAAGAGCGGCCACTCATCCTAGTATCCAGCAGACAGCACTGACATATTAGCTGGCCAATACACAGGGAAACAACTCACACAGGGATATTTAATGTACTCCAGCCAGACAGGACATGTGTGTGACACTCCTGTCTACTGAAAGTGAGTGCAGAGACTGCCTCAGGCATATCCATCAAAGGCTATTCAAAAAAAATGCTCCTAAGTGTTAAAGCAAACTTGCTGCATATACAATGGGATATTGCTGCTTTGCTCATCCCACGTTTTGCTCCCCCCATTTTCCCAATACCTAAGGACTAGCATAGTGACTGTTGTGCTCAGTGAGGAAATGCCCCCTTGGGTAGGAAGCTGTTGTGCGTTTGCTGCTTGCTGTGCCGTAACAGACCAAACCCACTCTTCCAAGCACTGATTCCAGTTACTTGGCTCTTACTAATCTGAAGGAGGAAATGAATAACAGAGACATTTTGAGGCATCTGCATGTTCATACACAATCACTTTAGGGAGAAATCCCTTCTAGACAGAATGCACACACATGCACAACTTCACTCCAACTCCTGCTCTTGAGGACTCAGCCTGGCCCTCTGCTCAGCTCTGACTCTCCCCCAAAACACGTTTTCCCTAGTAGTGAAACAAATATCAGATATTGCCTGAAAAACACTTACCCATTTCCCAGCAAAACATCTCTGCAGCACTCCAAGCCCCTAACAGGGTAGCAAGCTGAATACTTTCCATGGGTCACTTCCCTCCCATCTCCCCACACACTTAAGTGACATCTCCAGTGATATGAACTGCAACATGCGTGTGTCTCTGATGAATCCTTACTGCAGTCCAAACAGAGAAGTGGAGTGCAGCATACTGAGATTATGGTGAAGACCACTCATGCGCATCCAGAAAGTAAAAATAAAAGCCCATCAAGAGTTACAGTTTATTTCAGGTTCAGAAATGCAGCATAACATTTTTACAGCAGGTGTATGCAATGCTCAGTAATGACCATGGTTTCAGGAACCGACTTGCTGTGCTCAAAGGCCAACACCAGGAACCATTTACAGACAATGAAGCCAACGGCAGATGTTTTGGCTCATATGAAGTAGGGCATTAACATACAGAGCAAAATTCAGAAAGAAATTAAGCATTAGCTTCTTACAAAAAGAAGACATTGTTTACACCATTCTGGAAAAGTAAAGAAATAGGAAGTGAAACAAACGGTCAGCAAGACGGAACAAATCATATATCAAGCAAGAGTGAAGGACTGTCTGGACGGGAGGAGCCATCGGTATCAGCTCGCCTGCAGACAAAGCAAGAGGAAAGACAGGCAGAGTAGCATTCATTTACACAAGGGAGCTGTTCTGTTAGAGCCCGGGGGAGGAGGTTCAATGCCAAAAGCAGGAGACAGCGTGCTTTAAGCACACCAAGACATGAGGTGCCTCCCCAGTGTCACATGTGCAAAATAGGTCTGCTTTGAATTCAGGAGGTTTAGACTATTTTAAGACAGAAAGACAGAGCTAGCCAGTAATCTCAATATGCTGTATACATATTGTCTAGTGTAGTTGTCTGCAATATAGAGTATAATATTTTCTATGCTATACATTAACACAAAATGCCATAACATATAATGTATCTCTTCTAATATAATAAATATCTTCTTTTATGAGGCTTACTCAAAAAGTGCAATAAGATCAGCAACAAAATAAACACACATTAACTATTTACATAAACCTTTTCATTGAACATACAATCTTTTTAATCCTAACACAAGATCCCTTGAGATTAAAGACTGAGAGCTATTTATGGCACAAGTGAGCTCTTCAGCTGTTGGTCATCCATGATGGGATGAGGTGGAACATGTTCTTTATGTAGAGATCCAGGCTCAGCCTAAATGCAATAACAGATGAGCACCCTCCTGAAACTTAGCTACATATATCATCCAGCTAATTACCAAGCTCACGTAAACTCAAGCAACAGAAGTTTTTTAACAGGAGTCTCCACTACTCCCTGTCAATCTTCTGAGCTTCCCCAGAAGGAATCAGACAACGGGAGAGGAAGCCATGCTCCTTAGATACAGGAACTCAGGCTTAGCTCACCCTGCGTACAGGTGTCCACCGAGGGGAAAGTGGCCTGTTCTAGCCAGCCAGTCCCTCCAGCAGATCCACGGGGATGTACTGGTGAGCTTGTCCTGCTGTCTTTCAGGCCTGGAGCGAGCTGTTGCCAAGGCTGCTCCTCCAAGAACAAGGAATGGGGAGAGACACAACTCACCAGATTCTGGAGTGAGCAAGAGAGACAAACTTGTTCCAGGCACTGTACAGCACGAGGAAAGGGACCATGGTTAGAGGGTGAGAATTTAGTCAACTAGAAGTAGCAATTTTTTGGGGAAGCACTTAGAATTGTTGTTTCTTGGAAAAATGCTATGCAATTTATTCTGAAAAGTGTATATGCAAGAAGTTAGAGATAAAAATCATCCAACTCTGGATCTGTGCTCAAGGTTAATTAACCCGTACACCCAGAAGTGTTGCATTTCAGAAGTAGGGCCAGATTTAGGTGTGATCTGAATGGAGATGCAGAAGAAGGAAAGGCTGTGCAGCTGCACGCTGTGTCCCACGACCTCAAAAATGAGTGCAGAACCAGATGGTGCTAACATTAGGGCTACAGACCCCTCATCCCTCTTCCTCTTTCTGGTAAATCTACACTTGAGAGTTTCATTTATAATTCAAGATTACCATGGAGAAATACAATTTCTTGTGAGGCAGAGTTAAGGGTAACACTGAATTGTGATAACTGTGTATTTCCTTAGACTTGACAGAAACCATGAGTAACATAAATTAAGGAGTCTCAAGTATGGAAGATTTAATTAAACATTTTTAGACCAAGAGTTATGCCATCTAACTGAGGCTCTTAACTTACCATCATTACCACCCCGGTGTCCCATGCAGTCACACCAGCCTGAATCACCTTCTGGAGGCACTGTCTCTTCCCACTGAGCAAAGGAGACCTTGGACAACTACGGCTGTACTCAAGCATTCAGGATTGGGTGGGGTGAAGCCAGACCTTGGCCTTATAACATTACTGAATATTAAGATTTGGGGTTAAAATGACGACTTTCAGTGGCTGAGGTGGAAGAGGTGCTAAGCATGGCTTTCTAACAGAAAACAGCTGCCAGCCCAGGAACAGAGAGTTCTGATAATCTATATACAGGTTTGTTGGCTAGGCAACAATATGGACTACTATAGCTGCTTATAAAAACACATCTAATAGATTCATTATACGTTACAGAAGAGAGCACTGCACAGCAGAAAACAGAAGAAAAATCATCAAAATATGTTTTCACTTTTCTGTAGTAAAAAAACAATGTAAGTGCAGTTGGGTTTGCACCCTTTTTTCCCTTGTAAGCTGATTTTGTGCACTTGGTCTTGAAGATTTGGTCCTGTTCTCTAGACAAACACTGGCCATTTCAGTCGTTTGCCAAGATGCCATTGTACTGACAAATTCCATCTTCACTGCACTTCAAATGCTGACCTCTAGGCTCCCCAGGTGTGCGTCACAGGTATGAGGTTGACAGGAAATTAAAGTTAAGCTAACATACAAATCATGGTGCTTTTCCAAGCTCATCTCTCTCATGTAAGCAGAAACATGATTTGCTTCAGTGGTGAACATAACTGTTATTTAATCAGCAGCCTGGGACTAATTAACAGGGAAAATTTCCATTGGTTGTGGCTCTTTGACTGGATTCTTCCTAACCATGGAGATACAACATACTGTAGCCCTACATGCAGTCTCCATAAATAAATTTATTAGATTGGTTATACAAGTGGCCTTTGAAACCACCAAAGGCTTTGCCTAGGGATCTGTAACTGTAATTGTAATAACAACAATTAATATTTTCTGAAGACACAAGGCCAAATTAATCTCTAGTGTAATTCTATTGACTTAAGTTTTAAGCCACAAGGATGACACCAGCCCTAAGTTTTTAAAATTAAGTGATACAGTTAAGATAAATTTTTTTTTACAATGTACTAATATACAGTTTGTAAAACAACAGGCAGAGAAGACCTCTGAAAGTGAACATCTGCTAAAATAATACATTGCCAGGATGCACAGCTGAGTGCTTCTCAGTACCTACTTGGATAAAGGGACTGCCAATCTGAGGCATGGGGGACTTCAAGAGATGCAAACAGAAAATCTTTATATAGTGGAACTTCATTGACGGGCTTGAGCCAGTATCTTGAATCCAAACTGGATCCTTGGAAAGCTCAGATCCAAACCTAGGCCATAGCTCTGTCGACGGGCTCACACAGTGGGCAGAGGAATAGTAGCCCATTACAGCTGTGCATCCGTATATATGTATTCTTGCGTTTCACATAATGACTAAATGCAGTACTCAGCTCTCTGGATCCTGCCAGGCAGTATATTTATACATATCACCTGCACTCACACACATGTAGTGCTTCCAATGAGTTCAGTGGGAGTACTAACATGAGTAAGTGCTACTAGAGGACAAAGCAAGCTGGCACATGCTGGCCTGTCATGTACCAGCCCTTCAAACTGTTTTTCTCACATCCTTGCTGCAGGGTGTGGCAGCTCCACACTGAGACTTCCAAGTTATCTGCTGGGACTTCTGAATTTCCATTTCCACAGAGCACTACCCAGGCCAAGCCAGGGTACTGCAGCCTGGTCCTTGCTGATCAGCAAGACAACTTTGGATGTCAGTCACCAATGTGGAAAGAAGGATGTTGTAAAACACTGATTGTACCATATGTAGCCTTCTTGTTTAATGACATTCTTTATAAACTAGGCTTCTGATGAGGAGAACTATAGGAAAAGCAGCCATCCAGCAGACTTGCAAGAGAGACAAGGAAGTGTTGGGCCAACAAAGAGCTTGTATAAAAAACAACATTGCTTTTCTCAGCCCAGTTTAGCCATTAAAGAAGAAAATGGGCATAACCCTCTAATTCCAAATGACAGAAAACCTTTCTTTAAATGATATGCCTTACAAATCTGAAAGCTACATATAAAAGCAAAATGCCATTCAGATAAAAGAAAAAAAGTAGACTCAGACAACACGTGCACACATGCGCACACACACAAAGTCAATCCCTCATTTGACTGTATAGGATTGTAAGCACAGCTGTCTGGGTGAGTATGTATGTCAGTAGGTTAGCTAACATCAGCTACAGCACAAGGAAAAGTCAAGGCAGCACAGACCTTCCCAAAACATTTAAGACCTCATAAGCAATGCAGAATGGACAGAGAGTATATCAGTAAAATTGGTTACTTGCCTATAGATGTCCATACATGCCACTATACATTGGTTATTGCAACAGTTAAAGCAATTTGCTTCCACATATTTGGTTAACAATGAATGGCATGCCAGAAACTTCATTTAGTCTAACAGGGACGAATCTAACGGACGAATTACAGTGGGCCGAGTAGGTGAAGGGGGTGGTCTTCGACTGGAGAGAAAGAAAGAAGAAACATTAAGCGGAAACACTGAGAATGGATCTTTTGCTATAACTATGTGAACATGCACATGCACCTAAACATTATATTCTTATGCTCATTTACACTGAAGCATGCCAGTCCTAAGCATCTACAATAAGGAAGAAGGCAAAAGGCTTCTGCAAACTGTGCCTTATTCTCGCACATCAGACAGCTCTTCTCTCTGGTCAAGTCTGTGTATTCTCTGAACACAATTACCTTCTGTGCCATGTAAATGATCAGTGGATGATCATTATTCCTGTCTTCTTCAGGGTCACTCCCAGCCTGAACAGCCACAGAGTGGACTTACAGGCACTTTTTCAGAGTGGCCAGTGGGAATCTGGGAGACAGCCTGGAGCAACTTCAGGTGCCTTTTGCAGAAGCAGAAAACCTGCAACTTCTTGCAACAGTTGGTCCAACGGGACCCATGCCACATAAACTGTGCTTGAATACCAAATATCAAGCTTTTTATCAATGGCCCCTTTTAAAAATGCCAGCTGTGGCGATGGATTCTGGATTCATTCACTTGCCACTAATGTGTTCATCTATCAACTTCAGTAACTGCTAAGAGAAACCCAGATTCCTTGGGAGGGCTCAGGGGACCTTATCCCCCTATTTCAAATGGCTGATTCAGCCTAGGCTCCTGTGCACTGCAAAACCCTGCATTTCAATTTGGGCTGCACCCAATAAGAGACCACAGAACAAGAATTAGACAGGAGCCGCATAACCCCTGAATGTGTTCCACCTGCAGCCCAAGCTGAGCAGGGGTAGTACACAACTCCCCTCCCTTCCTTGGCCAAAGGATGACACATCAACTCCATTAGATTTGTAGATGGATTCTCTCTGCTAACTGCTTGTCTGCCTTCTACATTTTTGCGTGTATTTAGAGTGCATCTAAGTGGACCACTTCAGTGCTGTGCAGAGATAATCCAGTCAGCGTAGTTATGAAGACTACTTTGTAAATACTCTGTTCCACCTGGGCTAACACAGCCCACTGCTGAGCAAAGCCTGCACAGAGCCTGGGGTGAATGTACCCCTCCTGCCCTCAGTGCTCGCCCTAGCTCAGACGGTTCTGCCTAGCACCACTTTGTACTGTTTAAAGATATATCTAAGTGACTGCTCTTCACAGCCAGTCTGCTCCCTCAGCTAGCTCTTTAGCACTCTGCAGCAGGGTTTTGTTGATGCAATTTATTCCAATCTGTCTCTTACACAATGTTTTTGCTCCTCTTTAACAGGAAGTATCTGTGCTCTCTTCATTCCTTAATCCAGTCCAGATCACCACAATGGTATAGCGGTTCTACAACAGCATAAACTCATGGTCTGAACTCAAGGTGGGGAGCCAAGAACTCTTCAGTTCTAATCCAGCTTTTACAGACTTCATTAATGACCAAGACAAATCATACAGCCCTCTCTCTGTCCTCCACCTATGACAGTAGAGACAGTTCCTATCTCAGAAGGTAACAAAGAAAATGTGTCTCATTCTGTCAAAACTATATGGAAGATGAACAGAATGCAAGAATGTGCTAATCTTCTGTGAACCAGAACATAATATATGAGACAAATTTACACTTGACAAAAAAAAAAAAAAAGCTTGTTTGGCTCCAAGTGTATCTTGTACAGCAATATTCTCCTTTGGTGAAGAAATGAGAATTTTAATCCCTACTATGCAACAAATACAAAACATGCCAACTGAAGCGTTCATGTAAACCATTATATGGAAAAATTATAATTTTTTCATGGTGTATTTTTCTTACAGAAGAATGTTACTGTGTTAACTATTGTTTCTTTTGCAGCTCCAGTGTAGGTCTTCTGGACCCATTTCCAAAATTTGTAGTTTCATAAAGAACCACTTCTAAGGCTCTGCATTTCTGCTGGGTTACATTAAATTATTCCTTTATTGAAATGCCTCACATTGCATTGTTTAGTGCTTACTGAAAACATCATATCATGTGTATACAATTTACAAACAAGGGAAAACGCATACAGCTGTCTTCATATCAAATTTAAAAGATACAAGCCCAGCCTTGTATTTTAATACCAGGTTGAATGTAGCACACTGACTTCCAATAACGTAATTTAGTCAAATTGCCATTTAAGACTAGCTGGATCAGAAACTAGAGAGCACAGTGGGAGAACATCCTGGATTTAATCAGTCAAACCAAACCTGAACCAAAAATGGATCTGAGCCATTTTCTCCTTGAACCAGAACCGTTACTACACCTGAACTATTATTCTGAAGTTTTCATTAAGCTCAATCTAGAACTGAACCAGAAAAAAAACCCAACAAGCTCTCGTTCCCGCTTCAGACTAACAATTCGAGAAGAAGCTGATACTCCCAAGGGGCCCTCTCTGGCACGGAGCCGCTGCCGCCGCGAGGGTCAGTGGCGCAGCGGCCACTGCAGCCTCTCTCCGCGCTCCCTTCCTGGGCCTCTCTCCTCAGCCTGCCCCAGGCAGAACTGCCGGAGCCTCACGGCTCCCTGCAGCACTGCCGACACTGCCACGCTGCCCCCGGGCAGCCCTGCTCAGCGAGGGGCTCCTCAGCCCACGCTCTCCCCCAGCGATTCACTGCGGGTACCTCCCAGGAGGAGATGCATGCATGTTTCTGGGCCCCTGGGCAATGCAAATATTTGTGCACACCTTCCATATGGGCCTGGGTATGGACATATGTGAGGAAGAGGGCAGACTTCTCATTAACTTCAGTTCCACTCCTGCTCCTCAGCGATGCTGCTCATTCCCAGGGCAGTGTGGTCGCATGGGGCTGCCTTTCAGCTCTGTAACCCCCCACACTACAGTCATGGGAGCGGGTCCTGCATCCTGGAAATCGGAGGTACCTTCCAGAGGAGTGGTAGATAGGCCCTATTGCCACTCTGGTTGAAATGCCATGGTGATGTGACCCTCCAAATTTTTAACTGTTCTCTTTTTCTCAGGGTGAACAAGTCCAAATTGATTCAGGCTTACTCTGCTGTTAACACACTGCTATGCGAGTGCGAACTAGAAAACAAGATGCCAGTCACACGGCAGTCTGAAGCAAAGCTTGCACTACTTTGACTCCCAGATTTAAATCCTGCAGTTGGTCCCGTGCAATGCATTTGGTCACCTCACCAGCCATTCAAACACAACACACACAGAGACCGGCCTCATCCTACCTGCAGCCAGGCTTGTCCTTCACAGTCTTGGGGTACCTCTACAGCTTCTTTCTTGTGATCACACAGCATCTCAGCGATCCAGCAACCAGAGGCACTTAGCACACGTGGCCACGATGTGGGAGAGGGGCTGTGGTGTTGTGTTACAGGGCGAAGTGCAACTCAGAGAGGACCCTGCATAGTCTGCCTCCCGTTAAATGGCCAGAAGCCCTGGATATGCCCCCGGTGGACAATGGTGATGTCTCACATTTTGGAATGAAGGCACATGAGAGATGTGCAAAAGCACCTCTAGGCTCTCCCCTAACAGTCTCGTGGGAAGTCCCTAGTTGCACATGCCAGTAAATACAGCAAGAGAGGCTGTGCTCCCGGATCCTAGGCTGGGGCGCAGTCGAGACGGCCAGCTAGGGTCAGAAACCTTGGCTTCGTTAGCCCCAGGCACACAGAAGCAATTTGCCCAAGCTGAAGATCAAGTCAAGGTGAGAGAAAGGACAAGCCCAGAAGTTGCCTGTCACTAGCTTTCCCCATGAAGGTGAACAGTCATTCTGTGACCAGTTTTACACTGGGAGTGCAATTCAGTCCTTCCCCCGCCCTGAGATCTCAGCTGCAAAGTCAGGAGGAGAGGTCAACCCCACATGCTTCTTGCCTATTCCCCCCACTTTGTGTGTGCAGCAGTGACTGAAAGAGCTCCAGCAGCACCAAGGGACAGGGAGGGCCTGGGCATCCAAACCGTCGCCCGGGGATAACTGGGCCAGCAAACCAGCACTGGGCTGCTCCTTGTAAATACAGCACGTGGAAACCACGGTCCCACCTTCCTTTTTTGCTCTGAGCTCTTCTGAAAAATGAAAGTCTGAGGAAGCCTAGCGTGATTCCAGCACGATTGCGCTCCGAGTGTGAAGGGCAAGCAAAGGTTACGTAAACGCGCTTGCCAGACCCTCTAAATTGCAGTAATCCGGAGAGCAAGAGCAGCAGGGGGAGCTCCAATCCGCTTCTGGACACAGCGCAAAGGAAAATCGGAGAAAAACAACCTCCCCCAGATCTGTGCTCTGCACTAGCTGCCGTGTCAGTGAGTAAATATGTGACTAAGCCCAACTAAATGTTTAGTCTGAGGCCAAAGATGATACTGGTAGAGACAACATGGACCACATTTCTCTGCTTTATCAGCCTGTGATTCCCTCCGCCTGGGAGGGGACTCGCTGCATTAGCTGTTCCCAGGCTACAAAAGGCTGGTCCAGATTCATAGAAAGCTCCTTCTTATAAAAATGCCATTTCTGTGGTAATTCCAATTTGGTTATTGTCTCAAACATTTTAACCGTGTTGCCAAGTTTGGGGGCCGAGTCCCACAGCCTGGCCCCTTTAAGGGTCTGCTGAGTCCATTTTTTTTTAAAGGGAAACAGTGTTTGCAAAAGTTAGTGCTAAAGGGGCAGGGGATCATAGGTCCCCAGGGTTGAGTAAACGAGTCTGCAGAAAGAATCAGTTCTTCTAACTAGCACACATTAAGCAGACATAAAGAATTTACCAATGAAAACTGTGGACTAAGTATGTATTTAATAACTCCCTGATGTTGCTGCAGAGACTCCTCCTTTGAAGAGCTCAGTGGGGTTTTGAACGAAGGATAACTCTCACCCCCACCAAAAAACTTTAAAAAGGAAAAGTTTTATATTTATTTTTAACCTAAACAGCACACCCTAATTTTTCAGTTTTAAGAGAACTCCTAAAAACTTTAGGTAGGCAAATGCAGAGCAAAAGAAACTAAATAAAGCAAGTCTAGACTTAAAATTCTATCGGAAACATATGGGAGCTCTTCAAGCTTTTGCTTTTTGAGAAGTGCTATCACTCCACACACAGAGTCCACAAAATATGCTTTCAGTAAAGCACAGCTGTAATTACCATGGGAGGCCCAGCTTTAAGAAGATGGCTTCTCTTTTCAAAGTGCAGCTAACATACTTCTAAATAAAAGGCTTTCATTTCCACTTACATTTTACATTCTTGTTTGCTTGTGACCACCAGAGAACACTTGCAGAAGGCATGCACATAACCATATTTTATGATACATTTCTATAGATTTGAAGTTGTAAACAAAAGTCCATTATTCTCCCTCTCTCAGAGTACCCTGATATTTTACATTGTCTTTGCAGAATTTAACAAGAAAATATTTAAACAAAATCTCTAAGCGGTTTTAAATCTGCCTGCAGGCAGATTTAATTTTAGGTGAGAATAAAAATCTGGATGTGAAGCATACAATAATGGGATTAAAGAGTAACTTGCTTTCTTTAGGTAAGGAATAAATATCATTTCCTCATTCAGGTGATTTATTTACAGAGAATAGGTAGCCAATTTCCTAGGCTTCTCCTTGGGACTACTGTAATGCCTTGACTCATTTGATTTTTATACAGGTTTCACTGTTTCACTAAGATCCTAAGAGACCCACACAACTTATCCTCTACTTTTCCCCGTTCTTATATCAACCTCTGTATCTTTTATATGGTACCTCTAGACCTCCATCAGCTTCTGGATTTAGCAGAAAATCCAAACCAGGAGTGAAACTACTGTAAACCATGATGGTCAAAGAATAGAAGTGAGACATGGTTTGTAGGTTTGATCAGGTAGTCTACCTACTACCTGTACTTAGAAACTCTTTCTTGACTAGAACAGATGCAACACGGGAACTGTGGAGTCTCCAGGACAACTCAGGAAGAAGTATCTTGAGCAGCAGAAGAAAACGAAGAGGAATAAAGAGACTTGACACTAGTGACACAGGTTACATGAAAATAGGAAAAGCAGAAAAAGGATGATGACAGTAAAAGGAGTAAAGGAGGACTCATGGCCAAGAATCAGGAGGAGCAGGAGATTATGGGAGAAATGAGAAACAGCACTAAATGGTGATGAAAGGAAAAAGTAATAGGGGAACATATGTCTGAGATTGTCCCTTATCCCAACATAATGGTTCAAGAGAGTAAAAATTTCTCTGATTTGTTTCTGTACTGGAAAATGCCATTTTGTCAAACATGAAATGTTTCTAGCAAGCATGCCCAGAGGATTGCTATTGTAAGGCAAGTCAGGAACAGATGGACTGAGAGGCACAGCACACTCTCTGAGGACAAATGCCAGTTCTGAAGTAGCTCTCCAGCTGAACACATATATATCAGGCTCCACAAATGCATAGAGTGTGTGACTGCACTGCCAGATTATTCAATTTTGTCTGATGCCTAATTATTCCTTTTCAGTCAAAGAAAAAAAAAAGTAATAGTGAATCTGAAGAATGCGTCCTTCCACTAGCCACCACTACACTGCAGCAATGTATATATCCATTAATTCTAATACTAACACTGTTCAAAAGCATTAGGATTATTGAGGTTCCACTCATTTAACTTATTATGTATTCATAATATGAATTGCCTCTGAAAGGGATGTAAAATATGCTCCACTAGACTAATTCCTTTGCAACTTAAGCTGGGTTTTCTATATGACCATCATAAATTAACTTCTATCACAAACACACACAAATATATTTATGTTTATGTGGGTGTTGCATTTTGGAGTTAGTCATTTTAGGGAATTTATACGTCATATGGAAAATTCAGCTTGAATAAACAAAGAAATTAATTGAACAGAGCAACCAAGAAAGACTATTATTCTTAACAAACCGTATGTTCTTGTTTGCCCTTCAGCAGAGAACATGTCAAGTAAGCAAGTGTGCAACACATTAGTGGAGGACTGTCCCAACCCTTCAGAAACCCTGGGTCAGGATGGTTGAGAAGATCAAAATTCCGCCTGGAGGAAGAGGAAGCTAGGAGTGCTGAGTGCATACGTTCACAACGCTGCTCTTCCTTCCTCTGTCCACAGCAGATGATGTCAACTGAAGGGCCACAAAATCAGCAGGAGAAACTATCTTGGAATAGTAGTTGAAGCCCTGTGTACTGTTCTGTGTTCAACTGCAGTGTTCAGTGTCAATAAGAATCATGTGTATCCTGTCTTTAAAGATCACATCTACTTCTGCCCACTCTGTTCTTCCTTCTTACTCGCCTCTCCTTTCTCTTTGACCTCCCTTTGTCTTTTTGTCTCTCTCCTCTTTACTTACCTTGGTGTAAGGAAGGGAGCAAACATCCTGATTGTCACCTCCAGCTGGACTTGCACCTATTCGTATCCATGATGACAGCCACTAAGATGATTATCAGTGTCACGGTTATTAATGTGACCATTGAGTGCCTTTCTTTTCACTAATGATCCAACACAGTTTGCAGGGGACAGGAGAGTTTACAGCCTTTCACGCTGCCTGCAGATTCAGAAAACTTATACTAACACTGCTTTCTTTCTATTTACTGTCATATGTTTTCTCTTCCAGCATAAAGAAATCTAGAAAGGCCCTGCTATTCTGCCCACTCTTCCAAACATGGCAAGAAATTTCCTATTAGACACCCTTGCTCTAGTCCTGCATAGCCTTTATGGCAACCATTATTTAGCTACTCTGTTATGAGATTAAATAAATAGTAGGGACAAAACATATCTTTGGGTTCCTGTCAGTATTCCTGGCAAACAGCATTTGCTATTGTTCAACTCTACTTTCCTTTTTCAAGTTCAGAGTTGCTAAAAATAAAAACCACTTCCTTTTACTAATAGTATATTGAGAGAGAAAAAGCTAAGATGGCAAAAAAAGCTTTTGCTGAAAATACCTAACAGAATAAATTACTCACTCATCCAGCTCACCAGCTGACACTCCCAAAGCAAGCTTCAGCTGTGCTTGCTGACTGCACTCCCAGCAGTATCTTTATCCCAGAATCACTTCTTAGAACTCTTCCCAGGTTCCTTCTTCTCTCCATCATTTCTACATACCCTTCCCCATCTTGTGGGATTGGTCTACACTGAGACAGTAATGAGGAGCCATTTCCCAGCCTGACCCACTTTGCTGATTTGGGAAAGTACTTGCAACAGTTCTGATAAAATGGATCTTTCCTAGTTCACCTGATTTTAAAAACAAATTTTGCTGAATAAGTTTTAAAACAGGCAGGAGAAAATAGCTCAGGAATGATATTAAAGACAATCGAAACTATTTGAGATATAATAAACAGACTAAACCTAAAAAACACGTAAATAAGTGACTTTTGAGAAACATTTGCTCAACCGTCATAGTACATTGAAGATCACAACCTATCAGAAAATTCCTACACCACTGAAGAAGTAAAGTGGAGAGCCTGCCTCTGGCTTATGAAAGGAGATGCTGGTGGGAGTTAGATTCAGTGCCAATAGGTTTAGTACCTAGACTGGAATGACCAACATCAAATAAACTTTGTTTTATCTGACCTTTAGGACAGCTATCTAGAGGAGAAGTATATGAAGGAATATGGTGAGCAAAACCCCACTGCTAATGTAGAAGAAACCATCCTTTTGGGAGCAGTGGTCAATGAAGCTCTTGGAGCAGAAGTGGGGAGACTCCTGCATCTCTCTCACAGCATTACAGTTTAGGCAGCTGAAGAGTCAGTTCTGTGCAAATGCTGTTCCAAATTTCTCTTACGATCAGCATTGCAGAGTTATAATGAAACCACAAGAGTTGATGTATTGTGATATTTTACATGTTTTTAAATGTGCTGTGACCTGCTTTCTGGCCAACCCCTCCAACATTCATTCTTATTCAGAATGCTACTTATTTTGTTGCTTCCATTAGGACTGAATCCGCCAGATGACCCTAGTTAAGATGACAAGCATTCCTCCACTGTTTTTTGCACAAGCTAGTATGGTTACCCTAAGTAAAGACAGCTAGTGTTTCTAATGGTCATCACAATCACTGACACCAGGCTGCTGTAAAGAAAGATTGCCAGATACTGCAGTTTGAAAACTGGATGGAAAACATTAAAAGAAGATAGAAACGCAAGGAGCAGGAGACAGATTTACAAAGGTGCCAGGGAAGGGATAAATTGGAAAGAAACCAACATAAGATGGTAAGAAGGAAAGGAGGGAATATATGGGGAAGGGAGACATGTATTAGGCAGGAAACTAAGTGAAGGGAGAATGTGAAAGAGGATGCAAACAGGATGGGCAAAAAAGGGACAGTGAGTGAATGGCAGAAAGAGGCAAAGACAAAATAGTGATAAAGGTGGGAGCGAAGGAGGGGAAAATCAGATCTCCTTTCTAAGATATAAGAGAAAATAAATGGAATCTCCTGCTCAAAGCAGCCAGCAGCAAAAGGGACGTATTACTGTGTGTGCATTTGAACAAGAAATGTAAATTAGACTGATAATAAATTACACAGAGGTGTCTTCCCCCAGGGCAGAAATCACAGAAAGAATAATTTATAGTCTCACAAATCTCATGATTTTTGAGTACTTGGATAGGCAGAATTAGAATCATACTGACTAAGGAACAGCAGTATTTTCAGCTGTGATGGGCTCTGGCTTTGCAGCACTCCATACAGCTGTATGTTCTTTTGACCACAGACATGAAATGGCTTAATTGTCCCCCTTTAAATTCAGCAGGATTTTGAAATCCCTCCTGATAACACTCTTGCCTCTTTGCATGCATGAACCATTTCTAATTACTGATTATACTTTTTGACTATAACCTTCACTGAATGTCATTCAAAAAGGCAAACTGACATGGCTGTGGGACAGTGCCGTGCTCTTCAGCTTGCATGTTCAGACTGAGATCATCGAACTCAGCATGAAAATGCTTTAAAGGTGGGCACCTGTTCATCCTGCCAGAAGAGTTTGATGTAATGGCTATTTGACTATTAATTATATTCCATTAAAATATAGTAGCATGTTTTTAAGGCTGCAAGGTCAAACTCTCAGAAGAGAGAGGATTCCCAGGGTAAGGAAGGATAACCCTTCTGGCCTTACATGCCTATGCATTATGACAGATTGTAGTCAGAGGATCACATGCAATTTTTGCAAGGGATCCCCTTATTGTTTGGTGCACAGGGTTAGACTTTTCACTAGATCTTTCCAAAGAACTCCGATCCCTAAAAATCCATCACAGAAAACTTTAACTTAATAGTCAATATTTGGCAATCAAAGAACTGAGTACAGAGCCTGGAAACCAGAAAACATCAAGCAGTGATACTTTCTGTAGTGCTTCTGGCTTTGTCTGGAATTTTCTAACCGTAATTACTATCAAATAAAGGTATTTTTCTGCACTGGGGTGGCAGGAATACATAACGATAGCTTACCACGTAGATTAGTTACAAACACAGTAGGTCATGTAATTAACCTCAGTGACATAATAAAATGTAGCTGCACAGCCACCCCCTTCCCTGCTGACTGGCCGTGCGTTGAAGTGAACTGCAGGGAGACAGCTGAAAGAGGTGGTAGGCAGGGTATGGGGCTGTTCATGACCAGCATGATATGAATTCTCTCTCCCCTGCTTGCTTCACATTTAAAGATCATCCTCAGTCTGCAGGGACTGTGCACCAGCAGGCCTCAGCAGGAGAACATATGTGCTCAAAAGCATTTATTTTCCTGCCTGTTTGAAGAGACATTGCAGCCCTCCGAGACCTATGTTTAACCAGGTCCCAGGGTTTCACCTCAAGTGGGATCATGTGCGTTTTAATGACAAAGTGAGGAATAATCTTTGGTCCTTCCTTGGGAAAGCCTTCCTGAAGCCACGGTAGCACAGCAGAGCAGGCTAGAGAGAGAAGGGGAGCACCCTCGCACCTCCACTGCCACCATGGGCCCTGCTGCCAGCAGAAAAACAGTTCCAATTCAGTTGTTCTCCTTGTGACAAAGCTGAGATTCCCATTCAGGGCATTTAAATGTCATAAGTCAAAGCATCTACAGTAGAACGAAAATTGATCAAGATCAGGCTTTCCTAACAGGGGGGAAAACACACACCATGGCAAGCTAAAGTGGTTCAAGTGTCTGCTTAAAGCTACCTTACCAAAGCGAGTGCACAGCTGCATTTTCTTTTAAAATACTACTGCAGCCTTTTAAGAGAGAGGGGAAATAATCTAAATTCTGGCAGTGGGGAATATTTCACAAATCATATATGCTTTGGCATCAAGCCCTTAACAAAGCCAGGGGCCTTTACTCACAGGCTTTGCTGGGAGAGATCCACCCACATCAAGTGGGATTAATTAAAAGAGGCATGTATCATGCAAATAGTTTCTGTTTCCTTACAGAAATAGTCAGAGCACATAACCCAAACCAGCTTTAGAATCAGAGCGAAGCAAGGAAGAAATTATTTCCTGCTCCCCTAACCCTTTTCCTTTCCCTGTACAGTAAGTGAGGAACAGCGAGAAAATGCAGAGCTCAGTTTCTGCACAATTGCTATGACTAAATGCTAATAAAGTTGAAAAAAAAAGGATTTTTTTTTAAAGGCAGGGGCTACATCTCAGTAATAAAGCGGCAAATTCTCCAAACAAAATGTCTTTATCATCGGAACAGGATGGTTCAAAACTTACCCCCGAAAATGACCTTTATATCTTGCGGCAGAACACATGAAAAAAGAATGCTTATATTTCTTTGGCACATCAGGGTTTTCAGCTCCACGTGACAGTGATGGGAGTGCAAAGAAAGCTTCTTTGGAAAGCTAGAACAACTTTAAAAATACATGTTTCTTCTCAGGAAGCTAAGCTATTTCCCTAGATATGACAAATCCTGACACTTCAAGGAATCATTGCAGAAAATGGTGGTAAAGCAGAGAGAGCACAGAGCCTCAGTACAAAAAATAAGTCACAGAGAAAGCTCAAGTTTCCACAAGAACTCTTCCTCAAAACTATTTCTTTCCTTTTAATATCTCAGACCCATTTTCTGAGTCAATTTCCTACGATCCTGCAAAGGCTGTTATTAAAACCAGACGAAGCGTAGCAGAAATTCCAAGGCTCAAAAGAAACTTTTAATAGGCACCAGAGCCTGCCACACTGTCCCCCTCAGGTGATTTCCCCTGCAGCCCCTTCCCTGGGATTTCCTTTCTCAGAGTTTAGTCAGCAGGAGAAACCTGAAGTTTCAGCAAAAAGGCAAACCCTTCCTTCATTCTTAAGCATGTGAGATTTTTATATCTGAGGCTTTCATAGCTCTAAAAAAGGAGAACCAGGATCCAGTCCAGAAGATGGGTATTGCAGACATTTCTTCCACAAAAATGTCAGGCAGTCATACACTCAATTATATATCCAGCTACAGCATTTTAAAAGCACTGACCTCCTTTATCAGCCACTGCTTTGCATGCCATCAATGGCAGCCTTGAATTAAGCTGTTCACAGGCTGCTTACCCAAGTGGCTTTTGTAAGCTAGAAAATCCCTTTCTGATCTCCATCTCACCTATCAGTTTAGCATCAAAAAGATCATCATCAGACATGCTCCTGGCAAGCATTCTCAGGAAAGCAAGATTCATGCAAAATCAGAGCCAGGCAGGACCAAGGAGACATGCTCATTCGCAAGGCAGGCAAGGTGAGAGCTGCTGGGAGCTATGGTTCTCTCCAGTAGTACAACTGACCAAATACTGGACTTCATTTCTCTCTCTCGTGTGTGTGGATTTATTCTCTGATGGCACAGTGGAAACACTGATGCTACTGCCCTTCAGCTCAGACCAAAAATCTTCCATCTAGAGGACTGCATTTCAACTTCCATCTTTTCAGTGTGAAGTTTAGTACCCAGAAAGGCAATCTGTGTTTCTCCTCAGTAGTCCTAATCTGAGCTAGGATATCCACTAAGGTGAAAGAGTGCATTTCATAATTGGGCGCTGATGCAACACACTTTTCATAGGAAATGTATAAAAATGCTTCATTCATTTGATATACTTCATTTATTTATTCTTTATATTATAAAGAGCAATTATAATAGAAGTACCGAGCCTCAAAATTAAGTTACTAACAGCTATGACATATCTTGCCTATTTAAAAGAAAGCATTTAGTAGTTTTTCTCCAAAGGCAGATTATGGTTTTATTTTCAATTGCTATTTTTAAAATGGAAATGTGTACATTTTCTTTCTGCTTCTATTTTAACCTGCATTTCTTGCAAACTGTTAATTTCAGTGTAACAGTAAATTCATTAAAAATGGAGAAACCCTTTGGTTTGAATGTGGCCTAATCTGCCCATGCCTCTCATAATTTAGGAAGTTACTGAAGCCCTTGGAATCAGAACTTTTCACATTTATGAGTGATTAAGAGTATTAGGTCATAGTGAAAATAAATCTTACGGATATTTTATTCAAATATTTTGCAAAAACAAACTCCAGTTAATGCCACACAGAAAAATTATAAAATATACAAAGCTACTTTTAAAAGTACTGATAAATACAAAGCCCTTGGAAGGAAAGGAAACAATGTGATCATGAAAATACTGCTCCTTAACCAACCATTTTGTGCTATATGACCTACACCATTAGTCAACCATGGACTGTTTTCAGCTGGCTGTAAATTATTTGCACTGTGGAATAAAAGTCAGACTCTGATCACTTTGTTCCGCTGATTCTACAAGGGCTTGCTCTTGTTCTCCCCCAGAAGACCCATTACTTCCTCTGGTGAGAACTCAGAATGACTAAAGCGAGTTATTGTACCCAGTGCCACTGTTCTAGTGGAGGAATAGATGACTTTTATCTTTACGAACCCCTCACACGGATGCAACACAACAGTGGTTCTTAACGCAAGAGAATCTACTTTCTTTGAATCAACTGTCTGGAAAATATCTGTTTTTTTAAATGAAAAAAAAGTTTCTATCTTTTCAAAAAGTGTTATTTGTGCTAAAAATAGGTTCCTCAAAATGTCTTTGACTCACTGCAGGGAATGCTTAATTTTGCTTTGTTATAATACTTATTCAACAACGATACTTGACTTTCGTACAGAACCAGTCTGTTATGCTAAAAGAAGAGAACCATGCCCAGCACCAGGAGGTTTGGATGTCTTACCTGGGGACGCTGGGAGGAGCCCGAGTTGGCCGAGAGGGAACCTGGGGAGGTCCTCCAAGGGCTTCACCACCACTCGGAAATGGAGGCAATGGTCCTGGGCGGAATGGGACTGGGGGAGCCCCCGCCTGAGGGCCTGGAGATGGGATTGCAGGAGCAGGTCCTCGGCCAGATATAGGTCTGGTTGGGGGATTATTTAATGTAGGCCTCCTCTGAGTTGAGGGACTTGGAGGAGGTGATCTAGTGAAATATCAGAGATTAAGAAGCTCAATAAGTTTTGGAGTTTTGTCTGTTTGTTTTACAGAAATGAAAAAATTTTCTTATATCCGTGACAACATTTTCCATTGCTTGCATAGTGTCTTGAATCTGAGAAGTATAACTTAGGTGCTGAATGAGCATCACATATTTAAATTGATAACTCTCTTTTTCCCTTCATTTTTTTGTTTCTTCTGGATGTTGCTTCCCAGCTTTGAATCCCATTTGAAAGGGCTATTTAGGAATACTTTGGATGTTCACAAGAACATCTACTTCCCTCCCCACCAAATACTATTCCCCCTGCAGCTGAAGTAAAGATATCACACACACACTTACCTTTCCCACAGATAGTATGCATTAAGATGGTCAAAAATAAACATAAATGAGGTAAATAAAATGGATTTTAGTATTAGAATTCTAATAAAGTTTTGTTAAGTGGTTTTTCTAGGATGCAGAGCCTGAAGCACTGAATTCTTCTAACGGATTGCAAGTAGCAGCCTTGTGGGTACACAGTTGTGGTTAATTTGCAGATGTAGGTGGGATTACTAGAATAAGGGAAGGGAAAGAGTTGTACTCCTAAAGAAAACAAAACAGTATTTGGTGACAGAAGTGGCTGCTACCTGAAATACCAGCTAACCTATAAGTCCACTGGATGGTCTTCTCAAAGACAGGCATTTACATACACATCCATAGAACATGTATATGTGGGAAAATGTTTTTAAAATATTAGCATTTAAATTGGACCATACAGAATGAATGCTGGTCCTCATCTGCTCTGGGGCTTGTCATTTGGATTTCTGGATCTGGCTTCCTGCTAGCATAGTATAGTAGAACACAAAGCTCTTCACGTTCTAGGAAGGTCACTGCTCATTGAAACCAGAACTAGAAGCAGTCTTTCCTCGAAGATGTTCTTGAACACAACACATGATATTAGGAAAGAAGGCTGATGGCTTGCCTGGAAGGAACACACTGGTATTTAAAGTCCAGCTTGCTTCCGAGATTCTTGGCAGTATGCAAGAAAAGAAGCTTATCTGCATGTTCTTCATCTCTCAAGTACTTGAAGCAACTCAAAACATCATCTAGATAGCAGCAAGATTTTCTGATTTCCCTCATGAATGTCATTAAAAACCTGGAGGACTACCTGCCCAAAAAGAGGGGCAGGGAAGGAAGTGCTGATGCTGACAACGTCTGCCTGGCCTAATTTTCATTGCAAAATGCATATGAGATCCTTACCTGCGGGCTTGCTGAAGCCAAGAATCATCTACAGGAGGGGGTGCAGGGGTTGACACAGTGCTTGTGCTAATATCGCCAATGATTGCTAGAGCTTCCTTAAGAGCTTGGTACATGCGTAGCATTTCATCTCGCCTCTGCGCCTGTTCAGCTGACTCCTCCATTAGAGTGTTTTGGTCCTCAGAAGAATATAAGTGAGCGAGGAGCTCTGCGTTGATAAATTCTTTTACCTATTTGATGAGACAAAAAAACCCCCTTATTATTAGACTAGCCATTGAAAATACAGTACTGAACAAATACAGTGGGAGAACCACTGTACCAGGAGACAAAGCACAACTAAATTTAATCTGTTACTCCAAGAATACTATCATATAAAAGAAAGTGTAGAAGATACACAAGGAAACCAGAGCTCAGGAGGAATTACTGTGTTCATAATGAGTGCCAGGTAGACCATGGTGGAAAAGAAAGTTGCCTGTTAAATGACATGAACTTGAAAGAGAAGGCAATACTAGTCGCATGAATTTTCTCCCCTCTAATAAAAAGGGGTTGAATCAGCAGCTGTCAGTTCAGTTCTCCATAGCCCTGTATAGAAAACTCACAGGGTTACCATTAGTGACAGTGGCTTTCTCCTAATCTCTAAATACTTGGCATGAAGGGGAAAAAAAAAGAGCTCCCAGAATTACACTGCTCTTTGCTAAGTCAACTGGCAAACATTTGATCATGGAAATGCTGAGATTAGAATATATAACTAGGTAGAGGGTGTTGGTGAATTTGCATATTTGCTTATCAGACTTCTAAAATGTGTTGAGGTCAACAGGACAAAAATGAAATACCCCTCTATGTACACCTGTGTAGGATCTCCCTGTGGTTTCACAGTCAGCTTCAGCCCATCTAGGTACAGGTTCTTCTTACTCTGGCTACATCTTCCTACAACCTTGTTTATGGCAATTCCAGCAGCTATGCAGCTTTGTACCAGGTTAGATCAGGGACTGATCCAGCTGAAAACTCTCTACAGAAGAGAAATGCTAAAAAACGCTGAGCTCAGATCCAGCTGACTGTGCAATGGCCTGAGGGCTAGCTGTGGCCCAAGGAAAGGATGGCACATGCAGCTGGGCAGAGCAGATGAAAAAGGATAGACGGGACATTATAGAAGCTGCCTGCATGTAGATGGGCTTAACGCAATTAGGAAGCCACATTCTGAGACTACTCTTCATGTTTCAAAACAAAGTGTTTTTGTGCAGTCGCTCCACAATGCACTGTTGCCTTTTTTTGCTTGTCTTTGAAACACTGGACATGGCTGGAGTCAACACTGATCTATGCCTCCAGGTGACACCTATGATTATAATTCATTTCCCAATGACTCCCAGGTGTTGGCATTTTGGCCCAATTCTGAGTTACTGACTAAGCAGTAAATGACAGCCAGTACCAATGCCATCAGATACTAAGTTCCCTTGGGAATGGGAATTTTCAGACTTCATAACATCTCTGTCAATTATTTTCTTAGCAACAGTTACCCTACTGTAGACCATGTCTTTCATCTCTGCCAGTTGAGAGATTCAAATATCCCATCCACACACATTCAAACTCAAGGGAGAAGTCTCAAAGTAATCTAATTTAGTATATTGATTTCCTGTTATGCCTGCCCTGGTTATAGAAACCTGGGCCACATTAAGAGAGATAAAAAGCTAGAGGTACTCTGATTAAATAAGACTGTGGTAAACAGACCAACTGCTGACCTGCTAAATCCTCGCATTTGAGACTTTTGCTGTTTTTCTGATCTATTTCTCATCTGGCTTTTTGCTCTATAAAGCCTATTTGAGCTGGAGATACTAACGATAATACATTCCCAAGATTCTGATTACATAAACCTGAGCTGCATTTGCAAGGGGGGTTGCGCTGGTTTAACTAAATTGATTTAAAATCTGACAGTTCGACAATGTTTGTGTTCAGACAAGGTCAGTAGGAACAGGCAAACTACATGGGCATGGGACCCTTTACTGTCACCTAGCAATAAAAAGGAGGCCAGGAAGGACCTTTCAGGCGAACAAAACCATATTGACTATGCTCTGCTGTCATTTCCCATTCACGTATGACAGGAGATATACAAATTCTTAGCAAAGCCTGAAAAAATTTTCCATGAGTCTCATGCTGTTTTCCAGTAGATGGTACTGATCAAGAGCCAGAATACACTACTTTCCTTATGATTGCCAAAAACTCCACATTAAAAACAGATATCATAGTTAAACAGCATCACATTCTACTTGATGAAGTGAGCATTTTAATGGCATCACTTCAAAAAAAGAAGAAGAAATAGTCCTAAAATTAAATTAAGGCCAGGGCTGATTGTAAAGGCATTGTTAAACCACAAATATCTGTTTGAAAAAAATCAGCCTGTGACAATTATCATGAGATCCCTGTCTGCACAAGACTCAAGTAACTCCCTAAACTCTTCTGGAAGGAGATGACTGCTACATTAAGGACAGTCCTTCAGTCAACCTCCTTCCTTCTATAGTCAGAGGCACTTTACTAGATAGCAGTAGATCTTCCACAATAACTGCTTTCTTCAGCTTGGAAAAGAAAGGGAAAGTCACACTTATTCATGCCTTTGCTCTTTTCGAGAAAACAGAAACAAAATCACAGGAATGGTTTAAAATGTGTTCATTCACGGACATCAGACCTGCAGTCAAAGCTGAACCAGAGCAAGCATCCTATATGCCAATACCACAAAGACTGCCCTGTCACTCCAAAACAGGGTGAGACGGGCTTGCAAGGAAACTTCAGCCATCGGCCCAGATGATCAGTGGGACCGACCACTACAAACACCAATGGCTGAAATACAAGGACAATTCATTCCTTGATTTTACATTTGCTATTAACATTTACTTTGGAGTTTGCCTACTCAGATAAGATTAATATCAGCACCGCTTATGGAGTATACATTGTCTATTGCAAGACCACCCCTCTTGTATAATCTGTGACATCTAGGCACCATGAAATACAAATTCTGAAATGTGTGTTTTGTTTGTGCATGTTTGAATTTCTAATGGTAACTCAATGCAGTTCTTTGTGGTAAATATATTTTCTTTAAGGTAATCAGCATCCACCCTAAGGGAAGAACAAGGGATACATTTGGAATACAACAGTCTAGGCTAAGGCCTCAAAACATGCTTTAGTGACAGCATCTAATTATTTTCTGTACACTACATTTGAATCTGATACTTCCCCTGAATTGTAAGTGCTCATTTACAGGCCCACAAAGTGGAAAGGAAGTTCTAGGAGTACTTGGGAGGTTACAATTGCCATGGAAACAAACTCCTTGGGATCAATTTGTTTCTAGAGTTTTGGAGGCAATGTGATGGGGCAACAGAAAGTACAGAATATGATCGTTAAAGGCGGGGGTTACTTTCATTTAACTCCTGGTGGATGGGGTGGACTTTTGAAGACTGCAACACGTGCACTGTTTAACAGGACCCACCTTCCCTCACAGCTCCACAGCTTTCCGGGTGTTTGCAGAACCTTTTGGCTTGGCTCAGCAGCCTTAACTGAAGCCTTTATTTCTCTTTTAAACAGCGTTGATTTTTTAAATTCGTATCTTAGCTACTGTTTTTTAACACGGTATTATACTGCCCATGCTGCACAGAAACAAGCACATTAATTTTTTAGTCTCATTCTTCACAGTCTTTTAAAAAGCTTTGATTCTTTGGCACAAATTTAAATTCTAGGGTTGCGCTATAGGTCTTAGTTAACACTAGCAAGTCCAAACACAGGCTATACATTATGAGATCACTTGAAAGGAAGATCATGTTAAAAGTATGCTGTTACTGTGTGCCACTGTCACCTAGCGTGGCAGGCTTTACTAATGGAACAGCTGATGAGATTGAAAGTACAAAACATTACAGTATCCTGCTTCTGAGTAAAGCATGCACTTCAGAGACCCTTAAACTATTCTGATGAGATTGAAAGTACAAAACATTACAGTATTCTACTTCTGAGTAAAGCACGCACTTCAGAGACCCTTAAACTATTCCATATGAGGATGTGAGTGGCAGAAAATTTAATGTAAACTTTCAAAAGGAACTGCTCACCGAACTCTGCGTTTTACAAAATGTGAGCTGAAAAACAGCCTGTTCAAAAGGCACTGAAGTTGTGCTAAGTCTAAGAAGCAAGTTGCCAGCTGTGATCTGGAAAGAGCAAAGGGAACAGGCCCACCATAAGAATTAAAAATCACTGCTGATTTCAGGGAAAAAAAGGTATTTCCATTGTTCCCATGCTCTTTTGCAAAAACTCACCCATGACTAGAGCATAATCTGGAGTCTGACTTCCTTAAACCTAAAGGAGTTAACAGAATTTGTCTTGCCCTTGTGTGAAAATTTTGCTTGTATTGTATGTATGAGGAAATCCTATTGAAATTTCCTATCCAACTGCCTAAAATTCTTAAGTATAACACAAATTCCACAGGGTTAAATGAGATCCATCAGTCCAAAGCTAAAGGTGGCTCTGAGTCAAAAGTAAATGCTACTTTCTAATCAGATTTGCTTTACAGTGTATTGTATTCATAACAACTGATTTGTTTGATGACTTAACAGGCTACAGAAAAGGTGTCATCCAGAACTAACAGAAGTTGTGCTTTCCATTATTAATTTATATGGCAGTAATAGCAAACCTGGTTCAACACGGTCTATTCGGAACTCTGCCAGGAAGTGAAGGCTGAGATCCTAGCGCAGTGGAAAAACAATGATATCGCAAGCTATTCCCTTAATCAAATAACCTTCAGATCAAAGAAAGACACACACAATAAATCAAACAACTACACCTGCTTATCTAAACAATACTGCCCAAGGCTTCTAGATTTTTTCCTTAAAAAATGATAATCTGCAAAAATAAAGAAATCCAAACAAAATAACAACTGCCTTAAGAACCCAACACAAAGGGCTGCAGACTGAAAATGAAGGAGCACAACTCTGCTCTGCTGCTCACACAAACTGCCTAGATGGAGCTCCCAACCCCAACTGGTCCTGTGACATCAAAAGCAGACGGAAGGAAAGTATCCTACCTTTAAATAACAATTTACATACTGATTACGACATAAGCCAATTCAATCTTATATTGAAAGCACTGTAGCATTCTGGAGTAAGGACACAAAGCACTGCACCAGCCTTTTAGAAAGCTGCAGAATTTTGTTAGCGCTATTACAGAAGATTGGAATATTTTGTTTTAGAGCGCGAAATTTTAGGAGCCTGTTCCCCTCTTTGCTACATGCTGCTGTCACCGCTACATTCAAGAGGTGTGTTTCTATGAAAGTCAGAGATTTGACAGACAAGTAAAAGTAATTTTGAACCTTGTTACTTACGTTATTGATCATAAGGTGCATGATGGTTTTCGGTATCAAATCTCGGATACACTTGTTGATAATAGACATGTAGGAGTCCACAAGGTTGCGAATTGTCTCCACCTGTCTCTCCAACTGGGGGTCCATTGAAAAATTGTCTGCTTGGCCATTCTCATCATTTTCAGTCTACAGAGAAGCAAAAAGGAAAAGTCAAGTCTTTCAGAATGCTGAAAACTGGAAACATATCGGGAATAAATCTGGACTTACGTTGTAGTAATCCAGCAACATAATTCATACAGAGAACGCCTGGAGGTTAAAATATGAAGCACCGGCCTGTTTAACATTAGTGTTTAGCATCATGAAATCTGGGCTTTTAGAGGTTAATGTAATATAAGACATGTGAGTATTTTCAGAAAGTACATTATATATTTCTGCACAAACTTGGAATTTTATATCAAAGAAAGTTTTGGGACACAGGTGTGTGAAGGTAAACAAAAGCCCAAGAAATTATTTCAGACCACTTGGTGCATTACTTATTTCCAAATCTCTTACCACTGAGATTCAGCCAGCCTGACTCATGCAAGCACTGAGCAGCACTGTAAATCTGGATTTTGAATTTGACCCTCCTATGCGTAAAAAACCATCCTTGTTACTTAAGGCTGATTCAGTTGTGACAAACTCAGCAGTTCAGCCCCAAACTTGTTAGATGTGAATAGCACCTCTATAAACAAAGGATTTATGATGGATAACAGTAAAAGCATCTTTGGTTCCAGTGCTCATGGCTCAGCATAACACAGGCTGGTTTACATATTAGAGATCTCTCTTTCATCGGACAGAAATAACTTATTTGTATGTAAATAGCTGACCTAATTAAAGAAAATACCACATACTTTAACTGGAAGCTAAAAGGTATGTACTTTACTTCACAGTCTGGAGTGTTTAAAAACAAGAAAACTTAACAAAAGAAAAAAAAATCCTTTTGGCAAAAAACAAACTGCTTTCTCAGGCTCAAAGACTCCAAAAGAATGGAATTCAACCTGGAAAGTTCCCCAGACTCCAACCTACAGTATTTCTCCCCGAAAATTAGGAAAACGAATTAAGCCATACTAGCACAAAATCTAAACCTGTTCTGTTGGTAGCTAAAAACATAACATGAGGAAACAGAAATTACCTGCAAAAGATGAATAACCTATTAACAAGAACTAGTTATATGCCAGCTAGACTTATCAATATTAGCACAACTCCATTTAGATTATAGCATTTAGCTAAAATTTGCAAATCCCTAGTGCTTTACAGTTTCCCTGAGCAGTTGAAGTAGGTGGTATATGAAGGTATTCTGTTACAGCTCTTCTCTAGGATATCAAATTAATATAAAAAACTATACTTTTTATACACTGGCTGCAGGATGAGTAGGTGTCAAATGAAGACTTCTAAATTGGCTGATATTTCTAAATCCTGAGTGCCTCCAATTTGCAATGCCCAAACTGAGACGCTTTAAAAGACCTTGATTTTTAGCACGTGGACAACCCACATCTGAATCGCACAAATACTGTACTACAGCATGTCAACACAACTGAGATGTCAAAAATGACAGTCACCTTGGAGACCTTGGTCTCAAGCAGCTACACCATACCATTCCCCTTCTCCAGAAAATACAATCTGTATCAGTTCCTAAGCGGTAATAAGTCTCACGATGGAGTGAACCTCATTCATATGAAATGGATTTGGTAAGTGAAAAAACATTAGAGCTAGATATGAAAACGTGTCACCAAAAAAGAGGCTTCTCCTTGCATGAAAAACCATCCTTACTAAGCCACCAAAGAGATTCCTAATCTGACCTCCTACTCTGCTCATGCAGCACTGGCAGGTAGACTGCTTCATATTTACTCTTTATAAACAGTGGCTGGATCTGTCCAGTCCAGATTAAATGGCCACAGTTGTGATTTGTTAAGTTGTAGTTTTATTAAGAAAGGAGATCTAATATACCATTAAAAAAAAACAAACCCCTAAATGCTTGTAAAAGAATAGGTTATAACAACTTCAAAAGTTCAGACAGTTTTTTAAGTACAGCCAAATTACTGGACAAACAGCTAATCTAAAGACATTAAAAACAATTAGCAGCACTTCCTAAAAATCTTGGGATGGTGAAGGACACCAAAAGAGCTCTTGATGCAAATCTTGTTTTCAGTTCTGTTACACTAACAGACACACTAACATACAAACTTTAATCATTTTGTTAGTGCACTGCATATGTAGAAGAGTCACAGCATGCAGTATTTTCCTTTCCCTCCATGTTTGAAAAGAAACTAACTGTAATTTTCCCCTTGAAATACCAAAAATAAATGGAAAATCATGCATCTATCATATATCCATAGGTTCAAGCCAAGCAACTACAGACAGAAAATGCCCCCTTCCCAGCTCCCCTGGACCTGTCTTGTATTCTCTTTCTTTTCCTCTTTGCTGTCTATATAAAATATAGTTTGTCCGTGCATTTTTTCTTTTAATTTTTTTTTTCTATTTAAATAACAGATTGCAATAAGATTCCTAGCTGGCTAAGCAGCAGAGTGACAGATGTTTATCATTATCCTCATCAAGGGAATGTAAAGTAAAAATAGTAATTTTCTCTGATCTTTACAGCAAAGGGTAATAGTCTGCAAACATTTAACCTTTTACATACAGACTCATAGGTGATATTTACAGAAAGTGGACAATACTTCAGGAGTCAGTCTCCTGTTTGAAACTGTAATAGAGTTGACTTTGTACTGTTGATTTATTTTCTCTAAATTCGAAAAAGATCAATCTTCCATGAGTTTACAGTAATTTATTATAAAAGCTTCTGGCCATAGTATTCTTAATCATTAGCTGTCTCAACTGAAGTCTTTCGTGCCAGGAATCATCTTCGTGTTAGTGTTTGCATAACACCCTGAGCAACAGAAATCTTTGCTTCTAACAGATTTATCTCTACGGTGCTATAGTATACCTATAAAAGTTACCAGGCTTTCTTCTCTAAATGGTCTCCACTTTGTGCCAACAGCAATGTTTGAGAATAAGGCTGCCTGGTAGCACTGTGTATGACAACAAGATAGAAGTGATGCAGACACCTTATTCCACCTACATTCCAATCTTTTAAAATGGCTAATTTTCTCACTGAGCATCATGGTGACTCTCATTTTAGTACAAGACACCCCTCAGCCCAAATGCATGCTGCCATACAGTACAGAAATGCATTTGCAGGTCGGTTGCAATGCATAAACCTGAACAAGAATACTTAAAAAATCCTCACATCTGTCTAACCACTGAAAAAATACATTTAAAGACAAGAATGAACATTTCAAGACATTATCTTATTGATGACCAAGCCGTAAGCCCTGTGTTTTCAGCCTACCAAGCATTTTTTCAGTTTAGTTAAGAGAGCAAGGCAGTCAGCAATGGTGTCACTGAAACAATGATAATGATGGTACCTGATCACCAACAGTTTTTTATAATCAAAATTGCTACATAAATAGCTGCTCTTCAGAATCTTCCTTGGAAAATATCATCCTACCTCTCTGAGAAACAAGAGTTCACATACAGACTGAAAATTCACTAGCGTTAATAAGCAGCCTAGCAGGGCTTTATTGCCTTATTCTCTTGGTGTGTATAAACTGTTCCAATGGTTTGGCAACTGCGCAGTCCTACAACAACCGCCATTGTCTCCAAACAACCTCTGTGACTTCTCTGACCAGAGGCAGTGCTTCACGTACCTCCCGTGCTGTGCTGCCGGAAACTGCAAGAAGGCCAAGAGATACCACCTTGGTGAGATGAACAGAAAAGGAGAATGAAGAAGCCAAAAAGAGCTTTCTGTGCTTCCTTTCCTGACAGGCAAGGCAGCCACAAGTCTCCTTTCAGTGCTCCTCATCCTCTAGCCAGAACTTGCTAGTTCTGCTAGCAGGTGATAAATGACAATGCATGAAACTGGGCTAAGTTTTCCTGAAATTAGATGCTACCTATTTATGTTCAGTTTAGTCTGTTTTAATACTGTCAAGTGTTCTCAGGAGCAGAATATTATTACTTCAAATCAACACAATTACAACTACTTTGGGAACATTTGCAAGCCTCCAACAAAGAGAAACTACAGAAGAATCTAGAAAGCTAAAACCAGGGAAAGAAAATTAGATTCATCTTGGAAAACTCAAGCTCAGAGTTTCTGATGGAAATATACCACAGCTACAGACAAGCAATAGGTTTAAAAAATAAATAAATAAATAAATAAAAAAGGACAGAGAGGACAGAGAAGAGAAGGTAATGTGGGAGCCAGGATGGTGCTTTCATTTGTATGCAGATGTACATTGCCACAGAGGTAAGGAGACGTTCCTTCCCTTCTATGTTCTCCACATTTTAGAAGAATGAAAATAATGCATGTTCCTTACACTCTGCAGCATGTCTTAACTGTCTTTCATAAGTTGCTTTATGATCCTTGCATGGAAAGGTGCTAGTGAAACATGAAGTATGCATCACTGCTACTACCCTACCCTTCCCAGATTTAGGCACCTTCTGTACAAGTAAGGTGCAAGGCATCCCAGGAAAACAGCTATATGTAGTAAGGATCAATGAAAGCATCGCAAAAGAGATTTAAAAACTGCATGTGAAATTCTAACCACTTAAGTTTGTGGGAATTTTACTGCTGGCTGCAATGGGGTTAGGATTTCACCCTATACATGCCTGTCTACATAATTAGACAGAAATTATATCAGTCTACTGAATACTGCAAACTCTCTGGTGCATGAGGAATGATTTAATGTGGTATAACGGGATGTAGCTTTGAGTAATTACATGCCATTCAAAAAAGGAATAGTACCTCAGAATGTCAGGATAATTTTCCTGATTGTGGGAATTATAAGTATGTTGATGAATATCCCAAGAAAAATGCAGGAAGACTAATTCCTTTGGAAATTTACAGCAAAACTGGATAACATACTGAAAACAGTCCTGAGCTGGCCACACAGAGAGCGCAATACTTCTAATTTCCATGATTTCATTAAATTCAGGGCAGCTGCCAGCATATTTAAGAATGTCTTGTATAATGTTCCTGATGTCAGTTCCAAGGAGCATTTGTCTAGTGTTTTCATTAGAAAAGTGTATCAATGAATATTCTGTAATCAAAAAGGCATTCTATTAAAAATGACCTAGAAGAAGCAGACTAGAAAGTGACTGGCTAAAGGGTAAAAGTCAAAGCATCAGCAAAGCAATGCAAGGGTAGGAAATAAATCCATGACTGCTGTCAGAAACCAATAGTCTAAAAGCTACTTTCATATCTTTCATTCAGAGATGCAAGTTCATAACAAGAACAAATCTGAAAATAAATTGTTCCCTCAAAATTGTATTTGTGTTTTAATTCACAGCTGCTGAACATAGTTTTATCTATTCCTACCCATACAGGGTTTTTCTTTAATATACCAACACTCAGCAAATTGTAGCTGTCCTAAATCCCCCTCCTTTTCCTAAATCTTTACAACTGGTTCTTGAAATCCTCTTTTCATTGCATTGTGATGCTGTATATATAATTTAGTTAATATACTCTCAGCTGTACATAATGTATTTTGTGCCAGAGGACTGCTCAAACCACAGGACGGCTTCGCACAGCGAGTTCTTCTTACTGGAAGGAACAACAAGTAAATGACAGTACACTACTTTTGCGTATTTACAACAAAGCAAGCAGCAGAAAAAGAACATTTCCCCGGGTAGCTTGGAAGCCATCCTCTTCCCTCACAGAAGAGGGCTTCGCCACTCGCTCCTCTCCTGACCATACGGCCATTGCCTTCGCTGAGCCACCCACAGGCTGCCCCCCGCAAGCTACCATGCTTTCATTAGCAGCCTTGCACTGCCTAAGTACAGAGCTTATGATTCTGGCTTTCCCTTCTGCATTCCTACTTCATACCCCTGCAGAAGAAAGACATAGCCTAGCTCCATTTGATCCGAGTATTTAACTATCTGTATAAGTTTAAATAATTTTCTACTTAGATTCCTCTTTGCGATTACAGGCATTGTACAGTACAGATCATTCACTAAAACCCTCTGTTGAATCCACATACTGGTCCCCAGATATTTGCATAGCTTTAGTGATCCCAAACATTTAAAATCTACATCAGACTCAGTCCCTGCCTTCTTTGATCAAGAAACTGATTTGAAATTATGAGACTGAAAGCAATAATTTACTCCGACACATTCGGAGTTACTTTTGTCTTAGAGTTTGTAAGTCTTCTAGGGTCAATTTTATAAAGCTTTCCTATTTTTTCTTCAGAATTTACAAGTTATTCTAGTATTTAAAAAGAGGCAGGGAATTACAGACCAGTCTACTTATCTTCTGGAAAGACTCTGAAACAAATAATCAATCTATTTTTAAGCACGTAACAGAAAGAAAAAGAGACAGGTAACAACCAACAAGGTTGTCAACTAATCATGTCAAATCAATCTCATTTCTTTCCAGGATAGAGATTGAGCCCTTATGGATAAGGGAAAGAATAACATTAGATGTCACAGACTTCAGTAAGGCTCTGACACCATCTCGCGTGGCATCTTCATAAAGGGAAGCGTGCTCTACCAGCAATTACTGTAGTGGCAGGTATAATACTGGTTGGATGCACATTTCCATGGAAAAACTGTCAATGGCTCACTGTCAAACTGGAAGAGTCTATCAAGGGGGCTCCATACGAGCTTGTATTATTTAATGTGCTTATTAATGCCTTAAGGCCAGGATGACAGATTGCAGCCTGTGCTTATTACATTTACAGATGAGAAGAAACTGGAAGGACTGTGAGTATTTTAGAGGACAGGACCAGAATTCACAATGATCACAGTGATCTGGAGAAATAGTTTCAAAATTTAGATGAAATTCATTATGAATAGAAAGTATTTCATTTACAAAGGAATAAATCAGTTAAACACATGCAGCATGAGAATGGCCACATAAGTAGCAGCTCTGCAGAAAAGGAACTGGGGCTAGGGTGGAATATAAGCAGAGTATTAGTCAACACTGTCTTGCTATTATGAAAAAGAAAACATCATCTGAGGGAGCAGAAGCAGGACAGACTGATGGGGAAGCTCTGTTCAGTACAAGAACAGTGCATGCAGTTCTGGTCACGACACTTCCAGAAATCTGCGGCACATTTGGAGACTGTTCAGAGGAAACCACTGAGGATGTTCAGGGCTCTGTAAAATATTACCTGTAAGGAAAAACTAGGATCAATTGGGACTGATGAGTTCAGAAGAAACCAGTTGTGGAAGGGGAGAAATGAGTGTCTGTGGATTAAAAAAAAGATGGCAAACAAATATTTGGAAAATACTGTACGGTAAGAACTGAAGCGCAGAAATAAATGGCCTGGGAGACTTGCAGAGTCTCCTCAAGAAGTTAGACCAATATCCCTCAGAAATGGTATGGAGATCCTGCCTTGAGACAGGGGAAGTAACTGGACAACCTCTTGCAGCCCTCCCGTTTATTGGGTGATACTGGGTGCAAAGCAGCATGAAATTACAAGCTGGCAATACTGCAACAAGAAAGCACGTTTCTGAGAATCCACAAAAACCTGACAACATCATCTACTTTTCTTTCTGTTCTAGACAAAAATCAAGTAAATCTCACACCAGTAACAAATAAAACATTGCTGTGAATAGCAGTCTCCCCTCAGAGAACCTGTGCTGCAATTTCACCATTTGCCGCCATGTACATCTCTCACACAAAGGACTTTTACATAACCCTCCCTGCACTGTGAGTTTTGATTCAGGGCCAACAGCTGCTTCGTGCCTTTCAGAACAGACTGCTGGACAAGCAAAAGCAAAAAGAAGCTGGCATAAGGAAAACAGCACCTTTGTTTATAAAACAAATACTACTTTGGAATTTGCAAACTTTTCAGTCAAAGAATTTCCTTATCATAACAACACATGAAGTGCCCCATATTTATAGGGGCAGGCTAGAAAAAAAATCTAAGATGTGAGATACTATTGGCACAGTATTTGCCATTATTTCAGGGTAGGAGGAGGTCAGTGAATCTTGGGAAGTCTCAAATAGTGGTGTGTCACCAATTCAAGCCGTGATGATAAAGACTAGAAGTGTGATGATTAGCCTAAAAGATGTTCAGGCTGGATTTCATTATGCATTTGTTACCAAGTGCATGAAACAAATCCCCAAAGACAACAAACAGCACAAGCCAGCAGTGAATATCATTTGTAAAGGGAACAGAATCATTTGCTGTGGGAGAAGGTAATCAATGGTGGAGGCACCAGCCAGACATCTGAGGGTTAAAGCCAGTGGCTGCGCTATGCACTTCCCCGAAGAATGAAAAAAAATATGAGTCTTTCAATTTCTGCCAAAGAAGATGAAAACAGAAAGCAGAAGAATCAAACAACCATCCATGATGCAGATCGGAGAAGTACTCAGAGTCATGAGGACTGAAATAACACCTAGCCATTCATCTTTTCCTCTGTTGTTTACCTCACCAGTAAAATTCTTAAAAGCCCATCCTTTGAAATGCTGGCAAAAAAAGTTCAGTATTGAAGCCTTTCACTTAGCAGTACCCATGCAAGAGAGGGTGACTAACAAAGGTTTCCTTATTCCAGCAGCCATGTGTCAGCCTTGGCTGGAGGAACCCCTTAGGGAGGAGGGAAGTGTCTCATCCTATGGGGTTAACAAGGGGCAAGTAAGTGCTCAGTGAGGGGACAGTGGCTTGTTGGGGGCAACTCCTGGAAAACACATTGCCCAAGATGACATGTTTAAAACATGGCTGATGACTTCATGGGCCTACGTATGTAATATAAAAGAGTTGCATGCTTTCCTCAAAGTGTGATCATCTTAAAGGTAGGCACCAGAATGAAGAATAAAAACTACTATTCTGTTTTTCCCAGATCTAGTACTGAGCTCCTACTCCATGGCCCCCCCCCCAATTTCTTTCAGCTGAGACAGTAACTTTTCAGTACTTAACATCCTGGTTTAAATAAATTTGAACATCAGGAGGAGAAGGGCAGTATGCACAAGCACTTGCATTCTGTGAGGGGTGGACTTGGAGGAGGCCTTCTAGTGGGGGAGCTCTGCACAGTGTCCAATATATGGGCTCTATAAATTACAGCCTTGCCTTTTATTTTTAGCTGATCTAATGTAATGTGTCACCTATAACTGCACTCTTTTTCATAATTAATAATGTCTAAAAAAAATATTCTGAAATTCTCCTCTGATAAGCACCTAGACAAACTTGATGTTTCCTCTATGAGGCACAGAGGAGGACATTAAACTGCTTTCACCCCCACATCCCTCTAGTCATGAGAAGTACCAGATCTCTTTTTGCTGGGCCAGACTAAGCCCTGGTTCACCACAACCTCAGTGCAGCTCCGACAAATGATCTCCACAGTAAATGATGCAAATAAGAAATGTCAGCATGTTCCAAAATTCCTCACTTAATCTTATTGCCAGTTGTATAGTCTGGATAATCAGTAAATAAATCCCTCTAACTTTGCTCAAATCCTTAGGGGCTGAATATACAGAAAGTACTTTCTAATTCACTCTCATTAACCTTCCCAGCTCTAAACAAAGCAACTTCCGACTTTTCTTAGTGTCTGATTTTTTCCACTGGCCTCTGCAACACCTGATTTAGCAGCAATGATTTCTCACTTGTGAGTTCTGCTTTGAACTGGCATTGTTCTCTCTCCTCACACATATGCTTGCTGGAATAGCACGAATCAGCAAGATTCTCAAGTCTGAAGCCCCTAAAGGGAAATTGCAGTTGCGATGCCAAGGAACACAGTCGTACGTTATTTGACTTTTCCTCAGCCAGGCTGACAGCAGAGGGGGGAGGGTGGGAGGAAGGGAAGGAGGAGGGAGAGGAAGATGGCATTTTAATAGCACCCACACTGATTTCACACAGTTGGATCACTGTGCTCCAGAGCACCACTACTTCCTTTCCCCTTTGCCTTGCGTTCAGTCAACACTACTAAGCTGGGGTGTATGGGAAGGATTCTCAATCTTTTTCTCCCAGCACAGACCACATCTTAATAGAGAAATCTGTCTTCTGGACACCTCCCCCTCCCAAGTGTAGCTGGCTAGCCCACGCTTTACCCCTGTTTCTGACAGACTATCACCAACTCAAGCGCTGCACACACTACCCCACCCAAATGCCAGATGCGAATCAATGGGTCGACATTCCTGCCACGACAAGATGGATTATCCCCTGTCTCTCACCCCAATTCCCATAGTCTCTGTGGCACCCCCAGCAGTTGCTTATGTGACAAAAATTAATAACAGGAATGTTTTCCATCTAATTTAGTGAGTGGACATACAAGAAGAAACCAGCATTTTATGTAGATAAATCTACCTTTCCCAGATGTTAGTCATATGCCAACCATCTTGGCCAGACAGAATGTTCTGGTCAAAACATTTCACTTGATAATTTAGGTCCTAAGATTCAAAGCCTCTCTTATACATTAATGAGTTTTCCATAAACCTGCAGTCAGGCAGAGTGACAACGGTCTACAAATTCTGGCAGGAACTCTTATCCCAGTAGAGCATCACCGATCACCACCACCAGTGTTCCCCATTTAAGAACTCCCTCAACTTAGCAAATAAAAAGTTGAGCTGTAATACTCCTATGGTGGAACAGCCCCACAAGAGAACAGGAGACAAATCTGAAAACAATGAGACCTTTACTGAAGCATAGCAAATACTGCTAAATAAAAGAAATTCACCCGTCCAGGAGCATTTTGGATTCATGTCGCAAGAACAGAAATTGAAAAGTATCAGGTAAAATTATTTTTAAGGGAAGAAACGAGTTGTAACTATGCTGCACATATGACCAGACCAAATGAAATTAGATATTACTTTATTACATGGCTTCCATTTTATTTGAATATTCCAAAACTCCTCCAAGTGTTCTACAAAACCAATAAAAAATGAACATAAAAGAAAATTTTATTTAAGAGACAGTAAGATTCTGGTAAGTTCATATGCATGCCTATAAACAACAAACGTAACAGCACTTTTGTTATAAAGCTATGTGCTTATTGGCAAAAAACAAAATGAAACTATAAAGTCTAAGCCATAAGTCACTCTAATCTCTTTTCTAAGGGGAAATTAAATGACATCAGTGATTAGCACTCTATCCCGAGGTCCACCAGGAAAACAACACAGACATGACATGGAGTTTACCTTTGCAGTCAAGATCACCTGGCTATATTTTTGCTACAAGCAACCCTAACGGCATAATTTTGCAAATTAACTTTTAAAGTGGCCCGTAGCATTTTCAGTTCAAAGTTTTCATAATTTTTCTTCTTTTTGTTACTGGTCAGCAGCAAAAAGTACAATAAAGACAAGATTTATTTAACTAGAAATCATCTCTCATTTTGCAACTCTTGCACAGCAGTGTACAAGCAAAGAACCTCATCCTTGTGGCAGCAGGATGAACACACAAACTTCCTTTTAGACAGGGAGCGGTAGCTCACACTCACAGCCCTAAGGATTAGAACTTCTTTTGTCAAAAAGAGAAAAAACAGCCACAACATCAGGGCTAGTACCTCTCTGTTTAGATGGTTTATGCCTGCTGGGCAAAGATGGGTAGTAAGGGCACTGGATTAACATTTCTTCCCAGCGATTAAGTGTCTCATGGTACAGTTACAGATACAAAAGTTGCACTCTTCTTCCCCACGGTTCTATTTTAAAATGTTTTCTGTAATAAAATTATTTTGAGACAACTAAATCCAAGGCCAGGCATTTAACTTGAACTCATGGCCTTCTGGCTTAGAGGTGAGACTATTCCTAACTGAGCCAAAATGACACATATATAATATGCTTTCAAGGTTTTTAGAGAGCTCTGTCATGATTTAAAAACACTAAGCCTTTGTGGTACAAACACAGTGCAGGAAAGAACTGGGGCTCCCTTTTTACTGCTAATTTTAGCCAATGAATTGTTTATAATCTGCAAAATACATAAAGCCTTATTCTGCCTTAAGCTAAAAGAGAACAGCCTTTCAAAACTGATTCTTAATTATAGTGTTCCCCTGCTAGATGGGATGGAGGCAGGTTCCAAAATTGTGTCAGAGTATATGAAGTGATAAAATGAGGATGGGTGAGCTATTTTTAAACACATTCAAAGGCTTTGAGGTCAAAATCCCTGAATTTATGGCCTTATGGCCATATTAAGACTCATGGATTATTAAGACCTGCATAGTGAGACTCAAATATCATTACATTTGAGACACCCTCTGGCTTCAGAGCCTGTGTTCCCTAAATGTGTGCTTGCCAAATTGGGGGCCCGCAGGGAACAGCCTTTAAACACAGATTATACCCCTACTGAACACAGGCATTTGGGAGAAAAGGGAATCAGATGCTTCCATTGCAGTGTATTCCCTCCTCTCTTTTCCCAAGACATTTTGCAAGTCGGAGGCTTGCATTTCCAGATGGGCAGGAAGTGAGCAGTTAGAGATAGAGTTGAGGACTCTTAGGCAAAAGCACATAATTACCCCTTACTCTACCCCTTCTGGAATAATGGCTAATACAGCCTCAGCCCCTGGTGATACTCCCTTGCTGCATGTTGAGATGGCCATTGAACAGGTCACTTGGGCATCTGCTGGCACTGCCCAGGAAGCTCACGGCTGCTGGGACAGTATGGGGAGCTGCAGCCCAGCTACATCCAACCTGGCTCATGCAGAAGCAATACTGCCCTCTCCTGTGTGGTTTCTTCCCCACTGGGAGGAGAGGTGCTTTACAAAAGCTCCTGAAACACATCATGGACTTTTCAGAAAACCTAGATTTTTAATAAAATCATCGATCTAATAGAAATAAGTTATGCACAGGTATCACCTGGGAAGGAACTAACACAGCCTTTCCCTCCCCAAAAGCTTCTCAGCACTCTCAAGAAAAGCTAGCAGGCTGGTATACTTCTGATCTCAGCTTTGACTCATGGCAGCATTTGGCTGTCACCCTCTATACACATAATGGTTTCCTTCCAGTAATGATTAACATACACTATTTTTGTGAAAAAGGACCAAGCAAGGAGAGCCAAACAGGACAGGATTCCCCTGCCTTACAAGTCTAAATGGAAATAGCTCTAAGCCCCTTTTTTATATCTTTCTGGATAGTCTACAGAACCTTTTGGAATGTCTTTCTCTGGAAGGTATAACATTAGTCAAACAAAACTCAAACTTTCTCTTGATTGCTTATGGATTTATAAAGCAATAAAATCATACAGCATGCACAGAACAAAAACCTAGTAAAAGAAGACTTAGTTAAAAATAAAAGCCTAGCAGTGTTTTTGGTTCTGTTGGTAATTAATGTACACTTGTGTTTTGATCGAAAGAAGTTACTGAAATGGATTCTGTATTATACTTATTAGAAGAATATGATGCACTTACTTATTACCTCTAGAGAGTTTCTCCCTTTGAACAATGCTGAATGGATCCATGTTCCTTATTTAGCCATTTTGTAAATACTATGGATTCATGAAAAATATAAGATATTAGACCATCCTAAAAGTATTAAAGATTCGTTCATTGAAATCTTCTATTTCTAGGTCTGAAAATCTTTTCTTTACCATAACAACAGCAGTCAAAATGGTGATCTGAGAGATAGTTCCCTGTGGTCAGGAGATCTCATTCCTATATTGCTACAGACTTCCATTACTTATTCTACAACTGCTACTTTTAGCAGTTGGGCCTCATCATCTCCAACTAAAGTGGCACGAATCCTCCTCCTGACATCCACTGGGATATAATCGGACTACAACAAAGGCTTCCTTACATTCAGGAGAGACAAAATCAGGTTTAAAGCTTTTCCTACAGGTGCCCTTCATGAGTTTGATTTTCAGGAATACAGAATTCCTGGAAGTCCACTCTGCACCACAAATCAACCGTCAGCTACATCCTGTACTACTGCATCCAGTCCTGCTCTCAGTGAAGCCCTTGGCAAAATTCCCCCCAATTTTAATAGTTCTGTCCTATTCCCCCCAATTCCTAAGTGAGGTTAATTTCTTTTCTCCAAGTACAAACAGAAATCAGCAGGTAAAAAACCTTTGTCTAATGTAGCGCTAAGGCTGTGGAATTTGCTCCCATGTGAGAATGGCACAATAAAATCATTTGTTTAAAAGTAAATTGAAAACATTCCAGTCCTCGCAGACTTATGACTATTAGCTTTAGTTTTTGCACAGCGCTGTAGAATGTCTGGCATCAAAGGCACTTTGTACACTGCACTGAACTTGTACTGGACACTGTTAGTGGACCATTAATCACAGCGAACAAAGATCCCATGCAAACACAGAAAAAGTACTGATTTTTCACATGTTCAGCATGGACTAGAGAAGGTTTAACACCACAGTTTTTTGGATACCACATACATTCTGAGATTGGAAATGCTGACAAGGCAACTGAGAGGATGCAGATTTTTCAAATGATAACGACATATTCCATGTCACATCAAACAATTCCTATTTGTGCCTAATACTCTCTAAAATAGAGATAAACTTACCTCAGAGTATTCTAACACATTTTAATTTAACAGATGCCTAGATGCCTACAAATATACTTCCTTAAATCCACACACAGATAACATGTGCGTGCAGGGGCAGTGGTTATTGTCAAGAAAATCTACAATCATGTGTACCCAAACCATGATGGGAGAAAGGGAAGACTTATGTGAAACATGCACTGATAGATAAAGGCTGAAGGACTGTGATCATATGTTTGGAAGACTTGAGGGGAGGAATGGGGTCTGAACCAGTATGAAAATGAAAAGACCTGAAAAAGAAAACCAGCTGAAGGCCAGGTAAGGAGCAAAGAAGGTATGGAGGAGAGATCTTGGTCTTGAATCATAGGCTGAATTTCAGGGGGCCGACTTACTGGTAAATTCAAAGGAGAAAATGTTACTATGTCACAGGAGCCAGAAACACTACTTTAAGCTCCTCATGGTTGTCATGGGCAGTTTCTTGTCATCCAGACCAGAGCCAGAGCAAGGGAAAATCCGACTCTTCAGCCCTGAAGCCTGCTGTTTGAAAAGATGATTTTCATTGGGTTCCTCATAGCAGTTAAGTATTTAGGCCACTAAGATTCCACAAATAAAGGCTCTTTTACTCTTGCACCAACTGTCTCAGGAGAAACAAAACTTACCACATCATTCTTTCCTAACCTGAACAAGAGATGTGAAGGGAAGCAATGAGTGAATAAATCTGCGCCTTCAAAAAAGACAATTACATTGTGCATCATCTTCAAAATTTTTCATTGATTTTCATGCATATCTGATCATCAGTTCCCACTAGGGCTAAAAAACCAGCTCCTGCTACTGCCCACACAATGGAAGCAAAAGTCAACAGTATGAAAGTATCAGCAAGGTACTTGGGCAAGTACAAGGCCCATATTCACCAAAAGAAGAGAAAACGTGATGAAAGTACAGGTCTGTTAGTCTGACCTTAACTGTCTAGAAAGACTTTCAAAGACTTTTTAAAAGAAAGACTGCTTTAAAGAAAACAAGAAAATAAACAAAAAAGCACAATGGCAGAACATGCCAGACTTGCTTAATAAGTTAACTGATTTCCTGAGTAAGGAAAGCTTAATATATCTTTGCTTCAGCAAAGTTGCACCCTTAGAAGACTGGAAATTATGCTGGTAAAGATGGGCATTAATGGAAGCATAGTACAGTAAGAAACTAACATAAATAATTCATAGTATTGCAAGAGGAACTAGTAGCCTTGAAGGATTTCAAAGTGTCCCATGGATCAGTCTTACAGAACAAAACAGTGTGACCCTGCCAGTTAAATTTGTTGTTCCCCATAACACAAAACTGTGAGGCACTGTCAACATAACAGAGGACTGCAACAGTGTCCTGAAATATATGGACAACTTCAAGGATTGGAAAAACAGAAACAGGATAAAATAATAGTTATATGTTGACAAACTGAGAGCTGCTGCTCTGGACTGGAACCTCATCAAGGTAGCAAAAACAAAGGAAAAGAAAGCTCTACTGCCTCTAACCATGAGATAATTTTGAGATACCAGTATACTGTGGCCATGAAAAGACCAAATGAGCTAGTAATCGCTGCTTAAAGCAATACAGGTCCAGTAGGGATAATAGCCTTTCTAAGGTACTGATGAGAGCTTGTCTGGATCACTGATGGAGCAGCCTATGTGCATTCTGGTGAAAGATATGTTTTACATTCCCATTGTTTCCAGGCTCACTGTAGTATTTCCTTAATAGACAAATGAAACAGTATGGCCAGAACAAAAGGATTTTATTGCAACAGCACTGAAACTGCTTTTCAGCCTCTGCAGGATACAGCCCTGCAGTCTTTGAGACCGCTAGACAGTTAAACTGAAATAGCTCTACATCTTATATGAACTACATGGCCCTTTTCCTTCCTCCCCTACAAAGTTCTTGTCCATGTTCCAAAGCATACCCCCCTGCTTCAGAGCTGCAAAGGGCTTTGAGTCAGTTCTCCCATTAAGCTGGGGAGTATATTTGGGAGGAAAGAGTGAAGGTACTTGATTAGTGGTGACCGAAAACTCCCGTGTATACCTTGATCAACCTCATGCTGCTGTTTACTGGGCCTGGGAAAGGATGAATATGGCCTTTGGAAAAGACCTACTTTCTTAAGAAGCCACCTGGCATGGAGACTGTTGTTGGACCACTTTCTTCAGGGTGGGCTGGAGAAGCAATGCATGTTCCACAGATCTGTAAAGAGTGATATATGTAGCCTGGCAAGACCAGTGTAGAGAAGTGGTGTAGAAAATTCCTCTCCTTCTAAGTGCAATTTTCCCACTCCTGTCTCTGAACTGGAAGATCGGATCATCACCTTCTACAGGCTTGTATGCATAGAGGAGAGGGGCCTGGCCACAGAGAGACTGACCTGAATCACAGAAGGAGCGAGCAAAAACTGCCCTTGTCAGTACAATGAGCTGGTCCCAGAGGCTGACTTCTGTCATGCCTCTCCAGAAGCCATTGCCAGTTTGGTAAGAACACGTGACCCTTGCGTGAGAAAAGCAGGCTGCTGAAAAGCAGGTAAAGAGCTGACCAAAGGGGCTTTATGTTTGCATTAGGACAAGGACCACTGGTTACAGCTTCCTTGTAATGGAAAAGGGAGGAAAAACTTTGTTCGAGACCCACAAATTCATGTTTAATTTGATAAAAGAATCTGGACCTTCAGTACTAGATATCCCACCTGAGACAAACACCATGTCAGTGACTAATCTATTCTAACAGAAGGTTACTTTCGAATTATTAGAGGATCAAATGACACATTTGAGGATCTGTTACTTCAGCTAAATTTCCATGTTTGTCAAGGGAAAATTTCTGGGGTGTTTGTCAGGAGGGTAATGATAGGAGGTGAACTTTAAAGCATAATTTATTTTCTGGCTACCTTCCTTTATAAGAAAAAAAGAGAAAAAGTTCAGCTTAAATGAGAGGCATGCAGACAAGCTCTTTTAACCCCAGAAATTCATCCTACATGTTGATTAATAGGCAAACTACTAGGGCTTTAACATGAAAAATGGGAAAGGCTTCAACTCAAGACTGGCTGTAGCTAATGATGCAGTGGAATGAACATTTTCATTCCAGCTAAACCATTCCTGTTCCTGTAAAAATAAAGAAATCCAATCCTGGGTTATGAAAAAGACTCAAAGAATTTTGCATACTTACTGGCTTAAAATGATGCCGTGTATTTTAAGAAACCTCTATACACAGGATATTTTATCTACATGGTCAAACATATATATAATTACACACATGTACACACAGAGTATAAATATCTGAAGTGAAGTCAGGCACTGGAAGAGAAGTCGGTGACCATAACCTGGAATTTCATATGTACAAGCACATTATAGAGTTACGAGATTTTAACATAGCTCCTGTCAGGCTAAAAAATTAAAATGTAATAATGAAAACACCACAAGGAAGTGCAGCGGGCTGTATAGATGCTGCCTGGCAAGGCTGCCTGACATACGCAGGACTTGCCTGGAGATCTCCCTGTGGTTCAGCCCCTGGCGCCATCAGTTGGGCTTGAAATCAAAAGCAGTGGAAGGAGGTAATTAAAAGTGACTCTACACCACTCAGCTGGCAAAAGACGACTCCGCTGCAGCCACTGAAGGAGGGTGGGAAAGGATTCAGGAGTATGCAAGAGAATGCATGAGTCTCTCCAGCTTTAGTGATTTCCATTATGGAAACACAGTGCTTCACAGCTTTTAACCTTTATGCAGCTGAAGTCAAACATCTACTTTTTGTTTTAATTTCAGCACATTAAATACATACTCCAATTTGGCTAGTGTCAAAACACATTCTGCCTAAGCCACATGTAAGGTTCAGAGTTGAAAAAGCACCATCAGGCAGAAAGCTGAAAAGCAGAATTATACACAAATTATGATTGCCACCAGCACGTCTGCTGGCTAGACCAGTCATTTTCAAGACTATGGAAATCAGAAAGGGGGGAAGGGGTGGGAAGGCCACCAGGTTCAAATCATCCTGTTGGCTGCAGGAACAACTGTTAAAAGAAATTAAGAGAAAAGTCAGGCCCCAGAAGGAGCAGAAGACACCGTGTTCCAATTCTAACCAGCTGAAGGAAAGTTTATATAAAAACAATCACTTGGTTAGTGACTCATAAGGAAAGAATTCCTAAGCTTTCTTCAGGGAAACCCCAGTAAATAACATGTCTAAAAACACATGAAGATGGTGTTGTCTGTTCCGTAGCAATACTCAGTCCACATGATAAAACCTTTGGCAACAGAACAACCTAGTAAGCACAGTTCTCTTTGGAAACCCAAAAACAGGAAGAAGTGCCATGGCTCCTTGAAAAGTCTGCCTCGTATTCTAGCTCTTGTATGACACGACTAATGAAACTGGGAAGAAATGTGAAAAGAATGTTTTTTGCTACAGCATTGGAGAGTGTTTCTCTGTTGACTACATGCAGTCACACTCTCAAGAAATATCAAGAAATACAAATGCCTGGATTTCAATACATTCTTCATCTTTTATAACTAAATGTTTACGGATGCAAATATCCTGCCGTACTACACCCAGAGAAACTAAATGAAAAGCTCTCTGCATGCACAGTCTCTCCGGAATATGTTATCAGACACACAGCAGGCTGCGCAAGAAATAGTACTCTATCCAAAGAAAGGCTGGATCTGACTTCCAATGTATAATTCTTTGGTTATGAGCTTAAGAGCTTTTTTTTTTTTTTTTTTTTTTTTTTTTAATTAGCACAACATTTTGGAAGCATGTTGTGTGTTTTCAAGTGTATCTTCCAGCAAAGAGATTTTAAACTCCGTAAAATAAGTTCATAAAAATAAGAGAGATCACAGTGGTTTCCAAACAAACAATCAGATCTGAACATTGTGATGCCTGATTTTGGACTAGCTAAAATTTCTACTGTTGGAGATTACAGGTATGAATATTAACAAAAGCACACATATTCTGCATCAAGCAGAGCTTACATTCTGCGGCAAAACCTCCTAGTTCTTGCAGAAGTCCAGGAAGACAGATTGGAAAGCTGGTAACAACTGTTAATTTTTTTTTTTTTCTCTCTCTCTAATGAGTTTTTAGCTCATTAAATGTGTATGTGGACACTCTAACCTGCCCAGAAACATCCCCTGCCCAAAGTTATTCCTTTTCCCACCGATTTTATTTCAGTTTATGCTGATCCCCATATTCTCAGCTGCTGCAGATCCCTAGCAGCCCCCAGAAGTTTTCAGGGATACAGCCAGAATCTTGCAGAGAAAAAAAAGGAAGGTTGAAAGTACCCTAGAGTAATTCTCAAGGGACTGTGGAGTTACCATAGTAAAGCAGTTTTTTTTACCAAAATGCTCAGCAACAAAAGGGGTAGTATCACTGATATTTGAACTGTAATTTTCCAGTTTCAGTTAAGGGTTGAATTTGGAATAACCGGAAAGACTGTCACAAACACCCTGTTTATCTGTAAACTCTGGGAGATAGCTTAATGTTTTCTACACATGATAAAACATATATTTTTTTAAAATCTGTGAAAGAACAGTTTAAAGGCCACCAATACTGATGAAGCATGAGCTTTGCACAGAGAAATTGCAGGGGCTAGTAAGATATAAGCACCTGCTTTAAAATAGGAGCATCTTTTAGGTCAGATAAATCATTCCATCATCAGAAACGGAGGATTTAGCTAGAAAGAGCACAGGGAGGAAGGACTTTGCTTCAGAACCCAGGAATTCACAAGAGGGGAATAGGTCATTCTGAGAAGTGTTGCATCATTTTGACTTTTATGGAATGGCAACTTTCCTGAGCTCGGTCAGAGAAAGGATGTGTATTTAAGTATTCCACTGTAAGTTTGAGTTTCTCTGTTTTACTTCATGTTGCCCATAGACAGTTACCTAGGAGGTCCTCCAGTGAGATGAATTTGGGTGATGTGGCTATGGCACCTTGTACTCAGGATAACTGAGACTCTGCTTCCAAGGTCACATGGTCTACAAAGAGAGACTGTGAAGTAGCCTACAGTCAAAAGCTTCAAACTTGGAAGGAATCATCTGTTTCTACCTAGACCCAGAGGCCTGGTAATACCTGCAATTCCCCAGCAAGATCCCATGAGAAAAGATCTGAATTTTGACACTTGTATACAAAAAGAAAATCTATTCAGCATATCTGAGCAAAGACACCACAGTTCTTTGAAAACACACACACACGATGTCTTGGGTACAATCATGTTCCAAAGTTTTTCCTTTCCTCCTTCATTAAACCAAAAAGAGGATGAAGAATCTCATATGTATGCTGACATCTAAAATCAGTAACCTTGGTGAACTAGCTTAAACCACTTGAACAACTAACCCAACAAAACCACTTGAGCAAATTTCCAATTATACATTAAGCTGAGATGCTTCTAGTTCACCAGCTAAGGAGTGACACTCAAGTGAACTGGTCAAATTTTAGAAATGATTTGAAAAGAGCCTGGTAAAGGATTAGGATTAGGATTCTGTAGAACAGAAGGATTAATCACTGATTGTCTTTAAAAGACAGGTGGAAAGAAATCACTTAATATGCAAAAGATGTTGGAGCAAGGTATTTTTAAAGAATAGAAGATGAAGACATCTGGCTAAGCCTGCTTCAAACAGCACACAATACTGCCTTCTCAGGCTTGAAGAGAGAACTTCTGTGGAAAGAAATCGTGCTCCTTCTGAATGGAATTCTTTAGTAACAAAACAATCTCAAATCCCATGTCCTCTGCTAGTCAGACCACTGGTAAACAGGTAGTTTGCCTTGAGACCCTCTATTTCCAGAGGAACTCAATAGCCAGCAACAAGCCTCCACCAAGAATGCAGACAGGACACTGCTCAGTTAAGTATCCACCTATTCTCATCTCATTCTTTGTATGCTCTGAGCCAGGAAGCATGTTTTTAAAGTTTGTAAAATGGGACCCTGGTCCACAACTATGGCTTCTAGACAAATAATATCTATTCACAATATTAACAACAGCTGCTAGAAAAGCATCATGCTGTGGCTCACAAAAGAAACTGTACAAATAAGAAGGAACTAAATAAAATAGAAAAAATATGACATGGGGCAGAAATCACAGCCCCTGTCAGACAATGCCAAGACTGATTCTAGGAAAGGAGAACTTTATGTTAGCAGAACACTAATCAGACTACAGAAAGCAGGAGGAAAAAAAAAATGCAGTCTCCTAAAAAGACATCCAATGCTACGGACAACACACCCACTCATGACAGATGAAATCCTAGCCCTCTGGAAGTTGATGGGGGTTTTGCCATTGAATTCATTATGCCCAGTATTTCACCCATGTTTCCAGTCTTTCAGTGATCTATGGTGGTTGCAGTTAAACCATTTCTAAGCATATGAATTGACTCATCAGTTTAAGAGGTATTTCCTGCACAGAGAGAAAGAGTTGTTTTCAAATGTTCAGAGACAGCTGAAAGATGAGCTTTCTAAAGCAATTGCACCAATTTTCACCATCCCAAGGACAATACAGACAGTGTTACGGACTGCAGACAATGCTGTATTTTGCTCTATTAGCCTCAGTTTTAACATTTTAATCAGCTCTGAGCTCTCAGCTGGAAGCCACTGGTCTAGAAGATGTTCTGTAAGTAAGGGTAAGTATTTCCCTTTGCATGGGACATTGGTTACTTGCACAGAGACATACATTCACTCACATGCAATATACTAACTCTGGTTCATGTATAACCAGTATCATGGCTATAGATTCCTACACATTCCAAGATGTTTGCTGGTGTCGTTCACAGTTAGACCGTCACCTATACTGAAGTGCTCAGTGAAGGAACAGCAAGGAACCATGACCATAGAGCTCCTTGGTGTGCAGCGCTGGCTTGAAAACTTCACATCTCCTGGGTGTTTCCAGCCACATCTTTTGGGTCACAGGTGACGCAAAAGAGAGGTTGAGCTATTTGAAGATGCTTGACTGCATGCAGTTGCAAAAGCAGATAAAGGGGCTGCCTCTGCCCTTTTCTTCAATGCCCTCATAGAAGAGCCAAGGACCATCTAGCTTGCAGTGTCTCTGAGAATTTACCTATGCAAATCATCCAGGTATCTTTTAATAACTACAATTTAGAATTATGCTACAGCAGATGTTTTCAGCCTACAGTCCTGAACAGCTACAGGCTACTTCTACAGTATCTACAGAACACAGCTAGCGTCAACTAAACTGTGACTGGAAAGGCTTCTATTCATTATACAGGGGTCCATGCAAATATCTAGGTCTGCGAATTAAAGTTTAAAACCACCAAGCTACAACTGAAAGGCAAATTACATTCAATAAGACTAATTTTTCTAATGCACTTCACCTTCCGTGCTCTGGATTCATCTCTTCAGTTGATTTCCCTAAATGCCCTTAGCTGCGCTGCTCAGTGCAGAAACCCCAACTGCCAAACATAAGATAATATCATACAACATATATGACTGAGAAGTTTGAATATCTGCTGTTTAAAGGGTCTAGCACGGGCCTGATACCTTGTGTAATGGCTCATGGTAATTTTGTATCTACATGCCACAGAGCTTTTATCTACCCAAATAACTTCATATATGTCATTTGAACTTAGTATCATATTCAAACATGCATAATTCTATCTTTGAATTACAAATAATTTGGTTATAAAAGAGGAAAAGCAGCAACTGGGTAAAAACAACCCCCCCCCCAAAAAAAAAACCCACACTTTTTCTGAGAGAACGTAAAGGAGAAGAGCGAGTAAGACCACTTTTCTCTCAACAGCAGGAGCAAGAGTTTTAAGAACAACAAAAGTCACCGATGTGAGAGAATTTCACATCCCAAACAGCACAAAAGGTTCACAGGCAGTTTTTCCTAGCGACAAAACCAGATTATCTCAAATTAGCACAGTTGATATATCAAGCACCATACACATACAGCAAGTAGAGAAGGACAGGGAAAATATCAGCCAAGCAAAGGCTACAACAGAATTGGGAAACAGGTGGGACAGGAGCTGCGGAGTGACTGCAGAACAGGAGCAAATGACAGCATGAATGGAGAGTTAAATGAGAATAAAGTTTCAGAATGGAGGGCACTACACTCAGAAAATAAGACTTCAGTTTTTCTCTCCATGTGGAGACCAATTACAAACCTATTTCCACAAATAAGATACAGGTAGGATAGGTTAAAAAAATCCAGGATGAAACCATGTATCAGATTAGACACTGCATATATTAGTTTTTGTCCAAAAAGGAGACAGGGAAAACAGCACTCAGTTTGTCTTGATCATCTTGTTGCCTGTGGCAAATGAAAGACAGAAAAGAAATATCTGGCTATTTACCAACTGCCCTCCACCCTCATGTCCAATGACCACATTTCCCGTTACACTTTAAATGCTATGGAAGTGTTAGCTTGGTGACATTTTTGACAGAATTTTTTTTTTTCAAATTTTTATTTACTCCCCATTACTTTTTTTAAAAAGCGCTACTCAAGAGTAGGTTTTTGTGTCTTGGAAGACAAGGAAGATATTCCAGGAGAGTCCCAAAGTCTTGGGATATCTGCCAGTGGGTTTCTCCTTCCGTTCAGTTCCCCTCATGGGAGACACCCCAGTGTTGCACCAGAAGCGAGGGAGAGGCAATTGGACCTTCCTGACCATGGCCACTCCGAGACCTGGAGACGCAGGGACCCAAGTTGCAGGTACCAGCCTGGGAGGCCAAAGGATCTTTGTAGCACAGGGTGGTGCAGCAAAGTCCAGACATTCCCCTCTTCTCTGCCAGCCAACTCTCTGCACTCATTTGCCTGAGCTAGGAAAGCATCTTTGGAGGTTGGCCTTTGGCACCACCTGCCCCAGGGCAAATCTCACTCTCCAACACTTTTGATAGGCACGTATGTCCAGAACTGGACTAACAGTCTTGCTCCATGAGCTGAAACTTTACAGCCAGAGAGTTTTCACCTTTCTGTACAGCTTCAGTGAAATCGTTCATAAGGGTGGAAGTGGTGCAAAAATTAGCTGTGCCATAAAAAATGAAGAATTTCAAAATATTTTCAATATGCAGATGCCTTGCCAAAAGCACAGTAAAGAGCCCACCATGAATACATTAGAGAAATAAAAAAATGTTTGCTCTTTTCTAAATTTCCTGAAGCTTGCTTAATGTCAGCAGGTCCATTTAATAGCAGAAATGTAAAACCCTGCAACAGCTATTGAACCCCCGACCACTAACAGGCAGTTACCGGCTTCGCTGGGACTGGTTTTGAAATCATTCAGTTAGTTCGGCTGCATCTTGTTACAGTCAGTGCAACTGATGCAATGCTATGAATCTCTTTTTCCCCTGTACATTTTTAACTCTCTTATGCCAGGGATTATTTTACTCTTAAGAATTAAAAAACAGGGCTGAATTGTTCCTTTGCTTCTGGCATTGAAATCATCTGCCATTTGGTGAACAAGGCACTAGTTGCATCTAGTTTTTGTTTGAACTAGTAAGTATTTAGGAGAAGGAGAAGATAGTTTTTATTTGAAACATTTGTTCTCACATCCTTGAAACAGTGAGGCAGCAAGAAAGGGACTGAAAAACAGCCTGCCATTTCCTTTCCTGCCTGTATTTTGGACTGCATTTGACCCAGCATGTGTGCGCATGCACACTCACTCTCTCGCTCTGCTCCTTTACACCGTGACTTCATTGTAAAATTCAATTCATCTGTTTGAAGCAATGACTGAAACATTGTCTATAAAATTATGGCATTTTTCCACTTTAAAAAATATTTTAACACTTCTTCATTTAAAAGTTATTTTTAAATCTAGTTGGCCTAAAACCAAGTTTGTCGTAACTGAAGTGGATTCGTCTTTCCTTAGAATTCAATGCCTTCCTTTTCTAAAATGTATTAGTTTGTTTAAAAAAAAAAAAAAACTGTAAAAAATAGTAAATGCACAGTTTACACTTATACCTACACTGTTCTACCCTCTACCATATCAGCACAGTTTGCTTTTCAATTTCTCACTCTGCAACAAATGCAAACGAGTCTCTACTTTTTATAACTCACAAACTTAACTCAAACATTGACTTCAGCAATCTCGGAGCAGAACCACTTACTTTCAGTTTGTATCTGGCTGGGGCACTCGTACAACATCACCGCAGCCAGTAACTGGCTGATTCAGATTTTATATCTACGAGGTGGATGAAGACCCTTCAGAAATATGGCTGAACTGGAAAAAGGAAGCATCATAGCGCTTTTATTATGCAAAGACACATATGACTTCTGGAACAATTTCTCCATTTACATGTCAACTGCCAAGCAAGAAATAGATGAACCGAGAGAGCCGTTGTGATATACTTAACTTGAATGAGTATCCTGCATTCACTAAATGTAAGTTCCCATTTTCCAGGACTGTCTCAAGAGAAATCAGGACATCTGGTCTTTTTAATGAAGTAGCTGATCTGGAATCTGGGTTTGGTAACCCCCCACCCCCAAAAAAGAGACTTGAATCTAAGCAATTAAGATGTCACCAAGAACTATTTTAAGGAATAACAAGCAAACTGACCCGGCAAGAAGAGTATTTTTCTGTACATTTTTCTTCTCCTTTCAAAGGGAATTTTGTTTTTCTCAAGAGAAAATTCAAACTAAATTATGCTAACTGACTTTGTATTCAGTAAATGTTCCATATGCTCACCATTACCCACATTTTGACAATTTCACTAACCAAGATGCAGATACATTATTTATTATACTTCAGTTCTATGTTTTGTAAAAGATATCAGCAAGCATAGTAATGCAAAGTACTCAGAAAAGAATGCTGTAGTCACTATACCCACCTGAAGTAGTTTAATCGGACTTTTATTTTCTAGGGTTCTAGGTTGGATTTTCTCAAGTCCAATCACAGCATTAAGTGTTTGACTCTTCAAATCAAGCAGAAATGATTGTCGAATTCAGGGCTTGATGGCCACAAAGGAACCTTCATATTAAATTTTTTTTTTCTTTTTTTTTTCCTTTCCTTTTTTTCCTATGGTTTAAGTACTTACGGATTTGGAATCAAAATTTCATGAGGACACAGCATCTAACTTATCTTTTAATTTAACCATGTTATAAGTGTAACTAAAATGGATTTCATGCATTTTTTTGTTTTCTTTTTTATGAAATGCTCTGGAGGTTTTTTGTTTTTTTTTTAAGGTGATGAAGGCGCATAGGGGAAGATCCAAATCCTCAAAGGTATTTAGACACTCAACTGCTGTGTCTTCAGTATCTGGACTGAAGCAACAAACAGCTTCTCAGTGCTCTCCTGTTTCTACGTGAGATTGCAGAGTGGAGTTCAGTTTTAATATTAATAAGATGTGGCTCACCAATATGTGTTTGATGAATGAGGTAGGTCTCCATTACCTCATTCTAAAAGACCCCTTTACAGATCTTATCCAACAAAGCTATTGAAGATATATTTATCTTTAACCACGTGAGAAATCTCACTTACGTTAATGATTGTGCAACACTAAAAAGTAAAAATAAAAATGATTAGTAGATCCACTGACGATTATAAATGTGCTCCCCCTTTCTTTTTTTTTATTTTATTTTTTTTTTTTAGGATCTCATTACTCCAATGTTTATTTTTACTTTTGTAAATCTAAGAGTGCAAACCTAAAGGCAGAGGTATAGAAGCAGCCGCAATTTGAATGGGTGGATGTACACATGACATGATGGACTGTGTGAACGCTATACCAGGCAGTGGTAACAGGAGCGTTACAGCTCTGCTAAATGCCCAGAGCAGTAAGGAAGGATTATACTGCTTTGAAAAATCACTATGATCTTCAACCTGCTCCTCCTCTGTCCTCCTGACACCTCCTCAAACTTTGTCATCACCCCTCAGGTTTACCCATTCCATTTTCCATGCAACTAGATGGTAGAAGTCTCCCAATGTCTCATAGGCTGTGGGGTTTGAGCCCCTGCAGGCAGCTGCAGTCTAACTATACCTGCCTAACTGGGATAATGAAACCCCCAGAACCCAGCCTGAATGGCTTGTGTCAAAGAGGAGGGGGATGACTGGGGACACAGGTGATGATGCAAGGATCCTCAGGATGAACCAGGTCCAAGGGAAAGACCAGGACAGCTTTCAGGGACATTTCTTGGAATTACTTTCTGGCTGACAGACCAGGCCAGCAGGAGAACCTAGAGCAAGAATTTCTCCTTGCTTGGAGCAAAAGGAGAGCTGGCAGCTTCATCATCTCTCAAACATCACAAGTTTCTCCTGTACTTGCCTATACGTATCCTGCCTTGTGTTAGCAGTTAACTCTCCCTTCATCAGGGGCTACTAGTCCTGACCTCCCTGGAGTGACCCATAGTTCAGGTCTCCAGAGAACACAACTTCTTTATGCAACTCCTGACCTCCAGGATCTGCTCTGCCAGTCCCATGAGTTCCTTGGTGCCCCATCTACTTCCATTCCCTTGACGGAGCACCTACATCTATTCTCTCTCATCTGCAGATCAGACGAGCATTCACTGCAGCAGCACAGCCTAAAGTCAGCATATGGTAAAGAACCATTATAAACATTAGCTTGATATTGTAAGTGAACACAGCAACATTTATGCTTCACATCATCTCCTAGGTAAAGTCCCTCTTTCCATGCCATCCACGCACCACTTCCATTAACTCCTCCCTACCCAACACTAAAATCCTCTTTTCTCAGACTGGCCAACAAAACCAAGGATTTGGGGTGCTTCTGAGCCCAGCTACTATGGAGACAGAGGAGTCAACAATTGCTTAAAAATACAAAAACGAAAGCAGACAAACTCCCAAACCTTCAGAACATTTTAAACCCACTTTATAGTCTTTCCCAAATACCCCCAAAATGCTTCAACCTCAGAATGTGATGAAGCAGGCAATATTTCAGAGATTAGTTTTAACATTTGCTAGGAAACATCTTTTGATGCTCCAAATACATCTTTCCTAAGGGTTAATACACCAAAACAGGAGGAAGGAAGAAAAAAAAAAAAGGCACAAAAGCTGTGTAACTTCTTTCCACTGCATGACAAACTCTCTCTGCATCATTTTCCAAAGTGTGAGATGTGCAATTTCCACTCTTAAGCTCAGTAAAAGTGCCATCAAAAAAGTACTAACCTTGGGAACTGCCTGATTATTAGTTTATCAGATCAACATCAGCAAAACTGTCTTTTTATGTGCTGCTTAGTTTCAAAAACCTACCATGCATATTTCAGCTCTCCCTCTCCACACCCCACACCCTTCTGCTGCTGTCCAGCTGGAACACATCAAGGGTCTAGAAGCCAAGTCAAATGTTGACCCCACCCTCCTCCATCCATTTTAAGGCACCTTCAAAGCCAGTACACTGATCTAGTTCAGCTTAGCCAACAACGCCAGCAAATCTGTTATTTAAGACTTTAGTGCTGAGTTTTTATAACTGCCCATTAATACAAGCTTTGATGTATGGTCAAAAAATCCAGCTGTAATGAGTTTCATCAGACTGTAGTAACCTTTCCTCAGAAGGTCTTTATTACTATACCTTCATAATCTTTGGTCCCAATACTGTTTTATAGTATCATTCTTACTGAATTGCCTTAAAAAAATAACACTCAGCAACATTTAACACATCTCCTTCCCCCAAATTAAAACAAAAAGCTGTTAATAATTTTATAGATGACACTTTTGCACCAACATTTGTAATACGATTTTGCTCCAAAAAGTATGCAAGGCACCAGTTGTGTGAACCACAAGAGAAACTGATTTTCCTGACAAAAGCCTTGAGGCAGGTTGCAAAAGGATTTTGTAAAAGGACAAAGAACTTACTCTGTTGTTCCCCTTTGCAGGATGCAGCAAGGAGGAAAGAGGGAAAAAAAGAAATATTAGATACATTAATTTTACATGCATTCAATCTAACTTGTACAGTTCTGGAAATCACTCAAACCAAATGAGGAACTGACTCAAACAACATTCACTGAATCCTTTGGTTAGGCAGCTTCCAGGGGAGCACAGGGGATTCGCAAAGGATTGAAGATGTTTGGGGAAGTTGTAAATTCACTGTTTTTCAAAATTTCCTCTCTACCCAAATGTTCTGATTCTCCTTTTCCTTCCTCCAGTGTGAATCAGGAGCGGCTCCAGAGAAGTCCGTGGACACTAATACAAGGGACAGGAAAATGAGGCCTGAAATGATCTGGGGATGGGACCAAAGTCAGAGGGATTTTCATGCATTGGTAATACTGAACTAGTACACAAAGCAACCCACTAAACATGTCCGCTTACCTTTCACGACAACCACTCCCTACGATATGCTAATGAACGGAGAGTTTCATTATCCAATGCTTTTTAAAAAGCAAATATTGTATATTTAGATTAGTAACAAAAAAAGGGAGGAGATGGCATAAAGGAAGAGAGTAAAAGGAATGGACAGTGCTAGCAAGGTAAAGTGTGCAGAACAAGTTACGACGAACATCTGTGCTATTATTTTTTTAATTGTGGGTTTTGCCATAAGCTGGCATGAACAGTATATATTATACAGGGGGAAGTCAGCCAAAATAAACACCAGCCTACAGTTGAGAAATACAGTCCGGAAAGGTTAGTCACAAAGTTGCAGTCATTTTTTAAAAAAGGAGGTTTGGATGCACCAGTACCGAAACCCAGCAGTAATGTCAGCTGGTAAATGGATATCGTGTTTCAAAGTGAATTGGTGATAGTGTGATCTATATCAAGCAAGCTGACTTGCATATGGGTTGGAAAAATAAAAACACTGATTCATTGCTATCTGGGTGGCTGTCAAAACCCAAGTCCTGACAAAAGCAAATTCCCTGGGGGAAGGAGATGACTTGGCAAACTGCAAAAGAATTCAGGGGCACATGGAGCAACTTCTTGGGGTGGCTGAAGATAACTAGAGAGTGAATATATGAATGTGAGTGTGTGTCTGCATGTGCAGAGGGTCAGGAAAGGCAGGCAAAAGGAAGCGAGGAAATGGAGGAATGGAGTGATATCTGGCCTTTAATTTTTAATACATTAAGGAGTTTTGTTTGGGGGGGGGAATCAGCAACCTTGGACTTAGCTTACGAATTAAATTAGTACTAGGGACAAATAGAGCATATCTTCATGTTTGTGGCAGTAAGTGTTGAGCCCCATTACACCTGTAATTACACAATTTCAAGCGGCACTACTAGAAAAACAATAGAAAAACAAATATTCTTATTGGAGAGATTTGCTCCTAGTGAGGATTCAGAACAAATCTCTTGAATACAATGACAAATTCCTAATATTCCTGCCACTACAGAGGTATCTCAGCTAAGGGAAAATGAGTTGGATTTTACATCAGCGTTCTTGTACATGAGTAGCAGAACTGTTGATGAAAACACACAGCTTAACTTTCAAATTCCAGGCTGTGCACACTGCTCTGGCAGTTACAGAAAGCAGGCCAGCTTCACCACTGCACTGCTCCAGGTTTACAGCACTATTAATCTATTTTTCATTTCTAAGCAGCAATTTTTCTACTTCTGGTGCCAGAGCCTTAGATACTTGAAGTTACCAGCTGTAACTTGTACATGTGAAACAATGAGAAGGTCGCCCTGCGAAGGTGCGAGGGTACCTCTTTGCATTTTTAACTCTGGGATTGCAAAGCTGCGGGGAAACACTGAAGTGAGAATTGCACTTAGTCTCTAGCAGTGTCACTTGCACAAAAACAGGGCCTTTAATCCTTTCAAGAATAAAAGACTAGTTGATGTCTCTAAAACTATTTTACATTGTCAAAGGAAGATCTGAAACTGATGAGCATGCACATGATTTTAATGGAAAAAGATACTGCCGATTTTTATTGAAGTTATACTGCAGCTCCTAAGGTGTCATGGGCCTTGGAACTTTTGCTCTACAAAACTAAAACTTCAAGCAGCTTTTCAGTACACAATTTGAAGCTCCAATCTCGTAGGTACAAGGTACTTTGCAAGACTAGAGTAGCATCAAAGATCTCTTCCTGCAGAGCTTGCAGGAGCGTGCTACTCCTGCAGAGTAAAATACCAGATGAATTTCAGACTATAGGGTTTTGGAACAGTAATACTCACTCTTTTTGCAATGTAAAGATAATTCCAGCTCAAAGGAGAACTGAATTTCGAAGACTCCCTTCATTTTCAACCTACAACGAAACCTCTCTCTTATATCTAAGATTCCTTTAAGAAAGTTACTTTAAACAAAAACAAAAAGAATCTTTAGAAAACTTCTTGAATGCAAAATATTTTTAGGGGTAAGGAAGAGACATTTGGAAATCCAACTAGTCTGTCTTGCTTAAAGGTAAAGCATAAAATGTATGAATATGACAAATGACACGGAATAAAAGATTAAAACAGTTAGCATATTGCTACATCTGATTTAACATCATTAAAACCTGAGCAAGAAAAGGAAACAATATAATATTTCAATCCTTGTAATTAAGTAGATAATCTCTCATAATTAATTCTTGTGAAATTGCTTCTGATGGTCTTAGAAAAGAACTGATCTATGGGTACAGGCAACCTACTGAAGAGTCATTGAAAAATTTAAAAAAGTACTGATAAAGTCTCAGATATCTGTTAGGTTGCCAGCTAAATTTGTATTTGGCCTATTTAAAAAAATCATCATCGTCACTGCTCATTCCTAAAATAATTGGGGAATCTAACAGTTCATTCTCTGATTTAGCTTTCGATGACAGCCTTAAAACTCAGTATGAAGAGAAGAAACCACAGGTTGTTTGTGTGCATACATAGCAGCAGGAAGAGATGCAAACAGAATTATACTGGAAGCTGTGGAGGTATCACAGGTATAAGGGAAGCATTAGGAGAGAAAGACAAGGTGGAAGACAGCACAAGATGCCGGAGCAGTGGACTTTAGGGGGCTGGCCTTTCCATGGAACACAAGCAGGAAGAGGAACAAATTTTATCAAAATAAAGCATCATTTCTCAGAACAGATCTACCCCTGAAGGGATCTAGCACAGTAGTAGACTTGCTGAAGAAAGGCGAACCATATATTAGAGAGAAAAAAAACTTTCAAAGGCTCAAATGACAGGTATTTATACTAAAGTCAGCCATCTCTTTGGATATCTCTCCTCAAAACTTCACTCAATATTGCAGAAGAAGGTGTTGCAAACAAGAGTGGAGAAAAGTACCATAGACATTTTCACTTCAGACCATTTAAGCGCAAAGCTCAAAACTATAAAAAAAACCTAAAAATGAAGAACTCCTCCCACACTGATCAACTCCCTTGGGAGTTCCACCATGTAGAGAAACAAACCCCCCCGTTGTTATTGTAGATTCATCATGAGTAATAAAGGTACTTCATAACTGAAATCTTATTCAAATGGAGTAGCCATATCTGAATGGTGCTTAAGCAACACTGGTGTTCAGTATTGAGATTTAGTTCTGGTGCTATAGCCCATATTGCTATGGCCTCAGCTGCACTGGCACTTGAGGAAGCTGGGCTTTAGGAACAGGACCAACGCCCTCCTCCCAAACTTGTACAAATAAGAACAACACAAAAAGACAAAGCCCCAAAAATGTGAAAGGGTTGCTGGGCATATTTATTTCCTGACTTTCTCTCCTTTCTGTTTGATTAATAGAGGCCTCTATTCTGTTCCCTATTCAATTTGCTTTACATTATGATTAGCTGAGTAAAACCATCTCGGAAAGGTTTAGCATGTGTTTCATACACAAAAACATCCAGTGAATCAGTAAAACAAACATGATTGCCTGGATGCTTCTGTCAGTTATGTGATATAGAGCTTGCAGGAATAAACTCTTCAGAACACATCTTTACCTTAGAAGACATTAATAGAAACAATAAAGATCAGGAAACCCCAAATTGCTCCATGTTTTTACTACTCAGAACCAATGGATAATATTTTGAAAGGTTTTTTTTTATATTGAGGTTTGACACATAAATTAATCTTAAAATATCTCATTATGAATATTTTAAAATAACTCTAGAAGAGTTTAATGAGAAGGCTATAATTTCTTGAAATATCTGCAGACACAGAGTCTTCCCAGATGATGAGATTGTGGTTCTGACTCAAACACAGCAGCTACTGAAAAACTAGTGAGCTGTTTAACTTACTGAGGATTTATCAGGATAGACACCGGCTCGTAGCAGAGATGCTTTCCAGCTATCCACCTCCTCTTGGGAGTCACAGGCTAGCTCAAGGAAACGGTAATCCTTGTAAACATTCCTAGAACAAAGAGTACCACATTGTAAAACTAGAATTTTACTACACTGTATCATGCACACAGCATTTTAAATTAAAAATCCTTTGGGATCAGAAATGATTTGGTAATTGTTTTGGACAACATAGTTTATGAGACAGGTGCTTGTTTAATAATTAGATGGAGAACTTAAAAATATCTTAGAATGCTACAGCAGAGCTCTGGAAATAATGATCTGAAAGGACTGTGTAACTACTTAAAATCAATTTTCCAACTTTTTGCCAAATTGGGGCACATTTAGGAAAAAAAATGCTGTTGGGATGCAGAGAACAAACACTCACATAAGACATGACAACAAATTGTGTCTTGTGACTGACTGCTGCTGTAACCAATAAATACCAAGATAATTAATGATGGAATCTTTTTCCATGTTAGGTCCTTTCAGTACATCATATACCCTTTTAGTTTTTAGACATCTTCAGTTAAAAGGGAAAGAAAACAAATGAATACCTATCAGATTAAAAAAACCCTCTGATGTCTGTCATAACAATAAAAAAAACTGGGATACATTTAAATAATACCTATTGCAGGTAATTAACATAATCACAAAAACCCAAGCACTGTGCATAGGGTATCACTTAATGGAAGAAAATAGAGATAGGGAAAAAAATACTTAATACGAAGGAAGGTGGTACTTGTAAATTCTCCAACAAACAGAACAGATTTTCCCCTTACGGTTTAGCCATTAGTTTCCGAATTCAAAGTCCACACATAGAACAGATTGCTGTAAATTTGTCAGCCAACAGTCTTTTTAGGAAAGGCCACAAGCTTAGCTGACAAAGGTTATGAAACCACATTTTGCTAGATCTCAACAGATGCACAAGAATCAATCTTCCATTGCAACAAGACTATTTCCTTCCCTTAGCAAGAGGATCATTTAACTCTCAAAGACAGCAACAAGAGGTCCTTTATGCAACTAAAGAGGCCTTTTCTACCATCGTATTTTGAAAAAAAAAATTTTTTTGAGTACACTGTAGAACTAGGAAATAAAGCCATTATTAGTATTGGATAGACCAATTTCTACAGGATTCAGAGACTTGAGAGATTTCACCCTTCAAACATACAACTGACTTGATGTAATTCCCACTCAGAGAAGTGCTTCTCCCTTATCAGCAATGTCACCTACAAACAGCTCCTAGCCATGCTTTTTAGGGGATGTCACAGGAAACAGATGGATAGAAAAATCGATACTGAACAGTAGGTGTTCACGCCTGAGCACGAAGAGGCCATGAAGCCAGCCATCAAATTATCAACAGTGAAACCACAGTATGGCACAATGGACAAAATATATCCACCACCAAAGAGAGAGAAATCAGGTATTACCAGCAAGCTTATAGATTGCACTCAAAATACGTGAACGCACAATACGTGAAACTCCGAGTCAGTGTTTACTGAGTAAAGCAAAGGACTCAATGAAAATGAAAAGTAAGATGAAATCCCCAGAGAAAAGTGCATTAATTTATTGTTAGGAGAAGCTTTTACTGAGATAAGTTTTTGGCTAAGTTATCTAGGCAGCTATAACAGTGAAGGAAAGAGAAGCTGAAATAGTAAAGGATACGCTCAGAAAAAATGACTAAAAATAACAATAGAGCAAATAAAGGCTCTAAAACACAGTGATAGGGAAGTTCCAAAAACACTTATCTGCAAGAGCAAAACAACATGACACCAGCTTGTGAAAACCTTTTTTCAGGATTGTCATGTTATATATTAAATTTTTCGACATTTTTATGACTTGCACAGATTGACCAATTTAGGAAAAGGGATTTTAGCCTACTGCCTTGAACAGATGCAAGTCAGGAGTCCAGGATTCCAGTCTCCATATCATGAATTTTTCAGGTCTAGGGGCATCTTATGACCATGCTGCTGGATGCCTCCAGCTACCTGAGGCCCATCTCACTGCAGTGCCTGAGAACTCCACCATTTTAGTGTAGCTAACCTTACCCTACCATCACAAAGGAAGACAGGTTTCACTCACAGCATAAATGAGGAACTAAAGGCACACTAAGGCAGAACTCATAGGAAGCTTGCAGGTGGGTAAATGGATGCATGTCTCCTAAATCAGCTCCCTTGCCAATGGACTCCCTTTGCCTTTCTTTCTTCCAGAAATACTGACAGGCACAGGAATTTTTCAAAGCAAATAAAGCCAAGGTAACTTCTGAAGAGAGTTTGTCCTTTTTCTGTTACTAGCAGAATCTTACAAAAACACATTAGCATGTTTTACTCATTAGGAATCTGCTGGCATTTTATGGAAAGCTGTAAAAAAGTTCTTGAAAACAATTCAAATTTTCTGTTTTGTTCTTTCTTCCACTTTTTAAAATTGCTGAAGGTATCAGCACAAAATGTTACTACCCAGTCCTCACCTATTTACTCCATATGGAATACAATGAGGTCACGCTCTCATTCTCATCTCTATAGCAGCTAAATCGGATGTTATGCATCAAAAGGAATACTATAATACAGGATACCAAGAAGCAAGAAAGGAGAACTCTCAACAGCAGAAATCAGACAACTTTAAATTTAGAAACAAACAAGGAAACACACAAACAAGGAAACTGCCTGCAAAACTATATGTATACACTACATCTACCTATACTACTTCCTCCTGTAGAGTTTCACCATTGTAATTTAATATCCTGTACAGCATCACAAACATGAAAATATATCTATAATTGAATTACTGGAAATTAAAATAATACTTTTTTTCCCAGAATGAAAAATACAGAAGATTCCCATTTATCATCTACAAGTTTTATAATAGTCTAAATACATATACCTGAAGAACTGAACGTTCCATAGGGAAAAGTTAGATTTCCTACAAAAACAGCAGAGCTATATGATCCAGGTCCAACAGTGGAATAAAACTGAACTGAAAACCACAAGCGAAGAGCTTTCTGGTTGCCTACTGCAGTGGAGGCAGTACTAGCAGGTTTCCCTCTGCACTGGTTGCACCTCAAAACTGCTCACTAAGTGGACTCAACAGTTAGACCTCAAGATCCACAATTTCTCTTGCAATTTCTTAATACTAAGATAAGGTTATATATCTATCTCCAGCGAACCTAGAAAGAGTTTAAGGGCAACCACTGTATGCACACACATTACAAATGCAAATGATATACATGCATAGATATGTGATGCATATCCACATATTAACCGTATGCACAGGCAGCTTCTCAGACACTTTAGATCAAGTTGGGCCTGGAATATCCAGTAGAAATAGATGTACCATAAGCGCATGTAATTTTTTTGAATATACAGAGAAAATAAAAATCAAGATTAAATGAAGTTGCATTTATTCTTGCCCCTAAACCTGCCAATATAGGAAGAGACTGAACAGTAATTACAGAACAAGAATATTAGTGAAATTTTTACATGTTTCATAAGCCAATTTAACTCTAATCCTGCAAAGGACACACAAACACATTTAACCTGAATAGTCACACTGAAGTGAGTGAAACTACTCACAGACTGAAAGATATAGGAGTGTACGGGAATTTCAGATAAGTGTGTTTATCATCTGAAATTACTCTTTTGTAAACTTCCGGTCTATTTATTAGGATGCAATCAGAATTAAAATGAACCCAAAATTGTGGAACCAAATGCAAGCTGGCCCACTTTATTCCATGAAAAAGACAAACGATTCAATTCTTAAATATTTTTGATTGTTGAAAATGCAATCATAAAGAATATGGGTTGCATACCTAGCCACATAAGATGAAAAAGGGAGAAAATAACAAAATCCACACACTCCAAATAAACATGCGTTATTGAGGAAGATAATCAATCTTGAATGCAACTCACTTTATATCTTCTACTTATTCAGCCTTAAGTGCACCATTTTAGGCACCTGCAATTACACAATGGCTGGTTTGAATATACACACCATTTTTCTTATATGAAAGCTCTGCTAGAAGCTCTGCAAATCATATGTATTAAAGAAATGAAACTGGCCATCTGCTATGAGTTAACAGCAATGACTAACATTTTCTACCAAGGCGTGCCATTTCAGATCAGTCCAATGTGAATGTTAATTAAAATTAATTAAATGTCTCTGAACAATTTTTTTTTCTGAATACCCAGAGAAGCCAAAGAGAATCTCTCTGAGACAATGCCATAAAATAACAGCACTTAAGGATTTTACCATCTAAGTCATGTAGGCGGTCTCCCAGAAGTATAGGGATCTTTTCAAGTCTACACAGACACACACACACAAAGTTTTAAGGTGAAAATGAAGAGAAGATATGCTGATTAGTATATAGCTGAGCCTGGACAACAAAGTGTCTAAAATTCTATATGTAATTCAAAACAGAATTGCAGCCAAAATTAACATCACATAGGCCAAAATCTGCAGTAGTGATAGTAACTGGCACAAAAATATTCCATAACTCCCCAGAGAAAGGGAGTTTGATCGTTTTCGTGGTAAGGGATGGAAGCCTGTGTTGGAACCTGCCTTGGGGGCTACGCAGACACATAAGCTGCTCACCGCTGTCGGAGCCTCATCATGCTTGGAGGGAGCATGTCTCCTGTTCCAGTTCTCTGCTTCCCCTGGATGGGGCAGTGGTGGCCTTTCCGGGTTACAGGGAGCAAGCAAGGTAGAGCTGTCCTGCAGGCTGAGTCCAGTTTACCAGCCATGACTTGGCCCATGTTCACCACATTCGTATCTCTAGTAAGTGTCACTAATGTTCCAATCCTACACAATCACTTCGTCAATTTTCTTGCAGTACAGTATAACTATCGCATGTATTCCATGGCTTTGGCATTGCTGTTTCTTTCTCCAAGAACCCACTTTTGCTCTGTAATGCCAGTTTTTACCTGCACCACCTAACCATGGCCCTATGTTTTGCTTATTGTAAAAAGTATTCTTGTCAGTGATGACAAAAATGAAATATCCCAGGAAAAGCAACTTTTTGTTAATGGAATGGAACTGGGGTATAAAGGCCATTTACTCTTCAGGTTTGTATATTTTTCTATTCTTAAATATTGTATTCACCAGTGTCTTAGAAGTTTATTTGTTTAAAAAACTCAGCAGTTTTTTTCTGGATTAAATTCATGGGATTTTTAATTAGATTCTCATTCTTCCATTTCTAACAGAGGGCTGTGAATAGCTTACAGTCCAGCTCTTCCTGGGGCTTAGCTTTCTTAGTAATTCAAAAACAGTAACTAAACATACATCTCATTTTAGGCTTTCTCCCTTAGCCTGGCTTCCATCCAACACCTCCTCTGACCCGGTCTCCTTTCACTAGTTCTCTTTATTTTGGCTCTGTTCCAATTTCCCATATATATGGATAGCAGTTAACCAGTTGCTGCCATAAGAAGATATTCCATAATTTTACGTAAAATTCTAATGCATTTGGAGTCCCATCCCCTCCCAGAACAACATTCAGCTTTCATGGCCTCTTTGGAATTTCTGCAGGGCCCAGCTCTTGAATTCTCATATCTCCTCAAAATGGCCCAGTCCCTGTTTAATTGCATTCCTGTCCCAAACTTCTAGCTGAAGCTCATAGCGACTTAAATACCCCATGGAGTCCAGGAAGACTGTTGTGCTCTGCAGAGATTACTGCCAAAGTGAATGAGTAGGAGATGATCTGCACTGGTCAGCCTACGAGCAGGAAGATTGCAGCTGAGGTTCCCTATGAATAGGGCAAGGTTTGCTATCTGCTGTTGCTCATTTGGAAGTACCATGAAAGAGACAGCAGGCATCCAAGATAAATATTGTCACGCCTTTCACTTAATAGACATAGTGCACTTTCCTGGATCCTCCTGAACAACAGCTCCTTAGGCAGTATGATTCCTGACAGTTGGAGTGCACTCATGATTCAGAAGCTGTTGTTTGCCCTCAAAATTTTCTTTTGATGGCTCTTCTCTCAGCATTCATTTGTTTCTCAGATTAAGAATCTGTTTCTCCAGTAATCCTGCCCCAAATACTCATCTCTCATGCAGAGATGGTAGATTCTGTCACACTGCTTCACAATTCTCAAGGTGCATTTAGGTCTCAAGGATCAATTCTTATGCAGATAAACAAAGGAACGATTTTGTGCTTTGAATTCCCTACTCGCACCCCCTTACTATACAGAACCATAGAAGAGAGGAAAGCAACATGGTTATTCTGTTTAATGTGGATACTGGCTGGGTAGGAATTGGAAGAGCAGGGAGAGTTGGTGGGATCTTCCTCTGGAAGGAAGGGAGGACTTCACACACTGTTTTCTTCTTCTTTGCCTCCCAGGAAAGGAAAAGCCTGAACAGGAACAGAAGCTGCCTGCATAAGAAAGGCTATTGATAAGGGACTCCTCACTGGATAATTCTTCCTCATTTTATATGTTGTTACTCCCAGCATTGGTGGGAAAGGCATGAAACTTCACCAGTTCAACAAACACTTCAGCTTACTATCATTTTATAACTTCAAAATCTTTACCTGGTACAATCTATTCTCCCACAGAAGAGGAAGAACTCATCTCTTCAAACCTGAAGAGATGGAAGGAAGGTTTCTTCTCTCCTTTAGGAAAAGATAATTTTTACTCCTCTTTCCTCCTTGCTTAAAGGGGATGTGGTATTTGGATGGAGTGCTACTGACACAATAAATCAGCAAAAAAGTGCAACTACTCTACTGCAAAGTCAGAAGATTACTTTAGGGCAGCACAGAAACAAGCAAAATTGTGCCATGTGGACTCTGAGTCACTGGGCAAGATCATGAGATATGATGACTGCTTGCCCTTATTAACTAGGGAGAACTGGGACTGTTGCATAGATCCTAAAGGGAGGCACTTTTAAGACTACAGTTCTTATCCCAAATTACAGTACTTACCTAAAAGAAAAAGTGCCAATCAGCAAATAATTTTTTACGGGAAATAGGTGGGGAACAGGCAAAGTGTTTAGACTGAAATCCTAGAAGAAAAGTAAACTTCCTGGGATAGATAGAATTTGTTTTGTTTGTTCTTGAACTCTGCACAAGAGTCTCACACATTCATCAGTTCAGACATTACAGGTGAATCTACTGTATGTAAGCACATGGGCTCACAAAATCCTCCCTCCTCCATTCTTAAACCCACTTCAGAAACCCAACCACTGGCTACATCTACACAACAACCTTGCCAGCCTTTCATCTCCTCCCCCACCAGGGAAAAACCTTAAATTGCCTTGTGTTCACAAGAGTCTCTAAAGCTGGCTCCAGTCCTTGAGCTCTGGGCCTCCGGGAATATTGGCCCAGTACTCAAGAGCAGCATCCTGGCATACCTCGTTGCACGGTGAGGAATTATGGAAATAGTCAGCATTCAAGCTGTTTACACAAATTTCTCCTCATCATGCTCTGATTACATGAAAGACAGTTAGATACTTACTATCCTTCCACTTCTCATAGGAGTGAAAGTGCACAATTTCACTTTATGTTCTGCAGCAATGCTGCAGATATTAGGTTTTTTCTACAGGTTAATTATTTTCAAATATTTTGCATATATTTGATTGCTTTTACAGTCTAAAAGACTCACCAGTAGTCTACTGTGGAGATAGAAGGGGAGGAGAAAAAGACAGTCAACACAAAATACGTCTCACTTTCTTGACAGCCTTAGGTATAGACACATACTGCTCAATCCTGCAGCTCAACCTCAACTGCTCAAAGGCAGACTCATGTAGATGGACACTGCCAAAAGCGACCCATGAGCCAAAGGGCAGTTGCCCTAATGTACTTTGCTTTAGTATCCAGCGCTGCTAAGATAAGTAAACTAGAGGAGTCCATCTCCAAAGATCTTCCATGGTGTCTATAAAGTACATGGAACTTAAGTTCATGGGCCCACTCAAAAACTTTAAATAATTATTTAGTTTGCCGACAGGCAAACCCTTCCCCCTTCTTCTTTAAGCAATACTACTTCTATTTCACATTGGGGGGTGTGTGTGTCTTTTTTTACTTTATTTTTTAAAATGTTAATTAGAAAGTAATAGGAAAAGAATTTAATTATTTCACAACACAGGCTTTTCATAGACATGCAATTATGTTTCATTTCATGAGAATTTATCTTCACTGTGAAATCAATCATCACAGTCTCCATTTACTACACATTACCAAGTCAAGTTTGATTTCTGTCAGAGAACTGTTGACTTCTGCAGTAAATCAAAGTGACAGATACTGTTAGTTTCCTTCTGCCTCTATCCCCAAACCTCCTAATTCAAGCTGGTTTCTCCTTCTATTCAGTGAAATGAGGACTTCCCTGGTAACTGTATTTCACAACTGGAAAGGTTTCATAAATGGAAAAAATGCTGTGCATAATCCAGGAAACTATTGAAATGTACAGTATCAGAAACATATGGCTGTAGCAAATACCTATGCAGTGAGGGCCTGGGAATGAAAAAGAAGAGAACAAGCTTATGAAAATTCTTTTCCTAAAAAGATTTTTGCTTGAATATTAAAATATTTTAATTATACATTAAGAAAGTTTGCATAATCAATGAAAAAAATTTCTGCAGATTAGGGAAAAAAATTTAAAAAAAAGAGATACAGAACAGTCCCCACACTACCTGGGATGCCAGAGCAGATTTTGCCTTTGTTCTTTAATAATCTACATCTTAAATAGCAAAATGTTTCCATAGCCAGAACCCTCAGCAGGCAGACTCCAAAAGAGAAAGCTGATTTGTCTCTCATTTACTAGCTTTTCAAAAAAAAGCAGAAAATAATTTCATGAATTTAGAAGGTAAGAATGTTCAACTCCCCATATATTCAAAAACCAGAAAACAACACATTAGCATAAAGTAAAAGAAAGATGAGAGTCTTTATATCAGCAGACCTCCACCATTTCCATGTTTCAGTTTCTCCAGTAATCTGGGATAGGTAGGGGGAACACAGCGCTCAGCTGAGGGCTGGATCACTTTACACAAGCCCCAATATCCCCGCTACTGCAGCCACAGCCTATGAATTTAGGAGGCAGGGGACAGCAAAATGATACTGAACTTGATTTGCTCAATTTATGCCAGAAGGGAGATTTTGAGAAATATCAAAAAAATCAGCTGTTTCATAGTAATGGAGGAATAACTGTTTGAATTAGAATTCAGTAAATATTTCTTCAAGAACAAGTTCTGCCTCCTTTCAAGCTAGGGGATTCTCCTCATAAATAGCCCCTCCCAAGGCAAAGTTATCTTGGCATCTTATCACTGTGCTGTCATGTCTTAGCATGTCCATACAGAAGTAAGGATGTTTTTTAGAGCAGCCTGCAGATGCTGGAGGACCTACTCACAGCCCAAATGGGCAGGGTTATTACAGTTACGGCAAACATTTTAGAGATCTCACTTTGAAATCCTTGCTATGCAGTCTGCACAAACATCCAGTGAAAATGTAAATGTGCAGCTATATAACTCCCAAATAAATCCCAGACTTGTCAAGGGAAATGGATACTTCTCTTGGATTTTCACAGCAGTTCAGTGATGAATATTTAAGATGCAGAAAATATTCAAATCCATTAGCCAAACAAAGGAGAAACAATGCACTAAAATTAAAAGATTTCTCATGGAAGGAACTTAATATGTACAAGTTGACATGGAGCCACCAGGAAAAAATTTTCTTTCTTGACTGACCTATGGGCAATGTTGAGACTATTCATGCACATCTATAGTAAAATAGTCAGAATTGCATTAATTTTCAGCATCTGAAGATAAACATGTATGTTTTTTCAAAACATAAGTTTTTCAAAGCTTTTTCTGTGCTCCAGAAATGCAAGTGGTCAAGTGTTTGAAATCTTATTCCCAGCAAGTATTTGTGAGGCGTACTTTTAAAGTGCATCTCCTGGCAGACAATGTCTATATGTAGGTCAGCTGAGCAGTCAGCAGATGTAGGCAAAGCCTTCGTGGGGCAGTTGAGAGAGAGACTCACATTTAGTCCTCGTTTCGTCAGCAGAAACCATGAACATCCCAGAAAGCCTGTGCTTTGCTTTTACTTTGCAGGAGGGAGGGACATTCCTCGCTTCTGCAACGACTATTTCTGGCCAGTTCAGGAGCAACAACAGCTGGCTCTGCAGGGAGCAACATCCAGCCCTCATCATCTTGAACAACATCTGAATGTATTGCCAAGCTTTGGTTATGGAAGGGGGAGAGGGAATGAAGAGATTTAGAATAAGAGAAGAAGAAAACAAGGACATCTATGAATGTCACCACTACAAGTAATTTTACTTATTTTTCTTAAAAAACAAACAAACAAAAACTTACAAAAATTGCACCTCATCTACTAAAATGCAATTCCACTGAGCCAGATGCAAATACAACTCTTCCCTTTGGTTTAAAAAACACACACACACAGATCACTTGTATGACTTTAAGCATTTTCGTGTTTTCTTGACTTATTTGTGCATAGAAATCTGAATTGGCTGTGCATCAGGAATAGGCTTCCATGGAGTGCCCACACCACTTAGATCTGAGGATGGTGTCTGAAAGGAAAAGTATGAGGCAAAACACTAGAAAGCAAAGATTCTAATGAATTAGGGAGGCAGAGGAATCTCATTTGTTCTTCATTCAGCTGTATTTAAACTCAAACAAATAATAGAATGACTCCCAAGATTACAGGCAGTGAGACATTCCACTGGAGAAAGTGGAAAATTCTAATGAAGCTTCTGTGATTTACACCAACTGTATCCGGTCACAAGGTACAGAAGTCGTGAATGTTTTGGTAAGCCTAGGAGAATGCCAAACAAAACAGGAATAGGCTCAGGAGATGATTATCCAGCCATACAGAAGAACTAGATGACTAATCATGGAGCTGTTTCACCCTATGAGTGGCTAGGAGGAGGCTAGCTTTTCGTTCCGTGATTATGCAACAGCACAGAAGCAGATGAACCAAGGGTGTCAAGACCTCTGTTCACCCGCATAGTGGAAATACCAGAAGTGTACTCCCAGTGATTAAAATGCTCAGCCAGGTAAACTTTCATAGAACTATCTGCATATAGCATATTTTCTTACCTCTGCTCTGTGTTAAATAATGCAAAGATATGTTTGCTAGACATGAAGCTCTTTTCAACATCCCGCACTTTCAAGTTGTCCAAAGGAAGCATATACTTCTTCTCTTTTTCCTACAGAAAATAGATTAAACCAACACTGTGTAAGACATCTCAAAGAAACCTAACATCAGCATGTTCTATTTAGTTGATAATGTCTTCAGTACATTTACTATCATGAGGGAATAACCCAGACTGAAGTGTCTGGTCATCCTGTGTACACATATCTGCAGCAGAAATGAAACCTAAATTCCAGTCCTATTTCTCACTGACCCAATTCAGATGATACCTAGTAAAAAAGTCTCATCTCAAGAATCTAAGCACCTACATTTCTTCTTCTTCATTCCTCTGAATACCAAAAAGAAAAAGGTCAGATTTAACTAAAATAAAAGTATCCATAGTCAAGGGACAACTGTTCTATCACAACTGGAGTAATTTGTGACACAAAATTGATATCTCTCTAAGATTGTTATGAGTAATTATTTAGGGGTGGCACCTGATGATCCCAGTGATAAGTTTTCATTCTACCAATTAAAAATGTAAAAATCATACAAAACCAAGGTTTTATATATACCATTTACATATATTACCTTACATACATAGATAAGCTTACATACATATGTGTGGTAATACCTAAACAAAAACATATTCTGATTTTACCAGCTCATCACCCAAATAGCAGGAATGACCAATTCACTCCTGCTGCAGTTAACTCCTTTCTCATTTACAGCACAATCAGTGTAATTTTACCTTTTCTACATTATTTGCTTCCTATGACTCTAAATTAAGGATTAGTAACACCTTAAAATTATTAGTTATTCTCATTGCATCAACATTCCTTGAAGTCCTCTCACTGATGAATAAAGCAGAGCAAAACTCTCCATTTTGCTCTGTTAATACGGCTTATGCTAAGTAAAAGTGATCTCCTAAAGACAAGAGCGGCAACACTTGCATCCTCATACCACCATTTTAGTTTTGTACATCATGCTAAAATTACTGACAAGGTACTAACACAGTACAGAGTTTAACAACATTTAAAGGTTGTTAAGGTACTGTTAAGGCTTGTACCATTACTGTGGCAGTGATGGAGTTGGGAGAAGATTTATGGCCTAGAATTTGTGCAGCAGATACCAAATATAGCTTGAGATTCTCATGAATTTGGCTACCCAACGACTCTAAGGAAGTTCAATAAGGTCACCAAGGCTGGAAAGCTCAAGATTCCTTCACAGTCCCTTTTCTGCCAACATGAAGCAGACAGACTGTCCTCCCTCTAGCCATCTTCAGCACTAGCTGTGAAATCCAGCATGGGTTGCACTTGTCGAGGAATTATGAACATGAACATTACTTATGTGGGGTGGCTCCAGTAAGAAATACACAAGCAATAACATAAAACAGAGCAAAAGGGTCAAACCCAACTAGGACTCATTTTTCTCAGTACATATTTCCCAGTCATTTCCAGAAGAAATATATAAAGTATCTTCTGTTGTGAAGAACTGGAAGAAGTTCTAGCTAGACTTTGAGATACGAGTACTATGAGAGCAGGTGCAATTCAGTTTGACTAAGCTTCAGATTACAAAACTAAACTGGATGAGAACGTACATAAGAGTGAAACTATAAAAATATTACAGTGACACGTCCAGTGATGTCTCTTTTTCCTAGACAGCTTTATAACAAGTCTCAGTAGAAGGAAAAGCCTATTTCAAAGACCCTTGTAGAAAAGCTCAGTTGGCCATCTGTTTATCAAAACAGGTCACATCAATCAAAATCAGTAGACCTGTTTCGATAATATAAACAGTATCTGTAGCATTCAAAAGGCAACAATGTGTTTGTTTTGCTGCCATGCCTACGTGACATACTCTTGATAAAATTTCGTAGCATGTAAGTTCAGGAGAACACGTATTAACCTTTGCATTAAAAGCAAATCATATATTTCTGAGTTGAAAGCTGGACCGTATGGTAATATACTTTGCTCTATATTTCAAGCATTTAAGACAGGTTATAACTTAAATCTTTTTGGCAGAGGTATTGATAAGTTACTAATTCTTTCCATCACTAAGAAAAAAATAGATAAGCTTAATTTTTATTCTTTAACTATTACCTTTCACTATTACAAAATCTGCCTATAATCATTTATTTATTCTATTACCAAAAATATAAGAATTGATGACAGACACTGTTTACTGATAAATCAAGAAACCACAGAAGTGTGAAAATAGAACCAACGAAAAAATTATACCAAGAATCTGATTGTCTAAACAAAAATTCTGGAAGCAGGAAAGTTTTATGAATGTTTCATGCCAAACTGTGAGAAAGTGTTTCTTCTGTAGCCACCAGGAAAAAGGAAATGCCTACTGAAGGCTAAGATGTGGTTGGTATTTATTTACATGGCCTCTACCCACACACTGAGACAGAGCACGTTTCCAAGAAAGGGAAATCATAGGGTGCCTATATTTGAAAGTACAACAGACACAGCATGTCACATAAAGAGATCAGACCTAAATACCGCTTAGCTCCAGGAGAAAGGTATTACACACCCACTGCAACATTCAAGTGTGGCAGCAAAATCAAGAGCAACATTTTCTTTAAACAAAGAGGAAAAAAAAAAGAATATAAACACAGCACGAACTAATATATCATCTGAACAGGAGATGAACCCAACATCATTTCAGCCTTAGCTCAATTAATATTATGTTCTGGCAGGCCAAAAAACCTCCAGCCGGGACTGTATCCGTGCATGCTTCCCATCCTGAGAGGCTGACAGCATAAGAAACGGAGAATGCACAAAGCCTGGGAGGAATGGGGCTAGGCACACTTCTACAAGTGACGACATGCACATAACTGTGGGTCCAGTTTGTCCCCCTCAGCATTTGTTCTTTTTTATTTATAGATCTTTATTTTTGTAACGGGGCAGAGAGCTTAAGCAAGACACGAGGGGAAAAACCAGCACATGCTGATCTCATGTAGAGACTTGGCTTCTCTTTTTTTTCTATACACTGTAGAGGAGCTAGGGAAAAAGGGGGAGGTGGCGTGAACCAGTTCTGTCTCTTCAATATGAAAAAAATCCCCATAACACACGTTAGAAAAACAAACCAACCTGCTAGCCTGGGAAGGCCTTCCGACCCTTGAGACGGTGTTTCACCACTCGTGGGCATAAGTAGCACTCACATCCTTAATGGGCTAGTTCTCTCCTCTGTTCTCTGACAGGCGAATGTGCTGCCAGGAACTGACAGCACGATGTAAATATGCCATATTACAACTGCCTCTTCCTTCTGCAATGTTTAAATACACTAAAAATAAACACTGCTGAAGTCCAAAATGGCACAAGGGATGAAAAAAAAAAAATTCAAAAGTAACTTCCCTCCCCCAGAAAGGTCTCAGCCAGTACTTACTTCAAATCTAATGAATTCGATCTCATTTTCAGCCAGAGGCTGGAGTGATTTAAATCTAGGTTTTCTCTCTCTGCTTTTGGAACTTTGTAGGCTCCCTGGGAACAGCAGAATAAGAAACCTTGGACCTGATTTCAGCTAACTGGGTTATAAGGGTAATATAATTATTCTAAAGGCTTCACTTCAAAGAAAAGAGATTGTCAAATGTCATCTTTCCAGTTATCAAAGATGATTCTCATTTTCGGTTTTCACTTCAAGATGGCTACTACACAACAGCAGCATCCAGGACTCTGTTCCATTTTATATCTTGAGGCATGGAACCAAAATTCAGGCAGGGATTTATGTTAATGAAAATATATGATCCTCAGATTCTGAAAGGTGGATTTGAGGTTGAGCATTGGACTAACAGCCCTTTCAATCAAATCACTGGGAATTAGGCCAGTAGGTTGAACATTTGTTAATGCCTTTTAGAACATCAGTTTTCAATCTAAGGGCAATGACACCAAGAAAAAAACAACTGTTTATGCTAATTCTGGGGACCACAAATCCAAAGAAATCAGGCTCGCAGCTGGAAGTGCAGGCCACACTTTGGACTCTTTGGGGAAAAAAAAAAGTTCGACAGAGGGTGTTTTACAGCAGCATTTGTTCTGCACACTGTTTGTATTGAAAGCACAACTCAAGAATAATTATTGCCCACTGATAGCAAATATCAGTATCCATGAAACACCTCTGTCAAAGGTTTGGCAAGATAGCCAACTACTTAAAATCAAAAACTGAAGAAGGGAGCTTTGAATTAAAGCTTGGGAGCAGCAGATAAAGAGGTTGGTGTTTCTGCCTCTGAACTAGATTTCCAGACTGACACTGCACTATTCTGTGTTTGTTTCCACATCAGAAACTCTGCCTAACACTTACCTGTCTCACAGGCATACTGCTAGACCTTGGTTTTGTGGAGCAGCTGGTGATGGGAGGATGTGATTAAGGTATTCTACAATCAGGGTGCTAAAATGTGCAAGTGGAACACCAAAGCCAAGCAACTACTTTACAAAGCTGTTAAGAACCAGAGGCAGAAAATAATACTAACATGGAGATCTTATACAGTACTGTACTCTCTTAGATCCATGGATCATTACCCCCATTTTACAGACAGGAAGAGACACAAGAAGCAGCGACTTGTGAACCTCCTGAGCCCATGATCTGCATTAAAGAAAGAAGAGAAAGGAAACAGAGCAAGGAAATGCTGGTGGTATGCTGCAAATGTGCCTGCTTACCCCTGAAAAGGAAAGCCTTAGACTTTTTCACATCTAGGAGCTGCTGTCACTGCCAATGTGGAATAGCCTGCTCTGTGGCCTCTGATAAAAATGCAAGCTATTATAATGTCTCACAGCAACTTTTATAGCATTTAAATCAATATCCAAGAGTTAACTATAATCTAACTTTAAATATAACCAAGAGAATTTTACTGTGTTTCTATTTCAGTTTATTTTTCTCTCTCAATTTAGAAAGGCACACAGCATCTTCACAATGATCTTTGCTTTACCACACTTGGCTTTACAACATACTCTGAAAAATGAAGCATAAGATACTTTCATATTACTCCAAAATTTTATAGAAAAGCAAGGCAAGCAACTTTGTTACAGACAACTTAGCAATGAGAGATTCAGGCCTGAACATGCTCCCGGGTACAGCTGTAGAAAACATAATTCTAAACCGCCTATAAAATGAACAATGCTGCTTTAGCAGAAAAACAACGCATACATAAACATTCTTTTATGAAAAGCATGGCAAAAAATACTTAATAAGTTACAGGTGAAAAGACCATGCTTCTTCCACCTCTGTACCTCTCCCTCCAGTCCCCTGCCTTAAACTCCTAAATGGCTTTAGCTTTTTATAACAAAGCAAGGAAGTGAAACACTTCTAAGAGTTTCTTTCCTTTGACCGCTGCACAGCAGTCCCCACGTTGTGGTACCCAGATAAACGGCTTTCCCACTGTCCATCTCTCATCTCCCTAAATAATGAAGGGTGGCTGAACAGGCATCCCGTTGTATTGATGCAGGCCCTGAATGGCTTGATTCAGAAAAATATTCAAGTTATTTCACTGTTACTCCCTGTGATGCACTGATGATGTAAAAGCAAACAGAGGTGTGTAATAGTTTCTGGAATATAGAACAACTGCAATATGATTTAAGACAGGTGGAAGATTGCCCCTCTTTCAAAAGAGCTATTTCTTATCACAGGTGGAAGGGCTGGGCTTTCACCATTCTGTGCTGCAGGGATGTGGTGTCAGTAGAGGGATCAATCCGAGAAAGGCTCTGGTGAAGAGGAAATCTCTGTTTAGCTCCTATTAGTTGGGATCTTGAAAGGTCATTTTGAATTTGGGAAATCTTGTCTGGGAAAACGGCCAGCAACTCCTCTGAACTGAAGTGGTGCTGGCATTTAAAACTGAGAAAGCACCCAACTGATGAACCAGTTAACAGTCTGGAAAAATTCTCCTAGATGTGACTAGTGGCTGCTCTGGAGGTGGGGGGGAATTATCCTTTGACTTTTTTATCCATTGTAACAAAGCCTGCTTACAACAGCTTGTTTTTCTCTACTGGTGCTCAAGTTTTCATTTTTCACCTACTGCAGATTCTCCAACAACCACATTGGTTTGTGGGAGTGATAGCACAGGATGAAGAGCTTTGGTGCAGCATGTCTGTGCTGGCAGAGGGCACAGAGTAACAGTTACATACCAATTCCTGCGAGATCTGGCTTCTCAGCTCGGTAAGGCTTTCCATTAGAACGTTTTACAATTTCACTTAATAGATATATACTTTTTTTTTTTTCTTTAAAGGAAAAACTTAACTCCTGGAACCTATTTGAACAGGAGTGGAGCTCAGATTTCAATCTTGAGGAGGTGATGGTCTGGGCAGGCTAACCTCTCCAGTTCTAATAACCATCAGCATTAGGCATACTAGATTAACAGTGAAAGAACCTACAAGTTTTAGCTGTATGTTCAGTTTCCTGACCTCCCTCAATCTGCACATAAAAAGACAGCTTCTCATATATAAGGCTCCTGCAATTCCCTGATAGGTATATGAAGAAGATGTACCTTTGCTACAGTTCCCTTTTTTTTTTGCTAGAAAGACATTCCTTAAAACTCTTTAGCTCTTGAATGCATTTCAGTTTCTATAAAATGAAAGCTAGAAAAGTTCAAACTCAAGAAGCCAACATATTCTTTCTTTAGGTAGCAGCTGAAGTGTCTGGAGAGAGACTGTTTCCAGGTGTGTGTATGCACGTGTGTGTGTACACACAAAAATCCTTCCTACTAAAATCCAAATGATAAATATGTAATTACATAATTATGCATAGTTTTGGGGTTTTTTTAAGCAGGATTTTCCCTGAGTCAACATATCTGTCTCTACAAGACTCCTGAAGATACAACAAAATACACTCACACAATTAATTCATGGCATTTATACTGCTCTACTTACTTGTTATCATTAAGAGCTTTCAGACAGTAATCAATTTCACTGTGGTGGAGATTACTGCAAAATGCATTAAGAAGTTCACGCCTGTGGCAATGGTCACTGAAAATATTTTGGAAAGCATCCCAGAAGTATAAGACTTTTTCCAGACATCCGAGAGAAACTCTGGTATGACAGAGCTTCTGGTCTCAAGTCTTCTCCCACCCCCCCCCTTTTTTTTTTTTTTTTAATAGCAGCATTTTTTTGAAAGGTACGTTTCAGTCTTTTTTTTTTTTTAAAGCAAGCCAAGATACTTGGATCATGGAAAATGTTAACTTCTGAGACACAACTGTCTGAAGATATCTCCTTCCTTGCCCTACATATGTCTAAACATACTCTGGCTTCTTAATTTCACCAAAGAAAAATTGTTGAGTTATAACAAAAGAGTGAGGAAACCACCTGCTTAGTCCATCATAACAACATTTGTAATTTTTTGTAAAATAAGTAGCTTTAGGGATGTTCCTATATTAAACAAAACAAAGAAAAACACTGGAATACACCATAAGCAACAAGCACTACTTTTTCTTCATATCAAGAAGGACATTACCTTCAAACACTAAGTGACATACACCATCAAATCTTCAAGAGAATGAGTTTGAAAAATGTTTTAGAATTAGACTAAAGATATCCTAAAACAATTGTGGTGATGGGCAAGAAAACCTGCGACTCTCTACCCTCAGAAATAGTGGCTGTTAGACTGAAGCCTCCTTAGAAACATTTATCAAAAACAGTTTCCATGAAACTGTCCCTGACTGAAACACTACTGAAGTTTGTAGCCAAAGTTGTTCCTCAAACTGACCTTAAATCATCTTAGACTGTAATCCTCTCAAGACACAGGTCTCCTGTCAATGTACAGTGTCTGTCTCAAAAAGGACTTGAACTCAAGTGGGGACTGGAGACTTTATCATAGTTAACACTGAACAGTAACTGAACTCACAAAAAGGAACCTGACAAGGATGGGCATGGGAACACGGAAAAAATGTTGGTAGACTAATCAAGATAATCATGAACAATCAAGGGCTAGAGAAGAGCAGCAAAAACATTAGAGCATTCTGTAAAGTTACTGTCATTTAAAAAATGACCAAACAGTGCTAGGCACAGTATTAGGGACTACTAACAACTTCTAGCACTGGGATGCGTGTGTAGGGGAGCTGGACAAACCTAGCAGTTTTCAATCTGCAGATGTTCTATATTAAATCAAAACATCCCAGTGCTGCTGCCCACAATCAACTCTTTCCTGACAGCAGTATGTTGGTTTTTCTTATGTGCCCATGTGTACAATGAAGGACACTCAACACATTGCTAGATATTTTGACCGTGCTGCACAGCTGTTCAGTTGCAGAAGTATACAGAAAACAAAATTTCTGTTCCAGTACCGCCCTAGGGGAAAAGTATGCCAAGCTTACAACACACCTTAACAATGCACAACTGAAATGTAGGGACAAATTCTATTGCATTGGCCACATGCTCTCTCTGAATACCATGACAGATGGTGAATTCAGACAGAGGTCAGCAGGAGGTACCACGGCCTGGGGAAGCTTAGAGCAGCACCTCTAGAATGAAAGAGACATCTTCAAACAGAAACGACAACGACAGCTCAACTGTCATCACTACCCTTTTGTGTGGTTGCAGAATTTGAATAAGTTATTGACAGATCATCTTTGTAAATGCCATATATGCCACCTTTGTGCCCTTGCTGAAACAGAGTGGCAGGATAATATTCAAACGCCAAAGCCAGAGAACTGTCAAATACTTGGCACTGAAGCAATTCTCCTGCAGGCCCAGTTAGGCAGTCCAGAGCAGACAACGCTTACCAGATAACAGATTATCCCAGGCTATCTTCTATGACCAAGGTAGAACAAATAGCTAAGAGTGAATAGCTAAGAAACAGGCCAATGAAACTTTGCAAGCATAAACTCAAAGCAAATTTTCAGTGATGTAGTATTAGTTCCACTACATTGGAGGTGACAGCTACAGACTTCTGCTAAGAAAAAGATCATGCACTGATGCAATTAAGGCCTATGAACAAAGTAGGACTGCCACTGTGCAGTGCAAGAGGCACCAGAGGAAGGTGGGGAGCTGACCTTCGGAGGCGACATCTGTGACATTTCTGGCTGCCAGATTAATTTCCAGCAAAGAAGCCACAAAATCTCAGTCACCAGAGACTCCATCATCATTACTGTGAGCAGTGAGTGGAGGAACAGGGCAATGAAAGCCTGTCTCAGAGCATCAGCACCTGACAGTAAGGAATTTCCCTTGCTTCTGCATGGTGGATGAGAACTTGTGACTGCCAGATTAAAAATCTTGTAGTTACGTTCTTCTTACTATCTGAAAATTATACCTTCACAAATCATTAAAAATTATTTTTAACCATTCTTCTACTTTTATCTGTATCTCTTCTAATCCAAACTAGCACCAAACCTTGTCATTTCTTGTTATAACATTTTAATATGTCATTTCTTCTCTGTATAAAATAACAATATCTTCAAAGAATTCCAGTTCTCTCTTGCCTGGATTCCTATAACCAAGCATTCTTCTGGATCATACCTAACATCCTCTTTTATTCAATGCCATTTGGTTAGGAAGGAAAAAACAAAACAAATACACAGTTGTTCAGACTAGAAACTGTGGTAAGATGATAAATATCGACATTCACCTAATCACCTCTGTTAACATACAGTCAGTTGGACTCCCCAAGAACACAATTTTAGAAAGAGCTTTTTACTAAGAAAATTGTCTAACTGATAATCAAAATAGTTGTACGAAGCATCTCCAGCATTCTCTAAAAATTTGTAACTTGAGGTTTGGATAAGATATTGTTGTTGCAGTGATCTTATGAAAACAATATTTTATGGAGTCAATAACCAAGATGACAGCACAATTTTTCTCCAGCAGAACTTTCTATACATGCCTAACGTCAGCTGTTTCAAAGAAGCTATGAAACATTTGTCTTAGAAAGTCCCCAGGAACTTCAGAACAACAGGCAAGAATGTCAATGCAAGAGGTAAATACATTATTGCAAACAAAGAACAGACAAGAATGGTGTACTGACATGTGAAAGGTGAAACAAGCCTGCAAAAACAATTGATCTTTATAATAAACAATCATACGCTATATGAAACAGGTAACACCTCTGCTTCTCTGAAAGAAGGTAGTATTTATTAGGAAACACCATTTCCTCAAGAATACAGGTTTTCATCAACGCTGACTCAGAATATTGTAAGCTATCAATACACTGGGCTTACTGTTGCAGGACACCACTATATTTGTAAAGAGCCACTCCAAAGTACATATGCTAATCCTACATAACGTTGACATACAGCACTGAATTCCCAGACAGTCAAAGTTCTGGGCAGGAAACCAAATTCCTTTTTTTTTTTTTTTTTTTTAAACACTACGTCAAAACACTCCTACTACTCGTTACTTGTGCTTTGAAAGATATACTCCGTTACTCCTAAACATCGTTAGATTTTACAGATACTGCAACCAACAAGGAAATGTTTCTGGAAAATAATATATACTACAACTATTTTCTAACACTGATATACTGTGAGTATTTCAATGTGAAAGAGGCATCATGGCAACAAAAACCCCAGTATAGATGACAGCTAATTTACAAATATTGGTACAAACCTGAGTTTCAGTAAGGAATCTGTAACAGCAAAACAAGCTGTTGAGCACTAAAAAACCCAAGATTTTGTCTTTTTCCACATATAAATTCATTCTAGGACTGATTTTCAAAACTGAATTCATACACTGAAGCCTTATTGGTATAATCTGTCTCATTAGTGGTCAAAGAACTAATTTCACACACAGTGATTCCTAACAAATCTCTACAGAGACAATCTTCTAACAGGTCCTAAAGTAATACATGATTATAAAGCGCAACAGTTTAGACAAACATTCTCTCACTCATTTCAGAGACACAGAGCAGGGAGGGGAGCTTAATGGAACGTTGCCCCTGCAACACAACAGAACAGAAAAAAAGGAAATGGAAACATTTCTGAAAGTTCCCTCCCCCATAAGACTCAAAAATACACTGCTGAGATAGAACTTTCACTTAAAATATTCGAAATCTGCCTAAGAGCTAAACATCCTAGTAAGCACTGCAATTTTCAGTAATCCTTTTTGAAGTTTACATTCTCCAAATTCAATGTATGTTTTAATTATATTCTCAATTCATTTGCTTTGCTGAAATAACATTCTATTTTCCTTTGAGAATATTCCAAAGGTTATAAAAACTAGATTGGCTAGAAGTTTAAATTTTAGATGTCCAATAATATATTACGCTGAAACAGTTTGAAATGATGAGGGTTTTATATTAATAAATTACCAAATGATGTAATTACTAGCAACTCCCAGACAAAAGTCTATGACAATAGACTTAAGGCCAAATGCATGTCTATTAAAATAAAATGGATTACAGAACTATTGTCATTACTCAAAAAAAAAAAAATCAAGCATTATAAACCCAGAAAATGTAAAATTGAAAGAAAACCATATTGCCTAATGGAAACAGAACCCTTCAAACACATTTCAATCTGAAATTGCACTTAAAAGTGGGGAGAGGGTGACTAATTCAGGCAAGGGAATAAAAACACTTTAGCCTAGGAAAAGAAAACTAACATTTTAAAAATTGGAAACAGAAATTAACATTAAAAAACATTTTTAATGTTAATTAAACATAATTAACATTAAAACAACATTTAAAAAAATACAAATTTTGTCAAATTTCTTTGGCAGTTGCACAGCATCTTTATAGGTGAATCAAAATTACCCTTGCTTTTCTTGCATTTAGTTTCATCTCCCCACTCACCTCTCTGATCTCCTGCTGAAGACATTTGGTGTTTGAGGTGTTTTAAAAAAATAGGAACTACTGCAACATGAAGAACACTTCTGTCACACATTTTATGTGTGGACAAAGACCACTACAGATAGTGTCTTTTGCAGAGAAAGTCACTGTAAAGGGACTGAAACCATATGTTGCAGTCTTCTTTCAAAACCTTCATCTTCAGGGAAGTGAAGATGGGCAGACAGCAGCCTCTGATATTTTCAGTGGGCATAAACAAACTTGCAGACCCCTTCAGAATCGTGGGACACAAAACCATCTTGACAAGAAGCACTTCATGGGATTTCCTTAAGAACAGTTTTTCTATGCTCACTTAAACAGAGGAAAATTTTATATATAGTAACAGGCATATGGCCCTTAATCAAAAATAATTGTTAGGGAATACCAAGTTTCTCTGAGTTTAAACTATAGAGGCTATTTGGAAAAAAAAAGAAAAGAAAAAAACTGCATTCTTTCACTATTAAGATCATTTAGCACAAAAATTGTCTGATCTCAGGTGCTGAGATTCATGAAGAATGCATTTCAAATTTGCATTAGCCTATAAATTCTCAACTTACTCTGCACTCTAAGAAAATCATCACTGCCCTCACACATGCATGCATCCGCACAAATACAGCACTACTTAAAAAGAAAAAAAAAGTTGCCAATTACAGAATTACAACTCTTGTATCCATTTCCTAAAAAGAACAGGACCAAAATTAGGACTTAACAGAGACTTAGCGGGATAATACACATAACTGGAAAATTGACCTATCTTCATGCTGTTGTTCAGGAAACCAGACAGGAAAATACCTGGAAAAGCATTATCTTTCATATCAAGAACACATATATTGGTGTAAGCGTTATGCCAAACATGGGGAAAGACCTACTGAATGCTCCTGTTGGCAACTAAGGAAGCAAAGAACATGTATCACCATCACTGGGACTTTCAGCAATCACACTAACGACTCACAGTGCAGGACTTGATGATAATCAGGTATTTCTAATTAAAAGAGAGACATCTCCCCCCCAAAAAAAAAAAAGCTGATCAACTGCTCAGATGAGTGGGAAACTGATTAATAAAGCAGTGGTGAGAAAACTCCAGCATTCAATGCTTTCTCACAATAGTCTTCACTAAAAAGACTAAGAAGCAAGAAGGATGATTAAGGTTAGATATTAGGGGGGAAAAAAAAGTTAAAGAAAATGAAGCGCTAATATAAACTGCTAAGTTCAATACTGACACACACTCACTGTTCTTTCACTTCTCTCAAGTGAAGTGCCTTCCCTTCCAATCAACAGTATAAATTCACAAGAGGAAAAACTCTGCAACTGACACATGTAAATCTTACCTAAACAGAAAAGCAAACTTTAAAAGCACAGGAGTTCCTTGGAACTAGGCCCTACTCTTACTCCGCTATTGACAATGCAGCTAGCACCTCGGCTGTACAAGACGACATGTAATTCTTGATCTAAAACACAGCCTAAGGAAGAGATTCGCAAACCTTTTTGAGCACATTCTCTCTTCTTCTCTCTGCTCTGCCCCAGACTTTTTTGCATACTGCAGTCCTGCATGTTCTAGTTCCTTCTCCCCAGAACTGCTTTTTCAGAGTCCCAGCTCCCATGCCGTGCTCCCTGAGAAGGTACTGGGTGGTGGTTGCAGGTGAGTGGAGGTGCTTGGAACAGAGACACATGGTCCAGCTGCAGAACTATAGAACTTGATTTACCAAGAACTGTGCTACTACTTCTCAGTGACTGAAAGGCAACAGCACCCCATGTTTACTCAGCATGAGAGCTGCCAGTCTACAGAATAAGCTGCTGGTACAAACCAAACCACACTGCAGGACCCTGAAAAGAGGGGCATCTGCTCCCCATCATGCAATGGCCAGTCCAGCTGAGTAGGAGACTCAATCCATACAGGCACCGTCATCTTCCAGAGCAGAGGTCAACATCTCATCCTGCTCCAAGAACCAAAGGGCCAAGACTCTGGGAAATAATGCACCACACCTTCCTTTATCCCCTTCAGGAAAGGCACCAGCCTAGTTCAGGAGCAGCTAGTTGTCTTTTCTGTTTGGTGGAGCAGGGTGTTGTTCTCTCGCCTCAGTGGCAAATAATTTATAGTAAAGAATCTTTTCATGCATCTTAAAGGAAGACTATAGAAATATATGCACTGTACACAGCAAAGAAGATAATTATGGCAATACTAGAGACCTTACAATTCAAAGCTTCATGTAATTTGTGCCAAAGAAGTGTTGGTTATCCCCAAGTTAAGCTTGTTATATAAGCTATCCTTAAACTGTTGAGATAAATTTCTTCATAAGCAAGGAGAAACAAAGCTATAAATGTCTTAAGCCCTTATTCACATTTTGACCTAAAATGCCTAAAGGCACTTGTTCTGCTCCCACAGTTTGGAATGCCTTCCCACAAAGTACCCATGCAGAATCTTCAGAGGCTATGTTTGAAAAGCATAATTAAAAGGCATTTCTTGTTAGAGTTTGTCATTAAAAGTGCAGCTTATTGACCATCTTAGCTCTGTGGATGCTCACACTTTCTGTAATTTTTCATACAGATGGGATTAATGTGTAGTTACCAATTACAAAATCTAACTGAAAATTTACAGTTGTTAACAATAGGACAAAAGAGGAAGCAGTCTTCTCTTTATGTAAGGATGTACCAATCTTCACAGTGAAAAAAGAAAATATTATTTCCACAAGGTTTACTGTAAATTTATGACAGCAATTAAACTGTTCAGTGAATCTCTGCCTGTATCAACTTATTTCCAGATTCAAAACCAGATGTACAAACCATCCTTCATTTAATTTGATTATTCTAACTTTGGTAGAGTTACGTAGAAACAGATATTTTGGCAACTAGTTGCTAGTGAGCTTTCCTAACTCTTTAAAGCTGTTCTTGCAATCCTTTTCCTACAGTATTAACAACAAAAAGCTAATAATTAAAAAACGTTAAAAGTGTTGCTCCTACTGCAGCAGGACACACTAAATCTCTTTCATGCAGGAGGGATTTCCAAACAGGCCTTCGTTAAACACAGCTTCCTGAGAATCCACTTTCTTGCTGGCCCTTACCTCAGTTTTTCATATTTGGATTGTACAGCAAAGGGTTAGTAAACCCATCTGCACTAAAACGCCCATTGCTGTACTCCACCCATCAGAGCTTCTAACATTACCAAAAAATGTGCAGTATTTTTTAACCCATTGTTGAGCAGTGGCATTGAAATGCTTAGGCAGCTTTCATGCTTTGTCTTTCTACAACACTGCGTAAAGGATCTAAATGCTCTCTGTAAACATAAATTGAATATTATTAAATTGAACTCCTAAAGGGAAGATGCACAGTATTGTATGGATGAGGCTTTCATCAATAAGGGATCAGAGGTCAAAGGGAGATCAATTTGATGTTTTAATTTAAAACTAACAAAAACAATACTCTTGTATTCATCAATTTCAGCTTCTGCCTGTTCCTCTCTGCACCCAACTATCACTCTTTAGCTTTTCAATCAGTTTCCTATGTCTGTGAATATTGTTTTCTCCAGCATAAACAGAAGACAAAATCAATCAAGTGGCTGACTTCTGCATTTCCTCTGTGAAAGCTGATAAACAGAAGTTACTTTAAACATAACACATACTTAAGCTATGGACTCCACTGATGCCAAGCATCCTTGAGACTAAGAATTCAATATGATTCCAGGAATCCTTTCCTATGGACAACCACAGCCGCATTAGAAAAGAAAAGAGGAAACCATGAAAGGAAAATAAAACTTTGTAAAACCAGAGAGTAAGCCAAATGCTACCCAACCATCTGCTGTGGGGACTTTAGTACTCCATTAGATTTAGCTCCTCTACAGCATGTGGCATTTGCTGCTCTCAAGACAAACATACTGGAGCAGACAAAACAGTGACCTGACTCAAGATAGGAACTATCAAATACACAATGTTTGGTTTACATAAAACAGATAACAAAATTACAGATTGAAGTCTGATTTTAGATTGACAGTATCTCCTTACAGCGATTTTACCAATGATATGGATAACCAGTAGAAGTAGTAGGAACTGAACGATAGCCTTGAACATTTCATCCTATGCTTTAGTTACAAGAACATCCTTTCTTGCAAAATATTTAAATCCCTACCTTGCCTCTATTTCCCACCTGTTAGTCAGGTAATAACATTAATAGAAAACCAATAGGAAGCCTTTTAGGTACACGGATAACACATTAGATGTACTTAGAAACATGGATTAGCACATGGGGTATGTCTCATAAAAGATGATGCATCTCATAAAAGCTATTCACATACTATGAAGGTTACTTTCTGGTGCATAACCTTCATCAATAGCCAAGGATTAACTAAAAGTCATATTAAAAAAAAATAATAATCGAAGCAATACTGGGCCCAGTCCTGTAACTCATCTCAATGCTGCGATTACTCTCACACTATTAAAAACAAACAAGAACATTCCTATTTGTACTACTCTTATTTTCAGATTGGGCTCCTTGTCATCTCTTGCACTGATGCTTTGTACAATCCAAGAACCACCTCCAGTCTCTCTGACTTGTTAAATGACAGTGTGGATGGGGAAATGGCAAATTTTACTTTAACAGAACCCAAGTGTACACCAATTCATACTTAATGATTTCCTTCAATTCCTGCTTCAGTGTTTTAATTTTGTTGAGGCCTCATATTCCAGCAATCAGTAAAATAGATGTGTTCCAGCTAAGGCACCACATGACAACATTTCCCTGGAAACATTCTTTTTTACCCATATGGAAATCTTTCCTTAGTGGAAAAGAAGGGACACGACAACTTATCCAGGATTTCCAGAATCCAGGTAGCCTACTCAAAGATGCTGCATACAGACTGCATGCACATCCATATCAGCCTCCATCCACAGGGCATGGACAATGCTTCACTGCACATCTCCAGTGGAGATGACAACGACGTATACAGACAGACAGCAAAGAAGCCTGGAAAAACAACTGAATCACTAGATGATGCAATGACTTAGCCTACTGCATGTGAGGGTGGTGGTTTGGGCCCCTATTATTGGCCAAGAACAAACATCAATGCAAAAGAAAGCATGTTTACACAAGTCATGGTAATTCTTCCAAATAAGCGCATTTAAATATCAACATTTCTATTTGCTATTACAAAGAAAAATAGAATGAAATCAAACAGTATTGGTCTAAGGACCTGAACTATGAGTAAGATAACCACCACAACAAATGGAAACAAGGAACAGACAAGTGCATCTGCTATACAATTCCCCAAAAGCAATTTTATCAACAAATCAAAAATAGTGGTGCCCTATAAAATATTTTCTAGAACCTAAGGTAAAAGTCTGTCTTCAAAGTTGTGGCAGAAGAAGCTTCTCTTCTACAGAACTCAGGAACCTTCATGAAAAGTGACAGCCTGAGTACTAATTAACTTTCTAATCCCCTTCCTGATGGGTTTTGCTCTGGTTCTCAGGCTTTGCTCTGACTGCCAAGACATGAATTTGCTTGTCTCATCTAATAGAAAATAGTTTCCAAAATTCAAGTTATTATCTAAAACTAATAGAAGATTTAATAGGCCAGCAAAGACAGTCATTCACCCAAGCAGCTAAAATAAGGAATTAACAAAATGTTTCAGCCAAAAAACCCTGCAGTTATTTGTTCTGTTGCTTGTGGCTAATAGGGAGGGATAACTCAGCAGAATTCAGCCATATTCTGATTACTGCTTGTCATCACACAGCTTGTCATCATACCTGCCATGAAAGGTTGGTGGTTTGCCATTCAGAAACCCCAGAAAATTGAAATAGACCTCCACCACCCCCACCAGCATCTAGTCTAGCTCTGAGGAAGAGGCAAGGACATTTTGCTACTACAGGAATTCCCAGACTGAAAGGATCAGCCCCAAATTCCTGCAATGAAGCTGCGAACACTATTCACATCCTAAAGACTGCAAACAGAACTGGCTCCTCTGCATACTGAGGGTAAAGACAAGAATGTCAAACATTAGCTGGATTGACCAATACTGGAAAAGAGAATACAGCAACGCCTGTGTTAAGGACACAACAGAACAAGATGCAGGAAGCCCTGCTAAACTGCTTATAACCAGAGGTGCTGTGTCACTCTGCGCAGAGTAGCACTGAATGAAGATACCGTGCACAAATCTGCAAGTAGGATAGATCTGTTGCCAAGGGGTTGTAACCAGGTTAGTCAGCCCTGACCTTTAAAAGCTTATCAGCACAGGCCCTGCGTAGATGTGGTTATGGTGTTCTCAGTTCCAGAACAGCTACAAGCTTGCTCAGTGAGCATCGTTACATGGTATGGGCATGGCCTAGCTGCCCTTGCTCCAAGTGTGACCGTGCAGCAAACTGTACCCAAGGACACTCCCACAGCCTCCCTTTGCCAAGCGAGGCACTGAACGTGCAAGTCGGTTGCTGGAAATACAGCTGAGCAGAAAAGATGCCTTTTGAATGCACTCTGCTTCTCAAGAACAGCCTGCAGCAAGTGACTCCAACTACTCTAAGTACACCATGACTAACTTTTACAAAATATTCAATAGCTATATCAGCTCACAGGCACAAGAAATCATTTTGTTCAGATCTGTATGGCATGCACAAACCAAGTGAACTTACACAGCCCATGAAATCACCACAGAGCGGAGATGCTACCATACATACTCCTGTTGATGCAGCTTTGTTCAATAGTTCCACAGCTCAACACTAGAGGCACCAAATCACATAAGTAAGAACATACAAAGGAGCTAGAAGAAAAAGCATTCAATAATCACTGTGGTATGCATGAATCCATGAGAGGATCCAACAGCACTGTAGAATCTGGACAGTCTCCAAGCTGTATGCAGTAATTATTAACTAGTGTTTTGGGCAGCGTCTTGCAGGTTTGTTTTTAGATATTGCAACTGGAATTAGTTCTCCTTTAAGATACATTGAACTCACTACTATAACCAGGTGGTTACGGTTTGCAAGGTTTTCACAACACTTGCCCCTCTTGTTGCCTTTTTTTTCCCCTTCTACTTAAGGTCTTTGTGCTTTTTTGTTTTTCAGGTTTACGTTTAAAAATATGAAGTAACCTAGCCAGTGGATTGCCTAGTTTCTAATCAAAGCCATCCAGATACTACAGAGTATTATGGCACTTTCACTTACAAGCAACTATCTCAGTCCAAAAAAAGACTCAAGATTATCTGAATCTTTGACAAGGTTAATCAAAAGGCAGTGAAACAATGGTGGTGGTAGGTGAAATTTTTATATGGCTAATCACTTTACCAACACAGGAGCTTGTTAGTAAAAACAAAGCTGAAAAGAGCCTTAAGTATCTTTGGGAGGTCACTAGACTGGTAAAATAATAGATTTGAAGTCCTCTAGCAGAAAGTATGATATAGAGGGTGGGGCACTCAAACAGATATCCCTTGTGAATAATGTGGTTGGAAGTGATCATATATTCTGTGAAATTAAGCAGCTATGGGAAACACAAAGGATTGGAAAGAAAGAAAATTTCCCTTTTCTTTCAGCAGGAACGGTACCTAGGTGTCACAAAAGAAAAAAACCTCGCCATTTGAATGTTTTATGGATTTTGGTCGAATTTGTAATGAAATGTAAAACCAGGCTAATTTCATGCTTTTTGAGTTTTCTCTCCAAAGTTTTAATAGGCTTTTCTAAATACCTCCTGTTTTCATCACCCAAAACAGTGAAAGAAAGTCACTCTTGCTTGTAAGAGAAGGTATAAAAGGGATAGAGAAATGCACTTACACACCTACAGCAGCAACTCCACATGTAAGTGTGGGCATAATTAACAAGAACAGTTATATAGAGACAGCTTAACTTCAACATTTTACAAACACAGATTGAGTTCCCTCCTTCCTCCCTTCAACAAAAAGCATTCAGCAGCCGAGCTTTCTGGGCTCTGCGAAGGCTAAGCTGGGTAAACTCAGCCAACCACAAGGCTGAAAATGTAGCAGACGTATCATAAAAATTTAGTAACGTTTTTAAACTACTTCTCACCTCGCTGGTTTGATGGTGGTGTGGTACTGTTATACAATATGTGCTGTTGCCCAGGCAACTCAATCTCACCTCAGCAGCTGCTGCAACTTCAATGAATCAACATGACGAGCTGTGGCAATTCTGAATTATTATATATTTTTTATAAGAGTCTTTCCAAGTATAAAGCATATTCAGATGCACCTCTGGGGCTCTTTTTCCAAAGACTATGCTTTTCCTCAAAAATATCTTTCACCATATTCTAGTGGAAACATTTTGATACTAAGTTCAAAAACATATTCTATTAAATCAGATTTGTGTCTGGCAATTTTATACCTGGTATAAAAACAGTATCATGCCTCTGTGTTCATTCAGTTTAAGTACAAGAATTTTACATCTCTGGCAACAATATAAGCCTGCCTGGACAGTCAGCATGTCCTTTTTCATTAAGAAAAAAAGAGAGAGAGAGAAAAAAGAAAGAGAGAAAAAAGAAAGAGAGAAAAAAGAAAGAGAGAAAAAAGAAAGAGAGAAAAAAGAAAGAGAGAAAAAAGAAAGAGAGAAAAAAGAAAGAGAGAAAAAAGAAAGAGAGAAAAAAAGAAAGAGAGAAAAAAAGAAAGAGAGAAAAAAAGAAAGAGAGAAAAAAAGAAAGATAGAAAAGCCCAGCTTCTCGAAGCACAGAAGGCATAAATTCTGACCCATCCCTTCAACAGAAGCCAAACTGTACTATTACTTCAACTCCATTTTAAACAGAGCTAAAATAAAAGCTGAAATCCAAAACACGGTTTTGTGCAAAGAAATCGGCACAGAGGGCTTCTGTGATAAAGGCTTTTGTGGAGGGAGGTGGTTGGAGTCTCATGGTCCAAATCTGAAAGAATTTTTTTTTATTTTCATGTCCTTGGCTTCAGGACAACGCTGTGTGAGCAAGGACTAGAAAAAGAACCAGAACGTTACGAGTCTTCCACACAGTAAGTAATAACTGCAGTTTTTAAGAAGATTCAGTGCTACTTCTTTCTTTTTCTCAACCTATTTGGGTACAGAACCAAAGTAAACATAAGACAGTAGAGCAAGCCTGTGAGGGTGTTTTGTGAAACTCAGCCAAGGTTCCTGCTATTTTAATTTGAGGAGAAAAATAAGTGTTACAAAATGTCTAGGAAAAGTTTGTGCTGAGAAATCACATAAGTATTTAAAGGTGGGCATTGCAATTTATTAAAGAGGAAGAACATAAAAAGTGCATCAAAATCATTAGGGGAATGATAGATTTATTAGCAAAGCAGTAAAGAAAGAGCTGAATTTTTTTCCAGTCTAGACTTCTTTTCTCCTTCCCTCCTTCTTTGCCACTCTTCCCATCCCGACTGTAATCATATATCTGTCAGAAAGAAGTCTAAAGCAGTGGCTGATAGGAAAAATGCTGGCCCTAACTGTATACACAGTGACAGTCCTCCTAGTCGGCGATTCAACAAAATCTGTGTAATGGCATGATTGTTACCTTCTTTTGTATCCCTATCTGCAAATAAGAAATGGGGAAGGTCCATTTCTTTCTTTTAGTTTAGTAAAGTATCTCTTAAAAGCTTTCAAGTGTCCCTCTGCCTCTTAATCAGCCTTTGCCATGAAAATACCCCGACAGACAACTTAAGTGTCCACTGCTACTCATAAAATTTACAATGCTCAACATGCACACCCATATGATCCTTGTGCTTCTCTTTTTCTATCATGCCATTCAAATACATGTATCAAAAGCTGCAGCAGTAGCACACAACCTGGCAATGAATCTGCTAAACTTAATGATACCAAAAGAGTTAAGGGGGAAAAAAAAGGAAAAATAAAAGGGAGCAAAGAATGAACCTAATTACTACTAATCCTGCCTATTAGATTTCAGTCAGACACCACAACTTCTTTCAAATAACCCCAGTTTATTTCTGAAAAAAATTCCTTTCTTCAGACAGGATATGGGGGAGGAGTCTATCGGTGATGTTTTACACATGCACATCTGGATACAGTCCAATTATTCCCCTTATACATTCCTCCAGTTGTTTTCATTTTGCTCCATGCTCTGGCATTCATAAATTTGTGAGATTAATTGTGTGTGAGCGTCTGCAGTCTTGGAATTGGGCACGGGTTTAGCAGCAACACAGCTAGAAGTCAACATTAAAGAGCAGCTTCAGTTCAGAAAATACAATTTACATTTATACATCTTTGGCACAGTAAGGATCGAAGCAACCATCATCCTTACCACAGGCACCAAGTTGGTAAGATTAATTCAATATCAACCAAATTATATTACTGCAGATAGCTGGAGCCTCGTGGGAAGTTATTCAGTTTAAATTGCAAAGGAAGGATATTTTCAGCCTTTCTTACTACGCTTTTGTTTGTCTTTGAGACCATTGCGAGATCACAAAATACAGAAACATTGTAAAACCACGAAGGGGTGCAGACAATCTAGCACATCCTGCCACTGCAGCCACTAACAAGGTCCGTGGAGTTGGCACATCAAGCAACTTGGGAAATCCCCATATCAGAGGTATTCCCATGTGGAGCTCATAGATTCCTTGCTGCTATAACTTGCTATTTACAGTCCTCAGCGCATGCTGACAGGAAGGTTATGCCTGGACTTCTGCTGTGCTCTGGCTATTCCAGGCTGCTAGAACTGCCCCCTTTGGGGCCAAAAGCAAGTGAGCTTAAGTCAATCAGCAGAATAGGGAAAGCAAGGGTGGCTAAACATTGCTTCTCCTCTCCTGGGGCCAAGACTTCCATTTACTGATGTTTTGTATTTTATGTGCAATTTACTAACCAAAACCACCTGTTTCCTCAAACTCTCTGCAATTTATTGTTTTGCAAAATCAGTTTCACATTACACTTCTGATCAGTGCAGTTACACATGAGAGCTACAGAACTTAGGTGATGTATTAAAAAGCAAGGGGTCGAAGGCCAAGAATTTAAGCACTTCACTGCAAGCTTTCTGACCCAAACACAGTGCTGCATGTACAGGTTCCACTTGTGCTCCCACACCACACTAAATTCCACATTGTGATGGAGCTGTCAAGGCAGGGTGACAGGGGAGCTGAACTGTGCCCAGCTTACACAGCTTTTCCAAAAGCAGTTAGCTGCTGGCAGAGACATTCGGATAGCTATAGACTTGCTTCCTGCCTCCACCCTCTTGCACCCCCTCCCCCGACGGCTGTTATATTTTTTAACAATTACCCATCAGATTCAATGGACTATTTACTGAATATACATTGAACTGAAAACTTCTTACAACCACGCTGCTCTTTTTTCCAAAAATCCTGATGCACTGTATGAGAGGTAATATAGGCATATCGTTTCAAATTTAGCAGATGATAGTAGTCTAAAACACTTAAATTTCCTAACATTTCCCATTATCAATCCTTCTTGTGTTTATCTTTGAAGATCTCTCAAATCCGTGCTGTTTGCGGCAGACCTTTGATAAAACATGGCAGAAGAAAAGAACTCCTTGACCCAGGATCTTTTTTTTTTTTTTTTTCCATCCCATGAAATTTTGTTCCACTTCTCTTAGTCCAGAAGGAGGAGACTGAGGCTGGGACTCCTCATACCCACAATACCTGAATCTGGCAGTTAATTCCCACTGCACAGCAACTATTTTCTCCTCCTGCCAACCACCACAGTTAATCCTTCTATCTCCTTTGGCAATGATTTGTGTCGCAGTGCTGAAGGTACAAGATCCAAATGCAGGGAGAGTGGTTGCAGTTGCAGAGGGTTAATTACTGGGGCAAGCATGGCTAATGTCCCCAGGCCTGCACTATCCGTGGCTGGAGTAGCACACACTGTGTTACTTGAGAAAGGGACCAGCTGTGAAGCTCAGCCCCTCACCCTGAACTACCATCGTTACAGTTGCATCCAATCCCAGCAGTTGCATAAATAAAGTATTTCAGCCTTTTCCTTTCCAAAGTTAGAAAATCATACCTAAAACCAACAAATGTTGCAACTTAAATGAAATATTTTCAACATCAAATATCGGGGACTGAGGGAATGTCAGATTTACGGTTGCCCATACAACCTTAATTCTGCTCCCTGTGTGCAGGCTTTGTGATTGAGTATCTGATTACGTGATTGCGCACTATTTTTCTCCCGGAATCCTGCCTCATTCACTGTGCAGAAAGCACATACGAGAGGGGAGAAGTACATTTGCACAAACAACCATAAATCTGGCATTTCCTAGCTTCTGAGTGCTTGACTTTGCAAATAATGTTCTATTAATGTGCACTTTGGTTGTAATCCTTATACAGCACACACCTAAAGAACCCTGCTACAGGTTGCATTGTAGTATCCTCTAAGAGCATATGACCAACTGCTGAAATCCTCCCTTTTTATGGATAAAACATTTTGAAAAAGTCTCATTTCATGGTTGCACTACCAAGCTTATAAAAAGTCATATTTTCCACACAATAGAGGAGTATAACAATTGCAGCAAGCTGCACGCTGACTGGCCAAGCTGCTCGGCTTCTTCTCCTTCTTCTAGCAATGAACTGGGTTCTCTGAGCACCAAGCAAACAATTAAGGAGGGTGGGGGTGGGGGTTAACCTAGAGTAAACAGCACTTTAACTGCAGTTTTGCAGTAGAATATCGCAAAAAAAGCAATAAATGAAATAATCCCGGTTTTCCCTTCATTCTACTAAGGGATCATAGTGCTATTTAGTAAAGCAAAATTTCTGAGTTGCAGAAAAAGGCACAAATCTTATCCAACACAACTTTAAAGAAAAACAGAAAGCAATTTTACCTCTTTAAGATTCCAGAAATATGTTTTCAAACAAGGTAGCTTTTATATCTAAATCAGATTATCAGAGTAAGTGTCACCTGGCTCAACAAGCCCCTATTATCAGAAAAGACAGTGTACAATGCAGTTGCTGGCTCAGCAGGTGGCACTGGATTAATATAGATATGATACTTTTACTCCATAGCCCACAAACAGATTTCTGAGGAAAGCTACCAGTGCTGATTAGTAAACAGCAGTCCCACTTTGAAAAATGACCGTAAAACAGTCCCATATTACCAGGTCTCATTGATTGCATTTTGAGAGCTCATGGATGAAAACTCTGCCAGCTCAGCCTGGGATCTATGCCACATCTCCAAGGTAATACACACCTTGCAGTCTCTGGTATTTGTCTAATTTTAGTTGCTCAATTCCCCTCAAGCATTAGGGTATTCGTACTGGGCAGAAGCAAACCGAACTTAGCAAATTACTGTGTCTACTCTACTCTCTTGATTGTGTGAGCTGAGGAGGGCAGAGAGAAGGAAACAGTGAAACAAAAATCCAAACCCCAAAGAATTAAGTCAGCACTAAGAAGAATACAAGTAGAGACATAATATTTCCCTGAATATCTATCTATCTCCTCTTCAAGTTGCTTCCCATGCCATCCAGCACTTGCAAGAATTCTTAAACTTTCCCTTTGATTTTGGGAAGAGCCTGGACAGAGTCCTGAATGAGACACCCCTTAGAGAATACAAGTTTTTCACTAAATAGACTAAACATTTCAGGTAAATTGGGGCTGACACTTCTATTGGAAACAGGTAAACAGGTCTCTGGTATTGCAATTCATTCTGGAATTTCCATAACACAGTTTACAGTGGCTCTTAACGGAGATGGAAACCAGAATGCAGCATTTTTAGGTAAAATGTAACTTTATTATAAAAGCAATATGGAAGCAAACACAGACTTCTGTGAATACACACAATCATGCTTTAGTGACAGCCTCAATATAAATCTTCTATGCTGCATAGTGCAAACGTGAGCATTTATTTTCAGAAATGATAGGAGATGGTTAAAGGACAGGAAAGCAGGATTTCTCCCCAAACACAGTAGAGTAACATCTTTGTTTCCAAATAAATATTTTTCAGAACAATATTACCATCAGTCTGAAGAGCAAATAACAAATATATGGAAAGAGCTTCTCAAGGCTAAACTCTAATTGCTCAGTAAGCACATTCAGGGAACATCCTTCATATGCTCAAACCAATTCAAGGTACACATCTTCATGTACAATAGACAAGGTGCTTATTTGATAATCTGTGTTTCTAGACAATCTAAGACAGAACTAGGATCCATCAGTAAGCAGCCGCTTAGCTGAGACAGAAGGTACTAACTAAATACCAACTTCTTCATTAATTAGTCAGCTGATGAGATATTCCAACATACCTATCGCAACCTTTGGATGCTCTTTCAGGACCCATCTAACACCTTCACTTTTCTCACTAAGCCTTGGAGAATTTAGCAGCTATGGACAAGTTTAATTTTTATCCTTAACCATGCAACCATCACAGGAAGATTTTTGGGTGGCTGCCCATATCCCAGTGTATCCACAGAAATAAGAACCTGGAGACTATCCACAAGATGATGTTAATCTGATAACATTTCTCTCATAAGATGTGCTGAACAATTTTTTGCCTCCTCCTGGGATCTGCCAAAATTCTTTGAAGAATTTTCTAACTATGTTTACACGCACTTTTAAAAACATTTAAATGTATAAATATCTTATTGACTCAAATTTTGGGGGCAAAAAAATTGAAATTCCCTTTCTCAATGACAAGCCTTGCAAGGAACCAGTTCATACTTACAGGTTTATCTGTACAAGTAGGAGTGATAAAGTATGTTTAGGTAGCCAGTGTTATGTCCTGTTCTAATCCCACAGTGAAAGAGCCATTTTTCTGTTAAAATTCTTAACCTTCAGAGACTAAGCAAGAGTCTAATATCAGCTGTTTCTAGCAAATCCAACTATCTTTTCTCACTTTCACTGTTTTGCTGCAGGAGACTGGGACACTAAATAGCAAGGGAATTATAATTTTTGTGGGTATTTTGAGAAAAAAATTATTGTGTTTCATAAATCAGGAATCCCATTTTAAATATTTCTGCATTCAGTTAAAAAGAAAAGAAATCAGCCAAATCTTACCTTATTTTATGCACTTAAGGATTTCAGAAACACAGTCAAGACTGTACCTCTAATTAGGTTTTTTTCTTCACAATATTGCAGGAAAGATGCAAAGGAAATAACTGAGGAATAGAGGATTCAAAGCTATCCATTGGACCAAGATAAAAGCTGCAATGATCACAGTCTAGTATTACTCCTCACTTTTTTTGACCTCGAATCAAGCACATCACTCTCATTGTAAGTCAAGGCACTAATTAACTCAGGCAAGACAGGCCAAAGGGGGTAAACAAATGTGATGTAGTTATGATCTACCTATATAAAGCAGCTAAGGACAATCACTTCAAAGATGATGAAGGGTTCTTTGCTTTTTATTTTTAAATAGACAATTTATGACTCAATCAGATAAGCATGTTCAGGACCAGGTATAAAATAAAAGAGAAAGAAATTCACAGATAGGAGCAGAGCTACATTAAAAAAATGAATCAGCAACATCTTCAAAAACATACGAAGAGTGCAGCACAGTCTAAAATATCAGGTTCTGAACAGAAGACTATAAATTGGGCATGTGTTTAATAGTTCTCCCTGATGTTACCTTTAGATACCATAAAACAAGCCCTCATTTCTGACTTCCTGGCTCTGGAGAATGTTTTTCTTTAATTATATGCACATACGCTATGTAAAAGGAATTTACCATTAGTTTTTTGGCCTTTACCAGACATCATTATTAATTATTTTAAAATACCAAAATTATGATAGAGAGTGAAGATAAATATAACCTCTATATAGAAAGAGATTTTGCAAGAGATTAGACTGCAGCTGCAAGTAGGTGAACAAAAGATACATGATTTCCACAGGTTGCTTTCCTAGAAGATGTTCTTCCCAAACCCAAACACACATGTTCTAATAAGATCACAGCTTATGGCAGACTGGCTACAAACTAACAGGCTTTTTCTGTATGATCAGTTGAATACAAAAGAAAAAAAAAAAGGCACATCAAAACCAGATCTCTGGCGGAATTTTCAAGCTCATCACAACTAGACACACCACCACAAATAGCCCAAAGCTGAGAGAAATGGTTTTTGTCTTTTTTTGGCCTTTTTGGCAAATTGGTAGTTACTTGCCCTCAATATATAGCCATAAGGACACATGAATGTTTTTGGTTGTTTTTTATTTTTATGCACAGTGAATGAACTATTAACCCCACCAATCACACTGGAGAGAGATCTGTGCAGAGAGCAAAAAGAAACTTGAAAAGAGCAACATGATTTGGAGAGAGAATCCCTGGGAACTGGGGTAATGTCACAGGCAACGAAGTTGAGGTGAAGTACTGGTGAAGGATGATTAAGATACAGAAGCAATTTGCCACTAGGTTTCTGATGTGACTGAAATATACTGGACATGAAGGAGAACAGTATGGAAATGGTTATGTGGGACTAGAATGGTTCTGTGAAGGAAGGGGACTGCAGCGGCAAAAAGAAATGCAGTATTACGTCCTCTGAGATGACAGTTATTAGGAGGTTGTGGTTTGCAGAGGTAACAGCAGAAGAGAAAGAGTCACTGGGGGGATGGATTGAAGGTCCTTGAGGTGAGGGGAATGGACTGGTAAATGATGATGCTGGTATGGTGGTGGTAAGGCCACCGATCACCAGGTGGACAGAGGAGTTGCCAAGTTACTGAGTTCGAAAAGGGAGACTTAGCTCTCAGCGTCTTCTTCTGTCGAATACATCATTATTGCTGTGTCTTTTAACCCCCATGTCTATACTATAATGAAAATGAACAACCAGTGAGAAATACAGAATAGATCCTGTTGATTTCTTCATAATATAAAGGACTGTATATATACACACATACATAGTCTCAGTCTTCGGAAAAGAGGCTTACACAGACATCATGTAGGGCTACAGCCTCTCTTTGGAGTACAATCTACCCACTGGAGCTGGTTTCTTCATTGTTTTTTCAAGCTTGCTTTGAGATGGGTCATTCAGAACAAGCTGATTTGCGGGGATGATGTGGTAGCACGGAGGACAGCGACACTGTGATTACTGAGTGGGCTGTGTAACCTATCACATCTGACAGTCTGTTATGACCATCCTTTCTCAAGTAATAAGATACTGTCTTTATACATTACTCTCTCTCCTATCACTGACCAACTTACACATCTCTGTTTAACTCCCATGTTATGATTCTATTACAATTGCAAAAGACATCATGCTTTTTTAAAATTTTTTTAAAGGAAAGCAAATGGCATCATAAACTGACATTAAACTGGAGTCATGAAAAGAAATATTCACATTACATGGAGATTCATACAAGCTTGCTGTCTTCCACAGGAAATTTTCTATCATCCCTTTTCTGAATGAACAAAACATTAACAGATATAAGATTGAATGTATAATCTCTTTAAACATAACAGACTTCTAAAATAGCAGCATATTCACTTTACATAATTAAATGCCTGGTGAATCTTCAAAGTGAAGAAAGGAGATTGTTTTTCCTAGTCAAGGCAACAGTCTATCAATATCTCAAAGTATGACAAATATGAAGTTTTGAAACAGGGGCTTGAATTATGAACGACAGCTAAAAGAACACCACAAATATTTCTCAACAGGTAGAAAGTATATAAATAAAATTTCAGATAATTCAAATACATTCAAATAGCTAAATTTTCCACAGAAAAACATGTTTCTCTCTAAATGAAAACTTCACACCAAAGATAGCACTGTGATTTATCCAACCTGAGAAACAAAATATTTCCCATCCCTCCAAAATTAAAGGAGGCAAAAGAAAACTTCTAAAAACAAAAGATTCCATGAAACAAAGCACAAGCCAAATGTTAATATTACTGGTAGTAAACACTTTCATTATTGCAGGATCCAAATGCCATAGCTTAGGTCCAAGTCCCTCACACTGAGATCTGCAAGTACACAGAGAGACAATATTTTGAAGTGCTTACAGTTTAAAGACACAAGCAAAGAGCACTGGATGGGAATGAAACACACCAGGCAAATATATCTAATAAGTAATAACATCATGTTGCTGTAGTTCTTCGTTTAACTTGAGATTTTTGATGAGTGAAATATATTTACAAATTGTTCTGTATCAGTCAAAATAAGAACTTACACATTCTGCCAATAAGACACAAGCATACAATAATTCAATCTCCTCCTGTCTGCTCTTTTGCACTTTAGCACTACATAAATAACATGATATCCATTTTTTTCAATGCCTGGTTTGCTATGAAGCTTGTCTGCACCAATCCCAAGTTACACTGTGGCTACTCTCACAGGACAGAGAAATCTCAATGCATTTTACAAATGGACTGAATTCTTGAATTAGGTACATCTCATTAACACCTTTTCAAGAAGAATAAAGTCAAAACAATTCTCTCTTGTATTTGATGTTAAAAAAAGCAGGAATTCAGAACTGTATTCTATTGAATTACATTTTAGATTTATTTTCCTGTTCAGGATTCAGTTACTCTGATAGAATGTGTGACTTGTGCAACATTGACAAAACGGCAGAAACATTCAATAGCTTCTCTGACTTGCTTTCCAGTTTTACCCTTGTGTGCCTTCAGGTCTTTGTTGTTAATCAAATCAAGCCAGATTTCTACCAACAGCATGACAGTAGCGTCATCGGCATGCAATCTGCTGAGGCTTTTTGAAAGTTCCTCTGATTATTTTTGTGAGGTTAGTGCCTCTTTGTGAAGTTCTTCGCTGTGTAAAATGTGCACTATCATTTGATCAAAGCATCTCTTGTGCTCAGAAGCAATTTTAACATTCTTATAAGTAGTTACATATAAATACAGAAAGTTCCTTTAAAGAGATCCAGCAACTGAAACTGGCCCTTCAACCTTCCTTAATCTGTGCAGCTGACAGTAGGTACAGAAACACTTTTGAAAGCCTGCAGTGTTCCTTTATGACAGTGTTACTATTTTTTCCAAGATGATTTAGATAACTCTATCCTTGGAAATCTAAGAAAACTGAATCTGAGGATCCCTCTCCTTTGCTTAATTTTCACTATTACTCTGACCAAATAAAAGAGATTCCTTACCATGCTGTTTACATTTCTGGATAGCACATTCAACAGCTTGCAATCACTGGACAAATGTAGGTATTTACTACTCACACATATGTACTGCTGAGCACCTGATAATTATCACTGAAGATCTCCATTTTGTATAGTTTCCAAAAGGTCCAAGATTCTGAACAAGAATTGAAGATTTTCACAGATTCCCTTTCAAGCAAGTTAGGTCTTTTATTCACTGACTGAACTTACAGTAAAACATATCCAATATATTAAAAACTTCAGCTTTTTTAAAGTGTTGTATTCAATTTTATTTGTCCTGTGTCACTGCTTTTCCTGGGATCTGTACAAACACAAAGGACTACCTTGGCCGTAAAGAGTCTCAGTGAACTTTTAAAATGGAACTTCTGTTCAAAACTAGAAGAAAAAAAAAAAAAAAAACACCAAACCCTGAGACTCTGACTAAATCGACTGGACTGTTTTCAGAGATGGTGAAATTTTCCATAACTCCACACCAGGTCATGAATTTTTTGAACAATATTAGAGTTCTACTCTAAATATTTAGAGTCTACTAAATATTTAAGTTCTGCATGCAGAGTTCATCAAAACTTTTACATCGTGGTGCCACTACTAGAATGGTGCAGCTCTACTAAGTCAGCAACCTTACAGTTCTGTTGATGTCATATCAGTCTAATCCACTAAGATTTAAAACAATGGATGTTCCGGCATAGTATTTACAAAATTTTTCTGTTTCTACAGAATTCTACACAAAATTATACTACTAATCAAATACCAATTTTTCTAAATATATGAAAATACACTGCCCTTTATTTTAAGCTCCAACTAGCAGTTTGTTTCTCTCTCTTCTACTAGCAGAAAATATAATACAGGAAAAGATTTAAATGAAAAACAGATCTCTGTGTAGTGAATTGCATATGGTTTCCATTTTCCTTCATGCAATGTTTCATAGACAGTCAACTGAGAAATCCCTCCCACAAATCTGGATCTGAAGCCCACTTTCAGAATCTTGTCAGCACAGGAGTTAGGAGACAACTCGCTCTGTATGAAAACATCGCAGCACGTCTGTGCTCTATCTCGTCAGGGCAAATCATTCATAAGAAGTACTATTGGATCTGGTCAGTAAATCAGTATATATAAAATATGCATACCCAAATGATGCTGGCTGTGTGGACCTGCCATAGAGTTTCCTGTTTTCAGGCATACTAAGTTTGTGTCCATGGCACACAGCTTATTGCATTTTATGCCTGTTCACGACACATGGATTTTTCCAGTGCTAATGATTTTATACCCAGTTGACATGCTCAGTGCTATACTAAGCCCAGCCAATAAATAGTACTTCTGCCAAGAAGCCTCCATAACTATTATATTCCATCAGTTTTCCTAGCTGCTTTAAGTAATTAGTTCCAAGCACTTTCTGACTTTGCTTACATAAAATGCATCTTTTCCTCCTATTCCTCATTGCTTGTACTAATGATTTTTTTTCTCTGGCACTCTCAGCTGTTCCTGGTGACATACAAACACCAAAAGTGAGCATACCATGCTTCCATCAGAGCCTATGGGAGGTTTAGGAAAGCAGCAAGCTCCTGGTTTCCCTGGCCACTCGCAGGGGACTTCCATGTCAGTGACAGAGAATGAGGGACGAGCTGCCGTTGGTCAGACACTTTTATTGGTGCCATGAGTCAACAATTGTTTTGATTTCCTCTTCTTTAGAAAAAGGCTTTGAAGGAGGCATGAACGGGAGGCAAGAATGAAGAAGAAGAACTTGGAATACCTTCCCTATTTTCCTTCAAGGTAAAAGTCCAAGTAGGAAGGGATGTATGTGAGAAAAACTGTGTTCTCAATAAGCATTACTTGGTTAGCATATCAGAACAACACAATACAGATCCCAGTAAAAGGTAAGACTACTTTTATGTTTTGCATAGTTGCAGGTGGAAGAAAAGAACAAGTCTAGCAAAGCCTAGGAAATCATGATGTGCTGATGTCTTGTCTTTGAGAAAATAAGGATGAAAGCATCTTTCAGCCTGACAGGCATAGCCTTAACTTTAAAATTAGTATCTGTACATTTATATACTATTCCTGTTGTTCAGCAAAATCACACACCTATCAAAGGTTATCTGTTATGCAGGTCTATCTTTGATGGAGACTTGTGGACTGAAAATTCTTTGACATGTGAAAGTTTTGCTGATTATATATCTCCTTATATTGTACATTAAAAAAATGAAAAACAACCTAGGGAAAGATGCAGTCAGTAGAAAACTTTAAAATATTAAATATATGAATATATATTCATGGAATTAAAAATACAGTTTTTGTATGTATGGACCTAGCGAGCTATCTGTACAGCATCACATGGCCTAAAATCCAGTAACAGACCTAGCATCCCCATAAAGTCTATAGCTCAGCTCAAGCTGGCATTTCAGATCTTGGCATCCTTGAGGGCTGGCCCAGAGTCCAGGCACTCCATGCTATGACAGGTCATTGAAAAAGCGGGCTTAGGACAACACTTTCTAATCCCAGTGTCTTCATATGAAAGTCACCTCCAAACAAATCCGAACTTAAGTGAACAAACTTTTCTATCAGTTATTCCCCTTCACTCTCCCATTACTTTTTTTTCCCAATCTTTTTACACTTTTAACTTCCCAAATCCAAACTCTGAATTTACTTTCAGAAAATTCCCAGAGCTCTGCCAACTCTTTTCAGTTTGCTAATATTTAGTGCTATGTCTACTGTCAAATATTTTGTCTTCCTTCTTTTTGTCTTCCTATTTTGAGCAAAAAGTAAAAATCCAGTGGTCTCCACTGTATAGGTCCATCTGTGGAGGGAAGCTATGGGAAGACCCAGGACATCTCCCCAGTATTTTCCAGCCAACTCTGGTCTGTGGAGCACACAGTCTGAATCCTTTTCTTATGTGCACAAGTACATGATACACGTGTTTGACAGTTTGACTTTGCTAAGATCATTAAAATTTGACTTTCTGGAATGGGATGCAGAAAGTTATGTTTACAAATGGTGTTTTGGGTTGCAACCAGTGACTGTGAGGGCCATGGACCTGACAGTGTTTTCTCATTTCCTTAATGTAACCATTTGATATATGGACACATTAGAGGTCACAGAAAAGCTGGAATGCTTGAATGCACGGGATTTACAAGTTATATGGAAGACTAATGCACTTATTAACAACCAAAAGTCCTGCGGAAGTATTCTAGAGAGGAGCATGGAGAAGAAACTACTGCAAAATAATGTTGTTCTATGAAATCTTTTGTAATACATGGACCTGTTAGGTGAGGTTTTTCAGAAGTAAAGATGCTCAGTTATGCTTGTGAAACCTGCTTGTTTGCAGAGCTTTACAGAAGTGTACTTAGGCATCTATAACGTCTCAGGCACCTACGCTCACCATTCTCATGAATCTCTCTTCAATTTATCCACCAAACTGCTTTTCCTGGTCTCACCCTACATATATTACATTTGTGAATAATGTTGCAAGCAACATTAATGCCCATAAAATGTGTCTTGTTCTTATCATCCAATCCCAGACAGAGCTGCATGTACAAGGGAATGTTTTGGTTTAAGGTACAATGAAAATGCTTTTCTACCGTTTTTAGAAAAGACATATTGAATAAGCACACCTTGTAGCTGCAGTAAAAGATCGTACACTCTGTAGCAGCCCTTCATTCTGTTAGAGAATCCTACTAGCTTTTAATCAGTCCCTGATTAAGTTCCGTTTTTTCCACAGATGACTGAAGGTCCATTTGGGGATCAAAAGCAGAGTGATCTACCAGAATTTTCAACCCTAAACTTCAGACAGTCTTCAGAACACACTAAAATTCACACAGTGGATAGACATCAGCAGAGCAACATAGGAAACTACTGTAAATACGTGAAATGTGTGCAATGATACGGGCAAGTTTATCTTGCAAATTCTTTGTATTACAATAGTACCTGGAGAGGCCTCTATCAAGACCAGATCCTCAACAGGTTAAGCACCATACATACAAGAGTACACTTTAATTTAATGTATTTGCTGTCTTAGACCAAAGTCCTCAACTGGATGACAGGCGGGTAATTCTATAGATCCAAGGAAAGGTCTTTCCACCAGCAAAGGGAGGCCTGGAATGAAACTGTGGAGATTGCCATGAAAGGAACACATAAATACACAGTGAAGGTTACTATCGGTGAGAGATGATAAAGCATGGATCAGCTTGGCAAATATACAAAAGAAGAGAGGAGAAGAGTCACCAAAGATCCTGGGGGGAAAAAGATGTTGCAGCAGAAAGACAGACTTCAAAGGAGGAGTGCAATATTATTTTTTATTCCTTTTGGGGATTCTATACTGCAACAGGTTAAGTTATGCTGTGATTTTGAACAATAATGGGGGGAGGGGAAAAAAAAAAAAGAAAAAAGAAAAGCCCACAGCTTTTTGACCTCTGAAGAGTGAAAGCCAAGCGGCATCAATCTAGGTGTTCATCATTAGTACAGGACACAAGAGGCATTTTTAAATCATCTGCTGTGATTAGGAAGGTCTACAAAGAAAGAAACCAGGAACTTAAAATAACTGACCATTAAAAAGCTCTTCATAGTCCTCCTCATGCAGCTCTATCTCTCAAACCATCTCAGTTAGTAAGTTGCTTAGTTACTTTGAAACTTACATAAACATTCTGAAAATACTCGGTAATTCAAGAAAAAGGAAATTCTACCACCAACATAACAAAAAACCTCAACAGTGTATGTTTTACTAAACTATTGAGGAATAGCTGCAGCGAATTTAGACAGTTCGGTGCTGTCAAAAACTCAGAAATATCCACCTGACCAATACAATGGACAGTGGCTCACAGGTATCTTGACTGTAGCTTGTCTTAACTTCTGAGAGGACATTAGTGAAGCCAAGATAAACACACATTTCCTTATGTTGTTATGTAAAGCAACAGAAAAGGCAAAGCACTAGAGCTTTACTGTAAAGTAACCATGTGTGGTAAATCACAAAAAGATTATTACTCCTTATTAACCCTTCTGCTTCACATATTTTCAGAAAAAATTTCCCTAAAAAAATACAAATACGAGAGTTACACATGGCAGGATCAGCATTCAACAGTTCACATGAATTCTGCAGAGAGCAGATCTGACAAGACACCTCAGCATCTCTGAACAATCAAAACGCTTTTAACTTGATCCTTAACTCCGATTTAAACATTTATGCTTAGATACTCAAGACTGATGGAAGCAGTACATGATTAAATCATCAGAACCTACAGAAAAGCCAAACAATACCCAGCTCTTATACCTACCCTGGGATATTCATGACCTGACTGCTCCTTGGATATTACTTCTTAAACTTTGAAAATGTGATTTAGAACTCAAAAAGCCATAAAAGAGAATGAATGAAGTTTTTAGGTGGCCACACTTAAAATATTTCATGGAGCTGGAGCAATGCAACTCCACTGAGGCTCCTTGACAATCACCTCTTCTTAGAGCACACATCTCCGCACAGCTCAGATGACTGATTTCTACATTCAGCCTCAGGAAGGGAACTCTCTATTTCACATTCAAGAACCTGACTCGTTATTGCTAAGTCTTTATCAAAAGTAAGTCAACTTAAGAAAAAATTATATTATGAACAGAAGTTTTGGCAAGACAAAGACGACACTTCATGCAGCAGTTAATACAAAGAGAGGGTGATAGTTCTGCCAAAGACAATAAATATTAGAAGAAATGGCTTTCAGTTTTAGAGGCCCTGAGCAGTATTGCTGGTGTTCATTTTAAGATCAGTTTCTATAACAGAATTCCCCTGAGAATATTCCTAAACGTGAAAAGGATGGATGTTTTTGTTTTGGGATCATTCACAATGTTGGCATCGCAAACCACAGACTTCAACTGAGGTGAGAGTTAACATCATTCTGCCACTAATTTCTTTCAATTGCATCTTTCTCTTCCTTGATCTCCCTTCCCCCTGGAAAAAAAACAACACACTCCATGCTTTACTATCAAAAATATTCTCAAGTAATAAATCATGCATTTGCTCTCACGTGACTGGTATTAGAGTCAAAGATCTCCAAGATCTGCCCCCAGAGTGTATTATGTTACTGAAACATAGAAATAGCTGCAACGCAAAATTTTGCCAGAAAAAAACAAAAGCAACAACAAACTGTCTCTCAGTTGGGCAGAAGAAAGAATGCTCATAAAAAATATGTTTGAGGGGTTTGATTTCTAATTAGACAAAAACAGCAGTGTAAACCCAACAAAACATTTCCCAACCCAAAACATTTCACATAGAATTCTCAAAGTAGAAACTTCTTTAATGTATGCACTTTTTTTTTTTTTTTTTAAATCATCCAGACAGTTCTATTTTCAAAAAGTTTTTTCTGGAAAGGAATGAAAATATCACTGCAAATTTATCTATTATCTACCTTTGCTTTTGTTAGCCAGTAAACAGTATCCCACTACACTCACTCAAATGCTTCCTTCCTCTTTATTGCCCAATTATTTTGCTTTACTGAATACTACAATTACTTTGTGGCAGAGGTGATCTATGAGAGAAACAATGATTTTTCAGTGATGTTGTAACCTGACTGAATCATTTGAGTCTGAGTGGGGGGAAAAATGCTTGATTCAGCTGCACATCTGGGTTTTATAAAGGAACTAAAAGTTTAACATTAACGTGTTTCAGGGCTAAAACAAAGTCTGAGGAGATCACAGCATTCAAGAACGAAGACAGTGTTAATCCAGGGCATATCATGCTTTTCTCCAGCACTCTGAAAATTAACTTAGCTCAGCTAATTTTGCATCTCCAGTAATTGTGTGTTGTGTATGAGTAAGCAGTGACTAAGGAAATGTCAAAGCTATTCCATATCCTGTTCCTTTCCTGCAGTATAACATGACAGGCAGAGAGGATAACTCCCATTAGGCCATAACAATTCAACAAAGCTGATATTTATTTTAACAAGAATGAAAACCTATATGCAAACTAAACATTGCCATTCAGTCATTACAATCACTTGTGCCATGAGTAAAAAAAAAAAATTAACAGTTGAACTGTGCTAAACATATACAGCTCCCCCCAAAAATCAGTTCAGATGTTCAGTTACATGCACATGTGCATACACCAAAACTTAAGCTGGGAAAACTTAAGCAAGCATGAAGTTACCCATGCATGAAGATTCCTGATCTGTGGTACTATGGTTATTTTCAAACATTTCTAATTATGCATTGGTAAACTTTGACCACTGGCTATAAAGGCAATAAAAATACTGAACAATAAAGAACACAAAATGATGCACACATTACAACTAGGGTGAAGTTAACCAGGACTGCTAATGAGGAGAAAAAAAAAAAAGTGGCATCAGTACCAAATCTCCTGTCACTGTTCACTTCTATATACACACAAGGGAGGATATCAACATCAGCTAGCTGAAGTACCCACCTCAGGGGCACTGAGTTGTCCTCTGCTCACTGCATATGCAGGAAACAGGCTCGAAAACTTAGCTGCTATGAATTTCAGCATTGTTAGATGCCCAAAAGAGCTGGATTGACCCCCTCTGGCTCTACTTTCTTCCCATTCATCTCTCTTGCAAACTCTTGCAGCAAATGTGAGGCAAAACACATGGAGAAGAGCAGAAGAATGGAATAGGGTAGAGAAAGGAAAAAGCAGGTTGCTAAGGAGTAGGCAGAATAGTAAATATATTCAAGCATCTAAGTTAAATGTCTGATGAAGAGGAAGAGCAGGCCAGAGGGGGGCAAGTGAAAAAAAGGTAGGGGGAGGGAACAGGACTGGGAGCAGGAGACAGTGTTTAGAGGTTATGGCTCATCTGTCCATTATTTGCTTTACTCACAGGAACTACACAACTGAGGGACTTTGGTGGAAGGGTATCCAGCACACATGGAGTTGGACAAAAGTAACTTATAAAAAAGCAAACCAAAATGTATTACCAAGGCCAGACTGGTCAGAAAACAAAGCAGCATTTAAAGATGCATCTATTCCATCATGCAGTCTTCATACAGGGGTCCTTACTAAAGGGGATCTTTGCTCAGCACTGTGATAAACTGCTGCCAATTCTCATGATTTTTTGTCATGTCTCATATAACGTCACAACCAACAGATGAAGCTCAAGGTGCAAAATGAGCAACACTGCATTTCTCATAATAATGGAAAACGCTACTTATAAACATAGATCATTCCTACATGTATTGGCCAGAAGTAACAAAATCTCTAAGAGGCAAATGTAAAAAAAATATATAGATAGATATTAGTGGGTCAGATTGCAGTGGAGTACTAAGAAACAACAGGATTGCTAGGTTGTATCAGACCTTGCCCAAGCGTCACTGATATCAACTGGTTAACAGAAAGGTGACAAACTATACAACCGAGTATCAGATATTCCCTCCTTACATGGAGATGCTTCCTCAAACCCTCCTCCTCTTCCCCCACATAATATTTATCTTCCTTCTCAGATCCATAGCCCAAGCATTCCAGATAAAAGTGAACATAGTTTTATGATGTAACTCAAGGGGGCTTTTCTGCAAGTTGACACTACTCCTTTGCATTTGTTCACTTCGTCGCCATTAAATTCTCCACTCACTTAGTTTAGTTAGGTTTTCTAAAGATCACCATCACCTTTCCTAGCCTTGACTAAGTTAAACAATCATCATCCATAAACTTTACTATCTGCCCTTTTACAAACAGATAATATTAACTTTGGCTACAAAGTCTGACCTAGAGGCAGTCTTGCATGTTTTTTTGCGATGATGAAAATGATAGCTTGTTCCTGCTGTTCCATGTGTCCTATACCTACCTGTTTCTAATTCTCTTAGCTCAGGATTCAGTTTCTTGAGGGCAGAAAAGGGTTAACTTTTACTGCTGAATATGCAAAAAAGAAAAAATCTAGAACAAATCATGGCAGACATGATTTTCTGTTGCAGAATGATTTCAAGAATAACTATGTTCAATTGTCTGCTGTTACTTCAACTAATTTATCAGCTGCAGACATACAGCTTACTATTCTGTAGTTCCCTGGATCTTATCTAGAGCTTTTGAAAAATACAGATAAAAAATTTACAGTTGTCCAAACACTTCCTGTAACAACTGTGTTTTTAATGTAAAAATACACATTAGCAGCAGTTCAGCTGCTTCACTAGTTTGAATACAACCTAGAATGCTTTATAAAAAAAAAAAAAAAGAGAAGTATATAGATTCCCTGCTAGCTACACACTCCAAGACGGTTTCAAAGATGCCTGTCCCATTCAGTTTGAAGAATGGCCTGGCACTATACTGCAGTCCAGCAGTAAAAGAATAAGCAGAAATACAGCAATTTTCTTTTTCATGGTAGCCCTGCAAATAAGCATCAATGAAGAGGAGGAAGTTGGACTTTTCAAAACCCTTAGTTTCCTCCAAATTAAAAAAAAGGGGGGGGGCATTTTAGGCTTGTGGAAAATAATTTTATCATTGGGCAGAGTTCACAGGCATGACAGAATTGTCAGCAGGATGACAAACTCATAAAAAATGAAAGCTTATTACCACCTCCAGAAGGCACTTAAGATGAGCTCTGGGTAGCAATTTATTATTGATATAAACACTCTCACTCTGAATCAAGATTACTGCAACCATGAAAGTGACTTGCCATTTAAGAAACTACAACTAAATGAAAACCTCAGAAGTTTTATCAACTTTGTCAGAAGCACTTTAAAATCTCACAGTATAACTGGAGAGCTATTTAGCAGAAGATTTCAAATATTTCAAGTATAGTGTGAGCCTGTTATCAGAAGGAAGCGAGATATTGATTTCTTTTGGGGCCTACTCTTTTCCAAACAGGCATCATGTGAAAAAGGAGGGGCTGGGTCTAAAGGTCTAACACAGATACATGGAACTCATTGATCAGCCCTTAGGAAGGGACGAGAAAGGTGCATAAAAGGGCCAAATAGCTTTGAACTATATTAGAGGATCCTCCCAGTAAAGATTTAGCATCTTTCTGGGTACCCAGAACAACCCCAAACCCCTTTTCATATACTCCATTCCTCTGGAGCTCTGCTTTTGCCAGGAAACATGCTTAGAGGGACAGAATTTCCAGGCTGCAATGTGGTGAGCTACTGGTTCTGCTTAACCATCTCGGGAAGAATTCACGGACTAACGCTGCTGCAGTCAGCAGCAAGATTCAAAACTTCACCTCCCTCAGCCCCTAAGCCTACTTGGATCAGTAAAGCATTGCCTCCGGTTTTATTCAGGATCTTTGCAACCTAAACTGCAGGGACTGAAAAGTCAGCCTACCTCCTCTTCTGCGGATGTGGAAAGAGGATCCCTCGAACACTCTGTCTTTTCTTGACAACGTAACAATATCTTGCGCTGGTGGCACATGCAGCAATTCATCTCTACTGATTCCTCACTAGGGAAAATCTGACCCTCTAAAGTAGGGGTCCTACTCACAAAAATCTCACTGCTCAGTCTTTCCAAAATCATATTCTCCTTTCATGAGGTAAATGCCAAGTGGGAATATACCAACGGGAAGAGCCAGCTTCTACACCTGCAGGTAAGGAGCAGGTAAGATGTGCAGGTAAGGAGCCTTCCTGGTTTGTCCGTGCTGTGCCCTACTTTCTCCATTATAGCAGCCTCATCTCTGAAAGCTCTTACCCACCAATTTACTTACTCTTACACACTGATGTGGTGCTGCTGTTCCCAAGAGGACCAAGCACTCTACATATCAAATCTCTTCGCATAGCCTCTTCAAGCCTCTATCTTCTCTAATTAAAAATCTCACCATTGCTTGGATACATGCTAGTCTCCTGTCATCAAAATGGTAGAATTGGATACACAATCCAAAACAGACACACGGTGCTTGGCCTGCCACCACAACAAAGTGCTCCGATAGTCGCTACTCTTTTCATTGGCCTATGACTCCGAATCCAACCTGCCTGCCATTCAAATTTATTGTATTCATCCTCCTTGAAGTTCTGCAACCTGCTTTGTGCGTGCTGCTAGGAGTTACGGGTCTCAGTGAACCTGCCATCACCTAGGAAGAACTGTATCATGCGGATACTATTTAGGACACCAGAGCTCACAGCATGCACTTAGATGTGCATATCAGCTTGTTTCAAAAGCTGTCCAAGAAGTTAGAGGGCATATACCTTTTGGGATATACTCCCAGTACTGACTTTTGCCTCATATCGACCAGGCTTCTAGGCAGAAAAAAGCTACCAGCAACAATTCCATATGTGCATTTTTAAATCTACTTAAAATCACCTAGAGTTTTGACTTCAGAAGAGCTTACTACTGAACACTTGATAAGTATTCCTTTGTTTTAGATCAAGGGTTAAGGCACATTTAAAAAAAGAAAAGAAAAAAAAAAAGCAAGTACAACACTTAGAATCAAGAGGCACAAGTAACAGAGAAAGAAAGAGTCTGCAGGAGAACAAGGATAGATGCCTGTGGGGAGAATATCTTAAAATCTACGGTAAAGTCATACTTGGCAAAATTCAATAGATCTGGTAAACATCAAAGATAAAATTTAGCAGGATAATTCCATCAAGCACCATTAAAAGAAAAATGGGACCAGCAGGGTTACCAGTGAAAAACAATGCCAGGCCTAATAGCACTGATCTACCAGAAGCAATTTATTATGACACCAGAAATAGCTATTTTCACAGTGGATGCTTGAAATGAAAACTTTAAAGCTTCTTTAAGTCTTGAGCTATAGCAAAGTATTCAGCCAGCCAGCCAAAATAGCTGAAGGGAAATAGGAAGGCCACATGTGGAACTAATTACTCATGTAGAGGCTATGACAAAGAACATTTCTCCAGACTTTTCATGGGGGCTTCACTTTCAGGAAGTAACTCTAATTACTGTTCAAGTCTCGGCAGCCTGCATGCCGCTGACAGTTCCAAGAAAAAATGAACCTATTTGCCCTTTTCTTAGTCTGAAATGCCAAAATATAAAAGCACAACTGGAGTCATTAGGAAGAAACAAAATAAGCACCGGTTTATTGCATGAGCTTCTCAAGCACAAGTCTTTTTATAAATTCATTTTTTCAGTCTTCACAAAACAGCAAATTCTGCGTCTACATTAACTCACTTCTCCGTTGGCTGCAGTGAAACTGTACATCTTGACTTTTTACAGCTTTTCCATACTGGGGCCCACTTCCTGCCCAGTTGAAGAAAAAAATCTGGCCTGAAGATGAAATGACTGCTTAACATTACACTAAAACATCTGGTACCATTTTATACACAGACCCATGTCTGAGAGCAGGCAATTCTAGCGGTCTCACCAGCGGCACAGTGCATACCCAAACCTCCCTAGGGTGACATCATCCCATATATGGACTCTCAGGCCCAGCCCTCCCCCTTTTCCTGGTCCTAAATTCATTGCCAGATCCCCAGTCTGCTGCAAATGTGCCACGTCAAGACTGGAAATCACAGCACTTCAGTGTGTTTCAGTGAGTGCTGCAGAGTGTGAGGGAGAGCCGAGCACAACCCGTGATGCAGGAAGGCAGTTTTTCCCAAAGACTAAAAGAGGATTTAAAATAAATAAATAGAAGCGTCCGGAGATCCTGCTCCGTCGCCCCAGTGTTCAGACTACCTGTTCAGGACAATGCTGTTGTACAGTAGTCTGCACATTGGTTAGACTGGGCAAGGGAAAGCAGCGAGATGGACTATTGGGGACGCAAGTTGCCATTGCCAAGGAGAAGACAGTTATTGCTCCTTTCAGATCTCATATACAGTATTTTTCTTCACAGGTTTTGCACACTAGGGAATAAGAAACGCTAAGGGACACTGTGAAAAAGGAGGACTTCAGAATAATGCGGGGAAGACATTCTGGTAAGGCCTACTTTGGAAGAACACCTGGCCTATGACCTGGCGAACCTAGGTGACTCCCCCTCCCCCATTCCTCCAGTCATCACTGCAAGAAAGATGGAGCTTTGATGATTTACTAAAACGTATGCAAGAAACGGGAGAGGTATATTACCTAGAGAGGTGTACAAGAGCATAGCTAAAGTCGATCATTTCCTTCTTTTTTTTTCCTCTCTTAAAATAAAGCTTATTTTTTCCCCACAAACTAAAAAGGTAAATTTAATTTTTTTTTTAATTATAGCAATCCGTATAAATATTTAAGGAGTAAATTTTTTTAAATGCAGAAAAAAAAGCTTGATAGAAGTATGTATTCTAAATAGCTCCTGTTATAGACTACGATCTGAAAATCAATTTTAAGAAATTATTTTCTCTTGAAGTAATAAAATAATAGAACAGAATGCATGAATAGTAATTTAAAATATTGTGAAATATACTGTCTCACTATTGGGAGAATTGTACTTTGATTTTATATGCAGCTGAAACTTCTTTGCAAATAACCTATGCTATATGCTAATGAAAACTGGGAGGAAAGCCATAGCGAATATATGGCTACTACTCCATGTTAAGCTTCTGCCATGTAGAATACAAAATCTTTGATCGTCAGGAAAAATTATCCCTGAAAGTGCAGGATGAGATGCAAAAACAATAGATGAATAAAACAGAACTAACAGCTTTCCATCCCAATACATGGCTGGCCATTGCTTACAGGGATCAGCACCAATTGATTGTTACCGCTCTCATGTATAGTTTGCATTGCTGATATTTCTTCTAACATTCAAAATGATAAGTTACTTTGTCCTGAATCCCACTGATAAAAATGGAATTTGTAAACGAATGCAGAAGTTTGCTTTGGTGAGTTTCCAGCTGTCCTGGTAGGGGAAAAAAACCCTCAGGCTGAATGAAATCCCCACGGAGAGAATAATACAAAAAGTCTGGGCTGCAATTTGATACCAGCTGAACTCCAGAGTCAGCTCCCCTAAAGTTAACACTAGTAACAAACTACTGCAACCGGAAAAAAAATCCCATCTATATGGTGCTCGTATTGCTAGGAAAGCTTTGAATAGCTGTACTATAAACAACATTAGCATAAATATGCAGCTATTAGTATTATAATCAATTTATTTTGCAGAATGCATGTTATATTTTTAGACAGCTTTGATGCTGTGCAATTTTTAAAAATATGTATATTATTGTTACCTTTCCCATTGCTCCTTCAAAGATCAATAAAAGTCCTACTGAGAAGAGATGGCCATGTAGTATTAGCACGACAGTGCCTTTACTGGCTGTCTTAAAGCCTATGAAGCAAGAACTAGCGCTGTCATTTCCCTTACCCTCCCATCAAAGCTCGTGTATTTTGACTAAAAGATTTATATTTTATACATAACGTTATCCACTTTCTCTTATTTCAAAAAAATTATCTTTATATTTAAATTCATTTTTATTAATTCATTATGGCATGTGAAGGAATTTTCATTCTCATTCTAATTTAAAGTGAAGTTGCAACACCCGGTTATATGTAGTTATTAATAGAAAATCTGAAAAGACAGGAAGAAATCGAAGGGATAGAACAAAATTCAAACTTGCATTAATATTTCTCAGTCTTGCTTTATATATGATTGTTCTTTTAGGCATAGCAAGCCTGAAAAACTTTATGATTTAGATTTTGTTTAAGCAGGAGAAAAATAGTTTTCAAATCCTGTTAAGAAACTTGCTCAGTCATGCTTTCAAGGGAAATATGATCGTGTGCAAATATTTTTTCTATATAATACTTATTTTCATAGTCACTGTTACTTTTTTCTTTATTTCTAGATCAGAATTATAAAGAAAATGTTGTTATCCACTCAATAATAGGCTTTTAATGAAAATACTGTTAAAGATAGCCTGTGTCAACTTCTGCTAAATAGAAAAAGAGAATGAATATATGTGCAACTAGTGTTTCTCTTATCTCTAGTCCACTATTTGCATTAATCTTTATTCTAAATGACCTTTCTGTATTTAGGAAGTGATTCCCCTCCCATACACCCATGACTCCTCAAAGTTACATTTTTAGACTGTAAGGCTGAGATCTAGGAGGCCCCCTTGGCATGGGGTTTGGAAAAAGGGAGGGAGATTGCAGCGTGCAAAGCAATAGATACAGAAAGAAAGCCTGTATTGTTAGGAATGAATAAGGAAGTATCTGCTCAGCTCAGTAATCAAAACATTTTCAAAGTGAATTAAGTGATTCCGTGATTCTTGAAACAGTGCTGTTTTAGCTGAAAAAAGTTCTAGCTGATAATAATCATACAGAAGAATAGACTTCTCTAGTTATAAAACAGAGGTTTTAAATATGCATGTCAACAAACACACAAGGTAGCTGTATACAAATTTTTCAAGACCAAAATATAAAGATGTTACATTTTGCAGTGACTGAAAAATATTAACAAGGTCCAATGCATACTCACTCACGGACAGAGTTCTACGTAACCAGCATTATACCGATGCTTAAACCTGTTGTACGTACTAAATGATACAGTTCATGTTATTATAGAATGAACAACAGGAAAAGCAAATTAAAACTAGCATGAACATTTAAACAGGTCAGCATTTCAATATGATGGACTTTTTCTTTCATCTTTAAGGAGCATGGTTTATTTAGTACAATCAACAAAACTAAATAGGGAAGAGGGGAAAAATTTTCAAAACTTTTTCTATATATTCTTCAATGTATTTTTTTTTTTTTTTTTTTTTTTTTTTAAGAAAAAAGGAAAGACAAGTAGGGAGAAGCCACTGAGCTATATAGAAATAAATGCAGATGAAAAGAGCATCCAAAGACAAAAAATATAGGTTAAAAAAAGTCACTCATCAAGTTTCAGGCTTGTCATTAAATTGCATGTTGTCTTTCTGTATTAAGGTTAACGGTGCTGTTTAATCGGTCTGTATTTTCAGACGGCTACAAGTCACTTCTGTCCCTTCCATACTCCTTGCCCGCCTTACTCTTCACAGCCTGTACTATCACCATGCGCGCACACATACACACACACATTTTTGCAGACCACCCAAGTATCATTGCTATGTGGAAAATTCTATAAGCAAAATAGCCAAATACTTGCAAAAAATTCCAGACTTCTAAATAGTGTTAAATGATTATATTCTTTTATTTTAAATCTATTATACAGAATGGAAAATAAAAAGATATTTTCCATAAATTCTGGTTTTAATTTTTTATTTTAAATTTTGTCAAGGCTATAACTTCACTCTTAACTGCAAAAAGCTCTGCTTCCTGAACTGTACTTTATAAAAAATATCCTAATTAAGACAATATTAAGGATCAGGCTTAACCTACAAAAAGACAGGAAATACCAGAGTTAAGAATGAAACTCTCTTGAATAATGCTACTGTGCTTCTGTGATGTATTTTATGCTGCATTGCAAAATAGTGTCTAAAAATAAAATAATAACCTCCTCTCAAATTAAGAGTCCAAATCACAGTTGGAGGGAATTTAATTCTCAAATTAATTTACAAACTACCTAAACTTACAGTCAGATCCTTAATATACATTTCTGTAACTAGAATATTTGTAATCCTGAGATTTTTCTTTCTTTGTTCCCGGTATTTTAAAGTATTCTTGAACTTTTTATTGGCTTAATGAATGAACTAGATACAGCACACGCAAATGTTAGGCCTTTTTTAGCAACTGAGTTAAAGTTTGATTTAAAAAAATTGATATTCCTTTCAAAACATAAGAATCAAGTGCAGATAGCTATTCAGTCATTAGTAGTACTCAATGAATTAATTTAAGGCAAAATAAAACTGCCTCAGTTCAAGATATAAAGCTCTTTGCTGTTTCTTTGACAAATTCTCCTTGTATACAGTTATTAGAAAGAACATACAATCTTTCACTTACAACTTTTCCTCCCAGCACCAGTTCAAAGATAGTTGTTAATAGAAAAACTATTAATTAAAATGCATACTTCTGTTTTTCCAGTCTTTTCATACTATAGGTTCCAATGATTTTTACTGTCTAATTCTTCTGTTGTTTCAAGAAGCATTCATAGTATGGAAACCTAGACCTAATTCTCTCCCAAATTAAAGATCACTGATTTCTTCAACCACTACATGCATAAGTCAAATTAAATGAAATCTATAAATCAAGCAAAACTTTTTATATTTGTTTTAAAAGCATTTCTGATTTGTCACTTTTTTTTTTTTTTTTTTTTTTTTTAAGTAAAGCCTCTTACCGTGTCAGGCGGGTAGGAGAACACGCCACCTTAAAGCATTCAGTTAAAATTTTACTTAGAACTATAAAAACTACAAAAACCTAAGTTAAGCATATTATAAAGTCAAAGTAAGCATATTTAATGGCTTGGAATAAATATATGATGTCTGAATTAGCTAGTCATGTTTTGTACTTGATTCATTTTGTAAGATATCTTATTCTGTCCTGTTTGAAAGAAAATTTATATACTTTATTCGTATAAATGATATACTTAATTCATATACTTCAACCTGTCTATTAGCCAAAGACACATCTCTTTCTTTATGACAAGATAATGATTAGTGCCAGAACACTAGAATAACTAAATATTAATTTATTGTTAGGCTAGGTCAGTTTTCAGCCTAGTACAATGTAAATTACTATGTTGTTATTCTGTATGGGATATGTTTGAGAAGCATCTGAAAATACTAGCTTGTGACTTACCTACGGTGGCACTAGTGAGCAACGGTGATTTAAGAACACCATAATAAAATACAATCGTTTAATCTGTGTAAAAACTGATACAGCTATTTTTTCCCTTTTAAACTTCCAATGTGTTTTATACCTTTTAAAACTAATAATACCTCAATAATGTGGTGTGTGTCATTTCAGAAGTAGATCACATTCACTATGTGCATTTTATATTCAGAGAAGATTGGCAAAGTAATATACCCTGTGGAAATGATGCTATTTGGATGCTTTTGATGTATAGCATAGTCTACATTTAACAGAAAGACTTATTGAAGCTCAATAAAGTTATTTGCTTATGAAGTGTGGATTTCAGGAGAAAAGTAAATTTAAATAATAGGCTAAGTTACATACATTTAAATAATATGCTGGTTGCTAAAATGCAACCAGCTTTCTTTCCAGGCTATTTCCTTTAATTGTGTTACTGTACAAGCGGTTGCCTCCATTTATACAGAAAGATTTTTATTTTAACATAGAAGATTATTGTACTTATCTGCTCCTAGAAAATATGTACTGTATAAACATATCCTTTATCTTGAACTTCAGTATTTCTGTGCTTCCAAGAAGAGTAAAAACATCTGGCTAAATTACCACGTTCTGCACAAGTACAATATGCAGGCAAACTCCTGTATGAATTGCATCTAAAATAAACCACGGTTTCAATCCTTTTTGCTTTTTTTTACAAATGTTTGGTGTGACCAGTCTGTTGAAATCACATCTCTGATACATGTCAGCACAACGATAACTAAGGTACCAAAATGCTTATATTTTCTGAATAAAATCAAATTATGTTCTTGTTCTACAGCTCCCAATGCTTTAAAGTTTAATTCTGTTATGTGTGTTCCCCCCAACAAAGCCCCCCAAACTGGAATGGTACAAACTGATTCACACCAGCGGTGATGGCTCCAAGGGACTGGCTGGACGGAGTTGTCATGTGTCTGCCTGTCTACACTTGCTGTGCAGAACATCCTCTCACCTGTACAGCAGGCACAGACAGGCAGTCACATGACAACCCAGCCTGAGTGACAGCCAGCCAGTGGGAAACAGCTCTGACATTAGAGCATCTTCACCAAGAGCTACAGCCAGAAGTCACTCTGGATCTCAGACTGTCGGTCAGTAACCAAGTTGTGTGTTGCAACCCACTAGAGTCAAGCAAACAGTGCCTATAAAATACAATAAAACCCACTGATGAAATTTTTACTGTGCTTTCTATAGTACTCTTTTCCTAGTTGTCCTGATTAACTCACTAACAATAAGTTTTATTTATACGCAGCTTTGCGGCACCACTGTAAATGGGAGAACAAAACATATTTCTCACTCCTATCTTGAACGACTTGCTTTTTTAGATTATTGTCAGTATAAAAAATGCTAAGATTCCCGTTAGTCACAGAGGCCCAGAGCAGTTCACTGCGGCTAGTTAATTCTATAAACAGGCAGAATGTTAGACCTTAGAGTAATTCCTCCCCTTTCCACCATCTTACCTCCCCCTAGCTATTTTCATTCCTCCATCCCAAACCACACAGAATTTTACAACTGAGAATAAACTGTGAATTATAACCTGCATCTATCACTGGATGCTGCACTTTACTTTTGAAACAAAATGGAAATACTTGATCTGGAAATAAGAATAATCGGGACTTTTCAAATAAATGTAAATTTCATACTTTAAAAGTTCTTATCCTAGGATCCAGCTTGGCATCCTTTGCACACCAGGGAAACAATGCCAGTGAAATCTTGGCTGCTTTAGATTTATACAGAATACAAGACCACATTCTCTGACTATGCCTTACAAAAATGGTACATAGCTTTACAAACAGTATTTTTGTTTACAATAAAGAGCTTTTTGATTCACAAACTAGAATGACATTCTTCATTCTCAAAGGTCATTTTATGTGAATGCAGCGGCTGCTAATCCACAAACTTCAAATTTGCAGTTTGACTCTCAAATGCATGAACCTTAGCACAAAAACTTGCAGCTTTTCACACTTATTAAAGCAGCAGTAACCAAGACCTAAGATGCTCAGATTTAATCTTTTTTTTTGCAAGTATGTCTCATAGCACTTTAGCTAGTATGACATGAAATACCCTACTAAAGAAAACTGTATTTGCGAGCTGAATGAATACACTAATTTTGCACTTATTTACAACAGCCTCAAAGCTGTAGGCACTATTACACATGTTTAATTTTAAGCATGGTGAAAAAGCATAAAGACATGGTACTGGTCATGCATCAAAATTATGAACACAAGCAACTATTTCAGGATCAGAAACTAATTCAGATTAGTATTCACATATCTGAAAATATAACTACTTTATCCAGATTGATCAAGCATCAGTTTTCCACAATTCCACAATTACAAGATCAAAAAGCATTCTTAGCCACTGATTCCCATCTCATCAATAAAATCCTGTTGTATGTTTGAGCAGCAACAACATCATGTCAATAAGGAACAGAAAAAATTACTCATTTTAAGATCTGAAATCATACAACAAATTTTGAAATCTTTTGCCAAAGTAACTTGCTTCAGTGTGTATTCCACTGTGAATTCTTCACTATAAAAGCTGTAACTCACAAGTAAAGGAAATAATTCACATCCTTCAAAAGGCACTAAGCCAGCAACTACTCGCATCCACAGCGCAATTTTCTTCTCAAAGTAAATTCCAGACCTCATGAAAGGGGTTCAGCTTACACCAGAGGGGGTACACAGCCTCAGAGCTCCTAGCAAACGCTGTCGCTTAATACGATGCATTGTCAAAGGAGCTCAGTGGTTCACAAGAAGCTACAACAGTCCTTAGGGCAAGGGGGGAACATTCTCATCACCGGGGCTAGCCAACTGCCAAGGATATCAAAGGTGAGACCTAATTTTCTGCCTCTTTCCCGACTGCGATGGAGAGGCTCCTGCCACTGGGTAGGAGCTGGCTGCAGAAGCGGCCGGTCCCCGAGCGGGAGGCAGGGGGGACGTGAACTCCTCACGACCTCGCGGAGCGCACATCTGCACAGAGCCCAGGCACAGCCCAGGCGCAGAGACGGGCATCACCTCACACATCACTGGAGGCTACATATCTACCAGGGCAGAAACACAACGGCATACAGCCATTTCAGTAATCATCCGAGAACAGGACGTGACAACTACCAAACCTAGCTGAAAGCGAGGAGAATATTTTAAGGAGACAAAACGCAATTATCCAAACTGGAATTCAGCCAGGACACCAAACATTTGCTTCTTCATTTCAGAAGCAGGTAGTTCATTTCTGAAACAAGTCACTAGTCTTTGGATTAACCTAATGGTCAAGCTGCGGCTTTAACCATTTTCAGAAACGCATCTAAAACAGATCTTGCTAATTTTTAAGGCCTATTGAGAAAGACCCAGTAAAAAAAATTAAACATAAAGCTTTGTGAACTCTTTCTCAGAACAAAATAACCAAACTATACAGCAAACGTGTACTTGAGGAGAAACTTTTCCATGAAAAAACATGGAATACCGGGCTGTTATCTTCTCTTACCACTGTAAGATGTTCCTGGGTGATCTCCCTCATCAGTCTGAATGTACTACTGATATTTTCATGACTATCTGAACCAACTGTTTAGCACTTAAGGAACAGTATTTTAAAATACACCTATGGAAATCAGACAGCAGCCAAGCCCCTCCATGTCTTTCGTACTGTTTCAAGATTCCCGAGTGAATTTTTCTAACAGTCTATCAAAACAAACCATTTATTTTTAAGTGCAAAGCAGAAGGTAATCCGTAGGTATTTTCAGGAATTTTTATATTTCCCACTGAACAAAAATCAGACTCAGTCCCCCCCAAACCCTGAGTTCAAAACTGCCATGGCACATCACAGACGCATTTTTAAGTGTTTGAGATGAAACATAGCAGGAGGTGCTAATTTCGATGCATCAGTTATATTTATTTATATTTACAGTTATGTGTACTTAATTTAAGACAACAGGTATACTATGAGTTATCAAAACTTACCAGAAAAAAGACAGTTAGCTTTAAATTTTTATAAACCTTTACATTTCATGCTGTTAATTTATTTTTGTGATATTGTAATAAAATACTTCAAATTATATTCCAGTAATATTTTGAGGATAAAACTTTTCTTCTTGATCTAGCACTTGGTTCCTTCCCTTTGACTGACATTTTCCTGTTACAGCAAATATACTTGAATCCCTTTAAATCTAAAAAAATGGGGGGGCGGGAAGGGGGAAATCTTCAAGATTAACCAACTTAATCCAACCTTCCCTCATTCCTAGGGACTATCCCAAAATGAAGACTGATTCAGGAAAGAAAAAAAACAAAGAAACAAAAAACACACTAGTGACCAGAACAATGTCCAACATCAGCAGTATACTGAAGTAACTGCTTATCAGAAGTACCACACTCTGGATTTGCAGGACTTTGGGTACTGGTTTATGTACATGTAGTGCAGGACCTTTACCCAGTGGCTCTAGAAAATTCACTGAAGCAAAATGCTAATATAGTTTAAACATAATATGAATTGTCTGCACAGTCCACATCAGCTAAATCCTTGTTTTGTTGGAGGTAATTCAGTATTTTGATTATTACTAAAAATAAGATGGAAAAATTGAGTGATATTTTAGAGCTGGTCAAAAAGTGTCTTTTTACTTGCGCCACTTCCATTCAACAGACTGGTTGAACCTAAAAGCACTAACTTTTTGCTGAAAACATTTAATTTAAAAAAAATCTGAAAATGAAAGGAAAAAATATTTCTAGAATGTTTTTGTTACATTGAAAGCCCAATTTTTCTACGAAAACCAAAATAAACCTTAAAAAAAATCCAAGGACTTGATTGTAAAGCTGATAGTGCACCAAATAACCCCATTTTAATCTTCAAAAATTAAAAATAGGACTGCAGCTGAGTTTGAGGTAGAGGAGAACACTGCTAACATTGTTGTAAGAAAATGACCAAGCAGAACAGACTAGCAAAAAGTTGGTTCCCAAAGCTGTCTAACAATATTCAATAAAGTGAGGAACCTGGATGTCCTGTTTGTTATAGAACTGTTGCTTTCTAATTCTCATATTACTCACCCATATATTTTTGATTAGCATCAGTATTTCTTACCAAGGTGCATTTATTGAATTTTCAGTAGCAAATTTGAAATCCGTATCAAACTGGCTACCGAACTCTGCAACTTCTTAGAGTATGAAGCAGAACAATTGTTATCATTAAATCAGTTGCTGTAGTAGCTCATCGCAGTAACTTTACCTAGACAATTTATGGCCAGCTTATAGCTGATGCGTAGGAGAAGTCCAAACAGGCACAGAACAATAACCAGAACATTCCAAAACAGCTTTTTTTTTTTTTCTTTTTTTCTTTTCAGTCCTATGTGCGAAACCACAGGAAGGGAGGGAAAAGAAAAAACAAACAAACCAACCAAAAAAAACCCCCCAAACACACCCTGTATTTATGTTTCCAACATTTCTACAGAAGTCTCAGAGGGTCAGTATCTCCACGAAACAAAAATATAAAGTTGCAACCCTTAAAATGTTCTCTCAGTTCAAGTCTATTCAAGCTGATTTAGTATTTCAAGTTAACATCAGAGGACTGAATAAATACTGTTTTCTCAGTACACAGAAGTTCTTCATTCCTTACCTCATCATCTTTATACCAGGACAAGCTTTCTGCGGTCAGAACAAACCAGTATTCCTTGGATCCTCCTTTCATGATTCCAATATTGTTGATGGTCAGCCAGCCTTTCCGGATGACCTGTGCAGAGGTGCAGTCAGGCACAAGTTTAGTTCATTATTCATTTGACATTGTTCAGCTACTAAATTCATTCTTTCAAATAAAGAATTGCTACATAAAATAAGAGGTGGTGCATTTTCTTCACTCCCTGGCAAGTTCAACACAGTTTTTACAGGTTCCAATCATTTGAGAAAAGTGTAACATACAGTAAAAACAGTATTTTCAGACAAAAGATAGGTCGGAGGAAGAGAGAAGCCTAAGGATGACCATGTTGTATTTACAGGAAATATAAATGAACAAAGGATAATGTAACATTGAGGACATCTATTTGCTGTATAATAACACATTGTAAAAGCCCATACAACATTATATATGACTACTCCTACTGTCTAGTCCAACTGTTAAGGTCAATTGTAAAGCTGGATACTAGGAACAGCACCTTGCAGGGAAGCAGGTGGCTTCTGGTATGCATAAGAGACTTTCAGAAAGGATTGAATCAACTGAGAAAATAGAGAGGTCTTCTACAGTTAATTTCAAAAGAAAGAGGACTCAAAATGGAATGCAGAAAAGGAGAAAAAAAACTAAGAGGGCAATAAGAGTATGTTGGGAGAAAAAAAAATGAGCAAAGCAGAACTTGGAGAAAACAGATACGACTCAAACACAAAAGAACAGAGGGGAATACATACCTATGAATGTTAAGGTCAGGAGGCCATATCACACAAAAAGAAAGAAGCACAAAAGAAAACTAAAGAGGAATGAGGCAACTCAAGAGGGGAAACAGAGGAGAGAAAGGTTATGAGAACTGGTTTATGGATGATATAGATACAAACTCAGTTTTATGGAAAAATTTATTGCTTTCCTATATGTATTCATAACCAATGTTCCTTACCATCATCCTAACAGGAAAATAGAATTCTTCCAATCACACAGATGCAGGGAACCTCAGACTACTCTGTTTCTCTCCAGTGCAACACCCTATACTTGCCTATGAGGTATTGAGATGGTAAGAAGAAATGCTCAGAAAAGCCCTTCAGAAGTCCCTCAGCTGCCAGTGTCTGGACAAGCATGGACTTGTGTGATCAAACACGAATTTTCTCTTGCTTTTAAGGGAAATACATGAGACTGTGACATTCCTCCCATAGGGATTTACAAGACAAATAACTCCAATATCAGCAGATAGCCAGATCAAAAAACATGGTTCAATATCTATTCCTTGCCATCTACAGACGTTTCAGTCAGAATTTCACTCCATTCAGCATGCATGTTAATGTAAGTTCCCGGAAGAAAACCAGCTTTGGTATGCACAGAGCAAGAGACTGCTTTATATTTAATAACCAAACCAAATAAGAAAGAGATTAGGAGTCGCACCTGACACACTGGCAAAAACGTTGGTAATACATAATCTATTAATTTTGACCTACTTCCTAAGTTTTCCTCCAAACTTAAGCAAATTAAAAAAAATTAAAAAAAAAGCATTGTCCCTGTTACTCCAAGTTCAGCTAAGAAAGAACATATCAAGAAAGTGGAATATACATATATCACAAAGGGGATATGCATCTGTCACTGCCCAGGACAATTAAAATGACTGAAAACACAACAAGTTCAAATTGTATGTACAGGGAAGGATGCAGACTGTATAAAGATCATGTTCCTGCAGACAGCAAAATCAGGTTACTCAAATTCAGGCATAGGTAGAGGGCTCTGCACACACCACCACTGCATGATAAATACACAATCATTGACTGTAAGAGTCCTGTATATAACTGGGCCCCATAATCACTGTGGGTAAGTCGCCATGTTCTGCCTCCCCAGTGAGGCAGAACAAAGATTTCAGATTCTATAATCTTACACCAAAGCGGCTTAACCACATAAGCTTCATATGCCATTTTTGCCCAAGGCCAAGAAAACAGACAGCCAATCTATACTGTAATCTTCATTGCATTTCTTCTGATATTTCACCAATCCTTTCTTTGAAAAATGGTATTTGCACACTTCCATGGCAGGGGCACAGTTTTGTTTATTGACAATCCCTAAACTTCTAGGCTGCTTCACAACCAGCAAGCTCAGACTGGACTGGTTCATTACCGGTATCTGCAGAGGTCTATCAGATAACACTTTGGCCAAAGAAGCCCTGGGAATTACTGTTGGAGGCTGGAACTGCATTCGGAGGAATTAGCTTTAGACGCTTGCTCCGATAATTTAAAAAAAAAAAAAAAAAAAAAAGATTGCTAGGCATTTACTTTCACCTGCCATAATAGAAAAGCTATTGGGTTAGAGGGACCTTTGGCCTGACAGATGGAGGTGCTCCTGCGCCGTGCTCTGTTCTGTTCAAATCACCTCAGACCAAATCCAAGCAACAAGCTCTAGTCAGTGCTTGGAGCATTGCTGATGTGTACCGAAGATGGCTGCACCTAGTCCTTTTCAGAAATAAATCTTTGAGAAAGTTAAAATAGCAGTGAGTTAACAAATGGGTAGGAAAGGAAAAAAAATTGTTCATTCCTTGCATTTCGTAAGAACTTGTCTGAGAGTATCAATTCCATTTCAAATAAGATGGTCACGTTTTTCATTTACTACCAAGCAGGCCAACAGTCTAGAGAAGAAAATCACTATAGATCTGAAAACAGTCTATGAGTTTTCAGCTCATAAGCAGATTGCTAAGAATGAATTAAAATGGTTCTAAAGAGTCAGTAAGCTATGAGAGAGCTGTGCATAGCTCCTGTAGACGGACTCAAGGGTATGGGCTGAGCAGACTGGATAGAGCAGCCAGTACCACAAAGGTCTCAGAAGTTTGCTGTTATTTTTATTTTCATGAACATTAAAAAAAGGGGAGGGGGGTCAGAGAGAGGACATTACTTTATATAAACAGACATGGAATACTTGTATGAGTGTAAGTTAAGGGAAATACACTAGTATTAATTCAATAACCCATGAAATCCTTGTTTTTAAATTTAATTTTATGCTGTTTATGGAAGCATATGGAATACAAAACTTTTAACAGAAAACAAACAACATGCATACACAGGCAAATAAATGTACTGGCCTTTAGGCAACTTCCACAGCTTAAGCTGTAGAACCACACTAGTTTCATTTTTTTTCTGCACTTAACTACATGAATGCAGCCCTGTGGAAGAAATTTTAGGAAAAATCCAGGAAGGTAAGATTTTCCTACCACTTTAACTTAGCTTCATAACAAGGTGAGCTGTGCTTTTATAGCTGGCTCTACGCGACTTGAGCATTTCAAACAATCTCACAGCAAACATGCAAAGATAGTTATTCCCATGTTAGAAAGAATCTGAAATAAGAGGCTGAAAGGATGCTGTTGGACCATGCTGTCTACAATTTAAAGTGCTGTGTGCTTCATAGGAAGCAACACATCACATACAGGAAGCAGAGGCAGCCAGACCAACACAATACTGAAAACTGGTTTGGACACAGATCTTAGAGAGGGAAAAGATTTAAAGACAGAGTTCATAGCGGGGATAAATTGGTGGGTTAGACAAGCAAACCAAAGAGAAACACCTGAATAGCAGGTTCAAGATCCTTACAGGTGATAAATAATTTAAGTGGTAAGGGAAGTAGTTTACTGTGTGTGTTCCATTCAAGGCTTTCCCCCATTAGCCTAGGCTTTGCAGAATGTTAATGCAGGCAGTCCTCCTCAGTTCCACAAAGAATGCATCTGCAGCAGTGGTCTCAGTACAGACCAAGCTAACGTTTTAAAATTTAAACTATACAAGCCATTTAAGAAATAATGAAGTTTTTAATGTTTCCCTTCTAATGTGGGACTACCTCAATTGCACAGTTCCTAAAGACCATCTTGCTCTGGTCTGATAGACATCGCCCCATAGATGCATAACCACCACTGGCTCTACACAGAAACAGGCTGATTTGGTAATATAAACATTGGTCACTCTGTCTTGTAGAAGAAGGAATTTGCCAGCTGTTTCTTCAAAAATCCTGTGTGCTGGGGATTAGATCCAGCTGTCATTCCCACACCACACTGAATCAAGAGCAGGACACCAAGCTACAGCAGTATCTTGAGCATGTGTTTTTCATGTGCAAATTTCTAGATCTGTTTATCTATACCCCTCTGGGAAAACAGAGAACCAAGTTCTCTAAAATATCCTGAACACTACAAAAGATCATAGTTATCCAAAATATTTGGAAGCCATTCCACACGATGTCATGGGAGAGAAAAAAATCTAGGTGCACTGTAACAGCCAAAGACTAATCTTGGAGCCCGACGTCCTTTTCTTTGAATTGTTCACATTCCCTAGGCATATTTTGTTAAATACAGTGCAACAAACAGGTACACTTTTGAAAAATTCAGTATTCCACGTTGGGGCAGGGGGAGAGAGAGATCTCAGATCAAGGTGTAAATTTTAAACAAAGTGAGCTTAAGCAACATGGTTTTACTTCCCAGAGGAGTTGACTTACACTATAGACTCCAGCCAATTTCATCTTTAAAAACAAATAGCTCAAATGATAATTTTTAGTGCTTCCACAGACAATAAGCAGCATGTGTTTCTAAAGAGACTTTTAAATTCCATTACCCTGATTAATTTATTTTTTTTTTAATTATCGTGTTAGCTATGTCTTACGTTACTAAGCATGGAAAAGGAAAGTAGTTTTTCTCTTTATTGTTTTCACTAGTTCATTTTCTGGTTGGTTTGGATTTAAGAGATTCATTTCAATATTTTCTATCATATTTCTAAATGTCACCCTGCACAAACCGGATATTAGTGACATGAGTTATGAACTTCAGGAAGGTGAAAAACATAAACATTGCCAGAAGCTAGTGAAGACAATATTCCGACCGGTAGTTGGGCTCCATGTACAGGATGAACAAGAGATGACACAGTTCCTTCCTTCAGGGTCCCGATATCTAATCTGGGTGTCTGAAAAAATGAAACTTAGAGGGTACGAATGCACACGAACAAGTCAGAAGGAAGTCATTTTCTGATAGTTTAATTGCACACACACACACACACACACACACACACACACACACACAAAAAAAAAATCTGCTCTTCTGATTGTCCACCACTTCATGGATAAACAGGAAAGCAGGATTTGACAAAATAAAGTACATTTTATATATGGCTACATGACTTACTCATTCCATTACACCTAATAAGATATTTATGAAAGAAATGTACTAGAAATTTAGTATGTGTTCCACTTTAAAGGTAATATCTGAAAGATGATTTAAAGAAAGATAAGTGAAATTGGCTAGGCAGACAGGGAAACATAAGCGAGAAAATCATGAGACTGGTTACTTCAGCACCAGTACAGCAAGTTGCATTTTGTTGAATTAACATAACTTTGTAGAGTTATGTTACATATCCCCATTGAAATAATGCTGGACATGCAGCACAGCTGCCAGCACTACACTGCTTTATCTTCTAATAATTGTGATACAATGTGTGTTACCAAATGGTAAGCCCACTGAGAGAACAAAAATCGCAAAAAATAGTATGCGAGACATCCTTACAACCCACTGGTTCTTTGGGTTCAGATATGAAGATTCTCACTCACACTACAGAGGACAAAAAGAAACAACATGCTGGAAGGAAATCTAATAGTTTTTCATCATAATTTGCTAAATGTCAGAGCATAACCTCAGCAGATTAATCATCTTGTTTGTGCTCAGTATCCAAACAGAGCTTCTTGAAACGACATTACTTCCTTGAAGTCACTGCAAGATGTATTGCATAACTTAAAAAGAATGACAGTGGTTTAAGTCCTAAACATACCTCTACTTTAAAGAAAAATTCAGTCTTTAGTGAAACAAAGTACTCAGTGGTGAGAAACAGATTTATTCTTGCAAATGTAATTAAAGAAACATCGAGGTAATTAAGTCAACCATGAAGGAATGACAACCTAAAAATAAGTATAGCTAAAGGCCAGTAAAGTACAGGACTATTTCTATAGCATTGATAGGAGGAAAATACAAGAGCATGTCTCATTCAAGGACATTTCAAAATTTAGCATCATGCTGTTGTCAATCTGCACCACTTCTAGAATCTTTCACAGAAACATTGTCATTTCTCAACAGAACAGCCATATCATGTCTTTTCATGACCACCTCCCTGACTCTGGTGCAAGTTTCCATTTTCATCTACTCGCTTTAAGAAAGTCTATAAACACATTTTTTCTGGGTCATGCAAGGTAATAGGATTAAGTATAGTATCTGAAGACAAGAAGCAGCAAACTACACTAATGAAATGGGATTAAAACAGAAAAAAAATAAAAAACAACAACAACAAAAAGAGCATTGCTATGGGAAAAGTTAGCACAGTAGTTCAGGCCCACTGATGAGGTCTGAATACTACTTGTGTCCAGAAGAAAATGAATGCAATTGCTGGAGTAACATTGTAAGAGATGTAGGTCAAACTCTTCAAACCCAAACCTCAAAATCTCTTGGACAGCGACTTTAAACTTAAGATTCAGATTAAGTCCCTGCTCCAATTACAGGGGCTACTTCAAACACAGCAACACCAGATTTTGCCACAGAAGTAAAACAAAAAGCAGAATTTTGTGTGATAGATAATTCTCTGTAATCTGAGTAACTTGCATTCTCACAAACTTTGGTATTCATTGGGCACATAGAGCAATAGCACCTTTACACTTCTAAGGCTTATCAGGAAGGGGAGTTTTAAACACAAAGTTTTAGTGACAAAAACAAATCTCACCACATGAAAAACACAGTAAAGAGTGGGTCAGCCTTCAGGATCCAGATCTTGCTAGAGTGCTACGTAAAACCAAGCATTGCATTGGTTATTTCAAGCGAATTAGAAGACAGACTAACCTGTGGCTTAAAAAGAAACTTTGTGGAGTCAGGTCAAAACCTCAGGCGGTAGCAAAGAAAAAAGACAAACAAAAAAGGCCAAAGATTAAGCGTGAGAGGATAAATTAGTAGTAGGGAGAAAAAGGAGCAAAAACATGTTAAGAGGAATTAGCATTACACTTCTTCCAAAAATATAATGCTGCTGCACTCATCTTATTTCTGAGATACACAATAGTTATCTGCATCATCACAGTTCAAAGCAAGTTACAAAAAAGAAAAGCAGTAACATTGCAAATGAGCACCCCCACCACTTTGGAAAAACTTAATGATCCAGAGAGATTCAATTCAACTGCTGTTAGAATCAGTGCTGTCTAGTCGTTTTTCCTTTATTGAACTTGTTGAGTTTAAGTTTGCTTGCAATAATAACTAATATGATGTGACAATATGGCAACATCCTGGAAAAATGTATACATTTTCATCACAAATAATACCAAAGAATGAACATGATAGAGATTTACCTCTTACAACAGTCACTGGTCCAGAAGTGACTTGTTACAAAATTAACTGCTGTTTAGACTATTAATTCTAATTAGTAATATTAAATGCATTCACACATTTATTTACTCATGAGATGGAAGGGTTAGAAAGGAGTCTGTCCATGACATATTGGTCCTCCTGGTGCTATAAGAAGAATGCTAAAAAGGCTTGAGATATTTTAAAGTTTATTAATAAAACTCATTTTTTCTATCAGAAGTTATTTCTTTGTGTAAACAAAATACCAATAACAGTACCTGTACCCATAAACAGTAAGTTCATTTAGCAATAGCTTATGTTTCCTTTTTGTTACCAAAAACTCATTTGCCCACCTTTCAAAAAGTTTTACTACAAATAGAGGCACTTACATCAGATAAATACTGCTTTCCAGTTATATAATAAAATAAACATGAATTAGTCATTTTAGTTTGAGAAACTCAGTAAGTTATAAAATATTAATTTTCTTCAAAGTTTTCTAGCACATTTTAAGTTCTACTAGTTCATACTCGTAACAGCAGGTTAGTAGCAGTTAAGAGATGAACTGCAATTATACTTTGTTGAGGAAGTGTTACGGATGAGCTAGTTTAACATTAAGTAGTTTAATAGCAAGTATTAAACAAACTAATAAGTTAGAGACAAACTTTGCCCTCTGAGAAGCTAAATGAAAAAGCAACAATAAAGCTTACAGAACTTAGCTCGTACAATTTGCCTTGAAGGCGGTAGATTGGTTCCCTGAAATAGCAAATTACAAAAATGAAGTTTGATTTCAGAAACGTTTTCTCATTCTTTTCAACTCCAAAAAATTAACTTACAAACACTCGTTTATTCTCTTTAAAACAAAAGGTTCAGCAAAGTCCTTCATATAACAAGTAATCAAGATTCAAATTCTTATTTAAAACTCCAATTTTTTTCTCCACTTCTTTAGAAAGAGAACATTCACTCACAGAATCATTCATTCCATTTGTATATTTTTGAAGAATCAGATAATTGGCTGTTTTTCCTTTTATGGGACACTCCAAAGTGATGACGGTTGTTGTGTTTGACACATGTTCTTGCACAGCTAGATAAGAAGGAAGTCTCTCCTCAGAGGGGAGTGACTAGTCTTTGAAGGCATTTCAGTGTTTAGACCTTTCAATTTTTTTTATTTTTTTTAGTCCAAATAGTGCATTATGTCAAAAATGCCACTCACACCGGTCAAACTCTAGAGGACCATCACATTCCAGAAATTATGGATCATTTTGACTAACCTCTCAGAAATGACTAGCAGCTTCTTGGGGGGAGGGAGAGGTTGGATTTCCATCCCCCCAAACGACTACTGAATTTTCAGAAAATGCTGGAACCCTAATCTATTACAGCAAAACAGGGAAACTTTCACAAATCTCAGGTTTATCACTCCCCAAAGCTGAGGGATCTAAACTCAGCGGTCACATTTGGAAATCTTGACCTTCCAACTCTTCAGAATTGTTTGACCAAATTGCACACGAAAACATCAGGAGTGCATTCAACGAGTAGTTATTTATATAAAAATTGAATGCCTTTCTTTTTCACCAGAATCACTTATACCATTTAAAGAATTTACTAATGTCACAATATTTTCTTTCTGTTTAAGACTTTGCAAAACCCTCAAAGCGAGCAAGAATAGATTTTACACCTGTAGCATTTTCATTATTTTAATTTCATATTAATAACAAAGGACTGATCCTGTGAAGTACTAAGCACCCATGACTTGCACAGAAGCAAAGGAAGCAGCGAAGCTCAGGAGCACTTAGCATCTTGCAGAATCAATCCCATATCATACATGATAAAAAGAAACAATCAACTAGTTTAATTAATGCATCTCAGCAAAAACACTATTAAATCTGAGACCAGATCAGTTATACTTTGTTTACTTCGAGAGAGGAGTATGGTATGTAGTCAACGTCTCTATGAAGTCAACTGAAAGTTTTCAGAAGAGGTAAAGGTAAATCTGCTTTTGCTTGCTGGATTGCCCCTTCACTGTTATATAAGCTGTGCACATGTGAAAACTAGTGAAATTACTGTATGACAAAGCACATACAAGCAAGTACTCACCAGCATTTTGGATTCTGAAATTCACAAGCTAGCAGTTAATGAAAAAATACATTTTGGTGTAACATGAGAAATTCAATATACTGAATAGCATGGGAGGGGAGACACTAACCAGCAGTGCAAACAGTAGCTGAGTTATTAAACAATAAATGATGACAATAATGAAAGTGTCAGGTGGCTCTGAAAACTTCAGTAAAAAAGAAGATGATGATGTATTGTCTATATGTTTCAAACAGAAAAAGTAAATTACACATTTACAACAAATAAATGCAGCCAAGAAAACCAAAACAGCTTGTATTAACTTGCACATGCCATTATCCATTCTCTATTAGGTGCCTACCTGATTTCCCACTGCACTTTTGTTAACCTGACTGCTTCTTTGTTGGGCACTAAGGAAAGCAGAGGAAAAAAGTTATTCTGAAGAAACTCAAAAACTGAACCAGTTCCTGAGCAATAGATTTTGGCAGTGAAAGTTACTTGTGATTCCAGCATTGAAAGCTAGCATAACAAAGAAACACAGCAAAATCATTACATATAAATGTATCTTTCAACTACTTTTTCTTACAGTATAGGAATATTTGCCTGTTTAGCACAGGAAGGACATGCACAGCAGATGGCCCCTGCTAATTATGCCCTCTATAACTACATCCTACTTGCCTTGGTAAAGGTTACTAACAGCACAGAGAAGTTATGGCTCATTGGGGTACTTTGGAAACATTAGCCTCTATAAATATTAAAAAGAGACAAAAGGCAAGGCATTTCTGTTATTTAGAGCAGTTCATCAAAATCCTCCCCTGCCAGAGGCTCCTTAACAGCTTTGTCCTGACAGTTTGTTTTGGATATTATTATAATATTTATATGCACTTTGTGGGTGTAAATACATAACCGATGGATGAAGCCATCGCAAAATCCGGTTCAAAGAGCTGGAATCTTAAAAGAATAGAACATATTTGAAATTAGAATGTATTCAGAATATTTTGCTCAGTTCTTGAACTCTGGTATTCCGATTCCTGAAACAAAACACACTCCTGTCTCAAAAACATACAAGTTGCTATTAATTCTAAAGGCATTTGCATTATGTGGTTTGTGATAGACCACACAATTAAAATATTGCTGGGAAGATGAAAAAAGTGTTCAAACAGCAGGCTATGGCTACTAAGCCACCAGATTGGCTACTGGTGACAGCAAGTTTTGTTTGGACAAGATTATACCATCTCAGCAGGCATTGATTAAGTGATGGGAAAAAAAGGCTTTAAAAAAAAAAAAAGCATATATATTAGATCAGCTACAAACACTACTATAAAAAAGTAAGAGATGTGCCTGGATCACAGCCTACAGGCCCAATCCTGCAACTCTTTTGTGCACAACTGCTGTCCTAAAGAATTGCTGAAGCACCAAGTCTAGCCCTGTCCCAGCTCTGATCCTGCATTTAAGACCGCACCCTATCAAATCAGCAGTGCACTTGCTTTCAGTGTGACAATCCACAACCGTGCTTACTACCTGTGCCTATTTGCTGGGCTTTGCTCTCAGTCATCTAGATACTTGTGACCAAATTACATTGCATGTCTCCAGTGCCTCATCTGCACTGCATAAATTATGGTTAAATAACCTGCACACAGAAAACATTAACCCTTCACTAACGCTGACCAGTTGTTCCAGAAACAGGCCCAAGATTGCTTTAGAAAACCTAATTGCCACTCTTGTGGGTTGTTTTCATTCTCTTGCCTTAGGGAAGCTAATTAAATAGGCAGCTGACATCATATTAAGAAAGCCACTTTTTTTTAAACAAAGCCCAGCAATTGGTCCTTTATTTACTGTTCTAAATACAAATTACTCTTCCTGTAGATTGAGGCATGTAGCTATGCTTGGCTTATACCAACTGGAAACAAACTCAGTTCTAATATTTTACCACTCGTTCTGCTAAACAAGACAAACATTAATATTGTAAGATTTCAGAAAAGTAAATACATTTCTTTGTAATTACTGTAAGAGCAAAATCATTCAAAATATTGGCATTCTTAAATCATTTTGAGGTCAATTCACATTGTGCTGTACCTGTCCTAGGCCCTGCAACGCTGCAAAGTATTTTGAAGTGTCTTGTGCTATCATTCTTTCCTATGAACACGGCTAACAACTTATACCTCTAAAACATTGCAGCGACATGAGACAACTGGCTGGGAGGCTCAGCAAAAGAAACGAAACACTAGGGCATCTGGGGAGTCTATAGTCCAGGATGTTTAGATACTGCAGAAGCCTGTAAGCTACCCAAAACTTATTTCATTATCCAGTTCTAACATATAAATGCTGTAAAAATAACATGATTATAGTTTAAAATGTGTTTTCTACTGTTTAGCTCATTAATACATTTTAAATTTTAAATTGTTCTTAGCTATCCAAGTTTCATCTTTCAATTGAGCGTGCTTCAATAAAGATACTTGCCTTCCCATCAGTTTCCACAGAAACACTTTCTTAAACTTAGCATATGCAGTGAACTTAGGTGGAGTGTCATTTGTTATCTCTTTATACCACTCACACAGGGGCTGCGAATTGCCAGGTCTGAATTGGAAAAAGGGAAAGAAGCTTTCCCATGAAACTGAACTTGGGCATTGCAGCTCCTTGGAAAAGAAGCAGCAGTGGGGACCACAGACTGAACTAGAGTCCTCAGCAGCAGCATCCATGAAAGAGATTCTTCTAGGGAGAGGCATAATGAGATAGCTCTAGATAATTATAATAAAATAATATAAATAATATAATATATAAAAATAATAAATAATCTAGATTCTGACACTCCAGAATCCACAGCTATAAAACAGGGGAGTTTCCAACTCGACAACAAACAAACAAACAAATTCATAGTGAGGACAGGCAGGCATTGGAACAGGCTCCATAGAGAGGCTGGGAAATCTCCAGTTTTGGAAGTTTTCAAGATCTGATTGGACAAAACTCTAAGCGACATGGTAGGAATTCAACATTGACCCTCCTCCGAGCAGGAGGTTGGACTAAATGACCTCCCAAGGTCCTCTCAAACCTGAGTTATGATTCTATATGCTGTCTATACACATACAATACATATATGGAGTGTTTTCAGCAGGCTTTTCCCTGTTAGAAAAGGATGAAGAGGAATAAATAGCAGGCAGGTTGTTATCTTGACCTCTAGAAGGCCAGCTACTATTCCTACAACATCCTGTCATTTTTCAAGAGAAGTGATAAAGGTAGGATCTGCAAACAATACCAGAGAAATCTGTTCAAACCAAACACACAAATAGTGTCTGGCTTTGCCAATTTCCATCTCAGATTACCGGATTCCATGTTTAAAACCTTTACGGCATACTGACAAAGACATAGACCTTCTTCCACAGTGCTATCTAGAATAGGTCCTAGTATAACATGTACCATGGTGCCAAAGTTAGTTGCCAACATCACACACAGATGAAACCTGCTGTCATAACGTGTCTGGAGTCACAAATATGGCATGAACATGACTGAAGAAACATTTGTTCTTCAGTCCAGTGAAGACATCTCTAACATTTTTACTAGCATCAAAATGTTTATATGAAGTCCCTGAGGCACAACTTGCTGGAAGCTGGGAGAATATTCTGGAGAATATTCTCACAGTCTTTTCAATTAAGTGAGGAGAACTGTCAAATCGTGCCCTGGAGGACATTCTGCTACTATGATCCTCTACAGCCAAACAGCAGGCACGCTTAAATTCAGCAACATCCATTACCCTTGGCAACACTGTTTCATACACTGTCTCACAGCTCCCAAAATATTCATTGGTAGCAATGTGGAAAGACCACCAAAATTATACATTCCTGTGGTCCTAAAATGGATATAGTGAGGGCATCAGGCCTCCGAAGCTGCTTCCAGAGATTCGCGTTATTCCAGACCAAGACATAAGTTTGAGCTCCAGTGAAACCAGGCTTGTGAACTGGGGAAAGAATCCCTTCTATAGCTAAAAGTGTAGAGTTCAGCACTGTATATACTGAGAAAGAACATCTCTACTGCCACACTTCAGGGTTTGTTTTTTGGACTTAGGGGAAAAAAAAAAGTGTCTTTTAACAGAATCTCTATATACATACTTTGCAAAGCCAATGAAGTCTTCATGGTTGGTGTTGATGTAAGATACCTGGATATCAATCAACAGTAGTACCTATTAGGAGAGAGGGGAGACCAGTAAGAGGGTCGGGGAGGTGGTGGAGGGAGATTGAGAAAAAGGAAGAGAGAGAAGAACAGAACTGTGAGTTTGCTGCAATATTGAATGCTTCTTTCTTAATTATTCAAGCAAAAAGCAACAATATTTCCTAAATTCCATCACCTCTGTTTCTGTGCTTGTTTCATAAGCTAGACACCAGAAGAGAGATTCCCATCCTCCTGTCCTTTTCCTGACAGACCTCAATTTTACCAGTGAGGCTGTTGCTCACTTCATTAAGACTAATCACACGCGACCAGAAGAAGAGTTTAATAATATGTAGCACAGATTCTAGCTCTACATTTTGCAAGTTAAGCAAAACAGTCTATTTGTACCATTCTAGTCAGACTAGCAATGAACCTGAACCTTAAACATAAGATTAGGGCATCATTTTCTTTAGGTACTACATTAAGAAGTGATATGTAAGCTAGCCCTTTCCCAGAAAATTAATAGCCCTGGTACTAAAGAGCCATTTTGGTGCACAAATCAAGCTTGAGAAATGGACTAGTCAATGAAACAACAAAATAAATTGTTTGTAAAAATGTTTCAACTTATCATTTGTTGATCCTTCAGTATTCCAGAGACAGAATTTAAATGAAACTTCACAATCTACCTAGCCAGAGAACTTGATAAGATACTGGAGAAAGCCCACTCCATTCCACACTTGGACAGCTTCTTGAACATGCACAAGACTGAAGGGAACCATGGCTGCACCTTCCCCACCGTCTTTTCAGACTTCCACTTCTCAGCAGGGAGCAATGAAGAAACCTAATCAATTGCTACCACAGAGTCTCCAGATTTCCTAAGAAACCTGGCTGAACACATAAGAAAAGAGGAAGCCTTCTAGCATCTTCTCCTGCTCCTATTTAAAGCTTCATAACCAGGACTAATAGTATAAAATTGCATAATTATCCAATCCAGCTCACATGCTAAGCCTATGACTCAGGAACAGCAACTTATCAGTAAATGCTGTTGCCAGACCATGGTGGGCAAGAACATTTGGATGGATATGCCTCAGCTGTGAAAGTGAAGTGAGTTTTATTTTGATAAAATATTCAAGTAATGATCACTTTATGAAAATAGAATGCTCTACCTCACCAAAAAAAAGTTATCTAACAAAAATATCCCACCAATTTGTTTCCAATTTGAAACCCTAACTTCTACATGCCTTACTGGGCCCTATCAAGGCATCAGGCTGCTGTGCTTTAGAATAAGACCTAACCACTAAACAATACGTTTGCCTGGATTCTTTTCTTTGACATTTGATCTCCTCAAAGCGTACACAGTTATTTCTGTGTAGCTCCACAAATATGGCATCAATCCCAAAAGATACCAAGAGCCTCACCCAGAGCAAAAGATAGTGAAGATTTAACATCTAGCTCTTGCCTCTCAGAATTTCCTCACTAGCATTTTGATTTATTAACAATAACTGCTAACAGCATAAATAATTATGTGAATATGTGACAATAACCTATTTGACCAATTCTTGGCATTTACAGAAAGCTGGTATTTTGTACTTTGTTCTGGGAAATTGCCAGGTATGTGCACACAATGAAGAGTGAAATAAGAAGAAAAAAAAGACTCAATTATTCTAGAGTAACTTGTATCTTCTTCCAAATTTTGAAATAACTGGGTGTGCTAACTAGAGCTCCCTGCAGGCACAAGACCAGCAAATGCAAGTATTTAAAATTACTTTTAAGACTATTTTCACAGCACAGATCAAGAGAAAAGAAGCAGGACATGCTGCACAGCTCTCCAGCTTGCACAAGAACATGACTAGAGAGCCAGGAGTACAGAACTATGCAGGAGTTCTGCCTAGCCCTGCTTCCCCCAAATATTTCCGTCATCCAACTCTGCACTCTCCAGACCATAATTCCTGCTTCCACTTCCAGTAGATTTTCTCACATGTAATCTAAGCTTTGAAGATTCCTGGATTTGAGTGCTTGGCTGGTTGATGAATGTTCTCAGAGAGGTTGCTCTGAATAGAATTTTTTTTTTTTTAAACTTCAAGAGTTCAACTTTCAACAGTCAGAAAAGCTGTATACTCAAGAACATGGAATGGTGCTGATTACCAAACTTTTGAAAGCCTGAGTTTAAAACACCACAGCTCATAATTATCACCTTGATAACAATCCGTCCCTTTTAGAAAGGCTACAGGAGGGAGTCTTTTTCTTGCCAGTTTTAGAATCCAAAGGAGAAATTGTCTTACCGATCTTCAGATTTGAGAGACTGACTTTCAAAGCACACAATAGCACTTGGCCACTAACATGGTCAGCTCCAGTAGTTCTGCACCACGCACCTCAGCAAGCCTGCTGACATGGCCTGAGAGCCAGGCCAAGTTTCTCAACCTGCATGCTGACACTACTGTTCGATAACCCAGGACTTCAGCAGCCATGCTTGCCTGAGCTCCCACATCCACTACATGGCTTGTCACTCCCTCAGGTGTCTCAGTACAATTGTTTGTGGACCCAACTGTAATCAGAACATGGAACTGGTTTGTTTAAAAAAAAACAAAAACAAAGCAGAAAAAAGGCTGGATATTTCTGCGTGCATTTGTTTAATCACGAATCTGTTTCCCACAAACAGGTGTTGTGGCACAGCTAAGAGGATGCCACACTGTGGCACAGGAACTGCTTTAGGCCAACATTGCCACTGGGGCCCAATATCCTAGAGTCCTGTCTTGAGCTCACTGGATATAAGGTACCACGGTCTGGAGTCTACATGCCCACAGTTGTTTAGATGCTGTATCCAAGCCAATAAGCCCTGCTATAACAAGGCAGGTTGTATTTGTCTGAATGCAGTCCTAGAGCTGTACCATGCCCAGGCAGCTCACAGAACAGGCAGAAGAACTGAGATCTGTCTCCCCACATCCCAGCTCACAAGCACTGAGACAGTGACTCCTTTTCTTACTCAGCATTCTTAATCCTTCATGGAAAAAAAAGCAAGTACTCAAATACTGAAGAGAAAAAAAGCATTAAAGTTTGCCTGAAGATTTTTTTTTTTTTAATGGTAATCCCCAGTCCTGTATGCCTGCAGTCTCACCAAGAGGAACAGGACAACTACTGCCACTGTGTTAAAATAAAGAAAACAGAAAATTTCCCCCATCCTTCATAACTTTCCTGTGAAAGAAGCATGTTCATCAGCTACAGTCAAGAAGTACACAATACAATAGGGAGGAAGAGGAAGATAAATATGCGACAGAGTACTCAGATCCTCACCATAAAGTAGGGGAATGCAAGGTTTATTCTAAATTAGGTTGATTAGCTGTGGCTCAGGAAGACAAGCATTAAAAATCAGACCACCACCCTCCTTCCCGGGTCACAGTCTCCACAGGCACTAACAAGAACAGCTAGTGCTGGACCTCTACTGCTGGTGCCTATCCTAAACTTGCTGTCTCCACTTTCTCTTGAAAGACTAGATTAGGATTTTCTGTAACAATTCCGGTCTCCTCTGTCAAAGTTGGGTGGCAGAGGAGCAGTTTCTCTGTCTTTCCCAAGTGTGTAACCTGCCTAAGTCTGCTGGGGGTTGGTGGGGGAAATCCTTCACTATCTTACTGTACTTTGTATGTAAGAACTTTCCTAACATAGCACAAAAATTCTCCAGGAGAGTCCTTCTCCACACATTTCCCCAAACTGTTAAATCTCTTATTTATTCTCACCTGATCCTTGGTCTTCTCTTCTCTTTCACGAATGTAGCCAGCAACAATTCTTTCTGTTTCCTCACACAGCCTTGGATACGTTGCCAGCTGAAAAGCAAAAAGAATAGGAATTTACACCTGCAGGTGACTTCAGTAGAGTATAGACAGGGGAGTGTCCAGCTTTCCTGTTTGGAGGAAAGCAAGTGTTATAAATGCTGGTACTAAAAAACTGACTACACTACAAACCAAGCCTTACTTGCTAGTAATGGTGATTTTTGAGAAAGCCTGGAGAGACCTAAACTCTTGGATTGTTTCTGCGTTTTCACTCCATGGAACATTCAAGAAGAAGGATGATTCTGGAAGCGTGAGCCTTTTTAGACACAAATTTTTGGAATAAAGCAACTGTGACACCGGAATCCTAATACTTTCAGCTCTTTTCTTGTGCCTGGATATGAAGTAAATCTCTCCAAAAATGTAAAAAGGAAAGACAAAAGAAGTTGATCCATAAATATACATCAAGAATAGCAGACTGTTAAGACAGCTTTCTTTCTTTTTTAGGATTTGCTATAAAGAAAAGGTCTGAATGAAAGCCATCTTTATACACAGTACTTAGAAGGTCTGGATGAACTAAGGTGTTACTAAGAAATATCCAGACTGTTCCTGTACCGAATCAGTCTAGTGTTTTTCCTTTGGGGTTTTTTGTTTGTTTGTGGTTTTGGGTTTTTGTTTTGTTTTGTTTGGGGGGGGGGGGGAGTTGTACAACAAGAAGTTGGAGCATACACTCCAAACTTTGGGGCAATTGTTATGACCTTTAGACAAAAACATGAAGCTTGAATAACTGATAGACTTGCTGATGGATACAGAATTTCATTCAATCAGCTGGTTCATATTAGACTCATTAACAATGGAAACAAATTATTCTGTTTTGAAGTCAGTGTTTCGAGATGAAAGACTCCAGCAAAGAAAGAAGTACCTCACTAGTGGGAAGATATACCCCAGTCTCTTCTGTAACAACAAGAGCTTGTATTACACACCTGTACGTAGATGTGGATATACACATGTGTATACATATGTATGTGCATATACATACTTTATCAAGGAAGGAAAAGAGATATGCCTATAGAATGACCACACTTCAAGCTCCTTAAAATTAAATGTTAACAAATATTTATCATTTATCTAGCTTCATTTTTTAAAATGGTCTCTTTCCAATCCAGATTGGTGAAAATGAGCTGTCAAAATTAGCTAAAAAATAACAGCTCTTCCTAGCAGTACACATTTAAAATATTTTCTTTTCCCAGAGCAGGTTCTCAATACTAAAGACAAAGCTGCAAAATGATCTCTTTAAATAAATAATCTTAGAAACAGTTCAATTCGCCACAGTCTAGACAACCCCACTAAGAGGCAGTGGAAGACTCCAAATGCAGGTCTGGGATAAGAGGTCAGAAAGGGCTGACTGTTCTTGCATGCTGCATGCCACCTGAGCACATTGCATGGCCCCTGTATGGATGGAGATATAGATATCATATGATATCATGATACATATAAATAAATAAATAAATATGTATGTATGTATCATGCTGCCAGTACAAAGCTCCACTGAAGCTAACATGAAGGCACAAGGTAAAGGTTTTTCCCTAAATCTATACATCCTGAAAGTTGGTGCAGATAGCCCTGTAACAAAGCTTTAACAGCTAAAGCACAAGTAGTCAACCATTCTAAGAGGGGGAGAATGTACTCCAGATAAAGTACGTTTTACCTGACTGTCCAGAAATCACAGGACTAAGAAGAGCTTTCCATGCCAAACTACTTTATTGCCTATTATGACATTAGCAAAATTTTAAACTGGTAAGTATATTTATCTTTAAATTGTTCAGTCATCCTACTTAGATACACTAACTTAGATACTCACGGGGCTGCAGTATTACCAATAAGATGCATGCCTGAATTGTCTGGAAGAAAATTAAACAGAAGAAAAACAAAACACAGGCTTGAATACAACTCCTAAACATCGCATACACCCTAAAAGAAATGCTATGCTGTAAGTGTATTAACTCAAGAGCAACTGAGCAGGGTACAATTTATAGTACCCACAGGCAAACCCCATTTATCAGCCTTGTAGTGAGGGGCCTCCACATCTCTCTCCTCCTGTGTCTATTGCAGAGTGGTACTTTGATTTCCAAGTGTCTTGTTCTTTGAAGGCTCCACCTTGTGGCAACATCTATACCTCTCAAGAATGGTACTTTAAAATGTGAACAGCAAAATTGTCACAGTAAGTTTAGCCAAGAGTACTGGGAAAAGAATCTGCACAATTAATTCAAGTGCATATCTTCCAAAATTTGACAAAAGTCAAAAAACCTAGAAACTCAGCTCAAAATATCGAAGAGAGTCTGCTTCTCAATGATCTTTGCCAAAAGTCTGTCATCCTTTCCTGGTTTTGAAAATAGCTCCTTTAGCAGCTTATTGGTACAAAAAGTTGAATTATTCAGAGGACAAGCCAGGATATTTCTCAACAACCTCAGCAGACCTGTGCTCACATCCCAGAACCACTCTTCTACTTGCTACTATTAAGGTGCCCTGTATTTTGATATGGTGGGAAAGACAGAAGAACAAGAGAAGGCAAAACAGAAATAAAACCAGCCAGTTAAAGACGACAAAGAAAATTCTTTATATTGGAAGCAAAGAAGTCCACAAGAGTCAATGGGATCTTCCAGAATATCCCACAGCAAAGGGAGAAAAGATAATGCTGCAGACAAGTGAATTACTGTATTTACAGATGACAACTTTACTATGCAGGGGAAATATAAAAGAAAAAAAAAAAAGTCTCTCCAGGTCAATGAAGTAGACTCAATTGATTTCTGATCATTGCATTCAATCAGCTTCATATCTTTCATATCAACATCTGACATTCTTCCTTAGTCACAGCTTAGGGGGGCGGGGGGGGGGGGAAGGTTGGTGTTTATTCTAAAAGCATAATCAAACCCAAGCACACACTTCAGGAAACCTCTTCCCAAATATTCACAGTAAGCCTATGTTTAGTTTTGATTTAGTTTTGATAAATTAACAGGTCAATTTATTATATTTGTGGGATCTTGGGTTAGATTTTAATTGATGCACACAACTTTCACATCAGGAAGTTCAATGCACAACAGTTCTCTCCACTTAAGAGTTCGACATTCCTGTGCAGCAATCGCATTCTTCAACACTCTAATGCAAGAACATGAACAAGTACAAGGGAGAAGAAGTCTTCCTCGCGTTCCACTTCTAACTTCTTGACAGCTGGAGATCGGAAGTATTGGGCTTGTGTACGAAGAAAGCACAGAAAAAGTTTAGTGCCCCCCTTACATACCAAAGAAATATGGTGCCACCCAGTAAAGTTTCAACATAGACAGAGCATTTTCTCCTCCTCGATATATCTGCTCTCTGAATACGTTTGAGACCTTTGCTCCAGAAAGGTTTCACAGTTTCTTTCTCTTACTTGCATTATATAATAAAACTTTAGAGCACGATCTTTTTTCTCTGATTTATACATCGGCAGAACCACTGTCTACGTTCCATTTGCAGTACCAATGAAAACAGGGCTATAAAAAGGAAACTGGGGGCAACACCTGACTCAAAAAAAAAAAAGAAAAAGAAAAAGAAAAATCCAACCACCATGTACGCAGAGTCAAAACACAGGAATCAAAAAAATGAACATTTTCAGCATTACATTGTTTTGAGTTCTGCAGAAGTCATAATTACGTTAGAGCATCTTAATCTGTTCAGCAAGTAACTGGATACGAAATTTATTGTAATACCATAAAATGCAAAACAGGCTTATCTACTATATCATCCCATACAAATCTATTTGGCAAGTTACCTTTTTAGTGCACTTCTTGACAGTGTTGATTAACTCTTGCATCACCAGATCCACACTTTTTAGGCAAGGTCCTTTCAGCTTCACTATCTGTTTTTTAACAATAGCCTCAAAAGCCATGTCTGGAGTAAACAAACCTGTTCTGTGGAGATAATAGAATACGTAAGACAGTAACACAAACATTATGCAAAGAATATTTTCTACTGAACTGCTCGTATCTTCAGATACTTACAGATGAATGATGAATGAATTGTATTCCTACACAAACAACCTTCCACAGAACTCAATTTACTGGTTTCTCCTTAAAAAACAAAGTTTCATTGTGGAGTAAGAATATAAAAGTAGAAACATGCCCTACTATTTGAAGACAACAGCCAGAATTCTGAAGAGCTCTGTGGTGAAGCCTCTTCAGCAGTGCATCAAACCTTCTTAGAGCAGAGACGAATGGCAGCTGCAGCACTCTACACCCAACTATTTGCATAGCAAACCAGTAAGAAACCTACAGTTGCATTTTTCTCTTCACCCACAACAGCAAAAGTGGTTCTGTTACTCAGAGTCCTCCTATATGGAGACTTACACAGATGGTCGCTGCAGGGTATATGAATCTATATAAACAGATATCTCACAGAACCAGTCCTAAACAAAAAGCCATTACTTCTCTTTCAAAGTCCGCCTGCAAAGATCTATACTTGACAGAGAAGGTGTTTTTTTTTTAATATATTTATATATCTATAAAATATTTTACTTATGTGTGTGCATATATTTGTGTGTGTATATATATATAGATGTATGTATATATATGTATATGTGTATATATATAAATATACGTGTGTGTGCGTGTTACCAGGTAAGAATACTGCATTGCTCCAAAGTTTCAGGGCTTAGAGTCACCTTGATAACACTTCTAACACAGCATTTCCTATACAAGTAACACAAAGAACTTTTTCCAAAAGACTAAGAGTGGCAAAGCTTGTAAGCAACAGTTTCAAAACCCAGGCCTTTTGGAATGTGTGCTACTGTTAAAAGGACAAAAACAGGTAAACAGGTGTGCCTCTGAAAGTCCCTCCAAAACAGACTACAAAGTGAGATAATTAAACCATTCCAAACCAAATATTTCCTCCTCCCAAACCTAATAAACTGCAGATATATATGCATAAAGTGAAATCTTAGCAAACTCATTTGCAAATCAGTCACTTCAAGAAACGGTCAAGAATGAGGGAAAGTAAGGCAGTGCAAGGAGCCTGCTGGACAGCAACACAAATTGAAAATTCTTTTTCACCTCAAGACATAAGTTTTCCCTCAAAGACTTATGATTTTTCAGGAATACTAGCTCAACAGCTTGGAAGGACTCCGGATCAGGACTCTGACATGACACATTCCAAGTCATCATATTTGGGAATCTCAGAGCTGGATGGTGTGGCTCTGATGCTATGAAAACTGAAAGACAGATTTGATGTTCCAAGACCAGAGTAATAGATTCAAATATCAAATACTGATATGCAGAAAGATACAGTTCAACTGGTACCACTGGCCCTGCTTGGTCTTCCACAGAATTCTTGAATTAAACATAAGAAAGCAGGAATGGAAAGCAAAATATGACCCCAGGACAGAAAAGGATTTAACAGATGCAGAATCACACCTCTGGACCAAAACTGCAGATACGCACAATTCCCCTTCAGAACAAAGGGAGCTTTTCAAAGAAATCCTATGTTTTTGTAATGCCAACATAGCCAAATTCTTGGAAAAGCTTTCATAATGAAACTGGAATTCCAGAAGACGTCGTCTCTGCCAGGCTGCTGTCCATTCAAATGGAAAGCCAGAGATACAGCACTGCACAGAAGGCACCACTTTCCAGACCTGACAGTTTCTTGGTAGAAATGGCCAGGAGCGATCTCTGCCCATTAGTTAACACAAACTCCGACCTTGGGATGTCTGTCAAAGTCTGACCTGAATTGCCACTGACTTTAAAACAAAGTTACCAGTACTAGACAAACTGCTGCAAGTTACCAGAGTTTTGTAAACTTTGATTTCTTTGGTTTCTAAATGCCTTGTACCAAAAGATGGTGCAGATGGACCCCAACACACACCTGAGACAAATATTAATCTCAGACAAGACCAGAGGAACACCATACACCTTTAGAGCCTTAGATTGTTTGAAGTAACGTGTTGCTTAGCACATAATCTTTCATATTTCAGTATATCATCCTGCATGATGACACTAGAGATCTCATTTTAAGCCTAGATAAAGAACTGGCATTAGGCTCACAGAAGCAAAAGCCACTTACAAACATATGCTTATGCAATTTCAGCAAAGTTATAACATTCACTAGAAAGTTTCCATGTTATCCCTGACAGAAAATGTATACAGTCCCTTGAAGTTGCAGTAGACTCAGAGCAAAAACAATATAGAAAAAAAGGCAAGAAAAAGAAATTTTCTACAGCAGCAGATATATGAATGAATTCAATCTAATCTAGTCAATAAAGCAGTAAGAGAACAGGTAGGCAGAAACTCTTATCTAATGCCAGAAGGTGGAGCTGCAAGCTTTCACCTGTCAGAAAGGCAGCAGTCTTTAGCAAGAATTAGCACAATGCATTCAGAGCTAAAAATTAACTTTGCTAGTCCACTGTTGATGCGTGACACATTTCGATTCTTAGTCTCCTCTTGTTCTATGTGACAAAGTTTATGAAAGATACAATGGAAGAAGAAAGTTTAATAGGAGTGTGACTATTTGTTCTCGCAGTTCAAATGGCAGTGGACTTGGCTATATCACCACTCTTAGACCCAGACATAAACAGAATTATGGCTTCTTTTTTTAAAAAGCAGTGAGAATTACTCTGGTAGGAGTCATGAGGTACAAAGGAGAAAAAGACTGAGAAAATAGCTCTGCAGGGCACTGTTTAACGAAAAGATCTAGGATGTTGATAAGGCATCCAGAATAGCTAGAAGTATAAGCCCAAAGTGTTGGTAGAAAATATTTGAGGTGACGTTTGTTTAATATCTAGACACGTTTGCCACTGAAGGAGCCAGGGAGAAGCCAACCATATCATGACTGAAAGAGGTACAGACCAAGCCATGAACAAACACTTCCGAGTAGGACAGCATTTGTTTAAGAATTTACTTATTTGATGTTTTGTGGATACTTTGTTATCAACACTTGAGCAAATTTCATGCTGACATCTTTGACATCTAACGATCATATCTAACAGTCAGCCTTTGAAGTGGAACTTCACTCAACTGTAACAGTCGTAACATCCCAAATTCCAGCAGCATCCCAATGGACTAACATTCAAGTTTAAATACCATCACATGTGGCCTTTGAACTGGTGCTTCATCATTTACTTTCTAGAGGTTTCTGACTTGTCCACAGAGGGTTTGTGTACTATCAAGCAGAATTAAAATACTTTTTCATGGCTTTTTATCTTTTTACTAGAGGAACAAAGTTCAACATACAAACTAAAAATCCCCCAAGTGAGCCACTATGCCAGCTTCCCCCAAGCCATGGGCATTATAATCAAAGAACACAGTTTCAATAAATGCTTTGTTCTCCTTCAGCGATATCCACCACGCATCCAAAACTTCATATAGGATTTGCAGCTGATACTGAATTTAACTGATAGGGCAATTAAAAATAAGCAGAAAAGGGAAAGCTAAGAATCGCTCCACCGTGAATGCACAGTTGCAATCAGTTACACCAGTTCCAACAGCCTCAATGCAGTGGAAATCCTGTGTTATATTGGAAGTTAAAGTTATATACTTCAGCAGGAGCAAGAAGCACTACCAGAAAAAATAGTAGTCACTGATTCTCTGTAAAAAAATTTTCCATGAGTTCTAAGCAAGTTAAACCTCTTTATGCAAAGCAACTGTCAATCAAAAATACCTACCTAGAAAACCAAAGTATGAAGGACTGGAAGAAAAAAGTCAGGTGCTGGGAGCAGTGAGTTTGTAATGTAATCTAGCAATGGATAGCAAGTGTGTCCACAGATTAAAAGAGACTACACCTTCTATAATGTGTATGAGCTTGTAAACATGGGAAGCACTTGCCTGATACCATGTATGTTCTTGATCGCGTAACTTATTTCTCTCCGCAGTTCTTTCTCATTGAATTCCATCTAAAGAAACAAAAACGTTTGAGATCATATTAAGGACAGCTTTTAAATAAAATAGAAAATATTACTTTTCCCAGTATAACTGCAAGCCAGGCAATTTCAACTGGCAAAATATTCATTTCTAACTACGCTAAGCATGAAGCACGAGTATTTTAAAACATTTTAACACTAAGGTTACAGGCAGCAGCAAAGACTGTTGCAAATTATGCACCCTCCCATTCCAGACACACTAATGGCTGGAATGATTTTGCAGAACATCCGAAGAGAAAGATGAGATGACAGAGTGAACCAGAAACAGCATTTGGAAGATGCAACTTTTCTAAGCCAGGTTTCCTAAAGCAGTGTAACTTCTATGATTATGTTCTCTATCTATCCTCTCCTTCCCGCCCTACTATTTTTTATACCAAAATTGAGAGAGTAGTGGTCTATGAAGTACCCATAAATTTCTTGGCACATCAGCTGGCAAGAGAAGAAAGATCCAAGTTAAGTTTGTCACAAACAAAAGGGTCATTATTTAAACCCAACTCTTATCTGTTCCGCTGCCCTGCTGGCTAACCTGGAAGCAGCCACAATCCTGGCTGAAAGTTAGGGAATCCAGCTGAAAGTTAGGGAATATCAAGGGAGCTGAGCATAAGATAGGTGAAAAGGAAGCTTAGGAAATGTGTGGCAGAAAGAATGGGGACTAAAAATACAATAGGGTGCAAGGTGAGGGGAAGCTGAAGTCACTGCATCGCAAGAAAAGGTGAAAGAACATACAACACAAATCCATAGGAAACCAGCTTCCATTAGTTCAGAGCCCACCGAACATCAGCTTGTTTTGTTAGCCAAAGGATGGACAGGTAAGGGGAGATGTATTAGAGGGGGCATGGGGTAGGGGAAGCTAGCTCTGAAAGTGAAATTTGCTTCTCCCCTCTCTTCTCATCATAAAAATATGAGACTGAAAAGTGGCTTTGTTTTATGCTTAGAAGACAAAAAGTCAGAAAATGGCTATTTTCTGCAACTCCCATTTTAATATATACTAGCTACTTGAACACAGCAACCTAAATTATACCAACTGCAGTTGCTTCCCTGCCCCATCTAAGCAGAATGAAGATGCCAATTGTGTTAGAACAAAAAGACAAACAAAACAAACAAAAAAGACATGGAAAATAGTAGGAACTGGGACCATAGTTACTATCTAAATATTTTATTTTGCAATTCTCAGCAGGTCTCAATATTCATAACTAGAAAAGAAGTACCCCAATAATCATTTAGTGTAATTTGTTTCTCAATTAAGAGCATGTTCTTCCAATCAAACCTTCTTTGCTTTACTTCTATCAATATGCACATAAAAATACACATATAAAACTCAAAACACACAGGAAGATAAATACCTTCACTAGTTCAAAAGGAAAACGTTCATGGAAAATACGATTGATTTTTGCACCTCCTGAAAGTTCTAATGTGTCAACCTGATCTCCTGATCCTTCGATTCTTTTTTCAAAGTCCACTGAAAACTGTTGGACCATCCTAAATTTCAAAGGGTGGGAAACAAACAAATAAAAACACTTAGGCATGTCAACTACCAACCCCATATTTCAGTATTATGTGATGACTACTGCCCAGTTAAAACATGTTTAGGAGCTGACAAGATTATCTATAACAAAAATTCATTCAGTCAAGCTGCCGATCCAAGGTGCTGTACTACTCAGTCTTTGTAAATCCAATCCTCTACATATGCACAATCCTCATCCCACACTGAACATAGTTCAGTATACTGTTTTCTTTCTTCATATTTTTTAAATACTTTTTATGAAACTGTATGTTAAAGTCAACTATAAATAGAACAGGGTACCAGGTTACATTCCTGATTTTATCAGCGATGACAAAACTGTAAAAGCTACAATCATCTATTACATACACTTTCTAGAAAAGAGTAAGCGATTGCAATCTTTGTAGTAGGGTAAGCAAATAAAAGTCTTGAGGTTTAAGCTATAACACTTCGAATTTATTTGGATAGAAAAGCACGCCCACATTTAGATGCTATTAAAGAAACTGCAGAGCTCAAGGGTGCAGACAAAAATTGCCAGTCTTATGACAAAAGGTATCCTTTGAGGAGAGCTCCCTTCTCCACAACACCCCTTTGATCTTTCCAAGATCTTTCAAAAAGATACAGTTAATAGCATGATGTGAATGAAGCCTCTAAGCTGATCCTGTACTGGAGGATTTGGAAGAGGTGACCAAGGAACTCACTTTCCCATGCCAAAATGAGGTAGCCCAAGAAGCAGTATTAACAAGTCAATGTGGCAGCTATCAGTACCATAAGCTCCAGCTTGCCTGGTTGTGCTTAGACTTCTGCACCAGAAGCACTCGGGAGAACTCCTCCAGTTACGGAATATTCAGGGATAGTCCAACAACTTTTTTTTTTTAATTAAAGTAAGGACAGGTGATTGGTCATAAAACTTAAAGTGACAGAGTTGCCAAAAAGTAACATTGTGAATCAGCTGTGCTTAAACCCCAGATACCTGTATAGCCTAGGTTAAGAGGGTTATGGAAACGGTGCAAATGTAGAGCCCCAAACTGAATTTATAAAGAGGATTACAGAAACTTAATATCATTTTGTGGGTTGGGGTGGCAGGTTTTATTTTCTTAAATGCATTATGGAACTTGTTCTCGAGTGTCACAGGAAAAGGTTTCTAGATATGTTATTTTCCATATGAAAAAGAAGGGTTTTTTTCTTCAAGCAAAAATGAGGACAATTTTTACTGACAAAAGAAGTTAATTTCTCCTATAGCACCTACTTATGATGAAGGAATTAGAAAAACTATGCAGAGAAGTACCAAGTAGGATGACTTAGGTTGAAATGGAATTCAATTCATTTTTCTTTAGAAAGCGTTACAGCAGTAGAAGCAGCGTGAGATGCCAGCAACACCTAACAATTCAATACACTTCATATACTTGTTTCCATCAGCTAATTCACCAAATATACATAGTAAGAAAAAACACTTTCGTTTTCCTCTCATGGAAGAGTCCTAGGTGATCTCCCTAGACGTTTAGGCAGGAAAAAAAATATCTAAAGCAAAGCCACGAGGGACAGACACTAATGTCGCTCTTTTGGACATGGCTGTTATGAAAACAAGGACTAAATCAAAGTCTTCAGCTGGCTCAAGAAAGCCTCTTTAGTCTTGGTGACCATTTTCCCTTCTGAGTTCTAGACTGCTTATGAGAGAATGCATCCTGTTCAGAACTTAGGCATTTTTACAATTCAGTACCTTTATCATCTGACCCAGAGAACTGAGAAGGCTGAAAACCTTTGAAATCAACCAGGTAGGAATATGAGAATGGTCACATAAGGCAGAAAAGCTAGGACTATTTTGCATCTCTCTTTTCTGTAGATGCTCTCTCTTCTAATGGATAAGTTTAATTGCATATGAACATACAAGTGGCTACAAAGGGCCACATTTAAAAAAGAAAATTAAGAATAGCAGATCTTTCAGGCAACGAGGGATGAGGCACACAATGCTGAATGGCTAGCATTCCCTGAAATCAGACCAACTTGGGAAGCTACAGGAGGGGAAGCAGTGGGTGCTAACTAGGCTTCAGTCCCTAATGTCAGCATTGCCCTTTTTCCTTAGTGCTAAAACCACAGTAAGGATTCTTTTCTCTCTGATTCCACCTACTTGATTCAAAGTCAGATCAACAGTCACCTCTATTGCATCACATTACATTAGTGTTACCAAAATCTTGACAGACAGAAGTATTTTGTGGATGAGACCGAAACCGGACAGCAACTTTAATGGTGAAAAGCTTCCTAGTTTAGCACTTATGATAATAACGTAGCTCTAGAAATAATTACAATTCATCACACAACAACAGTGTACAACCTGTGGCTTCTCAGGCCTCAGAAAGTCAGCATCTAAGACCTCAGAAAGTCAGTTTTACCACAAGCATGGCTGGCATTTCCCAACATCTATTTTTATGTAAGTTCTGGAGCCTCAGAAGCAACAAAGAGGTTTTCACCCACCCCAATACACTATTACATGAACATAAGAATGGCTGCACTAGAGTGGAACAAAAGCCATATCATAACAGACATCAATAGTAGGCGCCCAGGGAAAAGTACAAGAATGGGACAAGCATACAGTGGTATTTCTCCAGGATACTCTCTTGGCCTCAATAAGATGGTGTTTGCAGGTTCCATAGAGATGTGTCCTTGTGCTTATTAACCTTGAATATTTTCCACATCCCCAAGAATTTGCCTAGCTGCTTTCTGAAAGCACATGAATTGTTAGTATCAGCTTCTGCAGCAAGGATTCCTATAGCTTAAACACACATCATGTGAAGAACTACCTTCTATGATTAATTTTAGCTTGCTACCTTCAAGGTCTTACAGATGCTCAAGTTCTTATACTGGAAAAAAAAGCATTCCCTTCTTCAGCCTCCTCACCTTATAAACTTCTAATGCAACCTCACCCCTGGCCTGCAGTCATCTTTTTTTCCAAGCTCAAGAATCTGTCTATACAATCAGAAGTAGTTTCTGACCTTTGATCATCTATGCTGCCCATCTTTGTATCTTCTCCTATTCTACTTTAACTCCTTCATATGACTATTAAAATTAATTTAGGGAAAACCCTACTGAAACATTAAGTAGCTAAAAATGTTCTAGAACGTCGAGCACATAAAATTCTTCGGAGTTTGCACATAGTATCCTTAATCATATCCTAATCTTTAAATATAACCTGTTGTGGGGGGGGGGGGGAACAAGCAAAACAAAACTTTTTACGCATTGGATAAGCAGATGAAAAACTAGTCACTCACTGCAGCAGGGCTTTAGTTTTTCTGGTTGGATCTTCTGGTCTGAAGTTTTTGTATACCTCTACTTCATGTTCTATAGAAAGCAGCTGGCTCTGGAGTTTGCTCCTGAAGCCTGGCAGGGTATCCCGAATATGATTGGTAAGTTGCTAAAAAAAACAAATAAAAGACCTTTTATACTCTAAATACAGATGAAAGCAAAAGCACAGACATTTCCTTCTGACTGCCAAGCATATCAACCATGAACTGTACTAGTATACTTCCTTTTGATCTTTGTAGCAATGGAGACAGTTAAAGAACAATACATATCCCTTTCATAGACATATTATATAGAAGCTTGAAATTTTTCTTGGACCTCTCATTCACTGGGCCCTATTACTACATACCTGTTTAGCTACACACTCAACAGTTATACACATTTAATCTGAAATGACCTCTCTTACCACTCAGCACTTTGATGCCCCTGCCCTCCTCTTTGGCTGGTTCTCCTGCTAATGGTAGTCTCCTAATTCCCTAGATACGCAAGTTCTCTGCATGAATGCCCCTTGCTTCATAGGTCCTTCTTAAAGGAGCAACAACACAGAGGGTTTTTTTTTCCAAATACCTCTTTAAACATCTTAGTTTACTCCTGCAGTGAATGTATACTGTCTTACTTAAAAAGACAGCCAATATCTGAATATGCTCCATTTGTGATCCCTAGTAGGGTTGGAGATGAACAAATGCATCAGCTTCCCTTCAGACAATGTGATAAACAGTTTCGCCTAAAGGTCTGTGTGTTTATTGTTGGAAACACTCTACTGCACCATTACACTTATTAGAATGTTATTAGCCTCACTTGCCTCCAGATTCCCAACTCTGGGCTTTCTGGTCAACCATGTTAAGAAGTTATTTCTAAAAATTAAAAATTCAGTTTTTGAGACATATTTCTCAAACTGAAGTATTTAAATCACTGCTATTATTATAGAGCCATCAGTAACAACATCATCTCTAACAGCCCCTTGTATACAAGGTTGCAGGAAAGTGGAATTGCCACTCAGCTTGCACTGGATGACTCCTTTACAGCAAAAGGCAATGCAGGAAAAGGAAGAGATGCTCAAAGTTGACAACTAGTTCAGAAGGGTGATGGAAGGAAGCACAGACACACAGAGTACCTACTTGGGACTCTCTCACCATTAAGAAATATCACCTCCACATCCTTTCTGCTCCCTTGTACGAAGTATATTGAAGGGAAGAGAGTTTTCCTTCCTGAAGATTATAGCATTTTAACTTTTTTAAATGCTTCATCTTTGGCTGAAGAAGAAGTTCTAACTTCTACTTCAAGAGTATCAATTTTCATTTCTGAAAATATACCTACAAGCACTAGAAAATAAACTGAAGGAGATAAAAAAAAATAGTCTCACCAAATCTGTTAGGGTTTGACATACTTCATTTATTTTGTGCATGTATGTTGTAATGTGTTTGGAAAGCACTATCAGTATCTTACCTGTGCTGTAAGTGTATCATTTCTGAACAGTTCCTTGATTAAAACCAAAATAAACTTCTTGCAATTTGTTGCAAACTCTCTTCCCAGCCCCCATTCAGACAAGCTACAAATGAAGAATGTTATATACCGAAACCCTTAATCTCAAAATAAAAGTTGTTCAGCAGATGTGACAGCACAGAACCAAAAGCTGGAGTTTCCCTGGAGCACCACCTTGTGGATGCAGAGAAATTTAAATTTCACCTGAAACCACAAACCCTAACAGGTGTTTAATATCTTAGGGATGAGACTTACATAGTTTTCCCCATATATAACATTCTACATACAGTAACAGGCCAGAAGACAAACAGTTCATACTGAAACACGTAAATTTATAAAACAGTTCCCCACAAAGTTAATAGTACTTAAAGTAATATACTTGAGGAAGGATGAGACAGTCCAAAGAAATAAGAAGATCAATTGTTTTGGTCTCAAAACTAAGATGTATGGTATTAAACATTTAATATATAGAAAAAGGCAAAACATTCTAAACACAGGTGAGTTCTTGCACCCTGCTGAAAACTTGGTTCTGCAGCACAAATAAATGGCATTAGTATTCTTTTCGCATTGATCCACAGCATATTTCAACCTTGCTGTCAAGTTACACATCTGCAAAGTCACTGTAGCAAGAAATTAAACAGGCCAGCTGTTTAGCCTTGCTCCTCTTAGTAAATAATAATTTCTCTCTGCTGTTTCCAACCTCTGTTAAAAACTGATAGATCCAGGTAGATCTGGTCTCTGTCTATCCAAGACCAAAGGCCACAATTTGACAGTGAACTGGAGAAAAACTTCTTATGAAGTTTGACTTGTAGGAATGCCAAGAACACAGGTCAGCTGATAAACTGAGTTTCTAATAAATCATATTACATCATCAGGCATTTTAGGAAGGCATGCATGATTTGATCTTGTCCTCTTCAAACTTGCTATGAGGTACATCACCTTGAGATGCACATGCTGCCCAAGTTCGCACTATGAAAGTGGCATTCCTCAAAGACACATCTAGAAACCAGATGATCCAAAAAGGAGTTAATGGCATAGTTAACTACAATTGTGACAATGTGGGATCTTTCTTAAATAGACACTATGCTCACACTGGCCTGAAGAACAGACTAGCCTTAACATTTCAACCAATACTAAATACAAATGAATAGAGTCAGACTTTAAAACCAGATTAATAAAGGCTCATTATACTTTTTGTTACAATCTGCTAGCGAGATTGATAAGCTTGTTAGGTGAATGGAACCAGGTATCACGGACACAGGGCATATTTCTCTCTCAAACAGCAAAACTGTGTGACCTACAGACTTCCTTTAGAAAACTCATGAGTACCTGAGGCATCTACCTACAGATTTATTGCCTCCAGAGCTCTACTTTACAGAGAACAACTCCTGACACAAAAGTCTAGTTACCAGCCTACTGATTGATGAATATCTTAGAGATGATCACAGAAATCTCATCCATCAGTGATAACTAACTCCTGTGTCTCTCCCAGTTAGCACAGTGATAAAGAGAAACATGTAATAGTGAAGAAAATTATGTACTCCTCCTCCTCTAGTGTTGGCAGTGTCTTGATTAGAACAGGAAGGAACAGGATTCTCCTCAGGTAAATGGAAAACAGACTTCTCTATTTCCTGCTAAAGGAAGCTGTGACCTGACACAGTTTGACATGAACTTCTGAAAACAGACCCTAGGTTTTGGGAAAAAGGTAGTGCAAACAAAGTGCTCTGATAACTGTATTTGTCATTTACATCAATAGTATATGGTACATTGTTTCTGCTAAAAACTAGAATGAAATGTAGATCACGAGGTTAAAGTACAGATGTACAGTGAACCCTCAGAATGTATGATTTCTAAAACACTGTTAGTCTTGATATTTTGATCAGCAGGAACACCTATTAAAGTGGAAGAAATGTGGTAATTAAGGAATAGAAATGTATGCTTGGAGAAATACCCAGGAAGGGAACAGAATCTTATTTTCTATGTTCATATTCAGTATTCAAGAGAGCAGAAGAGATTTCATCCTGAACAAAGGGGCAGGGAATGGATGCAATAGCAGCCTGAAGCTGGTACATGGTAGGTTTCCAGTCCTCCAAGGCCACTTAAATTTGTCAGCTTTGTTTTCTGTCTTCTGTAACCACGCTTCCAGTTTTGTAAATCAATACCATTTGGCTTTGCTAGAGCAAACTCATGTTTCAAAGAGTTTTTGCAAGGAATGTCGAGTCTTCCACATGGCAGCAAAGCACCTCTGTACCCCTGAATGGTCATGACAGATTTCTACTCACTCAGGGTTACCTGCTCCACCCAAACCAAGCACAGTCCAAGTCCACAGGGAGACGACGACTGCTATACGCAGACCAGTACATTAATGGCTCATTACTCCCCAACATCCTCTCTGAGTTTGCAACAGGTATGCCCACATTATTTTACTGCAACTGTGACTGATGTTATAATCTAAACTTCAGCTTGAGATAACAGTGAGAAATAATAAGCAATTTAATTTCTAAAACCTAAAGTGGGATAAAATGTTACAGAACTTCTAGATCTGGGAAACTACATAGTCATAAAACACCATTGGTAGCTTATGCCTAAATGCATAAGGGAGCAAATCTGACTGATTTGTTTTATTTTTGAGCCAAAAAAACATTTACTCTGAAGAAAGCAGTGTTTGAATGTGATGGAAGTTGCCATCCTTGATAACATATGACTAGCGGACTTAATTATTTTAGCTCTACACTGACAGGAGCCTGAAAATTAGGTCCTCTACTTCTCATAGTGAATTTGCATACGCCACACGCAATATACAGCTTTGTTTATTTCATTGTGAAACTTTAAAAGGTTAAAGGCAGGAAAGAATCAATTAGGTTCACTGATGCACATTCCTTCTAATAAGGATTTTATATTGGTTCTATCATTATAAAAGCTGCCTCTCACCATACAAACTTCAGGTTTTACCTGGTTTAGAACTTTTTGGAGATAGGGTGTTCCCATCCGATCTGCCATGTGCCTGTATGCTGGGTGCGAAAGAAAGAATTTCCTTTCTGCTAGGAGAGCTGCCTTGATATCCTTCTTCCCATCAATGTCTTTCTGGCTTCTGTTTACAACACCAATATAACCTAAAACAACAGCAAGCCAGTGGGTAAGTCAATGCAGCTACTGCCTGAATTACTGGATTCACATTAAATTGAACTAGGCTGGCTCAGTTCAAACAAAACCTTCCACTTAAAGCAATTCAAGTATTGTTTAGAAGTACTGTAATGAATTTAATGATGACCAAATCATTGATTCAAATGCAACAATTCCCTGGTTCAACACATTCCTAGACTGTTTTCTGTGTTGCTACAACAGGAAGAGGAGATGGTCTCACTTGTAAAGTGTAATTAGAATCAAAATTCTTGATACTGTTAGCAGTGCAAGTGACTCTGACAGTAGCTGCAGGAACAATCACATGGAAAATTTCTGGAAGGGGCAAAACTTGGTTGACAGTGATGTTACCAAAGCTCTGGTGCTTGCTTCCAAGATAGATAAGGAAAGAGTCCTTTTTGGCAAGGCATGGCAGCCTGGCACAGAAAAGAAAATTTGCTAACTACTTATTCTGACATTTCTTGTTTCTGGAATAGCCCAGTCTATTTTCCAGGTCCAGTAAAAAAGTCTCTTAAATATTCAATATTTTGCCACAGCCTCCTGTTATATTTGCTGTTTAGATAATGATAAAAAGATTGTAACTCATTAAGACCCATGTAACCTTTGATTCACCTCCAGAACTGTTTTAAACACCACCCTGGCCCAAATCATTGTCTGGGTTGTGTAGGATATAGGCAATTGAACATTCTCACCTCTACGAAGAGGGAGTAGTTTGTTTTCTAGAATTTCTCTTGCATCTGTTCCTTCATCCATCAGATCCAATTTTGTGATCACACCAATGGTCCTAAGGCCTGACCGGGGTGGGGGAGAGAGAAAAAAAAGATAACAAAGTCAGGAAGACCAATTATATCTTAGAATTCCGTAATACTTATTAAGAAATGTGACATTCACAAAGCATGCATCATAAACAATGTCAGGCACAGCTGCAAGCTGAGGTGCACCTGGAAAAGAAGGGATCATCATTCCCAGTGCTGAAATGCATTCTTCAAATCTCTTTAACCAGGTTCAGCATTCCCATGACACTACTGTATAATGTTTATGACAGAGTATCCAGAAATCCCATTGGCATCCAAGTCCCCTTTTGCTAGTTGCTACTTTTTTCTAGATAGGCATTGCCCCGCTTCCTTGCTTATAGGAGTTAGTGACAAAATTAAAATTAAAAAACCCCCACAATTTACAGCATCTTTATATGAATTATGCTGAGCTAACAAACAATTATTTTGATGCTGAAGTCTACAGGATAATGCATACACAGATCTGTATTATAATATACATTAGCAGTAAAAGAAAAAAGCATAATAGTCTTAGTTATTACAGACTTCCATTTATGTTATTGTACTTGAGAACAAAAAGCCACTGACCATTCAATCATGCTTACCTTGAGGGTCCACTTCTTTAGCTAACTTCAGTGCATCTGAGTTGGCCAGATCAGTGTTAGCTGGAGTCACGGCTAGTATCAAGCAGTTTTCCCGAGAGATGAACTGCATTATCATGTCTCTGATTTGTTGCTCAATATCTGGAGGTTGATCCCCTACTGGCACTTTAGTGATTCCCGGCAAGTCAATAAGAGTCAGGCTTAATACTAAATGGAAAACACAGGATCACAAAACTGGTTAGCATGCCAGATATATTTAAAGAGATCGATGGATCTCTGGCTGCAGACAGTTTTTTTAATCACATAAAACCCTACATAATTAGCTTTACAAGTATATAAACACTGTTAATGGTTCAAATAAAATGCCTGACAATCTGAAAGTTACACTTGTTAGCACAGCTGTTTCCCTACTGGTTTTTCATCTCTGGATTTAAGAGTACTATTTATCTTAAACATTAGAATTGGCATAGGAGAATGATTCTCATGCTGAAAAACCTTAAAAGATCCCAGACAACTGAACAAGACTTTCTGAGCTTTTTCCACCAATAGAAGTACAGACAACAGGCCATTTCCATCTCATCTTTCAAACCAACCCAAACAGGGGTTTTGGCGGGTTTTTTTGTTTGTTTTTTTAATACTGTCCTTCTCTGACCATCTTTCAACAGTGTCTCCAACTAAGAACTTCCCAACTGAAAGTCAACAACTAAACTAACACATATAGCAAAATTCCTGGGAGGGGGGGTTGGGGGAGTGGGTTATTTTCCAGTAGTTGAGATATTGTGGGTGTCTTCTTAAGAAGAGCAACAAAACAGGAAAAAGTTTATCTGGTAAGAAAAGCTGTTTTGCTTAAGCACGGTCCCTCCAGCCCAGGCCACAAGGCCAACTAGAAGCATCCTAGCTTTCTCATAAAACACTGGGGTAATAGGGTATCCTTTAGACAAGTGAGAAAAATAGTATTCCTATAAAGGAAACACAAGAAAGTACAGTTTGAGTCTGACTAATACAGGCAACAGTTGCTGAACTGAACGACTGATCCTAATAAAACAAAGTAAGAGCATTAGACAGGAAATTTTCACCTTCTCCTGGAGTCAGCATGTTCCACAACTGAGCTGTGAGGCAGGGCATTTAGTTCAGCTCCACTCCTGTTGGCTAAGCCACAGCTGTACAGCAGAGACAGGGCTCAGGGGTAAGCGTTTAGAACCAAGTCTGATCACAGCATATCAAAGGGAGGTTCAGTATCTCTTTAATTACCTCTCCTCTTATTTTAATCCTTCTGTTCTTTGATTCACAATCAAGACATCAGATGAGGTGGTTAGGAAAACAAAATGCCTCAGCCAAATGTACCACTTTTCCCCTGGATCCAAGACAGATTCAATGCAAAACATTTTCTCAAGACTGCCTTCATTAAATCGGGCAGATGGCAACCAGAGGAACTAACTTTGATCTATACTGAGGGTCTACAACAGGAAGCAGCTTCAAACACCCTTATTGTCTAAATATGTTTTTAGTGACAGGAAACAATAAACATCCAATAGGGCAGGGGGAGACACTGGTTTTCTACACCACTGATCAGGGAATCCATCTAGGATGTAACAGGGCAGCAAAAAAAGGTCTTGACACTAAGTCCCCCAAACTCCTATTAATGTGTCTTAACTGCTGAGCTACTAACTAACAGTATGTGTACTAGGGGAGGGATCGGTTTCATCCTGATGCAGAACAGGAATACTTTTAAATCATAATAAGATTAAACATGACAGAGAAGCTGCTTTCTGCCCAGCTCTAGTGGCAACAGCTCTCTGCAGTAGGATGGTTTCACAACACAGAAGAAGCTGAGGATTCTTCTAATGAGCAGATGGATACAACGCTTTTGGTCCAACTCAAACTCAGAAATCATTTCATCCCCAAAGACTTCTGATGAAGCAATGAGAACACACACGAAAGGAGACAGCTAAACAGAGATAGATAATATATTACATGACAGGAACATGAAGAAGAATGATTTTACCTACCATGTGGGGAGTATATTCTTAAGTTAATAGGAATTGAAGAAATGCCTTTGTTCACTCCTGTTATTCTATCTGTTTCTACTTCAATTTCCTGACGAACTTCATCAAAATCAGTAAATTTCCTCCCTTTGCAGTGTAGAAATTCAGCATACTCTGTGAAAAATATCAATAGCATCTCTGTATCTCAAAGGCTTACAGTCTGAGACACTTGCTTTCAAGCACCTAGTATTCTTCAGACGTGTAAGCACAAAAGCATGTCATCACAGATAACAGGAAAGCGTTATATACGAACACATGCTATATATGGAATTGCACTGATGAAAACCAGCCTACAACAAGAAAGGGTTAATTAAAAAAAAGTCAAGTTGACTGAACATGATTTATTGCTTTTATCTTTAGCATATCATCTGCTAGAACAATCTAGAAGGTTCCAATAAATACTATTAAATTTAATAGAATAAGAAACAGACTGTAATCATTCTGAGTTTTCATCTGATTATATTTGCCTGTAATATATCAATAAACTGAAGAAAAGATTCAAGTTATGTATCATGAAAGAATATTAGCACTTTTTCAACAACTAACAGTCCACGCTACATGTGATTTTAACACAGGAGTTATGTACAAGTTCACGATCAAAATAAAATCACTTGAAAACATTGTGAAGTAATTAATAAAATACTCAACTCTTCATCTCCTAGAGACTTCCTGAAGCCTAAATCCAAACCATGCCAAAAGAAGTTTTTAAAAGCTTTTACAGATACTACTGCAATTTTGCCAAAGTAGGAGAAAACACTGAATTTGTAAGGTGCCTTATGCAATCATCACACACTTGCCCTCTTACCTGGAAAGGGTATCAGCCAGGAATTTTCTTCCCACTTTCTTCAGAGATAAATACAGTCTAACATGTTTGACTTCAGTATGACACTAAGTCCCTGTTTTGACTCTTGAATCCAAGTAGTGACACTGATTATTGTATCCTTCTGGATTTTCTGCCCAGAAGAAATATGGTACATAACCAAAAGCACATCTCAGCATTTTAAAACTGGAGTTTCTTCTTTTAAAACAGGGCAAAACAGAATAAAAAAAGTTTAGCCTACTAGTAAGGGTATAACCAGGTTATGATATAAATGGCTATCACAGATATGAGCTCACATCTGTCCCCACAATCCTCCCCTAAAAGGCCCTAATATTAGGACTGGAAAAAGCTTGGATATAGTTGTGTGTGTTCCAGTATTGTTATATTTTGCAATCAAGGCCGAATCTTAAAGTGCCATTTAAGTGTTTCTTCCCATTAAAAAGTTTATTGATAAAAAAAAACTCAAAGAGCAAGGCAAAGAGCTTGCTTGATACTCAAAGAAAGGCAGCAAGAACAGCTCAGCAGAGCTGATCTGAGAACACAGATTAATAGAGTGCCTTATGTATCAGTACTCGAGTTTGTTCCTCAGGTCTCCCAGAAGTTATTTGATTACTGTTGTTGATGGAGACGTTAACAAATAAAATAGCTGAAACAACATGCATAACCATTACGACATTTAAAGCAAGCTGAAAGCCAAAAAAGGAAAGATGGGAGGGGAAACAAACACCAACCTTTCTGCCCTGCAAAAGCACGATTTCTTTGGATTCAAAGTGTGAGGACAGGGGAACCCATCCTTGTTAAGAAAAAAATATTTATATATAATTATTTTAAAAACAAGAGAGAACTTAAAAACCTCTGTCTTAACTTTGGAAAACTTAAGAACTCCTGCATATCTTATGTCCTTTTTCAGATCTAGCAACAAATAGACAATGAGTGGGGGGTTGTATGTTTAAAATATTAAACAATATCTAAAAACCAAGGAATATTCAAATATTCCAAACTGTAAGATAACATGGTGCACAAAAACAAACAAAAAAAAAAAAAACAAAAAACCCACACATCTCGGTTGGTCTAAACACATTTTGGAATTCACACTTGTAAAATTTATTACCTCAAATTTAGAAAATAGCTACCTACCAAAAAAACAAGAGGTTCTTATTTTGATTGAGTTCTTCATGCACGGCTCTTGGCATAAAATAAAATGTATTCTTCTCACCTACAATTTTTATTCAGTGGCTCATTAGATTTTCTCAGAAAAAGATTTCAAAATTCAGACAATTAACACTTGGTGCCAGCTTGCTTACTCCATGATCTGACTGACTCAGCTGATGCTCAGAGAAGCTTCTCTGTCCCACTTGACACTTGGTAACAGAAAGAGTCCCTATCTGAAATGGCTCAAATTAAATGAAAAAAAGTAAATCAAATGAAAAAATAGTTTACTACTTTTTAGCTATGTTAATAATTATCACTAGCTCATTGCTCTCAGTGACATTTGGGGTCCCACTAATTCTGAAGGAATAGACTTTACTGTTGTTCATATCCTATGGCATATATGAGATGCCACACACAGCCTGCAGAATAAAAATTCAAATGAACAAGCAGTGCTTTGTTTTGTTCCTTTCAGCACTTTGCCTGCCCTTGGCAATGATGCCCCTAGCCAGACTGGATGAGCACACATTTTAATGCAATATTCATTTTTTAGCTTTTTTGCACAGAAAAATACTAGGAAAATATTATTATATTATAGTATATAGTATTATATTACATTATGTTTACATTTTTGTGAGAGTGGACATGAAGTCATACAGAAAGAGGGACTCTGTCTAATGCTAATTTTAAGACACGTATTTTCTATATAAAATTGAAGTTATGTCAAGAGAAAGAATAATTTCAGAAAAAAAATGTTTTCTTTGCATGTAGAATACAAAATCTTTTTACAGAACCATTCACTTTGGAGAATACCGAATGAAAAGGCTAGCATATCACAATTCTGTGCAGTGCATTTCCAACCACAAATGTCATGGTAAGTGATTATTTCTCTTCTCAATTTTGATTACATTAAACAAATCACACAGGTATTATGGGATAACGTTTCTCAAGACACTCATTTGTCATGTGAGATATTTCTCCTTATGTTTTTATGATTTAATCTAGCACAATGATATACTCTTATGAACAATAAATAGCTATTGACATTTTCGAGCCACTGTTAATTGCATGCACACGTTTTTTCATAAATCTGTCTCTAAGCTAAAGAAAGCTAAGTTAGATAGGCCCCGTGACAAGACAGGGAATGGTGTTTCTACCTGAGAAATACATGACAGATTTTTGGAAAGTGTCCTTGTTGCACAGCAGCCGAGTCTAAGACCTTTCAAAGTCTGACAAAGCCCACAGACTTAACCCGTTACTGGAGGTGAGAAACTTCCCAGCGAGATGAGACCTGGATTCAGAACCCTCCCCCGCCTGGTTTCAGGCAGAGTTGATGCAAGTCCATTGTGGTACCCAACTCACAAGAGTCAGGTCTCTGGCTTGGAGTTTTCAAAAAAGCTGACACATGACATTGCAGGCCTATAGCAAACATTTTTAACATATATGATATAGGGGGAATACTTGCTGTGACTGCAACTTCTATCTTTCAATTTTTTGGGGAGAAAACAAGTCACCCAGGCAACAACAGTCTTGTTAGCTAGCTTCAACTAAGCACTCCACAAGCCTCAGAATGCTTTCCAAAAGAATGACTAAAAACATGAAAATAAACATCATATGAGCTAAAACGCATCACCTTTACAATGATGATACATCAGCTTCTTCTGAACAAAGCAAATGCAAATAAATTCATCTATTTAGACCTTAGCAAAGCATTCAATACAGTTCTTCCTAGGGGAGAGCAGACTGATTCAAAAGCACTTGTCTTATTTCGGTAAGATGCTGAAAATAGAATATTCAGACTTCATGAGTTACACTGCTAGCATTCATTAACAACCTATAGCAAGGCTACAAGAAGAAGTAGTGCCCTGGCATTTTCTGAAGAAAAGCCAGAACATCCTGCTAATGCACACGAGGATAAGAATATCATAGCAGAAGAGATTAAAAGCACAGAAAATTGGAAAGGTGTAGATCTGATGAAAGTAACTAGGTCATGCTCTTAGAAACCAGTGAAATGGTTAATTATTAGGGCAGAAGTTCATACAGGAAAAAAAAAAAAAGTAAAGTATTCTTAAAGTATTCTTTTCTTTGCAATAGCCTTTTACACCCTTGACAATTCTTGTTTCTGGAAGAAATATATCCCTGTTCTTTCAATTTTTTTTCTACAGATTGTGTTTTCTAGACTTCTGATTATTCAGAAACGTTGTATTATCCTCCAGGCATATTCTTCTTAAGTTGCAGAGGCAGAGCTCTAACTAAGATCGTTCCAGAATGGAAAAAAGTGGAAGAACTATTTGTAAGACTACACTTCTGTTGATGTATCTTGTACGATATTTACTTCTTTATTTTACAGAAGCATGATATCATTGGCTTACATTCTGTTAGTGACCCACTGTAAGTGCCAGATCCTGTTCAGATACTAGGCTTTTAGTACATACACAGCCCTTATCCTTACTGAACTTCTTTCGAATGTTTGACCATTTCTCTTATTTTGCAAGCTATCTGAATTCCAATTTTGCCCTCCAGTTTATTTACAGTCTCTCTGGTATTTGTCAAATTCAAACTTAATAAACACACTCTGTTCCATCATTCTGTCAATAACAAAATACTGAATGGGACCTGGAGAGATGTCCATTCTGCTCTATAAGGTAACCAATAGTGCACCCATCTTATAGAAGCCTTTTCTAGACCATGTTTCCTGAGCTAGTTTATTATAAAAAACATGCAAGATAATAATAATTTAAAAAGTATTGAACCCAAGATAAAAGAAACCGACCACATCTTTACCTACAAACCCACAACCCTACAATAAAAAATGATTGATAGATGGGATTTTTTTCCTTGATGAATTTGTCTGGTCTATTCATCTCTTATCTTTCAAATGCTTTCAGATTGATAGTTACAACTACTTACAGATTTTTTTTTCCCCCAGAAGTGAACTTAGACTGATTTGTCTGTCACTTCTCTTTATTATCTCTTGAAGATGGACATATATAGAGCCATCCTCTGGTCTTCAACGATTTCAGGTATTTGTTTGAAGAAGTATCAATCCCCCCCTTCTCTCCTCTGATATCTTCCTTACCAATTCTTTTAAGTTTATTGAGACTGGACTTAAACAGGTAGAAGGCTTTATTCTGCTGCTGTTCCTCCTTTCTTTCCCAAGGGTTGCAACCTTCTGCATTTCATGCTTATTCTCAGCCAAGTCGCCTTCCACATTTATGTTCCAAAATCAGCTACCATTTAGTGGTAAGAGATCTTCCTCTATATAGTGCTTGGTGGGAGGAGGAGAGGGACTAGTTAACACCCCATACCAAAAATTGGCTGCAGTCCACCACTGCAGTCATGCAAGTCCTTTATTCCCTCAACTTTTCCATCACCTTATTGTCAATTACCCTAATTTCTCCTCCTCTTCCTGCAAACCCACATTTCAATTTTTACATCCTTCTCTAGACACTCAGTGTTCGTGCCATCTGCAGGCTTTTATCGCCGACTCCTTGTTTTAAAGAGCTTGTCCTCTTTATGAGAGAGAGCAACTGGAATGTATTGAGCTGTGCCTAGGGGTGGATGAAGAGCGAGTCGAGAGCTTATGGGTAAGGATCAAAGGGCAGGCTAGCATGGGGGACACTGTGGTGGGTGTTTACTACAGGCCGCCCGATCAGGAAGAGGAAGTCGATGAGGCCTTCTACAGACAGCTGGAAGTAGCCTCACGATCCCAGGCCCTGGTTCTCATGGGGGACTTTGACCACCCTGATATCTGCTGGAGAGACAACACAGCTAGGCACAAACAGTCCTGGAGGTTCCTGCAGAGCATTGGTGACAACTTCTTGACACAGGTGGTGGAGAAGCCAACAAGGAGAGGTGTGCTGCTGGACCTCGTACTAACAAACAAAGAAGGACTGGTGGAAGATGTGAAGGTTGGGGGCTGCCTTGGCTGCAGTGACCATGAGATGGTGGAGTTCAGGATCCTGCGAGGAGGCAGCAGGGCACCAAGCAGGATCACAACCCTGGACTTCAGGAGAGCAAACTTTGGCCTCTTCAGGGACCTACTTGGAGGAATCTCATGGGTGAGGGCCCTAGAAGGAAGGAGTGTTCAAGAGAGCTGGTTAATATTCAAACATCACTTCCTCCAGGCTCAAGAGCGGTGCATCCCTATGAGTAGGAAGTCAAGCAAAGGAGGCAGGAGACCTGCATGGATGAGCAAGGAGCTCCTGGCAAAACTCAACCAGAAGAAGGAAGTATACAGAAAGTGGAAAGGGGGACAATTCCTCCACTTGGGAGGAATATAGGAACGTTGTCAGAGTATGCAGGGATGCGACGAGGAAGGCTAAGGCCCGTTTGGAATTAAATCTGGCTAGAGATGTCAAGGACAGCAAGAAGGGCTTCTTCAAATACATCAGCAGCAAGAGGAAGACTAGGGAAAATGTGGGCCCTTTGCTGAATGGGGTGGGTGCCCTGGTGACGAAGGATGCAGAGAAGGCAGAGTTACTGAATGCCGCCTCTGCTTCAGTCTTTACTGCTCAGGCCAGCCCTCAGGAACCCCAGATCCTGGAGGCAAGAGAGAAAGTCTGGAGAGAGGAAGACTTTCCCTTGGTGGAGGAGGAGTGGGTTAGAGATCATTTAAGCAAACTTGACACCCACAAATCCATGGGCCCTGATGGGATGCACCCACGAGTGCTGAGGGAGCTGGCGGACATTATTGCTAAGCCACTCTCCATCATCTTTGAAAGGTCATGGAGGACAGGAGAGGTGCCCGAGGACTGGAAGAAAGCCAATGTCACCCCAGTCTTCAAAAAGGGCAAGAAGGAGGACCCAGGGAACTACAGGCCAGTCAGCCTCACCTCCATCCCTGGAAAGGTGATGGAGCAGCTCATCCTGGAAGCCATCTCCAAGCATGTGGAGGACAAGAAGGTGATCAGGAGTAGTCAGCATGGCTTCACCAAGGGGAAATCATGCTTAACAAACCTGATAGCCTTCTATGATGGAATGACTGGCTGGGTAGTTGAGGGGAGAGCAGTGGATGTTGTCTACCTAGACTTCAGCAAGGCTTTTGACACTGTCTCCCATAGCATCCTCATAGGGAAGCTCAGGAAGTGTGGGTTAGATGAGTGGACAGTGAGGTGGATTGAGAACTGGCTGAATGGCAGAGCTCAGAGAGTTGTGATCAGTGGCACAGAGTCTAGTTGGAGGCCTGTAGCTAGCGGTGTCCCCCAGGGGTCAGTACTGGGTCCGGTTTTGTTCAACTTCTTCATCAATGACCTGGATGAAGGGACAGAGTGCACCCTCAGCAAGTTTGCTGATGATACCAAACTGGGAGGAGTGGCTGATACACCAGAGGGCTGTGCTGCCATTCAAAGAGACTTGGACAGGCTGGAGAGGTGGGCAGAGAGGAACCTCATGAAGTTCAACAAAGGCAAGTGCAGGGTCCTGCACCTGGGGAGGAATAACCCCATGCACCAGTACAGGTTGGGGGTTGACCTGCTGGAAAGCAGCTCTGCGGAGAAGGACCTGGGAGTGCTGGTGGACACCAAGTTAAGCATGAGGCAGCAATGTGCCCTTGTGGCCAAGAAGGCCAATGGTATCCTGGGCTGCATCAGGAAGAGTGTTGCCAGCAGGTCGAGGGAGGTGATTCTCCCCCTCTACTCAGCCCTGGTGAGGCCACATCTGGAGTCCTGCATCCAGTTCTGGGCTCCCCAGTCCAAGAGGGATGTGGCACTACTGGAGCAAGTGCAGCGAAGGGCTACACAGATGATTAGGGGACTGGAGCATCTCTCTTATGAGGAAAGGCTGAGAGAGCTGGGCCTGTTTAGCCTGGAGAAGAGAAGGCTGAGAGGAGATCTTATCAACGTGTACAAGTATCTGAAGGGAGGGTGTCGAGAGGATGGGACCAGACTCTTTTCAGTGGTGCCGAGCGACAGGATGCGAGGCAATGGGCACAAACTGAAACACAGACACTTCCATCTTAACATGAGGAAAAACTTTTTCACTGTGAGGGTGACAGAGCACTGGAACAGGTTGCCCCGAGAGGTGGTGGAGTCTCCTTCTCTGGAGATATTCAAAACGCGCCTGGATGCAATCCTGTGCAATGTGCTCTAGGTGACCCTGCTTGAGCAGGGGGGTTGGACTAGATGATCTCCAGAGGTCCCTTCCAACCTCAGCGATTCTGTGATTCTGTGATTCTGTCCCTAGGCTAGCCAACAGTTACAAAGTATAGTAGTTACTTTACTTTTTCATGAGCGGATTCCATATTTCCTCAGCACATCAACGAGCATCAACCTGAGATCAAGGAAACAAAATCTTCCGGGTAACACCACTTGTAAAACCAAGTATTTGTGGATATGGTTTATCTGTCCCAGCATGAGCTGAGGTCCATGCCCTGTTTCAAGGCACTGATGGGAAAGCCGGCTGAGCCCTCAAACCCAAGCTGACAGACCTCAGCAGTCACTGCACGCACTGATGCTAGGACACACAGACAAACAGCAGCAAGGAAGACAGAGTCTCTGCAAGCTTACAGTAACAGCTTAAATTCAGGTTTCAGACTGGCAGCACTATTCCTCTTCTAGCATATCAGCTCTGATTGGATGATGGGTCCCCTGCTGTTCCAGATTTGGGTCACCAGTCACTATCACCTTTTCCCCATGGTGACTGTGACTCTTAGCTTCTGGGGTACCTGCCTCCTCAGTTTTCACCGGTCTGCACAGCATCCCTGCTCATCATCTGAATGATGAGTGGCTGCCAGGGAGCGGGACCCAGAAAAGGCCAGCCACAAGCTTCCTTTCCTCCCTGTAAAGTGGCCAGTCCGTCCCCTATTATTGGTACTGTGGTATCTTTCTAATTTCTTTGTCCTTGAAGGCCTCTGAATGCATTCCTGTTAATGAAATCTTTAAGATCATTTGCATTAGCTGAAATAACCAGTTTAAATTCTTTTCATCAATTTTTCATTTTCTGTTAGAGGATTTTTTTTTTTTGCCAGCAGATGGCAATAAAAGATGGGTATGCATTAGGAGTAGTCTCACAATAAAGGATAGTTGCATTAAAGTTCAGCAACCTTAATAGAAAAGAGCATCTGCGATATTTGCAAACATTTCGCAATGTTTTCTGAACCTTACAGTGATTTACTTTCCACTTAGTGTTGTAATTAACAGAACTGAAACAAATGTGGGTATTGTACATATGGATCATTAATCTAAAATGTCCAGCCTGATAATGATTTTTAAAATCTGTTAGTCTGCCATTTCTTTGGCACAGCAATGTAAGAACTAGCCTTGAAGCAAATTTGAAATTCTTCAAAAAACAGTTATCAAAATGAGGAAAAATACCCTTTTAAAGACAAGATATGTTAACATTTAAATAAGCAGTATTAATATAGCAGGAAAAGCATTTTTAACAAGCAGTAGACCTACAGTAATAGCTTCACCCAAAACCAGAGCGCATTTTTTGTTGTCATTGCTGCTGAAGAACCACCAGAATCAAGAAAAACTACCCATGATCAAGATATCTGGATAATTATTTCCATTTCACAGGCAGGAAATGCACAGCAAAAGGAAGAACAGACTGCCTAAGGTTATACAGAATCTGTGGCAGGAGCAATCAGAAAAAAAGCAACTTTCTTAAGACATTCTCAGGTGTTTTAGGTCATTAGCTTCCCAAAGCCTACTCAGCAGCACCGTTTAAAAGTATTAATTAGTTCCTAAGAAATATGTATTTAATTTTATTAAATTTATTATTTTCGTTATTATAAAGAATTGTCAAGCTAAGAAGTATACTAAAAGTGTGAAACTTAGACAACACACAAAGTTGTGAAACACAAAAACTTTGAACATATTTAAGAAATGGGTTTTAACATCTAAATTACAACATAGCCTTTCAAAGGAAAAAGAAAAAAGAAAAACAAACAAACAAACAAACAAAAAAACCCACCAGCTCACTAGCTCTCCTTGAAGAAAACATAATTACACAAGACAAATCTCTGCTCCCTGGCAAATTTTGGCAGAGAGGAGGTTAAGAGTCAAAACAAAACTGATGTACCTTACACAGAATGTGAGATATATTGCTCCAAAACTATTGAACACTAATGCAGTCCTTTAAACTCCTGTCCCAGGTCATGCTGTGTGCCAACACTTGCATCCTAAGTATACACAAGGAAAAATCCTTGTAAGAGTACAACTACAGGAATACGGAATGCATTATTCCTCCTGAAAAGGAATTATGAGTAAGGAAGTATGAGACCAGCACTTTACACTCATTGGTAACTGCTGAAATATAAGGACAGTGTAGCATTTAAAGCAAACGCTCTCTGGTCAGAAGGAGTGAAGTTCCTGTACCTTTCACTGCAGCAGTCAAATACTGAGAGCAGTGGTGTTTCTCTTGCCTGTTTTGGACATCAGATTCTCACAAAATGAACTACCCTCACATCCAACTTCTCACCCAGGAAAAGAGTAGATGGAATTCTTCCCAAGGACATAAATGTGGTAATTATTTTACCCAAGCTGTCTTGCCTGCCTTGTAAAACCTGAAGCTCTCTATCAGACAGTCTGCCAGCTAACACAACTGTGCCTTCTAAAAAACTAACTGAATTGTGTCTTCCGGATGGGACTATTTTCTTGTAAACCATTCTGTACTCTGAACTTCTTTAGTCACTAGCAATAATGAAGGTGTCTAGGAGCAAGATTCTTGTTAGACTTGGCACTAGCGTTCCCAACATTGGGGAACTGCCCTGGGCCAAACACAGTGACCACAAAGGAGAACATCAAAGTACTTCTATATTCTTTACCATACTTTATGTAGGACAGGAACTCTTTTTAATTATGATTTTTGTGTGGGAAACAAAGCTGCATTTTAGAGCTGTTTATCACAGAACAAAGACTTTATGCATATTTGGTTCAATTCTCTCTTTCAGTGAGATATCATATATGCCGTCTTTCTTCAGTAGAAGAGAAGCAACTGAATTGAAAACATGAGCTGAAGACCAAGCATGAAAAACTGTGACCCTACCTACAGGACTCCCAATGAAATACTTTGGGACAAGTCATGAGTACTATGCATCTCAGCATCAGAAGAGAGCCGTCTTGGAGCCTCAAAATATTTACAAGACAGAGAATTTTTTTCCTCCTCTAGACGGTACAGTAGTTTATTAAATATAGGCCACATTTACAATTTCATTTGAAATTCAGCTGGGCAGCCCCCAAAAGGCAGCTGTTAAAATAGAATAGTCAAGATACAAGTTAGAGTCCTCCAAAAGATTGAGAATTCATTTCTAACAGCCAGGTTTTGACTTACTCTGTGCTACCAGAAATTCCTGACATTATCAAACTGAGAGGAAAACAGTCATAACTATGGAAGACTGCCTTGTCAGTTGTAATATTTAATTAAAATCTTTGTCTTTGCCTCCAGTATTTCAAAGTTCGGTATTTGCATGGACGTAAAAGTGCAAAACATGTAAAGCGGTTGTAGGAGCTGTGTTCCCATAAAAAACTGTTACAGTGATTAAACGAGGTCAAAAGGTCTCTACAAAATGGCTTTGTACTAATTGTACAGAATTCTTTAAAAAGAGGAAGTAAACAAAATTATTAAAATATTCCACTTTCCATAGGAGATACATTTCTTAGCACTGAATTGTTTCATGTTACTACTTGCCTATTCTCATTTTCAAAGCACAGAAAGAGTCCAGCTCTTTCCCCAGATGTGTCAGATCCTTCCAGATGTTGGAGAGCCCCCTGATAATCTCTCTCTTACCTGGGCGTGTACAAATGCCTCAGCTGTCAACCTTCAGCCCTCAGTGCCGTGACTCACAGTTAAATGAAGCTTTAACCTCCCTCATCAGTCAAATTCACATTCCCAAAAGATCTTCAACTCAACTGTTATAAAACGTTGCTAAAACTATCTTGTAATCAATCAATCAACTCTGTATGCCTATATGTTACAGTATATAGAAAGCATCCCCTCTCTCCCCCACGAATACTGCAAGATTAAAAATAGTTACTCTTGAAAGAGTCAAGAAAGAGCCTAGGATTAGAGATCTATTAACCTTGCTATAGTACCAGGAACCTCACACACTCCTCTAGTTACATTTTCTAACATTTTAGATAATTATGAACTTGATAATCAGTCCAGCATCTGCTTCCTGTAAAAGAACATTGTGCTTCTCTAAACAGTTGCCCTTTACTTTCTTATTCTTTTTTTATTATTAGTTTAAGAGATAAAGGTGGCTCAAAAGATAAAGGAATTTCACCGCCAAAAAAAAGAAAAAGGAACAAAGATTAAAGAAAGTAACAAAATAATCAAAGCCTGTATTTTCTAAGGCTCTGGCATCTAATTCCAAACAAACTATATACAGCATTTCCCAAAGGCAAAACATGTCATGGCATCCAGTAAATAAAGACCTACCTAAAAGCTTGTGATATAATGTGAATATAGTAAAATAAGAGAGAGAAGGTATTTAACCAAGGGACGATGATGATTTTAAAAATAAGGCAACAGAGATCAGCCAGAAGTTTAGGATGGATGTCTAGGGTGAAGTATTTAACCACCTGACATTAGAGTATAAGTTTACTAATTCATATGTCCTTGCAGTTTAGTCATTGTACTAAGAATGCCAGCACAGAATTTGGTTCTTTTCTTTCTTCTGCTCTTACATGTTGCTGGGAAAATTAGATGGAGATTCTTCATAGCTAGGATTTATTCATGCATTTCTGCATGCTCTGCCAGAGATCTAAAGCCAGATGTGCAGAAACGGCAAGCATTCGTATCTCCAACTACAGCAAACTTGATCTTTTAATATATATAAGGCAGTACAAGCATATTACACACTCTAAGATCCAAAGGTTCCTAAGCTGAGCACACAGACCTATTGCATTCCACAGTTTTTTCCTTCTCTCCACCTGTAACACTATGAATGTGCTTTACAAGTACTGACACAGAAAAAAAAAAAGATTTTGTACACTATGGAGGTCACACATCACTGAATGCATAAGATATAAGTACTGAAGTCTACCTTCCTACTGAACAATAATGAGATTTTTTCAAGAAAAGAACGTACGCAAAAAAATTTATTAACACTTGCACATAGGGACAGACTAAAGTTCCACGGGCAGACTCAATTTTGTTTCCTCCTCAATTTCTGACCACTTCATAAAGTAAATATGTTTTTAAATGTTGTTCTGGATGTAATTGGTGTAGTGGTATGTTAGTGATTTTGTTGTTCACATTGGTTAAGAAATGATTTAAAAAAAAAAGAGAGAATGTTGGAAAACAATAGCTGCTTTTAAATTTGCCAAGGGATCGAACTATACAACAGCAGGTAAGTGCCACTTGCAAGATTATGAAGCAGTGAATTCTGACAAAGGTCTCAATACCTCAAGTATCTCAGGCGTATACACTTGCTGTATTTTTTATTTTTGACCAGACAGTTCTTAGAAGCTTCATTCTTCTCAAGTCTACCTTCTGCTCTACTTAGTGCAATGAGCCCAACCAAAAAAGATAAGTCATGAAAACAAGCTGCATGGAGCCAAGCCTGTGTGCGCTGGAGCAAAGAGTTGAAAGTAAAAATACAGCAGTTTTGGTATGTTAACTAATACAATTGTAATGCTCATCAACAAATGAATAAATCAAAAATTATTTATAAAATAGTTTGTACATAATAATGTTTCTCCTCTGCTTCAAGTTTGACCTTGAATTAAATTTACTGTGTGCTCTAGGATTTAGATTTTAATATTTTCCTAGATAGGACTAACCGGTCTTAAGCATACAGTTTTGAAGCACTGGGCCTTTGTTCCAGACAGTCTAGTGGCACCTTTCTTCACACTGCTGAAGTTTTCCTAGAATTTTTTTCCCCTCCTACTGAAGTAAATCAGGACTTCATCCAGGCATTGAAATAGAAAAAAAAAGACAGGTTACCTGTTTTGGCAGTGACAAGTTGCAAAACCAATGGCCGTCTTGTTACAATTCCAGATCCCCGTGGAAGAAAATCCCTAAAAAACATAAAGAAATAAAACAACTACAACCAAGAAACACTGCCCAGTTATATAAAATATCAGACTAATTTGGAAGCTCCACTGTATCTCCAGGTACAATGAAATCAAAAAGTTAGCAGGACGGATTTATATCGAACACTACTATAAAACAGTATTATTAATTTTGGCTTGCGATAGCAATAAGTCACCAAATACACGGTAAAATTAAGTTACTGGCTTGAAGTGTTACCAATTCCCTTTCTCCACGACTGTCATATATAACATCTCAAAACTCACCATATATAGTAAGGGTACCTAAGCCACGTCCACATTTATGGAGCTCCCTAAATAAATGTATCCACACCCTTTACTTTATCTGAAGATGCACAGAAAGTATAGACATAAGAACATATACACTTTCACACACCACACCCAAGCCCTGGCCAAACCAAACTGCCAGCACTCTGCACCTACTCTGTCACGCACATAACTTCCACCAGTTCAAATCCCCGAATCACTTTTCTAGCAATACTTCCCCCCAGGAGTTCTTGAGTGAAAGCCAAACCATAGACATACTCTACAGCATGAGGGAGTGTCCTCGGACCAGAAAATCAGCAATAAGGCAGAGACAGCAACTATGTATCCCCACAATACTTTCCATGCCTCCAAAGATAGGGAGGGTCCCTATGCAACCAACAGCCAAGAAAAACTTTGAATCAGTTATTATTCGTAAAACTGATGATCAGAAACCCAAAGCAAAATAATGAACAGAGACCTTTTTCTAGGGTCTGCCTCTGTCATCATACCAACTAACTTCTTAAAAACCCTGAGATGAGGTGCAGCGAGGGGCTTTGCAGAGCACTCCTTTCAAATAAGCATCTTCAGAAGAATAAAAATCAGACGCAAATGTACAGTTTCACAATCAGCTTAAGCTCAATTAAGTCACCTCTTTTTGCCTGCCTTAGCAGCAATGCTGAATCACCTCTCTGTTTCAGGTGAAAAGTAATCCAACAAATGGTCAGGGCATGGATTTCAGTCAGATCAGAGAGCTGATCTAGGTGCCCAAGTAGCCACAAGTGCTAGTGCCAGTAAAAAGGATGAGGAAGGAATGTGCAGAGTGTGTTTAGGAGGGGTGGGGAGAGGGAGGGGAGGATAAGGAAGAAAGATACTGCCCTGTCAGCCCTTCTGACAGTACTGCTTAGAGGGGTCTGCTCAAGCCACTTGTGAAACTACACCTTACCTGTACCCTCACATTTCTAGACGATCTTATGATGCCTGACTTTAGCAGTTCCTTTAAGGTAGCTCCTAAACCTACAAGGCTTAAAACAAGCCTATAGGGTACATCTATGAAAAACCACCCCAAAACAACCAAAAAAACCACACAAATACTTCATCAAGCTTCAAGATACGAGTTGTGCAAGTCAGAAGATTCTAGGTGTACGCAGTCTCAGCTCAGGACTGCAACACCAGCAAATCTCTCCCCATAAAAGGAAACAAAGTAGAAAAGCTTTGGTGATCTGCAGAGAGCATTTGTTCCTTTAGAACATCACTGCCTCCATCAAAATCCCGAAGTTATACACAAGTTTCCAACATCACAGGTATATTAACCCATGAAAGATGTAATGTCTTCATTACAGTGTTTGAAAAGCATGATACAGCAAGCATACCTGCGAATACACGGCATAAGCACGTGAGTAGCCTTATGCACAACCCAGCTGTAAAAATCCCTAAGTGATTAGCATATGAATCCAAAAGAGTCTGTCCTTGGAGCAGAGACTTCACTGGAAAAAGTAATTCAGTTTCCTCTGAATGAGGAACTGGATTCATAAGTTGCTCCCTCCACACCATCACAAGCAGATGCTACCGGGAATCCACTACACTTCTCGGAGAAGCTTAAGACTGCACTTGCCACAAAAAACATCAAGGAAAGAGGTCCTCTAATATTCCTAAAACAACATTATTTCCAAGATAACTAAATACTACCCTACCCTACTAATACTACCCTTCCCTATTTGGGGAGAAAATGCCTATTAAAGCACAAAATCCCTTGCAGTCTCAAGTACCTCCAATAGCTGCAAAATGAACAAGGAAAAACTTTTTTCTGAATTGGCAAAAGTTATCACATAGTAGCGTTTAAGCTCAGCAACAGAGGTCCTCTTTGCGAAAAGAATATTAAAATTATATTAAAAAAAAGCTTTAAAAAGAAAAGTTTCTTCTGGTATAAGCTCGTACGAGCAGTTTTATTACGTTGAATTTATCTTCTCCATTGTCCCAAAGCGATACCTGCCTCACGTGACAGAAGAATGATTCCCACGTGGATCAGTACACAGTCTGCTAAATCAGAGAGCCCTTCTATGCTGTACTGTACAAACACCACAGCAGCACAGATTAAGGCTTGCTGGTGATGATGCTTCAGAGATCATAATGTAAAGTATCATCAGTATCCAAGATAAGATGTGGTCTACCATCTTCACTTCACTTCATCTAAATCTGTTTTCTGTAAACTCAAGCACTGCTGTGTCAGGACTAGGCTAACAAACACTTGTTTTTCTTGGACCTGTCTCCCCTCTCCCACAGAGTATGACCCAGGAATATTTCTAACAATTATATCTTGTATTCAGATTTGAAGATCAAGGTCAGAAACAATTGTTAGGTCTTCTGTCACTCCTTCCCAAGCACACTACTTTTCAAACGAGAGTAGAGGGCAGCTGCAAGTTTAAAAAAGGCAAAAATGGAATTGCATGACAGCTGCAAAAAACATCTGTGCAGGCTGGACCTGGGAGAAGAGATCTGGTTGGAATGGCATGGCATGGCATAGGAAAAGTTTGAAAAGTTTGAACAGGAAAAGAATGAGTTGGCTAGATCATTTCTGGAACAAGAAAGAAGTGTCTGTAATAGGAGGAGCTCTGGGACACGAAGCATGGACATTATCACATGGGACATTCCCCTCCCCAACATGTTCCACCCAGCAGCCTGATTTGGGGAGTGGACCCACACCAGACAGATTCCCCACCACACAGACACAATCTTTTTCACTGTTGGAAATATGGCAACCCTACTTTTGGTACATGCTCTGAAGATTTCCTTTCCAAACATAACATCTAGACATAAAAAAAATCACATAACCAAGCAGACCTAAGGCTCTGAGGAACATGTGAAAGACTGGCTGTCAGCCATGCCTGACAGCACTTTAGGAATCCCCAGCATTTGCAATGAAACAACGTTGATTTCTAGATAAAATGGAAGTCTCCGTTTCTCAGTACCTGTTAATGCACAGTTATTACAATGTTGATGACTGCAAACTAAAGCTTACTCACACCATAAAAGAAGAGGCTGTTCAAACACAAGCTAGCTCATTAACTTCTGTACTCAAGCACAGATCTACAGGCAAAAGTAATCAATTAGAAGTTTAAGTCATTTCTGAAACAAAGAAAGTGAAACACACAGATTTAAACCTGCTGCGATGTTTTACAGCACTTGAGACAGTAATAGAATACAAGAATTAGCTTGAAAAGGTGCCAAAGGTTTTCAAAATACCCGTCACAATTTCAATACCTACTAATTGAGAGATGCCTGTGTCTCAGTGAAGTGTCATCTACTGATATTTCTCATTGGGAAGAAGATTCTAACAAAAATGTATCAAGTTTTCTGTATGCGTTGAAATGACAAGTAGCCTGATATGTAGAAAAGGCCTAGCAAGATGGCAGTTTCATACTTCGGTTTTCAAGCATTTCACACCTGATTAAAAAACAAACATTTTTTCCATCAAGAAGCTAAAGAAAATTGCCATTCAGGACAAACTGATCACACAAAAACTAGGGCCCTCTACAACAACACAGGAGACAGTTAAATCATTCTTCAGGGAGTCAAAGGCTGAGAAGTCTATTAGCAATTTTCTGCTTCAGACTAAGCACATCCAGAGATAAAGAACACCGTATTAATGCAACTCCTAGTTATACAACACTGACCCTCCCTCAACAGCAAAATTACAGAGAAATGTAAGGTAACAGTCGTCTTTCAAAACATTCTCCTACCACGCACAAACTAGATGGCATCTAACAACCCTCTCTAACAAGTTGAGCTGTTACTGAAAAACCCATCATCTGTTCAAAGAAGTACCAGCAGGGAGCCGAGGAGAGTCACTGAGCAGAGAGCAGTTCATGCTTGATGAGGAGGTGAGCTCTGTTGATCACATTGTCACACACTGTTTAGCTGGCTAAGACAAAAGGCTTCTGCTTCAAATATATGGTTTGAAGAAGAAAAATTGACAAGGAATGGGGAGGGCAAGGGGTTTATTGGGAGAGTTCAGAAAAAATACCAATAGCCTGGCATATCTGTAACCAAACAGCAGTGCTGAAGAAGCCTGAGCATCCAAACTGCAGCATTGCACAAAGATGCAGAGAAAGATACTGGTAGAAGATAGGCATATTTTTTCAGTAGCTGCCAAATGTATATTTCACCTGTATGAAAGAGACATTGATCTAGATTAATAAGCCTGCTCCCATGGGGATAGGGATAGGGAGACTTTTTTTTTTTTTAAATACATTTGAAATTTCAGCTTTCACCACTAGGCAACAGCATCTGTACACTTTCTCTGTGCAGCCCAAATCAGACGCTACAAACAAACAAACAAACAAACTACTTAAAAAAAAAAAATCTTTAATCACACATAGGGCTGTAATTCAAATCCGAGACATAGCTTTCTTTCAAAAGTTTAGGGAAGAGCAACATATGACTATATTCCAATTCTGGTCACAAGGGCATCACAGATCTTAGTCTAAATCTGACTTGCTAAAACCCCAGTCTCAAAAACTGTGATGTCACATGATGGAAAAACATGTTGTCAGTGGCTGTAATAATAAACATTAATAGTTAATAGTAAACAGGACAATTAGGAGTCTGATCTTCGCTACAGCAGTTCACTCTATGGCACAAAAAATGTTTTCATTTAGCAGCTCTCTAGTACACTAGCAGTATTTATCATAGTAAAGAAAAAATACAGTACAGTCCCCAGTTTGTGCATAGGAGTGTATCAGTACTTAAAGTGTTATCATTATTTCAAAATCACTTCAATCTGTTTTACCTGGCCAGTATAGTATCGTGGAATGTTCTGCACTTTGATCAATTATATGATCACTATTATACAGGTTTCTGTAGAATAAACAGTGAATTTATACTAATATCAATATAATAAATTTATATAAACATAGAGGGCACTCCAGGAAACCAAATAATGGAGGAAAATGTCAACGTTTACACATTAAATGCATTAATTAATAAGTGTTAGGAACAATGTAAAACTGTGATAGCAATGAGCTGACAAAAAATACGTCCCTCCAAAGAAAAAGCCTCCACATTTTTCACAAACTGTAGAAACGTGGCTCTGGGCAAGTGTCATAACTATCTTAGCGAGGAGCACAAATCACCCATCAAAACCTATTTCATTTTGCCAAATGATTTCACTTACAAAAGTTTTCCCATTTAACCCAAACCTCTCCACAAGTCCCTAACCCTCCTTCAAGCGCAGAAAGGCTGTACTCCTTGGGCTGTTCATATAAGCAGTGCTGCTGTGGTAGCATTACACACAGGTCTTTATCCCCAAGGTTTGCCAAGTACTACAATGCAGCTTTAATTGCAATAGGAAGTGATTATACCAAGAGTCAACAGTTTTCCTAGGCTTTTTTCCAACACACTCTTCATTGTGTGTTGGAAACACTACACGATTCCAGCCTGGCACGCTAGGAGCACCGAGCGTGTGCTGCCCGCTGAATGGCAATATCTTGTGCAAAAGAGCTTACTGTTTCACAGTGAACACCAACACATGCTTATCGCCCAAGTATCTCCCCCTTCCCTGGTAAATTTACACTGTGCAGAAGTACTACAAAGGGCGTTTTTTTGTTGTTTTGTTTTGGGGGTTTTTTTGCATGGATCATACTTAGCTGTAATGCAAAGCATTATAAAAAAACAAAACAGGAAAAAATCATGGCCCAACATTGTCCAGTGTAAGCCTATAGAAGAGAGACATTAATAATTGCTAACACCTTTTCTCAGGATCACATCTTAAAAACCATAAACTGAAATTAGTTAATTTATGACTAAAAAAATAATTCTTAAACCTAAAAATTTACTTCTGAGGACCTAACTTGGCACAGATATGTTCATTCTACCTCCTCTTGCTCCTGTGCTCACCAGCACCACAGAGGACCTAGCATTAGATCCTTCACACACTTTTGGACTTTGCAAGATATGCCCAAGTGATGGGCAGTATACTTCGTATTTTAGTAGAGGCTTTCTTAGGAATTAAATTCTTAGCATTGAGTTACCTAATTACTTTCTCAGAGCAGACTTCTCATTGCTAGCACAGGCAGTGCTCTGTTTATCCTTCCCTAGGGTCTTTGGAAGCACAGTTCTCCTGCCCTCCAAATGACAATACAGAGATAACCCTGAGACACTTACATTTTCAAGAATTCCCAAAAGCTCCAGGGCAGTACATCTGTTTTGTGTTTTGATATGTTTCCAGTCACACACCATTTTTATTCAACAATACTAGAAAATAGTAAACTTTATCACACTGATATTTGGCTATGCATGTTCTTCCACATTAACTCAAAGCACACAGACCAATTCTTGTTATCAGTCATCACTTGATCCCTCACCTCCTTTCATTAGTTACAGAAGAGTAAATGTTTTTTTGTTTTGGCAGTGTCTGTCAGTCAAGAGAATCTCCCACAGCTTTCGTTCAATGATAGCAAAATCTCAGCCTAACATAAATGGGCTTACAGGAAGATGTGCAAAATAATTAATCCTCTTTATTGAAGAGGATACCTATCTTAATTAGATCTACTAGATCTCTATTAGATCTACTAGGCAAGCTAAATGTGTCAAGAGGCTGTGGAGTGTTAGTGACCTTGGATATTTTAGTTCTCAAAGCTTAAAAGCAACTTTTTCAGGTTTCTTGGTAAACCAAACAGCAGATACTGGCATCCTTATCATCATGCTTTTGTGCTCAATTCAAGATCTCCTATGAAATTTGGTCTCAGTTGGCAGTAACCATTCTTTTAAGGTCAGTCAATCTTCTTTCAACTGAGAGATGATTTTAAATAAGTGCTGAATCAAGATGCAATTCAATTCGCAGGAATAACAACTACATACTGCAGCCTATGCAACTTGTGCATGACTCCAGGGGTGAGAAACTGGGTATCCAGACATCCAGGACTATTAACTACCTCTTTCTTCCAAGGCAGGTAGAAAAAATTGGTCTCCCAGCTCCAAGGCTTGTTTGTTGTTTTTGAAAAGCCATTTTTACAGAATCAGGGAATGGTTGAGGTTGGAAGGGACCAACAGCCCCAGCAGTGCCCTTTATCACCACTGTTGATCCACTGGAACTGAACAGTCAAAGCAAGCATTATCCCCCAGTTAGCCCACCCATCACTTTCAGGTGATCACACACAAGTTGAATGAACATCCATTTCTTCTGGGGAACAAAATCTTGAAACTGTTACACAGTGCTACATGCTAGCAGTTTAAAGATCTCTTTCAGTCTCCATTCTCCCACTTCTCTATGGAGCTGAAACCAAGCATACAAATCCAGAAGGCAACGGTACTAAATAAAAATAAATAGATGAATAAAAAAAATAATAACCCATGGGAATACAGTGAGTGTTGACTTTAGAGGTAATAAATAAGACTTTTTTTTTAAATGTTAGTAAAGAAATTCAAAGAAGATGCAGAGGGATTTCAATCATGCTAGCTGGACACCTCCATAACAGTTATGTTCAAAGAAAGTGCTTAGTCACTACTAAGGTGAGGAAGCAAAGTTTGAGATTCCCTTTTCCTGCAGAAGACTGGAGATGTTCTAAAGAGCAGGCTTAAAAACCACTGTCATTATACTTCTCCCAGATCTGGGATAAAGTTTAACCGGCAGCTGCATGCTTGCTCAACAAGCTACCAGAAATTACTGTCTTCCCCCCCATTAAAGGAAACATTATAGGACTATCCGGAAATCAGTGTCAAAAGTTACTCTAGTACCATTAAAGATGACAAGAGCCAAAAGTTTCTTCAAAGTAGGGGATGTCTGAACAGAAGTCTAAGAAGGCACACACCGTGATTGGTACCCTAATGCTAATATCATATTCCGACAGCATTGAAAGTACCTTACATTGCATTTCTGCACAGAAAAGACAAGCCTGTTCCCTGAAGCAAAGAAAGAAAAGGCACTCCCTACTTTAAAAAAATCTTTTATGTGATAGAAAGTTTTAAAGTCTCAATATTGTTTATAGGGCTGAAAATTTGCCAACATACACAGCTATGAAAACTTGCCAGGCAAAAACATAAAGTGCTAAGATGAACAGTGTTCTGTTTGCACTGATTATGCTTGGGCTGTAGGCTTGCTGTGTTAACAAATCAGGAAGCTGCCAACGTGCAGGCTCGTAGGCAAGCCACTGTGTGCACGATGCATCTGTCCTCCCTGGCAGGCATCCAAAACTTTGCTGCATCATTCTCATTCCATTTGTGAAAAATGCTCTTTTCCTCTCTCTCTTTTAAGATTTTACAAAAGCTTCTGCTATTTCCTGCTCAACGGTGCTCTCCAACAATTCCAAACAGGGGAAGAAAATAAATCACCAAACACAAACAAAACCCCAACAATTCTTAGAATTTTCTTGTTGAAAAGAGTAAAGCAGACTTTTCAGGACAGCTGTATTCTCCTTAATCAGATATGTTAGCTCTTAGGGGAGAACTAATTTGCATAGGCTGTGAAGGCATAAAAGCACATCCATTCTCAAGATGAACACAAATGCAGTAAGATTTTGTATCTCGACACAAGAAATGAAAAATAAAAATACCTTATTCACTTTAAACCATGCTCATTGCTCTGAACAGAAGTTGTTGGTTTTGATTGCTTACAGCTGCTAAACACTTTTTTTTTTTTTTTAAGAAAAGATCTGAGTAAGAAGTTTTCCTCTATAATACAATCAGATATAAACAGAAAATCTTCCTGATTGCAAGGATCAGACAGAAAACATGATACAACATGTCCCCATGCTATGGACATATCAGCTACATGAAGCAAACTATTATACAGTGACTTGCATTTAGCATGTAATTCTGGATACTCTATCATGACATAGTTTAGGTATTACAGTTTTCTGTGCTCAAAAAGTTTTCACATTTCAGTCATCAAAAATCCAGGAAAAATAAGCTCCTGCCTTTTGCCCCAAATTACACTATCCTGAACTCAGATCCACCAATACAGATTTTTTAACCAGTGGTATAGTGTACTATCAGCCACGCCATATCCCAGTCAAGTCCCAAAACTTTGCTTCTTCAGAAGCATCACGAACACACATTCATCTTTTTTGCGGTAGACAAGGCGTCAAGCTTCAGGATTACCTTCTTTCGTACAAGACAAGCCATTTCAGGTCATTTTGCAAAGCTGGAATGCAACTGGATCCAGTTTTTCTACTCCTTCCACAAAGCATGTGCAACAGAAACTCAGTATGAAGGCATTCTAAATTTAGAGGCAGAAAGACAACTAAAGGGGGGGGGGCAGTTTCCAAAACAAATGAACCAAGTCTCTTAAACTACTTCTGTTATCTAGCCATTTTATCTTTTTACCTGCCTATTTATCTTGCTTTTCAGCCAGTGATATGTGCAGATGGATGTACTATCCATATGACAAGGTAATGTCTGCTTAGCTAACTCTTGAAATTTAGTATCAGCCATAACCTCCCATCCTTCCTCTCACCCCAAACTATGAAATATTACTGCAAGAAAATCTTATACTAAAGGTCTGACCAAACCAGTGTTTTGTGCTGCTGAGACTACATCCCTAAAGCACTAGCAAGTCAAAGTGCTGGAGGTCAGAGCACAGACTCCTACGTTTCCCAGGCCATGCCCTAGACCTGATGGAGAACGGGGAACTTCTATGTTTGTGTAGCACATGAACAAATTCACGGTGAGCATACAAGGACATAACATTGCTGCTGAGGGATCATGTTAAAAACCTGCTTCAGCAGTTACCAGTTTGGCTGCTGAATAGATCTTGAACATAGCCGAATTTCATTTACTTTCAGGCAGCAGAGGTTTAAGATATCTTAGAGTTGTTCTTGTGCTTGCTACACAGAATCCTGCCTATCGTCTGCAGGTGAAGAGTTTACATACAGATATTAAGTTTTTTCATTTTAAAGTATCCTATACATCTAAGCGCTACTGAATATGTGTTTACACTTGTAGACATCTGTACTATACATAGTAAACAAATGAAGCCTTGAGTGTTTAAGATTAATCCAGCTTTGATGATATCATCTGTGAGAATGGAAATCTAGCTGTATTACAGCAAACACTTAAACTTCTGCATATCTGAAGAATGAAATCTTAGTGATTTTGCAAGAAAACTAGTATGCAGAAATGCTATGCTAAGTGTTGAATTAAAAGCACAACTTCTTCATACAAATTATGAAAACTGACTTTATTGATAGATGCTTTGGTTAAAAATCTCTCTTATCTACAGCGACAGTCTCCTTTGCATCCCAGAGGCCATCACAGACAACAGTACTTGGCAGTACATCAAAGCCCAGAATGCAGTTAAATGGGATTTTGCTCCTCTCTAGTTCAATAATACTGTCTTGTTCATCTCAGTGCAACTTGCTGAAGAAAAAGATGCAAGGTCACAGTTAAATAATGCTCATTTCCTGTCTCAGCATATTTATGCTACAGGCTTTACACTGCAGACACACAGTGCAGCATCAAAAGCATTCCTAGTAACCCATTACACCAGCACAAAAAACATGGGAAGTTCACAGGCTTGTATTCACTAGTAGGCCTCATTTTGTAATGCAATATTTAAAAAAGAGAAGGCAAGAATAGCCCCTGCCCCTCAGGGCTTACTTTCTAAGCAGACATTATTTGAGAAACCAATTAATATCATTGATTTGTTCAGTGACCAACTGTATGCATTGATGGATACCAAACCACAAACATGATCTGTCTTAGTGACCAAGCTGTTAGAAGTACAAAGTAAACATCAGCAAGGATCTGTATTTTGAAAGAAGAAACACTGCTGCGTCTCAGTTGTAAAAAGCAGAACGCAATTCTCAGTTTTGGTGTCACATGGATATTTAAGGCAGCTGTCACATGAAGCAGAAAATAAAGCAGAAAACAGCAAGTTTTAGATTGCAATCACAATTAACCCACACCAATTTAAAAATTATATGCTAACCTCTTCTTTTAAAAATAGATGGAAATTAAAGGAATAAAGTCTAAATCCTACATACGGTTAAGACAGAGTTAAGACATGAAGAATGCACATACGGATGCAGATGATGTGTAAAAACCAGTTCAAGTTCATATAGTAGTTCAGCAGCAGAGAAGAGAGCAGCCTGCATCCTTACTTCTGCTTCTCTGCTGTAACCCATACAGGCATCACTCCCCAGGTTTACAGGAGAATTTCCAAGCAATCATACTTTGAATATATATTTATCTAAATTGGAAAGTCTTGTTCTATCTTTCATTTACAAGGACAACTAACATAAGCCTGAAACCTTAGCAGAAGCAATGCCTATCAAAAGACAGCAACACAACAAATGCACTTTTTATTTGTTGACTCCAACACTGCAAAATTCCAAAGTTAGGGCTCCTTCCTGAGGGAAGCAAAGACCAGGATTTGTACAAGTTATACAATAAAAGTTACACAAGAGTCTAGAGAGTCAGACAATCCATTAAAAAGTTGAATTTTCAGAAGTGCTCCTCTATTAAGAATTACGAAAGCTTAGACAAATGGAAGCAGATACCTTTAAAAACCATCAGTAGCATGCATCACCTTCAGTACCTTGACAGATTGAATTCCATTATCAATAGCCACTGAATTAGTAGCATCAGTTTCCCAGAAGGCACTCAAGACCAGGGGGTTTTGTTGATTTTTAGAGGGGTTTTTTTTCCTTTCTTTTTCTTTTTTTTTTCTTCTTTCTTTCTTTTTTTTTTTCCTCTTTCTTTGAAGGCTAGGTCTCAGACTTCAACTACCAAGCTTGTGTGCACTAAATCACAGGACTACCATGACTTTGCCATACTGTATGTTATTAGATTAAGACCATACGTATTTTCATAGGTGCACAAAAGTCTTAAGTATTACATTTATTACTTTTTGACTTAGCATCTCTGTAAACTGTTTGACACACTGAACTCCAATGCCAGAATATGGGGCAGGGCTTCCTATACTATTGCTCATTATTGAGCATAGCTTTTCTTGGAAAAGAAGAAGTCTTCCAACCAGCAAAATTTAAATGCTAGAAATAAAGCCAAATGCTCCTCAAAAACAGTTCTAGAGAAAAACTTTTTAGTTTAAGTGTTAAAGAAAAAAAAAAACAGCAATGTTGTTTGCATGCCTGTTTTGAACTGCATATTTGCTTCACTTTGCATATAACAATTCTCAAAACTCAATATAAAAACAAACAAACTTAAAATACACAGAGTTATAGATAAGGACAAAACCAGGCCATCTCTATCACATCCAAAAGTCCAGATTTGTTCTGCTTCCTCTAAATGTAAAAAAGTATTTGGGGAAGAAATATAAACAAGACATTGTCTTATTTTCTACTGTTTCTATTTAGTAGATCACCCAGAAACACTTCTTGTTCTCAGTGTACCAGAATATTTTGATAACTAGATTAATACACTAAATACAGCTGCACAATAGCTTAATTAGTCAGGAAAAGGAGTGGCCAATTCTCATTTCCATAAGATCCTTAAGATTAAAAAAAAAAAAAACCACACAGCACCAGATTTCTGTTTGAATCTCTTATCGCTTAGCATTTTCATATCTGTTTAACATAAGAGGAAAAAAAAATTCTGTAAAAAAGGTTTTTTCTGACAACAACTAATAGCTAAAACTATAAAATACCTGCACTGATTTTAACTATATCTCCCCTAGGAAGCACACAATCTAAGTACATGTTCTCTCTTTGGAGAAATGCTCTACTTCAACAGTCAGATTGAGACTCCTTTCTTTTCCCCCCAATGACTCAATACAGTCTTTTTTTTTCCACAGCTGACATCTCAAGAAAGAATTAGCTGGGCACATGAGTAGTTGTTGTAATTTGAAAAACACAAATTTCATAAGAAATAGTTATCCAATAAGCAGTGGCCATAAGATTATCAAAAGCATCTCAGATCAGAAAGCTGTGCAGCTGTATTACAAAACCAGACCTCAGGCTCTCAAAATGAAAGTGCTTGATTATGAATGACAGGGTTGCAATCGAGAGTTCACATCTCTTATAAAACAATTATTTGGCCACATACAGTTTATATTACATTAAGCAGAAGAGGAAGTAAAGAGCTTTTAGCTTTAAAATCTAATTATTAATTTTTCATTATTTGTTAGAATAAAATAAGGCTCTGATTCAAACCTGGAGAAAGAAGCCCTGACAAGATAACTGAAGTCACAGATGGCAAGCTATCTTAAAAGCCCATTTTGCTGTATGAAGTAATAGAAAATGCTTTCTCTCCAAATACAGTTTCCAAGGATTGTTTCCTGCCATTAGTTTGCTTTTAAGTTATCCTGTTATTATCGAAAGATGTTTAAAAAGCATAAATGATATATAGGGTCATGATCCTGTTCTCATCTACAGCAAAGCAATAGGACTAGGAGAAGTGCCCAGCTCCTATGGACATTCTGTTCATATTTGGTGCTTAATTCCCTTTTGTGCTTTTGAATATCTCTTCCACCGATTTCCACCATGACTAGATTACACCCTTTCCTTTAAACACTGGCTCAGTATTTCGTGGACATATTTACTTCTGTTACAAAGTGGAATGGATAGAAGAACATTTGCTCTTACAATACTCTTTCTTCAGACAATAGCATTTCCTCAAATGAGCGCCACGAGCTCTAGTTAGGGACACATGAAGGTTTAACCCCTAAGTGCAAATAGCTGTTTTTCTCAGTTGTTCTCCAGAGTCTCTATTTTATTCTAAATATACCACCTAGAAGTCTAAGAGAGGAAACCCTTCAAACATAGTCCTAGACTACCAGAAGCAGCAAAGTCTCCTTACACACAGAGAAGCAGTAAGTAAAGGGTAAGCTCTCCAAATACCTTAGTGAATGCTAATTCAAATGATGATAGCTAAATTGGGAGATTTGACACTGCTCCACTCCAGCCTTGTTCCAAGCTGACCCACAATGACATAAGTAGCTCCGGTTGTTACACAATTCCTGAAGCAGGCAAACATACAAAATTCATCCTTGTGCAACATCAGCACCAACTTATACCAAACAGGCAAACTAATGCCAACTTATTTGCCAATTGTTGTCAGTAACAAAAGGTGTTGCGTGCACCTAAACATGACTGGATAACAGTGCTGCCTTGGGGACAGCAAAGGATGCATGTCACTCAACACCTTCAGAAATAACAGAACTTGGATCCAACTCCCAGAACCATCTGCCAGCCCACAAAGTTACACCAGAGCCACGTCCTTCACGCATGTCCTGAAAGATCATGGCAATGCATAAACTAGATGCTGGGCAATGCAGTTTAGCCCAGCATCTTTCCCTGGCATTTATGCCACAGAAAAGCTTCAGCTGTGGTGCCACTTGCAAGCTAGAAAATGTTTCCTCTGTCCAAGTGGTAAAAAGTAATCTTTGCACAAGCAGAGACGCTATGAAGGACTAAAATAGGGGCACAGTGGTCTAGTGGCTACAGGCAACAGAGTAAAAATCTGATCCTAGAGTTAATATGAACAAGAATCTTACTAACTCTCACTAGAACTCCACTAACAAATATTCAGGTAACCAACCAACAGTATGTTTGTAGAGACCCCACATGGAGGATAGGATGCCCTCCTGTTACCAATAACTGTTGTTCCTGAGGAAAAGGAGATTTTAACTGTCACTCTGTAGGCTGAGAGTTCAAAATCTGCTAACAACAATGATTCATATGGTGTTAAAAAAATAATGAGTGCAACACGTCTCTGCATTGAGACATGCTGCCTGTACTGGTCATATTAAGTAGTATATAGATGTAATAAACTTCTTGTTTTCAAAAAGCAGCTTCATTATCAAAGGTATCACCTGCAGATCTGTAAAAACAGGAATGTCCTTCAGCATAGGAAAAAGAGCTAGACTGCTTTGCCTGCTGATCCGACGACCAAAATGCGCTCCCCATCTCATGGATATTTGCTTATCTGATTCACAGTCAAGTTCTCGCAGCTTAGCAAGTAACTACCCATCTGCTGACCACACATACTCACTTAGCGGGCAGTAAAGGCATGAGTAAAATATATTTGCTCAAATCTCACGGAAATAGATTTAAAGTAATGCATTTTAATCTCACATTTGTAAGAGGCTCCAAACTCGCAAATACGGAGGTACCATTGATACTGTATCTCAGCAAGTTACTGCAAAGAACAATCATGCAGAACTCAGAGACTGGTTTGAAAAAAAACCATATTCCAGCTCCTGCATGACAAAAACACTGTAGTACTTTACACTAGTTTGTAAATCTTCAGGGAAGGGACTCTCTTGTAGCATCAGTGAGGTGCAGAATAAATAACTATTCAAGTGAAAAAAATCATTGCCCCTACCATTTCTTCATAGTTCCTGCTAGGAATGTCTGTGTGTCCTTCGTGCAGCAGGCCCTAACCCACTTTTGTCCAAATGAGCCAGATTAGCGCAGACTTCCCATTTATTACTTTTGCTCTAGCCTGGCTCATCTCGGGGGAGATGGGGGGGAGGGGGGGTAAGGGGGAGGGCACACTCAAAGCAACAGCTCCACCTGCGGATCAGATGGAGCAGAACCCTCCAGCAGCGGAGCAACAACACGCATCTGAGAGCACTAACCCCTTCCAACAGCACAGCTGCATCCAGACGAAGATATCTGTCCACAGCCTACCACCCTGAGCCCCAGGCCCAGGTGGGTGCTGCCCCAGACAAGCCTTTGAGACAGGGACCAAAACACCCTTATTTGCCAGAAGTGTGAAGATTGCCTTTCCTCAGCACATACATTTTGTAGAGCTTCGTGGACAAATAGATTAAGATCTCAAAGGTGACAAAAATACTTTTCAAAGACTTGTTTAAAGAAAAGTCTAATAATGAGATGGCCAGTAGTGATTTCTGAGGACCTCACACGTGCTTTCTAACCTCCAGAGACTCACAATATTGTCAACATTAGTAATTAGCTCTAGCCTTCATGTAGAAGGAAGAGGAAGAACTGAAATTTAGCACAGCGAGAGTAAATTCTGAAATTGAGATATAGAAATAACAACTATATGGTATTTTTATACTGCATATTAGGAGGTATTCCACTTTGACACACAGCCAGTTGTAGAGACAAAGCATTTAATCTTATTTTTAATGAGGATGTCAGCACATGAAAGTTCACAAATCACTGACAAAACAGTACTTTTGATCCCATATACAGACTAACAATTGTGGCTACGCTCTGAAAACACAACCGCTCTCTAAGAGCCTGCAAACAACAATTCGCAAATACAGCAGAACTTCATGAAACGACACTTAAGTTCATGTTTATCTCAAGAGAGCTTCACAGATATAGTCAGTCCATTGACAGGACCAGCTGCATCTTTAGGCTTTCTCTCTGCTTTTTCGGCAATTTTAAGGAAAGATGCTATACCCATACGTGCATAAAGAGGAACACATGAATTGTAAGCATTAATACCATGAGAATCCTTAAACAGCAAAACCCAGAAGCCCCTGCCACAGTTCGGATTTTTTTATTTTTTATTTTTTTAACAGCTTTTCCCAGATTAACCGCCCCGCTGTACACACGAACCAGTTCACGTGAAAGTTGCGCTGGCGCTCCCGCAGCACAGAGACCAGCATCCTCGCCCAAGGACGCCACCGCGCTGCCCCGCTGCCCGGGCACCCCGGCCCCGCAGGCACCGCGGGGGGGGGGGGGGGGGGTGTCACCCAGCATCCCGGGTGCGCGCGACGCTGGGAGCCTCCCGGCTCGCACAGCTCCAGCCCCGCCGCTGCTGCTGCCCGCGCTCACAACACCGGGGGCGGCGCGAGATTTGGGGGGGGGGGGGCGCGTGCGGCGCTGCAGGGGGCGCGCGCCGAGGGGACCGTTAGGGCGGCCGGCAGCCATTGGGGGGGGGTAGGGTGAAGGCGCCGGCAGCCGTTGGGGGAGCGGCCGTTGGGGGGGGGAAGGGGAAGGCGGCCGTTGGGAGAGGCGGGGGTGTCCCGGTGCCCGCCGCCCGCCGGCTCACCTGGAGACGCAGTTCTCCAGCACCGAGCTCTTGCCCGCGCTCTGCCCGCCCACCACCGCGATCTGCGGCAGGTCGAGCAGGCAGCTCTGGCCCAGCGCCGCGAAGGCGTCCTGCAGCCGGTTGACGAGCGGGATGAGCCCCTCCATCCCGCCGCGCCGCGCCGTCCCGTCCCCGCCTCCTCCTCCTCCTCCGCTGCCGCCGCAGCTGACAGGTAACGGCCGGCGCACTGCGCATGCGCCGCAGCCCGGGGCCCGGAGGCGGGGCCTCGGTGGGGCGGCCACGCCCCTGGCCAGCAAGGCCACGCCCCCGGCCGGCGCGGGCCCGGGACGCCGCGGCAGCAGGGGCGGGGGCGGCGGGGCGCGCTGCTCCCCCGCGGCACGGCACGAGCCCCCCCCCCCCACACACACACACACACGAGACACGCGTTCACCAGAGCGGAGCGGCCAGGTGCCGGGGAGCCGCTAACAAATGGCTGGTCGAGAAACAAGCTGCTAACAAGGCCAAAGCACTGTTGCAAAGGCTATTGCACGCTGCTGCTGCGAGCTTGCAAAAACCAGGAGCCCAACGCTGGCTTCCAGACCGAGAGCCGAGATCCTCGGCGGGAATAGTGCACCACATTAGGGAAAATGCCGTTCTCCACAGGAGACCATTTGCACACAGGAGAAAGAACTGTAGTCAGTTTAATTAAAAATGCACGCTGAGAATAAGCAAAAACAATACGCAAACAGCAGAGATAAGAGTTGTCTGCGATTGCTGGCAGCAGTCACAACACACAAACATCCAAAACAGAAGCTCTGGAGTCCTACGGTGATAAAAGTTATCCTCTGCGTTAAAGCAAACACCAGACTCGCACAGCAGGAACAGCAAAACAGAAGGGAACCGCGAACATCCATTGGCTGATGGATATTAATGATCTGGGGGATTACCAAAACGTCTTGGCCAGAGCTCGCCGTAAACGTAAAACGTCGCTCTGTACCATAGACCAACTTGTGACAGTGGAAACATGAACAAGAAGCAAACTGCGGGCAGACACGCCACGGGAAGGCGCGCGCCGCGGCCCCGCTCCGCGCAGCGAGCCGCAGCAACGCGCCCTCAAACGGGCGCCCCAGTAACGCTCGCGGCTTTTGGTGCGGCGTTTAACCACCGGGACGCGTGAGCAAACGAACCACGGCGCATTCGGGCCTTTTCGAACGTGCCGTATCGTTAAGCCCCTCTCCCCAGAAAGCGTAAGGTAGAAGCTGAAGCAGTTTAAGGGGCAACAAAAGAGGCATCGAGCACAAACAGCCGTCACCCAGCCGGGAGAGATTTTGGTTTCGCTCAGGCTAAAAAGGGTTTTATCGGTATAATGCAGACAGCTTATATAGCAGTTACTTTGTCATCACGGTTACAGCGGCTTTCCAAATATCACACCCTCTCTGGGAAAGAGCCTGTTGTGATCATTTCTATTTAGATGGGGCCTGGGGGGTATTGACATAATTATGCCAATTAGCAGCATGATTCCCCCCCCCCCCCATGCTCCTGACTGAGCTGGCTGTGCCAGGGGGCATTAGAGTAGCTTCTTGGCCTTCCTCCAAATAATGGGTTTCTACCGAGGCTGGAATTCAGGAATAACAGTGCTGTGTTCTGGCAAAATCCTCCTCGCCTGAGCGTAGGAGCACTTCGTACTACCCTCAGCGAAATAATTAAGATCAGTAAAAGAGCAGCCTGGCAGCAGGACCACGTCGACACAAGAGACGAGTGAATGTTAAAAAAGGCAGGAATCCTTGGGAGCAATGCTACGCGCACCTTGAAATTAATAACCTTGCGAACAGTCCTTTCCATTAGGTTTTTAAATTACATCTTTGCTTTCACAATTTTTCTTTAAAAAAATTTTTAAATAAGAAGAAAACATCTGCTATTAGTAGAAGAAAATATCTACTGTTAGTAAAAGATTAAATTATCTTCCCAAACCCAGGAAATTTCCAAACCAAACATTTTTTCTGTTCGAGCTGAGTTAAGGCTGCTAAGTGACCACACTCACCCAGCTACTCCATCACTTAAGAAAATCTCTCCCAGAAGCAAGGCCATGAGCAGCCAGGACATAAACTTCCCACCTCCTAGGAAAGATATGAATATTTTTATTATGCATGCACATGTTATCACAAAGTAGTTGTTTTTCAAACAGCTCTAAGAGACCCATGAAGAAGAGAAAGCAGAGGACGGTGTATTTTCGGGTCCCTGCTTTTCTTAACGTATTTCTCCATACGGTTTGTTCCAAAAGACCCCAAACTTCAGTGCTGAGCCCACTCCGGCTTTCTGAATTTCTTTTGAGATTCATGGTGGCTAAATACAAGGGAAACAGGGACGATACTAGCAGGGTCCCTTGCCAAGCTTCTTGTAATTTGTAACCCTGAAAAAAAAAAAAAAAAAGGGATCGAACCCATGTCAGCCAGCCACGCCAAAAACCATTTTCCTGGGGAGCGTTAGGCTGCCATCTCGGAGGGCACAGCGGGAGCAGAGCTGCTTCACCCGCCAGTTAAACACGCTGCTCTATTTTTACCTTGCAGTCAGCCTTGTGCCCTGGGAAATTTATCATTTACTTTTGCTGGGTGACAGGCTCAGCACAGAGAGAAGCCCTTAGCCTGGGAGCGCTCCAGCTCGGATCAAGCCTACGGACAGCAAGTTTGTCCCACCTGGACTTCTGGAAAAATAAGTGGCAAAAAAGCTCCAGTTGGAGGGCGCAGTGGCAGCCTTGGAGCCCACGGTACTTACCCACACGCTTCCCTTCCTAACCAGGAAGCGTAACAACAACTTGAGGGCATTTGGGTCAGGTCCCCAGGCTGCTTTATAAACACGCCCCAGTGTAATTCACTGCTTGAAAAATTAGTTACACGAGAACTATAACAGAGGAGACTTAGAGATGCCCCCGGTAAAGAAGAGGCAGGCGCTGCTGCCTGCAAGGGCAGCACACTCGGCCCTGCGGGGGAGCAGAGCGGAGCAGAGGAAAGGTGCCTTCCTCCCCCCCGGCAGCGTTTAGAGCAGGCGAGCTCCTTCATGCCTGGTTTTCCCTTCTCTCCAGGACCTTCCTCACCTCCCCCTTGGTTCAGCTGCAAGCCCCAAGCCTGGCAGAGCTCCTCACGCCGCGGCTGATCTGCATAAAGCAGCAGGCGTGGAGACAACGGCCCCACGCCAAGGGGAAGCGCCCAGGTTATCGTCAGCGCCCGCGGTGCGGGTTTGCAGGGCTGGCGTTAACGTGCCAGGCGGCACAGTGCCTGTGTGCCTGCCAAGGAGGAGAGCTCCCTGCTAAGGCCTTGAGGCTGCAAAAGGTGGAATTAAAGCCAGTAAGAGCAAGCCAGAGAGGCTGCAGAGCCGCTGTTACGAACAGATGCTCCCCGTGAGGCGGAGGGCGCTTTCTGCCTTTCCCCTGAAGCCTGCGGCCGTGCCGACGCGCAGAGCTCGGGATGGCACGTGCAGGATTGGGGCGCCCGGGCAGACGCCTGCATGGCTGCAGCAGTGCCACGACCCCAGGGACCCACTCCAGACTGCCGGCTTCCCGCAGCGAGCGCGAGCATCCCCGGCACGGGGCATTGCTGCACACAGCCACCTGCGCACCTCGCCCGGGCAGCGCAGTGCAGCGCGACGGCCTCGCTGCTGCCCGGTGCCCTCCGGCGGGGTGCTGGACCCGCAGGCCGGTGCGTCCCGCTGCAGCGTCGGAGGCGGCCGCGGTGCTGCGCTGCGTCGCAGCCTGCGGAGCTGCTTCCCGGCAGCGGGAAGGGCCCCTGTTAGGCAGCAGTGCTCCCTAGCTGCAGCCTCTGAGTGTCACTTCTTCCTCCGTCAGGAAGCCAAGTGCTTCTCCAAGGGAAGCAGCGAAGGGCAAAACACCTTCCGGTGCCTTCCGCCCCTCGAGGCTGCCGCAGCCTCTCCGTGCTGCAATGCTGCCATGCCCAGGCAGCAGCATCCCCGGCCGGCTGGGCTGGGCTCGCCCTCACCGAGGTCTTTCCAGCTGGAGGAGATCAGCCTGGGTGCTCAGTACCTGTAGCTTTCATTACTGCAAGATTTCTCCCAGCTGCTTAACATACTTTCGGCTGGTGACAGCGTGGCCCCAGCCTCCTCCCCGGAGCCTAGTCCCTTCAGCAGAGCAGGGACCGGTGCTGCAACACCTGATGCAGTTACGGCGTCCGGGGCTGCCCTCTGCCGCTGCGAGCCTCGTAGCCTCACCTTCCTCTGGGGACCGAGGGGCAGCAGCAGCAGGGCACGTGCCGCCGGGGGAGCCGCGCCAGCGGGCGCCCCCACTGCTGTGCCCAAGCCAACTGGCCCCTCTCCGCCACGGAAACCAGGACTGGCCCGTCCCCACCTCTGAACCGGCTCCCTCGCTCCTCGGAGCGGCAGCGAGACGTGACAGTAATGCTCCGGGAGCGATGGGGCTGGATCAGGGCAAAGCACCCGGGCTGCCTACGGTCTCGTGACCGAGCTGTGCGATGATTTTCATGGCACTCTCTTCTTGCGCTGGGAAATCCAGCGAGAAAGAAAGTCAACATTTCAAAGCCCATCTGAGGTTGCTAAGTGACAGCAGCGCTTGTTTCCATCCCCTCATTTACAGTGTGACTGCGCTTAAAAGCGAGGAAGCGAGAAGTAAGGGATATAAACATAAGTGCATTGCCAAAATACTCAACAGAAACACAGTTGCCAAACACACACGTTATCTACATGTTTTGGCTGCCATGAGAGAAGAAGATTGCTACGCACCAAATATGCATCCAGCCTTAGAGCATTTTACCTGCTGAGGAGAATTTCAGGTATTTGCAGCACTCACTGATTTGCCAGTTTTCCAGCTGAAACGTACTTCCAGACCAGAACTGTGGGGCTGCCAGTAACTGCAAGGACAGCTGCGATGAGCTGGGATTTCATCATGACTTTGCTCCTCATAGATGTCTTTTGTTCTTCCAACAGGATGTGGCATTACACAGCAATTAGGAAGCACAGCAGAAACGCAGAAGTGGACAAGGCAGGGATGAACGCGCCCTTTGTATGCGCTACGGGGGGAAGAAACGAAGTGGTTTAGATAAAATAGAGGGCATACACACAGATCTCCATCATCAGAAATATGTCAAGAATTGAAAATGCAGTTAAAAATAGATTAAATGCAGCACGGCTGATCCAGCTGAGAAATTTGCCCGTGCCAAGCCAGGCTGGATAATAAATGTTCTTGAACAGAGGGTGCTTGTCGCAGAGGAGATCTGGAAACCAAGCGCGTGGGGGCAACCAGACGGGACACAGCTCGAGCTCCGGCCGCGTCTCTCTCACTGCCCCGCGCGCAGTGCGGTGTGGATGGGGTGGCTAGGTGGTGAGCACACGCCGCAAGGACACCAGCTGAAGCTGCCCTGGCTTATCTGAGGAGGAAGCAGGCCAGCCCCGGAGCCGAATGCTGACACGCGCAAGAGCTCCACACGCCTGCAAAGGAGCTAAAGAGCTTTTTAAAAAAAGCATCTGCTCCCTCTGCTTAGAAGCAGGCCAGCTGAAGGAGAAACTGGGGCACGAACTTGTCCCTTTATGTGAAGGAGAATAACACAGGCAGGGGATCAGAATGGAGCCATTTGCAAAACAGATCCCTGTCTCAAATTGAAGTTGTAATACAGCAATAACTTTGGCCCCAGGGGCTGGACTGGCTGAGCACGGCTGCAATAGTGCCGCCTAAGCAAAAACCAGCCTGGGGTCTCCCACGCGGCGGCCGCGGGCCTCCCTCAGACTCCCACCAGACACAGCATGGTGAGAGTCTTCGGGGGGCGATTTCCAGGGTCCCCTCTGCCCCGCTGGGCTGGGCAATCGGAAACCCTCCCAGGACATGGGCTGCAGCCCCGCAACGCTCCCTGTACCCTGCTCGCCAGGCGGCCCGGGCTCCTTCTCCACATGGCGTGGTGCTCGTCCACTCCCGAGCCGCAGACCCGCGACCTGTGCTGAAGGAGGAGAGCAGGTTCATGCTCACGCACCCCACCGCGCTGCTCTGCTTTCTAAATCAAGGTTTTCCCTACAGGTCCAAAATGGCTGGGTCCTGCTGACAAAACCAGGCTGATGATTCATGGCAAGCTAATACCCTGGAGGTGCAATTAGTCAGAACTGCCCAGCGCCTTTCTCTCCTCCTGCCACTGCGTCACTGCTGCATAGCCCCGCGGCTTGGCACGTGGGCAATGCAACGTGGGGCTCTGCTTGCCGGGGGCACGAGAGGCACCGACGGCTGCGCGAGGCTGCAAAAGCCAGCGACGTGGCTTCAGCAGCAGCCCTGCGGTGCCTCAGCTGAAATCGGATGGCTCCTAGAGCCCCTTTCCGCAGGTTGTTGCCACCTCCAGGCCGGCGAAGGGTGCTGGTGAAGGAGCTGCAGGAGAGGGCTCCTCTCCCAGGACACGCTCAGCAGACAGCAACGCTGGGCGAGGACAGGGGGGTGGTAGCAAAGCGCAGTGTTGCCCGAGCACCTGCCTCAGTGCCTGGAAGCACTGGTGATTTAGACCTTCCAGTATCTCAGACGTGTTTTGGTAGATCTGGTGTTTTGGTGCTGACCTGCCCCCCCCCCCCCGGGACGTGTCTTTGGGGAGCAAAGCTGAGCTCACCTTTATCAGGGGTGTGCGGAGTTCCCCATCCTGCTCCGAGGACACACGGTGGCAGAGCTGGAAGTAAAACCCAAGCGCCTCCCGCTCCCACATACGATCCTGAGATGCTGCAGCCTCCTCTGCACCCCCTACCCCGAGCTCAGCCCCCTCCCTGGCCCACGGCAGGACCCATCTCGACACCGCCAGTGAGAAATAAGCCTGGCAAAGCCCAGCGGGCCGTGGGGCAGCCCGAGCACTTTATTGTTACAGCTCTCAGTCCACGTACGCGCATGCCCTGCCCCGACACCTGGGCTTGGGGCAGGTCTGTGGGGTTGCACGGAGATGGTGGACGCGGAGAGAGGCGGTATCGGAGGGAGGGAGCCGTGCTGGAAGGGAAAGGGGCAGCTGGCAGAGCGTTTTTCCACCAACGGGGCTTTATGTCCCTGCAACATTACAGCGTTGCAAAGCAGCGTCAAGCGGCTGCATTGGTGCTGCCCAGGAAGAGCAGCTGCCCCGAGCGTGAGCTGAGGATCCCAGCAGGGAGCCAGGCTGGGCTCTCGCCCAGGACCTGGGACAAACTGCAGGAAACGGGGGTCAGTCCCAAACACGCAGTCCTGCGCCCCCAGGAGCACCTTCCTCCCCTCGCCTCCCCAACACAGCTTCTTTGGCTGTGTGCTCCCCTGCCAGCCTGGCCCCTTCCCCAGCCCCACTTCCACGGTGCGGAAAAGCCCCATATCGAGAGACCGCACCAAGGGGGCTCGTGGCAAACAGCCTGGCCCCAGCGCCCCTGCGAGCCGCACGGGGCTCCCTCCCGCTGCAGGGAGCCTTTCAGACCTGCCACGGCCTTCAGGCAGAGCCAGGCCAGTGCCGGCCCCCCGGCAGGGTGAGCAATCCTGGCCGTGGCCATAGCACCCATGCAGGGACCCCTCTCCCCCATCACGGCCCCTCTCACAGGATCTTCACGGCCTGCAGCATGTCTGCAAGGACATAGGAGCTGTCCCAGGGGCGCCCGGGCTGTCGCAGGGCCCCCTCCAGCGCCTGGGCGCGCACCAGGAGCTCTGCGGGGTCCTGGGGTCCCTTGGGGCCAGGCTGGCAGAACAGGATCTCGTTGACCTCCCCGTCAATGTGGCGCGCGTACAGCAGCGGAAAGACCTCCCTGAGGGTGGCCAGGACGGACTCCTTGAGCCGGGCGTCTCGGCACACCAAGTTCAGCACAAAGACTCCTGCAGCAGGGGCGAGAAGCGATGGGGACGTTCACCTGGGTAGAGGTGACCCACAGAGCAATAACCCCCCTGAACCCTCTCTGCCAGCACCCCCCCATCTCTAAACCCCCCTCTGGGTGCTCAGTGCTCTCACGAGGGCTGGGAGACCACCCCTGGTCGCACCTCCGCTGACTCTGGCTCTCACCCAGTTTCAGGCCCTGTGGCTCATACAGGCAGACAAACGGGTGAGCAAACATTTGCCAGGAATAACCCGACGTGTGGAAGTCTGCTCCCTCTCTCGCACCAGCCCTTGGCTGCACGACAAGTACTGACACCCCACCAGTGCCCTTGGCCCAGCTCCATGTCCCTGCCACCGCGTGGGCCGTAGGTGGCCATACAATCTGTTCCCAGATACCACCTACGCAATCTGCTTTTCAGCAGCCTTAAACCCCAGTGATTTCTCGGCCTGCCTGACCCAGCAGCACCGCAGGCCACCAGTTACACCCCACCTTCTTTTTCTACCCAACGTTGCTGCCACCACAACACCTACTAACAAAGCAACGGGATTCTGGGTCTGCTAGGAGCAACGGATGCCTCACAGCAATCCTGGCCACGGCAGTTGTTTTGCAGGGTGAGAAACCATGGACAGCCCCTTACTCAGACCCCGAGAGGCAGGACCAGGTCCAGCCACAGAGCCCCATTCTCCAGCCCGGCCCAGGGACCGCAGCAGCTCTCCCCAGCTCAGAACTGACACCAGGGCACGGGCAGGGGCACCACCAGACCTCCCCTCATACCTTCTGGCTTGAGGATGGTTTTAACTTTCTGCAAGAAAGGCTTTTCCACAAAGGCTGGGGGTGGGCAGCTCATTCCCACCGTGAGGTCTTTGCTGTCCACATCAAACATGATGGCGTCATATTGGGCTGGGGCTGCAGGAGGGAGAGCAGAGAGTCGTTAGCCCTGCACGATGGGGTGACGAGCCATGCATGGTGCTCACAGTGTGATCAGCGGGGAAGCACTGAAGAAGACAGTCAATACAACCCCTCTTTTGTGTCACAGCCACTCCTCCCTAGCAGGGTCTCTCTTTCCAAGTGAAACCCAGCACAGCCTCTCCTCGAGGGGGAGCAACAACCTCAGAGTCCCCTGCACACCTGGGCAAGGACAGGCAGGCTAGCTGCAGAGACCTGGCAAGGCAGGAGCTTGTGACACATGGCAGGAGGTACCAGAGAGACTGTGGTAACATCACCTGAGATCAGGGCTGGCACAGAGGGGCAAGGCAGGGAGCAGTGGGGGGAATGGAGCCTCCAGGAGAGATGGAGATCTTTGGGAGGGCAGGATGGGAAGCAGAGATTCAAGAAGCCCACTGAGGGAGTGCAGATGGGATCTCCATAAAGGTTTTGCACATGTCCCCTGCTTCAGGGACTCCTGTCCTGCACATCCCACCTGCTATGCTCAGTGGGAGCCCTTGGGGTGCTTCACGAGGTGGTACCTTCAGCCGCCAGCTTGGCCACGTAGTCCAGGCCATCGGAGACGTGCACCCGCATCCGGTCACCCTGGGAGAAGCCGAACCAGCGCGTGGCCACCTCCAGCATGGAGGGATCAATCTCCACCACAGCCACGCGGGCCTGGGAGAAGTAGTCGTGGAGGAAGAGGGGCAGGCTGCCCCCGCCAAGCCCCACCACCAGCACCGCGAGTGGGGCTCCTGCCAACAGAGAGCACCAGGGTGAACCACCAGGACGAACCACCAGAAGAGCTGCAATCAGGCTGCCTGTCCCACCAGCTCACCTGGCTGCCCCAGGCAGCTTCTGGCAGGGCATGTCGGGCTCCTGTGGTCAGGAAACCCCTTCCCCAGTAAGCTGGGGCTCACTTTGCCCTTCACCCCTTATCTGCCCCCCCTTATGGCTCGAGGCATGACACGCCGGGGGCAGAGCATCTCCCTCCCACCACCTGGTGCCTGCAACACCCACAGGCACTCTGCCAGGCACATGGGAGGTGCCGCAGGCACGCGAGGCCGGCACCCTGAGCACCCATGTCCCACCAGCGCGTGCGGGGCTACGAGTCGCCGCCAGCCTCGTTACCTGGGAGGGGGTCAGGGCTCCCCAGCAGGCAGAGCCCGGCCACCATGGCCTTGTGGTGCTCGCAGCACAGGTAGCTCTTGTCGATGGCCGAGAGCGGCTCAGTGGAGCCGGGTTTCTTCCTGTCCTTCCTCCGCTTCTTCTGCCCTGAATTATAAGAGGTATTAGGTGGAGAGGAGGCAATGCAGCTGCACCGGCTCAGGACAGGGGTGCTTTCTGGGAACTCTCCACCCCCCCAACTTCTGCCCCAGTGACGCAGATGTGAGAGAGAGAAAAGCGCTCCCAGAGCCACCCTGGGACAGGACAGACACATCCACAAGGACTCTGACCTTCTTCCCTGTACCAATCTCGCTCTCTGCCACCCCAAAGCTGCCCTTGGCCCCTGCCTCTTCCCCCAGCCCCTTCCATCTCTCCCACCGTCTTGCCAAGCCCTGCATACCTGGGAGAGGCGCCGGGGCCAAGAGCCGGGCTTCCGACTGCACCACGTTCCTGTTGCTGAGGAAGACGAGGCGGCGGAAGTAACACTTGTCGTCCCCCTTCACGTCCTCCACGACGTACTCCCCGCTCAGGGGGCTGGTGTCGCGGTGCCGCACCGTCCGGACCCCGATGTCGCCTCCCACGGACAAGAAAGGCACCTGCAGGGAAGACATGGACTCACGCAAAGAAGGAAAGGCTATGGGAACGGGCCACAAAGCTCTCGCCATCCTGCCTGTGGCTGAAGAGCTGGGACGAGGCAGACGTGCCTCAGGAGCAGAAGGATGTGCTGGGGGAGCCACAGGCAGCTGGGTCCAGCGCACAGGACACCGGGACTCACCCAGAGTTTCCCCTCTCACACATGTTGGGGCACAAAGTGCAAACACCCAGAGACCTCCTGCAAGAAAGGTTTATGTCTGGGGAGACGGGGCAGGAAGGAAAAGACAGGAGCGGTGGAAAAGTTACAGCCGAGATTCTCAAGAGGGCGCAGAGGCTCTCAGGACGCCCATTTTTTGAGGATGCATGGGTTTCAGAGGGCGAGGACTTCCCACTGAATCCTGCTGCCCAGGCACCTGAAATCCTCCCTCCAAGCAAAGAAAGGTGACTGGACTGGGGAAGAGAGAAAAAGCAAGAGCGGCTATGCTTGAGGCCACTCTCCTCCCCGCCACCGCAGCCAGGTCACTCCTTGCAAGTCCTTCTCCCTCGCAGAAGAGAGACCTGCTGCTGGCAGAAAGCCAGAGGTGCCGCGAGCCAGCGAGGCGCTTTCGGGGAAGCCGAGCGAGGGGGCCGGGTGGCGGAGCTCACCTGCTGCTGGGCAGGGAGGCCCGGCGGCGCCAGCTCCATCACCTTCCCCGACAGCTCGGCCTGGATGCCCGCCATGCCCTCGTAGTGCTGCTCTCTGTGCAGAGCGGCGGTGACGAGGCGCCTGAACCCCGCGCTGGCGGCCAGCTGCCTCCGCCCGTCCTCCGTCCCAAAGAGCCACTCGGTTTCTCTGCCCTGTGGGACTGAGAAGGGCGCTGCGGTCAGCCAAGCCCGGGGTGCATCGCAGCCCAGGGTGGAGCCCAGCCCCGGAGCGACCACCCCGGCCTCCCAGACAGGCGCCGCAGGGGGAAGGCGAGACGGCATGATGACACACCGCTGCGTGACTTGTGACAAGCCTGATTTGCGTCTAGACCTAAGCTCCATCACCAAGGAGCCAAGAGCTCCCCCGTTTGGGGCAGGCTGACCCAGGAGGCTGGAAAGGGCATGTCTCACATTAAGGGGGCGCCTGACAGCCCCACTTCTTGTCTCCAGATGCTGCCGAGCCCCGGGCTTCGCAGGCACGCCAGGCGCTGCTGGTGGAGACTGACGCGTCTCTGCAAGCCGCAAGCGTCAAGCAAGAGACCGACGGGACCCTCCATTCCCTGCAGGTGGGTCAACAGCTTTGCAGACACGCCGAGCCCCAGGGAGAGGGACACACAAAGCCAGATCAGGACCCTCAAAACTTGCAGGGATGTGGGAGTGGGCGGTGGCACTCTCACCGCAGGCGGTCAGAGATGCTAAACTCTGCCAGGCTGGAGCTGCACGTCTCTAGTGCAAACAACCCCGGGCGGCCGTGCAGGCAAGCAGCTTGGGCCCATGTGTTGGCTTGACAGCACAGAAGTGCTGCTGGGTCCGAGCGGCAGACGTGCAGGCTCACCTCCCGCTCTCTTCCAGCTGCGGACCTCTAAGCAAAGATGAAGCAGATCCCCCAGGTCCCAGCAAACAGCCAAGGCACGGAGGTTAAGCTACTTGCCTGGGAGCACACGGCAGAACTGCAGCGTGCTGCCCCCAGAGCAAAATGAGCTGAGCGAGGAATAAATCCACCTTGCCAGCATCAAAACCAGGCCTCCCACGGATCACAGGCTGTAAGAGCAAACACAAAGCAAAGCCCTCCTTCTGCTGCACACCAGCAGCTCCATGCTCAGGGCACGGGAAGGCCGGGAAGCCAGGCGAGGACGGCTGCACAAGCTGGCAACACCTTTCAAACTGCTTCTGCTGCGCTCTCACTCTATGCAGCTATGCGCAAAGGTGGCTGTTGCTAGCATCAAAGCAAGAAGCACCAACATCACAGTGTTGCTGGGGCACAGAGACAGTGGCCACCTTGGGGAGGAGAGGCAGCGTGGGCAGTGTCCATCTGCTGGCAGACAGGCAGCTTCTCAGCCCACAAGCTCTGTGCTGCTCTGGGACTGAGCTGTGCCTGCACAATCATGCAATATGCATCCCACCACAAAGCCGGAATTAAAACACCAACCAAACCCCACAAAGACAGGTTACTCCCTTCTCTTGCTCCAGCTGCAGCAGGGCCAGGACTGCTGCCCATTTCACAGCTCCTGACTAGAGCAACGTCTCCTCACAAGTGGGAGAAGCTGTACTCACTGATGAAGATGGCGAAGTGATTGTCCCGGGAGGGTTTCATCGAGGGGCTGTCGACCACGTGCAGAGTGTAACGAGGCTTCCCACTCTCTTTGCTGCACAGATCCAGGGAAAGCTGTTCCCCACTGGAGGCTTTGCTCAGCTGGCTGCGGAGCAGGGCGTAATGCTGCCTGTCCTTCACTGCCTCCACCAGTCGCTCTGTGCTCTCCACCCGCATCGGCTTGTCCTGCTCCTCGGGGCAGATCTCCAGGATTTGTGGTGCCGAGCCAGGGACTTTTTTAAACTTAGTCATGACGTAGACAAAGATAGGTAGGACAAACTGCTGCTTGTCCCCACTGCTGGCCACCTGATGGACACGCACTACCCAGCCTTCCTGGGAGAAGTATTCCACCGCCTTCTTCAGCACATGGGCTTGAGCCAAGGAGACACAGAGGTAGCGTCCTCCTACCTGGAGGACCCGGCTGATCTCGGCAAACATCCTGTCCACCTTGGCTAGAGTGGCCTCCTCTTCATCAGTGAAGATGGCATCGAGTGTGCCTTTGTCCAAGACGACCTGGAAGAGGGCGTCGGGGAAGTCCATCTGAAGCATGTCCATCAGCAGGTAGCTCATCTTCGGCCTCTTGCTCGCGTTCCGTTCTCGCATCTGGCGGATGACCGCATCGCTGATGTCGATGTTCACGATGTCCTCGCACATCCCCATGTCGTACATCTGCTCACTCAGCTCCGAGTTTCCGCAGCCCACCACGAGAACCTGGGAAGCGGGACAAGAGCAGCGGTGACGGTGAGAACGCCCTGCAAACGTGCCCCAAAGTGTTTTAGAAGCAAACGCAATAGAGATCAGCCACAGCCACACACCCCCAGTGAAAAACGCACCGGCACTACCTTCAGGTGTGCTCCCTAAGGGCCTCAGACAACATTTCCCCAGAGAAAAGTCACATGTGCACAGCGTGCAGAAGTGCCGCGTTTGTGCCGCGTTTCCGTCTCGGGGGCATCCAGGCGTTTTCCCGCGCAGAGCTCCCTCCGCCGGGGCAACACGGGGGTCTCTCCCGCTCTCCTCCTGCCGCAGACCCGGCGGCAGGGCGAGGCCGCGCCGGGGCACACGCAGCGCCGGGAGGCCGCGCTGCTGCCGGCGCGGGGGGGCCTGGCCGGGGCTCACCTTGTCCCGCGGCCGCAGGTACCTGCGCAGCAGGGCGCGCAGCTCCGGCAGGGCCCCGTACCACTCGAAGGGCCGCTCGCCGCGCTGCCGGAAGAAGCGCTCCCAGTAGCCGGCGGAGCCGAACTCCCGGGGGCTCCGCGGCAGCAGCTCCATGGCCGCGCCGGTCCCGGTCCCGGGTCCCGCCGGCGCCGCCGCACGTGGCCCCGCGCAGCGCAGCGCCGCGGCGGCATCCGCGCGCGTCACGGGCCGTGGGAAACGGCGTCCTGGCCGCGGATTGGCCGCCGCCTCTCCCGGCCGCTTCCCATTGGCTCGCCCTTCCGCGCAGGGCAACCGCGGCCCCCAGGCCGCCTCCCGCCGCGCGACACCGCCCCCGCGCGGCTCCGACGCGCGCCGCCGCCCCGGCAGCGCGCAGAGCGGGCCCGGAGCCGCGGCCGCGGCCGCGGGGCTCCCCCGCTACAGCAGCTCCCCCCTCCGCAAGCCGCCCGTGAGTCTGTGAGCACGCACGTACGTTTGACCACAGGCACTCCGACAGCGGGGGGAAAGAACGAGCAACGCAAACTGCCTGGGACTGCAGGCGTTTCAGAAGAAACAAGAACAGGAAAAAAACGTATTTGTGGCCTCAGAATGAGCAGCTTTAATCTAAGGACGCAGCTGAAAAGAGATCTTACAGCCTTGTATGGGAACTGTACAACATCCAGTGTCCGCAGGCGGCGGGACACTAGCTTGGACTGGAGGGGGCACCTGTTGAGTTGCTCTGGAGAAAGAAGGTGGAGAGCTCGCTCAGTGCTCTGTAACGATGCGAGATCGAATTCTTCACTGCCTTGGGCAGTTCAGCGTAGCTGGAGGTGAGAGAAACCAAGACAATTCACAGCAACAGAGATGCTATAGCATGTGTCCCAAACCACGGAGAATCCACCCTTTGCTTGCCATCTCTCTAGCGACATGTGGTTTTCCCGTGTTCTCAGTACGCAAGGGAACATCCTATACGTGTGTCTGCTCTCTATACTGACTCTCTGAACACCCTCTCTCTAACCTTCTGCAATCTATAACGCAAGCACATTCACTTACCAAATTAATCACAGGAGCCCTTTCAGTAAGAGAAAAGCCACACACATCTCAGCTACAGAAAACAGGCTCATGCGTGTAGAGCAGTCTGCCAGCTGCGCTCGAGCACTGTCCTGCAGCCAGGTGAAGCAGCTCTGCCCTGTTGGCCAAACAACCCTGCTGGACTGCTTCAGCCAGCCACTGCCTGCCAGGCATGACCAGAGGCTAAGGCAGCCCCACGAGCGGGACTGTAACTCACCCCTCACAGGTTACTCAGGGAGGGGAACATGCGCCTCTGCTCCCTGGAGCCCTCGGTGTTTCTGGAGAGAGGCACTACCTGTTCTGCCGGGCCTGCTCTGCTCCCAGCTCCTGAAGGCCCCGAGTGGAGCAGTGCCTGCAAGGTGAGCTCTGGCTGGTGGGGACACAGACAGTGCCCAGGGGGGGACAGGAAGAGCAGGAATCCCACTGGCCCTGCCCATCCTCCTCTGCCTTTTCTCCTAAGTAGCAAAATGAATCCTGCCACACTTCCCAGCAGTCCTCCACATGGTGGGAACTCTGGTTTGCTTGTTTTATATGAAAGTACTTTTTTTTTTTCCCCCTTATTTATTTAGCAGATCCTCTTGACATGGAAACAAGAAGCAACATCAACCCCTCGCTTTCCTTACATAAAGAGCTAAAGGTGAAAAGCTACTTACGTCTGGTCATAGCCATCAGGCTGAAAGCAGGGATCCCAGCCAAAGTCTCTAGGGCCTCTGGGCTCAACTATCAGCCCCTGCCATTAGAAAGCAAAAAAAGCCCCATAAGTTGTGGTTTCTCAGTGCTCTCTTGCAGTCACACTTCAAACACAGGCTGAAAAGTTACACTCAGCCATACTTCATACTGTGGCGACCAACGGCTTGGTGCTGTCTACATTCCCAGCAGTTCCCCAAGACATGACTAAAATTAGCAGCCCCAAACTCAATGCAACATCATGTTGCTCTCCATCGACAGCCCCTTTTCTCCCCCGCCACCCTCTGATGTTAACTGAGATCAAGACTGTACTCAGAGCTGTGTCAGTGACCTTACTGCCCCCTTCCAACATCCCAAAGCTTCCTTGGAAGCCGGCTTGCACATGCATAGGAACAAGGAATTGCAGATAGACTGGAAGCTGACTGGAGAACATAGCTTAGCTCTGTCCTCCCACGCGTGTCTGCATCCCTCACTGCCACCCAGACGCTGCCCTGTTAGAGGGACGAGGGGGCTGAAGAGATCGAGGTAACGCACAAAGAGTTGGACATGTGCAGCTGGGGGAAAGGGCTGCAGCAACCAGCACCCGCTGACTGTCAGCTGCAACTCCTGCAGCCCTTTTCCAACAAGAGAAGCTCCAAGGGCTCTCAGTGATCCAGCTGATCCATGGGTCACTAACGTTGACCTTACTAGAGCCAATGCCATTAACAGAGTCACATTACAGCCCTTTCCCTCAGCATGTTCCCTGTCCCCAGGTACAACACTTACATGCGTTTGGCCTTTGAACAGCTTCACTGGCTCCTCTGGGTTTCCAGGACTGAATGCAAAGGTACAAAGAGCATAGGCAGATTTGTCTTCAAAACCAGCTAGCAGTTTGTACAGACCTGAATGACAGAAAAAGGCTCCTACTGTTACAGCATCTCCTTCAGTGCGCAACACACCCATCTAGAGACAAATCAGGTGAGTACTGTGAATTCGCACTAACAACAGAGAGCAAGAATTACAGGGAGGCGACAGAGCTAAGCCAAAAGGATGCTCTTGGCCGATTCCCCTTGCGCGAAGCCAGGGCCTCGCAGTTTGAGCTGCAGGGCTCCACTGTTAGTTTGGAGGCAGAAGCTAACAAGTGTGTGGCCCCAGAGAAGGACTAAAGCACACTCCAAGCTAGCGTGATTAACGCCTGGGCTCATGATGCCAGTAGGGGATTTGCACCACGCTCTTTTCTTAACTGTGGGAGCAAACGCAGTCACTGTGCTCTGGCACACCAGCGCAGGCTAGCATTCGTGGAGAGGAGCTTGCAGAGGCCAAAGGGGCAGGAGGCCTTCCAGATCACCTTGATGAAAGACAAGTGATTCCTACAAACCCTGCCACCAGCCCACGGAGGCAGAAATCTGGGAATCCAATGCAGATATGATGCTGAAGCTACCCAAGGAGACAACATCCAATGAAGTAGGGCAGAGAACAGGCTTAAGGAGAGAATGCAAAGGGATAGAGGGTAAAGGAGCTGGCTATGAAACAGGCATGAGGCAGGCAAACACACTCAGCAGAACCCAACACAGGCAGGGATTCGTTGGCTGCACAGTTACATTTGTCCCCAGGAGCCCGTAACTAGGAAGAACAGTATCACTTGCAGAGCAGAAACTCAGAGAGGCAGTACCTTCTGGTTTGAGTTTTTCCAGGAACCATTTTCTGAGGGGGGAGAAAAGAGAAAAGATGATTTGTGTCATTAATACACATAAATATGGCCATTCCTGAGGCATTGGTGCCTTCATTTCCACAGCTCTTCAAATCCCTTTTAAATGGACTGCCTTCAAACTACCTCATCTGGGCCACTTATCAATAAACACAAACCTAGGTCTTAAACTAAACAGGTCCCAGTGAAAACAATAGCAGGGCTGGGGTCTATGTAAACAACCCAGGTCCCACTCATGAGCACAGACATGCTGAAGTCCATTTCTCAGTCTAACTTGTTCACGTCTTATGCCCAGGTCTAGTGACAACTGAATTATATAAAGAGTTTATGCCTCTGCTTAGCTAAGCAGAGATAATTTGAAAAAGGTAGTCCCACTTAAAGGCAATCCCAGGAGCTAGGGCAGTTATTTTATTAGAGGAATTACACTGTATTGTAATAATATTGTTATCTGCTGGATTAAAGCAGTCTCAGTGAGACCATCCACACACTAATACAAAGTTAGTGACCTGAACTGAAACCCCCCCCACATGTACCACTCTTACTCAAAGCCAAAGGTTCTCACTGGCATTACCTTCAGCGTAGTTAATTCTCGGAGTAAGTTTGATCCCACTACACTAAGCTGACATCTCAGAACAAGGGACATTTCTTGCTAAAAGCAAGTGTTAGAACTTAGGGGACACTCAGCCCAGAGTCCTACTGAAACGCACAGCATCTTAACCCTGTTGTGTGGATGCCACCGTGGGGCTGGGTTCCCGAGCTGGCTGCAAGAGGGGGCACAGGAGACCGGGAGCCAGAGGCACCAGTTCAGGTTTGTCTCTCCTGTCCTGCAGAGTGAGTCACAGCAGGGCTCAAAGAGTTTAAGTCCTGACCCTGGTGGTTCTGAACGAAACTGAGGACACTAGAACAGCAATAGCCTTCCTGACCCCACAGCTCCTGGCGCATGGAGAATCTCCCATGAAGCACATCCCAACGACCCACACTCCTAATCCTGAGACGAGAAAGGTGAAGGAAGTTTCCTCCTACTTACATGTATGGTCCTGGAAGCCCCCCCAAGGCACTGAAGCACAAGCAGGTATCCTCTACTATAACGGGTCCTCGAACCTACAGCAAAAGCCCAAGAGATAGAAACATTAGCCCTAAGAGGAAGGTGTTTCCACATAATAACAGGGATTTCACAAAAAAATTTAGCAGCCATTAGAGCTCTTCAGCTCGGAGGCAATCCCCAGCAGAGGTGCAACCAAACCCCCGCTTCTCACCCAGCAGGCTCAAGTGGCTGAAACACGGGAGTGACGATCTCTCATGGAGAAACACGAGCAGAGCCGAGCCAGCTCCCCACCCCCCCCCGCGGGGGGCAGGAATGGTGGGACCAGCGGAGGAGAGGGAAGGCCGCTGCCCCGGAGGCACAGCGGCGCTTTCGTGGGCCGGGATCCCCTCTTGGCTCTCTAAGACAGGGCAGCTGGGGAAGGGGGCCCTGGGGGGCTCTCCGGGGCCGGGCCTAGGATGCGGCGGCCCGAAACCCGGGCACCCCCCACCCCCGCTGCCCCTGGGGCGGGGGATCCGCCACCCCCCTTCCCCACGGGCAGGAGAGCGAGTGACCTGGCGCGCAGCCTCCCGGCACTTCTGCACGGAGATCTCGTCCGGCTCCCCCTGGTACTCCGGCACTGCAACACAACCGACGGTCACGCCGGGCGGCCGGGCCCGGCCGGGCCGCGGCCTCCCGGCGCCACCGCCAACTCACGGTCTATTTTCTTGGCAACCAGCTTGTGCGGAAACGTGTCGCCGAGGATCTGGACGACCTGCGCGGAGGGAGGCGACACCGTCAGCCGCGCCGGGCGCCGCCGCTTCCCCGGGCCCTGCCGGCGGGCGGGCGGGCAGGCCGCCGCCCTCTCCCCCGGGTTGCTAGGCAACGCCCCCCTCCCCACACACCTCCTCCAGCTTCTTGGCGTTGCCGGTGACGAACACCACGCTCCTGCCGGCCGGCGCCGCCATGGTGACCCCGCGCGGCGGCGGCGCCTGCGCGCGGAGCCGCCAATCACAGCAGCGGCGCCGTCGCCCCGAGCAACGCCCGGCCAATGAGAATGGAGATGCCGCGGGAACGGACGCGAAAATTCCGCCGGGAGGAGGGTGCGCTTCCGGTCCTCCAAGAGAAGGCGCGCGTCCCACCGGGCCGCCCCTGCGCATGCGCGGAGCCGCCCCCGGAAAGTCTCGCGAGAGCTGCGGTGGCGCCAAGCCGCAGTGGCGGGGGTCCCGCGATGGGGGTGTCATGGCGGCGGGGCCCGGCCCGCGCCCCCCGGCGTGGCCGCCGCACCTCCTCCGCGGCCCTTCCCGCCCCCCGCAGCCCGGGGCAGGCCGAGGGGACGCTTGCTGCGCAACCGCCCCCGCCGCTGGCTCCTGCGCCGGCTGCACCTGGGCCCTGCGGGGCGCCGGGCCCGCCCTGTTTACTTCTTAGGGCCTTGGCGCTCGCAGCGGGAGGAGCCCGCTCCCGCCGCGAGTGACCACGAGTTTCCTGGCACCTCCTTGTGCTTCAGCGCGATGTTATTGTTGAGCTGGGCTTTGCTGTTCCCGGGATACCTTGGAAGACCAGATGGTTACAGCAGGTGCCAAGGCAGGACCAGGAGTGCGCAGCGCTGCGCAGAGGGAGAGCTGCCGTGGCCCAGGCTTCACCTCCATGTATCCGCGTGCCAGTGTTTGGTTTATGTACAGCTGCATATAGGGTCCCTCTGACATTAAACACTTCGCTAAGAAAGGAACGTGGCTATAGCTGCAAGAGACAGGGAATCCAGTGCGACTGTTCCTGTTCCCCACTTCCCCTGAGGTCAAGTGAAATCATTTGTAGTCAGGGGAACTGGTCACTGGCTTGTGCTCCAAGCTCCGCTGCTGTTTACTCCCTGACCTTTGGTAAATCTTTCCACTTTCTGACCTCTGAGTTTCCCACTTGGGACCCGTCGGGTTTGCCTTTCTAAAGCCACCTGCAGGGTCAGCTGGAGTCTGGAACAAAAACATTAGTGGGGGGGAAGCTGAACCCAGGAGTTAAAAGATGCTCCCTGCTCCTGGTGCTGACTGGGACATGCCTTGTCTGTCCTGCTGCTCTTCTAATCCACACAAATAACATAACAAATCAGTCCCCCAACATCTGTCAGGAGAATGAAGCTCTGTTTGCTCCAGCCCTGAGGGAACAGCTGAGTCCTACAGGAATGGGGCAGTGAAGCCAAGTGCTCCCTGGCCAAACAGTGGTGGAGGACACTGCACCCCCCTGGCCCCACTGATGCTGGGAGAAGATGCTGTGAAGCCTGGAAACTGGCAGCTCGGGGAACAGCAGGCTGCAGAGGGGCCTCAGTGTGGGTAGAGCAGCAAGGCAGGTCTGCCAGGCCTCCCCATCCACCCCTGCAAAACCCACCCGAAGCTCCTCTTTCGCAAGCCACTCACGGGTGGCTCCTTCTTCCCCTCCTAGTCAGAGCTGGTCCCAGTGCCAGGTGGGGGAAGCCTCTCCCCACCTGCTCCAGAGTTGTGGGACCACCACAGATCTCTGCAGCCTCTGTGCCCCAGGGTGAGGGATCCCAGCCCCACCGGTCACACTAGCAAGCCTGGGGAGAGGAACCAGCACTGGATGAGGAACGCACAACTCCAGCCAAAACATGCCGTTCCTTGTAAAAAGTGACCAAGTGGAAAACAGCCACTAATGAAGAGATCTGTCTTCAGCACACTGAGGGAATGGATAAAACAGACCCTACGCTTGGGTGGAGGAGTTGTTTTTGTTGCAAAATCTCCTTCATAACATCAAAATGAAAACCAACCCCAAGGCATGCAGACAGCTTCTCCCTGGCACTGCTGGAAATGACCCTTTTCCAGTCACTACAGTTCTCCTGCTGATCAGTCCGTCATGGGACTGAATAGGTTATAATGTATAACGTAACCAAGGTATGGTTAAGAAACGTGAGGAGGACTACTCTGTAACATACCAGGCATCAGATATGCTAATGGTCTTATCAGCTTTGGAAAATCTATAGAACTTGCCCTATGTCCAATTAATTCTATTAAAGTTACTGACCAGGAGTGTTGATTTGCTGTTGCTGGTGACTCTCAGGTCCACTTCCCAGCCATGGCTGGTCTCTCAGGAAGGACTGTGCTCAGAGCAACCCTGGCATTCAGTGACTTGAGCCTAAAACTCTTCAAAACACAGTCCTGGTGACTCAGAGAGGGGTGCTGAAGACAGTGCCTGGTCTTTAGCCTCAGCAGCTCTTCTTGCTTTTCATATCAAGTACAAACATTTGCACCCCGACCTCCTGGGAGATATTGCAAAAAACACTTAAGCAGCCCTCGCTGTTGAGGAACGTGCCAGGGTGTGACCCTGCTCGCTGGGCTCAGCTGTCTGGGGTGGTCCAGGTCCAATTCCTTCAGTATCGGAGAATGAATCCAAGGTAGCAGGTGGGTGCATGCACAAGACACAGGTGGTCCTAAAACACTCTCCATTAAAACTTAAAGCTGTTTGCTTTAGCACTTGCTTTCGCAGCAAAGCCATGTTTTCTGGGCAAAGCCTGCTGGATCTGGACTTCAGCCAGGACCTGCCTTTAGTCCCTGCTCCTGCTGTGAAGGTACAATGTGTCCGTGTGGGGAACATGCATCTCTCCTCTTGCTGAAAAACCTGCCCCATTCAGCTGGAGGCTGCCTGGGGTGGAAAAAGGGAATGTCTGTCCCTCCAGCAATGTTCTGGGATGAACCCAGCAGAGAAGCCCCTTCCCAGCCTTGACAAGTGCTCAAAATACCCATGGCCATCGCTTTTCTGTCTCCATGAGAGCCTACTGAGGCCTGGGCTCACCTTCCTTCAGCTGGTGCACCTCCTCTGCCCCGGGCACCGTGGGGAAAGGCTGCCCTGCTCCCAAGGTCTGGGCTCAGACTGGCTCCTCGAAGGAGCACCTACATCTCCAGGGCCTCCCTGGGCTGGGAAGCTACGTTCAAGCTGCACCACAGCACTAATGCAGCCGATGAGCTGTGCAACCCCCGGCCCTTGCAGGACAGACAGCTGGGGTCAGACATGTTATGTGGTTTAAAGCGGAGCTAGAAGTGTGCTCAAGGCAAGTTAGCAGAAGGAAGGTATCCTCGCTGCTTCCTTCCGTGGATTGTAGCAATTCAGCTGAAAAACTTGTGCTTTTCCTCTAAGCAGCATACTGCTGGGATGCTGCTAATCACAGTCTTCCCCAGGGTTGTACATCCAGCTGCTTGTGTTGTCTCAGTGAGGCACTACGATATTTTAACGCTAACTGGAAACTCCCTAGGAACATGCTGTTGACAAAGATCTGCCAAACCCAGAGAGGACAGGGTTCTGCAGAGGCAGCTTTGGCGGTTCCTACAATTCACACCCATCTTTTTCCTTCCCCAGCAGCACCTGCACAACACGGGCCAGAATTGCCCTGTGGGCACCAAGCCATCGGCCACCTCTTAGCTCACAGGAGCAGCAAGGAGGGGAGGGCAAGAGCTCCCAAATTCTGCAACTATTATCAACTTATTTGATAAAATAGAGTTGCCATGAAGCCTCAATCCTACCAGCATCCATTTTCCCAGGCCCTCAGCCTAGCTTTATAGCCACACTTTGCCTCTAGCAAGCAACTGCAAAACTAGCTTATTTTGCTCAGACCTGGTCCCCGTATGGATTTGAAGTCCCAACATGCTCCTGCAGCACCAAGTTCCTTCTGTGGGCGGCAGCAGCAGTAGCAAAGGCAAGATGGGGCTGGCAGGGAAAGCCAGAGGTGTTGGCAGGACTCTCCAGCAGCAGGAGTAGAGTCTGCCCTGAAGTGCAGTACAGGGCAGGCACAGCACAGGCATTATGTGAGCTTGCAGTGCTGTTAACTCATCTTCCAGTCTGGCAGGAGAAGGCACCAGATACCTGGGACACCTGCAAACCTCCTGAAGACACAGTCACTCTTCATTTACCCTCTTAATCCCTAACAGGTTGAGAGTAGCCAGAGGCATAAGCAAGATGATTTTTATCCCTTCCACTGGGTGCATGATTTTGCCTTCAGGATCCTAAAACCTGGCTACATGTTAGAGGAAAAACCCAGCTTGGCTTTCTGATTCCCTCCTGGAGCAAACAGGGCCCATGAAGGCAAAAAACTTATCTACTTACTAGCTGGGCAAGTGGAGCTTGTAATCAGTTCTAACAGCCTGCTGTGCTCACTGTTAATCCCCTTCTCTGCATGGAGCAGCAGCACCACTCAGGTGGAAACTGCACAAGATCCTGTGCCTGGAGGCAGGCTCAGATGAGGAGGCTGGGAGGTGGCACTGGGAATTCTCTGGGGCACCATTTCCCCTCTCTAACATCACTTCAGACACAGGCTAAGCAGGACAATGTATCTCTCATCAACAAAGAGACAGCAAAAAAAGAACCAAAAGAATCTGATCTCAGCTTAAGTCCCAGCCCTCGGAGCCAGAAGGAACGAGGGCCTTAAAGACAACGGGCAGACAGAAATGCCACTGAATGCCCAAGACCAGGAGTGAAGGTAACAGCCGCAGCCTCCTCTTATTCAGGCTGTCCATGCTGTGAGCAGGGCTTCAGAGGGGCTCTGGAAAGCATGTTGATGCAGGAGGCCCCTGCAATGCCCTCCAGGCACACAGAGACGTGCCTGGAGTTTTGACAGAGGGTTGCACAGCTCTTGCACCCAGATGCACCCCTTTCCCTGGCCTTCACATCAGTCCCATCTGCAGATGGAGGAGCTTGGCTCCTATCCTGTCCAGCAGGAGCACAGGGGCTCCTACCTCCCCCAGCATCCTGATGCATCTGCCCACCAGATCAGAGAAGCACTCAGTACCGTGACGACCACAGCAAGGTGAAGGGCTTTGAATATCATGTGGGCTCTGTTCATCCTGGACTGATTTAAGGAGCAGGAGAGTTGCCATACTCCTGCTGTGTCTCCTGTATCATCGGGCTGTCTACTACAGAGCTGGGCTTTACACACTCTTCTCACTTTTTTTAAGAAAACACTCACACAGCCCTTTCCTAGGGATTCCCGACAGTAGAGAGCCCCGAAAGCATCCCCCCCAAGCATTATAAAGACATGCAGGAACTCCACGCGTACAGTCAAAAATAGGTTTACTGGAATGTCTTTAGTAACAGCTGTAAGCAGCAATACTGAAAACACTGAGCTTATGCATTCCCATGGCAGGATCAGAAAGTCTTCTGGCTTGTAAAACCTATTTTTTTTTTTTTCGAATATGAGAAAAACAACACCCTTGCTGTTCTTCACAGAAGGGTCAGTTCCCTGTAACATAATGGTACGTTTCTCTTTAGACATGTTTCCCCTTCTTTGCTCTGAGGAAAGGACAGAGTCCCCACTGCCCTCCACAGCAGCAGTGGGGAACTGCTCAAACTGTAAGTATCATTACAACTTAACCATATATACAGATAAACCATAAAGGCAAGTAGCTAGATCCAAAGCAGAGATCCAGAACTCTGCAAAATGGGTGGTTTGGGAACTGAATCTTCTGTTATAAAAAAGGTCTAACAACAGGAGCAGGTACTTGACCAAAAAAGGGTCATTTGGCAGTTCTCAAAATGCTCTGTTAGAACTGGCTACTTGCCACTGCCTTCTCGCTCCTTTGAGGAAAACAACTTCAAAGCTATATACAGATATTTCACTTAAATTACACAGCAGTTTGGTTATCCCAGAGCCAGCTCCACTGAAGCCTCCAGCTGCCCAGTCAGGAACGGTACTTCAGGACTATGGGTACTGAAAAACACACACACAAGAGAAGTTCTCAGCCACATGCCTTTGAAGGCAGCACCAATCACTGTCAGGGAGAGAAAACTCCACATTTCTTTAGTCACAAACACCAAGCAGCTGTGAGGGAAAGCATGTTTCCAAGCTCAAGCCAATGCAATCTGCTGCCTGTACACACACTAGACAACACTCCCTGCCACCTTCATCTCCTTCCAGCTTCCCAAAATGAAACCAGATGGGATTTTCCATCAGTCTCTCTCTCTACAGTGCTCCCACCCTGCTGTCTGCTCTGTGACTTCCGCTCCCAGCTGGACAACGGGCCATGCTGATTTTGCTGAAGGGCAGCATGGGAACTGTTACAGAGCTGATGGGAGAAAAGCCTCCCTCCAGGACCACTGGCACAGAAGAGCTGTGCTCCCATGCTGGGCTGCTTGGATCCTTGGAGCACATCACTCAGCAGGCAGAGGGCTGAATTACTTCTCTGCCTGGAAGAAACACACTCTGGTCGTTACTACCTATTCAGTAGGAGAAGCAGAAAAGGACCAACCTGCAGGGAGCAACAGCAGAGCCTCCAGGCCAGCTCCTTGCTGAAAATTAAGCAGCCCAGCAGCTTAGGAAAGGAGCATATGCTGGGAGCAGACCCATTGCAAAATGGTTTGCGTATGTGGAGACGCCCTTGAAGACATTGCTCTGGTCTGAAACTCTCCCATCTCCCTCTACAAGCCACGCAGCCTCTGCATCGGCTGGTGCTAACCCTGGATCACCACAGCTTTGGCTGTATCTACCCCTCCTTCTTTAGTAACAGTAGGACTTGGTTAGAGCCAGCTCCTCTGTGTGCACATTTAAACTTTGCAGAGCAGAAGCACGGTGTAGACTACAGACACCACATATTACTGCTTGACACAGCATGGGGTGCAACAGGAATGGCTCAGGCGCTTTCCCTCCCGGGGACAGCAACACCATAGCGTCATGCATGGTGCAGAGTGCCATGAACATTTCAACGCCAGACACAGCTGGGATGACTTGAAGCTACTCACTGATGATCACAAGCAGGAGAATGACTGCCACCAGGGCTATGACTGCCTTCATCTGCAAGAGGAAGAACAAAGATAGGTTACAGGGGATGCCACATGTAGCTGCTTCTACCTGAATGGAGGCCTTTGGCCTCCAGTCCACAGATGCTGATCTGTTCAGCTAGAAAGTACAGCTTCTTGCCCTAGCGGGGAAGGCCAGGTAACCACTCCCACGTCAGAGTGCAGCAGATGACCCCCTGCAGAACAGAGGCCCCAGCAGTACCTGCTTTCAAGCAGCCAGCTACTTCCCATGACAAATAAGGCAGGCAAACATGTCTGTGTATTGCCGTACACAAACTGACCCAGAAGACCCCAAAAGATCCTGCAATTCCTTTGCGACTCTGCCGAGGGGATGCCTTGGCCTGGGCAGACCTGGCTCCGTCAGAAAAGAGTGGAGAGAGGGGGTCCTGCCAACTCAGAGCCAAAATGCTCTCCCTGCAGGATCATGGGCAAGCAGGTCAGGAGGGAGGACAGCTTCAAATTGTGCTGCCAGGAGCACAGCTTCTCACACCCTGCCTCATCTCACAGGGCCAGCTTCCAACTCGGCTAACCGGACCCTGGCTTCCCCAAGGACTGAGCAGGAGAGCTGCCTCCTGCCAGCTCCCATGCCAACTTCATGCACCATCTCTAGGGGCACCTCCAACACACTAAGCCTTCCCTTGTTCACACTGTTACAGGCAAACCCACAGGACAGGACAGGCGCTTCCTACACCTTATTTGCTCCCTTGTATTCCTGGCACCCAAAGTGACCCTGTTGTTCAGCCCGGGACTGAAAGACCTGCATGAAGAAGCCCACTCCTGCCTGTTCCAGTTCTCACTCACCTTGCAGCCTCGCCACCACATCTGTCTTCGAAGCTGTTTGGCTCTATTGCTAAAAGCTGTTGCATTGTCTGATAAACTTTCTGTTGAGAAGGAAAGAAAAGAGGCAATTCAGAAGCGCACACACCAAGCATCCACTTGTTCCACTAACTCCACTTAGTTTCAAGCAATAGACTTAGCAATAGGGGCAGAGACCCAAACACAGTGCGAGTCACCAAAGCCATGGCAGACTCCAGCACTCTTTGTCTGGGAACACACGCAAGGCTGCAGAGTCCCACCGAGCCCCCTTTGCACTGGCTGCCCTCTGAGAAGGGACTGCACTTTGCAAGCCAGAGAGCAAACAGACAGCTGAAGTGCTCAGCGCCATTGCGAGTCAGACCAATCTACACTAGCTCAACGGCCAACTAGATCACAGCATCCAAACACCTCCAAACCCCTTGGCATTTACGTGCCCAAATCTCTTACAAGATTGGTCCCATATCACTGCAGTAACAGTGCACTGGGCTCTACTGAGACCACACAGGAATCAGGACAGCTCAGTACCAGCTGGTGGCTGCATACGCAGGAGGAGGTTGAAGATCAGTTGCAGTGACAGAGGAGGGATCAATTCCTGAGGGGTGATCAAATGATCAGATACCCAAACCCAAGCTGTTTAGTGACCAAGCCAAGGTGAGGCACCAACCAGCAACTTATAGGCACCAGTGAACTTGGGCTGGGGCTCTGCGGAGCAGCAAAAGGTGAAAGTGGAAAGAGGAAAATGTAGGCAGAAAGTTAGATCTGCAGCCCAAGGCTGGGAAACACCGTTCTTAGGAAGGCTGGAAATACAAGGCTGCACGGAACGGGGCCAAGTCTGCCTTTAGGCACTCTCTGATTTGGAACCTGGTAACCCAGTCCAGCAAAGGGGAAGAGATGTGGGGAAAAGGACAGACAGACAGGGGAACTGCATTTGGCATTGCACCTGATTTATCTTGCAGGTCATCCAGCCGCTCGCCTCTCTCAATCACCTTTGTGATGTTCTCCTGCATAACATCAATGACTTCATCCACCTGGTTCTGGACACTAGAGCAAAGCAAAGCCAGAGTGAGGGGCAGGAAGCAAGCGCCACCGACTGCACATTGCAGCGCTAGCCCTCGCGCAGAGCTGCCCAGGCTGCCAGGATCCAGGGAGCTCACCAACGAGATCCAAGGAGACAACAGCGGAGGGAGGTCGCTGAGAAAGCTAGAGGCTTGCGTCTCCTGATGCAGCATCGTGCAGGGTTGATCTCTGGCAATGCCAGGCAGGGCGACAGAACACAAGGGGGGCTCAAAGAGAGTACTGGAAAGTCAGCAGAAGTTGGGCACCCTCCTGTGAGGGGGCAGGCATGGTGATCCAAACGCATGATGAGTGCAGGAATCACCATCCCAAGCATGCGTCTGTCTGGGAGTTTAAACCGAACAGCTTTAATGCTGTGCTGGGACATTACAATACTTGTGAGAGTAGTAGAACCTTTAACACACAAATGTCGTAAGAAAAGGCAGACTGCTGTTTGGTGGCCACCCCTGCTGTAGAAGAGCCCACATCAAAGGGGAAATCATGCCTTATCTTTCCAAAGATGCCAGAACCCAGCACCACACCTTTGCTAAACAACTTAGAGTAAAACTAAAAGGAGATGTGCTCCCCCCACCCCTCTCCAGAATGTGAGTTGCCAAATGAAACACAGTCTGCCAGGGCATCAAAAGGACAGTAAAGAAATGGTTGATATGAACTAAACCAAACTATTATAATCCAACTTCTTACAGGTTATGCAACTCTGTGGGTAGTCATTTCAGTGAACGGTAACCGCAGGGTTATTATAAATGCATTTATTCACTCCATAAAAAAGCCACATTGTTAAGAGAGAAAAATTCTCCTGGTGGAAAAATACTGCTACATTCTGGTTTGTATTTTGGAGCTAAAAACATTTTATTGTCCTGGAGATGGAAGTAAGAAATTTCTTGGGGCCCTAGGGGGACTACATTGTTTGAGACATACCATGCTCAGAAAGTAAATGGCAGCAGCAATGTCTTGGAGGCACTGCTATGCACAGGGCAACAAAACAGAAAATAACCCCAGGACACTTACTCTGCGTAAAGTCTGATGGTTGACTTCTTAGGTTGCATTGATCAAACACACTTAAGCACTTTAAAAATACTGAAATTCATCCAGCATTTACAAAACATGCAGTGTGGCTAGGCCACTTCAGCAGTTCCCCATGTTACCGGGAATAGGCACCTCCTATTAACAGTGCAACACTGGTGTCCCCAAGGGAAAGAAGTTTGCTACCATCTCATCATTCACACCTGCCTAGCATCCACACTCTCCTGCTCCCCAAATTACCCAGCGATAACCTCTTCATCCTCTTTGGACCCACTGAGAATCTTCTCCTCCCCATCAGCATCTTACAGATGCAGAAATTCAGAGATGCTATTTGCCAAATCAGGGTCTTTACAGCAGCACAACGCCCGGCACTAACACGCAGGGAGCCATCATCCAGCACCTAATCCCAGAGCACTTGGCAAGTAGAGGACAACATAACCTGTCACAGCCTGGGCAACCGAGGCCAAAAGAGTCACAGCAACTTGCCCAAGGCCAGTCAACAGGGCAGCTGCAGATCTAGGAACAGGACCTCATCCCACCGCTCTCACCATGAGCCACAATGCCTCTAGGTAAAAGTCACACACTTCTGGTTCACACTGACGTAGTTCTCCTGCCTCCCTCACAGCCTCTTACTGAGCAGACACTTGTACCGAGATACACACGTGGGCAGCAGCTGCAACAATGAATAGTGCTTTCAGTGGGAAAGCTCATGCCTTGCACACATTTACGCATCACCCCCAAAACAAGCAAGGAAAGCCACTAAAAGTTTTTTTCCCTTCCCAAGAGCTGGGAACACAGCAATATGGAGGGGCTTCCCAGCTTGGCACTTCAGGTCGGGCTTTGTAGAGCCACTGCACTGTGGCTTCTGGAGTTGGAAAAGACAGACAAACCCTCTGAAGCCAATTTCTGACTCAACAGCCCTCGCACGGCACACGCTGGACTCCAGCAGTGCACTTGCTTTATTTAGGATGGCATAAAAAAGAACCTGGCTTTTCCTGGGCTGCATCACAACGTGCGTGAGAGCAGCATGTCTCCGCACACCCGCCTGGGACACGCAGGGGCTGTTCCTGCCTTTCATGTCGCAGGTGGTCATTTGTCAGGAGTTTCTTACCTGGATGGGGAAAGGCCTGGGTAACCCCCAAGCATCTCAGCAGAAACCTGTCTCACGACCACGAAACTTTTTTGATCCACCATTTGTTTTACAAGGTTGAGAGGCTAGTGGCAGAACTGCCACCATCTGGCACAGGCAGAAGGTGAAGGTGGCACCGAGGAACCAGCCAGTCACTGCCAGGAAGCACGTTTTATCCCTGCCAGCTGGAAGGGTGAAGGCGCCAGCCCCACGCGGGATGTACGAGGCCTTGCACCCCCTCCCTCGGGCCACGAGCACCTTGGCAGAAAGGAGGCACGCTCTGCCAGGGAGTCTCTTTACCTAGGCGCAACGGACAAGTCGAGCTCAGAACTGCAAGCAACTCTATTATAGCTGCCACACTTCGGGTGAGAGAGGAAAAGCAGAAACATCTGCTTTCCCACACGAGCTAACTTGGCAAAAAACTGATGTTAAGGCCTTGGAGTTAATAGGCAGAAAGCTACATTTTCAGGATGCAAATATTTCTAAAACCATTTACTGGCTTCAAAATAAAGACTTCCTCCCACAACAGATTTGTAACCAAGTTTCTTGGTGTGACTAACAAGTGGAAGCAGACAAGGATACAACACATACAGGAAGACGCAGCGCAATGCAATGCTCCTGGTATCCCCACCCCGCACAGTTCAGAGCCTGCAGCAATGTTGCTGCAGTCCAAGGTACCCCAAAACATTAGAGGCAAATGGGGACAAGTGGGTAACTCAAAGCTGCTCTGCTGTGTACCAGTATTTAGAAGACCCTATGGAGCTCAGACCATACTGCACAAGTTGCATCTCATCATCCTTCCTCTTTTCACTGGAGCTAGGAGCTGCATGCCAAACTGTGCCTTCGCTATTTACCTGCAGCCTGGTCATGCTGTTAGCCTCCATCTAAGAGAAACGAAGCATTTCAGAGACAGGGAATGGAGACATGGAGAAATGAAGGCCTGAACTCTCATAGATGCCTAGGTGTTTAACTCCCACTGAAAGCAGAGTCATTTGAGCACCCCAATACCCTTTGGTATCTGAACTAAGGGAGAACCCAGGAACAAGCAGAAAGGAAGAGACCAAGCCAGGGAGCTGAACTCCGGTCTTTGGGGTGCCACACAGTGCCTCAGCCCAGGAGCCAGACCATGCTTTCTGCTCTCCCTCATCCATCACTCCTGCAAAAATGCCTCTCCGGCAAGGGGCTGAAAGATCTGCGCGTTAGTCATGCAGCCTCAGAGCAGACTTAACAATTCCCTCTAGTTCTGCATGCTTGAGGTTGGAAACTCAAGTCACATCAAGAACAAAACATTTCCTCATTTTATTTGGCAAGAAAGAATGAATCCTCTAAGAGGCGGCGCACTTGCTGTAGGGGAGCTATTGGCTTCTGACATACACATTTCACGTATTTCACTCCTGCATCTGTACTCTGTCAGATTTTCAAGAGAAATAAAGTAGAATAAACACCTGCCAGGAAAGGGAGTAAGACAAAAGCATAAAATATGTCTCCCGTAAGTCCTGCTTCATATTAATGAGTGCAGATACGCTGCTTTTAACAAGGACAGTAACCGCACATCTGTTAAAGTAGCAACAAGAGATCCACTGGCCTTTAACTTGGTTTAGTCTTTGCTTTCACATACCTTGCCTGGTTCAGAGCAGGAGGAATAAGCTTTTCTGTTTTGGCTCCACTGGGTTAGCTACTGAGAAACCCCATAAGCCAGTCACGCTGCGGGGCTAACAACAGTGCCACATGCTTCAGACACCACGACCAGGCCACGCACACCCCGCAGGACCTGTTGCTCTAACTCGCTGCTGTCTCTAAGCTGGCTGCTTGCAACCAGCATGACACACTTTATTTTCCACCCCAGGCTACGCATTGATATTAATAGCACTATGTGTATTTTGGGGAAAATTACACCTAAACACCCCTTGTTGTGGCAGTAATCCAGGAAAAAGAGAACAGGAGACAGAGCCAAGCTGCTCAGCCGGCGCAAAGGCAGGAGGCCGGTGCAGCTGCAGCAGGAGCAGCACAACCTCCGAGCGCTCACTGGGGCACAGCTGTCTGCGGAGACGCTGCCCCACGGGCATCTCTGCTAAACTCGATGATGGGGTATCAGCACTGAGCTGTACCACAAGTCACAGCTTTTAAGTTGCTGCTTCAACACAGCTGTGAGGAACGAAGCAGTTTATGCCTGCCCGAGGCCTTCTGGTCCTTGACAGGATAATACCCAGCAACAATGCCCAACAATATGGTCTCGGCATCAATTCTAAATGAAAGCCGGGACTACAGGGCCCACAGCACGTCCATCCTCCTGCGATGAGCAGCCGGGCCCTGGGAAGAAACCGTCAGCTCTTGCCTTTGAGCCATTCCCCAAACTCCCCCCCTCGTCAGTAACCTGGGGCTTGTACCCAGAGCCTGTGGAGCCGGGGCTGGGCACGCTGGCCACCCTGAGCAGCGCAACGGAGGAATCACGAGGACCACGATCTGGCTCTGGGGGCACCGCAACAGCGTGCTGAGCTGCATCTCCAGCATGAGCAGGAATGCTAACCCAGCAGCATGGTCACCTGAAAGCAGAAGTGTCAGTGGTGAATGTGCTCTCCAGGAACTCGAGCAGCACAGAAAAGGGAGGGATTTTGGCAACAGTGTAGAAAAGATGACCTGTGATGAGAGGCTCCTACTCTGGGACAACACAGAGCCTGAACTTTCAGATATATCAGGGCAAACTATGGCACAGAGGGGACTGTCACATTTCTTCCTACCATTATCACTGGCTCTAGCTCTTCTCTTTTCCCTCCAAAGTTTGCAGTATTCCCAACAATCGCTTCCTGCAGCTGAGCCATCCCTGAGGGTCTCTGCACCAAACTCTCCATGCTGACTCAGGTCCCTTTGCTGCCAAGGACAGCAAGAAGAAGTTTTCAGTCTTACCTCTCACATTCAGTATGCTCCACACCTTTGCTCCCATGATCCTATCACCTCTTCTTCTGCCCAGTCCTCATTGCAGTCTCCTTTTATACCTCTCTTCACATGTTGTTCCCTCCAGCCTTGCACAGCTCCAGTCTCTCTAGCTTTGCCCAACCATGCCTCAGCTCTCCAAATACTCAATTTTCTCCTTGAAATGTCTTTTCTTTATAGCACTTCAGCAACAACCCAACACTTTTTCTCCTCTGCTGAAACAAGAGAGACCCGTACCATTATGAGACGAGGCATCAGCCCACCCAGCACAAAGGCCAGTCTGATCAGAAATGTAATAGTAAGCTACCTGACAAGAAGTGACTACTACACACTGCAAGTGCTTATTGAACACAGCAATCACCGCTGATCAAAGTAGAAAACAGATACTACTACACATAGCCCGGAGAGCCCAGATAGCTGTAGCCACTTGCTCCCCCAAGGGAAGGTTTAGGGACATCCCCCATATCAGGTCCAGACAATTATATGGCTGGAGAGAGAACCTCCGGCAAAGGCCAAAGCTCATATATGTTGGATATCAGTCACATCACACCTATGAACTAGCTGTACAACCCACCAGCTCCTGGATTAATTCTTCTTTCATTTCACTTCCTCTTCCCAGCTGCTGTGTTATCCTTCACCTCCTGGAAAATACATTCTTCCTTGGCTCCCATAAACTCCCATGACTCTCTACCCAAGTCCCTGCTCCCTCCTGGCTGGTCAAGACAGCGAGGAGAGGAGAGCTCTTGTTCTCCTCCACCACGCAGGGAAGAAAGAAGATACTCTGTAATCCTGTTTCAGGACAGGAGGACCAAGGGGTAGGCATTACCCCTTCTCCACTTTGTTGGGGAAGGGGGAGGAGCCACTCGCAAAGACAACAACTATCACTTTTTTCATTTACTTCAGACTAGCGTGGCAGTGCATGAGAAGGGAGGCTTTCTCCACACCAGCTTGCCATAACGATGAGTGTGGCTCTACTGACAGCATCCTGGCATGTGGGAGGGAGCAGAGACCCCCTGTAAACTCAGGGCAGAGTGATCACCACCCTGTCTCCTCCGTAATTCAAGAGCACCTTGTGATTCAAGATAACGTGGTAAGCAGGCACACAACCAAGCATTGCCTATAGCTGACGTTGGCAATGAGTCATCTCAGAGCTGTATCAGCTTCTTCCTGGCGTGAAAGAAATTCCTAATGAAGAGCGACTCCGAGGCTGCAAGCAAAATGACCAATCTGTTAAACACCTGGTCATCAGTTTCCCACAGATTTCTGTTTTGGCACTGGAGTTGCAGGCAAGGGAAATGGCACAGCACAAGCAAGGTTCAGCAACCCAGGGGTCTGTGAATATCCTCTCCCTTCCATTAAGTACCACTATCACATCCCTAATAGGAAACTATGGGGCAAACTGGAGCCCATCACAAGCACCATCCAGGAAATGACTCGCTGGGAGAAGGATCCGGGGTGTTTCCTCCTTCCTTCTTGCCCTATTACCAGGGTGCTTGCTCCTCCTTTCTTGCCCTGTTACAGCCAGTAATCCTCCTCCAGCTGTAATGGTTTCCTGTTTGTCCAGCTGCTTTGATCCCATTGAGTCATTGCTCATCTCCAGGTCATCCAGATAAAGTTTTCACCTAGAGAAGAGGAGGCCAGAAAACCAGCAGCTGCCTGAACAAAAATGGTCCTTAGCTGTTCCTGACCACTCATTTTCTTGAAACATTGAGGAGGGAGTTGCAAAGTAAAGGAAGAGGCAATGAAACAATAAAAACAAAGGGTACATGAGCAGTGAGCTAGCTCAAGTTTAAAATTCAGGGTTAACGCTCCAGAGAGAGAGACTGGTAAAAGCATGAAATAGTTTATCACCAGAATACAGCATGGGCTTTGGAAATGCCACAGCGCTACTGTGCTACCATCCTATCTCTTTACCTGTATTAATGCACAGTTCCTGGATAGTTTGAATCAAGTTTGAGATTTCCCTTAGCGGAAGACAGGTAGGGTAGAAAACCACAACAAGGAGGAGCAAAGCCATGCTCATACTCAGAACTATGCCGGCATACTCTGGTAAGAGAGCAGCAGGAGCTTGTAACGCCAGAATAAAATATTATCCATGTGATACTGGGGAACAAGAACTTACTGCCTGATTTTGTCATTCCTGGGTCCAAATCTTGGTCCAGAAGGCCCTCTCCTGCAGGCAGAGAAGAGAGCAATAATAATGGAAGATACAATGAAAACATACATTTAAACCAAGGGACTCAAAGATAGGCAAGAGCGAACCAATGCCTTGTGGATGGAGGATTGTTCTTATGCCTCCCATCAGTCCCTCCCACGTCTTAATATGTGGGTGCCCCAGTTTTATACAGGTCACATCTGCTAAGTCTTAATTCATGCTTGCTGCCAATGCTCTGGGAGATCATCTCAAAGGAATCAAACATTTTGATCACAAGAAGCCTCCGCCTATTTGGTGAGGAGCAGCTTTTGGTTTTCAACATCTCCAGTCTCAGTTAAGACATCCCATTCCCTACAATGTCCATTCAGAAACTCACAAGAAAAAGTCTTCCTCTTCATCCGAATCTTCCTCTAAAAGGTTCCTCTGCAAAAACAGAAAAAAACCAGCTCGTCAATAAGCAGCCACCATTTCACACACACATTTCCAGACCTTAGGACACAAGCACACATCTCTAAAAAATACAGGCTGCTACACAGCTCCGCAGTTCTGGTTTGGGACAACTCTCACATTACTGCCATTGATCCAAAGTAGGTTTGCCTCAACTGCTGGTTTCTTATGTAGCTTCAGATCCTGTTTTTCTTCCAAGCATCAGTACACCTTCCCACGATGCAGGAAGCAGCCAGTCCATCAGGGTGCTGAATCCTGCCTTGGAAAGCAGCAGGCAGAGTCCCTGCTCATGCCAGCTGGGGTGGGAAAGCCCTCTCAGCTTGAGGGATGATCCAAAGTACTACACTCCATCAGTGGTAGTGGCTCAAAACTTCCATATCACTTATGACCACCCTGGAGTATCCCATCCATGTGGAAAGCTGGATCTGTTGCTGATTCAGAGGATGCTGTTTTTCCAGCCATCTGAAGACAGCACGTCCAAGAAGGACAATAACATTGAAACAGACTCTGGCCTCCCCAATATGCCATGACTGGACAAGTTGGCCCTTCCAATCTGCAAAAGGTGGTGAAGGCTACAGACAGACTGGAAAGCAGGACTGCTCTGCTATCTGTTCTGGTTCACACTGGAGTCATCCTCCTGCACGTGTCTTCCTGCACCGTTCAGAACAGGACAGGATTTGAGATCATGAAATCCTCTTTTTCCCACCCAAATACACATCCTGATTCAGGGACCGCACACTTCTCCTAACTTGCTCTCTTTAGCAGTTCATTGAGCTCAGATTTGCTGTTCCACTACACCTCACGAATTGGTCCAAAGGCTGACTTTTAAAAGCAACCTCACAATCTCACTTGTACCCAAAAGCTTTGGACAAGGAAGACATTACTAGATTTCATCTCTCATATAGTGGCAACACAAATTCGCCACTCCGGCTGAGGGGTGCCAGTAATAGCTACTTCAGGTTAAAAATAATCAAGAGGCGAAGCAGCACCCTACACGCGTGGGCCCAGCAACACAGACTCAGTCGTTATGGCACTAACAGATGCTGCTTTCCCTGTGCATAAATGTGAGCTCCCACCTGCAAATGCAGTGCTCTTATTTTGAAGCCTTTCAGCTTTGTCATATTTGCTCAATCAGCTTAAGCAACCTGTGAGACCATGCGTGAGCTGAAGCCATCATTTCCTTCAAGAGGTGAGTGAACTGCTCTTGGCAACACAGGATCCTCATCTCACTGACAGCAATTGTGAGCTGGAGCAACATTTTAAACTACAGCCAAAACTTGGTTTAAGCACTGTCTGGCCTCAGGATTGGCACATCAAGTTAAATCCATTTAGCCTGAAACAGGCAACTGTACCATTTTGACCCATATTTCAAAGCCTGGCATGTAAAGGGACCTTAGTGACAGGAGAAAAATTCAGCTGTAAAGCACAATGCACACAGTGCAACTTCACATGAGTCTTTCAGACAGCTATTTGGGGAGGAGAGCTGTGACGTGACCAGGACAAGCTTTGCCTAGAGGCAGCTCCCATCAGGAGACAGGAGCACGCTGGGTTCTCACAGCGGTAAATGCAACCTGAAGGAACTGAAACAAGTTCTCCAAACAGCCACTGTTCCTAATGGGGTTCATTTTGTTTTTAAAAACACAGATTAGATTAACTGCATGGAGAGTCCCTTCATTAACAAAATTTCATTATCAACAGTGATATTGGCTTCTGGGACCAGTTGGCCGAATGCTGCAGCAGCACAAGCCGTTTCAGCAAAGGGAGCTATAACTTACCCTGAACTGGCCTCGCAGCTAACAGCACAGAGTAACTCAGGTAAATCTTGGGGTTCCACCACAGGGCAGGATCTTCAGAATTGCAAAAAGGCCAATTACAGAAAGGTGCTGTGAACACAGCAGAGTGATTCCAGGAGAGGAGACCCATGCTGCACAGCCTCCCTCGACCTGCCAGCTCTGCAAACACCACAGCACATAAGTGCACTGCCCAACCAAACACCTGATAGTCAGGCTGTTAACACCTACCTGCCTTCTGTAACATGCACTGCTCCGTAAATAACAGCCTACATCAGCAAACAACAACTGCCGTTTTGTATAAGTAGTGTAAGGCAAACCGCAGTCGCATTCTTCCTCCCAAACAGTGGGAGCATTGCAGGTGACAAACACAGAATAACAGAATCGCTCAATCAAAGCACATGAAACAATTATGCCTTTAAAGCTATAGGGGAGTCACAGCTCTCTGAAGGTAGACAACAAGTTGACCATAACCCAGCAATACGCCCTTGTGGCCAAGAGGGCCAATGGTGTCCTGGGGTGCATTAGGCACGGTGTTGCCAGCAGGTCGAGGGAGGTGATCCTGCCCCTCTACTCAGCCCTGGTGAGGCCACATCTGGAGTACCGCATCCAGTTCTGGGCTCCCCAGTACAAGAGGGATGTGGCACTACTGGAGCGAGTCCAGCAGAGGGCTACGGAGATGATGAGGGGATTGGAGCATCTCTCTTATGAGGAAAGGCTGAGAGAGCTGGGCCTGTTTAGCCTGGAGAAGAGAAGGCTGAGAGGAGATCTTATCAACGTGTACAAGTATCTGAAGGGAAGGTGTCAAGAGGATGGAGCCAGACTCTTTTGAGTGGTGCCCAGCGACAGGACGCAAGGCAATGGGCACAAACTGAAACACAGGCAGTTCCATCCACATACGAGGAAAAACTTCTTCACTGTGAGGGTGACAGAGCACTGGAACAGGTTGCCCAGAGAGGCTGCGGAGTCTCCTTCTCTGGACACATTCAAAAGCCGCCTGGACGCGATCCCGTGCGAGGGCTCCAGGTGACCCTGCCTGAGCAGGGGGTTGCACGAGACGGTCTCCCGAGGCGCCGGCCGGGCTCAGCCGTGCTGCGACTCTGCAGCATCGCCCTCGAAGTCACGGCGCGGCCCCCGCGGCAGGCCGCAGCCCCCGCGGCGCGCCCGCGAAGGCGCGAAGGAGCACCGGCACGGCGGCAGCGCGCGTCCCCTCGCAGGCAAGCGAGGCAGCTCCCGCCCCGAAACGGGGAAGTCGCAGGGCAGCAGCCGCCCCCGAGAGCGGCCGGCAGCCGCGGCCCGGGGTCCCGGGGGCATCGCGGACACACGTAGCTACGCGCCGTGCCGGGCACCCGCGCTCAGTTACTCAGCACCGAGCGATGCAGCGCGTTTATCCGGGTCAGACGCTTCCCCCGCCGCGCCGCGCCGGCGCCGTCGGTAACGGGGCGGAGGGACGCGCCTGCCCCGCCGCCGCCCGGAGCGGGCCGGCACGCACTTACCCGCTCGCTTTTCACCGAGCCCGTGACCTCGTCGTCATTGAGGTGCCGCTTGAATTTCGGCGGCATGGCCTCTGCCCGCAGGGGAGCCGCAACCCCCCACCCGCGCTCACCGGGCCCCGCGCCGCGCCGCGCCGGCGCGAAATGGCCGGTGCCGCCGCGGGGAGTCAGCTGCGCCCATCGACTGCCTCGGCACTCCGCCCGCCGCGCCGAGCGCCGAGCTATCGCCCGGCCACCGGGGGCGGGGCGGGGCGGGGCGGGGCGGGGCGCGGCCAGGGGGCGTGGTCAGAGCAGGGGGCGTGACGAGTGGGGGCGGGGGCGGGGCCTCGCGGCGACTGCAAACGCATTCCTGCGCCTCTGGCTGCGAGCACGGTCGTAAATCTGCTTTTCTGAGAATGTCTTTAAGAGGCTTTGATTTTTCTGGGTTATTTTCCAAAGATTTTGATTTTTCTGGGTTATTTTCAAAAGAATGGGGAAACAAACGTAGTAAAAGCCTGCTGGGAGGGATTTTTTTTTTTCTCTCTCTCATTAATGCCATTAAGTAATTCTCCATGCGTTGTTTTCTCCGGGCTCCCCTCGCCGAGGGCGCGGGTGCTGATGGGCCCCTCGCTGAAGGTCCTGTTTTGCTTTCTGTGGTCGTTGAGGCGACGCTGGAGATCCCCGCTGTTGCCCGCGGCGGGGCCGGGACTGCCCGCCGGGTGTGGGGGGGTGGCGCAGCCGCTCCCGGCCCCCCTGCGTCCCGCAGGGCCCCGGCTTGGCCCAGACGCGCTCTTTCCGAGCGGCGTGTTCCCGGCTGCTGTGCAAACAAACCTGAGGCAATAAACAAAATAATATTAAAAAAAACCCAACCCACACAGAGGGCCGTTTGTGCAGGGCGCAAGCCCCCCTGCGCGGGCTCTGGGGCCCCCCGGGTGCTGCAGCGGGGCCGAGCCCGGGGCGCCTCAAACGCGCGGGCGCCGTCGCAAACGCGTGCACCTTGCTGCAGCGCCGGGGCCGGGGCGGGGGGGAACTGCGGCGCCCGCTGCCCTCGCTCCGGCGTCGCCTTACGCCCCGGGGTGGCCGCCAGAGCGCATATTTTGGCCGCGCGCTGCCGGAGCGCAGCCAGCGCCGCCGGGGAGGCCGGAGGGAGGGGGGGACGGGGGGCCCCCGGGAGCGCCGCGGCCGCTGGGCGCGTGCCGAAGCCGGGCTCTGGAAGCTTCCCGCTGTTTCGCCCCTCCGCCGCCGTATAAATGCGGGCGGCTGCGCCGGGGCGGGCGGCAGTGCCGGCGGGGACCATGCTGGGCGCCTGGCTGCTGCTGTGGGGGGGCCTGGCCCTGGGCGCCGGCGGGGACCCGGCGCGGCCGCGGCGCGGCGACGACGACGACGATGGTGGCGCCGGGCGCTGCACCTACTCCTTCACGGTGGCCGGCCCCAGTGAGGCGAGCTGCCCCGAGGCCGGCGGCGCCCTGCGCGCCGAGCTGGCCGCCCTGGCCGCCCGCCTCAGCCTGCTGGAGAGCCGGGAGCCGGGCGCCGCGGCCGGGCCGGCCGGCAGCCCGCGGGCACGGGGCGCCCAGCGCGCGGCCCCCGCCGCCTGCGGCAACCTGCAGCGCGTCACCTCCCGCCTGCAGGAGGACAAGGGGCGGCTGGAGCGGGAGGCGGAGGAGCTGCGGCGGCGGCTGGAGAGCAGCGCCCGGGAGCTGGCCCAGCTGCGGGCCGCGGGCTGCCCCCCGCGCGGGGACGGGCCCCTCCGCGACACCCTGCACGGCTCCGGCCAGGGTAAGGGCCGGGGCGTGCGTCCGCGCCAGCACCTCGCCACTGCCCCTCCTGCCGACCCTTGTCATGTCCCTTAACTGCCCCCTCGCCCGCGAGTTTTGGGGGGAGGCATCTCGCCTCCAGGGACGGCGGGTTTGGCTCCAAGGGGCATCGAACCCTGCACCCTGCCCTGTTTGCGGCCGAGGTCCCTGCTTTCGGGGGGAGGTGGCTCTGTGTGGGACGGGGGTGTCCGGGTGCCCTGCCGCGAGCCAGGCTGGTTCGGGCACCGGGCTCCCACCCACGGTGCCGCTTCGGCCCCGCCGCAGCCTCCCGCTGGGACCCGCAGACCGTCGACTTCCAGGAGCTGCAGTCGGCCAGGATGGAGCTGCGCACTTCCCGCCTGCTGGAGGAGACGGCGCGCAGCCGCCCGGACGCCAAGGACTCGGGTACCGCTGTCCCCGCTCCGTCCCTCCCTGCGCGCCTCGTCCGCCCTTTCCTTCCCTGAGCCGCTGCTCGCGCTGCCGCCGTCCTCCCCCACCGCCCGGCAACAGCCTCTCTCCTCCTTCGTTTGTGGGCTGCTTCGCCTTGCATCCTCCTTTCTCCATCTCCTTCTCCTCTGCTTTCACTGTCCCCTCATGGCTCCCCGCCGCCAGCTCTGAGACCGTCACCCAACTCTGAGACCCTCGACCCAACATCACTGGGAGCTGCCGGGATGTAACGTGGGTGCAGGCGCCCTGCAAAACCCTCGCAATGAGCAGTAAGGGAATGCAAAAGCCTCCGAGCAGGCGAAGCAGCACCCGCACGGTCACCAAAACGGCTGCATTAGGGGCTTGGGAAAGGCTGCGTCCTTCGGGGCAGAGGACCCCATCTCCTGAGCTTGGAGCTCCTTGGGGAGGAAGCACGGAAAAGTCACAGGATAGTTGGGATAATTCAGGCTGGACCGTCCCCAAGCCCTGTGCGGGTGCAGCGTCCAGCCCGACCGACCCGGCTCCTGGCTTTTGCCTTGAGCAGCACCTCCTGGACGGGCTCTGCGTGCTCCAGCACGGCTTAGAAATACCCCCGCAAAGGCAAAGGCAAAGGCAAAAGCCCCTCTTTTCTCCTTTTCCCTCCTCCTTCGCAGTGCTCGCAGCTGCGTCTCTTCCCTCTCCATCCCTAGGGCTCCTGCCGGCACCAGCTGCGCAGAGCTGCTAGGGCGCTGCATGGCCACGGTCCCGCTCCCTGCCCCAAAGGAGCTTGCTGGGATGCTGCTCGAGGACCTTTCCCCACCGCCACCGCTCGCTCGCTTGCTGCCCAGCGCCTTTGGGGAGATGTCGTCCCCCCGCAGAGCCGGTGGCTGGCGCCGCGGCGGAGCGATAACGCATTTATTTCTTCCCCTCTCCCCCAAGCAGGCTGCGGCGAGCTGGTGTGGGTGGGGGAGCCCGTCGTCTTCGGCCAGGCGGACTCCATCGCCGGCAAGTACGGCGTGTGGATGAAGGACCCAGAGCCCGTGCCCCCGTTCACGCGGGCCACCACGTGGCGCGTGGACACGGTGGGCACCGAGGTGCGCCAGCTCTTCCAGTACGACAACACCGAGCAGTTCAGCAAGGGCTACCCTGCCAAGGTGCACATCCTGCCGCGGGCCCTGGAGAGCACCGGCGCCGTGGTCTACCGCGGTGGCCTCTACTTCCAGCAGCGCCGCTCCCGCCTCCTGGCCAAGTACGACCTGCGGGCAGAGGCCATCGCAGCTGAGAAGGAGATCCCTGGTGCCGGCTACCACGGGCAGTACCCCTACTCCTGGGGTGGCTACACGGACATCGACCTGGCGGTGGATGAGACGGGGCTCTGGGTCATCTACAGCACCGAGAAGGCCAAGGGGGCCATCGTGCTGTCCAAGCTGGACCCGGAGACGCTGGACATCCAGCGCACCTGGGAGACCAACATCCGCAAGCAGTCGGTGGCCAATGCCTTCATCATCTGCGGCATCCTGTACACCATCAACAGCTACACCCTCCCCAACGCCACCGTCAACTTCTCCTACGACACAGCCACCGGCACCAGCCGGCCCCTGAGCATCCCCTTCCAGAACCGCTACCAGTACGTCAGCATGGTGGACTACAACCCCACGGAGCGGCAGCTCTTCGCCTGGGACAGCTTCCACATGGTCGCCTACCCCATCCGGCTCGCCCGCGCGTGAGCGGTGCGGGAGTGTGAGGAGGATGCGCCATGCTCGCTCGCGTGCAGCAGGGGCTCTGGGGTCGGGGGACAGCGGAGCCCTCACGACCCCCCGCGCGCACACGCACCTCACGCTGCTCCCCAGCTTTCCCCGAGCGCAGGCCTGACTCCCGCACGCCAGCACAGCAGCACCGCGACCGGGAGCCTTCACCGAAGCTGTCCCTACTGCGCTCAACCGCGCTGGGGCCACAAGCACGTCCACTGGCACCTCCTGCAAAGTCAGGTCACGCTTGAATGCGGGAAGATGAAATAACATGCTTCTCCGGCGCTCGGCCGAGCCAGCAGAACGCCTCTCCCTGGGCTCAGCAGGTTTGGACGGGTGGCGATGGCAGGACAACTCCATCCTCCACGGCAGGACTGGGCTGGTGTGCGGCAGCGCTGGCCTCTGTGCCAGGAGCCTTTCGGGTCCTGGCAGCACCTGGAGCTCAGCCCCAGCACCGCGCGCCAGCTGGAGGCACGAATTTGGAGCAGGGATGGCTCGGACACAGCGCAGGCTCAGCAGAGCGGGATGGAGTGTCCCGCGGACCCTCTCGCACCCAGCCCCTCCCTGCCACACAGCGCGGCTGTACTGCCCAGCATCCCGCCACCGGCACTGCGTCCCACCTCCCAGGCGGCCGCCAGCTCCGTCCCGTCCGCAGGAACGGCCCCCACGCCTCCGTCAGCGAAACAGCAAGGCGTTGTTCTGTGCTGGCGGTTTTGCCCCCTCCGTGTTCCCGGTTTAGCGGCGCAGCGGAGAAGGAGAGGCGCTCTGCGCCGCACGCCTGGGAGCCCCAAGTGACCGGCACGCGGCAGCCGTCCTCCTGCCGCCGCCTTCCCTCCGCGCTCGCCCTCAGCCGCACGGCGCGCCGCGTTGCTCTGCATGCCCTCACGTCACCTGCAGCCGCCCCGTGCTGTTTTAAGAGCATGCATTTTTAACTATTTATTGTAAAAATGCTGTAGGAGGCTGATTATTCCCCCCGGTGCCTGGGGTAAGCGCAAGCAGCAGCAGCCGCTCTGGCGCCGCGAGCCCCAAAGCCGAGGCGCAGCCTGCCCGGCGAGGCGGGAACGGCGCTCGGCGCGGTCGCAATAAACATCTCCCGGGCAACGCCGCCGCAGCGTGCGCCTCGTCTTTCCAGCCTCGCGCAGCGCGGCTGCCGTCCCGCGGGAAGCGGGGCTGCGTTTCTGGAGGGTTTGGCAGGCTGGAGCCCGGGCCCGAGAAACAGGGCTCGGCGGCTGGGAACGGAGCCCCGCGGCGGGGGGGAGCTCACCCTACAGAGCCAGGCGAGGGGGTCGTGCTGCCGGCGGGACGAAGCGGGGGCCGGGCCAGGGCCGACCCGTCGCCGGCCCCTCCTCTCCTGCAGCCTCTGCAGCGCGGCCCCCCGAAAAGGCCGGCCCCGGGAGCGTGTTACTGAGCGCGAAGAGGGGCCTCGACATGCCCAAAACGTTAAACCAGAGCAAAAATCACAGCGTTGCACTAAGCCCCAGAGATTTGCCTCATTGAAAAGACTGGCGTGCTCCAGGCTACGGGTTTCCAGGCGCCAGCTGGCAGGTGGTGTTTTCACGCTCCTCTCGCTGCTGGAGCAGCGCTGGTGCTTTCCCGGTGTTTTACCAGTTTCAGGGAGTTTTCTGCTCCCACAAGCATGAGGATGGAGACTTTCCCTGCACCCCCGGGGTGGGCGCTAACCTCAGGCTTTGCCGAAGCCAAGTCCGGAGAAGAAGGAGTTGCCGTGACGCTTCCCCCAGCGCGGCAGCGCGGCTGCCAGCCCTTGTCCTGGCCTGGGAGGCAGCCGTGCCTCCGCGAGCCCCAGCCGAACCCCGGGGGCGGGAGCAGCCAGGAGCGCTCTGAGAACAGGGCGTCCCCACGGGGCCCGGGCGCGTCCCCCACGCGTGGCGCCGGCCCCTTCCCCTCCGCGCGACTCGCCCGCCGCCGCTCCGGCTCGTCTGGGAGAGGCGGCGGGTCCGAGCCCGGCTGGCTCGCGCCCCTCGCTGGGGTGACGGTGTTCTAGAAGGGCCGGACACAAAGGGGGCGGTGGAGGCCCCGGCGTCGCATGGGCTCCCCCCGGCCAGGGCCACCACGGTGAGGCTCTGGGGTGCTCGCGGGCTGGGGAAGGGCCCTGCAAAGCCCCGGGGTGGGGAGGGATACGCGGTGGGACACGTCCTGATACCGGGGGGGGGGGGGGGATCACGATGGCCACAGGAGGTCGGCAGCATCCCCTCACGCCGCGACTCCTTGCTCCCTCGCAGGCCGGCGATGTGCATCATGAGGCAACACCAGTGCTGGCGGCTCCCCGTCGCGCCGTGCGGCAGCCCTGCGGCTCCCCGTGACCCGCCGGCCCCCAGCGCCCACGCTCGCGCTGCGGGGGGGACAAGCGCTGCCCCTGCCGCGGGGCCTGGGCGAGGTGGACCGGGGACACATCCCCCCGCTCTCGGCCAGCCGCGCTGCCTTCTCCCGGGGGGAGCCGGGGGCCGGTCCCAGCTCCTCGGGGCCCCGGGGCTGCGCCGTCTACACGCTGCAGCGGAGCGGAGGCTGCGCCCTGGCCGCTGGCTTCGGCAGCGATCCCTTCCCCGTGCTGCTGCTGGTGTACGAGGCCCTGCCCGGGAGCAGCCCCCCCATCGACCGCAGCCCTGTGCCCCCCGTCCCGGCCTGCTGGGCTCTGTACACCCGGGCCAACGCCGGCCTGCGCTGAGCTGCGCCTGGGCTCAGCCCCACGCGGGGAAACGTGACCTGGGAATAAAGCTGCAGCCTGTCACAGGCTCTCCTGGCCTTCAGAAACATCGGTGTTACCCTTCCCCAAGCCCTTGGAGCAGCCTCGGCCCCGGGGCAGACTTGCTGGTAAAGGGTCCCTCTGTCCTGTTCCAAAAACCCATGGCTGGGACTGCTGCCTTGCCCTAGATCAGATGAACGATCAACCCTGGTCCCCAATCCGAGATGCGCGGGCAAAGCTGGGCTGAGCAGGGCTTGCTGCAAAGCACCTCTGAGCCACGCTGGCCCCAGCCCTGGGAGAGACCTGGGAGGGGGCAGATAACAGGGGTCATGCCTGCCACAGAGAACTGGAAAACAAAGTTCCTCACCCCAAACAGATGGGGGTCAAGGGCAGGTGCCCACCTCCAGCTGGAGAAGACCTCCTTTGCCCCCCAGCCCCCAGGAGGTGGAGGTCTGGCCCCATCCCTTATGCTCCCATCTCCTCCCCAGCCGCAGCGGCGCGACGTGGGACAGCGGTAAGACAGGGATGGCTTCTTCAGAAATCATCGCAGGAACACCAGCACTAAGGGCACTTTAAGTTGAGACACTAAGCCCATACAGACCCAGCACCAGTAATTTACGTCATCCCCTTCTCTGCCAGGTCCTGGGTCTTCTCAGCCTGGGAAGTCCATCATTTAATTGACTAAGAAAATAAGTGAAGACCAGCCAATGTACATACGATTTCCAGAAAGCTGGGCTTGAGCCGAACCCTTCTAAATACACAGATTTACTTAACAGGCTTTTCAAAAGAAGCCCAAAAGAGAATCCCTCCCCTCCCACACCCCAGTGGGCAGAAAGCATGGCGCTGAGCAGGGTTGCTGGATCTGGCCCGTCACATTAATTCCACTTCTGCTCTCGCCTGTGGTCTTTTCACAGACTGAACTTTACAACAAAATTAGAGAATTCCCAAAAGTAGTTCGCTAATTTATGGGACATTCTCAACACAATTATTTGTGATGACTAGACAGTCCCAGAAAACAGCTTACATGGCAAATCCCACCCAAAGAAAAAAAGCAAGATGCAGCCTTGCTGTAAATGGCCAAGAGCAAGTTATCTGGTTAAATGTTACAAAAATATTGAACAAACTGGGGTCAGCTTTGACTGAATGCTTAACCTGGCCTTAAAAGCCACTGGGGTGGTTCAAGGCTATTTGAGAGGCATACATCAAAATGGCTTTATTCAGATGCACTACATCCCCAAACATTTGCTTTTGATCAAGTTTTTGCAGAAATATCCTTGTTTTGCTCAACACAAGCAGTAGCCAAAAGCTCAGCACATTCCCACTGCTGATATTTGGGAAACCCATCTGACTTTTCTAGTGGCTTTATTACAGAACTTAAAAGAAATCATTTCAGCAACATTCTTTTTAATTACAGAAGAGTCCAGTGAATGATTTCGGATTTTTAGGGGTCTTTCCAAAACAAACCAGGCAGAAGATAGCCTCAAATAAGGAAGCATCAGCATAAAGCCACATAACCAGAAAGAGCTCAAGTCATGAAAACATTCTGATTGAGTACACCATAATAGCACCCTATTTTTAATACACAACTCATTTACCATTAAAAGCATCTTTTCTAGCACATTATAGATCAAACCAATGTCTAGAAGTTTACTCAGTTCTCACAACTTCTTCCTCCTTTCCAAGTGTTAACTGTACTTGTAGTGCTCCTGTAGAAAAGGCTTCACTTCAGCTGTGATGTTACCTACTCAGAGTTAACTTCTGCTCCATTTTCAGCATCTTTGTCAAATTCATATTGTTACAATCCTGCTAGAAACCCACGAAAAGAACCACTAAAAGCATCAGCAAGACAACTCTAACTCCTCCAGTGTCCCCAAATCACTGCTTTCAGTCCAGGCAAAGCACTGGCAAATGTTTGCTTTGCCACTGCCATACAGCTGTCTGCAATGCATCTGAATAAAGGTAAATCTGCACTGCTACCACCAGCTGTTGTGGAGATATCCCAGCATAAGTTTCTTACTTTCATTTATTTGCATTCTTTGGAAATATGCCACCCAGCAACTTTTCTCAGGGCAGGATTTATTTCTCAGCATTTAAAGACCAGAAAGAGAAAAAGGTTTCTGGTCCTTGTTGTGAATCAAGAGTACCCTCTGGTGGCCAGCTGAAGAGCACAAACCTTTAACTGATCATGCCTTCCCTGGTCATCTCACCTAAGCCCCACCAGAGTGCCATGTGGAAACAAGGATGACTTCACCTGGGCAACTGAGACCACTGGGATGTTCAACCCTTTATTACACCCAGTGACTAAGGGTGTTCCAGAAAAAAAAACAGTAATTGTGTGATTTGAATCTTTTATTGTTGCAAGTGTTTGTTACTTGGCCAGTTTGTTTAATTTTGGCCCTGCGTCAGTGAATCAGGAACGGAGCAACCGAAGGGTCTTGAGCGCAAAGGGCAGCAGGAGGAGGAAGGCATGCTTCCCCGGGAGCATCGGTGTCATGGCTCACTCCTGCTTCCCCCGGCAGGAAACGACCACCTCTTGCTTTTAACAGCCCCTCGCTGGGTGGGGGCCTGAACAGCCAGCGTTTGTACTCACTCGCAGGCTAAAATCAGGGTAACCAGCTTGGTTCATCCACGTCTCCTCCGATGAGCTGATCTTCTCCAGGAAACAAAACACAACTCTAACACCAAGCAGGTTGCCAACATGCCAGAAAAACGATAATGTCTCGCAGTGCAACTGGCCGGCTCCTTCCAGAGCTAGATGGAAGCCATGTCCCATGGGACCTTCACTGGAGAATGAGATCAAGAGCAGTAAGTGCAAGGAAAAACAAAAATAAGCCGCTTCACAAACTCTTTTTCTTTACAAGTCTGTTTTCCCAAGTTGTACTTTTCACTTGGCACATGATATTCAGGTGATCTGCTTGCATCCTGTAGCATTTAGCTAATCATGAGATTACCAGGCTACTTTATTTAGAGAATACTTTATTAGTTTCTGTAATCAAACCCATGTAAATAAGACCTTACATATTTAATACAGTGCGTTACCCCTGTACAAATGGAAAAAAATTAAGTTTAACATTTCTAGACCAATATGGCTGTTAATTTCTGTACAATGCCAACTCACACTACAAGTGGGATACTTTTTTCCAAAGTTGACATCACAGCTAAAGTTTCCAAAAATTCAAATTATATATATATTTATATAAAAAGATAACCAATAGCGATTCACTAGGCATCAATAGCAGCAACAGCCGTTCCAGCTTCTGCAGTCATTTGAACAAAATTATACACATTAGACTTTCAATTCACTCTTCCTTCCAAAAATGTAAGAAAAAAAAAGAAAAAAAAGAAAAAAGAAAAAAGTCCCAGAAAAAAACAGCAAATTCTGCTACTGATGTGGTACCTGGTGCTTTTTATTAGCTTTTCAATCATTGTCTGGAAAAAAAACCTCTAGAATAACATTATTAAAAACAGCTCCAGTATAGCACAGTCACTACTACATATCATAAGCAGGTACAGGATATCTTACATTCACAGAAGTATCATACAGTACTGTCCTACAGCTATAATACTAGAGGATACAATTAAAAAGGCATTATTTGACTTGATTCTACTTTCCAGCACACTGTGGGCCAGGAGGTGGTGCGACGCAGCTCTGATATAAAGAATGCACCTTTTAGATAAAATTCTCTTTAATCTGATGTGGTTTCTTGTATTCTAGTGGCACGGTTCTAAGTGCTCGTTGCTCTATACAGACATAAGCTGGAAACCGTTTAAAGATCACTCGCTTCATATAAAGATAGCTGGACAGAGGTGAACAGAACAAATTGGACTATTGATGCGTTTAACCTTTCAACTCTAGAGGTGAACAACTGAGGGGGGAGTGGATGTAAAAAAACACAGGTGGCCAAATAGCATTTTCATATTGTGATCTAAATACAGTATATTATCATCCAAGAAGCAGCAGCCAGCAAGCACTGCCTTCAGAGGGAAATTCAACGACATCAAGGTTACTCTGTGTTATATTAGGTTAGATGTCATGTGGTAGAGGCAATTTTGCCAACTATATGAATTCCCCTGTTTATTACAAGACAGCAGCTTCTTAAATCACTAAAAACTTAACACACATTACCTGACCCAGCACTGTCTTCAGATCTGCATATTCTCATACACATGGGTTTATAAAAAGATAAATAGCAGCTGAAGAACAGAGCCTGAATAAAGAGAATTCATCTTGTCAGCCAGGAACATGCCTCCCCAACCACCTTCTTCCCCGCTGTGCTATTTCTCAATTTTCAATTTGGGTAGCATACAGGTGTGTAAGCCAATACATGCACACACATGTGTACACACATGTGCACACACACTACCAAAAGCAGCTCTCATGCTGTCAGAGAAGATACAAGCCCAAAGAGCCTAGAAGCTCAGCTGGATATGCAACAGTTTACATCCGTAACTGCTGACAGCTTCTACGCCCCTGGACGCTGTTTAGAGCCCTGCAGGGAGAGAAGACTGTTCTCTTATCCTTTGGGCTACAGGTTCACGCTGCTGTCATCTCACCCGCCCTCCCCTCTTCCCCCACCTCCAAGGAAACACAGCCTCTAAGATTTTGTTTCTTCTGTTTTGATTGCCTGAGGTTTGATTGGTCCAGTTCTAACAGGTTTTGTTGCTGCAGCAGGTGCAGGGGCTGGTTTTTCCTCTGTTTTGTCCTGGCAGACTCCTGAGGAGTCAGCAATTGCCTCGGAGGGTTTGCTCCCGTTCTCATCCACTTTCTGCGCTTTGCCTCCTAGCGGTTTGCTCTGCTGCTGCTGCTCAGAAAAGAATCTCTGGGTGGACTGAAGTACCTCTGCTCTCTGCTTTGCCTTAAGAAAGGGAGAAAATATATTTACTGAAGAGAGGGTACAGGAATAAAAGCGACTTCACAAGAGTAATTCCTAAATGAGAGGGAAAGGGCTGACCGCAGTGACCAGACCTTCCTAGAAAAGCAGTGTTTCCAGTTGCTTCCCACATGTCACCACATCTGGGCACTTGGCTCAAAAGTAGTAGTTTAACGCCATGCCTAGGCTTCCCTTGCTCTTTATAATCTTCGCTTCAGAAGAGGATCAAGGATAGTTTCGAGCTGCATATAACATCTTTTTATGCTGTGTACGTCCGCAAACTATTCTTACAGATTTTAAAAATATGAACCCTGCCCACAGTAGGTTCAAAGTGAGTCCACAGTAAGGGGGAGATGTGAGCAGGCTGCACACCTCTGAGCGCTACCTGAGCCCTGACACCACCCCAGCTGCGCCGGCACTGCCAGCGTGAGGGCCGTGCTACAGCATGGCCGTTGTCAGCATTTCTGCTGCCCTGGGGTCTGGACTTCTGGAGCACAGGGGGCTGTATGAGAAGAGCAAAACCTAGTCTAAGCACTCAAGTTGCTCCCTGTTGCTCTGGACACAGGTTTCAGACTGCAATGCCAATGCAGCTGAATCTGATTCAAGGCTGTGCTATGTAGCTGAAGCCTTATCTGCTCCGCATTCAAAGCGGACACTGTTCACGGAAGCAGAAACTACTGCCTGGCTTGCTTCAAAGCCCTCTTCTGCATCCTGCTAGTAACCTTGACTTGTGCCTGTGAAATTCAACCCTTGCGGTAACATGTGGATATTACTTTTTTCTTTTGGACCTTTCCTTTGTCAAAGCACTGTGCAGACCAGGCACTCCAGACCAAGCACCTGGCTTTCCTGTCCAGATTCAGGCAAAACATTAAGTGCTGCTTTAAGAGTCCAATCTTCCGGAAGGAGCACTATCAGGCCCAATGCTGGCAAATGCCTTTTTTAAAATCAAAAAGGATGTTATGCATACAAACTAGGCCTCCATGTACCTCTCCGTAAATATTTTATCCATTTTACAAAAAATGGGAACAAACAGCAGAAGTTTGGCACAAGAGCTCTTGGCTTCAATACTGTGTAGTAGCTCCAAGTAACTCAACCAGCAACAGCAACCCCCACACCCCTGTAAACTCTGATGTGCAGGACTGCAAAAACAGTCTGAGTTTACTGTAGTCACATGGACACCTGAAATCCTTTGTGTGGATTTCAGACAGCCCCAGAGGTTAAGGCTAAAAAGCTGGATGATTTGATTACAAGGAACAAGGATGACAGAATAACTTACATTCTTCTGAACAGCATTTGCAGGGAGATTCAGAAAACCAGGACTGCGTGTTTCTATTTACTATGACTGGCTAGATTCAGTTGATAATACAGACTCAAGATGACACTATGCACCACCTGCTCAGGGCTACAGCTAGCATAAACTGGTGGTAGGAAACTAAACGGACCACATATCTAGAATTTAAGGGGGTAACCAATTCTTCTGTAACCATACATGTTTATCACCAGGAAAAACATACTCTTACTTTTACATCACAACACATGCTTTATGGCAAGAGACAGTAGATGAAGCAGCTCCTTAGTACAGTTGTATCCATACAAGCAGCTTATTCTGCAGAAAACAGGCAGATGAGCTGTACAATGTGTCCCCACACAGACTCCCCATACTGCAGTCGCTGCCTTGGTAAGAACTTGCCTCATCCTGAAGGGTCCCGAAGTGCTTTAACAAGTTACACGACTGACATCAACTACTGAAATGCAGCCAACTCTTCTGTAGAATATACCATGTTATAGCAAGCTAGCGGAGTACCACCACAGGCATTTCAGACTACTGGGAAGTGAATTGTCAGAGTAACAAAGGAGGGAGGCTGGCTCGAATGTGCGGGTTTGTACTGCTGCTCAGAGTTGGGGGAAGGAGGTGTGAAACGACAGCTAACGCTCAGGTTCATACACTCCATCTCTCCTCCAAAGATTCAGGCTCTTGAAACCCAGCTGTCAAGGCTGCCTTCAACAGCAGTGACTGCTTCACAACCATGGACCATAAGATCACTTAAAGGAAGCTCCCTACCAATTTTTTAGTCCCAAGTTCTTAAGAGATAGGGCTTAGAGAAGATCTGTGTTGAGCTGTTAAAGGCCCAGCTACAGGTTTTGGGTGCAGAGGCATTTTAAGACATGATTTGTAGACACATTCTTGCCCTACAAGCTGTTGAGACTGAACTGGTGTTAACAGCACAGCTGTTCAAGTACTAACCTTCATGTCTTGTTCAGCATTCATCGCAGCCTGGGCCTGATTGCCTCTGACTCCAGATACTGATCCACAAGGACCCCTGGCCACATGCAGTAAACGAGGGTGGCTCATAAGGCCTGTGGTCATCTGAGGCGGCATCTGACTATGCAGTACTATTGGCAGCCTCTGAACAGGCGCTGGGAAGGTGTTAGTATATGGGGCTCTTACCAATGAAGGGATCAGGTTAGGCTGAGAGAGGATCTAAGTGGGGGAAAAACAACAAAAAGAGACATTTAGCAATAAGAAAACTGCCAACTAGATTGCACGTTGGCATTATCTTAAAGTGGGGAAAAATGGCCTGCTCTGCTATCAAATTGTTGTCAAGAAAATAGTCTTTTATGTTTTGGGAGAGGCCATACTTGAATTCCAGGAAAAAAACCCAGCCCTGTAGTGCTGCTGTGCCTAAAAGTAGTACAGACAACTTAAAAACAAGAAGTGGCAAGGGAAGAGACCCATGCAATGTAGTGGAGGAGTCACTAGTGTTAGGTAGGTTAGGTAGCTTCTGCTAGTTGCAATCAAAAAAAAAAGTGTGCGTGTGTGTGCGCACGCGCGTGCAGTCACTCTAAACCTTAAATCCCACATTTTTATATAGAGGCTACATTTCCCTAACAGCCTTACTACAGTCACTTATAACAGGAAAGCACCACCCTGAAATGCTAGAAACAAGTCAAATCCTTCGCAATCAGTGCTGGAGCAGCAGGCTGGGCTGTATGACCTTCAGAGATCCGTCCAAGCTAAACTACTCTACAAAGACTTCAGAGCTGAATCTCAGGCAAATGACTACACATCTGCTTTATGTTTGAACATTTAAAATATGCACTGGGACCCTTCTGAGATATTAAGCTTCTCCCCCTCCCCAACTAAATGACTTATTTATGCAGGAATGAGGTGCATTACAGCTGTGTGGGGAAACCAGCAGAACTGTCTGTTCTGCATCATTCACAACTAGTGTTAAATTACTCTGGTGCACAGAACTGTCAAAATTAAACACCACAAAATATGTGCTACTAGTTAGCTGGATAAGAGCTTTTTTCTTTTTCTTTCTTTTTTTTTTTTTTGCCTTACTCTTGAAATCAGTGGTTTCACACACATCATTTTCTTTAAGGATTGCATTTTTTATCTCCCCATAATCAAATATGCAGAACCACAGATAAGTTGCAAAGTCACCAGGTTATAAACAAAAAGATTTGTTTGTAGGAAGCCACCAGTTGCCTACCTGGGGTGCAAACTGTGCAGGAAACGGCTGCGTCATTCTCACCGCGGCAGCTGCTGACTGAAACTGCTTCTGGTAGACAATGCTGTTCATTTTATTGGACTGATTGTTAGGACTTGTAGAACTGGCCCTAAAGGAAAAAAACCACATCAGTTAGAATCAGCACGCTGCTCTCATTCAAAGGATGCTTCTGCCATTAGTTACAACTTAACCAGAAATTCAACACTGAGCTAAAAAACCTCTCTAGAGAGAAACCAACATCAGATACATCAGAACATCATCCATCTTCTGGATCTACTGTTGGCATCAAAGGCAAACAAACCCAGAACTTAGTAATACAAAGAGAAAAAATATCAGAAATATTTATGATACGGAAAGATTAGAGGGTAAAGTCTGCACAGAAAAGATTTTTCCAAAAAGCATTCATAATACGAACCTTGATCTTAAAAGCGTGTTCCCCCTCCCATCCCTGCCATTTGCTGTTAGGTCCTACTCCTTTACAGGGTTTGCAGCATCGTGCCAAGGTCTGAGCTCGTCACAACAGGCACACGCGGCAGAAGCTGCAACGTGCAGCTGCTTCCATGGACCTGTTTTCAAGTGTTCCAGAACACATTGGAGCAGCTTTCCAGAATCACAGAAAACTCTCCCCCTATTTTATTTAGCTAAGAATATGTCCCTCCATTATAAGTTGAGACGTGCTGAATCACTGAAATAAATGAAGTCTCAAAGATGATTTGTGGGGAGGGCACGAAACAGCCCTCACAGAAAAAGGAAACTAAACAGTTTTCTCCTTTGAGAAATAGAGTTTGATTTGCCTTAGTTCTTATGCAGTGAGTGTACGTGATACACTTACTTAGCATAAAACTGCAGAAATGGCAAGCAACTTAACTAAACTCTGTTTGTTTATGCAAACTATTACTATTTTAATGCACATCCCTGAAAAGCTCAGCAAAGCTGGAGATGCACACACTTGACTTTCCCTTCCTTCTGGAAGTTTTGCCTGCATCAAGACTTCCAAAGGCTTCCCTGCATGTTCTGCCTGTTTCAGACCTGCAGAACGTGCCACAGGAAACCCGGCAATTTTACAAACATACAGGCAATAAAAATATGCTATAAACAACTTATTTAATGTAAGGCCATTTCTTACAGAAAAAAACTAAAAGCCACAGTAGGCATTTATAACTCTCCCTCCCTGTCCAAGGCCAGAAAGGCTAATTCTACAAACAAGCAATTTAACAGCTATACTAATTTAAGATGTAGTGAAATTAAGTAATCTAAGCTGCAATGTTAAATTGCAAGGACAGAGACCATGCAAGGATTCAAGCAGGCAAGGATTCAAGTAATAAAAGAAAGCAGCTCATTTCCACTTGCTAAACTTAAGCTATTAAAGGTATGTAATTTATGCAAGTTTTGGCTCAACATCTCTACAAACCATTGCAGGCAAAGTATTCGGGGATGTCAGAAAAGGTTTTTTTTTTTTTAAACTCCAAACAATTTAATATTAAAAGCATAGTAGGACTAGCTAGCTCTCTATCAGAGCTGGAACAAAGGTTTCAGCCTTAAATTTATTCACTGACCTAGGTTTCAGGACCAGTGGCATTAGGCAATAAAAAGAAAACATCAGGAACCAAAATAAATGGATTTCCAATACACAGACCATATTCATATGAAGATGTAAACCAATTCATAAAGGGGACTGAAGTTGCCCCCACCAGTGCATGGAGGTTAACAACAGCAAAGCAAAACAGTACATGCAGAAAAAGTCTCATTATAATGAAGTTCTAGAAAATGCCTAGCATAGATGCAGGTAGGCCCACCCTGATCAAAAATGGGTCTCAGCCGTAACTGCAACCCTTAGAAACAGTGAAAACTGCAGAGCTTTCTAGGTCTACTTCCACATTTGCCACTTGAAGGTCTGCAAAGGTTGATGCCTCTGTTTCTGAGAACACTTGCTTCTTCTTTCAAGTACACTCTGGCTAATCTAGAAAGAGATTTAGATAAGCTCCACTAACTAAAAGGCCCCCAAGATTTACAAGAGCCATCTTCCTCCTCAGCAGTAATGGCAAAGCAAAGCCAATCACTGTCATCCTCATCTCCTGGATGCCAAAAGAACCCAAAATCTTATTTTTGAAGTCTGCTTTTTCATGTAAGTTTTGTATGACTTACAGTAAGTCCTTTCCTCCTGCTACTCTTGAAGTCTGTTCTGATAAAACCTATTTAGTTTAACATTTCTTCAATGCAAGTATTCAGTCAGCCAGCAACAAAATCTCGAAGAATCCTCTAACTTTTCAGGCCCCTCTAATATGCATTGACAGTTAGTAACTCCCAGTTTTAATTTCCTTCAGCCCACTATTTAACCCACAAGTACCCCAGTGGGTGCATCATGAAATATATTGTGCTTAACAGCAAAATTACCAAAATTAACAACTCACCAATTAACCAAGTAAACCTGCAAGCAATTTACTAATTTCACTTTTGAGAAGCTTGTAGATCATGCACTGAATATTAGTTCTCCGGAGTTGTTGCCACAACTACTGCTCTCTGATGCGTAAAGCTTTAGGTGCTTTTAGTTTGAGTACTGACAGTTAAGACTACCTTCATGAAAAAGGAACAGTCTACACAGTTTCACCCCTAAGCACACACTTCCTGCCACTTTTGTGTTCTCCTGGTACAATCCAGGTCATTTTTAGAAGAATTGGTCAATTCCATTTAATTCAAAGATTATCATTTTATTTCAGAGCTATATGCTTTTGGTTAAGTGTAGCAGAACCGATGATCTACTGGAACACTGCTTTTGAGCTAAGGTTAAGCTTAAGGTATTTACATTAGCTGTCCCTCACCTCATACCTTTCAGAATAATTGGCTGATCATGCCTGATTAGTTACAACACTTAAGATCTGATTTCAAGGAATTTTGAGCTTAAAAGACTCTTACCGGAAGGGACTGGAAGTTGGAGTAGTACTTCTACCAGTAACTGGCGGTGTTCCAGGTTTAACATCAATGCCACTTCCAAAGGCCTTCAGGTCCATTTCTGATATCTGAAAAACACAGCAATTGGCAGGTTATTTCTATCAGAGTGAAGAAAAGTTACATTTACTAGGTAACCTGTACTGTTAGGTTACCTCTGATTTTTCTCAATGAATAAAGGTCACTTAAAGCAAGCAGAGGTGAAAGCTAGATTGCAAAACTGCTGCTTATAATTAGGACAACCCAGCAGCATGCACACTTGCATACAAGTTTCCTGCACTCTGGCACTTACTTCCAGTTATAGTACTGGATTTCTAACTTTAATCCCCCTTTTATTATTCAGGAAGATCATGACTCATTCCAAGTTTTTGGCCCAAAAAAAAGTGTTCCAGGGTAACATTTCCAATTAGACAGCTCTAATTAAACAAAAGCGCACAGCAAAAATGGAGCTGTCACTCATCTCCAGGCTCTAAATGGAGCAATGAATCTTTCATGTTCTCTTACAGGTACAGTCAACAGTTCAACTTAGAGTTGACAAAAACGCACAGCACAGTATAAATTAGGTCACAGGGACAATATCTTTCCATACACAGCCATGAAGCATAAGAGCAACAACAGATCAGTTAAAAGTGAGTTGCTGTTTTAAGCTGACTATCCTTAGCAGAAACACGATAGAATCCTTAAACACAGGGAAGCAAAACCACCCTCAAGGGAAAAACCCACCATTAGGACTCGCATCTTCCTCATTTCTTTTTGAGGTGACTGATCAAAAAGGCCATTTGCCAATGACAATGGTAGCAAGAAACATGCTGCTGATGGGAGGACAGGCTCATAAAAGTTAAGGGTGAAAACCCTTTAGCCAGACCTTTCTAAACTAGCAGACTACATGGGGCAAAAAATTGCTGTATACTTTGTTTGGTAGGTGACAGGATGAAATTGTTGCACTAAGCTTACCAATAAGCTTTAATCTAGAATTCTGGCTGCCATTACTGTCCAAGACATCAAATTAGTTCTCTTAAAGACTTTTATCACACCTGTAAGCCATTGGGAGAGTAGGGTCATTTTATGCTCAAGAGCCCCCTAAAATTTAGGCCACAAGCTGTAAGGATTTCGGGTGCAGCTCCAGAGCTAATTACTCCCTGCTCCAGGGAAAGACCTTGGCATGCTTGATAGAAAGCTTAACTGCGCTCATGACCAGTATTATTGACATTGCTTTTCTGAAGGTATGCTGCAAGTATGCCGTGCTGAACGCTATCCTAAAATACCAAGTTCCCGTAAATCTGTGATTCCATCTAAGATAAGAGACCTTTGTGATTGGAAGCCAGCTTCACACATCCCCTCATTAGCAATTACCACAGCAGCTCTACATCATAAAGGAGAGGATTCCTTCACAGTTACTCCGACATGAGACCAGAAACATCAACAGTGACAAACATGTGCACAACCAGAATCAGAAACCTGCCCTGATAGTCTAATGCTGTTTGTCTGCTGCTCTAACAATGGCTCCTGTACTATTTTCTGCATGGCTTCCTATGTGAAATACCCTACTAATTCTGGTCTACCAAGTCACTATCAAACTAAATATGGCCTACAGTGCAAAGGGGCTAGTAGCAAAGTACCCATAAACTAAACTCAGCTAAACCTTCACAAAGTGTACAAACCTAGTCACTCAGGGACTGAGCTTCACTGGCTCTTCTACCTTCCTCTCCCTCCCTTTTAAGGTCAAGGCAGGTTTTTAGATGCAGGAGTCAGCACGGCTTGCTGTACTGCTGCTCTAAAACAACAGAGCCAATGCTTCATATGAATTTTTGTAATATAGATTTATGCATATTGTTACCTTCCCAGTTGCAGCAATCATGCTGTGTTGAGTTCCTGCTGGGATTAATCCTCTGAAAGGCTGGGTTACTTGTGCAGGTCTACTTAGATTTTGAGCCTGCGCTTGTGGTGGTGTGTGCTGTAGTGGTGGTTGTAAAGACTGGGGTAGGGCAATAAGTGGCTGGGCTGTGGATCCAAAGTTGGGCAAAGAAAGTTGTGATCCTGGTAAAGGTACAGTCACCTGGAAAAAAAAAAAGGTACAGAATCACCAGCAACATATACACAAGGGTGATTATTTAACTTTCTCTACTAGCTCTACGATAACAGCTATATTCAGGGCTTAATGAGTCCATACATTTGCCCACAGAGATGCAAGCAAATGATAACTGAATTCATTGTTCAGTAAGTCTTTATAATCAGTTCTAATAGCATTTGGTCTTTGCTTTTCAGAAACAAAGTTACATACTAGCCAACTGCAACATCATCCAACATGACTTCAAGTTAGAAGTAAATTTAACTCAATTCAGGAAATAAAAGCAGAGTAAGATAGCCTTTAAAACAAACACACACACACACACACACCACAAACTCAAATAATTGCAGTCATCATAATGGCACTGCTTGGGATGAAAATGAGATTTTACTTTCCAGGAGTGCCAACAGCCAGCGTTTCTAGGCTTAAACAGAACTGGCGGACTGTCCCTTGATTGCATTAACAGGGAATGCTGTGGGCTGAGAACACTGCAGAATGGTAGTGATAAAGAGGTGAAAATACCATAGCAGTGACCTGATCTGCTGGAGTTTCTGCATTTCCTAGTCTGACCACCAATTCAAAACCTTCAAAATTATATTCTGAGGGTGACTAGATGATGCGATATTCTCCAGATATGAAAGACTAAACCAAAGCTCTGCTCTTAAGCATAGAAGTATAGAGACAGACAAGCCTGAACACATTAAACTAGCCCTTCTACAGGGGCCTGAAAACTTTTAGGCCCAGTTTTCAACGTGAAACTCAGTTTTTAAGACTCTTTTCCAGATTCCTGTCTTGACCACTATTCATATCTATGAAGTAGTCTATTACAATAAAACAGCCCATTTTAAACATTTAACAAGCTACTTAAAAAAAAAAAAACCAACCCAACCAACCAACGAAACCCCATGAAATTTGAACCAGAAGATGGAAGCCAGTACAAAGCATGCTGCAAATACGCCAGAATGCTTGCACGTAGCAAACTGGGTTCTTTTTGATCTCACAGACACGTTTGGCAGCTCTGAGGTTTCACCTCAACAGGACTTGGTGTTTACAATTAGGCTGCATTAAGCATCTGGAGTTTGCCTGGCTCCCTCCCCCCATCACTAACTGACACCTGCTCCCATAAAGGCAGCGTATGCCTGATCCAATTAGCAACATTACTGTGTCGACTAAATCTTTACCCATCACTAGAAAGTGAATTATTTAAGAAAAGTTTGCCAGACAGCAACTGCCATGAACTTGTAGACCATTCAATGTTTCAGTAACAGTTTCAGTGCTGCTGCAGTAGCTTTCTTTACAATCAATCTTCAGTTCCTGCATTTTAGAAGAATTAAAGATTGTCTCAACTCCCTACACCAAACTATAAAAAACATCAACAACAACAACATGCTTTTAAGAAGAATACAATTTAGGAAATTTACCATGCCATAGTTTACCTGCTGGAGAGCACTGGGAGACTGTGCAGTGTTATAGAAATTGCTCTGGCCAGGCTGTTGAACTTGCCCAGAATACAGATTTGAAGCCTGGGTAAGCGTAGCTCTGGCCTAGGAAGTGAGAAAGACACCATTACATTAAGAATAATAATAAGAATAGTTCTGAGACAGCATGGCACATGAGGCTGTATTTCAATCAGTACAGTAAAAAAAAGTAGCACAGAAATCTGAAAACCTGAAGGTTTCAGCTCTCATTTACAAGTGGTAGAACATCCCTTTATTACCTAAGGTAACAGAAATCAAACTAGTGATAAATGCACAAGGATTCCTGTAAAATAGTTGGGGGAACAATCCTCAATCCAGAGATTATTCTAATGCATATGTATGAAATTAAAAAAACATTCTGTCCGAAGTATCTCAAGTTCCCTGCCATCTTGACTATCATGTAATATTACAGAAGTGGACTTATCTTAAGCTAAACAATACTTGATTTATTATTGCATTATCTGTATCAAACCATTGCAGAAGTTTTGCAATTCAGAATATCTCCTACCTGGAGAATGTGTGTATCAATAAGCTGAGAGCCTCCCAGTCCTGAAGCTTGACTAAGCTGATGTTCATATAAGATAGGAATAGGTTGTGTATTAGAAGTCTGTTGAAATGCTAGGCTTGACTGTGCCTTAGCAAGCTCCTGGTGCTGCACAGCTGGGAAGTTGTGTAAGGCCGTACCAGACAGAACTACTGGCGATGGCTGAGACAAACCACTTTGCATAAAAGCTTGCTGGGATCTGCAAGAGATTGATGCATATTTATAAAAATGTACACAGAGCTCAACAATGAGTCACCAGAAATTATGAATGCAGTTATATTCTTTAAACAGAACTAGAACTCTTACCTCTACTGGCCAGAATTTCATCGGAAAAGGCTAGAATTTTCCATTTACTCTGCATGCAGCAAAATAACAGGTGCTACTAAAGCCTATGAGAATAATGACTAGGCTTTTTATTTAAATAATAAAGTACACAAAGCTATTTAGATGTGCACGTTAAGTAATTTTTGCATGGTTCTAACTGAATTATAACATATGGAAACTTCCAGTTAGTTTTTACGCTATAGGGTAGGATAGAGTGGAAGTATCACACGTGAATAGTCCCACTTAATCACGGAGTAAACTGCTTTGTACTCTTAACTTCAAAGATTTCCGTATTCCGACCTATAATACTTGCAGGTTAAATCACTGGATGCTAAAATTTGTAGTTTTAAAATTAATGTCTTGGCTTCAAAATCAGACCACTGATAGACACCAAAACCTCCAGCTTTAACTAGATATTCAACTGCCATATCAGCGGCATGGGGAAGTTCAGTTTAAAAAAACAAAGACCAAAACCAGTACAGTAAAGTATTATAAAAGAGGTTGTTTTAGTCCACCAGAAAATATTTATCCAAACATTTGCATTAAGAGTCAGTTGAATGGCCACTTTCTGACTGGAAAAAAAATCAAAGCAGAGTTTTAAAATATCTGAGCTGAAGAGCTTTGAGAAGGCAGAGCAGAGCATTTTTGATGTAAACACATTTTTTATCAAATACTTGGTTGATATGTACAAGCGTAACTCTGGTTCTGTTAATCTGTTCTGCATAGAGGCCACGTGCTTGTCTGACAGAACACTTCGTCTAACTCCATTCTGTACCTTCTTAAATTACCTTTCTAAAAGGTACAATTTTGTACTTTCTTAAATTCTTAAAAGTTAAATTGTAATGTAACTTTTCCAGGATGTATGTAGAGAACTGTCTTTACTGTAGAAAATGAAATCGTAAGTAATATTTTCACATTTTTTTTTTAAATTTAATTTAAACCAGTAACTTCTACATCTCAAAGCTTATCCTCCTCTGCATCTTTTAAGATGTAGGAAAGGTATTCATACTCTTAAATAGCACAACCCAAATAATACTGGGTTTGCTCATCAAATAAATGCTTCTGGCTGATCTGATAATCTGGACCACATGCCAGAGTGATTGTATATCTGTAACTAGCCAACTGTTTGCTGCAGAATTTGTCAGCTATGGAACAAGAGGCAACACATGCTCCAATATAAAGCCAGCCACGCACAAAGTTAACCCATTCAAACATTTCTAAACAACAGTTAATCAGTCAAATTATGGTAGCACCACACAAAAAGCATTATGGCTACATAATGCGCATGGATCTGATGAACTGTAAAGCCAGATATGCAGAACACTCCACTTCACCTGGAGAAACTTATTCATCCAATACAAGAGGCACTTAGCAGGGCGCTCAGGACAGAGGCGAACTGACTTCTGGGTTAAGAGATTCAGGAAACTCACATAGCCAATTAAACCTTCTCTGCTAAGACCACCTTGTGTGGCTTCAGCCTTCTACATTGCAACAGCAAGTTTTCCTATAGCACATGCAAGAGCCTGTATAGAAACTGCATCTGCAAAGAAACTTTCACATCTCAGCAAAACCAACCAAACTGTTTGTCAGAGTCGGCTATTATCTTTTCTAGCAAACAAAAAGCATTTATTTTAAATGTGCCATGCTATCCCCTATTCATCTGAAACAGAATTTCTACCACCACATCTTACCTATGCAGTTCAAGCTAGGATTTTAAAATGTTAGGAGACTCCACTGTTGGTTTGAGCAGAAAATAATGAACATAAAATACTGAATTATATGGGAGACAGACAGCTCCTCCCATTTTCTTAGTACAATAGATTGATGTTATTTTCAGCTTTTAGAGGCCTGTTTCCTAAAGATACAAATACTGTGTTCGCCTACCCTCAATAACTTTTCAGGCTGTAATTTCACAACTACAACTGCATATAAAGACTAGCCAGACTATCAGCATACAGAGAGAGCTCAGCCAGCCCCTTTCTAAACACACAAATAGATGACAGAGAGATCTCAGGAAAGACAGGAAGATGAGGTTGCTACTGAATACAGAACACAAGTCTGTAGGGAAGCAGGTTCTGTAAATTCTGCCACTCAAAAAGCAAGCAAATCCACATATGCTACTTACCTATATGGTTGTAAGGAGGAGTTGAACAACTCTTGGGCTTGTGAAACAGCTGGTGCTGCTCCTAAACTCAGCTGAGCTTGATGCTGTCCTTGCAGAGGTGCATAGATGGGGATGGGGATCTGCTGAACTGAAGCAGGCTATATAAAGAAGAAAACATTAGCTATCCAAGGACTAAGAACAAAAGTCATAGCTATTCAAATTTGTTAAAGAAAAAGTTACATGCACCAAATGCACACCAGGTTTTGTTGTACACATAACAAAAAATACAAACAAGGTCAAATCCCAAGGCTACATGGACAGCTGATACTGCTCCTGTTGAGAAAGTTACTTACAAGCTGTGTATTTTTACACCTCCTCTGCAATTCAACAGCAGAAACTGGATTAACCATTTAGATTTGTGTACAAACAACTGCACAAGATTGCATACAACTTCATGTATTTGTACTACAAAAACTGAATAAGCCTTCAGCAGCATGGCTGTATGTATACTTTATGTGAATACGTCCTTCTACATAAAATGTATTTGTGAGGGAAAGCTTTTTCTCTTAACTTTTATGACAGATGCTTGTGTTTACAGGAACAGCAGACAAGCACTGCCTGCATGCATCAGAATGAAATAGCAAGGATGAGCACAACATTTTTGCAGAGTCCTTAGTCCCACCCTCCCCTGACCCCACTAGCTCATCAGTAGAGCTTTAAAGACAACATGGTAGAATGGAAAAAAGAAATCTCTAAATACCTGAGAAAGCCCTGGTTGAAAGCCTTGCTGTTGTGCCAAAGAAGGCGGTGCCAAGCGTGCATGCTGAGTGTTGAATAGGTGACTTGTATCCATATAAAATGCTGGGATTTGAGCTGCAGTACCTCAGAAAGAACAATTCAATTAGTACCTGACTGCCAGGCATCATCCTGCTAGACAGCTTTTCATCAAGAGTTAGAGATACAGCCCCTGTTGGTACTTCTCAGTGTGACTGCTACCAGATAGACCAGGAAATGAAACAGAGAACTGAAGAGCAAGGTGCCTAATCAGCCTTGGTGTCTTTTCCAATTCACTCCCAGAATCTCTCAATCTTGCATATCCGTTTTCAGTCCCATTCAATTCTTAGATGTTTGAGGGGATGGATGAAGCAACAGATTCTGGCCAAAACAGGGGTTTGGGTGAAGGAAAGGAAAGAACATGCTATACCGTCATGTAATTTAAACAAATTTACGGATGGTTTTCTTTAAATGAAAATGTCATGATTATAAACTATTGAAGCTCTTTGAGAAATAAGCCAAGACTGAAGTCATTCTTCGTCTTAAATAGGAATTTAAAGTTCTGTATCCAAAAGACAGTATAGCAAAAAATACAACCTTATTTTGTTTCAGTAAACAGCTGACAGTATAGCACTACCTTCACACTTACTGAGAGAACCTCACATATTTAGCGTAAGACCCAACTAGTGAATATCCGCTTGCAAAATGCTCTCCATCATTTTGTTTTTGCTGCAGATAAAACCAGAACTGAATTAAATTCCCCAACTTCAGATCTCTAAGGAAAGTACAGAGACATGGCTTCTCAGCCACAAATACTATTACCTGCTGCAGACTGAGACACGTAGACCTGGGGACTTTGCTGTTGCTGGGCAATGAGGGATGGCATGCAGCTCAGCTGGGAAAAGTGGCCAGCAGAAGCAAGGCTGCTTGTTTGCAACTGCTGTGGTTTCACTTTACATATATTAGGTGGGTCTGAGGTGCTTGTAGTCTTCGTACTCAGTGAAGAGGTTGTGTATGTTCCAGCTCCTAAAAGGAAAACAGCAAGCCGTATATCATAAAACAACTGAAGATATTCCAAAGCTTCAGCTTCTAGTGGTCAGTTCTGGAACAGCTATGCAAGCACATTCATCACTGGCAAAGGATACTGAATCCTATTGCAGCTGTTCCCATTGCTGTAAGATGAACAGGGAAGACAACTCAAGTTCAGCACAGGAAGTGCTGCAACCCTAACATTTCTGAAGTACAAAAAAAAATTTTCTGAGTATAAAATTTGAGTATAAAAAACCAGAATTAGACACGTTGGTTAGTTATCCAACAAATCACCACACTGCATGGTAGTTGTGCTTCTTATGGGTCAACCTGGCTATACCAAAGGCAGGCCTTTGTCAAGCACTTCAGCTGGGATTTGGTCACACATTCTAATATTCCAAGGTGTGAAGATGTAATGAGATATAACATCTTCTGTTTGCTTCAAAGAACCATGGTAGAAACCAGCATTGCTTGTGAGGAGCACCTGGACATTTGTTCTGCATGGTATCAGCTGTTGAAGTCCTGACTCCCAAAGCTAGAGCACAAATGAAAATAAGACCACAGCTGACTGGATGAAGTGACAGAAATTTGAAGCCATCTGCTGGAAGTGAATAGCTGTCAGAGCTACCAGCTTCTCCAAAGTCTACTTGTTTGCCTTCATTCAGCCAAACGAGGTGAAACCAATGAGGCAGCCAACAGGAGAAGGCTACCTCCTCCTTCAAAGTCTACACAAGTAGCATAGGCAGAGAGATGTCTTCTCAATATCCCTTTCAGCTGACTGTCAAGTAAACAGAGGAAGTATCTCCTTGCTAAGTAAGAGGATTTGGGAAGCCACTGTTCAGATCTGACATTTTATACTTGCACAAAATATGTGTTAGCTTTGCATTAAACATACTTCCAAAGGGAATCTGATCTCTTGAAAAACTTAACCAAGGAACAATATAATAGGACACTAAACCAATCTTGACATCCAGTACCTGATAGTGAAGTCGTTGGTGTAACTGAGGCCACAGGAATAGGAGGCATTGATGCACTAGAGAAAGAGCTGTAAGTACCACTGCTTGGCCCAGTGCTGCTGCTGCTACTGCTGCTGCTGTTGCCACCAGCAATGGGAGATGCTGCTGAGGTCACTGGTGAACTCTTCTCCCCCATGTTTGGGGAATTCTCCCATGCTTTGCGGGCAGACTCCATCTATTTAAAAGAAAACACATTTCCTTATCTATTAGGAAGTTTCAACTAGTCAGTCTTCCTATTTTAACAATTCTTTTTAGTTGAAAAGGCAATTCAGGCTTCATGCGAGCCTCTTTAGTCACCAAAATCGTGCAACTCTTCATGCAAAAAAGCATACAGCCTGATGTTGGAGCTTCTTATCTATTCCAACTGCACACGTGCATAGTTCATCATCTTGACATTCAGTACTCAAAAGAGAATTTGCTCACACTAACTTGGCTAGGTTTTGTTTGACATGGAGAGCAAAAGGCATGGGGCAAAAGAAAGGTAAAAGAACCTTCTAAATATTTCCATGAAGTCCTTTACTGCAAAGTTATTAAGCCATTTAAATGAAGTAACACCTTACTTTCTTGGTAAATCATTGTTTTTGAGTGACCACAGAAAGTATCTAAAGCACACTTCAGTGAGCACCAGAGTAGGTCAAGTTCAATTTCCAAAGTGATTGCCATTCAAGAAGCGATCATGAGCTGACATGGCTTGTGCATACTGCTTTATATTAATGCTAAAGACACTCCATGCTCCTCTATCTCTATAATGAGTTTAAATCTTGCACAGCAAGAAAAACTTCAATTAAAGATTTTTATACACAGTTCTCTGTTCCACCAATAGAGGGAAGAATTATTGTTTTACTGCAGCCAGTACCAATCTGATTACTGCTATAATAGACTTGTAATGCCAGATCTTTGAATTGAGACACTGTTGAGGGGCTACTGAAAAGAAAATATTAATGTTCAAACTACACTCACTAATTTAAGTGCTCAAACATGAAACATGGACTTCTCTACAACCCTCAGCTATCCCCATTTCCAATGGAAAGATTTTGCTAGCAGAGTTGGATGCTGTAAGGTGAAACCTTTCCTCTGGCAGACGTAAACCTCTGAAGGCCAGGTACTGTCTTTAACAGTATTTGTAGAGGCAAGTATATTTTTACCAACAAATTTGACCTAATTGCCAGGATCAAGAGTGCCCTAACTGTGACTTGTAGTCTCTGTAAGGCACACTTTAAAACACTGTTTTATGCAAGTTGAGCACAGTCTAGACAGACCAAAGCAGGTTATTCGTTCTTGACGCTTCAGAATTGAAAAAAGGCAAAGCACTATACAAAAAAGTGGGCAACAGACAAACCAATACATGTTTCTGCTTTAGTGGAGAGTAGCTAAAGCTCTGTACTCCTCAAGAGAATAAAGGGGAAGGGGAAAGGTGTAACTTAGTTACAGATTAAATCAGTTTGAGATAAAGCATCCAGCTATTTCCCTTTTCAAGACCACCCTCCCTAGCAATCATGCACTCGTGCTCAGTTTCCCCTCCACAATGTTTTGCTCTGAATTGGTTCCAATTCTTGTAGATAGGGCAAACTTCAAGATTTATTATCAATCTACTGGAAAGGATTGTGCTTAAGGTGGACTACAACTAAGACCACAAGCTCCTTTCTGAACACCACTGGCTTCTGATGAGACATGTAACAACTTTGCACTGCTCTGGGTTTAAAAGAAAGTGAAGTACCTGTAAACATCTGAATGGAGAAAGTACAGAAGATTCTGCCATATTCACTGAGTTTCATAATGCCCTGGAGAAGCTAAAGTCTACATAGTGAATTTTGTCTTTCAAACCTAAACACTACCAAGATTCCAGGTCATCCCATATCTGTACAGTTTGCTATGAAGGGCACGTAACAGAGTCCTGAGCTTTCTAATAGCTTTGCTCCTTAAAAATCTCCGATTTCTTAAACCTGGAAAAGGGATGCAAGAGACAATCTAGGAGTGGCCATGCGGCACCTCCTACATGCCAGATACCAAGGAGTAAGAAGCTCTCAAGTTAAGTGAAGCTGGGGAAGGTGGTGTGATTTTGCTGCTCTTCTAGTTACAGGAAGAGGACAGCATGGGGTGGAGATTCTTCCAGGCTTCTCTTCACTGCCGACCCACTGGGGCCTTCAGGCTGCATTAATGGTCCAGTTCTTATTATGCAAAAGTTGACTGGAGACAAATACCCACGTAAATATCCTCAAGTAAGCTGAAGTTTAATTAAGTGATTGGAAAAGAGTCAAAAGGTGTCAGAATCCTTTCCAAATTATTCAAGGTGTCTACACAGGAATTTTAGATGGAACTTTGGAACACAGAAACGGGCCAGGAAGTTCAGTTTAAGATTGATTTCGACTTTTTTGCCCAGCTCCTTAGCTAGCAATAGCCCAGCCAGCTAAGTCCTTAGAGGGCATCAGCCTTAGTAAAGGGCTCTTTAGAGAAGTCACTGCAAGGAAAACAGATGTCTGAACAAGCCTTCCAAGCTGACCACCTTACACACTGGCAGAACGATGGTGAGCAGTGAAGGCAGTTGTAGCCTATAACTCTGCCGATAATCCTTCCAAGTCTCTTCACAGACAGTTTTCTGTGACAGGGGATGGACGAAAGGAAACGGGAGGGTTATTCCTTTCTGGAAGCACAGCCTGGAAATTTGAGCAGGATGAGAGAAAGAGCAGCTCTCCTCTGAATGCCTGTTGTGATAGTCTCAGTGTGGGCTTCAAAACAAGCATGCTGCTATATATTTGCCAAAAGGAGGCAGAGTTCCAATGGCTGGAGTAGAGAACACCATCAAGATAAAGCTGTTTCCAAACACCCTTCTATTCAGATTGTGATCACAATACTTCAAGGTAGCCTCAAAACGTGGATCTTTGACATACTTTGTTATCACATATCCAAGATCTATCATCCGCTGAGAAACTAATCAAATCTCTGACACCAAAACCGCAGAACAAGAAATTGCAGGATGAAATACACAAATGAACACCACAGTCTGCTCTGTAACTCAGCAGCGTCACATTCTTTAGAGTATCATGCTGTAGTAATATTCCTACCTGTATTATGTGTTAATCGGATATCCAGCTATTAAACAAAGACTGCTATTCCAGAAAAACGCTTTCAGATGCCAGAAAGTCAGATTACAGATAAACATATTACACAAGAAGGCAACAGAAAATCAGTTATTTTGTTAAATTATTTGACCCTCTCCAGCCCTCTCCCCATTCTGCTGGCCCAAATGTCTACTGTTTTAAAGTGGTGTTACATTCTTTCAGGGAAAAAAAAAAGTGTTAACAAAAGAAAAGCAAAAGGTTCAACAAGAGATCATTAATAACTACAGTCCACAGAGAACACGAGCAAGCAACTGTCAAACCATGCCAGCGAGACAAAAGTCTCACTGGGATTGACAAGTAAGTTTCTCCAAAGTCTGTTAGTTGTGCATCCAAACCCTGGTTTCAGTCCCAGCTCCCCCCCATCCCCTTTAGTGAAACCGAGTTCAAACATCATTCTTCCTTAATACTAGAAGCAGCAGCAATGTTTCTATTAATTCAGTCACCATCGCAAAGCAGATTGAGGACACTGAAATAGACCAAAAACTTCTAAAGATACAGTAGCCAAGAGACCAACTCTATGTTAGTGAGTTATACAATGCACACAATCCAAACACCCATCAAAATGGGTAAATGCCATTCAAAATAGTCTACACACTTGCTCTACACTGAATAACAGGAAACAGAACACTTACAAAGCCCGTTCTGACTAGCCATTAAAACTACTCCTCAAAAACCAACACACCACCTATCTTTCATTGTCTAAAACTTTAGTCATCCAACTAAAAATCACATATCACTGCATCAAAAACTCACAGCTAAGAAATTCAAGTCTGGTTTACTAAGCAGATCTTTACAGCCTTTAACACCAACATAAGCAACTTTATGCCACACACTCAGAAACAAACAAAAAAATCAGTCAAACTGATGGTTTGTCATGAACACTATGGTATGATGTTACAAGGCTAGGATTTTTTTCAGGGTAGTGGGAGCCAAGATTGGTTGATGCCAGGTGTTAATGCAAAATGGGGTTAGAAATTTGTAATTTAAATGCATCCTCTGATACAGTCTTTTGTTTCAGCCATCCGTTTATATGCAAAAGCAGTTCAGCAGAGGAAACAAAGGAAGGCTCTAAAAAAAGGTTTCACCAGCAAGTTCTCCATTAACTTTTTCCCCTGCATGCAAGAAAACGACCCTTAGAGGGATGTGGTACATACCTTGAGGGTGAGGTCGACGGTAGCGGGAGAAACTGGAGTTAGGCTGGAGCTCTGTTGTAGAGTCTCCCTCCTAGGGAGGGGAAGGGTGTGGGGCAGGGGCACCTGAAAGGCAGGCAACACACATCACATTCTAACTATGTCTACTACAAAAGCCCCAGAAAAGCAAAGCTCAAGCGGTATTAAATGAGCTATAATTTCTTCAAGGCTTGAGCATTTGGCAGGGAGATTTTGATAAAATAAGATGAAAATTTGGTAGGTGGGGAAAGGCCATTCAGCAGGTGCTGAGATGCTTCTAAACCCTCTTTAAAAGAGGCTGAAGACTAATGTTCCAAAGTGTCAATGTCTTCTGTACAAGCAAACACCATTTTTTACTTTGGGATTTACTTTAAAATACCATTTTAGTTTACTGATATACAAAAATTCTTCTCAAGCCAAGTTCAGTCCTTTTGTACCAATAGAGTACATGGGGTTTGGTGACCTCTCGAGCTCCGAGATGCAGTTTCTGAAAAGAGGAAGCTGTAATCTTTCAAAGTCACAGGACCATGAAACCAAAATGAATTTGCCAACTGACAACTGAATTAAGTGATTTTCTCTTTCAATTAAGATGAAAGATGCCAAACTTAGAAAAATAAACTTGACAAAATGCTACTGCTATCTTTGCCCAAGCAAACACTAATGACGGATTCTCCTAGAAATTCTAATGAAACGTATCAGAGAACACTGCAGTGGACAGCCTGCTGCTTCTGACCATTTCTTTCTCACTTCAAGTGCAAAGTTAATGGAGTCCCACAGGATGAGATAAAGCTAATCCAAAAGATGCAGATACTGAAGCTTTGAAGCAGGTCACAGCACAGATCCTTTGTGGCTAGAAGCCCCTATCCTGTGCTGCAAATCCAACTCCAGCATGCCACAAGGGAGCATACATTAAGATCATTAACACCAAAGAATTCAGTCTTTCAGACTGACCACAACAGCACAAAACACAACCCCATCAGAAAATCCAGCTGAACAATAGGGTCCACCAACATTGCTTCAAAACTGCATTGAAGAATGCTACAATAAGCTGAAATGTATTTCTTACATTGAATCCACAAGACCTTTCCATAAAAATTTGAGACCCTACTGCATGATTCTTTCCTCCCCTGTCAACAAGCCGCTGAACTCTGAAAGCTAATTATATTTCCACTACTCAAACAACAAAAATCACAAGATCCAAGTTCCCAACCTGATATCCCAGCAAGCTCAGTACAGACTTGCCTCTGCTACCAGTTGCAACCCAGCTGGTCCTCTCAGTCACCACAACACACACACAGAGCCAGGATCATTCTCTGTGGGGCCTGCAAACATCAAATCTTGAACAAAGCTGAACAATTGACATCTTGCTGTCTGCTTTCAAAAAACATCGAGCTGCTCCCTTTACATGCAATTGCTGTGATTTCAGGATATAGTTCAGAACTGCTTTGTTTTTAAAAGCCTTTCTTCAAACTCACTTACAGACCTTTGCTATTGGCATCAGGTTCAAGTCCCGACTGCTGACTGCTGAGAGCACATTCTCTTATTATGGCTATTTTTGCTCTTTAGAATTGCCCCTAGAAACATTTTTTCCACTTCTTATGCTCCTTAGCTCATCATGGTTTTTTTAAAGACAAAATATCTGAAGAGTTCAGGAACAAATACTAACTGAACCAACTGTCCTTCAGAGCAAGATTACTGGATAATGCACAGCTAATTAACACAAAGGAAACCCTACTGACTTGTCTGCTGAAGACAGTATTTTGTGGTCTAAAGAAGTGTGAAAATATTTTCTTGTCTTCAAAGTCAAGATGATCACTGCAATAGACTTACGTTCGTCACCAAAGTCTCCTCCATTTTTGTACTGCTAGTAGCCACTGTGTTAGGATGAGAAGAAGGTGTGGTGTAGTCTGTTACAGACTCCTGTGAAGAAAAATAATGCCATTAAAATATCTCCCTTATCTAAATTAGATTTCAAGTTTCTTGGGTGGAAGTCAGCCTTTCTACAGGAGTTCACCAAGCAACAGAAGGTCAGAATTTCATCCCAAAGCTTTCTTCCTCAGAGGCCACGTCCAGCAATCTTTGCTGCTGAATAGCTGTTGAGGCCAGAAGAACCTGAGATATTAGTTTGCCTCATGGCCTCACAACATATGCCTGGAAGGCGTTTTATTTAAAATACATTATCTTCATTAATTATTATCTTCTTAAAATACATTATCTACATTATCTTTAAAGTAAGAACAGAGTGATGTAATGCCTGGGCACTAGACACTGAATTGTGGTGGCGTAAGCAATTATTTGTCACCCAAGATGCTCTGGCTACCTGTAGGCAATTTTAGCCTACTTTGTTTAAAAAGCAAAACACATTAGTTAAAAGCTTTTTATAATTTTAAATAAACTCAGAAATCTCTTGGGTAAACCTTTGACACATAAGGCCCTTCAGATTAAAAAAAGAAGGGAGGGATGGAAGCCATATGACTGAATGATTTTCTCTTGTTTATCCTCCTCCTCTGGAAGTCAAGAGACACTTTCTCTGGATGGTAGAGTCGGCCTCCTGATTTCTACACTCGACAGTGATTTCACAGAAGGAAAGGGATGAAATTTGCAGTCTACTCAGAGGTTTTCCTTGAAGCTTATTTCTGTCACAGTTAAGCAGACCTTAATGTTTTCAATGAACAAGGTCCAGTTTCATTGACTTAGTTGTAGCCAGTGAAAATTGCAGCTGTAGGTATAAACTGTGTGATGAAAGTTCACCTAATTGATGACACTGACAGCTCTCTAGAGAATGACCTACAACAAACAGGAAAAAAAAGGCACTGGTACTGCTATGAAGCTGTGTTTTGCTCTTTTCACGTTCTCGTCACTGGATACATACTTCTGAGTGTACTCCAGACACGCGGTCAGGTATTATTGGAACTTGACCCAAAAACTTTGTTAGATAAATGGTGTGACTCCAAGGTGCATTCACTAGCATGCACTGTGTAAGTTTGACATGTTTTAAGTTCTACTTTGAAGTCCGAAACAGGGCCAAACACCAAGAAGGAACTGAAGGATAAGCCTAGTAGCAGAACTGTTGATAAGCGCCTGTGCTTGCCAACACACAACCTATTTTGTGCCCTCAAAAGCATTCTGTTATGCCTGTTTCGTTGCACCTAACCAATATGGTAAGCTATGAAAAAGTACACTCAACTTATTCCTCAAGCCTATGGTGATATCTCCTAAAACAGTAATTAAAACCACAAGATACTAACTGGCACATAAAGAACAATCCTAAAAGGATGACCTTACTTTGGTAAAAGGCCAGAACAATGAACTGAACTATAATGGGGGGAAGGCAGCAGTGGGTGGGGGAGGACACTGCACATACTGATTTTTGTATCTATGAGGGAAATGGTGGAAAAGACTGTTTCTCCAATTAGTCTTTCCCTTCTCTCCTTGTTAAACCAGTGAGGTAAGAGATACAAGTTTCCCACAATCCAAACTACCAAACTGCAAGTTGCACATCTGTATTTGAATCCAATAGTTAACTTTGATTGGGGCAGAACCAGGCAAGCACACAAGGCTGCTCTAATCATAAGGTCCTTCTAATGAAGTAATTAATTGGCTTCTTGGTTTTCTAAGCAGCCCGACTACATAAAACAGAGGAAACTTTTAATATAACATTATCAAAACCCCTTCAAGGTTTGGATTCAAGTCTTATAAGGTCTCAGCACTGAAGTTCCTTACAAAAGTTACATTAAGACTATGGATATTTTCACTGCTTTCTACATATCCTTTCACTGCTATCTTCCTCACTTTGGAAAGAGCACAAAACTGCTTCTTTTGCGAGAGAATGAAAAACAACCATATGAATTCTGGTGCCCTTAGAAGTACCTGCAGTGCTGAACCGCTTTACAAGGAAGACTTACATCCTGAACATGCAGATAAAATAGTCCTTTTGCCGTAAGAACACTTCATAAACTGTAGGTTGCTTAACCATCACCCTTCATTTACCAATACATAAAGTCTAGAATTCTTTAGGTATAGCTTATTGTCATAAGCCTTCATAGTTCAATTAAAATGTTTCTACCATGAAACTATTTTACTGAAGAAACAACTAAACCCTTTATTATGAACTAGCAATAATAATAATAGTAAGAGAAAAAGTTGTGCATGCTTTTTTCAAGTTGTTTGAAAGTAATTCATACCTGAAAAAAAAGAATAGGCAAACTTCTTACAGCTACCTAATTTGCCCAGAAAGAAGAGATAACAAAACCTGAAGTGACTTTACGAACAAAAGGATAAGGAAGACCGTAGAGGTGACACTGCTATAAGGGAACAGGGGACTATAAATGATTCTTTCAATGAGTGCTTGATTTGTTCCTGGTTTACAAAAAACATCCAAACCAGAGAGCTTGTCAGATGCTGAACCATCTCAGAAAATTAACTCTCAACTACAACTTGTGGTCTCTTGGACATCATCTCTGAAAGATGCGGCTTCTATCAACTACATATGCATATATTTCATTGCAATGTTCACAGCCAGGTATTGATCATACCTGTGATTTAAAAGCTTCAAGACTATTTGGAAATGGTGAGATAGATTGGATTAAAAGGCAAAAAAAAAAAAAAAAAGTCATACCTGATTCAGAGACTTGCACAACAAATTGCTTTTACTCCAAAAACACCACAAAACCCAAGAGAAACAGCTGCAATTGCTTCAGAGGACCATCTTTATATTCCCAATTTAAACACCTCATCAGCATAAAGTCATTTTAATTTATACAGTTTAAGGTAAAACTGTCTTGCATAATTAAATGCATGTGTTCTTATTAAAGAGGTTTTGTTTTGGGATGGATGGGGGATTCTTACAAAGCTTCTGCTTCTGAAGGAAGACAGTAGGCTTGACTGTTACAAACAGTTAAGTCACCAAATATACTAAACCATGATGGTTTCAATCTTTTTATTCAGAAGTAGGAAGAGTCTCTTCCCGAAAGCTGAGCAGTAGTTTCCAAGAGGGATGTTAAAGTGTCCAAAGAGAAATCATTTAGGTTTGCCAAAACTTTAACACTACCTGACATTCAAACAACAGATTAAAGATGATGTCACTTCTCTCATTAATTAGCAAAGAAAACACTACACTACAAAGACAAGAAAAAGTGTCTGCAAAACAAATCAGTATAGGAACTCCAAGACTAGAGTAGTATTTGAAGCTATTTTAAAGGCCACTTTACAGCAGCAAGACTGTCCTTTTTCCCCCGCAAAGTCTAGATGAAGTTTCTCTTTCCTGAAAAACCTGCAGGTTGTTGTTCAGCTTTCACAGAATTAAAAATAAACCACTCCTTTTCTAGAAAAGGTACTGATGCCTGGGGAACTACTCGTAACAAAGGAATTCAAAAACAAAATGGGAACTGCTGAGATAGGAGTTTTAGATCTATATTAAATGCTTCTATTAGCACCCACTTAACATAAGAGGATTGTTGGGAATTTTCATATCCAGCGCAAGCCGGAAAGCTTCCTTTCACTCTGGTCTCCCTTCCAGAATGAAGTAACTTGATGCTTCCATACTGCAATACTTCAAAGACTCTTCACAGCCCATTTTTAATTAAGAAACCAGAAAGATGCAGAAAGACCCAAAACCCTTTTGAAGATACCCCATATTTTTGTACTATGATTATAGAGAGGAAACGATGCCGATTTACTTAGTAGAGCTACTCACTAGGGCCTTAGCCTGGAGCAGTCAACCAAGATACATTTCCTATTCTGTAGGCGTCTTAGAAAAAGTTGAAGTGGAGTCCCCTTCTCCATACCTTAAACAGGCCACCGTTAATGGCTCCTGTCATAGGAGCTTGGAAAATGGCGAGAAAGCACATAGCATATACACAAACAGCCTCCTCACCAAGTAATTGAGTAAGTTAGTGTTTATGGGTCTGTACCTTGCACTTTACATAGAATAAGTGCACTTAATCCTGTTCCGATATCAACATAGACCATTCACACCTACTTAGTAGATTGAAACTGTGAAGAAGGACGCAAAATCTGAGTTTCCATATGTATTTGCCTTTCGACTCAAAATAATGAATATTGCAGCTAGCTGGTGGGACACAAACATCCTTCTTAACAGTTCTTGCCCTGGAATGAAATTTCAAGAGATAACATCTTCTGCTTGCAGAACACCTTTGCAAATGCTGCTAAGACTGTGGTTTTTTGGTTTTTTTTTTTAAACTGGGAGAGAAAACCAAACTGTGAGTCATCTGCATTTCAGATTCTTCAACTATTAATACTACTGTTTTACAGAGCAATGGTTTTCCTAAATGGGGTCAGAAGATTTCTGCTTAAGACTAGGAAACAGTAGACTGAGAGAGCACACAACAAACTTGAGTCCAAACTCATAAAACTGCTCTGCAAGTGCACAAGAAGCCTTTTGCCATCACCAATGCAGGTAACTAGTAGCTACTCAAACTGTGGTTTCTTCACAGTTGAGAGATAACAAAGCCTGTGTCCGAGTTCTTGCTCAAGAAGCACAGCTACCAGCAGCAACGGCTGTTTTAGATTCCATGTGCCAGTTCTCACACAGGTCATCAGACAAAGGAGTAGATGTTTTTCAGCCTTTCTGTGCTATCAGTGCAACACAGCTAAGAATGGATTTGGAGAATGATGAATCCTGACAGCAAGTCACAGTCTACCTGTTAAGCACAGTTATACCTACAGAGAAGCCAGGGGAGTTCCACACAGGCAACTACGATGAGTCCTGAACATCCTGATGCAGTTCTGCAAGGGAATATCCTGACAATACCCAAGCCATCAGAAGCTGACATATTAACCCCTTAGAGAGACCAAAAGAGCCTTTATGCTTTAGCATATTACTAGTTTAGAGATGTCTTTTCTTCCCCACAGAGCAGCATTAACTCGCAGCTTCAGGTCATCCAGCCACTCAAATTATCCTTGGGCAGGTTACAAGACTGCAGATCCCTGCTGAAAGTCAAGCGTTTCTCTTGCACATTGCAAACATGTTCAAGACCCAAGTTTAGAGAATCTGCCTACACCAGGCTCCAGTACCACTCTTCACAGGCAAGTTAAAGCTCTGGACAGTTCTCACATTCTAAAGACAACAGAATAGTTTAAAACCTTCCAAGCTGACTTCTGCGCAGAAGTATGATGTACTGCATGTCTCCATACCGCTTCCAGAAAACTGCTGAATTCAAGCAGTGTCCATACATTTCAACTCAGTGGGCTCTGCCGTCCAGATGACTACCACCAGCAGGCAACCAAATGTCAATTCAGTGACCATTAGATCATTGTAATCATATTTAAATACAGTGGTCAGTATTTTTTCCATGTTTTTCTTACCTTTGTGTTTGTTCCGAACTCTGGAGCAGACACAGATATCATCGTTCCTATTTCCGTACTAAGTTCACTTGCTGCTTTGGTCTCCTTTGTAGTGACAGGTTCTGGACTTCTGACAGAGGTGGGAGATGGCTTCTCCTGTCCCTCCGGCTCTCCCTGTTGGGCATCCTTCACCTTCCTGTTCTTTAAAGAACGCTCTTTCCCAATAGGACCAGGTTTATACTCTTTGTTTTCTACTGGACTCAAGTCTGGAAGCTAAGTTAGTGTTAACTTGTCAGTTAGGTCTTCCCCCCCATGTCCTATCCCATAAGAATTATTCTAACATTCTTAGAATAACTGTTTAAATTTAGTAAAGTTTTCCTAGTAGGTAAGCATTTTCTTTTTCAACATATAGATCATCTGAGACTAAGTTAGCAACAAGAATGTGAAATGCACCCATTTTGAACATTAGGAATCTAAAGCATTGTGTTTTCAAGCAGTATGTGCTATATGCGAAGTGGCAGAGTTCAACTAAAATCACATTAGTTAAAATCTACAGAAGAAAACCATTTTGACTCTCCTTACAAGAAAGCATGAAAAAAGTAAACAAGCCACAAGACTTCAGGTACATAAAGGCTACTTTAATTTTCAGAGAATCCGGATTTTACATGGCCCTAGAAAACAGAAGACTGCCTTCATCTGAAGATATCTGGACATATGGATGTTGGCAGCATTTTTCCCTAGGGGTTGAGCACTAAAGGTATATCCAGAAAAAAAACCCAAGTATGCAAGTGTTGCCTTATTTTGCAGAAACAATGGCTGGAATAGCTGCTGTAATTTAGTAGCTTCTGTTTGTGCAGCTGAACTAAAGCAGAGTGAAAGGCCTCAAGTAACCTGAATGCTGTGCTGTCTAAGCAGTCATATCCTTTCCACCTGAGACCACTCAGCCCATTTAACCACAGAGCAGCACAAAAACTCATTAAAGGCAGTCCTCACAGTCCTATTGCTTAAGCTTCATTAGTGGAAAGAGAGAAGCTCTGCAGAAGCTGCTGGTGTTGTCTGCACACACACAGACCAGCTATCTCAGGAGTAGATGAAGACCCTTTCCCATACAATACCTCTGGGCTTGGGGAGGGTGGAGTTTCCTAACAGTTTTTGCTACCCTCAGGAGGCCAATGTAGACTGCAGAATGCTTTCAGAGGGGAGGGAGAAAGCACTTGTAAAAGTGGATACCTAAGCTCTGCAATGCCATGACCAGGATCATCAGAAACCACCCCACAACCCACCTCACCCCAAATATTTTTCCCCCCACCAGTTTACAGAAAGAGAAGTCCTTCCAGACACCTTAGAGTCACACCTGAAAAGATAAACTGCTGTTTCGTGTATGGTTCTCTTGCATTGCCCAAATCAGTTCAACAATACCAACTTCCAGTCCTGAACATAAATTCATACTTAAGCTTCATAGCAAACAATATCACCATGAAGGAGGTGGGGGAAAGTAACTGTGTTTGTTGTCACTAAGAGAGCTAAAGGATTACAGCCCTCTCATTTGTAAAAGCCCCCCCCAAAGGTAAACTTCCAATGAACTCCAGCCCCCAAATTCCTCCCCCCCCATTAGAATTTACCATACAGTTGTACATTTGTCTTTCAGCAAAATCTACAGGAGCCTGGATAGTTGTAATATCAGAAACAAGCAGGAAAAAAGCAGCTTTCCAGACACTGTAAAGTAGACAACCTTATTTTGGAGTTCAGTACCTTTCAGTGATTTGATGCATGCACCTTTAGGCATGCTACCAGTAAGTCCAAGAAGGTTTTTGAATGTGCTGGGTTACTACGCTTCAGCAGCAGGATTAACCATGAAGTATTTCCCTGCTATAAGGGTTTTATATTTTGCAATAAAACCCACCAACTGCAGGATATCTAATGAGCACCTCATGTAGCAGAATTAAATTCACTCTGCATGTGACTACACTTTCAGATTTCCACTTTTCTGGAGAAGGAAAAAAACACACCTGGTCTTCTAAAAAGCCAAAAGAGCTTTATTTACATCATCACCACTGCCAAGTCTCAGACACCCACAGAGACTGAAACAGCTGGCTCAGTAAGTCACCAGGCCAAATTTATCTGCCATAATTTTCTCTTTCTGGGAGTAAGAAGCTGGTGCTGAGGGCTAGTGATGCACAGATGAATATGCACTGGAAGTGAAGGTAACAGGAATGTAACTTTCATTAATATGAAAGACCACTGCAGGTGTAAATTAAATGACAGGAGGAGAAAAGATCTCTCCTTCTGAGTGGTCACAATGGAAAGCCAAAGAGGAGATGATCAACTGGAGCAGCTAAATCTCTAGATGGCAAGTGATGCACATTTTTAAATTGAGGTTAAGTTTGGTTACTTATTCAGTCTTCCCAGATTAGTTACAAAAAAAATTAATTATGTAGACACCTGTGCATTTGAGACTTCAAATCAGTGACTCTAACATTTCTCCCTTTCCCCTAAACACTTCTTTTCCTGCAGCCTGATGTACTACTCAGCTTGGTAATCCAGCTACAAAACTAAGCAGGGCACCATGTTTTGTTTTTTGTTTTTTTTTTGAGATGCTAGGAGTCAAAGCTGGAGATATAGCCAGGACAGAAGTGGGAGTGCCTGCTTCAAGACAGTTCTGAAAGCCTGAATGGAGTAAGCACAAAAAACCCCACACTCTAACCACTTCCATACTAACCCAGAACAGCTTTGGCAATCCACATCCCTTCCCTGCCCAAGTCACATCCCCTTGCTCCAAACACAGAATCAATGGACAAACTCTGCTGGGCTGGGATGCTATTTACTTACATCTACTTCCTCAAATGAATCCCCCCATCTTCTCTCCAAGAATCACTTGTTGATCGTTTTAGGAAGCGTATAAGCAGAACATGATTTTTATAGGTTCAGTCCTAACTGAACGAATATCCTATTTCATTATTAAACAAATAATCCGTAATCTCTTTTTTGCCTGAACCTCTTTGCTATTTAGTTTATAAGTTTGTACTGAAGAAAAAGTTACCTTTTGTGCTTTGATGGGTCCAGCCCGAGGCTGTTTCTGTCTCTGCTCTTTTGGTTCCGGTAGTTTGTCAGCAGACTTCTCAGAAAGCACAGGGCCAACTTCATTGTCACTGCCACTGGAAGCTGGGGCTCCAAACTGAATAGTTTCTATACCAAGCTCAACTCCACCTTCCTGTCCAGGCTTTGTTCCCTAGTTAAAAGGTAAACATTTACATTTCAAAAAGACTTCTAAATCAGTATTTTGCCCCTGGTTCAGAACAGTGCATCAAATATGCTCAGCTTAAAAACACAAGTGTACTTCTAGCTCCTGTCAGTAAAAGCAATGTTTGTGACCACAACAGATTTGCAAGAGGAGTAAACAATATCTGAATGTACATCCCCAAGCCCCTCAACCTCCTACTGTTTATACAAGCTCAAAAAAAAAAAGTAGTGAAAAAATACATAAATAAGATCAAGAACAAGAACTGGTAGAGAAAGGGAAAAGGACAAGCACAATATCCAGGTGCCCAGATTCAGATTGACAGTATTCTCCTGAAGCTTCAAAATTAATGTTCAATTCAAGAGAAACAACAGGAGATAAAATAGGTTAGACAGCATCTGTTTGCTTTTACCATCTCCGCTTTAATCACAGACAAAAAAACTTTTAGTTCCCTGGAGACATCCTGTTTTCTGTGTACATTAGTGACTGGTGTGTTCACATGCAAACTAAACAATATTTTAATTTAAAATATATTGAATAGCAGCTATCAGTAGAATCTGTGAAAGATCTTACTAACAAAGAAGACAGCTTTCCCGATTTTAGAGTCATAAAAGCATTAGCTAAGTTAATGATCCAATCACTGCACTGAATTAAGAAACAACCTTAATTACTAGTACTGTTCCAGTAGATGTCTCTGTCCGGTGCGCTTTCTGTACCATCTCCCAGCTCCATGGAATTCTACACACTCTAGTTGAAGCATGTGCACAGAATAAATATCTAGACAACCTGTACCCAAACCCAGTCAGGTATACTTTGAGTAAGCTTCACATACAGCTACTCTTCTTCTCTTTGTTCTTACCTCTGGAGATGTAGCTGAACCAAAAGATGTCAAAGGCTTGTTCCAAGCACTGACTGAAGGTGGCTGAGGTGGACTAATGGGTCCCACTGGCAATTAAGAAAACAGAGCTGAATTGGTTAATATGTTCAACTAAAGTTATGGATTGGCTGAAAAAAATTAAATCTGAGAGATGCCTTATTTAATGGGGGCAGTTGAGAAATTCTTAACCTATTCAGCACTTAACAATATGCTTCTTATTTAGCTGTTTTAAAGTGGGGTGACCCATCATGTTTGGAAACAAACAAGTCTGACAAAACAGCACAGACTTTGAAGGGAGCGATAGCTGCTTATTCATTTTGAACAAAGAATATAACAACATAAAACACTGAGTAATATCTTGTATTACAAACATCTCCTTTCAGGAGTCTGCACAGGTTACGGTCCTGCATTTGGGGAGGCTGCCCTCTACTCCCTGTGCAGCAAGAGGACTACATTTGCAGGGGCAAATGAGACATCAGTAAAGAGAGCCGGCAATCATCATTCACTAAAAACATTGCTAGTCCCTCTCTCCCCCATGAAATCCAAAAGATGCCACTTACATTTTTTGGAGATGTCATTTAGAACTGCTGTAGAAGGCACCTTGTTTTCCCATAATTCAGTTCCTAGACCATTGTGAGCCTGGGTGTTCTGCAGAACTTTGCCAGATACTGTGTATTCAGTGCTGGCTGTCCCTCCCGCAGCCTGGGTTTGAGGCTGAACAGAAGCCTGTGGCTGACCCAGAGTCTGGGTCGCACACTGCGGCTGTGCCTGTGCCTGAGCTTGAGCTTGTGCCTGCTGCGCAGCCGCAGCTGCTGCCTGTTGCTGCTGCTTTTTGGCAAATCTGGGTGGGAGCTTGGAATTCTGACCTCGTCCTTTTTCACTTGATCCTTTTTTGGTCCAAACCTGTAAGCAGAAGTTAATTTTATTATTAAAGCTGATGGCCCGCATGGATGACCAATTGCACTGTACAACAGCAGAAACCAAACTGGTTAAGCCTTCTTTAAAGAGAGTATTTTTCATGGTGTATTTAACCACAAGTTATTTCTCATCTGTTTTCCCCTTAGAATTAACTGATACACAAGCAATAGCATAAGTCTTTTTAACAGTATAAAAAACTGTATTTCAAGTTTGCCAGTCCCACCTACCTGATAATGACCAAACAAGGAGCACAGATCCTAAATTGTCTAAGGGAAAATTAATTTAACTTACTAATTCTGAACAACTTAAAATACTACAACTAACTAGATGTATTTAAAAGGTGAAAACACAGACTCTGCAACTTCGCAACATCCCCAGTATTGCAAGAAGCTTTTTGCCATTATAAATGCTGTGTCTTGTACCTGCACTGTTTGTTCCTCCTTCTTTCTGCGCTCTTCATCTTGCAAGCGTTTTTGTTGCTTCTTAGACACCACTTCAGTAAAACCATCATCATTCAAGTTAGATTGGGAGTCTTCAACTACTGTCACTTCAGGGTGATCATCAATAATCACAACACCTATAGAAAAAGGAAAGGTACAGATGGTCCTTCTCTACTGCTTTAACAGCTTCAGATGCAGCATGGAATAAAATACACCAAGTCAAAAACTGCTTTAGAGTAGTAGCAATTTCCCAACAGCCAACTACAGATGGTGGCCCCGATTATGGCTAGGCTTCTGTGGGCTACGATCATTGCTGGTGAGCATCAAGAGAGGGACTTTATTTTTTAAAGGACTGGCAATTTGAAGGTTTCTGTACCAGACTCTCCAAGAAATAAGAGCTAAAACTGCTTCAAAACAATGTGTCTTTAATGAAAACTCTTCCTGAATACCAGCTGGAAGTTTATCAGTGATATCCACTGTCTTTGCTTATGAAGGTTAAGCAAATTATCAGAGACCAGGTGGAAGAAAATGGTCTGAATGTCAGAGTTCAGAACAGACGGTAGAAGAAAATTGTTCCCATCTATACATAAAAATACAGTGATATATGTCATCTTTTAGAGGGATACATGTTGTTAATTAGATATGACCAAGGTAGCAATAACAGTATGGGATTTTTCTGTGTGTGTTGCTTATTTTTTGAAAATCACCTTTCTTCAAAAGTTTTCAAACATCTAGCTCTGTATGGAGCAAAGCTAGTAGGATTTACAAATTCTTGTTATAATTAGACGTTATCAATACATACTTGCATAGTTGTTAAGATCAAACTGAGACAAGGCATCCACTTTTTCCTTAGGCTTCTTTGGACCAGCCTTGGGCTCCTCTCTCTTTTTGCCACTGGCATCCTTGGTGCTTTTTTGTCCTGCAGCAGTAACACCTTCTTCCTGATGCAAGGAATTGCTGTTGGTGGGATCAATACCAGGCATACTTGCTGTCTGGTCTTCAAATGGTCTGTATTAGAAAAAAAAAATTAAACAGAAAATTGATAACCAGTGACAGATCATACAAAGTCAGGCAGGCTAACAGCCTAAAGCACTTCACAATATAGGGCTACTGTCTATTGTGCAGCTTCGAAGACATCCAGAATTTTACTTTCAGGTCCTCAATGAGCAAAAGTTTAACAGCAAAGCTATTTTGGGGACACATCCAATGTCCTGCCGCCAAAAAGAAACACAAAAAAGGTGTATAATTTTAATGTCAACTCCAAGTCAGTCTACACAGAGACCAAAACCCAACAAATATGCAGGTCAGAACTCCAGTAAACCCTTCAGCGCGAGACAAACAAACAACCCCCCCACAAAAACAGAAGTTTTCAATATGCAACGTGAGCAAATATATGCATGGTACAATACAGTTGCTTCATAAGCTCACTTGCAAAAAGCTATCTGAAGCCATTGACAAAGTCAGAGATTTGCAGAATTCTGACTTTGCTGTGGAAACTGGAAAATCCAACTTTTGCTTAACAGCGCTTCCAGGTCACATTTAAGTGAATATGCAAAGAAAGTCTTCATATTTTTAATTCAGAGTTTAGAGCACTGATCACAAGTTTAAGTCTGGGCAAAACCCTACCTTGGAATACAGCAACCTACAGCACAAGACTCTGAAGTACAGGGTACCTCCCAACTATAAAACTATACACTGTGGCTACAAAACAGTGGGCAAACAGTAATGTCAGATGATTATCAAGTTTAAATCAAATTCAGCATATAGAAAAACAAAAGCTTTATTCTCAGTGGTGAGCACTTCTCAACATGCTTCAGTATCTTAGATGACTGATTTAAGGATACAACAAGCCAAATGCAATGCAGCAATCTACGTATTAGACTGCAAAACTGCTTACAGTCTGCTCACATTTACATTTCAGCTTGCATCCAAATCTTGAGAAACATGTTCGATTCTGAGAAATAGCACTGCAATTCTTTTTATTAGGCTCTTTTAACAGAGTGCATACACATAAGAAAGCTCTGTTCTTACCTCTATTTTCCAAGCATTTCCATATAGAGACAGAAAAAATATGAAGTACATAGCCACAGGTGCATGTATTTCTGACTATGTCTTACTCTTTCTACCAATTATTGCAAATCTAAAATGACTAGTAATGATTCTGAACCACAGGAGGACTACAGCGTAAGTCCACGGCCATATGTGCTTCCCAAGAGAAGCTGGCACTCACCCTCTTTTTCCACTTCTGGGTGGAGGACCACTCCGCCTTTCACTCCTAGGCCCTGAGAAGTTCCTCCCTGGTTTAGCTGGCCCATTGTTGCCACGTCTGTTTTGACGGTCTATTCCAGGCCGCTGACTAGAGAAACTTCTCTTGGCTATTTCCCTTTTTGGGGCTCCAGTGTTTTCTCCTGCTTTTACAGCCACCTGTGCTGCTACATCTGCTGTTTTCTTCTCATCTCTCTCACGCCTCTCATTGAAGTCGCTGCTTTCTGAGGCTGTTTCCCATTCTTCATTTGCCTGGTCTGAAGAATTCTGGTTGGATAAGTCTGGTGTCTTACTCCCTGAAACATCCAGTGCAGTGTTGGACTGCTCATTAACTGCATTACTAACTGTAGCACTTGTTGATGAGCTAGTTACTGCCTCATTTATCTTTGACGCGGCCTCTCTTTCTTTTAGGCGCCTGAAGCGTGGTGGCTTATCCTGCCTTGGAGGCCGAGCAGGCCTTTGTCTTCGTGGCCTTTCTCTAGCTGGATCAAACTTCCTCTCAAATTTTTGAGGTCTTTTATCAACCGGTATAGGACCGTAATGTTCATTTCTTCTTGGAGGTTCCCCATCTTCTGGTTTAATGATCTCTGTTTGCCTAGGAGGGTTCCACTGATTGTCTCTGTAGGCTGGTCTCCTTATTGTAGATGGACGTGGAGGACGCCCACCAGGATCCCTACCACCACGTCTAAACATTCCCCCTCTGCCTCGTCTAGAAGGCTCTCCTTTAGGAAGAAATCCTGGTTTGGGTTTATTCTCATCTTCTCTTATATATGTTTTTTCTAGGGATCTATTGTCTATTCTGATATTGTTTTCAGGTTTGAATGTCAGGGGCTTTGGAGGCTTCTTGCCATCAGCCCTCTCCTCTCTCTTTGGGTGCTTGCCTTTGCTTAGGCTGTCTTTGTCCGACAGCAGAGTGTCACTTGCACTTTCATGAACTTCACTGTCAGAATCTGTTTCTGAACCATGCTGTCGTCGCCTTTTTGGGATTACTTCAAAATCAGAACTCTCGCTACGAGTTTCACTCTCTTCCCTTTGCCTAACAGGCCCTGAAGGCACATGGTCTGATCTAGGTTTAGTATCTCTGTAGTGTGGGTACTCTCTATTATGGCCTCTACTGCCCCGGCCACGTCCTCCATAAGAACCTCTGTAGCTACGACCTCTAGAGTAATATTCCCCGCGACCTCTACCTCTATACCCCTGATCTGGGAACCAGTCTCTATCCCTAGCTTCTTTCCAGTATGTTCTGGGGGGTAAGCCAGGCTCTCTTTTTACTGGTCTGGTTTCTAAGCGTGGTTTCTCTATAACCTCCTTGCTAGCTACCTTCTCTATCTGCTTCTCTTCCTTCGCTGTGGTAGCTGGCTGCTGAACATGGGGCTGCTGCTGGGCTGCAGGCTGAGCAGGTGGCTGCTGCAGCACTGCAGGAGGCGGCTGTGGAGCAGTGGGCTGCGGAGCTGGGAGCTGCTGCTGCACTGGAGGTGTGGGCGGCTGGACTGGAGCTTTAGCTGCCATCTCAGTCTGACTGCTCTCTGGGCTTGCTGGTATTGAAGCAGCATCCTGGGTTATCTTCTTAGCTGGAGGAGCACTGCTGGAGGCAGATACTTCTGGCTCAGCCTGAGGCAGTGGCACTTGAGGTGCTTCCTTTTTGTCGCTTTTTTCAGACTTGCCAGGTTTTTCGCTAGCTGCTTTTTCTCCTTCTTTCTCCTTCCTCTGCTCACGTTCTTCTCGTTGTTCGCGCTCTTCTTTCATATCTCTAAGCACAGGTTTTTTAATAGGACCAGATCTTCTTACTGGTCTATCACTGCCTTCTTCTCTTCTGCCGTAACCAGGCCTAGGACCCCATCTTGTTTCAGACTTAGGTTTGAATGTTTTTTCAGATTTTGGTCCTTCTGATGTTCTATTACTGATCAAAGTTTCTTTTTTTGGCTTAATCTCAAGTCTCTCCACTGTCTCCTTTGTCTCAACAGGCCTGTTATTTAATTTAGGGATAGTCGTTGCTGTCTCATTCCTCTGGTCTTCTGATTTTAGAGAGTGACTTGAACCATGGGAAATGCTTCTCTTTAGAGAAGAGTGACTTTCCCCCACAGGCACCAATTCTTCCTGAGAGCTGCGTGCAACGTTCTCATCAACTCCTTCAAAATTAACTGCAGGGCTAGGTGTGTCAGTTTGGAGAGGCTGTACATCTTCCGAAGGCCTGCTTGGGAACTTTTGTACCTCCACCTCTCCTGATTCTCTGAAAAAGTCTGTCTTTGGATGAGAGTCCAACTGGTTGTGTTCTACAGGATAAGCAGCAGGGACAGCAACTCGTTCTTGCTCCAAGTGTGCCTCAGTCCTAAGAAGCAATAAAGAATGTTGGAGAAGGGAGGAGGAAAGCTTTTATTCATAAATATTCTTAAAATTAATCTTTTATTCCCTTTGATATGAAGGATTTCTGTCTGCTCTAGGAAATAACAGGTATCAAATTCACAGTGGCTGCTATTCATAGAGATCCATTTTATTTTACCCTGCTTATGAATTCAATGTCATATGCACAATTAGCTTTAGGAACCTATTATTTTAAAAGCCACTTCAAATGGAGCTCCCAAGTTAGCAAGCTAATATCACAAGTATTACCTAGAGTTTAGTACAGTGAAAAGAATTTTGAGGTACTTTTAAGATGTACAGGTAGCCTTCCCGACCTTTTATCACGCAACAAACGCCCAAAGTGAACACCTTGGTTTATACCATTTGTATTTAACACACCACTTTTGATACTAATATATATTGTAGAGAAGCTCTCTACTATGGGAAAGAGAGAGAGAAGATGGGGGACAGGACAACACTGTAGGAGGGTTCTACAACACTAAAAAGGACTCAAACTATTAAGGTGATCATCATCCATCAAATTACGTTAAGAATCCTAAACAAGGGGCCAATTGACCTTTAATCCCTCCTATGGAGCAGGCATGTCTTTTGTTTTATATACAATCAGTATTCATTTGCAGAATTTCAGTTATGCTTGAAAACAACAGTGCCAAGTACATCATATCTCTCCAGCCACAACTCCTTTCAAAGCTTGTTAACAAAATTTAAACTGTGTTTTATAACGTGAATTACACAGTTAAGTGTGTAAGTATGCATGGCTCAGAGAAGTGACATGCAGGAGTACATAACTGAGGCTTACCTCAAATCTTCAGGCTCATCTAACACTTTGGGAGGAGAACTAGCTTGTTGAGGTTCTGCGTGGGGGTATGGGTCAGACCCCCACATCATGCGGGGCTCTGACAAAGGAACTGTGTGCTCTCTTGCCGAGCGAGCTATATGTTCAAATGAATCCGAACTAGTTGCTGATCCCTCTATCTGGTCTCTTCTCATCAGTGGTTTGGGAGGCATAATTCCTGTGACAGATTTAAGTTCAACAATTGAAACCATTTTAACATTACCAAAGAGACCTGCACCAGAAAAGACTAAGCCTATCAGAGATACCAAAATATACTACTCACTCTCCTCCCTTTTCCTTTTTTCTGAAACTCACACTGTTTGAACCAAATATCTATTCACTGCCAGCTGACCTCAGAAAGATCAGATCATCTTCACCACTAGCACCCTATCTACCAACAAAAGAAAAAGCTGGCTGCTTCTACCGTAACAGAAAAAAAAGGTTCTGCAGGCCTATAAAATTGTTGAGAAAGTTTCTGATGTGAAGGAAAAGTGGCTTTTACTACTCGATTAAGGACTCCAGGTACCTTTTGCTGTCTTTTAAAGATGTCACTGTTTTCACTACCTTTGCTTGGCTTGCCATTTCTTCCATTCATTCCTTGCAGACTCACTCACAATACCCATTCCTTTGCACTCCCCACCCCTACCCTGGCTCATTAGCTGGTTAAATATCTCCTTTACATTACATGCCAGACTGGTATTATTTTTGCACAATGGCTTTCCTAATTGCAAGTCAGACAGCTATTCCACAAATTAAAAAGCACTTTTTAGTGCCAAGGAAAGAATCCCAAAACCACAAATTAGCAAGACTCTTAAGGTGCTAACAGATAATAGAAAAATCATGATTTCAGGTATATTTTCATTTTTATAAGGAATGTAATATAAACAAAGGTGTTAACATATAATGAAAAGTGAGCAGTAAATCTACCATTTTACTCAGTTTAATCTAACTCAAGTCAACTTTAAAATCTGTAACAAAGTAAGTTTTTAATTGACATTTTGAATACAACTTTAACTGTCACTACCACACCTGCAATACAGGACAAAGCTGTGATTTTACTTCATAGTCAGAGATAGACACTGCTACATAACTATCATTTTCCCAGAGTTATTAAAATCTACTTGATTGCAAATAATGAAATTACATAGGCTTACCTCCCCCCTGCCAAAATTTGCAGTTACTATACACACTGTGGTAAAAGACAGACTTTTATTCCAAAATCAAGAAAATTCAACAATCAAAAATGCTGCTAGGTTTTACCTGGATGAATAGGAGGCATATCCATTGCAGGCCTTCCTGACATCATTCGTGGGTCCATATAAGACTGCATCATAAGCCACCGTGGATCAAAGCCCATGGAAGCTAAATGCTGAGGATGTGGTTGCATGGGTTGGTAGAGAGGTCTATGCTGGGGAGGAGGGACAGGGCCACTAGAAGGCTGTGATGGAGCAGACTGTGGAAGTACACCCTGTTGCTGTTGCTGCCACTGCTGCTGTTTCATTTGCTCCTGCAAAACAGAAAGAGTATTATGAGATTTTTTGTTACAATGAAGACTTGGGCAGAATTAAAATAACCCTTGGAAACTAGAAGGGAAGTTATCCCCATAACACTAAGCAGCCTGAAAATTAAGGACAAGCATGTATCAGGATGAACTGGCACAGTGGGAAATCAAACTGGACAATTTAGAATAGCTACAGTTTTGCTGGTGTTCAGAAGAGATACAGAACAACCTATACTTTGTGCAAGCCATTAACATAGCGAAGTGCTCTTCAGAGCTTAGGATGCGAGTGCAAATTACATCTGTATGTCAGGAGCCCTTTAAGGAAATCCAGCAGGAGAAACCGTCAACTTTCAGATTCCACAAGTACCCACAAGTCAATGCTCTACTTCCAGTAACTGATGCAAGAACAAGTCAGTTGTCTCTTTTGCCTTCTGCTCAATTACAGACTTTCCAAACGGCGAGAAGTGTTTCTAGCAGAACAATTCCTGCCAATACCATAGACGTTATGGAAGTTGGAAACCAACAACTCAACCTTTTCTAAACTCATATTGTCACATTCTTCCAGAATGAGAGAGAAAACATTATGTTAATGTAAACATATTATTTCTTCTTTTAATGAACTAGTTAGTTACCTGCTGCCTCTGAAATCTTGGTGGCAATGATTTCTGGAACTGTTTAGAATAGCCTGAGGAAACAGCAGGACGAGGCTGAGACCCTGAATCTGGCTCACTTTCATGAGTCACCTGAGAATTCTCTTTCTCATTCCGACCACTATCTTGTCGGGTAAAGACTGCTTGATCTTCTGAAAAAAAGAAGTTAGATTTTGGAAGCAAGCTCTTTCAGAATGAATCTTAAAATTACAACAATTTTAGCTTAACCTGAATGTCAGATTTAGTCAAACTAAAGGAGTATTTTTCCAAAATGAAAACAGTCTGCCTTTTCCAATCTCAGTTTTCGTTTCCAAAACCAATAAAGTCAAAAAAGCCTAAGTATGAATTAGCTCCTGATAACAGAACAACTGGTGTTAATACATCCCTCAGTATTCCTTTTAAACCTCAAATAAACTGGGTAATTAATCACAGGCACTGACAGAGTAATGATTATTTGAACTAAGAAGTGCTGTGAATATGAATATTATCATATTAATTCTGAACTGACTTTTTTTTTTAAATGAACCAAAATTCAGTTTTACAATTGTTTTCATCCATAATACAACCTTATTAAGCATAGTTTAACAGTGCTCTCCTTCAGCACTCAAGCTCCACTACAAAAATGTATCAAGTTTAAATGTTTGTTCTTTGTGCCTGCTTCTCTAGGCTGAGTTAAAAAGTAGAATAGCAGCAATAATATATGTTGCTTTTTTGCAACACAATTGCCAGCCATCCTTTAGCAAGAAAGGAAAGCCTGCTATCTTTTCTGTATTCTTCAAAATCCAGCCTAGACCATAGAATCCACAATTTTTCCTTTAAGGCTTTGAGGAATTGGCCAAATAAGTCTAGACCTCAAAACAAAAGACAGTTTGTGGCGTTAAATGTGCTAGGAAAACAAACAGTCTAGATGCACTAGGCTAAGTAGGTGTGCATATTAGACTTCTAAATTAGAACTGTGCTCTGTGGCTCAGCTTTAAGACAGACAACTTCTACTTGTGCAAGCATACCTTTTTCTTCCTTGTTATTCCTGCTTTCACCTTCTTGTTTTTCTACTACAGGTGCTGCCACAGGTTCTTCAGGCTCAGGAACCTCGGGTGCTGGTTTCTCTTCTTCTTTCTCTTTCTCCTTCTCCTCCTTTTCCAACTCCTTTTCTTTCTCTCTCTCCCTTTCTTGTTCTTTTGCTTTCTCCATTTTTTCTTTTTCTTCTCTCTCTCTTTCCTTCTCCCTCTCCCTCTCTTTTTCTCTCTCCCTCTCCCTCTCTTTTTCTCTCTCCCTCTCCCTCTCTTTTTCTCTCTCCCTCTCCCTCTCTTTTTCTCTCTCCCTCTCCCTCTCTTTTTCTCTCTCCCTCTCCCTTTCCCTCTCCCTCTCCCTTTCTCGTTCCCTTTCCCTCTCCCTCTCTTTTAGAGGGTCATCCCGGGAGGGTTTTGTCACGCAGCCAAATTTCTCATTTAACCGTTTTAGCTTCTCTGCACAAGCTGCTTTTCTTTGTTCTTCCATTCTTCTTTCTTCCTCTTCTCTTCGCTTACGGGCTCGCTCAACTGCGGCTGATATCTCCGACTGCTGTCTTCTCCTCTGTTTCCAAATTTCATCTTCATCTGGTACTGGTTTAGGGGGAAAGGGACCCTGTCTTCCAGGTCCTGCCTGGCGATCAGGAGGAGGGTGCTGCAATATTAAAACCAGCAAGTCTAGTAGAGTATGTATTATACCAGTCAGCTGAAATACTGCATTTTAACTATTTGCCAAAACTTATACTTGGATGGCATCTTTACATAGAAAGGTTTGGAAGACAAAGCAAGCCCCCACCTTCCCGCTCCAGTTCTGACCCATGAAACCTGAGCTCAGGAAGGAGAGGTAAAGATTCAGCTGGGCTTGTGCCACGCCTCCTACCCCATCACTGCTAAGGCAAAGTGACTGTGCAAAGATGACATCAAACATCTTTTAGGTTTGGTTACAGTCCACCTAATCAGAGACTCAGGGGAGAGCTCAGACAGGAGTCCCCACCAAGGAGCCAGAGAAATTCAAGGTAGCCTAGGATACCACAGAGATTTTAATAAGGACTGTTGAAAATTGGTAACAGGCTTCCACCTACAGATTTCACTAGAGACATCGTTCTCTGCCAATCCACTTTGCCTCTTCTCACATCTTCAATTGGGCCACGTTCAGCCAGTATCCCCCTTCAGTGCCCACCCCGCACCCCTGTCCTTTCTTTCTAGTCCCTAAACGGGGCTGGATAACCTAAAGCTCCTGAGGGTCCCATGCATTTCATATGCAGCTTACAAGATGGGGCTGCTTTATGCAGTAAGCAGCGTGGCTGTGTTGGGGTCTGACTCTTACTGGCCCCAGGTACTATCATTTTACTCGTTACAGAAAGGGCTTATCTTTACATGAGGCATGTTTACTTCTCCTAGTCTAATTCCCTCCACGACAGCATTAAAGCTCTTAACGCAAGGAAATAAAGTCAGCTCCAATTTTTCTTACCGGTGGTAGAATAGATTTTGGATGAAGAGCAGGACCACCTCTTTCATGTATAGAAGTCTGTGTTGGACCCCGATCCTATTAGATTGAATACAGTATGAGGGTAAGCAAGCTTGTAGTGACAGTCAGGCTGGCAAATTTCAGATTTACTGTTTTCTACTGCATTAAGATACCACATCTAGCAAACTATCCTCCATCTCATATAAATGTGTATACAAAAGAGGGCAAGAACATCTCTATTTCCTGTACCGAGAGCTAAACAATTTAGAAATGTCACACATCCAAATATCAGAGTTTATGCTACTGCACTGTTTTTCTCAGATTCAATGTAGTGTCAAATCCTGAAAGGCTATATGGTCTTTGTATAGAGAGAAAGGGCAAGTAAAACAAATTCAGGATCCCCCACCTCCACTAATACTAATATCAATAGAAAACTGTTTTCATGAAATTTTCAGACAAAGCCAACAATAGCTTTTCCTGGGGGGAAAAGGAGAACCAAGAGGGCTCAGGCAGCCATAAGCTTAGGCAGTTGCCAATATTCCTCTACTGCAGGATAATCCAAAAAGCACAATGGCTGAACTGATGAACTCTGCATGGTCTCTGTAAAACATTTCTGCCTGAGAAGTTAGAAGCAAGTTGGCTAAAGAAAGTGAGTCATGATATAAAAACAGGAAAGATGTGTAGGCCAACAGGGCATGTTTACCCAGTGTCACTTTAAAACATGACAGACACCAGCATGGCTTCATTCACTGTTACAGGGTACGGACACACAAAAGTATCAAGTTAAGTTTGTCAGTTGAGCCACAGCAACTGACATAAGAGTTCTCATCCCCTCACAACTGTGGATTAGAAAGCACTAGATAAAAGACATGCTATTTTTATTTTGTGACTAGAAGAAGCTAACCAGCACCTGATCAGTTACCATAGTTCAGATAAGCAGTAGCTACTAATACTTTCACTCATGTTCATAACCTTAGTAGATCTGACAGTTTGGAAAGACACCCGAGTCAGGCCTCTTCTGACAAGGTTTTTGCCAGAGGAGTTGAAGAGAAGAACACACAAACCTGATCAAGCTGAGAGCTTTTGCCATAGGATGCTTTGGTTGCTGCTGTGGAAACCTGGGTGGCAGACTTAGTATTTGTCTGCTCTTCTGCTTCCTTCTGGCCATCAGGGCTTTGAGAGTCTTTTGATGGTGTTTGTTCATCACTGTGTGCAAAGAAATAAGAAAAATGGAAGGTGTACTCCACAGAGGTATTTGGTGATTTACCTTCTATCCTCAACCTTTCTTAGCAAGAGCAGAAGTTTCTCACCATCAGGACCATTTCTACTGCATGCCTGACTCGAGCATACAGACAGTTATGCAATTTTATTCCAATAATTTAATAATGAGTAAGCTTTGGCTCATTTAATTCAACTTCCCCCAAAGTTAAGCTAGTTACATGTCATTCACATAAAATTGGCAACACCAACTCACCCGCTTTCCTTCTCTTTTTGACTACTTCCTTGCTCATCATCATCACTGAAGTTCAGCTGTTCAGTGTAATCCACTTCACTCTGAGCACCTGTTGCATAAGCAAACATTCAGTTAATCTTTCAGAAAGATTTAATGTACAAATAAAAAATGTTAATCTGATGTTCTTACCTGCCCAGCCTTCATCGGCCTCAGCATCTAGATTATCAAATTTATCTAGTTCTTTAAGTTCACTAGCACTAAGAATGGATGGGCGCTCAATAGGTTCTGAACACCATGAAGGTGGTCCTCTTCCCCTTGGCCCTCTAGAAGAGAAACAAAAGCAAAGGCCACTGTCACTATTTGTCCAGCAACATGAATAGATAAAAGGTCAACTTGTATGACAAGCAATTATTTCAAGTAGACAGTGCTGTTCTCTCAAATATGGAATATGTATTTGAGACAGGTGAGACTACTGTATTTCAAACAATTACTGCATTTCAAATAATTACTGCTACGCTACCATATTGGTTTCTTACTTGTCTGGAATTTTTCTGGAGATAGTTTCAAAATGGAAGAGAAAGATTAGATGCTATGGCCTTGTCTGCACACTTCACAAGAAGCCCAATGTTCTGTGTTATTTGACAGTAGAAAAACACACACCTTGTAGCTTGTGCAGAGCATGCACAAACCTGACATCCTTCATACCACCAGCTTATCCACCTCAGAGATACTTCTTTATACTTTCCATGCTTTCCCCAATGTCTAAGGTTCTGTACCTTCTCCCTGCTCAAGTTCTCCCAGTCACCTCTCAGCTTTTCTTGCCTCTTCCCTGTCCCACAACCCCAGATGGTCTGTCAAAGTTTGTACCCCACTGCTCACAGGATCCCCCATTCTCTCATGCATGTGCCCAGCCACTTTCAACTACAGAAAGACATATAGGAAGGAGGAAAGCTAGTTTTAACACATAGCCAAGTTCTACTTTAATTGGCAAGCAGTACAGTTGAGAACCAGGGAGCAAATACTGTCTATACTATGACAATGGAACAACTGTCCTTTTACAGACAACATGCTTCCCGAAATTACAAAGATAAGGTGTCCCCAACTGTCTCCTGCTCTTCCAAATCAAAAGTCCTATGAAGTGGAGAATTCCCTCAAGTTTTGCAGCTGACTAGATGTGGTTTTCAAAATGTTCTGCAACACAAGTGACCCCATGGCACTACTCTATGCAAACCAAATTTGTGAAAAATCTAACCAGTGACAGTTATGAAGCCGTTTACAACTATAAGCTAGCTATTCAGTACCCCCCCCCCTTTTTTTTTTTGAGTTACACACAGTTCAGACCCATACAACAGTAGCACTTGTAAGGTTTCTTACCTGCTAGGCTCAGAATTAGGAAATCTTGTTGGACCTTGCATGGAAGGAGGATATGCCATTCTTGGATATTGATTAAACATCTAGGAAAGGTTTATAACAGGAGCCATTTGTTAAAAGATATTGTTGTATTAAACATACTGATAACATCAAAGGAATCATAATGGAAGTAAAGAAGGATTCTTCACCTGGGACAGTTTGCTCTAATGACAAGTATGCGAAATCAAGCCACCAAGGTGAAGTGACTACAAGCCTTCACCACCTCCTGACAAGCTGAAACTTTGTGGCAGGCCTTTCAGAAGAAAGGATTAGCAGTATATAATCAGTATTTTCTCTTCAGTAGAAGGCTAGTTTAATATAGTAATAGCACACTCGAGAAGATATATGTAGACTTTCATCGTATGACTTAAAATGGAGGAATGGAAACTATACAAATTCAGAACTTCACAGTCCAGCATTCAAATGTTTCTTTGTTTACCCAGTGACAAAAGCAATGCTGATAAGTGTTCCAGGGATAAGGAAGTCAAACAAGACAAAAATCACTTTTTCCTGCTTAAAACCTTTTCATATAACCATTACTTACATAAGGTGGCATCATTGCCCTGTACTGAGATGAGACAGGTGGTTGCTGCTGACCATTCAGCTTGGGCTGAGGGACCTGTGGTAGTCGCACATCCCTCTTTTCTGCTGCCTTCTGGGCATCATTTTGTTCTCCTGGTGCTGCAGCGCTATCGTCTTGCCCAGGAGTTTTAGCTTCTTGATCAGTTGGAGAACCAGGTGAGTTGTTCTTATTACCACCTTCTCTCCAACTGGTAACATCTGCATGGACAGAATCAGTACGAGGAAAAAAACAAGAACAGACTTTATATTACAGATTCACAGACAAGTATTCACAGACAAGAGGAAAAACACACTCTTCCTACTGCATTTTCTGTCGTATAGTAATCTCTGTGCAGATAGATGTTCATATTTACTGCTCAAACAAGCAATGGCTACTTAAGAAAAAAGGGGCTGTTTTCCAGTCCTCCTCAGGCCTACATCCAGCTGAGCTCCTGAAGGGTGAGAGTTAAGTTTACAGGTTGCTCTAGCTGTCTTTCTCACCTTCCAGAATACAATGCAATTTAGGAAGGATATTAATAATAGTACAACATGGAAAACAGCTTTAACTGTGGTAAGTCAGCCACCCTGTCGACTAGATATCTTGAGGCTATATGAAGAGCTGCTATCAAGGGAAAGAATGAGCTTCAGCAGCAGAAGCCTACCATGAATGACTAAAGCAGCTCAAAACGACATACCCACGTATTACATTTCTAAGACCGGTACACAGAGTCTGGCTCAGCTCTAACTCACAAGGATGGCATGGAAGTGATGAGGGCTGTACTTCTGAGTGCGAGTGACTAGCAAAAAGCCTAGGAAAAGTAAGAGATTTAATGATCTAGCACTTGTACCAGGCAGTCCATTCTTCTAGAGTTTTCCACTGATTACAGAGCAGAGATTAGGACAAAAAAGTAAAAGTTAACATCCTGTTCATATCCTTAAGGACCAGCAACAGCTCACAGCCGTTCACTGCACATGATGCTCTCCTAGGGACAACCCCCCACCTTATGCAGTGCTAAAGCTATGCTCCCAAATTCCCATTGGAGTTCTTCCATTATCCTTGCTGGGGAGCACAGCTGCTAAAGGGACAGTACTCACCAAGCTTGTTCAGCCCTCTGCTGTCAGACCTGAAAGAAGGGCTTAATGGCATGCATAGTGCTGACCAAAACTACAACTGAATGATGCAGGAGGCTGGAACAGACATTAACATAACTATTTTCCTATTGTTTTTTTTGACATCGCTGGAATTTCTTGTTGACTTATTCTTTACACCAAAACCAGGCGAGGACCTGAAGAAGTACATTGCCTCAGTCTGCACAACCATATGTTTCTACACTGAAACAAATCAAGAAGAACCTAGGCAAGTAGCACACAAAGGAGTTTGGGATTCCCTGAGAGACCAAGCCACCGCAATAGCAGTGCATATCTTCTCTGCCACAGGCACAAGGTAGTGCCAACTACAGAGCAGAAAGCGTCCTCTAGGTGCAAACCCTGACAAAAAGTTCTGAGGAAGAAAGAAATCCTGTTCCTCATAGGAAACAAGAATAATCCCAAATGCCTTCCCATCAGAAGGACTTGGGGAAGCAATACACTCATCTCTGAACTGAAATATGTAATACCAACCTTGTTTATGTTTATGATTGTTCTTGATATAGTTAATCATCCAAAGCTGAAATAGATCTAACCTAGTCAGAGCACCTGGGAGAAGAGCTAAGGCCAAACTTCCAAATCAGGATTTTTCAGGCTAGGCATATGAGTATTAATCATTTTGGGGCAATTCTGAAGACTATTTTCATGGTTAGTTAATATTAGGAGAGTACTTTAAATACGTTTTTAGCCATTGTGGCATTCAGCAGGTAGAAGTGTCAGTATTGTGTAACCAGCAAAAGTCCCTTGGAGAACAAATGGGCTGCTGACCAGTTTGGGAAAATGGGGAGTGAATTGCAGATAAGGATTAAGAGAAATATCCTGTTTTCACACATGGGGAACATGGTAGAGCAGGTACGCCCTCCCCCCCCCCCATCCCTATGACAAGCTCTTAAACAAAATAACCATACAGTGAAATAGAGAGTTACAAGAGTTTCTTATGGAAGGACAGCTTGGCTCATTTTCAGCAGTTCATGTATTATAGAAGCAAGTTGATTAAAAAAAATCCATTTAATGTATTTTGCATGGGGAGTAAGTAGTCTTGTAATAAGTAAGTTCCACACAAACACGTGCAATTTCACAAGAATTTGTAGTATATACTTACTTTGTGGTCGCAAGTTGGGTCCAGATCCATGCTCTTCAGGTACATCTTTCTCTTTGCCTGACTTTTCCTGATCCCCAGCTGCCGGCAGACTGGGAAACTCTTGCTGGAAATAACTATTTACTTGAATAGCCGGACCTACACAATAACATAATCAAAGTCACAAATTTCTGTAGTCTAAAGAGTTCAGAAGGTTACCCTGTAAGTCTGATCATCCTTAAAAGGCGAACTTGAAAGCTACATTAATTTACTGGTAACACAGAATTCACATGAGCCTAGAGCAATCCTTATAAAGGATTCACATTTGCTACCAAATACCAAAGCTGTCAAATCTACTGGGCCAGTTATCACACCTGTCAGAACTGAGGAAAAATCCTGAAGCAACCACCAAAGAGACAAACGGACAGCTTGAACTGCCCAAAGGAACAAGATGCAACACAGGGAGTACTTAAGTTCTTCAGCTCTGTTAACATCCTTTTTACAAGCACAAAGATTTCCCTTGTTTTATTCACAGCAACTATAGTCAATCCAAGAACAGGCAGTTATGTTATTGCCAAATGCCCTAAGATTCATTACTGTTCTAATAACAAATAAATCTGCTGGACTATTGAAGGCCACAGTTTTATCTTGTGAGAAAACTTAAGTATCAGAACTGTAGCATTCTTTGATTCAAAGTAGACGTTAAGAAAACCGCTAAACAGGAAGACAATCTATGTTTGGTCTATCAGCTATAACAAAAGCCTTAAATTCCTATCCAGAGTTATGGCAAAGGTTTTAAGCAAGTCATTCTCCCCTCCTGCCAGACACACAATGAATATTGACCTATTAGCCAACAGCATTCTGATACCAAACCACTGATAAACTCGCTGAGGGAAAATTTCTACTTGGTCTGAATGATGCCCTGTTCATATATCTATCTTAGCTACTGGATATTGTAAGAGACAGCATGTTAGGCCACAAAGACTACGGGGCAAACGGACAAAAAATGGATCTGAACACATACAGTCTAAAGCAAACAATCCCTTGTGTCAGGGAAAAAAAGAAAAAAGCTTCCTTATGCCTTTTTTTTTTTAGTCAAAAGCTAGAAAAGCTCCTCTTCTAACACACAAAAGAATTCTTCAGAAAAATAAAAAGGCCAAAATGTAGGGATCTCGATGTTTTTCAAGATTAAGAGTCAAGCACAGGACAAAATCCTCACTCTTTTCACTTCTGTTGTAAAGTTATGACAGCAAATAACACAATATTTATACCTGTGCCTACAGATTGTTGTGAGAACTTTCAAGCTTGATTCCAATTTCACCTCCTGCAAGTCATGTTAACTGGGTTTTTGTTACAGACATTGGACTCTTGATAGGTCCATTTAGCTACATCCAAAGCCTTGTTTAATGGGACTGAAAACAGCAGTCATGCTAAGCAGTTGGTCTACCAGGCAAGGGATCCTCTTCAGAGGTCCTGTGGCATGCAATATTCATGAGTTTTATAAATCTTGAGAACGTTTTCTGCCCAAGTCTACAGTGACAGCAACAATGTTTTAATTGCAAAGCAATACCATCCTCAGTGATAAGCTTGATAGTGCTCAGGTTATCAGCCTGAAATAGCTAGGCTGTCAGCCAACAACAGCTCAGCAATTAAGGTTTTCAAAGATATTATAGCAGCAATTAACTTCTCCTCCTAATCAACAGAGAGCTGAAAAATGCATGCTGCAATTAAATTTAAGAAGTCCTTCCTTTCTGCTTGGTCACATGGAGTATCAGAGAAGGATTTAGTCTTGCCTCACTCAACCGAAGATTTACAAAAGCATGAGGCTGCTGGCTCACTTCCTGCTGGAACGCATACAAGGCATCTGGAAAAAGCACAAGCTCCACCAGCCAACGGCAGATCAGGAAAACACGAGCACGACAGGTGTACCCCGAGTTTCAAACTGAGGAGGAGAGCAAGCAGTCGATGCCAATTCACATGCTGTATTCCTTCTTGAAACGCCAAACCCACTACCGCATTAATTGAATGAAATGAGGGCGCCATCTGGGATTGGCACAGAGTTGCCATGGCAACCACAAAATAATTAGCTAAATGCATTTTGAAGCCACTGAGCTGAATCACTTTATTTCCTGTGTCACATCAGCGATGATCTTATCAGCTCACGTAGAAAGGTTGATGCAAAGTGATCTGCATACCAGTGGGTTTTTTTGTTTTTTTAAACATCTATTCTACAGCACTCCTGCAAGACAAATTATAGAGCTAGCTTAAGGGAGCAGACTTTCTATGTTAGAGAATGGAGGAAACAATGAACATGAGACAGGAGAGCAAGAGTGGAGAATCTAAGAACTGCCACTTCAAATACTTATTCCATGAAAATGGCAAAGTCATTAGATGTGTGATGTTAACAATAAGCTTTAAGTAAAGGCTTAGAAGTTACCTCCATGTAATGCAGATTTATGCTACTGTTCTAAGATCCATCCAGAAAAGAGCTCACTTCAACATGAAAGCCAAAATTCTGTTTTTCAGACATAGAAAGCTTGCAAGTCTCAGATTTAAGACAACAAAATAAGCCATGGGTTATTTTCCCTAATGGAGATGTGGAAATTCTAAGTAACCTCTCACTCTATATGCAATTTTAAAAGTCTGCTGAAGAATAAGCTCTAACCTTACATCTGTAACAGAAACACTCAAGCTAAGATCCACAGTAATGGAAATGAATCTCCATTCTTTCATACAATTACATAAGAAAACCACCTTTAAATACTTTGCCCCAGCAAAAAACCCTACTTGAACAGTATCACTTTAAAAAGAAACCAACCAACCAAGGAATCTAAAAGATGAAGGGAAAAGTAGTGTTGTAACAGACATTTAAACAGAAGCAAGACTATACACCTTATGAATAAAACAATCCAGAATAATGAGTAAATTGACCACTAAGTGTTTATGGTGCTCCTTCCCAAGCCAGAATTATAGACATTAGAAATACCAAGATTTTCCTCCCCCTGTTTCAGCCCCGTTCAAGATCTTGTGCTATGACCACCATTGCTCTGCCAATCCAAAAAAGGGACCAGGCAAATCCTTTAAAAGGCAATCAGACCTGCTACCTATCAAATTGGGCTGGAGCTCACTTGAGTGACAAGGGACTGGCTCACCTTCGGGCCAAGAAAGTTGCTTCCACAGCATTCTTAGTCCCAGCTGACTCGGTCAAGACTCAAAAGGTTGCTGAGTCTGGATCTCTTGCAGCAGCATTCATAGCCCACTAGGCCAGTCCAGATTCCCTCCACCTTTAACACCACTTACCATCGCCTTGCCCACCTGGCTTGGTACTGGCCCATGATTTGGCAACAGGAGCTGCTTCTGGAGGAGCAGGAACGGCAGGTTTTGGCTGTGTCTGCGGCACTTCTGGCTGTCTGGAATTAGAGGCAAAGCACTCATGAATACAAGAGAGACTGAACACAGAATGAGACTGTCAGGACTATTGCTGCAAACAAATGAGATGAGGTAACTGCAGCTGAAGAACCAATAACTACTTTTCTGCAGAAAAGCATTTTCATATATAACAGTAGTTGTTATAGTAACAGTCAAAAATTGGAATAAACTAGCTAATTCTTTCAAGAATGGATTTTCCAAAGTGAAGAGGTATGAGTGAAAATGGCTGGGAAGAAAGGGTAATCAGTCATGAACAGCATAACAACTTTTAAAGCAGTTTATCAGATGATCAAAACCCAATCAGTCTACAACCATGGAAGGGAAAAATTTGGAATAATGTTCTCTTGGCTCAGTGGCTGACAGAGGAAAGCAATTAAAAAAATACCATCATGAACAGAGAGAAAGACAACAGAAATAAGTATGTCAGAAATCATGAAGTACAAGGAACTGATAAGAAAAGCTAAAGACATCATGAAAAAATTTACGGGCACCAGGGATTAGATCAAGAAAGTTGAATTCCATTGAGAACAACGGCACAGTCTCAATTTCAACATCTAGCAAGGAAGAAGAGGCAGACATTTTCAATAAGCATTCATTTTGTCTCAATCTAAGAAGTGAACACATACTTGAGGAAGATCTTTCTGGTCTATAAATCCAGTCAGGCTGTTTAACCTCTTTCAAGAATAGCTATTTCTGAATTCTGCCTCTGCAAATAACTTAAGCCTTCAAAGTGTCAGAGTGCCCACAAGTCAAGGCCTCCAGCTCACCAATACTCATTTTTGATAAAACAAGAACAATGATGGAAATCTAACAGACTAGAACTGCTTTATTGTACAAGCAAAGCAAGACCTAACTACTACAATGCCACGTCAGTTAACCTACTCAAAAGTTTTAGTTTGCAACAGACTTTAAAAAGATTATTTTGCTTAGGATAACAAACTGACATCCATTAACATCTTTTTGTGGAAAGCAAGCCATAACAAAACTGGCCTTGAGATTTCTGTAGAAGTATCTCTACAGATCTCATACAATTAGGTTTTTTTTTTAATAGGCAGTTGACTTGCACTGCATAGTATTTCAATAAATAACTGTACATGCTTTAAATAGATCTCAAAGTAACCCCAAATTTTTGAAGAATGCCACTGAAAAAATCAATTCCATTTGGGTTCCGCATGGATCAGCCCAAAGCATTACACAGCAGTCTCAGAAATAGCCTAGGAAAAAAAAAAAAAAAAAAAAGCATCCCCCCCCCCCCCCCAAACCAAAATAATCACTGCAGGGGGAAATCACATCACAGATGACACAGATGTAATGGCAACTGCCAACAAGAGAAGGGACAAAGTGATCCAGGTTACTTATCAAAGACAATCCACTCAAAAAAAAAAGTTTTTCCTTAGAGCTAAATGAAGGAATATACAGTGACAGAAACTTTAATATATACAAGACAAATGAAACTATACAGCATGCAATCTGTGGAGTGTTTAAAATGTTTATGGCATTTAATACATTGAATTCTTACAAAGTTTTAGTACAACTGTAACACTAAAACATGCAAAACTGATCAAACTCCAAGTCACAAAATGAAAAAGTTCATAAAGTTCATCATTACTACTAGATAAAACAGAAGCCACTAACAGGGCAAAGCTAATCTGAGCATCAGTGGATGACACCCAATTTAGTGATCTTTAGTTAATGGTAATATAAGGACAAAAAAATGTTATTGTTTTATCAGTTCTCCATCTTCCTTAATTAGCATTTCACAAGGACAACTACAAGTGATTTTGATTTGTTTCCACAGACTACCAGAAGAAAAAAAACCCCTCCATCTCTTCTATGTTTTTCCTTGCTTATATTTTCTTACAGCTAGACATTTTCAAAACAGATTTTGGAGAGACCAGTATCAGAACCCTTTATGAAACTGCAGCATTTATAAGCATGTTGAAAAGTTGGAGCAGTAGTAAATGCATTTACTTGAGTCTTCAGACCATTTTTGTATTAGACAACCTTAGCTTAAGAGAACTTACTTGTGGCCTGGGCATACATATCTGTTCCTGGGAGCAAGTCCCTTCTCCCACTAATTTTACTTGTGTGTGGTTTTTAAGAGCTTTATCAGAATAACGCACAATGAAAAAACAAAGGCAATATCTTCCAGTTGCAAATAAGGCACATTAATTTATTTTTAACAAACCATCACCTACCAGAACATACTTTAACGCAAGTAGCAGGCTACAGAAAGAGAGACTTCAAGATACAGATAAAGAACACTTTAGTTAAATCTGTTTTGAGCTCAGCAGCTTAACCAGACAAAGTGTAAACAACCTCTAATGTACAGAAAAATGTCATGGAAGTAGCATAGAGAATACTAGGCAGATGATCCTAAATTTGTAGTTTCATAGACCCAAAATAAAAGCTAAACATAATAGTAAACTTCTAAAGGTTTAACAGTCAATTTGCAATCTTCTTTTCAGACAGATGATGCGAAAAATTGACATTTAAATGTAGGAATGTATACAGGAAGAAATAGAGGGATAGCAAGAAAGGGAAGAAAACATTCAATAATCATCATTTGCTTTCACTAGTGCTAGTGACACACTAGCAAAACCACACCACTCCCCAACAAGCAGCAGTGCTTCAGTCAGGTGATCAAGGCACTAGCTGCAGTGCTTCACGAACCACAGTCACAGCTCCAAGAGCAGCAGGATTCTAGCATGAAACTACATCTATATCCAGATTGAGCACAGGGAACTATATTACACAAAACATATGGCAGTGAATCAACATCATCACCGCTTTCGTTTTGTTAATATCATTTATTGGTAGAGCATGAAATAACAGGGTAAAGTTTAAGATGAAAATTTTCATAAATAGTCTGGGGAGTTTATTAAATTGCAAATATTATTAAGAACCACTAGAAAAATAAAGCAGAGATTCAAACAAACATATACAGAGTAAGAATTTGTCACACTAATTAAAATGGGTTTTCACATACTCTCTCAAGAACTTGCAAACAAGTTATTATCCAACTTCGCTGCTGTGTACTTAAGAGTTCTTCCTAGAGTTTTTCAAGAAGGTTTTAAGGTGATTAAACTGATCTTAAAAGAATGTGCCATAGTATTCCCTTCGTGTAAGTTTCGGTGACTGCTTAAAGATAGCCATGTCAGGCAACTAAAGGAAACACCACGTGCATCCCCTCATATAGAACATACAAGCATACTGCGTCCAACGTCAGTGGGATTTTTTTCCAACTGTCCTCTAATAGCAAAATTCTTCCTCACAAAAATAGAGGTGCCACTTCCTCTCTACTAGATATCTTGAGGACACTCAGATCTAATCAATTCCTTCCCACTCCCCAACCATCCCTAGTTTTGGAAAGATTTGAGAAGAGTTACAGCAAAACCACCATGATCTCTTTGGTTACTTACTTTTCTTCCTCGTGTTGTTCTTGTTTCGAAGCCCATCCTGTGCCATCTTTAGGCACGATGTTCACATTAGGGTCATTGCCTTTGTTCTCTGCTTTGAGACTAGGGAGGTTAGCAGGGGGAGGCATCCTCCTTGAAATAGCAACTTTTCCAAGACTCTGCAATCCATGGCGTGTGGCAACTGCATGCCAAAACAGAAAGTGGAAGTTAACAGTGCTCTTAGCAAAGCTGCAGAAATCAAAAAATGTTTTGCTAAAAAAATTGAGAAAGTTTAAGAGAATAAGAACTAGAAACTCAAAATACTTCACAATTTAATTAAGAAAGTGGGAATTAGAAATACTTGGTTTGGCAGAACTCCAGTACTTTTTAAACAGTGAGTTAATATGGTTAACTTATTCCAGAAATGAAATGGGATATATGGCCCCACTTTTAGAAGCACTGCTCAGTGACAGGAAGCTAGAGGAGCTATCTTAAATATAATGTTGGTATCTTAAAACCCTTTATGATGGTGTTAAACATTACTCATTCTCTCCTTCCTTTAGAGGTTTAACATACCTTGATGAGTCCAGGAATACACACATGGGTCCAGCCCATTTCTTTTTTGCTGCACAAGCCCACTGGCTGGTGCTTCAGTTTCAGTTGGCAGATGCTGTTCTTGCAAAAACATTCCTACAAAGTGCATTTACTCCAGACCACAGGTATGAAAAGCAGTATAAAGCTAACACTATATGGGACATTCAACCTACCAACTAATCAATTCAGGTGAAAAAGTACAAGACATTACCCTAAGTATGTTATTATATACAAGTATCTCAGCTTCAAACTTAAAAAACAATCTGACACTAGTGTAAACTTTAAAATAATATTAATTATTAAAAATAATGGTCAAGTTTGAACCCTCACCCAATTCTTCACACACTCTCTCCCTAGATTTAAGCAAGTACATCAGATAAAATTCAAGGCCTTCAGAGGGTTTTTTTTTCCTCCTATGCTTCTCAACCCAATCAATTATGAAAAAGCATAACCACACTGGCCTATTTGGGACTTCAGTAAAGTTTCACCCAGTGTTTGTCTGCAGAACTCTGATGAAGCACCTGATATGAAAGTACACATTCCCATCTGGTGGATCAAGCACCTCCAGTTCTGCATAGGTCTTGTTATTTATACACCACAAGGCGGGCAGGAACAAATACACTCACGAAAGATCTCAAAATATGGTCAGTGGTAAAAGCACTGTTATACCACTTCCCATCAATTTACAGTTAAAAAAACAGCTAGGGAATAGCATGTCAAGTGCTGATAATAAAGGGAGATTGCAGCTATTAAATAGTTCTCTTATTCATCTATATTCTGTTTTTCCACTAGACTGAAAATATCCTCTCCTTGAACTGAAACACTAGTTTACAAGTAATCAGAAACTGTAATCAAGATTCCTTCCCACAATTCTTCCATTTAACCACTGCATCAAGCAGTTCAAAAATCTTGCTGTGGTTAGGTGCTCACGTACTTTCACTCTTAATTGGCTGTACTACAGTGATGAGGAAACAATGCAAAATTAAAGTCAGTGTACTCACCTGTGGTCTTTTGAGTTTCCAGTGATTTTCCCTTGTAAGTATTAAACAGACTGAGTGTTGCATACTTTGTTTTTCCATCCTTTGCTTTTGTACTCTGGCCTGACTTTTCCGACATTTCGATGGCAACTCATCGAGTCTGGTACCTCCTGCTCACCCCTCAAAATTAGCCTGAAAATAAAAACACCAGAAGAGTAAGACAATTTGAACACTAGTCAACTCTTAAGGCAAAATTCATAAGACAAAAGTTGACACCATATTTAACTGTATCATCACTGCTTTATCACTGCTATTCCTTTTAAGCATGCTGGAGATGCTTTAGAATACATGAGATCCAGTAATCCTTGAGCTTACTTAAGACTATGCCATTTTAAAGTATTTCCAGCTCCACAGTTTGAACTTTACAACACCAGGAGAGTCAGCATTCAATTAATATGAAACCCTGTAAAAACGTAAAAATGTTAAATACTGTGCATGAGCTCACTAGAAAGCATGTGAAGTTTCCATCAGCAGTTAGCAACCCATGAGGGGAGCTCCATGACTTAACCCAATTCTGCAGCCAAAGGCTCAGATATCTTTAACTGTGGTACAATATTTCTGGAATTTGTTTTTTTCCAATTAGAATCATTATGGACTCAGCAGCTAGAGAAATTAAATATACTGAGTCAAATTTCTTTATCAAATTGAGGAACACAACATGTTGAGGCAAGGAGGGGGGGGGGGGGATTCCTTAAATCAAAAGTTACACTATTCTTCTTGCTACTTGTAGCAGTAAATTACAGGGCTGTTAAAGCAGAGCAGGTCATCCCTCTCCTCCCTCCATCTCCCAGAATAGCAGACCTTGAGAAAAAGAACCCAGTAATTATCAGTTACATTTCACTAAAAATTCTTTAGATGGAACTTGCCAGAGTTGCTACTCATCATCAGGCAGGCACACAAGCGTGCATTCACTTAAGCAGAACATTATTATATAGTCAATTTAATCTTAATAGCACTCAAAAAACCTATTATACCCTTTAGGATAACTGTTTTTGTTTATTTCCATATAGATTCCAGAGTAGTTCAGATTGCTCTTAAAATGAAATGCAAGAGCATCTGAGCTGACAGCAAGAAAGCTGTCCATCCAGCTCTTAAAACTCTCTGGTGATCAATGAACTACCTGATCAAATACCGAGCCTCAAAACACTTTCAAGAAGAACCCAATTCACATGCAGGCATTCATGTATTAAAAAGAGTATGCATGGACAAGCAACCCAAAGAATAAAGCACTTATTTGGTCATGAGAGACATTAACCAATGTCAAAAGATGAGGGAAATTCCATGTATATAGAAATGACGACAACATTCCCACCTTACCTGGCCTCCTACCCCAATGTGCTATTTCTACCCAAGTTTATAAGCCGTTATTGAAAAACTTAAGAAAAAAATGAAGATGACAAATAGCCTTAGGATGGTCCAACCGCAACAGGAATTGGGCCAGATCCTATTCCACTACAACTCTTGCAAACTGTTGCAAAGGGGGCAACGGTCTCCAGCTTCATACTGGGCTACATACATGGTTAAGAAATACACTCCCCCGCTCTCACGGGGAAAAAAAGCAATTCCCAGAATTTTTTGCCAGACTAGTCAGCATTTAGCGGTTTCAACAGCATGCATTATCACAAAAGCCATTCTTCGTCTCCTTTGAAAATGTGAAACACAGAATGGAAGCAAGCTGAATTCAGCCCACCAAGTGAGCCATGTACCCAGAACCCAGACCTTGGTATGGCCAACAGTCCACCCCCAAATCTCTTCTATTAAACAGAAGGCACCTTTAACATGGTCTCTTTTAAAAGGGCAGGGAAGTGAACAGAAGAGGATGTTTCCCTATCTTCCTCCTCTTCATTTTTCCCCTCTTTACTTTGTTGTCACCTTACCTTATCATGGCTGCTTCTCCATAGCTCTTCCCTTCTCTATCCAAAAACCTACATGTGGACACTACAGCTCACTACACAACCAACACTATCAGCACAGGTAAGAAAAGAAAATACAGCCTGATATGTGAGTTTAGATAAGCTTATTTTTTGCAGCTACCAACTCAAGCGACCATTCACTGTTCATGGCAGCCCCAATACTCATTTACAATTCAACAACATGCCAAGCTTTGCCCATTATTATTATTCATGACCGTGCAAGCGCTTTCAGCTAGCCTGGAGACCTAAATCAAGGCAGACTATTTTATCAAGCTAGAGGCTAAATCAGACACTAGGCCCTGAATTAACCCATTTTCTTCTATGAGGAAACTCAGTTTATCATGAGGTCTTCACTAAAATGGCTGTGAAAGAATCAGGCAGATTCTTTTCCTTCAATTCTCCTATTATACTCTGCAAGACCAAGAGTCTAGCACAAACATCCCGGAGCATCAAGCAGAGAAGTAGGTATTGATCAAGTAAATACCAAAGGGCTGCACATAGCAAATAAGTTTTCAGGTATGCAGTTAACCATATCAAGTAATCCATTACAATTATTCAAAACTTAGCTATGCTCTGGCACTCGTTCAGATGAGAAAGACTCATACAGAGTTTTAATTTTCAGCCCAAGACTCATTCCCACCCCCAGAATTTCTAAATTAGAAATGGCCTCATAAATGTGAGTGAATTAGCAGAAGGTTGGGGGGGGGGGAGGGAGACCACTCAGGTCATTGCTTGCCCAACCAATCCACAAAAGCAGCTAAGCCCTAACAGATACAGGCTGAGCAGAAGGCAGTGTGATGATAATTTAAAATAATCCTGAGTTTGTCTTACTTTTCAAAGCTCATACCTCTGGCAAAAGCCACACACAGAAAGTCTAACTCTGTAAGGAAAAGAGTTATGGTTAGGACAGAGAATTAGTACAGAAGCGCTTGGACAAATCTTCATTACCATAATTGTTCTTTCTAGCACACTTGATAGCTTTAAGAACAAGAGGAGGCTATCATGTTTCCCAGTAACGCTTTTTGATGTCAAATTTGCAAAAATCAGTCTGCTCATTACAGCTGAGCTCTATGCATTCTTTGTATTAAAATTCATACTGTTTGACAACTTTTTCCGAAGTTACAAAGAAAAAAACCAGAATATTTTAAACTGATTAAAATCGCACATTCCTCAGTAATCTGATTTGCAGAAAATAGATCAAGCACTGCAAGCAGTGCTCTTTTAAATTAGGTCAGTCAATACACTCACATTTAACTAAGTTTAGATCTGATATTGGGCGCTAAAGATGATATACTTGCAAAATTAAATTTTAGACCAGGTACTCAAGGCATGACAAATGAGATGACAAATCTTCTCTTTGAAGAGTTCATCTGGCCCTCTAAAAACATATCTGCCAGGTCACACATTAAACATGCACCTTTGTACCATCTAATAACAGTTACAAAGAGTGGTTCCAAACCATATGAAATAAAATTTCAGGCTGTATCCAGCTCTAGCCCCTTGGTTTCTTCACTCAAATTTATCTTGTATATACTGCATTCCTATATAGAAGCATTGAGAATCACTCCCCTCTGTGTACCATCTATGAGATATTTTAACATAAAACATGTTTAATTTGTGTATACAACTATGTTCTAGGTTGGCAAGTACTAGATTCACCAGCTGATTCAAAATTTGCCCTAATATTTATATCTTTAACTATTACCAGTAAGCTGTCTGTCTGAACTTTATTAGTCAACCTCTTAAAAGCTAAGTGCTACTGTCTGCTAGGTTTAGACATCCAGAACCGCTGCCAGACATGTAAGAACATGAGACAGCTGCATACCTCTGAACAGTAGCAACATATAAAAGATTTCAGAACTACTTACCAAAATTAAATAATTACCATGACCAGAAGGATAGGCAACAAAACAAGAAGTAACAGCTGGCAGGCTTCACCGCGCTATTAAGAAGTTTAATCTAGTCAGCGGCTCATTTTGAATTGCTGTAGTTACTATATGTATGATGACAGAAGGCACAATGCCCCCTAACTTCAGGAACAAAGATTACATTTCAGCCACTTAGTAATGTTACCAAATAAATTAGTTGACTTTTACTGTGGCCTTGTTTGTGATTCAGAGATTAAAATATTACTATAATTTCTGTACCAGTCAATCTTTTTCAGACTGCAGCTGGTTGCTTATTTAGATCCTGCAATGAACTCAGAAGCATGTGTACAGAATTTAGCACAATAAGTAGCTGCCACAGCTCCTAGATATTTACTTATACCATTTTAAATACTTATAGGAGGTGGAAGAGCAAAAAGAATGCAGTATACTCTCCTAAACTCTGGTTGTAGAATCATATTTCTTAAAAGAAAAAAAATTAAGTTCCTGGCTTCTGGATCATTTCGGGATTTCCTAAAACAAGTAGTTTATACTTTAACTGTACTGGTTCATATATCTGTAAATTTTGCATAAGACCAACTACAGACTAGAATAGATCTTATCTCCACTTTGGAAAAAAGTTTTTATATGATTAAATTAAAAAATAAGAAGTATTACTTTTGAGGTCACTTTGAAGGACTGGAGCACTAAGAAGTTTAATATATCAAACATCTTAACTCAGCAATTCTCTTTTGTCTGGTTTCCTTTCCTCTCTCCCACCACGACCATTTCACTATTTTGTAGTTTTATTATAATGTGAAAAAGTTTTACATACATACAGGTGAGAACAGAAAAGCATTCTGTACAAGTTATCTAGGTGAACAAATACAGACAGGCATGGAAAGGCAAAGGGAGGCCTGCAGAGGTTCAGGTAGAAAGTTAGCTTCTTTAGCCACAGCTCTTGGCAAAGGGCAGGTCAACTCTTATTACTGCCATGAGAAATAACTATATTATCTGTATCTTATGGTCTTCCAACTATATAGGTTTCTGTACATGTTTAAGACACAATATACACAGTTTCTCACTGCTGAGAGGAAGACTACTATGCCCTATATTCTCCAGACATCCCCTCCCAGCTGATGTAAGCACAGACGGTTGCATGGCAAATTTTCTAGAATCATACTTCACATGCTCTATTTTTAAACTCCTAAAGTAGTCTTTTTTTTTTTTTAAGAGCTTAACATGTCAAGAGACTTCTTCATGAATATTATAATTATCATTTATGTAGTCCCATCAGTTCTTTTTAGAGTTTTTTTTATTTAACCTACAAGCACACAATTTTTTAGGATTGGTAACTTGTATGTTACCTTCAGAGGATTTTGAAGTTTTATGAATATTAACTAAATACAGGAATCATTCCCACATTCCTTATTTAACACAGATCGGATATCCATGTGCTACATTTTGGCAGAGCTTGGAGAAGGATAAACTGCAATGATTTAGGGAAGAGAACACAGTTCAAACCTGCTGAAAATTTCCTAGAACCATAAACTCTCAGTCCCTCAAATTCCCATCTGCAAAGTGGGAAACATCATAAAAACACTACAAGAAAGTATATTTGTAACTGGGACACATTAGCACCTCTCTCAAAACAGAAAACAAGAAACGAATCCAGAAAGACTGTTTCACATCATCTTGCCCCTATTTTAAGTATATTAAATAAAGTGTTTAAGAGGCAGAAAATTCATACAAATTTGTCATTCATATCTGGCCATAATTCCAGTTTTCTTAAAATAGCTTCATTGCTGGCACACTGAAGAATGTGATTCTGGTAAGTTTTGGAACTAAGAAATTAAACCAAAAAAATGAAACTTTTTTTGCCACATGGATGGTTGGATGTTAGACACTGATGTTCCTCCAACCTCAGTGCTACTGATTTTGAAAGCGCATTCTCAATACCTTAACAAGCCCTGCACTCAACACCTTAGATGAATAATGTGGTACTAAAAATTTCAGCTAGAAAAGTTCCCTTTCAACTGCAAGTCTGGCATATTTAGATTCTAGAACTCCACTAAAGAAGCTGCTTCATAATGGCGCAACTGAAGCATAATCTGCAGTTAGAAACAGCCATACAAATTCTGAAAAACCGCGTGATCTTCAGAGAAGACAGTAATTTAAGCCATCTACAGGAAAATATGATTGATTTAAAAAATGGAAACTTGTAAGATACTGGATTCTAGATACTCAGAACTCCACTAATACTTCTTCATGCCTTATTTATGACCCATTATCAAGAAATCCTGTTATTAAAAGGATCATAAATATTGTATAATTATTGAATATATGGTTTTGCACAAAGAAAAGGTGGCACACAAGTAACAACAACAAATGGAGTTACAATTAAACATACTGCCTTCGCTGCTCTGACATGGATACATTTACAAACAATTTACACTAAGCAATCTCTAACTGATGAACTTATGTTTACAATAACTTTCCAGTGACCAAAGCTTCATTCCAGGACTGAAGTTTTTCAGGCTCAACTTCTACTCAAAGTTTCAGCCATTCCTCCCACTATGGAGAATTTTGAACAGCTCTAGCATCAGGCAGCTTAATCCAACATGAAAACACACCTCAAAACCCCCAGTAACACCTAAATAGCAAACAGCTCTGTCAAATCAAAGTACCTAATAAAGAAAAGCCTCTGAGGTCAGGAAAATTTTTGAAGAGTAATTTCTAGGAGTGTTCACTGTTGAATAGTTTGTTGCTAAGCAGGCTGAAAATTACAGAAAAGATTTCAGGGCCTTTTGAGCTTCCATTTCACACACCTCAAACTATCTACAAGAATAATGGCTCTCTGGATCTTCAAAGAGTGCTGGCTAGATCTCACTGCAATTCATTCTTGAATAAGATCTATATTAAGCTTTATTTCCTTAGAAAGCCAGGCTAATGTGCATTTCCATCCCTACTTTTCTTCCCCATCTCCAAATTTTGGGCTCACTGGCTATTTTCAGATGAACTTGAAAAAGAGTATAACTCAAAAACACTCCTCTTCTATAAATTCTGTGAAAGTAGGTGGCCGAGTAGGAAGAGAAACTCCTTTCAATCAACATCTCTTCCTTGCCTGTCACCTCTGAGGGAAAACTGTATGGTAAGCCGATCCCCTAAGCACTGGAGAATCTATAGAAGAGTGTTATGTACAGCCACCAAACAGAAAATCAAAATGAATTTTGCTCCTTAGAACCAAAACATTCCACCATAAGACAAAGCCGTAACAAAGCAGGCTTTGCTAGTTCCATCATTCTTCAAATTACTCCTCTTTAGAGCTTAAGAAAGGCTTTCCAAAAAACTATCAAAACTAGATGTGTCAGGTGGAAACAAGATCAGGGCAGAAAAAAAGCCATTTTAGGACATTTCCCCACATATATATCTTATAAACATGCAGTCTGTAGATGCTGGAAATAAGCATCCACAAATATGTCTGTATCAGTTTTAAGAGACAGCTAAACTACAGTTTAAATAGAGCTACTGACTAAGCTAAGTGATGAAACTAACCAAAATTAGCCACTCACAAAACAAAGTCTACACAGAAAATAAGTTTATTGCAAAGTGCATCATCAATTTTAAACTAGCAAACCATAGAGTAAGCATCTCTTGCTTCCTTAGAAGACAGGAAGGCAGTTTGTTAAATTGTCTTCTGTAAGAAATACTAGACACCCTGAACATGGCCTTCCAACAGGATAACTAGCAACAAACCACAAATATCTCAGGGAACATTTATTATGAGTCTCTCAACTGTTAGATGGCAGCAGTGCTAACGCTTTCCAAATAAACTTTTAGGACACATCCTGCAGCAGAAAAAAAGTTATCAGAAAAAAGTAATCTGTCCATTTCTATTCAGCTTTTTCAGAGCATTCTTAAGAACAAAAGGAAAAACGAGATAAGAGCAGCTGGCAGAGTCAAAAAAGGCAGATAACAGGACAGCAACCATGCAAACCTCAAATTTGTCTCTATTCACAGATTTGAATATGTATTTAACTGTACGTGCATGAATACTTCACTTTACAGGCACTGAAATCATATTTCTGTGGAATAGTCCTGCCAACAGAAGCTTGCTTCAGTCCCCAAGATCACTGTGCCTTTTTAAACATACACACACAACAGTGATCAAAAAGCCACAGACAGGATAAACTCGCATTAGCAATAAAACTGTCAAAAATACACTAAATATTTTCATTCTCCTGTAGCTATTTTCTTTTACTTAAGGAAATTTCTAATAGCCAAACTGCTTCTGAAATCTTCCCCTCCTTAAGTGACCTCAGGGAATGGAGAGGTTAGAGACCTTTCCCCCCAAACAGAATGATGCCAGTACAGCTAATAAATTAAAGCTGTCCTTTCTTTCCCCAGAGTTTTTTATTTATACATTGTTTGAGGATACTTTTTTTGTTTTTTACATTTTTATAGTTATAGAATCATATAAAGCAACTCAATATTCTGACAGCTACTATCTAAATATTATCTAAGGCAATACTGTTACCTGGGGATTCAATTCTTTCAGTCATTAGTCTACGGCATTCTTCCACATTTTAGACCACAGGCTCAATTTTGGTCTCCTAGTTTCCACCCTACAAGAAGCTGTTCATCAACACGGCTCTTCTACTTATCTTGGCCTTTTACAAGGAAGGAAGGAGATAAGAAGTACTCAAAACATAAATGTAGTTATTCTGGTGAACAAAATGCTAAAATGAAGAATAAGCATCTCCCCAAAACTGTATTTAGTTCTCAGCTACTGTACATGTAGAAAATTTAACACTCCTGACTACTTATAATTACACTTGTAACTACTCTTCGAGCTGTAAATTCTTTCATATTTGAGATGCAAAGCTAGTTTTATCACAAGATGAGATTCAAATGTAAAATGTAAAGTGATATCAATGAAACTCTTCAAATAAATAGCGTAAGTGCCTACAGAAGCCACAAAACAGGGCATATCACAAAGTATCACTCAAAGAGCAGAAATCCATATTTTTGAGATCTACAAAGATACAACATAGCAGGTTTTAAAGGTTGTTATGATACTAACAGAGGACCAAACAGTCACCACCTAGCTTCTTTCAACACTCTTTCTTATTATCTTTGCAAAGAGACAGCTGCATACTGGAGCAAACTCTCATGCAGCTCAGAATATGATTCTCTCCGAAGTTCTGCATAAAATTCTTATGGCCGGGATAACATCCAGTGTAGGTCTTTTACCCTAAACCCTCACCATCAGGAAGAACAAAAATAGTAAGGAAGTGGTTAAAATTGAAAACAAACAAAAACCCAACACCCAAAAACCTCTTTCCTAAGGGAAAAAGAGCCAGAAGAGCAAAGCACTGGCACCACCTCTCTTACTTGAAGAAGCTGACAAACCCAAATTAAAATTAAGGACTAAAACCAAGATCCCTCCAATTTATTTAGACTTTTATCTCTTGTTGCAGTCAATGGGAGTTAAGTTCCTATATGCTTATGATCCAACTACCTAGTAGCTTTTTATAGCTTTCACTGCTGTTATTCAGAAGCTCAGGAACACCCAGCAACACATTTAAGCTTTCAGCCACCCAAGTTCTACTTCATAGCTACTAAGATACAAACGCGCTCAAGAGGTGGCACTGGGGCTTTCCACAAGACAAACATAAAAATTGTAGGGAGGCAACACGTCACTGCAGAAAAGGAGTCTTAAGAAAGCAACAGATGCCCCCAAGCAGCAATGCATAGAGTGAGGTCTGGAGAGCACACACCCACCAACCAGCAGCAGATGAACAGCTGACTTAAACAGAGTTCAGGAACAACTCTGGCAATCAATCCCTGTCCTCCTTCCCTGCAGGGAAAAAACACCATCAGACTACTGCTTCTATGTCCTAAGATTTTCATTCTTTCTGATCTGATCTTTACGTTAAAAACTTCTGTAGAGGAAAGATGACAGCTTAGTATTTTACAGGTACGGCAACAATTAATATCAGTCTAAACATGTAAAGTCCAATGAAAAACAATGAGTTATTTGGTCCCTGGTTTTGTTCCCAGAAAACTAGTTTTCTGTGGAGATAACAGAAGGATGCAGTTTTATTCTGCACAAAATCCGTACAGCTTGAACAACATAAGTGAACCATCCTCATTATCATCAGTGGTAGCACTGATACATATGCAATTCCTTCAATGTTATCTTAACTAGTTCTTTCTTAAGGGGTTTTAATAATCATCACACCATTTTGTTAAGCTACTGATGCACTTTCATGGCTATACCCAGCTGAGTTTTCCTGTTTCCATAAAAATGACACATTTTGCTAACGGAGACAAGACACAAGGTCAAATTAAGAAAGAGCCCTCTCAAGATATTTTTTATTCTCAACCTAAATACAGATGATAAACTTAAAGCTATCCCTCTTGCTTGTCACAACAAATACTATTTCCAGAATTTCAGAGGGAAAAGAGTAGGAGAATCTAATTCTTAGAATTACCAAAGTCAGAAAAATGAAAGAGGGTATAAATGTCACACAAAATTTTTTTAATAAAAAACCTCTGTTATTACTTCTAATTTCTAGTCTTGAACAATAATTAGACTTACTATCACGCCTTCATGTGCCACCACTCATGCAAAACTAAACTCTGAACACCTGAAGTACAATTTAGTCTACACAGTCGGGTAAATTCAAAAATAACTGTACAGCTTATACTAAACTAAATACACACAACCTCCCTAAAAAACATTATGTTTGGAATAATTACATCACATAACAGATGTCAGATCTTCAGTTTGGAGTCATCGCCAACAATGTGACTAACAGACACCCATTTCTACAGAAATCCTATCCTAAACTCATTCTAACATTCAAGTACTTTCAAGTAGCGAAATATGTAATGTCCATACTCAGTCTCGAGTCTCTAATCCTTAGCGCAGCCAAGATAATCGAAAACTCGCTTAAAAGACCTAGACAGAAGTGGCTTTAATCTGCCTTCTGAGTTTGGAGAATTTACTTGGGTCATATTTTCAAACTTCTCTGACACATGAGGGATAGACCTTTAGGTTAATTTACAGATGGAATTTGCATTCAGCCAAATAACAAGAGAATGGATTTAAAGGTTTAAGGTGTCATAAGCACCAAAAAACGTCTGAGAATTAAAAACCCCATACATATCACTAGACCAAATACATTTTGGGTTATTCCTGCAGCTGTAATTCAGCATTCACCTACTGGAATGGATCAGAATGGTCTCAGGACAATCACACCAACCACAACATTGATCTAGCCTATCTTGCTTTTGTTCTCCATATAACCATGTGTTTATCCCAGATAGCTTCTCACTAATGACCAAAATAAACATGGATGCACGCTTAAAGAAATAGTACCCTGTACGTCTGTTGGCAAACTTGAATAGTAATAACTGACAGGCTAGTAGAGTGAGCTTACATTTCTTTTTAGGTTGGGGCACAACAAAACAGCAGTGGGAAAGCAATCTTGTATTCTCATGGATAAATGCATAAAAAGCTTCTAGATCCTAGAAAAACTGCAATTCATATAATATGAGAGGAATACAGTTCCTGGACTAAAATTCTGCCAGTGGGGTATAGCAACCACACAAAACATACTATGGCCTTCATCAGTATTACAAATCTCTAGTTTGTTTACTTATTTTTTTCTACATAAACCAGACTAGTGGAAAGACAAACTTAATACAACCACCACAGAAGTAAAAATGACAGAGATTTATTAGCAATCACTAATAAATGCATTAACAGAAGCACCCCTTAAAGTACCAGCACATTTTCAAGTTATCAGACCATATTTAAATAGCTTCTTTGCTAGAGAGGATTTTTCAAGTGATTCCAGTAACAGAATGGCAGTGCATGCCACACACATTAGGACTAGCACATCTTAAGCTCATGCACTAACAAATGGATTCTCGCCACATTCTGATAATCCTAAAGAATAAGTTAGAATAATTTCAATTTGATTTGCAAGACTACTGAATACATTTTACAAAAAAAGATTGAAACTTCTTTGCAGCTCACTTTTAAGGCAAGTTCTTTTATTCCTAATTAACCTGACAGTTTCTTTTGAGTCCTCATTTCTTTGTCACTAAATACTAATTTTTTTGCAGGACAGGTTTTTGCCTTTCCAGTTTCGGGCAGATGGTTAAGAAATTTTTTAATACTGTAAATTTTTAAATTGCAGCAGGAGTTTTAAAAGTGCTGGAATGAAGCCAGGATCAGAAAAAGAAAAAAAAAAAAAAAACACACCACAAAACAAACAGCTTCTATACAATTAAAGAGAACATCATAACGAGATGCATTCTCATTACTTCAGGGAACAGAACAATGCAAGTGCTTTGCACCCAATTAGCTTTTCAACTTGCAGATGCCAAAGAGATTTTTATTTTCAAGATTTGCAAAAGAGTTTATTAAAGAAATTTCCATTATTTAGAAAAACGAGAAAAACTTCAAAGCTCTCAGAATTGAAGCACTGCCTATTTTAGAGAAGGGGAAAACAAACAACTCCCCCCCCCCCCCCCGCAAGTTCCTGCAGAAACAAGCCATATATCTGCTATCAAAGAACAGTACTCTACTACCAACTCTAGGTTGGCAGGCAGCACTTTTTCTCTGAATGCAGAAATCTAATGTGACCTGTCATACCTACCTGAGCTCCTTCTTAAAAGGGAAATAAAGTTAAACAATTTACTAGGCTTTTCACAAATTAATTTAGGTCAGTTAATTTATCCTGACCACCATTGCTCTCTATAAAGGTATCTGTTAATGTCTAAGATGGCAAACAGTCCCTTAAGAAAAAAATACAAAAGCACTTAGCATGCTGTCACAAATACTACTTTATGTTTCTTGCTCAACTGCATCATACCATCCAGGAGAAGCATGGAAAGGCAAAGACTAGCATATACCCCTTGTTCCCAAGTACAGAGAAAGCTACCTGGAAAGTCTCCTGCTTAGTGGTATCCTGAGTAGTGGTTGCTGTGTCAGTCCTGTTACTGAGCTGCAAATGGCATGCCTGAGAACAGGGGTACAAAAGAGAAGTCCACAGTGGGGCTGGTGAAGAAGCTAGGCAACCGATGACATACAGATGTCCTCATGTCCATTCAAATGAGAATGCCCTAAAATACTGAAAAGGCTGGCATTTCTTTTCACTTGCAAAGTTTAGGTTTGAAAGCACCAAAAACTAGAAAGAATATGCTGAACTGGTGATACCGGCAGGTTTGAGTATTAGTTTGGAAAAGAACAAAAATAAACAAAAAACGAATTGCTTTTACCCTACAATAAAAAGCAAGAAGTCTCCACATATTCACAGAATCACAGCATGGTTGAGGTCAGAAGGGACCTCTTACTGGATTCTTTCACATTTCTAAATGTACAAAAGTAACAGTGAGCAGTGGTTCCATTCCAGCTGCAGTTAGAAAGATCTGCCTTCAGATGCAGGCTTAACGGTGCTCCAGATCTGTTACTCTGCAGCACGCTGTCTTTGATAAGTTACCAGAAACAACAGCTGGGCTGAACAAGACAGAGTCACACTGTTAGGTGTAAAACACTTGTTTTTAGGAAGCTGATGAAAGATAATTAATAGGTACATGAAAATGGACCAGTTTCCAGAGGAAAACTCCTTCCAATACTCCTACAGCAAAAGCCCTTGCACTTTACCATAAGCTCTGAAACACCAGTATTTAAACTGGTGGTACACTTCGCCTCTCTGGTCTCTCACAATCATTTGCTAGGTTGAAAAGAGAAAGTCCTTGCCCATGATCTTGAAAAGTCAAGTTACACCTCCTGTGTTATTTTCAACCCCTCCACACCACGTTGAATTGGACAGTGAAAGAGGAGACGACAGATTAAGAGACAAATCTAAAAGCAATTCCCTGCTGTGAATAATCCAGCCTAAGAATCTTTTTCATGACTTCCATTTTGTGTTCCTGCATCACATAATTTCCAAATCCCACTGTAATAATTAACATTTCTTGACAGAGGAAGAGATGCTGTTCATTTTCAGCTTTCTTCTCAAGGAACTACAACTCACATTTAGTAGTGGGTTTCTCTCCACATCTTACCTTTCTCCCTTGGACTTTCCATACCTTCAAAGGATCCCTGATCTCAGCTGCAAATACATAAAAGTTTGTCACAGTTTTTATGCAAAACCTGTTTTTTCAAACCCCTGTTCATAAATCATTTCATAAGTAACAAATAGTTACACCTAAGGTTCTTGACCTCAGAAAACTGTTAGATGCTGCTTTGAAATACTGTTCAGGCAACCTCTTACATTCCTGACCACCTCCAGAATATTTTGTAACAATGCACAAGAACTACTCTAGAGCCAGATCCTTATGCATCTTCATACCTCTTTAGAACAGATTTGCCAAATGAATTCCCCTTTGTAGCTTTTTGTTAACTTCTTTCCCTTTACCTTCTCAAGGTATCTTTGCTACTGATACAGCACGCTTATCAATAGTACGAATTTGAAGAATAAATGCTCTTGTAAAAAGTCCTGTACACCTGTAGCATTAGCATCAACACTCTGTTCGAAAACAATTATTCTAATCAGTTATCTAATGACTTAAAGCTTCTGGTCACACGTCCTACCTTGCCTAATACCCGAATTCTGTGTTGCCTGCAACTCCTACAACATTCCTAACCTGATCCATGTACATCACAATAATTTCTCTTCTGTATTAAGGAATTTGGATCATATTCACCTTTAAGTTTATCTTTGGGATACTCCCACTGTGACAGTTAGAGCCAGGGTTGTCAAGCGTACCATGCTCATGTACCACCACTGACAGCATCAATAAAAACGTTCATTTACACACATACAAAGGAGGCGGAATTTGCTCCTTCAGAAACCTTGGTCTGGCCTAACTTGGAATTCCCAGGTGTTCATGAACACAGTAATTTCTGCATAGCTGACAGTCATTCCCTTGATGCCTACTTACACGTTCATCCCTATTACTTGCAAATTTTTTGGAACAGAAGCCCTCTCCCTCCTGTATTTGAAAGAGTACTTAGCACAAGAGATGAAACTGTAGAAATCCACACCGCCAACAGCATTGGACAACATTGGTTAATTACAATAAGGGCTAAAAGAGTCAACTTCAGCCATCTGCCTTAGACAGGATTCATTCATGCTTTGTTTAAAAAAAGATGAAGAACTAACTTAGAAAAGCCTTACCAGCATACTCAGCTTTATATATCTGCCTTTCAGCATCACAGAACCCATTTTACATGGAAGTTAACTTGCATCTGCCAAATGGCTACAGATGAAGTTTAACATTTTCAGTTGCTCTTCAGTTCTTTGTTTATTCTACTTAGAAAAAAAAAATCCTATATAGGCTCAATATGCTATCAAAATTAAGGTTAAGAAATGCTTTTATTAAAAGTTAAGTGCCTGCTACAAAGTTCAGTCCATGCTGCTAGCTTGATCTGAGGCACGAAAAAAAATGCCCTAATCAAGGGGACTTCAGTAAATTAACTATATAGCTATATAAGAAGCCAGCACAGGCAAGTTTCTCTTACTAGAGCACATCTTTCCTATAAGCTGTTTATTCATATTGACAGGAGAAAATTTATTATTGCTCCACCTCTCTAGAACTTTTGCTGTACACTTATGCATTTAGATACATCTATATAGGAGGCACAGACTGTCCTAAACAGTATTATTAAACAAGCCCTGTAAATACAACCATTTATTTGGGCAAAATGAATACATCGAAGCTTTGATCTAGAGAGAGTAAGGGAGTTCAATGAAGTATGTGATTTTTTTTGAAATGGAAAAAAAAATACAAGTCTTGAAGCATATCAAGTCTTAAATTGAGAGAAAAAATATCAATAGCTTCTTGATTAAGAATTTATTCTTCTGCAAAATTGAAGACGTTCCTGCAAGTCCACCTTAGCTGAAGATTTAATATGGTGACTAAAGACTGAAAGATAGCTCACAAATGTTTCTTTAACAAATAACACCTTAGCTTAACTGTTCGTCCCGCAAACATAGTTTTAAGAGGCAAACCTACAGTTCTTTTCCCCTGGAGTATATAAAATCTAAAATCTAGAAACATTAAGGTCACATGCTTACAAAAATTTTAATTTAAAAAAACAAGCTGTTGCTGTTTACATGATTTAATGAGGACAGCCTGAAAAGGTTTGCTTTTCTAAGGAGGAAAGGTTTGATCCGCTAGCATAAGCCAGCAGTGTGCCAAAAACGGCCAGCCTAGCCATTGCTGGTTTTACTATGGAAAACTATTAAGTACCTCAGAGCATGTCCAGTTACATCTTACATCTCAACCATCTAAACATTGAGTAAAGCAGCCCTTTCACCTAGGAGTCAGCTGCACACTGAATTAAAGAGTTATTTAATGGAGCCCTTCGCTCAAGTTACCCAGACCTGGGTGATCCCATCGTTCTTCAGCCAAAACTTGCATTTGACAGACCCAAATATAAAGTGCAATATTCCTTGTCCCTAGTGTTTTAAGATCCTGAGATCCTGAAAGCAGAGCACGCATGCCTTTTTTTTTAATATGTATCAGTTAAAATTTGACATCATTATACTTTAGTAAGAACAGAAGTGTGTTGTATGTCTTCTATCCATAATCCTACTGTTAATCAAGAGAGTGTCAGATCTATATAAACATGAACAATATGAATGATGCAAAGCTTCTCCCTTTAATATGTGTTTGCAATCTGTAACAGACTAATTCGTTAGCATTTAGTTAGAATGTTATGTAATGGCTGAGGTATTTGTAATAAAAACAGTCTATTTCTGTTAGTCTGTTCTTCATAGGCATAAAAAGCTGTCTTCATCTGATTTTTATTAGGACTCCATCATCTGCTCTTTATGCATTTTTTAAGACTTCTGTTAATTCCATTTTCATTTCAAACACACACACAGTATTTTTTCCTCCCACCTCCTCACACAAATTTCATCTCTTCTTTTGCACCTGCCTTCACCCATGGGAAATTTCTACAAGGTTTTGTGAAACCAGGGCCTGGAAGGAAAAAAAAAGAAAGGAAGAAAAAAAAAGAGGGCAAGAAGCTGAGTGAAGAAAAAATTTGCTATAGGAGATGAACAACTGGTTCTACCAGTAAAACACCACTGGCAGTCCCGTCACTACAAGTCCAACATCCATCTTCAACTAGTGGAAAGGTGGTGCATCTTCAGGGCGGAGTTTTTTCCACAAACCCTCCTTTAATATATACAGCCTCCAAAGATGCTCCCCTCTTCCCTTCAACAGGAGGGCCGCGGAGGAATATTTCTTCTTCACCCACATCTCTAACAAACTATGCAAGGGTTTACCCTTCTTCAAGAGCTACCCTTTTCTTTCTACTTCTGCATCTAAACCTCCCATCCAGGCTATCATTAAATGGCATTTACACTACATTTTCCACCCTCTCTCCACTTGCATGTCACTCCCATAGTTAATACAGGTAATATTTTGAAATAAGGGACTTGCACTTTCACAGTAACCTAGGACATCTGACCATACAAAATACCCACTTCTTTGACTTATATTCCTTCACTTTATTGACCTACAGCACTCATTCATGCAGGACCCAACCAAAAAGGAATCTCTCTCCTGAACTGCATCATCTTTTCCCTGTTCCTTGTGGTCTATTTCACTTTCCCTAGCAGACTTCAAGAGGTGGGGAAATTATGCCTAAGGAAGATGCATAACAAACCTTCACCATTGAACAAGGACTCCAGCAACACAGAAGTTATAGATGTAAATTGAAATAACTATTTTTGAGAAAGGCTTCCCTACAAAAAGCTAAGGCTTCCAGTTATGAAGCCTAAGCAAAGTAAACTATACATGACTACAGTGATATTAACACGGCTCACAGAAATGACTGTATATTGGTTTATACACATCTTATTAGCTATTACTTACCAAAGTGATACTTTCTTGATGTAGAAAACGCACATCTACTAAGGCAGTGTTCCAAGTGACAGACTCAAAGCCACATAACAAGTCATTACCCTAGTCTCCGCACACAAGCAGCGGCCTTTGCCAATTCTCACTTTAGCTCAAGTGAGCATCTTTCAAAAACATACCTCATAAAAGCTAAGTAGTCATACTCCTCACTCACTGAACTCATCAAAACACAATATTCTTGAGGACAAACCATCTTTTCATTGAACATACAGCAACTTCAAAGAAATCTCAAACCTTTCCAATTCCTTAGCCCCAAAGAGACCACTGTAGGCCAGTTGCTTTAAAACACCCCAAAATTAATCTTGAAGAAAATTCTCTGTACTATATGATTCAAAGAAAATTGAGACCCATTCAGCTCCTGGCAAGCAGTATTAAAAGGCAATCCTTTTGTTTCTCACTGATGTACAAATGAGATCACATCCCATTTCCTCCTCCCTTCAGAAGTAACTTCTTGTCTTGGCAGTGCTCTGAGGACTAGACAACTGGTAGGCTTGATGTCCTACCACACAAGAGAAAAAGCTACAAAGAAAAAGAAATTATGTTCCACCTGCTTGAAATAATGCTTACTTCTACTAATGTACCATTTGACTCCAGTCATCAAAAAGCGATAAGAACAGTTTTTACTCAATAAGAAGGTGCTGAAAAGCTTTCACAAAGGGACAAGCTTACAAAACACATGGCTGAGAGACAAAGGGAAAGAAACACAAAAATCATGAAGTGTTCCAGACAACTCCCAACACCATTCCCTCATGCATACTACTCAAGCACCCCTGGCCCATAAGAACATCCTGAGCTGGAAATTAGCTGAGCCATCTTTGGCCCCAAGATTTTCAATCCCTGCACCCCTAGGCGATGGTTCCCAAAATACCTACTGCAGACTGGCTACCTGAAATTTAGCCATGTCATCTAAGCTTCCTCACACCATGGTTTAAGCACTACCAGTAAAAATACTCCTGGCTGTGCTTACCCCACTTCTCCAAACCTTGTCCCTACAAGCAGAAACAGCAACACCTTCATGGAAGGAGCTTTAGTCAGTCCTGCACCAAATAATCCAGCAACAGCCTTTACCATACCTCTCAAGAACTGTGGATGAATATTACAGAGTTAGAAAACCAAGATGCGGTGCCCTGCATGTGCCTCCAGCATCCCCTAAGAAAAGCCCCCCCCCACCCCCCAGCGAGTTTTTGGAGCAAGGATCACAGCCGCAAAGTGAGCGCAAACGCACGCAGGGGACGGCACGCTTCTCGACGAATCTCCCTAGAGAGAAAGAGAGACCCGGAGCCGCTCAGAGAGAAGGGGGAGGCGGGAGGCTGAAGAAAGCGGCGCCCCGACAGGCCCGCTCCGAAGCGGACCCCACCACGGCAGCCCCCTCCCGCCGCCGCGGGCGCGGCCGGCCCCAGGGCGCGGCGGGCGGCGATGCGGCGCGGCCCAGCGGCGCGGGGCAGCCCGGCCCGCCCGCCCGCTGCGGGCCCGGCGCCGCGCCGCCTCCCCCCGCCGGGCCGCGCGGGCAGCGGGCCGCCGGCCGCCGGCTCCCGGGCGCGCTGAGCGCAGGGCCGCGGCCGCCAGGCCGGAGCCCGGCGGAAGCCGCCCCCGCCCGGGGCCATGCGGCGCAGGCCGCTCGCCCGCCGCTGCCTCCCGGCGCCGGTGCGCGGCGCTGGGCCCGCGGGGCGCAGCGGGAGGCGGCAGCGCCGCCGCTCACCTGGCGCGCGGCGCGGCGGGCCGGCGCTCCGGCCTCCCCCGGCTCCCGGACTCGGCGAGGCCGCTGCCGCTCCCGGCGCCGCGACGCCGCGCCTGAGCCGCTTCCACACAGGGGCCAAGATGGCGGGCGGCCAAGCCGGCGCCAACGACGTCTGACCTCACCGCGCCGCGCGCGCGCCCGCCCCGCCCCCCGCGCCGCGCCGCGCCGCGCCGCGCCGCTCACGTGGCCGCGCGGTGCCGCAGTCGGGCGGCGCGGGGCGGCGGCGCGCGCAGCGCCCCCTGGCGGCGCGCGGGGGGCGGGGCCTGTGCGCCCGGTGCCGCCGCGCGCGCCCCGGTACCGCTGCCACCGCGGGCACGGTTAGCTCTGTGCACCGCGCTGGTGCTGCCGGCATGGCCGCCGTTAGCACCGCCAGGGTGGGTGCTGCTAGCACCGTGGGCCCCCAGCCCTGCTGGGGTGGGTGCTGTTAGTGCCGTGCACCCTGCCAGCCCTGCTGGCACGGCGGCGGTTAGCACCCTGCACCCTGCCAGCCCTGTCAGTGTGGGTGCTGTTAGCGGTACGCACCCTTTCGGGTCTGCCAGCACTGGTGCTGTTCGCACCGCGCGCCCCGCCAGCCCTGCTGGCGTGGGTGCTCTTAGCGTGGGTGCTGTTGGCTGCGTGCACACCGCTCTGCCCATCTTCGCTGCCTCCCTCCCCAGGTGGGACCAGGCAGTGAGCAGATCTGTGTGGTCGTCACATAATTACTTCAGTCGCGCTGGGAGAGCAACACCAGTGTGACGCCTGTGCGGACGTGAGGTCTGCATGCGATTGCATTGCCAGCAACGGGCGCTTTATGCAAACCACCAAACACCAGGAGAGCCATTTGGCAGTGCCAACAGGGGCGGATATAAAGGATTCAGATGCATCGTGTCTCCTGCTGACCGTTGCTCCTGGGATGAAGTGAATGCAACCCCAGCGCAAGCATTTAGCACTCATCAGCTGGGCTTGCAACAATATCCCAAGATTAAAAAAACGTGTACGTGGGGAGGATCTGCCCAGCTCCCTTTGCCTTCAGGTTTGCCTGCAACCCTGGGGCTGCTCAGGCAATGGTGTGAACATGGGCCCACCTGCATTTGTCTCTGTTTCCAAATGTGCCCCATTTTTCTTACGATGGCCTTCTCACCTGAAGCATGACTCAGGATACTAGGTCCACTTGAAAAAAACTCCTTCCTTCTGCCAATAATAAACCCGTTAATAAAAAGTATCAAAGAAGTCCAAATCAGTGAGATTTATTTCTGGTTATGTCCCAGAAGTCACCAGGCAAATAAAAAGAACATTGAGTGTTTCAAAAATCATTATTTTGCAGGTCTTGCTGAAGATTTATGAAGATTTATGAAAGGGGCTCAAGCCAAGCAGCGGGCCAAGAAATACTGGCCTGGGCTTAGACCTGTCACTGAGACCCTGCCTTGAGTTGAGGCACGAGGCCCCTGCACAGATGCAGTGGCCATGCAGACCAGCACTTCAGGCTCTCCCCCAAAGGCCTGCAGAGATCCAACCCGACGCTTGAGCAAAGCAGCCAGATTTGGGTCGAGAACAGACCAGGGAGTTGCAGATGGCTTTCTCCACTGGGGAAGCAGCCTTGGCGACATTCACCTCCAGAGGCAGTGAAATGCAAGCAGCAAATGCACCTGCTCTGCCTGGCTGTGCCGCTGGTGTTGGCAACAGAGTTTTGGTTTCTATGACCATGGGACCCTGTTTGAAGATCGACAACTGCTTGGGAGAGATGGGATCCACCTCACTAAGCGGGGCACGCATGTCTTTGCCAACAGGTTGGCCAACCTGGTAAGGAGGGCTTTAAACTAGGAAAGGTGGGGGAAGGGCAGAGTTATGGTGACAGGGTAGTCGGCAAAACGCGGCTCAAGTCGGGATGCCTCCAGCGGGTGCATGCAGCCAGGGAAGTGCACATGGGACGTGGCTATGGAGGATCCTCTTGTATCCCTCCTGGGAAACCTGCATGCTCGATCACCTCTCTGAAATGCCTGTACACCAATGCAAGCAGCTTGGGGAACAAACAGGAAGAACTAGAGATCTGTGTGCGGTCGCTGGGCCATGGTCTCATTGCCATTACAGAGACATGGTGGGATAGCTCGCATGACTGGAGTGCTGTCATGGATGGCTACGTGCTTTTTAGGAAAGACAGGCCAGGAAAGCGAGGTGGTGGAGTTGCTCTTTATGTGAGAGAGCAACTGGAATGTATTGAGCTGTGCCTAGGGGTGGATGAAGAGCGAGTCGAGAGCTTATGGATAAGGATCAAAGGGCAGGCTAGCATGGGGGACACTGTGGTGGGTGTTTACTACAGGCCGCCCGATCAGGAAGAGGAAGTCGATGAGGCCTTCTACAGACAGCTGGAAGTAGCCTCATGATCCCAGGCCCTGGTTCTCATGGGGGACTTTGACCACCCTGATATCTGCTGGAGAGACAACACAGCTAGGCACAAACAGTCCTGGAGGTTCCTGCAGAGCATTGGTGACAACTTCTTGACACAGGTGGTGGAGGAGCCAACAAGGAGAGGTGTGCTGCTGGACCTCGTACTAACAAACAAAGAAGGACTGGTGGAAGATGTGAAGGTTGGGGGCTGCCTTGGCTGCAGTGACCATGAGATGGTGGAGTTCAGGATCCTGCGAGGAGGCAGCAGGGCACCAAGTAGGATCACAACCCTGGACTTCAGGAGAGCAAACTTTGTCCTCTTCAGGGACCTACTTGGAGGAATCTCATGGGTGAGGGCCCTAGAAGGAAGGAGTGTTCAAGAGAGCTGGTTAATATTCAAACATCACTTCCTCCAGGCTCAAGAGCGGTGCATCCCTATGAGTAGGAAGTCAAGCAAAGGAGGCAGGAGACCTGCATGGATGAGCAAGGAGCTCCTGGCAAAACTCAACCAGAAGAAGGAAGTATACAGAAAGTGGAAAGGGGGACAATTCCTCCACTTGGGAGGAATATAGGAACGTTGTCAGAGTATGCAGGGATGCGACGAGGAAGGCTAAGGCCCGTTTGGAATTAAATCTGGCTAGAGATGTCAAGGACAGCAAGAAGGGCTTCTTCAAATACATCAGCAGCAAGAGGAAGACTAGGGAAAATGTGGGCCCTTTGCTGAATGGGGTGGGTGCCCTGGTGATGAAGGATGCAGAGAAGGCAGAGTTACTGAATGCCGCCTCTGCTTCAGTCTTTACTGCTCAGGCCAGCCCTCAGGAACCCCAGATCCTGGAGGCAAGAGAGAAAGTCTGGAGAGAGGAAGACTTTCCCTTGGTGGAGGAGGAGTGGGTTAGAGATCATTTAAGCAAACTTGACACCCACAAATCCATGGGCCCTGATGGGATGAACCCACGAGTGCTGAGGGAGCTGGCGGACATTATTGCTAAGCCACTCTCCATCATCTTTGAAAGGTCATGGAGGACAGGAGAGGTGCCTGAGGACTGGAAGAAAGCCAATATCACCCCAGTCTTCAAAAAGGGCAAGAAGGAGGACCCAGGGAACTACAGGCCAGTCAGCCTCACCTCAGTCCCTGGAAAGGTGATGGAGCAGCTCATCCTGGATGCCATCTCTAAGCATGTGAAGGATAAGAAGGTGATCAGGAGTAGTCAGCATGAATTCACCAAGGGGAAATCATGCTTAACAAACCTGATAGCCTTCTACGATGGAATGACTAGCTGGGTAGTTGAGGGGAGAGCAGTGGATGTTGTCTACCTAGACTTCAGTAAGGCTTTTGACACTGTCTCATAACATCCCATAACATCCTCATAGGCAAGCTCAGGAAGTGTGGGATAGATGAGCAGACAGTGAGGTGGATTGAGAACTGGCTGAAAGGCAGAGCTCAGAGGATTGTGATCAGCGGTGCAAAGTCTAGTTGGAGGCCTGTAGATAGTGGCGTCCCCCAGGGGTCAGTACTGGGTCCAGTATTGTTCAATTTATTCGTCAATGACCTGGATGAAGGCACAGAGTGCACCCTCAGCAAGTTTGCTGACGATACAAAACTGGGAGGAGTGGCTGATACCCCAGAAGGCTGTGCTGCCATTCAGAGAGACCTGGACAGGCTGGAGAGCTGGGCAGAGAGGAACCTCATGAAGTTCAACAAAGGCAAGTGCAGGGTCCTGCCCCTGGGGAGGAATAACCCCATGCACCAGTACAGGCTGGGGGTTGACCTGCTGGGAAGCAGCTCTGCGGAGAAGGACCTGGGGGTCCTGGTGGGCAACAAGTTGACCATGAGGCAGCAATGTGCCCTAGTGGCCAAGAAGGCCAATGGTGTCCTGGGCAGCATCAGGAAGAGTGTTGCCAGCAGGTCAAGGGAGGTGATCCTCCCCCTCTACTCAGCCCTGGTGAAGCTGCATCTGGAGTACTGTGTCCAGTTCTGGGCTCCCCAATACAAGAGAGACATGGAGCTACTGGAGGGAGTCCGGTGGAGGGCTACTAAGATGATTAGGGGATTGGAGCATCTCTCTTATGAGGAACGACTGAGAGAGCTGGGCCTGTTTAGCCTGGAGAAGAGAAGGCTGAGAGGGGATCTTATTAATGTGTACAAATATCTTAAGGGAAGGTGTCAAGAGGATGGAGCCAGACTCTTTTGAGTGGTGCCCAGCGACAGGATGCGAGGCAACGGGCACAAACCGAAACACAGACAGTTCCATCTGAATATGAGAAAAAACTTCTTTACTGTGAGGGTGACAGAGCACTGGAACAGGTTGCCCCGAGAGGTTGTGGAGTCTCCTTCTCTGGAGATATTCAAAACGCGCCTGGATGCAATCCTGTACAACGTGCTCTAGGTGACCCTGCTTGAGCAGGGGGGTTGGACTAGATGATCTCCAGAGGTCCCTTCCAACCTCAACCATTCTGTAATTCTGTGATTCTGTGAAGCGGGAGATGGCTGCCGCCATTTCGGTGGTGTGCCCGGGAGCCAGCCCGCTTCCTGGCACCCCTGGGGACAGCGTGGGTGACAGACCCAGATGCCGCTGACGCTGCCTTGCAGCAGCACAGCTGTCCCCAGCTCAGATTTTGCCAGGTTTCATCTACAGATGGGAACCTGCCCTGGGGATCCACCATGGTCGGGGATATTTGGAAAGGAGGAAACCTGCCACGAGAACAGCAGGCAGGGCAAGGAGACACAGCCAGCGTAAGCTGGAGGAGCTGTCAGAGGAGTCATCTAGGACGCGGGTTTGCAAGGGCTTCAAAGCCCGCTGCCACTGAGTCAGGATGGCGCTTCTGGCCCCGCTCCAGCGGCCCCGTCCCACCAGGCGGTACTGGTAGGGTGAGCAGGGGCCGAAAAACATCGTCAGGGCCAGTCGGGGGTCTGTCAGGAGCAGCCTCAGCACTCTGGGCTTTACGCCGGCACACGATGCAATTTCATCCATGTAGCTAATAAAATTTATCCACATGTTCGCCTTCTCGGGAGAATTGCTTCGTTGGGACATGAAACAGACAAGGAAAAAATCAAATGACATCCTGGCACATTTCCGAACACAGCCAGGCAGCTCCGTGCTCCTTCCCACCTCGGTTCCCAGCTCCACAGGGAGCAAACGCCCAGGGCTCAGACAAGTCATCCCACTGCGGGGGACTAACGAAGCAGCGGGCATCAGCCGAGCCCAGGGTCTAGGGTGAGCTCCCTTAGCCTGTGCTCTGTAGTCAGATAAATAAGCCTAAAGGCACCGAAAGAGCCTTTGTGTGGTCAGTTACTAACAGTTACCCTGGTGCAGGCATTGAGCTGAAACTTGTTTTGTCTCTGTAACCCTGTTGTGGCTGAGCCCTCAAAAATGCAACCCAGGGAGAGGGCTGAACTAAGGAATGGTTCTCACATAATGCTGCCATCATTGTAATGCCACAAACATCCATGTAATGTCCTTCCTCAAGATTCACTGGCTTGGATTTGGCCCTTTTTGAGAGGCGAAGGAGTCTACATTCACAACTAAGATTGCCAAATGGACTGGGGAAAGCTAAAAGATGCAGAAAGCTTCCTGTGCCAAGAGGCACTGGAAGAGCTCAGCCTCGCACTCCCATTTCTCTGCTTTGTCATCAGCTCATCTGCTATTAGTTTATTAGGAAATGCGCTGAGAACTTCAGCTCATTTCGGCAACCAAGCCCATGTAGGTGACACCCGAGCTCTTCCACTACCCCATCCCAGCGCCGATACAGAGGCTAAAGCTGAGCCCTGTAAACAGTGAGCACATGGAACAAATCCAAGCTCTTTCTTCCCAAGGCCTTATCTTCCCTGCAGAAGAGGTGTGCTTAATCCACTTCAGCGAATCTGAGACAGCTTTATCTCCATTGCAACTCAGACTCCTGTATTTCTATGTAACAAAACATGTGAGGACAGCGTGCGTGTCTGGAGTAGATGGGGCTCTTGATGAAAATCCATGTGACACTGTTTTGGCCCAGATTTTCACTGGTATCCTTGGTCGTATGATCCAACTCTGCCCCATCATGAGACCTAACCCAGAGCGCACGCCGCCTGGCCATGAGGTCTCACAACTCACTCCGGGTAGGACAGCCAAGAAAGCTGTTGGTGACTGTGAGGCAGCACATCCAGTGCATCTGTCCTGTAGCCTTGAGGGCATATCCTGACCTACGGTAAAATCCCAGTGCAAACAAGGCAGGGCCTTAGTACTCATATACACAATGGATGTGTTAGAGCCATGTCTAATATTTGTTTTGACCTGCCAAAAACTGTCACCCAAACAACCCACAGCCTGCATTACCCGGCTCTGGTGGGGTTGTGTACGGGGCTCTGGCCCTAGAGCTCCCGGTGAGTGGGTTTGGGAGGGAGAAGCCACGAGATGGCACCACTAGTCTGGAGGAAACCAAGTCTCCAGCCTGAGATGCTGGAAATAAGGGCATAACTTAGCAGCCTGGTGAATTGGGCCACCAGCCTGATCTGTCAGGGGTCTTGCTGCAAGCTGCTGCAAAGGTCAGTGGCATTTGGAGCAAGCCAAGGGTTCCCCGGCCATGGGAAGCTCCAGCCTGGGGGTGCTCCTGCTGTGTCCGGAGCTGAGTCTGGGAAGGGCATGGGTCAGCAGGAACTCTTCGGCTCCCAATGCTTCAGCAGAAACGGAGCAGTTCTGTGCTGCTCGACCAGGGGAGATGTGTCCTTGGTGTCCTGGGTTGTCATCTGTCAAAGAGAGTGACAGCATCTCCCCATCTCGCTACAGGTATTGCGGTAATATCTGCATTCAGGAAGAGTTAGATGCCCTAGACAGGTCCGTGACACAGCCACTGCAGGGACTGCCTTCACCCGTGTTGTCCTGGCCAGTGCAGCGTGCCCAGAGCATGGGAGCAGCACTCACCTTTTGGCCAGCTGCTTCTCCTTCTTTGAAATATCTGCCATCATCTTGGTGACAGGAGGCAGCTTGTTGGAGCCTGGGAAGAAAAAAGAAACAGTGGTCCGTGGGGCCAGAGGCTAACGCACTATTAGTGCCCACAGCCCCAAAATGCACAGCTCCTTCAAAAGATGGAAAGTGCCCTTCCTGACATGGCCTGGGCCTTGTGGAGAGCCGGCCAGGCTGCGCTCGACCTCCCTCATGCCACCTCCCCTTGTCCGGGCACGCCAGCTCCTACCTGCAAAGATTCCCGTCACCCAGCGAGCCTGCATTTCTGCTCCCACCATCACAGAGCCTGTCAGTTGTACTAAGCCGATGATGGCCAGTGTCGGCTTTTCCAGCTGTGCAGGGAAGATGCATTTGTAGAGGGAACAGCTATGTTTGAAGAGGCTGCGAACCGAGTCTTCCAGGAAGGGAAATGAGAACACGTATCCCGTGGTAAAGACCACTACGTCAATGTTTTCACTTGTCCCGTCTTCAAAAACAGCCGAGCTTTCAGTGAACTCCTTCACATTTGGTTTCAACACGACAGTCCCAGAGAGGATGCAAAATGGCAGCTCTTCATTTATAATTATGTTAAACTTGGAACTTGCACATGGAGGGAGAAGGAGAGAAGGAGAGTAGCATTAGCTTCTGGAGGGATCCTGAAACATCTGGAAAGGGCTTTTTCAGCAGGATTCAAGGAAACTAGTGCTGGAAGGGATCTAGAGGGGCTCAGATTTGTACCTCTGCCCCCAAAAGCAGGATCAGCCATTGCAAAGCAGCCTGATGTAGGTTTAACCTACCCCTAAAATGCCAAAGTGGTGGCAACTCCACAACCTTCCCAAGCTGTCTGTGCCTCACTGGTAGGTTTTCCTTAAAGTCTGATCAAGTCTTTCCAGCTTTACAGCTTTCCCTGGAGCAGACTGGAGGAACAGGCTTGCTGCCTCCTCGCAGTAGCTGTTGATGTCCCAGCACAGCTGAGAACTGCATGTGGCATGCAGGCTCTGGCCCCAAGGGCCTGAGCTCTGGCTGGGGCACTGGCCCATCTCGCGTGGCCGTGGAGGCAGCAGTCACACCACCCTGATGGCTTTACACAAAGGAGAGCATCTCCCTGCAGGCAGAAAGCCTATATAGAAAAGTCCCCTGTAGCCAAACTGTGGGTCCTGAGTCTGCTGTGAACATAGGCACCAAGAGGAAAGCTTCTGACAGTCTCACTTACATTGTGTGAGCATGAGAGTTTGGTACAAAACCCAATACATCATAAAAAGCTACTGATGGAAAAAAAGTTAATTCCGCACTAACAGTTTGCTATTTCTCAACTATTCCCTGAAATGAACAACTGGATATTTCAAATCATTAAAAACCACCAATGAACCAACAAAACAGAGAAAAATACCTTTTAACAGAAGCCAAACCGTAGTTTGTATGGTTAAACCATGAATTGAACTTCCAGAACCCAATCCTTTTCATGATGGCTGACGGGAGAAGCCAGTAGAGAAAATGTGTAAAGCGCGTGGTGATGACCATGTCGAAAGGGAAACCTTGAGATGAAATACGACTGACCACCCACGTGCTGCTCCTGGCACTGAGAAACACCTGGGAAAGAAGGCAGGATTGAGAATCTCTTGCCCAAAGGTCTGATTCCATTTTTGCCCCAAATGGCAAATCCCATCTCCTGTGTTTGGTAGCAGGGAGCTGAATGAATTATCCCAAGGGAGGGAGGTGTCCAGATGAACAACCAGCTCATGGTGGCTTTTGCAGACTTCCAGCAACTGCAAACCAGCCACTCTGTCTGCTTCCCAGATGGTCTAAGCTCCCCAGGAACTGCAGTGCTTATTTTGATGGCCCACAGTTTGAAGGTCCGTTTATTTAGAAAGCCATTGGGCAACGCTTTCCCTGGACATATCCACAATTACTGGTGTGAAAACCCTATTCTTGTGTCCTCCAGCGTCCCTCATGACACACAGACCCTGGGGAGCAAAAGCTCCGGTAGCATGGGTTTCTGTGGGTACTGAGAGGCTAAATATAAAGTTGTCTTTGGAAGGTGGATGGAGGGAAGAAATCCAAGGTCTAGCTTCAGAGTGCAGGACAGCTATTAAAGCCCATGCAATGGCCTGGCTCCCACTTCTGTCACAGGAGGTGCTTGGGCATCTTTTCTGCATACCTGGAGGCAGTTTGGGGAGATATCTGGGGATGGGAGGTGCTGGGTGCACGTAGCTGAGGCGGAAAAGGAGTGATGAACCCTTGTTCAGAGGGCTGGGAGGTGGGAGAGAAAAAAACAGCTGAATGCCAGGACCTGGAAAAGGATTCAGCAGGGGCCATGCAGAGGAAGGGAAAAGGCATCCCCCAGGGCAGTTCTTGCTAATTTTATCAGTACCAAATCAACAGCACGGCGCATCTGCGAGAGACCCCCACCGGGCAGCAATGCCTGTGAATGCTGTGGCTGCAGCACGGACTGTGCTCAGCCCGGTGCCTGTTTTGAGAATAATTCTGCTTTTTCAGCCCAGTTTCTGTCCTGCCCCACTGTGATGCCGTTTTCACAAGGAGCACTAGCACCAGCTCTGTGTCTAAGGTGCTATTAAGTGGAGCCTTTAAGGGCAGCCATAATTTTAGTTTACTCCTGTCTGCATCTTGTCCCAGGAGGAGCTACTGCACAGCCTGGGGGTACCCAGTGCTGTTGGCTAACGCAGCGCCGAGCCGGGGCTTGGCCATGCTGCCCGACTTGCTGTCGGCAGGAAAGGTCTGCAGGAACCACCGGCAGGCTCGGCACCGCGGTGGAGCCATACCTTTGCAGCCACGCGGCTCAGCTCCACGGAGATGTCGCCGCCGGAGTTGCCGACACCGATCACGAGGACTCGCTTCCCCTGGAAACCCTCCGCATCTCTGTACTCCCTGCTGTGGAGGTACCGGCCTTTAAAGCACGTTTCGATACCTAGGCAGAGAGCATCTCCTACCATCCGGTAAGTTTGTTTGCCCCTATGACATGCTTTTGGCAGCCTTATTGCTGGTTCCCTCGGCAACCCTCAGACCCTTCCGCCCCTTCATCTTGCCTCCCATCTCTCTCTTTGCAGCAGAGCCAAGTGCAGTGAGGCCCATAAGGACCTTGGCTCTGTTGAGTGATGCCAAGGGCAACCACGCTCTGTCTGGCATTCCCTCTCTCCTACCACCCTGTGCGTGCTTGTTTTGGTCCTGCTTTGTAAAGTCTTGTGCAAGAACAAGGCCACATCTTTTGCTCAGCATTTCACCCATTCCTGGATATGCACACATGCATTTCCGTGGGGTGACGTTCACATCTGCCCCAGCCTGTGGGGTTCATGGAGCTTGCAAAAGCAAATGCCAGCTGCAAGCTACCCATCTTCAGGCTGAATTCCTTCCTGCCTGGGGCAAAGCAGCATCATTTCACTGGCTCTGATAGCAGCACTGCCTTTTCCCCGGAGGATTTTACCTCTAAATCTTTCTCTTAGTGGAAGATGGTGCAGCATGTGGCTTGTTCCTGACTTTGGCTCTGTCCCGAAGGAGTGTCGCGGGGCGGGGGGAGCCCACAGCATCACAGAAGTGTGAGATGCGGCCAGGACCATGGCCCTTGTGGGAACGGCCCCCAAACCACATGGCTCTCAAGCCCACCCAGCTGCAAAGGCAGGGCTTACCTGGAAAAGAAGCCAAGGGCAAAAGGGGTTCCTGGTAATAGCCAGTGCAAACCATGACAGCGTCGAAGATGTGCGACTCCTGGCCTGCTTTGGTCTCAGTGACGACATCCCATTGGCCAGAGGTGGAGAAATCGGGGCGCTTCTTCACACTGAGAACTGTTGTCTTGCATCAAAGCCCAACAAAATTGCAGTCAGGGACTGTGCCTTATTCTTGAGAGGTCCTGCCTGGGCAGGGCTGGGGTCTCCGAGGGCAGGCTGGGCCCTCAGAGAGCCTCATTCCACCTCTGAAGCTGTTAAATCCAGCACTGAACCTTTCCTCTGGCAATTGCCAAGGCTGGAAAGGCACAGATGAGGATTGTCACTGGGCAGCATGTGTTCGAGCAACCTAATATGGGCTGCATTCAAGATGCGAAAGGCCCACAGCCCTCATGGACTTCATGCACGCCGTTATCCCGTGGCCTGGGCAATGCCCTGGTAATTGCAGCTGTCAACAGTCCTGCTCCTCGCAGCTCTCTATGGACCGTCCCTGATAGCTGCGACTCACCGGGGCCCTGGCTCACCTTGAAGCGTATGTGCTGCAGGAGGTCGAAGTGCCGAGCGTACATCCGGAAGTACTCCAGGAGTTGGTGGTGGGGTAGGAAGTTGGGGAAGTTTTCTGGGCAGGGAAAGTCGCTGAAGCAGGACATCTCCTTGGAGGTGTTGGCAATGACCGACCGGTACACGCTGGTCCTCCCACAGTCCACTGTGTCCTGTATGAAGCAAGTGGTGCTGTTTGCAGAGGGACAGATAAGGACTTTTTTCCTCCGAATCATCAGAGTGGCTTGGATATGAGGAATAAACCATGGCTAGCTCCCACCATCTCCACTCGTGGCTCCAGAACAAGGTGAGCAGTGAATGCATACTCCTGTCAGCCTCGGTGCCTGTCCCTGTGTCACCACTGCAGGAGGCACATACCCCTGGAGACCACAGCTTCTGCTCCCCCATCCCCTTCTCCCCTTGGGGCCAGGGGAGCCCTGTGCCTGGGACGGAGACAGCCCACAAGGCCACAGTTGCTCCCTCATCTTCACTGGGGGTGGCAGCCTTCAAAGGCAAGTGGGAACAGGGTGAAACCAGGGGAAAACCTCCTCGCACAGAGCCCACTCACAGCAAAGCACCAGAGCCCCCCGATGTCGTCATTCCTCTCGAAGCAGGTGGGCTCCAGCCCTTCGTCCAGGCAGCACTTGATGGAGGCCAGCCCGCTGGCCCCGGCCCCGATTACAGCCACTCGCCGCACCATGGTGTCCTCCAGGAGGCAAAGCAGGAGTGCCGGGCAAGAAGTTTTACCTGCCATAGGGGTGTAATAAACTGGCTATAAAATAGTCCACAGATTAGCAGAAACACTGGCTATAAAATAGTCCACAGATTAGCAGAAACATTGGCTTTCCCCATGGGAAAGCTCCCCCCAACTTCTCTGTCTGGAACTGTTCACAAAGGAAAACTGTCCTTAGACAAAGTCCTCTTCAGTTCCCAGTGCAGGGAATGACACCCAGGCAGAGCCTCAATGAGCAAGCCAAGGAGGAGCCTCTCTGCAGTTGCTGGTGGATGCTGCTCATTAACCTCTGTACTGTGCTAATAAGCTGAGAGCAAGAATAATGAGCCGCAGGGGGAAGTGTGGCCGGGAGTAACTCCCTGAGGATAAATCACTTCTGTCCCAGTGACCTTGCATCAGTGGGCACTTATCAGGGAGTCAGGTGTCCCTGACGGTCCAGCGATTCCCCTCATGCAGGCCAGGGAAAAGGAGGCACCTTTTCAAATTCACCACACTTCTTTTTCTATTTATTCCCTTTCCCGGTCCAAACCAGGCCATGAAAAGAAGGGGAAGCTCTTCCCAGCTAACCGCTTCGGGATCGCCCCTAGCACTGCCTCACAGGCATCACCCTACTGCTGGAGAGTTTCCTGTTAAACCACATTGCCTGAAAGGGGCAAGAGGACTTCTTATTTCTAAAGCCCCACTGCTGACTTTCTGGTGCAGCTGGTGCCTGAACACTGTCTCAGCTCAGATGCACCAGGCTCACCAAAAAATTCAGGCCGTAAAACTTCATCTGAAGAGGTTTCAAAGAAGCTGGAGAGGAAGACGGGTAGAAAAACAGTGGATCCCTTTTGCAAAAAATGTGAAGGTTTTGATGTTTGTTTCTCATTCCAGTGCAAAACAAGTCCCTCACCTTTTGCCCTTATTTCTGTGTTTCATTTTAAGAAGAATGCTGACCCAGACAGGGTGATGGTTTGAAGGTGGCTGCCTCACAAAGCCAGGAAACCTGGGCTCACTTCTCTGATACCAGGTAGAAATAGGGCTTCACCCACATCCTACACAGTCCAGGCAAAGAGCCACAGGGTTCATGGGAGGCAGCATAGTCTCGTCACTTCTGCCTGTGCAAACTGACCTTCTTGAAACATTTTCAAGAAACATCTTCAGCTAAGTTGACTCATTTTCATCCTTTTCTTTTTATTTTCAATTAAATGGCATTTTCTTGGGGGAAAAAAAAGGCTTTAAAAAAACTTGTAATGCCTGGCTCTGAGTGGGAATGCAGATCAGTGATTCAGAAGTTATGAACAATCATGAAGTGCTGCTCATATTACAAAATACAGGAAAGGAAAAAGAAAAGGAAAAGTTAGAAACCCAGGAATTCAGTGTTTAGATGAGAGGAACTCGAACCTCAGGGCATGTAAACTGAAGGCTATGCTACACCTCACTTAGCGATAAAGCAAAGAAACTAGAAAAAAATTAACCCAGATAAAGTTTAATTAGTTAGCAAACACTCAAACTGCAAAGTCTCAAAAAGGAGCAATTTATAACTGGGTTTCAACCCATTTTATGGCAAACAGCAAGTTAATTTAAGCAAGACTTGGAGGAAACTGCAGAAATCTAGAGAACCCCTCCCCAGAAAAGCAGAGAAAGTAGGATGATCTCATGAACTTTCTCAATCCACTGTTCTGCCAGCCACAGCATGAAGTTAGGCTACAGCTGGTTACTTTTCTACGCAGCTAATAGATATTAAAAAAATTGTGTATATAATGCTGAGTAACTTCCAGCCTGCAGCACTCCACAATCTGCAGGAGCAAGGGATGAAACGCTGAAACTTGGCCGCCTCCTGCTCCCCAGGTCCTGTTTCCGAGAGCTTCCCGGTGCTGGGCACCCAGCTGCCTCCTTTGGGAAAGGGGAGCAATGCGCCTTGGGTGATAAACATCACCCCTCTTTTTTAGGGCTTCCTACAGAGTGTTTTGCTTGCAGGACGAGCCCTGGAGAGCCGATGCCGCCCGGCTGCTGTGCCGGCGGAGCCGCAGCCTGGCCTTGCGTTTCCCACCGCGACTTCACGTCTCCCCCCTGCCCACATCAGCGCAAAGCTCGCAGTTAATGCCAAAACCCCGGGAGAGACTCAAAGGCATCAAAGCGCTAATCGATTTTTTTCTTAAAGCACACAAAACGTGGGTGGAAAGAAGATAGAAACAAACCTTTTCAGAGCAACGCTGCACCTTTTCTGTTCAGGGTTCGTCCGTCCTTTGCTTGGAGCTTCTCTAGCCACACATTTAAATGACGGGCTAAAGTCCGTTCAGCTCCGGCTTGCTGCCGCTCCTGGACCTTCGACCTTTACCCCCGCGCTCCCACACTCGCATGCTCTTTCTCTCTGCTGTTGCATTTAAAAGCGATTACAGAAGGAAAGTTCTCCGCCTGGGCGCAGCAACCTGCGGCGCTGGCAGAGCCCGGCTCGCCCGAGCCCGCCACCAGGAAGTGTGTAAATCAGCTCTGAGCTGATCTCATCGGGGCTGGAAATGGTGACATTTGTGTGCGCCCGGGACTGTCACAGAGGGATTTCTGTGCCTATCTTTAACCACCCGGGAGCTGGACATCTAATCTGACTGACCCTATAGAGTCTGGTCTAGGAGTGGTGCTTTCCCATCTCTTTCAGGACCGGAGCAGGAGATGACACAAGGACCTGGCTCCTTCCACGCTGGGCAGGGCTCAGAGCCAGTGTGATGGGCAGCCCAGTTTCCAGCTGCACCCTAACATCCCATAGGGATGTGCTTGCAAGGACTCCCATGGGACCTCCTCTGCCACCCCGACTGGCCACGACACAGCTCGGGGTGGCATCCGTGCATGAGGGCTGCCCATGTCCTGCTGTGGTCCCGGTCCCTGTGCTGTGTCTGCGCTCCAGGAGGTCAGTGCTGGACACTCACTTGGCGGCCCTGGGAAACCAGTAAAATGCACTCCTTTTGCATGCATGCTAACAGACAGCACCGAGGGGAATGAATGTGCACACTTTGGCCTTATTTCTGGTGCTCCCTGAAAGTCCTCATGACACGGGGCTGTAGAATGTGTGCTCAGGGCCAGGGACTGATCCAGCACTGCCCAGCCCTGGGAAGGTCCCAAGCGCCTGGCCAGCTCTCCCGGCAAGGACATGGCAGGCAGCGCTCTCCCACTCTCCCGCTGATAAAGCTTTTATTGTGCAAAAGACTCTCCCTACAGAAAGCAAGCCCCGTAATTGCACCATCTGGGGGAGCTGCTGGAAGAGCTAAGAGCACCCAGCTCCACTCACGTCCCAGCAGATGCCTCGACGAGGCAGGCAACGGATGGCTTCAACCCCCCGACGTGGCCCCCTTCCCGTGCTGCTCCTGCCCTGCCTGGCCCCTGGGACAAGAGCGTGAGGGGAACCTGGCAGCATGGACATTTCCAGTGCCCTCAACCCTCTGAACAACCACCCAGGGCAGGAGAAAGGCAATATGCAGGGCCCCTTCACTGAAAAGATACACCAGTCCAACCCAGCTTAAGTCTTTTGGCTCGTAAGCTCTAAGGTCCTAAGAAGGGACCGTCTGACCTGCATAACTGGCCCAAGCAGCTTCTTGCTGGTCTAAAGCCTCTTTGAAAGACACCAATTCTTGGCTGATTTGCAGCAGGGCTGGGTACTCATTTTCCTTTCTGGCTGTGGGTTCAACAAAAAGCAGTTCTTGCAGGTCATGTCCCAGGTGCCTGTTGGTCAGCCCAGTCTGGACAAGGAGCTTAGCTGGAGCTGCACAGGTGTGCTTTGCAGAGCAAGTTAGCGAGCAGTGATCACACCAGCAGCAATGCGGACACATCAGAGAGGAGCACAGCGGTGAAAAATGCTGGGGGGAAGGCTGGCATCAACAGCTTCATCAGCTAAACAGGCCTGTGAAGATGAAGCTGGAGAAGAGAGAGTTTAGTGCTATTGGTTAAAGTTTTAAACTTGTTCTCCTTGTCTGTTGCAATCCCTTTCATCCTATCCCACGAGCGCCGTGCCCCAGCACGTCCTATGGAGCTGTCTGATCTGAGATTACACTTCCCAGGACAAAAAACAGGCTTTTAAATCACATCAGGGCTACTGGAAACCAAAAACCACTGATGCTATGAGCAGGAGAAACCCAAACACAGTAAGGAAAGAAGGCCAGACACTGGAACAGCCGCTGGTGACTCATGTTCTTGTTGGCTTTGTGGTCCGGTCCCACTGGGTGAGGATTGCCTGTCGCGCACCGTCCCAGCACCTGGGCCCTTGCAGCCAGAACTGGTAGGGGTGCAGGGGCTGAGGAAAATGGAGAGGGCCAGCTTGGGGTCTCTGAAGAGCAGTGCCAGCACGCTGGGCTTCACTCCAATGAAGGAGGCAATCTCGTCTGAATACACCAGGCAATTGATTTTGTGGACTTCATAGAAAAGGAGGTGGGGGAGAGACTGGTGTCAGCTGGGTTGGCAGAGAGAATGGAAATCACGTACTCTTCACTTGCATTATTATTACATTTGAACACAATTGGCATCCTCTCAGTAAAGGACTGGGCATGAAGAATGGGAATGGAGGGCTGTCTGGTTGCAACTCCTGCCCAAAACAAACTGAGCTTGCATAAAGCAATACTGGTTCTGGTCTACACCTTCCAAGCATGCATTGTTCAATTATTCACTTCACAACACAGAAATAGCATCTGGAGGCCCATGTTTACCTTGATGGACTTTTTACCATATGACTTTGTCAAATCAGGTTCTTTTTTTTACTAGTTTTCCCTTTCCTTTCTGCGCTGAAATTGTGCTCTGCATGAAAAGTAGCAAGTTTGCCTCAAATTCATTTCCACTGAGTTTTGTGAAAACGTATGGAGAATTGTTTCCCATTTACTATCTCTGCAGAAGTCACAGCTTCATGTCCTACCTTTGTCTGGCTGAAAGAAGCCATGCCTGTTTAGTCTTGCATTGTACAGAAATTATTCTGTGCAATTGGTGGCAATTCTCTATTTCCCTCTTCTATATCTTTTCTACTATAGCGATCTAGGTGAATGATGGATTAATATATCTCCTTATTTCATGATTTCATCTCATTCATTTCCTAATAATTAGCCTTTGATTTGACTTTTTGACTGCCTAGAAACCACATGCAGATGTGCTTAGAGACCTATCCACAATGACTGAGTTCTTTTCTGAGACATGAGACTTAATTTACTATGCACATACAGGTCAGGTTAATTTTTTCCTGCTGAATTACTTTGCCTTTATTACCATCAATTTCTCTGCCATTTATCCCTCAGTCCCTAGGAATCACAGGCTACTTTCCCAACTCTCCAGGTAAGTCAAGACTATGCAGAATTGACAACTTCTTGTCACCAACATGCAAAATATCAGTGTCAAATTCAAAGGTTACATCAGATCTCTTCAGTGCAAGCTAATAAAACCTTGGCTGGATCTGGGAATGCCCAGCTTGCCTCCACTATAAATACAGGGAAGAGCCGCAGAGTTTTTGAGCCTGCATATTTCTGCCTCCAAAACTCCAGGGGCTTTCGATCCCCCAGAAGGCCTTGAGGACTGTGAGGACTGGCTTACCATTGGACTTAATTTTTCTTCTCCATTGCTTCATTCTCCATGGCAAACCAAGGAGGCAACTGACACAAGCCTAGAAAACAGAGGAGAGCACCTTGCAAAGTCTAACTTCTGGGGAGACTTGTGAACTCATTTAGTGATGCAAAATATGGGAAGACCTTCCCCAGAAGGGCAGGAATACTTGATCTCTCTGATCTGGCTCAGCAGTGGGGAATTCTGCCTGGGACCAAGTCTGCATGTTAGTACAAATTCACTAGTACTTTATCCTAGTCTTACAGGTTAGTGCTGTCAGGTCATCAGGTGATGATTTGGGGGGCGGGGGGGGGGGGGGTGGTGAGATGGGCTGCACAAGCCCCAGAGTACGGGCCAGTCCCTAAGAGAAATCCCAGTGCTTTCCAGCACTCTGTGGAAGAGTGTTGCCACAGCACCCTGCACAGCAGCCCAGTGGGAGTGTGTTTGGTTTTGTGTTTTTGTGTGTTTTTTCCTTCTTCTTCTTCAAAACATCACTTCTGTGCTTTGAGCTCCATCATCCTGTCCTACAGCCTGAGTTACTTGTGTGGACATCTCCTGCTTTCTTCCTCTGTTCATCCAATTCTTTAAATCTACTCTTTTCAGAGCTCTTCCATGCTTTAAACCTCCTTCCTCCTCTTTTTCTGGGGATCCTCTTAGGAAAAACTCCTCTAGCTGCTCCTGGAGTGCTTTTTTTCTGACCACCTAAGAGGGCTAGTGCTCACCTTCTCCAGCTGGACCAGGAAACCCCTTCCAGGGGTCATCACCAGCACTGTAGTCTGGGGTCAGTCTGCATGTTCCCACATGTGCAGCTTTCATGCCTGTGCTAGTCTGGCTCTGGCAAGGAGCAAAGGGAGCTCTCCCCATCCGCCTGCAACACAACCCCCTTGAGACCACGCTGAAGGGAAGCCACCTGAGAAGTACCTCTTCTCCGACTGAAGGCCATAGCTTTCATGCTTAAACCACTGGTTCACCCTGTAGCTAATCAAGCCCCGTGTGAGGGCCCTGGGAGGCTGTTTCTAATCAGGCTCATAAAGCAAGTGTTGAAAACCGTGTCCCATGGGTAGCCATGGTCAAATACGTGGCTGAGCACCCAGGCACCTCGGCCAGTGCAAACTGTCACCTGGGAAATAGCAGAGAATCAAAAATTCAGAAGATGAATTTGTTTCTTTGCTTGTATAAAGTAACCCCAGACAAAGCACAGCACAAGATACCTACACAATGAAAAAGCTGCAACAGCATCTTTAAGATTTGCTGGCAGCAGCAGATCAAGGTGAAACAAGAGAGAACAGAGCAATCGCCTTTCTTTCAGGGAAGGTTCCCAACAGAGAAATATAGACCCAGAAATACTGTTCAGATACTGTGCAGGGCGAATTCAAAGAGAGGTTCCCAGATCACTGTTTGCACCCCGTGGCTGTGCACAGCAAAGCCAACATTACCTTCCCTGCACACCCCAAAGCAGTCGGCACCGGTACCTTTGCAGCTACATGGCTGGCCTCGGCAGCAATGTCCAGTCCCGAGTTCCCCATGCCGACCACAAGGACTCTTTTCCCCTGAAACATGTCTGGATGCTTGTACTGCCGGCTGTGAAAGTACTGGCCTTGAGACCTCCTGATGCCTTGGGGAAAAGGAAAAAATGTCTTAATTGCTTTAGCAAACACACATCAGTATTTGCAGTTTTCATAGAGACAAGCGGTATAGAAACAATCCAGATGGCAAGAGCAAGGAATTCCTATCAGTGACCACCAGGGACATGGAGAAGTCCAGCTGTCCATCCTACATGCATAGAACCAGCATTTCCATTCCAAAATGAGGTCCAGGCTTTGAAAATCTGACGTATCAGCCCCCAAAATGAGCTTTCTGTGGTAGCAGAACAAAGGAATCCCCAGCTTCTTGTGGTCTTCCAAGGAGGTTAAGGGCACATTGGTGCTGCACAGTGGAGTCAGCTCTGAACCAGGCACGTTACCTACTTCGGAGGGTAGGAATGTGCCTACGTCCCAGCATGGGACTTGGAAGCACATTAGGTGCAAGAGCTGTGCTGGTGTCATCTTGGGATTCAGCCTCTATTAGGTGGGGGCACAGAGGTTCAGAAGAGCCTGCAAATCTTTTCTCCTGTCCTGAGAGTGGCTTCAAAAGTACTTAAAAAAGGCAAAACCTTTGCTAGACTGAGAACTGGGAAAAACTCATCACTGCTGTGAACAGATACAGCCCCATGAAAGATCATGGAGTTTTACTGAGGGGAAGCTGTCCCATCTCCTATACTGTGCAAACAGCTTCTCTGAGCCTAGGGGCACCACCATCCTGCCTTGGAAATTTGCTCTAACATGATCAGCACCTGCAGGAGAGGCCGCTGAAGCACAAGGACTTATTATCGCTGTTTGCGCCTGTAGTTGTGACAGCAGGAAACGAGCACAGGAGAAAAAGCAGTTTCTTTAGGAATCTCTAACGCTTCTCCCCAAACGCAGGGGAGCACTTAACAGCGACCCAAAGACACGCGGTACCGGGATGCAGTGCAGCGGGAGGGAAGGCTCCGAGAAGCCGCCGCTGCAGACCATCGCGGCGTCAACAACATGCGACGCCCACGTCCTGCCTGCCTCCGTGACGACGTCCCCCTGGCTGGAGGCGGCAAGGTCGGGTGCCTCCTGAAGGCAGGTGGCGGGCAGGGTCAGCTGCCGTGAGACCAAACCGTCTGGCCCCCGTCTTTCCACCCGCGTGGCCGTTCCCTTCACCGGCACACTGCTGAGATCAAGCATCTTTAAGTATTCTCCATCTCCATTGGTTCGGAGTCAAGCTGCCTGTGCTTAAAGGCGGCCTGGTTAGCAGGCTGTAAAGCCCTGTGCATGACCCCGAGATATGCTTGGTAAATATGTAGTTTAGCCCTAAATTGCTGCCAATTTTTGTTTACAGCTGTGTCTAAGCTCTCCCTCCTTATCAGTTGTGCAAATATTTGTATTTTAGTCTTTGGAGACCTGCCAGTGCCTTTCTTAAAAAAGAAAAAGTGTGTATTGGGGCTTTACACAGTGCACAGTCTTTGCATCAGTAAGCTGGTCCTATCCCCCGGCCCAGGCAGAAAACAACTGCCTATTCACCAGAAAAAAAAATTTCAAGAGAAAAAATGGAGTTGGACACAGCTTTTTCTCTACAGCATTGAATTCCCCGTGAACAATTTCACTTTTCAGCAGAAAGTCAACACCAAAAGAATACTTGGCTTTCCAGATTTGAAAAGAAAATTTGATTTTTTTTCCCTTCTTAAGTGCTAGTTTAAGCTACTCATTATTTTGCTTCAGCTAACCCTGTGCATGCTGCTACCACGCTTTCTCATGCAAGGGGATGTGACAAGTAACCTCAAAAGTTTCTGACATGACTCCAACTGTGAGCCTGATCAGGCTGGAAATATCAATCCACAGCATTTATCCTCTTATTTGCTCTTGGGCTGGCCCCCGGCCTGACATTGCAGGAGCCGCTTTGGGTTTTGCTCGCCAGCTCCCCCCCGACGGGCCCGTTGGATGCCACGCACGCCGTCTCCCTGCAAGCGTTTCCCGGTGGCCACGCGTGGGATTTATAGGCGACACAGGGAGCGCTTGTGGAGGCAGGGGAAGGGCGGCAGCTCCCTTGCCGAGTGGCCGCCCCACGGTGGTTGCACAACAGGAATTTGCCGTGGGAGGAGTGGCCAGATGCGGACAGCTGTGCTGTGTGTGGGCCAACATCTGCCGTGGCGCAGGAGCAGCAAAACGCGAGCTGGGGCAAAGCCGGTGGCCACAATGGCTGCAGGTGACTTGGTAAAAAAGGGTCATGGCATTTTTCTTCTTCAAGAAGACTGGAGCTGCACATGCAGGAACAGCAAACCATGGCTCGCAACGGCCCAAAGGACTCCCAAGCCCCTGGGCTGAGGGCTGGCTCCCCCCCAGCACCTGCTCTGTAGGAAGCTCAGTGAAACCAGAGACTTTTGGGGGCTGTTTTCACTTGCCTGTTGGCTACCTACCAAAAAGTAGCTGAAGCTGCTAACAGGCAGGAGGGTTTCAGCAGGACTTTGCCCCCGGAGCGCCGTGACCAGCCTGCCCCGGCATACGCGGAGGGCTGCGAGGGCAGCTCTCCCCACTCCCTCCTCCACGGGGCTCACCGCACACATGAAGGGATGGCCATGCCTGCAGTCATCCATGCTGTTAGCGGGCAAAGCTCTCCTTTGAGCTGGAGGCACGCTGCACAAACAGGGAGAGACCAAAACAGCCCCAAACAGACACATAGCAAAGTCATAAATACAACAAAATTGGAAACGGATGTAGAAATACCAGTGCAGAACACAGCAACACATGCCTCAGAAGTGAACTATCACACAAAGGGAGTGGGCAAGAGTGACTTAGGAGGAGTCTATACACCAGCTACTTAATATATTTAGGAGCGATTTGAGAGAAAGTATTAAATCCCTGCAAATGAATACAGATGGACACAGAGTCCATGGGGAGACTGCTGGCAGAGGGCCATGCCTTTAGCAACACAGCGTTCAGAGAGACTTTGCAATGCTTTTGCCACGAGGTCACAGTGAATATCTCACCAAGTGCCAAATCCCAATGCAAGTGCAGGGTTGAAACCTCCTTTTAGACTTTGCAGCATGAGACCAGGGAACAAGAGGAAAGGTGCCAGGCCCCACCAAGGCATTTCCTCCTGGAGGACATGCTCCTGGGACAATATGCCCAGACTTGATATCAGCTCTGAGGAGGATGCAAGAGAGTGAACAAAACCAGCTCTGTTGAAGCAGAGGGCGGTAAATAAAGCAGCTCTAGCCTCTGTATTTCATCAGAGACGTTCAACCTTTACTATAGCATAAGATGACCGATGCTAGGAAAAGCCATCTGCTAACAGTGTGCTTTTAATTCAGCAGTCATGGGCCCAAGATGTGCCTTAGCTGGAAGTTGAAACTAGCAGTGGAAATACGATGCACACTGGTGACACTGAGGGTGACACTGAGGGTAACAATCCCCAGCAGAAGCCTGCTAAACTTTGAGGTGGGCCCCATCATTTGGGCAAAACATGAAAACTGGCCTTAAAGCTGAAAGAGGAATTAATAGTTGTGCAAAGCACAGCAAGCTCCCACCTGTGGTCTGTGTGCTGGAAGCAGCCCTGCTCTCTGTAGACTGAGCTCGTGGGGTGGTGTATGGCTGTGATCTGCATGGGGGTCCCCAAGGGCTGCCTGGCCAAAGGGCTGGCGCTCACCTGCTTCACGAGGCCATTGAGGCTGCTGGTGCCACAGGGTGAGCAGGTCACCAGCAGCACAAAGGCTGTGGCTAGCCCCAAAGCCGTGTCCCTGCTCCGCAATGGGGCGAACTTGTTGCTTACCTGGGACACCTGCAAATGGGCCGATCCAGCTTGGTTGCGTTAGCAGGGCCAGGTGGTACCTGCAGGGACTTCCACTCCCGGTGTCACCAACATCTTCTGGGAGGTACAGAGAACGTGCTGGGAAATGCAGCAACCCCCTGGGGAGCTAGGTGCTTCTGGGAGTCCCCTTGGGCTGGTGTGACAAGGTCCTGCTGGCTTCCCCATCCTGCTCTGGCATTGGGGTTTAGCCACATCCAGCTTGTCTTTGCAGCAGGTCCTGTTTGAAAAGCTGGGTTTGGCACCTTCTCAGCTGCTTTACTGCAACAGAGGCGGCCAGTGTCTCCCAGCTGCACTCAGCAGCAAGACAGCGACACGGGTGCCCTCCCTTCCCCGGCAAGGCGTGCATGAGAAGACAGGGAAATACCCCCTTTTTTCTCTCCCCAAACTTATTTCTTGCTGACAGAGACAAGAGGTCACCTGCCGTATAGTAATACACTTAATTGAGTCAAATCCCTGTGGGAGAAAAGCAAAGCTGTAACTTCATTCCAGGGTGAATGAAAACCAAACACTAGGAATAAAAAGGGAATAAAGAGAGGCTTGTCCCCTGCGGCATAGGAGGGGACAGGACTTGCATTCCTGGTGCTGCGGCGGTGGTGGGAGCACATCAAGGAGGGCAGGTCATGCTGTAAGCTCTCCCAACACAAGGGTAAAGGAGCCGTATCCTTCTCTTTAACAGCCCATTTGGTTATTTACCCCATGACAGTGCCAATGAATCCCAGCCACAGACAAGCATCAGGTTTTTAGAGAGCGTTTTTTGCACATGCACTGCAGACAGACCCATGGCAGGATTTTCCCGAGTGGTCAGCAAGCTGTGGTAGCAAGTCAGAGCCTAAACTCTTTCAAAAGTACACCCAAGTACAATCTATGTCCAAAAGCTCCAGCCTGCCACAGTGCCATCTGGTGACCAGAATGGTTCTCTGTGCCCAAAGACCCTGTGATCCCAACCAGCCTTCAGCAGGTACATGATACCTTGCACCTGCAAAGATGTTTGCCAGCACTTGGCAAAAACAGTAGGAAATCCTTGAAGGAAAATATTTTGTTCCTTATCTGCTCCTGTTTCCTTGTGTTTGCCAGCAGACATCCAAGCATCTCACACAGTAGGAAATTCCTGCGCTCACATAGGCCTGCTGCAGCTGAGGGGAACTTCCCTGGGGCAGCATTAGTACTTTTGGGAGGTCAGCTCAGGAAAGCTGCCTAAAACAGTTGTGTGTTGGTGTGGCAGAGCCACTGGCATAGAAAAGGGGCCAGATCCCTTTGCTGCAGCCCTGGTCCTTGGATGAGATTGCTGCTGTCTGCAGCAGTGGTGGATCTGGCCCGTGGCTCCGGCCATCCCCGATAGGGGAATTCGGTCTCTTCAGGAGTTCGTGAAGTGCTTTTTGGGAATCAAGAGAAAGGCAGGCAGACAGTTAACCTGAATCTTTTTTGGTGGTATGGGCAGATGGAGAGATTTAGGGGCAAGCCATGCTTGCTAGCCTCCTCCTTACTGCACCCTAGAGACCCAGCCTTAGCCAGACGGTCTCTTGGGGATTTGTTTGTGGGGTTTAAAGCTTGGTTTTTGGTTGTGCCATGTGGAATTTTTAAGGTACAGAGCCTGTCTGGAGATGCAGGAAGGGACGTGGTTAGTTGTGCTGCATGGGGCAGTGGTAGGAACATGTCCAAACACCCAATGCCCAGGGATTAAGATTGACTTTCACGTAATCTGTCTCGGATCTGTGGGAATTTCCCTCCATGAAGCCTCCTGCAATGGTCTAGACTGGGTATACAGAACATTAAGTTATTACTGGAGATGTACAGTGTGATAGAAGGGATGTAATTACTGTAATTATGCACACGCATGCACATGCCTAGGGCCCTGAAAAGCCCTTGTAAACACGGAGTGAAATTCTGGCTGCTTTACTCACTTTTGCTGCTGGCGCTGCAGGGGACAGGATCCTGGTCCCTGCTCTCTGCCATCCCTGCCCCTCTGCAAACCTCAACTCTGCAGCAGGCTTTTTTCCCCACCCCCACTTAAAGCTGGGTGGGCAAAAGGAGGACAAACAGACCAAAACAACCCATTTGGTCTAAATGAGATAGGAAGGAATCCAGCAGGTTCTTGTCCTCTCCTGGGGAAAGGCACTTTCTCTGCAAAACTCTGGCACCAGTTTTATCACCTCTGTCTCAAGTAACACCTTGAGCTAAGGAGGGGCAAATCTACATTTCAACAAGTCTTAACACAGCCCGCTTCGCTGTTTTCTAGGCTTGTGTCAGCTGCCTTCAGAGCGTGTCACTGTGAAGGAAGTCTATAAGAAGAAAAACAGGTTTTCTTGATAAGGTGGTTCCTTTCCCTGTCCACAAACCCTGTGAGATCTAAGAAATGCAGAAAATGGGTCCACATTTTTCATCTGCTCCCATTATTCAGAGTACTGGGGTCTGAGGGAATCCCGTGTCCACAACACAATTGCACTCAGCCTGCACACAAGGGGTTTGAACTGCATCTCTCAGGTTGAACTAACGCAGCTGGGATATTTTGAGCGTCTAACCAAAGAGGTGTGCTCACAGTCAAGCACAGTAATTGTTCAGTGAAGGGAGGAGGCCTAAATTTTAGGAATATCTTATCCTCTTTAGCAAAATTTCTTTTTTTCTTGTCCAAATTCATTAAGGTTTGGGTTGACCTATAGTGATGTTCTTCAGGTGGATTCCCTGGTTATACTGATGAAATTGCACCCTTCATTGGTGCAAGGCCCGGCTTTCTGGAGCTCCAAGGACCCCAGACTGGCCTTCTCATCCCCTCCTACCAGTCCTGCAAAGTCCTGGTCACAGGGACAGGGTGCAACAGGCCATCCTCACTGGTGATGATGGGAATAAAATAAAACACACAAACCACTACACACGATTTCCTTGTTACACATGAATGTGAGGCTGCCCCAGCAAAGGTGGTTGTGCCCTCCCCCCCCCCCCCGCTTCTTCCCATGAGGCTAAGGGATGTGATGATACAAGGGGTGAAAGAAGGTTACAAGAAGCTGCTGTTGGGGGAAATATATTTTTTTCCTCTGTTTCCCAGAGCCTGGATTTTATCCTAGGAAACTTTGCTGTGCTTTGGAGTAAAGGTAGTTTCTCCAAGGCAAAAAGGTAATTCCCTGCTTAAAAGAGGACAAAAACCCTGCCACAAACAGCAGTTTTTTTCCCCCCCGAACTTCTCCGAAATGAAATACTTCCTTTAGTATTCTCAGTGCATAGAAGACACTCAAGCATTGCAGTAAGATCATAGGAGACAGACATTGACAGGACATTTGTGTTTCTTTTTTGTCAAAGTTAAACATGAATTATCTTGAACTTTTCCTGAAATCTCTGATGGACACCACTGTAAAGGAGACCCAAAGGCTGTGCAGACCCCTTGAGCAACCGGCATGGGCAGTAGCAGGTGGTACAGGAGAGGGATCCTATTACTAGGCAAGGAGGGCCCTGGGGGGAGGGCAGCACGTCTCACTCACACATCCTTAGCAAAACTTAACCTGATTTAGTATCAGGTCACCACACTTCCCATGCACGTAACCTGCAGACTCTGACAAGGAGACGCTACCACCCTTGTTAAACCTGTTGTCTCCTACTGTATTGATGAAGCTAGGAGAACCACAGCTCTTAATTTCTTAGCTTTGAAGGTTTTAAAAATGTAGAATTATGAGCTCCCCTGCATAGCTGCTTAAAAAGTGTCTTTAAAGGAACAACACTAACAGGTGCATGTCCACTTCCTTGCTCACCCTGTCTTTGTACCAGAACCCAAAGCAGGTAGACATGTATGATCTATCAAGTGCCATGGGAGATGTACCCAAATGACATGTAGGACTAGGAAGGGCTTTAGACTCTCCTCCTCTCTTGGCTCTTGTGACCCAGACCTGTGGTCTGTCTCTGTCATTACATATGTAATTAAAAAATAACTTCTAAAGAGACTGTCAGAGCCAACAGTATTTGCACTTAAAGATAGCACTTGTAAGCAAATGAAGAACAGCTCTCTGGAAAGCACATGGTTAAAATATGCACACACAGGCCAGAGGGTACCTTCCTACCACCCCTATCAGACAAAGCCATCAGTCAGCCTTCAAGAATTTTTAAAAAGTTAAATCAGCCAGTTGACACCCTTTTAGCAAACATTGGCCACACTTCTAACCCCTACCATTTAAAGGGCTCTCAATGCCTGCAGTCTCTGTAAGAGCCTCTTGAACTGAAGTGCTCCATACTTGACATTCCTGCTCCGCAGAGCAACACTCTTCCTTCTTGCAGACATACATTTCCACATTACACCAGGACACTCCAGACTCCCATCTGGAGGGACTACCTTTTACATATTTATTACCAGAAATAATAATTTTGAGAAAAAAACCCAACACCAAGCAATGTACTACTCTCACACCACTCACACTTGCCTTGCCGAGAAGCAGCCAGCATGAGCACTGGGGGAGTTACACCAGTTTATATCAGCTGACAGATCTTGTCTTGCTTCTAGGAGTTTTACCAGCCCGCAGGAAGCAGGATGAGAAGGAACCTCAGGAACAGCTGATCCATCTTCTCCTCCAGAGCAACTCTTAACTGACCACCCTCCTGTTTGCCTCACCTGTTTTCAAAACCTCCAGTGATAGATGCTCCAGCACCTCCTACACAACCTCATCCTTTCCTTCCAAGTAGCTATCAAATCTTCTCCTATCTTCACAATGCAGACAAGCTGATCAGCACATAGCTAATACCATCTGGCTATATTTGAGGAGATTTTGCAGCATTGTCTCTCTAGCAGTTTAAATGGGAGTTTCTAGATTAAACTGATAAATGACTTTCTCATGCCCTTGATTGGCTTGCTGATAGGTCTAAAAAGCTGCCAAGCACTCACAGGTGGTCCTGGGGGTTTGGAGCTGCTCAGTGCTTGTGTAGATTAATCCCACTGCCTGGTGTATGCTCTTTCTACATTAGAACTTATTCCTAAAACAAAATTATCCTGCACCCTACAGAGTATTGGGTTGTTTCTCTACAGACTTGACACACACCTGAGGAGATCAGAACTGAGAGAGGTCAAAGACCACTACAGCCAAGGCAGCCAGACTGCAAATAGGCAAACATGAGCTAGAGCAATGGCTTGGGGAGCTGCCCACCAGCCGTGCCATGGTGTGCTGGATGATTCTCCCCCCAAGTCAGGATGACATTTCGGGCTTTCTCCCATCTCCTCAGCCTGGCTGGCAGAGCTGGAAGGGGCTGCAGGGCCCAAAGAAAACGTCCAGGACCAGTTCAGGATCTGTCTGGAGCAGCTGTGGATGCCACAGCTCTTCTCCCATGGACTTCCTGAGCTGCAGGGGTGCAACCTGCTTTTGGCCATTTGTTTAAATCCAGGTTTTATCTTTGAGCAAGACTTTGTTTCTATGGAGATGACAAAAACCATCTCTTCCTTTCTATTTACCGCAATGTGGAAAAATGTAAGGGTGCAAGAGAAGGGTTTCCTAAAATTCTTGCATGAACTGCAATCTCTTCAGCTTTTTCACATCTACAGATGTTCATTTAAGCATTTTGCTTTTAACACCAACATTAGAAGTTAATATGTTTCCCACACTGGGTCTGAGGCTAGGTCTAGCTTTCGGCTTATAACACATATTGGTCACAAAATGCAACAGAACTGACAATGGTAAACACGTAATAAAAATATTTTTCCTCTTACTGAAAAAAAGATGTGGCCTGAAACAGAACTGGCATTGGTTTGCAGGACATATAAACCAGGATTTTCATGCTCTGTGTTTCACCATCTTGTACTGACAATCACCACTGTATCTTTTTGCCCTGGAGATGTTTTGAAAGATTGCGGCATTGCATGGCAGAGCTTTGGTCCTGAGGGCATATGGAGAAGTAACTGCTAGGGATGACTGCCCTGGTGGAGACCTCTCCTTCAGCTCTGGAGGGACTCCACAAAGGTGCAGGACACAACACACACACCTCCTTGGCCCCTGGGGAGAGTTCCACCACTACGTCCAACCCCAAATTCGCAGCCCAACCACCAAAGTGGTCTTCCATTCAAATTCGTCAGGGGTCTTGTGCTGCTGGCTGTGGAAATTCCAGCCCTTGAACTCACTCAATACCTACAAGGAGAAGGGAAGGAAGGAAGGAAGGATTATTCAGGGCATTTGGAGCAACTTAAAATCTCTGGATATCAGGATTCAGACTTTGAGGGCCAATTATATACTGGGTCAGGAGATGGAGGAAAGGTGTTGAACCCTGGCAGGCAGCTGGGCTCAGGGATCTGTTTCATTCCTTGCTTCAGGACCACTGCATTACAGACCTGCCTTTGCCCGAGCTTAGATGGTTCATAAGAAACACATCCATTCTTGCAAAAACCTATCATCTACAATATTGCTTCAGCCAAGAAGGGAAAAAATGTAGTATGCAAGTTTTGCCGGAAATCATGCAAGTGACCTATGAGCACTGTTGAAGCACTGTCTTGCTGCTGCTGCTGCTGCTGCAACAGAAATTGGAGCCACTGTTCTCTAAATATTGCAAAAGAGACTCATTATTTTTTGGCAGACATTTTAAGATGACTGGGAGTGTTTGCAACACACAATGCTTCTGCAGAATACAGTCACATAGAGATGAGACCGTCTCAGAAGCACATCACTCCTCACCAGGCCCCTCTACCCCAAACAGAGTGCAATGCACAGACTGAAAGCACAGAAACCGCATCTAAGTGCCCCATTTCCCAATGTCATGCACAGTATGTGTACAACGCTGCTGCTGAGGATGGCAGGGATACATGGGGAAAAATTTTGGTTTGTTTTGCCCAGCTGGGCACGATTTTGCAGTAGAACAACATGAAACTTGGGAGACAAGGAAGTCCTCAAGCAAATAGGAAGAAACGGGACACAAGAATTGAGCACCCACACACTCATGAACGACTTCCAATTTCTTTGAGGATGTTCTTAGAGCTGGATTCCAGTCCAGCCTGATTTTGTAACAGTGCATTTAAGACATTTTCAATGCAAATCCTGCCCTTGAAGATCACACTGGCTTCTTCAGCATAGTTTGTACTATGCAAAGTCACAGCCTTGCTCCAAAGGACTTTTCTGGCAGGGTGATGGGACCGGTGTGAGTGTCAGTCCATGCCGTGCAGCCAGCGAGATCGGTTTGCTAACACAAAGGGACGTCCCGCCACGGTGCTCGCATGGTGACGGATCAGTCTCCCTGTATGCAAGGCGCTGTTTCAGCGGCAAGGAAAGCCCGGATTACCAAACACCCTCCATGTGCAGGGAATCTGCCCCTGCTGCTTTTGACAGAGCTAAAACCGCCAAGTGAAAGGGTCAGGCAGGAGGGCAAGAACAAGCCAAAGGCAGTAGTTTTTGTGAAACTACAGCACTCATTGCTGTTTTTTTAAAGCACTATGTGGCTTTCACCAAGGTTTAATGTGGTAGCCTAGACTGCAAGTAGTTTGTATCTATGCCTTTGCTGTGAAATAGCCTCAAACCTGTCCTGACAAAATCTTAGCCTTGTTGCTACCTTTACTGAACGATTGCTATCAGGATCAGATCCCCAGATCAAACAGCTGCGGTGTATGTTAAAAGGTTTAAAGCCTCCTTCTGGGAGGGTTAAGGGAGGAATGACCCAGTGCTGGGGAATCATTCAACTGCGGCCCTGTGGCGTTTGTGCAAAGAGCCAGATGCAGCAGCTGCGCGCCCAGCTTAGCCGCGCCACGTGGGAAGCAGGACTGGCACCTACGGAGGGGCTGGTGCTAGCCGGGTTGTTTGGGCTGTTCCTCTTCCCCAGGTGGTGGGGGATGGTGCCTTGCCACCCTCATAGTGAACCTTCATTTGCTCCCAGCCAAAGACAGGCGGGAGGATTTGGGTTTCGGCCTCTCCGAGCAGGGCGCAGCCTCCTCCAGGCCGTGGGCCCGGTGGCCAGCAGCCCTGGCCAGCTGCGCACGAGCCAACTGCCTCCCATCTTCCTGGTGTACAGCTGCTTGGCTGTTATCCTCCTGCAAACAGCCTCCCCATCTGGCACATATGCGACTTGTTAACCCTGTTGCTAGACAAGTGCTTGTAGCAGCACTCTATAAACAGCTTTTACCTCAGACGGGTTCCAGTGGGACATATGGATCTATATGGTGACCAACACGAACCATCACAGCGTCAAAAACGGCTGATTCCTGCTTCCCGTTAGTCTCAGTGACAATAACCCACTGACCAGTGGTTGAGAAGTCCTGGCTTTTTTTTTTTTTTTTTAATGCCGGTGACTGTGGTCAAAAAGGAAGCGGCTGCAAATGCATCAGTACGTAGTCCCTGCACGATGCCGATGCCAAACGAGCCGATTTCGGAGCTCAAGGAACGGCTGGCGGCTCTGCTTCGCACTCTAACTTGCCTTAAAATAGCCGTCCCAGCTGCGAACAACGGGCCAGCCTGGGCCCAGCTGGCTCGTCCCCTCGAACGGATGGGCATTTCTGGGAAGCAAGCTTTTGTGGTCTGCGCAGAGAGCAAGAGCGCAGCCCTCGGGCGGCACAGGACGGGGTGAGCAGCTCCCCTCCGCCCTGGGTGGCCGCGGTGTGTTGCCTCCTGCCATTAAAGCAGCTCCGAGCTGCGGGAGGCAGCCTGGGCTACCAAACCAGCACGTGCTAGGTGGAGCGCTTGCTCCAGCAGAGCAGAAATAATTGCCTTGGCATTTGGTCTGCAGGACACCGTGCAGGTTTGCTTTCTTTTCACCCTGCAGCTGACCTTGGTGTTGGCACCCTAAAGCCTTCCAACAGTAGCAATGTCAAAAAAATTCTGTCTGGAAAAGCCCCTTTTTGGAGCAGACTGGTGATGGGTGAAAGTACCACATGCAGTTATTGCTTCTACACAAGTGAAATAATTCTTTGTATGTGTAAATAACAGAACGAAGTAGAAGCTGGTGTAAAAGGAATCCCGGGGCACATGTCTCTGTTCTGCAAAACACTAACGGGCAAGCGCCATGCAGTGGGGGATGCCCTTCAGGTGGGGGTTTTGGCCCCAGGGTAGATTTGCAGAGCTTCTGTGAACCCACCTCTCCTGACATTGTAACCTGGCTCCGGGTTTGCACACTGCATAGAGGGACTTGAGCAAAAAAAACAAAAAACAACAACCCCCCCCCCACACACACCTTTTTAGCTCTAGAGTTTTTTTTTAGTGTGACTCGCCTTAACCCTGATGTGCTTCAGCAGGCTGAGTGCCTCGCATACCTCTCCAGCCACTCCAGGAATGTGGTGTTGTGCAAGAAGTTTGGACAGTGCTTTCATCTCTTTGAAGATATTAGCGGTCATTGACTTGTAAATACTGGCCCTGCCCTCCTCTACCTAGAAAAGAACAGGTCAGTGGGTATGAAAGCACAATTAGAAAGTGGAAATATCCACCTGCAGCTGGCAGCAGTGGGGACAAACCCATGCTGATGAACGAGGTCAGCGAGGAGGAGCAGCGATGGGGATGGCACTGCCAAGCTGGCAGCTCGCTGCCCCTGCCCTGGGGGCTCCCCGTCTTCCTTCACCCACCAAGCGTGTCCTCTGAGCACCCCTCAGCCGAGCACGAAGCAAACAGCAGTGTCCTCCGCCTCGGCAACTTGTGGCCTGGCTAGTGACGAGGCTGCAGCCATCAGCTAGCATACGCCGTGCACTGTTTGCTAATTGTGGGGGAAAAAGATCAAAAAGACTGATTAGAAGATTCCACTATGTTTTTATTTGTATTTGTGTTTTTTAGATAGTCAGCACATTCGAGCTCTTTTGACTTGGACGACAGTAAAAGAAAAGAGCTGCTTCCTACCATGAGTGTGCATAACTTGGGTTGGGAGAAGTAAGAGCAGCCATAAACCTTCATCTCCTGGCACCAGAAAGTTTATTAGCAGAGCGCTCAGCCAGAAGCAGGAGGCGCTGAAAAGGGAACATCAGGCTGTCCTTTAATCTCATTTCGAGACCCAGAGCTTAGGATAATAATGCTATTCTGCATTTATTTGGGGCCTCATAAAACTGTGGAGCATTTTGCAAAGCTGACTAAAGTGGTTGCTTCACGGAGGCAAAAAGCCAAGATACCCTGAATGTGTCCTGCAGCCGCAGGCTGCCCCGTGCATTAGCAGGGGGTGGCAATGACAGCCCAAGCTCTGGGGAAACATCTTTCTTTCCAGCAAAGAGCTCTCATGGTCTCAGTGAACAGCTTGTCTAATACCAAGGTGCTTGCAGAGGATTTGACCCTGCTGCAGCACCCGCTCGGGTCGAGCCGTGGCCGGCGGCAGGCTGAGCGCTGATGTCCTTCCAAGGGCCCCGCAGCCGCCGCTTTTGGTTATGCAACCTGAGTTTGGCCCATTATTTTAGCTGTTGGACACAGTTCATCTCAGCTTTCGAAAGCTCGCATGTTCCAGCGAAGTCCAGATGTTGTTCTCAGAGCTGGCAGGCAACTTATTTTTTAAGCTGGGGGGGCGTTATTTTCCAAAAGAAACCTACCTTTTACACCAAAGTATTCTTTCCTCTCAGTATTTTTATTTTCATCTGAAAGTTTTCATTTGGATGTCTTTCCCCACTGGAGGAAAAAACATGGATGTTGGTATTTATTTACTATGAAATTGATTTTTTACAAGTGCCAATTGAAGTAAGCTAGTTTTACCCAAAGGACAAACTTTACAGCAAAAAAAACCATATTGGCTCTAGTTTTCCACTGGGAAATGAGATGGTAGATGGGGAGATTTAAAAACCATGTACCTGTGAGCTATTTTTTGACCACATTTTGAGGGATAAAAGAAGCAGCATTACTAGGCTCAGTATTTACACTCTGCTGTAGACCCAGCTGAGAAGGCTCCCAAGTTTAAAAAGCGCAGAGATTGCATCTTATTTATCAGTGCCATTGGTCATGACCTTCATGGATTATTTTGGGGTAACACCACTTCCCACCTCGCCGCTCCTCACCGAGCATCTCCTACCAGTAAAGGGCAGCGAGGACGGCCACGAGGAGCAGCGGGAGGAAGAGCACCTTCAGCATCGCCAGGATGGGGAAGGTCTGGGGGGTGGCGGGGGCCACCCGCGTCCGCGTGGCCCCCAGTGTTCGGTCCCACTGGGTGAGGATGGCTGTCCGGGCGCCGCTCCACTTTCCTGGGCCTGTCAGCCGAAACTGGTACGGGGTGCAGGGCCCGAAGAAGACCTCCAGCGCCAGCCGCGGGTCCGTCAGCAGCAGCTTGAGCAGGCTGGGCTTCACACCGAGGGGGACGGCCAGCTCATCCATGTAGGTGATATAATCCATCTGCAGCGTGTTGCTGCTCCCGTACCTTCGGGGAGAGAGGAGATGAAAGGACAAGGCTCCTTTGGGCACGTTTTTTCCCTTTTTTGCCCAGCACAGCCCCAGGCTCCTCCTGCAGCACGTGGTGGCGGGAGGAGGAGGAGGTGCAGGAGCTCGGCTCCCCATGCTGGGGGTGGAAATCAGCTCCTGCCGCCCAGCCAGCTCGCTCCGTGGCCTCCGTCTCTGTGCTCAGTTCAATGGGCTGAGTGGCATGGGAAGCCACTCATGGTGATCCTTTTATTTTGCACCTCCCAGTTTTGTGGTGGGATCTGGTTCGAACGGGGAGTGTAAACTGCATAAGGATGCTAAGGTAAGCTGCTACGTTGTGCTAAAGGAGAAAACCTGCTCTTGCCACCCTATGCATGCCAGCGGCATTCATCATTGACTGTCTCCTTTCCTTGTATTTTAAAGGCAACATAAGCCAGAGCAGAGGAATAAGATCCAGACACTAATTCCACTCAAATTCCTTGCTCAGGCTTGGTAGAAGAAAGAGAAAAACTCTGTGCAGGGACAAATTAGTGCAGGAACTTGGCAAGAAACAACAGGAGCCCTCTCTAGTTTGCAGCCTCTCTTTTTCCATGTTCCCTGGCAAACCGTTGAGGCAAGGGACAGAGAACCTGCTCCCACTGGGAGCCCCCAAAAGAGGGGATGGGACACATCCCCTGTTAGCACGGTGGAGGCAACAGTGTCCGTCCCCCACTCTCCCCATCCCCGAGCTGGCTGGGAGCGCGGCTACGTGGGACGTATTCATTACTGTCGTTAATGAAGAAGTCTAGATCACAATACAACGCTGGATGTTGAAACTTCCTACAATGCAACGGTTTCTAAAAACAAAGTAAAACATTGCTTGGACCAGTCTCAGTTTTGACTGCTTATATTCTTATTTTTACTTTGTATAGTTTAAAAATATCGCTTTGCTATAGCATGAGATACACTCAGAGTGGGGGAAAGCAAGACATTTTAATGTAATTTATGAAACCAAAAGGTCAGTTTGAAGAATACTGATGGAAATGTTCTATTTTTGCTGGAGCTTCACTGAACACGAAACACTTTCAAACTGATGTGCTCGGTGATGGCAAACAAGCATTTTTGAACAGAAAATCTTTCCATCAGAAATTTTCCACCCAAATTTGCCCAATACAGGCACTATTAGGGCTAGTAGAAACACATGCACCAACACCAGTGAGAGCTGGGTTGGGTTTCCTGCATTGCAGAGGGGCAACCTGTGGGTTAATGTGTCTGAGACCTGAACGGGGCGTCTCAGAGGCCACCCTTGGAAGGAGCTGCCTTCCTCTTGCTCGCAAGCTGCTCTCAGCAGCTCCCCCAGGGCTCCTGCCCCTGCACCTGCGGGCGGCTGACACAAAGGCAGGGCTTTTGGTACCCCCCCCACCAACAGAGGTCCCTGTGAGCTGCACCTACCACTTGAGCTTCTTCCCCGCCTTCTCATCAATGTCGTCCATCATCTTGCTTATGGTGGGAAGCCTGCACAGCCCTGGAAAGAGCAGGAAGAGTGTCGGCAAAGAGAGAGGATGCCTGGAAGATCTCTCCCACAGCCGACGGGATTTGCAGGCTTCAGCTGAGTCCTTGGGTGCTTCTCTTCCCTTTGGCATGAAGCTCTGGGCTTGAGTCAGTCTTGGGTGTTGGGGACATGACAAAACTAGGAGCCCACAGAAACTGTCTCTGTAGGACCCTGACTGCAGCTGGCCTCCTTATGGCCTCCCCCATCCTTTAGTGTGTGTGACGATGCCCAAGCGGCTCTTCTGCCCCACTGTGAGGACCTCATTGCCATTGGCAGTGGACTGAAAAATGACCTGCTCCCATGGGGCAAGGTACCCCATCACACAGAGACTGGGGAGGTGGCTTTGTAACTATGAAATAATAAATGATGTGGAGAAGAAAAAAACACACACAAAACCCCCCTATTATCAGTCTTTCCTTGGGACAGAAACTTCCACTCGGCTTCTTCTCTCCCTCCGCCATTACGCTGTAGACATGCAACACAGTGCATCTGTTTTTGGCACAATGATACCTCTGGCAGGGAAGCAGAAATAATCACCCAAGGACAGGGAGGGATGAGGAACCTTCTCCAGCGAATTTGCTATTAAAACTGGTAACCACAGACTACCCCACTACTGGCAAACGCTAGTTCCCGTTAGGAAATAGACTGCTTGCCCAGGATGTACCCTTCCACCTACCCTGAAACACCTTAACTGCCCAGCGACACTGGAGCTCCGATGTTGGGATGATGGATCCAAAGGACTGGACCAGCCCAATGACGGCCATGGTTGGCTTCTCCAGCTGAGGAGGGATGATGCCTTTGTAGAGAGTGACCTCATTGTTCCTGCTTTTGATGATGGACTCATCCTCCATGAAAGGGTAGGCATAGCTGTAGCCAGTAGCGAAGATGACCACGTCAACATCCTCCTGCACAGTCCCATCTTGGAACAAGACAGATGTTTCTCTGAATTCCTTCACATTAGGCTTCACCTTCACCACGCCACACGCAATGCGGCTTGGGAGGTCATCATTGAACACTGGCTCTTTACGGACAGTCCTGCAAGGAAACGGGCAGTGGGGCTGTCACACACGGGGAGCTCCTGCGGCCAGCCAGAACAGGCATGCCAGGACAGGCATGCCGAGCCCTGCACAGTGGGCAACTGATTGCAGGGGAGTGCTAAATCCAGCAGTGGCCTTGCTATTTCTGGTGCTGCTACTTTCCTTAGCCCTTAGAAGACCCTGTGTGCAACACAACAGGTACCGTACAAATCCTGGGTTTGTGTGAAATGCTTCAGAACAGCTACTCGGGGCTGCAATTGTAACAGAAGGAGGAATTTAAAAGGCTGCAGGGAATAGTTAAGGTTGCAAACTGAATGTTTGACTACTAAAAAACAAAACAGGCAAGATTCACCTCCCTAAAGGCAAGCTGGGTGCAGGGGCCTTACCTGGGCTCCATCTGTGGGGGATGAGCACTGCTACCTCCGGGGACACCTGGCTGTCCTGTGAGACTGGCCTGATGCCTGGGCTGACCCACCACCCCCAGCAGCCCCGCTCCTCCCTGCTGGTTTGGCCACTTCCCAGACACCTAACAAAACCTGGGACAACCTCATCCCGTGCATCCAGAAGCACATGAAGCAAAGGAGAAGAGTCAAAGGAGCTTGGTGCTGTGGTCAACCCCTGCCACGAGGACACGTGCCCCCAGTGCCCTCTCCTCCGCAGGCGGTTTGTGGACAGACCGTGCACGCTCACCTGTTCACTGGCATGAGGCCAAAGTTCTCGTGCTTGAACGGCCAGCTCATGCTCCTCACGTATAGCCAGTCACTGAGTGCCCTGGGAAGGATGTTCCCCAGCCAGGTCCGAAAGCGAGTGACGATCACCATGTCCCATGGGTAACCATGCTCCCAGACACGACTCATCACCCACGAACCACTTCTGGAGCTCAGGTAGACCTGGGGGAACGGCCAGGCAGGCATGAGCCACCCTGCAATTGCCATGAGCATCCTCGCACAGTCAGAGCCAGCTCTTGGAGGCCATGGCAAGGAGCATGAGCATATGTTGGAGCAGGTGGGGATGGGCTGTCCTGGCCTCCCAGCCCTGCTGCGACCCCTCTCAGCTCCAACTTTCCCCTCCCCCACCGTGGGGCCATGGGCTCCATACCTGTGATGCCACAGTGCTGAGCTCCACAGCAATGTCAGAGCCTGAGTTGCCCAAGCCTACCACCAGCACTTTCTTTCCTCTGAATTTTTCTGGCTCCTTGTACTCTCGGCTGTGGAAGTAGCGGCCTTTAAACTTCTGTATTCCTGCATGGAAGAACAGAAAGGGAGTTAATTCACCCCAGGAATGAGAAGGAGAGGCTGAGCTGAGCCTTGGGCTCTCCCCTTCCCGCAGTGTATTCCAGCAGCTACTGCTGTAGTATCATCTCTTTGAGGCTGTATTATAGTAGATGTCTCCTTAGCACAGAGGGATGCTGCATCCTTAGTCTGACAGATTTTTGTCTCTGGGTTCATTCGATGTTTAAACAGAAGGAGAGGGACCCCAGTGTGTGAGCACAGACTTCCACAGAATAGTTAGGGTTGGCAGGGACCCCTGGAGATTGTTTGGTCCAACCCCCTGCTCAAGCAAGGTCACCTAGAGTAGGTTGCCCAGGACCATGTCTAGTCAGGTGTTTAATATCTCCAAGGATGGAGATTCTACAATTTCTCTATGACCTGGGCAAGCAGCTGTGATTTCTAGAGCTCCTGAGAACAGGGTCCAAAAAGGTATTAGACCAGGCCCTTTGCTTTCCCCTGACCCAGTCTTCCCTTCCACCAAGCAGGGCCCAGCAAAGCCCAGGCTGCGAATGTGCGCAAGGCTGTTGAGATGCCTGGGCAGCAGCAGCAAGGAGCTGTCATCTGGCAGAGAGGGAAGCTGCCCTGCGAGCATCACGTGTCTGTCATGTCCTTGCAAATCAAAGCCCAGGGCTCTGAGCATTGGCTGGCAAGAGTTCCCGCATGGCTGGCAACACAGAGAAATGAGGCCCCGCCATCGCGCCGCCAGCACCTGATGCCCCTCTGTCCTCCAAACAGCCCCCAAGCACAACATGTTCATCACCAGAGAGTTTTTTTCCCTAAAAGATTGACTGGCTGCTGAGAGGCAAAGGCTCTCTGCTAATGTGCATGACATCTGTGCTAAAAGTCATGGGAAAGTGCCAAAAAGAAAGTGCTTTACAAAATCCTTTCAGGAAAAACCTTCTGTTAAAGGAAACACCACGAATTCTTTGTATTCTTTTTTTTTTCAGGGAAAGATTAGAAACGTCTCTGGTAAAAATGTCCTTGCTTTGATACGGTTTACACACTGAGGTTTTTTTTCTTTAAAAAACAGGTTTTGATTTCTTTAATTGAAAAAAGCAATGTTGATCATGACGATAACATTCTCTTTAAAGCTGAGAAGGCTTTTTTTGCATGGAAAAAGAGTTTGATGGAAGACGTTTGCCTGACTGTGTCACGTTAGGTGAATCATACAGACGCAGCTTACCTGGGAAGTCAGCAATGGGGAGATTTGGGTAGACGTGATGCCCAGAACAGATCATAACAGCATCAAAGATCTCCGTCTCTTCTTTCCCTTCCTTTTCCGTAACGACTTCCCATTGCCCCATAACAGAAAAGTTGGGGCTTTTTTTTATCTTGGTGACCAGGGTCTTAAATAAAACAAACAGATCCACGTGTATTTGTGGTGCAGATAAAAAGGGTTGGAAAAGTTAATGCTCCAGTGGGATTCAGGGGTCCTGGGGAGTCCAGGGGACATTTGCCTCTGCTCTAGGGGAGCACATAGACCCATTTGCGAGAGTGGCTCCGAGCTCAACACAAACCAAGCCATGGACAGGAATGGCTGTTTCTTGGAAAATGGTCATAAAAGATAAATAAATAAGTAAATAAAAGAACTAAAACTTGCAAGAAGAGTGTGGCTTTTTTTAAAGATTGTTTTTGTAAGATTGTTTTGCTTTTAACTGTATTTCCATTCCATTACAGTTTTCGTAACTGGGATCCTTAATACAGATCAGAAAACAACAAAAAAACAGGAGAAAATTCCCCCGGTTCGACTCTACTGTGGCCAGATGTGTCTTGCCTCCCCCACTCAAATGAAAGGTCACAGAGCTGGCAAATATTTCAGATGGAGCAATCTGGCAGTTTCCCAGTGCCTCCTAGCACCTCCTGTGCTCTTGGGCAGAAGGGTTTTCAACCCGCTCCAATAACAACAGTTATTGAATAACTTGGAGCAGACTCCTTCCGCGGGGCTCGTCCCCTGCCCTCTCCGCGTGCCGTGGAGCAAACAAAGCCCGGCACCGCTTGCGTGGGGTCTGCTGTCCCATGGACAGATATGCCCCTGCCAAAACTGCTGTTTGCATGGAGAAGACAGTGCAGAAGTGACACTTTTCCCTTGTTGGCTGGTTATTTAATGCTACCCACTGAAAAGCTGAGGAGGCCCCACCTAACAAAGCCAGCCCAGGCAGGATACTTTTCCCCAGGACTTTTTCTCCCCAGATTTTTCCTCTGTGGCAAGGAGACCTGAACTGACGTCCCCCCGCCCAGGCACCCCAGCCACTCACTGCCCTTGCTCCTCCATGCTCCAGACTTTCTACCTTGAAGCGGATATGCCGGAGCAGATCGAAGTGCTCAGCGTACTTCCAGATGTACTCGTGGAGCTTCGAGTTGTGCATGTAATTGGGGTGATCGTCAGGGAAGGGGAAGTCGTGGTAGCACATCATCTCTTTGCAGGAGTTGGTGAAGACGGTGCGGTAGATGCTGGCTCGGCCCTCCTCGGCATGCTCCTGGAGGTACACAGTAGGATGAAGGGGAGGTGGGTGAGACTTGGAAGACTCAAGTTTTGCGGGCTGGTCCTAAAGAATCACATGCAGTATGTCCCCCTAATAACCTCAGAGAGCACTATTTATCCGGTTAGTGTAATTTAATCTGCATTTACTTTGCAGAAACATAAATTATGATCTTGTCTCTACTTAACCTTGCACACACATGGCAACTATTTTAAAGCTGAAACACCTCTTCTCATAAACAGATGCAGAGTTCAAAGTAATTTTTCTTTCTACTTAGCTGGAACACGCATAGGCCATCACAAGTGTATTGCTCCAGTGCATAATAACAAAATCCAAACACCATCCGTGTCAAAGAGAAACACTTCATCTATCATCCTACCCTAAACTCGCTATCCAGGCCCCTGATCCTCAAGGCCAATGGCTCACAATAATGAGAAGATCATATTGCAAGACATTTCAAAGAAAAAAAGTTGCTTTAAAAAAAACCTACATTTTTTTTAAGTTGTCCAAATAAAGGTCTAGAGGGATGGTTCAGTTTGTTAGTCTTCCTCAAAATGAAGGTGTTCAGGTGAATGCTTTGCTGAACCTGCTGAATCTACATTTTTTTCAACCCAAAAGCCTTTTGGGTTAGAAATTACACTGGCTCTTCCAGAAACCATCGCCCCCTGCCCTCATCTCCAGTCTGGAATCAGGGGAAAAGCGCAGCGCCATTAAGGGAGTAAAACAGGTAACACCTGATGGGCACCAGGGGCATGGGTGCAAGGCGGCAGCTGCCCTGCTGCGCTGAGCACTGACAGCTCGTGGCAGGTAGGGTTGGCACCGTGCAGGGGAGGGAGCGAGCCTGGTGGGCGCTGCAGCGGGTGAGCTGGGGAGGAGACGAGAGTGTCCGCAAAAGCACCGCGGCTCCGGGGATCCGGCCGCTGCGGAAAGCCTCTGAAACTCCCCGGCTGTTGGTCCCTCGGGCACATTTTGTTTTCCTGATTGCGCAAGGACAGCGAGGAGCCCTGCCAAGTGCATTTGCTTTGGCCTGGCTGCAAGGCTGTCAAAGGGTTTGGCTGTGTTTTACGCAGCTAAAGCCCCCAAATGCAGGCCTCTCTGGGGTCCGGGCTGTACCTGAAACGGGACGGTGGTCCCCAGCCCCTGCAGCAGCCTGTCTCTGCAGGGCCGGCATCCGGCTCCTGCGATGCCCGTGCTACAGTGACAAGTGTCAGGACAAAACGGTGCGAGTGCATTTCCCCTTCCTCGTGGCTCTGATGCCAGAGTCGCAACAGAGCTGGGAAAAACGCAGCAAGGTTTACATGCTGGAAAATTTGGATGGGGGCTGGCCAAAAGGTTACCAGCTTCCTGACAATTTAAATAGTTAAATAAATAAATAAATAAATAAAAGATAAGGAATATTTTTGACTTTTTCCTTTTATGGTGATATCCTGTACGGAAATACTCTGTTTCTAAACATTACCAAAAAAGTATTGCCATCCTCTCTGGAGGACTGCTCTGGAGCCCAGGAAGCCCCGGGACGCAGCGGCCGGCGAAGGGGCGAGGCGCGCGCGGCGGCGGCAGGGCCGCGGTGGGGATGGCAGCCAGGACGCTCGGTCCAAGCGAGACAGGCAAAAGGCACCAGCTGGTGCAAGCGGTCTCAGCACCTGACCTGCGCCCGTGGGCCCCGTGGCACGTGGGGCGAGAGGGCTATGGGTCCTACCCGCTAACTGGCCAGCTTTGAAATTGTGCAGCAAAAACTCCCGGCTCACCGTGTAGTGCCAGAGCCCCCCGATGTCCTCGCTCCTCTCGAAGCAGGTGGGCTCCAGCCCGTCCTCCCGGCAGCACCGGATGGCGGCCAGCCCGCTGACGCCCGCACCGACGATCGCCACCCGCCGCACCATCGCGCCCTGCGCCGGGGCGAGAAAGCGGCCGTTGAGCCTGCGCGGTGGCACCGCGCCGGGTGCACGGGGCTGCACACACCCCCGGCGATGCCATTGCCCATGGGGACAGGGCCACCCGCCTCGTCCCCCTTCCCAGCCTCGGCTCACTGGGCTCCCGCGATATCCTTGGAGTTTCCCTCTGCTCCACTCTTACCTGCTCCCTGCAGTCCCCAGACACGTGCGCAAGAGTTCAGGCAGGGAGGGAAACCGGTGGCTTCCCCGGTACCGCTGGGTGCTCAGAGGAGAGATCGAGGCTCAGGAGGAGTTCCCCTTCTAGAGCAAAGCTCTTTTATGCACCGTGGCACGGGAGGCAGGGCCAGAGCCAGGAGGCTGTTTCAGCGAGTGACTTGTGCTATTTGGACTTTAGTAACCCTGCAGCTGTAACGTGAGGAGGAGCTGCTGGCTTGGAGCGCCGAAATTAGGAAATAAAGCACTAGAGTGAAGTTATTGCAAGGTTGTGCCTGGGGTCGCTGAGCAGCAGCAGCTGCCTCTGGCCAGCCGGACTAGCAGTCTTGCTCACATGTGCACACACGCTCAGACCCCGTCTGAAACCACACCACGATGCCCACGGTGTGAAGAGCAGCAGGTAGGGCCAGGCTACTCGACCTCCCCAGGTCCCCTCCCAGTGCTGTGTTTGCACCTTGGCAAAGAGGGGAGCTGGCAGTGCCCCCCATGACACAAGCCGGTGGTGCTGGTGGCTCCCACGCCATCCTGTTCGCCCTCCACTCCCCCCTCGCCTCGGGCAGGATCTCGTTGCAAAGCATCTGACTGTGTTGCCGTTTCTTCTACGCTTGGCGAGTTGCGCGGGCTGAAGATGGAGGAAAACAAGATGAACAGATGAAGGCAGAAGGACAGTGCTTTCTTTGTAGGGGCCACCAAGGAGACTGTCTAGAGGGGGGTCATCCACCTAGTGATCAGCTAACCAAGGTGAAGGACAGAACAAAAATGCAGGGATAAAGGGTCAATTACCAAGTACGGGCAGAGTAAAGGTGACTGTAGGAATGGCAGACCAGCAAGGAAAGCTATATTTTATACACCACTTTTCTGTCTTGCCTCTGCGGTCTTTACAAGTGTTGGCAGAGCTGTGCCATTCACAACCACGTCATGCAATGGCCCAGGTTTCCCAAGCACAGGACTATGAGTAGCTCACTGACTGGGTTTAATTTCCATGCAATCTGTTACTGACACAGCTTGATCTTTTTGCCCAACAACGGATTCTTTATGGCTTCAGTCCTGCTCAACTTATTATTTTTTTAATGTTGTTTTAAGTGCTGAAATGTCACAGCTCACCTGCTTAAAATTAGATGTATGCTGAAGCAACCTGCCCAGAGCCAGGTTTGAGGATCAAAGACCTATAACTTCAAATTCATATGGACCTTCTCTAAGCCACCTTGTGATGTTGCCTTCAAATCCCCAATTCTCATAAGTGTTAAAAATGTTTTAGAGGATATCTGTGGGAAAGGACATAATGCAGGCAAGCATGGAGAAGTTTATTTGCAAATCCAAACCCATCTTTGCACTCTTCATCTAAGTCTAATTGCATAAATTCATCAATCACATCCTTGCCTCCAGAGAAGCTTTGTGGGAAAACAGTTCAGCTAGTGAATACAGACATCTGAAAGTCTACTTTAAGCTGTTGCTGGAGTCCCTAAAGCTGTCTAAGATGGACTACTAATTCATGCTAAGTTGACTTGAAATAAATTAAAACAGAATGCAAGAAAAATGACTGAACCACCAAACTGGGGAAAAAATGCTAATTTTTCACTACTTGGCAATTGTTCTGGGTTTTCAAGGGAACAATTTTGGAGTCATGGTTAGATTGACTTCATAAATTGTCATGTTGGCTTTATGGATTATCAGATTAGAGGAAGACACATGGACCCTCTCCTGCAACTCCTGCAGAACATGAGCTGGAGGAGGAGGACTTCTCCTGTGAATTAAAGGATTTGTCAGAAACACCCAGCTGTGATGAGAACTATTGTTTTGTTTATTTTCAAGCAGGAAGGGTGAGCATTTATTGAAATAACTGTTGCCAGTTCACTATCACCCCCAGAATTTATCAAGCATTTTAGATTTAGGAAAACACCAGAGGAATTACATTAGCTGGAATCTTATTTCTTGGCTGAAAACATTTGACTCTTAGTGGACTTTGATGGATTTGAGTTGCACCCAACAAGTCAGGTCATTGCATTCAGTTGATTACAAAATGCAGGGGTATGATTTTCCTTTGAAGACAGTGCGTAATTTTTTCCCAGCCTCACAGTGTTATTCCACCTGTGCAGATGATTGATCAATCATGTATTTTTGTGTAGCATACGGGTTTTCTCTCTCCCACACTTGACCTTTAGAAACCAGGCCAGGGTCCTGGCAAGCTCCAAGCCAGAGCTACCATCAGCATGACCCTCTCTGCCAGGTGAAGATGCACTGCTAATTGAGTGGCCATTTCACAAGCAAACACAAGGAAAGCAGAGGCTTTGCTCAGGACTGCTGGGACTTGTGACAGCAATAGGCAAGACCATCCTAGTGCAGAGGGAAGGGAACAAAGGTGCAAGAGTAAATCATTTACCCAGAGTGACACAGCAGGAGAGCATCAGAAATAGGAACAGGCCCTGGACCTCTTGACTCATCATTTCCCAGTTATTTTCCTCATTTAAAAAAAAAGAAAGGAGGAAAAAAGATTTTGGACTTTTCTGCCATTTTTCCTCTCCAGGTCTTTCCTTTCTGAAGGCAGAGAAAAGGCTGCAGGCATGGAAAGTCAGAGAAAAAGAGAAGTTCAGGTATTCAAAAATTCCTAAGCAAAAATCAAAAACTTTAATGTTTTTAATGACACTAAAGGCAGTTCTGGCCAACATCTGCAAAATTATATTTTACTTTTTATCGTATACTACAGGAAAACAACAGGACAGAGCTCTCAACCTTCAAAAGGGTGAGAACAATTAACAAAAAGTGGTCTTTCCTACAAGAAACTTCTTCCAGCCCAAAACACCATTCTGGGTAGTCAGCAATTTTGACCCATCAGTGAACTCGATTGGTCAACAAAGAGGACATTGGCCCAGTGGCCAGCAGCTCCCCCATACCTGGAGGTGACACCAAAGCAGCCACTTGTCATGCTAACACAATGCTGAGTGTCTTGGTGCCCGCACAGGGCAGCATGGGATGAGCAGGCATCCAGATGGTCTCCTCTGGTGACAGATGTGCTGCAGCCACCGCAGCTCAACAGCCACCGAGGCTAGAAGTGGCTGACTCGGGCCAGGCACAGTTTACAGTGCTGTGCGGTGCATGCCCAGATTGTGGCCAACATTTTGGCAGTAGCTGGGTGTAGCTTTACACCATGGCAACCGCAGCAGCAGGGTCTTTTCCTGACTGGTGTAATTGTGACAGCACTTCTGAAAAGTCATGGCACAGTTCATATATTAAGAGTTTGCATCAGCTTCTCCACGTGTCAGTGATGTAAACCCCTCTCAGGAACCCCAGCACAAACGGCTCCACCAGCTCTTACTCAATGCAAGAAAGTCTTTGCACCAATGACAGTTGGCATAGTGTTTCCTCAGTCCTGAATCCCCGCTGTCTTTTTTGTAGATCTCACAGTGATTAGGGCATGATGACACAAATCTTACTGCTGACAACTTCAAGGACAGGAGACATAGGAGCTTTACAGCACATTTTCCATTTTTGAGTGGGCAGCCATCATTCTCACCTCCTGAGCTGTGGTGATACCTGTTCACAGGAGTGAGTGGCCACATGGAGAGCAGCAAAAGATCACCCCTTCCTTGGTGACGACTTATCACCAGCAGCCTGTTCAGGAGCTTTGGAAGGTCCCTTTTGCCATGGAAACTCCCAGCTCATTGAGGCTCCCCAGGAACACCTCCTGGCATAGCCGTGTACAAGAAGGCCTTGGCACTACAGCAGCCCATCTTTGGCCTTTGGAGCCCCCCCCCCCAAGCACTGCAATCAGCCTTGGGACACAAGTGTTTTATGAGAAATTAACTCCTTGCCAACAGCTTACGATAAATATCCTCCTATCTATTTCAGCTAGCTGCTACCAGCACACATGTGCATTGCAACCCTGAACTCGCACACACTTATGCAACAGCAGCAATGTCTGCCCTGGCTGCCCATGAGGGTCGCTGGCTCCAGAGCCGAGCTCAGAGCGGGTATTCATTAACCAGAGGGCAGGGGCTGGCAGTGAACACTAGCTGAAATAATGGAGACCTCACTGGAGAAGTTAAGCCACAAAAGCTGAAGCCACAATGGGAACAAATCAGCTGAGGGACAAATAGCTAATGCAGCACAAAGCTGAGCCAGCCTGGCAGGAGAAAACACAGCCCTGCTACGAGGCTCGTCACTGGCCACCTGCAGTGCTTTCCCACAGCCACTTGCCCTTCCTCATCAGCCCCTGCAACAAGGGGTCTTTGGATCAACCATCAGGGCTGGTGCCCTCCCATGCCACTGACCTGGGTGGAGCCTGGCGATGGGTGCCTCGTCCCATGCAGGATGCGCTGACAGCCCACCAGCAGCAGTGCTGCTCTCCCGTGTAGCCTGGTCCAGGGCTCAAAAGCAGTCAGACCTTCCCGGGAATGCCGTATCCTGGAGGGGGTGGGACAAATTGAGGAACATCAAGGAAAAACACAAGCCATGACCATGGCAGATCCTGGTGCAGCCTGTTAGCTCTTCCCTGGGCTGGAGGAGGACAGCAGTGCAGGGCAGCCCTGTGACTGGTACTCCTCTTAATCCTCCTACTGGTAGCAGCAGCAAAGAAAAAGCTCTGCAAACTGCCAATTTTAGTCCATCTAGCCTTTGTGCAAAGGCTCCCCCAAATGTCACGCTGACCAGCTACAGCAACGAGAAATGCTTGCCACTAAAGACAGCATGACCCAGGCAGCAGCTGGGGGAAGACTGCTCAGCAGGGCCTCTGACTCCCTCCAGGAACGCAGAGCTATTTCGGACACTGGAGAAGAGGCACCAAACACACTGGAGGGCTGTGGTGGAGCAGACAGGCTCAAGCGCTCCTCTAGGCTTCCTGCTAGGTTGGGCAACGTACGTACCTGGCCTGGTGTTACTCCTCCTTCAGCTGCTGGATGCAGCACAAAACACACAGCAAGAGTCAGACGTTCCCCAAGGAGCATTTCAGTCTGAACAGCCAGGAGGAGGATACTCTGTTAGCACACCAATGGGAAAAAGTCCCAGCATAGCACCTTGATCACAACCATCAGCCCCCTAGCCAGCCAGGAGATGCTCCCAGGCAACCCGGAGCAGCCTTCGGCCTCGGCAACTCCCCGCTCTGGCTGCCGAGCCAGCCCGCGGGAGGGTGAGTGCCCGGGAGCACGCTCCGCGTGCCAGCTCCGCGTGCCGAGGGCTCCACTCTGATCTCCGCCGAAGCACAAAGCCCAGTGAAACCGCAGCGCCGCATCCCAGCTGTGGCTGGGCTCCGGCTCCATTCGCAGCAAAACACGAACAAAACTTCCCAGAGGCGCCGTTGCCTCTCTGGGGGAGCAGTGGGGCTCCGCGGCCCCAACGCACAAAGGCGCTCCAGCGGGGCGAACAATTGTCCTCTCCTCCCGCATCCCTCTGGCTCCATCAGCTCCTCTGATGTGCAGTTGCATTGTTCGATCATCTTTGAAGTGTCAATAAGAAACATCCTGCGCAGCTCAGCCGAGCCCTCCAGCAACCCCAGCAGCGCCCCGCCAGCCAGGATTCACTGTCGGGCAATAAGTCAGCAACTGGAGTTGCATAAACATAACCAGTAAACAAGAGCATTCACCTCACATTTGATCTGCGGTAATTATGTCTGAATACTTCCCAAGCCAGCTCGTGTTTTTCTTGAACATGGCTAAAGATACACTTTTCGTTTCCTTTTTCCACCCCCTGCCCCCATTTCTGTTTGTAAGCAAAACCCTTTCAGGAAAGGTCCACAAGACAATTCCTATTAGACTTGGGGCTGATGGATAAAGCACCCCAAGGGAGACCAATGCTTTGCAATTACAAGAGCAATGAGAGCAACATCGCTTTGCTCTCCTTAACCCTTGTGTACCAGCCTTGACTTGAGGGCAGCTCGTCTCCAGAAACCCCTGTGATCTTTCACCTCTGCTGCAAATGCGGCCAAACAAGTTTGTTTGTTGGGAAGTCATCAGCAGTGACCCGTCCCCACTGCCTCCTGTCCCTGTAAAGCACAGCACCTCAACCCTTTCACTGCAGGCCCCAAAGAACGTATTTCCCATGTATTCCCTGCACACCAGCACCCTGGGGACCCAGGGGATGAGAGAAGCAAAGAGAGGATAGTCTCTCAGCCAGGCTGGCACATAGCCTCACCACCTCTCCCCCCGCCTTGACCTTGCCCATGCAAAACCCAGGCTGCTCAAGGATCCAGGGTGACCAGGGTGTGGAAGATGCCACCTAGCATCCCAGGATCACTGCCTGTCCACTCACTGGTGGCCTCACCAGCCTCCTCCACCCTGTCAGCAGGAAGATGTGCAGGGGAAGGGACTTTCCACCCCAGAGGACAAGCACATGGGTTTGGATCCACAAGCCAGTTGATTTGTCCAGAGCTGAAAATTCCCTCTCCTGGTGCCTGTCCCAGAGGACTAAAACTTCAGTGCATGCATGTGCGCATGTGGGCATAAACACACTGTTGCATTTGCCCTCAGGACAAGGGAGTGGTGCACATTAGCAGCCCAAAAGAGGTTAATTCTCCCCTTTGTAAGGGAGCAGCTCCCTGCTAACCCAGGGAGAAGGTAAATAGGAGATGTGAAAGCCAAACAGAGAAGAGTTTTCTTACACAACACCCAGCTGGAGTGGGGAGTGGAGATGGAGCTGCAGAATGACACAGAAGCCAAGAGCAAGTGCAGATTCTGAGGGATCAGGTGCATTCAGGGATGATGGGCCCATGGTGGCCTATTAAATTCACATGCATAACCCAACCAAGTCAAGCCCTCCCATGTTGGCTGCTGGGGTGATGTGCACCAGAAAAGGGTTTGTTTCATGTGCTCTTTGTTTTAGCACCTTTACTAAATACTGCCCAAGGCAGCTGAGCTGCTGGGTGGATCTCAGGTGTGACATGATAGCTGGTTTCATCTCAAGGCTTGGCTGGACATTTTCAAACACCAGGTTTGCCACTGCCCATGGAGCCATTCTCATCTGCAACTTTTCAGTGGGGGTGGGGAGGGGGCTTAGGATGTGGATCTCACCCATGTTCATGGCTCAGCACAGTCACCTTTCCAGACAAGGCCAAACAAGCCAAAAACCTCATCATGCCTCCAATAAAATCTTCCTTAGCCATAGTGACTGCAATAGGAGAAACACTTCTCACTGCATCTGTCTCAAAGACATCTCTCTCCAAGAGAAAAGCTCTCCTCAGATCCCCAACTCTCACCACCAACCAGTCATCTTGCACTGGGTGTCTTGCAGACCTTTGATGAATGCAGGCAGGATCCCAAGAACACCCCAAAATAGCTGTGAGCATTAGGTGAGACATCACTGGAAACCCCCAGCTGCCTGACTCCCCTTCTCATACTCAGAGCCCAATCGCCAAAGCAGCTCCTGAGGGCAGCTCAGCTTGGGACAGCAGCACAGCACTCAAAATTACCTGGGATTGTTCTTCTCTTGGGCAATCACCTGGCACAAATGCATCTGAGTATTTACCTGGCTTCTGCTCTAGCTCTTGCATAACCTGGCACACCCTGAGGCAGAGGGAAACAGAGGACCACAAGGACACACGTGTCGGACACCTCAGCTACACCACAGGCAAAAGCACCCCAGTCCACACCACGGGGCTTTAGTGCTGCGGAGGGCTGCTGCCCACTCTCACAGCACCTGCCGCACCTCTGCCGAGGCTGGAGGTGCTACACACAGACAGCAAACAACATCTGGTCTCAAATGTGGCTGTCCTGGAACTGTCCCAGGTTTTATTCTTCCCTGTCAAATGATCTTAGGAAAAACCCCTCCTGCTGGCTGCTTCTCCTGTCCTTACTCTGCCCATATTTTGTCAGGAACCTCTCTGGGGAAAGGGCTCTCCTCCAGCACCTACGTACAAGACCAGCCTTGCTTGGAGCCCCAAGCCTTGGTGAGGTCCCAGGCTGGGAGCGCAGGATCTGAACTGGTTTTCTGCCCTGCCCTCCCCTCCCCCCCACCAAGCTTCACCTTTCAAACTGGGAAGTAACAGCAGAAGGAACAAGTACAGGCTTTGTTCAGCAAACAGGACACCATCAGCTCAAGTCCTAGCACAAAACTGCTATATGACACTTTTGTGGCCGCACCTATCTGGAACAGGTTTTGTTGATTTAACACACAATTCCTGCTAATTAAGTATGTTTTCCCTTTTGTCCTTGGGAGCAACATACTCATGCAGCAGGTGGCTGGTGTAACCACCCTGGAGCAGGTTGCTAGTGACAAACCACTCAAACCTCCATGAGACAGGCGTGCACGTCCTCACCTCTTGTGCCTTCTAGCCCCAGGAAGCCTTGGCAGTGTGGATGAGGTCGAAGTTACAGTCCATGGCTTGAACCAGTGCATTTTGCTCAGGTGCCTAGTGGGGAGTCAAGGAGCTCCTTGCTGCTTTGGTGGAGAAGCCTTCTTAAGGCCCCAGGGTTTAGGAGTGAGTCCTGCAGACTTTCAATGGGATGAAGGCTCCAAAAGAAGGAAGGCTAGTTAAGCTGAGGGCCCCCATTGCTACTTTTGCACATGGGCAACTCTTCCCCCTCTCCAATCTCCTCCAGCCAAAAAAAATAATCAGATATATCAATTTCCCAGCTGTACCAAGACCCAGGCAGAGGTTTGTGCAAACAGGGGGTTTGCAAGTCCTCCCCGCAGCCCCACTGTTCACTGAGGCCCAGCTGCCACGCTCCTGCCAGGACAACGTGGTGCCCAGGAGCCGAAGAAGGGGAGCTCTTACAAGCAGACCTCTTCAGCGCTGGATCAGCCGCTTCTTCAAAAGCGGAAGAGGAAGAAAATGCATGGCCAGGCCCTCGTGCTTGGCTTTCCCAGGCCCTCACACTTGGCTTTCCCAGGCCCTCGCTGCTCTAAGCCTGTGACACCAGGCAGCCCGAGCACCCATTTCTCTTTGCAGGCCGCAGCTGGTCCCCAGCAGCAAGGAATCAGGTTGCATCATTATGGTCTTAGGGCTGTTAATTGCCAGTTATGAGAAACCCATCTGAAGACCACAATGTCCCCTCTCCTGTGAAGGGCTATTGCACCCCAAGGACATTCTCAGAGGATGGTCTCCAGGTGCTGCTTGCAACAAAGCCACAACTCCACTAGCAGCAGCTGTTGACAGCAGAGGCCAGAGCTCCAGGTGAGGGATTTTACTAGATTCTCCTCTCCATGCACAAATTTGTTACCAACACTGTCTTTTACCAGGGACACCAACAGTGAAATCACGCAAGCCTTTGCGGAGGTGACCGGCCTGCTCATGGCAGCATGCAAGTGCAGCAGGAAAGCAGGCAGAAGGGTGCTGGGCAGACCCCACAGGCATTCCCCATTCTCCAGAGGGCTCAGGGGACTTGGGGATCATGTCCCTGTCTGTCCTTCCCCAGCCTAGAGACGGGCCAAGGGCCCTAGCATCACTTGGAGGACTCAGGCTTGCCCACCCCAGGGATTCAAGATCACACAGCCAGCACAATATTTAAAAACACCCACCCTCCCCTCCACTGCAGAGAAGGAAAAGAAAAAAGACTGCAGGGAAAATGCTTCACAGCACTGAGAGCTGCCTGGAGTGGGAGCCAGCAAAAGCCACCTCCCCTCAGGCCATTAAAAACAAATCCACACATTTTAGTGTTGGCAAATAGGTACTTAATGCTTCATTTGCAGATGATTTTGAACCAAGAAGCAAGGGGAGAACCTCACGCCATGGAAAATGGTCCAGCTCTGGGGAGAAGCGCACCCCCCCACACACCTCCCCTACCCACCCACCTTTAGCAGGGCTGCTCAAAGGATACTTCAGGCCCAAACTTCTGGGGTCGAGTTGTTAAGAGAACTATCAGCTTTCTTTAAAATATAGATTTCTAGCCTTTATGCCTATTGTAGAGAAAGCTGGAAAGTTTGACCCACCTACACCCTAAAGAAAAGCCTTGAAGTTCTAGTTTCTTGCTCACTCTTGTTTTTCCTGCATGCAGGCTACTATAAACCTGGCTTGGATAAAGCTTTACTAAGGCAGCAGTGTCCTACTGTCAGTAGAAGATTTACAGATCCCAAATACTGGATTTAACACATATATAAAGCTAAATGTGTCCAGCTGCTTGCACTGGTTCTAGATGCATGAAACAGTTTGTCTCACTTCTGGGTCAGGCAAGCTGGGAAAAACTCTGAGCCAACAGGTACGCTGGAGATCCTGGCACCCTTCAGGGCTGAAAGCAGAGTCACCAGGCAGGGTGAGCAGAGTTTCCCTAGTGCATTGGTCAGAGCTGCACACCAACTTGCTTTCAAAAGCATCTTCACTCTTATTGCCATTTCATACCTAATGATGGAGAAAGAGGGGAAAGCACCCAGCACCAAGCCTAGGCATCCTGAGTGCCAGGGCCACCTGCTTTAGCCTCCAGACCACAAGCACCCAGAGCCCCACAAGCTGCTGGGTAGCTGGGCTAAAAAGCTGATGCCTCGCTGAGCTTCACCATATCACATGTTCAGATCAATGTCCCTCTTGCCCCAACGTCTTTATGCTCATATTATTTATTCCGCTTACCTTTACACCTGCAACCCATTTATATTTTCCATGCCCTGTTCTGAAACAGTCCTGGCAATCGGACTGTTTTTGAAATGAATGCACCAAACTCCTTCCAGTGTGCAGTGAAATGCCAACTGCCTCTCTCAGCAGTGGGTGCAATGCACTCCCTCTCCCAGCACCCTTGTTCTTTCAGGCCTACACATCTCTACACCACAAAACCCACACAGCTACATACTTATTCCCCCTTTTTCCACTGTACACCTACAGAATAGAAATTTTGGGGTAGAGAGGACTCTTCCCTGTCACTTCTTTCATGCCTTCCAGCAGACAGGTCTCTTTCATGCATGCTCGAGCTGCTGGCCACCAGGGAAGCTGGAGAAAAGAGAAGTCTCCATGGCAATCAGTCACTCAGGCTATTTCCTCACCCTGAGCGCTCTCCTGGCTCGGGTGACAGCCTGCTCTGCGCACTTACCCATCCCAGGCACCCAGACTAAAAGGCCTGATTTCCACTCACGCCAGTGCCTTTTTCAACTGTCTCCTCGCCGTCACTCTGCCCGCTATGTAAAGCCTGTAGAAACAATCTCAGAAGAGTCTCTGGCCCTTTTACTGTAGGGATATTGCTAAATCATGTTATTCTTGCTGTCATGCCAGAAAAAGAAAATGATCGACTTCAGTACAGCTATTAACTGCAATTAGTGCTCCATTGCATAGGCAGTCTGGGACAGGGGAATCTGATCTTCTGCTACTAGTCAGTAAATCTCAGCAAGTGCACAGGGAGCAGAGTGAACAATCACTCGTTTCTGCTCCTGCAACTACTTTTAGTTGCCCCAGCAAGCAATTGTACAAAGAATGTTTTCCCCACGCAGCCAACCTCTGTACCAGCTGCTGCATCACTCTGTGTTCATGCCCACGATGGCCCGGGGTTCCCACGCCACACTGCGCACGCTAGCCATACCCTTGCCCTGCACTCAAGCTCTCTTGGGGCTCCAGGGTGACCTATAAGCACAGAAGCTGGGACAAGAGACATGCCACTGAGAGACATTGACCATGCTGCGGTTTCAAAGTGCCCTGCTCAAGCACTTGGCTCTCTCCTGTAAAGCCCAGTTTTCTCAGCTTTACAGGTAGATTAGCTGAGCTGCACTGCCAGTAACTAACTGCAGGGTCCCACAGCTGTGCTTGGTAAAGGTTTTAAGGAGCTGATGAAAGATGTTGCTTCCAGGACAGAGTTTGTTTGAATTAAAACATCAGTTAACTCACCTCTTGGATCTGCCTCTGGACTCTGAAACAGCCTGGAGCCCTCCACAAGCAGGGCAGAGCTCAGCCCTCAGGGCTTGATTTTCCCATGACAGCTTCCACCTGGGGTCAGTCCAGGATGTTTCTGCTGTCTGACATGACAAGAGGTGCTTGCTGGCTGGTTTGCACATTAGTGCAGCTCTCCCTTGGTGCCTCCTGGTGTCAGAGCCACCCTGGAGCACTGTAGTAGCAGAATCTGCTCTTGCTATCATACTGCAGGATCTGCACTCACCTTCTCCTTTGCTTCTAAGCACATTTTTATCTTTCCATGCTGTTTGGCAAATTTCTTCACTGTGAACCAAGCTCCGCTCTTGCAGGGTTATCTTCCAGTGTTGCAGGAGGCCTGAATCCTGGCAGAGCAGCAAACAGCTCTGCTGGACAAGGCAGGCAGGCAGCAGCAAAGCCCAACACCTACCATTAATGCTTGCAGCTTCCTTGGCTCATTTAGAGCTCTTGTCCTGTCACTGGTACGCAGCGATAAAGCTGGATTTGCAGCAGGAACCCAGAGGACAACCACACACTCAGCTACACACTGACCAGGCACAGAGAAAGCCAGAGCAGCAACCCCCCCCCCCCCCCCCCAAGCTTAAATGACCCATGGCCGTGGGCTACTGGGCCCGTGGCAACGGGTGTGTGGGTGGGGGACCCAGGTGAGGCTGGCTGGGGCAATTAAGGCCCGTTAGCGCCCTTAGGGCCCTGGCAGCAGGCTGACAAGGTCAGCTCTTCCCTTAGGGTTATCCATTGTGCAGACATGTTGCTGGTGGGGATAAATAGAAAATGCTCGGTAGAGCTGGCCTGAGTCAGCTGGGGTCTGAGACAGCAGAAGAGGATCATTTTGGTGAAATTAATCCAGCTCTTGTTCAAAATGGTCTAGATGCAGCCAAGAGAAGCTTATAGCAGAAACCATCAACAGCCCCAGGCCAGGCTGAGTGCAGACACAGCCACCTCTCCGGCCTGTGCCGCAAACCCGCTGTGGGGCCGAGCTGGCGCCTGTCCCCCAGATCCCAGCTGCTGGGGAGCAGTGAGCCAGGGCTCATCCAGGCTCCCCGCAGCCACGATGCTGAGCAGGCCCAGCGCCGTGGGGCCCAGAGCACCAGCAGCTCTCCCCAAAACACTTCTCCCTGCACACAGCACAGATGTCCCGCGCCGGGGTGCTGGTGGGCTGCAGCCGGTGGCAGAGGTGGAAAGCGCATGGAACACGCTGAACCCTCCTTTCCCCTTTCTCCTTCCCCTGGGCGCGCTGAACAGCTCTGCCCTCCCATTGCTTCCCTGCTTTGGGAGCAAAGGTAGATGCATTTTTGTGGATACCATCTCCTCCCATTCCCCCAGACTGTCCTTCCTGAAAGTGTGGCATCTTCCCACAGCAATAGTCCTGTGTTCCCATTTGTCCCGTCTTTGTGATGCTGACCAGTCAGGCCTTTAACCCCCAAATGTCTAATGGACAAACCATCCTGCAAGAGCAGAAGCTTTCACCTCTGCTGCTCGCCAGGAGATGTTTTCCAGGATAGCATCTTCCCCAACACTATTTCTCTCCCCACCACACTCCTTTCTCACAGCCTTGATGGGCACCTAGGTTTTCTCCCTTATTGTGGTGGGAGCAGTTTACTGGGCCAGTCTAAACCAGAACTGCTCTGGCTTTTTGCATGGAGCCGCTTTCCTAAGTGTCATGGTCCACACTACCATCTCCTCCAGCAGCAGTGTAAACCCTTCTGATGCAGTGCCACAGCCAAATCCACAATGGTACATCAGCATCCAACGCCCCTGAAAGCCACACGGGTAATTTGACATATGCAACTCGGCCTATTTTGTTATTCAAAAACTTCCAAACACCTTACAGGAAACTCAGCCTTCCTCTGCCCCTTGCACTGGAGCAAGGGTTTAAACCTGTTTTAAACCAGCCGACGGGGATGGAGCAGGATTTTTTAGCAGCCTGCCCTGCCTGCAGTCGCTCGCCTTTGTGATGGCAGGAAGGTCTGGAAAGCAGGGAAGGGGCAAATGCGGGGAAATGCTTTCCTGGTCATGTAGCGATTACACAAAACAGAGGCAAAAATCTCCCCCACGCCTCTCTCCTTCTCCGTCTGCCTCTGGCTGCTCTTCCTGTGCCAGGCATGCTGCAGGAGTGCCCTGGCCCCGAACCCCGGTGGCACAAGGCAATGCCCAGTCCTCATGCTGGCCGGAGGCTGCGGATGCAGGAGACCTGGGGGATGCAGCTCGGCATCTGCAGGCTTTCAGCTCCCTCTGGTGGGCTTCGGGCCCTCGAAGGAAATCCTCTATGTCCTCCGGCTTCCCTGAATTTTTCTCTGTCCTCCGGCTTCCCTGCTGTGCCCCTGGTATTGGCGAGTGCTGATGCCTTGCTGCTGAAAGGTCCCCTTCCCCAGGCACATTTCCCTTCCCCAGCCCAAAATTAGTCACGTTTTTGCAACTGGAGAGATGAAAGGCAGCTGTTTCCAGCATTGATATCCTGCCGGTCCCTGGGCTGCGGTGCCTGGGGGTGAGCAGGAGGGCATGGGATGGACCGACCCCAGGGCCTGAGTGGCTGCTTCCCAGCAAGGTCTTCACTTCTTGCTCTGTTGGTTTGTTTTTTTAAATCACTTGCTCACAGCTAAGCTCTGACCTGCGACCCCCTGAGCTTGTGCCGACGGTCAGGGTTAGGCTGTGCATGCAGCTGGCACACCTCTCCCACGCTGCTAGCTTCCCTGTGAACAGGACATTTGTAACTGAAACCATCACCCTGTAACATGGGGACCAGCCCCACACCTGTGGGGCAACAGCAGCTCATGGCCTATTCCCCCTCTTCCCAGAAACAAAGGGACAAAACTCCTGAGATCTAAGCCTCCTGCCCAAGTGCTGAGATGCTCTTTACGTTAACTATGGATGCTGTGGTTGCTGGGCTCTGCTTCGACTCTACAGCTGTAACCCCGCTCCTCCTGGCTCATGTTTTGCAGCCCCGGGCTTCATGCACTGATCTGGTCTTGCTGGCACTGCTCTGGCTCACGCATGCAGTGTCTCAGCTACTCTGCTGCATGTTAACAGCTCCCCCAAACTTCCTACCTGGAAAACTCCCTCACTTAAAGGTTGGTTGCCCACCTACAGAAGGTGATGGCTCTGGTGAATGGCTCATTTTCCTAGGAAGGGCTTTGTAGTTGCTTCCTCTTTGTGATACCATGAGTGAAAGTTTGTACAAACACTCTTTCCAGTCCCAGGCCTTGTACCGTAGCTCCATCTGACCCCCCAAGAAAGACCAACCTCACAACCAGCTCAAACAGCCTATAAAGTCCTGACCTTTTGGTTCAGAAGAAAGTCTCTTTTTCCCTTGCACCAGGCTGTGATTTTGCAGGCCTGTTCAGCCTGCCGCTAACAGGTTTGGCTGTGGCTGCTTTTCCCTCCCCAGCCTCACGCTCTCCCGGAGGACGCTTGGGCGGACAAGCAAGGCCTGAACTGGTGGCCGTCCCCTGGAGAGGACAGAGCAGCCCAGCCCCTGGTCAGCCCTCTCCCACCGGGCTGTCTTGGATGCTCACCACAGCTCGGGCGTGGGGGAAGAAATCATAAAAAGATGTTTCTGGAATGATTAAAGTTAATTAGCTCAAATGATGCCTCTGAAGGGAAATGTTTCTTATTTCAGTTCCATTCGACTTGGTCCCAAGCCTGTTTTTCATAAGATCAGTAACTGCAAACAGATAGGGCCCTTTCATTGGAAACAGACAGCACAGGATATAATTAAAGAAGTATGCACTGGCATTTCAAAGAACCGTTTTCAATTACTGCTATTTCAAGAGTATTAAGGGGAAATATTTTAAACAAGACCACTGCAAAAATAGATTTTGTTTGTCATTAACTTTGAAATAATATTTGACTTAAGGGCTGAAATTTCCATATGCCGGGTCTGCCTCTCCCGGCACTTTCCCCATTGGCTGGGAGGAGGGTGATTCACTGTGGCATGGTAGCTTGGAGCAGATCTTCCTATATAAGGGCTTGTTTTCATACGGGAAATACCCTCCTTTTTCCCTGGCCAGGTTTCTCTCCATGTCAGCCTGGAACTGAATCACGGGGCTGTCTCAGCCACGAGGAACGTGGCGCAGGGGGCTTGTTTGGTTATGAAACTGCACCCTGCATGCCTTGGGGGCACACGCTGCCACTGCCTTGGTTGGCAATGCCCTCCCACAGAGATTTGGGCTGCGCTTTCCTTGGCCAAGTCAGCGTCCCTTCTGTAGGGATGAAGATCCCTGAGAGCAGAGGTGCCTGTGCAGGTGGTGGTGGTGCACCCTTAGGGTGCGTGAGCAATGGTTCATTAAGGCAGGCAAAATGCTTTTAGTTTTCAGTTCCTATTCACCACTGTATATCTGTACAGCGTGAGTTAATGAGTATTAATTTGTTTGGCCTGTTCTGCCAGTGGCCGGATGGGTGGCCTGGAAGATACCGCTTTGCGGTTGTCGCCCCAAGAGTATAATGACAACACTGGTTTCCTTTGCAAAGCCCTTGGAGATTACTGGGTAGAGATGCTGTTTAGAAGCTGATCTCTTAATCGTCCAGATGCATGTCGTTATAAGCATGCGGGCATGGAGCCACTGCTACCTCTCTTCCCTTCATTTTCCCCAGCATTTTGTCTGTCCATTAGTGTCACCAGGCAATCAGAGAGATCAGCCCCCTTCACCTCTGTCTCCACCACCTCCCTCCTACCACCTCCAGCCTCTGTTCCTGCATCTCTGCTGCTCCTGCTCAGGCCCTACCTTCAGAGACGGGATGGATTGGGAAATTCCTTCATGCTGTAACTGAGGAGACTCTTTGGTCCTGGTCTTATGGGGAAGCTCCCTCCTCCACAGATCTAGGGGACGCTGATGATCTGGAGTCCCTGAGGTGATCTACATGCCCAGTGCAGATCTGTAGCAGGGACACATTTCCCCCTTTGATTTAAAGGCATGGATTACAGGAACATATAGAGCATGAGGATTTTCTGCAGAAATTTCTAGGGCTTTTGGTGGAAGGTCTAATATACAAACAGAAAAATCAGTAAACACATTCTTCAAATTCACTAAAGGAGGTTGGGTTCACACGTTAAGTGACCAGAGAAGAACCTTGTTTCCAGAAGGTGAATGCTCGTGCTCTGAAGAGCCAACATCTTGGAGGTTATTCACACCGAGCCCCTGGAATCAGTAGGGATTTTGGGAAACTCTGGGCACTTCTGAGTGTAGAGCTTCTGGACAAGACTAGAAAGGGAGCTAGAAAGGGCAAGAAAGATTTGCTGTCCTCTCCTTCTCCACATTTCCCACTGTGTGGCCAGGGAACTTGCCTGAGGTGTGAGAAAGCCATGCTCACGTGGGGCAGAAGCAAGTGGCAGTCACGCTGCAAGCACTGTGAAATTCCCAAGCAGGACAGGGTCCAATCACCCAACCACAGACGTTGAGGTGCCAATATTTGTTAAACGTCTTTAGAGATATCTGTTGTGGGATGGATAGTCACTGCTTAGTGAGGAGGTGCTTTCTCTCCATATAAAAGGATCCCAGACTAATACCTGAGAGTTCAACACGTAATTATGAGGCAACTCAAGTTCAGTGAGTCTCTCCAAGCTTTATTTCACCATCTGCAAAATGGACACATCCATCTTTCCTTTGTGGGGCTAGAATTCCCAGGGGAAAGGGCTGTTTCTCACAGCACCTGGGATGGTGGGGCTCCAGCCTCCCACAGGGCCCCTAAAGGCCTGGGTGAAGTTAATAGCATGGGAAGGGACTGGCCCATGGAGCAACCAAAAGGGCTCTCCACCGAGATTTACCCAGCGAGCTTATGAGCTTCATGCAATAGAAACACTGGTTCTAGCAGAACCATGAGAAATCATTTTTCTGCGCTATTTACAGCAAGCAAGGACATATTTTCCTTTTGGAAACATCACAAGGAGGCTGTTTCTCAGGGTTGTTGAGAAAGAGGGGTCCGCCTAGGGGAATAGCATGGGTTGGGGTGCATAAGCAAGAGGGAGCAGAAAGACGACACATCAAAGAAAGCCAAGGATGTCAAAACCAGAGTTTGGCCACTTCCGTGTCAGAGTGCAGCACTGTTGGCATCAGCTCAGACTTTTGTATGTGAGATGACAGTCAGCAGGCTGCAGAGATGTCTAATGAGCAGAGTCATTGAAAGACACATTACTGTGTCCTCTGGTGGGGCAGGAGCTGTCTCTGAGGCTGCACCAGCTGAGCCCAAGGCAAACGTGCTCCCTTCACCCTCTCGTGATGCAACCGATGAGCACCATATCCTTCCCAACCGGCTCTGCCCATCACCTCAGAAGATATTTCCCTGAGGTAGGGCATCTCCTAGCAGCCCACAGGTGCCTGTTGGGAACTGATGTCCCATTTACTGGCTCTTAAAATCTCATCCGTTTCAGGGCATGCCATGGAAACCAAAATGATTTTGTAAGTGCTCTCAGGCATCAGAGAGGATTGGCTGAGAAACTTACCCTGGACTGCCACACCATCACCATCCAGTGCCCTGTTCTCCAGACACAGCATCTGCCACAGGGCTGCAGGGATGCTTTCCCCAGGTGGCAATGAAAAGGCCCTAAGGGAAGGACTTCTTACTGTGTTGATGGAGCTAAATAACCCACAGAGAGAAATGGGCCTGTCTTAGCTGTCAAGTGGGCATCTGATAGCACCCAGGTGCAAGCTGGGCAAGATGAAGGATAATTCCAGTGTCAGAGGGGAGATGGGGCAGCAGACAGCGAGAGGCAGCAAGAGCTGGACAAGACACTGCAGATGTCCCTGAATCTGGTATTATAATGGATTTCAACCCTTTTACTGTCTCTGGCCTACAGACCCCACCCTGCTCATGCGATACCGTAATCACATCGAAAAAACAATCCATTTGCCATGCGTGTAAGTAATTCCAGCTTCCCTGCAGCAAACAGCCCTGCACCTCCGATTCTAACCCAGTGTCATGCATTGGCTTGGAAAGTCTGCCTTTGATGCTGCGATTTGAAACATGAATGAGAAAAATGTGGGGTTCTGGTGATACGGAGCCCTGTGGTATGCCAGTTAGAGACACAACTTCCTCCTGCTGGCAGGAGGGGTTTCCACTCCTTGCCACTTGCCTCCAGCAGCTCACATTCCTCTCTTGCAGGCATCAAGTTTTGCCTCTGGCACTGTGTCACAAGGGCCTGCTCTGCCCTTCACCCCATGCTCAGAGGACACGGGACTCCAAACCTGCTGTTTCAGGTTGGGCGCTTGGCCCAAGCCAGTGTTTACTTCTGCCCTAGACTGTCCCCAAACATGGCTTTATTGACTGTTCAGCAAAAAATACTTTGCTCTTGCTCTTTTTTCCACCCAGAAAATCCCTGCTTCTGTCCACAGCTTTCCACTGAGATGCTCTGAAGAGGAGAGGAGGTGCTCAACCAGTTTCCTCCCTGCTTTCCCGAGTGCCTCCAGCCATTCCCACTACCCCAGTCCAGCCTTTCACCACCTTTTTTGGGGAGCCTGCAGGCAGAGCTGGAGCCAACATGGCTGGTGCACAGATACTGCACCAAGATCGTGCATTAAATCCCAAAGGGGACACTCGCCGGCAGAAGGGGTGGAGGATGCAACCTGGCAGGAGATAGGTTAGCCCCCCACTACCCCGTGCCCACCTTCCTCCCCTCTCATGCCACTCTTTCTGAAGCATGGCCTCCTGGGCAAAAGGGACAAACTGTCTGCTACAGCCTGGCATCAGGCATCAATGCTTTGGTGATGTGCTCTGTAATTTCCCTGGCATGGGGCTGAGTTGGTCTCGGTGCTTTCCAACCGTTTATAAGGCCAGGAAGCGTCACCGTGATCCCTCCTGGCTGCGAGAGCCTCCGGCACCGCTTTCCGCATTGCCTGCCCACCACCTCCTGCTGCAGCGCCTCTCGCCAGACTCCTGTAAGCCCTTCAGGAAATATCCCATGGAGAATGAAATTAGATGTCAAAGAGCAGAAGAATTTCAGCTTTGGTTCAGCTCTGGCAGGTCCCCAAAGCTGGGAAGGAAAAAAGTGTTCTGAAAACACTCATCAGAAGGCAGTGAGAAATTAGACATAGGTCATTTGAACTCCAGCCCTGAGGAAAGGGGTCAAGCCTGTAGGGTAAAGCACAGCTGGATGGGAAGAAGCCAGCAGAGTTTCAGAGAAGAAATGACTTGATTTGTTAATTTGTTGACACTGCCTAGGTTGGATTTTTTTCCTTCACTTTGAGATACACTTCTGGACCCATACCATGAACTCCTTCCCTCCTTGCTGGGGACAACAGCACCTCTCATGCTAATACCACAGTAGCGCTCACCCCCATTTACCAAGCTCAGATTTTGGCACAAGTCATCCAGCCATGCAGAACTGTTGGGTGGTGTTCCTAGACAGAGCACAGCCCTGCCTGCAGGACACAAACAGCTTGTGCATGAGCGATGTGGTCCAGCCCATGTGACCAGGAGCACAGGTTACACGAGTCTGGTGTAAGCAAGTGATAATATGATGTGTGAAATACGTGTTTTGGGGATTGTTTAATGGTTTCCAGAATGGAGTTTAAAGATAGTAAAACCATGTAAGTCCTTGCCTTCACATCCTCTAAAACCATGTAAACACGTGTCTATCTATCTCAAATTCATATGAGCACTGATATTAAAAAGGTGACCTGCAAGATTAAGTTGATTCAGATACACTGTTAACAGTGATTTTTCTTTCTTTTTACTTCCACACATTTATCAGGAAATGTATTAGCCATCGGTCATGCACCTACACCACTGCCTTGTACAAAACGACAGGCCTTTCGAAGAAGCCAAACTCCCAATTTCAAAAGCAATGGGCTTTTGAGAACGCTGACTTAAAGGGACTTTGTCTCCCAAGAATAACTTCCTTTTGAAAACAGTGTCCTAAATCACTTAGGAGACTTGCAAGCTTTTTTGCTTTTATATCACAATTTTTAAAGTGCGTCTACTCAGCAGCCTGAAAATTTGGTGGAAAATTGGTGATTAGACAATCATCTATTTGCTTTCTATAAGGAGAGAGATGAACTCTCCATCCCCTGTATAGCAATTATGAAACCACCTGTAAGGGATATTGGTGAGGTCAAATATCTCATCTTGGAGATTCAGCTGAGCCCCAGTCTGCAGAGAAAGGACTGACTTTGAGATGTTGCGTTAGCCATGGGCTCAAAGAGGCAAACTGGAGTGAAACCTCCCTGTCAGCTTGGTCATAGCTGAGCAGTGCAGACATTGGCTGAGGAGCTTGGGACACTGATGTGAGGTAATGGACGGGACCCTGTGAACACAGTAAAAGTCATATGCAGTCCTTGTTTTTGTTTTTTCTTTTCTTTTCTTTTCTTTTCTTTTCTTTTCTTTTCTTTTCTTTTCTTTTCTTTTCTTTTCTTTGTGGAAAAATGTCCCTTTTCATTTCCAAGTGTTCCGAGTGGCTGAATGCATCAACAGAGCCTGCAAAATGTTTTGATTGCCTGCTTCTGCATTTTTTGGATGTGCTACTGAGATGATTAAGTGACAATTTGATCTCCTGAGCTATTTCAATTGCGTTTCAAAAGTTTCTGAAAAAAGCACAATGTCACTGGAAAAGAAAGTGAAGTATTCCTTGATTTTGATGGCTTGCATGTGTGGAAAAATTCACTTTGAAATTATGGCCTTTGGGTGATGGGACAGGTTCACTCCAAATAGCAGGCCACTTTCTACCCGAAGCACTTCTGATCCAGCATAGTTAGGGCATCTCTGAGGCTGCAGAAAACTCTCGTCCAGATGGATAACAACACATTCACTATTTGGGCAAGGGGCAAGGTGACCATGCAGCTGTGAATGGTAAGGTTAATCCAACTTTGCAGCAACTGACTGGTTTTCTATTGAGACGAGATGTCATCCTCAAAGAGATGCTCTGGTGTCAGCCAGGCAGAGGCTGACTTAGCCCTCAGTGGGTCAAAACATCTAATCATCTATGCCACAGAGGAAGTCAAACCAAATTGTCCAAATGGTCCTTCCAGCAAGAAAAGGATCAGGCTAGAAAAGAAGCAGAAGTGTTGTTTGTGTGCGCTCCTGCTCTCTGCTCTGCACCACCTATTCAGACACCCACTACCGCCCTGGTCTTCACTGTGGTTGCACCTTGCAGTCCCAGGTAGGGTTTTGGTAGGGTGAAACGTGGGCTAGTCCTAAGCCAAACACTGTGGAGAAGAGGGGACACCAAGATCCAGCATCCATGTGGGAAGCCCAAGGCTCTAGAAAACAATTGCAGAAGAATTAGGAGCTGGTGAAGCTTAGCAAGTGCAGAGCAGGGCTGCTGTCCAGGCCTCCTGCTGGGTACCAGGGGCGGGGTTAGACCATGCATGATCTCGCCAGGGAGACACTCCAAAGCCAGCATCTCCTCGGCGCGTTGCCCAGGAGGACGTTCCATTCGGGCACGTGAACCGCTGATAGACAGGCAAGTTTATTCTCCCTGTACTTTCAGCTTCAGCTTACTCTGAAAATATCAGCATCCTTGTGAGAACAAGCTCTTGGGAGATTTATAGCTCAACTCTGCAGCCATACGCGGTTCAGAGTTTACATAAATGCTGGGCGACGTCCAAGCCCGGGTGCTGACTCAGGCTCCCGCCCCTGTGAAGAGCCCACGTCACCAATTCGAACGGACTTCGCAGAGTGGCCAAGCTGACATTTCACACTGTGAAGGACTGCAACAGCTGCTGAAATGGCCAAATCACGCGACTTCTCGCCCAGGAGGGAAGGGGTTTTACATCTTCCCCTCCCCAGGCCCTGACCTCAGGCAAACAGACGTAATGAAGTTGTTCCAGTTGGCCACGGGTGTGATTCATTTTCCTGTGGGGACATCTCACTGGCCAGTCACACAAAGCAGCTCCTGGGTTCAGGCTCAGTTTCCATCGTCTTTAGAAGAACAGGTTCCTGGAGGCACAGCTGAAGCCCACGAGCACACGCCAGGCACCGCTGGAGCAGCGACACTGGTGCGGGCCCAGGAGGTGGCGGATCCAACGGCTGAGACAGAATAAAGGTTTTGCCTACACCTCTAGGGGAAAGGAAAAAAAAAAAAAAAAGTCATCCACTGTAAGAAAAAGCAGAGTGAGAAGCAAGAGAGATTCCCAAGATGAGAGACAAAGGCAACCACGCTGCTGCTGTTCAAGGAGAGGTTAACGAAGCTGGAGCGCGAACAAGATAACTGTAATTCCTCTTCGTTGCGGAGACGCCCAGTGCAGCTCAGTGGGCTGATTCACGACTTCCAGCCTGAGCTGGAAATGGATTTGTTTGCAATTTGGGATGCTAAAATACAGCACAGAAAGGTTTTTTTCATTTTTGTTTTTCTTCCCCAAGCAGTCAAATAACCCTGTTATTTGTTACCTAGTCGTAACAACACATGACATTTCATCTTCCATCTTGCCTCAGGTCTTTGGAGCTGTCCGGTTCTCCCAAGTGCCCCAAAGCGCGTGTATCTTTATTCCCATCCTGGGATGAAGTTGTCTCTTTCTTGAGAAGTGGTAGCTGCAAATGCCATAGCAGCCTCTGACTGCATCCAAAAAACTGGCTTTTTTCCGGCGGTTCGGCTGACATCCAAACTCCTGGGTACAGGTCTGAACAAACCCTCCAGTATCTGCTCTTCCCGGCTGGATCTCCATTCCTGGAAATTCAAGGCAGAGCCAAAAGCCGTAGACCTGTTTATGACTTGTTGTGCAAATGTGATAAACGGCTGCTCAGAAAACATCTCATATGTGCTGCTCCTCATGTGCTCCTTGTCTGCATTTTAATAAGCTAATGTTTGGGAATAGTTAAGTAGCTGTCTTGACTTGTTTAACTCAATAGCCACAGATATTTCACTGAGCTGACGCAGGATTTATGCCTCAATAATGCAATAATGTTTGGTAAGCATCATGGTTTCAGAGAGATTTATGTCCAATCAGCAATCTGAGAGGGATTTATACAGCCCAACAGAGGTAGGGTTACAAGAGGCACTGTCTGAGAGACACTGAGAGCTGTGTCTCATTGCTTGAGGGCTATTCCTCAGAGAGACCAAGTCCTGGAGCATTGTAACCTGCTGACATACTGCCCTGCTAATGTTTTTCATTAATAAAACTAAGCATGAGGGCTAAGGGAGCTGCCTGGTGATAGAAAATATTTTATAATGTGTTTTCATTCTTCCAGCTCCCACTGGCCTTTTCTTTGATGCACAAGGAAGGGTTCTGGGGAAGCCACTGCAACCCAAACCCAACAGGAGGCAGCTCACCTAGCTCACGACTCAGGGAGGCGGCCAGCTGTGACCACACCGCTGCCACGTTGCCCTTGAGAATTATATCCCTGTCACTCCTCCTGGTGCTTCCAGGTGGCCATGGGACTGGTGGCTGCAGGTGAGGTGGAAGGGCTCCTCTCTGGCTTTGCAGGCACCAGGCACCTGGGCTGTGGTGCGGAGGACCTTGACCATCAGCGAGAGCCTGGAAGCAACAGCAAGACTCCCAGAGCCAGGATGAAGCCCAGGAGGCAGACGCAACCCTGCAGTGGCAGCCTTGTGGGATGTCCTCTTCCAGTAGATGGAGAAGGACCATGTCTCCCATTCATGCTCCCAACCAAACATTTCGCAATGCTGCAGCATAACTGTAAACCATATGATTTAGGGACAAACCACATTACAAACAGTCATAAATTCAGTTCTGCAGGTGGCTTTCTAAAGCAGTCCCAGTACAACGGAGATCCTGTATTTGGGCTTTCCCTGGGGACACTGGCTATGAAACAAAGCCTCTTCTCCAACGAGTTCAGGAGATCCTTCTGTCTGCTGGGACAGCCTCCTTTGCTGGTTTTTAACTGCAAGAGGTTTGACTGGTGTCTTTGCAATTTCCCCAGCAGAGATTTCCTGCCGGAAATCAAGCCAAAGAAATTCTCGAAAGTGTAAAAAGTGGGGGGGGGGAAAAAAGAACTTTCTCCTTTGTTTGGCAGGCTGGCAAGAGGCCGTATAGGATTCTCAAAGCTTAATAAACCTGCAAGAGACTCAGTTGCAGCCCAGAACATTTGCTCTGGAGCACTGCTCTTCGGGGAAGTCCCAACAGTCTATCTGCTTCCTAAGACAAATTTCCTTTGGGTTGAAATTTTCCCTGCAGGGTCTCAGCCTAGAGATAAATCAGCGGCAAGAATCATACAATTAAAATAACGGGTATAAAGCAATGGGTTTTGTGAGAAGCAGGTGCTGGAGGGAGGAATGAGGCACTGGACTTGCTGAACTCAAAGGACTGTGAAGCTGAGATCTGCATCACCTTTGCTTTCTAATCCACAAGCAAACAATTCAGATTTGATGTGAATTGTTTCAGCAATCAGGACAAGCTTTAAATGTTGTCTCACTCGTGGCAGTTGATAGGACAAGTTCAGTCTTTACTTCTGCAGTCAACAGCACTAATTTTCCTATAACAAAAGTGTGTTTGGCAACAAACTGATTTAACACCCCAGCAAGAGGTGACCTGGGACATGGTTTGGCTGCTCCATTCAGCAGCCCTTTCATTTGAGGGTAGCATTTACTAATTGCAGAAGTATCCAAATATCAGACCTCCTTCAACCAGATCCTACATTGAGCAGCCAGACCTTGGCTGGGAGGACAAAAAGGGGGTACATCCAACTTTGAGATGCTGAAAGGCAGAGAAAGCAATTTGCATCGCCTAGGAATGAAAAAAGAATGAAATAAGGAAGGTATTGAGAAGATAAAATCTTGCTCACAAGCCACAGAGCTGAGACAGATTTTGATTGTCTGCTCAGAGAAGGCTCTGGCGTTAACACAAGCACATCCTACCCAGTCACCAAGCCTCCACTCCGTCTTTGGAAAAAACAGGCTCTTTTCAGATCATTGCTTTTGTTGCTAATGTGGGAATTGCTGTTAATCACAAAGTGCACGTTTTCCTGTTCCTCATTCGTAATGAGACACGGATGGCTGCGTTGACATCCCAGCCAGCATGTTGACATCTTGAAGCAGTGTTTGTTTAATGACACGTACCTTGAAGACATCCCAGAAAAAACAAGCACAAGCAGAGTCACTCTGTGTCAAATGAACCGTGACTATTAGAATTCATTAGAATAGTAATTTTTAATTACATAAAATTGGAGGGGGGGGAGCTTCAGATTTCCAGCCTTCTTTTGAAAGATTTCAGATTTTTTTTGTTCCAGGTTTTTTTTTGGACAGGAAGACAGTGAGGGTTTGTTTTTACTTTTTTAAGACAGTCCCTTCCAACTGTCTTTCTGGAAAGCAAAGGTGAATGAAAAACCAATGGAGAGAAGGTGGCTTTTCAACCATGCTATCACAGACTTCCACCTCCTCCCTTGCAGGAGATGAATATTTGGGACAAAAGACCTCCTTGCACTACCAAGGTGTCCCCATTGACCAAAGGGCTTGTCCCAGCTCTTTCCGACGGGGTCTCCCACCCCTGCTTGGCTCGGGCTCCATGCTGCTCCTCACATGCAGCGACTCCCCTCCCTGCTCACTCTCACCCCATCCCTTAGCCAGCACCTACCTGCTCTCCAGCCCTTTCTTTCTCTCCCCACTTTGTCACTCTGCTGGCATTTCACCATCCCAGCAGGATGCTGTTCCAGGTTATAATGTGAATCCCAGGCCATAATGAAGACACATGCTTGTGTCCTGCTGCAAGCACACTGCCGAGGGACACTGATACTGCTGATGGCCTCAGCTCACAGCGGCTCAGTGCTCTCCTTGGCTGAGGTCCCCCTAAGGCTCCTGTGGGTGGGATGAGAGCAGGCAGGAGAAAAGACATGCAAAACAAAACTGAGTTTCGTTCCTGTGGTCCTGACTCTCATACCTACAGCTGAAAATATGTGAATCTGACTCAAGAAAATCTCTGAATCTGTGCATTAGTCCAGGCAGCACACGCAACACATGTTTCTCCAACACGTGTGTTTGGACATGAATGCCTTCCTGCTACTGTGCAGCACATGCTTCTCCCTGTTGGTTTCAATAAGCTTGCAACAAATCAGCTTGAGGTTACACATGTGCAGCAATGCTATCTTCTTAAAGCAACAACTATTGACTCAGGGCCCAACTTCACAAGCACAGCTTGTGTGTGCATGTGTGTGTGTGTGTTTGTGTCTACATGCAGATGTGTGCATGGTGCTGGGTGGACACATCCGTGCTCACGCCTCTCTTGCCATGCTGCTCAGCATCCTGCGCTCAGAGAGGGCAGGGGCCCACAGGACTGAGCACGGCAGGATGGGCCTGCCAGGGCTCTGCTCCAGCGGAAGGAGAGTGAACGTCCTGGCACCACGACTGGTCCATGATGTGTTTTTTTAATTAGGAAAATAATAACTTTGCTGACTTCTCCATTCTAATCCTGTTCCGCTCTCAGTAACGGCTCTTATTGTAATAAACAGCATTGTAGCCCAGACTCAAATGCTAATGACTGTTGATGGGAAATATTTTGTTTCATAACAGCGGCTGCAGCCAGCGGAGCACATGAGAACATTTTTTCAGGAACATGGAAGATGCTATTTTTAACTGTTCCCCCCCATATTTGTGGTGCTTGGAGCAAAGATGTGCCAGTTTAAACACATTGCAGCAATATGCACTGTTTAACTCCATCGGCGCTGGGGAGAGTAGGGGTGCAAAAGCCCCGACTTGTTGGAGGGGCAATGAGCTGTCTGCACGCATTGTAGATGGGTGCGGGGAGGCAGAAGTGCTGGTTTCCTTGCTGTCCATCTGCCTACGACATTATGGAGGCCGATACCACAACTACCACCATCAGGACACAATATGAAGCACCATGCACCAACGGTCAGTCCAAAACGCATCTTCCTTCCCTGGCTTTAGGGCAGCACCACGACAAGCGCAGGACCCAGTTGCATCTTCCCAGCACAGCACAGATTCACCAAAAAATCAGATCCGTTGAGGCTGGAGCGGGTCCTACGCAAGGCCCCAGGCAGGTCTGAGAGCACCTGGAGGGACCCTGGGCCACCCCCAGCTACATTGCGAACCCAACGGCATGAGTACAGGCAACAGTGGTGCTCAAGCGAATAGGCGGTTGAAATCACGTCCCTCCATGTCCAACAAAAATACTTTCTTAATAAGCATGGAGCTAAGTGGAGTCACCCAGAGTTATGCTTTCCTTTCAGCAGATATTTCATCTCCGAGCTGTCACTTTCACTGAGGCCATGATTAAAACAATAAACCCTGGAGAAGCCACCCTGCTCCCCATCAACAGCTGCTTCTCCTCCACTCACCGCCATGGCAGCAACTCGTCGCCGAGAAGAGGGAGGGCAAATTGAAGACAGATTATTATTATTATTATTTATTATTTGAAGTCACCATATTTGGAGAGGGAATGCTCCTGGGTAAAGCAAGGCAGCAGTAACGGTGCTGGCTGCCCACTTGCAGATGTCCGCCAAGGAGGGAGAAGCCAACCTGCGACCAAAGGGTGCGTCACCACTGGGTATGTGCTGGATGCCTCCAGGACCTCTGTCCCCACATCAATATGAGGGAACACTTTGCTGAGACAGGGCTGCTCAGAGCTTCTCCGTGGCCTTGCTGGGGAAACACTGCCTGGGTCCGTCAAGGGCTTGGTGTCACGTGGCCAGGGAGAGGCCACATGAGAGGGGGACCAGGCTGCCCATCTTCCCCCAGGAACAGGGTGAGACCTTCAAAGGACCCATCAGAAATGACTTCCAGCATCAGACCCTGTCCACCCTGGCTTCAAAGTGAGACCCAAAGCCTGGGCTGGAGGCTTTTAGATTCAGACAAACAAGCTGTTGAAACGGTGGTTGGTGGTTGTCAAAGTAGACCAGAAAATTTTACCCTAATCTTCAGAAATTAAGCACATAGTATTCTTAGGACACTCCAAAGCTCTCATCCATAGCATGTACAGAAGTGATTCACTAACCATGGTTTATAAAGGCAGCATGAAAGGTGGTAAGAAAGAGAGAGCAGGCAGGGAACGCAAGGATCACCTGTAGGCGCACTGGTTTATTGGTGCCCCTGAAGGAGGAGATCACCTGTTGTCCTGGTTCTCCATCATTTTGCTTATAGCTTTGCTGGAAGGGGCGGGAGGACACAAAGAAGGTGACTTCATCTCCATGAACTGAACAAGAAATACTGCAAATGGCACTATGCGGGAAGCTAGCACCTGTAAAAATCCTCATTTCACCAGTTAAGGTCAAAACAAGCACAGAGCCAGTCTCGCATGACAGGCAAGTCATTGCACTGGAAGGATTCCCACTATTTTCTCCTCAAAACCTTCTTGGACGTTTACATTACATCAGGGGAACCCCACAAGAACAGACAGCTTGCAAAGTGAAAGTTTCAGACACCAGGAATTGCCAAAATAACCAGTAAGTGCATAGCCTTAACTCCCATCCCTGCTCCCTGCAATGCTAACTGGCCTGTTCTCACAAGTTTCTCCCCCTCCTGCCCTATGCCTCAAAGCCTTAAACAAGTCAGGTGATGGGTTGCGAGTAGGCACACAGGTTGTCCTCTGAACCTGCAATGCAGTTTTGTCCGTACATGCAATTATTGCAGAGAGGAAGGGCAAGATCCAGCTGCCCGGACCAACTGCACAGCTGGAGGAGACACCTAGAACTAGCCTGTGAGCAATAGGCTAGAGAAAGTAGTCTATGCCCTGCCAAGATCAAGCTATGAAGTGTCCTGCTCAGGCATTCTACAATGCCTGTCTCTGTGGCCCATGTAAAAACACAACAGTTTTCTTGGGATTTTGTTTTTCAAAAGCTCAACATGCTCCTTTTCAATAAGGCTGGAAAATCTACTGTGTCAGCGCTCCTGCCATGCCTTTGTGTATTTGCATTTTCATTACAGTATTTTTAGAGATTTCCACTCCTCAGCCTGATTTGGGATGAAGTCAAATATGTGAAATCTTGGAAACTACTACAGGAAAAGATACTCCATTTTTCAACCAGTTTTAGATACGGCCTTTGGCCACGGCAATAAAGCTTCTGCCAGCCAGGAGAGCTGCATCCTTGCCTTCCAGATAAGGTCCTAACATGGCCCACAACATCTTCCTCCTCCACCCCGCTCAGGGAGATACTGGAGCCCCATCTCTCCAAGGATGGGCCACAGCTTTCCATGGGTGGCTGCTTCGGGAGGTAATGGGGAAGGTAACGGGAGGCAACAGCAAGCGAGGGACACAGCAAAGCACTCTGGCTCCTCATTCCCTTTCCCTCAAGCCCTGCAGAGCTGGAGGAGCGGCGAGCTTGGCTATCTCCCCTTGCCTCAGCAGCTGTCCTCCAAGATAGCTGTGCTCCCCAAGGGTCCCGTATCTGCCCAGTCTTGCACTGCGTTGCTAAGGCAAGGGGAGGAAATGATGTGGCTGTCTTGGAAGAAGCTCAGTTTCTAACACATAGGGAAAGACCAGCGTTGGCTCCACCACGTTTAACCCACACGTCAGCTGAAGACTCCTGAGGACACCTTCTCCAGAAACCACTTCTGCATGCAGCCGCTGCTGCCATTTTGTGTGGGGTGCAGTCTTGTTGTTCAAGCACTTGGGGTTGGGGTCCCCTCCTCGGTGCCTCCATGCAACTCATTTTGCTGCAGCATAGACCCGTGCTGTCCCTTACAGTCTCCGCCTCCTGCCCTTGCCACAGCTCAGCACGAGGTAACTGCAGCCCAAAATCTAAAGTTACAACCTTTACAGATCACCATCATAAATCCCAGGCAACTGCCAGAGCCTCAGGCCTGTAACAGGCTGAAGAAAGCAACATTTAATGCACACAGCAAATATCAGCGGTATGAACTCAGTGCTCAGTGTTTGAAAAGCTGTGGAGGAAGAATTATTAGACAACAAATCTGTATTTGCTTATATGGTTTCAACATGTGATTGAACATGCATATGTGACCACACACCCTTCTGGCCTGCACTGAGCAACGCTTCCTGGCTGGGACCCCTCTTGCCTGCCTCTAGCTTGTTTGCAAGCCTCGTCTGAGCCCCTGCTCATTAGGAAAGCAATGGCCCTCAACCCATCCGTCTTCACACTTCTCCCAGGATGGGAGGAAGCACACTCCAAAGTGATTTTTCTTTCCCCATTGATTACGGAGGGGCTTTTATACAACTACATTACACCAGATTAATCCCACTTAATCACTTTAGCATGACCATGGCATACACGTGTACCAGGACTCTGCTATGGAGCTGCTCCTCAGGCCCTTCAAACAGGTAATGATGTCAGCACAGTGGGACAGGGGAATTGGTACCTTCTCTTTGGGCTTTTTTTATCCTGGTTTTGGAGGGATCAAGCTCGATGGTGGTACAAGGTTTGCAGCCTGTGTGTTCGTCCCCTGCAGCCTCAGCCCCGGTGGAGAGGCACGGGTGGCCTCGAGCAAGGAGATGTTGGGCGGCCGCATTGCCCTGTGCAGCACACAGCCCCAGTCCTTCCGGAGGGAAAGCCACAGCGTTAGCCCAGCTGCAGTATTAGGTCCCAGGGGACCCACTTGCAGCAGTTTCTGCCCCGGGCTTTACTGGGAGCACCCACCTTCCCAGTCCCACCATGATCCCGGGGAGACGAAGCCATGGGAAACTCGGGCTTCCCATGCTCGTCTCCAGGAAAGCTCGCTGTCTCTGCCGCTAATTAGGGCTGGCCAGGGATAAAAGCTGCTCTCCTCTGCACGCGGCGGCTCCGGGCTGTCCGGACCGGGCTGGCTGCCTGCCCGTGGTGCAACGCGGGAGTGTGGCGCTTTGTGGCGTCCCGACATGTGTTTATAGCATGCCTAATTTTAGCACCTCCCATTCGCAGGGCTGGCTCCACCCGGCCCCGCGCTGAAACCACCTCTGGGCTGGAAAACAGCAGCTGTGAGACAACATCTGGCATCGCTCTGACAGCAAAGGCAGGAAGCGGAGGAAAACAGTGTCTGTTCGAAGCTGCTGAGGGACTTGAGCTAGACAGAGAGCAGAATTTGGCCAAGACACTGGAAAGAGTAACTCTAATCTAAAAAAAATTATTTAAAAAAGAAGGATGAGACACAAGGTGCTGGTTGCCATTTGTCATCCTTCAGCCTGCTGTTAACTCCCCCTGTGTCTCTCCCTGCCGTGACGCAGGGATGCCAGTGACCCCAGCAGCCCCAGCAATGTGGCAGAGGGCTTGGGCACAGCATACAGCTCTGGCCAGCCCCAAAACGTGCCTGCTGACCTCCCCTGCCTCCCGGAGACTTTGGGTATAGACCTGACAGCTTCTGAATGGCGTCAGGTGCATGTCGCAAGCCTTACCTGCCTGGTCACATGAAACACAGATGTTCCAGACTTGGGAGAAGAGCTGGGATTTCCTCCCCCGCCGGTCTTCTGGATTTTGTTGTTTCATGCAATTTTAATCACATTTGCTGAACACAAAAATCACACAGCATAAGCTAGTTGAGTCCCACCTGGCTGAAAGGCAGAAAAAAAATGAGTTAAAAAAAAAAAAGTGAGATGCACTCGGCCACTGAGGGGCTAACACGTGCCTGAGGGCAGAAAAAGGTCGTCCGTAATGAAGAAAGGATCAGAGCGAACCAAAGGGATTCCCCCACCGGGGCCAGTGCGCAGCTAACGCAAGCCTCAGAGCGCCCCGATGGGGCCAGGAGAGTGGGGTCTGGTGAGGGTGAGAGGTCCCAAACTAGGCCACCAGCAAGTGGCTTTCTGGGGGTGCTGAGGGAGGGGTTAAGGATTTTGGTGCTTGCTGCAGGCTGCAGAGGAGGGGACCCCTGCGTGCTGTGGGACACCCACAGGCTTGCTGCACTGGGGTTTCTGTTCAGCACCTCTCTTGCATCCCTGACATGAGACCTCTGGCTTCACATCGTGCATGTTGGGATTCACGTGTATCATGCTTCATTTCACTGCGGCCCTTGGTGCCTGGCCCCTGCACGTGGCACGGGGAGGCTCTTGACCTCTGTTTCTATAGGGAACACCTAGACTCCGCCATTCGGACGTCTTGCATCCAAAACATCACCCTTTTATACAGATTCGCTTTCTGAAAAGAAACTGGCAGTAAAAGCCAGTTCCCCAAAAGCCAAGCGCTGCGAGATCCAGGCTGCACAGAGACATAAGTGAACACCTGAGCACCAGCTCCCTGCTCACCGGCTCCCTCATTAAGGTGACAGGAGCAGGGAAAGGCCGAGGCAGGGAGGTTTCAGAGGCGATCATGGAAGCACCGGTCGGCAAACCTGCAGGCATGGAAAGACCCAGGGGGCTTTCTGCAAACAGGGTGACGTGGGCAAGTGGCAGTGCTTTGCTGACGCTCTGTGATGACTTCAGAACCAAAACTATCATTTAAGAGCAATGTAGATACTACCATGGCAAGTGCTGGACTACAGGGTTTAAGTCACTCAAGCCCCTTTGAAAACCATTGCCCAAAAGCAATCATATACATAGTCTGCAAAATAAGAAAGTGCATTTGGGATTATTGAGGATAATACATGCCCTTTTTGTGAACAAAACTGCCAGCAAGAGAAAGCAAAACCCCAAGGAAGCAGAAACATGTTGCCTTCAGTGCCAGTGTGCCCCAGGTATATGGATCTGGCCGATATGGCCACAGGCTCCTAATTTCTCCTCTTCCTCCCCAGAGCTGTGCTCGCTCAACCACATGAGGGCTGAGCAGCCTCCTGGACAGCATGCCTGCCTGGCACGCTCAGCGAGTGCTTTCTGACAACAGGAGAGCTCTACACCTACGTGGCTTTCCTTCATCTCTGATGTTTTAAGCATCTTCAACTTTCCCACCAGCACGGTGCAAAGGGAGGGCAGGGCTTCAGGCCATCCTTCAGGTTCGATAAAACCACAGCCTCAGTGCTGGCTCCAACCCTCTGCTGTGGCTGGAAAGGTTGTGTTCCTGCTTCTCACAGCTTTTTCTGCCTCTCCCCACTTCCAGCCCCCAGCTGGGGCCAAGAGCTGCAGTGCCAGTGCTCCTCGTTTCACACTCCAGCCCACTCTGCACACGTGCCAAAATGCTGTGCCCATCCTGCACACCCAGACCCACCTTCAGCCAGGCCTGCTGCCCACCTGGCACACGCAAGCAGGAGTTTGGCCAGTGCAGATTTTCCAGTGGGTCAGGAAGCCCCCGCCTTGAGTTTAGGGTGTCTTGGGGCAGAGATTTCTCCCCACATAAAATAAAGGTGACTCCCAGAACCTCTCCACACTGAGAAACACCTGCACCTCAGACGGGGTTTGGTGGGGAATTTTTGTAAGCACCTAGAGCAGCTGGGCACAGTCTCACCTGCTTTTGCAAGCCCTGGCCTCATCTCTCAGCCATGAGCAACCTCTCCTCTCCACCTCACCTTCCCTACTAGGGTGAAGAAAACCCTCCCCAGGAGCAGCCAGAAAGTCTCTCCAGGACAGGGAGCCTGGCAGACAGCCGCAGGGATTAGCTGCACCACTTTGAAATGTTCTTGGAAGCAGCAAGCAGTGCATTGGAGAAACCCGAGAGGGTGAAAGGCTCCTCATGGCACATCTGGTGGGCCCTGAGAGCCACAGGCCCCTCCAGCAGGCTGCAAAGTGCAAGCTCCAAGCCATGCCAAAGCATCAGGAAAGACGAGATCCAGGCACATGTGTTGCTGAGACAGGCTCTGTGCTGGGCACGGTTAACACAGTGCTAGCCTGAGTTCAGCTTCCCACTTTCTAGGAAAACGTGTCCAGGTGAGCACAGGTGGTAGTCCTGGCTCTAGGTGTCGGTCAGAGCTAGACCCTGTGAGGGACCTGACCAGGCTCTGGAGCTGTGAGGCTCCCAGGGTGCACCCAGCACAGCACCTTTCAGAGCTGGCTGACTGCCCCTCTCCTTCAGCATCATCCCCACTGTTGGGGTTCACACAGAGAGGGAAAAGCCCTGGGACAGTGTCAAGGACCATTGCCCTAACAGCAAGTTGCTTTTTCAGTATTTCCCTGACTGGTGCATTCTCACCGGATGGTGCTTTCATAATCAAGAAGCCTCATGTTATAGCCCCCATGTCCACGTGTTTGTTATTAAGCCTTTCCAGCCGAAAAATAATCCCATGCCTGTTACAGTCAGAGCAAGAGAGCTGGATCTATTCCTCACGATCTTGAGGAGAGGTTATGCCAAGAGATAAGGAGTGTATTCACAGTCAGTTAGTGGCAAGCAGGAGATATGCCTTTCCTACACTGACAAAACTCAAGTGAATTAGGTACCCCTCTCCCACAAAGGAGAAAAGAAAGAATTAACTATACGGGTGTAAAGTCAGATATTCAGCAGCAAAACCCAGGAGCAGTGTGTGGGGATGATACTGTGTGACACAGCTTTTTGGCCAGGACAACAGTAGGAAATGCACCTTTGCCAGGCAGGTTGTGACAGCGAAAGCAGTCCCGGTTCTCCTCTTCCAGAAGATGTCTCCACAGTTCTGACATATCCAAATGCCAAGGCTGTTTCATCGTCAATGCAGGGTCCCACCTGCAGAACTGCCTTTCCCTACTCCCTGGTGACATTTCTACAATCTCAACCATTTGGTCCTGCTGGGCAATCCAAGACAAACAGGGAACTAGAGCTCAAAGGGGCAGTGATTCCTGGCATAAGCCACAGTATTGCGGGCTGGCAGACATCAGGAGAGGTGCAGCGAGGAGATGGAGCACTGTGGTGACAGACACCTGCCCGGAGGCTTCCTTTGCTCAGATGAGCACGGTGAAAGTTTGGGTGTATTTCTGAGACTTCTTTCAACTCAGTCCAAACCACTCTGGTCTCAACATCAGCTTGCAAATTGTGGGATTTGCAATTCTACTTCTTTTGGCAACCAGGAAATAATAAGCAAGAGCTGATTGTTATTATTTCAGCTTCAGAGGAGTGAATAACCAGCTCTCGCAAGGAATGCAGGCTTGGCTCACAGCAGGAGACTGCTGAGGGCCTTGCAGAGATATCTACCATTGCTTAACAGGTCTCTCCAGGGGTCAGGCAGCTGAACTTTAACGGCCCCTTGCAGTCAGTCCAGTTAATCCTAACACATACTGCCTACAGACAGCCAAGAGCTAGGGGAGAAACAGGAGACCAGTGCAGACACACTCAGGATTCCCAACATTTGGCTCAAATCTGAAAGAATCACTTAGAGGCCACTAAGAAGAATCACCAAAGCCATCCAGACCCACAGCCACACAGCTGGGCCCCAGCACTGCCTCCCACCCACACCATTCGCTCCTGTCCAGATCAGACTCTTCATATATCCACTCACCCACGTAACAGGGCAACCCACCAGCCTCAGCCCTCCTCTAGTTCAGTGAGCAGAGGTGGTAAAACTGCAAAACACCAGGGGGATAAGAATCCCTAAATTTCTCCACCGGACAGTAAATCACAGTAGACACCTGGTCTCCAAAGCGTAACTCACCATCTCCAGCCCAGCCCAGCCCAGCCCAGCCCAGCCCAGCCCAGCTTCCCTCTCTGAGGAAACCCTTTCTCCCAGCTCCATCCCCCCTCCCCCCTCCCCCAATTATTTCTGCTTTTATAGCCTGCTGCACTAATTAGTCATCATTAGCCTCTTAGCCCCTTCTGGTGATCTCTGGTGATCTCCCTTGCTTTGCAGTGGAGCCTCTTCCCTCCTGAGCCTACACCTTTTGCCCCCACCTAGGCGGTGGGACCCAACACTTTTCTGTTCCTAGTTTGTGACTTTCCTTCCCTCTGGCAATCCCTTGCTGTTCACCCCTCCCCACAGCCCACATCAGGATCTCCAACCCTATTTCTCCCTCTTCTCTCTTCAGGAAAAGTCCCCGCACTCCTCCTGCCCCCATGGGGTCTCACCAGCCCTATGCAGTGGAGGGAACCAGGGGCAAAGCCACAGGCAGGACTTGTCTCTTCCTGAAAAATGCCGCTTTTAGGAGAAATCTTTGTTGGTATTTCCTGCCTTATACTCTTTTTGAACCTGTTTCCAGTAGTCCTCAAACCATCCGTGCCAGCCCTGGTTCCCATGTGCCACTCAGCGCTCTGGGATCCTCCCAGCCCCAGCTAGTGTCATAGGGGCAACGTCAGGGCAGCAACACATGACACATATGTGGCAGCTTACAGAAAGGATTGGGGAGACTTCTCCCCCTTTTATTGAAAATGATCATCTCTATTCTAGTGCAAACACTGTACATTTTACATCACAAAGCAAGAGATAATTTACAGGATACACTTCCATCTGGGAATCCCTCCCGTGGCTTCACGCGTCAAGCTCCACCAGCCTCATCAATCATCCATCTTCGTCATGCTCAAAAATCCCTCTTAGAGTGATTCAGCCACCTTCTTTCTGTGTCAAGAAAGAGGGGCTGACAAATCAGTGTTCGTACAGAGCAGGCGAGAGAAATATGCCTCAAGACCATTTTCTCCCCTGAACAGTACCCAAACTTTGTGATAACTAGCGTTACCACGGCAACTTCCTAGGAACTGCGATTGAAAGTCTATTAAAACCCTGGAGAACTCCATGCTTTCAGGATAAGGCCCTTAATTCCCACATATATTTACATGGTTCAATAAAATACAGATTAAACATACATGATCATAATATTTTGCTTTGGCTTGATAGACAACTAGACATTGCCTGTTGGCTGAGGTCATCAGCAATTAAGAAACAAACAACAAAACCCGTCCATTGATTGATCTGGACTCTGTTTAGCAAATACAAGTAAACAAGGCCATATTGACTTGGATGCTCTGGTTTACACCTGGATGTCATTGGGTTAGCCACCTCAAAGGTGATGGAAAGGTCTCATCTGGACTGGAGAAAGCCCAATCAGCTGTGACGGCATCCCTAAAATCAAGCAGCCCAACCCAGGGACCACTCAAGACCTGGCCAAAACTGGAAGTGCAAAAGCTTACACAGCCTTCCCACGGGAGCTGCTCCATGCAAGTCAGTGCAGTTCCTCACAAAAGTAAAATGAGGCAGGTGAACAAGTGTTTTGCACTGACATTTATGTGAGTCCCTCCATGTTTACATCATAGCATGGAGCTAGAGATGGATATGCCCATCCACACATGGATAAGGGGGTACCAAGTGTTTCTAATTTCATGCTTTCTGAACAGTCCCCTTGCTAACTTTAGAAATGGTGCCCTTACACAGACATCCAAGAAGGCTGCTCAAGGTGATTTTTCTGCCTGTGGAAAAGGTGAGCAAAGACTAGGGAAATGCTACAAGCCACCAAAATGCCGAAAGAGTCAGCTGAAACTTTGGAGGTGGACATTCATGTAGCATCAGGCCACTGATACTCCCACTTCCACCATGGGTCCCAGCCTTTCTGTGAAAAGGCAGAGGTATGGAAATCTGCAGGATCTTTGGGAAGTTGTCTGAGCCATCCCCCTGCCCCAAGACCATCCCAACTCACCCAAGTGACAAAAAAATACTTGTGCAAGAGGGTGCTCTACAGAGATGCCTTCACCTGGGCCAGAAGGACAACTGCCCCCAGGCTGCACTGCTAATCCTCCATGCCCAGCAGCCAGGGCAGTGCAGCCTGGCACAGGGCAGCACATTCAGGCTGCTCTTGCTGCTTGAGGTTGGCAAATCACAGATGAGGGTAGCAAGGAACGGAGGGGGAGAGCGTCAGACCAAGGCACTGAATGAGCCAGAGGCAAGACAACCTCTGAGTCCCCACACGCAATGCTCCACTCATCAGCCCAATAAAATACGTGCCCACACTGGCAGTGCCTGTACCGGCTCTTTTCCCTACATTTTTCTGCACTGAAAATTCAGTCCTGTGCATTTGGTAAAACACAAGTTAGGGATCCTGCAGAAATCATGCAGTTGATTAAACATTACATTGCACTGGATTCTTTTTCTTTCTGATCTTGCAGGCATGTTCTTCAATAGTTCCTCTGTTTATGTAGGCACAGAAACCAAGGGTGAATTTCTAAGTGAAGGCTGAGATTTCCAATGTCATCACTTAGCTTCAGAAGCTGGAGACACACTAATCAAGACAGAAACATTTTGGTTTAGAAATGCTAATGCCTTTGGACTACAGAAGGAAAGGCAAAAAAAAGGGGGAGTGTCAAAACAGAACATCACAGATTTCTCAAAATGAAATTCTTGTTCACTCCCAGCTGTTTTTTTTGTTTGCAAACGTAATTTGCAATTTTCAGCTTTTTGTCCTGATCACAATCCTTTTTTCCCTCAGAAATAGCCATGGTACAGAGGAAAAGGAATCCACCAGCAGCATGTGCAATCACCAGCACTAGCACAACTTACACCAGTTCGAGATTTGGGGCTTTTTTTTTCAAGCGTTAGCACAAATTCTTTGGCTGTATTTCCAGTCATATTTTGCAAGTTTAATTTTCGCCTTCACTTTAAAGAGATTTATTTCTCATTTCCTGCAGCACGCTATTTTAAACTATAAAAGCCCACTGTCAGACTTCTCCTACATATGCCCAACACGTCTGCAGCAAACACCAAGACAGAGACCTGTCAGACACTGCAGAAATATTCCTAACGACTGAGCTTCATTCCCCTTCCCTTATCACCCAGCCTGGACCACGGAGTAGCAGTATTATCTTCAGTGGGACTATTTTAGGGCAAAGTCCCTCTATATTTGGGCAGATCTCTTGTACAAGCACTACTTGGCATAAATATGCCCCCAAACTGAAAGAGGCAGGCACCACCAGCAACATGAAAAATCATAATTTCCTTAGGATGCTTGCATGGAAGAAACCCTTTTGGGTTGCATCTCCCCTACTCTTCATAAACAGAAGAAAACTAGGTTCATGGGGTCCAGTTCTTCAGACCCCAGAGGGAGAGTGGGAAGCAACTAGGGAGAGCAAAGGAGGGAAGTTAAGGCGACAAGACAAGTCTCTCCAGGCAGTATAATGGGAGCCAGGCAGGAGAGACAGTCTTTGCGTGGGATGTGCCATACTGAGAAAACACCCTTCCTCAGAGGGAGTAGCAGAGACTTTCCATGGGGACATCTTTGTGTATTCCCAAGAGGCACATGGATCTACCTGGCTGGCAGGTGAGACCCTTGCCTTATTCCATGAAGATGCAAATGCCCATGGGGAAAATCTGCAAAGGAGTGTGGCTCCCTCCACCTCCACTTTTGGGTTTTCCCATGGGAAGACAAGAGCTGGCCATTTCAAGTACTGTCCAAGGCTACTGGGAACAGCTCTGATAAGAGTAAGAGGGCCTGCAGGTGGCATTTCAATGCATGGCTCCAGAAACCTGGATGCAGCACAAACATCCCAAACATTTTCAATGGATTTTATTTTGTTTAATAAAAAACACCAACCAAGCTTGCATGTATATCTTATATATATAAATATATACAGTATATATAAAACAAATGCATCTGGACAACGCCTTTCCCTGTGGCACAAACTGTAAGGCATAGAAAGGAGTGTCCTAACAGTCCTATTCTTGGCACTACAGAGCAAACCCCCCACTACATCCCCCACGCACACTCACACACGCACTTTAGCTTTTCTCTCTTCTTTGGCTTTTCAAGGTGGCAAGGCCGGGAATACTCAAGAAAGCAATGAAGCGCTGCGAAGCCCATGGAGGTCTTCCTCACATATCAGACTGGTCCAGGCAACCTGGGAAGGACGATTCCTTCACGTTGCCCTGACAGGCTTATCGGAGTCTGACAATAACAACTCTGCCTCCATGGCACAAGGGACTCGGGGGGGGGGGGGGGTGATGGGTCGTGTGGATACATCAGAAAGCGGTGATGAAAGAGTTTCTTCTTCGAGGGTGAGCTGGGGCAGGGGGAGGAAGGAGCAAGCTTTGCATCTCAGCGTGATGTACGGTGGGAGGTGACCGCAGACTGAAATTGGCAGCGGTTTCTTTTTGCAGTCCCATACAAAAATGGAAAACAACAAGGGTGAGACTGTCCTTAACTGAAGAAGCTCGTAGTATATTGAGCAGAAGCAATAAACCTGATAATAACAAGAAAAAAAATGGTGGCATTATCCCAAAAGGAAGGAGGAACCTTGACACTCACGAGCGGTTCGGTTTGCTCTCGCTTTGGTCCCAATGTTCAGTTCTGGGTTGGGGGTTGGCTTTTTTCTTCTTTTTTTGTTTTTTTTTTCTTTTTCTTTCAGCACAAACAAATTGCGAAGCAGGACGGGTGCTGTTGTACTTTCTCCTTCTGCGGGGCAGCTGCCTCCAGTCATTAATTGACTGTGGGCACTTGATTCCTCTGTAAACTATATTCCTTTGCCTTCAGTCTCAGGTTGGCAATACTGTTGGCCATGTTCATGCCCTGCGTGGGGCTGGCGTTGGTACACGTGGCGGAGTAGGTGGCCATGGCGCTGTGGGGTGGAGAAAAAGAGAGAAACATCATGTCAGAGGTCAGTCCTTACGCCACGGCAGAGATCAGACCCGCGCCGCTGTGGGGCTGGGCAGCCCTCGTGCTTCAGAGCCTGCGCGACACGTTTCTTACACGAGCAGAGCATTACCACAACTTTTTATTTAACATCCCAGTAAATCTCTCTGCTTCAGCTCACTTACCCGGGTATAGCCAATCTCTAAGTTGGTTTAAATCAATAGGAAAATTTCCATTTCCGATTTTCTAATCCAAAGGGTTTACAATGAGGTCACAGTGCCCAGCTTGCCAACTATAGCATTGTCCTTAAAAGTATTTCCATTGGAAGAAATGTCTTTTTGATGAGGCCAGTTCTTATTTTTATTGTTTGTGAAATCATGTCTCTTCTGAAACACGTTACTTCAAAGAAACACTCTGGGAAAAACCCATTTTAAAAATTGTGAGGCTTCATTGTTTCAGCATTTTGGAATGAAAAGTTCCACATTCTTCCCTCAAAACTTCAGCTGATCATGTAGAACATGCCTTAAAGGCTGAAGGAAAAACACAACATTTTTACTTCCTTCAAAACATGTCTTTATTTGTGAAAAACATTACTTTTGGCAGTGGAGGATGAGCAAAGATGTCAGAATCCTTTCTTGTCCTAACAAAAATTTGCAAATCTGCTTTCCAGCCAGCTAGAACACTTGTTTAACCTGTGTGTCCCAGGCTTCGGTGACAAGTATCCCCTTGCCCACCAAAAAAGCAAACTCTCTGCTATGTTGCCTTTCTTATATGTGGGTCCACAGATCAAAAACGACTGAAAAACACTGAGCGAACTGGAGACATCACCCAGTATGTTTTGGAGGAAACCACAAATGGCCTGGACGAAAGCTCAGGTGTGGTGCTAAACTTGTCAAACCGCCTTTCCGGGTGGCTCATGTCTGGGACTCTGGGAAGGACTCTAGAGAGCTCTCCTCCACCCACAGCGCAAGAAATGAGATAGCTTGCTTTTTTTTTTTTTTTTTCCCCTTCCCTCCAGTGCTGACCTCTATGACTGGAAGAGTCTTTGCAACAGCAAATCTTCCTTGAGGGGTGTGGGCGTTTGCTGCACGCAAAGCTCCAGGCAGTGGGTGTGTTCGCTCGTTCCAAAACGCTAGTGATATCGCTGACTTCATAGGGCTGAGCTGCCCTGCCAGAATTTCAAATGCAGTTCGGCACTGCCTGAATCCTCAATCCTTCAGGAGATCCAGAGACCAGTGATATTACTAGCCCCTGTCCTAGGCCATAGGACTCCTGTTTCTCATTTTAAAATCAGGGAAAAGAATTTCTTGAGGCAGAAACTGTCATGTCTCCATCAGCACCGGTGGAAATATGACAGCCTACACCAATGGAAATGACGGCTTACACCGTAGCACCAGGAGCTCCCCCCAGGAGAGCAAACGTTCAGGACACTTAGAGGCAAGAGTCTCGGACGGGTATTGGAAGGGCATGAAGGACAGACATTAAAATACACACATTAAGATACAGATATATCCTTTAAAATACATATTTATCCTTTTTTTCTTTATTCCTTCAGACAAACCCAAGAAATTTCATTCTCCCAGAAAGCAGAAGCCAGCACGCAGCTACGGCAGCCCCTGAGCGGAGACTGCTGCCTGGAAAGTGGTGCAAAGTGTGCTGCAACGTGTTTCACAACGTGTGTCGCTGGTGGCCACCGGGTGCCCCTTCCTACCTGCTTCCACAGGGTGCATCTCCCCCATGTTTTGTGCAGGAAGAAGGGAGAGAGCCTGAAGGATGCTCCAGTCTATATAAAATAGGAACTTTTGGCCATGGGTGTACATTGTCCCCATCCCTTTGCTCATGTTCGTAAGCGTTGGCTATATTTACAACTACTCCGATATCTCCCTTACTGAGGTTTCCTGCCCATTCTCCCCTTCCCACAAGTTTTTTTTTTTTTTTCTTCCAAAACCCATGCATTACCACTGCCCAAGTCTGGTATAAAACTCCAGGGAGCCTGCTGCTCTTAGCCAGGAAAAGTTGTGGGGAAAATTACTGTTGGACAATGAAAACTCTACTAAATCAAAAATCTACAGAAATGCTGTGTTTTAGCAAGTTATTCCACAAGGAGCAGTGCCCATGCAGGCTGTCTCCAAGCATTGTTACGGCTTGAGGGGTTGGCCCAGAGACTCTCCAGTGTCTAATAAGGGTTGAGATCACCCTGCAGCCCTCTCCACTCAGTTCAGACACAAAAAGAGTCTCTTTCTTCTACTCAGCTGCTTGTTTTCATGAAACACAGAGGAACATCATGTTTTTGAGGCCTAAAATCCTTCTTTCAAATATGGTTTTCAACGGCCCATGGAGTCAGAGGTTGCTAGAGTGGGAAGTGCAGGCTGACAGCACAACTGTGAGCTTTGTTTTCTTAGGAACCTTTACTAAAAAAATGTCTAACAAAAACATTTCAACTTCAAAAAAATAATAGTATCTACTTGGCTATCTATGCGGCACAGATCTGCAAATAGCTTTGGTTGACCTGCGGCTGAATGTATTTGGAGAATAAACACACTGATTGAAAACTTTCCCCCCGATCTAACAATAACAGCAATAGCCACGCAGATCTCAGACGTGGTCTCAGCCCTATCACAGACTAACCGTTAATCAGAGGGTTGTGAGGCAGGTCTGAGGAGATGTGGAGGGAGCAGGGGCCCTGCAAACAGTCTGCAGAGTTATTTATCACCAAGTGTCCAACAACCCTACTCAATTCAAAGCCTAAATGAGTCAGTGAGAACCTGGCCTGAATGTCCATCAACATAAATATGATTGCTAGAGGCCTGGTGGGATTAGAAATAAAGATATTAGTTTTAGTTCTGACCTTGCTACTGAGCTTATCTGCAGCCATGATCAAGTCACTTAACCATCTGCCTCAGTTTACCTGTGTTTTTAACCTCTTGGCTAGAGCAGTAATACAAGACTAGACCACCATTCCTGCAGCTTGGGCTGAAGCCTGGAGAGACATAACGTGTCCAAAGGTCCTAACCACCCCATGTTGCTGAAAACAGCTGCTCCACTCCTCTGCCAATGCCTCTCAACCCCATTGCAGGGGCAGTGGGAGGATGACAGTCCACCCTGGCATATTAGCCAGTGGGAATGGCTTTAAGCTGTGGTAATGGCTTTAAGCTGCAAACGTCTTTGTTGAAATGTCTTGGCTTAAACTCCTTTCCACTAAAGTGCACTTGCGCACACGCGCTGCGCCCTGGGGCACTGGACATGCTCGGGTAAAGGGTGCGTTCCCCCTCGGGAGCCAAGGCTGTGTGTGCCCCTGTGCTGCCTGTTGCTGTCAGCTGTACTGCTCCTAACAGCACGCCAGGACAGGGAAGCCTCTCCACACCAGCAGACAGGCAGAGCCAGTCCTGGGCCCCCACCTCCAGGGGAAAAAACTGTCCCTAAGGTTTTCCCTTCTTTCTCTCCTCGTTCGCATGTCCCAGCCGCCTTGGGCTTCTTGTTGCCCAGAGCAGCCCCAGACAGCCCTTCCCAGTGTGCCCCTGGAAGTTACCTTTGCAGGGTCTTCTCCTAGAAGCCGTTATGAAGCCCCTCGTGTAAACAACATCTTGGGAGGGACGATCTATTTTTAAAAGTGTGAGAGGTAGAAATAAGCCACAAGCGTTCAGTAGGGATCTGGTACTGTGACTAGAGCAGTCTCAGCGGGGTGGGGAAGGAGTTAGTAGCTGCACTTGTCTCCCCTGAACTCGTCACCACCCCGGCTCCTGCCTAGGACACAACACCAAGGAGCAGTTCACAGGGACAAAGCCTTAGCCCTAAAAGGGGGGCTTTGCTAGAAAACAGTTCTCAGGAAAAATCCAAAGGACGAGGGCCATCTCCAAGATCAAATTGGTGGTCATCAAAAGCATCCTTTGCAGTATGTGGAGTGTGTGAACTTAGGACTCTCTTTCTTCTGGAGTTACAGGGTGGAAGAGGATGATCCCACAGAGCTAAAGCAATCAACTATGAGGGAGGCCATGAGTTTGCAGACCTCACTGTGCAAACAAAGTTTGGGGTGAAGGGCCAAAGCAACTGAGGGAGAGAGGTCCCTGGCCTGGTGCAGCTCCTGGTAGACAGTGGGAAGCTGGCTGTGACTGAAACAGCTGAACAGGAAGAAACCCAGTCAGGGTTTCTGAGGTCCTGACCAACAATGAGGCCACTGTGCTAAAAAATACCCACCAACCTCACTTTTAACTGCCCACAAGTCAGCTGGCTTCCCACAAACCAACACATCCTGTGGATCTGCATCCACACCCAGTGCCTGTCAGGTTGTGGATGGGGCAGAGAAGGACAGGGAGGCTTGTGAATTTTATGGACATCCCAGCTCCTTTGAGCAGACTGGGGTTGCAGTATCTGCATTTCTTACCAAGCACTTCTTTACCACCATCCCTTAAGCAATGCTGGCCACAGAAGATGGATGTTGAACCCCAGTCTGCCACCCAGGCACACCTGGTCCTCACTGCTGGCAAACCACAGCACAATGGCACAGCTTGGTCACACACATATCTGTGCTCTAGCAAACAGCACAGAGCTCCCTCTCCAGGATCTCTTCCAAACACTGCCTGGTGGCCAAGTCTCTCAAGGTACTCTGCCATCACCCCCCCTGGATCTGTATCTATGAAAATGTTTATTTCTAGCTTTAAACTGGATTTATCAGGGAAGAAAGTGCAACCCCTTCTGCTTTCATATACTTCTACCTAGTCCTATTTCAATACTTCCTGAACTGCAGAGAGACACCACCACAAAAGCAGCCACAACCTCCTACGGATCCAAGGCCGGGGGAATCACAATGATGGTGTACCAACCCCACCTTGCAAGCTTGGCAGTGAGATCTGGTGCGATAGGATAGGAATAAGGTAAGGAAAGACCAGTGGGGTAATCAGATTGCTGTAAACTCCAGTTGTCCCATGCGAATATAAGCAGCCCATTAGAGTAGTTACAAGCAAATGCATCTCAGAGCCATTTTCAGGCTGCTATATCTTATGCCAGAAAGTCTCCCCTGCCCCAAGCCAGAATGGGGAAGGCACAGACATATCTGAAAGCTTGGGCACAGGAGAGGAACTACAGGTAATCTAGATAGTTGGATGCATTCCCATAGAGGGGACTGTCAGGTCATCCTGAAAGCAGCAGCCAGACAAGGCCCGGGGAAGCTGGCCAGCCCAAGAAGGGCTATTCACTCACCTGTAAGGCGAGGCAGTACCCCAGGAGAGATAGTCGGTGGGTCTTGGAGCTGGGCGAGGTACTATGGGCTGCTCCACAGCGGTCACGTCCCCTGAGTAGGATTTGAGCAGAGAGGCATTCTTGCTGGCCAGCATGGCCCTCTCGTTCCGGCGAAACTTTGCTCTCCGGTTTTGAAACCACACCTGGGATAGGGAGCACACAGACCCGCCAGCCATCACAACAGCTCTGCCGTGACACTTGCCCTTTCACCATATCACTTCAGCCCCACTTGGCAAGACGGGACTCTGCAAAAGCAGGTTGCTATGGCATGTCTGTCATTGAAAACCATAATGACAAGACAACACATATCTCTGCCCTGACAGAGCCCTAGCGCAAGGAACAGACTAAGTGAGGTCCCTGTAGGACTAAGTTAGTGCTCACTATAGGTAGCAAGGTCTGGGAGTGCTGTACAACTCAGCATGTTCCCCAATCTGCTTTTATACTGTGCCACACCAAGAAGTGCAGGCTTGCAAGCTAAGAGCTGTGAAGCTCAGGATAATGTACAGAGCCTCAGCATAGGACACCCAGGCCACGGACAACATCTTGGCTTCTAAAGGACCCCATTAACACATCTGAAAGGGCAGATGTGATGTATGGTGGCAGACCAGACTAGGCAGCCCTCCTTCTCAAGGCATGGCATGCTTGGGACTGCAGTATGGGGTGGCCCAGAAGCTTGGTCACCCCAGTAATGCCATGCAGACAGTGATGACCTCTCTTGCCATACTGGAATGGCCTGATGACAGCACCAAGGTGAGGTGTGCCTGGACATAAGCTATGGGGAATTACCTGAACCCTTGCTTCAGTGAGGTTGACTCTGCGTGCAAGGTCTTCCCGTACAAAGGCATCGGGGTAATGTGTCCTCTCAAAAACCCTCTCTAATGCCTGGAGCTGGCTGCTGTTGAAGGTAGTCCTGTTCCTTCTCTGCTTTCTTTTCTTCTTCTCTTCTGAGTTCAGCTGATCATCTAGAAGAGACAATTGGAGAGGTGAAAGGCTGGAAAACTGAAGAGACCACGGCAAGGGGGTGAATGACCTCAATGGTTTTATGATGGAGCTCGTTGAGTATAGGAGAGGGCTTGCACAATGTTAACACCACACCTTAACCACAAACTACCTCATGCTTTCAGCCAGAGATGCAGCAACTGGACACAAGGGCCAACAAGGGCCCTGCCAGTGCTACAGACAAGCACTAGCACGTATCTTTTAGCCCAGCTCATCTCTGCAGCTCTTTGTCCTGTGGAGATACAACACCAAAATCCTGGAGCAAGACTTTAAATCCAGCTTTCTTCCTATCAGTGCATACGTGTACAAGTATGACAGCTTTTCTTGACCAAACCTTCCTCCACCTCCCCACTGTCCTCTGTGCTCTGCATAGTCCACGGTCAAATGGGCCTGCAGAAAAAAATGGTCTGAACATCAAGAAGTACTGGGGCAGATGAGCAAAGTTTCCAGTATGCCACTGTCCTCTCTGTTTTCCCATCTCCAGAAGATCCCTGATATGGCTCCCTGGGGTCTCCTCACTTCTACTCATTCATCCTCCGAGTCTCAGGCCTGGCTGACCTTGGAGCTCTCAGTACTTGCTATTCCTGAGGATCTATTCTGGAATGGATGGGCTGACCCCAGGACAGCACATTTAATTTGATCCACTTGAAATTCACATCTTACCCAAATCTAGGTTCATTTCAGCTGGACTCAGCTATCCATGCATTCATACGGATACCCCATGGGGATCCTCCCATGTTCAGATCTCCACATTCCCACTGGATCCCTGTTATCAACAAAGCTATAGCTTACTCATGCTGCATCTGCACCTTTGATTTGCAAACTAGACATGCCCAGAAGTTGCCCCTATGGGTTTAGCTACCTCAGGGAGGTTTTAAATCTTTTCCAGGCTACTTTTGGGGAAGAGCCTTCTCCTGCTTCCTTGCCCCCATTCCTCATTCTACATATACACATCTTTTACACATGCAACAAGTGTATGGGCTTAACATGCTGGGTCTTCAGCCCAGGTTCACTGACAGCACTATTTGCAAGGGATGCTTGACATAAATGAAGAATCACACTCACTGCACATGGCCACAGACCCAATCAACCTCCCCATCCCACCCTTCAGCCAGAGACCTGTCACATTCTTCACTACACTGCTGTCTGCTCTCTCCGGTCTTCATCAGGAAGTATGGACTGGATGAACTTGTTTGCCCTTTAACCGCATAATGTTAGTCCCCATGTAACAAGGAGGTAGGAAGTGTGTTGACCCAAGCATTCGCTTCCCAGCTCAACTGCATAAGGCTTGGGCCAACTCTCTCAAGCTACCCCATGCCTCAGTTTCTTTATCTCAAAAAACAAATGAAAAAGTCCAAAACATACCTCCCATTTCCTACAATGCTAGAAATCTCTCCTGACCACAAAGAATCACGAACTCTTGCTCTTTGGGCTTTACATTTCCAAGGACTGCAGTTTCAGGGACACAATACAGCTTTCAGGGGTGACCACAACTCCTGTGCCAGCTCTTACTGACTGCATCAAGGTACGCCTGTCTGTAAGCCAGTGTAAGGAAACTGCTATTACACTAGGCTTGATTATAGCCAAGGTAATGCCATTCTCTGTACATAACTGCATTTGGCTTAAATGAGAACTACATTCTCTTATCCTCCCCACATTCACACCAAAAGACATCAATTCAGGCAGAGATGGGGAGCCACGAGCAAAGAGGAGTCAGACAATGGAAATGAAGTGTGAGTGATACTGAGGCAAACAAGAGACAAGCACAAAAGCCAGTTTCACTCGTATGCTCCCAAGCCAAGGACACTGAAATACAGTCAGTTGCATATGAATAGCATTGCCTTTGGGAAGAAAAAGCCCTGTAAGAGAGAGGCTAAGCATAAGCATGGTGGGAATTGCAGACTGAAGAACCATCGTGTACACTACAGGAACCCCTTGCCTTGCCTGGTCAGCAAGGTGGTGAACAACAAGCTGTGCATCCCATAAGAGCATGTCTTGTTTTGTGCCTGGCTTGTATTTAGTCTGGCAATAAATCAGTATATCCGTATGCTTGTAGTCATCATTACCGCCTGAGCCTAAAGTCACTGGAGTAACATCAGTGCCGAGACAACTATGAAATGGCTTTCCTGGCCGTGGCAAATACCCGCTCTGCACCATGTCTCCTTTTTTCATTGCTGTTGCACATTCCAGTATAGCAGCAGTGATGGAGCTATTAATGCATGGGCATCAGCAGATGCTGGCAAGCAGTGAGTGATGGCTCTAGGGGTTTGATCATCTACACAGATCAACACAGCAAACACTTAAATTACAGTGTAAGACCATGTCCAAAGAAAGCAGAGAACAAGGCACCATCCTGTAAGAGCTTTTGCAATGCCATAGCTGCCTTAGTAAAACAGCCCTGTTCAGGCTGCAGGACTGGTATGCCGTTGGCTTGAATTCATCCCTTTTTATGTGCTCCAGTCTGCAGATTTTAGGAAAAATCACCCATCTTTACACACGGGAAGGAATGGGAAATTTTCCAGCACGACACTGAAATGAAAAAAAGTTGGTTCCATCGTCTGTCCCTTCAGGGCATTTTCTGCCTGAACAGACTAAACACAAACCAACTCTTTAAAGCTATGAGAAGGAAGGCCCCTTGTGTGGGAGAAGTTGGGGATGGAAAGAGATTCCCAGGTGTCTGCAAGCCAGCCTGAAACATGGTCCTTTCCAGCCCGCTCGGGAGCCTCTTGTCTCCTGCTGTTCCCCTGGGAATGGGAATGGGCTTGAGCAAAGCAAGTCCCAACATCGGGGCCATCCACAGGTGCCTGACAACACATACCTACAACAGCCTGTTCGACCAGGGCAGAGAGAAAGGGGGTTGCCAGTTGTCTGAGCCATAATCATTCACTTAACCGTACGCATATGCAGGGTCTCACCAAAACCAGCAAGGCTTTCAATGCTCTTGTAAACCCCAGCCAGCTCCTAAGTACACCCGGCAGAGTCCCAGGTTGGGGGGTCAGTGCGGTCCCGCTGCCTTAAGTGCAGGAACAGTAGTTGCACCTGGGAGGATCTGAACCAATATACGGACCAACACACATTCAAATATATTATATCTATATATACATTATTTATATCTATAAAATGTACATGCTAGTTTATTATATGCGATACTGTATTCATGCTAATATGCATATTAGACCAGATGACAGTCTCACCACTGACAGTCTAACAGCTTCACCCACTATATACAGTTATAGAATGACCCCTCGACAGTCATTGCTTTTGTCATATAGCAATATGACAGTTCTCCTTACCCTCATGCTCTCAAGAGGCGAGGTAAGCCACAGAGAAGCTGACAAGGAAATTAAAGTCTACAGTTGTTGTCCTGACCACCTGTTTGTGTTGCTTTTCACAGCCCATCTGGTAATGGTTACTGCACCTGAATGCCTTTGGATCTAGGCCCACCCATTTGGGAACAAAAGGACATTCCTCTTAAATTAAAGTAGGTTTTTCAAATTCCTGCAGTTTACAGTTCCTCCATCCCCTCTCCTTCTCAAACAGCCTGACAATCCCCAACAGATTTCTTTCCAGCCTGGGAATTCCTGGATACAAAAATATGCCCTTAGTTTTCTTGTATGTGAGAGGAAATGTTTGGAGATTAGTTTTAAATAGGCACTTTGAATCATAAAGCTGAAATGGGAAGGGACTTGCAGAGGCAGGATGTGCAAAAAAAGCAAATGCGCTTAGGAATTCTGGGGCATTAAAATAAGGCTGCAGGTGAATCTATCAAGTCATCTTGCTCAGGTTGTACAAAGAGAAGCTGTAAAACAGAGGGATGGGATTTAACTGCTATTTGCGCAGAACGTCAGGCTTACTTTTCCACTTGCTGGGGAGTTTAGCATCATGACAGGGTCCATCTCACGTAAAGAAGCATAAAACTCCTCTATGTGCCACTCTTGACTCAACATGAAGACCTTTACAAAAAGGGCCAATGATTCCCTCCTAGCTCTACTGAAGAGTTTTGATGTAGTTGTGCTGCTGTGCATCACACAACAAAGCAAATAGTAAGGAATAAGCCTCAGGGCATGATCATTCCTTTGAATAGCAGAAATGTCTCAAGATCAGCGCCCATAAATGTCAATGTCAACGTGGGTCTTTGTCCTCCTTTGAGTTATCCATTTGATGCTATTTTCTGATCTAAATCCTGCCACGTGGACCAAGCTCTTCTCAAGGACAAATAAATAAAAGCCTTTGGGATCTCTTGGGATTCCCCTCCAGGCCTTTGAAGCATCAGTTCCTGTCCCCGACAAGACACAGGGCTGGAAGGAGCACGAGCCTGAGGCCGTCTGGCCCTTGCTCGGTTCCTGTGCGATGGTTACACATGAGGAACTGCAAACACAGAGCTCTGGGGAGCGAGAAGAAAGGCCAAGACCTGTAAAATGCTAGAGAACAAGAGTCCTTCCTGCCAAGCACGTTAACACAATTTGCTTGGTTTCCTCCCAGAGTAAAGTGAGACACCAGTGATTCACAGCTCACCTCATAATTGCCGGACCCAAAAATAGAAGGGCCAAGACACAGAAAGTTGCAGGCAATCACTGCGTTCCAGTGACTCATGTTCAGGTCACCGTTGGCTAATTCACCTCCGCCATCGGCTGGCATGGAGAAAGGACGTGAGTCACCCCCTTTACAGGACGTATCTGGCCGGAGACAGCTCAGCGCAGCCCAAGAAAGGGGGGCAGGGGTTTTGAGATCTCCTTTCACGGCACATCTGGGACAGCACAGCACAGCTAGGTCCAAATGTCTACAGGAGTTACTTGGGTAGCAGAAGCAAAATAGCCGTGTTAGCCCAGAGCTCAGCTGGGTTGATCAGCCCTACTGGAAGTCTTGCATTTCGCCATGAATACATGCCATATGTTGATTAAAAATAACTGCTAACAAGGGAATGTAGCCACCTAAATCCCACGTGTCTGCAAAAGTCACCTTGGCCACAGCAGTCATGGGCAGCCTTCAGCATGTCAGCGTGATATTTTTTCTGCTATTATTTCTTTATCAGGAAACAGCACTGAACACTGAAAAATGGTATTTCTAAATAATGTTGACAGCACTAGTGACTGGAGTCAGCAGAAATCGAGAGAAAAGGAAAATATCTCTAAAACTTTTTAGATGGTTCAGAAGTCTTTCATTGACATTGTTTTTAATCAGAAATATTTTATTATAAACAATATTCTCAAAAGCTGTGTTGCTTGCAAATGCTTTTGCCCAAGAGACATCTTAACGCACGTTCTCCTTCCAGGAATCCTATGGTGGAAAATCTGGGAATTTCATTTCAAAATCTCAGCATTGCATGCTTGATTTGGGGATTTTGTTTCCTGTTTCCACATTTGTGCGTTTCCCGCATTATTTCTACATTCACTCATGACATGCAAGTTCTGGTGTCATAACCAAATGCACTTCTAGGACACACCAGAGCATTTTTAATTGCTCCTGGATGATACAGCTTGAAGTGTCCTGCCCCTTTTTTTTCTTGCCCATCATGTCTTCTCTTGGGATATCATCGGATGGCTCCTGTTGGGATGCCACATTGAAAACATAATGCGTTATAAAACAAAACAGAGTTCAGAGCTTAAAAGTTTTAAATGCCTGTGTATAAGTTACAAGATCAATATTTTTTCCACCAAAATCTGCAACCACAACATATTTTGGATTTCCAGTTTGCAGGAATGTTTGTACATACTTGCTTTCATTCCAGATCAGAACAAAAACAAATTTCCAGATGGAATTTACATTGTGTGGGCAGTTTTAAAAAGTTTTGACCAGTTCTATTAAACATGAGTCCAAAATCAGCTATTATAGCACATTAATCAGATCTGAATTGAAAGTAAGCAATTGAATTTAATTAAGTGAGGGAAAGAGACATTCAACCACAATATCACATACGGTTAAGGCAGGAAAGATTTGTCACATCAGTTACATAAGCTGTAAACTGAAAAAGAATTCCAGGAAGAAAATAAGGAATCACATTCTAATCACAGCCTTAGAAACAAGAAGTTACCGCTAAAGTTTGAATCTCAAGGCAGAAAGAAAAACAAAACAAATCAGTTTCACAGAAAAAAAGATTAGCGGCTAAAAACTTTTAATTTAAAGCTCGCAAGCGAGGAAAAAAAAGCCCAGTGCTCCCCTCAGAAATGTTTTATTCAGAGTGGGGAGAAAGAAGGGAAAAGGGAGAAGAGAAGGGAGAAGAAAATTCTTTTCTTTGGTTTAAAGCTAAAATTTAAAAAGTTTAAATAGAAATAGTTCCAAAAGTCTCCCTCCCAGACAGCCGCCTGGACAATTATAGCTCTTTGCAGGCTCCTGGTTCACAGTTTTATTCGCGCCTTGCTTTGCTTTCGATTTGTTATATCCCTCCAAAATATCGCAGCTCTTTAGGTGTAAGCGCAGCGTGGCCAACTTAAACCATCAAAAAATGAAACTTTTAATCAAAGCTAATTCGCCAGTTTTGGATGGGCCCCACGAGTGACTTTCCTTCCGCGCCGGAGGCGGGAGACGAGCCGGCGGTGCCGGAGAGCCAGGGCTCTCTCCTCCCGCACCATCGCTCCCCCCGCGAAGCCGGAGGCGACGGCAGCCTCCTCCGGAGGCGACGCTGCACCCCGGCGAGAAACAACGTCCGGAGCACCGAGACCGGCCCGCGCTGAGGCTGCCGACACAACCCTAAAAGGGACCATCTCAACCTGAAAACCCGCTTTCCCACCTGAAAATGTTTCTCTAAATAAGGCACGCGGGACAGTCTCCGACCAAACCCGGTCACTTTGGCAAAGGAGGGAAAAATTGCTCGCATTGCCATTTTCCCTCGGCTTGTTTTTTGTGTCTTTAACAGGGCTGGATGGCCGGGGTGATTGCCGCTTTTGCTGCTTCCCCTTCCCTTCCCCCGGTCGGCACGAGCCCTTCTCCCAGCAACACCCACCACCGAAAGGACCTTCGCCAGCTGTGAGCCCAGCAAGAAGAGGGGCAAGGTGACCCACGCAGACGAGGTTTTGTGCTCAGACCCGCGTGAGGGATCTTCCTAAATGCTCCCAGCAGAGCACAAACTCCATTTTACACAGATTTACATGCACTAAAGTATTTTCAAGTGGAAATAAGGTTTAGCTTCAGGGTGCAAAAATGCTACACAGCGATGTTATAATTACCTAAACCAGCATTACAAATGCAGGAAATACGGGGCAAAGATTATACTTGAAAGAAATCCAGATACATTAAGGTATGAAATGCCAATTAAGTCACATACTCAAACTGACCCTGACGAGCAGCGATACCAAGCCTAGCTGTACAGTTGCAATAACAGCAGTTTTGTGTTTATGATTACAGCTTAGATTAAATACATTTTGGAACTACCGTAGTTCTTCCATCACATAACACCGGCTGAGCTATCTTCTAACCTTTTGGTGTTTGTTCGACTTTTCTGCACCATCTGGGCCCAAGACTTCAATTTATTTCAATAACATGGAAAATTCAGGTATCTGAAGTTCCATTCTTGTTAAGATCATTAGGAACACAGGGGGAAAAAAAAAAAAAGATGTTAAAAATTTTTTTAAACACTTTCCTTTTTAGTTATCTTATAAACTAATCAGGTTGACCTTTACTTTTTCCACACACTCAAAACCCACCATTTTACATATGGAGCGTGGAACTTCAGAAAGGAGATACTGAATTTTTCATACAAAAACTGAGTTTTAATATTAAATAGAAAAGCGTGCGTCTTTTCAGATTTACCCATGGGATTACTGCAGTTCCTCTCCAAAGTGTCTGCAATGTGGAACCTATCAGGATAATTTTTAGCTGACCGCATACAAACAATTACATATCATTACTGAGTTGCGAATAGCTTTTGCATGGATAGCGTGTCTAGGAGCTCCTATTGAACGTCGCTCCGCCTGCCAGACCGGAGGAATTCACTGAAGCCCGTTATAACCTTGGCTTCCCCAGCACTAACTGTGAAACCTCACTGTCTTCCCCTGAGCCTGGCGGTCACGCAGACGTGCACAGTGCAAGCAAGGGGTCCCCAGAGGGCATTTCAAGGTGGATTTCAAGGCACGGTCTGCAGGATTGCAGCCTGGAGATCATTGCCTTCCTAGGGGAGAGCGTTCAGACACTCCTGAGCCCCTAAAAACAAGTTTTTAGACATGCCAACATTCCTTGCCTGGACTTGCCAGGTGCTGCAGGGCCCCCGAGTGCAAAGGCACCCCAGTGCTCTGCTCTGCGTTGCTGGGGATCCCTCACTCCAGGGACCTGAGGCAGGGCTGAGGCCAGGTCCTGCTCCGCTCACCAGCGGTGCCGAGCGACCCACAGACAGGCAACCCTGCACGAGCTCCTCCCTAGCTGCTACGAGACATATCCATGGCAGATAAAAGACAAAACTCCTTCTCGGTGTGGTTTCAGCTACGGCGCTCTACCTCTCTTTTGGTGGGAACCAGCAATGCACACGGGCAGTTATAAAGGCTAAGACATGCGTCTTCCTTAACCACGTTAACTTTCGCGTGTGCTGGAGCTGGTAGGAGTCATGATGCTGGACCAAAAAAGTAATCCTGATCCAATGAAAAGCCAGAGATTTTCCCTGGAAATACGTGACATTAAGTGTTAATTACTGGGAAAACAATATTTGCGGAGGCAAAAGTATACATCCTTCTCCAGAAGTTGGTAGAAAGCCATAGAAAGTCTCCCCAGATCCCACAGACAAATCTGAGTTCTGCTGTAACAACACTGCTTTTATATTCGCTAGGGTTTTCCTTCTGGGCATCCTACGGCTCATAAGGCACATGGCTTAGTCCTGCTTTTCTAACAAGCCTTTCTGCTGGGTCTTGGGGTCAGAACGTTCCCATAATACAGTAAGTGCTGTATGGATCTCATAAGCTCCAAGGCACAGTATGTTATGTGTTTGGAATTCCTTGTATGCTTTTATACTTTGTTTTACATATTGTAATTTTTATATGCATTACCACATTGATCCTTGGAAAATTAATTTAAAAAAAAAGACATAATCAAAAGCAAACACATATTTTAAAAGCCTGCCAGCGGCAAATCATGTTCTGTGAGACTGCACTTTGTAACTGACAAAGAGACCAAACCACCACCCCATGGCTGCGATCCAGCGGGCTGGATTTACCCAGCTAAGGAGCAGGCAGGAGCCAACGGCACTGCAGCCTCCCGCAATTCCCTCGTTAGTGTAGCCCAATGCCGTTAAGGCATTGGACATGTGACAGAGGGCCAGTGATGTTATCACAGAGCTCCTCTAGCTAATCCCCCCACAATTCCTCTCCCAGGACCCAAAACTATCATATCCAGAACGGGTCTGGGCCTCTTAGCCCAGCACTTCTCCCTGTCAAAGGCAGGCCATTGGTGCTAGAGCGACCACGAGAACAGGGGGTGCAGCAAAGGTACCGACGAAGCCCAGACCTTCCTCCGGGAAGCTGGAGAACCTCAGGCTTCAGAGTCCCTTAATTGTTCTTCAGTAGGAGCTGGGATTTGTGTGTTAGGCACGGCTGAACATCTGTAAAGTCACGCCTTTGCAAGATCTGTGGTATGATTTCTAACGCCTACATCTTCTTCCCATCAGCTCCCCTTCCCATGCCATGTTTCCTGATGTTTCATCTTAGGAATGGCATTAATGTAGCTGAGATCAAACTTGCTAACCTCCACCCTGTTCCATCAGTATTTTCTTGTTTCTGAAGCTGCCTCTCTACTCTCTTGGCCCTTCCCTGCTCTAGTTCTTTCCAGCTAACTACTTTCTTCTCTCATCTAAGGCACCCTTTCTTGTCCCTTCTGCAAAGGCTTGAAAAGCCAAAGCTGTGTATCACTGCTCCTTTTAACCCTACTGTGCATGTGCTGTATATCCAAACTTGCAGAACTGTTGGAGAGTATTCTTACTTCTTGAGAGAGTCAAAAATGCTCTAAGCTTGACTAGGCATTGAGGACTTCCCATAAAGGAGCAGACTGGTGCACCAGCTAGGCCAATATCCCTTGTGCATCTGGATATTACCGCTGCCTCAAAGAAAGCGGCAATGAATTGTAATGACAATTAGGTAAGGACAGGTATATTTTCTTCATTCATATCCTGCTGCAGTGAGTTCCCTAGGCTTATATATTATGCAAAAGGCACCCAATACTATTTCCACCTTCTTCCCTGTTGGATGTACCTAGCGTTCCCTTTCTGTTTCTATGTAAATGTGACCTACAGACCTATAGCTGGACACGAATTACAAACATTTGGCACCTATGCCCCAGGTTTCAGGGGACAACACGCACCTTGATGCCAAGCTATTGGAAAAATACATTAACAACAAAATACAGAATGTATAGAGACACTCCCTCATTGTAGGGACAAAGTGTGGGGAGGATTTGGATCCCTTCCTTATGAGGAAGTCTTTAGGAGAGAGCTAAGCAACCGATACCACCTTGTTTTAGGTCATGGGTTAATGGGGTACAGTAGAGGCAGGATCACAGCGTTGACAATACTCTAGTTACTCCAGCCCAGTGGGGAAGTACATCTCGGTTCTTCCAAGGTCTCTCCAGCCCTCAGAGAGGTCCCTGATGCCAAAGTAGATTGAAACCACTTCAAACCCCATTCTCCTGAAGGCCACGCATTCAGCACTGCTGAGTCCCCCTGTTAATGTTCGCTTAGAAGGATGCATTGGCCAGCTGGCATGAAGCTGGCACATCACAGTCCCCCCTTCTAACCATTGAAAACACACCTAAACTCTGTGCAACACTGCTTTTTAAAGAGAAGTTTCTCTTGTAATTAAAAAAAAAAGAAAAAATCCACACAAACTTCAGCTGGGAATAATGGGGAAGATTAAAGACGTTTTTGCACAAAGCAGATATGTGTTAAAAAATGGTCTTGCCAAGGCAGGAAAGGGCTGCTTTTGGGGGAATTTTTTTCAGTCCATATATATGTTGCAAACAAACCACTTGGCATTTCGGGCTTTTCAAATGGCTCGTTTCCAATGCTGTGGCAGCCGCAAGAGTCTGCGAATGTTACCCAGAAACCTCCCGGCTGCACCGGGAAAGATTGACTCAAGCTGACCTGACTCATGAATGTCTTTGCTTGTTTAGGTCCCTGCAGAGGCCCACTGTGCCGCTGAGAAGTGTCATTATTGAATAGCCCTATCCCAGCTGGATCTGGAAATTCACTTTGACGTGTTTTTTTGTACGCGGGACCTGTGTGAACACACAGACAATGACCTGTGTGATGCACACGCCAGCTGGCCCCGCTGGTAAACAGAAACATGACTCTCAATAGATATTTCATCTGTTTATCGTTGAAATAGGGAGGGCTTGAAGATTCATGGCCCAGCAGACCCCAGCTCACCTCACACGACAGCACTTGCTAAGGTTGCTGCTGAGGTCTAGATTGACTGTGCTAGAAAAGTAGGGTGTCAACTGCTTGCTATGGGAGAAGGGAAAACGCAAACAAAAGCAAGAATATTGAAACCAGCTCACCAAAGGCTGCATTTCCTTTTCATTAGCATCCAAGAACAAATGTATTTTGACCAAACTGAACCACCGCTGCCACCACCCCTACCAAGTAACGCACAAATCAGACTGGAGGCGCTTGCAGAGCTTCACTTAGAAATCCAGATCCTAACCACTAATGCATTTTATGGGTCCCTCTTGATCACAACTGGAAAAATGATGGCATATGAGATCCAGAAATAACAGAACTTGAGCCTGGCTGTTAGCATCCAGGCCACCTGTCTCTTCCAAGAGCCGAGCATCCAGACAGGGAACACATTCCAGGGGTGTGGGATAAAGGGCCTTTATATCCCGCACGGCTACGAGAGCCGAAGGGATTAGAGCGCTTAGAGCCATTTCAAAACATAACTCTGTTTCTCCTCTCCTGGTCTGGGGCAAGAGACTGCTCTTCTCAGGTCAGCGCCCAAAGGTGAGGGGACAAGGAGGAGGGAGAAGGCGGCTGCCACCTTCTGCCGGGAACCTTTTGTGCAATGTAGCAACATTCAGCAAAACGAGACAACGAATAAGACAAATTGAGGGTTCGTGTGTGCAGGCACGGCAAACGGGCAGCTCCGTGGGCTTGAGCGCAACCCTCTGGCCTTCTAGTGATGCAAAGAGAAATCAGACTCTGACCCACCTCCATCCTTAGCCCCTTCTGTATGGCGAATGCATTTCACATTAGCTAATAAATTGCTACATCTTATGTTTCTTAGCCTTCTGGAATGATGAATATTTTGGAATGTATTTTGAATGGTTCCCTGCCAAAGTCGAACAATCATCTAGAGATTTTAAATCAAAAGGATGAAAAATGGAAACCTCTGTATTTCCACAAAGTTCACTGCAGTTTGAAAAGAACAATTCCCAGTAGAGGAGGCAGAATAATTATTGTCAGAGCTCCTGTGAATTGGGGCAAATGAGTGATACGTTGGAATTGACACTCCCTAATACTGAGTAATAATCTTTGCCTCCAGGTGATGAATATATTATCAGATATTTGCCTATTGCTGCCCTTAATCAGGCTGAAATGTCAGATACTCTACCTGGAGGACAAGATGATTTAGGGGACCTGAAAGGAGACGCAGGATATCTCAGCCATAAAGCACTGCTTCCAGTCTGGGGCAGGGCTAGCAGATGAATGTTGCCTTTCTAGCACAATTTCACAGAACTTAAGCCTTCTTAAAGGCTCTAAAAAATGAATGGCATCCAGCGCCTTCACGTACACTGGGGCTAGCCACATCCTCACCTAGCACAGAAGTATGTTGAACCAATGAATGATTTAGCGGCTCCCCCAAGGTGACACAGTCAGAGAAACACAACCACCCACCCGTGCTGTGCCCTATCTCCCTGCTCCAACCCCTGTATCCTACCAGCTGTAGGAGCACAAGTCATTTCACGCAGACGATCGGTCGTCACACAATAACGGCTGGGCAAGCTCAGCACAAATCCTAAGCTTGGATGCAAAGTCTCCATCGATAAAGGAGACCACTAAGTGGTCTTCTCTCATCGGAGCAGCCAAAGATGGAGCAGGTCCAAGATATAAGCCTCTCTCTCCCCCATGGAGATGGGCTGTCTAGACACATTGGCAAAGCAACACTGCCGAGTTCGCAGTGCTGCATCCTTCTTGTATAATGCCTGTTAAAGCAAATTCCTGTCCCCCAGCCTGCTAGGATGGGCATTTTTTCAATCTTTCTCAGGTCAGTCACGTCCAGAAATGCCAATTACTTTTAACGAGAAATTTTAAAGATTTTTTTCCCCCCAAGAAAACATCTTACAATTTTTTAATCAACCCTCTGGCAAAATCAACATTTCCTGGTTATTTCGTTACGTTTATTTTTACTAAAAATTAAAGTGAATGAAATAAGTATAGTAAAAAGTATTTTAAGCCAAAATCTGTTGATATTTGAATATGAATTGCAATGGAATCTTGGAAAAATGTTATCCAAATAAAAAACAATTGAACAAAACCCCTAGGATCCAGGTCACGTTTTTCATTGGGAAAACAATGATATTTCCAGATAAACAGAAAGATCATGCCTGATCTTCCCAGCCTCAGGGCCCCATTCAACACAATATTTAAGTGCAGGTTTAAAACCATCCCACTCCAGTCCCTCTCCAAATGCTCTAATGACTCCTGAGGAACTGCAGAATGAGGGATTTTGCTCCAGACCAAGACCTCCTGAAATCAGTAAGGGACCTTCCACAAGATTCAAGTTCATGGGGGTCATTTGATTATATTTATGCAGAAGATTTCTCCATCACTAGGAGTCCTTAAAATGAGGTAGAGGAACATCTGTTAGGAATGGCGTAGGTTGAACAGCATGAGCAAATTTGATCTTTCCCTGGGGAAAAGCTGGATTGACTGGATGACTTCATGAGGTCTCTGCCAGAGCCATTTCCCTGGAGCCTACACTATGCTCCCAGCTCTCAGTGAAGCTGTATTTGTCAGAAAAGCTTTGGGAGATGGCACCAAAAGCAGCACAAACACAAAGCCGGGGACAGCTGACAGAGGAGCGGGTTGGGCTTCAGCAGTCAGGGAAAGTCTCTGGCTCCAGCTTTCTAAACGACTCTGGGCAAGCCGGCCTGTGCCTCCATTTCTTTCCTTGCTTTGCCTGCCCCGTCTGCTTACAGGTCCCACTCTTTGAGGAAGGATTATGCCAATCTATTTGTTCGTAACACATCTACTAGCCCCAATACTTACTAGGCCACTAACAAAAAGCAAATCACTTTGAAATAAATCGGAAGCGGGATGCATTTACATTACAGTCATGCCAGTCATGCTGCTGAGTTTTGCAGCTCAGAGAATAAATTAACAGCAAATGATTAGAGTACTGTAAGTATAAAGGTACACAGCAGCTACTGCATTTCAGCTACTCCTGCGAACACCAGCTGGAATGTTTGTGGGTGCCGCAGAACACATTTCCTAGCCATTACCCGTGTTAACAACGAGTCTCCACATTGATGCTGGCTCTGCTCTTAACCCTTTGCTGAGACGCTGTGGGTTTTGCTTCATAAATGATGGCAGATTAGCATATTTCAGGTTAGCGAGGCTCTAAAGAAAGGTGCGAGGGCACCCGTCGCAGCTGCTGCACACCCACTACACCACTGCGCCGAGGTTTCCCCAAGACAAGGCAGCAGGCAGCCTGGTGGCCCCGGCTCGTCCCCCCGGCGCTAGCCCCAGCAGTGGCTGTGCAGCGTGAGCGAGCGCCGAGCGGCGCCTGCACGGGCTCCCAGCTGCGCTGCGTGGGTGCAGCGGGTTCCTGCTGCCTCCGAGAGCTACTAAACCATCACCCTGGGGCTGGACGTTGGGTTCAATTTAGACTAAAGTGGCTATGGGATCAGCTTGCTGTTCTCTCCACTGACTGCCTCCCTCGAGGGGACTTCTGAATTTGCCCCATCCCTGGGCAAGAAAGCTCAGCCGCTCCTGTTTGCTCACAAAAACCTCGGGGGCCTTTGACTTCACTGAGGAAATCTCTGCCGAGCCCCTCCATCAGGGGAGTAAAAGCAGCAGTGAGGCATGCAGGTGGAAACCCACCTTTGCCCCTCTACGTAACAGAGCCGACCAGGCAAGGCGGCAGCCTTCTCCTGCCGATGCCAGGTCGCATCCGCGCTCTGAAAGCGCCGGCAGAAATGCTGAGCCGGGGTTCCCAGCCCCACGAAGTCAGCCAAGAAGCCGGGGGAGCACCCGCTCCCAGGCCACGGCCCGCTGCCAACGCCAGCCTGCATCCCTGCCGGCACGTTCTCCGACCGGCGCCACATCCCAGCCCGCTCGCACCAGCTCTCCGGGCTCCCTCGTCACGGAAACTGCATTCAACTAGAAACGCCAAGATCCTAGCTCCGAAATCCCAGGTCGCAGGAGCGCGACAACAGCTGTGTGCGTACCTGCAGCCTGCGCAGAGACTTGATTTTCTCAGGAGGGTCAGCCGGGAACCCCTGGGCATAAGAGACAGCACAGAGTGGTGCTGGGGGGAGTAAAATAATCCCCATGCAGTTCCTGGAACATGCAAATTGCTACGCAAAGACTATTGCTATGTGGCTTGGTGTAACAAAGATCAGAGCATCCTAAGAGCCCCAAATCCATCTAGGAGAGAACTCCCAACGCAGAACTGTCTGATCCTGAAATAGGTCCTCTTTTTCTTTTAAACACAGCTCATTAAATGTTTGCTGGAAAAACAGAAAAGCATTTTCCACAGAGGAGAGGACATCCAAGAAAAGCCCTTTTGGACATAAATTGGCAAGAGCCGCACAAGCATTTATCTTCGGCATAGAATGTGCTCTGTCAGGAGGGCTGTAACTAACAATACGCTGAAAAACATGCCACAGGCTTCCACTGTATTTTATTTGGCACTAAGGGGTTATTCCTCAGCACAAAGTATTTGCAACTGGCATCGGTTAAACGAGAAATTACAACCTTCAAAAGATCTATTTATCGTCGGCTGCAGAAAGTACGGAATTTGCCATCGGCTTCAATGACAACAGATTATGCCCCATAAACACTGCAAACGCGCTCGGCGACGACGCTTGGTGCGAGCAGCCAGTTCGGCAGGGGGATTCGGGAGTCGGTGTTTCCTGCCCCTTCTCAGGAGAGCGTTGCCTGTTTTTGGACCAGCGACACCCTCCCGCCAACCCTTCGGGTCACGTGCCTGGCGAGTTGAGCCACAGGGCTCGAGACATCGCACGGCTGATTCCTGTAACGGCCTGGCAGAGATTAGCAGCCTGACAGAGCCGGGTCGCCACTGGCTCCAGACAGGCTGTGAAGAAGCTCGGAGCGACGCGGCAGCATTTGCATGGCTCCGTTTGGAGCTAAATATCCCAAGCTCGTTACTGCTAATGGGGAATAAAGAAAAAGCAGCCCACTCTGCTGGGCCAGATGCTCAGCGGGTACAAACCGAACTCAACAGCACAGAGAGGCCACCCTGGCAGAGTCCTTTGCTCAGTAAATATGACGTTTCTCTGGATTCAGCCTAGGAGGGAAATGAAAGAGCAGATCCACCAAACCGTTCACCCCCCTGCAGCAGCCAGCTCCTATCCCCGATGAGGTATGGGCACTAGCAAGGCTTAATGCGCTCCATGCCCAAACGCCATGGGGTATAGGCAGTAAAGGGCATGGAGCAGAGCGGGGGGTTATCTAGCATTGCACCCTGCTAGGGTCCCATGTCCCTGTGTGGCAATTTTGGGAGGACGTGACAGAGCCAGAAGCTCCCTCACCTTCAGCTGCACCAAAGGGAGATGACCACGAGGACCCTGTCCTACGGGGTCATTGCCACCTCTTAGAGAAGAGGAAAGCTCTCCAGCAAACTCCCCAGGCCCTCAAACCTCTTCTCACTCCTGGTTGCCGTGTGCTTCAGAAAGGGAAACCTCAGAGTCAGGAAACCTTGCCGGTGTTTGCTCAGGACAAACGCTGTGGCCACGCAGGATTGCATGTGGGTGTGCTCTTGGGAGAGCGCGTACACGCGGGAAGGCAAGACCATCACCGAGCCATCTGCACCAGGCTGGAGCTATCTCTAACTTCATTAAAATCTAGAAAAAGCCACGAAGATCCTCGGACCAAAAATAATCGCTCTGCACCGACTCTCAGAGCAAGCCCCAGAGAGGTCAGTCCGAGCTAAGCTTTCTTGCCGCAAACCCAGCGCCCGTTTACTGTGCTGTAAAATGCTCTCATCTGCTCAATCTGCAAGAACTTTACTGTTTCCTTCCCCCAGTCTGAGTCAGAGACACGCAGCTACAGCAAACCTACAAAGATGGGGTTTCATTGGGCGAAGACCTCTAATTTACTTTGCCATGGCAGGATATTTAACCACTCACAAGACTTTTGCAGCAACAACAAAAACAAAAGGTGGGAAACAAGACTTTTTACACATAAATGCAGTCTGTGCAGGGAGCTTGCCCCACATTAGCACGTACTGCTCCAGCATTTGAAAAATCTAGATGTTTACAAAAATCTGGATTTTTGCATATCTGCAGCTTTTGAGTTAACCTCCACTCCTACAGGCTTTCCTTGCAGGCTTAACTTCAAGCCCAGGAGTTGTCACTTGACTTGAAATTAAGCATGTGTGTGTCTTCACTGGGTGTGGGGGAGAAGGATCGTCTTTCCTTGGGGCTCTAGACGTGCCATGGAGCAGACACAGCCACAACGCAACCACCCTAAACGTCCATGAACCTTAAGTCAGACGCTCCCAGAATTGCGTGATTGCCTTGATAAGAGACCGTTACTGAGATGGGCTCAGAACAGACCGTGCTTTCTCTCAATGCTCCCTCTGCTTTTTTAACCTTGAAGCTGGCTGGGTCTCACCCTTCTGACTTTTACAGACAGCCAGAAATGTACTTTTTCCCCTTGCATTCACATGACCCCAGGATATGGGGCTTAAAGAAAATAAAAGAATTTAAGGCTCATGATAATTCAAGGAGTCACAGCAATGCTGACACGGAACTTCAGTGCCGCTGTACGGGCACAGCACGTTCGCACAGTAAGTGACAGTCCTTCCCATAAAGGCTTCAGGCACTCTGTTAGTGAGCCAGGCAAAAGTTGGATCCTGGTAATAGTGGTCTATATTTAGCCAGTTGGCCAATTTTTAAAAGCTGAAGTTTGACAGCTAAAGCCATCTGTGAAGCCCTTTGATACACACGCCACTTATAGTTAGGCGCCTAACTACAGACTGAAATGCCCAAGTTGAGGCAACCACATCGGAAAATACTGGCCATTTCCTGCTCCAGAAGTCAGACAGTATTTTTGACAGGGCAGACTGAAGTCCTGTCACAGCCTTTCTTTGCAAAAAAAAGGCCATTTAAACTTGCTCTCCCTACCCCAAATGGGGGGAGACTCACAGTGAGATCAGGCCAGCCTCAGGCAGTCGTATCAGAATCATGTTTTCTTTCCCAGCAACTGATGAGAAGTGTATCAAATCGCATGTCATCTGCTGCTGCTGGCTGGCTGCTGAACGAGGGCCTGAGGAATTCACAAGGGACACAGGTATCGCTCCCAGATTAGACATCGGTTTTACTTCGCAGAGAGTTTAAGTGCCCCTGCTGAATAAGGACGCTTTCCTGAATCAAAAGCAAGAGGAAAACAAGCCATGGTCTTCACATAAATTAAACCCAAGAAATATTTTGACCAAATCTGTTCCCAGCATTAAAAGGACTGTAGGAGCTAGAAATGAAAAGCTCCTATTAAGCTGGAGAATTCATCTTCTCATCCCTGATGAAGGATGCATGGGTTACTAAAACAAATATTACATTTCATTCTGGCTAACAGCGCTCTGAACTTGCATTATGTGAACAGGGGAGGCAAAAGCGCTCCCAGTGATTATCGTTTACGCACAGATGACTTCCAGTCCCACTGCACGCTGAGACAGGGCAGTTACACGACATGCAGGCTTCTCCTCAAAACCTCTTCTGTTGCTTGGGCATTTGTTTTACACAAATTCTGGCATTTTTATTGGATCTGTCACCCTGGCACAGGCACAGGGGTAATAAAATACTAAATAAACTCCTCACCCTTGGGCACAGGCTCTATCTTTCCCTGGTTACCTGCCAGCCTATGGCCAAAATCCTCTAAGCAGAGCAGTAGCCTGCGAGTGCCTGGGGAGCCGTTTCTCAGGGCACCGCCTGGTGTGCACGGAAAGGGGAAGGGGCCTCCGGGAGCCCGGAGCTGCAGGTCGCCTTCGCCAGATCACTCGGTCTCTCTTTACCCTGGGGGAAGAGCGATGCTGCTCCCTCTCCCGCAGCGCCGGCTGGAACGGGCTGCACTGCCCCAAAATAATGTCGAATCCCTTCAACCTCCCTGGCGACTTGAGGGAAACCTCTCCCACCGGCCTCCTTTCCAGCTGACATATTTGGATAACTTTTTGTCCTGTTCTTCACTTCTGCCAGCGCCTCTGTTCACGCAGGCTCCCGCAGGGAGATCTGCCGGCTCCTGCCGCAGGGCTGCCCTGTTCACGGGGCTTCTCCGCTCACGGCTTCAGCAGCCTCGCGGCAGAGAAACGCCTGAATTGCAGGCTGCCCGTGGTCCCCAAGCACCGGGCCAGCCCAGCCGAGTCCCTTCAGCACAACCGATTTCATCTCTTGTGGCTCACGTCCCCAGAAGCTGCTTCTGAAATGGCCAGTTAATTCCCTCCCTCCCAACAACCACACGAAGGAAGGGCTCTGTGCCCTCCCGGTTCGGCCATACCCGTTCCTCCGTCCTTCACCCGAGCCCGGACACCACAATACTTGGCCACGAGGCCGTGTCAAGCAAAAGACAGCCTTTCTCCTCCAAAGCCATCCCCTGTCCTTGGCGAGGGCTGGCAGCTTACAACTTACGAGCGTCAGCTTTTAGGTACAGCCTGTCTAAAAGCCTGCTCCTTTCATTCCCAATTTTCACATGGAAAAAGCTTTGCTTCTCTCAAACCAGAGAAAACGAGCCCAGGAAATTTCAAGGCTTCAGACTGGAGCACTTTAGAAACTTACTGCCACTAGTTACCAAAGGGGTAATATTGCCTCACGTTCGCTAGAGCAGAGAGTAGCACTTTTGCCCAAAATTGCATTTGCACTACTTCTCTCTAAGGAGATACTTCTCTTTATCTATTAGGTTTCCTGCTCTGGGACTTGCCTTTAAACTGGACGTGGGGGGGGGGGGGGGGGAGGCAGGAAAGTCTGAAAACTCCATCAAAGATCTCTTCCCTTCTCCCAGCCCTCCCTCCCCCTCCCGCTCTGCCCCGGCTTCGAGTTCAAGGCGGACGGCATCTTGCTCAGGGAACGGCTTGCCACGCTGGAGCGAAGCAAGTCGAAAAGGGGCCTCGGCCTTTTGAAACGGCCACAACAGAGAGGGCCTCTTCTCCCCGGGGACGCATCATGCGGGACTGGCCTCAACCACCGCGAAAGCAAAGCCAGCGTGCAACACATTGCAGAAAAGCAGCAGCGACAGCGGAGCGCCCACGGGCCAGAGCTCACGCCAGCTTCCCGGCGCGGCCGGGCGCACACAGAAAGCAGGAGACGGAGTCGTCAAACGGGCTCTTCTGGGCACTGAGCCCCTCTGAGGTGCCTTCCAGAGGGGTGGCCTAGCTTCCCCCACTGCTTTCTGCTGGGTTTCCTGAGAAACTGCTTACCATGCAACACACGCTTTGCCTCTGATCCCCCCGACAGTTTTTGAGTTGTCGGCCAATTTCAACAGCAGTTTGACAGAGGAACAGGAACTGCAAAGATAACTCGGCTGCTACAATTTTCATGAATACCTGGAGGACCACTAAAAGGAAAAAGACCTTATTAACGCCCCCAGTCAGAGACCAGGCAGCAGGGCGAGCCCAAACCCATACAAGACACCCAAGAATCCAAACTGGAGAGTGTCACTGCTCTAATGAAATGAAGGGAAGCTCCAATAGAGCTCGACCCTTATTGCTCCTGGAGGACCCAACCCAAAGCAGCAGCATAGTCTATAGTCGCCTTCCTCCCATCACACTCCCTGGTCTTCCTTGGCCAGGCTGGAGCTGGCAGTGTAGCTGGAGCAGCCCGGAGCTCAGGCTGAGCCACTAACGTCCTGAATTTTGGTATTCACGCGGCTAGTGCCGTGCTGCCAGGGCTAGCCAGTCAGCCACCCCCCACGCCAGCTAGCTTCAAACCTCCTCGAGCACCGACGGCTGCAGGCAGGAGGGACTCGCTGAGCAGCTCCCCGCTCGCCCACCACGCAACGGAGGGGGAATCGGTCGCTGTGGCCAACTGGTCGGAGGCCCCCTGCGACGCCCCAAGCTGAGGCAGCGGGTCCGGGCTGGGGGCAGCCGGCTGAGACGGGCTCCCGGCCCGCGCCCAATAAACCTGCCAATAAACCTTCGCCCGCAAGCACAGGCTCACACTGGACCCCAGGGTTTAACAGCCACCGACAGACCCATCCACCACGCAGCTGCCGACCCCGTTTCACGTGCGCTGTGCTGCTTCCAGCCTCCTCACCAGCTCACGAGGACAAGCACTGACATTCCCTCCCATGCAAAGTGAAAACGTACGGCCTTGCTGTACAGCACCGACGGCGTCTCCCGCACCCCCAGCACCGGGAAAGCCCAGGCAGCCTTTTCCAGGCGCAGCGCTGAAGCCAGGCCTTGTCCTGATCTGCCCCGTTTCGGCCAAGTGGTAGCTTTTGGCTAAGTCATCGCTATTAATATTACAGCGAGCACTGTGATGTCCAGCTGGCATCACCTGGCTCCTAGTGCCGCAGTGGCGCAAGCATCTGGGCTGCGCTGAAGAGCTCACGGTCTGCCAAAATTAGATTAGAGAAAGCAGCGGGAAGAGGAGAGGAGGCCGTGTCGCTGGGGTGCAGAGAAGGAGATTCAACCCACAGGCACACAACGCACCGCTCCGGCCGCTCATCCTCCGCGCCTGCAACAAGGCAGCTTCACGGGGAAATCTGTATTTTAATTCGGACAACTATTAGACCACTAGCCCAGATGTGCGCGCGGGAAGGATGGGGCCAGGGGGCTGCCAGCACCTCCGGCGCAGCCCGCGCACAGCGGCCAAGGCAGCCCCCTCCATGCCCGGCACTGCCCTGGGGTTTCGCTCCCTTTTCCCGCTGCCACTAGACATTTTTGTAGTCTGAAACCAGTAGATGGCACCAGAATAACAGAAAAGTCCCTCCGGTTCTGCCCTCTGGATTTCCCCAAATATTTTTGCAGCCTCACCCCTTCTCCAAGCCCCCTCTCATGGCCCTGCTTTCCCAGCGGGCATCTTTCACCGGCCCTGGTACTGAGAAAGGAGATTTTTTTCCTCCCTCGGTTCCAGACAAAGTACGCTCACAGCCCCCACTACGGTGTCAGATCCACTTGTTTTTTTTAAAATAAAGAACAAAAATCAGCTTCTGCACATGACTGCTGCACAGGGAACGGAGACCTGGGAGCAAGCAATGTTTTTTAGCTCTCTAAGAGCCTGTTTGGAGCCAACCCATAATGTAACTTCTAAAAGTTTTAGCAAACTAAGTTAGAAAGAAGAAAAAAAAAAAAGCCCTAGTCAAGTAAACAGCTTCTTTCAACTTTCAGGTTTAAAAAAAAATCTTTTTTTTGAATATAGATGCTGCTTTTACTTAAAAAAACAGAATCAAAATATTTAATCAATGCATCTACTTTTTTCATGTTGTTTTAATTTGGGGGAATTTCCCCCCTCCAGCCAGAACTCACAGAAACTTGCTACCTGCTGCAGCCAAACTGAATCCGCATTTCTCAGTGCAGAAGCAGTTCATCCGCGCCGTGCCTGGCTATGCTTTTGGGCATGAAGGTGCCCTTCTCTTTGGCAGCTGCAGCTGCTGAGATGGGTACAGGAAAGTCCCGCACTTCTTTTTGAACAGCTTCTGCTGTTAGCAAATGATGACATCCCCAATCCCCGCTGGTTCAGAAGTGCTCCGCTCAGCAGAGCCACCAGGCGAGCTCACGAGATGCTCTTGTTTCCCAGTATTAAATTTAAAAAGTCTTGGAACAGTTTGCAGGGCAGCTCTCTGGGTAGGCAGGTGCCCACCTCTGTCATCACACCTACTGTGGGCTTTAAAGACTGCAAAGCACCCACTCAGCTCTCTTAAAACAAGCACAGGACCAGCGTGGTGGGGTGGGCATTTCCCCCTCAGAGATACCTGGCTCTCTCTGGCATCCAGGGCGCTCTGAGTTGTTCTGTACACTGAGACACAGCCTAAAGCGGCACTGCAGCAGCATTAACAGTCAGGGAACGGCCTGAAGCAAAATCCAGAAACATCAAGACCAATTTAAGACTACCCTACCCACATGTGCACATCGTGGTACCCACTAATCGCTGCTGTGGCGAAGGACGACCTGAGCTAAGATGAAGACAATTTGCAGGGGTGCTGTCCGCAGAGGAGACAGGATTCCCCCGCTCCCAGCACGGCTGGGAGGCACAAAAAGGCATACCTGAGCCCTGCACGACGGCACCTAACGCCTAGGACCCATGGCTACAGCTCCGCACAGCTGGCGTCTGAGCCTGGTGGAGGCTTAACATGCTCATGGCGGTGCCAGGATTTTTTCAGAAGCTTGAATCCTGCATGGAGTCAACTGGGGACAAATTTGGAGACCTTCTGACTCTGCGTACATGGACTGAGTTTTGAATATGGTTCAGTTCAGCAAGGTTTTAAGAGGAGCTTGATTATTTTGATCTTTTTTCCTCATCCCCATCATTAATCACACACAAGCAAAGCGTAATTTTTCCAAACAAAATCATCATTCGCCAAACCTTTTCTGGGCTGATTTCTTTTTAAAAGGTTCTTCTAGAAAAGAAGTGCATTAGGAAACCTCCGTGCCTCCATCATCTTTGGCCTACAGTGTCCATGAGCACACGGCTGTAAGCATTGAGCTTCAGTGACTCAAAATTAGTAGCCTGGTGGAGCGGAGGAAGGCTCCCCTTCCCGAAAGGCTCAATAGTGAAGAGAAGGGCCGGTCACGAGGCGTTTGTGCTACAAAACGCTCGCAAGAGAGCTGTCTTTTTGCAACTATTTGGCAGTTCCTAGTTTCAGCGGGCTCCTCCCCTGGTTGGCGACAAGCGAACACAAAATGGAGTGCAGATGCAGCCGGCAAGAGATGGCTCCGACTGCCGCGTCGGCGGCCCCACAAACCCTTTCGCGACGTTTCCCTGGCGTCAGGCTTCGGCAGCTGCCTCCGACCTTCGCAGGGACCTCACCCCACCGATTCGGGACCCTCCGTCCCGAGATGATGCCGCATGTGCTTATTCCTCTCCCCACCATTGATTAGATTTGCAGCTCTCCCTGTTTTCCTCATTTTACCCAAAGCTGACAGTGGCGTGATTACGAGACCCGCTGTTCACGCAGACTCTCCAACCGGGTCAGAAATAGCAGAAATCTCATATAAACAGCCTGTTTCCTTCAGAGCCTCAGTAAACTCAAAATGGGTCCTGAAATACCAGATCAATTTGGGCTGTTTCCACGTCTGATGTTCGCCCTTCCTAGCTCTACAGAGGTTTTCCTATCTCTGCTATTCGTAACAGTGGGATTTTGTAAAAGGGGATTGTCCTATAAATGAGCGTGGCAGCTGGTTCACATAATGGCCTGAGTTATGATCAGAGATGAGGACATTGCTTTTCTTTTTTGTTTCTTGCTATGTTTTGCTTGAAACCTGTAAACAAATTTGCACCGAGTGGATCTGCCTTCTACATCTGGTCTTGTGATCCAATTTCCTGGCAGGAATAATCCCTGACATCGAATTGCACAGGAATGCTGCAGCACATCCATCCGTCCCGCGGCCAGAGCCCAGCTTCTCATTTTGCTAGTTTCTGCGCGAGATCAAGCCATAGCATTTCACCCAGTTACCCCACTAGTGAGACCAATAACTCATGTTTGACAAAAGCAGCTCTTCCAAAAGAGCTTCCAGACATTCACGGATGGAGAAGCCAATGCTTTCCTTCATAGTTATTTCTAGTGATTACATCGCATCTCACAGTTAAAAAATGCGTGTTTTCTACCTCCTTTGAATGAACGTCTGGCTTTTGCTTCCAGCCACTGGCTCTTGTTCTACCTTTCTCTGATGGATTAAAGAGGAAAAAAAGGAGTCTTCCTAGAGAGTCACGGAAACTGAGATTCAAATTCATCATCATCCAAGTGCCTGGAACGATCCTCAGCATTGCGCAGCCCAAGAGGGATGGCAATACGTCACACGAACAAAACTGCTCCTGCTCTGAACAGGGAGCGGAGAGCAAAACCTTTATGAGGAAGCCTCCAAAGAGGTACAGGGGAGCCCGGCATCGCTGCTGGGGGGAAAACTGCGGTTCAGTGACCAGCTCTGCACAGCACGTTCTGACCCTGTGTGAAAGCGAGGCCTCTGGGCCCATTCGCATATAACCTCCTGCAGACACAGACCATCCCTGACCGGCCGACTGCACGGCATTTGTGTGACTAGATCCCTGGGCAACACTCAAAGGCAGGCGCGAACCCTGCAGGGAACCTGCCCGGACTGACAAGGGGCCGTTTTCTTGCTAATCAAATACAATTTTGTCTTCTGAAACACACCAGCCGCTTCCAGCCCACAAAGCCCAACCCAAAAGGCACACGTAGGGAATCCGTTTGCTGTCTCATTGCCCAGCAGCAGGTCTCCCCAGTGAATTTGTCCCTTCCCCTTCCGTGCATTTTCCCTCACCCTGTTGCATCCCTTTTGCCCCATTGGCACATCAGTTGAACGCGGCACAGCAGCCTTCTTGGCAAGCAAGGAAAAAGGAAGGCAGCACCATGATGCTGGCCAGAGCAGGCAAACACAGGGCTAAGGACATAGGTGGTTTCCTGCTAGTCATGCAACCACTGAAACTTGGGGGAAGGATGTCCAAGGAACCCCTTCAACTACCTGACCCAAGGCAGGATCAGCTCTACACTGTTATTCCTGCAGATGTTTGTCTCCATCAGATCTGTGCTGGGGGGTCTCCACAGCATCCTCCCACCATCTGTTCCAGGCCTTCCCCATCCTCTCTAGAACTGGGAGAATTTCCCCACCATCTCACCAAAATCTCCCTTGCTTCAACAGAAGTACATGGGCCTGGAGATCAGTTTATACTTTCCTCTTTTTAGCAGCCTTCTACGTATTTGAAGACTGTTCTCCCATCATCTTTTCTTGAACTTAAGCAACTCTTCTTTCTTCCTATACTGTGGCTCCTGAAGCTCCCCTTATTGCTGTTGTTCTCCTCTGGACTCTTTACCACTTAGTTCACATCTTTCCTGACAGGCAGTGTGCACAAATGGAGCCCACCTGGAGCTCCCCTCTGTGGCTGAGTACAATGGAAGGACACTTCACAAACGAAGCAGAGCTACAGGAGATACTAGGGGGTGAAAAACATCTGCCTCTACTCATAAAGATGCAGCTTTTTGCATGGAGCAGGAGAGTTGGTTCAAGGCCAGGGAAGCAGATTTGCAAAGGGCACTGAGCCACAGAGCTCCAGAGTAGGCTCCTTATGTCAAGTTCATCCCCCTTCATACAGACAACAGGTTGACAGCAGTGGTTCCCGCAATTCTCTCCCTACAGGACATCACACAAACACACAGGTGCTTGGGCTGTGAGCTGGGGAAAGACACATCTGCTCTGCTGGGCCAGCAGAGGAGTGAGAGCGACCACTTCCATGGTGAGCCCAGATCCCTGGCTGGGAACCACCAGTGTTGATGAGATGGATCCGTCCCGCTGAGCGTCTGCGGCTGGACCTCATGGAGCACATCCCATGGAGGACAGGCTCCCCAGTGGCGGGAGTACTTGGCCGATGGCTGGTCACACACACAGCAGAACTGCACCATTCAGAAGAAGGGTTACAACCAAAATGGGTCATTAGCAAGCAACATGGGGTTCTTCATTCTTCTCCAGTCCCCTCATTTTCCTAAGGGGCTTGCCACAGAAAACACAGTGGGGGGGAAGGGAAAGAAAATTACAGTTCTCTTCCAAAAAACAGTCTTTGTTTGTTGATCATTTTTTTAAATGATCGAGTAACTTGTGAATACATTTTCTGATGATTCCCACATCCTCCCAGCTGGAGGACGGTTCATGAACAGACTCCAAATTCTGTAAATGAGCTTGTTAGTCATAAGCCTTCAAACAGGCTTGATAAACAACTTTCAGCCTGCAGGATATTCATCAACCATTCTGTCTGCCCGGTCTCCTGACACTAATTTATTACTTACAATGAGAGATCCCTCTCCTAAATCACAGGTGATTGTTTCTTTTCACTGATTAACTGCTTTTTCTTTTTTTTTTTTTAAAAAAAAAAAGAGAAACAATGAAAAACAAATCACAAACAAGCAATGCGTAGCAAGCACTTACTCCTGAGCAATTTTCCTGGTTTCCACGAGACACATCAGCAGTTGTCCAAACGAAACAAACTGTAAGCAGAGATCTTTTTGGCCAAACCTGCAGGACCAGGAAATAGCCAAGAAAAAGACTGCAATCATACCAAGCCGCTATTGGGAATTTCAGTGCCTACCACTGAACACTCCAGGGAACTTCCAGCTGATCAGAACTAGCTACTTTTTGCATCCTTTGGGCTTGTGGAGAGCCCAGACATCTCAAGATGTTCAGAAGACCCAAGTCTGCATTCAAAAAGTTACTACTGAAAATTGCAGTGTGAACCATCCATGGGGTGGAACAAACAACTCCCCCACAGGGCATGGGACAAGCTTAGATATACCTGAGCAGGAGGTAAGTACCCTACAGGAACTAACTTGCTGTAAATTGCTCCATTCACTTCTGCTCTTTCTTAATGGAAGGGGATCTCCTTAATGCTAATCAGTTAATTAACGCAGAAAGTGGGTGATTCCAGAGATGGAGGCAGATGAAATAACAATTAGCTGGGGGCAAACAGGGTAGAGAATCTTCCCGAACTGTTATTAATGCCAAGCTCTCACACACCACATAGCCAGTAGATTCCAAAGCCACTTACTAACGAGTCAGGATTATTACCCCAATTATATGGGTAGGGAAACTGAGGCACAGAGAAGTGATGCGACTTGGCCAAGTAATTGCAGCAAGGCAGTGGTATAGCCGAAAAAAGACCCCAGGACTCTGTGGCCAAGGCTTTTTCTTGCTCACTGCAAAGTCAGCAACACATTTGCCCTGACAACCTCGGAGAGCTTATGGGCTGGACAAGGCTGTGCCTCCAGCTCATGTTTGGAGACAGCCTTCCCAGTGCCAAATCAGAGCAAACACACTCAGGACAGAGACAAAGTTTTCACCAACTTTCCCTAACATTGTCAGCATGGGAACAGTTTTTCCCAAGCAGGAACTTGGCACTGGATTTAAAAACCCCCAGTCTATGCCTTTCATCCAGAAAGAAGCGAGACTCCCTCATGGGCTGTGGGGACGCAGAATGATAACAGGCATAAAGTGTTACTAGAGTTTCCAGCCACAGGGAGGAAGAGTGCTATAAAACTCTGAAGGAAACCACCCTGGATTTCATGGTGACAGGAATCCCCCGAAGTGTCACCAAACAAGGGCAACCCTTTCTGTAATACCCGGCCCAGAGCATCAACACTCTTTTCACCGTTACGGCTTAGGCACCTTTCTCTGTTTAAGTCCAGTCTGTTCCTATATACCCCCAACTCCATCAATCTGTTGCTGAGAATGGCTCTTTGAACACTACAAGCATGATTTTCCAAACATGGATCATATTAGCCATGCTTCCCAAAAAGTGGACAACTCCCAGGAGCATTGAGCGGGTCTTCATGACTTGGCTGGCACACCAACTACAGCTCAGCCCGACTCGCTAGTGATTAATTCAGCAGCCACAAACACGATGAAAACAAGAGAGAAGAGTGGACTAGTACAGGTCCCCATGGGTATCCAGCCTAGACAGACCCAGCATCCACACTGGCTACAAGACAGAATTAGAAGCAACTTGGACACTACCTTCTCCAGCCACCCACCCTGCTCCAACACTTCCCAGGCACCTGAGCAAGTTTTATCTCCCCATGGTTCCCAGGGAGTGCTGTTCCCCTCGAGTTCTGCATGCTATTTTTCTTTCCAAATCTGCACATCCAGCATCTGCCACTGGCAATTTTGTCTGCTCCCAGATGCACAGGGCCAAGGAGGAGTTTGGTCTTACTTTGGTCAAGGAGAAGTTCATGTGCTGGAGGGCTCAGAGCAGGAGGCAGTGTCTCCAGGCTCCTGGTGAACTCCAGCTCTTGGTGCAAAGGCAGTTTTGCTGCCTGAGCAGCTCATCAAGACACAAGAAGGGTCCTAGCCAGATACCGAGCGACTCTTTGGATGTTTGCCCTGCCCAGCAGTCTCACCGACTGGCTGGAGTTTCTCCTGTAGGAAAATTTCTCAAGCCAGAAATGGGGAAAATAGGAATTGGATGTTGCAGTAGGATGTAGTGACTTGTTAACAGCACAGCTGGCTCCCTTCACCTCTCTTCTAGCCTTACTGGACAGGCTTCCAGGAACATAAGGCACCAGGAGATCCCAGACTGCCACTCCAAGGTAAATGTTCACTTAATATGGGCACAACAAATCCAGACTGTCTGGAACAGTGCTTTAATCACTGGTGTAACCTTTTTCTCGGCCTCTGGAGGTGACAGAGGAGTCCAGAAAGTCATCTAGGCTGAAATGGATGCTCACTGGCATGCTCATTAGGCCTCTCTTACCAGCTTTGGCCTTCACATCTGTGCAGATGCCAGGCCTTCCATTGCTGGAGGTGGCCTTCAGCCCTAAACTTCAGCACTGCTGCTCAGTTCTCTTCTCAGCTAGCATCCTTTGGACGTTCTCTTTCTAGAGAAGTTTTTCTTGAAATTACACTGCCGTACTCCCAGCAGACATGTAGTGCATCTCTGCCAAGCTCCTCTCCCCAGCTCACAGCATCTTCCAGGGCTACATGGCAGAGGACAGCTGGGTCCAGCAGAAATAATGCAGGCAGGGAAATGGAAGGTTAGGTACATATCACGCATTTACAAATTGATGCATGAATGAAAAATGTGAGCAGGGCCAGCAAATATAGGTCTAAAAACTATAGGACAGCACTGGGGAACCCTCAAACCCCTGGCTCTAAAGATGCTCCAGTCACAACATAGGCAGACAAAACACAGATCCCTGCAGAACTGAGCCATCTGGCTGGCTGGCACCACTGTCTAAGCATGCGTGAGCTTTGACCGACACAATTCCTACTGCAGAGGTGTTCAGAAAGGCTTTTCTCTATGGTGACTCTCCACTGGCTAGTAAGAGGTTGAATTTATGCTCCATCTTCCCCTCAGGTGAAGACACTGCTAGCCTCTTTCTCCACACTCCATGGTCCTGCCATAAAACCTGCTGGGATTTCACATCACAGACATCTGGTTTCCCATCAGAGTAGGCTGGACCCAGCCAATGGGTTTAGAAACTATTTCCCATGCATGGCAACCATGCAACAGGCTTTTTGTGGGGGAACCAGACTGAAAACCTGCACTCTGTCCTCTACCACCCAAGCACAGCTTGAAACCTTTCTGTGTCCTGAGCTGCATGGACAGTCCAAAAAGAAAGCCAGATAAGAGCTTTGGATAACTGCAGTTATGCGTGTACCTTTGTGGCCACATATGAAAGAGAGATGTGCCACCGCAGGCAGCGTCTCTGCAGTGCAGGCTGGTTCAGGGGAGAAGGCCCAGTCTCCCTCTCCTCTACACCCGTCCTTTTCAACACCCAGTTTGTCCTTGAGCGCTGGCAGAGAACAGTGGTGAATCGATCACCTTCTTTTTCTGCAGTTGTCATGGTTTTCACTGGCAACGGCAGCTCATCCAGCCAAGCTGTGACGATCCTCATTTTGCATCTCTGTTATCCATCCCAGAATCCAAGCCTCTTTTAGGAAAGGCAAGTAGGGTGGGGAACCAGAAATGCAGTGATTCATCCTCCCCAGAAACAGAGGCCCAAGTCCGGAATATTGTGACACTTGGTAAATACTCGTGATGTACTTCATTATGCAACAGAGGCCCAGCAGGAGCACAGCTCCCTCAGGGCTACTTAATACGGGTTTCAAAAACAATTAAATATATCATAAACAACTTGCAAACAGGAATAAACACCTATAATCCCATCAAGCCATTCTGGCGATGCCAGGAACTACGGGAGCAAACTCAAAGTTGCTGGTGGGGGCGGAAGAATCCTCGAAGGAATTATGACTCTAATTCTGCATCTGTCTTGTCAATGCATTCAAATTAAAAGTTCACCTCCTCCTTTTAGCCCCTCCTGGTTATATTCTGTCCCTGCTCTTGCTCTTTCTTTCCAAGCATCATATATTTGGATGCATGTTGCACCTCTGCTGAAAGGCAAAAGTGTCATGCTCCTGAATGGAGGCAGCAAAACTGTTTCACGCCTGTAACAGAAATATTCCACTGCCTTGAAAAAAAGTATTTGCATGACTCAAGGCTGCTGGTCAAGTCTTTAAATGCTAATACTCATCAACTGGCATACACATAAGCAGCCCATTGAATTGCATGCAATGACTCTTGTAAGGATTGCACAAATTAGCCCTGAGATAATATTTTCCCATGCGATCACTGTTTTATACATCATCAAAAAGATGGAAAATAGACTGCCTAGTAGTGGAAACTTGGTGCAGATGACAGAAAGCTGATGTTCATTAGAAGTGTTCTAGCAGTTTAGACCAAACCTTTAAGCTTTATGAGAGATTTCAAAATCTAATTTTCATGGAAATGTTTTCATTTTATTAAGGGGGGGGGGCAAAAAAAAAAAAGTAAAAACCTTCAGTGAAATCTTTTTCAAATTAAAAAGTTGGAAGCTTTGTGCGGACAGACTGAAAACACAAATACCATCAGCAAATTATGAGACCATGAGAACCAGGAAGCAAAACTGATTATGATCAAAAAAGTGAAACTCGCAAACAAATAGAAGTCTAGTTTCGCCCGTCAGAAGGAGGGCAGCATGGCCAGCACTCAGAAATTGAGTCAGCTCCCTTCTTCAAATTCACATGACTTTTTTTCTTTTTTAATAATAGGAAGTTGCCCTTTTTATTTTTGCTTTTTGCTGTCTTGAGGCTCCAGGTTTGTGCCTGAGTCACATTCCCATCTTCTGTCTGTATCCAGAAGATCCAGAAATTTATGTGAAAAACAAATGTTTTTCACTTCAAATTGTAGGATTCAGGGATGTAAGAAAAAAAAAATCAAACAGCATAAGATACTTGATAGAATAATCACGTACCTGCTAGCCTAAGAGTGAAATTAAAAAGATATACCTAAGCAACATGAACGGAAAGAAGTTTCAACTTCTTTTCCTTGTTAGTTATCTGGTCCCTGTTATTCAACATTTGTTCTCATGAAAAAACATTGTTGCTGCAAGTATTTTCTAGGAATATGCTGTAGTACTGGGATGAGTAAAGATTACTCATGCAAGAAAAAGAAAGTTGTTGTGTTTATCAACCAGATAGCTCAAACAAGTGTCTTAAAAATATATTGCTCTGATCCCCAACTTTTCCACATCAGTTGCTGGAGGAGAAGGACTTGGTTCCAACAGGTCTGTCCTGGCAGCACCTTGTAAGGATGCTCACGGCTGCCTGCGGGGGCTGAAGGCACCGGCCGGTTTGCCTGGCTTACCCGGTGCGTAACCCATGGACATAAACAGCCAAGTCCTTCCTGCAGACTCTCCGCTTGCGCATCAGCTACGCAGACAAGAAAGGAATAAAATATGAGAGGCTGCTAGATTTAATCAAGCTACATTCCCAAAGTGCTTTTTTGCCCCCCTTCCTATTCTTTGTCCATCCCGGGTCTACAGTGCCTGCATCTTCTGGGAATAGCGGCTGTGTTTTACTAACAAAAGAGCCACTTAGTACTTCAAGTTAAAGCAAACCTTTGCAAAGGAAACACCCGCAGTCCCGAACACTGGAGAAACCTTTAAAGGTCTTCCTCTTGTGCTCCCCATCCATGCGACTGCTCTCGCTATTTCAGAGCGGTGGCAGAGCAGCCCACCAGCCTTCCCCAATTCCTTTTAAGAAGCCAAATGTTTGTTTTTTTTTTCTGGGGGGTGGGCAGGTATTGCACCACTGCAGGCAACCTCAGGATCTCACCAAAACAGGAGAAACAACCCAGCATTTACAAATGCCCCGTTACTCCTGCAGCAACCTCACTTGCTCTAATTAACAAGAGGTAATTAACAGCATAAAGAACAGCCATGCAGGAGCAGACCAAAGGTCCTTCAGCTCGGGACCCTGTCTCTGACCGCCAGCAATGATGGATACAGAGGGAGCAGGTATAAGCCAGGGCAGGAACGGAGCATTCTCTGCCCTGGTTCATCCTTCCAGTCTCCAGTGAGACTTGCGACTCCCTGAGCTGGAGGTTGCCTCCGCACTGCAGCGGTGAAAGCCATCTCCAGGCTGCTGTCCTCCCTGAATTTGTCTTGTCCCTTTTGAAACCATTTCTATTTCTGGCCTCTGCAGCGTCCTGCAGCAACGAGATCCATCACCAAATGACATGCCGGATGAGAAAGCCCTTCCTCGTGCTCTCACTTGCTGCCCGAGAAGAGCGCTTTGAAGCCAGAATAGATGCTCTGCCTGAACCAGCCTGAACACAAGAAAAACTCTCCTTTTCCTGGCTGACCCAAATCCCTGCTTCCTCAGGAATAAGCAGCAGTGCCGAGAGGTCATGATGCGTCTGCTGAAACAGAACAGGTCACAGGGAGCTCCAGACTGCCTGGGCCCCGGCTTTAACCACGAAGCAGCCCTGACAGCCCGACCTAACCTGCCTGCTTGGGAGAGAACTGCAGCCTGCAAACTGCTGCCTCTTTTATACAGAGGAGGCATTAAAGGATGGCAGTAATTCCAATATGCAAGACTCATATGCATACTAAATTGAGGTGGGTTTATTCATTCCTCACAACAGAAGTCCAACCGTAGTAATTTTTCTTTGGCCGCTCACGCTTTCTCTGCAACATTTTATGAGCCATCACAGTAACCCTCAAACAAACAAAACAACAAAAGCAGGGGTCAAAAATGTCAACTTAAAATAAATGACTAATAGTTTTCCATCTCTAGATTTGGAGAATTAATTCCACTCAGAACCATGAGCTCTGGGAACCGATATGCCACCGATAGGTTTCTGCTACCAAAGGGCACGTGTGCAACAGGAGAGGATTGCCTCTGGTGGGAAGGCTGGGGTTCCCCGCTGCTGAGCGGGACCTGCATTTTCACCCCAGCTTTAGCAGGAGTCAGTGAAAACCCTGCTACCAAAGCAAATGTTTGTTGTACGCTATCAAGTGTTTTTGCACTGAAGAGAAACTCAGCTTGCAAAGTCCTTCTGGCTAAGCGGCAGAGGCTGGGAAGCCTGCTGTAAATTGTATCCACTTTTAGGATATGGTTTTCAGAGCTACAATTTGAATTGAATTCAGTGAGAGTGACAGGTTCTCAGCACCACTGAAAAAACAGTCCCTTAATACACTGACAGTTCTCTCAGAAAACATTACAATCGTAGATACTCCCAGGGCTGTTGTTTTTTCTTTTTAATAGAAGAAACATTTTCCTCTTTCAAATGAATTAATGATAACACATTTCTTTCAATGTGAAATGCCCGCATAAGATCTTTTGTCATTTCCGTGTCAAAGTTTTCCTGCAATTTTGCATTATACAAATAGCTCCCAATACTCTGGCTTTTTGCTTCAATTTGGGGCAGAAATCAGTGACAGGCTAGCTGACTTTCCTCCAGGTCGGAAGAACATTTTCAGTATTCTTGAGACATTCCACAATTTCTCCAAACGGCTCCTACCTTCCTTTCCTCAGTAACATGGAGAATAACCAAGCCCTGTGTTAGCTTTTTCCACTGAACCAGCTCTCATTTCTCACCAAAAAAAGCTCATGCCTCTGTAGCACTGCTTAGCTCCAGCACAGCCTTTTCCTTCATGGATCATGAAACACCTTACAAAATTCATGCAATAGGTGGAGAAACTGAGGCACAAAGACAAATGGGATCTGCTAAACAGATCACTGAAGGGGCCAGAAAGCCCAGATGACAGTTCTGCCAATAAACCAGAGAGAATTCATCCCCAGTATTTATTTTTTGCTTACTTCAGAATACTTTTAAAACTTTCTAATTCACTGCAGCAGCATTAAAACTTTTACAGCGTTCAGAGAACATCTGATTCATTTTAAGCTGTAGTGTGGTCCTCGCTCAGCGATACCGGCTGGGAAACACACTCGCGGACCAAGATTTCAGTCCGTTTCATGCTCTAAGAGTAAGGTGGGCATCAGGGAAACACAGTCCCTCTTTTCCAGGCTGACCAAGGCAGATTTGGCTAGCACTAGAGCGCTTAGCAATTGGCAAGGGGCAGTATCAGGAGTAAAGCAGGTCCAAATATAAAAATAAAATATGATAAATGAAACTAGGAAGGAAGGAAAAAAAAAAGTTGCCCAAACAGAAAGGAAGAAAAAAAAAAAAAAAAGAGTTGCCCAAATATCTTGTTGGGTAGCACCTCGGGGGCTCTTCTGCCGCAGCGTCGCAGCACAAGGAGCCAAAACACGGGCGAGCGGCGATCGCAGCCTTCCCCCCTAAAGTATACCGTTTTAAGGCCAGAAACCGCAGCTTCTCGGGTGCAGGGAAGGGATTTTTCTAAAGCTGTTTCCAAAGAGCGGCCGGCCCGTGAGGCGCTCCCCGGCCGGCTCTGCGGCGCGCTGCCGCCCGCAACGCGAGACGCGGGCTCGGCGCGGCTTCCCCGCCCGCCGCCTTGCGCTCCGCGTCCCGCGGCCGGTCCTGCCCGGAGCGGGGCAGGCGCAGGAGAAGCTTCTCTTTGGAGCGACTCCCCCTTTCCAGCCGGGCTTCACGGGCGGCTTTGGGAGCCCGAAGCGGCGAGGTGCCACCCCGGAGCGCGGAGAAAGAGGCGCCGAGGCGGCCCCGCGGCCCGGCCGGGCTCCGGGACACCCGCTGCCCCTTCGCCCTGCGGCCCAAAGTGAGCGCCGCTGCCGCTCGCGGCGGGTCGGAGCCGCCCGGCGGGGACGGCGAGGGAAACCCGACCCTGTCGAGGGAATCCTCCCCTCCGCCGGGCTCCCAGTTTTTATACACCGGCTCCTCTCCGCTCGGCTGGCATTTGCAGCGACTCTGCTAAATTGCCGCAGCCACGGCGGCGGCCCGGCTGCCAGCGAAAGGCGAAAAACAAAAAGCAAACGAAAATTGCAATTTTCATTCGCTTTTCGTTTTTTTGGCTTTCGCTGGCGGCCAGGTCGCCCCCGTGACAGCCCCCCGGCCCGGAGGCGGCTCGCTGAGCCCCCTCCAAAGCAAGCCCGTGTTTTCAGCCGTGGCCTGTGCCTACCCCGGGGCAGTCGCTGAGGAGACAGGAGAGCCAGCGGGTGCATTTGCGTGGCGCCTGTAACCAGCCCTTAGCCGCAACGAAAATCGCACCCAGTCCTTACAGCCGAAAGTATTTTTACCGAAAGAAGACGGAGGACTGAGGGGAACTGGCGTGAGAGAGGAGGGGAGAAGCCGGCCGCCTCTGCACACCTACCCCACACCCTCATCCTCGGCGGCTCGTCCCTCTCTTCAGCGCTGCGCCTGGAAAATAACAAGCGGCGCTTGCAAAATCCCGCGCAAGCCTGCGCTGTTCCTCGCTGCCTTCCAGCCCCGGCACTAATCGACTCGGGCTGCCTTTTTACGGATACTTGCGCTCCCAAGAAGGGGGCCATTAGGACAAGCTGTACAGAGGCAGGTCTGCGTCTTGCCCGGCTCCCGGGGCTGCAAAGCGCCGGCCAAGCGCCTTCGGGGCAGGCGGCGCCGGTCTGCAGCCGCGCTCGCACCCTCGGGCTGCCTGCGGGCGCCGAGCCGCGCCGCTCCGAGCAGCTCCTCGGACAATCGTCCGCCAGCCTGGCCGGTCCCAGTAAGGGCAAGAGGGGTATGGGGGTCCCCGGCACCAGCCAGACCCCCCGAGCGGCTCCCCGGCACCCTACAGACCACCGCGCCGGTCGCGGCTCCGCCGGGCCGCAGGGCGGGCGGCTCAGCCTGCCTCGTCCCGTCCCGCGGAGCCCCGTGCTCAGCCCCCCTCGGCAGGTGAAGGCAAAGGGGGCTCAGGCTGCGGGCCCGATCCTGCCCGCCTCCCGGCTTTTCTCCTCCGCGGGCCCTCGATCCCGGCTCCTCCGGCGGAGCATCCCGGTGCGGGCGCCGCCGCCCATGGGGCACGGGACGGAGCGAAAGGGAGATTTCCCCCCTCTTTCCAGGGGACCTGCCTACGGGCGAACAGGCGTTTTCGCGTGCCGCCGCTCCGAGTCGCGGGGCCGGGCCGGGTGCCGGCGCCGCCGAGGGCGCGGGAGACCCGGGGCCCCTGGCGCGGGGCTCCGCGGGGGAGGCCAGCGCTCGCCGCACGCCCGTGCCCTCGGGCCGCAGCCGCCCCGCGGCCCGGGAGCGGCCCCGCCGGCCCCGGCTCCCGCTGCCCCGTGCGGCCCCCGCCGGCCCTGGCCCCGGCTCCCGCTGCCCCGTGCGGCCCCGGCGGCGCGGCCCCCGCCGGCCTCGGCCCCGGCTCCCGCTGTCCCGTGCGGCCCCGGCGGCGCGGCCCCCGCCGGCCCCGGCTGCCCCGGCGGCGCGGGCGCGCGGCGCACGTGGAGCCGCCGGAGCCGCCCCCGCCCCGGGGCGTCCCCGCACTTACTGTCCTGCTGCGGGGTGTCGCTGCCGCTGGTCAGCCCGGGGGACTCCAACAAGCTCCGGCCGGGCTCGCCGCCGCCCTCGTCCGCCTGCGCGGCCACCATGTCCCCCGCCTCCTCCAGGTCCAGCAGGTGGCTCACGGAGAAGTTCTTCTTGGCTTGTAAATTGTCCAGGCCGGCGGGGCCGTCGAGGCGGGCGGGCAGCAGGGCCTGCCTCTCCATGGCGTGGGCATAGCTGGACGCCATGGTGCCGAGCGGGGCTTTTCTGCCCTCGCCCCCCCGGCGCCCACCGCCCCCGCTCCCCCCCAGCCGCCGGCCCTTCGAGGGGGAAGCGCGAGGACCGAGGGGGGGACGGGACGGGACCCGACGGCGGGAAGGAAAACCCAAAGGGGAGCGGGCAGGGCCGGGCTTAAAACATGCCGGAGGGGAGAGGCGGCGCGGCCGGCTCGGGGCGCCGGGGCGGCGGCGCGGGGCGCACGGGGAGCTGCCGCCGGCCGGGAGGCGCACGGTGGCTGTGGGGCCGCTGGGGCGGGTGCGCCCCGTCCCTCCGCCTCCCCTCCCGGCGGCTCCGCTCCCTCCGCCCCTGCGCTGCCCTCCCCTCCCCTCCCCTCCGCCCCGCACTTCAAACGGCGGGGGCGGCTCCGCGCCGCTCCGGCCGCGCCGGGCACCCGGGGGAGGGCGGCCGCGGGGCCCCGCCGGGACGTGGCACCGGCGCGGCGCGGCCCCCCCGAGCGGGGGGCCCGCAGCGCCCGGCCCCGCCGCGCTCATTAGCTCCCCGTGGGGGTGACAGGGGCAGCCCCCGGGGAGGGGCCGGGGTGCGCAGCGGCCCCCCATCCCCTCCGCTGGGGCACGGGGGGGGGGGGGGAAGCTGTGACCCCCGCCCCATGCACAGCCTGGAGCAGGCTTCACGCGGCCCCGGAGAGGAGCAGAAAGAGGGGAACAGTGAAAATGAGAAATACTAAAGAAAAAGTGACAAAGAGCAACAGAAGAGAGAGAGCGAACAGGGGAGAGAAAAGGAGGAGGGGGGAAAAGAATGAAAAGAGAAAAAAGTGCAACAGAGAACTGCAACAGAAAAGACAGACAAGAAAGACTGAGGAGTGAGAGCAAAAGCAAAATAGCAGAAGAGAAAGAAAAGAAAGACTAAAAAGAGAAACAACAGAGAACAGAGAAAGATGGGAGGAGGGGGGCAGAGGACACACTGAGCTCCCCAGGCCAGCAGGCAAAGAGGTCCCAGGGCCCAGCAGTTTGGCCTGGCTTGGCTGGTCCCCATGGCCAAGGGCAGGCAGGGGTGCAGGGAGGCACCCCAGGGCCCTCGCCGGCTGCAGCAGGGCACCCCAACGCAGCGTCACAGAGCAGGGCTGGTGGAGCCGCGCGCGGTCCCACCATGCCAGGAAAGGCCCATGTGCCCCGGTGGCTGGAGCCTGGGCTCCGAGCTGCCACAGCCAGCCCAGAATTTCCATCCCCCCTGATCTGGGGAAAGAACATTTGATGCCATCAAAGGGCTCCAGATTGAAAACAGATGTGCTTCCCCGAGCCTCTCCATGCATTTAATTAAGGCACAGGCATGGAGGAGACATTTTCATCATTAGTTTGCTTTCAGCCCTCCACCCCCCCCCCCAGTCCTGGTTTACCCTTTGCAGTCTCAAAGACCCAAATGAGCATGCCAGGGCTGCGGGGCTCTGCTGCCCTGGGCTGGGGGGCTGAGCAGGTCTGGCTGCTGTTGAGGTGGGAACGGCAGGGCAGGCTCTGGGGTGAGGCTGTGAGTGTACAGAAGTGTGTGGGTGTATAGGCACCCAAAATGCTGTGTGCATCTATGCATGCAACAGTGTGTGCCTCACTGCACACTGGTATGCCCCTTTCTCTGTATGCCTGTGTCTGAGGGAACATGCGTGTGTGATGTCTTCCTGTACATGCCCGCATGTGGGATAGGGAAGGAGCTGTCTCTTCACCCAGGCATGCTGGGCTGCATCTGGCTGGCTCTAGTGTGCATCTGCTCAGGTCCCAGCATGCCCAGAGAGCAAGGGTCTCCAGGTTTAGGTGCAGCAGGGTGTGTGTGCACGCACACATTTCCTTGCTCTGAAGAATTGTTATCTGCACATGCTCCTGGGGGCTGCTCAGCACATGAAATGTCCTTTTTCTTAGCCTCTGCCTTTCCTGGGATTTGGCTGCATTCCTTCCTGAAGAACCTAGTTTTATCCTCTCTTCCCCACTCTCCTTCAAATGGATGTCACAACTGACCTGGCTTTTATGACTGGGTGCTAGGGAGTCCCAGGCATACACATCCCCTTTCCACTGAGAAAGGGGAGGAGAGGGGAGGGGCAGGGAGTCTCCTCTTACAGCCCCAGACAAGCCTCTCCCATGGGGGGGGGGGTGACGGCAGAAGCCCCAGGAACCAGAACAAGGGTGCCAGGAAAAAACCTCTGCTGCTTTTCCCAACACCAGCTCCTCATGGGTTCAAAGTACGTCAGTGCAGTCATCCCTCCTGAATTTGGGTCAAGGTCCAGGTCTCAGAGGACCAGCTAGAGGGCTGGCAATGAACCCTTCCCAGATGACCAGCAGCAGGCAGCCTGCACCCCAAGGCTGAGGGACTGCAAGCAGAGTCACTGAAAAGGGAAAGAAGAACCTCTTCCACCCCCTGTAGGGTAAAAATCTCCTCTCCTCCTTCATCCAGCTTGAAGAGGCCCCACAGGCATCTTCCCAAATCCCTGAAATATTTGCCTGGGGATTTATAACAGCAGCATGGAAAGGAAACTTGTGTCTCTCCCTCCCTCCAATCCAATCTCATTCACAGCAGAGCCCTTTGATACCTTCACTGTCCGATTTCCTCATCAATCTCCCTGGTAGGAAGTATTTCCCCTTAAATCTCCACATGTCCCCAGACCTAAGGGCATCCTTTAGACCACCCTCCCTCCCAGACTCAGGGGTTGCAAATTCAGCCTAAGACCAGCAAGTGTTCTGGAAAGATGGGGGAGGTGAAACACAGAGCGGAGCAACATGTTTAGCATGTTGGTGCTGTGGGTCACCACATCAACACATATGCATCTGCTACAAAGGCAGGGTCTGTCCTGCAAATCAGTAAAGGGGTCCAGCTCTGGAACAAGCCACCTTGGCATTACCCCAAGATGAACCCACAAGTGCTCCCCATACATACAGTATCCACAGGCTGAACAGTAATATGGCCTTAAACACAGGATGATAGACCATTTCAAGAATGTGAATCTAACATCTCACTTCCTAAACGCCTCCTGCAACACAACTGGATTTCTGTGGATGGGTGGGGGAACTCTGCCAAAGGACAAGATTTCACACCCAGCAGAAGGGATGATTTTCTCCTGCTGTGCGACATGATCTTCCCAGGCCTAACAATGGTGCGGGTGCGAAGGGAGAGTTTTGGCAGCTACTCAAAGGCTGGTGCTGGTTTGGAGGAACACATTCATGCATTCCTCCTGCCATGCTGACAGTGAGGTGGCATTACAGGCCTTGGGGTGTGTCAGTCAGACATTTAGTGCTACTGAGTCACTAATCTTGGTGGTCCTGCACACATACTAGCCCCCCAGGACAAAAGGGACAGATGAACCCACAGGAAACTCTTCCAGCCATGTTTGTCTGAAAAGACAGAGGGCTGGGAGCAGTAGGAGGCCTCCAAGACAGATAAAGCACCACGGAGCAGTGGCTGTTCTTTAAACCTGCTACGACCAGACAGGCTCTAGACCAAACTTGTCTGTAGCATGGAAAGGAGTGCGGCAAGAAGTCCCGCAGGCTCCAAGAGTGATGGTGCCCATGCTACCACCTGGACTAATGAACACTATCTCTCTCACTACCCTATCTGAAGTGTCTTCAGGAGCAAGCTATCATTTTAAGAGCAATACTGCCCTATTTTGCATACACTACTTCAGGCCAAATTTAGTGTAGTGTCCATGATACCCTGCTCCACAGAAAGCATGTCTTGTCCATGGGAAGCTTGAGGAAGACAGGGAGACAGAGGTTGTGCCAGGGATGGAGGCACAGAAGAAATAACACCAAGAGAAGCAGGCAGTGGAACATGCTTTTTTAACAGGGTGCCCTATTGTACTGGGCATCAGCCAAAGGATGAGGCAACTGGTAAGGAGGGAAAGGGACCTTGTCACATGCAGGAAATATTCACATACAGTTTGAGACAGCTTCCACCTGTCCTCTTTGCCTAGGGACTGCAAGAAGAAGGTGGAGGATTTGGGACTTGCGGTCTCTCTTCTTATTACCCATTAGAGCAGTCCTTTAAACTTTTATAGCTTTGGCAAGCTAAGTTATCTCTGTGTATGCCCAGAGTTTGGCACAGCCTGTAACTTGGACAAGACCAGATAGGCAGGAATTGGCTCTCCAGCAACCTCACCCTGTGAGGGACCAAAGCAGACCAAAAAGATCAAGAGCAAAAGACAAACAACAGAGTAGAGAAAGATGAGGAAAGCAAAGGAGTGAAAGACAGGCTCTGAGCTCCCAGCTGAGCAAGTCAAGGGGTCCAAGAGCCCTATATAATTAGAGATTTCTGACTGCAGTTAACACAGGAGTGGGTCCATCTTTACAGGACAAGCATGAAACATCCATTCTTTAGCTATTTCTTATAGCCTGATTCAAAGTTTTAGAAAAACATAACCTTTGCCTGTATTCTAACCTTATCAAGTTTCCTGAACGCTCAAGGACATTACCTTCTGGTGTTCATCTTGTCCTTCTGCCAGCCACCAGCAAAGAAGGCAGAGCAGGAGGGAATATTTGCCACTCATCTCAGCTGCTTCAGTTTCTTCCCGTGGAAGTGTCCAATGGCCAGCCCAAGCACTCACTTTGGGGCCTCCGGGAGTTTCTGCAGGATAAATAGCCACAAGATTGGTAAGAGCTACACCATGGTCCTCTGTAACAAAGATATCAACAGGCTTCCCCCTGTTTCAGGCAGAGAAACTGATACAGAGGCAACTTGTCCTCAGCAGCAAGCACAGAGCAGAGGTGGCAAGATGCACCAGTTCTCATGACCTTGAGGCTGGGAAGGACTCCCATCCCACAAATGGCCCTAGACAGCAAATGCTGGATGAACATACCATTTCAATACCCCACAGGGCCATGAAGCAGTTAGTTTGATGTTTCCCACCTTTCCACTAGCCTGGTATCCAGCTGAACGAGTAGCTCCCCTGCCCTCTCCCCACCATGCACCTCCCACCCTTTCTCCCCAGCTTGTGCCCGGCAGCTGCTCACAGCCACATTCCTCCACCTTCCCAGGCTGCCTAGAGAACGACTGCCTGCTGCTCACACTCCTGGCAAGGCAGGGACCCCTGAGACAAAAGGTCCTGAAACATCTAGGAATCAGATAGGTGAAATGCCCACCAGCTAAAACTCACACTGCAGAGAGCAGCCAGAGCTTCAGCTTGACCCCTCCTGTCCCAAACATGGTGATCATTTTAGGCATATCAGTAAGACTCACCAGCCAAGCACCAGCTAGAGCCCTGCCTCAAATCCTGTCTCCTACCCTGTGACCACCTCTGATGCTCAGAGAAGGTGAGATATACAAAAACACAAACTCTGTCAGTCCCCTACCCCCCCCCCCAAGTTATATTTCAAGAAGGTGAGAAGAAAAAAAAAAACCACTTAGCCTCTGCAGATGATCAGCAGCAGCAGCTCTGAAGCATTTGCTTCTGCTTTCTTTTTTCCATAGTGAATTACAAGCTCATCTTTAATGGCAGTGAGAAAGTCTCTATCTTGAGTATTTGCCCTGATTCCTGCAGTTTCCTGTGAAACCCAGCACTTAGCAGCTCTTGTGGTTCCCATCTGCACTGATATGGTCTACCTGAATACGTTATAAGCCCTCAGAAATGTCCCACTCACCTTTGTATCATGTCTGAACAGGGGCTTCTTAGAACCTACAACCATAATCACAGGGACAGTTTTCAGGTACAACAAAAGGAGCTGGCAACCTTCCCAAGGGCCTTGCAGTCAACAGGAAACACTCACAGCAGATGAGCCACCAGGGCAGCAGTAATATCCCCACAGCAACTCGTGCTCCTCATAGTCAATATTACTGGAATGCAAGAAGGACCCAAGCACTGAGTAAGTGAGGCCTTAACCCCCTCTGCTCCTCACGCTCAGCTCTTCAACACTGACCACTACACCACATGACTTTTTCCAGCCATGCACCCCTTCACCTCTTCATACTATCCACTTGTTTCAGGTTTTCAGGTGCCCTAAATAACTTTTCTTCTACCTGAGTAAGAAACCAGGGAGAAGAACTTGTGAAGGCTGTGACACACAGGTGTGGATTTTCAGCTTTCAAATATCATTGAGCTCAGGTGAAGTGCTTTGCTTAGTAACAGAAACTAGTTTGGCTCTCTCTGCCCTACCTTATTCTCATGAAAGTTTTCAGCATTTAATGTTTTAGAGTCCTTTTTCAGTCTGTCAAATTTGGTTCAACCTAGCTGTTCAAAAATAGTATTGCCAGAGGGCAGTTGGGAGAGGGAAGAGCTAACAGGCAGTACAATTGCACAAGCTTGCATCCCTAGGAAATCACAATGCATTACTGCTCTGCACTCCTTGGCTTTAACCGTGCAAGGCGCTCAGCACCATTCTGAGACACGCTGGGTGCCTTCCAGTGCTGCTCTCCTGAGGACCTTGGCCGGGTGCCTACAGTTGAGATGGGTGAATCAAAGAAGCCCTGTATTCAGAGGGTAGGAGGGCATGAATGATGCTTACTCCTCTTCTAGTCCCATAGCGACAGCTGCTTTGGAGAGCAGCTCCCTGAGAAAGCTCTCTGAGAGGCCTCCATCCCTCTCTTCCCCAAAGCACCAGCCACAGCTCCCTAGGAGCAGGCTACTGAGGCATCAAATCAGAGCCTCTCTCCACCACTGGCAACTTCTCAGGCTGCATCCATTCCATTCCATCCCTTCTCGTCCCATCACTTCCCCATCCCAGCAATATCCTCACCGCTGGACTCTCTGGTGCTGATGCTCTGGTGTTGGAGCGCTAACCCAGAACTTTGCAACCCTCAAAGTTTTCCTCCCTTCTCCCTGCTGCACTGCATTCATTGAAATGTCTGGTCTCAATCCTCTCTGCACTTGCTTCACCCAGGACTGAATTAGAACTACATGGAGCTGGAGGCAGAGAGCACCTGCAGGAACATGTGTGTGCATATAGGTATATCACCTTACACATGTGTGCAAGCATTTGGGCATGTATGCATACATTTCCAGCCTGCCCTCTCCACCACAAACTCCTGCTACACCCTTAGGCCAGATCTCCCTCTTTTTCCTTCTTCTCTTCCCCACATAGAGGTGCATTATTAGATCTGTGGGGATCAGGTAGTCTACAGTCATTTTAAGCTGTAAATTCAACATCAGGGTTTCTTTTAATCCCAAACATCTTGATATCATCTGGAAATGCCATGAGCGGTTTATAATTAGGGTTAGCATACAGATTAATACCAGCAGCTCCAGGGTGAACAGACCATCAGAATCTAATCAAAGCTTAAATGGGCAGCAATTTAAAGCTGAGATTTATTATTCCTCTGCATAATATTTTGAACCAATGGCTGAGTTCACATCACACACAATCATTCCTGGAAGTGCTATCACATCTCCAGTCAGGGTGAGGTAGCTTGTTACTGGTTCATGGGGGTGATAAATACTAGGCTTTGGGAATGGTTATTTAGGAATTGCAACATCAACACTGTACAAGATTTAGAACCTGAGCCAGAAGAGCACTTAAACACATGCGTAACGCATGGGGCTCCAGCCCCACACGGCTGGCGGGACAAGGCCGTGCACTTACATTTTTTGCTAGGTACCAGCTGTAATAAGGGAGGTGGCCCCAGGACACCAGCTAGGGGGGTTCTCTATTTGCCACCTTCCACAGACATGTGGGTGGGGGTGAGGAAGGTGTGTGGTACCCAAGGGGGGATAAACCCACTTCACAGCAACAGAGCCATCACGGCAACTACCACCATGTGGTGGGGATGGTGGCACACTCAGCTAAGGGTTGGGGAGGGAATCCAGGGCCAATCTTCCCCCTGACCAGGGAAATCTCCCCGAATGATTTCATCTGCACAGCCCCATCTGGCTGGTCCTTCAGAGTGGCCCCCTACCTCAGAGGTTTGGTTTTCAGGGTAGGGGCAGCTGGGCTGTCTGTGCAGCATCTGGGTTGGAGTTTTCACCAGCAGGGCCCTTACTTTTTAAAATCTGCCCTGCTCAGACCGCCCCCCCCCCCACTCTGTTAGGGCTAGAGCACTTCCCCTTCCCTTTCCCCTTCCCCTTCCCTTTCCCTTCTTTTCCCTTCCTCTTTCCTTTTCCCTCCCCTTTTAGAAAACACAAGTGGGGGAGAGGGCTGGGAGAGAGGGAAGTTGTTCACCAGTTTGTCTGTACAAGTCCCAATTTTTAGATTTCAAGATAATCAGAGTTTCAACAGCTGCCACTTCAGCCTTCGAGAGAGATGAGAAGCACATTCACCAGTGGGGAATGGGAAGAGCTAGTTTCCTATTTTCTTTTTCTAAAAGCTTGGGTGACCAAGCCATACTTCCTTCCCATGTGGCTATCTGCTCTGCCACTGGCCTCAGAGGCTGGCTCTGGGGGAGCTGTGTGTCAACACTGCCCTGAGATGATGGGCCCAAGGATCAGTGCCACAGCAGAGGTGGAAGAGCAGATAACACACATCACAGCCTCTCAAGACAACATAAGATGGGGCTTCATGGGTCCCACCCATGCCTGGTGCCAGAGGAAACTGCAGTAGTACCTCTTCCATCTGCCACTTCGTTCCAGCAGCCGGATTACGAGCAGCTGGGCTGATGGTGGTGGCGTGAGCTGTGCGGGACCATGTGAGCGAGAGGTGGTGGAGCACAGTCCTGCAGGTGGATGGGGCTCACCTTCATTACAATGAACTCGCTCCGGTGCCTCTCATGGATTTCAGTAGGTTACTTGTCTCAGGAGCCATGACTCCACCTGGTAATGAAACAGATTGTGGCCCTTTTAGGTTGCCTACTCATCCACCACGGCTCCCTCCATCCACCAGGTACCCCCCTGGGCCAGCTAAATAGAGCTAGCCGAGCTAAATCAGGGCTAAGCTGTGTGTTCCCAAGGGCTCAGACCTGAGCTGGCTCCAGAGCTCGCTGCATAAGGAGCCACAGGTTTGGATAAGCCGGCCGTTTAACCAGGGTTTTATTACCAGGCACGGTAACAAAAGCACTCAGAGGTCATCCGGGAACTTTAATCAGCACCAAGGGTCACTGGATAGCAGGCCTAGACGGGGGATGAGGGCAGGGCCCAGGGCACGCAAATAAATAAATAGATGTATTGAAACCACCTCTGCTTCTCCAAATAATCTCTCTCTCTCCCTCTCCATGCACATTATGGAGATCTGCGCTCTTTACAGTCAAGCAGCCCTAATTGCCCCAGCAGAAACTTCAAGATCTCCTGCAAATTTAGCTAAGATGCTTATCCACAAACTTTTTTCTTTTTTTTAATTTCTCACTGCTGGAGATGAAAGTTCAGTCTGCTGGGCTGCTCTTGGGCTGGATATCAGATATCCCTAACGCCGGAGAAAGAAAGCGTCCCACCAACTTCTCTCCCCTACCGGAAAAAAAAAAAAGCCTCCCATAATCAGAGTCTGGGCAGACAAATTGGCACCACTGTTTTCGTCTTTTCTCCCTCCACCCCCCCTTTCTGGAAGAGGACTAACCCTTCGGAGCACAGTCACAACTCACAAATATTTGCGGGTATTATATTGCAAGAGGGAAAAAAATCCAAAGGAAGGTAACTGTTAAAAGCTTAGCCCCTCTCCCATGGAAAGCAGCTTTATGCATGTCCATAAATCTCCTTTGTAAGTGGTCATTAAAATTGCGTCTTGTTTAATTTTTTTTTTTTAATCTCATTTAAACACTTTTTCTCATCTTGCAAATGAATGATGTCATTGGCAGGCCCAGTAATGAACTGAAAAAAAGTCAACTTTCTAATGTTTCGGGGGTTCTCGCAAAAAGCAAACATTTCAATACTAGTCTGCTAATCCAGCCAAATATTTAAACATGTGCTTAACAACCAACTTAGTACTCAAGTACCTTGCTCCCATGGGGACATCTGTCCACACTCATCTTCACGCACAAATGCTGTGCTTAAAATTAAGTGTGTGTTTAAACTGTTGCAGGATGACACTCTGGGCCTGATTCTTGAGCTGCTGAAATATTTATCGCATGCACAACATGGCCAGAACATGGCACAGACCCCACAACCACTGTACATGGGCGCCCTGATAGGCTCGCGGCTGGTCCCTGGTCTTCCCTCTTCTTCTACAGTCTTGAGAGCCTTGAGATTGATGTCCTCAGGGTCTCCTGTGTTACTGCTTTCTTTATAACACAGTCAGGCCCACCTCTTCTTTTTGCCCGCTGCTCAAGGGACAAGACTTTCTCCAGATGTCAAAAAATAAGATTGTCACTAACCTGCCCTATCCTTTGCTTCACAGACATGCCCTTGACACCATTGGTCCCAAAATACAATTTGGTTGAAAGACTCCTTGCTGGATGCTTGTCGTGTTGTTTGATTTGGGTGTGTGTGGCTGGGGTTTTTGGATTGGGGTGGTTTTTTTTTTTTTTGGAAGCCGTTTTAATGAAGTGGAAGCAAAACCAAATAGCAGGCTGTACAAATGGGGGGAAAATAATTGTAAAACTAGAAAATGAATAACTGGCATGGTTTTAATTAAAAAGCAGTTAACTGTTTCAGGGAGAAGAGCATGGGTTTGAGTTGACACTGCCTGAACCCTGGAAAGAGCACGTTAAGCTGTTCACCATGCTGCGGGTTAACAAAATGGGAAATAAATACATCCCAGCCACTTGGAAAACTAAACCATCTTTAGGGCTCAGCTGTAAACTTTCTTCAGCAATTTATTAGAGTTCCAGAAAACACTTGTTGAGTAGCCTTGCCCTATAATAAATATCAGTCCTTGTTTGTTTGTTTTTGTAATGGGAACAAAACCACATCTTTTTCTTTCTAAAGTGGATAATTTAATTACATGGCAAGAAACATATTCATTGTCCAGAATACCCAGAGAAGATTGCCACAAAACTTGCAGTTCAGTGGAGAGAAGAGAGGAGCAGAGCCATCTGATACCCAGAATCATTTTCAGGGAAGATTTTCTTGTCAGCATGTATGCTTCATCTGGAGACGATGGTAGCACTGGGATTGTCGGTACAAACAGGAGGTAGAGATATGCAAGCCGCACCACGCAAGGAGCTGTACATCCGTGTAAAATAGTTCTTACCTCAAAGGATTTAGAGCTTTGGAGGGACAAGGCAAACATGAATAAAAAGGAAAGAGGCACAATGAAGGGAAGAGACTCGTCTGGGTCACACCGCAGGTCAGAGGTGGTGAAGGGAACAGAGCTCAAGCCCTCCGTTCTCAGCCTGGTGTGTGTACTCACATATTTGCCATTATTTCCTCTAGAAAACGCAAACCTCAGGTTTCTCCCCCCGCTGCCAGCCCGGAGCCGGTCTTGTCTGTGTCAGCCCTGCTCCAGGAACGCAGCTTAGGTGCTTGCTGACACGTCCAGCTTGCCTGGTAGGGGCCTCTTTCGGACCAATTCCAGTAAAATGGATGTTGTTTGAAGGCAGAAAAACATCTCTGTCCTGCATCTCACATCTGATCTCTTGCAATCCCTCAAACCCAGTTTCAGTCCGAAAATACCAGTGTTTCAGTCTAGAGGTGGAAATGCTGCAACATTTCTTGCTCTGCAGGCTGTCGCCTCTTCCATTGGGATCTGTCCTGGCCTTAGCAATAGGAGGCAGACAGTGGTGGGGATCAAAAGTACATCTGGAGGTGAATATCCTATGAGACCGAGGGGTGGTTGCCAGTATCAGTCCCTTTCCATGCCCATTTTTGGGGGCCTGGCTTGCAGAAAGGAGAACCCTTTCAAATCAGTTCTTGGTGGTTTGATTCACTCACCATGCCCAGGCAGCCTGGCCCTGGGTTTAATGATAGAAAAGCCTCTGAGCTGAAATAGCTTATGTGGGGGACTATCCAGATAAGCAGTTACCCAGTGCCCTTTCCCAGGGACAGCCCAGCAATTATGGTCAGCAATAAGGAAATCTGACGGTTGTCAAAACCCAGACCCTCGTTTCTCCAAGCTCTTCTTGAGGGGCACAATTAGCGTGCTGATGTGATTAAAGCCACGTTCGACCCTGTGATAGGAGGGCCAGATGCACCCAGATAACTCCACCGAAGCCAGCCGCTCAGAACTGAGGTGTTGGTTACCTGATTTGTAGCCAATCAAGTAGAAATCAACCATTCCTGTCCACATAGCTACACCATGCCGTTAAACAGCCAAACCCTCTTCTCTGACACGTCTTTGAGAGAGATGAATTCCATATGGCCCGGAGAGAGAGCACAGGCTAGGGATGGAAGGAAGGACAGAAACAGCATTTCTTCAGGACAGAAGACAATGGAAATGTTTCCACTGATTCCAATAGGTTCTGAATCAGCGGCTGCAACCAATTTTCCTCCTAAATGGACTTCCATATGTCTAAAAGAGTCTCGCAAGCGCTGGAATTTGCTGCAGAACAAACCTGTACTTTATTACTCTGCTCCCCAACTCCTATAGTTTCTCCCTTTAAATTCCTTGGTCAGCCATTTCTGGGCTTTGGGGTTCACTTCCTAGAAATGTGTTCATTTCTAAAGCAAACGTTTTCACTGAAACAGAGAAAAGTCTTCCCCTTCTAACCCTAGATTTCATTAAACTCTGCTGAGAACTTGTGTCTTTAACTTCATGGGAAAAATAAGTGGCTCTATGTGCAGAGAGAGAGGGGAGAAAGTCAAGTTCACCAGAACAGAAACCTTCTCTGCTTTACAGATAGTCTTTGAAATGCAGATATCTGAGGAAAAGCCTAGCAAAGCTGATTTTTACCAAAACTTTTCCATTTTTCACTTCTCTAAAAAGAAAAGAGATTTTATTTTGCTCTCTTTCTGACTGGCATCTTTAAACTAAAGATTTTTCTATTATTTCCTTTGTTCATAAAATCTAAATAAAAATAGGCAGCACTTCTTTCATTTTCACCAAAACCTGTTTTGTAAGGAAAACCAGTCAATTTCCTGCCCACCATATTGGTGCTATGCATTACTTTTAAAGGGATTTAGGAACCTACGTACCATTTTCAAAAGCACTTTAGGCACTACAAAGCACATTTGCAGAGCCAGCTCAGTGTCTATGTTCCAGTAATATCAGTAAAAGTTAAGCAGTTAAATACCTTTCATCTTGTCCTTAGGTGTCAATGAAAGCCAGGCTTTCTACAAGGTCTTTGAAAATAGGGCTTAAATTAGATTAAACTCCTAAATCCTAATAGAATTTTAGAACTTACTTCTAATGCTAAACTGAAATGGCCATAAACACTGTAGTTTTGAAACCCATCTATCTGAGCAAAAATATTTTTGATTTACTTGCAAGAATGAAAACTCACAAAGAAAGTTGCAAAGCAAAAAAAAAAAAAAAGACCCAAGAAACAACACCAAGGTCTCATTTTATTCACAATTGTAAGAAGTTTCTTAGCTTGCTGAGTATTTTTAAGTTGATGTTAACTTTAGTTTGAGTGTTGTTTCAAAATGAAATCTCAAAACATTTTACTGCAAAACAAAGCCAAAATGCTTGGATTTCTTTTTCTTCCTTTGCCAAAACAGTTCGTCAAGCTGATGTGAAATCACAGACATTTTAGCTGACTTAAAGCCAGTCTTTGGCAAATGAATAATTTGCCTAAAAAAAGAAAGAATTGCCCCATTCTAAGAATGAGGATAAAATCCGTCTGTGATTTTTAAGTGCTCAGACTGAATAATGATGGAGTATTTGCCCTGATGATAGAAAGGGAGAAATAAATTTTCCTTGTTACTTTACACATATATTTATACATATTCTGAAATTTATATACACGCACACACACACACAGCTCTTTCCTTCCAACATGAATGTTTTCAACACAGAAAAAGTAAAGAGGAGAGATTTAGTGCTGATTAGAACAAAAGTCGCACTGTACCTTACAGATTTCAGCATGTCTCATTAAAACCGGGCTTGAAATATACATATCCTTTAATAAATAAAGCTTAAGGTACATAAACACTGCAGCGGATATAAATTATTTTACCCAAAGTATGTAGGAAAAAAAATTACTGGAACACCACGATCCAGGGCATTTTACATTAAATTGGACTTCATCAGCGGTTTTGCGTTTTTATTTGATTTTGGAGTTCCTCCACTAAAGCTGTAAGTTTTGTAGAGTTTATTTCACACCTTGTAATTTAAAACGTTACACTCCATTGAAATTCCTCTCAAAAAAAGGACCCAAGTAATTAATGTCTTTGGGCTCAACGTTCATTATATCCCACTAGTGTGAAAATTCATAAAAATAAGACATGGGATTAGGAGCTTAACAGCCTCACACATTTGCAGAGCTGCTGCATTGGCAAATATTTCTCTGCCATTTCGGAGCGGAGAGCTCTCCTGGCTGCTCTCATTTGTTTCATTGGATCATCCTGAGTCATTAGAAAGCGCCTGAAAGGAAACCTCATGTCTCGTGCTCATTTTTTTTTCCTGGAAGCAGATAAATAAAAGTGGTTTGGGGCATTTCTTCCCTTGCTCTTCTATTTCTTTCGTTCGGTGGCAGGACGGGCTTTAACTCCTCATTGTCTCTGTGGGAGACAAAGGGAATTTGGGCCACTTGCAGCAAGGGGACTCCAGATCCCTGGAAAGGAAGCTGGACCTGGCTTGTGATTACTGAGAGCTGAATTGCTTCCTTTGTGAAAATGCCCTGGGTTCCCGTCCATCCGTGGTTCCAAGGAGGTGGAATGGCTCCGGGTTGAATCACTGACTCCATTTTGCCTTCAGCAGATTCAGAGAGACAGCGGGCAAATTTGTGTAATGAACAGTAACTTTGACCAGAGTTTAATTTTGGAGGGACATAAACCATTCACAAAGTTGGGTTGAATTTGACAAGCACATTTTGCCAAAAAAACAAACAAAACCAACAACCCTAATAAGGAGGCTCTTTTTTAAACTTCAAAACATTTCATTCCAAAGTGTTTTCAAAGCAAAGAGGTTGACTTCACGTAGGTGTTTCTGAAATGAGTCTTTTGGAGGTTTTATTGAAAAACCTGACTTTAGAAAAAAAAAGAAATTAAACTGTAAAACGGAACATTGTGTTTCAGATCAAACACCGTGTCCTAGGTTAACTCAAGATTTCCGGATTATTTTATCTTTTTTTTTTTTTCATTTTTAAGATTTTCTTGGTCCAAAACAAACTGAACTGCTTCATTCCCTGGTCCCCTCCCCCAGGTATCTGAATTTGACCACAGTACAAAGCATCCTTTTTTCACCCAGGTCAGAATCTTTCATCCCAGGACACAACTGACCAGAGACCCTAAGGAATAGATCAATACAGCTTTCCCTGAAGCTCTGACTATTCAATTTCCTTCCAAACTGGGGAATTCCTATGATGCGGAAGTTTGTTCCAGATCCGAGTTAATCATCAACGCTCCCTCTATAGCTGACGGTGAGAAATTCCAGCCCAAGGTCTTCAGGACAACCCATACTCTGAACATGACACTTGATTTTAGAGGGAACCAAGCTGACCAGTTTGGACTCAGAGATATTTTAAGAGAGAGGATGTGAACTCCAGCACAAATGACCTCCTGGGCAGAAAGAATCATTGCAAACTGCTGTTTTCATTATTACACATAACCGTGGAAAGGCAAACCTGTGTCCATGATAGATCAGCTATTGCATCTGCCCTGAAAGTTAACTTGCCAGCAGTAGCTGGGAAAAGTGCATCAACATTCATGTGCTTTGCTGCATTCTGACGTTCAAGGTCACATTCACATTACCTATCTGCCAAATGCTTTTTGTCTGTAAGATGGACTAAGATCACTGATCCAGGGAATGGCTTCTCAGGAAGCTCTCCGAAGGAGAGCAGGCCAGGAAAAAAGGATCATGTTATTCTCCTCTGCACATTTTTAAGCAATATAATTAATACAATATTTTAGTATTCTGAATGAGGTTTACACATTTCACCCCATGAACAGCACTTCTAAACTGAATGCTTGTAACAGTTAACACAGTATCAATACAAACTCTTAAAATCACACATCATCTTTTGAGCTTAATGAAGGCAGCTCCTACCACATCAGCTTTATTTGGAGGCTATGTTGCAGCCTCCCTCTGGTCTCCAGCCCCTAGAGAGCAGTTTTGTGCTCAGAGCAAGCACCTTTGCAGTGAAAGGCCAAGTGGATTCTAAGCAAACACCAGGGCTTCTCAGATGGGTGAAAACTGGAAGATCTCTCAGCAAAGTTATTCAGCTTGATCAAGAAATCTGTCATCACGTCCTCTGGCTGGTGAAGAGGTGATAAAATCAGTCAGCTTTGGGACATGGAATGGTTCTCTCAAATTTAAATCAGATGGGAAGAGAGACAACTTGTTTTCAGAAGTAGCTAGGCTCTCAGCAAGGATGAGGAATCTTTTCATTTTCATGCAGCTGCAAATTGTGCATGTTTAAGAGTTCAAATAAAGCACTAAAAATCACCATACTTTTGTTATGAACTGATCTTGCATCATAGCTCTCTGTGTCCTCATGAGCACAACTATCGAGAAGTCTGGTGCTGTTGCCCATGCTCGCATGGAGTGATCCAGCGCTCTATTTGCTCTGAGGATGTCTACATGAGCTGATGCACAGGCATGAAGATAAGCCACAGATGGCTTGATTAGTGTTGGAAGCTTAGAGCAAATCTGAGCAAGTTTTGGATGCTTCCCACCACACATACTGCACTTTCCATGTCACTCCAGGGACTGCTGTGCAAATGCTTTAAAGGATAGCACAGGGAAAGGGCTGTGCCAAAGGGAAGAGAAAGAACCATTCTCCTTAAAGGCAGTGAATGGGACAAGAAGACCCAGGTTTAAACAGCAGCAGTGGAGTACTGAATTAGGCCTTGGGGTAAATTTCTACTGCTGAGTGACAGATTCTCCATCACCACAGAGTGAGAAAACCATCAGACAAACATCTGTCAGGACAGACATGGTGCACTTGGTTGTGGCTTAGGGCAGGGATACAAGTTAGAGGACATCTCAAAGTCCTTTCCAACTGTGTGATTCCAAAACAGGCAGTCACCCTACCAGTTCTTTATCTTGTGTGGCATTGAAGGTGCAACGCGAGAAGACATTGTCTACAGGTCAAGTCCACACACAGAAGCTACTGAAGAAGTGATCTAAGAAAAAAACCTTACCATTAATGCAACTTTTCAGCAGGAGGAGAGTTCAAATTTCTTCAAGGAAACATCCCCAGGAATGTCACACATACCTGCACAGTTAAGCAGTACTGAGACAGAAAGTCTAGTTTGAGGGTACCCAGGACCGGATCAAAACTGCTGTGACCCCACACAGCAAAACTGTGATCCAGTATTTATCACTCGGACTAGTCAAAATTATCCTCTGAATTGTTACAGGGTAACAGAAGAATTCATGCCAGATGGGGTATGATATGTCCTCCTGCAGCTGACATAAAACATGAAGCCAATATAAACATGATATAGCATGTTCTAGCTAATTCAACACAAAGCAACAGTGTGCATACACCTGATCCGGATCATATTTGTCCTGCCAGGTGATTTTGCAATACACAGATTGAGTGTTAATGATGCAGAATCACAGCCCCATCTATTGCCTTTTCAGATGCTTGGCTGACAAGCCCTCATCTAGTGTTTCCTGCTTTAAAAACTCCTCACGCCAGTTCAGGCTCACATGCAGCATTCAGATGTATGTCAATTCACATGCATCGTCAGGACTAATACAGTCCTGACAAGTTTTGTTCACATGAGTTTTTCCCCCTCTCAAGCAATGAGTCCATATGTTCAAACCAAACGGAGCCTTTAGAGAAAGGGGTTTACGTAGCTTAGTAGAGGTGCAAGAAACACCATGGATGTTTAGCAGCAGTTACATAAAACAACTCAGCATGAGTCCCAGACATCAGCTCTGAGCAGTGGATGAGACAAACAGCCCTTGCTCTGTTCCCAGTAATAGATCCTACTCTCAGCTGGCTGTCTGGGCTAGTGGAAATCTAATTTTGAGCAGGTCCCTGCTAACCTGAGGCTTTATCTCATGTAACACACAGATCTAGCACACCTCCTGTGCCCAAGACTAGGCCCTAGCAGGGCATTCTCCCACCTTCTGCTGTAGCTGTCACATGTGGCCTCCATGTCCCGTCAGCTCCACTGATCATCTGGCAGTGGCCCCTCAGTTAGGACTCAACAACACGCAAGGTGCATCAGGGCACCCTTCCCGTTCATATATATGCTCTTGTGTCCCCTGAAAGCACCTTCCCTTCTCTCTGCAAATAAAGTTCAGTTGGAGTGAGGGCCATCTCCTGGTTGCCACAGGCAAACCTATTGCCCGTTTGTAACCCAGTTAGGATAACGGCATTGGTATCACCTCAGCTTCAGAATGGCTGTAATATCTTACCTCAAACACCCAAACAAGCCTGGCATGCAAACGAGGCCAGGCTCAATTCTCCTCCCTTTCCAACCCCTGTCTCCAACGATACAGGTTGGCATCTGTAGCCTTCCTGCAACTCTGGGCTGTGTCCTGATTCTTCAGAGACCAACCCTTAGGCTTAACACTAGAGGCTGTCATCACACCTCTTAGCTCTGCTGGAATTTCTAGGACTTTTACCTGAGACTGGAGATCTTGATACTAGGAGTTGTCCCCTGAGAACTATCAGTCTGAAGATACAAGAGTGAGAAGGGACCCTGGGGCATGGAGAGATGAAGTCACATTGCAATCAAGAGATGCAACTACGTTACCCCCATTAGCTAGCTTTAATTTGGCTTACCATGCCTTAACCACATGGTGAAGTGTGACAGGGATTTGGGACAGGGACAGCTTCTTGACAAGCTCCCAGCATCCACTATGGGCCTGAACAGCCCAATCTGAAGCCCTTGCACCCTACTGCTGTCTTTACTGATGATGAGATCCAGGCAAGGTGTGGAGATGCCACAATCCCATCTCCTGATGACAGTGCAGGAATCAGGTGAGGACTTGACTAAGCCTATATAGCAGGCAAGCAACAATACCATGCTAATCCCAGTTTACTCACAGATGCATCCCAAAAGCACTGTCTTAAATGACTAGGGCTTGTATAAAAATGAGCAGCCTCTCATTTTAGGACTAGCTGGTCATTTCTGCCACAGAAACTCCTTTACCAGCACCTGCAAGTATTTAAAATTCTCAAGGCTTCTTGTATTTGTTGTATCTGCCTTCTGGCTTTTTGAACCTTCGTGTTACATTTGTGCTGGTTTTTCAAGCTTTTCTCCAGAGGGACAAGGCTCCCGCAGTGTGGACAGTCAGCCAGAACTCTGCAGAGGTGGGATGCAAACAGATAGGGTGGAGGGAGAAAGCCCTAGAGGGAAGAGGGAAGACCTGGGTGTGAGAGGTTTGAAATGGCCCCAAAGAAAATCTCTAAATCAAGGGTTTGGTATTACTGGGGGGTAGGGGAGGGATTTTAAAGAGGAGGAGGACTTCTCAACCTTGCTTTATGTTACTGATTGCAGGGCTATCCCTAGAGAGACCACCTGCTTCCTCTGTGCACAGAGAGACCACAGAGGCAATATCTGAGCAGACATGCTGGAGAAATGAATGGCAGGTTTCCATCTGAACTTTGCCAATGTCTGCCTCAGGCCTGATTTAAAGAAGCAACCCCATTATCCCAAAAATGAGGGGGCACAAATTTAGGCAGGGAGCCTGGAGTTATTGTCAGTGCATCTCTTTTAAGGATGTAGCCCAGGCAAGATGTGTAGATGGAACCAGTATTTTTTCTTTCTGATAACTACTATAGCTGGGAAAAGTAAATGGCCCTTATGGATCGTCAGCTGTTCTTCAGGTCCAAAGCAGAAGCAAGAACCTTCAAGGCCAAGCAAGAGTTGGGAAACAAAAGCTCTGAGTTGAATTAGGCATATACCAGTTGGTCCTGTAAGAAAGGCCAAGTTTCTACCTTGCGTGGATTCCCCTGTGCTCTGGTGTACAGCTGAGCCCCTCCAATCCACAGGGTGGATGTTTTAGTGCCTGGCTCTTTTTAACTGGCACATGTTAAGAGCTTTGAATTAACAGGTGCATAAAAACTGTCAAAAAACACTTAGCTCTCAAGACAGTCTGTCAGTTGTATTAAAAATATGGTTTTAGGTAACCACATTCTCTCAACACTTTCTGGGTATTACAGCATGGGAAAGTCACTCGGCCTTTCCAAAAGAAAGCAGCGATGCTTAAACTCTCCCACATAAAAAGGAAAAAAAAAAGAAAATGAGAAAGGCTCCAGTTCCCTCGTTCTTGTCAGAGAATTATTCCTGCTTTCCCCACCAAAGGTAGATTTCTCCCACAAAATAGGATTGGCCTAAAGGCCCAAAGTAGAGACAAGCACCCCAACAGGTCAAAAGGCTGGCATCTTGCAGTGCTATTGAGCTGGAACTGGAGGATTTTTGACAACTGAGTGGGAAGATGCCTCCCTTTCTGACCGGGGAGGTGGCATTTGCTGTAATCTTGGGCTGTGATGAACCCCCCCCCAGAGTTTAACAGAGGTTTAGAGCTAGAAAAAGCTTTTGTGCCCCTGTTTCAAAAGAGGTTTGGAAACAGTTCTCTTTCTCCCCTCAGTTGTGAGTTCTGAACATCTGGGATCCCAGAAACAAAAGCATCAGATTTCCGAAGTGGAGAGAGTTGTAAGACGTAGGTCCAGGAGAATTTTTAAAACTCTCAAAAGCATTTCTGAAATCAGTTCCCTTTTAAATATGTGGCAAATACATTAAAGTGGGCTTTGGATTAAAGTTTTATTGCCTCTTGATAAAAGCCATTCGCACCTTTGATGTGTTTGTGGATGGCAGCCATCCCAAATGCCTTCCCCAGGCCTTGCTCCCATCAGGAAGTCTCCCTCTGGCTCTCTCCAGGAACGCCCAGATGCATTATCATCTGTCACCTCTCCAGAGGTGACCAACTCAAAACAACTGGCTCAGGGGTAGGGGCTGTGGCAGGTGAGAGCAGGGATTTCTGAACGCAAGCCTTCAGAGAGTAATGACCTGCCATGCTGAACATGGATAGCCCCAAAGCTTGTGAGAGATGGGAAGAACAGCACGGACCTGGGCTTCAAAAACTGGGTGTGATTTTAATTCTATTGAGTTTTAATTCTACAAATCAAAGCACTTCCAGTACCACCACATGCTCACCCACCTCCAGCTCAGCCTGACAGCTCAGAGAAGCTCTGGTTAAATGTCTAGCCTGGAGGACAGATGGGTCCAGGAAGTCTCTGGGCAGCTGCTGGAAGGAGGAAAAGAAACTGGTTGAAGGACAGAAGGAGAAAATTGGTTTTGATGGCTTGGGAGGGTTTGAGTAACGAAAGAATCCTGTTGTGGGGGTAGGGGCAGAAGAGAGAGACTAGGTCTTGAAGAACAAATCACAATTTCTCTCTGTGAAGAACAGATTTAACTTTGTGGATTTCAAGGCCAGAAGGTAGCATCATGAGTGTCCAGTGTGACATCGTGCAAGTGCCAGACCAAGGAAACTATCCTCTGGTTAGCTTCCCAGGTTCTGCCAGCTACAGCATCAACCCCCAGAGACTCTCAGAGGGACCTTCACCAACAAGACCAGATATGCTGAGCAAGTCCAGAAGCAGGAGCCTGCCTGCTTGGCAATGCTGGCTTCCTTCAGGACTGGTTAGTGTCAGTGATGGACACTCCACAGTAGTTAAGGGAGGCAGCGGGATGTCATGGAGAAAAGTCTGTAGCTAAATATTTTGTTTTGAGGAAAGCAGAAAAGAAAACAACTGGTATTTTAGGAGAAAGGAAAAAAAAATCTGGCGGCAAGAAGAAAATCCTGCAGAGAACCAGGCCTGACTTTTTAAACAGCTGCAAGATGTTCTTCTTGGGGGATCAGAGAAGCATGTTACAAAAATGCTGGAATGGACCTACTTCTTTATGAGCACATCCCAATGCCAAATAGCATCAGCTTCTCTGCCATGAAGCTAACCACCAAAACATGGGACCAGTTGCAGCTCACTCAGTAATGAAGCCAGAGACCCAACCTCTAGGACACCACCAGCACTACAGACAATGGAATATGCACAATCAGCAACAACAGCCATCACCTAAACAGCAACAAAACTCCCCAAACATCATGAGGGGTTTTGGGTGATACTCAGAAACCTAATCCAGATGCAGACTGGGAAACTCTCTGAAGAGAATGATGTCTGAATTGGATTAACCCATGCTTGGGATGACTGTCTACACTTGAATGGGAAAAGTGACTTAAGCCTGCAAAGACACAGCTGTTTTACTCTAGCTATCTCACATTGCAAAGACAGGGAGAATACTCAGTACAGATTTCAGCACAGCCTCACAGCATGGGTCCTCAGTGAGTTTATAGAGCTTGTTACCCAAACTAGCAATCTGAGGGACAGCCAATTCGTAACTCTTCAGCCATTCCACATGCAGCCAGCAAACACTTCTAGTGTGGTATTGGGCTGGGCTGATGGCTCAGGACCTTGCAGGGCTGTGCTAGTGCAAGGGTCTACCCTTCCCCACAGTGAAAGGAAGGAAACAAGACAGCACGGTTTGCTGAGGTGGCATCTGTAGGATACCCAGCTCCATCCCATGATGAAGGAGTCACACCAACAGTGAGTTGCTGTTACCTGCTAGCTAGGAATGACTCCTAGGACTCTCATCCCTTCAGCTCTCCTGGGGATATGATGGTCCACGGCTATGTGGAGACAATGGTCAAGAAGGTCAGCTGCCCATCGGCTACAATGCAGGTAGCTGAAGGACCTTTATTTCTGTTGCTACTGGACCTTATAACTAGTGCAGCCACCGCCTTACTTGATACCAATTGCTTGCTGGATGCCTTACAACACTGCTAAGTTTGATGAAGTTGATGAGTGACTTTGTCCTTTGTTCCACTATCTCCTTTACTGGCTCTTTGAAGGGGGAAGCTTGGTATGTGAAGCAACTCAACAGGATCTCCTTCAAGATGTTTAGGGCACTAATGCAGAAGCAATACAAGAACAGCAATTACGCTATTTGGAGTCACTCCTGAAGCATGTCAGTGAGACCTCGACTGCTGCTCTTCCATTATAAATCCATCACAATACTCGTTAGAAAGTTCCCAAGCCACAGTGAGTTCAAAGCAATGCCTTCCCAAAGAATGAACAGACCGAGACCCTAGGCCTGAGTCAGCCCCATTACTGCTTAATGGAAAGAAAAGAGAGAGAGACATATGAAGGGTCAGATTCAGCACTGATAACAACATGAGAGGATCACACCAGATGATTGTCTGTTCAGATGCATCACCAGCACTGCTAACCGCTTCAGAGGAAAGCAAGAAACCCTGCCTGGGGAAAGCTAAAGAGGCCCATCATTTATGAATTTACTTATGACCTATGTTTCACCTTTATTTTTACTACAGAGCAACTGAGGTTGGTTTGAGCATTTTTGTCTCACTTGGCTCTAAGCCTCAGAGCCAGGCTCAGGGAAGGCCACTGCCTGAGCCCATGCTCTGGATGGACAGCGTTTCCTTCTGTTCCTTCTCATTCAGCCATCTTTCCACATCCTCCCCCATTCTGTAAGATGCAAGAGGTTGAAGAGGTGTTGCTAGCACTCCAGCTTTCACCCTGAATGATTATATCTACACCAGTGGGATCATAAGGCACAAAATGGGGTCTCCCAGCTCTTGAGGATTCACTTTTTTTCAGTAAGGAAGCTCCAAGCTTTTCTCTTGCTGCCTCTTCAAATGGATCCCAGAGGGTAAGCCTGAGCTGTACTTGCAGGGCAACCTGGCCCATTTCAATTACCTAGCAGCTTCTGGAAAAAAGCACAGCCCATACATGGTGTAGTCCTGAAAAGGGAATCACAGCTTGGCTACCCAGCCCTAGAGTACAAATTCAGCACCTGGCCCACATACACATTTTCCAGTCCCAGGTATTAGTAGATCCTTTCTGCACTCATGCCACCAAACATCATTTCCCATTCAATAGGACACCATACACATCCTCTGAAGAACAGTGTGACACGGGGTGCTGAGAGTACAAGCTCTCTGCCATGTATGAGAGCTGCTTTCCTTACTGCTTAAGAGCAATTTCTTCTAGTTCTCACCTCTGGTACACATGTGCCAGGTGTGAGAACCAGTTCTGATGTTAAAACCCACTGCTCAGCTCTAGCGGGGTGGAAAAATAAAATCACTGGCAAATCTGCCAAACAAGCAGGTGGGAGTGGTAAGGATAGAGGCAGCAGAGGCAAGGTACTAAACATGCCCAATGCTCCCGAACGCCTCGTTATACTGATTTATATTTAGTTAATTGAGAAAATGACTCTAACTACACAGTCCAAGCCCTAATTCAGAAAGGCCCGAGCTTTTTAGTGTCTCTACCTGCATCTTAAAAGGCATGATTTAAACCCTGTAACTAACAGGCTGCCAAAGGCAAAGATTTGAAGGATCTGATGTCCTATCATGCCGAGGGGGTGAGGCTTGGCTAACTTCTCTCATTACCTGGCCTTTCCCCACTGACATACAAGTTTGCTGCTGGGACATAAATCAAGGGAAATGATGAAGGAAACCAGTCTCGTGCCCCATCAAAGGAGCCAACACTTGCCTTAATAGGACCATGCAGACAAGCCTAAATAAGGCACTTAACAAGCATGTGTTTTCTGTTATACCAGCCCACATCTCTACACCCTACTTGCATCGCCACTGGCAAAATCCTTTGTCCCTTGCTCGCCAAACCTGCATACATGCACAGAGTTAAAAAAGGGACCACAAGACAATATCAAAGTGACAAACATATGATCTCTGGGCTAAATCAGGCCTGCAGAAAAATTTTATCTAGTTCTCAGCATGCACTAGAGCAAAACACAGAGATCCCTTAGCTAGCATTGACCCAAGCCACTATGTCTATACAGCATCATACAAAAGTACCAAATTCAGTCCACAACTGACCAGCTGCTTAAAGATCCCGCACAATGGCAGCCTGGTAAAGTATTATGGCTCAGGTTGGGACCATCCAGTTATCACAAGGGTTTTGATCCAAGTTTAAACCTTCACAAAAAATGTTGAAAACAGAAAGACTCTAGATCTTACTGTCCTAAGTAGAAGGTGCAGAAGAGAGTGAATCCCAGCATGGGAGGCAAATTGATACTGCTCTACCCCTTTCTTCGCCTCCAGAACCTCCGCAGAATAGGATAAGTTTCCCAGGAGCAAACCTTTCTAGCCTGTTCTTATTACAGCTGGTCAGGCAACTCAGCATCCCAACCGCGAGGTCAGTCACTACTTTTCCCTCTTACAGGTTTTTCTTCAGTCTGTTTAGACGTGGTACAGGCTTAAAGGAAAGATTCCACTATTTGAAAGAAGCATGGCTTGATGGAGAACTTAAGTTTCTCCCCAGACAGTTACCCTAAGCTGAAACCTCTTGAGAGCCCAACTTCAGCTGGGCTGGATATTCAATCAGACTGGGGATTGTCCAAGTGTTTCAAACCATGCACTAGACATCCATGGGAACCCCAGGCCGCAGACATTATGCTCTTTTGTCTGAGTCTTGACCACCTGTGCTCATTTAAACATTTTTTGACAGAGGAGGGAGTGTTAATCCCAACATCCTGGCCAAACTGCAACATGGGCAATTATATTGTGCTTTGTAATATTCTCACAGTGGTTTAGATTGGTGTTTTCCAATTCTTCCCACAATGGTAAAGCTGTGGTTCAACACAGAAATGATTACATTTGCCACAGGAGAACACAATTCCTCTGGGATGAGCCCTGCTGCATTACTATCCAATACCACGCACTGCTCCACTCTGCTTGCCATGGGTGTTCAACTCCAGCATAATCCAAATTCAGACTCCTACCTGTACCTACCAGAGGCCCTCTCTGAAAAATCGTCTTATCTATTGCTGACTTATGAACTTTCTGGTTTTCCATGTTTCTGAAGAGATACCAGTTGAGTGGACAGCACACCTGCCTTCAATGCAATCCAGGGACAGCAGAGCCAAATGCTATAAAATGCATTAAAGGCTACAAAGGTTGAAATGGCATTTGCTTGAAGAGCCCTCAATTCCAACTGTTCTATTTCCTTCACAGAAAAACAAAAAAACTCCAACCCTTTTGTTGCACCAAAATCATCTCCTGGCATTTCTGACCAGCACACATGTTGTTACAATTACAACTGGACTGCTCGGCTCCGGCATAGGGAGAATGTTAAACCGGCACACTGGCACCCATCAAAACATTTGAGAACTTCCAAAGTGGAACTGACACCATGGTAGTGGTTTATATCACACGTCAGCGAAAGGCTTCGTAACTCAGATCAAACAGTTTAACTCTTGAGCTTCCTGTCGAGAGAGAGCGACCAAATGCTAGCTTGCCTATTGTTATTTCATATGGTTGTTTCATATGGCTTCCAGCCAGTTCACTTCATTTTGCAAGTTCACAAGTTAAATATGGCTAGACCTGGCCAGAACTTCAGTGAGGGACCAGTAAGAGAACAGAAACTGCTGATTCTAACAATGGCATCTCTCCTGTGAGCCAGAAACAGCACCAGCTGTATCAGGATGGCACGCAAGGATTTTTTTTTAAAGCCATTTTGTTGGCTATACAGTTATTCCCTTCCAGGGAACTCATGTTTCTAAGCAGCTGTCAAAAAGATCTTTGGACTTGTGATTTCTTGCCTTTTTGGTTTGAGGAGTTCAGACAATAGTCTTATGAGTACCAGAGAGGTGTGATCAGTAGGACTATTCCAACCATCTTTTAGCCAACCAGAGGCCCACAAACTGTATGCATTTGCTCCTTGTAAATATGATTACAATTCAACTCTTCTGTCAGATGCTTTTATGTCTCCTGATGAGCTGAATACAACTGTAATGAGGACCAGATCTATTCACTAAGACTTAGATTCTCTCGAGGAGCAACTGGGGACAGTTTCAGAGGATGGAAACAAGAATGGCACAATTAAATTAGTATTGCACTTACTGGCATTCAGTTTTGAAAACCATAATCAGGTTGTAACAAGCTGCTCTGCAATTGCAGACAGAGCAAAGGAAGTCAGTCCCGATTTTTTCAGAATACAAACAAAGTTTTGGTTTTTAGGCCAAGTCTTCCATCAAAATAAGAGGGAATGCAGAATGTATCAGCAACAACACAGCAGTAATTCAAAGATTGCTTTTGAGTTTTCTAACTTCAATCAGCCCTGGCCACGAGTGGCTTCTCTAGAAACAGATTTATCCCTCTCTCCTGTGCATGGGAGATACTAGCTGAGATTTTCCACCACTGCTTTGGGCCACAGTTAGCTGAAAGGATTCCTGCCAAGCTGTATCTTGCCATGTCTTTGCTTCATTCATTTTCATATTTCCTGCAGAGCAAAGTTGCCAAAGGAAGTATCTGATTTGGTCTTTTATCACCTCCTGTGGGAAAAATAAGTCTTGGATACATGTATTAGTATCAGATATCATAACCGAAAGTAAACACACTGCATAGAAGATGCACTGATTTATTAACAAAATAAAAATGAAATGTAGTGACATGGTTTTTCATTATTAAAGCCATTGAGACACTCAGTGCCCCATCTATATACATAATGGTGTCATTCAGTGACCTAGTCACAAACCGTGACTGACAGGTTAAGGTCAGGTATTACAGAAACCATTTATTTCCATGATGAAAGAAGTCTTCCTCCATTACAAAGTGGATAGCCATGAAAACTGTTCCCAAGGTTTGCAGCTGCATCAGTTTATGGGAGGTCTTCCTATGTCCTCTAGCTTAATTCCTGAGACTTGCTCCACCTGGAAAGGCTTTTTAAAGCTTTTCAGCAGCAACAAAGCAAAACAGTTGAACTTCTTTTGGGGTACAAACCCACTCTTCAGGCAAGAAAATGCACTGAACATTCTCAATTCCAATATACTGTGGGGATGACTCATTACAAGATTCTTGGCTGATTACTGGAAATTTGAGGCAACTATGACAGTTAGAGAAAAATATTTATAACGAAACAACTGTAACATACTCTATTGTGTGTTTCTACTTCTACGTCATATATTCTGCTATGTCTTAAACCGTGTTACCCACCATTTCTGTTTAATCACAGCTGTTGTGATTTCATAGATAATAATGTTATCAATATATAGCTTTGTGGGATCTAGCATTATCTGAAAAAATAGACAAAGTGATAAACAGGAAATATTTCAATTGACTTTGCAATTTTTCTCTATACGTGAATTTGTTATAAATCAGGTACAGAAAAGAGCATCAGCTACAAACATAATTAGAGTCCCTACTTGGCTTTCACAGAATTAAAAAACATTGAAAACTAATCCCTTATGGATACAAAGGAAGATAAACATCCTATCGTAGTTGGCAGGGGACAGAATGTGCCTAAAATCAGAATTAGCTGCACTTTTTCCCCTGTAGATAGGTACCACCCCCTCTTGCACACTGCTTGGAACAGGTATCTGTGATATCTGTATGCATAAAGCCTTCAGAAAAAACGTGCTGCTTGCTTTTGGGTATCCCCTTTCAGCAAGGTACAAAGCACCAAGAAGAGTCTGGCATTAGAATGTGAACCTAAAACCAGAACGATAAGGACAAATGGTGAACCCCAAATGAGAGTCCTGTTACCAAAAAAAAAAAAAAAAAAAAAAAAAATTTTGAAAGCAAAATTAAAGAAAGAGAGAAATGAAGCGCACATTACTGGCACTGCAGAAGCCCAGAGATAACATACAGAACGCAAGCCCATAGCAAGTATATCTTTCATAACAGGCTGGCTTATCTGAATATAGTAGTCATGTATCAGAGCAAGCTGGGCGGTCGCCTGGAGTCACCGTTACTGCTTGAGTTTGGCTGTCCATACCGGAGAGGGACTTGATATGGGAGTTTTCAGACTGCACCAACTGTTCAGAAATAGCAGCAGAAGCGGCAGCACGGCCAGTATTTTCGCTCCCTCTTGCTGTAGCACTGGGAGTTGGGGTTTCCTTAGCTGTCCCAGCATGATTTTGTGACTGGCTAGCTTGTCTCCCTGCTTCTGCCTCCTGCTGCTGCAGCATCCGTTCCACTTCTATCTCAAGTTCCAGACTTTCCTCATCTGCCTCCACTTCCAGCTGCTGCATTAACTCCTCCAGCTTCCTGGCCTTGCGGAGTTCATTCTGCTGTATGATTGTGCACAGGTGCTCTGTGAGGTGCTCCTTAATCTCTGTCTTGTGTTGGAGGTCCAGCTTAGCTGCCACATATTCCGACTCAGCCTTATCATACCGTTTCCTGCAAAACCATCATCATTTCTAGTGGATTAGTTCTCAAAGCACTTCACAGTCTCGCACACAGACAGATACTTTAAGCATCCCTGAAATGCAATCTCCTCTGCAATGCATTATGCCAGCTATTTCACGACATCCTGCTACATTATTCAAAGGGAAGAAAATAAGTGTGAATAGATCAAACTTCCTCTTGGCACATCAGCCTCCGCTGCTGCATTCCAAGAGTTAAATCCCTTGTCTGAAGTCTACAAACTGAATCATATACAAGCAGTTTTACTGCCTGTTTTAAGGGATGTACCTCTAGCAGCAGAAAGAAACCATTAAAAATTGTAGCGGCTTCACATATTCCAATGAACACCTATCTAGTGAAAACTAAAATATCACAAAACAGTTTTGTATTTTTCTAATCCAACATTCACCCAACGGATACAGATGCTACAATGGTGCTATACACATTTACTCTTGGATGTGGTCTAGAAGTGTACTTTTCCTGCCACCCAAAAATACATAAAGACATGAGCAGCACAGATTGACACAGCATATGACGTCAATAGCGATCACAACTTTTGTGTGGCAACAGATGTAGAATTTTATTGTAAGCATCCCCCCCACACACACACCTCCTGCCAATTTGCACTTCCTGTCATGACAAATACAGCAAAAAGGAAATATTCATTGAGGTCAACATCTCCGGGATATCTAGCTCTTTAATGGTTGGTGTCCACATCACTGATGCATCTTCAACTACATTCAGTGAACCTGTGTATTAATTCTGATTTAACTAATAGAAAGATAGACACAATCTTGCTGACTAGGAAAGGGAACAGGCATGTGATGTACGTTATGGAGCATTCACAAATCTAATGTTAGTAAGGTATTTGAATAAACAAGACAGCTGTTCTGTAAAATCACTATTCAAATATCTGGTTAAACAAAGCAAGAGAAAGATATGACAAGCCTTTTGTTTAGGGAAACAGAAGGAAATAAGACATGCAAAAGCCTTCCCAAATATGTTCCACTACATAATAACCACAAAACTTTTACCCAGCTGTCAAGGCTGTGTCCACAGTGGGCAGAAAATGCCCACTTACATTTCCCTAACAAGAAAATCAAGATTTCCCTTGCAGTGTATGTGAAAGGGAAGAGTTAACACTATACTGAAACTTCTGCACAATTAAATATTTGGGCTGAACTCACACATATTCTCCACATCTTATTTACGAAAACTCCATTCCATAGCAATTGTAAGATGCCCCTAACAATGTGTTCAGGGCTATTAATATTGCACATGTTGACCTGTTGAAATAATTTGGCTTTAGCCCCAAAACATATGTCAAGGACTCAAGAAGTGCTTAAAAAGACACTGTGTGGAAGCACATCCACTTTGGCTCATAATGCACAAAAAACTACAACACTGAACATAACTCATTTCCAAATCCCCTTCTCTCAGAAAAAAAGACTTAATAAGTTCATCAAAATCATTAAGCATATTGGAAAGTTTAATCTATTCTCCCTACCAGCATCCCTTTTTGTCATCTTCATTTAAAAACTGCTTCCCAAAGCCAGAGCCACTTGTGTTATATGCTCTTCTACTATGAAGAATTTCAAATAGACATGTTGTTATAAAATTTTGCTAAAGAAATTTCCGGGAGCATTTAATGGCTTTAGAAACCAGAGTTAAACCTACAAATACACTGAAACGCTTTTCCTCTTGAAGATATTAAGTTCAGTATGTGAATGTACTGAACTAGTGAAACTACAGTTAATCTTAGATATTTCAAATGATAATTAGGCAAAAGAAATTCTTATTTTTTAGCTACCCCTCATATTTCTTTAAAGACTAATTACCCTGTTTATTGGCCTGTGGTCAACGTACAGCAGAAGTCATAAGGAGAAATACACGTTTAACACATTGAATCGTGAACCAAAAACCGCAATTGAACATTTCCATTTTATTAAACGGCTACATAAACATGCTGATGTTTATCTACTGATGTTGTGGTTTACCCACAACTAATAGGGTGTTCCGATTAATTTCTTGCATTTAAGGAATTCATCAGAACCAGAGTGATTAAAGGCACATTGTGAAGAGTAGAAGCTCACTTTTTCCTTCAATTTTTGGTCCCAGTTCCAAAGGCACTTCAGCACTATTATATATGTTTCAGGCTTAATTGGTCCCATTGATCCCAACAGGACCAGAGCTGTCATCAACAGGCAAGTTTCCCTAAAACGGACTTTCATTTTAGGACTTTTTTTAAAAAAAAACAAAAAACCAAAAAAACCAAAACACTCTTTCCCCCTGAGAAGAAATAAACAACCTTGAAACAATAAAGTAGGGCTTATGAACAACTGCACAACTAAAGCAGCAAATACATTTACTGACAGCACAAAGCTGGAAAGCACAGTCTGCAGTCAGGAAACCTACTTCAGCTTCCAGATTCCAAGGGAAAAATGAAGAAATAAAAAGAACACTTCTACCTCAAGAGCTGAAAGCCCCCCAGACTGTGTCCATTTTAACTACACATGATTACAATGACATAATGCCACTATTGCTTCAGTGACAGGAAACTGCATTCTATCCCTCCACTCAGGCAGGGCTATTCCCTCCCCTGCCTGTCACTTACCGGGCATAGGAGTAGTCTAAGCTGGCCTGATCAATTCGGTTCCGCAGGATTCCAATGTCAGCAGATACCATGTCATCCAGAGCTTGCAACTCCTTCTGAATCCTCTTTAGTTTCACTGTTTCAGCCTGAGTTCTTTTGGATCTGCAAAAGGAAGATGCTTTTTTATTTTTCTTTGCAAATGTCTTTTCTTGGCATAATGTATCTCACTTCATTTGCAGAGTAACGACCTTCTTTAAGAGCTACTCAAAAGGTTTCTCCTTTATGGTTTAAGACTTTTGATCTTTCCTAATATCCACAGGGATCTAAAAATGCCTGCTATTAAAGGACTAAGGCAAAATTACGTAATGACTATAATCAAAGTGCCTCAAATGGATTGTGTTTCTTCACTGTGGAAACACACAAGAAACTGCTGTATCTAAGTAGTTCTCAGTGTAAGGAAACAGGAAATGGTTGGGGGGAATGGTGGTGGGGTATTTAGTCCTGCAAATATCCCCTTTCAAAGAAGCCCAGTTAGTAAGGGCCAAAGAGTCACCTAACCTAAACTTGATTTTCATTTTGTAAAATTATTCCCAACAGGCCTAGCTAAATCCCAATGAAGTCAATGGAAAGTTTTACATCAAACACAAAGGATTTCAATCAAGTCCTGTGTAACCTTTTTCAACTCAGACTATTCATTCCTAAGTTCTGAAAGTGAAATGTTGCTAAGGGAAGCAAGCTTTGATGGATTTCACTCCCAAGCAAGCTAAGGAACTTTCAACAAGCTTTTACACCAGGTCACTTGACTATCATTCATCACCACCAGCAAAGCCATGGTTTTCAGTCACTGCGTTATACTCCAAAACATGTACTTGAAAAGCAAGATCTAGATGTGTAGGAAGTAACACCAGTTCTCATTAGACCAACTGATGCAGATGGAGAGAAACAGACATCTTGTAGCATTGCTCCGAGCCTGAAGAAGGTCTTTGAAGCTCAGATGTAGCTTCCTAGCTATCTCCTTTCAAGACCTCCTTTCTGTTCTTATGCTCTGCTTCCAGGTGGAAGAAGCCAGCCTGGTGGTCACACTCACATTTGCTTTCCTACAGTGACCAGGGCCAAACACACTTGTGTTTTATCTGTACCTGGCAGAGGAATGAAAATCTTCAGAACCTCAAAGACAATCTTCTGCACAGTACTGGCTGGCTGTATTCACCTTTGCTACCCCAAAAGCTCTGATGGGCAGAATACTGTACACGTCTGGGAAAAAATTGTGAGCCTGAACACTTAACATCTCAATCCTTGATCCACTGTTATCAGCTGCTCTGATGTCCTTCCCTACAAATCTGGCCTTACTTACAGTCCTAAACTATCTGGGTGGACAACACTGATTTATCTTAAAGCTTGGTCTCCTGAAGAGCCAGAGCTAACAAGTATGAGAATGGGTAAATTTATATATACCTTCTTAAAGTTGATTGTCTTCTCCTTTAACACCTTTCACATACTAGTAAGACTCAAAAGCCCAGAGACAATTAACTATTATCTCTCTTCATAGCTAGGAATCAAATAAACTTTCCTAAAATCCAGGGAAGGCAAAGGACTTCAGCTGATTCGCTAATTCTGTAACACCTTTTCCACTTGTGCATGAAGTTGCAGCTTTGGGAGTGTGAACTCCTTCCTCAGCCTCAGCCCATGTTGCAGCATAGCCCCTCACCTCTCAGCAATAGCTTTGGCCAGGAGTGCTTTCTTGCGTTTATTCTTCTCTTCCATCAGCCGCTGTTCCTGCTGGAGGATTTCCCATCGTGACTTTTCCTGCCTGTTCATGGACAACGAGAAGATGAAAATTAATAAGTTAATTTCTCTCCTTGTCTTCTATACCCCAGACGACACAAATATCCACCATCACAATTCCTGGACCACCCTCTAAAAATGCCAAAGGAACAACAAACAGGTCAATGTTTCAGTTCTGAGGTAAAAAGAATCATCTGTAAGAAGAAAAGTCATTTAGGCCAATAAAATATTTCTAAAAGAAATCTGCTGATCAGAGTGAAGATCTTCCTAAGCAAAAAGGCTGGTGGTTAATTCAGCTTCATGAGAAGAGGGAACATATGGGACTTTTCATTAAAAAGATGTGTTTCCCCATTAGGTAGAAGCAGTTTCATGTTTCTTACTGTCTGCTATAAGTTGTTATCTGCTCAGTCTGCCAATACAGCCTTTTTTTTTTTTTCTTTTGGAAAGGATTTTTCTATAAGACAGATTATTTTATGTGTCTGCTTTACAATGCAGCCCCCAAACAATTACACTGACAAAGTTGAAGGTAAGATACAATGAAAGTGAGCAAAGAGGAAGAACAAGAATTCACTCGTGCCACCAGGGAAAGAGTTATATTGATTCTGTTTCCTAAGCTACTTCTACCAAGAGATACAACCAGTCCCAAATAATGGAAAGCAAGGTCTTAGGCGAGAAGGGACAACCTGTGTGATAAGTGAACACAACTGTGCAGGATTAAAGAGAAACAAAAACTGCTTTGCTGCTTTTCCATCTTGTAGTGTTCTTCATCCCTTCTCCTGAGAAATCTCTGTTCCAAGGTCTTGCTTAGCTTAAAAATACCAAAATAACTCACCTACATTTATTTTAACAATCAGTTCTGCACAAGATCTCTTCAGACTTCTCCTCATTACCCTAATTCCTAAAACCTCACATAGAGAAATATTTTTAATGAGATTTAAGTTCAAGTGCATAGGCTGAGATGAATCCAGCAGTTTTGGGTGACAGCTGTGGCAACTAATTGTCACTTGCTTCCCAAACAGTGAACTTACCTCTGTAAAGCTTCAGGTATCTTCTCCCAGCCATGTAATGCCTGTATTTTTTACCACGAGGAAGGAACTGAATAGCCAGTACTACTGGTGAGCTGTGCCCCCATGAGGAATTTGGCACTGCTCTTTGAAGTGCTGCTGCTCTGGTGAAGGGATAGCTATCGGCATGCGGGCGATCCCACCCAGCGCCCGGGCAGGCAGCACGGCCAGCAGCTGCGGTCTCTCAAGATGCATCTGTGCAAAACAGGAGCTCCTGGAGCCCTTTGAATTCTGAATTCAGGAGGAACCGTGTGCTGTTTCACCTGGTGCGCACTGCCAGCTGCCACATTTCTGCCTAGCCCCTTCTGAGATTCTACGGAGTTAACCGGGTAACAAAAATACAGTCTGGAACACCACACTTGGAAAGCTGCTGAGCCCTATTCTGGGGAAGTATCAGTGATGCATGGAAGACAGTTTGGCAGCCAACTAGCCAACCAGTCGCTTGTAACAGACTATATTGGGCAGGTAAGTTTGGACCCGCAGAGGAAATCAAGGCCGGAGTAGCATTGTTGAGAGTTTTAAAAATAAACTATATGCCCTAGAATGAGAACTCATCCTTTGGCCCATCACACTTTGTTTTGCAGACAGGAGAATAAAGAGAATACTGTACAAAACTGTGCCTACTGAGGAAAAAAAGAAAGTTAGCACTTGGATATAGACAGGAAGAAAAACTTCAAGAGGTAAAAACAAGCCACTTCACATGGGATATACGTTCCTCCGTAGCACTGAGACAGCAGCTTCCTTTTACATGCTACTATCTGCATTCTGCATGAGGAACAAAGTAATTGCCATATTCGATCAGTCAATTCCCAGACTGTCATGTTCAGTATTTTCTCTCTTCTCTCACATGGACCATTTTGATGCTTCTGAGGAAGACAGACAACCCACTGTGGGCTGATGCATGGGGTGTGAGCCTCAAGATGGTCTCGTCTTGAATCACAAAAGCTAGAGAACTGCTGAAACCTGAAATTTTAACTCCTCACCAACATTTTTGGCATTAACAAATTTTCTGCAGTATTTTGAAGGGAAACATAAAGTTAGAGATCACAGCAGATCTACTTCCAAAAGGGCTTTTTGTCGTGGATTCTGACTTATTTACACAGCACGACATCAGTGAGATTAGGTTTTCATAAACCATTAAGACAGTCCCATATCTTGAATGCTTTATGATTTACAGCCCCCCCACCACAGGAAATTATTAAAAGACAGCATGGTCTTTATCTGCATGGATTAGACTACCTCAAATCAGGTTTAACCCAAATAGAGAGGAAAAACAGAGGTTCAACAGAGAGGAAGCAACCATGATCTCTCCAGCCTTCCTAAAAGATATAGGAAAGTTCAATATTCAGTTTCATTCTACTGCACCACAAAAGAATGAATCAATACAGAATAAAATAAATCCCTTGATTTTACCGACTTACTAACAATTCCACTTTCTTTTTCTCCACTTTCAAGTTTGGCTTTGCAGGGAAGTTCTGGGCATTTTCATTGCCATTACAAGGATCTCCCAGCCCCAGTTCCTTCCGCTGATCTTGGCTGTCATGTTGCCTTTGGTCTCCCTTTGAAGGAGGCTGAGGTGGTGCCACAGGCTGCTGAGGATGACAAGGCTTGTGTTCTGGTACAGAAAGCAACTGCTCAGGAAGTACAGAGGCTGCTCCATCCTGCACTCCCAGCTTCTGACATTGCTGCTGGAGGGCTTTTTCTCGTTGCAGCTGCTTCCGGCTCTTATTCACGGTGTGGGAGCGACGCTGCTGCTCCGAGGATTCAGACAACTCTACCAGTGGATGAGGAGAAGAAACAGAATTAAGCTAAAATCATAAGGTCAAAGACAGACTCTGTGAATTAGCTTTTCCAGGAAATCAAACAAACTGGGGCAAAACCAGCCTAAGGAAAAGACATGCCAAGTGCTGGGGGAAGACAAGGTGGGGGAAAACCCAGGTACCTGGAAATGTTTTGTTAGTCTAAGAATAAGGAAGTTTTGACGATCTGAGCATCCAGAACGAGGGGAGGGAGGGATGAGGGGCTTGGAGTAGGGGACCAACGGGGGAGCCTTAGGAGGCATGGAGGTAACCCTTGGGGGAATCATGGTGAGACAGACACAGGGCTAAAGAAGGGCCCTTTATAAATGGGGGTTTATAAAGTGAGCTGATGGATAGACAGGTGTGGGGGCAGGACAGGGAGCTGGAGGGGATGGAAAGGTGACAGAGAGAGGCTGGCAGAGGAGAGAGAGAGAGGGGCTGGATGGAAGGCTGGTGGGGGAAGCAGAGAGATAGATGGGGAAGCCAACTGTGGGGGCCAAGGGGCTGCATGGAGAGGCCGAGGCAGGTGGATAAGGGGAGGGATGAAAAGGACTGAGGGGACAGGGAGGCTGAAGGGACGGATGTGGGGGACAGAAGGAATGGGAAAGCTGCAAGGATGGATGGGGTGGGACAAGGAGATGGGAAGGCTGGGGGGAAGGATGTGAGAGGAAGGATGTGGGGGCTGAGGGGATACACAGAGCGGCCAAGGCCGATGGATGGGGGGGGGGATGGATGTGTGGGGCTGAGTGGACAGAGGGGTGGACGTGGGGGCGGGGATGGAGGGGCGGACGGGGGGGTGGGTGTGCGGAGCGGCGGGGGGAGGAACTGAGGGCGGGTGTGTGGGGCTGGGGGACGGGCCGCTGGGGCAGAGGGGGCGCAGCGGGCCCGGAGGCGCCGCGCCCGGCCCGGCCCCGCCGCCGCCGCTCCCAGGGCGGCCGGTGCAGCCAGCCCGGCGCCGGCGCCCCCGCAGGAGCCCGGCCGCGTCCGTACCTGGGCGCGGGCCCCGCAGGCGCCGCAGCTCCTCCTGCGAGAAGCCGGCCCAGGCCCCGGCGCCGGCCATGGCGCTTCCTCCTTCCGCTGACGGGGCGGCCGCGGCGGGCAGGGCCCGCGGCTGCCCCGCCACCGCCGCCCGCTCGCCGCAGGCGAACGCCGCGGCCAGCCCGGCCGGCAGAGCCGCGGGCGGGGGGTGGGGGCCTAGCGTCACCATGGCAACGCGGGCGGAGGGGCCTAGCCCTAGCGTCACCATGGCAACGCGGGCGGGTCGGGGCGGGGGAAGATGGCGCCCTGAGGGGCGGGGGGGGCGCGCCCGGCGCTGCGCAGGGCTGTGGGGAGGGTGGCAGCGCGGCCGGTGCCGGCCTTGACGAGCTCTGTGTGTAGCTGCTGTCTGCGCGATGGGCCGCACGTGGTGTGGCACCAGCCCAAGGGCTGCTGGGGGCGCAGAGCCGTGGAGGGCTCAGTGGCTGCCCGCGAACTGGCATGGCTGCAGAAGGGGGACGCAAGCGCGCAGCTCGGTGACAAAGCGCATCGATAAGTCTCGGTGACACCCTGGGAGGAAGTCCGGAAGGAACAGGAACGTCTTTCCCGTGCCGATGGTTGTGGAAGTCTGCTCCGAGCGCTGTGCACAAGGGTGCACACACACGCTTCCTTCCTTGCGTATAAACTGACAAAATCCTGCAACAAACAGCAGTGTTTTCTCACTCGCTAGTAGTAGCCGTGAAAGCGTTTTGTCCATCTGGCACAGACTCGTGGCTGCTTTAAGCGTATTAGAGGCCTTGCTGATGGGCAGGCAAGCTTACCTCCCCTGGGGTGGTAAAGAAAGTCAGGTGGCACGCAAAGGCACGAGCCCTAGGCTTAACTGAGGTAGTCTTGCAGGCTGGAGGCTTAAATAATACATCACTGGCAATAAAAAGGCGACATTTTCAGTGCCTAACTATATCCCTCCCGCTTTCCATCCGTTTCCAATCTGTAAGGGATTAGTCAAGCTCTGAAGTATTGCTATCTCCCAGAGCAAACTCGTAACTAGATGACCATGTAAGACTTTGCGATTTATCACTGAAGCACTTTTAACAGCTTCTGCGTGACTAACACATCCCATAAATACCAGTCCGAGTCAGAGGAGAAGTGTCCTGGAATTGCCACTCTCTGACAGGCGTTAAGTGTTGCTGATAGGACTTGGCAGAGCGCCTTTGGGGAATAGAAGTGTCACCATTTTTCACCATCAGCTCAGTTCTAGGCCTTGATACGAAACGGAGACTTTGCTGATGTCCAGTAGTAGAGTAGCAGGGCATGGTTATCTCGAGTCTATCAGCAGGGATTGGGAAGGCTTCCTTGGGTGAGCCTGGGGCTGAGGGGTGCTGAGTGCCCCCGTGAACTGGGTTGCAGGATCCCCTGGGAAACTTCCCCAAGCACAGAAAGGATCTGAGTTAGAACCATAATCAAACCTTGACTCAAATGCCCTCAAACTCCAGAAAGCACAAGAAGCAAAACTAGGTGTCAGCTTGAATTTTACAATGAATCAGTTTTGACCAGATCCTCAACAGGATGCAAATACCTAATTCCCATTTATATGCCTATACAGAAATTAGCTATCTAAATCACTATAACGGGCTATATCAAACCCGCAGATACCAACTGTACTTCGTGAAGTACGAGCTCCAGATCTCATTCTTGAACTTTAGTTCTTTCTTCTTTTCCAAGTTTTAATGCTACAAACAAAATGAAGCACCATATTCTCTTTATTACAGCAAATATTCCAGGCATAAAACTCCCATGTGTTTTATAGAAAAAGTATAAAGACTTTTGAGTTGTTAACTATAACGCTATAGGCAAAGCAGCTCTCCAGTTTTAACAGTTTCCATCAGCCGAAGGTTTAATTACCAGCCGTTCAGCCAACTTTCTCCAGGAACAATTATAACGTAGTGAAGTCATTTCATGGAGCAAACAGCAGATTTAGAAAATGGAGGCTCTTGGTGCTCTCTGGCTGATTAAAGGCCTGTGCACATAACAAGGTACTGCACATTTTCCACCTAGGAAAAGAGTCTCCTCCCAGCAGCCATGCCTACAACAAGGCTTTGGACAAGGACAAGAGGAAGAGAAAATAGAAGCCTTCTTTTCCATCCCCTCTTCAGAAGAGAGATGATGAATAACACAGATCAAGATGAAGAAGCAACAACCCAAAACTTTCTTTTAAGTCTGGGGCTGGATTTGACTCCCACATCTTTTTACGATTCAAGAACTGCTATCTCATGGGGTACCCAGAGAACTCCATGATTGGTGCATACATTTTTTATTGGGGTTTTTTTTTTTTGGCCTGAGCCAGCTGGCTTTTAGAAGCAGCAAGTGCCATCAGATCACAAAAACATCACTTCTTGTGCAGTTCTCAAATCAATGTGGAAATGCCATCATAGGCTGGCAAATTCTGACTCTCTGTGTCAGACCTCAGATGACGTTTCAACCCAGGACAGATGCAATTTGTATCAGGACATAACTTAAATTTTTATCAGTTTATCAGTCCTGAACACTTTTTTTTTTCCCTAAGAGCCAAATAAGCTCTTCCTGTAAGGGGCTCCCTGACTTAGACATATGTATTTAACCCAACTCTTTGCACCCCTTTGCACACTGCAGTAGTAACACACAAAGCAACATGTTCACAGTAAATGACCAAACCATAATGTGAGACAGGGAAAGACTTATACATGGAAAGACAATTTCCTTTCTGCTTGTGTGTCAGGCCCTGTTGTGAGTTCCTGAGGACTGTGACATATAATTTAATAGATCTGGGGAAATACCATCCTGAAAAAAACAAAGCCAAAAAAATCCTAAATCTGTTTATTTCTTTCTATTGAAAAATGTTTCAAACTGTATGCATGTAAGTACTATCCCACCTTTTACCAGAACATAATGCCGGCTGGCTTACGAAGAACTATCAAGTCCAGCCAAGCCATGTTACTGCGTGAACAAGGAGCAAGTCCTACCTTTTAAAAATGACTTTGCTTGTGGATTTAGTTTGTCCATTAAAGGATGTTTTTGACATCCCTATTGTGAAAGTTTCTCGTGCTGATTCCTTGCTTAACAGTCCAGGAAGCTTCCAAACCTGAGATGAGTGATTTAATTCCTTAGTGTGGCACTGAAAGCAAGAGGACACTTCAGGCCTTGAGGCTGCAAACACTCCTGTACTGAACTTTAACTCTTCTACAGCCCATTAAGGCAATCAGACTTTTTCCACTGTTCAGTGGGCTGTGGATTAGATTCTGCCTCGGGGCTAATTTCAGTACTGGTTTCTGTGTTCGCTGTTTCTTTACTGGCTAAATACCCCTGCGGGCTGAGAGCTATCCATTAGGAAACACCAGACACAGAAACCAAGGTGGAAATTAGCCTAGCTGAGCCTGGGCCCCCAGCCCTGATCCAAAACAGCGCACAAATATGTGTTTAACCTCAGGCATGTGCTAGCGCCCTGTTCTTTAATTGGGCCTTACTGAGTGGATCCGAGGAAGTGCCAAGATGCCTGGCTCGGGCACCGGTGTGCTCCTAATCCGGTACTTGGGGCTGTAACTGCGTTGGGAACCCAGAGCTCAGCCTGTGGCAGGATGAAGCCCTGAGTGCAACAAGATAATGTAACTGTGTTACACCCCCTCGGCTCTGGAGTAGGTTAATTGTGGGTGCTGTGGGTTTTGCTCTGCCTCTTGGCTGCTTTTTTCTGGATGTAAAATCATAGCCAGTGAATCAAACCTCTGTAATAGCATGAGAACGCAGCCCTAACTTCGTCTCGCAGTGGCCTTCCATGTTGCAGTGAGCTGGCTTGAGTATTTGTGCAAAAACACCTTCCGATACCAAAATGTGACCCTTATTTACTGACATCAGTAAGACTCCAGATCTGGGCACATCTTCCGTTGCTTACTATAGGAAAAATCACTATGAGAGAAGATTTCTTCTCACTTGAAAGTAGATGATTCCTTCCAGTTTTCTTTTGGGATTCTGCCACTGTAAAATAAATATATTTTTATCTGCATGGCAAATAAGCTCACTGTTGCTCCCCCACCTTGAAACGTTGTTGTGTATTCAGGCAAATCTAATGGAAATAGTGTTATCAGTGTAAAATGAATTCTTCTCATTCTAGAGTAAGATGAGAAAGCTGAATTACAAAATATAGCATTATTCTACCTACCAAGTTTCTATTCTCATAAGTTCCCAGAGGGATCAAGTCAGCGATGTCATTTCTGGGCCCAAAGCAGGGGATTTTTTTGGTTTGTAAGAATTTCTTAGAGGGAAACAAAAATCCACTTACCTAAAGAGCTACCAGGTGAAAAAAACTGCATTGAAAAACTGCTGCTTAAACCATGTAAACCAATGGTTTTCAGCGTCTTTTGATTTGTGGATCTTTATACATTTTCTAGCAAAGACGCAAATGCTCCTAGGTAGCAAGTTTAAGGCTGAGACTTTCCTTCTCTGAGTTACCTTTCACAGAGGCCTTAGGGATAATCTTCTGATCCCCGGGCTGAGGCTACGGTTTGAAAGTACAGCTTTACTTTAAAGGGCCAAGTTTTGCTTCATAAATGCCAGTGAAGAAGGATCAAGGATCTGGATCAAGGGAAAAAGTCCCGGTACAGCCTGGGGTGTGGGTTAGGAAAACACAGCGCCAGGCTGTAGAAGTCAGGATACATTTTGCCACGGATGCTGTGACCTGCAACTTCCCCGGCTTGCTGCGACTCCTTCCCGAGGATGCCCTAGGCTGTCAGCAGCCAAAGCCAGGGAGCCGGGTCGTAGCTTCGGGAGAAACGGTCCTGGGTGCCTGGCGCTCTGCGCCATACCGGCGCTGAACACGCTCCTCCGCGGGGCCGGACCGCGCCGGCGACAAGCGGAGCTGGGTGGGGAACGCTGCTTGTTTTCACAGGACGCTCCTCATTACATTGATTTGTTTGCTTTGAAACCGAGTCCCAAAACATCTCAGATTTGAAAGCCCCCAGGATTCCTAGTTTAACTCTTGTTTTTTTTCCTTAAGGAAAATTCAGCTTTCAAAAAATAAGATCTGAACTGAAAAAATGTTCAGCATGCAATATGAACATTTTCATTTTTAAAAAATGAAAAACTTTACTGACATTTTTGGGGATCTTTCTTTCTTTCCTCACTGAGGGTGTTTAAGATAAATTTGCCATACAAAAATATTCCCTGGTAATTCCTTGTCTTAAGATGTTTGTATGAAAAATGTTGTCCATCTCTATCTAAACAGGATTAAAAGCTGGTAAAATAAAATCATCTTCAGAAAAAAAGAAGCTGGTAAAATAAAATAAAATTCATCCTGACCACAAATATCCTGAAGATTATAAATTTACAGCTTTGGATGGCAAAATTAGAGCTGAGCAGATACTGATATATATTTTTGAATAGCTAAATAAATATTTTTGCAGCTAATAACTTTAAAAAGATACTTTATAAATATTTTTAAAAATTCTTTAAAAGAATACTTTCTAAAAAATGAGTTAAGTATCTCATGACAGTTGTTTAATACTTTTAATTGTGTTGCTCAGCCGACATAAAAGGTGTAATTCAAACATTTGTATAGAAAAATTAGAAAGCAATTGCTTTAATTATAACCATTTGGGTTAAAAATTACAATCTAACTGTCAAAACAATTGATAAAACTCAAGATTTGAAGAGAAATTTACTAAATGTTTGTTATTTTTGGCATAGAGTGGATTATTAGAACCACTGCTCTAAACAAATTGAATTTTGTCAAACAAACTTATTGTTGTTAAATGCTCAAGTGAATGAACTGGGGTTGTTTAGTCTGGATGGGATTGAGTTGCAGGGAAGAAGACATGATAATAGTCTTTAAATATATAAATGCAGCTGTAAAGAGACAGGGATAATCTGTTTTCAGTGTCCATGGTGGATAGGTAAAGCAGGTGAGACCTGGGCTAGACACTAGGAAGGGCTTCCTCACAGTTAGGGCAGCAAAACAATGAATGAATTGGCATAGGAAGAGCATGGAGTCTCCGTCACCAGATGTTTTTAAGAGCAAACATCTGTCAGGCAAGATAGAGGTAAGATCAATGCAGCCCTGGGAGAACAGGACACGGTTTTCAGTGGTTTTGGTTGTGTGGATCCCACAGAGGTCCTAGGGAGATGGAGACTCCAGGGAGACCCCACAGGTGCAGGTTACTGTACACCATTTATGACCTTGCTCTGCTTCATCATTTTTGTTAGCCCATTCGAGGTAGCCCACGTCCCTGTCTGCGTGTGCTGGCTGCCACCTGAGGACCGGCCAGGGCCATCTTCTGACACCTCTCCCAGCCCTGCTGCCTGTGGCTGTGACACTTCCCGCGCCTCCTTCCCATGGCTGTCACATGTGCGACTGTCATGGCCCCGTCACCCCTTCTCATGGACACACAGCTCTGCACTGTCAGCTGTGTTCTTCTTGGTGTCAGCCAGCCGCGTAGCTCCTGCCACCTCTGCAAAAGTCATTGCAGGAAATCACCATCTTTCAGTGGCATAACAGAAAGACAGATGGTTGCCAAACACTAAGAAGCAGCAGTGTTTATGATATGTATTTTCAGTAAAGTATTATATGATGTGAAAATCACTTTATTATCATGAAGTGCCAAATATCCCCAACTGCACATTGACTCCCTATAGCCTGTAACTTGTGAATGCTCTAGCTGGGCCCACTTGTGACAGCCCAGTCCAACATGTGGTAAGGCCAGTTCACATATATCCTTCCAGCTACAGAAGCCACGTGCCGGAGGATGCTGTCCTCCCCCAGCTTTGGACCGCAGCAATTCAGCAAGCTGGCATTAGAAAACTCCCATCTGTGAGTGAAATACTGATGGTCCTCAGCGAGTGACCCGGGACCTCACTCCCATCCTGTTGCATCCCCACAAGGTAGCCCGCACTCCCCTCCCTGACCAGCACTTCTCCCATCCCTGCCACCACCTGCAGTGGATGACTTGGCTCCCTCTGGAAATCCTGGCTCAGCTGCTGGTGTGACAAAGACCTAATGCCGAAACATTTTACACTGTTTTGGCTCATTTTTGCCCCTGGTGGCTCACATGAACAGCTCTGCTGGTAGGTTTGGATGGGGTCCTCACATCTCAGCAAATAGAGAACGGAGGATGCCAGCTCAACTGACATGTCCAAAGCCAAAGGAGAATGAGTGACAACCCCTATGTGCTTGTGAAATGTAAGGGTCTCCTCACCTTTCCTGAGTCCTTGTGACATGGGACATTTCTCCATGGAGTCTTGCCCAGGGCATAACACAGTCTGCATCTCATTCAGGGTCTCTGGAGGTGCCTGTAGTACAAATATTACAGAAAAATAACCAAGTCTGCTCTGACAGAGGAACCCATTTGGAGACCAGCAGGTTGCAAACTCTTTGAGGCATGCACTAGCATACTTTGTCTTGTCCTGCAAATGTTTAAGCTACAGACAGATGCTGCAAACAGATGGGCAGGGTTATGGCCTTGCCATCCCCTCTGCTGTTTGGTACTGCGCTGCTGCCATGGTGAGAGCCCCAGGGCAGTCCCTGGCAGCCACGTTATCCTCAGCAGCCTAACTAGTGCTCCAAGATAGCGTGGCTGAGTTTGTGTGCAGCATCCCAGCATCAGTTGTGGGGAGGACATCAGCCTCGAACGAATGCTACCTGCGGGGTGCCACATTAGAAGCATCTGCCCCCAGTCAGCTCCTGAGCACGCCCCGAGCCTTGCGGGATGTGCTTCCACCTCCACTCGGAGGCTTTGGCCACTAGCCATGGCACAGATAATATGTGCTACGGTTTGGAAGTCTTTAAGGTAAAACGTTGCTTCTTTCCTGCAATAAAGTTCACAAAATGTTGATGCTTCCTCTCTGCAGCAAGCATGAAGAAGATTTAAAACCCAAGGTGTTTATGGATGTCCTTTAGGGAAGAACTTTTATTTGTTGAGACTGGATTTGGAAGAGGTTTTCCAAGGATTGCTGAGTTGCAGAGTGCTTGGCTCTTACTGAGACTTTAGAAGCAACTTCTTGTGACCTTAGAAAATCACCCTTGTAAATTGGTAGCTCCCTTTCAAAATGTTCTTTTTAAAGCTGTTGTTCAGTAGTTCCTCTGGGAGTGTTTTATTTAGTTTTTAAATATTGTAATGACTGCATACCTTGCTGGCACACACAAGGCTTAACAGGGCCACATGATCTAATGAAGATTCCCAAATGTGAGTGTCTACAGCCTAGGCTCAAAATCTGCATTTACGGCTCTAAGTAAGGAACCTGATGGCCAAAGATGCTTAGCAGCTTCTAGCTTCCGTGATGAGGTATCCTGAATAGTTTGGAGAGGTATCTACCACACCAAGGCCTTGATGTGAACACTGACATCACACAGATCTCATCAATAAATTAATGGTTTAATAAAGAAAGCGCTGACTAAAATATGGGCAACCAAAATTAGACTCTTTACTACTGCAGCAGCAAGGTGAAAACAAGGTTGAGGGATTTGTTCTGATGGCCAAAGTACAAGTGTTGGTGGAAAATCCTGGTTTTGGATCTGAGCTGAAGAGGAAGGACTTTTAATACAACAAGAAAAAATGCATTTCATTTTGGTGCTTGACCAGTGACAAAATGTTTTGGTTTGCTTTGAGGCTTTTTAATCTTAAAAAGAAGGCAGAATAAAAAACACAGCTCTTCTTCTATATTTAGGACCATTTGAAAATGAAAAAAATCCTGCTTCAAACTAAATGACCTTCACTAAAGCAAACTGCTTCAGCCTGAAAATGCTAAAGTGAAACATTTTGATATTTGAGGAAGGAAAGAAGGACTTGTCTTTTCTTGTCATTGAATTACTTCGACTCAGATTTGTGAATCATTTTGGTTGCCTTCATTTTTGCAGGAGACTTTGTTTTTTTTAACAAATTCAATACTCTCCCAAGAAAATATTCCCAGTTCAGTCTGAGGCACAAATGTTTGAGTCCAGTGAGGTTCGTAAGAGCATGGGTGAGCTGAGAGTTTGCACAAATGTCAGGCAGAACCTCTTTTTTGCTGCATTTTCCTTTACATTTTAGGTTTTCTTTGAAATTCTACCTGAATTTCAGGGAACCTGTGGGGTCCTTAGGACCAGCCACCCCTGAAACATTCACAGAGCAAAGCTGTCAAAGTCCGTATGCTCTGCCATTTAACCTGTGCACCACAAAAATTCAGATGCCATCTTCAGTCCTGCAAAATATTAAGACAGGCATTTAAGATTTAGCCGGGTGATTAAGCGTGAGCAGCTTGTAATTGTTTCCAGATTCCTCTCGTAGCAGGAGAAAAGGCTCCGCAATTCCTGTCCGCGTGCTCAGTGTAGTAATGCACTTGCAAGCAGAGAAGCTGAAGATGAGCCAAAGAGGACAAGCAGATATCCTGAATTCTGCAGCTGAGAACGAGCCAGCCTTCCCTTTTAGTCCAATATGGACTGAACCAGTTCGGAAAAGCAGGATTATTTAGCCAGCAGGGTATCTCTGTATCGTGCCTGTAGCAACACCTGTGCACCAGCAACTAGAAAACCCTCTTAAGTACACATGGTGAGATTCAGTTTGCAATTTTTCATCTGGTTTGGGAGCGTTAAATGAAGATTGACTGCTGGAGTCAGCATCATTTGGAGGAATCTGACAGCGTCTGAGCTCGCAGAGGGGACCTTTGTCCTCCCAGTTTTATACAGAGCCCCAAAGATTGCAGACTTTTTGCATAAGCCACGGAACAACCCAGCAAGCCTCTGGAGACACTTGCCTCATATCCCAAACTATTCCCTTCATGCAAAACTACCAATATATTTTTCCCACAGATTGCTTAGTCATGAAAAGAGATCTTCCAAAACTTGCTCAGGGCTTCAAAAACCTTAGCTGCCCCAGCACACGTTCGAAAGCAAAATCAAGGGTCCGCCGTTGCCTTTGAACCCAGCGGGGTTCTGCTCCGGCAGGTTAGATCTCAGGGGCCACATTGCTCCCAGGATTTAAACCAGACCACATGTGAAAAGGCAGCTACCTCTTAATTTTTTTTATTTTTAAATGGGATAATTTAGGGGCTATGTTTTATTATTATTATTATTACAATTTTAATGGTAAATTCAGCATGCTGCCTTCCCTCCTTAATGAAGGAAACCAGGGACTGGCGCTCAACTTCTTTCGCTTTTCAGAAAGAGTTAATAGCTCCTACAAATCTTTTGTAAAACATAACCATAATCCCACTTTCCCCTTTGCCCTTCCCCCAGAGAGAGAAACAGGGCTTTCATCAACGCAGACCCTTCTCCTTTCCCTACCCCTCTACCTCAAGCTTTCCTCCAAGGTTACATTTGTTTTCGAGGTGCATGGTGAGGACAAGGACATAGGGGGCACAGCTGACGTTGTCTGTTGAGGGTTGTCCTCTCTGCAGTGGGGTGTCTCCGACCAGCAGCCCCTGCCCTCTGCGCCGCCCAGGGCGCCCGGCCGGGCTCTTTGGCAGTGGCCGTCGTTGCCGCCTGCCTGAGACCATGTGTTTGCAGCCAGAGATGACTCCTGCGCTCGGCTCGTTCAGAACAATTTCCTCCCTTCCTGCGGCAGCCCTGGCTGTCGCAAGCACATCTGGTGATTTCTCTGAACCTCTCCACGCTCATTGCTTCATCTCAGTTCAACCCCGGGCTGGAAACGTAGCTCTCGTCTCTCCCCTGGGACACTGCCTGTCTCTCTATCAGCTGAATTCACTGTACGATGGTCCATGCCATCCCTTCTTGTGCAAAACCCTGTGAGAAGGGTCTTTTTCCAGTACGGAAATCTTGGCCAGTTCCTCGGGGAGATGATTATCTCAGATAAGCCTGCTGCTGGGGAGAGAGGTTCACCACCCTCTGTGGAAACTTGCAAGGTCTGATCTTCATCCAGATGTGATTTTATTTTTTTTAATTTGAGCAAAAGCACTTCAGTCTTTACAACGTGAGAGAGGAGTGAAAAAATACATTTCTGCCATTATAGTGAAGGAAAAAAAAGAAAAAGCCGTTCAGGCTCCCTTTGAAGAGCCCTAGTGCTGAAACAAACGGGATTCTCTTGTTTAAATTAGACGAGACGAGCTCTTCCAGCAGAAAGTGTCTCTGACTGCTTCACGAAGGCGAGTCTGGGTGCGGGTGGTGTTTGCCGTCCCCTGCCCGCGCCCGTCGCTCCATCGATGGCGGGATGCAGCGGAGCTTGAGAGGTGGGATGCCAGGAATTCCCTTTAGGGAAGATGTTGTGACAGAGCTGATGAAAAACTGCATCTCGCTCAGGCCAAACCCACCTCGCTCTTCCGTGCACCCACCAAGGGCTGAGCTTGGGGCAAGCCCAGGCCTCAAGGGGCCCCTTGAGCGTCGAGAGCGGCGCCCACGGCGCGCTGGCCCGTACGTCTCCAGGCCGTCGGAACAACCCCGACGGTGCCGGGAGAAAACCGATTTACCACGGAGCCACCCAAAGCAGCGGCTGCGTTTCCTCCGCCGGCCGGGGCGGGCAGGCCTGGGATGCTGGCGCTCCCCGTGCCACCGCCACCGCCACCGCCGTGCAGCATCGCCGGCGGAAAAACGACACCGCGGCGGCGAGCCGTTGGGGGAAATGAGTGACGGGGGCTCAAGGTTAGCGCGGCCCCGCTGGGGCCCGCGGGGCAGCACAGCACCGAGGCGCCGGGGATGCCTTAACTGCTAATTTGCCGGACGCTCCTGGAGCCCGGCTTGGCAGCCCCCCTCGGGCTGTCGCGGCGTGGAACCCATTAACATTTAAAAATACTTGCAGGAATCGGAGCGGGGAGCGGGAGGGGGGAGAAAAAAAGTGGTATTTGCGGAGGCCCATTCCTCAGCACACTTTCATGTGTGCCAAAGTTTGTTGGCATGGCTCTGCATTTGATAGGGAACATCTGGGCTGCTGTTGCCGCCTGCGCGCTGGCTGAGGGCAGCGAACAAAAGGGGTCTGTGCAGGAATGTGTGGGGAGGGGCGCGGGGCGCGCGGGCCGCGGGGGGACGCGCAGAAAGCTTGAGGCACAGCCCGCGTCCTTGCAAAGGGGACGAGAGCCTCTTCCCCCCTTCTCCTCCTCCCTCCCCCCGAAAACACGCCGCAGGAATGAGCGTGAGGCAGGGTCTGAAACGCGGATCTGTGCCCGGGACCTCTGCGCAGTCGATTATTGCCGCAGTCTGGAAAAACGGTTGCGCTGAGGGACCCCGCGAGCTGCAGAGCGGGGGAACACGAGCCCCAGCGCACAGCAGCACGTGTGCAGCCGGCGCCCCAGAAGCGCTTTGCAGCCACCCGTCTCCCCGCGCCACGGGAGCAGCTGCGCAATGCCGCGGGGGGGAGGAGGCAGTGGTGCTACCCCAGCTCCCAGCCAAGCCCCCCTTTGAGTGCACCGAGATGTGGGCCATAACCCTTCCCACCAGGAACAGCGTGGGTGAAATTTCCTCCACTTCCGATGAGAATTTGGGGTAAGGTTTGGAGTTAGCCCAGTGCCCCAGCAGCAATGCCAAACCCGCGGACCAGCCTTTCCCAGGGACGCAGGATCCTCCAGTGTCATCGCCAGGAGATGGCGTGGAGGGATGAAGGAGAAGCGGATTCAAGCTCGAGGAGGACTAGTCCATCAGGGGCTATTTAAAAATTACAGGCCAGATACAACCATGGGCTCTAGGAGTCCCGGGAGCGCACATGGGAGAGAGATTGCTACATACATAATCCCTCCCTTGTGCTTTTTCCCTAAGGAATTGCTGCTGCCTGCTGCTGGACACAGGACATCTTTGATCTAGCGTCCTGTGACATTTCTGACATTCTGCCTTTGGCCAGCTCCTCCTTTCTACTCTCATGCCTCCAGTATTTTTTAATCCAGTGTTTGCGGTGTTAACAAGTCTTCTCCAAATCTCAATATTTTGACTAATGCCACCAGAGACAAAAATACTGATGTCATTTGCTATGTGCTGATCCATCCTTTTTCTCATTCCATTTTTGCCCAGCTGAATACTTACTCATAAGTGATGGTTTTGGGCATTTCCAAAATTTCTGTTATTAGCGGAGCGTTTTTCTGTTTCCCTCGTTCCAGGATCTGCACTTGGCCTGAAGCCTGCTAGCAGCCTACATCCCCTTTGGCCGTGGTCGTGAGCAGGGACACATGTTGGGCGCACTACCCAGAGGGGGATTTCAGTTTGCCGCCCACTGCCCCTGAGCAGGGCCCTCCGCACCTGGAGCCGTCGGAGCAGCGGCAGAGCTACAGAGCTTTTAAATTACCAGCACTTTGATCCGCTCCCTCTCTTGCTGGCTGGGATCCTTCTCCATCTCCCCAGCCATGGACTTTCCTCTCTTTGGAGCTGCTCGGAGTTGCCAGAGCAGCCCCAGAGTGGATTCGGGCAGCACTTGGGGCAAGTGTCCCTCTCGATTGCCCCTTGCTCTGACTGCGGAGATACCACTGCCTTGACTGTGCAGCCCTTTGGGAAAGCCCCAGGGAGCCGAAACCTAAAGAAAAATGGTCCAGGGCAGTGAAGCCCCCGGGGTTTGACAGCCAAGACAAATGCTTCTGGCCCCTCTTTAGGTCTCAGCGGTGTGCTACGTGCCATCGCTTTGAAATGACACATTCGACACCGCTCGCAACCCTCCTGGCACTGGCTCCGGCAGCGGGCTCGCCTGGAGGATGCCGACTCCAGAATTGGGCATGTTTGCAGATAAGCTTCCTTCAGGGATATTTTAATTTCGATTACATCAGTGTCAGGACACGGGTTTTCGACAGTGCCAAGCAAGCTCCCGGTCAGCCAAAGAAAGCACCCGGGCTGGCCGGCGTTCGTGCACAGAAACCCGGAGCGTCGGGAAGGGCACCGAACGCTCGGCCCCTCCGTGCCTTCCCCGGCACGGGGCACAACCGGAGAGAGGAAAGGCAGCTCGGTACGTGCTGCAAACCCACCTCTGACTGCAGTGCAGATGGTCCTGCAGGGTTGCCTCTTCTGGGGCGAGTTGTGAGGAACTAAATAAAACCGAGCCGGTATTTGGAAACTCCTTGCAGCCGTCACTGGGGAATGTAAAGCCATATATAAGCACGCGACACCTAGTTTAACAGTCAATGCCCTGTTTTACAGAGAGGGAGGGAATGATGTATAAGTGACTGCTGTGTGTTAATGGTGCTAGATGTCCCCTTGTTCCGCTTCTAAAAACAAAGTAACTAGGAGTGGCTGATTTACTCCTATTTTATCATTCATTAGCATTGCCAAAGCTTACTACCAGCTCTCTGAGCAAGAGCCAAATCTCTCCTCCGTCTGTGGAGATCTGCCTGTGCCTCCAGTCATTCCCCATAGCCTTCTCTAGACACTTTTTCTTTCCATCAGATCTGCCCGAAACACGGCAGTGGGGCTGGAGGCCAGCGCGCCGAGCGCCGTGATGCTGCAGGGCCATCACGCCCCAGTAGCGCTCGAGACCGACTCTCTCCGGTTTCCTCGCTCGGCCAAGGCCGCTGATGGAAAAGAACCAGCTCCGCGGATGACTGGGAGCCTTTTTCCTTCTCAAAAGCACGGAAGCAATTTAAGAGCCTAAGTCCCATTTTCCCGTGCGGTTAAAGGCCCCGTCAGGAGTTAGACTGTTAATCACGTTCGCTGCTTTTGAAAGTTGCCGTGGAGCTTCACCGGTGTCTTTAACATCTCAGGGTGACCCGGCCGCCTTTGAAGTCGCTCCGTAAGGACCCCGACTGTAGCGTCTGCAAAGGAAGCCGAAGCTCAGACCAGCCCTGCTCGCTTTGGGAAGGGAAGCCCGGCTCCCCGCCTGCTTGCCAGTTCGACGTGCGTTTGCCCTAAACCTGCTCCTGGGACGGTTAAAATTAATCAAGAATCCAGTGAGATTTCAGGGTTGCTCAAACCGTTCCTTCCAACGCAGTTACTTTGAATTGGCCCATCGTGGTTTCCAAACTGCTGCCTAACGTGGGCCAGCTGAAAAATTCCCGGTGCAAAGGGCTTGCTTGGGCGGGGGGAGTTTGGTGGGAAAATGCCAATTTAACTTTTCGCAGGCAAGGGTAGTTTCAACAGTTGTTTCAACTTGAAAAAATTGACATGCATTTCCAAATTGTCCAAATGTTTGGCTTTTGCATTTCCTTCAGTGACACATCCCAGGGTTTTAGTTTAAAAGGTCTTTTCTCTTCAGAATTAGGCTGCGTATAGGAAAAACCTATCAAAACAGGAAGTTTGAAATTATCAAAGAAAAATATTTTCATTGACCTAGAGAGATCTTATCCTTCGATTTTTTGGTTCACGAAATTTTTCAGGACTGACTCTTCATCCCCAGGAGAGATGAGAAATACTGTCAGTACCTCAAAAATGCTGGCAAAAGAGAAAAAGCTATTAGTTACCAACCTCTATTTTTAACCTACAACCAAGCATCACTTCTTGTGGGTGACACTTGAATTCTCGTAACAGTCTGCTATTGGGTTCATCAATGCTTTTAAGTTAGAGATACTTAAGATATACTAGATACTAGATATACTAGATATACTAGATACTAGAGATGCCCAAGTTTTCTTGGGCAGAACATGCCCCAGGCACTCTGCTAACATTTCTGCTTTCAGCTCTTACCTGACAACAGTCCTATTGATTTCTGAAGTGACCATCTAATATCAGGTGTTTTTGTTATCCATCTATTTAGGAAAATAAAATGTAGGTTTTTTTTCTTTTTAACTGCTTTAAAAAGGGTGTTTGGTTTTCTCCCTGCTCAGTTCCATAACTCGAAAGGGACTGGATGGATTCTGCTCAAAGTTTCCCAAAAATATCACCACTGGGTAAGGGCCAGGCATGCGACCTGGAAAATGAATGTTTTCAGAAGTTATTAGCTTATGAAAAGAAGGGTTATAATGGGAACTGTTTTACTGCCATAATTATAACACCGCGAACAGAGCCTGCTGCAATACATAACATTATCAAGTGCCTGTCAGCGTTTAATAGAACTCTTAATTAACTGCTGTGGAGAAACATGGCAAAAATTCATTTTCAAGAAAACTTTTGGGAGCTGCATAATTTCTTTTTTTTAAGTCTGTCTCTATGGGAGCCTTCATAAAGTTCATAGGACAGACTAAATACAAGACACAAGTGTGTATCTTGTTGGCATTACTTAATGATAGGATTTTCTTTTCTGTTAAACTACATAATCCAGAAACAACAATAATGTTTGCGTTGGGTCCGAGCCAGGCACTTCAGATCTGGATTTTAACCTTCGCGGGGTTTGGGGTTATTCCGAGCCAGGGGCTTGATTTGGCTTGTGAGAGAGGGAGGTCTTGTTCGTAACCTGCGGAGCCGACCTTCCGCTGCGGTTTGCCCTCCTTCCCTCCCTCCTCCTCCACGCCAAAGCTCTCGACGCTCCCCTCCAGCATTTGGGGGCATCCCTATCTCGTAGCAGCGTTTTCCCGCGCGGCGATGCTGCTCACCCCTAAATCCGCACCGGGCAGCCCGACGGCAGGGCTCGGCGTCCGTGGCCCAGGCACAGAGCAGGATTATTATATTAGTTTTTCACGATCAGCTTCGCAGAAGGTATCAGCTCAAAACTGGCCAGACCGAGTGTTTCTCTCCCATTTCAGGGCCTTGCAGGTTCGCGGAGAGGGTGTACGGGGAAGCTGCTGCTGCTGCTGCAGCGTGGTCTCCGCGCCATCTCCGGGAGCCTCTCATGGCCCCGGCGCACCTTCGGGACCCGGCCTCCAAAATCCCGCAGCGATGCCCCGGCAGCGAGGTCCTGCCCTGGCTGCAGCGGTGTCGGTGCCCAGGCCGGAGGGCAGCGCCAGCGCCCGGCCGCCCCGCCGCTCCGTCCCGCAACCCCAGGTCTCCCGGCTCCATCAGTCCTGCGCCTCCGCCGCGGGGCCGCGTCTCGCATAAACCTTCTGGTGAGCGAAAGGCAGGTCACGCCACAACAGTTCGGTGCCGCCCGACAGCCCAGACTTATTTTTAATTCTCTCTCTGCACCCTCCACCCCCTCCCTGGCCCCCGCACCGGAGCCCGAGCGGCCCCGCTCGGCGCGCTGGCAGGCTGCATGCATTTCCTCCGATAACGCCGATAGCCCAACAGCTGCGCGCTGTCCCTGCAGAGATTAGTTTGTTTTCCTAACACAATTACTGCCACGTGGCCCTGCTTTCTGCGGGGATCAAGCCTGGATAGAGATAAAGAAGCGATAAGATCTCGCGCTGCTCAGGGCCGCGCTGCAGCCTCGCTGCCCGCCGGACCAGCGGCACAGTTTCTTCCCGTGGGTGCACGACACCCCGGCTGCAGGTTGCCTGCACCCTCCAGTGCCGGCCCCAGGAGCCTGGGTAGCTTTAGTCGCGCTAAAACCCGAGGGTTCGGTTCCCAGTTTTCTCCGTGACACCCAGGAATTATTTTAGGGTGCATCGGTGCAATATGGGGTGCAGCACGGCCACGCTGCAGTGATGTAGCCCCAGCAGTAAGCCTGCACGGTGCAGTACGGAGCCAGTCGGGCTTATCAGATGTGCCACCCCTGCTAGCTGAGCGCTTTGGGCCAGCACAGCTGGTCAGCATCTGGATCAAAGCTGACCTGCCTGCATCCAGGTCAGCTGTCTCTGCGCTGTCTCCTTTCCTGCTAGTGCTGGGGTTAACCCCGACTAGCTCAGCTATGCCTGCGCCCCTGCAAGGAAAATGTGCATTTGGCCTTCCCCGGCCTCCGCTTCCCAGCGCTTATAATGCAGGGAATGATTCTAGGAAAATGCACAGGGGAAGGTCTCACCTGCACACGGAGAGGGAGTTCACCCAACCTAATTTTAAGCCCGTACTGGCACGCTAACGTCCGCAGCAGCGGCACCTCTGCGGTCAGCAGAGCTCACCTGAGGTCTACAGCAGGTAATTTTGTCTCACAAGCACATCCAGTACCTGCTGAGGGGTAGCTGGTACCAGAAATGATCTGCAAAGGGTAAAAAGTGTTTGGGAAAAGGCTGGTTAATGAAGAAGCTGTACCGCTGCACCCGGGTGCAACTGCTCTGCTGAGCGTGGGCGACCTGGCAGGGCGCGAGTCGGGGCCGCAGGCTTCCCCAAACTGCTCCCCGAGCCGCAAGGATGAAGCCTGCCTGCCTACGCCGGCGCCTGCTCCGCGAGGCTGCCCTGGCCCCACGCTGTGCCGCGGGCTTCGGGGCCGCGGCAGCGCCCGCGAGAAGCTGGTCAGCTCTAGAAACGGGAACGCCGTGATCCCAAGGGCAGGTCCGGTATCGACGCTCTCCGCCACATCCAGTGAAGATCTTTCTGTGTTTCAGACCCGAATGCGGGAATCCGGGTGTGGGGAGCAGCTCCCGAAAGCCTCTGCCGGGGTTGCCGGGAGAAGCGGTGCCTGCCGGGAGCGGACGCTTTGGGAGCCTTGCTGCCTTCAGGGAGACAAGCATCCTTGCCAGATGTCTCTCATAAAGCTGCAAGTACTTTATTTTAATAATAAGCCTTAATGTATTCATTAAAGGCTCCCAGTGACCTGGGATGAATTTCCCCACTATTGTAAAGAGCTGTGGGAATCTGGAAACCGCTGCATTACAGTTAATAACTTTAATTTTACAAGGCCAAAAATAGACAACTGAAAAAATACACAAACTCACTGTTTCCAATTAAGAAAGGATTTCTTCTAATTCCTCTGCCACTGGCATTCCTGTTTAGCAAACAATATCAACAGATATTCAACCGTAGACAAGAGGAAAAGCAAACAGCCACCTTCCGCCTCCCAGTTACAAGGCCCGAGGAAGAACCCGGGAGCCTTCCTCCTCACCGAGCGACTGGTGCACCAAGAGCCGCGGCCTGCTCGGCGGTGGGAACTGACACTGGGGGAGCCGCGGACAGACCTTAACACCCACCTCTTCAAACCGATGCGCTGCGCGGACGCCGGAGCGCTTTATTAGAAAGGAGAGTCTTTCCGACCCATCTTTTCCCTGCTCCCTTCCAGGGGTCCTAGCTAGGGGGTTAAAGGGGTTCGCTGGGGTCCTGGGGTCCTGCGGAAGCACGCGGGTAGCTGGCTGAAGCGTCCTGCTAACACGCAGGGTTAAAGGGATCTCCAGATTTTCGGGCCAGGAAGGACTGTTCCCCCCAGATCAGTCTGGCAGAGATCGCTGTGGATTTATTTTGTCTGCCTCTTTCTTCCTCTGCAGAATGAGGGGCAGTTCGTTTCCCAGGGAAAAAAAGCTGGGAACTGAAAACAAAACAATTCTGCCGATTTTTTTTTTTTTTAATTTCTGGGAATCTAATGTTTTCCAGCCCAAATCTTTTAATTTCCAGTTTGGTTCTTTCTTGGCTTTTCAATTAAAACCTGAGTTCTTCAGAAAGATGACAGACGTGTTGCATAAAAACATTAGTTTAAGCACCAGTCGAGCATCCCGGGGAGGACGAGGGGCGTTTCAAAGGCAAAGTTTTGTCCAGCCTAACACCCGGCTCTCCAGCCGCGGAGGGCGCAGCACGGATGACGGACATCTGCCGCCTTACACAGCTCTAGAGTCATCTCTCCTCTTTCTCTGGGGATCCCATGGCCGGAGCAATACGCATACCTTCCTTACGGTCCGCAATTCCTGCTTTACCGTCGCTGCGCCGCGGCCTCCCAGCATCAAGCAGCGCGAATGGAAGCGGCCCCTCGTAAGGACGGCTCTGCGTCTGAAAACAGATCTCAAAAGCTCCGCCACCGCCTTGGCCTAGCAAAGCCCTCTGAAAGGCAAATCTGATATTCCTTTCTCAGCGCTCGAGCTGCGAACCCGACCCGTGGTGACGGCGATTCGGCAGGACGGGAGACAACCCCGACGGGGCTGCTGGAGAGGGGCAGTGCAATCGCCCCGGATGCGTTCCCCACTCCCGCTCTCGAATGGCACGTCCTCCCGTCCCAAACGCTGCCGCTGGCTGCTCTCTTGCCTATTTAAACCCTTTGCAGGTGATCTCAGCCTGAGTAGGTCCCAAAAGGCACTAAAACGCTCTCCAGACCACTTTAAGTACAGAGCGGAGGTGTCGGCCTCATCCCGCTAAAGCGGCAGGAGGGAGAGTGCGCTCCTGGAGACCAAGAGCTGCTTGCACGCAGCGGTGGAGTCCGGCCGGCCCTTACCGGAGGGATCCAGATCCAGACTGATAGAAGTGAAAAATGGCTTTTGTGAGCCTCGGCTCTATACTTCCCCATAAATAAGGCAGCTCTGTAAATTGGAGGGAGAGGGGGGTGTCAAAATGGCCAGTCGCCTGTCAAAGCCATGCAGGAACGTTGTTCAGGAAAGCATCTCGATTTGGGAAAACGCACAGGCACGTCCTTAGATCCCTTTGAAACCACCGGGAACGGAGCATCTGCTTAGAGACCCGGCAGCCGAAAGGCGTCTAAATGCCTAAAGGTACAGACAAGCCCTAGACACCGGCTGTTAAGACCCAGATCCTGAGACGATGCTTAGGCACACACGGGGTTTTTAGGCGGAATTAAGAGCTTGCATACTTTTGCAGATAGGGGCTTGAGGTGCACAGGTGCCTTTAAAACACCCACCCCTAATGACTTTCCTGAAAAGAGCAGATTTAAGCACACGTGTAGGGACTTTTGCAATAAACCTTCTTGTAATGGGAATGGCCTTGCTTTCCCCCTCAGATCCTGGCTTTGAGGGGAACGGCGATGCCAGCCCTGGTCTCGCCTAGCTGGCGTCAACCGCAGGGCTGAGCGTGCTCCAGGTCCGGGCCAGGGGAGGGTCAAGCTCAGGCCGCCGGTCTCCACTGATTTCCATTGCTCATGAAGCCGGCAAAGGGAAGGAAACCTCCAGTTCATCGGCAGCGCGAGCCCTGCAGGCTCCCGTTTTATTGATGCAAGAGCGGTTCTGCGCCTTGGACTTCCCCAGCAGCTGCTCCGAGGAGCCCGCCGGGCCAGATCCCTCCCGGCCGCAATCTGCCCCGGTCTCCGGGGGCCGCCTGCCCCGCGGATTTAGCAGAGCAGAGGAGTCCTCCTTCAGTTCCTACTGTCGGAGAGACCTGCCAGCGCCCAGCAAGTCCCACACCGGCCACGCAGCATCCCCCAGCCTCGCTCCTCTGCTTTCTCCTCCCCTTCCTCTTAATTCTGCCCGGAGATATTCGACCAGACGTGCCTAAAACGTAGCACAGCTAAGCAACCGCGCTAAACCTCCAACGCGAACAAAACCACAAGCACCACCGAGCTTCCCCAAGCCTCCTCGTATACATTTCCTATTCCTGTGCGCGAGTCTACTACCGGGTTTCTCACATCAATGCCCTGGCTACAGCTGGTTGAAAAATTTCCATCTAAACATTTTTTAGCAGATCATTTTTCAGTTGAAGGCTACTTTTTTTTTTTCTTTAAACAGGGGGGAAAAAAACCCTCTCTGTTTTCATGGAAAATTGCTTGGCTTGTCTGAAATGTCAAAAACCTAGAAACCATGGAGTTTTGGCCTCAAGCTGCAAGTTCTTGGTTTTAACCAAAAAACATGATTTTCATTCTTCATTTTTTTTAGTGAAAATTATTTAAAAAAAACTTTCAGAGAGAATAAATTCTCTTGCTTTCATTAAAAATGTTCATGGGGCAATGGCTACATTCAGATTTTCAAAGAGTCCACCTCAAGAGACCATTAAGGAAATTAAATAGTCACTGTGCGAAAGGGAAAGAACTGGTGTGGATTAAAAACTGGCTAAGAAGCGGCGCAAAGATACATGATTCATTTGCAGCTTGACATTAGGTTAACAGCTGGGCGTCCCCCAGCCCTGCTCTGGGCTTTAATATATTTATCAGGGATCTGGAGAGGAGGATGAAAAACGAGGTGGCAAAGCTCGCAGACGACGCGGACCCCTCGGGATTTGCAAGGAGCGGAGGAGCGTGGGCTGGATTACGTGTAGTGGCGCGACCCGCTGGGCTCAGGGCTCCCACCCCCGTGTCCCCTCGAGGTGCCGCATGCACCCAGCGTGGGGACTGCAGGTGCCACCGGGGCTGGCGCTGGGGCTGGACAGGTCGTGCAGGGCTGGAGGCAACGGAAAGCAGCCAAACAGCCCTTGCTGCTGCCTCCGTGGAAGTGGCCGGCCACTGCAGGGAGGCTCCTTCTTGCACCCGCACGTGCCCCGGGCGGCCGAGACAGCGAGCAAGCCCTGGTGCCCCTCGGGGAGGCACCTGCTTCACGCGCGTGTGGCGTCCTCCACCTTGCTCCAGGGGCGATGCTCAGCCAGCTCCACCCTGCCGCTTGCCCTCAGGAGACAACCTTGGAGCAGTTATGGAGAGTCGCCCCGCGGAGCCATCCGATCGGATCGCTCCTTTGCTCCCGCAGAAGCGTTTTGCTGTGGTTGCTTCACCGCGTGGCACGGGAGCTGGGAAACCTTCGGCGGTGCCAGATGAAGCGGTGCAGAGGCCTCGCCGGGCGGCAGGCAGGAGGAAGCACCACGCCGCAAGGCTTCTGTGCAGAATGCAGAACGCCTGGCGCTGAGCGCAGTGCCAAAGCCGATTAGGGAGGTTGACTGCTAATCGCTGGGGTGCAACCGCCGGCTTTGGGGCCCGACTCGAGGCCCAAGGCTGGAGGGAGCAGCGCCCCGCGGCAGCTCCGCGGGCTCCGCGCTCGGCCGCGCTCAGAGCTGCCGGCGCGCAGATGGGCTGCAAGCGAGCGCTAGCTCTGCCGCCCCATCTGGAGCCCATGTACAGCAAGTGGCAAGATTTATATTGTGCTGAAGCATTCCACAGTTTTGAGCACAGAAATGATTGAACTCCAGATGTTAACAAGATGCAGGACCCTTTTTATTATTAAAAACGTGATTTCTTGTTTTGCTCATGACAAAACCCATCAGATTAACTTATTAGGAGCGGAACTGCCATCAGCTCGGGTGGAAGCGAGGACTGCTGCGGCTCGGCGAGAGCTTGTCAGGGCGCTCGCAGAGCCTGGCCGGCTCCTCTGGGGCAAAACCATGTCCAGCCACTCCTCTGAGTGGGGCCGGCGTCAGGACGTGGGCCAGGACTGGGCCACCTCCCTGTGTGCTAGCGGGCGACCCCCTGTGCCTCAGTTTCTCCATCTCTCAAGGAGAACAGGAGCCCAAGGTGTAAGGGAAAGCTCTGAGTGAAGGCACGCTCTGTCAGCTCATCTCAATCAAAGCCTCTAGCAAAGGCTTTGCCACTTCGGCGTCATAGCCCAGGCCAGGAATCAAGCCCTGCCTGCCGGGTGGACACCCCAACCTGCCTGCTCTCCTCCTGGTTCCTCCACCTGCCTGCTGGAGGGACGAGGAGGACCCAGAACTTGCGGCTACCAAGCCACAGGGTCCCCCCACCCCACCAGGGCAATTCAGCAAGCAGCTCTCTGGCCCCGATCTGCTTCCCAGGAGGCCTTGAAATGTCACAAATTTCACTTCCCATCAGAGAGGAACCAAATTTCAGAATACCTCAAGCTTCTGCAAGTCATAAATGCTCTTCTCCATGCAGATCTGACAGGAACATCCTTCGGCGGCATGCTGAATGGCACGGCTAACATCTGTAACCCAGAGAACGGGATGGGCTGGGGGCCTGTCTGGAGCTGTCACATCTTCACTGCTTTATCGCAGGAACTTTATCACAAGCTCATAACACACACATCTTTGCACCACGAGATCAAACAGGTACAGGATGGCATCACAGCTTCCTGTCACAGGATGGCCCCCAGCAGCTCTTGCAGCTCCGTGCTGGGAAGAGAAAACAGGCTGCAGGCTGTGCAGGGGAGAGGACCTGAGTGTGCTCGTGGTGGTGTTGCATAGCCAGCTCAACTCACAGGACCCTCCAGAGCAAGGTGCTCGTTCCCGATGTGCAACACTTTTCAGGACCTTCAGGCTTCTACCTGCGTACAGCACATGTCTGCCCAGAGGGAAAGAAACATTTCTGTGAGTGCAAATACCTCCTTGTCCCCAGCTCAGTGCGGCCAAGCTGGAGCACGACAGCCTCTCCGCGCTTAGCACATGCGACCGTCTTCCCGGGGGGGAGAGCGGGAGGCGGAAGAGCAGAACAGCAAAATCTTCAGAGCGTCGGGGCTGCTTGTGCCTTGAAGCTCTTGAGCTGTGCCTACCACGCAATCCAGAGGACTGCTCTGCCAAGCAGGGTTGGTACATCAAAGCGCTCTTTACTCCAGCTACTCGTGTACCAACCAGCAGGAGCAGAGATGCCTCTGGTTTCGGCACGGATTAGCCGTGTACCAGGATTGCTCCGAGTACAAGGCAGGGCTTTTACAGCCCACACAGGGCTTCGGCATTACTCACGTCCAACAGCGCTGGAGACTACGCTTGCCAGCTCCACCACGTGCCCAAGAAGAAAAGCCACAGCCCTTTTCATCTTCCCACTGGCACCATCTGCCGCCCAGGGACCCCATTTCACTCTGGACCCTCAGCCCGAGCCAGGGCATGGCTGATGTTTGAGCCGCCCTGTGTGGCCCCACCGGCGGGCACTGGCCACGTGCTCCAGAGCGAGCAGACGGACGGTGCTGTTTGCCGGCAAACTGCATCCCCTCGGCCCTCCCAGGACGCCCGCGCCGAGGCTGGGGCTGCCCAGGGCTGCAGCGCCCCGCTGCCGCCTCCGGAGCAAACCTGCCAGCCCGCGGGGCTCGGCGCTGCACGCCATCCTCCTCCCACGGCCGCGAGGCTCCGAAACGGCTTCTGCGGAGCAAAGCAGCATTTGTTCACCCAGAGGGACCCCATAAAGAGAGCCAAGGACCTCGCCCTCCACCTGACCTCGTTTTATTCCTTCTTCGCATGTTTTGGGGGAAGTTTCATCCAACGCAGACCCTTCCCTGCTAGCCAGGGATGCCGAGCTGAGCCCTTGGTGTCTGCCGGTGACTCTGCTCCCCGCAGCGAGGGGGTAGCTGTGGGCCAGCGCCCTCCGGCTCTGCACAGCCGTCCCGGGGGGACCTCGGCAGTGGGGTGCTTCCGCAATTAAAGACCTCTCTGCTGCTTCCCTCAGTGGTGTTTGCTGTTTGCAGCCTGCCTCCGTCATCGCTTCCGCTCCCGTTTGCTTTTACCTAGCGGCCTTTGATTCAATACAACATCGCCGGGCAGAAGCGCAGGCAAAGCTCAGCCCCAAAGGGCAGAACCATCTCCGGAGCCAAACCGGAGGCTCTCCGCAAAGCTCCAGCTCCCCTTCCCCAAAACTGGCTAAAAGAGCATTATTTAATTCTGTGAACAAGAGCATCAGGAGGAAGGAAAAGCAATGCTTTTCTTTTTTTTGGCAAAACCCCCCCAAATATTTAACCTTCTCCCCCAAAAGCTGCTTATGATCGCGGTGCAAGAGGTATACAAGTCTAAATGCAATCAGCCGGCCCCGTTAGCCAGCCCGGGTCATTAGCAGCGTGTTGTGGGGGAGACACCTGCGGAAAGGCCCAGCCCTGCGTCTCTCCCCGGCGCAGCGGCAGACGGGCCCGCGGAGGAGCGGGTCCTGCAGGCGCCCCATCGCCGCCGCCTCTGCCTGGCGAGGGCCAGGGGCACCGCGGGCCGGGGCTCTGCAGCATCTGGGAAGAGCGAGCTCCGAGCTCTGCTGACACTAATAATTTTTCCCCCTGTTCTTGGCACGGTGCATTCTGCTCAAGCACACTTCAAAGGGGCTGCTCTGCGGCAAGAATGTTTCAAAAATATAATATTTCCATCTGTTATTCCAATGGTGTATGCTGGGGGACTCTTCCTCGCAAGCTATTTGCCTTCTTTGCTCTCATTAGAGGCACAAATATTTGACTAGCGAGCCCGGGGGGCTGCGAGCAGCGCCCTAACCCTGTGACGCGGTGCGTAGCTAGCGCCGTGCTGCACCCTGGCCAGCAGCTCCCCTTCTCCTGCACCGCTGCACCGCTGCACCTTAATGCTCCTCTGGAGAGCAGGAGGCAGGCAGAGAAGCAGATTTTTTTTATTTAATTAAAGGTAATAAATCCCCTCAATTCAGCAACTTCATTGCCTGTGTCCCTCCTGCCCGAGCAAATGGCACCTGCAGCTTTTGCAGCCTTGCATTTCACTCAGGACACAGTGGCCCTGTTCCAGTTCCCAGCCCCAAAGAGCCAGGAGCATCCCAGGGCCAAAAACGCAGGGCGTGACCACCCCTCCACGACAAACACGTGCACCAGAAAGTTTGGATACCTCCGTATATGTGCATGCACCTCTGCCACTGATAAACTGCCAGACCAAAACCCCATAAGCCCACGCTTGGTGTTATTTCTTCGCCTGTGACATTTGCAGGACGGGGTCTGGTCCTACAGACCAGGCTCCCCTGGGTGGCACCTCCTGACACCGTTCCTCGGCTCTCCGGTAAGGACAGCGTGGGTAATCCTGGCCCATCGGCAACTCATGTCTCTGCTTGGCTTGAGGGGGTAATAAAGCAGCATTGGCACGGACACCCGGCCTGGGCAAGCGCCCGGTGCTTTTCCAGAGGCCCTTCCTGGCTCCGCAGCCTCCCCGCAGCAGAGGCGGCAGCACCCTCGGTCCGGGCGTCCCTCCCCAAGGGGGGAGGAGAGGCAGAGGCGGACGCCCGTCCTCAGCACATCCCGTTGCTCTGCCGTTTTCTGCATTGCACGAGCCACAGGAAGACTTTGCCATGCTCCAGGCCAACGCGGAATAGGTCTTTTAGGGAAAAGCAAACAGTGTGTAGAGCAGAAGCAACAGTGAGACCCGATTTCCTACCTGTTCACATTGCAAGGCTGCGCTCTCCAGCCCGCGCTCCGGTGTTTGAGAAGAGCCGAGGTCTTGCGCCAGCCTTTTCCTCTGTGGGGATATTAACGGTGTTGCTCTCTTCTCACCATCTCCCGTTTTTCACAAAACTTGTCGAAACTTTAAGCCTCTGCCTCACTATCAAGTGGGTCAAATTTGGAAACCAATTAAAGGGTGGAAATAAGGAAAAACAGGCAGAAAGTTGTTTACAGAAGCCTCAGGACTTCTCAGGACAGGATGCATGCAGGCAGGCCCTCCAAGGGCCAGAATTACCATATGTGTTTAGATATAGATATAGATATAGATATGTATAGCCTGTGCTTTCCTCACTGTCGCCCTCGAGACTGTTACGGCGAACGGAGTCCTCTGCTCCTCCCTACAGCCACAAAAACGGGCCGGGAAAGGGCAAAGGGACTTTCCCAAGCTCCCGCGAGGCGGCCGGGGAGCAGCGCCCTGCGACTGCTGCCGCCGTGGCCGAGCTGACCACGGCCGCCCCGTCCCTGCCGGCGGTTTCAGCGCAGCGTTCGGAGCGGGCGGCTCGTCCGTGCCCCGAGCGCGCCGGCAAGGGAAGCAAGTCTTCCAGCGCAGAGGTCCGAGGCTTCGCGCTCGCAAAGCCCAAGCCCCGCTCGCCTCCCCTCCCGCGCCCAGAAGTTTTACAACGCGAAGACAGCGAAGGCTTCCCGGCCCCTCGGAGAGCAGGGGAGATGATAACTTCCATTCGTGAGCCACGGCCAGAGCAAAATGAGCCTTTATTTTTATATGGCCCTTTATAAGTCGTTATTTAGTGCTCCCAGGTGCCCTGTATCAAAGGCACATTCCTTAATAAGCAGCCGTCGGAGGCTACGCTGCTGCCCTCCTGCACGTGGATGGCACAGAAGAGGTCCTGAAACGGGCTCCAGCCCCCGGATCTCGTCTCCCTCTAAGCCCGAAAAAGCACAAGGGAAGGTCGCGCCCCGCGGCCAGCGCAGACATCCCCGCAGCCGCATCCAAGCGAGCGGCGCAGGATTAGTCCCCCCTCCGGCTCGGCAACCCAGCGTAACCCAATCTACTCAGCTGGAAACAGAGCTTTTATTGCATCCTGAGTCATTTAGAGTTCCTTTTTATAAAACCAATATTCTTCTCCCCTTCCCTGATTTAACAAGCTCCCAAATGCCTGCTCTCGGGACGTACCAAACCTTCGCACTTCCCCGGCCCCCTTCCCCGCGCAGGAGCTGCCCTCCTGCATCAGGCCTGATGCAAAGCGGCGTCCCAGGGCCCCGGCAGCGCCCAGGGTCTGCTCAAAGGGTGCTGCTGTGGGAAGCCTCAAGCCATGGGCATCCCCGCTTTTACACATTTCACCTCAAATGGGCAAGCAAGCCCGACTGGGGCCCGACCAGAGTCCCCACGGCGATGGCACGATGAGATGCTCCAAGGCAATGTCCCCTCCCCACGAGGGCATGTCCAGCTGAAGCCTACAGAGCCCAGTCCGGGACGGCAGGCCCTCGAGTCAGGTTTGCACCGTGTCTGCAGGCTCGGGCAGAAAACACAGTGTTGGCTGAATTCAAGCGCTGTGGAAGGTGTTCGCTGTCAGGGCTTTTGTTGTTGTTGCAGATAGGAGGAAAGAGGCCACTGAGCAGAGCTGGTGACGGAGAGCTAAGTTATTATTATTATTTAACAGAAAGCTCAGATTTTGCAACACATGAAATCCATCATGCTAGCCACGTAAACATATCGAGGAGTCTGGATGGCTGGAGTCCCTTTGCTCAGTTCAGCAACAGAGAAAAGCACTGCACAGTGGCACAGAGAGGGAGTTTGCGATTTAAAATGGACCTCATTCAATAATTATGTCAGCATTTGTTGTAATAGTAATCAGTAACAGTTAATATAACTTACAGTAAATACCAGATTGCCATTTAATAGTGTTAATATGTAACCTATAAAACATATGTTTGTGTAATTACACTGATAAGTTTCCAATCAGCAATGAGCAGAGATAAAATCTGTCCACAAATCCTTACATGAAAAAATAAAAAAACCAAAAACCCCATGCAGTTGAAAGCAAAATTTGCAGAGTGTCTTTGGGAGCAGAGAGCAGCACGGTGCGGAAGGGAGGGCTGTTGGCGGCCGCAGAACGGAAGCGATAAGGACTCGAGCTGTCCTCTGCCACCTCTTAGCTCTGCTGCACATCGCCTCAGCGGCGGGTGCAAATCACCCTCTCCGGGAGGGCTCCTTTTGCAGAGCCGTGCAAGGAAATCCGGGGAAGGCCTTTTCCAGGAGAGCTGCCATCCAGCCTCTCCATTCGATGCTCGCAAGCCCAAAAGGAGCGGACGCTCTCCTGTATCCGAGTATCCCCAAAGCGTCAAAGGGGCTACGTCCCCTGCCCTGGCATTCTTGCTCCCCGGCTGAATATGCCTTCGTCTCCCTGCACGCTGGGGAGACGGCTAAGGCGCTCGCAAAACGTCCACGAGGCAAACGAGACTTTGATGACCCCCCGTCCCCTCCCCTCCCCTCCCCTCCCCAGCAATTTCCTGCGCTCTCGGGCTGGGGAACATATTGGCACATCTGAGCCCTTTCGCTCCGTGCTGCACCTTCATGCATCAAAGGGCCTCAGCAGAGCCGCCGCCGGGAACAGCGGCTCCTTCGGCCGGAGCAGGGGCGCCTGGCAATGTCCCACAGGGTCAGCGGAAAAGGGGGGAAAAAAAAAAAAAAAAAAAAAAACCAACAACCCCCCCCCCACACACACTTACACAAATACAGAGCACAGCTCTCTCGGAGCGAAGCGGTTTGGGGTTTGGCGCCAAGCAAGGTCACCACGGGCTCAGTCAGCCTCTGTGCAGTGCCCTACCTGTGCTCTGGTCACCTACAGAGGGATCAAAACCAGGAGACTCCTAGGGCTAGGAAACTCCCCCAGTTTAAAGGTGGAGAAGGTTTCCTTACATATAGACACAGGCAGGTTTTCCCCAATTTATTATTTAAATAAAGTAATAACATTACTAAATAAGCAAGCATTGAAAATGCCCAACCAGAACCACTTGCAAGCTTGGGGTGAGTACAGTTGGATGCTTTGGCATATATCTGTATTTTGCTCAAAAATGAGCAAAATACATGGGCATCTTCCTCAATGACTTTTTTTTTTTAAATTAAAACAAATTGGCATATTTTAAGGGGTAAGCGCTACTCAGAAGGATCAGCTCTCCCACTGCTGAGAGCTGAGATTGCCTCACTGACGCAATGCAACTTCACCGACTTCCACCAGTTGCTTTCAGACTGCAGCTTATCCTGGACAGCCCCTTCCCGGGGTGAAGACCCCATTAGAAATAAGAACGAACGTGCCGAACACATCCTGTAGGATCAACACAGATTAAGGCTGTTCCTAAGCAGACTGGTGCTTTGACATCTTTTCCCCTTTCAAAATCAACTCGTCGAATTTCTTCCCTACCTTGGCAGACTTGGCTAGAGTAGCCAGTGAACAAATGGGGCATAAAACAACTGGCACTTAAAATCTAATATCCAGCTGCACCCTGGCACAACTGGAGTCATCTGTGAGTAATTAGAAAATATAAACAGTCGCAACAGAACTTTGGTTCCTATACTCAGCAAGACGTTAATGGGCTTTTCTTCAGCCAGAAAATCCTTATTACGGTGATAAATTCTTAGCCCTTTTTCCTAAACCAGCATGAAACATTACAATGGAAAAATGACAAAAGGAGAAACATACCCATTTTTGGCAACGCTCGCAGCCAGGACAATGGAGCAGGAGTGAGCCCAGCGCAACAGGATGGAGCCCGTCCCATCCCGGCTCTCCTCCCCCAGCCCTGGGGCACCTTCGCTGCTCAGGTCCGCAGCTCGGGCGGCCCACGGTGACGTGGGCACACGCGGTGCATTCCCGGAGCTGGCCCATCTATCGTGCCAGCCTGAAGGAGCAATCGTTTCTACGTGGTTTTCCCCAAGTGGATGACCGAGATGGAGCCACTTCTTACAGGACATGGGAACTCAAACCACGTCTCAGCCACACTTGTGTTTTGTAGTGCAGCACAGTGAAAACACAGCTTAAAAGTTAGATTTTTCTGTGATCAGCAGAAACTTCAAAGTCTTCTTCCCCATGCTCCAGCTAGGATGTCTCTACTAACATAGACACACCAGCATGTGGCTTTCCTTGCAGCTGGACTATCTCCTTGCCTATAGCCCTGGGTATCCCATAACTCAGCACCCAGCACAACCACGTGGATTCTCTGTTGTCTAATATAACAGAGCCAGGCTCTGCTTCCCCCCGTCCTGCGGTGAGGGCACCCCCCTCTTCCCCGGAAACCTGCTGGCTTTCCCCACCTTCGAGAGCTCTACCCTTCTGCCACACTCACCAGAAATAAGGCAGAAAGCAGACAGAGCAATCACACAGGCAAATAAAAATTGAGGCCAGCTCTGTGCTAGAAAGTGGCCCCACTTTGTAACAGGGCTGAGGGGGAAAGTCACTGCAGCTGGGTCTATCCAAGCTGTCTCAGCTTGTACAGATGGGATCTGGATGTGCTGGAAGCTGTTTGTGCCTCTGCAGGCATCCCGCGCTGGACAGACTGGTACCCATGCGGATGTTGCTCCTCACGCATGTATAGGGCGGCACATACATGAGACTGATGGAAACTAGGAAGGAGCTGCTGTGGTTTGGCTCCCAGAGGCATCCAGAAGTGTGATCTTCCCTTGCCCCAAAACGAGTCAGGGAAATTCTTGAGAACAACCTTTCTTGTGGGTTACTCTGGCACACGCAAGGCTGGACAGAACTGGGAGTGAGACAACACAGGGTCATAAAACATGTCAGAGCTTTAGCCACATGATGCGAATCTTTGCACTGGGTGCTCAAGCCCAACCACAGCCTGAGTCAGCCTCAGTTGCCGCCAGTCTGCCTCCGGCACACTCCCAGGGACCGGCAGCCTCCGAGCCGGCCCTCCAAAGCATCGATTCTTGGCTCCTGCAGTCCGGCAACGCTTAACCATCTCCAGCCTGATAAAGGAGAGATGTCTCCAGCATCTTCCCGACTGGCTGTTTGGAGCTGTGCCTTCTTCTGGATGTTCTCAACTTTTGGGGGCAGATGCCAGACCACGAGCAGAGGCCCACAACCTGCTCTCGCAGCACCCAACACTGCAAAAGGACAAGGAGCTGGACATGGGGTGGGATCCAGCCAGACACCAGCAGGTCCCAAGAAGCAATTGGCCAACCAAACCTACCAGCCTCCTCATTTAGACATGAGCCCTGCAAGGGTCCTCAACTACCCCTGGCCCCGTGTGCTAAATCAGACCATTTAGTGTGTTGCATTCAGGGCTTCATGCAAACTAAGAGCACAAATGACTGCTGGGGGAGATATGGTTTGCATCATTTAATCACCATTTACAATAAAACGGTACAGCGGCTCTGTGGAGGGTAAGATAGCAGAGTTCAGCAGATTTTATCAATAACATAGCAGGATTCCTACTGCGCAGCTAAGAGAGTTGCCATGGTTATTATGACAGATTTACTATCATTGTAACTTAATGCACCATAATAAGTATCTGCATAGTTATTATTGTTTTACAATGATAACTATAATTCAACCACAGCTTTATGACTAAATTTGTAACATTACTACGATGTTCTGGGAAGGCTGGGAGAATTGAAAGCAGGATTATTCACATGCTTTCTCAGAATATAGAAAGAAAAAAAATTCTGGTTGGTTTCTTTTTCTCTGCTTTTTGATTGCTTCTTTGAGAACGATTTTTGTGGTTTGGTTACTGTTGGTTTGGGAGAGGATGTTCTTCTGTCAGAACCAATACGCAGAGGTAGCTGAAAAGTGGGATTTTTCCACTGCAAAATTGATCCTGGGAAAAAAAAAAAAATCCCCAAAGTCTTTCAGCATAAAGTTGCTAAAAAATTCCCAAGCATTGCCAGTCGGGAAATGGATACAAAGCGCTGGCAAAACGAACAAAAACTGTCAGATTTTGTTCAAAAAGAACGACCAGATCATCAAAAAACATCTCTGAAAATGAGCCGGGTGATTAGGGGAAATATCGCATTGCCAAAAAAGCCTGCGTTCAGGCCCCGGCTGCCCGGCTCTGGGTCCCGGCAGCCCCGTAACCTGCCCTCTCGGCTTGGCGGCTCGGCCCCCAGCCTGCGCCCGGGCTCCCGGCCACCCCCCCCGCGACGCGGTCCCACGCGCTGCCGACAGCGCGTCGGAGGACGGACGCGCCCCCCGGCTCCCCGCACCGTGCCCACGCGCAGCTTGCCCTGCACGCCACCCCGAGACAGCGTTTCTCCACCCCTAGACCCAGACCGGGGAAGAAGGGAGACGAGCCGGACGGGCTGGTTTGGCACCGTCCCTGCAGAGCCCTGCCACCCCTTGCAGCCCGCTCAGAGCGCGTCTGAGGAATCAGGGCTTCAGACAAAGATTTTTAAGCCGTTTCTGGCTGCCAGGGAACGTGATCCCCACCAGGGAAGAGGCCCAGCAACGTTCCCCACGCCCGCGCGCCTGGCTGCTGCCGCTCAGGCAGACGTCCTGGGAGGGGGAATATGCCACCCCTGCGCCTGGAGCTGCACAAGCAGCTGGTCCCAAGGGGACGGGGAAGGAGAACCAGAGCCTGAAGTAAACCTGGGGTTTCTAACAGGCTCCCTGGCACCTTCCTCTGGAAGCCCTTCCCCCTTCAGGGACTTAGCTCCTTCTTGGGTTTCATAGGAAGTGCAGTGCTGCCAATTACCCCAAAGGTTTATGGCAGGGTCTGGGGGTTTATGTCCCTCTTCCATTCTGTCTATACAGCCCATTGCCCCCATGGGCCCTGGAGATGTTTAGTGCTCCCTGCACGCAAGAGCCACCTATGCTACCTAGGCTGGGCAAATTACAGCGGAAAAGGGACATTTTACCAGCCCCTTGTGCCCATTATCCACATTATTCTGCCCTCTGGAGCTTTAATCTTAACATATCAAATGCGTTTCCTGGACCCCAACCCCATTTCCTTCCAGCCTGCTTGCAGTAACGGTGACAGCACGCTCGAGGTTGTCCCCAGCCGTGGGCCCAGACACCCCGCGCAGTGCCAGCCCGCTCAGCTCTTCCCTCCCGGCAAGCCCAGGCGCTAGCTGAGATGCCCAGCTGGGGCCAAGGAGCTCACCAGCCCTGGGGAGGTTTTTAGCCACCCCTTACTCAGTGAGCAGGCCAGAGGCTATGCCCGCAGCAAGGTCCCAAGCTGCAAACCAGGGGCTGCAAGACCAGGTTGCGAGCATGGTCTCTCTCCCTGCAGGCCGTGCCACTGGGGGACTTCAGGCATGTCCCCTTCTGCGCAGGAAGCACCAAAGTTTCCCCGCGGTGGCAGGAGGACAGGCAGAGGAAGGAGGGAAGGAGGGAAGGAGGGAAGGAGGGAAGGAGGGAAGGAGGGAAGGAGGGAAGGAGGGAAGGAGGGAAGGAGGGAAGGAGGGAAGGAGGGAAGGAGGGAAGGAGGGAAGGAGGGAAGGAGGGAAGGAGGGAAGGAGGGAAGGAGGGAAGGAGGGAAGGAGGGAAGGAGGGAAGGAGGGAAGGAGGGAAGGAGGGAAGGAAGCTCACCTACGAGGCCAGGCGCTCCCTGCCAGCAGCGGGGAGTGTCGGACCAGCCTTACACCATCCTCCCCCACTGCCACCACCTCCTGCTCCCACAGCTGATATATGAGAGTAGATATAGGAAAATCTACTCATAAAATTAATGGAGGCTGCATGAACTCACAGATCATAAACTCCGAGGGGTTTGCAGCTTGCCTTTCGGGGGGAAGGGGGAGGGCGCAGAGGCAATTTAGCAGAGAGGGCTCTAATTCACAGCAGCTGTCCCATCATATCCCACACCCCCTCCCCACAGTCAGGAAGATTTTGGGGAACACAGCAGTGAAGCCTCACAAACACAGCGCCAGAATTGGCATTCACCAGCTTGAGATCAGACTCGACATGGCTGAGATGCTCAGTCTGCTCCCAGCCGAGGGACTGTGGCCAAGCTGCTCTCAATGACAGGCCTCCTGCCCAGAGCATAAATCACAGCCACCAAAGGCCAAAGCATGAGCAGATCTATCCCCTACCCCAGGGGCAGCAGAGGAGATGACACATCACCCAGGCAGGGGGCAGAGAGGGTCTCCTAGGGTGACAAGGAGGAAACACCATGCCATGGTCCAGCAGGACCAACCCGAGCTCCTCAGCGCACTGGAGGAAGCCACGCAATGCTGGACGCGTGCTGCCAAGTGGCAAGTACCACGTGGTGGGGACGAGGCTGACTCTGCTCTGCTCCAGCCCACTGCAAAATCCTCCTGATACAGTTGGGGACATTTTGGGACTGACCACCTCCATGGGTTTCCCCACACCACCTTACGGCCCCTCCAGGAGCTATTCCCGGGGGCCCACAGCAAACACCACCCCCAAGGAGCTGGTTTCTCTCTCCATGCTCTGGACTAGCTCCTCTCCCGAGCGAGGAGAGCCTCTTGTCCAAGTCACAGCGTGACAGCCACTCACCACTCAACCCCAGCGCAGAACACCTTCTCCACAGGCTCATGGCCAGCCAGCACATGCTGCTTTGCCCAAGCCACCTCCGCAGAGATCCTTTGTCGGCCCTCCACAGCACTAGCACGAGAGCCAGCAAGGCCAGTCCCTGCTTTCGGGTACCTTCACCCCCTGCTTGGTGCAGCATCCATGTCTTATCCAGGCTTCTCTCTGTATATCCCAGTGCTTCAGACAAAGGAGAGAAAACAATCACTATTTTCAGAAAAGCCCTCTTCCCCCCTCACCCTCCCATCTCTTGCCAAAACATTAGATTAGTTTACATTGCCCCCTCTCTCTCAACACCAGCTCTAAGAGCTGCCCGCACCCTGCAAGCAGTTCAGCCCTAAATGATGCTGCTCCTCAGCTGGTTTTGATGAGGCTCTCGCACTCTAAGCTAGCCGTGGGCCTCAGTGCACTGCCCAGAGGCAGCTGGTTTGGTCCAGGGGAACCATCGAGCGTCCCCTCCGCAGCACCTCCCTGAGCAAGCAGAGCACAAGGGCCTTGTCCTGGCCTGGTGGAGATGTGCACGGACCTGGGGAAAGGCCAGGGAGCAAATCCCTGCTCCGTTCACCTGTGCCTCAAGCACAGAGGACAAGGAGAAAGCCCTGCCAGCCCCACCACTACAGCAGGCTGGGTGCTGAGACCTCCCACGGGCATCGCAGGCAGGGCAGTGCAACTGTCCCTCTCCCATCCTCTGGGCAGCCTCTTGGCCCGGCACTGCTCAGGTTTGCTCTCAATGCCAAGTACAGTTTTTGTTATTTTCCAATCAAAAAGCATCTTGGCACCAGGCTGCTGCCCCAATGGCTCCAGCAGCTGTGACTCAGAGGCTTTGCCTTAACCTCAAGGCTCCCCGCTCGCCTCCAGCGGCTGAGTCACCGCAGCAGCGAGGAGCATCGGCCCCACTGCCGTCGGGGCCCCAGCTACTTTCAAGCGGTTTGGAGACGGGGCCTTGGTCCTCGCAGTGAGCCAGGGGCAGCTGGGCACCGTGCTCCCAGAGCGCCCCTCTGGCGTCAAGCCTCCAGCTCACCCCGGGAGCTCAGCAGAGCCCAGGGAGGCAGGCTCAGCTCCAGGACTCGCTCTGGTCCCTCAGCAGCTGCCAAGCAGTAACGGGGGTCCAGGCACTCCAGCCCGTGCGCTTTGCCTCTAACCTGGCTCTCACCCTTGGGTCCCGGGCATGCCTCGAGGCACATCCCATCTCTCATACCTCTGTCCTTGGCACCGTTGCCCAGGCTCACAGAGAGGGCACACACAAGCCAGCATGTGGGGGGTCTCTAAACACACCATAGCTTCTCCCAGAAGGGCAAAGCACAAAAGGGCCACCTTTGGAAATGTATTATAGGGAGTAACCCATGCACCCTCTAAACACAGCACTGCCCTCTCCAGCTCACCCTGCCAGGGTGCAGACAGGCCAGCCCCAGTCCTCATCTCCCCTGCACCTCCCTCAGGTCATGCTGCTGCAGGCCCCCAAGGAGGGGCAGCTCTGCCACCCTCCACTTTTGTAGCTCTCAGAGTCTCACAGGTGAGTCCGTCAGCCCCCAGCTGATGCCCCACCAAGCAGCAATGCCCACCTGCATGGAGGGAGTTCATTTATCCCCTGGGCGGAAACTGATTCTCCGGTAAAACCCTTAGGGCAAGGGCCTTTAGTGTGAGTCCAGGCCAGGAGTGCTTGACTCCTGAAAAGCCCAAGGTAGAAAGGAGCAGGAGGGACAGGGCCAGCTTTGAACTGAAGCTGGAGTTTGAACAGACAGACAGACAGACAGACAGGCGTGGCCCCCGCCCCCAGACAGGATCCATAAACCTCGGAGCCACGTTCCCCAAACCACCACCCTCTCTGGCTTCGAGCCCCCACGGGAAGGAGAGCCGCGCTGCCTCTCGGCTCTGGACAGCGGTAAAGTTGATGGAGAGACATCTGTTCCCCATCCAGCAAGCAGTGTCTTCCTGATCCGCCTCTTAAAAATTACAAGGCAATTTGGAGTTTCTATTTTGTACTTTTGATTTGCCCAAACACCTGAAACATGAGCTCTCAATCCAGGATCAAAGGCTTTCTCTGGAGCAACACAGACGGCTATATCCACCGCCGTATTTATGCATGATTAGGAACGCCTGCTTTGGAGAGGGAATTTGGCACGGGCGCGTGTGCTGCAAAGCCCTGAAACTCCAGCTGTGCCAGAGAGGGAGAAGGAGGGAGCTGGGGGGCGAAGTCCATGGGGCCGGGGTTGGAGCGAGCCCCTTGGGTGCAGGGCTGGCTCCCAAGACGTAGCACAAGCCTTGGGGTGGCCCGTCTGTGTCACTTGTCCCCTGTCACTCTGGCCCAGGTCCTGTGCCTGCCTGAAGGACTAAGATCAAGCCGCCAAAGGGAACATCTCATCCTTTCTTTGCTCCATCTTCGGCAGTTGCTGGGTGGATGGACGCAAATATCACAACATTTTGGCATGAAAGTCACAGAGGATGATGCCAGGCCAACCAAAGGGTTAATGGTAATTAACACAAGTCATTAATGAGCTGGATGGGAGTGGTCTTCCCAAGCTCTTTCGGTCCAATGAGGGACTCCCCTGCCCTGGGTTACTAGGAAGTGGTGAGGCGAAGGGATCCCGCAGGAGCCAGGAGGGCTGGGAACTGCCATGTGGCTGCTCCCCTCCTGCGAACAGAAGGATGAGCAGCACCAGCGCCGGCAGGGCGAGCGGCGTGGGAGAGGGCTGCCGCTCCCCCTGGGTCCCCGGGGCACGCGCTGCTGGGAAGCGCCGGTTGCCGGACACGTGCACACGCTGCGGCTGAGCCCAGCGACAGCCCCAGTCCCTGAAGCCTCCTGGTCTGGTGGGTTCAGCGCCCGCTGGCCCATCCTGCTCCGAGTGCTGAGCATGAGGTCCAGGAACAGGGGCATCTGGCTTCCATGTGGGGCATCTGGAGGACCTTGATTTTTGCTCCCTTTAATTCTCCTTGCTGTCCCCTTCCCTCACTCCTTAGCAGACTCCACGGGGGGAGTGCTGAGACTCCCCGGATTTGAAAGCCTGGGCTGGGGTTTCATGGGAACAAAAGCAGAGAAGATTCACCAGCAAATTTTCATTGGAAATGAGGAAGAGCTGAACAACTTGCTGTCCTACTTGGAAAAATCCCAGCCACTGGACCCTGGTGATACTTGCATTAACTGAAGATCTAAACTGGAAGTGGTTTGGGTTTGTGAACTGCAAAGAAGGAAGGAACCGATGGGGCCAAAGCTCCTGTTTCTGCAAATGAGCGTGGATGCACTTCTGTCAACAACCAAATTGTACAGCAGAGAATCTGCCCCCTTGCCTGGTATCATTTTGATCAGGGATGGCCCTGACCTGTGGCTGGTGACCCGCACATCCCCCAGCACTGCTGAGGGGACCCGGGCTCTGGTCTGTAACTCAGATGTATTTCTGCTTCTCCTGGCTATAAACTGCTTCAGAAGAGCAAGATGTGATTCTGAATGCAAGAGAAAAGTAGGCAGGGCACATTGTTTATGGGAAAGCCAGCAATAAAATCAGGAGGATATAAAGAAGCCTGCCCTTACACAGGTAGCAGGCCAGAAAAACATCCACACATGCCAGACAGAGAAATGTCTTTCCCTTCCTCTCTTCTTCTTTCAAACCAACTCAAAACATAGGAAAATGCAATAAAATGCCAGATGCCTCTGCCTTATGGACAAAATCATTTTTAGGGAACATGTAATGAATCAGCTTAAGTCAAAGTTGCTGGCCACAGGCTAAGATACCCTTAACTCTGCCCTTTTAGGTGAAAACCTCATGCATCTCTCTGGGCTCCTGCTATTTGTAATTAGGAGAAGGTCAACTTTCCTTGTAGGTAGGTGTAAATCAGTGCTAAAGAAGGCATCTTCGAAAGAGTGCATTACGTGTTTTAAGAAGGGTTTAGGAATGTAAGAACTGTTTAATTTTTAAGCAGATCAAAATAATGGAGATGAGCCGTGCCTGAAAATTAAACCACGCGTCCATTTATAATCAATGACTTTTTATTAAACCAGTCTGAAGGTACATGTGACACAATCCCCTGCACTCCTTTTCCTGGGAAATCTGTTAGTTTTTTACCATAATTTCCTCACACATTGATGGATTTTCATAGAGGTGCTGTGAAAAAGCATGGAAGAACTCTGCAAATCACAGCATGCTCATTCAGTGCCTGTTCACAAGTGTTTTGCACTGGGAATGAGCTGGGAAGAAATTTTGCCACAAATATTTTCAGCAAATTATGAAGTCTTGGAAAATGCAGATTTCAGTTCTGCTGAGAAGTTTCTGTTTTGACAGATGTTTTAAATATTTTTTAAAGAATTTTATTTTTTTCTTGAAACTGAAGGAGTTCTTGAAACTGAAGACTGTGCAAAAGTAAAGCTCAGAAACATTTTGCTTCGAAAACATCGAAGCAAAATGTTTCCCTTCCCACCCTGTGCCCCAATTCAACGATTTGGGGAATGGAGATGAATTCACAGAATGTCACCATCTCTGAATCTGTCCTTTTTCATCGGAAAATGTTTTGACTGAGAAATATCTTTCATGCCTCATTGAGTTTAACTCTTTTGAATGCCTTAAAATGAATGGGACCTCCACCTCCAGCATCCTGGAGTGGTTTCCATGTAAATCAGCTGAAACTGGAGCCCTTCAGAAGGTAAAAAAGATGGTTTTGGGGCACACCATTCACAAAGCACGTCGGCTGCCGCCTTACCAAATTGAGAGAATCGCCCAGACTCACAAAGCCACATCAGCGTCACACCGCTCCCCCAAAATCCCCGTGTTTGGTCTCCTGTCCGCATCCCCTCTGGCCTGGATCCGGCTGGAGCAGGTCTCCAGCTGTCCCCTGAGCTCCCAACCTCTTGTCCCTGTAATTTGCTCCCTCCAAGCACGTGGGTGCAGAGAGCCCTTCTGGGCGCGCGGAGGTTGGCAGCGGTGCCAGCTGCCTTGCGCGTGGGTTGGACCTAGGTTTTGGGGCCCGGACGGAGCAACCTGAAAGTTGCTGGCCAGGTCTGGTGTTGCTCCACCTTGTGCTTCTCGCTGCCTGCGAAGCAGTGCCGCACACGTGCTCGCGAAAGGAAGCATTTAAAGCCTGCCACTGGAAACTACGCGGTATTATTCAGTGGGTAGCTGCTTTCCTTCAACGGGCCATAAAAATCCCATTTGGAAATGCAATTGCCTTGCTCCCCTCCTGCATCACACTGCTATTTAAAGAGGGCCCGTCTAACACATTAAAACACACGCATGCACACAAAAAGGCCCAAGATCTACTGAACCTTAAAACAATTATTATTTTTCACAACCCGTATTCCTTCCAACACTAACATTATTCTAAGATGCAGGTAACATGTGACACATTTTCTTTTTCTCTCCAACATACAACACCCTTCCCCTCTTCCATCCCTCCTTCCCAAATATCAATCATCAGCAAAGACAAGGCAAATGAACTTTTAATCAATAACAGCTACTGTTTCTTGTACCGGGACTGTTTATGATTTAAAAGGGGAAAAAAAATTAAATCAATCCTGATGTGAACATTCTCCCACTTGGAAAAACAGCCCAATCCTATATCAAAAGGTTGGGGTTTTTTATATGTTTTTAAAAGGTTTAAAAGCTAAATTAATTTTAAATTGTTTTTACATATCTTGCCTATAGACAGAACCACATCATATGATGAGGAAGGGTGGTCCATGGTTTATTAATGTTCCCAGTAAGTACTTTAGCACCAGTCTGTCTGCTTTATACACATTTAATACCGTTACCATCAAAAAATTAAGGCTACTCTAACCACATGTAGTGCAGCGTGTCCTTCCAGGCGCTCTAGCTGGCACTCTGTTCCCTTTCCATTCAAACCAGGTACAAGAGAAGGTTTAGTGGTGTGTCTGCGGTTAAACTGCACTGTCTCAGTGCCAGTTAGCAGCATCCAGGTAGTATCTGAGATTAAATTACATTTTTGTCAAGAGAGGACTAAGAAAGGACTCAGTTCTCCTAGCTGGGTGTTCCCAGTGTGTCTGCTTTTTGATGGGCTTTTATTTGCAAGGAGACACTCCATATGACTTAGAGGCAGGTACTAGGGGTCCTGTTGATTGATGCTTGTCTCAGATCCCTGCAATCATTCTCAGGACCACAGATTAAAAATACACCTTCTTCACCAAAGCTCTGATGCTGGGACAGGTCTCTTGAGGAACTATTAGCAGTGACTGATACGACGTATACTACTTTTACAACGTGGGATGGTTATGAAGTCCCTTCCCCACCCAAATCTTCTATTCGTGGCTTCATACATCCCCCCATTTTGTCTAAATCCAGGGATTGAAATGGGACTCTCAAGAAAGGAAGGGACAGTTCATTTTCATGTACACATGCCCCAGCATTTGGAGTAGCTCAAATGACAGCGTGCTGGTCCCAAACCATATTTATCCGAATGCAAGCTACATTTGCTATATGGACTCAAATGGTATATGGAATGGCCATATTTTATACAGACCCCAGATGGGTTCATTTTAGCCCCTTACAGAAATAGGACATGTCCCTAGTTTACAGAAGTTCAGATCTCTCTTGCACTTAAAGCTTTTGGGGTGAGGCTGTCTCATGATAACCTTGATCATCCGAAAGTCAAGCACCTTTGCTGAACTATTCATTCTCCTGCTCCCTCTCCAGCCACCGAAAGGGGAGCAACATCTCTCGAGGACTTTTCGTCCCATCCTGGGGTAGGGGCTAGGATGGTAAGGGCCAAATGCCCTGGGGAAACGCCTCTCCCTTTCCGTGGTCCACGCGAGGAGCAGGGCTGCTTTAAGCCAGCTGAGTGGGGTGATAGTGTCCCACCTTGCTGAAGGCTGTTGCGAGAGCAGGCGGGGAAATGCCACTTTAGCGCTGCGGTGGATGTTGGACTTTCGGGAAGGCAGGCACTCCTCCCTCCACCCTGCAAGGCAGAAGCGAAGCGTGCTTAGAAGCCTCCTGTCCTGCTGCCAGCGTGCAACCAGTTTGTCTCATCAGTGTGATTCCCCCGCTGCCCAAATGGATGCTGTACAGGAATGGGGAGGAATTTGGTCTCCACGGCCCACCCAGCTCTCAGCCTCTGTGTCAAGACTGACAGCAAGGCAGATCAAGGATTCAGCCTCTGGGGCTGTCAATTTTGGCACCTTTCATTTGCACTAGATTCTCTACTGACAGACAGCAAACTCCACGGAGGTAGTTAAAAGGATGCAGTGTGAAGCTCAGGAAATGGGAAGCAACTTTGTTGGCTTTCCCCTCCTTTGACGACACTTCAATGGCAGTTATGTTGGCATGAGGCTGTGGGTGTCCCAGACCTGACATCATCTTCAAGGAGAAAGCAAGCAAGTAAGCAAGTAAGCAAGTAAACAAGAAAATACGTGGTTGAGCTTTTCTTGTTTCTTGCTTTTCCTTGGCTATGTTCTCTTGACGGAGACACATCTGTTGAAGCCATTGTCTCCGTTCCTCAGCTGCTCCAGGAACAGAGGGCCAGAAATGCAGCCTTCCCACCCACTTGCATAGGTCTTCTGGCCTTGGCCACAAGGAGGTCTTCTGCAAGGTTTCCGCTAGGCCTCAGGCACACTTGTCTCATGTGTGCCTCCAAAGACTTTGTCAATAATTCAAAGATTGCATCCAGATATTCCAGAGGACTTCCCAGATGTCCTCGCTGATCAGGAGGAGCAAATGCTCTCTGGGACACAGGCGCAAGGAAAATCATTCTGGAAAGACAAGATCTGATAATCCCCCTTAAGAAAGGTGGGGGGATTTGAGAAATGGGGGTTTGCTGTAAACAGCTAGGTGATTATCTGAACTTTTCACAGCCTCTTCCCACCATGGTGTTCAAGGCTCGCATTTTTTAGCTCTGCAACCTTCCTCCATTCAGTAGGACATAAATCCTGAATTCTGCAAGATTGATGAAAATATCTGATTCTTGGTTTCCTGGTAGTTAAAAGAGGGGAAAACAAAACAAAACAAAACAAAACAAAACAAAACTCTCCCCCAAATCCAGAACTATTTTCAAGCTGAAATAATGTTTTTAAGTAAGTGTGCCTGAGGCAAGAAGTTAAAAAAGGCTGAAATGTTTTGTTTAGCCAGAAAGAAAAAAAGTCTTTTCCCTAATTTTGGGGATCTTTTCCTTATTTTTTTAAGTACACATAGAAACCTGGATGGACTTTTGATATGAGAATCTGCTTGAATCAGAAAAGAAAATGGAATTCAAAAAAGCTAACTATCCCTTCCCTTTCCCAAGAAAGCTCTTCAACAGAAGTAACACAAATTTGCAGTGGATCTTGGCACTACCCAGTCTGTATTTCTATTGCCAAAGACGTCCTCTGAGAAGGCTTTTCTGCTCTCCTCCCCAGGATTCATGAAGCTACATGGTCATGGACATTTCTGCTCCCTTTTCAGTCCAGCCTCTTCCTCATCAACACCTGCTAGTTATTTTTCCAGCAAAATCCCTGGGACATGTCCTGCTGCTCCTCTGACCTACCTGTGGATCCATCAACAGAAGTGACTTCCTTTCTGTTGCCCCATCTTGCCCGGTACAGAATGGTGCCTTGACAGTTTTGGGGGTCCTGTTGCTTCTTGCCTTTAAGTTTTGAAGTCTGGGATATCCCATGGCCAAATGCAGCCTGCAGTTTTTCCCCAGTCTTTTCCCATGAGTGACAGATCAGCCCGACTGACCCCTCAGGCCATGCTTTGGGACAATGAGAGAAGTCTCACTTCAGCAGGATGTAGAAGCTGCCCAGCCACAACTAGACTTTTCAGTCATGCAAGACAAGCTGGGAACTGCCATGGTCCAGACACAGACTTGCCAAATAGCTGAGGACACATGCAGGCACGTCCGAAGAAGAACTGTCCAGGTCCACCCTGCTTCATGGACCTGTCTCTAGCTCCCCCCACCTCACCAGATGAAATGGCATGCTTTGGACGCTTGCAAGGATGACTACACGGAGAGGAAGTTCCACAGATGGCTGAGGGGAAACGGCTCAGACATACATTCCTGAGGCCATCTGAGTCACTGGCCTGGTGGATTCCCATATGAACGAAGCAGGACCTTGCCAGGCTGGCTCCAGGCACATGCACTTTCCTGCCGGTGCTCTTTCATGCCTGAGCAGAGCACATTTCACAGCCTTCTGCACTCATTTTACATGGGGATTTCAAGCTGGATGTCTGGACAAAGATCCCAGGAGGCAAAGTAGTTTGGTCTCTGTATGGATATAAATACATTTCCCCCAGCCTTTAATAACAATCTCCCCTCTGCCACCACTCTTATTCAATATATTGCCCCTGTGCTCCTTTCCTGAAATGCCGAGGATGACGTGTGTAGTCTGCACAGGGGGAAGTAGCACCATGCAGGGCACAGAGGTACTGTGGGGTCATGGCTGCCCTCCCCGGTGGTCATACAGGCACCCTTTGGATGCCTGTAGCACCTTTCCTCAGCTGGGCAGTGAAAAATGCACCTACTTTTGACCGGAGAAATGGCCTAATGTTTCCTGAAGCCCTCTCTCAGCCCACCAGCCCATTGGCCCTGCGAGTCAGCCCCAAATCCACATGCCGTCCGCTGTGGGTGCCTGCCACAGAGTGTCACACCCCCCATGCGGATCCTTGGCCTCGGCCCCTGGTTCCAGGCCTCAGCCCGTGCCGCAGAGGACTTGACCCCCCTTGCAGCAGCATCTCCTTGCCCTGTGCCAGCTCGTCTCACACCTGGATCCCATTCGCAGTGGAAAAAGTACGAAAAACGCAGCAGCGTCACCCGAGAAGGAAGGGGGATTATTTTCTATGTCTTAATTACTTTCTTTGAATGGGGACCAGGAGCTACTGTGTGCTCCCTTGGCTGCTACCACCAGCTCCATTCAGAGTCCCCTCCCCTCCTTGGGCTCACTCATTGCAAATTTCCTGCTGGAGGGGCTGCAAAACGGTGAGCCCGGGGGCAGTTTGCAGGTAGTCTGAGACCATTCCAGCCTTTTCCACCATGAGGCTGCCTTAGAGTTGGCAAAACCTTATTGGTCCTTGCAGTGCCACGGGCTCACGAGGGTGTCGGAGAGGCATGAAACATGCACTGCCTGCTGCTGCCCAGCTCTGCAGAGCCAGGCCTCTCATGTGCATGGTGTATGCAACGCATGAGCAAACTTCTCCCTTGAAGCCAGCATCCCTGCTCCAAGCCCCCTTCGGAAGGGTTTGCTTTCACCCTGGCGAGTGGTGCAGTCGTGGCTCTGAGGGTGTTTGGGCTTTGCCTCATCTGCAGTTTCCCTAGGCGCCTGGCCTTTGGGAAAGAACCCAGCAAGGGTGGGAAGTTCTTGCAGGGCCCTGTCAGAGATGAGGTGTGTGGGGGAACAGCTGGGCCTCTTACAAAACTAACCTCAAACAGGAAATGGAGAAGATGTGGGCAAGGAAAAGTAATGGGAGGAGCAAGGTCCAAGGGAGGCAGAAGGACTGGAAGACATAACCAGAAAGAGAGGAATGTGAGAGGAAAGCAAAAACATCCCTTCCTTATTTTGTGCCCAGAGGATAATCAGGAGGGAAAATAATGAGGTCACATAGGGACTATGCTATGGAGTTTGCAAGGGACTGCTAAGGGCCTGTAGAGAACTACTCCGCTCAACGCAGGGTGATCTGGACTGGAAGACCCTTCCCTCAGGTCTTACAAAACTGTTGTTTTTAAATTAAACCCCCAACACTGCCAAGTATACTTTCCCCACTTCTCCTACCCTATCAGTCAGGTATGGGGGAGCAGAGTAGCATGTCTCCTGTCACACTGGACCGTGCATTTTCCTGATGCACAAATGAGACAAGGAAGCATTGTTACCTCTGAAGAGATGTAAAACTGGACACAGAAAGGCAAATTCTGACATTTCCCATGGTACCATGGGAACAGTGGCTGAACCAGAGCCTGAACTCTGGGTTTCTTCATTTTCTGCTTCTTCCACCAGGCCCCTGACCCCTGGTGAACATTTCATGCTCTTCTGCCCATCGCGGTTCTTATATCCTGATCCCCACCACACATGCAAACACTTCCCAGCTGTGCTCTGAGATGACTATTCACCTTGTACCTATTCTCTCATCTTCTCCCCAAGGAGAGGATATACAAGGCAGCTTTTTAGGAATAGAATAGAATAGAATAGAATAGAATAGAATAGAATAGAATAGAATAGAATAGAATAGAATAGAAGTTTCTCCACTTACTTATAATTTTTCCAGACTTTAACTGGGCTCCAATTTTCCATGCTGGTTTTCCGCCTCGGGCTGTGTTTTGTTTTGTATTTTTCAAAAAATTCCATGACTCTATTTCCACCACCCCTTTGAATGAGATTTAAGGAGGTCTTTTTTTTTCTTTCCCTTTTTTTTTTGACAATGTTAAAACATTATTACAACCATTTTACTGAGAAGCAGCAGTGCCTCTGGGCTTTGGAGCTGGGACTGGAAGCTTGGCAAGATGTGTCCCTTGAGTGAGAAGACAGGCCTTTCTCTATCCCTGTGACAGCGCCTGAAGTCGGGCAGATCACGAGCCTCTGAAATAGCAGAGACTGGTTAGAATTTGGCAGATGGATTAAGCACAAAGTCCATCTGCACTGAGTATGCTCCATCTTCTAAGAGGCCTCAATCAACGGTTTCACAACAGCACATCAGCCAACTGCATAAACATAGGGTACTGTTTAAATATAGTCCTTGCCTTGACGAACAATCAGCGCTGAAAGAGAAGAGGATCTTACACAAATAAACAAATGTCCCATAGAGCCCAAGTATTTGGACCAAGGTCAAAGGAGGGAATTTGTGATAGAGAAAATTATTGAAACTAAAATCGTACACAAGTTTTCAGATATGGAATTTGTCTGGGAAATACTAATTCAAGAGGACTAGACCCCTCCGTGGCTTTGGGTTGAATTCAGCAAATCCTAAATCCAAGCAGTTAGGACAGGCGAACTAAGGAGAAAACAGGCAAGTGAAGAAGGCCAAACCAAAATGCTTCATTTTGGGTGGTTTGATTAACCTGAAACCCTTTTTTGTTCATTTCACCAGGAAGATGGATGTGTTCTGCTGACTTGGCAGGAACCTTTCTTCTTCAGCGTTTTGGCTCCACTGGCAAAGCAAAAAGCCCAGCAGTTATTCACACGGCTGCAGCTGAACTGAGATCCAGGTAGGCCTTAGCTCATGCAGTAACCACAGGGCCCCGAAGGGCCGTGCCGGGAACCTCAGCCACGTCTCATGGCCAGGCTGCCAGCAACGCTCAGACCACCGGCGGGAGCCAGGAGGTGACGGCGGTGGGATCAGTGGGGGTCAGGTCCTGCGGCTCTGAGCAGATCAGTAACCAGTGGAAGGAGCATTGGCTCCCACAGCAGGGCTCACCAAGTTCTGAATTGCCTGGTGATGTAAAATAAAAAGGAAGAAAAGGGCAAAACCAGCAACAGCAGACAAACCAACCCCAAAAAACTCCCAAATCCAAGTTTGGGGTTCTCAGAAAGTCAAATGGGAAGAAATGTGCTCGTTTTGAGGAAACAGGGTTGGAGGCTGAAGGGGAGAGAGGAAGGGAGTGGGAGCTCTGAAAGGGTTCAGTTCATCCAGACCACTTCCCAGGAGTTTCACAATTAATCGAGGAACTTTGACGTGTCCCAGCTATTTTCCTGGCAGCAGCCAGCGAGCAGGAAAGCCTCAGCATCTAGAGAAAGGCTTGTCCTGACCAGAGAGCAGCGAGGTCCTGAGAAGGGATGCCCTCTACCATGGCCTCGACTCTAGCCCAGACCACTCGGGGTGCTCATGCTTTTTGCTGTCAATGCTGACAGTCACTTGTCACCAAACAGCAGTTTCATAGCTGACCAGCAGTGCTAGGAGGCAGGTCTTTCACTATTTCAGCCCAGAGGCAGGCTATGGGGCCCCCCTGGAGACACCATTCTCGTTATACCCATCTCCGGCTGCAGGAGCAATCCAGACAGGGTTTCAGGCCTTGATATGGCATCCTCTGGCAACAGCCCCCTCCTCAGGCCCTGGGTTTCCGTCCAGGCCATCCTAGCTGCAGCTAGTCATGCAGAAAATCCCATTGAAGTCAATGTTTGTCAGTCATATAGAGACATGAATATTTCTCTGCTTCATTGAGTGGTTGTGAGGTGGCCAGAGAGTAGGAAAAGCCAATCGGTAAAACAGCTGCAGCCTTAAAAAGTGCACAAAAAGGGTCATGTCTTGCCTTTAGAGCAGATTAAATTTAAAGACCTGTCAACCTCAAAAGCATCTAGATCAATTTTCTTCCTCTGCATTGATGGGGAACAAATTTGAAACCCTGAGGTGTCGTTTCTGCATGTCATGCTTTGAGTTGTTCCCTTTCTTCAGCATGATAGACCTGTTCCTTTCCTGAGGATGATCATTTTTCAGCCAAACATGTGGTCATTCGCATTCCTGAGTTATGGAGCACACAGCTTGCCAAGGGAAAGGGATTTTCATTTTGTATCCTGCTGACCCCATGAATGCACCACAGACCCATATATTCGTGGCCATCCCAGCAGCCCTTACAAATGAAGCCACGATGAGCCAGTCCATTCCTGGATGGAAGATGGTCACCCACCAGGAAGATGTTGCCCCAGATGCTGTGCGCTAGACTGTCTGGCATCACAGCCAGGACTGGGTACACTTGGAGGAGAGGGCCTTTTCCTTCTGATCTCTCATCTCATTTCTGACAATTGGTGGATGGTAAAGTCCTTGGCTGCCTTCTCCTCAGAGAAGAGCCATGGTTCCTTCTCACCTGTAAATTGCCCTGCATTATCTCTGTAGGAACAGAGTTGAGCCTCAAGGTCATTACTGAATTCCAGCTGGGCTAATTACCCTCCACCCACCTGCCTTTCCCCTGGAATCTCACTGGGGTGTAGTGAGTGTCACCTCCTGCCCTACCTGCTTCTTCATGTGGGCAGATGTGTTCCAGCCATGCATGGAGTGGTGTTCCTACAAAGTCAAATCACTGACGCTCCCCAGGCTAAAAGGCATCGTGTAAAACCTGAGTTTTACCTCCTTCTCCATGCTCTGAAGAGAGTTCCCTTTTTTAAATCAGGGGTTTGTGGCCTGTGGCCCACCAACTCGGCAAGATGCTGTGAACTGTTCCTACAAGGAATAAGGAAATAATATTCATATTTGCTCTGCAATTATCTACAGATTAGAAATTTCTAAAGAGGGTCTCAAACACTCAAGGAAAAGATTTAGGACTCCATAAATCATAATAGGTTGAAAACTGTGTACCTAGAATAACTGGGTTCTCAGCTTCCATGAAAATTCATCCAGACATTTCTGCATATATTTCTGGGTGCAAGCATTTGATTGTAAATACCGCTGTTGTGGAAACTTGGCTGAAGGGAATAGACAGACCGTCATATATACGGAAATGGAGCTGATTATTATCACTGCCTGAAGGAATAAATGGGCATGATTGGGAACAGCTGTTTCTGAACTGATGCAAGTGTGGGGCAGCTCTGGGAAAGATGCATGGCACTTGCTATCACATGCATCTTTGCACTGGTTGATATATCCTGTTTCTCACAAGCCCAAGAGCACTGCAGAGCTTATGGGGTTATGTTGCTCTGAGGATCTGAATGACTTGCTGTGCCGGCTAGTCAAACCTTCAAGGTATAGGAGGCCCTGCGTTCAGTTGGGTTAAAACACATATTGTTGAGGGTAGTCCTCCTGGCCAAGGGACACAAGCTGTGTCTAGATGAGGTTATCCCACAATGCTTCCCAAATCTTAGATCTGGAGGCATGCTTTGGCTGCATCCCAACTCCAGATTGAGTATGTACCAGCAACCCCAGAGCCTCAGTTTGCACACAAAGGAAACCCAGATGAGAATGTTGGCGCATCGCAATAGCTCCCTAATCTGGAGGATCTGGAGACCAGGATGCAAAGACCAGTTAGCACAGACAGAGCTCAAATGACCTGTCCACATAGAGGTTTATACCTTTCTGGATTGTCTGCACATTTTTCCAGCAATGATCTATCCCATAAGGAACCATCCGGCCAGACAACCTTGCTAAATTCACAGTTGATCTAGTTATAAAGTCGTTCAATCCCGACTGTATTGATTTTGTACAGGGATGATTTTTTTAAGTCAGGATGCCATGCAGACTTAAGTCAAACACCATGCAAAAATCTGTCAGTTGAAGTTGTTATCCCATTACAAACAATAAAAAGTTTAACAGGATCTACTTTCTGCAAACCACAGCTGATTGATGTTAATTATGCTACATACCTTGAGTCTGCAGGGATTGTGGTCCATAAAGGTTCTTCCTATGATTAGTCTTTCTGGATCCATGTCTTGCTAAGCACTGCTTGTTTTCATGGGTCGTCTTGTTTACAACTTTATTAGCTCAACGTTAGATTTTTTTCCAGTCCTCTGGAACTTCCCCAGTGTTCCCAGATTTGTTTAAAAATCAACACTAATGGTTCAGAGAGCTCTTGGGCCAATTTGTTTATCCTTTGATGCAACTTATCTGATCCTGCAGAATGTCTAACTTTAATCACTGCTGTTTAACATACGGCTTCATCACTGATAGAATACAAAGTATTTCATTATCTCTGTAAAGTATGAATATGTCATCCTAATTCTTTCCAAAGAGAAAATAAACACTGAACAAATAACTTTGTCTTTTCTACACACAGACTGAATATTTTCCCATTATTGTCTGGGATCCCTGGGATTGCTAGGATTTGGCTTTTCTTGATACATTTAAACATTTTTTTATCATGAACCCCAGAGGCCACAGATTTTTCACTTCTACCTTACCTCTCTCTTCCCAGTTGTCTGCATGTTCTCAGTGATTTGTACTCACTGCTATCAGTTTCCTCTTTTTTATTTACCATTAACATGTATGTGTGCATGTGCATACATACCAAATATATGTACTCAGAATACTATTTCTCTAAGTATATACGTATACTAAATGTAAAGTAGCACTGCTTCTACTTTCTCTCCTAGCTGGGACTTGTCTAAACAAAACAGTGCTCATGCTTCTAGAATAGCAGTTATCTTAGACCATCCCACAAAATATCCTCAAACACTTCCCAATTATCAAATTATTCAAATTTTTTGTTTAAATAATTTTTTCTACTCCTAATTTTGCTCCTAACTATTTTCAGCCTAGGGAAACTATTCTTTTACCAGAAGCAGGGACCAGAGCTGGGCACCTCTGTGCTTTTAAAAATCTGCTCTCTCATCACATATAAATAGCACTGTTCAGAGCTCTTCTGTCTTTGCGCATAATGTCATGCTCAGTGGCACAGAGACAGCCTGGGAATAGATTGTGGAGTTGCTGCCCATCAGGAGACAAGAGTTACATACCTAAAAGGCAGATGAAGCTGGTTTAGGGTTATATGGGGGGGAGAGGGGGGTAGCCCTTCTCTGCTTCCAGGCTCGTGGAGAGGGGGCAAAACCACAGGGGACTGAAGACAGCTTTCATCAATTGAGATGTTTTATTTTGTGTTGGCTTTTTTTCTTAAACATCCTTTGTTTTCTAACAATAAATCATATCCTGAGGCAATAGCCTTTAAAAGGACTGGGCATGGAGTCTGCTTCCCTTTGCTGGCTGGTGAGGCAGGCCACCGGCTGACAGCAGCCATCAATCTGCAACTCAATGATCAATCCATCTTTATCTGTCAGCACGGGACCAGCGCAAAAGGACCCCGCACCGGCCATGGTGCCCGATGTGCCTGGTGCTCTTGCCCAAGATCACCCATCGGCTCTGGCAGTGCCCAAGAGGTTCACCATCGGCCACCTGGCGTCTCTGTGGCTGCCTGCTCCCCCAGAGTACGATCCCACCATCTCGAGTATTTTCCCCACTATACCCCCAGTATATTTTGCAGACAGCAGTAGGAACACATCACTGCTCTGACTGCTTTCTCTGACTCGGTCTCCGCAGCAAACTTCCTTTGCATCCCATCTTGTGATTCACTGGATAGCGGGCATCCTATGTCTCGCCCTTCTGAAAAGTCAGGAATACTAAAGAAGGCAATGGCATCTTTTCCAAACAGAGGGTACTGGTGAGTCCAACAGTCTAGTTATGGGTAAACCCTCCCATGAGGTTTCAAAAATACCAAGTCATTTTTTTCCCCATCAGTGGCTATTTCTACCTCCTGTTGTTTATTGTCCAGGCTTCTAGGTTTGCTTTTTAACATTTGTGCTGCCAGGAGTCAGCATTTTATGATGGTGCCTACGTCTTCTGTTTACCCTCTTAAATATTGTTCCCCAAAGATGCTCCATTAAAGCCCTCTTAACTGCTCTACCTCGTTTGTTATTCAGAATACTGGTTGCTCTCCCAGGGAGATGGAGGTGGTCCAACTCCCTCAGAAAAGGGAAATGCTCCCTCAGAAAGCATACCTGATGCTCCATGAATTGAAACACTTCTGTTTTACCTCCGTTTTACATCTTTTGCCCCATTGGTGGTCTCCCTCCCCTGTCTGCTTTTGCCTCTAAGTCATGAGGGATCTTTAAGCTGATTGTCTGAACTTTCCTCTCCTTCAATTCCCTCCTGAGATCCTTCAAGTTCTTGCTGATCCGAGAAGTATTTTATGAGGCAATTTCATTCATGCCAAATGTGTCATAACCAATGGATCCCTGCCTACAGTCATAGAGTCCCGTTCAGCGTTTCAGTGATGTGTACTGTTTTGGAGCCAAGGAGACCGCACACAGACCTGTTGTCTTTCTGTCCCTTCTTCTGCATTTGGCTATGCAGAATGGTTGTGTCTGGCTGTGTAGTTACATTTGTTCCATTGGCCACCACTCACTCCCTTGAAACCAACTCCTTCGTCCCTTGAGTCTGCTGAGATCATGCTCAAAATGGCTACAGAGAACGTTTATGTCTTTTGGATGCTAATTCAGGGTCAAGATCTGCTGGTCAAGAGCCATACTTCAGCACCTCATATCTTTTGCACCTGTAGAGGCAGTGTCTTGCTCTTGGCCCACTGGGGGTTTCCATGTGCAGGCAGCAAGGAGAACATGACACCTTCTGCCTGGGCTGGAGCCCCCGCTCTGCCTCCCACTGTCTGTGCTGCACCTGCTGTGGAAATGGTCTCAAAAGCTTTGGTGCAAAATCCCCTCTTCACTTGCACTCTTGGCTGATGATATCTATGTAAGCCACAGCAGCCAGACCTATCCCCTTGCCATGGAGGATGTAGAGGCCCTGCTGTAGTAGGCTCAAGAGACTCATCATCCTGACCTGAGCAGCCAACCTGGGCACAGCCAGTGTGCCAATGCCATTTTCCTGCTTCGTGGCATGCTCATTGCTTCTCTCCTTCCTTGGGCACAGGGCAGGCTGCATCAGTTGTTGTGGGAGCCAGCCGCTTATGCTGCCACCCCTTCCCCAGGCTCTCTGACTCTGCAAGTCCCTCCCATAACTACGACACCGGTGTCTTCCGTCACAAGACAGGTACTTGTCTCATGGCACAGGGATGGGCATGGACCTCTGTTCCAATGACTGGAGGCTGCCTGACTGTTCCACTGCAGGGCAGGCACGTGGCAGGCGTCACTCAAAACAGTGACATGACATGAGAGTCTTAAGTGCACCCCCAAAAGGTGACTGCATGTTCCAGCAGGTCACGAGGAAGGGCAGGAGATGCTGTTCCTAGGTGGGGCCACAGCACAGGGCCCCCAGTGACTCCCGAGCCCTAGTGTGGCTGAGGTAAAGAGCTGCTGCTCCAGTCTGCAGGGCTTTTCCTCATGTCACTCCTTATGCACACAGGACCATGTCCCAGAAGACATCGGTCCCAGAACTGCTGGACAGGAAGGGAAGAGACAGCAGAAGGGTCTGCGCTGCATATAGGGCTGCCAGGCTATCTGCTTCTGCCCATGGCCACCCCTCGCCAGGGCAGGATTCCTCCTGCAACACAGTCACAGCTCTTGGTTGCTCCGTGCTGGGTTTGGAGAGAAATCCAGCATCAACAGAGCACCTGGTGAGGCTGGACATTTTGAAGCTGGTGGGGGCAAGGGGGAAGGTAGCACAGGGACAGGGAGAGGTGGCGGGTTTCGCGAGGAGAGGAAAAGAAAAAAAACTTCAGCCTGGAAATTCTTTTGTTCCTAACTGTGCAGTTCAGTACATGCGAAGGGGGCAGGGAGAAGGGGAAAGGCACAGTGGGGTCTTGACACAGAACAGCCTGGAATCGATGTCCCAGCCTTTCTTAAAATGTCCTAGAGTGCTTGGATTTGCCTCAGATTAAGTCCAGTTGCCCAGACTGGCGTGTACCCATACAAGGGCTAAATCAGAACCACCCGTCACACCTCCCGCCCTCCTCAGCCCTCCCCTTCCCTCCTTCCTTCGTTTCAGCACAGGTTCATTAAGGCCTTCCCCAGTGAAAATAGGCTGCGTTTTGGGGGGACTGCTGAAGCGTTTGATATTTTCCACTCTGCGTGTCAAGGGCATTTACAGTCGGCGTCAGACTGTTCCGTCAGTCTGAGGGAAGCACTTTGAAGTGTTTGTGGTAGAGGCCACATGTGCAGTCAAGATGTGCCGCTCCAGCTCCCCAGCTTCTTACTCAGTTTGCATTCCCAGCATCATGTGACAATGAACAACACAGCTTAACCCTTTCGCACTGTGGGAAGCGCGTTCTGCTCAGAGACACCCACAGCACGGGGCACAAGAGCCAGTCCTGGGACCCCCATCCCCTCGTGCATTTTGGCAGCAGTGCAAAGGAAGCCCATTATCACTCTCTCTCATTTCAGTTCTCGGCAGCATAAGCCAGGGAAGGACAAGGAGCAAAACTCAGCTCAGACAGACACAGTGCAGGGCACAATCTCTCCAAGAAAGGTGATCTGACAAAGCGATGAGGCCTTGAAGTTTCTGGTCCAAGCTGAGGATCTGATGCTAGTCCCCACGTGTGCCCAGAGGGCTTCCAGAGCTCCCAGTTTGACGATGAAAGTAGCACCACTTGTCATGAGCATCTATGAAGTTGTGTCCCATCCCCATCAGTCCTGCAGCAGACCTTGAGCTTTACCCAAGAAGTCACATGGAATGAGTCCCAGTGGCTGTGCATAACAGGAGTGTCCACAATGACATTACCCCTTGTCCTCCGGCATGAGAGACAGCATACAATGAAATGTGAATTGGTTTGGGAGCATGGCATGCTCCTGCCGAGCAGTGATTGGCTTCTGGCTGTAGGTCTCCCTGTATAGGGTGAACAGTCTTGACAAGTTTGCCTTCAGGGCACTGGTGTGAGCCCTGCAATGTTTTGAGGAGCTATCCGCACAGGCATTGGTCAGGGATGAATCCAATTTGTCTGTGTAAGGCTTGCACAGTAGTTGTGTAGCGCTCTTCCATAGCTACAGGCTTTATATTATTTTCACATGCACAGAGAGTGCCTTGGAGAGGAGCTTTCTCTAAAATGAAGCAGAAGGACTAGTGGGCTGAGCTGCTCTTTGAAGAAAGTGGAATAACAGTTAGTCAGGCCATACGCTTCTCCTCAGTTCTCTAACAAGAGAGTAAGGATGGCATGAAGAAATTCAAGAGACATGGTGTCACCAAGTGATGCTTCCCTGGCGTCTGAGATGCACCTTCTTCCATGGCTCCCTGCAGGTTCCCCAAGTTAGGAGGACAGCCGTCTTCTGTGAGGAGCCTCCTGCAAGAGGGCTCCCAATGGGCGGTGGATTTTCCATTTTCCATAACTAGTCAGGAGCAACTGAATAGTTATCAGGAACTGGCATTGGCTCACAGCTTTGGAAGTCCCTTAAGATATAAATTCAAACCTCACAGCTGTGCAAGCCTGAATCTACCGAGGGCTGAGCTGTAACCTCCATGGGGTTGTTTTAACTCTGAGCAAATTCCCAGTTTGACATGTAGAGCCTGGATCCACTGCTGTGATAAACAGGACATGGAGGGCAACAGGGGAGTAAAGAGAGTGGTGGAAAAGGCCTTTCTGTGGAAGCTCAGAGTGCAACAGCTATGAGCTAAGGGGACAGTGATGTGAGCTGTGGACATGTGAGTCCCACCCTTTGCTGCTGCTTCAAGAATAGCAGCAGTTTCCTGAGGCAGATGTGGTTCTGTCCTGTTCACCAGGACCTGCATCCTTGGGGCAGCGAGCAGAGTCCCAGGCTGTGGGTGGCTTCCTGGAGGTGTTGTGGGCCTTCCCTGATGGCGCTGCTCAGCGCAGGAGAGCTGCTCCAGCAGCTGAAGTGTTAATGCCTGCCACACAAGGAATAATCTCCCTTTTGAATTATTGCAATACTGAGGGTGGAGGCCTGGGGGAAGGGTGTCATTGTGCTGGCTCTTGCTTGGCAGGGAAAAGAAGACTTCTGGGCTGCAGCTTCCCAGAAAAGTTGAATCCAAGGCATCATCCAGTGCAACCGACCTCTCCTCCTTCCATGAAAGCCCCCTCCCTGCAATTAATTTGAGCCCTGGAAACCCCTGCCCTCCACCCTCATTTTCCAGCCCCCAGCAAGGCAGCTGAGTCAACCCACATCTCTTTTGCCAAGGCTCTTCCCCTTTAACAGGATGATTCATGCCGTCACCTAGGGAGGAATGTGCTTTCCTGTTGTCAAGAAAATCAGTCTGACAGCCCCATCCTTGCCTGTGTGTGCGTGTGTGTGTGTGTGCCTGCCTGTGTGTGTTTTTATGCACTTTAGTGCTGAGCTGGCACTGGGAGGAGAGGTGGCTGGCAGCAAAGCAGGCCTAAAGTTACAGTCCACTGTGATTCATCAGACCACTTAGAAATCTAAAATCCTCTTAATCTGGAAGGTCAGAATTAATGAAGGGTTGATCTGTTACATGCTAAAAATAATAATAATAAAAGTTGCCAGAGGTTTCTTTATCCTTCTCTAAGCAGAGCCTTATCTTTCATTCTTTCTTCTCTTTCTCTCCATGGCTCCTTCCCTCTTGTCCCACAGTCCCACTCTCTCCATTCCTCCCACATCAGCCTCAGGGCCTGTTAGGTCTTCTCTAAACAAGTGACTCTTTTTACTATCCTTGGCACACCACCGGTACAGCCCTATAAAGTAGGACCCATCCACATAACTTCAGCCATCAAAACATTCGCTGGTTAGCCTGGGTTCATCACAGGCACAGTGGAGAGAAGGCAATGGAGGGCACCTGTGTTGGATGGGAAGGGCTGCCTGAGACAGCCTTGCCCTCAACAGCTAGAGCAAATACCAAGCTGGTTGGAGGCAGGAGACTGCTGCACTGCCTCATGGCTCGAAATGGCAGTACACAATAGAGCCGGTCTCTGCCACTCCAGGAGTGGAGCCGTCGGTCACCAAGGGGCTCCAGTGATGAGCAGAAACAAAGTGGAAAGCAGACAGGTGGAAGGGGGTTAGATGGGGTGGCTTTCAGGCCGCTTTCCTAAGGAAACAACATCGATACAATAATACTCTGCGCGACTGTCTCCTTGTCAGTTTTGAACTGGTTGTCAAGTTTTGAAACCCATTTGGTCAAAGGGGCAGACATCTCAGAGGCATTAAGTTCATGACAATAGAATACCCTGACAGTGGAGAGAGATCCAAATTGGGGCCCAAGCGAAGGGAAGGTGAATAACCTTACTTTTATTAGACATCAGAGAATGCCCACAGGAGGTAGGCATAGGAAAGCTGGCTTCATTGATTTCGCAGACCCACTTGCTTTTATAGCTCTGTTTGAGTGCAAAGGAGAGACTGAGTTTCAAAACTTATCCAAATTAGTAGGTGTGGATTGGACCTGTTGTATCATTCTTATTCCTACCATAAGCTCATCAAGGTAAGAATCAGAGCTTCCTATGAGTCTGCCAAGAGTTACCTGAACTCACAGACATGGAGGATGGGCTCCCTCCTGGGCTGAGATCAAGTTTGTGCCCTGCTGACAACAACCGCAGAGAGGCCTGGCAGCAGGCACACAGGTCCCAGGACTCAGTCCTTGCTCAGGCCAGTGGTGAGAGCCAGCAATTGCGTGACCTTAGTCCTGCTAAGGGGTCTATGCTGCTTTCCAAGTCGGTGTCAACTTAGTGAAAGCCTGATGAATTAGACAAGTCCAACAAAAGGCACACAGGGATGAGATACCATGTCAGAGCCGGTTATGTTTATAGCACATTAGGTTTCTCTGTTTAAGGGATTTTCATTCTGCTTAGGCTTGTTTTCCATTTGTGTATGGAATTGGTTCATGAAGTAGAAATCAGTTTCTCAAGAGTTCTTCTTCCTCACCCGTTCCCCAAAGGCACCTCCACTCTGCTGTCAAACTCAAGCCACTGAGGATGGCCAAATTTCCTTCCGTCTTGTAAATCCTGGTGAGACTAGTTTCATAAGACCCGAATGTGCCACAGACACCACCTGTCCATCAGCCATCCCGAGATTCACCCCGGCTGGCATGCTAAGCCAGGCTTTGATCCTAAGGTTAGGTGAGATGATTCTGGTTCTGGATATGGCTGGAGAAGGAAGACAGCTTCCCCTTTCTGGGCTCATGGCATATTGTACCCACCTACAGCACAAAGGCACATGCAGCTGCAGTCTGACCTTCTGACTGCCAGCACAAGGCATATTAAGGACAATATTTCACACTTGTATAAACCCTTACATCAGAGGATCACAAAGTACTTTGCAAATGTTTGCTTATTAATCCTCACCACAGTCGTCCTGGGAAGAAAGAAGAGACGCTGAGGAATCACCTCATTTACTACAGAGAAAGGGCATTTTCTGGGGTGAAACAAAGGCACTTAACAGATGAGAAAGTGCTGCTCAACATAACACACTGGCCAGAAAAAAATAAAAAGGAATTAAAAACGTGGTGAGCGAGGGGAAGTTTAGGCAGGAATAGTGTGATTAATCATGCTGCAACTTGGCTAAGAGAACAGCAAAAGGCGCCATGTGATTTTTATCAGGCTCTGTTTGTGCTCCATCCATACCTGGTGTGACAGGTAGCAGCATCCCACAAGAATGGGCTGGGGCAGCAGGATCAGTACGCAGCCTGGAGGGAGGGGCAGGGGCAGGAGAGAGCTGGGCAAAACTTCCAAAAGCAACTGACTGATTGTTGGGGTTGCTGGACATGACCCATGACCATCAAGCCTCAGACGGGTGCCTGAGGACAGGACCAATAGTGACTCGCTGGCTGTGAATTTCTAGCTCATAACCCAGGGACACAGTCATCACCACTGTTTGGCTGTTTTCTCTCACACACACACCTATCCCTGCACCGAGGTGCTTGCTGCTGTTCCCATTGCCGAATTGTCACCATTTCAGCCAGACCAGACAAAGGCATGGCTGGTATTTTCCAGCAACTTTATCTTCTCATGCAAGCCCTGCACCTTGGACTGCCTGTGTGTCTTCAAGCATACTGTTCCTTGAAAGAAAGTCATCAGCTCATCCATCCTCTCCAGTAATCTGCACTTGCAGATAATTTGCACAAAGTCAGAGGCAGGGCACAGCTACATAATCCTCACTACTGATGAATCTCAGGGGGGTTTACAGATAATCCAGAAACTATACTGAAAATATGATACTCTGAAAAGCAAACACTGCACAGTTGCAAGATGTACACTGCCTAGTTCTTAAAACAGATATGTCCCAGATGACAGTACTGGCGAGGAAGAAAAGGTCAGTTACAGCTAGTTTTCACTCCAAGATTTCATGAGACACGAGTTTGCTAATCTACCCATTCTAACAACTCGCTTCAGAGTAGATCATACATCACTGAGGGACACTAGTGGGGACTGGGCACACTGTGTAAATGCGTATGCTTTTGCAAATGCTACCACATCAGCATGACAGTGGGTTTTTTTTTTTTTTTTTTTTTTTTGCACACATTGCACAGTTCTAGATGACGGCACGAGGTGGAGGATGAGATTATGTAACTTGAATAATGCAAGAGTTCACAGTCCTTTTTTCTGGGCACAGGTAGCTCTAGAAATTATCAGTGCCAGCTCTGCCAGTCCTGTGCCTCCATCCAGGTCACATAACATTCTGAGATGGCTTTTATATCCTCATTGCAATGAAGTATTTTATCCCTCTAGGGTTTATTATTCTTTTATAGACTGAAGGGCTTCAGCCTAATCTTTCAACAAACAAAAGGAATCTTTCAACATTTCAATGCTGTTGTAATTGGCTCCAAAAATAGCACCCTCAGAGCCACATTTCTTAATCTTCTCAAGTCCAAGGATTAACCTTTTTTTCAGAAAAAAAAAAAAAATCCAAGGACCAACTTGTATATTTTTCATTTGCAATCAAATAAACACAAGCCTAAAATGTGAAAGTTAAGCCATACTAGCTTTTATTTTCTCCCATTTTGTTTGCCTGCTTGCTTGTGTGGCTGTTGGAGGAGAGGAGAGAGGATTTACTATTGTTTCGTGAGCCACCACTGGATGTTTTATAGACCACGAAAGGCCCCTGGATCACAGTCTAAGAAACACTGCTTTAGAGATAAACAGGCTCGTTACAGGAGGTCCTTGTTCTCTGCTCTGCTTTACGGCTCACATTGCTGGAGACTGCCACGTTTGTCTTTAACTCCATTACACTGCACATTAAAGGACACTGGTTGTCTCTCCTGAGGACCAGGCGCTCTGCACAGTTCTGTTCATGCAGCCCTGTCCTTGCAACTACTGTGCATTCAGTTTATATCCCTGGATCCATGATGTGCCTCCATACACTCCATCCAGGTCAAGCTCCATGGCCCTCAACAAAGTGATGTTACCCAAGGGATGTAGAATAATGCCAACTTGTTCCGTAGCTTAAAAAAAGACAGCATCATAAGGACACCTCTTAGTATGCAACAGTCGTGACAGATCTTGGAGAGGATGACTTGTCTCCATGACTCCCGAATTATCACGGGTAGCTTTTCCTGCCAGGAAAAGTGTCCTCAGCGCAGCCCTCTGTACGACCCCCACAGCTCTTTCCAAATGCAGACAGACACCTTGGCACCTCAAGTTGCCTTTGGACTCTGTTAGTGTTGGCTGGTTGGGTCTGATAGCTTCCCTCTTGTTTCTCCTTGTTTCATTAACTGTCACGCCAGGGTTTCTGATCATCCCTCAAGCCAAGCCCTGCCAAAACACTTACTCTACTGCAGTGCTCCATTTCAGATAATTGCCAGAGAAAGCTGTGCAGTTGGTAACGACCAAGGTAAGGAAACACCGAGATGCACTCAGGATATAGCATTCGCATATTGTACTTTCATAAAGGTACAGCAGTGGAAACATTCCCTATTTTGATTGTCTCAAAGCCACAGGAAAAAGGGAATTAAGGGAATTGATATGTCTGGGATAGACGCCAGCTCTGATTTACTCACATTTTTAACCCGATCTGAAATACCTTGGTCAGAGATGGAAAACTTTTATGGAAGACAAGAACCAAATCAAGCCCTGCCTGCACTGGGATCCAGCTAAGAACCATCTTGGCTGGCACTGTTCAAGAAACATAAAAATGGAGGAACTGGCAAACAAACAGGCAACAGCAGCTTCATAAGAAATTTCTTCTCATCCTACAGAGGGTTTGGAGAATCTAACATCACCATGGCTAATACCCACATTCGTAGTCTGCCTTCAGACCACAAAGTGCCTAAGGTACCAGAACACCAATGAGTTAGGATGTAGGGGTTGGCTTGGCTCCTGGAAAGAGGATATGCTTTCTCATCAAATCCCAGCATGATTTGGTAGGGAGAAGCACAGAGCGGTCAAGCCAGAGTGGTGAGCCTGAAACAAGGTTGCCTTTGGAAACAGTATAAAAAGAAAATATCCTTGCTAACATAACCTCGCATTCTAGTTTAACCTCTGTGTTCCCTCAGAGAGCGCAAACATGCCTGCACATATTTTAGGCAGAGCAACCCACTTAGGAAGACTCAGATGTAGCAAAGTCCAATTAAAGCGAAATGGAATGAAAGTCCCAAATTGTTTCAATGTGTCAGAATGAGGAGTTTGCAAATCCACTGGTTATTGCAAAGTTGTTCTGGGAAAAATGATTTCTATATAGATTCCATCCCACTTTGCTGAACTCCATGGGAGTTTTACCATCAACTTCAGTGGAAGAAGGACCAATACATATAGATAAGCTTTAACCATGCATTTATCTAATTAATTGCATTTTAAGCCAAATACATTTCACCTTATACCCTGATCCTGCAATGAATTCTCTATAGAAAGAGCTTTATCTTTACAGAGATATCCACTGACCTTGTACCAGCAAGGTCTAATTGCAAGAACCCATTCCATTGTCTAAAAACAGAGGTATCTGAATGAACATATACCTGTGTTAATCTTCCTGAGATTAACATGAGTTCAGTCAGGATCAGAGTTTGACCAAAGTATCTCTTTATGTATCAAGCTGGAAAGCTGATCAAACTTTTTTTTCCAGATCACTAATAAAATAAAACAGAAATAGCATTGTAGAGGAAGTAGCTTGCTTGTTTGTGATGGCTTTTTCCTTTGGGGAGGCAAGTACAGAAACCACAAAATTATTACTGCTAAAATAACCAAAACAAAATACAAAATTTGACAAATCCTTAATGCAGGATGTCATTCATAATTCCTTCTTTAGTTAAAATTCCCAAACATCAGACAGTGTGGATGAAGTGTTCTGCCCACAATCCTGATCTCCAGTCTTTTAGGAAGACTAGAAGAATTCAAAACAAGGGAAAATAATGAGAGGTCCTTCTTGATGTATGGAGCAGATTTCTTTGTGGATTCAAATATTAGCAGGGCCCCAGAATTCAGGTAGCATAAACTAGAATTATCCATTTGATCTTAGTCACCTTGTCTGGATGCACACCAGCTCAGTGTGTCACCCCAGAGACATGCCCATGGCTGCTCCCAGGTTGTGCTATCTGATCTCTAAGGCTTTCTTAGAGAGAGCAATCAAAGGGCAGATACTGGCATGCTTTTTCAAGCTCACTAGAAAGCCATTTGCTCCCCTAGATGTAATTTACGTCATTCAGCTAGAAAGTTTGTTTTCAGTACAAAATACTTTTTAATCACCTCTGTTAAGTCTTTCTACTTCATCTCATCTGTTTCCTATGGAAAACCTAAGTCTTCCAGAACAGCAAATTCTGTCTTCCAGCCAATGTTAGGAAAGCTGATTTTTTCCACTACCTTCTGAGATAGTATTTGCATATAAATACTGTTCAGATCTCTGAAAATATATTTGAAATTGTTCTTATTATTCATTATACTGGACACTTTCCATGTTTCCACAAGCAGTCGTTTTACTTTTTCTTCCTATCCACGTAAGCAAAAAAGACCTGCTCTTTGCTTCTTCATTTATCCTTAGCTTCTTTTTACATGCTGTTCTTCTTCATCAGCATTTCAAAAGTCAAAGAGCAAATCATGAGTCCTCCACTCTAAAAATGACACTTTCGTCAAAACAGCATTTCTAATACTAGAGCCATGGATGGTCAGTGGGGTTATTTTAAAAGTTTGTAGCTGGTCTGCAGAACCAACTCTTCTCAAAGATTCTCAATCCAAAGTTGGACAATAAAAGTGTGCATGCTCCAAAAGACAAGAAGAAGGCTGACAGATTTTTGTCATGGTTTTAGAACCACTGGATTGAGAAAGAGAGAAAGAACATGGAGCTGCATATCTTTTCCATGTATGACAAGCTACAGTGAGCTTGAACAAAAAATGACAGATTTCCTTGCCAGGGTGAACATCTCACATGTTAACAACAGATAAAAGAGACCTACTCTGCAAGTCACCCAGAATCAGTGAGGCTGCTCTTTGCTACATACTACACGTTACATCTCATTTCAGAAGCACTCACTAATAGTATTGCTTATGCATTCACCAAACTTCTTGGGCTGGTTGCTGGTGCTTTCTTCCACCTCTCCTTTCTCTCTCCCTTTCTCTCTCCCCTTTCCTGGCTCCACCTCACTGCTGTGCACAAACCTAGGATAGCACTTTCAGGTGTAAAACAAGGCTGAAACACAGGAAAGGACCATCCTACCTATTAGGCAGTACAACAGTTGGAAATGACTACAGATGGATAACAGAACTGTCAGTATAAACAACATGTGAGTGACTGTCTCTGCTTCCAAGTCTTGTGAAGAGTTGTCCTTCACCTGTACATGGGAAAAGGAACCAGAAGGGGAGGTGAAGTTGGAGCAAGCTGTTCAGCCTGGCCAGGGGGAAAAGCAGACATTTGTTTGCTCTCCTCCAAACTGAGCACTTTTGAAAATCCCACTTGCTTTGAACAATGTCCCAGGAAAGGAGCAGGCAGAGCACAGAATCAGATGAGAGCCACGTGCTGAGATCAAGTGGTGAAATTTTTTTTTTTTGTCTCTCTCTGTGTTTCTCCTGCAGGGCACCTGAATGCCAGAGATTCATGAACATTTGCAAAGGATTCATTTTCTCAGCATGACCCTTCTTGAGATTAGCACGGAGATTTAACGATGTAAACTTCAGCTATCCTCTTGTTACCTACTAATGCATCTTTGGATTCTTCAGGATCTTCTCAGTTGTTGACAAAGAGGTTCCTCCTCTCTTTTAAAAGAGCTGAAAAATATGGTTTGTTATTGTCTTCACCAGGCTGTGAGGTACAAAGAGGTCTTGAGAAGATCATCTGTTGTTCCATCCCTCCATCCTTATAAAGCAGCTATAGCACTAGCTGAGAGCTTGTGTCTTTTCATCTGCTTCATTAGCTGTATTTTGCAGAATTTCAGGGCTTGTGGCAGCTGGGAGATGGCTGAAACAATGTAAAGAGGAGCCATGGGTCTTGGTTTTGCAGCTTCAGTACCCATGGAAAGAAGACCTGACATAAATGTAGCAATCATGGGTGAACCTTCTTTCAGAGGAAATGGAGACGCTCTGGGAACCTCCCAAGAGAGCAAAAGAATGCTTCCAGACAGTCAGGTGGCGCAGCCTGCTGGCTCCATCAACCTGACACACTTGGCAGCCTCTCCCACTCCAGCTGGCCAGAATGCTGCAGTCTGCAAAGCTAAAGGCAGAATTACTGGATAATTGGTAGAAAACAGATAGCTGCATGTGGTTATACACAGTGACATATATATACACATATGTATGTATGTAGGTACATATATGTATACATATATACACACACACACATCTATACGTACATCATGGACTTGGCAGCACCTCCCTTAGTAAGCTCGCAGAATATATGTACATCTAGCAGGATTAAAACACCTCTGTCTCATCCTCTAATAATTAAGCTGCTCTCCATATTGGGCATGTTAACTCCGCAGAAGAGCCCTGACTTCTTCCAATAAGACATTTAAAGATGTATTTTTATGAGCTTTTGTAGAAGAAACACTGACTAAATGCTCCTATCTGAAGCTTGCCCTAGCAGTCGCACATTGCCCGGGTTCCTCTGCTTCCGAGTCCTCAGAGCCTTTCTGCAGCAGAGGCCAACTTTCAACTTCAGTCTGGTTGCTTGTTAGGCTCTAGATTCCTGCAGCCCAGAGCAGAGTTCCTGCTTACGTCAGCAGCAGTTGGCCAAGGGAAAAAAGAGAACAATACAGCCTTTATAGATTAACAGTATTTCAATTTACTATAATTTATGCAGTATATAACATGGCTTAGAGGAATAATCTGTCATTCTTTTGGATCCTTTCTATGTTTATTCCTCTTCCTTCTCCACCTTCCCCTTTCCACTTCTCCTCTCCTCCTCTAACTTTTTACCTCCTGTTCCCACTCCTTTCTGCATTTCCTCCTATCCAACAGCTTTCACTATTGCTCTGATGGATCCAGCCCTTTCCCTACCTCTATTTTACCTGCTAAAATCCCTGTAAGCTCCCTGGGATCATAGCCCCACTTCTTAGTCTGCATATAGTGTAACAGTGCCCATTTGTGCCCATTGACTTGGACTATTATGCACCTTTGTTAACACGGATGAAAACAGTAATATAAACATTTTCACTGAGAAAATTCCCATAGACTTTCCTCTACCAGAAATCAACGTGAACAACAGAACAATTAATGATAACATTTAAGATATTATCACTGGTGTTTAGAGTCAGCACCTTATTGCATCCTCTCAAAAGCATAGTTTCAGGCTGGCTGTAAAGCACAGCAGGCACGTTACCATCCATTACAACTGAAGATGGTTGTGTCACACCTATAGGGGTTCATAGCTCATTTTTTTTATCTGCTTATTGCTCTGATTCAGAAAATATGAGAAAAATCATCCTTTTTTTTAACCAGGATCAGCGTAAATGAAAGTTCCTGCTTCAGATGCAAGTCCTGCAGGACCTCCATAGCATTTCTGCCTGGAACTGCCAGTCCCAGAAAATCTGTATTTCAAAGTCAGAAGGGGAAAAATAAATATAAAAGTGTTTCATCTTTAGAGTGTTGGGTATTTGATCTTATCTGGAATGAGTGTGTGTGTACGTGTGCGCATACGTCATTGTTGTTATTTTATTAAAGAGAGCTGTTACGAAACTTCCCTTCCTATTTTGCATAAATCTTCCTTTTCAGACATGTGGTCAGTGGCTTAGGGAATATTTACTGTGAAACGCCTCTGCTTTTGCAGACCCAACTTGTCTTGGTTCCATTCTCACGACTACACGGAATAACCAGAGCCTTTGCCACAGACGTCCCAGACACTGCTCTTAAAAAAATAACCCTGACCAAAATTGGTGCTTTGGCCTGTGTGAACTGCTAAACATCATCGCAAAGCAGCAATTAGACTGTAAGTTACTTACACACTTTGCCTCTTCAAACTTTAATATTCAGGTCACATGGAAGAGTGTAGTTATGGACAGAGAAGTGGCACTCATGGGTTCTCGTGTTTGTTCTCTCTCTTTGGTTCTCTTCCAAAAGCCAGCCATCCAGCTGACATTTGATGCACTGCTTGCCTTACCTGGATGCCTGCTCAAGGAAGGGGAAATCCCTTCTCTGCAGCAAGGACAGGCCTTGCTCAATTTACTCCAGAATTTGAGCCTCAAACCCTAAGGAGTCAAACAACTCCAGTGCTGAAAAGGTACAAGTTCACCAGGGGCCAGACGCCTGTGAGGCCAACGGGCTGCCTCACCCAGGCCAAAACCCCAAAACTGTGCAACCTAACAAAATTTGACCAGCCCATCTGCATTCCTGTCTAGCTACCACAGGGTAGCTGTTCTTGTGTTGTTAAGTTCTTGTCCTGTCAAGGCCACCTGACAAATAATAGCACTTTCTGAAAAGTCCCTTGAGCTCATCCCTTCTGGCCCTGTGATCCATGCCAGGACAATATTCCCCATAATTCTTCCCTGTCCATCCAGGACGTTAGTAATAGGCCCTTCCTTATGCATATGGACATGCTTCCAGGTTCAGGGATGGTTGTCCCAGAGAAAAGCACAAATACACACTGACTTCCTAGAATTCAAGCTAAGCTGCAAAGCATGAAAACCTTCCTCCATTAACCTTCAGGATAATCAGAAGAGATAACAACAGACAAGATGAAACCCACAGTCTACATTGTCAAGACTTCAAGCACACCAAAAAGTTGTGCAAACTCTCCCCTTTCTCTGGGATTTGGCGGCCTATGCTCAAGGCCAGTTCTGATATGCTGCTACTCAAAGCTGGGATCAGACTGCTGTGAAAAAAGCTGTGTGATTAAGAGCTGTGAGAAACCTCTACAGAGCTCTTCTGCACCTCACTTGGGAGCTGCATTTAAACTCTGGACCTTGCCCTTGGTCTTTGCCTCAGCTACACTGTAGGTCTGCCTGTGCTTCTGTACCTTGCTGATCCCAACTTTGGATATGGGGGGAGAGGTTTTCCCTGTCACCTCTTGAAGCGGATTCAGCAGCAGATTCCAGCCGTCCTTTCTGCAGTGCACTTACCCCGCTTGAAGAGCACCAGCATAGGCAGTCAAAGCAGCCACACTGGCCCCCATCACAAGTAAGTGACAATCCTGTCCTTCAAGACATCTTCTCAGATTGGAATTGTCCCCAAGCACAGCTGTTCACAACATAAAACACCTCAAATCTTCTCCAGGAAAGGAACAAGCTGAAAATCAAATCAATACCTTTTAGATGATGCAAACAGGGCTCCAACCATCTCTAAATAAAATCACTAGGAGCTTCCTTTCATCCTCATTCTTCCTAAAATCATTGGGCTCTATGTGCCAACATTGTATTTTGATACCAAGGTTCCTTTCTTCACAATTTTGTATTCATCATAAAATTATACACAAGCACGGAAATCCACTCCCTTTTCAGGCCTATGAGGATCAGAGATAGTGAAAGCCCTGGATCATCTGTTTCAAGGCAGGTCTCTAACTATTCCCCAGTTTTCACTTGCTGGAAAGTTACCCAGCCATATGTTTGTAATTAAGGTCTCAGTTCCTCACAGGCTCATGGCAAATAGCTTGCTTCACCTGGGTCACATCTCTAAAGGGAATTCCCCCAGCCTGGATTTGCAGGACATATTCAGTGGCAGCTCTGATATAGGCATTAGCCATAATGGAATCCATGTCAATTATGAGTTCATCCACTCATTTTGCTATCCAGGCCTCCCACTCAAATTTCAGAGATCCCATTCTAAAATGCAATTTGACCCATTTTGGAAGGGAGAGAGTTCCTTAGTCACTCCATTTGAGACCAATTAGGCTGTTTGATTTGGGATCCTTTATCCCTCAGCGCTCTTAGCCTGTCTGTTCCAATAAATGTTGCAAAAAAAACCAGTGTCTGCAGTCCCTGCATACTTCATGGGCACTATTTCATATCCAGTAACTGCACTCCTTTTATTCCTCTTTCACTGTCTTGAGTCAATCACAAACTCTGGGGTTACTTTGTGTGAACTGTCCTTCAGCTTTGTGTCTGTGAAGGTCACGAGGATGAGGAGGTATGTTTGACTTGTAATGCTTTTCCCTAGCTTAACACTTTGAAGCAGTATCTTTTGTGGCTAACCTGCCCCACAAAGTGAATGTGCTCTCAGAGTCCATTTTTAATTGACCTCACTTATTTACTTGAATTATTGATCATGTCATAACCATTTCCTCTCCAACTGTCTGATGGAAAGTCCAATCAACTTATGAGTTTTGGAAGAATTCCAGTTTTCAAACCAAGAAGCAATCACGGATTTGCAGTGATAATCAGAGCTCAAGGCCTTTGTTTCATGTTTCATTCCCAGATGTTGTTTCCAGCACCTCAGAGCCCTGAAGAACAAGTCAATGGGATGTGGATTCAAGGCTGATAATGGAAACAAGGTCCCAGGTTGTGAGAGGACATCTACCTGCTTTATTTCAATGGTCTTCAGAAGTCCTTCACATGTTCTGAACCAGAATGACCTACAAAGTTTGTGAAATCTGGGAACATCCACAGTACAGAAATAATTTAAACATAAATAATTTAAACCTTTGATTTAGAAAAGAGCCTAAGCACATAGTTAACTGTCATCACAAAGAGGACGGCTCTCCTCATTAGGGGCCCAGATGAATTGTTAAAGTAAGTCCAAAACTTGTTAGAGGAGAAGGGCTGGAATCAGTGCTGTCCCCCTGAGCCTCCGTGAACAACCACGAACTTTCAGTGAGGGAAGTTCATTTCAGAATTCAAACCTGAACCTGACTCTGAAGTTGGCAGCTAGCCCCTCTTTCATGCTACAGGCCTAACTCCAACTGAAGGCTTGAAAAGCCTTGTGCTGCAGGGAGTTCAAAATCCAGATCTCGATACTGCAGCTTGGGATCATCTCCGAATTTCCCGGCTTGAGAACCACAATTCCATTTGCTTTACATCACTCGCCTGTTTGTTTGGGGGGAAAAAATACATTTTAAAAAAACCAAACAAACAGTAACAATCCAAAAGAGAGCAACACTGTCCCAGCAACATTCCTCCTCGCAAAGCAAGGAAGAAGACAATTAAGCCCAGCAGTACCCACATCCTTAGCCCTTTGGGCCTCACAGCATTTTCTCTCTCTTCCCTTTGTCTTTGTTTGGGGATTTTCTTCTGTTTTTTATCACTTTGGCTTATTCTGTCTGAGAGGCAGGGGACCTTGGTAGTGTCCCTGAAGTGTTTACTCAAGACTGGAGCAGACCCAAGAGATGTTTTTCAAGGCCCCTGAAAGCCTCTGAAACCCCACACTGCACCTATGCTTTTCAGAGGGGGATTGCTGCAGCTGGCTCTGCAGAGTTTGCCCTTGGGGACAAGTTTACCTGCCAGCCATGGAGAGGTGCTAGGAGGAAAGCGCCATCATCTTTGTCCTACTCCTTTGTCGACCCTGCTCTGTTCTTTGGCTGTGGAGAAGTAGTTACACTGCTAGCCAGGCTCTCCTGTATTCTGGATAATCCCCAAGCTGTTAGCAGTGTGCAGGAAGAGTCCTCCCTCGGTTTCCTCAGCCTGCAGCATGGCCTCCTTTGGGGCCGTCCTTGTGTACCCTGAGCCCAGGCACTCTGCTACCACTTCACAGAGACCAGACCTGCAGGCCTCTAAGTCCTATTTACCCTAGTAATTGAAGCATGCATTTCCCCACACCTCTGGCCTTGTAGGAGCTCTAAATTCAGGATCATCTCTTCAGTGACATAAGACAGTGAAATCCCATACCATGCAGGCTTTCCTAAATTTTTTAACACTGTTACTCTTTAGTTTAGGTAGCACAAAACTTACAGATAGATCCTAACAAAACAATACAGTCCTCTGCGGATTCCCATCCTCTTTTCCATCACCATTCCTGTGTAACATCTTGGGCTTGGGTTAAGTCCTATGGATTGTCCATGGCCCTCTTCTCGTGCAGGGCTTTTTCCCACACCAGGGAATCTCTCCTGCAAGTAGCTTCCTTCTGCTTTTCCCCATTTTTCAATCTTGGCTGATTCTTTATTGAAACCCCCCTTCTTTCCATTCTAAAGCCTTTTCCTTTTGCTGCTCTTCATTGTGTCATGCCTTCCTTATTATGCTGATTCTCTGTCTCATGAGCTTTTCCTCAATTTTGAACTCTTCTTGTCTTCCAAAGTGGGTAAAAACTTTTTATGTTGCCATAAGGTAGCATTCTGAAAGTAAACTCCTTATAGGTCAGTCAAACTATACTGATATGCATATGTGAACACATGCATTCCATTTTGAATTGGGTCTTCTGAAACATTAAAAAAAATAACCAAATACATATCACATTGCAAAATACGAAATTTCAGAACATTCAAAAATACAAAAACATAACTTTCTGACATTATAAAAATGTTTCACTTTGAGGAGGAGTGGGTTTTCTTTGCTTTTCTTTTCTCCAAAAAAATATTCAAAATAGGGTCTGCATGAAAAATACTGTATCTTGTTTAAAAATCTTCTGAGTAAAAATGTCCAGTAAGTCCTGGACATAAGTCATTCCCTGGTCACAATCCCTATTGATGATGGTGAGGTTAGTTACGCTTGGGAAGAGATACGCTGAAGAACTAACAAACATCCTTGCTGCTCCATGCTTGTTCCAGCCTGCCTCTGCTGCAGCTCCCCCACTGTTTTGTGATCTCTTAGCAGGAGGGAACGCAGTATTTGTTATTGGTTTAGCACCAACCATGGAGCCTCATTCCTTATGCATACTCCCAGGACAATCCCGGGTTCTTATGTGCAGATGAAATATGGCTCTGTTCTTGCATGCTGACGGGCCCTCTCCAAGGGCAGCTTGCAAGGAAACTCACCCGTGGCAATCTGGCACCATCCTGAGCCCATTACCTCTGCTCCTGCTGGTTCTGTTTCCTCTGGCATTTTCAATGTTAGCGTGGAATGAGGAGTGAGCCCCAGAAGAGGTGCATACCTAGAAATAAGGCACTTGTCCTGCTTTTGCTAATAACTACTGACACTGGCTTTTCCACACCTCCATATAGGTAAATTAAGTTTTCTTTGTTGTGCAGAAGGCTCGAACCCAACCATCAGAGCTAATGAAAACCGGATTCTGAGGACACTTGGATCTGAAGCTGGAGCTACACTTTGATATCACAGCTCAGACCTCTCTGTACAAACAATCTTGGCTCTCTTCCCACTGCAGTTTTCTATGAAACCTCAGCATCAAAGAATCAGGAGGCAGGCACAAAAAGGAAGAGAAGAAAAGAAAAAAAGAGAGAGAAAAGAACAAAGAATATGACTTTCTTTTACTGGCTTTCTAGGTTTCTTTAGGCTTTCAGGTGCAGTTGTCTCATCGCACCAGAAACCTTTCTGTAATCACAAGCACTAGGAACATAATCTTGAAAAGCAGAAAACCTGAGAGGTTTGAAGAATCACACACCACCAATAACCAGGGTTTCATGAATAGCCCAAAAGATGATAATGAATCTCAAGATATCAAGATCTGTAAAATCTCCCCATTTCATCAATGAAAATATTTTCCTGTTTGCAGAGCAGAACTTGCATCCCTGAGTTAAGAAGCATATCATAATGTAAGGGTTGTGAAATATTTGCAAATAGTCTTTCTTTTAAATGGAAATCAGCATGTTGCAGAATAGTGAAGGCTACAATCATCTTGCTGAAAACCAAAGTGATTTATGATACTAACATGTAATAATTAAAAAATACTCATTGAAGGGGATTGTGAACCATTCCTGACTTGGTTCGGGTATGGCCCAGCTGGACTGGGACATCCTTTAGGGATTCAGCAAAGCACAGGCAGGTCCTGGCCTTTGAACGAGGCTCTATTACTCTATTGTGACAACGAAACATCGCAGAAGTAATCACATCTCAGCAAGAGCCCCTGTGTTCTGGCCAGAAACATTAAAAATCCTGAGCACTGAGGGTAGAATTTCCAAAGTCACCTTGCATCAGCGTAACTGCGCTCCCATGGCAAATTCAGTCACTGGTGGTAGAAAGAACAGCCTGTGCTTCTGAAAATCCCCTATTTTGGATTTATTTCAGACTGCTATAAAATACTCCTTCAACTCCTACATTAGCCTAAACACTTATTCTTCAGCAAAGGCTTTGTCTTCCAATCAAACTTTGCTTCACAGGCATGTGAGACATAGGAGCAAAATGGTCTTTGCCCATGCAGACAACGAGTTTGGCTGAGAGCAGATATCTTACTCCACCATGAGGAGAAGGCAGGATCCAAGCTAACGTACCATGCCCAAGTTCCTGTTCTCACTGAAGTCACTGGTGCAAGTTATTGGGAGTCCATTGCCTCCCCTGGGGCCAGGATTTCACACGTTGTGTTTAAGCTACCTCTGAGTTCAAAGGCTATTCCTCTCAAGCTCAAGACTACAGCACTCCTAAAGAAGCCATGAGCTGCGCTAAGTGAAACTCAGAAATCCCAGCCTCTTGCAAAAATACAGTGCAGGAATTTTCTCTTAGTAACAAACCCCTTAGCATCTTTTGTTTTGGAAAATATGAAAATGTTTCCATACAATTTTTCCAAAATGCAGCAGAGCAGCCCTAAGAATTCTCACGTTGTCCTGATGCTGAGAAGTCCCTCTACTCACCCAGAAAAAAAAAAGGGGGATGGCCTGTGCAGTCTCTGAAAGATGGCAGCATCCTCAAGCATCCTTAGCCTTGAGGTAGAAAGCTAAACTGTGTTATCCCTGTTTTGATCCCAGGTTCCCAGGGCTTCCTGCTAGGTTTCTCAGAAGGATTCTGGGGCTGCTGGCCTCTTGTTGCACAGCAGGATTTAACACAGCGCAGCTGCCCCAAATCCTGGGGAGCAACACCAGTGGCTGACAGGGCCGCGGGCCACGCACCCTCACGCTTGCAGCCAGGGTTGGGAGGCCGCTCACCAACACAGAACCACCCTCCAGAAGGATTTCAGCAATGACAAAGATTTCCCAGCAACAAGGAAAGAAACATCCCCCACAGTCCCAACCTGGAGGCTGTGTGGTGCTCTAGTGAGGCGGAAAAGTCTCGTGCTTGGCCCCAGGGGCAGTAGCTATGCTGTAAAACGGTACACTCAGCTGTGAGCCCCAGGGTGTCTGCACTGAGGGCTGCCACCAGGCAGACTGGGATCCTTTCCAGCGAGCTTACTGCTCGCTGAAGCCCTGGAGGTAGCCATCTGGTTATTCTGGGCTCTCCCCATACCTCTCTGCTCACCCCTATGAAGCTGCTCACCCCTGTGAAGCCTCGGAAGGAAGACTATTGTGCCTGTACTCCAAAATTAAGTGTATCACTCAGGGCTGTGTCCTGGGGTCCTGGCTGTGCCCAGGGCACCGGGAAGCAGTCCTGGCAGCACCAAGCCAAGGCCTTGCTGGCCAACTGCAGGGTGCCCAGCCCATCCAGCCCACAGAAAAACAACTTTTTCACGCCTCCCTGTTTGCCTGCACCTCAGCATGTGCTTGCACACAAACAGCATGGACGGTGGGTGGGTCCCCAGCTTACAGACAGGGCCGGCCTCACAGTTTGTGCTCACAGATGGCATCCATGTTCCCTCTCTTAACAACAAGGAGAGCACGTGGGCAGCAGCCACCACGTAGGGAAGGGTGTCTGCTGCGCACAAACCATAGCTGTCCAATAACAAAAAATGAGAGGCCAGGAACCCCTCCAGGCATTTCGGATGGGTTTTTAATGCAACGTTCTGGCAGAATCTTTGTTCCAGGTTTTGCTGTGAGTTGATTTCTTGAGAAGGTACACATTCAAGTCCAGGCCTCCAGCCCCCCGGGTTGTGCAAGAGCTCTTTTCACATGTAAAGTCCTACTGTCCGTTTCACAGAGCTCTTCTGCACCAGGCTGTGGGCTCTACACAACTCCGGGCAGAAAGGATCGGTACAAAATCTGTTGAGAGATCATCTGTGGAAGGCCTGAACTCCAGCCAAGACAGATAAAAATAAAATAAATTAAAATAGTTGTGTGTGTGTGTGTGTGTGTGTGTGTGTGTTTTATGAAGGGAACATTTATATTTTTAAACTAGGAGTAATTGTATTCTGTATCTGAAATGGCATCTGAAAGTGATTTAGTGGAACAATGTGGTTTCTGATTGGTGCTTGAACTAGTTCCAGAACATTTTTTATAATAAGCATCATAAAGATCCCAATTATCTGATCCTTTTCCCTAACATGGTCAGAGAGGATGTTTCCAAAGAAAGGGCTTTGGATTGTTTTTTTTTCCTTTGTGGCACTGCTCCTGCAAACATTTACATACATGCTTAATCTTGTGAGTAGACCCAGAGAAGTGAACTGAGGCAGCCCTCAGGAGCAAACCTAATCGGGGAGTAAACTAGTAATGTTCAGATTTGCTAATCAGGGCAATACGTAGACTTTCGTGGAAAGGTCTGCTTGTTATTCTGAGAGCTGTTCAGGATGCATTTACGATTCAATAAAGGAGGCCCCAGCATTACCAAAATAATTACTTACTCAAACAAGCCTGTAAAACTCAAGGACTGCCCCAAATAAAAGGAGGCTCCCCCCCTCCAGTTTAATAACATAAATCTAGTGAAATGCATCTTGCTGCCATAAAATCAGTTCTACATGCCTTAGAAACCATTGATTTACTAAGTGGGCAAGGAGGTCAGATCCTGCTAGGAAGTCAGAAGGTTGAACATATGGAGAGAAGTTTTAAAACTTAAAGTTTTGTCCACCCACAGCAATAGAAAGCAGTTCATATCTTACTCTGTAACTTTATTATCTAAAATAAGACACATAAAAGCAACAAGCAATGCTATATATTAAAATGGAGCTGTTTTGATGATCACTCAGTAATGGGAATAAACAACAACCCTAAAACCCACTGTCTGTCCCAGAGGACACTGTCCCCACCTGCAAAACTGACTTTACATAGGCACTGTCCCCCTTGCCCTGAGACCCTGTAGGAGGGCTCACTGTCAGAGCCTGGGCACTGTCTCTCCCGGACACCCCTCGCCCAGGATGCATGCACACCTCTGGCACATGTGCAGCACCCCGGATCTCTTACCAGGACACTGCAGGGCCAGGCCAGACTTGGGCATGGCAGGAGTTACCTAAGGCAGCAGAGTGGCAGAAGAAGCAACAGGACTGTGGCCCCACTGCCTACCTTGGCCATGCCAGAGCCCCAAGAAGATGACCTGGCTGGTAAGCCTCGAGTTGACTCTGCACAGCGGTCTCTGCATGCAGGGAGGAACGCAAGGCCATCCCAGTCCCCAGGAATGGGACTCAGACAGGCGGTGTGCAAGAGGTCAGGCTATAAAGCACATGCATAGTATATCCTGTCAGGAGGGAGAGGAAGGGCCATGTGAGACCCCACATAGGGCAAGGGTAGCTATGTGCCCAAAGAGGAACCTTCAGAGGAACCTTTTATTTACATCTCTTTCAGTCTTTCATCCCACAAAAGCCCTTCTCTTCTGAACTAATTGACTTTGGCTAGGTCCTTCCTGCCACATACCACAACATGGGAATCACGGGTCATCCTGGACACTGAGTTTCTTTTCTCCTTGCAAGCACCACCTCAGCTTCCCTCTGTTTCGACCAATGCAGGGTTTAATGTGCTGCTGAGAACAGTTGGTCACCAGCCCAAATCCCATATGTGGTGACTGAGCACCTGCAAAGTTTCTTGCGTTAAAAAAGGCTGCATGACATTACTATCAGGGCCCTATTTCCCCATCTTCTTCCCTGTTTGGAAGAAAGAAACTCTCCTCTATATAGCAAAGAAGAAATGTCCTGGAAGAGAGCAAGGGAAACTGCCAGGCAGCCATTCTTGCTCAGATTAAGTATAGTTAAGGGAAGGTGTGAGGGATTAGACAGCCTGCTTAGCCTCATGCAGCAAGGCAGCCAGAGCTCCAGGAGTGGGTTTGCATTTGTAGTCAAGGGGAATAGGGCAACAGTTTTAAAAAATGCCAGCTGTCTGCTTGTGGGTATGAGCTGATGGACACCATAACCCTTTCCTTGGAACAGTTCCACACTCTCTGCAAATCTACACTGAAGCCTACTGTGGTCTTGCAGTACTTCACCCCTATTGTGAGCCTCCCTCACCTAAAAAAATTTGTCAGACCAATCCTGGAAGGTGCTCAGCCCATGCAGCCCCCAGCACTATGCAGGAGCGATTAGCCTGTCTTTGGGTGGAACTGGAACTGTCACCTGACTGCAGCAGCCACCTCACTATCAGGCTGCCCCTGCTCGCTCGGATCATATTCTGATGATGTGTGAACACAGAGGTGGCCAAAAATAAATAATAGAAGACGCCTCACTCCCCTGAGCGCTGAGGCTCTCATGCCAAGAAATATTCTCTCTTCTGGCTGCCTCTTTTTGTGGTGGTTTTCCTGAGACTGAAAAAGCTCCTCCACTGCAGAAGATGCAAAAAAATTCATGCTGACCTCAGCATTGAGTTTCATCTTTTTGAAGTTTTGTTGCGCCTCTAAGATAATTTATGAGGTGTCAGGATTTTCCAACCACAAATGTCTTGGACGAAAACCGTTTTTACACTACAGATGCCATGAAAGAGAAGCAATTTCAGTCTGTTTTTTCTATGGCACTGTCTGTGTCCACAATGAAGCATGGGTTCAGAGCTCCTGGAGATTATTTGTATAAGAGCTGTCCAGGCCAGCGCTCCACTGAGACTCAGGCTGGGTCTGATTCCCCACCTTTGCCTCATTGCCCTGATCTTCTCTGTTGGGAGGGGAACTCCCATTTCCTGGTGCTGTGCCACGAAAACATGAGCTTGCCAAGTTATTCTCTGTATATGTGTATGTGCGCGTGTGTGTTGAACAAGCCAGAAGTACCAGAAGTAAAAGGATCCATCGGCAAACCGCATTTTGCAACATCTATAAGGATCCCCAGATTTCTTGTCTGTGGATTTCTCTTCCCTGTACTTCAGATTTTCGAGGGGAAAAAGAAACCAACAAAAAAAACCATGAACCCAGCTTAGCCGTCTCTAATCCAGTACGCACCTCAGTCTCCATGAAAGTGTTCTTGGGACGACGGCTGTATTTCCCTTGGCTGGGATGCCCAGCCTCCTGGCTCCGCTGGAGCTGCAGAGCTGTAGACATTCCGCTGAGTAGTTTGCAACCCTGCCTGCCAGGAAAACCCAATGTCTCCATGGAGAAATCTCAGCGGAGGAGTTTGATACTCAATCAGGGATGGAAAAGAAGGGAGTTTATGCCTCCCTGAGACCAATCCTTTCTCAAAAAAAAAAAAAAAAAAAAAAGCAAGAGAAAATAAAAGGGACTGTATTCTTACAGGAATGGGCCAAGAAACCCCAGTATATTGGTGCAAAGTATTTTGTTTTGTGTCAGGAGTCACAAAGGCTTGGTCCAAATGTCTGTTTAGGTCAGTGGGAGTCTATCAACTTTGGATCAGACCTAATGTTTGGATCTGGAGCTGAACTTCCAAAAGTCTGGGCATGCTTGCATCTTTTGCTAAGGGGGGGTTGGTTTGGCCTGGTTTTGAGATAGGAACCAGCTGCAAATGTAGGCCTCCAAACTTGTTCTAAGAAAGAGACTACAAAAGAGCCCCTTCTTACTCAATGCATATATTCCCTATGGGCCAGATTCTGACATCTTCATTAACACTGAGCAGAACCTTGCTCCAACAGCAGTTATGTTGATTTGAATGGAGCTATTCAGGGAGTCAGCAAGTACCTACTGTCAGCAAGGGTGGCACAATCAGAGGGTCACATCTGTTTGCTCCATTGACACAAATGCTTTTTTCCTCCTTCCCGCTATTAGCACACACAGCTACAGAAAAAGCACATTGGGTTCCATTCTTCCTGGCACCTCTTCAGCAAAATGCTGGTTGCAGATTCTTCCTTACTGGTAACGAGGTAAGAAGCAAAAAGAACAGGAGCAAGGTTTACAGCTCTGACAGCTAGAAAAATCCTCCTGTGATAAAAGGAGGTTGTGGAGAGAAGGTCAGAGTTCCTTCCTGAGCATTAATCTAATCACTTTTTGTTTGTTTTCCCTCCCAGACTGAACAATAGTGCCCACACGTGAAGACAGGAGAAACATACTACTGCCTACCTACATGTCTATGTAGCCATCTCTTCCTTGTACCCATTTCTTCCTAGAAGTCACCCTTCTGTGAGGTCTGCTGGCATAACCACTCATGTGACTGCTGCCCAGCCTGGGTCAGTGAGGTGTAAGCCACGGTCACACTTCGTCACTTTAAATAGTATGTCTTTGCTATTCTGGACCACTTTACAGAACCAGGTAAGGGACCACTCCCATGACTGTTATTAGAAGCAATTAACATAGTGTCTGTGATGGGAGGATGCATCATCCTCATGAATTGTCTATCTTGCTACATTGACTTTTAGGAGGTCTCCTAGAACTAGCTTAGACTGGACACCCTGTCTATTAGACAGCTGAAGTTTGACTAAATGAATCCCATATTCAGACAATTAGGAGTACCTGATTGACACGACTTGGAAGTTGTGCTCCTAACTCACATACACGCTTTTGAAAACCTCAGTCATAACCCCTAACACCTGCAGATCTAATTTTCTTCCTTCCACGGCACTGAGTAGCTCTTAGCCCTACCTGTCACAGAGATGACTAGCTGCAGAAAAGCAAAGCAAAGCAAATTCCATCCTGTCTGGATTCTCACACCATATTTTCCATAACAGCATCAAAATCACCTCCTGGACTTGTTAACTAAGGTTTGTCACAGGGAGATTTTCCTTTCCTCCTCCTTTCTCCAGGGAGATAAGAATATTTGTATTGTGTTGTTAGTATTAATCATAACTATTTGCATTACACTTCCTCAGAAGCAAGGCTGCTTAAACAGAATAGCTGTGTCTATAAGGACAGGCCAGCCAGTTAGAGTCTCTTTCCAATTTGGAAGAATGCTGCATCCTCCCCCACGATACTTGTTTGCAGAATTAATGCACACAGTTTTGCTAGTGCTAACAATGATGGTACCTGATAATTTAGTGCTGCAGCAAGCCCAGGCAATCCGTGCTCTCCTTACTGAAAAGGAGGGAAAAGTCTCCACAGTTATGATATTAGCTTTCCTCACTGCTTCTCCATTTGCCTGGTCTACCTCAGCAAACTGACATGACAGTGTAATGAGGGCAAGTGACAGACTGTTGTTTGTCAAGAGAGACCTTTTAGGGGAGGTTAGGAAGAGGATAACCTTTGCACTCCTAGGTTCCACTCTGAATGGACACATGAGCAGAAAACAGTTGCCAGTCAATGGAAGCTGTAAGTACAGGGTCCAAAAGGGAACAGCCAAATTCTGGAAAACTGCTGGCAGCAAAACCAGAATTACAGGCCATTTATAGGGTGGGAGGGAACACAGTGGTAGGGCAGGGAGGTTGGTGAAATTGTTTACGCACATTCGACATGCAGGAATGTTTTTTATATGACCAAAATATCCTTAGGAGATGGCTCCTGCCTAAGACTTGAGATCTGTCTCCATTTTAGAGGACATGGAAGGCCAGGACTCTGATGCTAAGTCCTGGCCTGATGCCCCCAGAGCCCAAAGGCTCTGCAACTCAAGTTCTAAGTAAGCTGGAGACTCATATGTGTAAATGCAGGGAGTGCTGAAGCACATTTTAGAGATGGAGAGCAGGCCATAAGACACAGCTAATGAAAGACCATAGTTGCTCTGAGGACAAAGAAGGGGAACTGTGTTATTTATGTATTACAAATAAAGGCACTAAGGCATAAACAAAGCAACTTGCCCAAAAGCAGACAAAGGAGGTTGCAGCAGAGTCAGCAGCTTCAACTCAGGTTTCCTCTGACCCAAACTAGTGCTTTAATCATCTTCCTTCTCTGTAAGGGAGAAACAAGTATCAGAGAAAGGAGTAAGTCTCCGCATCTTTCTAGCCCAAGACAGAATTGTGTCCATTGTTGGGACTAGCCCCCTAGGAGGAATTATTTCTATTCAATTTGTGTGTGCCACAGCCAGATAATGCACTGGGTGGTATTTCCCTCTCTTCCCCCAATCCTTCTCTTTTATGACCACATGACTTCACCCCCTCGTGTGAGTGACAGTACCCATTAGACTAGACTCTGATGCAAAACAGCTGTGTGGAGAGAAGGGGAGGAAGGGAGTGGGGAACAGCAATTTAGAAAACAATTAAGAACATCAATTCCAATTCATTTGCTTGGCCAGGATAAGTAATTTCTAAGAGGTAACTTGATCTGCAGTGGACAGAGATTAAAGGCGAACTCCATTATCTCTAGTTTACAGTCTGGAGGAATTTGTTTTAACTGGTTACCAAGGAGGCTGTATGAAAAAAAAAAAGAACCTTTGCCTAAAAATGTCTAAAAAATCCTCCTGATTCCTCTTTTAAAGGGCACGCATGGATTTATTAACTCTCTGAGAGCATGGTTGTATTGTGTTGCAGGAGGAACAGTTCAGCTTTTGAAACCAGAATCCCTGCCTGCAAGAGCTTAGAGATGTATTTTATCAAAATCAATTATGTCAGTTTTAAACTGCTATAAAGATTTTGGTGTAAAGATAGGCTAGAAACAAGAGACATGGGGTTCAGAAGCAGACTCAGCATTACCCAGAGGAGACAGCAGGGTCTGGAGGGGAACGCAGTGAGTACCAGGCAGCCTCCAGTTTTCTTTCTGGCTTTGACACTGCCTAGCTCTCTGGCTGTGTAAGGTGATTCCCCTCACTGTTTTAGCACCGCTGTGAGTAAAACAGGGGTAATGTACGCAGACGCTTCTCAGAGGTGCTGTGAGATTTCATGAGTAAATATCCCAACATCCCTTTGCATATTGAGAGTCTAGGAACAGGCACTCCATAGCAAGGGCTCCGACCCAGCAGGCATTGAGTTTTCTCCTGTATTCCTGCTAGTGTTTGGGATGACACCAAACAGTAAGTATGTGAGCAGGGGCACAAGCAGGGAATGCTCAGGAACTGTTGCCACATGTAGCTATACCAGTCAAAAGGCAGAGCGGAGAAGCAACTGTGCTCACAGCTATGCTGGGTGCCGGTGTCTCCCACCCCAGAGCCACTGATTCTCCAGCCTGGAAATCCTACTCTCCAGGACTCTTCCATTCTACCTCCCTCTGCTCTCAGCAGTTTAGTTTGCCACAATCCTCTGCTCCAGTCTTTGCCCCAACTCCTGCAGGCCTTGGCCCCTCATCCTTGTTTTCCAAAACACAATGCTGCCAAGTAGCTGAAAGGCCCTGCAACTCCAGACCATCAAAATGCTTCTCAAACCACTGGAGTTATCACTCGGAAAGCCCTGGTACCTGCCCTGGGCATTTCTGCTGGGAACCCAGAAAGAGCAGCCCCTGCGCTTACAAGAACATAGAGACCACATGTGTCTCTGGATTTGATGTGAGGAGCTCAAGGGAGGGGTAAAGGCAGACATGGAAAAAAATAGCCATGAGCTGGCTCAAAGTTCAGAGCTGGCCTTGGATCTGCATTTCCCTGGCTGGACCCACACTTCTACCTCTCCTGTGCAACTTTGTCGCAGGGACAAACCGCATCGTTGCCATCATGAAACGGCCAGCCTGCGCTTTATACAGCTGCATCCCTGTTAGCTAGCTAAGACTCCAGGGTGATGTAATTGCCTCAGTGGAAATAGGAGCTGGAGAAATGTGATGTGATGAATTTCCCTGGACCACCAAATAAATTAAAATGTAGGCTCCCAGCCCAGAAAGGTTACCCTCCCAAATAAACATGTCCCAGCCTCCCTTCCTCACACACACTTACCTTCTTCCACACCAGGAAGCTGAGCTCCTCACGGACTCCATTACAGACCCAGAATGAACAGGTTCTTCCAGCCAGTCGGCATCTCCCTTACAGTAATTGCTTTGGTATGGGCATCTGAGTACAAGACAGAACTGTATATACTGGAAATATTCTCTTTGCATAAACTTCTCAGTAGACTTACTTTTGTCTCATTGCCAGGAAATGTATTTGGGGCCTCTCGCTAACTTCACATTTCTTTGATTAGAGGGGCACGGGCAGTTTGTTCCAATAGTTATGGGAGAAATAGCAGCAACAGGAACTTAGGAACTGGAAAACCCTCTCTAAGTACTTCAGCTTTGCAATAGCATGAGACCACCCTACTCCACCACCCTTCTTGAGGCAGCTACACTTCCAATGGTTGGAAAGGAAGGGGGGAAATCCATAACACCTCTTGCAAATGTGCTTCTCCACAACAGGGAGCCCCACGGTAGATAATCTTACAACCTGAGATCCTGTATTTATGCAATGCAGTGATGTCTAAGGTGAAAGAGGGCCCATTCTGCAGCTAACACCAACAAGTGATTTGGGGAATCAGCAAACAGGCTATGTAGTCAAAACTGGTAGGTGGGGTAGGGCAGGAACATAAGAAAGAATATTGTCAGCCAAATTGCAGTGTGGCCAGGAAATGAGAGTTAACACCTTCCCTCTGCCAAAGAACACCACTAGGTCTTTAATGACAGCAAATGGCCAGGGCCTTGGCCTCACAATCTGCCCAAAAAACTGGGAGATGCAGATTCTGTACCCAGTTCTGATCTGGGATTGCGTTGTGACACGGGGCATGGTACTGAGCTTCTGTCAGCCCCGATTTCTCTGTGTGCACAGTCCCCTGGGGTTAGTACCTGCCTTTCTGCTAAGGCTCACTAACAGTTTGTTAAACACCTGGTTCTCCTAAAAGGCAAGGTGACCCAGAGAGTGCAAAGTACTTTATTTTTGTCCTAGAGAAATCAGCTTCCTTTGGAGTCTCACTCATTAAGACAGCAGCCGCTGTAATCCAAGCTCCTTTGATGGAATGGGTAAGTGGGAGACTGCCAAAGGGAGGATTAGCTGATGGATGTCTTGAGCTGCAAGAGTGTCTCATATGGATTTGTGCTGGCTTTTCACCTCAGCTCTCCTGGCTGAAACTCTCGTCCTACCACACCAAGACACTCTCCTTGCAGCCCTGCTCTGCCTCGAGCAGCAGTGAGGCCCCGGCAGAGGACTGGCTGCTCTCTGTCATTCTCAGATCCCTTGTGAAGGAAAGGAACATGGCATGCCAAAGGAGACCAAGTCCCAGAACAGCTTGTGAAAAAATTGACCCGTTGTACTCGCAGGCGGCGTACAAGGAAGTGGCAGCTTTGTCCAGAGACAGGATTGATTCAGGCGTGATCCCAACTTGGCTACTCAGTGATATGATGATCTGGGCCATTGTTTCCTCTTCTACAGTAGGGATTAGCATGTGTTCCTCTCTGCACTGCAAACCCTTTGGGACCTACGAATGGAAATGCTGTAGGCTGGTTTGTGTTTTCAGGCCTGAACTTGAGTAAAGACCTGAGAAAGCACAGTCTCAACACATATTCCTAGCCTATGTGATAGGGAGCAAGTTTCTTGCTATTCCTCATTCAGAAGGAGTAGCACAATCCCTGTTTTTCTCCTTTCTATGACTCTGCCTCCTCCTTACTCCTTGCCTTTGTCCTGATTTTTGATTTCTGGTGCTGTGCTCCCATACACTGAAAATTCAGGTAACAGCAATGTCATCTGTGTATTTGTGAACACTCGTTATAGGACAGAGGGAGAGGACACCATTTGCATCTTCCTCACCTGTTCTCTACACAGCAAGTTAGACCCACTTCTACACCCTCTGATTATGTAATAACTTCCATTTTACAAGAACAGCTTTCTAGCCTTCATGGTGCAGCTAAGCCTTAAGGGATGTTAACTACAAATACAAAAGTATCATTTGCTAAAATGTCATTATGTGAAAGCTGGTCTCATGATGGAGAGTTTGAGGATGAAAATACTCTAAACTGTCAAGTTCCCTGCTTTCTATGTCAAGCATTTCTCTCTTCTCCAGCCATGATATTAACAACTCTCACATGCCCAGCACGAAGCCACAGCTTCTTTCTGGCTCCTGATCCCTGTTGCTAGATGCTGCTGACTAGCCACAGTCCACTCCTGTCTGATAAACCAGGCATGAAGCTGGAGGGGAGTGAAGTGCTCTACACCACATTCTGCGTATAGCCAGGTGTCCCAGCTGTCCCTGTACTTCCTCATTGCACAGTGCCAATGTGAAAACAGGATTATAAACCCATCCATGGGTGGGCATCCACTCTCCTGCCACAGGAGCTAGCAGAGAAGGGTATGAGACTGCTTGTAGTGTTACTGTTAAGGCATTCCCTTGGGTTGATTTTTAGCAGAAAATTGAGTTGCTTGTTTTCTAGCAGAGGATCGGTTACAGAAACAATACAAAATCAAAAAGATTTCTTGAGAGTCAGAGCTCTGTTTACCATTTTCATTTCAGGGAAAGTTATTTGGGAGGAGAGAGAAAGTAGTTAAATCTTTGTTTACCATGCTGGAAACCCAACCCCCCTCTGTTTACACAAATAAGAGAGGGAAAGGCTCAGCCGTATGAGCACACAGCTGTGACTAAGGGGAACTGGGTTCTGTTCCCTGTTCTGATGTATGAAACTCCCTAAGGCCTCTCTCCCCGAAGGTGAGATTCAACTCACTAACCTTAGGTATCTGGTCCCAGCTGAAGACTGACTCACTAGTCAGAGAGAGACACGGTCTTCCTAGTGCCAGATTTGTCCTGTAGTACTGGATGGACTGAAAGGCCTTGCAGAGGCACCAGCCTTGCTCTCCTGATTATAAAGCAGTTGTAAAACCAGCTTAGACTAAACAGCTGAGGTAAAATGAGATGAATCTAACTCTGCTTTTTGATTGTCCCATATATGCAATGAAGCTAACTAGTCCTTCCCTACCTGACGAGGGGGTGGAGAGGATCAGCGTACTGAATACTACAATATGCTCTGATGCTGAGATGCTGGAGGGCACATGAGCCTGACTGTAAGTAGATCTGTCTACCTGAGAAGGCAACCAAGGAAAGGAGTCCACTGAGTTCCTAAAATCCTTTCTGTTGAAAAGGTGCAGCTGTCCTGGCTGTTGCATGGCTGGTTCAGATCACAGCAATGGTGTGCTAAGACATCTTTTGTGAGCCAGTATTTCTCTCCTTGGTGTAGAGAATGCAGTCTGCTGGGGGAGACAGGACAAAGCTGCCTGTCCTGAAAGAGCACAGAAGAAGGGAACATTAGTTACTGATCTCAGCTACAGCAGACAAAGGCAGGGTTTGCTCTGCCTGTTGAAATCAGAATTACCGTATGGTGCAAACTGAAGGCACTATCAGACATCAATCTGCAGACCTGCAAGGTCAATGAAGAACAGAAAGACAGGGTCTGAATCCTACCTGTGCAGAGAAACAACTGAGCAGAGGCTGAAGAAGTGCTTATTTAACTCAGGGTCCCTCTGTCTGGGCACCTACACATGTAGGGAGGGTATGTGGCCTAATCACAAGGTAGGGAGCAAGTCAAATAGCAGAGGATGGGTCTACAGACACTATCCAAACAAGATCCTCTTCAGTGGCCTATGTTTTGACTTTCCTAACTGGTCATGGCTGCCTCTGTCACCAAATCAAGGCAGCCCAAATAGGGTTTTTCTGGGAACATTAAGGATTTACTAAATCATTTAGTTCCTCTTGATGACTCATCTCACTGCTCCAGAATCTCAGCTGCTGGATCCCAGTGGAGATATTGTTGATGGGGGGTTGTTGACTTGCTGTTACTCTGAAGTTGGTGCAGTGGCAGGAGTCACAGGTAACTCCTGGAGTCTTTATTTTAGGGGTTGGATTTTTAAGAGTTTGCCAAGGGTACCCAGATTAGGGGTGGTTCTGAAAGGAACATGCCAAAAGGCCCAGGATGGGAGAATTTCAGACAATCTTCACTTTGGCCCTCAGTGGAGACTTTTAGAGTTGTAAGTAAGGTTTTTACACTTGGCGCTGCAGATCCAGGCTCTGTATCTGTGGGAACAAGATCATACTTGCAGGATCTGAAGATTGGGCTCACAGTGGAGTCCATGGACTCCCATACGCTGGAGCTGGAATTCATCTCACCTCACTTAAACATCCGAGGATGAATTGTCTGAAGCTAAGACAGTCGTGTAGGCACCTTCCACAGTTGAATATCTTGGATAACCATCTCAGGAGGTGAGGAGCTTTCTGGGAGGTGCAGATCTCTCCCCAGTGACTATAACGGGAAGTCTTGACAACTACCTTAACCTCAGATAACTGACTCTTAGAAGATCGAGTTAGGTGAGAAGCATCTCATGCTTCGTGGGCCTGTGACTACTTGCAGGCCAGGGAGAAGAGAGTCACGGGGTCATAAGGTCATCTTAGCTGACCCTAGGTACCACATCCTAAAGTCCTCACATGACTGAGATGCATAAGATACAGGCAACATATTTCACAGAGGCTAGGGCAACTCTGAGTGGGTTTTACAGGTGCGACATGCCAGGTGTCACCCAGGGGATATGGCCATGGAGTGCTGGGATGTAGTCAGGCTTGGCATGCAGCTGCTGGCAAGCAGTGCTGATATGGCAACATTTACCTTGGCAAACCCTGCTGGCTCATTTCTTCCTGCGGCTTGGGATACAGATTACACAGTGGTCCCTCTTCCACTGCAGCTGATGCCACATGAAACGCTGGCAAGCCACACACATTTCAAGGACCACAGGTCTCCTCGGCTAATACGAGCTGTGCATATTCCACGTGTATGCATGTACGTCTGTAAAACTGTTAGCTGTGTGCATACATACACAGTAAAATCTTCCAGACAAAGATTTTGAAGCTAGATCTGTGATTTTTGACCTTCTGCAGTTGACAGTGTTGCATGTTTGTTATTCTGCTAGTAGAGGAGCATGGGAGGATTTCCACGCTGGAGTACTGCCCCTGCAGCAGTGGCAGCAGGAGCCGAAGCTGTTCCCAGAAGTGTCAGGCTGCATGTGTGCAGAAGAGGCTGCACAGAAAGTGTTGCATACCACTTTGGAGAGGCTCAGTACCACATCTGTGGCATGTGCACCACTGTTTGGGAATCTCTGGTACAGATTTGGAAGGGACAGTTTTTGCACCAGGATTTTACATTCATGGGACACTGACAGAGTTTAGGGAGAGCGGAACAATCACACGTAACGCACTTACAAATCAGTTCAAGTAACTGTAAAGAGGCACATCTGAATGGAGCTTTCAGAAGGGCTTTGCTGCTGCTTGGATCTTTACCACATCTATCCAGAATGGGATGCACTGTCTCCTGCATGTGCTGATTTCTCTCCACTTACTGCAGAGAGAGCCAGGACAATTATCTTAGATAAGACATCTATATTTAGCTAGTTCAAATAAAATGAAATTAATTGTAACTAACGTCCGCTTCTCTCGCTGGTATCTTCAAAGGCATGTTGATGCTAAACTTTGATCAAATTGGCCACGTGCTTTAGAAATCCCACTAGACGCCTGTCTCCACTGATAGGCACTTAAACACTTTCAAATCTGGTCTCATACGTACTTCTGAAAACCTAGTCTTCTGTGTCTAAGCTGAGGTTCCCACAGGCCAAATCTTCAGATGATTACAGGTATCTAAAGACACCAGTAGGCATCCGGTAAGTCACAGCACACTTGTGGGACTTCTGCATCTTCAAATGCCTCTAAAAACCTTAGTCTCAGGAGCCTGAAAATACTATAACAGGTTGAAATGCCTGCTAGTTCAACCTTTCCAGAAGACATGGATAGGGAAGAGAAAATTTCCACTAATTTTCTGTCTTTATTTTTGCTGCAGCACTGGCTGAGCCCATTCTGTTGTTTAACGGGAGGTCTGCAGCCTCCCTTGCAGGCATACCCCAGGTTGTTCTGCAAATGCTCTCAAACGAGCAGAAGCTCTATATGTCCATGAGTGCAATGTTCAGCCTGAGCTCGCTCTTTGCAGGACATATCAGGTTGGACTAATCAGCAGGCTAACCACAACCACACTGTTTCAATCTGCTCCAAGCACAGGCAGAATAAGCTTATGTCTGCCTGCAAAACACTCTGTAGTTGTTCCTGAAGTGGCTTGATTTGTAGAGATGTTAATCACTCAGAGCTCCCACTTAGATAAAACTGTAATGGAGCCCAGATCACCCTTCTGTTCCTCAGTTTCCTCATCCAAAATACAATGACAACACATGCTTCAAGGTCTAGGGATGGAAAGTGTATTTATAATGATGATGAGAGTGTGAGCTTTGTTTGGTGCAAAGGTCTTGGAGTGGCTCTTTGACATCAATTTAAAGAGACAGGTATTAACCTGTATGTTTGAAATACAGCGTGTTGTTATTGCTCTCAGATAAACAGAATTACCTCCTCTTAAAATCAAAGGTAGTCTGCTTTATTTCAGTGAGATGTGGTGATATCCACAGGGAACAAATCATTTTTGGCAAGTGGAGGAGGGATTTCCTTGGCAAGTTGGAAGAAGCATCAAAGAAAGAGAAGAGGAATGGGATGCAACACAACTGGTTTTAATCACACCTAACAGTCAAGTTCCTCTGGACAGGCCTACTGTCTGATATGCCATTGTAAACGCTCTGGGGAGCCTGGATTAAGAGAACGGAAAAAACAGGAGAATGGCATAAAGGTGCTCAGGGCACTCTGTGGAATTACTGACAAAGTTTTTGTCAGTTGGCATTATGTACTCATATATATTGCTCCCATTAATGTAGTAGCCCAGTACCAGGACTTTGATTTGTAATAGGTGTTTGGTTACCCAAGTCCATACCCTTTCACGGTTCGGACAGTCACAGCTCATCAGATCATTCTGCACTTCTGTTTGACATTAACAATGAAGATGCTAAACTGATTGTAACAAGGATGCACTTTCATTCCCACTCTACAGCCACTGGGGAGAGGGGATGCTGTCTTACTCCAGGGCAGTTCACCTCCGAGGTGGTCTGAACTGCTCTGGAGATGCTGCTTCTTCTTCCTGCCTGTTGCAAGCTTATGGTGGCCTCTCACTAGCCCAGGTATATCTGCAACTGCCTGAATGGACAGGATACATCCAGGGAAAAAGTTTGGGCAAATACTTCTTGACAGAACTATTCCTCTTGAAAACACTGTTTCCTCTGGAAATTGCTGACTTGCTTTCACTAAATTTAGGGGCAGGGAATGTACTGATTTTATCAGTGTATTCTGTAGGAAACTAATGTTTCATTTCAACTATTATAATACCATATAATGTATTATTTCAGGTATCATCTCACATTAGATTAATTATATATGCATCCAAACAAGAAAGTCAAACTAAATATTTTGATATTATCATTTCAATATTTCTGAAACAAAATATTCCAGAAAATCCATTCAGTGGTACGTTTCAAAAGGATGGCTCTTTGTTCTAATCAGGAACAAAAGGACATTTGCAATGTCTGAATAGCCTTCTAAATATGAACAGCTTGAGCTGTGATGGCTGCCGGAGCTGCACAGTTGGGACTGCCGTTCAGACTGCTGTCATGATTACTTCATTACATTTTGTATGGGCTGCAATAGCATTTAGAGGCTGCTGTCAGTATTTGAGGATCTCTTCTGCAGGGAACCTCGCATTCTTATAATAAAGATAATACTTGATATTCAGCCACACAACAAAGAAGTATGGGACCCGATATGGGAAAACCAGGCATTACCAAGAGCTTTGGTGGTGACATGGCAGAAGTGGGTTTCACTACACTTTGGCTAAGTGATTACTTAAGTAGTGGGTGCGTGACAGAAAGAGCTGGTTGCAGGACTAAATGGCTAGCTCACTAATTACCTGTCAGTGGTGAATGATGGTTTGAGCTTACAGGATGCTGAATGTTCTGTGAATGCTACCTTAGGTAAGGGCCTTGATCTTGGATTAAATTCCTGGTAGCATCGAGATCAGGAACAAGTCCCAAACGAGCACAAAACAAATGGGATTCAAACTCCCAGTGCACTCTGATGAGCTAAAGATTTCTTTAAATGCATGTTTTAAATAACCTGAAAGTTGAAGTGGAGCATCTGAGTTAATTAACCATTCTTTGAACACCAAAGGGCAACTGATACATAGATGATTTCTAAGCAAGATTTTCAGTTCAAAATTCATGATCCGCTATTATTACACATTATGCTAAAGTCCAGAGAGTCCAGCGCTTTTAAGCTAAGACTGGCCCTTACCCAAAATTATGAACATTTAAGGGTGGCCTACTGGTTGACTGGGAATTCTTGAATTAAAATATACCTTGGAAAAGGAGGAAACCAAAATATTATTCAGTCTGCAGCAATCTCATGCATCTAAACCCCTGGAGGGCTTGTGTTTCTTTACTCTTGAGGTTCATTATGTCACCAGAAAAGCTTTAATATTTTACTGTGGAAGCAAAATAGCCATGAAACATTAATTTCCAGGAATGTGGGAACCATGAAGTATGGGTTTTTCTACTAAATTAAGATTTTGCTTGTCTCCATTCTCACATAGTTAAGGGAACATATTTTTGTGATATATTTTTGTGATATGTTCATATATATGTATTCTGGAAATTCAAAGAGGAAAGATGCACAAAACATGTGAAGAACATTTTTACCTAGAAAAATCTATTTCACTGATAGCAATACCAAACATTCATGTTCCACCTTTCATCGTAAACCACTTTACATCCTATATCCATCTTGGAACCGCTTCTCTCATTACTGAACTGCACCCACTCTGGTTTGAAAGGAACAGCTGATACATTCTGCACAGCGAGACGGGGCAGCTGTTTAGATTTCTATAAAATTGTTTACTTCCCTATTTCCACAATGCAGTTCTCTCACCATTGCAGTGACCAACACCATTCAGATATGTCTGGCACAGACACGATTGTACTAGGATCTCCAGTAGTCCCCACTCTGCACCCTGGCAGACATCTCTGGCTGAAAGAAAAAATAGTGAAGGACAAATTAATTTGTAATCCACGTCCAGGTCTTTTAAATATTCTTCCGTTACTGCTAACCAGTGTTGCTAACCATAGGACTGATGCCTCCTTCCTGTAAAACAAATGACTGGGTTTCCTTCAAATATCTGCACATACTCATATTCACCCAATCACTGCCACAGTTTTTAGCGGTCTTGGCAGAATGAAACCACTATAGTGGCTTAAAAGGAATGAGAAGCACTTAGTCCTGGGGACAAGTCCAGAACATAACTATTCACCTAGCTTTTTTTACATCACTATATGCTAAATTTATTTCCATTACCACTTGATTAAAATGGAAGAATTAGCCAAAACATTCCAGAAGCATCTGTGTCATGGGAACCATAGGTTTCTAGGTTATATGACACGCCAGAATATTCACCAAATCACCAGGGTTGTTTTCCTTAATGCTACAATTAGCGATGGCACATTAAGAGAACAATTACTGGATACGATTTGACTGCAGGAAGGCCTCTGCCATAAATTGGAAATTCTCAACATATGCAACCATATTGCTAGAGAAGATGAGTTACTCAATTAAAACAAAACTGGAGATTCATTATCAAAGGATGGCAAAGAGCACTAAAATCCAGCTGAGAGGTTCCCTGATCTTGTTATCTTCAGGCTTCTATGTGGGTTAATCTAACACAGATGACAATATCTGACACAGACAATTGTGCATAGAGCCATGTGGAGAACCCCCTTCCATCAGAACATGGAAATTTGTCATAATGCAACCCTTTGCAAAGCCGGATAAGTTTTGCCAGAATTGCATTTCGGAAGACTAAAACAAGATAGGAGTTCTGGCAGAGTCAAAACAGTCCACTCTAACATTATCATTCATTTTTTAAATTTTCAACAAACCATTTATAATTTGCTTTTTACTGCATTATAGTAACAATTATTTTAAATGAAAATGTTTTTAAAAGTCAAACTCAAAAGAAACATTTGCTTTTGTCCAGATGAAAAATTTTAATCTACTTATAATACGTTTGTGGTCATGTCGTTGGAATTTTCCTTTATAAAGAATTTAAAAATTCCCTTCTTTTGTCCTCATTCAGAATAAAGCAGAATTTCAAATTCTGAAAAACTTTGCTAATGAACTTCTTTCCTCCCACAGTGCTTTCTGTGCATATGTGAAGGAGACAAGAAGCTGCTCAATGTGTAATTTCTGTGAGCCTTAAGGAGATGGTATGTGCGTTAGTACTGTTGAATCCAGGCTTATACAGCTGCTGTTTGAATATAAATCATAGATGCTTTTGGGTTACACTGACACCTTCTGCAGTTTAGTACAGTTGTTAATTAATACAATACTGTATTAGTTCTTCTTACAGTCTTACTATTAACACCCCATGAAATCCCATTAGCTCTGCATATGGTGCCAGACTTGTTCTGAATGTGGGAAAGAAAAATTTACAGTGGTATGAATAATAAAGAGATGCTTTCAAGTGGTTTCCACTGTGAACATTTTGAAAAAATATTTTCCAGAACATAATTTGTGGAACAATCTTTTCACAAAATTTCAATGCAAACATGCATATATTTGTCACTTAAATTCTTCCCCCGGAACATGAAAACCCTTATGCACCACTATTGTTCTACGCCAGAAACATCAGGAAGATAAAGTAGTTCCTAAAAAGAAAGGAAAATTAGCCAGGTTGTCTTATTGTCCAAACTGACAGGAATGCAAAAAATAAATAAACTGCACAGCTGATGCCAACAAACAGATAAAACTTTCCTTACATTTTTGGTTTAAACATTTTAAAGCACGGATAGTGATGACAGTTGAAATTTGGGCTAGGTTTTCCAGAAGTTATTTGAATGTCCTGCTTCAGTGATCTAACAGATCCTTCTTAATCTCCAAGAAGACTTAAGTGCCACTGTAGAAAACAGGCTTATTTGTTAACCCCTCATATAGGGCACTCCAAAAGGTATTAGCCACCTCAGAAACATCAAACCACATTACTTTAATTAGATGGGTTTTGTCACAGTACTGACTCTCTAATGAAAGAAAAATCTGATGATGAGCTGTTAAAAAGGCTTTTAAAAGTGGAGAGAATGATGAAGCAGGCAGGGTTGAAAAGCAGATAGTCCCTTGGAGAAGCTGGATCAAATATAGTTATTTCCTGATCCTTCAGAAGTCGATCCCTTAGAACTGTAGTAGTAGCAGTATATGGTTAGTAGGATTCTGGTAGATGCTTTTCTTCCCCCTTCTCCTTCACAGTCCTTTGACTGATCCATATTCCAGTCTCTGCAGCCATGGGATGCCATCAGGAATAGCCAGGGTCTTTCTGCATGGCCAACATCCAGACAGGGACACACTGCTCAGGGAATCCCTCCTGCCTCTCCTCTCGTAGGATGGTGAGTCCACTCATTTCAATGAGGCTGTGGAGGATGTTCAGGTCTCGGATCACACTACTATCCAGACAATCCAGGACACAGCCCTCCCTGGCTACATTGTCCTTGAGAATGATAACACCGTTATCCTTCAAGCCATTCTGGCACCGGATGAGAAACTTCAGGAGATCTTTATCTGTCAGATATCCTACAGATGAAAAGATGCAAAACAGATCACTATTAGCCGTTCAAAGGGACTCCCCCGTTAAACACCAGAATGCTGCCTTGATTTGCTTCTCTATATCCTATTTATTGGAGGAGAAGTTCTAGTCCTGCAGATTTCATTATGAAATCCGGGGCATATCAGTGAGATCAACAGCTGTAAACTCAAATCAATATTTAGGATCCATATCAGCAGCAGCAACAGATGTGGACAGAAGTCAATGGGAATAGTGGAGAAAATACTGGGTGCTGAAGGGTTCTTTAATCTGGTGGTTAAAGTCATAATAAGAATCAGTGGCAGGAAGCTGGAGCCAAACAAATTCAAACTGGAAATAAGTGACAACTGTTTAACAGTGTAAGCAATTACCCATTGGAAACTACCAACAGAAGTGGTGGATTTACCACCTCTTGAAGTCCTCAAATCAAGTGTGGTTGACTTTCTCAAGATACGTTTTAATTGAACACAAAATACTGGCTTAGTATGAGCGTAAATGAATGAAATATAACAGACTGTGATATCAAGTAGGTCAAACTAGATAATCTAATGGTCCCTTATAGGTTTTAACACTACAGACCTATAAATCTTTGTGTAACACTGTGTATGCATCATAGAAGCTTTGGATTAAAGATCCAGTGAGGAATGCAAAACCTTCCAAACTGTCAAATAAACTCTTTATATTACACCATACTGTTGTGATTTCTACATCTACCATACATGTTCAAAAAAGTGAAATATTTTCAATTTTAAAATATCTTATTGAGATTATGTTTTGTATCCTTCTCTCTCAAAGATCAATACTTTGGTTATGTTGAGATCAGTAGTGCAGGGCTCAGAGAAGAGCAAACTGAGAACTCTCACATGTGAAACCCATCTAAAATGAATTAACAAGGACAGCTGGTCAGAAATTGAATGAAAAACTTGAAAATTTTGATTGTTTATATTTTCTAGTCAAAATATTTAGTTTTCTTGATGGAAGATTTGAACTTTCATAAATGGAAGCTGTCATTTCAAAACCATATTTTGACACAGAATGCCGTTTTTTTAACTAACCCTCTCCCCCCTCAAAAAAGAAGAAGAAAAAAGCCCCAAAGCCTAAAACTGAATAGCTTTCAAGTTGAAGGAAAATGATAATTTCAATATGAAATGTAAGCTTTCATTTTATTTCTTCATAAAATAACAGCATGGGCTCATATACTTATGTATACATGAGACAAATCCAGACTGCATGGGCAAGATTAATTGAAGCATTTGAACACCTAATTTGGAACTTAACATTCTCTTAACCTAGCTTTTAGCCTGATTTCCTAACAAAACGAAATCTCAGGAAGTTGCTACCTGCCAGTCTGGCTTGCTGCCATTCCATCAATAAGTGTTGAGCTTGTTGGCATATTTCAATCATTCAAAAGAGGGGTAGAAGCCTGAATAATACTTAAATTCCTACATATTTCATTGAGACTGATGGCTGAAGGGAGGAAAGAGATCCAGATCTGTGTCTATGCTAAAGAAAAGGCAGCCGCGCAGCTGATCAGCACAACTCCAGACAAGCCTTAGCTCATTTTGTCTCATGTTGACCTGGACTTGCTGAAGAGATGAGGCAGGAGCCAGGTTTACTGCAATGATGGGTTATTCAAGAAGGACAAATAACAAAGGTAAATAATACTGTTCTGAAGCAATTTGTTTGCACACTTATAGAAAAAAGCCCTGTTCTACGAAGACTGATTTCATTATTGTTTAAGACTTTATGTAGAGAACAAGTATGTGCTCCTGAATAACATCATCTCCTGCACCAACCTCTCTGCTTTTGTCCCTTTTCTTTTTTTTGTCTAGCAAGAAACTACCTCCAGAGTTTTGGAGAAGAGCTGTTCAGGTCTCATCTTGTGCTTTAGAACAATGAGTTCTGACAGCTTAAACTGCACAAGGGATGTTTAGGTTCAAAGATTAGGAGACAGCCTTCTTTCTGGATGGACAGTTAGGCACTGTGGCAGGTTTTCTAGAAAGGTTATGACATCTCTAGCAGTGAAGGTTTTAAAGAACAGCTTGGACAAACATCTGACAAAAATGGTGGTTTTGTGTGACTGGGACAGGAGAATAGAAAGATGACTTCTCAGATCACCTTCCACTCTCTTTTTCTACAGGTGTAGGACAACTCTATTCACCTACGACTATAGCAGTTTTCATGCAGGGAGGAATCAAATAAAAATGGAGCCAAGAACATAACCCACACTATCTGACTGCCAGTCTGCTGCTTTTAATATTGCAGTGCATTCACTGGGGTGGCTTGCAGGGTAGGAAGCAGACATTTGTAATATGAAGAGGTGCTGCAGGACATGGCTAGGTGAACCTGTCTGATAAACATCAGTGCATGTATAAGATCTGATTTATAGATATTGGCGATTTTACTATGCCTCTTTCCAGATTGTTTCCTGAAATATTTCCAAGTCAGGATAATCATCAGATTTAGAAATCCCTTCCAGAAAATCAGCAAAAGGGAGGAACACTCATTGACAGAGGCTGAGGAAGGACCTAAAGAGCCACTCAACTAAAAGAATTCAGTGTGCAAGGGGTATGCGACATGCTAGTGATTCCCACAAGACCTTTATGGGTACCATTCCAAAGGATGTCAAGCTGTGATGCAGAGGTGGTGAAGTCCGGGTGGAAAAAAGCTTTCTGCAAAGAGCCAAAAGAAGCTATCCTTAAATGAAGGCAGGACCAATCTTATGAGCAAACAAACCCAACTACCTGCTCTCTGTCCAAACCCTTGGGCTGCCCAATATGAAGAGAGGATGCAGATCTCTCAGAAAGGCTCTTTCTCCCTGTGAGATTGCATGGTGAGCAGTCATTCACGATATCCCTTTGGCTGGCTGTAGTACCTAAATCCCCATAAAAACATGTGGGCAAAAGGCTGTCCAAGATCTGCCAAGACTCAGACAACTCTCTCTCACATGCTGTATGTCCTCACAGCCAAGCTTGAACCTGACATACTGTTACTGCCACAGTGCTACAGTCTTTCTTCCATGACATGCCAGATGTAGACATGTTGACAGATCTCTGCTCACAGATGAGGCTAACCCAGCATATCTGTATGCAGCATCATTAGCTTGCTAAGGAAGGTCCCTGCTCAAGAAAACCTAGATGAAAGGCCTACTCCTCAAGTGCACCTTAGCATGCAAGCTACTCTCCAATTACATGTACCCCCCCCCCACACACACACTACATGATCTAAATGAAAGCAACTTGATCTGTACCCACTGTGCATGGGGCTTAGGAGAACTCTTAAAGGTTTCTTGTGAGACTTCACAGGAAGTGGGGCTGCTCCTGGGCTAATGGGGTTCTCTGGCAAGTTCAAAGAGATATGATCTGTGAGGACTGCCTGACTCCACGGTAGGGCTGCAGGAGTGTAGTAGTTTCCACTTTTTTTTCCCCTCCAAATGCTTGTGCTGGCAGTGGAGGGCTGCTGTGGGACCAGGCACTGGAACTGAATGAGGACAGGGCAAGCCTTGTGCCCCCAGCACTGGTCAGTCTTCAGCCTGGCTTTTCCAAACATTTGAGAACCTTCTTTTATAGCTGCACCATTCTTTTAACATAATTTTTAGCGCAGGCTGTGTAGTTCTCTGAGATGCCCAGCTGGAGGAATCATGCTGAACTAACCTGAAACCCACTGAATCCAGATGACATCATATCTTTGTGGGGCTGGAGTGAACTCCTGAAGGCTTTTGCAATAATACATCTCTACTCTGTCCTCCTTGCCCTGTAGGTAGTTCGGGACCTCAGCCAGGAAATTCTCCATCATATCCACCAGCTCCACGCTCTTGAAAATTGGTAACAGGACATGCTTGCTGACCCGACCTATCCCAGAGCCGCAGTCCAGGGCGCGGTTGGTGCCAGCTTTCCCCACCCCCTGTGGAATACAAGAAAATCATTTGAAACCTGAAAAATACCACCTGAAAGATCACAGCAACTGTGTTACCAGCTATGGCCTTTAGTCCACCGAGCCTAGTGTCTGTGGTGTCTATAACACCACAACCTGGGACAGAATTAAAACAGCTTTGGGCACCTATGGGTGAGCAGGGCTGGTTGCTATATTCCCAGAGAATGTCTTGATTCATTTTTCCTCCATCTTCACTTCCCCCTAGCTGAGAGCGAAGCCCAGTGTCCTACAGAACCTCACACTGAGTGCCCAAACCAATAGGAGGAAGGAGTGAAAACAGATCTCCTCTAGTTCTCTAGCTGGATTCCCTCCCTGCCCCACTCCTATCAGTCAAGGCTGTCTGCACCAGGCTCCCCTTCCCAGCACACTGACTTTCATACTCACGACCCCAGGTCTCCAGAAGCCACTGCTCATTTGGTGCCTATTCCTGCAGCCTTCGTTGCAGGCTCTAAATGTAACTCAAACAAAGACACTCCTTCATCTGCACATGAACCATTCTGGCAGGTGGCAATGCTTTCCTGCTTTATGCTGCCACCAACGTACAGAGTCATGCACAAAATTCTACTGCTCTTGGTCTGTAAAACTGCAAATATTATTACCAGATCTAAAATGATCTATTCAGATTATCTGTGAGCCATTATTTGTGGCTCAGATATCTACTGGTAACGAGCTCCCTGCATCCTTTACAGAGTCTTCACTTCAGGTATAGCTTCTTGGTTTTACACAGGGCAAGAAAGGACTTGTTCAATTTGCAATGACTTCAAATGGCTCTCTCAAGGCTTTCTCTAAATTTCTCTCTCTGTAGTAGCTTTAATCATGTTTAGGAAGAGACATGAAGAATTAAGCTATGTGGCACAGTTTTGTTCCCAAGAGACACCCAAAAAACCTACAAAATATTGAAGGGGCCATATTCCTCAAAACTGCACTCCCTTCCTTGGGAGGCTCATTGCAGTTTGGGACTTAGTTTTCTCTTCTGGAGAAAGGGGAGACCTATATTCTCCTACACAGTAAGAGTGATGGGAGGCCTAACTATGCAATACTATTGAGCTCTAAAACACAAAGGTTGCTGTTGATGGGACCTCTTCATTGCAGTCCTGCATTCATTGCTGTACAATAAGTTTCTGCTTGGTATAAGAAGAAACATAATCTTTTCACAAGTTTCTAACCTTCTCAGAAGATCCCCTAATCTTTACAAAGTCCTTGCAAGTTCATCTGCCAAGTATCCATACCTCACAACCAACTACATAGATAAGTCTCATTATATTCTGAGCCCAGTGAAGGCTTAAAAATGAGCACATACCATACACTGCATGTGAGAATTAACTTCCAGAGTACAAAACTTCCAAGGTGTCCCCAGACATCTCTACAGATACAGTGTCCTTGAGATTTGAGTGCAATTTTCAAAACAAGCTATGTCTGAACAAAGATCTTAGAGCTGTAGGTAACTTATTACAATACAAAAAGTTTGGACTGAAGCATATACGGAATTTCTTTTTTAGACATAGAGACAAAAGAGATGATTGAGTAGATTTTACTTAGTAATTCCTCTTTTTTCTTTATAAATATCATCTCTGGACTGAGATCAGACATGAAAAATTGTGGCACAAAGGGTATGTCTATGAGAAAATAATGAGTTACTAGAAAAGAAGCTTTATAATGAAAGCAGTATTTCATCCCAAAAGCTTCCATTCTAGCTATAAAAAGGCTCTTAAGAGCCTGCTGCTGTTCTGTAAAACAGAGATTTTAAGGCTGCACAGGCACTGACTGTGGGACTGGAGCTCCCTTGGCTGAAGTTATCTGTTAAACAAATATATTAAAGGCAAATGTAAACACCTTTTCCCTGTTCTCTGGAACTGAAAGTTGAAATGAAAGTTATGGGCCAAAGTCCTCCTGCTGCAGCCTCACTGCTCCTAAAGGAAATAAGCCCAGGAAGAGTTTAGCTTTTCCTGCTTATTAGGCAACCCCCTCCATAATGACCAAGCATAAATCATGTAACTCACTGCTTTTTTGGCATTGCTTCAGTGGGTAATTCAGTAGATTATTAAGGTCAAAGGATAGTACTGTCAATGACATGACTATGAATAGCCTGGCTGAGCATCCGGTTACACTGAGTAACTGTAGAAAGAGCACAAGGACCTCAAAGGCTCTCACCAGTCACCAGGGCTGCTGGTCCCAATTTGTATATCTAGAAAGATTAATCTCCCAATGTGTGCAAGAGTCCATAGGAGTCTTCAGTCCTATCCTCTCTGAAGACTACCTGCTTGTAGTTAGCCAAAAAATATGAGTTATTCTTCATTCATAGGCTGCACTAAAGAATATGTGGCATTTACTGAGGACCAGACTAAGCTGTAACAAGGAGTTAATGAAAGGAGAAGGAACTGTGTCTTGAATCTTTACAAAGATCTCCATATTGTCTGCTGATAGATCCATACAGGCCTAGGCTGATGTGATTAAGCAAAAAGCCTTGAGAGAACTGGTCAGAAAACAGGGATCATCTACCCCAAAAGCTAACAAAATTAGACAAAACCCCATATGACTATTTTGACTTTGATACTTGTGTTCAGGGAAGCTGTAGTTAGGGTACCTCGTTCAAGACAGGGAATTCATCTCCTGTGATGCGCCATGGAAAGGACGTCTGATGACACGTCTCCATTTGCCATCAAGAAGTAGGAAAGGGAACAATCCTGGGAATTGAAGCCTGATCCCACACTTCGCTGACAGAGAGCAAGAGCAAATGGTAATCAGACTAGAACCCTTGTGAAGCACTATGACTCTGTTTGTAATGAAAATGTTGACATAATTTCATGGTCAGCTAATATATTTTCAGTTTGGGAGTGCTCAGAGCTTTGACAGGGTATTAACATTTTCCTTGGAAGGCAATCATTTTCCTAAAAGCCTAATTGAGCTGAAAATCAGATTTCTTATTAAAAAAAAAACAGTTTAAGTGAAAAATTTAAGCTAGAGCAGGCTCAAAAATTTAAGATTAACTGCTCCTCTGATTATCTGCTTCACATTACTCAGTATCACTATCATTTAGGATATGTACACAATCAGAAGTTCTGCTGAAAAGCTGAACAGGGCACTCAGGAAGTTCCTTAGGGGTAAAATAGCTGTGACATATGTTCCTGATGCTAGTACTTCAGGTCTTGGAAGGGCAGGAAGACAGTGTAGAGATGCAGGAGCAAAAAAAAATCAGAGCTCAAGATACAGCTAAAAAGCACAGTGGCTTTCTTTCTAAATTTTTTTTTTGTTGCAGTTTTTCAACAAAATCGCTTCCATTCCCCTGATCAAACAGGGGCAAAATCACTCTCCAGAAGCTTTTTGTTCAGCAGTAACCACTCGGGCAAGGGTTTAGGGCAGAAAGGGAGCTCTGAGGATAATCGCCTCTGGTAGTATTTCACACATCTATAGCCCACAACTGTTCCTGAATTAATGTTTTATTTGCTTTCTTTGTTTCCTTTTTTACAGGTTACCTCTGGATTAGGCACTTGAAAACACAGTGTCTATATGGTCATCAAGGCTTTAACTGGCATAAACATATTGCCATAAACAGTCACTGGTCTAGTTCTGCTGATAATCCTTCAAGTATGGGCTGCATGTAAGACAACTTATAGCTTGTCTGTATTGCACTGCTGGCTCAGGACCTGACCTGAATGTTGCTCTTGGTTTGAGATCTGCCCACACACACATAAAACCTCTTAGCTTGAGCACAGTGGCACTTTTAACTCAGTTTGACTCACCTGGGAAGGGAGACAAGAAAAAATATAACTGAAGTCCTTAGTCCTCCAGTGCCTTTCTGTAATTCCTTCCATGTGCCTAGGCAAGATAAATTCTCCAACAGGAAAGAAATCTAAGGCTCAGTTTACGGTGGTGCTAATCATGCTAAGAAATGCTGTACATGAAGGTATGCAACATCAGTCATGTAAGAGAAATGTCACTGTGTGGCATTTCCACACAAGCCAAACTAACTCAAGAGGAGTAATTTGAGTGGAACTGGGCAACTGTTTTTTAAGGAACACTAAATTTGCCAGAAAATAAAGTTTTGGGAGAATAAAACTATCTGTGAAATTGATATCTCAAATCTAGATAACAGTTATAGCCAAAAAAACACAGGAAAGAACGTTGAAAATGTCAAGACACTTCTTTTTGATGACTTTCAAGGAAAAAAATAACGTGTCAACTTTTCATTTTTAAACAGCAGTTTTCATTTTGGAACTGACTTTTTTCTTGAAAATAAAGGGAGAAGTTTTTCAGAGGGTAAAACAACCCCAAAATGAAGTGAAACATTTTTACTTGATCTGAAACTAATTTTCCTATTTTCTGATTTTGTTAAACTTGTCTTTAAAAAATAGCTTTTGCCTATAAAGAAGAAAATATAGCTTATATTAGCACGAACCATTTTCTTAAAATTTTCACTGCCTTATTGGAAAAAAATAATTATTCATGGAGCCCTAAACTTGGGAAGACATACCTCAAATTAGCTTTACAGTAAAGCCACTACTACAGAAAGCCAGTAATGATCTGTATCTGGTTGAGTAGGATTCAAATTGCAATAGTAAGAAAGGAAAATAAACTGTAAGTAACATAACCAATTGACTGTATCTCAACAGAGGACAGGCTCGAACAAGCTAAGTCAGAACTAGCAAAATGTGCAGATTCCTTTTTCTGCCCTTTTTTTTGATCTCAGTCATTCAGACTATCCCTGGCTAATAATAGGAGTAGGAACTCTGCTCTGGAGTATTTTGTATCTGTCATCACACCTGATGCATTGGGTATAATTTCTCTTTGCCATGTGAGAACTCTGCTACAGACTGTACTTCTTTCCTTTTCGGATCTTGGAGAGGAGAAAGCGTAACACTGTGATATAAACTTGCCATTCAGGAAGCTGAATCTATATGATGTCTAGGAAGTGTGAAATCTTTCCCTGAGCACAGGCTTATACACCACTTGAATTCCACAAATGTCCTTTGAACATGACTTAAGTAAAATTTAAGGGATGGATATGCCTTGGGCTGGCTCTAGACTTATAAGTTACATTCCATTTTCTGTAAAAGTGCCATTTACCATCTGGTTCAGCTGCCTTGCTGAACTTCCTTTATATTTTCTTATTTTGTTTTTGTAGAAAGCCTAACACACCAAGGACTTGAGATGTTGTAAAGCCTTTTTGCGTTAGCATTAATGCAAATGACTATTCATAAAAATATTGCAGATGTTCACTCAAGTAATTGTGTTTTGCTGGCACGCTGCCCCAGAAGCATCTATCAGGTACAGTAAACTTTTCCATCAGTTGCCCTTCACTGCTATGCAGGATTTATATCTGTTGTTAAGCCACACTTGTTTTCCATCCCAATTCATTTAAACTGTGTCCTTTTTTTTTACACAACATCTAATTAACTTATTGAGCTTTTTTCCACAGTTGATCATTAAGGCTAAAAAAAGGTTATCTGGCTACCCCAAATTTGTACATTTGAGTAGATAATGAAAGATCTATGGTAACATTATATGGAACTAGTCATTTTGTGAGCGGAATGCATGAAACTTGGTTTCCTGCAGCCCTTGGCTTTGTGGATTCTTTAGCGTCTAATACTGTTGTTGAGCTTTTCCCCTGAGAAGGGGAACAGCAGTCAGAAATGACTGGACTGCACTTTTAAAGATCTACAGATTTCTAGAGATGCATTTAGGCATGAATGGGATTTTCAGACAGCTAAGTGCAAAAGTGCTATCAGTATTGCTTTTAAAACCCACTTTGCATCTCAGGTCAAAACAGACCTTTGAAGACCTTTAAAAATCTGCCTGCAAATGACCTTAGTGATACTGGAATGTTCAAGAAAAAATATTTCTCCTGATGGGTTTCTCCAAGTTCTCTTTATCCTATACACCCCTAATACTGGGAGTAGGATGGTTTTTCTTGCAGCCTTCTCTGAAATATTGATAAATATGCAAAACATAAACTTGGTATTTAGTCTCAGCTACTTTCCCAAACGTATTGCAGGAATTTGCACAGGCAATTCTCTCACTGAAGCCGGCAAAGATTGTATCATGAAAGGTCCCAGTTGTACACTGAGAATTAATCCTCTACCCAAGCCTAACTAGAAGAACCCCTTGCACAATTCTCTTTGCAGCTTCAGAGCATAAGAAAAGAATGCAAAGAAAGTTAATAATGACATATGGCCAGGCAAAATGTATATTCATTATGATGTGTGATCTGGTAGAATGCATGTAAATTATATGCTACTGGACACAATGAAAGTCAGTTATGACCTGTGATTGAGCTTCATGCACATGAAATATGACATACGGTGCCATTTAAAATCTATGTGACTGGGGACAAGGTATGTCATTTATGACACATGACCACTGTTCCTTGCAGAAGATGTGATTAGATGACTCACCCCAATAAACTTCCTGAGAAATTCCCTGGAGGACTCAATGTCTGTATTGGAGAGTTCAATGTAGTCTCCCATCATGCCCTCTTCTGTGGCTGGCACCTCCTGGTAGAAGTGTTTGGCCCTCGCGTAGAACTGCATCTCACCATTGATAACTTGACTTGTTAAAGCATAAAGTTTCACTGCAAGCAAATAAATCATTATTTTATTATTAACAACAGATATTTCTAGGTTAGTTTACTGTTCTGGAGGCATGATGGCTAAGATCTACAAATCTGGATTGCGCCTCCAAATTAACGAACCTTTGTTTCTAAAGCAAAGGTGGAAGGAAAGGTGTTGTATTTAATCTTGCAAGGCCTTGAAGGGACACAGCACCCCTTGGGCACATTCAGTGCCTCACAGGCTTAGACCCAATTTGTGTCATTACACTGCATGTTTTCAAGTCAGTGAAAAATCATTCAGGTTTGAAGATGAACATTCATGCCAGTGAGAGCAAGAGGGTTGGTTTGCTCCCAGAAAAGCTGTGGGCAGTATAAATTGCTGTGCAGGATGATCATTTTGGCTGTGATAAACCTAACTGCTTCTTACAATCTACAGACTTCATATACACTTTCTAGCCATTGACAGTTGCATGGAGAATGCACCAAGAAGAAGAGAGAGTGTGGATGAATGAAGCACTTGCTCTGGTTTATTTTTAGTGATACTGTACAATCTGTGGCACGGCGAGTAAGTTGAACTGAAGAGCAGATGGTTGTCTCAGGCCTAAATGACTATACAGAGGGGAGACAATTTAGAACAGACAGTCCTAAATTTTCATCTGTCACAGATCAAGGAATGAGATAATTAGTGGGTGATATACTGGAAAGCTCCTGTGTGCCAGAGGCTGGGATGTTTCTTTTCATTGCTTGGTTATTTTGCTGGTAATATACAGCAATCATAAGTTTGAAGCTGTTTTATTAAAACCTGAGAGGTCTATTTGGTAAAGGGTTATTTTCCCCGTTCTTTGAAGAACTGAGATCTATCCTCCGCATCCTGGGTTTTTCTATGCTTGATGGGCTTTGGCATATGAACAGTAGTTATGCTTTGTATTGCAAAAGTTTGGATTCAGACAGACCAGAAACAGTTTGCTTGGAACCCATCGGCTCTTGCTGTCTCACACACGCATACAGCAGGTTTTCCTTGTGTGTGTGACACAGAGCTATTGCCCACCAGGCCTTCCAATGAAAACACAACTACAGGCCTGCGTGTGAAAGCTAAGCAATAACAAGAGATGGATTTACACCGGGAACAAGTCCTTGTGCGCACTGTTCTGCAGCGTGAGACCAGCTCTGCCGCAGATTTCAAGTGTGTTCAAGGAGCTGGAAATGAGCAAGCAGCAAATACCTTTTTGGTTACGAACAATGGAAATGGACACATCCCTGCAGACTAAATAAACGGAAGGACGAGGGAGCCGTTCTGAGTTAGCCTTCTGGGTACTACGCCTTTAAATTTCTACAGAAGCATTGCTGGTAACTGCTAAGAAGGGTCTGAACAGGCCAGGCCTTGCCTACTCCAGCTGGGGAATGGGAATTATGCCCTCCATGCAGAGGATGAGAGCTAGGCCAGAGGCCCTGAATATAAGCCTGGAATGTATTTATTGAGGGCAAGCAAGCTCAGCAGGGAATGATAAGTGTGTGCCTGCCCATCCTCAGCAGGAGAATGACATTCTGGAGGCAAATAAGGCGGGGGACAAAGGAAGTAGGATGGGGAATAATTACCACCAAGGACCACTCGGAACAGAATAGTGCTATTGGGTTACACATAAGCAGCATGCCCGGCATATCCTTCATCCAACAAAAGCAGCATTACCAGCCCCTCTTGTCATCACCTGCTTAAGTCAACTGCTGAACGGATACTATTAAAGCTTTAATCCATTACACATTTATGTTATGCCTGAGAAATTTATACCACAAGCAAGCATTGAGCCCAGCAAGGGTCAAACCTGGGGGTTTTACACACTCCACTGATTATATTCACATACTCAGAAGAAACCATTTAACTGAAGAAATTAATACAAAGAGGGTAGCAGCCAATCCCCAGCACAACCTGGCCAGGGTATTTCCCAGAGCCCAGGAAACAAAGGCTTCACTGGTGGTTGTGATTCTTCTAGTAAAAGATCTCCATCTTCCCCTGGGAGTGGCACCATCTTCTTTTCCCTGAGTCTCTTTTTTTTTCCACTCAGATGCCAGAACTGAATCCCTGGATGTTAGCTTTACAAGACCTTCCTTATGAGAATCCAGTGATGACCTCTAGGGCTTGTTTAATGGAACTATCAAAGGATGGTGATTTATCCCATTCTGCTAGATGGAAGGGAAAGTTGTTTACAGGCTGTTTGCACGCTAGGACAGGGTGCCACAGGCAGCTGGCAGCATGAACAACAAATATTCAGAGCCCCTCTACTCAAAACACAAGCCTGACCCAAGGCAACATATGGAGATGATATGCGGTTCAGGATATCAGATCTTTAGTGGGTGCTCTCAAATTTCTCACTCAGATCCAGTATCAGGCTCACAGAATGCCTGGCGGGATTTGACTACATACACCAACTGACTCGGACTCCCCCCTAGCCAGCTGGGACCCCAGGGACCTGCCTTACGTGCTGGCATCTGAAATCAGCTCTGGTCTTAGCATCCGTGGGGTTTTATCTACCCATTGAGGCTATGCAGAGATCTTTTTATGCAAGCCCCCCACCTGAGGGCATGCAAGGACACAGGCTAACATGAACAGTGGCACAGTACCCAAAACATACTCCTGCAGACCTATGGTCTCACACATGGTGTGTGCGAGCCATACAGATGCTTTCCACCTCTTACTCCCTCAGTGTTACTCCTCCCTCTCATGAATTTGCAACACTGCCAACTTTCCCACTCCACAATCCAATTTTCCAGACACAGACAATCAGCCTCACCTCTGACCATCTTCTTGGCTGTGCCTGGCATGCAGGCGCCTGCAGCAGGACCAGAGGTAACAGGAGGAGTGTCAGCTTGCAGGACTCTACCCCAAAAAAGCACTGTGAGAAGGCATACGTCCTTGGTAGCAGTTAAGTATTGCAGCTCCGCTCCAGCACACCTCCACATCACAGAACCTGTCTAGCCAGAGGCATCTCCCATTCGAGGACCCATGTGGGACTATCTCATGCATCAGGAAATGAAATACTTTTGAGATCTGTTACTGATACACAACCTGATTCCAATGTACTTTGTAAAGTACAGCATGGGCAGGATAGGACAATGGAGCCTGTAAGTCTCACAGAGATTTGGGTGGGATGGTGTAGCTGTCTTTCACAGACAAGGCTTTCAGGAGTAAGTTAGGTGACTTGTAAGGCTTCAAGTTAGAGAAGCGTTTCTCATAAAGTAAGAAGAAACTTTTTCTCATGACATGCTTGGTCTCTCAGCTGAACCTGCTGGCAAGACCTCCAAGTGGAGATGGCTAAGATGAACCCACTGAAATAGCAGGCTGAGAACAGAAACTGATTCCCTAAGTGTCACTGAACATTCATATCAGAAGTTAATAATTTTCAGTCACTGCAAACACTATCTGGATGCAGAGCGGTGACATGGAGCTGAATGCCAACCCCTGGGCTAGACAGAGAACATTTACCTAAGCCCTTTCCCCTGCAAAGTCCACAACATTATCTCCACAATTTTTTATGGATCACTTCAAAATTTTGTTTTCCAGATTCCCAGCGCAGCTGATCTAAATCTCTAGAGAAATGGGAGCACTTAACAAGGAGGACTGGGTGCAATCCCAACCTGCAGTAGACTGTCTTATAGTTCTTGATTGCAGGGTTTGCTCGGCTAAATTTTCTTGCCAGAAGCAAATGTTGCAAATAATTTTTTTGAAGTTTTTATTTGTGAGCATTATTTTGTGGCTCCAACTGCTTTCTGCAAGATACTTAACTAATTCCAGATTGGCTGAGTATTCCCTTTTAAACGCAACATCTGCTTTGTGCATCAGTTGAAAAATAGTTATCTGGGTCCAGGATGGAATCCACCTCTCTACTGTGGTCTGAGGATCACTTAAATTCTGTTCTACAGAGGATGAACATCAACTCCCCCAAAGCAATTTTTACATACAGACACATGCCTCACACTGGAATATTTGGCTCTGTTGACTGATCATTCGAGTCTTTCACTACAGATCTCAACCCACTGGCACAAAGTCCCACAGCCCATGTAAACACATGCATAACATTCAGCATCTGAATAGCTCCATTAAAATCCACTGGGCTTAAGGGCATTCACACACATTTAAGTACATTGTTGGATCAGGGCCTAAAGCTACTCATGTCTTTTATTTATAAATGTTACTCTGGTCTGTAAACATGACATGTTTCTCTTAACAGACTGTGATACCAGATATGCTCAGCTCATAGGTAAACATGCCTAAGTGCTCTACCACTGAACCCAGTAGCGGAGGGGTGGAATGAGTGTGGAGTTAGTATAGTGCAAAGCAAAGTTTGTACCTTGCTGACCCTGGGCTGCACTGCAACCTTCAATGTGAGGCCTGGTTTCAGCGCTATTACTGATGCTCGGAGTTAAGCGCTTGCTTAACTACCCTGCTAAGTGATAGTCTTAGTGCTGTTTAAGGGGTTTAACAGTGTTTATGCAGAGAGATCTGGATCTAGTGTTTAAGCCTGAAAAGTTCAGTTCATTTCTCTTCAGTTGCACTCTGAACTGAATTGGAAAATGTAATTCTGAAGAGATGCTCAGACCTGGCACATTCTGTCCTCTCCACTGCTTAGAGCACAGGATCATGGGATAATCCAGGTTGGAAGGACCTAAGGAGGCTTCTAGTCCAAATTTCTGCTCAAAGCAGGGGCAGTCATAAGGTCAGACAAGGTTCCTCAGGGCTTTATACAGTTGGGTCTTGAAAATCTCCATGGATGGAGAATTGCACAACTTCCCTGGGCAACCTGTTCCAAAGCCTGACTGCCCTCCTGGGGAGAAAGTTTTTCCTTATATCCAGTCTGAACCTCTGTTGTTGCAATTTATGCTCGTAGTCTCTTGTCACCTTTATTCCATGACAGTTACCATGGAGTAACAGACAAACTGCAGGTTCACATGAAGGCTTGACTCGCAACAAATTTGGATATGCTGGCAATAAGCTGACACATGGAAAACTGTTTAGAAAAGTTGTAAGAATGATTCAGGACCTGAAAAATCTGGCAGAGGGGCTCTTCAATCAGATAGGCAAAGGCTTAACAAAACTTGTTGGCTGGGAATGGGAATTCAAATAAATTCAGACAGAAATAAAATACAGTTTTAAAACAGTGGAGCAATTAGGCCTGGAAACAGCTTAATGACGGACTGATGAATTCTCAGTCACTTGGAGCCCTTAAATCAAGGTATTTTTGTCTTCATAAACATATACTGTGGCCCAGTCAAAAGTTACAAGCATGACACAGGAACCATTATGTGAAATTCTAGGCTAGATGTTCATAATGGTACCTTTTAAAGCCTTTAAGTGACTATTAATAATTATACTAACAGTTACATTGTAGGAAATCCTGCTTAGTTTCTAATATGTTGTGTTTACTTTCAAAACAAATGGAAGAACAACATTTTCCTAGATTTTTTGAGATTATATGGACCTATAATTAAGTTTCCTTCCTTTCCATCTTTCCTTCCTTTCCATTTTTCCCATCTACCTACCATTAGGCACAGGAGAATTTATCTTCCCTGCTTCATTTTAGATAGTTGCAGATACTGCTGTATGTTAAAAGTCACACCGAATACTAAAAAACATGGAAATGCCTTTTCTCTTCACAAGACTTTTCAATTCTAGTATCTTAAATAGAGTTTCCACTGCGGTCCATGTATTTTCACACAATCAGGTAAGATAATCCACTTGCCTAAATGGATCCTTCAATTAGGAAGGAGCCCTCAAGAATTCACTGTGAAGAGCAGCTTAGCAGGTTGGACAGACAGATCCTTCCCATCTCAAATGCCTACAGATCTAACGTTCAGTGGAGGCTGTATAATTCTGCTAAAAAAAGTGACATTTAACATAATACAGATTCAAGTAAAATCTGCTTTTTAACTATGTTGTCCTGGGGGGATCTTTAGTTCTTGCTCAGGGTCAAATTCTCATGAGAACTGAACATCCTTTTTCTGCACCTAAATAAATGTCTTGGCATCCTGTAACCAGAGGCTTCTGCTGAAACTGGGCTATAAACAAACATTTTGGAAGTATTTTCCCACCAGATAATAAACAGTGAGCAAGACAACCTGCTGCAGAGATCTGGATTACAGAGGCTCTTGATAAAAAAATTAAAAATCATTACAAACACTTGTCCAAAGCAATACATATGACAAGGCTAAGGACACACTGGAAGACAACAAAATAGGTATCAGACAACAGAAAGTAAGGCCTGTCAGTTCCGGTACCTTTGCATTTGTACTTCCAAGTTCCGAATAGGTCAGTGTATGCTCTAATTTAATGGTGACAGAAAAGGGTCTAACACTACCATCAACAGAAAACAGATTTTATCTTTGAGGTCTTTCCCTTCCCCTCCCTTCCAACAATTTGTGGGGTATTTAGGTAAAACAAGAGGATACTGAAGGACACTGAATTAGAGGGAGCTGAAAGGGAGAGCAGCAAATGGTCTAGTTCACACTGTCTCTAGCAGGGCTCCTCAGAACTACTTGTCATTAATGGGTTTGTATTCTACCATCTAGCATGATATGTCTTTCCGGAAAGCGGTCACACATGCACACAGACGCTCCTGCCCACCAGTTACTCACCCAGGGGAAGCTTTTCCAGCAGATAAAGGTAACTTTGAAAGAAGTCATTCCGGATTGCCTTATGCAAGACGAAGGACATGCTGTGCCGACAGAGTTCTTCATCTGTCTTATGCCAGCGTGACTTAAAAGCCAAATGTGCTCCCTTATATGCCATGACAAAGACTTTTTTTGCAAGGGTGGAAAGTTGCCGTGGCTGGTGCTCTCAGCAAGGCCTGTCCTTCTGAAAAGATAGAGGCAGTGTCATTTAAACTGTGGCAATGTGCTGTCATTCTATATTGGGGTGTGTGTCTGGAGCAGAGCAGGGGGTGGAGGCGGGGGAGAGTGGAATGAGAAATGCTGGCTGTTGGCACTCGTTCAGAATAATCTCTGCCCTCCTAAACCAGCAGGTGCTGGAAAGTGATAAAAACCTCCACCAGGAAATTGCTTAGCCAGGGTAAAAGTATATCTACTCTGAAAAAGAGGGGATTTAATTCAATTACGCTTTTCTTTGCCTAATCTCTTTAGCCTTCACTTCAAAGGAACACAGATATTATCCAGGGTCTCCCAGCTATCTCTTCTAAATCTCAGAGGGTGATTTTGTTTCCCAGCCTCTCCCTCACTATTTGTTTTTCCGGTCCAGAGGGAGCCAAAAGAAAGGCCAGAAGAGAGAACATGGACATGCCTCTACACAGATCATATGTCCTAATAAATTATGATTATAGCAAGCAATGAGGAAACAATAGGTTTAACTTTATGTTCTGCCACTGTTATGGTAGGGCAAGCCACGTTCTATGCACTTCAGTCTGCCCTGGCTCATTGAATCTGTTGAAATGGTACAGACTACTGCCATGTCAGCAGAGACTAACTCGAAGAAGTTGCTGTCTGGGAACACAGGAATGATAAAACCCGGGAAGAAGAGTTTTTCTTTTAGCTAACAATACAGACAGAAGAACAAAAGGAGACAAGCTGTTCATTAATAAACTTAGACAAATACATTGGCTGGAAAAGAGGAGTTCAGATCATTACAGCAACAAAATTCTGGAACAGGAGGACTAGGGTCAAAAGCTGAACTGCTTTTAGGATGGAGAATGGTAAGTTTCTGAAGGGGCTGTACATCTTAAGTACATCACATCCAAGAGGAGAATCAGGCCCTTAAGAGACAAGGACAGACAGACAGTGTTCAAAACCTTGTTTGCCACTCAGCAGCTCAGGCACTTGATGTGGTACAGCTTCGACTCTCCTGAGTTGCAAAGGTACCTGGCAGGGAATAGGAGCTTTTGTGCTGACTCCACTGAACTCCACACACTGCGCTGTGAGGGCTTCTGCTTTTCAAGCTGTTTATCCAACTGTTTGCAGTGTAAGCACACTATGACTGAGCAATGCACGCTCAGAAAATGTGCGTTTTCATCACAAAAAGGTTGTCATACTGCCGTGCCGTCCTGGACAGTGTTGCAATTCCTGCCAAACATCTGATCAAGCTTCTGAGAGCAGAACAAAGATCTGGCCTTCCCCAAGGAAAATCGCTAGTAATTTTGCTGCAAGTGCATTTTTAGAAGGACTCTCTTTGTCTATGTCAGATGCTGCTAAGCAGCATTTAGTAATGCATCAGTTAGAGAATATTTTCCAACATGACTCGCTTCCTTGGAGGAGCCAATTTCTATCTGTGTGCTTTGATATTACGGAGTATTTAGGGCAAAAACATCTCTGGGTATTACTGCCTTTCTCACCTCCCCCACTACCATCTCATACTACCCGTTCTTACCTAAATGCCTTGGCATACTGCTCCCTCAGCTGTTCTAGTCTACATGATGGGGCAACTGCATTGGTGAATGGATCAGAGAATTGATAGACCTGAAAAGTAATTCAGAAAAATGTATTTATTTTTCTTTAAAGTTGGATCAGTTCCCCAATCCATCCCACAGCTGACACAAGGGAATTTGTCATGTGTTACAGTATGGGGGCTGGAACGACCACCTGGGATGGAGGTGAGGAGGGGGAAGTGACGTGGCCACAGCCATGCAGCAGCCTTACCAATAATGCAGATTTCCTCCCTGTACCCTGTCAGAGATGCAGGCAGAGGCGGTTCCATGACACCCGAAGTTAATCTAAGTACTGCAAGCTTTGTTCCTACCCTCCCTGTTCCTGCTTTCCTGCTGTTGGCGTCTCTGATGAGCCATTTCAGGTTGCTACATTAGTTGTCTTTTTCTGTCAGGTTAGCATAGTGAACCAACTCAGTGCAGAGCTGAAAAGTGCCAGAAAAGCACAAAAAGGGAGGCAAAAATGTGCAGTTGAGGATAGGGTGGAAAGGGTGGGATCACGACAGCCAGGGGTTAGTTACATCAGCTCTTGCTCCATGGTGCCACAAGCTGAGCCCTCCTTCGAGCAGAGCGCTACACTCTCCTGGCCTGAGAAACGCCAGCCATCTCCTGCAGTAACTCAGACTCAAATCTTCTTCCTAGTTACGTACCTATCAGAGAAGCATACGGCTCTCTCCAGCTCATTTTGAAAAACATGGGCTCAGATGCATCCTGGTGTACCTCTCTTGGTTTCTTCACAAACCTGGCCCTTCGCCTTTGCTTATCTATTTTCAGTCATTTGCCAGTTAGTGCCGCAGGGACAGATGTGCCATGACAGCATATTAACGCTTTGGAAAGACATTGCATAAGATCACTTTGTAAGATGCCGCCTAGCAACTCAGAGCCCACCTGTTCCACATTTGACACTGCAGTCTACATTTGTCACGGCTGTGGTTTTGGCAATGCCTATTGTGCAGCAAAGCAACCTCTCTGCTCAAAGGCAGCGGTGACTCCAAGTGTGAAACCTAAGCCCTGGTGGGTCCCCGTGGAGCCAGGAGCTGGGACAACACTGGGGAGGGTGCTGGGGCCACAGCCACAGGGCTCCCAGTGGCTGCAACACTCATGAGGCCATAGGGAACTGGGCTTTTGCATTCACTATGAGGATGTGAAGGGCAAAGGCAGAAAAGAGCCCTGTCTCTCCTACCATCTGCGCAGAAGTGAGTCTTAACTCTCTCTTTGGGCCCACACATTTGGGTTCCTCTGGGCCTATGAAGTCACACCGGAGGCTGGGACTCCAGCGAAGCTCTGTGGGTTTACACCTCTGAGGATCTGGCCAATTGCCACAGTGAATATATACACAAGGGAAATAGGGCATATTTCAGATTGAAATGGTCACTCCCTATTTTTTTAATGCTCTGCTACTGATCCTCTCATAATATATTTCTAGTCTGTTTTCCTTAAGAAAAAAATATGTGCAATCATGTTGTATATGTCTCTGCCTATGACTCTGAGTTTCCCTGTTACCCTTTCCCCAAGCAACATTTAAACTGGCTGTAATCTCAAAAAAAAAAAAAAAAAGTGAGGTCTCAAAAATACTTCAAAGCTCACATCAAAACAGTAGAAGGGGTAGAAAAACAGTTCCCATCCCGGTGTCACTCAGCCCAGTGAATTTTGCCCTTCTGAGACACCAGAAAACCCACAAGCAGGAAGGTGAAAGAGTAGCTCTGTGCCTCTCTTTCCAAGTTGCCACGTCCAATCATTCAACACAAACCTGTCAGAAACTAAAGTTCACAGAATTAGTTCCTTAGGCTGAACGTTGGCTACAAATGCTGTTGATAAATTGGCAATGGTCTTAAGAGTAGTTTTCACTCACAGCAGTCCTGCCCCACACAAGAAGAATGAAGACCCATGGAAGCTGGCATAAACAGTGATCATATTTATTCTATTTGCCTGTAACCAAGACTTAGTCCCCACTCCAAACAGCCTTACAATCACTGTGGAAACACATTAAGTCCTCAGATACTAGCACAGCAGAGTAGGTGAATGATAACACCCCCAAGGCTGTTAAAGCACTTCCTACTATTGCTGTCAAAGATTAGACAGAAACACAGATTTATGCCAAGAAGTGCCTGGAGAAAAGCCACAGAAATTTTAGTTTTTTTCCAAAAACTCAGGTGCCATATTCTCTGCATATTTCTCAAGAGCAGCATCTCAGTGTCTCCAGATGAGAACAACCCACAACTGTGCTAGCTTCACACTGTCTCCTAGCTCCGTATTTTGAGCAGGAAAGGTATCAATTTACCTCGCAGCTGCACAGTTCATGCACTAATATATAGCCTTCATCTCCTTTAACAAGAGTGCAGCTTGAGTATGGACACAGTGGCACCCATACTACCTGTAGAGCTACTGCTGAAATGTGGGCCAGCTCGCTTCTCAACTTCGGTGGCCTTTCCCAAGGGGCCATTTGACTCTTTCCAAAGTAAAGGCAGAAAGCCAGCCTGTTTGTTAGTAGGAACACCAGGGATTCTGGACCTCAGGGTAAACTGAAGCCCTACACTAAAATAACAGTGTAGACACAGCCATAATGCATGACAGTCATTACCTCAAACAGCTTCTGGTCTAAAATAAGAATGCGCTTGTATTTAAGTGGGTAAACAAACAGTTCCTCCATCTGTCTTCTTCCTCTTCCCTGTGCGATCGGGCAGTCCTAGGATATCAGATTTATTACAGATTACAGTGAAGGATTAGCTAGGGTAGCTTCTTGTTAAAATACCTGCAGCTGATCTATGCCTGAGGGTGGCAGGTTTAAAACAAGGTATCAGGCAGCTCATAATGAGTCACTGCAAGATCCAAGGCAGATCTGCTTGTTGGAGCATCGGGGTATTTAAAGAGAAGCTGGACTTATTCTTACATTAGTAGGTAACTACCTGCCTCCAGAGATCTGATCTGTATATGCAGATCTGATCTGTATATTCTGAAACATATCAGCTGCACAGAAGAGAAAAAGAAAACGTGCACTAGCTCCACATATCATGCAGGTCACAAAAGGTCAAATTTGCTTTTAAATTACTGCATTCTGCTTACAAAACACCTGGTATGCAATGTGATCTCTGCACAGACAAGCCATCAGATTGCTGTAAGATGTCTCTTTATCTTAAAACAGCCTTTATATGAATTCTTCTCCCTCATGCTCAGGCCTGGCATATGATGTCAGGAATAGATGTTAAACCAAGTATTTTTTTTCTTTTTTTAAGCTCTGACAAGAAGTTTTCAAAAGTTCCTGAAAACCACAGGATCACTGTGACAGAAGAATAAGCAGAGAGCACACGTGCAGTTATGCTGGCAAATCTGAGGGCAGGGAAGAACAGCTGTAGGTTGGACAGCAGATGGTAACCTTTATAACTGACTTCTCTGCAGCCAGAAGAGCAAGTGCCTGTGTCGTTCTGACTGCAGCTTCAGTGGCTTATTCGGAGCAACAGCGTATGCCAGTGTCTGGGTGTCTAGCTGGGAGACTGTAATATGACAATGAATGCACTAATTGTCCGACTTGTTGAAGTCCAGAACCCTAAGTCACAATCTTCACCCACCTAAACTCTGCTTAGATGTACAATTAGACTCAGCAGTTTTCACAAGAATTACTGTGAAAATAATTTGTTTTTAGTTGAGTGCTGAAATGAGAAAAAATACTGTTTTGGGTTGACCATAAACTGAAATATTTGTTTCCTCACACGAACAAACATTCCGTGTCAGGCCAAATGAAATGTCTTGCTTTGTTTGCAGGGTTATTTCTCGTCTTTATTTGTTTATTTGTAATTACATTTAGGTAAATTTGGTTTCAATGTATCATTTACAAGTGCAAACAATAATAATGCTGTTGTCACCAGCAGACTAGTCCGTCTTGCAAAATCACTTTGTGGCAAAAGGACCAAGTAAATGCAGAGCAAAACAGGTCCTTAGGCAGAGACCCAGTTCCTAGGATAGGACTTCTAATCTCTCATGAGAGATCTTCTCTTTGAATCACATTTCCAAAGCACAGTTCATTGCCTGTAGGTCAGGATGACTCACGCCCTTCAGGGCATACCCTGCACAATTCCCTTGCCCTTTCATGGGTACAGTCACAGCAGCAATCTGTTATCATTTATACAATTGGAATTTAGCAATCTGGAATTCCATCTAAAGCAACAAACACAGCCTGTGAGCCCTATGGGTAAATACATTATAATTCATGTAAATGAAGCTGCCCAGAGCTTTATTCCTATGGAGAAAATACACAGTTCTTTCCCTCTACTCCTTCTAGCTCTGGAGCCAACACTAAAATTACATTTTTAAGGGACTGAGGGAAGCCACTTAGGTAGGAGTGGGAGCTTGTCCCATCACAACTACAAGGAAGGCGACAATCACAGTGGGGCACTGATTTGGAGATCTGTAAACACTAAGCTAACCTAAACAGCAATATTTGGGGAGGACTCCTGCTTTGGCTGCAAGGATTTTATTTGGTTCTGGTTAGGGGCTCTGAAGAGAGCTGGGGCTGGAGAGAAGGAAGGGCAGGGTTCCTGATGAAACTGCAGCAGGGGCTGCTCTGTTGTTCTTGATAAGAAGCATGACAACTGTGCCCACAACATCTGGTTTTCATTGAACCTTAGTGAGAGTTCCTTGCTGAGTCTCTTCCACCCCATATGTGGTGGTTTAATTGATGGAGCCTGAAAAGGTTTTAGGTCCAGCATGGAATGCCGCCTTTCTCTGTGATATGTGACTCCAGATACAGTAAGGGCTGGGCTGCTTAGAACTGTCTTTTAAAAGCATTTCTTCTTGATATTGATTTTTGTGTATATTGCCCTCTGTTGGCTCAAGTGCACGATAAAGCTCCTTCTCCAGGAGAAAGCTAACAAAAATCTCCTTCTGGCTGAGTGGCAGGGTCTGTGGGTTTGGGAAAATGAAGGATCAAGTTAGCTGTAGCCGGTGTGCGTGCATGCATAGTACGTATCCCCCATTGCTCTGTGTTTAAGAATGAAGGCATAGCTCTTTAACCAAGGAGGAAGGAGGTCTGGAGACTGGCTGTCTCAGTCATTGTGGACTGCACATAAGAAAAGTTTTAAGGAGTGACCAGAGGGGATAGTGGTCTGGTGACCCAGAATAAAGCAAACGCTGCACACTCAGGAAACAGCACAAAAAGCAATACAGAAAAGCCTGTGGGAGAACTGGGCAAGTGGGAGATAAGCTGGTCTTGACAATCTCTTTCAACTCTGGTAGGTAACTGCCAGAAAGGCTTTGGTAGAGTCTCTCAAACAGGCTTTATGTTCACTTCCAAAGCAAAAGAAAGACAGTAAACCACACCATCTGAACACAGCATTGCTGGAAAAACATGCCTCTTCACCTCCGCTCAGCTGGACCGTATCCAAGGCATAAGACTGACCCATCTGCTCAGACCAAAATGCATCTTGCCCAGTAGCTTGTCTCTGACAGTGAATGGTAGCGATGCCTAGGGGAAGTGATTAAATCCATTAGCCAAGAAACTTGTATTTCAGCTAATTCTTAGCATCTACATACCGCTTTCTCACAGCGCCATACCATGTATTTTCATGAACTCTTAAAGGACCCAGGCATCAAGGCTCCCATCCTGGGCATATACTAGTGATGAGACAGGACACGACGGTGGTGATGCCAGGGCAGGACAGCCCTCCTCTGCAGTGGGAACATCAGGATAAGACAAAAAACTCTGACATGAGGAAGGAGAGGGTGCAATGGATAACAGATATGTAGAAGTGATTTGGTCAGACCACAGGTTAGAAAGATCATTTAACCTTCTGCAGTTTGCCAGAGATGGAGATGGGACCATATGGCTATTAGAGAGACTGAAGTGAAAAGACTCAGGTTTGCAGACAGGGAGTTCTGTGGATCCGTCCCTGCTGTTGGCTAAGGTGGCAAAAATCAAACTGGCATTTCCCTGATGCTCTTCCCTACCTAGTATAGCAGCACATTACCTAACAGTAGTGGAGAACATCCTTTTAGCCAAGGCACTTAAAACTGACTGGAAAATGTGTTGTCTGTGAGTAGTGGAGCTACACAATGTTTGGTTTCCTTTAGATTTGCGTCTTACTGCTTCTACCTGAAATAGTCCACATACCTCTTCCCACTTGCCATATATTGCAAAAGATCCACCTGAGACAAGAAACTGCATGGGCTGTGGTCAGCCTCAAGCTGTTCTGGGAGAGCTTGGCCAGCCCATTCATCTGTGCCTAGTGCACATTTAGTGACTGGCCCCTTAACTGCTGCCCAGCAGCTGAACTCTGCTTAACCCTCGTCAGTGGAGTCTCTTCATCTACCCGGAAGCATGTTCTCTCTCATCTACCCGGCAGCCAGTTTGCACAAACCTCTCAGTTATCTTTCAGATTCGGTACACATCTTTCGATGGTGACTGCACTTCGCCAACATGTCAAGAAATTATTAGAGGGAGGAAGAAGAGACCTGATGAAAGCATAAAACTCATTTCCTGAGGAAGCCCAAAGAAAACAAGGTGAAAGCAAAAAAAAAAAAAAAAAGTTGACTGTAGGGAACAATTCTGAAGACTGACTTTAAAAGGCCTCAGCCACCTTTAGCTCCTGAAAAGGACTGGCCTGGCAGAAGGAGGGAAGTGCACCAGGGAACTGGAAGTGGGAGGGGGTTAGGAGCTCTAGGCAGCAATTTTACTGGATCAGTAGAAGTGTCACAAGCACACTACCTTCTACAGTTCATATATAGTGTATTTGTGAAATCGCTGGCTTGGATAGCCTTCATCCTTACATTGTCTTTAAGTTATGTGGAATTTCACAATACCAGGAACTATCTGGTTAAATCCTGTGCATGCCTTGGAACACTAAACTCAGTTTCTGGAAAACTAAGTGATAAGTATCAAGGGGCAATAAAACTAGATTAAGCCCAACTCCTGGACAGCATAAACACATGGGAACATGGATTTCAGAGAGTACATACATACCTCTTCTTGTGAAATACTGTTCTTACACAGAGGAGTGACTCAACTTTCAAAAAACCACTTTTGTTCAGAGCTGAAAGTAGAAACTTACATGCACAGACTGAAAACTATTTGCTTTGCATGACTGCGTGCTATCTGAGCTTTCACACTGCAACTGTTCAAAAGCAAAACGTGTGTGTATTGTCCTTTGGAAATGAAAAATAATCAAGACATGAGAAGTTTGAGATGGTTAAATGTTTCCTCCAGAGGCCAGGGATTAGAAGTCTGGACAAGTAGCAGAGGAGGAAAAAAAAGAGGAAAATAAAAGAAGAAACTCTTAAGTGACCTGACAAGGGAAACTTAAATCTTATTTTTAAAAGGTTAGGTTGTACTAAACCTTGAAAAATTAAATCCACAGCTGTCTCCAGAGGACTATATCTCACTAAGAAAGCTTCAAGTAAGTTTATCATGTATCCAACACCTAGACATTGGACCTCAGGGACCACTAGGATAGTATTTCCTCTGGATTAGCAAGAAGGCTAGAAAGTGACATTTGTATGAGACTAACTTTAAATTTAAAGGGTTTTCTTATTATAAAATGATAAATGAAGAATGAGCTTACTGGGAAGGAAATCTCTTACGGTTTATAAATCTAACACATCCCTACTTTTTCTTTAAAAGTGCATTGCTATCTCCTAAATTAGTTTTATTTGGTGACATCAGTAATTTGATGTTTTTAAGTCTGTCACCCTCCCAGTGAGGATCAATATGTTCTTTATGAGCAATATTTTTAATCTTGTAATCCCCTTTATGAGGAATGCTTTTAATTTCAGAGACCATGAACACTGGCAACGAGACAATATAATATATATGAAAAAAATTCCAGACGAAACTATAGGAAACACAGGATAGCTCTGGTACAATTACAGTTCTTTTCTGCTTCTGGGATTCTTCAGTATTAGTCGATAGAGCCCAGGATATGTTGGAATTAACTAACTCACCTCACTGTGCCTTGCCATGACAACTGATATGCCCCTGGGTTGCAGGGAAATCTTGTGCATCATATGAGATGCAATGCTTAGCCTGACCTGGGTGAATTAAGGACAACCTTAATATGTTAACTTCAAAATTTGAAATCCAACAGTGAACTGAATTTTGTACAGAAAGCACAAAATAAAACACAGATATCTATACAAATGCCAGTGTCGGAGTTTAATTGGATGAAGCTCTTTTTATTCATATATTTTGCACTTTCTATGTGTCTAAAATTCACTAGTGTGTGAAGAACAGAACAGACCATAGCTCCACACACCAAAATTACTGTAAGTTGTGGCCGGGCTATAGTAATCTAGCATTACCCTTTTCTGCCCTCAATGCACATCAGTGACAAGTACTATAGAAAACCCTCTGAGTTACGTACCTACGTGCTACTCTGTGCCTGTGCAGACATATGTAAAGGAGGTGTAATGAAGAAAAGGCATACCTAGCAAAATTAAATGGGGAAAGCTAAAAGAGGGGAATTACCTAAACAGCTCACAGATGGTAACTAAATTAGTTGAAAGCTGGAGGATTGTTTTTTCAACATACAGCTCAACAGCATTGTAAAACTTCCTCTATTGTAACTCAGAAGCTCATGAGAAATAGTCATTACCAGAGCTGAACTCCTGGACTCTCTTACCCGGGAAGGGCCGGACCAAGGCCCAATCCTCCCTTCCCCTGGCTTCCGTCCTCTTCTGACAAAAGCCTTCTCTTGCAAGTTTGCCATACACTCGCTAGTCACTCCCTCATGTTTCACGGCCAGCAATCTCCCTGGCCATTTCTGTGCTGAGCTGCTTAGGACAGCACCTGGAATCCACGCTGCTCCAGAGCCGAGCTGCCTGCAAATCTTATCTGCCCTTGTCAGAGGCATTTTGGGAAGCACCCCAGGGTACTCACAGGAAAAGATCCTGGAACACTCTGCTTGTCTGATATCACCCCACCAGGAACTGATGGCCTAGGTGGAGTGACAGGGCCTGTCTAGGCAGCAAGCAAGTGCAGCCTTAAGGCTCTCCTAACCAGGAGGGAAATGCAGCCACAGCCCCATGATGTGCCTTCACTCTATGCACCCTCCTTGTCACCAGCTCCCAGCTGATTCTCACTCACCTTACATTTGCTTTTAGCACTGTCTTTGCTGCACAAGTTCTTCCAATTTCCACCCTTGCCTCATTGCCACAGTTGGTTCTGGAAAAGGAAAGTAGGGTGAAAAGGCAAGTGCAACAAACCAGACAGAAGTACTGTTCATCCGTCATGTGGGCAATAAAAGACCTCTCTTAGCATCCATTTGGGTTCCTGATAAGTCTAAAACTGACTCTACCCATCATTCCCCCTACCCCATGGACTAATTCCTCTATTATTACCAACAATGATGTAGGTAAGACAAATAAACATAAGAACAGAAACCTTAAAGGAATTTACTGTGCACTCATCTTCCACATTCTCTCAGACTTAAAGCCAGAAGGGACTGTCACAACCATCTAGTCGGTCCTTCAGTGTAATATGTGTCCAAGAATCCTATCCATGATCCCTGCATCAAGACCAACCTTATCAGTACCAAGTGGAAGGATTACTTTGTCTCTGTAAACAACATGAAGACATCCTTCTTGCCTATTGGAAAGGCTTCAGCTGAAGTACCGTGTCCAGGTTTGGGTACCGCTCTTCAAGGAAATTATGGGCCGACTAAGTAACTTTGATTCGAAAAAAGAAAGGTTTTCTTGAAGTAAGGGCAATCGAGCCTTGGAATAGATTCCCCAGGAATACTATAATGTCCATTACTGGAGATGGTATTAGTGACAGGAATAATAAGGGTACAAATGATTTGGCCTCGGGGCAAGGGGATAGACTGAAAGAGGTTGCTTCCAGTACTATGTGCCATGAATCTATGATTCTGTTTAAGCTGCAGCATTTGTTTCTACTCCCGATACAAACATTGATAATAATGTGGAAGCATCCAATCATGACTCCTAAGGTAAGTTATTCTATCAGTTAAGTGCTATCCCACTAAAATTTTATGCTCGATTTCGGGTCTGAATTTGTTTAATTTAAATGCATCTCCTTGTGCTTCCTCTCTGCTATACTTCTTGTGCTTTGGTTAAAAAGAAGTGGAAGCAAACAATGTGATTTCTACTGGCTGCAACAGGAGCAGGATTTGCCCCCATATGAATGGAGGATAGTTCAAAATTTTAATAAAAAAGGTTTTGGCTGTAAAGTGCTGAAAGGCGGCACTTTTTCTTAAGAAATAGCCATTGTCTAAGATATTTATAAAGAATTATTGGAAATTGAAAATTTTTCTTTGAAATTGTTTGAAACAAGCAAATTTTCTCAAGTTAAATGTCACCTAAGCAAAACAATTTCAGTTCAGGTGTCCATTCCTCACCTTTCCTTTGCCTGTCCCTTTTTTTTGACAAAAACTGGGGAAAAAAAGGCAAAAAAATTTGAGCAAAGTAGAAGAAGAAAGATTTTGATGGTCACATTCAGAATTCTTTTATTTTGGGGGAGGGAAGAGGGGAAGAATTCCTGATTTGTGACCAAGTATAGGCTTGTTCAAGTGTAAAGGAGACCCCTTCTCGCAAACACTTAAGCTGGTGCTTTATTACTGTGGCAAAATTAAGCACACGCTTGAGTGCTTGCAGAGTCAGAACCATAAAATAGCATGGCCTTTACAGCTATGAGCCTGCTTTCTGCCTGCTGCATCTAATAAACATGAAGAGGTGAAATTCTGTCCCCATCAGGGTCAATGGTAAAACTCCCATCGACTTCAGTGGAATCAGGATTTTGCACAAGAAATCTGCATCCTTGACACTGGGGCCCACAAGATGATATTACAGAGACAGGCCATCTGCTCACTCTTACATGGACACTTTTATATTTGATCTTTCTATGCTCTCCTTAATCCCATTAAAATTAATCCAGACTGAAAGTACAACTTTGGCTCTTTGCATAGGGATATTGCATTTCAGGTTTTGTGTGTTGGAAAATAAACAGAAATGAGATGCACGAATTCTAGTGCACCATGCAGAGGACATTGAAAATACACAGCCTGCTGTTCTGTTGCATTCCTCACAGCAAAATTCATTCTTACAGGGTGGCTCCATTAAGAAAAAGAAAGGTAAAGTATTACCATTGTCTCATATCTTCTAACACTTAGGTTAGCCATGCTTAGGAAATGAGTAAACAGATATTTATCCTGCTTTGCAGGCAGCTGTGCAGGTTTGCACGCACACATTTTGTTACACTCCTGCCACGAAGACTGCTGAGGCTCAGGATGGCAGAAGTCAGTTTACCACCAGCTGGATACACTTGCTCAGCCAAGTGAGCAATAGCATACGGCAGTCAAAAGAGATTGCTATCATGGAAGTGAGCAATTCTGATTTGAATAAGCCAAGGGAGAAAATGGTGCCCTTTGCTCTGTAGTGTCTAATTAGAAGAAAGCTCTACTTCTCTGTGAAGAGGTCTGTTTCTTTTCACGTCTTTAAACTTTTCTTTTCACATCTGAATAAATGAAAATCTGCACATAAATTTCCCCACTGGTTAAAATAAGCAGCAAATTGATGCATTTCCTTAGGTCAGCATTGAATTAGGCATACTACGAAATACAAATCAAGCTCTCCATGGACACTCCTGTTTTCATTTTTGTGAAGTCTTGCTTTCAAGGATAGCAAGAGCATCCAGTGTTTAATAGTATGGTCATGTGTCATATCAAAAATTTCCTTCTCTTGTGCAGATGTCTCTGCCACTGCTGATCAAAAAGGCATTCAAAAATCATCTTGATCTGTGTCCCAAAATTAATTTCATCATGGAGAGTTAAACCAGAGTTTCTCTTTGCATATCAGATTTTGCTTTGCCTTGTCTCACTTCTTCCTTTTAATATAAACATTTAAGCCAAGGGTTTATTACCTCCATGCCTCAAACACTTAACTATGCGACAGCACACCAGAACAAGATTGTCTCTGCCCCCACCGAGTGGCATAGTCTAATCACTTAAAATATTTACTCTGAAAGCCATCCTTTCAGATTGTGGTATTTTATTTTAGCTAACCAAGGTCACTACAGAGTTCTAAACATAGTTCATTTTTAAAGGGCTATGAAAATTTCCAATATTCATTATTTTCCCCCTGAAATCCCTACCTATTTTTTTTTCCTGAGAGAAAGATGCACTCTTTGAAGGAGAGATTACAAATCTCAGGGTTGCTTTGGTTTCTTAGTTCTTCAAGGAAGAATCTAATCTATTACATTTTAATAATTTAAATTTCTATAGAAAAGCAATATTGGTTATTTTGTTTGATTCTTTTTCATGATGATGTTGAAATAATTGGAAAGGATTCAATGAAACTTTGAACAAATCAGACCCCAGAAAAACATGTAAAAAAATAGCTTAGCCTGCTTTATGTCTCCTTGTGTATGCTTCCGACATACAGGTGAAGGGAATCTCTAAGGTCTCTAAGTAATGCCATAAACCTTATCACACTATAACAAAAGGGGCAAAAGGAATTGCGCAATGCAACATAAACAACTCAGGGAAAGAGTGTGAAACCAGCCCCTGGGCAGCAGTTGGTTTGCAATGTAATTTTGACAGAATCTGCCATGTAAGGCAAGGTTTTCAGTGTTTATGCCACGTGGTCATCTAAACCCAGCATCACCTGGCACTGATGGACAGACATTGCTTAACATCGCTTGTGGCTCAATTGCTACAAGCAGAGCAAATCTGAGGTCATTTTGATTTGGTCTCTGTTAGGCTGAGACAGGCTCTGCTCTCCTTCCAGGCCCTGACAAACAGCCAGTTTTAGCCCAGGCAGCATGGCACACTTAATTGCAATAAAAGTTCTTTCCCTCATATTTTTCAGATCTTACTCTTTTGCATCATTCTCATCCTGTAATCTTTGGCCTACTTTTTTTATGGGTGTCTAAAACTACTCTGCATATGCAACCAGATTAAAAAAGAAATTTCAGCAAATAGGTGGAGGTTGTCAGGTATGTGGTACAGGCTATTTATTTAGATGACTTCAAAGTTTAAATTTTGGCTCATACTTATTTGAATAACTGCTGAAATATGACGAATATTTTTTGTTGGTGTTAAAGAAAAAAATGAAAATGTAAAAAAAAAGGTAGTGTTCAATGTGATTATTGGACATTAAGCTTTTATTCTTAATATTTTGTGGCAACAAAAATGAAAGCTTAGGTACCTGGCCATCATTTATTTTTATATTACCTCTATGACTTCAGGTAAGCAGCCATTTCAGTTAAATGTAATGAGACTGTAGGTCCGTGAAGAGCACTCCAGCTAACTACACACGAATGAATCTGCCCTGCATCTTATATTTAACTGATAATAGTTGCTATAAAGTGGCATTGTCCTTTTATCCGGAAACCCAAACAACAATCCCTGCTCTTCAAGCGAGTCTTAAAAAAAAAAAAAAAAAAAAAAAAAAAAACCCTCTACAAATCCCACACAAGACAGTTTCATAGCATTTTACAAAAACAAGCAGAAACAAAAACTTAATTTTGAGAAGGTGCAGAGACTTCAAAAAGCCAAGAAGGCAGAACTGCCTCTGGTTTTGTGTGCTAGCCGTCTGGTTTCTACGCAGCTGGACAGCAGGGCTGTTCAGCAGCTGGAGGCGGGCCTGGTTTTCCTCTGTCGTGGATACCTGAATAACTCAGAGGAATCTCCATTCTGGGCCAGATGCTGCTCTGACACAAACCTTAGCTAAACCGCAGCCCATAAAGGCTCCCTCGTTAAAGACGGCGCCTGACTGCCCGACACGACGCTGTTCAGCGTAAACACACAGTAAAACGACGGAGGGTTCGGGCACTCGTCGTTCAGCAAAAGTTTCGCACCGTGATTTCGGATTTCCAGCCACCCGCCGGGACGTGCCCGACCCCGGCAGCAGCGCTGCGGGTCCCGGAGGGCGGCTGCGCCTCGAAAGGCCTCGCCGGCCGCGGCCGCTTTTTGGCGGGCTCCGCCTCAGGCGTGAGGAAACGCTCGGGCGGCTGTTACGGGCCGTTACGGGCCGCGGCACAGAGCGGCGCCCCGGCCGGCGAGGGCCCGAGGCCGGGGCTTACCTGGCGCGGCGGAGGCGGCCGAGGCCTGAGGGGCCCCGCGGAGGTCGCGCCCCGGCGGCGCGGAGGGACCCGGGGGGGGGGGGTGCAGCGGCCGGGGAGCTCGGGCAGCGCCTCCCCCGCGCCTGCAGGGGGCGCCGCGCCCAGGCTCGTGCCGCGCCCACCCCGCCGGGCCGCGCGGTGCGCATGCGCGCCCGCGGCGGCGGTGGCGCCTGCGCGCTCAGGGGCCGCGGGGGCGGGGCTCGCGCTCACCCTGGTAACAGCGGCCGCTGCGGGGCCGCGCCCAACCGAGACCCCCCCCCCACCCCTCTGCCGCCGCCATGCAGGGCGAGGACGCCCGGTACCTCAAGAGGTAACCGGGGGAGCTGGCCCTGGGGCGGGAAGGGGGGCTGCTGCGGTGGAGGGTGTGGGACTGAGGCGTGGCAGGTTGTGGTGGGGGCTGGCTTGGGGCTGGGCGGGGGGTCCTGGGGTGCGGGCGGTTGTGGCGGTTGTGGGGCGGCGGGTTGTGCGAGGGGCCTGGGCGGGGGGTCGTGGGGTTGTGGGGTGAGGGGGCTGGGTCGGGGGTCGTGGGGTGTGTGAGGGGGCTGGGTGGGAGGTGGTGGGGTGGGGTGAGGGGCCTGGGCGGGGGGTCGTGGGTGGCTTGAGGGGGTGAGGGGGCTGGGTGGGAGGCCCCAGGGTGGCAGCAAGTGGAGGTGTGATGGTTGTTGTGGGGGAGTGGTGTGGGGACATTAGGGGCTGGGAGGGGGCAGGTGGCTGCCTTGGGAAGGGGCACAGGGGTGAGGGGGCAGGCAGGCAGGCTGGGGTGCAGAAGGGTTGTTAGGTGTTGGGCACAGGCTGAAGGTGCAGCTGGGGGAGATGAACTGGTTTGGAGGCGATGTTAGAGCATGGCGTGCTGCAACACTGGGGTGGGGAAAATGGGATCGTTTGGGAGCGGGGGTGGGAAACTGAGGAGAGGAAGGGTGAGCATTGGGAAGAGTGAGCTGGGATATGAGCCCATGTAAAAGTGGATTGAAAGGATGGGATGGTGAGGTGGGGGATTGTTGGAGAGGTGTGCGGGCAGGGTGTGTTAAGAAGTGAGAGGATAGGTTGTGGTTAGAGGAGCAGGAGCAGGGTATGATGGGGAGGTTAAAGATGGTCAGGTGACGTAGAAGGGTGGCAGGAGTAAGGAATAGCTAGGGCTGGGTTGGATTGTGGGTGTGGAGGGTGGTTAGATGCGGGCAGCATGGATAAGAAAGGATAGTAAGTGGAAAGATGGTCCTGAGGGGATTTAGTGAGATACAAAGTGGGTGATCAGGGTTTGATGTGATGAATGTGTGAAAGATGTGACAAACGAATGGTGCCTTTCTCTGTCTACTTGGCAGTGAAGCCAGTCAACCTGCAGAATAGTGTCCATGCAGGCAACCATTGGGTCTCCATCCTGTGTTTCAGAGCAAATATGTTAGCAATCCCAAAAGATGTCAGGTCATGCAGGCCTCTGCTAAGACGTGATGTGTGAACAGTGTCACTTTTTTCCCCCATGTGGATGATTTTATCCATCTCATCTTGAATCTTGTGGAGTTACTGGTCCTTCTCTTTCTCCTTGTTTTATACATTACCCAGCAGTATTTACAGAGCTTACTGCTTAGGCTTTTGATTCCCCCCCCCATATGCTGCATATTAAGACCCTTCCTCAGAAACAATCAAAAAACTCTTGATAATGTTTACTGAACATTAGTTCTATTGTGTAAATGTGATAGCAGGAGAAAATCGAATGGACAACTGTAATTAAAGAAATAGTTGTAATTTCAGAGCAGTGCCTGTTTTTGGCCTTGCATGTTCTGTTTGTGACGTCTTATGTGATCTTGGAGGAATCTTTTTTATTTTGTAGTCTGCACTGCAAGCAGACTCATTTTCTGTCCTATGGGGAGCACAGACTGAGAAACTGCGGATGCTGTGCTGATGTTTAACATGACCAGGCTTGTGTGCAAGTCTGGTGCTCCTCTGATCCCTATTTCCCTTTGTCATCCTCCAAGAGCAGTCCCCCTCCCACTATGTCACACTTTATTATTGGATTTTCAGTCTTATCCACATGCACAATTTGTGCCGCTTGTTCTTAGTATAGTTTATTTTGGCTATTTCCCTCTAAAAGAATTAGTTAATAAAGGGCATTCGCACACCAGTTTTTGTTGTGTGAGAGCTTGGCTGGCACAGCTTTTGCCTGTAGAAAAGGCCTTCCTCTTTTAAATCTTTAATAGTGCAAAATTCTTGTCAGCAGAGCAGGCAGTGAAGTGAGAAGCCAGACTGTGTGTGAGAGCTGCTCAGTGCATTGCTTTTTCAATCAGTTATAAGAATGTCTGTATTTTCAAATGTTTGACGAAGTGACTAGATGCTTACAAACTCAAGATGGATAGAAATTCAATACAGTAAATGTTGCTTGTTGACAGGGGAGAGGGAAGGGGGTGGTTTTGTGTAAAGAAAGAAGTGTTTTCTTTGTGGCACTGGCAATTTGAATGTAGTATTCGCCAAATGATAATGGCTGTATGCACTGTATAGTGCATTTCAGTATAGGTCTTCAAGCAGTTCACAAGGTTACATTCTTCAGAGGAGGAACTCGAATGTGTATTTATTTGTGAATCCCTCAGCCCAGATGTAGCTCAAACAGGGAGAGTGGTTATTGGCTAGACTCTGTGAGAGGACAGAAAATCTCTGCAGCTGAAAGTTCTTCAACTATCCCGTCTGTTCCTCTTAAGGACAAAAACACAGGAAATGCTAAAACTGTTTAAGCAGTCTTAGCCTGAGGTTCTGCTGGTAGCTAAGCTGATCAGTGGTATACTGCTGCCAAAGGGAGGGGATCTCACTCCTTATCCCTGCTCGTAGATAGGAAGTGTTATTCCCTTTCCATAGATGCCTTAATTTAGTAATGCATCAAAAAGCTCCCTCTGCCCAAAACACGAAGTGCTTTCTGCTGAATTGCTGAAAGTGTCTGTGAAAGGGTTTGACAGGCACTGATGCTGACACAAAGTGACTGGCAGGAGCAGGGAAAACTTGGGAAGATCGAATCCTTTTGGAAATGATAAGCTGTTAGTTCAGCTTAGTCCTTGTAAAATTGTACCCAACTCTTTCAGGCCATCCTCGTGCTTTTCTGCATATTTGTAAATATTATTGAGCTGTAACTTAATAGGGGCTTGACTTTCATGAAGAACATTCATGGTTAGTGTCTTCTTAGGCTCTAGGGAAGGTGTAAATATGGGGGAAATGGGTGAGGAGAGAAAGCTGGTTTCTTTTGAAATAGACTCTCCATAAGCCTTTTGCTGTGCTAGGCCAGACCTTGTGAAGCTTCTGTATGAGAACAGGTGATGGTCTGAAATGAAGAATCTGTTTCAAAGTACTGTTAAGAGGAAAAGAAGTCTCTTCAAAAAATCTTAAGTGATAAATGGGGTTCTGCTACAATCTCATCAAGGAAAACGCTGCTCTTTAGCAGTGGGCAATATTTATTTACCCTGTAGCTTTGCTAAGACTTTGTAAGGCTGGTAGTTGAACTAGGCTCTTAATTTCTCACAGCGCACCTTTCTGTGGTTTGTGGGGGGGGCTGGGCAGCAGTGAGTATCTCAAGGAAAAGCTATTTTTTTGCAGTTGCATCTTTGCAGAACAGAAAGCAGCCACCATGGTAGCTGGGTGAAGAGACATGTATTCCAATCATTTTCTAAAGCGAGTGGTTACACTGAAGGCTGCATTCAAATTTACTAGCATTTCCAGCTCTGTGAGGCTGACCTAGGAAGTCTCCCTGATCTAAATGACCCCGTGCCACAGCTAGCCGCCACCTCACTTATGCTGATGCAACTACTTGTGAAGCCATGAAGCTACCTGTAAATCTGGTTGTTGAAATGATCTGCTTAAAACAAACAAAAAATAGCTTTAGAGAGTTACTTTCAACCTGCTATATTTTAGCAGCCTGGTTTATGGGATGGCTGTACAAACTGTTGGCAGTACCAAGGGGAGAAGGAGCAAGTGTCAGCTTTACCAAAGACAGAACTATGCAACTGTATTCTCTGGATGTGGTTCTACCATCACTTTAAACCAACACAGGAATGAGGTATAGCCTCAAGGCCCTTTTGTCCCTGCCTGCACAGGCTTGACACAAAGCTCGTGCTGGTGCAAGCGTTTGCATGGCAGGCTGGGTCAAGGGGCTGTTCTAGTTCGCTGTGCAGCCACACAGTTGCTGGAACGAAGGAGGAGAGAGCAAAATAGGCCCTTTGCCAGTGAGGAATCCAGAATGCTTTCCTGGAGAATGATTTCCCCAAATATCTGTAGGTATAATAAAGCAGATAGATATGCTTGGTTTATATCTCTTGGTGTCACCTATTGATCTGGAAGTTCCCCAAGCCCAGTAACAAGCTATTAAATGTGCTCCATCCTGAGATAATAGGGGTTCAGGCTGTGGATGAAGAACAGTAGTGAAAAGGTTTGTGCTTGAGAGAATAGTGAATTTGAATTCAAATGCTTTGTAATTCATTCTTGGTAGATTTTTAACATCTAAGATTTAGCTAAGCCTACCAACCGACTCTTTGGGGAAAGCTTCCCATTTGTAAGTGACAGTACTTGTACCACTAGAATTGTGCTGTTAGCAAAAGATTTTGCAACATTGGTGCTGTGATGTGGAATCAACTGGGAAATTCACCTCCTTTGTGAAATGCGTCTTTTTCCTGATCATAGTTCCTTAAGGGAGCTGGAAGACTTAGAAGCCAAAGATATATCCTCCTCCTCCTTTATTTCACTTCTGTGACTAAGACTTGACCAATGGTTTTTGTGCATGCTAGAGGCAATATTCAAGGATGTGCAACTAGCCCTGAGCTTCCGTTCAGCTGTCTGAAATGAAGGACTGTGACACCATACTGTGGCAGAAGGCCCAAGCCTGGGTTTTGGTCTGAAAAGAACAGGAGACAGATGACTGCTATTAATCTATATTCTGACATGTTTTTTTCAGCTTTTCATTTAATCAGTAATTCATTTGTTTTTTGTCTTTTTTTCTTTTTTGTTTTTTCTTCCCGGCAGGAAGGTAAAAGGAGGCAACATAGATGTACATCCATCTGAGAAAGCCCTCATTGTCCACTATGAAGTGGAAGCAACAATTCTTGGGGAGATGGGAGACCCCATGCTGGGGGAACGCAAGGAATGTCAGAAAATGTAAGGTCATAGCAAGTTCTGATAGCTTTTTCTGTTTTTAACAGAGTTATAAATTTGATAACTCAAAGCATGAACAACCTGTAAGAAATAATAGGTTCTAATCTTTATAAAACTTAGTATCAGATTAATGGAGGGTATAGAAGCCAGGATGTGCCTAGGAAAGTTAACATCTAAAACACATGCTGTAAACTGATTTTCATCTGTGTACTTTAAGACATTTTGTAAAGAAAAGCAATTATTCCCATTTTACATGCTGAGAACCTGAGGTTCAGAAATGTGAAGTGATTGGTTCCTACTCAGGTGGTGGTTAATGTCAGAGCAAGCAATACTACTGAACCTTCTGACACCCTCGTGCCCTAGCTTTTAGCCTGCTTACCTCCTGTTGTTTCAGTCTGTCACCCCTGCTAGTGATTTCACTACAGCATTCCGTTTTAGATTTGCTTCGTATTTTCCTTTTAAGAGCACTGAAGCATTCCTCATTGAAAAAGTCCAGAAATTTCATTTCCGAACTACAAGTCTGGATCTTTCCCTTCCCCCCCCCCAGTGAATTATTTTTTAAAACTTTTGAGCTGAAGTGGCTGCCTGTGTGAATGCATGTAGGAAGAATAAGAGGGGAAGAGAACCCTTAAACTGTCTAAAAATTTTTGAGTGCATCAAAAACTTTCTTCTGGTTTCAGATGAACTGGCATAACTTGCATCAGCAACATGGTGGAATTCCTTTTTGCTCCATCCTGATATTAATGCCCACAGAGATTTTTTTTTTTTCCTTGTTGCATATGGGATCTTTACTGCAGTGCTCTCAGAACTATAGGAAACTCCTGACATTGCATCTGCAGGTGCTACAAAAGAAATTTCCTTGTGCAGCTAATATCCTCAGCTGTTTCTCATTTGGGTTTGGGGGTTTTTTGTGCTGTACTCCTTTGCAATCCTGAGCACTTTGTTTTGGAACTTATTACAAATACATTATTGGCTGTTGTATCTGAGATGGTTATAAGGGATCTGTTCGCATAGCTGAATTTAGCGTTGTTGACTGTTGGCTGAGAAAGAATTCCACCCTGTCAAATCTGTTTGACAGTTACTTGCCTTTTTGAGTTGTAGAGAGTCACTGTTTTGACGTTATCTTTCCAAATCATAGCACAGGCATTGGAGATACCTGGATCATTTCTGCCTTGACAAATTCATGACTGTGTAAACTTAAATCGAAGGATGGAAAATATAAAAATCTAGCAATTGAGATGAAATCTGTCTGACTGTGTTTCAGCATTCGGCTAAAGAGTCTCAATGCAAATACAGACATCGCTTCCCTGGCTCGGAAGGTAGTTGAAGAATGCAAACTCATTCACCCCTCCAAACTTGCAGAGGTAGAACAGCTGTTATACTATCTACAGAATCGCAGAGATGCTTCAGCAGGGAAAGGTAAATAATACAGGAACAAAGTAGCTTGGGGGTTGGAGTGCTTCAGTGTTACCAGCAAGTGCAGTCTGAGGTTTCTTTTAGTTGATACCTTAACTTGCTTGATTTAAACCTTCTCCAGAGAGGTGAGAATGGGGGAGGTGTATGGTTAAATGGCCCTTGGAAAAAAATGATCATCTTGGGGGGTGGGGGGGGTAGGGTTATCATTTTAACAATCAAAGTACGATTTTTGGTTAGTCAAATTTAGTACTGATGCTTCTTACTGGCTGCCTAGTGTTTCAGCGAGATCTTGGAGGCACAGATTTTGCTGTTCAGTGTAGCCTCTTTGAATCTCATCTGCTCTTGCAGTGACATCAAAAGACAATATGAGGATCTTCCTGGAAGGACCTCGGTTGTCACTTGCTGCAAGGGGAGATGGTGTTAGGCCGGATTCAGACTCTCTGTAAAGCCAAAGCCAGGAGTTTCTGCTAAGCTTTGGTACAGTGTTAAAAACAGCTTGGGCGGACACACTTGTTTACTTCATAACTTCCTGATGAACGAACTACTGAGCACAATAATTCTCTGCTCTGATGCCAAGGCATCTTAGTGGTGCTCTATGTATCCTAAGTTCATCTTCTATTTTCTGCTCAATGGACAATTTCATACTCAGCATCCAGTCCTGCATTACTTTGTGGACAGCAAGGTTTCGTGCAGTCGTGAAATGGTAAGCTCTGTTCTCAAGCTGAATAACTTCTCTCAATTGAATGAGTTTAAAACAAAGATTAATGTTACTGCTCTGGGTATTTTACCCTCTTTTATCATGTATATATGTGTCTTGGTGTATTACAGGACAGATTTGATTCTGCTTGGACACTGTGGCAAAGCAGTTAAGCTATCTCACTGTAGAAATGAGTATGTTTCACTCTGCGCTTGCACTAAGATTTATCGCTCTCTGCCTCCCCAGCTAACTGGGCTATAACCGATCATTTGGACTGAGGAGTCAAAGGCGTCTGAGGGTTTATTTTGCTCCCTGCGTGCTGTTAGCTGCAGAAACTGAGACCCCTTAGCTGTGTTAGTCTAAGGGGTCAGTGTGTTAGTTTAAGGCGTCAGCTGGATGCAAGGGGACTTTAACCTTGGTCTCTACCAGAATGTATAATGCAACAATACTGAGTATGCTTTTATCTGTGAACATGTGTATCTTCAACTGTGGCCATGTCCTTTTCATTGTAGAAAAGAAAGAGAAATCCAGTAAGCCAAAAGATCCACCCCCTTTTGAAGGAATGGAGGTAAATACTGGTGTTAGAAGAGAAACACAAAGGCCTATTACTTCTTAAATAAGTGGTTATATAAATGGGGGTGGGGGAGGAAAATGCTGAATTCTCTTTTTTCTTTATGTTTTTTTAAACAAAGAACTTGGTTTAGAAATATTGCACAATGGAATAAAAAATCATTTCCATAAAGGGTAAAATATTTGACTTGCATACTTCTCCTTCTGAGTATAGCACGCAGCAGGACAGCAAGTGAGGTCTGGAACATCGGACAGGAGGCAGGGAGTCATGTCTGAGCATCCTTTGTTTCTTATAATTAAATATTCTCAGATTTCCTGGTGTTTATTGGCAGTGATTCTGTATGCATTGATTTTTTTTTCCTTGTATTTTATTTTTTTTCCAACAAAACTCAAGGCTATGCACTCTTTTGTCTGCAGAATAGCATTGTGTTTGATTGTGTTGAATTGACGTCTCTTTCTCTGTTAAACCCTTGCTTATTGCTGCTTTCAGATTGATGAGGTTGCCAATATCAATGATGTGGATGAGTATATTGAGTTACTCTATGAGGACATTCCTGACAAGGTGCGCGGCTCTGCCCTCATCCTGCAGCTGGCTAGGAATCCTGATAATCTGGAAGAATTGCTGATCAATGGTAACTTTAAAACCCAGTGGTAACAAAGAACTTAAAGTTCTCTTGATATTGTGCTGGTTTTGCAGTGCTTTTTTCTCTAGGGAAAAGTAATTTACTGTTTATTTGGGATATCTGTGTTTTGTAGTTTGTTAGGCTGTGCTTCTCAGTAAGTTGGCTGTCAAAGCCTGTTTAGATCTTACAAATGGATGCTACTTAGGCTGTTCTAGGTGGGTTCCACACCTAAAAATCTTCCTGGCCTCAATAGGCTTCAGCCATTTGTTCTGAACCTAGTTATTTTGATGATAAATTACCTTAAGCTGGCATCACTGCTGGAGAAAAGGGAATGTAGATCTCTATCCTGAAGACCGGACTGAGATGAAAGTTGCCTTGAAAATGGGATTTGCAGTCTGACATAAAGATGGAGGTCTAGTATCCAACAGAGTTGATAAACTGAATGTGGATGTCTGACCCACATATTTCACTAGCATACCATACTCTTTTTATTTATGGATCCATCTTAAAATCGTATCAGAATGCATGATATGTACTTACATATGCATTGTGCTATGTGCATTTTGAGTGCTACGTCAACACGGAGTAGTGTGTGTTTGTAAATACATATGTGTATATATGTACATATCCTCATTTCCCTACCCACTCTCCCTTCTCACCAGGACTTTATAATCTGTAAAGGTGAGTCAGGCAAACAAAAGATAAAGGAGATCCAAGCCAGACCTCCAGAGTGATAGTAGGTTCATGTCTTGTTAGTTTAGTCCTTTTCTTCCCTGCCCACTTTGTCTCTTTCCTTGATCCTCCCATCCCACATTCCTCAATGATTTCTTCAAAATATCCGCTGCCCATCTGGCAAAGATTATTGTAAAAACTGGGATGGGAGAGGAATGGTAAGCTATTGGATAATGGCTTGTCCCCATGAGTAGTTGAGTGTATTTTACTACTTGAAATTGCTAGTTGTTGCTTTTCTCGTTCTTCTTGTTCTGATCTCCTAACACGGTGCATCTGAAGAGGGACTAGGCTGGGGAAAGCAAATGGAAAGGATATGCGATCCCAGAATGAAAAATAAGCTAAAGTATGACAGCAGGAAATATAAACCAAAATATTAAATAATACAAAAATTTTAAAGGGAAAAAGGTAAAAAATAAGCAGATGAGAAATTATAGTTGTCAAGGCAGAAATTAAAGGGATTTGGAAGTGAATGTGATGATGATGTAGGAAGGGGCTGGGAGTGTAATATGGAGCATTCAAGTGGCAGAGGCTACAGAATCTTAAGGTTAGTAGTAGTTTTAAGATGACCTTACTGTTTTGTTGTGGTTTCCTTGTGGTTTCCACCTCGTTCTAGGGTTTGTCTCCGGATGATCGGTCGGTCAGTATACTCTCTAATACTTTAATACAGTCTCCAAAAAGAATGTTAGCATCGTTACATATTACAGTGAGATAGCTCCAAAACTCTTCCATTAAAAAAACTGATCCTGGATAAGATGTATTCAAATTTTGTATCTCTCAAACCAAAAAAGGAGGAGCTGAAATGCTGATGCTCGTGTGAATCTTGTCTCCTTTCAGAAACTGTCCTGGGTGCATTGGCTAGAGTGCTGAGGGAAGACTGGAAACAAAGCGTGGAACTTGCTACTAATATAATTTATATCTTCTTCTGTTTTTCAAGGTAAGTGCAGGGTCTCTGTGTTTAAGATGAAAAGGAACTTTTTCCTGCTTGGTGGCTTTTCATTTGTTATTTGCATTGTACTGCAAAACTTTACTGAAACAGGAAAAAATACTTTTGCTGAGGTGAAAACACTTGTTACAAATGATGAAATTATGGCACAAAAAGAACCCCCGTGGTGAGGCACTGTGTAGAAGTGGCAGGCAGAAACTATCTAGTAAGGATTCTGACCCACAGCCAATAGGCTGTGCTGCCATCTTGTATTTCTCTCGTACACTCCTAGAGGGAAGAAACAGTATTCAAAACTGAAGTGAATGCTTACACATATTTCGATAATTCAGTGTTTCAGCCTACCTTGCTTAAAAAGTAATTCAGATGGAATTGGTAATGCAAATTGACTTTTAGACTTCTCTCGTTTCTGGCGCGTAGAAGGTCCTTTGAGACACTTATAATGTGAAGAGTGGGGCTGATAGGTAAACATTTCCTTTATGTGTAAAAATCAGAATGTGTTTTTATTTCTACTTGGAACAATATATTAAAATTTTGTCATTTTCATCCCATAAGAAAAAAATTGTATTTGGGACCATAAGATTAATTTAAAAAGACAAAGCTAATTGTTTCTATGTTCCTTCTGTATTCATGTAATAAAGCACATATCACTAAAAAAAAAAAAAAAAAAAGGCAAATTAATTTTCCTGGTGAAATTTGTTTTTGCTTTGTCAGCACAGCTGCAAAAAAGTTTGTCCTTTTAAAAGCTTGGAAAAATATTCATGTTTTCAGGAAGTGTTATTGTGTTGAAATAATTTCCCAATAGAAAAATGTTATAAGGGGCAGAGGGTAACTACCATTTTTGTTATGACACTTCAGATGCGGTTTTGGGACCTTGCTGCCCTAGATGTCAAAACAGATTTGGGGTTGTTTGCAGTTTATTTCTTTCCTCAGACATGTTATGTATTCTTCAATGTAGTTTTTCTCAATTTCATGGACTAATCACACACTACAAAATTGGAGCTCTGTGTATGAATATCATAGATCATGAGCTGAAGAGACATGAGCTTTGGCAGGAAGAACTAGCTAAAAAGAAGAAAGCTGATATCCTTTTGGTGTGCTGGGGCAACTTGATAGCTTCTGACTTGTCTTTGCTGTTGTTGAGTTATTTGAGAACTGCATACAGCAACTTTTATGAATGCAGAAGAACTTACTTGGAAGTGCAGAATATAATTGCAGATATGAAAAAGACTGAAAGTGAGAAGTTTGTGCTGGTTAAAGTAATTAAAACAACCCAAGAAAAAACTTAGTTTTATTTTATCAGTAGTATGTCATGAACTTTTTTTTTTTTAACTATTAGAATCTTTTTACACGAAGGACTAGTTTTTTGGGTTTTTTGTTTGTTTTAAATCATGCTGTGGATTACAGGTTTAGCAAGGTTCTGCCGAGGTAGTCTCTTTCTGTTGGTTCTCCCATAGATCTTTTGTTTTCCATTAGTGATCAGATAACACCTCTGTGGACAATATTCGTCCAGACCGTGTAACTTTTATCTGAACTCCTTAACTCCCGCTATTTACTTGATGAAGATCCTGAAAATCAAACCCTGAAAAAGGACTATGAGAAAACTTACAAGAAGTATCAAGGTCTGGTTGTCAAGCAGGAACAGCTACTGAGAGGTACCAAAGCCAAAGAGCAAATCCTTTCCTTACTTGTGAGCGTGGGTAGAGAATCCTGCTGGATGCTTGTTATAATTAGGAGGACTTAAATATACTGAATGTGTGAAGGAATGTGGAGGAGCTTTACCAAAGAATAGGGAGATGATGAGTACTTAATCAAGTTGTTTGATGGTATGCTAATACCATCATGTATGCTAACAATGTATGCTAACAATTTTTAAAATGATCTACCAGGCTTGGAGAAGTAGCAAAGGAGATGACTACTCTTTTTTGCTAGTGACGTTGGTTTTGGGGTGAGTTGGGTTTTGTCTTTACTTAGCTGGAAAGCTGAAGCTTGTATCTGACTCAGATTGAGTAGCTTTTAATATGCTTATTTCAGTTTTGTCTTCAAACAGACCATTTCAATCTAACATTAAGTATGAGTGGCAAAGCCCTCCTGGGAGGATTTTTGCAAAACTCTCCCAGGAAAAGGTTTTTTGTTCTTTTTTTGCTGTCTTTTTTTTTTGGGGGGGGGGAGGTAGAGGGGGTGTTTTGGTTTGTTTTTGTGTGTTTTGTTGGGGGGGGGGGTTGTTTTTAATGGTTCCCATTGGAATAGAAAGAAAAACTTTTAAAAAGCTTCTAGTGATCATAAATTTTATGATCTAATATTTTGCAAAGCCAGTTTTAGAACTATAATCTTTTTAAAAACTTTCTAAATGTGAATGAAAAGCACTGATGGTCAGTTTTCTTCAAAATGCATTGGGAAGAGAGTGGAACCCTTCTGAAAGTCTTGTCTTAAACACTTAATGTATGTATAAACTCCTTTAGTTTCAATGTCTTTAATTTGTTGGTATGATTTGTCTTGACTTTTAGTTGCGCTTTACTTGCTCCTAAATCTTGCTGAGGACACTCGCACTGAGCTGAAGATGAGAAACAAGAACATTGTCCATATGTTAGTGAAAGCACTGGATCGAGACAATTTTGAGTTGCTTATCCTGGTTGTATCTTTCTTGAAGAAACTCAGCATTTTTATGGAGAACAAAAATGATATGGTAAGGCTCATAGCAATCCGCTGCAATGTTGGAAAGGGATGCACACTCTCTAAAGACTTTGAGTGGTTGGAGGGAAGAGGGAGACGTCTCTGTCTCCACCCAAAGTATCTATAGCCCTGGTTGTTGTGGGTTTTTTTGTTTTGTTTTTGGTGGTTGCTTTTGCAGGGGGAGAGGGGGTTGACACTACAAAAATGAATAAAAGAAGGAAAGGCAAAGACAAGCCGTAACATGCTGCAAAAATCTCTGAAGAACTGTACCATCCCCAAAATACCAAAATATGACATAAGGAATTTCAAATTTTGAAGTTAGCACCCCAAAGTCATGTCATATGCGCACTTAGAGCTGCCTGTGACCTTTTCCCCCCAAATTAGACTCTTTTGACAATGTATTAATGTCTCTACCATGTATTAGCTTGGAAAGGGAGATGTAGTTATCCATTAGCAGTCTGTTAATAGTAGACTAGTAGACTAGTCTACTTCTTCCCAAAGTAAGCTTGATCTTCAAAGGCACCTCAGAACTGTTCCTTCATGCTGCCGGTAGCTCCCATGAAAGGAGCTTCCATGGAGGCAGCAGTACTTTTCATAAGCTTTTGTAGGCAAAATCTCAAATATCTGAAATTTTAAGTTGTTTCCCCACCCGACTTCAGGGTCTGGCTGAGTATCTTGTTTAGTATGTTCCCAATGGCAATGGTATAGAGAAATGCCTTCACTTCTGTGCCTAGGTATGCCAGTTTGCTAATTAAAATGCTAAATTTTCCTTATCCAAGAGATAATCTGAGACTACTGTCACACTTAGATTGTGCAATGAAAAGGTTTGTGTAAATACAATAGAAAATTAATTGCATCTTTGTTACTGGAATTCTGTTATACCTCTTGTCTACACTGTTTGGTGAATATGCATGCATATCTCCCATATTTATATAAGGGCATCCTATTTCTTAAAAATAAGACACCAAGCACGTGGTTTTGAGGAATGTAGAGTATTTATCAGGTGATTGGTCTTTGATTTAATTTATAGTTGTGTAGTGCCCTGAAGCACTTTATTAGGAAAATAAGGATTAGCTCTGCAGCCTGCTGATTTGCTGGCACACTTTTCACATTCCATTTGATTTAGTGGAAAGACAAATGAAACAATTGTGGAGTTTATTTTCTTGCAGAGTGTTTGAACAGCCATGAAAAGATTTTTGAAAAGGTTTGTATGCTTTAGATTAGCTGTCTGTTAGAACATTTCTATCAGATAGTAGAGATGCATACTTTTTTTCTCTAAAATATTATTATGGAAGCTACCAGTGAAGGAGAAGATGTTCTGATATTTGTATCAGAAGCAATAACACACAAATTTTGAAGGCAAAATGAACCAAGACTAGTTGTGCAGTGCCTGATTCTAAGTAAAACTAAATAATCCACCTATATTTATAGCACATTCTTTCCCTTGGTATTCAAGTGCCATATTAGACTCAAAGCAGTGAAGTAGGAGTTCTTGCTATCTGATTGTTTTTGATCAAAGGTATCCAGTCAGTTATTTAAATATTATCCTGTGCCATGTGGTGAGGGCTGTAGTTTCTTTTCTTAGAATTTATTCCCCGTATATTTATAACGGGAAGACTAATTACATACATGCAAATGTTTGAAGAATACAAAGTAGTTTTATGTGCTTTCTTCTGGCCAAAGAAGGTTCTGTGAGGCAGAGAATGAATGCATTCAAAAGATTCAAAAGATTTGACAAATAAAAGCAGAGAAATGTTGCTTAAAAGATGATAAAAACTTTCTGAAGTCTTGCCAGTCGATGATCAGATGTCTTTTCTGGCTGGTAAAGAGAACATGATCTCAGGAACTGATACCACTTAGATTCCATTTTTTAATTTGAAAGTGATACATGTTTCAAGATGACTTTCATACTTTTATTAAATTAACATACAGGATGGCATGCCTTTTCTGAGAGCACATGCAAAGTTTGGTCTAGGGGTTCATTGAAATTCATAATGAAAGGTCTCAGATTCTTTTTGGATGCCAGTATTCTGTCTGTCTTGGTTGGGTATCTATTTGACTTTAATGTCAGTTGCTGCAGGGTTACTTGTGTTTAAATTTAAATGAGCTTCCTGCTCCCCTCCCAGCCTCCCACCCCAGTCCTACAAGTGATGTCTTCTGACCACATTCTCACAGTATTCCAACTGTGGGGAATATTTCCAGGATGGCTAAACTGTTTGCTTCAAAACTTTTTATTCACCATTACCCAGTAACAAAATACAGAAGATTTAAACCACAGTTTTATAAGTAAGGCTGCTTCAGATGAAAATGCATTGACAGTCACTACTATGGGTGGAAATTGCACTTGTGTGTGCAAATTGTGTGAATGTATAAAATAGGGCTTTTAAATTGAACACAAAGTTAAGTTTCAATGGATTATGGACTTGATTCTTTTTCTTGATATACAGGTTGAAATGGATATTGTGGAAAAACTTGTGAAAATGGTACCCTGTGAACATGAAGACCTGCTGAACATCACTCTTCGACTCTTACTGAATCTCTCCTTTGATACAGGCCTGAGAAATAAAATGGTACAAGTTGGTCTGCTTCCCAAACTCACTGCACTTCTAGGTATGTTTTCTCTTGTTCGAATACAGACATTACTTTGGGGCCAGTGAAGTGGTGGGCATCACGACAGCATGCCGAAAATTTGCTAGTTTTTATTTATTTATTTTCCAAATAACTGTCTCGCTATCTCCAGTCTTTCTATCATTCAAATCATCTTTTCAGATGATTTAAACAGAAGTCTAAAATAATGAAATTCCCAGTAGACTAGGTTCCCGTTTTCTCTTAAACTGTTGAATCAGTTTTCTTGTCTTTAAAAACAACTTTGATAGCTAACTGAGAGCCATTTGAGCTGACGCTTAAATGACGCTTGTATTTTGGAGGAGTGCCCAGGAAAAATAGCCAGTTACCTCAGGGAATTTAGCTGATGGAGATACCAACTGCCTCTTGTTATAAAGCTGCATATACCCACTACTTCTAGTTAGTGTAGTGGTCCAGATAAAGAGGTTAGACTTGAAGCTGACAAAGCTGGGAAACTTCTAGGCAGGACTGATTTTTTGACTTTAAACTTGACAGCCTGTAATTTGTAGTAAGCCCCTGTGAGTACTTCAGATACAAGTGAAATTTTGTTGGCTGTGTGGGAGAGCTATGGATGCAGTGAGGAGTTTGGAAAAAGCACAGGGTTCTCTGATTTGTTCTTGTACACTGGAGTTTTAAAGAGGAAGCTTTTATTGCTCCTTGTGTGCTCTTTGGCTGATACTGTATAGAAACTGCTTTTGGGTAGATATGCTGCATGTTTAGTAGGGTTTGGCTGTAGGAATTGCTGAGTGCTCACTTTTAAGTAGGAGCCGAGAATCTTGTATTGCAGTGCCCTAAGCACGTAAAATGCTCTGATGCAAGACTTTGTGAATGTTTTCTGTGATGTGTTGGTATTGGGACGCACTGAATCCAGTGCAGCTGGTATATCCAGATTTGATGGAACAAGTGGGATGCAGCACTGAATTTATGAGCTTTCTTTCCTAACTTTATACAGTCTTTAGATTATTTGCCTTCTCAATTTTACGTTCAACCTGAACATTACCTTATTGCTGTTTAGTATACAAGTTAGTGCTATGAAATCTGCACTGGTTTGGAAGCCTTAATTTTGTCAGCAGCTAACATAATGGCTACCTGATATATCCTGAAATGCCTCAGATCTGTTCATGCTCTCTGCCCCCAACATGTCTCCACTTCCTATCCTTCTCCAGGCTGAGCTAGGAGGAAGAATAAAATGACATTTGGAATCCCTATTCAAATATTTTCTCTCATTTGAGAGAAGATATTGCTAGGTAGGCTGGTTCAGCTTGGATCATAAGCTTTTTGGAGGAGGAACTTCTCTTTTTTTTTTTTTTTTTTTTTTTTTTTTTTAACCACCCAGCACTGTGGTCTGGGACTGGGTCTAGGGCTTCACAGACAACTGACATGACTTGGATCACCAAGATGTCCCAGCTCCACAAATTCAGTATTTAACACTGGTGTCAGATTAAACTCATTATTAGATACCCACTTTCTAATGCCTAACTCTAATGTGGAGAGGAGAATTTCTCTTCAAATGCTATTCTCCTGGACTTAGACACAGACCTGTGCTGAAGACAGTTCAGTTCAGTAGAACTGGCTGTTAAAATCAAAATCTGTTCCTGAAGCATCTGTTAGAATAATCTGTAGCAAATTCTACTAGTGCTTCCAGAAGTGTCGCTGCCTGTGCTTGGCTCCACGGGCAGTTCTTCTTTCCTTGATGTGGAAGTTTTCACCTCTTTTTATTGTGTGGAGGCATGTGCTGGTTTCACAGAATCACAGAATCACAGAATCACTGAGGTTGGAAGGGACCTCTGGAGATCATCTAGTCCAACCCCCCTGCTCAAGCAGGGTCACCTACAGCACATTGCACAGGATTGCATCCAGGCGCATTTTGAATATCTCCAGAGAAGGAGACTCCACCACCTCTCGGGGCAACCTGTTCCAGTGCTCTGTCACCCTCACAGTGAAAAAGTTTTTCCTCATGTTAAGATGGAAGTGTCTGTGTTTCAGTTTGTGCCCATTGCCTCGTGTCCTGTCGCTCGTCACCACTGAAAAGAGTCTGGCCCCATCCTCTCGACACCCTCCCTTCAGATACTTGAACACATTGATAAGATCTCCTCTCAGCCTTCTCTTCTCCAAGCTAAACAGGCCCAGCTCTCTCAGCCTTTCCTCATAAGAGAGATGCTCCAGTCCCCTAATCATCTTTGTGGCCCTTCGCTGGACTTGCTCCAGTAGTGCCACATCCCTCTTGTACTGGGGAGCCCAGAACTGGACACAGTACTCTAGATGTGGCCTCACCAGGGCTGAGTAGAGGGGGAGAATCACCTCCCTCGACCTGCTGGCAACACTCTTTCTGATGCAGCCCAGGATACCATTGGCCTTCTTGGAAGGTTTCCCTAGCTCCTCCCTTTAGAATTGCTTGATACTCATTTTGCAGTGTGCTGATTAGAAAAACGTAAGTAGAAGTGTTATCTGTTGTTTTACCTGTTTCTAAGCCAGCTCTGATTCACAAGAATTTTCTTGTCATGGTGATTCAAATAATTCCCAAATACATAATTGTGTGTGTCCTGGCTCAGGGAAGCCTGTAACCTTAATAATAAAATAATCGTGTGCCAGATGCCCCTTTTATACAGGTTATTTGGGCATTCGACACACATTATTCAAGTCAGTACCCTTCAGCTTACATTTGCAGGTCACCTTAAAGTGCTAACACACCTTAGCAGCTGTTGACAAGTTACCGTACAGCTCCTAATACCAAGAGGTCAAGCTTGTTGACTCGGTCTACTGAAATTTACCATTTGTGCATGCTGTGCCTTTGAATCTTTAGCATTGGGTTTGAGATGAGTATAAATTAAGTATATTAGGTGCTTAAGAAGAGAGTTGAGATTGCAAATAAGTAATGGACAGGTTTGTCAGGCAGCAGTTTAGGACTGAGCACTGAGGTGGCCACCTTTGACAGTAATTTTGGAGGACATACAGCTTTCTCAAGGGACATTTAATGGCTTGGGAGCAGGACAGACTTGATATGAAAGGTAGGTTGAGGCTGGAAGTTGAGGGGCTTAAACTGAGCTAGCAAAGGAATGGACCAAGTATGGTATGGATATATTGGAGAAGAACCATCTTCTTCCCCTCTTGCTTCAGATCATTGAGGCTGCTGCTGTGAAAGCATGGACATGAGAAATTCTACTCAGTCTTGGTTTCCATTTTAATTAGCCTTTTCTTTTTAATAGTGCCAATGCTTGCTTCCTCATGTAGCTTTGCCAGTCAACACCACTTGCTAGTTTTCGTGGCTTCTCTTCACAAGTCTGAAGTATTGTATATGACAAGACTCCTCCTGCTCCTCCCTCCAGACACCCAAGTTAATCAGCTGCAGCTGATCTTTGTTGTGCTCTGAATCTCAAAGAGTTGGGTGCAGCTGAGGGAAATTTAGCTTCAGACTTATTGTTCAGAAGCTGGAGCAGAGCTGTGGAGGCCTGTAAAATATAGCCTGTTGTACTCGGATATGTCCATACACAAGCTAATTGAAAGGGTGTGGAAAGAGACTTTGTTGATTTGTGACTTTGGTTCTCCTTGTAATTCCTGAGTCTACAGAGTGATCATTTTTTAAAAATACACTTTCTGCGTGAATGTTTTATTTGCCAGATATGTGGTTTCAGTAGACTAGGGTGAGAATTCAGGTGAATTCACCAAGCGGTTTAAACTGGACGCTTGCCCAAGATGTGGAAAACCCGGGTTCACTGCCTTGTAATCATCACCTTGGAAGAAGAGCCCAAACCTGCGTGCTACAGAATATTATGGAGAGGCTTGCTTCACCCTTACACTGCTCTTGCTTTGCTTTGCATGGAATAACTCAAGCAACGTGGAATAGGAGATTGACTTGCTCCAAATACATGAGAGTTTGGTTTGTGTATTTGCTTGTGGACAGTATACAGGTAGAAAGTGGGAAATGTAGAGTTGAGCCTTAAGAAGGCAGATGCAGATCCTTCCTTTCCCCTGTGGCTGCCCTTCCACTGTTGGGCAAAAGGGGAAACGCTACCCCTATTCATAACCCTTCTCCTGGGTTTGTGATGGGTTTCTACAGTAGAATGCCTGGCAGGAAACAAAAAGCATTATGTCTACAGGGAAGAATAGGAAAAGTCACTTCTTGTTTGGCCCGAATCCACTTTGTTTTTCAGTTAACTGGCCAAACCAAATACAAAATTTTTAGTACAGCTCTCTTAAATGCATGCACAGCTTGTGGTTCACGTTCTTCTAATAAGGGTGCTCTTTTGTGCTGCATACAAGTGATTTTTTTTGTTGTTGTTTAATCCTTTGTGAAGCAAGACAAATAGTCCTACATTCTCTGTGAGAACAGCAGGGAGTTTGTGCAGCAGACCCAGCTGAGTGCTGCTGTGTGTGTGATGCGAGGCTGCAACCTCCTCTTGGTGAATCCCTGTTGAGAAGGAGCTTCTGGCAATATGAGGGTGTGGCAGGCGGTACTGGGGTTTCTGGTCCACCCATGAGTTAGTCATTGCTTTGTAAAGGATATAAATGATAAGAAATGGTGTGGAAACTGTTACAGAGGGAACGGTGTTGATGCTTGAGGGACAAGAGTAGTAGGGAGGATTTTTTTTCTCTTCCATGAGTATTTCTGGATGCATGCAGGGAGCAAAACTGTGATGTGTGGATTCATTCCTTTGAGCTGCTGGACGCTTGTTAGGTATAGTGAAGACATAATGTCTTGAAATGCTGTTCTCTTTTCATTCACTTCCCGGTGCAAACCATGTTTGAAGAGTGAGAACCCAGGATGCTTGGAAATTAGGACCCCACATCACCACCACCAAAGTGTCTCAATTTGGTTGCTTGAATCACTAGCTGCTTTTGAAAATCAAGGTCTGATTGAACACAGGTATTCCTGTCCTGAAAAATGGGTGTGTTGCAAAACAGTACCAGTTACAAATCTGGCCCAAAGTGGGGTGAGAGTGCAGCAGGGTTGTGCATGTGCCTGTGCAAGTGTTACACAGTGTTAAGGTGTTCATCTCAAAACAACGTGAGGTGGTGAACATCTTGGGCTAAGTTTTTAAGTACAAATTGCTGTGACTAGAAGAAAATCAGCTTTGTGGGTTTGTATTTCCATTTAGCCAGGCAGATGAGTTTGTTATACAGGTCTCTGAAATACAATGTGATCAGTCCCAAGTAGCAACAGTACAGTTCTTCCAGTTACAGTGTAGACTGACCCTATATTCTTTATGAATGTGAGCATCCTGATTTGAACACCTTCATTTCTTGGTGCTCCAAGGCTTCATATCAGCATACTGAGAAGGAGTATCTATGTCATCTTATGTAGAAGTTTTAAGGGTTGTGTCATAGTTTGCTTACTCCACAATAGGTCAAACTTTTCTTTTATGAGTTCTTTGTCTGAGTTGGAGATGGCCAGAACAGGGAGTGACTTTAACTGTCCCTGATTTAGTCCTCATTGAAAAGTCCATCTTCACTGGATTCATTGATGCAATTTTTGTGAGTCTTTTTATTATCTAAAATCCCTTCTGGAAACTCCTGTAATTCCTCTGATATTTTTCCCTTCTTTATAAGTTAGGTTTAATGAGCAATCAAAGAATTGCCAAACAGTTGTAGGCTGGGTTTTTAAACAATCAAGTCTTGATATGGTATGCAGCCAAGCTGGATTGTACATTGACTGGTGTTTAAAAGCCCAAGAAGTAGTTTGCTCTCTAATTAACGGTGCGCTGTGGGTTTTTAATGCCTGTTCCTTTTATGAAAGTTTCTTTTAAGAAGGCTTAAAGTAGATGTGTTCTCTTTATGAGTTCACTTGGCCTTTTTGTAATGAACTTATTATGGAGCTTCACACATCTGTTGGAAAACGGAGCTTCTTATAGGCTACTGCAGTGTTTTTTCCAATTTTAATAAGCCTCGTTTATCCTATAAAGAAACGTACGTTTTCTTACCTGATCAAGTGAGCAAACAATAGGGGTCAGATGTGGCAAAGACCCTAACAAAAAGCACATGTCCAGCCGTCAGGGTGAGGTAAAGTCATATCAGGATTGCTTGAAGTTATTAATGGCAGTAAAATTTATGCTTCCTCCTGTTTTCCCAATTAAATTGAGAAAACTTTTTTTTTTTTTTTCCTGAGGTGGCTCTGCAGCAGCTGGTTCTAATACTTGTTGTGTGAATATTGCCTGGGGTGTCTCCATTCCTTTATAGTAGAAGCTGGCTGAAGCACATTAAGTAACAGTTCAACTGCAGGGACCAGTCTGTTGGAAAGCAGTAATTATTAAGGGATTTATTTTAATGGTAGGTTTTTTATCATTTGTGGTGAGCATGGCCAAGGTTGTTTTTTGTTTTTTGTTTTTTTTTTTTTAACTTGAAGTTCAACCTCTAAATCTTTTAGATGTCTAAATAGTTTTGCTTTCAATAGCGCTGAGAACCTAGCGTGTCCTCCTGGCTTTAGCGGAACGTTGGGTACGCAGCGTGTCTTAGAATCCAGCAGTTGTTTACGTACTTTAACTATGGATTTAGTCAGCAAACTTTAGTATTGTTAAATTGGCTTCTGATGTTGGGGAATATAAAATTCAAGGCAGAAAGGCTACGGTATCATTAATACTGTGTTTGAAGCAAAAATAGGATCCCCACAGACTTTGTTTTTTAGGGCAAAAGCCTTCACCTGCTGCATTGCTAATGGTGAGTTGTCAGGAAAGAGTAACTGAAATTTGGGACATCATAATCTTTATATTTGCTTGGAAGTTTTTGAGGTGTGCTATCTAATATTTTTCTGATTTCTTTAGTTTCTAACTGTCGGAAGTTAGAAACAAAGTGTTTTTTCAGTTTTGTAGCTGTTACAAATAGATCCTTGCTAATCTGAATACTTGGACTGTGTGACTGTTCAGATGAGTGGAAGCTCATTGCTGCAGTGTGCTGCTCACAAGTGCACATGTGTGTTTAGTTATATTATTAGCTTTTTTAACTGAGGAGGATAATGTTGGCATAAGACAAAAGAAGCAGTGAATGTCATATGTGTTGACTGAAAACAGAAATGCTTAAGGTAGCAGCAAGGACAGGAGCGGTAGATATGGCAGCAGTTTAGAGTTGAGGGAGCTGAGTTGTCAGAAGCTCGCTGATCTGATGAGCAGGAAGGATCCCATGAGCCAATATTTCTCGTGTAGCCCTACAGTATGTTACTGCATAATGAAATGAATTCTTTTAATTGTTTCTTTTAATTTGTTTCTTTGCTCTGGAGCAAGTTAATACTTATCAGTAGAACGTAAATCTAGTCAGCTACATGAAGTGTCGACATCTTAAAGCTTTACAGGGCATAACTTGGATGCCTAAAGCATGACAGGACAGAAACAACCAACTCCAGTTTCTAGGAAAACCTCCATAAGAAAGGGATGAGGCTCTTCTGCTTTTCTTCCTAATCTGCGGCAAAATCTTCGTAAAGGCTGTATGAGGGCCAAGGTAGGAGGGAGAGAGAAGCACCTTTCCCAGACCCTTTGTGAAGCCTGTGGATAAAGGGATTGTCCCAAAGGATCGTCTGGAAGAATTTTGCAGATGTAGCAGTCACACAGATCCCAAAGTTTTTACAAGTTCAGACATAAGAGGGAGGTCTCCAATTCACTTGCTCTTTTGAAAACAGCAAAGCATCTTAACTCAGAAGAGTGGTGTTTCTGCTGCTTTTCCTGGAGTTCCTCAGACTGTCTTCTCCAGTGCAGGATACCGTCTGCAGGTTTCCCCATATCTGCAGCTGGTAAGGTGAAAAGTCCCTTGTAGGTTGATAGTATTATCTTTGGACCCTTTGAGCTTAGGGGAAAAGAGATATACCACCATTAAATTCTGCTTATACAAACTATTTGTTTCTTTGGTCTCTGACATACAGATGCTTTGCAGGATGGGAGCACAACTTTACATATCTGAGTAAAACAAAGCTATTTGTACAGCAGGGGCCTCAGATGTCTTTTTTTGTAACCTTCCTCCTTTTTGGAAAAGCTACCAGATCTGTGAGAAACCCCTATAGATCATCAGTGAATGATCTTTTAAATAATAAAGCTGTAGTATTTGCAGGATAAGAAGAATACAATTGAATTATTTATCTTTCTGCCAAGACTTTGCCTGTAAGAGAGCATGCTGGTGTTCGCATAGGGAATGGTATCTCTTGAATAGTACAGAATTGTAAATTCTCTTTATCTGGGAGACTCAAAAGCTCTACCAATATGTAACTCCACTTTTTGGGCTTAACCGATTTGAACGTTGGCTCTGTGCTTCAGAAACTTCCGCTGAAAATGGAATAAACAAACACTGAACTATAACACTAAATAAAAACTAAACGCAATTTCTTTTGCAGTGCAGTGAGCCATCCCTTCCTCAAAGTGGAAGGTAGCATCCTTCACTGTGGTGTGTTTTTTTTGCTTTGTTTTTGTTTTCCTTTGAGCAAGAGTATCTTGAAATATTGTAGCTGCACCACCATTTGGAACTGAGGCTCCTCTGCTGAGGAGCTCTTCCTGTGCACCCTGAGATCCAGGAGCACAGAAAACCTCCAGCTACTTCTGCTCTCATTGAGTTCCGAACAGGTAGACTTGTCTGGACTAAAAACACCCTTCAAGTCCGAATATTTTCTAGTAATCATAATTGGAGTAATTGATGTGGTTTAATGAAATATAGTGCAGATATGGCAAGATGTATGTGCTTCCATAAATCTACATTTAATCGTATAGCATTTAATCTACATAGCTTGCTGGAAGTTTTGCATGGAGTTTTTCCCACCTACTTTGGAAGTGGGTTTTTTACTTAGTTGATCCAAATGAAGAACAACCTCTTCTAATTTTCAGTTTCTTGTAATAACAGTAGGGTTTTTGTTTTGTATTGTTTTTTTTATTTATCTCTTGCTTTGCTTCTTGGTCATAGCCTAACCCAAAACTTTCTTTTGTGGAGAAAGGAGAAGAGAAGTAGCTTTATCTTCTTCAGGAATAATCCTCTTACCTCCAGCTTCATCTCTATGCTGAACTTACTATCGTTTTCTCCCCTGGTTTGGTTAGTATGGGTATTAAAATACAATAATTTTCCAGTTTGTGTGAATTCAAATCAGTTCAAGCATGATGGACTATCGGACATTCTAAATAACTAGAATGTGGTTCTTCTGTAGAAAGAGAAATCCTCAAGAAAGGACATAATATCTAAATTTAGCTGGTATATAGCCTACCCAGTGGTTCCGCCTAGTCTCCTTTTATAAGTAGTAATGATGCAGTAAGGTGTTTATTGTGTATTTTCCTGTCTGTCTGTCTTGTATAGAGTTCAAGACAAAGAAATTGAGTCTGGAGCTCCAGATGTGCAACTTCCTTTTTTTCCCCTATCTGTAACTTCAACATTAAATAACTCAGCCTAATTTGGTCATTTATTAGTCCTTTGGCTTAGAAAATATCATTATAGTTCCTTCTTTGTTTCCTAGGAAAAAAATGCATATCCATGTTTAAGATGTGGCATGTGCTTAGTTCTTTAAATTCAGATTTCTCAATTTTTTTTTCTTTTTCAAAGTCATGCTTATAGTAGGCAGCCAGTTTCAAATGTAATAAAGGTGGCACAATAATGGTTATTAGTTTGTAATTAATAACATAGTGTATTATTTACACAGTCTAGTTTCTTTGGGTTTGAGCAGATTTGCAGATTCTTTCAGGTTCTCTTGATAAAATAAACTGACATATCCAATATGATTTATATTTACATATGTAAATCAAACCAATATGTGTCTAAACCACACATGGAGTAACTTAGTCCAACTGTTTCAGAGTTGGTTACCAGAAATAATATGGGATGGAGTAAAGCTGAGATAACTTTCTATCGCTTTTTTTGCAAGAACATTGCTAATTACAATATGCATGAATAAACTCTTCTTGGTTTCAATGTAAATAAAGTTTCCCAACAGCAGTGTGAGACAATGTATAGAGATGATATTCAATTTGTGACATTTTGATCCTTCTAGATTTCTTATAATTTGCCTAGTTCTGCAGCAGATTTGCCTTAAACTTCGATACTCTCTTCTTGAAACTGAAATACAGATTTGCTCTGCCATAACAGCTATTTACCTTCATTTGAGTTCTGTTTTTGATGTAGGGCAGTTAATGTGTTGCACATGGGGTGGGTAGGGGATATTTCGTATCTAATGTGGAGACACTGGTGATTCCATTAGAAATGACGTCTACATGAATTGCTGGTACTGTTCTGTTTGGATAATGTGGCCCATGATTTATATTCTCTTTGTTGTTTCAGCATTTGAAAGCTGAATGCTGCTGCTGAAACTCAAACTGGCAATTCAGTTCTGCAGCTTTAGGGATCCTCCCTTGTTACCGTGCAGCTAACGGAGGCTCTTTCACTTTAAGCTTGCAGTCTCAACTAGGACCGGATCTTGTGATCAAGAAACTGTTTTTCCTTAGCTTCTGCTACTGGGATCATTCAATCCTTAACCTTAGTAAGATCTAGGCAAGGAATTAAGGCTTTGGTCCACAGAACTGGCACATGGCTTCTTATTAATGTTCAAAGGCTAAAAATCTGAAGCCATTTTGAACTCGGAACCCATCATGTATTTATTTCCCTCTCTAATTTGCAGAAAACTAGTTGTGAAAACAGCCCGAGGGACCTGATATTTTTCCATCCCAGCTGCTCCAGCTGAACTACAGCTGCAAAAAAAAAAAAAAAAAAAAAAAACCCTAAGTATTGTTTCTATAAACTGTTGAGTGTATTTTATAACACAATAATTCCCACAAAATCAGTAACTGCAGTTAATGACTGGTTTGTTAAGGCATTAACTGCACTCAGCTGGGAATGACCAATTTCTCTGGAATGGCTGTATAAGTACTAAGGATAATTCAGTAACACTTTCAAATAATTATTTGGTTAATTAATGGTAAATTCTTGTGGAAATCCTATCAAAGTACTTGTGACCCCCACATTTAATATCCAATGAGTTCATTATGATTCATGTTTTATTGCCATAAATACCAGAAGAATCCATAATGACTAGACCATTATTTTCCAGGGCTGCCCTTACCGCTTTAGGCGATTTGGCTATTCCACCTTGAGTCATAAAATGCTTGATGCTCAAAACTACCAGCATTTGTAGGCCACAACTTTCTGGCACCCCACCGAAACTTTGGTGATTTTTATGAACACGTTTGGCAGAAATCTTTTTTCTTTTTTCTTTTCTTTTTCTTTTTTTTTTTTCCCCCCCTCTTGCTTTTCCATTTGGGGGAATAATTGATGCCGTCTGTACCAAGTCATAAGGAAGTCTCTTTTTGCAGTGCCTGCTTTTTCATGGGCATCCTTCAGTAGTGGTCAAAACTAGCAGAAAAGGTATCACTCCCATGTTTTGAAAAGCTGTTCTTTGGCCAGATACTGGGCAGGGTTTGAACTTTTTACAGCCAAGTCTCCAAACAGTGATTGACTTAGCGATTTATTCATTAGCTTTCAGATGAGTTAAAAAATACAAAAAAGGTCAACTTGGTGCTGGCACATTCAAGTAATAGTCAATAGCTGCCAGTTTATATTTCTGGGAGTGAAGTCCCTATGTAAAAAGATGGCACTTGGCTTGTCAGTGAATTTTCAAACAGTCTCTCACTCCTTACCCTAAGATACAGGGTCTCTTCAGTGTGCAAGAGTAATACTGACGTGTTAAGCATTGGAGCAGTCTTAAATTTGAGTCCTAACGTTTGTGTCTTAAATTGAGGCATGGAAAGAAGTGTGAAGAGCAGTGTAAACAGCTTTTTTTCCTAGCCCAATGAAATTTGAGGGCATAATTTATTTTCTAAATTTCTTATGTTTACTTAGGAGAAGCCTTTAGCTATATGCGTATTATATGCATTTTTTTTTTGTTCATGTAATAGCTGGTTTTATAATGTCACTACAAATGAATGTGTCAGTAATGTGACTCTTCACAAGAGAAGCATGAAAGATAAACATTTCATTATGTTTGCTTAAAACAATTTGTATCATTTTGGCAAATATGGTAGAGTCTGTGCTTTTATTTTTAATTATAGCCACAGTAGCTTAAAGTTGAGCATTAGCCTTTCCCCAGTTGTTAGGTATGTGAAAGGTTGTGATTTAATCAGGTTTTTCATACAGGTAATATTCCACTAGGATCTGAAAGGTCAGATACTTTTTTTAGGCTTGGCATGGGAAAGAATGTTTCACTGTTGTTTTGGCAAATGCTGACTTGAAATGGCAACTGCCAGAAGTTTCATGGGTTTTTTTGGTTATTGAATTTTGAAAGAAGATGCAAATGTGTTTTCTCAGGATAAAGGTACCATATCCTTGCCTCTTAAAGGAAATTCTAGTTCCCAGTGATGTATTTGCCTGGGGCAGTTGCTGCTTGAAATCTTGATGCTTTGCTAAGGTATTAGCTAATGTTTAGCTTAGCTTAAATAAAAGTGGGAAGTAGGATATTTCTGATCAGTCGTATGAGAACTATGAATAAACTGAGTGGTGATCTTATTACGTCCTGGTCTAACTAATATAAACGTTCAGATGAGCATGCTATCCCATATAGTAGTGCAGGGCTAGAAGACGGGACAGCTCAAGAGAGTGCTCAGTCCACATTTCAGCAGTGAACAAGGATCAAACATATCTTAGTTGTTGCTAACAAACATTTGTCTATGCTGTTTTTATAGACCCTTTCAGTTAAATAGTTCACAGCCTCCCTCGCATTTACTGTGCCAAGTTTTCTTGAATCTTTGTCTCCTTGATAAGTATCCGTTAATAAGAAGGCATACTATTGTTGTCTTTGAAATGTGTGAAAAACTCTTTTATTTTCCTAAACTCTTGGTGCTTTTTTGTATGTGAATGGCACTGAATTTCTTCTACAATGCTTTTTACAACAGTAGTTCTTAGACTCTTTTTTCTTTTCTGGCATTGGTGGCTTCTTCAGCATTTCACTTTAACTTTTGAGACAAGCTTGTTGCTTCAACAGGAAGGTCTGCATCTAAGTCAACATTGCATTTGCTGTTTAATTTTCTACCTGGAAATCAGTAGAGGTTTTCTCTGGATGGGCTGTCAGTATTCAGTGTTCCTTTCAGAAAATATATTCCTTGCAAAGTGGGGATAAGGAAATATTTTCAGGTGCTGGGAAGAGGGTAGCAGTCAGCATTGCCTTTGTTTCCTCTTTGCACAAATATGTTGTTCATTTGGCTATGCCAGGCAAGACCCTTTCATTAATGTTGCGTTCTTGTTTTAGATTTTCCATAACTAGGATTTCGGTGCTTTTCATTCCCCCCTTGCCATTTAATACCTAAAATATCAGGCTTACGTTAATATGGATTTTTTTTTTTCCTTCTAGCAAATGAGAACTACAAACAAGTAGCAATGTGTATTCTGTATCACATAAGCATGGATGATCGCTTTAAATCAATGTTTGCATACACTGACTGTATCCCACAGGTATGTACTTTTCTATATGATGCAGTGGTAAGATGCATCCTCTCACAAATGTGCCTGTCTTCCTTCTTCATAGCATAGCTCACACTGACACCCACAGGTGAAAGTGTGAACAGCCATGATGCTGCTGAGTTGATAGTGAGCCACATATTAATAGGGCAGTTTGACGATTCTTGCTGTCTTTTAACAGTCCTACAGAAAAGGGATAGGTGACAGATTCTTTGTCAGTACTCCTAAGCAGTGAGCTGCGTCAGTGAGTTGGTGAAAATACAGGTGACCTGATGAATCCCTGCTGAAGATTGGGAATGCTGAAGAGAGATAAAAATTTGTGCACAGTAGGTCCTTAGGGAACCCCGTGGAAAGTATTTCCTTTACCGTTTTAGGAGGCATTCTTTTCTGATCCCATTGGGTATCAAAATTTCAACATCTCTAGTATTACAGGATATGAGCTGGAAACCAGCCAAGCAGTGTTACATTGCTACATGACAACTCCTTTTTCTAACTGCAGGCACGCACAATAGGGGAGACATGAAGACTGTACAGAAGGCACTGAAGTCTCTTCACTGATCTTTCAGGCTACGTTTTGTCTCGTGACTCTGTCTCTAGTCATAGACTTGACCCAAGCACGGAAACAACTTCCTGGAGTTTTTTCATTGTTTGGGGGTAGTTTTGTTTGTTTTTAAACAAACACCATATTCTCTCTTATTAAGCTTTTTCTCAGTCCTGATTAGGCTGGAGTTGAGAAAGTCTGTGGTGCATAAGTGTAGAAAGCTCTCCGGTAGCTTTTTCAGAATTTCACCATGATCTCTTTTTTCCTGCCAAACATGTTTTTAACATCAAATACATTCAGAATGGGAAGTTGCCATGGAAAATTTTCAGAATGTTTCTAGCCGTTATTTCATGACAAAAATTGTAGTGTTTTTCCAAATACAGGAGGGGGTTTGGAGAGGAAGGGAGAAAGCTGATGGGGATAACTAGTGTACGTTACAAAATGCTCTTGTAAACATCCTGCTGACTGCATTTTCTGCTACAAGAAGGAATTTTATGTTAAGGCATTTGCATGATATAAGGGACCTGCTTTGTTCTAAGCAGTCACCTGCCAAACTAGAGCTCATGCTTTGTGTTTCAGGGCTCACTTTTGACGTGCTTTCAGGGAATCTTGGCATGGTTCTTAGCTCCCCAGTGCCAGATGTAAAGAGCTATGGAAACTTCAGTGATATCATACTCGGAGCTTTAGTGAACATCGTTGTTCTGATAGGCAGTGGCTGCTCAAAGTAATGCTTATGGGGCATTACCCAAAGCCCGGTGGAATAGGAAACGTTCCCACTGCCTTAATTGGACTTTGGCTAAAACTGCAAAATTCTAAGGATGCCTGTGGCTGTTGATGTTTCAATGATCAATGTAATTATTCACAGATTGTGTCTGGAGACTGTTCAAAAAGGACAAGCTGGACAATCAGAGCATAAATTTTATTGATGAATGTTTAAAATTAGGACAGTACGACAACGGTAGCAAAAAAATAGGGGAAGTGGGTATGACATCAAGAGAAGAAAACGACCTTTTAAAAAGGACTTGTTGCTACTTGATTCTCCCTCAGAATAGCAAATTCTCTTTTCAATAATAGTATGTGCCCCTTTTGTGGGTTTATTTTGAGGAAAGGAGTATATCTAAACTGGCAAATCTTCAGTAAGGAATGTTAAGCTGTTGTTGCAAGTGATTGGAAAGTCTGTCCCCTGTTGTCATTTTCAGTGTGTAAAACGCTTGACCAGGGGCTTGCGCGTGCTGTCCCGGGTAAACATCCTTGTGGATTTGAGGAGTTAGTGGGTGCTATTCTAGTAACAGTTAAAAGTGAGTATTAACAGTTCATTCTTGTTTAGACCTCAGCAATGCGTGTTTTGTTTAAATAGGTGCAAATGCCATCCAGATGCTTATAAAAGCCTTTATGGGTAATAACCTGGCCAATCAAAGGGCATGGTTAGGCAGTGATGTCATGGCGATATTTAATATTTTACCACAGAGCAATGTGCAAGGTTCTCCACAGCTACCCACATGTTTTCCACCGCAGTTGTCCTGTTTGGCCCCTCTTTGATCTGCAAGCTTCTTTTCAGCTTAATGCTGGTAAACGTCCTCTCTTGACAGCACCCTTTGCTCCTGTCCGCCATTATCTGCTGAAGTTCAGAAACCAGAGCATCACTTCAAACAGCAGAGCTAGGGAGTAGCCGGTCAGAAGAGATTCCTGAGGCATGCAGTTCTGGCATAATCATTCAAAGATGTTGGAGCTGGGGCTGGGGAGGGGGTTGGACAGAGGTGTATGTGAACGCAGAGCTGTGGGGGTTGGCCTCTGGTCACTGGTAAATAAGTGAAGGCAGGTGCCAGAGAGTCTAGACACAGTGATTTCAGTCCTGGTCTGTGGTATCTGATACTCAATATGGGACTTGTCTGATTGAACACTACTGCCTCTTCATTGCACATGCTGCAGTCTTTTTACTGCCTTCCTGTTAAATCAGTAAAAGATGACAATGGACATAGTAAAAGCAGAACAAATTTAATTTTAATATTTCCTATTTGGCAGCAATTACTCTTCCTTTTGAAGTGGCACAAGAAGCAATCAAATTAAATGAAGACATAATGGGAAACATGGAGCTCGTATGAAACTATTATTTTAAAATTTGACGGAGTTTAATTGAAACTGGGTATATTTTTTCCTTTTATAGAGAAGTAGTTCAGTAATTAACAGTGTAATCCCATCCGGTTAAACATCTCTTTTCCACAGATCTTGTATTGTGTAAGTAATGAGAATGTTTCCCTTCAAATTATTCAAAGGGCTTTAAAAATCTCTTTTTAAAGGTTTTGTAGCTGAAGGGTTGCAGGGGGTGATTTTTGAGTGGTCGTGTTCTATGCATTAAGTAGCTACGTTCTTCTCTGCTTAATTTCTGCTTATGTGATCATCAGGCTTACGGATTTAATAAACTAAAGGTTTTAAAAGTTCTTAAACTCGCCAAGGGAAATCTGATTCTACCTTTCCAAGACAGAGAGGAAGAAATCAGTGATAGCTTTTAAATCAGTACATGAAAGCCCCAGGAAAAAGACATTAATCACTGTGTTGCGACCTAAATATGTTTTATGTATCTGGGGGTCCCTTTGGAATGACAACCTGCTATCTGGCAAGAGATAAACGTGCTGAACTGCTGCAGTAAACTGTTGTGGAGTGACATTCCTACAATCCTATTGTTCCCGATTTTTCTTTCTCTCCATGGATTGCTTACCCTATTTCTCTCATGTTTAATGCATTACGAACTCTCTTGCCACCAGGGGGCAAGCATACAAATATTTAATGATTAGAGGAGCTGCTTTCTTCCCCCCTGCCCGGTTTCTGACACAGCTGAGCTATGTGTATTGTATTTTATGTCCTGTCTTATCTTTCAGTTCAGTTGTTTCTACTGCCAGTAATCTCCGTCTTGTCATCACACTGCTGTGCATTATAATTTTGACATGCCTTATGAACTGAGCAGGCTTTAGGAGCAAAACGGGGGATATCCTACAGCCCCTCAGTGGGGAAGTAGTGCTGCTTGTCTACTGTAGCACTGGGAAAAAATGAAAGGGGTGTGTTTGAGCCATGTTCATGTATTCAATATGCTGTTTTAAAAAGTGTCACGTTTGTAGTGGACAAAACTAGAGTAGATATATGGCCTGTATTGTAATGGATAATAGGGGAGCCAGGTGTATAAAAGGATGGCAATCTAAAGGTTATTTGCCTGTGGAATCTTCCAGGAATTCACTGACACGTACTAAACTGTGGAACAGGATTAGAGGCAACAGCCTATTTATTTATGTTGACCTAGGTTGTTCCCTTTTGTTACCAAAAGAACAGAAGTACTACTGGGAAGTCTTTGGCTGGTATACAGCAGTGTTCAGTTCTAGCAATGAGAGCTGCAAGAATAAAACACGCTGCTGCAGATACACCAAAGCAGATTTACCTATCAACAGAGTAATCTCAAAGCATAATAGTAGTACAATTATTCTGCAGTTAAATATCTGTTTAAACAGTATCATTATTTTATTAAACAGCCAAGTATTACTCTGGCTTTCCGTGAACTAATAGTTCTTCTGTATTAAACCTACCTGATATTTCAAAACAAACTTAGTCACTCAGAAGCTTGTTTGTTTGTGTGTGTGTATGTGTGTGTGTATGTGTGTGTATATATATATATATATATGTGTGTGTGTGTGTATATATATCTATATCTCCCCTTTTGCATTTTAGAAGCATTTTTATCCCCAAATAGTGGAATCATACATCCTGTGACCTTGACCTGTGTTGTTTTCTTGTGTCTGTAGAAATGCTGAATATTAAAAAATAATAATTAAAAAATTTACTATAGTTGACATAATAGCATTGCTCCTCTTCTAATGCTTTGGAAAGATCGATGAGTGACCTGTGTGCTTGTGTTTCTTGGCAGTTAATGAAGATGCTCTTTGAGTGTCCTGATGAGCGGGTTGACTTGGAGCTTATTTCCTTCTGTATTAACCTTGCTGCTAACAAAAGAAATGTGCAACTTATCTGTGAAGGTAAATGTCCTGAAACTTCACTGTTTCCTTGGGGATGACAACACTCTGTTAAGATATAAATGCACTAGTTTGAGTAATGATTGCAAGCAAATGACCATGTCCCTCCCAAATCGGTCTTGGTGACAGAAGTGACGCTGAGTGGCCACGCTTGCCCACATCTCTCGTATGTGCAAGCAGTTCTGTAAAACGCACTGGTGACCTGAAAATGATGGTTATATACAGAGATCAAGATTTTGTTCTACCTGATGCCTAAAATCTTTCTTTAGCTAATCCGTTTCACCTGTCAAAACCAAATTAGTAGTACAATGAAGACTTCTAATTACATCTTTCCATTAAAAACAAAAAAAAGAGAGAGAGAGCGAGCATCCTTTGGGTTCTAGTGATTTGTTATGTGGTATAGATGGGCTCTGCTTTTCATTCAATAGTTCAAAGTTGCTCTCTCCTTAGCTCCCTACACTGCTCTTCAGGTTTCATTACTTTCATAGTTACAGTTTGAAGCAGCACATTATTATTCAGTAGCTCTTATTTTCACATGTACTCAAAATTTTCACCCTTAACCTCTACAATAAATTACTAGAATTTAAATCTAAAAGGGACAATTACAATCAATTAATTCTATGGCCAGCACTTCCACTTAACACTTCCGTCTATAGCCATGTACAAAGGGAAACAAGGATATCCAATTTTGCATTAAAGGTTTAAAAGAAAAAAAAATCAAGCTAATAGCACTTATTAAAAAGGCAAGGTGATCATTTAGAACCATAAAAGTGGGACTTGTCCTGTGCAGTCAGATACTTTGAATCTGTGTATCTGGTTTTTATGCATATATTCCCACACAATGCATTCCATTATATTCTACATGGCTGGTAAACAATCTTGTAAAGCATAATGATGTGTTTATTCTATGGAGTGAAGTGCAGAGGTCCAACATCTCCACTCACTGTAGTGTGCTAGTAACCTGACCTATTCTTTCATAAAGTGAAGGTGGGTAGGGACAATTTGTGAGCTTACAAAATATTTAGAGTTTATGCTGGGAACATATGCAGAATTGTTCTAGTGATGGAAATGAACAGTGTGCCAGGCTTCTTTTGGAGGTGTAACGCGCATCTAAAGCCTTTAGGTATTTATCTGACTTTCTAACACGAAGTGTCCCACCAATACATATGGGCATAGTAGCTGTTTTATAGAAATTATAGAATAGAACAGGTTTGTTCCTTTCTAAGTAAAACCTGGAAGCAGAAACAGTTTCTGTCTAGATTCTTTACCTTTCCCTTTTAAACTTTTTAAAAAATAAAGCTATTGCTGTATCTTTTTGATAGGCCAGTACTTTCCTTCTTTTTATTTGGAGGATTTGCTAAGTGGTTGTTTCTTTTCAGGAAATGGTTTGAAAATGTTAATGAAGCGGGCTCTGAAATTTAAGGACCCATTGTTAATGAAGATGATCAGGAATATTTCACAACATGATGGGCCAACTAAAAACTTGTTTATTGTAAGTACTAGCTATTCCCTAATGTGATCTCTGTCTTTTCCTACTGGAAAAGACTCTGGATTTAGACATCTGTTGTCTTTTGCTGTTACGGGTATCCTGTTTGGTCCGTACCCACTTTGGCTCATGTGGTTTGATTAGTACTTATGTTTTGTTCTGTAATGCTATTTCAGTTGATAAGTCAAGCTTTGGATCCCTTGCTACAGGGAAACAGGTCTTCAGCTGTATCCAATAAGTCCCTGTTCCAAAAAAAAACCCTCATAGAGACAGGGCAAAATAAAGGGGTTTTAACTGTACCAAGTGGTTTGTATAAGTGGATATTCAGATCTGTTTTAAAAAGTCTCATAACACCTGCTTACACTTGAAGTTCCCTTCTTCTGAAGGGACTTACTTGTCAAGGGCTCATTGTCCAGCACTGTCATTAGAACTAAATTCCTAAGTAGAATTGCTGTAAATATTGAATGCAGAATATTCAGTTAGCTATGTAAACCCTCCCCCTTTAAAAACAAACAAACAAAAAAGCATACTAATTGTGAAATTTTAAGTGTACTATTAAAATGAGCATTGAATATCAAATCATCTTAAAACAGTACAGTATTAGTAAGTAAAACTCATGGCTATCCTGTGTTTGGAAACCTTGTAGTCACTTCTCAAAATTTTTAAGAAGAGGAAACCATTACTGTCACTCAGGCAGTATAATGCTCACTGTCTTCATTCCTTTTGTTTTCTAGCAGCATTCATAAACTTTGTTAGTGTGCACAGTAGATACTTTTTGTCTGAAGAAATGGTCCACATCTCTTAAAAAGGAAAGGAATGAGAGGAAGAATGCTCAAATGTTTTCTTGAATCATTCTTCAACTGATAGTGAAACTACCTTACTAGCCTCTCCTTGTTCTTTTGAGAACTAGTTCTGATTTGACTAAGTTGTGAGTTCTTCAGAACCCCAGGCTGTCCATATCTAATACACTTGCTATCTATCTGCTGCTGTTTTTTCTTTAGGATTATGTTGGTGATTTAGCAGCTCAAATATCAAATGATGAAGAGGAGGAATTTGTGATTGAATGCCTGGGAACACTTGCAAATTTGACCTTACCTGATCTTGACTGGGAACTTGTGCTTAAAGAGTATACGCTGGTTCCATACCTCAAGGATAAACTAAAGCCAGGTCTGTACAAAGTTTGGTTAGTCTTTCAAAGTAGAGTCTGTTTCCCTCTGGTATTTGTGGTTGTTTTAGGAAACATAACATCGAAAAACAGAAGTGTATGTACAAATAAAGTATAACTGCCACCAGATTAAGAATTTCTAAGGGACAGTGCTTTCTGCCATCTGACTTACCAGGCTCTGCAGAAGATGACCTCGTTTTGGAAGTGGTGATAATGATTGGAACAGTTTCTATGGATGACTCTTGTGCTGCTCTGTTAGCCAAATCTGGAATCATTCCTGCGCTCATCGAGCTTCTAAACGGTATATTGAGAACTTTGACTTTGGGCCTTGCTTTTCAGAGATGTTTAGGTGCTATAGCTGCCCGCTGACCCAGATGCACCATTCCTTTCCCCTTGCAAGACAGGGGAAGGTGTTCTGTTTATGAAAGGAGGAACAATTACTCCATTACTGATAAAGAGATGCTGACTAATGGTCTAGTTGGTTTGGTATAACTGCACGTGTACAGTTCTGGCTGCAGTATGTGTATTTCTATTTGATTGGAGTGGGGAAGAAAAGAGTTTGTGTTGTCAGGAGATGAACCTCACATGCATACCATTGAAGTGTCTAATTGACATGTAAGAGCTAGATGTTTCTCTAAACACCAAGGGGTTCTGTTTGTGAGACCTGAAAACTGAAACTGTGTTTTGCCTTTGCAGCTCAACAGGAAGATGATGAGTTTGTCTGCCAGATCATCTATGTCTTTTATCAGATGGTCTTCCACCAAGCCACCAGAGATGTCATTATTAAGGAGACTCGTATCTTTTTAAAGAGCAAACGTTTAGAACTTCAGTTCATTTGCCATCATTGATACTTGGCCCATGTTTCTGTTGCATAAACCTCTTGGTCTCAGAGGTCTCTTTGTAAATGGTTTATTTCAGCTGAAGGGGGGGGGGGGGGGTGGAGGAAAGCCAAGCAGCTTAGGTACATAGAGGAACTGCAAGATGAATACTAAAGAGGAAAAGTTAATTTGATTTGAAATGGGGGGGCATTGGACCAGATGACCCGTTAGTTCCTTTCCAATACAAATTATTCTATTATTTGTTTTGCAAATCATAGTCAAAAGTCATAGTCTGTAGAAAAATTATACAGAGCATTGGCAAACATCTTGTTGCATTGCAGCATTACATGTATATGTTGCGTAGTCTGAAGTTAACAAGTGCATTAAAATACTTTTAAGATACTTTAAATACTCTAAGACACCATAAACACAATCCACTTCTGTATTTTGTGTCCACCTAATTATTCTTTGCATTTTGTTTGGCATAAGTCTCCCAGCTTCTCCATACCATCAAAACTTGGATTTATGTTCCTGGCTTTCCTCTTTTTCTCCTTTTTTACCTGACTTTTGGTGACTGAATGTTCTTCATGTTTCCAGTTCCTGCATGTAACAGATCTGGTAAATTTTTGATAAGATACTTGTAACTCATCCTCTTCAATCATTTCTTCTCATTCTTTCAGTCACTTCTGATGTTGAGCTTATTCAGATGATCCAGAAATTTTGGAAAGAGATACTAGCTGTCTTTGTGGACCTTAAATGAGTATTAACTTTTACTGAAACATAAAGAACAGATTTAATAGAACCCTTGCAAAGATAACTGATTAGTGATGTACTTTGCTAACAACATAATAACTAGCTGTTAATGTCTTTTCATCCTTTGAGCTCTGATGCATATCTGAGAAGCTGTTTGGGAGGTTGTTCTTTGTCTCCTGTTTGGACTCTGGGATGGCTAGCTTTTATAGCCCCCCCCCCCCCAAAAAAAAAAAAAAACAACAAAAACAACCCATCTATTTGTATTTATCTGTAATGATAAAAAGCCTCTACATTCAAATAACACTTTTCTCTTTCAAATTAACAAGACTAGTAGTAATGCTATAGTTTGCACAATAGACCTATTCTCAATATTTTTGAAATAAATTGAAAATGTTTTTTTAACATAAAATGCTCCCCAAAAATTACAAAGGAAACTTTCTCAGCAGATGAAACAATGCCACACAAATTTTTAGAAAACATGTTAGTCCAAAAGGCATATAATGCATGGATTTCTGGGACAAATTGGAGCATGCATTCTTTGTAAATGGCACATAAGTTTTCTTCAGAAATTTGAAAAATAGTCAGGTGTCTTAAAATGTGAATTACTTTAATTCACAGGGAGGGGCTAGGGGGAAGGCTGCTGAACTTGACATATTATGGAAAACTTCACACTGGAGTTCTTGATGAAATTTGCAGTTGGAGGAGCCCAGGACTGTGATAAAACTAGCATTTATATCCTTAACTGTTTCTTCCCAGAGGCTCCAGCATATCTTATAGACCTGATGCATGATAAAAATGCTGAGATCCGCAAAGTTTGTGACAACACTCTGGATATTATAGCGGTAGGTCTGACTTTTCTCACGTGTCATTCAAGAACCTCTTTGCATGACATAATTTGGAAATAGTCACTGGATAGGAATAATTTGCACTTGCAGACTGAAAATATTTTTTCATGAGCAACTTCTTAATCACATAAGTGAAAGATGAATTTTCATGAGACAATGACAGTCATTATTCTGGGCTGTGTACCAAGTTTCTTTCCAGAAAGTGCATATATACTTTGAAAATCCATACCAGTTAACAACATACTGCAAACATTTTTTTAAAGAATGCTTTTTTACTGGGAAAAAGAACTATTAATAACATTGCATAAATATGTCAAGCTTTCATTATTTCCTAGTTCTCCAAACAAATGGCTCTTGTTACCCAGCAGCTTTTATTCAACTTTTCTTTAATGCCTGATGCCAGTGTTTGTTTGGAGCGAAAAAAATGTGGGAGGCAATCCTGGAGCTGACTTTTTTTTTTTTTTTTTTTTTGCGCTGGAGAAGGTTATTAAAGCAGTTAGTATAATCTTGAAGTTTATAATGTTGTCCTCAACTCGTGGATAGGTTTCCTTTAGCTACACAGCTTAGTTTGACCAACCACTCATTGATCAGAATAAACTTCTGGGGACAGTTGTTTTGTATGAAACTTGGAAAAAAGAAATACTACTATATTGTGAATCCCTATTGCCTTATCAGCTCTTATAACACATATAGCATGTGTAACTTGCTTCTGAGAATCCTGTTTTTACAGTACAGTGTAAGTCCTTGACTCCAGAGGTCAAGGTGCTCTTCATTAAAGCAAAAACAATCTGATATTGATTCCATTTAGAAGTTGCATTTCATTGTTAAAATCCTTCTTGGACTGTTTAATTGGATGGACTGTTGACAAAAAGGAATTTCACTATGTAGTAGTGTTTTAGCATTAACTAGATGTCCAAGTCTTTTGGATCTGCAGTACCTATCATGAAAGTCCTATATCCAAAGAGAACTTAGTTATGAGTTGAGGGTATTATTAAAAACTTTGACTGCTTAAATGCTTTTCCTACCATCTACTCACACTGTCATCTTCAGTTGAATTATGAATATTGCAGCTTGCTCTCAGGGAGGTTTCATATAGAGTAAGACCTAAATTCTACTCTGCACAGTACTATAGTCTCCTGTCCTTTTCTTTTATACTCCAGAGTAATGCCTCCTTTGTCTAAAGTAACAAATAAAATTACATAACATTTTTTGTGTTGGATTTTTTTTTTAATCTGGCTCTGCTTTTTGCTTCATGGAGATATGGAAGGAAAATCTTGCTCCACTAATCAGTGGCAGAGCTGCTATGGCATTCACTAAGGGCAAGGTTTTTAACCAAGATGAATTAGCACTTAATACTTATTTCTGGTGGGCATTATGTTCATCTTGCCAAGATCAGTCATTTCCAGCGACAGCTCTGTTTAAAACAGTAGAAAGACTTTTATCTACTAGGTGATGCTGGACACTATGCTGAAGAGTACACTCAAAACTTGTCTTTCCTTGGTCAGTGCAGTTTCTAGGTGTCTTAGCAGTTGATTTGTTCATATGGGGAAGCCTCACAATATGGTACTTGCATTTTAGTAACTGAATTACTTTATTAATAGCATCAAATCAGCAGATCCATGATCCTCCAATTCCAATTCTGAGACATCCTTTTTGTGTTAAGAGTAGTATTCAGCAATGTTTATTTGGTGGGATCTAGAATAATAAGTACATTGAGACGGCTTCACATTCAACATTAGCCTCTTAATAAACTTTTTTTTTTTAAGAGGTAATCTTTATGGTGGGCATGAATAAACAGAGTGGTGTGATATTGGATGGGAAGGACTTTTAACTTGCATGAAGCACTGAACAGGACTTTTGGGGTCTTGAGAAAGAATAAGGGGAAGAAATGAGCTGATACTGCTGATATTGGGGGTGTGGGAGAAGAAACCTTAGCATATACTAGGAGTATTTTGTATAGTAGTAAATGATTTCTTTCTTTAGTGCTGGGATAATGCCACACTTGAGCAGAATAGTTTTCATTGGTATGCTTTCTCAGGAGGTCTTTTCTGCTTTCTGCTACGTAGGTGTTGGTTTATAAGTTGCATAAACCATAACCATCACTGTGCCTGCCTGGGGAGAGCAAGCCCAATAGGCCCACTTCTCTGGGACACAGAGGAAGCCACTATTCCATTGCTTTCTTGGCTATATAATAAGCTGGTTGCACATCATCTCCTAATACCAGCAATCAAGGCAGATGATAACACATCATGGAGGGTCATGGGAGAAAATATCAAACCTTTAAGTTATCAGACCCTCAGATCTTGATAGGTGTTTTGCCATTCAGTTCAGAGGATATGGTAAAGCAGCGTATAAACACTGAGGTGTTTGGCTCTGTGGAAATTTTACACTACTAGTACCTTCTGAGGTGTCTGAATAGACATAGATCTCAGTCTCTAGGACTGGTGGAACTTCTCCTCAGTGCTAAATCCACAGCAAGAAAAAAATTAAGTTTGCAATCTTGTTGTTCCATACATGCTGACACGATTAGTTCCTCTGATGATGGAAATCAGAAATTAAATGTTGGAGAAGATAGATTTGACACTTGAAAATAATTTTTTTCTCAGGCAGACAAATGCTTCTTTCACTCGTCAATAAGCTCTATATAGTGTGATTCAAATAACACTGAAGAAAATCAGATGCCATATAAGCCTTAGGGGAGATATGCTTTCTGTAGTAAAGTAATTGTCACAGAAATTATGGAAATGTTACACTAGTGATGATTGTTTAATATAGCTTGGCTGGACTCTACCACTGATGAACTGAAACAGATGTGTTGCTTTAGCATGGTATGTACAGGGAAGTCTAGGGTTTGCACTGGTAGATGTGAGATATCCATTTTGTCAACAGAAAAAATCTGTGTTGATAAGTTAGGAATGGTTCGGTTTTGTGCTGTGTGCTGAGTCTTGACATCAAGCAGGGAGTTTAGTGAACTTTACACCTAACCTGGACAGGTTGGATGACTCAGTTAAAAGCCTGAAATCAATAGCTAGTTTAGGGCATTCTACAGGATTCTCAAGGAAATGAGTTCCCTTTTCCACTGAATCAGAAGCCTGGACACCTGCACTGTAAGCTTGTGAAAAGAAATGTCAGCTGACTTTAGATGGTTTTATTCTGTTCACCTCAGATGGTATTATCAAGAGCTGAGGTGGTCATTAAGCTCTCAGGTTTTTGGTCCTCTTTCCTAGCTCTCCCTTACTGCCTTTTTTTTTCTTGTTTATTCAAAGGATATTTAACCATAACCAGACCTTTAGACTGTGTAGTCTAATGAGCCTTCCCCCCCATTTTTCCTGTTCGGTGTCTTGAGCAGCTTTGAGTCCAGGATTACTGTACCATCTTGGTTCTACTGTGGTCTGGAGTGGATCATTATGCTTTCTGCAAAGCAAAATGTTTTCTAGATAGCTACAGCGTTGTCCGTATGTCCATTGCTCCAGGAAGGGCCTTGTGCTGAAGGCGTTATTCCAGCTCTCATTCTTTGCCCCAACTAGTTGTAACGAAAAGCAAATAAAATTTGCCTCATATGGAAAGCTATGTGTTAATGAATGGCTTGCATCTTTCTCTGCTAGCCAAGTGCCCTGGCACAGATCCTCCATGTTGTGAATGCTGGAATTTCACATAAGAAGCAGGAATGTGCTGTGAACTCTCAGTGCTTTGGGATTTGGGGTCAGCTGTGCAAGATGTTGGCCAGCTCTCTCAGAATCAAGGAAGAGCAGACCGCAGGGATTTGGTGTGGACTTTATTTGGATAGGCACTGTACTATGAAAATAGATAACCTTTGACTCCATCTTGGTGTCCTCATTTCATGAAAAGTGCTGTACTGCCTCCAGGAGAAGAGGTTCAACCTTCACTTGTCAAGACTCTCCACTTCTGTGGTGTCTCTGTCATCCTCTAACAATTCTGAATAGAGAGAGGTGGGGAGAAGAGTAGCTAGGACTGCAGGCTGTACTGCTGACGCCTGTTTTCAGTGATCAGCTTCTGCATTGTTAAATTTGAAATCAGTCCACTTTGGTGCTGGTGGCTGTGTGTGGCAGAGCACGCACCCAGCAGGAAAGGCTCTACCTGGACTAAAAGAACAGTAACCACACTAGAGGGAGCATTAGAAAGGGCAGGTGTGTCCTAATTCTTTTTGTCTTCACATACACCTGTTTTTGTAAGATTTTTCTACTGGTATTAGTGCTTGCGCTTTGAGTTTTAAGACTAGGAAGATGAGCCAAACCACCTCTCCCAACCACTGATCTCTGTCACTTTCATAACAGCTGGCCAAGGGGTTGCATTAAATTTTTCCAGACTAAAAATAACTTCCTCTCTTCAGCCGTTGACAGTATAGGGACCCTATGGAAGATGTGCGTTTTATGTAGCATGTAAATTTAGGAGGCATGAACGTTTTCTTCTTTCTCTGACTTGCCGTTAATTTCATAGCATGGGCTTCTATTCATTTCCTCTTAAAATATGTTTAGTGAAGAGCTTGACTGCAAAGAAGTCACTGTGGATTGCACAGGTGTAAATGGTGGCAGGATCTTTTGGCCTGTGAAGGAATTGCCCTCTGGTGGTACTTATCCTAAGGTAGGTGTCATAGACACCTGCAGAAGGTGATCCATACCATCTGTTTCTCTCCTTGGTTAACAGAAGCACATAGCTTAAATTACATGCCTAACTTTTGGATAGCTAAAGTTAGACAGGATAAATCTTTCCCTAACTAATAAACAGTTAATTTAACCTTTCATGTAAAGTGTATGTTTTAGGGATGGTTAAGTAATGAAGAATATAACATATCACTTTACCAGCTACATCCTTAAACATAATGAGCATTCAACTTACTGTATAGCAGTTTTAGTTTAGTATGAGGAATTGCATCAAATGAACCTTATTACAGACCCAATTAAAGGGCAACCACATTAAAGTGAAAAGGAAAATCTGTTTTTCATCAGCTGTGAGAAAACACAAAGCAGATCTGTGTAGCTCTATGTTATCCTATAGTGTGTTAATCAGATACAAGGTGTGACGGAAGCCAGTGACAAAGGGGACCCCTGATAGGGAACAGACACGCTCTGATAATAGGCCAGTTAACGCTTCATAATATTTCAGTGGTTCAGTAGTAAACAAAGTTGGAAGTAGAACTTCAAAAAGGATGGCACATTCCATGCAGAGTCAAGCCATGCATCTTCTATGACACTCCTGGATTTATGGGAACCGAATGTTAAAAATGGTGATGTCAGGGAGCTCCAAAGAGAATAAAATCAACCATCAGAATTCCTCCTTTTATGTTACTGAGCTCACAGTGTTAGTGGTGCTGGAGTACAAGCATGTTCCATCCACCTTCTTCTCACCTCCCTCCCAATTTCTCTAGTGGCCTAACATTTAGAAGAACTGGAGGGGACAAAGCTACTTTTATCTCTATCATCTCAACAGTTTTCTGATTTCAGTTTTGCAGGAATTCCTTAGCAAAGAAGACATGCCTTCATGTGTTTAAAAAAAAAAAAAAAAAAGTCTTTTAATAGCTCAAAACAAAATTGATGGAAGACTTAGTGTCTTTTAGGGAATTGTTTTACCCTAGCTTGCTTTAATTTGGTTTCTTTGTGCCATTTGACTTTAGTCCTGCGTTTACAGCTTTTCTTTCCTTCTGCTGTTATTTCATTAATCTTTTACCCAGCGGTGTTTCTGCGCGTTTCTGTGGAAAATCTACAGACGTAGTCTCGGTCAGGCACTACCTAGATGAGCTTCTTGGTGTTGAGGTTATATAAATCATTCTAGATTATTGCAAATCCTCCTTAGGATTGATGCCAAAAATGAAACTCTTGACAAAACTGATCATTGGTCTGATTCTGGTATGCTCATTTCTTTGTTCCTGTTGCTCATTCACAATGAAATGTCTATTAAAAACTTAACAAAATACTCAAACTGCTTGAATGGATAATGAATTTTAAGTAATATGAAAAATGTTCAATCTCATAGCCAGTGACTTGCCAATAAATTGCTGATCTTGTTTTTCAAAGATTAGAGGGATGATTGCAGTAAAATACCTGGAAGTTTGGAGGCTTATATGCAAGATGGGAAATGTAGAATACATAGGAATATTCTGCCCTGTTGCCATTGTATAAAGAAAAGAACAGTCAGGATCTGAGGAATTTTAACTAATTTTCAAAAGGATACGGTAAGTTCATGATTATTTGTGACAGATGTTCAGCCTGTTCAGATAGTGATATGGAATGGAACAGCAGTGTTGTGCAAGTGAGATTCATTTAAGGTCGCAACTTTGGGAAGTTTGTCTGTAGTGTGCATTGCTAAATGTGAATTAGGAATTTAACCACTGGCTTTTCTGGCTTTTTAAAGCAAGCAAGGTAATGTAAAAGCAATTCAGCTTCCCCAGGGATTATTTTAATTTGCTGTTTGTTAAATTTGGGTTGTCCCCCCCTTTTTTTGCAATCATGATTTCTGGAAATAATTTTCTTAGGACTGCAGGATGATCTCTGGCAGTTGCAAGGTATTTCTCTAAGGCTTGAAAGTAATTCACAGCTGCTGAGGGTTGATATAATAGATAGTGCACAGCTTAGCTCTGGCAGACACAGCAAAGGAGACATTTCCAAGATGCTGGTCAGAAGTCATCATTGAAAGTCGTGCCCTTTCATTTTTTGTGTGTCATTTATTGAATCTCAGTGATGAGCTTGCCTTTTCCAGGGAAATTTTTGTTTTGCATTGCTATTTCTAGTCTTTCCTTTTAATCAAGAGTGGAAGTGGGGAAAAGATCAAGAAGCAGAAAGAGTATGAGGTGTTTTTTCCCCTAAGGACACTGCGTTACTATGTGGCTGCAAGGAATTGGAGTTTTGGTTGAAGCCACTAGGGACTGGGAATGTCTGTAGATTCTGCAGTGATATTTGCACTGCGTATGGAAGTTATGTGAGAGACCAGGGTTTGAACAGGGCTACTTCTGTGCCAAGATGATACAGAGGGGAATTAGAGAGGTCTGGGAATTAAAGGAGTCTAGTAATTAATGCAGACGAGAGGTGAAATGTAAGAAATTCAAAATCTAAGAATGAAATGTAAGAAATACAAAATGATGGCATAGACAGGATTAGAGCCCCAGATCTGCAGGTGCTTTCATGGATGTCCCATCAAAAAGGGAGTTTACATTCTGCTTTAAGCCAAGAGAAACAAACTTGCGATTCCTCCAAGTAAAACAAAGTTTAAAAATCTGCTGCTATAGAATAATGGCTTTGTGGTTGCGTGATGAATGCAACATGATTCCCCATGAAATCTTGGGGGCTCAGGATAGACTGATTAGCAATGTCAGAGAACCCTCTGCCAGAAGGACTGAGCCAGCTGTTTTTTGTGTTATCAGCCAGTCAGGAGAACGGAAAAGGCACAGGGTGGAGAGAGTGTTACCTATGTCAGGTTAATGGCAGTGAAGACAAGGCAATTTGAGTATTAGGTCAGTTTAAAAGCTCATGTTCAGTCCACAGAGGTTTTAGAAGTTTAACTTGAGCTACTAAGCCAAGTTATTCTGTCTTCACTGCTATTTTTTGACCTCAGGTTATAGACAGATCTGCTTTTGCACGTCTAGCTGGAGCAGTTTAAGAAATTACCACTTCTGCAGCCAAGACATTGTCACTGATTGTGTGAATGCTTTTCATCCCTTTCAGGTCAAAATAAAACAGATTTTTAAAACCTTAAAAACCTTAAAGTGCTCCAGCTAGATCTCCAAGAAAAATTCTTGATAACAGTCCTTTGATTAAAGAAGTACCAACCACTGTGCATTACTTGTGAATCTGCCCAAATTGATAACATCTGCAATTTTTATATGTTCATGTGTTAGCTGTGCCCTATCTTTCTGGTAGCATTGAGAAACTGAGTATTATCAGTGACCACAGACCTGTGGATATTCAATAGCCCATAAAATCTGTTTGAATCATAGAGAGAGATGCAAACAGGTAAGGTCTGTTTAGAAGGCTCTTTTAAACAGCTCGTTGCAGTGACCATGGGCTGTGTCACTTTCTTTATAGTGCAATCAGGCTGTAATCCAGACTGAAATTTCATGTCTGCTGTTTGTTTCTATAGCGGCCTGAACCTATCTCCTGTTTCCTTCAGCATTCTGGAGAAGTTCCTCTCAGATTTTAGGCTTGTCTCTTGGATTTCCCTATCCCTTTTATTATGAATGTTGTGTGCCATTTTTCTGGGAATTCAGTATTAAACTTAGAAAGCTATTACAAAATTTGACAAGAAGTTGCAAATGAAATCCTGTCTTTCTGGAGTTTATGAAGAAAAAAAAAAAAAGCTGATTTTATCAAAAGCTTTTTTGTTATGTTTTCTGCTAACTATTTGTTCTAGCGAAATTTATTCTAATGAGGACATTCAGGGTATTTGGTCAGTGTTCATATTTAATCACTGAGATCCCCCTGAAAATTGGCAGTAATTGGCTCTTCTCAATAAGGCAAATGAGAAGACCGTGATAATGGAACTGCCTCACACAAAGCAGGAGGTTTTTCTCAATGGTGTTGAGTTACAAACCATGAGGAAAAGGTTGTACTGCTGGTGCATGTATAAAAAAAAAAAAACAGAATAATGCCTAGCATTTCAAAACAATTGCTTTTTTTGCTCGAAGCGGTCTGCAGACTGAATAGAGGATTTAAGTCATTGAGCCCTGAAATATGCATCTTTCACTGGCATTAAATTTCTTTGGCATTTATCATTTGAAACTAAACAGTTTTGTCTATACCTGGTCCTAAAATCTTGTGTGGCGATTTTTAACAGGAATATGATGAGGAATGGGCTAAAAAAATCCAGAGCGAGAAATTTCGATGGCACAACTCTCAGTGGCTGGAGATGGTGGAGAGTCGGCAGATGGATGACAGTGAGCAGTATCTGTATGGGGATGATCGTATTGAGCCCTACATCCATGAAGGGGATATTCTGGAAAGACCTGACCTTTACTATAATTCAGGTAAGGCAGCGTATGTTAGTGTTTGGGACTGGGATTGCTACCTCTGCTTGTATTTGGAACCAGAACTTGATCTGTGGACATTGAAACAACCTGCTGACTCAAACTAGCAGGACAGTTGCCCTTCTGTGCCAGTGGGAGATTGTCCTTGTTAGGATGTTAATGAAGGATTGAGTACAATATATCCATAACCTTATGAAGTATCACAGGTCTCTAGAAATGTGAGTAGATCTACCTCAGAGAGCTAACTGAGCATGATTACCAAACTGAATAAAGCTGGCCCACGTCTACCTCTTATGTCCGTAGCTTGTTTGCTTGGCAAACACAGACCTTTTCTCATCGCTGTTAACTTCGCAGAGCAGTACAGCTATGGGATTTGATGCTGAATTCTGTTCTGCCTTATGTGTTGGTCCAGTAATGGAATTTTTATAGCAGAGGGTGATGCAAGCCCTTGGAAGATCCCTGTAAAACTTGTGCCTTCCTTAGCAGACGGAATAATTCTGTGACTTTTTGTTAATCTGTGTTTATAATTTTGCAGTCATGATTATTAAAAGGAGTCATGTTCTTATTTGAGATTTAACCCTAATGTATTTTCTAAAGGAAAAAGATGTTTCTTGTGGTCATTTTTTCTTACTCCTATTGATAGCTCATAGTGACACAGTTCTGCACAGTTGAGCTTCTGGAGGACCTCAAGTGGAATCTGCTCTCTCAATCATTTGGTAAAGATTTTATAGTTACTAAGAAAATAAAAATTGTCATACTGAATTTAGACAGTGATATATCTAGTCTAGAATCCTCTCTCCAGTGGTTGTTCTTGCCAGCTGTTTCGGAGGAAAGTTCAAGAAAAAACCTGCAGGAGACAGTCATGAAATAATTTGCCCGCTGGATAAATGTCTGCATAACCTTTAATAACTAGGTGTTGGCTTGCACTCCCCGACTTGCGGTTTTATATCCTTTCCAAACTGGAGGACTGTGTGCACATACTTTTTTTTTTTTTAATAGCTGATTTTGAGTCCGTTTCTTTTATTTTCCATATAAGTGTCCAGTCCTTCGCTATGAAGTGTGAGTCACAAAACTGACTCTGGATGAATTTGCAGAAATAGTAATAAGCAAAACAAAACCACTGAAACAGATAAACTTTATCCGTAGTTGCTATGAGAAGATAAATGTGCAAGCTCTCAGTAGCATTTCTAAAATTATTCTCAAAGTATATCAGAGCTTAAGGATTCTTATTCATGTACTTAGTTATTTATGTCATCCGTACCAACACGCCTTCTTAGTGGTAGATTTTTCCCTTTTGAATCCTCCAGCTTTATCTTACTCTACTAGACCTACAAGGTTAGTAGTGGGAGCCAAGTATAGTTCAGTACCAGGGTCTCTTATTATATCAAGTCTCTTTTGGACTTCCTCAGTTAGAGACATGAAAGCATTGCCTGCTGTAGTCTCCACTTTCCAGGTCTTAATAATAAACCCTTGCTTATTTCACTGGGCCATTTCTTTTCCCAGTAGTGTGAGCTAGAGAGGGAGTGTCACCAGTAACATTGAGTTTCCTGGCTTTTAATCATTTATGTTACAGGCTTAATGTTATTTGAACAAAGATTTTTGTGTTGGAATTGATATTTGACCAGGGAAGGAGAGGCAGAAATCCAGTGATATGTTCTGCAGATGTTTGAAAAGTGCTTTTGTTTTTGGAGGTATAAGAGTAAGTGATTATATTCAAAATACAGATTCACTTTTCAGATTCCTTTTGGCAAGTGCCAGTAATGGTGTGCTGCTGAACTCTGCTAGATTCATACTTTCAAAATGTAGCCAGAGGGGGCAGGATATTTCTTTGAAAAGACTATGGGTTATTGTACCAACTGGAGCAGGCATTTGAATTTCTGAAACACAGAGCATGGCTTAGTCAAAAATACCAAAAATGCAAAACTTTGTCCAGTCAGAAATTAAATGTTTGTATTTCAGTGTGATAATTTTACAGATGACCTGCACTGATAGCTGATGCACAGTACAAATCTCCTCTCAGCCGTAACACTTCCAGAGTTCACTGATGACCAGAGTAGTTCCTATTGCCCTGATATACCAACATCTCTCTTGCAATATAATTTAAACCTACATCAAAAACTTGGTAGAATCTCTGAAGTTACCTTCATGAGTTCAATGTCTCCTTTGCTCTGAAAATACATAACCCTAATTTATGTTGAAATGTACATAACAACAGATGTCCTTTAACTGTAATCATATTATATGCAGCTGATGTTATCCATGTGCTTTCAGTTTCCTATAAATTCATGTGAGCCATAACTCTTGAGTGTTATGGTTTGAATGTTAGCACTCTTGATTGAAGACACTTTAAATAGCCGTAACTCTAGCCTCACAGTTAAAATGTAATGCTTTCTTTATTAATAGAAAGATATTAAGATGATATTTTTAAGTGTCTCTGCTTTCAAATAAATTCTAGGCAAATCTAACTGTTTAAAATACATTGATACTTAATTTTATAATTTTCAATCTGAAATACCACAGGTATAGAAATGCTAATGTTCCACCTCATTTCTTTTTTTGTGTAAAATACAGGATAGGTGAATAAATAGGAAAACGTGGCACAAGTGTTAATAATAGCCACTTCAGCTCTCCTCCTCGCTCTTTGGTTATTTTACATCCGTATGATAACGCATAGCACTTGTGTCTATCTGAACTTGCTGAAAGACAATAATATAGATTGTGCCAGAATACTTGCTCATAAAGTGTTGCTCTTTCACATACTGTATACACATGTATACAATTAGAATATAGCCATGTACAGCTATCTTATACTGCTAAAATGTAGTCTGATCATGGCTAGCATTTTTCATTTACAATCTGTTGCATTATGTTCAGTCACTTTCCCATGAGGTATTATCTTCTAAATGAATCTCTGTAGCACCTCATCAAATGTCTGTTAGAAATCTAGATGTGTCAATTCTATTCCTTTTATCATTTGTCACTGTATTATCTTCAAAAAGCATCAGGTAAATTCATAAAGCACAGGGAGATTTGCTTGAATGCCTGACTCGTCATCTTTAAGCCCCTGTGTCTGTAAGTAACTTTCCACTGCTTCCTGCACAGGCAGTTTTAGTAGTTTTGAAACCACAGAGGTTAAGCTAAGTGGCCTGTGATTCCCTGGATCTTATCTCTTTTTCTTTAAAGTGGAATGGCATTTGTTACTTCCTAGTCATTAGGAATCTTTCTCTATCCTCCATTAAACTATTAAAGTATCAGTCAGCATGTATCTGTTTCTGCTATTTTATTTTATTTTATTTATTTTATTTTTTATTAGGGTGCTTTCTGCATGGCAAGTCTGGGTTCATTTTCATACAGTAATGGAGACAAACTGAAGTAGGGTCTGTTTTCATGAAATAGCTCATTTTATCTAATTATAGCCTAATACTAATTACCAGGTAGGAACTGTGCCCTTAATATTAACAAGAAATGTGTTTTGGGAATGAGAACAGGGAAGACTTAAGCTGGGTTCTCATTCAGCTAGGGTCACTTCACTGACTTGACTTCAAAGACACTCTGGATTTACACTGAAGTAACTGAGGGAAAATGTTAGCCCCTAATTTCCTACTCTTCCTTATAAAGCAAACGGGAGCTGTGAAGTCTTTAAGGAATACTGCTGGCTTTACAAATGTTTGCGTCTTCATATTGCTGGTATTTTTATATAAAAAAAGAATCGGAAAATTGCAATCTGTGTTCTTGTGAGCACATCATAAACAAAGGCCCCCTTTGCAGAGAGAAAGCTCATGAAGATCAGTAAAGGGAAGTGCAGAGTCCTACACCTGTAAGCGTAAGAGTAATAACCGCATACACTGGTACAGGCTGGGGGCTGACTGGCTGGAGAGCAGCTTTGTAGAGAAGAACCTGGAGGTTCTTGCGGACCACAACAGGCTGACCATGAGCCAGCAGCGTGCCCTTGCAGAAAAGGAGGCCAGCAGTATCCTGGGCTGCATTAGGAAGAGCTTTGCCAGCAGGTCGAGGGATGTGATCCTTCCCCTCTGCTCAGCACTGGTGAGGCCACATCTGGAGTACTGGGTCCAGTTCTGGGCTCCCCAGTACAAGACATGGATTTACTGGAGCAAGTCCAGCAAAGGACCACAAAAATGATTAAGGGACTGGAGCATCTCTCATATGAGGAGAGGTTGAGAGAGCTGGGACTGTTTCACCTGGAGAAGAGGAAGCTCAGGGGGGACTTTATCTATGTGCATAAGGATCTCATGGGAGGAGGTAAAGAAGACAGAGCCAGACTCTTCTCAGGGTGCCCAGTGACAGGACAAGAGGCAATGGGCACAACCTGAAACACAGGAAGTTCTGTCTGAACACAAGAAAACACTTCATTACTGTGAGGGTGGCTGAACACTGGTGCAGGTTGTCTGGAGAAGTTGTGGAGCCTCCGTCCTTGGAGATGCTCAAAACCCAACTGGACATGGTCGTGGGCAAGCTGCTCTAGGTGACCCTGCTAGAGCAGGGGATTGGACCAGATGATCTGCAGAGGTCCTTTCCAGCCCCAACTATTCTGTGATATGAAGGAGGTGAAAGAAGTGGTTTTGAAGTTTCTTTCCTGTTTTATTTAACCCATTTTAAAAGATACAGTGGTGAAGGGCTGAGGAATTAAGACTTTTATTCTGCTAGCCTATATTCATGTTTGACCTTGCGCATTACTTTTTCTCTGGGTCCACTTTTGTGATGGGGCAGACAAGATGGGTATTGATATAACCCTCCAGGCCTGAGAATGAAGGTGAGAGCAATAGTTCTGAGTTACAACTTTTCTCAGGGCAGTAGGCTAAGCTGCTTGGAGTCCCAGCAAGTTTTCTGTCGTAATTGAAGCTGCTTTTTTTCAGTATTATTGTTACTTGTCATTTCTCCCAGAAGTGTTGCAGATTGCTAATGAATTCCTAAGACAAAACATGATTGTTGCCTGCTTGCCCCCAAATCATGCTCCTTCACACAGTCCCTGTATCTTTCTTGTTTTTTTAGATGGCTTAATAGCCCCTGATGGAGCAGTGAGTCCAGATTTCTTCAGTGATTATCATCTTCAGAATGGAGACCTCGTTGGGCAGCATCCCTTCTCCAGCAGGTAAACTGCTGTTTGAAAGGAATGTAAATAATCAGAAAATGACTAATTCAGGTTTCTTTATAGGGCTTCATTTGTGTTGTTCAACTATGTTTGCCGTCTGTAATTTTAAATAGCATTATGTTCTAAATGCATAGTAGGGGGAATGATTTGCACTGGAGTTTTATGGAAATCATATATAAAAGAATTAATCATTTTTCATCACATTAGAAAACCTAGTCTGTCTTTTGAATTACAAGTTTCTTTTAACACATTAACATGCATGTTATAATTCATGTTAGCTTTCTAAAAACTCTAAGAATAGTAAAATAAAACTAGAACACACAGCTAAGTGCGTGTTATGACAATTATTCAAATATTATTCAGGCATCATTGTTGGGAAATGTCTAAAGAGACTCTTGAGATGCTGATTACCTAGGAGAATTTTATTTCCAGTGTTCTTAAGTTGTTAAAAATAAGTTTCTCAGCTGCCAAAACTGTTTGTGAACTTTTTTTTTTCCCCCTCGAACTAAATCTTTCCAGGATATTCTCAGTTTGATTACCAATGGCATTTACTTTGAAAATTTGCTAGATGAGCAAAAGATGTCTCTGTTATGGCCTGACTTTTAGGAGATGTTTCTCCGAATTGCCCCTCTGGTCTCTGACCTCGCCTTCTCTAAATGTTAGTAAGCTGTTCCAGTTTGGATTTCTGCATAGGTTTCTCCCATGAGTTCGAAATAGAACAGTCTCATTTCAAAGAAGATGGTCCTTTTCTTTTCTTCGTAGTTTCTGTAGGGTTTAGGAAATGCCTTTTATAGAGCATGAACTATATGCACTAAATAGGAGGAAATGTTTCAGACACTCTACGATCAATGTACAGAATTCACTTTAACAGGATGTTATCTGGACATGCACAGCACTGTGGTTGAAGTTGTTTATTTCGAAAGTAATAATGTTATTTTCACTGCTTGCAACTTTATTCACTGTTTGTAAAATATGAGAAACTCACAGTATGTACAGCTGAAGCAAAAAAAAAAAAAAAAAATTTCTTCTTCACCTTGGCTCCTTGTAGTTGTTAAGGGGCAGTGGAAGGTGACATTGGTTTCTTTGTTCTACCTGTAATGCACCAAAAAGCTGAACATTTGGCAGAGGTGGAATGGTGGCAACATTTATAAGAACAATTTAAAATAACTAAAATCCTCAAAAAAGTAGGACTAAAAGATGGGTCTCCTTGAGAAAGGGAAGTTTTTGTTTATGCTTGGTAAGGATCAAGTTTGGATTGGTGTGCGTAACCCTTTGCATAAAGTTTGTATTTGGGAAAGGTATACTGACACAGAAAGTCCAGGAAGATGTGCTTGCCAGGTAATTTTTTTGCTAAATATCCAGTGTTAGTGACTTTATATTTATGAAGAGTATAATTAATTAATGTTTTAATGAAAGCCTTTGTGATAGACCAGCCAACACAATGTCATCTGATCGTTTCCAAATGTGCAACTTTCCCTTCAAAGCATGCTGGTTACAAAGAAACTGAGGGAAGTATGAGCTATATGTTACTCTAGAAGTCTTAGTATCGCAGTTCACCATCTTGAACTTTGAAATAGAAACATAATCCAGGAGATGCCAGGTTTCTCTATTAACCAGGATCTTATGGGAACATTATGTGGGTAGGTGACCTCCACAGTCTTCATGCCCCTTTGCCGTGGGAGGAGAGTGTGTAGGGGGAAATTTGCAGACTTCTTTGTTTCCAGTAAACTAAAAATAGCCCCAGTCAAGATCCTCCTGGTTTGCCAGCAGTCTTTCAGCAGGGGAAAATCTTGTGTCCTTGGGTGGAAGTTAAAGTAGATCACTGAACCTCAAATTTCAAGCCTTTGTCAAGGACCTGTGTTTGTAAGCTGCTTTTTAATCTGATCTTCCAGCTAAAATAAGTGGCAAAATAAATTTGGTGCATCTTTAGTTAAAATAAATGTTTGTAGAATTTCTTTGTAATGTCTCAAGGCATTTTAGAGGCCAACCTCAATAAACAGGACAGACAAAAACTGCACTTTGGTAAACTACAAACCTGGTAATTGCCTATTGTTGATAGCCCCTGTAAATATTAAAATTTCTCATTAGAATTCCATTTTCTAGGAAGGCTTTTTCAATATGATCGCTCTGTGGAGTTATCTGCAGTCCAGACATGCAGTCTAATTGGAAACAGTGTGGACTGTTGCAAATGTTCTGTCCTATTTGTAACATAGCAGGACTGGATTGTTTGATAGAATAGATACTGGCAGTCGGACGGCGAATCCCAGTTTTCAGATGTGTGCCATTATCGTTTTGAACTTCTTGGCGCCAGAAGCCAGGATTTCCTGATGCTTAGAGCTAATGTAAAATGCATTAGTGCTCCAAGGCATGAGCCATGGAATTGCCAGTCCCATGAGTTTGGAGAGTCAAACCCTCCCTTTTCCCAAATTTGAATTGGTGTTAGAAGGTAAAACCATACGTGCTAGAGAGCCTAATTAAAAATAATAGCAGCAAGTCAAGACTCTTTTTATGTGTTATATAGTGTACATTTCATCCATACCAAAACATAATTCTAGGGTATTTTTATGCTTACATTTTAAAGCTAACAAGAACCTTATGTCAAGGATTTATTTTTAACCAGTTCCAGCTTTTAATAAATCAAGAATTTTGTTATAAAAATGGTTCATTTTTCTATTATTCATATTTGGATATGTTTTCAGAAACTTTTAAAATAAAGTTATGATTTGCACAGACAACTAGCTAATTAGTTGATAGTGACTTTTCTGTGAGTTCAAAGAGGGATGGTCTAATACTGAGTAGCTGCATATTTCTCAGTCTTTTCATTTGTTACACTTTCATCTTTTTATTTGTTATACTTCTATTTGTTGCGCCTGCGTCTTCTGTTCTTGGTCTTCTATATTAAGCTTTATTGTTCTATAATAGGAACAGTTGTTTGCTTAGCAATGGGGTGAATTGGGAAGGAGTCTGTTCTGTCATTTTAGACCACCCTGTGAAATTTGAGGTAGGTGACAACCATAATCTGACTTTTTCCACTCAGCTTTGAAAAATCTAATCCTTTCTTCTCCTTTCTGTAGCCCTATGAGGAAGTCTTAGGATATATCAGCTGTTTAATTTCTCTGAGATTATTATTTCCTATCCTGGCAGCATGCTCAGACTGGATCAGGACAAAAAGATTAAGCCCTTGCCTCCAGGAGAAGCTATATAAATCTTACAAGTAGGACAGAAAGACTCACCTTTTTAGTGCCTTCATGTCACTGAGAAGCTGGGCTGGTGTTGAACTGGTGTTGGTGTCCCCAGTGCATTTATAGAGGGAAGTGTTACCAGGGCTTAAGTGGGTCATGATCACCAAGCTCATTTTTTGGAGCTAAAGAAATGGGTCTATCAGGAGGGTTTTCAGAGACCACAGCCAAACTCAAGTTGCCTTGAAGGTCTGTACCATAAGAAATGTTTAATAATACTTGCACCAGGGAAGTCAGCCCAGACCAGCTGCCATATATCAGACTGTTGTTCCAGTTATACTGCATGGAGCAGGCAGTGAAAAACATGCCTTTCCTTGGTTGTAGTGTGCTTCTAGTCGAGGTCCAGGGTGGCCTCTGCTTATGCAGTTCCACCCAATTACGTTCAGGAAAACTCAGGGGAATCAGAGTTGCAGCTGCATCCAGAGGTGCGAGCAGCTAAGTCAGCACCTTCCCTGCAACCGTGGGGAAACCACTGCTGTCTCCTGTGGAGTCCCTGTCCCAGAAGACAGCAGACCTACATGTCCAGACCTGCTGCACAGTCTTATTCAGGTAGGGAAATCGGTTTTTAAAAAAGTTGACATATTTATATATGTGTGCCTGGACTCACTGGGCTAGCAAATAATTTCTTCCCATAGTTTTTTTACAGGGAAACACCAAGAAATAGTATAACCTGTAAGAATATCCACAGATCGGTTGAATTAGGTGATTAGGTTGAATTAATTACTGACTACTGTCAGGATTGAGAATACTACCCTGCATGATCAATTCTTGCATCAAAAAGTATGGAACAACTTTGAAGATAATTGTAGAAGTATCTAGGCCTAAAATTAGAATACTCTCTCGACTCTACCTGTGCTTGCATGCTATTCTGGCCATATCCTGAAGCAAGCAGGGATAATTGTCCATTCCAGTATTTGTCAGCATAAAGGAGAAGTGGCATGCAAGAGAAGACCTGGAAAGTTGGCGTTTTTGTAATATTACCACCCTTCTTTGAAAGTAGGAATGGTACGTTTTAGCTAATCTAGTTTGTGAGTTTGGCAGCTTCAGGTGAAAGCTCTTATCTTTTATTTCTGAACTTAATTTCTTAATAGAGTTGTATTGTTGTGTATGATGTGTATAAATAGGAGTTATTCAAGAATACATTGTACACAGAAGTGATAAAATACATAAACAGCATCTCTCATTTTCCTCAAATGTTTGGAGCAGAATGCCAACAGGTCCTAAGGTATGTTTTCCATTCAGCTAAAAATACGTGACTGAGGAGGTTGTTTTGACAGCTTGTATCCAGGTTTTTCATTGGCTAGGAAAAGACTTTTGTGATTAGATTACCAGCTTTGAATCATCATACTGTCTTTCAGAAGCATATGGGCATTAGGCATAGATTTGAATTTTTCATCTGTTATTAAATATATTCAGGGTTCCTGGTTCTAATAAGTCTTAATATAGAGTGAAAGTTTTATGATTGTAGCAAACAAAAAGTCCCTCACCTTTGGCTAATGTGATGACAGCTTAGTGTCTGAGCTGCAAGGGAGAAAAACCAGCTTTCAAGCATCTATGGTCATTTATCAGATTTTAATGACCTTATAGAGATTAATTACTTTCATAACACACAGGCAGAACAGTGATGACTGACTATCTCATAATAGAGATTTCCACAGGACTTCTCTTTCTGTTTGGGAAAGAGACCACTTTTTAACCTTTTCCAGCTATACCTAGATAATGGCACAAACTTTAAGTGGAAAAGCCAATTTGTTGTAAATATCTTCATCAGAGGTCTCAAATTCTCTTTGTGTAGCTTTAGAAAGATGAATAGTAGGAGTGCTGGAGCTAGCCCAAACTCATTTTTTCTTGCAGAGGAAGTTTTCTCCAGTACAGAGTCTTTTAACTCCATTATAAAATTTAGCAGAGCTGCCATTGCACAATCTCTGTTTTCACTGAGACAAGGAGTTTCTGTGTGTGTGCTGTTCCTGGCGTGTGTACTCACATGTCCTTTCAACAGAGACCTGACTGAAGCTTCTTCCCAGGAAGCAGTGAGGTCTGGCATGTCAAACAAAACCAGTTTTATGGGGTGACTGTCTGTTTCTGTCCCTGATTGAACATCTTTGCTCTTGTCTGGACTTACAGCGGAAATCTGTAGCTGCATTTTTTCTTTTTACCATGGCAGTTCATTGTGATATTTTGTGAACTAAGTGTCTGGAGCCAAGACCTTGTGGCTTTGCATTGACTTCAGTTAAACTGTGTCTGTTTTGGGGAAGTATGGGCACACATGAGCTAGCTTTCAGTCTTGAGGGAAGCTGGTGTGGGCTTCAGTGATTGACTACACGGCAAGAGGCCCTGGTGGGAGCACAGGGGGAAGACTGTATTGCTGTGACTTCAGTTACCTCTAGCTAAGCTATCTGCGTGTGATGTCTGCATATGCTAAAATCCCGCACTGACTGGCAAGAGTAGCCATCCCCTCGGGCTTTTTTGCTTGGGTGCCCTGGGGAGGATGAGCCCTCCATTCCAGTGCACTCCTGCAGTGTGGTGCACACTGCCAGTCACACGTCGCAGCTGGGTAGCACCTCTTCAGGCCAGATGCAGGAATTGCAACAGGTGCTGGCAAATACGTACTTTGTAAATGTTTCTAAAAATGTTTTTAAATGATCGTACCCATAACTTATATCCTACATGGGCATTTGTAGCTATCTCCCATATAGATCTTCATCTTCAATTAGATTTATGCAAAGCAGTCACATGTTTTTTTTCTGAAGCACTGAAACTGGGATTTCATCACTAGGGAGGTACCCTGCTTTAGTGTATAGGAGCTGCAGGATCTATTTCTGCTATAAAGAACCCTCTCTCTAAGGACTGGAGGAGTTGGAGACCCTGCTATGGAATATTTCTCATCTGTGCTTGTGTCTTTCTTTTGAAACAGCAATTTTCAATCATGTGCATAGTTTATTTAGAAGTTTGGACTTCCACCCTTCCAGCAGCTAACTGCCATGTTGCAGGTTATCTCTGAAAGTGAAGAACTAATGCCTTAGTTATATGTAGACGGTAAAAGTGAGCTGCCTCAGACAACCGTTTACAGGCATTAGTGGCAGAAGAAACTGCCTGTTTCATGGCTCTTAGAAAGATCAGCTTAGATAAGCAAGCACATGTTCTGATGTGGGGTCTAAGCCAGAGTAGAAATGAAGATATCCACATCTTTCTTTTCTTATCATTTAAACACAGGCAATAATGCTTACCTGTTTTACAGGTGGGATTCAGAGATGAACATATAATGGGTTTTAAATCTTTTAATTAATGGAAAGAAAAGCTAGCGGAGTGCAAATTATTATTAAAATATGATTTTACTTTCAAACATTTTACCATAGTGATGTTTTTTACAGTTCTGTGCATTACTCTTTTCTTTTCCATACTTAAACTTCATAAAAAAAACCCACTTTTTTTCCTTTGCAGTATGTTCAGCAGGGTTGTACTAAGCTTCTACCATTTGGACACTATTTAATTTGCATTTCCCAGGAGAATTGAATTAGGTTTTATTAGTAAATTGGGCCTATAACCTCGTAGGCAGGTTTTATTAGTTTATCACACATCAGTATTAGCAAATTGTAAATCCCACTGAAATGAATTTGAAAAGGCTTAAAGAGAGGCCCAGAACCAGTGAAGTTTCTGGATTTTTTTTTTTGGTTTCTGTCCCACGAAAATGCTGTTAGTGGTAGCACAATTGAATCTTTTTTTATCATATTCTGTTGTCCTAACTGCCTACATGTTTAATTTTTATGAAATTAAAGCGAGTAGGGTCAGGAGGTTTTCACTATATTTCTGATTGAGCTCTATATTGGCTTGACATAACATATAGAGATAAAATGCACCTCTTATTTGGACAGTACAACATTTACTGACTGCTCATGTGCCACAGACAGGTACTTTTAGCCATTTCTTTTTATTTTATTTATTACACAGTGTCTGTTCAGATGTTACATACAGATGGGACAAAGATCTTAGATCTAAAAAGAAGTAAGGAAGGGAGAACTGCTGCCATTTGGGGGTTTTGGTCATGGCATGGGACAAGCTAGTCCAAAGACTTCATTTGATTTCTGCAGATCCTGGATCATGGCCTAAATGACAAAATTCAGTGTGTATATTTATTTATTTCCCTTATGTGCATACATTTGGGAGATGTGCATCCAAAACCCGAGTGCTTCATCTCTGGGAGCTTTTGAATGCTGGCCTGAATTTCTTCATGTAGAGTTTATAATAATTTGTTTCTGCACCAGTACTAAACTACAGTTATCTCTTTCCTTTCCCTGGTGCTTTAGGTAGTGGTCGTATTCCCTGGTAGTTATCGTTTTATGAGTTATTTCATACTGTGTTCTCAAAAGACATGTTTATACAAATTAAATACTGCACCCTGATCATATTATAATCCCTTTAGGTCTCACTAACATGCATTGGACCAAATTATGCAGTTATAATATGGAGAGCTGTTGGAGCCTTTTGAAGACAGGGGTCTGATCCTTTAAGGGGAAGAAGATTCTTCTGTGTGTCCCATGCATATCAGTGGGATTTTTCCAGGGTTTGGGGATCTGTTGCATACTGCACCACAAAATAATTTGGATCTCAGCACTGCCTGTAGTTTGGGAGTATCCAAATGTAGACAATATTTTTCATATAAGCTGTCCTCTATACAGCAGCTTTTTTGTGTGTTTGGGTGCTTATTTATTATTGCTCTGGTCTTCGACTTTACTAGGAAGACTTTCGAAATAGCTCTCCTGGTATCTCCCAACATACAGCTGGTGTCCACAGTGCGCACAGAGTCCTTGCCCCAAAGAGCTGATAGTCAAGACAGAGGCAGGACGCCAAAGGCAAGAGGAGAGAAGTTATTCATCCAAAGCCAGCTACCAGAGCCTCAAGTCGAGCAGTGCTCTCCTGACTGCTCTCTCAGTGCCCCATTGACCAGACCACACCATCTCGCCAAGGTGTGTGGTCCATAATCGCGAAGGATCACATTGCACAAGTTTCATTTACTGTAAGGCTGTTTAATTGCTCTGAACAATTACACTAGTGTGCTAATAGGTGAAATAGGTTGGTTGGGAATATTTTAAAGGTGTAATTTTTTCAGCAAGGTGCAAATGCCATTTGGGAAGAGAGTTAGCATTGAGTTTTTAATGCACTTCAGCTCTTTTGGAATATAGGGTATTGGGGCCTTTTCACTTGCAGTCATTTCTTTTACATTTTTCAGTTGCTTTTTATTTTACTATATTCCACCTGCAGTTTTGGCCTAGTTTAACTGACATGGTTTAGGTGGCTGTTAAGAATTTTAAAAGAATACCAAAATGTTGTAGCAGTTAGCTCAAGTCCTTTGGAATGTCCTACCAAAAAGCCCCCAAACCTGGGTCTGTCTCTTGAAATGTAACATTAATTAATTCCCACGTTCTGTCTGCTGCTCTTAGTCCCTCCAGATGTGCTACTAGGAATAGACTGGCTCCCCAGTTACAAGCCATGTGGGCTCTGTAAACTGATTTGCACTTATATTAAACAATAAGTGAACAGAATGCGGAAGAGTTATTAAAGCAAATGTACATTGCTTATAAATCTCAAAGTAAAATATTAAAATGCAGTAAATGGGAATGGAATGTGCAAATGAAGACCTGCCTGTTTTTAATGAGTTTAGCTGTGACCTTCTCGATTTCAACTGAAAGAAAAGAATTTTATTTTTCTCTTTTAAAAAAAAAAAAGGGAAAAGAAACTATAAAACTCCTTACAGAAGTATCTGAGACAAAAACAAGGAAATATAATGTTCTAAACTTGACTGGTCCAAACCACTCAAGCTGCTGTGACAGCTCATAAAACTGAGAGTAGTTTTTAACTGGACTCTGTTTTACATTGCCAGAGTGAATTTTCCTTGCAGGAAGTAGCCAGAAGGTTTATTTAGTTTCCAGACTGCTGCTTTGATCTTTCCATTCTGTCACTTCTCAGGTTACATAGCCCTTTTTCACTGCAGTAAATCTGCAACAGTTAATGAGAATAAAATTTCCTCCTTCTCACTGATCGCATGCTGTTAAATGCCAAACCACAGCCAGCAGCATATTTGCAGAATTCAGCTGCACTGTACAAAAACAGCACAATCAGTTTAATCTTGTTGTTTTTGTAATTCATTTTATTGAGCTTTCCTTTTTCAAGTGACCTATTTTATCAAGACAAGTGGTTGCGAGGCCAGACCTGGAAGAAAGATTTAAAACTGTAATAAACTGAAGGGTGTTTTGTATGCTCTGTGTAAGCATGCTCACAGGATTCAAAATTAAACCTACAATGAGTAGTTTTAAAAAATCCCATATTTCAGTGGGATATTTCTTAAGGTTATTATCTGAACTGAACATGTGCTGTAAACTAGTCCCAAATATAAAAATTAATTAAACAGGTCAAATTAATTTCTTTTGCCAAATAGTTGGAATTGTACTGATTTTAAAATTGACTCTCAATCTCTGTGTTTATCAGCTTCAGTCATTCAAATATGATGCTGAGCCTCCCTTTTCCCTTCCTTCTGGAGAAACAGAGGATTTTTTTTAAACTATGAGATTTAAAAAAAAATACTAAGTTTAGGGAGTTTATTTGCCTTCTGGGTCTTGAGCTTTTAAAGTTTATTTTTTCCAAGGCTCCCTGCCCAACCTTTGGCCTGGAAACATTTTGTTTTTCTTTCATTTAATTAAAGTTGAAGGTTTTGCTTAATAATGCTATTCAAAGATATGGATCTCCAAGAAAATGGTTGATGACTGTATTTTTATCTGGCTTGTTCCCTAACATATCCAATGTTAAAGCAAAAAAAAAAAAAGAAAGAGGTAAGAGACACTGAGACCTATTCCTTTTTGATTTACACTAAAATCTTTGCTGATTTGGGATAGATTTTGACAAGTCTTCACTAGGGCCCTGTCTTGATTATATAAAACTGGTTAAAATCTGGCCAATCATCTGTGGTGGTAAAAATCTTTAACGTTTGTTCATCAATAATAATGTTCCCACTGCGTTTGCTGTGTGCGCTCTAGTGAATACTGCAAATCCCCTGGTAATGTTAACTTTCAAAAATGAGTTTGAAAGCTTTTATTGGCCACAGCTGTAAGTCAAAGTAGAACAGAGTCTTTGACTCTCCCTCCCTTCCATTCTTTGCTCCAGCACCGAGATTTTCAACCGCTTTTCTCACGAGTGGCACTTCACTGCAGTGTCGCTGGGCACTCAGAGCAGGTGCCGGTTGTTTCTGCACTGTGCCTGTTGCAAACCATCCATGGCTTAAGTTGCCTGGTTCTTGGTGCTGAGCCTGGGGACAGCATGACTATCAGCCAGTAACCTGTTGGCATGGCTCTTCTGCGTATTTGTGCACAGAGAAAACTTTTTTTTCCTATTTGTGTTGAAGCATAGAGCTGAGAGGCAGTGCTTGGACTTGAGGAGCTTATATAAATATTTAAAGGAATAATTAATTGCTCAGCTGGGAGAGCTTCAATCCAGAGCACTGGAAACTTGCATTCCCACTTCAACTACTTATCTCAGGGTACATCTTCTCAGTGATCCTGATCTGTAACCTAGCAGAGGAAGCAAGAAGTACTTCTCCTCTAGAAATTGAAAGGTTAGTCAGAAACCTACTGAAGATGTGGACCAGATCCTGAGCTGATATAATCAGTGACACCAGTCACACTCTGCATTTGCCGCTTTCGGATCTTATTCTGCTCAGGCTGGCAGAAGGTTCTGTCTCAACGTAGCACTGACATCACTGGAGCTCAGTAAAAGAGATGCTTGAAACCTTCCCAAACCAGACATTACTAGTTTAAGACAATGTACTCTTCAATTTATAGAGTTGACACAAATACTTTGGCCTGCCCAAGAAGAGAGGGGAGGAAAGGATATCTTCCTTGCTTTTTTATTGCCTACTTCTCAGGGCTTTTTTATTTGTTTTAGTTTTTAATTAATTTTTTAGAAATGGATGCATCTAATCAGTGGCTTTGGCCAGGTGTTGAGCCAACAGCACAGAGATGTCTCTGTTGGGCTTATAATGGAAAGTCAAAACTCTTGGTTTCTGTTTCAGCTCTAACTGTGCAGTTGACTTTTTAACAAATCCTCTACAAAATAGCTGAAAAACTCCTCTACCACCTGGGGGAGCTGTGAATCTGGGTGAGGGAGTGTTTGTGAAATTATTTTGATGTCCTTCAAAGAAAGAGGATGGCTGTATGAAACAACTGAGTTGCTATGTTGTCTGCTGGCTGTATTTTTGATTGGTTGCGTTTTTAGCAGATGAGATGAGTTTTTTGTTTTTTTTTTTGAGGAGTGTTACAACAGAATCAAAAGTCTCTTTTTTTTATCTATGTCAGACTAATTTGAATCTCCTTATTACTGTAGTTTGTCACTTGCTGTCTTTAATGTTTTGGAGTTTTTTTTCTCTCAACACTCTGGAACTGAGGTCATGGTGAAAAGGAGCAACTTGCCCAGGATCTCACAGCAGGTAACAGAGCAAGAAACTGAGCCCAAGTCCCAGGCTGCTTTCACAGAGATGGGATGGCAAGCTGTACTGCTTTCAAGCAAAGCTCTTCCTGAATTTGTCTAAGCAAGGCCATTTTTAGCCCAATGCTCTCCTATCGTTCAGTTGGGAAACATTTTTGTTAAATGCTGTCTTCTCACCAGTGAATTTTGGCATGCTCATTGCTTGATGCATAGCTTGACCCTGACACAGAAGACATGGTGCTCATTTCTCCACGACTGTCAGATTTTGCATTTGTTTATATTTAAATGGCAGAAACAGCAGTATTGTGCTGAGATGCCACTGGGCACCAAGTCCAGGAGCAACTGGAAACTTTTAAGTCATTGAGTGCACTGAAGGAGGTAGGATCACATGTAAGGGGAGACATAAAAGCTGTATCATAATGCGTGTGGGAGCTAAATTAGGGTTGCACAGGTTCATTCTGACACTTCCTATCTTTTGAGCAGATACAGTGTAACTATTTAAGGAACCTTAATATTAAATGCTAAAATAGAGGCAGACGTGGTATTTGATGTAGTGTGCAAAGGCACAGTCCGTGCCGCAAAGCTCCCCTCCCACTTGAGCTTGAGGGTTAGAAAGTATGGAAAAAAAACTTCACAGATAGGGGAGAAAGAAAGTGGGACCATGAGAGACATAATTTAAGAGACTTGTGGTTTACAGTTTAACGTCATTACCAATAGCGAGAGAATCTACAGTTACAGGACATATAATGAAACTTTTTTTTTTTTAAAAGCTTCTCAGTTTTATGCTGTTTCTCCTTATCCCATGGTTTGCGCTCTTACTCTAAAGAGCAGAAAATTCATGGCTGGTGAAGCAAAACCAAAGAAGTAGCTGGCACAGAGAAGTAAACAGGATCATCTTTTCAATCACCAGACACTAAGCGAGGGGAAAAGCAACCAGCTTTATTCCATTTTCTGATGCCCTCCACTCTTTCATGGCTGGCATTACAAAAACAGTATTCCCAACCAGTGTTGAGTTGGCAGTGTCAGCAGAAAGGCCCATGGGCTTCAGCTTGTGCAGCCACAGGCTCTGAGCCGTTCTAAGTGTGTTGGATAGCTGGTACCTATAGAGAATTAGCTTCCACCACCTGAACTACTTCTTACTTGAAGACAGTTGAAGAAATCAGAGGTCTCTTGGTTTGTACTGTAGAATTCAAAACGTTTCCCAGCTCCTGTGCCCGGACACACGCTGCCTGAATCCTAGCTGTACAACGAGACAGCGGCGGGCTGCCCCCACTTCCCTGCCTCCCAGTACCGTGGTCTCCGTGCAGAGGAGACCTGGGCACTGCGGAGGGAGTGAGCTGCAGCATCCTCTCACAGCCCCTCCAGGGCTATACTGCCCTGCGCTGCGATCATTGGCTCAGACCTACAGCGTGGTGGCTTTCATCAGCACTTAAAAAAGGAGCCAGAGAGGGGCGAATGAATACAGACTTTTAATATTAGCAAAGTCCTGTGTCTCTTGTTGACAAGTATTATAAACAATAAACTGCATCGCAGCTGCACAGGTTATAATGCTGTGCTTGTCTCAAGATTACAGAGACTGGTGCTCTGTTTCTATGGCTTAGGTACCTCCTGAGGGGAAAAAGTACAGCTTTCAGCATTCATTTGAACATAATTTATTCTCTCTGTTATACAGAGGAACTTGATACAGCATTAAAAATTACAGGAGTTTTTGGCATGAGAGTTTATAAGGAGAGAGTAGGGTGGTAACTGTGCCATATGTTATCAACGATGCTGTCACACGCTAATAAGATTCACAAAAATGAAACATTAGGACTTCAAGGATGCACTGTACCAAATTCTGAATACCTGTCTGAGGGGCGAGGTGGGCGATATTCTGACAATGAAGACAATGTTTTTTAAAAAACACTCATACAAGATGCATAAAGGGGGATGGTATGGACTGTACCAAGGTCAGACTTCTGAAGGATGCTGAAAAGCCGTCTGGTCCAAACCCCCTTCTCTCAAACCCAGGGAGGAGTTTTTTGAAGCCCCAGGTGTGATCAGTGGGTGCAGGAAAAGCTTCCTTGGGTGTAAACGCCAGTCACGTATTTAGGCCCATAAACAAACCCCTCTCAGCAGTTCACTGGAGCATGTGGAGAACTTTGGTTAATTCCATAAAAGTTGGTAGGGTTGCCCATGAGCTCAGAGCTGTAAGTAGTGTTTGCTTGGTCTTATCAAGGTCAGAGGACCTAGTGAATAATAAATACTCCTAAGTGGAGACCCTTTAAAACTTGTATCCCCATCGAGTAGCTGAGAGCCTCTCAGAAATGAGCTGCTATAAGCCTTGTTGATGTAGAATAAGGAGGGAGGATTGACAGGGTTTTAGAACAGGTTTAGGATGAGAAGAAATGCAGCTGAAAGCTTAGCTCTGGTGGAAGCACTGTATGTGCTTCAAGTAATGTTTAGTTTGGATTTCCTTTTCAGTGGGCAGCGTCTTCAGGGTGCTTTAATTTGGGGGTTCTAACCATGAAACCGACAGGCTGAAAGTGATGAAATTTGGGCCCTTAGTGTGAGCTCCTAAACTGTTATTTCATTCTGTAAGCTGAAGACTGCTTTCCTGAGTCACTTCTGCTTGCACAGGCAGTCACAACCTTTTCTCTCTGATACGATTCTCGTCCTAGTGCTCCATGCCTCCGTTGTGAGTGTGCACACACCCCTCCGTGAATGTGCTCATGGGATCACTCCAGGTCTGTGCATCCTACCTGTGGATTTCCAGTTGGACTTCAAGGAGTTAGTTTTGACCAAGAATTTCCCCAGTGACCTGGGACCAGCCTTTCTGAGGCCCTGCTTATGCCGGAGGAATTAGTACCCATATTAGAGCAACTTGTCAGCACCAGCGCTGGTAACAGTGTGAACGCTAGTGTGGACAGGCTCAGGTGTCTATCTCATCATGAAAATTTACAGAAAGCAGCTTTGCTCCGTAGTCAGTGTGCAACCAGCTGCTAATTATCCCAGTGCAGGCTAACCCCAAGGGTCCCACTGTCTCCTCGCACCATGCATACGAACAGGAACCCCAGCGGAGGGTTGCTGGCAGGGCGTTCCCTGTCTGAGGCAGCCAAGTCTTCCAGACATACCACAAAGCCCATCTAGTCTCTGAGGCTATGGATGCAGGAGGGAGTTCAGGAAAATAAGTATTTTGTGGGCATAGTGGGATGCTGGCTGGCATTTCCTGCTGTGGGGACCCTATTGGTCTTTATGTTTTAAATGATGTCAGGGCACCTAGGATTTTAGATAGGCATATTAATTTGGATGTTATGAATCAGAGTAAGTATCAATAAGCAAAGCTGTTAAGAAATCTCTCCTCACTCATGCACATCAGGAACGTTTTCCTCTTCAGCATGTGTTCTTCAGTTCCCCAGCAGTACAAGCAAATTGGAAAGTTCAGCTGTCATTTGGGGAAGGTCATAGATCACACTAGCAGCCTGAGTAATCCAAGAGGTTTTAAGTATCATAGCATTTAGTTTAAAGTGAAATTTGCTCTGACAGGGGCTGGCAGACCAATAGGAAAAAGAAATATTTGTGCTTGGAGAAGTGCATGTGTAGAGACCGCGAGTATAACTGATGGCTGGAAGTGATTTCAGTCTAAAAAAAACAAATCATTAAGAGAGTGCATAGGGGTAAAATACACAGTTCATATTTTAAAGGGTCTCAAAATGAACCAGCAACCGAGGTTAGCAGTACATAGTAATTAGCTGTGCTGTTCACTGTTTAACTCCATAAGCTCCAGGCATGGTGATAAACTTTGCACAAGAAAACAGTGGTGCTTTGACTGTGTGGTTAGCGAGCGCCAGTATCTCTGTGCGCATGCATGCAATTTTGTAAGACAAAGCTGCCTTAAATAACTTGCAGATTAAGGCAACTGGAGAAGTTGTTTATCTGAGAGGTTTGTTGTGGTGTTGTGTGATCCGTATCCGTTATATAACTACAGGGATTGCGCACGCTTCTGTTAGGTACCTAGCTGAACGGGGCTGCCTGACGGGAGGAAAAAAAATACCAGCTTGGGGACGAGTGTTGTTGCCTTGATTGCATAATTATGTGCCCCTAACTTTGGGGGAGGACAGGCTGGTGCTTGCTTTATTAAGCACTGAGTTCCTGTGTAGGTGAATGCCAGCAACCAAGGAGAAAGTTTTGAAGTTGACTGCTGGTATAAATCTAAGAACGCATGGCACAAACCATGATCTCAGGCCAGTCGTTAGCCGGCAAGTGTTTACAGCCGAAAAACTGCCATCTTTCCTGGCTGTACCCTTTTGCTGTTCTTGGCAGACGTGGCAAGGATTCAGCAGGACTCGGTTTCTAAACCCCTGTCTCCACCTCCGTAGGCTGTGCTTGCAGAGTCATTGCCCTTGGCCTGCCAGCCTCATGAGCAAGCCAGACTTCAGTCCGCAGAGGCGTGTTTGATGTTTCGTTCCCCTACCCCTCGGTTACCTCCTGGGTTCGATAGCCTTTTCCTTCAGCCGAGAGGACAAGCTTTTTGCTGCAGCCTGCCAGCCCAAACAATCACACAGGCAAAGCTGGTACGTCTCAAGAGCACTAATGTGTAAAAATGAAGCCAACTTTTTTTGAAGCACGGACAAGCCTTCATTTACTTATGAAAAATATTTAGATAGGAGAGAGTGGTGATTTGATCAAGGTGTTTTAATGTAATTTTGTGTTCCGTTCTTTTTTTTTTTTTTTTTTAATTTAGTGTCCAAAGCAGTTATCAGCTGATCCATCTCTTCCAGTTTTCTTCAGGACACTAACATATGTCTAAACCATTTGGAAATAACTGATACTCCTCAAAGTTTAAACTCTAGAGATCTTTACCTAATTACTTACACATTTATAAAAATATATAAAAAAAGATTTGCTGAGAAGGTAATTGAAAACATATTTTCCCCACTCTCTTTATCAATTTAAATACATTTGAAAGTTCTTTGAATAAGGATTACTAAACGGGAAGTAGCTGGGAAAACTCTGTTGGCAGTGATAGAGACCCATTGCCACCTTGTGGCTCGCTGTTGTTATTACTCCTCACCCAAATGAAAAAACAATGTTATTTTAGTTTGGGAGTAGGTAATGGAGTGAACAGAGAGTTAGGAGGGGCCAAAAGAAGTTCTTGAACACGGCAGTGTCAAGAGAAACCACATTGGCATGTAAAAAGGAAGTCCTGCTTCAAGGTGGGCGTCTCGGGCTGAGGCATTTGGTTTGTCCCTCTCTGCCACAGTAAACCTGAGGCTGTTACAGCCGTCTCCCCAGTAAGCCAACAGGCACGGCCCGTAGTAGCCTGACCTGCAGCCAACAGCCTCCCAGCTTAGGGATCTTGGAGCCATACCTACAACATCTTTCCAGAATGAAGTTTTTGGTAGTGCTGTGAACAGCTAACAGCGATGTAAGGAGCCTCTAGAAATAAAAACAACTTATCCACAGCTATTGTTGTTATAGTCACAGAAAAAAACACTGGAAGATAAACACACAAAAGTATTTTCTGTTAAAATATCTTTTCATTATAAATCAACTGCAGACATTTTAAGGATTTTTTTTGAAGGAAACAATAGAATTCCTTAGTATAAAAGGTAGACTTACAGGGTCCTGTTTCTCTACTGTTACCCAGTGTTACACATAGGAGGTATCACTGGCAACTGGAAATTTGTAGTAGCACAACAAAACTGGACTCTGAACCTCCAAATCCCCCTATGGCATGCTTTAGTATGTTATTAACTCCTGATATTATCGGTATCGGAAGAACTCTTTTAAAAAAAATTGGCCTTGTTTTAGAGTAGTTACTCAGCTTTTTCATTTTCTGAACTCCCAAACAAATTGGTCAGCTTCATGCTAGGTCCTTGTTGGTGTATTTAGAAGAGCTTTGGGGCCTTTATTCAGAAGGCTATACCTAAGGGTGGCCCACGTGAGATCTGTCTGTCTAATCCTTTTGCATGCTGCACACTAGTCACAGGAATAGAAGCAGGGGACCGTGCCCTGGTTAAGGTGAATGCAGGCTGCAGTAAAGTTGGAATGCAGGACTTGGTATTTCTGGAGACAAGAAGCAATAGATATAGAGAAAGTAACACTGAGGACTTCTCCTAATCTCTTTCTGCAGGAGTCTTCTAAAGCTTCAAGGCTGCTAATGAGAAAGATATCATTTGCCAGATACAAATGAGGGACCTAGAGCAAAGAGCAGCTTCAGAGGTTACTAGCTTATTTCATAAAGGGCTTGGAAAAGGGGAATAGGACTTTGAAGTGGATATGGGAAGGAATGGGGGGTGAGAGGAAGGTGTGGAGTCAGAAGCACGTGTTCACATAGCCTTGTATCTATAGCAGACAGGACACTATATGGTGCACCACTGCTACTCAGCTTCTCTTTGCCGTGCTGAAAGGACTGATCAGCGTTTAAGGTCAGACTGATGGCTCTGTGTACAAGTTGCGAGATGGACACTGCCAGTTCAAATACAGACAGGCAGATCTGGAAATAGCAAAGCACTTTCAGGGCACTGCATTCCTCCAGAAACAGTCAGGTGACACAGAACAATTTTCTCTGCAGTTTGGCTTGTTGGTTGTGTTCTCTCCCCCTCAGAGGGCAAATCTCAGCCTCAGGCTTTCAAAATTTGTATGATTATCAGAATGTCCCATAAGTGAACTAGTTTTCTGAAGAAACAAGCACAAAGGATGGTCTTTGAGGACCTCATGGAGGCATAATCCTAGGAAAATATCTTTGCAAGGACAGTGTGCTGGACATGGTCCCCACCACTTCAACTGAGCCCTTGTGGTCCAAGCGATTCAGCAGTGCCAGCTTTTCGCTGCGCCAGGGCCTGCAGCCCACCCATTGTCCGTGTTGTGGATGGGTCATTCTTTTCCAGGCCCCGACTCTTGCCTAACCCACGTTCCATATGTATAATTCGCAATAATGAGGTTCAGCTTTTTCCCACTCTAAAAACACTTTGGTTCTTTGTGTTTTGACAGTCTTCAGCAGGGAAGTTCAACTCCTTTCAATGCATCTTTAGTCAGACAATAAATTAGAAGCCTTCTCCATTTGTCCTGCTACTGAAGTGGAAGTTTAAAAGTGACATAACTGTGAATAGGCAATAATGCAGTATCTTAGGCAATAGTCATCTTTTCTCTACCTCCTGCATGAAAGTTATTGTTGAACATGAAATATGTGCCACTTTTCCCCATGCAGTTTCTGTGCTTTAGTATGTAATTCATTGCTGTAGGACACTTCAGATGTAAAAGATGCTGTTCTGTGTGAAAAATGAATTATTCTGTCTCATTAGAACATAGTCTTTGAGTATGTGATGAATTCTTTCTGCCATTTGGCTGTCAATCTTTTACCCCATCAGAAACACTGTGTCCTTTACTGAACTATGTCGTTGTGCCAGATATTCTCTCTCTCTCATTTCCAGTTGGTACTTCCGTAGGGGCTTTAGAAATGTACTGTCTGTCTCTTAGAAGGAACTTGGACTCTTCAGACGTGCTGTGTAGGGCAGAGTTACCAGTGGACTTTGCAACGAGCATACTTGGAGTCTTCCCTGAAAGATGTGTTAACTTTAATGTATAGGTAGAGACACTGAGTCACAGAAGCAAAGTGCTTTGCCAGTAAATGCACAACTGGATAGAAAACAAGAGTTCTGTCTCCTCTGGGATTCCCATTTGACCTGAAAGTTGAAAGCAGCTCACAAAAAGCTCGTTAAACCCACAATGCCAACTCACCACTTCCTCGCTTGTTATGTTTAACTGGAAAAAAAAAAAGCCAACAATTCATGCAGTGATTTTGTAGGCCTGCCATTCCCACACAGGAATTGTGCTGATTTCTCTGCAGCGTTTCCTTTTTACCGAGGCAAGAGGGAAGACAGAACAGTACTGACTAGACGGGGAAGGTGGCTTGCAAAATTGCCTCTTAAAACTGTCTCCACAGCAGGAAGTTTGAGACACCAGCATTAGCGCACCTTCCCCACAGTACAAAACCCTCCAGTTTCTCTCTCTTTTCTTTTTATAGCATTGGAGTGGATGGATTTGGTCAGTCCTCCGGGGTTCCTGGCCGCCCTGCAACTGCGTATGGATACCGCCCGGATGAACCTTACTACTACAGCTATGGAGCACGATAAAGCAGCCCCCTCTGCAGTCCAGGATGCTGCCTCCTGCCCCTGGAGGAACCAGCCTGTGTGTGGCTGGCAGTAGATCCATCCTTTGGTAATGCATGACTGTACCATGATGGGTCCCTCATTAAGTATCCTTTGGCATGTGTAGCTCCAGATAAACCTAGCCTTTCTGGATCCAGTGTTTTAGTGACTGTTTGCTCCTCAGTTGCTCTTTATTATCATTTTTGTACAGTATTTGCTCTGTGACTTGAAAGCAAGTATGGGAAAGCTACTAGACTGGAAAGTGTCACGTTATGTATATTAAGCTACTAATTTAATTTCTATTAAATATAAAAACCTGCATTGTCAGTAGTGATGAATGTGTTTCTAAACGATGTTTCTTTTGTTTTACAAGGCATTTAAAAGCAATGCTTCATGTGAAGCGTGTTTAGCATGGACTGTTTCCCTTTAACGTTTCAGTAACAGGAACACTGTTAAGCCGCAGCATCTCCTGGCACTGCCTTGGCACATACTTACCAAAGTCCAGTCCTGGGTCTGAAGGCTTTAACAATGGAAGGATGGCACAGATTCACTTCCCTTGGGCTTCAAACACTTACAGTCCAGCTTAAACACTTAAAATTAGAAACTACACTACAAAAGAATACCTTTACCATAAACTGTTTTAATAGAGTTCCTGTAGACTGAGAGAAGACAGCCACAAACACAATGAGGACTAGCAAGAAAAGAACACCATGACTTAGTTCAGAATCCAGATGCAGAGTTTTCCCCCCACTTCCCCATCCTAAAATACAAATGCATCCTGTCCTGCTTGTTCACAGGGTTTAAGTGGGATCGAAGCACAGATCATAGCTCATTGACTGAGCAGCAGAGACAGGCTAAGACACCTTCACTTTGGATTTATACTTGCAATGTCTGGGATTGCATTAAACCATGTTTTGAAACATGCTGCAGGCAAGCAGAGTTTAGGCTAAAGCTATTCTTAAATTTTGTACCCCCATCCATAATAGATACCAGAAAGCATATGGACAGGTGCCCTTTCTGGACACAGCTATCAAGACAGCAATTCAAATAGTAGCTCACTTCTTAAAGCAAAAGCTCCCCCCAACTCATGATGAATGGCTATTAATTTGCAGTATTGTTCCCCTCCTCTTTCCTCCCTCATTTCTGGTTTGTACAGAAAATTGACTTGAATCAGGGGCTGATACTACTAAAACAATAGCCAATAATCCCTTAAGACCAGTGTATATGCGAAGAAGGTGATCTTCAAAGGCATAGAGGTGTTTAGGAAGTTGACATGGTATTGTTCTTATGCCTTAAAAATATCTTTGAACTCCAGATTGGCTAAAACTTTGCTTGATCTTTTAAAAGTGTACAGGTATGTTTATATGCACTATTACTCATCATGTTTCATTCTGCATGACTGGAAAGGCTTCCAAAATTAGCCATGGTATTTCTTACCAGTTTTCAGCCTCCTCCCTGTGCTGGCTTCACTTACTGGAGGTGGGTGGAAGAACAGCATTGCCAGGATTACAACTATTATTTTTTTAAACAGTTTTTAACTAATTCTTATGCAATTTATTAGAAAATTTAAGATCTCTGTAGAAACAGTGCAGAAAACTTGAATTAAACGGTTGGGGTTCCTGTATCATCCCTTTCTAGATTCTTTCCATTGCTCTGAGCCCACACTTTATCTGCCCAGCAGTTGTGCCACATTTAGTCAACAAATTTCAGCTACTTTATAGTTGCAGCTGTGACAGGAATAACCCAAACTGTACATTCACACTCTGGCTTTTCTTTTTGAGACTGGCACTCACACATTAGACTCTTCCAGAAAATTAACATGAAGTTATTTAAAGCAGTTCCCCTCCTTTTGGAATGTGGGGGTTTTTTTTTGGGGGGGGGGGGGAGGAAGTGGGTCCTTAGAGTATATGCAAACTGTCAATGAAACTGAAGGAGCCTTTAATTGGAAGCTTCAGGTTAACGAGAAACTAGAGCTGAGCTTCAGCAAATGGGTGGGTGTCTGTAACTGTAATACATTTGTGACCATGCTGAGAATAAATGGCAATGGAAAAATCCTGGCTGCATTTTTAGTATTCAATGTTAGGAGCTTATGAGAAAAAAATAAAAGATCGAGTATTTGTAGCTTTGCCTGGCAACAGCTAAAAGAAGAACATCATTTATCTGCAAGCAGAGCTTGGTAAAAATTACTCAGCACTTAGTAGCCTGAGGACAGAGCCTGCTAGCCAGGATGAAAACCAGCTGTGCCACTATATTCTCTAAGGCAGGGGAGAGGCTGATTTTCTCTTTAATTACAATCCTGGAGCCAGAAAGGGGGAAAAAAGATATGAGCCCGTACACTTTCCAATCTATAGCACATTTCCTGTGGGTGTCAGAGGGAGACTGGAGATTCTGACCTGCAGGGTAACTTTTTAATTATCTGTATTTATGGATTCAGTCCCTGAGTACTGTATCCTGCATAAAATGGGGCGAGAAGGGATCTGCTGTCTTTTAACAACTTCGACTGCTTTGGTGCTTTACTCCTCTTCCTTGTTTCTCTCCCTGACTTTGTATTGCTCTTTTCTTTCCCTACAGCAGCAATCCCTAACCATCCCAGAACTGTCCTCTTTCCCACTCTGCTAATTAATTAAAGATAGTGGTTATGCAGGTGTTTCAGATCTAATTAGGCTGCAAAGTTAATAGCACAATTAAATAAGTGTAGGCTACAAAGTTCATACCTCTGTTAGCTATTATTCAGGCTTTCTGCAGATGTACACGATGCTGTCAGTGAGCTTTATACTTATTGCACCATCCTAAGATCTTATTTTAATTTATTATTTGTATCACACTGGTATGTAGGAGCTTACTATGGCAACACAGGGGGAAAAAACCCAAAGCAAACAAATATCCTTGTCCTAGACAGCTTATGAAGGACCTGTCTTTCAATACTGGTGTATGGGTGGAGTTGTCTGATAACAGTTTCACATGCGTATTTCATTCTGAGAGACTACCATGATTCTGCTGAATTTAATCCACTCTGGATTAAATTAAACAAGAACAAGATGCATCTTATTTTGAAATAAGCAGGACAAACTCTGTTTAGATGGAACAGATTTCAAGTCCCTCTGACAGGTTCTTTAATGGAATTCCTGTAATACAGCACTGATGAACTAAACTGTCTACCCTTAATGGGAAAATGCTTTGATTCCTGTTAAGAGGACCGTCTTTACTGCTGCTTAGGAGCACCAAAGTGCTGTTGCCATACATATATTATGTTGATAAAGATCCCAAACATACCTGTCTGCTAGAAGGGAAATATGCCCTCTTCTGCACCTCTCCCCAGATCTGCCTATTACCAATGCAGATATGATCATTTCCTTTTACCCTCTCCTTAGTCTGTGATTCTAGGCCCCAGTTGAGTGAACAGCACCAACTTTCATTTCCTCTCATTATTACTCTCAAGAAAAATAAAATACAGTGAAGCTGACTTCTTAGTGCAACTTCTGCTCCAACTGACAGCACTTAAAGTTGTTGTGACCTGCTCATTTTTGGTTTGTGACGTTCAGGAGAGAGTGCTGAGGGAACAAGAGAGGTACTGGAGCTGTCTGCCTGCACAAGCTGCAGAAGACGAGACTGCACATAGTTCACATTTAGAAGGTGACATTTGCAAACAGCCAGTCTAGAAACATACTTGAATGAGAACATGGATTTTTCTGGAATTGGTATGTAAGACAGGATATTGTTTTGGGCTGGTTTTGTTTTGTTGGGGTCCCCACCCCCCCAAAAAAGAGAAACCTACTTCTGTTTATTAAGAAATTGAGTACTGTAGAAACACCTTTGGCAGCAGAAGGCTAATGTAATGTAGTTGTATCTAACATGACTATGTGGCAGGAGGACATCATTGGAAGAGATGTCAGCTGCAGTTCAGGTTGCTGCTGGAAGCATCACCCCAGTCCTATTTGTGCCCTCTGCCTCTCCCAAAGGCCTTGTGGCCTGGAAAAGGAAGGGCTGGGAAATATTCCTGCCAGTGCAGACAGCAGAGACTGAAGCAGAGACTGCTGAACACTACTACAAAACTGTCCTTTTAGATCACGGAGGCTCTGCTCTGTGTAGATGTTCTCTTTGTTCAACCTTTTCTACAGTGACTAGTTCACTGTCTCTCCAACTGTGCCAATCTCTTCGTGCCCAAATGACTTAAATAACCAGTTACAAAACCTAACAAGGCAATTGCTAAAAGCTCTGCACTCCTGCCAGTTCCGTTTCCTCTTTTCTTCTTCTACCCTTGAAAGAGAAGGAAGGGGGTACACACCTGCCTAATGAGGTCCTGAATTATTCTCTGGAGGTGCCTATGTTGGCTGTCTTTGCAGCTAGGCTCTTTCCTTAGGAAAGGCAAGTTGTAAGTATTGAAGAACAGAAACTAGCTCTTGCGTTTGTACAGCACCTAGTACAGTAGGGCCCTGATCAGAGTGAGCTCCTTGGTACTGCTTCAGTTGGTATGAAACAAGGGACTCGCAAGGGGAAAGCAGATGAAGGGAAGGAGAGCATCTCAGCAGAGGACCACTGGCAACGCAGCAAAGTGAATATGCCATAAATGACAGAGAGCAGTCAGCAGCTGAGGTTTGCTTTTTCCTGAGAGCCACACGAGTTACACCACTGCCTGAAGCCTGTTGCCAGAGCTACATGCTGTGAGTGGAAATCAGTCACTGCTTGTTGTTAAGAGGTTTCTGTCCTCCCCCTGCAGTTGTCCACGTCATCCAGTCTTCTGTTTCTCTCTCCCCCCACCCCCTAACATCTGCCCAGATTGTAGGCCTGGAGGCCAGTGTTTTCTAACATGGTCTCAAATTCAGGTACATAAATCCCTGCTCAGGCCCCTGAATAAACTGCATGACTTCTCTATGGTGAGGAATGTCCACCATTCCCCTTATTTTGCACTTTGGGGTCAGGGTCTTTTGGTATTACTATTTGTCCCGTTTGGGCCAAAGACTTACAATGCTTCCTACCTTTGAAGGAGAGAGGTGGGATACCTGAGCTTCATTTTAGGTTCTGTTCCTGTGTTCATTATGTCACCACATAGTATGTGACATACTACACCTCACAAGGACCTGTTCTACTTTCCTGCACCCTCCTTCTCCCACCATCTTTCTGCGTGATTTAAAAAGACCCTGATCATCCAGCTGCCAATACCTCCATCTGCCACAGGTGTCGACTCCTCACAGCACGGTGCCCCGTTGTTAACCCTGGCGGGCCAGCTTACAGACTTCCCAGTGCCCACTACTGGAAGGAAGTCTTCCTCTTTACTTACCTAAACAGACCATAAAGTTCAACTGAGTGGAGTTTGGGTGAAGATCTAAGGGGATCCCTTCTTCTGTCCAGATACCTGTGGTTTTGTTGCATCAAAGGGACTCTAGCATAAATGAGTTACTGGCCAGCAAACATGTTTCTCTTGGAGTATCTGCAGTGTCCATGCTCTGGGCATGAACTAGAAGGCTTTGCCTGAAATGGGGGGGGAAAAGTGTATTACTAAAGAACACACCCTACAAAGTTCATGCCAGATTTGACAGCACAAAATTTAATGCATGCTAAACTGGTTGAGTTTAGTTACTAAAGAAAGCCAAGGAGTTAGCACAGTTTAGACCACCTTTGTTACATACACTGCCATTGCCATTAAATCCTTGTCTAGACAAGGCCATGGGTATGGGGTGTGCTGTTGGGCCCTACTCACTCTAAATGTTAGGTTCAAAATGATCGAGCAAACCACATCCTAATGCCCTGGCGCTGCATGAAACTGGAATAACATTGGCAATATGAAAATAGTGTGTGAAAAGCCCAGACCTCCCACTGTACTATAGTAATTCCTTTCAGTGTTCATTCTGCTGTCCAAAATACTCACGTGAAATCTCTCCCTGGAGTCACTTTACTCTGCAGCATAGAGGGCAATTAGTTTTAATGGCATTAAATAGATCTCCTTATGATGCACGAGTTACACCACCAAAGCAAACGAGCAGGGCTCGGGGCAATGGTGCGGGGAGATCTGCTAGACGGACCACCTGCCTCGAGTATGTAGTTTTCACCCGTCACCCGCCCTTTATTTACGCTAGTCGAGAAGCTATTGTTAGATTCGCTCTAGCACTGGAGTGGGGGCTGAACACAAACGCCCTGAAAGGGAAACTGGGGAAGGAAATTAGCTCACCGAATGCAGTTGGGGGGTAGGAGGCAATCATACCTTAGAAGGAGGGAGACACCTATTCCCCATAAATCACACACACAGCTCATTTGCACAGAGCAGAGGAGGGTTCAAGTGAAGGGTCCCTCTTACTTGAGGCACAGAGCAGTAGAAATCAAGCAGAAGATAGGACTGGCCAGGGGACAGCCCAGCCAGTGGTGAAGGGTCCGGACCACAGCGCAGCCAGAAACCTCAGGGGCTGATCAAAGCATATGTTACACACTGGGATTTGTCTTTCGCTGGCTGCAGTTCAAACCACAACCTTGAATTTCTAACTTCCCCAAGCTGAATCAGACTGAACAAAGCTAAAAATCATAACGGCTTCAGCATAGCTGGTAAGTGCCTCTAGTAAAGGGAAATTTTCCAGTAGCGAAGGGCTATTCTGTCCAGCAGTCAGAGGCATGCTGAGAATCAGTGACTTGAAGCTGAAGCCAGCCAAAGCTGAAGTGGAAATACAGTTAGAGTTTGAACTGCCTGAGTAACTAAGCTGTGCAACAGCTTAGCAAAGGAAGAGATGGATTCTCCATCACCTAACTACTTGATGAAATACTGCCTTTATGTAAGACATGCTCCCATCTAGAAACCATGGTCCTGGTGGAGGAATCAGTAGAAGGGACTCCAGGTGGCCTGTTGTGCAGGAGGTTACAGTATTGCATTGCAGCATCCTTCCTGGCCTTGAAATCCCCAAGGGAAGAGTCCTATGCACATGATCTCATAAACATCTTCCTCAGCATCCTTGAGCCATACTCAGAGCAGCCAGATCATGCAACCAGGACAGAGAAGTTGAAGAGGAGATACCCAAGGGGGAGAGGAGAGAGGAAGAGATCCACTCTTTTCCTGAGGAGTTAGGAAAAAGCAGGGTGAGGAAAGTTTCTGACCTTTGGGAGAGAGAAAAGTAACTGGTACTACCAGAACTGCCATGCTTCCCTTTTATCTTGAAGCCAGGGAGGATGCTACCAGCAACTGGACAGAGAAGTCCATACACCACAGCTTGTAGCCTTATCCTTGGCAGGTCAATACTTCTTTTAACAAGCATAGCATGGGACTGTCCCTTTCGTTTGTGGATGCCCAGCCTCACAGAGCCCTTTTTTCTGATACAGGCCCAGGACCGAACCGAGCAGATACTGGGGCATTGCAGTACAGGAAAGCACCATGTTTAGCAGCTGAGCACAGACAATGCTATCGGATCGATGCCTTTTGCACCCAGAATATCAGCTTTATCTAACGCTTCTGTAGTGACAGAGACTCCGTCTGGTCACCCTTGCGAGAGCAAAACAGAAGAGGCCCCCCCGCTCCTTGAACAGTCCTTTTCTAATAACAAACTCAGGTGACTTTGTGAGCCTTCGCACCCAGACAAATTCACAAGCTCCTCAGACCCCACCGCAGGCTCCTTTCCAGCCAGGCCACAGCGTGTCCTTGGCGTTGTCGCTTCTCTGCTGTGGTGTGCTACTCAGGAGAAAACAGCTGCAATTCCCTGCCAAAGCCGACAGTTCCTCCTGTATCCGTCATCCAGACATTGCTCTTTTCCCTCCAAACATCCCGGCGGAGCTGGCAGTCCCCAAGCACCTCCTTCTCCCGGGAGAAGAGCAGCCCTGCTCCATCTCGGCCTCCAGCGGAAAAGCGGAGGCCAGGGTTTGATACCGAGGTCAATGTCGTGCTTTGTCGCCAGCCTCCTGCGGGGCTTTTAGGGACAAGGGGACCGCTCATTCTGCACCAGTACTCAGGAACAATGGCTCAGGAGGCCTCAGGGCAACGTGTGGTCGAGCGCGGGCTCCAAATTAGGCTGGCTCGCTCTCCCCACTGCACGCGCCTCCGCGCTGTTACATGCCCACACCAGGATTCAAGAGAGAGAGATTCATCTTGGTGCAGAGAGCTGTCGTGGAAACAGCATGTCGTAGACTGACCCGAGCGGGGACTGAAAGGGGACAAGCGGGTGCCAAAGCACCAGAGGGAATAAACAGCAGGAGAAGGTCCACACGATGCGACGGTGCCCGGTTCAGCAGGATAGCGCGATCGCTGCATATCTACGTGAGGCATTTCAAGGGACCCAGCCCCGGGAACAAGGGCCAGCGAGTAAATTCCTGCCCCTGCTCCAGCCCCGGCTCGGGCCCCTTCCCCGGCCTCCGCCTGCCCGCCCTCAGCGCCCCTTCGCCCGCGACCAAAACGGCCGCCGCAGCTTCGCGGACGGGCTGCGCCACCGCGCGTGCCCTCACGCAAGATGGCCGCCGCCCGCTCCGGCCGCCCGCCGCCAGGGGGAGGCGAAGGCGCGGCGCGGCGGCGCTCTGCCCGCCCGACTCGATGGTGCGCGGTGCCGGAAGCGCGAGGCGGCGGCGGCGGCGGCGCGAGGAGGGAGGGAGGCGCCGTCGGGGCCGAGGCGACCCCCCGCGGCCGGCGGGCAGCAGGTGGGGGGTAGACGGGGATACTGGGGTCAGTGGGGAGGCGGCTGGTGGGGGCAGGGGTTTGGGGGGGTACATGGAGCCAGGTAATGGGGGGGGGGGGGTGACAGGGTTTAGTGGGGTAAATGGCGAGGCGGGTAATGGGGGGGTAACAGCGTTTAAGGGGGGATTTTGTGGTGGATGGGGAGACAGTTACTGGGGGGTGAAAGGGGTTTAATTGGGGATACTGGGGTAAACGGGGAGGCAGTTAATGGGGGTGGCAGGGCTTTAATGGGGGTAAAGGGGGAGGCAGTTAACGGGAGGTGATGGGGTAAAGGGGGGTTTAATGGGAGTAAAGGGGGAGGCAGTTAATGGGGGCGATGGGGGTTTAGTGGGGGGTAAAGGGGGGCAGTTAATGGGGGGCGATGGGGGTTTAGTGGGGGGTAAATGGGGAGGCAGTTAATGGGGGGCGATGGGGGTTTAGTGGGGGGTAAATGGGGAGGCAGTTAATGGGGGGCGATGGGGGTTTAGTGGGGGGTAAAGGGGGAGGCAGTTAATGGGGGGTGATGGAGTTTAGTGGGGGGTAAAGGGGGAGGCAGTTAATGGGGGGGTGATGGGGGCTCAATGGGGGGGTGATCAGGGCCGTGGGGGCACTGAGGCTCTCGGGGGCAGCCCTGCTGCGTGTGCCCTCTCCAGGAAAGCCCTAGGGTGGCTGGAGGCAGCTGGGGGCCCAGCCCCAGCTCTCTCCACCCAAAGGCACCGGGGCCCCATGGCCCCAGCACCCCCAGCAGCCCAGCTGGGCCCGCATGTCCTTCAGGGCACCCTGCGGGGGCTTGGGGCCGCTTGGCCTCGGTGCGGGCAGGCTCCCCCTGCCCCCTTGTCTGGCCGAGCTGTTTGGGCTGTCAGACTGTTGCTGGGGTTGCTGCTGCCTCCTCCTCCTCCTCCTCCTCCTCCTCCTCCTCCTGTCCGTGAGGTGCCTGGCACTGCCAGGCCACGCTCAGGGCAGATCCTGAGAAACCCGGGGAGGAGAATAATGACGCTGCCCTCCGTTTGGGTGTTTATAACTTGCAAATAGAATATTTGATAGAGGTACACCCTCACTCTTTCAGGGAAAAAGCGATAACTGTGTTGGTGACTGGAGTTGTTTTGGTCGCACTGTAGGTAGCGACACTGCTGCTGGAAGTTAGTGTTATGCTGCTGTTTTTCAGGGTACCGTCCACATTAAAATGTGCATTCACTCCCCTTCTTCAGCATCCAGAGTTGAACTATCCTTTGACAAGTGCAATAAAATCGCGCTTCCTTTCCCAAAGAGGCTGTCAGCTGCTGATCACATGTGTGTGTCTGTGGCACAGCCCGTGGGCTGGCGTTTGCTTGTGCAAGGTGTGCGATGAGCTTTTGCAATTGCCATGTTAAGAAACCTCTGCCTTTGGGATCAAAGCACAGATAACCTGCAACACTTGCTTCCAGAAGGCTCTGCCGACCGGGAAGGGCACGGGGCCAGGGCGGGAGGCTGCCGCGCGGGGCGAGCAGAGGGCTGTGCAGCGCCTTGGCAAAGGTGCAGCTGGAGCCCTCGTTTGTTGCTGGGGTTTTGCTCGTGTGTTAGATCCCTCCCAGGGCGACGGGGCCCAGGAGCAGCTCGGCTCGGCTCGGCTGCCTGAAAGCGGGTGCAAATCCGCTGGGAACTGAGCAGGAGCTCAGCTGAAGGGGTTTGGAGCAACCTGATGAGAAGGGAAGGGGGAAAGTACCTAGGAGTGAGGGAGTAGGGGCGCAGGCTGGGAGCGGGGAAGGACCGTGTCTCTGCCAGCACGCGTGGGTGGCAGCGTGTTAGGAGGCGGCTGTGGGACCATTTGGGGCTCCAGTTACTGCTTTGCTATAGAGCTGCCCTCTGAGTCCTCAGGCCCAGGCTGGGTTTCCAGCCTGAGATTTTCTTGTTGCTAAGAAACCCATAAATTATCAAACTGACTAAACCTGTTGTGGATTTAGGGGGAAGGGAAGATTTAGCAGAGCGTGCGTCTGCGGTCACTTGCTATTGCCGCGGCTTTGCTGGCTTCACGTCTCCTTCCCCCTTCACCCACGCGTACCCTGCTCTAATGGGAATAACGTCCCCAGATGGAGAAGGGGTGGTTTCTTATCAACCCTGTATTAATTTGGAAGGGCAGCAGTTCTGCCTCACTCTTAGCTCTGGAGTTACAGGGCTCAGTACATGTTTCAGGCAGATACCTAATATGGGAAGTGTTATCCCTCCACAGTGAAGCTAAACTGAAATTGTAAGGTTAGTACTGTTTATGGTAACACACCCAAATTCCTAACTGCCCGGCCCTGTTGTTTTTCCCCGCTGGGCTCCTGCACATCTCAAGGTGCACTCCTTGTTACAGCTGATGCTCATATTTACAATTTATTGAACGTAAGGTGTTACAGGGTTATAATGTGTCTTACAATCTCAACGTACAAAGTGCATGTGGTCTTTAAACTGTGTAGTTGTGTGACTGAGAGGTTGTTCTAGCATTTGAAGAATTCTTCCATAGGTATACACCTTTGCAAATGGTATCGCTTGTCTGTTGCAGTCTCAAAAACTGGCATGTTAGGGAATGCTGTGAAAAGGAAGAGAAACCAGGAGAGGTGATGGTTTTGCTCAGTTTCGGGAAGCTGACGTGTGCTTGAAGAGTGTGGCTAGGGGCTCCACGGGTTGCCGTCACTGCTTGCTTGTTTGAATCTGCTTTCTTGAAGGTGCTTGGTGTTTGATATTGAGAGTTGCTGGGCTCCTCGTTAGGGGCAGTTAATGGAGCAGGGGATGCTGGTTTTGAGCTGGTTGTCAAGCAGTGGCACTTGGGTAGATCACAGTTATTCAAATGATTCTGCCATTACTGTAATTTTGAACTGTGCAAGTCCCTGAAGCCAAATCTATAGCCAGTGAATATGTCCTTACGTATCTGGAGCAGTCTGAGGCACAGGGTCAGCTCGGGTATTTTCAGCTATCCTACGCAAAATCTGACAAATAATTAAAGTAGAGACAGCAAAAAAAGGCAAAGCTGAAATGACTTGAAAATACTGATAAGAGCACTCAGCTGTGCGCGGGGGGAGCAGCAGGTATTGTACACGGGTGCGAAAGGTTAGACCTCGGATTAGCCAGAGCAAAGTGTTGAGTGACTGTTTTGGGAGGAAGCCTCTGCCTTTGAGCCGAGAGCCCTTCCCCGCAATCTCCTGGCCTTTTAGAAATGCGTGTGCAGGTATTAAATTGTGTTTCCCTTTCCACCCAAAAGCCCCTCTGTGCAGTGCTTTGAAGCAGCACTTAAGGCTTCTAAAACTGCTGATACAATTTTTTTTTTTTTTAATTCCTTAAAGGTCACATTTTAAGGTCCGATACCTTGAATTTTGTAGGGAATCTACACTGAAAGGGTAAACATATATCCCTGATGCTAGGGCGAGGTGAAGTAGCGTGGTGGGTGGCCTGTTCTTCAACTGTTGTGCTGCGGAAGACAAGAAGAGACAGTGGCTGAATGCAGTTATAGATACTAAATTCATGTTTCCCTCAGAACTGGACTTCAGGGCCTGAGTTTTGTTTTGTGCAAGTCACTGATGGCTGAAGTGTTGCTTCTGAGTTGGGCTACATTTGAATTGATTATCTCTAAAAGCGGATTAATAGGCTAGCAAGCGGTCCTGAACCATCAAGTTCTAGCTTACAAGCAAGGCCGTGTGTGGCGGCGTTAGGATTTCATAGGTTTTGATTGAAATAATGATGTTCCCAGGAGGATCTAGAGAACCGGTATGCCTTGATGCCTAAAATCTGAACCTACGTGGAAGACAAATACTGTGTCAGGTATAAAGTATCTTTGGATCTGAAATTGCACGTTCTCTAGATAATTCAGTGTTAGATTTTAGCTGGATCAGTATCTGCAAGCTCAATTTAAAAAATGCTTCAGCCTCTGTAGCGACCATGGTGTTCTTGCTTGGTACAATCTGGTAGGTTAAGTTCTATTAATATCAAACAACTAGGAGCTGTAATGCTGTCTGGTTCCCATACCTAGTGTGTTCATATGGTTCATACCTACCAGCAAGAAGCACGTGTACATACCTATTTGTTACAAAACAGTTAGCTAACAGTCAAAAATGATTAAATGATGTGTAAAGCAAGATTTGTATAGAATCAGTCTCCAGTACAGAGAGCACTCTTGTGCCACTGTGGAAGGAAATAACACCTATCTGTCAAAAAAGTAGCATTTTGCTCCTTTCCAAAGCTCATATTGACTAGTGGGTTATGCAATTGGTATATTTAGACGTTACGATCTAACGTTTTTATTAAATTTTAATGTACTTTAGCAGGGGAGGTTGCAATCATTTAGATAACTAAATCGTAACTGAAGCCGTGGAAGGAAAAGCCTTCCAAAGTACACCCAGCACTGCTAGCCTCAATTCCTAGGAGGGCTTAAAGTAGAGAATAGTGTGAGGGGCCAGAGCAGAAGCTTTGCTGGATTAGCTCAACCAGGGAGCTGAGCAACTCCTGATGCTTTTGCCCTCCTGAAGCCTTAGGTCACAGCTGGAAACAGCCATCATAAAGCAATTCTCCTGTTGCAAAAAATGCTATGTTGGAGGGAGCAGGGCAGGGGGAGGATTTTTTCGCTTTTCAGGAAAAGTTAGGTTTTGCTTTCTCCTTCTCTCGTTATTAAATGATCATTTGTTAACGTCTGTATACAGACCAGTGTCCTGGGTCTTGCCCATTTGAGCACAACTAACTACAGAGCGTGTGCTGCATCACTTTTCTAAAAGAGCCTCTGCAATCAGCATGTTTGTTTTATCTGTTTCATATGCAAGGAAGCAGCACAAAAATCTGTGTTGCCACTTCCTTATAGAGGCTGTGGGAGGAAGGAAGGGTTGGCAGGCAGATATGGTATTTGTCAGATGGAGAGCAGGTAATTGGGAAGAAAGCATGCTGTTGGAGGGGGTAAGGCTTGGCAGGAGAGCTCTTGTAGGTTGAGCATGGTGCTGTTGGATGGTGCTTTCTGGAGCTGCTGCCTCACTGCAGCGGGGGTCTGTGGGATGCAGCTGGACAGTGCTCAGGTGAAACTGCTCTTCACCGCTTCCCTCAGGTACCCTGGAATGGGTACAGACGCCTTCTTTTAGCCTGTACTGCCCCACCAGGAAAATGATAGGACTTCCCCACTGCATCTGACTATAGCTTCACCCAGTGAAAGGCTCTGTGGCTTGGAAAATCGAGAAATGGCTTTTTTAAAGGAGGCCAAGAGCTCCTCATGTGTAAGGCAGTGGCAGTCAGTTCCTAACTGTGGACTGTGTTTAATCTGAATTAAGCCTTTGGTGAAATCTTGTTTGGTAGCCAAACCAAGGCCTGAATGTGTCGTGGACACTGTTGTCATTCATCTGTCTGGCAGAACTGGCAGGGGCTGGTGGCGGTGTTGGCACAGATGCCAGCATGGTCCTAGTTCCATAGCTAGAGATCTTCTCACCTGTTGATCTGAACTCTTTGGTGGGTACTCAGTTTCCTTTACAAAATAAACCATGCGGGTTTTGTTCTTAAACTGAGGGAGAAGAGGACTATTAAGATGAGGTTCTTCATGGCTGCCCCGTGCTTTGCAGAAAATACAGGTGAGCTGGACAGTGCCTGCTAGAGTTAATTTTGTTTGAAAAATCTTCCTTCACCCAAAGGCCTGTTTGTCATTGAGAGGGAACCTCTACAACGGCCTAACTCTGCAAGTGATGGGCTCGGAGAATAGCGCTTTAAAGAACAACGCACTGGAAGAACAACCGTTTACGCTTCCAACTGGACACACGATTTACCCAGCTGTGCTGCAAGATGGCAAACTTGCTTCGGTCTTTGTGTACAAGAGAGAGAATGAAGATACAGTTAATAAAGCTGCCAAGGTACTGTAGAGAGCGCGCCTGGAACAGACTCTTCGGAGCTTTTCCTCTTCTTTCTAGCAGTGGTGGAAGTCTGCCAGTTAATGAATGTCAAACCCTTGGGGGGTGAGGGAAGGAGAAACTGTTGAATTTGGCCATGGCTGAATGTAGCTGCAGCGTGGTGGGGAAGAAGGGGGACAGCTGCAAAGCTTCTAGCACGCTGCTCCGTGCTAACAGTGATGGGAAGGGGGGTTCAGATAATAACACCTGCATTCATTTGTGGAGTATTGATCTCTTCTTGCAGATCTTCCTAAGACAGAGAGAATTTCTTAGGTGGGCTGTGCCCAAAATACTGTGTTTATTCTTCTGTATAAGATTTTGTACCTAGATGTATTATAAAAGGTTTTGCAGTGAGTGAATGAGCAAGTGTGCTAAGTGCTTGGTGAGGAGCAGGGATGGACTGTCTAAATTCAAGCAGAAAATGTGGCTAAAGGTATGCGGTTAGACTCTGAAGTCAAGACAGAAGCCTTTGATTTTTTTTCTATTTTTTTTCCCCCCCTTCGGAAGCACCTGAAAACCTTGCGCCACCCTTGCCTTCTGCGCTTCCTCTCCTGTACTGTGGAAGCAAATGGGATCCACCTGGTTACAGAACGTGTGAGACCTTTGGAGATGGTCCTGGAGACGCTCTCTTCTGCAGAAATCTGTGCAGGGATCTACGATGTGTTGCTGGCTCTCATCTTCCTCCACGACAGGGTAGGTACCAACAGAAGCAGTCATGAGGTTTCCCTAGGAGTCAGATGAAACATGACAGGAGGGTGTTGTGACACAAAAAGACAGACCCATACCCCACAGTTCTTTTAGGCTGAAACTGCTAAAACCATTGGCTGCTTTTTAGAAGGAATGGTAAATGAAAATACTGTGATTTTAGGAAGCGAGGTTCATGAATTGAGAGCTGCTTGCAGTGCTTCATGCTTTAGGGAAATGGGACTGCTCAGGCTCAGCATTTATTTACAGCTGTTGCCGCATGTCAGATATCGGTGTCACTGCTCCCCTGTTTTGGCATTGTGTGTTTGTCCAGGACCGAAGATAAATCCCAGCTCAGACCGTAGCTTTCAGGCTTTGTGTTCGTAGTTGGAGGTCTTCTCTGCACTGACAGTTACGTTTCAGGGCTGTGACAATGAAACTTTGCTCTGAAACCACAGTCCTGTGGGATACCTGCTAGTCGCCTACAAAATCCTGAAGGACGTGTGGAAATGTGTTCTTTTTGGCAGCTTTTCCTTAGTTCCTCACAACACCTAGTTAGCACTACTGAAGATTTTATGTCTTCATCTGTCCCCAAGTCTTTTCTTCTTCTTTTTTTTTTTTTTTATGTTTTAGGGAAACTTAACACATAACAATGTCTGTTTATCATCTGTCTTTGTAAGTGAGGATGGGCACTGGAAACTGGGAGGAATGGAAACAGTCTGCAACTTTAATGAAGCCACTCCAGAGGTAAGAGACAAGTAAATCATGCCCCTCTGATGCCTGGAAGAGGGCTCCTGGTCTGCTGAAGCTGGCTTTCTGTTGATGTGAAGGGCCAAACCCCAAATCCTTCCAGTATCTCAGTTTACTATTAAATGTGTTGGCTTGCTTCCAGCTCTGACCTGAATCTTTGCTGCAAGGACACTGTTACTATAAACAACAGCGTCTGCATAAACATAGAAACTCATTCCCCATCAGCTGAAAAGCAACTAGCTTTCTAAAGGAGGCAGAGCTGGCTGGAGGGTAGGTTAAGATTGAGGAGAGGGCGACATCTTTGCTCCTCTGCACTTACTTAAAATAAACTGCTTTACTGGGAAGAAGGAACATGCAGGTTGAAATGAATCAAAAATAAAAATAATTTAAATGACTCTAGCTTTTGCTGCTGGCATCTTCGTTGCTTGTTACTGATCTTGGCAGAAAGATTCCTGGTTTGATTTCTGCTGCATGCTGTGCATAGTCATTGCTGCAGCCTGGCAGTCTGTAATAAATGTATATTGCTCTTTCTCCCAGAAAATCCACAAATCCTTCACAAACTGTGCTTAGTGTCCCTGGCCAGTACCACCTTTCAGAAGGGATCAGGCAGGCACACAACTGGTGTGTGTGGTGGTGCACAACAATGCAGGGAGTGTAGCAGTACAGTCTGACTGCTACAGGTCGTGAAATCCTTCTCCTGTGCAGGTGGGTCATGCAGGGACTGTAGAACTGAAGACCTGAAGGGATGAGTTGCCTGTGATGCCCTGAAGTTGCTTTATGTCAGCTTGGCACCCCACACCTGATGCTTACGCGATTGTGCTTCCGCTCTGGGCAGAGCGAAGCACAGCCCACCCTGGATGCGAGCTGGCAGGGCAGGGGCAACCCGCGGCTCCGTGCGCAGCCCTGGCCGCGGGGAGGAGGCTGCTGTGCTGTACGGAGAGGTCACTCCTGCTGCTTGGCCTAAAAAACGGATTGAGGCAGCTAATGTCTCCCTCTCCTCTTTCCAGTTCCTCTGTCAAGTGAAGTCTGTGCGAGACCAGTCGTGCATCCCTTGTGAAGAGATGGTGAGTAATATTGCTGCCTTCAGATTGCTGGAGGAGCTTGTTGCTGGGAACAAATAAATGCACCGTGTTCAGAAAAGGATTTTGACTCGTTTTATCTCTTCATGCTTGAATGGGAAGAAGTGGCCATTGGATAATATCTGAGGTTTACTTTTCTTTTTTTTCTTCCCCTGTCCCTAGTCTGGGTATGGTGTTGGGCACAGGGAAGTGAAATTCTGAATAAGTAGTGATGGAAGAGCAAGTTCTTGTAATTATTTCAAACATTTTGTGCTGCAGCTTTAATGCTTCTAAGAGTAGTTGCTGAGGTTGCCAAGATCACGGTGATAACCTGATTATGTAGCCCTCTCATGTATAACAGTCTCTTTTTATTTATTTTTTATTTTTACTTGTTAGTCACCTTATATCTATTAGATATCCTGTGAGCTACGTATTCTAAAGGAGTGAGATCTCCCTCTGATTAACACCTGTTTCCATAGAAATGCTGAAAGTTGTTGACTTGTAATTGCCATGTGCATTCAAGGGGGAATTGTTACATCGTGATGTAGTTGTTCCTTTGGGCTATAAATTCCCTGGTGGAGGGGTTTTTAGCATAATATTCTACTTGTAGGGTACTTGGTAAGCTTTGGAGCTATAAAAAGAACTGAAGAGTGTGTATGGGAGAGTGGACAGGCATTCATGGAAACTACCAAGCATTTTATAAACTCCTGCTTTGCTGATGATTATTTCTTTAGTCTGCAGATTTCAAAATTCTACCCAACAGCTATGGGTATGCACGGGATGCTTACGCGTTTGGAATGATGGTTGAAAATCTCCTGACTGTCCTAAATGATCAGGGTGAGGAATGAAAATGAAATGTGTTTATTTTTTTGCCAGCAATCCTGCATAGCTTATTCCTTGCATGCATAAACGGAGGTATTTGCCTTTTGTTGCAGCTGTGTATTGTGACAGATGTGTTACAGGGATAGTGGGCTCTATTGTTCTTCATGTTTGCCAGGAATTTCCAAAATAAGAAATATTCTGTACAAGTTCCTCCTGTTTCATGCTTCACCTTCTTAGACAGAAGTGTCTTTGGGGAAGAATGTTGGTTTCCTCCTTACAGAGACCAGTCTGGCTCCTATTCTAGGAGTCGCAGTCCCTGGTGGGCAATGTGCTGTTTGAATAGGAGCTGGCTGTGGTGATGTGGGTCAGGGTTGTCTAGGAGCTGGGGTGTCGGGTTGGCAGTAGGCAGAGTTTGTGTCTGTTCCAGATTCTTGTCTCCTTCTGCTTACCTATGGTAAACTGCATAATTTTTGTCTTTTGGGGTTTTTTTTTCTTCATCCACAAAACTTAATAACTTGGACCCCCTTTCTCTGAAAGGGCTTGAGATGGTTGGTGAGGAGTGATGCGTGTGCAAGCAGCCCTTGAGATAACTTCTTCCCTCCTTCTCCTAAAGTGAGCATAGCAGCAGCTTCCTGGATGTGGAGGCAGGAATGAGTTTTATCTTGCAACAGGAGATGAGAACTGAGTAACTCAGCTTAAAATACAGACTTAAGTTTCCCCTCTTCCTGCTTTTGAGCATGGTCACATGTGCTCTCCTAGGCCTGGCTGGAGGTCACCAGCCCGCACAACACGAGCCCTCCCAAATCCATCCACAGCTTGGTCCTGTCCCCATCAGCCGCTTCATCAAAAGTTAGGGACACAGATGCACAGCACGTAGATGTTCTGTACTGCAGCCGAGTTGGGCTGCTGCCTTCTAGCAGAGATGGAGAAGGAAGCTACTTGCTGGATAGTAACACTCTGGTCGAGACAAGTTTGTCTTCATTAGAACACTGACCTTTATAGTCTGCATTTGCCTGTTCACTGTTAAAACTCTTTGGTGCCCCAGTAGCTCAGCAGCTGAGAAAAATGGGAATGATGTTCCCCCTTCCTTTGGGGTGGGACGGTAGAGATGTGAGCAACTAAATAGTTTGCTATCAAATAGAGCTTCTAAAAGGAAGTCTTCAGGAGGAGTGGAGAATCCCTGACCATAGTATGTTCAGTGCTGAGAAGGAAATCTAACTGTGAGTGCTCTGGCTTTCAGTTTCAGCAGATATTCTCTCCAGCTTTCAGCAAACGTTGCACTGTACACTGCTGAACCCAGATCCAAAGTGTCGTCCACCACTGTCAAGCTTATTGTCTCATGAGTTCTTCAGGTAAGAAAAGGAATATCCTGCCTGCCTTGGTATGTCTTGATATTTCTTATTTCTGCATTGCCAACGTATAATCAACATTTCAAATGAGGTATTGAGCTAGCAGTGGTGACAAAAGTGTGTCCTTCTGTCACATGCAGCTGCTTAGATCTCCTCAAGCTCATGGGAGGAGATGGGGAATGCCCTAGGAAACAAAATCATTAGAGGTAGCACTTAGAGTAAAGCAAACTCTGAGATAACCTGCATAGAGCTGTGTCTGCTGTCACTTAAATGTTTCTCCTGATGGTGGTATTAGAGGAGGGTGGGCACTTGCTTCTGCTTATTGCCCCTGGATGGTGGTCAGAGACAGCTAGTGCAGCCCTTTCCTCATCTCCTTGTGAATCACTGACTTCAGAAGTGTCAGCTGTACTTTGGCACTGCGAACACAGCTGGTGGGTAACAGGTCAGACTCACACCGGTGTTCTTAGTCCACCAGCATTTGACTTGCATTTCCCTTTCTGTTTCTGTCTGCTAAATAATGGGGATTTGTGAGTTCTTATTTGTGGATGGTTTAAGCATCATAAATGATCATGCTTGACTGCCTACATTTTTATCCTTAGGAATGACTTTCTGGAAGTTGTGAACTTTCTGAAGACCTTAACAGTAAAGTCTGAGGAGGAAAAAACTGAATTTTTCAAGTAAGTCAAAGAATTGTAAGCTGGAAGCTTTTTATTTCAGAAACACTTCTGCCAAATAGGGTCTTGGGGGCAACTTGGAAAGCTAGTGGCCTGAAAGGTTCTTCCTCAGGTGCCTGATTTTGTTCACTGGCAGACCATTGTTTGCTCTGTAATGTAGTAGTTTGGGTACTCCAAGCCAAACTAGTGCTTGCATCAGAGGAAACTCTTCCTTCCCCCCCTTTTCTAATTTCTTATTGGAAATGGTTTGGTGTTTGCGAGGAGCAGTGCCTGCTGGCCTCTCTACATTATTCTGATAACAGCCTCTGGAATGATGCTGTGGACAGCTGTATGAACAGCAATATTTACCTGCTACAGACCAGTTGCTGTTGCTGGAGAATCAGGCAGAAACTGGACTGCAGTAAAATGCAGTTCACTTGAAGTGTGCTTTTCTGAATCCTGTCTGCTTTCTAGCAGTTTGGTTGAACTCATGCAGGGCTGAGAACAGAAACTTTCCCAAGGGTAACTGGGATGTAAGAAGAAAACAATTTTTCTGTTGTCTGTAACCTCTTTCCATCGTGTTCTAAATGAGACGATGCACTCTGTGGGGAATAATGTTGATGTTATTAGCAGGAGAAGTTTAATTATTCCAGTTTTCCACCATTCTTCTTAGCAGCACTGTCTCATCTCTCATTGCACTGTGGCTAAGCAGGAATCATTTGAAAAAGCCCCTTCGTATGCTCTAGTGTTGTGCTAACACTGTGGTTGAGAGTGGTATAGCGAGCTTGTCTGCTGCAACGCTGATGGACTAAGTTGAGCTCTGTTCCCTCAGCTCTGGTGAGCAGTTACTGACCTCCAGCCCGTCCTCTGGCTACTCAGTGGAGCTGTTCCAAGGCCCTGCCACTTTCCAGTCTCCTTGCCCGGCAGGTCTTGCTTGCTCTTCCACTTGCCACTGCTGCTCTTCAGCTCTGCCCAGCTTCACCGTGGCCCTTGGGTCCCAGATGACTGCTCTTCCTTCCCCACCTTCGTGTCTGGCTCTTTGTGGCTCTGTGTTTGTGCCAAGTGCCTCCTGCCCCTTGCAGGCCGGTCCTGGAGCAAGGTGGGGGGGGAATTAGTTCTCTGAGGCAGCCATGGAGGAACTACTGCAGTGCTGAGGTTTCCCACATCAGCCCTGCTGCCGAGAAGGCCTGGATGTTCAGCGTGGCTGGACCATGGCGATATGGTAGCACAGAGCTGTGAGGAGTCCTACCAGCTACAGCAGTCTCTGGGAGGTGGCTCTAGTCTGCTGAGCGTGTGGGAGCCGTAAGATTTTCCCTATGGCTTCTGTCCTGATCCAGGCTAAGCATGTTGTACCTCTTGTTGTTGCAGGGATGTTCTTTACACAAATGCCACCTGCTTGCCCAGTGTATACTTGAAAAGATCAGAGAACTTCTTTCAATGTGATTGGGAAAAAAAAAAGAATCTTTCGCTACCCTAGCTCTTAAGAGTAGCTTCATCATTTTAGATGAGACTTTGCAAAGTGAAATCTAGCACCAGACACCGCTTGAGGCTGAAAACTTCCATTGTTTAGGCAGATCTTGTAAACTGCTAAGGATACAGTTTTCTATAGGAGATGTTGGATGAATTAAACTTGTGGTCCCGGCTTTGTGTGGGTAAAATTGTTGTCTGTAATGGATGTCTGAGCTGTGCTAGTGCTAGTAGTCAGCATCTGTGGGAAATCCTATTGCCATGGTCCCCAAGAACTTTTCTCTAAGAGAAGCTTCAGTGTAGTCATGGCATATCTGGGCTAGAAAAAGGGAGAAGCTGAATTTTTCTTTCTTTGTGTATATAAAGGAGGCCTGGGAGTTCTTACAGAGCTATTTTCCTGCTTGCTTTATACTTCTGTGGTCACCATCAATTATAACGCTAGTTTGATTTCATTAGTTTGAGACTTAGTTGGACCAAAGAAGAGAAGAAAGGAAATTCTTGCAGGAACATTCAGAATGGTTCTCAGCATCTCTGTAACAGCAGTCCAGCTGAGGGAGGGGAAAAAACACTTCACTTAAAGATACGATAGAGTTGTCCCCTTTCCCAGCATGCTTTCTCACAGCATGTGCACTATTAGTCTCCTCCAAACCTAGAGAAAAGCAGTATCTGTTACTGGTATTTTAAAAATGAAAATTCTACAAGAAAGAGCCGTTAAAATCAAACTCTTGCAATTTAAACCCAACCCATGCTTTGACAGCCACCTCAAACACTTTTTGCATTAGACGGAAGTGATTTCAAGTGGATTTCCTTTTTGCAAGGGAAGCAGCCCATTTGCAGAGTGTAGTGGGTAAAATACCCTTTTCTTGAGCGGGAGGAGAATGATTCTTGCAACGCACCAAGGTCCGGGGTGGGACTGCAACTCTCTTTTGCAGTTTTAATGCTTTAGCGCTTCACGTGAGCTGCCGGCTCTGAGCCGGTCGGGATGTGAGGGAGAAGCATTCAAGTGCTGGCTGTAGGCGCGGCGGCACTTCCGCATGCACTCGACAGCCAGTGGTTCGGGTGTAGGATTTTACAGGGTGCATCTCTCAGTGTTTCTTTATTGCCTCATGATTTGTCTTACGGTTGCTTAGAAGCCTCAGTTAGGAGCAGAGCTTTGTCCTTCTAGGGCAGTATACGTGCAGAGTGAGAGATTGTCATGGGACTTCATCTCTAGCAGACAAGGCAGACTCAAAAAGAGGGGAAAGGGGTATTTAAGGGAAACGGTTGTAAATGCATGAAAGGCTGTCTTGGTACTAATTGCTCTCTCCTGGAACACAGATTCCTGCTGGACAGAGTGGCCTGCTTGTCAGAGGAGCTGATAGCATCACGGCTGGTGCCTCTCTTACTCAATCAGCTTGTATTTGCTGAACCTGTAGCTGTGAAGAGTTTTCTTCCTCATCTGCTGGGTCCAAAGAAAGGTGAACTTTAAATACTTTATCTTCAAAATTTTCACTGACGAGTTTGGAGTGAATTCAGAGAATGAAGAGATTAGTGGTGGTTAAGCAGAACAAATACTGTAATACACAGAACTGGTTATTCCACATATTGGGAAATATCAGCTTCCCCCTTTGCAGTAGGCTTTTCACTGCTCTACTGATGCTGGGAAGAGAATTAGAAACTGCCGGTTCTCTTGTTTTGGAAGTGTGCCCCCATCAACTCACCACAGGCTTTCTCCATGGTACATTGCATATCCATCTTCTCCCTTTTCCTCTAACCCTCCTTGCCCTTTTTTCTTCTGCCACTGAACTGGCGTGTGACAACCTCTTTCTCCTGTAAGGGTGTTCAGCCTCTTCTTTCCTCTGTAAGGGGTGTGTGGCATGTCTCACTGGATCCCCAACTATCTTCTGTCCCTGCGGCTTGCCTCCCCTCCCTTACAGTTCCAAAATAACTACTGGTGTTTCAGCCAAGCAGTATCTGGCTTGTGATTGTTTGACCTTAAGTGTTCAGAGCCATTGCTGCTGAGCAAAGCATTCCTGCCTTGCCTCTCCTCCCTTCTTCCTTTTGCTCCCCTTCTTCCTTTTGCTCCCTTTCTTCTTCTCTTCCATCTCCTCTGACACCCCAAGGAAGCTGAGTCGGCAGCTGACTGTGCAGGGAGTCAGGACAAAGAATCCGACCTGGCAGTTGGGTGACACTGTAGATCTCCCCTGTGGAAATCTGCCAGTGAATAGTTTTTGGGTGAGCTGTCTCTGGTTTGTGAAGCAGCCTTTTCCCACTTTTCACCTCTTTTCCCTAGAGCAAACTGGAGAAAGCCAAACCAACTGCCTCCTGTCGCCAGCCTTGTTCCAGACTCACGTGATCCCTGTGCTGCTGAAACTATTTGAGGTTCACGAAGAGCATGTTCGAATGGTGTTGCTGTCTCACATTCATGCCTACGCAGAACTGTTCTCTCGGGAAGAGTTGAAAAACATCATATTGCCACAGGTTAAGGACAGTAAAACCATATGGGTTTTCTGCTGCTAGGATCAGTTCCGGTGCAGTTTAAAGCTAAGATCTTGTAGTCCAGGCAACACCCTGTGGGCAATCTCTGTGCAAGCTTTCTCCCAGCTGCCCCCTTTACCAAAAGCATCTGTCATAGATTCCAATTTTAGCAACCCCCACTGCCAGCCTCACTTGTGCTGCTCAGCTCATGTGGAGTGTTCCTATCCTAAATCCAGCAGTCAGGACTGTTGTTTCTGGTCTGAGGGATTCCTTTTCTTCCCATCCTACCCCCCTTTGCCTGTTGAGCTAGTGTTGCCTAATGCTGGTGCGCAGCACCCTTTTCTGGGCCAGTCCTAGGCCTTGCACCCCTTCCTGCAGCACTGAGGCCCTCTGTTACACACCACCTGGGCTGACACCTGGCAGCCTCATAACGAGACTGCACTTCTGTTTCATGCTGCTCCACAACTCTTGACCAGAGAGGATGGATCAGTCTAAGCTGAGGGTGCCTTGGCAAGAGAGTTGTGTTCACTAGGCGCTGGGATCAGCCGTCCTCATTAACTTGTAACAAAAAGTGGAAGGCTGTTTTTTCTGCTGCAGAATAATGTCCAGCATCTCCTTAGTAAGAGCTGTGAGGAAATCTTAGAAACGAAATGTGCTACAAGTGCAACATCTAATGGGAGAAGAGCAAAAAAGCAGAATTTTCTGTTCTTAGTAACATTCTCATGTTCTTCATGTAGGTATTACTGGGCCTTCGAGATAGCAGTGACTCTATCGTCGCAATAACACTGCACAGCTTAGCAGTTCTCGTCTCCCTGCTTGGACCTGAAGTAGTTATAGGTGGCGAAAGAACTAAGATTTTCAAAAGCTCTGCACCAAGTTTCATGAAAACTACTGATCTCTCTCCAGAAGGTAAATGATGTACTCGGAGTCCCTGGGATTCCCATCATACTGTTTCTGCTTGTTCTGCCCATTCTGTCCAAGCAATATAGGCAGAATTTCTTGGGTAATTAACCTCTGGCTGTTGACAGGTTTAACTGAAAGAAGCTAATTTGCAGCTAAACTTTAATTCTAAATTAGGTGCTGACTGTTTGCAGATACAAAACTGGCATCATAAAACAGTTATATGAAAGGACTTTAAATGCAGGAAATACAAGAAAGAACATTTACACCTTTTTTCTTTCCATTTAAAAATCTGTGTAAGCAAGAGATATTTAGTGTGTGTTTGTCTTTCGTGGAAAAACTATAGCGTTCTTTATGAACTTACTTACAGATAGTTGTTTAATATTCCTCTGTCCTTCATGTTTTTAAAATGAGTAAATCTCATCCTCTTCCCCCCAATTTCTGTTCATAGATTGGAAAAGGAATACGAACTTCCCTATTTTCTCAGCTCTCAGGAGGCTTTTCAGCTAATCCAAAGGAAGAAAGTAGTCCCTGCATCTGCTAGCTAACTTGGAGCCAAGCATACTAAGGCAAAGCTTTTCTGGATATTGAAATTAAAAATGCTTACATTTGGAGGGAAAAACCAGCTTTTGCTCTGCTTTAGACTTGAAGTATAGATACCAAATGAAATGCATGACAGAGAACAACTTAAGTATAAATGTTTTCTCCTGATTCTGTATGTACTGACAAATACCACCCTCCATTAAAATCTGCGGATGGTTCATTGCATTATTTTCCTTTACATTATTTTAATAATAGATTATACTAAATGAAGACCTTCAGATTTCATGCTGGAAACCAATTTATTTTTCAAAAGAATAATATTAGCTCTGATTTAAATATTGAGGAATAAGGGGAAAAAAATGTTGTCCTAAACTGCGAGTGGCAACTTGCAAAAAACCAGCACTAAAGGCTGAACAAGTGAGGCTCGACAAGGTGTTTGTTTAAGCCCCTCAAAGCAGGCACCTTTTAACAAGGGTGCTTTGGGCCGGCGTGGGGGGGACGGTTCTGTCTATGAATTGCAGCCCTTTTCAGTGCTGCACTTCACGCTTTTCTGACTACACCAATAACCCCGAGCATAGGCGGGTACAGCCGGCTGGCAGCAAAGCTAAACCAGATGGATGCCAATACACTTTACACACTTAGCACTGGGCTAAGCCATCCTATGTAAAGCTCTGTTCCTTTCTAATTCTGACTAGGCTACAGTCGTGGTAATGGGGCCTTATACAGCCTAGGCCAATGATTGATTGCCAACAGTGACAGTGTGCACCTACCAGCAATGAAAGGCAACTAGGTGCTTGCCAAGCCCATCATCACTGGCCCAGGAAAACAAACCTGCCTGCTGCAGATTCAAAGTATGAGCCTTTATTGCCCACTGCGGGCACCTCGGGGTATGATATGAGCAAGGCTTTTAATACAGCCTTCGGGTAGTGCATTAACCTCTTGTTCCTGTAAACTGCTTTACTCGGGTCCAAGCATAAAAGAAGGTTTGTGCTGTAGCACAGATTTGCTTATGCTTTGCGTTCTTGTGACTGTCAGCTCTGTGCTTTCGCATGAGAGGCGCATAACAGGGGATTTGTGATGCCATGCAGCATAAAGCTGGTGTTTTGCATCCAGCTAGGTGGCAGACTTTAAAGCATCTGTTCAGATCATAAGAAACTTGTTCTTTGTGTATTTCTTGAAAGAATGTATCAACAGAAACTGACCCTTAATTTACAGTTGCCTAAACTTTGTATTGGCAAGAGCTGCAGGCTATAGGAAGAGAGGAGGATTGTTTCATACACAGAGCAAGAGGTGCAGCTGCTGCATTGCAGCTCCTAGCTTTATTCATTGTTTTGCCTCCGTTGTAGGTAAGAAAGAGCATTCCAATGCTGTGAGGAGTTTCAGCTAAAAGTAACAGCAGACCTTATGAAGTTGGTGTCCTTTTATTTTGTTTTATTCCTGCAGACTCCCCCACTCATGTTGTAAGCAATCTGAGAAATCCAACCTCTCGGCCCTTGAAGAATAATTCTAGTGTGTTCCCCACCTCTGGAAATGTACCTGTCAAGAAACATTCTGTACAACAAGGCAATCCACTGGCTTTAAAGACAGGTAAAACTTTGCCCCAGCTGTTCCTTTTTAGAAATGAAGTATCATAGAAATGAGAAATTGCTTGAAATATTGTTGATCTTCCCCATGTGCTGATTGAAAAGGCATTCAGTGAAGTAAGAAAGGTAAAAGTGAAGGAACAAGACTGCGACCCTTGGTTTCCTAGGGAATATTTATTTGGGAATCTAGTACGCACACACATTGCTGGCCAGTCTGCCTGTCTTGAATTTCTGTGTTCCTTTACCACCGGTTCTCAGCTGTGGTCTTTCACCTCTCCCACAGCTTGCTGGACAGGCTACTGCAGGCTGTTGCCTCTGTCACTATTTATGGGCTGGCTGCTTCTCTGACCTCAGAAGCTGACTTGGTTTATTTTCATGGCCTCTTCTGAGTCATCTAACCTAACGCTTATCAGTAGTTAGCTTTTATTGCCCAGGTGTTCTGATATTAATAACCCTCCTTCACAAGCAGGAAGATGGCTGTACTTTCTAATATGAGAATAACTTAGCACTGAAGCATATTTCCAATGAACATGACTTTTTGAACTGGCTTATTTCCACACCAGGTGCCACCTGCAATATCAAGGATTTCAGAGAGTTTTAGGCACAGCTCAGTCTTCATGCTTGTCCTCCTGAATGAGTATGTAATACCCTTGTCTTCCATAGGTGAGCAAGACATTCACCTTCCCCTGAATGGAGTTCCTGGAAGCATTAACACACTAGGGAGCAGCAGGAGCTCTTTGACTGCCTCTGAAAAGCCAGCAGAGGAGTGGCCAGACTGGAGCGAGGCAGAGGAGACAGACACTGAGAAAACTGTGAACATCCAAATTCAGCCCCGAGAGTCAGAGGGCAGAGCGGGACCTTACTTTGCTGATCATGATGTTGATGAGAAGCCGTGGGATGACTTTGAGCCCAGCAGCCCTAGTCCGGAACTGTCCTCAGGAACCCGCCTCACTGTGACACAAGCTGATGCAGTTCAACTGCAGACACCTCTACCAGGGACTCATCCACTGAGCAAAGAATTTAAAAGCCTCAAACTGAGTTCCCCCCCAAAGTCCCACCCTGGGAGTAGCTGGAGCAATGACAAGTGGGACCACCAGGAACAACTGGGAGAAACCTTTCAGGAAAGGTCAAAGTCTTCATCAGAGTCTGGCCTAGGAGAAGAGTTCACTATCCAAGTGAAAAGAAAACCAGTGCAAGACCCTGAGCTGGACTGGTTTGCTGACATGATCCCAGACATTAAACCATCTTCAGCAATCTTGATTTTACCTGAAGTGAGGACAGAAGCAGTTGCTCCCACTCACTCTGGTGCAGTATCCAGCAGAGAAGGTGCCTCCCAGAATATGCTCTTTTCATCCAAATTTGCAGCAATTGATGTTACTGAGGTAAGAGTCTATGGGTAGTGGGGTTTAAGTGACTGTACATTTGAGAGGATTCCTAAAGCATCTATACACTACAACATACTGCTCTGGCATTAGCAGGCTCCTTAATCAGATGAGTAACACATGACTGTGCAGTTGAGTCTTTACTTGTGAATACAAGATACTGAGCTGTGAATGAGATATTTAGCAGGCACCAGGTAATTTAGATTTAACCTGTACCCTACTGAAAGCATGAACTAAGGAGTTTTTACTGTATCCTGGATGCTAGAACCCTACATTAAGGAGAGTCTTGGTTTGTCAGATAGGGGAGGTAAAACAAAGTTGGCCCCAAGCACAAACAGAAGAGGGCTTTCAAGCACAGAGGATGTTCTGGGCTCAGTGTTGCTCCCTGGACTCTTCTAGAAAGAGCTACAAAAGGAACAGGACACCAGAACCTCTGACTTACTGAAAAGCTTTTTAGGTGCCTGATTTTCAGGAAGAAACAGCTGAGACATTTCACCATCTCAGAGAACCAGCAGGGTTTTAAAACCACCCTTTTGAGTGAGAAGGTGAATCCCTCTAGCCCACCTCAAGAGGCTCCTTCCTTCTGCTAGGATGAGAACTAGCACTCCCATCACTGCTAGCTGAACACACAACTCCATTAGGGAACAGGTGTTGATTTCAAGCTGTTTTGCTAACTCAACCTCAAGAGACCTACCACAGAGGTAGCAGGGGGAGAGGAGCCTTAGATACAAACTGAAGTTGTTTACAAGGTTTGAAAATGGCACAATGATTTTTAAGCAGCACTGTCTTTGACATCAATCTGTTTTTTGGGGGTCACTCACTGTAGCGCAAAGCTCTGGTGTAGTCACATAGCTATGTTGGTGAAACAATTCTTCCTTTAGTTTAAACTGTTTAGGAAGGAAGGACAGCAAATTCTCTGTTACTTTGCTTTTTATGTTTAAGGTGTTTCTGTTTATTGTTAGACGCTCTTTAAGCTAGGAAGCTGCAAACATTGACACCTCTTGGTCTTACTGAGGGGCTTTCAGCTACTACAGCTTTCTCTGTGAGCACTGCTGCTGAGACCCCCAAGTGCTCCATGGGGCAGGGAGAAGCTGCCTTTCTCCTGGAGCATTCTGAACAGCCGTCTTGCTCTGTCCTTGCAAGCCACCCAGGGCATGCCCAGCTCCTTTGGCCCTTGAATGCCTGACTGTTTTTGGCTAAGTGCAGAAGTACAGTACATGTGCCTTAATGCTGATAACTTCTACATGATTCTAGGCTGAAGCCACAGGCTGGGGTGAAGAAGAGGAGTTGAACTGGGAAGATGATACTAACTGGTAATGGGACTGAAAGAGACAAAGGCTTTACGGCGTGTTGGATTCTGTAAGAGAAGTCATTGCTTCCACAATATAATGGATAAGTACCTCAGCACTGCTTTAGCTGGAAGGCAGGCACTTGCTGCAGCAGTCAGCAAGCTCTCCCACAGGGCCTGGTCCCTTCCTTGCAAAGGATGCTCTGTTCCAGCCTGTGCCAAAAACTGCAGGGGTGAGGCCTGCGCTCAAGCAATATGCCCAGCTGCAGTGCGTGCCACTGCTACAGGAAGGAGGAACAATCTGAAGGGGGTGTTGGTGCTGACGTGCTACTGGAGGACATGAGTGGTGTAAGCTATTGTTCTAGAAATCATCGCTGCTCTGAAAAACTGATGACAATAAATGAAAGTTACATTCAGTTACTTTGTTAATGTGCCATTTTTTTCAGAAAAGCAAAGCCATTAGAAATGACTCCTTTTAACTTTTTTATCTATAAGATGATTTTAAGATGAATGTACAGTTTACTCAACATATTTATATCTGTTTATACCGTTCTGTCAGTGGATGGCACAAGAGGTGCTAGGAAACTTGCAGTGAAGGACTGTTAAACAAGCTTGTGTTCAAGTACCACATTCATTCTGCTCTTAACTATGACCAATAAAGATTATTTTTAAAAGATGACCTTACTCTGGAATGGAACAGCAGCACAGGTGTGTTCAGTGAACTGCATGGAGTCTTAAATTGAGTGTATTTTAAAATTAATATAAAAATGCCTACTGCCCCCTCACCTGTACATGACAGGAAATACTGTAGTAGTTACTTCTACAACGAGTTCAAACATCTTTATCTCCAAGACAATCTCATTAAATGCTTGTTATCATACAGTATCTTAGAAAAATAAGCTATACATTGGCAATATACAAGATGACAGCTCAGACGCACAATAGAGTCCATTAAGTGTATCAATCCTTCCATCCAGTTACTGTGAAACTGTCCACCATCTCGCACATCAGTTCATTTTGGTATATTAACTACCACTTAAGAGTATAGTAGAGCATCACCCTGTGTCACAGTTTTTCCTTCTCCAGCAATCATGGTACAAAGGTATCTCTTCCCTCCAACCAGGGAGCTGAGCTTTTTAGCATCTTTAAAGCCTGTTGAACAACCTTACCGTACACTGTTTCTCAAAGTGGCTATAGCTGTATGTAGAGCCTCCAGTTTCACTGCAAGCCAAGCAGGGGGTGACCCTTTCTGGAGCAGCAGCTTCACAGCCTCCACTGCCCCCTCCATTGTGCCTACTGCTGACTTATACTGCTCCTCAGAGGGTGGGTGACACGCTCTTTTTGCCAGAGGCTGCAGATTTAAACACAGGTTAGACATCATTTATAATCCCATACATAAGTGATTAGTCATCCTCCAACTGCAAAAGAACCTCAGTTGGAGAACTGCGAGATGCTCCCGTGCCTTGGGAGAGCTCTTCCCAGCTGGCAGGCAGTGCAGAGCATTCTGGTTTAATATTAAGGGGCAGGACTGCACGCAAGCTTTTTTCTTAGAACATGGAGGGCAGCAGGGCAGTCTTGAACCTCTCTAACTACTTCCCAGAACTGACACAAACCTACGGTAGAGCCCAGATAGTTTAAAGAAGTGCACATACCTCTCCTGCTGAGTCCTGTTCTTCAGTCTTTTTCAGAAAATGAGCGCTGTAGATAATCCTTTCCCGTTTCATACGTTCTGTTCGTGCTTCTGTTGTCTCTTCTACCTGCCTCATCTAGGGAGAAAGCCACAGGAGAGGTAACTAAACAAGGAGGCGTTACCAGCCTTCACAGGTTCAGTTTGTATACCAGAACAATGGAAAAAAATATATATATGTCATCTTAACTGACAGTTCAAATTGAATCTAATTCCTCCCTCACTTTTCTGAGCAGGAGATGATTAAAGTTATCTGCAACTTCAGTGTAGCACCAGTGCCTCTCAGTTCTTTTGCTAATTATCTGCTTGACAGGAACTGCTTGTCCAGATAGCAGTCCCTTAAGGTTGCAGCCCAATAAACAACTGGAAGGAGGTAGTTGTTACGTTATGAATAAATAGCCATGTGCTTTTAATAGAATTTTTTTTAACCTGCAAGAAAGGAGGACTAAGATGTTTCAGACATGTTCATTTAGCTTACAGAAACTGATCCAAGAAGACAGGGGACGGGAAAAAAAAAAGTTACACAAATGGAATGATGGAATCCCAGTCTTTTTAATAGATACTTTTTCCACTTACAAAAATCATTATGCAATTTAATTTTTGTTCAAGGATGGAAGAGCAAAGCATTTTTATCAAGTCTGGGAAATACTGGAAGAGCGGTGTGCATAGATACAGGATTTGTTAGGCCTGCTGATTTTAGCAAACAAAAATTCAACCAGATCCCAGTAAACACAGCAATTTATTTTAAACTTATCCATTTAATCTGCATGCAGGTGATGCAGGTATAGAAACAGACATGGGCCAGATGCTACATTATTGTGGCATTGAAGCCAAGCTCATCAGTCCTACTTAATATGGCATTAGATGTGTACAACATCAACTAAGGAAACAGTAAAATAGTTTAAGATCATACCTTAGCCAGAAAACTAACAACTTTGTTCTTAGTTTCTTCAGAATTAAGGCACTGAGGAACAACATCTTCATGGCTTGTTTCCTGTCAAAACCATTGAGTAACAGTTGTTCAGTACATTCATATTAACAAAGAAATAAAGATGAAGGAGAAACTGCTTCCCCAACGATCTGGGAAAAATTCTGTGCTGACAGATTGTTTTAAACAACCTAGCTCCTTGCAATCAATTTAAGCAACCAATGCTTGATTTTCCTTCAGTTCCAGATCCTGAAATCATACATAGTGCATTAGCCCTTATTATTTTTATTCATGTGCAACAGCATCTGTAATGCTAAGATCCAAACTGTTCAGCGAAGAGCAGCAAACATTTAAGACAGAAGAACTTCTGTATGATAAAAGTTAACAGAGCCAATCCATACATCCAAAGCACTGCTCTGCTTACCTCTGCAAAATGTGTGAATGCCTCCAGCGCATGCTGATGAATCAGCCAAGTCTGGTCAGCTAGCAGAGAAGCAAACAAACATGACAACTGAGGTACAACTTGCCTCTGAAAGAGAAACAAATATCAGATTTTCCAGGACTTAGTTGGGCATATTTTACCATAATGGAATTCTATTAAAAATTCACTGTATGGTCAAAGGATAAGTTTGTGAAATTTGAGAGTGCTACTGCCCTGCCTGGCAAAAAAACACTTAGGAAGATGACACGTTCTATTTTTTCTTCTTGGGGGTTCAAATGTCAGTCCTGCCTAATTGTTGAGAAGCAACATGCAATGAATGCATCAAGCATCTTACGTGCACTTAGCGCAAGTGCCTCAATGAAAAATAAAACCTCCATAGATCATTAATAAGTCTCCAAGATCATTATGCCATGGCAGTCTTTCATGTATTTAAGTAAAAAAAGCACATCTTTTCATCAAAAGACCTGAGATTAAATAAGGCCCCAATTATATTTACCTGGGCTTCTTGTGGTATGAACACCTTTCCCATAGAAGAGAGAAAATCCAGCATTGCTAGACGAACATGATCTGGGGGATCTAACTGGAAAAGGGAAGACTGCAGTGCAAACACCTGCAGGAAACCCAAATGAAGCTTCAGCAAACATGGATTATAGATGAAAACTGTTCTGTCTGATCATTAAATCTGAGGACATTATTTTAGAATACTGGACGCAAAACAAAAGTAGGCATGCTACAGCTTGAATAAAACTGGCTAGTATAAACAGTGTGTGCCTTCTGGAGAGAAATAAATATGTTTTATAGCATAGCTATATATCTGCACTATCTTACAGAATAACAGGATTCTCAAAAGCAACATTAACCAAAGTGCCACATACCTGGTTTAAAGACCAGGAAAGTAACCAAGGAAGAAATAAAGTTAGAAACCTCCTCATGTTAAGGGAAGGCCAGACCATGAAAAAGCTCATTAGAGATCTTTGGTAAATCACAAAGAACTTGGTTTTCATGAAATAAATTACTCATAAGTTTCTTACCTGAGTAATTAGTTGAGCACCTAACATTTGGATGAAAAATTCCAAAAGGTGAAGTAATAAACACAGTGTCTGCTGGAGGCATGGGTCATCTGACACCTGCAACAGTTCATACAGTGTTAGTATCATTGCTTTCAGCTCAAGGAACAACTTAGCAAAGAATGTAAAATCACAGAAACATTCCAAAATTCTTAGCCTAACTTCACATGTATAAAACAACACATCATAAGCAGCAGAAGATAAGATTAAAGTAGTCTTAGAAATATTTCAAGGCAGTTGTATTTTACAAGGCCCTTTCCTTATATTTTTATTAAGGATCTTTCTTATCTGACTCCTCTTTCTCCACTCTTGCCAATATAAGAAGCTAAACAAACAAGATTAACCTAGCTATTTCTTTCATCAGTTGTCAAATGTCTTCTTCACACCCAGTCTCACATTTTATGTTTTAATCTGGAGTATGAGCCAAGACGGATCCTTTTTCCTTTACTTCTCCAACTGCAGACGTGAACAGTAGGGTATACAGTCAAGAGAAAACCTTTCCCCCCTGTGCTCAAAGATGGGAGGAGGGTTACTATCTCTAAGGGCTTTCATGTGCTAATCTAAATCACCATGGTTTTTGTTTGCATTCTAATCAACATTTAAAATAGGTCAAACCCGTAACTGATATAAATCAGAATGAGGTATTTCAGGCTTCTTGTTAAGCAAGTCTGAACTGGACCAAGTAGCAGATGGAGTAGCGAGGAGTCATATATGTAGTGTTCAGGAAAATTCAAACTCGATGCTTCCCAGAGCGCATGCCTAATACATACACCAGCTGATAGCACATAGGAAGCACAACTACATTGCACTTTAGGGAAATGGTCCAATCCAAGTGAAATGATTTAGTAACACACACGACGAAACTGCACAAGCCTCCCAAAGAAAGCATGCTTTCACCATTAGAACAGCAAATTCACTCACCTGCTTAGCCTGGAGGCAAGTCCAGAATTGACCAAGTACTCCCGAGATAGATGCCTGAAGTTCTCCCTCCAGAGTGTCACCAGCAGAATTACAGGCAGTCAAAATGACAGAAAAAGCAATGTTCTGGTAGAAAAAAGGGGTACAAAAGTAAGACCAAAAAACCCTACCTGTCAAACCCAAACCCCAGTCTCATATTAAACTTCTAAAACCATATGAGATGGCTGGAAGCCCAATGTGCTTATGTCAGCTGTACAGTACAGCTAATCCACCAGGCTGCTGGCCAATAAAGCTTCCAAATCAAGGACAATACATTTTGCTTCTCTGAGAGTTTTACGCTGTGCTATAGTAGTTAGCTGCACTGTCAAGGAAAAGATGGCAGCTAATACTTTATGTGGAAGTCTCTGTTTTCTCACTCTCCTCTCCTTTGCCACAGAGGCCAGCAAACATCTTTCAGATATGATGCCACATGAAAACTGCTCTAACTTTAAAACCGAGAAGTAATTGTATGACATAATATAAATCAGAAATTCTAAGGAAAAATATATCTGCTCACCCAGAGAGAAAATAACAAGTGAATCACAAGAGCGCCACTATCACCTGCAGAGTACAGGGCCCTAATGGGCCACATAATAGAATGCGACATGAAAATGACAGTCTTTGCTCATGTGTTTGACAACTAGGCAGGGGAAAAAGCCACACAGCAGACAGACAAATAGAACTGAGGTGAGAGCAACAACAGAATCCTTACAATATGGACACCTGAAGTTCACATTTTTACAAAGAGCATCAAACCTCCCTTACCACAGGTCGGACCTCCCCCAAAGCACGCCTGCTATTCAGCCACTGCCTGCATTGCGCGAGCCCTGCCACACAGAGCTGATGTGCCACTTGCTTCCTAAGATCAGGACTTAGGGCCTTGAGGGATATATGCTGCCACACTGCCAAGTTTTCTGCTTCTTTGGGAAGAAACTTATGAGTAAATTCTACCTGCAAACAAAAGATAATATGAACTAAAAAGACCAGGAAAGAATTTGATAACCTGTCAAAGAGTTGAGAAACCAACAATCAAAAAGCACTACTGGAAACAGTCCAACCATCTGCAATGACGGTTCTTAGGAGTTTGCAGAACCAGGCTGTTACTCTTCCTACTCTAAGACTACCTGGCAACAAAATTTGAGCATACTTTTCTTTTCACAAATGCTACAGTGAATGTGCATATAAACAGCCACTATTCTTTCACTGTGCAACTGATACAATCTGTGATACAGATCAGTATATACCAAAACCAACGTTAACATCATATTCCCAAGTAACAAAATGACTGTCTAATACACTTTTTACTCTGTTGATTTCCTTTATATTAATTATCTATTCCAGCATTATCCTTTATCATAAGCTCTATTAAATGACTTTTATTTGTAATAATGACTCACATTGCATCCTTCAATTCATTTTTAATTGAATTCTGTCTTTATTCTACAGAAAATTTTATCTTATACTCATTAAAGTGGGGGTACAGTGAATTTCTACCCCATCACCGTCCTGGAAAACAGCTTCAAAATATAAAGAAAATAGGCATCAAAGGCTGGTTCCACCCCAGAAGAGAAACTATGGTCACAGCCAGCATCAGCAGATCTGGGAGATGTGCTGTTTTCATACTTAATCAAAAAAAGGACTTCATTGCCATCCAAGAAGGCCAGCATTAGAAAGATGTATGTTCCTCTGATGTTTTAAAGATCACATCTACACAAATAAGGATCCACTATGACAAAGTAAAATCAAGTACAGCAAGAGAGCAATCAACCTCCCGCCATTTCTGAAGAATGGAAACAGGACATTTTAACACAGGCCACTGATTCAAATCTGATCTATTAAAGCCAGAAGACACTGGTGCTATACTTGCCTGATGATCTGGAGCCATTAAGAACAGCATACGCCTCAGCAGAACACCCAAGGCTGAGACCTCGTAACGCTCACTAGGCCAAGACTTTATCTAAATTAGGATAACAGGGAATGCATCTAATTAAATTAAGGAAAAAACACCATTCAGCAAATGAATTCTAAACAGAACGTTTCCGAGAGTCATAAAACCAAAAAATGTAAACAGACACTGGGTTTCACTTTAAGCAGCGTAAGATCTTGTTCTTGCAACCAAGACTATATTTACCTTTCAATCAAAGCACCACAAGAAATACTCACTGATATGTCATCAACCATTACAGCAAGGTCTCTTCCTGGTTTACCATTAGCCCTTTGTTAATTTATTATTTTCACCTACAAGTGCTATTCTTATTCCTAATATTCTCCATTGAGTAACCACTGACCTCCCATTTGACTCTTCTCAGTAAAAATCTCTGACATGCCATGTGGGATCTCAACAGTAGCACTCTAAATAAAACAATGCAGGGCATGTCAGAACTACTAGGTACCTTGCTTTGTATTTTCACAGTACTGCTAATGCTAATTATTAATCACTTTGAGGAATTAAAATTCCATTTTGGATGTGGAAAAATGAAACTCTTGGCTTTGGTCATAGAAAGGTTGCAATAGAACTAGGTTAAAACAGGCGCCAAATTCCAAACATCACGGTGGTTCTTACCAAGTGGGCTAACACAAAAACATGGTGAGCACACAGTTCAGCTGTTCCATACCTGGAATGTGAAAGAGAAAGAGAAGTTAGTGCGGCTATACTTCCTACTCTCCTACTAACTAAATATTCTGAGTTTTGTCTTAGAGATGACCATTTCCCCTAACATATTTAAACTTGATAAACACAGATATAATTTACTTGAGAGAACTGTTCCAAAAAACAGTTATTAAATAACAGGAAAAGTATGTTCCCCTTGCATGAATGTAAAAATGGCTGAAGCCATTTATGTTCCTAATTTTCAAAATATGCTCTATATCTGAATAGAATTCAATTCTGGGACAATTTCACCTTAAATATCTCTCTCAGGGAATTATGAGCAACAACAGAACTGACTGGAACTGTTGATATCCTACTTGACCTGTAACAAAAACATCTTACCGAGCAAGGAAACACCATGAATCCATAGCTAGTAAAGATGTGATCATACTAGAACTGAGCACAGCATCCAGCAAAGCACGCTCCTGAGGAGAAAATGTATATGTAAATTAAAGCAGAAACTGATTGCAGGCTTACTATCACTTTTACTCTACTAAATAGCATAAAACCTAATAAGATTTTCACCTTATCCAATTAAAATGTTCTGACGACTGCTTTTAATACTCTATATTCACTTACAAGTTCAAGCAAGCAACTATACCTTTAGTTTTACATACATTTTATTACAATGAGCTGAAGGTCCTTCACTTTTCAAGGTATTTCAATATGTGCATCCCTTCTTCACAAGGCATCATTTATGAAAACATTTTTTATGAATGTATTATTATTTTTTTGCCAGGTCTATTGGCAGCTTACTGAAGAACACATAAAAACTTTCCTCTTTTGGGAAACTTTTATCTGAATTTTATCTGAAAGGGGAATGTAGCATTCAGAAAAAGCTAAACTAGGAGTATTATTTTTGTGACAGCTCTTAACTTTATAAAGTTTTACATTTATCCAGAAACTTTTTTGTCTATGCATGAGAAAAAGTGAAAAACATTATAAAACTTTTATCAAAGCCCAGAATACTCCTCCAATGTAGAAAAAGATTCTTATTTCCAGTTTATGGCATGGTCTTAAGTGGAATCACAACAGTGTATTTTTAGCTTAATAATCTACTCGAATATTAGTTATCACTTTCTTATTACCTTACAGTATAGACAAACAAAACCAGGCAAATTTAATACAGTTGGAAAACAGCATAAAAGAAAGCACTGAACTTTTTTTTAAGTAACACGCCCCAAAGAGAATAAAGATTTCCAACAGAAACTAAGGTTTTCAACAACGTGTATAAAGACTTTTCCCCCCTCTCCCCACAAATGACTTCTACTGTATAACCAAACTCCTGCTGTATAACTACATCATATTGTTCTCTAAAGAGTAACCAAATCCCTTCATACCTAGGCATGGCTTCAGAGCTAGATCATTAGACAGAAATCATCCTTTTTTAAATATTACGTATGCATCACATCATCTGAAAAGATGAATAAGCAGGAAACAATCTTACCAGCTGAGGAAAGTGTGATGGGAGTGTGGAAGCAATGAAGGAACACAGGTGGACACAGACATAATGATACAGGGTGATGGGAACCGCTGGCTGTCCTGTACCAATCACTTCTGGCAAACAAACAGGGAGAGAAAGCTCACCAGAACATTGCTGGAAACTGAGAAAAAGCGCTGAGAACAAAGACAAGCTGCAGGAAAAAAAAAAAGACAAACAGTTGGGTTGCAGATGTGCAAATCCCAAACCCTGTAAACAACATCTGTACTACAAAATCTTTGTATCAGACTGGAAACTGCCAGTAACCTCAGTGCTACAGGTCTACATCCCTGAACACCTTCTCCTTTTACAAATTCAGGTGATTATGAGAGGGTTCAAGCATAAAAATGCAACACTTTAACTTAGTGGAATATCAACAAGTTACAGGCCCTTTTCTATCCTGGAAGGAAGCCAAATACCATCCTTTTCCTGAACTTTCCTGAACAAAGGTATTTTTGGACCTACATCATTCACCCCGAAGCAGAACATCAGATCATGTTTCTCCCAGGATAAGAATGTAAATGCATAGAACCTGTTTATTTTACCATTTGTTTGTGAGAGGAACCCTAGCAACAGAGGCCCTCTGTTTGCCTGTGCACCCTGACTGCTCTGGACAGGAATTACCGTGAAATCTTTTTTAGTACCTTCTTCCTGTGTTCCAGAGACTTTGCACTTCTTCAGGTTGAGAGGACAACTTGTCCATTATGGCAATCAGAAGAAGACACTGGGGCAGCTGCTGCTCAGGAGGAAGACCTGTAGATTTTTTTTTTTTTTAATATGATGATAATTGCCCTGGTAAATATATTTTGCATGTATGTAAAGTAGCTTTTAAACAAGTGGCAAATGACAAAGAAATGGTAAAGAATACAAGTTTCCAGCAAAACAATCAAAAATCACTTTTTGACACAGCTGATGCAAAAACGAAAAAGTAATGTTTCATCAAGAACATTATGCTGAAGGGAAAAATAAACACAATATATATACTATTTCAGGCAAAAGCTAAAATATTTCAGTTCTGAACTGCCACTACAACGTGCTGCAAAGGAGTTGCAATCTGGGAGGCTCAGGCTCCTTGAAAGCACTGTATTTCTCAGAGGCTGAATATAAACCAAGTTTTTGTCTTTTATTAAGTGCATCATTGTGATCACAAGGCCAGAGCGCACATGTGGGCGAGAAGGAAGTCCAGCCTACAGAGAGAAAGGGACCAACTGATGCTTACACCATAACTCCCAAAAAATAGCACAGCTATCTCAGAATCATGATATGTTGGTCAGAGCAGAAGTTTTCTGGGCAGTTATGACAAAAAGCTGATCATCTTTTAGTTTGAAGGCATTCCATTTTCCACAGAAAATACTTGTTTTATGAAAAATAGCTGTTCTCCCCCATCAATATCACAGCAGGAAACATTCAGCCTACTTAAAAAATTTGTGACATAAATGCGGATTGAAATGATGCAAAACTGCCAAATTCAATAGGATTTCTGTTAAACAGGTTAGTATTGAAGTTACTGTGAGTGCTTTGGAAAATATGTATTCAACAGCAACATGAACTCTCCATTATAAAATTCATCTGAGTTAATATGCAACTAGCATAAAAAATACCTTAGTACCTACAAAAGGACAAGAGGCAAACAAACAAGTGCAGAATGTTGTGTAAGTGCTTGTCATCCGAAAAAAATCAAAATATCAAGTCTGATCCCTTAAAGGTGGTTACGTAGTACTGTAATAGAAGCAGCTGTATTTTAAACCCACCTAATTTTTCACTTAATACTTGCTCCATAAAAGGGCTAAAGGGAAGAAGCTGGTTGATGAGAGGGTCTAGAGCCACAAGAAAAACCCTGGATATTTCATCTCGATGAACCTCCAAGATCACTGGAGCATAGAGACTGGGAGGAAACTTGCTGGGGGGGGGGCAGAAAAAAGAAATAGTTAAACATTCTCAGTAGCATTACTTTTCAAAAGAACTGCAAAAAGGCAAATTCATGAGTTCCCTATTATTGTGAAATAAAAGGCAAGACAGAAAGGGCTCTCCATTTTATAAATACCTATTAAAACTGTCAGTTACAACTCTGTATTCAGCCTTTAAACCAAGCATCACAACCCAGTATTTTACTAAACATGTGAAAAAAAAAAACTTTCAAGCTCACAGAAAATGCGTGTAAAATACATAACATATATAAAGAAGAAAAATAATGTATCACAAAAAAGGCAAGCAATGAAAGCCAAAGGAACACTTGTAGATACAATTTGACTGTAATAAATTTGACAGTACTAATTTAACAGACAACACTAATAAAAGAGTACCACTTAATTTCTTTAAAAAGAAAAAAAAGAGCAATAAATGAAAAAAAAAGTGATACGAGAATAAAGCAAAAGAGATCATGAAGTGAAAACCTTCTACTCTTGCAACTTATAAAGAGACTGTAAAATGCTACTTTCCTACTGAAAAAGCCTGCTTCGTTTTTCTGAGTGAATAAAAATTTACAACCTTCCACTTAAGAAAGCTCTACAAGGTAAGTAAAGTCAGAAGAGGAAACTCGTAAAAAATAATCACCTGATTTTGTAGTAAAACATGCAGTGAACTCATGCATGCATCTCGCCACAGAACCTGGTTTCAATTCCAAAAGAATGACTGAAATCAGCCCTCTATTATAAGTTCAGTTTGCCCTTTTCCTCCTTGTTATTGCAGCAAACAGAACAAATAATTTTTGAAAGAGGAACAATAAGCAGTTTTCAGACTATAAAAGAAAATATCTTTGCTTTTTATAGCATAACATTAAAAAGCCTTTGCTTGCGGGAGACCCATGCAGTCCTTTGGTGAGCTTTCATAAGATTATAAGCACAACAGTAAAGCTGTGAAAGAATTTCAAGATACTCTGTTTCAAACTCCCTTCAGGACAAATGTTTCCACACTTGGTCTTGAAGTAGAAACAATCTGTCAAGCTGTTCCTAATGATACCTGTGTTCAGATTTAGGGATTTTTTTCTTTCACTAGAGCTTAAAAACAGAAGAAGAGTGCATGGCCATTTAGTGACAGATGAAACAGGAAGGAATTAGTATTAGGGAAGGGTAATTCTGAATTGCCTATACTTTGCACAGCGTCACTAACAACGTGCTACTGTTTGTTCCAAAGACCGCTGGGTTGCTGTTTTACCTCTTTGCCTAGCTGCTTCACTGCAGGACAACTCAACAGCGACTCCTGCCTTCAGGAATTTTGACTTTAGGAAAAAGAGCCTTCGAATGAACTTGCATAGATAGACCTAGGATCCAAGCCAATCAGTTGTGTAATCTAACACAACTGTTTAAGAAATGCTGACAGAAGCAAGTGCAACAAAGTTAGGTTTGTTTTCTGTATTTGACACTCTCAGCACTGATTAAGAATGGGTTTGAGGGAACTAATACCGCACAAAAGATGCCCATCTTATCCATCGAACTTCCCTGACCTCTGAACTTGAAAAAAGAAACAAACAACTCTGGAACAAGAAATATATTTTTTCATCTCAAAATACTTGCAACTTCAACTTTAAAAATGAAAAATGCAAATATTCTTAAGATACTATCAATAATCAATTGTTTGTACTTCACTTACCTGTATATTTGAAGAAACAGCTGGTGTAATTGAGAGCACGAATCCGAGAAGAAAGAAAGAAATTCCTGCAAAAGCCATTAATTTTGAACAGTACTTTTAATATAAAATACATGACTGAACACATTTTCTTTCTGTTTTATTATATTTGTGTGTAAAATGATACATTGCAAAACATGATTAAATTCTAACAATCTTCAGCACAAAGCAAGAACAAATAAAGAATTCCTAAGGTTAATTATATTGCATGTATATATATTCTACTTAAGACAGTTAGATTTATAGGCTCATTTTAAAAACTTAGCAAGCACAGATGTAATAGCCATAGAGAGCTGCAAAAACCTGAAGTGCTCACATACATGTTGTAAAGCTATTTTATCCTATCATAATGTTATTCACTTTGTGCCAAAAAAATCAAAACCCTGCTTTTACCCCTGGGACAAAACAGATACATAATATACCATCAATGGCTTTTACTGTTGCTGCTTGATGTTTCATAAATGGTCACTTAAGGTAAAACAGGAAATACAGAGAGGAAAAAGGGGAAGAGATTACCAAGAAAATAAAGGATGGAAATTAGGGAAAAAAACTTTTGAGCAGAAACAAGCAAACATACCACGTTGGACCATATGCTCTCGTTAAAAACCCCACAAGGAGAATGTTACTGATTATCTATCTATCAGAAATACTGAGGTGATCTTTCTCTCCTATGTGCTTCATGGAAAAAGGGCTTTGCTGAGCAAATGATGGTGGACAGGAATCTGTTGCTATTACTGAGCAACAGAAAAATTGTTTTAACAGCTCCGGCCATGTTATGCAAGAAGTCTGGAATTTTGTTTGACTCTAAATAAGGTGAAGCATTTGAAAAGATTACTTAGCATAAAGTTTAGCGAAGAAAAAATTCTCAATTTATTTTACAAAAAGATACTGAAATCCAGATTCCTGCTGAGAAGTAGAGCTATTCCGCTTGTGCTGAGGATAATAATTAGACTAGACATTGTACTAGGATATTTAACAAATTTGGCATCTGGAGATCACTAGTCCTTGTACCAGCAAATTTCTTTTGCATACATTCTTAAAACGGGTTAATTTATAGCATCCCCTTCTAATGATGGGAAAACTAAAGCACAGCAATAAAGTGGCCTGGCCAGGGCAATGGAAGGAAGTTAGCATCTGAGCTAGTAATAGTACACTGACATTTCTTATCCTCAATGCTGCATCCAAACTACTAGACGATGCTGCCTCTTACACTATGTTGTTCCACGGCAAAAGGTTACAACTGCTGCTCAGCAAAGAAAAAGGTTTAGGTGAAAATAAAAAGGGAGCTACTAACGGCCTTCTAAATCAGGACTCTCCTGACCAGAAATCCTTCTTGCAGTTAAGTCTGTGCAAATATTACAGTTAACTTTTTTTTTTCATCCATTAGGGATTTAAAACCCAAAGTCACTTTTGAGTCATCTCTCAGAAAGAAACAAAAAGCCTTTAATACCGTATGACTATACCTCAGCTATTCTGATGCAACAGATGATGTGTAAGTATTAAACAATAAAAGAACCACACATCACAATTCAAAGTAACTTGCCTTCAGACTTCTATCTAAAAAATAATACATTTTTTCTAAATCAACCTTGAAAATCCTTGAGGAAATCTTAAATTTAGGATTGTTGTAAATTTGTGTAAATATACTCATTAGGAACCTATTCAAAAATGCTAGTAGTCTCATGGCAATAACAAGCCACAGAAAATTAAACAAGGAATGACTGTGATCATTACGGAAAAATGAGGAACAATTTTGAAACGCTAGGAACAGGTTTAGCCTGTTTAATTCTTCAAGGGAAAGTTGCTGTTCCATTGACTCAAGGCTGCAGGTAAAGACTGGACATCTCCTACCAATTACTTCTAACAGCTTATTATTCTTTTCTGTTTTTCTGTTAAATCACAGCAATAATCCTACTTGGGCTCATGAGTGTACTCAGCTGAAAGAACTACAAGCAAGTTATGCATGGATGTTAATTATACTGCCCATAGGGTGTAGTCATAAATTGGTAAGATATTATGCTGTACTATAATTGCCCAGTTTGCACAGCAGAGGCTTAAATATAATACCAATGTAGGATTCAAGCATTAAATCTTACCTTGGTGTAGTGTACAAGAGAATTAGCAAAAAATCTGCATAGTTTGACTGTCTTCTGGAATAGCTTGAGGTCAGTGCCCTCCTGTTGAAACAAACAACTATAAAACTTTATCTAGAGAGAGTAATACAATACAACAGAAAGTTAAATTGCCAACAATGCTCAAAACACATTTTGAAATTGATTCCCACACACTCTCCAGTAACAGGAGAAAAACTTTAGGAAACCTCAGTATACCTCTCAAAATTTTTCATAGTAATATTCAGAATTGAAATACTGTGTTTTGATTCTCCTTTGGATATAGTCAGTTTAGGAAATAAACAAAGTTCCTGCAGAGTATGGCAGAAATTTATTTTCAATGACTCATTGAAACATCCCCAATCTAAGCAAATTATGGGCCTCATTTTCACATGGTTTCAAAAGAATGAGGTATTTTGCCTACCATATGCATGAGAAAACACTCCAAGCAATAATACAGCACAACAAATTTATCTTTTTCAAGTTCAAAAGCAGTTCTGGGAGCTTTTTAATTCACCTGTATCTCTGACATCTTCATTTGCTCAGCCAGTTGCAAACAGGAGTGAAAAGAAAGAAGAGTATCTTTGCACAGGCCACTGAGGATATCACTGTGTTTCAGATGGCACTGAAGCAGGGAATGATGCTTCAGGCTTTGCCTAAAAGACAGGAATAGAATCAGATATTTAATTGTCAGAAGTGATCGTGTAAAAAGTTAGTACAAATCCAAATACCCTAATTGTTCTATTTAGGCTTTTATGCCACACTAATCAGTGTGACATCTGTGTACACTAAAACAGCAGTGTCCTCACAAAAGTCCAGAAATTTAGAGAGGAGAACTACCCTCTTGGCAGTTATGACCAAAGCACAGAGCAGAGGCAGGATAAAAGCATAAGATATCACAACTTGATCCAAAAATATTTAGAGAATTGCAGGTCAGACCTTTTAAAACTATTCACACTATGGAATTTCAAACTGTCTTCTGATATTATTGTAAAAAACAAAGCTTCTTTTACTTTTTAATGCCAAATTCTTAACTATCTTCATTTAATTCTACTTATTAGCTAAACTTCCACAGGAATTGAATTTTCTAAATTCAACTGTATTTGAAACCCTGAACATAAAACACTGGTTATTTAAAATTACAGTCCAGTCATACTACAAAGAAATCCAAAGAGTTCAAAGACATACTTGATTATGAACTTCCACGTGTTAGCATGAAGAGCATGGTCCATATTGGAAACGACAGAGCATATCTCCAGCACAGTGTGGATTACTGTGGAGGAAATAATAGCAAAATCCAAGTTAAAGCAGGTTCCTCAGATTGCAGCTACTCTGCTTACCTGGGAAAAAAAAACAGCTGCCACATTTGAATGCACTAGAATACTACAGCAGCAACACTGGATCAGGAAAATGGCTCAGTGCAGAGGTGCTGCCCCATTCCTACAACCCTGACCTACATCCCACATCTCACAAAGAAAGTTTCAGGAAGAAAACAGAAATATTTCAAGATGCAAAATGCTGCCTTCAGAAGGGCTGGTCAAGACAACAGAACTGAGCAGGCTCAGAACTCTGTCTCAAAGGTGCAAACTTGCCAGAAAAAAAAGACTGGGTAAGACTAAAAAAATCTTTAGATCCGCATGTACCTGACACCATATCTGCAATGTTATCTTCACTAGAAGCAGAGTCCATAGAAATCATATCAAGCAGTTCCATCAGCTGCTTCTGAAGAGAGTAAGTTTCCTTAAACATAGCTTGTAGGAGGTCAGAAATCAAGTGCAGATGCCCACAGTACACTGATTCACTGTCCTGTAGGAAATGGGGAAAAGTTGAAAAAAATTTAAAAAATTTTTTTGGAATCACAGCCTGGTCTTTCACCTGTTGAAAACACTGAGAGCCCTGTTATACACTTCACTGGAAAAAAGAACGAGGCTTAGATACACCTGCTTCAACTCATTAGTCAGCAAGATCTGTAGCTTCTGACACCAACCTCTACTTGTTATGTGCTAAATATAAAATGCTATTCACCTGCACTCTAATCAACAGCTAATGAAATCTGCCTGGCTCCAAAGAATTCCAAATATTTTCCAACACTTTCAAATTAGAATTGGTAAATAAAGGAATGTAACCTGAAGAAGAACAAATTGAAAAGTGAAAAAGGTGGCAGAACAAAAGCTATTGAGTCCTGTGATAACCTTATTTTATTTACACTGCTTCCGAGGGAACTATTACCAGCACAATAACTACTGGTGCATCTGAAAATGCAAGTCTGACACTCATATACATTACTTATCATAAGCAACATCAGAATCCTAATCTCAGCTTTCAGTCCACTTTGGAACTTGCACAGAAATATGGCAAATACATCATTTTGGTAACCATTTATAGCTCTGAAAACTACTGCAGCCATCAGAAGTGCACAGATATCACAGAGGGCCTAAATTCATAGACAAAATGTTTACTTGACACTGATGCAAAATAGGGAAAAAATGCAGTCTGCCTTTCAGTACCAGGTCAAATTTGCTGGGCAGACAGTTGAAAAAACATCTTTGTACTTGGCACTAAGCACATTCTGTAAATGATTTAATAAAGCAATAATTAAAAAAAATATCTACAGCAATATTTTTTTCAAAACAGGATCTTCTTACAAAGGAGGGCTTCCTAAAAAACAAGTAAAACAATTTTTCTTCTGCTAACATAGACCTACCTTGCAGTGTGTAAAAGTGTTCTTTATCATGTAAAGAACAGAGGATGGAAAGGTGCGGACACTCTCCAGAGGCACACACTCTTGGAGCGTGCAGACGTACCGCACACAACTGGTCAGAGTTTCCAACAGTTGCACCACAGTCTGAAAGCACAAATAAACAACAATAATCAGTGAAGATACCAATTCTGATGATAATTTCAAAAGCAGCTTTTCTTAGCTGAATTGTTCCTAGATGTTTATGACATTAAAATTCACAGCTTTTTATATAAGTAGTTTGCTAAAGATGAATGAAGCTCCACAAAATAATCTCAAGCAATTCCAGAGGTCTTTTCCAATACCATATATTCTTTACATGAATGCTTCATATTTCTTTTGGCTACTGTTTTCAATTTACAAAAAAATTTAAAACTCAGAATTAAGTGACTATATAAATAGATGCCACATTTATTTTCTGAATATGGAGAGTCACATGCCATTTGCATTAGAGACTAACAGTTTAAGCTGTTTTTTTTTTTTTAATTCTGATTAGCATCACACACTAACTAATCAAATCATTCAGAAAATTTTAATTAAATGCCAAACGCAAATGAAGATTAAACTACATTCTAACCAGCTGCTTAGTAGGTGGCAAATATGTTCCAAAAACCTTGTTACTGCTTAGGTAAAATCAAAAAATAAAATAACCGTTGCTCTGATAGCTTATTTCACGAGACTTGCCTGTAAGAGATTCCTTACAGTACTGCATAACTCTGTATTCTGGCTGGTTAAACCTTTGGCCTGACTGGATAATTCATACATCAAGTTATCGAATAATTGTAGAGTCTGTCAGAACAAAACAAATGTAAAACACTTTATTTATAAACATATTCCCACAAATAGTAACATCATTACACATCTGCTTGCTTCCTTGGCATGGAGTCATAAAGAGGTAAGTCACAGGAGAATATAATGTTTTCTAGCCTAACATTTGAAACATGAAGTGTGACATGCAAAAACTGAAAACCATCACTTCTCTAATTATAGACAGAAATAGATTAGCTGTTACTAACCGTAAGTGTTTAATAACACTTTTTTTTTTTAAGTACTTTCCCTCTGTTAGTAAAGCAAACTTCCTAGCTGATTTGCCTGAAATGACATATATCTCATTCTACCAAAGAGTTTTCAATTTGGTTTTAAACAGATCATTTTAAGACAGAATGTTTTTCATTTTGTCTCAGAAAAGTAGGTTTTTGTTCTGAAAATGATCGTTAACATTTTCAATATACAAAGAAATAAAATCATATGACTGTCAAACAACAATAATTTTTATTTTGGTTGAGGCCCTTAGATATTTTACAAGCGCTACTGCTGAGACAGCTGTTTCCAGGCACATGCAGGACACTATATCAATCAGTATGGTACATTGATCCTTGTTCGGGATATGCATATTATGAGCCATTTTTCTTTTAATCTCTAAAATCAGCTAGAGGACATTAAAGAAAGGAAATGGAAATCAATTAGGCATTTTTACAGGCTTCTTAAAATATATAAGCTGAGGCCTGAAAATTAAATCAGAATTCATCACTGTTGTACTTCATTAAAATTCTTTAATAGCTACCCTTTAAATATAACTACAGCACAAAGTTCTCTATCATTTAATCAAAAAAACAGAACACACACTAAGTCAGTATGGCCTAGAAGTTTATTTGCTATATTATTCTCAAATATGAGACCTCAAAAGAAGAATCAATACATCCTAAGCATTTTTTTAACACTGAATTAATACAAAATTTCACATTTAACTGAAAGTGACATACCTTAGGCAATACTTTTGAGAAAAAAGTTTGTTCCAAATCTGCAAGGCTGATATGAGGCAAAAACATTTCAGTCAGGATCCTCAAAACACCTGCAAAGCAAAGTATTTACAAACTGTTACAGAAAAAAACAACACACAGTTATCAGAATATGTGGCAACCTACCAGATAAAACAAAGAACAATGTCAAACAAACCAGGTATTTGATTTTGAGAGAGGCAACATAACATTTGCCACACACACATTATCTAAAGAAATCAAGCAACAATAAAGGCTCCAACATACATAAATCCATTAGTTGCATCACACTGGACTGCACTCAGTTGAAAGTTGAGCACAATTGTTTGTCCATAATTGGATACCTAGATGTAACCAGAATTTTCCATATTCTAAATTGCATATAGCTGCACACTTAATATGCCTGTTGCTCTAATACACAGCATAACTGTGAATGTTAGCTGGAGTCCTAAACAGTTGCTTATCTGACTCTTTTTTTCATCGCTATTGGGTATTAAAAGAGTTTAGCTGTCTGTAAGGTATTAGCCAACTGTGATGCTAGAATAAAACAAAATACAAGATGAAATGTGCCTTTCTTTCAGAATCTACAGTTCAGAAGTATTGGGAGAGAAAAAACGGTCTCACATGCATCGGTTCTTCACGGGCTTTTATAAAGCTTATTCAGCATGTAATTCCTGCAATATGCAAGGTCCAGCAGGATTGCTGAAGATTGGGGAAGTATGGAAGTCACCAGTTATAACAGAAATATTTTAAACTAGCATAAAATCTCTAACGTGATTGTAACAGAACTACCCTTAAGAAGAAGAGGCACTTCTTGACCCCTACTTACGAATATGCTCAGTCCAGTCTTCAGACTCCTGATACATAGAGTAAAAACGTTAAAGAAACTCAAACTTGTCCTGCCACAAATATTATTCTTAAACCGTTTGCAGAAGTCACCAGGACTTTTCATACGCTATCCCACGTGCACTTCGCCCATCACATGAAATAAGCGGAGCTGCTCCGTAACTGAGAGGAGCAGAGACACTTCAGTACTCGCAGGACCAGAACTATTTCTGTAGGGTAAGTGGGGAATAACCGGGGGGGGGGGGGCGGGGGGGCACTTAAAGTGAGAAATGAACCATACGGTACTTTCTGCTGTAAATGTTTTACTTCGGTGAAAAGCAGCACTTATTTTTCACTTATTTCAATGGCCGTTCCGACACGCAGCGTCTCCATCCTGCGTCAGCCCCTTGCCAGGGCTGCACCACCTTTCCAGAGTGTTTTTCCCACCCGCGGATTTACGTGAGGGAGGAAAATACCCCCTTCCCCCCCCCCATCCCCAACCATTTCGGGGCCTCCCACCGCCACCGGGACCCCCGGAAGGATATAAGGAGCCGGGGCAGGACGGCAGGCAGCTCCCGGCGGCAGAGCTCCCAGTCCCAGCCGCCCAGCTCTTGCAGGAGCAGCTCGGGGTCGGTTTGGGACATGGCGCCGGCTCCGGTTACCTCAGGGCGGCGGGAAAAGGGAGTCCCGCCGTTATCCCAGCAGCCTCCGCGCCCGCGGCGAAAAAGGGGGCGGGGCGGCTGCATCCGCAGCCGCCCCGCCCCCTTTTTCACCGCGGGCGCGCATGCGCATAGCGAGGAGGAAGGGGCAGGCGGCCCACGTGGGAGAGCGGGACGGCGGCGGCCGCCCGGTGCCGGTAGGGCGAGACCGGGCCGGGGGGGGGGGGGGGGGGGGAAGAGGAGCGGAGCTGGGTCCCCCGGGCAGCGTGGGAGCGGGGCGAGGAGCGCGGCGGTGCCAACGCAGAGTCACGGGGGAGGAATTACACGTTTCTCGGCCGTCTCCATCCGTGCCTTAAGCCGCATTAGTTTCCCTGCGTTTACGAAGGATGGACCTAAGTTACTCGATGTGGTCACTTCTAACGCTGTCGCCTGCTTGCTGTTTTTTCAGAAATTTCTTAAATCTTCATCTTTTTATTTTTAAATAAAAATTAGGATGTTACAATTAGGCAATGTTTTTGCTAATATTTTAGAGTCTTATGTATCATTAAACTATCATTTACTCTCTTTTCCAGAAATAATTTACCTGATATATTGGTGAAGCAGACAGTATTCTACCTGAAAAACACTATTGCTTAACTACATAAAAACATCCTTTATCTATATTTTAAAAAAGCCAAATCTTTTTACGAATACTGCTGTTAGATGAGTGTTTCTGGCTGTAATAAACTGAGCTGAGTTTTATGCCTTTTATTCCTGAAAATGGCATTTCAATTTAATTTTTCTATTGAGGAAAATGAAAGCAATGAAGCAGACACTCACGATAAGACAGAGTTACAGCTGGGCTCTCCAAAACACGAGCAGGACTCCACAGGAGCAAGCAGGCAAGCTGCTGATGCTGTAGCAGACTGTGGCCCAAGGCTGCCTACTGATAAGCACCAAGATGCAACACCAAAGAAACGGTTCTGCCTCAAAGCTGCCAAAGAGCACGATATTCCTGAAGATGTCAACCAAGTACTGGAAAATAAAGTTGTGGAAATGGTATCAGGCCTGCGTTACGTAAATGTGTCGGTAGTGGAAATGACGCTTTTGGGTGGCTCCCGTGGGGAAGACATAGTGTCTAAAAGTGTTTCGTCTCACTCTGATCTCATCCCAGGAGTCTATGAGGGAGGACTGAAGATCTGGGAATGCACCTTTGATCTCATAGATTACTTTTCTGAGACTGAAATGCAGTTTACTGACAAGACAGTGTTGGATCTCGGGTGCGGGGCTGGACTGCTAGGAATAGTTGCATTAAGGAGAAAAGCTAAAGTCGTCCATTTTCAGGACTACAACAGCACAGTGATTGATGAAATAACCTTGCCTAACACAGTGGCTAACTGCATAGTTGATGGCAATGGGACTGGCAGTGGAGATGACAGAAAAATTAGTAAGCCTCCTTCAAAGAGGCTCAAGAAAGCAAAGTGCTTACCTGATCTGCTCACCAAATGCAGATTTTTTTCTGGAGAATGGTCTGAAGTCAGCCAGCTCCTGTTAAGCAGCAACAAACCCTTTTCAAAGTACGATCTCATTTTCACATCTGAGACCATCTATAACCCTGACTACTACAGTGCTTTACACGATACACTGTCTCAGCTGTTGGATAAAAATGGCCGTGTGTATTTGGCAAGCAAAGCACATTATTTTGGGGTTGGTGGTGGTGTCCACCTCTTTGAGAAATTCATTGAAGAGAAGAACGTGTTCAGGACCAACACAGTTAAAATAATTGATAAAGGACTGAAACGATTTATTATTGAAATGGCCTTTAAAATTTCCAGTTAAAATTCAGCCATTGGTGCTTGAAAAACATCTTAATAAAGACATGATATTTTAATTCTCATCTCTTTGCTTTTTTTCCCTCTGTTGAGGTTATTCTGAATTGACAAGTTAATGATGCTCTTTACTAGAGATTGAACTGTTTGATAAATTCTGATGTCTGACTGCAAGTGAAGGACTGTTCTCATTCTTGTTTTGTACAGAAAGATGGAGTACTGCTTATACCAGTATTTATTTATGCAAATTTTGTCATTTATATAGATATTAGAAAGCAAAGCGAGTCACTGCCCCCAATCCTCCTCTCACATTCTTTGGCAGTGCCAGAACCTTAAGTCACAGAAGTGGCTGCTGACTGCAGCTTGCAAGAGGTGGTTTAGCATCCCAATATAGCACAGAAAGTAGTTTTCAAGGCTCAGGCTCCCAACTCTGGTATGATTCAGCTGCAGCAACAGATTTCAGGATCAGTTGCATATCTGCGTGCTCTGCTGTTCTGCCACCAGAGGGGGATGTGATTGTATTTATCACATGTATTTCAGTCTGGTAACCTAACCTCACAAATTATAGTTTTTCCATATATAACGCATATGTGATTTATTCAAGCACTAGAAAAACTGTACTAGAGGATATTTAATACTGTTTGTGAATTTTCATATTTGTATTTTCACATTCATATCAACACTGTAACAAAATCTCAGTAAGTTACTGGCAGTGAGGAAGCCTTAGTGCTTTCAGAAACCACTAAAACAGATTTCTTTGTTTTAGTAACAGAGTTGATAAGATTCTAAACAAGAGAAGTTCTTTAAAGCAAACAAGATAAATCCCACAAAACACAATGCAGGAAATGGGAGGATGACAGCTGAGCTTTAGGTTGCAACACGGAAAGGAGACAAACTAGATTATAGTGTAATTGTTTTTTGACAAGATCTTTCCACACAATAACTGCCTGTATGCAATGACCCATTTTCAAAACTTGCTTTTTTACAATACTGTAACTTCAGATAGTACTTCTGGGGGTACTACTGAACACTATCATACTTTTAAGCAGTCCGGCAGGGCAGCAAGCTTTTCGAAAAGTATATATACAAGTTATTCCTTTGTGCTCCAGGCTGAAGATCATGATAGTGAGACAAAACTGTATGTTACTGCAGAAATTATTCTATCAAAAAAATGCAAACAAAATCAAAAACTACAAAAACATGATTCTGAGTGCTTGGTATCACAATTCATAAGAAATCCATTGTATGTTTTGTCTCAACTAAAAATGGCCAAGAAGCTATTTAACAAGTCTACCAGGTACATCAAAGTTACCACTTATCAGCATGCACCGCTTTACTGCAGCAACGCACTGCTGTACCCTTGCAGTAACATATACTTAGTAGACAGTCAGCCACTGCAGTAAGTCTGGATGCAAGGATACTCAATAAACCTATGGGAGAAATGATAATAGACCGAGAAGGTGGAAAGAAGCTTATTACAACAGCAACCTAAATCAGTTACTATTACGTAAATTCCTGTCGTTTAAGTCCATAAAAGTTAACAGCAAGATTTCTATTTTGACCAGCTGCCATTAAAATAGAGTCAAAGAGGATTTCCCGTGCTTTACAAAAGAGCCTTAACAACTACTGTTGTTTCAAAAACAAGTCTAAGTAGGCTATTTTAAATGGATGTTTCAGAAATTACTGAAGTTGCTCTTTTATGAGAGGAAAAATCCAGTCAGCCTGGCTGTGGTTGTGTTTTGGAACTCTTTTGCATCAACCCTGAAAAACATACTGACGACAGTCACCTTATAAGATGCTGACATATATTAACTACAGACTGGAGAATAAAAGAAAGTTTTAGCTTTGGCAGATATTTGAAGCACTGTTAACAGTTCTTTTTTTTTTTGGTCAAAACGAGGAACTTGGAAACAAAGCAACTACCATTTGCCATTTTCAAACAGTCTGGAGACAAATCACTGCTTGCCTGCTAAGCCTAGTGCTGTTTCAGAGGATTGTACCTGAAGTAATAAGAAATGCTGACCACTCTGATGATAGTGAATATGGTAAAGAACAAGAATCTCATGTATTCCTTGATGAGTAAATAAAAAAGAAGGCACTTACAATCTTCTATTATGCTTCCTCTTGAGAATATTCCACTATTGAACTCATTCTTCCTCTTGGGTTTAATATACCCATTCTTTTGCTCAATATCCTCATTTTATTCTTGGATTATTTGACAAACATAGCTGAGTGTTCATTTGAATACAGAATCAGATTTTTTTTTTTTTTTTTTTTAGGACTTTCAAGTGAAGACTGCCAGAGCCACAATCACACAATGATCACACAACACCTGGAAAACATGAAAACCCAATACAGTACAATTTAGTTCTAAAATGGGAACTTAAGGTAATCAATGTAGGATATTTTTGTCATGTGAAATCATCAAAATTAGCACTGCAATTTCCATAACTCCAGTTGAGTTCTATTTCATTTTAGAAGTCAGTGGATATACAAAGAGGAAGCAGGATTCAACACTTAGTTTTAAAGGTTGGCTGGTCTGTTTGTGTTTAAAAATAAGTACTGCTCTCCCTTTTCTACAACCAACATTAAGACTTTCTCTACTTGAGAAATCATCCCAACCCTAGTGACTAGTTTCCTGCTTTTCCTGAAGCATAATAATCTGGAATAAAAATCTTTCACTTACCCACTTGTAACACTTGCTTATCTTAATTGTTTGTTCAATTAGTATTTCTCCTGAATGACATCACACTAGCAAAAACAGGATTGAGAGGCGCCTCAAAGTCTTTTCGATGACATGAAAAACCATTACATGAGGCCCAATGTCTTGTATGAGGAGACAAAGAAGTCAGCTGACAACTCAATTTATCTACTCATTTCTAAGTTATCTCCCCTTTTCTCCCCCTCCTCCATCTCCATACTTTTTGAAAGTGTCATTACAATATGAAATCCGGTCTAAATTATATCTTTCCCGTAAGTACTGCGGAGAGAAACATTAAAGTATGTCATCAAATGTCTCAGGAAACTAAATTAAAAAGCTTGTTTATTTTAACAGGCGTTATCCTTAACTGATGACTTTCCTTCAAAGACTATTTGCCAGTTATGGGAAATGAGGCCATTAAAAAAAGAAATCAGTTTTGTATACTGGCACCAGCTAAATGGCATCTGTTACAGTTATTTTACTAAAGCTTAGGGGAAAAACTTCCATGAGGAAATTAGAAAGCTGGACTCTCAAGGAAAGCACACAAATCGTGAATTATTGACTTGCCTGCTATTCTTGGTCACTAGGTACACTGGCATATAATCATGTTCTGATACCAAAATCTTAAGAAAAATCAAACCAGCAATCAATGTTATCATGGCATCAATGATAAAAAAAAAATCAAAATCAATATACATAAAGGTGACATAGAATGTCTAATCAGTATAGTGAGGCAGTACCAGCAAGATTTTTATGACAAAAAGTGGACTAAAGCCACTCAAATTTCATACTCTTTGTACTTTCAGTCACATGCATGTTGAAAAGAAAAAGCTACCAGATACTACAAGGTAGTATACTAGGAATCACAGCAAAGGGAATAATTAGGATTTATACACAAAAATCTCTTAAAGACTGCAAGTCAGCAAAGTAAGCATAGGAACAGAAGGTACTGCCTTGAAATATATAACAGCATTCAGGAGAAGATTGTCCTGAAACAAGAAAATGAAAATTATAGCAAGCAAGTAACTTCATTTGCTGTGAAGGGCAATATTCTGCCACAACAGGAGGAAGCAGGTGCTATAACTTAATTCAGACACTGTCTAGGGAAGATCAGTATAGCCCTGGAGAAAAGGAAAAAGCATAACGAACTTACTCATGTGGAATGAAACAAATCCAGAGGAATCAAAATGAAACAAGTATTGTCAGAATTCAACATCACCACCTGCCAGTCTGTTTTACTGATCCTGTTCTGTACAAAATTTGAAAATGCAATGTAAACACTAGGCATAATCATGATCATTATTTTTATCTGGAACAAAAATATTGACTTTTCAAAGCCATGGAGTAAATGGAAGATTTAGATGATGAACTGAGTCAAACCTCCCAATTTTTGTAAATATGGATGAGAAAACTGAACAGCAATAGAAAATAAAATAAAAAATAATGCTGTCAATAAAAAAATATCAAGGATACAGTTTTGGTCCTATGACACTTAATTTGATGGCAAAATATTGTAGGACATATCAGTCAGACAGGATCAGATGAAAGCAGAAACTGGAAGAAAGATGATGGGGGAGTCTTTAATCAGATGGTATGTCAAAAAGCAGCAGGAAAAAGGCTTAGAACTGCAGATTCTTCACAAAGGAATGATCTGAAATATAAGAGATATCTGGGGATTACTAGCAGTAATATAAATTACAGAGTCCAGTTACTCCAGATTTATGAGAACACACACACAGAAGACTTGCGTTCCATTTTATTTATAGAAGTACAGCTCACAGAAAGTTACCAGTTTTGAACCGCTTGTCACAGTTCAGATTTCATAAGTAGTCAATTTATTTCTTGTCATCTGACCATGTAATTTCATAATCTGTATACACTTTTTTCAGTATTTCTGCAGTCACTGAGTGATCTGCTTTACCATAGCCCTGCAAGAAAGAACAAGCATTTATCAGGTGAGTACAAAAAGTAAGTCCATAGGACTATCAAGTTCTTGTCAATACAAACTATCTGGATACATGGTCTGATACTTCCAGTAGTTCACATACAAATCAGAAATACATGTTCTGCAGAGTTACTCTTGCAGTATCAGATTTTATTTTTTATTGCCCTCTCCCATTTCCCCTCCGATTTGTAGAAAATAAATAAGATAAGGTCAGACAATCTCAAGTGATAGAGAAAGCAGTTTCATGCTGTGACTTCTGCAGCAGAAACTTTGCTTTAAGATGTTCCCAGCCCCTAAACCACCATTTCTATTGAATGTTTTTCTAAACCACAGAGATGGCACCAATCCAGTTTAACGTATGGGCATACAAACATCTAATCTGGCTCAGCTGGAGGAAAAGGGAACAAGAAGCCATATGTATGAATATGTGAGAACTATTCTGGCCACCAAATAAATCACACCCTTCATGCTTTATTTAGTTGCCATCTCCCTTTAGCTGGCAATGGAGCAATCCGAAAGCCACTGCAACTCTGAACTAAAGCAGGTTAGATGACCCATCTGCTTTTTAACACTCATTTAAATCACAGGTCACATTTTTACTTTCACTGAAACTTAGAAGAGTTGTGATGGAAGGTGCCTTTGTCTCATCTCTTACATGCCTTATATACCTTAGTGTTTTACATGATTGAGTTATTACCTTGATTTCTCATTTCAGAACTACAAATAGTCTGACTTTTTCTCTGGTTTTCATAAAACACCAAGCTAGTATTGCTTTACAATTATGCAACAAATCTCCAAACAACAAAAAGTATCAAACATACCAGCTAACATATATATTAGCTAACATACCAGCTCCTGACCTACTACTGAGATCTGAATTTCCAGGGCCTGACAGAAGCCCTCATGATAATAAAGCTCTGCTTTTACATGACACTCATCTGTAAGTTGCAAGGTACTAAAAGGCAGAGAAACAAGATCTTTTCCCTAGACACTTTGCTATAAGAACAAGAATTAACTGCTGCCTCTAACACTGAATTAGTACTACTGGTGTTTGTCTTTTCTGAAATGCAGAGTTACAGTGGGCACACACCATCATGAGACTTTAGCAGAGTAAGCATTATACACTCCTTTCACACTCCCTATGAGCCCTAAAGAGTTTCTTCTTTCATATGGTACCAGGTGGGAAGGGTAATCTTGGAACAAAAATAGCACTAATATTTAAAAATGCTTAAGACGTTCAGGGTCCAACCTTCAATCTTCATGAAGTTAAGGAAAGCAAATTTGAAGTAACTAACCATCACCTTCTATAATAATTTCATTTTAACTTGATAGAACTATTTTATTTCTGGCCACATCAGAAGCCTAGAATCTTTACTCACAGTATTACTATAGAAGCAGCCACATATCAGAGAGTAACACCAGAAAGACTACAGCATATTCCCCAAATTACCACTTACTGAGTCTCTTATAAAGAAACTAAATTTACACTGAACAGTAATAGATAACAGAAAATGCTCTAGTTTCCATACTGCTGGAAGTTACTTTTATTCCCACAAGATGCATGTGTGTGAAACTGCATCTTCACTTACTAAAAATCCACCACACCTAAACTGAGTCTACTCCTCTCACACAGCACATACACATAACAGTGTTCACAATTTTGCTGATCAGCTACCAACCAACATTTTGTAGCCAAATAAAGATCACACTGTAGCTGGATCGGTGTGGCTACATATTAGCTATTCCTGCTCTGGCACTAAGACTAAAAGATTCTGAATCGAGAGTTGATAACTTCTATTTCTAGCCTCAATAACAACTAACATGCAGCATTAAGTCATCTATTCTTTTTGCTTTGGCCTTCTGCCCTTAAAAACAGTGTTTTATCTATCTCAAAAGTGAGCTGGGCAAGTTTTCCAGTTAATGTTTGCAATGTGATTCAAAGTGCTGAAAGTCATCACACTACAAAACAAAACCCCCTGAACGTCACAAATGAAAAGATTTGAAGGAATACAGGAGATCCACTTACTGTAGAAAGTCCAAATACCCTAATTTTCTTGTCTTTGCTATTATGATCAATTTTTCCTCCTCCAAGGCACTTGCACTCGTATCCCAGCTTTTCCATTTCAGGGTTTACTTTTTCGAATATGTGATCTGCACAAGGAGAACAGTCAGAGCCATTACGACACGCGGGAAGTATCAAATGCTCTAGAACTGTTATGTTAAACCACTCATTTTCTTCCCATTTCATTCCCTCACTTACAAGCTAAAGGGAGGTTTCGAGAGAGAGAGAGACAGACAGACAGACATGAGCAAGCTCTGATTAAGGCCATTTCACTTCTCTCGCTACCACATCTCGCCCTCCCAGGCGAGGCTCAGCAGGCCTGGCGGTGGCAGCCGGCAGGCAAGGCCTGATCTGCTTTCCGCGCTCGCGCGATACAACGAGGGGCCGCAGCGGCACCGCCGCCCGCCCGCCCACGCGGGCCCGGCCCCGGCGGGGGGGCTCAGCCGGGGGACGCGGCCTCCCGGCCCCGCCCCGCCCCCCCCCGCCGGGCACCCACTGTGGAACTCGGCGGCCTTGGTGCCGCGGACGATGTCCCGCCGCTCCTCGCCGCCCGGGCGCTGCAGGCGCACCAGGATGTACTTGAACGTGCCGTCGGCGTCGATCTCCACCTGCGGCACCGCCGCCATGGCGGCGCCTCGGGGCCGCCAGCGAGCGAGCAAGCGAGCGGAGGCGCAGCGCCCACAGCGCGCCAGTAGCCCCGCGCGCCGGGGGCGGGGCCGCCGCTGCCCTTCCCGCCGATTGGCCGAGGCTCGCGCCCGGCGGGGGCGGGGCTGCTGGCGGCCGTTGGTGTCGCCGCCCAACGGCTCCCCCTGAGGTGGGGCAGCGGCTGCCTCCTCCTCCGCCCGTACCATCAGGCGGGTAGAGGCCTGAGGTCAGCGCTTCCACCTTCTCCCCACAGGTTGTTAAAAAAAAAAAAAAAAAAATCACCATGAACGTGCTCATTACTCGCTTAATTTGCCTCTCAAGGCCTTAGGGAGCCCATTTTCAACACTTTTCCCCAGAACTGCATGGCTGGCACTTAATTATTCCTTAGCTACCATTCCTGATAATCCCCTGACTCCAGGAGCTGGAGCATTAAGGCAGACCCACTGCCGTGGCTGCAGAGTGGGAGCAAGGTGTTCATGCTGTGGGGAAATGGGGTCATGGAGAGGGGAACTTGCACTCCACCGACTTTGATGAGCTCCCCAAGCTAATTTCTCTGAATAAATACTCAGCATTCCCACTCATCTGAGTGCTTCTATGTGCAGAAAATAGAAGTGCTATGTATCATAACACTTGCAATATTTCTGTGAGGGCTGACAGCATTGCATCTAAACAGACCATATTAAAAGCAAACAGCCCAAAAGGTTTTAAATTTCCAACTGTCACATTTTTGTTGTTTTAGCTGAGTTTTTCCTTCCTCCTCAACAGATCAAGAATGTCACACATGCACACAAAAAAAGCTGGAAAATAGACTCTACAGACTGCTTTTTACATATATTAAGTAGAAGATGCAAGTTTACCTCCCATTAATTTAAGTCTTCCACTTGATGAGTCAGGCAAGTTTCATATAGAGTCTTCATTAAATCCCAGATGTCTAAAGTGAGTAAGATAAACTGTTTTGTTGAAAAATTGAACCTATAATATTCATTGAACAAAAAAATTGTTTCCTTGCATTGTTGATGTAAGAGTATGCTCTTGCATCACACACTTACTGAGAAGAGATAATGCTCAGGCATTTTAAAATTTAAGAAAAAAGGCTGTTAAAAAAGTTTTAGAATATTTCCACAATTTTTTCAGTAGAGCCACATCAATTTTAAGTGCTATATAGGTATATGTAATAAATAAATGTGGTTAATAAGTTATTATTAATATATACTTCTCTAACTATAATAGCTTCAAAGTGTAAAAACAGTGCTTGACTACAGATAGTGTACCATATAGACTGAGAAGTGATACAAAAAACATCAGTAGAATAAAGGAAGCATACATGTTAGCTAGATACAGCACTAGATAGATGTTTAACAAGAGATATGTACTTTCTGGTTATCCTTTATTTCATCATTTACTGCTTCATAATTAAAAAGAGTCTATAAATGTATTCTTGTAGCTATTGTAGTCCTTAATAAAGTTTTATAATGTCCTGTTGTTTCAGATATCATTGTTAGTTACCTTTTTGGAGACAGATTAGCATCAATGCTGTGAGAAAAACAAACAAGCAAGCGAGGAAACAAAATAAAGTCTTGCTAAGGTAAGCCAAGTCCTTGAAATACTTCACAAAGAAGAGGAGGAAAGAAAAACAAAAAACAAAAAAAAAGTGAGGAAGGGCTATAAATAGAAACCCAAGCCTACCATCCCAGCTGTTCTGGATTTGTCGAGCCAGGTAGAGAAAATGAAAAAACCTGCGTCTGGCTGAGAGACCTTTTTGGGTCATGAGAATGAGAAAGTCCTATAAAGATGAAGTAGTGGCTTTTTAAGTTTGCTCATTGGTGTGGTAGCTCTATTATTTGAGCAAGAAAGGCCTAGAGGGTTGTGGTAGCAATAGCTCTTTAAGCTTGTTTCTAATGCTCTAAGAGGGTTTGTTTTGTTTTAGTAACTTCTGTATGCATATGCCTTGTTCCTTGATTATTTTATTTGCTAATTCAGTCAAATATCTGCTGTTCCAATTTTAGTCCTGTTGATGCTTGGTGTTTATGGCTTTAGAAGTTTTTCAATGGTGCTTTCTTGCTTGTATGAACTCTGCCTTTTTATTTTAGACTGAATAGGATATTTTGTTCTCTAGTATGTAGAATTCTGTATTGTGGCCTTAACAGCAGAAAACTTGCTGCCCAATTTTGTGATGCGAGGAAGGGGCTAACAGCAAACAACACTAATGCTGATGAGTAAGGGAAAGGTTGCTAGTTACGGTAATTAATAGAAACAATTATGGCATACCTCAGGTATAGACTAAATTTTGTGCAGTGGTTTGCATGCAACCAGGGAGTAGTTATCTGGTCTTGACCTGTCATAAATTGGAGAAAATGAGTTGGAGCAGATAAGCCCATGGCATGCTTTGCCTGTTCTTTTTTTTTTTTCTTTTGTCTTTCTGAGTGCCCACCCTATCCAAATTTGACTTCCTATACCATAATGAGGGTATAAAAGTTTTCTGCTGGCTTTTAGGCTGAAGTAAAAATCCCCTGCTGTTGGCAGTAGTTGTTAGTATGTCACTTTATAGTCCTCAAGGGTGCAAAGAGGATGGCATGGGGTGACATGGGTCTTAGACCAGAGACAGTCTGCCTTTAATAAAATTGCATATAGGGACTTTCCTCTTGTATGGGCTTATTCATATCTAACTGTGGTAAAAAGCTTGGTAATATTTTTGAGAAATAAAGGGGTCTTTTTATTTTCCTTGGCAAAGGGAAGTGTTCTCTTCACCATGTGGTTCTAAAACCATTGTTCTGAGAAAAAGTATTGTAAATGGTGCAAATTAGATAACAGTGAAAAAACTGGGTGGTAATCAAGACAGAATAATGGAGTTTTTGTTGATTAGTTGTAGGCATGCCATAAAGGTGACTTGCTAGCATTTTTTTCTCTTCCATCTTACGTATGGGGTTTGTTTTCCGTTATGGTTTGCAGCCTTTGTTCTGAACCCAAGTGACTATAAAGTTGTGCTACTGCTGTTTATGCCCTTCCTGTCATCAGGCCTTTTTAATTGCTAAGACTTTGTAAAATTCCTCTGCACTTGCATTAGCTTTGGGTTGTGCTAATGTTATAATGTATGCTGCAGCAGTAGATGGAAGAGCTGGTATTTGTGTGTTGGTGGAACAGTGTTTGTGGTTAGGCTGCTGTCAGAGACTGAATCTGGCATGCCTGGGCCAAGTTGCTGGTTGGACTAATGAATCTGAACTTGGTCAAACTTTTCTACATATTCTAATCTATGTAGGAATAAAAAAAAGCTATGACTCATGTGATAGGCATTAATATGTGGGTATAACTATTGTAGCTACCCCAGAAAAACACACTTCACTTACATACCAGGACACTCACCTTCATGTATCACAATTTCATGTTCTAAAGGTCCTTCCTGAGAGTGCTAAGGCAGATAATAACCTTGTGTTCTGTACAGTACCCCTTGCTAGAGGTTTCTGTGACCATGCTTTTTATTTCTTTTTAATAACTTTTGAAAGCATTAATCAATTTCAACCCAGTGTGAGACAGAATAGGGATATGAATGATACTACATGTCTTGAAGTTTCATGACAGTAGTCAAGTGGTGACCAGAGACCCTGTTAGCATTCCTGGTGAGGGAATGGCTAGTAAACAGACCTTTACTAGACAAGAGAGGTGCTAGAAAGAAGGCACTAGTTCTGCTTGAGGAAATTAGCTTTCTGTTAAAAGCAACTGCTTCTTTCATGAAAAGACTAATGATTCTGCTAGAGCACTCGTTAAACAGTTTGATCTTCATTTTACAAGATTTATTTTATAATTTAAAGCCAGTTTTCTTGTATCTACCTCACGTGAGGAAAATGGTAGCACTAAGCAAACTTTCGAGGTGCCTCTTAGAATGTGGTGAAGTCTTACAGTAGCGTCAGTAGATAAAGGCATTCTCAGAGTTCCTGTGTACTGGACAAAAAACTTTGGTGGTGGAAACTGCTGATAGGGACAAATATGTTCTTGCTGTCAGATGTACTGGCATTTCTTCTAGGCTCTGTAGTGGCATTAAGGCTGTGATATTTATCTTTTTATAGTAACTTTATTGAAATGTTTCTTCCTTTTTGTGTCTCCCTCCCTGCTTTAAAAAAAAATTTCTATTCAAGAAATTTGTATAGTTATTGAGAATTCTTTCTAAATCCTTTTCGTAAAGTTGTATTCTGTAAAGTTACTAAAGTGGACAAACTGCCTTCAAATAATCTGTGAGGAGCTTCCTACTTGCAGGTGTTGTGCCCTTAAAACTTAGCTCTGGTGTGTTCATCAGATATACACAGTAGCTCAGCATATCAGAACACAGCCATTTTAGCTCAAGTCTTCATGTTCTCTAGTCTTATTTCATTCAAAAACTCAAGCTGCTATTCAGATTAGGATTTTCTTCTTCCAGGTTGGAAACTGGTTGCAAATACATGGATTATGTTACATGTGTGTGTTGAATGCTAGTTTTTCAACAAATAAGTGTCTGAATATAGTTTAATGATTCCAATTACATGCCCATATCAAACAATGCAGCAGAAGAATGTGCTAAAAGCCTGTTCCAAAAAAAAAAAAAAAAAAGCTTAAGTGTGCTGTCAGTACAGTATAGGGGAAAAAAAACTGATGGTGGGTAAAATAAATGCAACTGCATTTTCTCCCTATGTATTGGCAATCCATCCAGAGCATGCACAGAATATTGGTATACAATACAACTGATACAATACTGTGGTTAAGTCAAAAGAGAGGTCCCAAGGAGTTCCTGAGAAATAGATGCCAGCAGAGGGAGGTGGGCGCTGTACCTTTTAAGGATTTATGGAGGGCAGGAGTAGTTCTGCTCAGTTATGCCTTTCCTACATTTGACCTATTGCTTTCCCTTCTCTTCCTGATGTAGTTATACCTGAGACTGCAGTTGTAGGAACTCAGTTAGCAGAGGTGGGTCCTAAAACACTTGCTGCAAAAGCAGAAGGGTTGAATCTTTTACTAACATTCCTTTAAATATCCCTGAAAAGGCATGTATGTACAGGGCAGGGTGAATTCAAGCACTAAGATTTACTGAAAAAGCAGTGAAAAACAGTTTTTTGACTAAGTATGCATGCTTACAAAGGTGTGAATGCACTTCCTATTTAAATGTTTTTGTGCCTGCAAAGACCAGATCTTCATTAAAGGAAAAACCCAAAAATAAAAGGTTCAGAGCTTCTCTTTCCATTTTTTCCAGACCAATTCTGTATAGATAGGAACGGTATTTCTTATTTAGACTAGAATCATGAACCTACTGCTAAAATTCAAGCAAAGCACTATGTATGGTATTTCAACCCCTCTCCTGGGCTGGATGTCAGGGGTCTGGCTCTGAGACTAAATTCTGTTTTGACTCAAACTCCAACATTCAGATAGCTTTGTCTATATGAAATGACTCCTTTCTCTTGCATTTCCTTATGTTTTGGATTGGCCTTCAGCTAAAGCCACTAAAGAAGTGGAAAGGTTTAGTACAGTATCTTACAAAGAAAACAGACTGGCTTCCCTTCCTGAGTAACCCCCTGACAAAAAAAGTTTTAAAAAAGCCTGGATTGAAAGCCCAAATAGGTTAGCCTTTGTGCTTGATGGTTTATTAGGAAACTTAGATTCTTCTGATCTGTAGTTAAAAGCTGTTTTGGTCTGGAGTGGAATTTCTGAGCAACTGTTAACTATTGATAACTGTCACTTCTTGTATCAATTTGGATTGAAATGAGGGATGGGGAAGAGAAGGTGTGGCTATACTGCAGCTGTATGTGGAGATAACAAAGTCAGTTGTAATCAAAGAAGGTACCAGAAGCCATCTGGCTGCAGAAACAGTTTGAATTGGGCTGGCTTATCCTTCCAAAAAAGGGATAAATTTACCATGCAGGTCTCAAAGGTGCTGTGGCTAGCTTGTTTTCAGTGCTCAGGCTGCCTTAGTTAACTCACACAACACCTTAGAAGGAAGAAACTGGCTTGTAACTCAAGACCAAATGTAACATTTCATTCAAGAATAGGCAAAAAATTCTATAAGCCAGGAATATCTTAATGTCAAAAATGTGCTCATGTTTATTTTTCTCTTTAGTCTCTGGACAGCAAGTGACCAGAAAAGGAATATTACCATTGTGCGAATGTGTTAAACATACATTGTGCTGCAGTGCAGCTCAGGGGTAGCTCATTTGGGGATTCTCTCAAGCCATTAAGTCCAATCCAGGTTACCAGAATCAGGAAAAGGGAAACAATATGCTTGAACTCCAGCTTACAAATTATTCCTTTTAATGAGCTCTTTGACAGCAGGCCACAAGATGTAAGGATATGTTTGGCCTGCTGCTGTATTACAGGAAAACATTAGGAAAGAATTTTGAAGTAGGTAATTTCCATCCCATGGAATTTTCATACAGAAAATGGGAAAAAATGGGAGCTATCTTTCAGCTGTACATGTAAAGGTTTGGCTTGCAAACTTCTTATCTCAGAGTGAGAGTACATACTTCAGCTGAGCAGAAGAATGCCTAATACACTGATGCAAATGAAATACTGTTTTACATTGTGTGTCATGGACATCAAAGACTTCAGGTCTGCTTTGCTGCTTGGGCCACTCATTTTAATAGGCTTTGAATGAATGAAGATTTTTCTTCAACTGTTGATTAGCTGTTGCTCAGATTGGCAACAAAGCTGGCAGAAATGCAGGATAATAACATTGTCTCTCTTAATATTTAAAATCTTTTGGATCTGTATAGGTATAATCAGCTCAGAAGGCAGAGGCTTGGTTTTGCACTAAGTTTAAGAATCCAAACCAACCTCCAGAATGTAGGAGATAAGAGTTCTGAGTGTCAAGTCTTGTCCTTTGCTTTCATGTATAATGCTGTCATACAACCCTTTTCATAAATTGGACAAGATCTGTACCAAAACAGTCAAGCTTTTTGCTCTGCTACTCTTAGGAGGCTGTTCTAGAATCTCATTGCCCTGCTAGCTAGAAATTTCCTTCTGATTTCCAGTCTGTTTACTCACAGATGGCTTGTATCCTTTTTGTGTCCTAACTTTATCCCTTCATATACAGAAGACTTCTGATCACCTTATTTACTGATGTAACATCTATAAAGAGCCCATCACATCTTTTCTGAGCCTTTCTAGCTGGTTCCTCTTCACCACAACTTAAACACCCAAATTTCTAATAGGCACCTGGGAAGATGTTTCTTTAGAGAGAACTTCATGAAATATTTCTCCTGTTCAGACCTGCTCCTTTCCAGTCCTAGAGCTCCCTATCTGGAATTTCCTATTCCTAGCTTTCCTTCTGCATGACCTTAATTATTGCCTGCTGGGCATAGGATTGCTGGTCTTCTCCATTTTGAGGGAAAGGTCTTAAATAGTACTGGATGCATCACCTGCTGTAGTATCCACTTGTTTTGTGAAACCTGTTTTCTGGGTTTGTTTTTCAGGGCTCTGTGCTGTCCTTCTGTTGTCCTTTCCTGTTCTCAGTATCACTGTCCTGCAGCATATGCCAGTATGTACTACAGAAGCACTGCATACAGGTGATGATTTCAGTGTCCCAGCTATTAACTTTGTGGTCTGCAGAGATGAACAGTGTGAATGAGTTCTTTTAATTGATCAGACTTTATTTCTATGGAATGAATGATATCCTCAACACAAAGGCTTTTCAGATGCAGCTGTTTTTCTTCAAATGCCTGTTCATGGAATAGACAAATGAGGGCAGCTTGAAAGGTGAAGTTTTAGCTGGAGGAACTCAGCAGGGAAATTGTATGTCCCTCCTTATTCATGGTATGAGAGTGCAGCTTTCTAGATCAGAGATAAAAAATAGAATGAAAGGAGAGATGGGTGGGAATGTAATTACATGATGTCAAACTTGCAGAATTCTGGCTATAGAATGAAGGAAAAAAAATGTAACTACTTTTATTTCTTGTGGTGATGTTTTAATATTCCTGTTTTGTGGGCTGGTTTAGCTATAGCAATAATTCTGCCCTGAGGGTAGGGACACTGCATACAGATAAAATGAATGAAGAGCTGCTTTCCAAAATCCTGGCATCCAATGAGCACCAAGTTCAGAGAATAATGTTTGATGTACACAGGAATGGATCCTTGTTATTCCATGTTACTAATCTATATACCCTAGTAAGTGGGGAAATGCCTTCAAAATGACATGTACAGAGTTTATTTCGGGGGAAGGAGTTTAAATCTAATCTTAGGATATGTGCAAACCTATAAAATTGTTGGAGAGATGGTTTAATTTTTATTTTGCATAATTAGTAGCTAGGCCTTGTCTGTCAACCTGAATAAGAGATGAACAAATTAGAATACCCCCAGTTTTGTTCTGGATTCTTTTCCTTTATCTCTAGGCATTTAACCAAGGGTATTTGCTCTCAGCTCATTTTTTGTTAATGGAGAAAGAGTGGCTCTCCTTTGACTTAAACAGCCTTTAGATAAACCTTTGTCTTTCTGTTAACTGTAGAGGGTCTAGAGCAACTGCATACCTAATTTGTGTATGTTTAGGTAGACATAAATCTGGACACTTCTTCATTTCTACAATAGGGTAGCTTCTCCTCTGTAGTTAATATAGCCAGTTTAACATCATGGGGATTTTGTCACTTAAAGTACAAATAAACTGAACTGTTAACTGCTTCAAATGAGAATTTTGTGTGGGCTCAGTATATTGTAGATGTTAAATGATAATTGCTGCATTTCCTGTTTATCCTGTGCCTATTATGAAAGTAAACTTAGCTGATAAGTGGAAAACATTTTTTGCCCAGTGGCTCAAATGAGCTGAATATGATTTTCCATGATCTAAATAACCAGATTACTACTGATTACAATTACAAAAGAGGAGCACATGCCTGTTAAGTGAGAGGAAAAAAAAACCCCAACTAATATGCACCATGAATGCTAGATATATATTGGAGGGAGGCTATATTCTTTGCATTTGAAAAAGTTTTTGTGTTGATTACTTTTTGGACTCAAGTGAAAAGGCATATGAAAGTAAGTAGTCTACTTGACACCCTGTTGCCGCCTCTGTTGTCCCAAATCCACAAACTGGAGCAACTTAAGGGTAGGTGACAAACTCGCCCTTCCTGATGAGTCAAGAAGTCTGGAGGGAGCGGAAGAGCAAAGACTTCACTGGAAAGTTGAAGCATTGTTTTCTGGCCCAGGAAGTAAGGAAAGTCCTAATGATCTTGAGCTCAGTTAATGAGAACTTCAAGAAGCCTTGTGGCACTGTTTTTCTGTCTGGAAAATGCTAATGCCAAGAAATTTAACACCATTGCTTTCAACGTTGGCAATGAATTTCTCTGTTGGAACAACTGCTGTACAAATCAATTGAGCTACACTCCACTAATCTTCTGTTAAACATGCCTGTCCCAAAAAGCAATTATTTATCAAGCTGATCAGAATAAACTTGCTTGTTCAAACCCTTAGCAGAGTGGATAGAGTGCTCATGAAATAGTATGTAGTTCAAGAATTTAAGTACCTCTGTTCTCTCATGATCTACTGACTAGAAAAAAAGCTATGATTAGTGTGATACACTCTTGCCAGCTCAGCTGCTCATGGGTCAGTGTTTCCTTCTCCCTGCTGTGCAGTTATTCCTTGCACTTCAGTCTTTTGTTTGAAGATTTCAGATACAGGTGGTAAGATCTCATTCCACAGAATGCCTGTAGCTTTGGTAATGGTCCTTTCTGCTTCTTGGTTCTGTAAGTGACCTCAAGCACTAATAAAAGTCCCTGGGGGTTGCCTTAGATACAGAGGCCATCATCACCCAAATGCTTTTTAGGTATTGGATCCCAAGCTTCTAGATATTTCAGAACTTTGGCTCTTTGGCTTGTGATCTGCTGCAGATAACTCTTGCAGTTTTTGTTCACTACCCATCTTCCAGTAACAAATTAAGGACTAAAATACAGTTCTGGCCCTTTGACCTCTCTGAAGCTGGCTTAGCAGTCAGTTCTTCATAGAGCTTCTGGGGTGGGTGTTCTAGACTGAAAACCTATAGAGAAACCTGAAGAATTACAATGCTGAAGTTACAAGATGCTGTATCTAATGATTTAAAGTTTTTATCAAAGATTGCTCTAGCTAGGAACTGAAAAAATTACATGTGTCCATCAGTGTATGGAAACTATCTGAAACTGATGTAAGCACTGAAAAGAACAGAGCTGAAGTCTGGAGTTCATAAATAGCTGAATGTATTTGTAAGGAAGTGAAGCTACTGGCCTCCTTGTTTTTGTAGTCTTTCCTTCATAATGCTGCAAATGGAGAATGGAAGGTCATGTGAGCATTCCAGTGCTACTGCTAGTTCACACATCTTGTAAGCTGAAGCTTTTTTTGGGAACAGAGGTAGGTAGAAGACCTGGACAGCAAGTTCAACAGTACAGTATCTGTGCATTGGTTATATGGTTATTCTTTCATACATGTTTATGAAGATTTAAAGGGTAGTAAGGTTCCAAGGGCCTCTGTCATAAGATGCATTATAAAGTTGGAAATATAGTGATGCATGGGATCAACTTCACCTGCAATTGCTGATAACCAAGTACTAGATGTTAAGACTCACTCTAGTCTTATCTACCTCAAGGTGTAAGGATGCTCCTGACTTTATCATTTCTCTGTTCAGTTTCATGTTTCAATGCACTGAATCACACCTTGCCAGTGCCAGTGATCCCAGGCCTCAGGTTAGATTTTTTTTTTTGAATGTGTATTTTTGTCTGATTGTAGGAAATTGAGCAGTATGAGTCACATCAAAGAGTTCCCAAAACGAGAAATGAAGATAAGGTTTTCTGGCTCCTGGCATTTTGCTCCAGACAGAGTGGAGACTATCTCAGGCAGCCTGAGAAATTCCAACTCCTTCTGCAGCTGTTTTTGCCTTCCTTATTCACACTTAATGAGACACACAAAGATGCTGAGGGATGAGTGTTTCCTTGAAAATTATCTTTTCTTCCTATCTAGACCTTAGGGAAAACTTGTGCATTAGACTTTTTGTCTCTGAATTTTTAAAGAATTAGTGTTTCAAATTCTTGTCCAAACAGGAAACATCTTCATTTACTACTGGCACCAAACTCCCTTTCCCCTCAAGGCTCGCTACAGCACTTATTCTTCCTCTTCTGCTTTCCTCTTCTACTGAGTGTTACTGTGGGTGAAGCTGGTTGGTTCCCCCCCATGACTTCAAGATTTCTGGTAGTTTTACAGCTCTTTGCCATGTGATAAATTTCTGTTGTATAACCTACTTTGATATAAGTACTTCTGAAATGTTTTCATTTTTTAGTGACAAATATACCTACTATTAGAGCGATGGAACTGGATTACTCGGAGGTAAAGTCTCTGGTTTTGTCTGTTGACATGAAGGTATCATTAAAATGTAAAAAGGAAGACTGGGACTTAGAAATATATAGATGCAGGTATAATCTTATAATGTAGATTAAAAAAACTAGTCTTTAATGAAGACATGGAAAATGGGGATCTCCCTTTCTATCTTTCTATATGGCTATACAAATCTATATCTCTTTACATGTATGTATTGAGGCTACCCAAGAACCTACCATGTCTTGCATTTATCTCATTTTTGTGATTCTAGCAAGTTCAACAGACTTTTACCTCATTTAAAATCTTTTCCCACTGTCTCCCCTTTTCATAAGCTACTGATAAAATCTTGACATATTTTTTTTTTCAAACCAAGTCTAAAAAAATCTCTAATGGAAAGCTAGACCCTACAAAACTCCTGCTCTAGCACTTCACTACCTTCATATTTTGAAAACTTTCCTTTAAAACTATCACTGCAAATTAATCCAACTATTTCTTGTTATATACCAAGCAGACATGGAGAAAAGTTCATTGTGTTTTTCCTAAGTACATCTTATAAGTTTATAACATCTAAAATACCTTTTAGCTTTTGGAAGACTATCTAGATTTTTCCCTTCTATCTATTCCTTTTTCAGGGGAGGAGAACCAAAACAAACAACAAAAAACAACTAAATGCCTTCAGTGTTTCCACATGGCCGTATTTTCTGAATGTGTATTACTTGAACTATGATCCATAGAAACTGATAGTTCATAAAATTAGGTTATCTACAATATGCTTGCACATCAGACAAGCATGCATTTCCAGGTAAGGAAACAAAATGTGTATGTGTAAGAAATAAAATTAGTAAATGAATATTAATTTTTGTGTAGTTTCTTTCTTTGAAAATAAAGAGTACAAGTTGTCAAGATTGAGATGGCCCTTTTTTCTTTTCCAAAAAAGATTAAATAAGCCTCTGATCTAAAAAGTTCTAAATGTATCAATTGTGTTGCTCCTGGTTTGATTCCCTCTGTTCTGCCTATCTTTCTAAATTGAAGTAGTTAAGATTTGGGGCAATAAACAAGTTGAGACTTGGCAATGAGAGATTGAATGAAATAATTACAATTTCTAAAAATGACTTGTTTTTAAAAATGACAGCAAATCATTAACCTGTACTGAGTTTGTGAGTTGTTACAACTTCTAGGTTTTTTCCCCAAAATGCTCCTGCCTTGCCAGCAATTTCCCAGTTTACTTCTGTCTTAACTTAAAAAAAAGAAAGAAAAAAAACAAAAAAAATTGTGCTTGTTTTTGAGTTTCCTCTTATTTCTTTCAGATCATGTCTCTAATTTATCAGAATCATTATGAATTCTACATTGGTTCTTTGGAACCCTTGCGATTCCTCAAAGCTTGGTGTTATCTGCAAATTTTATAAGCATATTAATTTATATTTTGCCATCCAACATGTTAATTAGCTTAATATAGTTCAGGATAAACCCCTGCAGGGCTCATTTGTACAATTCTCTCAGATTTGCAGTGATCTTTAAATGACTACTCAAAGGGCAGTTCTTCAGCCTCTTGCATGCTCATTTTATGGTGATTTCAGCTAAGCACTATTCCTCCTGTTTGCTTGTAAGAATGTCTAATGGGATAGTATTAAAAGTCTTAATTGTAGCAAACTACAATGCGCTATTGTTTCTTTGTTACTCACTCACTTTTGGAGTACAAATGAACTAGATTGATATGACTGATTTATTCTTGGCAAATGAATGTCAGCTACTCTTGACACCTTAGTATCCTGCCGATTTTCAATGTTTTCTTTTATGTTTTTCCAGTACAGTTCTAGTATCTTCCCAGGTACTGAAGTTGGAGGTCCTGGCTTTTAGTTACCTTCCTCCTCTCTTCCTTTTAGAAGTACAGGGGCAATATTTGTTCCTCTTCAACCCTCCAGCACCTTTCCTCATTCTCTCAAGGATAATTACTAAGGGCTTGGAGATAGCTTGGCTGGATCCTTAAGTAGTAATTTGATTAAATATAATTCATCTAAATTGTCTTTAGTCTTTCCCTACTCTGACCTGTTCTCTTTTCCCATGCATAACGCTATTACAGTGAGTATCTGCTAACCTTTCTCTAAAGAAAGAAAAGACAATTAGTAGCAATGTCCTCCGTCTATTGCTCTCCTTTAAATAAGACCTGACTATTTTATTGTTGCAGTTACTCCTAATGTGTTTGTATAGCCTTTTATTCTTGCCTTCTGTCTCCTAATGGGCTATCAACTAAACTTTCCAGCTAGAAAATTAGTTGCTGTTAGATAATCCTTGTTAGAAATCACTGTTAAATCCTTAAACATTATATAAACCAGCTTCTATGGAAAGCAGTCTGTAGTGTGAAGGTCATGGTCTTTGTATTCTTAGAAATGCTAATGCTACTTTTTTTTAAATACAAGTGTGGATTTTTTTTCAATATACTGGAAAGTACCCATAGGGCAGAAAAATCGTTGTGCTCATGCTCCCTGTGGTAGATAAAGTTTATACTCTTTGAAAGCTGGGCATGGCAGGCAATAGAGACAGAAAAAAAATTAAAATTCAGTTCTAGTGTGTTGTTTAATTGTGACATTTTGTTCCTTCTGTTTTGAGGTATCTGTAAAGGAGAAAAGATGATCTAAAATTTTCTCTTTTGCTTTGAAAAAGCTGGGCTTTCACCTGTGGAAATGAAGCTCTGGAGCAATATCTATAGGAACAAGTGATCAGCAGTTCTGAAAACTGGACTTGATTTAGGCTAATGAGTCTTCTGTTCTTGTGGCAGAAGGAAAGTGGGTTAATTTCAAGGAACTATGTGTTCAGGCAGCATGAGAAGGGAGTGGACAACTGCACCAAACTCTGAAGCACAAGAAGGGGGATTCTTTATTATACTCTCAAATCAATAGGCAAAGGAAGAAAAATGTGCAAATGTGAAAAAACAATGTAAAGAATAAACCAGTAACATAAAGACCAGCTGAGGGGCAGACTGGTTGGCATATCTAGCTTGGATATCTGGAGTTCAACCTAAACAACCATATTGGAGGTAAGTTTTCCATGAAATACCTATGTAACTCAGATTCAAAACTAGCTTTAGCTCATAGGAATCCCAGTCTTCCAGAACAACAAGAGGATTTAAGTTCTTAAGTGCTTATGAGACTTTTAATAATGAGACTTTAACCTCTCAGTCATTTGGGTGATTTTGAAAATGTTTTTCAGGCTTTTTTGTCTTTCTGAACATTTTGCACTTATTTTTCATCTCTTTTATTAAAAAGAGATAAAAATAGAAGCAGTAGATGACAGGTTTCCCTGGGAAAAACCAAAAAGAGCCTCATGTCAGTGATGAACATGGGAATGCTGCCAGCAAAAAAGACAGTCGTCTTTTAGACTGGAGTTTTTACAGGGATATTGCTTTTAGTCTTTTTTCCTCCTGCTGCAGACAAGTAGTCTGACAGCCACTGTAGAGGAAGACCATTGAAAACTGTGAAACCTTCTCTTCCTTCCTGTGGAGATTCCCCTGGTGAAGTGATTCTGGTAAAGTTTTCTCCGCTGAGCTTTGGAGCTTCTGCTATGAAGAGAATGAGCACTTACCAGTAGGAAGCTCATAAAGCAATTTGAAAAAGTCTCCAAGAAAAGGTGAAACATTTTTCCCCTTCTGACACCAGACAGGATATAAGCTTGTTCTGAAGTGGTCTATTATTTCTCTGTGTGTATGATTACAACAGCTGAACAGTATCTAAGGAAAAAAAAGACTGTCCTATGGAAACTTGTTATCATTAGTTTGTATTAGAATACCACCTACAGAACCCTCATGAAATTAGGACCCACTGCATGATGTACTACACAGACGCATTAAAATACCGGTCCCCGTTCCAGGGGCTTGCAACCTGAAGATCACTGACAGAACAAAACTGTCAGACAGGAAATGTTTTAATTCTCAATTTACAGTTGAACAACTGAGGCTAAAGAAATAGCAGTCCTGATTTTCTGTGAATTCCAAGTCTATGGAAAGAGTCTGGTTGTTACAAATGAGGCTGGACCAGGCCTGCAGTCACAGAATGCATCTACAGGACAGTCAAAAATTAACTGCAACTTTCCAGAATTTCTTGATGGTTTATCTGTGATTCTAGCCATATTAGTTCACACCTGCTATAAAGTGTTCCTCTCCCTGCAAATATTCAGTATGTGTTTGTTCTGTTTCTCATTATATTCAGTAACTGTCTTTGACATACTTTCTAAGGCATCAAGTTGAAATTTATAGGAAACTCTCATATTTTGATAGTAACTGAGGCCACTTCAGAATATACTCCTTGCTAGGTCCTCTTTCCTTTGGATTCCTCGGATGGGCAGAGTTTATCAAGCTGTGGCTACTTCACAGATGTTTTACTTTTTCTACTAAGGCAAAAGTAAGTCCTTAAAACCACTTCATTTTGTTACTTGATCTGCTTGTTCTGCTGAAATATTTTATTATCGGCTCAAGTGGAGTGCTGATAGCTTTAGCTATCAAGCTGTCAGTGGTATTGATGGGCACATCTTAACATAAAAACTCACATAGGAAAAAAGTTGATATATTTCCATTCTTGGGATATTTGTTATGCTGAATTCAAAGAAAATGTGTTGTGCCTCGTCATAGTTTTGAGGAAAAGATCTGCTGTAGTAGGTATACTCCTTGGAAAGCTTTTGGTTAGTAAAGCTAACTGTTTTCCAATAAAATAGTGTTCTTCTCCCATCTGGCCCTATGAACAATGTACCAAAAGTGACAGAATAATTGGATGAAGTATATATATTTTTGTATTTCAGAGCTTTAATGAACATTCAAAGTTTCTGTAGCCTCTTGGGGCATATACATATTCAACTCCATTGTCAAGTAAGGGGAATTATATACCTTAATACCCTAGTTTGCCTTACATAGTTCAGACATTTGCTTTAAAATCCACTACAATTTTGGTAGTGATAGATGGTGATAGTTTTAAGAAGCTGTCATGTCCATTTCTTGATTCTTATGTCATTGATATGGCATCTGAATATCTACAGAAACCAGTAAAGAGCATTTCCTTTTTTACTCTGCAAGAAGTTGCATAGGTTCACTATTACAAAGAAAAATTGTGGCTGAAAATCACAGAGAGCTCCCTCTGATCAAGAAAAGCATATCCATCTATGCTAGGAGAAAAGTTGGAATCGACTCACAGGAAACTCTTAAGCTAACATTTATGCTGATATCCTGGAATTGTGTGTTTCTGTCATAAAGCTGTATAATCCAGCACTTGGCAGTTTGTCAGCACAGTGTATCTTTGTGGGAGGGCTGATATGGGAAGGGGAAGTGTCAGGCTTAATATGTGTGAGGGTCAGAACCAGGGATATTCCCAGAAAATTTTTTTTCCACATGGAATTTCCCATCTCATGGAGGGCAGGCTGCACTGAGAATAAAAGGCTGCAGTAAAGGCAAAAGGAACACACAGTCCAGACGCTTTGAGCTGAACTTCATCTTCAAGGCCATATTCAGTGACTTAGCAAAGGAAAGCAGTCACTGAAAAATATTAGAAGACTTCTATAGCGCCTGGCCATCTCAACGACAATCTGTGAGTATAAATGGAGTGTTTTATTCCATTTCATTGCTTAGCTAAGGAAAAACTGGACAGAGAATTCTGTGCTGGTGTTCCTTAAAAGCTGTCTTGACATTAAGAACTGTTTTAAATGTTGTATTTCCCCAAATGAAAATCTTATTTAATTCCTCAGTGATTTGTTAAAAAGTATATAGAACAGATAATGTAGGCAGTATTTTATATTGAATTGCAAAAAAGCAATATATGTTCTATACAAATTTATTCCTTTTTCTGGTCTTTCATAGCTGTCTGCACAAAAGATAGAAGAGAAAATTCTCAGAAACATGATTTGCTTGTGGTTCCTATCTCTTCTTGCTTATGGTAAGTGTGTATGTCCCTGTAGAAAGCTAGTTGGGTGATATTGTTAGTGTAGCTATTTTGTCTGAGCTCCAAATTAAACAGAATTTTTGAACATGAGCTAATTAGCATGAGGCTAAATTCATATAGCAAACTCTAGTTGCAACAGCATGTTTCCCTGCTCACCTGTCAGACATTAGTGGCTCACATGGTTTGCTCCAGAGCCTGCAGAACTTTGTAATCAGGCATAGTTTTACAAGCTGAAGTCCCCATACTTGATGCTGACATCCCTGTTTTGAAACTTGCCAATTAATTGTATATAAAGTAATTGCAACTACTGCCTATGCAGGTTCAGATATTGATAAGTATGGAATATTTTTAGGTCTTCAGATATTCTTCTAGAGGAGAAAAAGAGGTACCAACTTCTTGGTATCTTCTCATTCCAGGACTCACGATATTGGAGGAGGTGAATTGTTGGACCTACCATTATTCAGACACAAACATGACCTACGATGAAGCAGAGCTGTGGTGCAAAGACAAGTATACTAACATGGTTGCCGTTCAGAATAAGGAGGAAATCAGCTATCTCAATAACTTCTTACCCTTCAATCCGGGTTACTACTGGATTGGAATCAGAAAAATTAATGAGACATGGACCTGGGTTGGAACTAACAAAGAACTGACAGAAGAGGCAGAAAACTGGGCTTCAGGTGAGCCAAATGGCAAAGGGAACAACGAGGACTGTGTTGAAATCTACATCAAAAGAGGGAAGGATGACGGCAAATGGAATGATGCACAGTGTGAGAAACAGAAGGTCGCCTTGTGCTATACAGGTATGATATGAAGTCCATCCCAGTGAGCCCCTGTGGAGATGACATAGCAGGGCGTCATTTAATGTAGTCTTAAATAACTACCTGACCCTGCAAACACTTGTACACTTACTCTTAAACACAGTCCCTTGGTGGACTACTCGCAGGGCTGAAGCTGGCTGAGCTCTAAGAGCTGTATTGATCTCACCCACCTCTTAGCCCTCAGAATATTATGCATCTTTCCTAAGCAAGTCACCAGACCCTCTCTGTAATTGGTGGAGAGAAACAGGCTCTTTCAGAAAGTGATTTTCATCCCACCCTGAGATAGCTGAGACACTGCAGGTGTCTCAGCTAGCCTGCAGTGGGTTTCTCAGCTGGGTAAGAATTGCCCTTTTGGAGGCATCTGTCTCTTGGCTGATGATAGACCACTGAATTGGCTTAGACACTCTATGTGGAGGTGGCTACAGCTAGGTCAAAAAAAATCACGGTCAAGTATCTGCCGAATCAAAGCTGTAGTGAGTTGGTGAAGAATGTCCCTGTGTAGGATTTCTACCTACACCATAGTCTATTGTTCCTTTTGCATTTTAAATACTGCTGATATCTACCTGAGCACAAATGGTCATGGAGTGACCATTGCTGATTCATTTATAACTTGCCAATTTTTTTTCAGCTTCCTGCAACCCATCTCTCTGCAGTGGCCGTGGGGACTGCATAGAAACTATTAACAGTCACACCTGCCACTGTAACCCTGGATTCTATGGGCCTGAATGTGAGTTTGGTAAGATTACTCTATCTGTCTTTCCAACCAGAGATGGTCATGTTAACTAGTGTTCAGTTTGTCTGGCTTGTCAATTTACCTGCTCAGCCAGTGACTCTGACTCTGTATTTCCTTGTGTTTCTTTGAAGTTGAGACTTGTGACATCCTAAAGGAACCTGATCATGGGAGCCTGAAGTGCAGCCATCCACTGAAGAACTTCAGCTACAGCTCATCCTGCACAGTTCAGTGTGAAAAAGGCTATGAGCTGACTGGAGTGGAATCAGTCCACTGTACCTCTTCTGGGGTCTGGTCTGCCTCCCTTGCAGAGTGCAAAGGTGAGCTTCTCAAGCAGCGGTAATGAACTTTCCAGATTGTACATAGGTCTGTATACTTCAAAGTTAATCTACCAATAGATACAAACTGAGATTCTGGCCCATTCCTTTGTAATTAATTCTGTGGTGAAGGTGTTATTTTATTGCAGTGCAAAGGCCCTCCTTTGTCCCTGAAGAGGTGCAATGAGCAGGACCAATGCTACAGCCCTACCTTAGACTTTGTCCTAGAGAAAACCTTTTCTGCCCCCTTAGTAGAGAACAGGGAATGGAGGTGATACAGCCGACACTGTTCACAACAGGCTAGTTAATCCTGATTGTAGTGATTAGTTCTTGAAGTGTTCAGCTTAAAATAAGCTACCATTTGGAGCAAACAGCATCAAACATGTATCAACAAGCAGCAGTCACACTGAAAATTTTCAATTGTAACCAGCTACTGTGAACTGCAGATGAATTTACAGCCAATCCATTTAACGGTCTTCCACTTTGAGATCCTCCAGCTCTTGTGCACCTTCTGAAATGGCAGGATCGTAGGTCTCTTCAACTCTGTTTTGATGCATTGGATATGCTGCTAGGTTTCAGGAGAACTTTTCCAGTTTCTCCCAAGCTAAACTCAATTCTCTTGTGCTTTCAGCTGTGACCTGTCCTGCTTTGGAAATGCCTGCTCATGGTTTTGTGAATTGCTCCCATTCCTCTGTGGAGCTCAGCTGGGGTGCCACCTGCGAGTTCACCTGTGAGGAAGGGTTTACCCTGACAGGACCAGCCATGCTGCAGTGTGGGTCTTCTGGGGCCTGGGACAGGCAGCAGCCAGCTTGTGCAGGTACCTTTCTTTATGCCTGTTTGTCTGGGTGGTGGAGATGGAGCTGTCAGTACTGGAATGCTGGATTCCTGAGGCATCTGTGCTGACTGCTGTTGTGATCTGTTGCAGCTGTGAGATGTGAGGCTGTAACCTGGCCAGAAGAAGGCTTTGTGAGCTGTGAGGATGCTCCTGCAGATCTCACCTACCGCTCACGTTGTGATTTCCACTGCAGTGAGGGCTATGTTCTGCAGGGCCCATCCAGTGTCCAATGCATGGCACAGGGGCAGTGGTCAGAGCCATTCCCAAAATGCAAAGGTAAGACTTGCTGGGTTGGAACTTACTGGTTTTTTTAACTGTGCAACACACTGAAATCCCTGCTCCCTGAGGCTCCTGGGTCAGCTCTGCCAGTATCCAGGACTGACTGGGTTTGCAAAGTGATATCATAGCCCACAGAGGTCAGCTCCAGGCAGGGCACATCATCTTGTCTAGCTTGGAGCAGGCCAAGAAAAACTCTTCTCCAAGCTAACTCTGTGCTGTCTCTTGTGCTTTCAGCTGTGACCTGTCCTGCCTTGGAAATGCCTGCTCATGGTTTTGTGAATTGCTCCCATTCCTCTGTGGAGCTCAGCTGGGGTGCCACCTGCGAGTTCACCTGTGAGGAAGGGTTTACCCTGACAGGACCAGCCATGCTGCAGTGTGGGTCTTCTGGGGCCTGGGACAGGCAGCAGCCAGCTTGTGCAGGTACCTTTCTTTATGCCTGTTTGTCTGGGTGGTGGAGATGGAGCTGTCAGTACTGGAATGCTGGATTCCTGAGGCATCTGTGCTGACTGCTCTAGAAATCCAATTAGCTAATGGCAGTTAACTTTATTAGTTAATAGTTGATTTACAGCTACTAATAATACCTATAAAATGATCCTGTTAATTTTCTCCCAGATATTTGAACTCTAAGACACTTTAGGGAAAGAGCATCGAAAGAACATTTGTTCTGGCAAGATAATGTAAATTAATCCTTAAAAATACTGTGTACATTTACTAATGCAAAGAACAGGGCTGAAGATGGGAAAGTCCTTAATGCTTTATTAACCATTAATACTTCTTTCTGTATTTTAGTTGTACAGTGTGCACCACTGAGCTCTCCTGAGAAAGGCTTTGTGGACTGCTTACATGGTGCTGGGAACTTCACGTACAGCACAGCCTGCCACTTTAGCTGCATAGAAGGATGGAAGCTGAATGGCTCTCATGTTCTTGAGTGCAGTCATTCAGGAAACTGGAGTGCCAGTCTGCCCACATGTGAAGGTATCTTACCTGGGACTAGCCACGGAGGTGGCACTGGGTTTCTAATCAAATGAGGAGGTATGGAAGGGTGGATCAGATATGCCAACCAGTGAGTTTGAAATTATAGTGCAGTCCACAAAGAAAGAAGCCCAGCAAAATCTCTCAATATGCTGCTTGAAAATAGGGAAAACAAAACCCAATTCCTAAAAGGCCTTGTTGAAAAATCTTGATTTCATATCAAGAACAAGCCCCCAAGCTGGTTGGTTTGATTTTTAGTTAAAATATTTCTAGTGCTGAGCATTTGCCACATTAACAAAGAAGTCTTTCTAGAGAAGCATAACCTCATGGTTTAAAATCTATATTCAGAGTCTGTTGATTTGGTCTGATAGTTCTTTCCCCTCCCCCTGCTCCCCCCCCCCCCCGAATTTCTCAGCCAAAGGCCTCACAGTGCTCTTCTAACAAAAGTTTTAATTTTATAGGGCAGAAGTCTCAGCCTTGCCTTCCCATCCAAGGCAGTAAGAGCTCTGCCACTGACTTCAGTGGGAACATACTTGGGCCCACCTGGAGTGCCTTTGCTTGAAGTCCTAAGAGCTCAACCCTGCTTTATTTACTTGGACAGAGTTTAGACCCTTGAATAACTTCATTGATTTCAATGGGACTCTTTGAAGAGGAAGACACTCCAGAAGAAATCAAAATATAGTATGAACCAAAACAAAATATAAGATGAGCACAAATTGTCATCTGAGGCTGGAGGTTAGGCAGAACCTCATAGCTAGCTTGTTACCTTGCTATTGCTTTGGCAAAGGTGAATAATTTTTAGTATGCAGCTTTTCACCTTGTGTACAGGATTTGTCCTGTCTCAGCAAGAGAACTCAGGTGACAAGCAGCAATTCTGATTCTTTAGGAAGAACACTTGGAAAAGGAAGAAGTAGAAAGGACTTCAAAGACCTCACATGTCTCTTAATCTCACTGAAACATTTTTCATTTTTTTAGCTTCTGAACAAGTCAGCTATCTCTCTGTGGGCATTGCAGCCACAAGTGCCTCTCTGTTGTCCACAGCATCTTTCCTCCTTTGGCTTGCAAGACGTTTTCGAAGAAAAGGTGAGCAGTTGGATGGGATCAACTGATTTTATTTACCTGCCTGAATTTTTCACTGGGGAGTGGAGTAGAACCATTGACTTTTCTGAAGAAGTGAAAATTCCTATATTAAGCCAATTCCAACTTTTTTTTTTCAAGAAGCCTGTATATATGCTGCTTTTGGATGACAATTAAATCAATAAGATTAAAAAAAAATCACTTAAGAAAATAAGAATTATGGGAGGAAAAAGCAACAGTACAATTCATCAGCAATTACTGCCAGGAAATGTGAATGGGAAGTTGAGATGGGGCTAATGACAACACAGTAACAACTGGCTGTTAGATTGGTTGCTAGATCAATGGCTTTTTGTCAAATATTCAGAAATGAGAGGTTTTTAGCAGAAGAAAATTTGCATGAAGGGACTTTCATCTTGAAATGCTAATGCTTTTTCTTATTCTTCTTGCAGGAAAGAAATATACTCCTTCCAGGTAAGCTGTGTCTCAAAAAGCAGCATGAGAAACATTGCAGTAATTCTTTGCTAAAATGCATTTGATATAGAACAGCTGTCACTAAAGTACCTTTCATTTCTGTTTTATAGTAGCTGTCAGAGCCTCACCACTGAAGGTAGTTTCCAGAGTGTTGGCCAGAATGTCTAAATCCAAATGTTTCAGGTAAGCTCATAAGATAGCTGCACTCACAATTTCTCTTCCTGTTAATCACAGAAGCAATCAGAGCTTTAATTTCTATAGAGTTGCAGAAATGGGAATATGTGCTTTGGGGTACTTAATATCTATCTCAGCATAGCATGAAAGTTCCTAAAGAGACTGATAGATTTATTGATTCAGAAATGATTGTTCAGCTTGTCAAAGAATGATTGTGCTAAGCTTCTGTCTATCCACATATGATATTAGAAATACTTTTGTACATTTTTACTACCTGCCACATACAAAACTGCTCTGAAATGAGAGCAAATACAAATCTGTGCCAGTTCTCCAATTTAGAGGAGTTTTGTTCTCTCTGCAGGAATTGAAGCCATCTTTACTTATGTCTCAGATTTATAGGAAATGAAACTGCATGAAGATCAGCAGCTGTCCGGATGCTTTTACCTCTTGCTGACAAGATGATTCACCTTGTTTATTACTAAGGCTTTGACTAGGACTTGAGTTTTGAACTCAAGCTGTCTGATATTTTCATTGAAGACAAACAAGCAGAGGGCAAAACTCTGGCCCTCTGGCAAAATGCAGTCCACCTTCAGTCACGCATTTGTTTATAACTGGGAGTTTGCCATCTCTTCTCCAAATGGTGAGCAAACAGTAAGCTGCTTTGTAAAGAGGAGGCTGGTTTCTCCTCTGGACTACTTGAAGGTACCTAGGTGAGGTGAAGACATGCATTATTTCCCTTCACTTACTACACTGCTGGAGAGGTCTCCTCTGGAGACATGTGGGTTATATTTGCAGAAACAAAATAATTAGGATGAAAAAATATTGAATTACTTTGAAGCCTTTGATCTGGCTTATTGTTGAAGTCTGTTTATTTTAACAGGATATCAATAAATATGCCTGTGACAATATGGGCAGTTGTTTGGATTTCTGCTGCATGTCCTAGAAAGATTTTGGACTTTAAACTCTTGTTGTAGCAGCACTAAGTGTTAGTGTTTATTCTAGGTACTCTGGTTTCTGAATGCAGCAAGTAGATCTGAAATGTTCTCATCCCAATGGGATTATGCACTGTAATATAAGTGTTTATATAAATATTTAATTTCTTGTGCATTTTGATTACTGTGGGTATTTTTGTACTGTTTAACTGTAGAAGTATTGTAAAATATCTGTCCCTGAGTAGGTCTGTGGCTGTTGAGCTGGACCTGGGTAACTTTAAAATAAATCAAAGGGTTTTTTTTAAGGATTTCCTGCCAGTATATTATTTGCAAATAAAATGGAAGCCCTGTTTTTTTTTGTATATTGCAAGTATGCAATGAAGTATAAAGAACTTAATCATTAAGGTCTTAGGAAAGGACTTTAAGTGAGAAATGTCTTAAGTTATATTTAAATTATAATCATAAATTAAACAGATGTTTGACTTAATCTGATGTGTATTGTCATATTTGTAATAGTATTTGATAAAGTGTTTTAAATGTAATACACTCTTTTTGGAAACTTTCATCATTTTGGTGATTTGTCAGCTTTGTGGATACAGCTTCAGTAGCAAAATGTGGTGAGGAAGACGACTGGCAAAATAGCAAGGCTGTGGGGGCTTGCTTCCTTATGTAGCTTTCCGTTTTCTCATAGCAGTCAAGGAAAGGTTAGCCAGCAGATGGCACTGACTGCATGGGAGCCAGCACAGCCAGAGCTGGATCCCAAACTGGTATCTCCAGTCCTGAAAGGAAGGAGGAAGGCTGAACTGTCCTGTAAAGCAGGTGCCTTGGCTAGCAGTGAGCTCAGACATGCTCAGGAGGAACAGGAGAGCAGAAAGTTGGTGACTTGGGTGAAGAGCTAGCAAGCCCAAACCCTCAGGTCTTTTGCAGCCCTGCCTGCTGGGAAGTTAGAGGAGGGCTGAGAGAGCCTGTACCAGCAAGCAGGAGCATGGCTCTGGAGGTGGGTGGCAACTCCTATCCTGGGACCTCTGCTTCCACCTTGGCTTGAACTGTAACCAAGGAGACTGTGCTGGACCAGCAATGTTCAGATATTGGTAATGGCTAGGCACTGCTGTGGCTGCCTTCCTCAGCCCCAGATGTAGCCAAGGAAGCTGTGCTGTGGCCTCCATAGCCATGGGCAGGAGCCAGCACTTGGTAAAAACATGAGGCTTCGTGAGGCAATGCCCAAGAGAAGCCACCAGGCCTGTGAGCAAGGGTGTGTCTTAGGAGATGCTGCACTGCAACAGACAGGGCCCATTACTGTTTATCCCAAACAGATTAACAAACTGAGGACAGCTGCCAGCATGTCCCCTGCCTTGACAAGGTGGGGCCCAACCATGTGAGCAGATGTAGAGCAATAATCCTTCAGGTTCCCTGAGGGGAGGTAGGAGATTAGCCTGAAACACCCTGCTCTGAATCCCTGCAGGAGCTGTTCTGAGAGCTAAACCGCATGTGTCCCCCAGCCTGTCCTTGTTATTGTCCTCTGTGTGCAGCCCCCAGCATCCTCTGGAGAGAGCCCCTCTGGCCTGTATGGCTCCCACACTGGTGTAGTTGAGGCAGCCCAGCTCCTCCTTTCCCACAGAGGGGAGCAGAGCTTGTGCTTCTGGCAGCTTTTCTTTGCTCCTTTTCCTGGGGTCTTACGGGGATTTTGTCACCAGAAAAGAAACTTTAAAATTGTTCCCCTCTTTCTCCACATCTCATATGACTTCTAGTGGCAGCAGGACCGAGACCACATTTGGACAGGATTGGTCTTTCATTTCTCCCATTTTCATGGCAAATATCACCCAGGCCAGATAAAGACTCCCTGAAGGGGGTCCCCTTCCCTCCAGTGACTTGCAGGCTACAGCTGTCCTTATAATTACCACCAGTTGGCCCTACCCATGCTTGTCCAGGCATTCTGATTCTTAGCCCTGTCCTGGGCACTGTTTGTTTCCTGCTTCAGGACAAATTGCCAGTCATGATGACATGGCAGGTCCAGGCCTTTAGTATCTTTGGGAAGTCTCTCTTTTTTTTTTTTTTCTTGGAATGGATGTGTCTGTCTTAGTGACCATGAACACAGCTCTTTTATTGTTTGTTATGCATCTAGGACCCTCTTTGGAAACGATGGCCTTCAGATAATGACCAAGGGGATGCATGTTGCCAGGCAGTCGTTTAGTAACTCCATTGTTTCACTGCAATGTGGTGCCATGCAGCCATGGCCACGAAAGGACCACAGAGTCTTTGCTGGGGGAACTTTCCTCATTTCCTGTTGCTCCATTTCCCTTAAATTCCCCAGCTCTAACTGGGCCATTGGCATTGTCCAGAACAGAATCTGTGTTTTGGCTGGCATCTTGGTTCAGAGCAGATATCTGCTTGTGCCGTGACCTATGGAAGCTATGAAGGTGACATTAACTGGGAGGCACGGATGTCCTTTTGCAGCTCTGCGTGTTTGCTGTTTGGCAAGAGGATGGTTTTTGTGGTGCAATTTAGTGTATTCCCCATGAGCTGAGCTACCAGGTGGCTTTAGCGTTTTACACCTGCAGTCTGACAGAAGGGGAGTTAGAAACAAACTTCACAAATCCTCCAAGACAGACTGGTAGCATTTGATTTGGGGTAGGTGCCTCCATATCTAACATGCCCTTGGTGATATCAGCTTAGTTTGTGCCTTCTATTTTCAAAAGCAATTAGCTATCAGACAAGTGGTCTTTTACCAGGGCCTGGCTGGAGTTGCCTTCCAGAGCTCTGATTTCCAAGAGTTAGACTGGATCCAGCATTTGGCCAGCAGTTCTAAACTCACAAAGGTAGGTCACTGCTACAGGCTTTGGAGACTGCAACTCCTTGCAGTGATTTGCGTGCTTTGCTAAGGACTTGGCAGCAGGACTTTGAAGCAGGAGCTCCCACAGGAGTTGGAGTTGTGATCAAATCACTAACTTGCTCAGATCCTGCTCTGGGAGCTGTCAGAGGATATTAGGGCCAGGAGGCCAGATTGCAACATGCAATGTCTGTGCAATACTTACACACTCAAGCCCTCTCTGAGTCTGGTTTCTGCCCTGAGTCTCACTCAGGTTTGGATTCCCCTGATTCTTGCAGGGGGCTGGCTCCCTCTTCTTGGCTTGAGCATGCTGCTAACACGAGCAGGAGTCTTCAGCCCATGGGCCTGGAGGAGCAAGTTTCCTTGGCTGGGGACAGAGATGACTGCAATGTGCCCTGGGAGCCGTGCCCTGGGAGTCATAACTCATGTCAAGCAAGAAGCAAAGTGTGGGATTGCCCACAGACAGGCAGGCAGTCCTTCTGTTGGTAGTGGGCAGCAGAAGCTTGGTAGAGGGTAGAGCAGCAGGCATTATGGCCCAGCACTTCACAGCATTTGCACAATCGCATTGAGCTACTAGAGGGGTCCCAAGCCTAGTGTATGGCCTCTCTCACGCACGTCCTTAGGGTGGAACAAGCAGAATTGCAGGTTAGATTTGGCCTGTACAGTCAAAACTTGCTAGATAGTTACCTGCTAGAGACTGAGTACCTGGCGCTATTAAATCTCACCTGGGAGAAAGGCAGACTTGTTCACCTGTGGCTCCAGTGGAGAGAAAGAAATCCACAGTCCAGAAAGTGCTTCCACAGCTGATGGTGGCCAATGCTTTTTCCAGCTCAGAAAAGCTAGTTCCAGGAACAGGACTGTGTGCAAAAAGCACAAATACCTGCTCAATAAGGCAACAGATGCCCCCGGGCAGCTGCCAGCAGATTTTTTACCTGCCTTCCAACTTCAGGGAAGGACGTTCCCTGAAAAGCCCAACAGTTGCTTTGACTTTCAGTCTGGGCCAAGTGGGACCTTCATCAACTTCTCGCCTCACCAGCTGCCATGAAAGCAGCGTTGGCAGGTGTGAAATTGCAGGTGACTTGCTTGCTTCTGGCACTCCAGTGCTGTCATTTTGGGCTTTTGACAGCCTCTGAGTGGGCAGGAGGAGGGGACCAGACTAAATCTATGCCTGCTGGAGCAGGCCTGGATTGTGGAGCACTTGGGTGGAAGGAAAAGGGTTAAAGGGAAGACAGGAAACACTTTGTTCAGGGCTTATTCCACTGAGCTATTTCTGGGAAAGGAGGGGCTGCAACTGGGCAGGGTGTTTTCTCTTTGTCATCTTGGGAAATCAAGCCCAGTTTGGCCTAAACTGAAAGGGAAATACAGCACAGCCCACACTGCATGAACCAGTGACACCCCCGCTTCACCTTATCTCACGTCAGTGCAAACAAGTCAGACAATGTGAAAACCAGACACGGTGAAATTCTGGGTTTACATGAATAACCAAGATGCTCCATGGGGAAAATGGTTTTATCAGGAAGACAGTGGGGATATTACTAGAAAGTCTTATCCCAAAAGCTTCCTAGGACTGCCCCCCAGTCCTGGTTGTATTCCCTTTCCTTCTCATGCCTCAGCTGATGTGGGGGATCCTGGGGCCATCAGAGCGGAGAGCAGGACAGGCTGTCTGTGCCACAGGGCTGTTCCCACACTGGAGTCTGATCTGGATGGCCCCTGAAGGCAGTAGGGGAGAGCTCTGCAAATGAGTTAGGATCTGCTGACTCAATGTTAGATAATGGAGAAGGAGAAGATCTTTGCCACTTTGGAGCTAGCTGGTTTTGACCCAGACAGGCCCTGCAAGCAATCAGTTGTAGCAGAAATTCTACTCTCTAAGAAACACTTGTGGAAGAAAACTCACCTGCTTCAGTAACCTCTTGCAACTGAAGGCAGATTTAGTTGAAGAACTTGATGGTGACGGGAGAATCATCTTGGAGTCATGCAGGACCGGAGCAGGGAGACAAACAGCCTGCACTCTCTGCTGCTCTACCTCCTTTCCGGGAGCGGAGAACAGCTCCAGCTCTGCTTCACAAGAGGCTACTTGCAAGATCCTGAGCTTGAAGGAAGTCTCTGGTCGTGGAGGCAAGCAGTGAGGGATGCTTAACTGCTAGAGGAGGGCAATGTAACACTTCCCAGGCAGAGTGTGGGTCCTGGATGAAGGTAAAGTCCCTGCCCATTCAGTCTTGCACTACCCCGAGGAGCAGGGATTGCTGAGCTTACTGACAGCTGACCATCCCCTCTGCTAACCGAGCAGCTGAAATACCAAGGCTGCATTTTGACCACCCAGCACTATGTCCAAACCCCAGCTGATCGGTTAAGCAATGGCCAAATAATTGTCTCAAGAGGTTTGTTATGCTGAGGATAGGAAAGATGCTTCCCTCAGAGTCTGACTGTCATGAATCACGTCCCCACAGGACAGACCTTCTTCCTCTCCAGCACTGGATATTTGCTGTGATTCAGTTTTCTCATCACTGTGCCTTTCTAGTAGTTGTGTATCTTCTAGCACAGGTAAAAGCATAGTTTTACGCATGGAACCAGCACTGCTGGTTCTTCCTGGGATCTCACAGCCCATCCCCTCCAGTGGTGGAGCCTTGGGGACCCTCCTTGCCTGCCACCTATGCGGTTCTCCTTGGCTTTTGGCCTTAAAAAGCTTTTGGGATGCCAACTGTGAAGGTCATGACCACCCTGAAAAAATATCAAGTAGGAGAACCAGTATCCTAGGGAAACCTATGGCCATAGGCACATGCAAAGAGTAAACAGAGTGGCCCCAAACAGGTCTTCATGCATATCTGAAACGTGCTATTTGAGCATGCAAGCCTGGCTAAGGGTGGAATCCCCCCCAGCAAGGAAGACCCTTGGAAAATACTGCTCCTTTTCCTTTATTTCCATGGCAAATCCAAGCTTCTGATTTACAAAAAAGACAAAAAAAAAAAGGCGCTTGCCTGGCTGTGTAGGTGCCTGACCGGCTGCACTGTTGCCTGCTGCCCTGGGCAGGGGAGGGGGCTGAATGGCAGGGACAGCATGTCCATCAAGGCGAGCGCGCCTGGATAGTCTCAGGCAATGCATGGTCAAGGGCTCACGGATTACACAACCTTGGGAAGCAAAGCTCCCACGTCTTCGCATGTCCTTATTGGACATCTTCCAGAGATGGGAAGAGTTTCCTATACAGAAACACTGGATTCCTCCTCTTCCCAGCTTTGCCCGTGCAGGAGGTTTGGCATGCTGAGAAGTGAATGGACATTTTAACCCCCCTGGTTACTAGAGCAACTCGTTCCCCCCTCATCTGACCTTTAGCAACACGACGCTATCAAACTCCCGTGTCTCTGGTGGGAGCCTCATCGCACGACAGGAATGATTTGACCTTGGAGGCTGTGAGTGCCGTGCAGCTCCATCTGCCAGGGCACAAGCAGCCTGGACACATGGGCTGGAGGAAGAGCTGGGCAGAGCAAACGTGCCTGAAGCCAGGGTGCAAGGCTGCTTGAGTTATTGCAAGTGGTGCAAGCCCTTTAGCCTGGTTTCCCAGGGAAATGTCCTCCAAGTCAGTCTGGACCTGCCTGTCTGCCATTTCCCCCCTAATTCGTGGTCGGCTTGCAATGCCATCTGACACAGGCTGAGTTATCAAACTTATGGAGCACCTGCAAGTTTGGGGGAGATAGGACCTGGGATGAGGCGAGAGACAGGGAGCTGCGTGCCCACGAAGGGAATGGTGGCACTTTGCATTGTGCGGGTAATTGATAGAGCTGCAGTGAATCTTGCATGCACAGCTTTAACATCCTCTTCACACAGAGTTTTCTTGGGCAGGTGGTTTATTTGCACTAAAGCCATTTGCCTGAACACATTTGTCACACTGTTCTTTTGAACTGGGGTAGCAGGATATTACTGCTGAGGTCGGTAGAGATTGGTCTGGTTCATTTTCTTTCCCCCCCATTAGCTCTTTCACTGGGAATATTCAGAGCCCTGTTTAATTTGCCCTGCCTGAGCAGAGGGTTTAGTTTCTACCTGGTGTTATAAAATCCCAGCTGATACACCAGCAGGAGAGCTCTCAGGATGTGAAAAATCCATGTCCTTCCTAACATGGAATTTAAAAATCCAGATTTTAGACATATCCTGGACATAAAAAGTAACTTCCAAACTTAAAAAAATACCCACCAAAATCCATCTGTCTCTGCTCTTCTTTTAAGGGCTCAAAGACAGTAGCTTTTCAAGAATAGTTCTTTGTAGAGTAACTGGAATTACGTGCAAACAAGTGTCTGGCTCATCGAAGTCACATAAGCGCTAAGGACAAGTCGGACACAGAGCGCTCTTTTCTCCAGCCTGCAAGCAGCATTACTGCAGCTTGGCTGCGTTAAATTCAGAAGTGCTTCCTTTAGGTGGTGACAAAACTGTTTCAGCTGTTGCCAGACAAAGCTGATAACGCACACACACGTGCCTGCGCACACATGCAAAACAGGCTGGACAACGTGTTTTCGTCGCTTTTACTTCCTTTTTGCTCGCACATGCACAGAGGAGGGGTTTTGGTTCCCAGTCCATTAAATAGCAAATAACCCTTCATCACGTCTGTCCCTGTCTTCTAAGCAGGAGCAGGACTATGCACTCTTGCAGGTTAGCCTTTTGGTGACAGAAATTGGGGACAGGGACTCTGGGGGCTTTTAAAGCACTTTATTCATGTTCTAGCACCAGCTGTGGAAATGGAGAGGGTTGCAAAGAGTGGACAGATAATCTCTGCTTTCATGAGACAAATAATATCATGCTTTCATGTCAATGTTAAAATGTAGTTGCAGGAAGCGATTCTGCCTCAGAGAAATGCCCTGGGCACAGACGAACCAGCTGCTTTGGAAAGAGTTTTGAGAACAGCTCCCCCGGACTTTGCAATGAGAAAGCCATCTCTGAAGAGCAGTTTTTTCCCAATACTGAACACACATTTGCACCTGGGGAAAGATCTTGTCAGAGGATCACAGGAAACAGGATTTGATGGGGCCTGAGAAGTTGCTTGCTCCAGACCCCTGTCCCTGGCCATGAGTGACGGCCCTGCAGGTGGAAGTCACTGCTGCATACAGCAACCTCATGCGAAAGGTGTGGGGGTCCCTGAGCGGGACCTGAGAGGCCCCAACGCAGCAATCCCCCGTGTCTGTGGGGATGTGCCAAAGAGCCCCAGGGACTGGGTGCACAGGGCCTCGGTTACGGGGCCGGGATTCGATGGCTAAGGCTCTTTGGCCATTTCAGAAATCCCAAGCTGGCAGTGTTAGCGGCTTAACAGGAGCCTGTGGCCTAGGTTTAATTTTCCAGCACTGCTGCTGACTAAGTCCGAGCAACTCATGTCTCCGCCTTGTATCTCTGCTGCCTCATGTCTAAAACAGAATGATACCGAACTCAGAGAAGAGCTCTGAGACCTTTCCGTGGAGAGCCAGGCACGCGAGCCAGTGCACGTCTGCTATATGGCACGTCATGCCCAGCTCAGGAGAGACCAAGGCTCTGCGGACGCAGGGGCTGGCCTGCAGCCACAGCGCTGCAGACCAGCTGCTGCTCTCGGTGGGTGACAGCAAGGTCCAGTGCTTCCCTCCAGATCGCCTCTTTTAAAAATACTAACCCCCGCCTACATTAGAGACATACCTTTATACATGGGGAAACTGAGGCACACAGCAAACCTCTCCTGGGATCAGTCAGCAGAAGAACTGAGATTAGGCTGCTCAAGCACTTGGCTCCCTGCTTTGTAGTACAAACGAAGGCCACATAATGATCTTTCTTATGCTCTTGAAAGTCTGGAGTGGCTCCATTTGTTGTCAGCTTTATCCTGATACAGCTAAGCAAAGCACATGAACCCTGCCTGCATCTCCAAGCACTGCCAAAGCATGCTCGTGGCTTAGGGAGGAAGGACAATTTTTTCTGGAACTGGTGGAAAATCCCTGAATTCCCTGAATTTTTCCCATGCTGGTGGATGAAATCGCATATGTAAGTCAAGGTTTGATTCAGACAAACTGATGCTGATGGAAAGACTGCCTTCAGCTGAGGCCCTAAGTAAGTTAGATCTCCTTTGGCTGTTGTTATAATGTCCAGTTTTCCCTCTTAAAGGCATTATAGATGAACTGTGCATGTAGAGCAGAGCTGGTCTGCTTGAGAAAGCCTGAGAGGGGCTGCGACAGGGTCACACACCACGCATGGTGAAGAGAAAGCTCGTACCGCTCAATTATTTACTGTTTCTCACAAGACGAGCATGAGATTCCCAAGGAAATGGTCAAGCTGAAGGCTGAAACCAAAAAGGAAGTTCTTCTGCGCAAGGCACATGGAAGTGAATCACTGCCACTGCATGCGATGGAGGCCAGATGTATAAACAGAAAAGGAAAAGAAATCAGGCAAATCCACTGGTGGCTCTTAAAAAAGATAATTTGAATGCGATGCCTAGACCATAAAATCCTTAACTCAGATTGCCAGGAGGGGAGAGGACCTGTACGAGGGCAATGATGATATGTCCTGTTCTTACCTCCTGCCCTGCCTATCTGCTACTGGATGTGAGGGAAAACGGGCCTTTGCTCTGATCTGGGACAGCTGTGCTTCTGTTTCTGTGTCTGGAGCAGGAAAATCCAAGCTTTCAGGGTGTTTGGATGCTGTGGGAACAGGTGCAATAGGGGACCTGAAGAACAACAGATCAGAAAACATATGGAACAGCTCCAGCACTTAATTAACCTAATTGCTATAGCTTCCAGTGAGGGTCTACATGCTTGCCTAGCGTGTTGCTTCCGGCGCAGGCAAGGACTGATGTCTGTGACAGAGTGCAGACACAGTAATGCTATCAGCAGCCCCTTCCTTCCTAGGGGGCCCAGCAGTCCAGACCACCTCTGTAAAATCCAGCCTATGGGCCTGGGTCCTCATGCCCAGATGTGCACCTCCCTTTCCAGACAGGTGCTGCAGCCTTCTCCGGAGAGATGGCGGGCCTGAGGAAGGGGTTTATAAAGCTAGCAAGGACTATTACAGCCCAGCGGTTTGGCTTGCCTACCTAACCTCCATCAGAGGATGTTACTTGCAGATTGCTGCTGCAGGGAGAATGAATCATTCAGGCTGTGGGTGGTCAGCTGATAAATGTATCCAGCCAGCTCACCTGCATGCTCAACGGCACAGCAAAACCACCAGATATTTATAGAAAGAAATTACCTCCTGACTGGTAAAAAAAAAAAAAAAAAAAAGAACACTCTAAATGCACTTGTTAAAAAGCATTTAGCATCTTGTTAAAGTTGTTAGAAGAGCACAACTGGGCTGTAGTCCTTTCTTCAAGACTTCAGACCAAAACCAAGGACAGTCAAGAATCTTTACTAACCTCTTTAGATGCTCAGACAGCTTCTCTGACTCAAGTTTTGTTACTTCAAATAATCCCTATTCATTACTGAAAGTATTTGGGAAACAAAAGCACTCCCACTTTTTCTTTCATGACACTGAATTGTAAATAAAGTTGTCCTAAAGATACTACTGACACCTCAAATGTTCTTGGGATTCAAAGGTATCCTCTAACAAAAATCATGTGCCTTGTTTTGTGTTCTACACCGAAGTTTGAAATCGGGGCTGTCCAGATGTCTTGCGTGGCTCAAGCCAGGCCCCAGCTGGCCAGCCTGTTATCTGTAAGGAGCAGCTATTCCCACGTCCTAGTAACACGCTTCAACCCATCAGAGCCGGGACCCTCTTTGAAGCTCTGGGGCTCAAGACTTGAAGCACACTGGACAGAGCTGCATTGAGAGGTGAAGGCCGATGAGTGAGGAGGAAGAGTACGGTATCTGACCTGGGCGCATCTCCTCTGTATCTGGCCAGTCAAGCCAAATGCTTATCACCTTTGGATTCACCATGCTGCCCGAAAAGCCAAACAGACATGTAGTAGTGTTGGCAGTCCCTGTAGGATTGCCAGATTCCCACTCCCTGTCCTCCCAGCAGGTGCCAGCTGGGCTTTTTCTTTCTTTCTTCCTATGATTGTGTTTCATCAAAGCAAGCATGGTCAGGAGATGCAGACCCTGAAGGCTTACTAAAATTAGGCCTGATCTTTGGTCCTGTTTTCAAGGCATGCTGGCGTCTGACATATGAACTGGCTACAATCTCGGTTTGCAAGTCCTAAGTGCAGCTATGTTTGTATTATTGTTTGAAAAGTCCTTTGGAGCTGCTGCTTGCCTCTTGGCACAAAACACCAGCACACAGGCACAGATCAAAGAGCCTCCAGGAAATATATTTCATCATAGACGAGCAACCTACACTACCAAACTAGCTGGCAAAGGGGGACCACGGCAGAAGCACCAAGACTGTGATTTTGACACAATCACACCATGTTCGTTCAGTGCCCATGACTCATTACTGGAGCCGCACGTTTGCTATGGAGATCTGTGGGTCTTCTGCAAAAACAGCTAATGAAGAAGATGCTAAGTCCCAATTAAGTTAGTGGGGCTCAGACAAATCTTTCATGTTGAATGCAGTGTTTTGTGTTTTGGTGGATCTGGATCTTGCTAAAGCTTCCCTTTCTTCTTCTTCCTGTTAGAGTTACTTAAATAGCAGTGGTTAAAAAGGAAGAATTATGAACAGGAGTTAAAATCCCAAAGTGTAATCAGGATAGGTGTTTGGAATGGTTGTATGAAATGCCTTCAAAGGGGTGATGAATAAGCAAGAGAGGTAAGGAAGAAGAGAGAAAACTGTGGTTTATGTATTTTTTTAAACTTGAGTTTCCGAATGAAGAGGAAATGTTGCTGCCAGCTCTCTCGTTCAGCTGTGATTGCCTAACACACCATGGAAATCGATGTCCATTGGCAGCACTCCTGCCGTCCTCACACCTTCATATGCTAACTCTGCCTGTCCCTGGGCTAGAGGAGCATTCGTTCGGCGCTGGATTTGAAATAACAAAGGCAATCCAGTCCTTGTCTGCTCTTCGGGCAACAGTTTTGTTCTAGTTCAGGTCTCCATGAAACACCCGGATGGCTGACAGTTCTCTTCCACGCCTGTCCACAGCCTGCCTGCTGCAAAATGGGTTTCTAAATTAGGCGCTTTCTAGGCCGAGACCAACATCTTAAACTTTACCTGAAAACAAATTGGCAATCAGGGCTAATGAAAACACTCCCAGGAAGCTTTGCAAAACATGCTTTTATTACAACTCTGTCTATAAAGGTCTACAGCCTCTCATTTGATGAATAAACAGTAGTAGTTTTTTTCCTCCTAACAAGGTTTCCTCAGAAATGGAAGCATTGCTGAATCCCGAGTCTGCCTGGCATATTCCGGGGACATCTGGCGTAAATTCTTCATTATTAGATTACATTAGTTGCAGCAATAATCATTCACATGGGATTATTACATCCAAGCTTGTCTCACTGCCTTTATCCTTTCACACATTGTCTTTCCTGGTTCCCCTTCAAAGGTCTGTTGTGAGTCTGTGTTGGAGCAAGAAATTAACTTGTTAGTAATTTATGCATCATTTCCTCCAGCCACATGTATTTAGGGTAAGATCAATAAAATATAATAAGGAAGCGGGTGGGCATTGTCACTGTGGGGCTGAAATAATTCCTTTGGTATCACTGTAAATCCTTCCTTCGCATATGAAAACCTGCAGGCCTGTCCATCATTAGCTTATTTTACAAGGCTGCATCAGCAGGACATTGATTCAGCTCCTTTGTGCGCTTGCAGAGTTCATGTCCTGCTACTTCTGCTCACAGCCATGCAGAGTGATCTGAGCCGAGGTTTAAGATTTTGAAACAGAACTGTTGCACAGGCTTTCTTCCGGCTCCTGTGATATAATTAAAGCTGTGCCATCTAACACTGCAGCCTCATTTTTGGAGTGGTTCCATGCTTTTGGAGATGTTAGGTCTGGGCATTGGAGCACCACGGCTCAGGGCCCAGCGATCTTGCCGCCCGTGGAAACTGGAGAGGGAAACCTGAGTGAATCTGCAAGGTCTGTGGCAGGACTGAGAGGATCTGGAGTCCCTGACTAGTGCTCTGACTGGTGGGTATCCCTTCCTAGGTAGTAATAAGGAAGGGAGTTTAGCCCCATCTTGCAGCCCCATCTCATAGCAGTGTAAGGGTATAAGAGGGACGATGTTTGTAGGGAGAAGAGGCAACAGACAGAGCAGGCTGGATGTCTACAACTCCTAAAGAGGCTCAGAGTCAATGCCATGGAGTATCTTGCATTTCTGTGTCTTTTTCACACCTCCTGGCTCAAGTCCAGACTATCCTACAGGGTTTCAGCTCTGTGAGAACTTGAATTTGGGGTATTTGTTGCAACTTCAGATGAAGATTTTCCTGAAAATGTAAGTTCAAAACAGCAGTTTGGTGCTCCTGCAATCTCCGCCTGCCTGGTTCCCTGCAGCTGGTTTTCTTGCGGGAGACGTCCCTGCGGCTGGTGCTGATATGGAAGGGGCTGCGTGGTCCACCTTGGCTTTAGCAATGCTTGTCTGATGGTCTGAGAGGACTACAGCAATGTGGAGGCTCTGGTTTCTGAAAGCCTCTGGAAGCAGAAATCTCAAGATCACTTTGCACTCCGGGACCTGCATGTTTTGTTGCCATAAACATGAAGAGATCCAGGGGAGGGAGGTGGTTGAAAGCCCTCGGAGGTCTGACTCAGCCCCTGGAGGAATATTCTTCGTACAGCATGCTGGGCTGGGCAGCACAAAGTGTACGGGATGGGGCGGTGAAGACAGCGCAATCCTGCCCTCCGCAACCCCGGCGGTGTTGACAGAGCCTGAAGGGGAGCACGGAGGAGATCAGATCCCGAGATTATCTGTGCAAACAGGGGACAGGAATGTTGTTTGCTTGCAGCTCCTCTCCATCAGCACTGGCAAACAAGGAGGGAAAATACAAGCAGACGGTTTGAGGGTGCAACAGAGGTAAGTAGGCATGGGCGTGAAGCCAGAGGGTCCAAATTCAACACAAGAAAAACTGGTCGCAGCACAGGCCGCTTGTCTTGTTCCGAAACCTTCGTGGAGACGAGGGTCTGTCCGGCTCACCTGTATGTAGCTAGTGACGCTGCCCAGAAATGCATGTAGGACTGCCTCCATAGACTTGTCACCTGCCCCCGTGGTCCTCAGAGGCAAAAGCCAGCTATTCCTGGTCTCCACTGGAATTCAGGGGGGATGTGGCTAACAGAATCACCTTCTTTTTGACAGCAAAGTTTGTTATCGGATAGAGAGGGTATGTTTACAGGCAAGAGAAAAAAGACCAACTGGCAGAGAGAAGGGAAGAGAGAAAGAGGAAAGCAGAAGCGAGACGGATAAGTTATGGATCCGTGATAAGAGTTCAAAGGAGAGAAGTTATTGCAATCTGGAAGTCGGATGGGTTGGGCACAACCCATGGCTGCTCGTGACGGGATGACGGTGCTTTGCTTGGTTTCCTTCCATCAGGAGCCACAGAAAAGAACTCGCTTCCAGGAGAAACTTTCTCAGCAGAGCCGCTTTGGACTGACTCTTTCCCACTGCACACCAAGAGCGTCCAACGCCAGCCAGCCCGCGTGGCCAGCCCTCCCCCTCCGCATTGCAACACCTCCTGCTTTCCAAAGAGAGAGGAGCCCAAAGAGCAAACACAGGAAACCCCAGCCCTGGTCAAGGTCTGAGGGGTAAATTTGTAACTTAGGACGGACCATGAGGATGCTGGTTTGTAACAAGCAAACGCTTCTTTCTTCTGGATCCCCTCCTTCTCAGACAGCCCAGAACAGCTGGGAGAGCTGATCCCAAACCTCCCTTCATGGTTGAGTCCACTGAAGAGACAGGACACAGGTTGGAAATGCAGCCGGGCACGCAAGTTCCTTATTCCCTGGAGATGGGCTCCTTCCCTCACTTCTGTAAGTCCTTGTCCTCACCCCTGGGAATTGGTCTGAACTGACCCCGCAGTTTCTGGCACAGCGGGCTCAGTTCTGCATTGAGGAGCTGCGTGGAGAGGGTGGTGGGATGCCCTGTGGCCACTGCTGAGCAGCGGGGCTTGCTGGTCTCCTGGGCATGCTACTCCCATAGCAGTAGGTGCCAACCAAGCTGTCCCTCTATGGGTGTTTCATTCAGTGCAAGTTTTGTAAAGAAACACTCATAGCACTGTGCTGCACTCACCCATTACTCTCGGTGTAGATTATTCTCTTGAGCTTGTTGAGGAGATGTACAGGACTGATGGGAGGTGTGTGGGACGTGCTGTTTGCTAGGTACAAACCCATGGATCTGTGAGAAAGTCAGTAAGAAGGCTGGTCAGAAGGCTAGGGGTCAGGACTTTCAAAGAAAGGCTGAGCAAATATTGCTGCTTAGTGAGGGGCAGAGCGAGGAGCAAGAGAAGTCTTCAAAATCAAAGAAAATCTGTGTAAACAGAGAAGGAGTAGTGGAGGGGTCCTATAAGGGGCAAGCCATAAAAATCATGAAGGTGCATTGCAGGAAGGAAGGCTCAGGTGAGGCACTGGGAATAGCTGTTTGGCAGGATCGGTGGCACAGATGGCTAGGGAAGAGGTGGATTCTCCATCACTGAAGGTCTCTGGTCCTGATTTGGGACAGGCAGATGGGTATGATGAGCTGACGAGATCCCTGCCAGATCTGTTTTCTGTGAGTCTGTGCTTTCCTCTCACACTGGAGGACAAGAAAAGTGTCCGGAGTGCGGACTGGAATAGTGTGCTTGGGTGTGAAGGCTGCGATGGTTTATACTGAAGGAATTCTGTGGATCAGTTCATAAAGGTTAATAAAACACTGACAGAAGTTGTATGTAAAACTAGCCAGGAATTTTCTGTGAGAATAATACTTTTTACACAGTGTTGTTTTTCCCAAAAGTGAAATTGTCCCTGGATAAATGTTGATTGTTGTCAGATATATTAAATATGTATATGTGTGTATATACAGGTATGTATGGAGGAAGAAAGAGAGGGAGAGGGAGAGGGAGAAGGAGAGAGAGAGAGAGAGAGAGAGAATTCCACTGGGAAAAAGTCAAAATGGTCTAATTCACCTAAGAGCAGCTTGAACTTGCTTTGTGTTTTGAACTGACCCAATGTGTTTCACTACCTACATTGAGTGTGAGCTCTTTACAATATATGTGTAAATATACTCTGACCAAAAGGAATATATTTTCTTGCCTTTATATATTTCCAGTCACACACAATTTAAAATAGCAACTTCACTTGCCATTTCCTTAGTAAAAATATTTCATGAATCCCTATCAATATCAATCAGTTAGCATCAGTGATGCACTGGGAGATTTTGGACGTAATATTGCCTTGGGGGCTGCCTGTCCGACTCTCTACACCCTGCAGCACCAGGTTGAACTCTTGGTCACCAGACATTCCCCGGCCAGGTTTGGCCTCTTTCCTGTATGAGAACAGGGTGATCCTTTTTACAGTTTGCATTTTTCCTGGATTGCTTCATGCAGCCTAATTTCAGCCCCAGCAGCTGCTCCCAATGTGTTCAAGAGGTGATTTTGGAAAGAAATCAGACATAGTCCTCCCATGGCTCTAAGCTGGGAGCTGCCATCGGTGGGACTTGTGTGCAGGAGTCGCAGTGACTGCAGTCCTCAGCCTGCACGTGTCCCACAGCTGTCTGTCCCACTTCCCTGTGGTGCTCGACCGAGCTTCCTCCCCAGCCTGGAAGAGGGTCTGGCACCCAGCGACCTGAATGAAGTGTCGTCATCTTTTAACTGGCTCACCAAGGAAACCAGACGTATCTGTGCCCCTGAACAACTTGTAAATCTGTGGGTCATTTGCAAGTGGATGTAATAGAGGGTGTCAGTGCTGGAGGCAATTGCATTCAATGAGGGAGAAAGACCTCACCAGTAAGGAAAATCTGCAGCAGGACAGTGTGCCTGATTAGACATCAAAGAGTCCCTGGAGGAGACCCGGCTCTCCTTATTTCTGTCCCTTGCTGTACCAAATTGTTGGTATCTGGGACTCACCTACCCAGGAGCTGGTAGCAGCAGTCAGCATACAGCTCTGATGTAAGGCTCCCCTCGCGAGTCCCGTGCATTTCCAGCATAGGTGCATCAGTCCAGGCTGTCTGTAGTGCCCAGGGCAATGAGACTGGGCTGCTTCTGGGGGTCTCCTGAGGTGCTGACGTGTGACCCATGAGACATCCCTGGTACATTTCTGTGGGGCAGAACTGATGTTGTAACTACGTGGGGCACTGAGGAATTACTATATTACTTATTTTTTTCTTTTTTTCACAATATTCCAAAAACTCAACACATGTGGACTCTAAAGTGCTCCCAGGGTGCGGGGAGTTTTGGTCAAATTCCATCAGTTTTGCAAGATTCCCTGGCCCTTTACTGGGGTGACTCACTATATATGAGAAACTGTGAGCAAAAGCCTGGATGCAGGCAGCTCTGTTTTCTACAGACAAACCTGGACAAATAGGTGTGCCTGTAAGTGAAAGGACAGAGAGACACTACTGTCCAAGGCTCAGAGTCCTAAAAAGCTGGTCTGGGTCATGAGCGCCAAAGGCTTCCACCCCACGGGTCTTCTCTCATCCCACAGGATGAAAGAAGGCTGTAGAAGAGCCCTGACTGATGCTCAGCCCCAGTCCCAGTTTCAAGCTTTGTCCCCAGCCTCTGTTATCTGGAAATGATTCACAACAGATTTATCACCAGCCATAGCTGAGAAGGCCCAGACGTGAAGTCTAGCGGGTGCTGCCAAAAACAGCTCAGGGGTACTAACAGGTTAATCTGTTCCACTCTGCATCTGTCAATAAAGCGTGCGTCCTTCCTGTCCTGACTTTTCCCAGTTGACCTTTTTAACCACGGTTGCAGGTTCTGCCCGATCTTTCCTTTGACAGCTCTGAAGATTCATTCTGAACTTTGCAGCGGTGATTGGTTTATGGAAGGGATCGGCAACCTTTCATGGGTGCAGGGCCTGCTTGCTTTTCTCGTTCTCAAAGCAGAGCTCACGCATGTCTGAAGAAACTCGCAGGGAGCTGGGAGATGCTGCCTTTTCAATAGACAAGATGTTCCTTTTTGGCCTGTTAGCTTGGAGCTAGCTTTCGTGCGAGGAAGAAACTTCTGCTGCATTGAAGTCAGGGAACCAGGAAATCACTGCTGCTCTCTTCAGAGCCTGACCCCTTGCTCCTGCCCTGCCAAGTGCCAGCCAAACGCTGGCTGTTGGTGCTAGCTGACTCTTCACTGAAGTCGTATTGCTAAGGCTGCACTTCTGGGTGCTAGAGAAAAAGAAAGAAAATAGGAAGAGAAAAATTTCTCGTTGGACAGGTAGCTGGGTGATGGGAGCCTTCTGTTGCAACATGGTCAGGTGGATGCGGTGTGAACAGTCGGGGTGTGTATGGTCCATCCTGAAGGCAGCTGCTGCCCAGGCCAGCCGTGATGATCTTGGCTCTCGGAGGGCATTTGTGGCAGCTCGGGAGGACAGGCTGTGAATGCCCCTGCTTGCTGTCCTCTGCATCACAAATCAGAGCCCTGGGTCAGACATGTGCAGTAGTGTCCCGGACTGGCTTCTCCTGCTGTCTCCTTGCTGGTTATTGCCTCTCAACCTTAGATTCGTAAGCTGAAGGGCTGAGCCAGCTCCTTGATGTCACCTCCAAGACTTGCAGGGCTGAACTGCTGAGCTTGCAGGGCTGCTGCTGCAAAACCAGGTGAACAACAGGCTGGGGAGCCCCTTCAAGCAGCCTCAGGAGGCGACATCTCAAGGCTTAAGCTGCTGGCTGCAGCAAGACGCTGAACTAGTGATGCTAACAGAGGGTCTGGCTTCGCTCTCTGCTGATGAGGAGCATGACAGGCTGACCCAATGGGACTGTAAAACAAATAACGAACAAGAAGGATAGGTATCTTTCAAGTACTGTTACAACATGAGGCCTTCCAGGGGATTGCAAGGAACCCCCCTGCAAAGCCAGAAAAGACACAACTTGGTGTTTCTGAAGCTGCGGGTGAAACCACAGAAATTTTCCCTGTCCAACAAATCCTGCACCTCGCAGGCTCTCTTTAAAGACTCACAGGAAGGGCAGAGATCTAACGGCAAGGAAGCATCTCTTTTAGGTGGCTGCTAACAGGACTGGACTGCAAAAATCCTGTACTCACAAGATTCAGAGAGTTTAGAAAGAGGAAGAACTTTGGACTCGGCTGATCAGAGCTGGATGTGGTCAGGGGCAGCAGCGATCTGTGCTCACGTGCTCTCTTTCCCTCCATGCCAGGGTACAATGGCACTGGAGTGGGGATCCAATCCCTCTGACAACGGGTTTGTCCCCAATAGCAGCAACTGCCAGAATAAGGGACACGGACACAGATATCGCCTGCCCTTGAGGAATGGGTTGCCCTGAGCAGCCCTGGGGGCCAGCAGACAGGTGTAATGAGTGCATGAGCATATGCATAGCCAAGAAAGGGGCACAGCATGCGTGTGTGTGTGTGTGTGTGTGTGTGTGTACACAAAATCTATAATGAAAACACCTTAACTCTTCAATTTTCTTCTTTGAATTTCCCAAGGACCTGCTCTGACTGCGCTGAGTTAAAAAAAGGAGCATGTCCTGCTGCTATTTTCCTATAACTCCAGTGACCTTGTGGGGAGAAGACTCTTTAATTGCTGGGCCTGTTCCTTGCGGTAGAAAGGGGACAGGAAAAGCCCTTTAATTAGCTGATGAGGGGGAGACGTTGCCTTGGCTGGACCTACAGTGTTGCAGCAGGGAGTCTGCAGCAGCAGGGAAAGGGGTAGGGGTATAGGTAAGGGGTGTGTGTGTACTTGTGCGTGTGTTGCAGGTGTTTTGAATCTCCTCTTGATCTACTCCAGCTGAAATTCCAAGGCGCGCTGCCTATGGGCTTTTCTACCCAGGGGATGAGGTTAGGAGGTGGTTTAGAGTTGGTGCTCCTATTTCTTGCTGTGATTTTGAGTTCCTGGTGAATAGATCCTTCTTGGTTTCTCTCCCAGCTCCTACTACAGTTGCCAGCTGGGCTGATTTAGAAATGGAGCTAAAAGTCCTCATTGTGCGCCTTGCCTGATGCCTGGCTCTGCTCCGCTCTTCCTGTGAGTCCCTTGTTCATGCTGAGCAAGATCCTATCGCCAAGTGATTGCTGCCTCTCTCTGGGAGAGGTGTGGGGCTGACCTGGGGGAAGGAAGAGGATGGGGAAGTGGGGTGGTAACCAGAAGCTCCCTCACACACGTGGCCATGAGGGCAGAGAGGAAATTGCTGGTAAACTGGAACGATAACACAATAAATGGGAGTAGCACTGAAAGTGCTGGGTGCCAGATGGAGAGGCACAGCCCGGTGCAGCGGTGCGTTGCTGGCCATAAGGCAGCAGGGCTGGTACCTCTGGGCGAGATGGGCTGACCAGACCTGGTGTCTGCGTGCCCTCCTTTGAGGAGGGGCATCATATGGTTGCGAGCTTGAAAATGCCAAGGTGGCTCTGGCATGATGGGATGAGAATGCCAACTCTGTCCTCAGCGGAGGTGGCTGTTGAGTGTGGCTCTTGCTCGAATAGGTCTGCTGCCCCATGGATTTGCTGAGACGCTCTTGTTTGCTTTCTCGTTGTGGCTTTTTAAAGGGAAGCCTCTGATATGACTGGCAGAAATTGCTCTGGAGTTTGCTGGCATTTCTGAGCTATGTCCAGAAATGTTGTTGGTTCCTGAAGAAGATATTTGGGGGTCAGATCTCAGTGGTCTGTCACCTGTGAGTGGTACTGGAGGTGGCTATGGTGCAGGGATGCTTGGCTGGCTGGGTCCCCATGTCTGCACATCTGACTGGCAGTAGTCCTGCCTCTTTGGGGGCTTTGCAGGGGGGTAATCCGTACTTTTTTGGCCTAGTTCTTCTTAGTGAAGCTATAGTTTTTATTACTGTTGAATAAAGCCTCTGTTTTGAGGGCCTTAATTGAAGGAGAGAAGCATGAAATTGCAAATCTCGTCAGGGAAGATGTGCTCAGAGGCTGAGTGAAACCTAGGGGGTGGATTCTCCTCTCATTGGCACCCGCTGCACTGGGATCGAGGGCACAAAGCCAAAGTGCGCAAGAAATCTGGGTCTCCTTTTAAAAAAACAAACAAAATCCAAGTTTGCAGTCCCTTAAGCACCCCAGAACATGTGTGCCGCATCTCCAGCAAACCCTGAGCAGACGGGGAGCAGGGGAAGACTGAAACCTGCTTGTGGCACCAGGGTGGGCTCTGGAGTGGGTGCACGGTGTCCGGGAGAGGGTGAGGTGGTGCTTCCCTCCATGGGGGGTTATAGGAGGATACTGAAGCGTTTTGGGAAGCTGACTGACCCCACAAGGGTAGCAAAGGGGTTAAAGCGCAGCCGTTCTGCCCAATCAGCCTGGCTTGCCCGTAATAACCAATTAACGGAGCGTAATTGTGCAAATCCATATGTGGCAGTAATTACCAGGGAGATTAATGGATTCCTTCCTTTGCGAGCGGACCCCGCTGCCGCCGCCTGCCAGCGTCCCCCCACCACGCGGGCAGGCCCACCCGAAAGGACGCGACGAGGGGGAAACGGCGAGCCGAGCTCAGCCGGGCGCTCCACGGCCGAGCGGACGGGGAGGCCCCGCGGGGACTGCCCGGTGCTTGCTTAAATAACCCTTTTCATCTCGCTGCGCTTCCTTACGCGCGCGGCTCGCTGCTCCTTGGCTCGCTCCCGGCCTCCCGAGGACAGTCCGTGCGCAGCCCGGCGGGTCCGGGGCTGCCGCGTCCCTGCCCTCCCCTTTGTCCATTCATCCTCCGCTCCCTTCCCTCCGCTCAGCCCTAATTGCTGCAGAATGCCGCGTCTGTTCGCCCTCCGCTTTTGTCCCTCTGTTATTTTAGCTGCGATGGGTAATCCAGCAAGCTGTTAAAGGCATGCGTGAGGCGAGGAGGGGAGAGCGGCCGGGAAAGCAGGGTGCTTTGCGCTGGGGTTTGGAGCAGGCTTCCAAACCGAGGAGCCGCGGTTGCATTTGGGGAATGGGCTGTGCTGTGCTACGATCCCGGCTCCTGACGGACCGGCTGGCGCAGGAGCCGCGCTCTCCTGTGCGGAGGTCCGAGCGGCGGGAAGACTGGGGAGCCGGGCATCTCCAGCTGCGTGCAGGGGCTGCGGGCGCCCGGGGCGGCCGCGTTAGCTCAGCTGGAGATGGGACAGAGCAGGCAGAGATCACATTGCATCGTGCATCAAGCAAAGGCCTGTCGCCTCCTTGCTGCCTTCCTCGTTGCGTGGTCCCAACATGCTGCTGGAAATGGCCCAGCTGGTGGCATGGAGGAGAGGAGATGGGCCGACTTTTAACTCGGCTTAAGTAAAGCTCCAGATCAGGACAGGTTTATTCTCAGTTCTGCCTCTAGGGCTGAGCTGGGAAAACCTGTTACTACTTTCCCCCTTCTGTTTGGAGAGCGATTTTGTGGCTTTTGCTGGCATGATAGAAAACCCCCTGAATGGTTGGTGGGGCACAAGTCTGCCATGGGTGGGGAGGAGGAACGCCAGGGTGGCCTGCGTGATCGCACACAGCTTTTTTTTTTTTTTTTTTTTTTTTTTTCTCCTCCTCTCTCTGGCTGCTGTGACCTGCTGCAGCAGCTTGATGGAAATCCTTGCTGGAGCTCAGCTGGCCAGGGCCAGGTCTTGCCACTGGGGCTGTGGCTGCGGGGCGCAAATGAGGCAGCACAAGGAGCTGTGCAGGGAAGCAGCTGCTGCTGTGGAGCCAGGAGGACAGAGAGCGATTGGGCAGCGCCAAGGTGAAAGGCTCCTAGCCTACGTGATGTTTAAAGGCGGGGGGATTTTTTTTCCCCCCTCCCCTGTGTGTAGGCTGGGATTCAGATTTGGGGTAGGCCAGAGCTGTGCAGCCTGGGTGCGAACATCTGGTGAGCATAAGAGCAGTCTTTGCAAAGGTCCGTTTTGGAAGTGGTGGATGCTCACGGGGGATGCAGGAGCAGAGCATGCTCCAGCATCCTTCCCCTGCAGATGCCTCCCAGCATTGGCTGCCCCAAGCTGCTCAGCACCTTCCCCTGCTTGGCTGTGGGGCAAGGAGGCTGCTGGGGCTGTCCCTTGCCTGGGTGTCCTCCATCCGCCCCAGCCCTGTTTGCAGCCACATCCATGTTGATAGACATAACTGACCTTTTTCTTATTGCGTACTTGTTGCAAAGGCCAGGAACGTGGCTGCTCGGAGGTAATGGCTGCGTGAGGCTCGGCAGAGATGCAAGTGAGGTTTGTCTCCAAGGTGAGTTAGAGATGGAGGGGATTTGGGGAGACACCTGCCTGAAGGAGACGGGTTGTGGGGAAGGAGGTGTCTCTGGTGTTTGTCCCCAAGGCAGCTGCAATAGCTGTCCCATGGATCAGCTCAACCAGTGTCCCCTCTGTCCCGGGCATGGGAAAGGTGCTGGCCAAGCAGAGTGAGCACCCTGTTGAGACCCCCAACCCAACTGCTGCATGGCTGCTTTTGGCACAACCATAGGTCCCCAAAGTAACGCTGGAAATGGGCACGTTCCTGCCAAGCGGACCTGCTGCCCACCTGGGTGCGGTCACGGGAGCTCCCCCTAATGACCAGAACAAATGTTTGCTTTTCTGCATGATAGGCGGAAGGGAGCAAGAGCAGCTTCCCAGTGATGCTTTCTGGCCAGCCGGGCTAAAATGGGAATGCAGTGGGGAGTTTCAGATGCACCAAGCTGGACAGCCCCTCCGTTTTGGCGATGGCTGGCAGCCATGCCTTATGGGAGGTGTCCTAAGGTAATGCAAACGGCAGTCTCACTGCCAGGCAGAGAGGAAGGGGAGTTAGGAAGTGTCTTGGCTGATGACACCTGCAAACAGTATTGGGCCTGATGGGGCAGGGCCGGATAGAGGGAGCCGGGAGCCAGCCAGACCCTGCTCCAGCTTGGAGCTCCTTGTACCCCTCTCCCCTCCGTGGCAGAAGCATGCTCCAGAGAAGGAGCTGTGTTTTCCATCAAGTAGTTGAGACCTTTGCTTCCTTTTTTTTCTGGGATTTTGGTCATGAGTCATCAACAGTAGTTAGCCTGTCCTCCTGAGCCCTGGAATAAAAAAAGTGATAGAGACTGTGGTCAACAGCTTCCAGTCACTGGGGGGGATACTTTGAATTTTCTTGGGCTGGAAAACTAGAGTGTGGGACTTGTTTGTGGTACTGACTTTCAAATGCTTTATCTTGTGTGATGGTTATTTCTAAGCTGCAGGTCTTTTTTTTTTTTTCTTTTAAACTGGGGTAGGAGAAAAATAACTTTTGAAAAGTTTTCTTTGATCACTTCCATTCAACTGCTTCCCACTCAGTTTTGTTTCACGCTGAGAAGTGCTGTACTCTGTGCTGGCATCTGTCCCCTTCATCCCTTGTTTCCTTTTCTTCCTGCGTACTCCTGGCCTGGCAGGAAGGAATGGATGCTTGGAGTGAGGGTGTTTTTGAATTAAACTTTTTTCCACTGTCAGGGCAAAATAGAATAAATATAGTTCTTGGATAAATCAATGCTGTCAGATTGCAAAGGCCATGGCAAACCCAGAGGATTGATCCTTTTTGTGGATCTGATGCGCTTATTCTTAGTGCAAATGACCACTTCTTTGGGTAAGCACTGAAAAATGAAAATGCTTGTCCTGAGCGTCTTTGAGTCCTTGGTCTGTCCTGGGCTGATTCTCACTAGGTTTCCATCCCATACAGCCATGGGCTGGTTGACACCTTGGCCCAAATACAGTCTTATGCTGAGATTTTTGAAAGTTTATGGGAAGAGGATATTAATGTGTTGGGGAGGCCTTCAGTGCCTCACCCATTCCTTTGAGAAAGGACTGGCAGAGGTGGAGGGCTGGGACAGAGGTGGCTTTCTTGGCGCAGGTTGGCTTGCAGGACCAAAAAAAAAACAGGGGAAGCTCCTTGGCTGTTGCAAATGGGGTATTCCTGATTGTCAGGGAGCCATGTCCGTTGGCATCAGCTGAGGATCTTGGCTATTTTGTTTTTTTTATTTGTTTGTTTTTCCATTTCACCTGGCCAAGGGTTCATCAATACTCACCTTGCCTCGGTGCTGTGTCATTCTGGGTTAGAGGCTATGTGAGCTAAAGCACAGCAAGTAAACGGGTCTCCTGGGCATGTTCTGCCTGCAGATGCTTGAAGTACCTTAGGTCTCAGGAGAGAAGCCTTCCTGGCAAAGCTTCCCACCTGGCTCACGCACCCAAGAGCATTTTGAGAGGGACTCTGTGCATTGCGTGAGATGTCTTGCACAATTTCTGGGATGCTTAAAGTGTTGGGGTCTCTGCTGCCCTGGATTTTAGGCTGCAGGGTTGAAGAACTTAGTGTGTAGATGCAACTGAAAAACCTGGTATTTATTAATAAAAATAAGCTAGGGGTGGCCAGGCCAGCCAGCACAGCATGGTTTATATGGGTATGGCTTGGCTCTTACCTGCTAAAATGTCCCTTTGCGAGCAGTCCCTGGCCTGTGCTGATTCCCAAACTGTTCTGGGGAACTATCTGATCAAGCCTACCAGGGACCATGTTTGCCACTAGCAGGATAGACCCTGGCACCGTGCCCTGGTGCTGTTGGCTTTACTGCTGTGGATTTGGCCTTTGTGGCCAGTCTTTTGGGAAAAGTTTTGCCTCAGAGCTTAGTTAGAGTGTTGGGCTCTTTGTTTATGTAAAATTTAAGACCTGAACGCAGACTGGACTCTAGACTTTGCAGCTGGGATGTCTGGTGAATGGAGGAGACAGCTCTGGACTTGAGAAGCTGCTCTGGGATCTTCAAGGTGTGCTTTAATATGCGGTGTGCAGGTTCCTTGAAAAGTCAGCGCACATTAGCGGAGCGGTGGTACTCGACTGTGCCCATGTTATCCGCGGCCCTTGCTCTCCTGTTGCGTTGAGGCTGTTCCTTCTCCTCGGACGCTCTAAGGATGGGCTGACGTGTGGCCGTGGACAGGCCCTCACTTCTGCTTTCTTTCCCTTCCTACTGGGGAGGGGTTGGGGGGCAGAGAGTAGCTATTTGGCAGTGCCAGCAAATGTCATTGCATATCCTGGTAAATTCTTAATATGCTTGCTCCTCACCACTGCGCTTTCTTGGCTCTCTGCACAGTGTGGTCTGTGCTTGTCTTGATCTAGGGTCCTTCTTTTCTGCTAGGCACAAGGAATTTTGTTATGCTCCCAAGGCTTTAAAAAATAGCGAATTTTCTGTTTGGTGCAGGGGGACATGTGGATTTTGGCAGGAGGGTATGTTTGAAAGGGGATGGAGTTGATAGGAAAAGGGATGCCCACTGCAGCTGGCTTGTTGCCTTCCCCTTGGCTGTTCAGGTAGCGGAAGGGTTTTAAATGGAGAGTTTCAGCAGGGAAGCGTTGAGAGGAACCAGTCTCCTGGGGGAATACTCTGTCTCAGCATCGTGTTGTGTTTGTCTTCCTCCAGCTGCCACCGAAAGGTGTGTCCTGGGAGGCAGGATGGCCACCAGAGCAGGCGAGGGATGTGCCTGTCTGTCAGAGCAAGGCAGAGTCGCATGAATGTCCAACAGCCCAGGCTGGCCAAGTCCCAAGCAGATGCTGGTTGGAGCTATAAAGAGCTGATCACAAGATGAACCTGCTGGACATTGGTGACCCCAGTCTGTTAAGTCCCCGTGGTTTAGGAATCGGAACCCATCCCAGCCTGCAGCCCCTCTGCTGTGGGCTCAGAGGGAGCTGGCTGCCAGGCCAGCAGGCTAAGCCGAACACAGGGCAGTGGCCCTGGATTCAGTATTTGTGAAGAAACTGTCTAAGCATTTCTCTACAGTCTAGTGTCAAACAGGGAGTGCTCTGCACAAACATGTGGATTTGGTGTTTTTTGTTTTGCGTTTTTTTTTTCCCCCTGATGACTCAGAGGCATTAGAGGTGCAAGCCCAGGGGTTTGCAATGTCCAGAATCACTCTGCTAATGCTGTTAGGCCAGAGGTGCTGGATCTGGAGCAATGGAAACTTGCTCCAAGACTCGCCTGAAACTCAGTGTGGCTCAGAAGAGCCAACACCAGGATAATCATGTCATTACAGGCATGAATGAGGTCTTTGCATGTTAGATGAGACAGGAAAGCATTGAGGAACCTGTCCCTCCCTCTTTAGTGTAGACACGCTAGTGCTGTAGCAGTACTTATTTTCTCCTTCTCTCCCAGGGGATCTCATGGACGAGCTGAAGCCTGCTGGAAAAGGGGTTAATGATAGCAGCAGTAGCACTTGAGCAGTGAAGCAGAGTGGGAATCTAGGCAAGCTCCTTGGCTTCTGAGGTGCAGCAGACACCCTGTGAAGACATAAACAGCTCCACTATCCCACTCTGGGGAAACCCATATTGCAATAGCTTATAGAAAACGTCTCCTCAACTAAAGCGAGGACTAAACAGTGACGGCAACTGGCTGAGAAATGCCGACTGAAGCTGCATCTTGGTGACTGGTAAATGTGGCTTTAGGGCTCTTAGTCCAGATCAAAAGCTCTGCGGCCATGTGACACAAAGTGCTAATCTGGTGTAAATGCCTCTTCTCTCTTCAGATCTGTTTAGATGATGCTAATGGGCCAACTTGATAAGGCAGGCTTTATCCTGGATCAGATAAAAATCTACTCTCTGGTACCCAGCATTTAGCAGACATGAAGCACAAGAGAGACAGGAGTGATTCAGTGAAAGCCAGATCTCTTGCTATGGCATTAACGTGACCAATGTGTAGCCAGATGCTTGCACCTGATCCAGATGATGTTAAATGCACAGATCCAGCATGAACGAGCTTGCAGCTGCGGCCTTGCTTGCTTGGAGAGAGAGTAGGTTAGAAAGCCCAAGGGATGTGCTGATCTCGGCTCCCCATGGTGGGACACAGAGGCCTGGGACGAGGTGTCTTGCAGGATAGATATCAACGTTTTGGGTCCTGGCTGTCATGACTGGGACCTTGGGGACTGTGTGGTAGCTGGTGATGGCTACAGTGTCCTCAGCTGTGAACAAACCAGTGCTACCTGCGATGTGAGGGCTGGTCCATCTGGATGCCCCCAATCCTTCCTCCCCTGAGAAGGGAGCTGCTCAGAGCACAAATAACCCCTGTTACCTTGAACTCCCCGAGCCATGTTTGCCTGGCTGGTATAAATAGCCTGTCTGAGGTGGCTGGATGTGATGGAGATTGACAGGTTGTCTCTGGAGTTTTGCACTTGCTGAAGCAGGAGGAAATCTAAAAGCACGAATGTGGGGGCACGCAGAGCAAGAGCAGCAAGCGAAGGGCTGCTGGCTGCACGGGGCGCCAGGGCTGCAACGTCCACCTGTGGGCATGCGTGGGAGCCCTTTGCGGCCTTGTGCAGCGCAACGCAGTGGCAAAACCTTCCCACCTCCCCACTGAGCTCTGGTGGCCACCAGCAAATGCAGGGTCCAGCACAACCCCTGGGTGTCGGGGCTGTCCCCTCTCAGTTGTGTGCACCCCAGCTCAGGGTCCTGAGGAGAGGAGCACGGTCTGCTAACAAAATTCCATCTTTCCCAGTAAGAAGAGAAAGAAGAATTGAGCAGGATCAAGAAAAAAGGTTTTTTGGAAGTATTTCTGGAGTTCTGCAGTGATAGGTTGAGGGAATAAGTTTGGTTTAGGCCATTCCAAGTTTCTGGAACGTCGAAGAAGCCCTAAAAACTGTTTTTTTGTTGTCTTTGTTTTTTGGGGGGGGCTTCTTAGGTGCCCCTGTCTCTACAAGCAATAATGCAGGGTTAATCTGATCAAGAAACTGTCTTTTCTTTTGAAAAATTTCTCCAGAAAAATGGCTATTGAGCAAAATGACAGTATTGCAGGTGACTGTATGGGCTATGTCTTCTATGGGTTCCCCAAGAACCTGGGGGTTTGTTTTCAGGAGATGGGAGAATCTTGGTCTTCAGGGTGTGTTTTTCCTTGAAGGAATATAACCCAATTGTTTTCAAGCATTTTGCAGAAGTCTCAGCTTCACGTCATGTGGAGTTGAGCGGAGCCGGCATTTAAATGACAATCTGTAGGTCCTGTGGCCCTCTGATGGGAAAGGGCGTTTGCAGGATAGTGTCAGGGAGGAGCCATGTGAACCTCTTCCAACCTGTACTTCGAAAGTCCCTTGCTGAATGCCAAATGACACATCAAAGCAGACTTTGTTAAGGACCGGGTGCTCTTTTTCCCACCAAAGTCTCCTCTGGATAGGAGCGCCTTTTGGTTTGCCCACGGATCTGGATGATTTCGGCACTTGCCATTGGAAATCCTGACTTTACGCTGTCCTGATCCAACCCAGAGCCCTAATTTTATAGCCCAGTTTGCAGCCTTGCACCACTAACTAAAGTGGAGTCAGATACTTACCTTGGAGTACAGAGGGTTGCATGATTTTCCCAGTCCCAGCGTGGCTGCACCTTGAAGTTTTTAGAGCCCCCCCCCCCCCCAACCTCCTCTGTAAAGTCAAAAATGTGCAGTGACTTGTCTGAAAGCCTGCAGGCTCCCAAGCCCTAAGGGATCACTCTGTAGACCAGACCACTGCCCCTCCACACAATCCGTGCCCAGACCTCTCTACCCAGCATAGCACAAATCTCCCTGATGAAGGGCTGGATTATTTCCTCCGTTTACCCTGACCCCAAGCAGTGGATGCTTTTGACAGGAAAGCATTTTTTCCAAAGAGCCCATATGTCTGTCTGTCTTTTTTTTTTTTTTTTTTGATCCACCTTCCCAGGAATATTTTGCTGCATGCTTTTCCATGACGCTACTGCCGCTGACCTTTCTGCTCCGGCAAGGGGCAGTCGCCAGGGAAGCACATAGGCAGCGATTCTTCTGCCGTTACAAAGGCTGGGATTGTTGGCAGCTTGACGCCCGGGCAAGTGTCTAATTGACTTGAGATTCTCTAGCTGGGCTCCGAATGGGTTTTCTGCCTCAGGATATCTCGGCATTATAGTGGACCTGTTGTTTTTGCTCCTTGCACGATATTAAAAAGTGCATTGTTGGAGCAGAATGCGTGAGTCAGAACGGATGTGCTGCCCGTCGCCTCGCAAATGAGCGCCAGCGCGGCGCAGAGCCGCTGCGGCCGAGCGAGCAGGGTCACCTGCCGCCTGCACTTGGGGGGGGGAAAGCTTCTCCAAGCATCCCAGCGAGTGAGCTTGGCTTGATGGGATGGATGATGCTTAACATGCAGGATGCCTGCTGCATCTCAAAGGGAAGCATTAGGATTAACGTATCTCCTCCTCTCCAGTTAACTTTGGCATGCTGCCCTGCCCCGGTGCGTCTGCGGTGCAGGTTGGTGCTGGTGCCCTCTGGGCTGGGCAGAGGCCTTGCTCAGGTGTCTCTGTTACCCTGTCCTCCGGCACGGCACGGGTGCCTGGGAGCATCTCGCCCGCACCTGTGTCAAAATGTGCTTGTGGCACCGTTGGTGCCTGCCGGGGAGGTAATTCCCAGGGAAGCCTGGGCAGCTGGGCCCGCAACGGGCAAAGCCGCTGGAGGCACTTAGGCAGGCGTAAGAGGATTTGGTGACACCGCTGATTAGTGTCTAGGGCTTCATTACAGGGCTGGTAATTGAAGGTCTCCCAAGGTTTGAGCAGACGGGGAATTATCCGCCCTCGGAGCCGGCTCGGGGCTGCGGGGACGGCACTTCGTGCGAGGTAGGCAGTGCCCCCCGGAGCCCCTTCGGCGGGGTGGCACGCTGGGGACGGAGGCTCTGGACCCCGTGGCGTGCCCCAGCCTGGGGGGGACCCGGGGAGGGCACCCGGTGGGTGGCAGCCGGGGGGTCGGGGAGCCGGGGAGGGCAGGCTGCGTTATCCCAGGTGTGTCTGCAGCGCTGCCCTTCGAGCACGCTGCTGCGGGTAATTGCATTAGCCTGGTGGGGCTCCGGGGCTAATTGCATTAGCCGCGTGTCTGCGGTTATGGCTTCACGGGAGGTGGTGGCGCGAAAGGGCAGGGCCGGGTGAGGCAGCGCTGCTCCTGCAGCCTCCCTCCTCCCCGGGAAACCTGGGCGACAAGTCCCTTCTGGTGACTTTCCCCTGCCCCAGGCCAATGCCAACCGGTAAAGCAAAGGGGTGCTTGGCCAGCAAGTGCACTGGGGGCTACTGGGCAATCTAGGAGGGGAGCCTGGGCTCTAAAACCCATGGGCAGTGGGTTTTCTCTGGGAAAACACAGCTTGAAAGCAGTACGAGGAGAGGGAGATGTGCCTGTGGCTGTGTGGCTATGAGGGCTACCGTTGCCCTCATTGCATGACCATAGGACACCTCTGCCCTTAAACAGCTGGGATGGGGCACTGATGGGATTCTCAGCAGTGTGTGGGGTTTTTCTTCTTCAATCCAGCACGAGAGGAATAGGGATTGTATGGAATAAGAGTATTCCAGTTTGTGTCTTTACGTGTTTAGGGTCTGGCCCTGGAGACCAGCCTCTCGAAAGGCTTAGTGGAAAGGGCCTGGGAAGTCTTTGGGATTTGGGCTATTCCAACATGCTGTCAAGACATTGGAAATTTGGTGTCTGCCATTGGAAAAGGAAATCTGACGGGGAATGGAGCAAGGCAGGGGCCCCAATATAAATCAACGCTTCTTTGTCAGAAGTCCTGCTCTGACTGGTCCCCCAGGGTTTGGCTGTGGCATGTGGGCCCAGCTGGGAGCAGTGTGGCAATGATTTTCCTTCCTGCAATGACAGTGGTAGTCATAAAGTCTTCCCCTTTTACATAAGAGGTGGGGAATAGAAAGCCTTCGTGAACCTGAAGCAGGGGCTCCTGCTGTTTCTAGCAGAAGTTAAGGGACTACCTCTGTACGGTCCTGGAGTACTTAAGACAGGCTGGAGTCAATCACCGTTTGATTGGGTACAGGAGACAGCATCTCCCTACCTCAAAACCCCTGTTGGTCCCCTCAATGAATTGCTTGACGCTCACTTGCCGCTCGGCGTGTGTGTGTGTGTGCTCTGCAGCACTAAGCACTCGCTAACCCAGATCCGCTAAAAATCAATAAAGTAATCCACTTACTGCTTGGGACTGCCAACCTTTTTAAGGAGCTCAGAGCTGTTTTGTTGTCTTCTCTTCTCTCCGCTTTTCTTCTTCTAAGCTGGAAGAGGAAAGAAAAGAGGGGTTGGGAGTGGGGAGGTGCTGGCAGAGCTGGACTGAAATCAGGCTCTTTGCTCTGGGTAGATCAATAAAAATAATTCCCTGCTAAAACTTCATTAGCATGGAATTAAAGCTGCTGAGATCTCATGTAGTCAGGAGGAATTAATATGCCCACTACAGCTTGGTGCGGTTGGTGCTTAAGACGCAAAGCGGCTTCGTTGCTCGCGTCTCCCTATCCCGAAGCTGCCGAGGCCGGACAGGGTCTGCAGCAAGCTCCTTCCTCACGCTGCTGCGGGCTGCTCAGTGATGGCACGACCCATTTCTCCAGCCTGAGGGCATGGTGCAAGCCAGGAGTGGATGGCAGCAAGGAGCAACTCTTGAAAGGGAGGCGAAACTGTTGTTGCGCAAAGGTGGATTTGTCTCTTGATGCAGTGGTGCAATTTGGAGTGCCGCTGGGCACTCGGGCACCGGGGGTCGACAACCCTGGTGTATCTCTGTGGGGCGATGGACAGGCAGAAAGGTCTTGCTGGATGGGTGCTGGACAGGCAGTCATGTTGTGTCAGAGCTTTCCCCTAACTATGCTGTTCAGAGAAACGGCCCCCAAGCAGCTGGTGAGTGGGACTGGGCAAAGTCTTGCTTTTCATGGAAGTCTTAGATCTTATGGGGGGGGGGGGGATCACTTCTTTCGGAAGCAAATTGTTTGTTGGGGCTTTTTTGATGGAAGAATGTTTCTCTCAGACTTGTCAGGAGAAAAATCTTTCCCTGCTGAGAAATCCAATCTTCCATCCAGAGATTGAAATGAGCAGCCTCGCAGCCTCCGCAGGGCCCTGCTGCTCCCGGCGCCCCTGCCCGGGGCTGCTCCCGGCTCCTGCCCTATCGGGGAGCCCTGGTGTGGCCACTGAGGTGGCGGGGCTGGAGGCGAAGCCGGCGTAATGCCGAAATGGCAAGCGTTGCTGGCCGGTTAGGAGTCTCTGTGGCTGCTGGTGACCTGATGCCACTTGGGGAGCACCTGCAAAAAAAGGGAGCTGTGTGTAGGGCTCTCGAAGGCGGCTGCAGCTGGGAGGAGAGCTGGCCCTCATCGAGGCATGCCCCTTAACTGCAGCCGGGGGGTGGGAGGGGAGGACGCGAGGTCGCCGCGCAGGCGGGACGCAGCACTGTACGGGTTAGGACATTGCCACGTCACGCTCTCATGCAAGTTATTGAACCCTCCCGTCTCCCTTCCTCGGACATCATAACTTCCCTGGCCTGATGGCAGAGCGCCTGAGCGTGCCCCTCTGCTGCTTCGCCCGCCTCCCAGAGAAACGGCTCTGCGGTGCCATTTCTGCTTGTGCAGGAAAACAAATGGGATGTGAAAGGCGGCCAGGTAGAAAACACGAAAGCGCTCTCTTGGTATTCCCTCTCCCATGCTGCAGTCGCCTGGGTTTTGCTTCAGTAGGACCTACTCTGAATACTGATCTCTCTTTTCACAGTATTAAAAACAAACAACTCCCCCCCCCAAAAGTGCATGCACTTACGCCACAGCTAATTGTCTGTGCAGAATACTAATAGTATCGCCAGCAAAATCCCTTGCTCCCAACGCTGATCTTGGTTACCCGTTTGGCCATGCAGAGATGCGCTCCCGAAGGTTAGGCGCTGGTGTCCTGACAAGCTCCAAGTCGTGGAGGTGCTCTGACACCTGTACGGCTCTTTACCAGCAGCGGCCATCCATGGCGCAATATCGTCCTGATACTGCATGTTACCAGGTGCTTGGACATAGAGACAGAGCAGAAATGGGAGGAAGCCAAGGGTCCTTTTAAAACTAGTTAAAAAATGGTTAATGGAGGGGGAACCCTCCTTTGCTTAAACTCTGGCTAGAGAGAAATGGGGATGGCGATGTCTGAGGGCTAAGGAAGAAACGAAGCTAAAACGAATAACCTTTCCTCTGCCCACGCGATAGCCTGGGGCTGACAGCACCGCAGCTAGCGTCTGCCTGCGTTGAGGCTGGACGCTGTTAACTGCTCCTTTGCTGGCGTATTGAATCGCTTTCCCTTGCGACGTGTGGTGTCGAGGGGCAGCGTGGGCCCTCGCAGGAGCCGGAGGGGGAAGCAGCCAGTAGGTCCTCACAAGCTGCCGAGTGTCCTGATCTGCTCTTCTCCCCTCTTTTCCTGTTGCGGGGCACCGTGACCCCCCCAGGAGGCGAGGCAGTCTGCGGAGGAAGCTCTGCAAGAGGCAGTGCAGACCTCGGTCTCCGCTCGCTTTGCAACCTCGGGCAAAGTTTCTCCCTCCTCTGTGCCTTCGAGGTGACTTCATCCTGGGTCACCCAGATCAGAAATGCTGGGCTGGGCTGTTGCCTGCCCCCCGAAATTGCAGCCATGCGGCGGGTAGACAGGTCTGGTCCCGCTCCAGAGTCCCGGTCCCTGGGGATGGCAGTGCTGGATGCGGCGTGCGGCTTTGCCCTGCTTTGCAGCTGGCTGCGGGATTCTGCTCGTTTCCTGCAGCACTTCGTTGCTGTGGCAGGTGGGCTGTAAGTTGACATTATGGATGTATATATGGGACAAGCTGAGCAGCTTAGTGGATTGTGCTACCACGGTTGTGAACTATTTACCGACCATATCTGGCACAGAGAGCCCCCCGGCCTCTGTCCCTGGTCGCCTTTTCTTTCTCCTCTCATCCAGCTTTAGCAGCCAGCTTTAAGGCAGCCTCTTGCAGACTGGCTCCTGTGTCCATCGAGTTATGTTCCCCCAGGCCAGCCCGCACCCCATGCTGTCTCTGAGATGGCAGTGGGGTGCTCTGCTTGTTGGTTTGGCATATGGGGTCTTGCAAGCAGATCTCCGCAAGTCCCTGGGGGCCCAGGTGCTGCGAGGCTGCTCCGAGAGCCAGCCGGACGTCCCCCCTGGGCTGCCTCATCGCTCGTGGTGACATCCTTCCTGTGAGCCATCCCTGAGTGTCCTCTCCCCACAGGCCCTCCAGGGCCATGGTCTCATGGTGCATGACCTGTGTGTGCCGAGGCAGCTGGCTGCTGGGACACGAAGCCTTGCATGGTACCTAGTGGGCTCCCTTCTCTTGGCTGCTTTTTGGGAACAGGAGTTGAACTTCCAACTCCACCAGCCCCAGAAGTCCTGGCCCTCTCCAGCCCCTTGGCCACATTTGCAAGGGGCAGCTGTGGTCTGGCACCGCATCTTGCTGGGACACGCACGTGCCACAACCTGGGGAGGCCACAGTGTCCGCGGGCACACTGCCTTCCCTGCCCCACACGCATGGACCGTGGTGTGCGGGCTCCTGCCCCGTCCACCGACTGGTCCCGCCGGGCGAGGGTTGGCCCTTCTCGCCTGCCTGGAGAACACCTCCACGTGCCCGGGGCTGGTGGAACTCAAAAACTGCATCAAGAATAAACTGCGTTCACTGGTGGAGAGGCAGAGCGTGCCCCCCTCCTTCCCGGCGATGCTCCTCCCCTGAACATCCTCGCCATCCCCCCCTCAATTTCTGATCTATACGGGAGCCGGCGCACACCGATCCGTGCTCGGCCGGGCGATTGCGCTGCCAGGCCGGGCAGCTGCGGATGCGCCGGCAGCCGGGCGCGGGGGGCAGCCCCGAGCGGGGTCGCGCCTCGTCGCGGGGAGCCGCTGCCGCCGGCGCGACGCGAGGATGAGGCCGGGCGAGGAGGCAGCTGCCCCGGCGCCGTCGGAGCCCCGCTGCCCTCGCGGAGCCGTGCCCCGGCGCCGTCCGGCTGCGCCGCGCTCCGGGGACCTCTGAAGTGAGAGGAGGCGGCTGCGTTTGGAAAGGAAAGAGATGAACTGAAGATTAAACATGTATGGGAATTATCCTCACTTCATTAAGTTTCCTGCAGGCTTTGGCAGTGAGTATTTTACTTGCATTTGCAGTCTGTGCCTTCGGGGTTAGATAGAGAAACTGATCCCACAGGAAGAGTATGGGGGGAGGGGGAAGGAATTTAAAAACACGGTTAACTTGTCTTCTACGTGGCCGTAACCTTCCCGGTCCATGCTAAACTGTGCCTGCATGCTTGTGATTGCAGCTGTCTTCTGCCTATACGTGCCGTGAACTTCAGCAAAGCTAAACCCAGCTGCCCGAACGGGTGCAGGCACGATTCAAACCACGAATGGCTCTTCCGCTGAAGTTTAGGATATGCTATTTGAGGGGTGCGTGTGTGTGTGTTTGTGTGTGTTGGACTGGATCTGTTCATTGAAAGAACAGGATCCGATCAAACGAGATTTTTTTTTCCCTTTTTTTTTTTTTTTTTAATTTGTGAAATTACTGGAGGAAACAGCTGCTCTTAAAGCATAAGCCTGCCCCTTCCCTGGCCCAAGAAAATCTGAAGAGGGCTCTTGTTTCCCTGCCCAGTGCCCCTCTCCTGCCCTTATGACACTGATACCAAAGTAATCTTGCGAGCTGGCTCAGATTAGCCCGTCGAGGCTGCAGGCAGCGGTCTGCGAAGGGCTGCCTCGGTGTGCACGGCCGCGAGTTACACCACCGCCGCGCACGCACCAGCCCGGAGCAAGCGTCTCGCGTTGCAGAAATGGGAACTGCTCTCGGGGAACAGGATTTGCATTGTTTTTGTCGGAAGTTACTCTCCAGCTGAGAGCTGCAGAGCAGCAGAGCTCGAGGACGGATATATCGTGCTCCCGTGACGCGCTGGCTGCTCTCAGCTGGGACAGGGTGCCGCCAGACCGCGGCGGCTGGTGGCAAACCAGACCTGTGACAGCTCCGAGGGGGCACTAAAAGCAGTGCAAATGGCTTTGTTCCAACATGGGGGGACGGAGGGGGAATAGGGAGAGGAGGCACTCGGTGCTCACCCAACCCAGGCTGTGGGTGCCCGAAGGGAGCCGGTGGGAGCGCTTGGCTGGGGGCCGCGAGCACCCGCGCATCCTTGGCCGGCACGGGGAGGGCTGGAGGTGCGGGGTGATATGCCATGTTCCCTCCTGCAAAGCCCTGGAGAGGTTTTCTTCCCAGCTCTTCCAGCATTTATATTTAGCAACTCCTGGCCTCAAACTTTCTGGGCTGCTGGCAACATATTGATGCCTCTTTGGGGAAGGTAAAGCGCAGTGATGCTTGTGTACGTGCAAAGTCTTCGTGTTTCTGGAAAACTCCCCAGGCTGTCCCCAGCCCTTCAGGCTGTATATACCAACCTGCTGTTTCTCCGCCAGCGGAGGCACGCGCTGCCGGGGGAGTCCGCACGGGAGCTTCCCACTGTATTTTTCCCTCTTGCCCCAGGTGCTCACCTCTGGTAATTCTCTAACTGCAGAAAAGTCATTGATGTTGTACCAAATCTTCCCCAAGTTTTACAAGCCCTTGACTTTCCAAAGTAGCTTTTCAGGTGGTTTCTGCAGAAAAGAGACTTCTTGTTGGAAAAAAATCTATTGCCCACTCATGTTTTTAAGGAACAGGGAAACAAAACCTGCACTTTCTCCCATTGCTGCAAAAGAGTGAAATGATAACTGCAGAATATTTGTTTTTTAATTTGTTGGGTACTAAAAATTTACAAAGAGACAAAAGAAAAGTGACATTCAAACCGATCTTCATAAGAACCAGGCACAGACCCCTGTCTCCACAGGGATCACCACGCTCAGCAGAGCATTTGGGAGATTTCTAGGGGAGAAAAGTGTTAATAGAAGAGGTATTTCTGCTCCACCAAAGAGAGACTAAGGCACTATTCTCTAACCCCCCAACAATTCAATATATTGGGACTTTAACATATATTTAGTTAACAGTGTATTTAACTGACATTTTAACCTGCATTTAACTTGGTTTGAAAAAATTGAGGCATTGAAATGGGATTGCAGCTTGGATGCCTTAACACAAAGGGAATCTTGCCTCTGCTGCCGACCTGGTGTCCAAAGCTCCCCGCTGCCTTGGGTCTCTCACCACAGAGCCCACACGGGCAGCCTTGGTCTCTTGCAGGCCCTACGGACCTTTGTGGTCTTTGCTTCCCCCCCAAACATAGCTACGAAACTGTTCCTGGTCCTGCCTGCGCTGGCACCGTGAAGAGGGAAATCAGGTCAGTGAACAACGGTCGTGTTTGCATCAGGACATCGGCTTCGCTGCACTGGTATTGCACCGTGCTGTTGGAGGGCAGAGTTAAGGTGATGTGGCTGCTGCTGTTCTATGGCATGATGAGATTTTATAGCATTTGGATTTCTTTTAGCTCCGAAATTCTGAGATTTGTTTTGAGCATATCAGCAGCATGTTAAAACTGTTTTTTTTTTAATGCAAACAATTGAGACATACCCTCTAAATTAATGTTATCCGCATTCAAGTTAGAAATAAGGCACACATTTTTGATAGTGTGTATAACTGTTATTTCCAGTCTTAAATGGCTGAATAACACTGTCAAATTTGTATCTGAGAATACACACACACACACAATTGGTATAAGCACATCATTTGTGCTGAGAAAAAGGGCACCAGGACTGTGAAGTTTTGCAAATGACTGCACAGGGTAACAGTGAAAGTGTTCGGATTAGTCACCTTTGCACATCTAAAGCAGGAGTAGTACATGAAAGCAGGTGGATTTGCCTTCACAGCGTAGAATATAAGAACATGGAAAGGGCTTCAGACTGCGTTTTTGGTCACTAAAAGGATGCATTTCATCCGGAGCCCAGCTCCCAGGGCAAGGAAAGCTGCTGTGCCGGCTGCCCCCTTTCTCCGAGCACTCCTTAGCACAGTTGGTTGGGGACGAGAACTGACTTGGCTCCTCCACAAAGTCTCTTTTATTAGTACTCATGTAACTTGGCCTGCAGCCACACCACCTCCGGCTGCAGCCTTGTCAGGTCTCCCAAGCAAAGTGGGGTTAGGCCAGGTCACTTGGGGGCTTGGGAGAACTGCAGAGGAAAACCCAGGTTGCGCCTGGAGCGGGGCTGCTGCCCGGCTAGTGGCACCTTTCTGCCTGTGATGATCCTGGGTTTTGGGCCTCGCAGGCTGCTTTTTTGCTGGACATCGCAGCTTGCAACATCTGTACCTGTGAGTGCTTACGTGGAGATATCCCTCTGACCCAACAGGCAAAGGTGTGATGAAATCCAGTGGCTGGGCAAGCTCCGGCAGCCAGTGAAACGCAGAGCTTTTCTAAAAGCTGGAGTGACTCGCTGTCGGGACGGTTTGCCTGGGGCTGCAGCAGACCATGCAGCCGTGGGATCCTTTCTACGGGAACCTGTAGCATCTCCGGGAGTTTAAGGCCTGTTGTAGGAATCAGCAGCTTTTCCTGGAGGATGCTGTGCCGGAGATCCTGGTGGCCAAGCGGGAAATCTGACCAGACAGTCACGAAAAGCCCTTCAGGCCTCACATTCTGACTTCTCTTTCTCTGAGGAAGGCAAATTTTATCCAAGTCTTGTGTGTTACTGTGGACACCAGGGGGATGTGATACCTTGTTAGGGTGAGTGAATTTTTTTGCGGTCTTTATTTTAATTACCTGACGTGCAGTTGCTAAGAGATTCGTAGCTTGATGAGAATGCAATAGCAGTACCTGGTAATGCACGATTCCCATTAAAATCCATGACAAACCCTGTGTTGGCTTCTGAGGATTTTACTCCCTCCTTCCCTCCTCCGTAGCTTGGTTTCTGGGAGGGGAAGCATATGTGGCCACACTGCAGGTGCATCTTGGCCGAGTGTCCTTGAGCGTAGTAAGACTTGAGCCTGCTGTCCAATTTCAATCAAATCAGAGCAAAATCTCAAAATCACATCTGATGCTGTGTCAGGGCAGATGAAAGTCTCGTGTGCCTCCAGCCCCACTGCTCCTCGCGGACCCCTGATTTGCAAGGGCAATGCAGGAGCCATGTAGCCCTGCAGCTGACCGTGCCAAAAGGAGAGGGAGCAAGTCTTCCTGCTGCCCAGGGAAACTTCCTCCTGCTTGTTCCTGCTTATCCGTGTGCGGATCGCCGCTGCAGACGCCTCTGCTTACGCATGTGCGAGCACACCTCCACACATCTCTGTGCCTCCGTGATGCTGGCTGTCAGGGGAAGTCTGCATTATTTATTGACTTGCAGTATTGGGCATGAAGATGGAAGCACAAAGGTTGCTGGACCTTAAAAGTGAGGTGACAACAAGGACCTTTCTGTAGGATATTAGCACAGGGAGCTGTACTGCCTGTGGACAATTAAAATATCACTAGATTTTTGTTTTTGTGTGTTAACTCCCATGCATTAAATAAAAACTACTTCTGCAATTGTAGCAGCAAAACTTTGTTTGCTTCCAGTTGACGTGGGGTCCTTGCTACACGACTGCATCCAATTTCAGGAGTTTCTCGCAGGTATTTCACCCCGAAGGTCTTCCCCAAGGACAAGCTGTCTGCCAAGCAGTGCCTCCCACGCACATCCATGCTCATTTGCTGAAATCAGCCTGTCTCTGTATGTCTCGACCTGTTCTTGGTGCTCTCTGATCTGCAGAGGAGGAAGTACCTGCAAAATTTCGATAGTTGTGTGGCAGGCAGGGCAACTCACGCCTTTAATCACGCATTACAATGAAATGAACCCTTTCCCCATATATCTGAGGCTTCGAATGCTTTTCATTATTTAAAGTTTGTTCTGTCTTTTGATTCTCTATGGCATATTAAAGAAGAACTCAAAGTTCGGAGGTGTCCTCATCTCCAGGGCTCCGCAAGTCTCAGGAGGCAGGATTGCTTTACAGACTAATTGAAGAAAGACCTCGGTATTTAACTCGGGCATCGTTCCTCCCAAGGGTTTGCTGGCTTTGGGGCTGCACGAGCATTAAGGAAAGCAAACCTCAAACTGATGTGCTGATTGAACAGACGGTGTAGGGGGGAAGGCTTCTCATCTCTCTGTGATCTCACTTCTCTCTTTGTCCATACATAGCTGCTGAGATGGGTGTCTCCTACCAATATTTGGGTAAAAACAGATGGTTTGATTTGTTGCAGTCTGGACACTTTGCTACCCGCTGCCTTTGTGGAGATATGTGTTGCTGCTTGTGCACTGGTTCAATTTGTGTCCGCTTTGGCCCAGGACAGCTTTACCCCATGAAGTGCTTGCAGGGTAGAAGTGTCCAGGCTGGCTTTATCAAACAAGTGTTAGTCCTGGACCAGTTTAGCTGTAGGCCTGGCTTGTTTAGCCTTGGCATGGAGGGCCTGGAGCTTTGTGCTGTGCTGGTGCCTCTGTGTGAGATACCTGTGCATCCACAGTGACGAAGATGCAGTTCTGTATTCCTAGTGATGTGTGGTGGGAGGCTTAAACCCTTCTCAGGCTGCTCATGGGAGTTTCCCACCCCGGGGCTAGGATTTTGCCATGGTGGAGATAGAAACCCAGATGGCAGCAGAGAATCAAAGGTTTGTTGTGTCCCATCTCAGCTTCGGTGGCTGGTGGGTGAATGTAATGCTGTTGCTCATGTCCTCAATGGCACTGTTATTAAAATGTGGAGAACTGGGTGTTTCTTGGGGTCTCCCCCACTATTTTTTCTAATGTCAACAGAGTTGTCTTTCATCTCTCGTGATCTTCTCTCTGTTTGCTAAAGCCATAGGGCCCACATTGCATCTGGCTGCACTCTTCCAGCCCACAGCTGCTCTCTGTAGCAGGCGATGGGCTGTGCTTGAGAGGGGGCCTGAAACAACAAAGCAGCCAGAATACCCCTCTCTTGTCTTTTCCTTTTAAACTTGGCTTCCTGTGAAGGGAAGGCTAGCGTGCGCATGCATCTGCATACAGGGGAGCATGTGGAGGGCTGATTTGCAGGCACTGGATCCCTTGGATCCTGCGTGCTTGCGTGCGGAGCAACCCTTTGCATTGCTCACGTGGTGCCCGAGCTCCCTATCAGCCCACGGCACGCTGGCCATGGGTTCAGGGCCATGGCTTTGGGGTGGTACCATGTGCGCTTTGGGTGCTTAGTCCACTCCTCCCTCTCCAGCTCGCTGCGGCCCAGTTGCTCCTCTCTCAAGTGGGGCTGGGAAGTCCTCAGCAGGAGATGTACATCCCAGTCCTGTAAGGGGCTGCCAGAGAAGAGGAGCTTTTCCATTAGTGCATCCATTGAGAGAAAGGGTGCTTGGCAAGCCCTAACAAGACGTCAGAGAATCCACACAAACCGCCTTCTCATCCCGCCCTCTCTTCCCTCCTCCTCCAAGACAGAAATAAGCACAAAATCAGGCTTCCCTGAACCTCTTGCTCGGGAAACTACTTGCCAAAACATTAATGCATATAGGGGGGGGAACAAAAACAGACTCATTTGTGGAGCAAAAAAATCTGATCTTACTTGCAAATGTGACTCCGAATCTGCAGTAGGTGGTTAAAAGTAGTAGTGAGCTCTAATACTTGTTGCAGGGTCTCAGCTGGTGTCCCTAGGAGATGTGTGAGCCCTGGTGAAGCCAGGAGCCATACCTGGTGCTGGATGGCCAGGAGCTGCGCCAGCAGCGAGGAGCAGAGCCCTCATCTCGTGACATGGGGCTGTCCCTTCGCCCTGCTGGCCCTGCTGCGGCCATCCGAGTCTCCGGCGTCTAGCTGTCACATTTCATTACCTGACAGACAGATCCAGACCCCCTTTGGACTGTTTAAATGTCACCTGTACTGAATCCTGGAGGAGGCAGCGGGACTGCAGCTGGCACGCGGGGCTGGCTCCCTTCTCCCCGTCCTTCCTGCTCCATCCCAGCAGACTTTGCCACCTCTGCAGGGAGCTCCTGGTGGAGCAGGGCTGCCGGCAGCACAGTGTTTCTGCTCCCTTGTGGACTGGCTTGGTGAGCTGATCCTGGGCAGGGGCTGGAAGTCAGGGAAGAGTTTGGACTACCTTGCAGAGAGTGCTTTGATTTGATTTTGGTACTGCTTTTCTAGGTGGGTTTGGCATTGCAGTTTATTATGGATGGATGCAATTGTTCATTGGTAAAAGGAAAGTCAAAATCAAGGGTTCTGATTAATGTTTTTTTGCTACAAAAGATTTGGCGGCAGCAGCCAAATTTGCTCAGAACACAGTGGTGCTGGATCAATGTTTTCTGATTTGGGTGCAAAAGCATCCCTGAAGACCACTCTGCTTCCAAAGAGAAGCTCCCAGCCCTGGCCAATGCTGGTAGCCAGGCCCCGTGGCAACAGTTAACAAGAGGCCTCACCTCCACTTTGTGTCGCCAGGCCTTGGCAGAACCCAGCTTTCGCCCTCGTGCTCTCCTGTAGATTTGCTATTTCTCCATCCACCTCCTCCAGCAAACACTCCCTCATTCATCCGAGCTCCCTCTTCAGCGTTTCGCTGACAGCGGAAGGGTGGTAGGCACAAGCCTTCCCAGCTGCCTGGCTTGGTGGAGCAACCTCCATCCCATCCTGTGGGGCAGAGGGTCTCCTTGGATATACCCTTTGAGCAGTCACCCTCGGCATGGACGCGAGCACGCCACAGGGCTCCCTCTGGCAAACCGTTTCCTTTGGGTGAACGCCTTGCTGCAGTCTGACTGAGGACCTTGCTGATAGAGGACTTCATGGCGGCAACGTTTCTGCAAGGTCTGGTGTAATGCAAACAGATAAATTAGCTCTCCTGGGAGTCTTTTCTAGACCTGCCCATTTCCCAGGCACCTAACGCTGTATCTGCAGTTTTGTGTCTTCTCTGAACTACCCCAATAGCTTCTTGGTTTTGCACACTCATCTCCCACCACGTCCTGCTCCACTGCTTGACTCTGTTGTGCGAATAAGTATTTCTTGTTGGTTTAACTCTTCTGCATGATACTTTCGCAGGATGCCTGTTTTCTGTGTTATGGAAAAGGGTGAAGAATTGTTCCTCATCCCTTTTCTCCATACCTGTCATGACATTACAGTCATGCCCAGTCTGCCCAGTCTCCTCTTTAGTGAATTATTTCTCAAGCTGATGAGTTCTCAAAGGCAATGCTGTTTATCTAGTTGTTTAAAGAGACAGAAAGGCAATTTCCTTATAAGCCTGTGCTATGGCTGCTGGGTAGGACTGTACACTGTGCTACCAAACTGTTTGCAGATGATGAAAAACACATTCTCTTTCCTCTGAAGTTGTTAAAGGACCAAGTCAGGAAGCTCCTCTGAAGTCCTGGGACACAAGAGAGGAGCCTCCATGTGCTGGGCATGCAGGTACGGCAAGGGCCACACTAAGAGCACTTCTTCCGCCCATCACTGAAGGCTCTCCTGGCAGCTGCCTTCCTGGTGGAAAATTTTCCCATTTGGAAGCAAATAGGAGATAGGAGTTTTGCTGTGTACTAGTAGTATCCCTGGGCAGAAAGAGGGCTGTCTACCCCTGCATGTCCTGCTTTACTGCCCGTGGCAGTGGCAGGGAGAAGTGGGGTGGTGTCTCCAGCAGGAGGACGAAACCCTGCGTCCTGGCTCAGCCTCTCCTGCGCCGCCAGCCCGCTTCGCTGCCTCCAAGGCTCCTGCTCTCGTCACTGCGCCTGCTTCCTTTTGCTGCACATCGCTTTCCCGCTGGGAGAATTGATCCAAAAAGTCAGAGCAAGAATTGACAAAGACCTTTCCTCCCCGCTCTCTGTGCAGAATTAAGTCTGAAGTGGGTTGATAACGGTGGATCGAGTCCTCCTTGACTCTGACAAATGTCTTTAATGTTATTCAGCAAGATGACCTTTTCCCGTCTTTATTGTGCGTCTTCCCTTTGAATCAGATTTGATTGTTACTTCAGGTAAAATAACAAACACTGTCACGTAAATAACTTTGCAATAATGTTAAAAGGAGGGGGGAAAAAAAACCCCAACCTGGCCTTACCTTCAATTGTAATGGGAACAAACATCCTCTGTGCCAGCCATGGAAAATCAACTGCGTGACATTCCTGAACAACATCTTGCCTTGATACTCAAGGGAATGGTCTCCTATGTTGAAAAGCCAACAGAAGAACAATGGTTCATTGAAATTTTAATGACAAATAATGCCAACTGGAGTCAGTAAATTCTAGGGGAGGGAGAAAAGGTCATATATAAATCCTTAAAAGGCAGCTAGGTAACTACCCCATCTAGATTGGTGGGCATTTGGTACCTAAATACCACCTGCAGATTTGAGATTAGTCTTGTTAAAGACAGCATTTAGGCCCTGGGTGATGTGTTCAAGCTCCAAGCCTGCCCCAACGTGACAATGCTCAAGGTCATATTGCTTTTCTGTGCTGCGTCCTTGCCAGCTGGGGAGGAAGAGTTTGGAGAAGACCAGCTTGAGACAGGCAGGCAGCAGCACCTTCTTCCTGAGCTAGCGGAGGTGCGGGAGCAGGGAGGGAAGACTTGATCATTAAGTATTAGCTTGATAATATGTTTCGTTGCTTTATGTGACTCTATTTCCTTTCCCATAATCCAGTGTTTTACTTTTTCCTGTGATAGAATAGAGCATGTTTGCTCACTGGCAAACGAAGCACCAGTGACGGGTGGGCATGTAGATGTCCTGTGACCCGAATTAAGATGAGCTTGTTTGGGTGAGGACACCTAGAAAGGTCATGGGTCTAATGGGAAGCTGGGCATGAGACCAGGAGAAATACATGCATGATGTGGACCACAGCTGCCACACTCCTCGCTATGCATATCCGTATGTATTTTATCCCCCCTCCCATGCCTCTCAGCACTCAGTGTTTCTGCCTTTCCTCGTAGATTCCCCTGTTCATGCCAGCTCCACGTCCGTGAGCCCCTCATCGAGCCTTCCCACGGGGAATTCGGCGGACGGTCATCACAACTACCTCGAGGTGCCTACGAATGCTTCAAGGGCGCTGCCGTCCCCCATGAATGCCATTGGGCCTCCTGTGAACACACTGGGCTCGCCATACAGGGTCATCGCATCCTCCCTCGGGTCCCACTCCGTCTCCCTGTCCTCGGCCCCGGGCATGAATTTTGTGACGCATGCCAGTCCGCAGGTAGGCAGATATCTTCATGCTCCCTTCAGACTATTGATGGTGCTCAAGGATTGGGATAAAGTCTGAAAATTTGAGAGGGTGGGTTGAGTGGTGGTGGTGGGGTTGGTGTGTTTTTGACCACGTATGGAGATAGGATGTAAAGAAGAATTTTTGTCATGTGAATCTTCCTGCGTAAATCCCCTTGGTGCAGACAAAGAGAAGACGCCCATATGTATTTCAAAACATCCTGTATCATAAAGGGAGAGAGCTAATTCCCAAGTTTGTTCTCACCAGGGGGCAATCTAGTCTCACTCCACTGCACTAGGGTGTAATTTTTCTATGTGGAAGCAGTCAACATAGCCAAGAGCTGCAGTATAGGAAGCACTTCCCTTCCTCCTGGAAAAGGATATCTGCTTCATTTCATTATTCAGAAAAGAGGCAGACAGTCAGAGACAAATGTAAATGCTAAATGCCAGCCGCATACTCTGTGTTGCATATAAACTTTGCATGATATGAATTGAAGGAAAACGGAGCGCTCCTGTCTTTATCGCCTGAACTACGTCAAGTGCTGAGGTTTACCCTCCAGACAGAGCGGAGAGATCCCTGGGGCTGGGGCCGATGCCTCCACTTCGCCACAGCAGGGACTTTGGTGACGGCATGGGATTTTGCCTCCTTTCATGCCCTGACCTTTAGTGGAGCTGATCATGTGCTGACGTGCTCTGGGGGATGTGGGTCTAAGTGAGAATATTGTGTTTCACGAACAAGATTCTGCATTTTATTAATGGGGTCCAGAGGTAGGGAATGCTCGAGAGCCTCACAGCTCCAGCTGGGTAAGTAGGGAGGAGATCACCTCCAAGTCCTCGTCGTCTCCTACCCCACTGCCCCAGCCAGACTGACCCATCTGCAGAAGCACTTCTCCCCAACACCTGCAGCAAATGCTAGAGAAGGATGGTGCATGGAGGTCCTTGAAGAGCTTGGAAAGTTATGAGGACCTGTGATTTGAAAGGTTTGGCCTCCCAGCACCTTCGCTTCTGCAGAGGTCTGAGCTGTCTGCGGTGGACATGCTCGGCCACCTCCTCCCCTCATTGCACCCGGCTGTTTCCCCATCAGCCTGACAATATCTGTGACCATGATACCTGGGGGCAGGTACTTCATCGTCCTGGAGCTCACAGCAATGCTGGCTGCGCGGATACCTTTCCCTCGGAGCTAGGGACGTACTGGGAAGCGGTTTTCTTGACCTGGGTGCTGAGCTAGCTGCTGCGTCGAGTTACCAGCTCTGAGGAGTGTGTTTCACTTGCCTTCACTCTAATGCAAGGAGACAGCTGAGCCTCGGGGATTCGGCAGGGAGGCAGCTAATGGATTTGGGTTCAGGCAGGTGTCCCAAATATCATACATGATTGCACTTAACCTGCAGGAGCTGAGCTCCAAAGGCACTGATGGCTAAACCGCCCTGTTTCTCCCCCACATACACCCTCTCTCTCCGTTACTGTCTAGAAGTGCAGCTAGAGAGAAAGAAAAGGTGACACCTGAGCTCTCAGTAGCATTTTAAACCATAAAAGAATTCCTCCTGGCTCAGCATCTTGGCAAGAGGTTTCCAGGGTAAGGAAAGTGGCTGGATGTTTGGAGCAGGTGGGGTTTGAGTTCTCCTTTCCTTGGGCCAAACTCAGGTTTTGGAGCATTTGGATTTACAGCTATGCAGAGCCTGGGCTGGCTCCCTGCTGGAGAGAGCGTACCTCTGTTCCTCTGGGCAAACCTTTTCTGCGAACTTTAGTTTTCTGGTGGGGGGAAAACAAGCTGGTTCTTAACATGGTAATTGCTGTTGGATAATTTGTATTTTCAATGTCATCAAACCTTTGAAACTTTGAAAATGAAGGGCCTGGGGGTGTGTGTGGGGAAGATGCACAGACTTACTCTGTCTTTGCTTTTTCTAATGAAAGGTCCAAAACCCGAATGGGACCAATCCTCTTGTTCTTTGCTGAAATTTCCCATGGACATTTTTATGCTTTTTTTTGTGAGAAATGGGCAGTTCCTCAGAGAAAAATGGAGAACTTGTAGCAATGGGCATGAGCTCAAGTGGTTTAGATATTACAGAGGCTGTAACTAAGGCTGTAGCTGGACTTTCCTCCAAAGTCTCATTTTTTGTCCCTACTTCTGTCCTTTTGCTTGAAGGAAGAAATACAGCTGATAAATTGGGGGGGATAATTAAAAACAACCTCAGTGAGACAGAAGCCATCCCCAGCCCTCAGAGCATGGAGGCTGCAACGCCGGTTTGAGGGTAGCTTTGGAGGGGCAGACCTCCGCATTGCCCTGCCCAGACAGCTTTCGACAAGACATGCCCAGCGGTCCTTAATCCTCACTGCCCTGCCATCAGCAGCTTGAAAGCAAACAGCAATAAAACTAAGCCCTGGGCAACATCAGGCTCGGGTCTCTAATCGATGTCCGTTTGTAACCTTTAACTTCCAGCAGCCGCGAGCAGCTCCCTGGGATCTCAGCTGGAGCCCTGAGCTTTTCGCCTGCATTTCACTGCAACTGGTTTTAGATGCTCGGTCTAGCCCCTTTTTTATGTCTGGGAACCCCAGATCTGCACCCTTCCCCAGCCTGTGGCAGTATTTGGGAACTTCAGTCTTAGGAAGTGACCGAGGTGGCCATGTTTTCATGCAGATTTGTACATCATGAATCAGGGAGGGACTTTTGGTTAGAAATAATAAAGTTAAGTGGGTTAACATCGTTTCAGCTCCTCCGGCCATGCAGCACTACAAGTTTAATTGCAACAAATCCCCTGGCTGCAAACCCCTTCCTTACTAAGCATTTAGCACCTGATGCTTCGAGCAGCCACTGATCCACATCCTCTAACGAAGCAGGAGGGATCTCGCCAGCCCCAGGACTCGGAGGCTGTAACTGAGCAGCTCATCTTCCCGTCTTCAGTTACAGCGTCAGGGCTGGGTGAGAGCGAATCTCTGCTACTGGGCAGCTGCTTAAACCCTTCCAGCTAGGTTCACCTTGCCACCCCCACGGGATCGCCAGGGATGAGCGGGAGGATGAGCCTGGCCCCATCCGGCACCAAATGCCTCAGGGTGCAGCTCGATTTTTTGGGTGGTTTTGCTGGGGTACTGGGCTCAGGCACTAAACCCGCCTCGTGTCCCATGAATTGTGCTTCTGCAGCTCAACGTCCTGAACAATGTAAGCAGCTCCGAAGACATCAAGCCCTTGCCAGGTCTCCCAGGGATCGGAAGCATGAATTATCCATCCACGAGCCCAGGATCCTTAGCCAAACACATCTGTGCCATCTGCGGGGACAGGTCCTCAGGTACGAGGTTTCCTTTCCCAGGGAAGGCTTTGGGCCACAAAAACCTCCCCAGGTGCCCCGAAGCGAGGCTGGCACAGTAACGAAAGCTGCGGGGTTTCACGGACACTGTACTGGCAATGCAGGACTTGTAGTTGGGCTTGGCTGACCCCAGGGCAGGCTGTCTGCTTTGCAGACGAGTGCCAAAAAGAGAACCACTCCAAAAGCCATGCTCCTCTCCCTCTGATGTGCGTGACCTCATTTTGCATTTCATCTCTGTTTGTTAAAAATAACTATACTGAAATCACTGTGTTCTTACAACCTGCGTTTTGTCTTAGCGGGGCTCTGGCTGTGTCTGGGTTTCCCTCGTACGCCAGGGGACCGCGACCTGGCCGTGCCTGGCAGACCCCTCTGTGGCAGTGCTCTCCGTGTGCTACCTGGGCCTCTCCTGCTCCTGCATCCCGGCTGGGGGGCTGCTCCGTAGCCCTCCCATGGGATGAATGTGGCCCCTCTGCATGACCAGAAAGTGGAGGTCTGGCCTGTATTTTGACTGCCACTGGTCATTATTCCTGCTAATGGCCCCCAAAGCCAAGCCAGTCCTCCTCCAGCGACTCTCTGCAGCCAGTCCTTTCACCTTTTGGGTTGGTTCAAGCTCATCCGTGCTGGCTCCCTGGTGATGGGCTCCCTTTCGCTCCGCAGGGAAGCACTACGGGGTGTACAGCTGCGAGGGCTGCAAAGGCTTCTTCAAGCGGACCATCCGGAAGGACCTGATCTACACCTGCCGTGACAACAAGGACTGCCTCATAGACAAGCGCCAGCGCAACCGCTGCCAGTACTGCCGCTATCAGAAGTGCCTCGCGATGGGGATGAAGAGGGAAGGTACGTGTGGGCAGATGGAGGGAGGGGGCATATTCCCTACATGCATGCTCTTTGTGTTAGTGTGAATCTGGTTCCTGGTGGCCCTCTGGGGCTGGAGCACTCCAAAAACCCATACTGACAATTTCAGGGCATTTTAGCCTGGTTTCATAAAGGAAATGAGGCTGGTGTGAATCCATTGAGATAAGGGTGTAGAGTGGGGCTCAACCTTTATCAGACATCAGAGAATCTGCACAGGGCTAGGCAGGGATGTTCTTCATGACTCAACTGCAAGGAGCAGTCCAGTCCCTGAGAGAGAGACCTGTAAAAAACCAGGCTGCAGGAGCTGAGCTGCTCCCAGAGCTGCTCCCTTCGGGTAGGACTTTTCCAGACCAGAAGCCGGTGATGCCAGTTGGTGGCCATGGGAAAGCTGTCCCTCAGGGACGTGGCACCAGGTCCTACCAAGCACCTCTTGCCAGGCAGCCACGCTGCCAAGGCCGGTCTGGGTGGCCAGAGCGGTGCCCATGGTCTAGGGAGACGTGTGTCCCCGTGGGTGCAGCAGGAAGACAGCGTGGGTGGGGGCAGTGACGGGACGGTGCCATCCCGTGAATGGACAGGATGAGCCAAACAGAGCTGCTCCCTGGGGCAGATCTCTGGGTGGCCCAGAGCATCCTGAGCCCCCAGCTGCAGCCAAGAGTGGGCAACTGGGGAGGAGGCTCTGCCCTGGGCGCTCTTGAAGCCACATGGGGTGTCTGGAGGCAGTTTTCATCTGGGCTTGTCCTGTTGCTTCCTGAGCCCCTGTAAACTTCTGCTCTCTACAATGTCCCGCAGCAGGGAGTTGGGCAACTTGTCTAGTTCCCCTGTGAAGGGCTGCCTCCTTTTGCTTGCTTTCAGCTTGCTGGCTTCGTTTGTTGCCCTCTAAATTCTTGCACTGGAAAATATAGGGAATGGTTTATTTCTATCTTTGATTTTATAGTTCTTTCTCATTTTCACACTTTCACTCTTTGGAGATGAGCTCTGGTACGGCTCCTGTCCTGTGGCATTTTCACGCCGCAGGAGAGCGCTGTTAGGAAGCAGCTTTTGCAGCCTCTCCCGTGCTCCACCTACGCTCACCGCATCCCCAAAGGACTGCGTTTCTGGCCCAAACCACCTAAGGTGTTGATCTGGAGCAACCAGCCGACCTGAGGCCGTTGGACTCAGAGATTCCTTGCATTGGCTTGAACGAAGCCTCAGAGAGCTGCTGACTGTGGCACGTGTCCGTGGCAAGCCCTGCCTCACTCCCACACAGCCTCTGGAGAGTGCAAAAGCCTTTGGAAAAGCCCCTGCAGAGCAAATCGGTGCCGCTGGAAAAGGCGAGCCCGTAGGCAAGGGCATTCTTCTGTCTGCCTCAGCTGGCCACCTGCAGCTAGCTGCTCCCCACATTGGCTGAGCAAAGAGGACCGATGAGCTAGATTCTCTCCTAAGTTATACCGGCAGATACGAGGTCAGGTAGTGGCACAGAGCCCAGCTTTTAAGCTGTTTTTTTCCAAGGTAAAATAACTGTGCTGCCTCTGGGGTTCAATGCCAGCACCAGTGTAACAGTCCCTCTTGGAAGCCACGTTGTCCCCTGCAGAGCACAGGAACGGGGCCCACCGGGAGCTGAGGTGGCGTGGGGCAGAGCAGCGATGCTGGGGCGCAGGCTGAGCCGTAGCCCCTTCGCCGCAGCTTTGGTAACACCACGCTGCCCCAGCAGCCAGCGACCACAAAATGTCACGTCCGGGTCAAAACCCCGGTCCCAGGCACCATCCTCCCCTCCAGCGGGCTGCAAAGCGCGTCCGAGGAGCAGGGTGCTGATGCTGCTGCCCTTTGCAGAGCAGGACGATGCAAACCCCGGGCTCTCTGTGGACGTTAGCAGCACAAGAACGACCCTCCGCAATCCTCTCTCGTCCTTCTTCATCCAGCAGCACTTACCTAACTGACAAAATGGGGTGCAATTCTCACGTGATCTTGGGGCTTTCGAGAGCGGCTTGCTCGTGGAGCTGGCTCCTTCCTCGGTGTTCGCTGGTGCTCACTCAGGTCCCCTTTCCTCTTAAGGGTCCTCTTGTCCCTTGGCTTCATACGAGGGGGGGTGGTTTCCCCATGCTCCTGGCTACTGACTGCCCCGTGCTTAGTTGAATGATGAGGAAGTCATTAAGCTGTGGCATAACAAAGTGCCTGGCAGGGTTGCGTTTTGAGACATTTCTCCCCAGCGGTGAGCTAAACTGATATGACACCTGCTGGTCACCCACCGTTTATTTTTCAGTAAGTTGTCCTTATTTTGCTCTGGGATTTCTCAAACAAAGATGTGCAGACAGAACTTTTTTGGGGCACGAGGCTCAGCATACAGCATGCGTGTGTCCTACGTCTGCCTGTCCTGCCGCACACCTGGAAATCCTGGGAGCTAATAGCGTAGGTGTGCAGAGAATTTCAGTGATCCTGTGGTTCCTATCAGATGATTTTTGGGAAAATGCTCAAAGAGACAAGAGAGGAGGGTGAAAGCGCTGGGGATAGTACTTCAGGATAGGTGCTGGGAAGAGCTTTCTGGTGGGGAGGGCCGGAGCCCAGGTTGTGTGGCTCCGGGGGGGGGGGTGGGGGGGCGGACAGCCAGCCCTGCCACCAGGTGCTCTGGTGGCTGTGGGACGCTTCTGGGCGGATAAATCCAGGTGCGACTTCTGGGGGCCGATTTTGCTGGCAAGTTACGTTCTGCAAGAGAGAGGGCTCCCAGCCCGCAGCAGCGGGAGCTCACAGGCAGCCCTGAGCCCTCATACGGCTCCAAGCACCAGCTTAAACCAGGGCTTCGGCACGCAGCAAAAGCGGCAGACCTGGGTGCCTTCGGTGTTTCGGAGCAGGCGTCCCTCCTCCAGCTTCTACTGACGGCTGAGTCCGGGCTGCCACCTGGAGGCATTAACTGCTCCTTCTTCTCTTCTGGAGCTTAACGTCTGTGAAATCACTGCCTTTTTGCCAGTCCAGAGGCAGTTGGTCTACAGCAACCCCAGAGTTAACTGGGATGGGGGCCAGCCTGGTGCTTGTCATTTTAATAGACCAGCATGTGATACATCTACTTATTTTCTGTTCTTCCCTTCGTTGCCCCCAACGGGTTTTCTCAGCCCTCCTCCCCAGGGACAGGGGGGTCCGCCACGAAGGGGGCGTCGGGAGAGCAGGTAGGCGTTGGCGCGGGTGTAAAGGACGGCTTCCCTGTGCTCCAGCCGTGCAAGAGGAGAGGCAGCGGAGCCGGGAGCGGAGCGAGAACGAAGCAGAGTCCACGAGCAGCGGCAGCGAGGACATGCCCGTGGAGAGGATCCTGGAGGCCGAGCTGGCGGTCGAGCCCAAGACGGAGGCGTACAGCGACATGAGCACAGAGAGCTCGGTAAGCGGCACCGTGCCATTTCAACAAAATCCCTGGCAGCTTGAGATGAGAGCCTCCTGGGTGAGATTTGAAAGGCCAACCCCCCCCCCCCCCCCAAGGAATGGCTAGTGTTTTCTACGGGGTTTTTGCTTTGCACCTCCTAAAAACCTTTGCTAAAAAGCAAGAACTTTGGGCTGCCTTGAAGAACTTGCTTTGCAAAGAACAGCAAGCAAACAGAAAGGGCTGTCAGCTCTCAAGTTTGTCTGTTTTTTGAGGGAATAATAAAAATAAAAGATCTCCTCTCCCCCAAACTGTACAGCTCAGATTACAGGTGATTTGATCATTTTGCTTGTGGCTCTGAGTGTTGTTAACACAATAGTGTGTGCAGTGCAGGTGGCGATCATCAGTGATTCTTACACTGATAAATTCTTTCCCTTTCCTCTGCTCCTTCCTTTTGGCGTTGCTCTTCCGTTAGACCAACGACCCCGTCACCAACATATGCCATGCTGCAGACAAGCAGCTCTTCACGCTCGTCGAGTGGGCCAAGCGCATCCCTCACTTCTCTGACCTGACGCTGGAGGACCAAGTCATCCTCCTCCGAGCAGGTACCGTCCCTGACCAGCAGCCTCTACAGCTTTTCCTGGTGCATCCATCTCCTCCCTGGGAACTGTGTGTCATGCCACCAGGAGGAAAGCAGCTGCCCCCCTCTATTTGGGAATGATGGTTTCTGGGTGCCGCACCCCGAATAGCTGCTGGTGTGGCATCTTTTATCCTCTGCCTATCCTCTATGCCAGGCGGAGAGAGACCTTGTTGACCTCCCCCCTCAGCAGCACTTGCATCCTGCACACCTTCCTCTCCTTCCTCCTGCAGGCTGGAACGAGCTGCTAATCGCCTCCTTCTCCCATCGCTCCGTGTCGGTGCAAGACGGCATCCTCCTGGCGACGGGCTTGCACGTGCACCGCAGCAGCGCGCACAGTGCTGGCGTGGGCTCCATCTTCGACAGGTACAGGGCCTGTTTCCATCATCCCCAGCAGTCATGGCCATCCTGCCTCTGTCCCTCCCCTCCAGAAGGGGAATGTCTCCTTGGCGAGAATTAGAACAAACTGATGGCGATTTGGGGCAGAACTAGCTTAGAACGAGGAGGGGACATTCGACTGGCTTAAAAACCAAGGATGGGATGAAGGCCCCCTGGAAAGGGATTTGCAGCTGCGAAAGAGTCTCCTCTGTTGTGTGCGCGTCTCTCCAGGGGTGGGTTGGCTTGTCTGCCCTCTCCTCACAACTTGAGGGCTAGCCGTAACTGGATCTAGAGCTAATACCGATCAACAAGAGCTTTAGCTGTCAAAGCCTTAAAACCCAGCTTGCTGCATTTGCCCGTGTAACGACTGCCCGCGCCACGTCTGCGCCCTGTGCAGCAGGACGCACTGCATTGCCGCTCTTGCACGTGTGAGGGCAGTGCCCCTGCTCTGCGCAGTGAAGCGGAGTGAAAACAGTGTCACCTCTGTGCAGGGTTTTGACAGAGCTGGTGTCCAAAATGAAGGACATGCAGATGGACAAGTCGGAGCTGGGGTGCTTGCGAGCCATCGTCCTGTTTAACCCGGGTAAGTGGTGGGGCTGCCAGCCCTCGGAGCCGGGGCAGTTGCACGCTGCTCCCTTCCCCGGGCCCTGCCCTCGGTCCTTCCCTACGGACGGCACCCGTCGCCTCTGCGGTCTGCTCCCACGTGTCTTTGCCTGCCGGCATGACGTGACATGCACCTGGTGTGGCCGAGTGCGTGGCAGGGACCAGCCTGGTGCTCCAGGTCATACGCAGGGGAAGATGAGCCAAGCTTGGCCTTCCAGAGGCAAAAAGCTTCCCCGCTGCAGTGATTCGCTCTGTCTGGGGTCTTTCCCTCATCCAGATGCCAAGGGTTTGTCCAGTCCTTCAGAAGTGGAGTCGCTGCGGGAGAAGGTCTACGCCACGCTGGAAGCCTACACGAAGCAGAAGTACCCTGAGCAACCGGGACGGTGAGTGTCCCCGGGATCCGGGTGGAGGATGAGTGTGAGTATGCAGGATGCTTCCTCCTGAGGAGCTCCGAGTCTCCAGCTGTTTTGACTTCCTGCATTGTAGGACCCAGAGTGGTTTCTATGAATTTATAACTGTCCCCAGAATTTGTCCTGCTTCCCTCTGAATCCAAGGAAACTCCTCCAGCCTTCATAGGATCCTGCAGCAAGGAGTTTGACAGCTCAGCTGCCCTCTGTGCTGGGAACTGGTTCCCATTAGCACCGTTTGAAGCTTCCGGTTTGGGCACTGGATGAAGGAGGGAGCTGGTCCCTGCTTGCCCATCCCTAACTGCCCACCCTGAAAAGAGGAGGCAGAGGCAAGGGGATCTGCACCAACTCCACAGGAGCTGCCCCATGGCCCCGGAGCAAAGCAAGGGCAAGATGCTGGCCAAAATTGCGTGAGAAATCCAGCTCTTGCAGGCTGGTGGATCCTGTCGGTGCCCTAACCCTGTGCCAGAGCCTTCAGGGTGTAGGTGGGATGCGATTTTCTCGCTTTTTGATCCAATCCTACCCTCTGCTGGCCAAGCTCTTGAAACGCCAGTTCCCGGATGCGGCCCGGGGCCGCTAGGCAAGGGATGCACCCACGGCATCTTCTGCTGTTTTTGGCTCTGAGCTTGGCTGCAGAGAGCCGCAAGGAGTAAGCGGGGAGGGAGAAGGGGGAGGAGAAGGTCAGCTTGCCGCGACCACGCTCGCAGCAGGGTGGTGAAGAGGGAGGGAAGGGCTGGCAGTGGTGTCGCTGAAGGGTTGCGCTGCCTCTCAGGAGGCTGTGAAGTTTTGAAGGTGATCTCGAAGGCACTGTGGAGATGCAAGTCCTTAGTTCGAGCCCTGGCCAGGTAGAGAGTGCAGGGGTATCTTTTCTTTTTTCCCCTTGCAAGTTTAAAAATGTAAAATTCTTTTTTTAAGATATGTTCTCCCCCTATGCATATGGAGAGGAATGCTTATTTCCCTGCTTTAAAAGCATAGGGAAAGAAAACTGGGACCTCCTTTTTCTTTGCACCCTGCTCAACCTGCCGGGGATGCCTCGGGGAGAGGGAACGCTCGGAGGCGTTTTGGTGCGGGACTTGGGCTCTGTTCCCTCAGGCACGACCCTGTCCCCCACCCCGGCCAGGCTGTGCATGCAGGACCGGCCCCTCCTGCCTCCATCCAGCCCCCAGCGCAGGCTCAGCCACACGTGGGAGAAAGCGGTCGATGCCTCTCCTGCAACTCTGACCTTGCTCCTCACCTTGCAGGTTTGCCAAACTGCTCCTGCGCCTGCCGGCACTGCGATCCATCGGGCTGAAGTGCCTGGAACATCTCTTCTTCTTCAAGCTGATTGGGGACACCCCCATCGACACCTTCCTCATGGAGATGCTGGAGACGCCCCTGCAGGTCACCTGAGGGTCTGGCCACCCTGGACGGACCCCAGCCCCTCTGTGGCCCTGCACAGCCTCCCACCCCTCCGCCCCAGCCCTGCGAGGGCTCAAGAGGCTTCCCCCACCCTCTGCTCCTCCTCGGTGGGATTGTCGTGGTTTTGTACAGCTGTAAATCACCCCCTCTAACCCTCCCTGGCCTGGCCCCAGGGGCTCTGCAGATTCTCCCACCAGCTAACCAGCCACCTCCCCCTGCCCTGTACAGATAATCGCTTTAAATTATTTTTTCACTCTCACTAAAGGCCAACGGAACAAATAAAATAATATATAAGAGAGGCACTGACTGGAGCCTGCAGCGCTGTGTCCTCCTCTGCTGTGGTCGCGGGTCCAGCCCGGGCTGGGGCTGAGGGGCTCTCTGGGGACTACTCAGCAGCCCCAACCAGGGCAGGAAGAGCCCCTGGGGTACTGCGCCTTGTGCGGTGGGGCACAGTGCTGGGGCCAAGGGAGGCCGGGTAGTGCTGCTTCTGGCTGTCACCCGGTCAAGGCGGAGGGGCTGGCCGGCTGCCGTGCGCGGGGTGGCCCGGCACCTTCGAGCTGCTCTTCCTGCTGAGGAAAGAGCTGGAGAAGTTTGCTTCAAACAGAATCATTTTATTTCAACATCTTAAAAAGAAACTTCTGCACTTTTGGTTTCTTTCACCTGTTTAAAAATTGACTTTTTTTTTTTTTTTTTAAATGCTCTTTTTCCTTTCTGAGCTAGTCTAACTGCCAAGGGGGAAAAGCAAACGCTTTCTTTTCGGGGTGACCCCAAACCCGGTGCTCCCGGTGAGCTCGCGGGCGGGCTGGCTGCCTTCGCGGCGCCCAAGCGGCAGGGCTCCGGGCCGCTTTCCGCCAGAGGGCTCCGCGAGATGCAGCGCTCGCTTCCCGACAGCACCGAGCTGGCCAGCCTCAAACGAGTTAAGGACGTGAATGTGTCCAATGCGAGGAGTTTGTCCTGGTGGGAAAGTGTCCTCCCAGGAACCCGCCCAAACTGTCTGTATTATTATTATTCTTAAAACAGGTGTAGTGTTAAGTGATCTGCCCCTCCTGACCCTCTCGGCAGACAGTGCGGTGAGATGCAGCCGCGCTTCGGCTGTCCGCCTGACGGATTGCAGTGCTGCCGCGCGGCAACGCGGGGAAGTTCGGGGAAAAGGAATAGTCACAACAGGAAAGAAAGAAAGATAAAAATGAAACAATTTGTTAGGACTCCCACGCTGGGACATGATTCATTCTCCAGTATTTCACTGTGAAAAGGAGAAAGAGAGAATCGAAAGAGTAAGGGAAAGAAACAGGAAATCAAAAACTATGAAAACTCCAAAATTTAAATTTTCCCAGTGACATGGGAAAAACAGGGAGAATTCCAGAAGAGGTGATAAGCATTGACCAAAGGATTATTTTTAAATTGAAAAGGAAATTTTCCATTGAAAGGGAATATTTTTAAGGAAGAAGCAATGTTCAACCTGCTCTTTGCAGAAGCTGTGCTGGAGTTCGTGGTGTCGTGTGTGCGCTCCTGCATGCAGAGCGTGCTGAGGCAGTTCACAGTGGGGGTGGCTGGGGTGTCCTGAGCCCCAGGACCTGGGCACCCACCCTATGCTTCTCTTTAAGCAAAGCAAGAGGTTACCTCCGGCCTGGGCTGCAGCGGGCTTCCCCCACCAAGAGCTGTGGGATTCTAAGAGCTGGGCACCAAATAGCTGGGTTTGGTTTTGTTTCTGATTACAAAACCTTGCATTTCTCTTGATTCCCCCCCCCCCTCAGTTTTGACAGTTTAAATCAAGGTTAGTTGGTGTTAGTAGGCTTAGCAAGAGAAGGCCTGCAGAAGTTGATGCCACCTTCTGAAGCTGATGTTGTATTAATGCTTTTTGTCCAAATACACTGAAAAGCCTAAGGTTCTTCGTGCCTGCAGAAGACCTCTTGCTAAGATGGTGTCTAAGTGCTATCTAGGATCAGTTCTTCCTGACATCCTTGGAGCAGAAAATTTCATTTCTGAGGAGCTTGAATGACTGCATGAGCTTTTGAACTACAGAGCTGAGGCTCTATGAATATGCCATGGAGCAAAACCTGCAGCACCAGGCAATAACTCAAAGTGTGCTTCTGCTGTGGGGTGAGCTGCTGCAGAACGTGGGGCTGAGAGGGCCGGGGAAGACTTGCTCAAAAGGACGGGGTGCTTCCTCAGCAGTAAAACTGTCCCTTTCAGGAGCTCACAGGCTGTGTTCAGCATGACTCTTGTTGCAGCTGTGATCATCAGTGTCTTCCTGGAGCTGCAAGGTTTAATTTGGCCAAGATATCCAAAAGTGTTTTGGGCCATGCTTGCTCCTCTCTGAGAGGGCTTTAATGTAGACAGCATGATGCCTCTCGGTGGCTTAGTTTGAGTGATGAGGGATTCAGACTCCCTACTATTACACATCAGCAGAGCAGCTCAACACACAGTCGACAGAGAGAAATAAACTGGGCAGCAAAGTGGGCTCCAGCTGCCCAGCTCAGATGTCCAGTATCTAGTCCAGATGGCCCTGCACGTGCCCACCACAGTCAGCACAAGAAGAGCTTGCTAATTCTTGTGAACAATTTCCCTTGACTGTCTTGATGCTGATCTCAATCCACTGTCTAGGGAGCAAATCCAGGTCATTATCTGCAATATGAACAGTCACATTTTGAAGTCTAAAGTTATGGGAGAGGATAACCAAGGCTAGGGCAGAAAGTCTCAGAGTAGCCATTTGCGGCTCCGGAACACCCTACTTTTGGTGGTCTACCTTGAGACACTTGTTTTTGGGCCACCAGATCTTCAGGTTTCATGTCAAGCAGGACTTCTCTTCTTTTTCCAGATCACTAGTCCTTTTTTTGGAAAAATTTTGGTGCTTGATCATCTGCTTGATCTCCCAGAATCTGGTAGAGTTGCAAGTCCATGAGACATGGAGCGTGGAAAATAAGATATCGCTTGCTTGTCTGAAGCTGTCATCAGCAGACAGCTGTCTTACGCAGAGGAAAGAAGTCATTGAGCAACCCAGATCTATCTGCAGTCATTGAGGACCCGGGGTACAAAGCAACGTCCTGGGTTTGGTCCCGTCCCTCAGATTCTTCATCTATGTGAAGGACTTCTAGGTACTTTAGGTGGTGTCTAAATGCTGCCCAAGAGCAGTCCTCCCCCAACACACTCCTAAAGAAGTGGGGCTGGACTCACCAGATACCCCAAGAAGCAAATCCCACAGCAGTTAGTAAAAACTTCTGGTGTAGTTTTGCTCCAGGGTGAATTGTTGCAGAACATCAGAATGACCTAGGTGGAGCTGACCATATCTGCAGCCCTGAAAAAAACAAATTTTTGTAAAATAGTAGAAATCACTGTCATGGGTAAGCCAAAAAAAAAACTTCTGTCCACACACACATCTCCAGCCCTGGCTTTTGCAGGGTTATAGTTGCACACTGAAAGACTGAAAACCCAAGAAATACCAAAGGTTAAGGTCCATTCAGTGTGGCCATTTTTCCTTGCAGACATAAGTCATGATGATGGCTTCAAACTCCAGGCACATCAGCTACTTTTCAGGAAAAACAAATCGGAGTGTGAGAAGTGACAGGGTCCAGCTACCTGCCCATCTTACTGAAACTTGGCTCCTCCTATCTCATCTGAATTTTGATCTTTCCAGTTTCCAGTTGCTGGGTCTTGCTGCCATGAAAACCCTCGTAGTCTCAGATTAAGCTCTGCATTTTTCCCTTGCTAAATCAATCAGACTGCAGGAATGAGTGGTACAAGGAAAAGTGTCAAATTCTCTTGCCTACCACGCATCACCTCTCATGAGCTTTCTGAGTTAGCAGCAAGTTCCCACCACCATGGATGAGCTCAGTTTTAGTGCATGGGCCAAATATTTCCAAATATTTATTAATTCTAAACTGCTCACTCTGTAGTTCTCTGTGGAGGGGACTTCAAAAAATGGTGGGTTTAGCCAGTTGTAGTAGGAACTTTGGAACAGGAAAAAACCCTCCTCAAATTCCACTGATTTCTGTAAGCTGGATTTGTTTCTTACCCAGAAATCAAATCAGAGTATTTTCCTGCTCTGTCATAGTTTGGGTTCTGTAGCGGCTTCTTCAGTTCCTGCTGAAGTTCAGCAAAGTTTGGAAGTGTTTGTTCTGGTTTGGGAACAAAAAAAAAAAAAGTCCCAAACCGTAACGGTTTGAGCTGGTTTGCATTTGGTTCAGCTCTGGGCTTCCTGCTGAGTTTGGTCATTCAAGGGCACATCCTATGGACCCCAGATGACTTTCAGCCACCAGTGTTGCAAGACCGGATGTGATCACGGCGTGACTCCGAACTGAGTGCCAGCACTTCTGCCCTTTCCTCAAGGACTTCTCGGCTGGGCTGGGCCTTGCTCTGCCTTTGCCATCACACCCAAGCTTCCCCTGCAGTGCTCTCTTTGCTGCCTGGTTTCTCTGCTCGTTCCCTCTCCTTCCCTCCCAACTGGCAGCCCTCCTCCTCCCCATCAAAGGGCCAGCATGGGTCCTGGTGGTGGTGGGGACGGAGAGGGTGGTTGGGAAGCAGGGCGCATGTGCTCTTTCAGGGGATGGTGGCTTTTATTTCACAGTGAGGTAAAAGGGCATAGTATGCAGTGAAAGGCATAGTACGAAGACAGAGATGCCTGATAAATCCGCAGACCTTTGTCAGCGTTAGTGGACTGGGACCAATTTACACCCAAGCAAGGCCAGTGGCTGCCAACCCCTTCTCTGACTCTCTCTCTGCCACCTCTGCCATTAACCCTACCCTGAGGCAGCCTTGGTTTGGTGGATGTTAATAGTAAAGCAGGTGTGTGTGTGTGTGTGGGGGGGACTTTTATCATGCCAGGGGTATTTTACAGTGTTGGGGCTGTGGGCTGATTTCTGGCCTACCTCCTTAACTGGGGCCAGCCCGCCCTGCGGGATGTGCAGCAGGTGATGCCTATAAAGGCGGTGAGGGTGGCAGGAAGGAGATGGTGCTGGGAGAAGGGCTGAGGGCTTTGCAGGAGTAAGTGATGCAGGAGGAGTGTTCCTGGTTGATTCCTATTTGTTCCTCTCTCTCTTGCCAGGTGGGACTTTGGTCTGGCTTCCTGGGATCAAAGGCTGGAGCCCTTGCTCTAATCAGAGATCGATTCCTGGCACCACAGCAGGGAGCAGTGAGACTGTCAGCTGGAGCTACAGGGCTCCTTGCTACTAGCACTGAGGCTCAGAGCTCTCCTCAAAGGGTCTTGTGTGCTGGGCAGACCCCACGTGGGGCTGCCCTGAAGGCTCCCCCCCAGCCTGGGAGCAGGGGTGCTGCTGCAGCTGGCAGCTCTCAGATATGAGCACCAGTCCTGCAGGCCAACCCAAGCTCCTCAACCTAAAACATGAGGGTTAGGCAATCCTGGCAGGGAGTGTATTGGAGAAGGTGTGCAGCTGCTCTGTGAATGTTGCAAGCTAGTGCCTGGCAGTTTGGTAGACAGTTCCTATTTAATGCTATTTTTTTTCCCCCTGACCACCCAGTTTCTACAGCTCCTGGCTGCCTGCAAACCCTTGAGCTAGAAGGAGAAAGCCCAGTCCTGTTTCTCCTTGTGTTTAACTCTCTTCAGCTGCTGCTGCTGTGGGCTGCTGCACCTAATTCAGCCCTGGGTGAGCTGATCGTTGCACCCATGACTCTTGGAGGATGCAGTGAGCTGGCTGAACTACCTCCAGCCTTCTGTTGGGCCACGGTTTGAGGAAAAGGTGTGGTTTGGGGAAAGGTGAAATTGCCAGGTGAGCCTGTAATTGCTGCTAGTGAGGGGTTTGAGGTGTGTGTACATGTTTTAGTGATGGATCTGGTGGCAAGCCTTTGCCCTGCATGAGGCATGGTGGGCTCCAGTCCTTGTGGTCTATGTGTGGGCTTGTTTCACTGGCTCCGCACCCAATTAGTAGTGTGATGGTGTCCTTCTTACCCCTTGGGATAATAACAGTTCAGGGATCCTTCAACCTCCACTCAGCCTGTGACTTGCTGCTTAGTGAAAGGAAAAGGAAGGGAAACTGAGTCATGTCTTGCCTTGCCCATTTAGATCCTTGTCTCTCTGTTAAATGCTGTGCAAATGCAGCAGACTGGGTGCTAACCTCAAGTTGGACTGCCAGACCCAGGCTAGATGTGTGCACATCACAGGCAGCAATGTTCTGCTGCACACCCATTTCTATTATATACCAGGCCCATACCATGAGCCTGATCCTTCATACACTGAGGTGGGAATCAAGTGACCAGACCCCTCCCCTCCTGGAGAGAAAGGGCACCATAGGGTGGCAGTATCTAGAGGACAGGGACTCCTCTCCAGCTGCCCCTGCATCTCTGACCCCACTGCATCAGGTGGGTGGTCTGAGTATGTGAGCAAAGTGCCTCGTGCAAGCACTACAATTTTTAACACTCCTGAAGGACAGCATCCCTACCCCATGGGGTTGGTTCCTGTCTGTGTAAGGGAAACCTACTGCCCCTGCAAAGTCCCTGCCTGTCCTGCTGCTGGAGCTGGGGCTGGGTGGGATGGCAGTGCTGTCTTGCACAGGGTGGAAGAGCAGCGTGCAACGCCCTGAGCCCCTGGTCACATTGCAGTCCTTGCTGGGCTGGTGTCTTGGCATTCTGGCTCCAATAGATCAGGCTACCTAGAAACTTGGCTGGCTGGAGCTGCTCAGGGACCTTCGGGAGGTACAAAGCCTGAGGCATCAGAGCATAATGCCTCTGCTGCAGTTGCAGCTCAGCTTACCTGAATGTCAGGGACCAGAGCTATTCCACACTGACCAGTGCAATTGTACTAGCGGCTTGGTGCCCAGGTTACCAGTCTAGTTATACCGGGAAACATGGGGTCCATGCTAGACACCCATATTTTTCTCTCGGGAAATGCTGGCAAGGTGGTGATCTGCCCACGCTCACCTGTGGCCTCTCTCCTTCCCATGAGCTCCTGAAGGATGTGACCTTGGTACCTGTGTCATCCATGCCACCCAGGTGCGGGGAACCTCTCGGTGACAAGGTTGCCGCACAGCTTTGCCTCCAGGAAGGCGGTGAGCGCTCCTACCCCCGGTCACTAGTGAACGCAGGAGGTGAGGCCCCTCAAAACCTCCCTGCCAACAGCCCCATCCTCCGCAAATCTGCAGCGGGTCCCTCGCAGCTCTGCAGCCAGCTGCCGCTGCCCCCCTGCCAGCCGGAGAGGGGGGACCCGGCAGGTACGCGGTGCGCCTCGGACCGCGACCCCCCCGGGAAACAGCGAAACCCCCGGGCGGCGGAACCGGGAAAGCCGGGGGTTTCGGGGGGAACAGGCACTTCCGAGGGGCGGCTGCGGGGCCGCGGCGCCGTCCCTCCCGGCTCGCCCTCGTTTAATTTTCCCGGGGCGGAACGGGCTCGGGGACGGGAACTCGTCCCCAGCCGGGCGGGGATTTTTCCTCCGCGGGTTTCCCCCCCGCGGAGTCGATGTGGTTTAGCGGAGCGGCGCTGCCGCCGGGGCCGCACCCGCCGCCGGGCCGCCCTTGAGGGCTCCGGGGCACCGGGCGCCCGCAACGAGTTGAGCCGTGCTCAGCGCCGTCCGGGGCAGCGGCTGCAGGCGCTGAGCCCTCCGGGACAGGTCTCCGGCCCTGGGCTTTTTTTCTCTCCCAGCACTCGTTTTCCTTAAATATTTGCAGACCGGGCTGGGGCGATGCGCAGCGCCGGGGAGCGCATCCCCGCCGGCGCCCTCCCTGGCCGCTCCGCTACCCCGAGCCGGGGACCGGCTTTCCCCGAAACGCCCCGGCCGGTGGGCACCCGCCCCTGCCCGCCCCGGGTTTCTCCTGGAACAGGCGAGCTGATTTCGAGCCGGTTTCACTACCGGGAAAGCCCCGGTGGCGGGGCATCACCCTTTTTTTTTTCTTTCTTTCTTTTTTTTCCTTCTTATTCTTCTTCTCCTTTTGGGGTTGCTTTTTAAGGAAAAAAAAATTAAAAAAAAAAAAAGAAAGAAAGGAAAAGGGAAGCGGGGCCGCGGCGGGGCTGCGCGGGGGCTCGGCCGTGCCCCCGGAGCCGGGAAGGGCCGCCGGCCCCTCGAGGCGTGGCAGGGCCGGTGTCTGCAGCCAGGCAGGAGAGCGGGGAGGAAACTTATTTCGAGTGGGGTGGAGAGGGGAGGGCAGGGGGTGGGGGTCGGGCAGGGAGGTATCAGCTCCAGGAAATGTGTCTTGGCAGCAGTCGGACGGGCGCTTCCCCGCAGGTTAGTGCGCTCCGCTCCGGAGCCGTCCAGGGCGCAAGGACTCGCTCTCCTCCGCGGCTCGGCCGCGGGCAGCAGCGGCCTTGGAAAGGACGGCGAAGAAAAACCCGGGGAGGCCGGAGCCGCGGCAGGACCCCCCCGGCCGGGGGGCTGCGGGGTGCCCCCTTCCCCTCGCCGCCGAGAGGCCGCTCCCCCCGCGGGCTCCGCCGAGGCAGGCGCCGCCCGGGACGCCCCAGGTAGGCGGCGGCGGCCCCGCATCCTCCCGGCGCGCTGCCGCGGGGGCCCGGGCGCGCCGCGCCCCACGTCGGGGCGGCGAGGCCGGGGGGCTGCGGCGAGGCCGGGGGGCTGCGGCGAGGCCGGGGGGCTGCGGCGCGGCGCCCACCCGCCTCCCTTGGGCCGCCGGCGGGGAGGCGGGCGGCGGGGCGGGCGGCGCGGGGGGAGCCCCGGCCGCGGCGGCGGCGGCGGCGGCGGGGCTGAGCGCTGCGTGTCCGGGCTGTGTTGGCAGGCGGGCGGCGCGGCCCCCTCGCCCGCCCCGGCTCCTCACCATGCTGGACGGGCTGAAGATGGAGGAGAGTTTGCAGAGCGCCCTGGACCCCGCGGCCCCCTTCTCCTCGCTGCTGGGTAAGTCGGGGGGCGCCGCCGGCCCTGCCGGGGACCCCCTCTGCCGGGCGGGCCGTGGCCCGCCGGGAGCGCGGGGCGCGGGGAGGCACCGGCCTCGCCCACGCGTGTCCGCGGCTTTCCCGCGGCCCGGCCCGCAGCCCTGCCCGGCGCTGTGCTGTGCCGCTGCGCCCTCCTCCCGGCTCCCTTTTCGTTCCGCGATTTATTTAAATTGTTCCCCGCCCGCACCCCCATCTTCCGCGAGATGAAGGGCTTTTCTTCGTATTGAAAAATAAACGGGTTTTTTTTTTGGTTATGCTTTTTAACGCCGTTCTCAAAGAATCGCCACCTCTCTGAGCTGCTGCTCTGCCGGCGCCTTTCCAAAAGGAACGAAATCGGGGCCGATTTGCCCCCCCCGGAGCTCCTATAAGGCACAGCTCCCCCCCGGACCCCCGAGCAGCACCCCGCACACCCGCCGCCCCCAGGGAGCGGTTGGGACGCCCCCAGCCCTCACCGGGCTCCCAGGCTGCGTGGGGAAGCAAGAGCAGCGGGATCCTCCGTCCGTCTACCCTTCCGCTACCCCTCTGTCCTCCCACCCGCCCCTTCCACTGAGCCCTTTCTCCGCAGGCAGAGCCGCGACCCCCAAGTCGGTGTGCGAAGGGTGCCAGCGAGTCATTTCGGACCGGTTCCTGCTCCGCCTGAACGACAGCCTGTGGCATGAGCAGTGCGTGCAGTGCACATCGTGTAAGGAGCCCCTGCAGACCACCTGCTTCTACCGCGACAAGAAGCTCTACTGCAAGCTGGACTACGAGAAGTGAGTGACCCGCTGCCCCCCGGGCGCCTTCCCCTGCCCGCCGGCAAAGCCCCGTCCCCTCTCCGCTGCGTCGCTCCCGCCGCCCGTGAAGCCCCGGCACGCTGCCGCAAGGGCAGGGGACGGCCGGGCTTGCCTCTGCCCAGCGGCTCCCGACCCGCGGAGCCCCCGGTGCCGGGTCCGGTCGCTTGGTGCCGCGTGTCCCAAGAGGTGTCAGCCTTATTGTGGTGTGTAGGAAGTTTTGCTTCTGCCTTGGAGCCTGATTGCATCCCGGTTTCTTCCATTCTTAGAGATGTTTTGTTGCTGTTGGTTTGTGCCTTGGGAGTTTAGGAGCCTCTTGGTAGGAGCCTATGGGGCCTGGGCACCCCACGGCTGCAGAAGGAAGTGGCAAAGCTTTTCCCTGGGTCCTCTGGCTTTGTTTTCCTATTGAGCACCAGTGTGAGGAACATTATATCTTCCCTAAGCCCGGTCCTGCTCAGGCCTGTTTTCCTAATATCCCCCTCAGGCAGGGCAATGCCATTGCTCTCACCGGACAGATGGGGAAACTGAGGCACTCGGTGAGGAGTGGTGAAGGCCTGGTGAGGGCCCTGCTGAATTTGGAGTGACTGCCGTCACGTGCTGGAGGCTTTTCCCACGTCTGAGGCTGTGATGGGGCAGGAATTAGGACCTAGGCGTCCTGAGGTCTAAAGCTCCCAGCCCCACTGCTGCCCCTTCAGAAAGTGTGGGGCTGGGAGGAAACCTGGAGGAGGAAGAGGCCGTGGGGATTTTTTTTTTCCTTCTTTTTTTAAAAAGAAAAACCTTGCCAGGGCAGAACGTTAACTGACCGGCAGTGGGAACGGGGAGAAGACTCTTACGTTCTTCCTGCAGTAATTTTTTTTTCTTTCTGCTTGCCCGGCTCTTGCTGTCCCCGCCAGACCCCACTTCCCGCTGGGGACCAGCCGGGGGCCCTGGCAGAGCCTCCCCCGTGGCGCAGGGAGGGACAGGGGCTCCTTTCCCAGCAAAATTCACAATAAGGCCCACGAACGTCTGGGAGAAGCCAAGGCAGGCGGCGTCTAACACGGCGTCTGCCGAATTTCCTTAGTCGTCTTTTCCCTGACTGGGTTTCAAAGCTGTTGAATTTTCGTGTTGCCTCTGGGCCGGTTGTTTCTTGGAGAGGGTGCGGATCAGAGATCAGGGGGGACAGATTTCTTCACTATTGCAATAGCACCGCTATTTAGGAGCGATATGATTTAATTCCCAGAAAGCTGGCCGGGTAGCTATTTTATGAGAAAACAGAGTCATTGGCAATATTCTCATCACTGGCCTTCAGCATACCGTGGGTTAGCTATGCTTGGTGCCTTTTTCTTAAACTTAAAGGAAACTTTAAGTCCTGTATTGTGGGTCCGAGTTTAATCACTATGGATACAAGGAAAATTGAAAGCAGAATTTGTGTGTGTGACCTTGTTTTCAAATGTTTACGAAACAGTGGAAGAATTAGTCGCTGCTAGAGTGGAAAGGAGAGGTCTGCGTTAAGTTTTTAGACAAAAATTTGTTGAGGTTGGGTGCGCCGCTTATTTGTCAGTAGAAAATCTGCTACTGGTTCTCACAGATTTGCGGCACAATTTAACGTGCCTCCTCTGCTTTATCAGCTCCTCCGTTCGGCACACGCGGGGCTGTTATTGTTAAGGGGAAACTGGAGTAAATGTTAGTGCAGAAGCGCCTTTCCAATTTGCAGTATGTGTAGGTTTTACCGTCTGTATGTTCTTACCGCAGCTTGTGAATGCGAGCAGCCAGGCTCAGACCTGAAATCTTCCTCCTGTGTCTCCTGGCCATGAAAGAAATCAGTGCCGCAGTCGGCTGCTTTGCTGTGCTGATCTCGCCTGACAGAGGACCCAGGACTGTTGGGATAGACGAGCACTGACTGCAAAAAAAAAGGCTCACAAATATTTCCAAGCTAGTGCTAAATTCTGCTGGTGGCATTTCCCCCCACCCCGGTTATTTCCCAGCTGCATTTGGGTTGGTAACTTCTGAGCGTTCGTGGTGACAGGTAGTTTTCCCTGAGCTGCCAGGGTTTCAGTCCTGACCCGCCGAAGCTGGGAGCACAGCGGCGGCCCAGGAGGCAAGCGGCAGCGGCAGGCTTGGTCCCGGAGTGCCGCGGGCACGGCCGCGCTCCGCCGCCGGGTCCCCGGCATTAACATGCTAATAGCGCGCCCCGATCCCAGCGCTCCCAGAGCTGGTCCCCGCGGCCGGCGCCTTCCCCTCCGCGAGCTACTCGTCTCCGTTGTTGTTCCCTCGATTTTCTTTTTTCCTGGCGGTGCGGCTGCTGTGTCCCAGCCCTGGCTGCCGCCGCCTGCTCCCTGTCCTTCCCTCCGGACACCGCGCGGCTCCAGCTGACAACCCCGGCTGTACCCGGCAACGCTCCCCGGACAGCGGCTCACCACCGCGCTCACGGCTTGTCCCTTCCTGGTGCTCCGTGCCTTTCTCACGCTCATCGCGTAGGAGCGGGGACATCGGGGACAAGAGGCAGAGTCCCAAAGAGCCAAGACTTGCATATGACTATATTTAATAATACATGTCTCTGCGAAAACTGCCAATTCTTTCGGTTTAGGGGTTTCCTCTGATACCAAGCGTAGGGACGGCCGTTCGGAAACGATGTGCCTGCTGAGGCTCGCCGCAGAGGCGTACAAAGCCCTCCAGTTTGGGGATAATGTAGATTACGGTGCTTTTAGTGTGAAATGCACAGGGGACGAGCAGCTGATATTGGACAGAGCAGGTTATTTCAAGCCGAGAGCGGGGTTTGTGCTGGTTAATTATTGCAGGCGATTGACACGTTTTATCCTGGGCGTCTCGAAGGCACGGCAGGGTAAAACGTCCGTTCCTCGCCGTGGCCGCTCGCGTCAGGGTTTATGAGAGCGGAGCCGGGCTCTTGGGGCTTATCGCATAGGTTTAAGGACAGCAGCGCTCTCACTGAGGCAGGAGGATTTCTTTGTTGAAGTGCTGGAGCTGGGGGCGTCAAGGGAGGGATCAGGATCCTACCTGGCAGTGTTTTGTTTTATTTTTTAATTCAAAGAAGGGATTTTTTTTTCCCCAGATGGTGACTATTGGGATAGCTTTCCAAACATGAATAGGTGCAGCATTTTCTGACATGTATCTACAACTTGCTATCTGTTCTGCTTATAACAAGGCTGCAGAGGGTTAATAACTGAGCACGAGACGGTGGAGTTATGCATTTAGTTATAAATACACCCGTGGAAAGTGTTACAGACGGTTTTAAGCAACCATCTGACTTGCTGGACTCTAGAAATTGATGAATCATTTATTAAAACAGATGTTTTATGTTTCTTAATCTTTTACAAGAGGAAGACCTTGGTAGAGAACCTGGAGAGGGTTCCCATAAAGAGAGCTCCCGTAAAGACCAGGAGTGCCAGGCCGGGTCTTGGCATCCTCTCAGGGCGGCTCAACGGTGGGGTAGGAGAAGGTGGATTACCTCCTCGCTGGCGGGGGCAGTGATGGTGGGGAGGGCTCCTTGCGAGAGGCCGCGCGGCCCTGTGCCCCTGGGACAGCGTCTATTTGGGGCAGAGGACGCGCGTTACAGAACATCCTGCATCTCGCAGCAGACCCCGGCAGTTGGCCAAACCTGATAAGTCTCAACTCTTAGGAGGTTCAGGCTGCGCCCTGGCCAGCTCTGTGCTTCACGTGATCACAGAGCAGCCCAGGGGACTTCCCCTGGCTCTGGGGCCCATCTCCTCTCTGCACTAGTGACCGAGGGGGTGGGATGGTGGTGGTGTTTTTGGGGGCCAACACGAAACCTGGCTGCAAGCTGGGGAGGGGAGGTTGTGGGGTGGTTGGGAAGGGTCTCCTCAAACTGCTCGGTTTCCTTGGAAAGGTTTGTGGCCCGGTATAGGACCACAGCACAGGGGTCTGGTGGGCTCTTCCATTTGGCGTTGGGGGCGAGGTGAGGAGCTGGGTGGTGTAGCTGGGCTGGCTGGCAAAGGTGGCTTCCCGGCACTCTGTGTCCCACTGGGAAAACCTATGGCTGTCTGCTCCAAATCCACATGAGCGTGGGCACACCTGAACCCCGCTCACTAAGAGGCATTTCGTGGTACCCTTGCAAGGGCTGGGAGGACCTGGAGCTGTGGGGACGTTCTGGAGATGAAGGCAGCAGAAGATGGTGGGGTAAAGAAACCCCGCCGACCACTTTTTGAGGCCGGGTCGGCTGACAGCGGTGCGGTCATGACGGGGGGGCGCAGCTGGGGAGCGTGGTGACGGCGTGACTGCTTGGCACGTCCCCAGCCGCGGCGCAGAGCCCCGGCTCCCACCCCCGCCTGGCAGGAGCAGATGGTCGGCACATCTCGGAGCAGGGCTGGCATGTGGGCCCCGGGAGCGGAGGGGCGGCCGCAGTGCTGCACCGCGATGCGGGGCTCCCCGGCGCAGCGAGGCACTTGTGTGACGCTTGCACCGTGTTAGCAAGACTTGACAGGTCTGTGCTGTTGCCAGCTTCTGCAGTTTTATTGCAAAGCTTTCCGGGCTTGGCATTTGCTCTTAAATCCCCTGCTCCTGGAATCATGTGATTGCATGGGCACTTCAAACTCCTCTTTCCTGAATTAAAACACAGAGGTGTGTCTGGTTGCAAGGAAAAAGCAGTGTGCACGGAGCCCTTTAGTCTCTGAATGCATGTGAAAGAAAATGCATACAAAGAAACCCGCAAGCGTTGGGTTTTTAAGTCACGCTCAGTGTCCTGATCTGGGAGGTGTGCGCGGGTAGCTTGAATCCCTCGGCAGTGCGGAACTGGGAGGGTGAAGCTGGGTCTGCCCAAGAGGAGAGTAAGAGCCATCGTGCCCAGCGCGAGGCAGGGACTCCAGGCAGCAGAGCCTCCTTTTATCCACTAGAGACTCTTCCAACAGCTGTTGCCGTAGGTGAGAGGGGAAGGGGTTTAAAGCATCATTGCAGTTTATCTTGCTTAACGTGGGTAACGGAGGCAATTGCACAATTAGCTGCAAACTGTGGAGCTGCTTCCCCAGCCTAGAGTTGTTATGAGAGGGATAATCCAAAATGGATTGAACAAATAAGGTGATGCCAATGTGAAATGCTTAGGACAGCCTGGTTCCCGCTGACGGGAGATTTCCGGTGGCTTGAAGAATTTCTGTTGTCAATAAATAGTTCTTCACCTTCTCTCAGAGCGAGGCATGATGAAAGGAGACTATTGCTCCTCTTGTAGTTGGTGGGGAGAGAGCAGCTCCTCCAGAGAGGTGCAATTCAGCCAACTTAGGATGTAACGTGTCCTCTAGTGTCTTTTTCTATTGTCGTAAGGGATCCTACAGAGATGACGGTGCTAACTTGGGTTTCTCCAGCTGGCTGGGGACTGAGGGCAGCCACGCTGGCCTGGGCGGTAGCAGAGAGCATGGCAAGTCTCTGTGGTGGCACTGCCTGTGTCCCTCTTGCCAGTCTCTCCTTCCCTCTTACAATCCCACGGCTTTTTCTTCTAACATCTCCCATCCTTATTGCTGTCCTTCCCTCCCTACCCATCTCCCACCGCCTTTTCTCCCATAGCAAGTCCCTTCTCTGTCCTCACCTCCTTTTCTATAGCTCCCAGTTCCCTGCCTCTTCCCAGAGGATCATTCTGGTGTCCCTTGGCCTAGGTGGGGAGCTGGGACCCTGCTCCTGCCCCCCTACCCTAATCTGAAGTGTCCCGAGGGGAGGGAATGGCCTGTGTCCTGCCTCCCCAGCGTTCCTGGCCCTGGGCAAAGGACGTCTCTTTCCGTGCCCAGTTTCAGGTGGAAATGGGTCGTTTTATTAAGTTGCCTTGTTAGGCCGGTGTGGGGTGAAAAAGAAGCGAAACAGTGGTGCGCGGTGATTAGAGGGGCATTAAGGAGGCGGCTGTGAGATTTGCCCCAGAAACACGAGGCAACTGCAATACGTTGCTGCTTCTTGCCTGCACCTCCGCCGCGTGAGACGGCGGCCCGTCCTCCAGCACGCCGCTCGCAAGGCTGCTATTTTCGAAAGGGAGCAAAGAATAGATCTGGCGACGTGCCCCTTCCCCCTGCCCTTAATTAGATTTGTGTCTTACAATTAACGTTTCATATAAAAGCCTGGAACGGAGAGACGTTTGGCAGCTTGGGAGCGAGGCAGCCTTGTGTGCAAACAAGCCAAATATACTCGTCATCTGTCCCTGCGTGGTGGGGACAGGGATAGCTTCGGAGTCGGCCTCTCTTCGCTTGTCGGAGGCGGCCTTGGCGCGGGCTGGCTGCGGCCCTGGCGGCGGCTGCGGGTCGGTGCTGGCAGAGTCCCGTCTCGGCCACATCAGCAGCTTCCACCACCGCTGCTGCTGCCCTGTTTTGGACCTGCGATTTCCCCCCTGCCTTTTTCTTTTTCTCCCCCCTCGGCACCTCTCTCCCTGCTCCGGCAGTAGGCCTAAATGGAGCAGTTGGGGCTGGCTGAATCGTTTCGGGTTTTGTAATCCCAGCGAAGGCGCCAAGGAGAGAGCGGCATGGGGAAGAAAGGGGGGTTTGTTTTGTTTCGAGGCGAATTTGGTGTCCACCAGCTGGAACGACAGCTGGGTCCTCTCCTGCCCAGGCTCTCCAGCCTTTGGGTGACCAGTTCCTCACCTGCTCGCAGCCGCTAGGCATGGAGATGAGTTTTCCAAATCCTGTTTTTAGAAGAACCCAGAGTTGGGTTTCTCGCGCTGGGCGTGCCGAAGCCCGGCTGCGGCGGTCGGGGCTGATCTCCTCGCGGCCGCGCGCCCCGCTGAGAAGGCAGCGCTCTGCAGCCTGCCTCCGCCTGGGCTCACAGGAAGGTGGCTGTCAATGGGGTGAAACCTCCTCAAAACACCTGAATCTGCAGCATTTTCCGAAACCGATGCTGCACGGTCACCTCGGGGTTCCCAGTGCGTCCGGGAGGACCCGAAGTGTCCCCTGCCTTGGAGGGGGCAAAGGAGCCGATGCCTTTGGGGTGAGGGTTGGCCTCTGTTGCTGGGGCAGTACCTCTTCTGGGCACGAGGGTGCAAGCCCTACTTCTGCTTGAGGGGGGAAAAAAACATGGTTTGAACCAGATTTTGGTCAGCCAAGGGAAGGGACACTTTTCTTTTTTTTCTTTTTTTTTTTTTTGAAAACGTGTTTTTCCATGGGAAATTAGAATTTGTGTGTGTGTGTAATAGGTTTCTGAATGAGGGGGTGCAAAAAGGAACTAACAGAGTTCCCAGAAATTGCAAATACTACACAGATTTATGTGACAGCGTTTGAAGCCACAGTTAGGCTATATTGTAAGTACAGTAACGCTTTTCTGTTTATGTGACATCAATACTTATAACCTGGAAGCAAACTGATAAATTCTGCCGGGGTAGAACCAAGGCAACTGTTCCCCAGATATGTTTTCCCGATGTTGTTTGTCCTCAGAGGCAATGTATGAAACCAGGTTGTCCCTTGTGTTTTTAGTGAGTAATTCAGGCTGACTCAAAGCGCTTGGGCTGTGCGTCTCTGAAATCAGCAGGCGTTTCATTCCCGTCTATTTTTTTGTTTGTTTGTTTGGGTTTTTGTTTGTTTGTTTGTTTTTTATTTGTCTGTTTTTCTTTGTTTGTTTAAGATCATCGAACCTTAGTTGCTCAGGAGAGGCGTTCTGTAATCTTAGGCTTTCTGCCCCAATATTTAAGGGCAGCCAGATCTTGAAGATTTTGCTGAGGGGTTGAGGTTAGGATGAGTTGTGAGTGGTGCCGTGCCAGGATTTCGCTTGCAGCAGGGGCACAATATCTGCACTGTTTTCTGTTTATTTGGGGTTTTACTGTTGGAGGACTCTGGCCTTCTTGCTTATTTGTTTTGCTGGGATTTATTAATGAAGGACCAGTTTCATGAGTCTGTCGGGGTCATTCAGGTGCTCCATCCTTTGCAGGTCGACTGTCTGAAAATAGTTATTTTCTCCCATGAAGGTTTTTTTTTTTTCCTTTCAGAAGGAAGGTGAATATTTCTCAAAATAGGGGTGAAGTCATGATGTGTTCAGTGTGAATTATTTATTTTATGGTATCGTACTCATGTGTGTGCACCTACCTGTTTTCATTAGAGGCTTAGCATTTCCTGCGCCTGTGGATATGGTTCCGCTCTTGCGTTCAGGTCGTCGGGATTCGGTGTCTGGTTCTGCTGTGGGGGGTCATGGTAGCACGCAGGCGACTGAGCAGTGACTCTGCTCCTTCCCCTGTGAAATGGAGCTGGAAATATGAATGTATCTATAAAGGCTTCGTTCGTCATCGCAAGTGCTTTGGGCGTGTTGCATGGGGCGTTTGAAGGCAGGGCATTAGTTCTCAGTCTCTCTCTCTCTCTCTCCAGATTTGCCTAATTTTTATGTCATGTCTGCCGTTGCGTTTTCCACCTTGGGTCGCCTTTGACCAGAGGTGTCGGAGAGGTGGTGTTGCAAAGGTAGCACGTTCTCCCAAGTGTTGGGGAAAGAGTCAGCCAGGCCGAGGAGAGAGAGAGAGAGACTGAGGGAGTGGCTGGTGTACAGCCTCATGCCTTCCTTGATGCGCCCAAATCCGTCAGCCTGCAGGGCACAAATCCGCGGGAGAACGGCTCTCCTCCGTTCCCGTACCCTCGGCTCTCCGTGGTAGGCGGCGGCGGCAGCGGTGGCGTTTCCGCGCGGCCCTGCGCCTCCGTGAGGTTAAGCCCTGCCGCCTGAGGCCGTCGGCGCGGGCCCGGCTCCCCCGCAGCACCCCTCCGCCTCTGCTCCGAGCCGTGGCAGCGCTCCCTCCCGCCGCCGCGGCCTTTCGGCAGCCGGAAGATTTGCCCTCCAAACCCCGGCCCGGGGTCGCCGGGGCTCCACGGCTGCACATGGAAGGTCTGCCCGGAGCGGAGGCATCTCGCTCGTCCTTGGGGCAAATACCTAGAAGGGCAGAGCTCCCTAGAAGGGAGGAGGCTTCCTCGGCCCGTAATCCTGCTTCCCGAGCCCATCGGGCCCGGTGTCGATCCTTCACAGCTGCCTCCCCGGCGCTGTTGACTGTACGTTGTCCCTGGCCGCTCCCTACCCCTCTCCTTCCCTTGTGGGCTCCGTTCCCTAATGCCGCTCTCGGGGGGATCTTTCTGTCCTTGACAGCGGAACAAATCCCTTTGAACACGACCATCGCTCCTCTCGCCATTGTCCTCCCCCGGCCCTCCGCCCCCGCCGCCACCGTGCAAAATCTCCCCGTGGCGCGGCTGTTCCTCTGGAATGATAACCACCATCTCCGCCTCGCTGCGGGACCGCGGCCCCGGACGTCGCTCCGGGCAAGGCGGAGAGTCCCCTGCCTCCGAAGAGAGGAAAGCGGGGTCTTAAAAGCGCAACGAGGGGCAGTGGCGTTTCGTGGAGAAAAGCCTTCCTCAGGACTGCTTTGATTTAATTCGCCTCTTTGGTGCGCGCGCCCTCCTCTCTCGTTTTACGCTGCAGAGCTTCTCGGATGAGTCTGGGATCGCTGCATGTCAAGGGCTCCTTCTCCCCTGCCTGAATTCAGAGGGGCCATGTTATAAGTTGATTTTTTTCACTGTGTAATATCACCCCAAGGCAGCTGAGCAGGAAGAGGGAGGCTGGAATTTTCTCTCTGTTAGTGAAGCTCAGGGAAGCATTTGGCATGAAAAATTTGGAAAGGGGAGAGAAATAGGTTAAGGGAGCTGAAGACAGTTCTGAGACGCGGCATTTTTTTATTTGCAAGACCCAGTGTTGTCTGTTCCATGCCTCCTCCTCCCCCCCCCCCAAATTTTTTTCAGGGACGTTTCAGTTGTCATTTCTGCTCGGCATTTGTCGACCTTGTTAACGGAGTGCTTATTCCTGGAAAAGAGCATCTTAGCTGTGCAAAATGTTCACGGTCTCTGCAATAATGTGTTCAAACAGGTGGAGGGAAAAACAACGTGGAGACTGCGCCGCGTTCACCGTTGTCTCCTCAGTGATGATCTTGATGCCTTTTGGATAAATAAATTCTCAGATGCTGATAACAGAAGTGGCCGTTAGATCTTCTAATTTGGATGTTTGTCAAAGCAAGCCCAAAAACTCACCCAGTGATGTCTATGCCAACCCTATCATTGGGACTGCCCTACAGCAAGCCCTTTTGGGGCATCTTCTCCATTTCTGATTTTCAAGAGGATGGTCCAGGCATCAGGCGAGGAGGAACACATTCCTGGTCCAGCCCTTCTGGAACCAGACTCCTTAGGAGCTTTGCCCGAGTGCTGGGGGACGAAAGGATGCTGCTTGCCTTTCTCTCCTCTTCCCACTCGCTGGCAGGGAGGGCGAGGATGCTCCTTGCCAGATTCTGTAAGCAGCCGTGCAGTGCATGCATTGGGCGTGCAGCACCATCAGCCCTGTAAGAGGTGTTCAGGGTGGGGGGAACAGGCTCCTCTCAATTTGCAGGCCACTTTCTGCAGGCTTCTGCAAAGACTGAAGGGGAGATCTCAAGATCTGAAGATTCAAGATCTGAATTGCTCATCTCTAGCCCTTGGCTGTGGAGGGAGCTGAGGGCACTTTGCTCACCTGAACCTGGGTCTGTGAACCCAGCCTTACACTCAGCTCAGGCACTGCGGTCTCTGGTTAGGTGGGATGGGTCCAGGCTCAGCGCGTCTTGAGTCTCACTTGCATTAACCAGCTGGGTTGGCAACGGAGAACTGAAATACTTAATTATGTATATCTTGGTCTCTCTGCTGACGGGCAGAGCGCTGCAGTGATTTTGAGTATACCCTTTCAAACAGCAATGTGGATGTGGGAGCTTGGACAGGAAAGCCATTAAGCGTTTGAATCTTCTTGATGTCTGCTCAGGTGAACATTGCTCCTTCATTCTGCGTCCATAATTATGAGGCTGAAAGAGCAACCTCAGTGGACTGGCTTAAAAGTTTAATGAAGCTTAAAGACTTGTAGGTTAGGCCCTTGAGTCCGAGCTTGTTTCAGCTCTGGCCCTAGGAAGGAGGGTTAACCAGAAGGCGGGAGAGACTTCCTGCGCACATTACCTTGAGGACATAAAAACCTGTTCTGTTATTGGATGGATTAGGAGAAAGTAATGGGAGAGGAGGTCTGAGATGGGTGCAGGGACCTGAAAGTAGGTCCAAGTGAGGCTTGTGTCCTTGATAGTGGGAAAGCTATTCTCCCCATTGCAGGGATTCCTGGATGAAATTTTCTGGCCTCTGTTGTGCAAAATGTGTGTGTGTGATGGATGGTTTCTAGTCTGCAGCCTCACAACCAGGTAGCACTGAAGGCAGACTGCAAGCACGTTGCAGGATCTGGGTCACTCACTCGCGTGTCTGCTGTCTGATACAACACACATCTCCACCCATCAGAGAGATGCTCCAGGGGGAGGGTTGCTAACTTGTCCGCAGTCTGTGCCCTCGGCATCATCATTTTGGAAACTTCCTCCGCAGAGTCAAACCCGCTTTTGCACCACTGTTGGCTGGCTCAAGCCGAAGCCTTGAGCAGACAGTGGAGTCCACTCTCAGCTGAGCTGCCTCCGGGACGGGGTTGGGGGGAGAAGCAGTGTCCAGATGTGCTGCGTTGCAGATCTCCACTGGACTCAGTTTTCGGTTTCATGGTAATGGCTTGCAGTGGAACGACCTCTGGCCGAGCGCGTTCTGGTCTCCTGCCTGCTCGCAGCCGTTCACCTTTCTCCTCCTCTAGCCTCGCGGCTAAACTCCAGCCGAGGCATTGTAGCGATTTTCAAACTCTTTAAGAACCGCTAGAGTGAGGAAGGAAGGAATATGGCCAAAGTTTTGATGCTGGGATGCATACAGGAATGCGGGTAGGTTCATGGGTCCGTTTCTCCAGGGCCACCCATTTGAGAGACACCAAAGGACCCATGCTGCAGTGCGCCGTTGTGACCCATCCTTACCCAGGCAGGGTGGCTTGATATGCCCAGCCATCCCGTAGCAAGTTGTGTGATGGATCTGGCCGCTGAACCAGACAGCCCAGACTCACACCGCTCTGCTGGAATGGCCCATCCCTAGTCTTTGCAAATACGGTCTTTTTATGCTATTTTCAACTGGATAACCCCCCCTCCCCCCCCAATCTCTGCCTTTTAAAATAACTCTAGCCCCCCCCCCCCACCCCCAACTGTGATTTATTTTTGTTTCAGGCACTTTTGCCTCCAAATATCAGCCTTGGTCCTTTCCTCTCTAGCCTGGCAACTGCGGAGCGCCGTTCTCCGTGCAGAACAGCTGCTGGCCTCCGCGCGGAGGTGACGCTCTGCAGCCGTGGGGAAGCGACTCTCGCGTGACATGTCCAGCTTGCTTGGTCAGGGAAGCGTGTTGGGCTCGTGGTGGGTGAAAGGTGCTAATGAAATGAAAACCAGATCCGTGTGTTCTCCTTTAGTGCCTTCGTACTGGAAAAGTGCAGCAAAAGTCAACCAACAACGCATCCTGCCGAAGTTGCGTTTTTTTTTTCTATAAGGATTAGTGGTTCAAGAGCGAGGATTTTCAAACTGACAAGCCCTTGGCAGAGAAATAATTATAAGCTTTATATGCTTTGTGTTTCCTAAGTAGTTCTAAATGACTCTATCCCTTGGGGCATTTTTTAAGCCCACAAAAGGGGGGAAAAATGTGTATTTCCTCAGTGTCCTTGAAAATATGCAAGATGTTTGTGGAGATCATTCAAGTCTTAACTAAAAGATTTTTGTGTTTGTTTATTTAACTGCATCCAATGAACCAAAGTTTTTTGGACAATGATGCTTCAGAAATGGATCTTAGAAATCAGAGATGGAAGGAGATAGATGCGATCATTTTTAGACCTTCTCAGGAATGCAGGTTTTGCCTCAGCAGTTCTCTGGAGTTTTTACCCTGCTCCTTTCTATAAAAGATGACTTCTGGGTCCATCAGAGCTCGTTTTCCCCATCAATATTTATTATTTGCTTGCACCGAGTTACTTCTCATTCCTCTTTCCTCTCTCTCAATACATTTCTCACTGCATCCCCATGAGTGCAGCCTGATTTGATGGGTGCATGGACTTCACCGTATGGCTTCACTGCGGCATCACTGCTAAGAGGGATGGTTCCCGTGCTGCTCCCCTCCTCCCCAGCTGTGTCTTCCTGCCCTCCTCCCCTTTTCAGCCCTAGCAAGGCAGCTCGCTGATCTGGCTGAAAACATGTCACAGGGAGAAGTCATTTCGCTTCCCTTTTCAAGGGAGGTTTCCAGCCCGCCCCAGCAGCTGCTCTGAGTGCCCCCTTGGCTGTGCACCCCGTGGGATATGCTGCGATACAGAGTTTAAAGTGCTTTTGGAGATGCGAGCTCGTGGAGTCACAGCCCTCCCCTCCTTTAATGTCTCTTTTCTTCGTTTCTGCTGTGCTCCGAAGGTGTTTTGGGCCCCACGTTGTGGATCAGCCCAGAGAATGACTCGGTCCGAGAGGTTCGTTGAGGTGCAGTGCTGTTATTAGCACCCCATGGGGGGGGTGCTAATAAACCCTGGGGGGGTTCCAGCCTGGACTTCCCTTGTCCCTCGTGCCAAGGGGATTGGGGACTGCACATCTGTCTGGAGAACCCTCTACCTTGTCCTTGGCATGGCCATCGCCTCTGCCTCCAGCCCTTCCCTCCTGGGTGTTGGCTGCTATCAGCAATGGCAAGGGTAAAACTCCCCATGAGCTTCAGAGCCGACTGGGACTCGGCCATGCCATAGCCTGGGGATAACCCAGGAGCCCCATCCTTCTAGGGTCAGGTCCTCTCCTCACCTGCACTTCTGTCCTGCTGGTTTTTGCTAGTCTTTTTGCTAAGGCAATTTAAAAAGGCAGCTTGATGTTGAAAAAGCCACCTGTGGGCAGTTGGGGGCAGCTAAAATCCCACTGCTTTTCAAAGGGCACACATGAGCTGGAGTCATTTAGGCACTAGTATAATTCCTGCCCTCTAAGCTCCTACGTAAGCTGTTAATGAGGAGCCCTGATTTTCCATCCCCACACCAGACGCCTCCATGTTGCAGCACATTTTACAGTGGCTCAGCGCCAGCCGAGAGCTATTTGCTCCCTGCTTTTCTGCCCTCGCTGGCAGAGTCCTCTGGCGGGTGATGTGCAGGATGCTGTCCTGAATCTGAGTTACCCTGCGTCTGCCCCCCTCTTGCAATGCTGCTTGCAATTTCGGGAGTATCTGCGAGAGGTCCCTATTGGCATTTGCACTCGCAGGCTTGTTACTGGTCCAGTGGCATCCCTTTGCCCTGCCTTCTCCCCAGTTTTTCCCGGTGCAATACCCCCCACGCCGTCTTCCTCCCTCCACCCTGCCTCTGTGCGAGGTCTGGGCTTGAGCGGGGAGCGTGCAATATAAAAGGGCAGTGCCTGGGCCTGGAGGGACCCGGAGCGGTGTACGGGGGCCACGTTATTACATCTGCTGGCAGGGCAGTGCCGGGGCGCTCTGCTGGGATTACTGGTGCAATATTCCTGCCGTCGGTGGGGAGGGGGGATCGCCAGCCAGGCAGGCCGCTGTTAATAACGGCATTGCTCTACCTTGCCTTTATTAAGTGAGGGAAGTCTCTGTTCGTCGCGCCCGCGGCACGTCTGGGTTCAGGCTGCTCGGAGAGAGGGGAGGGGGGCGGCGGGGAGATGACATTTGATGTAATTAGAGCGGCTCGGTGGAAACGCAGCGCGCGGGCTGATGGGGGCACGGCCGAGAGGCAGTGGCGTACCTCCGCTGCGGCGCCGGGGCTCCCGGGGCTGGGGGGTCCTGCCCTAAAACCCAGCTGCGGGCTCTGCCCGCTCCACGTGGCTCCTTCTCACCCTCTTCCTTCATCCCCCTCGGGACTTGGTGCCCAGCCCCGTGGTGTCTGGCTCCTGTCTCCGTCCCTCCCTCTCTCTGTCCCCTAAGGGTTTGACTGGGGGGCTCCGTCTGTACTCCCTCTCCGTTCCCGGGAGCGGTTGGCTTTGCTGTCTCTCCCGACATCCCCTTGGAGAAGGGATGTGTGCCCTGGGGCTGGAGGGCCCTGCTGGCACCTCGCACACCTCTCCCCAGGCCACGTGCACCCCTGTGAGGGCTGGGGTGGCCCCAAGACACCTCCGTGCAAGATGCCCCTTGCCAGCACAGGCTAGCGAAGCATCAAGCTTTTAGCAAGAGGAGTGGTGAGCGCCTCGCTTTCTCCACTCCCCCATCTCCTGGAGACCCTCTTACGTTCACTGAAGTCTGGTTGACACTGGGGGGAGGCCATGCTGCAGCCCCAGGGCTAGCAAAGTCCCTTGTGCCCTGCAGATGTGACAAGTGGCCCTTGTCAGGCTCAGCCCAGAGCTCAGCAGGGCTGCGTTGGGAGAGGAGCGTGGTCCTTGGCAGGCAGGAGGGGACCTGTCTGTTCTGGCTGTGCTCTGTCCTGGCCATAATTTCTCAGGGGAAAGGGTTTTTTCTCAGCTCCCCTATCCAGACGCTGCGAATCCCACTAAAACTTTTGACTGGAGGAGGGATTACGTGATCGAGTTTCAGCCCCTCTCTGTAAGTAGTGTAAACTCTCTGCCCAGAGCTCAAGTGACATTTTGTGGGAGATAGGAGGGTATTAAGTGTTGGTTCTTGCAGATAAAAATAGCCAATGGCCTGACGATGTTTTCTGTCTTCTCGTCCCTCTGGTCGCTGGTCTGACCTGGCTCTGTCGCCTCCACTTTGGTGCTCCCAACTTGATCTTTTCTTAGCATCAGGCACGGGGGGCTCCGGGAGCCGGACGCTGCTTGGTCCCCCTCGAGCATCCCCAGCTGCCTGTCACTGCACCGCTCCTTTCCTCCAAACTCTCCATAAGCACTTGGGGCAGACGTGCTGGCCTCTCCTGCGCTTGCGCGGGCCTCTGAGCATGCAGGGTGGTGTGGTGGCCTGAGCGCCCGCCAGACAGGGAGATGCGTGTCCCAGGTTCGTGGTCAGAGAGGCTGGAAGCAAATGCTGTCCGACCTGCTCAGTGTGAGCGTACGCTAAAAGCACCATCCCTCTGCCCTGCAATCATAGCCCACCCTCAAAGTGGGTGCCCAGAATTGTCCATCATTGCAAACCTTGCCACTAACGTAGGAACTCTCCTAGTTACAGGAGTCCCTATGAGCGCACACGTGTCTGTGTGTCTGTTTTTCCCGTTGCTGTGTTTCAGAGCTGATGTTTTCATCCTGAGGTTGCAGCCAGAGCTGGCTCGGGGCCCCTCAGCAGCATCGGCAGAGCTGACTCTTGCTGCTCCAGCAATGAGGGGTTGGGGCCAGTCGAAAGGAAAGGGACGGAGAGGAGGAGGAGGGAGCGGCAGAGCCTGGCTTGCTCTGAGCTGGGACCAGACCTGCTGCTGGGAGAGGCTCTACTGCCCACCCAGCCAGGGCAGCAGCCAGGCCTACTTTCCCAGGCCCCGCTTCAGCACAGCATCAACCTGCTCCACCACCGCCTACAGCCCCCTTAAACCATCAGCCACGGGGCTGGCAATGGCTGTCGACAGACAGGAAGATGGTTGGAGGCAGGGTGAACACAGGCAATTTCTCCTACCATTGAGACCAATTTTCTTGCGGTTGTGCTGGAAAGTCCTGATGCATCAGCCTCCCTTGCTCTGTGGCCGTGGACTGACTGTTTCCATTTTGGTCCTTTGAGGATGTCTCAGTTCCAGGTGGCTGTTCATCATCTTTGTAAATTGTTCTGATATCCACCAGAGCACTGGTCTCTCTAAGGAGCTGTTGATGGACCTCTTAGCTGCATAGTCAGACTGTCTTCATTGTGCCTTTTTAATTGTAGACTTATTTTAAATATCTTTCTAAAAACAAGTGATGCTTTTGCAAACATCATCTTTACATGCTTCCCTTTATGAGCTGTTGGTTGAAGGGTCTCTTTTGTCAGGAGTAAGGTTTTAGGTTCTTGTGTATCTGGAGCTGAAGTGATGCTCTTGCACTTGATCGCCTACAGTAGTGGGCGATTATTGAGCCCCTGCCAGGAATTCTTCCAGTGGGATCAGGAACACTCTCGGGTGTTGCATTTGTCCTGTAGTGTGTAACCTCTAAGTAGAGCCTGTCGCGTTTCATAACGTATCATATGATGTTGGTGATGTCAACCGAGCGCCCTGTGTTTCAAGGTCAGCCGTAAATGTTTGGGTTCGCGTCTCCTGGGGCTCTGTTAACTCCTGGGGTGAAGCCTTCAGTACTTCCGGAGTGCAGACGTGAAGACCAAGACGGCTTTGCTCTAGGTTAGCCGTCCGATTTGCTTTCCACCCAGCAAGGCTGCTGCCCAGTTGTCAGGCGCAGGCTCTCCCTGCGCGGGGTGTGCTTCTGGGGACCACGGTCAGCATGGCTCTGGGACACAAACCCTGCTGTGCTTGTCCTACAGCCACCTGAGTGTTTCTCAGGTACTAATGTCACGCCGTTTCCACCTCTGGAAACCGCTGCCCCTGCTCCAGGCCCATGTTGTCAGGTGCAGCACTGTGTCACGCTAACGGCAGGAGGGTTCAGTGGGGACAAGCAAACATGTAAACAATAGTCCTTGTCTCTGTGTCTTAAATACCTCCCCATAAGGACTTCAGCTTGTGTTCCTCAAGCTGGGGAGCTGCTGCCCAGAGAAGGAGTCTGTTTGCTGGCAGAGGTGAGGGGCAGGGTCCTTGTCTCAAGGCAATGGGAGCCTCCTGGTCTGCTCTTTCTCCCAGGAGTTGAGAGAAGGTGAGTGGGGAGATGATTCAGGGTGAAGGTGGGAGAAGAGGAGGAGCTGGAGGAGGTCGCACCTTTGGCTCCAAGTGTAATGTGTAATGCCCCCAGGCCAGCTGATCATCTGCAAGTCTTGTGGCTACTGGGGACTTGGGTCCACCTCGGGGCCCTTTCTCCCACCAGTCTCACTAGTGGGAGCCCCCAGGCCCAGTGGGCTCTGAGCCGCCCTGCGTGCCAGCGGAGGTAGCCAGGACGGCAGAGGTGGCTGGGCAGCCCCATTTCACACGAGGCCTGGTGCTTGGGTGGACAACTGGCACGATGATGTGCTCTGTCCCTTGGCTCACAAGCCTCTCTAAGGACAGCACAGCCACCCCCGTGGGAACAGCTGGGAGAGTCTCCCTGCGCTCTTTATCAATAAATAAATGTTTTAGGCCAATGACTATATAATACAATTAAAGTGGCCTTTTGGATGTCTTGTTAAATGAGAATTAGAGTATGTTTAAAATATTAATGGACAATTGGCTCTCACCAGGTCTCTTGTTACATGAACGTTTCATTTATAATTTGGCCCAAAGTTGGGATGTACTGAAAGATACTCAGTCTGCAGCTTGTGCAAGGGGGTTAGCGTGGTGCTCTCTCCTGCCAGAAAATAATAGAAGCCAGGGACTGTCTAGGGATTGTGCGTGAAGGATTAGGAAGAGGATATGCACTGGTCTGTCTGCAGCTGGCTGAAGTCTAGCTCAGAGTGGTAAGCCTGGAAATCATTGCCTTCTGATGGCTGCGAGGGGCCTGATGGAAAGGGAGCTTGTATCCTAAGACCTGGGGAACTCTGCAGCCGGGCGATGTTCTTAGTGGGAGGCAGCGGGGGGATCATCTGTGCTGCTGAGATGTTTATCACGGTCAGGAAGGAGGAAGTGCAGTGGTGCGAATGCTTCCGCTTCTGCTTTCCAGGAGCCATAGTTGCCTGGTGTGAGCAGAGGGTGCTGGGCTCCAGGGACCAGGGCTTTCTGCACGACGCCTTGCCAGATCTGCACATTCTGCTGGGAGCCTGCCTTTACCTGCAGCATAATTTTTGTTTTTTAAAGCTCCAGGTCCTTGAGTCAGGGGATTCAATGAAATCCTCCTATACTTTTTAATAGGGAGCATTTGTAGGTATCTGGCTCAGGGAAAGCTTGAAGATGCTCAGATTCATGTTGTTTGACTTCCTGATGCTGGCAGTGCTGTTTCCTGAAACATCCACCTCTGACTGCCTCAGGAAGCTGGAATCACAGCTCTCTGGGTTAGCGAGTGCATGAAGATTACCCAGCAACAGTTATTCAGCGTTAGGATGTGTCTTGCAGACACCATGTTGATGGAAGAGGTCTGCAGAGATGGAGCACGACATCTCCCCTCTAAACACAGGACAGACTTCGTATGGGCATTTTGATCTAAAAATAAAGAAGTGAAGAAACCTGTGAAGACCCTGTGGCCATAACCTACCAGGCTGTTGCCCTGCTTCCTCAGCTGAGGTCTGACACATTATGTTCTGGAGGATTGCAGTGGTACCTGACCTCCACAAGGCGAGCTGGGCCATTATGACCTTCACCCAAGAGAAGCATGTTGCTTCTGTGGCAACTATTAATTGCTTCCTGAATTTAAAAAGCATAAATAAACTAGCTTGCCTGGGAATGAGTTAGCCGGTGCATAAATGCTTTGCCATTAATGCATTGCTGACCCTGACGATGATGTGAGGACCAGAAGAGCTTTCAAAGAATTTACCAGAAACCATTTCAGTGGAGGTTGTGTGTTGTAAATCCTTAAGTAATGGCATGGAGGGAATTAGATTAGATAATAGTTTGCAGAAACTGGGCATGATTCCCCATTGAGGTTCCTGAGATCATTAGAAACAGCGTGGTGAGGCGAGTCTTTTGTGTGTCCTTATCCCAGCAACTCACAAGTGATTTTACAACCTGGAAAACGAGATTATCGAGGAGGCTGTTAGGGTTTGTTTTACACATGGCAATAACAAGTGACATCCTGGAGAAAAACAGGGTCTTGTTACATCTGAAGGCACACCATAAAACCACGCCATCACGGTTCCCTAATGTTTGGGCTCCCTGAGACCAAAGCGGTGGCCTTGGCTGCAGGGGTGGCGGGGAGCCACTGGTCCAGAAACTTTGCTTTTGCAGCGTTGCCTGGAGGAGGAGTCCAGGAACGGGCCTGTTTGTACTGGGTCAAAGCTGCTGGTGACATTTCCCATCGCAGAAGTACCGGGGCACCTTGCAGACTTCTTTATGGGCTCTCTCAGACAGTCCCATACCTACGCTGAGGTCACCCCAGCTTGTACAGCAACTTTAAACCAGCTGCAGCAAAGGAGGTAGCATCTGACCTCACTTTTGCAATCTGCCATGTGTGTCCTTCTCTCCTCTCCTTTCCTCTCCTCCCATCAGCTGCTCTAACACTTTTAGCAGGTTTCGAGGGGGCCCCAGCACCTCTGTGCTAACTCTTCCGCCCAGGGACAGGACTGCTGAGCTATTTCGCATGGAGATGCTGGCGTGTGGGACTGTTTGCGGCCTTTCCCCCTCGGCGACATCTTTCATTTGCTCGCTACCTCTGCTGCTTTGCTGTGACTGCCTTGGGCTCACGCAGCACCGCGCTCAGGTCTGGCCGCTGTCGGGCTCTGGTGCTGCCTCTCCTCCCCGGGGTTCCTCTGGGCACCGAGCTGTGCACGAAAGCAGGGCAAGGTGGGAGGCTGGCAGCTCCGTGGGGCTGTCCATAAGGTTTTCCTAAGGCGCCTGGGGTGAGGAGTGTGTCGAAACAGGGTTTGCCAGGGAGAGGAGGGAGTAGGTACCAGTGGGATGGGGTTTGGTGGGGGACAAATGCTTAGAGAGCAGATCTATGGGGCAGAATTGGGGACTTGCAGGTCAGTGGCTTTTGATGACAGATTTGCTTTTATCATCCGGCGCACGTGTTGCATCTTCCACAGATGTTTAAGGACGTTGCCTGCCACAAAGAGCTAGGACGCTCGGCAAACAGTGTTAAACCGCTCTTGTTTGAAAGGGTGGGCATGGGAAAAACCGCTTCACCTGAGGCAGAAGAGTATTTCCCGAATCCAATATCTATGCAATGAGACACAGTGCAATGGGAATTGCACATCGTTTAACGGGGCAGCGCTCACAGCGAAAGAAGTCAGGAGCCAGGCTGCCGCGAGCCCTAATAATAGTCTTGCTGCCTGCCTGGGGCAAGGCGCTGGTGCTGAAAAGATCAAATCTAGCGGCTGATATTTGGATGCCCTTGGAGGACGTGGCCGTTAATGGCTGCGTAGCAGATCACGTCTGGCTTGTCCTTCTGTCAAGTGAGAAGGGCTTCCCTGCGCGTGGTGTCTCAGGGCCACCTGGCACCCACAGAGATTGCTGTTGTTTTCAGCAGGATGGCAGCGTTTGATACCAGCAAAGGTGTAAACACAGATTAGTGCTGGGCTGTGCGCTTCTGCAGCTACAGATTTTGCTCTCTCTCCAACAGAAGGAGGGAGTTCAAAGAGGCTCTGGCCTTCCCAGAAAAGGAAATTCAAGGATCCACCCCTGAGCCTTTTATTCTCTTACCCGGAAGGGTCCCACCCCAGCCAAGCAAGTCCTAAATCCAGCTGGGAGCAGAAATCAGGAAGGAAAGGTCCGTGCAAGGGCCGTGCTTCATTCATCCCGCTCTGCAGTGCTGCTCATTCCCCTGGAGCACGTGCAAAGTTACGTTTGGTCTGGGTCTACGTGAGTGCTTTTTGTTTATTCTTCCTTAGAAAGGGAGAAAAAAACCCGAGGAGGCCTCGGTGAGTCAGTTTGGAGCCAAATGCCTCACAATCCTCAGAGCAGACGCTTGCATCCAATTTTCTGTCTCTCTTTGTTTAATGGACCTCAGCACACGCTGCAAAGCTGAAATTGCATATGCAAACATCCTGCAGCCAGATTGCACGTTCTTGCCTAACTCGGAGCTGCTGGGTTACTTTCTGGAGGTTTCATGCGAGGTCTCGGCCTCACCTTTTAACCAGTAAGAAACTCTCCTGTTCAGCAAGGCCAGCCTCAGGGGCAGGGGTGTTTTGTGGTGGTGGGAGTTTTGCTCAGCCTTTTAGATACTTTCTGTTGATGCGTAGGTAGAGTTGGGAAAGCTGCTTTGCATCGTGTGTCGGAAGTGAGTTCCCTGCTTTCTCCCTGTCGTGACATGGTTTGGAGGTGCCTGTCTGTGTTGGTGACCATGGCTCGAATCCGTCACTCTTCGCCTTAATCACCTGGGGTGGTGTCAGCTTGGAATGCATTCAGGAGGTTGGCATGTGCTGTCGTTAGGCTTCAGTGGTAACACATAGTTGCTGTAAATGGAGACTGTCTGAGCAGCTGGTCTCCAAAATCAGGTGTTCTGGTTGCTTTGATTTTGACCTTATTTATGCTCAGATGACTTTTCTTCCTGAGGCATGCTCTCGCTACAAGCTTTCGCAGTAGACTCCAGCGCACCTGGGCTTTTGGGCACGTGGCAGTTTTCTGCCGGAGGATACGTAGCCTTGTGTCATTGGGTCAAATCAGCACCGTGTTTCAGCCGTGTGAGAGTCCTTTCCCTTCTCCGGGGCCTAGAGAGGGCTCCCAGGGGCAGGGGAGGACTCGGAGGGAGGGGAGATGGCGCAGGAAAGGAGCCTCGCAGCCTGAAGGGCCGTGTCCCTCGCCCCCAGCAGCCCTGCAGAGGGATCACATCCCGGGCTCGCCTTGGGGACCACCGCGGCACGCACCGGTTCCCTGCCCGCAGGCGGCCGTGCCGAGCCGTGCCTCGGAAGCGGGGAGGCGAGCCTGGAGACAGCAGCCAGGAGCAATCCCGGCCCTGAAACAGCAACCGCAGCCCGGTGCCGGGAACCGGGAGGAAAGGGCTGGGCCTCGCACTCGCCGCCCGCAGCCCGGAGCGAGCGCTCGCATCAGTCACTCTGTCAAGCGCTCTCGCTGCTAATCATTTCCACATGGTGCTTACGGCCCCCAGGAACACGAGGAATGTCTTCAGCGCGGGATCTCGCTGCGGACAGGGTGATTCCTGAGGCGCTGTTTTCCCACGTAGGGTGGGGACATCCCTTGCCATCGCCTCTAATAACCATCGTCTTTGAGAAAAGGCTGGGGTGGGATACTGCAGAGCTGCATCAAAGCCTGGAAATCTTTGGTGCTCACGGTCCGGGTCCCAAAACTAGGTTTCACAGCCGGTTAGGCTGGGAGGGACTTTTGCAGCCTGCCTTCTCCTCCATCACCGGTCCCGATGCCTGTTTTGATCCGGCCCCATGGGCAAAAGGGCAGCTCGGTTCCCACGGCTTGTCCAGTCCTCAGGCCATCGATGCAACCTGCCAAGAAATGAGGCCAATTAGTGCCAAGCGTGAGCGCATTTCCGGGCCGTGAACGCCCAACAGTAGCTGTGGAGCAACGTGATTTATTTTATGGAGGCTGCAAAACAGGGTTGGATGGTGCTAGCTTCGGGGCTTGGCTTGCGGAGGGACCAGGCGGAGGTTCAATGGTACCTTTCCGTCGGTGCCAGCACCACCAGGAGATGACATGTTATTTAGCGTTTTAAGTGGGTGGGCTCGTGGGGCGGCGGCGAGTTGAACAGAAGGTGAAGTCTCTCCTCCTCCTCCTCTCCTGGCCTCCTGTCAGGCGGCGACGGCTCTGCGCAGCAAGGCAGCGGGCAGGGGAGGGAAGGAGGAGAGGATAACGCCCCAGCCGTGGGCCCTGGCCATTTCTGGACGAGTAGGTCATCTGGGTGTGGGAGGGGAGCCGGTGTCCAAGCCAGCCCGGAGAGGCTGAGGTTTGGGTGTATGTGCGATTTGGGGGAAAGTGAGAAGGGATTTCTTACAAGAGAGGAATGCGAGTTTCCTCCTTCACATATGTCTCCGGTTCTTCCAGTTTGCAACAAAGTCCTCAAATTGCCCAAGACCTGGCAGCAGGGACAGCCCGAGAAGCGAATCATTGCAAAGCAGCTCCCCTCCTCCCTTTCTGCCTCCAGATACTTGTGCATCAGGAACCACTTTAATCCCCATTTGGGTGATAAAACTCCTGCCCTTCCTGATGCTGGGCTGTTTTAAGGCCAAGAGCCTCAGGAGTTCATACACATTGCAGCACCGGTTCTACTCGGTGTTGCTGGTGTAAAAGGTCTGGCTTTCCCTTGACTTGGTTGCACTGTAAAACCCTCCAGACAGTCCATGGAAGGACTGGGGTGCTTGGACATTAGGGATCACTGCAGCCATTTGGAGGAGAGCATGTGACGTAGCCCATGTGGCTTTCCTCATCCCTGTATCAGGACATATTTGAGGCCAGAGTGATGGTGACTAGGTTCCACTTGTTCTAGCTGAATTACTGGTGGCTGAGACAGGAGCCAGTGTCCCCTGAAGATGCCCAGCCCGGAAGCATCACGGCAGATACTGGGTCTTGGTGATGTAAGATGCTCCAGATGGGTCAGGATCAAGGCCTTTCACTTGCAGTCCTGCATGGTGCTTTTTTTGTGGAAAGGACAGTTGATAAAACAGAGCTGCAGAAGTCAAGAAAGCCCTTCCAAGCTTTCCCATTCACTCTATACATCTCAGGGGCTGGATAAAGTCCTCCCTACCCTTGTAATTGTGAGGAGCACGAGATGAACCAGTCCATGGGTTAGGATAGCTCCTTACGGGGTGTTTCATGCTGTTTCATCCATCTTGCTTGGGGCGCCTGTGTCATTCCACAGCTAAGAGCAGCTGCAGTGAGACCGTCCTCTCCCCCGATGAGCATTGACGTCCTGCCTGGTTTGCAGCCGCGCTGGTGGGATCCCCTCCTAGCGGTGGCTTAGCCGGCACACGCGTGCTAGTCCTTCTTTGATCTCCCTCCTGGGGAAGCCCTCTGGGTTGCTGCAGATCTGCCTCCAGCTTCTTGAGCTGTCTGTGGGTGACACCCGTGACCTGTATTGCCGGGAAGCCCTGAAAGAGCTGGTTACGTCCGTGCTCCGAGGCGCGCTGGGTACCGCTCTGGTAGCAACACATGCGCTCTTCGCTCGTGTGCCCAGTTCACAGTCTGATCCTGCACTGGGCTGCCTCTCTGCTTCTCTGCTCCTGGATTCTTCTTCCTGTTGAAGGATCTGCTCCAGATGTTTTTCCTCCCGATGCAGAAGCTGCATTTTTCCAAGTTGAATTTCCTTTGTTATTTTTTGATCTCTCAAGGGTCCCCTTGAGATCATTCTGCACTGTTCCCATCCTTTTCAGTTCATTATCTCCTGCTAATGTTATTAACATGCTAATTAGTCCTGAACTGCAATCACCAATGAAGATGTCGGATCGGGCTGATCCTAACCCTGTTCCTTCAGGAAGCTCTGCTTCTCCAACTTCTGCAGATCCCTCTGTGCCTTTCCCTCCCTTCTGGTGATTTTAACTGTTTTCACTTCACAAAGGGATGCTCATCCCTGCGCTGGGCGTAATTCCCCTTTTAGGAAGCACTTGGTGAGACGCAGTTGGCACCCCTGGGGCCAGGTCAGTGATAGGTGGCTCTTTGCACAGGTCTGTGCCAGCAGTTTCCCAGCTGATGTCAAGAGCAGGTCTCGTTCTTGAGGCCGGGTGAACGCGTCACTCTCCTTGCGAGTCTCCCCTGGGAGGGGAAGGAAAAGGGCTTTGTCACCGTTAGAGAGCACACCGCCTTGGGCAACACCTCCAGCTCATGGGTGGAGAAATGGCGTCCCGTGGATGCGACTGAAGCCAGCGTAAGGCAGAGCTGAGAACACAAGTCATCTCTGTGCTGCTGTGATAGCATCGTCCGTGCGGGAGAAGCAAGGAAGGAGGACCTGTGGGCGCAGGGTTATGGGGCTGGATTCACCCCACAGTCCAGGATGTCCTACAAGAGGTTGGGGAGCAGGAGTTAGGGAAGAGCCACCACTCTCCAGTAAGAAAGCGGCATTCACTAGCCCACATGTATGCGCTACCCGCCAACTGCTCAAGCATTGTGCAAAAGTCTTTCAGGGTGGCAGGACTATAAATAGGCAGATAGGTAGGCAAGTAGATGGTGAAATGGGATGAGTCCAGCAAAAGGACAGGCGGTGAGCCAGCCTTGGCTGGGACGTTGAGCTGCCTTCACGTTCGTGCGCAGAAGAGGTGTGGTTTGTTCCAGCCGCGCTGGACTCTGCAGGCAAAGTTGCCCCCACAGAGTTTATTTTTGAACACAACCCCCCTGGCTACCTCCTGGAGGTGCTGCGAAGAAGTGGTAGCTCCCACAGTAACCGGCCAGCCCCTAATCGGCCCGGCCCGCGGAGGCTTAAGGCGAGGTGCCGCGGTGCTGTTGCGTGACTTAGAGTCACATGCTTCAAATAGCTCCTTGCAGACGTGGACTACGGAGATGAAATGTGGCTCTTGACCGATTGCGAATAAATCAGGGTCAGGAGCTTGAACGTTTGCCAAGAAACCCAAAGGGATAAAATATAGTCTCTCTACAGACTATTAGCAAACAGCACGTGGGCTGAAATCTGCTAGATAAATTTATGCACTGTGAATTGTTCACCCAGCTGTAGTGGAGGGGTGGCTGGACCCATGGAGAACTAATAACCATATGTGTTGGACATGCCTTTGGTGCTGACCTTTAGCGGGTTCAGTAGGCTCGGTGATAGGGACTGGGAGGCCAACGGTTGCGCGTCGATGTCTTCTTAGAGATGTCATTGGGAGGGAATAGATGCCTGTTTCTCGGCACGAGGGAGGGGGATCCGGGCTATCTCTGTCCATGTCCTCTCTTCCTACGCATCCAGCAGGCAGGCCTGCAAAATGAATTAATAATCCTCAGATTGGTTTTCCAATCATATCATTTAAAACAAATTGATAATAAATGCCGGGCTCTTTTTGTTTGCCCCCTAATTTCGGAGCTCTTAGGACTTGCCTGCTCAAGGTTTCCCCTCCCGAAAGCAGGCTAGCAAGCTAATTTTTAAAAGTGGGGGAGGTGGGGGGGGGATGAAAAGAAACTTATGAGAAGGTGAGATTCCCCCTCAGTCGCCAGGCTGCGGGAGCAGGGCCTTCAGCACCCGGTACTGCAAGTTTCCGAGCGAAGCGCTGCGAGCGGCCTCGCTTCCCCGGCCTCCGGGGGCTGCCTCCCTCCTCTCCCTCGCCCCAAATTCCTGTTCGCCTCGAACAGCAACGCGGGCTCCGCGTTACGATGACACGTCCTGGCGGGGTAACCGGCTCCAGAGACACCGACTTAACGAGCCTTTGGGCTCAGTTCAACTGCTGTAAACCGGAGAGATGGGCCCGGGCCCAGCGCACGGAGCCAAGCAGCCTCACGCTCTTCCAAGACGCAGGTCAGCGCTGAGTGGTTTGTAGCGAGTTCCTCCTCTCCCTAACGGAGAAGCTGCTTCCCGCCCTCCCCTTTCCGAGCCGGAGCCGAGCTCTGGACGCGTGCACGCTGCCGTCGGGCGGGACCGGGCCGTGCGTGGTGTCGACCCGATCCCGAGTCGGCATCGGCGCTGGAGGCAGTGGGTTTATCCGCTCGTCCTGCCGCCGCGGGGGAACGGCGGAATTCCCCAGGGTGCCACGTGGGAGCGACGTGGGGAAGAAACCCGCGGGGGGAAAAAGCCTGTCTGCCGGTGCGGGGCTGCCTGGCGGCCGTGCCGGCTGCGAAGCCGAAGCCTCTCCGCTACTTCCACGTTAGTTTTGCTAGCGGGCTTCGAAATGGGTTCCTCCCCCCCACCCCAACCTCCTTTTAAAAATGCGTCCGCTTCGTTTTTACTTTTATTTTTAAATGTGAAAATTAGAAGTTCCCAGCTTTAGAAAAACCTGGCAAGGGCCAGCCTCTTTCCCCCCCTGCTCCCCCCATTTTTTTTATTTTTGACAAGGTTGTAACTTTTTCATCATTAAGGAGATTTTTGGAAAATTACAGACTGTGAAAATAGGAAGAAAAAAGGAGAGGTGAAATATAAATCTGGATGGTATCAGTTCTGTGGCAGAAAAGATGAAAATGAGATGCCCCCCCCCCCCCCCCCCCCCGCTTCAAGACTCTGGAGCTACACAACATATTCAGTGAAATCATTTTTCTTTTAAAGTTGTTTAAAGTACGGCAAAGCGAAACACAGAAATATTTTATGATGACTGGTTTTTCTACCAAGACACCTTTCCCTTTTTCCATGTCACAGTGATGGTTTTGGCAAAACCTCCAAATGAAACGCTGAACGTCGCTCCTTCCCTGCTTGGGCAGGCTGCAGGCAGAGCCCTTGCTAAGGCTCCTCCACCTGAGCCTTGCCAGCAGTAGCACCCGCCCTGGGATGCCGATGACTTACCCCGTGCCTGAAAGCATTGCGCGACTTACCCATGCCTGCTCCGGTGTGCTGGGGATTTAATGTCTGAATAAAAGAAATAAGGCTTCTCATGTTCTGCTGGGGATGGGGGGCTTTTGTGTCTAATGGGCCTAACCTATTACCTGGATGCACTTGCTGTTGCTGTTACTGGCATTAGTAATGGCCATAGGTTGCCATCATTAGGTTCCAGAGTCAACAACAGGCACAAGGAAGTTTACGCTTGTCTCAGGCTAATTGTCTCAGGTGCAAAGGGATACCCCAACATTAATTTAATACCCTTCAAAGATTTTGCTCTGTAGCTGGAAGGATTAGCACCCCTTTGGGGTGTGGGTCACCCCCGTGTCCCCCTGGTCCGTTCAGCTGATGTCGGAGCTGAGCCCAGGGCTCTCGGCACGTGAAGGGAGGGCTGCGGAGCGCTGCTCCCCGTGGGGCTCGCCGGGGCTCCCGGCTCCCTCAGCCGTCTTTCGCGACGGCTTCGCAGCTAATTGGTACAGTCAATATTTGTTTTGCAAATGCAATTGGAGGGATAGAGGGACTGCGAGAGCCAGAAATTCAATTGACCTGTAAGAACAGATACTGCGTAAAGGGAATCCTTTCCCTGCCAAGCAAATATTTAGAAAAGAGAAGCAATAAAATGAATAAGCGACAAAGTAATATCCTGCCTCGCCGGCCGCCAGAGGCTGCGGGAAGGGCTGTTGCCCCCGATGCTGCGATAACCCCATGGAAACTAGAGACAGAAGCCTGTTTCCTAGAGAAAGCTCTGTTTGCTTTTACACTCTAATCCGTCGAAAGCGCTTCCTGGCGCCCCGGGAGCCGGCTCAGGTACTCGGGCAAGCCGGGCGTCAGCCCCGCGTCTCTGTAACCGCGAGCAGGGGCTGTGCCGTGCCGCGGGGGCTGCGGCGCGGGGGCACGGTCGTCCCCGTCCCCTTCTCTCCCCTCGTGCACGTGCTCCCCGGGCCGTGGGCGCGACGGCGGGGCGGCCGGGAGCCGCTGGTGCTCGGGCCGAGTGCAGCGCCCGCGATTTCTACCCGGCAGGGAATTCTTGCCCTGGTGTGCAAAGCAAAATGGTTGAAAAAGAGGGGGGAAAAAAAAGGGCGAGGGGAGAGAGAGAGAGGTTTGCAGATCGAAAAGCTCCAGAAAAACGTTTTGGCTGGGGAATGGCGGAGCTTGCATGGGCGGCGGAGGCCCGCCGAGGCGCTTTGCCGGGCAGGAGCACGGAGCTGGGCGTCCCTGTCTTCGAGGCTGCTCAGCACCCCCGGGCACGGCCCTGCGATCGCAGCGGCGCCCTGGGCCTCGTGTTCCCCCAAGCCCTCCCCCGTGAGGTCCTGCTTGCTTTCGTCTTGCCAGTGAACTGTCAAAACCCTCAATCCAAACTGGAAAACAAACATGTTGCAGAAAAAAATTATGTATGTACATACCTGCGTACGTATATATATTTTTAAGGGCAAGCAGAGGGAAGGGGAATGATTTTATGGGGAAATTCCCAACCGGCTCCGGTGTCAAGCACTTTCAGGCTGCTTTGGAGCTTTCTTCACGTCTTTCCCCAGTGACGGTGCTGACCCGCTCTGATATCAGGGTCCGGGGCTGCTTCTCAGTTACTGGCACCAATTAGAGCATTTTTTTTTGGGGGGGGGGGGCTGTTCATGGCTGCGGAAGCCAACTTGAAACACGGTCACGACGCCAAAATCGAAAAGAGCTTTGAGTTCACGCTGGTGCAATACTGAATTTTCAAGAGACCGAAACTTCCCCAACCTGAAGAACAAACAGCTCTAAAGAAGAAAGCGAATTTTGAACCCTGGCCGAAAGTGGGACCCCGAAATGCAGCGCCGCCCTGCTCTCCGCCTGTGGGGGTCCGTGGGCCGGGCTGCCCGCCGCGGCCGGCCCCGCGCGCGGCTCGCTTGGGGCGCGCTAACGAACGCCCGGGCCCTCGGCAGGCGGCGGCTCGGGTGAGAAACCCCCCGCGTGCGCGTGCGCGCGTGCGCGGCGGTGTGTGCCTGCAGGGCCGCCTTCGGCGCTGCTGAGATCGCAGAACGCGGCCGAAGAATTTGTTTTCCTAAAAAAAACCCCAACCCGAGAGCGTGTGCAGAAGAGGACTGCAACACGAGACCAGCGGAGGGGAAAAAAGATGGCTTAAATTTAATGTCTTTTTAGATGAATATTTCCATTCATTCCAGAGCATATTCCTCTGGCATTTCCAGGACGCTTGTTTAGCCGAGCAGTTAACAAACTTCCCTGAAACACATGTTACAGTGCTCTCTAGTGCACGGATCTGTGAATGAAGGATGCCTCTTCGGAGAGGTGTCCGTGTTCAGCGCAGCCTTCGCTGGAGCGCGGCCGCGTTCGGCAAACCGCAGCAGCTGCTTCGCCTCGCGGAAACCAGCCCCGGCGACCTGACAGCGCACGCAGCCGGCGTTCGGGCAAAGCCCCGCGCGAGGGTGAGCCGAGGCACGCGAAAACCGTCGGTGAGGCAAGCAAGGAATAAGCTAACGGGAGACCGATAACTCCGCGCTGCGAGGGCCCCGCTTATTCCCGTGACCCTGCGAGCTGGACTTTGTTTGCCGAGCTGGTCCGGGACAGCCGGCCTCTGCGTCGGACTTAGTTTACTCTGTTTAAATTTTACGCAGCCGAGCGGTTTTTATAGCTGCCGAGGCGTCGGGGAGCGACGGGGAACTTGCTGCGTTAGCGCATCTGCGGCTGGGGCCGTCCGAACGCCCCGGGAACGCTAAACGCCGGGGAAGCGGCGGTGCGGCGAGCGGGTCCTGCGGCCCCGTGTGTGGCTGTTTGGAGAGTCCTCGGGGGGACGCGCGGTTTGCGTTTAATGAAGGAAACCGCAGTCCTCGATTGTAACCTAGGAGACACGAGAGCCGTCGGGAGCTGGGTCTCTTACGGCTCCCGGCCTGCTCGGATGTAGGTCGATTCCTGAACCGCCCCTGTCGATGTGGGGGGGTCCGAGGCGGGTGGACGATTTGGCTGGGCTGGATGCCCCCATCGCGCTCTCCATTGGCTTCTGGGGGGCCTGACACGGTCAGCGCAGGCACCTAAAGGTGGGTGAGATACCTCCAACCAAACGTGGTGGGCTGCTTGAGGTCTTGAAAAGCAGACCCTCGTTTAGCTAGACTTTCCTCAAAAGGAAGCCGTCCTGTGCAAGCTGATTTAGGGTTATGGCATCATGGAAAAGTTGAGGCTGGAGGGGGCCTTGGGAGGTCTCCGGTCCTACCTCTCCTTGAAGCAGGGCTATCTTCAGCATTGGATCAAGTTGCTCAGGGCTGGGCCCAGTCGAGCACTGGCTGTCTCCAAGGATGGAGGTTTCGCAACTTCTCTGGCTGGTCTGAATGCTCTTTCTTTTGTTTTTAATCCTCCCTTTGAAATTCCAAACGGAAAAGAGAAAGCTTTTATTTTATTTTATTTTTTTTTAAAGATTTTCATTTTCCATCGCGGGAGGTTTGCAATGAATTCGGAGCCAAATGCACTGAAATGCAAGATGATGTACTGCAAGCTGGAACAGAATGAGAAGAGTTCCCTCCCCCACGACGATACGGCATATCAAAAAAGTGTGGGTGGGTGACTGGGGGCGTGTAAAATCCCCAAGGTGGTAGGAAAACCAACCCCAGGTTTTATTTAGCCAAAATTCCAATTTTTTTGGAAAGCAACAAAATTGGTTTCAAGGTTATCGCACTTTTAACTGTAAAATGAATGACCTGAACAATGCTTCCTCTCTGCTAGTTGTTCCTGCCTTCCTTACAAAGCTGGCCAAAATTGGGTGGTGGTGGCGATGGCACATCCTCTCGCTCATGGTGACTTTGCTTTTCCATCGTTTGCCTCCCCATTAATCTCAGTACAAACAAAGGCTCTGAAGAGACAAGCTGAAAAGCTCCTGGGGGTACGTTTAAATCAGTCCTTTCTAATAATGTCTGTCGACCTCTCTGTGGAAGCACTGCTCCCCTAGGAAAGGACATGGAGACGCGGCAGTGTGCTGAAATATGGTGGGGTGTAATTAATTCTGACCTCTGGCTCCCGCTCACTCATTCTCAATATTAAATTTGACTAGTGATATTGTGGTTTTTCAATTACCCGTGTTTTCTTGGGGGCACAGGGGGAGGGGGTTGCTGCTAGAAAGTCAGCTTCGTGGAAGATCCATCCTCTGTGAAGCAGAACTGCCATTATGTGGGCTCGTATGGGCGCAAGTGATGGGATAAATCCTTGGCATGGTGTTTGGGGTTGTACGCAGTGTTGTGCCTCTCTCCCTGCTCCCTGCATCCCCCCTGCTTGCCAAACCAACGGGCCGTGGAGCTGCGTTGGTGCTGCGATGGGGCCAGCTCCCTGCCAATGCTACAGTCTGTTATGGAGGGTTGGTCTCCAAAAACAAGCAGTCTTTGGGAAAATGGGAAGGTCCCGGGATAAATCCAGCATTTTGGGCTCGTTCTTCTGGCCTGGAGCAGGTATTCCCTTTCCTGCCACCGCTCTTGGCCAGAATGTGCTTGCCTTCCCCCCTTGCCCTTGCCTTGAGACTGAGGTCTTCCTCCTTGAGACCCCTCCTGATGTCAGCAGAGGATTTTTATCAGATTCCCTCAGGGCCTGGATGGGCCTGGGATTCATCAGCTCCTATAGGACCCCGTGGGTGAAATTCGTGTTAGTATATCCTTGCTCAGAAATGGAGCGAATTAAAGCAGCCTTAAAAGCCTTGTGCCTGCTTGACCTTTTATTCTGGTATGAAGAAGGATCGAAAGCCGCTGGCGCTTGTTGGCAGTCTCAGGTGTTTCCACATGTAACACCAGGAGCATTAAACCCCCCAGCTCCGAAGCCGTCCTCCTCTCTGCTGTGCCACGTCCCCCATCTGCCACCACCTCACCAGTCCACCTCTCCTCGCTGGCGTCCTCTCCTACGGCACTGGGCACCGAGGAAGTGACCCCAGAGCTGCGCGGGCGCCGGGCAGGACCAGGGCCGGCGCTTGGCCAGGGTGCACCGAGACTGGAAGGGCTCCCGTGCGTGGAGCAGCCCGGTCCCACCACCACCTTCAGAGGCCCCCCAAGGGCCCGAAGTGGGGCTGTCCCCCTCCTCCAAGCTCTGGCCATCCCCAGCGGGGGCTCTGGCTTTGAGAGCAGGTCTTGCCTGCTTGCAGCCGCGGCTGTGGCTCGCGGATGACAGCGGGGCACGGCAAACCGAGATGCTGAACGCAACGTCGCGGTAGGGACGCAAGGTTCGGACCCTTCAGAAAGAGCTGGATTAAGTGAAGAAAGGCGGATGGGGAGCGGGGAGGACTCTCAGACTTAACCTCATCTGTTCGCTTTCCCCAGCCTCTATGAGAACGTAGCTGTGGGCTAAAAATTCAGGTGTGGCTTTGCGACAGGCCAGGACTTGGCTTTGAGGACTCGCCACCCCCAGCCTGTCTGTAGCAGCTCAGCTGCACCCTGGGGAGAGCTTCCACCCCAGGACGGGGAGAGGCAAGCTCCCATTAACACCCTGGATAAAATAACGCCGTTTAACCCCGGTTGCTATGTCCCCTCGAAGCGCTGGAAGATGCATCCAGCCAGCAGGAATGAGGAGGACTGGAGCTGGGGGGAGGGAGGGGAAGGGAAATTAAAAGAAAAAAAAAAAAAAGGGAAAACGCCACTTGCTGCAAAGCGAGCGAATTCCCCAATAAACCCGAATCTGCTGAGAATACATTTTACAAACATGCAGCTAAGTTGGCCGCTTTTGTTTGGGCGTTTGTTAAGCATTAACTAAAGAATGCCATGGTCCAGTCTGCTCGGTGTGAAATCTAATTCTTCCCCTTTCTGGAGCCATGGCATGGAGTGTTCAATTTTTTTCTCTCTGTAGGACTGCAGCCTTCTGGTACTCCAGCCAAAAAACACTCATATTTTAGCAAGCTTAGCCTCAGCCCGGTTGCCAGGCAGTAAAGCGAGCACTTGTCCGCCTCGGGGGGAGGGAGGCGTGGAGACGGAGAAGGGTCAGGCGAACAGCCTGGAGAAGACATCTCTCCTTCGTGCCGCCGGAGCGCTTTCCAAGCCGTTCGGAGCGCGCCGGCGGAAAAGCCGGGGCCGGTGTGGAAGAGGGTTGATGTTTTTCTGCGTCGGTTTGGGAGCTCGGAAATCGTGGGTGGGTTCGGAGGCCCCTCGGGCTTGCCCGTGGCCGGGTTGCCCCCAGCTCGCCCTCCGCGTGCCCTGGGAGCCCACTAGCCCACTCCCTGCCGCCCGTTAGCCCCAGCTCTTCCCCAGGCCCCCGGGTCCTTCCCTGTTTTTGCAAACGATGGTCTTGCTGAGCAAGGAACAGCGCTATCCCGCTCGCTCGCAAGCAGAGAAAAGCAGCGCCGTGAGCCCTGGGATGGCCACGGCCGGCTGCCCCAAATTTCTGTGCGGTGTGGATTCTCCAGTGCCTAATAAAGGCTGAGCACACGCGGGGCCCCCTGCTTCCTCCCCGTCTCCAAACACACCTTTCTCTCCTGGCGACTGCATCCTGCTGGCCGCAAGCAAAGCGGCACATGCAGCAGCGCAGCCCCTGCGCAGGCCTTTCCTCAGCACCATCCGGGCCGTCCCCTCCCCTGAGCAAGGCAGAAGGCACGCATTTTTTTCCCAACCGAGCCCTGCTAGGGGCCGGATCCGTGGTTGATGGGGACTGGCATTTTTCCACCGCCGTCCCGTCGCGGACCCGTTCCTCCCGTCCCCCATTACGACCGGTGACAGTGAGTGAGAAGATGAGCCGGTGCCAAGACAACTCAATCCAGCTTGCGCGCTCCCCGCGGCGCGGTGCGGCGAGCCGCTGCTCCGGCCGCCCCCAGCTCCCCGCGCGGTGCGTGGCGCCTGGGCTCTTCCCCGGCGGGCTCCCTGCTCGCGCCAGCTGCCTTTCCAGCCTCCGACGGGCGCTGCCGGCTCTGCCAGCCTGCTCCTGGGTTTAGCCGTCCCCCGCGCCTGGCGAGCCCCACGTGTGGCTGCGGGTCTGCGGCGAGTTTTGTCTGGTCTCTGTGCAAAGACGGGCCGGGGGGCCGCGTAGTCTTTGCTCCTTGTCACACGCGTGCGCGCGAACGCCGGCACCTTTTGTGGCTGGGGAATCGGGGGGAAACGCTTTTGCTGCTCTCGCCTTCGTACAACAGCCCCGCGCAAAGCTGCTCTGATTTCGGAAGCGGCGGCCCTGGGTGGGAATCACAACCTTTGGGCTTTCAAAAATACTTTCCACCCCAGGCTGGGGGCATTTTGAAGGCTGCTTCTGTTCAAAGCAGGAATCAACTGCGCTTTTTACTGAGACTGCAGACGTTTGACCAAAACCTTTTCTGATATTATTTTGGTATTGTTCTGTCTATTGCTAGGGTCGACTAGTTCTTATTATTAACGTTATTAACAGCACGCCTCTCTTTTCCCGGGAGGCTGTCCGTCCGTGGCAAAGCGGCCGTTTGGGAAGCCTTTTCGTCGGAGAGGTGCCGCTGCTCAGATCTCCCCCGGGGCTGGGCCCCTTGCGACTCCTCCTCCCTCCTGCCCCAAAGAGTTGGACCTTTTAGTGCAAGACTGAAGCGGGCGCTAAAGCGCACGCTGCAAAAAGCCTGCGCCTTCCTCCTTGGGCGCGGTGCGAGGGCTGCGGCGGCCGGGGCCCTGCGGCCGCAGGCGCCCGCGCCCTTCGCCCCCGCCTCCCGCGCCGCTCCCGTCTGCTCCTGCGAGCGGTCGCGCTCCGCGGAGCGCTGGGGCTCGGGGGGCTGACGGCACACGGCTCCCCACCCCGCAGCGCTGCCGGCGGACGCCTCTGCGCCCGTTTGCGGTTTGTCCGTCACTATTTAATAACGGCGGCCCCGAGCCGCTGCAGCCCGTGCGGGAAGGCTCCCGGCGCCGCTATTTGTATGCGGCGCACACAGGCAGCGCGGGAGCAGACGGCAGCCGGGAAGCGCCTGTCAATCACGGCCCCTTTCACGCCGCCGGCTCAGAAAGAAAAGGCAGAAAGGCGCCTTCGCAGAGCCTCCTCATCGTCGTCGTCGTGTCGTCGCCGCCGTCGCCGCGGCCCCGGCAAGCAGCGCCAGCCGCCTCCCCGAGCCCCTCCCGCGCTGCCTCCCGCCGGCGCTCGCGATGCTGCGCGCCCCCGCGACGGCCGCCCTCCCGCCACCGAAGGGTCTTTACGTTCGACTGCGCCCCGGGAAGAAAATGAGGGAGAGGTGGGCCGGCGGACTCGAGTGTTTTTTTTTTATTTGCAAACTTTCTGTGTCAGCTTGTCGCGGAGGCTTTTACTGCGGCGCCCGTCGCGTTGGGGGTTATCATCAAGGAGCGCCAGGATGGGGCCGGTCGTTCCTTGCAGACAGGGCTGCGGGTCGGTGGCGTTACCCAGCTGTTCCGGGCACCGGGGTGTCCTGCCCCCGCGCCTGGCAGCTTCATACATGGTTAAACAAACCCAAAGGCAGTGAGCTGGGCCTGGTTTAGCTTTTGAACCCCATGGTATGGAAAAAAAAAGAAAAATCTCCTGAAAACTAAAGCCTGCTCTCTGCAGGAGAAGCTGTGGCAATCCTAGCATCACAGAAATACATGTGCTCCCATTGCCTTGGCTGGGTGGACAACTTGCTCTTGCTTTAAAACCTGTTGAAGTCCCCGGTACGATCGCTTTGCCTTGGGCAGCCCTGGGCAGAGCCGTTCCTTTTTCTCCTCCGTGCAGCGCGCCATGTAGAAATGTAGCCTCAAAGTCCCGTTTGCAACTTCAGAGGGACAAAAAAGAGGTGGAGGAGTGACAAAATGCGGCATCTGCTCAGTAGTCCGCTGCTTGCAGCAGGAAGGAGTTGGGTGTAGTGGGGTAGAGCTGAAGTTCCCAGAAGTGGAGAAAAACGTCTCTGGATCCTGGCTGGGGTGTCTTGTTCAGGCACAACACCAAATTAGTTGCCTGATCCAGGACTAGAAGAGAATTTTCCGCCAGCCTCCTCCCAGGCAGACCACGGGTGCTTTGGTGGGGTTATCCATGTGTAGGGTTATCTGTGCACGGGGTTATCCATATGGGAGTTATCCGTGCATGGGATTATCCCTGCAAGGAGTTATCCCCATGTGGGGTTTTCCATGCACACTCTGCCCCCCCGTTCCTGGTGACTGCAGGGACCTGGGCCACCAGCCACTTTCTTCGGTCTCTCCCCCTCCCTGCCTGCGATAGGTTGCAATTTTGGGGCTCTTTGGCCTTTTCGTACCATAGATCTGGGTTTATCATGGGGTTATGAGGCGTGTGTTATAGCTTCATGCTGTGGGGGAAGTTTTCTGGGTATTTCTCTGCATCTTGTGCTGCCTAGGGGTGGGACAGTTCTGCTTTCGGTGGTGAAAGACACCCTGTCCTTTCTGCACCCCGTGGATAGGTTGTAGGTACCTGAACCACAGTGGTGTGGAAGCCAGCAGGCAAAGCTCTTGACAGAGCCTTCATTTTTGAAGAAGAAAACTGATTTTCTTTTAGAGACCGTGCGAGAAAAGCCCCCCACCGGCAAGGCTGCCCTCGGGTGCAGGCGGGTGGACACAGCTCGTGCTCCCGGCCAAGGCCGGGATCTCCGGAGGCTGCTCACGGCTCTGCCGCGGGCCCGTTCACCTTAGCGGGAGCTGCTGCGGGCTCAGCAGTTTGGAAATTAAGCCATTTATTCCGGGCCTAAGCATGGCCTTAAGAGTCGAATATTAGGCAATCATTTACCTAGGTCTAACACCTTCCTCTTTTGCAACATGCTGAATGCTTTGGGCTTAGAAAAGTCCGTTGTTCAGCTGAGGCTGATGTGTCTAGTTAACACAGGTTTATTGCTTTCTAATCAATGCACTGAAAACAGATATTTTGGGCCCATTCATTCATGAAGATTAGGCAGCACTAACTTAATAGCTTATCAGTATATTATTACTGAGAACACTTAGTAATCCCAACAGGTAGGGTTTAAACTTCATTTAAACAGGATGAGACCGTGTTGCCAGATGAATACAAATTACCTCTGCTTTGACATAAAAGAGACATAATTAAATACAAATTGACTACAGAAATACACAGTGTTAACACCAGCCTGCATTGCTCTGAGCTAGGACTGGAATAAATGACCCTTCAGAAGGGATCCTTTCAAGGGAACATGCACACCTCTCCTCCCAGGGGATTCATAGTGACGTTCCGGATATATATATATCTTAGAGACAGACGATTGTATGTAAACCTGGGAAATTAAGGTTGAACATACACAAAGAAAAGTGGCTAACAGCACTGTTTGGAATTTCGAACTCCCAACCCCCCACCTTTTATATGATGATTTTTTTTAACCCACAGCGCTGAAAAGTTCAGGGTGCTGGAAGGAGCTGGCACCGAGCCCCGCCGGGCGCTGCCCCGCAGCTTGGGTACCAGCGCCAGCGCTCCGTCCTCGCCTCGGGAACAGGGCTGGAAGGAAAGGCGGCGGAGGCATCCCTGGCAGATGGTTTTTCTTGCAGCCCCCCAGTTAAAGCAGAGCCTGTTAGCAGGGGGGTGACGTCCTCTGCTCCGAAGCATCCCCATCCGATGGGGGGAGCAAACGCAGCAGAGAGCCCCGCTGTTTCCCAGTGCATTCGTCGAGCTGCAGCCGGCCGGACTCCTCTCCCGGCTCGGATGCAGGGAAAAACCCGCCCCGCGGGGCCCCGGCGCGGAGGGAGGTGTCAGGAAGGAGGCGAGCTGATTTATGCTGGTGCTCGCCAGAGCGTGGCGGGGAGGGAGCGCTGCCGCGAGGATGCTTTCCAGGTGGCTGTTGCTCGCGGATCGGAGCACACGTATCCCCCCGCTCGGCCGTGGCAGATGAGCTCACTGGTGCGCTGGGGGATTTGCCGGACGTGTACAGGGTTCGGACGGCGGGTGGGAAGAGCGCTGCGGCATGCATCTGTGAGCGCAGAGCCCGTCTCCGCGGAGCGGCGCTCGCCGCAGCCGTTACGGCAAAGCCTGGGAAAGAGCCAGGCTGTATCCGCCAGGTGACCGTGCCCATCGCCGTGTCGCGCGGATGTGCACGCGGATGTGGTCGGCCGTCCACGCCGCTGCAGCGAGGCTGGAGGGCCTTTCCTGGAGTTGTTTAGCTGCGAAATCCTGCTGTGCAGCTGCGGTTAAACCCAGCCCTCTAGTCGAGCCCGTGTGGTTCCCGGGCTCTGCAGACCGGCACGACGGCTTGGGTTGAAGCCACCAGGAGGGAGCTGATGCCGAAGAAGGAGGATGTGTTTGGAGGCCCCATCCTTGTCCCTTAACACCCCAACCCCAATGCATGGAGACAACAGCTGGCGGGTGGCTCGCCCGGCCAGCTGTGGCACCCAGGCAGCTGTGCGCACATCTGTCCAGCAGCTGCCAGGAGCTGGAGCCCGCTCCCAGCCCGGGCAGCATGAGGAGGCGATGCCCTGCGGATAACTCCCGCGCGGGGAGCTGGAGCGGCTCCTCTCCCAGGTGCGCGTCGAGGCTCCCGCCGCGGTCTCTGCCCCTCTCCGAGCCAGCACGGCGCGCGGCTCTGCCACGGCCCGCTGCCTCCGCGCGGCAGGGAGCGCCGCGAGAGGAAGCGGTTAATCGGCTCCTAATGAGCAGGGCACAGATGCTACCAGCTGCTGCGGGTTCTCACGGGCTTGCTGCCTGCGCGCCCCGGCCCCCTCGGCCCCCTCGGGCAGTTTGCACAGCTGACCGCGTTATTTATCCGGCTATTGGGCAACTAAACCGAGGCGAAATGAAGCCTGCGCCCGGCTGGGATTTCAGGAGAGCGCGGCAGCATAGGAGCTGGCAGCTCGGGGGCTGCAGCAAGGCTTGTGCTCCCTTGCGGCGGGGGAGCTTTTGCAAAGCCCCCTGCGTGCTCGGTGCTGCAGATCTGGCAGGTCGACGCTCTGCGCCTCAGTTTCCCCAAGCGGCGAGCCCTGCCTGGCTGTCAGCGCAGTCGTGGCAATGCACACATGAAAAACCAAGGTGCTCGGAAAGCAGGTTCAGGAGACAGTAGTGTCAGGGGAGGCATATAACCACCCAAACCAGGCCAGTTTGGAGCCAGATAATCTGCTCAGGGTCATAAATGCAAGACATTTCCCGTTTTTCTGATTGTTTTGCTGCAAGGGTTTTGCATACATCTGGTCTTCTCCTTATTGGAATGGGGCTGACTCAGCACTTTTCATTTCCTGCGTGGGATTTTTTTTTTTTTTTGGTAAGAGCAAAAAATGTTTTAAATCGGTCTGCTTGAGGCTCTGGGGAGGCAACTTTGCCGCCGTTTTGCGGGAAACCTCTGGGATGGGAAAGATGTTCAAAGGAAATGGGGCATTTATAACCGCTTAAACTCTTTAAGCAGAGCTTCGATGTCTCTTTTTCTTAAATATAAAAATATGAACGCAACAAGAAACTCCAGGCATCCCCTCCAGGCCTCTTCGCTGACAGGTCTCGGCCGCAGAGGCTATGCGCGTCGCACCTGGGCCGCGGCGGCGGGAGCTCCCCATGGAGGCTGGGGCTGCAGGAGGCCTGGATGCGCCCCTCTCCCTGCCCGGTCCCTGGGCATCTCCGGGGAGGGCGACGGGAGATGCTCTGAGATAACCTCTGCAGGATGTGCTGCTGACTTACAGCTTCTCTTTCGAGGCCAAAATCATCCAGACAGGGGAATAATAAAGTACAGTTCCCACATATATTTAAACAACGTTGGGTAAATAGGAAGTTTTTCTTTATGGGGCCCAAGCCAAAAACACAGATATTTGGGGATGACAAAGAGGTTCTGGTTTAGTACCACAAAAAAATCCGTATTGGGGGAAACGTCTCGTTCACTTAAAGCATCCAGCCCAGGCTTTAGCTCCAGATCCTTCAAAGTCCTCTCAGGCCAACACTGATTTTACTGTGGTGCTCCCTGCAGGAGGCAAGACGTATATTGCTATTATTCGCCCTGTTAACCATCTCCTTGGGCCTTGGGCATAGTGGGGCCCATATCCACACCCCAGATCTGCCAGCAACAGCAGGGAGCAAGATTTTCTCCCTGTCTCCCGCAGAGAGTGGCCATCACCCTGAGCCCCAGGCTGGTTTTTGTAGGTGCTTGTTGGTGGTCATGGATGAGTTTGCGAAAGGTGTTGCAGCCTTCAGCAGCTCCTTACATCCGGGAAGTGGACTGTGAGCTGGCCTGTGAGGCAGGTGGATGGGCAGAGTTAATAAAACTCACGTGGGCATGGTGTGCCCACGTCCTGAGGTGACGGTAGCTGGTGCGTTAGGTTTGACACCTGTCTGGTTTCACCTGGAGCATCCAGACATTGGAGTCTTCGTCCACTGCCTGCTTTGATGGCAAATGTTGCAATAGGTCAACCCGCAATGCCAAAGTTGGCCCAAAGACAGCATCCCCCCCATCGGCCTAGGGCAAGCTTGCACCCGGTCACTGCGGGGGTGCCAACACCGTTGCGCCAGGTCCCGCGGCACAGCCAAAGCCCTGACGGCTGCTGGGGGGAGCAGGGGAGATCCCGTGCTGACACCCACCCCACCCCACGTGGCCGTGATGCTCCCTCCCCGCTGCAGGCGCCCCGGGGCTCCCTCCTCGCCGCCGGGCGTCCCACCGGGGCCTTCTCTTTGCTCCCGCAGGCTCTTCGCGGTGAAGTGCGCCGGGTGCCTGGAGGCCATCGCGCCCAGCGAGCTGGTGATGCGGGCCCAGAAGAGCGTCTACCACCTGGGCTGCTTCTGCTGCTGCGTCTGCGAGCGGCGCCTGCAGAAGGGCGACGAGTTTGTGCTGAAGGAAGGGCAGCTCCTCTGTAAGGGCGACTACGAGAAGGAGCGGGAGCTGCTGAGCTTGGTGAGCCCGGCTCTGTCGGATTCCGGTAAGGGGCCGCCCGCGCCGGCCGCCGCACCGCCCCGGGGCCGCCGGCACCGCCTCGGCCCCAGCCCCCCGAGCCCCCGGCGGCCAAGTCCCCCGGGCAGCAGGGAAGAGCTTGACAAGCCCCTCTGGGTTTTCCAGCCAAAGCCGTTTCCAGCCAGAGTGCCTCCTGGCCGGGGCTTTGCACGCAGGGATGCGAGCAGGGGACCTGGGCAGCGGCGTCAGAGGAGGCCCGGAGGATGCTCTGGGGACCTTCCTCATCGCGTTGGACGTGTGCTCCTGCTCGTGCCGCCCTGTCTCTGCTCCTGGTCTGTCCCCTTCCCGGGGTGCCCGGCCGCCCCGGGAGCCGCGGCTGGAGGTGGGCGCAGGGGAAGGGGCTTCCTGCAGCAAAGCTGCGCCTGGCGTCCTGCTCCGTCCCGGGCGCTAATACCGGGGAAACTTTCTGGCTATTAATGAGGTTAGGTTGCCCTGAGCATCAGATGAGCATTTCAATACATACCTACAGTCAATGAAAATAATATTTGAGTGTTTCCCAGGAAGACAAATTTAGTAAGAAAACGCAGCAACGGAGGCTGAGGGGGGGGGTAAAAAAATGAACTGTTAGCAGATATCTTTGCGCTAATGATGTCCCAAAAGACCCCTGCTCCTAGCAAGGCTCCGTGGCCACATGCCATTTGCCTGGGTCACGTCGTTGTGCACGGGTTTCCAAACAACGCTCGGCTCCTCTTAAAAACCGTCATCAGAGGAAAATCTGCTTTGCGGAGGGCGCATTCACCTTTGAAAGGCCGTGCTCTGCAAGGGGCGGCCAGCGCGCTAGCGGCAGCCTGCCTTTTTCCCACTAGCACAAAGCACCGGGGGGAAAAAGAGCATCGCCGGCTCCTCTTAGGAGGGGGGAGCTGAGGCACGGAGCGGCAGGTCCCGCTCAGCGCCCACGCTCGCCGGCGCGCCTCGGGACGGTGGCTGGGGAGACGGTGACGGCTTTGGCGCCGGTGTTGCGAGAACTGCCCAAAGCCTACACTGCTTTTTAATATTGTGATCTTGCGGAGCGAGAGCCTGGCGGTTTTGCGGTGCCGTCTGCGGGTGGCTCTGCCTTGGGAGAGACTGTCTGCTTTAAGGGAAAAAAACCCTCCCCCAAAATAATGATGATAAAAGCAAAAATAATCAGTGAGGAAATAGGAGGAGGTCACCGAAGAAAGCCAGCGAGTGACTGTCCAATGCTGGAGTAAACGAAGAGGCAGGAAAACACAGAGATTCATTGCACTGGCTCTGGCTCTTGGATTAGGCCTGGGAAAGTCCATTTGGAAAACATCCATCTCTGCTCTTAATTGATTGACGAATTATTATTTTTCCTTATGGGATATGCAATCTCTTCTAGTTAAAATAGGAACCAACAAGGAAATGTCACGCAAGAAAATAAGCGAAGCGGCCTCCTGTCCCCGTAGCGCTTTGGGTTTATTCCAAGCGGGGGAAAAGGGCAGCTTGGGAAGGGTCGGGGAGCTCTTTCTCCCCAGCGGCTCCACGTCCTGCGGCTCCGCTTCCAGCGTTTCTGGCTGAAATGAGAACTAAGTAGCAAAAAATCTCCAGGGGAAGCACTGATTTCGGTGGAGGCTCCGGCCAGGTCCCGCGGGATCGGGAGGGCCGGCGCGGGAGCCAGCAGGACCGTGCAAGCCCGTGGCCGGTCGGAAACGCAGCCCGGACCCTGGCACCCGCCGGGGGCCGCGGGCAGGCGGTGCGGGCTCCCCGCTTTGAAGCCCCCCGTCCTCCCTGCCCCGGCCCCCGCGCACCAAAGGCCACTTTTATGAGAAAGCGCAGATAAAAAGCGAGCCATATGTTGCCCGTAATCTCCCAAACCCTCGCTTCAATTACCGCCTCCCCTGAGCCTCCGCGGCCGAGCCTAAGTAAACAAGCGCCTCTGAAAGAGGAGCCCGGTTTCCAATTAAAAGCGTCCTAGCGTTTCTCCTCTCCCTAAATCCTCCCAGGCGAAGAATGGCCCTTCCCCGGCGGCGGGTAGCGGGGCGCTCGCCCTCGCCGCCGAGCCGGCGGGTCGTGCCGAGGGCACGCCGCACAACATCCGCGGCCCCCGGCGCTTTCCCATGTGACGTCAGGGGCGGCCCGAGACGGTCATTAATTTCTCCCTCGTTCGGGGAGAGGCTTGAAAGGGAGAGTTAATTAAAAGTAATACCCCCGCCAAATCCGGCTCCGCTGCTCCTTCTTTTTTCTTCGGCACTTGGAGGGATTTGGGGAGCAGGTGTTGGGGAGGGAGGGCTCGGAGGGGAAGGGGGGGGGGTCGCTCGAGGCTGGGTTCCCCCCCTCCTGGAGCACTCTTTTTTGAGCATTATTTGCTCGATCTAGTTCGTGAGCCTCCAGCACCCCTCTGCTGAGCTGGTCCCCGGCGGGACTGGTGGCTGGAGAGGCGTTTGGGCGGCCACCTCTTGTTAAAGTGCAGCGGGGTCTAGGCACCTAAATGTCTCCATCAATTGACACCTTCCCTGATATCTGCCAAATCTCTACCCCCATATACCCCTCTACCCCCCTATAATCCCAATTAAACCCTTTCAAGTTTCAGCAAACCAGGCAGCTAGATGGAGCAGGGAAATCATATTTGTGCCTGCACCGAGGAAAGGGCAGCGGGTTAGCCACCCCCGGAGCGATCCCAGCAGCGTGGAGGAATCCGGTAACGGGCTTCGGGAAGCCCCCTCCCTCTGCTGGCAGCGTTGCCTCCCTTCCCTTGGGAAAGCCTTGGAAGAGCACAGCGCCAGCGGGAGCAGCCCAGGCTCTGCCCAGTGGAGTTGCAAATAAAGAGGGCTGGTAAGGGGCAGAGTAATGCAGCCTGCTTTCCCGTAGCAGCTCGTGCCCAAAAGCCCCCCAGCACCGAGAGCAGAGAGGAATTAGACACCAGTCCCCGGGAATGCGAACGAGCAGTGAGAGCTGCTTCAGCAAGTACCGGAGGAGTGAAACTTGAAGTGGTCTGGGCTTTTATCGAGGGAGGTTTTAAGAAAGGTCATGGGTGGGGAGAAATATAAGCAAAGACACCCCTCAGATTTATGATTAAAACTGTGCTTTAAGTGGAGCTGATCTCTGTGGTAGGGAAAATAAGGACTGAGGAGGTCCTGTATGGTGGTTGTCCACACCATTTTGGGGCTAGTACAGCCCCAGCACGGTTTTGTCCTGTGCCACCCCTGATGGGGTTGGGAGGACACCAGCAACCTCTCAGACACCAGCTGTGCTGCATGGATGGCCCTGGAGCTGGAGGACAGTCCTTGGCATCGCTCATTCACTAGCATGGATGTGACCTGGCTGTCTCTGCCCAGATGTGTCCCCCGCTGTGGCCTGGAAGGAAATGCCTGTAGGGCAGACCCACTTTTGGGTCAGATGCAGTGAAAATGAGGTGTTTCTAGAGTTTCACACTGCAGCTGCTCAAATCTTTGCATTTAAACTCCCCCAGATTATTTGGAACATGCTGGAATATGGACTGTGCTGCCTGTTGTCTGTAAAGGACCCGCTTTCTCTTTTCCAGGCAAAAGCGACGACGAAGACAGCGTCTGCAAAATGGGCCAAGCCTCAGGGAAGGGTGCCGAGGATGGGAAGGACCACAAGCGGCCCAAGCGGCCCCGCACGATCCTGACCACTCAGCAGCGGAGGGCCTTCAAGGCGTCGTTTGAGGTCTCCTCCAAGCCGTGTAGGAAGGTACAGAGAGAGAAGGGCCGGGCACCTGCCCCAGAAAGCTCGCGGTCCTGCCTGCCTCCGTCCCCGGCGGCAGTGCCGGCGCTTGGCAAGCTCCCAGCTCCAGGGGCGGCTGCTGGCTGGTGCTGTCCTGCGACACGGGGCAAGGGCTTGTCCTAGCTGCTCTGCCCCCTCCAAAAGCCGCCCTGGGAAGCCGAGCAGACCTGCTGAGCTGACTGAGACACTGCTGTTGTGTCCTCTCTCCAAGGTGCGGGAGACACTGGCGGCCGAGACGGGGCTGAGCGTCCGCGTGGTGCAGGTCTGGTTCCAGAATCAGCGAGCAAAGGTGGGTGGCGCGGGGACAACCCCGGTGGGTGCTGGGGGCTCCCTCCCTCCTTGCTCTGCTGGGGGGATGATTTCACGCCCCTGCCTTTGCCCCTTCTTCTCACCCAGATGAAGAAACTGGCCAGGAGGCAGCAGCAGCAGCAGCAGGATCAGCAAAACACGCAGCGCCTGAGCTCAGGTACCCTGAAACCTTGCACCCAGCCCTCCTCGCACCCCCGCGAGCCCTCCTCCTCGTGCTCAGGGTGTCCCTGACGGGAACATCCCCTCCAGGCTTCCCGAGCACCCTGCGCCTCGGGCCCTGCAGGGGAGGGCTGGGGCTCCTCGAAAAGCAGCAACCCCAGAGCAGCCCGATGGTTTGCTCTCGTCTTGCAGCCCAGCCCAACGGAGGTGGCAACGCCGGGCTGGAGGGGATCATGAACCCATACACCTCGCTGCCGCCGCCACAGCAGCTCCTGGGCATGGAGCAGAGCGTCTACAGCTCCGACCCTTTCCGGCAAGGGCTCACTCCGCCGCAGATGCCCGGGGACCACATGCACCCCTACGGTAAGGCTCTGAGAGGCGCTTTTGCCATGCCTCAGTTTACCCCTGCGGTCATGTAGGGATGATGCTCCCCACCGCGGGTGAAGGAGATGTCGGTGGGCTTCCTCCCCTTGTGTGGCCATGCCCTGGGGAGCTTCTGGGAGCAGGGCTTGGCCAGCGGAGCTGCGCTGTGGACCTGGGGGGCCAGTCCCACTGGAGGCTGTCGCCCGTGGGCCATGGCACGGCGCAGCATTTTTGGGAGCCTGAAGCACCAGGGAGAGCAGATGGGGGGGGGGGGGGAGCAGAGCTACCTCAGCGCGCAGCCCTTCAACGTTGCTTCTCTTCTGCTCGTGCAGGTGCTGAGCCCCTCTTCCATGACTTGGACAGCGATGATACCTCACTTAGCAACCTGGGTGACTGCTTCCTGGCGACGGCGGACGCGGGACCCCTGCAGTCGCGGGTGGGGAATCCCATCGACCACCTTTACTCCATGCAGAGCTCCTATTTCACGTCCTGAGCGTCGCCTCCCCCCGCGGGGCAGGCGCGGACACGCGTGTCCGCGGCGCTACCCGACGAGCGGCTGCCGAGGCCGCAGGCAAGAGGGGTTTGGGAGGGAGGGGGACTCGACACTGCTGGGATGCTGTCAAACAATGTTCTGTAGCTTGGTGTTCCCAAGGACTGAATAACTTATGGGTTGCATAGTTTCATGTTTCTCTTAGACTCCTAGGATTAGAGACAGGAGCGTTCATTGCAGCTGGCTGGTGGGTTTTCAAATTTCAAACGTGGCCCCCAATTTCTAATTCCGGCATGGGGAAAGGTAGGGGGAGGGAAACTAGCCACGAGGGGGAAAAACGTTCCTGCGAGGCTGTCCTGGCACTGTATCTTCTCCGTGCGACCTTTGGTCCTAACAGCAGAAAGAGCAAATTATTCATCTTTGTTGGGGGAATTTGCAATGTCAGCCTGGCTTTGAGATTTGAAAAGCTGACAACATTTTGAGGAAACACAGGGAAAATTTTCTACGCAGTGTTGTCCGCTGTGGCTTTTTCCCTCTGTTGCTCAACTGGCATGAGCGCTCGCTGTTTAAACACAGGGACTTTTAAGATAGATGTTCCCATGCGAATATAGAAACGTAGAGACCCTAACATCTCCCCATCCGTGAGGATGGGGGCTGTGTGTGTGTGTATGTGTGTGTGTGTGTGGGCACGCACGTGTGTGTGTGTGCGGAGCCGTGTGGCTGTCTGTAATATACTGCACAGGCACACCTGACAGATTGTATCAACAAAGTTTATTTCTAAGTCTATCAGAAATTTACTGTACAGCAAAAGTAACTTTATTTTCAGCGTGAACCATATTTAAGGAAATACTCAATGCACTTAAGTTATAAGATGAAATAATTTACTTTTTATAAACGTTATGTTTAGGTTGCAAAAGCCCAGTGGCAGGCAAGGAACATCAGTTCATTTCAGGCGATGATAGGTTCGGGTTTTGGGGTTGGTTGTTTTTGGTGCTCTCAGGTTGCCCCACTGGTTTTAAAGGGCAGTTGAAATGCCAGGCAGGGCCAGCTCCAGGCATGGGCAAAGGAGCCTGTTGCCTCTGTCAGCAGGTCGATGGGGACAGCAAAACTGAGTGGTTGTCCGGACTCTAGGAAATGCAGCAGCCCCTATCGCTCCCCTCGGGTTGTGAATCCCTTTGGGTGGAGGCTCAGCGGTGCCCGGCGCCTGCACCCAGCCTGGCAGCCCAGGTCATCTCCCAAGGGTCTTTGGGACAAAGCTGGTGGTGAAAAGGAGAGGAGACCTGCATTTCCTACCCACATGCTCAGTCATCTCTGCAGAAGCCATGGGAACCTCGGGAAAGTTTTCCTTAGAGTCAAGCCTTCAGCTGACCATCACCTCATCCCTACTCTAGTTTTCATGCGTTGTGTCCTTTTGCGCTGCTGTTCACAAGTTATGTAAACAACAACCTGTAAAGACATGCAAGTGACTGTGAGACTCAAAACACTGGCTCATCGCCACAGTATGAGCTGACACTGAATGTAATGGGGTCTGGAGGTGGCTGACCCAGCAGGAGATGCTGACACACTGTCAGAAATCGCATACCAAGATGAAATTAAAAAAAAAAAAAAAAAAAACTCTGCAAAAATGCCTGGTCTCTTCTTGTGTGAGGTGTCCCAGTGACTCATAAAGGGAAAGGTTTGGATATCTCCAAAGAAAGAAAGGTGTTGGGTAGGGTATAGTGAGACAGCAGGGGAAGTTTCTGCTCATTGGGCTTTAGATATCAAGTACTCTCTGGTCTAGGACTAAACTGATCCTTGATGTTCCCCTGCTGCCAATAGACAGAGATTGGCAGATCTGGAGGGCGATTTCTCTGTCTTTGACACCAAGCCGCGGTGGCAGGGAGGGGTTTCCTGGGCTCTCCACCAAGCACAGCAGGTCCTTGGAGGACTAGTTTAGCTATAAACAACCAACTTTTAGACATCTAAAGGCAGTGGAGATGACTCCCACCCAAAATGACCAAAGAAAAAGGGAGGCCAGACACCAGGCGACCTCCTTTAATACAAGGAAGGATTTTGTAGAAAGGGGATGGGCAAAAAGAGAAATAGAAAAAAATCTTTGCCTGTTTCCCAGCTCTCTGCATGAGCTCATTTGTGCTTTTACCACCAAAAAACACTGCTTCATATTTTCACTTGCCTGCAATATTTCTATGCTCTTAGAATTGAGGGAAAGCTGGACAAGCCAGGGCAGCAAGGATATCAGCAAAGACCTTTCCTGAATGAATGAGTTCTGGTCTGCCAAGAGAGTTTCCCAGGCAAATGAAACTTGCCGCGGTGGCTGTGGCTGAAGATGGCAGAGAGGATGCAGTGGTACTAAGAGCAGCATGTGATGACTGAGGGGAATGGCTGACTCCGCTGGCCTTGCCCCTGCTTCCCTCCTGTGCCCTGGGACCAGGAGTAGACACCTAGGCCAGCTGATGGCAAAGGGTATAAGACCTATGACCTTCCCAGGGCTTCTGGAGGTCTGGTGAGAGCAAGGGTCTTAATTTAACTTTTCATATAAGCCTTTCCTCCACATCTTTTAGCTCCTTAGTGTCCCCAGCTGCTGTTTCAGAAAGCTCACAGAGCAGAGCATGGCTGGGAGGCACCCGTTCCCCTCCAGCGCAGGGGGCCCCAGGCTTGGGTGGCATTGCTGCAGGCCAGGTTACCCCATGAGCGCTCTCACCTGGACTGTCGCCTCACTATGAACCCCAACTCTCCATGCCAGGGCCACGCGGAGCTCCGCATTAGGACTGCCAGAAAGATGGGGGTGGGTATTTCCCAACAGGTGTTGCTCTTATCACAGCTCCTTGACATGGAGACGCTCTGTGAATACGTGCTGATTCCAGCAAACTGGGGATGGTGAAAAAGACCAGAAACCCACAAGTCATTGTCTGAGACACTCAAAACAAGGCATTCTTCTTCCTGCTTTTCGCCTGACGCTGCTCTGCTGTTCCTGTGGTATAACATGCTTTCAAAGTCCAACCTATGGAACACAATATTCCAAAATGGTCTGACGGCGTGAAGAAAACATGTAATTTTTCTTTTGCAAACTGTAGTTTCCAGGAAAGGCCTGAATTTCTTGTGGTTTTGGGACTTTTGCTCTCCTTCGGGACAGAAAAGCGTTGAAATGGCAGAATCAAAGGACCTACTTCCAGCTGAGCGAACGCTGAGTCCTCAGCCGTCGCAGGGGGCTCGACTACTCGGGAGGTCGGGGTGGGTCTCCAGAGACACCCCTGGCTTTTCTGGGGCGGGGTGGAGGGGCTGTGGGGAAGGCGAGGAGAAAGGAGAGACAGTGATTTGTATCTTTGCGGAGATGCTGCCAAGAGGCCCCGCAGCAGGGGCTGAAGGGCTGGGGTTCAGGACTAGATGAACACACACAGAGAGGCAAACACCTGAAATGTTAGCATTTCAGGTGAAAATGAAAACCTTCCATCACTCTCCCAAACTCAATGCAAAAGCCTGTTTTTACTGTCGTCCCGAGAAAGATCCAAAAGCCTGGGCAGAGGCTTTCCTTGCCAGACACAGCCCAAGGAGGCGAGGGAGGGGGGCCGACTTGCGTGGCGGGGTGTCTGTCGGGACCTCTGGGCATGAAGACGTTCGTTAATCGCTCCTGGGAAGGAGTCAAGAAGGAGACTGGCAACGGGATTGCTCCTGTCAGCTGGAATGAAAGGAATCTGGCCTTGGGCAGCGAGGCTCAGATCTCCTCGCAGAGAGCCAGGTGGGGAGACCTCGTCTCGGTGACGGCTCTCGCGCGGCGAAACCTCCTGCTGACCTCAGAGCCGGGGTTTAGCCGCCCGCGCACAGCAGTCGGGACTGTCAGAGCCAGCCCTGAGGCCTCGCTCGTCAAAGGAGCGTTTTGGCGCCAGTCGGTCATGGAGCGAGGTGGTCCTCGGCTCCCTCGGAGGGTCTCGAGCCGAAATCGCCCTGCGACCTGCAGGAAGGTGGGCACTGAGAAGGCGATTAATTGCAATCGCTTCCAAACACTCCCCGTGGCCAGCAAAGCCCTCCGAATGGGGGGGGGGGGGGAGGGTCTGCTGACAAGGAGCTGCAGGAGACAGCTTGGGTGGTGCTTAAGCCTTCCCTGGGTACACAGGTCCTGCTTGTGCTGGTCACCATCCCTGGCTGCACCCCATGCTGCACAGCCTGCTGGACCCAAAGGGCTCAGTGCTGTGCTCTCTAGGTCATCCTGCAGCTGAGTTTTTCCACTTGTTCCCCAAAATGAAGACTTATTTTTAATCACTGACCAGGGTCTATTTTCTCTTGACAATAATGTTTTCATTATACAACTTCTCCAAGCCCATTTCTGGCCTCTGTTGCCTCAAACATGAGTTAAAATGCACAGGAGGGAGATTGGAGAAATTTCTAGCCTGTAGGAGAAGGCTTCCCAAGGAGAATAAATAAGATTTATTGAGATGCAAGGTGTTCTCTTCCAGTAGAAATATCTCACCTGTGGCCCAGAGAAACCTGCTTGCTGATTTAGGATGTAATTAGTGAGTCACCAGGTGAAGACCTTGCAGAGCTCTGCATGGTCATCTGACAGGAGGGACTGTAAAACCCTATAAAAGCAGGATTCACAGGGTGCTTGGGTTTGGGGGAAGGTGTGCTGTAGGAATCTGGCTGTCCTGGTATTTGAAGACCCTCTGGAGGACAACAGGGTAGGGGCTTTTGTAAGTTTTGCTGTGTTTCTAAAGCCCTTGCTCTTTCTGAGAGTAAAGCATGTGTTGAGGAGTTTCTTTGTAGGGACAGTGGTACTAGTGCGTGCTTCACCTGGAAAATGTAAGGGCAGGGGCTGTTGCAGGGGTGTTGCCAGGGTGCTGTGGACTGCGTGGCAGATCCTGCCCTCAGGCTGGATGGAAATTCTTTAGCCTGAAATAGCCCTTGAAGGTCTACAGGCAGAGCTGGTGCCAGGGCTCTGGCCAGGCCAAGTGGGTTGTAAGCCTACAAGACCCCAAAGTGTGAAATATGAGGTGCCTCTAGGGGTGCCTGTTCACCCTGCTGCTTGGTGCATCCACATGGAGTCTGAGAGTAGAGTAACTTCCAGTGCTTGTGGAAATCAAAGCTCCTTTCTGGTGTCTTGGGTTGGGTCCCCAAAGAGCACTAGTACTTTTTTATGTTGGCTAGGCATTATCTTTTTAGCTGGCTCTCTTCAACTGAGGCCTCTGGCTGGATGAAATGGGAAGGAAGAATCTTATCTTTTAGTTTGGGTTTTTTTCCTCTGACTTTGGCAGCTGTGGAGACAACAGTTCTCCTTGCACAAGGAGGGCTGCCTGTGAGGAGTGTGGTTTGGGGACAGTTTCTGCATGTGATTTCTCCACAGAAATAGGGATGAGGTCCTAGCTATGTCAGTCTGGCCCAGGTGGATTGTACAGCAGCAGGGAAAAGGGTCAAATCTGTCCCACTATGAGAAGGTTGGAGAAAGTATTGCTTGAAGTTTAGCTGAACTCTATCGCTTTATTTGGTGATCTTGGAGAAATGCTGGCTGGTACTAGCGGAGCAAAGGAGATCTGGGCCAGGGTAAGGCTAATAGATACTGTGAGCTGGAGGGGAAGATGCGCTTTGCTTGTGGAAGGAGGGAGGATTCAGGTGGGGTGGAGAATGTATGATGTGGGGGGAACTGCTGTGACTCAAGAAGCCAGTGGAAGTCTGATTTCTAGGATCCAGGTGTAGGTAATGGCTTGTTAAATGCCACCCAGGCTTGCAATAGAAAAATGGGTATTTTTGTTAATGGTTATTAAAATTGCTTTAAAAAATGCTTCACTTAGATGTTTCTTAAAATATCTTATTTTACTTTTTTAAACAAAATCTCTTAAAGATAAAATCTTTCTCTTCCTCACCCACGCCTATCTCTTATTTGAAAAATGTTCACTACATCAGTCTGGCTTTCCATAAGCATAGCTACCAGTTTGAACATATTAAATTACTTTCCCCCAAATAAAACCCATATGAAAGCCATCTCACATGCAGACTGATTGCCTACTTGTTTTAAAAACCTGCAGAAATATTTAATATAATGACAATATTTCAAGGTGTTTATGTAGATATGTATAGAATTAATATACATAGTATATAACTTGCTTGGGGTCAGCACTGTGGAAGAGGGCAGATCCTCACCTAGTAAAATCAGTGGAGTTCACTGTCTTAAACCTGTCCCTTTTCTGCCAGCCGATGTGTATGTTTGACACAGCTTAAGCACAAGTTCAGCTTGTAACTGTGTGATGCAGTAGCATGTGTGGTTCCTCCTGTCACCTTGATGTGGTATTCTGGTATGCCTTATTTTAGGGTCTGGACTAATCCTGCCAAAGCAAAACCAAGTAGTTGTAGTCTTAGTACCTACTGGAAACTGCTCAGGGGATGGAGTTGCTGTGTGGCAGGCAACTTCTTGTTAGGGCTGGTATCTTGGTGGATGGTGGGATGGAGGCTCTCTGGGCCCTGGGCTGGCTCCTCTGGGATGCTGTTTTGGGGCACTGCTCTGAAATATTACATTGTACATCTGAGCCTGCTCTTGGCTTGGGGAGCGACCCCCCAGGACAAATGATAGCCTCCTGTCAAACCTAGGAAGAAAAAAACAAGTTCTGACATGAAAACAGACTCTACCTTGCTTTCTATGGCAAGGGCAGTGATGGGAAGGGGTTGAGAGCTGACCTTCATGTCTCTGAGTCTGAATGAACAAAGCCCCCTCTGTTCAGACACAGCTTGGTGGCCAAGGAAAGATCAAACCAGAGATTACTTTTCAGTTGAGGGCACTGATTAGATGATACTGATAGTCAGGAACGAGCTAGCTCTGAGTGATACTATGTTAATTAACTTGCTTTTTGTGAATGGATGGTACAGGGGCTTAGGGCAGATGTGAACTGGAATGAAACCTAAAATTGTCTTGGCCAATATTGGCTGGAAAGGCTGGGTTTGCATCTGGAGATTTAAATCTTGATGTTTTTAGGTATTTGTAGGAGATATGTAGTGCACAGACATTGGAGCAGGAGCAAGCAACCTTCCTGGAAATGTTGTCTTGGAAGTGGACATTGTCCAGGAAAACTACCCTCCAGATGAAGAAGGCCTGGATCCTTTGGCTTGCTTAAAATAGCCTGACTCAGCCAGTGACTCTGAGGTCAGTGGACATGTGCTGGCTTACACCAGCTGAAATGTGGGCACTAAGAGACCCCAAAGCGGATGGCTTACTAGTCAAGCAGAGCTTGCTGCTGTGAGGAGGGCCATGCTTGAGCCCCAGTGAAAGTGATGGGGGAAGTCCATGCAGTGCTGGTGTTTGCAGGTTGTTGGGGTGGCAGTGCTTTCTTGTGTGGTGTGGCCAAGCACTGTATATCTGAAAGGAGCCAGTATGAGAGTTTGCCACAGAAAGGGGCAAATGCTGGTTTTCTGCTGGGTGGGGGGAAGGCCGCAGCTCTGATTGCTCTTGTCACCTTCCTAGAGTGGAATCATTTGCCAGATGTCTGATATCTAAACTGATGCTGTTCTGGGCACAAAGCATCACCTGTTATTAGAAAATGCTTGTGCTGCGACACATAAGGCTCAAACCACTAAGAGTGAATGCCTTGTCCTTATGGTTGGTCTATGAACAAGATACCAGGTAACACCAGCTGTCCAAATTTGACTTGTATTTTTTCTAAGTCTTTTCTCCCACTGCTCATCTTCTGCACAGAAAGTTCACTTTAAAGGCTTTATAAAATGGTAAAGACTTGCAATGGAAAGGCAGGAAAAGGATCAAAAGCTCTGCAGGTGTAAAAAGGTGAGTAAGTTTCTTATCTTGTTGGAGATCAGACCAAATTCTTATCTCCATTCCTCTGGGTAGCAATGTATTGGTCATGAAAAGGTTATCTTGTCAGCTATAGACCTAGGCACTGATGTGGAGGCTGACATGTGCTTACCTGGTTGACAGGTATAAATTCACAGGCTGAGGATTAGTGTAGCCAACTGAGAACCATGTCAAAACACTCAAAGTGATCAAATACTGACAGGACTTTCAGTGAAGAGCAGCAGATTGCTGTTGCCTTGCGCCCTCCAGGCTGCTGCTTCAGAGAGAAGGATCGGATTTCTCCTTTGGTGATCCTGAGAACAGGATTCATTCAGAATGCTGCTTGGGGGATTGAATCTTGGTCTTGGGGCAGTATAAATCCATGCCATTGCATGGGAAATGGCAGAAGGCAGGCAAGCAAGCCCCATGGCATAGAGATGGGGAGCTGGTGGCTTGTCCTTAGGGGAAGAGACCTGTCCATTCCTTTGCTTTGTAAAAAGACTTGTGTTGCAGAGTCTTGGCTGACAGGATCTATGTTCCTCCTGCTGCCTGTTGGAAGTGCTTTACTGCTCTTGGCAGGCTTGAGCTGAGACCGTTCCAAACTGCATCCTTGGTGCTCTGCAGAGCTCAGTGACTGCTATGGAGACTTCCCTTCTCCAGGAACAAGTAGGCTGGAAACTGCTGGGGGCAAACTGTCCCTCTTCCTCTGAGGGGCGGTAGACAATGCCCTAGGATACTTTAAGTTGGTGGCTTCAAGTGGAAGTGAAGAGCCAAGAACACTTTTTGGACTAATCTTCTGGAACATCCCATGCCCTTTAAGATGTGCCCATGTGGTCCTTTTTCCCCCCAGGGAGGCTGCTGTCTCCCTTTTGGCAGAAGCTAGGGAAGGAGCAAAGGATTTGTGGGAGGAAGCTAGCCTGGTAACTGAGGCATTTGGCTATATGGGTGCTGTAGCTGTATCCCTTCCAGAGCTCCTGTGAATCAGCTCTTCGCAGGCATTGCTAACTGTGTGCCTTGGCATCTTCCTCTGGGTGTGGTTTGCTGACATGCTGGACCTTCCTGTAGCTTAACTTAAGGTTCTGCTTAGAAAGCCCCAACAGGCTCACTGCTCTGAAGACGTGAGCAGTGGCATCTTGGATCTGTGCTCAAAACCTGGCTGGCCCTTGGCAGCACTCCTGCCTCTGCTCCTCTGCAGTACAGGTGCAATAATTCTGCTTCAGAGTGGAGGGGCTGTGAAGGGATGTATCTGTGGAGCACTCAGGCTTTGCTGCTTGTGCTTTCCCAAGAGCATCTGTGAGGAAACAAGTCTGTGCTAAACACACTCAGAATAACACGCAAGCACAGAGAGCCCTGAGGCTGTGTACACAGGCTGAGGAGGATATGGGAAATAGTGAACAACCACCTATTTGCTGAATGAGGTAGGGACCTTACGGAAAATATAGTATGAGATCATGGAACTAAAGATGTAGCATGATGCCTGTGCGTTGGGTGGCTGATCAATGTTGTCTAGGCAACCTAGTGCTGGTGTCCCAAGATTGGAGAGTTTGGCTCTGCTGTCAAGTATATGTAGGTATTCATGAAGTAACTGGAGAGGCCCCAAGGAATTTGGGGAGATTGGTGAAACTCTTCCAAAGGATTAGCTGGAGCCTGCCAGAAGCTATAACTGACTGTTGGCTGCTGGGTCTCTGAGTAGGCAGAGGAGTGAGGGATGGAGTGGTGACATCCCAGTGCTGCCAGCAAAAGACCTTGTTAATGAGCCAGCAGAACTGCTGCAGACACATCCCCATGGCACCTGACAGCACCAAGGCAAGCGAGGCACTGATCCCATGGGGTAAGGACTGCTGTCCTGAGAACTCCTTGACTGAGGCTGGAGCGGAGGAGTTAGAAACAGGGTGAGAAGCCTGGACAGGACACAATGGTTAAAGGACAGCAGAAGAGACCACACATGCAGTGGGAAATGTGGAAGAGTGGTTGATCTAAAGGAGGGGATGTTAGCTGTAGGTGGAATCAAGGTTGTTGGGGTAGATGGAGTGGCTGTCACTTCTGCAATAAATACAAGGGAAAAACCCTGAAGGACAAAAGGAACAGCCCTGTCATGGGTGCCTGGGAGGCCTAACAAGACACCATGAACTAGCCAAGGGCTGTCTTGGCCTGCCCTGCTGGAAAGGTGGGCCACCCAGACTCTCACCTCCTCTCCAGGCTTCCCTCTTGTTGGAGCAGTGTGTGCAATGGCAGGGCTCAGCAGAGAGGGTGCAGCTGTTGCATGGGTGGCTGTGCTTGGTGGGCTGGAGCCCACACCAAGACAGGTGACACAAACCCTTACCCTCACCCTGAAGCCAGTGCAAGAGAAAGACCTTGGAAGTCTGATTTCCACCTGGAAGCCTGTTCTGACCCTCTGAGTTAAGGTATGAAAAATGGATACAATTCTCCATGGCTGTTGGCTAAGCATGGCCAGGCTCCTGCAGCCGGTGGCAGAGAGGGGAAGCAACATGGCTAACATTTAATGACCAGTGGCTTTTCAACTTCTAACTGTGTTATCTGGGGGCATGGGGTGGAGAGGGGACACTGAACCCAGAACAAGATACTAGTGAATAGTGGCGAGTCTTTGGCAAGCCCAAGGGCAGATGTCACCCTCAAAGGCATCACAGTGTGTTGGGCAGCAGTGGTGGGATCCATAGCTCATGTTGCACCCCAAAAATGGTTGTAAAAACTGAGCTGCTTTGCATCTTTCCTGGGCTTTATGATTCCCATCAATTAGAGGCTAATCAGCTACTTTAGAAAGCTTTTAAGTGCAAGCAAATTTATTCAAGAAGATGGAATTGCCCTTTAATTGATTATTCCTGCAGTTTAACAGCTGTTTCCCTGACTTGCTTATTTTGTCCTACTCAAAATAAAAATCTGCTGGTCTGACCAGCTCACCTCCAGCCAGGAGCATGTGAGGAGCTAACAAATGTTTGTGGTGGCACTGGCTTTTGTGAAGGAATTGACAGAAGTGCCTGGTGGAGAGTGATTTAGCCAGGGCTGGAGCTGGTGTGGAAGAGCTCCCCAATGAAATACTTGTGCTTTGCAGCTTTCCCTGCAGAAGGCCTCAAAGCCGGCTGTGCGCAGGCAGGGAGGAAGAGTCTTATTTCATCTCTGCAGCCCCAGGCCACCCGAGCTTAGGTGCTGCCTGGCCATGCACACTGGGCCAGCCCCTCCTGATAAGATCAGTGCAAATACAGTAGGTGCATTGTGGCTGGGGGGGATCTGGTTACCTGGGAACAACTCTGCTCCCAGATGAGGATGATGACAAGGTGCTGGGGGGGAAAGGGGGCTTGGAAAAATGACAATGCTAGTTTGTGAACTCCTCTGGGATTGTTTCAAGGTGCTTCCTAAGCAAGCAGTCACTGGGTCATCTGCACGCAAGGGCTTTATAGCAAATTACCCAGTTTGCATCTACTTACCTCCTTATTTCTGCAGGGAGTTTGCTGTGCTGTAGCACAACAGCTCCAGGACAAGTGTGCCCTTTCTAGCTGCTATTGCGCCCCCAGCAAGACTGGTGATGACTGTTGTTCTTCTCTCACCATGGAGGATTTTTTTCCCTGTCAATGCTTCTACCTTGCTTTTCTGCTCAAACAGGGCTTGTGTAACTGCCTGTTCTCTCTCCTCCTTGTCAAAATAATTTTTGGAGCTGTTGGCTAATTTCAGTCAATTTTGATAAGCTAAAAAATAGGGTTTTGCAGGTGTCATATAAAGGGATGGAGAAGAGGTCTATAAATCTGTCCTCTGCTTCTCTTTCCCTGCCAAGGAAAGACTTCAGTGTGAGCACAGCCCTTGCTGGACATCAGGAGTTATGCTGGAGAACCCTGTTATCAATGTCACACTTGCAGGTGGAATGTCAAGCCAGGGTCACAGCTCTTGGCACACCAGCCCATCAAGGAGATGCACAAAGCCGCAGGAAACCAGGCTCCACAGGTTTGACTGTTCACAGACCTACTGTCATTCTTCTGTCTACCCCATGAGTTTTGCTCAGCTGAGCCAAGTCCTACGAGTATGCCAGAGTGGTGGTGGAGATGCTTTCCTGTTACTGGCTAATTTTTTCTCTCAGTCAGGAGACTAGGCCAAAATGGGTGAGGGATATGATGTTATTTTTTGGCCTCTGGTCCAGGTAACTGGTGCCTTGACAGGGTCATAAGAGAAACTCCTTTGCTTTTCTGTCTAACTAAAGGTCTCTCTCCCCACCCCTCTTTCAAGTTCTAGTGAACTTGTGGGTGCAACAGACCTCTGGAAGGTTGAAAGTTTAATAGTGTACAGGCTGCTTTGTAGATGTTTTGAGTCACCCTGAGATCTGTGCTCCCCATGGAGCTTTTCATTGCATAGGATGCTTGTGAAGGGGAGTAGTAGGATCCTTACCTAAAGGCAAAAGGCTTGGGAAATGCATGGGAAATAGAGTAGTGAAATACAGAGATGTTGGTGAAACTTTGCCATCTGCTCCAGAGCAAACTGACTGCAGGGAATGTTCAGAACAGTGCCAACAAACACAAACTTGCTCCTGCAATGTGTTTCCAATCCTGCTGGTGTGGGAACCCACAGGATGTGGGATCTCAGCTGATGGACCTTAAAGTACACTAACTGGAAGCCTCTCTCTGTGTAGGAGACTGAGGGGAAACAGTCCTTCGGTGCCAGGCAAGTTGCGGCCCTGTTATACCAAGCTGCGCTTTTGGTGTGCAGTGTACTGGCCAGTACTGGTGTGCCACACTCAGTGCCATGGGTTGGGTGTCCTGGCAGAGACCTTGCACTGCTTTCCCCAGGACAGTGCACCTGGGTGTCCTGTCTGTTAACATTCATGGATTTGAGGCCACAAAATACCATTCTAGACAAACCACCTGCGTGACGCAGCCCAGACTGAGAGCTCTGTGATAATCAGTCGATAAAACTGTCCTCAAAACCATGGTGATGCACAGACTTGGGCAAAATTCCCTAGCAGGGTGAATGTATCCAGTTTCAGAGCTAATGGGTTTCCCAGGTTTTGCAGATGTGAATTATTTGCATTCTTGACTCCAAGGTGAGTGCAGGTGCATCAGAGTCCCCTGTTAGCCCCTTGGCCCCCTCCAGTGCCTTGTTCTCTGCCTCCAGGAGCATGGGCGGCTGTGTGCGAGTGCACAGAGCTGCTATTGTGCTGCAAAGTGTATCGGCGAGTGTGCCAGCTGGGTGGGGGACAGCGGATCAGCTGCTCAGGGTGCCACTCAGCGCTGTTTGGGTGACTGTTTTCTAAAGGTCTCATGTCTTGTCTAAGAGACAGTTTATGGGTTACAGAGCCAAACCCTAAATTGGCCATTGGTCAGGGGTCCAAGGAAAGTAACTTTCATGTTAAACCTCCCTCCTTGACTTTGCTCTGCTTAAACTCCAGGACTATTTAACACACTTCAGCTTCTTATAAAGTTTCTGTCAAGACGGATTAGCAGGAAGCTGACAGATTGCTATTACAGCCCCAGTGAACTTTTAATACCTGCTAGTAGTGTCTGCAAGTCCCTTAAATCCTCCTGTGGTCACTTGGCTTGGGAAGCAGAGGATGCTTCTTTTGATGCTGGTATTTAGGGTGCCTATGCCTCTCTCCATGCTGTCAACATTAAGTGACCTCCAAGGATTTCTGACATGGACTTTTCCCTGAGGCCTCGGAATGGCTTCCTCTACACAAATTACATCCTGCATCCCTGTGGGGTGAGACACTGCTGAGGTGGCCCTCACCATGTGGTGATGCAGCTTAAATAGCTTATCTCCAGGATCCCCTGGCCCCTGCTGGGTACCAGCCCTCTTCCACCTCCTTTGAGCCCAGGCCTCCCATTCCTCTTCCCTGCTACAGCTTTTCACCTTCTAAATCCCCAGTTCCTGGAACCATGTTATTTGCAGAAGGATGTTTGCCATACTGGACAGTTTTCAGTAGACCCAGCTGTGGGGTAAAAAAAAGTGGGGAAACTGTTTTTGGCCAAAGTCTTTTTCACAGGCTGTGTCTGAATAGGTCCTGTTCTTTGAGTTTCCTGAGGTTTTACTTACTGTAACAGAAATTCTTCTGGTAGGTAACTAACTCTACAGTTGCAGAGCTGTGTGAGGTGGGGGCTTTGCCCTGGGTCTCTGTATGGCTTGTGAGAAGGACCCAGAGCCTTGATAACCTTTTGAAATGTCACCTTTCTCTTGAGCAGGGTTAGGTAACTTTGTGTGACTTGGCAGAGATCATTCAGCAAGATGCTGCAGCCGAGAATGTCTTTTACTGGCATGGCTAACATAGGGCTGCTATTTTGCCATCCTGCCTGCATGCCAAGCCTCAAAGGGCTCAGCAAGTGCAGTGTTTGGGTGCCCAAAAATGTTTGGAGGGAAACCCAGACTGGAGGAGGTGAATCGGACTCCAGGGAGCACAGAGTGCTCATCTCCTTGAAGGTGATATGATTTAAGGAGGATTTTACAGCAGGCCCTAGAAATCCTAGCTAAAACTGGACCTCTGTGCATGGGGCTGCACATGCTGATGGCAGGAGCCAGATACTATTAAATCAGGCCACAGAGGTTCCTTGTGACAAATGTGTTTGGATGCAATACAAGGGGGGGTGCTTGTCAATGGAGCAGGATAGTGGGGGGCAGGATAGGCCCAAATTTGCTGATGCTCATAGAGGGCTTGAGCATGGGACAAAAGGAGAGAGTGAGAGACCTTCATTTCCCTTTGCCTGTTCCAGCCCTGCCCTCCTTGAACTGAGTTAACAGGGGCGGCTGCTCTTTAAGCATCTTTGATTTTTATTGCACAGCAAAATGCTCTTTGGAAAGCTAGACTATTATCCCCCAAATAGCAAAATCTGAACCCAAAAGAGAAAAGGGTGAGGGGAGCACAAGAAGGGGGCCTTTGAAGTGAGCTGCCCAAACGAAACCTGTGACATCAGAGAGATGGCAGATAGCTGGCGGAACAAGGCTGCCTTTGAGCGGGCCTTGGGCCCAGCCAATGCACACTTTACACCCCACCTCCTGAAGTCAGAGATGAAAGATGCCCCAGGCAGCCTGCCTGACCCCATTGCCTCTGCTATCTCCACTTGATTGCACAGTGTTTTGCTCCAAACAATTCTTCACTGTCTGGGCCGCACAGGTGAATCTCCTGGCTTGGCTTGTGAGTGGGGATGCCGTGCATAGCGGGACTGCTTTGTTGCGGTTGCTTGCCCACTTGTGGGGTGTTTGCTTAGGCCAGGCATTGTTCATGGAGGGGAGAGGCGGAGAGGAAAGGATGGTGCATGACCAGACAGCGGGGACAGGGAAAGCTCTGTTGGAGAGATACAGTCAGGGAACTTTGAGGACTTCACAGGGTGCTGAGCAGATTAAGCCCAGCAACTTGTATTGGATGTTATGACCTGTCTTCCAAGAAGTGATCTGGACCGGGTTTGAAAATAATTTGCTTTTCCTCCATTTGTTGCTGAATTCAACCTACTTTTGTATCGAAAGCACTTGTCTCCCCTCTTGGTGTCCTTGCTTTCAAAAAAGTGTGGTGGAGGTTGGACTTCTGTGTGCACATCTGTGTTAAGAAGAAAATGCATCTTTGGGGGGCAGTTCTGCCTCAGGAAAGATGTGATGCATTTGTGTAGAAAATGACATGCAAGGAAATGACTGCAAATAAGGCACATACTCAGCAGGCTAAGAGGACAACGGGACTCTGAGAAACCATACAGGGACTCTGGAAAGGAGATGGTGGTGGGTCACATGTTTGGGACTGGGACTGGCCTAACAAGTACATGGAAAGAAAGGCTTGAGAAATACAGAGCACAGGCTGTAGAGAGGATGCATCAGCTATCAGAGTTTGCATCAGAGGGGATGAGGCTGTAACCTGTGTTGTTTCTTCATCCCCAGCTTCCTTGAAGCTAGGATACTTTACTTACCTGATGTGAACCATGAAACCAGTCTTCATAAGCTGTTATGTGTTTTACGTTCCCATCCTGTCACTGAATGTTGTGGGACTGCAGAGCTCTCAATTTAGATAAAAATTGGACCAGACCCCAAATTGGATGCCCAGAACAACAACCCCTGACAACTGGTGTTGCTGTAAGTGGGGGTAGAGTAGACTTGTGACTGATTCATCTCTGAGCATCTTCTAGCAGTGTAAAGGTCAGGTAGGACATGCTTCCTATGCATCCACTAACTAATGATTCATGTCTGCTTGTATGGGGGGCATGTCCTTCCAGATGGGGTGGAATGGGATAGGGTAGACCTCCTGCTAGTGAGAGCTGGTGGTGCAATGTATTGCCTGTTACAGCAGTAACAAAATGGAGGGCTAATTACAGTCAGTCCCTGGTTAGGTACTGGTTGATTGAAAAGGATAGAGTGCCATAGCTCATCTTTAGAAGATCAACAGGCAGTGAAAGTCAACCTCCATGTATATTCTGTAGACAGGAGGGTTTGAGAGAGTCTTGGGTGTTAAGTAGCACTAAAGATGCATTCATGTGACCTTCTCAGTGGGTCTTTCCTGAGCAAAGGCAACCAGAGAGGCACTTCCTATACTCATGTGAATGGGGTAGATGTCAAAACCCTGAAGGGTATTTGAACTGTTGTTGCGTTCCTATAAGAAGATCTGAGCATCCTTTTGACCTTTAATGAAAAGATCAGAGCCAAGTTTTCCCTTGCATTCAGTGCCTTGTAAAGACTGCCTTAAAATCAATCTTACTAGTGGGAACATAGAAATTAATTGTGTCAATCTATCACTCATCTTGCCCCATTACATTCAGTGAATAGAACTTGGCCTCAAATACATGAACAAAGTGTCTTCTGTGACAGGTAACTGCTGCACAGGAGATGACAGTGCATGACTTCAAGTGATTGAGAGCAGAAAACAAAAAGTTTGGATCCAACACTTTTCTAGACCAATTCAATACTTTCCTTGTTTTGGTCTATTCAGTTTGATAGGACATCTTGGCAGCAAAGGATTCAGCACGTTTGCAGAATCGAAGTCTCAGTTGCAAGGGAAGCAAAGGCCTCAGGACAGATTCCCTTATCCCTTGCTGATGGGCATTGAGGTTCTCTGCAGAAACTTGCTTTGGGATAACTTGCAAAATGATCAAGTTAGAAAAGAGCATGAAATAATACCAGGAAACCAGCAACTTAGCAGAGATGGTGGGAAATATGTGGAAAAGTTTTGGATTCTTTTTGTGAATTGTCTTGGAGTAGTGCTTAAGGAATAACCTGCAGGATTGAGTGCACGTGGAGTGAACTCATCTGTAAGTAGACCCTGGGGCCAAGGGAGATGATCTGAGGGACTGTATGGGCATTGTGCAGTGACCTCTGAAAAAAACATTTAGGGCCAAGCTGTTTGAAGGTAGGAATGATACCAATGTTGTTGGTATTCGTGCATCTCCAGCCACCAAATTGCCCTACCCAAATTTGGCTTCTAGTCCTCAGATAGCAAATGGTGTTTTTCATGGCTTCTTTGCCTGCCTCAACTTCATGTAAAGCTAGCTTGGAGGCTGGGTAGCAAAGTGAGGTCCAAGTCACGGCTGTGAAACGTAACTGAGGTTGATGGTTTTGCAGTGATTAGAGGATAGCTATAATTGAGCTATCGTCAAGAGGACCTCCTAGCTGGATAACAGTAACAGCTGTGGTGGCACACAGCTCAGGTTTGGGCTGAAATGACTCCATTTGGCTACTGGTTTTAGGTTTAGTTCATGTCCAGCTTAGTTGCTATGCTATTCTAAAGGCCTGTAGAAATTTCACTACAGTGTGCACAAAACATGCCCAAACAGTTCTCGTCTTGACACACAGCCATGCCATTTTGTCCAAGTAAAAAGTTTCTCTTAGATTACTGCTAAACTATGTGCTATTTTATCCTATGCGAGGACATTTGGAGGCTTTCTGGGTGAAAAAGCTTAGTTTATAATCTAGTGTTGGCAGAATGCATTTAGAATTACAAAGGAAGAGCCTTTATGAGGAAATCGAGGCACAGAAAGGGAAGCTAATGGCTACGCTCAATGCTGGCTCACAAACGAACCCCAGTCACTGCCCTCCCTCCCATGCACTGGTGTCCTGTCTGGTAGGACTCTGCCAGAGCTGTCTGAGCAAACCCCCCAGAAGCCAAGACCCTCAAATGTCTTTGGGGCTGACAGGGTGTGATGCTATCAGCTCCAAGAGCTGCCTGGAGGTGCCAGCAGGACTGTCACCATGGAGGTTGCAAGGAGATGACAGCCTCTCTCCATCCTGTGCCTCCCTCTGTGGGGGTGCAGCTCGCCTGGACACAGTACCAGCTGGAGGGCTGTTATTAGGCTGCCAATCATGGGCACCCAATCCTTCACATGCAGCTCCATTACGACACAGACAGTTTGTTATTGTGGCACTTGGAGGGGCTTTAGAAAAGCAGCTGAGAGCAGGGCTGGGCTTGGCTTGGCCAGGGGGCTGGGTGAGCAGAGGTTGGAGAGGGGGATCCACTTTCCCGCTGCAAACCCTTTGTGTGTAGGCAGCCTCGTTCAGAAGCAGCGTGGGTTCGTCTGCCCTCACCCAGGGCAAGCTGGGGTGTCTGGGGACAGCTCAAGGCAGTGGGTTGGCTTGGGAATTTAGGGCTATCACTAAAGTCTTATCTCTCTAGTGCTTCTTCTCAAGAAGATGTGAGAAGAAAAGTGTGACTGCCCTGTGAAAGCAGCCCCGTGTGCTGCCTGTTTGCCTCCAGCAAAGCCTGAATACCCAAGAGAAAAAGTTGAGTGTGAGTAAAAGCCAGGCTGGTGGGAAGCTAGTGCTATTAAGCTAAATAGGCCACAGATGGCCTGATTTGAAAACTTCATGCAAACATCTGGATGGGGCCATCTTGGCAAGTCCCTGGGCTTTGTGATGCAGTCACTCTGTGCCTCAGTTTCTCCACTTGTCACTTCTCCAAGGGACCTTGCCAGATCAATGTCCCAAGGTGTATAAATCTTGTGGGGTCAGAAGGTGCTAAAAACCTAAATAACTTTGTGGTTCCATGCTCAAGTGTCCTTTAGCCCCCTCTGAAATGGGGAGAAGAGCACTTTCCTCTGGTTCCTCTCTCCTTGGGGCAGGGCTGACCCATAGAGTGGGCAGGAGCAGTTGCTGCAGCTGAGCCCTTTGAAAGCTGTAGTACTAATAATGGATGTCTCCAGTCTTTCCCTGCTACACTGACATCTGTGATCACCAAAAACCTCTGCTGAGGGCTGCTTTGCCAGGCATGGAGGACAGCACTTCTCCATGGCTGTCTGGGAGCAGCAAAGGACTGAGATTAGGAGTTTTTTCCATGTCACAGGTTGGTTAATTCTGAGGCTTGGGAAAAAACTTGGAAGGAGGCTCCTAGGGTAAAAAAGAGGGGAGAAAAGATGGATGGCTAGAGCAGGCTCCCTTCTAGTCCATGCCCTGATGCAGGGCAGGGTGGTGTCTGCTCCAGTCATGGCAGGTGCTTGCTGAGGCTGTGCTTAGCATCTGTCAGTGATGGAGCCTGCAATGCTCTCCAGGCATTACATTTTGGAGAGCTTTCTGCATTTCCTTCCTCTTTGCAGCAAGGAATGAAAGCGAGGACAGAGGCTTTGCTCCCTGCTGAGGATGACTAGCCATGGAGTGCGGTGGCTATAGCCCTTTGCATATCCCCTGCGGTTAGCACCAGGAGGGCTCTGGGAAGATGTTTGTGTCTCTGTTGCAGCCTACCTCCAGGGAGGACCACAGCTTTGCCCAGCACTCGCAGCACTTGTGAAGAGCCTCATGCTGAGCTGTCCCTCAGTGCTGGGCTCTGCCAGCCCCTGCTGCACCTTTGCTGCGAGGTCAGGGCTGCAGCTGTCCCTCTGCACTGCCCCACGGGACCTTTGTCTGTGAGGTGGCCATGGGAGCTTGGCGCCCATGTGTCCCCTTCCTCTCTCCTCTTCATTAAGGCACCGAACTCTTCCCAATAACAAGGGGGCTTCTGTTCGACAAAACCTGCCAATTAGTCATTCTGGCTGGGTATAAACGTGGCACTTGAACAGCTGAGGGGACGGCGGGCAGTCCTGCCCCTTCTCACAGCGTTGCCAAGCTTGCCATTAACACAATGTGACAACTAATCTCTCTATAGCATCTGACTGAGCAATTTTAATTAATAGCTCTGTACGCTTGCACACACACCCGTACCCCCTCTGCTTCACACAGGTACCGCATGCCTTTAAATCTCCTTCCCTTGCTTTGCAGCCTGGGTGGACAAAGGAGAGAAAAAGCCCCATCCTGCCCCAATGAGTGCTGAAGAGCTGTTTGTTTGGGGCCCTGGCAATCAGAATTAGCCAGGGCATGCTGTGCCCCCTTTCCCATGTGGTTGGGACCTCAATAAATGTGGTGACTTGGGAGCGGAGGTGTTTTCACAGCTCTGCTGGCACTTGGTGGCTGTGGGAGGTGAGGGGCTGGCAGGGCTGCATGAGCTTTCCAGGCTGGATGCAAGGGAATTGGAGGGGAGAGGGCACACAAAAAGGGTAGTTGCTTGTGCACCTTCTCCAAAAAGGCTCCCTAGCGTTATCAGAGCGCATGATAAAACCAGAAAAATCCCATTTCCATGTCCTGATTCTTCCAGGTCTGACATAAACAGCCATGGCTTGGCAAATGACTAGTTTTGGTGCAGAGGTGCCTCAGTTTGCTTTAGAAGAACTGGGAGGGCTCAACCATGGTGAGCTTGGATGCTCCTTTAGGCAAATGTTGGCCATGCAATGGCTTCAGTATGTCTTTGGGGCCACAGATCTCTGCAGAGACATTGATGTGATCATAACTAGAGCTGGACCAGGTCTCAGCACAGCCAGGGAAGGAAACTGATGCCAGAGCCTTGGGAAGCCACACTGCCTTCTGTTGCCAAGAGCTGTGTTGGTGTGTGGATTGCTGCTGCAGGAGCGGAATAAGTCTCCCATTGAGCAGGAGAAATAGTCATGGTTAAGAGCTGGGCTTTCCTGGTAGGGACTGTGGCAAGTAAAAAAAAGTTGCCTGGATGGGGTCAGGAGAAGCCTGTGGAAAGGCCTGCAAACTTCTGGGGGCTGAGATGTTTCCCCGCACTGTCCTTCCACCAATGCCCTAATGCAGTTTTTTGATACTTCTGATCCCAGATGGTGCTGGGTAGCCAAAACCAAAGATGATCAGAGTGGCTGAATATTTTGAATGCGATAAAATTGCTTAGACTTTTAGCATTTGGATTAGAGGAACATATGGGGGGCTCTTCCTGCAGCCATGTGGCACCATCACCACTGTCTTGTATTTCCCTCCAAGAGACTATTAAGGACTCTTCAGGTCATCACAGCAAACCCTTGATGGCTGTGAAGGAGCATCGCGAGGCACTTAGGTCTGAGTGTGATCTCTCTAAGCAAATAATCCTGCTGCCCTCAGAAGGGAACGAGAGGTGCCCTAGGCAGTTCCTCAGTTGATGGTGAGCAATGCCAGCCAGGCCAGCGTAATGCTGTGATGCTATTGCATGAGTGACAGGCTAAATCTGTGCAATAGAGGACCAGGATGCAACTCCTGTTTGCAGCACCTTTCCTTCAGTCTCTAACTGAGCTTGTCCCTTGCGCTCCACACCTGGAAGAGTGAAGCTTGGGTCTGGTCAGCCAAATCCCAGGCCTTGTGGACTTAGACATCTCTTTCCATGGTGATCTTAGCATCTGACTACAGCAAGTCTGGCCCATCAGTCACAAGGCCTGGCTGAAGTGGGTGTGAGGGCAGGTGATTTCACATCGGCACAGTTTCTGCTCCATAACCTTGCTGTGAGAGCTGTGCTGTGATGGCTTTGGCAGAAAGGGTGCGATGGGGCCAGCTGTGGGGTATCAGAAGCACATAGCCTCTAATGGTGACCCTGTAGGAAGGGAAGGAGGGAAAACCACTGCTGCTGACAATGTTTGTGCTGGCAGCTGGCCTCCTGCATGTGCTTAAGCAATTTGATGCTTAAATAACAAACCTGGGAGCCCTTGCTTTCAAGAGAGGTATCTCTGACATTGCTGGATAAGGCATCTCTGGCTGGAGGTATCTACCCAGCTATAAGCCTGGAAACAGGGACTTGCACTTGGTGCAGTACTGCCAGGCTGCTGCCATGTGAGGGTATCTCTGCACAGCTCTGAGAATAAAAGTATCTTGTATGTGGTGGGGATTGGGACTGCTTGAGAGCGCCCTTGATGCCCAAGGCAACTTGCTGCTCATGATGCCCTGGGCTCTGAAAGTTCAGGGCTGGTGCCACACACAGACTGCTGCACATGGTGCGCTCGTGGTGGGATGTCCCCTTCTCCCAGGAGATGGGCCTCGCTCCCCTGTGCCAGCTGAAGCAGCCCAAGTGCCTCAAACATCTCGGCTCTGCAAGAACTACGAAGGCTGTTGTGTTGCGTGGAGCTGAGCTCTCCTGCTTCTAGCTCATCTTCCCAGTGGGGTTGTTGCACACCAGGAACCAGTGCAGCCACCTTGGCAAGGCAGCTGGTGAGCACAGTGTTACCCAGCTGTAACCTGTGAAATGCACTTTATACCAGCTGTGCCCTCACTTGGTCTCAGCCATGGGGAGAGCATTGCAACCCCACAGCAAAGTGAAGGATGCGGTGGTGGTAAGGGGACAACAGGTGGATGAGAAACCGGTGCTCCCCAGCACCTCCCGGGCCGGTGCAGTGGGTCGGTGCCTTTGCCTGGCCATGGCTCGCCTTCCCAGAGCCACGGAGACCTGCCCCATCTGCCTGCGCGTTAGCGCAGTGGGAAGCTAATGAGAAGCAAGGTGAGAGGCAGGAGACGGGTTGACAACCGACTGGCTCCGCAAGCTGCCGGGAGCATGCAGGCGGCAGAAGGATGGCATCTGCAGCCCCGGCATCTCCAGGCTAATAATGAGGTTATTACTGGCCCGCTGCTTGACGGCCGGCACCAGCATCTCTCGCCTCTTAATCGTCTCAATTCCCACTTGTAGATACGCTGGGAGCGGCTCGTCGGGAAGGGAGGCTTCGCCCTACCCTCCTTCTTGCTTTTGGCCCAGGGTTCTGATGGGAGGGAGGTGTATTTTTAACCTTGCTTCCAGAGGAGACTGCTCCTGTAACCGCTGCCTGTCTGTCCCCTTTATTATCTCTTGGTTGTTTCTGGCCCATTGCAGCCTGGTTTGACAGGGGGAGAAGTCTCAAAGATAATTAAGTTCCTACAAGTTTTCTGAGAATAGACAGGTAAAGGAGAGGGGTGTTATCAGGGTTTCCACGGAGGGGAAGGCTGGTAATGAGGAATCGGAGTCAGGGACAGGAAAACAAGCCTTCCTTGCTTGTGGAGTTTGTGGAAAGCAGTTCAAGATCTGACTCGGGAAATCAGGAGATGATACTTAACTGTGGGTTTGCCTGCTTTGGGGCCGCTTGGGGGAGAATGGGATTTCACCAGTATCTGCCTGGGAATGGAGAGACTCTAGTGAATCCCATCAAGGAATTTGCATGGGGATAATGATGGCAGGATTTTCACCATCAGCTCCTTAAAATTTCTTTGGGATAATAAGGCAGCCTTTTATCTGGTCTGTGTGTGCGTGTTGACTATCAGCACAGTGCAGTGTGTAACAGCCCTCGCCCTCCACGGCACTATAGATCCCACGTTTTAAAAGTCTCCAAATGTTTTTCATTGTCCCACCCCATCTAACAGCAGCAGTAAATATGTTTGAGCCAGTATATCTGTTAAGTTTGCATCAACACTGGCATGCTATGCACATTTGTGTTAATCACTTATGTATAACGAGAAACCAGTGTGCTCACAAACGTGATCAAGCTCCTCTGACATCCAAATGTTTGCATACTGTAGTCTCAATTTACTGCAGGTGAGGAAATGCTCCTGCTGTTACCTGCTGAGCCTCGGAGGCTGTGGCAGGCAGGTGAGGGCAGTTTTGCCTTGGCCACTGCTGCAAGGGCTGGTAGAGGACACAGGAGCCATGCACGAGCTCAGGTGGGCGTGCAAAAGCTCGGGAGCTGAGGAGGGAGGTTGTGCTCTAACCCCTTGGGGGCAGCTAAGGTCCCAGCACCAGCTGGGATATATATATATATATTTTATTTATATATATATATATATATAATTTTTTAAGGCAACCACATGGTTTGGCTGAGCTCTCTGTGGCCCTGGGTGTTATGGCAGGGCCCTGGCATGCCAGCCAAGCCACAGAGGACTCAGGGATGAGCCGGTCCAAGGGTCCGTCCCTCCTCAGGAGCGGGCCGGCGTTTCGCCTCCCGGAGCAGCTGGTGCGGATGTCGCAGCCGATTACGTCGGGAAGGAGGTGAGCGGGAAAGCGGTGACACTTCGCCTACGAAGCCCTGCTGTCAAGGGGCAGATGTGGAGGCCGACACATGTTCACCGCTGCCGGCGAGCCTCTAATTAATCACCTTCACCACGGATCCGTGACGGCACCGTGCCCTGCGGGGGGCCTGGCCAGCCGGCCGGGGAGCCCTTCGGAGGAGGCAGCGGGATCCGCCGGGGTGGCCGGTGCCTTTTTATCCCTCTTCCAGCCGTGTTCACCCAGGACGATGGGTCACTCTCTGTCAGCAAGTCTTGGCTTCTGGAAGGAAGGAAGAAAAAAAAAAAATCAGAAAGACAGGACAGTTCATTCTCATCCCTTTCACAGACACCACTGCCCCCTGCCCTGCACCAAAGCAGCCCAGAGCAGTCAAAAGCTACACATACAGCACCTAGCACTTCAGGGCTTGGACAACCCCCGGTGAATCTGGCACTGCGAGACAGCAACTGCTGTCAGCCCTGGACACCTCGCCCTGTACCCTGGAGGACAGGGAGATGGGGGGGGGGGGGGGTTGTGCTTCTAACTGAAAGCAGTTTAGAGATAAAAAGGAGTTTTCTTCCCCTTAGGGGAGACCTGCAACTTCTAAATAATACAGATAGCAAGCTGTTTTTGTGGGAAAATGTTGATAGAAATGTCATTTTGGGTACACTTTCCTTCTCTGCTCTGGAATATAAAGTTGAAACAAACCATTTCGGTGGGAATTCAGCTGACCAAAGAGGCAAGGTAATGGGAAGCACCTGCTCAGGCCTCTTTTTCCTAATTTTCCTGATGGCCATCTGAAAAAAACTTCAAGTGGAAAATGTCACTGTTTGGCTGAAACCTGTTTTTCTGACAGGAGTTTCTCCTGGAGATTTCCTCCCTGTCCAGGGGGGGTCAGAAATGCCAGTGGGCATCCGCACCCCTGCCCTGGGCTCCTGTGGGAGCTGGGTGTGCTGGGGGGGCTCGGCCACCTCCTACCCCTTTGCTCTTAGCAGAAATGCAACCTGCAGCACGCAGCCAGCTCTCGGCAGAGGAAAAGCAACCACGTTTTGCAGCAAATTTGGCTCTTTCCAGATGCCCCAAAGTCGGGCCCTCTCTGCAGAAGGGACCGGGCAGCAGCGGCGGGGCGGCCGGGCGCGGGGACGGCGGGCGAGGAGGCGGCGGCGGCGGCGGCGGTCGCGGTCGCCCCCGGGGCTGCTGCGGCCCGGGGACCCCGGCGCCGGGCGGGACCTGCCGCCGCAGCGCGGCCCCTCCTGGCCGCCCGCTCCCTCCGCGCGGGCCGAAGCCTCCATCTCGTGGCCGAGCCCCGAACGACACGTCCGCCGCGGCACCGACGGCGACGGGCTGCGACGGGCTGCGACGGGCTGCGACGGGCTGGCGGCTCCCTCGCCGTCCCCCGGCTCCTTTGCAGCCCTGCTGCTGCTGCTTCTCTTCTTCGCTGAGCGCAAAACCGGCGGTTCCCTTTCCCCCGTGCTGCGCACTCACCTTGCAGTCAATAGTCCCCTACTGAGCCAGTTATTTTATTTTATTTTTTGCTCTTGATCTCTTCAGTGCGCAGCTGAAAGTGTCCCAGAGGGTTACGAATCTTTTGTTATTTTTTCTCCCGTCGTCTCATTTCCAAAGCTGTTTCCAGCACTGGCTCAAGGCAGCCGAAGAAGCGGTTGCGTGCAATTAGGCAGAGGTGCACCCCGAATGCCTCTGCCTGGGTCCACGGGGCTCCTGGCACTCGATCCTGGGCTGGCAGGTGACAGGATTCGCCCGTCCCATTTATCAACCAGGTCCAGGAGGCAGCAGCGCTACTGGCTGGCTGACCCAGCGGTAAGCCTCTGTGCCTCAGTTTCCCCCTTCCTAGAGCAGGCCTGGGTAAGAAAAGCAGTACCCAAACTCCAGTTACCAGCAGGCCCCAACATGGCCCTTCACACCGCAGTATTGCCACCAGGCAGCTCCTGACCTGTCCCTGTCTCCCCGTCCTTGTCCCGGGAGGAGGAGTCGGGAATACGAGGACTTTCAGGGCCCCCCACCCAGCCGCTGTTGCAGCCTGTTTAGTACATATGTTGGGATATCTCCATCCTACAGCTTCCCTGCACAACATCTGCACTTTGTATCTAATCGCAGCCAGAAGGCTGTCGCAGGTTTGCCCGGCACGTAGTTATTGCCTAACGGCTCTTCTAACAGGTTTTTAGCTTAATAAGCAAGTCTTCGGCTCCATTTCTTAACTATCGAGCTCGGTAGTTTTTCTAGACAACAGGGCAGCTTTTATAAGGCTGCTCATCCGTGTGTGCTGCATGGCTCACTCGGGGGTAGATTTTGGGGAGGAGGCTGTTGGAAAATTTAGGGAAAAGCTTGTTTCCTGTTAACCTGATTCTTTTATTTACCCCTTGACTTGCCACCGCTTTCAGGGTTGATGGTTTAGCCAGCTCCACTGAAGCAAACTGATGCTAAACCCAGTGTTTCATGTTGCAGCTTTTTGCACGGCTCCTGGTTTCGTGATGGCTATGTCTTCAGCGCATGGCCCCGCTCCTGGTCCCGGTCAGCCGTCACGCGGGTGCTCAGGCTTGCCCTTGCGCTGCGAGCATGCTGGGGGGACAGTGGGGACAGTCTGGCTGACCACGTGGTGCAGGTGTGCTGAGCAGGCTGTGCCTCGGTTTCCCCATCTGTCAGCTGGGACGAGGGTGCCTGGCTCCCTGCAGAAGGGAGGGAAGCGCTGAGCAAACCTGTCACCAGGAGCATTCGGCGCGACGGCTGGACCGAGCCCTCTGTCGCAGCGTGGCCGGGAAGCTGGTGGTTAGCGCCATAAAGCATAGAAAATCTTTTCTGTGGCTGGGGTTCAACACGTTGCATTTGATTTCCCCGGGTTCCCCTTTACAGCTTCGTTCTGCGGCCGCAGGGGGACGCTGGGCAGAGCTTTGCCCACCTTTCCTCGCCAGGCCAGACGAGGCAGCTCTGCAGATAAAGCCAAGCAATTTTTACTTTTTCCAGTGCAACTCTGTTTTTCAACATCCGCAACTCCCCCAAAGCTGCCCCGTAGGGGCTGACCTCTTTTTAAGTTCTGGTCTCCTTGAGGACTTTCTGCTCTGTTCTCGAGGCCCAGGCAGAACCTTTCTCTGGAGCAAAACAGCACAAAAAATGCACCTTCCCCAAAATTGCAGAACATAGCCAGGAGCAAACACCCCTGCAGTGGCAACAGCCGAAGGTCAGACGACGAGCTGACGGTATCATGAAACCGTTCGTGCTTTGGGCGCCCGAGGATTTGTTTGCACTGAGCTTTCTAAGCTTGTAAAGCAGCTCCAGGAGGTCGGGAGCAAGCGGCCGGTGCTTGGGGAAGGGCGCTGTCAGGGCCGATCCGCGCTCGCCTCGGGGTCCCGCAGCCTCGATGGTTCGGGGGGGATCGTGCTCAGGGGAAGCTTCTGTCTATGGACATTTGAAGCAGAAGAATATCTTGATGCAATCTACTTTCCAGCCTAATTCTTCCCTGTGATGGATTTTTGTATGGATCATAATCAAATTTGGTAAATCTGTTTTCAGCCTCCTGTATATAGTCCTTTCTCTGTTTCATGAGTCTTCTTGCATTTTGTTACTAAGAACAAATGAAAACCCTGGAAATTTCTGTAACTGGAAGCAAAACACTCAGTGCAAGTTAAATCTGTAGCCCTAAGAAAACCCTCAAATGTGAAACTCCCCCTGTTCACAGACCAAAGGAGCTTCCCATTGGAAAAACACCGTCATTCACGACTGTGCCATAACCCAAGGGAAGCATGGAGGTTTTATGTGCAGCTGTCACTTTCCTAATCCAAACAACTCATTTCTGCAGACGTAAAATCCTTGGAGCGAGCTCGTTCATATGGAAATGCACAGGTTGCTCTCGCGACAAAAACTCAGAGGGATACAGAGGTGTTGCCAAACATCGGAAAACGCTCCATGGAGAGACGGTGCACGAGGAGGAACGAGAGCATCGAAACGCGCCCGTCAGGAGGGCACCTGCAGGGTCTGCCTGTTCCAGCCAGAACGGGGCTGCGAGCAAACATCGGGCTCGCACGAGTCTTTCGAGATGCTCTTTCCATGGGGGGAGTTTTGGGGTATTGCCCAAGATCCCTCAGGCTCTGCTATTAGTGCTGTCCGGGAGGTAAACGAAGGAATTGCCACTTCCCCAACCCACGTTGTCCTGTGGCCGTGCAGACAGCCCATGCTAAGCTCAGCGTTTGACTCCTAATTCCCCTCTTCTCTTAACGGGGAAAAAAGCTCGATGCAGAAAATCTGGCCCTCAGCTAGGAGGGGTAACCCAGGTCTCGTGGTGCTCTCCTAGAAGGGCAGTTTCTTTCTCGTCCTCGCTTTAGCCCATCTGTTACCACTCGCGCAGGTACCGTGTGTTTGGCTGGATCATTCCGGGGTGTCATTTCATTTAAACAATTCCCAACTGCAGCTAATTTGTTTACTCGCTGTCATCTGGAGATGCCTGGTTTCGACAGTTTTTGGCTGCGAAGTCAGCTCTGCGCAGATCAAGGACAAAGTTTGACAAAAAAATGAAGAGACAAACAGCAGCTAAATGTGAAGCATGTGGACCCGGGCTGCAAAACTGCGTGCCCGGCCGCGGATCAATTAAAAGCACGGTGTCACGGGGGCTCGGGAATTAAACTGTTAGCATGGTCCCGGGGGAGGCATTTGCAGCCCGACGGCGCAAAAGCCCCTGCAAGGGGGCCGCAGCCCCGGGAGCTCCCTTCCTGGGCTCACCTGCTCCAGGTTTCTACCAGCAAGAACGCAAACTGCAGATATTTCCTTTAAACTTTTCAGCTTTCTCCCTTTTTTTGAAAATTAAAAGCCTATTTCAGCAAGGGGGATGGGGGCAGGGTTTTTCCCGTTGCAGAAATTCTGGAGGAAATTTCAAGAAAATGGAAACGCTTGCAGCATGCCCCAGGACAGAGAACTGGGTTTCGACCAGCTTTCATCGGGTGTTGTCTCTGCTTTCTGTCCTTTGGGATAAAAGTCAGTGTAGAAGTGACAAAGGCTCATAAATTCTGCGGAATGCTTTAGTTCTTTCTGGAAAAAATCTGGTCGTTCACTGAAGCGGGACTGCGAGTTGGGTGTGACGCAGGGTAAAGAAAGTTTCTGCAGATGCCTCTCTTTAATTAATATTAATACCTCTCTAGCTTTTTATCTCTGCTTTAAATAAAAGGAATCCAGCCATGGCAGAGTTCCCACTGCATTAAGAAACTCATGAAAGTGGAGTGATGGATGCTTTTGAAGATGGCTCTCATTAATGTCTAATCCTTCCCATCAGCCCCACTTGTCCCTGACACTTGCAGCTTGTTAACCATTTTTGCTGCTACTTTCAGAGAATTCTGAAATTCAGGGGGAAGTTGCATCGGTTCCTCCCCTTGTGTTTGGTTTCCATTTCAAATAAAAACAGCATGAAAGACAAGATTTTGGTGTGGGTGAAACTGGCTATTGGTCTTTGCATCCAGCTGCCCCAGATCCATTGCAAGTGGTCTCTTCCAGAAAGACTCAAAGGCTGCAAGACCACAGCTCGGTGGAGGTATTGAAAAATGTTTCTGTTCCTTTGGAGGCCGTAGCCATAATTAGAGAAGCTGTGTGTGTTATAGCAGTTGTTACAGCGTGCCGGACAGCATGGTGCCTGGGCAGCTGAGGAGCAGGGACCCTGGATGGAGAGTGGTGTTGCCTCCTGTGGCTGCTTCGCCATTGCTAAAAACGACCAATTTGGGTCCGGTCTGGAAAGCACCAGCTCCTGGAGTCATGTGAGTAGGTAAGTACCTCTGCTTTTTTTTTTCTGAAATAAAATCACTTTAGCCCTCATGGCAGAGGAGGAATATGTGGACAAACTCACCAGGTTTCGAGGGCAGAAGGGAGCAGCAAGCTGTTTTGCTCTCCCATGTGGTTACGCATAGAAAACCCAGCAAAGGGGCTGCTCCCATGGCTGGCACAGGACACGGCTGCCCCTGGACACGGGTGGGCCGCTGAGATGCTTTGCTCACTGAGGAAAGCACCTCGTTGTGCTCGTCTCCTTCTTTTTTGTCAGCTCTTTGCAATCATGCATGTTTGCAGCCAGGGCATGCTTATTGCAATGGGAATAATGATGTCTCCTGCTCTGAGCAGCATTTTTCCTAATTTGCGTGCAAGCAGCACTTGTTAATTGAGGATGTGTCTCAGTGGTGGTGACGGCACGGCCGTGCTCCAGGAGAAAGGTGGCCATCCCTGGGCATCCCTCCGATCCTGGCCTTGCTAGGTGTCCTTACAGGGATGTCATGAAACCACAGCAGGCCTTGAGGGACCGAATCACACAGCCGCGTACTGGGAAAAGGGCTTCATAGCCTGCCTGCAGCTTTGTAAAAAACTCTGGCCGCTCGGGAAGTCCTGCCGTGGTGGGAGTGTTGAGACCTGCTCTTCTTTGCTCCTCAAGATCTTGAACAACACAGAGCTTTTGCACCTGGCCCATCTACGTGGAATAAACATCTCCTGGCCTTTCCGGGGGAGAGAGGCCACCAAAAGGCAGGAAGGGCAGGAAGCCACCCGGACATAGGGTCTAGGCTGAGCTCTACACAACACAATTGACTGAATCATGTACATCTTTGTTTGGCCTGAGAGCGATGGATTTAAGCACATCTTGCAGCTAGATGTTGCATGGAGGCTTAAAAATGGGTGGATGCAAAGCACCGTGCGGTAAATAAAGTCCTTCATGCAATGACTTTCACGGGGAAGATGAATTGGAGATCAAGCGGTTTACTGAAATAATCTGCCTGTGCACGAGCTGAGACTGTTATTTATTTGCGTTTTAGTCCTGTCTCCATCGTCCTTTACAGCTGACAAGGTCCCCCAGACCATGCCCCAGGACAGGGCCCTGCTCCAGGCTGGGGCAGAGCCTCCAGTGCCTCAAAGGAGGCCGCTTCTGCCCGCTTTCCACTAGAGGTAGCTGGAGCTACGCACAACCAGCCCGCCATCCCTGGGATTTCCATATCCCCAGCCTTAAATCAGCATCAATATAAGTGATTAGCCTGCCATTAAAGGTATATATCCAAACACAGGAGGTTTATTCCTTCACAGCCCTCCTTCTCACTCTTTTCTTTTTGTGTACTCTCTCTCCTGCGCGCATCCCTGCTGCGCTTCTGCACCGCGACAGCCAAGACGGCAAAGGCCTCGTCAGCATTTTCTTGTAGTAAAACCTGTAGTTTGGGGGCTTTTCAAAAGCAGACTCAAAAATCCCCTCCGCTGCTGGAATTCATCACACAGAGCTTTTGAGCCTTGGGGACAAATGTCTGCAACGCTGGAGAAGAAAAGAGTAAACTGCTTTTAGCTGTTTATTCTGCAAAGGAAGAAAACAGTAGAAGTTCAGTGGTTTAAGGGGATTTTTTTTCCCTCCTTTTCCCTTTTGCCCTTCTAACAGCTCTGTAAAGATTTGAAATGTCTGGGAGGGGGAGCGTTGCCAGCTGGTCCTGTAATTGCTGTTTGCAGAGGGCTGTGGGGAATAGCCAGGGCCTGCCCCGGCCCCGGCAGCGCCGGGCTGGGTGGGAGAGCGGGGGCTCGGCAGGACGGACGGCCCCGACCTCCTCGGCCGGGGCTGCGCGGCCCGTCTGGCCGGAGGGCTCCCGCGGCGCGAGGGTTTTCCCTGGAGGAGGAAGGGCTATATTGCCTGGGCCAGCAGCTCCTGGGGAGCTGCAATAACCGTGCAAAGCCAGGAGGGAAACGGAGCCGGGAGGGCTGGGGGTTATCTGCCCTCCCCGCTCCCCAAGGGATTTAGCCCTGACTTTAATAAGAGCGAGGAAAGAAGCAGCCTTCATGCTTGCCCAGAGGAAAAGGCCCTAATAGCACAAAGGATCAGCTAGAAAAAGCCCTTTTTTATCTCACTTTGATCAGGTTCTTTGGCCATCCAGTATCAGCATTGCTTGGTCGGGCCAGCGTCAGCGGCTGCCTTGGCCCTTGGTCCATCGGGCTAGCAAAGGCTGGCAGGAGGCTCGTGTGCCCCGAGCTGAGATAAATGAGCCTTTTTAAATGTGAGGGTTGTCACCTTCTTTCGTTCTGGCCTTTTACAGGTCTAATATCTTAAAGTAACATTGGAAGATGGTCTTAAAATGAAGTCGCTGACTTCTCCACCAGTCCGTCACGTGGTTTGCTGCTGGGCGGCGTTTGGCAGTGGCGAACTTCTCCCCAGGACGGAGATCGGGAGCACGCCCGGGAGCTTTGACGGATGAAGACCGTTAATATTGAACATATAATTACCGTGGCCACGGCCGAGAGTCCTTCTGCAGCGATGCATATGGAGGGCATCAATATTAAGGTGAGTTACTAAATGTATCTCAGAGGTGACCTGAAAGGCGTTTTAGAGACCCGCGTCCGAGTTTCAGGACTCTGCCGTGCTCCGGCTGGGCAGGAGGAGGTTATCGCTGGCAGCGCGGCAGAGGCGAGAGCTTTCTGTGCCTTTGTGCCTCTTGAGATGTCTCTCGTGCGTCTGACAGTTAAAGAGAAGACGGGCACGGCCACCGCAGCCCTGCCAAGCAGAGTGGCTCCCGAATCAGGAGACAGCCCTTCGCAGAATCAGGAGATTGGCTTAAAATGCTTATTTTTAAAGACTGCATGCTGTAAATTAATCAGCCTAATTAAAATAAATCCTTCTGGGGTTTGTGCTTTTAGGGTTCTTAGCTTTCTTCTTTAACCAGATAGCTAGAAACTTTGTTTTGGTTGATTTTTTTAATGAAAGCTATTCATTCTCACCTAATCCCTTGATTCCTGGAGGTGGGGCTTTAAAAGACACTTTGGCTAGCATGGGGTGAAGCCGGGGGGTCCAGAAATTGTGATGGGAGCTCTAGATTTCCACTGTAGTGGGATAATATTTTTAATGGAGGGAAAAAAAATATCCATCTATCAAGAATGAATGAAAAACTTGAAAAATATCTACTAGGATTATTTATTACTTCAGAGGTTTATTCATTACCTCGAAAGAGCGGCATATCTGTTCAAGTGTGGGGTTTGCAGTTTATCGTGCCTTTTCATGAGTCACAGAATACTTTTTTTTTTTTTTCCCCCCTCTCAGAAAGAAGACATTGCTGAGTTTCTCACAAGAGGAAAATGTTGGAGGACACCAAGGGCACAGCTTTTCAGAGCAATGCCAAGGCGATGCAGCCCGCCTCTTGTTGCACCACCTCGCACGCCCCTGGAAATTCCCATCCCTGCAAATGCCCCGGCAGCGGACACCAGCCTGACGGTGCTGCGGGGATGGCCCGAGCTGCGGGATTTCCTTCCCCGCTGCGATGGCAAAGCCGCTCTTTCCCTAACCTCGGGTGAGCCGAACCGGGAGCTCTCCCCACCCTGACCACGGAGTCGTCGGCTCTCGGCGAGCGGCAGTTCGGCTAAAGAAGTCAGAAACGCAGCTCGTGCTGCCAGCCGGGGGCTGATCTCTGGCGACGCCAGCAGACCTCTTTGCACTGAACCTCTCCGCTAAGATCAAGGGGACTGACGGGGTGTTTCGAGGAGCCCTGCTGATCGCGGCTCTCGGCCCTTTCCCCGTTTGGCTGCCCAGATTTGGGCAGTCGTACCCGCTTTCCAGCATTTTGGCACCTCGCGCCCCTGTTAAAAGAGCCTGCCGCATGCACATCCGACCTTTCTTGCTTCGCATTCAGTGACGCTGCTCGTGCTAAGCATATGCTCGGCGTTTCTGCTCAACCAGTCCAATGCAAGAGCCGATTTATTTGTGCTGGAGAGGGACATGCTTCGCTCTTCTAACAACAGATGCCCAAAATATGTTAACTCAAACGCCAGAATAGAAAACCCCCCTTTTTCCTCCCCCTTCTTTTTCTCACGCTGAACTGCAAACTTGCAGCAGGCCAAAAATTAAGCTCGATCTGCAAAATTTTGTCCCCGCGCGTGAGCCTGACTGCGAATTAGCTGCACGCCGCTGCCGTGCTCTGCAGCCTGGAGGTTTCCCTCCGTCCCCAGAAGCCGCCGGGAGCAGCGCTGCCAGCCATCGCCGCGGCTCAGAGCGCTGCCGAACAGATGTCGCAGGCCTGCGGGTACCAGTGATCCTGCCGAAAAAACCCAACACGGGAGCCGCCGTTGAACCAGAACACCGCTGCAGCTGTTTAACACCACGGGGACAAGGCGAGGTAGCCCCCGAGCGCTCCCGTCGCGGCAAACGCAAAGGTGACCGCTCATGCTGTGCCAGCTACCGCGGGATCTCCCCCTTTTTGACTTGCCGGGAAAATCCTTGCCAGAATGAAAGGCTGTCACCTCGCAGGGAGAGTTGCTGAAATGCTCCTGCATGTCGGTCCTGCTGCCAGCCTGGCAAAGCAGGGCTGCCTGCAGCTTTGGTTGGGTTTTTTGCAGCTGGGCAAATTCAGGAGAAGTGCAGAAAGCAGAATAAAAACGGAAATTAGACACTCGTTATCAGCCTAAGCAAAGCGTTCGGTGCTGTCGGCTGTGAAGGTCTCGGGACCGGTGCTAGGTTGAAGACCGGCGAGCTGCGGGCCTGGGAAGTGCCGGCAAGCACAGGGCCGTCTGCAGCCTTCTCCGCCTGGCCGCAGCGTTGCTCCGAGCCGGCGGCGCCGGCGGTCAGGGCTTGCAGAGAGCCGCTGGGCTCGGCACGGGGCTGCCCCCGCCGAGGGCCGCGGGAGCCGTGCTCGTACCTGCGGGCCAGCTGTGTAAATACGCTGCCCAGGGCTTGCATTTCAATGCGTTACAGCAACGAGGCAGGGACATCTTTACGAGGCATGCTAGCAGATTTACTGGCTAATAAATTTTATTTAAAAGTTATCCATGATTTTGCAAATACTGTTTGCCAGGCTTGGTGTTATTGATGGCCTTTTCGGCACACGTTAAGTGCCAGTCTTGCTAGAGCCGAGTGGGACCCTGCGAAACAACAGAGAGCTGTTACCTTTTTCCATAACAAGTTGTCGGTTTTAACTTTCCGCAGTATTTTTTCTTGGAGGGAGCATGAATGCAAGCCAAGGACTTTGGTCCCTGGTGCTGCTCGGCGATGCTGGGGCCTGGCGAGGGAGCAGGGCTCTGCCTGCACTGGAGAAAAGCCAGGAGACTTGATTCCTTTGGGAAGAGCAGGAGGGGAGATGTGTGGGGAGAAGTGACCGCTTTTTCCTTTTGTTTTTTTGTGAGCAAAGCAGCCTGTGCACTTTGGGGACTCGGCGGCACCGCACGCTGCAAAGCTTTACCATAGGGGCATTTGCGTGCGGGCTGGGGAAAAGCCAAAACTGAGACAGCTTTCTCCCCAACACCAAATCCCGGTGGGAAAACCCGTTCCTGGCTCTTTTCTCCACCGCCAGCCGCAGTCCGGCCCCGCTTCCTGGGAGGGGATTTTCCCGGTGGAGGCGGCGGGGACTTAGCTGCGGCCCCAGTGCCGGCGCCGTTCGCCCCTCCTGCCCCCTGCCCTCCCCGCCGCCGAGAAAAAGGGTTATTTATACTCATTTAGCTGCTTGCCTTTTACATAACTGAAATCATTAACCTTCCCGTTTAATGAAAAACATGACTCGGGGGAGGGCGGGGGGCTCCCGGGCGCGGGGGGCCGGCGTGGCGGCCGTGGCCAGACCCGCTCCCGGGCTGCGGCCCCGCGCCGCAAATCCCTGCAAGTCACAACAAAACGCCGGGGCCGCATGAAATGTTATTTGCATTTGGCCACCGGGAGCCGGGGCTAAAATCCTGACCGCTGTGCCTCGGTTTGGGTGCTGGCGGGGACGCGGGTATGGTTTTCTGCGCCCCGCGGGGCGCGCCGGGGCGAGCGCTGGCATTTCGTCTCGGCGCGCAAGTCATCCGCTCTGACCGGGCAGAGGATTTTGCCCGCCGGCTCCCACTTTGCTCCCCTATATTTAGCCCGTTATGAATATGTAAGAGCGTTGAAAATGATTTGCACAGACATCCTTCTGTCCAGCCGAATAACGTCAAAGCCGTGAGTGGCGAAGGGCGTGCTCGCCCTGCCGGGGCCGCGTGGCACCGCGCCGGCTTCGGGACGGCGGCACGGGGGGGATGCAGCTTCCTCCCCAGCGTCTGATCCCCATCCGACCCCCCCCCCGTCTGCTCGGGGTCTCTGCAGCTTTCCGTGCCAAAAAGGCCTGCGATGCAATTTTTGTGTGGAGAGGGAAAGTTTTGCGTGCATTTATTATCTGCCGCCTGGGAGCTATGAGTAGTGACCGCTTTCCCTGCAAATCTCGCCTCTCCCCCGGCAGCCCCCGGGTGCGAGGAAGAGGGATGCCGGCGGGTGTCCGTGGCGGAGCGTGGCTTTGGGGTCGCCCCGTTCGCCGCACTTGCCGGGCGCGGGGCAACGCGGGGAGCCAGCGGCTCCAGCCGGGGCGTCTGCACCGAACCCGGGTCCCTCCGCAGCCTTCGCCCACCCCGGCATCCCCACTCCTCCGAGCTCATGCCCTGGCGTTGAACACGTGCTTAACTTGCCGGGCGTGCTGACGGGAAGCACGGGGCCGGTTCCTCGTGGGTGCTTTGCTGGAGTGCCCTGACTCTTAAATGGCTTTTCCCAAGGTGAGCAGTTCTGCCTCCCTCTCGGGAATGCTGCAAATTCCCTGCGTCCAGCCACGCTGGGGGGGGGGGGAAGGCAGCGCTCCGGCCGCTATCGGGCGCTGCACCGTGACGGCCCAGCAGCGAGAAGAGGCCAAAGCGCGCAGGCTGCACGATTGCGGTGGACCAAGCTGGAATGCAAAACTCCTCGTTGTGCAGAGCTGCTAGTGCTCTTCTCCGTCTGTTTTTCTTTTTTTTTGGGGGGGGGAGGGGGGGTGAAGGTAGTGGTAGCTATCCCATGAAATTACTCAAGGGCACTTTGGCTCCCTGTGCGGGGTGGAGAGGAGACCCCCCCCCAGCCCGATGGGCTGCGTACAGTCCTGCCTGGCCGTGCTCTACATGCAGAAGCCTCTGCTGGCCCCCAAAAATATTGCTTCTGGGGTCTGGCCCCATCCCTGAGCTGAACGGTGGCGGAAAGGAAAGAAAAACGGCCTTGCCGGGCCCCGGGTTGGTGTACAGTTAGATCCAGGCTGCATCCCAACCGCTCAGCGTCGCCTGCCCTCTGCCCCGGGGACGGGTAACGAGAGCTGCCGGCTCTCAGCCCGCTCTCCGTCAGGCGCTGGGCAGGCGGCGGCGCTTGGCGGGTTCGGGCGCTTCCTCGCCACATTGCCCAGCTGCTCTCGGAGCCGGGGCGAGCCTCCCGCCCGGCCAACGCGGCACCGAGCCCGGCACGGGGACAGGCACCCCGGGCGCCGTCCCCACCGGCCGCCTTGGTGACCCTGGGCGGAGGGGGGACACGGCAGGGACCTTCATCTGGCAGCGTGCTCCCGACTCCTTTCCCGCTGTTTTCGTACCCTCCGGGAAGAGCATCGCTCCGGCCCAGAAGCGAGGCACTTGGTGGGGAGGGGGGGTAAATCCCCTCCCCGCACAGCCCCTACAGCTCTGCTGTGTTGTTTGAAGAGAAGTTTGTGCGAAAGATTACAGTAGCTTTTGGGCATTGCCGAAAAGAGGGTAAACAGCTTTATTCAAGCTGCTAATGAAGTGTCATTTGCAATTCCCCTCCAAGGGCATCGTGCGGCTGGGGCAGGGGGTGGCCGGGGAGGGCGCGAGGGGGCCGCTTGCTCTCCCTGCCCAGCAGGGCTGCAGCAGCTCCCCTGGCTTGCACTGGCTCGTTTGCAGGGGGCTAGTTATTTCCGAGCCTTTTTTGGAGGGGGGAAATGCATAAAAGCAATAAAAAGACAACTGCAAACCTCCCCACCCCAGGTCTCGGTGTGTGCAGGCTGTATTTGCCTCATGTGCCGCTGCCGTTTGAGGCAGTTTGGCGTCTTCTCCAGCCTCGTGGGAGAAGGACGGTGGTCAGCAGAGAACGGATGGAGCAATGGGATTTATCTGCAAGGCCTGGCCCTGGCACACCTGGATTTTATTTCTCCCTTGCCCATGTCTCCATCCTTCGCTCCTGTCTGTCCGGGCAGCCTCAGCCTGCTTTGCACACGGGTGCCATCCCGCTGGCTTTCTCCCCCCTGCACGGTTCAGCGGTGCAGGTTGCACCCCGTTTTTTATCCTCCCCTCGCCACCTGCCCCCTCTTTCCTCTTCCGCCCCCTTCCCAATTTCTGAGTGATCATCCACAGCCATTAGCAGATTTAACTAATCTTTCTGTCAGAGGGGTACTTTATGGAAATTGAAAACTAATTAACGTTCATCTCGGCAGCTAATCGCATAAAAAACCCACCGCGTTGGCCTCCCCGGTCTTAAAATAATGACGGCACGTGAGCTCGAGCAGGGAAGATCTTGATCGAGCCTGACAGGCCGCGAGCTTCCCCGAGACAGCGGGCACGGGCCCCAGCCTCCGCCGGCGATGAGGCCGAGAGAGACCGGCGGGAGCCGGGCGTCCCCGCGAAGGGCTCCGTAACTCGTCTTCTGCCTCCCAGTGCCCCTGCGCCCCTGGAGAGCAGGGTGTCCTGGTGGCTGCTGGCACCCCGGGAGAGCAAAATCCTGCCCCTTCGCGGCTGTTTATCCCCTGGCTCCCGGCTCCATCCTGCCTTCGGAGCAGACGCGGGGTTGCGCCGTGGCAGGACGGGTGCCGGCGTGGGGCTCGCTGGTGGGGCCCCGGGGGGTGAGCTGAAAAGCCATCCTTGCCTCGGCGCTGGGTACGGCCCGAGCTGCAGCTTGTCACCATCCCTGCTCAGCAGCAGCCCTGGTGGCTTCGACGGCGATGCTCAGCATCCGTTTAGGACAAGGACAGCTTCATGGCTATCACGTATCTAGGCCTAAGAGGTGAGGAAAAGCCAACCTGGGGACAACGGTGAGTCTGGGGGCCAGGGTGGTTTGGTGCCGCGTTCAGGAAAACAGCTGAGGCCGGTGGACAAAGCCGCTCTTGTCCGCAACGACGCGTTCGGTTTTAATTGCTCCCTGAAGTTGCCGGCTTCTGACTGCACCACATCAGAGACGTCACGGTATAGTCATGCGTGAAGAACCAATGGTCAAGGCTGACACTACCAACAAAATATCCTCGGGGAAGCTGTCAGCGGAGCAGAGATCAAAGGGCAGCGAGAGGGATCGTCCCAGAGCAGAGGGACCCGAGGTTGCTGCCGGAGAGCTGCGTCTCATGATCCTGGCATACGGGAGGCTGCGCTGATACCGTCTCGTTGTCAGAAAATTGTCCTACCGCATTAGGGCCAGCGTAGCGGGTACAGGGCACGGCATTCCCCGAGCTGGTAACGCTGGCCCCCCTCAAGACCCCTACGAAAGATTTCCTTTGGCTTCTGAACTAGCAGCTGTCTTGGCTTCAGCGTCTTGCTCTAATGGCGTAATTTGCTTGCTGTCACTCGGCCTCCCAACGACCTTGTGCCGTAGCGAGTTGCCTCACGTGTGATATAAACCAGGAAGCAAAGATGGGTCTCAGGGGTCCAGCGCTGGTTGGCGCTTGTCAGTGGCCGAAGGGAAGACCGGGGCAGGGCTGTGGGTGGGATGAGACCATATCTCGCCCGTGCAAGAGGTTCACGTTACAGCGGGCTAGCGTTGCTCTTTCGGATGCTGCCAAGCAGTGCCCCATGGGAAGGGCCCCGGCCCGCTGCTGGCAAGCGCGAGCGCTGCAGGCTGTGCCGTGCCGCTATCGGCAGAGTGCAATGATGTGCCCTTTCCAAAACGCGGGCTGCTGAGTCCCTTGTGCCTCGTCTCTGAGGGCCGCGGGAATGCACTGGCAGCTCCTCCTGGAGGCAGCAAGGCCCGGGCAAGGGCTCGGTGTTTGCATTTCTGGGCGCTTTCCAGCGAGCTATTGCTGGGTGCAGCATCTCTTGGACCGCTGCAGTTTCTGGCAGCTGGGGGTTACGGCTCAGCGTTCGCACCCCCTCCTCTATCAGCGGAAAAGACTTTAGGAAAGCTCAGCAAAATTGGTGTGCTGGCTGCAGGGGTGTTAGCCTCTCGGGGAATTGTGGCGCTCAGCTCTGGCGACAGCAATCCTGCCAAGAACCGAAGAGATGGAGGAAGAGTTATTGCTGCAGTCACACACCAGCTATTACCGCCAGCAAAAGGCAGTATCCGCGCAGCGCAGAGAGAGCCCAAGGAAAGGGAGAGCCTTGACCTTCAGAGGACACAAAGAAGACAGGCCAAAGGCTTGATCGTCCAAGACAGGTACGCCTGTGAGTTGCCGTCCACCTGGCCAGACGCAGCGGGAAGTCTCTGAGGATACTCCTCGCAAGCCTTCACCGCAAATCAGTTTCAAAGCCTGCTGAGCAGCCCCTGGTTGGTTTGTCTTTTCCCTTCCAGCTCACATCAAGCTTTAAAGTTTCTGAAAGGAGGAAGAAAAAAGCCAAGCAACTGGTAATCTCGTGGTCACATGTGGAGCCAGCCAGAGAGAGGAGCAGGCAGGGAAGTGGAGCAGTGTGCTGAGCTCGTGCCCTTAAGCTGCAGAAGATTGACCCCTGCCCGAGGGTGGCCAGGGGGCACTCTGTTGGTGGGAGGCAATATTGCAAAAACAAAGAAACCAGCTCTAGAGCCAGCTGAGGTGCCCATGAAGGACCTGCCTGCATGGCATGGTCTCACACTGCAGGGTCCTGCTGATCGCGGGCACCAGGCGAGCTGGGGACGGCTGCCTTGCACTGATGCCCAAGAGCATGGCCTCAATGGGCTGCAAAACCTGGCTCTTCCCAGGCATCCAGACGATGCTGTGAAGGTCGGAAGGGAGCCAAGGAGGAGGTGAGGCTTACACACACCAACGTGAGCAGCCTGGGCCTCAGCTGAATTATGCCAGTTCTCATTAGCTAAGTGCTTGCTCCTTCTGGACTATCCTGTGTCTTCTGATCTGTGACTGGGAGCCAGCCTCTTCTTCGTCAAAAAGGGATGCTAAAAGCAACAGACATTCATGCTTTTGCCCCTTTGCCTTTATGTTCATGTTAGCTCTTGATCTGAAGCGAAAGCTAAACCTCCTGTTGAGCCCAGCAGCTCTGGCTTGGACTAGGAATGCTCTTACTTAGCAATCTCATCATTGCCTCTTTTTGCCTTTCTCCTGGAAATAGGCTTCTTATTAAAGGGGGCTAGATGCCCTTTGGGTTATAAGAAGAGGTGATACTGTTCTACCTCTTGGCTGTTGTAAGGTACCAGCACTCGTTGTAGTTTGGCTTGGATTTGATATTTCTGGAGAGCACCATTTTCTAGCCTCTGGCCAGTAGCCACAACTTAGCAAGGAGTCTGCTTAAAATAATTCCTGATCAAGCCTAAGACGACAGCTCCAAAGACCTGGGACAGCAAGCCAGAGGCTTCTGCCCCAAGGCTGGGCGTTCAAACCCGGGCAAGCAGGGGCTGTGGGTTATTGCCCCTGGATGGCCAGCCTGAAATGCCAGTGTGGTCTCAGCACAACTCTTGGACACTTCTAGGGTGAAGATCTCAAGTTAGTCCTTGTGCTAGCTCTCTTCCTAGGAGCAAAGGCTGTCTTGAGAACCGCATCCATGTTGTGCCGCTGTCCACTTCAGGGCTGAGGCACACCAAGGAGAGCACGTGGCCTGGAAGAGACCTTCTGTAGACAAACAGCAGTTGCTGCCTTCCTGGCTTTCTGGTCTCTGCCTTTAAAGTGACTCAGATTCATGTTGGGGAGGTGGCGGTGGAGCAGGGGAACCACAGTCATCTTCACAGACAGTTCCCCATGGAGAGCTGTAGATGAGCAATGGCCAAGGCTAGATTAATGGGGGAAGTGATTTGTCAGCTAATGTCAAAAAGCAAAAAACAAGTTGGACTTCAGAGGCAATTAAGTTTGTATAATGCGAGAGCGGAAGTGCTGGTTAAAGACATGATAACAGCTGAACTGTGTATCAATTTATTTAAATGCAGTTTTCTGTGGGAGCAGAGTACATGCATATCATTAACGCCAAATGTCTCTAATAAGACTGTCTCCACTAATATGCCAAAAAGAGCTTAATTAACTTTCTTTCACAGTGAGCCAGGGAGGCTCCTTGAATGCCTTTTCCTTGGTGCGTCTCCTAACACGAGCAGAACAGGTCTCAAGACATCAATAAAAACACTGGTATGTTACTAGGGATAGTATGCGTTGAACAACAACGTGGCCATTTGTGTTGGTGACAGCTTCTGGTTTGCTCCCTGGGCACAGCGCATTTCTAGGCTGTTTTGTAAGATCATCTTCCTTTGGAGAAGGTGTTGTCCTTAATAAGTCTATCCAGCCACAGTGCCCAGGGACTTCCCACGGGTTCCTCACTATCATCGGATCTTCCAGCGAAGGCAAGTGCCCTCCACAACCAAATGGTGGGTACTTCTGGAGGGATCCATTGGGCCACGCTGTCTGCCCCTGTTAGCTAAAAGGGAAGAGCGCTACAAAAGCATTTCACGTGCTCAGGCTCCACACTAAATGTCAGTGGCGCATAACGAATATCCGGAGTGAGACTCAGCGGCTGCCTCCCAAGGAAATGGGGGGAGATCGCATTTCACCACCGTCGCCTTCCAACAAATGCGCGGCAGCGCGCGAGGAGTCTAATTGTCCTGCGAATTCCCCAGCCGACGCGTGTAATTAGAAGGATCAAGGAACCAGTCTGAGGTTTAAGTGGCTGCGTATTATGTCTGTCCCTCCACATTTTCTCCAATGCATAAGCAAAAACTCTCAGCCTCCACATTCCCAAGCTTATCGTTTCACCTCCCGTCAAATCCCTCCGTCAAGCCCATGGCTGGTGTGGTGCCTGCAGACTGCTCCTGACTGGCGCTGATTAAAGGTGTGACGGGCCGGGACCCCTCCGTCCGTGAAAAACCTGCCCACGCTGGTCGTCCCCAGCCTGCTCCCATCCCACCCCAGGCCTGGTTGCTGCAGGCAGGACATTGCTGCGCCTGTGGCCCTCTGTGCGGCACGTGGCACTGGCCGGGCTCAGAGGCTCTGCAGCAGGCGGGATCGTGCCGAGCATGGACCTAGCGGTGGCACGCGCCACGGTGGAGATGGGCCAGCCTCTGGGGCAGGGAGGTGGCCGTGCCGGTGGCAAAAGGGGGTGTAAGGAAGGTACCCAGTGCCCACAGCGGGGCAGAGGGCTGCCCTAAGATACGTCGTCCGTCCAGCTACCCGTGTTGGCCGTGCTGTCAGCTTGCCTGTTAAAAATGTGCAGCAGGAAGGGGCTGCCTGGAGAGGCTTTTTTGCAGGGGTGGCAGCTCTAGTTCACATCACAGTCCCCTCCTAAAGCAACCGTTGTTTCTAGGCACCAAAACCATTGCTTGGGCTTTGCAAGTGTCCAGAATATTGGGAACCTCACAGACTACCAAGACACTTTCACCTTTTTATATATATATATATATATATATATATATATATATATATATATATATAAAATATATGTATGTCTATGTCTATGTATGTATATACATACATACATGTGAATGTATATCTACATGTATTAGGTTATATGTTATAGATACATTTTACATGTTTGTGTATTTAAATATATGCACATGTATACATGCATGTGTGTATATGTATGTGTATGTGTATACATGTATATCATATATATCATATATCACATTATATATTACATATTATATATATTTTTTACACATATGTTTGAGTATTTATACATTCTGTGATATACGCACATATAGGTATACATGTGTGTGTGTAACTATGTACATCCAAAATTACATTTGTGTTGCCTCTTTCATAAAGCGGTCACAGCTGTTTAACCGCTAGCGCTCTTTCGGAGCAGCCTTTACGCAAGCCCAGGCGCTCTGGAAGTCGGGCGACAGCTATTTATCGGACGCGCAGCAGCGCGGCGCAGCGAGGCGAGCTCTCCCGGGGCAGGCGCCCACCGCTGCCGGCCTCGCGCGCCGCGCCGCGCCGGTGCTGACGCTCCCTGCCGAGGCTGCTGAAGACGGCAGCTGTTTCCTCCATCCTCCGGAAAACCCACGAGCTCCGGCCCAGGCTGCTTCCCGTGAGCGGCCGTGCCTGGCCCCGCCGTGCCGCTTGCAGCCTCCTGCAAAAGGGCTTTATCAGTCAGTCAGGAGCGGGGCTGAGCAGGGAAACAGCAGCCGGCTGGGCTCGGCTCCCGGCTCTCGGCACAGGCGGGAGCATCCTTGTGCCCTGGCTTGGCTCCGCGTCCGCCCTGCCCAGCACGGGGCTGGCAGAGGCGCTGCGGGATGCGCCGACCCCTTGCCTTTGCTCCCGGGACCGCTGGCGCAGCGACTGGCGATATATTTGTAGCAGATCAGTGGGCAATTTTCCAGGCTGGTCCTTCCACCCTGCCCGTGTCCTCCGGAGCGCTTGGCACCGGGAAGCTGGCAGCGGAGGCAGCTCAGAAAGCGGCGTCCCATCACCCCCCCCCCCCCCCCCATGCTGGCTGGGCTCCAGCAAGCAAGCCGGTGTTTGGTTAACTTGCAAATCTCTTAGTCCCGGGTTAATTAATCGTAATGAAATAACCTGCGTGTCTGCAGCCTGGGATGGCAAGTTCACCTTCACTCCAGCGTTCGCCTGCATTGCTAACACGGCCTTCGCCTCGCTCCTTTTCGGGACAGGCTCCCGTCGGGAGGCTGCATGCTGCGCAGCGTGGGCTGGAAACCTGATGGGATTTACCCACTTGATGCCCAAATCGGGCTCTGTAAGTGCTGCAAACCATGGCGTGTTGGACACCGTTCGGCCAGCGTGTCACCCGCATTTCTTCTCCAGATGTGGGCACTGTGCAGCCCCCATTGCAAGCACCTCCTGGCCTGCAGGAGCTACAGCCGCTTCTGCTCTCAGCCCCTCTGCAGCTTTTTCACTTCTGATTTCCCTTGGGTACTCCTAGGGAGGGATAAACATGGGTTTTTCCAAGCTACAATTCCCAATATTCTGCGCTGTATTACCCAGGGACACCTTGAGGGCCCATCACCCATGTGGCTTTTGCTACCTGGGTACTCCTCAGTCCCAGAAGCACTGGCCTGAGCAATGGTGGGGGGGCAAATCAGATCAGGCAAAACCAGGCAATAACTGGAAATGACCCCAGCCCTTAGCACCTTGCGGTGCACAGGACTCACCGCAGGATGGCTATTCGGTCGGCACATGCGTGCCGCTCTCCTGCTCCACAGGGGAAGGTCCAGCGCGCCCGGGAAGCGCCAAACTGGTTGCAGCTGCCTGCGCCGGGCTCAGGCTAAACAGCTGCTTCTGCGCCGTGATAAAAAGTTAAATATTTTAATAAGACTTAGCCACATGTTGAAGGTAAAACGAGCTGCTTGCTTTCATTCTCCCTTTTTTTTTTTGTATGCAAATGAACTGGAAGCTTATTAACAAGATGAGAGGCTGGAGTCTAATTAGCAGCAGGATGAGGGGAGACGTGATGTAGCTGAGTCAGCAAGAGGACTGGGTAATCGCTGGCGCAGCCTCAGCAAGAGCTTCAGCATCCCAGCCACGGCGCGTGCCGGCGCTGCCGCTCTCCGCCTGCAAAATCCTCATAAATCGGGGCAAAAATTCTGCACGTTTCCAAAAGGCTCCTTTCTCCTTCCTCCGAGAGACGGGGCCTCACCTCGAAATGGAAAGCTGCCGCTCTGCCAGTAACTCGCTCCTGTAATTCACACCTTTGCAAAGTGATAGCAGCCCTTGCGACATGAGGCTTGACCTTTAATTTACATTTTTAATTAGCTGGGATCTCCGAGAGTCCCTGAGCTTTCCCGCCTGCAGCCCCGCATGCTGGAGCTGGGCGCGTGCAGCCGTCTGTGTATGAGAGTCGAGTTTGGGGGCAAACGAATCATCTTGGTGGCAGTGATGCTGCAAAACCCGACAACATCGCTACCCGCTGGGAAGCGACAGCAAGGAGAAAAATCCCGGTCCCGCGACTCAGCCCTTCCCGCAAGGAAACCTCGGCTGCTTTTGGACCCACCACCCCTGCCCACTGCGGCATCGAAGAGCAAACGTGCAGAAGGACACACCAATTCCCATAGAGAGCTATTAAACCCCTACCTCATTAGCCATAATTAAAAGGTGTAGCCCACGTTCCCAATAGTTCACACTTCCAGGCAGGGTCATTTTTAGTTTTTTTCCCCCCCCCCCAAAGGACACAGCAGTGTTTTCCCCCGCGGTGCCGGCCGGGGAGGGCCCCAGAGGCAGGCGCTGGCCCCCAGCCCATCCAGACGGAGCGGCTCTGCCTGCATCCAGGGCAGGAGGGAAGCACAGTAAAATATTTTACTACAAAGCAGAATTACTCCAAAGACTGATGGACTGACTTGCGAGACCCACTCACATTTATGGAGGTCGTAAGTTATATACTCCTGGTGAACTGGAGAAAACATAACAATCACCTTTTATAGGCGAAACTTCCTGCAATATATTAAAGTCTCCAGCAAACAGACATGGGGTTTACTGCAAACTATAACTTTAATGCCTCCAAACCACTCGGTTATTTTAGAAGGATTATTAATATCTGGGGCATGCTTGCCATCCACTGCGCACCAGCAGTTTGCCCCCGCCACCATCTCTGGTGGCAGCGCTGGCTCTTGGTGTGAGCTGCCGGGCAGGGATGCGGGAAGTCCCAGCCTTGCAGACGGGGAAGGCAACCGGGGAGGGGAGAGACACCTTCCCCCCCCTACCCCCCCTGTACCTGCCTGTGGGTGGAAAAAGCTCCAGGAGAGCTCTGCATCCTTCTGCTTGACTTTTTTTTTTTTTTTTTTTTTTTTTTTTTTGTGAGGGGAGGTTTGCATGGTCAAAAATCTTTTCCAGGGGTTCAACTCTTTGCGTTAAAAATGCACTTTCTTATCTCAAGTGCTTTCGTCCAAAGGCTTGGTTTTTGTGCTTGAAAGTCAGGCACAGGAGGGCCGCTGGGAGCTGGGAGCCAGCACAGGCAGCCTGGGGTGCCGGGACACCTGGGCTCCCTCTGCGGATGGCTTGGGCAGGTCATGGAGCTGCTCCGTGCCTCAATTTACCCATTGGCTTCAAAAAAGCACTGTCCACCCCCATCCAGGGAAGCGGGCTGCCAGCTGTTTGTGCTTTGCCGATGCAAGAAACTTTTACCTCCGTCTGCAGGCGCGGAAAGGCTCCGGCTCGCCCGTGCCACCAGTGTCCCCACACCTTTTTGCCCCTAGCGCAGGAAAAGAGGCGGCAGATACCGGCTGTGCCGAGGGCTGGGCAGACCCAGGCGTGCGGCGGCCGTAAATCAGCGCCAGTCGCTCGGCCGGCGAGTGGGGGGCTGCAGAGGCAAACCGTCCGCCTGGGGTGGTCGGGGACCAGGGCAAGGGGAATCGCTAATGAAATAAATAGAAAAAAACACCAAAAAAGCCAGTTTTTAACTATTGGCTGTGTAAGTTCAAAGGTGCGTTTGGGCCCGAGGGCTGGCAGAGGCACCTGTGGCTTGCACCACCCCTCCGGGGCGGCGGGAGCCAGCGGCCGTGTTTCCTAGCCCCATCTCTCGCTGGAGCAATGGCCCACAGCTGGGCAAGCAGGGCTAAACTCAGCTGCCCAAAAAAATTTATGTTCATATAAGGAGAAGATGGAGAAGCACAGGAAACAACACAAGAAAGGTGTGGAAGCAAGACGGGGAGGAGATAAAAGACTCTATAATGAAAATGCAAACAATTATAAAATAGTGGGATTTGGCTGGCAGGGTCCTTGTTAGACTAGAAGTGGCTTAGTCTAATGGGGTGATATTTCTTGCCGGTTAGAAAACATGTCATCCCGGCTAAATTGGCTTTGCAATTTAGTGGTGCTGCCTGCAGCCTCCCTCCCGCCCAACTCAGCCCTTCCCCGTGGAAAATTTTAACAGATGTGGGAAGTTTGGGAAGAGGAGGGGGTGGGGGGGATTTTTCACATCGGTATATGCAGCCAGGGAGTTCGGTTTGCCCTGGCTTGGGCTGGACCTCGAGGACTGGGAGATACTTATCCAAAATACTTTTCCAGCTATAAAAGTGTCGGCTGGGCACTTTGGCTCGTGCGGCTTTGTCCCCCTTTTTGCCGCCAGCGGCGAGCGAGCGAGGATGCGGCACAGAGCAGGGTCCGCCCAAACGCTCCGGGAGGCTGGATTTGCCATTTCCTACCTTAAAAAAACCAACAAAAACCCCTCCTTTTTGCAGGGAAGAGGGAAGATGCGAGCGGAGAGAGGCAGGCCCTGCTCAACGCCCGCCGGCCGCCCGCGGGCTCCGTGCCGGGGCCGCCCGGGGTGCCGGCGCGCGGGGCCAGCCCGAGCCCTGACGTTTGGCTGTTCCGCGACGGGCTGAGCGTTTATCATCAGAAACGCGCGGCCGGGAGCGCGCTGACATTTAGCCCGGCACGCGGGGGGCGCCGGCGGAGGGAGATAGGTAGATAGATAGCGGCCGGGGGCTTGCGCGGAGCCGGGCGGCGTGCCACTGCCGGGGGGGGGTCTCGTGGGTCTCCTGCGAGGCGGCGATGCAGCCGATTGCCCGCCGGCGCTGGAGGCCGGCCCGCACGGATATCGCACTGCTATTTAGCACCGAAAGGTCACGCCGCGACTGAGTAACCATCGGCAAGGAGTCCGCGGGGGAGCGCAGGCGGCGGCAGGCAGCGCCTCCGAGCGGGGCCGGGCGTCCCGTCAACGCCGGGCGCCGGCCTCGGGGCTCCCGGGGATTTTATTTATCGCCGGCTCAGCCTGGCTCGCGGACGGGACGGCAGCGGGGAGTGGGGAAATCACGGCCGCCCTCTCCCTCCGCAGCGCGCCGGGGGCCCCGCGGCCCCCCCGAGCCCCTCCTGGCCACCGCTGCTCCAGGAGCCAAACCGGGTTAGAATCAGGCCCTTTTCCTCCAAAACCAAAAATGCAGCCGTTAAAAAAGGAAAAAAGAAGCTCATGCAGCTCATCTGGCTCAGGACCCTCCCCACGCCAAGGGCTTTGGGGGCCACAGGGCTGCAATGCCGGGCAGGGGGTTATTTTTGGGATCCACTGCCACGGCGATGTGGGGGACGGGAACGGGCTGGCCGAGTTGTCCCGGGAGCTGCCAAGGGGCCGAGGGCACTCCCGGCTCCTGCGGGCGCCATCGCGCACCCCGAGGGGCTTTTCCCGGGGGGATTAGGTGGGTGACGCTGGCTGTCCGGCACCAGGGGAGGGACAGAAAACTTGCAGCCCGAGTCTCCTTTTCCCAGGGAATGGTAGAGGGATCAGCTGTGCTGTTTTCCATCCCACTCATGGACTGTTTTTTAGATTGAAAAGTGTTTTCCCCTCAGAAACAGTTTCAAAGCTTGCATCTATTTGGTTCTTAACTGAAAACCCAGGAAAACATAAGAAACCAATAAACTCTTCATCCTGTTCCACAGCCCCGCTCCATCACTGGGTTTCATAAAGGAAAACCCATGCTAGTGTATTGGAAAAAGCGCACTAAAAAGTTCAAAAAAGTGGTTAACAACAGCAGCTAACGAAAGAGGTATTAAGCATGTTTTTTGTGTGCACGGAGCAGCACTTCCCTTGGGACCGCCCTGCCGAGACCCGACTTAGGTGGGCTCCAGGTTGGACGTTGTCTCGTCACTCCTGCAACGCTGCCGGCCGGGAGCCAGGCCCGGCCACCGCGGCCGGCCAGCGAAGCCCTTCCCGCCCGGCGATTCCCGGCCGCGACGCTCACGGGAGAGCTGGCTCTTCCCGAGCCGAGCGCTGCGGCCGCCCGGCACAAGGCATCCTGCCCCGCCGTGCATGGGGGAACCGAGGCGCGGGGGCAGGAGGAGGGATTCCCCCGGAGCAGTGGGGGATGCTCTGCATGGGGAATCGCCCCTGCCTCTCCTCCCTCCGCTGCGCTAAGCTCCCGCCGCCGGGAGCAGGGGGCAGCGCCGGCAGCCCGGCGCCGGACCGGTGCGCTTGCTCGCGCTCCCTGCGGCACACCCGCTCCTTCCTTCCCCTCGCTCAGCCCCAAAATCACGGCAGCATCTGCATCCACCCCCGGACCAGACGCTGGTGCGTGCGACACGGGGCCAGGAGCCGGGGTGGTCCGGCTGCGACCAGGTGCCCCCCGCAGGATTTTACATCTTCAGGGATGTAAAACTCCCCAAGGGCCCAGGCTCGCTCCTTTTCCTTGCAAAAAATACGCCAGCTTTGGTTTAAGTTTTTTTTTTTTTTTTTTTTTTGCAACAAAAGAAACTATTTATTTGGAATATGCATTACCAGTACAAATCAGGAAACTGTAAAACCTACACCTTGTTAGTATCGTCATAGAACATAAAAGTCTCAATTGGGATCAGAAAGACAGAGGCCTTTTTTTCCTTTACAGAAGCAGAAAAGCTTAAAGTTTCAAAACCAAGTCAGAACAGAGACTCTTTTTTTAGGGATTTTTTTTCTTTTTTTTTTTAATATTTGGAATCCATTAGGGAGGGGGGAAAAAAAGGGGGGAAAAAAAAGAGAAAAGAAAAAGGAACTCAGAACAACTGGATCATCTTTACAAGGGATAGAAAGGGCTTTGCAAGGAGAACAAAAAAGCAAACCAACAAAACCAACCCCCCAGGCAACGTCTGATTTACATTGTCTTAATAATAATAATAATAATAATAATAATAATAAAGGTGTATGAAAACAAAAGGACTCCAGGTAGCCTTGGGATTAAAAATAACACCCCGAACCCTAAACCGATTAGTGATGTGAAAAGTTCAGGTTTTTTTGGAGGGGGGGGGAGGGAAAATATCGTCAAGAGAAAAATGAAACGATGCCGCTCAGCTTCTGGCTCAGCACTTCTCCTTGCACCCCGCCGTGCAGCTTTCCGGAGGCACCGGGGGGCTGGAGGGCCGCGGGGGAAGGCGGCGCCCGCCGGATCCCGTCCCGCAGAACGGGGCTGCGGCTCGAGGCCAGCCGCGGGCTCGCGTCGCTCCCCTCGTCGCGGGGCCGAGCGCCCCGCTTGACGCCGACGGCACGGGGGAGCTCAGGGCAGCCGCTTGGCCAGCGTCCGGGGCAGAGCCTAAGGGGGCCGCGGCCCAGGGGCTACGGCATTTGGGGAGGATTCGGGCCGTCGGCCCCCTTCAGCCCTTCGGCAGGGCCCGGGGCCGCGCATCCCCCCGGGACGGAGGCACCGGGACCGGCAGCCTCGGGACCCGGCTCCCCCGGCTCCCCCCGACACCCCTCGGCCGCTCCGGAGGCGCCGGCTCCCCCCCGCCCCGGCCCCAAAGCAGCAGCCACCGACGGATCTTCCGGGGCCGGGCCCCCACGGAGGCAGGAGAAACAGCCAAAAAAAGCCAGCGTAACTTTTCACATCACTTCGAACACGGACCAAAAGCGGAGGGGAGAGGAAGCTGCAAGGCCGTTGTCTCGGACAGGTGAAAAGAAATCCGTCATCATCATCATCATCATCATCATCATCAAAGCCCCCCCCCCCCCAAAAATAATGCCAAAAAATAAAATAATAAAAAGGAAATTTCTGGGTCTCAACGTTAAGAAACATAAAGTGTTAGAATGTACCTATTAATGCTCACTATTCCAACCATTTTTTTTTAAGTTTTACAAAATGAATTACTGTCACTTTTTAAACATTGTGTAATAAGAAATGAGTGTGCACAACTCTACACTTTTCTAGCATTCTTGAACTAATTCACAAATGCGAGAAAATTAAAAAAAATGGGAAAAACAAACAAAAAAAAGAAGATGAATGTAGGTAGTTTGATGTTATAAACTATACAGGAATGAAGCGCTTGTTGCCACAGAAAGAACAGGGATGGGACCTTCCCCCTGTTCAATTTTGCGTGCTAAGAGGGTCATTTTTTATTTTTTTATTATAAACACTATTAAATTCAGACTGCGTTTTTGGTTTTTTTTTTCCTTTATCTGAATATACAAGAACATTCATTATCAAATGTTCGTTATCATCAATACTACAAAGAACGAGACACAAATCGCAAGAAACAATGGAAAATGTTAATAAAGCTGAAAGAATCGTCGAGTTTTTTTTGTGTTTTTTTCATTTTTATTTTTTTTGAGTTTCTGCAGTTTTTTGTTTGTTTTTTTGTTTTTTTGTTTCGTTTTGTTTTTTTGGTATCGAAGTCAGGTTTTTCTGGGCAGAACAAAAAAAAAAAAAAAGAAGAAAAAACCCACAACACTTTGGGGGGGGAAGGGGGGAGGAGAAACACAACCGAAAAAAACAAAAGGCAAAGAAAAAGGGCAAGCGACCAGCCAGCTACGACAATGCAAACCGGAGGGGCAAAAAACGGGAAACCGAAAAGGTGATTTGCAAAGTACCGTCAAGGAGTCCCCGCCGTGCCCGGGGCAGGGGCGCAGGGCCAGGCAGCAACCGCAGGGCAGAGGCGCGCGCCGGCGCTCGGGGACACGGTGCTGGGGCGGCTCCGCTCTCGAAGGGCTCGCTTTCAAGAGGTACCATGGCATTCCCGCCGCCCGGCTCGGGGCCGACCGACCGGCCGGCCGCCGGAGGGGCCCCGTCCCGCCGAGCGCTTCGGCGCCGCTGCTCGGGACACGCGAGCCCAGCCTCACCTCCACGACCCTGAAACGCGGTGCTGGAATGAGGCCTCGGCTTCGCGCGTGGGATGGGAACGGTCAGGAGGCCACGCTGGGAGCAGCGGTGACTACAGAGAGAGGCCACGTGAGGAGGAAGAGGAGGAGGAGGAGGAGGAGGAGGTGGGCGGCACACGCGGGCGGCCCTCGCGGGAAACAACCTCTCTCTGCTCTCCACGTACTCGCTTCTGCCCACTAAGGACCACCCGGCACGCGGCGCCCAGTGGCCCCAGAGCCCGGCCTTTGTCTTCTCAGCGAGGGACGCAAAGTCTCTCAACGCTAGCGACACAAAAAATGAACAAAAAGCAGGAGTTTTTGCCATTTTTAAAGCCTGCCTTTCAAAGGTGCTCAAAGTCCTACTCTGATCCCCACCAGCTCTGTGATATAAAAAAAATCTACTGAATCAAGATTTCTCTTAATTGGGTGAAATCCCCAAATTTCAAAGCAAGTGCTTGGGAGCGCTCTGGGGTTATTCCCCATGGAAAGCCACGCTTGACCTCTGCTTCATGCGACTAACGCTGCTGGCCCAGCTCTGCAAGGTCACAGTGCCTCAGGGCTGCAAACACGTCACCTTTGCGGGACCGAAAACGCTCGGTGCTGGGCTGCAGGCCAATCTCCATTATCTTTTCCAATGGAAGGGTGGAAATTTTTCTGGCAGAGCTTTAATTTTGAATGGTTCCCGCTCAACACTGCTAGCATTATTCTGATCTCGCAATGGCTGGCGAAGCAGACGCCGGTGCAGGCAGGGTGGAGAAGGGAGCACGAGCCATGGACTTGGGAGAGCACGAGATGCAGTGAAGAGGTATTACAGTACGTCACAAGGCGCCATGCCCGTTATACACACACAAATCTGCACAAAACCTGGGCTCTGATCCTGCAAACCCCTACCCTGGACACGCAGAGGGTTGGCCTGGCCTCCTTGCCTGCTGGAAGAACTTGCAGCCAAAACTTCTACACTCCAACGTCCTCCTGCCCTATTGCTCATGGCAAAGCTTGGCCAATTGCATGGGGCAAATTTGTTATCCTGCTCTTAAACGAGAGGCCACATCATCTGTCTAAAGGAGTGTTTCAGCAGGAAGAAACCCTGCTTACCACCAGTCACCAGTCACCCAAAAAGCAGACCTGTGGCCAGCCAGGGGATCACTCAAGTTCTCCCATGACTTTGGATGCCACATGCCATAGTAACTCCAAGGACTGAAACCATCAGCTTAATTTGAAAAAAATCCCCAAGAGGGACATCCACTCATCTTAGAGTTTCCTCCTCAAGCAAACCTGCTGTATTAACAGTAACCAAAATCACCCACTCCATTCACCCTGCGCATGGACTGCGTCCGGCCTCTGGGATCCAACCTCGGCTTTCCTGACGTCATTACCAATCCTAGGAGCTAACTACAGACCGCGCTGTCACGGTCACTCCTCCACACACGTGCCAGGCACCACTGCCTCTCTGGCATGGCTTGGGGAATGCAACGGCCGGAGGAGGCCCCCAAACCCTTTGGGCCCTGTCAGCACTTGGGAAACCCATGTCCTTCTTTTCCATGGCCCGGGACGCCCCCGACGCCTGCTCGACTCTACAGCAGGTAGCCCCGTAGGCAAAAATACAAGCCAACACCATGCGATGCTTTCCTCAATAGAAAAAATCCACTGCTGGCCTCCCTAGGTGCTGCGAGAAAACTGCATGGGTCCCATCAATCATTACTTAATGCTTGATCATGTAAAACACTGCGGATGCGCTCAGTGCTTTCGTTATCAGTGATGATAATTTCTCACCTGCCTCCTTCTGCTTTGTTTCCTTCCCTCCTCTCCTCCCCATCCCTAGCAGTATCGCAGTGAAGGATACCGGTGGGCACAACTGCGGGGTTTTATCTCTCTCGGGGCTTTCCTGCAAAGCACACGCGGGTGAGCAGCGCATCTGATCCAGCTCAGAAAAGCCAACGTGTTCGAGATCTGCGGCAGAGCAGCGCCGGGGACAGCACAGGCTGGCTGTTTCCACGGGTCTGGGAATGGCCTGGTACCTTTTGAAAGCCATGGGGAGCAACAGCGGGGGAATTTGGCTCTTTCTCCTACGTGCAGCGGGGTTGCGTTCATCTGCCCTGTAACCGGCACTGCCCTGGGGGGCAACTCACCGAGGCATCGGCACAACCGTGGCGCGGGGAGGCAGGCGGTCTGCTAGCTCTTCCCAGCACCAGCGGTGATGAGGAAGCAGCAGGACAGAGGGCTGATGCGGCGTTTTCCCACTGCGAGGTAGCGTGCAAGAAACGGGGGGGGGGGGGCTGCCCGGGAGGGAAGGAGCGAGACTCGACTGAGGTACATTTTTGGCTCCTCGACAAGAAACCCAGCACGAGGCCGTGCACTGCTTTTGGTTTGTTTGGTTTTTTTTTTTGCGGCGGCGATTTTTGCTTTTCCTCCTTACAATTCTTCTACCTGTCGAAATAGGCTTCGGTGGGAAGGTGTGGGGAGGGGCGGGGGGTGTTGTGGTGGCGGCGAGGGGGGGGAAGAGTGGCTTCTACCCAGAAAAGAAAGGGAAGAGAGTATAAAGAAGTGTCCAGATTGGCTGAAAAAAGCATCCCGACGAAGAGAAGAGAAGAGAAGGAGTCTTCGTGTGTGTGCTGATTGGGTTCACCTCCAGTCTGACTGCTGCGGTGTTCGGAGAGGCCCCCTCCCCTCCCGCCCCGCCGGGGGCCGGGGTCAGCCAGGGATGCAATTTGCCGGGAGATCAGTTGGAGGTATCAGAGTGAACGCTGCCAGGGCCTTCTGTGGGGGAGGTCACCGACGACGGGGTAGTAGCGTCTTGCCAACCTCCATTAGCCTGCGGGAACGGAGAGACACAGCTGGGTGAGCCGCCGTCGCACGCACCCGCCGCCACGGCCCGCCCGGCCAAAACAGCCCCTCCGCCGCGGACCCCCCCCCCATTTCTGCAGCGGTAAGGCCACGCTCGGACGCAACCCAAACTCAGCATTTTTTACCCCCAAATAGGACCCTTCCCCATGGCCCCATCCCTCCCTCGGCGGGTTTCAGGGCACCTTTCCTCCTGCGGAGCAGCGGCGGGGAGGGACCGCGGGCTGCCCGTCTCCCAGGGGCTGCAGGGCCACCGCGGAGGGGGCGACTCCCGGCCACGCTGGCCCTTGCGGCCAAGGGAAGCCATCGGCACTGAGCCTTGTCGCTGAGAAGAGCGGCTCCTTCTGCTTGATCCGCCCCGGCAGGGCCGTGCAGAGGAGAACTGCCTCCTTCCACAGTCGCGGCTTCCTGGCGCTTAGCTTATCTGGCACCCATCCCGAGAGCCCGCACCGGATGTCGCTTCGTTACAGAGCCCACGTCCTGAGACAACCTCCTCAAATGCCATCCCGAGGGGGGGTCCCATTAAATCCCTCCCGCCGAGGAGCCTGCTCCTGGGCGAACCCCCCCGGCCGAGCACGGCAAGGTTGCAGCCAGCACGCCAGAGCCCAGCTCTGCGCTGGCTCCCGGCGCGGGCCCTCCGTGCACACCAGGAGCCCGTCCTTGACGGACTCCTCCGAGCCACATCGCAACAGAGATGCAATCGCTGCACCTTGGCCCCAGGGCCCATCTGAGGGGTCACACAGCAAAGCAGGGTGGGAAACTCATTTCTCCTCCTAAAAACAGGCCAGTTGGTGCAAGAGGGGGCAATGCAAGAGATGGTGCCTTCCCACGCACTGCTGAATTTCCAGGCCTCCTGAGAGCAGAGCTGGCCAGAGGGGCCCCCATGGCAGCGAGTGGGAGCAGGAAGCAGGCAGACGCTGCTCTTTTCCGGCTGCTGCTTCCTCTCGGAGTTGCCGTCCCCTTCGGAGAGGAGCAGATGTCGCACCCAGCCTCCTCGGCTCGCTCTGACATTGATTCAGTGCTAGGCTAATTAATCCCTCCAAACTCCTGCCTGCGCTCAAGTTGGTAACAGCCGCCGTCCCGCTTTAGACATGCCTGGGCTGCTTGGCCCTCCCCGGCTGCCTCCGCCGGCGCCTCCCTCCGCAGCGCTCCACTGACACGGGGCATCCATCACCGGCCGTGACAGTCCCGGCGCGCCGGGACCACGCGGCGGCCGCAGAGCTGCTCGCGTCAGCGCAGCACGCGAGGGTGGCTGGAGGTGGGCCATATGCCACTAGCAAGGACGCTTTGGGGACGTGGTGCTTCCCCAAAGTGCCCCAGGGGTAAGGGGAGGAAAAGCCGCACCACCCCGAGGCGCGGAAGAGGAACGAGCAGAAAGCCCATAGCCGTCCACAGCTCCCTGGTGGTTACATACGCTGACCATCGCTTCCGTGCCTGCCCCTTGCAAAGGGCTACCGAGAGGCAGCTGAGACAGGAGCAAAGCAGCTACCACAGAGCTGACCACGAGCAAGCCACAGAAACATAAGCTGGAGTGGGAAAACTAACTTGCACCAGGGCACGTAAAAAGTAGATAGGGAAAAGGCAGAGCCACACACACAACCAGCTTGTGCATCCTTCTGCATGCACATCTAAGCGTGCAAACACACGTGCCACCACCTCGGCCCGTGCCTGCAAAGGTATTTAGGCAATACAAAGACAGGAGTCACGGTCTGAAGTTGCTACTGGATCTGGCGCATCAAAGACTGCTAGACTACACCTTGGGCCCAAGCGTGAAACCAGGCGATGCATGGACAGTTATGGCCTTGTAACATCCAAGAGATCCCGCCACCGCGGTTGCCCACCAATGCGCCAGGAGACACGGCCACACGGGGCCAGCTTGCGGCAGGCCCCCATCGCGCCCCGCAAGGCGGCAGATCACGTCGCGCCCACACACAGGCACCAATACGCACAGTCTGTGTGTTCCCCGAGATCCAATATCCACCCTTACACATCTTGGACCATTGCAAGAGGCAGCAATTACTGTAGATTATCAGCCCGACAATGACAGGCCGTGTAAAGAGAGACACAGAGCCAACTCCACCGCCCAGAGACTGGCATATTCAAGTACACTTAGGACATTAATAGCAATTTACGTGCCATCAGTGAGAGAGAACCACAATAGCTGTGCTGGCAGCCTCTTATTACAAAGCCTGTTATTTGTTGGAGTTACAAGCTATAATCACAACAGAAACTTTCAAAACCCTTATCTTCCGTGACGCACCAAATCTATTTCAGAGCCGTAATTGCTATGTCACCGGAGCGTTTGCTGCTTAATGCACTCAGATGCCATTTAGTGTTTGCAGGGTCATTACAGCGAGCAGAAGGGGGGAAGAGGAGGAGGGGGCCCTTCGGAGCAGGGCTCGGTCCCTATCGTGCTGAACTATTTTTAGAGAGGCTTTTTTGTGCCAGCCGCGGTTGAAAGGAGCAAGAGGGAGAACATCTTAGAGACAATGACTGCGGTGCCTTGATATTCAGCATCTCTCTCCCTGTCCCCCTCTGCCCCCCAAAATGCTGGGAAGCCCCACTCTACTCAAGATTGGGAATCACCTTCCTGTTTTGCAGGGAAGGAGTTTGTGCCCTCATGACCACCTCTGTCACAGGATCCAGTGAGAAGACAAGAGGACTGGGGGAGATGCTGACCTAACCTCCCGTGGGGTTTGGTCCCAAAGGCACTTCCCTCCATCCCACAGACCCCACAGCTCTGTTCTCCCAGCCCAATAAGGCTCCCCAGTTGCGGGTGGAGCAATGGGAAAGAGGCCCCAGGGTTGGCCACAACTGGAGCATCTTGGGCCATCCTTTGCTGCATGGTACGGACAAGCCCTCCACGAGGAGGCTGGGTCCTTCACCCCATTGAGGACATACAGTCACCATCCATACTCACCCCTCTGTTTCCAAAGTTCAACCCATCGTAGCCAGCAGAGTTCACTGAAGCCTGAACAAAGTTCGGGAGCCTGCTGTGTACACTATGGGTGGTGGGGTTTGGACTACAGTTGTGGCATTGGTCAAGGCCACATGCACGACACATCCAGTCAGCCCTGCCTCTTTTCCCTAACTAAGGAGATCAGTTGGGATCTGACCATAATAAACACTTTGGGATCTGCTGTGATAAACATCTCCCTCAAAGACAACGGATTTTTCTGAGGAGTCAGCAGCGACTGTTGCTCCTTGCAGAACCTCTCAGGAACCCCTGCACATAGCTGTGACTTCTTCAGGAGGGACAGAAGCCAAAGACAGAGCAAAGGACTTCAGGACATCTTTTTGAACATCATCATCTGGTCTCAGTGCATGGGCAAGGCCTTGGTGGCTGTCCAAGTTGTGGAGCCACAGTGATGGATTGCTGAAGCAACTGTTTTTAGTGCCTGTTTCTTTTATTGCTGCAGGTCTTACAGCATTTTTGTCACCTCCAGCAAGTCTGGTTGGCTGTTAGCCCAGGGGTTGGTAGCTGAGCTTCTGTCTCTTTTTTGATGAGCTTTCTGCTTTGCAGGTAGGCTGTCTCAACATCCTGCTTTCTGTGACCAAATCCTTGTCCCACCATCAACAGGGCAGGCAGATGTCAGGTCAGCCTCCAAATGCATCAGATACAGGGGAAACTGAGAACCTGATGGAACAGGAGCAGCCTCAAAGAGATTTCATACCTGCGGGTTTTTAAGAGCCTATTAGTCTCTCCTTACGATATGCACTCAAGCTCTTATTAAACAACAGGGAACCCAATCAGATCTGGCCAGCCCTAGGAAACCAAGCTCCTCGTTTGCCAAACGATGTGCGGCTAACAAACGCCTGCAATCTCAGGCTTGCGGGCAAGCTGGTGGAAGGGGTCGCTACCATAGGCCACGTGTGATGCATGCTAGATACATGCCTCTCTCGTCAGCACTGGTCCCCTGCCCCAGGAGGCCGAGAGAGGCACAGAAGAGCTCAGAGACGGCTGCTCCTCTTGCAACCTCTGTAGTGCTAGACCCTGTGCTACTGTCTCTGGGTCAAGGAGTCAAAGGGGGCAGAACAGGGGACACGTGAGTAGGTGTCAGCAGGCATCTGGCAGCATGCAGGAATATCCAGTGTCACTTCCCAAGAGTCACGGCAGCAGCTCTTTTCCTGCAGTCTTCAGGACAAGCAAAGACATCTCCCACAAGCCATCAAATACGTGACAGATGGGCTCATGGACTGAATACCCGTTAGATCAGCTTTCAATTGTGAATCGTAGCTTGTGGAGGGGCAGAGCTACGGATGCTTTCTTTGCAAGGCACAAATTCTTGGAGAAAGGGTTCTCACCACAAGCATCCTACAGTATCAGGGCCATTGAAGTGCACTGTGACGATCCCTGCTTTCAGCTGACAAGAGTGGATGCAAAAATCAATCCCACATCCTGCTACTGACTACCAACATCTTAATGACAAATATTGCTGTGTAAATACACACAGCAACACAGAACAGCATTCATAAATCAAAAATTTGCACACTGATGAACTTTAAAAATAGCCTCCTGTACTAGACTTTTAAACAATCTATAAATTGGCCTGTCCAATTTTCTCTGCTAGAGGGTTAGGGATGGGAAGGACAAGGGAGAGAAAGAGGGGGGGAGCTGGGACTCCAAAAAAAAAAAATTTCTGAAAGAGTTTTTGTTAAGATGATTATAACTCATTAGTTAATTAGCTAGCTGATCTATGCATTTGTAGCAACCTCATTCTGAATTACCAGTGTGCTTGTAGGCAAATCCACTGGAGCAACTGCACTTCATAGCACAAGTGTGTTGTTACATCGGGGGAGCCCCGTCCTGCAAAGATCTCCCTGCTGAACCAGCGGGGGAGCACTGAGATTCACTCAGCGGTCAGCACTTGTCCCCAGGTGGATTTAACAGGCATTTAGGAACCTAAAATACTTTGTGAATTTAGGCTTGCAGAGTAGTGCAGGAAGGGCAACACTTTGGGCTGGGGCCCTCCAACAGATTATGGGAATAAAGGGTCCGACTTTTATTGGAAGTCACTGGAATTCGGACTTCTAAAGCCTTTGGAAATCCGAGCCTTGAGGACCCAAGAGTGGGTATACATGCAGACCCACATGAAAAGGCACTGTCCAGGTGTATCGGACACCTGAAGCCTAACTGTGCAAAAACCCCAACCTTAAAGCTTGCAAGAACAGCACAATCGGGCCCAAAGCAGCAGCTCCTTTCAGGCAGAGGGTCCCTCCTTCCTCCCAGGGCCATCCAAGGCAGGCAGGAAACCTGCACGAAGGCTCCTGTCCCGATTGTCCCTCCACTGCTCCTCGAACGGACGCACGAGGCCTCAGACAGCCCCCTCCTCTTGCTGGGAAGAGTGCTTCCCGACGTATCTCCGGCTGGGATATGAAAAGCCAGCTGTTTTCTCTCTGCCTCAGACATCATTGCAGGTCACAGGGATGTGCTGGTTGGGACATAGCTGATTATTCTGGTAACGATGCAGAACTGACTCCAGCCCTTTTAGCCCCGCAGAGCTGACGGGAGCAGCACGGGGCGTTCTGTCAGCCGTCGAGCAGCTGCGACTAGCAGACACATTCGCAGAAGAGCCACAGAGGAAACTGGGCTTGGGGTATATTTTTGTCCTCGGCTGTCATGACTTACACGCATTTAAAAATTCCTCCTCCACCAAGGAACGCAAACCCTGTGCGTTGTCTCCCTTGCCAAGGTCTATAACGGTGGAGCTGGGGAACCTGTTTCTGACTTCCCAGACCTGACGGGCTCTGGGGATGACTTAACCTCAGCCCTATGCAGAGATCTTTGTGACAGGGCTCTTGACTAGGTTTCGGTTCATCTCCTTCCAATGGCTCACGGGGATGCTCGAGTTATGTGGGGGATGCACAGTTTTCTGTGTCACTAGCAGCTTTCTCCTGCAACCCGCAGCCCTCCCTCAGCATTAAAAGGTTTAGGGGAGAGGCAGGAAAAACCTGCCTGCATCTTTGATGAGGCTACAGGGTTCTTCTTCCCCGTGCCTGGATAAAGCAGTTGCCTAGACTTTGCTGAGGAACAACGCTTCCCCAGAAGGCAGCCACAATTCAGGGGTGGACAAATCACGTGGCTGTGGTTCATCAAGCACTTTGGGATCTACTGGGAAGGACGATAAGTGACAATAAAAGCCACAGAGAGGAACATGCTGCCAGGGATATGAGGGAAGCAAAACATTCAGGGAGAGAGAGACACAACCCAGAAGATGCTTTGTAAAGTTCCTGCTCAGCTCTAAAACTTCCCTACTCTCTGCCTTGCTCTAGGTGCCTGCCAGAGTTAGAGCAGCTACCTGTGGGGAAATGCACTACCTGGAACTGAGGAATCATCCCCAAAACCTGGGCAGGTGTTTTGCCCACTTGCCACCCTGTCCTTCTCTGAAGAGCATTCCCATGTCTGGCCCCTTTGGGCCAGTTTGGGCTTCTGCTGTCCTAGAAAATCAACCCAAGCAGCCATCAAATCCCATACATCCCAGATCCCCACCTGGGAAGCGCAGAGTGGACCTCAGAGCCTCTGTCAGCTTGCCAATTCCCAGTGCTGTCCGTGGCAATACGGGCTCTCCCATTACCACCACTGCTGACAGCCGGAAATACTAGACCAGTTGTTCTCCTCTTATCTGGCTTTCTGGTTAACAGTACCTCTTTCTTCTCCTCTCTCCCGTCGTCCCCCTCCCTGTCTCATAATCCCCAGCAGCAACCATCCCCGCAAATTTTGGCTTAACTCAGCCCACTGTTATTTTCCAAGCCAACTGCAACCATAATCAGCTCAGCCTCTTTCCTTGGGGGTATTTTAATTTAGACAAAAGTATCATCTCTTATCATGATCAGCCTCTGATTCATTTACTCTTCAAGTATTAAAAAGCCAGAAAGGGAATAAATTCAGTGCACAGAGAAATTAATGCGGAACGATAGGCTCTTTCATGTGGCATTTTCAAGCACCGTTTTTGCAACGGGCTTATGTAATGAGACATAATTATCTGCACATGTTCAATTACATTACTTCACAAATCCTCCCTGGCTCTGCCTCGTGACGTCAAGCTTCCTGCTAAGCCCCAGCGCCTGCTCCATCTCCGCGCGCCCAAGCAAGAGGGGAGGAAAGCACCCAACCCTACCAACTGCATCTCCCACCTTCCTCGCACATTGGGGCTCTCCCTGCCTCGGTGGTGGCCTCTGCCACACCAACGGCCCAAAGGCTTTCACACGCAAGGTCCTGCCCGTGGCAAAACCCAGGTGGCCTCCTTGGCCAGAAGGAGGAAGGGACGCAAAGAGAGACGCATCAGGTCAATGCTCCCGCTGGGCTGCCTGGACACGGGGCTGCCGTCCCACCTGGGCGAACCTACAGTTGGCAGCCGAGGCCATGTTCTCCCTTCCCTGAGTGAAACGTAGAGGGACGGAAGGGCTGGAGGGTGTGAGGAAGCTCTTTCAGTGCTTCCTCTTGTATCATGTCTCCTTCTCAGTGCCTTCATTTCAAATTGACCAGAAGTCACAGATGCTGGCTGGCAGAGCCGGGAGCTCCCCAGATGTCCCTCCACTGCACTTCTGGAGGCGGATCGCTTGAGGAAGACACCCATGGTGCTGCCAGGGGTGATCCAAGAGCTGGGGCTGAGCTCTACCCCCCCTCTCCCCAACAAGACTCCTCTTCCAGCCCTTCCCATGAGCCACGTATGCAGCAAAACACAACAGATGCTGCCTTCCTGCTCGTCCCAAGATAATCCCACCTCAGTCTGTATCCTCCTCACCACTCGAAGGGGGCTGCAGCGACCACAGCGGCAGAAAGCCATGCCCATGGCCAACCGCCCCCTCCTCCCCTCGCCGCCCCAGACAGCAACAGCAAAACTCACTCCGCCAGCACAGCCTCCTTTTCCAGGCTGCCCCCTTCTCCCAGCTTGCTGTCACTGCCGCTGAGATGGCGGACGATTGATCTGAGAAATGAAGTTGGATTGCTGTCCCAAATCTACACTCGGTTCTCCTTGTGTGTGTCTGATCGATTTTGCCCTGTACGACACAGCTTGTCGCTATGAATTTTCATGCTAGTCAGAACCCGCCAGCGCACCCAGGAACAAGGAGAAGATGTTCTGAAGCCCTCCCTCCCCCTCCCATCCTCTCCCATTTCTGTTGGGTGAGGTTTTCTCGGGTTGCGTTTTCTTTTGTGCTTTATTTGTGACCGTCATTACGATCGACCCCATCGTCACCGTGTTTTCAACGCCCTCCCTCTTCCCTGGCCCAGCTTCGGCTGCTGGCTGGGGACGGGTTATTTTTAGATGGCCGCTCCGGATGCCGCCATTGGCCTCCTTGCGGAGAGATTTCGAGGCCTGGACGTTCATGGTGACATTCCCCACTGCCGTTACACTAGGTGTCACCTGTTTAGCAGTTCCTCTCAGCTGAACGCGTGTGGCCGCAGGTGCCGTGCGAACGCTGATCCGCTCTGACAGGCCTAGACGCCAGCTGCCTGCACAAAGCCTGCCCAGTCGCCACTTTTTTTGTGGGCAAAACTCTGCCGCTGGCGTGACCGATACAGAAGCAATAAACTAGGTGACCGTAAAAGCAAAGACAAGTCCTACTAAGTGGCATTCTGAGCCCTATGGCTTTGAAATAATTGGTAGTGAGAGAACAAAAATGGAAGGGGGAAAAAAATAAAACAAGAACCCAAGCCTTTTTTTTTTTTCTTACACTGATGCCCTGCGGACTATACATCTGACTTGCTGCGAGTCCGTCACTGTATCCTCCTGTCTGGCTGATAACATGGCGAAGGGTATCCACCTAAACAAACCAACGACAACAAAGACACAAATTAGAGTGGGAGAAAGGTTAGGCGGGCAAAGCTGCTTCCGTTCATCTTTGGCATGATAAAAACAAACAAACAAACAGTAATAAAGGTATATATTCAAAGAAGGAAAAAAAAGGACCGCAATTGGTCTCAGGGTGACATCCAAGGTAGAGGACTGTTCCTGCCTCCCTCACCTCCCGCCAGCCTGCCCCGATGGCCTTGTCACACTTTGTTGTTGGTCTCAAGCCTTGTGACAGAAACAGCACAGAGGGAAAACAGCATGGCAAGTGTGGGGGTCGGACTCGCTGGAGCATGTCACTGCAGCTGGCTCACGGTTGCACCTGAGGACCCACTTTGCTACCCCTATCCTTTGCCACCCTTCGGCCCCGAGCGCCAGGAGTTCATGTCAGTGGAACAAGATCATCGGAGTTGGGTAAGTGTGGCTCCTCCCTTCGTTTTGGAGGGCCCCAAGAGAGAATATACCTACCACCACAACGGATCGCCATCTCTCCTCCGTGTGCCCCCTTCCTCTCCCTCCACTACCCCATCCTGTCCCCGCCAGCAGTATGCATGGTGAGCACAGCCCATTGCCCACAGATGGCATGCTTTCTCTGCATCCAGCTTGGTGAGGGGGAGCAACCTTGGCTTTAGAAAGCTCTCTTTGCCCAACATGAAGGTGTCAGAGTGGCTGTCATTTCTCAACATGATACAAAGCCTTAGATGCCAGAGAGCAGACTCACGGCATATCTGGACATCAGATGGGAAGTGGGAGATCAGAGCGAGTTACTGTTTTTTCTTTTTAATTCTTTATTTTTGTCCAAAGCATGGGTTGACATTTCAGTAACAGTGCCCAAAGTTCCCTTGCTCTGTCTTGTTGGTCTGTAAATGGGTGGTGTGAGTGCCTAAGCTTTAGGGAGATGGAGAGATGATGAGGGGGTGGCTTTTAATTAAAAAAAAAAAATCTAGCTGCTGCATATTTCAGCACTTTCAGCAGACACCTGGTTTGGCATCAAAGGAATGAGTGGAAACCTTGTAAAACGAGACACCAGTCCAAACATCTGGCCCCTTCCCTTGGAGAATAAAGCAAGCAGAACCTAAACCTCAGCTGCTTTCTTTTGAGTACATGCCTGTTCTCCTAAACCTCCTCTCCTCCTAGTACGACTATCAAGCCAGAGCCAAATGCATTCACAAAGTGTGGGCAAGTTTCCTCAAGACCATGGTTTGTTGGTTTGTTTGGGTGTTTGGTTTTGGTTTCTTTTTGATTGATTTTTTTGGCGGTTGTTGCTGTTGCTTTTTTTAGGTTGGTCAGTTGCTTTTTTGGTTTGCTTTGCCTTTTTTAAGTGTTGGTTGGTTCGTTTGTGCTGGTTGAGATTTGCTCTTTTCGGACGGGAGGGAGAAGTGCCAATACAATCAAAGGCTCCTCCAACACTAATGCATTCACTGGCAGTACATCGGATGGGTCCCTACCTGTGACTGCACGTTGGCTCCAACCTGGGCCCCTTGGTAAGAATCCCCATTGAGAGACTGCACGCTCATGAACAAATCTCCAGAGTTTGACATGTTAAAAGAACTGGAAGAACCTGGAAAGGAAAGAGTGAGGCACCTGAATCACAGAAAGGAAAAAGATCCACCCCATGACTCTCAGCCAAGAGGAAGGAACAACATGCAAAGCAACCACAAAAACAAAACACACAGTCAGGTTAGTAGTATGAAGAACAGAGCAAGCAAAAAAAAGGATGCACTCTTAAGGTTATTCAAAGCCACATGTTGTTACACCTCAATGTCAGGAATGTCTTTGAACAGCTCCTCAGCTGGAGGAAGGATTCTTCATGCTCTGGACCAAGAGAAACAAAACCCATCTTGGAAGACTCGGACAGCCATTTCCTTTCATTTCAGGGTGTCAAAATCCTTCAGGCAGCTTCGAAAATTTTGATTTTTGGAGGTGTCCACCCAGCAGACTGTACTGGAGAACAGAATTACTCAAACAAGCCTTGCTATCGAAAGCAGAAGTCTTTTCAGCAAGGCTAACCAGACCCATGCTACTGTGGCTCCTGAGAAGCTCAGATCAGCCTGGTTAAATCTACACTGCAATGCTCTCTGCAAGGTGAACACATCCAGACACCATCCAGTTGCAAGGTCAGAGCTCCCGCTGAGTTAAGGTGAGCTCTGCAAGGGAGCAGAGTGTGGAGTTTGCCTTCAGGACACTGCAATAGAAGGGATGTCACTGTCCTCCACAAGAAATCCATCACTGGTGGGAACTGCAGCACGCCAAGAGTGAAGGTGCACAAAAACGTGAAGGCACCTGGGCTAGCCTTCCATTAGCAATCACTTTGGCAAGTGTCTTTCATCGTGATGGGCTATGAGAGAAAGCAAGGGTGTCATCTTTCCTACTGGGCCAGCTGCCCAAGAAGAACAAGCTCTGTAAGCAAATTCCCCACCGCATGCACCAGTTGCCAACGTTAAACTGAAAAAAATGGTAACAGTGAAGACAACTGGGTGGGATAAGAAAAAAAAAAAAGAATGATAAAAAAATCTTCCTGCCTTTGCAGAAACAAGGTTTTATGCTTCCAGCTCTGAGATATCTGAACACCTACCAACTGCTGAACAGGAGAAACAAACCCATCATGTAACTGGAAGGTGGGGGGGAGGGAAGGGGGTTAAAAATAAATAAAAAGTTTTTATGGGATTATTTCAGAACTTATCGTGCAGATCAGCGCGTTAAGTGTGAGACAGCTCAACGTGCAAGGTTTGGTTATAAACATGACGTTAGCCTTGGAAAGGAGAGACTTCAGGGGCCCAGGTCAGCTACACTTTCAGCTCCAACCCCAAATACACTCTCATCTTCTCCACTGCCATTTCCAGCTTGGAAGACTGGCAACCACAGTCCTGGTGGAATTGCCCAATGATGGCTCATGCATACGCTCTGAGAAAGGTCTGACAGCCCATCTCTTGGCTTGTCCTGGAGAGGGAAGGAACACTCTGGACAGACTCCAGCTCTCCCCTGGAAATCAAGCAGGAAGGATCCTCTGATGGAAACTATCTCCAAGAAAGGTCAGGGAGCAGATGGGAGGTCTGTGCTAGAGGGTTCATGTTCTCTAAACTTTCTACCACTCTCTTTGCAAAAGGCTCTTTTACCAAGTGCTAGCAAGTCTCAGAATTAAAGGAAGGCAGAAAAATCACTGCTAGATACAACACTCAGGATAGTCAAGAGAAAGACTTATCTTGAGCAAAGTGAGTCTTGGATCAGGACCCTCCCACTCATGCCTAGAAGGAGCACAGCCAGGAATAGCTCCATTGTCTGTGTTCACTGCCAACCCTGCCCAGCGTGTTCCAGAGAACGATCAAACAATGGTGCATAAAACAACCGGGACTAGTCACAAGGCAGCTGTAACCACCACCTCCTTCACTCAGCTGACAAAGGGCACCTGTCACTTCCCAACCTCTCAGGTTACTTGCTATTTTAAAAGCAGAAGTCATGGAAGCGAGTTGGCAGACCGAGGATATGCCACCCTGACACTGCTCAGCTGTAATCATGAAGATGGACACTTTTCACATACACAAAGATGCTTCTTACTAGGTTTTCTAAATGATCACTTTGAACACTGGAATAAAAGCACAGGGCAATAAGATGGTTTTGTACTCCCACAGCAGTTGAAAACCAATGACTTTTCAGTTGACCCTCACAAGAAGCAGAACGCATTGTCCTGTTCTTCTAAGGTGATTAAAAACCTTTGAGATCACACAAATAGTCAGTGGCAGAGCAGGGAAGAGAACTCGGGAATCCCTTAGCAACTGACAAGACACTGCTATCACTCTATCCCCAGCAGAGCAACATCTTCTACCTTCCCCTACCAAAACAAAATTATAATAATAATAAAAAATAAAACCAACGTAAACTTAACTGATATTTTATTGAAACTTAACAAACCCTCCTGTAAAACTGAGAATGGGAGTGAGGAAATAAAAATAAACAGCTACAAACTCTAGTTCTGAAAAGCACCGGTGTCTTGGAAATCATGAGGAGCGCTGGAGATGTCACTTGCAAGATATACACTGCTATTGGCACAGGGTATTTTTACAATATATGTGCATATCTAAACGGTAAATATGTCTTGCTGCTGATGTGGATGCAAAGATAAATATGCGCATACCAATGGCCCGCATGTATGGATGCATTTGTATCACAGCCATAACTGCAGAGAGCCCTTTACGCTGCCTACTCTGCTGTTTCAGCACTCTGCTCTGTACGTACTAGCCACGTGTGAAAATTATGATGGCCCAAAGTCTCAGAGAAGCAGCTATGAGGAGCTGATGCACTGGGGTGGTTGGGAGAGGAGGCAGGAATGAGAAGAGCCCTTAAAATTAAGATGCTAGTATCCTCAGTGGGGACAAGACCAGGGAATACAAGTCAAATCCTTCCACTGGAAGAAGCTCCATCATAAATCTAATTTGTGTCTCTAAAAGGCTCCATTTTAAACACACCAGAGCTTTTCAATGGTCGTAATTTAATCCCAGAATCCTCAAGAATTGAGGGGTAATGATCATCTTTGAGCTTACTCAGGACAAAAGGGCTCTGATCTTGGCATGGAAGTCCCCTGATGCTATAATTGAGACAAAGGAATACCAGAAAAAACAACACTCATTGCAGCTTGAAGCAGTGTGGAATTTAGTGGTTCATCCTCAGCATCTGTACATCTTATCAAACCCAAGGCCTATCACCATCATTCCTTAGTGTTGGGTTTCCATCAATCCAACAGCAACTCCAGGAAAAGTGGTGGAAATATTTTAAGTGAAACAATTGTGCTAAGGCACTCAGATCTTGCTTTCGGGTGAAAGTCTACATTTACACAATGCCGACAAAGGGATCTCTCTTCAATCCCTAACACTTATGATGAGCAAAACTCTCTTGAAGTTTACCTCCAATTAAAAAATTCTCACAAGCTTGATTGCTGGTATTTTTGCACCACCTCCAACTCTTCAGGGTGCTCATTCACCAGCTTCTCAAATGCCAACAGTTTTTGACAGTTTCCACTTCCGCCTCAAATTCTCCAGGATGTCTAACAAGTCCTTCTCTCTAAAGTATTTGACAATTCAAAGGGTGTCAAGAATAAACAAACATAGTAATGGTGTTCATCAGAGCTGAAATCAAACCATCTTCATCTGCTGCTTCATTCCACTCTCCACCAGTCAGGTGGACATTCAGCACACTAAACCACTGAAGTCAACTTTGGTCATGTATACAAGACTCCTACCTGAAGTCAATGGCAGGGACACCCACGCATCAAGAGCACAGAATTCAACTCCCCTCAGATACAGGAGGTAGCTTTCCCTTGTGCTCCTACCATGGCCAAAGATGATGAAAGAACCTGATAGACCATGTAGCTCCTCAGCTGGACAAAGCCACCGAGTTTGACATCAGGTCTAAAAATAAACAAAAATATTCTGAGCAGGCCCAGCAGGGAATTTTTTGTTCCTTTTCCACTTGCCAAGCAACACTCAGTCATGATCAGGATAATCTCTCCACTGAAGCTCTCGCAGGGTCCTCTCCAGCCCCGCACTCTGGCACTCTCTGAACAACTAGTGTCACAAAAAGTGGAGGAAGGCAGAGAAGAGAGAGGACACAGAGCACAGCAACAATCAGGCCAGTGCCAGATGAAGTATATTTCCAGAAAGCATGATCGCCTCCATCAGCAGCTTTGCAAGAAGGTTTTTACAAAACAAAAAGATGAGTTAAAAAAAACAAAAAACACCTCAGGACAATTCTGGCTGCTCTGCATGGAAGATTTCACCGCATGTCATCACCTGTTTGTGGTCCTTGAGGAATCTGGCTGGCAAAAGGGTTCGTCCACATTAAATAACTTTCATTTACCATGTGGTTTTTGTGCTGAGATTGTCCAGGCAATCAAAGTGAGTTTGGGGAGTTGTTAGCCCAAATGAGCCAGACATCTCAGCTTATTTGAACATCTGGCTGATAAAGCCCAACTGTGTGTATTCGGGATGAAAAGGTGTTTGACATTCAGGCCTGGGTGACTGAGGATGGGGGACCCTGCTTCAGAACATGCCAGATGGCTAGACAGATGCAATCCTTGCCCTTGTCAATGTGTGGCCAATCTCTTTGACTGACTGTAGCCATTCACCAATCTCCAGTAACATGTGCACCAATGCAAAGAACAGATGGGCCTGCGTAGCCACAGCAGAAATGAATTTAGCTCCTGTCCCAGGTCCCATCACATACAGTTCCACATCCTCTTCCAACATCACAGCCCTCCAGGGACTACATTGCTGGTTGCTTCTTTCTCATGACCTGTCTTTTGCCTACTCTCTTTCTTCCAAAACACCTTTATTTAAATGAGAAGGCCCCCAAAATTCCCAGCAAATCAAGTCTGTTCAGTCTCCTTCCTCACCAAAGTCTCAGACAATGATCTGGAAATGGAAAAAAGCCTGCAGCATAATAGGAGAGTCACCATCCACGTTAGTTCTTCACCTCTTCATCCATTTCCATGTTCCTCCCAAACATTGCCCCTGCCCAGGGTGATTCAGCACATCTGAGGACTGGATTTTCAAGGGCCTTGACAACATCCTCCAAATCTTTAATGGAATGGTATTTCACAGCTAGCAGGTACAGGTGTACCCTTGCTACTAGCAGCTACAGGGTGGCCTGAAGCAGGGAAGGTCACATGACTTTGCATGTCATCAGGATATGCCTTTGCCCAAAATAACATAGTGCAGGGATGCTTGATGCAGCTGTTACATCTACACGGCTCAGCTGGGGAGATCTCAACCTGGCACACCACTGTTGGAGATAAAATCTTGAGACCATTCCAGCTGCCTTCTCAAGAGAGGAACCCAAGGACATCCAATCCCACTATCACTGCAAGCTGACCCAGAGACTACTGCAGTGCGGAAAAGAGGTGCGTCCCCCTTGCTCTCCCATCCCATGGCTGCAGCATACAGGGAAGGTGTCAGGAATTGGTGGTCCAGGTTAGAGCACACATTTTTTCTAGCAGAACAAGGATCTTCATGGCCTGAGAGCTCCCCTCACATTACTGTGCTGCTTTACCACATTAGGCACATGAAAAGAGGTCAATGTTTCTGGAGTACAGACAAGCGAGCCAGAAAGAGGACCCAGGAGTTCAAGTCTTACACATTAATAACAAGACTGTTTGTCCTTCCTTGAAAGTGTAGTGTTATCCAGGGATTATCTTAGTCGTTTACTGCAGGGTACTGGCCAATTTATCTTCAAAACAGCCGTGTTACTGCCTGTGGGGAAGTCGCAGAAAGAGACTTGCACTGGAGCAATATTTAACTGGGCAGGCACTGGGGAAATGCCTATTCCACTATACGTAGACCAGATCTAAACCCATTTAAGTCATTTGGAGCTTCTCCCTTGCTATTCCAGGACATTAGATCTAACTCCAATTGAAGAAAGAGGAAAAGAACAAAACCTGTGTTTTGTTTCAAGCTGGTGCGGACTGCAGGACAATGCCATATGCAGGAGGGTATCTCTGACAACACACACAATTCTGCTGTCTATCCTCCAGGCTTTTCTAAACGAAGAGGAGGGGTTTAACATCAACAGACTCCATCTGATCAAGTATTTTGAGTGAGCTGTTTGCAAAGGATGACATTTTTAAAACTGCATCTAAATCTTTAGCAGTTAAAACAATGGAAGGAAAAGAAAAAGAAAAGAACGAAAATTTTTGCAAACCATCTATCCTTCTAAAACTCTACAACTTCCTCCTGAACCTTCTAAGCACCTCGCCCAAACCAGAGCTGGCAGCACAGCTTGCTCCGGCTACAGTACGGCCCATCACAGACAACCCTGCGCATGCAGAGGCGTGAAGGATGCCTTCCAGCAATGCTTCTGACCTTGAACCAAAAGCTGCAACATCTCCTGCTCCAGGTGGGCTAGCAGCCTCCTAGCAGGTAAGCCCCCTGGAAGATAAGCAGTTGTGCACAGGGGCTTCTCTCCACTGGCCAACTCACTAAACCTACCAAATGCTTTTGTGCAAACTGTCACGTGAGTCACTGGGAGGTGTGGATGAGCTCCCCAGCACAGAGATCAACCACCGTTTACCACCTGAGCTCCTGGATAACAGATGGTCTTTCCCCTCCTGTGGAGGGCTGGTTTGGGAAATCAGCCAGAAACCCACACTGGTGTTTCTTCATTTGTTTGACCCTTGGCTCTGCTTCCTCCACCTTCCTCCCGGATCCTCTAGATCCAGGGGTGTTTCTGGGGTGTGAGTCTTCTGGTATCTGTCACAGGCAAAGTTGCACTCACTATATGTCATGGTAACAGCCAGCGTTTGTATGATATACCACCAATGATCTGTTCAACATCCGGCTTCTCTTCCCACCCGCCTCCCCCTTCACTCCTCCATCATTTCCTTCCTCTTAGTAGCCTACCTGATAACAGCACGCTTCATGCCCTGAAGAAAGGGTATCGTGATCAGACACCAAGCTCAAAGACACATGGGTGATACATTCCCCTTCTCCCTCCCACCCCTAAAAAGAAAATAGGCACAAAGAGATTTGTACAGACAATTTTAGGTACATGGCACCCATGAAGTTAACTTTTTTTCCTTTTAATCAGGTCCCAATTTTCCCATCTCTCTTGGGAGCTGAGCACAACCAGAACAAAGCATGCCAACCACAGTATGGGATCACTTTTGGATCAGCTCGTCTTGCAGCAGACACTGTGAACGAACTAAGTATCACTCTCTAGCGGAGGAGATGAAATCTGGGCAAAGTGCTCTGTGCCTTTGACCCTCTAAACAAACAAAATGGAAACCACAACAAATGGGGAGGAGAGGGGGAAAGGGAAGGGGGAAGGGGAACAAAGCAACCCATGGATTTCAGTATTTTCCATACTGACACAAAGGGAGAATAAAATTCACACAGAGCACACTGTTGCAGGTGATCCAGACACTTCTGTAATCAATCAAAGATAACCACAGTAGAAAGAAAACCAAAAGATAAAAATCTACCTGAAACAACCCCCAAAATGGCATGAGCTGGGACATCCCACAAGTGTTGGGTTCTATTAATTAGAGCCACTCATGCTTTCACCCCCTAGCGAAACAGAACAAGTATGCAAGGACTTTTTTTTTCTTTTTTACTCCCTTCTCCCTCTCCCAAAAAACAAGCAAGCAATCATCCAAGCAATTTTTTTCTAGCCATTTTCCTGTTTTTTGTGTTTATCATCCATGCATATAACCCCCAGCACATCACCATCAGTCAGACGGTCTGATCACATCGCTTTTTGAACAAAAACCAGAACGGAATGGGGAACCAAGAAGGAAAAAAAAAAGAAATGAAAATAAAGTATTCCCCACCCAAAGCAACCCCAAAATTTAGAAACCCATCTATCTTTTTTTTTTTAAAAAAAAAAAAGACCACAAAAGCAAGCCAACCAAAAAAAAAATCAGAAAACCAAGGGGAGAAAATGAGAAAGAGAGAGAGAGAGAGAGAAAGATTAGAGGGAAGGGGAAAAAAACGAACAAAAAAACAAACAACTAACAACCCAAAATAAAAAAAAAAACTAACCAGCTGAATTGGGAGTTGAGGGTGAGTTAGCCTGGCTTCCATGGGCTGACACATTGGTAGCCGTGACAGCCGTTTTGGCAGCATAAATATTGGCTTCCTCTTGAAATTTACCTATGTTCTTCTTGTACCGGATTCTCTTATTTCCAAACCAGTTTGATACCTAGAGCGAGTTTAAGAAAAGACAAAGACATTAAAGTTTCCATTCCGGAAAGCGTGGCTGGGTGAGGAAGGTGGGTTAATTCAGGTTAAGCAGTGCAAATTCTTTTTTTCCCCCCTGTTATCACAGGAAATGTGAATATATGGAAGGGGGCACCTTTTACTGCTTGTATCACACCAACCCCAGGAATGGCAGTCAGACCCACTTGGGAAAGCCAAGTTTGTGTGGATACATTTGGTTCCTCTATGGATGTGATTTCCATTAATGGGACACTCTACAGTAACTAACTGCTACCCCCACCCCCTGAAACACACACAAATATCAGACGAGTTTAAAAAAGTGAGAAAGCAAAAAAGCCCTGAAATTGCAAAATTTAAAAATGAACATGTATTATTTTAGTACTTTTTATTTGCCTCCTCCTCAGTGTCCCTTTGACAAGGACAGCAGTTCAATGCATTTCCTCCCGCTCCTTTCCCAGATGTCCCATTCCTTCCCTGTAGAGAAGCTTGGGCAGCTCTCAGGAAAAATCCCCAAAGAATTTATTGACCAGGACCCAGCTTGCTGCATGAGATACTCAGGCCTGGCTGACACACAAACTTGCCTTGATATCACTTAAGTTCTGCTTTTAACCTGTCTGAGTTAAATCAGTGCAAAAGTCCAGAATTGAATGCTCTTAATCCAGCTGAAATCTGCTTTGTACTGGTTTAGCATGCGTTCCTATATAAACTAGGAGTAAAGAACACATTCAGAGGAAGACTGGAAAGGCAGCATTAGGCACATCAGAAGACCTAGCTTTGGTCCCAGTGAACAACTGAGACCTTTGGAAAATGGATATTTAAGATAGCTGAGATGACTTTCATTTCATTCCGTTCTGATTTCTGTTTCACGCACCCCAGCTATGCTCAAGCTCAGGTTGTCAGCTCACATCTTGTGTCCCCACCCCTCAAAAAGTCCACTGAGAGATGAGGAAGGCAGGCAGAGACTATGGGAGATGTTTCCACTGTGATTCCCCAGAGACCTCTATGTGCCTGGTGCCTTCAAGTGCCTAAAAGTGCGCTGAATGAGACTGGTTGATTTATTATAAAATTAAAGAAACAGCTGAAAATGATGGGCCAGATCTGAAGTTCGAGTGAAGCAGTGTAGCTCTGCTCATGTCAAACTTGGTGTTTTCCTGGGTCTGCAGCAGGGCAATGCACAATCCTCAGAAAGCCCCCAGAAGAGGTCGAGCAGGTGATCTTTGCAGATTGTAAAGGTGGCATCCTGGGACCAGCACTGCGAACGCTCAAAAATACCGTGACCTGGAGAACCCATCAGACGGCTGGATAAACACCCCAAAGTTTGTATGTCACAGGCTCAGCACAGCGGTAGGAAACTCTCAAGTCTGTGAAATCCAGCTGCAGTATCCTGCCAGAGCTGCTTCTCTAGGGAAAATGTCAAGGTACCTTCTGAACCACCATAAACTCTTTACCCAAAATCCCACCCAGAACCCTGCTGACAATACCTTGTTCATTCATGGACACCATATCACAACAAACAAGTTCATGGAAGACAGGGGAAAGATTCAGTCCAGAGTTTGGGAAGCAGCTCTCAGCTTCTTCATCGACATCACTGAACATAGAGATTTGGGAGAATCTAAGCAGAAGACAACTTCCAGCTGCTACTGACACTGATTTAGAAAGTTCAAAGGGATGAGTAGGCTAGATGGTCAAATGCCCGAGGATGCTGTACTCTCCCAGGAGAACTCCAACCCTTCCTGGGATTGCTTGGGGTGCAAACTTGAGCTGGGACTCAGAGAAGAACAACCTCTTTGTCCTGACTGCAAGGACACTGTCCCGTGGCTTGCTGGTGACACTGTCAAAGCAGCACATCAGTGCTCCCCCTTCCAAAAGGACAGCTCAAGTGCCAAAACACAGAAGACAAGACTGGATGCTCATTCTGGGGAGTTCACCAATTTTTTCCTCGCCCCAGGGAAATTTTTTTGGCTTGGGTGTTGATAGCTGACATCTGAAAGGTTTAATTCCTGTGATGTTTTCTATCTCTAGTGCTCCTAGAGCGCTCCACAGCTTCTGTACAGAAGTGGCTTCATCCACTACCTGCTACCGAACTGCATATACCCAGCCCTACACTGCTGCAGGGCAGGATAAAGAAAATATAACCTGCTGAGACTCCAGGTGATGTTGGGAGGCAGAAGGTAACGATTCAAATCAGCGCCCAACCCAGACCAGGGAGAGAATATTGCACCAGGAGCAGGCACTGTTAGTCAGTAACTCCATTCCACTTCTCCTTCCAGCTTTCTCACTAATGCCAATGTGCTTCTTTGCTATCTTCCCACTTGGCGATCTCTCTGCAATAGATATTCTGGCTTCGAATGCTGGAGCCAGTCAGTGAACTGCTCTGAACTCCACTGGGAAGGAAGTCAGAATACATGGCCACCATGATTCATCTTCATCTCAAAACCTGCGAAGCAAAGAACCTGCCTAACCCTGGTCAGCCTTGGAGGTCAGCTCATGACTTGTACAGACTCATGTATCCCATACTCCCACCTAGTCTTAGCAAAATCAGAAACCTGCATCTGCATTTCTCTCTACCTTCTTTGGATGAACAGTCAGGTACCAGGTAGAGGAAGGGAGATCCTAGGGACAAGGTACAATGCAGTCTTACTTTAGCACAGTCAGAAATACCATAAGTGTAGTGTTTCTCCTGGGCATTTTCTCTTTGCAAGGCAGAAGTTATAAGTATGAACAGATCAATTTAAAATGGTAGGGGATGCTTCAGGAAAACTCTAGCTTTACTTGAGCCAGTGTGTCCTGTCTCTTGTAGGTGACTGAGCAGAACTGATGTTTGGGTCTTCTAACACAGAGGATGCAATCAGAGTCACTCAGCAGGCATTACACAGTGATGACATATCCCCTTGGATGCTGCTGCTCCTGCTGAGGGCAAACAAGCTCTTGCAAGGACACTCAATGCTACTGCTGTCTTCAGCTTACTCAAGCGGTGAATGGGCATGTGTCTGGGCAGGAAAGGGCCCGAAGATGGCAAACGCAAGGGGAGCCGAGAAGGAGCACTAAGCTCGGATGAGGATGAGACTACCAGGTCATATAGATTGGCTTCCAAACATATGCAGTGCTCCAAAATGAGAGGAAATAAAAGGGCAGGCCTCAACAACGTACAGCTGAACACTTCAAGGACTGACTGTACTCTCTTGACTCCTGGAAGCTCCCAGGTCAGAGCTACAGATTCCAGAAACTATGTGGCTGCCTCAAATTTATGCAAATAATTCAAGTTGTCTTTGCCTCTGTGGGTCACATCACATCATTTCTATGCAGTCCCTTCTGAGACCTCTCCAAAATTCTTCTTCTTCCACCCATAGCTTCATCCTGCAAGTCTTCCTTCTGCTCTCCTATCCACTTTTACTACCTTGCTCTAAACCAAGCACTCATTTGGTAATTAAATAGTCAGCACTAGGAAATAACTGACTTCACTGAGGTCTGGGCTGCCCTTCAAAATGGCAAGGTTTCTTGTTAGCGGTAGCCATCTTCGCTGTATCTCTGGGCTCTTACCTGTGACACTGTGATGCCGCATTTCTTGGCTAGCTCTTCTTTGGCTTCCTCACTGGGGTAAGGGTTGCTGAGATGGGAATAGAAATACTCATTCAGGATTTCCGTAGCCTGCTTGTTGAAGTTTCGTCTCTTTCGCCTTGGCGTGAAAAAAGATGGAAAAACAGAACAAAAAGAAAAGGGAATCAGTGCCAGGGATCCAGAAACAAAAATGTAATTTTGATACTCTCTGACCTTCCACGCTTCCCTCCCTCCTTCTCCTACTCCTGGGAGCATGGCGTGCAATAGACTCATGATCAAGAAACCTCTAACGGAACCTTGTCAGCAACTCTTTTCTCAGCGCCTTCCAGAGCAAATAAGTCTCTTTCTCAAATTATCACTGCATTCTCCAGCTCACAGAAATTTTAAAACTGGCAACCAGCCCCTACACCTGAAAAGTCTGGTTGCCCTGGATAACGATGTCAGTACTACTCTGCAAAGGTCTGGGTGAAAAAAGCAGTGAAGGATATAAACCTGGTGAGGTTTGCTCCATTTACAGCTAGACACTAGCCATCTGTTACCTCTTCCCAAGTGCCCCCAAATCATAGCTGCCTCTCCTCCCCATTTCAAGTCACAGCCCAAGCCTTCAGCCTGCACGTAACTGGCTTGGGGAGTGAAAATAATTCTGCAGCATGCTGAAAATCTGGGACAAAGAAAACAGAGGGAAAAGAACAGGAAACTAGAGGGAACAGGATGGGCTGGAGGATTAGCTTTCATCCCCAACTAAGTGAACATCTTGACCACAGAGACTTGTTGCGATATGCCACAGAATTTTCTTTTGCCACAGCAAAATCATCAACATGCAATTCTCAAGCTACAGCTGGGATCCTCCCTGACACAGAAGTTGTGAATGTCTTGTACTACTGTTCTTCCCTCCCCTGCCAGGACCCAGGCAACCAAGGTATGAGGAAGCTAAGGGGGGAACCAAGAGACACTGCTCTGCAAATGGACCTCGATTCACTCCAGCACCTCAGAACACCTTTCCCAGGCCTGAACGATATTGCACCTTCACTCTGATCCTTTGTTTTCACAGCTGTTCATTCACAAAACCCAACGCCCCAGACCCATCTCATCTTTCCATCCACAGGCCCAAAAGAGAAAGTGGATGCCTTCTGCCATGACTCCATAAGGCACTTTCCAACCCCCAATGGAGACCGTAGGTGTGGAGAAGGGTTTCAGGGAGTGCACTTACCGCGCGTCCAGAAATCGGGAGCGCAAGATCATGACGGCTTCACACGTGCTTTGCTTCAACTGCATCTGGATGGAGCTGAACTTGCGGTGGATGATGCTCACCATTCGCTCTATCTCCTTCGGTGAGATCGGTCGGGTCCGGCTCTGTTCACGCAGCAGGTTCATCACGTGGGTGGTGAATTCATTGCATGCCTGGGATGGCAAGAAAAGCAAAAGAAACCCCAGGATCGGAAGGTCATTCGATGGCGTCAAGGACAGTACAGAGGCAACACAGTTAAGGACGAACACACAGGTAGAAGCCTCGCTGCTGAGTTGTGAGGTCGGGGTTTGTCAAGGCAGACTCAAGGCAAGGCTTGGGAGGCTGTTGACTCTCAGGGGAGAGATGAATTTCTCTTGCCTACAAGGCAGAGGGCATGAAAGACTCCCAAAACACACTAAAGTAAAGGCAGGAGCCAATTTCCTTGCTGTCAGGGGTCATGGATGGACCTAGGCTAAGTGAAACCCTGGGACCCATGTGAAGCATGAAGAAATTCCAGCCTTTACGCTGCTTTTCCGGATGGGACTGGAGGAGTTATAGATGCATTTGAGGAGAACCATGAACTTTTCAGTCCTTCATCCCTCCTCCCGCTGCCCCAGACAGACTCCAGCGCCCGGTGCCTGCAGAGCCACCTCCGTGCTTCACGAGAAGAGCTCTCAAGAGAGACACAGCCACGCTCTGGGCTTTTAGCACATCTGATAAGAAGTAAATAACGACAATAATTAAAGCCTGAATGAGGCAGGAGCCCTGACAGGAAAGGGCAGCAGGTAACAACCCAAATTAGATTTTTGCTGGCACAGCACTGTCTGGCTGCTCCTGCTGCCCCCTTGCCATTTTGTGAGGGCAGGGCAGAGGGAGCAATAGGGGGGTGAAAGGAGGAATCACGAAGCCAGATAATAGGCAACTTCTCAGCCCAACCACCTGCCCTGGGACAGGATGAAAAGGGAACTGTTTGCAAGCTGGAGACAGCACCCCATGACATCTTGTTGCTAACTCTGCTGTCCTCCACATGGTCCACAGCCCAGCCAGCCCAGGTGTGGGTTTTGCTCTCTTTCTGCATCTCTCCGGCACCTCATTGGCAGGACAGGACTCCTCCAATTCCCAGAACCAGTCTGGAATCCAGGCCCCCAAAAACTAGGCCAAGAGAAGCACTCAGACACTGATGGCTCTGGAAGTTTCAGGTGCTCTTGGGACATGTGGAGCTGCTCCGGGGAACAGTGTCCTTGGTTCCCATCCCATGATGGGAAAAAAGGGGTTATAAGGGGAAAGAAAGACTGATGTTGCGGACTGATGACATAGACTTGACTTAATGTCTTTCCCATCCTACGCTTCCAAGCTTCTCAAGCAGCTTCTCCCCCTCTGTTCATCATCCCCAGAGCCTGCCCGTGACTAGTCCGGGAGGTGACGAGTCCCTATGCACACCTCCGTGGCTGAGACCCAACAGGGAGATGTCACTAGGCCAGCAGAGCCCCACAAATTGCCCATCATCAGCTTCAACTGACAGCTCTGATCTCCCCCAGGCGGAGGGCGCCGGCTGAGCGGCAGTTACTAGAGCTCAAAGCCAGGCGACTCTTTGCTCCCAGACGCCTGAGCAATTTTAGCTTGTCTCCTCTTCGCGTGAAATAAGAGCATTAAAGGCAAAATTGCAGGAGAGCTGTGCTGTCACAGCAACAGCCAGATACCATGTGAAGCCAGGCGCTGAGCTCCCTCCAGCCAGTGATGGTGCTCTGCTCCAAATGCTCTGCCGACAGGACAAGAAACAGGGGCACGCAGGTCGAAAACCACATCTGAACCCTGGCTTTGCAGAAGGACTGCAGGGGTGCAGGTGACAATACCAGCTCTGCCTCGCCACAGCTGCAAAATGTGGCCTGACACATCCATTTGCAAAGCATCTTTGCGGTAAAAGTGACAACCTAAGTGGGTTGCGAGAATGAACAAGCCAGAGGGAAAGCTCTGGGTGAGCCATGGGATTACAGCAGGGAAGATGTGGCCTATCTCACTCAAGGGGGCTGGTGGTAAACACTTCTCTCAGCTGGGGGTCTATTTTGAGGGGCAAAAATGATGCAGAAAGAAAAACAGAAAAACAAAACAAACAAATAACCTCCCACCCACATAAGGAAGGAGCAGAAATGCCCTCTGCAAAGCCTGGGCCCAGCTGTGCCCTTGGAGGAGTCCTCCCTGGCTCTGCTGTTCAGGTATCTCTCCTTGGGGTTGGACCTGGGGGTCTCTCTCCCTCTCTTCAGCTTGGGGCCTGAAAGATGAGCTCTGTCATGTTCTCCGCCCCTACCCATGGGAGAAAGCTGAAGAGCCCTTGTGCCATGCCACCCAGTGCACTTGCCTTGAGGGAGCAGCAGCAATGGCTGAGGACAGACATGAAAGGTCACCCTTGCAATTTCACCCCCGTCCGTTCCCTCTGGCCGGCCACCCCCTTGTCATTCCTCATTTAATGCACTGTGAAAACACCTTAAAGACATGACCATGCTTTGCCTCTTAAACTCCAATACTGACTCCAGCTCCAAATTACGGACACCCATCTAAAATAACAACCCTTCAGTGCCGAACAAGGACCTTCTCCTGTCTCCTACCCCCAGGTGGAGGCCTGAAGATCCTGCCCAGCATCTTTAGCTTGGGCAACCAGACACCTGAAGAAGCAAGACATACCTAGGCGCCTCTACACATGCAGTTATCCAGGCAAAACAGGCTGGCACAGCCAGGCTGGCTTGCTCCCAGCAAAGGGGTCTGCTGCAGCTGCGCCTGGTAAGGACCCCAGTGCCGGCCTTGGATCACAGCCCCGGGAGCATCAGCAAAGGATGGAGCTGAACCAGAGAGCTGAAAACCCAGGCTGGCCCTTGGCCGTGGAGCCAGTCCTTCTCCCAAACGGAGGGATATTTTCTTGCTCACACTCTCTAAACCAAAACCACTGGGTAGAAACCACATTCATCACAATGGCAAGTCGCGCGACAGAGAAGAGAGGTCTGCAGAACATCTGGAAGCATTTGAAAGAAACCAATTTTGAGTTTTGGTCTGCAAAGCTTCTCATGCAATTGTCAATGTTACTAACAGTTGCGTTCATGACCCAAATAGTTTTTCTTTCTTTTTTTTTTTAAGAATCATTTTCCACAGGAAAAAAGTCACACATTTTTTTTTCCCTTCTGGAAAATTAACTTTTCAGGCAGAAGAAATATTCAAGAAAGATTCTGCTTCAAGCACTGCTTAGATTTCCCTGAAAAACTGCCTATAACAAGGCAAGCAGCTCAAAAAGAAGTCCCCCTGCCCAGGGCCAATTTTAGGCAAAACGTCAGGGAAGAAAATAAAGGGGCAATAAATTCTGAGCGTGTTTGCACAGCGCATGCCAGAACAACAACAACAACGAAGTCCCAAGCCTAAAACCCCGCGTTTTCGTTACAAAACGAAGCAACAGTTTGCGTTTGCCCGCACGCTCTTAACAATAGATGTCAGTAGCGTTCCAGGCTGCGCACATCCGCGTCGGCACCGCGGCCGGCTCCGGCTCGGGCTGCTCCTCCTGCGCCCGCCGTCCCCAAGGCTCAGCCCCTGCCCTCCGACGGGCCCGGGCGGCGCGGCACGAATGAGCCTGTTACCTGCTCGTACTTCTCCAGCTCCGTGTGGTAGATCTGCCGGATCTGGGAGAGCTTGGCTCTGTAGTCGGAGTGCTCCACCGAGTTGTCGGAGCCGGCCCCGCCGGAGGCAGCGGCGGCAGCGGCGGCGGCGGCCGAGCCGCCTCCTTTCTCAGGGCCGGCCACCCCCTCGGCCAGCAGCATGTTGTCTAGCCGCATCAGCTGGGGGTCCGTGGGCTCCTCTTCCTGGGCTCCCCGGATGCTCAGCACTGCACGGAGACACAAAGGGGAAAGGAGCCGTGAGTCGCGCCCTGGGGACCAACGGGGACAGCGGCAGCCTCGTATCGAGCGGAAAGGGCCTCCCCGGGCAAAAGCGAGAGAACCCGGATCTGCACCCCAAAAGGGAAATCTGAATCCCAAGTGCTCTCATGACTGCTCCCAAAATGCAGCCCCTTGCTTTCCAACCCAAACAGCTGAGAATTCAAGGTGGAAGCAGCAAGCAAGGCATTTTAACTCCTAACTCCCATTTCTGCGCCTCTTTCTTCTTATCCTGTACGAAGGAAACAGGGCAGAACCGGTAGGAGCCGAATAGCAGAATTAATGCAAAGTCTGACGTTCTGGATTAAGATACTCAGCAAAACTGCGCGCTTGCAATCGCTGGCATTTCCCATTGCATCGGCCCGATCCCCCTCACTGCCGCTCTCGTGCTGAAAGAAGTCGGGAGGGCCATATCCTGCTTCCAGCACGGGATGGGAAGCTGGAAGTCCCTATTCCAGCTCTCAGCTCGCCCCGAGGCACTCTCACATCTCCTAACACATCATTTGGGGCCTGATCCTGCACTGTTTGCAGCGGCCTCCAGCAGACACAGTCCTACGCGGCAGAGGGGAAAGAGCTCGGCCTCCCTCCTGCAGGAGGTGCCAAGGCGAAGAGTTAGGAGCAGAGCCCAGGGCAGGGCTGTGCCTCAGTTCCTCTATCTTTAAATGTGGATGGACAGGGCTCGCAAAGCCTCACTAATGCACAACGAGCTTTTAGCCACCTAACAAAAGACAAAGAAACGCACAAATAAATCTTATTCTTTGGAAAGCACCTTTTTTTAAAATTTGATCATCCAAGTGAAGTTTAAACTGTGCTAAGAAAAGGGGGCGACAATAAATCAATCCTCACAAAACGACTTGCCAAAGCGAGATTTTTTTCCCCCTGTCTTTGGACTCGCTGTTTCAATTATTGCTTTGAGTAAAAGTCAGTCTCCTTTGAGCGCTTTCCTGTCAAAATTACACCAGAACGCAGCGACCGCTCCGGGCTGGCTTTGCAGCAAAGGGGCACGTTCCAGCCTCTGCGAAAGCTGGAAGTGCCAGGGCGGCGGGATAAAGAAAGGGCTTTGGAGAGAGCGGAGCAGAGAGGCAGCCCTGAGCGGCCGGCTCCAGCAAAGCGGCGTACATGCACGCGCTTGGGCTGCGGAGGAGCGAGGCAGAGACATATTCTGCGGAGCACACGCGTGGGCGTAGGACACACCATCTCTCCCTCTGCCTTTTGAATGAATTCACACCCATATGTATTGATATATAAACACACAGGCAAAATTTTCGCTTTTTTTTTTTAATATAATTTGGAAATGCCATTTTGGTTATGCATGCAGTTGGTGTCTGAACACACAAACATAACCCTAGATTTCTGCATGTATACACGCAGGTGTGTGTGCCTGCGGGAAAAAAAGAGGGGGGAAAAAAGGCTCAACAAGTGAACAGAAAAAGGCAATTCCTAAGAGAAATGAATTCTGTTTTCCCATTTCCTTTGGCAGAGGAACTCAAAACACTTTGCAAACACACACACACCATTTGCACACGCTCGTGCACACCCTACCTCTATATATCTGACAGAGCAGGGTAATGCCCCATGGATTTTAATAAAGCCGGGCCTGCTTACACCTATGATGACTTTGACCCATTTTTCTGACCCCCTAATTTGCAGCACAAACAACAGCAAATGATTTTCACTGTCTTTAAAAAAATATATCTCAAGTCAGTTGCCAGTAAGAAGCTATAACAGAGCAGTAAAATACAAAAAGCCCTACCAAACAAGGGGTATGTTTTTCCTCACTCTGAAATAAGTTTGAGAAAGATACAGTTGTTATTAATATAAAATCACTTGAAGTAAAAGACCCTGTGGAGAGGTTTGGATAACACACAGTAACAGAGCTTTTTTAAGCCTCAAACTCCACAGGCATTTTTGTGTTTAAAACATTGACTGTAAACAAAGCTTAGAAGGTCAGGAAATAAAAAGGAAAAAAAAAAAGCCCTACAACAGTAAATTTGCCAATAGAATGAGCTAATAATAAATAATTCCACACTAGGGACAATCATTTATATAAATAGGGATGGGGGCACAGTGCCAACTTTGGATCCAGATGCCAATTTCAGAGCTCGAGGAAACCCAAGGAGACAAGATCCGGAATTTCTGTCTGCCGCGCTCTCCCTGCTCCCGTCTACGCTATCGCTCCAGGAAGCCAGAAGAGGGATTCTGTGAGACACCCCGGATCAAGCCGTCCTGGCGCGACGCGATTCACCGGCGAGGAAATTCAAGGGAAGACGTCAGAAAATGGTCTGGGGTTTGCGGTCCCTAGTCTGAAATAAGAGGTAAGACTAGCCAAAATCCTTAAAAAGAGAAGAGGAAAGGGGAAGAGATGACAAGATACAGGGGAGAGATATACTGGCTATGAAGAGAGAGAATAAATCCCTGTCCTCCTGCTAAAAAATCCTTAAATAAAAGCACATCCGAAGCCGAAATAAAAATGGTTATCAACGTGGGCAAATAATAAACAAACCCCAAACAAACAAACTGAAAACGGAGTTGCCAAAACAGGCGCATCGGGGATTTCAAAAGGGAAATATTTTTAGATTAAACACCTCAGGAATCATTGGCCTGACGGGTAGGCGCAAGTGATTAATTAGGTTATGTTTGGAGAGCTCCTTCACGATGAAAAGCGCCGTATAACGGCTCCGCTTTATTACCGCGCGACGGGAAGCACCCGCACGGCCCAGCGCCGACGGTGCGGCTGGCGCCCCGCTGCGCACGCGCGTGTGTAGATGTGCACATACACGCACGCTGCGGTGCCGGGTGCGCTACATGACGGTCCCCTCCGCGGGACACGCGGCTCCGGACAAAACCCAGCGGGGTGAGACGGGGCCGGCACCGCGCAGCGATTACGTGGCTTTGGCTGGCCAGCGAGAATAACGCTATTAAGTAAATAAATGAAAAGGCCAATGTGTCTAAGCAGAACTGATGCTGCCTATTTATCCCTGGAAGGCTGCGCTCAGGCGAGGAGAAGACAAAATGATTATTTAAAAGCTGCTTTTTGTCTTCCCGGCGCTACGCAAGCGACTGCAGCCGGCACCGAGGACTGGAGCCGGCCGGACCCCTCCTCACCTCCCCCCGGCTCGTCTCCCGCTCGGCTCGAAATGCTTTCAGCCAACCCAGTTCCCCAAAAGAGGGAGGCAGCTGGGATCCTGCAGCCCGGGAGATCTCTGTCCCCAGCAGGGGTGAAGAGCAGCCGGTGGAAAATAACAACGGACGCGCGACGGAGCCGCGCAGCACTCGGTGCAGAATGGGGGGCATACAGGGATACAGCGGGATATAGGAGAGGTTTCACACCCCGCCGTGGGCTTTAACGCCGGTCTCTACCCTTCCCGGTGGCCGTGGCAAGCCGGGGCCGGCTCAGCCCCGGGAAGCCGCCCCGCGGCAGGGATGCTGGCCCCGGGGACGGCGGCGGCGCACGAGGGGCAGGCGGCGGGAGGGTTATGGCACCCGCGCCGTGGCGCTGCCGCGGATAATCGCGAAAGGCCTCCGCTCTCCTCAGGCTGTCAGTTTTCACACGAAATTAAAATAAAAGAAATAAAGCAGAATGATGTTTCCCACTCCCTCGGCTCCCGTGCCCCCGCTGTCCGGGAGCGGGCGGCGCTTTTCCGACAGAAACCTGGAACCGAGAGCCTGCGCCCGCTCCCGGGTGCCCACGGTGGGGCCTGCGGTCCCCGCGACCCGCCGTTCGCTGCTCCTGATTAAAGGAAAGGAAAAGGAAAAACAAAAAGAAAGACACCAACTAACAGCCAGGGGGACGGCGGGGAGGAAAACGAAGCAAGACTTTCTGTCTTTGGCTGCTTTCCTGCTGGCTCCGAAACCCCAGGAGCCGAGTCACATGCCGCTAGAGGGTGCTCGCTCCTCGCGGAGATCTCACACCTGGCTCAAAATACAGTTTTATATATACATATTTATCTATACACACACACACACACACAATTTATATATATATATACACACACACCTACATATATATATATATACCTACATATATTTTATATATATATATATACACACACACGTATTTTAAAATCAAAGCAAAACCACACACCTTGTCCCCATTTGCACTGCTGCAAAACGCTCCCGAGCTCACCGCAGAGGGGAAACGCTCCGCTTCAGATCCTGGCCGGGGCGCCTGCCTCCGGCCCCGCGGCTCGCCGGGCACCGCATCGGGGTGACCGGCGGCGACACCAGCGCTAGGAGCAGCCGGGGCCCGCCGAACCGCGGACCCCTCTGCGGCGGGGGCTTTGCTCCCCGTTGCCTCGGAGAGGAGCGCAGTCGGGGAGCAGGGCAGTGGCGGCACGCGTTGCTGAACCCGAACCCCTGCCTGCTTCCCTGCCTGCAAAGAGTTTGCTCCTGCAGGTGCAAACACCGCGCAGAGCGGCAGCGATGCCCCAAACGTCGCGGGGCACCCCGGCGCGACGGGACGGTGCCCGCCTTTGCCTTTGCCTTGCCACGGCCCCGCGGGGCCGGGCGCTCCCTGCTCCCGTGGCAGGCGGGCGCGCAGCAGCGAACGGGCAGGCAGCGTGCAGCTGCGCGCCGCTAACTCCCTCGCCCGGGAGAGCCGCACTAGCGGGGCATTCTAGTTCACTGGGTCATGCCCGGATTTTCTGCTTGGGCATCTCCAGCACGCGCAGCCTGGGAAATGGTTCCCAAGCTCGCTCGCTCGCTTGCTCTTTCTCTCTCTCGAGCAAGATATTATGGGCACCGTGTGCAGGAGGAAATCATCCGAGCCCTGATCGTGGGCCTGCTCTGTTGCCTGGCAGTGGTGCAGGGACACAGGGACGCGGTGGCAGGGCTGGCCTCGAGAATCAGGCAAGGAGGCAATGCCGAAAATAACTCCCTGGGTTCTTTGCCTGCCCTGTGATTCAGGGACACAGGATGGAAACTACTTCGAGTCACCAAGTTATGTCCCACGGACCTGGGAATCTGCCAGGCTCTGGTCCCCAGGAGCACCTGCGGAGCAGCCAGCCCCCACGTGCACGTGAGATGGGCAGCAGGCCCCCCTTGTGCTTTCGTGTCCCCACATCACAACGCTGTACAGTGTTCCCAAGCGCTGGGCAGCTGGTCAGCCCGAATTACAGCCAGGGCAGAGGGTCACAGGGCAGGAGAAAGACATCCCTTGGTTAGACACTGTGCTGGGCACGTGCCTTCAAAATGGACTGCGTCCTGAGGGATGGCCTAGGGCTTTGAAGACACCTAAGAAACCCACTAAAGTGGCTACCAGGCCTCCTCCTGCTCCACCGTCCCAACTTCCCAGTCCCATATTTACTCCATCTTCCTGGGAGCACTTTTCCACAGGGAGCTGCAGAGCCAGTTCAGTGCAGGAGCTGAGCGTGCAGCCACCTCTCTCCACCACCAAAGGCCTCAGCTCAACGACTCTTTGCTCTCCAAACATACCAAACCCTTCCAATCTGACAGGCCCAAGCAGCACTGGCAGAAGAACATCATGAAGGCAACTAAATGTGGTCAGGGAGGATGGCAGCAGCACAGCAGGAGATGATGGCTTAGCAATGCTCCCTGTGGCCAAGGGAGCCAGGTGGCAGAGACCAGAAAAGGAGGCTCAAATCTCCAAGCTCTACCTGTCTTCCAGAAAGGGCAAGAGCTTTTTATCCTAATGCAGCCAGTTGCCTAAAGCCAACGAAATACAAGAGGGGCAACCATATGACTGTCCTGGCTAGATTCCTACAATAGGAGGTATCTGTTCACAACAGGATACAGCCAGCTTCGGTACAATGTTCCCCACCACTTCTTGTCTTTGTATCTCCCCGTCCCAGCCCATCTCGGACACTGCTGCATGCATGTGCAGTCACCCCTGTTTCTACGTGGCCAAGATTTTTTAAGCGCAAAGAGAAGGGTAAGCAGAAGAAACTGGAGGAGAACAAGCCAAGGCAGGGCATTGGGAACAGACTCTCCAGGGATGCAATAGTGACATTTCGGAGGAAGACAGCACAGTGAACAAGACCAGGCCAGCCCAGGTTGCAATGACAAAACAAGAGATTTTCAAGAACCGGCACAAGCTGCTTGCTAGGGTTTTGCTGCAGGCTACCATGTACCTTGGGGTTCTTCAATTCTCCACTGACTTCAGCAGTCAAAAGCCCTGTCCCCTAAAATCTGCTGTCTGGTCAAAAACCCTCAAACTATACAAGCTGGCAATTCCTCTACAGCTCCATTTGCTGAGAATATCAGCCAAAAGCTGGTCCCAGCAGCTGGACATTTAAACAAACCCACCCTGAAAGAAACCTGCCGAGTACTTTTAATGAGTACCAGAGGAGAGTCCACGTTCCAGCCCAAGCTGGACTGCCTGTTTTTGGATATTCTCATCTTTGTTCCTGCCCATTCCCAACTTGCTGAATTGCCTTTCCAGGGGGACATTTTAAAGGAGAAGGAGATTTCAAGTAAATGATTGCAACTTATCGAAAATAATGTGCTACTTAGCATCGGAGACAAGCATCCTGGCAGGCAGAAATGGGAAGCAGTGCCGGAGCAGATGGGAGTAATTAGGTTGTGATTTTCAGAAGGGTTTTCTTTCCTGCCTCCACTGTGCCTAAGATGTATTGCGGGGGGGAACCACCCAACAACGGAGTTTCAAGAGAAGCGAACGATTCCTCTGCCACGGCCATGGGGCTGTGAGCTGGCCTTTTGCATGACTTTCCTGGGGGTGAATCACAGATGCCTTGAGCAGAAATGTCACTTGCAGAAAGTACCACTGGCTGCTCTGACACAGAGCTTGCATAGACACAAATGAGACAAGATTCCTCCTTGTCCACAACGGCCCTCACCTACCAAAGCACTAAAACCTCACCTGCACATCGAGGAAAGAAGAAGTTTTTCCCAAACACTCTCCTGGCCTGGGACCTGCAAATGCTCCCGTAGTGTTGTACACACAAAGAATGCACATCAGTTCATCCCTGGGAATGCAGGAACTCCTGTCTACATCCTGCACAGACCCACACAGCTTGACTCTGAAATGCTACTGACAGGTTAAACATTATCAATCGTGTCACCTTTTGCAATTTTACCATGGTTCACAATATTTACTTGGGTTCATAAAGTCCCAGCTTCAGGAGTCACATATTTCACTGTTTTTCGTTAAAGACATTCTTTTAAACCTCCAGGTCTAAAACAACAGCTGGCAAATACAGGGGCAGCCAGAACGCTGACAAATATCCCTGCTAACAAAACCTGTAAGAAATCTCATTATTTTAAGCTGATCTCAATATTCACTGTGGCCTGATTCTACATTTGTGAACATTTAAGATCAACAGTATTGAACCTGATATAAAAATATTCCCCTCTGCCTCATATCTGGGGACAGTTAAAATTGCGAGGACCTGATACAGTTAAGTGGCTTGTGGCTGTCTGTCTATAACTTTCCTGTACTCATTTGCACACTCGTACCCATGTCAGAACAGCCAGGGTTTACTTCCTCAATTAACCTCTGATGGCATGGACTCGAGTTAACTCTTTCCAAACTCTGCTTTTGCAGAACTGCCCCCACGCCAACTACATCACCATGCACCTACTTAAACCCCTGTTTTTCTTCCTCCTCTATTCAAGTATATTTGCAACTTAATTTCTTCTGCATCCCAATATAACAGCAAACCCAACACACAAAGGGAAGCATCAAATTCCCTTGCTTCAGAGGCCCCAAAGCTACATAAATCCAAGTTAAGCTAACGCACCCACACTGCATCACCCACATGCTTCAAGTATATGTGCAAAACTTGACCATGGCTTGGCCAATACATAGCAAGGCATTAAATGCTCTAACTCAACCAAGTCCCAGCCCACGTGAAATCACTGCAAGAATCCTGAAGGAGCCCTAGTCCAGGCACAGGCCTATCTACATGTGATGAGATGATGGGAGAGAAGTCAGGGAAGCAGGACCTCTCGCACAGGACCTCCCTTATACCACCAAAATCTTCTGAACAGAGGTCACCAAAGCTGAGTTCCGTGTTCTTGTTGCAACTGTTGACTTGGATTTTCACTTTATACACAAAGTCACCTTAGGGACCCTATGTTCACAGAGAATAAATAAATTCCCAGAGCACTCTGTAGGATGCTAAAACAACTCTGTCTGCGCTGTGTCTTCAACCACCAGTTCAGAGATCCATGCGATAGACAGCAACGTAAAGGTCTTCTTGGCAAAGCATATGGTGTCCATGTTAAATGGATATCAATGCTCTCAACAAGCAAGGTGGAATATTCAGTGTTAAGTAATCACAAGGGTTTTAAATCCGAGCTGGATGTATGAACGGTGTTTAAGAGAAGTCACTCAGAAAGTCAAAACAGAGATACCTATTTCCAATGTAAATGGAGGCTGAACTTTCCAAACACAAAGGCGCACACCCTTCCAGGAAGAGGGAACAAGGAGAAGTGATTTTTTTTTCTTAAAATTGACATAAAAGTTCCCCTCCTTTCTCCAACCTTTCCAAAACTTACAAATGGATGAACAGATTTTGCTCAGATTTTCCAAAACAGGCTGCCGTGAGATGAGGCATGGAAAATTTCAGCTGGCAAAATGGCTTTTTGTGCATCTACTTATTTATTTATTTCCCAGAGAAAGGAGGAACATTGTGAAACTGATGGGCCGTTTCTGTCACCAATTTCCACAGTCTAAAGCCATAAAACAAACCAACAAATCACAGCAACAAACAACAAAAGACACTTGTACCCATGAATGTGGCAAAGTCACCCTGGACACTTACAAAGCCACCTCCTCTCCTGACACTGGAGTGTGCGTCAGGGCTGTTCGGAAAGAAAGCACTTAAAACAATTTTGTGAGAGAGGCTTTTTGAGGTGGAGGGGTATTCACTCACTCCACAAACACACAGTTGTGCACAGATACATACTCCCACAGAGCCTGAAGCAAGGGGCTGCGTAACAAGCTAAACCCAAGCAGAAGGTCCTCCAGTGACTGCAAGGCACGCTCCAACTCTGGCAACATATCCGGCCATGCAGTGCACTGCGCTCAGCATCACGACTTTGGGATACAGGAAAACATGCTCATCACAACTGAACGACCCAAGGACAGATTAATGGTCCATCAAGCCCCATAGGCCAACCCAAGCAGTTGCCAACAAGTCCTAACCAAGACCCAACCAGGGTCACAGCTGACAACAGAAGCATTAGATGCCTGGGGCAGCAACACTTCCCCCAGCAACCTCCTAACCGCCACCAATTTTGGGAACATGCAAGTTACCTTCACCACTCACAGAAGCCACTGCGGTGGGAATACTGGGTTCTTCAGACTGGTGGCTCAGCTGAGGACACCGGAGGAAAAACCACTTTTAAGGTGACATTATTTATTTATTTCCTTTCCAAACCATCCTTTCCTCCTTGTCTACCCCTCCACATCAAAACCCAATTTCAGATCAATCAAAATGTCTCCCTGAACCAAAAATGAAATCTTCTCTTTCTATCTCATGTTAATCATTTTCCTCCTCCCTCTTTTTTTTCCTCTTTTTTATCAAAATTTGGGTCAATTTCAAAACAACCGAACTGTTGCCATAGAAAAAAGGGGGAACATTTCCCATCTTTCTGGGCTGGAAGAGGCCGAATTATTTCCTAAATTCAACCCGAATTCACAAGAAGTTTGAATTACCCTCACACTATCATTTTGTGGGGTGGGGAATGAGAGAGGGGAATTTATCATATGCCAGAAAGTCACTCAGCTCCCAGTAGAGGCTCTTCATCGTTTCAGGGGGATGCAGCTTGCATGTGCCATGTAAGCGGCAGAAGAGAGAAATGTATTTTAGCGTGTCAGAAAACAGTCTGCACAAGTTTTCTCCTAACCCCTCCCCAAATGCCAAACTAGTTGCCATAGTGAGCAAAGATCTGGCAGCACAATGCTCAAAAGGTCTGGAAAATTATCACTAACACATTGGAAAAAAAAACAAAACAAAACTGGAAAATGACCTAAAATAGCCTTTTCCATAAAAATAAGGCACAATATTGTGGTGATTACTGAAAACCAGATTCCTTGGGAAATGTGACTCCCTGCAAAGCAGAACGAACACAGATGAGCCCTTCTTTCCAGTACTTCCCCACATCTTGCTTCTATCAACCACTTTTGCCCATGGCTAGTAACTTAGGTAGGCACAGAAACTTTTAACCTCGTTTTCATATTCCCAATTATTGCTCTGTAGTGGTCGAACAAAGCATTGCCGATCAAATTTAAACACTTTTTCTTTTTACAGCCCTGACCCCACAAGCCCTGTCTACTCACAGATGCTTAGCTTTAGGCTGGTGCTTAACTCCCATCAGCTTCAGTGGCAAAACTCCTCTGCGTAACCACATGGGAAAGGGAGAAATTTGGAAGCAGGTAACATTCAGAATCCAGCAGCTGTCTGAACTGCTTGGACTGCACGCACATCACCAAGCAGAAGTGGCTTTAGCCACAGAAAACAAGTTGAAAGTGCTTACGAGCATTAAAAAAAAAAAGCCAACCAAAGCCAACTGTCCCACTCTACTCCTTTGCCATGCCCCACAGGGCAGCAAACCCTCACAACTCCATGTAATTAAGCAAATCAACTTCACTCCCCGTTAATAATGCTCAGCAAACAACCTTCTCCACCCAGAGCTGAACTCCAGACATGGAGAGGTCAGCCCCGTCTGCTCTCTTACCATCTTATCGTCACTCTTCCCTTGGAAGAGCACAGATGAGTATGGGCCCGCATCCTTGGACTGCGACTGCAGCTCCTCTCCCTCTCCCACTGACCACCCCACATGTCTTCTTCACGGCCCCACACCAGGCTCCTGCACCTGACCTCGAAGCAGGTTTCAGTAAGGTGGCGATGCTGAAACCCGTCCCCCGTGCAGAGTGCGCTCGCTAGCCCGCACTCAGCTTATCTGGGGAAACAGTTCGTCTCCCGAACCAGGGCAGGATTAGCAGGCTCCAGTTACAGCTGTGAAGTGCAATCAATCCCTTATCTGCATAGCAAACAGTGCGCGTCTCAAATTCCCGCACGCACGGCACAGACCACACCGTCTGTGGCCACACAGCCTTCTCCATTTCACCCCAGCCTCCCCAGTCCCTGCCACGGGAGAGGGGAGAAAAAAAAAAGGAGGACAGACCTCCAGTGCCCCTGAACAGCAGGCGCAGGAGATAAAGAAAAGCAGAACGAGAGTCAGCGCTGCTCTGTTGCTGGATCGGATTTGAGCGAAAGACGTAGCACAGCTAATTGACTACAGGCTGGCCTGGCTCAAGGGATAGCATCTGCCTCGGAGAAAACCTGGTGGTTGTAATGGTAAATTGGCATTACAAACGGCAAAGGGGAAGAGGATGACACACACATGCACACACGTGCATTTCCCATGCCTCTTGGAGATGGTTGGGAGGGTACTGGGGGAGGTTTCCAACCCTAGATTGTGATATGAGGGAAAAGAATCCGATTTTGGTATTCCAGTGAGAAGAATAGGAGCAAGCATGCATGGGCTAAACACAGGGCTCAGCCTCAGTCCCTCAAATGGCCAGGGCCTGCTGTGCCACGACTCGGTTTCCCCGTTTGTAAAGTCAGCCTTTGTAAAGAGCTCCTCGGCTTCGTAAAGGCTCTTCAGCCCGTGCCTCGCTCAGCTGCAGAGAGCAGGGGTGCAGGGGATTTCCACCCCAAACCTCGCCTTCATCTGCTGGAGGCTGGGTGCTGGGCTGGACTCCCCTCTCAGCACTGAGAGAGCAAATTGTCGCAGAGGGACAAAGCAACAAGAGTCCCCGAGAGATGGCTCGGACCATGACGCATGCCCGGAAACACTGCCCAGCTCAGAGCCTGGAGCGGGAGCAGGATTCCCTAAACCCTGCAGGAACAAATCACAGACAAAGGACAGGATTGCTCTGAGGACAGGTCCAATCATAAAAAAACCTCCGAACGCCAGTCAGGCTGGGATCTGCCTCCCACTCCAGCTCGGCGCTTTGCATATGAATTCTCCTTGCTGAAAAGAAATGGGTCCTTTGAATGAGCTGAATCTGCTAATGAGAACCCAGGGCCTCCGGAGCCCCTCTGAGGACAAGGGTCCCGTTTTGACCGCCCCAGGCCAAGCCCTGAAACCCGAGGCAAACAAAGAGAGGCTTTCCCCAGAAGGAAGCTGCCTTTCGAGCCTGCTCCCCTCTTGAAAAGGTCATCTCCCCTGGACACACAGAGCTGGCGGACTGCTGCTCAACACACAAAGCAGCCAGGACAAGAAAGTCATAGGTGAAAAGACTGGCAAGAGCCCAAGACGAAAAGCTGCATTTTAGATTTTCTTTTCCAGCCATCCTTCAAAAAGATGACCCTTGAGACTCCATCCAAGAAAAGTTGGCTTGGTGCTTGTTAGATGGCCATGTCCTACTCGAGTCTCAGGTTTGCTAATTCAAAGGGACCCACTGTCCACCACATGACTGAGAGCACTCTGACTCTTTCACCAAGCACAAAGTTGACAGTGTTGCCATGGGCTAGATTTAGCATTTTGTGCAACACAGGAGAGATTTTCTAAAGCTTCAGGTCTCAGAGTCAAGCGATAGCAGGAAATACTCCAATGTTTTCCTCCCTTTCTCTCTCAAAAAGGCAGACAGTGCAGAGCAATGATACAGAAACCAAGGCAGGCTTTTTTCCCAAGAGCCAGGGACAGACAAGCAACATCCTCCCATTGCAGACAGTGCCCTCAGGCCATGTCCCCTCCCTCCGCTGGCAGCTGATCTCCACCTCTCACTTGCTGGCATGGTTTCTGCCCAGAACCACGTTCCCACTTCCAGCACCAACTTTCTGAAAAAATGCAAGAGCTGAGCATGCCCCTTGACACTCTTCCTTCTTACCAGTGCAGCCACTACTGAGTACAAGTGGATCAGTGGTGCCTGCCATCAGTGATCGTCTTCTCAGAGGCCAGTCAAAGTCCAGCACCTACCTTTCTGGAGGAGAAATCCCACCCCAACTCCTGCAGTGCAGTCACCACTTGGATGCAACAGATCAGCCACTGGAAAATCTCAGCCATCTATGTCCTGGGACAGTACCAGACCATCACATTGCTATAACCTGAGTGTAGTCACTGCAGCCTCCCAAACCAATCCTGACAGCCTCCTGCTCTGCATGTTATAGACATCAACAAGGTGACTGGGCCAGAGTCAGCCTCCCTTGAGCCCATATGCATGTGACCCCCACGTGTGTTTGAAGTACCACAGCTCTCCAGGACTAAATGTTCCTCTAGCTGCTTGCAGATCTTTCTTATGCACACGTGCAAAGTTTTTCTCTCAAACGCTATACATACATCAGACCAAAATCTGCCTGTGCTCCTCTCTTCCATTTGCCTGGTTTCCAAGCTTGCCCCATCCACAGCATCAAAGAGAGGTCAAGTTGGCCCAAGACTAGATGGTCCATCGGGCTAGCATGGTTAAGACACACGGCCATGAAACCACAGCTTGAACGGCTAGGTCTGTATTTACAGCTGTTGGAATGGCAGATGGTCTTTGGTGCAAATATAACAAGGTACAAACCCATCTTCTGGATCTGGAGCAAGGTGCCTGAGCTCCACCATACCCACTACTGCAAACCCTGTACAATACATCTTCCCTCGGGAAAGAGCCATCGCATCTGAGTCCAGTAAGGCAGCAGAAGAGGTACAGACAACATGAACTTTCCACTTTTGCCACCTCTACTCAGGCAAGCCCTGAACACACAACAACAGTGAAGCCTTTGACCTGAGGCTCAAACAATCCAATTTTGGGGGAGACAATGACCTCGGGCAAATAAACGATCACGTTTTGTGTGATGCTCAGCTCCTCACGCCACCATGTCGACCTGCTGATTCTAGTGTCAAACGCTGCCCCGGTCTTCAGGGCCTGAATGCAGAAGACAAAGCCCGATTCTTTGAAAGGCAACAGCCGGTCGGCAGTGTTTTAAGGCCTGAAAACGGCTCTGAACGTTCAGTTCCTTTTTTTAAATAGAGGCCCCTTCTGTAAACGATCTGTTTGGACAGGAGGGAGAGCGCTAAAAGAGCCCAAGCGCTTGTGAAATAGGATCGGCTGCGTTCATTTCAGCTCCATTCAAAACATGTGGGGGAAGAAAGAAACCCAAAATTGGCCTTTGATGGCAAGGAAGCAGAGGAAGAGAGAAAGAGGCCATACATCTCCACGTTCCTGAAAGGGTGTTAGACACGAGAGAAAATGGGGAAAAATAATTTAAAAGGATCAATTAATGACATTTCTGTTTGAAGGCGTCTGCATGTGTTTAATTATATTCAATGCAAGATCTTGTTGACACAAATTTCTGTGCTGCAGGGCAGTGGTGTAACAGGAGCCAGTTTTGTATGTTCCTACATCTACTACGGACAGGGCTAGAGTCCCTCACGAAAATCAAGGCTCCTTTTACTGGGTACAAGCAAGAAAGACAGAGGTCCTGTTCAAAAAGAGCTTAAGACTGAGATAGCTTATGACAGTCACGTGGTGAAAGAGAAGTTTTGGTGCCCTTTTTCACAGGAGAAGCAAGGAGCGGAAACGCGGGAGACTGAACGACAGGTCCAAGAAAGAGGATTGGTGACCTCGGACGAGCCACCTCGGTGCTTTTACCACCAAACCTACCCTCTGACATCAAGCCCGCAAAGGTAAGCGATGGCGCGTTGGCAAGAGCCAGGCGTATAACCCCCCCTTCGCTCTTTAAATTCCAGCCTTCTGCGAGAGAGGCCCACACCATAAACAGACAGGAGATTAAAAAGGGAGCAAAAATTTTCGACAAACTCCGGCTGCGTCCCAGATCAAAGATCATCTCCAGCGGGCCATCTGGTCCTTGTAAATGTAAAACCAAATTGAAAGCCCTGCCCTCACCTCCTCCGACTCCCTCGGCAATACTGCTTTTAGCGTTCGGAGACGAGGGAAGGAGCTCGCAAAAGGCATCTGTATGTAATAGAGCCCCTGTACAGCTGGACTATAGATTTGCTACTCCCCTTTTGTTAATCGCAAAGCAGAGGTAAATGTTTTCTTTGGTTCTCCAGGGGCCCCGTCATTAACAGGGGCTTTGGAAAGAGACTGCAGCCCCCACCCTGGGCTGGAACGGGGCTGCCTTTCAGCTCCGCTGCGTCTCTCCAGCTAAGGACCTCGTTCTTGTCCCCGTCGGGGATGCACCGGGAGGGCAAGCAGCTCGTCTCCCAGCAGTGCGATGAGACGGGCTGGAGCCCCAGCCGAGCAGCCCCTGTCCACCGCAGGAGCCGCTCCACGGCACCCTCCTTCCCGTCCACGCGGCGTTTCAAGCAGCCCTCTCCCACTACCTGTCCCCACCCGGGCGGCAAAAGGGGACGCAGGGACAGGCAAATAACAGAGAGAAGCAGAGGAGCTGAACTGAGCGCTTTCGAAAATGGGACGCGACGCATCCAAGGCAAAACCGAATCGTGAAAAACCCCACCACCGCAAACCCGGGTACTCCAGGCTGGACTTGAAAGGCAAGTCAAGAGGAGAGAGCTACACGGGAAACGTACCAGGCAAAGAGGAGGCAGCTTGAGGAATTCCTACCCATCAAGCTTTATTGTGTTATTCCAGCTAAGCAGAGACAAAAAGACAAATCTCAGCTCCCTACTTTCATTTATAATTGAACCCAGTCCAGAAGGATGGAGCAAGTACCATCTGTAATGCAGAGTGCATTAGCAGCCGGCAGAATGAAATATTCAAATTACTGTAGGCTACCTCGCATTTTAATGACAGGGTTACAAAAACCTGACTTGTAAGCGGAGATTGGACTGAAAGAACAGAAAGTTTGTTTTTCCAGTGCATGAATTAACCTAACAAAATGTTACTTTCAGGAAAAAAGCATTTGCATGGGTAATTTTGCAACAGATCCCAACAGGCTCACAAGAAAAAAAATATTATTCCATTTAGCTATCTTAATTGATATATTGTCCTGGGAGAAGAAAAAACCCAGGGAAAAAAGGGCCAGTGCTTTTTCCCTCTGGCTGAAGAGACTAAGTAAATATATATATATATATATGCGTGTGTGTGTGTATAAACCTTAACAACACGCACACGTCCTCTAAATAGGGATGCACGGCAGTGCGTATTTGCATCCATGGGGTGTGTTGGTGGAATACTTGTATTAGCCATATCCTTTCGATGCCGTGCACAATTTCAATATGCAAATCACCCCTTGATTTTCGTGCGTGTGCCTGCGCTGGGATCCATTCGTTTTGATATCGTTAATCAGGGCTGCCGAAAAGCCTGACACAGTAAGTGGCTGTAGCCCCTAGCAGTAGTCAAGATGGAGTGACAGGCTCCATTTAAGATGTCACAGCATATAATAAAGTGTAAAACTATACTTAAAATAAACGAGATAGAAACAATAAACTTGACTCCAGGTTTGAACTTTCATGGAGAGCGACAGAGAGAGGCGAGCACGCGCGGGTGCAAGGAGCTGGCCGTCCCGGAGCACATGGCTGGGGAAGGCTGGGCCGCTTCGTCCACGGTTTTGTGCCCAGCTGCAGCCCTTTCCGCTGGCCGGCGCTGCATCCGGGTGGCAGAGGGCTCTGCTCCCAAACCTGGACAGCGGATCCATGCGGATGGTGGGAGGCCAAAGAGGACGTGCCCTGCACACCCAGCCACGCAGGCATGAAAAACCTGGGCTGCCTCCCGCATCCTCCAAAGGAAACGGCCACAGCGATGAGCTGGAGCTTCTGAGCAACCCTGCAATAATGATCCATCTGCACATGGGCCATCTCCCCCTAGCCACAGGCTACCGATGGCCCTACTGCTCCTTGGATTCAACGTGAAGCCCCCGAGGAGGAGGAAGTCACGGAGCCATAACCAGGAGTTTGAGTCTTGCACGTCTGCACCTGCTGCCTGGCCCCTGCTTGCCCAAAGCTGAACAAGCCCCGGGCAACAGAGACGGCAGCTCCACAGCCCTGGCAGAGCCCAAAGCTCGAAAGACTAAACCCAACCGGCAGCCCTTCCCGCTCCCCTTAGCTGCCGGATTGTCCCGGGCCCTTCCAATGGCTTGTTGCATCTCCGTGGGAAAGCTGTGCGCGTTTTTCATGATTGGCATTGAAGCAGACTGGTCTCGAGTAGGCTTTGCTCACTCAGAGACCCGGTCACTCTTCGGAGAGCTGGTTTTGGATTAGCGGATCCACCTGCGAATGACACAAATTCAGCCGGAAAAACAGCCGCTGGAAAAGCCTCGATGGCAGCAGCGCCTGCAGCGGGAACGGCTCTAAGCTCACCTCTCCTCTCGCTGCCACCCCAGTTTCTCCCGCATGCCAGCCCGCTGGCTCCCGTGCCGGGACCCTCCGTGCTGACGCTGGAGGCGGCGGCGTGCCCTGCCCTGGCAGGATCAGGGCACCTTTGCAGGACCCCCCGCGACCGGGCCCAAGGCCCCGCTTCGGTGCCCGTCCGCACCGCGAGCCCTCCGGAGCCCCACGCCGGCTCTGCGCCTTGAAACAAACCAGTCGCTCTCGCTCCCGCTAAGCAGTTAAATTAGAGAGTATTCAATTAATAACAGCTGAATATTCTGTCACATTTAGGAAGATGTATGGTAAGACAAGCGAGTTGTGATGTCTGTGACAGAAATGATAAAAGTTCTCCCGACACAGCCTGGCAGATACTTGGCTGCAGGAATCGTTTGCTCTCATGGACTCAAACGTCAGCGCAGACACAAGACCCAGCGCTGGCTTCAAAGGAGAGACGCTCCAAATTGAACAGGAAAACCTTTGCCAAATCATTTGCAGGCAGCTCCCTCCCCTCTTCCTTCTGGGATCCATCTGAGACAATCTGCATGAAAACACAGGCGCGCGAGTGCACATGCACGGCCCCGCCGGCACGCACGGCGCCCGCCCCGCCGGGCGGCAGGAGGCGCGAGAGGTGGCAGGGGCGCGTGTCCGCGCGGCGGTGCGTGCGTCCGCGTGTCAGCGCGCGGGCCGCGGCGCGGGGAGCGGCCAGCCCCCCCACGGGTGCATTTGCAGGTAAATCCGTGGGATTGAGCGATGGGACCCACTGGGGTGCACACACACGTGTCGTCCTGCACACGCTGGGGGCAGCACACGTGCGCAGGCGGAGCGGCCCCAATATGCAGACCACACGCTCCTCCCTTTAATCAGAAATTCCCAACTTTTACCTCAAATTGTTAATAACTAAAAAAACACAGAAAACGAACACAAACAGATCAGCTTTACCAACCTCCCCTCTCTTCTCTCCTCACTTCACTTCTCCTCCTCTCCGCCGCTCCAGTCCTACAGAGGCCACGGGAAGCTGCCGGCCCCAAACGCTTGAAAGACATGAGTCAGGGCTTGTCGAGTCACGGCATGGCCTTAAAAATAACCAAACCCACCGCACCGTGTTTGAAGGAGTCTGTCTGTGAGACGCAGTCCCACCCAGCCACAGAGGAAGCCAAAGCAGCAGCTGCTGAGATGGACCCTCTGAAGAAGCCCACCAAGAATCGGACCTTCCTGGCCCTGCAAACGCGGGGGCCAGAAAACGCCCGCGCCGCGGGAGAAGCTCGCCTCCGCGCAGGGCTCCTCCTGCAGACAGGGGGCACAAACTCCCCAGCAGCCCTGACGGCATCTCGGGGATTGCACCAGGACGGAGCTCAGGCTCCTCAGCCACACGGGCACTTTCCGAGAGTGACGTCCCCAGGGTGCCCAGCGCCTCAACGGGTCCAGCCGGCTCAGCCTCCGAGCGAAGCCCTCGCTCGCAGGGCTCCCGAGGAGCGGCGCCAGGGCGCGGAGCGGTGGCGTCCCCCTCCACGCACCCTCCATCCCCATCCCCGCGGCTGACGAACCCGGACGAGGCACATGGTGCCTCTCACAACTCTCATTGAGACTCGGCTCACGCGTCGTGCACGCCGCTGCCTGCCAGTCCCTACGTGTCGGGAATGAGCACTGCGGAAGCTCCAGCGCTGGCAGAGCCTTTTCCAGGTGTGCAAAAACGCCTCTCCATCTACTCACACCGGGCCACGCTATTTTTTCCCAGGGCGAGGGCCTGGCCCGCTGCAGCCGGCGCCGAGTCCTGAGCAGAGACGAGGCACAGCACGCAACCTCCATCGTGCAGGGAAAGCGCCCGTGTTGGAGGGAGCCTGATTTGCCAGGCCAAATAACTGGATGCTTCTCTGCTGCTAAATGGTCATCTTTGTTCCTCCACTTTGCAGCAAAGAAACGCGTGATAATTTTCCCCGTGTATTTTGTTAGCCTGAGGCAGCTCTGATGACGTAATCGGACCCACAGGGGTTCCCACGAGGCCTGCATTCACCGCTCCCAGAAATGAACGTTTGCAGCCACAGGCAAAGCGCTTGCTCCTCTCAAACCCACCCCCCTATGACCCTGGTAGGCACGGGACCACCCCCCAGGCACCCCCGCGCGACCAAGGGGGACAAGCTCCGAACGCGCCTCCACCGGAGCAAGCTCCCGGCTCCAGCAAACTGCTACGCAGGGACGAGCGACTGAGCACCGAGGGGCTGCGAGGCCATTCCCGCTCCCCGGCCAGCAACACGGAGAGCTCCAGGCAGAGCTTCCAAGTCTCCTACAGGCCATCACGTCATCCACTTTCACCCTCAAGCTGCCTCAGTTTGCCCATCCGAAAAAGGGACCTGCGCTCTCCCCGGGTCCGCGCAGGCTAGGCAGTGCTTGCACAGCGCCGCTAACGTGCGTGAGTGATTGCTGTCAAGCAAGACGCTCCCTATCTAATTTATTAATGCGCCGTGCCCAGCGAACATGCTAGAGAGGTGCTTTCAAGCCTGTCTCCCCCCCCGATGCTATTCTTCTGGGGGGCTGTTTTTCACTGGTGTTGTTTGAGAACACAGTTTTGTTGCTAAGAAACTACCTTCACATTGCTCCGAGAGCAAAGACAAAGCAACCGTCAAAATAACACGTTATTTTGACAGTAGCCAGATCATAACCATAAACGATCCATTTTCCCCACTCTCTTGTATACTCATTAATGTGGTCTAAATACCATATTCTCACATATAACACACACACGGTACATACACACTCGCACAGCAGGCACACGCGCAGCGCACGCACAAGAAGCCCCCGGCCCGCGCCCAGGGGCTCCGCCGTATCCCATTCATCCCGCAAACAAAAGCTGAATGAATCAGAAGCGGGAAGAGGAGGGAGTTCTCCCCGGGAGGCTGCACAACTACCTTCTACGCAGGAAGATGGTACAAGGCTTTTAATCAAAAGATACAGGAGAAATAAAAGGAGGAAAAAGGTAACACCTCTGCCTATGTACACTGCAGCTAGCTCAGTGTGTCGGCCCTGCTTTGAGGAAAAATAATTACCTGTTGGCTTAGGTTTTGTTGGGTGGGTTGTTTTCTTGTTTTTTGGGTTTTTTTTCCCAAGACTCAGGAGAGACCAAGTAAAAAAAAAATTAAAAACCCATTTGCATCTCAGTTTCAGAAGTTTTCTGTGTCTCTTGCTGTTCTCAAGGTGGGGAAAACCTGTCACGCAAAGAGCTGGGCATCTCCACAATATCACCTTGATGCAGAAATTATTCCAAGCCAAGTCCCTGGGATCCTGAAAAACAGTCTGCCAGCTCATCTACCTCCTAGGCAACAGGACATCTCTACTTCTCCAGCAGGGGCATCTCTGGCCCCTCTCCGCTGGTCACACGACAGTTTGGAGGGCCTGGATGGGACCCAGAAAAGATCTGAACAGCAATATCTCCGCCCCACAAAGGCACAGAAGGAGCCAAAGCATCTACAAGGCACAACAACTTCAGAAAGACGCTTCTTGCCCTGATCCATTACAATCCAGGAAGATGTGTGGAGTCAAAAGGTTTGGAGGCTGCTGGGGTGCATGGATGCAGATGGTCCCTACAAGGCCAGTCTTCCCGGGAGTCCAGCCAGGAGCAGGCAGTGCTGCTGGCTGGACCACGCTGGACTCCTGACCCCAGGCTTGCTCGGAGCCCTATTTAATCCCGGAGGAAATTCTAACGTTAAAAGCAGGACAGTAACTACAGGATCGGGATCCTCCATCTCCCTGATACCTGCAGCAAAGCAAAGGTAGTAACACAAAGTAGGGGCTGCTTTGCACCTGCTTTGCATGGTGCTGTGCAGAAATGGCTGCAAGAAGCACGGGACAGTCAAGGAAAGCTCCTATCCCCTATTACTAGAGGCAGCCCCAGCCTCTGCCACCAACTCTTCCTACAGTCTTAAGCATTTCCCATAACGGCTCTGGGCCTCAGTTTACCTCACCATACTGAAAAGCGTGAGCCAAGTACTCCCTAGCTCCTCTTTGCAGACGTCCCACGTGCCTGCCAGGAGCAGCACAGCACAGAGACAGCATTTGCTACTGCACACGGGCATCGGCATCGCTGAATTCACGCATGCTGAGCAGCGGGAGGAGGAGGGCAGGGGGTAAGACAGGAGGGAAGGAAACTCAGGCAGTGCCCACTAACAAGTGGGAATGAAAACTACTTAACTGGAAAGGCTCAGCGTCGCAGCAAGCGCCCTGAGCAGAGGCAGCGTGCCGCCGTCCCCCCGCGCGGTGCTTCTGGAGCAGCCGTGTGGAAAAATCACACTTGCTTTCAAGGGGGAGGAAAACCCTAAACACGAGGTTGCAAGCGCTCCCTTCCCACCGCACGCTCCGATGGCCGGGGTGGGAGGCAGCTGGTCCCGTTCGCCCTGTTTGTCCACTGTCTGGCCATCGTAAACACCATCCTCCCGGGGTCCCGCTGGCACGGAGACGGGGCATTGTGCCTGCTCAGCCGGGGGCAGCGATGGGAGCTGTGCGCTCTGCAAGCCATTCCCGACTGCTCGGCTGGAAAGAGGAACGCTGGTGCCAATAAGACAAGCCAAGCAGCAGGTAAAAGCAGTGCAGCATAGGGATGCAACCCACTGCACCAGCGATGGAGGTGCTTGTACCTGCTCTGCTGCAAAAGCCACCGGGACCTGCTGACCTGCTGCTGCTGATTTACTGGCAGAGGAAAAGCAGGGCAAAAGGCAAGGCTGAAACTCCAACCTGGCACGCCCAAACGACCTGAAAGGCCTCGTACTTTTGCAAAGCTCTCGCGCAGGAAGAACCCCCAGTCCCTGCTCTGCTATGCCCATCGCAGTCTCACAATGCAACAGCAGCTCCTCTCACTGCTCCACCACACAGCAGGCACAGCTCAAACCAAACCAAAGCTGCCGTTCTTCAACGCGAGCCACTCACGGCAATCACTGGCTCAAGAGCTGACCAAGACCGTGGACACACCACGTGGTACGTGACTACACTGGTGTGCTTGCACTTGTGTAGAGAGCAACAACATCCGGAGGTAGATACCAACAGAGCTTGGAAGAGCAAGAGCCCTGCCTTATACGCTTATTAGCAGGAGCCAGGGAAACTTGTAGCCATGGGAAGTGATCCCACAAGGATCTGGGGCTGGGTTGTTTGACTCTTCCCCTGGAAGAGCTGGAGCATGACTCTGGCAGATCTCTTGCTAGAGCGGAGCACAGCAGCGCCGGACCCCGGGCTCTTCTGTACGTAGCAGAAAACACAGAGCAGAAACGAGCGGCCCGTCTCCTGTAAACCCGCAGGAGGCTTGTTTGCCATGTGTGCTTTCACTGCCAAAATGCTGAGCTCCACCCCACAGTAGGAGAAAAAGGGAAGGGCGAGAAGAGCTCTGTCAAAACCCACCAAACCCCAAACAACATTTCTCTGCAGCAGAACAAAGCCCTTGGAAATCTATTCTCTGCCTGGGTCCCCCAACCCACATGAAAGCAGCATTTTCTGGGCTAATTACACAGGCTGCTCTGAGCCTCTTGGCATAATACAAACTGCAAAGTCAGACATCAAAGGGCCAAACTTTAAAATAAATACATAACAAAGACAGCATAGTCAATGGGACATCTCTCCCCATCGCCTGAGCTGGCTGCCTGCGTTGAGTGTTGGGAGTGACTCAGTTCATGAAACATGACCACTGTGACCTCCCAGGATACCTTGCCTCCGCACACAAAAAAAGAAATCCTAATTGCATTTCAGCTGCTGCGATTTTAAGGGTTCATCTGTGCCCCAGGACAGAAGAGGCAGCTTGCTGGGAGGTGGCTGAATGACATTAGGAACTGCAGGGGAGAAGTCCCAGCAGCAAGGGGACCTCCTGCAGGGCAAACATAGAAAAGGGAAAGAGAGGGGCAACGAGATTTTATTTGCAAGTCACGTTCCCACCAGGCACAGGCAAAGTGGGGGGTTGGTCCTTGCAGGAATATCCAGGATCCCAGCAAAGCGTTATGAGACCTACATTCAAGGGAAGGACGAATTATCGAGCCTGTGCCTAGCTGAGATGGCCAAACCCATGGGGCACTGGAGGGAGCGGGCCAATTCAGAGGGCCTCAGCTCAGGGTGTGGGAGAGGATGGGATACGAATCACAGCTCCTTGGAGACGCAAGCCATGCCAGGCAATTGCACCCCGGCAGCTGGGCTGAGAACGGGTCCCAGCTGCTGTGTGCCTCAGTTTCCCCAAAGCTGAATGCACCCATTGCACCTAGAGCTCCTGAGAATGGATTTTCCAAAACCATCCTTTAACCTAAAGAGCAGCCTTTTAGAGAAAGCCTTGGCCCTGCTAGGGCTGAGTCACAGGCTTCCCCAGCACCCAGGGCATTCACCCAAGTCCTCCTCTCATCAGAGATCAGTGGGGAAGACGAAGCCATCCCTGCCAGCTCCTTCAGCCCCCACCTTTCCCCCTTGCCTCTGTGTTTTCAAAGGCCTTGTGACACCATCAGTTCACACACAGAGCTCCTGCTCCCTCTTGCTGAAGAGCACAAAGAGATGCTCCAAAAGAGCAAGCCATGATCAGAAATCCTTAGGGTTTTAGGGCAACCTATGGGTTTTAGGGCTCTGCTCCTTCCACGGGCAGAAACTATCCAAGGGTGCTGATATGGGACACTTCTGCAGTGCCTTGGAAAAGGGCACAAGCAAGAAAATCCACGTGAGATGCTCCAGTGTTCAGGGACATCCGCACATGCAAAACTATCATCCCAGGGATGCAACCGTGCTTCCGAAACATGCCTTCATCTGCAGGGCTCCCCGTTACCGTACGGGTGTTTCCTCCAGTGCATCCCCCATGCTGCCGTGCCCGGGGCTGGGCTCCCCCTCTCCCCGTGCCAGCCTCTCCCGCAGCCAGGGCACGGAGGAGGGCTGGCCCACGCCACACTTCCTCCTGGAGAAAAGACGGACGATGAAAGAAAGAATGAGGCTGGGATGGACGAGCGTGGGATGCGAGGGGAAGGTGTCAATTAAAGCAATGAGCCCCTCCACATCCGCCCGCCTGACAGCCGGGGTGAGCGGAGCTGACAGCCGGCGCGCTGGTTGCTGTCCCCTGCCTCGTGCTCCGCCGCGCACCCCGGCAAGGCCAGGGCAAGCGGACACCGGCGGCCCCCTCTCCTGCCTCCATAGCTGCTCCTAATAACGGTAATTATAATGATTGGAGGCTTAAGCAGGCCAAGGCAGGCCTGGAGGCAGACTGTAATGAAGCGGTCAGGGCTGGGTGGGAGAGCAGAGGCAGGCAGGGGCACTGGAGCTCTTTGAAACCGCTAATGAGCCTTGCGAGGTCTCGGCCGCCGGCATGGGGTGGCGGGATGCGGGAAGCGGCAACCTGGCAGATGCTGGCTGGCAACCTGCCGGCGAAGCCCCAGAGCCTGTTGCTGTGCCCGGCTGCCCACTGCCAGCCCCAGGAGCCCCTCGGCGCCCGGCCCTCTCCCTGGGCTCCCCCTCGCCGCTCCGAGCTGCCTCCTGCAGGTAGCCCTGCCCGGAGAGTCCATGCTTCACCCTCAGCCCTCCCCTTCCTGCAGGCTCAATCTGATTACTGCTGATACACATCTTCTCCTGGGCTCCAAAACACGCTCTTCCCAGCTGAAGGATACGCAGGGACACAGAAAACTTGTCCTGATTGCAGTGTTAATGGTCGTGTGGCCCATGTCATCACTGAAATGGCCTTAGGGGGAGACTTGATGGGTCTCTGAAGTCATCAGGACTACCCCACCTCATCTTGCTCCCCTTATTAAAACCATTCATCCTGGGAGCTAAATGAATATGTTTCATCTTCAAATGCTGAGACACAATAGCAAGCAGGCAGAGATCTAATAGAACAATACCGATCTAATCATTCCTATTTTTCTCTCTGCATCCTGCCTTCATATTACACGAGCACACGCGCAGCCGGCAGTAACGTCTCGCTACCCAGCGCTCGGCGCTCGCTCCCGTTATCCCCCCTCGCGGGCACGCTGCGTGCACACTCGCGTGCGACGCGGCAGCAAGGTGCAGGGCACGCTCCAGCTCACCCTCGGTTGCTCCTCAGCAAAGCCTTAGAGGAGCAGGAGCTGTGTGCAAATGCAAACCATCTACTCCGGAGGCAGGGCTGCTTTTGCCGTCGTGATCTCTGCTCAGTGCTGCAGGCAGGTACAGGGGAGACGCACTCCTGCAGACTGTGGAGCATCTTGGCCAGGCTCGACTCCCTCTTGCCCCACACTTCGTCATCTTCCTCTCTGCATCTGCACACAAGCAGCTCAGACACGCCTGCACACACGCAAGGATGGCAACAGCGGAAAAAGCCCCAGGACTTTAAAAACTAATAAACCCAACGGATACAGAGTCTAACAAGTCTAACAGACCAGTCGGTTGCTCTCGGAGCAGGGCAGACACTGCACCGCCAGCAGGCCCCTATCTTACGTAGCCGTTCAGCGGGAATATTGTATACTGTACCGTATATTAATCATTTTCAATGCTCCTTCCCACACCCGCCACTGGTTTTCACGGCTCCCGTTCCCTTAGATACAGAGTTGATTTTCCCTGTTTTGCTAAAGCACCTTTTTGCATGCATGACGCTGGGGGAAGCATAACAATTTGTGTCTCTCTTACATATTAGCTGTCTCCAGCAAGGTCCCCGGGCAGGAGAGGGGGAAGTGACGGAGGAAGCAGAGCATGGGAGCAGCGAGAAGCAGAAAGGACTTAATGCGAGAAAGGTGGCTCATTTGTTGCATCCTTCGAGAGCCTGCTAGAGACACGGCGAGCGTCCCCTTCATAACCGGGGTTTGCACAGCAGATCCCCACTCCATCTAATTATTAACGATAATAACAGCGGCTGGCTCGGTGGACGCCATCTGGAGCCCCGCCACGACTGCCCGATGGCCCCGGGCGGGAGGGGAGGGCAGGGCGACCCGCCGGGGCGAGGGCCCGGGCTGGGCGCTGCCACCACGGCCCTGGGACCAGCCGCCCCAGCGCCGCGAGGACCTGCCGGGCCCACCCAGGCTGCCGCGCGCGTGTTCGCTGCTGTGGCAGGCTTCATAAGGATCCGCTCTTTGACTGGCGTTGAGTTTATGTGAAAGTAATTAACAGTAATTAATCCTTAATTACAGTAATTAGCCAAGTCGCAGTAAATTAAACCACATCTGGAGCAGATGAGGGCTTCCGAATGGGAGGCTAGCGCAGGCGACAATCGGAGAGATGCTGAATTCATCTGACAGCATCTGATTAAGGCTACCTGTTGCAAGCAGCTCATTTGCATAGTGTTTTTGTTTGCATTTCGCAGTAACCCTTTCGGCCGGGCTCCCACCCCGGGCCTCGGCTCCCCCTGCCCTAATTCCACCACCTGCCCCAGCACAGCGTCTCCCCCGGCCGGCCAACCCGGATTTTCAGGAGCTCTGTGAATCTCTCCGAGGAGGTGGAGGAGGAAGCAGCTATGGCCCAAGATGGGGAGCAGGAGAGAAAAGGGGAGCTGGGTATGTCCCCGTGGGTCCCCTACCAGCCCAGGTCCTCCTGGGTGCTGGGGACAAGCCTGGGTGACCCACTGGGGCCACGGAGCTGCAGGGCTCCCTTGCACCCTCTCTCGCTCCCTTGCAGAGCAGGAGCTACTCACAGGATTTTATATAAAATATCCACAATGAAACAGCCGCCCCCGCAGACACCCACCCAGCAAGGGGTCACGGAGACGGCTCAAAGAGCCGCTCGCCCCAGCCTGCCCGCGGCGCGGTGCAAGGCGGCGGAGGCCGCCAGGTTTGCTCCGCGACTCCCCTGCCTCCTGTGCTGTAACAGCTACAGTAATCATAATAATAAAAGATCTAGGCTCCAAAGGGGAGCGCATTATCCAAAGGGGCAGGTTACTATTAATACCACTCAGTATTTACCCAGCGCCGCGCAACCTCGGCGATCTTTGCTGATGTTTAGCCGCGCTCAAAGGGAGGGGGAAAAATCCTTCCCCTTCCCTTTCTTCGCACAATAGGGAAACCGCAAGACGGAGAGGTGAAACAGGGTACTCGAGGCCCAGCTACGGCCTGCGGTATTTGAACGCTGAAAAAAACAGCTCAGGGAGCAAACCGTGCTGCCCCGGGCTCGCTGCCGACAGCGGGCAGGCCCTCGTCCCACACTGCCAGGACGCGGTGGTTGGCTCTGAGCTATCAGAAAAACACTGGAGACGGTTCAAAAGAGCAGCTTACGCTCTTCCGGACGCAGGTCCTCCACCCACGCAACTCGGCAGCACCCAGACCATGGGACAGGGATCCCCACCGCTACGCAGAGGCGCCTGTGGACTTTCAAGAGCAAAACCAGAACGGTGATGGCCCAAAAGCAATCTGCCTGATCTCATCGGGTGCCGCAAAACCTCAGGGCTTAATTGCACACAATTAATGAACGTGAAAGTCCTGTCTATCCTGCCTCTGCATCATACAGCACACAAAGGATGGTGCATCTCTGCAGCGAGCTCCCTAACCCTGGGCAGGGAGTGGTGAAGAACCCTTCGGTACTGAAATATTTTCTGTCTTCTGGGATAAACCAGTATCGAATTGTTAAAGCCAGTGGATGCAGCAGACCTTGGAAGCTATCAAAATAATCTAATTTTATGAAACATTAAAAGGAGCTACATTTGCCCCTGACAGAAAATAAGTAAAATAAACCTTTTGAATTTCCTGTGCACACAAGAACCTCACAGAAAAATGTGTTTTTTCCACCGTATCAGAGGAGACTCCCATGTACCACTGCAAATGAGCCAAGCACTGAAACATCCACTAACCAGTTAGCACTGAACACGCACCCTCCCCAGAAACCCACACTTTGCTGTCTGCATCTTGCTTAAGGAGATAGAGAATTCACAGCTTTCTCCTCCTCACAAGGAGGAAAGTTGTGTTCCACAGCCCCAAAGGCCACCAACAGCTAAATGGAGCAGCAAAAATTAAGTAGACTGAAGTGACAAACCCTCCACAAAATCTCTCACGTTCTTGGCTCTGAAAAGCACACCTACCTGCATGGATGTTAGCTTGAGATGGCTACAAACGCATATTAATCCCAGATGCTCCAAAAGGGAAAAGGATTTTGCAGGAAACTTCAAACGGTGTTTTTTTCCCCTGACTCACACCCCGGAAATGAACTCACTGTCGATGCAGTGCAATTTTCCTTTCTATCAATAGTTTTCAAGTAGATACTCTATCAGCTTTTTAACTGAGATCTTTCACAGATATGGCATTTACAACAAATCATATTATCTTGCTACAGCCAGATTTTGGTTAAAAAATATTTCATATGAATAAAAGATTCCCTCACAAATATCTTCAAGAAATATAACCCCCACATCTACAGTGCCAACATTTTGCTTTCCACGAAAATAAAATAAATTGGAAAGCTGTAACCAAGTAGGCAAAGCCTCTTCCAGCCAGGCAGAAAGAGTACAGGGGCCAGCTCTACAGAAGCAGCAACGAGCCCAGATGGTTTAGCGGTGGGGACAGGAGAGCCTGGTTGGTCCTGTTTCCCTTCCATGAGTATCAGCCAGCAGCTATCTGCACAGCCTGCAGATGCTAAAGCTTTTGCCTTCAAAGCTGCAAAATATTCTTAGTCCAGAGAAAGAACCAAGCGGAAAGGACCGAGCTCCTCTTGCACCATCTCTCCTTCCCAGGGGCCTGTTTCTATTGCTTATTTTCAACCTAAACTCTGCCAGTCTTTAGGACTGCAATATGTTTCTTTGGAGATATTTCCTAATCCAGCAGTAAACACCCTGGCCAGACAGACCACTGTGAGTCTCTGGGGGGTTGGGGAACATCACCTGCTAGTCCCTAATGGATGGTGATGGGTAGTCCGTACAGGCAGAAAGGTACAATGAGAAACTGAGCAGTCAAGGACAAAGATGGAAAGTTTGTTGGAGATTCAGGATCTTTTCTAATCTTCCTCTGTCAAGTTCTTAACCTGGAAAACCTGCTGAAGAGCTAGACCTTCCATATATTACTGTGATATGGCATCAATAATCAGAAGACACTGCCATGTCATGTGAAACTATAATATGACAATGTCCTTTTTTTTTTTTTTTTTTTTTTAATTTGAACGCAAAAGCACCGTTAGTTACTGGATGGAGACTTCATTATGTAGAGAAGAATCATCAGACAAGGGAAAGCTTCGACCAGAAGCTAAATGAGAAACACAAGTTGAATGAATAACCAAGTTTTCAGCACGTGGGCCACTCAAAACTCATAGCAAGACGGTCATTTTGGACTGAATCAGACATTTCATTTCGGCCTGTGCTTTTGTTTGTATCAAAAGTTCCCTGACTCTCATTTTGAAAATATTTCTTTTCCTTTCCCACCCCTTGCCCCACATGGGGACTCTGTTTTCCAAGGAAGTGATCTGACAGACTTGCCCCTCAACCAAAGAGCTGTGTGCACGGCCACCTCCCCCAGCATCCGTCTGCTTCCTGAGCCTGGACCCGGCACCGGTTACACAGACAGGTGCCGGGGGGGGGGGGACATCAGGCTACAAAGCCTGATCTCTAGATACACAAGAAAGCTCATTCCCATGCATGGAGAGGCTCAAGAGGAACAGCCCCCAAGACATCCTCCAGCTGCCCCACACCAGATCAGGACGTGGCAAGGCCTGTTCCCCCCAGAAAGGGATGACAGAGGGGGCGAAGCTGTGCAACTTCCTCTGCTCACCTGCCTGTTTCTCCTCTAGATGGTGGCAAACCCTTGCAGAAATACGAAGACTGGTTCAGTGCCTCCTGCAAGATGGACCAGCGATGTTACCATTGGATCCAACCAGATCCTAAGTTAGAAGCTCTGAACCTTCAGTGTTGCTCAGGAAAGGATTAAATTGCGCTCTCCACTCACAGCTGGCACATCACAAACTTGTAAGTCTGCATCCTTCATGGCATCTCCTACCTGCCCAAGTAACAGCTCGAGACCCTTCACCTTTTACTTATGTGGTCAGGAACATATCCCTTCTCTTGCACTACAAGTTACTGGGAAGCCACCATGGCAAAATGACCCTCCCACGTATCTGGGGCAATCGCTACTCCAGCCAGTTGACCCTCTCCTCCTTTTAAAGTCTTAACAGCTCCTCTGGACTTTTTGCTGCAGAAGTCCTTATAAGTGCAAACCAGTGTATCTCCATCTACAGTTGTTTCACACCAGGTCAAGGCAAAAAACAAACACAACCATAAAAAAATTAACAACAACGTGGAGGGGAGAAGCACACCTTGTTTCAGCTCTCTAGAGGAAGGGAAACATGGCCATGCTCAGACACACAGCCAGGTGTTTTCCCCAGACACCAAATATCATTTTTTTTGGACCAAGACCTTGTGTGGAAGTTTTAGCTTGGAAAAAAAGTATGTGTGGGGGGAAATTCCCAAACAAAACAAAATAAAACTAACCCTTACAGTCCAGGAAGGCAAAAAGGCCCCAAAACCTGGGGCTCAGGAGGAAAGACGTTGCAGATCTACACAGGCAAGTCAGAGAAACAGCGTAGATGGGCCTATCTTTGCAGAGAGACACACGCATGCATGTTTTATAGACACACATGTGCTCCTTCCAGGCTTGAGGACTCGGGTCCCTCCTCATCTGCACAGTTCGAATTAATTATACACTTTAATTTCATGAATTATTAATTTGATTCTGACTCGGCAGCTTACGATTATCCAGCGCTACAGACTATACAATTCCAGCTTCATTAAAACATCACCAGCTGCCTGAGAGACAGACATTAAATAGCAGAGAGTAATAATAAAATTAAGCTCTCTGTGCATAGCAACAGAGTCTTCCCCTGCCTCGCGCGGCGAGGGCTCTGCCGCTCTCCAGGCCCAACTGGTAAATAGATCCCTTTGCAGCGCTTTATTGCGTTTGCAAGGCCTCGGCTCCGCGCCCAGCGGCCGTGGCCGACGGCGGCTGCTTGCACCCCGCTGCCTTGCTGGCATCCTACCTCGATGGGTGACGCCGGCTTGCGGACGCGTGGAAGCGGAGTCCTCCGGCGCGCGCCGGCTTCCCCGGGGCGCGAGCGCCTGCCACGGCCGGACGCCAGGGGTTAATGCGGTCCCCCTGCGAACGCCCTCCTCGCGCCAGCCTCCCGCCGCAGCAAGGACGGGCAAGGTTCTTGGGCTAGTATCACCTCCAAATAAATAAAGCCGGAGCGCTGCCTCCCAGCATCTCCCTGGCAAAACAATTTATAGAGGGAAAATGTCGGAATTTAGACATTCCATTTAGCTGCCTCAGAAATCTAAGGACCCCAAACCTTGTGGGATTTGAGAAATCGATGGAATTAATTAAGGGAGATGTCCAGTGGTCTCCGCTAAGTAATCAGCAGGTACAGTAGACCTGAAATTCTATAAAGAAAAATGGGAAGGGATGACATTGAAGGAGGCAGTGGGGATTAAAAAATGAGCATCCGAGTAGTAAAGGCGCACACCCATTGATCGCTGCATTACGGATTAAGGCTTCAACGAGCAGCCAGAAGATTCTGTAGCAGAAAATGGTTACAGAGGATGAGCATGAACAGAGCAGATATATATAACCTCTGACAGCCGGGAACAACTGAAACGGAGGACAGCTCTGCAGTGAACCTGAGAGCAAAAAGTTTTGGGGAGGGGGAGGACAGGGAAGCGAGGAGAGAGCTGGAGCCATTTTGTGCGCGGGAAACCTGCCCGGCGCAGAGGAGCGCGCTGCCCTGCCCAGCCCGGGGGAAGGTGAAGGAGGGAGAGGCCAGTGCCAAACTGAGACGGGGTCATGATGCTGGGCAGAGAGACGGGAGCTCTTCTCCATGCTCGCCTGGGAGACCGCTTGACCAGCAAATACTTAATGCCTGGGAATAAAGCCTAGCCTAGGAGAGTGGACACATACTCAAAAACTGGACTTGAGTCAGCTAAAAGGGCTCAGCTACACACAGGGGTCTCAGGACCTTGGTCTAGCTCTCTGCCCTGTCATTGACTCCCAAGGGGACCTTTGGTTTTAGTCCTATGTCCTTTGGCTGTCCCGTGGCTCATTTTCCCAACTATCCCACAGCACTGCTCTACCTCCTACAGGATAAACACATCAGAGAGCAGGAAGCAGCTGAGCACCATCACCATGCAGATCTCGGACCACGTCCACATGATGCAGCCGGTGCTGCTCTCCGGCAGTGAGCCTGATCCCATCGCCTGCAAGAGAGGCCTCCTCTACCCCAGGCCCCCTTGTCTCCTGCTCATAAACTCAGTCAAACTTGGCCCGCTTGGGATGAAACTCTGCAGGGCATCTCAACTCCAACTTTATTCTTTTCATTTCATTTCTAACCTCAAGGTTCATCTGTTTAAAGAGGAGAGGAAGAAAGGACATGGACCCCCCACCCCCCCCCAAGAAAAAAAAAACGGAATTTTTGTTCACCTTTCTGATTCTCCTGTTATCAAAAGCTCTAGCACCCTCCAGCTGCCAATGGAGGATGGAAGTGTTAGCAGGCTTGCAAAGAAGTACTTTTCTGGCCACCTCCAGGAAAACCTGCCTAAATTAACAGGCCTTTGGAAAACAGCCATTTGCACATCTCCAGGATGCGCAGCGACCTTCCCCCAAGACCCATGCCGCATTTTCCTAGCAAAGGCAGCTTGGGCAGCTGCAGGCAATGCTGGAGACAGGTCCAGGTTCCCAAGCTGAGGCCTCCTGCTACGCTCGGCCAGCATGCACGGGGATGGTGCTCAATTCAGACGCAGGGCAGGACACAAGGGAGCTCTGCGGAGGGAGGACATGGGACCGGGCCCATTCCCAGCAGAGCTGGATACACAGTGAGGGGGAGGAGGGAAGTAGGTCTGCCAGGAGGAGGGAAGGTGGGCAATAACATCACCATCCCAGGTCTTGCCCTGGAGACGAGCCCAGGTGTGTGGAGAAGGTGGCTTACTGCGAGAATAAACATGTGCGTGTCCGTGGAGCAGCCAGGCACCACACCGATGAACACCACTAAAAAGCCCCCGAGAAAATTTACAGTCCTGTCCTCGAACAGAGCTCAAGCAGCCTGCAGTAAATAAGGCCCGAGGCCACACGGTAAGGGATGACGTGGCTGCTAGCCGCTCGCCCAGTGAGCGCCAGCCCTCGGGAAGCACCACCCAGCTCGGCCGTCCTCTGCCTTCCCATCCACCACCAGCGCGGAGGGAGGGGGAGAAGGGAACAACGCTGAACAGGAGTTGCTGGAACATTTCAAAGAGAAATCTCAAAAAAAAAACTGCCTGAGCTGACTGCAGTCCTGGCTGCGACGCACAACAGCTCGGCGTCTCTGGGGTCAGGAGGCTGCGGCCAGCACCTCGCCACCCTCCTGCTCACTCTTCATAAATATGTATTGTTCCAAGCCACTGCAAGCTAAATGTCAGCTGTGCCAGAAGAGCCTTTAAAGCCAGCGCACACGCGTGGGATAACGCCTCGTGTGGCTGGAGCGGCCCCTCACATCCCAGGAGATGCGCAGGCACTTAGGGCACCTTGTTAGACTGAGCAGAGAGGATTCCCGTGACCGGGGATATGCCGAGGACGGGCAGGGAGAGGCGATTATTACCACAGTGGCTGTTTTTAACCCCTGTCCTTTCTCATTTTGCCACTGCACATTCGCGCTTGAACAGGCGGAAAGGGAGCACAATCGAAAACCAGGAGCTACAAACCAGGGCAGCAGGGCTGTCAGCGATGCTTCAGGCAACGTGCATCCTCTGAGAACCAAGGACCATAAGCCGAGCCCATGGACCATAAACTAGCCCAGGCATAAGGGGGAAGAGGGGTTCACCCCACGTGTGGATGTGGCTGTTGGATTTTGGGAAGCAGCTGACAACCAGCGAGGCTGGTGAGGGTTGGCCGGGCTCCCCCTGCTGCTGCCCCCGGCCTGGCTGCCTCCACCCTGGGCAGTACCTCTCCCACCACCTCCCACAAATACCTTCTTGCCTTTGCTATTGCCAAAGCCCCTTCAGTTCCCTGTACCTCTAGTGTAACGGGTTCCTGTGTCTCCCCACAGCTACAACCCGCTTCAGACACAGGATTACCTCCATCTTCCATCCCTTAAACATCTTTCAAAAATCTGGTGAGGGCCAAAAAAACACGCCCAAAGGCCCCAGACTTTTCAAGCCAAACCTCTCTCTGGCTGGGGAAAGCTATGCAAAAATATCTTCCCTCCCCAGAGCAAGGTGGCCATCCTCCTAATCCTGCTAGAGACACATAACCATGTTTGGATGGGCAGCCTTAAAGGTGCCTTTGGGTCCCCTCTCTTGTGTGGCTCTGAGAGACAGAGCAGGACATGCAGGAGAGCCTGTCCCCCTTCCTCATCGAGGAAGACAGCGTCACCTTCTCCAGTGCTGGCCGAGGGATGTGGAAAGCCTGGTCACCCTGTGCCAGGCAAGCCACAGGGTTAAGGTGACAGGATGGGTAGTTTCCTGTTTGAGATGAGATCAGATGACCCCACATCTGATGGCTGAACACCATGTCCCCAGACAAAGCATAACAGACACCAGCCTAAGGAGATCAGAGGGATCTCATGAGAGAGATCAGCCTAGAGATGCAGCAGAGTAAACAGCTCATCTTTCCTCCCCAGTAAGGCTTCCTCTGCATCCAGGCTGGACTTTGAGGGCTCTCTGTGCCCACAAGCCTCTGCATATCCTTGGGTCAAGTCCCTCTGGCTCCAGCCCCAGGTTCCCTCAAGTCAACTCCAAACCATTCCCAGGAAGAAGACACTAATGCCACAGCCCGAGCCAACAGGAACGCCTTGAAATCACACTTTAGAGGCCTTGTGGGTGCTCAGCGACACACAGGGCTGCGTATGTTTTATGATATGTGTGTTGAAGAGCCGCAAGCAAAGGCTGTAGCAGATGCACGGCATTCAGCGGCAGACGCTCCCCTGGCTGCATTACAGCATGAGGCATGAAGCAGCCCCGGACCTCTGTCCTCTTCCTCCCCCTGCCCATGGCAGGCATTTGGCATCCAGCACAATGAGTTCCCGGGGCACGTGTGGTAGTCGCCATAAACATCCTCCTCAAAGCAGGACGCGTTCCCCCATGGGGCAAACATTAGTGGGACAACTGGAAACGTTCAACTTGATTATAATGCTTTAAGAAAAGGTCATCACAAAATTCCAGCACTTTACCTTGAGCTCCGTTTGTTCTGTGCAGGATGAGATGGGAAGAGTCAGTTTGCCCTGGCTTGTGGCATCCACGTAGCTCTGATTGCATTTCATGGGCTGCCAACAGGCTGTTGAGATGCAGAAAACCCCCCCACCCCTCGGGAGTGAGATAAGTAACCATGGATGTGCTTGTGCGTGTGTGCGCTGGACCATACAACAGTTTTTCATGTTTTCACTCAAAAGTTGCCTAGCCCTTAGTTGATTTTGCACTGCATTTGCACTTCCACTTTTGAAACAGGCCCAGGACAGCCAAATATACCCAAAAAGCGTGGAAAAGCAGCCAGCAATTCCTAGATAGCATCTTCTTCACTGTCTGGAATTTCGTCTTCTAGCACACCATTAGATTTTATCTTTTCGGGCCTCAAAGGGAGCCCTGCTCAAACCCAAAATGTGGCCAAAGCATGGCAGGACAGTGAAGTGACCCGAATTCACCACACCAGCCCCACTAGCAGCTTCACACTTGCTCCTAGGGAAGAGGGAGGTAGGGAAGGGCACCTGTACTGAAGAGCTAACATAGTTTTTGCCAGCACTGTAAGCAGGATCAGGCCTCCATCCATGCAGAGCTCAGTGTCCCCAAAGAGTGCTGGACACCACCAGCAGCTGAAAACTCAGGAATATCTCAGCTCCCCTGCCTCTGTCTTTGGACTCAAGCAGATTTGCTTGGGTACTTATTTAACAAGCCACTTCCACTGCCAATCCCTTTGAATGGGTACCAGGGTTTCCTGGGGGAGGCAACCTCCTAAAATGCAACGTCTCCTAAAGACATCATTGGGAAAGATACGGGTTCTGTTTAAAATCTGGTCTTTAATGTCTCTGAAAAGGGGGATATGATATGCACAGAGGAGCCTGGTGAGAGACTAGCCAACCGCCAACACTGCACAGGGCTTTGTGCACGGCTCTCTGGGCAGAGGCGTACATGGACAACCTACCAAAAGGCACACAGCTGGCTCAGAAGGCATCCCAAAATGCACAGGTGCAGGAAAGGAGCAGTCAAGTAGCCCTTCTCCTCTGCCCATCAGTGCAGGAGCAGCACTGACCTGGAGCGAACAATTTGCTATCGGCCGGGCAAGAGGAAAACCAAGGTCAGTTTTGTTTGTGGCCAAATGAAAGATGCTCTGCCCCCAGCCATGTTCCTGCTGCAATAATTAAAGCTGTCGTCCTACAGTTTGCTGCCAAGGGAGTTCTTGGCAGGTCTCCAAGCAGAGCCAGGAGACAAGTGCCAGTGGAGATGGGTCCTGCTACACCCACCAGGGTCGGGGGCTTCCAGGTCCAGCCTAGCTAGGCTGGTGAAGGAGGAGGAAACGTTACTGTCAGTTCAGTTGAAGCAATTCCCTGGGAAGGGGCAGTCAGCAGAGGTTTTTTTAGAGGAGATTTTACAACAGCCAGTTCTAGCAAACCAGACAAAATTGCCTCCCCTGTTTTTCTCGCAGCTCTGGCTCCAAAGCCCCCTTCCAACAGCCCCAAGTGACAAGCACTCTCGCAGACCCTGGAGGTGGCCGAGCACGGCACAGCATCTTTCCTGGGAGGTGGCTGCGTGATCCAGCCTACAAAGCGCTCTCCAAAGGGAAATGGCTCGAGACGCTACTGAAGTGCAAACTATTATTTCCTGATGCCTGCCGATACAGCCTGAGCACAGGGACAGCTTGACATTCGTACACAAGCTAGGATGCAGCTGGTGGGTCCCTTCGGCAGCATCCTCCTAACAAAAGCCAACTGCGAACGCGCTCAGCGAAGGTGACGCCTGTTTCGAAACCGGGGCAGACAGAATAAATGTCTCGGTTTGTTTGCGAGGCTGCGAAGGGCCCAGAAGGCATGTAGACCCTTGTGCCTGCAGTGTTTGTTCTAACTTTCTGGAGCTCACATACGCACCTGCCCGTGGAGCGGGGATGCTGTATTCCCACCACTCCGGCACCGTGCACAAGAACTCCCAGCTGCTGCCAAAAGGTATTTTTAGCTGCATTATTTATTTGAACACCTGCCTGAGACTTCGAGGCAGAGTACGGAGCCTGAGCAAAAGAAGAAGGGAGGGAGGGAGGGAAGAGCGGTGCTGGTGATCTGGACCGTTTCCACTGGAAGGTTCGAGAGAGGAGACACAGGTGTGATGAAGCGAGACTCCGGCTATGCGGAGGAGGAGGATGGTGCTAAATCCAGCTCCTAGGAATAGTCTAATACCAATCCGGATTAGAAAGATGCCCTGGGCACCCTCACTGGGTGAGGGTGTCTTCAGGGAGATCGTTGCAGCGACACCTTAGCAGCGGTGCCCAGCAGCCCCCTTCGAAACAGACCTCAGCTCCCTAGCATGGGATACGGCAGCTGTGGGGTGACCTCCCATTTAAGGCCAAGTCTAATGTTGTTCCTTTCAATATGCAGGAAATCATACACACTCCCCAAAACTACAGCTCTTACATGCAGGCAAAGAACAGTTCTTTGCAGGACTTGATCATAATTTGGAAAAAAAAAGAAAAAAGAGGGAGGATGGAAACAGGCTCATTAGTTATCTGAGTGAATGTGATTTCGAGACGCTCCGGCCCAACGTGGCGTCCGCAGCGGGAATGCTCAGGTCTCACAGCTATGCATCGTCTTTTCTGCATAAACCCCTTTTGGGGACAAACCCCAGCAGAACTGTCCTCTTTTGAAATAGCCTTCCTCTTCACCAAACCGATGCCATCCAAAAGCAGCCTGTTCCCCTTCATCCCCCCTTCCTCACCACCGGGAAGGACCAAGCGCACCGGTCACCTTCATCCGTACCCCCACCGTACCGTGGGTGGCAGGAGCAGGGGACACGTGCCTTCGGGTACCAACGAGGCCCCGGGCTCTGACTCTGGTGCAGCCTCCTCCGCGAGGCCCTGCTGGCCACGAGCCGCCCGCGCTGCTGAGCATCGCCGGCACCAGGGATGCGGCGGCCGGCAGCGTGTCCATCCAGGAGAGCCGGCCCCCGAGTAAAGAGGACAGGGGGAGAGGGCAAAGCAAGCAGAAAGCGAAGGAACGAGGGACGCCGCGAGGGACAGACGGACAGGGTTGCTTCTTTTCCCCGAAGATGGAGATGACCACGCGTACCCCAGGCGGGGTGGTCCCCGGGGGTAATTCAGGCACCGCAGGGCAGGGGCCACGCCGTGGGCACCCGGGAAGGACGACAAGGCTCCCGTGCTGGTTTTTCACGCCATTTACTGATGCGACTTGAAACCCGCTGCCCCCCCTCATCCCCTGCTCGAATAATCCCCCCTTCTCTCGCTGCAATCAGCCAGGAAAGAAGAAAAAAAAAGAAAAAAAAGAAAAAGCATCTAAAAATAAAGGCCAGGCCAGAGTATGTGCCTCTCGGTTGGGCTCCTGTGCTCACAGATCTGCTTATTTTGGCCTATCTCTCCCCGGCGATAAGGCAGCTAACAGCCCGTTATCAGCCAGTCAGTGAAAATGTGCTCCAGCCTGATTAGGCCTCAGTCTTTGCCAAGGTTATAAACAGCCGTTATCGTTCTCCCAAACAGAATAATCCGGACAGTATCAGCTCAGAAACATATGGGCCACACAGCGAAGATAGCCGCTGACGGACACTTCATTTTAATTGTAACGAGTGGTTAGCGGCAGCCTCCCGACAAGCGGCACAACTGCCCAGTTGGCAGCGGGTCCGCCGCGTCCTCCCGAGCCCCCTCCCGCCTGCTCGCCCGTTTTCCCTTTTCCCCTTGCCCTCCTCCCCGGCATCCTTTTCTCTCCGGGATGCCACGGTATTCCCGGCACGCTGGCAGACGCGCGCACCCGAGAGGAAGGGGATGCCACCGCGGTGGGGACATCCGCGATGTCCCCCGGCTCGGCCAGGGGTCCGGGTAGCGGCCTGGGGACCCCCCTCGCCGCATCAGATCTGACGTGGCCTCATCCCGGCGCCGGCCATCTCCCCGCCAGCGCGCAGGCCGCAGGAGGAGGAGGAGGAGGAGGAGGAGGAGGAGGAGGAGGAGGAGGAGGAGGAGGGGCGGCAAACCCTCATTTCACATTCTCCTGGTGTCCTCTCTGTGTCATACTTCTTCCCCCCCCCTTCTCCCCCCTCCCTCTTCCCAAAAGAGGTGATTTAGCTCAGAGAGTCTTAAACACATTTGCATTCCCAAGACAAGTGCTTAGGCATAAATTCATCTCTGCGCAGGGGTCTATGTTTTTTTTCCCCCATCCTCCTTATTTTCTCCCATTCTCCTTTTCTTTCCAAATCCAAAATGAATTCGGCGCGGACCCTTGCGATTCCAGTGCCGTCGTGCGGGATTACAAGGCATCCGCGCGCTTTCCTTTTCTTCTGACTCGCTCGGCCTTGCTTTGCTATTAACAATACCCAGGGATGAGGGTCTCAATCCCGTTAGCTGCACTAACGCTGTTCCCACCTTCTTCTCCAGCCAGCCCTGGCTCCGAGAAACCACACCACCTGAGCTGTACCTTCCTCGCAGGAGAAAAGGGGAATCCCCCCAAAGCATCCACAAAATGTTAATACAGGGAGGCAAGTTAAAAACCTGCGGAAGACCCAAGAATGGGCTTCGAGTCACGGACGCTTTCTCACGTAATCTGTATTCCAATCTCGGTGTCAGCGGAGCTGTGATCGGAATATCCAAGGTCTCATAAAAGATTCAGGGCTTATTGACTTCCTTACATTCGCTGCCGTTTCATGTTGCTCCTGCTTACTCCCTTTCAGCCTCAAAAGGACCCGCGGCCCTTTCAAGTTGCCATCACAGATGCCAAAGTTGAAGAAATTTCCTTGCTTTGCCATGCTGGACTGACAGACCGAAGTGCTGGAGAAAAGCTCTCCTCCTTAACGCAGGGATTTATTCCCGACCACTCTCTCTCCCTGCCCCCAGCCCTGTGCCAGCAGAGGAGAAAGGCGTTTAAAGAGACAATTTGCCCGGGTGGAGATTCCCACCGCTTGCTATCATCATCCACTTCTAAATGAGGACCCATTTTATGTGTGCAGAGATGCAGAGACATCCCAAGGTTCAGGATGTGTTGGCTATCACTGAATACTATCATTTCTCATTCATATCCTTCCTCCTCCTCAAAGTGTGCATGCACACACTGCAATTACAGGGAGATTATTTCTCCCCAGCTAAAACCTCGCCAAATCTAATAGAAATCCTAATTAAAAAGACTAACACAGTAACAGGATGGAAAGCAACCAGAGGACGGAGGCGAGAGGCGGCGGCTGTGGCCTGTTGCAAAGGTGTCCCGGTGGGCAAAGGTGTCAGATGCGCCCGGCCCGAGCCCCCGCCACCCATGCCAGGGACCTCGCTTCTCCAAGCCCGGCCACCGTGGGCAGGCAGCGATGTTCCCTGTGCAACGGACGGAAGAGCACATTGGTGACTTATTTTAATTCAAGACACGTATTTAGCGAAACCATCCCGGAGCCGGAAAAGAAAACTTACAACAGGGACCCATCAAGACCTGGTTTCCCACACGGACTGCACACAGGGGGAACTCTCCAAGGGCCATCTCTGGCAGCATTATATTCTCTTTTTGCTGCATAAGCAGCGCTGAGCAAATTTGCAGACCAGAGAATCCAGTCCCTTCAAATTTATTGTTAGCGTTACTTAACTGCAGCCTTAAAGCGAAGACACTGGACTCAGGCAGACACCCAGGTCTTTGGGGCCTGTCATCGTATCATCGCTTACATATGCGCTGTATTTACGCATAAAATAACAAGTGAATATTCTACGTGGTATAAATTACATAATTAACATGCTGGAGATCCTCGTACACAAAGCTGCATAGAGCCGCACACGAATACCACATGCAAACAACCACAGTATAGCTGTCAGATACGCAGAGGCACCCAATTAATTGTATTTCCACATCATCCAAAAGCCTTATACATGCACCAAGACTCCATATTAGAAAGCACCGCATAATACAGGAAATTAATGCATATAAAAATAATATATAGGAACACAGATTTACATATGATCTAATACACAGGTACACTTGTTTATGTATCATGTGTAGACACCCTCATAAGTACGTGCGTATACACCCTCACAAGGCATATCCAGACACATATATACGTATCTGCACAAAGTCTATAGAATATTTATACATACACAAACTATATGAACACTCTACACACCCTGCTCTGTGACAGCTCAGATTTTCAGTAATATCATAATATTATTTTTTAGATCAGTTAAGGTATAAAATGTGCGCTCTCTCAGTCTTTAATATTAATAAGTCTTGTAACTAGCAGTTTCTCGTAGCTCCGAATTCTTGAGCACAACTAGAAAGGGCACTTATCCTGAAAAATCTAATAAATTTACAGTTTTATATACTTCCTTCAATTGTAAAAGTCTTGTTCAATAAACTTTAAAATGCCACTATAGAGCAATAACACAGACAGTATAAACCCAGCCCTGGGAAAGCTGTGCAACCAGAAATTGTTCCCCTTTCTGCTACAGCAATAAAGTTTTATATGTTTGAACTGACTGTAAAAAGGTTTGAATGTTGGCAACTGGGGAATAATCTGTCTTCTTTATAGTTATTATCATATTTCCCACAAGACCCTTTGGTCTGTGTCAATCCTTCTCGTATATGACACCTTTGTACTGTCAGCGAAAGCAAGAATACTTAACTTTTTTTGTGTGTGTGCGCGTGTGACTAGAGGTCCTTCTCTCTGTTTTTCTTCAGATTACAGCAACCAGGAATAAATTATCTGTGACACACTGCAATGGAAGCATTTCACCAAATCAAGTCGATTTGGAGAGCAGCCTTCCTTCTCGGGAAGAGAGCAAAAATAGATAAACAAACAACAGGTTATTCGTCTTTTTTACTCTTTTCCTCTTGCGGTGTCATTCAGGAAGGAGACGATGTGAGGACACCTAATAAAAAGGGATTTGCAAGAATGTTTCTCGAAGCCGTCGCCCCGCCAGCCCCGTGCCGCGGAGCAGGAGCCAGGCTGGCCCCCGCGGGCCGGCAGCGCAGCAAGGTCCCGCAGCGGCGCCGGAGCACCCAGGCTCCTCCTGGACCGAAACTTCCGGGGGATTCTCGCAGAATCCCAAAGAAATCTGGCCCAAATCCTACAGAAGCAGCAGGCAAATATAAGGAAATTCCTCAAAGTTATTTATTTGCAATTTTAAAATTGCAGGGAGCTTGACAGCATCACAAACCGAGCGAAGAGGAAAAACTTTGTCACGCGACCTACAGTCCGTCTGTGTGAAAGCAGCAACCCTAGAGTTGAGCGTCCATTATGGCGATCTCCAGAGAAGGCCGCTTCACGCTGCCCAGGCCCTGCAGTACGGGAGGAAGAGTGCGGGCACGGACAGGGGGAACCCAGGTATCGCAGCTCAGCAAAAATACAAAGCAGTCCCCAAGTCAGGTGGATCTTTCAGGTGGCAAAGCTGAGGCTCAATCAGAGATTGAGATGTCAGAAGAAGTGATGTTAGGACACGTTTGGAAAATGAAAAATGAGGAGTCGCCAGGACCAGATAATACCTGTCTAAGAGTTCTGCAGGGACTCAGAAATAAAATGATTGCATATTTTCATTAGCAGCTCAATCTCTCATTACACTAGAGGACACCAAGTGTCATACCCTATTTTTAAAAAATGGAGTGAGATGAGCCACAGATCCAGAGACTTGTGAGTCTCACTTGTGACTCTCACCAGCTAAAATGATAAATAGATAGAATAAAGCAGAAGATGGACACAATACCACAGAGATTAACTAACACAGTTCCTGTAAGAAAAAACAAAACATACCTCGCTAATCTATTAGGATTGTTGAGCACCCAACAACAGAAAAGACGAAGTACGACTGACATTATTCAGATTCCCAGCAATTTTATTGGCTATTCATAAATGACAAATTTAACTATTCTCCAAGTAAACACGAGGGGTAAAGACTGGTTAAGAAAGGGAAGTGAGTAAAAATAAATAGCTTTTTCAACAAGGCCATAGACTTAGAAGACTCATCGAAAGGTCTACTGCTGTTTGATACATTTTTTGCCAGGAAAAGAAAATGAGCAGCGATAAGCTTGAGGAGAACAGAAATAATGCGGGTTAGTAAAAAATTCAAGGCGGCTGAGATACTCCTCAAAGGAAGCGTAAACAAAGCTGCATATGAGCCGGAGATAAGATGGTAGGTAGAAGTCAGCAAGGATAAAATGCACAAGGATGTAATTTAATTACTCATGCACACTGACTATGACAAACTTGGCATGGTCACACTGACCATCCAGCGAAGCGTTAAGGGAAGGGGCAGTCACAGACACTCAGGCTGCACAAAGCACTACGTCCACGCAGCCTGGCCGCCCACGGGGCAGAAATCACGCTGCTTCACCCCGGGCTCTGCCAGACTGACTCCTTTTGTCCAACGTGAGCGAATCGTCCAGGAGACGCTACGCCAGGGTGGTCTCCTCACGAGGGGCAAGTTCTTGAACCCGCTCCAAACGGCAGAAAGCCGAAGTGCAAACCGTTCAGACGAAGGCCATAAAAGCAACGGGAGCTATGGAGAGGCTTTGTAATGAGAAGAGACTGAAACGAGCACCAAACATTCATTAGCCTCCAAAATACAATTTGAGAGCTACGTAGACGACTGGAAAAGCCACTTATGTGAACCAGAAGAATTCAGAGATGCACACGGCCTCTGTTTCCCCACGTGTAAGCTGAAGAGATGGGAAACAGTCTCTGATGTGGGACAGAGGGAATGACCAGCTGCCACGGGCCACGTGCATCCTAGCTGAGGTCCCAAGCCTCTGCGTTCCCCCTCGCCTGGGCCCCAATCCCAGAACCACCCAACCTTTGCACCTCCCAAGCAGCGCAAATCACACTGCCAATGCGCAAGGACCGAACCTGCCGGTGCCGGGCACGAAGGCGCCCCATCCCAGGCTGCTCACAACCCCAGGCTATGCTTCTGTTCGGCGCTACAGCAACCACTGCCATGCGAGCAGCACACGTGCTGGGGGCTTCAAGGAGCCTTCTGATCTTACTAAAAGAAAACAAATACTCTGATGAAAAGGAACCAGAGAGGTATTTTTCACTAATGAAACCTCGGCACCTTCGGGAAGCAGGTCACAGAATACAGAGAGGGAAACTGAGGCACAATCCAGCAAAGGCAGAGCCAGGGGCAACCTCTGGACAGCCCAGCTCCTCGCGTGCCTCCAACCATTCAGCAGCACCGTCCTGCCAGGCACCTGCCATGAGATCCACTACGGAGGGACGGGCTGGGGGAATATTTCAAACACTGAACCTGGGCTGGGTAGCATATCCATCAGTCTTGGCAGGGGAACATCAGCGCACGGACAAAAGGTGTTTTCCAAAGGAGAAAAAACCTATGTGACAAGGTACGCCCAGGACGAAAGGGAGCGACGCTGGCTCCCATGATACACGAGTAGGAGCGACTCCAGTTCCCGTATACAGGAGGCACGGACATCAGAGAGACTCCAGTTCCCATGCAAGCATATCAACCCCAAGCCCTAGAGAAGCCATCCTCATCCCAGAAGGGCACCTCCAGCTCGCTCTGCCCTAGCCCTTCCCCTTACTCAGCCTCCTCTGCCCACAAGCACCTGCCTGCGAGCAGAGGGCCTGCACCACGCACCCTCTGGGCAGCCGTGCTCCAGCCAAGGCACCACGTGGGCGAGCCGGCCTGGATCAGCTGTGACCGGAGAGACCTCCCCTATCATTTGGGGGCACTTCCCAAGCCTCTCTCCAAGTGTGGGACTGCCTCTCTATACAGGACGCCTGTGCAAAAGGAGTTCCACAAGCTGCAGGGGTGCGTGCGGCACCGCTGGTCCTCCTGCTCCAGAGCAAGCCCTCAGCTTCGGCGGCTGAGGACGGCTCGGCCGTGCCCGTCGTTTTTCGGACACAGCGTTTGCAGGAGCAAGCACCGCGCTCGTGCCCGCGTGCCTCCCAGCCCCACGTCACGGCGAGGGGAGCCGGAGCAGCGAGGGTTAAGTCCACCCCGTCGTACGCATCCCTGTTCCGGCGTGTTGCAAGAGTCCATTACCTCCCGCCACATTACCTCATTCATTTCTTATATGCGGATGGTTTATTTTCCCATGAGCACCCTCGCTCGCAGACATGGCTAGTATAAAGTCCCCTCCCTCTCCTGTATTTCTCTATCCATCACATTTAACACTCTGACAGTAACAGTCTATAATGTTTCTATTCTACAAAACCGCTCTGTCAACTCCGGGCTTCCAGAGCAGCAACTGAGGAAAATAAATAACATCAACGCCAGGCCCGACAGTATCACAGCTTGCTTTCTGCTGGGGGTTTATTTTATTTTATTTTTTTATTTTTTTTTCTACAAAGGGAAAGGAAGAATAAAGAGAGAGAGAGAGAGAGAAAGGGGAAAAAAAGTGAATGCATGTAAGGTGGAGAGAAAGAAGAGAGGGAAAGAGGGAATTTCCTTCCTGTCCAAACGACCTACAGAGATTTGCACGGCGTTTCCGATTCAGACAAAGCCGGAGCCGGCAGCCCCCCGCCCCTGCTATCCCCTCTGACCCTGCTCTTTTATCCCCCCGTCGACACGGTGGCTTAGAGGAGAGGCGAGGAAGGGGGGAGGCAGGGAAAAAGGAGGGACTTTATGGCACCCCGGTCTCCTGCCGGCAGTGAGCAGAAAATAGGAGATTGCATCAAGGATGGGTCTAGTGTGGCCCTTCTCCAGCCTCACTGCTCCCAGCAGCAGTGGTGGCCCCTCGTGCCTCCCTCTGTGATGCTCTCGGGACAAGGCGACGAGGGTACCATGCCAGCACGGAGAAATGCCAGGAGCTTTGACGCCCTGTGTCCTCAGCGCGGGGCCAAGAAAAACCCCAAGCAGTCGAGGGTGCAAGGGAAGGAGGCCCCTGGAAGAGAGCGGTGCCACCAGCTGGGGCCGGGAGCAGCTCTCAAGTCCCCTCGGTGAGGACCCACCACATGGCTGCTCTCTGGGAAGGAGGACACAGGGGTTTGCACAGAAGAAAAAAGGATATATGGATAATAGCGTGTTCAGTCCTCTTCAAAACACCACCAGCACCGCCAGGATTACAAATAGGAAGCGGGGCGCAGGCAGCAGGAGAGGCACCCGGGGACTGCGGAGGGTAAGAGCCTGACACATCAGGCAGCATGTCCTCTCGCATCTCTTACACGCGCGGCACAGCAGCCGGAGGAAGGTGGAGAAGGGCAAGTCCGAGCAGACTGACAGGGAGGAACAGACACCCCGAAACTGGGCTTGCACAAGCCAGGGCACAGGCAGTCAGGGAAGGAGGACCACCGCCAAGAAGAGGGCCATGTGATCGCCAGGGTCGAGCCAAGCGCCGCAGCCAGGGCGAAGTGTTGGATTCGCAGTGCGTGCCCTGAAGATGCAACAGCAGGAATCTGCGGCCGCCCCCGTGCAAGGCGGGGGCGGACAGCCCGGGAAGGAAGAGCCAAAGACAACACGGAGGCTGCAACGCTTGGGAAACCGGAGGATGACAGCACTGCTCACGGCCCCCACATGCCCCAGGGGAAAAGGAGGGATGGGGTAAGGAGCTGGGCAGCAACCGGCAGAAAGGCAGGACCTCTCAAGGGATGGTCAACGATAGCATCCGGGCGGGGGGTGATGAGCCACTGAAGACAAGAGGGTCCCCCTGGCAATGAGATGATTTCTTCAGGCCCCATCAGGCCCGGCCCAGCCCTCCGCGCTCCTGAAAACGCATCTGTCAGTGATGCCGTGGCTTCAAGCTGGCCACCACGCGCTGTGATCCCCGCAGACCCTACAGCGGCGGCAGGCAAAACCCCATCTGCTCTACGCAAGCCCCTGATCAGAAATCACTAATCCACTTTAATAATCCACTCCAGCTCACAGCTTAGTGGCCCTGCGGTATTTTCCATCTCCTTTCACTCCTCTGAAATTCCCCGAAGCTGAAATCTAGACCTTCCTCCCTAGGGAACAAATACCAGCGCTGTGGCCGGATTTACCTTCGACCGGGGCTGGAGGAGGAGCGGAGCTGGCAGAGCGAGCCCGTTCAGCCCAGCAGGAGCAAGCGCTACCCCCGGCACAGAGCCGGGCCGGGCTCACGCACACCAGCCACCCGAGACCGGACCACTCGCCAGCGAGCTGGGATCACTGCAACATCTCTCTGAGCACCTTGCCATGGGCAAACACAAGGCCGGAGCTCCAAGATTTACATTTAATGGAGAATAAGGGCAAATCCCAGCACCCAACAAAGGCAAAGAAACGCACCAAAATAAATATTTTCAGTCAATAATAATAATAAACTTCCTAAAAAGATAGGCCATTTTTTTACAGTGAAAAATAAAGCAGAAAAGTCCACTTTTTTCAATATTTTGGATTTCCCTTAGGAGGGCAATGTTGACAAGTTATTTTAAGCCGTTGTCTGAAAGCTTGCCTTCATTCTCCATGAGCTAAGCGGGCTGTACAAACACTGAGACCTGCTCAGGTGTTTTTCATTGGAAATAAAAAACATACATGCACAAGAACTTTTCCAATCAATCAGAGAGAGAGAGACAGCCCTTGAGAGCCCTGCACACTTGGCGCTTTGCTCTTCAAGCAGCTTGCTTAGGCCGGCAGAGATGCACCCGCAAACTGCAGAAAGGCAAGGAGAAAACGCGTGCAAAGGCAATAGGAAATGCATAGGGGGGAAAAACAAAAAAAGGAGGTTTGAAGAGCCCAGGAAATCTTGGGGCTAGCAGGGAGCAGGCAGCGTACCGTCACGGTGCTCACAACCTCCCATTTATTCCCTTCCTGAGCCCCTTTGTGTCAGGCAGCTGATTGTTCACGGCTCAATTTCCCCTCCTCACCCCTCGCCGCCGTGGTGCCTCTGGGTCAGGGATACGGCACAGAGCGGGGACGAGGAGAGGGGGATGGTGCCATCCCAGCACCAGCCACCCCTCCAAGAGGGCAGGTTGCTCCCGGTCCTTTTGCAAACGCTTGTGTTTGCTCTGAAATAAAGCTGAGATCCTCCCAAAACCAGACAGGGCCACTCCACGCCCCAGATGGGAATGCACATGGGACTGCACCACGGCACATCTCACACGCATACTGAAAACGACTCCTTCAAAAACAGAAAAAAAGGGGAAAAAAAGAAAAAAGAAATCCGTTCCCTCCTTTGTTTACACACCTGCCAAGGCCTGACACTGGCTGCTGCCAGTCATTTGTAAGAGCTGACGGTTTTCCAGCCAAAAGCAACACAAGCGATAGCAACGCAAGCAATAAAGGGACGGATTCTGCTGCGGAGAGCCCCGCGATACCTCCGACAGCTCATCCTGGGAATGCTGGTCTGGGAGGAAAAACCCGCTGCGCAACCAGGAAAGCTTCGAGTCTGGAAAATTTGCAAAATCCTCTGACTCCTTGCAAGGAAGGGCCTCACCTCCGCCAGAGGACCAAGGCTAGCCCTTTACTGGGGGGAAGCTCCCCAGCCACCTACGCCTCCTCCTCTCCCACAATTTGACAGTGAGCCTCACCCAAATTTGGAGAACTCTGCCAGAGATGGGAAACGCTTGCGCCTGACCTTGCAAGACGCCTGGTGAGGACCAGGCTTAGCTACAAAAGCCTTCGGAGTCTCTGAGAAAACAAGTCAGGAAGGAAGCAAGGGGGATTTGGGCTACTGACTGGAATGGGAGAAAGGACTGATACTCCAGAAGCCACTAGCTTTGCCACAGACTCCTGGTACTCCTCTGCAAAGGGCCTTTATTCCTATGTAAAAACCAGCTTTCCACTTGCAAAAGCAAGAATAAGCTTCCCACGGAGGTCTGACAACATAATATGCATGCAGACCCATGTGTAGGTACATACACCTATATATGCATGCTCGCAAGTGGAACACGCAAGAGAAGAAATAAAAGCCACAAACCAAACTCGGTGGTTTTCTGTGAAAAAATTCACAAATGCTTTTTTTCTTTTGTGACGCTGTATTATTTTCCATTCATACATATGCCCTCAATAGCTATATACATATACAGATAAAATTTGTTTTTAGCTAAACCTTGTCACCAGCAAGTGTGTCATTTGCTCTTTGATCGCAGTCATTTTTCGGTTTAAAAAACTTCCTTTGCCCAATGTGCGAGGAGAAACTGGGCCCTGTGACGCAGGTTGCCAATCACAGCACACACACTGAGAGCAGCCCTCGAAGAGAAGCAGTTGCAAACAATTCATAGGCTGAGATTTGTTTCTAGAAACAAATCATGTTTATGTAATTAATCCATTTCCTATTTACTTCTTAATCAGGATTTGCTGACAAACAATTTGTAAAATTATAAAATTAAAGCGGCGGATTTGCGAGTTTCACGCGTGGCAGGGGGCTGAGGCTGATTTCAAAACTGATTTTATTCACTGCAATCAATTCAAAGATCTCCATCTTTCAGGCTCCCAGGCACAATATCTAGAGCTGGCCGGGGTAAAAACCATATCCAAAACGAGAGACAATGTTTTGCATGGAAGTTTTCATGACCTTTCTGACCCAGTTTCCAAGTAGTTCTCCAAACTCTGGGTAGTCAAAACACCTTGTGGATAAACCCGGAAAGGTTGGGTGTGGTGTGGAATAACCAAACCTCCCAGCTGTACTTCTACCAAAATTCAGGACTGGAAACTTGATCACAAGACCAGCAGCACTTCTGATCTTGGCCTGGAGCAGAGTCCTGGGATGGGTGGAAATGACGGAAGCAGAGGCGTACGGGGGACGCGGCATTACGCAGTTTCTCATTTCAAGCAGCATGAGATTTGGGCACATTTTCAGGGCTGATTTTTGCAGGATGGAATGAAGCTGAGGAAGCAGAAAATCCTCCAATTTCAGCAAACGTAATCCCCCCGCATCCCCAAGCTCCTACCCGGAGCCCCTCGGGGAGCGGGCGAGCGCGGGGCCGCCGGGGGCTCCGCAGGGTCCCGGGCCGGCGCGCGCACCAGAGGGCAGCAGTGACAAAGCCACCCGCCGCCACGCCGCCGCTCTCCAAACGCGCTGCCGCGTGCGACCCTGCATCCGAGAGGAGCAGAAAAGCCCTGTGCGGCTTTCGGGACGTTTCTCACTTTATTTGGAGAAAGAGGAGGCAGGAAAAAAAAAAAAAAATCACCTACCATTTGATTCATTGGATTCCCTTCGTTTACACAGAGCTTGGTACCATCTACCAGAGTCAGATGCAACTTAAGCCCCTTCTGCTGCTGCTGCCCGGGCTTTGCAGGCATCCTCGGACGCCGTGAGCGCTACCCAAGCCCCGCACCACTGGGCAGGCGCTGGTGCTTGCACAGCGCTGCACCGCAGCAGCGTTATTCATCACAGCCCGGTTTGCCGGGACTCTGCGGATGGCCCCCGGCGCTCAGGCATTCGCGGGCTCCAAAAAACCGCTGCCAAGGAAAGGTAATCACCGTTGTGCTGGAAAGCCCCGGGGGAGGTTCGGCGCCAAAGCAAGGACGCCCTCCCGCATCCCGTCTGCGAGAGGCTGAGGGGTCAGCTCAGCCGCGGACGGGGGGAGCGGCGCAACGCCGCCGGCTGCAAGGGGCTGAGGATGCCCCCGGCTCGCGTGCACGCTCTCTCCTCGCCGGGCTCCCACCTAAAGCCCACCTCTGGCGCGGCAGAGACGATAACGGGTAAAGAAACCCATGGTCCGCCGGTAATAGGAGTTCAGGCAAAGCAGCAGCAGCCGCCAGCCTAAGGAACGGGTTGGGATGCCTGTAATCAGAAGGGTTATCTAATGCTAGTTTCATTCTAATTGAGTCACTACCATATGTCACCCTGCAATAACAACGCAAGCAGCATGCAACTGAATACATATTTAATTCACATAATGGGTACAACAGTAGAAGTAATCAAGGCAGTTTGCCATAAGCCATAAAGAAATGTAGCTTGTTCCTATCAAGAAACATTCTGCACTTAGGGAGAACTGGATCGCCAGAGAGAGCAAGAACACCGCATTACTGCAAAAGCTTTAAGGGAAGAGAGGGAAGAAAAAAAAAAACCCAAACACATGCACACGCGCACATATGCCCCGGAATGGATTAAAGGCAAGGAGCTGATTCGACGCGAATGGAAATCAATGGCAGAATATTGTCGACGGATCGTTAGCCCCTTCAATATAATTAACAGTAATGGATTTATTGGCAGAAACTTAATGATTTGAATGTTAAATACCGGCCTGGAATTTCACTGTGCAGTCCAGCCAAAAAGGTGGTTGTTTTCAATTTCAAGAAGGAATCAAAACTGAAAAATAAACCCCATGCCAAAATATATATGTATATATCTATATCTCCCCAAAGCGGGGCGACAACACTCAGCTGCCCAGCCCCGGCTCCGCAGAGGCTCCCGGGCAGCCGGAGCAGGCTTTTCCCAGCTCTCCTTCCCCTGCGGAGTGGCACCTGACAGACCCGCTCGCTCACCGCCTTCATTTCCTCCCGCAATGAGAAGATTAATACGATTGAGGACCACTCATCAATATCTTTGGACAGATCAACCGGAGTTTTCATTAAAGCCATATTAATGCTTTTGGATACACAGCTGCGGACAGGTTAGGCATCAAAAATAAAGCCCAGAGAGGGAAGGAAAGAGGGAAGAAAGGGACTGGCGTCCGTTCCCGGCCGGGAATTAATGGAAACCCAACCCTCTCCCTCATTAAGGGCCTCTCCCCCCAACATGTTTTGATGTATATTTCATGAGGATAAACAAACATTCATTTCACTTTGGGAAGGTGCTTGCTGTAATGTATTGGCAGCCTCAGCAGCAATGAGGGGACATTAATTTCAATTCTGGTGTTTAAACACTTTGTTGAGCCCCAATCATTCATCCCTGGCTCAGCACACCCAGGGCGCGGGGAGGAAGCGCGGCGAGAGCGGCGGCCAGCCTTCCTCCCGCCGCGAGACCGCGCCGGGCACGGGACGCGCCAAGCCAGCCGAGCGGCAGCGGGAAGCCCGACGCGTCTCCGCATGGGGAGACAGGAAAGCAGCACCGTGTGTTTTGTCTCCTTTCGGCAGACCCGGATTGAAAGGGAGAACCCAGGTGATGGAAGGATGGACAACCTCACCGTGGGGAAAGGCGCTGGCTGAGACCTGGGGAGGATGGAGGCATCCTCAGTCCAGCACGGGCTGCCCTTGAGCTCTTGGGCAGGTCACTGGGTCTCCATTTCTCCACACAGACGACACAGCCTTTCCCTGCTTTTTACACCCTTGTTGAGCTCCATTGCCCTCAACTCACAGTATTCCAACCTCCCTCCAGAGCAACACCGACAGCAAAGCGCCCAGTGGTGACCAAAATCCCCTGGGCTAGCTCCTACCAGCAAGAAAATTGCCCAGCCAGGAGCTCGTCCAAGAGAAAGCGCAGGGCAAAGCCAAGACGAGCAGAGCGCCGACCTGACCTGCTCGCCGGTGGCCCCGGGCGGCTCTGGTCCCACGTGAAGACCAAGTCCCAGGGTGGGACAAGAGGAAGCCGGCAAGGTGTGAACTACCCTGCGGTCATGGCCCTGGGGCGTGTTGCGAGGGGACACTGACCACACAGGTGAAGGCTGATCAGCTGGGATGGCAGGAGGACATTGCAGGCTGCCTGGAGAGGACAGCAGTGAGAAGATGCTTGGAAGACACCCATTTCGAATGTGATGGCACTGAGATGATGCCTGCTCCTGAGACTGCACTCCTGCATAGCCTGTTAGAATTTATTTGCTATTTAAACTGCTTAAAAAGGCCAGCCATTTGGAAAGAAGAGGCTCTATTTGGCTGCTTGTCCTAGGGTCCAGTGTTCAGCCAAACTTCAAGCCATCATCATCATAGCAAGGCTCCCAGACAACATCCTGCCCACCTAAGGTACCATGCTCCCAATCCACGTCTGGAAACACTGTCCCTGAAGAACTGGCTCCAATGAATATTTGCAAATACTATGAACTACAGAGCATGCCATTAAGCTATGCTAACTCCTCACCACAGGCTGTTCTGGATACTAAACCTCTGCATAGGTTCAGGGGGACACCAAGCAAGTTTGAGGGCAGAAATCCCATCAATAGCTGTTAAATACAAAGACACAATGCACACCATTCCTGCCCTACTATTTTTAAGACTTTTCCCAACACATCTAGGCTTGGCCACTATTCGAGATGAGATAGCGGGGTAGCCAGATTTTCAGTCTGAGCCAGTATGGCTGTCCGTATGTCCCCTCAGGCTCCTTCTGGACCTTGCCTTGATCCTGTACTGTTGGAAGAGCGGAAGGAAGCAGGGCGCCCATGCTAAAAGATTCCTGGTTGTGCAAGCCCTCCACTTGCACCTTCCACTGCTGTATCCCCATTAAATGAGGGTAAGAGCACCGCTTTTCCTAGGGGGGTGTTGCAGAGCAGTCTCTTAATGATGGGATTCTCAGACAGTCCAGCTAACAAAGGCCAGACTTCACTCAGAAAACAGCCTGTTTGGTCCATACGTTTTGCCTTGCAGAGACAAGAGACCTGATTTTCTAATGAGGACCCACTGCACGTATCTCCTTCCAAATCAAACATTTCCAGACTCACTCAGGCTGTTCAGGGGGTGTCACAGCCCCTATTCTAAGGCAACACCAGCAGCCAGCTCCCACCTTAAAGTCTTTGGACAGATTTGCACCTTTCAGTGGGGTTTTCAGAGATGCATGTAAGAAAATGCCCCATTCCTGCCCACAGTATTCCCAAGGAATGGAGCAGTCAGCCAGGTATGGAGGTGGCTGCATCTTCTCTCTATCACTGGTCCTTGGCTCCTCACATGCACTGTCAAATAAATGCAGCAGCTACACAGAGGTGGGAGCAAGGGGAGCTGGGGCAGGGAGAGGGGGGAACCTCAGGAGTGAGGATATGGGCAGCAAAGTAGTCCTGGAGAAGAACTGGGGGCCTTGCTGCATAGAGGAGGAAGAGCAGTCAGACAGAAAAGAGTGTTTTAAGAGACAAAATCACTTCTATTACTCTCACATGTGTATAAGCAGCAATGCTGCTTGCTGAAAGGCTTTTTACATATAATCGGTGGGTTAGACGCATGGAAACAGCATAATAGGAAAATGATGCCTTTATAAAATAGTGACATACTGTTTATGTGAATGCTGCTGTGTTTATCCCTCTCCTCCCTGCACATACTCACCACCCCCAAAAGGAAAAGGGGAGCTCCAGCACAGTCCATGAATTTCCTCCGTGCTTCCCCCCCAAAAGGTCACACCAAAAGACCAACAAATATTCATCTGAAGGGACAAGGCAGAGGAGCACAGCAAGGGAGACACCACACCCCAGGACAGTCAGAGCAAGGGTTTTCAAACACAAGATATTTCACAGTTTTTCCAACAGTGAGACTCCATACACACCAGTTCAGCATGCATGAACTCGCTTACTGGACCACAGTCCTACAGGAGATGATCTCGGAACAGGCCATATCCTCATGTAACACCATATGGTGGACTTGTACAGTCTGTGAACTTTTGAATGACAGGCTTTACTGCTTTACAGTGGGAACGGGTCCTTGTTACTGCATTTAAGGAATTTTACTGGCATCACAGTGGGAAAAGGGAGGCTTCAGAAGTGGACTCAGCCCCTCTGCCCTCCCAGCAGCACTGGCAACTCCAGAGCAATAAACCCAGCCTCACATATGAGAAATGGAAAATGAAGCAGACTATACACAAAGTAAAACTAGCCAGCCAGATTGCACTGTCCGGGAAAGAGAAGCACAGAGGACAAAAACTGCCCCAGCAGCCACCACAGTCACAGTCAGCTTCCTCCCCCCATCTCCCCAGCTCTGGCCACAAGCAGTTTGCTTCCCCAGACATGCCAAAGGCAAGCGAAGACAAGGGCTCAGCAAAAAGCACAGCCAGTTAATCCCTACGTGTGACTTTCATCTCTGCCCCCCCCCTCCACACACACAGGTTTTTTTATTCTTTAGCTTCTTTTTCTGTTCACCAAGTATTCAAGATACCTTACACATAAGGTAGACTTAAAAGAAGTAGCAATATCTGAGAGCACATCAACAGCTCTCTGGGAATGCTGTAGAGACACTGGGGTTGCTTTATGTTATAAAGCAGACACACAAACACACACAGACACACGCACACACACTCTATCTCTACGTAAAACAGGCAATACTATAAAAACACTTCTTTCACTTCGTTCCGTGTGATCTGCTTTGTGGGAATGTTGTAGAGGCAGCAGAACTGTCTCCCTTCTCCTCTACATGTCTGCTTGCTTTTAGAGTAAAAAGCTGGCTTTAAAAAAAACCCAACACATTAATGGCTAGAATACAGTTTAAAATAAACAAGCTGCTAGGATCATGGCAGCAAGGCAAGAAAGCACTTTAGGGCAGAAGTGGCCATGAGCCCCCCCACTTCTTGGGGCATGATCCCAATGAAAGGGTTTTGTCTCCAGCAGGAATCAACATCAATTGCTTCAGAAGAAGTGCCAGTCCCACGGCACTTGACAGCTAATCCACCCCCTTGGGAAGTCTCTTCCTTGACCTTCAAAAGAGGCTGATCAAGGGCTTATGTCCCTCCCCAAAATCCCCCCTAAATCTCCATCTTGACTTTTCCAAAGAATAGTTCCTCATAGCATTGCAACGGACACCAAAGGGTTAGGCCTTTTTCTGCTTGTAACCTCCTTGGAGTTGCAGTCAGATTTTGGGACTATTGGTTAGAGGAAAAATATATATTTTTAGTGCTAGGGTTAAAAAATGCCAAATTTTGAGGACAGTCTTGAACTCCTCAAAGGAACACAATGCCCTGGCCAGGACCGAGGTACACAGACAGAAAGATGCAACGTGTGGTGCCACAGAAGCACCAACCCCACTCCCAGGTCTGCACCATCACTGGGGCGCTGCAAATCTCTCCTCCTTATTTGCAAGACTCTGCTTTGCCGCTATCCACATCCATAATAAGAAATGCAGGTTTCCGTAGGAGCAAAAGCGTTAGCACAGTATATACTGTGCAAGCCCAGCTCTACCCTAAAGAGCTCCTTGTCTAACCAAAGAGGCCTGAGGAGCACAGAGGAGGGAAGGAACGGGCCGGTCTCAGGCCAGACGTCTGGGTCCCAGCCTGCTGCTGGCTCCCTGTAGCCTGGTGCATGAGAACCACAAGCGACAACTTCCCAAGACACCCACACATATAACTACACCTCTAGAAATGCCCAATCCATATATACAGGGTTCACATCCATGGCCATACCCCATCCATGACCTTGAAACAAAAGCCAAACATCCCAGTACAATTAACCCACTGACACCTAGCGAAGTTATCCTGACTCTTGAAGCTTCCCAGTATTGATCGGGCTACTGGAGTACAAAGATCCATGGTCTGAAGTGATATGGAAAAATCCCAGAGCGTTCCCTTCCTCTGTCCCCTCCACATTCAATAATCCTGTTAAACTGAACCTTGGCTGGATTAATCTCTTTCCCCAGACAAATAGGCGATTATTCAGGCGTCACATTGGGATTTTTAGGGTTTGTGTGCATTTCTACTGATCTTCTCTTGGCTTCTTTTGTAAATGGCTTTTACCGCTCCCCCGACAGTATGCACGATTCAATTCAGTCTCTCTATTAACATTTCAGATACAAATACCTGCTCCCCTGGGCTACCCACAACAAATATCGGCAGAGCTTGGGGAATCCTTCCCTAGTTCACTACCAACGTTTTGGCAGCCCGAAAAACCTACAGCAACTCACATTTGTCCTTAAAGTCCTCTCTTCTCCAAAGCCTGCTGAGACAAGCTCTGCATGTATTCAACACACACACTGCCTAAGGCCATCACATCCAGAAATCCACCTACTAACCAACCCTAGAAAATCTATCAAGAGCCTCGGGCAGCCCTGGATAAGGAAGATCCTACTGAAGTCAACAGAATTTGGCACCCGAACACCTGGGTGTTAACGCGTAACCTGGCCAGGAAAACAATTAGGCCAAAACATTAGTCTTATTTCTTGCCCATGAGAACGAATTAAGACTATCAGAAAAAGCAAGAACAAAACCCAAAGTGACCTTGAAGATGGTGCTTGAGCTTCTGGACTGGTAACAGGAGATGACCACCTGCAACACCAGGGAAATGAGCACCTCTGGAGTGGGTCAAAGCCCACACTCGTATGCTTTAAAGGCCTCCCTGCCACCCTGGACCAGGAGATCCTGAAGAGAGCGAATGACTGCATGTGACACACTCGGGCCAGGAGGCACCCTCACATCCCATCCCACTGGGACACAGGCTGGCCCGACACTACCCTGCTCCTGCATGCCACACTTCCAGCAAGGTCCGTCTCCTTTTTTTCTATAGCAGAAGCAGCAGGCTTTGGGGACCAGACCACGCTGTTCCCACCTTTCAGGAAGAAACGTAATGTTGGGGCTCCCTTACTCCCTGGAGCACATCTCTACAACAGAACCTGTATCTACCAGGCCACCAACTTAGACTCCCAGCATCACACCTTTGCACTCCTACATATGTGATTTTATATACATTTTACATACATACAGACATGTATATATAAATGTGTGCATAATTTTGTAAACAGAATGGAATCGGGCAGCATTTAAACACCTTTTCCTTCTTCGAAAAAATCTGCTTTTAAGTTTTTCCACTGCCAACCCCGCATAAGGTCGTCACATAAAAGCCAACAAGCACTTTTGCACTGGCCAGATGTTTTCCCTGCATGTCCTCAGCTATATTTGTATACTTCAGTGACTACAATAAGTTAAAACTAATTTATACTCTGGCTAGCCCTGCCAAGCCGAGGCAGCTAGGAGAAGCCAGCTGGACCGTGCAGCTACAGGACTGTTTACTAAGCTGCAGTCTCCTCTGCCTGTCCAAAGCCAGCCAAGACACAGGTACATGCCATCCCCTGGATGCCAACAGGACCCTTCAGTCGCTAGCAAAGAGCGAGGAAAGAAACCAGAAGGCATTTCAGATTTCCAGCTGGGAACAAAGAGCTCGTTGGTATTTGCAGTACTGCCAAGTTCCACTTCTCTGGGATACTCACGTTCTTTGGCCCTTTTTTCCCCCCAAAGCCCCAGCTTCTGGAGTCTCGGGAGAGATGAGACTCATAGCACTTGGTATTGGAAAACAAAACAGAACGAGAACAAAAACCAACACTATGTTCCTCAGGAAGGACATGACAGACAGACCAAGCCTCTACGGTGAGGTTTCTCCCCCACCTAAGACATCCTTAAAAAACACAAATCAGTATTTCAACCTGGTGAGGTCCGGTTTGTGGCACTAAGGAATTTAGGACGCATCACTCACTTCTTGATACTGCTAGGGATGAGCGATGCTCTGCGAATTCCCGCCGAGCTGGGGTGAGCTGCCAGGGCCCGGGGACAGCAGCAGAGAACCAGCAGCACATGGAAGAGGCTCAGGAAGGAGCCTGAGCACCAACCCCAGATAGGGGGGCAGCAATCCTCAGGGAAACAGCCGGAGCACGTGAGGAAAGGGATGCTGTGTACTGCAGGGCAGCTCTGAACAGATCCTTCTGCTTCCCTTTGCCACGAAAGGACAGCCTGGGACGCCAAGCAGACCGAAAAGCAACGGAATCTGAGCACCCCACCCTCTCCCCCCTAATCAGGATGGAGATAACCCAGGCAAAATTCCCATTAACCAGCTAATGCATATAACAGTGTTTTCCAGCCGTGGCTCCTAGTGGCTAAATAACAGTCTTTATCCCCCAATTTCCCTTCATCATTTGTCATCTTCTTTCAAATCAACTCAGTATTTCCTGAATCCTCAAGTACTAACAGGCTAGAAAAAACCCAAGGAGGGAAGTACTTATGACTCACTTGAAAACTGGTTAACGTTTCCCACCCCACTCCCTTCTCCCTCACTAACCTTCCCCCTTTCCACCCTGGGCCTCAAAACACTTCCCGAATAGCCAGGCAGCCAAGGAATGGTTCGGACCATCCGGACCAGGGTGAGGAGAAAATGCAGCAGCAGCTTGCAAAAAAGGCAAACCTGCTGTGGGGCTGGGAAGAGAGAAGCGCAGAGATTTTTCCATTCCCCCTCGGAGGTACTGAGCTCCCACCAGGGAGATGGTGCTGGTAGCTCGGATGAAGCCCAGGGGGTTAAGGAAAACTCCACCTGCCCCTTCGGAGGGTTTTCCTCGCATCTCCAGCTACATGACACCTATGAAGACACCAAAGAGGCATCTAGTTTCTGTAAAACACGCTCCGACCCAAGTGACGGCCTGGATGCAGCACTGCTGCTCAGCTCCCGAGCAGGGCCCATCCTGCAGGCTCCAAAGTGAGGCAGGAGGAGACATTTTTTATCCCTCCATGCCCCCCCTTCAACCCTTTCCACCCCTCCCCAGGTTCCCTCTCTCCCATTTGCTTTCTAACACACTGCTGCACGGCCAAATAAATTTTATAAGGGCAATTCAGGGGCAACTCGAAAGCAAAGCATGCTGGCTGCAAAGCACCGCGCCAGGGAAACAACGAAGAAAGCACAAAAATAAAATCAAAAATGAGCAAAGAGGGCTTTTAAAAGATACAGGACTCAGGAAAAAGCAATGGCAGCACAAGAAAAGGGGAAGGGGGGGAATTCCTCCTGAAATCATTAATACTCCAGGAACCTTCAGGACTAAACCTGAATACAGACACTTAAGCTCTCAGCTCTGCCATTAACGCTGGGGCCTAAATTATTGATCTTTTGCCTTTATCAGCATAACAGTCACGTCCCAGTATCAAGATCTAACTACACTGCGGTCCCTGTGCTGCAGCCACTGAAATAATTAGGAGAAATTCTCATTAAAGGAGAGTGAAAGGTTCAGAGATGGAGACAGAGAAAAGGGTCTGGGAGGGTGTTTAATGTCTTCCACGGGGTCGAGAGAGCGCTCTGATCAAATCCCCGCGCAGGGCCGGGGGATGACAGCTTATCAAAAGGAAAAGTACAAACAGTAGGCGCTCCTCTACTGTACAGGCGCACGCACACACACACACACACACACCTAGAGAGAGCACAGCCACGCTCACACGTACCCTACTAGAGAGAGAAAGAATAAAGGAAGGTAGGGGAAGAATGCATGAAAAATAAATAAAAAGAAAAAATTAATAATGGAAAAGCCGCTGTGGGCTCCTCGGAGTCTAATGAATTCATCCTTCGGAAAGGGAAGGGGTCTGGGGAAGAAAGGGAAGGTACCGGGCATACGGACAGGCACGCGCATGCCGGAGAGCTTCCCTACCGAGCTGGGAATTCAGCTAGGGCAAAGCCCGCTCCGTCGGAGGAGGGCAGGGAGGCTGGGAGCGGGTGGGAGAAGGGGGGCGCTGCGCTCCAGAAGCAAACCCAACCTGTTTCCAAACATGCAGGCTCTCGCTATTGATTTCCATGCAGATTTCTCCGGTCAAAATACCAGAAGGAAACCGCAAATCAGAAAGGGATACACCAGCGAAAACAAAGCAAAACCACAGAGCCGAGAGGAAGAGGAGGAGGAGAACATCGCTGCTGCGCAGCATCGTTCCTACAAGCCAGGCTGGCCCCCAAACACTGTGAGGGGGGGGAAAAAAAAGAAAGAAAAAAAACCCAAACACCCACACCACCCACCAGCCCAAAACCTCGGGGAACATTTCATAAAACCCAAGAAAAATCGGTCTTCTGGGTAGCAGAAAGAAGTCGCTGGAGATTTCAGCACGATTGGGTGGGGGGGAGGTGATGGAAAGATAACACAAAATGATGAACAGGGAGGGAGAAGGACAAGGATGAATGCAAAAAGCCTGTCCCCTCCCCCCCTGCACACACAAAGTTTGCCTATATTTAATGTCAACGCACTGTAATTTAAAAGAAAAATTCCATTTCACTCGGCTAATCAGAATGGTTAGAGAGACCATTACCACAAACACTGGGAACATCTGAAATTGATTATTTTTTACTTCATTCAGTTAATGAAATCCTCTAGCGACCGCGAGCGAGAGCGGTGGCCGGCTCCGCGCGAGGCGCCGGCACGGGGAGGGGGCCGGGGCCGGAGCTGCCCTTTCCGCCCGGGGCCGCGGGCGGGCGGGCAGGCGGGCGGGCGAGCAGCGCGGGGGCGCGGGAGCCGGGCTGGGCTCTCTTCCCACCATTTTGTGAGGCTGGAGATATTTAGCATGGACAGCACATCCCGTAAGGAGCACCACATCATTAAATGTCTTGGGCTTGGTGCGGCAGGGAAGAGAAATGCAGGATGTCACTGCCTGATAGGGAGAAGACTCCGAGGTTATTTATTAGCGGACACTTACCACAAACTGCATTTTCGCCATTTGCATTCGACGCGCCGCAGCCAGCTTAGCGCCAGGGGAGCGCGGCGCGATGGAGGCACCCGCGCCCTTGCCCCGCTCCCCTCCTCTCCCACCCGCCTGGGCCACCCCGGCAGCTCCCAGCCGCCCGCTCGTGCCCGCTCTCCCAAGGAGGCTCCCCGTTGACGTTCTCCATCGCGGGTCGATGGAGCTCCACGAGCCACCCGAGTTACAGCACCGGGGGACGGAGATGGGCACGCGCGGGGGCCCGCTCTCCCCTCCATCCCGTGGCCGCAGCCTCTCCCCCACCTCCGAAAAGTGGCAGAGTGTAATTACGCAGAAAGCTCCTCTGGAGCTATATCAATAAGACAGACGTCTGTTGTATCATTCTCTCTCAGTAAGGCATTTCTTCTCCCCAATTGCTCATATAGAATCATAGCCTAATAGCATGCTATTAACATAATTGCCAACACAACTAGTGTTCCGTGTCTCAGAGCCATTTGCTTATTTTGCCATAAAGAATATCAAAAAACAGCCCGAAAAATTCGCAGCCGGGCTGCGCGGCGAAGGGGACCAGCCGCTCTGCCCCTCCGCCGGCGGTTTCGGGACCTGCCTGGGAGAGGACCGGCACCCGAGCGCTGGTCTCAGCTGCGGGCCGCGTCGGCAGCGTGTTCAGACCAGACTCCCAAGCAGACGTGTGCTAAGATCTAAACGGATTCTGCCAGGCGAAATGAAATTCCCATTATTTTTAATTAATCCTTAATTAAAATATATTACTCCGCAGATTCCGCAAATCTCTCTTAATATGCAAATGCGGCCCATTCAAGGATATTTACATATCATTAATTAAAACGGCACATTCTTTCAGTCTAACAAGCTGGGAGCTGTGGCTGTTGCCACACTGGCAAGAAAGCCCAGCCTGGCACTGCCAAATTCATCCACTAGAAAGATGTTAAGTGTCAAGGCAGGGGGTGGGGACAGTGCTGGATGGAGCTGGGGAGAAGGAGGTGGCTTTTTGGGCTAACTCAGGTTACAAAGTGAGAAGACGAGTTTGGGACGTCCCGGGTCAGCACCTGCGGTGGTGGGTACAGGCAGCTGCCAGAAAAGTACCCCAGAGCCTGCTCGGAGCGGTGGTCTGAATGAACAGTGGTAGAGCCGCTTCCAGGTGGGAAGGAGGTATTTCAACAGAGCTATGGGCATGGTTTAGGCTCTGATGGCAACATCCAGACAGCAGGGGAAATACCCAACTACACACGGTGTTTGGTATCAGCCAGGTCTCCATGGCCATCGTTGTGGGGGATGCTCTTTTCTGCTGCCCCAGCAAGACCTCTCACCAGCGACTGTTCCAACTCTGCCTATTGGCACCAGCCTTGGGGCGTGGAGATCTCTCCTTGCTTCCAAACTATGAGACACACCATCAGCAATGCCCAGTTCGCAATATCAAATTCACCCTGGCCTTCTTTGCATTCAGCAAGGCAAAACATCCCATGACAAGGGGTCAGACCCTACAAGACAAATCACCGCTGCAGCCCTTTCCAGGGTGAAAGCACAGAAGTGGCAATGAGCTGGCTCAAGGAAAGAAGGACTTCTGTCCCCGCCACGACTTTCTCTTCCATTGCTACTGGGTGCACAGCACTCCAAGACGGGGTCCACAGCTCCTTCCTCAAGTTGCGAGCGAAAGGCTCTTTGGGTAGCATCACAAACCAGGACATGAACGCACCCAGTGGCAAGCTCTGCTTTAGCAGTTCCTACCTCGACCGCCCCTTCAGAAGAGTTGTGCACAGAGCGACGAACCCCGAGATGCACATGAATCAAGGCAGAGCATGAGACAGCTGAGAGGTTAATCACTTCTCTAGCACACATCTAATTAGTAGGCTGGCGAGGGGTCCACAGCACAGCAGGGGTTAGGTTCAGAGGGCACTAGGGAAATAGAGGGTAACCTTATCTCGGGTCTTGGGAGCCGGGGAGGGTGGAGGGAGATGCTTCTCCTCTCTCCTCCTGGATCAGGAAGGGTGCACAGACCTGCATGCTCAGAGAAGGACAGTGGTATACCCAAAACACCAGCCAGAAGTGGCAGCCATTGGATTAGGCCATGGGATGCCACTCAGAGTGGGGTAGAACAGACCAGGGCCTTGGGGACCAGCACCACCAACAAGCTATGTCAGCTGAGGGCTCACACACCCTCCAAAGCAGGGCAGTGCTGGCCAGGGCTGGCTGGGAAGGGATGAGGGGCATTACTAAGAAGCACTACAAGCCTCAATACTGGAGCCACCTGGTAAGGCAGAAGGTTACAAGACCTGTATGGTTCCTGTGCCAGAAACTCTTCCACTTGCAAAATAAAGAGGAGATCTTCATGCTGGCTCAAGCTGGGCCAGGTTAGGAAGCCCAGCTCCCACCAATGGCTTTGCTGGAAGAATACTGACAACACACAGAGCCAGCATCAAAGATACAGAATTGCAGCATGGCTCCATGGGCGATTTTTGATGTCACACCGAGACAGCTGGGATGCCGCCCCTGTTCTGCCAGATGGAGTTGCTGTAGGACATAGAAGCCGTCACCATTTGGTTTGTTGATAGCTGACCAGCCAAGGAAATCTGGCCCGCGGACCATCTGGGCTGGCAGCGACCCATCAGCTCAACATCAGCAGGGCATGGGGGAGCATGCACACCATGCTGGAGAGGGCGACTGCTCAGGAGCCCAAGCACACCACAGGAGAGACTACATCAGAAAAGGACTGCAGAGGCCTTCTTGACATACAGAATAACTGCACAGAACCCTCCTCAGACCACTGAAATGTAAATCTATCAGGTAACCGAATCTGGGTAGTGGTCAGGCACAAACCCATCACCCCTAAGAGCCATGAGTTTTGCACATGTGATGACAGCTGCCCATTACCATTCTGACTGACCTGCAGCTTTTTAGGAAGTCACAAGTCAAACATGGGCTGGTGTCAACAGGAAGGCCAAGCACCCAAAAACCCAGCTAGCAGCTCTTCCATCCTTTGCTCCCAGAAAGCAGAAGGCAGAAGTGCAGAAAGTTCCTGGAAGAGGAAGGCCACCACAAAAGAAATAATGTCTACATGTTTGTGGCTCCACCAGTGCCTGAAGGCTGGCCAAGCCTCCCCAGAAAAGCACCAGGACAAGGTTTTATTTCCCATCACAACTTTGATATACAGCTTCTAAGAACAAGGAGGGCTTTTAGCCTGCAGGACTGATTTCCGTAAGAATGACAGCCTCATTCTGATTGTCTTAATACTGTCACTATCTTCTTCTCAACAGAAGCAGACAGTAGAAATTCAGCAAGCAGCTCCTTATGTTGGATTGACAGATATTCTCAACAACAATTAATAAGCCTCTGTCCTTCTCCAGCACTTTTCTTCAGAGGACTTCAAAGTGCTTGAATGAATTTGTCTCCACTGCACTCCAGAGCAGGAGCAAATGTATAGCAGCCTCTGCATGGATGGGGAAACCGAGGCATGGATGCAGAATGACTTGTTCCCTGTCATATAAGAAGCTTTAAACTGCTGCCCCCAGTTCTGCTGCCTGCCCTGACCATGTGTTTCCAGGACAGGTAGCTGGGAAGCTGAGCACCACAGCATTCAGCGATAACGAGGAGAATCTCCCTATAATCCTCCTGCATTAACAGGAATCACAACAGCAACAGCAAACTTGTCACTAAGAGTTATCAAAAACAATCCTCACTCCTGTAATCCAAAGCAAAACAAAAGCAACCCAGCTGAGTAGGCGAACTTGTGCTACGCTCCGGGAAATACAAACACCAAGCTGCCGCGGTGAGCATTGCTCAGGTCTGGCTGGAACCGCTTGCTGCTCAAATTTGGGAGGGACACCAGGGGAGGGTCACTTCTCTCCTGACTTGCCGCTTATGCTCCTTCCCCCGGCAGCTGCCCCCAGCCTGTGCCAACGAGGGCATCCTGGGCTGGGTGTACCTTCGACCTGAGCTGGCACAGCCACCCTGAAACATCTTGAGATACCCACTCGCAGAGACAACCCAGGGACTTTCCATACAACAGCTGCATGCTTTCTCAACAAAAGGAGCTGTTTGGTCACCCAAGCCTTTGATTTCCTAGGTCTTCAGGGGAAAAGAGACAGCCAGACTACTGCCAGTGACCTGAGAGAACACGATACAAACCCCTCATATCAAGATGTCTTGGCTGCATTTCAATGCCTCCCGTGGTTGGGAAAAGTGGCAATATCTCCACATAACAGACTGATACTCACATAGAGTCCATTTTAGGCTACACTTACACCTTTTTGCTGCATGGGGAATTGCTTTCTTTCAACAGGCCAGAATCGTATCAAAACCAAAGGGTCAAATCAAAAGAGGAAACTTGCATTTCCTTCTCTCTCACCTTTATTCAGACTAGTACAGGGAAAACATTTCTGCTTTATGACAGTCCGTCACTTTAACAGGTTTTCACACCATTCAGCTCCTCTTCAAGATCTTCTGTGCCATACTGGTCCGCACTGCTATGCCCAGGGAGCTCACTGGGGCCATGCCAAATGTCCCAGCTAGGAAGCCATACTCTGCTGCTCTGCGACAGGAGAGGGTCATCCTACCTCCGCAGCATTTTTGGCACTGAGCCCTTTTCAAGAGCCAAATGTGGTTGGGCCAAGTCAGGCATTTGGATTGGGTTTGAAACACCTGTTCAACCTGAGAGCCAACCTCCCAAGAAAGTGGCCCAAGCAACAGTGGCCACAGACCAAAACCCACCAGACGTCTCTTCCTCACCTTCAGGCAGGCGATTTTTGAGGCCCTTCCACCAATCCCCCAGAGCCAGAGCCAAGGCCCCTGGAGTCACCCAGGCCAGCAGATTTAATCCTCTTTCCAGAAAAGCCTCAAAGCCGTTCAAATGCTCCCCAAGGCTGAACCCAATCCCTAGCACCAGGACACTGCATGGACAACACATCACAAGGTGCCAAACAGCTGACGAATTATGACAATTAGTCCTCCCCGGCATCTTTGCAACAGAGAGGTGTTTTAACCTTGGTGGTCTTGGCCCGCAGCCAGCCGAGGCGATTAAATCGCGCCTCCCTCTACTCTCCCTTTGCAGTTCCAATTGCACGTGAAATTGCTCCTCACCTCCTGTTGCACCCAGCTGTGCCCCAGCTGCCCACATGGGGTTAAAAGCCACTGCCAGAAGTGACAGTATCTCAGGAGCCAGTAAAGTCAATGGCTCCTCAAGACCATCACCCGAGGGACAGCGCAAGAGAGCGCTTCCTGATTGCAGCTCCGCACAGCCCAGCCAGCCTCACCTGCAAGCCCTTAAATCCAACCACGCCCACTCCAATGGCCCTGTGTCCCGCACCGGCTCTCGCAGCCAGTTGCGCGAAGGAGAGAGGGGAGAGCAGTGTCTGACACCTCCTTCCTCCGTGTCTTCTTCCTTGTGCTCTAGATTTGCCATGTGCCTGACAGAGCTGGAGGCAGGAGGGGGCCTGGTTTGAACACTGGGATCGCGCTCTGCTCTACGGGCACAAGGACGAGGGCACGAGGACTGGGTCCCACAGGCAGGCAATGCTGCCATGTCCTTCCCGCGCCGCGCTGACGCCGACGCCTCCCGGGACAGAAGGGCCAGGGAAACGCAGGTTTGTTGAGCACAGAAACAGGCATCTGTCACCCTTTTTCATTGGGCGTCCCCCCTCAGCAAATGAGGCAAAGCAAAAAGAAACGTGACAGACTATTATGGCTTCATCCCCTGCCAGAAAAACCCTTCAAGCCAAAAGCAGTGCCCAAACGCAGCCAAAGCACACCCCCACCAAGGCTGTTAGGACCAAGGGAAGAGGAGGACTAACAAAATATGACTAACTCAAGTACAAGCAAAGGAACAGACTAGCCAGTTCTCTCCCGTTGCTAATTTCTAGGTTTTAAAGAGAGATGAGAACAAGTTTTCTCCTGCCACAAGCTGAAGACCCAACAGCTGGCAGGGATTTGAGAGCGGAAGAAAACTGAGGAAATGTTTTTCTCTATCCATCAGGTTTGTATCTGCAAAAAAGGCCAGGGACAAGGGAAGAGGCCACACTGTTACAGAGAAGTTTAACAAGGCTGGAGGCCTTAGGTCTCCAATGAACCAGCAAGGAGACACAGACCAAAGGGAGAACCACAAAACCCTTCACCCAAGTAAGGAGATGCCCATGCTGCAGGACAGGGTCAGTCACAGCTGGAGGAGACAGTGGGACCACGGAGCTGCTTCACACAGGCTGGCACTTTTCAAGCCAAATTCTCCAGGCTTGCCAAAATGGGTCTCCAAAACCACAGAGCCACTCGCAGGTCCTTATCCTCTGATGAAGGCTATGCGTGAACGACAGGAAGCGGCCACTGGGAGAGCGGCAGGGCCAGGTCACCTGCCGAGGGGGCTGGTTCTCCCTCCCTCCCCACCACCAGCGCACGCTCGGCTGTGGTACTAATCCCACATTAATATGCTCACCACAGCCGAAGCAGCCGACGTAATGAAAAAGGCTATCCATGAGGAGATAATTACATTACAAAACTATTTTAAATCAATGAGAGCCAAGACGGATGTTGGGTTGGGGGGGAAGGGATGGGGACAGGCTGCCATCACTCTAAGCCTGCTGCGGACATCTCTCCTTGGCCGCAGAGGGCCAGACTCCCCTCCTCCATGCCATGCAGGAAAACCCCACTTGGCCTCCCGCAGCACTGCCCTGTGTTGGGCCCTGCTGCCACGCCAGCACCTGGAGGGCAGGGGAGCCTCGAAGCCCTGGCCGGGCACCGCGGCCCTCCTGAGCAAGGTGTGAGAAACACTAAAGAAAAGCTAAATGCGACCCAAAAGAGCTTCCCAGCGCTAAGGGCAGCAGCAGAGCTGCCAGCAGCTCGGCCCAACCTGCGCAGCTCTCACGGCAGACAGCAGTTCACTCCGAAACGGCCAGCTTCTGGAGGCCAGCGATCTCACCTTCACATAAAACGACCTGCAGAACTAATCACAACTTGAGGGCACAACCCAGAAGGCAAGCTAGGAGCTCAAAAACAGCCGTGCTTTCTTTAAAACGGCACTTTCATGCCCACAAATGCCTTCCACATTACCTTGGAGCACCCAGTGGTGACAAGACAGAGGACACCAAGATGTTTTCTCAGTGGTGGGGACAAAAAACAAAGTGTTTCCTCCTCCCCCAACCACCAGAAAAGGACTGGGGCCAGAAATAACACTCTGGCAAGGACAACCTCACTACCGTTGGTACTGCAGCATGTCCAGCCACCCAGAGAAATCCCAGCTGCAAAGAGAACGACTTAAAAAGAATAGTAGCTGGGAAATGGGAAACCCTAGAACCCAATCAACCCGGCAACATGCCTTGCCCTTCTTCCCGCACCCTGCGACGGTTGTTCGCCACCTCCCCTCCTCCTCTTTCGCCTTGTTCTCGCTCTCCTTTCTCAGGCCGGGTTTAATTTGACACCTTGAGCTTTGGTAACGAGGTGGGGAGAGGAAGAGCCACAGCGGAATTCATTAGGCTGAGCACTGCAGGGCCTGCTCTCGGCGCGCTAATGACATCGGAGGATAGGGAAACGAGACAGCCGCCACGCCGGATGAAATAAACATGAGCACTGTCAGCGCTGACAGCCTAAGCAAAAGGGACAAAATAAGGCAGGTAGAGACCTTTCCCCATCCACGCAATGCAAAGCGACAGCTTCCAAAGCCCCCTTTCCACAGATCCCTTTGCCCTGCGCTTGGGAAAGCAAAGGGGTGGGGGAGAAGAGGAAGGGGAAGAAAAATAGCCATTAGACTATCCTTCCTTCAACGCGCACATTCCTTCAATCGGCTTAAGCAGCGAGAAAAACCCAATTTGTACTAACTCTTCCCAGCGGGCCAGGCGTGAGCGCACGCTCTCTGCAACTGCCCCCACGGTTTGGGTCTACGGGGTTGCTATTTTTGCACCATCTGCGGTACACCTCTCCCACACACCACCCCTCACAAACTGGACAGGGAAGGGGACAGCAAGGTGAGACAGGTACTGTACAAATCCCCGTCGACCCTCGGGGTTAACCAAGTGAGCAGGGAGGAGAGCAAGCTGGAGAGCACAGAGAGGCCACACCAGTGTAACACGGGATTGACGGCGCACACACAAGGGCACGGATGCATGCATGGACAGTGCTCCTGACACGCTGAGTTTTTACAGCATCATTGCACCCGTGGGTCTGGCTGACCCACGCATGGCAAGGCCTCTCTTCAGTGTCCAAAGACCACTTCTAGCAGGGCTCCACATGCTTTCCAAAGAAAAGACTCTGCTTCGTGGGAGATGCCTCACACCCTCCTCACTCATCTCCAGAGTCCCCTCTCCTGCTGGTTCTCCACTGAGAGGTACCCTTCAGGAGGACAAGGCTCGTTGTTATAGCAGGGCTGCTCCAAACTAGCCGGGTGACAGAAGGTTGGGTGGAGAAGCAGGCACTATTTGCAGTTTATCAGGAACAGCCATACAGACTTTGAGAAACCAGATATTGGGGAAGATAGGGCCACTGACCTTCCAAGCATTCATTCTGCTTGGTCTCTTGCTGACTTCAGGGTCAAGCATGGCTCCGCTCCATGCCTCGCTCAGCCCACCACTTCTCAAATTCATCAGCCCGCGCAACAGTCAGAACAGTTTCCTTCAACTCCCATGGTGCTTTGTGAGATGAAATACTTCCCATCCTAAGAGCACCTGGAAGCAAAAGCAGACTTTTCCTTTCCTCCAAAATTTTGACCTGTCCCATCACTCCACTAAGAAACCTCTTCCCATGTATGCCAACACCACAGCACAAGAGATCAGCTCTTCAATGTAAGGCAAACACCTTGGGTTGCCAGGTATTTCCATTTAGGAATTTGAGTTTTCTGCCTGGGTTTGTAGGCAATTTTTTTCTGGCTGGGCAAAGTTTCCAGAAGGCTTTTTCAGCATCTTCACTCAGTTGCTTTCTGCTTCGAGGACCTAGCAGCATACAGGAGAGAAGGGCACACAGGGGAAAAAAGACAAACTTCTGGAGCACAAGAACCCACAGATCTACTCCTGTATTGGCTCCTGACCTGTACCTGATCTGAACAAGTCACACAGACAGCCCCCTCAGTTTCCCCACATATTAAAACAGAGGGAAAACCCTCATCTGGCCCTTTCCCCCTCCTCCTCCAAGCAAAGGATGGGACTTATTGTCAGACACATTGCTAGATTTGCTGGATCTTCAGCACTGTGATTTTCACACCAGTAAAGAACCCCACACGTTGATGGGAACATGGGATCCATCATATGGTTTAAATGACCCAGGGCTGTTTCCAGAAGTCCACTCAAAGGCCAGGAACACTTCCAGACTCAGCCGTTCACCCTTCGTTCCATCTTCTGCTTTTATTCCCTCCCCCTACTCCCCCAAGCATCCCTTGAAAGCGAATGGCAATTGAGTTTGTAAGTCCCTATTCATCAAGGAAATTAATTCCTTATGCATAATTCATTTCTTTTGTCAACTTTTTTTTTCCAAATGCTCCCAAATGCATCAGGAGTAGAAGCAGCAATGGGAGAACGGGAACACAAGAGGCTGAGAAAGGGAAAAATCAGCTGCGTTATAAGCTGACTAGCCTATGGCCTGAACCACCCTGCCACTCTGACTCCCAGCTCCCAAGACGTCCCATGAGATTTCTGAGGAAGAGGGAGGCCATCACAAAGTCTGACTATCACTGAACAGGGAGTTTGCTGGTGGGATAGAGAAGATCCATGGGCTGAAAGTTTGTGCTATGTCTATGTCCTTGCCCATGCCTGGAGGTAGCCAAGCTGAGGATGATCTCACTACAGTTGAGTAGCATCTCTAGTGCCAGCTGAGAGCCCTAAGTGTGGTCCAGGGCTGGCACAGAGCAGTGGCAACAGAGTACCCAGAAGACTAAATATGGAGGGAGCTCTGGGAATGTGAAATCACATTACTCTGGAAAGCTGGTGGGTGCCTGAAACAAAGCGGCACGTCAGTCTTCAATCTTCTTCTGCCTCCTGCTCTTAAACTTTCCAGCCTTTCTACTCATGCCACACCAGAGGAGAGATCTTGTGCTCTCCAAAGGCAGGGCTGTGCCAGAGAAGATTCAGCAGCTCTGACTGTTCAGAGCTGCACTCTCTTCCATCACTTACTCTCCCTAGAGTCTTGCATGCCTTCAACAGGTGTCCTACTCCTTCTGCCGCTCAGACTCTGACCGGGCTTGTCTGCCGTCCCCATTGAAGGTTACACAGGCCTTACGCTCCACTGCATGGACATGTCGTTCAAGAGCTACCCTCTCCTGGTCCACAGAGAGCTACCCAGCCCTCAACGTATGTCATGCCTGTAAGGAGGCATCTGCTTGTCTGGGTTATTTATGGAAAAGAGCTCTGGAGCTGGGTCAGAGCCCTGGTGACCGCAGAATCTTTTCAGATAACTTTACTTTGTTGTAAGCACAAGTTTGGAAGGAGGCCTGCAGGTGAACATGGTCACACCTGGTCAGCTCTTGGAAGGACAACCTAGGAAAACACAGTTGCAATAGGAAGAGCTGGCTGGAGATGGAGTGCTCTCTGAGCACAGTCTGAGCCCTCAGCTCTGAGTGTCAGGGACGGCCCCATGCTACCAGTGGCACCCATCTCCAGATCCCCCCCCCACACACACACTTTGTCCCAAAATGGCTCCAACACACTTCCATGTACTTAGGGATGGCGGAGATGCCCTGCCTCATATTGTACCACGCACGCGGGTGACACAAGATCCACACACACCATGGCCTGCCTCAGGACATAAAGCAGACATTTATGGAGATACGTAATGCAGGGCTGAGCCAGCTCTAGGGAGAAGCACGTCCCTACATCTGCCAAGGACAGCAGGTTGCCAGAGACAGCAAGCCAGCTACAGCACTTTCCATCAACCTTGCTCAGCAAAGGTGGCAGCTATTGCAAAGGAGACGCTGGGGTATACAGGACATGGTTACTCCTGGGACGAGGGAATTGCAGCGGCAGCCTTGCTGCCCTTTCCTTCCTGCTCTCCTAACGCAGCAGGAACAGAACAACCGTCCCTGCCAGCTCTGCTTCGCTCCTTCCCAGGGTGAGGAGATCCTGGCTCCTCCTGTGAACACCAGAATCCAGCACTCCCCACTCTGCCGAGAGGCTGCGAGCCGGCTCTGACTCAGGGATGCAGTTGCTGAAAGTCAAGACTGGAAATGCTGGAGCCTTGTGCAACAGCCATAACCCCAACAGAATGCCGCTAGTCCCAGCGGAGTTGGGTAAAACAACAGCTTGGATTACAGGGCTCAGTTTACCATTGACCTATCTACATTTACACTCAGATCTCCTCATGCGGCCAATAAACTGGCGTTAGATACCTGACCAAAAAAGACTGCAGCACTCAGGCCCGTGCTGCTAATCCCCAAACTTGACGAGAAGTTCACACGCAGCGCTCACACCCACGTACAGTGACTTCCCACCCTGCAAGCTGGGAAGCCCCATATAAATAAAGCTTAATTACTGCTACTCCAACACAGCACATACAGGCAAAACACATGGTAGCCAAACAAACAGCAAAGCCCTGGGATTTCCTCCTGGATCCTCCACTCCTTCAGAGACCAGACCCTCCAGCTGATGTTCAACTGGAGTCAAAAGGAGCATCACCTTACCTGCAAACCTGGCATCTTTCATAACCAAATCTCTCCCTCTGATGGGAGAAGGAGGACATTTGCACAGCACAGTCAAATTTATTTAGTGCTAGTCCAAAGCTTCTGCACTTGCAACTCTTAGCAGCGCTAAAAAGGGGGGAGAGTTAAGGGATCATGCTGAGATGCCACTTCCACCTCCGATTCCTCCCCAAAGGAGATACCACCCTGGCTGCATTCTGCCCCAGCCCACGGAGCAAAAGGCAGTGTTCATGGTTCTCTGTACTAAATTTGGACAGTAAGTAACGCCACCTTTTCACGGGGGTACAGAGAGCATTTGCAACGCCCCATTTAACTGCACTGTACTCCTATCCACAGGCTTCATCAGCATATTTCAGCAGCGCCTTGATGGATGAAGATAGATGGGAGAACATCATCCTTGGTGAAATCACTGTTTTATCAAGGTTAAACCATCCTCACGCTGCACCACCTCCCTTTGTTACTTCGTTTCCAATCACAAAATTAACAGCAGATGTAACGTGCGTTTGCGCGGACCCCTTTTCTCCCTCCCCAGCTCTACGGCTCCTTTCCCCAGGTGGGGAGGGAAGGGAAGCCTGCGGAAACGTCTCCCATCCCTACGCCACTCTGTCAAGCCCCTCCAGCTCTGTGAGCCCCTGGGACATGAAGAACTCCCAAATCCAAGAAACCCCCAAATTCATGAAGTTGTGCTAAGAGCCCAGAGGCTCTCTAGCAGGAACCTCCCTAGCTCTCTCCTCATTCAGGGAGGGCACAGAGTTCCCCAAGCCCTCTGAGGACCAGGGGACACTACAACACCTCCTCCAGGATGCCCGGATTGCCTCTGCACCATGGAGGGCTGGTGAAAGCACAGTCCCATCATTTGTTAGGGCTCTCCAACAGCTCCTGCTAACAACCCAAGGACCACTAGTCCTTCTCCTTTCGCCATGGCACACTGTACCTGCCAGCACATCTCTGTGCCTCCACGAGCTAAAGCGTGGGGGAGCAGAGGGCAAGAGGGAAGAAAAGGAGGCAGCAGGTAGGCTTTCGGTGAAGCCAGATGGCCTCGTGGTTAAGGTACGAATCAGAACGGGATGCAAAAGGGAGGCCACCACAATAAATGACCTCTCTCCATTGTGAGCTTGGCTGGATGCAAGCGTGAAACCCTGGACAACTCGCGGAAAAGGACATTGAAACTGGGGAGGGAGGAGAAAGGCTTTTATCTCCAGGTCACAAGTTCAAATCCAGCCCAGGTCAAAAGCGACTGAAAGCTGTCGCCTTCTGACACCTCTCCAGGAGCCAGCTGGGCAGAGGATTGATGGATGTCCCTGTGGCTCACAGCTGACCACAGTGCTCCCCATGTCCCCCTCAGCAGGACTGGCTCAGCCAGGCTGGGCCACAAACGTTTCCTTCCAGCCTCTCCCGAGAGCCATTCCCTTCTGACTGTACGGTCACTGGGGGGATACATCCCCACAGCAGATGCGCTGGGTCATCGGCAGAGCTAGTTCGCACCGCACACCTATTCTCACCGCAAACTCACTTAGAAGTGACCCACGCTCTGCTCAATCACTTAAGCAAATTCAGTAGATGATAACAGCTCTACCAAACTCTTTCCATGGAGCTTCTCTGCAAACGAAGGCTTGTCCTCCTGGCCTGTTTTACAGAAATGGAGAAATATGTGGCCTTTAGCACCATCTCTGGTGGATTGCCTTGGATCACCTGATTTTTCCAAGGACAAACGTCGTATACTTCCTGGTAAGAGGGCCTCATGAGGGCCCCAAAGCATCTTGGATAAAATCATCAGACATGCCCTTGTGACTCAGGGTGTCAGTCCCACTGGAAACTTCTAAGTCACTTTGGCCCAGATTTCGGAGACCTTTCCGGGCTGACTTATTCAAGTCCCTGGAGGCGAGGCCCCAATGGGAGAAGAGCACCTGTTATCTCTGTGGCCCTGAGCCAGAGACATTCTGGAGAACTCAACTTCAGTAATTTGGGAATATGTAAGGACACACAATTAAAGGTAGGTAGCAAGCACTTTTAAATGTCCTGCAGGAGACCTCTCCATAGCACTGGGTTCCTAAAAACCTTTTAAAAATCTGTACTCCCTAAACAGCACTGTTTCTCTCTGCAGGGCACTATTAAGTTACAAGAATATCTCTGGGCCTGGGGCCAGCTGCCGTTTTGTGTGGTCCCCATTAAACACAGATGGGCCACACTGCCTCCTGCAGGGAGACCTGCTTTAGTTGTAGCTTTGCAGCCCCCATAAGGAAAATGTCAGCCTTAGCAGCTAGGCTACCTAAGCCTTCACTCGATGCATGCGTGTTGTGTCGGGCCCCTTAGGACTTTCTACCCAAGGCTCCATAGCATTTTGCAAATAAAGATGGCTTGCAAGGAACTGATCATCGGCTTTACAGCCGGGGAAACTGAGGCTCGGGCAAGCCTGGCAGGCTGGCTCGGGCTCATGAAATGCAGCAGGGCTGAAGTCAAAGGGTCCGATGCCTGCCCTGTGCGGCAACCACCACCACCCCTTTCTCTCCTCTCAGCCCCAGCTCCTCCTCCTCCTCCAGGCCAGCTCCAGACAAAGCCGGCCCAGGCCCTGCGCAGCGGGAGCTAGGAAGGCTGCTCACCTCCAGCGGGTCAGGTCTGCTGCAGCTGCCGGCCGGCCCTCCCCCTCCGCCACCCCCTCCTCCTCCTCCTGCGGGATCTCTCCTTTGCTCTTTCACCAGCAGGGAAAAGCATCTCTGATATGCAGCTTAGCAGCCAACTGACCCTGGCAGCCAGTGACCCAGGGAGAAGGTCACTTATCGAATCCTGCTGCGGTATCTGCTACCTCCAATGTCGCCCGGCCTCAGCCGGGAGGGGAGCCAATTTGCAGCAGAGGGGAGAGGAGACACGCGCACAGATGCATGCACACGCGCACACACACACGTCCGGCAGAGGCGGCTGGGAAGCTCCACGCTCATTTTACGCCCCAGCTCCTTCAGGGCTCTTTGCTCACGCGAGCAGCGCCGAGCCGCGGGCAGGAGCTGGGCGAGCCCCGCCGCGGCTCACCCCCATCCCTGCCCGCTTCCGCAGTCGCCTGCCAGCTCGGGATTTTGCAGAAATCATCACAACATGCCCCGTGGAGAAAGAGCTTGGAATAAGATGCTCCCAGTGAAGTTTCCCCTGAACTTTGTGTTCAGTGGTTGGCTTGCACTCCAAAGCAGCACGGTTTATAGCCCTTATAAAAACATTTATACAGAAACTGCCTGTTCCTATGCATATAAGGCCAATGCCTTCAGACTTGGGCAGGCCCCAACACCATACTCAGGCACAGGGAATAACCCAACTTTCCAGTGAGCCGAGCACATCCAAACCCGGACAGAAACTAGCCGTAATTGTGACCAGCCAGTATCTCAGAAAACCTCTATTAGAGAACTATATATGGATTTTGGAGGCTGGCGCTTGGTTCACATTAGGAGAAAAGGCAGCATAGCTGCGCTAACCAGCACTTTTGATAAGTGGCTACAAAAATGAGTTACTAGAAAACTAAAGAAAGAATTTACAGCAGGAAAAGCAAAAGGGGCATGTCTCTGACTTGTCAAAACAGCTCACACCATTCATACTACGAGGTAAACGAGGGCATGGTTTTAAACACACGCAGCTTATACTAGATCCTGAAACAAAACCAACGGGCTTTTTTTTGAGGGGGGGCAATATAAGCAAGACTTTCTCCAGTATAAATACATCATTAAAAAGCACAGCCCTCAGCACCATTACTGTAACAGCATAAGTTCAAAGCAGCACCACATCTGGCTTAATATTTGACATCCAGGTGGGAAAAACATCAAGCATCTGAACCTTTGAGCCTTGCAAGAATCCCAATCCACAAACTGCAGACAAGAACATTTTCCTCGCATTAGTTTTACATTGGTTGTCTCTGCCTCTCCTTGGGTGTCTCACCAGGATGAGCTGGGACTTCTCCTCTCATTTAACACCACCACCACTTCCCCTTCTCCACCACCTCTTCCCACTCAGCACTTCCACGTTCTGCTGCCAGAGAAACCCTCTTCGTTCTGCCGCATGTCTCCCCGCCCCGGGTGCGGGCGGCACCTCCGAGGACAGGTTTGCAGGATGTTCCCCTTCCTCAGTTTCCCCAGGAACCTAAAGTGCTCACCCCACAGCCATCCCGGCCCAGTCCCGGCAGCCTACCATGGACACGTCCTGGCCCGGTGAAGAAGCACCGGCGGGAGCCCTGAGAAAGGGCAGTCCTGCAGGGCCGGCCCGCGTCCCCCCCATCCCGGCGGCTTTGTCCCCGGGCCCCAGTGAACAACTGCACGTCACGCTTTGCTCCGTTCTCCACGGGCTCGCCGGAGCGCTGCTGCTTTCTCTGCGCCCCCCGCATGGGGAGATTCGTCCTGCTTGGCGGTGAGGAGAAAAGCCCAGAGCTGTCTCCGCGGCAAACTCTCCACTTGCCCCAGTAACAGCCAGTTTGTTCCAGACCCCCACAGCTTTCTCTAAGAGCTGAAGGATCGTACTGTCCTGTAACTTCCTAGCCACCCTTGATCCAGGCTGTTCTCTGCCAAGCATTTCAAAAACAGGGCAGTTGAGCATCTATTAAAAGAAAAGACCCAACACAAAGCTTCGTTATCTCATGGACAAGTCCACTTCCAAGATTCGGAGACATTTATACTTCAGTTCCTGGAGGCAATTAAGAGAAATAAATCTGGCTGCTTTATCCCCAGAGCAGGAGGGGGAACAGTTTTCCCTAGTGCTAATGGAGGTACTTTTCCTTACATATATATCAGCACAGATGATGTCCAGGCAGAGCATTAAATTAGCCAGCCTCTATTAATTACAGCACTTCTATAGCTCTTTCCATCTTCCCAGTGCTTTACAAACAGCATTAATTCCTGTGCACGTTATCTCCTTTCCAAAAACCTCCCTCAAGAGCTGGCAAAGTCCTGCAGCTGTCTGCAGCCTTCAAGCGATCGGTCCGCATCCGGCCTCGTGGCCCTGTCCGGAGAGCACGGCCGCCCGCTCGCATCCAGCGACGGCAGGCTCTGACCGCGCGTTGGCTCAAGACCATTTTTTCAAGCAGGAGAGGAGCCTGGTGAATTTATGAGTCATCAAACCGGCCAGGGCTCCCCGGTGATGTCTGCCCCAGCCCATCTCCCATGGGCACAGTCTAACTACTGTCCTCCCCCACTCCGCAGGGCTGCCAGCACTGAAATTGCCGCATTTCGTCGTCTCTGCCTGCCTCTCTCCCCAGCTGGAGAATTTCTCCCACCATTAAAATTAACGAGGTCGGTTTCCAGAGACGAGTTTGCTACAGAGCCCCTCCTGTTCCTGGAGCTTTGCTTTTTTAAATGGAGCTGCAGTCCTGCAAGTGCAAAGTTATACTAAGCGTCATTTACTTTATTGCTGAGTAATAAGAAAGTTAAACGGAAGCCCGGCGCTCCCCTCCAAACACGTCGTAAAGCGCCCCGGCGCTCGCGCAGGCACACAGACGCCGCCTGCAGTTCCATTATGCTCCGGTCAGGCTGGAGCTCCCTGTGCCAAGAGCTACAGCCTGGAAAATGGCACTTGTGTTAAAGTGCCCGCATTAATCAAATCTTCATTCACACCAGCAGAGAGAGGGGGAGAGAGAGAGAGGAAGAGAGACATCCCACCAGCTCCCTGAGCCCAGCCTTTGACTCAACCCGAGGAAGAGGCTGGGCTGGAAGAAGAGCGCTCTTGCGCTTTGTCTGCCCGCAGCCTCGACAGAGGCCACGATGGGAGAAGAGGGCAGAGGAAGCCTCCCCATCACAGCTTCAGCAGAGGCAGAGGTACCCAGGAGCAGTGGAGAAATTACAACTTTTTAAACTAAATTTAGCAACGTGGGCAAAACGGATCTACAGCAGAACAGGGCCACAGGACTCCCAGCAAAATCACCAAGCTCTGCTTTGACCTGAGAGAATAACCTCAATTTTCTTCACTGGATCCTGCCCTGGGACCAACCATCCATCAATAACAGCATGCCAGGGAGACAAACTTGGCAGTAACAATGCAGAAATCACAGGCTGGACCCCTGGGGAAAGGAATATTATCCCATAGGGGCTATTACTAGACTTTGGGTTGTGCCTAACACAGTCCAAATACAGGGCAACCTCAGCTTATGCCACGATCCGCAGGACTAGAACAGAAACTAACTACATCAGCACCAACCTTGTACTGGGAGATCCAATGGGAACACCAGCCTGGCACCTCACACCCCAAATCAGCAGGCTGGGAGGGGTGGGAAGACAGGTATGGACCAACACCTTCCCCAGTGCTAGAACAAGAGTACCCAGCACATCCCTGACTACCCTCTTCTAACCTGTTCTTGGTTAGAAGTAGACTCACTGCAAAGGTGAGTCTACCACCTCCACAGAGGGATCTGCACTTGCACACAAAACCTGAAGCAGAGGCTGCTTGGAAGTTGTGTGTGTTACTAGAGAGGTTCACTTCTCACCTGGCTCCTGGTCTTATATTTACCCCTTCAGCCTGTGAGGAAAGGGAATGCTTGCTGTCCTTACTTTAGACCAATGAAAGGATGAAGAACCTTGCTTTTAGTCTCCCCAGGAGCCTAATTCCCATACATTCTCATCTTGGAAACTGTAGGCCAAAGAGTCCCATCCAAAATTACATAGAGTATCTGTGGCACCGGAGGAAGAAAAAAAAAAAAAAAGAAGAAGAAGATCAAACACACATCATCCAAACCCCAAGTGAGTGCCCTACCTGGTAAATCAGGGAAAAAGTGTTAAACACAAAGTACAGATATTGGAAGGTGGAGGAAGGAACTCCCTCTCCTCCATTTTAATAGTCCAAGGTTACATGAACAGGAAGAGCTCTTCAAACTATGCCAAAATGGGCTCAATAGCATCATGACCTTCACTGGTTTTCCACTAACTAGAGAGAAAACAAACACAGCATTCTCCAGTTTCTTTCACTCCTATCCCTTTCTCTGTTCTCCACAGACTCTCTGGACAACCAAACAAGACAGACCCAACGCTCAAAGGCATGGTCAGCCAGAGTGGAGCCCTGGCAAGATCTTGAGAAATCTCCTAGCCACATACTTAGATTAAACCTATCCATTCCCTACCATGAAGGTATGGCAGGAACTCGTATCCTGGTCATGAGAAAGGAACCATGAATTCACGTCTTTTAACAAACCACTTCCACCCTACATGTGTCAGACACTCATGATTTCAGTACCTCTACACCCTGCACAAGGAAAAGAAACAGAAAATTGCAATTCTGGTTATGGTCCATCGGAACCTTGGCCTCTTGAGTTCATTGACTGGTTTCAATGTTAAGACCCGCCATCCAGACCCAAGATCTGCACTCCTCTGCCAGCGATCCTCCTGGTGACCTTGGGCAGGTTACCTTCATCACAAAGGCCTTCTGGGGTAAAACAGGGATAAACAGCCCGTTTCTTCCCCTCTCTCCCATTATGTGGTCTAGAGCACACAGCAACACCTGAAGGCAAGGGTAGGCCCTCTTCAGGCTTTGGTTAAAACCAGTCTGGTGTCAAGCAGCAGCAACAGGCAGTGTTGAATGGCCTGTCCACACCATGGCTGGGTCCAGCCCCCCCTGAAGGCCTCGTTTCCGAGCCCTGCGGCCAGCTTGCGAGAGGAAGCAGAGACAGCCGCATGCTTCCCCAAGCGAGGTGCAACCAAGACGTCTTAGCTCAACACACGGAGGCGAGAGAGAGGGAGAATGAAAAGGCAAGTCTATTTGAAGCCACTTTCTAACCAGCCTTAATAAGTTAATGCAGAAATCCTCCCAAAGAGTCTGGCTATAGGAGACACTGGTCTCCACTGAATCAAGATCTGTTATGTTGTAATATAATAGATGTAAATTAAAACAGAAAATCTATCATGCCTCTAATGTAGCCTGATAGCTGAGCGTGTGGATCCGTACAAGCAGAAGCACAGAGAGGAAGGGTGATATATGGCGAAGCTGGATGGAGGGTGAAAAGCGTGGCGAGACGAGCCGGAGAATGGCGCAGCCCGCTCTACGCTCCTCAGACCCAAGGGCAAGAGAGGAATAAATGTTGATTAGTGTTGATTTTGTCCGACGAACGCTTGTCGAGTGACAGTTGGACTAAGCTGCTCTGAAAGAGAAGCATTAATCTTGGTCTGGTTTAAGTAGAGTATATTAATTTGTGTCATTTTTACTAAGTCGTACTGAGAAAGGCTTCTTACTGCTTTGCATCTGACTGCTTTGGTGGTTTAGCCTACTTTATTTTTTTTTCCCTTTTTCCCTCCTTCCCCCTTTTAAACAGATACGGCGGCAGCAGCAACATATTCAAATAGCTCAGCAGGAGAGCGGGGGACCAAACGCTTCACTCCTGGATTAAGAAAATAAACTCCCAGGGTGTTGGCATAGCAACAGCATTTCAGATGAACTGCTATATATTCCGTGATTAATAAATTAACATTTTTTTCATATGGTTGTTCCTCCTTTTCTTTCCCTCCTTCCGACGGCAGGAAGGAGGGTGTGCAGGGGGAGATGGACAGGGGAGGCAGGCACTGACGTTCCCGCGGGCTGCAGACAGCAGGCTTTGCCCGAGCAGGGTCATGGGGTCTCCTTCCCGCTCCGTCTGCCTGGCTGTGACATGGAGCTTTCTGCTCCATACGGAGGTGTGGAAATACCATGGGGAAGCAACGCGGTGCAGGTCGGGCCCAAGGAGAAAGTGGCCTCAGATGGGACCAGGATGGAGATGCAGCACTGGTTGAGGATCTGGGAGCAGGGCAACATCACCGGCAGCCCCAGGGCATCCCTTGGAGACAGGCACGCGTGGTCCCATCCTACCAGGCACCCGGGGCCCACGATGCAGAGGAACGTGGGGGCAGAGCCTCACGCCGCGGGAAGCTGGGCCCAAGGTGTTGCAAGTGCCGGGATGCAGCCTGCCCTGGGAGAGGAACTGCCCTTTCAGGTCTGAATAGCGCTGGCTTGCCAAGGAGCCAAAAAACCACGGAGGCAAGTCATTCCCACGCTGACGGCTGACCACAAACCAGGAAAACAGCTCCCTCCCCACAGGCACACGGGCAGCCACCTTGGGCCTGCTTGTGCTGGAAGGGGGCTAAAAATAAATAAAGGCAAATTATCCCTGTTCAACCAAAGCATGATCCCAAAAACCACAGTGTTAACTACGAGTTGAGTCAAATTCACTTCCACATCTTTTTCAAATGGACTAGGGAAGGATTTCAGCTCAAAACATTAAAGCAGGTTTTCAGCTTTGCTCTCTGACATATATATTTATTGGCCAGAGCACAGCTGCGATCCTTCTTGCCAGTACACACACGTGTGTGCGCGCACACTCGCACCGAGGAGCAACGAAGCCCTCCTACACTGGCAGGCAATCGCACGGGCAGGAATCGCACGCGTTTCTCCCACCCAGGCCTGCCAACCCCGGCTCAGTTACATTCAATTCCCGCTCTTGGCGGGATCAACTGCTTTACGAGTAGATCTATTCCCCTCGCTGACAGATCAGCCCATCCGTCGCCTCTCTAGTCTCTCCACTGCCTTCTTTCTTTTTCCTTTTACTTGCTTTTATGGAGACGGGACTAAAGGGAGAAGCAAGGGAAAATACTTTGAATTAAGGGCAAGAGACTGAAAAGTTCCCCAGAGCAAACTGCAAGCACAGAGTTAATTTTCCGTGGCTGGAGCAGGTAACAAGAACTCCTGCACGTTTCACAAGGCCAGTGAGCCTTTTTGAATGTAACTGGGCGATCCGCTTCTCCTGGAGAGCCATGAACAAGAAATCAGACCCTCCCCGAGGAGCCGCCGGTGAGTGACTGACCCAAATTCAAGCACTCTCTTCCTCCTGCCAGAACTGGCAAAGTGGCCAGAACTGAACTGTATCCGCCTTCAGGCCTTCGCTTCTCGGCACCACTTAGAACCTGAATAAAGCAGGGAGAAACCCAGCAATTCAGGATTAATTATAGCGTCCCCCTGTGCCCCCCAAGAAACGGTCAGGGGATATGCTGAGCATGGCTCAGCAACCTGAGCGTACAGAGCGGGAGATCGCAAGCTACGAGAACAAAGAGCCCAACTCTCCACTGCTCCAACGCAGCCCGGTAGAGCCAGCAGCTTGCAGAAATAGCTTGCTTTTATCTGCAGCAACATCTTCAACCCCTTGCTGCCCAGACTCGTCCTACGAGTCAAAAGGGATCTGTGGAGATGAGCCTCCTTTGGAGCACAGCCCCTACGAGACACGGAGCCTCGCACGTGGGCGACGGATCTGGCGCTGCTGCACGTTCAACAGACAAGGTTGCTTGGCCCCCACCGAGCGCCTTCTTGAATCGGGTACAAGTGGCACTTTGTCAGGACAGCTCCACCCGGGCTGGGAGAGTTTTGCCAGGACGGCACATTCCCGGCAGGGTAACGGCTCGTGGGAAGAGCTGTGCCTCATTTTCAAGAATCCACACCGGACACAGTTTTTGTACCCGTGGGATTACCTTGCCAACAAGGTTCAGTCTTGGCCTATGCGCTGCTCCCACTGAATTCAAGAGCACGTTTTTTTATTTTCCTTTTACTGCAATGCCTCTTGCTCCTGCAAACCTGCCCTGAACATACGCATGGCCCACGCTGTTCGCTTCCTCTTTGGCGTCCGCTCAAGCTTTGGCCAGTAGCACCGCAGCAACCCTTCCGATGCCCTTCTCGTCTAGCCAGCTCCACCGTTCGCCTCTCCCACAAGCTGCCTTGCTTCAGACCCCAAAGTTGAAACGTTTCTTGTTTTTACCGAAGTCTAAGGTTTTATAAGTTTCATTAAAGCATGAAAGCATTTCCAATAAGTTTTAGTTACACATTACCACAATTAGCATGGACATATATACACACGGTAGGCATGCAGTAAATAAACCTCCATTTGAGAATTAAGATCCTAAAGGAGAATCAACATTTTTAAAAGCATTTCAACAATTTAAGACCCCAAGTCTGATTTTCAAAGCTTACTATGAATGAGACTTCTCAGCTTCTCCTGAAAGCAAGGCTTGGGCAATTCAGAAACATTACCAAGGGCCTTTAAAAACAAGCCAAAACCAGCATAACGGCCCAGTCCCGTGCTGACTGCCCCACACAGCTTTAGGCATGCAGCAAAAAAACAAGACGAGTCCCAGCTGGTATAAATCGGTAAAGCTCCCCTATCATCAGCAGAATGGTTTACCGGGGTTTAAGCCAGCTACTGATCCTTCCCAATATCATGCGAGGTCTCTACAAAACCGCCCCACCTCCTTCATAGCATCTCCTCTCTGACTGTGCAAAGCCCTAGTGCAGGCCGTGCCATGGTGCCAGATTCCTCCGCTTTCTCTGTATCACATAGTCACACACAGCAGGGTCTCAACCCACGCCTCAAGGGCACTGCTTCACCCAGGAGACCTTCCACTGCTGCTGGCAATCCTAAAGAAATTAAAACCTGAAAATTACAGTCATCGGGCAGAGCAAAGCACAAAGTGGCCCCACAGCACTTTCTGCAGCTTGTTATTGCTGCTGCTGGGCCAGCCACGGTTGGGGACCATGGGTAAGCGGCACTGTGTAGTGTTTGCCCATTAATATTATCTTACACACTTACACACAAAGGACTACTTAGAAAACTCTCAGTGGTGTAATGCTGTTTCTCAATGACTTTTCTTATAGAGCCTGTAGCATAAACCATATCAAAGTGCTTCCACTGCTGCATACAGAAAACTGGGGATAACCCAAGCCTTTTAAGCAACTACCAGTCTCTAGCCCAGCATCTGTAATGTCTAGGAGGAAGATGGAAGCGAGCAGCGTTTGTGGCACTGGTGACTTGGGATAGTCAACAGTGAACCTCAAAGATGACTTTGGTACATTCTTCATTTAGTCCTGTTCAAAAACACATCCAGACTTGCAACATTTTTTTTAAATACACCAATAACAGGTCTGCAAGCGAAGACAGAGTCCGAGATCTCAAATGCACAGAGTCTGGGATTCATCTAGACACCTGAAGCTAGGTCAGAGGACTGCTCCTCATGCCTCCCAAGCACCAACAGTGAGAGCCCATGTGGAATCAGTACTGCTCGGCCCTTCACTAATGCCTTCCATCCAACCCAAAGAGATTTAAGAATAAATCGATCAATCAACACACTAAGTCTGAGTGGCAGCCCCTTGGTTCATGAGGAAAGGGTGAGACCCTGGCAGGCAAAGCACACACGGATGTCACAGCTAATTTTCCCAGGGCTGAATTGAGGGATTTGGGGTCAGCACAGGAAGAGTAGCAGCGCCTGCCTTCCAAAGCATATGGCCTGGGAGAGAGAAATCAGGGCACTGCTTGCCTATAGAGGACCAGTGTCATGACTTGCATGTTTTTCCAACAGCATAAAATGGTACAGAAAAGATCCCGTTGGGCCAGTGTTGTATCTGAATGTTACAGTGTATAGAGGATGTGTCTTTTCAGCAAAGTGCCTAGCCACTTTAGGCGCTCTGTGACAATGGTCCTTGAAATGATTAGTCCTTAAACAGGTCTGCTGGACCAGATGGTTCTCAGCATCCTCTTCAGGGATGGCATCAAGTATGGGATCTCCCTTAAAAACGTAAGCACTGAACCAGCCAAGAACGGGATGGGAAACCTTGGAGAAGAAAAAGGGAAAGGGAAAGGGAAACCTTAGAGAAGAAAAAGGGAAAGGGAAAGGGAAACCTTAGAGAAGAAAAAGGGAAAGGGAAAGGGAAAGGGAAAGGGAAAGGGAAAGGGAAAGGGAAAGGGAAAGGGAAAGGGAAAGGGAAAGGGAAAGGGAAAGGGAAAGGAAGGGAGGGGAAAAAGAGTCTCCTGGTATTTGTCCATGATGATCTGCACCAGGCTGTTCTGCTTCCCCCTAACTTCCCCAGTTTAACATTGATTCGGCAAACAATTGGGAGCTTGCAATGGAAGAGATACTTAAGATCATACCAAATACACAGGGTGCTGCAAAATCCGTTCAGGCCCCACAGCTTACCACTTTTGCCCCCTGCAGTATAATTCTCAGCAATTATTTGGGCCCTGCTTCTGGCCTTGGTTTTCAATTTATACCTGTCCATCCTGAATCTCACCCCTCAGTTTCTATTCAGAGGACAGCTCTGTGTTATGCATTAGATAATTACTCACCACCTGACACCCACATCCCTCATCAGTTCATCCAGAGAGAAGCAGTGTGGCAACACATGCTCCCTGAATTTAGCAAGAAAAAGGTTCTTTTTGGAAAAAAAAGCTTTGTCTGAACACCCCCAAAATTAAGGGGAAAGCTTGAATTCAAACTCAGACCAAGAATCCGAAATAGACTTCTAATGCAACAAGCCAAAGCCAGAGGACTGACCAGACAATCATTAATTTTGCATTGCTCAAAAATCCAGATCCAGAAATTTAGCCCTGAACCATGTCCACCCATCCCTAAAACCGCTTAGGAGGTGCCTCTGATTTGATGGGCTCTCAGTCAAGCAACCTTCATCATGCTTGCGCAGCCCTGTTACTGCACACTCAGAGACCAGCTCTCCTTAAAGCGCAGCCAAGAGCACAAGACATACACCTGTGAAAAGATCTTCCGTTACTACCACTCTTTTGCTTTTACAAAAGATGCCATGAAACTCCACTGCCGTGCAAAGAAATAGCACAAATAGATAAAATGTCATTTGTTCAATGAGCAGAAGATATGCTCCAAGTCAGCATCCTGGAGTTGCTCATTCATTTATTCCCTTGAGTTTCCATAATTCTCAATCTAGGTGTTTCATACTAGGTTCTACTACCCTAATACCTGTTCGGACAACATCTGCTAGTGGATCTCCCAATCAGTTGTGGAAATTAATGAGGTTCTACCACGAAGGTAGAATTTCTTTCAGTAACTCCCTAGATTCAGTCCCATACTTCCAGAGTTCCTTAGATTCCCTTTATTTTACCAGTACTATTCCATTAATAAGATGTTCGAAGACACATGCCATACCCAGTTAGGAGAAGGAACTAAGATTTCTCCTGCTCTATCAAGTGTGGTCTATGCAGCCCAGAAAGCCCACTGCTACACTCTTTTTGCCAAACCGCACTGCAAATAACACATCTAATTTGCTCTCTGCTGTGCTCCTTAAGTCTTTTGCAACATTACTGATTTCCAAGAGCTTTCCTCCCACTGAATCTTTCCGGTTTGGATCGCGATGGTAGTATTTTGCAATTCCTTCCTCACACATTTATGAAGTGTTGCTGTTTGCCGCTAAAAAGCCGCTTGCTGGGTTCTACCCCAAAGGCAGCTGCATTTCAATGGTCGGGAAGCTAATAATATACATTACCATACTGGTAGGCAGGGAGAGACATACACTCATGTTTATATCTTCCACACACAAAGAATGCACAACACCATTTTTCTGAGCAGAATTAGGAAAAAGAGAGAAATGCATGACATAGGAACATCACGAAAGTAACCAGTAATGCATTGCTAGCAATGCAGCTCTGGATCGATAGGCCATGTGTAATAGAAGATCAATCGCTTCCATTTTGCAAGGTGTTAAGTGTGACGGGGGATTGAATTAAAGCAGAGACCATAAGAGCAGCTATAAGTTATGCCTTTTTTCTCCCCCTCCCCTTTTTTAAAGGAACAAACCCATAAAACAGTACTTTTTTTCGATTCCCTGCCCCCTCCCTTTCCCCTCTAAGATTTTTCAATTAGGTGAGTGGAAGGACGAATGGTGCAAATACATTTTGCTCAAGTTCTAAGTGCTTTTGAAACCCCCTGTCAAAGCATTTAGTAACACAAGATTTAAGATGCCCAATTAATTTTTCCCCAACAAGCAGCCAAAAGTAGATGCAGGAGGAGGTTAAAAGCTAAGTATTTAATTAATATTAAATTTATATGATTCTTTATCACTGAAAGCATTGTAAAATTGAAAAAGCAGTTAATTTTATGGTCACTGTGTATTCTTCTGCTTTGATCTTTGATCCATGGAATAAAATCACGGAGTGTAAAGATTCTCCTCCTTTATTACACCTGTCTAATGGTGGGGAGGCTGGGGCAAACCCAAGGTGAGGTCATCAGAGTTTTCTCTTAGACCCAGCACAAAAGAGGCAGGGCAGCACTTGGACACGAATCCCACGTGCTCCACACGGCTGGCGGGAGATGGGGGGTGCACAGTTTGTGCTCACCACACAACAGGAGGCACCAATTTTGAAAAAAAAAAAAGGTCTTCCCTCAGCAGCTTGAGGCTGGAAGGTTTAATCCCAGGAGGAGTTTGTGGCCAGGAGAAGTTGTTCAGAAACAACTCACCCTCCGGAGAGAGCTCGGCTGACCCAGAGCAACACATGGGACTCGGCACACCGAGCCGCTCCGCCGCCGTCCCCCCAGCCCTGCCGCTCACAGGCCAGGTCCCCCGGCCAGCGCCAGGACGTACGTGGGGCTCCCAGCGAGCGGCTGGCCAGCAACTTGCAAAGCCCCAGGCCACCTGCGCACAAGCCCCGAGAACCGCGCAAAACTCCTGAACTCTTCCGCACAACGCGGCTGCTTCATTTCTCATTCCTGGCCTCCCCCGTGCCTATCTGCAAAGCAAGACAAAGAGCTATTATGCAGAATGGATTTCACTGAAAAGAGAAAAAGGGGGGGGGGAGGAATAATTTCTGCAAGGTTTTTTGTGGTTTTTCTTTTCTTAATCCCACTGGGAGCCTCATTATAATTTAGTTATTAGCAGGGGGGGAAAAAAACCAAATAAGTAAAAGAATTTCAACATTAAAAAAAAAATATTTAAGGGGAGGAGGAAAAATCAACAGCAGGAAAGTTCTCCAAGCTTTAAAACACTTGCAAATTCCTCCTGATTCGAACATTTCAGGCAGCTCCACTGGCAAGGAGCTGCTCTCGGGACCGGCTCCCCATCATGGATCACATTGCGGCTCCCTGGTCAAAACAAGGCCCCAAGGAGTCACAGCGAGGAGGGACAGATGACATTAAGGGATCACTGGCTTCATCAGCAGTGGGGAGCAGCAGGAGGTCTGGAAATATCCCTTACCTTCTTCTGCAAGAGATGCTAAGGAGACAACCGCACAGCAGCCTCTCCTCAGGAGGCCAGGGAGAAATACGAAGGAAGGGAGACCGCGGGCAACAGGTCACAGCCTGCCATCGCTTTCGGACATGCCAGAGGGCACCACTAGCGGCGTCAGCTCTGGCAGCCCCGCTGCGAAAGGCACAAAATGCCCTGGCACTGCCGACACCCGGGCGGACTTCACACCGAGCAGGGACCGGCTGATCCTGCCGTCCTTGCAGCTGGTCCTCCCGGAGCACCTCAGAGGGCAGCACCGTGCCCCGTCAGCACGCGCCGGTCCTTACTCAGGAGCAGAAACACGCTTGAGGCCTGAAGTCCAGATGCTTAGCAGGTTGTTCCCATATTAAATTAAAACAAAAACAGAAAACCTCTCTCAAGACATATGAAACCCACAGAAAGGCTATCTACATCTTTCCCTGACCCTTCAATTCAGTGTCTCCTTCCCATAGAGAAAGATGTGTTGTTCATATATACGACACTGAGAGTTTAAATGAGAGTTTAATCTTATTAAAGTCTTGATTTTAGGGCAGGTACATAAGTCATGCATATGAAGAAGCACAAAGTAATGAAACAGTGCAGCTCTCAGGATACAGCTGGGAAAACTGAGAAATCATTAAGAAGGACAAAAATTAGGCTTGATATCAAGAAATAAGATCTAATAATTGGTACTGCTTCATGGGCAACAAGAATTCATATCGTTAACTGTTTGTCTCCAGTCTTATTTTCAGTTGCTCTCAAAGAAGGATTGCCACCTTATTCCCATATGGGAAATCACAGCACAGCAACACCACCAGTTGCCCCAGGTCATGCAGCAATGATGCAGCAGGGCACAGGCGAGAAAGACGGCTTCTCGTCTCCCACTAGCTGCCAGAAGAAGGCTCTCCTTCTACTAAGCAAAAGAGATGCCAGATGCACAAAGAAGCAGTCTTCAACCTCAGGGAGTCTGAAATAGGCAGGATAACAACCAACAGCCTCACCGTTGTTAGCAGGAGGTCTCTGCTCAGACTGTACAGAGCAGTGCCCAGGATGCAGAGAACATGAGACTGAGATTTGTTTTTTTCAAATTCCCACTAGGCAAGCCATGCAGTCTAGTCATCGACACACTGGCCACCATATTACACCCTCCAGCTGGCACTTCTTCAAGTCCAGATCTAGCCTGCTTGTCTAGGGCTCACACTACTCTTTGGCCTAGCCAAGAGAGGAGGTCAAGTTTCCAAACACTCAGCCCTGGCTTTAACCAAGCACCCAAGTTTCAAGTCTTGTGCAAAACACCTCTGCCTTGGTCAAATGAAAAAAGTCTGGGAAACAGCTGTAATTGTCCACATGGAGATACCTACAGCCAGATGCTCACTTCGCTACTCAGGGAGGAGAAGTGGGTACCCTGGAGCTCACCTCCTGCTAGTGTTAGGCAAGGCAGTGCTTTTAATATGCTGCCTCTCAGACCTGCTGCCCTCCTGTGGGTCAGAAGTTGTGCATGCTTGAGCACGGACATGTAGCTTGTGGATGATTGCTATGAAGCGAGCTGTTCTTGGGACATATTCAACATGTGAGAGCCTTGGTCCTGTTCTGACTTCTCTCCTTCCTCCCAGGCGGTGCAGGATGTCACCTCCGGCACAGCACTGGCCATATGCAGAGCAGTTTCCCCACCACAGACAGACTGACTGTATTTTATATGTATGCGTGCAGATATCGACAGATGGAGAGAGAAAATTACTGTGCCCATAAATTGAAGCTTTGGTCATGTCAGTTCAAGAAGCAAAATAGGAAATTTAGAGCCAAAAACAGCTTGTATCAGCCAGGCTGATGAGTGCATGCACCAAAAACACACCCCTTAGCATGACCACATAACACACACAAGCGCATACACACACCAAGACCCTGTTTCTGCTCATCTATTCTCAGCAACTGTTTGTCTGAGGCCACATACAACTGGATTTGTCAAGCCCCCTTTTAACAACTTCTTGTCACAGTCCATTACCAAATTGCATATAGTTATATATTCCACTAATTAGGCTTCTAAAATATCATTAACATGTCTCTTGATCATTAGCATAACGTATGAGGCATCCTCGTTAGGCACGACTCGAGTTTGTTAACGCAGTAATGAAAGGCACGGGGCTGGTACTGCAGGAGTTGTGCAGAGATATGAGGCAGGGAACATCAAAAGCATCAGCACTAAGCTTAAAATAATAACAACAAAATCGGTGAGAGGCAGGGGCAGAAGCCAATTGCTGGAGAACCAGGGTGACGTGGAAGGTACAATATACGTCTCCAGGCAGGGAGACACTTCACATACACTGCACGTTTCCCCTGGCATCTGGGTAAGGTGCAGGTCAGGGATGAATCAAGATCACAAATCTCAAACCACCATCACCATCATCAGGGTTGGGATAAAATGGAAGCCATGGCCAGGACTGAAGCGAGACTCCAGCTCTGAACCCCAACGCGGATCCAGCACACCCTTCCCATGAGAGTGACCGTCCTATGCAGCCACCCTCTGCCTCCCCTCTTAACCATCCCAGAGCAACCTGGACCTCACCCCACCACTGAGGCACTCCAGCATGACAGGCTGGACAGTGGAGGAACTAGGAGACCTGACAGCCACTGGTCTCACCTGCTGTAGGAAGGAGTCTAAAGTCTGCAAGGGGACAGTAGCCTCCAAGGGTCCACCACCAAGGCAAGCAGAGCAACCACCATGTCAGTATGGCAGGATCCAGACCTCACCCTGGAGATAAGGACAACACGACCGCCACAGATAGAGGGACTCCCCCCGCCTTGTTCTGAACATCAAGGCCACATACAACATCCAGGCAAACTGATTTAAAGCCAAGTGTTGGCTGAGACACTCCTGTATATCAACCATCATGCAAATAACTTTGTGTGTGCAGAGAGAGCACGCGGCTAAAGGTCTCCAGGACAAATTACAGCCCCAAGCTGAACTCTTTCAATTCGTCTGTCCTCAGGACACCACTCAAACCTACTCGGCACAGCCCTGTCCCACACAGAAACGCCCTGAACAGAGTATCCAGCGCAAGACACGCACATGTTCCTCCCTCCCTCGAAATCAAAGTTGAGCACTCCCTCTCCCCAGCCCCAAGATAAAAATGGTCCGATGCAATGCCAGGCAACACCCTCATCCGGCCAGCTCAGACTAAGCAAAATTGAGCAATAAACCCAGTCAAACTGACGATGAAAAACCACCACCCACCAGGCACTAAACAGCATGAGATCAAGGGTGTTAGAAACAACAACTCAGGATGGTGCAATGACACAGGACCTTGGTCAAAAACATAAGAGAAAGGCCAGGGCTCTGGTACCCAAAATGCAACCCCCCAAACAGCAGCATTTGTGACAGACATCTGTGTGTTTCAAAGCATCCAGGGCTGGAGGGTGAAGGATATGAATTAATAGCCAAAGGTTTGACCAGGACAGATGCTTCCATGTCCAAGCCAGCTCATGTATCAGTGGTTACCACTGTTGCTATAAATAAGCAGGGATTTTTTTTTTTTTCCTTTGAGCGAATAACTCAATAAGTCACTGCATGAAAGATATTGTAAATAGCTCCAGCAGAGTGCAAGTTAGGGCTGCTTCCAATTAGCTTTCACTTACGCTCCCCCTGCCTGTGCCAAGTTTGCAGAGTTTGTTCTCAACACACTGCTGTCTGGGGAGAGCTGGGGTGAGGCTGGGGAGCGAACCCCAGCGCAAGCCATACCACCGCTCCTCCAAATTAGAAATGATCTTTTTATTAATGCCGTGAAGAAGTCAAAGCAAGCGAAAACAGCCCACATGCATTTATCTTTGTCCAGATGTTAATACAAAGATGGGGAGGAGGCTGTGAAAAGAAGGAAACAACCAAGAGCTTTTCTTCAGCTGCTGCGAGCTAACCCCACAACCACCACTACTACCATGACAGCTTGGAGATACAAAGCAACACGCAACATTTTATTAAAATAAAAACACAAAACAAAACACGCACAGCAAAGACAGCCCAGAGGCTTTTTACACACGCATCTGAAGAGAAGCCCCCACATGCCTAAGACAGAGGTAGGACACATCCTTGTGGGCGGCACCACCAACAAAACAACATAGGAAAGATGGATGTTTTCATGAGTCTTTACCAAAAAATTCCTCTTCTATGAGATAAACGTGGCGTTAGACTTTCTGAATTTTTACTCATTCATACGCAGAACCTTTGTGTCTCGCACATGCGCGTGCTTTCATGCAGCAGCTGGTCCCAATACCAGAGGAGCATCACAGCCAGGAAACTATCACCAGGAAGATAAAACACAGGGCAGGAGACAGTGGGATCAGTTGGTAGCCTACGGGAACAGGAGTCCAGGGGAAGGGGCGAAATTCCCTATACTCCCATTTGGGAGAGACTCTGGGAAAGTCATGGGGTACCTGTGCCTCCCCTTCTGCAATCCGGGGCATGCAGGGGTTACAGCTGTGTTAGGTGCCTAACCTGCGCCAAGAGGTCCAGAGACACAGAGGGGGGACCAGGGAATCAAAACCAGCTCATCGCATCATCATTTCAGCCAAGTCTCCTTTCTTAAATCACCACACAGCTATGTACCACCCTCACCCAGGCATTTTGCAAGGAGGTCAGCAATGCCCCAGGGCCCTTCGACAGCCAGAGAAGGGCCACGAGGTCTTTCTAAGCAAGCAGATGTATTCATTCACATTAAAGCAATCTCCCTTCTTTCCCTGCTGCCCCAACCATAACATTTCATTGAAATACGGACACTGGAAACCATCCATTGTTTTGGGGAGAGGGGGGGTTACAACAGTCAGCACAGCACATATTGCTTTTGTTTGTTTCCTGGCTTTCAAGCCAAAAGTAACAATCGCAAAAAAGAAAAGCCACTAACATTAGATAATGCTTTCAGATTCGAGAGAGGTCAGGAAAAAGTTCCAGGAAAGGGAAGAGAAACAACCTTGTTTCAAATCCTTCAGCGTAGCAAGAACCAGCTCTCACATGCTACAGATTTATTTTCCAGTAGTTTTTCAACCATCTCCCTTTCTCCCCCCTCCCCATGCTCCATCCTCTCCCCACCTCCTGAACACCAGCAGTTTCCCTCCCTCCCGCGCTCCCAAATGGCGGCAGCGCTTTATTAAAATGGCCAGAGGGAACCTCTCCCCTCTCTGGGCAGGAGCACGCTGGATTGACCTTTCCACATCTGGACATCTTTGCAACCTCCGGCTTTATATGGCAAACCCGAGCAGCGCAGCGACCTTCCCGGAAACGCAGTCGCCTGCCCTCCCTTCGCTAACCCACCCATCTCCCTTCCCTCCGCTGAACTCCGCGACCCTTTTACCCTGGCCGGGCCGGGGACACGCCACTCTTTCGCGAGGCAGGCAACTCCTCCAGACGGGGCCCCAGAACTTTTGCCAGCACGAATCCAGAGAGCTGGGTTTTAAATGCATTGGCTTAGTAAATTGAAGGGGAGTTAGGGTGAAGAGGAAGAGACTCTAGACTGCAAACACACATGGTTTATTTAAAAAACACATCAAAGGAAGTGAGATGCATATTCCTCTGGACTTTGCCATATCACATAGGTGAGACACAGAGGCTTCACTATAAAAATATAGTTTAAAGAGATGCCTAAACCTGGCTTTTCTCTGAAGGACCAGGATTCAAGTTGTGCAGCCCGTTGATTCTGCACAAGAAAGTGAAGAAAGCAGCTTTACCAGGCTTGTTTAACCAACCAAAACAGCCAGTTTCAACTAAATAAAGTAAATAACCTCAACAGCAACAAATCCATTCAAATCCTATAGCTATTTCATTTTTGTTCACCTGGAGAGCACTTGTCACTGCAACGACCACATTCATCCAGTGCATCTCTTGGGTGACCAGGACAGAAACAAATCCTGCAACCAGACAATCAACAGCTGCAGGAAAGCCTGCTGCAGTTTTTGCTGGGATTTGACCCAACTTTTGAGTTCAGAAGTTTCTAGTCTGTTCTCTTCACCCGCCTGTGTCAAGATCTGAAGTTTCACACCACCCCGTCGGGCTTTTCTCACCTTTCCTCAACCCACTGAGCACAACCGCGACGTGCCAGGAAGGCTTACAGAAGCGTTTACAGACCTGTTATCTTTACTGGCACACTGAAATAGCCTTAGTGGGTCTTCTCCTTCCTCGAACTGTGCAAGTCTGCCGCATGTCACCAGGTTGTTGCGTAAAGGGTAAAGCCAGCAAAGCCTGATTCCCAGGGCAGCCACGGCACCGTCTGCCCTCCGCAGCCATACCAGCGCCACGGCCAGCGCCAGGCCAGACCGAAACGAGGTCATCTGTGCTCTGGCTCATTCCAGCCCATACGTGGGGCCAAACTGGACGTTGCATCACTGACACCAGGTCAAGTCTCTTCCCTGCATGGGTCTTACACTCCCTCCTCTGCATGCCCCAATTTTCCCAGAATTCACGCAGCCACATTTCTTCTCGGGAGCACAGCAAAGTCCTGTCCCATTTTGTAAAAACTGGCCAAAATTCCTTTGAAACATGGAAGGCTGGGGAGGAACCAACAGGCTCAGTCATTAGTTTGCCATTTTTCCTTAGGAAAGCAGCCTTAAGGCCCATCACAAGAGAGCATACCAAGTCTGGAAGGAGCATCAAAGAAGTTCTCATGCTGACAATGCTGTAGCTCACCACCACAGGTGGCACCTCTCCAAACAGAGGGCACACAAATAGCACAACCAGGCCTCAAACGATAGCAGGGAGGTTCTGGATCAGACAGTGGATGCACAGAAGAGTTGCCCCCCCAAAACACTAGCAGTTTTTACATGTTGACATGCTGCTGGAAGACCACAGCGATGCTCCTGCGGCACAGCATACCACACGCCAACAGGGCCCACAACCAAACACCCCACCCACTCGCGATGCTTCTTCCAAGCAGCCTTCCACACAGACCACAGCAACTCAGGGCAACCCTGAGCTGCCCACACCTCAAACCATCTAAGCCAGACAGAGCATGCCAGGAAATGCTTTGTGGAGCAGCAGCTATGAGGCTCTCCCTGAAGTAACCGTCTTGGTGGCAGCATGCAAGCAGGAGAAGTGGGAACAGCGGGACATATCCACCTTCTCCTCAGACCACCAGGCCACTGGTCTTCAGGGCATGGCCAGTCTTTTCCTACCACAACTAGGAGGCAAACCATGACTAGGGACAGTCACAGGATCAACATGCAAAAATGCTCACACCAGGGGCATCAGCTTGTCTTTTCTTCCGAGTCAGAGGAAGGCAGAGCTTTCCTTTACAGGGTGCAAACAGCTTTTCACATGCACAGCAATAGCAGCAAGTCCCTACTTTTGTGCATCCCCACAAGGCACTCCCACTTATTTTTTGTAAGAGCCTATTCCTTGCTTGGTGAGTACAGAGACCCCATCCTCAGCTCCTCCAGCCCCACCAGTTGCATGGTGGGGGGAAAATCCTGATAAGGGCTCTTGCATGTGATGAGATGTGAGCCTCCCTGCTGCCCGCCCTCATTGCAATCAACTTCGTTTGTTTATTTTTATTTCAACAAAACTTTAGCTAGGCTGGGGGGAGGCTGAAAGGAGGACAAACCACTGGAAAGACAGGCCTGTGCACGGATCTCCAAAGGGACTGAAACTCGGGGGTGGGAGGAGGGGTGATGTCTCCTTTCCAAAGAGCTTTCAATAGGAAACAGATGTTGAGGGCCGAGGTACCGAAGGCAGGGTCTGCAGTGGGCTTCCCTGGCTCCACGCTCCCAACCAAATTTATTTTAATTAAAATATTTAAGTTCAAGCATGAGGTGAAGGGTAGGGGGGAGCAGGGAAGGCTCCAGGGTTACATGTGTGTTACCTCTGCTCGGGAATCGTGATTTGTGGCAGACCTGGAGGGGGTGCCGGGGGCTTGTAGGGACTGGTTGGAGACCCCATCTCGTACCCCCCGCCCCAGCCTCCCTCCCTCTGGCAGGGCTCGACATAAATTCTGCTGACCTTGAGTGAAAAATTGCCTCATTTCAGCACTGAAAAATAACATTACATCATGCAGCCTGTGTCAGGTTCTATAAATGCCCCCTTCCCTCCCGCCCTCCCCCAAAGCGAGGGGGATGTAACCCAACACTATGAAAACACCAGCGCTGGAGAAGAAAAGGGGCCATTGTTGTGGACTGTCAGCTCCCTCACTCCTGCCTTAGGTGAAGAAAGATCTCAGAAAATGTTAGACTGGGAGGTACAGACTCCAGGCTCTCTCCCCCCCCGGCCTTTCTTTTCTTCTCCATCCCCACCTTTGAAACCCCTGCCTCTCCCTTGCCTAAAAACACGCAGGGTGGGGGATCAGGGGGGTTCTGCTAATAACAGGCATTTATCCACAGCTCCCTCCCCTCAGACCCCTCAGCAAAGGTCGGCCCTGCTGGAAAAACCAGCACGTCGGGAAGCCCGAAAGCCAAGCCGTAAGAGCGCGCTGGGTTGCGAGCCCAGCTTTGAGACCGGAGGAGTCAATCCACGGAGCTCAACGTTTCCTCCTGTTGAGGATCCGTCCTGACCCCAGCCTGCGGGAGCGGAGGGGAAGGGAGCTGCCGGCTGCCTGCGGCCCCCGGGCAAAGCACCAGGCCGTGCTGGGGTCGAGAGGAAATGGAGGAGAACACCCAGCTCGCCCCAGGCCTTCGGCTCTCCAATGTATTTTCTCATTAACGTGTAATACGGTTTTATTGTCTCAAACAATGTCTGCTTTCGATCAGTTCCTTTATCCCAGACACTGCCGCTCGGAGAGACTGAGACCAGATGGTTCATATTGCAGGAGTCTTCCCGCTCTTCCCCTCCTCCCGTTCCCGCCGCCATCCGCCCGATAATTCCTTACAAATTCCTGGAATGCCTGCGCCAGGCCGAAAATTAGCTGCAGGGAGAGAGCATGAGGCTTGTGAAGACGGGCTGGGGGCGAACCCACGGAAGCCCATCCCATCCCATCCCCACGGTCCTCTCCTGGCTGCCTGCAGCTAGCACGGAGCAGGTCCCCGACAGAGAGCATCAGCTCCCGCCTGTCGTCTCCTTGCTGGATTGCCAGCAAGCGGTTCACACTCCAAATCCGAGATCCACACCGTCAACGTTTCAGCCCCTTCTCCTCCACCTCCGCTTTCCAGGTCCAAGACAAGATGAGCCCTGCACCTTCCACCACCTCCTCCATGCAGGGAGGGACACACAGACCCCACATCCCCTCCTGCTTCCCCACACACAAGGGTTGGCATGGATGACGGAGAAGAAAGATGAGGCTGTGAGCATATGAGGCAAAGACCAGCAATGCTGGTGCTATGACACTCGGGACTCAGGCACAGACCGTCTGCAGGGCACCGCTGGCACTGGGAAGGCAGGAGGAGAGCAGGACGGTTGCCCATAATCCCTGCCACATGCCAGATGCCACCAGGCCTCCTGGCTCCCCTGCTCCCAGCTCCGGTTTTCACCCACGCCTCCCGGCACTAATCCCTGCGTGCGCAGCTGCATGCAGGGCTGCTCCTCTTCAGCTCTCTCCAAGCCTCACTTCACCCTTCCCAAAAGCCAGGGGCTAACGCAAACCGTGGTCAAATCAAAGGGAAGACTCCTGCTGACTTCAAGCAGCCTGTATGAAGCTCACAGCCTGCATCGAGCACAGCCTCACTTCCCCCACTTCATCCTCTATCCAGACAGTCAACCTGGCTCACAACTCAAGCCCACCCTGAAACACATCTCAGAGGTCCAGCAACACTCACACTCTTCCTTCCATCCTTTGAGTAACCATACATGCGCATTACTCGGCAGAGGATGATTTCTGCAGGGACATAGCCAGTCCTGGGATGGAGCCCACCAGCTCCTGAACAGCCCAGGCACAGGTAAGCACAGGTAAGTAGGAGCCTTGCAGAGCGAAGCCGAACTCCAGCCCTAAGTGAAAGCAGCAGGGGGAAAATAAGGGATGGCGAAAGCAATCGTTCAGTCTAGAACGGTGCCAGGAGACTAGTGTTAACACCCTTAAACTTGGGAAAAGCACCACAACAGTGCTGATAATCCCATCTGGGAAAAATCTGAATCTGGTGGAAACGATGGCACCTTCGCCAAGGTGCTCAACCACCAATTCAGCGGCGGCTGCCTGCTGTGCCGTGGCTCATCCCACACGAGGCACCAGCTGATGGGTCCCAAGATGTCTCTGATCCTATAGAACTTGCCCCGACTCCCAGGAGCCGAGTATGGTCAGGGTTTTCCTAACGTCTTTTTCTCAGCTGAGCCACAGTGGAGACATTACGCAGCAATGGGGATGCACAGTAGGCAGGCTGTTCCCAAAGGAAAAGGAGAGATCCTGACTTCAGCGTGCTGCCCTCAGTTCCCAGCTCTGCGGCAGCTGCTGCCCAGGAAAAGGCACGGCAGAGGAACAAGCGAAGGGGAAGAGCAGCCTCCAAGCGCTCGGATCGGAGCACGCCTGGGGCAGGCAGGCGCTCTCAAGTGTTTAGCTGCCAAAATGCTGCACGGGCTCCATAGAGACTGGCTGAACAGACGGGTGACTGCTCCGGATTCCACTGAATTTGTAATGGTGACACGAGACAATCCCACTGCCAGATTTGCCAGATTTCCACAGCGCTTCCAGGGAGAGGGGGGTGTCAGAAAGTCTCAAAAGCACCTCCAAAATCTCTCTCGCGCACAGCAAGAAGGAAAAGCAAAATCTTCTTTTTCTTCATCTCATTTTTCTGCAAGTTGGTTCATTTTAGCAAGCGCTATCAAATCTACCTCCACCCGGGGAAATTCCAGGCCGCACAGTTTAAGTCCTGCCAAGTTCTGAGTAACGAAAAAATTAAGAGGGTGGGAGGTTTATAGCAGAAAGCTTTATATCTGCAGGATCTCTAATCAGTGCTCTCTCTTCCAACATCCCTTCCTACACCTAGCCCACGAGCACCGTGATAGAAGCTGTTCTCACAGTGATATGGCCTAACACCCAAGGGGCAAAGCGGCAGAAGCAGAGGGGATCTGAGACATTTGATTTCTATCCAAGAAGCCCAGATGCAGAGGAAAAGCTAGTACAGGCCAGAACTGAGGGCTCTGGGGGGTCCTCAGATGCTGGACCCCAGGCCTGAAATAGCCAGGACAGAGGCAGGGGAGGAGGGACGAACAGAGCATGTGCCTTGGTAAGGTGGAATGAGTGGGCTGCAAATAAGTGAAAGGGGAGAGAAATGAGAGCTTTTTGGTGATTTTTCACTCAGTAGCAGAGAAAGTATCACCTGCCACCTTTTGGCATTCCTAGTGCTCAACTTTGGCTCCATCCAGAAAGAAAAAAAAAACACAGCAGGAAAGAGTGAGCAAGCTGAAACCTGATACCCTGAAACGCTGGACTTGGTGTCTGGCTTTTCTTACCGGCTCAGCCGACCTGTACGTGCCAGCCTGGGAACTCGTAATGGTTCCACTAACAGAACTTCATTAACTTTTTATACACTCGGCCGCTAATTTATAATCATTAGCAGACAAACAGCCAACAATTACACAAGCAACACGTAAAGAAGAGAGGGAGAGAATGTAAAGCAGCAGAGATGAAAACATGCCCTTGGATCATGGGGTGGAAAGGAGGGAGTCGGGAGGATAGAGCATTCCCCATCCCGGACATTCCTGGAGCTGGAATGTGACGCACATGGCTTGGAGAGATGGGGGCGACCTCTTCCAAGATTTACTGGCATACACCGTTTTGTAAGCCATAATTAACGCATCAGGCAGCAGAAAGGTAAAAGGCACAGGTGATCACAGGGAGAGGACAAATCTTACCAGTTCTCTCATTAAAAAAAAAAAAAAAAAAAAAGGAGGCAGGAAGAGGAGGAGTGTGCATATTCCACGTTACCAGCTCCTGGGACTGACAAGCAAGGCCTTCCTTGCAGGAGAACAATGGGAAACCACACACAGACACAACACCGAAAGTTCACCCTGATTTAACAAAATGTTCAGACAGCTCCACTAGGTCATGTAACCCTCATCCCTTTCCATGCACATGTTCTCCAGCTCTGCACAGGGATTAGGAGGTGGCGTTGCAATCCACAGCTTTGCCCCTCTGGGTGAACGATGACTGTAAATACTCAAATCTGGCACCAAAATATCTGCTTTGGGGATGGGGATGTGAAAGTGGGGAAGAGTTTCAAATGCTTCTCTGAGATCAGCAGGCTCTGTTCTCCAGAAGACAGATCAAAACTCTATTACCTCCACCAGTGGTCATCTTCTGCCTAATATCCCACCTGGTTCCTACCAGTAAGGCATATGACTCCAGTAACCCAGCTAGACCCTCTTTTTGCATGACAGAAGGCAGCAGGAAGAGGACGACAGGTAGGTTCTCTTCTCCTCTCCACTCTCTGCCAACAACCTAAGACGCTTTAACTGACCAAAGAGCCACAAGATCTGCAGATGCAGTATAATGTCCCTGCTGCATAGGCAGGCCAACAAGGAAGCAAAATGACCTGACCAGCATCACTCAAAGTATCATGCCCAGAAACCAAACCCACACCTTTTGGCTCCCTGGTGACAGCTGAGCCTACTCCCCTGCCCCACACCGGAGAGGCAAGCCAGTCAGTTTTTGAGACGCAAGTTTCCTGCAAAACAGGTCTAATAGAAACACTGTGTGCACCCTGCAAAGCCTCCAGCTGGGCATTTCCAAGCATTCAGCAGAGCCTGGCAAAGCACCTCCTGCCTTTGATCACCGGAGGGGAAAGCTCCTTTCCAAAGCTCCACACAGTGGCAGAAAGATCAACTCTTGACTTTGCAGCCCAGATCAGCAAAGCCGATCAGCTGAACAGCAAAGCTGTTCGCAACGTCAACCAGCACCCCTCAAAAACACAAATGAAACTGGTGGACTGCCCCAACCCCCTCAGCTCCCCCTAAGCCAGGAGATGGAAGATCCAATGATCTGCACTGCTTCAAGCAGCCCATGTTCAGGGCCCGCCACTGCTTACAAGCCACGGCTCGCCAAGCATGCAGAGGGCAGGTAGGCATGGCCCAACACTCGGAGTGCGCAAACTCGGGCGTGCTCACAGCTGGAAAGCCACCCAATCTCTCCAGCCTGCCTCCTTCCCACCCTGCTGCTCCCAGTGTCAAAGCAGTACGGAAAAGATCACAAGTGACTTTTGCTTGCAGCAAGGCCTTTCCTCTTCCACCCTTGCATTTGCAAACAAAAAAGTACATCTCTAACATGCAAAGACTCTTTATCACGTTAGCTGCAAGCAAAGACCAAACTATTCAGGCCAGAAGGATGACAGCTTGAGTTTTATTGAGGACTAAAAACTATGAGAGCCAGGACGCAGCTGCCTAGGCCCTGCCAGACCATGCATTTCTTTTTACCACACTAAGATATAGAAAAACAGCTGTAAAAGCTATTGTTTTTTAAAGCTTCCACTAATATTCATTCTTCATGCCTCTTTTTTTTTGACAAATTTCTCACGTGACAAGGTCTTTTCCCTCTACAGCTGCTTAATAACCATGGAGCACCCATGTAAGAAAAGGAATGTCTTCACCTAGAAGTGCAGCTCTCAGGGTGATTCAGGGGATCAAGTGGTAAAGCTAATTCAGATGCAAATTCAAACCACTAATTCTGCCTGGGGTAACCCCGCAACTCCACCCATATGGATACAGTTGCAAAATGATGGTACCTATATATATGTATGCCGGCAAGCTTTTAAGAAAACCTCTACATGATCTGCTAAAATATGGAGCATGCTGCTCAGATTATTTTCCTTCAGCTGTTCGATATCCATAGTGCCATGAAGCACTCAATCAGTGCATCTAAGAAAACCGGGGAAAGAACTGCGTACGATAAGCTATCGTATAATCCAAATTGGGTAATACTGCATGATCATACAATTAAAGATTGAATGGCAGGATATGCACAGAGAGGAAAAGTGGAGGTTGTTCGTAAAAACTTCACTTTGGCATTTCCTGTCTTTGAATGTGCAGTTCTGCAGCCTTCATCTCCCTTTAGCAGGTTGTGGTTTTGTTGAGAGGTTTTTTGAATTGAGCTTTTCCATTCCCACCAATCTTCTAAATAAATTAGAAAAACAACAACAACAACAAAAAAAACCCTGAGCAAAACAAAAATACTCCAAAGCCCTACAAAAGAAGCCTCACTTTCATAACTTTCAAATAGAATTGCTCAAATACCTTTTCTCTGAAGACTTTTTTTTTTAAACGGCATAACTATGCCTATATTTATGATTAAGTTTTTTATAATACAAAATTGAAGTCAAACTTCAGAAAAAAACTTTTATTAAAAGATGATGCAAGGGCTTAATTTCAGAAATGCAAATATGAGACATTTCCATCTTTTTTTTGTTTCCCAAAAGCAAAGCAAGATAGTTGTCTATGCTGAAACATGTTGGGAAATTGAGCTGCACAAATTTGTACGTTTCTGTCAATCCAAATACACATTATTATTTCTTTTCCTCCTCAAGACCTTTTAAGTGTGTGTGTGTGGGGGGGGGGGGGGCGCGGAAAGAAAGCCCTCATTTTGCCCAAAGGAAAAAGAAGCTGGTAATACCTCTCAAGTCCAGAAAAAACACCTGATCCTGCATAAGTGCGGAGTGGCCCCCCAGCATGTGAGCAGGAGGAGGGAGCCCAGCAGGCATTTGGCTCCTTCCCCAGAGGGGACGCCCAGACCCCAGCCCCATGGCAGAGGTGGGGACGCCCTGGAGGAAGCTCTTCGGCACGTGGGACCAGCCCCACGCAGCGAGCGCAGCACCCTCCCAAGTCTCTGCCCCTCCGCCTCGCATCCGAGGCACGGCAGGGCATGAAGATGAAGCTGCGGGTAAATGTGCCGCAAGCCCTCTCTCAGCAGAGACCCATCAGTGCACCCAGGCAAGCTTTCCAGGAGAAATGGCAGGGTCAGCATCGAGCTGCCCTTATTGGAGGTCCCTGGCCCCATTCCCTTCCCACATGCAGACAGCAGGAACCCCCTGTGGTCCTGGAGCGGAAGAGAGGAGCCCCCAATTCCTGGTAAAGGAAGAGGTCACTGCCAAACTGCAGAGGGGCAAGAGGCAAGGCTCTGCTGGTGGGACTCGTTTGGTGGTCCACCTCCAGCTGCTCGGGCAGACAGCTCTCAGACAGAGAGGGTTATTCTTCTTCGATAACAGGGAGAATTAAAAACAATAGCAAAGAAGAAAGAATAAAATTGTCCCAACTTACACATGTTGCACCCCTACCTTGGCCTCGGAAGGTCCCTTCTTTGCAAAGGCAGGACCCCATCTCAGCACGTACCCAGCAAGCCTCTGAGCCCCAAGAAAGCAGCTGCCTTGGAAACCTCCAGGCGAGAGGGCTGAGGACCGAGATGGGGCAGGAGCCAGCACGAACAGAAATTTAGGGGAGGGAGAGAGAGGGAGGGAGAGAGAGGGAGGGAGAAAGAGGGAGGGAGAGAGAGGGAGGGAGAGAGAGGGAGGGAGAGAGAGGGAGGGAGAAGGTGCTAAAGGAGGCAGAAAGCATCTCCACTGCACACAGGTCTGAGTCGAGCCTGCCCGCGCCACAGCACTGGTACAGGCGAGTGCCTGGACACGCAAACCATTTCTCTTCCAGGAATTAAGCACTGTCCTTAGGAGCACCCTCACCTCACACCGCCCTGTGCAAACAACTTGGCGAGTTTTGGGTGGCTCACGGAAAGGCAAACAGAAAGCTGGGACTGTGCGGCCACCAAGTCCCCAGTTCAGAGAGGGGGATACAAGGGCAGAGGATGGGGACAAGAAAAAGGGTGGAAGTTGATGTCTCTTTTGTTAACCAGAAAAGCAACCTTAGAAACATAGAGGGACATAACCTGGTACAGCAACCGTCTGCTCACTCGCTGAGCTAGAGAAAAGCTCCACAGAGGTGGGATCCACCTCTCTCCAAACTCAGCTCCGCTCTCAGCTCTTTCACTGCTGTGGGTGTCGGGGAGCAAAGCTGCCTCTCGCAGCCAGTTCTCTCAGGCGCCAAATCTTCACTGCTCCCCCCAGCACCCTCCCTTTTACCTCCCTGCTCCCCCGATGGCATGGCATCGAGCTGGCAGAAAGCGCATAGTGCTAACGTCCAGGAGCCTTTGACACAGGGGTAATAAAAGCAGCCAGGTCCTAAGAGAAGGCGGGAAGACTTCAGCCACCTACTAAGTCCAGGTGGGCTCACAACCAACCTATCCCTACGTTTTCCAAGGAGCACACAGATTCCTGGGCTTATCTGGCCCTGAGGATGCCTGCGCAGAGCGGGAGGTGAGTCCAGGAACTGCAGAGCACGTCTCCAGTGGTCCTGGTGCAGGACCCTCCTCACTCCGAGCTGGGAGAAGGCACCGGTTTAAAGTAAGAACACAATGAGGAGGGGAAAAAGGAGGCAGCAATGTATTTTTCATCTTTAAAATATCAGTGGCATGGCTTACACTGCCTCCCAGGAGGCTGAAAGCCTCCCCTTGGGCACCACCTTTTGCATGGAGGGCCTCTGTAAGGGCCTTCGTAGATGTCAGGGCTGCTCCTCTCCTCTTCTCACTTGGAAGTGTTCCTCTCAAGGTTTCGGTGTTAATCTATCCCAGGAACCTGGCAAACGAGAGCACGCCCAGCAGAGGCGCGACTTGACTCTGCATCTCCTCTCTGAGCAACGGCCAGCCCCGTCCACCTCCGGCTTTCGGGAGAGCCGCAGCGCCGCGAGCAGAAGCGAAAGGGAGGGCGGGCTGGCGAGGAGCACCCCCATGCCGCGGCCTTCGCCCCGCGTGCGTCAGCGCCAAGGCTGGCTCCGCGGCCTGAATCCACACAAACCTCTTCCAAAGCCTTCCCCGGGGGGTTTCTCCGGATCCAGCACCGCTGCGCTCACCCCTCCCCGCACACAGCCCCCACCTCGTCCCCCCGCCTTTCCCTCCCCCGAAACGCGCTCTCGGGCCCGTCCTCCAGAACAATCTCGCTGCAGGCAGCTTTTGTAAGCCTCCAGCCCCAAAAGAAAAATGATGGGTTTGAACTCTTAACCCCGCCCCAGAAAAGGCTGGAATTAAAAGGGGTTTATGACTAAGTATGCAGATGGGAATACTGTAATAACAACAGGCGAAATGTTTGCCCAGCAGTTCTGGGCTCGTTTCGGAGGAAGGGAGAGCAGGGATGGGGCGGCTTCTGGCCGGAGGATGACGCCACAAAGAAAGAATTCAGCGACTTGGAGGGAAGGGAGGTTGTTGATAAATGTTGGGGCAGAGGCGGGGAGGGGGGCCGGGACCCAAACGCTACACACTGACACTTCAGAGAAGTTTGCTGCGGCACCGAGGGTTTCTGGCACTGACACCCGGCTGGCTCACAAAGCCCCAGACACGGAGGAGGCAAGCAGGGGTAGGAGGAGAGAGAAAGAGACCTCGGCTCCAGGGCTGGCTCGGCAACGTCGCCAAGGGAAAGGCCAGCTTGCCAAGGATCCCGCACCTTGAGCGGCGCTGTCCTACTTGACGAGGCTGGGACACACGATGGGGAACATACTGGAGAGACAGCAAAGCTCCCCCGCACCCTAAATCCCTTCTGGCCACAGGGGACTGTGCACCCAGCCTCCTGCTAAGAGGGGAGCTTGCAACCGCAAACAAGTGGTTAATTTTTAAGAGCCCTGGGACTCTGGCTCCATTGAAAAGGCAGTAAAACATCAGTGCCTAAGTCACTTTGGATACCAGTTTCAGTACACCTCCTTCCCCCCTTAACAACAGGCTGCAAAAAGCCCCCCCCAAATAGGAACCTCGAGTTATAGGCGACTTAAATCTCAGCCCCCATCCCAGAGAAGGGTACCCCACTCTCTGCTTGCTCAATGCTTTCTGCAAAAGGGGAGATCTCTGGTTCTCTGCCATTAAATCCCCCAGAAGTCCACTCCCGCTCATCACGCATCCGGGCTTCATATCCAAACCCAGAGCAGAGGCAAACCTGGATCTCTGCAAGTCACCAGGAGTATCCTCACGGGGCAATGGCAAAAATTTGGACAGTTCTGCATGAAACTTATGCAGCAGGTTACCTATGCCGCCACTCTCACCGCTGGAAGGTGGAGGTGCCACACTTGCCCTTGTGGTTGTACCTTCTCAGCTGCATCCAGTCCTAGGGAGATGCTCTTTGGTCCACACCGGAGGAGGAGTGGGAGGAAGGCAAGCAAGAGACCCTGCCCTTAGATATCATCCAGAAATGCCAGGGCTCACTGAATAACTTCATCACATCAAGCGAACCACAAGCATCTTACTAGGAAGCAAGCTGCCAGAGATATTCCACCCATCCAGAAGGGACGTCCCCACACCCTCCACCGGCTGTGGGCAGGCCTCCTCTCTCTGCAGGGGTCCAGCCAGGTGAGTCACCGCTCTGGCTCCTGCATCACAGAACAAGGAGCTGTCTCCATACCTCTCAGCAGTCAGCCCTTTCAAGAAGCACGGGGGATGAACCACCCCTTCTCACTAAAACACCTCCCTGCCTTTGCACCAGGCTGTGCCACCCACAAGGTGGGCACACAGTCTGTAGGAGAGGTTTGTTCCAAGGCTACCAGAGAATACAAGTCCCTGATAATACCAAAATGAGCATCTCCCCCTGTTCTCTGGGGTCTTCTATGAGATACTTGTAAATTATTTAAGGCACGATGCAAATTATTTGCATGATGTCACACAGCTTGGTAGACACAGACCAGAAAGAGACACCAAAACACCCAGATCTTACAAATTACTGGGACCCACAGGAGACAAATTCACATCACACATGGAGTCGCGCGACAAAAACACACCCCTCACCAAGCTCCCAGAGGGTCCACGATATCAAACTATTTCTGAGCCAATGCTCCTGCTATAAGCTTCTCTTTCCTGCTCTGAGATCCCATAAGCCCAGCCAGAAGATCCCAGTCCAGATGAGCTGCATACAGCAACAGGAGTCCCAGAGCAGGAGGAAAAGAGCAGAAATGTGTTTGCAAAGGCAGGAAGCAATGGCACAGCAGGGAGGACACCCCTGACCACATGCACAGCCCCATCAGGCATCAGCTCCTGGCTTGCGCAGCATTTCAGTGCCTGCGGAGAGAGGAGTGGTTCTGCCCCACAGAGGGCTGGCAGGCAGCACCAACGCTCCAGGCGGTCGGAGCTGGCAAGGACTGCCGAGACCTTCCCTCAGCGCCTTCTCCCTGTGCTTGGGAGGCACTGGGCACAGCCCAGCCTGATGCAACAGCAACCCTTGCCAAACCAAGCATCTTGCAGGGGTACGAGATTCGGATGGGAACACACCCCAGCTGCTTCCCTTCAGAGGTGAGGAGGTAAAGCTGCATGCAAAAAATTCAAGGCACAAATGGCAAGCCAAGAACTCAAGGAGACTTCCCAGTTCGTAACACGGGGATTTCCAGGCATGTCTCACACCTGCCTTTGCTCCACAGGGACTTCAGTGCTTGCAGCATCAACACATGGAGTTGTGACTCTGGTCACCTCCTGTTGTCCCATTGAGTTTACTAGAGAAGCCACCAAACTTGTTCCTCATAACAAGTATAATCTTCACTTTGTCTTGCAAACAGAGCAAATGTCTCTAAAGACAGACAGGCTGCTGCTGTCTGCTAGGTCAGGAAAGATGGTCCCTAGCAAAGGGGAGCATGCACTGCAAAAAGGTCCTTCAGCGAGACAGCAGAGACCTGGGCTCAGCTCCCTTCCAGCGACATGCTGCAGGAGTCCGCAGTGGACACATGCTGTGTAAATACACGGCTCCCTTCAGGGCCACGGCTCTGCGATGGTAGAGCGGCGAGAGCCTACATGCTGGGAAGCACTCGGATCAGGTAATGGAGGGCGTAGGAGACTCATGAGAAGATTCCTGTGAGTCAGAAGAGCTGGCTGGAGGCCAGATCAGCAAGCTCTGCAAAATCAGCTAACAAAACAGGGCACAACCTGGCCCTCCCCAGTCCCTTCCTGCTGCCTCCGAGGTGACCCCTGACAAGCAGCGCTGGTAGGCAGCAGTGCTGTCACCGAGGATGGCACCAGGAGTGGGTGCTGGCAGGAGGCAGGTGGGACATTGCAGCCAGGGACGGAGACTCGGCCTGCCACGCCCTGGGTGAGTTTGTCCCTCCAGGGCCCAGCTCAGCCAGAGCCTGGGACTTGCTGAGCAGTTTGGTTTCTCCTCTAACACAGGAGACTGCATTGCTCTTGTCCATTTAAGCTGAGAGCTAGCTCTCTCTGAACCAAAGAGATTCTCACCGTACCTGCAGCTTCCTGGGCACTTCCTGGGATTTAAGGACCATGAAAGTGCTCCTTACTGATTCCTTTTCTGACAGCAGTGTTTCCCCTCCCTGCCTGTTCTCATACCAATGCCTTTGACAGCAGGGTACAGAGTTTGTCTACACCAGGGATGTTTGCAATGTCTTCCTCCCCAACGGGGTGGCCTCAGAACAGATGAAGCCCCACAGCCCTGCCTCATACAACATCCTTAAACTCGCTCCAGAGAGCTGAACAAGTAACACATTAGAGGAGGCTGCAACTACTCGTCTACACCAGGAACAAACAGCAACATCTGCAACACCAGGACATTTCTAGAAATCATCACATGGAAAAGAATGATTGTTTTGCCCTTGACAAATGGAAGTGGGAACCATCGTCTCAGGGCATAGGAAGCCAGAAGGATTTAGGCCCTGATCCTTCAACCAGCTGCACCTGAGCACACATTCGTGCCAGGATTGGGCTCTTTACTTTCCAAGGGACCACGGCCTTCTGCCCAATCCAGATCCCCTTAGGAGACAGGGCAAGCCCTTGATTTCTAGACACAGAAATGAGGCATCCAGTCAAGAGAAGCTCCAAGACTGAAACAGGGCCCAGACCAACATGTCCCCGCAGAGCCACTCATAAGGAACATCACAGCAATCCACAATCTCTCTTTTGCAGTATCCCCAAGCAGAGGATTTCTATTTTTTTCTGTGGAGAGATCCTGACCCTCCCAACCTCTGCCAAACTTGGTGCTACAGACAGTCTGGCTTCTCCAAAAGTACCCGCAAGATCTCTGCCATGAGGTGCTGCCATTCTCTTTTCCATGTCTGAGACTTCCAGACATTCCTGGTATTTTTTAAGTTGTTGTTATTATTCATTCAAAAAAAGAGAGGAAAGAAGGCGAATGGTGGGGAGGAGGCCAAGGAGAGGGTTAAATACCCATCAGGAGCATCCAAAGCATCTGCCAGATGAATGAGTTGGACAAGAGCTAAGGAACAAAAAGGCTAAACTGTTTCATCTTCCCCTTTCTTCCAGCCTGAACTGGATCTCCTGAGCACCCTCAAACGCCAGCTCAGGAAACGGTCTTGCTGCAACTTTTGGCAGCAGGTTCCTTTCGGCAGGAGCAAGCTTACAGCTTACAGAAAGGAGCACAGCCAAGGCAGCACCCCAGCTAAACCAGACTGCACCTGCAGGCAGGGAGACCTCCAGGGCCCTCCCCAGGAGCAGCACTGGCAAGTCAACCCTTACGCTCCCCCAGTGCGGTCTCAGAGGAGCACCATCCTGCGCCCAGAGGGGAGCCCTGCAGCCAGGTGAGACCAAAGACCAAGCCAGGGCAATGCAGACAATAGAACTGGACAAGGACTGTGCAGAACAGCCCGAGACCATGTCCGTCCTCTTCCCCAGAAAAGTGCCCTCTTCTAGCACAGAGCTTAGCTCAAACGCATGCATGAAGACATGCAACACCATCGGAGATGGCAGTGCCTGAGAGCTAAGCTGTGCACTGCACGGGACCCCTTTCCAAGGAAAGCTCCGTCTGCAGCACTGCGCTTGCAGCCTCCATCCCTCCTGCCAAGGCATGGATACCTCCAATCTGTAATGGCCCTTCACCCCTTCCTTCCCCTATTTAAGATGGGGTGCGTACCCAGCGCTGAACACTGGGGCTACTTCCATCCAGTCCTTCCTCCTCATGTCTATTGTCACTAAAAATTTCTCTGGTTTCTACCAAGAAATGCTGCACCTCCCCGCTGTCCTTTAAAGTAAATACAGCTCTGCGCTGGGGAGGGGACAGGGTTTAATATCAGCCCCCACACCCATCTGGGGCCACTCTGCTCCTCCTTAACGGAGGATTTTCACACACACCCCGTCCCGTCAGCCCGTCTGTGGCGTTTGATTCCTGTCTGTCACTAAGTGATGAGGACAAAGGGTGAGGAGTCAGGAAAAGGTCTGAGTGACTTTGTTCATCGTCTGGATACGAACTTTGGATGAACTCCGTGGGGAAAGAGAAAAGCCGCATGGAGTGGAACGCACCGTGCATAGCTCTCTCTCCTCCGAAAAAAAAAAAAGAGAGGCTTGAACAAGGGAAAGGGGTGGGAGGGAAAGGGAGAAGAGAGGAGAACATTCCCCATCCCCATGGCGGCAAGCAGTCCTGAGAGCTCCCTGCTCCGAGGAGACAGAAGGATATTCAAACCGCCTTCCCAGGAGGCATGTTCAATAAAGCAGGATGCCAACGCAGCCTTTTCTCAAACAAATCTGTTAGCGGCGGGCCAGGGGCCAGCCACAAGGGCTTGCTTTTTAAAGCAACCAAATGGGAATTTCCTAATAATAATAAAGAAAAAAAACCACTCCAAAAACCACGCACCACCACGGCATGGTTAAAGTGAAGCATGCTGGCAGTGACAAGAGGTACCTTATGCACAGACCTCTGTGGAAACACAGAAAAAAGAAATGCAGGATGGGGAATTCTCAGATACACCCAGGGCCAGGGCTGAGCCAGGCCTGGGAGCACAGGAACGTACCCAAGAGCTCCCCTGGCGCCTACAGGCACCCACCTACGTGAGCTAGGGGAGATGAGAGTCCACAGTGCAGCTGCACAGGCAAAAGGCCTCAGACATCCTAACCAAATACCAGTGGCGAAGGTTTACAAGCACCACTTCTGTCTCTGCAGACTCTCACTGAGCAGGGGAGGAGGCCCCCCCCTGTGCTGCCACGGATGCGATTCCCCCCGTGCCAACCTCAAGGACCTGGAAAAGCTACTGCGAGGCATGCTCGGCTTTCTTTTGCTTTTTCAGAGCAAAGCCAAACCAGTTTGTAACTGGAAAGCCTTGCGATAGTCTTGCAGATTTAATTAAATCAGTCCCTCCTGGGCTGTCAGTGATGACAGCAAGGCCACCACAAACTTTCTCCCAAATTGAGCCCTGGCGAAGCAGCTAACATACTTCTCACCCCAAAGGGCGGGCGTACTCCCCCTCTGCAGGGAGAGGCAGGCTGGTGCTGGGGACCCACAGCACAGGACAGCCACACCACAAAGATCAGACTGACACAGCGCCCTTCGAGTATCATCAGCATCAAAGCCTATCTGCAAGACATGCCAAGCCACACATGAAAATTATTGCAACTGTATACGCAATTCTGCAGCACTCATACGAGACCTGCTCAGTGTTAGACACGAAGGGTGCCCATATAAACCAAGCCCACCACGCTGCGTAGGATCATTCTCTGGACGTGAAGGTCCACACATGAAATGGCGTGCGAGGGAGCACACAGTCCCCATCCACAGGCTGACTGGGGACACGTTTCTTGCTCTGCCACTTTGAAAATACCTGCCTCAGGCACAAACAATTGGAAATCCAAAGGTCACACTTGAGGCTGTTCATCACCAGGCTTCCCAGCACATCCCAAAAGAGCAGGGGAACTTACTTTCCTAGGTAGATAGAGGTTAAGTGAGTTACTAAGGCCCTGCAAACACATCAGCAACTGAGCCCAGGAGAGCATCTGAGAGCTATCCACGTTCAAACCACTAAAATGCATGGGAGGTTCCTCTGGATCCGTTTTCTCTCTGCCAGCCACCAAAGAGAAAAACAATTCCAGATCGAACTGCTCTACCTGACACACAACCACAACAGTCCGGCATGCTGGATCAGCAAAAGCGCAAAAGGCAACAGAGAGATCTCCTCTGACTGCGTGCACAGCAGTACGGAGGAGATACATTCCCATCCAAGACAGGAAAAACTTTATTCCTTGTGCAGTGCCCAAGATACTCAGCTCAGGAAGGAGACCTGTGGAGATGGTCAAGGCAACTGCCATTTCCAGCTGCACTCTCACCTCTCTGCTTGCGAAGACAATTTCTCACCAAGGCAAACCGCCTGGGACAGGGGTAGAGAGTGCCGGGACTCTTGCAGGTCTGTAGGAGGGATCAAAGGCTTGACTTCACTTTGTCCAAAGCTACGTACAGCTCCAACCGCCCTGCAGATCTGCCTGCTGCACCCAAAGACGATGACCACAGAGAAAAGAGGGAGGAATGGGAAAAGAGTACATTTCTGCAAAGGGAAGCGGTCAGAGAAACAGCATGGCCATCAAGGCTGGGAACACAGCGGCCACCCCTTCAGTCACCAGTCACTGCCGGGTCCCTGCAGAGCACATGTTAGGGGTAACACAAGCATCTTGGGGGCACTGCCTGGGACCTCTGACAGAGAAACTTTGATCTGCTCCATACACAGCCTGTCCCTAGAGACTGCAGAGCGTGCCAGGACAGATCAACTCCACAGAGAAAACATCATTCAGTTTGGAAAAGCCTGGTCCACTGCTCACTCCAAAAAGGCTGAAAAGCTCCTGTGGCGGTGGAAGGAACCCTTCCTCAGCAGTTCTGCCAAGGCAGCCTGGCTCGAGACGGCTCCGGTCAGGGAGAACAAGCTCCAGACAGGGATAACCAGACAGAAGGGAAAACTGGACAAGAGGTCAGCTGGACTGGCCCGTAACCCCAATCACAGAGGGTGGGAGCCCAAAGAGGAGATGCTGTTGCTGTTGGAACCAGAGATGTTTTGAAAACAGTAAATAAGAGGAAAAGAAGAAAAGAGAGGGGACTGGGAAAGAGGGGGAAGAGAGGGTAAAAGGAAAAAAAAAAACAAAAAAAAACACTGCTGTGTTATTGCCTGAAATCCAAGGAGACTTATTAAAGCAAACAGTCCCCCTGCCCCTTCCCCTTCCAAAGGATTGTCTCGTCGGCTTCCTAAATCTGATTCCCATTTGTCTTTATATGGCTCTCATCTGCTCTTCACATAGATCTTCTGCATGCTCCCCCACTGAACCTAGGAGAGCTTTCCAAAGCACTGTGCAATGGAGAGGAGCGGGGCCAGGCTTTTCCCAAGAGCCAGCCCTATCCAGAAGGCAAACTACCAATGAGGATCCCTCTTGGCCCGTGGTGCCGGCACTGTCTGGTCAGAGATAAGGCATGGACTCGAAGGCAAGGAGGCAATTGCAGCTGTGAAGGCTGAGTCACACTGAAGTACAAGTCTCCTGCATACAAAACTCAGACCTGGCACCTCAGCCACTACCCCCAGGTCCAGACCTCTCCCTGTTTTGTGACTCCCACCTGGTCCCGTTCTTCCAGGATGCAAGAAAAAGACGACGGCACCAGCTGAAACATGGGAAGAGGGACACGCATCAGACAGCATCCATCCCCATGCAGAGGAAAAAGATTCCCTTGTCAAGGGGAAAGGCAGCACACTGCAGACTAGACTCGAGGCAAACCGCTACCCCAGCCCTCAGGCCAAGAGGCCGAAGAGACCCTTGGAAAGGACCCAGAAAGAGCTGCCCAACAGAGGACCGTCACCACCAATCTCATGGGGGTGTCAACACCGGCTGCCAGGCAGAGAGGGACTGTGGATACATAACAGGAGCGCACCTGACCACGGGGAGTTCAACTGCCCAAGTCAGATTTTTGTGGCTTCACAGAGAAGAATGGGGGCCTCAATCTGGTCCAGCAGCCCTGAAGCGCAGAGCGGAAAGAGAAACAGTAAAAGGGAAAGTGAAAGGGATCAGGAAGAGGGGACACAAGAGTAACAGGAGAGCAGCCGCACACGCCAGCAACTCTCAGTGCCTGTGCAAGCGGTTTCCATTTTAATCAGCAGACAGCCTTCTGATTAAACAGGAGCTTAAAAATTATTCTAATAAAGCTCCTTTCAAACACAAACCACAGGGACCTCTCCTAATTGTGTAGTTCCTTTCTCAATCACAGCCTACATATAATAAAGCGGGTCTGTCCAACGCCCTTGCCTACAGCCACGCGCCTCGGTATTCCAGATGGAGCGAGCTCCACCAAACAGGCATACAGCGTGCTCCCTGGCTGAACTGTACGGGCAAGGAGGAGGAAGCCCAGGCTTGGTTTCCATTAGCGGTTTGCCACAATATCTCCAAGAGGCCTTTGGCAGCTCGCTCCAGATCCGTACCTTCTCCTCCCCTCCTAAAATAAGGCAGTTCAACATAGTTCAATATTCATTTCACAAGCCCCAGCAGCTGGTACTCCCAAAACCAACAGTTTCTAACCAGTAGGCATTAAGACTTGAAGCACACAATGTCACAGCCCTTCCAGTGCTTGCTTTCTGCCCTGATCACTGGCTACTGCTGTTAGCCCCAAAAGCATCCAGTCAAGCTGGGTATGCTCCCTTTGCCAGAGAATATTCCCAAGGCCTAGTCGAACACTGCAGAAAAGGGAAAATCAAGCTTGTTCTTCCATCAGCGTGGACTGTGTCACCTTCCTGGTGTACAGGACACCTGCCTTATATGCATTAAAAGATCAGGGTCTTCCTCCCGCCTCCATCGCTCTCTGTATTTTATCTCATTCCGTACTGTTTGCGGCTTTTCCAAGGTAAACGATCCCCACGTTTGCCCATGGGATAGTCTTCGTCTTCCTAAACCTCCAACCATGCTGTCACACTGCTGCATCCCCGCTGTGCTGCAGTGTCCCTTTCCAGCCAGCCGGCCAGGACTGTACAGTTTTCTAGGCACACCTGGCATTGCACAAAGACAAGCGAATATTTCCACAGACCTCGCTGTCCCCACCCCGCCGCTCCCCCACACCGCAGTGAAAATATCGACCCGACGCACCAGCCAGAAAGAGCAGAGTGTCTACCAGGCCCCTTCGCCCAGGGACAGGGGAGCTGGGCTGAGACAAGGTCGCACCTGAGTCTCCTGCTCGTCTCAGCAGCCGATCTGAGCAGAACTGCCATTTCTAATGAGGAATCCCACCTCAGGCTAGAGGTGCCCTTCCCAAACACACACTTTAAACCTATCCAAATGGAAACACAGGACCCCTTTCTGCAATAAAAAGCACCTTCCAAGCAGCCACAACCCAGGCCCGGTTGTCTACCTGACCCATCCACCAACACAGAAGGAAACCCAGCAGGGTCTGAGCTCTCCACAGCAGGGGCCAATCCCTCATCTACCCAACGTCAAACCGAGTAGGATCCAGAAGCTTGCACGGGTACCTTTGTGCTATATAAAGCATTTTTCCCCCTTCTGCTTAATGCCCAGGCAGAGCACAGAGTATTTTACAGCTGCTCTCACCACTCCCTCCTGCCAATAAGGAAAGCAGAGACAAAAGATCAGTTTTGCCCCATGACCTTCTCCGCCATATCCCCCAACCCCTCCAAAGCTTAAGCAGCCCAGGTGAGCAAATGTTACCGAATGCCCTTGCCAGGCGGAAAGTAAATTCCACCCAACCGGGGAAATGCCAACTGCGGTCAGATCCCAGCATGTGCAAATAGCAGCCGGAGACCTTCGGGAGAGGAGCAGCCCGGGCCCAGACGCTCCTGCTGATAATCCTTCTCGGGATGCTTCCACCAGAAGCTCCCATAACAGAGGAAAGATGTTTATTTGATTATTTGGAGGAGGGCACAAAAAAAAAAAAAATGAAACATTTGCTATCGCGCTAAGTGACCTTTTGAGCCACGTGGGGACAGAATTGCACGGGAGCTTTCGGAGCGAGCTATGCAATGTGCTCCTCAGTCCTGGTCCCACGCCGGCGGGCACTGCGGGCGGGCGACAGCCTGAAGGGGCAACGTTTCTCCATACGCGTTTAAAAGGCTCTGCGCCTCCCTATCCGCATCTGCAAAGGGAGCGCCCACATTCGTGTCACAAAGTTGAAAAACAGCCACTTTGGAAAATTCTGCATTAAATATAAGGGAAGAAGCAGTCCACTAAGAGCTTGCTGAGCAAAGCGCTTCAGACTGCTTCATTTCACATAACTGAACGCGTAAATCAAGGAATTGCTCCTCGGATTTTTCTCCATTAGCAAAGTATACTGTAACTCCCCTTCCCACCACCGATGCTGATCAACACTTCACATCTGCTGACCAGATCTAACAGACAGGATTTTCCGGGGGAATAACACATTCACGGAAAACACCATTCCTGCCACCTGCTCCCCCCACATGCACAACTTTGCTGGGAGCAGGAACGCAGCAGGCTCTCCAGCCTGAGCAGGCAAACGCATAGCAAAATTCAGCAGCCGAAAGACAAAGCTCTGCAAATTCGGATCAGAAATAAACACACCCCTTTTCAAAGCAAAGGGTATTAAACCCTCCAAAACACCACCTCCGTGATGGCGGTGGATTTCCCACTGCCTGCAACTTTCTACACAAGACCAAATGCCTTTCTAAAAGGCACCCTTTAAGCAGAAAGCGCAAGCTTCATACAAAAAGTGCTGGGCGACGCTGTGTGCCCGGTGCTAGGAAGTCAGAATCAATTACTGTAATATCTCCCAACTCAATTCTTTTAACTTGTGGACTGAACCTTTTGCCTAGAGATTTTCATATATATCATTTAAATTCCAAAAAAAAAAAAAAAAGAAAACAAAAAGACTATGTTAATACATTTACAACCTTTTACAGTTAGAGGCTACTCAAGTTAAAAGCTGAATTCACAGCGTAAACCCAGAGCCCTATCCATCCAGAGGCAGAAGTAGCAAGCTCTAGGTATTGTATCGTTCCTAATGTTTCGCCAGAGAATCACTGCACATGGAGAGAGAAGGAGGTGTGTAAACAAGCAAACGTACACCCACAAGCAGCTTGGGTTTTGAAACATTAATGTTGAAATTAGGCATGTTTCGGAGACTTCTAGGCAGATTCGCTTTCATTTTGGCTCCAGCCTTGTAAATATCAAATGTCAAAGGAAACAGTCACACTGAATTAAGAGGGAAAAAATCCTGCACTGTGTAAACACGCACAGGATCGGGACCACTGAAGTTAGGAAACCAGCAAAGAACAATGAACACTGAGCAACTGGAACGGTATTTTTGCCGTTAACCTGCCACTGCTAATTTTGCTAATCGACATCACTTTGGAATTTGAAAATGTTATCCAACCAGGAGAGAAACTTGATTTTCCTCTTCTAATAACAAGGACAGGCAGGCCAGCCAGGCTAGGCCAAATGTTTTGTTACAAAATGCTGCCTGTGAAACGACTGAAAAGGGGACGTAAAAGTGATGAACTGAGTTTCTGAGTTTGGGCTTGGACAAAACACAAAACGCAGCCAACAGCAGTAAAGACAGGCTGATTCCACCTGCAAAGCCAACTCAGTTTATTTGCATCAATGCTGAAGTAAAACAGCACAGTTTATCATTTTAAATCATTGTGACTCCTCACAGCATTGGCCGTTCTGGGACTTTCAATTTATCAATATATATTAAAATAAATAAATAAATAAATGGGGGGGGGGAGCCCTGCTGCTTAGGGATATCTGCTTACAGATATTCTGGGTAAGGCTTCACCTATAAATAAAAGATCAGGGCCCCAGAACACATGGAGCGGGGAGACAACGCACTGCTTTCGGAAGGTGTTGGAGGGGATTTCTATTATCTGCTTTGGCGAGTTCCCCAAAATGCTGAGAAGCAATGACAACAAACTGCTCTTCAGCATGCACAACAGCCCGCGGCTGGCAGAGACCTGCAGACAGGCAGCTTGGCAAAGCGGCTTCCTCCAGCAGCGATCCCCTCCGCAGGGCTGCCTGATGCTGCTGCCGCCTCATGTTTGCCGCCAAGGAAAGGAGCCGGTAAAGCAAAATCTGTATTCAGAGGTTTTCCCAGCAAAATGATTGCCTGGATTCTTCCCTTCATTCCCCCGCTCTGTTCACCAGGCCCGAAGAAAGCTATTAAGGGCTGGGGAAGAGAGATTAGCAACCGCTGACGGGAGAGCGAGCGGTGAGCAGAGAAAAGGTGACTACAGGGAGAAAAGTGAGAGACCCAGATTTAAAACCGCGGCTCAGAGATGAGAACCGCCCCGGGAAGCTGCAGGATCCCGTCCCCTGGAGCCCACCTGCCGATGGATGTCCCCGAAAGAGTTAATCAAAACCCACCGGCATGCAGGAGAGCGCAAAAACCCCTCCAGCGGGCAGAGCTGCCCTAAGAGCTAAGCGGGGCCGCCCAGGGGCCATTCCCACGGCTGGCAGCACCCCGGGCCTCCCTCGTCTCCGCTTCAGAGCGGGACTGGTACATTTTAAAGCAAGCAAGAGATGTGCAGACTTGTTCGCTCAGCCGGAGAAGAGCCGGGACCCACAATCCAGAGGCAGGGTGGAAAGGGGCTTTTCCCCTCCCTGGCACATCCCCTTCGAAGGTTGAGATCACTGCAGGACTGCATGTCTCAGGATCACGTTGTACTGGCTTAAAAATAAATAAATAAATAAATAAATAAAATAAAAAAAATCCAGGGGCAGGTTTCACAAGCACAAGGCCAAGAGATTAATTTTTCAGTGCCTTTTTTAATCGACACCAGAGTAAGCCAATTCCGGCCCAAACAAACACCCACATCCACAAGAAAACAGCACAGCGTCTCCCCGCACCCCGTGCATCTCGGCTCCCGAATTCCTTCCCGAGCCTGCTCCCAGCCTGACGCCACCACGCTTTAATGTGTTCAGCCTACAGCCTCCTTAGGCCACGGCTTTCTGTAATTTATACCTATACTGCCCGCCACCTTGTATTATTTAAGTCAGCAGATTGCTGACTGCGGTAACTGGGGATGCAATGCCTCCGAGACACGCAGCGCAGGATTCGGCACGAGCCGACCGCCTGGCCCTTCAGACCATCATTTTTGGTTTCAAACGCGGTTCCAGGCAGACGCTCCCCAAAGGCGACATTAGCAGAGAAGGAATTTCACTGAAAAACCTCCGGTCTCTCCGTCGCCAGAGCGTGCCAGGGAAGCGACGGTCTGCACAAAACCACGCGGGCGCCCACGATCACCCAAAGAGCCAAAAACACAGGTGTGCCTGCAGGCTGGGCTCCGGTAGAGGTTATTATATTGGCACCTCACGCAGACCGGCAGCGTTCGGCCGTCGTGCGTTACTCCGAACTGGCAGTCAAGAGGCCAGATACTGCTCACGAGCAGCTTCACCCACCGCTGGGGCCTCCTGCCAGTCCGACCCTGCTGGGGGAGCTTCTGCGGGTACGTTTGGGGAAAACTAAGGACACACACTGAGGCTGGGAAGGGCCTGGGTTTATTAGATTATGGATAGCCCCATGCAAATAGGGCCATATTGATCTGGTCTGCAAACACCTGGCTGGGAATAAAAGCAGCCCCTGAGTATACAGAAGCTGCTATAGATTATTAACCAGACCCACTGCTGTAAATCACATTAGCTCCTTCAAAACCCCAACCCAGGACCACAGTCGCCTTGTGCTAGGTGCTGTACACGCAGGAGAGCATACATCCCTGCTGCACAAGGGAGTATTGCTTCTCCCCACCAGGCGCCCAGAAGCACAAGGATTCAGCACATCTCAGCATCAGCCCAGAAGTGCGGAGGCTGCCGGGGGGCGCCCTGCAGCGGGATCCCACTTCCGGCCGCGGAGCTGGGGCTACACATACCACCTCCCTCCACAGTAACGCCCAAGACCAACGCGAAGCACGCGCGGCACGAGGAGGGTGAAACTTGCTGCACAGAATACTGCATTGGGAATGTGAGGCAGGAGAAAACCAAAAAGGTTGAGAAAAAAAATTATATATATACACACACACACACACATATATATACATGTATTACTGCTCTCGATGCAAACCCACCCCCTGCTCCCACCGGGCACTAGGGGAGAGTCATATTTCACACTGGTTGCAAACGTTGCCCTCGTGCACAGAGCGCAGGCTACACAGCATGGCCTCTCCCGCATCCCGAAGGGCCCTAACTCCTAAAGAGAAGGATGGGAAAAAACCTACAGTAAAATGCTTTACAGCACATTTGCAGAAGATCACAAAATCTTCTACAGAGCTTCATTAACGGAGAGCACAGCAGGTCCTGGATCGAAGGAGGAACTGGGAAACGAGGTGCCGAACCAAAGGCAGAGAAGGCATCTCGGATTTCTCCATTTCCCCCTCCAAAGTCCCCAGCTCTGATTCGGCAGGAGCGCAAACAGCGGCACAGTCTAGTGTATCTCATTGCAAATAAAACCATTTACATTTAAAACAGCACCCTGCTCCCCTCAAGAATTGCTGCATGCAGTAATTTCCTTGCGAGGAGAAAGGAACACGATGAAATTGTCTCAGAGTTTCTCTCGCTTTCTGTTTACAAGCGCTGCCCTCAAACGCGGGGCCTGCGCGCCGAGAGCCGGAGCCTGCTAACAGGAATAAATCTCACATTTGCGACCGTTTACAAGAGCTTTGCTCGCAGACACTCAGCGCTGGCAGGGGGGAAATCCCTTCGCAGGTCTCAAATAAGGGAACTTGAGCCATTTTCCCTGGAGAAATTTAGGCCTGAAAGATCTTCCGACTTTCTCGTTCGGAGCTACAAGGCCCAATAACAAGATCTCTTTCCCCGGGCTCGTGCACGGCGTGCTGGCGGCGGCCAAGGCCGTTTGGAGGGACGGGGAGCCGCAGCGGAGAGAAACCCGGGGCCGGCGCGGGGAGGCCGGGCACGTGGCGCGCACGACGGGGGCCGGAGCGATGGCCGCACCAAGCGCCGACCCTCAGCTCTCCGCGACCGCGAAGTTCAGTCGCCGTCGGACCCCCACAAAAAACCCGAAACCTGGGAAGGGAAAAGCAAAGGGATCTGCCCTCTCGCTCCCCGAACGGCCTCCCGCCGGCACGCGGGGAGGCAGGCGGGAGCGGCGGCGCTGCGCCCGAGCCGGGCCTGGTTTCGCCGCCTCGCTGCAAGGCCCGAGGGGGAGGAGGCGAGAGAAGCAGCCTGCTGGCAGCCCTGCGCTCTCCACCTCCTCCCCTTGTGGATTGCAGGAGGCCAATTTTGATTAAACTAATTAAGCCTGCTCCGTTCAAAGAGCTCCAACCACATGCTACCAGGGGAGAGGAAGAAAATATAAAATTAAAAAAAAAAAAGAAAGAAAGTAAAAGAAAAAAAAAAAAGAGGAAATCTCCCTGCAAACATTTCTCCAGCGCTATCCGCGCCTCCTCAGCAAACCCCTGACAGACCACGGCACGGTGGAAGAGGAAAGCTCAGAGGCAGGACTGCCGTCGTTTCACAGGTCCAGCCCAGAAGAGCCGGCCGCGAGCACGAAGGCCCCTGGGGCACAGCGGCCGCCCTCCTTCCCACGAGGCTGGCGGGTTTCCGTCCCTCCCGGCAGCCCCCGGGCCCCGCCGCCCCCTTGCAATAACAGAGCCCCCGGCCCAGGCACCCCCCGAGCCGCCCAGCCTCTCGCACGCTCCCTTCCCTCCTCTCCCTGAAGGACGCCAGGTTTCTGGAAGCAATTTAATCGCCAGCTGCAGAGAGGTCTCCCGTCCGCGGCGGCTCGGCTCGGCGCGGCCCGCGGGAGCGCCGGCCCACGGGAATTTTCCGCTCCCCCTTCGAACGCAGCCGCGCGACGCGCCCGGCGGACCCCAACGGGGGCCTGCGCTGCCGGCGGAAGGGGGCACGCTCCCCTTCGACGCCCGCCAGGCGAAAGGCCGAGCCGAGGCCTCCTCCTCGCCCAGGCGGCGGGGAGAGCAGCGGGGCGCAGGCGGGACCGCCCGAACCGCGGAGTGGGGCATCGCTCTGCGGCCCCCCCAATCCTCCGGGCTGCAGCCGGAGCACCTTTATTAGGAGCTTTTGAGAGAGCAGAATTAAGCCTTAGGTGCAGCGCTGCACTGAAATTCAAATCGGGGTGTTTAACTCTCCGCAGCACCTTTGGAAACCCCAGTGGAAATGCATAATGAGAAACTGAGGGCAGGGTTTAAACGACAGCTGGGAGGGAGGGGGAGAAGGAAAGCAAGCTGCACCCCAGCCCGCCCGGTGAAAAACTTCATTAGATGGGCCTTGGGCAGGAGAAGACATCCCGCTCCTACAGCCACACTCTGCACCCCAGCAAACATGCAGCTCTGCATCCAGCACACCTGCCCCCTCTCCCCCCTCTGCCTCCTTTTCGGTGGGATTTTTGGTTTTGGGGGGGGGGGGTGAAAGAAGGGGAGAGAAGGGAGGGAGGAAGAAAGAAAGAAACCCCATAACGTAATTGCTATATTAAAAAGAAACGGCAGGCAAGAATAATAAGAGAGGTGTCAGAAGTGAAATACAGTAACAGACATTAAAAAAAAAAAAAGACTACAGTTCTGTGATGGGGGTGTTAATTGAACACAGAGCTGGAGAGAACAAAGGGGTGTTAAGGAAGAAAAGAAGGGGGAAAAAAAAATCCTACCTCCTCCAAAGATCTGATTTGAGTTAAGTTTGGTGAAGATAATGCACAGGGAAAGGTAGCTAAGAGGCACCGTATATAGCTATTATGTTCTAAAATTAAAAAAAAAAAAAAAAACACAAACCCATTATTCAACAACAATTGCACGGCTAATCAGTGCTGTCTATAAATATTCCACTTAGTAAATTTTATCTGTTGGTGGTATGTACGTTTTTCTTCCAAACCCGAATTACTTTGACACAGGAGGGTGAGGGGGGCTAAGAAAATAAAATCAGGGCATTTGAAATAAAAAGTCAGGGGCTTTTTAAGAAGCCGAATTCGCCCAACCGCCCTCACCTCCCCCAAAAGAGCGGGGAGAAAGTGAAACGGCACGGAAAGCTCTTAAGGAGGAGGAATCAGATTAAACGGTCATATATCCTGCGCGCACCCTCTCTCGCCGCCGATCCGCGCCGACCCAGCGAGCGGGGAGTTGGGAAAGGCTCGCAGCTGAAAGAGACGCTGCTGCATTTTGACAGCAGATATTTTCCAGTTTGCCATCCAAGGACCCCACGTCTGCGTATGCCTTGCCTGATTCCTCTGCTTAGCTATTCTGCTCAGGCAGAGAATAGAAAAAAAAAAAAAAAAAAAAAAAAGAGAGAGAGAGAGAGGAAAAAAACAAGGGGAAAAAAAGACAGAAAGACAGAGCCCATACCCCCACCTTCAAACTTTTTTTTTTTAATATATAAATCAGCAATCCAATTTCCAATTTCCATTCCTATTGACGGAGGAATCAATTGTATTTAGGACAACAATGCCTCCGATTTCCATAATTATTATTCCAAAAAGCCAGCCAGCCATTTGAAGGCAGTCCTGCCCCTCCGCTTGCAACAAAGCAACCAACAGCAAGTGAAAACACACCAAATGAACGCAGACAACTTATATGTATATTTAAGCAGCAATTTTTTCCTACATGCTCCCACTTGGATCAAATCTCTCAACTTTTATTACTTTTAAACAGACATCACCCCAGAAGAGACAACCTCCAAGCTGCAGACAAAAGACAACCGACAGATTCCAACAACAGAGCTTTTAAATAAAACGTCTATAAATCCTTTAAAATAATTGAAGAGTCTGCGTGCAAAAGGGAATTCTTCGGCCAGTAAAGACGACCTCTTTTTCTAACAACTTTATGGACACTTTGGGTTTGCTCAGACAACGTTAACGCCATGAAATATTAGCCATAATGTTGCAAGAGACGGTGGTAAAGTCTCCATAAGGCTCTGGAGTCACTTAAATCAGGCAGTGGGTAACTGCATGCACATTTCCGCACATCATAACGCTGGGGAGGAGGGGGGGAAGATGTACACACGCACTTTCAAACACCCACCAGTGACCACAGACAAGCACCAGGATTTCAGACAACAGCAGCGTACGTGACACACCCCCCCCAACATGCAAAAATATGGGAATCAAAATGAAAAGCGGGAAGAGAGAGAAGTTGCCTCAACTTTCACCACTGCCCACCTGCGCAGACCCTCCCGAGACCACCAGCAAGGAGTACGCAAACAGAAGAAAGCGGTACCCTCATCCCCAGAAATTCAAGGCCACCTTCCCTTCTAGACTCGGGCCCACAAAGCACCGATGGAAAATAAAAAGAAATACCATCTGGCCGTTTGCTTGCTTACAAAGTGTGACTTTTGGGGACGCAGATGAGGGGAAGGGGAGGAGGTCTTCCAATTTGCAAAGCAAAATAATTCACCGTAAACACATCAGCAGGCAGATAAACAGTGCTCCTAAAGCCATCTCCATTGCACCCCTTCAGAGACCTCTTTACAGCAGCCTTGAATCCAAATAACCCAGGCACGGCAAATAAAATAAAAAAAAGTAAGACAGCCCCAGTCCGCACCTCAATATCCTTCATTTTCATACTTCAACCTACCATCTCTCTGGATTTTACCCAGGAGACGGGAATTAGCACACCCGGCCACTATGGGTGCATACACCTCCCAGCTGTCCCCAGCTCCCTGCCACCCCACAGCACCCCCAGGCAGGAGGGCGCCCGGCTTCCCCATCCCATAACTTTGCGACTGCATCCGCAGCAAAGCCAGGCCGCGATGGACCAGATACCCTGCTAAACAGTCCCACTGCATGGGCAACATATGCAGCATTACAAACGCACTGCGAGAAAAAGGGAAGATGAGCATTTTCCTTGGCTAGAAGAAAATAAAAGAAGAAAGCGGGAGAATGGAAAGGAACTGGATGGTCCCTTTCTCCCTCTCTTTTGGGTTTTTTTTTTTTTTGGAGGTGGGGGGAAGCACAGAGAGAGATTTAAACCACCCATAAAATTTATCTCTATACAGCCTCCCTTACACAACATCATATGAATTCCATACAGGTTCCCATACAGAGTCCATTACATTATATTATGGAAAGTACATAATGAACGACTTCTCAGTAAGGTCAGACATGGCAGCGCAGCCTTAAGGACTTCAGAGAGCCGAATGCCATCAGTAGGTGCTTTGTCTAGGTTACAAGCTGCACAAACAACATTTAACAAAGGGCCCCCTTAGTCATTTTATATATATTGCAAGAGTCAAGTAATTGTATTTTCAATCAGCTGCTCACACTACGTGGTTTTATATATATTTAAGGAAAAAAAAAAAAGTAAGACTCAGATTCAGGTTTTCGAAAGCTGTTCCCCTTTATGTGTAACTATCAATGTATATCAACTGGGTGTGCAATCATATTTATTGTCACTTTCATTCATGTCATGCCCTTGCTTATATGGTTTAGATATGAATTATTGACTGTTACGGTCCTTGTTGTAAAAGGGGAGGGGGGGAAGTCAAGTACTTTGCAGCCTGCTAAAACAAGGCAGCTGGATCAGCACGGAGAAGCCTGCCGGTCGCCTCCGATCGGCTCAGAAAGGCAACAGCAGAGACGACCCCCCCCCCTTCTGAATTTCCCCTCTTTCCCCCCATTTTTTCAAAGAGATTCCAACAAATAAATAAATAAGTGGTGCATGTTGCTAAATGTCCTTCCCTGAGCATCTGTTGTTTAAGATCACCCTTGATTGATGACTGCTATTTTTTAATTGTTGCTTTTAAAATTTAAATGCCCCCCTGGGATGTGTTATAAGTGTGTTAGTACATGGTAGGAGGTCTGGAAAGTGGGAAACAGCAGAACCGACGCTCTCATGTCATTAGCTTCTTTAGAAGCCTGAGAACACCCCATGTCATAAAACAACAGAACCCTAAAGTAACTAACAATCTAATATATTGCTTTCACTAAAGGCAACTGACAACTTGCTCTTAGGTGATCTAGCCTGGATGATTGGCAGACATAAGCATTTTAACCCTTAAAAAATAAAAGTAAGAGGCCTTCAGATTTACATAACTAGTAATAGCAGCAAAACCGTACAGTTTCATTTTGTTGCTTTTTTAACTCTGTATTCAGATTTTTTTTTAAAACAGTGCCAAGTTTTAAAGAAGGAACTAGAGCAAGAGAGAAATGTAAGGGTTTTGATTTTTTTTTCTCTCCCCCCCCAAAAAGCAACAAATAAAAAGAAGCTATACAATAGAAATTAAACCACGATATTCTCCCTTGCAGACACAAACCACATTATGCAAGTCCAATGCCAGAAGCATTAAACACTGGGTAGCTATTTCCCCCCACTTAAATAATACTACATGCACAGGGGGGTGAGGGGGAGGCACAAACTTTGTTGCACGATAAATACCCTTAAGGAGCAGAAAGGAAAACACAGAACCAACAGCTTTGATTTCCTACCTGTTTTTTCTTTGATTTCACACAAGACATTAAAAAGGGCTGGCTTCATCCTGTGGCAGTTTAAAGCATGTTTCCTGGAGAGAAAAAAAACGGGAGGGAGGGTGAGGTTAGGATGCCAGGGAGAAGTTTCCAAACGCCGAGCCGCTCGCTCGCGCGCACCCGAGGCGGAGGGGACGTTTCGCCGGGGCCGCTGGCCCGAACGGCGCCCGGGCCCGGCCGCGGAGGCAGCGCCGCTCGCCCCGCGAGGACTCGGGGGACGAGGCGCCCGCGAGCGAGCGCCGGGGTCGCCAGCAGCCGCCTGCCTAGCGGGGGGAGATGAATTATGCCAATTCGGAAACTGCCTGAAAATAGTATTTGCCACCAAGAGGCTTGCAGAGCCTCGCGGTCCGAGCCAAAGGCAGGAGCTGTGGGAAGACGAGCTTGGTTTGACTATCTTACTCAAAAACACACATGCACGGAGAGGGCTCCTTCCGTCTCCCACCTCCGATACTAAATTCAACCATGTGTTTCATTCAGTTCACTCTGCAAGAGAGAGGAGGGGGGTAAAAAAAAAAAAATGCCCCCCTTTTCGCAGTGTTGGAAACATCCCTTGATTAGAGCTGTCAATTCAGGGAATTTCAGCACCCAACTTGGAGTACGGAAACGCACAGCCACAGGCACACGCACATATGGAGAAAGAAATGCATTTCCCCACGCTCATGCTACGCTTCTCGTGGGCACCCAGCTTATTTGCAGGTGTTAAAATTTAATTCTTTACAATTGGGACAGCAGGCACATTTAAAAACCCAGCCAGATGCTTCTGGGGAAGGGGACAGTCTGATCCAATGTCTCTGTTTTCGGTTATTATTTAGGAGCTGACCGTTCTTTTGCGGGTTTCGAGGAAAGAGGGGAGCTGCAGGGGGGAAAGGGGAGGGTTTTAATCTGATGGTTTTGAAACCCACCATGTGCCTGCTGAGGCAAAGCAGCAGTCTTTTTTTTTATTTTTTAAGCCACACGATCATTTTGCAGAGAGTCTAGTTGTATAAAGGGCTGTTCCTATCAGGCGTCAGTTACGGGAATTCTGTTTACCAACCAAAATTACATGTGAAGACGATGTGAACATCTGGCAAACATTCACACTACTTACCCCACCACCCACAACATGTTCAAAAGATTTATATATACACGATGAAGCCTCTCAAAGGTAGATACCCTCGCGGAACCACAGCATCCCCTTATCAGCACACCCAGATGGGCGCAGACATTTGGGTATAAACAAATCACATACATAAGCTTTAGGGGCCCTCTTACAATTAATACTGGCACTTTGCAACTTCCCAAAACTTAACACACAAAAAAAGAAAAAAAGAAAAAAGGCAGCAAAAGAACCATGCAAAAGAGGGATGGATGCAAGAAATACAAAGCCAAACATCACTGATAAATACTGCGTGTTTGGCAGCTCAAAAAAAAAACTACTGTGAGGAAGCAGCTGAAATAGCCCAGCAAAGCAAAACCATAAAGCCTTCTTCTAGATCTGTTCTGGCTCGGTTTTATTGATTTGATTAACTGCACTAAATTACCCATGCAGGAACACACGATTCCTGGCACTCTCAGGAGAAAGACCCCTCGCTTCCCCCAGGCTGACCGGGGAGAAAGTGCAGTATTTCCTCCTCCTAAGATCTACTCTGCCCCTGCAAGAACACAGAAGAATTAGTAAGATCATCCCCATAAGCAACGTTTTCGGGAACAAGGAGCTGCACGCCAGGCGGGAAGGCAGGGAGATGGGATGTAAACAGAGGTTTGGGGGCTACTTCGAGCCCTCTGGAAGTTCCCACAAAGCGAGCCGAGGGGGCTGCGCGGTGCGTTTTTCCAGGAACAATGTATTCCAGCAATCTGTTCCAGTTCGGAGCATAAATGCCAGGGGGAACGACACCACACCTAACAGCTCGGCAGCGCAGAATAAAACCCAAATGCACCCCCGACCATTTGGGGCAACTTGTTTTTTTTTTCTTCCAACTATACCCTCAATTTTTGGATTTTTTCGCCTCCAACTTTTGCTAGTGCCTTTGAAGGTGCGTATTAGCTTTGCGCTCCTTGAAGCCACGGGTGATTCAGTTGCCGGCTTTTGCAGCCTTTCTTCCTTTTAAATACCTCCGCGTTTTCTTTTAAAGCCTCTACATACGTCCTCCAAGCATAAAAACACGGCCCTAAAAATAATAACACAGGGCCCGCAAGGAACACATTAAAAAACGCGCCCGAAAATGGAACAGCACTTTATGCATTTTTCGGCGGAATTCAACACACATCTACCTCCTCCTAAGTCTGGCAGGGTTTTCAAAACAAACCGTGCTCTCAAATTAAACCGCGACGGCTGGCAGAGGCAGAGCCGCGCCGCCCGCCCGCCCGCCGAGGGGCCGCGGCGCCCCTGCCCGCCCCGCCGCGCCGCAAACCCGCAGGAAACTGCCCCAAAGTTGGGGGGGTGGGGGGGCAGAGGAAGAAAAAAAGGAAGAAAACCTCCTTTTTTTCCCCCGCACCCCAAGCGGCCCATTTCTTGAGAAACGAGTCTGCCCGGCCCGGCCTCCCGGTGCTGCGGGGATCGCCGCGGCTCGGGCCGGCGGCAGCGGGGCCGGCGGCTCCCCCGGCGCACAACAAAGGGCGCCGGGGCGCACAAAAGGCGGCGGCCGCTCCGGCGGCTCCGGCGGCTCCGCGGCCCCGGGAAACTTCCCCGCCGCCGCCCGGCGCGGCGCGGCGCGGCCCCGCCACCTGCCCCCGCGGGCCGGGCCGAGCCCCCCCGGCGCCGCTCACCTGGCCTGCGCCTCGTCCAAACTCTGGTCCGTGATGGTCATGATCTGCTGTAAGATGTCTCCGATGTCCTGCTTCCTGCCGGCCTCCCCCTCCGCCCCGCCTGGTCCATCCTGCATGTGCTGGGACAGGCCCGGGTGGCCCGGCATCCCCACCCCGCTGTGCGTGTGCATCAGCCGCGGCTGGTCATCCATTTCCAGTCCCCGGCTCCCCTCCGCCGCCTTCTTCCCTGGCTCCCGGGGAGGCGGCGCGGCGCGGCTGGGGCTTGGGCTCGGGCTCGCCGCCGCGCTCGCTTTCTTTTCTTGCTCGCTTTCTTCTTCTTCTTTCCTTCCCCCCCCCCTTCTTCCCCAGCCTCTTCCTCTTTGCTTTTTATTTATCCTTCACGCTGGCTTCCAGCTCCGCGGCGGGGAGGAAGAGGAGGAGGAGGAGGGAAAAATGAAAAAAAAAAAAAAAAGGAGAGCGAGAGAGAGAGAAAAGAAAGGGAAAAAAATCCCTTTGGCTGCTGGAGGAGGGAGGGATGGAGGAGGGAGGGAGGGAGGGGAGAGGGAGGGGGGGTTCCGGGGATGGGAGGGGAAACGGCGGCGACTCCAAAAGCAGGGCAGCTCAGCCCTGCCGCCCGGGAGGGACGGCCGGGGGGCGGGCGGCGAGGCGGGGGCTGCGGCGGCCGCGCAGGGGCTGCTGCTGCCGGGCCGGGCCGCGGCGGCGGCGGCGGCGGCGGCGGAGCGGCCGCCGCGATGGCAGCGCCGGGCGCCCGGGGCCGGAGCGGGGCCGGGCCGGGCCGGGCCGCGCGCACCGGGGGAGGGCTCCAAACTTTCCCCCACCCCGCGGCCGGGCCGGGCTCGGGGCTCGCCGCCCGCCTCGCCGCCGGCTCCGCTCCGCGCCGCGCCCGGCAGCGGGGCCTCCGCTCTGCCCCGGGCCTGCGCGCGCCGGCTCCCCCCCTCCGGCGCTCGCCGCCCGCTTTTGTTCGGCTCCGGACTCCTCAAACTGGCACGGAGGAGCCCGAGGAGCAGGAAGGGGGGAGGCCGGGGCCGCGGCGCCTCCCCGCCCCCCCGGCGCCATTGGCGGCGGCAGCGGGAAGGGCGGCCCCGCCGCGCCCGCGCCCGCGCCGCCCCCGCCCCGCCGCGCCGCCCGCCCGCCCGTCAATCTCCGGGTTCAGAGGTGGGCCGGGGCCGCGCCCCGCCCGCGCCTTAAAGCGCCCGCCGCCGCCGCCGCCGCCGCCGCCGCCGCGGCTCCAGGGGCGGCCTTGCCGCCTCGCCTCGGCCGTCCTGCCTGCCTGCCTGCCGCCCCGCGGCTTCCCCGCCGCCGGCCTTCCCGCCTCCTCGGCCTCCCTCCGGCCCACCTCCACGTCCCCCTCGGCCCCCCGCTCTGCTGAATCCGCCCGCGAGGCCGCGGCGCCTCCCCTCAGCCCGCGGCCCCGCAGCACCGCTGCCGCCCAGCGCCCGCGGGCTCCTTCCCGCTCACCGCGGCCGCCGGCGCTTCCTCGCCGTGCCCTCTCCTTGCTCTCCTTCCTCGTCCGCCGGGCTCCCGCGCAGCCCCACGAGCGGGGCCTTTCCGGGGAGCTGGGCCGTTCCCGCGCACCCCACGTTGCGAGTCCCCCGGCTTGTCCCAAGGCGATCCCTGCCCGGGCTCTGTTTCCTGATTGATCCCTTTGCTCTCCTTCCACGGGATGAAATGGGGCTGTGACTTGCACGGCTTGGGGGAAGGAGCCGTGATTTGCCTGGAAATATTCACACGCCATTGAGTTCCTCCAAGGCCTTCCGAGGAAGGATGGGGAGGGATGAGGCAGACAAGCAAAAACAGCCCCGGAAATGGAAGAGGGGGCTTCTGGGGATCCACCACCCTAGAAGATGTCAGATGTTTCTCCAACCCACACGCAGGCATCTTGTCTCCAGCCATGGTGGGGGGAGCAGGCGTTCGGTGGCTGAACAGGGACATGGGAATACGGGGTGAGAACTAGGGCAGGAGCAAGGTGGGTGTTTGCTGACGGAGCAGGACACAGTGGGGTGAGGGCAGCTGGGCCGGGCAGAGGATATCCATCTTCTCCTCATGTTCTTCCTCTGCTCTTCTTCCATGAGCCGCTGCTCAGATGCCTCACTAGCCTGAGGAAGAAAGGGCACCTGCATTTATAGGCCTGCAGGGGGATGTCTGGGAGGAGGAGGAAGGTCTGGAAAGGCCATGTCCCTCTGAAGCAAGCCTGTCGATTTGCTGTGTCCCTTACCCTTGAACACCAGCAGGACCCACACACCCCCCAACAGTCCCAAGCCTGTTCTGTAGCCAGTGGTCTGCCCAGCCGCTATGCCCTCCGAGCAGGGGAAGTTAGCAGAGGTCCTAAGGCCACAGCAACTGCTGTTCAGATCTACACGGGCTGGTTATGGCGTCACAGCACTCGAGAAGTAAAGGACTTCCCCAGCCCCTTTCTGTGTTCCCCTGGATCTCAGACTGTCGCCTGGCTAAAAAGACCTCTGTAGGCACTGGCAGGTGACCAGGGATGGCCCTAGGATAAGGCTGGCCTGCAAACTTGTATTTTTAAGGAATAGAAAGCAGTTTTGGCAATCACAAGAATTTCCTGCTTGGAGGACAATTTCTTCAGATTGTCCCTTTCACAGATGTGAGGGTTGCTAAGTTCCAGGTCCATTTTAACGCAAGCGAAGACAGGCCATCCCCTGTTCCTGACTGTAGCACAGGTTGGGAAAAGAGCCATCCAGTTCATTGGAAAGAAAAAAAAAAAGGCAATAGGTTTGCTTCCACTCTTCTTTTTTAATGAAACACTTTCCAGTGTTTTAAGCAAAAGATGACTTTTCATTTTGAAATTTCCTTTCGAAACATTAAAATGTTTTAAAGTGGTTGAAGCCAAAGTGAGATGTTTTGATTTTTGTCACTATGAAATGTTTCATTCAACACGTTCTTTTTTTTTTTCTTGATTTACCAAAATTTTTCAAAGGTTTCTGTTTTCTCACCCAAAATATATCTATATATTTTTTACTTTTTTGAAAGGGCCAAAAAATGGGAGAAAATATCCATTATCTACATGGCTTCACAGGAAATGGAACTTAATCCAAGAAAAACGCATCAGCCAAGGGACTCCTCTCCGAAGTTCCAAACTTTCAGACACTTAGTCATCTATTCACTCGCTTGCTCACACACCAAGTCTAGACATGTGTTGTCTAAAAATCTGGCAGGAACTGTCCCATCCCCAGAGGTCAGGACAGGGTCTTTCCTATTTGATCTTGAGCAGCTCCAAGGAGACGAGCCACAACTGAGCTGAGCATGGAGCTGCAGACTAGGGAGTGGTGTGGTGGGGAGGGGCAGGCAGCGGTGCCCCAGGGATAGCAGGGCCCACGGGACAGGGTGTCCTGCTGACCCCACGGACAAGTCCTTTCCCCGTTTCCCAGGTCACAATGCAGTGCCTCAGCCGATCAAGTCGATGCGAGAGGACGGGAGCAGGGAGACGCTGCAGGTCAGCTAGCAGTGGTGGGATATGAGGCACACAAGGGGGCAAGTGCCGAAGATGAGCTGTCTGTGGGTCCAGGGTGGCCCCCCCAGCATTACCCATGGAGAAGGGAAAGCGACCCAGGAGGCCGTGAGACCTACCACAAGGGAGGCTTTCCAGCACAGGGCCCTTGGGGGAGCAACTGGGCAGGGCAGGAATGGCCAAGGCTCTGCCGTCTACTGGAGTCTGTAAAATCCTTCTTGTCAGACATAGCTAATCCTGCAGCCTTTACAACACCTCTCCTGAAAAGCACATTTCATTCCTCTGCCTCCTTCTGCTTTCCAAGTGCCTGAGATTGCAATAGGTATTACCAAAAATATTCCCCATGGGAGCTGACACTGGACTCCCTTAAAACCCAAATACCGTCACCCCTCCTTCCCCACGATACAAGCAAGCACTATGCTCTATTATCTCTACACCCACTAAATCTTTCTGAAATAAAGAATAAACATTTCCACCACACATAGTATAAGTGTATACGCCAAGCTGCATCGCTTCCTTTCCTCTGTGGTTATTATAAAGTGGTTTTGTTTCAATGGTGCAGCAGATGGACGGATTCCAAGTCTGTCTTCCCCACTCCCTGTAAGTACGTCTAATGCTATCTTTGGTTTATCACAGATTCCTGAAGAAAATGTTTACGGGAGCCCCTTGTTTAAAATCTTGGCTCCTAAGCATCATTCCTATTATTTATTAAATGTAAATCAAGCTGTTGTTAATGTATCATTACTGTGGCAAAGTGAAGCCCTCGAAAACGAAGGCCAAACGCACTCTGTTTCTCTGAACACCCATGAGTGGAGCATCTTCTCGTGGGTTTGTGTCAGTCATCCCAAGTTCATCGACTGGTCCCTCAGCGCTCATGTCACACGAGGATGCGAGCCAGTCCCCCGGCCTGCAGCTCCCTACACGTGTTCTTTTTGGTGAGGGGAGTCTGAGTTCCACGGAATGTTTTGCTTTGCTGTCCAGGATCTGAATACCCGGAGACGGATTGTATATAGATTGTACGTGACACCGGCAGAGTGGGGCCTTACCTCCCACCCTGCGCTGGGGCCAGGCCACCGCTGCGACAGAGCCCCTCTGCCTGCTGGCTGGCACATCCCATCCACAGACCCTCTCGCCCCCACCGTCGGGAACAGTGCTCACATCACCCCCATGGCAATGCCCTCCTCCATCCACAGTGACAGAATTCATTTCCCTCCCTGTTCTGCAATTTTCTCTAACATATTCCATGGAAAAAAGAAACCCTTCCTGTTTCCCAGCCAGTGCAGCCATGATAACACGATGAGCTCCTTATGGATTGTCTCTCTTGGGTTGAAATGCAGCAGAGTTTAAATTCCTAATTGGTTTTCAGAGGAGATTCTTAAATATTCCTGGAAATGCTGTGTAGCTTTTTTGAACTGAATGTTTATTTGTCAATTTAGTTATTAACCTTCTTTCTTACTCTGTTTTATCACCAGCAAAAGAAAGTGTCAAAGGGAAGGGAAATGGGCTCGGAATAATTTCCCCTGGCAGAGGACCCCAGTCCCCAGAAGCTAAAGGAGTTTTCTCATCAATTTTAGCAGAGACATGACTTCACTCATGGTGTCAGGTTAAATCAATGTTCGAGTTTTCATGGGGTTTGTGTATCAGACCTTAGCAAAGTACCTGGGTCTTATGGAGCACTCTTAATCTGTAGATCTCAAAGCCCTTTCAGAAGGAGCTAAATATCATTATTCCCATTTAATGGGTGAGGAAGGAGGCATGAGAAGTGATTTGCTAGTGTACATTTAGCCACTCGGTGGAAGAGCCCGAAACAGATTCTCAGTCGCCTCATTCCCAGTCTCTTGTTCAGTCCCCTCACATTGACTTGGTATGGTAAGTGGTGTATTTGGTTAAGATATGCATGGTTTTGCATTGTTTTTAATACCTCTTTCTCACAATATTATTCCAAACAACCTTAATATGGATAAAATACTAGAACCATAGGAGAGAGGATCAACTTCTTTTCACACAAAAATTTTTTGTGTCTAAACTTGATGTTTGTTGCTTATTCAAATGCAAGTAACAAAATTCTTATCATCAGAAGTTTACCAAAAAGGAAAACTGCTTTTCCCAATAGCTGACATAAACATGTAAGTGCTACCAAACATATTTACATGTTTGAAATAGATGGTATAATTACAATGAGTTATAGTCAATATTCAGTCTTTTCTCAGTTTAAATGCTACCTTCTGATACAGCACAACACATCTTTTAATTGTGATCACATGCTCTTTCTTAGAGACTCCTGCAATTTTTTTTCACAAAAATGTCTATAATTAAAAAGAAAATGACATTGTTTAAAATAAATTCTCTGCCCTCCCAGAAATAAAAAAGTGACGACCCTTAAAGAATATCCTATTTCTGCATCTTCTACATTGTAGCAAGCCATTTACAAAATGACTTTGGACATGTTTCCAGACCCCAAATTTGAATTTCAGCAAGGAAATGCTGTTTCTGAAGACTGAAAAATTTCAACATGGGTTTTGAAAACAAGTCAGGTAAAAGCTATCAGAGGAAGTATCAACAAAAACAGTCATAGAGTTCTGCAATAAAAGCAGGTCCATTCTGGACCCAACAAAAAAGGTCTTTTTCCCTCTTTCAACTAATACACTGCTGTTCCTTAAAGGGTAACAAAATAGCCATTAAATCCACTCTTATCTAGTGGGTCTCCCATTCTGCACAGCGCTTTTTAAAGGGGAAAGCCACATTAGCAGGGAAGCACATGACTGTACCCCATGAGATCTCACAAGTCAGGCAAATGAGACCTTCTCTTCACCACCGTCAGTATGGATTCACTTTTGTAACAAGTCTATTTCCAGGTGCTTTACAAAGAAGGTGTATCCCTAGCCTTCTTGTACTGATGGGGAAATGGAGGCACAAGAAAAGGAAAGGCCTTACCTCTGTGAAGCAGCAGCAAGAGCAGAGATTGGCACCTAGATGTGATCATGCAGTAGCTGCCTTGAACACAGTGTCTCTGAAAGAAGCCCCTGCTGCCCCATGGGAGCTATAGGTATCTAGAATGACTTTCTTCCTGTCTCAGATGGACACTCATGGTTTTGGGCTGTTTTCTCCCACAGCAGCTACCTCCAAGTGGTCTTTATGGAGTTCATCTGCAGGCAGAAGCTGGTTTTCCTCTCATGAGCTTTCCACAGATGTCCAAGGCTGATAAAGGCTGCAATGAAGAGACTCAACCTTGGGTTTCAGATTTCATCTGCACAGAAGAGGGGATAGAGCTACCCTAAAGACAACCCCCACTACCCAGGATAGACCCCTCTGAATCAAGGGATAGGGCAAAGCCCTTCTGCCACCCCAAATATCAGCAGCGAAGTTGGAGGAAAGTGTCCTCCCGTGCAAAGACTTCACACCAAGGAGACTGTTGCTGCTCTCTGAGTTACAGCTCTACCATCCCATGCATCCCTCAAGTTGGCCATCACCACAAAGCACAACTTCCAGTGAGAAAAGAGGTCAGAGAAACAGACTCTGGTCTCCATGGCTGTAAGCAAGCCAACAACTCAAATTTGCTGACTCTCTTTCCGATAAAAGTCCCCCCCCTTGGCTTGTCCACAGATTCCTCCAATCTCTCTAGCTGGGGCTTTGACCCAGTGTTCCTGCAGGCTTTCCTACTGTCAGCTGTCCCCTCCTTTCTACATGACTGCCAGAGTTGGACCATAGCCTTTCATTTCATTTTCATTTGGCTTCTTCCCCAACCTCCCATATTTGAGCACTTTGCTTATTATCAGTCTGGTCCCTCCTGTACTTTACTCAGCTCCATTCTACTAATTGGTTGGAGCATGGGCCTAGCATTCCCTAAAACAGAGTCACTTCCCCTCTCACGCAGTCACTGCCACGCATTTAACATCCTCCCCAGACTCCCAGAGCAGGAACGACACTTCCTTTCCAAAGGCACTGGTGTCCTTGACTGAACGGATCTGCGACAGTGATCGATATAATCACTGATATATGATTGCATCCCATATTGGTTCTTCACAGCCCAGGAAACACATCCCCCGGCAGACACCGAAGGTTGTAGGACAGATAGGATGTCCTGGTGTGAAGCCCATCTATTGATCTTACCAGTATCTTTCCCAGTAATGTCCTTATATTTTGGACCAGCTGGGGAAGCACCAGTTTCAAATAGCCAACAACCTAAAACTGGGGTGTCCACTTTAATTACTGTTTAGTCCTCATAATTGTTGGGATTCTTGTACAGTCAGCCCAAACAACAATATTTACCCAACCTTGCTGGTGACCTTGTCTTTCCAAGACACATGTAACCCCTCCTTCCCTCTGGCTCCCAAACTCTGAGGAGGTGCCCAAGCCACCTGCCCCTCACTTGTGAGTAAGGAGGCAGTGCTGCAGAGATTATAAACACAAATCACAGCAGCAGGCAACCTGCCCCCAGAGCCAGTCACTGTTCACCGAGAACTTCACTCTTCCTGGTCGACTGGGCAGAAAATCCACAAAGGAGACAAAAATCTCACCTAGAACTGCTGTCAGGTTGCATATCATATCCCACCCCAAAAAGATTTAGGCAAGTTAAGCCCAGAACAAAGAGAAACTATCAAAGGCTGCTTCAGCGAGGGTACCTCTATACTCCAGCGGCATCCAGTGGCTGTGGCCCTGGGGATCTGGAGGGGGCTGGGGGAACCAGTTGCCTTCCCTAGGAACAGGCCCGAGAGGAAAGGCCAGAAAGGACGGGCTGTGGCTATCTCTGAATGAGAGCAAAGCCCACAAAACAGCAAGTGTTCAGATCCGGCAGTCTCTCCCTGGACTAGAATGAAAACACCACCAGGACCTTTAAGCCACACACACCATCATAATCTAAAACCACCAAACCCACTGGACACTGGTATATCAGCTTCTAGATGACAGAAGCCCTGCTCATGAGCATGCATTCAGAAGGATGAGTTTGCTGCTTTAAAAAAAAAAAAAAAAAGTTTGTTTGCATCAGCAAATTACCCTAGGATATATTTATTTTGATTTTAAACCCCAAACTCAAAACAAAAATTTTACTTGTAATTTTCATTTAAAACCAGTGCCTTCTTTCTTGCAGGACAAGTGTGCAAATCAAACAACGAGGGTGGAAGGAAACAGGCTCTTTATGATGAGCAAGGTGGTAAAATGCAGTCCCGCTGCATTAGACAATTCAGAAGTACAGGACCGGGAAATGCAGAGCTTTCGGAGGCCCTGCGTTTGCAGGCAGGGCTCCGCAGTGAGCTCAAACCCACCTAGCACTCACATTCAATGGGAGGCCCACTGAACTGCTCAGCTCAGCAACTGTCCCAGAGGGCAAGCCACAGCCCAGCAGCAGCTTCCACCTTCCCACCCTCTATTTAATGAGTATAAATGCCAAGGTATCCAAGGGATGGGGCTCTTTGGGAGAAGGCCAGAAAATATTTGCTGCTGCTTGGAGAGAGGATGAGGGAACCATGGTTGTAGCAAGAAGGAAAATGAAAGGAGGACGCATAAAACTCAGAAGGCTACTGATGGCTTTAACGTGCTGCCTTCCCCCCAGTCTCAGACTGGAGAAGATCCCCAAAGGATGTAAATCAATAAACCTCCTTTGAAGCAGTACCAATTTACCCGCAGTGAAGATCTGGCTTTCAGATTTTAGAGGCCCCAAGTGGGTGTTTCAATGAAGCCTGAATTTCAAGGCCCAGGCTAGGAAGACCCAACTAGGCCTGCATTTCCCTGGCCTCAAATAAAAGAGCTGAAACTCCTCTGGCGTTCCAGGCTGCTCAGCCCCTTCCTCCAGCTAATTGTTCTTTCCCCACTTGAATAGTCTATTTCTGGAACAATACAAGAATTAGGGCAGAGAGAAAGATGCTGGCGGAGCCCAAGGAGGAGTAGGGAGGGGAAGTGCCCATCCAGGTCCCTACCATCCCCATGGAACAGGCAGTGTCGGGCTCCAAGCAGCTGGATGGGGATGGGGTGGGAGGACAGAAATGAGAGCAACACACTGGGAAATACAGGCCTCCCTGAGCAGAGGGGAAAGGGAGGCAAGGCGGAGGAAGCTGCAGCCTTTTGGTTTTGCAGGGAAGGGAATGCAGGTATTTTACTGTCATCAACCCCCCGCAACTGAAATGACTGGCCCAAAGGTTGGCAGCAGATGCAAAGGCAGCAAAGGAACGTGTGCTCACCCAAAGGTGGCCTCTACCTTCTGCTCAGAGGAAAACTGCTGCAAGTGTTCAGGGCAGCGCTTGATGCGTTAAACCACTCTCTAGGCCAGACCTCAGACTGCCTAGACTGCCAAGTCCTCAGCTCAGCATCCCACAGGTCTGCTGACTCCCGGTTAACCCCATCTCCCAGCCCTACACCAGCTCCCCTTGCAGCCTGCCCAACACTCCCTGAAGGGAGCTGGGAATGCAAAGCATCCCACAGGGACATGTTCTCGACATCTCCAGCTCTATTTCACCCTCTTCTTCCCATTCAGCTGAGACAGAGCCAGACTGAGAAGGGTCAGACTCACCACACGGACCCCCGGGTTCAGTGTAAAGCAGGGAGAGCAGTTCCCAGGGCTTGGGCTGGAAAGCGGGGGAAAGACTGCATGTCGGTCCTGAAAAGCCACGTCTCCTGAAACCCCGGGCAACTTGCTAATCTTGTGACCTGAAAACAAGGCTCAGTTAGGGGCTGCTCGGAGCTAATAGCCCTGGTTATTTGCCCTAGCATTTGAGCTAACAGACTGGCTCAGAAGCTCTCCCTGTTCCAGATAGCCAAGAAAGGGGACTGCTTCCATGCACACTCCTAGACACATCTGGCCTGCTGCTGCTCCTTGCCAGTACCACGTGGTTGAAGTCAAAGGCATGAGCCTGAAGGGACAGCAAAGGCAAAGCATCATGAGAAATAGCAACATCCATCCCTTTCATAACAGCACCTCCAGCCTTGCTGGCAAACGAAAGATGGAAGCTTGGTCAGGTCAGGAGCACAAGGCAGACTATTGCAGGTAGCACCCTGTTTTATTCCTTGATGGGAGAAGTCTCATTTACCAGAGCACATTGAGGCTATTTTCATAGCCCAGCAAAGCCATATAATGTAGAGAGAGTCAGTGTCCAACCAGTGCTTGGCAGATGAACTGCACACAGACTGCAGGTAGAGCTTGCTGTGCCACTGTCAGTCCCAGAGCAAAACCCCGGGAGAAAACACCTCCTGAGAGGCTCCATCATCACAGTCTGTCCAGAAGAAGGCAGTGCGAGACGTGATGTCCTCAGCAGCCCCGCCACATCTTCACCGCAGGCAGGACAGGTGCCTTCACTGTGTGGTGCACCGGTCGTCTGTGAACGGACGGACGCAAGCAATGCAGGAGAGCCCTTCACCAGGAACAAAGCTTGGTTCACAGCGGTGAAGACATGCCTGCATTTTGATGTCAAGTTGTCAAAGTGAGTCATTTCAAAGACAGCAGCAAGTTGGAGCAAACCACCCCTGTGTAGACATGGTTAGGCTGACTCCATTCAGTCTCAGGTTTCTCTTTATGCCAGGAACCCAAGTGATCCCAGGGACATGAGAATGGCATTGCGCTAGATTTACTCAGCAGAGCTGGGATTAGACTCTAACCCTAGCTCTTACACAGCTCTTTTATCATCTCCCCTCACCACTGCTTAGCGCCAAACCCAAGTGCCAGAATACCCAAATACCATCAAATAAATTGCCTCAAAGGAAACCAAACATGCATTTTTACAGTCCTGAGCCAGAGCCCTGTTCTTGTGCTTCATGATGAAATGAGTTCTTTAGGCTGCACAGACTACTTACATTAAAAAGGCAAATATCATCATTTGCCTTATTTCCCGCTTTTTCTCTGGAACCCAATGCAGTTGAACAGGAATTCATAATGCAGTGTTAGAGGTGTCCCTTAAAACAAGGAACCAATGTATCCAGTCCCACAGTCCATTTAGGAACATGGGTTTCACCCTCATAAGGGTAGAAGATTGGTCTTGTCTTGATGCTGCAGTTGCAGAGGATTTTTAATCAGTGGATCTGAAAGGAAAAATTTCTAGTGGGACACAAGAATACCTTCATGACAGACAAAAGACAAAAACAAATTTCTAAATCTTCCCATTAGGTAACTGCTTCTGGTGTCAGCATGCCTTCCTGCTTATTCTAACATCCTTCCCTCAGCTAAACAGCAACGAACTGTGGGGTCTGTTGCACATACATGCACACACAAATCACATGCTCTTTCTGGCCTGTTTGAGGCACGGCTTCCCAAGCTGTACCATGTGCAAAGTGAAATCACCTGAATAGTGTCGCTTTAAAAGCCACGGAAGTGCAGAGAGCAGCACCAGCAGCAGTCAATAGCAATTTCCACCGCTGGGTCGATACCATCTGATGGCTGTGTAGCTGTAAAGATTGTTTCACACACATATCAGGAGGTGGGCAGGGGCAGGAAAAGTGGAATTGGTTTTAATGATTGCAGGATTCAAAGTACTCCTGGCTCCCTCTCCCTCTTCTTCTTTCACAAGAAATGCACACACACAGAGTCAGAAATCAAATTTCCAGTCCTGTCAGTTCCTATCACACCAGGTCCCCCAGGCTGGACTCCTTCCCACTGCCAGGGAAGCTTCTCCTAATCCTTTGAGAAGTGCATTACCGAGAGACAGAGTTGCAGCCTGTGTCCAAACATCCCCACGGTTTCAGGTCATTAGCTCCACTGGTTTGGACACAGAACTACAGCAAAAGTGCAGCACTCAGGTTCAAACCCAAAGGGTCTGCGGATGAGGGTAATTTGCACTATTTTAGCTCCCCAGACAAGATCAGGATATCACTGTGCTGGACGCCACAGGGGCGGGGAATAGCAGACAAGCACAAACTAAGCACATAAAGGAAGGTGGGTCCCATTTTGCAGAGAAAATGTGTGAATGGCTATAGCCTAGAAATAATAGCACACTGCTGCTATTGCCTCAAAAAGTGCTTTTCAGTCAGTGACACCAGGGGCAACAGTGACGTGCCTTGGTCAATGTTATGAGCATCGCTGTAGGGCAAAGCAGGCCAGTCCTATGGCCTGGGCTCCTGGACTGGCCCTGCCCGAGCTTGTGGGCTCCCTCAGACACGCGGAAACACCAGTCACTGCCTCTGTTTCCCTTGCACCGTCTGTCTAGTCTGTCTGCCTCCCGTCTGGGGCATGAACTCTTTCTTACAGGGTTTCACTGGGTAGAGCTCTCACTTCTGCTAGGGAAACCTTTCAGTTACTCCCGTAGCAACTAAAACCCAAGACTGTCTACTTTACAGAGAAGAAAATTAAGAATATTAGTTTAATTCTTTGCCTTCTAACTAATTTATTTGCTGACATCTAAATACACATCTTTCCCCCGCCATCACATAAATAAGCAAGATAATTTTCAAAGGAGTTGAGCTAAGGGTCAGTCTCTCTGCTGACACTCGGCATCTGGGTACCAAGAGGGGTGCACAGCTGGCCATCTTTAAGCATCTGTCCTTGAAAACCGGGGTTAAGCAGCCTCTCCCAAGTTCGTCAAGTTGTGCCAGGTGTATGCAAGGACACAACCTACCTCTTCTGGTCCTTGGATCATTTCTTAAAACACAAGTCACCACTGTCTCCCACATCCACCGCAGAATATTTTAACAACACTATCAGTTAGGCCTTGTACAGTAAGTGAGAAGTGAGTGCACTAACCTTAGTGATATGCTACCAACAGGCCTTTTTTTCACCTTGAAGGATCCCAGGAGAACTTGTGCATGTGTAACACATACATGCACACACAGAGCCTTCCCTCTTCTTCCCCCAGCCCCTAAGAACTCAACCCCTGCAGATGCAGATGCAGCTTTTTTATAAATACCTAAAGATCTCAGGGCATGACCACCTGGTTGATCCCTTTGTGGAAGGGAAAGGAGTGTGCGCATGTGCACACATACACAATGTCCATAGTATTTAGAAACATGCTCCCATTAAAGAAACCTCCCAACCTCCAAAGTCCTTTTAAAAGCAGATGTAGTGGGCAACAGTACCCACAGCTTGAAGCCTGGAAATGATGGACAAGATCAGGCCTCACTGAAAGGGCTGAAGAAACTTAGGGAGGCAGGTTGCAATTAGTAAAGTTTGCTGCAGTTTTTAATCACCAGAAAATCATCTGGGGTTCATTCACCAAAGCTATTCCTTCTTTAGATCCAGCTTCACAAATAGCTTTTTGCTAGAAAGAAGTATAAAGAGAGGAAGGAATAAAGGGGAAACAATTTCAATATTTTAAAACAATGGATTTTGCTGTTTCATTTAGAAACACTTCTGGTTTATAATTTGCCCATTAAAGAGGCTTGCAAGCTTTTCCTGATCATGCCGCCACCACTGCCTTCCTAGCCCATGTGCAGGTTCCCCAGCAGAGACCCAGCAGTGCAAGGGGGGCTGGAAGACCCACGCTCCTGCCTCCCTCCGTGTACTAGCTCTGTTACTGCTGAGACTGCAGGTGAGCTGGATCTGAGGCCTGATCTGACCTAAATCACCTTTTAACAGCATCAGTTTTGAGCAGGATCAGTTCCCTGAACAGGCTCGCTGCACTGGCACACAAGTGCCCATGCTAGCACTGCTTTCAGTTTAAGGTGCCATCCTGATAAACCATTTCAGCTTGCGTCAGCTCTTAAACTGCAAACTAGGAGGTTCCCGCATTAAAGCGGACTCAGGTAAAGAGCCTTTCCTGTAGGGGACAGGGCTACAGGGTCTCTCCTTCTTCTGTTGCTTCCCTTCCAAGTTTTTCTCCTGTTTGTAGCTTTTCCTTCTCTTCAAGCTCCATCCAGCCCTGGAAAGGCAGCGGGAGCAGCAGCAAAGTCTTGGCCCTGCCGAAGTGCGCCAGAGCCCGCGCGGTAACCACAGCAGGGCTCCGTCTGGTGACACTGCCAGAAGACACGGAGAGAGTGACAAAAGTGGCAGAAGACAAACAAAGCCAAAACCGTGGGTTTTCTCAAGTGCGTTAGCTCAGCTGGGGGAGGTCAACACAACACAGCAGACCTCTGACCCTCGAAGGAAGCCAGCAAGTGCGATGGAAAACAAACTCTGGTGCTCTCCGCGCGTGTGATGCTGACGGCGAGGCCGCCTGCACCCTTCAGGCTGTCTCTGAAGTGGGAAAGGTGCCTGTAACATGTGCCTTCATGAAGTGGAAAAGGTGCCTGTAGTTGCTTGATTCCAGAGGCTGGGACCTTAAATAAAAGCGCACAGATTGGGATTGTGTGGGGTGAGCCCCACACACTCGAGACACTGGTAAGCTTTTAAAAGTACACTTTTAAAAGCACAGCTTTTACTCTGCCTGTGCGTCAACCCTGCAAAAGACTGAAAGGGCTCTGTCTGCTCAGCAGTCAAAGAAGATCTTTGCTGTGACTTGATCCCAGATACTGACGGAGCGAAAATAGCTGAGATTGGCATGTTCGTTAGGCTCACAGGTAAAAGGCACAGTAAGCAGCAAAACCCAAAATAAATAGTGAGAGTTGACAACACTGAGTGAGGGAACCTTGAATGAGAAATAAAAGACATTTTTGAACCGTGAGGGTAGTTAATCACCAGGTCCGGTTAACAAGGGAAATGGCAAATTCATCATCAGTCAGAGGTCAGGCACGGAGCCTGGACGTCTTTCAAAAAGCGACGTTCTGGTTCAGGACCAAGCCTGGAGGTTCAAGGGCATCTTCAGAGGAGAATAACACCCTCCATCCCAGACACTACAGGCAGCACCGCCTCGGGCTATGCAGAACATCCGGCAACGCCGACTCCGCTGCCAGGGCGGGCATCGCGCCGCTGCAGAGCCCCCATCCCGCACCAGGGCCAACTCGCCAGGCTTTGGCCAAGTGTTGAAACCCTGCTCTGACCATGGCCCTTCTCCAGACATGCCACCAGAGCAGGTCCCCAGTCCCAGGCTCCCTCGTGCCTTTGCCCTGCAGGAGGTGGGCGCTGCCCCAGCGGCTCCTTGCGGACATCAGGCTGGGAGAGGGGAGGTTGGCAGCCCATCGCTGCCTGGCTGGCAGGAGTCCACTGGGCCCGAAGCCGGGGGAGAAATGAGCAGACAAAAATCACAGCCAGTGACAGGGAGGGCGTGAACAGGCCCCAGATGTTGAAGGGAGCTCCTTTCTGCCCCCGCAGCGTGGCCGCACCAGAAAGCTTCTCTCCCCCTTCCCACGGGCAGCTCACAGGCGCCCGGGACCTGCTCACACCCCGGCCGGTCTCAGCGCATGCACTTGCACCCAAGCGCTAGCAGCCAGAGCTGGTGAAGCAGAATAACAATCTCTTCCTTACTCTTTTGAGTCTCTGCCTCTGATCCTTCCTTCCTCTAGCTGCCATGCAAAAGCAAATTCGAAATACTTGCTCTGGCTTCTGTATGCCCTTTTCAGGCAGTTTTGCTGATGGCTGAGATGATGATTTGAGCTGACTTCTCCCAACACCACTATACCACCAGCTCCCCCTCCCCTCCTTGGAAATGGAAACAAAATCCAAGACAAAAGCAAAAAAGCCTTGGCATCCTAGATACACTCCAGCCCTTCAATCCTGCAGTCACCACATGCGGGAGAAAAGGAAACAGTCCAATTTCCAGCTTTGACTGTGGACAAGGAGAGCAAAATGCCAGCGAGCAAATCATAGCGCCACACTCCTGCGTGGAAATGACTCCCCAGATCCCAACGGGCAGAGCCGTATTCGCTCCCTTCCCTCTGCCCCAGTCAATATGGCCAATTTAAAGAGGTTTCAGAAGAAAGCAGGTGCTTGCAGCTCATGCGGCTTCCCTGACCCTTGTAAATCCCGTCTCTTGAGTGAATGGCTTGTTTGGAGAGAGCCCTCCGTTTGTTTGTCTGTGCTCTAGTGATAATAGCTCTAATTTATCTCTGAGCTGGGCAGGCATGTCTAATGTGTTTGAGTATTTAGAAGCATTATGGAGGTTTCATTTGGTCAATTGTTTCTTGAAATCCTTTCCCACACACAGAACAGCGATGCAAAGGCGGAATCGCTCTGCGGCTGGCGGTCCCGGGAGCTGCAGCGCAGCGGGGAGCCGTGGCCTGCGCTGCCCGGCGGGGAACGGCTCACAGGTCAGAGAGGGAAAGCTCACTGCACCACCTAGCAGTCAGGTCCCGCAGGGTATAAACCCCATCCTGCACTCCAGGGATCTGCCCCATTGCTCTCCAGCAAGCCATGCCAGTCCACAATGGGAAAACTATGTAGGCCTTTGCCTCTCAGGCCACTTATGCTGGTTTATACCCAGTGGGCAGCTCGCTTTGGCGGACACTGTCCGAGTTCCTATGCTGGGTAGACACGCAAGACTTCGAGAAGGAAGTGAGGAAAGCTCACATGAGAACAAGGGGAAAGGCCACCAGAAAACAACTGAATATTGATCCTCCCAGAGCACCTACTGCTATCAGTTATCCCACTGCTTTTCAGTACCTGATCTCAGAAATTAAAGACCAAACAACCAACCTGACAGGGACAATGACCAGATAGCCTGGAACGTGCCACCATGTCTCCTCCTGCTCAGACCTTCTAACTCTGTCTGGTGTACCATCCATATCCCCCACTTTGTATCTCAGCTCCAACTTGATTAGGTAGGTTTAGCTTGCAATCTGCACTGGGAAATTTGGACAGTACGTTGTAGCTAATCCTAAATTAACCTTTCCTGCACATCCAGGCAAATTCCAGCTTTCACCAGAAACTAACTGAAGTCCCTCATGGCAGAATGAGTTAATCTCTGTCCGTGCTAGGGAAAGGTGGGGTTGGGTCATAGGTAGCTAGAACATGCTATCTCACTATAACGTTACTTACGGTTCAAGCATCCGTGGTGTAACGTGCTACCTCGCATCCACTGAGCTGTGCTAGCAGGCCCGCATGTGCTTCGGCCCATGACAAACGCAACGTCATGTGCCTCAGCTTAAATCGCTTTCGTGGAGGTTTCAGCAATTCTCTTCATGCCGTTTCAGCCAATTTTAGCTGCGAGCTGAGAGACTGTTACCGAGGTTCAGCTGACTGATGGCAATTTATCAGGTCACTCATATGGGATAGGGAGCCTGAACCAAGTCGGCTCTGCCCTCTTCACTCTCCCTGTCCAAACACAGAAGCAGGAGCAGTGAGAATCAGGCCTGTCATACAGCATCTGCAACCCCAGGAAAACCCAAAACAATTTGAACACTGAATGTTAGTATGAGCGAATACACATTGCTCCTTCTGTCCACGCTCCACACCATCCCGTGCACTGAAATGCAGCTGATCCTGGGGTGGAGCACATCAGGCACCCTGCGCTGCTGCACAGCTCTGGAGGAAGTGACGACTACAGTTCCCAGCTAGGATCACGGGGCTAATTTATAGAGGCCGATGTAATTACTTACCCTGGACCGTGGCCAGGACACCAAGGTTAACACCCTCGCTCTTAGAAGAGTGCCAGGGGAACATTAGAGGGACGCTGCCAAGTCATTTTATATGCCTCGAGTTCAGGTACTGCAAACAGCAAGCTTTAGTGAGGGCCAGTTGGGAGGAAAAAGGTTGTCATGGAATTTTTTTGAAAGCAAAATAAAAGCAGGGGGTTGCTTTCTGCTTGTTTGTTTGTTTTTTAACTTAAACTTTACCGTGCTGTACCAGGGACCAGGCACAACAGCCGGGAACATACGAGAGCCCTGCAGAAAAGTGATGGCTCACCACTGCCTGCTCCAGTTTCTCTGGGAAATTTCTAGCCTCTTTGGGGCACCAGCAACACCACAAAGAACAGGGTCACTCTGCATTTGGCATCGAAGCAGCACAACGGGATCAAATTGAAGAAGCAGGACCAGTGGCGAACGCTCATCAAGGCTGAGAGCATTTACTGAGGCCTGGAGGGCTACTTTAGGACTCTCACTGACCTGTGTTTGGTTTGCAGTGTCCTCTAAAATTTCATACCATGGACTTTTCTTCTTTTCTTTTTTTTTTTTTCTTCTTTTTTTAACTTTTTTGCTAGCTGCATAAATGAAGGAAGATCTTGCACTTTCAGGCCAGGGATTGGGCGGACAAAAGCTCATTTCTTGGCTTTGCTAGACAAATCTTGTGAGACCTTGAAAACATCTCTTCGTCTCTGTCCCTGAGTTCCTCGTCTGTACCACGGCCTTGGCAGCGTCTGAGCCGTCATCTCCCGGAGCAGGGGCTGGCGCAGACATCGTGTCTGTGCTGCGCCGGCCGGAGCTGGCTCGCAGCTCAGCTCGACAGACTCTTACAGCACTGGCAGGAGCTTCTCATGACTCTGACTTTTTCTTTTTTTCACGCAGGTTAAAACAGATTGAAATAGCCCTTGTTAAAAATAAAGTCTGCTCAGTTTAGCCTTCCTTCCCTCCTCCCCCTGCCTCCCATTTCCTGGAGTATTTGCAACAGGCAGCTGGTTGGGAGGTTTTTCCCCAGGGGTTTTGTCTGTTATTTATAAAGCTTTGATGAAAACTGCAAAAAAACATTTCAACTTCCAGGTGACCTCTCTCCTTCTGCAGCAGTCCTGCTCCCTGCAGTGACAAGGCATCATGATGGCCACAGGTTCAGGGACCACCTCCAAAGACCATTGGATTCAGTGGACATTTGCCCTTTGCCTTCCCTGGAGTTTCCCTCCAGCCTCCTCCAGTGCCCCCAAGGGACGTAGCAATGAGGGATGCAGCTCCCTTCATTTAGGTTTTACTATTACAGCAAAAAAGTCACAAAAGCCCACCTCTCAGCAGCACCGTCTTACTGGCAGGAGGCCCTGGTGATGCCTGGTCTGGAGGACTTTCCAAAGGCTGTTAGCAGAAGACCTTGGAGGTCTCAGGCTTCTCTCCCCTCCTGTTTTTAGGGCAAAGTAGAGAAGAAAAAGAGTGTCACAGAAACCTCCCTCCTGAATGCTGTGCTGCCTGGAGGAGAGCAGGGCTAGTCCCACAGTGCATAGGGCCAGTGTGGGCATCTAGCGCCTGCTGATGTAACCAAAAAAAACAGGTAAAAAAACAAGTGAAAAGAAACTCTGGGGTTAAATCATAAACTAGCAGAAGAAAAAAGGTAGGGCAGAACGCCAACTCCCTTCCCCTTTATAGGTCTCCTTTCCAGCAGGAGAGTAAGGACAAACACGGCAAGAATAGCAGCCGCTCGTGGCAGCGCTCCCCTTTGCACGTCACCGTCGGCAAGGCTGCGCCCGCTGGGGCCGCTGCTCCCCCCGCACTGCCCCCGGCGGGACCTGCTGCGATGCCCGACTCTGGAGCCGGGCAGAGCAGAGGCACGCGTTGCTCTCCTTGCTCCTACGGCCGCCCGTGGAAACGCTTCAGAGATGTGTACCCATATATTTGTCTATGTATATACACGTGTGTATGTATCATGGCATGCATACGATGTATATATTGCGATAAATAATATTTTGAGAGCAAACATTTCATTTTAAAAGTCGCTCTGTGACAACAACTTAATTATCTATCATATCATCTCTGAAACCCAAACATTTTGAAAGGTAGGAAATAACTAATTAAGAACATCATAAATCTTACTCTGTCTCACAAGCCCATTTTCCTAAGAAATAGGAAGAAATACATATTTCATCACAATGCAACATCCTTAACTCTGACCTATAAGATATTAATGACTAGTTCATGCAGTTTCATTATCTAAACACTTTCTTGGAAAGGTTATCGCAAGGTAGCACAGGGTAATCATTCCATAACACACTCCGGGCAACCTGACTTACAATAAATATGTAGATAGAGATAGTTAGGAGAAAAAAAAAATCCAACATTGTGATCCTCTTGTCTATCATAAGCCACATGACTTCCTCAAATACATTTTGCTTTGAACCAGAGCAAATCTTATAGAGGAAGATAGTCAGCAACTCCCAGCTAAAGCTTCCCGCCCTCTTCCTCCTCCAAGGCCGTTTTCCTTGGAGCACAGACACCCGCTATCCTGCGGCCCCAGTTCTGCTCCCTGCGGAGACAGCAAGTGCCGTCACCCTGCAGGCTGTGTGGACAGGCCAACGGGGGATGCAGCTTTCGCAGTGCCCAGTCCTCCACCCGTTCTTTGGTGCTTTCCTCTGACACCACGTTAGCCAGGGTTTGGGCAAACAGCCAGCCATTTCTAGAAAATAACTTCAGGTTGACCCTGGATAGAGAAACTTGAATTCAGCGGCAAGAGATACAAAACTAGGCCAGAACTAAGACACTATTAACATGCTCAACATGACTGAAGAGTTTAAGGACTTGAACATGGGAGATACTGCTGTTTTTTTCTTTTCTTTGTAGTTAGAGAGCAAAAAGCAGGTGGAACAACCATTCAAGCAAGGATTTGAGCCTGGAACCATGCTTAAAAATAAAAAGGATTTTCACCCTAAGCATCAAGATTGTAAGAGCAAAATAGATGGGATGAGGGAGACATCAGCAAAGGAAGACACACCTGGAAATCAAGAAATACAGGAACAAAATTAAACTTGGCAGGACTCAGGTAGAGGATACAGAAACACACAGCAAAAAGCATTTTCACCATAAAAGAAGAGCAAGGGACAAAGTACAGCTGCCCTACACTGATGGCAGAGGTTTAGACATGACCTCAAAAAACAAATCAGTGTTTTGCCTGTGGTTCCAGTGCCTGGCGAGGGCAAGAGCAAGGAATGAGCCTGTAGAAACAGCAGTGATCCTTGCCTGTGTGGATGCTCCAGACGGGATGGCAGGTACTCCTCATTGGCAAACGCTCAGACAACCAGTTTATGGGAATCCTGCTCCTTGACTGCAGGGTAGGAAAAACAGCACCTCTTGTCAGCTCTGCAAGCCTGGTGGGCTGATCTCGAGAGCTTGGAAAGCTTCAGAACAAATTTTGAAGGTCAAATAATTTGGGACTCAGAGGTCACTACATGGAAAATGAGCCAAAATGCAACATGACTCTAGCAAACTTAGATCTTAGTGGATAAATCCCAAAACCAGCTTCCTAGATGAATCACGGGAGGTTCAGTTGGGGAAGATTTTACTAAAGAGTGCCCCATGGGAAACATCCCATTGCAGTGGGAGGATGGCGGTTAGAACAAGGCTAGCACCATGAATCGGGACAGAGGGAGAGGCAGAGCAGGGTTAAGGAGAAGGACTGCAGAAACACTCCGCAAGAGAAATGTGACCATGTTCCAGTGCTGGCTGGGTTCAGGTGCGCAGCCCAACACAGGGACGATCCCTAGGGAGGGCGGCACTTTTCAGACAAGGAGTCACCCAAGGGCTCCCCTACGCAGAGAAACAGCAGCATCAGGCGAAGGCGGGAAAAGCATTACACCACAGAGAAGCATCTCCCTCTGCTTCCTTCTGGCACCACGAGCTGCCTCTGGCCCAGCAGCTGCCAAACCCTAACCCACTTCCGACATCATGAGCCAGGGCCACAGCAGGACCAGAAACCCTGGCATCAGGGCAAAGCAGGTTTTGATGCAGTCCAGGCTGGGAATTCAAACAGATCTAAACATACTGCTACAGGGAGGGTCTTATACTGCTAAAACAGGCTGTGCATTTGTGAATGCCGTTTGCAAGAGAATTTAGGTTAAAGGGAAAAAGGTCCTTTTTATACTGGAATTAAAATGTCTAGACAGAGCCTTCCTGGTGTAACTTCCCATGTAGACAGGGACTAAGAAATACTTTGGCAAAAATTCCAGCAGGAGCCATTTTAAAAGTCTTTGATCTCAAGAATGACTTATGCCATGCAACGAAGTCTGCATTATGGCCGTTCATTACATGGACCCTAAACACTGGAAAGCCAGAGGATTTTCTTTGGCGTTGCAACAGAAATCAATAGCATAGACAATTCTGGCCCTGAGCGTGAGGGCATATCTCCCTCTAGCTGCTGGTCCTGGGGACTATGCAGCCTTTGACCACCTGACGCCTGCAAAAGCTCCCCTCTGACCTCTCATACAGGCCAGCGTTTTTAGTGCTGAAGGTCCTGGGGTGACTTCTTGCTGGCTGCAGTGCTCCTCCAAGGAATGCAAATGAGCTAAACTCTTGGAGAGGACATGCACCAAAAAGGAGGTAGAGAGGCCAAGAGTAAAAGCCACAAGGTTGATGGCCTTTTTAAAACAAGCCAATATTGATTAATTATCACGGAGACGGTGTGCAGAGAGCCCAGGGCTCTCTCCAAAGGAGAAATCACACAGCCAAGACACAGGGGAGTTACTTCCCTTCTTAGTAGCCCGGCTAAAAGCCACAAAAACCCCTTCAAGTCAAGCTTACCCCTCTGGTGTACAGCAGGATTCAAGCAGCACTCACAGTCGCACAGATCTCCTAGAGGCACAACCTGCCCCAGCACCTTTTTGTTTCGCTGGCACATTCCCAGGCTAGTGGCCCGCAGATCTCCAGCCTGCCCTGACCACAGCGCTATGCCACTCTGCTCTCACAAAGGTCAAACCGGTCCTCCAAGGCTCTCTTGCAACTCTGGGGCTAGCACCAGAGCCACCAAAATGTCAGAAATGTCACCAAAATGTTCCGGCAACTCTGGCCTCAGAGGAAGAGCTCATCCCTGGTACACTGGAGGTCGGTTGCATGAAGATCAGTGGGTCTTCGCAGGAGTGAGCTAGTCAGTAGGAAGGTCAGAGGGAGAAGGTAACCAGCTCCGCATGATGCCCATCTACATCTCCTGTGGGGATGACTGGAAGAGAGCGACCTTTCCAGAGCCAGCTAGAAGGAAGACTGAGAGCTTCAGGCAGCCTATACTGTGTTGCAGGAAGGCAAGAGCAAAGGAAACTGCTTTGCTATGGGGATGCAAAGCTTTTTTACTTTTTGAAGAATTAGATGGGCCTTGATTTAGAGGAGTGGAATCTGGTGGCTGAAAGGTCACAGTTGGCCTGGCTTGTTGCACTGACATTTCGAAGTCAACATCATCTTTATATGTTCAGACCTAAACTTAAGACCCTAATTTGGGAGAAAACATCTGTAAATCTTAGCATGATGGTCCCTTCGACCAGACAGTAGACAGCAATATTGGAGAGGTTTGTGCATGTGAAAGAGAGATTTCTTCACCTGCCATGAAGCCAGCTGTAACAACTCCTCCCAGCAGGTGCGAGCTGGGAATCCAACTGATCCACAACAAAAAGTCTTTCCTTAGTTGCAAACTACTTTCTTCAGACTCATCTGGGCGTGTAACTACTCTGGAAGCGTGAACAGGCTTTGAGGAGCAAGAGACAAAAAGCAGCAGGAAAAAGTAAAAATTTCAACAACTAGAAAGGGTCCAGCTAAAACATTCACAGCTCAGCACCCCTCAAAAAATGCTCTTCAAGTACAGCAGAAACCTTATCAGCACACACACAGTTTCCAGCTCAGATCACTTTTCTAAGCCAAGCCAAACCAATAAGAGAATTAAAACAAGACTCCATAACCCAGCCAAGCACAACCCTGCGTATCCTTCTCTTTCCTCCTATCGGGTGGGTTACGTGTCTAGGAACTGACCTTCAAGCTATTCCAGCATTGGTTGTAGCAAAGAGGCATCATGGAGCAAACATGACTTCAAGCCACCTTCCAGTCTAGGGCCCAGGAAAGTCTCAGACCGCCGGTATATTCAGCTTGTTTCTCTCAGGATCTGAAAGCAAAGAGTGCCTATATGGGAAGGCAACAGCCATACCTCTGCTGTTCCCCCTACGCAGGACATGGCTCTCCAGAGCCCCTCTGCAAGATTATACAGATCTCAGAGCCTCTCCATGTCACCTGAAGGTCCCTTTACATTGCCAGCGTAATATAAGGGGGATCAAGCATAGCTGCAAACCAACTGTAGAGCACATCTGCTACAAACCCTGGCAGGACCAATGCGTGCGAATAGCCATGTACACACAGGCACAAACACGCACACACACACACACACACACAGTGTCCACCTTGCAAAGTTTCCCCTGGATTTTTGTTACCATGTCATCTATTAATTACCTAATTACATCTTCTAATTATGGGATTCCTCCAGTATTTATACTCATTACATAAATGGCGGCAATTACACTAATTAGGTTAATGATACAGGATAACAGTCTACAAATTGCTTTAAAGGGACACTCTCAAGGCACATAGGCCAAAGATGCTCCCCAGCAGGTCAGCTCATGGGTGGCAAGCAGACATGCCCCTGCCAGGCTGTCCCCCTCACCCCATGTAGCTGTTCTCTCCTCGTATGGCTTGTACCTGATCACCGAGGCTGCAATTACTGGGGCTAAGGAGAGAGGCCTTGCTCTGCTTTTAAAGACAGAGAGCTGTTGCAAAGAGTGATACCAGTGAGATAAGGAAGTAATGCTCTGTTGTTTTGTTGCTAGATTGCTTTTGCTGAATACCGTGGTCCACTATGTAGGTGTGACCCCTCTCCAAGTTAGGAAGTGGAGGAAGGGTTGCAAGTATTTCTTCCCTGGCTGTCTTGGGATCCAGGGCTGGAGGCCTGGGAGGAGGAAGGCAGAGCACTCGTGTCCTCCTGGGCACCCCAGTGCCCGTTCCGAATGCAGCCCAAAGTCCTCAAGTCCTGTTCAGCAGTACGCAACCCTATCACTTGCCTGTAGGCTTTTCCAAAATGGAAGATTTGCAGCAAGGAAATCCGGCTCCCTCTGCTCTAGCAAGATTCTCTGAGCTCCAATGGCACTTTGCAAAGCAAAGCATGTCCTTGGAGTGAAAGACAAGCCACAAGAGGCTGGAAGGAATCTGTTTTGCTGAATGTATTACTTGCCCAGATTTGCTGGAGGCCGATCATCACATGACAATGTTCTTGCCCCTGCAGCTCACCCAAAAGGATCCTAAAATAGTACCAAGATCCATTACTCTCTGGAGCAGCCTAGATCACAGGGAGAAAACTTTCTCGCTTCGATTCAAATGCAGCCACTTCTCCGGTGAAACACGGGAGCTCTTTGCAGCAGCTTAGAGCGTGATGAATGGCCCTTTGTCCTGCAGCCACTAAAGAAAGAGAATGTAATTACCCAAACTGGAATTTGGCCAGGACACAATTTTACGCTGAATGAATTTTTTCCCCCCCTTAAAGTGTTTGCAAATCCCCCTTTAAAGATAAAATCCCAGAATAAAATCCAGCGCTTGCTTCAAAATTGGCCCAGGTCCATTATAAGTCAACTGAACAACTCCATTTTACACCTTTAAGGCCGTGGATCTCAGTACGTTGCGCAAGAGATTTCATTATTGGCAAGGTTGAGGAATGCTGATTTCTGCTACTGAACTGCTGTCTTAGCCCTAAACTATATCCCCGTGTCAGCTGCCCAAAGACATGTGTAACCAGGTCCATTTTCTGAAAGATATACAGCTGCGTCCGGCTTTATAGCCTGTTCCAGGAGGACATGGCTGGCACTTCCACTGGAGCACACTGACCAGTCTCCACTCTAACAGGCAGGGTCTATGGCTCCAGCGGGAGTCTTGCAGGAGCATATATCGATTGTAAATAATGTCTCAATATCCTATAGTAGGTCATAAATCAAAAAGGGGTTGAAATATCTTTTCTCCAAGGGACTTTTTTTAAAGGAGTCTATTTCTTGTTTAGCAGTTTTCTTTTTGGAGTTACTGCATCGACCTTTTACCCCCGAGCACCAGGTTCAAAACAGGGCTGGCGATCCCCACCCTGCCTTCCCCAGGGACACGCAGGAGCTCTGCAACGAGTCTGGGCTCCCGGCATCATGTGGGGGGACATTCATGCCTCCCACCCAGGCGTGAGGGGGGGCCCCTCACCTTGCGGGTGCCTTGCTGAAGAAGCCAAATGCTGCGGCAGCCTCATCTCCTCTGGTGGCAGACTATGACCTGGGGAAGATTCTTGGACATAACAGCATTAGAGACACTCACTGTGGAGGTGGGAAGCTCATAGCTGGGGTGCAAGAAGCAGAGATCCTCCCCATCGGATACAGAGCATCACCCATCTATGGGGCCAGGGTTCATCTGTGGCTAAAGATACTGCCTTTCAGGTGAGTTATAAAACTGAGATCCTGCCTGCTGTATTTTCCTGCTAACACAGTAGCCTGCATGCTAATGGTCAGATGAATGGTGCAGGCAAATACTCTGCCCATTGGTGACCACACAGCAAAGATCCTGGTCATCGTCATCTTCGGTACCCAAGAACCAAGGGCTCCACTGAAGCTTTGTTTAATCAAGAAGTTTCCAGCCAGGTTGTACCCACAACGTTTTCAGTTCTTCCGCAGTCAATTGACTGTTCCCAATCCAGAAGATAAAAATAAGTCTTGGGCCAGTGAAGATATCAGCCTTTTCCTGTTCCACAAGCCATGAAGGATCCCTCAGAAAGCCTAACCCTCCACCCAAACCTCTCCCTTCCTTCCTTGGAAGGAAAGAAAAAAATAAAATACATCTTCAAATCACATCTGCTGGCACTGGTTTTGTTCTGCCAGGTGTGCCACTGCCATCAGCCCGGGCTTATGCCCAAATTTTTGTACTGATGTGAAGACATGGGGAAGTCACTCAGCCCACGGTTAGGTGCAGCTTCCAGCCTGCTGTGAGCAATCCTGCAAGATTTACCTCCTCAGAGGCGATTACTTGCAGACCCTTTTGGCATGAATCAGGGGAGAGACCCTTTTTGCCATGTCTCTGTAGGGCCCCTGTCGCAATAAGGCTTCAAATCCAGGTCTCTCAGTGTTCCTAGTTAGTGGATGGCTGGATTGGGAAATCAAGGGGTGGCCAGGTCAGAAAATGACTCATTTGAGAGGAAGCACTTGCCGGCAGGGAGGAAAGCTGGCCTGAAAGTAAATCCTTCCCTTCCTCTGAACCTTCCCTCTCTTTAGAGAGTGGCTTTTCCATGGCATCCAGCCCCTCTGATGAGGGAAGCGGAGGCATCCGGCAAGGCACAGTTCACATCTCGGACACTGCCAGGGAGGCACTCACAGTCAGTCCCTTGAGCTAAAATAGCTGCTGTCCGGAAAGAGTCTCAGGGAAGCTCACATCCTCCCTGGCCAGTCCTAAGCTCTCCCTTTTGCAGCAGGATAAGAGCTCACTGCCTGGGGCTGGTGTCTTGCAAAATAACAGTTTCTCCAATCACTGCATTATTTTGCAGGGAAAAAAAAAAAGCCTGCTTCAGGCCATTTTTTAGGGGTATTGAGCAGATGGAATTGAATACCTGGCAGAAGGCCAGAAAAAATACAGTTCACTTTCTTTAAAACTCTCTAAAAGTGACCTGAGTGTCCCTGTTGCGTGATGCTACGTGGCACTTGGGAACACCTCCACTCCCCCTCCCAGTACACCTCCCACAGCAACACCGGGAGGGCACAGGGGGCCGGGAGACCTGGACACCAGCATGGAGCGAGGAGTAGAAGTGCCCCACAAACCCCAAGGACAGGGGTCTGCCCCACGGCTGTTCCTGACACAGAGAAACATCAAGGCCCCAAACCAAGCCAATGCTGCTCTCTCTCGTGTGTCACCGACCTCCTGCACTGGGGGACATGCCACCCTCATGGCCATAGGCAGCAGGACACCTACTGCTTCCCCTCTGGCACTGCCTCTGTAGGACCAGGGCAATAGTGGTCTCTCCAAGTCTGAGAAGAATTTGAGCTTGACTGGCAATACAATTGAGTGCAGGAAAAGGTGCAACAGGATCCTTTGGGACCAAAATATGAGCTGCGATATTTAAAGAAGCCAGGAGGGAATAAAAGGGAAGGAAGGGTAGGAGGGGAGTACCATTTACCTGCACAAAAGCGAGAACGCCGACAATAACCCAGCTCAACTCCAGCTTGCACAGGAGACTTCGGAGAAGGGGGTGGGAGGCAAGGTGGGAAATTACCAGGAGCTAAAAAAATATATATGTAAAAATTAAAAAAATAAAATAAAACTGTATCAGCATTGACTAATAATTTCCGGGCTCTGCGCAGATGTCATTAATGACCCTTTTTATTCATGCAGGAGTTCCCAAAGAGGAGCATAATGTTCCATTAGTAATAATTGAGAAAGTCTCCTGTCGGGATTATGTCAAAACCTAGAGATGCTGCTACTGCCAAAACATTTTGGTGACAAACGTGTGAAGTGTTTGACAGAAGGTGCCACAGCAGGTTGAGGCGGCTTCAGGAGGGGAATCCTAGGAAGAGAGAAGAGGTGGGAGACAGCAACAGGGTTAGAGCTGAGCACTGATTTACCCAGGGAACACTGTGTCCTACTTTTCAAGGATCCTACTGGCCTGGCATGGCCTGGCCTGGTTTGCGCTTGCTGATCTCCTCATTGCAACGCCGCTGCTGCACTGGGACAACCCTACATGCAGAATAAACCCACATCTACACCTCTCGTGCATCTCATACTCTTAGTCATTTAACAGTCATGAGCCTGATTACAGGGCATTCATCCTGCTGCCCTTGCTTTGCAGAGAGCCAGCAATAGCTCTAAGGAGGTCTGAGATGATGAACCATCAGATGTCAGCCTGCTTCTGGCCACAGTTGCACCCAGTTACACCCTACTTAGAAGCGCACAGCCCATGCAAGTCAGGAGAAATCACTTTTCCTCTCCTTCCATGGAGCTGAAGTCATGCCAGAAACACAAGTAAGTCTACCCCCACAGACACCAGCCAACCTAAGGGTCTGGGTAAATGCCCAGCTTTACACTGCATGGAGAAAACAAAGTCAAATGGTCTTCCTGGGACTTTTTGTATTTGCATGATGCAATTTAATGTAGTTTGAGCACTTTTTTTTTTAATTTCTCATAAAGAAAAAAGAAAGGAAATTTCTCACCCAATGGCAGCTGGATCTAGACTGAGTCATATGGATTTGCTGAATTGACCTGAGAGGCACAAACAGGGCTTGGTGGTGACAGTGCAGCGCCTCCAGGAGCTGCAGGGCTCCTCCAATGGAGCAGCCTCGCTCACGGGACAGAGTCCACCTCCTGGGGTGGCTTTGGGGTCATGCTGGCACCTCACAGAGATGCTGCTAGGGACTGCTCAGGATCTTGGCTGACCCATCTCCTACCACAGTCCCAAGATTTTGCAATACATCAGCAACATATACTCAGCCATGGCTCAGCACCCTGGATCCTTTTGTCTAGGGACGACCAAGTCCTCAGGCCACCAGTGAAAGGCAGGGATGTTGTGACACATCAACCATTTCTTGCTGCTTATCCCTGTCCACCGGCCAGTGAGGGCCAGGGACCACTGCAGTCACTGGCGCAAAGGGCAAGAAAGCAATAACCTGTGACAAAGCCGCTGCGAACATTGAATCCAAAGTTTCCTGTTTGAGTGGGATGGAGAAAATTTCTGGTGACACAAGTATAGTTTTCTCCTTTGTATTTCAACCTCCAGAAAGGCTGCACAGCACCTTTTGAATGAGGAAACACTGGTGAAATTTAGACAAACGGGAAAATAAATTCCTTCCACCAGGGCTTTCCCGATTACCATCAAGATCTCTTTTTTTAACCGGCAGATGTCAGAGCCCTGCTTGACCACAGCTGGGGTTTAAGTAGCAGCATTACACTGGTGCTGCACAGACACCACTAGAAAACACACGAAGAGCAAGAGGTTTTCTAGGCTCCGGCCCTTTCCACGGAGGGGGTCAGTTAATGCCCTGAAAGAGCCAAGATAACATGTTCTTTCCTCATTCCTCATCCTGCCTCATCCAGCCCCTCCTGGGACAGGAGCTCCCAAGTGTTAGTGCATCCATAAGCCAGCTATCCTGCTTCCTATTCAGAAACTATTTATTGTAGCCCGCAGCGCAGGGAACTGTGCTGCCAATTGGCACTGGCATGAGCTGGCTGGCTCCAGGTGTTGTGTCACGCAGAAATCCACGCTGCAATACGGGGGCTGGCACAGCTTGGCTCCACAAGACCCTCGAACTCAAGAAACACAAGTTGTGTGGCTTGGGCCAAGCTCTGGGAGAAGTTCCCAAACAAGACCGACAAGGGCTTCTCAGGTGTCTGGCGGGAACTGAGGACAAGCCAGGCATACAGGCGACTCGAGGTGAGCCGGCAAAGCAGCTCCAGCTCCCCATCCTGGTGCGACCAGAGGCTTTGTCCTGCGAGCATGGCTATTCCCTCAACGCAGCCTGGCACTGGGCACTGCACGCTGTTTGAGTGCTGCAAACAGCGCACCACTGACCTGCTGCACAAAACTGGGCAAGTCCTCAGCTGAGTCAGCAACCGCTGCCAGAGGGGTGAAAAAAAGGATTTATGCTGTGAGCATTATCCCAGCTGCAGCAATGCTACTGGAGAGGCCCACATCAGAGCCCCTCAAAGTCAGCATTATACAGAGCCAGGCCTCCCCATGGACAGAAAAAAGTTTGGCACCATGACATTACCCTCCTTCTCTGAGCGGGGTGGTATTTGGAGCTGAAACATTGGTTCAGGCCCAGAGCAGACAGCATGTAGAGCCATGAAATTTGGATTTGGATCCAAAGCTGGAGTCTAAAAATTGCCCCAGTTTGAAGTGGGTTGGTTCAGGCTCATTTCTAGTCCCCAGACTGCAGCAGAAGGGCCTCTCTTCCCCAGGGCAGAAGCGGAGCAGCTGGTACTCTTCAGCCCAGTTAACAGACGAGGTCTGGCCACCGCAGCCGAGGGCTGCTCCAGATTTGTTTTCTAGTGGTTTATTCATTGATAGGCTGCCAATGTGCAAGCAAAGAGAAATGTACACTGGCCTGATTCTCGCCCGCCCCAGCCCTGGCTTGCACCAGAGCAAATCTGCTGCAAGCTGGAGTTAAGACCCTGCCGAATCAGGGCATGCACTTGGCTTTTTGCTGTAATCACGTCGTTAAAAGAAGGAGCCAGGGTACGAAAGCACTAGGGCAACGGGGGTATGTCTGGAACGGCTCCGATTGGAGCAGTCCTCTCAGCAGGTCCCACAGGTCTCTTTGCGCCCTCAGCCCCAGGACGTCCTGTGCCCTACCGCACTTACCTATCTCAGAGGATTCAAGACGTGCTAGGAGTGGAACATCCACACAGATTGGCTTGAAGCAGACAAACCAGTGCATTTGCATTGGTCCCCAACATCAACCAGTGCAACCAGCAAGGATGACCCCTGGTCCAAAGGGGCTTAAATATGCAAAGGAGAAAGGAGCTGCCCAAGGCCTCCCAGGCAGTCAGCAAGAGAGGTGGTTGTGGTGCACATCTAGGGCTGATGCTACTGCCAGGTGTCACATCACGTGTGTGCACGTGCCCCCGTGCCCGCAGAGTGCCCATCTCACCCCCTTCAGTGGCTAGGTCACAGGCTGCCCTGAGGTCACATATAGCTGAACAAGAAGCAACATCTCCACCCTAACACCAGTGGGAAAGCTGCTCTTTCCTGGGCACAACACGGTGGCCTGATCAAGTCAGTAGCAAAAGTGCCATTGAAAAGAGCATGAAGGCTGATTGCTGTAATTGAGCCTACCGGGGGAATTTCAGTCTGTGGGAACATGCAGTGCATCCCAGCCTCTGTAAATGGGGGGTGGAGAATATTCGAGCTGTTCCTTTCTAGGACTAATGATGATAGGTTTTTGCTAGGACTCAAGCTGGCATGGATGAGAGCTCCCGCAGAGCGCGGAGTCAGCCAAATTAAGCACTGGTCCTTCCTTGGAGAAATCCAGTCTAGAAGAGTTAGTCACACGATGCTGTCAGCTGGGGTGCTGGCTATTTAGAAAAAGAGGCAGCAAGCGAGGAGCTCCGTGTCCTAGTTAGGATTCAGCTAACTCCTCTGGTTTTACAGCCTGCACTATTTAGATAGGAAAAGCCCAAGCCGTGATGGCAAGGAGATGCAGGAAACATGGAGTAGAAGATGCTCAGGTATCTCTCCTCTCACCACCTGGGGTCAAAGAGCAAATCTTATACAGAATTGAGAAGAGGAAAAATATGTAGCTCTGCATTTGGACAGCTTTGTGTGCAGACACGTCCAAGCAAAAGTATGTTAAGAGGCATTAAGAATCCACATTACAATCAATGTCTTTTTTACTACTTCCCCCTTTTTGAAGTAACTTTTTATAAGGCCAACAGAACCTCCTCTTGTGCATGTACATGCGTAAGCATATTCCAACATATTGTCAAATATCTGCTGATCACTTACCAACCATTTCTAAATGGCTGAGGGTAAAAAATTAACTCCTGTCTAAATGTAAAATGTCACACTGGATGCAAGTCCTCTCTCAAAGGTTCATAGTTTGAAAGGTGAACATGGCAATCGCATTGCTCTCTTGCCTAGTTCATAAAATTATTACTGAAATATGTAACATGACTTTTTGTACCAAACTGATTCTTGGTAGCTGAATCCAGAGAGGAAGAGTGCAAGGAACACATTGCTGGTACTCGTGGCTAATTGCTGCTTTTTATTTTGGGTCTACTTGATTTGAAATATTAAATGCAGAGAAAACCTCTATGTTTCCTCCATAACCTGTCAGTAGAGGAACTGAAATATGTTTCTTTTTTTCCCCTTTTTATAAACAGGGAGTATAAGCTGTTTTATAGTAACTAGATAAAATTACACAATATTTTACTCAATGGAGAAAAATACAGATCTCCGTACAGCGATATTTCTCCTATCTTTCTTGCTGACTGTACGTTAACATGACTACTCCGCATAATTCAGCTTTGCAAAGCCATCAGGGACATTTTCGAGCTCAGGCACCTCGTGCCAGCCAGTCCATCCCATTGCCCCCTTCACCATGGCAGGGGCATGGAGTGCCCGGGACAGTGAGGCAGTCCCCAGTGCAGGGATGTGCACCCGGGCCCACCATGCTCTGCAGCCACTTGGGTCACTCAGCTCAGTATTTCCTCAAGTCCCTCGCAACCCTGACCTACCCAGAAGCATTCTGATTTTCCGCAGTGTGAAATATCAAAAGGAAGAAGCCACCTTTCATCCTAGTCAAGCAGCGGTGCTAAGTGTGGGTCAGGATCTAACTCTGCAGCTCTTTTCTATTCCTTCTAGTTCTTGATGTTGTTTTTCCAACATCTCACTAACTTGGGGAAAATTGGGCTGGCAGCTACATATTTAAGCCTGCACTTCACACGGCCCCCAATCAGCCTTTACTCCACCAGGTGCTCTAGTCCAGTGAACATCGATTCAGTCCACAGTATCACTGGCTTATTTAGAGGAGACCTACCTCAGAACGAGAATAATAGATCAGGAAAATACACCAGCTTTTCTCTCTGGTACAGACAAGCCTATAAACCTATACCTTCTTTGCTCTGAGGGATCAAATCCAAAAAACAAATCCACCAACACCAAGTCTTTTGCTTCAACTTGTTGAGTCTCAGCTCTGCATCTGGAAAACGTTCCAACAGGCCACCTTCCCTCTGAGACAAAAGCAGGGAATTTTCACGGCAAAGTTTCACGGCCACAAGAACAAAACTTCTCCTCTTCACTCTGAACATGCCCTAAGGATAAGCCAATATTTCAGAATCAAAACATCTCTACAGCACTTTATGCCTATTCTGCCTGCTGTTCTAAAATTTCAACTTTTTGTTGTGATTCAAGACAAAAAGCATATTCCAGACTTGTATACGAGATTAATATTCAACATTTTCCATTACCAGCTAGCAAATAGCTACTCCAGCATAGAGTTCACCTTAGCACTGGGGGTAGGAAAGTCAGTGTCCTCCAGATGTATTTATTAAATTTTGACTAAACAGTCAAAACCAGTGTGCCTGTAGGACAGTGTGCAGCGGTGACCAGGGCTGCAGCCCTGAGCAGTGCCAGTGTGTGTGGCTGCCTCTCGGCCGCCCCTGCCTTGCCGGGGAAATCTGCACCGGCTTCAGTCCAACCAAACCAAACACCTGGAGCCACCGTGAATTTTGCTTGAGCCACCTGAGATTAAGGAAAGAGCAGCAGCCGTCTGTGCCCTTCTGAAGGGATCGCCAGCCACTAAAAGTCATAGTGAGAGCTACCCTGAAGGCCAAGGAAGCGGAGCACTTGGTACCTCATGGCAATGGGAGGGATGCAGATTCCCCATCGTGACCACAAACGTGACGGGGAAGAGAGGCTGCAGCTCAGGGCCAGTGCTGCCACCGGCGGATCCAAGCACAGGAGTCCTTTGCACAGGCACTTGCACAGCTTGTGAGCCAGCAGGACAGAGCCGAAAGCACAGAGGGGGAGGAAAACACGCAAACAGCTTTAGTTTTTCCTGTCAAGCACCAAAACTCAGTCTTTTCCGAGTGCTGCAACACAGAAACGTTTTTTCAAGTCAGATGGGTTGGTTTGCCGTTTTTAGCTTTAAAACGCAAGATGAAAATTTTCATTCAGACTTGATCGGTCATGAGGACACAGTCACCTGAAAGGCTCATCACAGAGCCAGATTTGGTCTCAAGAGAAATGTATTATTCAGTGAAAGAAAATAGCTGGTCAAAACCAGCAGTGAGGGGAGAGCTCTGTGCAACGCAGGCTGTCCCTGTGCCCTGCATTTGCACAGCCCCTGTCCCAGTCCACACTTAGCACCTCTAGCTGCTGCAACAGTGCCAGTAATAAACCGACTGCAGCAGCACGCCACTGCTTCAGTTAAAAATGAGAGACTTTGCAATTATTTTTTCATTCCTTCCAGGGGGAGGGGAAAAGAAAAAAAAAAGTTAATCTAAAAGTTCTTCCCTAGTTTCACAGTCCAGAAGCGTGGGCTGCTGGCAGGGCGCTGGTGTCCCTGGCGTGGATGGGAGCCGGGCTGCGCGGAGTCCCGCTCCCGCAGCAGGGCTTCGAGCCGGAGCAACGCTACCTCGCCATCGCCCGTAGAGGGAGCTTCCGCTGGCAGCCGGGCCCCACTGACATCTTTTTATCAAAAAGTGATGAGCTTTAAATAAAATTTAAAAAAAAGAGCACTCCAGACAATATAAAAATATGGATTTTTAAAGGTGTCTCCCCCCCCCACACACACACACTCCCTCACAGCAAAACAAGAAGCCCTGGCTTAAACCAGCAACTGTTTCGGGAGAAGGGAAAAAAAGGGAACGTGGTGATAAACCCTTTGCCCAGCACTGAATGTTTGCAGTTGGCTTTCCTTTGGGTTGAACTGAGCACGTTGCAAATGGTTACTTTTCTCTTTAATTCTGTTGTAATGAAGGGAAAAAAGAAACAGCCAATCTTTCTAATGAAAATAAGATTCTGCAGCCTGACACCGTTCACATCTCTACCTCTGATAAGCAGCTTTTCAGACCCCTTGGCTACCACTCCAGGTTTGAAACATGAAACCCAATGGCCATTTTTCCCTGTGCTTGCAGTTTAATTTCCCTGCAAACAAGCTCCCTGGATTGGGTTAGTTTTCCATGCGATTCCCCACTACCCTTTGGGCACAGCCACAGGATTCCCACAGCTCCCAAGCCGGCAGAGAACGTCCTTTTAATTCACTCTGTGGATGGCCCAATTAGCATCCGAGTAAATTATTACCTCGGGGAAAACGGCGGTCTCAGGACTCAGCAGCCAGCTGCGAAGGCAGCCGGTGCGCGCACCACTTCCCCGAGCGGCGCGGGGAGAGCCGAGAAGATGGAGGGCATTTTCTCCGCAAGGCAATAGCATTCAGGTGGCCGGGAAGCACAATTAAATGGGGAGAATTGTAGATAATCTCTGTTTTATAGTTCCCTGATAGAAGGGAGGGGGAGAAGCACAATAAAAACATGATCAAATCATTTGTTCTACTGTTCAAACTTCTGGACAAGGCACGAGATAAGACACAGCTCCACCCCCCCAGCTGCGTTTGATTTATTGAGCTTTGAAACTAAATATTCTCCCAGCAACAAGCGTAATTGGGTCCTGGTGAAAACTGCTTCTCTGGGCTCTGCCAAAACACAGTTTTCTGATCTCTGGCTGAGGCTGGATTCTCCTTCGATTCTTTACACCAGAAGCCCCAGAAGTGGCCAAGACCCCTCCAGGCTTGGTGCACTAAGAGCAGAGAGGGCCTCCAGGCACAGATGAATACAACCACCTCAAGCCCATGCTGCATCCAAAAGCTACGACCCTGTTGCATCCACTGTGAGAAATAGGAGGGGCGGAGGCAGGTAAACTAGTCATTTACTGACTGAACCAGAAAGAATTCCATTTGTGTGAATAAATTTGGCAGAGATATCCTCCCAACCTCAGTGGGCTTCAGCTTCAGAAGGGCCAGGAGGGTTTTTCTCTCTTCAAATCAGCATCCCAGTGTTTACACCTCCAAAAGTTAGCCAGCAACAAACAGGTATTTTCATAAGATAATTTTCATGTCCTTCTATTTTCAGCGGGGCCAGTACGAGCACACAGACATCATCCCCATGCTTTGGGGATGCTTTGGCTTGATGAAATCTCTACAAGCTCCAGAGGAAGGCATAAACTTATGAAATGCAGCTGTTGAATGACTTACCAATTCGGGACACATCTCCCAGCCTCCACTAGCCTGCTGTTGGTGTTTCTCCAAAGGGACACTCACTTCTCTTACCAAACCTGAATTTATACTACAATACCTCCATCAGCTTCAATGGACTTATTCCTGTTTTACGTGGCCATGAAAGGGGACAACCCCATTCATTAACCGTGTATCATATTTGCTTGTGTAAGAGCCAGATTTTTTTCCCCCTCAAGTTTTTGCAATCTTAAAAGAAGATGTAACCTGCCGTATTTCTGTATGACCTTGCAACAAGTTTTCACAGTTCAAGAACATTGTGTACATAACGTTAAGAATATTTCCTTGTACAAGCTGCAAACATTTCACCTTTTAAGTGAATTGTAGTCCCCAGTCTTTATCAAATGAGGAATATGCAGATGGGAATATCCGATTCACCCTCTGTGTCCTGTTTGCTAACTGAGCAGACCTATTACGTCTGTTCTCACATGCCTTTCTCTCCATACAACATCCCCTTTCTCTTTCAGCCAGCCTCCCTCCAGGAAATCTTCCTTTTCTGAGTCCACTACCATCTCATTCTGCCCATCTAGGTGGAAGCAGCACCTTCTGGCCAGCACCTACCCCAGTCAAACGTTTTTTCCAAGGCTATCTCCAATTTATTGGGGTTATTTTGGCTTCCAGTTCTGTTCTCCAAACTACTAGCTGTCTCTCCTAGGTAGGCGCCATCTGGAAATACAACCACAACCCTATTCCCCAACCCTGGGTCATTAATGAAAACATGGAAGATCACTGGGTGCAGGAAAGACATCCTGCAGACACTTACTCAACACATCCTTTCAGTGTGACAGTAAGCCACTGAAAAGTACTCTCCAAGTTTGGATTTCTAGCTATTTTGGCAACCAGTGGCATCTAGACCATTCTCCCCTACCCTGCTCCCCTACCACCCCAAACGCTCGGTCAGCTCAGGGTACACAACTTCTGTTGCTTCCCTTCTCATTTCGAGGCCTGCTGCACTGTACGAGAAGGAGATCCTACCACACTGATACAATTTGTTTGAAGTTTTCTGTGTAGGCTGTTCTCATTCCCTTATTTTCTCCTAGGCGTTCACAAGTTTGACTACTGGTCCCAGTGTTTCTCCAGGACCTGCAGTTATAGTCCGAGAACTGCAGAATTGCCCTGTTCCTCCTTTTCTCCCTTTTTAAAGATAGGCACATTTTCCCTTTTCCAGTACCTTGTCTGTCTTTCAGGCAACCTCCAAGAGAGCTGCTACAGGGGCTTTTATCAAGCCATCCCTCTAAATACCCTAGGAGAAAGTTCACCAGTCCCAGGTGTTTTGGAAGCATCTAATGTACCCAAGTAATGTCTGAACTGTGCCTTCCATTGCTAAGTCTTATCTTTTGTTACTGCTATTAACCAGGGTCCCAACCAACCTTCTTAAGGGAAGACAAATGTGCAAAAGGCATCAAACACTTCTTTGGCATCGTCTGTTGCATTCTGTCCCTCTCCTGAAGCACCAAACCAACAGTTTGGCAGTCTCCCTGCTACCACTGGCGCGCTTCTGGAGCGATCTCTCGTTACACTTGATGTCCCTTGCTAATTGCATCTCACCGTGTGCCTTGGCTTTTCTGATCTTGTCTCTGCATGCACATGCTGTACTTTTGTACTTGATTTTAATGACCTGACCTACTTTTCATTTCCTCTAGATTTCTTTCTCGGGTCTCAGCTCCATGCTCCCTTCCTATCTTTCTCATAGCTCACTGTACCCATAATTAAGTTTTGTCTGGCTCTCTTTAACAACTTTTCCCTGACATCAGCTTCCTCGAGGTGGTGGGGGGGAGAATCTTACCTGTGCATGATCTAACACTGCTGGAATCCCCAATCCATAGATAAGTCCAGTGCTGACCTTTGTCTCTCCTACTCCAGGCAGCAGGAGTTCAGTCATTCCCTGGTGACTCTAACAGAGATCACCTTCTGCCTCCACGTCCCCAGCCAGCCTCTCCCACAGAGATTTAAATCAGATCGGAAACAGCCTCTCCTCCTGGCTGCTTTCCCTGGCGTGGTGGCAGACATGGTCCCCTCTATATCCCCAGGACTTGCTGGGCTCTCTGCGTCCTCTTTCAACATGAACAGAAACCCCACAGTAACTCAATGATTTGGCCAGCTGCTCCCTAAATGCCTCCTTTACCAGGTTTGCTGGAGACTCCACCCTGTGATAATTGCTATGGTGTCTTCCCTTTTAACCACCACTTGGAGACCCCCAGTGGGTCTAGGTCCCCCACATCTTCTGGCCCTCAGAGAAAACATACGCACCTTAACACACAAGACAGTACTTTCCCCCTAAATACCCTGCCTAACTTTCCTGTTCCAGCTATATCGCTTTAATGTTCCAGAATACAACTTATTGCACTAATTGAATCTTGTTGCTTTGTTACAAGCCAAAGCCCCCAACTCCCCCGTTCCTCTCCCACTCATCTTGCATTCAGCTATCTGGTGCAACAGCCTCCTGTGCTCTTTCTTGGCCCTCCTTTGATCTCGCTTTGAAGAGAAGAGGTCAAGCTACACGACCACAACTTCTTTCTTCCATCCTTAAAATCCCTGACTCTTGCGACGATGACTCAGAGGCAGCGCTCTGGCGAGCGGCACTTTCAGCGGCGGGTCAGGGCGCGCGCCCCCAGCGAGACCGCTGGCCTGTCTCCGTAGGGGAGCGCCTATCCCTGGCTGTCTCCATCCTTAACAGGGCCGTGACACTGCGCTTGCTCTCCGCCTTGGCAGCCCAGTTCAAAGCCCATTGGAGACAAGCGAAAGAGCCCCATTAGTTTCAGTGGGCTTTGGAGCAAGGTTGTGAACCACTGAGGCTGCCAGATCAAGTTAGGAAACTGCTCTTAGCGATCAGGTGCCTGCTGGTTCCTCTGTTAACGTGGCCCTGGGGTCCACGCCCCAGGGCAGAAAGCAAGCAAACCCTGGAGTTTTACACCATTCTAGATTTGCTCTGCAAAAGAAATCCTTGCTAACTCCACCAGTACCTGCAAGGACGAGGATACCTAAGCTGAGAGACAGGGAAAGGAAAATTATCATCTAACGACACTGGTTTAAAGCCACTCAGTTGCTTATACCAGAAAGATTTACCTTTAGAGACAGGCTCTTGATAGCACTCAGAACTGAATCCCCAGCCTTAAGTGTATGAGGTTTAATTACTGCAGCTTTGTTAAATCAGCTTAGTTAAGCCCCTGTGTAATTGCTTTCTTCTGGGCCCAACACTGGTTTATTTGAGGATAGCTCAAACTGATGCTCAAACGACTTGCAGCTGCTCTTCTGCTGTTTACATCCTCTCATTTAAATCAGTTTAAATCCACACCTTTTGATAAAGCACTTTCATAGAGGTGAGGCCTCAGGCCTTGTTCTGTTTTGTGCTGACATGCAATAAAACACTTCTTTTTGCTTTAAATACACAAGGCCCAAGAGCACCCGGTGCTATAGCCGTGCCCTGGACAGCACACGGCACAGTCATGTCAGCGAGGACTCCCTACCCCCACCCAAAAAAAAGAGAAATGCCACCTCCTGATGGGACTGGGGCATCAGGCTGCGTCCAGGGCTCCTGCCCGCTCCGGAGAAAGCAGGAACAGCCTCTTGCGGCAGAGCCCGCGGGAGCCGAGTCCCTCGCGCGCTCCTCGCCCCGCGGGGGGAGCAGAGGGCACGCAGCGCCTGGGGCCCGAGAACCTCGGCTCCATCCTTGCATCCCCGCACTGTGCAGCCGTGCTGGTTGCTACGGTTACAGGCAAACCGGCGCGTTTTGCAGGGCAGCAGGGGGTGGAGGATGGGACCGGGGCGACGGGGGCAGTAAATGAAATGGCTTTTGCAGGAGGGTGGGCTCGTCACCTGGTCCTCGGCAGCTCGGGCCGGCCTGCCGCAGAGCCAACCCACGCCGGCTGTGGGCGCGTTGCAAATTTGCATGGAGCTGACAAGATGACAAGGTGCAAATACACCAGGCTGCTCGGGAGTAATTTTTACGGCAGCTCTGCCTTGTGCACGTTTTTATTGCAAAGAGGGTAATCGGGCCTCTTCATTATTGAAAACATATTTACTACCCCTTGGCCGCTCTCTCCCATTTTTGCCAGCCCCTTCCTTCCCCCCTTAACTACCCTGTCCTCCACGAGATATGATCTCATAAATTTACAGTATACTTGCTGTCTGCAAAGTGGATGTTCAGTTTCATTTTTATTGGACTTTATGATACAGGAGGATTGCATTTTATTTGTTGCACTGCTACCAGAAGGCCCCAAACTGTAGGCCTTTTCCAGGTAAATGCTGGCTGCAGTGGGCATTTGTTCTGAGAAGGGGCTGGGGGACAGTGCGCCATGCTCATGGCAGTGCCTGCAGAGCTGAGGTGGCCTGGGAGCTCCCGGCAAGCGACAGGCAGGCTGCTAGCAGGGTGGTTGCAGGGGAAGGCAGTGCTCGGCCTGGGCAACGGGAGCCCGATGTTCCTCCTCTGCTGGAGGAGAAACTGCTCTCTCCATCAGCCAGCTGCTTCACCGCTCCCTGAGGTCCTCCCAGTTCTTCCTGAGTGGGAAAGGGATCGATGCTGGAGCCGGGCCGCTCTCCGATGAAGACAGCTTGATTGACAAGGGATGCACAATGCAAGCCTGGGAGGAATTACTCATCGCTCACTGCTTCCAGCCTCCTTGTGGTCAGCACCCTGCCCAAAAGCCACCTTTCCCTTTCTTCTGTGGGGAGGCTGGACAGGCTTGTCCAGATGTGCCTGCAGCCCCACAGCCCCCCTCGCCTCCCCTTCGCGTGCACACGGCTCCCGCGGCCAGGGCCAACCTCAACAGGGTATAGAACTTCAGCAGCTCCAGCAAGGCACGGTGCTGCCCTTAGCATAACACTAACGTGCCTTAACAAAATTGCCAGGAACCGCAGGAAATGATTGCAATTAGTGTGATAACAAGGAGGTCAGAATCCAGTCTTATCTATGAAGATGTGTATCGCATTCAGTGGATTCCTCCAGATTTGCCCTAGCGTAGCAGAATGAAACCTCGGCCTCTCAATGAATGACTCAAACACCCTTTGTGTTTAACAGGCACGCTCCTACTCAGTACCCATTATACGGGCAAAAATCCCACTGATGCTGAACGAGTGTACCCTGCAGCCCTGCCTAAGAGATAAGGACGGGGTGAAATCCAGGCTCCTAGAGCAGTCATCTCCTGAGTGACTGCCAAGACACCAGCCTCCATCAGGACTGGTGTAATCAATGCATTGTTCATTATTACGAAGGTGTGTCGCTAGGGCGTGAGGAATTCGTTAGCATGCAGTGAGCCGTATGCTCTCTCGCTGGGCATCTGTGGCTGGTATCAGACGGAATGCAGTGACACCACACTTCTTTGCAAAGCCACTTTTTTCTCATGGGAACAGGCTTTGCAACCCTTTCTGCAACTGTGTCCAGACCCAGCAGTCCAGAGACTTCAGGAGCCCAACTCACTTTGTATCAACCTCATCATGGCGCAGCACAGTACAAACAATCAACTTGTGTCATTTCAATCCCAAAAAAAGGGAAGTTTTTTTTTTTTATTTTCCAAGGTAACAGGGAGAGGCCAAGCAAAGCACCGCAAAGCAACATAAATGATTTAGGACCCAACCATTTTGCCAGGGAAACGTTAAAGACAGAGTCTAATCCTTTCATCTAACCCTGGTCCTTCTAAAAGCTTTAAGCAAGGAGTTGACTCAGCATGTCAGTGCCAAAAAGATCCATTGACCTCGAGTTCAGTGCTGAGAAATTGAGAAATGTTCTTTTTAATGTCTATTCAATAAATACAGCATCACCCTCTCCGTGGGCTGAGCAATCCACTTCAAATCCATTATGGCACGTTCTCACAGACTGACAAGTTGTCCTGAGACAATAGTGGCTGCGAGATGAGGTTAACCCTTGCCGAGGGGGTGTAAATCTTTGTAGCCACAAGCCTTTTGCTCTCAGAAGTCCTTGAAAAGAGGGGAGGGGGATATCTGAATTGATGGCAATCTGCTGCGGTGTGCGCTCTTTCCTGGACCAAGGTGATCTGCGTCTGTAAAAAATATGCCCAGTCAACACAGCCAAACTTCTGACCATCTCGGCGGGAAGGAGGCAAGCGCTGCTACTTTTCCCTTCCCAGCAGGGCAGTTATGCTCCCCAGGCGCTCTCGCTCCCATACCCGCTCACCGGCTACCACAGCCCACTCCAGTACCAGCAGCACATCAGCTCTGCAGTGGTACGGACACTCGGTGAACCATGACTTTGCCGGGGAACCACCATGCTGCCGGGTTAGGACCATCCCCTGGGCCGCTCTGCTCACCGCCAAAGAAACGCCGGAAGCTCGTGGCACCCGGGGAGAAGTTGCACTGAACTGGAGCCAGGCTGGAGGCCTTTGGTGCAGCAGTGGTTAGTGTGAGCCCCACAGCCGGCTCCCGTGGGCACACCTGGGATGCATCCCTGGCCGCGTGGCCATGAGGTTGGCAGCACCAAGCTGGCTGGAATAAAAGCACAGTCAGTGAAAACAGTGGTGCAACTCACAAAGCAAGGTGGCCCACCGAAGTCTAACCACCCCTAACAGCAACATGCAGCCTCTGCTCTGAAAAAAATACATCTAAACTGAATGACTTCTCCAGGGACAGCCCAAAGCCGGGCAGGGCAGGGGCCACCTACAGCTGACCTTGCGCAAGGAACTGTGCCTGTCCAAAGTTAGGTGAGCAGCTGCTCTCTTGGTTAGACTTTCTGCCCAAGTGCATGTCCATGCAAGGAATTACAGCAGTATGACCACAGCACTTTACCCACCATCATATAATTATAACTCTATCCAAGGCAAGGCTGCCTTAGCCACATACTTCTCAGTTCTCACCTCCCACTAGCTCCTGGTTCCCGAGTTCTCCCCAGGCTCCCAGCCAGCAGTCCCCCTTAACTGTCTATAGATATTTTACTTTGGTTGTCCGGGCTGTCTCCGGTTCTTCTGTGATCGGTGGAGTCTGACCCAAGCAGAGGGCTGCCAGCTTATCCTAAGGTCACAGTCCCAGATGGCTGGGCCAAATGGGCTTAAGGACATGTTGATTTCCCTCCACTGAGTGTAGAAGGCACCACCCGGTCAGTTTAGGCTCTCAGACCTCAAGCAGGAGGAGAGAGGAGTCCCTCCACAGCCCTGGTGGGACCTTGCCGCCAGCTGAAACTTTATTCTGATGAAAAGTCCCAGACAATGGCAGCCTCCAGCAGTAAGTCGTTAATGAAAAATATAATCTAATAATCGTAATAATACAATAATTCTAAAAGGTGCACAGGTGCACAGTCAATCTACATGAAATTGGAGCAGAGGCAGCAGGGGAGCCCTATGTCTTCGATTTTATATTCAGTTATATATATTTTATAGTGCCCCCTTCCTCCCTGTTTTCAAGCTGCTGAGCTTTGACTCAGCGATGCACAACCACTTTGGAGGCATTTTGGAGGCAGGAACGGGAGGGTATGGCAGTTCTGGAGGACAACTGGGGTGCTGATCTGGGAGCTGTGGGTGACCTGACAGCTGGATGCATCTGCAGGAACTGTCAGCAGGGAAGCAGCAACCCCGCCCTTGACGTGGCATTTTTGGGCTTCTCAGACACACTGAAGTGGGGAGGAGGTTGTATGAGATGATATTTTAGGCTCCATGCTGACTCAAGAAAGGCATCCTGCATCATGTTTATCTGGGTCGCATTTACAAATTCTCTTTTCAGTTTTGTAGGCTAGAAGTTTCTATTTTTTTCCTATCCCTCCTTGTTTTTACGTGCCAGCTGAAGGCCTGAACACAGACAACTTTGCTAAGATCTGTGGTGTACAGGGTGCTCAGCCATGGGCTTATGCTGGTAATTACTGTTTGCCAGTTAACTAGATCGTGAACACTAGCAAATGTTTATCTTTGGATAGACTGTAAGAACTTGAGACACCATTTCCCACTCATGCACAGTCTTTTAAGATACAGAGTTCTGCTGTAAATCAACAAATAGTTGGTTTTTTATGGAAATAAAGCATATAGTTCATATAGCTGCTGAAAAAAAGCATGAAAAAGTCAAATGATTGCATCCAAAAGTTAAAGTCTGAAAAGGCACAAAAAGAACCCCAGATACTTCTTCAATGTCCTTGAGAATTAAAGCCTATCTCATGATTTTTTTGGGGAGGAGCTGGCATACTGGAGGCTTTTGCAAAAGTGGGGCCAGTAATACCAGGAGCATCCTCCCAAAAAAACTGGTCCTCCCTGAGACACTTTGGCCTACAGACAGGATGAGTTAGTGGTGGCACCTCTAATGCTTATAGGGATGATGTGCTGATGGTATTTGCACAACTTTAAGCCAAGTATCAGGCTAGTCCCCTATACCCTGTGGTACAGACCATGGAGGGCGTCCAGGAGAGCACAGACTCCTCCAGGCAGCCACCCAGTGTGGGTGCCTACAGCTCCTGCTCTGGGTTAACCTCAGCAGGAGCCTCATTCTCTCTCCACTGACCGAAGAGAAGATATTTGCAGACTCATCCCCAAACACAGTGACCTCCAACAGATACCGACATACGTGATATGAACACAGCATGTACGGACAGAGGTCCAGGTTCTCAGAAGGGAATTCCACTTTTGGTCCTTACTTCTGATCCTGAGTTCATGCCAGCTGGATGCTTAGATTACACTAGTAAATATTTCTATACTAATAAATAAAATGTGCTCACCACTGTTCTCTAACAGTGCTTTATTTACTTCCAGACATGGCCTTAAAAAACTTCAAAGTCCCTTGTGTAGGAATGCAGGGCACAATATGCCTGAATTCTGCCTCATGGACATCACTCCAGTCCACACCACTAGCAAGCTCTGCTCCAGGAAGTGCATCCATGTCCCCTGTGCTCCAGCACTGGCTCTTTTGTTCCCCTGGGGCCTCTTGAGGAGCTTCATCCCCAAAAAAGTACAGCCTCCTTTTAAGTGAGATGCAGCTGCTGAGTTTCATCTCTTGCCTGCTTTGAGATAAGCAAGGTGATTCCCAAAGGAGCCTGAAGGCACTTCGGAGGCATCTGGAAAAGGACGACCATATTAGAGATACTGCCAGCCAAAGGACCAACACTGGGTGATGTTATTTCAGCTCGTTCCCTTTCTTAACCCCACCACACCAGCCAAGACCCAGCTCAGCTATGTGGGAGAGGTGCCAACACGAGAATGTACTTCCTAATGTTTTAAATTTCCCCATGTGCATAACTATACACTGTACACATAACCAGTAGCAAAAGACCTCTTGTTTTCAACAGAGCCCGCTCCTGCCTTCAGACCTCGGGTCAGCACAGCCCTGCAGCCCAGGAGCATGTTGCCTTCATGCCTTCCGCAAGGAGTCGTGTGCAAGGCTAGTGCCAGCTCCTTTGCTTGGTGCATAAATGCCCTATATGCGCCGCTGTGCGGTGCTCTGATGTGTGACATATGAGTCCACCTGTAAGGTCTATGTGGGCTGGAGGACTCGCTTTGACCATAATCATGATCTTCCCCTGGGACGGAGGAAGTCCCATTATGCCTGTAGCTGCATTTGAGCAGCCTCGCCAGAGAAGGAGGACTCCCAGAGAGACTCCTGGGATGGGACACCTTCAGCTCACTCTTGGGTCAATTTCAATGGGAGAGAGGGAATGGAAAAACAAAGTATACGGGCAGCCATTTCCGGATGAGAGGTTTGCACACAGCTCTGTCACAGGAGTGTCTCTAGAGACTGGCCAAGCTGAAAGACAATGGGCAGGCAGACTGTGAACGTCATCACCAAAACAAAACCGTGCAGAGGGAGAAATAGCGGGGTAGGGGGACACTATTCCTCAGCTATACCCAGACACGGCCTATTCATCTGAAGAAAGGTTTCAAGGCCAGGTTGTCACCTAGTCTACACCATTAATACTCACTGCTTTGGTCACTAGTACCAGCCATGAACACACTGACAGCTGTTTTGGTGCTTTCTAAAGCTGCAGCCCATTTGGCCACCCTTTACCAAGGAGTGGACATCCTCCCTTTCACATGGAGACAGCAGACAACACCGAAACGTGGTGGGAGAGCTGGTGATAGACTGTATTTAAGATGCTACCGAGATGCAGAAAAGGACAGGGAAAGCAATGCCTTAGGCACCGGCTGCTGCTGCCGATTTGATCTATGCGTGCCACAGCACCTGCTTGGTTGTGGGACTCATTTTTTGTGACCCAGACTTAGAAGTCTCTACCAAGACATCTGATGGCACCACTAATTAGCAGCTGAGCTGACAGTGCCTGGTGCACCAGAAGAATTTCCTGATTGCTTTTTTGGGGAGGGATGGTAACCCTCCTTCTTTCTTTGTCTCCCTGTTGAAGGATGTGCTCTTGGTCTGAAGTCCTGACAATCCAAGCTGCTGAAATGAATCCTCTTCAGTCTATTTACTTGATATTTACCAAAGTCTGCGATCAACAAGAAAACACATCTCAGCAGCTCACTTGGCAAGAGAACGAATTGAGGCAGCACTGCAGCTGTCATATTTATTTCAGTGGCAAAGCAGGTCAGGAAAATTGATAAAATTAATCATACAAACTAGCAAACACTGGGAGTGAAGGAGAGAGAGAACGAACGGGAGAGAATGAGAGTGAAGGAGTGTTTGCAGCACCAAGCTGCACCTGCTTTTATTTCTTTTAATGGATTTTTTTTTTTTATGCAATGTCACAGATAAAATTGGTGCAAGGTACATTATTTTATAAGTAGGTTTGGGGAGGGGTGTTGAGATTACTACAAGCAGATGCCTATTACATCAGGGCTGAGCCCTGGCCACAGGGTTTGCAAGGAAATAGAAATTCAAGGACAGAAGTGATTTTTCACGCAGTCCCTGTAAACCAGGTGGGAGGGTCTTTGAAACCGGTGTCTAGAGGCGTGTGAACTGCAGTGGGGTTTGGGCCAGGTCTCTAGGTGGTTTCTGAAGGTGCTCCAAGGCCACCCTTGCAGTGTGCTCTGGGCTATGGCCATGTCACTGCTGTTGGTCGAGCTCAAGCCCCGCCCCCCGCCCCAGGGCTCATGGAGGTTGCATCCAGGCCACCGGGCATGTGAGACTCAGAGCCAAGCCAGCACCTTCCTACACCTCATCTCCCTCAGGCTTCCCAGAAGCTCCCTGGCTCCATCTCAGCTCATAAGCACCCTGGATTCAGGCTTGCACCAGGCACTTCCCAAATACGATGGCTGGCCCAGTTGGCCAGCACTGCCTTGGTAACACAGCCTGAGTGACCCTGAGCCCGGTGCCATCCATGCCAAAGTGCAGAAATGTCTCCCTGGCCACTGCAGGCAATGCCTTTCCTAGCCCCCGCAAGCAAGTGGCTCTGGGGGCTTTTTGCCTGAATTGATATTGCCTCCTGGTTTCTGGATTTCACGCTCAGGACCCGCCAGCGAGGCAGTACGGCTCTCAAGGAGCCCCGATGCTCCCTGCTCCTCTGGACAGCAAGGTCTCAGTTTCCATGGTCACCTCACTGGATTTATGCACCCGCGTAATGAGAATTAACGCTGAGTTTGCTCTCGGAGACTTTATGGGTCCACCTGGAGAAGGAAGCTTTTAGAAGCTAATAACCTCTTCTCTATGGGCTCCTCTTTGAGCAGGTACCTGTCTGATTTAAAGCGAGGGGTAGGCAGACTGCGAAGAGGTGGCAGACTCTCAGAAGACCTTTGGCAACGGACATGGGAGCGGCGGAACAGGGAGGGCTGGCGCAGCAGTTTGCCGACATAGATATGGCCCCAGGGCACCATCAGTGTGGACGCGGGGTGGGTAGGGCGGCTCCCGCCGGAGATGTGCGTCTCCCTTCCCTTTCTCGTCCCTGCAGCGTGACGGGGAGCGGTCAGCTCCTCACGTTGCGCCTTGGCCTAGCAGATTGGGAGGGCCAGAAGTTCGGGTTTGCAATCAGGTCTCGAGCAACGAGGCTTCTGGTACGGACACGAGGCACCTTCTGGGGTCTGGGAGCGAGTTTCTCGGTCTTCGTGGATCGACACTTTCAGGCATGGCGAGCTGGCCTCCGATCCAGACTTGAACATGGGACAGCCCCGGGCGGGCGGGAAGGTGGTCCCGGCTAGCAGACAGGCCCTGGTGCGTGCCAGGCTGGGATTCAAACCCCAGCCAGCCTGGGAGGGACTTAAAGCCATTACTACCCACTTAAAAACAGCTATTTATCCGTACATGATGTTTTAATTGTACTTTTTCAGCATGCGTCACAGAGATTTTGTCATAGCTTCATGTGACAAGGATGGGCTGATGGAAATACCTCCTTTTTCCTTTCCCCATTCTGATTGGTGCCAGGCCTAACTTTACTTTGTTCTTTCATTAACAAATTTCTTAAAAGATGAAGCAAATTTTCATTTCTTTCCCTCCAAAATTGGCAGGGATATATTTACTGATCTTCTGCAGTAACTAGAAGTCAGTCCACTCATTTTCTGAGGCGTCAGATGAGAAGCCCCACAGGGGACAGGGGAGGTTGTCGGAGGTGCAGGAAGTTCGGAGGAGGGTGCAGCCTTCCTCTCGCCCAACCTGTGCAGAGGTTTGGCTCCTCCACCCCCACCCAGACCCTGCACTTGGCGGTAGCAATGCTCTGTGGGTGACAGAAGGGAGCGCCTAACTGATATTTTGGGTCAGTGGCCAAATGAAACAACAAAAAAAATATATGTTCAGAGCAAAGTGAACTGTGGTCTTGGGCTTGGTGGTTTGGGTTTTTTTTTCAGCAGAAAAAAAGAAAATCTGAGGTCAAACACTCCGTTCAACCTGGGTCATTTCACTCAAGCCCTTTTTTAGGGTTTTAGACCAAGTTTCAAATTTAAGACTGTTATTTAAAAATGAAATGTTGAAAAGTGCATTTCAAGGATATCACCAAATGGCATTTTGCCATCTTCTAGTTTTCTGTCATAAAAATAGTATCCACAAAAATCAACCCGAATTCATAAAGAACATTGCACCTTCTGAAATGTTTTTTTCTTCTCTTTTGTTCTCTTCTCGTTTCTTTCTGTTGTTGTGATTGTCACAAACTAAAGGTTCACTGAGAAATGTCTCTGCTCTGATTTTGAATTCTTTTCCTTTGACTTTCCATCCTCCTCTTCGAAACCTCTCCAGACCCTCGCTGCATGTCCCTGTTCCTAAAGTGAATGACTGTTCTCACTGCTCCAAGCACATTAAAAGTGAAGCTAATTAATAGGCAGAACCATTTGCCTAATGACGTGGTAGATTCTCCATCACTTGCAGCCTTCAAGTCAAGCCCAAACATCTTTCCGAAAGAAGTTTTGGCAGGTGTGGAAGTTTCGGGGTGAGGGTCTCTGACCCATACTGTGCTGGAGGACACTGACGGTGACCTTAAAGATTTGATGACACTGGAACAGAGGAATCTCACCTGCCGCTGGGGACAAGGCAAAGCTGCTGGGAACAGTGATGATCAGAAAAAAAAAATAGGTAGGTAGGCTCTCCTCACACCCTGCAAACACGGGCCAGCAACCACAAGGGGAAGCAGACCCCCCCGGCCCCCTCCAGCGTGAAACTCGTTTCTCCTCATTTGGGGCCCAGGGTCCGTCAGCCCCAACACGCTCACCCACTGCCATGTCCCCGTCCTTGCTGAGGCTGCGACAGCGGCTGCAGGGCTGGGGAGCGAGGGCAGAAGCGGCCCCCGGGGAGGTGACCCCACACAGGACAACCCAGCAAGGGGCAACCACAAACACTCACATTAAAACCAAGGCTGCTGTGGAAATCACAAGAGTTAACGAGCATTTTAGGAAAGAAATCCCTCTATAAGATCTTGCTGACAAGCGCTATTAAATATTCATTCTATAGACTGCGGAGACATCATTAGACACATACGTTCAGGCTCTCCATACGCCTGGCTCTGGCATTTGTTTTACACAGCGCCGAGGAGCTAAGGGGACCTCGGGGGGCTGACGCCAGCCCCTTGTTACAGAGCTGGCCTCCAGCTCTGCAGGGGCAGTTGCAGCTTGCAAGAAAAACCCAGCCCTTACTAGCCCTGTCTCTATAAAACTAGTTGTGCCTTGCAGCCCTAACTGAGCCTGCAGCCTCCTGTAGGCTGCACTGCACAAAAATGTGGGGGAGAGGCAGGAGGGCATGGGTTTAGCTGGTTCTGGCATTTGTGCCTTATCTTGGGTCAAAATACCCGTTCTCAGTGAATGAATGACAGCAGAGTTTTGCAGGGACAGGTACCCACAGCTGCGCCAGGATGTCACGCTAACCCACAGGAGCCACGGGTCCCCAAGCGCTCACGCTGGAGAGGTCCCATCTCTCCCTCAATCTCCCCAGGAACCGGGGGTGCCAGGCAAGTGTTCCCCAGGCTCCCTGGGAGACCCCCACTGCCCTGCCACCAGCCTCCTCTACAGCCTCGCTTGCTCGCTGGCACGATGCCGGCTATCAGGACCCACAGGGTTTCCGTCCTCTGCCTCTCCTGGCTCTGCCGCACCGCGGGAAAACCTGCACATCTGCCCTGGCCAAAGCCAGCTCTGTGCAGGGGAGATGGGGGGGCTTGCTCAGATGTATGTAAATACACATTTTTTTTTGCATATGCTTGTGGTGATGGTATCATTTCTTTTTTTAAAACAAACTGTCCATAAATGTCACTGAAAATCCTGGTCTCCTTTTATTAAACCTGAAAAATGCGTATAAATGTAAATAACAAATGACTGATACAGGGAGAGGAACCAGAGCGTCTGCTGGCGTCACCCTCCCTCCCTCTCTCCCTCCCTCGCGCTCTTTCCTCCTCGTGTAATTTGCATTAATAAAGAGGCTGTTCCTTGTCGGAATGTGTTTCATCCGGTTTAAAATCCCAGGGCGATCCACCAGGAACAGCTCTGGGAGAATCCGACTGTCAGAGCCGACAAGACAAATGAATCCCGGTGTCAGGAGCGTGTGGTTCAACGATGACAGATTGAGAAGAACTGTCCCCCTCTCGACAGGCGGGCTTCATTTTCAAATTAATAAATCTGAATAAAATATTTTCCCTTTCATTACGAGCCGAGCCCGGATGACAGTTCCCGTGACAGGAGGGAGTCGCAGTGTTGATGAGGAGACTTTGCATGAATTCCACCTGGGCTTCTTCAGCTTTATTTTTACCTGCAATTTCATCCCTGTTTACTTCTCTCCCCTTCCCTCCTCCCCTTGCCCTCTCTCACTCGCTCCCCCTCCTTTCTTCCTTTTATTCTCTCACCTGCTTTCATCCCCGCTCTGCCTCTCTCCCAGCTCTCCTCCGCTCCTCCCTTCCCCGTGGCTCCCCTCGCTCACCTGCAGACAGTGATTTGGAAGCAGAGCCCTGGACGTCATTTCTGTCACGCACACACAGACTGTCTCACACCTTGAACACACACACGCAGCATTTGTGCAAGCGCACGTGTGTGTGCACAAGCTGCTACATGGCTGCCAGGATGCCTTCAGGAAGCCTCAGTCTCAGCTAGAACTGCTCCCGTCCTGGCCCATTCAGTTTAAGTCGCTCACAATCCCATGACCCTGCTCCCAAGGTGGAGAGTATTTGCAAATGTGGATTAATTACAACCTTCTTCTGGCCTGCTGCCTTACATGTGTTTGTAAGGCTCTTGAGCATCTTTCTTCATAACAGCAGCATGCCAGCCGCAGTAATGCACTGTGCTTGCACAACACCACTACTAAAATCAGTGTCAAGTTTTGCCTCAGTGCGAGGACACCTTCCCTTCTGAGGCAGGCAGCAGTTCAAGGGACACACAGTACACAGCAGCACCGGGAGGTCCCTCTGATCTGCTCCTCGGTGGCTGCCTCCTGCTTGCTATGCCTAGGGAGCCCGCTGACATGGCGTAGGCTGATTCCACCACGAGATAGCCTGCATACAGGCAAGAACAAACCCACAGGGCAAAAACGTAACAGCAAACACACAGCAACAGGATGCCCAAACTAGTACTCGCTCCAGAATGTGAATTTGGATGCTAAGGGCAGGGAAATGGCAATCACACAGTATTCAGGCATTCGTGACACACATCTCTGTTGCACCTTTGGATCCCACTGCGACCCATAAACATGGCTGGAGAGCCTATAGCTTCTTTACTGCAGTGTATCCACAAAGGCAGAGACGTGACACCGTGGAGATTTTCTTACGAAGCTCCCAAAGCAACCTGAGCATGACAAGTACTAGCCTGGTTAAAGATGGTTCAAGAGCCTCTTTCCACCCACTGAAGGATGTCCCTGTACTTGGTAAGCCTCCCAACATGCCCACATAAGAATTAGTCTTTAGTTTGAAAGGTCCTCTGGATCATACCGAAAAGCTCCAACCAAGCCATGAGCTCTGGGAGAGAGCATCACATGGCATGGAGGATCATACAATGCCAAGCCCAAAGAGCAGACGGAGCCACAGCAGGGGGAAACGATATGACTAGCTCAAGAGCCCAGCCACAGCTACAATACAGGGGTCCCATCTCAGGGGCAGCTGCCCTCGTCCCAGATCAGGCTGCCACCAACCCTGCGGCTCCTTGGAGACAGCAAGTTGCAGCAGAAACAGGTGAGATTGCGGTGGGAAACAGAGCATCTTACCTCGTTTGGGAATTGCAGTGACTCCAGGGCCTATTATCAAGAAAACAGACAGAAATGGAGGTGCCGGCTGATTCTTTGAGAGCCCAATATTCCCCTCCAAAGAAATTAGAAACATTCCAACAGCTATAGCTGTGCCTGACAGTAAATTTGATTAACTCGCCCGTGGAGTTAATGATATAGAGGACCGTGTGGATTTTGTTGTAAAGAACACAGAAAAGACAGATGAGAAAATGAGAAAACAAGAAAGTAAATTTAAGCAGCTGGAAGCTTTAACAACTGGCATGATAAATCCAATAAAGAACTGCTCGATAAAACCCAACCACTGGAAAGCCAAACATGGGTTTGGGAGGGAGCGCATGGTGCTGGGTGTGCTTCAGATCCACAACCAAACCAGGAACGTGAGTCACTCATGGCTTCTGCATTCTGCAGTGGGAAAACTCTCCCGAGGAGCTGGCTGAGCTGCCGAGAGCAAGCAGAGTGCAGCCATCCTGGGCTGCTTGCTACAGGAGTCACGGCAGGGACGCTCCCTGCAGGGCCGCATTGCACCAGCTGCGCAAAGCTGGGGACCTAGCTGCCCAGGCTCATTCCCCATCACTTTTCCACTCTTGTCCGAGTTTCCTTTGTCATTATCTCAGAACCGGGATGAATCTGTTAAGGCTCATGTGAGCCCCAGGGGGATTCATACATGCCAAACCAAACTGTGCTAACTCTGAAAGGAGAAACTGGATTACAGACGTGCTAGCAAAACCAGATGCAGCCCAGGAATTCCCAAGGAGCCTAAAGTAAAACCCAACATTTGAATATCTGTATTCTTAAATCCAATCTTATTTAATTTTAAATTCTACTGAACTCTGCTGCAAGTTCCAGCCCAGAGAACAACCTCTAAGAAAATAACCGATGACAACACAACATCTCTGCTTGTCTAGGTAGCACAAGCTGTGGCGCAGTCCCATAGCATCCTATTATCCAACACAGGGGGCAGGTCTGGGGATCGGAGGATCACTATCACAGCTGACCCTCCTAGATCCTTGCTGACTGCACACATAAGCACTTTTGGTGTGTCCCCCCACCAAGCATGTTGGCGTTTCCCATGCAGTTGGCTGTGCCATGCAAGTCCAGAAGTGAGCTAGCGCAGCCAGCCTGATCCAGCATCACCACTGTGCTCATGTAAGGAAAAGCAAGAGACCGTCGGCATGGATCCAAGAATCAGGAATGCAGGGAAACAGAGACTGGGGATGCCCACACGACACCAGATGCAACTGGCAACAGTCCAGCTGTTGTGTTAGCTCCGGCACAGCTTTCCCCAGGGCTCTGGATTGCGGAAGGGGATATTAGCTGGGCACAGCACAGTCTGACTGCACAGAGCCAGCCCTGAGCCCAAACCAACCAGCCCTGCTGGGACTAAGGGCTCTTCAGGAGCCAGACTGAGCTGGACAATGAGATCCAGTTCAAAATCAGCCTTACAGGATTCAGGCTGTGTCCATGCAGGACCACCTCAGTACCTTGGCTAGGTACTGCCTACCATCCATGTCCTTTGCACCTTCACCTTTCCAGGCATCCATGGCCCTGGACAACAGAGAATCAATTCTGGTCCCAGCCAGGACATTCAAGTTGACCTACTGACCCAGGTCTGAACTTTCTACTTGGACTTCACAGACAGTACCTGCTTTGCAACATTGACCCACATCCAATTTTGATGGGTTACGGTCAATCAGAAGAGATTTGCTACAAGCACCAGTGGAGAACAACAGCTCCAGATGTTCTCCAGGCATTCTCTAATGGGGCAAAGGAAGGTAGAGGTAACTTCACATCAGATTGTGGCATGGCATTTTGGAGGGGAACAGGGTGCATACAGAGAGGTAAAAGCCCACAAGCATCCTCCAGGTGAGCATAGGGCCAGCCCCACACACTGATGACATAAGCCCAAAGTCTAGAGCAGCAAGCAATAGGGCTGGAAACGGGAAAGGCCCAGCAGCCCACTCTAAAGAGGACTCTTCTCTTCCCATCAATATTTTAACCTGCTTTTTACTCTCCTCATGGGATTTGCCCATAGTAACATGAAGAACCCAGGGCAGAGGACCAGATGAAGTGCAGCTTTCAAGAGTCATAGTCCACTGCCTCAACCCTAATTCCCAGGAATAATTTCCAGGTCTCACTTAAAATTCAAAATAGAGCCCCTGACTGCAGGGGGGAAGGCACCTTTATGAAGCGGGGACCTCTGTAGTCACAGGCTTTCAGAGCTCTCAGACGACCTTTGGTGAACAAGCAGAGCCGAGTCCTTCTGAGCCATCTCCCCCATCTCCTGCCGTTTTCCTTTAGCTCAGCTGCCTGCAACACCAAGTGGCTGGAAATGTGCAGAGTGCTCTGAATTGAGCTGTAAAGAATGAAGGTGAAGTTTTAAGCCGCTAGATTCATGGCTGGGATTTTTATACACACATAAAATATGAATCTCTGTTGTATACAAAGCTGAGCCCATCGTGCCAAAAGGATCCCAGTCAAGCAGGCCTGTAAAATGAAATCCTCTTGGACTAATTTAAGGAGACCTGAGCAATATAAATTCTGGCCTGCTCAAACGCAGGAAATAAAAAAAAATCTGACTTGAATACAGGCTTCTCTCTCAATGCATTTGGCAGCCCCCCTGTGTGAACAACAGGAACAAAAAAAACAGAGCAAGAAATTAGCTCTGGAGTTGTGAAAGACACCCTTCCAATTCCCTCTTTATACCAGTCTTGCGGGCCTAATGAAACCCTCTTCAGTGGAAATTTAATGCAGAGATAAACTTTCCAATAAATAAGTGGCTCTTGTATTTGCTGACTCCTAATGACTTTCCGACCTGCACAGTCATTTTCATTGAGCTGTTACGCATGGAGAAAATGCTCATAAAGACACCTCTTAGAAAAAAAATATATATTTAATTTATCTGCCAACTACCGAATCTTGACATTACACGCCTTCATCTCCTCAGGGTTCCTCTGTTTTTAGTGGAGTAAAAGTCTCATTAGACAAACTGCCTCCCCGGAGGCTGGAAGAGAGCTTACTCGCCCTGTTCTTGCCTGGATAGTGCTGTCGAGTGCTGCCAGGAAAAGGTCATGGGGCTAGAGGAGTCTCTGTGCCGAGCCGGAGGCACCACAGTTCAGATGCATCAGACATCGTTCATGGACAGTCCCTGCCCAAGGAGCCTACAGGTCAGCCAGGCAGAAAAGGAGCAGGTGAAATAAAGCATCCTCAACCCCTTTTCTCAGGTAGAGAACTGGGACGAAAAGAGCTGAAGTGACCTTGCTCAGGGTCTGAGAACAAGCCTTAGACCTGGGCCTTAGACTTAGGACCCAGATCTCCCTGTTAGGGCTGGAGATAACATCATCCTTTCTAGCAAAATAAGGAACCAAATAAAAACATCTAAGTAGAGGATAAGAAATGCTTTAGCTGTCTTTTTTTTTTTTTTTTTTCTCTACAAAGTTTCTGTGGCTATTTTTTGGAGAGAGGGAGAAGGAAAAGTACTAAGAGCTGCCTAGGATTATCTACTGGCTTGCTGGAGGCAAAGAGCGGTTGTCTGGGCCAATGCCCACCAACCTGTTGGTGCGAAGCATGGCAGCTCCTCCCCTAGCTCAGCTCAGGGCTGGATCTGCAAGCAGACGGGGAGTACATTGGCCCTCAAGAACATGCTCAGTGACGGTCCAGTAGAAGAGTAACAAATAACATACCTGGGTGGCCAGGCAGATCCAGCCCCAGAAAGCATGGGCAGAACATCTGCAGGCTGTTCCCAAGGGAGAAGGGCAACATTTTCCATCCTTTTTCTCTCCCCTGCAATGATGGGCATCCACCTTTCCCCCTTTTCACTTCTGCTAGTTATAGGTCACGCTCTTTTACTTTTATTTGAGGCTAGTTTTGCTTCCCAGCCAAAATATCCTCAAGACTGCTCGAGCGTGGCAGGTAGGACTGGGCTGCAATAGCTAATGTCCCCTAGGCATCTCTGGAGTTGGCCTGCCCTGTGGTCTCTCCCCCCCGGCACTGTTGCCAGCTCTGCTGCTTCCCCGCTCCCTTCCAGGAGCCCCTTCCTCCTTCTTAGACTCCAGTTCCTCCACTCTTTGCCAACATACATCTGTGCACTATGGAGGCCTGAAGCAACAGTTGAAGCATCTTTCTGTAGTTGATCAAAGGCACAAGACATCCAGAAAAGCCATATTAGAGTCATCCAATGCAGAAGACATCCTCCAGCATTTCATGGGGTGCCACCAATTGCAGACACTGCAGGAAGGGCTGTGGAAAGAGAAGTCCCCAACTAGTAGAGCTGTAAGTAGAGCAGGGTGTCTGCTGCACAGTGAACGGCACAAAACCTCAGCGCTGGCAAGTCCTCACTCCTTCCTAACAAGCACTTACTGCCTGGTAGAAAACTTAGGCTCTCCCTGGCTCTGTCCCTGCATCACCACTCCATTTCAATCCATTCAGTATCTTAGTCTTCCTCCCACTTCTGACCCACTTCTCTTGCCCTTGAGGATTGTTTAAGCTAGTTTCTTACATTTCTCTAATGACTGCATCCAAAGACAGCACTAGGTGGTAGCAGGGGGAATTGGAGCTATTTTTCCAAGCTTTCTCCATTAAAAAAAGACAAAACCCCAAGCACTAGCCAGGAAAAAACTCCTTAATGAATGCATCCATTTCAGCTCCAAAGACGAAGGCAACTTCCAGCCCAGACCACCTTTGCTCCTCAGGGCCATGGTGAAAGGTCTGCTCTTGGGCAGTCAAGTAGCAATTGGGTCACAGTGCAGGATTATCTGCTGGTAACAAGCCACAAATGTGCTCTGGGACCAGTGATTCATTAATGCACTTCATGGTGACATATGAACCAGAACCCGAGGGAGCCTTTATTTCCGCCCTCTCTATCCATTCAGTTGAAAGACAGGAAAAAAGGTTCCAGCATCACACTGATTTCTAACGTTGATTGAATTAGTGCTACCCTACAACCAAGGCAACTAATCAAGGGCATTGGGGAAAGGTGCAGTTTGAAGTGCGCAGAGATCCTGGGCCTCCGAGTAATACAGCAAGACAAATCCTTACTGCTAACAGTGACTAGAAGTAGAGAGAGGTGAGAAGGGACCGAAGAGGTAGGGAGAGAAGCTTTGCAAGAAGACAGTGTTGCAGATAACCTGGTGTGGACCCAACGTCCTTATGGCTGTGCCTATGTGGCACCAGCATCTTCCCCGATCTGCCCTGCCTGTCCTGGCCTCTTCTGTCCTCCCCGACATCCTCTCCCCAGGTTCCCAGTCAGCAACGACCAGCAGTCTCAGGCCTGGGAGCACGGACACTCTTCTGGAGATGTGCAATCCCTCCAGAGACACACCGCCTGCACCATACACCACCACCCCTGCTGATTTACTGCATTTCTATCCTGACACCCGGAGGTCTCAAAGCTTTACGACTGCTTGGGTTTGGCAGTGCTGGCTGGCGGGTTGAGCATGTTCAAGGGATGCAGGCTGCTCCAAGATGCCTTTCTTTTTAATGCCAGCTGCCAAAATGCTTTTGAGAAGGCACATGTTAGTCTTTTCAGACCAGAGCTTGGGGGTTCCTCGGGCAAAGGACCTTCCTTGAGGCCAGGAGCTCTGTGAAATGTCAGACTCCCAGACGCTGCAGACACCACACTTCCCCACAGAAGTACTAACAGCTTTTTGCATGTTTCTGCCCAATTTTTTCTTCTTCTCAACCTCAAAACTAGCTGAGCCTAAATCCCTCACACCCCAAATTAGTCTGAGCCTGACAACCCACATGGCAAACTTTGTGCCAAAAGTTTTGGAGTGTGGGTGGGCTAAGGCAGGAGCTCCTGGCTGTGGAGGTGTGCAGGGTAGTCACTAGCGCTATCAAGGGCCTCTATCCTCGTTATCCTCAGTCCGGGAAAAAATGGGATATCATTGGCATAGCCAAACCACCAGGTCACTTATCTCCAAAGGAAGCTTTTTCCTGACCTTCATTAGCCAGAAAACAGTTTGTTCCCTGAAGCTCAGAGATTCCCATCTCTTCACAAACTCTTCTGCTCAGAAGTCCTCTTATGACCCCTTCTTTGCAGTCCCAAGGCCACTGTGCAGCTGAAGGTGATTTCCAGGGTGCAGCAGGCATTCAGGGGTTAAAACACAGCAGAGGACAATAACCTCCCTGAGAAGACTTCCCCCAAAAAGCTGAGACTTGCAAGACGGTTTGTAAAAACCAAACAAAACTTTGCTCTGCCCTCCAGGGAAGTCGTGTGATAGCCACACACGCCATAGTCGCAAACACTGTCAGCAAAATATAACCGTGAGCTCAAGATAGCTTCCGAGTAGGAAAAGCTGCCTTGTAAATAGAAAACCACTACTGACAAGCCCTCTCTGTCCCTAAACTATCATGGCTGCAACACAACTGCTCTGACATGTGAAGAACACACATTGGCTTTCAGATTACTTGTCAAGTCTCCAATGTTTCCGCAGCAAGGCTGGAGGCCAGCCTTCTCTCTCGGCTCTGCAGAGAAAACCCGGAGTTGCTCCCGCCTTACACCAGTGGAGAAAGCAGCAGAGTTTACCCCCAGGCACTGCCCATCACAGATATGAAAGGAGCAGCACAGACATCGAGGGAAAACAGTCAGGGCCGATGCTATGTAAGTACAGTCTTTGCCCATTTAATGTTCCTGTAGGAGCTTTAAATGTTTTATTTCCTGACTTTTATGCAATTTGATTCTTAACCATAACGCTTCATTGACTTTTTTATCTTATTTTTTTCCCTCCACACTGCCTATATCTCTACATTATTAGATCATGAGCAACCACTCTACTGGGGCTGATTCTCAGCTGGTGCAAATCAGAGTTGCCTTGCTGAAATCCACAGGGGCTAAAGATCTGGCCCATAATTCAGAGCTGTCCCAGAGGTTTTGGCACAATCAGGGCTATCCCCCCCCCCACCCGTGCCTGGCTCACATGCATATCACGCTGCCCTTTCCAACGTGGGACCTGCAGGGGGTAAAAGCTGCCAGTAGCTTTCTGTCTCCGTCTGGGCCCTGCAAACGCTGCTCTTCCATTACACAGTGTCACCCTGAGTTAGGCTGCAGCTGGAGACAGGGGCAGTCACTCCAGCAGAGACGAGAGCTCCCCGGGGAGGGGAGAAAATCCCCGGCTGAGCCGTGCAGGTAACCGCAAGCCCAAGGAGGAGGGAGGCAGGACTGCGCGGCCAAATCACATCACTCCTCCACCCCAGCTGACCATTGGGGGAGACGTGCACCCTATCAATACATGGAAAAGGTTAATGGGATCACCTCCTTCCAACTCTATCACAGTAAATGCAGAATTTATAGCAATGCTAAAATACTGACCTCTATCTGTTTTATGCTGATCATTAACTAAGATTATCTCACACCAGAGATTTGCTATACCAAAGAGCACTGACATCACTAACTGCTATTAAGTGTATTATACTTAAACTCCATAAAGGGGAGCAAAAAACCATTGTCAGCAGCGCAGGGAAAAGGCACATTATCAGGTGTGCTCAGATTAAAAAAAAAAAAAAAAAAAAAAAAAAAAAAGGAGCAGTTGCCTGAAGCTTTCTGTGTGTGTCTGGCATTTTGTGATTGCAATATTGAGAAAAATCCTGGAAAATGTTTTCAGACTCAAAAATCCTCCGCATGCACACCCCCATGCTATCACCCTGCAACGAACAGATGACGGCCAGGACAGTTCATATTACACAAGCTCCCCAAAACCTTATTGCAATAGGTGCTATACATACGGGCTACAGGAAACGGCACCCACTCTGGGACACGTAAGTGAATAACATGACGGTGAGCCTAGGACATGTTGCAAATAACCCTGGATGTGTCCAGCACGTTGCACAGCCCCCAGGGTGTCAGGCTTTGCCACCCGATCTCCTCCAGGAGTACTGAGGAGGACCAGGACCCTGGGAGCTCCTTGCAGGGTGCTCAGCAGTGCCTTGTGTCCCCAAACATGCTCTCCACGGTGGCCCATCACCCACATCGGCTCGCTGCAGCTCTGCCCTCCCCTCTCTCCTGCTCCCTCCTTTCTCCCAGTCTCATGGCTGTTTCTGGGCAGTGGCATATTTGTTGACTTGCTCTTTTGGTGACATCTTCTTTTAATAAGGAAATCTGTCTCTTAGCAGCTTCTTGCCTAAGGCTGTGCTTAGTTAAAGTGTAAAATGTCAAACTTTAGCAAGGATGACAATAACCCTGCTGGGCAAAGAAGAGCCAACTGCTGTATTATTAGCTGCTCAAGGGATAGGCGAGCAATATTGACCCGTTTCATGGAAGGAAAAGCTCAAATTCCCAGTCTGCCCACCCGCCCCTCCCACACAGAGACCAGATTCAAATCTGCTTCATACATTGCTCACTGGAAATCTGCTTCCACAAGATCTTTTCAGCAGCCAAAGTTCATAGCTAAAGCTGAACAGCAAACAGCATGTCCCTCCTGTTTGACCAAACCTTAAAAGCAAAAAATACATATGCATATGTAATTACAGTAGGTCAGTGTCCTGGCCATGTCCTTTCTTCCCCCAGTATCCCAAAATGCCCTGAAGGCAGGTCAGGAGACAGGCATGATGCTGGGATAACATGGAATGAAACAGAGTGACATTGTCACTGGTAAGCCTAAGTCAGAGAGTTAAGCGAACTCCTCTGGGTCTTCCAACAGCCCATGGGCTTAGGGCAGAGGAAGGAAAGGCAAGTGGGGAGTCACGGACAATAACCAAGGGTATCTGCATGGAGAGGGTGGCCTGCCATGGATTCGCAGACAAAGCCATTTGTAGAGTCAAGGAACACCATCAGCCTTACAGGTCTTTGGACAATAATTTCCAGGCTATGAATTAACTCATCCATATTATATTTATCTTCTCACACACAGTCTAATATATGTAGGTGCAACCTTCTCATTAAGTACACATGTGATTGGTATTAACATACATTTGTGACTAGTTCTTTCTTGAGATAGGGCAGAACAGTCAAATTCATTCTCAGGCTCAGGAAGGGAGAAGATTCATATTTAAGATCTGAGATGGGAAAACTTTCACTATTAGACCCTACTCTCCCTTCAGTGGTCTGTACTGGGACTCTGAAGTGCTAGTAATGATCGGCTTTGGGAAACAGAGTCCAAATCCAGATCAGAACATAGATCTCAGCTATATACGAGCAGGTCTGCTACTGGTTTTGTGCAGAAAAAGTGGCCCTCGAGATGCACAAAGATACAGGAAGGAAGTTGGTGAAGTTTTTTGCTACTCCAGTATGTCTCACTGGGTTCCAGTTTTTGCACACCCTTCCTGTGAGCACAGGACCTCTTGTGATGTTCTCCCCACTAGGTGCCACCAGAACCAAAGTCAGGTCAGAAGCACAACCCTGACCAGTCTCCAGGGACTCTGCATTTCTGCATTCACATTAGCCATTTTAACTAAGGAACTTAGGCCTCCTGAATCATGACTTAGATAAGTGGCAAGACTTCTGATCTGACCTCCTCCACCATGGCCTTGCAGACACTAGGAAGGAGCTGCCAGAAAGGTGCCTCTAGTCCAGTTGTAATTCTAGCATCATCCTCAGCTGCCAGATGCCTGGCACTGATAATACTAGGGACAAGTCAAAACCAGGGGCCTGGGAGCACCTTGAGGGGTGCTTACAACAGGGCCACCTCTGGGGTGCACCTCCATCCCCTCTGCCCTGCAGGAGGGTACCTCTGGTGCAGGAGCTGGCAGTGAGCCCCAGCACACCCCTGCCTGGTCCCATTTCTGGGAGAGCAGGGACTAGGGCCACCAAAATCAGCCACCCACAGCCTGGAAGCCACCTAACAGCACCAGACCTCTGCAGCACTGTGGGTCAGCTTGAGAGATGTTGTTGGGTTAGTTTAGCAGCAATCTCAACCAGAAAGGTGTGCTCACTACTCCCTTCACTGTTGTTCTAGACTCACGCCACTGGAGTGGTTCGTAAAGGGGTTAAAAAAAAAAAAAAAAAAAAACACTTTTTTACTCATGTTCTTTTACAAAACATCATCTTAGGGAAACAAAGAAACAAAAAAGAGTGCCATACACTACAGTATTTTCCCATCCAGGCAAATGTGGCACGAGAGGGCTTTATTCTTCTGCTGTGGACTGTGTTTGAACTGGTGACTGACCGTGAGTGGGTAGGAGCCCAAGACTCTCATCCCAGATCCTGTCAGAATTCAAACAATTGCCCTGCTACAACCTACAGCAGATCTGCAGGTTCACCACAGACCTTCTGGAGCTGATGCTGCAGGTCGGATTAGATAACACATTTCCAGCAAGCCCCATTCTTTGGGGACATTTCATCGTTTCTGTGAAAGGAAGCAATCTATTCAATCCTCCTTTTTGTCTCCAGACAGAGGCAACCCAGGGGACTGACTACGTGGTTCTTTGTTAGAGCCACACCAACACTTGCTGCACGCAGCTCACCTCCGCTTTTTAAAAACGACCTCCACGCTCAGCTCCCCACAACCTGTCTCCCTCTACATTACGCAACAGTCCCAACGAGTAAAGATGTGTGTGTGCGTGTGTGTGTGTGTGTGTGTGTGGTGCACATGCGGGTATGTTGTGTTTTCCCAGCTAACACATGTCAGGATCTGTTTAAGCCTCACTTTATGCTCAAATGTCACCCTGCCAGAACTCATTACATCCCATTTATTAATTAATTAAAATATATTTATACAGAACAGGCTTTATGAGACAGAAATAAAAATAACGTTTTGAGAGCTGTCCCCCGGACAGAGTGGGTACTCTCTGATGGCAGCAGCAAGGACAGTAGCCACAGCCTTCCCTGTCAAGTGCTGACTCGCAGTGAATTGATGATATGGAAATTCTGTAATTAAGGCTTGGAAAAAAAAAATCACAGGCATGCTTCTAGAGCTGGTGCTGGCAGCGCAGCATTGCTGGGTGGCAGATCCACAGGCCCCTCATCCCCACCTGGCTAGCAGATGGTGGGACAGCCAAGGCAAGTGGGGTAGGCCTGGGCTAGTGTTTAGGCTTGCCTTCAGCCAACATGGGAGAAGAGAAGGAAGGAGCCCCCATCACTGCAAGACGGGGGCTCCTAATGGCTCTGTTGTCATTACACTTATCTGTCCCCTGCTAAGGGCCAAGGATATCAGACCTGCCATGCACTTCAGCTTCACTGCTCACCATTGGTGCCGCCTGGGCTTGCTCAGGGCACAGAATCTACAGAGACTTCAGCTCACAGACCATCAGGCAGCAAACCCATGACCTCCTGTGGAAGGCACAGCTCAGAAGGTATGGACCCTCAAATATGCGGAGTTAAATAATAGCCCCGAAGTCTTAGCAACACTACGTGCCCTGGACAGAGCATTGCGAGGCACCAGCTAACAGACAGGAGAGCAAGTCATGGTCCATTGGAACCAGGCTCCATCAGCTCTCTCACTCCTCCTCCAAGGCCATAGTCAGCATATCAAAGAAGGGACACTCCATGGTCATAACGTGGACAACACATGGAAGTGAGTGGTGATGTCTCACTTGGCTGTGGTTTATACAGGGGAAAAATAGGCCTTTCCTGGCCAGGCATGGTTTCTAACTGGTCCTGCTGGTATTGGCAAGTGTGGGGCTTCCCCCTTGCTCTCCTGCCTCTCCAGGAGATACCACAATTTCCTTGGGACTCACATGTGGTGGAGCCAGAATCAGCACCCTCTACAGGCATGGAGGCAAGAAGGCCCTAGAGCACCCCTTTCTGCTCAATCACAGACTGCCCTGTCCACACCTCTTCAAATGAAGCTTTTGCAATGCCTCTAGTGAGGACAGATCCTCTAATTCCTCCCTAACTCAACTTTCACACCCACATTGGCCACACTGCCACCAAACCCAATCACCACCCAACTGTTCATTGTCACAACATGTGGCCTCAACACCATCACCAGGAGAAGAGCAGCAGTCTTCACCAGACAGCCCACCAACTCCAAGCTGGACAAAGGACCAAGTAGGTCCCCAAGTCCTACTGAGACGCCCAGCTCCCCTGAATTAGTACAGAAGTATCGAGGTTTCACCTCTGGTGAAAACCAGGTCCTTGCGTCTCCACCAAGGAGAACTTGCAGCCTTGTAGCAATGAGGGTGCAGTTCACTGCCCCTTGGCTGACTTGCACCAGTTGTGAATTTGGTGCAGAGGACGGTGCTGGAATGAGAGAGCTGAAGAGGCATGGGGAAAAAAAAAAAAAAGAGGGAAAGATAGAGGGAATGAAAGCCTGGGGAGGTGATGGCTGGAAGGGAATGACCCCCTCCCCAAGGGCTACCAGCCAGAAGGGCAAACCCGAGGCCAGCAAGCTGCGGGCCCTGCCGAGTCTGCCCTCCTGAGGGAGCAGCCACCTCTCTGCCACATGCGCTTTGGCTCTTATTTTTTTGACAGAATAACAATGACATTTCTACTTAAAACTCTCCATGACCTTTCCATGTGAGCCTCTTGTGTTCCGCTTGTTCTGTTGTTTCCTTCCTTCCCACTGCCCCCTCAGAGCACCTTGTTCTTATCCTGGAGAGAAGGAGAGGCACCGTGTGAGGGAGGTGCAGACTGCGAGGTCAGCAGAGGCCAGCCTTGGCTTTTCAGGGTTTGCCTTTTCCTCCTCGTTCCCTGCACCACAGGGCTGCAAGCACTCCCACCTACCTGGCGGCACAGGGAGGACTAGCCACCCTCCCCGATGCAGCATTGCACCACGTTACCTTCCTCCTCCAGCATCAAGAGCCTCAGTGCACATGCATGGGCTGAACGTGAGCTGAGCTGAGCAGCAAGCCACCCTGCCGCCCGGCTTTCCCAGCTCATCCCAACCCCAGCCAGCAGCACCCAGCAATTCCTGGCAAGTGGCCAGTGCAGCCTGGCACTCTGGCTTGCACACAAAGGGGCACAGGGTGGCTGAGGCCAGTGGGAAGTTTACCTGCCTCTTCCCAGGCAGGAGTACCATTAGCTAATTAATGATGCCAAGCAGCTCCCCAGACTGAGGGATCCCTGATCCCTCTACCTGTCAGTGCGCATTAGTTAACACGCTCACCTGGGACCTGGACAGCCACGCACAGAGCATCAGCTGGTGCCCAAGGAGAGCAAACCCAGCTCTGCTGGAGTAATGCTTGTGCACCAGCCCCCTCACTGGGAAGGTCTGGGGCCAGGCAAGGAAGCGGTTTGAGTCTGAGAAGGTAAATCACCCCTCCTGGCATCACGGCAGCTGCAGAGACAGCACACACTTCCCTGAGCTCTGCCTTTGTCAAGCATGTTGTTTAGACCGGGGGAATATCAGCTTGCAGCTGCACGGCAGGAGGACGGCACTGCAGCTGAGGTCAAGAGCCTTGTTGCACGAGGCACTGGACATTTATGTGCAGAGGGAAATGAGAGCTTAGAGCTGAAGCTGCTGGTGCCCTGGAGTCTGCAGCCAAGTCTGCCAACTCACCAGCATCAGCTGGCATCTTTCTCATCTTGTTTGTTCAGCTAGGAATGAGAACAATCACATTCCTCTGAAAGCTTTAAGATGGGAAAAGAAAACATGCATGTCCTGCAAAGCAGGCAGCACTTCCCTGGCTGTACTGGATGCTGCTCCTCTGTCAGGACTGGGCACTGCCCTCAGAGGAGCAATCAGCTTGGCACAGAGTCAGGAGGAAATCAGATCCTCCAGGCACCTAATGCCCAGGAAGGATGTGAGCCTAGAATCTGGGGGCTGAAGGGAAAAGCACACAGGAACAGGGGAAAGCTTGTCCTCCGCATCACTGTTCCATGCTCCCCAAGGACTACCTCCGCTTTGCCAGAGAGCAGAGTACTGAAAGACCAAGTCTCCAAGCCCTTGCATCTACCCAAGGCACTGATATCACGAGCAGAGGCTCCATCCTTGCTCCCCTCTGCAGTCCAGGGGTAGAGGGCAGCACATCTAGCAGCTGACCTATCACCAACACCACCTAGGACAGACTGAAGAGTCCTCAGTCTCTCCCCGTTAACTGGGAAGCTGTGGTACTCTACCAGCAGGTTTTTAATGGATGTCCCCACTCTAGATACCCTCCACTGGAGGCAGACTCCATTTGCGGTTGAGATGACTTGTCCTGGGTAATGTCCCAGGAGGAGAGGCAATGACTGCAACCCGGGTCTCCCAAGCCCTCTCTAAACAGGGTCCCCACCTTGCTTTCCATCCAAACCCTTATGCAGCCACATATTCATCTACTGCCTTGGTATTTCTTGGAAAAAACAGGTCATCTCCTTTCTGGATATAAGCCAGTAAAGCTCTGCTGACCTTGGAGGAACTCTGCCAGCTTACACCGGCTGAGGACATAACCATCTATTATTTAGATAAGGAAATACACCTGCAGATATAAATGGAAGTAAATCCACCCTACTTTTTATGTAGGCAAATATATCTTTGTGGATTCTTACTGGATACTGGCCAGAGATGACAACAGCAAGGAAGGGGAGTCCTTAACCTACAGCTCCGTTGTCCTCCCTTACAGGAACAGGGAGGCAGCAGGGAAGAAGCAGCAATGACACAAGAAATTCACCTCCAGCAGCAGCACAGCCCCACAACGGCATGGGTGCCAGCCGAGGACTGAGCTCTCTGCCTCGGCAGCTGTCCTCCCCATGCCACCCCAGCCAGCTCCGCAGCACAAGAGCTCTGCTGAGGGATTTGGGCAAATGGCACGGTCCCAAGTCCCCCTGTGCCAATGCCTCAGTGTATGCAGGAACCAATCTGCAAGGCTCTGTCTTGCGGGATGCACAGCATGGGCAAGCATGCACCATCCCCCCTGCACAGCCCAAATTCAACGCAGCCCGACAGTGTGCCGCTGTGCTCCCAGACCAAATATAGAGCTTGTACTCTTTCTTGCACCCTGCACAAGCTGCCAGATCTCAACCAAACAGTCCCTCTTTGCTGCACAGGGATCACTGTAAGCCATTTGTCATCCCTTGGGCTGGCAAGAAACCACATGCACGAAGAAGGAGCTTCCCTGACTCAAATGATTCTCATTTTTTGAAGGGCAAATTTCCTTAGTCTGCCCACTCAGTCTTGACAAGGACAGCGGGAGACCCATCACATGAATACTAATGGCAGCAGGCAGCCAGGGACACGTGGGGACGGGAGCGCTGGGGCTGGGCACTGCTGACGGAGCCGCTGCCAGCTGAGGAGCACCGGTGGGACACTGGGCACATCGGGACCTACCAGGGCAGCACACATGGGAAGCCAAGGCCTAATGGGCAAGGGATGAAGCAGACCCTGCGGTGCAGCCAGGAGGCTATTGCGATGCATTAGATGTGCCAGATGGGGCTATTGCAGGGCACTGCCAGAGCAGAGGGTGCAAAAGGGTTACGCTCCTCCCAGCAACGTCTTTGGTCTTGACCCCTTCTCCCCCCACCACAAGCTGATGTCCCTTGTGCTGAATTCTTATTCAACTTCAAACTGACAAACTGTTTTTAATCTTTTCCTTCCATCCAGCCTGGAGATTGGGAAGCAAAAATCAATACAGGCTGGCAGGTGATCAAGTTGCTTGACAGTGGTGTTGAGGAGAGAAACAGAGAGAAAGAGAGAGAGAAAGCGGATGGAGAGCGAGGACAGAGGTGACTAAGTACCCTGAACTACAGGCCCCAGCTCGGAGGGCCCAGCTCGTCCCAGCTGCAAGCACAGCGGTGCAGTAACATCGCTGCCACAGGCATGTCTGGCGCCCACGGCTGCCCAGGATGAAGGCAGGGGTATTTTATCACACACCCCCATGCCGTGGCCTCTGAGCACCCAGCAATGCAATCCTGCACCCCAAAACCACTCAGCCCTCTTACAAGTGAGACAGAGCTGCTACAGGTCACAGCCAGCTTGGCGATTGCCTACAAAACCCCTCACAGCCACTTGGTTTCCTACCAGGAGAGACCGACGCTGCATCAGCTGGGGTCCCTGTTTGCCCATCGTTTGCGAAAGCCCCCGTTCATGAGCCCACCTGAGCTGTGCAGAATTGCTTCATTGCTGCACTGAAAGCGCAGGACTCATCCCCTGCTGCTACAGCTGGCAGGGAAGTGGCCTTGCAGAGCAGGGCTGAGCCTCACTCCCCCGCCTTGCATCCAAACCCCAGCCAAAGCCAAACCGTGCCTGGGCCAAAATCCCCAGCAGGGACTTCCCGTATCCCCTTCCCCCCATCCGACCTGCCACCGTGGACAGCAGTGGCAGCTCGGGGAAGCTCTTTGCACCTTTAAACCCAGCACTCGAAGCCCTGCTCTGAGGCACCTCGTGGAGATACCAGAGTGGAGAAGGGCAGGAGAGACCAGAGCCCCCAAGCAAAGAGCACGTCCCACTCCTCTTCCCTCTGGGCCACTCGCAGGATGCAAGCTCCCGCGGGCTGCCGGAGGGACTCGCAGCCCGTTCGGAGAGGAACCGCCGGGAAACGGCGGCCACGCAGCATCCCCGCGAGGCTCCGAGGGCTCCCCGGGGCAGCGGGTGCAGCCCCGGCGCGCGGCTGATTTTGCACCGAGGACAAAACCCGTCGGAGCAGCCCAGCCGGAGCGGAGGCTTTGCGACCCCTCGGGGAACAGGCAAGATAGGACGGCACTAGCCTCCTCCATCGGCACATCTCCGCCTCGACTGTCTCTCAACATTTTCGTAAGCAACGGGTCTGCTCCAGAGCCCCCGGAGAAGCGAGCTGACATTTGAAAACGATCAGTTTAGGAACTTCCCCCCGCTTTCCTTTAAGTCCCCTCTTCTATTGTTACTGCTCCTCCGAGCTTTCATCGTCTAACTCCGTAAATCTCCAGGAAATACGGCTGTGTTTCTGTTGTCACTTCTGATCAGAGCAATGCCAGCGGGGGAGGAGGAAGTGGCAGTGGGGAGGGGGGGGGGAAGGGAAGGGAAAAAAAAGATTGCCTGGGGCCCCACACAGAGCCAGCATGCAAATGAATGCCAGCTCCGTAAAAATAGCCCCAGCAGTCACATTTTATTACAAGCAAATTATTGGACCTGGGTTACTGGAAGCTGGCAATGGGAAGGAGCGAGAGAAAGAACGAGAGGAAAAGGGTCAGGCGTAATTTATTCTAAATATTTGAACTTTGAGAATGCCAGGGGAGCACATCCCTCCGCTGATATACACGTGTGCCTGCGCCTGAAATTGCCGTGGTGCTGTATGTGCCGCCACCACCCCTCCAAATCCCTGCAGCAGCCTCCCCCACCTCTGCTCCTGCCCCCCTGATCCAGAGACCCCGGCAAAAGACATCCAGGGGCTTATGGCCCCGCTGGATTTCCCATTTCCTGGATATATCTCCCTTCCTTGCAGAGACCCTCGCGCTCCCCAGGGGGTTTGGCCGGCTCCCCCTCGGAGGCTCCCTGCCCTGCAAGGCACTTTGGGCCCTGCTTAGTCAGGGCTTGCCCAGGAGCAGCAGGGCCACCGGGAGCTCCTTCTGCCACCGTCACAGCCGCCCTCCCAAGCGCTGAACGGCAGCGGCCAAATCCGACTAGACATGGCTGGGTCTCACTCCGCTGGAGCCCACGGAAGCAGCGGCGCCGAAGCCGGGGACCGTCTGCAGACTCTGGGAGACATCCCTGCACCTGCTCCCACTCAAGTCACAGATGCTTTCCCACCAGAGCAACGTGAAATATTTGCCATTACTTTTCCCCCGCTTCAGGCCTGAAAAATGGCCAGGGCCCATTTCTGCCTAATGGTGGTATTTTTGGTTGCGTTTCTGCACGAGCAACTCGGTCGTCCCCAAGTCAAGGCGAGGCTGGGAGAGGCGACGCGCTCCTCAGGACACAGGTTCTTGCAGTGCTCCTTGAACCAGTTGGATGCTAAAGCTGGCAGAGCAGCAACGCGAAACTTGGCAGAGACACAGCACTCATTAAACACATTGCCTTGGAGTGCTCGGGAGAAAACTGGGTCAAGACTTTCCAAACCCGGCGCTCGACATTCACCTCCTCCGTTACTGTAAATAGCCTCCCAGCGGAGCAGGAGGCGAGCGCAGGACTCGGCCTCCCAGGAGAGCCTGCCGGGGTACAGCCGCAGGAGAGGAGCTGTTGTGCACCACTCTGCTGTGGTGGCCACCCCCGGGTCAGGGCAGGCTGGCCGGTGAGGTGGACCGAGCCCCACAGATCGCTTCTCGTCCCCCCCCCCCTTTTTTTTAATCCATTGGAAAACTCTGTGCCTGTGCCCAGCCTCTTGTCCCACCTCTGCTGTCCTGGTCTGGGCAATCCCAGCAACTCCCATCCCCTTGGGATCATTGCAGTCCCCATCAGGGGATGGTCCTGCTTCTGATCAAGGCTATGGAGTACAGTTCTCGGCACACCAGATAAGAGAAAGGATTTGCCATCCCGTGAACACTTCTGCAGTTTTGTTGTGCTCTCTCCCATTTCCCTTCTTTCTCTACTTTTGAAAATATCACAAGCCTTTGGTCTTCCCAAATTATATGTTCACAAAAAAATCCTCATTCTTCAAAAAAAGAAATTGCTACCAGCAAATCCGTGGCCAGGAAGCTGAAGAGACCTTCATTTCCAAGTGCACATGTTTGGAGGCAACCTGATTTTAGAGAAATTCCTTTCCTCCAAAGCGCAAAGACCTTCACAGGATTTAAACAGAAGAGAACACAACTTTACCCTAGGTCTTATGGTTGAAAAGCTGGTTTTGGAGCTAATTTGGGAAAGGCCTGACTCACACTTCTGAAATGCCCAGGACTCATCTTCCTGCTGATGATGCAGGAGCAGCATCAATGCCAGCCAGCTCCTGTTATCACCTCTGTGGGACTGACTTGCGATTAAAGGCATCTGAGTTGCAAAGCACGGAGGGAACAACATATGGACAGGAGCAAGGGACTGCTTTTCCAGCCTCTCTTTTTAGACCATAACTGCATTTGCAAGAGGATCCCAGCGCCGCAGTGCAGTTCTTATTCAGTGCTATTAAACTTCATTAACTGATATATAGTTTCATGTTGACTCAACGACTCTTAAACCCTCTTCCGGGGGACTTCCTTGAACATGCTGTAAATTGCCAGTAACTGCCTTCCACTGGGAGCAAACTGCTCTAGCAAAAGCATCCCGGGTCCCTTTTGAAATCACGCTCAACACTTTGGCCCTGGTTGCACAGCCACTTTGCAGGTGCACACCCCCACCCCGAAGCCACAGCATCCTCTGCAGCACTCCCCAGCTCGGTTCATGCCAGGTGGCGGCAAAATCCCCCTGTGAAAATCCCACCGCGTAATATGGGACAAGGCTCTTGGTTTTCAGTCTTATCCCATTTGCAGACCCATAGGTTTTCTCCCCCCCTCCCCCCATAGCAATGCAGACCTATGAATTTATCCTGCCTCCAGGCCCCTGAGAGCACACCCACTTCTCTTTCACAGGTTCCCTAGCAGCAACCCAGGCTAGCCCAGGAGCTCCTGCTCAGTGCCCGGCTCCTTTATTTATCCTTCTGCAAACTGGGGAAAGCAGTCAGCAGCACGGGAGCCGCAAAATTAGCAGTTCTCCTGACTTTGTTCCAAATTTGAATGAAACCTCTGCAGCAAGTTCTAGATTCTCAGCAAAGAAAAACCTCAAAAAATTCCCTTCCCGTTGATCAAAGTGCTTCTTTGCCACAGAATTGACAGCCCTGCTTCCAGCTGAACGCTTTCAAGGTTTGCATTGTCTTGTGTAAACTAGAATCCAAAACAAAGCAATCTTAAATCCCAAAATTCAAGCTTTTGGTGCTAAAGCCAAATGGGTCGTTCTGGCAGTGCATGATTCTAATTTTTAGTGATTCTTTCTCCCCCCACAATTAAATATTAGAGAAACCGACCTCTCTTCGGAAAGCTCTTTGACTTTGATGCTGTGGCATACACAGATGGAATATATTTCTGCATATTCCAAGACACTCTGGGATAGCTTCGCTCATGTAATTATTCAGATAAGCTAACCTGAAAGCAAGAACGTGCCCTGCTCATTTGCCAGACTTGAGCTACTTCACTTTCAAAGCAGTGACGGGCGCTTTCCCACAGCAGACAAGCTGCCGAGCTGGGGGGCCGTGGGATCCCCAGCTCTACCCGGAGGGCAGTGGGACCTTGCCAGCAGTCTCGAGGGACAGCCCCAGCATCCAGCCCTGATTTTCCGTGGCGAAGCTACGGCCCTGAATCAGTCAGATGAGACGATAATCTCCGCTCTCAGGGTGAGCCCGGCAGCGTGCAAACCCGGCCATTAACGTGGACGGGACGAGGCACCGCGCGCTGCTGCCTGCAAGGTCACTCCTGCTGCTGCTCCACCGCAAACCAGAGCGACTTCCCCCCCCCGCTTTAAAACCACGCGAGGCTTAGGAGCAATTTCTAAATGAATCGGAGGTCGAGAGGGGATGGCTTTACTTTTAATGGCAAAGCACAACTTGAGCAGCATTATGCAGGATAATAGCAGGGCTGCGTGAGTGGCAGGTGGGCCACCGCTCTGTCCATTCACCGCTCGCCTCAGCCAAGCGGCTGGTGCAATTATCTCAGACCACCGTATCATCGTAAAGCTTCCTTCTGCTGAAATTATAACGTGTCTCCTTTAATTATGTTAATTGTTAATAGGGATTCTAATTTGGGGTTCATTTTTCACTGTTAAAAAATAATAGGCGAAGCAGCCGCCGCTTTCCTGCCTTCCCTGGAATTTCTCCCGCAAGCCGCTAATTGAAACGTTCCTCCAGTCCGCGCTGCTCCGCTCTGACAGTGGCTTTGCCCCTTGTCATAAAATCAATGGTCTTCCCCGGCCCACCCCGCACCGGCTCCTCGCTGGCTGTAGGGGCTCCTTCTCCCGCTCGCCGTCTCCCTCGGATCATCAGGGTTAAATGATCTTTTCATACCGCCCGGTCGGACTGTCAGGAGGCATTGAGTGACTTCGGAAAATGAACCACGTTAAGTGGGCTTGATGGGGGTTACAACCGCCATTATTGCTATCACCACCGTGATAAAATGGAGCCGTAATGACGGGGGAAGGTACTTATCACTGTCTTTTTTAGATCACTTAAGATAGTTTGGGTCTGAAGCTTTTTGCCAGAGATAAATGGAACGTATGGAAGACAAATGGCCCCGGGCCGCGCGGGGAAGGGAGCGCCCCGGCCCCGAGCCGCACGAGAGGGTTGTCGGGTGGCCTCGGAGTCACAAAATGCAGGTAAACCCCCAGGAAAGGCGTCTCCTCTTCCTGCAGGAGCCGGCAGAGGAGGTGCTCGAAGCAGCCTGCTGCTCGGGGGCGGCCAAAGAGGCAGCGAGGTTTCTCCACGCGCCTGCCTGCCTGGACCATCCGGCTGGGAAACGTGCGGGAACCGGGCTTTGCCTTGCAACCTGCCCACAGCGCTTGGGGCTGGGAGGTCCCCCCCAACTCTGCTTCCCAAACTCATGACCAGGCTGTGGCGTTACCCCGAGGAGTCCCCTCCCTTCTCTCCATTGGTTTTGTCCCCATCCCCCTGTCCCAGGGTGGGCTCTGGGTCCCTTTGCAACCGGGAGCGCTGCCACCCCGTGTGCCAGCAGCCAGCCCCTGCGGCCTGCCTTTCTCACCCCTCAAAGCGCTGATGGTTTCTGCTTCGGCAGAAAAGGTGCAGCATAGCACGTGCCCATCTGCCATAGTGCCCCGCTGGATCACAAGCTCCTGCACAACAGGAGCCTCAGAAAAGACACTCATGCAGCAGAAAGTGTGAAGTGGTCACATATTGAAGGATTTCTTGTGTGACACACAGACATTGCATTTCTCTCTCCTTCTAGTGCAATAGAAGAAAACCCTTAATGTATTTATTGCAATTGGTCCCATCATACATCAGACCAAACCAGACCTGAGCTGCCACAAAGCCATTGCACAGGCTCACCCCTACAACCTGCCTAGCACAAGCTGACAAGCAAGCTCCTGCCTCTGCCAGGAGGCCTGTAAAAGGCCAGCAGGAGCCCACACAGGAGCTGGGCAAGCCACAGGCTGCAAGAGAGCTTGAGGTGGGGTCTCAAAGCATTAGAAAAGGGAGTGCAAAGCAGCACCATCAGTCAGGGACCTGCTGAGGGCCAGCAGTGCCCAGCACAGCTCAGCCTGGGCAGGGGAGGCAGGGCAATGGCAGCAGTGAGGGCTTGCAGCCAGATCATGTCCAGAAGAACCCCAAACAACACCAGCCTCTAGCCCATGTTCAAGCAAGAAGTCCATCAGTTTAAAATGGGCAAGGAAAATATCACTGTCTTGGAAAACACTAGATGCATAGTCACCAGCAGCATCACACACCAAAGCAACAAGGACCTGAGCAGCACCTCCTAACCGCAGCCCCCAGCAACTGAGCAACACCCCACAGCAAGGCCCCTGCCCCTGTGTTGCCTCACTCACGGTTTGTGTCCCACGATCCGGAAAGTCCTCCCAGCAGGGTCCAACAGCCACACTGCCCCAGGCCTTCATCACTGTCCCAAGCTGCAGCGGGCTCAGCCCAGAGAAGGGTCCCACCAGCACAGCCCCACCACTGCTGCTGGAGATGCTGAGCACCATCCAGTCATCCCTCAGGTTCCCTGGGCCAGCGAGAGGAGGGGACGCAGAGACTTGAGGAGGAGCTGCTGCTGCTGCCACAAGGGACCCCAGAGCAGGGACACAGCCCTTTCTCCCCCTGTGCCAAGACACAGGGATGCCCCAGGAGAAGCTGCCTCTCCTTCAGCCCATTGTATCACCTTTGCATTTCCTTCCAGCCATACCAGATTCAGCTGTATTATATCAGAAAGCCCCAATTATCACTTAAATGAGATGTAGGTGAGGCACCTTGCTCCCCGGCCAGCTACCTGCAAGCCCAGGTTGCCCTCTCTCCCCTGCAGCCTGACTGGAGGCATGGGAGGAGGGAGGCTGCTAGTCATCACCACTGCCAGGCAGCCCAGAAGCACCACCTCTGGCACAAGGGAGAGAAGGGGGCAATGGGAGAGACAGGGGTGCGGAGCCACAGGGCAGTTCCCACCCGAGCGTGCAGAGCAGGGCAGCGGCAGTGAGGAGAGCACGGCCCTGTTGCCCCGGCTCCAGCACCTGGCTCCCTGCTACTTTGAACATTTTGTGAATGCTGCTCTGACTGCAAGAGCCCGGTTTTCCTCTGCAACTAGGCAAGATGCAAAAAGAAGTCTCTCCGCAAAGTAGCTGAGCCCAAAGAAGGATCTGTAAGGCATGGAAAGTAGAGATAAATGTTGAGAAAGAATAAAGAAAAGAAGGAGTCTGTCTGGGAAAGTTGGGAAGGGGAAAGAGCTGAAGCAAAAGACTTATTTTCTGGGATTTGCGAGAATCCTGTTGGTTCTAGTCTTGTCACGCCGGACATGTCAGCTCTGGTTGGGCGCGAGGCTGAGACGCCAGTCCCGGGGTGCCTCATTTCTCCAGCCCCCCACCTGCCCTCCCTTTCTTGTCATGGCGATGGTACTGCTGCTGGCAATATTGACAGCCAGAAGGATTGCTCATTTCCCACAGCCCCACAAGGTAAATTAAAAAAAGGAAAAGTCAAAGCTATCTCTGGCTGCTCGCACTTGGGGAGTCCCAACTCAATACATCTTGGTTACTCAGGAAAGATGCTTATTAATAAGCTAGAAAGGCAAAGTTAGTTCTGCGGGCTGTGGGGTCACCAGTTAGGGGATCATTTACTTTGCAAAGACTTTGTGGGGTTGGATGCGTGGGACTTGGCAAATGCCAGCCGGCTGGTACCCAGGTGCCAGCATCGCGAGCGGCACCAAGAGGAAAATGGGAGGAGGACTTGCTCTGTCTCCAACCTTTTCACCATTAATCAGTTGTCTAAAGAGACCAGAGCAGGGACTGGAACAGCTGAACCAGGAGGAACAACCGCAGTGGTGCTAAATACATTCCTCATCTGTAAACTGCCGTGGTGGGCAGGCAGCTAGGTCAGGAGAGGGACACGTGGTGGTGTAGCAGGAACCCAGAGGAAAAGGATCCAGCTAAGCATGGCAAAACTCCAAGGAAAAGGTGGGAAAATACTTCATTGGGATGATTATCAGGTGGTGAGAGGCCTTGAACCGCTGGTGGCACCGAGCAAGCATGCAGCAATTTCAATGCCCAGCTACCTGTAGTGCAGAACAGGGTTGATGAACAACGCCTAGCTCTGCCACTGCCGTATGTCCAGATTTGAGCCCTGCAGATCAGCTGGAGATGTCCCTGTGGCCCGAGTCCTGTGGGAGTCAAGTGAAGTAAATCAGGCAGTTCCTCCCCTGGGGCAACCTGCAGGCAGCTGCAGAAGAGGCTGCTCATGGGCGGGTACGGTGAGCCCCATTGCTGGGCAGGCTGCTGCCAGGATGAAAACAGAGGCTCCAGCTAAGCCTGCTTCTTGCCACGTGGGTGCTTTCCCCAAACACCTAACACTGGCAGCCTTGCCATGCATAAAGCTGCACACATGCATAAGAACTGGCAAGATAAACCAGTATTTGCTTCATGAAGGTTCACGATATCAACTGCATGAATACAGCCTTTCAAGCTAGTGCAAATATGGCAAAAATTCAGCTTGTGTTGCAAGCCAGGCAAGAGAAAAGCAGCAGTGAGAAACCATGGAAAGTCCATGAAATTTTATCCACCACAAAGCCCTGTTTCCAGACTCACTTCAAGGCAGCAAAGACTGCATGAGTCATGCTGGTGGCCATGTGCCTTTTCTTCAAGCAAGGATTTCCTGCTGTTTTCTAACCTCAGGGCAAAAGAGAAAACATTTATCCTTTCACCAGCTTTATTTCCATTCCAGCTGAAGAGCTGATCCTCGCCTCTCCTCTTTTTTTTTTTTTTTTCTTTTTTTGGTGGCTTTAAGTGCCCCAAGACGTTCTCTGAAGCGCTGACTTCCACTAGTGCTGGTGGGAAGCACTTGCCTGGGGACAGCCAGATGCGCTCTTTCCAAGGTTTTGCAGGAAAAGCCCCACTTAAAGCTGTGGCTAAAAATTCCCCATTTTTCATGATGAGGCTGTGAGAGTTGCAAAGGGTGACATCAATGGATAGTTTTTGCTCTGAGATATGGATCAAATATGTGGTTTGGCAGCCAAAGCAAGCTGTGAAGGCTGAAGCGGCCCTGTGCCTTTGAGCGCACATTAGGGCATCCCATACTGGTTGTCAAATCACCTTGACATGATGAACCCAGCAAAAGCTTTTGCTGCAAGGACAGGATTGTTGTTTGCACTAAAAATCGCAAGAAACTAGGAATTCCCGAATATTGTCATGAATTCCCCATTCCACCAAACTCAGATTAGGAGAGACCCTTCCCTCACATCCCTAGCCGTAATCATCCAAACACAGTCAATTTAGCTACAAAAGTATTTTGCTTTCCCCTCCTGATCAGCGTTGCTCTCCACAGCTACACAGAAAAAAGCCTTCAAAAAGCCACACTGGATTTCAAGGTTTGTCTCCCAGTAGCAAACTGGTCATGTTGGGGATGGGTAGAAAACAGCCAGAGGGTGAAGATGACTACAGGGCTGTGCACTAGAAAGAGGAGAAATGCTGAAAGGGCAACGGGAAACCAGCAGGGAGGAGATCGTCAGGTGCGATGAGGAGCTGAGACGTGTTACTGCTCCCCAGGTCCCTTCCAGCCTCCTTGCACCACACCTCTGTGCAAATCGGCACCTCTCCCACCCGTGGAGGCCGCAGAGGAGCTGCTGCAGCCGCCCTGAGCCACAAGCAGACCCTGGAGGGCTGCCAGGACCCACGCGGCCCCTTTGCAGACCAGGTTTGATGGACATCTCCAGGCAGAAGTGGAACCATAAGCACACAAGCCAATGCATGGGCCCTTCTGCACCTCCACGACAGAAATCATGTCCCGAAAGGGTTGACTCTCACACTAGTGAGCGGCCCAGAGCAATGCTCTCACCAGCTCTCCGGCCCCGCCAGGAGCAAACTTCTGCAAAGCTCTCCACAGTGATCGCCGGCTGCTTTCATAGCTCCAACAGAAATACACCCCTGGACCTCCAGGCAGCTTTGTCTCCACATTTTGTTCATTTTCCCTCCACTGCACAAAACTGTGCTGCAGAATGAAATGCATCCAAATCGCTGAGGCTGTAATTTTCATGACACCGCTGCCTGGCTCATTTCTCTCCTGTCCTCTCTGTTTTGTGAAGGTTAAAGGCATCCTTCCTCGGCGACTGTCAGACTGTTATCTGGGCTGGAACCGGCTACCCGAGCTCCACAAGGAATATTTTATGCAGATTTTCCGCTGCGCCTTGGACGGCTCATCAGTAACCAACCTGCTGCTGCCGCTGCCGTGTTGTTTCCTCTGAGCCCACCTTGCGCATCCTCGCCGCCTTCCTCTGCCCCAGCCCCTCACTTGGAGCATCTCCCGTGCTAGCTCGGCACAGGCACTTCTTGCTTTCCTCCCACCTCAGCGCAGCGATTTTCCATGCCATCGATAGTCACACGTGTTGGTGCGTAGAAAGACAGACGCACGTACACAAAACGAAATGTCTCTGCCCTGGGCTGAGACCGGGGGGAATGCAAAAGTTGTTCTGTGCTATTCTGAAAGAGGCCTATTGGGGAGGGAAGGGATTTTTGGGATGCCCGGACAGGTTTCTTCACTGCTATCAGGACGTCTCAGCAGCCCCCTGAGCCGAGTGACGGAGATTTCTTCCCATCCGTATTGACAGCTCTTTCCCTAAGAGCTCAGCTGCAACAGCGAGGGCTTTTTTTCCCCTCTGGAAGACAGGAATGGCAGGGGACCCCTGTCCCTCCTCGTCACACTTGTACTCCCAGTCCTCTCCCACCGGCGAGGGGAGTGTGTGGTGGCCAAACCTGCCGGGGAGGAGTTGATGCCATCACATGGCAGCACTGGGAATGCCATGGGACTTGCAGCAGCCGGGCCAGGGCATAGAAAAGCCTGGAAATCCCAGGCTCTGCCTTCCTTTCGGGGACTGCCAGGCAGGCACAATGCATGCAGCGTGGTGTTATTTCCAACCCAAAGCCTCCCCCTGTCCCAAACACCATGTACCTATACCTCTTCCTCTTGGGAGGATGAGGCCCAAGGCTAAACCGAAGGTACATTATGGGGGTCCCGGAGCAGCTCTGCAGAGCCCTGCCTGCACGTCCGGAGCCTGCCTCCCAGCGTACAACACACACCTGCCTCCTGTAAACCCGGCGCTGGTTTTCAAGCACTTGCCCCAGGCAACCTCAGTGACAGCCCTTTGCCATCGCAGTTTGCTGCATGCTTTTTGGGTGGCACGTGGCAGAGCCACCTGGACGGGTGCTCATCCTCGGCAGCTGAGACTGAGCGCCAGCCCTGCGGGGCGAGTCCGAATCGGCACCGAGAGGAGGCAGGACGTGGGGGGCCGCGCACCCACCGGCACCGGGACGGCAGCCCAGCGCCCCGGCCCTTCCCGCGAGCCCGCCCTGCCTCTCCAAACACCAGCGCAGAGCGCGTTGCGCACATGATTTTCCACTAAGTGCTGATTATAAATGTCATGATTTCAGAGGGGGAAAGAAAACAGCTGGATTTGTCAGACAGCAGCACTGGCAGCTAAAAAAATACCATCTTTTAATGTGTGAGCAGAGTACAGAGAGCGCAAGAATAAATAGGAGACCCTGTGGTAACATTTTTACAAGTCCCCTGACTGACTGTTAGAGCCCTTTAAATAGAACATGACTTAGAGTCCCCATTTACGGATCTCAGAAGCATGCTTAACTTCTCCAGGGATCTCTGGCTTTGAACAAAAGAAGGATCCAGGCAACGAAGCTCATGTCTGGATCTGAAGTTGGGAGGACTTGCATTTGGACTCATCCCCATGTCTAGTTTTAAACTGCATTGGCATGAGAGGCTGTGCTCTTTTGGCCATGCTTCCCCGAGACAGTAAATCCAATTTTATGGCACCCAGTTCAAGTCTGAAAACAATGTGAAGCACTGAACAGATATAAACTCTTTCTGCTGCTTCACAAGATCTCCAAAGGGGCCAGGAAGATTTTTCTGCTGAATCAGGTATTGTTTTGTGCTCCCACCGCTGGCAGGAAGCCAGATGCACACCATATTGTATGAGCCGGGTAATTTGGCAAAAATGTGATCATGTGCTCACCCCTGATTCAGACCCAACTCATCCCATGGGGTGACCGGGTAGTGCACAGATCTGGTATTAATTAAGAAGAAACCGCAGCCGGCGATCTGTCATCCTCCTTTGGATGCAGCTTGCGCGCGCTAAAGACTTCGCCACCCTGGGCTTGCCCCGTGCCTGCCTCTGCTCTGCTGGCAGGTACCACCCTGCAGGCCTGCCGCCCAGGCCCCGTTAGCCCCCAGCGTGGTGCACAAGGACGGCCACAGACACAGCTAACCCAGCGCCCCATCTCCGAGAGTCACCAAATCCGTGTGCTTGCCACAGCTCCTGCACCTGTCTCCAGCCCAACACACCAGGCCAGTTTGATAGGAGGGATCTGCTTGTTTGGCCTGAAGTCAGCTGCAAGCTTTGCCCCAGATATCTGTCCCCAGCTTGGCATCTCCAGAGAGTTAGAGTCAGCACTGCCCTGCTGAAGGCACGGAGAGCAGAGTCCAAGCAGTGCTGAATGCTTTCGAAAAATCTCCAGGGCTCCAGCGGAAAAGGCGGTGTTTGTACCCAGCATGCCAGAGATAAAGCGATTTACTGAGTCAATTGTCTTTTTTCCAAGGACAAACATGTGTGATAGAAGATCTCCAGACCTGCTGGCACGCTGTGAGCTCTGGGCCATCAGCCCTTTCACTGTCTCAATTCATCTGTCAATAAACCACCATGCCCATTAAGGCCAGAGAAATGGAAAAGGATGTTAGTGGTCCACCCTGCAAGGATTAAATGCCTTGTTGCACCCAAGATTTCCCACTAGCAGTGCCTAAATTCCTGATGGCAATTCACAATCCCCTACTAAGCAAAGAAGAAAAAACAATAAACAGCAGCAACATTATTTGGTGCCGCAAAGCCCCCTGCAAGAGGCGATGTGAACAGGGTAGGACCTCGCTGTTGGCTGGGAATTCACACATTTCGCTGCTCCGTGAAACGTCTCAGTGTGAAAACAGCTCTGTGTCAAAACAAAGAGCTAATTTCCTTCAATGCACAGGGAAGAAACGAAGGGTCCTCTTGGTGGAGGTCAATCCCTTATGCCCGCTATGTCCCCAAATTTTCCTTAGTGCATCTAGACTTACCTTAGCCTCACACTCTTCTCGCAGAGACAACCTCAGCACGCCAGATTTGCCCTGGGTGTCTCCCAGCACTGGTGGTCCTGGAAATATCAGCACCATGTCCTCCAGCCCAGTGCATTTGACAACAGTCAGCGGCTGAAGATGAGAAGAAACGTAATCATTTTCCAGCCCTATTGGTGACTTGCCTGGGGTTTGGTGGAAAGGTTGAAGAGGAAGGCAGGAGGGCAAGAGAGGCCATGTCTCCACTGAGAACAGTCCAAAAGCAGAACCTGCTCCCAGGCTGCCCCATCAGCATGCCACAGGATAACTCTGAAGAGGAAACTAGGAAAATTCAAAGATGGAATGGACATTGATAAGGGGAAGAACATCTAGGATTGTTGTCACCGAAATTGTCATATACTAAGAAATATTTTTGGAAGGATGCAAACCCTTGCTGGGCTTATGTTATCCCCTAAGAGCAGCCCAGGACAGATATAACAAAAGAAGGAAGAAAGGGATAAATTATCCAAGAGATGCTCGTTCTGTGGAGGGGTTGTTGCTGTTTTTTACCTCAGTGGCTTCCCCCGGGGCATATTCCTGGAACCTGCTGGAAAGGAGACATAGTAGCAGGAGTAACTCATGCCTGAGCCTGACCATCAGTGCCATCACTTCCCTTAGTTACCTTTGCAGACCTCTGTGCAAGACCCATGACCAGTGCCCATAATTAAAGGAAAGTGCAAATCTGAAGTCAGATCTCAGCCAGACCCTTGGAACTGGGGCTTGTTCCCATGATGGCTCAGAGCAAACGCTTGTGGCACTTTGTTACGGACGAGGAACAAGATGAGAGAAACGAGGCAGGCTATTTGTTTTATTTGTAACCTAAATCTCAGACTCTGCCCTTTCCCCTGCCAAGCGCCTAGGAGAAAAAACTGGGAGTGGATTTTTTTGAGTGCATAGGAAAATGGCTAATTTAAAACAATTATGCAACAGCTAATTAAAATCATCTCTGTGTCCTAGAAAGGCGACTGGCCAGGTACTCAGCATGAAGCGTTTGGCTTTGTGGAGCAGCATCTTGTTAAAGCTCTTCATCCCGCAGTGGAGTCGGCCGGGCCCATCCTGTGAGTGTCTGCAGAGAGCGGCTGATCGGCTTCCTGGCGTCAGCCGATTGATTCCTCCCTCTTCTCCTGCCCGGCTCTGCACCGCAATGTACCTGAGGCACTGGCTGTGCTTTATGAAGTCTAAAATTTTCAACTGGTTGTGTCTTTCCATGCAAACTCATTAGACACTATTTACACCCGCTGCAGCTGTGCAGAGAGAGGTTCTGAACTCTGGCATTCTACAGTAGGCTTTGTTTCTCATTTACATTTGCATATTAAAGTGTTTGCCTGAAATAGGCTATTGAAATTAATTCAGGATTAATTGGTGTCTTTATCTCATTAGGACAATCTAATTTAAGGATGATGAAATTGTTTAGCCTCCCGTTTGCATAATTAGATTGCTTTGAATTGCTGTCATTATTGTGCTCTTTAGCATCATCTGTAGGCCTCAAACAGACAAGAGTTTCAACCTCATAAAGACCAATCATGTGTTACAGCAGAGAGCTGTTAACCCCTTTTAACCCAAACTCCCTCCAATGTGCCAGCGCACAATGGAGCGGACACTTTGCAGCGCAGTGGGGACGCAGAGGTCTCCTCACCCCGTGTAATGGTGCATCCCCTGCTTCCACTTACACGTTTGGGGCTGCGAGGTGCAGCCACGAGGAGCTGCTGCGGGGAAAGTCATGGCAGGCGCCAGACCGGAGAGGTTGGCAGGTGGTCCCGTTTCGCCTGGCCTTCCAACAGGAAGGGTAACTGCTCTCTCAAACAGTGGGGAAGACCCCCATGGTTAGAGGGCAAGGGGGGCAAGGGCTCTGTGGCAGATGGCCAGGACGTGGGATGCTCTTGCAGGGAGGCCAAGCAGAGCCACAGACACTCTCTCTCCCTCTGAAGTCACTGGAAAGGAGTAGTGAGAATGTGCCCGAGGACTGCTTGATGCCATGTCTCCTGTGTGCTCTTGGGAAAATCACTTAGGCCCCATGGCCAAGCCCTCAGGGACAGCTGTGTTTCCATCTATGGGACCCTGGGCTGGAAGGGATGCTTGCAGCCGCGGACACCACAGTGTTTTTCCCCTCCAAGAATTTACCAAGCTCCATCTCCTTTTCCAGTTTGGAGGATGTTCCCAAACCTCTGAGTGAGAAATGTTCCTCCAGACGTCCTGGCCGACATGTAGCCCTCAGATCCGGTACCGATATGCTCCTTCAGTTCAAATACTTTTTCTCTGTCCATATGGTTAACATGAGGCTAAAAGGAGAGTGGAGACAGATAGGGCTGTCTTTCATGCTGCATGCATTTCACCTGGAATGGGGTTTTGACCCATTGCCTGATCCACAATCAACACCTCTCTTCTCCAGGCCTTCAGGTGGGCACGAGCTGAGCTACAGCGACACACACGGTAAGGGCTCTGTCCTCCTGTGAGCCTGGGAAAGAGGTAGCAGGGCTCCAGCTAAGCTGGAGGCCTTAAAGTGGGTACTCACCCTGTATATCCCCCAGTGATGGGAGTGTGCATGCAGGTCTGTGAGGAGGTACCACCAGAGCCCACATGGACAGGGGAAGAGAAAAGGAAAAGAGAAGTGGCCGTAAGACCAGACCCCAGGCTGGATAATCTTTCCGCCTAGACCCAGCCTGCAATTCAGGGACTGACCTGATGCCACAATAGAGCAGACCAAGCCATGCCAGCCCCATGCAGGGGTCAGCCTTGCCCCGAGGGCAGCAGGGAGGTCCAGGGATTTCCAAGACAGCAGTGGAAGGAAGAGACCAAGGCAAGAAAGTACTCACAGCATGGAGGTGCCTGGGGTTGCACTCAGGGTCTGGATCCCTTCATGCTTAGTGCATGCTCTGAAAGGTCACCCAGTGAGCACATGCCAAAGGACACATGGACTCAGGTTGCAGTAGGAGCTTGTGTGGAGCACATCGGCTAGAAACTGCAGCTGTCTGAAGGTCCTTGCAGCCCCATGAGGGACATGTTCCCCATGAGCAGCACTTGACCTGATTTTCAGCATGGCCTTCCCCAGCTCAAGCTCCCTGCCCTCGCTGAGTCTTGCCAGCGGTGTTAGTTGTGCTACCCCACCACCACGAGGCACCAACCGAGCAGCTCTTCTGCATCACCCTCACATCCTAGCAACCTACACCAGCAAGACACAGAGGAGCAGCACTGGGGACAGAGGTGCGGACCCAGGGGACTTAGGCATCTGAGACCTATTGGGACACATGGGCTAGAGCCACCTGCCTGTGGCCAGCCAAGCAACGGGTAACAGAAGTCGACACTGACTCCCAGCACAGGGTACCAGTCCAGCACATTTAGCTAAGACCTCACTTTTCCATGGGGATCTCCATTAAAAAACAGCCTGTTCAGCCACACAAACCATCCAAAATGTGCATCTCAGAAGTATTTTTACAAGAGAGAGCATCACACAGCAGGGCAATCGGCTTCCTTGCCACCAAGAGGGGCTGCAGCCTTGGGCATTACCTCCTGCACCAGGCCAAACTAGCTTTCCAGATGGCCGCCAGAAGCCGATAGCCACCAAAGTGACTGAATCCAGCCCCTGGGATGCTTCCTGGGCACTGAGAGCAGGAACGGGGTTGAGATGGCAGCTCTGCAGTTGTTCCTGGGGACGTTCTCCGTCTGTCCTGGCCCAGCTTGATGTGAGAGACCTGCTTCTCATTAGCGGGCGGCTGACTCGCAAGGTGGGGGCTGAGCCAGGCAGCCTGCTTCACCAGTCGCTTCACGTATCGTAACATCTGGTTGTGTCTCATCACAGTGCAAATTTATGACCCTGGAAACAACATGTTGATGATGCACTGGGAAGAGAAGCCGGAGCCATAAACCTGTGTCCAGAGCGAGGACAAGGGGAGCTGCCACCTGAGTGCTTTGCTAGATGGAAGAGGTGAGGAACGACAGACCTGCACTTCCTCATGTGATGCGAGGGACTGGCAGGGGGGAAGAAGCTCCCGATGATGAAACACAGCAACATTTTTCACTCTAAATCTCTCTCCTCTGCAAAAAAAAATGCAAATTCAGCAGGAGCCAACTTTGCACAACTTCATCTCAATGAATTGCTCACTTCCAAACCCGCCAGCAAACAGGAAACATTCAAGAAAAATGAAATGTTTCATTTGAATGTTTTAAAAAGAAACATTTCCATTTGCAGTGACTGGTCAGTTACACTTTTCATTTCATGGTTAAAATTATAAAGACATTTAAAGTGACTTGCAATGGAAATGACAGATTGCAGTTTGGGCTCTTGAAAGAGTTTTGTTTGGCTCAAATAAGTAAACGTTTCATTATTTTTTCCAGAGATCAAATATATCAGTAGAACCAGAGCAGAGCTGGACTTGGGAATTCTTGTTTACAGGTTCACACCAAAGATGTTTTAAGAAAACATTTCAGTTTTGGCTCAAACAAATGTTTTTTGTTTTGTTGCTTTGTTAGAGTTGCGGTGGAAAAGAAAAAAAAAAAAAATCTTCTGCTTGCCATCGTAGTTAGACAACCAAAGAAGATAAAACTAAAGAGTCAGTGAAAGGGAAACATCTTAGTGTGGAAAAACTATGTATGGCTTGTCTGAACCTTTCAGTTTTGCAGACTATTTTTTTGGCCCTTGGTACTTCTATGAGGCTCTTTATACTACTACATTGGAGAAGACAATCTGCATGATGTCACACCTGCAGATACCAGCATGCTGTACCTAGCATGAGGCAGAACAGGGAATAGAAGCAGCAAAGACACTGTCACCAAAAACTAGGGTGCTGTTCAAGAGAGATGGGGTAAAGTTTCCTCCCTCGGCAGTCCACAAGCTCCATGGTATGAGCAATGGCCAGGGCATAATAGGTAGGACACGGGACAGGAGCAGCTGTGGCTGCACGGACCACAGGCCGAAGGCGATTCAAATGGGTGCAAAAAGGCCAACAGTGCACAGAGGTGGATAAATGGGCCGATAGTTGCTAAGGCTCAGGAATAATCTGTCCTCTGCCCCGTGCCCCGGGAATTTCTAGAGAACAGTTTTTCTTAAGAGTATTTCAGTATTGCTGCTTCTGATCACGGTCAGGGCCTAAAAGGACGGAAGTGAACAACTGGTCTGAAAACAAATAGAGATACTCTGGAACTCAGGGTAGATTTGTGGCGACTCATAACAAATTATATTGTTATCACTACGAAATCGTTTAGCTTCCCCTGGAACCCAGTGAACCTGCTATTTCTTTCTCCAGAGAAGTACTAGTGAGACTAAGTGATTATGTGCATCAGGTTTCAGCAGAGAGGGTGTTAGGGAGATATCTGCTGAAGTGAATAAAGATGAACCCTTCTCGGAGACCAAAAATGGTGCTCAAGTCCACTGATAAATTAGAGAGTAAATAAAAGGAGAACAAGGTAACTCGGCTTCCTAGAGAAACTCTGAGGTGAAATGCTGCTCTGCCAAAAGGCTTGTGCTTTCTCCCCAGGAATGATCTGTAAAATAGCAAGTTTTACAGCTCACTTTTAAAAGGTCCTGCGAGGATGTGGGAATTACAGAGCAACAAGCCCTTCCCCACACCAGGAATCACAGGTTAAACCCGCCGGAGACAGAAGGGCAACCCGCAGCTCTTGCACACCGGCTAACCCAGCTGCAGACAGAGGTCCAGACCTCTACTCCACACTGCCTAAGCAACATGGGCTCTCTAGTAGAAAGGGCTATCCAGTATCAAAGGGAAAAGAAAACCTCTCCCATCTACTAGCGCTGTGTGATCCCATCAGCCACAGCAGAAAGCGAAACGCTTGTCAGAAATTATACAGATTTTCCAGAAGCCCTTGACCAAAGACTCACAGATGTTTTAACTAATCTCTGGTTGAGAAGCAAAACTCTGTCAGGAAACTTAAATTGGTTAAGGTCTAGTGTAAATGTGCTAGTATGATACAACAAGCTTTCAGTTGCAAATCTGATCACGACTATTAGTGAACATCCACAACCAGAAGCCACTAACAAAAACACAGGTCTGGGAGGAACAGACCATGTAGAGATTTTTGGTATGTGACTCACAGCCCATCAGCGGTCCTACACAAACCCCAGCCCGCCTTGACTCCAGCCGTGAAGGACCTCCCTGCATCCTGGCTCCAGACACACAGCTGGATGAAGAGCAAAATGCCACGTATTTGGAGGGACCATGCTGTCCCTTGGCTCAGCCAGAGTTTGCATCTGCGGGTTAACACAGGCTAGAAGCAGATTTACAGCTACCCAACATCTATCAAACTCATGCACTTCAGTCTGGTTGAAATCCTCTTCCCAAGAGGACTTTATTAGCAGTGTTCAATAACAGGTCTTTATGTTCACTTGTAGGGTGCTTTTTAGAAAAAAGAAAAAAGCATTACAGTGTTTGAGATTGAGCAAAGCATTTTCTTCGGTCTCAAGAATTTGAAAGAAAAACACAAGGAACAATTTCAAGATCAAAAGTCTTTTCAAATCAGAAAAATCAAACAGTTCCCTCGAGAAACGTCAAAACAAAATTTTTGGCCCATTTCTAAATGCATATACACGTATATGTACATACATTCTTGTACATGCTGCTTTCCACCAGGAAGCCAAATCAAGCAAAACCAAACCTAATCAGGAACTCCCTGAGCCCTGCAGGACTCTGCCCTCCAGCCCAAGCTCTCGCCTGTCTCCCTCCTGCCAAACCAAGGCCCGGAAGCCATGTCCACCCTCCCAGCTCACGTGTGTGTCTCAAGGGCAGGAACCCGCCAAGCCCCGGCTGACCGTGCCAGCTCCCAGGCGTGCATCCCCAGGCCGCCCACCGGCCACTCGCTGCTCCCGGGGTTGCTGGGGGCGAGCGTGCCCGTCCGCTCCTCAGCTCCCAGGCCACAGAGCTCTTGGTTTGGTCAACGACTCCTGACCCATGTAGGTTATTGGTCTCATAATCACCCAGCCTAGATTTCTAACTGCCAATCAGGCCTCTCCTTTGATCAGTGTTATAATCAGATACAGCACTCCAGCATGGATTATTAAGTTTTAACAGTTGACACATCATTTCTGATACCGTAATCTGGCAGCACTTTACAATAAGTGACAGGTCCTCACTAATTCCTTTTGTATTCACTGTAGCAACGTTAATCATGAGTGATGAACTTTGCGTATTCATATGGATGTAATAGGCAGTTCCCAAGGACTGAGACTGTAATTTAGCTTTAACCTAATGGGCACTGATTGTAACAATAAGTAATTATGTCAGCTAAATGCAGTGTTGATGGCAATTGATGACAGCAGCGAAAGCCATGACACCATTTTGGAACTAAGCTTGGAATAGTCATTTGTAAAGCCGTAACGGCCAAGAAGAGGAACAATGTGTCCTCTCCTGTGTATCCTATCATCCAGCTACCTTCAGGCTGGCGAGGACAGGCCCAGCTGTGACGAACACCCTGTCAATTCCCTGTTTACTGGATGGCATCTAATTTCAGGATAGCCAAAAATCTCACCTGTTAGATGGATGGGCCTGTTGGCGCTCTGAAGCTAGGGCAAAAAGGAGAGATGCTCTTTTGGTTGGAATCTTAAACTAGGCATTGGGTTCAATTCCCTGGACCACCTTCAAATCCTTTGGGCAAGTCACTTAGGGTGATCCTTGGACAACATCTAAGTGTTGCCTTTCTAGAGAGCGGTGCATAATTCAGATGTGCTGCTATCCACAGCTGCAGACCCTGGCTCCATACTCAGCCAGGGAAGGGACACAGCACAAGTCAAGGCAGGAGACAGGCCATACACCAGGTCATCTTGGCAAGCCACTTCCCCTGTCCCCTAGGTGAGCAGGGAGATGCATGCCTGGCCCTGTCCGGCACCAAGGCTGCTGACTTGAGGAGCATCAGGATTCCTCCAGGGAGCCTGCGTGCAGCTCTGCAGGTGACTGAAGCTCATGGGCTGGAGAAAGGAGGCTGGAGACTGCTGCTGCTCTTCAAGAGACGTTTGAATTCAGCAGATGTGCAGCTAGGAAAATGCAAGCTTATGAAGCGTGCCTGACATACCTGCAACACAGCATAAATACCTCTGTAAAAAGACACTCTTCTATTACCCAGAAGGGCTGGCGTGACCTCTTTTTTTGATTAGAGAAGAAAATGAGAATGTGGTATTTTTAAGCTAGACTACTTGGTTTTGAATTGTTTCTTTAAAAGGGGGGGGGGAAGCATGGCAATGTCATAATAATAATCTTGTTAACGATGGTAATAAGACCGTAAGTGTTGGTGTCATCTTGAAAAAGTGATTTGTGCTGCCAATAGGAATCCTGTTTCACTGTAATCATTAATGTGGTCAAAAATGCTTGAAAAACACAAATACCGAGTAGATAGACTCAGGTAGAAAGGACATTTTCAAGGAAGTAGTTTTTGAGGGCTTGACCAGGATGATGTCCCTCCTTCTATGAGCCTGTGCAAAGGAAGCAGACTCCCTGAATTTTAGCAAAGGGAAGCGCCAGTTCTACCTCCTCATTTCCACTTCAGCAAACCCGGACTTGCTGGAAAGATTTTAGGAAAACTAGTCAGAAGCAAATCTCAAAAAGCAGTGTGTGTTACCTGGCACCTGGCAGATCTCAGTTTAACATGAGTGCAGGCTGATGATGTTTCTCGGATGCACTAAGGCAGGAGCACTGGGGAGGGACCCGATGGCCAATCCCACAGATGCACAGAACAAGGTTAGCACCAGGATGTTCTCCTTTCGCTCCCCCACAGCAGTCCACAGCACCTGGGCTGGGGAGATGCAGACACCTGCGCTGCTGGCATTTCTCCCCCCCACCTGCAAAAGCATACAAGCTGGAAAAGTTCAAGCATTAGTGTTGCAAAACCTGCAGGGTTACTGCCTCTCACAACTGGGTTTCAAGTTTTACCTGATCCTTCCTTGTCTGTTTTGTCTCTAAGCTCCAGGCCTGGGAGTCCTGTGATTACTGAAACCACTTCTGCTTTCTTCTGCTTTGCTTGGGCAAAGAAAGGGATCGTGTGTCAAATCTTCTGGCTGTGCAGAAAAGCTGAGAAACATGACCTTTGGGAAGCCAGCAGGAAGCACCATTTTAAAAATGCAGTGTAACAACTCAGTTGCTGTAAAAGCTGTTTATTAATTTCCTAACTTCCTGGGATTTTTTTTTTTTTTTTTTTGGTGGGGGTGGTGGTGCAGGGGCTGTAGGCAGACAAGTCAATTTATCCAGACTGGCCATTCCTACCTTTGGATCTTGTTAAGGAATCCCGTTTGCTGGCAGATGGACAAATGCCTCCTAGCACTCTGTGGTGCACGTGCCGGTCTCTCTAATCAAAGGCTGATCTCCAGGCAGATCCTCAGCATGGCTGCAGCCCGCAAGAGAGCTGAAGGCCAGCTGCTACCTGCAGACCCTGCTCACCTTACATGTGGGAGCAGCCCGGCAAGAAAAGGGCAACGCTGGACTTCAGGCTGTTGCATGTTGCTCTTGGCACTGTGGCTACTAAGTCAAGAGTAAGATGAGTCCCTCCTAACTCCTGAAAGGCCACAGGTGTGTCAGCTTTCCTACTCGATGTGGCTTTTTGTAATAAATTATCAACCAGTAGACGTCTCAGTTTTGTCTCAGAGCTCCTAGCAGGCCATGATTGTGGTGCAGTTTTTGGTGAGCCCAGGTCAGGGCTCATACAGACCAGGCATGCAGGAGAAGGGCTCCTGTGGAAGGTTGGAAATGCAAACGATAAGGTCAGGCCTCAGGATTATGTTTTAAAGGCTTACACTCCATCAGGAACCAGCTGCTGGCACAAAACACTAGGGCAATACTGTGCTTGCTGTGGAGGTACCAGGGCTTTCACAGACATCAGCTTGGAGCAGTGAAGACCAAAGATAGCCAAGATCTAATAGCTGCCTCAGTACTGTGCTGCTTTTCTGGGTTATTTTGTGTTAGCTAAATAATGCCATTCTGTAGGGAATATGGTAAAAGTTAATAAAATAATAAGCAACAGAGAGTGATGAGGGGCTGGTTGAGTGAAGTGTCTCATAGTAAAAGGAGGAGGGAGCATCAGCTGCAGTAGCCAGGCATCAGGTGCAAACCCAAGGAAGCACATCATATGATTCAGTTGTGCAACTCACTGCTGCAGGAGGTTGCGGAGGCCTAACATCTACACGGACCCAAAAAAGCAATGAGACAACTTCTGTCAAGGGCTGAGCAGTGTAGAGGCATCTCCCTGCTGCAGGAAAGTCCTGAGCTGCAGGCGGGCAGCGCACGGGCAGCTGCCCTGGGGAGGGCGAGGGCAAGGGCAAGGAGGGACCGTAGGGCGAGTGGGAATCCTCCCGCTACCACAAACACAGCTAGCTGGGGAGCCACACCAGCTTGCCGGGCCACAGGGACACGCTCTGTGTCTCCCCCATCTCTGCTCTTGCTAGCACTGGGGAGATGAAAGCTGCCAGGCGGGCAGCAGAACAGAGGCAGCCAGGGTGGGAAACTGCTCAACTCCAAAAGCACCTAATTCCCACAGCTGGAGAGCTGGGCACAGGGAGGTGAGCTGAGCCGTGACAGCCTCAGCCCCAAGGAGAGACAGCCCAGTGCACAAAGGTAGCATTTCCGCTTGCTCAGGGAGGTGGGAAATGTTTGTTATGATGGCAGGAGCCAAATTTTTCAGCAGAGCAGATGCATCAGCAGGGTTTTGGTAGACTCCTGGGACCCCGAAAGCTCTAAGATTTGCACTTTTAAATGCACCATTTGTCGGCTCTCATTCCTGGAGCTTGCCTCGTGGAAGCAGCAGGAGCACAGGGAATGTTTCAGAGAATAGCACTCCAGATGCTAGGAGGCCTCGCAGGAGAACAGGTCTCTGCTGGTGGGAAACCGCTGGGGAAAACATCACCACCGAGCAGCAGCAGTGGCAGCGCAGGCACCAGGCTCCACAGATAAAGTGCACGAGGCTTCACGTTAATCTTAAGCCACTGACATCAATCATTCATGCTGGGACTAAGCAAGCATCAGCCCACAGCGCTGGCCACAGAGAAGTGTGGCAACAAGGCGAAATGCATGGACAAGTAGAGCAAGAAACAGGAAAAAGCTGAACAAACCTTGATGCTTTCTCTTGATGATCAGGTTCAAAACCAAAATAGCTGTTTAAGTCCCCAATTGCAAGGGCTTGGGTAAAATACCCAAGATGAAGCTACTATTGCTGAAAATAGTGCAGAGCTACAAGCAAAATGTCTCCTAGTAATTGCAGATGTGCTGTTAAAGGGACACATCGCTCTTGACACCATGCAGCCAGCTGATCTGGAGCAAGCAGCAGCAGCCCACGTGAACATGAGACAGGGATCACATGCAGTCTCTCAGGAGGTGTGGTGGAAAGACAAGAAGGGGGTGCTGCGAGCAGCAGGTCCGAGTGCAGCCAGTAGAGGAGACAATGTCCCCCACCTCCCCATGTGGCCTCAACACCAAAAAGGCCTTTCATCACTATTGCAATTGCTACTGAAATACACGGACCACACTCAGACAAGAGCTGGAGAAAATACACAAAGGGCCCTAGAGAATGACAAAATTAGAGAAAACTAACAGAGGAACAAGACCCACTGAGGAAATGACAAGGAGAAGTGGGCTCCTCCGGCAACATGCAATCAAGAGCACCAGCAGCTCAGGAGCTGCAGTATTGCTTCTCTTGCCATCATCTATATCAAACATAAGCTCTTGGCAATAGTTCATTTCTTACTCCAGACACGCTCAGCAGGGACACAGGTGCCCCTTCCCAAATTCAAGGCCAGCTCGTAACCAAAGCCAGGAGAAAACGCAGGCTGATGGCAGCAGCTTCAGACCACTGATCCTGTGCTCGGGGCTCTTGGCACGCATGGAGCAGCGAGGCGACACCTCACCACGTGGTCTGCTGGGCCCAGTCCTGCCAGGGGACCGGTGGCAGCATTGTGAACCACCTTGGCCAGGTGTCAGTCAGGGCTGCAGCAGTCAGATTTACAAATTTAAGCATCTCTGAAGCAGGTACCCAGCCCCTTCTGAGATGAAACCTGCAGCTGGATGCTTTCAAAAACACCCCCAGGGTTGTCCTGCAGCTCCTGACCCCCACATGGGGCTGGTGCAGGCTGGCAGTGCTGCCAGTTTACCAGTTCACACCAGCTGAGAACTGGTTTCCCCAATTGCAGAGCACACCCTCTGCCAGCAGAAATAAACGCCTGATGGACCCGTCCGTGTTTGAAAAGGCTCAAAACCCAAGCGCTTGCTCGGAAGCCACCCACTGCCCACACTGCTCCCTTGGCAGGTGACGCATCCCAGGTGGTGCCGAGCGGAGCGGGGACCCAATTACCATTTGTCACCACCCCGGCGAGGTCCGAGCATCAGGCTGGCGTCAGAGCAAACTGTGACACATCAGACACGGTGCCTCCGCGAGCGGTGGCGCTGCGGCAAGGACATCGCTGCTGCTTCCCTGCTCCGAAGCAACAGGCAGCGGGAGCGGGGGCACGCGGGGGCATTGGCAGCCCGTGCCGAGTGGCTCGGAAAGCCCTCAACAGATAGCGAGTCTCCCTCCAGCGCGAGGAAGGGGATGAGACAGCAGCTCCTCACCTCGGGCTGCATCCGGGGCGCTCGGCCGGTCGGCGCGGTGCTGAGCGCCGGGCAGGATTCACGCCGCTGGATGAGGGGCTGCCGCGTCAGGAGCGGGCAGCACGGCCCTGGCGGCTGGCTGCCTCGACAGCGAGAGCAGCCGCGGCTGTTGTCACCTCCTGTCACATCTCGGGGAGGCACCCGGTAAATCCTGACTGACAGCAACCTCAGAGGCCCACGCTAACGACACCAGCTCGTCACAGGCGGCACTGTGCCCCCTGCAACAGATGTGACAGGACCAAAGTAACCAGATCCACCCCCGTCCCTGCTTCCTCTTGCCCAAAAGAAAGCAGGGGACGAAAAGAGGGACAGGTGATAAGAGTCCAGGCCAAACCCTCCCTGGGGCCCCGCTGGGCTGAGCAGGCTCAGGACGCCCAGCCCTCCGTGCCAGCTTTGTTAGTGGTGCATAGCTGCCCCGGCAGGAAGGGCGGCCGGCAGGCCGGAGCGCGGCACGGAGGGGCTGGCGGCACACCGCACACCCCGGCAGCTGGGGCCAGCGAGCCCCGCGCAGTCTCCTCTCTCTGCAGGCCAGGGAGGGAAACCGAGGCACAGCTTGGCATCCCCTCCCAGTGCAAAGGCCAGAGGCAGTGAAGGGTCTGGTCCAAGGTGACCCAGCCAGGCAGTGACCGAGCTGGGAACAAGCTGTCCGAGTCCTCACCCGTCCTGTTCACTGTTGCCTAAGCCATGGCTGTGCTGGAGATAAACAAAGGACTTTAATCTCCAGGGTTGGAAATCACATAAAAAGTAGGAAGTCAGAGAGAGGTGTGGGAGCTCAAAGGCAAAGAGCATCGCACTCGCGTAAAAATCTCCTCCTTCCCGCTTCAGTTTCCCCACTGCCATGCAGGATGTTTCCCAGCTGACAAACTTCAGGGCCAGAGCAGACCTTGCAGAGACGACACCAGGTTTCCAGCAAGGGGGATGATCTTCCTAGTGCAGGGCAAGCAGCTGAAGTGCCGTCAGGAGAGACAAAGGCGGCTGGCAAACTTTGAGAAATGCCTCTCATTATTTACAGAATGACACAGGAAAACTTCAGACTGAAACAAGAAAGGCAATTAGTTTCCTGTACGGAAACAAAGAGACATCTGTGCCAAGTATGCTAACATATACACAGGGGGCAGGTATACAGTACATGAGGAATTTCTTCCAGCTGCAAATCCACCCCCAAATTCTCAAGTCAATCTTGAGTACTACGACGCTCAGCAATCCTCTTAAAAGTGTCCAGATGCTTTAATAACTTAATTCTAGTCTTCTCAAACACCATTTTCCATTTAACTGCTGAAGCACTGGAATAAGGCAGAAGGGTCAGGACTGAACAGTCATGGTGGGGAACAGCAAGCCTTCTTTGGCGATCAAAGCAGCCCAGTCCAATTATGCTGGTACCAAAGTCATCTCAGGTTTTGCAGAGTGGAGCATGCATCACCTGGACTGAGAGATTGTGAGCAGGTTTACATGCCCCAAAATGCACAAACCTATGCTCTCCCCTGCAGCTCAGGTTCTCAGCCCTGAGGGAGCTGGGCTCAGAGTATCCACACTGTGCATAGGAAGGGCTGAACTTCACTGGTGGACTGGGCTGTTGCACACATAGCTTAGCCTGGGTCAGATGCATCCAGCTGCCACAAATGACAGCCTGGGTTTGTGCTGAAATGCTTAAAAAGCTTGGGGTCTTATCCTCCAGAGCAGCTCGATTAAACAAATCTCTTCACAGGGGCCTGGAGGTTTAGGTGGGCATGTTTTGCACCAGAAGGCTGGTGCAACACTGGAACAGGTTGCCCTGAGTGGCTGTGGACTCCAGATCCTTGGAAGTTTTCAGTGCTCCAATAGTCCATGGCTGGACAAAGCCATGGCCAACCTGATCTAGTGCTGGGAGCAGTTCACTTCAAAAGAGAGGTTGGACTGGAGACCTCCAGGAATCCCTTCCAGGCAGTATTTCTGTGAGTCTAAGTCTGACCATAAAAGCAGCTCACCTTCATGCTGGCCTGGGTAGGCATGATCCAGCCTTGCTGCACATCACCCTCCCATCCCCAGATGCCCACCAGCCCCTGCTGTCTGGGGATTATACCAGTCTTCCCATCTCAGCCAGCTACCTTTTAGACAACATTTTCTCAAGATTGTTTTAAACAAGCGAGGAAATTTTGGTGACACTTTAATACATAAAGTGCTCCTTATTTTCTCTATTCCAAAGAGCGGCGCTTTCTAGCACACTTTCTGAGTTAACATCAGGTGTTAAACAGACGCACGCATTGTTTTAGTGGGAGCCCACATTTTATAATAGGCTTTCTATCTAACAGCTTGATATAGCCTCTTCCATTAAGCATTTATTGCTAATGCATTGTAAAGTGTAACATGCTATATAAGCTATTAAAGAATGAAGCTGCCATGTACTCACCCCTTAATAATGAAACGCTTATGAACGGGAACCTTAGGTTAAAGAGTTGTGAATTAAGTTTAATCTCAAAGAGATCATTTAGCACTCTGCTGGCATATTGTGGTGCACTATCAGCAGGAGAGCTAGGACCCCGGTTGCTTGGGAGAGGGCTCTTTGACTTCAATTTGAAGAAGGTCTTGCTCAAAATTCCCACTCCCACATCCCCAGCAAGAGTTTGCTCAATACCACTGGCCCACTGGAGATCTGGCAACTCAATCATGTGGACTACAATGGTCTAAACCGGCATTTCAGGTGGGAGTTGGCATAGCATAGGATGAAGTGGTGGTGGCCACGCTGGAAGGCACCAGCAGATGCCAGAAGAAACAAGGCTGAACAAGGAATAGCCGCTAAATTTCAGGTTAGGAGCTGAGAGTGGAGCTGTCGCAGCAAGGTTTCTCCAGCCTGGGTAACCAGGTCTGCAAAGAGGGACGCCAAGGATGTGCAGCCCTGACAAGGCAGGGAGGAGATCCTCATGAGACGGGACACGCATGCCCACTGGGTTCAGGGACCCTAAGGCATCACTAGATAGAGCTCTTCCTTAAAGAGACTCCTGGGTTGCCACACGCCCTGGTTATTGACTTTTTACTAATCCAGCATAAAACCGGTTATGAGAAACCCTTTTCAGATGAGCTGCATCTCTACCTGAACATTATCATATTTTTTTCTATACTATTAAAAAAAAAAAAATAACCTTTAAAAATAAATGGAGCAAACCCCCTTCCCACGGCAAATAGCAGAGGCTTTACACAATCTTTGCCAAGATAAATGAGCATTGGGTACCAGGAGCAGTGACCTAACACTGCAGGGTTAGACCATGGAGGTAAATGGCTTCACGACTGCTCTTTTGGAAATAGAAATCATCTTGATCTCTTCCCTCCTGCTGGTCTCACCCTCTCAGGGATATATTTATACGCATACTGCTGCACAGCAATTCTTGCCTTGGTTTCTTTTCCCTCTGTATAACTTACTATGGGAAGCAGGACACAAACGCTCCAGCTGCTCTCTAAAAAAAAACATTGCCCTGGAACCATACAGCAGGATCTTGGTTTGATCAGCCACAGAGAGAGATGTTTCTGCCGTAAGACAGGAGACGGGCTTTTGGTTGATGCAAGAAATCGGCCTTTTTCACATCCACCTCTCCCCCTGGCATTCAGTGCCAAGAGGACACCCACCTCTCTTTTGTGTCTTTGAGGATCTGGTCTTGTAATTTTATTGGGGTAGGAATGATCTTAGGCTGGTTTGGGAGATGGTATATTCAGACTGCCTATTCTGCAAGGGTAGGCTAGGAATAACTCAGCTTCTACATGGAAGGGATGAAAAGACTTTCTGTTCTTCATCTGCACTTGCTTTAACCTACCAAGCTCATGCCTACTGGGATTTTTTGCCCTGTAAGACCTTCCTGAAATTAAAAAACACTGGATTTGTCCAATAACAGAGCTAAGCAACAACCCTAAGACCTCAGTGGTGTCTCCAGGGTGAATCAAATGGTAAGGCAGTGTAGATGCTCTATTTTTTGGTACCCAATTCAAGACACTTTTAACCAAAAGTGCTCTGGATGCCCAGAACTTCCTAGCAAACTCAGGTTCCCGGAAGAGGTTTCTGTACAGCAAGGTAGCCAAGCCCTCTGCCTGCTTGCTCTCCATCCACATTACTTGCTGTCATCTAGGCCAGAGATCAAGCTGAAAATACCCACATTGTAGTTAGAAAGAGCTTCAGCACAAGGTGGCAGTTATGTCTGGCTTCGCCCTGCCCCACGAGCCCTTGTGCACACAAGACGTGCCACCTTAGCACTACCTGCATCTCGGGAGGGAAGAGCAACGAGGGGCAGCCACATGGCTCACACAACCACAACAGCAGTGCTAAAGACACATCAGCACAGATGTCAGGGATAAAGAGTGTACCTCCAGAGGCTGGCGCAGTTTTCAGTTGTGTCCCTGATGCTGCTGCAGGACGGCTCACGCCCAAGGGTTCACGCACAGAGCTAGCCCCAACACACAAGGAAAAAGGGCTGGCGCAGCTTCCAGCCCAGGTGCTCCACCTCTCAGGGAGCTGCTCACATCTGTGCTCACCAAGGCCCTCTTGGATCCAGGAATGCCAGGGGGCACCTCAGGTACGGACGTGTGTTTAGGTACTTTGGTTTGCGCACATGCACACACACACTTGGAAAAGATGGAGAGGAGGAACCACCACAGTACCTGCAAAAAAATCACTTTACAGTCTGCAAGCACTTAAAGAAAAGACATCCCGCAGGTAACAGGGATTGCTCCTTGCCCTGGAAATCAGATCAAGAGATATAGGGTTTTACCCTTCCCCCTTTCTTTAAGAGATGCATTTTCTAAACTTGTTCCAAGTTTTTGCAAACGGGAGGGAAAAGTTTAGCTCAGGTTGACGTATCGGTGCCCTCAATACGCACAAAGGGGAGCTCAGAGAGGCGCACTCCTCTGCCCCCTGGATCCCACGTGGACACAGAAGACCCCGTGAAATCTCCCCGGATGTAGCTTCCCGAGCCCAGCTGGGGGCCGGGGCTTGGCTAGCACGCCGCGGTATTCGTCTTCCTCCCCCCCGGAACAATTGCCTTTCTTTGTGGTGCCAGCGGTTCCCTTTGTGTTTACGATAACAGAGGGATGCTTTATTGCATTTCGCCCGGCCCGCTGCCATGGCAACCGGCAGTTGCTGCGCGCTGTAAAAATAACCCTCCTTCTTTGATAAATTTCACTTGAGTGAAAATAACCCTTAAAAATAGGTTGAAATTTCCATACTAACTCTTCCAGGAGGTTCAGTGGAGGCAAGGATGAATTGCAGAACTGGCTGAGAGGCTGCAGGACCCACGGCAGGCAGCGGCGAGTCCTGGTGACCCCCAGCCCAGAGACCTGGGTGCAGGCTGTGGCCTCCTGCGGGCATGGCCTCATCTCGGCTTACCGTCGAGCCCCTGCCCAGCCACTCTGCGTTCTCGCAGAGGAGCCCAGAAGGACGCTTTTTTGGAACCGCAGCCAGCCATGCCCCCCAGGGCATACTGCAGGGCTGAAACAGCCATGCCTGCCGCTGGAGAAGGTGAAGGGTGACGTGGCTCATGATGCAAGTCCTGCATGGCCACATCGCGGTTGGGCCGTCAGAGGTGGCAGAGCATCAGGACTCTCGGTGTTTATTTCAAAGACAAGAGGTCGTGCCTCCCCCAGCGCCTGCCATGGGGTTCTGGTGGGGAACAGCTCAGTTTCATCTTCTCATCTCCCTTGCACCATGATCTCAAAAAATGCTTTTGCCTTCTCCAAGGCTCAGCTACCCCATGCTAGCATGAAAACAAAGCTGCTGCTCTCCATTGATGCATAAGTATTTTATGGTTGGTGATGACTGGGAACACTCAGCATGGGTTTTGGATGAAGAAATCAGAGCATGTGAAGAGCCAGAATTGGATCTCTCCCCAAACTCATGCCTGGGGAGAGCTGTAATGGATACCTCTTCAAAGGCCCCCATGACCCAGACTCTCGGGGCAGCAGTGCAGCAAGATTCTTGGGGATAACGCACATTACTACTGAGAGAAGATCAAGTCTTCCTTTCCTTGCTTCAGATCACTTGTATCAGTCCCATTTCCAACCAGCAGAGAGCTATTCAAAGCATGGCTTTAGAGCAGTGAGGGTGTTGTTCTCATGCCTACTCTTGACTCATCCTCAGGCAGAAAGGTCTTTCTTTTTTTTGGCTCTCTTTCTTTCCTTTTTGTTCTCCCAACCACTCAACTGTTCTTCCTCCAAATAAACGCCGATTCACATTTTAGAGGTGGCCCCCGATTCCTCCCTTGAGTTTAGGTGAGTCGAACCATAAGAAGTGGAGTAATGAGATTATGATTAAAAGCACACCTTGATAGTGGGGCATCCATCAAACTGTCATAGAAATCGTATCTCAGAGGCTGCTCTCATCAATCTGACCTTTCAATTATTACCCAGAGTTCATGACTCTAAGTGTATATAATTCCTACCTCAAATCTGAAATACACGCCTTTGTTTTTTTGGCTTGCCCTGTGCACGGCTGTGCGAGGTCTCCTTCACCAGAGCATCAGCACTGCTTCACAATGCAAATTAACTTAAAATAGCGCTCTCACCCAAAAGATTGGGAACAAGATCAAGCCACTGCTGGGACACCAGCAGAAGGCTGTGTAAAATCTGTATTAATGTCTTTTTGGCTTTTCCTCAGCTGTTTCCAAAGCAATAGCTGCTGAGGCTAATCCCAATAGTGTTCACACCCTTCTTTGGCTCGTGTCCTCACAGAGAGGAGAGGCTAATCCAGCCAAGCCACAGCAGGTCGCTATGTCCCCGAGAACAGGGAAGGCCCTTCCAACCCACCCAGGAAAAGCTTACCAGGCATCAGCACAGATGAGATTTTCCTGCCCAACCATCAGTGAAAAGCTCCTCTTTGTGAGCTATATCCCAGGCGAGTATTTCAGGAGCAGGACAGAGCCTAACTCAGCTTTTCATTGGAATCAGTAGGAGGATTCCTTCAGATTTCCTTTGGACCAGAGCACTGCTTGACTCATAGCAGCTCCATGCATCCCACCCCACCACCTGTCTGTTTTGGGGGCCCTTAGGTCAAGAGAAGACAGGATTTGCCCAGTGACAGCTTAGTACAGAAGGTAACAAATGGTACCTTGCTGAACCTCAGTGAGTTTCCATGAGGCGCACAGAGTTACCAAACTGTGAAATCCTGCCTGCATCTTGTTTGTACCATACCACATGTAAGACACTAGATTTGCACCAGCTTTATCCAAAGGGGATGCCCAACGATTGGGAATGGGGCATCATTTCACTCATTGCCTGCTCTGCTAACAGAAGAACATCAAGAACTGGCTATTTCTAACACAGCGAGTTATGAAACTGTTCCTAGACTGATTAAAACAAATGAGGCCATTTGCTTTATACTTTTCCTCCAAAGGAAACATGTATTTTTTATAAAGAATCAACTTTCCTGCTATCTAGTGAATTTGCACAAACAAGGGAGCAAAACAGATACATTGCAGGAGGAAATAAATCCCTGGGTAGTACAGAAAAGACAGAGGAAATAAGAATGCCTTAATTTGGGGGCTTTGACAAATACAGTCCTGAAGATGTTTTGCTGCTATTTGTATTATTGTAGGGTCTGCACAACACCCAGTCACAGCTTTGTTGTACTAATAAAATTGAAGTTCTCTTTTGCAAAAAGCTCTATGCTCATCCAATGACTGAAATTGTACATATTTTCATAACAAGAACCTTGAAAACAACCCCAGAGACTCCAGTTTTAGTTGTCCCCCCTCCCTTTTCCCAGTTGCATGTGGTTATACTTACACAAAGAAAATCCCATCCCAGGAAAAATTGGCAAGATAGTTTTTCCTCAATAAAAAACATTTAATTTTTTTCCCCTCTTTTTCAGTCTGTCACAGTAGGAAGAAGTGAAAAGGAGCAGAAGAGCTGGGCTGAGAAGGCATTCTCTCTTTCTCCAGGATCTGACCACCAGGTGGAAACTCAGTAACTCATATTTTCCTATATTCCTTGTATTATCACCATGGTATTTTTCAGTGGGTATTCACAGTCCAACAGGGGCTGGATTCACAAGGCTGGGTGACCCTCAGTTCTGCAGCAAAGGTGTTCAGGTGAGGTCAAGTGAGACCAAAAGAGATTTTGTGAGTCAGACAAAGACACTCTGAAAAGACAGAACAGCTTTTAAAAGCGACCCAGAGGCTGACAGAAGACACTGGGACATTTATCTGCCAATATCTGTTAATCCACACAGCCCTTCGCAAGAAAGCAGAAGGCTGACATAAGACCTGCTCCCCTGCCATAAAACAAACCTCCCTTCATTGCAGCCCTACCTGGATGACATCACTGCAGACTCATTTCTAAGCCACTATCATTATTAGTAAACAAGTCACCTTCTCCAAGGAGAAAACACTTAGCAATACTTCAGGCACAATTCTGCTTTAAAAGTCTTCCTTAATCACAGATTAAAAGTAAGCAGTAATGCATCCCCAGAGCCCAGCCCTTCTTCAACTTCAGGACAAGAGCAGGACAAGAACATATTGGCCATGCAGGTATCATGTTCTCCTCTTTATCACAAACTATTTCACCAGGCCCATATTTTCCACTGCAAAGCTCTGCACACTGTCCTACCAATTCCAATGTAAATGCCTTGATAGCATGAATTTCTCAAAAGCCAGCCAAGAAGTTTCACCTGTCTGGGGGACCAGCTGCTTCTGAATCACGCTGCTCAGGGCAAGCCTTGGGAAGCTGAGCCCAACACTCACAGTCCAGTTCTCTGACATGCTTAGATAGTCTAAGATACGCAGAGGCTGTCCTATGTGCCTGCATCCTCAAGACAAGACCCATGGGATAAGCCTGGGTTGAAAGAGAGAAATCCTGTGCCTTGCAAGCCTCAACCCCTTCTGCAGGTGGCTCCATCTTGCTCCTGGAAGTCCAACACCAGCATGGCAGCCCTGTGTCACAGGGACATGGCGTATGGCCACACACAACCACTGGCCTTTCTCTCCTGCCTGGCAGTCACATAGAGGAAGCAGCTTGGAGGCTGCTAAACCTGCATTGCAGCCACAGGCAGCTACCTCGCAGCCTGGCTTCCCCAAATCTTGCATGCCAGAAGAATCAGAGAAGTCCTGATGACAGCATCAGCAGGAGCACCTCTGCCTGGCAGAGGAGACATAACTTGCAAAATCTCCACTTCCATTTTCCCATTTTCTCTCTGCCATCTCCCAAATCAAATCTTCAGTCTCAGGAATCAGGTCTCTGCTGTTTTCAAAGAAAACAATTTCTTTCACTTCTTGGCATTATCCGAAAAGGAAGAGGATACTGTTATTACCACTGGCTGCTATATGAAACCAGCTGATGGGCTCATGCATGCATCCCAACAGACAGCATCCACCTCATCCAACACAAAACTTGTTGCTGGCAAAAATTAACGGTGGACCTATGGGGAACAGGCCAAGAATTATGCTGTTACACAGATGGAAGTTTCCTCTTTTAAAGGAACAAAGGGACAGGCACTCTCGTATTTCACCTCCATGCAACCAAAATGATGCTTAATGCCTCCCTTAAGGTGGTAACCACAGTAGAGCTATGCTGCAGGCCCATGCAGAAAGGCTCTAATCCTGTGCTAATTTATTTTATCAAATTAAAAAGAAAAGCATCCATGGAACACCAGAGACCTCCTGTTCTCAGGGTCCCAGCAGAAAGCTGCATGATCCCTTTGTAAAGAGGGTGGGGGATTGTTGTTTTTCTTCTTTTTTGCCAAGAATATAAAATTAATAAAACAGGATTAAGGGAGATATGGTTTTAACCGATTCCTTAATCCCAGAGAATAATTAATGAGAGCAATGCACCACTTGGCTCAACTCTCCCCACATTTGAATAATAAATAGCATCCACAAAAAAAAGAAAGAAAGAAAGAAAGAAAAGAAAAGGAACCAAGAAGAAGGTTGAGCTGTAAATTCTTAATACAAGGAGCTCTTGCCATATGTATGTGTGCATCTCTTTCTAATTTTGTGCCCAGAAAATACAAGATGGATAAAAAGCACAGAGCAGTTTTGGCCACATACGGACGTATTCAACTGAGTCAAGATTTATGGACATTTCCACTTATTAAAAAAAAATGTATATATACATCTAAAAGTCTAGACAAATCACCTATATTAGGCCCAAAGGAAAATGCTTTATACTAATGTCAGCTGGGGCTGACTTGTGTATTGTGACCCCAAAGCAAGGGGCTGTCCTCAGACAGTCAGTTGCTCTTAATACGGAAGCCTGCATAAATAGATAACATGAACTCTTGCAACATTCATCCCTGTGCTCCTAACCACAGAATGTGCCAAAGAAAGGTCCACGCTACTACAGAAAATGCTATATCAGAACAAAGATGCTGCAGATGGGATTCAGGCCACTGAACCTGAGCCATCTAATAGTTGTTTAAGTATGGTCACCTGTAGGGTCGTTCTAGTCAACGTAGAGAGTGTATTTGGGCTCCTCCTACTTAGACACCTATTTTATGATGGGAGGAATCATCTTCTGGAAGTGTCCCACAGAAAGACCTGTCAAGAAGCCCCTCTTGGACTGAATACCTAATTTGAGTTCAGTCCTGTCCCTACTGTGTTTGTCTTAGAGAAGGAACATGCCTTCCTGGGCCTTATTCCAAAAGTTCCCATTGATCACAAATTCCCATTGATCTTGCAAATATTTACCAAATCCTGGCTGTTGCTCACCTATAGAGTAAACAGAAGTCCCTGCCCTCAGGAGTTCCTCATCTCAGCATAAGGAAGAAGGGTTATTCTGAGAGGAAAAAAGAGGAACCAAACCTAGATTCCCAAAGGATGGTCTCCTCTCTTTCTGAAACTCCTTGAATGGAAGGAGAACCTGAGATGCTCTTCTAGGATCCAGCATCATTTTTAACTGACACGTAGGCACTGAAGGTGGACCTACGTCAGACTTTCATACGTCTCCACCTTGGCCTGTTCAAGACCAAGCCCACATTTGGGGGTCAAAGTACCCTGGATCCTAGAAGAGCACCTTAATGCTGGAGGCCCACCCCAGCTGACTGGGCAGCAGGTCAGAGACATAAGTAGGAACATCTGAATAAACATGGCATCATCCTTGTCTGCAGCCCTTGTTAAGGCAGGGTTTTGCTTTGAACTCCTTCTTGATGAAATGATTAATGAATGTCATGTAGACTTCTTTCCTTCCCTCCTCTGCTTTCACCTGCCACACAGAGCAATACCAAACGAGGTGATCATGACAAACACAGCTCTAATTCTTTATTAATATTAATCAGAGGCAACCTTTCCATTGACACCAGAACCTGAGCGTGTGTTCGCAAGGAGGGGATAATACTGCAGCAATGACATTTCTTGGGTAGGCTTTTTTTTTTTTTTTTTTATCTTGTACCTTCCCTTCCCCCTCTAATATGGGTTAGTGATGCCTTGTACAAACAGAGAAAAGAAGAAGCTGATTAAATAGCAGAGATGGAGCATAATGAAAGAAAAAGCCCACTGCAAACATGTGCTGATTGTTTTAAACAGGAGGCACAGGAAGGTGGATTTCAGGTGATACCGCAATGTCTCGTCTCATAATCCCGGCTAAGGCGGCATTACAGCTTTCGAGCTCAGAGTGAATTTCATCTGGTCCCTGCTGGCAGTGAAAGAGGCTTAGGTAGAATAGCAAACCTCACACCCACCTCCCTCTCCTCACACCATCTTGGAGCAGGGCTGAACGAACGGAAAAGCCATCCAAGTCTCCTTAGCTGAAAGGCTAGTGAGGACCACGCTGGGATCCCACAGCCAGAAGTGAGCACGCTGCTCTGAGGAGCTGGGGATGAGGGGTCACTGCCCCCTCAAACCTCTCACCAGCCATTTGTCCAGGGGCAGGGGTAAGACTCCGGTCTAGTCACAGTCTCATCTACCCTCCTGCCCTTCCGGGAGGGGCAGCGCAGGTCCACACAAATGGATTGCAAAGCTAAAAGCATTACTTCAAAGTGCACAGCTGTATCTACCCCACTTGTGCAGGCTCTGCCTGCCCGTGATCACATTGCAAAACGCAGGCCCACACGCTATTGCTCTATTTCTCTTTATGTGAGTACGCTTGTCCATTTTTTTTACCCTTATAATAAATGCAAGGAGAGCCCTTCAGAGAAAGGATTGCCAGCCTGAAAAAAGAGAAAAGCTGATGATGGGTTGCTTTCGTGGGAATCCAAATGCCCATTTGTAGTCCTTGCCCAGTAAATGCCTTGCTGATTGCTTCTGATTGCTTCAGTTCTCTGTGCATCTGCCTTGCCTTCCCCTCCCCTTTTTCCTGTCCTACTTGAATGATATACCCTTTAGGCCAGGGACTCGTCCTCTGTATCCACACTTGCTTCATGCAAGGGGTCATTTTCTCATCCTGCCATGCAGCAACACCAAAACAGAAATAATTCAAGTAGCAGCATGAACACATCTGTCTCGCACTGAGGTTTGGGAAAGCTTTAGTTACTCATCAACACGCATACTCACTGCTCATATTGTTTGTCTTGGGTTGAGAGATGAAAAGAAGATGAGGTTCTTGCACGGGCCCAGCCTACCACAAAGCAAATCTTCAGGTCACTTGCAAGATTTCCATCCTTCCACCTCTACGTAGTAGCTGAAGTTGGATTCATATATGCATCCATCTCTAGGGACGTGCACTTGGTAAATAACTGTAAACTCTGCAGGGTAAGGAGAGAGCCTGGCTGTACTTTTAAGAACCCGACTGATTTGTAAGGAAAGGCCCACTTACCTCTAATTATCCTGGGAGCACTGGGGCACTTTCCTCCAGGGGAAAGCTTGGGGCAGAGGGTCTCCAGCTGGGAAGGATGATCATTTAGTGCAGGCAAGAGCAGCCAGGTGCTCAGCCCAAAGCAGGGCCAACACTTTGGCTCCCCAAGCCTTTGTGAAGGCTCTCTTGGTTCTTCAGAGTCCAAACATCACAAAATTGACTGTTCTGCACCGCTGGCTGGGCTGTGGGGAGCTGGGTAAGGGGTCTGCCTGCTGGCGGCTGGTTTTGTACGCGACCCAGTGCCAGACGCAGAGGCTGTGCTGCTCCTGCCCCGAGGCCCTGTGGCCTTGTTTGCGGAGAGCCAAAACCTGCTGCGGGGCAGAAAAACCTTCCCAGTGGGGAAGGGAGTTTTGAAGGAGAGAAATCTCTCTTTGTGGAAAATATTAATTTCCCTTGAATTCTTCCAGTTTCTCATCAAAATAAAAGTTAAAGCACCTGTGTCATTTTGGCCTCAGAGGAACTCTGAACATTTTCCAGGCAGGAAGCATGCAAAGAGCCTTCCTCCGGAGGCCAGGGATGGGGGCAGCCACAGACACCCTGCACATGGACACAGCCCTGCTCCTGTTCCCAGCTGGGGTCCCATTTCAAAGGGGATGGGGGCAGCACTGGGCTGCAGTCACCCAGGGGGTGCCCCGGGCCAGAGATAAAGCAGCTACACGCACAAGCGGGACCAGCTCGCCTGTGTGTCGGGAGCTCAGTGGGCACCAGGCACGATAAACCTGCACCAACACGTGTCCGGAGCTGCTTCCTCTCCTCCGGCACCCCCTGCCAATGCTTCACCCCTCCTTTCATCCAGAGCACTGGCTCTTACAATCTCCCGTGCTCTCTCTGCAGGTCACCTGTTTCCTTTCTTCCCAGGCTCCTCATTAGGTGGCACCTCTGGGGCTTCCTTTGCCGGTCAGTTGTTGATTTTCCAGGTTTCCCTGTCCTAATTACCGCAGGATTGCTGAGAGATTTGTACAGAGAGAAGCCCCTGACACTCAGCTGAGTGCAGACTTCTTTGTCTCTTAAAACAAATAGATTTTCATTGAAATCAACATATATTTCTGAATTGAATAGGTTTTCATGGGGACAATAAATTTCTTCAAAACAATGCATTTTTATTACAACATATTTTTGTTCAAACCAATACTTTTTTGACAACCAGATATTAATGACCAGGCCAAAGCCATAAATTTGCCTCAAACTATGTGTTTTCTCATGGAAGGAAATAATTTTTTCTCATACAAACACATTTTTATTTGAATCAATTCTCTTTTTTCCACCCCCCAAAATCAAATGTATTTCTGGAAGGGAAGCAGGAAAGCTGTGTACCCAGGAATGCCCCTTCATTTCGAGAGAAATCAAGTACCTGTGAGGGCTGTCTCGCTCCCACCCTCCCAAGTCCAGAAGCAGCACAGTCCTCTTGAAGCTTAAGAGTCAAATCAAACAAACTCCGCTTCTCCCTCTGCCAGGATCCCTAAACTGTCACCCAGCTTCTGGTAGGTCCTGCAAAAATGTAGCTTATGTCTCATTCCTTGTTTGATGTTTTTATCTGTTACTCTAAGGAATCCTGCTTGCAGAGCTCAGTTAAATAATCTTCTCTTGTACTTCTCTCTGCACTATGGTTTACTGCAGTGCAGGCCAAATGCAAAGCACGACTAAAAAGCCCCTCGCACCTCCCAGCCAGACCCTTACCATTAGCAGTGCTGCAGGGCAGGAACAGCAGGTCTCGGCATGCCCCAGCCAACTCTGTTGTGCGTGCATGCGCACACAGAGCATTCCCCGCTGTGCACCGCAGAGCATCTCGGACTTCACCCTGAGCCCTGGTTTTGGCTGTGAGTAGCTCACCCTGCCCTTTGTGGAGATCTTGGAACGTGAGATACTGCAGATGCAGGTTTTCCAGAGAAACCCCCCACACCGTGTCATGCAGAAAATAAGATTACAGGAGGACATGATCAATTCGAACCTCTAGGAGAGAGAGGACTGCCAGAGCAGGAGCCGTTACACAGGGCAGAGTGTGCCCAGGCATGGCAGTCCCACATGGGCCATAGCTCAGGGGTCCATGTAGACCTGCTCAGTGTCTGCAGTCCCTTTGGCCTTGCAGCAGCACAAGCCCACCATCACAGTGACTACTCAGTTCACCTGGGCAAGTCCTGCCACATGTGCTGAGCTGGCTAGTTTAAAGCAGGTTCAGCTGTGTATATTATGGGCAGAGGTCACAGACACACTCAGAGATCCTGTTCCTTAGGGGACCATCAATATAGTCTTTGAAGAAGCACTGCATTAGTCTTGGTTTTGGGAAATGGTTTTGTTTGAAGTAGCTTCTGCAAACCACCAGGCTGTCTGTGCCACAGACACCCAGCCCTATAACATTCATCTGTTTAGTCCTGCATCTTTCCATACAACCCACCTCTCAAACCTCTTTAAAGTCTGCTCAAGGGGCCTGAGACCCACTGTGGTTCACAGACCTCCCTTCAGAGGGATTTGAGCCTAGCATTGCTTAGCAGTTATCCAAAGCACAGCTTTGGGGGAGAAACATGAGACATGAAACTAATTTCAACCAGGGAGATGTAGCTCCAGTGGTGTGGGCCAGAGGGGGACAGGAGGAAAGGGGATAAGGGGCTGGCAGCAAGGTTTAGCTATTTCTGCCACTGACTCTATGTTGAAGCAAGAGCAAATCCCTTACCTTCTCCACACCTCCATTTCCCCAGCGGGGATCAGGCACAGTCCCCCACTTTAACAGCTGCCCACACTCACAGCTCTGAGCCCTAAACAAGAAAAATTATTTTTGGTAGCCAGTAGCTGCATTCAATCTGTGCAAGCCACAGCTTAGGCCTGGGTCAGAGCCCGGGGATCCTGGAGCACTTCGAACATCAAGGGCTGACAAGGGTTCATTTCCCGTGGCCCCCGTTGGCCACTCTTTGTTGAGCCTTCCCAGCCCATGTAAACATGCTAATTGCTTGGGCTCAGCACAGGGCTGGATGCCGCGCTGTTTGTTTTCCATTGAATAGGATTAGGGATTCTGACACCAATGATTAATCGCCATGCTGCAGACGGCTGACGAGCCCGGGGAAGGCGTCCTCTCTGAGCGGAGAGCGCACACAATCTCTGCCAAGCAGCTGCCGCTGACTTCTATCTAACCCTCTGCATCTTGTCCTTTATCTTCCCTCTTCTCCCAAAATGTTTTGCATTCACTGAGCCAGCCCTGGGAGAGAGGAGGGACTGGGCATCTCCAGAGGTGATGACCAGCCCTGCACTCAGCCATCACAACACCCCATCCCTGGAGCCGCACAAGTCTGCCCCGGTTTTATACGTCAGCTCAGCCTCTGTGCCCTGCACTGCCAAGACTATCCCAATATGCTTCAACAGCTCAGCCAGGTCTTCTCAGCCTTAAACTTGATAGCTTGGGGGTTTTACACAATTTTTCCAGCTCCCATGGCCCTGGCATCAGGGCGCTGTAGCATCTCTGTCAGGGTGGCACATAGCAGCCACCTCTGCTAACCAAGCACCACAAAGCCAGCCAATGCCCCACGAGTGTTTGAGCCCATGGATCGATGCTTTCATCGAGGGACTGAGGGGAGAGCCAAGGCACCCATGTTTGGAGTGTTAAATGTTAACCCCTCAACTTCCTGCTATTACCAGCATGTAGGATCATGCAGGGGTAACTCAAACATGGGTAATCAGCAATATCCAATGCACAGGGACCCTGGGCAGAGGAAGGGAGGTGGCACTGTTCTGCACACATGAGAGACAGGCCTCGGGATGCTGAGGAGGAGGAAGGGGAGAGAGAGAAGCAGGAACTGCATATTTAGACTTCGTGCTTGACACAGGAGACCTGGCAGGGTCTGCACATGAGGAAACCAAGGGTAGGATTCAGTTATTCAAGCACCGATATCTGGGGTTATCCTGAGGGATCAGACATCCACAGGACCAGACAGGCCAGAACTCCCCAGGGACCGGTGCCCTGCCAGAGTGAGAGCAGACAGGATGCCCAGCCCATTTAGGCACCAGACTCACTCTTCAAATGCCTTACAAGTACTTCAGAGAGCCCTGATTTGCAGGGCTCCCAGACAGGCAGGGACGCCTCTGAAATGAAAGAACCAGCTCTCCAAAAACCAAACCTGGGTCGTGTCCATAAGTGGTGGGTGTGAGGTGCTCATCAGGCCTTGCTTGCTCTGAGAGATGCTGGCCCTTGCAATGTGGCAGGTGCAAAACCTCCTTAGGGCAGAGCAAGAGCATCCCGGCTGTCAGCGCTCACTTTGGCATCAGGGCTACATCCACCTCACCACGGCTGGGACTGCTTGGCACCTTGGAGCCTGCTGGGACCATAAATAACATGTCAAGGTCCGGCAGTGCTTAACAGTGGAGTTGAATGCTCCCGCTTCTCAGCTGTAAAAGCTCAAGGTGCAATGTTCCTGCAGAGCAAATGTCCCAGTGTGCATGAACCAGTAACGTCGGGCAGCACCGGGCCAGGTGGGCAGACACACCCTGCTCCAGCCCAGCCACCCAGCGCTGGTGAGAGCCAGCAGCCCCTCTCTGCAAAGACAAAAAGGGCCACAAAAGGCCACTTGGTCCTAGAGGGACCGTATTCAGTCACAGGACCATATTCAGGCACAGCTGCAATGGGTATGTAGAAGCCCTCCACCTGCACTGGTACTCAGGCGAGGCATTGCTGCAAGGCCGAGGAGAGCTCTGAACTGAGCCCAGGTTTCTCAGGGTCTGGTCTCAAGAGGTTGTACCCCACACCTGGAGCTCCTGGGGTGCTCCCAGGGCACTCTTTGGGGTGCTGTTTCACTTCTGAACACCAATCCAGCTTGGGACAGCAGCTGAGGCAGTTCCCTTCTGTGTGTCATACTGACTGCTCTTCTTCATGCAGCCCGTCATACTCCTCTCTCCTCCACATGGCACCCGGGCACACAGGCATCTCTTTGCCCACACAAACACTCCCACTTGTCCAAGTCACACCGGATTTCCCCTCAGGCTCACCTCTGCTCAGTGCCACTGCAGACCCTTCTGTAGCTAGGAGGGATTAAAAGGGCCTGCAGCACGGAATCCACAGCCCTGCACCAAAACTAGCCACCAGGCATGTTCAACCTCCCCAAGGGCCCAAAGGACCACCAGGGACCCATGGCTGACCTGAGCAGGGCAGAGAAGGGCAAAGGGAGCCCCAAATCTTTACTATCTCCACCCTCCACTCATTGCTTCACCACCACCTCCGTGCTCTCATTTTCCCGAAGGCAGGAGGAGGGATGGTGAGGAAGAGGAGGGGAGAGGAGGAAGGTCTGAGAAACCAGCCTCACAACAGACAAAGCATGCCCTCGAAAAGTTGCAACCTTTGAAATTAACTCTTCTCCTGACCTTGCAGAAGGAGTGCTGGAGGCAAATCCACCCATCTCTGCTGGTGCCTTGTGCGACATACTGTCACTCAGACAAGCGACGTTCTTAATGGGTTTGTGGGAAAGGCCTGGCCTGCCTTTCCATCTGTACCTTCTGCTGGCTCCCTTCTCAGAGCACTGCCTCCCCATACGACATTCCCTTGAATTATTTAGACTGGTAAATCTTCCTGCATCTCACATCTTTAGTCCATCTGTTAGCCGGGGCTTTGCCTTTATAGGAACTGTCCTTTATGCATGCCGGCATCTGTCAACAGTACACTTGCCTCTTTTATTCATGATCTTCCGTGGGAGATGGTACAAGCTGCAGAAATGCCTCATTTCTGGTATGCATTTCATTTTAATGGAAGATTACATGACTGGGGCCCATTTTATTACTTCTTGCCCTGCACATTCATCCATCACGAGCCCCATTTGCTGAGCCTGCACTGGGACGGCAGCCATCAGCCTGCTCATGTCAGATTCCTCCCATGCTACTTTCTCCCCCCCTTTGGGATGGGGAAGAAACTCATTGCTTTCAAGGAGGGGAAGGTTAGCAAAGGGGAAGCAATTCGCTGCTGGGCCTTAGAGCTAAGCCAGCCGCTAACAGAACGATGGCTGAGCCAAGCAGGCTACAGGAAACAGGCCCATGAATTAAACTGGGGGCCAGTCAAACTCACCCTGGCACGTGTCCCCTGCACCAGGGTTCACCTGCACTTGGCCCATTTCCCACTCCTGCTTGTGCCCTGCACCAGCACCGCTGGGGTATCTGGAGCACAGCTCTCCGGTGTGCCAGAGGCAGGCAAGCAGGATGAGAGCAGGCAGCTCTTTGGAACGATCCCCCCCCTCAAAATACACACACACACACACACACTGCTTAGTCCCTCCATGTTGATTCACAACTCCTTACACAACCTGTTCCTACCCTGCACACATTCCCTGCACACACACACAGCCCTGGGAGCAGCATAAATAAGATCAATGTGAACCAGCAGTGGTAATTAAACTGCCTGTGGTATTTGCAGTCTCTGTCTCTTGTAAGGAAGGTTGCATGCAATTAGTAAAAACATTTTGGACTGGGAACAGTGCCAGTTTGCTCTGTCCTTTCTTTCAACTCCCATAGAAACTCAAGGACCCCTGATTATCCTCCAGACTGCAAAAATTAAACCCCAGTAAAAACACCCCACTTCTGCCCTGCTGTTCCCTGAATTCAGGACCTCACTGTGCCAGGAGGCAACAAGCAGCGGGTAGAAGGGGCCAGAGACATAGGCAGGTGCTTCAGGGAAGATGTAGAGACCTTTCCTGGCTCCACAGCCCAAAGATCTTGAGACACAGGTCTCCATTTCAATCCAGAAAACAGTGTCTGTCCCAGCTCCAAGAGCTTTCCTCAAGGGCAGTTGTTCCACTGTCTTGTTCACATGAGCAGGTTGCACCATTTCCACCAAAGACATGCTCTGAAAGCAGGTTACTTCAACCCTTGGGTTTGATCAGAGTTTAAACCACACTTACAGCTTAACTTGGTTAGGAATCTAGTCTAAGATGAAGTAACATAAGCCAGTTCTCAGCCAAGACGCTGAACCAGTCCTTGCTGGGCTTCAAAGCAAGGAAAATTTGAGCTGTAAGAGTCATTTTTGGCTGGGATGGCAGTTCCAGACAGTGAAGGAAAACAAGTAGCTTTTGGATGACAAGGAGTCCTTTGCAAAAGTCAGTATTTCTGTGGGACCTATAACATTAGTATATATAAACAAATAGGCAAAATTGCCATAAATAATGTGCTATCACAGCTGTAATTCAGGGGAGAGAACCAGATGTGAATGGAAAAGAAATACTTACTGGCAATGGCGTCCAAATTGAACAGCACAAGCTGAAAGAGGCACAGCAATGCCTGCAGCCAGGGGAACGAGGCCTAGCAACCATGCCAGCACGCCACACACGGCACTTTGGAGTTGGTGGAAAAACCTGCGAGCAATAGGTACTCACCCAGCAGTGAGGAGGAGGCAATATCATGCACGTTGCATATGAGAAGAAGAAACAGCAAGAGTCTAGCACTTATGTGGACAAGGAGCTATGGGAGAGACTAAAGGAAGCAGAGAAAACTGCTCAGACATATTTCACATGGTTGCTTAGCTAAACGACCACAGTAATTTTACTTTGCATATTAAAAATAACCTTAACTCTGTCTCCATATTCCTGTCCAGCACCCCTTTATAGTACATATTCTCCATAGCATAACTAGTCCACCCTGATGGTGTAACTCAGCAATTTCCTTTCAGGAATCAATGAGAACAAATGAAAATTTAATACATTCTCCAGACAACCCAACTCCCTTCTCTCCCCCATGGTAAATAAATAATGTGCTAGTCAAATGATGGATGGTGTGCTCGGAGATCAGTGGCCGAGTGCTATTAGGGGCTAGGGAGGTTGGTGAAGTGGAGATGTGGTCTAGCTCAGGATGAGGTGCTCACATGAGGTGGTGGCCGTGGGTTATTCAGGCACATAAAAAGAAGTTGAGAATGAGAAAAAGAGGCGCAGTGAGGTTTCTTGTTTGTGCAGGAAGGGGATATGGAGTAGACTGAGCTGTCTCATTATGGATCGTTGAATGGGGGATTATTTGGTTTCTCTATCACAGGCATGGCTAGATCCAAAACCCAGTGCAGTCAGCTCCAAAACCTGCTGTCTTCAGCAGGTTTTGGATCAGGAAATTTTGCAGCATGAGGCAGGTAGACATGAAGTATTGGTCTGTCTGGCAGGAAACGGATGGAGGAGGTAGAGAACGATCTGTGGGATCTTAAAGCCTACATAGGAAATAGATATGATTAGGGATGATCGAGAGCAGATGCACTGCAGGTCTAACAGAACTAGCTGGGAAGGCATATGAACAAGTGAGCCTGGAGCTGTGACTTAACTGTGACTTAACCTGCAACTGTAAAGTGTCTGGTGGACAAGACAGAGATGGTGGTTGCTAGGGGACATTAGCCCAGCCAAACCTGGACCAAATCTCCATTTCACACCTTTGCCAGGACAAGCAATTGTGCTCATTAACTTGTATTAATCCTCATCTTCAAACCCAACCTTGGGGATCAGGTCTAGGAGTGCATGGGTGTTCTGTTGGTCCTGGTCCTCGCTCTGAAGCACTAACTTCTGCACCCCCACAGAATTTCTTCCCTGGACTCTGGGTCCCAGCTGCTACGCATGGTCCCAACCGCATCTGCCTCTCCCATGCCACGCAGCTCTGGATTGCTCCTGTCAAACTTCAGGATGCACAAATAACAATGCCTTCTTCGCCTTGTCCCACAGCTCTGCTTATCTGCTGAGCCGACCGTGTACCTCCTTATCTCTGGGGAGAGCCTCTGTGTAAATATTGCTGTAAATTCTTTGGCTTCCCTTCCAAGTAGTGCTGCTCTTTAATGCCTTCCTTGTAAGACCTGCTTGCCCTACCCCAAGCCATTAGCTGTAACAGGACGTTAATAAGGAGGGGGTTTGGTATCTCTCAGGGAGGTTGACCTCTTTCACTAGAAGCAAGGCACCCATTACAGAGCAATGATAAATCACAAGCCTTCCACTCCTTCCCCAGCAGGCACTTCTTTGCATGCATAAACACACGCGAGAGAGGCGCGCACAAACACACACACACACACACTCCTTGCATTAACTCTGGCAACACCCAATGCCCTGCCAAGCCAACTTGCTCGTGGGATTTGGAGCTGTAGGGCCTCTCCAGCCAGTCAACCACCAGCTCTTGCCCTGCCTCATTGCATCCTCACTGCCCAGGGCTGGAGACACCCTCCAGACTTTGAACCCTGGTGCTGTCACCTCCCACACGGGGACCTTAGCTACATCTCCATGCATGGCTCCCCATGGCTCCCAGTCCAACGAGCCAAGGTATCAATGCTTAAAACCACAAAGCTACCAGAGACACTGACAGGCGTTTCTAAGTGAGGCCAAGCACCCGCTGACAGAGCCAGACAGAGACCCGACCGGCAGCGTCTCGGGCTCCCTGGTCATGCTGAGTGCTCTAAGCCCTGTGGGATGGAGCACAGACACTGCTGAAAGCTTTCCTAGCAGACAGGAGTTTCTCCAGACTGGCCATTTTCCATTATATAGAGGAGCTATCATGTTTAATGCTGAATAAGAACATTGGAAATCGAGCTGAAACAGAGCGGAAGAGACACTATGCCCCACAACCAGAGTTGGCAAAGCAGCGGGGATCTCTAGACTCCAGCGGCACTGGGCTGTAGCCGTCCTTGTCTGCAAGCGAGCATCCTGCTCCTTCTCAACCATGCACAGACCCACAACTACAGACTAGAAAAGTCTCCAAAAAGTTTCCTGACTTCCTCTAACAAGTGTTTTTTCTTCCACCCCGTGATAATCAGTCCCCGAAAACCTTCTTCTGTTCCACACTTTTTTTTCTTTCCTTCTTCTTTTTTTTTTTTTTTTAACATAAAATCAAAAATACACTTCAAGACCTTGCTGGTTTGAGCCCCCAAATTCAGATTTCAGTAGCTGACAATCATGTTGTTTTAAGTGCTGCTATTTTTTAAGCAAACAAAAAAAAGCACCAAAAGTGAAAAATTTGGCTGAAAAATTGACATGTTCTGAGAAAAATTCTGCTCTGACAGAAAAGAAAAGAAAAGAAAAACAACATATTTTTGACAGAGAATTGCTTTTGACAGCAAACTATTGACCAGGCCTAACAAGCGGGCTTGGACCTGTTACAGAAGGAGCGTGGATTTCCTTATCCATCCTGCAGCCCGCTTTTAGCGCTGGAGTGTTGAGTCAAGTCTGCCTCTGTCTATATTAACAGCCAATTTGCTTTCAGCCCTTCACAGCAGAGCCGGAGAGCATCTGACTGCCACGCACATCTTCACCCAGAGGTCAGGCTCTCGTGCAGTGGTTCGAGCACGGGGATGGCGCAGCTTCCCGGCATGCCCTCCTCCGCACTCGGAAACAGCCACCTCCTCTCCCGGGCGTCTCCACTCATCCTTTAATTATGTTAAGGGAAGATTTCTGCTGAGTCTAGCGCAATGCTGGATGCAAGGCAGCACAGGACCATAGCTGGGGAAGACCTGGGGGCTCCTCCTGGCCCTGCCCCTGCTCGTCTGCCATGGTGGCCGGCCCCAACCTGATGCTGTGCCTCAGTTTCCCTGGTTTGACGCAGTGCTCCCTACTCTCCCGGGGAGCAGCTACATGCTGTTGCTATTATCTCCTGCTTGGAATTAAATACTAATCCACCCTGGAAACTTCTCCCAGCTATTTTTGCTTATTTTGACCAAACAAATAAAAAGCAGAACCCAAACCATAACCAGCTGATTCAGAGCAACAAGTCTGATTAGAGTGAATCTTGGTAGTTGAAGGTCTGAACCCAGACTGATGGGGATGGATGGTGAAACCCCCTCCCCTTCTGCACTGCTGCCATGGATTTAAGCACGGCTTTTTCCCCCTGCTGTTGTTCTGTGTCAGACTGTAGCTGCTGCATTTAAAACTTTGTCGCTTTTCTGTATACACCTCCTTCCTGTCAGCTCAAGGGCTCTCGCTCCCTTGGGCTGTCATTAATCGGTTGTGATCAGAGGTCTGTTATAACCCTTTCACAGCAGCCTCTTGACTTCACTCTCACCCTGTGGGATGCACTTGGGGACAGAGCAAGAAGCATGTTGAAATATGACTTTTTTTTTTCCCTCTTACTGTAAAGCCCTCACTGTCATCGGAGCAAGGAGCCGTTTACACTCACAACACAGAGCCAGGAAATCAGGGCACGCTTATTCCAGACTCTGCAGCTGATAAGTGACCTTGGGCAAACCATTACCTTTTTCTGTGCCTTAGTTTTCTGGGACACATTAAAAAAAAAAAAAAAAAAAAAAGACAAGAGAAATGGAGAGAAAGGGGTTGCAATTCTAATAGGGGTGCTGTCTCCAAAGATGAGACCCTGAGGTGGAAATGTGGCTGTGATGCCACTAGGAAGCCGTATCACCAGCTCTTGGTGGTGGCAAAAGTTCTCTCCTGTCCTTCCAAGCTATGGGAAGGGAATATACAGGTTAAATATGCAGGTTAAACATGAGAGCTGGGCTGGTCAAGGCTCACCGGCCTTGGACCGAGCAGGCAGGTCTGGGCCACAAAACCTGCCTGCAAATGGGGAGCTGAAAATGGGGAATTTGTTGTGGGATTGAGCTCCATCTAATTCACTTTTAAAAGGAACACAATTTCAAAGCAGAAAGATCACAGGAAAAGCCCTTAAAGTAGTTAAAGCCAGAACCACTACTTTGCTTTTGTGTAGGTTTCCACTACAGCTGGGAACCTCAGCCATCATTGTCTGGGATCCAAGAAGTTTTCCACGGGAAGCTTTTTAGAAACTCGGGGAAGAGGACAGCCGAGTTTGCCTCATGCACAAACAAAACAGCTCTGTTATTTGCACAGCTCTAGCACCTAAGGCAATAGTCTGGCAGTGTGTCACTAGAGAAGCGGTCCCATAAGGGAAAACAACTCCGACTTTACATGACCTCTCGTGTTTTAAAGGCCTGTGCAGTACTAGGTGGGCAGGAAAGTGGCAGCATGGAAAGATCAGCGGTGGGTCACAGCTCGCTCTGCCCATAGCACTGTGGAAGGTGGGTATCTGGAGAGCAGGCTCATCTCCAGGCAGCACTGAGGGAAGGGAGATGGCTTTTGCAATCAGCAGGGAAATTCTCCTTCCCCTGCCCCAGACATCAGGCACCAAGGAGAAGCTCAACATGAGGCGGTGTGTGTGTGTGTGGGGGGGGAACATTCACTAGATAAAAATCCCAGAAAAGAGCTGCTAGAATGGTTAAAGTGAAGGTGAAAAAAGTGCTCCAGCCCTGGCTGATTAGATCCAGGGGCTTCTGGAAGAGGGGATTTCTGCTCTCAAACCTGCTTCCCCTGAAACGCAAACCCAGCCTGTTCTCTGGGCACTGTGGACAACTGAGATGAAGCCCCTGCCCCAGCACAGAGAGGCAGTCTGGCATGGAGGGGATGGCAGCTACCCACCAGCCAAGAGCCCTGTGCCCCATCCCTGCAGCTGTCCCACCATGAAACCCTGTTTGCTGCCAGACCGCTTCCATTTCCTATCCTACCCAGAGCAATTCTATGGAGGTAGATCGTCCTCTCTCCCGAGAAGGCACACAATAAGACCCTGGCTTCAGCTAGATGCTACTGCTTATATAAACAACCACAGAGCCATCGGAGGCACAAATCCACTTCACTCTTCTACATGATAACACCCTTATAAAGGGATAGCTCATTTGGCAGATTATTCCCAGACAAGATGAGGGGAATGATAAGGACATTGGCTCTTCTAACTGCCTTTGGTAAATTGATGGGAGGTGGATTCCACTCAACCCCATAAAATTAAGACCTACGGATCAATCTTTCTTCATCTGTTTTCCTGTGATTGCCTGGCAGGCAAAAATATGCACAAGTGATGATGAGGTGTATCCAATCTTCTGCTAGCAGGAGACGGGTTTCCATTCAAGGCCAAGGCTTTGAGATGCCCATAAAGGCAAGCCTCCAGTCTAGTGTGAAAGAGATCCTTCTCTTAACATCTCGTTACACAGAGGGGTAAATCACCCTGTGCTAAATCATCAGTTCTTCTCCTTCTCTCTACTGAACTAGACAAGTTTGGTTGTGAGGACCTGGCAGAGAGACCTGTGTGGGAAAAGATGGGGAGCAGAAGGGAGCACTGAGACATTGGCTAGGCCTTGCACTACACTAGGCTGTTGACCCCCTGCCTCCTTTGTGACAGCCGGGGGTTTCTCACAGCCCAAGACACACAGCAAGGGGCCTGTGAAGCTGCAGTCAGGTCGCAGCACAAGGCTGCAAGAAGAGCGTCCTCCACCGAGGCACTGCGATAACAGATGGTTAATGCATCTGGTCACCATGTGGATACAGGTGGTTGACACCCATCCACATGTTCAGCTACCCAGCCAGATCCTTAGCAGGTGAAAACAGGAAGGTTTTAGCCCAACCCCATGGAGAACTGGACCCTCATTGGGAGCTTTTCTGCTCTTGAAGGTTTAAAATTGCACCCCTGAGAGGGGGACAGCACCATTCCCCACTGTGGAACGAGTGAAATAGCAGTGGGTACCACTGGGCCCTGCTGATGGAAACGGCACTGATAGCACACCTGGGAAATTATGTCCTGAGACACATTTAAGAGTATTTTAAATCCATTTTATCTGGACACCTCTGAGTCCTGGAAGCTGATTTAACACAGCATGGTAATGCCACAGACTTGGGCTAAACACAAATGTGAGGGGTTCAAAAGTGAATTTGTATCAGGGACCCCAAATCACCCTGGCAAGGCCTCAGGAGAGGATCAAGTGGGAAACTCCCTCTGGGGGAGATTTTAAAAGTTAATGCTGTAAATAAATTAATTCATGGGTTACTGGTGGCTGGGAAGTTTGGTCAGAGAGGCAGGGATTGAGGGGCATGGGCAGCACATGAGACAAGGCTAGGATGGCTCAGGACTCTGGCAGTCTCCCTGCACCACAACTGTGGAAAGGAGGGACCAAGGCAGGCAGCAGGAGGGGCAAGGGCCAGGCAGAAGGGCCCTGGAAGGGGCAGAAGAAAACAGCACAAGGGACAAAAGTAGACAAGAAGTAGGGGAAGGCAGCCAGAACAGCTAGGAATGGGTGGGTGGTTGCAAACCCCACTTGAAAAGCCAGATCAGTCTATGTCAAGTCTTCCCGCTAGCACAGCTACACCATGGAGACATACTCCCAGCTGCTTGAGGTGGAGGCTACAGGTTGTAGAGCTAACAGGTTTCCTGGCTATGGCTCTCCTCAGCTCTCCCTACTGAGTAGGACAGCTTTGCACAAGCAGCAAAGGCTGCTGCATACTTTTTCCTGGAAGCACACAAGGAATCATCCGTCTGTACACATCTGGGAACTGGTCAAAGTCAGCACCAGCTGTACTTCCCCAAAAAAGACAATGTGGTTTGGTGAAAAATGAGGATGTTTATAACCTGCACTTTCTGGGAAGCATGTGAATTGGGTTCCTCGGGAAGCCCTTTCAAGAGTTAACTCCTCTTGAGCAGAGTACGTCAGTGGGCAGGGGCTTCTGGGAACTGAATGAACAGAGCTGCAAAGATTGCGCTCCCCAGCAGCAAGAATTTGGGCTTTCTAACAAAAAGGTGCTGTGCTGGTCACGCTGACTCCACTCACCTTCCTGGTGCAGAGACAGGATCCTAGAAAGGAGTGAGCTTGTTCCTCTCAGAGACAGAGCAGAAACAAGGAAAATTTGGGAAGATGGCAAACCCTTGAACATAAACAGCTAAGTGTATCATCTAGACCCAGCCGTGTCAGGACAAATCACTTCAGCATCTTCTACCTGAACAGGTCCTGTATGGTCATGAAAGGAAAACCCCCTCATGGTCCAGCCTCCACGTCCTGAAGGGCAGAACAACCCCTGGATCCCTCAAGGCAGATTCCTGAATCTGGAAGGGAGCTTCAACCTCAAAGCAGCATGTTTGGGACCAGTTCTCTTGCTTACACTATCACCACCATCTGCAGTTGCTCGGCCCCCCAAAAGTTAGGCCCACTCTATGTCAGAGCTCAGTTTTAAGGAACCAGGTTTGAACACTTCAGTCCCTGGAGCCTAGCCTAAGCTGTCACTGAAGTGAGGGGGTAGGAGAAAAGTACTGTCAGAAAATGTAATCTCTGAAAAGTGCAGAAATCCAACTGTGGGAGGATTTACAGGAGTTCAAAACTAAGGGACGCCAGGAAAGACAGCTAAATAAACACATAGATCATGCGTCTTGAAAGCTGATGTCAAGATCATAAAAAATCAACTCGATTATAGGAGCAGACAGGTGGTGATTGGTGCAACCCCTACACATCGTGTCCTGGAGCCTTCGGCTGGCCCTTTCCACTGGAAAGAGCACCCAGCAGATGTTTTCCTGATTATAAATGCTGTATAATTTATAATCCACAGCCTCATGCTTAAAACAATCTCGGAGCTGTGTCGAGGAGTGGGGAGAGCATATCCTTCTCATTCATTAACACAACCATCCCCATCCCTTCCCACTGACATGGAAAGTAGGCTAGTACCACGATTTGTTAGGAACTGGGTGCTCTCAGCAACAAGTACAGGATCTCAGGGGATTAAGTTTGATGCCATCCGATACCTGCTTTTGAATCCTGCTCCAGCCTCACCAGGACCATTCACCACAGGATAGCAGAAGAGATGTGTTGGTCACAGGAAGAAAAACCCACTTGATGCTGTGCTGGGCTCTGCTAAGGGCAAGTGCAGACTCTTTTCTTCCTTCTGTCCCTCTTCAGAAGTTGACTGAGGCTCTCCAAGAGTTCATGAGAAGTGAGCAACTGTTACAGCTCATGTTGCTCAGGGTTTGGAGAGCAGCACCTAGGAATAGAAAACCTAGCACTTTATCCGCTTTAAAGACAATCAGATAAAAGGGCCCACAAAGGAAAATGTTGAACTATAAAACTGTTCTAAAAATTTCTCCTCAGCTTGGCACAAAATACTGCTCTGCACTTTGCTAGCAAAGGAAATTTGGCACCTCAAGTGCCTGGTTGCGGAGACAATAAACAGACTTGCTCCCGGCCAGCTGAAGCTGCTGCAGCTCCAGTGATCCCAATGGCCTGACTTCTCTCAGCAGTTCTCAGTGCCTCTCCTTTCCTAGGCTAACAACATACACCCCAGGCTGGATGTACAGAAAATGCTCCCCCACGATCAGTTTGCAGCCACCTTGCATGAACCAAAAGGCACATTCCCAGCTAGTCCATGCAGGAGGACAGTGTGAAGGGGGGACATTTCCACCCAAAAGCCAAAAGTCCTGACTGGGAGTGACCGCTGCATAGAGCTGCCTCAACTGGTTTTAGGATTGTGTGGGAGTGAGATAGCTGTCTTTGGGTGACACCGCTCGGCTCCTAAGCTAAAAAGCGCTACTCGGCCCAAACAGGTAAGTCCAGCCTGGGCTGGATGGACTTCCCAGCATGGCTTCCTGCTAACTTGGCGGTCTCTGCCATACCGTGTTCCAGTGCACGGAAAGCAGCGTGGATGCAGACAGCATGGCCTGGCTCCCAGCTTTCCTGCTGAGGCCAGCACAGGTGTCGCAGATGTGCTCTGCACAAGGCAGCACTACGCTTCCCACCACAGTGTTCACCCAGAGGCCAGCCGAGCTGGGTGGCCCTGTGCTAGCCCCAGGCCCCGGGCAGCCTGGTGCGCATGTAAACCTATGCCAGCAGTCTCTGACCCCCCTCTAGTGGCTATAAAACATAGCAAAGTTCACGAACCCACTACCAAAACCCTCGTCTTGTAGCTCAAGACAGAGTTGGAGGCACTGGGACACAGATGTCCCGGGGCAGCAGCCCTGCACCAGGCAACAGCAGGGCCCCGGGCCCAGGAGATGCAGAGCAGGGGATGGGAGTGATGCTGGGTCCAGTTCCAGCCCCAGCCCTGCTGCCCGCAGCACAGAGAGAGGGAGGTAGGCAATGCCAGGGCCAGCTTCCTACCTGCCTCCTCCCATTAGTTAAAACAACAAAAAAAAAGAGGAAGGAAAAAAAAAAGAGCTAGAGACATAGTCCTCGCATGGGGAATCAGCAGCCCTGGGACAACAGTGCAGGGTGGACAACGGTATCATCTGATAGCTTCTTTCTCCATCTCCAAGGACCTGATGGAGGAACTGAAGCCAAATTCAGAGGAGTCCTTAGGTAACAACAGATGCAGCCACATCAGCAGGACTGACAAGAGCATCTCTGCAGGGCTGGGCTCCCAAACCCCAAAGGCTTCTGACCTGCAGCATGCATGCGCCACATGCGCCCTCTCCATAGAGGCCCATCAGCTGTGCACCCCACCATCATTCCTGAAGATCACATTAAAACAGGGCTGTGGACACTGAATGAGATGCAAAATGATTATCTTAATAAGCTTTGTAAAACATACTGATGTTTTTTAGCTTGGTTCCCAAGGAAAGTACCTTATGCAATTATACTGTAGGCTTGTGTGTTCCAATCATTTTGGAACTTGTCAGCTAATTTTAACCCAATGTAGCAGAGACACAGAAAACTCAGTTTTAGCTTCACTGGACTGTCAGCTACAGGACAGACACCTTCTTGGTGTTCTCGCTCAAGCAAAGGCTGCAGTGTAAGCTCATCTTCTTATTAGACACTGGAGACTCCCCATGGTTTAACAAGTGACCCAGCTGGAGGGAAGGGAGCTTGTAAGAGCTTCCATCTCTCACCAAAACTCAAGGCAAATCTGTGGGAAACCTAAGCTTCCTTAGCTCCATGATTCACCTAACCACCTGTCTCACTTCTAAACACTAAAAACCATCTCAACATTTCATTTTTCTCTGGGAAATTTAATTCTTTTCATCCCAAGTTCCCTGAAAACGGTTCAACTTTCCTTTGGCCAGTGATTACAAACTAGCACCATTAAGGGAAAAATTTGAGAACGATTTTCACTAAAAATGAAAGTTGCTGGCATTTCCTCCCCTCTCTCTGAGAAAGGCAGGAAAATGAGACAAGTATTTTGAGATAAAATTGAAAAAAACTGATAAAATAAAAGACATGTCAGCCACCTTTGGACGGAAAAAACATTCTACCAGCTACAGACAGTTGGCACCTGCCAAACATCTGACCTTGAAAGATCAGGCCAGGTTTAGTATGCACGGTACAGACAGGGTTTTAATATACGAGTTTCATCTATATATAGGAATAGATCCATTTTCATTCTTTAAAACTAAATGCAGAAGAAAAACCTCAGTAAAGCCAGCATGTCTGGTAGGCAGCATGCTCTGGCAGGGCTGAAACACTGATAGTGTAGGAGAGCCCAGAGGAAGGACCCTGTATAACTGCTCTGGGGTACATGGTTTGAGCCAGTGGTTAGTGGTCAGCTCTCAACACACACTACACTTGTGTTTGGCCATGGCTGTCAAGATGAAATTAATCTTGCCTGGGCAGTCAAAGTTTGGATCTGCCTTTGCTAGCCTCTAATGAAAAATGCATAGCGGCAAGCACTGGAAAATCCCTGACACGCAGCACCAGAGGGTACATTTAAATAATTCTATGAATATAGATCAATAAAACTAATGTACTTATAGCCTTTGTGTGAAGTGTTCAAACTAGAATAAAAGTCATCTTGTATTACAAAGCCTTGTATTAATTCTTAGCACCTATTGTTTTACATATTCAATTAATCTTAGTCATCAGATAGCAATTCATACATGATATTGAAAGTACAAGGCACAAGAATTTGTATTAGGAAGGCCAGACATCTTCATAACCAAGAGTAAGCTTGGAGGAAGATGTCACTACAAAAGCCCACTGCCTGTCCCGCAGGCTGAGAGATAAGACACCGTCTAGGCAGGAGACGTGAGAAGATGGCTCAGCCATGCTGAGACCTCCAGATCCCTAGGCCTAGTCCCCAGTAGAGCATGTGTCCCTGAGAGCTTCTGCAGAGAGGGATTTCAATGCATCAAGAACAGCTCAGGATCACAGGAGGAAGAAGCTCTGCAAAGGAAGTGGAGTTGAAAGGAAGACCTAGAGCCAGCATCCCTGCTCACTAGAAGACCCAACCATTTGTCTGTGATTAACTTTCAGTGCCAGCCAAATGAATGGAGAGGTGTGGGATAATCTGTAAGGCTGGACTGAGAGCCTTTCCAAGTCTTTTTTGGGCCAGTTTGCCAAAAGTCTCTCTATTGCTAGCACCCCTCCCACTCAGCTGCAGGCAAGAGCTATTCACTGAACAGATATTTTGGAGAGCTCCCCAGGGAATTTGGAACAGAAATCTGTTGGACCTAATAAAACATTACATTAGAGGACTAGACCGTCAAACCAATTAGTCTAAAAGCTGTCAGCACAGACCTGCCAATCCTTGCATTTTCAAAAACAGCTCTTATCTTAGGCCATTTCAGCCATGATGTGTGGACCTGAGACCTCTTCATGCCATGTGATAATCAGCATTTGAGTGCTCAGCACTGCTGCAAAACCACACCAGCTTCAAAGTTGGGTAATCGAATTCAGTAATTTCTTTGGAAAGGTAGGCCAAGGTGATTAAGAGAAGAGTCTCGGGGAGAAGAGGCAGGTAGCTCTCCAAAATCTCCCCTGGAGTTATGGAGGGTTGGAGGTCTTGACTTCTCAGCCATGATGCAGGTCCCCTTCTCAGCATGGAGTCCCAGCTCTATTCCAGCAGTATATCTTGCCCCAACTCTTTTCCTTCTGTGACATCTTCAGAGCATTGTCCCTGGATGCTGTATCCAGCTCATTAGAGAAGAAGGCACATGTTGAGCAGCCAGATATGTTATTGCCATATCCCCCACTGCGACCATGCAATTACTTAAATGATATTTGGGTCTCTTGCTTCAGAGCAGACCATAACCTTTATTGACATTGTGGCTGCTGTGACATCCATTAAGCTGACAGTGGCCCTCAACACAGGCTGATTGTTATGATGAATCTGGCATCGTAAGGCTGCTCTGCTCTTAGTCACTGGGCAAAAGAGTGTCTTTTATCAGTGCGGGAATCCACAGCTGTTGGCACAGCATTGCTGGCCCTATTCATGTTCGGGGGAGCTCACAGCATTTCACTTCTGGCTTACTCAGCATTCGACAAACCAGCCACATGTTCTTGACCACAATGGCAGCGCACTATGCATGACGAGCAAAATACCTCTAGTACCTGCAGAGAAGTCCTATAATGTCTATCTCAAAAGACAAAGGAACACTTAAAAAAAAAAAAAAAACAACAGTGTGCAATGTGATCTAGTGAACACAGAGCGCCATTGATACAGATCTGTTTTAGCCTGTTATAAACATGATGGTAAACTTGCATCTGGACTCACTTCACTTGTGTATTAATCATGTGCATTTTATATAATAAGCCCTGTGTATTGCCACAAGGTAGGACACTCTTATTCCCACATGGCAGATTTAATGACTTCACAAGGCTAACAAAGCTTCGTTTTCTGAAAGGAGGCTGAATTTGGGTCCCTACCAAAGTGAGGTTCTCAGGAGGTAATAAAACACCAAGGAGATGCTATCTAGTGGATTTGGAGCATTTCATTCCCTTGAAAGTCAAGTCGACAGCTGATTTAAAGTTTCCAGCTAGGTCATACAAAAGTCAACAGCGGTTGCATCCAGCCAGGTTCAGAGTTTGAATATTTATGGTGTCAATCTGAAATCCAGATAACCACAAATAATCTAAACCCATTAACTCCCCCCTTCCAGAGGAGAAAGCTCTCTGGATGTTAATGCCCATATTGCTAGGGTTACCATGGGATCGTGTGCAGAAAGTTTTTTGTTTTTTTTTTTAAATAAAGGTTATTATGCATTGATGGTGATGTGTCAGGCAGTTCCCGCCAGATCAGACTGCCTTCCAGGAAAGCCGGCGTGGGCATCACGTGATTGGAGTTGGTTGGAAGCACCGAGACACTCTAGCGTTCAGGTCAAATCCAGTCCACCAGGGAATAGCCTGATAAATTGCAGTCATCACTACACTGCAGTGCAGAAGTGCAAGATAATAATAATCGCATCCTGGCCAGTGAAGCTGCCCACAGCACAGCCACAGAACAAGGCAAACACGTTTTTCTGAGTACATGTCACCAAGGAGGTGCCATCATCCAGGAGATGAAGCAATTTCACCATTTAGTCTCAGAAAAATTTGTCTGACCCAGTGGGTCTTGCTCCACACCAGGACTCCAAGGACAATGGACATGGGTTCATGTGCCCCAGAGCTGGACTGCACCACAAATAGCAGGCCTCAGGCTGCTTTGAGCATCTGACCAACCTACTGCATCATGTCACAGATACAGCAGCTGCCCAGGGGAGGCCTAAAGATGAAGTGGAGAAGCAGAAGATGCCAAAGAAAAAAACAGCTGAAGTGCCATAAATGGAGGCCCTTTCCCTGGATTATCTGAGCCTGGGCTGGCATCCCAACAGAAAGCTCCAGCTGAACAGAGAGATCCTTCCCTACCTACCTACCAGGTGAATCAAGCTGTGACATTACATTATTGTGACATGCCAGTCCTCTGGGGAGGCCCTGCCTGAAGCGTGGTACAGATCATTCTGAAGAGATCCTGCAGCATGCAAAATACTCCAGCGGGTTAGAACAAGGGTTTCATGAACAGGAACCTGTAATAACACCCCAGATGGGAGCCATCCCATGAGATCTGGGCTCACTGCCTCTGGCTTTTCTGCAAAAGCTCCTCAAGGAATCAATCCCGGAGCTTTCTGTTGTGTGTTTGCATCTCCACAAGCTATTCGTGTGGCCCATCCTTGATATCAGCTGTTAGCCAAGTCTTTATAGGTTCTCTATGCCATAAACGCTTGGAAGAAATCTTTCTTAAAAGAAAAAAAGAGGTGCTGCTAGTTAGCTGATATACTCAGGAGACCTTTGTGCTGTGAGTAGGCATATGCAGTCAAGGAACTGGAAACAAACATATGTGGACCAACGTGCAGGGCATGCACAAGCCTGATCCTTCCAGATTTCGACATGGCCACTACAGGAACAGTCCCATACAGATGTGCGTGAGAAAAGATCAGCAACACATCTGCTGGTGCTTGCCAAAACCATGAGCAGCTCAAGGCATTTGCCAAGTCCTGGGATGCTAAGGCAAGGCCGTAGGTGCTCCAAGCCAAAGGAATCAGCAGGATGCTGGCAAGAAGGACAGACCAACTTGAGATAAGAGCAGGAACAGAGCAAACTGAAAGGGTCATTTTGGCAAATATCTTCCCATGCAGAAATAGCCTCCTAAAGGCAAGATCAGGTTATCCTCTGCTGCTGGAGAAAAGTTAGCAGCTGTTGGTAAGTTTTAGGAGGATTAGTACAAAAATTAGAGTAAAAACAGTTTCATAACTGACTTCATGGACATACAGAAACTTGTCTACATGTAACAGTAATTTCCATATATCATCAGAATGGCTGTTCAATAAAGTCAGTGGTTGAAACAATGTGAAATAGTTTTCCCATTGAATCACATGGAGGATCAGCCCCATATTGCGTAACACCACACTGGTTCCTTGTACCATCCTAAATCTTGAAGCAGCTGCATCAGCTCATGCACCTCTTCTCCTGGACTCCCAATCCACTGAGAGCTGCAGTCCCACAGACTAAGAGAAAAGCTGCTCCTGGTGAAGACAGAAAAGTGGCTGTGGGCTGGAAACATTCTGCTTTTCCACTTAAATTGAGGTATCTGTGACAGGCTTTCCTTTTAGTGTCCCAGTATCCAAGCAGTTTCAGGGAATGGTCTTGACTGATACGATGTTTTATGCTATGAATGACAACAGTTCTTGGGGGTACCCGTGACACAAAGAGGGACTTGGAGGTCTGAGCAGATAATGAAGGAGGAAGGAAGGCAGAGATTGTTCAGCGGTAAATCATTCAACCTACTGCACGATTGTGAAATTATGTTGAAAATTGATTCATCTGAGAGAAAAAGGAAGTTTGTTCCTTCTGTTGTAATAGCAATTTGCAGTGTTGATATGTGTCTCTATTTTGACAGATTTGCAGGGCAAAGTTAAGCTTGAGTGGGTGGCGGAAGTCATTCGGGGTGATAATGAACAAACAATAATTACAAGGCATAAAATGGGAATTGGCTAGATACCTTAATTATGCATTTCCAGACTTTCTAAACATTAAAGGATTTTTCTAAATAGGTATGCTATTTTCAGAAAGGAAAATATTATTTTATGGTTGGAATGCCATCAGAAGATTACACGGAAATACCAGTATGTAGAGGGTAATTACAACTTGTTTCTTTTGGGCTCAGCAACACTTAAAAGAGGAATTTTCCCCATTCTCTTCCCAAAGCAAGCAGTACCACAAGGGGACCCACCAGGTCTAACCAAGGTTACCCGTGCAGCGCATCCAGCTAGAAGAAAAGCAGAGTGGCAACAGATTGCCAGGACTTCAAGCTTCAAATCCCCTGGCTGGTTTTTTTCCTGAGCAATTGCAAAAGTCAGGCGATCTTTCTACAGCTAAAGAGTTTAGATTTGGGGGAAGAGGTTTCCAAAAAGACCATTTCAGTCCTATTAAAACAGTTCACCTGCTTACTCCTTTTTACCAAGCTCCTTCCAAAAAACTCCAAAATCAGAAATCCATAAAAAAAAAAAATGCACACACACACACAAAAACAGCATTCCACTTCAACTTCAAAAGAAACGTTTCCATTTTCTAATTTTTAATTTCAACTTAAAGCAAATCCTTAGGATTTGAAACAAAATGCTGTATTTGGAGTTAAACTAAAATGTTCTGCTTGACAAAAACTTCTTCCCCAAAAGAGACTGTTTCAGGTCAAGCCAAACCACTTTTTGGAACTGCCAGCAAATTTCACGACACCATTCTTTGTGCCGCTGTAATTAGTATGAATGGGCTTCCTTAGTACCATTGTTTCAGGAGCAGCTGTGCTACTTTGATGAATACCCATATTTTTGTATTTCACATGCATTTGCTATGGCCTGTTTATAAAGTTTCGAATCATACACTCGGGGAGCAGTGCAGAAATAATATCAAGAGACTGGGGCGATTAATCACAAACCACAAACAAAAAGAAAAAACAGGGATCTTGTCACGGGACACTGGACAAGAACTCGGAAGACCCAGCTTCAATTTTTGGCTTGGCCAAAGACTGAGTTGGGCAAGTGAAAAATTGTTCTTTTGCTGGCAGGCAAAAGTATCCAGAGATGAAATAACTTGCCAGTTTGTCTATTTAAATTCTAAGATTCTCCTCCAATGACTGTCCTACCTATTCATTTACTGTGGGAGCAGGTAAAAATGTTCCCCTGACATACGCACACACTATCTGTAAACAGTGAGAAATACAGACTTGGTAACATCAAAATACTTTACAAATCACTACTGACTCCTTCACATTGAAGGCTCTTCACATTGAAATGTTTTCATTCTGAAAAATCAAAATGTTGCAATATTTCTCTGAGATAGCAGTTCAGTTTTCCTCATCTTGAAATGACTTTTGCTTCCAATTCAATTAAAATTATACTTCAAAACAGGCATTTCAGTGATAGTGGTTATTACTGAATATCAGCAAAAATATCAGCACTGTTCTAACAAAAATCTATTGCTTTTGATTCAATTGTGAACTTTCAGACATTTGTTTTTGTTCTGAACATGAACAAATTTGTAGGGTTCAGACTTGCCAAGGAGCCAAGCTGAGCAGAACAAGGTCAGCTTTATGAAAGTGGGTGCTGTAAAGAAGGAGAACAATAAGTAAGTAATGCAAGTAAAATACTGAAGCCAGTAGGGTTTAGTCTGGGAGGTGGGGGGGAATCTGGATGTTGAGGATGAGAGGAGCTGCAACATGACTGAACACATCTTTCTCCAGAAACCCAGAATCTGCAGGTAACTCAACGTTAAGAAAGATCAAAAAACTTTAAAAGAGGCCAGCCCAAAATTTTTAAGATGTGCTTAAGAGAAAACAATTTGAGATGTCTGCTATATCGTTATGCTTCTTTCTACTGGGCGAAAGCACTTAGCAGAATAAATAGCGAGTTATCAGTGTAGTATTTTGCTCTCTGCAAGAACTTCAGCCAACCCAACAGCATTCACATGTGCTCACATACACAGAGCAGCCCTCCTTCTGCTGGGGAAATAGAGGCAGGCTTTTATTTGCTGCATCTCAGTCTTCATCATCTTCCAAACACCTTGAATAGTTTGGATTATAACAGTGGAAGAAATGGAAAAGAATCCTAAAAGCCAGGGGAGCAGCTGCAGATCTCAAGCTGGCAGAGCCATGGGAAGGGCAGAGCATAGAAAGGGAGGTGCCTGCACAAGATCATTTCAAAGCATTGTTTTTCAGAAGCACTAAATATGTTAACAAAATCCTTAAACAAAATACACAGCCACCTACAGCCAAAGGCAGGCTTGCAATGGGCAGCCGAAGCTCTACAGCAGGGTCTGGCCTGACTCCTCGCTGTGTGAGTGGCTATCAGGAGCCCAGCAGGATGCAGGAGCCTCTGCTCCCCAGCTCTACAAGTTACTGCACCCTGCAGACGCAGCCCAGACCAGCGCAGCCACAGTCCCCCTCCAGACTGTATGTGCACTCACTGGGGACAGACCTGGCATCTCGCTGGGAAGCAGCAAAACAAAACCTTTTCGCAGTAAACGTGGTTCATGGAGGCGCCGACACCATAGCCGGCATGAGCACCTGCAAATATCTGATGATAACAGGGATAAGGTTCATACACAACAGGATGGGGATTGGGGAGCTGGCACCAGCTCCTGCCTCTGAGGTGCAGCAAGGCAGAAAGACCAGAGCAAACGCTTCCTCCATGTCCCAGGCCATATAGAAAGCAGCCACTCCTTATTCAGCATAACCCTTGGGATCACCCAGATCTCATGGGCTTCTTCACAAGCCCCAGGCAGTGCAAATGGGTGATGCAGGAGGCCTGGGCCACCTCCTGGGAAAGGGGACGGCCCCCACTGAACAAGACGCACTGGCTGGTACCCCAGTGCTTCGCAAATAGCTCTTCACAAACCCTCTCCCAGTGCAGAGAGTTGGGATGACGGTGGGAGGCGACAACTTTAACGGATGAGGGGCCAATAAAAATAAAAGAAGCCACACAGAGCGCACGGCTGTGCAGCTAACACTTCATTTCCAAGCAGGATGTTTTTTCAGAGGGCCCCATTAATTTCTCTAAGGTCCATGGGCCTCACTGTCTCCCATCTGTCTGGCAGAGAAAGAATATAGTGCCCTGCCTTAAACACTTGGAGACCTCAGGTCCCCTCTTTGCTCCCTGCTCAACCTGCTGGTTAAGTCACTAACCCCCCGCAGTATGGACACATTAATAATCAGTGCTATGAAGGGAGTTCAAGGCTGATTCATAATTCACCTGTCCCAAAAAGACACTCGGTTTCTTAGGCCTGAGGCCATAACTTTAAAATGTAGAACCAGTCAAAAAAAAAAAAAAAAAAAAAAAAAACAGAACAGTAAAAGGCTGTGAAATTTGCACAGTGCAAAATCATTCCCATTTTGCAAGGTTCATGTAAAAAGTTACTGTAAATAGCTCTTGCAATTCACATACAAAACAACATTTCCAGAAGTATTAATGAACCATTTTTTAAAGCCCCCCTCAAAGTTATTCCTGGCAGAAAAGGGAAAAAGATGCAAGCTGTGGAGTCTGTGACTGCATAAGGGAAAAAGCTGTCGGATCCCATCTGTCGATGAGAAGGATAAACGATTGCATGCATCTTTTTTCTGCATTAGCTCTTAGCCTCGAGTTTGAGGAAAAGGAGCACTCCCAGCTCCCACCTTTGGTGGAGGAGGCAGGGATGACAGCAACCAGGAGTTTAATCTGTGTAGGTCGTCTACCCACAGTGCCTCTGCCAATACTTTGGGATCTAATACAGGCTCAGAATTAGGTGCAAAATGAGCTGATGGGAAGAAAATTGGCTATTTTGCATGACAACAAGGACTGCTGAGATGTTCCCCTCCACCGAACACCACAAGGTGGTTAGAGGTGCCTTCCTAGTGGACCTCAACCAGCCACACTGGGGCAGAGCTGGGCTCTCAGTAAGATCCTCCCATGACACCACTGAGAGAGACTAGGCTGGCGAGAGCTGCCTGGATGCAGGGTCTGGAGGAGAAGGTCAAACACTGCATCCCGCCAGGGCGAGCCGAGCTTACCAGCATCCTTAGACCTCTGGGGCTGGGGGGTTGGTGAGGGGAGCAATAGGGAGAGACACTTCTGACAGGGAAGAGGGAACAGAGCTACATTAACATCAGCCTAACCTATATGTGTCTCATTCTCTGGGGGAAATCCAGCTTGGACGGACATTCCCTCCTTTTCCTAAGGAAATGTTCCTTCTTTCCTGCAGATCCTTACTAACCCTCCTGTTTGTCACTGCTTCAAATAGCTTTTCATTCCCTCCCTTCCATAGTCCTTTCTCAAGACTTTCTTCACATTTGCAAGATGTGGTGCTATTTTGATATTTACGGCCTCCAGAACATCCCTTTGAGAAGCAAACACCCCGAGCCGCACTTACGCTGCCTCTGCTCCTGTTTGTAATTGTCATGCCAAAAACTATGGGATTTTCTCAAGGATGAAAGAAATACTGCCAAATCCGCTCTGAACTCTTGCCTTTTGCTGGGAGCAAGCAACAAGAATATGAGGCAAGCCCTAGTGTAGCAACCAACCATTGCAGATCCTCCCCCTTCACAGAGCCTTCCAAGGAACATTCACTGCTATCAGAGAAAGAGAGACTTGAAGCTAGAGAGAAGTGCAGACAAGTATCATTTTGGACAACACAGGTTAGTACCTCAACATATGCAGGACTGGCATTTGATGTAATGGGATTAAGAGCTTTAGAATTCCAGCATTCCTCCAAGGCCATGTCACTGGAAAAGAACTAAGCTCAAGACCAGAAGAGATCTAAAGATCAAAGTGGTGCCAAGAAAAAGAGCTAAACAAAGCTCAGGATTTCTCTAGTCAAAAGCCCAGTCTTCTAAAGATAACATTAAATTTAAAATAAGAAATTTGAAATCCACCTTAGCTGTTTTTCCCCTCCTTATCTTAAGCAAGTTTTTCCCAGCACAAATACCATTTTACTTCAGTAACCAGCTAAAATCAGCCCAGCTTTCCATGGTCAGAAAAACAGACAACACTAACCTAAATCTCCAAGATGCTGAGAAATAAGTGGTCCACAGCTGGGTTTTGGTTTTCCTTTAGAAGGCTTTCTTTTGACATATAAGGGAAATCGGATAAATCTGCAAGCAGTTTTGATCTTTTTTTGCATAACATCCCTAATGTTTTGTGGCCTATTGCCATCTTGCAGCTCTCAATGTCATGGTGATGGCAAAGTGGAACTGTATGTTCAAGTAAGAGGTGGGCAAAGCCTTCATCAACTTCATTTCCACATGCTCGTAGGCAGTTAGTGGAGAGCTGAGCAGCCACAATTCCCATCCTGTTCTGCGAACACTATTTCAGTCAGGCCTATGGTGCCATCCCACTAACACAGGGATCATGTTAGTGCTCCTGGAGTCTTCAGGACCTCCCAAAAGCCAGGAGACATCTTCTGATGGGATTTGCCCATAGCTATAGCCACAGTCCTCTGACTCATGAGCCAGCAGCCTTCAGACAATAGCTGCTGTCATTCCTTACACTGCCTCATCTATATGTGAGTAACAAGACCGATTTTTATTTAAGCAGCTCCCAGTTGAAATACTGCTTGGGATTGAGGGAATCTCTCTCACAAAGCTTTCTTGTATGGCCTTGCATCAAAGCTGTGACTTCCCAAATATTCGAGTCAAAGCATGCATATTCAAGGTTGCAAAAGGTCACAAAGCTCCCCAAGTCATGGCCTTGTTGGGAACTGAGAGATAAGTTAAACCAACCACCCCTTTTCCTGCCCCTTCGCTTTTGCAGCAGCAACACAAATGCACCTTGCAGAAGAGGCAGAGAATCTTGTTCTCTAACCTTCCTGGCCACTCAGCACTAGGTTTCTGAAAATTCTTTTGCACATTAAAGACCTCTTCCTGTTTTGAAAGTTACTAGTTAGCAAAATTTCTCTTCAAAAGGGTTTGAATGCTATCAGATTGAAAAGGAAGTGTTTGATCCCTGTATTGCAGAGGCCCATTACCAGCTTCTGGAGAGCCAGTCCAGAATCAGTTCAGCCCAGTCCCAATTCAGATGACAGCACAGAAGAACTTCTGCAACTCTGTGAACTCAGCAATTAGCTCCTAAGCCCAAGGAGAGTTTGTCACGATCCCATCGCAGGCAAACAATAACACAGAAATACAGCTTCAAGGGGTAGAAGATTTATTAAGCTGACCACAGATGTCTCCCTCATTTTTTCTTTAATAAATTCAGCCTAGCTCTTGGCTATGTTCAGTATCTTGTCATTGTTTTCATCCCCTTTCAGGAATGCCTCCCACCTGCAGACTTCAGGCCCTTTGCAAACCTGGAGCCATTTATTTTCCCAGCATTTCTCCATAAGGGAACCCAGCCTTGTTCTCCCATCTAGGGGAGGGAAACAGAGGCACAGCAAAATGAGCTGCCTGGCCCAAGTTTGCAGAGGGGAGGGGGACAGGAATACATGCTCAGTTGGGCTGGTCTGATTTGTACTGGCTAGTTCCTTATCTGCACGATGAGCATCAGGGGGCTTTTGCTCCCTCTCATGAATAAGCTGTTTAGGAATTACTCAAATGCTCTTTACCATCAGATTTTAATCACCAGGAGTGCCTTCCTTGTGGGACTCCATGGGGCTGTTTAGGCAGTGAGCCAGATTCCTGAAAGCCAGGCCTCATCTAAATACACACGCCGATTATTCTTAATAACGGCAGGCAGACACCAGCTCAGCTTCGATCTTATCTCCACCTCCTATTGTTTGCATGGCCTAGAGGAGCATAGCACTTCTATCAGCATTTCCATGTCCCAGAGGTCCTCCAAAGAGAGCAACAGCAAGCCACAGGCTTGAGTTCTTCCTGCAGACCTTGAAGAAACTCCTGAGAACAGCAATGTCTGGAGACACACAGGCCTCTCCAGGTCATCCTCCAACGTCTAATCGGGAAGGCCTGCTCAGGCAGCCGGCTCGCAGGAGCACAAGCCATCAACAGGAGGCTGCTGGCAGACACTGTTGCCTGTGCTAATTTCATGCCCATCCTCTTCATTCCCCACAAAATTCCAGGCAGGCCTTCCACTTTGGCTGACATTCAAAACTGTCACCTCTTCGCACACATTAACTTCAAGGCCTCTGTCATCCCTCACATTAAAATGCTATCACAGGGAGTCAGCACAGCTTGACTCAGCCAGCTAAGGGGCTGGCTCTGGCCGCACTGCAGGGACAGCTGATTCACGCTTGACATCCATGGTCAATTTGACAGTGATGGACATGCTACTTAGGAGTCATTTGCTGATCTCATTTCCCCAGGTGGGAGGTCATGCCACAGAGCCGCCTTCCCTGGGGAGAAATGGCAACTCTCTCCAGCCTCTCCGGCTCTTCGGGAGGGGAGACATGCACGGACAGACTTCCCTCGTCTGCTCACTGAGCAGGAGGCAATCTACAGAGTCTGCCAGAAACCTGAATGCATCTGTCCAATCCTCTGCTTGGGGTGGTGGCTTTGTTTACAGAGAAGCATCTTGCCCCAGAAATTCATGTCCATGTCTAGGGACCATCCCCATATTTGTGCCTGAGTGTGTGCTCCTAGATTACTCCTTCCCTTCCATTTCCTTCTTGGTCAGGACACAGAAATGGTTTCTCAGCCTTCTCAACCACTGCTTGCATTTTCTGAGCTCACTTGCTCTTGTTAGTTTTGCTGTCAAATACCACAGCAGCTTGCTTTCTAATCAAGACCCACCTTTGCTCCCACACAGGATCTACTCACCGTGCCCTGCCCTTCCCTGTTGCAAGGGAAAGCAAAGGAGTGATGTTCAATAAGCTCTATATCAGTTTTTAAAGGGCACATGTATCATCCTATTACCAGTCTATGCCTCAGTTTGGAGATGCAGGTCCTGTCATTATCACTGCACATATGTCAGGGCAGGCAGTGATAAAGCAGGTGATGGTCAACATCCCTCACAAGTCCCAGATGAGCAAAGTTCCAGGAAGGAGAGGGCTTGTAAGCTTTCATCTTCCATCATGAGCCCCAGGATAGGTGCATCCACCCCTGGGACAGGTTAGCATGGTATATGTTAACTTCAGAGCATTAGTTCCTTCAGATCCCGCAGACCTCATATGCACACACAGTGGGTGACTAATTCAGAAGATTAAGCTTAACCCAAGCTAAATCACACTCCTCCATTTGACTGAAGGTCCCTCAAGGGCTGCATCTGCAGATGCCCAAGCCATTATTGCTGCAGCTCTGTGCCCAATAAGCAGGAGACAGTAATAGGTTCCTGTACCTCTGCAGGCTTCTCTAAAAATGAAGCCCACTTGCAGCTCAGGGAGTGTCAGCTCTAAACCAGCTTAGTTATTCTGGAGCGTAAATTCCATTTAAACCAGGCTGAGCTAAGCTAAACTGAAATAAATGGAGAACTAGTTAAAGCTACATTGAAAATACAAGTTTTCTTTAATGAGATGAAGCCACAAGCTGCCAGAGCTATGGTCCTCTGCATCTTTATACCAGAGCAAAGGGCAAAGCCTATCTTTTTTATATTGTTTTTAAGTGCATGGAGCAGTTTAGAGTCTAATCACCAAAAAATTCCCTTCCACTTCTTATTGTCCTAGCACAGTGTTATTGGTAACACACTCAAATCCCAGGGCTGTAAAAGATAATTAGCACAGGGGAACTCAGCCAGCTACCACTGGGAACCTCTTCCCAGTCCTTCCCAGTTCTGGGAAGCCTGAGCTGAGCCCTGTCCTAAAAACCCTGTAAAACAGATGTCTTATACAGCATGCCCAGAAGGCCTTCCCCCAAATTAGGCTCTTTTGGATCAGACAAAGGGAGCAAATTCCAGCATTTTCCAGCCCTTGCAGCAAACATTGCTCCTCTGAGAGCAAGGTGCAATACAGCTTGGAGAGTGCCTCTCCCCACAGCTGTGGTTGCCTGGCTCTGGGACAGTGGCACGCTTCATTTCTGTCACTGATGCCACCTGTCTCAGATGAACAAGGAGACTGAAAGTTTCATTCTTTCCAGAAGCGCTCACAGCAAAGAGTTGGGCGAGGCCCTCAAAGACTTTACCTCTCAAAGGTGACCGGGCACCAAGGGCACAGCAACATCCTTATAGAAAATAGCTTGGTCTCTCACCTCAACTCCAAGCAGCAGGGCTACAATATATACACAGTTCCCTGTGTTGTCCTGGGTGGGCTGAGAGACACCATCCTGATGGACAAGCTGTGGATCTTACAGCTTCGAAAGAAAAGCTGCAGGCCCTCATATTGCTACTGCTCTTACTGCCAACCAACAAAGGTCTCTGAAGGCCTAAACAGCCCAGCCCATCCCAGCCCACCACCCCCATCTCCAGTCAAGGTAAGACAATGACTGCACTCGCTTCCCCAGACAGCCAGTTACTTGTTCGGTCCTTTTATGGGGAAGATCATTTTATATACGGGTCTGGTAGAGTACTCAGTTTGCTGTTCCAGACTCCAGCAGAAAGAACTTGACCTGTGTCCTTAGACCCTCCTTAGTCATCAGGCTGAGCCATTTCTCCCCTCCTCCCACCACCCTCCTCTTTTATGGAGTAGCAGCAGCAGCAGAGCATGGGGTGAGAAGTCAAGGGAAGGACAACTTGACTGATGGAGCTCAGGTTGCAGGGTCAGCGCAAGGCGTCGTGATCTGGGCTCAGACAGAGCCATTTCCTCTGTGATTTTATCCGCTGCGATTTTTATCTTTCGTCTGTTCACACGTCATGCCACCTGGACATGATACAGAGCAAGCTGAGAGCTCAGCTCCAGACTTAACCCATTCCCTGCCTCCTGGGAGAGCCGGAGGCCACAGGCACAGAACAATTCTGCACTTGTGGGTTTGCCTGGCAACAAGGGGCTTTTCTTTATAGGCCCTGCAAGCAGCATAACAAGTTTCCCTTTTTATTGCCTTGAACATCTGTAAGTGGCAGGTTTATCCTTTTCTGCTGACCCCTTGGCCTATGTTACAAATTTCACATTCTCAACAACATTCATTAGATGTGATTTTTGGTATTTGTTTTAGGAGAGACATTCTGGTTTCAGTTCCCACCTGGGTTGCATTCTGTGCGCCCAATCCTAGAAGCTTACAGCAAGGGCTCCTTCAGGTGATAGTGCAGACATAAAAGGCAGGCAGAAGCAATTTCCTCTGACTAAACAAAAGGTATTCAGCCTTAGCAGCTGGTTATATAGGCCCATCGTAATGAACACCAGAGCCTTCTGGCTCCACCAAGCCCAAACCAAGACCACAGGTGGAACTAGATGGCATTTGACATGAGTGCAGATGTTAGGAACCAAATCATACTACATTATACCAAGAGTAAAGAACATTTTGGATTTCTAAAGGGAAATTGGCAACAACATGCCTACCAGGGTCTCACCTTCACATCTAAAACTATTTAAAGGCAGCTGAACACTGTCACCCCTACTCTGTAGGTGAGGACCAGCACGAAGGAAGGAAGGAGGAGGGGATACCAAAGCTAGTACCTGCCCCAAACGCCATTTCCCCAGCCATAGTATGTGATACCTCACTAAACATTTCATTACCCGACATCCTCTTGTATCCACAGATCAGGCGAGAGTCCAAATGTCCTCACGCGACATCCATTGACCCTCCTTTCAGGTCCATACAGCACCAAATCCTATGGTCCAAACAGGATGCAGCTTCGTTTGGAGCCTCATGGGAGACCCAGTCAGTACAACAAGGTGGAGGGGCCTGTAGGAAGTTTGACAACCCCCATAACACGTACCATCACTCTCCCCTAGACAAGACCCACCTTTCGGCCACTCAACATTTCCTGGCTGCCTCCAAGGAGCAGAACACTGGCTTCCGCATCCTTCTAATTCCACTGTGATAAATTACAATTGGGTGGGACAAAAATAGAAACTGCTTTGAGAATGGGGTATTTTAAGATGTTTTTTAGTTTTTTGTTTTTTGGGTTTTTTTAAGGTTTCCTTATTTGTTTCCTTTCTTGCTCCTGGTGTGATAACAGGAGTTATTGAGACAGGAGGTCTTGCGGTTATTTTTATTTTAATTTGTGGCTTCTTGAAAACCAAAGACTTCACTTTCTGAACTCAGCAAAATAACAATCTGGACAAAACAGTACATTCGCAAATAAAATCCTTTTAGGTTTCATGTGTGGCTCCCAGCAAAACAGTCTGGGGGTTGCAAGGTGCATTTTTTTTAATGGCCCTTTCAACCTAAATCAAAGCATCTTAGGAGAAGCTATAACAAGTAACAGTTTGGGTTCTGTCTCAGCAGGACTATGGTAGAGGGCAGGAATGACTTGGTTTTTTCAATAAACCATAGTCTCAGTGAACACATACGAATGAATTTCAAAAGGTTAAATAATTCCCATGCAGAAAGTCAACTCTCTTTTTGACATTAAGAGACTCCTTTATTTAGGGTAGTCCCTAAATCAAGGGCTGCCAAAAGACAGGTGGATGTAGCAGGAGGGATCTTTCTATAAATGCCCTGCTCTCGTACGTTCCCAAAGCATCTGCTCTTGGCCACTGTCAGGAAGAGTCTACTGAGACTGATCCAGCCAGTTTGGCAGGTCCTATTTCTCTCACAGGCATGGAGAACCAGGCATAAGATTGGCTTCAAGAGAAATGGGTCCACTTAGCTGTGTATCTGTGTTTGCTCTGAGACATGGTGCCTCAGCAGCTTGGGACAGGGACAGTCCCTCCGTCCTGAGTTGGCACAACATAGCATAGAGAGATGCTGAGCCACAAAAAAATCCCACAAGTTCTAAATATGTGACAGTATATGTAACCTAAAATAGTGTAAGAGCTGTAGCCCCAAGCTTTACCCTACACCAACTTTGCACAGACTCCAATTTGCCAGAGAAGGAAAAAATACCTGTTTCTCCCTTGGACAGGAGACTGAATGCACAAAGCGGTTCAGCTTTCGCATACCTACACGGTCTTCTGCCTTCTGCTATCTTCAGAAACTTCCCATTGCCAACTCCCTTAACTGCTTGCATCAGTTCCCCACACTCCGGATTTGCTCTTGTAGCACACCCCAGGAGACAGAAATGTTCCTGCCATTCTGCACCAGCAAAGGCAGAGACACATAACATCACTTGTAGCATGGTCAAATACCTACGTTCAAAATTCGTGTCCCCAGACATGCTTCTCTCTACACACACACTTATACACACACACACACACACACAAACCAACTTGAAAAAAAACAAATGGACCATGAGAACAATCAAGTGCACCTTCTCCTCCTGCACTGGGGACACAGACACTCCCACTCCCAACGCTTCTTTCCAACACGACCCCTTTGGATTTTGCTTTTAAACAACCCTCCTCCAAAAGCCCTGAGCTTCTAAGACATCTGCAGAAACTGCAGCTTCAGGATCCAGATTTTCACGGGAAGTATTGTGCCATTGTACCAAGCAGGAAGTAGCGAACACTGCTGTTTCTACCACCCCACAGAGAAAAGGCGCCAAAGCCAACCCTGAACCCAGCTCTGTTCCGCCCCTGAAACATCAGACTATCGTTCTTCCTAGCAAGCTGTCAAGGGAGCCCTCTGGTAACATAAATTTGGGGGTGCCCTTGCTCTGTGGTCAGCTCCAGTCAAAGACATCTTATCACCGTCCGTTTCCCCATGCGGCACAAATTCATGTCCCTATCATTAAAGAGACACATGGTTTATTTACTCATTACCATATCCAGCTGTTGGCTTTCCTTCTCCCCATATTTCAGGGTAAGTAGTGATTTGACATAAATAATACCCCATTCAGCTACGGCCTGAAAGATATTGTAAATATAAAAAAGTCTTCAGCTCCAATAGCTCTTTTCAAGTGCTCCGTCCAAACCCTGCTTAGTATGGGAGTGGGGGGAGGTTGGGGAAGAGAAAACCCAACGCCATTACTTAAATAGCCCCATTAAAAATGAGCACAGAGTGAAATACGGCTTTATTAAATAGATGACATTACATCAGGAATGATGAATCATAATGTTTCTTTTCGGGATTACAATGGTATACGACCTCTTCAACTGTAATCATTTGCCTCCTATTCCGAGCCGCCATCAGGTGTGCTGGCCTCTCTCCCTGTCACATTAACACCAGCAGCTGGGGACCCACGGGCATCTATTCCCAGCAGGCACTAGCAAACTGCCGCAGCTTGCTGTGGCAGGGGAGGAAAGGAAAGGGGTCGCTCTCCTCCTGGGAAATCTGGAGGGTGCCCTGCTCCTTTTATTCCCAACCTTAGATGGGCAGGGGAGAGCTCGATGCCTCCTAGGCAGAGCAGGGGGTTACTCCAGGTTTCCAGGAAGGAGCATGTCTAGAGTCTTAGACGCACCTTCCTCTTGAAGCAGAACTCACGCACCCTGGCTCTCTCCACAACCCTTGACACACCTGCCTGGCCCTGCGCTTCCCTCAACACAACAGGCCAGCCATCCAGCCCCCCACCCAGCCTCCGTGGCACCCAGGCTCTGCCTCTCAGGGGACAGCCTGCTTCTCCTGAAGTTGCACTGCAGCAGAAGGACAGAAACACAAACTCACACGGAGCTCCAAAGCCTCGTGAGCAGCGAGGAATCTGTGGTGGGATTTTGGGATGGCATGTCTCAAGGCAGTTCCTTTCCATATCCAATTCCTTTACATCACAAGGTGTACTTTGGGACATATAGGTGGGATTTCAGGAATGAAAGTAGCATGGGACCACGTGGGGTACAGCAAGAGACAGCAATAAGTCAAACCTCTCTGGTACACACATAGCTCTGCTGGCTTACTCACAAGAAGAGCAGATCTCCATTCCCAAAATGCAACATATCGATTCATCTGTTTCTTGGTTCTGTCCTTTGCAGAGCTCTTTCTAAAATCCTTCAGTATACCCCCATCTCTCTCCCTGTGTTTAAATCCACATTGTCTCCAAGGCAGGTCACACATACGAATCAGAAGGCAATGACCACAGTGCTTTTTCTCTGCAAGTAAAGATTCAGGCCACCTTTGAAGGTGATGGAAGCAGTGCCTGTACTCATGCTAAAACCACCTGCTGTCTCTCACGGGCACACCAGGCACAGCGAAGGCTGGGAATTTGAAGCAAAGCATTTTGTGGGTGGCTCAGGCCACCCCCTGATGACAGCCCTCAGCAAAGGAATGCCTGATCAGCTAAAAGTGTTCTCTATGTTTCTGCTCCCTGCTGATGAACGGAGGTTTGCAGAGGTTAATAAGGATCTGCACTTTTCCGCCCCAAGATGGAGTCAGTTCCCAACATCAGCCCAGGTGGGATCAAAACAAAGTAACAACTGCCATGAAAACAAACATTAAGCAGGAAAACAACAGCTCTCTTTTGAGATCTTATATGTTACCTCCAGGCCGACATTTGCCTCTGGATGAGGTAACACACATTAAATGGCAAAGCCACCGCTCCTCACTCCAGGAGGCACGGCAGCCCCAAATGTACAACATCTACCAGCTCCTGACTAGTCTGATGGGAAACCAGGGGAGGAAAGGAATAACTGAAGAAAATGGGAATGAGGGGACAAGCGTGAATCTGTAACAACGAAGTCCCTCTGAAGGCAGACTGCCCTCCCAGTATTGGTCTCTGCAACTAGGCACCTTTAGGAGAAGGCCTAGGTCAGAGCTTCCCTCTCTGCTCCATTGGAGAACATTTAAATCGGCGCAGCTTAGTCACCAGTGAGATAGGGTAGATCTGACTTGCCCAGCTCCAAGTTCCCCCAGGCCAGCCGGTACTGCCATGGCCTACAGTCACCATGTGAAACATTTTCCATGTTTTCTACCTCTCATCCTTCTCTCAAGGTTTGCCTACCGCCTATAAATAACTGTGAGAGCGTGACATCCAAACACCCAGATAAAGCGGTGCTGTGCCACAGCCCCGCATAAGCCAACGGCTTCTATTTTTACATGTTTGGCGAGAACCACGTGTCAGCTATCAACAACACAAAAAAAAGCCCGGCATTCAGATCCCCACTCCCCCTCCACCTTCTGCTCAGGCAGACCTCAGACAAGCGCCCGGCGGCCCCATCTGCTCGTCACCTGCTAGCATTTGGGTAGCAGATACGTCAAACTCCCAGCTCACGTTTTCACACGTAGGAGTTTGCTGTCTGAGTGATGAGGCTGTCTGTGCTGCCATTGTGCTTTGCCATCCAGAAGGCTTTTCAGAGCCTTTACAAAATACTGCATGCCAGTAGCTCTTACGTAAGTAATCAACCTCCTTGCCCCCATTTTACAGACTGGGAAACTGAGACACAGAAAGAGGACAAAAAGCAAAGAGAGACCTGCTGGGTCCCCTGCTCTAGTCCTGTGCCTCCCAGGATCTCCCTCCTCCGAGACGTTCCTTTTTTCTGCTCATCTCTAAAACTTCGGCTGCTTCTGCATCAGGACAGAAAGCCTCTTTTGTTTTAAAAAAAAGCTACAGCAATAAAAATTTGCCAAGAGAAGTTGAGCTCTGGCCTTGGCCCATGCTGGTGGAGAGGTCTAGGGTCTCTTAGCAATCCCAGACGCACCATGGGAGGCCAGTGGCCCAGACTCCTTACTTGCATTAGCAGTAGCATATCCCCTTCACCCTGAACAGCAGATCTCCGAACACCAGCACAGGTCAGACAACTCAACTCAGGGAACCTGGTTTGATCTCTCATCCCCACTGCAAAGTTCTACAAGAACCAAGGGCACGTCCCTAGAGTCACTAACGTCACAAATCGTCAAGCAATCAAAGTCTCAGTTGTGATTCTTTCCCCAGCTGGACAGAAGCATCAACTGAGACCTGTGACTAAGCACATAGAAAAAATAAATCCAATAACTAGGAAACTGGTAAGCGGACAGCTTAACTTCAGCTTTTACACATCAAAATTGACAATGACAATCATTTCTCTCTCCACTGCAACTGTTACAAAAGCATTGACTCTAATCTTAAAGAAAAAAAAATATCCACCCCAGATTTTGCTCTAATCTAGAAGTGAGTCAGCCCTCAAACCTCAGCTATAAAGAAAGGCACTTGCTAGGAAGGATGTGGGAAAATAGAGGGTTAGATTCACCAGGCTCTTCTTGGGTCACGCTAAAATTACTACGATTTAAGTTAATGAATAGATTTCCTTTTGTTCCAGCTCAGCTTCTTTCTGTAGCATTACAGCCCTTATCCCAAGCTGGAAGCAAGCACTTTTCAGATAAAACAAAGCCTAGCTTTCCTTTAAATATTACCACCAAGACTTCTTCATAATAATATTTATAAAATAGCTATTAACAAGGGAGGGGATAGTAAAACCACATCTGTAAAAGTCAGGCACTCTGGTTATAAAATACCAACAATTAAATCTGCCTTGCAACATAAATTTGCTTCCCACCCACGTGTGCTTGTTTCAAAGCATCTTTAATGACATGGCCACATCCTGCTTTGTCCTCAGGACCTCTGTCTCCTCCAGGCTGCACATGCAGAAGGAATTGAGTGTGGCTTTCAAAAGGGGTCCCCAAGGCTTCTGCTACAGCTCCTGACATGTTACCACATTGCTCCCCAGTTTCTGCTCAGGCCAGTCCAGCACTAATTGCTGGAGACCATTTGGGTCAGTACATCTCCATTTGGATAGTCCCCACCTCTCTACAGAGCAGAGACACACAACCACACACTAGTCTAAGTTCTCCAGTGCAAAGAGGAAGCCAGTCATGGAGGTCACAGCAAAAGTAGGAGTGACTAAGACAACAGGACTTGCTCCCTGGCAGGCTCAGTTTGGCACTGTCTGTGCTTTTTTTTCCAGGGCACAGAAAAGCATCTTTGCGCACGCTTTGGCACAGGGCCATTTCCTACCTTCTGGTGCAGAGCTGGCCATGAAGTCCAAGCACATCTTGAGCCCTCTTCTTCCTCGTGATGCTTTCTGCGCGCTGCGTTGCAGAGGCATTAGTAACCCTTGTTCTGGGAGGGGAGGAGAAAGAGTTGCAGTTCAGCAGGAGCTATGGCTGGTGACACAAACATCAGGCACAGGAGACGGAGCAGACAGCCACATGGCAGAGAGATTTGTAGACCATGACCCCAGGGAGCACTGCAGAAGGTTGTCCCTCTGCCAGGGGAGGAGGGAGCTGTACACACAGAGTACAGCTGTGCTCTGTGACCGTGGTCCCAGCACACAGTACTTTTCACTGTGAGGGATATGCCTGAGATGAGACGTCTGCTAGGCCAGCATGGATGTTCAAGGGAGCCCTACAGAGAAGGGCAAAACCTGCAGCAATGTACAGTGGTATCGGAAAGAGTGTCTGCCATCTCAGGGAGACCCAGGGAGACAATGGAAGACCTAAGAGATCTGGCAGCTCTCTTCCCGCAATGTCCCAGAGGGCTACAAATTCAAGGCCTCAAAACTGGAGGGAAGGGTAACTCAGGCCCTTCATGCCTAGCCCTAAAAGCCACAGCTTGAATGATACAAACGTGGAGCAGTGGTGCCATTGCCCAGAAACAAACATTGCCTGAGAAAAGCATTTTGCTCAGTGCAAGGCGCTCTGTGTGATCTCTGAGGGATTCATTTCAGATATACATGGTTCTCTTTTACCCAACAACTCCAGGATGAGTGTTTTGTCCTTGGACAAAAGGTCAGAGCTCAGCTGCCTCAGACAAAGGCTGGAATCTCCCAACCTGGCATAGCTTGGCGATTATGTATTTAATTTCACACTAAAATAAGTGAGAAAAGAGACATGGTAAGGCTCTGGATCAGGCAGCAAGAACAGACTTTTGGGTTTGCTGAATCATCTGGGGAGTATCAGACCTGCACCTTTTGTTTTAACCAAGAAGCTTTTTAATTTAAGCTAAAAGAGCTTTATTTTAGGGAGAAAAAAAAAAGTCAAATCTCATACATGGCGTGTTCTGCTTCCTTGTCCCAGCACATTGCAGCAATGGATAGCTCAGCCCCTAAAGTAGATCTGAATTCTGATGTCTTACCATCCTTTCCCTACACACCCACCATCAGCAGGGAAGAAAAGGCAGGCTACCTGGCTACTCTGGATCACTGCACTGTATTAGCCTCCCAGGACTTATTAGTAGCCCAGGTGAGAAGCTAACAAGATGAAAAGATTCCCCAAAGGGTTAATTCGCTGAAACCAAACAACAGAACAACAACCAGGACACAGAGGGGAGAAAGCACGCACCTAGGCAGCCAGCCAGCTAGCTTGCTACTAGGTACTCGAGATCACTACACAGAGGTGAGACTAACACACAAGACCAAGAGGCCAGGCAGCGATGGGTTACAGGTCATATATTCAGAAGACCTGCAGATGCAGATCCACACCCAGTGAGACGGGGCTACAGCAGTACCTCAGCCAGCGTCTGACTAGACACAGAGGAGCTCAGGAACATGCACAACCAGCAAAGTGCCAGATATCATAGCGACCGCCTCAGAGCTAGACCTCTCCTCCCTGCAAGCAGAACCCAAGGAAGAGAGAACTTTGGGCACCAACTCAAAGGCCACAAGACCTAGCAGACAGTAAAGGTCACACTGCTGGGTCAGAGCCATCTCAGGCCCCAGCAAGTTGGATAATGGCTGCACAAAAGACAGCTGCTAGATAGGCAGCAACAAGCCAGAAATGCTATGGAAGGATCAAAGGCTGCAGTAGCTGAGTGTTTGGAAATGACATTTGAGACTTGGTCTGCAAGCAGGTGGCTGGCATGCTTCCTCTCTTTGTACCACCTATGGGACCAGTTCTCTTTCAATATGCACTTCTCCAACTCAGCAAAACTTCCAAACCCATTTACCAGCATTACACGTTTTTGAAAGAAAGTCTCACTCTACCTTCCGGATGATTAAAGGTCTGAAAACTATAGACTTGACACTCTTGCCTTCCAACTCAAATTGCATTAGAGCTGGTATCCTGAATGAGGATGAAAGATCAAAATGTCAAGCAAAACCCTTAGAAACACTCTGAAAGTATTCAGGGCATTTTCCAACTGTACAAGACACTGATTATCCCAAACCAAGGAATATTATTTCACTGCAGCCAACCTCAGCACTCAGCCTATCTGGCCTCTATCATAACCCCAGCTGTGGAATTCACCTAGCAATGATTATAGAGCTTCAAAGGACTGTCACATTGGGAACACACTTAGGAGGGTTACAGGGACCAGCAACCCCAGGACCTGGGAGGGTGAGCTCCTAGACCTACATATGCTGGGTGGCACTGCTCAGTGTCGCATGTGTCTGCCCAGGAGCCAGCATTCAGCTGTTGGGGTATTTTCCCAAAGCTCAGAAGTAAGTGGTGTTTGGAAAGCTCTGACCCACGGACACAGACTCGTTACGGAGCCGACTAGTGAGCTTTCTGTCAGGAGCTGACACATGAGGGGATTTTGCAGAACAGAGTGGAGCCAGCAAGCAAGTCCATTAAGTCTTGGGCTGCACTAACTTTCTGCTGACTGCTTTCAGCTTCTCAACAGAGGGTAGGGGGAGGGAAAGATTTGTGAGAACAGGAAGAACCACTATATTTATCCAGTCTGACACCCCACATAACACCAGCCAGAGCATTTCAGCTACAACCTCTGCGTTGTGCCAAGTGGTGACACTAATAGGGCAACAGCTGAGCAATTAAAAGTAAAGTAAAGACAATGAGATATCAGGTCAAAAAGGCGCACGGACAAGAGACAGAGAGACCTAATTTTTGCTTGTTTGTTTTCGTGAGTGGAATATTGTCAGACAGACACCATGCTCAGGAAAAACTGTATTTCTAAGTCACCACCAATTAATGCCCCTTGCTTAAGAGAATGGAATCCTCCTGCCTTTTGCTGGACCATGTTTTTTACATGGACCAATAAATGTGTGTCAGAGCCTGAAGCGTGCATGGTACCTCTGTGCAGAGAGGAGAAATGACTAAAGCAAGCTCTTTGTACAGCACAAACTCTCATTTAAAGAATGTTAACAAGTTGTAGGAAAGAAGAAAACTTACAGCAGCTTCTTTAGGGATGCAGGCATGGGGAAAAACAGAGAAATAGCCCTTGAATCAGGAGGCTAAGAGCAACTTACTGAGGTCTTGTTCCACACACCTCCCCAGCAAAGTTAACAATCAGTATGGTGTGGGAGTGGTTGGACAGGTTTCAGGGCCCTGGGTATAACTGTTCTGAAATCCCTGCACATGGGATTATACATCCCCATCTCTGCGGGTTCAGGACAGTCTTGGGGCTTCCCCACAGCTGGTGAGAGGGCCCTGGGGGAAGCCAGGCATCTCTTCTAAAACGTCATTAGATGGACACATGGCAATGGAAAAAGCAGCAGTGAGAAAGAGAATACCCTGCTCTCGCTGGGCAGGTCTAATATGTCCCAATGTGCCCCTCCCATGCCTGTGACCCACTCTCCTAACAAAGTCCTCCAAAACCACACAGGAAAGTCACAGCAAAAAGCCACCAGCTGAGCTGAGGACAAGGTCAGGAAGGAAAAACAAGTAAGAACAGGGGCAGCCAGTAAGCTCAGATGAACTGGAAAGCCGGACCTCAAACCCGGTGTATCATAGCAATCAAGAGAAGAAGAAAACCAGGGCTGAAGGCTGTGTGTCCAATCACTGCTTTCACTAGATTAAAAATGTAAATTCTCCATGTAATAGCCTGGCTTGGAGATATCAAGAGTAACAGGCAATTAGGAGTAATGAAGTAGCAATGACAGCATCAACAAGCAAACATCTCCATGAAAGAAGGGGGTTTGGGTGATAGGTGCAAGCCTTCCTCCCTCTTCGAAGAGGGGGTTGTCTGGTCCCACTCTTGGAATGATTCTTTGCCAGTCTAATGCTTCCTATCATTCCTATGTGTCGCATCACATTTGATCTGGGTTAATAGGTTTCCTGGCACACTCAAGGGAGACATTGCTGGGAAAGAGGCATGGGCAATGTGGCCCATGGGCCTCCGAAACCCTCACAAACACGTGTCTCTAGCACTAGATGTGCGCTTTGCAACTGGATCCGCTGGGCACTAATAAAGGTTGAGCACACACTGTATGCCCTTCCCCAGCGGGGTGTTAAAAGTTTCCCTCCACCACCCAGCCACACGTTTCCATGTGACTAGCAGGAACTTGATCCCTCTGAGATCATGGCCCATCAGTGCTGGGGAAACGAGTCAAACAGCTTCATAACCACAAAAAATAAATGGGGGGGGGGGGAAATAATTGCCCCTACATGATGGTCTAAATGTCATCACCTCCAAAAATCAGGCTAGAAAGACAATTTGGCATGCCCAGTCCTTCTTGCGCAATGCAGCAGCACCGTGAGCAGCACCAGGGCTGAGCTACCTCGGAAATACCTGCAGTCATTCACTTCCCTGCGCTCTGCAGACACAGCTTGTGTTGGAATAAAGCTGTGCGGGCATCCCACATGTACTTCCTGAGAGCCAGGAAGTTTAAGTGGAGCAGAAACCCAATATTCAGACAACACCAGCCTAGAGAAGAGAAGGAAAATGCTAGGAAAACTGAAACCAGTGCTGGGGACAAAAACCCATGGAGATCAGGAAAAAAAAAAGAGGGGAAAATCTGAGAAACAAGGTATACAGAAGGATTGGTGAGCAGGAGATAGAGCAATGTGGAGACAACTGGGTTACAGGCAATCTTACATCAGTTTATGAAAATATCCCATTAATCTTCATAGCACAATCTTAATTGCAAAATCTTTCATCAGCCTTGTTATTTGTGCACCTGTCACTGGAGACACTCGGAGTTGTTTTGTCGTCATTTCTCACACTAATTAGAGGGGCTTGGGGTGGTTTGTTGGGGTGGGGTGGGGAGGGGGGCTGTTGTTTTTTTAATTGTCCTCAAGCACAGCTCAGCCTAATGGTAACGCTGCCAATTAGGGTCCCGCCCTGCACAGGGCTTGCAGGCCTGCTAGGCACATTACAGAGGACTAGAGGGGTTGTTTTAATTAAATACCCCCAGACTAGTAAGGAAATGTTTAGAGCAATTTAACAATCTGCTGCAGAGTTGTTAAGCCTCCAATATATCTGCTTAATGTTCATTTGGGTATTTAATAATCTCTCTACCTTATCTAATCCTGTTTAAATTTAAAGAGATGCATCTAAACTGGTGGAGTAGCTAGCACTTATTAACAGCCGCTGGTTATTAAAACATATTTGAGGTGTCATCACCGGTGAGCAGTCCCTGCAGCAGGCAGGAGACTTGATGTCTGTGAACATATTTCTTTCTTAACTGGGGCTGACCAGGGACAAGACCCACTGCTTTCATCGCAAGCTCTGCTGACATCACACTGGTACCCTTACTTTCCAGCCTGGTTCATCTCCCAGTGGAAGGCAAGCTGGTGGCCCAGTCATTCATCCAGACCCTTAGAAAGGCACTTATTTGTGTAATTAGATAAAGCTACAGGTTACTTATTTTTAGGGCTGTTTTCCAGGCCTTCAGCTGCTCAGTCTGAAGCATTTTTAAAAAACTGCAGAGTCTTCTTTTCTCAGGTTGATGAAAACACATGTTTTGCTCTGCTCAGCCAGCTCTTTACAACCTTTCTGTGGAGGTTCACAGAGAATCACTCACCTGCGGATGGCCTACAGGGCCAGGAAGACTATCTGGAAAGGTTTTACTCTGGATATCCTTAAGTAATTTGTATGTTTCTAGACTGACTGGCCTGTTCTTGGCAGCCTCCTCTACCTCAGTTAGAGGCACTGCAGTTTCATGCAGCAATGCCCTTTAGTCTGCCTTGGTCTCTTCTCCTCCACTCTTCCCAAAACATGTACCACCAGCATACTCGGAAGTGCTGCCACTTGAAACAACAATTATGGCATGTCTCAAAATGTTGCTGCCATACACAAGGAGAGGCTGTTACAGAACACACAGCTCACAACTGGCACAACTTAAATGAAAGGAGAGTCAAGTCAACAATTCACCTACCTGATGGGAGTTGTTCAAGGTGTGAAATGGCCTCCAGGTAAAGTAAAGAGGATTTTCCTATGAGATTCAGAATGAAAATAGAGCAGTAAATCAGTCCTAAATCTCCTGAAGATGAACAGCCAAGACTGTTTTACAAGCATTAATCCACCCACCTTTAAAATGCCTTCACTTCCAAAGCTATAAGATAGCAGCTGTTTAAGAAAAGAGAAGGCAAATCTCCTTCAATCAGTTTAAAACCAGAAGGCACATCTGGGGGAAATCTCCTTGCCTGGTTGAACCAGACAAGCTGTTTTCAAGAGCTACAGGCCACAGTGCCTTGAAGGTTTACTGCCAGCATCCTCAACAGGGCTAAGTTCCACATATGTCTTGTTCAACCAAGAGTATCTCAGGTTTTCACTGTAAAGGGCTGATTTTCATCAGAAGGCTGGTGTTCTGTTTTTGAACAGAAATGGACCGTTTGGACAGAATGAGTCCAGAGGTGACACATCCATCCACACATGTTGCCCAGGAACATGGCCACCCCAGTTGGTCCTCATTGATCCAAGAACAGCAGCGAGGCAAGACACCACAGCAGCCTGCAAACAGGTCAAAGATTGCTACAAACGGAAAGGAAATGGTTTGTTCAGCTACGTCCACCACAGAGAACATAAATGACAGCCTTAAAATTGAAGCAAGGAAGATTTAGGTCAGACGTCAGGAAGAAAGACAACCCCCCCACCACTCTTTTCATGCCTTTTTTTTTTTTTTTAGAAGCCCTGGAAGAGGTTGAACAACCTCTATCCCTGAGCGTCTTTAAAAAGAGATTATGCCAGAAACAACTTAGAGTTGATCATGCCTTGGGGGCAGGAAGACAGGCTCACTCGACATCGGCAAGGTCCTTCTGAGGCCTCTTCTTCTATGGCCCTCTATTATAGCAGGAAAAATGCTGAAAACTACCCCATAGGCACTACCTGCTCCCCTCTTTGGCCTGCTGCAAGGAACTGGTTGTGGTACAGTCAGAGGATCCTGTACTCTAGAAGTGAGCTAAAGACAGATTGGTCCATAAACACAGTCCAGCAGAAGCAGCATGCCAATGCCAGCCTGCAGGGCTCCTTGGTCTTATGTGGAAAGGGCTAACCCATTTCATATCCCCAGCAGAACCCCCCAAACCCAAGCCCTCCTCCACAAATGAAACCCACAGTCCCACTCCAGATTTGGATGACAGAGATGACCAGAGGGGAGCAAATGGAACAGATAATTCTGTTTGTTTGTTCTTTGTTCCTTGTCTCTCAGACACTGGTGTCATTTAGGATTTTTTGTGGAGGAGACACATCAGCACAGTGACGGATCCTGTCTGGTCCCATCAGCACCGAGGCATCGTGTCCCCAGAGTAACGCGAGAGGACTGCCGTTCCTGCAGGGAAGGCTGCTCAGCAGGAGGTGTCAGCCTGGGAAACAGAACAATTGTTTCTCTCCGATCAGTTCAATGGCACTTGAAAACTTTCAGTGTGGGGGAGAGAGGGAGAAGGTCGAGTCTGAACACAGAGGTGTGCCAAGGACTTGCACTGAAGCACAGAGAGCAGACTTTATACCCAGAAGTCATCATGATGCCAGCCATCCTGCATGTCAAGGGAAAAGGAGCAAGTATATTCCAAGTGGTATCTTCCTACTGGACTTGCCCTGTGGGGAAGGAAAGGGACTCCTCCTTCCGAGCCCTGTTAGCTGACACTTCACACTGTGCTCCCTTGCCACCTCTTTGTGTGCAGAGGTGCAGTCACAAATCATAGGTTTATTTAGACCCTTAAAAAATAAAAGGATGCAGCCATTTACACTGTGATTTCCTTAATTCTCAACAAAGGATCCTATTTGCTTCCTCCTCCATAAGTCATCTCTGGTTTAGCAATGTGATAGCAAGATGAAAGGGGTGGTGTGAGTTAGCGCTCCAGTGCCCTGTAGCAAATGCAGCTTTTGCTGTAGCAGAGGGACTTCACATCCTCTTTCACAAAAGGATCAGAGGACTTCAAATTCTCAGTGGCCATGTGCAAAAACACCTTGTGGAGACTGGCCATGCTGCTCTCCCTGCCAGTCAAACAGGGATCCAAGATGCAGAAAGACTGAGCAATTTGCCAGATAACATGTACAAACTGACACCAGCTCTCCAGAGACCCAGCCACCAGGTCACCCATGCTCACCACTCTGAAGATCCCAGCTGGAGCTATAGGTAGGATTTTATATAACACACAAGGGGAAAGTAAGCCTGCTTGGCTTACTGGGAGAGGAACTAGGTTCTGGGCTACTTCTCTGTGTAATAAGGTGGGACATACTACTATAAAGTATACAGTTATTACAATGTCACATTTCCTCTAATCCCTATGCTGTTTAGAACAACCCTGGCCTTGCCTTTTGCCAGCAGGAGACGCCATGACATGGCTCTTCACGGGGTAGAAAGAGTGAGGAGGAGCTGCCTGCAAACAGCAGGCTCGGAGGGAGAAACCAGCAGAGGCAGGCACAGAGCAAGTGATAATTTCTGCGCTGTGCAATTACTGCTGGGAAGGAGTAAACCTCTGGTGCACAAACCTGCCAACAGTTTACTGCCGACAAGGAAACAAAACCTACAGTTGACACTGGAACAGCTACTGATACCCTATAATCATCTTAAAAATAGACTCTTCACAAACCTGCTTGTTAGTAGTGAGAACATATGCTCTTTTTAAGGGCGGGGGGGAACCCTCTCAGCATCTCCAAAGCAACGTTTGCATTAGCCAGAGCAAGTGGTTGGAGAAGCTGAAGATTCAAGCATCTTCCCAAGCCTTAGTCTGGCCCTGCTGGACTGCCAGGTCCAGCAAAATCGTGCATTGCTACAGCATATCTCCCAGCTTCAAGCACACTGGCAGCCCTCTCAGCCCAGTGTCTAGTGCTACTGTTTTGGAGACCCAGCCTATCCCATATTACACATATATACATAGGCTTCACAGTGCTGTATTCACCAACCTATACCTCCTGCGCTGCAGCATGGAAATGCCTGTCGTCCCGACTTCTGCCTCTCAGTGTGAAGTCTTCCTGACCCACTGAGATCTGAGTGCAAACACAGAAGTAGGACCTCGTCTCTCAGCTCACTGTGTAGCGCCCTCCTCAGTGCTGCTCAGCCTGCTCGTCCTGCTCTCACCCTCAAGACCCACTGAAAGGACACTTGTGGCTCTGTCTCCCATCTGTGATCCTCCAGCAGTTCAGTGGCTAACATCTGCCGTGCATCCCTAAGGGGTGACTAATTCAGGCCCCACCCCCCTTCAGTTCCTTTTCACAGGGTTACGGGTCCATACATAAATGTCTTATGCAAGCAGAGACTCTATATTACCCAGACATTAAGTCATGCCAAAGCGCTGTTCTGCATCTCCAAACTCTGCCACCACTTACCTCCTGCTCCTCCGGAGTAAGCGGCCCCCGGCGCATGAGCGGAGAGCAAAGCCCATCAGTTGCACAAGGCACTGCCCTGCCCCAGGCTCCTGGTGGACAGCCTTTACTAGCACACTTCTGCTGTGGGCAGGCCACAGCATCACTGCACAGGCCAAGGATAGGTGTTCAGCTACACAAGTAGCCACCATGACTCAAATTCCTCCCAACTCTTGAGAAGAGCAGAAAGGGCAGCTTAAGCAGGTATGCCATTTGTTTTCTGTAAATCACTAGTTTTTGCAGTCCAGACCAGTTTCACTGGATATCCTCCAGTGCTCCTTTTAACCACAGCCCCCAGGAACCCCGCTACTTTCCCCCATGCTGGGGTGGATAGAGGAAAACTATCTCTGAGCCAAGTGCCCTGGAGACTTACTCCAGCCTGATGCACTCTCCATCACTGGATGACAGCACAACCCTGGCTCAGGGATTGCGACGTCCATACTATATCTCAGGAAGTGCAGAGCATAAGGTATTCCCGTGATGGACAGCACAGCTCAGGACTAATCCAGAGTCCATGAAATCAGAGAGTTCAGTCAGGATCTGGTCTGCTCTGCTCTGGTTTTTGCTCGACTCCAGCTGATTTCTGCCAAACTTTCTTGGAGACAGAACAATATCCATTCAGAAAGGAGAAAGACACAGGCTTGGTTTGTTTCCCACCACATCTGACACACAAAATTTATCCACTCGCAATTTGCTGTCCCCTCTGTGCTCAACACATCAACACTGCAGGACAGAGAGGAACAAACATTCCCTTGTAAATGGATTTCATTTTGGTATTAGCCATTTAGAGATTATATCCATTTCAATTTGGGCAAGGATCCAAGGTTAACATCCCTGCTCTTGTTAACAGTGCTGCAGGGTCTAGTGCCTGCAGAAGCCCATCAGCTAGGTTTTACATCTTATTTGGAAAAATCAGGGCAATGTAGCACTGTGCACCAGGACAAGGAGAGGGGAAAGGTAGATCTCAAGTGGGCAGCTGTGTGACTGCTCTATCTAAAAGTAGTTTCCCAAGGACTCCTGGACACTTACCACTGTTCTTCTCTGTCTGCCACTCATGAATACAGGTGCCCCGGCTGTCATTGTACAACCCTAGGGTGATCAGTCCCCAGCAAAACTTCAGAGGCTTTCTGATATCTCCAAATAGCCAAGGAAGGAGGACCTCTGCTGGCCAGTCACAACGTACAGCACGGGGACGACACCCTCCACCCAGGATCACAGCAGCATTCAAAGCCAGGCATTTCTCTAAAACCCATATTTATGCAAACTAGGACTTCAGTGATGCGACTCCACTGGAGTCACATTGCTACCCGAGTTATCAAGGCCCCTCCTGGACCTTCTGTGTTCGGCCAGCCAAGTTCAGACTGGCTCTGCTTTCCTACTTCACAGCGTCCCTGTGAGGACTGCGGGCTGTGCCTACACACAACAATATGCCAGAATAGCAACTGCATAGGATCAGTCAACCCAGCAGTCAACTCCAGAGGCCGTTCTGTGACAGGAGGACCTGAAACCCCAGCATCTCTGGGGTGGCTGGCACAAGAGTCCAGCTGCAAGTTATGAACTATGATAAAAGTTGGTCTCTATCAGTCTAGGTTTCCAGCCACCCCAAAACACCTGAGAAAGCAGGAGAAAGGAAGCACACTCTGGGTAATGAGGAGCACAGTCTCAGTTGGTATAACTGCCAGTTTATGCCTGGAAAGGATTTGGCTACACACCAGCACCCACCCTGCCGGGAGGACTGTCTTTATTGCATGATCCTAGTACCTGGACAAGCAGACAGATTCTTCACCCAGGACAAGCATACTAACGGCTTTCACTGAAGTGTTCTCAGATTAGCTCCCAACAGTCAATACTGCCAGCATGAATTATTAATCAGTGTGTCATTCAGCATCAGAAATGGATATATCCCCATCACACAGGAAAAAAGCTTTTAGCAACACGCTCATGTCAGCAAGCTCAAGGCGAGCTTCCTGGGCACTTTCTCACACCTCCCTGCAGTGCTGCTGAGAGCCGGCAGGAGGGTGCCCGTGGTAGTCCATGTGCTGCCATCTCCAGCAAAGAGCAGCGCACGCCTCACGCACATCCTCTCCCAGAACTGCGACAGCGGTTCTGTGCGTGGCTGCATTAGCTCAGCATATCCACCTGTCACGCAACCCACTCATTTGGAAAATTATTCTGCTGGAGCATCGCGGAGGACACCTTGCCAATGAAATATCAGACAACATCAGGCGGTGTTTACTTGCTCCAGTGCAGATACTACACATTTATTATTTACACTTTGCAGCGTATTTTTAGAGTTATGTCAATAAGACAGAAAGTTATCAAGTGATCTGTTTGCAGTCAGTCAAAAACTGCCACAATTCCCAGTTTGCTTGAGGAACTGGAGGACAAGGGTTTACTATTTCACATGGGCCTAATCCACAGCACAAGAGACTGGAGATCTAAGAGGAATTTGCTTGGATTTGCCAGACCTCAGGCTGTTAGTATTACTTATGTCCCTGCATGGGAAAGCTCCAAGGGGAGCCAGCTGGGAGGGGCCGGAATGGAAAGGAAGGCTCCTGAAGTGGTATAATAATGAAGCCTAAAAGATCTCTCTCAGTCCCAAGTGTTTGAAGACTGGGCTGATATTCATAGAGTGTTGCAGCTGTACACAAAACAAAACAGAAGTGAAAAGAGAACTAGGCCAAACTGAACAGTCCTACTCCGGGTCACATTTGGAGCCTGAATGATCAGAATTGGTACACTGGATGCTAGGCTTAACTGAAAAGATCCTGTTCATTACTCAGTTTGAGTGAACAAAAGAGAAGATGCAAAGTATTTCCCAGGTGGCATTTCTTGCACCATGGGACTTTGTGCTTCTCCTGAGAACCATAGTTTCATCATGTCATGATACTAGCTACATCTTTCTGAGCCAGAGCCATCCTGGCATCACAGATGCCCACATCCCTCACTGCCCCAGGCTCCTCTGAGCTTTTCACCAAAGCCTGAGGTCAGCTCTTCTACAGGGCACCCCACCAGCAGGAGGCAGCCTGTCCAGCCTGGCTGAACTTGAGCAAGACCAGGCTAGAGCAGCTGGTGAGTCCCCAGGCTTGAGGAACAAAGCTGGGTCTGGAGAAGAAGAGCTGTCATGGCTGACCTGTCTGCTGATGTCAGCTCACGTCCTCACTCAGGGAAACAGCGCTTTTCCCCCTCATCTCTTCTGTCATCTTTTGTGAGAGGTGGGGAAAGCAACAAGCATTTCCAACCCAGAACATGGCATGAGCACATTATTCCCCCTCCTATGAGCTGCTTAGCAGAGTGAAACTAAAAAAGATCCTTCCCCAAAAGGTAGTTGAATACATTTTAAATTAAGGTTTGTTTGAACTGCCTTTTGAAATGAAGTTTGTATATCTAGAGCCAGAGAAAACAATTTCAGAAAAGTCGACTGGGTGGTATAAGCTCTAGAGCTTTCACCAGTAACACTGACCAGCCTCTTCCAAACCCAGCCACAACAGACCACTAAGTGCCAAAGAGGAGCAGTTATCCCAAAGGAGTTTGAGGCATTGCTGAAGAGCTGAAATTGAAAGCCAGACTCCTGGTGGCAAGACAAGCATCATGTCTAGCAGCAGTCAGCGCATCTCTCTGCTCTAGAAAGATTAGCCCAAGATCCTTTCCCCATTCTCACCTTTTTAATTACCAAAAGTGCCTTGATAGCTCTGGATGAAAGACCAGAGAACCCAGCCAGACAACTGTGCAAAGCCACCAGGCTTTTTGGCAGCTGTGCCCTGATACAAATCCCATTTCCAGCAGGAGAAAGTTTTAAGATTTGGTTCCTGAAAAGCCCCCTTTCCATCAGACCTTGGGCTGGGCTGGTCCTAGTATTCAACCTGACTCTGCAGTTAGGCAGCAGAAATCTGAATTCTTGGCCAGGTAATGACTGCCAAGGCAGTCGTTTTTATCTTATTCAGTCAACAAGAACATGGAAATCAATTTTTCCCAATCTCAGTTATGGCTAGAAATCCATTCCTTTTAGGCTAGCTACAGGATTAATCTATTGAATGGTTTGCAGGCATTTTGCTGACATATAAACATTTTAAGAATACATTATGCTTCTCCCCTTTCCAGTATAGCATTAGCACTTTTTTTTTCTTTTCTTTTTTTTAAGTCTTTGTTCAGGAAACCATGAGACAGGATGTGGAAATGCATCTCTGTCCTGCAAACAAATCTCATGTCTTCAAAGTTTTGCACTGCACTTAAGTCCCCAGTGCTTGGTTACTTAAAAAAAAAAAAAAAAAAGGAAGGCAACACAGAGCATGTTCTGGGCTGCCTTTACATGGTCAGTGCTGAACAAAGCCTCAACAGATATAAATGAAATAAATTACATAAATTCCGCCCTCAGTGAAAGTTTTGACATAAGCACCTGCCAGTCTAACAATTAGTAGATCTTTCCTATCTCCTCTGCTAGATTCACAACATCCTCAGGACATGCACGTAAAAAGCCATCTTATGTCTTCTATGATGATGCCTTTTTAGCATAATTCAGTCACCCGTGATAAGAAGAGCAGTTGACCACGGATTATTTTCTTCTCATAGAAAACTGAGAATCTAATCACTTGTAGTCCTTATTTTGATCTCCAGAAAGTTTCTTGCCCTGGGTTCAGTAGGTTCCCAAGACTCTCTGCAAACTTTCTGGAAGAGTGTGTTAATTTTAATGAGATAGCTGAATGCTTTTTTTCCCCATTTTACAGGCATGGAAATAAAGGCAAGTTTTCCTCATTCACCAGCATAAGCAGGCATCCCAAGGCTGAGAGAAACCTTGGCTTTCTTCCTGAAAGCACTGTATCCTCAACATTAGAACATTTTCAGCTCCCAAACAGTTGTTTCCCACCCAAATCAAGCGATACATTGTCCTGAGTTCCAGCACCTGCACTTAACAGGCATGACAGAAGCTAAATTTCCGTTTGCCATCATCACGGCTTTTCCACACCCAGTCTCTAAATGTTGGAATTGTTTGTACAAGTTTCCACAGGGGATGAATTTCAGGCCAACAGCCAAGATCTGTTTTAAAATGTTCTTAACAAAATTTGATCTGGGCAGAAGTAGCAAAATGGTTTTGGGAGAACGGACAACAATAAAGCAATTACATTCCATGCAACAGGACAGTAGAAAGCAAATGCATCCATCTCACCACAGCTGTCCTTTCTTCCTCCAGCAACCTGAGTCCAACAGACTGTGCAGATCTATTTCCTGTCATCATGCAGGGCACCACAGGTATTTCAAATTCCAAAAATTCTCTCCATGTTATAACGGGTTATCCTGGCCAGAAGGGACATATCTAGTTATAAAGATATGGCAGCACTGCCTGCTCACCTACAGAAGGAGGCTGCCATCCAGGGCCACAGGGAGGGAGCAAAGCTGCTCCAGAACCAACCCCAGCTGGATGCTCTGCCTGGTGCAGAGAGCAGGTGGTTGCCCAGTGCTGTTACCTTGGGCACACCTAACCCTGAGTGTCTCATCTTCCACAGCTGTCCACTAACAAACAGCCACACATTGGAGACCTTCGGTATGCATACAAGAGAGCTGCCACCTCACTTGCAAAGAAAGGAGCCAGACTCACCCCTGAGCAAGACCAGGTCTTTTCTTTGCCTCAAAACTGCAAGCACAAATGCTATGCGGGAAAGAGAGCAGGAGAACAGCATCATTCACAAAGCTGCCATTTCTATTAGCAGCTAATCCATGCTCCAAAACAGTCAGTCATGGACACTGACCTGGATGCCTAAATGGTACCGCTTTCACCTGGCACAGTCAAATTATTCAACTTTCTCTCAAGAGCTCTCAGGCTTACGTCCACCTCTGCACTTTGCCTTCAGGCCTTTCCCCACTGTGGTCCCCTCCTCCCCTCAACTTATATGTTCAAATTATTGATCTTCTTTGTTGCAGTATCATTCACCTGCTGGACCAAGGCTAAGCCAATACATTGCACTCACTTTTCAACTAGGAGTGAATCTCCAGAGGTGGATACATCTCACCCAACACCCAGGGCTTGCAGCAATGCATTTTCTCACAAGCCCTGTGGATGGTCTCCAGTTGCCATGAGCAAGACCTAGTTAACAGGTGAGAGTCACCCTCCAAACAGCATTGCTGTAGGCCGAGACAGGTTGCCTTTGGCTGTCGCTTGCAAATTTCTGTTGCCTATACCAGGAGTTAGTCACCAGCCACAAAACATTAAGACACCTATACTGCAGGCACTCATACCATTTTGGAAGGCAAGACCCATGGCTGGGAGAGCAATCCTCAGTGTGCACCTACTGTGCATTGTCTTTAGGGGAGCAGCGAGTGCTCAAGGACTCCTTTTTACTACCCCATATCATCAGTGAACAGCTTCCATCAGGTTCTCTCATCTCACCAGGACAGCCAAGATCTACAATAACTGAATAATCAATTAATCCTCCTGTAGAGCTCCATTTACATAATGAAAATGCAGCCTCCCAATATACCACTATTTTTCAGTTGTCCAGACTAATATATCTGTCCTGTAGTTGGAGGGGGGAGACCTAATGCAACTTCTATTACGAGTGGCAGAGTTCCAGCTGAAGTCATGTGATGGCAATAAAACTTCTATTGATTTCATGTAAGCATTTAACCCTAGCAGAGCAGGTATTCCTGCAACAGCCCACCACAGACTCTGTACCCAACTGCCCAGGCTGAATTCCAGTCGCACCTCATATGGAGCTTGGGGAAGCACGACCCTTTCTCTTTAGCTCTGAGGGAAGCAACAGACAACCAGAAATCAGACAGGTTTCACTGTACCTTTGGAAATACGGCCACAAGTCTGGATTTCCCAGTTCAATATCTGCAAGTTATCTCAGACTGTAGAGGTGGATCTCACCCTACAGACCTCAAAGCAAAGCAAAACAGATAGAAATCTAGATCCAACTCATTTAGTAAGCGAGGGCATGGGGTTAGGGTAAGTCTGTTCTTCTCGGAAGTCTTCTTCCAGACTGAAGACTATGACCAGTGGTGCTGAAATGACCCTCATTCTCCACTCTAGACAGCACTAGCAAACCTCAAGTCCATAGACAGCAGAGACTGGAAAGTTGAAATAAAATCCTTACTCTTGCTCTTCCTTCAACTTTCACCTCCATAAATAGGATATGGAGAGCAAACAATCAGTAGCTTGCAGCCGGGCCTGTCCACAGCCACTGGCTCCTAGCCAAGCTAGACTGCCTGCAGACAGGCGACCAGCAGAGAAGGCAGAGGTTCAGCTGCAGTCCTTGGTCATGCCACAGACTTCACTGCAGGTCAATAGGCAAATGATTTCGAACATATCTTCAAGCCCACAGAGTCAGCACAAGAGTCCCATTAATCCCAGACATTGGAAAGGGGACCAAGTGTCTGGCCTGCGCTGCCAACAGCACAGCTGGGGTACTGCAGATAAAGAGACAAAGCTTTGTCAGACATTCTCCTGGGCAGGCCAATCTCTGTACAGTGTGGCAAGTCCTGAGCCAGTGTGCAAGGCTTCAATTGCTTCAGTAACAGCATTGCACCTGCATTTATATATTTCCTTAACAGTGTTGTTTAAGTGAGCACGGTCTGCCCTCCTCTGCTTGCTACAGGCTGTCTCTTCAGCCTGCATAAATCTAGGCAAATTCGTACATCTTGACTGAGGGATCACATTGTGTTTTGTCAAAGACACAGTCACCTAACACAGACCCAATGACTTCTGGCCATTCCCATGATCAGGGCACACACACAAATCAGCTGCTAATTGCAGTGGCCTACCCCTGAAGCTGGTAGCAAGGACACTGATGCCCAACCACAGGGTTCCCCAGGACCAGCTGACAGCAATGCTGAGCACAATTTGTCCCCATCTGAACAAGCAACTGTTCAGTCAGAGAAGGCGACTGCCCCATGGCACTGTCCTCACTCAGCCCTATTGCTGGAGGAGACGAGGCCTTCAGAGCATACAGTCTGGCCTGCAGACACACACAAAGCACCAAAAGCATCTCACATGTAAGCTGAGGCTGCAGCACCCTAAGAGTCATGAAGTGCCACACTTCGGGAGGTATGGGTTTGTCAGACCCTGTGGGGATGGAACAGCCACAACAAGCGTCAGGAATATGTCCTCAAAGTATCCTATCTTTTCCTGTCCAGACAAGCACAGGGGCATGAGATTGTTTTCTGTGCAAGCGAGTACACCTCAGTCTCAAGCTGCTGTGCTTCCTTACAGGCCTCTTCCATGCCCCCCACAATACCCTTCTGCTTTTCCTCATGGGACACAACTTCACCTAACAGACCTCTCACTGCATGGCACAAGGGAAACCAATTTCAGCAGCACCAGGATCTCTGGATCTTCTATCTGATCTTGCAAATAGAGCCCAGTTTGTTGTTCCATGAAGCAAACTAAAGTGAATGCATCTCTGCTCTGGTCCAAGCAAGCTCTAGGCCTTTTTCTTGTCTAACACCCCTTTCATACATCATTTGAAGAGCCTTAGCATGCTTGGCTTTTACCATCCCTCTTGTGCCTCAAAATGAAAATTCCAGTTTCTGCTAATAAAGGCCCTTCCAGCTCCTCTCTGAGCTCCTCGATGAGCAAAGTGCAGAGCAGATTATGTTTCCAGGGCAAATTCCTCCAAGTTTCTTGCAGAAACACACCTGAGAGTGGTGTGTCTGGGTGCATATATCAAGGTGTGGGCATCTGGCAGGTTTTGCGAATGATAACACAGGTCCGCCCTCAAAGCAAGCTCCGTGCTTTCAGCTCTTCCTTTCATCTGGACCTACAAGCACTTTATCCACCTTCATCTAGATTCCCAGTGCTTGGAGTCACCCCATGAGCCAAGCTATCCCCAGGCAACAGTGTCCAGGTTAGAGGAGACCACTGGGACCTATACCACATTGCTAATGGAAGAGCAGGAATTACTTATTCTATTTCCAGGGCATCCCAAAGCTTTAACCATGAGAGCCCAGGGGTACTGGGACCTTGTTCTCCACTCACAGGAGGACTAAGGCCCAGAGGTTTCATGTTTTTAGGAGTCCTCTGCGTGGCGCTGCCCAAGGATGACACAGGGTGAGTCATTTAGACTTGGCAGCCCTATATGTCCTGGGCATAAGTTTTGGCACAGACTCCAAAGCCTAATATCTGCTAATATCTTCCTAGATAGCAGTTACACTCCCCAGTGCTTCTTCTGTCAAGGCTGTCCTTGCTTTGACCCGCATGCCCTACATTTCCCCTGAGGGTTGTGGCAAGGACAGACAGCTCCTTCTCTTGCAGAGCTCAGAACAGCTGCCTTGCACAACTTTCTCTGCTCTCTGCAGGTCTGGAGCTCTTGAGAACAGCCTACATCTGGTATGACGCTGTGTTTGGAGTTGCCTACAGCTCCCAAAGGACAGTCTGAGCCAAGCTTATGTTGCCAGCACCAGAAGCATGTTTCCCACTTCCTAAACATTGCATCAGAGTGCAGTGTCAGGAGAGTTTGGAAATGCACCCAAGCTGCCTCTGCATATGTATGTCAGAGGACATGCATGCATCCCGCCTGGAAGCTAGAAGAAAGGCCATCTGCCTTCCATAGCTAAGCGGTGATGGTCACAGATTCTCCCTGTTGCTTTGGCTACTGCACGCTGAGCTGTGCCCAGTTCCACAGCGTGCTCCAGAGCCACCTCCTGGTTGACAGGATAACAGTCCTGGAGGAAAGCAAGAAGGAAAAAAAAAAAAAACAACAACAAAAACCCCCACAGATCTTGGCTGTTTGATTTATGGCTGTGATGCCCCTCCTTATCAGCTTTCAGCATCACTTCAGTTCAGAGACGCTCCCTGTTCCCATTCCTAACCACGGCCCCATATGCGGGCTGCTACAGGGATCTACTGTAGGACACAGTTTTGCCTTCAAGGCTCATGGGGTGAGTAACTCCTGCCTTGCCACCCTGGTTCCAGTGCAGGCATGTCCCATGCGTTTGTGTTCACATCTGCCTCACATCTGAATGCCCCAAGTCACAGACAGGCAGCCAGAAGCAGAGGTGCTGCAGTGAGTGCACAGTGCACCATGCAGAGTCAGGGAAGATGGAAGGCACTAAGCGTGGTAAAAAAAACAAGAATAAAGATGAAACTTAGGCATTCAAAGGCAGGCAACCTCCTTTCCTCGCCACTTTCTCCCTTTGTCTCCCACTTTGACTTGGCTTATGAGAGCATAGACCCCCCTGCTCCCGCTCCTTAAAAAGTTCACCTGTTTCAGTGACTTGTGCGTCCCATTACACCAGGGCTCTTCCCTTTTCCTTATACGATCTGTGCCATCACTTTATCAAGGTCTGCTCAGCAGGAATCACATTAACTCAAGTCCCACTGGGACAGTCAGGAATTGCTTCAGAAGGACAAGAGACACAGGTTATCCCAAAGAAAGGCCCTTGGTCCATCAGCATAGAGTGGGAAAAATTTCTCAGTCCACATTAGAGCCAGACTCTACTATTTGACTAGGTCTGCTTTCCAGTAAGGTTGTGCAAATCATCCAAGCATTGAACTGTCTTGAGAAGACCAAGATGCAGTTAACATGGAGAAGTGTCCTTGACGAGCAGAAATTCTCTGGTCCTATCAAAGGTAGGTGAAGAGATTAAGCCCAGATCCTTCCCTCTGCCTAGGGCCCCAGGTCTGCTTGCTGGGACCGCTGTGTGAACCCTTGTGTGCCCCTGGCCAGGTAACACCTTTCACACTGGACATTACTCTGCACAACAAAGGGTGCATTACGCAACTCTGAAAGCACAGGCTATAGACACAGAGGCCAAATAAAGCACAAATTAAACTGTTTAAGCCAGGTTTCCGTGCACAAAGAAAAGCTGACAAAACAGTTTATTGAAGGGTCTTTATAGAAGGGTTTCCCACTGTAAAGGGGCTAAGGACAGGTAAAGAAAGGGTTACAGCAATTTGTAATGATCTCTAGCCTAGATTTCTTTCCTTTTAAACCTCTATTTCAAGATCCTCCTAACATTTCCAGCTTGTCCAGCCCAATGCAGAACAACAGCACCTCACCAGAGCGAGTGGCACTCAACAGCCTAAACTTCAGACAGGTTTCAGTACTTTCTAAGCTGACTATGGCACATTTGCTCTCCCCTTGCTCTTCATCTTCTGGAATGTCCTTTAGCAGTAAGCTCCTCAGGGGCACTGGGAGTCTGAGGACAAACCCTGTCCTATTTAGTTCAATTTTAGGGAAAGAAAGACTTTTATTCTGCTGAGTTCAGAGGAACAGACCTGGTTTCTGACAGAAAAAGAGAGTGAACCTCTATCCCAGTGCCAGGAGGTAAAGATTACCATGCCGTAAGCCACAGACTCCACAAAGTCAGAAGGGCAGCCACTGCCCCTCTAAGCAAGTAGAGCCATTCACAGCATCAGGCCACATACCCTGGGCTTGTTGGAAAATGACCCACCAAGGTCTCAGACAGTGGGGAGATGAGAGAGGAGAGTCTAGAAAAGTCCCTTGCTATTAAATATACATTATTTTTATACATGGGCACATGCACAGACAGAAGGTAACCAAAATACCTCAACTATTACCACTAATGGCATCAAGGAGGAAAATGGAGTAGGAACATGGCTAAAATCCAGTCTTTTAATGGTCAAGTCATACCACGAGGCTCACACAGTGGACGCCTACTCCACAGAGGCCTCCAGGGAGAAGAGTATGAGCTACCAGAGCTGAACTGGAAGCCAGGCTGGAGCTGAGCCCACGGAGCAGTTTGGACGCAGGGACTCCTCCAGCAGCGAGGGCCGCTCTCCTCCAGTAGCTCGGCACAAGCCTGTGGCCAACGACAGTGCTCCACAAGGGCCCCTTGTTCCCCTCCCCACTGCCACAATGGCCTCATGCCTCTTTGCCCTCCCCAAGGTAAATGCTTATCACCTGCAGACAGAATGAGTGACAGGAACAAAACCGGAGAATACAACACATCCTCTGGGCTGACTGGAGACATCCGCAGCTGTGCTTCATCCGTGTTTGTCCCCAAAGCCTCCCCCATGACAGAGGGACTCACACCCCCCCCCCTCCATCCACCCACTAAAGCCATCCCCATAGGAGCAGATGACCACCAAGGCACAGTCCTCATGTCATAAGGTCTTAAATAAATCCAACCATCCTGCTCAATCCCCCACATAAGACTAGACTGAGAAGGTTAGAGCAGACCTTGAAGGTCTGGAGAAAAGAGACAATGCACAGCTAAAACCCCACTGCAGGGAAACACAAGTAAGCCAGAAATCCACCCACCACACACCCTTCAAAGAGGTAGAAATATGCCAGAGTCCTTATGATGTAAAATTTCTTCCCATGTTGCAGCATGTTGACCTGACAGCATGCCATCAGAATTTTAAATTATGTATCTAAAAACCCTTCTCCCTGTCAGTGAGCATTTGAACCTGAAGTGAAGCCGGCAGCGGAGAAGAGCAGACAGGAGAGGTAATTACCCGCGGTCTCCTCCAAGAGCTGACAGAAAGCAGGCCCCGTGCTGGAGATCCTGGCCTCATTATGGGCTCTCCTAGAGGCTGCAGCTGCTCCTCTCTGCGGTTGGACGTGAGTCACAACATTTCGGAGGAGAGAGAAGTGCTCCTGTGAGTTCATTAATGGCTGCAGGGCCCAACAGCCATCAGCATAATCACAGTCACCCCAGTGTTCGAAGCCAGAGCCCCAACACTGCGCTCGAACTTCAGAGATGGAGCAAAAGTCAGCCATGAAGTTGGCTTGCTGATCACTGTGGGATGTCTAATATGGGAAGGGGGTTTCTCCTGAACCAATGTGTGTTTCAGAGCTAACAGAAAACAATGGAGAAAACTCTGACCCCTTCCTCATTAATGGCATCAAGAGAGAAACTATAAAAAGATGCCACATAAGAGCTAGGGAACAGCTGTAGAAACCGTACCAGTCTCTGCAGCAGAGACAGTTTCCCAGGGATGAAGATATTTTGCCCTAAGAGAGCTGTCACTCCATGAAAATCAGAATCTCCCTGCAGCTGCACACGCTCCTCGGACTTTGCCCCTGCTTACACAGGTCCCAGTCATCGCCAGGGGCTGCACCGGTACCCTGCCCCACAAAGTCTCATCCCGTAGTGCAGGATGGCTTCTCGTTGTGAGGCTGCCAAGGAACACCAGCTCACAGCCACATGGAGACAGAGGGATCCACAGGGCAAGACAACGTGGCTGGATGCTCCCCCGGAGTGGCAGAGCCCCTCCTGCGCCCTGTGACTAACAAATCCTAGTTTCCAAGTGGCAGACTAACTCCCATCCCAGGACATGCATATTATATGCCCTCCTCTGAGTGGGAACTGACCCTTGTGAGCCTGATGTTGCTCCAGCTAGAGAAATTTTCCTCTTTGCCTGTGCAAGTCTCCAGCTCCCACTGGCTAGAGGGTGACTGTTGCTGGAAGGACAGACTCTGTATCGTCTTGCATTAACCAGCCCTCCAGTGCTGGCCTCAGGATCTGTACAGCACTCCTGTTTGTGCTGCATACAGCCCGCAAGATCAAAAAAGCTTATTGCACTTCTTTCCCTCTCACCCCCTATTTCCTGCTGTGCTCACACCCCTGCCTTTTCATTTCCCAGTTTTGCACTGGACTGAAAATTACAGGGTGTCTTCAACATGTTTCAAATGACAAACCTTAGGCACATCAGGCCTCCCATTTCAGCAAGGGAGACACAAGTGCACAGTAGCACCTTGGCTGTCTGCAACTGAAGGACTTGCAGCATCAGTGATTAAAGCCCCTTCTTTATCCGCACATCAGCCCTGAGCAGAGGCTCCTACGTGTGCTTTTCTAATGGCCTCCCCTCACACTGACCTCCGCAGACCTGCCGATCCTAGGGGACAGGAAGGTAATTCAGGCCCTATTCTCATTCCAGCCAGAGCTGCTGCTGCTCATCTTCCCAGCCGTGCCTACACGGCGAGGCAGTGAAAACCCCCATGATGGATTGCTGTCCAAGAGGGGCTGAGCCACTGAGCCCATTTGACAGAGAAACTGCCAGCTGGACATGAACTACAGACCCAGAGAGTGAAAGGTGATCTATTCCAGCCACCTCACCCCCTTCCTAGCAAGGGCTGGGCCCAGGGAAATAAATGCCTTGAATAGCAAAGGAGGGAAAACAGTCACATAAACAAATGACCAGATCCTGCACAGCTGTAAGAAAACCTCATGCCCATTTACTCCAGGGGACGAACTGGCCTGAAGTATGTGAAGGCACTTGAACACCAAAACTTGGAGGTGCAGTGATGATGGAGAACTTGTGGTACTTAATTTCCCTCTGTACTAACTGCCCTTCTGGCTGGCAGCCTGGGCTGAGATGCGATGGAACGACCAGCCTGAGCATACAAACACCTTTCTCAGTGGATAGATGCTGGAGGCTGCTCCGTGGGAAGTCCAGCGCTTCCCACAAAGCTGGGAATAAGCATGTTTGCTTCCAAAAGGGTCGCCATTAGTTAACAGCTTCCTTTAGGAAAATACAGACCTTGCAAAAACAAAACATGCAGACTTGGTTGTTTTTTCCCCAGCACAGAAAGCAAACCTCAGTTTGCAGTGGTGGCATGGCCTGTCTTTGGAGTCAGGCAATACAGAACCAAGCAACACAGAGGAAAGATGTGTCAGACCCAACTCTGAAAACCAGGGACACGTTCTGCTCCCTGCACTGGAGGAAGAGGACAGGAGGAAATGCGTACGCATTAAAAGGCATATTATAGGCAGCAAGTTTAATGACACCGAATCATAATGCTACAGGATTTTGGAAGGGACATATACCCTCAGGCTTTGAATGACCTTTGAAAGAGAGAGAGAAGAATGTGAGTAAGTCTCCTCTACAGTCACCTCCTGTACAATTTCCTCCACCTTCCACTAAAACACCCAGTGCTGGAGCTGTCAGTAACACCAGACTGAGTCAAAAGGTCTTGGTCCAACTCCTTCTCCCATCCCTTTGTGCCCCACTAATGTGGCAAATCATTACTTTCTAACAGGCCTGTTTCAGTCAAGAGCCATTTTCTGCCTCCTCCTCTCCTCTCCCCAGTTCTTTATCTCAGCCTTTTCTAAAAACAAAACAAATTATAGATTGCATCACTGCGCAAAAAGTTTAAAAGTTGCTTTCTCTTCCTTTATCCTTCCTAAAACCACCTGAGCTTTGCAGAGGACAGCCTGGAAATCTGGCAGGGAGGACAGATGCGTACTTTTGGGTGGGCTAGTGAAATCTGTGTTCACAGTCTGACCAAGCTCAAAGAGTCGAGAAACCCAGCCCACACTGGCAAGGCAGTCTGGGTTCCCAGTGCCAGCGCATAGGTACACACGCCAAGCCACACAGACGTCCCAGCACCCTTCAGCTCTCATCACACTCGAGTCGGCACCATGCACACTAATAGGAGATTTCCCACTGAACTCAACGGAACAAGATCAGACCTCAAACACCCCCAAGAAATCCTCATTTTTCTCTCCACTGTGTCCCCCCTGAGGATCCATTGCGCAGGTGGCTTGTGCTGACATCCTAGTCAGGGCTGTGCTCTAGCGGAGTCTTGAAAAGGAGCATAAACTCCTGCTTCCTCTTCTGGAGGTACACATCCTTTTAGAGGGATTGGTGGGATATTTCACACAGGGTTAGTTTTTATGCTTTGAATATTCCATGAGGTTTGTGTTCATTTTCTCATCATAAAGTTTTATTGGGAACTCTTTGAAATTGCCAGCTTTTCTGATACATCTTCAAACAGAAATTGTCTGTCTATGAAAAACTTGGTGAGGTGCATCCTGATTAGATCTGGGACACTGTCTACAGTTTTTAGTTTAAGAGAAAAGCAAACCAGATTATCAAGTTTTACTAGGATTTTTAACCATGATGTGTCAAAGCTTCTGTCCCCATGCTTGCAAGACCGATTATTGCAAAATCACCTTTGTCAAATGCAACTCTGCTGCCTTGGGATTTAGTCTTCTCTCCTGCAACAGGGGATTCGTGTGTAGCTGAAGGCATAAAGGGTTCACCTTACACAGAGCTGCCAGGGGATAAAACCTGCTCACCCACAAATCATTCAGCTCCCTCTCTCACTGCCATAAACACCACTTCAAAACTCTTGGAAACACCAAGGAATAAAACTTTGTAAAACTGTTAAGCTACCTAACAAGCTCCCAAAAGCAAATCCCTGTCTTCTCCCCAGAGACCTAACCATTGCCAGCATGAGCAGAGCCATGGAAGGATGGTTATGAAGAGGACCTGGGTTGCTTTCCTTAATGTAACATCACTTTTCAGGGCTGGATCTGGACACAAAATCTAGTCCTAAAAATGCAACTTGTTCAGGGAGAAAAAGTTGGCTTTCCAATACTCACAATAAACATTAAATGCTGACACTATGCCAAAAAGTTATTTATACGACATGATGAATTCTGCAAAATAGAAACTAATATGATAATTCCTGCTCTGAAATAGAATTTCTGCACTCTTGAAAGGTATTTCTTGGCTTTGGCCCTTCCTCTTGCAAATTAAAGGACAGTACATCTGCTCTACTAGCTTGCCTTGCACAGGGCACCCTTTCCACTAGTTCATGCCGATAGGCACATGCTCTCAGCAGAGATCGCCAAGTTGCAGAGATGTGCTACAGCAGGCCCGTGACGGCCTACCTTGAGGAGCGATGCACACACATAAGGGCACAGGTGGACCACAGCCTCGCTCCTACACCTCACTCCCCCCGGGCATTGCTTCATCGGAGAAGACAACTGCAGCAGAGCAGGCCCGGGAGACAGCCAGGCTCCATCCCAGCTTGACAATGGTAAGGCACCGGCCTCAGCTAGGCAGAGGGATTTTCTAGTGTGTGCCTATCCACTGATCTACTCAGTGCAGATCTCCCCCAAAGTTAACCTGCCTTCAGCTGTGTGCTGCCTGGGCAACAGATTGGGGTGCATATCACTCTTTGCATCCCCAGACAGCCCCCTGCTCCAGCAGTGGGGGATGCCTTCCCAGAGTGCTGCTGTATATCAAGAGAAGCTGGGTTTCTCTCTGCTTCTTCCTTCTCTTTACCAGAAACACTTTATGCAAATCAAATCTCTCTTTCGCAGTCTCCCGCTGCGCTGCAGAGGGCTGGTGGAGAGGAGGAGAGGGGAAGGGGTGGGAAGGAGGGGGGAAGAGGATGGAGCCTTGTTCGCTATCAGCTGCTCAGAAGAGCAGAGCAGAGACAAGATTGATGATGCTCTCTGGATATAAGATCTCCTCCTTGTGAAAGGCTGCTTATGAGGCCTGATAGACTTGTCATCTCTTAATAAACATCGCTGATATGTCGGTGAGGAGAAAACGGGAGCGAGGGGAGGACACACAGAAAGGCTGCTGACAATTTACTTAGAACTATGCTCTTCTCTTGCCTTGGCCCTCACATGCAATTCAGACGGTCTTTTCCCAGGAAAGAACATCCCCAGCACAGCCTCATCAGTATGTCTCATATTAGCAGATCCCAGGTGTAGGCTGAACTCGGCTTCAGGGCATTTACAGTGAAACACTCCCTTTCCCTATGAGATTGGGGTCATCAGCCCTTTGTGTACACCTGTCCCTAAACCTCAATGAAGCCAGTAGGATTTTCACACAAGGTACAGACTCACAGTAGCTACAGGAGCAGGTCCCGATGGGAACAGAGTGCGAGAGAGGCATTCCATCAGCACTTCGCAGAGACCAAAGCTGTATCGTTGCCATTGTGCTCCGATAAATTGCTCTCCAAGTGTTTGTAAGTTGCTCCGCTCTTGCCCACATGCTGTAAATCAGATGGACTTGCTTGGGATCAGGAACCACATCCCTCGCTTTTGTTTAATCTCTGTAAAGCAGCAAGGAAATTTTTAAGGCATGGAGGGAGCATTTTCCCTACCGAATCCCAGTAATGACAATCACAGGCAGCAAACGTGACACTTCCACTGGGAGCTTACGTGGATACAAAGCTCCCACGTGCGGTCACCCACACCTAGTTATGTGCACATGGATTTTGTGCGACTACAGCCACTTTTTCCTTGCATATTTGGCTCAATTTGTATTTAATCAAGCTACGCATGGTTAAAAATCCTCCAGAGCCTTAGCAGGTGCTTAGCGGTGCTGTGTAAGTGCAGAGCTAAGGAATAACATGCTGTAAGCACAGCTAGTGTAAGTGTTCATAGCTCCCCGTGGGGCTAAGAACGACTGCAAACCAGCCTCTCCACCCCAGGCTTACATATGCAAAGTAAAGTTCCCACAGAGGCTGCAAAGACCACATAGGAAGCAGTCAGAGCTGGAGGGTCGGTCTCTTGCAAGTACTCGCTGCTCTCTCACAAGGCTTAGACCTGCCCACGGCTGCTCAGGTACCCTTCTCCAGCGGTGCAAGGGAACATCAGGCTCCTCTGCACCTAACGAGGACTTAATACTTCACAGGCACCAAGACTTAGATTCTTAACAAACTAAGTCCTTGTAGGGCTTGGATTAATATTTTCGTGAGGATTCATTTGCTGTATTTTCACTACTTCTGTATTTGCAAGAATGTGAAGTCGTACTCAGCACTTTCCAAAAAGTTAGCACGAGAACAGACTTCCAAAGGCTAGATTCACATGAAGGGAGCAACATGCAAGCTTCCCAGGTGTAAGCAGTCTGTAGATTTGGTCACCTTCAAACATGTGCTTACTACCGTCAACAAACAACACCCATGCTATATGAGCACAGGAGTGTTCACATCCTAGATGACTGCCTTGCAGAAGAAACAAATATATTTCGCCGTTTTCCGCATGACCTTTCCACATCCCAGGAGAGAAATATCAGCCCTCCCTCCTCCCCATAATTAGTGACCCACAATGAATATGTTTCTCAAAGCTGGAGCCCACAGCTTAGAGTAAACATGAGTGGCCTCAGTTGGACTAGAAAGGAAAACAACCTCTGCTCAACTCTGATGGGTTAAAGTTCAACCCTGGCATTTCCTGCCCTCAGCAGTCCATAATGAACCAGTGTCCCCAGTGTCAGCCTTCTCAATCAAACAGGCACTTCAACAGTTGAAACGCTCCTCCCCCACCCAAAGAAAATCAGATGGATTTTTGGCAAGTCTCAATTATAAGGCTGGTGTTCAGGAATTAAACTGGGATCACATTCACTACCAGTGTGCCCATACCTACCTTCAGTTCTCCAGCTCTGTAGGAACATTAGATCATGTCCAGGTCCTCCAAATGCAGGTTTCTCTGCCTACAGGATTTTTCTTAGACAACACACACACACACACACACACAATACCCCACATCTAATTTGCCAGTATCATCCTGTATTTCATGTACTAGTATGAAGCAGCTTGCTTTGCAATAACTCCATACATACAAATGTCTCAGCCCCTTCAGTCATCCAGCCTCCCCATCCTGGCCAAATCCATGAAATAATAGTTTCCCAGCACTTCCAAAAAGATAAAGCTCAGGTGTTTAAGGCAATGTTGCTAAACCCTCATAATTTCCTTATCTTAGAATACTTTAAGAGGTTTTTTTCCGCTCGTGATGGCAAGTGATCAGATGAGAATCACAACACAATGCTAAAGAATAATTAAACTTTATAATTATGAGTTTCCAACCTTTGTGACTGTGGAGTCTTTGAAAACAGCAGGCAAATAAATGGAATTTTACTTATATTTCATTCCCCCAGACAACCAAGAAGGAATGGCCCCTCTCCTTACCTTAGGACTTAGGGTCATGACTTAGAAGTCAGTTGGAGCTGTAAGATTTGTTTAGACACACTTGCTGATTAGGATTTTTCACTGTGTTTTTTCATCAGAGTGGAAAAATGGTTTTTAGATCAAACTCTCCACCAAAAAACATTCATTGTGTAACTTTCTACACATTTTCCCTACAAAAAAAATAAAGAAAGTACTAAAAGACAGAAGAAATGAGCTTTTCATAAAAAGCAAAGGGAAAAAGTAGAGACTTTGCTGAAGCAACAGACAATAAAGAACGAATTAACTATCTCATCCAAGAAACTGAATTGCTGGTAATAAAAAAGAGAATACCAATCTGAACTGTCCATTGTGATTAGAAACTTAAGACATATTTTATGCATTTTGTGCTCTGTACTTAACCTAATGGTTATAATGAGGATATCTAAATGGCTGAGGATATTATTTGGTCAGAGGGTCACCACAGGAAAAGACAGATATAGCACAGCTAGGAAATATTAGGGTATTTTCCCACAACATTTTGCAAGTTATCTTTTAATACAGTTAGAGGTATGTAAGAAATTAAACAGTGTAGCAAAGTCCTTTCTTTTTGAAGTTCTTCATATAAATAGAAATTAAAATAGAAAACAAAAACACAATGAGAAAAAACAGGATTCCTTACTGACAAAGAGATCAAATGGAAGACAAAACTCAGCATTTTAGGAGCTATACTCTTTTTTTTTTTTTTTTTTTTTTTAAAGTTGTCTGAACATAATCAAGCTAGAAAAAGAAACCACAAAGGGGGAAGAATTATTCACACTCAGAAGGTGGTTGCAATCTTCCACTGCTTAACGTCCTCCCAGTGTCATCCCTGCTACGCATCCCCATGGTTCTGCACACGGATGCTGCAAACACACAGACATTTCTGTCCAGCAGCATTACTGTGATTTCCAGCAGGCTATTTGGGGTGGGAGGCAGTGGGGGAGAACAAAGCACCATGGGGCTCTAAAAACAGAGAGAAGGGGATGAAGAGAGGGAGAGAGAAGGGGATGCAGAGAGACTTAGAGGCCCAAGGAATGTCAGAGGGATGTATTTCTCTGACACAACCCCACTTCAACAGCAAAACTCTCATCAGAAATACAGAATTGGAGCCCTTTGAAAACTCTGCCTACAGCATGCAGCACCAAAGATTAAAACCCCAATAGTTCCCACCTATAACTCACCCTGGTTTGGCAGGGAACATCACACATAACTGAAAACATAGAGACAAACGGAAGGTGTCAAGTTAGTAATTTCCTAGCTCTACAGTGAGCAGCATGGAAAATATGTGAACCTGTATTTCATCCTCCAAATCATATTAATACTCAGATCTCAAGCAAGAGATAATACAAAGGTAACTAAAACAGTCCTAGCCAATATTTTCAAATACAGGATTAGAAATATAATGCACATAGTGCCTTAGAATATATATTAAAATACCAAGGGGAGGGTGGAGCAAGGCTAATGAACTTAAAAGATAACATCTGAACAAGTAGTACATTACCCAAGAAAGTTTCCAGCATATTCAAAATTGTATATCACTTGGTTTCACATAAATTGTTGTTTTTTTTTTTTAATGTAGCAAGACATTATCCTTCTTACGATCCTCTGATGAAGATTTAATGCTGACATTTTGTATCCACATCTCCTTCCTCTTACCAAAAATCTCCCCCCTCCAATACAGTGTAATTCTTCAAATCTGCAGTTTTAACAGAAAGTGAATCTGATTTTGACTCAAACTCCACATGGGTGTAGCTGTAAAGATATTGTCATGTGAAAGATTAGGTGCTAACGTAGACAAAGACACGTTCATCTGCAAGCCTAATAGCCTCTGAAATAGTAACTGCCAGGAAAGAGTTACTATGTCTCTATATCACTATTCATAATAATAATAATAATAGTATTGCAACAAAAGAGGAAAGTGCTAGAAACTCCCAAGGATGACTAATGCTCCACACAGAAAACTATTACTCCCGCATGCATGTCTCAGACCTGTTGCAGGGGCCTTAGATTTCCCTTTTCTGCCCTGTTGTCTTTGTTCACACATTACAGCTGTGATGGTCAGTGTGAAGTTTGTTCTGGGAGGCTGGGAAGTGGGATCTGGTGGGAGGACCATATGGGGCAGGTGATCTGCCAGCCCTTCATGGCTAGGGATCTGCTGCAGTTTACCGCATTTCTTTCACCTGGCAAACACAACCCATGGACAGGAATAGCCCCATGCCTTCAATTTACCTTTGACCATCCACAATTCACTCAGTGCTTGCCCTCACACCTCTCTCACTCCCACAGGACTTGGCACCTATAGTCTACACAGCCCAAGCAAAAGTAGGGGGCATCAGTGAAGGGAAATGGAAGACTGGCAATCACAGCTCCAAGTCCAGAATGAAATTGCTACCTCCTGCCCCAGAAATCCCAGAACAGGTCACAGAGGAATGACACCCCATCCTAGATCCACCCCTTGTATGGGCGCACTGAACTGACCTGCTGACCCCATGCAGCTCTGAGTAATCATGTCAGACTTTCTTCCACATACTGCTCCACTAATCCCCAGGCATTACCTCACCACCTGAAGTAGTGGAGGCCAATTGCATCCAAGTCTATTGCCCTGAGATCCTAACTCTGCATCCACCTCAGCCAACAAGAGTTTCACCATCATCTTTAAAAGAAGCAGACTTCTGAGAAGACTCCACATCAATGCCACACAGTAGAGATCAAGGGCAATAGAGCAGACCATGCTGTCAACACAAAGGCAACTGGAACCTACTCAGCTTCCTTCTGAGGTCTCCCATACTCTGATGGTGGCTGATGATGATGATCTTCGGAGAAAGTCTTCTCTCAGAGACGGCAGGAGTGTCTCTCAACAAGGCATATGGATGAACTTGCAGAGCAGCCAACTGTCCCATACCAAGTAGCACACAGCAGATCAGCTGCATGCATGAGATATTTCCACTGGTGTAAAGAGAACAAAACAAAAAATGGCTTGGTTAGGTGGTGCAATAGAGAAACCACAACGCCCATCTGCCCAGGACTCAAAAAACACAGGCACAAAGATAGCTAGCTAGCTGCCAGCTCAGACACTGCAAAGACAACAGCATTAAAATAAGGCTAAAAATACAAAGCTTTTATTTTTAAAATGGGTCCTTCCTCCCACCTAGTGGAGAAACAAACCTAAATCCTTGGAAGCAATGATGAATTGACATAGCATCTGAACAGATATTCTGCTGGAAGAGAGAAGTGAAACAGCAGGGAAAGTTGAAATACCCTCCAACACCCTCCTCCCCCCTCCCCCAAAACTGGAGTCCATCAGTGCTGCTGCATGCCAGCAGGAGGGGAAGGCAGCTTTTCTGTGCAGAGAGGTTGCTGACTATCCCTGCTGCTGCCACCCAGACAGAAACTGTCATTAGCTGGCTTGAGACCTCTAAACAGTCTAGGACCATAATTATGGAAAGTAGCAACATATGGGACTCTATTCTCCCCATGCCAAAGGGACTGGGATGGACAGGCAGAAGTAACTGGGCAGCCAGAATGCTGCAAGAGGCATACTTATCATGTCCATTTAAATAGGGGCCAGAAATGCCTAATGAAGCTTGTCAAGGTTGTCCCATACCCACAAACCCAGCAGTCATGGCAAGAAGGCATGCTAAGACCCTCTTTCAGAAATCCTGATCCCTCCACCTAAATATCAATAGTTCTGCACTAAAAACTGTCTCCAGTTGGAGAAATAAGGCAAAGGGACAAAATCCCTCTGCAGCTTGCCACAGCTCCTACAAGGAGAACATGCATCCTCAAAGATGAAACATGGCCCTCACGTGACAAGCAGAACAAAACAGTGTATGCAACCTGTTCATCTGCAAGACACAGGGAAGCCACTATAACCATGGCTACCTTTCACCATAGGTAAGCTGAACATACCAATGGAAAGAGCTCAAACTGGGAGATGCCTTAGCATCACTTCCGCTTGGTCCTAGAAAATCCTTTTGTCCAGTGTTCCTCCCTGCTTCCCCAGTGCTCCAAAGATGCCACCCTGGGATCTAAGAGGGAGGTTTTCACACTGCATGAAACATGCTGCCTGTCACTAGAAAGATGCACATCCCTTAGGTGCATGGCTGAGACACAGATGTGACCCATGATCCCACATCACTATAATTCACCCAGCCTTAACAACGTCCTCTTACCCAGTGCATTTCCCCATTTGTTGCACGTGAAGTGTCACTGCCCTGGCCCACAGAGGACAAATGAGATGTGTAGCAGGAGGGGGATATTAAGGAACCTCCTTTCGTTATCTCAAATTAATTAGGCCACTGATATTTCCATTCTGCTTGTTCTTATCAAGGAGATGTTTTGCTGAGCTGTGAGGATCATGTCGTCCACAGCACATGGCATATTGGTGTTCAGCGATCTCCCCTTGCACAGCTATGCCAGGTAAGGTTGGGAACTGCTGAATTAACATTGCAACCATTTGCACCGTGGAAACAGTGTCTCCAAGAGACAGGAAAGCAATCTTTTTAGGAAATACCAGAGAAGGGTCATAACATCCAGAGCTGGCATCAGTGTTATAATGAAGGCTATTATCCACCTTGCCTCACTGTGCTCCAAGAACCCAGAAAGGATCAGGTTAAAGGTACACTTTTTTTTTTTTTTCCAGACAGATCATGCAAACAGAGTATTGCTATTGCCTTACGCAATGCCTATATATACAAAAGTGTAGTTGAGGGATTTGAGTTAGACCCCAGCAGGAAAGTTTAGTTTTGCTCATTCCCTAAGTTAGCTCTTGTCAACTAGATCATAGACCAGATTTGTGTGCACCAAGCTCCTACATGCTGAAATATATGATAAACTTTTTACAACAGGAAAGAGTCATGATAGATGATAAATAGAGGATGGGGTTGTAAAGGCTCTAAAGAGGTCACCTGCACCATCTCCTTGCCCTAAAAAAGGAGCCATAAACCATCCCCACTTTTCTCTGTTCATGCAATTTTGCATTTCTAGAACATCTATGACAAAAGAACCCCAACATGACAGACGCTTTCATGATTCAAGTGTTAAATAACAGATAGGTGCTATTTATGTGGAAATTATTCCTGTTGGGACAGAGACATGAAAGCAACATTTTCTCATGTGCTTCTGCCTGCCTCACCTGCACTCTCCCTGCTCATCCATCTCCCAGGATTGCCTGGAACATTGCACATGTAGGAGCATTTTCAAACAGCTCTCAGTTTCTTTAAAAAGTCAGCCTGCTCAGTAATGGCTCATCCTGCTCCTCCCACCCCCTGCTACGCACTCCCTCGGGGCCGAGAGGGGAGAAGATTCAGCCTGCTCTGGAAAACAGCTTTTAGTACATTAAAATATCACCACTTGTGAGTCTGATGCCATTGCAACCTACAAGCCAGAAATAGCAGCTTTGTCCCAATGGAAAAGAAAAGGACAAATTTCCAGCCTACCAGAAGGGTTCGAGACATGTAGGTGCACTTAGCCCTGCAATAACAGAATCCGTAACAGCAAAAATATTACAGGGGGGAGGGAACAATATTGCTTCAGGTCATTATATTTTATATAATATCCCTGCAGATCTGTACAATGAACCTCCAGCTCACAGGTTAAAACAAAAGGATTCTACAGAGGTAAAAATAATAATCCTACAGCTATTGTTTTTCAATCACCAAAAGGTCTTTATGAAGCATTTGGTGACTTCCAGGGCCTCTACAGGGTATATGGGTAGGAAGCAGAACAAAATACTTCCCTGCAACCTGTCCTTCCCTCAAAACTTCAAATAAACACAAAAACATTTTTTTTAATTATCTTCTTTCCACATTAAGTAAAGTAAATATTTTCACTGTCAAATAAAACCATTTTTCCGTCCTTCTCTCCCTCTCCTCACCTTTTATTTCATCTTTTCCAGTCTCAGTGGATGCCTTTGAAAGCAAAATTTTGGTATCAAGAGAAAAAGGGCCCACCTAGCTCCTCTGTAGAGCAAATCAGCGATTGGTTAAACAAAACTGACCAGAACACTAGGCTTCAATTTGTGACCAACAGAATAATCCCCAAATTTCACTGACAGCATCTCTCTGCTGTGCCAGGGTCCCAAACTGAGACCCCAAGTAGCAATTCCTCACATCTTGTACAATCTCAGCAAAACTGTTCCAGCCCAGCTGCATACAGACCTAGACATTTCCAAAGGTATGTGAAGAACAGGGGGAATCGGGCAACTAGATGCCTTCCAAAGTGTTTTGGTGTCTTGAAGCATCAGAAGATGATGAGGACATCTAGGACACCCCTCCAGACACGAGATAAATGTACTAACAGTCAGAAGTCAAGGAACAGGGTCTAAAGGAAGGGTTTCTACCACCCCAATACATACTCCTCAGCCCATCACCACAATGACCTCCCAACATCGGCAAGGTGAGGGAGAGGCAAAACCTCATAAGATGAAAGCCTAAGTTCTCTTGTTACGTTTCCTGTTAATTCTTTGTGACCACGGTCAAGTTATTTCAGTGCTTTTCTCTTCACTCACCTCAGCTGTAGGATGTAAGAAGGTCCCCTCCAAGCTCTGCAGGCGTGTAAAAGAGACCATTGCGCAGCTCAGTGAGCACTGCAGGGACTCCCTGGATGGACACTGGGAGAGTGCAATAGTCAGATACTGTTCTGTTGAGAGAGACATGACTGAAGCCACCATGAAGTTGTAACGAGGTGTATCTGATCCCTCAACAGTGCTTGGAAAGGATAGTGATTCTGGGATAAAGGGTAGACAGTTAGTAGGGCTGTAGGTAGTAGGAACAGGAACAAGTCTCACAAGGACACAATTACTCCAGCTTTTCCTCCCCATGCCTAACGAACTGTGTGCTCATAAGATGTTGCTCAACACTGGGCAAGGTGTTACTAAGCAAGTCCACCTGTGCTTACAAAATCATGGCTCAAAAGACTGGTGTTCAGCTGGAAAGGGGGAGAGCAGAGACATTTCTGGTCAGCAGACTGACCCATAGCCTCCAGGACACAAACAACTGGTGACACTCTCCACCCCCAGGGGTGACTATGGAAATAAAAAGCCAATGGAATGTCTGTTCCTAGCAGGAGAAATGGTTCAGGAGGTCATCAGCTGGACATCTCCAGCTGCCCTGACCCACAATTGTTTTGGAAGGCAAATCAAAGCAAGTCCTCAGTTTATCTCCTTCCTTGTTTGTCAGACCACACACCGCCCCAAGAAAGCACTCACAGAACAACAGTTGTCTCAGCCCTGTGACAGGACATGGCTCAGGACTGCTGAGGACTGCCACCCAGCACAGTTCTGCATATACCAAGCCTGAGACCAACATGATTATTGGAGCACCAGCCAGGCCCACAGAGAGATTTGGTGTGTGACTGTGTCACCTATGCAGGAAGCCCTTAGTGTCGTTTGCACCAGGAAACTTGGAGGGGACACAGCCCCCTCCTTCAGCTCCATAACAGCTAAGCTAAAGCAAACAGCCAGATTTTAGGCAGAAAGCAGCCAAAAGAGGCACAAGAGCTAAAACCAATAGCTACTAACTCCAGATATCATTTGCCTCCTGGTGCCATTACAGTAGCAAACGATCTGCATCTTGCTGGCAAGATGAGAGTCTTGGGGAAGCCAAGCAGAAAGAGAAGTATTTCACCAAGTGGAAACCACACTTGGATGGCTTCCAATGACCATCCCATTCCCCCCAAAGATACACACACGTGTACATACAGTACAGTTGGGGTTGCTATTTTAGCACCCCTGATCCGAGTCGATCAAAAATGCAGTGGGTGCAAGAGGACTGTGTGCAGTGGCGCTCCTGCAAAACACAAGCTCAAAACAGTGGTGGCAGCAGCAAGAGTCGAATTCCCATTTAAATAAAATGCCAAAAGGCAGTCAGTGAAAGTGACATTTATGGTGTTACTACAAATGCATTCAGTGGGAAGCTGAGTAGCAGAAGCAGGTTGGGGGGAAAAAAACAAGCTGTAGTGAAAACTGCCATCTGTATATTGTGCCCCATTTTTAATATTCTGTATTCTCATAAAAAGTGTTGTTTCTGTCACTATTCAATCTCCCAAACTCACATGGAACACTGTTAAAAGTCAGCAGTGTGTGAAATGGTATTTTAAAATAAATGAAACCCGCTCGCAAAGCTGCGGAGGAATATTGCAATGCCAGGGTGCTGACAGACAGGCATTGAAAAGTAACAACCGTTATCATCTTAAAGCAAAGCGGATTAAATAAAAACCCACAGCTAGTGGTGCATTACCAAGTCTGATATTGACACAGCTGCCGTGGTGGTTATTTTTCATTGTCTCATCAAGACAAAGCATCATGGGATATCAATCTTCCCTCTGTCAGGCCATGCCTGGTGTAAAGTTTTTCGTTTACATTTTCATTATATCCCTTTTATCTCAGCTGCCAGCCATATATATATACACATATATAAAAATATATATATAAAATCTATATTATATATAGATTTGGGGAATGCTGAGATTGGGTGACCTTCGGTGTATTGCCAAACCACATGGCCTCTGGCCACAGGAATCCCCCTCCTCCCAGGACAAAGCCAATCCCCCACTTGCCCGTGTTAGAGGTGCCAGGTGGGTGGGCTGCGAGGACTATTGTAGATCCCCTCCAACTGGAGATGGGCTTGGTGGTGATCTGGTAAAGGTATAATCCCTTGAGAGTTTTATAGCCAAGAAATCTAATTAACACAGCTGCCAATGTTTTCTAAGCAGGCCTCTTCCTGTAACTGAATTTCGCTGGATAGACCAACCAAGTCTGTTTGCAGTCTAGCTCAGTTTAGTGCACAGAGAGGGGGAAAAGACAACGCAGAAATCAGAGTTCTCCATGGAGGACACTGGTTGTCTCATTGGTGCTGGTAGCCATTACACTTTCTCCTTTTAGCTCTGCAGGCTGATCTCTACAGATCATTCTTCATATTTCTGTCCTTGATACCTCTTTAACCTTCCCAGCCTTGGGATACTGGCAAGTCACTGCCCTTGTTTTATAAAAGAATTGTAGGTAAATACAGCTGGGGCAGAAGCATCTTCCTGAGTCTGCTGAGAGTCTAGAACAGTGCTCACTTACAAGTACAGCATAGCTAATTCCTGGGCGATTGCTGACTCACTGGATGCTCTCACTCCTGTTAACAACTCTGCTGTTTCAAGGCAGGAAGGAGAGACAGCTGTTTGCAGCTGGCCACAGCATTCCCCAAAGCAACAAGCAGGACTGAAGCAGGAAGAAATGGTTTTCCTTATCCTTAAGGTAGCCTCATCTTCCAAAGAGGTTGCAAATGTTGCCCTCTGTGGTTGCTTTTCTGTGCTTAATAGTTAATTATGTGCAGCCTCCCTTCTAACATTTCTGGTCCTTGTCAGGTCTATTCCGGGGCAGTTCAGCAGGGCTTGTTACAGCTCTTTGGTCCTTTAAGAATAGGAACTCTGGGAAATGTAGTTCTCAGGGAAGAACAGGGGCTAAAGCAGCCACAGAGGGCAGGTGATGCCCTGGGAAAGCTACAAAAAGGACAGGAAAAATAGTGAGGCAGGACCTCTTGGGAAGGAGCCACAAAGGAACAAGTGTCTAAGCAGTCGTCCACCAGCATTCCCCACCTCACTGCAAACTGGCCCCTCTGATAAGTTATCAGCAGACTGAGCGTGCAAAATCACTATTTTCCCTGCTTTCCTTAACTCCAAGTCAGGTAACTGCTCAGATCCTGTGCACCTCTTTATACCAATCCTTGCACGCTCTTTGTAGCCCACCCTACCAGATTCCCTACACATCTAAGATGCACATTAACATCAGTCCCACTGCATGTAACTGAGCTGAAACTCAGCAAGGGGAAACCTGGGTACTTTACTCATCTTCTGACATTAAAGTGAGCTGAACACCTCTCGGTGAGACAGAAATCCAACAAGTGCTGAGTGTGACCAACCCTGAGGAGCAGGGGTAAAATGTTATCACACCTTTCCTAAGCCAGAGCTCTCTACATTAGCCTTGAATGTTTTCCCCATCCAAGTGGGTCTTACCTCCAGTATTCTTATCAGCTTCTCTGGCACCTATCTTGAGTTCAGGCCTTTGCCATAGCTCAAGAGCCCTGCTGTCCCATCCCCACACACAGCATTTCACATACTCCATCTCCCTGTGCTCCAATTACTCAGATTCTGGATCTTCAGGGACATGGAAGGTCAAATGATCCCCATGGCAGAGCAGGGAGTGGAGTCCCTAAACACAGGAAATCCCTGCATGAAAAATACAAAGCCAGGTGAAACAATCCACAAACATGCCTTCTTTTCCCTGCCTCAGTTTCCCCAGCACTGGAAGCAATGTGCTTGAGCACTCCATGATCTCTCTCCTGCCTGTATCTTCCTCTTTGAGCCTAGGCATCTCCCTCCCAGGCTGTCTGCACCTTTCTCCTCATCCCCCTGCTATAAAAACAGGACATCTCTGCCATAAACTTCTAACCCACAGAGAGGTTTTTACAATCTGGGACATGGATCCTTTGTCCTGCTGCAAGGGATATTCCCTCTCCAGCACAGTTAATGTTCCCTTCTTCCAACCAACAGCTCATGTTCCCAAGGTGCTTCCATTGAAAGAGATGATTGCTAGCCCATGCAAACAGCAAACTGCAGAGAAGTGGGCATAGTTTAGTGAAGTGCCAGCCCTCCCCGCCCAGTTTGAGAACACACTTTGTCCCTCTGCAGTGTTCATTCTTGCTTTCCTCCAGGCCAAATTTGCCCCCTAGATTCTGCCTCATGAACCTGTGGCCCCAGACTTACAGCAGCGACACCTTTGCAGCAGCATTCGGCATAGCAAAGGGTTACACCCGCTCTTCCAGCAGCATTTCCTCTCTCTCCCTCTCTGTGAGCAGCAGCAATTGCCATTCTGCATCCTTAATAGCAGCGTAATCAAAAGTTATGATGCATTTTTCAGTAATCACAAGAAATGATCCCCACTTAGCGTTAAGTAAAGCAAATTTGCCACTGGAAGGATGAAAAAAAGAAGAAAAAGAAGAAGTCAAAAGCATTTCCATTTTCATTTGAAACGAATGAGTCAGAGTCAATTTGGTAAAGCAGTTAACAGCAGCTGTGCTCCCCTTCTCAGCCCCTTAACAGGTACAATTTGCTTTTAACAAACAACCTCACAGAGGTCTCTGGCACTGTGTTAACACAGTGGCATTCAACCTCTCTTGCTGTTGTGTATTTAAATTGGGTAATAGAGTCAGGCGGAGGAGATCCACCATGAATCTTAAGTGCAATTTGACAGTCTTAAAAAACAAAAAAAAAGGGGTGGGGGAGCCTTTATAGAAAATAATAAATGAGTTTGAGAGCAGTTTGTGCTGCGTTATTTCAAAGCAGCATATTAAAAACAACAAAAGTCCTAGTAAGCCCCAGCATGGTATGGAGGAAGGTGACAAGATCCCAGCAGACCTGGAGCCATGAGCCAGCAGGACCCCTCCGCAAAGAGTGCCTGGGCCCACTGGCTTCTCCCTCCCACTCGGGTGTCTGAGGGAAGAGTACTGCATTTCAACCAGCTGTGGGATGCTGTCTCTCCTCCTTGCCGAACAAACTTATGTCTTCCTTCCCTCCACAGAAAGCCCAGAAGAAAAGTCATCCCCTCCTCTTGATGTCCACCCCTGCAGCCATGCTGAAAGAAGAGCCCGGTCCTGCCATGATTAAGACATTCATGGCTAGCTTGGCTCTCCAGACCCATCTGTAAGGTTTCCTCAGCAGTTTTACCACATGGGGTACACAGAGAACAGAGTGCTGCAAAACAAGCCAAGTTGTTTAATGGGCAAAGCACCCCCACAACTTGTGGGAACAGCTGCCCCAGTGCACTCAAGATACTTCGCCCCACACCAAGAGCGATCAAGAGGAAGGCTGTACATCAGAAAAACCCAACAGCTCTTCACATTCATACTAAGGCTGCTCTGACCCCTCAGGGCATCTCACCACTGTCCCATAGTCTTAGCAGATGCTGAGGGAAAGAGTTACCCCCTGGTTGGTAGCAAAAGCAAGCATGTGTGATGAGCCTCCAGCCGTAACTCCAGCTGTCCCTTCTCATCTCTCCTCATCCCAGAGCATCTCTGTCCTTCCCTTGCCCCGAAAGCAGGCCCTCAATGATGCTCTCATCTCACTAGACTTTTGGTTCAGGCAGTCGTCTTCTCTCATTCATTTGTTCTTTGAAGAAATCTCATTTCACTACTTTTCAGGCTCCTCAGCTTTGTAGGAAATTACAGGAGGCCAATGAAAAATTCATGTCCTCAGTCAGTAGTCATTAATTGGCATTTTTGTTCCCCCCCCCCTTTTCTTTTTAATTGTTCATGTCAGGCATACACTGATGCTTGCTCCAAGCAGGCCCTGTAATCCTACAGATCAAAATTTGAAAGCATTCCTGGTATTTTTATTAGAGGGACGAGTAATGAAAGCAAACTGGACATAAGCAATTATTACAGTGTAATCTGCTGGAAATGAAGTCAATCCAATCATCCAGTGTTCTGCTTTCTTCTTATTTTTCAGACTTCAAGTAAGTGCTTCCCAAATTCCAACTGAAGTTACTGTTACAATCAATAGCACAAGGGCTTTAAACATTAGAGTCAATTAATATGATGCTAGTGAGTGCTCTCTATTGATCCCAAGCTGATCTGAAACACCAGCCAGCAGTGGCACACATCTACCAGCAAGGAAGGACAAATGCAAAATAAGCAGGTGCCAGCAGGCTTAGGGGAGAAGCAGACCTCTTCCTCACGTACACCTAAGAAAGAAAAGAAACCCCTGTCCTGAAAATGCAGGAAGTTTTCCAAAAAACAAAAGCCAAAGTCTGCCTGAATGTGATCTATTCCTGCTGGCAGATTTTCCGTCAACTACTGTGAAGCCTGGATTTCACCCGCCCAACATGTGAAATAAAATTCGGTTCAGCCACCTTCAAGGTTCTGCCCCGCGGAGCTGTAGACGGGCGATACTTCTTCCTCCGCCTCTCCCTCCTGCCAGCAGTGAGCACACTGTCAGCCAGGAAACAGATTGCTACATACGGCACAACCAAGGCTTGCAATGATTAGATCTATTAATACAGTGCATCTGATTCACCTCCAAGGCCCTGACGCTCAGTGACAAATAGGGACGGGCTTCCCTGCTTTACTGAGTGGGGTCCTGCGATAACGACCTTCTTACTGGCAGCTGCTTGGAGTCTGGACGGACACAAACCAGCAGAGCCTCGGGAGAGCAGCAACCCCCATGGGAACAGCCCCAGCAATGCTAGAAGGGCTCCTGCTGGCATGGGGTGCTGTCAATCCCAGGTTGTGGCTCTGCCTTCCCTGGCAGGGGCGGAGCTTGTGTCCTGGCAGGCTCCACCCACGCCGAGGTTGTAAATATGTCCTCCTTGCCTGCCCTTCCCTTATTCTCCTCTTGCCAAGGTTGGTGCCGGTCGTGCCAGAGATTGCGCTGGTGGCCCGCTCCCCACTTCCTGACGTTTATAAAAGGCCCTTGTGGGTCCCCGCGTCCCCCATCAGCTGCTGCTCGGGACCTGCATAGCCCTGAGGTCAAAGGAGGGCCTGTTTCTGTGGGGGGACCAAAGCACGGAACCTCTCACCTGCTCCAGGATCACTTCTCCCCATCCACATCCACCAGCAAGCAGCAAGAACAGCCACCCACTGAGGCAGGCCAGAGAAGGCAGGATGGGGAGGTTCCCTAGGACACACACTCTTCCCTTGAGCTTCTCTGACCCCATGCCTAGGCCCAGATACTCTTGGTAGCACACTCTGCCCCACAGTTGTCTTCTCAGAGCAGGGGGAGCATCACCCTGTGCTTCTCTACTCAACATGCTCTTGTGCTTCCTAAGCCCCGCTAGTGCCCTTTTTCCGTTGCCCCATGCATTTTGGACAACACCGGAAAAATAACAATTTTAGACTCTCAACCTGAAGAAGTGAAGCTTTTCATAACAAAGTGAAACCCTAAACACTCCCTTTCACAACCTGCCCCATGGCTGGTACAAATCAGATAGACTCCATCGCCTGGAGGGCCGATTCACATGTAGATGAGGCTATTATGCCCTAACCCGATTTTCCCCTGCCCCAGCCTTGCCTTCCCCTAATGCTGCAGAGCTTGTGCTCTCCCTTGCCACGCTTGTGGCCGGGAGAGAAAAGCCAGACAGCTATCATTCCAGCAGGCCTGACATCATCTGCTTATCAGGCATGGTGACGTCTCCTCGTCAGCAGTTGCAGCCCAGAGTCTGCCTCTGTGGGGAGGCACGCAGGCAAGTTAAAGGTGGACACTTAGCGCATTTATTACCTGCTTATTAGATACCAAGCTCCTGTTATGATGAATTGGCTGGGTGATGGCTCCCGCCAGCTCCCAATGCTCAGCAGGGCTTTCTAATTCCATTTTGTAAAGGCTGGGCCAAGGCAAAATCATTTCCGAGAGGAAGGAAGAAGCAGTTGTTTTTCTCCCGCCTCCAGAATAACCTGACCCTTTGCACAGTCTCAGCAGGACCTTTGCTTGAAGTGGTTTGTCTTTCCTTTCCACCCAGTGGATGCAAAGGGGATAGGTGGGAACTGACAGCTCCGGCAGCTAGTCTTCTGTGGAAGCACAGGGCAAGCAGGGTAAGGAAGATGGGCCTTTCTGGTGCTCCTGCAAGGGCTCCATGGAAGGAAGCATTGCCTTAGAGGACTGCACCATTCATCACACCCCCTGCACACACAATTGTTGCTGTACCACCGTGGTGACAGAGCTCCTCACCAGCCCTCTCTCAGCACTGACGGCAAATGACTGGTTCATCTCCAGGCAGAGAACACCCCAGCTTAGGACAGGTTTTGAAGTGAAACATTGCAGTCTCCTGAAGGTTTCCACAGAGCCCACACAGCCGTTTTGCCTGTACAAAAGGAGTCAGGCCAACCTCTGCAGTACATCACATCCACAAGTCTCCCAGGAGAAAAATAACACATGCGGACAGGCTTCATAAGGTTAAAAAGCCAGTAGATGGTGCAAAGACTTTTCTGGACATGAGGACAGGCTTCCAGGACATTCCAGAAAACTGGAGGGGGTGTTTCTGCAAGACAAAATGGTCAGGAGACAAGGAAATACAGCATTATTTCACAGGATCACTGCTCAGTTCTTCTGAAGGCTGGAGCGAAAGCTACAGCCAAGAGGCAGGTGGCTTTGGGTGCCTCTCCCAAAGGCATAGAGTACTGTAATTCTTTTGTGATTTCTTCCTGATTCATTAGTTCCATAGAGACCTGTATCCTTCCTGATGGCCAGATTCAAAACCCAAGAAGGCATGAAGAGTCCAAAGGATGATGAAGCTGCATTCTCACCAAGTCCTTGGTCCCAGACACCAGCAAGAATCATGAGGAAAAGCACGAAGTGAACATTCAGTAGTTTTTCCTTTAGTTAATTGTTTCCCACTAACTCTGATGACTATCGCATCCTTGAGTTTTTTGGGGGGTTTTTTGCTCTTTTTGATCAGTGAAAGCAATCCTTGGAGGCTGGTGCCAGCAGAAGTGCCCATGCTTTGCTAGTTACAAGTGCTTCATCATCCATTTACCTCAGTTGGCACATAACAACCCATATTCCCATGTTGTCAGTCTTTAACAAGTGGCATCAACTAAGGGCAAGCAGCGATGCCACACTGCAATCACTCTGAACAATACAGAGCAATTCCTTGTCTGAAGGAGGGAGTGGGCTGGAGCCACAGGTTGTGATGGTGGTTTGATAGCCTCAGAGGCTTGCAAGTGTCAGTTCTTAGTGATCAAGCTGTCTGCAGACCAAACACCCAGGTCTCCAGCAGAATCACAGAACTAGCATTTCTCTAAGCACTGTCCTGCAAAGCCATAGACAATAGTTCATGGACCTTCTTATCACCTCAGCTTCGCTTGCCAAGATCCCGCTGAGTCCCTTCCATTTGCTCCCCACCAGATCCTTGCAAAGGGATATTCCACATAAGGGTGAGCCAGTGCACACAGACTGCAGAGATCAGTGGCAGAGAGGGGTGCTGTACAGTTAGTGCTCTCAATGCTGATCTCAGTGCTCTGCAGGAGGTGAACACCTGCCCCCCTTAGGGACAGACTCAGTGCTCAAAGTTTCCCTCCCTCTTCCATTGCTGGGGGGCCCTTGATCCCAGCATGGGGGAGGGCTGCACATTATACATATCCCCTCTGAATTGTTACACGTTTCTGCTGTGTTCCTTAGACAGAGGACTTTGCTACCAGCGAGCGGGAGAGAAACTGCCATCTGGGACCGCATGTGCTTTCCAGACAGATGGTTGACTATTCTAGTCGTGTTTTATTTCTAGCAATGGTTCATACAGCAACAGCGCTAGTGTGAAAATGGGATGTGACAAGATGTGTATTGCTGACACCTTCTGTAAAGTTCAGATAAAACCAAGATGTACAGAATGTAAAAATCAATATAATTAGGTAATTAAGAGAAATGAAAAAATGTGATTTAATGCTATATTGTGTTCATGTACATTACAGATTGTGTATATATGTGTGATATATAACATACATATGTATATCTGTTTCCATATTTATGCATGCACACAGTGCAAAACCAGTGAAAAATGTATACATTTCTCCATTAAAATAAACAATTACCTATTCCAACAGACGTCTCGGACAGGTTTTCTCACAATTGCTCACTATTTCACCCTTTAGACTTTAGCTCCGTGGAGGAGGAAAACCTCTCTGTTGTGCTTATATGGGATCCAGTACAACATCCTGGTCCTACCCATATTCCTTGGGCATTATATCCTGCATTCTGTAATGCCAGACAAGTATATCTAGAAAGGGTAATATAAGGAACAGCAGCATCACACGCACATGAGCTTTTACTTTATAAGCAGGGCAACTTGTTAAGTTAGGACCATTACACCGCTTTCTGTGGAGCCAGGAATGCAGCCTCGTTGCTCCAATCAGCATAGGGAAGCACATCCACACACAGAGTTTGAAACATGCCATTGTAAATAGAAATGGTGAAACTTGGCCATAAATCCCATTTCCCAGTTCCTTTACAGTTCAAGTTGGAAGGAAGGCAGGCCTGAACCAAATGTGTTAAGACTGTTGGGCACACATCTGGGGCTGACTAGAGACAGGCTTCCCTCGCACATGGAGAGATTCTGCAGCTCAGCCCAAGAACTCACATCTCTCCCACATTGCACTCAGGTCTTGGCATAGGCTCACAAGGAGGAACAAGATTGTAAGAAAAAGACTCAGAACAGAAGTACCTGTACTCTGGCTGCCCAAAGAGCCAGCATGAATGCAACACGCCTGTGGTGGATGAGGCTGGTCCCTGTTGAGCCAGTAGGTACTTGACTCGGCCATGCTTGAGGCTGCTCCTTCCACCTGTGGTGCTTCCTCAGTCTTGACAGCAGCAAAGGGTCCATCTCATGTTGCACTATGTGAAACCATATGGGACGAGAGAGGAGAGGAGCAAATGAGTGAACAGTGTGACCTGATCCACTCCTGGACACACAGATCCCCCCCAGCAGGGTCCTATGCTCATGGATTATGTCCCTTCCCAACTCACAAACCATCTTTTAAGAGGCCCAAGACAAGCAGAGGTGTCCTCTGTAGCAGGTGGTACACAACTGTGCACACCCACAGAACAAAGCAAGATCTGTTGCTTTAATTGAACTTTTCTTATTATTAGCTGATGCAGAGCAGTAGTGACTGGAGGTTGGAACCCCCGCCTAGAGTGTTGGGACTGTCTGTGCACAAAGTCCATGTGCCAGCAAGGTCATCATCAGTTGGACAAGGTGTGGGATAAAGGCACTGCAACTGTCCTAATGTTGAACTCCAGGACTGTGACTCAGGAAGAGTGGCATTGCAGCTAACATAGGACATTCATGCAAATGTGGTCCACAGGGGGACACAAAACCATACTTGTAGATAAGCTAGGGAAAGTGCAAGAGGAAAATTCATTTCATTCACTTCTCAGAGCCAAGAGATGAGCCTTGCTGCCAAACTGCTACAGGAAAGGATCCAAATGCAGGTCATACAGGCCGGTGAGAAAATGCCATCTCTGGATCCCCTGGAACCCCACTCTGACTCGGAGAATGATTTTTTGCATCCTAAAGCCCACAGCAGAGTGCAAAGGACATTACACAGAAAGCAGAGTATGTTTGGGGAGTTTTAGCAATGGCTAACTCCGTCTTTGTCACTTTGCAGTTCCCTGTGTGTCACTCAAACTGGAAATCTTCTGTCCAGTTCCCATTAGGTGTAGATGTGTTTTCACACTTCTGCCTAGCCACGTACTTTCTGTACTGCTGATGGTTAATTACTTGATGATGAATCACACCGTTCAGCAGGGAGGTGGGGCAAACAGTGTTATCTGAACAAGTCATGGAGTAGGGTGGCAGGGAAGAAAACATCTCTGTATCTGGCGGGTGGGCACACACTTGCACACACACATACAGGATTCGCTAGGAATGAATTCAGAGAGGAATATCAATAAATCTCCCAGCCTGGCCATTGGGGTGGGAGTTTCGCTCCCTCCCTCCCCACAACAGGGAAATTCTGCTCTTTCCATGGGGGGTGGGAAGTGGCGCAGGGCTGCATTGAAATGTAAATTCACTCAAATTATTAAGCACAAGAGAGCAGCTCCTGCCAGCCCTTTGTTCCGCAGTCAGAATGTGTAATCTAGAAGAATAAATATAGTCAGATATCAGCTAAACAAAGAGACCCGGGGCCATGCATATTCAGCGACCCTCTCCCCCAGGACGTCCCTTCCCCCTTTATCAGGCAGGCTCTTTCTGCAGTCAACAATTGTAGATCAAAATGCCCTCATTAACCAGGGCCGAGATGAAAACCTCTTGCTGTTTCATGCTAAGGGTGGGGTCCTTTATTTCTCTGTGTTATCTCCCCACCCCACTGGTTTTCTCCTCTGCCCCATTTTCATCCTGTGAGGACAAAGCAGGAATGTCTTTGAAGACCACTAGTGTTACACTCCCAGACAGGTGGGGGAGCTGCAGGACAAATTCCCAGGGTCAGGCAGCTAGGGTGGCTCCAAGAAAAGCCCCACACTTTGCTACCATGTCCACCTCTGTGCTAGCACATAAGGAATACCCTCAAGAGAGGGTGAACTGACTACAGGGCTATGTAGACTGCCCTAAAGAGGGCAAAAGAAGCCAAATATATCCCTCTGTCATTTCACAGAAAAGATTACCCCAACCAAGCCTGACAATCAGTGGTGACTCTCCCAGAGATGCTTAGGTAACGAGACAACTCAGAACTGTTTTGCATGCTTCTTCCTGCAGCAGCCACCCAAAATTCCCCCAAACGTAAGAATTCATAACAAGATCTGGGAAAAAAAAAGCCCAAAAACCTTAGACATTAATGTGCTTCAGGAAAATGACGGGGATTCCAAGGACTGTACCAACATTCCATCTTCTGCAATAGCAAGAAAACTTACTGTGTGAAAACATCCAGCAGATCATAGGCAGCCAAGGAATCCCACTCTGCACAGGAGGGCAAAGCACTGCCTGCCAATCCCTCCCCAAAAACTCACGGCCAGGAGCAAGACACCAGCCAGGTACTCAAAAGCCTTTCATGCCAGAAAGAGCACCAGGGTATGCCTCCTACAGCCAGTCTTCCACCAGACAAAAACCCAGAAGCCAAATGACCCTCCAAGGGCTCTTCCCTTGCCCTCGCAGGTGACCAACAGGAGACCTGAGAGTGCTGGAGTTTGGCATGAACACAAGACTGCTCATCTCCTGCAGTGAGGGGAGACAAAGTCACCCTGGGAGCTCCAGTTCCAACCAACCTTTGCAGAGCTGCAAGTTTGCACTCTGTGCTGAGACACCCAAGGATACCTGCCTGTCAACCTCCTCTTTCAGGTCACATGAGAGCAGATGATCATGCTGGCATGACACCGTGCTGGTAACCGGATGGAAAAGAGAGGTTTGGTTTCCCAAAGGCATTCCAGCAGCCAAAAAGCAGCAGCAAAGACGAGAATCCCAGGCGGGCAGCCAAGGATCGGATCTGCCCCAAGCCACAAGAGGAGGCAGTTGGAGGCAAAGCAAGCATGGGGCAGGGAGGAGAGGTGTGTTCTCACTGCTCGCAGCTGGGGTCATTACCTAAACACAGCTTCTCCATCTCCAATGCTGTCAGTCTCACACCTGTCACTACCACTAACCCACAGCAAGATTTAAAGATGAGGTGGAGAAGATAAAAAAAAAAAATCAATTTGGCTGTTTTTGAGTTATATGAATATAATAAACCCCAAGTGTCCTGCTTTTGGATGCAGTTTGCACTTCCAATAACTCAGCAACATATTCATTAAACAAAGAGCAGCAAGCCATTAAAAATAAAGCACAGGGAGAGGGAAGGCCACGCAGGCTGTAAATATCTTTGACTCTTTTTCAACCTCCATTTTCTTATCCCTGCTCATTCACTAATTGACCTCTAGATCCTGCTTCTCAGAACCGTCTCCATCACTGCACTTTGTAAGCTGTGGTTGAAGGACAACAAAGGATGTCAGGCACTCTCTAAAAGCAGGATAAACTCATAGTGGCCCTTCAAAGCAGAAGAAAGGGCCCATCTCACACATGAACCCAATACTGGGATGCAACTGCCCCTGCACAGGGCTGTAAAAACTACAGGATCAAAGATCAGGTGTTCCAGGGGAAAATACTTCCCATTTTGATCTGTGTATGCATTGTGCACAGAGCCTCTTTGCATATATAAGAAACACCCGCCTCCTGGTAAGGACATGTCTTGCAATGAAGCTGAAATATAGGTATAAAGACAGACTCTTATTTCTTGCCCAGATAGAGGCATTCTGACCCCAGGGCATTGCTCTCTGTCCTGATCCACGCAGGACGTACCTCCTGGTGGCAGACAGAACATCACATAGTGATCTGGATTGAGGACCAGTACACATTAGCACTGAGCCATCTGGAAAAGGGTGCCATGAAAGGTTATGGATTTCAGCACTACTCTAAAAACTATGAATAGGCCGAGTCCACTGTGTGTCCTGCTCCCCAGGGGCATCTGAAATCTGTCTCATCATGTCCAGTTTGAAAAGCCATCAGGGGTTTAATTCCCAAACCCAGCCCATCACATGCCACAACACTGATTCAGAAGACAGCATCTGTTTCGCTGGCCATCCTGCAAAGATCTCCCTGATGGCCAGGACAGACCCAGTGCTGATGCAGAAAGAATTGGTTACTCAGCAGGAGGCTCAACTCCATCTCTGCAGCATTGGGTCCTTCCTTGGAGTCCACCATCTTCCATGTGGCCTCATTTATTTCTTCACAAGTATTGGAAGCATCTCAGCGTATCACCCAATGTGATGACAAAGCAGCAAGTGAGATTTCCCTCATTTTTCCTCTGACTAGGAGAAATCCTTGCTGAAGGAGGCAGTCATAGGCTTAGTCAGAGCAATAGTCTTTCCCTCTGTCCCAGAACAGAAGTAGTGATAAGATTTTTCTATTCTTTGTCTGTAGGCAAACTGCTGTGTTACCTCCTTTCCATGGGATTTAAAAGTGCAGACTTCTCATGCTCTTAATCCCTCCAAAACAGCATATGGCAGTTTCAAAGGAAATTGGGCTAAAACAATAAAGAAGAGTTTTGCTGGCTCTGGGAAGAGTACTGGCTCTGCAAGAGAGAAGCTGTGGCAAAAAGACAGCCTGGTGATGTTACAGACCTGACAGGGCTGAAGCTCGGGATCTTGGAAAGTAGAAAGCAGAGCCAGGAGCTCCATGTGGTGCTGCTCACTGACAAGACATCTTCACCCAGTCCTTGCTAATGCTGAGCAGCTGAACAAAGAGATTGGACAGGTTCATCCCTCCATTCACTCTGCTAGAGGACACTTTCAGTGCAAGGCAGGAGCAAGGACTCTGCTTTCCTGGGGTTCCTTAGTTCCCAATGGCCCAGAGTTGATGGGAAATTGTTCAAACAACGTCTTGCCTCAGACACAACGTAGGACATTACTCAACTGACCTCAGCACAGCCTGAAGGAAAACAGCCTTAAAAGCAAAAGGTGTCCAAAGACATTCTTGCAGGTGTCAAGGAACTGCTTGCTCAACTGGCCAACACCCATCCATGTGTCTGGCAGGTGATCAACATCACAGTTCTTTGGGTTAAACATGCAGTTTAAGTAGCGTCTTTTGACTAACCAGTAGAGAAAAGTCCCTTCCATAAAGCCTCCTGCTGCAGGGAGGGGACTTGTCACAACCAGCAGCTTTCACAAGCTAAGTCTGTTTTCTAGCTAAGAGTCAGCCTGGGTAACTAAAGAAAGGAGCCTTTTCCTGCTTCCTGCAATAACCACAGCATCTCTCTCAATGTGGTTTTATACTGGTGCAAATCAGGAAAATAAAAGGGGGGAGGGTGGAGAGAGCAAAAGAGAGAGAGCAAAATCTAGCCTTGTATACTTACCCATAAGTAAAGCCATCTTTGAGCAGGAATCTCCTTTTCCATCTACTCATTTACTGGTACTATGGAACATTTTCAGAGCAGCACAGTACTTGGGCTATCCTGGAAAATACAGTGCAAGCAATCTCATGTGAAATTGCCTAAAAGGGGATCACATGCCACTGATCCCCAGACATCCCCTGATCCATGCAGAGGTATATGAACTCATCCACAGATTTGACACACAAAACTATTAGAGGGAAAAAAAAAAGTAGAATATTCAAGGCCTTTCAGTTTAACTCATCAGTGAATATTAATTTCTATTGTCATGCAGTTGAGTTGTAAATCAATCGGATCATTAACTCAGACCTTTTGTGCAGTAACATTACAGGATGTTGCAAGTTGTTTAGACACCACTGTGTTCTCTACACTTCCACTGCTTCGAAAGCAGAGTTCCGCTCCCAAGAAAAAGGGGCACAATGCCGGTCCACCCAAATATGGGTAACAGGCCACACAACAGCTACACTGGTGTGACTGTACTGATTAGCTGCATGTTGTTTGCCAAAATAATCACACCAGGCTAATCTTTGCGGCCAAATAGTGCCTTCTGCTGGATTGTTTATTCTCCATCTGTACTGGAATAGCTGGACCAGTGTAGAACCTGTTTCTGAAAGACACTGGTGTCCATACTAATTTGACAGGTCTAGTCAAAAGACTAAAATTTTAACTAAGGACTTACAGCTCTGCTGAGAATAGACTGGAGGTTTGGGGAGTGAAATATATTGATTTACAGCATCAGAAGATTCAGACCTTATGTATTTCATATAAATTAATAATAAGTATTGACTATAATAAACCAGTTGGGAGCATACCGCTGGATCTCAGTGTGCTGTGAATACTGAATCAGTGGAGCTGTGTAATGTACAATAGGTTCATTTTCAGCTCTTCCCAGAGTGTTACTACTATGGATGTCCCACCTGAACAAGCCTGTGCAGTAGAATGGCTTCACCATCTTCCTGTAGGAAGGCACAACTGTCCATCATCTCTGCTGGAAGTTTCCATTCACTTTTTTTCCCCTCTAGAGAGAGGCAATGAAGTTGGAAGTCAAGGTGTTTTCAAGCAGTAAGAAAAGATGACATAAAATGCTAATTCACCTGTGCAACAAATTATCACCAATGGGATACTATGGGGATTCAAACAAGGAGCTGAACATTTTCACCCAGCTCTCTTAATCCAGGAATGGACTTGGTGCAGACATGCTCAAAGCCAGGTCAGGACCAGCTGAGCTTACGGGTTCAGGCCTGGTGCTACAACAGTGCAGCTCTATACCTCCAGCCAGATGCCTGCCCAGGAAGGGGAGATACCTCTCTGCTGGAGTACACTTGTGTGCAGAAGCAGTAGTTTAACCTCCAGTAGAGTCAAAAGGGGCTCAGTGGGCTTCGAACTGGGTTTCCCTCCAGTGCTGCTACTCAGCCCAAGTTTGAGCCAGGGTCCCACACAATCACCACTTGTTCACGCACAAGGCATGCCTGATGTGCAGCCATTCCAGCAGAATATGGCCTGTTTGGAAGGTATTGCTCATCAGCAAAGCTGCCCTCAAAGTCAGCTATGGGCTTGAAACTGTCAGAGGAGCTCCTGCCTGCGCGGCACTACACTGATCCAGTACATGCTAGGATTTCTGGTAGCACATCTCAGGCTCTCTGCATGTGTCCCATCAGAAACAACAGTTGTCATCTTTCCCAGGAGAGACAAGGCAGAGGAAGCCTGTTTGAAATGGCCTTCAGAACACGGCATCACAAGGCATGGGCCTATCCTCCCACCTGAAGCAGCCAGCAAGTGCTGCAGTGTGACATACAGCCTGACCTCCTAAAGAAAGGATGAGCCCAGCGAACTGTAGATCAGCAAACCCTAACCCCCAGGTTACAGAACGTGGTCTGAGGCCTGCTCCTATCAGCTTTCTTCTCAGGGATGGGATTGCAGAGTCTCTATTATGTGATGGGATTATTTCAATCACATAAACAAGGGGAGAGGAAGAGATGAATTTCCCAATAAGATGGTGACTAGACAAGCTACTCTGAGAACAATACACCCAGACAGCTTGCTCCCAGCTTTCTCTTTTCCAGGATCGCCATGAGGGCAGACACTCACCTGCAGAGCACACATGCAAAGAGGTTTCTGAGCTGCACCAAATCTCCTGGTCAAGCACAGTCAGTTCAGTTCTATTGTGTGGTGAGGAAGGGTCGTGGCATACAGTCTCCTTCATTCCACTGTTAGAATATACTCTACAGCCCACCTCAACACAGGCATTGGAATTGCTCCTGTATATTCTCCCTTCCTATAGCATCTCACTCTCAGTAGGGCCACATTACCCAAAATCATGTCTCATTCCATTCCTCCAGACCTGCTGACAGAAGAGATCACACCACCCTACAAGACCATGCCCTGCTTGTCCTTAGACCATCACTACTATACAACCATGGCTGCTACTCTGCTGTTCAACACTATGCATGTTTCTCCATTCATGGACAGCCACCAAGGCTAAAAGAGCACGTGTCTGCTATGAATGAGGCTATGCCAGGAACCAGGACTGAATTAAATGGAAGAGCTGCAGGTTAAGACTGAGGAGTATTGGCAGGGAACATTGGTAGGTGCATTATCAAACTGCAGAGAGACAGAGTTCAACTGCATTGTCCTGCATTCCCCTATAGCTGTGTCTGCTCAGTTCCTCATTCACATAAGTCTAGTATTTTGTCTTTGAGAGAACAGCCCCTCCCCTCCCCCCCCTTTTTTTTTTTTAAGGGAAAAGGAGACTGAGGTATTGCAGAGCAGGTTAAGAGAGGGGCACAATAGAGAGAAGGTGGCTCTGGAAGAGTGAAGGGCCTCCATTTCCAGTTAAACAGCGACCTCTGGTCTCAGCCGACTGAAAAGCATGTCACTTACCACCATCTCAATTTAAGGACACCTTAAGATCATTTTGGTCTGTTTTATACATGGGGAATAAAGACACATCTTTTACATGTGGGCAACTACCATGACCTCCAAATCCCATCAGATGGGGCTAAGAGCCTCATAACCCAAGCAGTTATTAAAGAATCCTAGGATTTACCTTCTCCTCCTTTGCTGATATTTAACCAGATGCCAAGAGAGACATGGACACCTGGTTTCTAAATGGATTGTTTTCAATCAGTTCCCCCCAAGAGGGAATGTAGATATATGTGCACTCACACATGCAGAAGACTTGCACAAAAACAGAAGTATATATCTAAGACAAACAAAAACAAGGGTGCATCTCTTTCATCAAAATCTAACTAAGTAAACAGATAAAGTGTTCATTAACAGAGTACAGAGAAGTAATAACCAATCAAGCACTCCAGTAACAGCACTCCAGCACTCCTTGGGAGCAAAATTTCAGTCATGCTCATGAATGTGTACAGCCACTAAAAAACAAAAAAACAAACAAACAAAACCCCCCCCACTAAATATCTTGCATGGGATTATCTGCAGTTTGCATCTACTAAACATACCAACTGTCCCCTAAAGACTAGAGGGGTTAACAACTGCAGCACAAGAGCTGCAATACAATGACGCAGTGCTTGGATACCACATGCAGCAAAACAGTCTGAACTGTCCATCCTGCAGAACTGCTCCCAACACACCAGTGCTGAGAGATCAGTCTCAGCTCCTCAAAACAGGGCATCCTTAGCATTTCTTTTCCTTCTCTTGCTGGTCTCAACTCAGCCCCACAGCACAAACTATGGGCTGTCTGGGACTCTTTTGATGACACTGTAGAAACACCCAGAAACATCAGCCAGATCATGGATCTCTTTCAGCTGCTAGACTTTCCCCCTCTCATGGCAGCAGAGGGGGAATTACCCCACAGAATCTCCCATCTACGCCTTACTAGGAGTCCAGCACTAAGACCGCAGCTAGGCTGCAGAAACCAGTGATGTAGTTCTCACTCTGGCAACTCACTTCAGGACACATGGTCCTTAGGAGGCTGGCGTGCTGCAGAATACATCCCCTCCATGTCCTGCATGGGAATGATCCACAGGAAACTGGGAATCAAGCATGCTGGGATTTTCTGCCTCTTCCAAGAGGATCAGTAGGCTAAGAGGTTTTCCACTGCTGGGAAGTGAGGAAAAGCCCAGGGCAGCACTTCCCTCATGCCAGCTGTGCCTCTTTCCACCCCAGCATACCCACACACCTATACACACGCTGCAGTAAATCCACTCCAGCCATTCCTACAACTCAAATGCTGCAGTGCCCAGGACCCAAGAAGAAAAAAAAGACTGCTCCAAATCCCCCCCAGCGTCTGAAGGTCTCTTTTTTGCTAAAAGTAAGACAACAAAGTAAAAGTCTCGCACCTCGCAAGCTGCAGGTACATTTTCAAGCTCCCTGAGGTAGCAGCAATAAACTAAGTATCCTAACAATATTAGATCAAACTGCTTTTAGAATTGAACATAACCTCTAGCAGACTCCACTCTCCTCATCCTTTCTCCACACACCCTTGCACAAACAGGATTATTACTGTCACTTAAGTCATTGCGACAATTCTTAGAGAAAGCAGGAAAGAAAGTGATGCTCAGCTTAAGAAACCTTCAGATACAGAGGGAAATCAAGATAAAATTAGCCGTTTTGAGTAAGAGTATCTGTTAAAAGTTTCAAAAATTGAAAATTTGAAATTGCTGCAGCCAAGATCATCCAAAGCTGGACAGAAGCTGGAAGAAGATACAATGACATTTCCAGACACACAGGCCTCTGCAGTTTGAGGTTTCGTATGTGCTCTCCTCTCATGTAGCCCAGTAAAAAGATTGTGACAAACCTTGCCTTGCCTGTACAAAACACAAGTATATACAGTGTTCCTGGGGAGTAGCGATACCAATTTTTAGAACTATGTTAAGGAAATCTTGTCACATAGTTGTACACTTTTGTATGGTTTAATTACTACTCTGATTTTTTTTATTTTCACAATATTATTTTAGTTGCATTTACAGGACTATATCCAAATCAAGGTCCCATTCAAACAGAGCTCAGTGCAAACATAGGATCAAGAGACCAAAGAAGGACAAAGAAATACAACAGAGGAAGTTGCCATTCAACCAGGTACTTAAGCACAAAAATATCTCAATTACAGTCTCCACAATTGCTTCTGGAATGAAAGCTTAGCATCATCAGTCCCTCAGTCCTGTTTGTCTCTGTCCTCAAACTCTAGTGGCGTGACTCTGTTGGGCACCTGCCCTCTAAGGCAATGGACAGCCTTCAGGCAGTAAGAGCCCAGATTTGGACTCCCACCAAGGGCCTAGGAAAGAAGGCTCAATATCGAACTAGTCTTTCAGAGCTCTGCAGTTGAGTTAGCATATTCTGCTTCGCTAAAACTGAGAGATTCCTGGAGTACCCGTGCCCCCAGCCTCCACAGCCCTCACAATCTCTAATGGGAACAAGTTTAGGTGCATCAGCATCCATGAATTTTCAGCACTTTGACTTCATAACTCTTCCCATTTTGTCACTCTTAATATTTATAAGAAATCTAGTAAATGATTGATTTTTCCTTCGGACCCCTTGTCATTCACATTTGCTTATCTCCCATGTGTAGGGGGCAATCAACAGATTTATAGCAGCCCACAAAAGTTGTTACCAAAAGTACAGTTTCTTTTTGTGTGTGCTAATTTCTAATAACTCTTATGCATGATAGCAATTACTGACAAAAGTCAGCCTCTGTTAATAGAGTTTATCTCAGTTCATCATATATCCTTTGTCAGTGGAAGCATTTTGACAAGCCTGGGGTTAATTAAAACCAAGAAGACAATAAAATACACCTAATCAAACATTACAGGTACAGAAATCAATTAGCAGATTTATGGCACTTTGGAGCCTTCTATAATGTGCAAAATTCAAAGAAACTGTCAGTTCCATCCCCCCAAGACAGTGTAATTGAATTTCTAATTGAAACTATTTTTCAATAGGTAACACAATCCAGTAAAGTTTGATTTGTATTAAAGTGGTGTCTGCAGAGGACAGAAATCAAAAAAAAAGAAGAAATTCCATGCTGCTCCCATTATTACCAGTAATTATTATTATTATTATTTGTATATTTAAAATTAGTACAAAAGCCATTTAGAATCAATAAAGTGGTCAATTCTTTGCCAAGACAGATCTGGACACTGGATTTCTGTAGAAAGATAAGAAAATTCAGGATTAGGGCTACAGCCAGTCAGGATGGAGGGCAAACAGCAGCGCTGGACAGGTAGCTAGAATAAGGTGCCCCGGTTCACAACTAACAGATACAGGCAGACCTGAGTGGAGAATTCCTGTGCCATATTGCTTTACCCGAGATACTGACCTGACAGCACAGGAAGAACAAGGTGGTGACTGGGAACAGAGAGCATGGACTTACCAGGAGTAGGTCATGCCTGACCAGCTAGGTTGCTTTCTAGGATGAGAGGACTGGCTGTGTAGACAAGGCAGGGGACAAGAGTGGATGCTGTAATACCCCGACTTTAGCAAGGCCTTTCATGTTGTCTCCCACAGCATCCTTATAGCCAAACTGGTGAGTTATGAATGGACTGGAAAATTGGCAATAAGGAGGACAGAAAGTTAACTGGGCCTGGTGATCAGCAGTACAAAGTCCAATTGTCAGCCAGTTACCAGCGGCGTCCCTAAGGGATGAGGACAGGGCCGTTATTGCTCAACAACTTTATTAGCAACGAGCATGATGGGACAGCGTGCAGTCTCAGAAGGTGCACAGACAACACCAAACTGGGGGAAAGCAGTCTATATGCTGGAGGATAAGGGATGCTTTTCAGAGGGAGTCCAACAGGCTGGAGAAACAAGCTGAGAAGAACCTCGTGAAGTTCAACAAAGGCAAATACCTTCCTTGAGCTGTTCAGTTGTCCTTCAGCACAAAGCTTTTCACAAGCAATGCAACCATTGTTAATTTTAACACATAATAAGTATACAGATCTTCACGGAACTATAAAATAATTCAGGTAGGGAGGGACCTTAAGAGATCTCCTAGTAAAGTTCCAACAAGACAAGAATAACTTAAAATAGATTTTAAAAGGCCACAGTATAAAAGTCTAGAGTCTCTTGCTACACTGTTCATCTCTGAAACATAACAACACACACAGAAGCCACATACATGCACAAATGTATATAGTCTAATTATATACAGCTACTATATTACCTATATTGTATTTGACATTGTTTCATTTCTACCGTCACTCATAAGACAGAGAGAGCTCCTAGCTGTCACTAACTTACTGAGAGATAGAAAAGACAAGAAATGAAAAGTCACAAGAAAAGAAGATACAAGGCCAATGTAAAGCTTTGTGGTACTTGTATCTTTTTTGATGTAATGAGCCAGATGATTTTAATTTCTGATTTCATCTTTAGCACTCAGATGTCTAGAATCTGTCATAAACAAAAGTATCATCATTATTTTAAGTGAAATGAAAATTGTTTTTATTCAAATGCCCTGTTGATGCTAGGAAGTCCAAGCTCCAACCAACTGTGTCCTACTTCATGAGAAACAGGGAGGGAACCTGAGCGGAAATAAAGTGGAAGATATCCTAGTTTTTCTTTAGAAATGCTGGGTAAAACAGAACAGCAAAGAGTAAAGAACAAAACAAGAGAAGAACAGGGTTTTCTAATTATTTTCTTCCTACTTTTTTTTTCCTGGGAAACCCCAGACAAATGGACCAAGTCCTCACATTCCACCTGATTTTCCAAGAAATTGCAGAGACAGCATGGTCCTAACTGCACACCTGCCTGGCTCACGCACCTTACTTATGCCAGGTTAACCTCACTGTTTGTTTTATTCAGCTCAGCAACATTATATCTGGAGAAAAAGCATTCACAGGGAAAACATCTACAGTAGCTTTACAAAGTAAATCTTACCAAGAGAAGAGAAGTATTCCTAATCAACCATCTCAGTAGGATGAATCAACAAGCAAGGCAGAGAGATGGGGAACTTCTCACTGGGAGAATAGCCACATATAATAGAGATCTATTCTACAGGAGAGATTTAGTATGTTACCAGCAGTGGTAACTTTTCACCTGGGTATCACTCTGTGTGAAATTAAATTCTGATGCATTTGGGAAATGGTCCGTGGAGAGGTGATTAATTCTATTAGAGGACCTAGAGGGAACTCTTTCTTATTTCCCCTGTTAAGGAACAGAAAGAGGAGTCCAGAATCCAGACTGCAGAGTTATTTTTAGAGCTGATCTTTAAAAACTTTTAAATTGCCTTGGGAGCTCCTGTACAGGGCAACCCTAAATGCTACCCATGAGAATCCCCCTGGAAAGACCATGGCCCTCGGGTACATTCCCTTAAGGTACTGTCAGCAATTCCCTCGTTCACACACAGCACAGAACACAATGAGGATCCATAGGGATGGACAGCACGGTGTAGAAAGACGGAAAGGATCATACACTCAGTTCAATTCTCAGGAGCACAAGGTTACTATTAACATGGCTGCGCTTGTACAAAGGGCCATTTTAAACTCTGTATTTCCTATCATACTGCAGGTTTGATGGCTCTGGTCTGACTCTCTCTTCCCTCCCTTAGTGGCTCCATGGAGATGTACCTGGAACTGGGCATTTCCTGGTACTGCAGCATTTACCTCCCATATTTCAATAGGATAAAACAGAAGACGGTTCTGTTTTCACAACTTTCACTGCACCTCATCAAAAGCTTTCTGATGGTACCAATATGCCTTCATAACAGAGGCATACCAATATGCCCTCAACAGAGTTGAGATGTCAGTGATGCATCACCTTGCAATCAACTGCAGAAGACTTGCCTTTTTTTTTTTTTTAAATAATCTCCCTTCATCCTCTTCCATTTCCTTCAACCATGAGCACATCTCTCTGCTTACTCTGCAATTCAGTTGCATTCCTTGAAAGTTTGCACCCACTGCTTGCTCAAAAAGGAAGGGAGGATTTCTGGCTATTGAGGAGTGAAGCCTTCTCCTTAGTCATCACTAAAGGCAGCTTTCAGTGTCAGCCCCCACTGGAATTCATTGGCAAAAGAGAGTGAAACGACCTCCTGCCTTAACAAGCAGCACGGAACAGAAGCTAAAGGGAGCTAAGAAATGGGTATGAAGCCACCTACCCACACAGGTTGTAGAGAATACAGAGCAATCCAGGGGTAGGAGGAAAGTTCAGATCTGCTGAGTTAAGAATAGAAGCAGGTGGAGTTGGAGGACCAAAGGACATATCCAGTGGATCCAAGGTTTCACCTGGTAGGTGGGCATCAAGCATTGTTAACTTAAGGTTTTTCTATCAGTTTAATTCTGCCTTACTTCAAGTGAAGCTTGTTCTTCTCCCTCTGTAAGCCTTGTCATTACCTACCCCATAGGTTACGATTTCCCAGCTCTTTCCAATTTTTGGCTTTTGAAATGTGGCATGCGACACGGGATACATTCTGCCAGCCTAGACTTCACCACCATATAATATAGAATAGTCCCTCCCTCCATAACTTGCACATGACACTGCTATTAATAATTCCAAGAAAAAGATTTCTTTTCTTTTTAACAGAGCATCACGCTGACTCAGCTGTGATTCACTATGAACCCAGATCCTTTCCTACAATACTGCCTGCCTGGGCTGCTGTTGCTCATTTTTTAATCAGATGTTTCTTCCTAAAAGTAAGGGTTGTCCTGAATTTCATCTTACTGATTTCTAACCATTCCTTCAATTTGTCTAGATCATTTTGAACTCAAAGCCTGCTCTACAGACTGCTTGCAAAATGGCATCCTCCTCAAACATCATAAGATATCCTTTCTTGTATTAGCCAAATTATTAATAGAATAAAACTGCACAGATTGCAGAGAGCTTCCAGGACCTGCCAAGAATAACTGTTCTTTGAGAATGGTTTTTCTGGTCAGTGTGACCACACTTTCTAAGTAAATTCCAAGCAAACTCCATCCAAGTTGCACTTACAAGAATGTCCTCAAGGAAAACATCAGCAGTCTCAGCCAAGATGACTGCACCATCTACCCCAACACTCATCCACTGTGCAGTTATCTAGCACAGAGGGATGATTCCCCCTGGATGATGCACACTCAAAGGAAGCAGTCCAAATGTTTCCCTGCCCCCTCCAAATCATCATAGCCTGATCCTTCCTGTCTGGCTGTTCAAAAGCTTTCAAATTGGGAATCCATTCTGCATCCCAGTCTCAGAGACCTTTCCACACACAAAGCATCACACATCAAAGCAGACAAAACACTGCTTTTATATTTCAAAACCATCTGATGGCAGTGCAAGAGTGCCAATGCAGCAAACACTGACCAGCTGACACATCTTTACTGATACAGGGCAGGACAGCTCAGACAGAGCTAACACGTGCTCTGCAATATGTTCACTGCTGTTTTAAAACAGCAGATTACACCAATGGCCCATTCAGAAGATGTCAGACTGTGTTGGCACATGGTCACAATGTGTTGTTACATGGTAATTTTCCCCAAGCCCAAATATCACTAGCCAACTTTCTGGCCAGCCATTGCAAGCTAATTCCAGGCAGAAAAAAAAATCCAAAATTCTTTGCCTATTAAGTTTGTATACAACATAAGACTGAAATTTTTCCTTGCTTTTCAGCTTGCTTTTTTCCACCCAGCTGCAGGGTGACAGAGTTTTAAGAGGAATACATAAAAAATGAGTTAACACTAGCTGCAAATTCACCTGTCTGCACAATGCTGATACGTTTTCCTTCAAAAGTTTTCATCCTTTGACATCTTTGCAGTTTCTCCATGTTCCTGCTGCTGTTTCTCAGCAATAGATAAGAAAACTTCAAAACCTTGCTCTGCACTGGCAATAATGAGATTCAAAAGAAAGATTTTTTTCCATTTTTCTACATAAAAAAATGAATCAGAGCCCAGCAGTGCACAAATATTACTCATGTCGTTGACACTAAGAAAAGGGGAGCTGTGAATAAAAAATGTTAAAAATGAACACAAGGAGCATTGTTTGCATATCGGAAAAATTAATCTACATAGAAAAGTGTAAGAGCCTGCAATTCAGAAAGCAAAGAATTAGGACAGCCCAGCTGAGAATAATTTTCTAGCCAGTTAATTTAATTGCATAAATCATTCCTTTGTTAGCAATAAAGAGATATAATTAAAATGAGATTGCTTCTCATTTCTATTCTCTGGAAACTAAAGGAATTGATTTTGGGGAAAGCATTCTTCCAAATACCAGATCGGCAAATTACATTTACCTTTTTAGAAAGGCTAAATTATTTCACGCTAATATCATGGAGGGTTTAATTAATTATAGATCTGCCATATGATCTTAAAGAAATAATTTACTTAATGCCCACAGAACAGAAGTTTGCAAGTGCGTATATTCCTCTGATAGATGGTGTGCAGATTTTTACAAACAGGTCAGAAGTTGAACAGGTGGCAGTCGAGAGAAACAGGAAAAGATATAACAAATGTTTAAAAACGGGGGCTGGTTGGTTAAGATGTACTAGTTTAACGTACTACTTCCTATTTACTTGCATGTACCTGGAGTGTTGTTCTTTGAACCCTCTGAACTGGTTTTCTTCTAAATCTTCTAATGATGATTGTTTACTGCTCACAAATCTTTAGGACACAATAAGCCTCATCAGGCTAATAACAGAACAACAATCAGAGCAAAAAACCCCACTAACCTCCACCTGTTAAAACAGAATATTGCTTTTGCTGAAAATGGGAGAGGTTGGTCACTCTCAGTCAGGCCTCTAACAAGGCTGTAACACATAATACATTGAAACAGAAGAGTCCCATAGTCATGCCTCTGTCATGCTGCACATCATATGTTGTAGACTCTGCTTTTCCCTCAAAAAGCCACAAACAACCACAGAACTAGAGAGATCACAAAGGCTATTGAATTCCCTCTTCTGCATTTATGGTCAGCCAAGCAATAGGTCTCTAACAGAAGGAAGTGAAAATAGCCTACACTACACGCATACCACACGTCAAAAGCCACACCACATTTCCCAATGTCCTAAAACCTAAGGCCTGCAGAAAAAAAAAAAAAAAGCCAGAACATGCCACAGAATGAGACAGAAAGCATTGCCAACACTGTAGGTCTCATTGATAGAAAAAAGTGGAAAAGAGAAATAGAAGTTTACCTAGAAATAGGTAAAAATCTCCCCAAATCTTCAGCAGCAGCTAATAGGCCCTCCTACAGAGGAGGAAAACAGCAGCAAAAATCTGTCAGTTTTATCTGGCGGGAACTCTCAAATTTCACAATCGGTTTAAAACTAAGTTTGCAAGCAGGACACCAAAGGCTTGTACTAACACCCTGCCTGTATCATGACCAATTCTTATGGATTCTGGGGAGGATAAAAACCTTAGGAGTTTAGTTAATGGATGAAACTGGCAGCGTAGAAAGGGACTTTCCTCTATATCCTTCTATATTCTTCTATATCCAAGGCTGGGAGAAATCCTCAATCACAAACCTTACAATAGACTGAATTTCCTGCTAGAGGAAATCTTCTCTTCACCTATCAGATTCCTTCCATGGCCTTATGCAAGTCTCTTCATTATTGCAGCTTGCAGGCCTATCTTTGAATTTCACTCCTTTGAAGGTTAAGAACTCTCCCACTCCAAATGTAGTTATAAAGATGGATACATACTGCACCATTTGTTGACCTGTCTTCTCCCACTACCCTCTCCTTGTAACTAATCGCCCTACAGAAGACCTCAGATATGATGGTAAGTCAGGGAAGAAGAAAAAAAGCTTTTCATCTGCCACTAACAGCTGAACTGACTAAAAAGCAAGAGGAAAGAGCTTCATGACTTAAATGGTTAAGTCAGCTATACTTGACTTCTTGCCAAAGCAACCCCAGGCATTCTCCCTGGCCAGGCACACAGGACATACAAGCATCACCATGTCAGGCATCTGACAAGCAGGCGGCATCTAAAGAAGAGATTGAAGCTGTAGGACAGTGGTCAGCGGTTGCAGGACATCCCCATCCCATCAGCACTCTGCCCATTACTCCTAGACTACCTCCAGCACACCCTCATGCCCCTCTGACACCACCATCCTGCCTCCCATTGCAAGCACCTTTCTCCTCCACCAGCAGCTTGTGTTGCAAAGCTCACTCTGCTGTGCCTCCCAGAGGGCTACATGAGAGGCAAGAAGGGAGATGGAGCAGAGGTGATGCTGCTACAGGCAGAAGGCAGGGAACAGACTCCATTTCCTCTGCTGTACCAAAAAGGGTTTTTTCACATCCGCTCAGGGTTTTTCTCCACAAGAAAGAAAGAACAGCCACTCCTTTCTACCTTTAAGATTATTTGTAATTTCATGGACCTTTGTCATGCTCCCCATTCTCTCAGTTGTCCATTTTTTCAGGTAGAAAAATGCAACCCTTGCAATCTCCCTCCACAAGAGCTTCCGCTGACAACATGGATTCTCATTCCCCTCATCTGAGGCTCTCCAGACAAAGGATTGACTGCTTGGTGCAAATTTAAGTCAGGCTACATTTATGAGCTCCCCAAACATCCACAGAAAGTTTTCTACAGATCCCAATCTAAGATACACACTAAGCTGTATCACTTCCAAGAACAACATCATATTATGCAGTAAATCCTCCAGGCTATGGAACATCTCAGTAACATACCTGTCTGGCTACTCTGCCCTCAGTACCAGCTCAGCCCTTCCTCCTCAGGATCTGCAGGAAACAGAAGCTGCCCAGGATCAGCACAGCTTATGATAAATCACTCCGGCATGCAGCCCATCATACACACACACACACACACTGCCTCTGCCTCATAAGCTTTTTTTTTTTTTTTTTTTGATGCTTTGGAACAGACAGAACAGAACAGGAACAGCCTTGTCCCAGGAACATCATTCTCCACACAGACCATCATTACATAGTGATAGTACGCCCATCACTATGGAGGATGCCACTAAGGACTGCAGGCAAACTGAGAAAGGGAAGGGTTTTGTATGCAAGAGTTAAATAGCAGATAGATTAGATCTCATTGTTTGAAGTTTCCAGGAAAAGTATTGTGTTGCTATGGAAACCTCAACATAACCTGGGTTTTCCCTCCTTTTGTTTGCAGGGACTTCATTTACTACAAACACTGGCCTCTTCCAGTGGGACCTGCAGCTTGCAAGAAGAAATTTTTTAACGTCCACTTCTCCTTGTCAGTCTATTTTTCAGTACATACCCTTTTGCCACCTCACTGTCAGAACCTCCAAAAGAACTCTTCTTTTGCAACTGGTATAGTATGATCTGCTACCCATCAGGAAACTCAGCTCTTAGAACCCTTGTTCTCTTTCTGCCTGGAGAAAAAAGGGAAAAAAAGGTTACTGGTAACAAAATCCAACCTTCCTGGGCTTCATGACACCTACAACTTCCATTCTCCCAGAGCCAGCAACATACAGCTCTAGTGATTGCAATTTAATACCTGTAAGGAGCTGTCCAACTCTAGGCATACAGGTGTTTACTCTCAAATTCCAGTGGCTCTGCCCACAAGCTTTCTACATAGAAAATGAGACCACACACAAAAGGCAACCTAAAAACCCTAGAATTGGGCTTTGTATTTGCAGCAGGCTGTAATTAGAGCAACAACAATAAAGCAAGGAACATAAGAGCCCCTGAATTCTTCTGTGTTATACCTCAGACTTCATCGGTGTCTTTACACGTACAACTTGAGGATGCCAGATGAGAAATTAGCATCACTACTACAGTCTAGCAAAGAATTGCATACAAGCAATGACATTGGCAACACCCCCAGAAGGGTCATTTCAGCTTACCTGTCACTTCATCTCTTTTTTAGACTATTAACACTTTAGGGCAAAGACTGTCAGAGACTCCGTCGTACAATACATAGCACAACAAAAGCCAAACCTGGTTCTGGCCCATTGGCACTACAGAAATAGAAACGATACAAGATAATAAACTATGACAAAGGAACAAATCCCAACCCATCCCTATCAAATCAGGCAGCGACGCCAAACGAAAACTTGGTCACTACCTTATTTGCAAAACATTGGTACAGTTTTTAAGAGTAGTTATTGGGTTCTACCATTTTAAAGTCATCCTCCTGTTATTGAGCAACAGACTGCAGAAGAACAGCAAGAGGGAGCCCAAACCTTTTGTGTTGAGGAAAGCAGAAGTATGTTGCAGCAGTGTTGATACATACCTACCACTTATTTTCTTGGGTCTCCTAGCATCAAGAAAGTCTACCTTAATCAATACTCTGCAAACACTTTCATAGAAATGTTAGCACTATACATACACCATAAATGAAGAGAGTCCCTTGAAAGCTCCAGACGAGAGACCAACTAAGTCCAAAATGCCATGGAGTTTCATCACCTCCCCTATGGTTCAGTCCTCATTTAAAAGGTCTCAAGAAATGGAGCTCCTCCCATTAGCTTTTCAAAATGAAGTATTTTGCAGACAGAGATAGCCTGGATATTCAACTTAGTTTTTCTTGTTTTTATTCTGAGTTATCCCTAGCCGTTTCTTTTATTCTATTATAATCAATTACCCACCAGAATTAGTATCCATGAATACTTGCTTCATCAAAGCCACACAAGCCACTGTGAAACCAAATACTAAAAATCTAGTATTAGCCATCAACAATGACAGGACAATGATTTAGTTGTGTCTTGGCTCTGAGACCAAGGTACTCTACCAATACCCACTAAAGGTACACTAAAGCAGCATAAGAGTCCTAGGATCTGCTGCAGCTTAGAACCATCTTCTAGACTACAATGGCTGGCAGTGCTACAAAACTTTACCTCAGCATCTTCTCACCCCTTATTATGAACGTATATGGGTCTTGTCACCTCCTCTCTGGCCATCATTACAATGCCACGTCTGTAAGTAAATGAGAATGTATGAGAAACATGGAAGATTATCCTTTAGGAGTCTGATGGAAAGGTCAAGGGAATCTTTCCAAAAGGAAAATGTTCCTCTGGATGCACAATAAGAGCATCTGTCTGTCAGATTGTTTTGCACCCATGGCCTCATAGATCACACACATACACTTTACCTCATGCCGACATCAAAACACAGCTCCATGTGTATGAGCACCATATGAGCCTTTCACAGTTCCTTCTAAAGCAATCACCTACACGAACCACAAGAAAGCGACTATTGAGTGCTGGCTTTATTATCTCCTTTCTCTGGACAAGCTCTTACTTCAGCAGCATGAAGGGCCAAATCCTTAGATGGAGTCACCTGTCTATATCTGGTCTGTAGGCAAGGGACTCAGGGCCAGCTAAAGGTGGCTTGACTGCCTGAGCAAGCGTTACTACGGGCATAAAGGCGCTTCACAGCCACATTGCTTTGTAGTGGGACATGATTTCACGGCTACTGACAACCGCAGACCATGCTCCATATCCTCCAGAAGACAACACCAAGAAGGATTCAGTGGCTTTTGATAAGCCACTGAAAGATGCAGCTGCTTGGATAATCTTCTTACAACACTGACCATAAGTCTTCTCAACTTCTATTAAAAAATAAAAATAAAATAAAGCTTTAACTTTTAAATTTATCAGGTCCTGGCTAGTCCTAGAATATACAAGTGTGAAGCTGTGAAATTATTATTCTGGAGCTACAGATTCAGCAAGCTTCCTGTGGCTTCCTTAGCCAAACTGTGCTAGAAATAAAACACCACTACCTGTGACAACAGCCCCACCAAGTGGCCAAACACAGCTATATCTTTCCTCTTCCACCACATCGTACAATCAAAGCAGAAAGGTCCCACAAAGTAATTGTTGAAAAATACAGAACTTTCTGACCTAACTCAGCCCTGTTCACTTTGATTGGCCAACGCCTACCAGAAAGAAGGCTTCTGAGAAAGCTCTGGAAGAGCTTTTTTCCAGCAAGACCTTATTTGAGTGTAGACAGGGCAGGAAAGGAAAGAGAGGCTTCCTTCCTTTACAAGAAGAGAAACAGCAAGGCTCAAGAAGCAGAAGGAGGTATCACAAACAGCCTCTTAACCTTAAGAAGGCTTTGTTCCTGTACACATAATTCTGCCGAGCCATAAGGCTAAGGTGTCCACCCACTTCCCATCTAACCCCATTACTAAATTTTCTACTTACAAAGATTCCAAAGCTGTTTTCAATTCTTCAAAAAATTGGAGCAAAGCCAGGTACTCCCTCTAAGACCGAGTGCTATCCTAGTGGGCAGGATACACTCATCTTCCTTTTCAATAGCTTAGGCGGTGTGTAAAGTCTGTAAAAAAGAAGGGTACGCACAAACAGGAAGTTCAAGTGTGTTGTCCATACATACACTCTGGGTGTTCAAATGTCTGAGCTTGTAAGAGGAGATATTTTCATCTGTGTTAAAATACAACCCTCTCCCACCAGTGCAGCAGCTCCATATTATAAATTGGCTGATAAGCTCCATATCCTCCACTCTGCTCTACCCACATCCCCCCCCCCTTTTTTTTTTTTTTTTTAATTCTAAACTAAGTGTTCAGCTCTAAGGAAGAAGGCATTTGAGCTGGCTGTGAACAGACAGACAGACAATCCATCTTAAATTTCCTGCTCCTGGAAACTGACCTCCTGTCTCAGTGATGAGCTGTATTCACACTGGCCTTCTCAGCGACTCTAAGCTGCTCCCTGATCTAGACAGGTTTCCTAGAGGAAAGCTCTAGTAAGATCCGGACCATGCTACATCAGAGCATGAAGCAGTGCCTGGGCACTGCTCTGTGTCAATGTAGGGTGGCATCAGAGTTACCTGGCGGAGGGCACTCTCACCCAGATGTCACCTCTAGCTAACTTCTTCCTTAATACATCCAGATACAGGCTGCTATCTGCAATAGTCTCCAGCTAGAAACAGGCAAGCATAGAAATCTCTCTACTACAAAGGATCTTCCTAAAGGGTTTCATTTTGCCCAAATAAGATGAAGTACATAGAGATACACCTCATGAAATGTTAAGTCAGCCCTGACAGTGTGGGACCTTTGTTTTGGGAGACTGGGGTGTTGAAAGAGGTGGAAGCAAGGGACACAAGAAGTGCTCTCAGTAGTCCAATTTCAAATTAGAAAAAAATTGAGGTACATCTAAGTAGTATCCTTTACATGGAAGAATACTTTGAGTGTAGAAGATGTGGAAGAAGTGTGGAAGATCAGCTGTAAAGAACTGACTTTCTCTTATCTTTCTGCCAGATATAGCTACAAAAAAGTGTTTTGATTTAAAGATAGAGAAAGAATCCCAGGACTAGTTTTCCAACACTAGGAAAACCCCTGAGTAGACCTTTTAACATTCTTAAAATTAGCAAAGAACACTACAAATCCTTCTACAGATAACATGTCGTATGTGCTGTCATTGTGCTAACAGATCTTCATAATCCTTATGATCAAGGAAATATCCAGAACAGCAGGGAAAGTCTGGATGGACCACACCGAGAACCTGTTAAATTTCTTTAGGATCATCTCATTGCCTCTTTCAAGCCTAAGTTTGTCTCTTACTGAAGAGGAATACATACTTTCTGGTCCAAAGAGGAACTCTGTACGCAGGCAGAGAAGACAACTCTAGCATGCAAGCAGAGGTTTAGAGCCAAGTTTACAGGGCATTCATAGAAAGATGACTAAATGTTAAACCTGAAATTCTCTGACATAGGTTAGTATGCTCAGATTAGGACCATATTCTGCCCTAGTTTTCCAAAGATCACCAGAAGCAGTTCTGTACTACAAACAAATCAGCCATTAAACAAGCCAGCTGTGGAATAAAAGGTTTGACAATCATTAGTGTCAGAGGCAAAAAGGTTACCTCTCTGAAAGTTGCTTATGACCAAAGAACAACAAGATATTCTCTCACACATAAAAGTTGTGCTAAAAGGAAGAGGTAGGGAGAAGAGTATTATAATAATAAAATAAATTAAGCAGCATTGATAAAACAAGAGTTAAGGACTTTGCTGAAGGAACTACAGCAAAATATTTTTAGCCTAATAGGCAACTGAAATGAGTTAATGCCAATTGCACTGGAAGAAGGTGAGACAGCATACGCATATAAGTGTGCACGTGTGAGATTTTAATGCCGGACCACTTACGCCTGTCTCTAAGGCAGTAGGATGCAGAGCAAAGTGTAACTTTTAAAAAAGTCTGTTACAAGACTGCTTTCCTGTAGGACTGGCTTCTTCATTGCTTGCAAAATAGGGTTAGTAATTAAACATTTGAATCAAGTAAGACCAGAAAGCCCTGCAGCCCAATCACTACAATGTAAATTGCTACAAGCTGCAGACAGGAAGCTTTTTACACTATATAATCTCATAGAACTATAAATTTAAACGATGCTATGCCAAGCTGTATAGCAGCAACTGATACTCCATTAATTTCATATGCTACTTCTATATGAAGCTCTTCTAAAGCCTGATATCACAGACTCAGAAACTAATTCAAGAAATTCTAGCATATTAGGTTCATGAAATCAAGTCCTGCTCTGGAAGCATGTGGCAGAGGCAATTTCTAAGCCTTCACTCACAAAAGGGACTTTGATCAAATTACTACTTTGCTACATTTGAGAAAAACAAAAACCCACAAAAAAGAGCCACACCTGATGATTTGCCAGAGAAGCCAGAAGACTCTCACCCAGAAAACTCCTTTAACAGAGTCTGTCTTATTCAAACACAAGCAATCCATAGTAATCCAAGGCTGTGAAGGTCTCCTCCAGCAAGTCTAGCCCACCTATTCTTTTCTACCAGCTTCAGGATACATCTCAATCTGTAACTTGCTAGTTTCAACACCAGTTTCCCAACAATAAAGAAGTTCCAGGGTTTTCTTGAAGGGGAGAAGCTGCTCTAACCTCTAAATGCTGTTTTTATAGCATCACCAAAACCTCCCAAAAAACTCACTCCAGACTTCTTGGAGAAGTTAAAGACAGAATGCTTAGTTTCTTGACCACTGTCAGGCTGGGACATAGGCTAGACTGAGAAGAAAGGCAGGGGTACTGCAAGAAAGCACAGGGAAAACTCTACACAATCTGTGCTGTCTGTTTTAAGCAATTCAGAATACTGTAAACCTGCCAATGCCTAAAAAACTGATCACGGGATAGCAGTTTTGCACAGACATCAAGTTCATCAGCAAGTGCTGCCAATGAAAAAGCAGCAGCTCCTTGCAGATTTTTTTTTTTTTTAAAAAAAAAAAAAGCTCCACTCCCTAAGCCCTAACATAGATTCTAGTCTGACACCTACAGATACTATCTCCGCACTTGTAAATGGAGAACATAATGCTTTAACATACAGCATGGAAGGGGAGATTCATTAAAAATTCACTTTCAAAGCAGAATACTTGGAACATCCCTAATTATTCCATGTGTGCCTAAGTGTGTGGAAATCAATGAAGATTGTTTCTGTACCTTTCATGTACCTAACATCATTATCTCTTGGCAAGATCAGCTACATCAGCAGTTAAGACTTCCAGATCTCTACACCAGAAATTGTTACAGGACACTGCAGGACAGTTGGACTGAAAAGTGCATTCACTCATTTGAAAAAACATTATGTTGTGGTACATAGAATAGCAGCCTACTACATACAGACTATATTTGGTGGAAATGGGAAAACTGTATGAGAAACTGTACTAGGTAAAGATTTGCAACGTAACACAGGTTTTCATTAGAGTATGTATGTCAATGCTGTAATGCAGGAAAAAAAACAACCCCCACACACACCCTTAAATCAAAACCTTAAGTGGGTCTGATGCCTCAGTAAAAAGAGCTTTAAAAGCCATGATCACCCACTGTTCCTAACTCTAGCAAATAAGAGAAACTGAATATTTAACCAAAACTGGAAAGATGCTATCTACACAGGCTTGAAAAACAACCCCCCCGTCATTATAAAATACCTTTTATTAGTATCCATTCTTATGAACATACAAACCAAATTTTATTTTTCAGTTAGAATCTTATGCCAAGTAAAGAACAGTCAGTTGGGAGAGAGGGGAGGGAGAAAAACATAACAGAGAAATAGGGTTAAATATCTTTATATCAACTATTTTAAAAATTAACATTTTATATTTATTCTAATAATCAAAAACATTTCCAAAGCACTGTAGCAAATATTAAGGACCATTGCAAGCTAATGTCCCAAACAGAGACTTACCCTAAACAGACACAAAAGAGTGTTCAATACCACACAGGGCAGAAACAATGAGTTCAAGCTTCTAGAGACACTGCAACGTTAACTAAAATGACACCCTTGGGAGTTCTCATAGTCACTAATGTTCATGAATAGAGTAAGCTAGTGTTTACACGGAAGACACTACTGCTTCATCAGGATTTAATCATAATTGAAAAATAGAAGTAGAATATATTACTGACTTATTTTGAACAGTGAGTCCATTCCGGCCAGACCAAAGCCACAGGTTGTCAAGATCAACATTTGCAGAACAATATCTGCAAAAGCAGAATTCCTTCTAAATGGAAGGATTCCTTCTAAGTGGAAACAACTTGGTGTTAGCAACACTTGCATTCTTATGACTAAAATCAGATACTGACCAAAACAACAAACACTGGTTGAACCAAGTCTTTCCTTATCCACATTAGCTAGCTGACAACACCAGGATCTGCCTATAAAGCTAAATGTCTTTTGACATGGTTTTTGAGAAAGTTGCTTTTTGCCTTGAGTAACGCATCCTACACAAAGCATAAGCTTTCAGGTTCAGATACAAGCATAAACATAATCCAAATGGAGTAGAAGTGAAGGCAGGTTTAAGAACTACTTCCAGGAGTCTGAACTCCAAGTAGCCCCTTCTTCAGTTCAGCAATTTTATCTTCTCTTGAGGCTGCATAACTCTTTGCTGTCTTTATGAGAGAGTCATGACGCTTCTCCAACCCAGCCTTCAAATTAAGGTATATCTCCTAGGAAGAGGAGATAAAGGAAGAAAAAAGAAGAAGAAAAAAAAAATCCATCAGCAAAGGTTTATGCTTTACAGGGATTTAAGTGACAGTGGGTCTGGTGGTCCTGAGTGATTTCAAAGCTATCTTGCCCCTGGCTTAGGAAAAAGCATCCACAGAACAGAGGAAAGCTATAGCACACCAGAAACATAGGTGTAGCCACAAGCAAACTCCCAGTATTATTATTCTATTGCAACTCTGATGCTCACAATACTATGATTGTCAGGCCCAGTATTCACACTGCTACTATCCCAATCTGTGTCAGCCTGTGTGACCAAGCCCTCCATAACTGTGACTGCTACCATCCTCCTCCAGCAGAGACAGTACTCCAGCAGTGAACAAAGAGGAGATGATGGGAGTATCATGATACAGAAAAGCACATCATGAGCTACTGGTACAGTATCTGTCACTAGAGCAAGGGAAGACAAGTTTAATTTCACCTCCTAAAATGCTGGGTAATCACACCATCTCACAGGCTTCTCTTAGGTCTGCAAAGTCCACTTCTCCTGTGGGCTGTCACGCACAAGCCCTATTGCCCCTGTGGAACCACAAGCAGAAAATGCCCTCCTTCCAACTATCCACCTTAACTACCACCCGCTTAGCTTACTGGTTCTGCAAGGCCAATGAGACTTCCTTCACCTCCAGCTACTTCTTAACCACAGGAGCGGACTTTAACACAGCCCAACTTGAAGTCAGTTTTAAAAATTCCAAACAGGATTCCTTTAAGAAAAAAGCTCACCTTGGCTTTCATTTCTTCTTTTTCAGCATTCTCATTCAACTGCTGGATTTTGAATCTTGTCTGTTGGATCTCTTTATGAATTGCCGTCACTTTCTCATATACAGCCCCTCTCTTTTCCTGAACTCTGTTACAATACCTAAAGAAGAAAAATTATGAAAACTAGTGCTAAGCCATTCAACTGATTAAACATTAAACTCAACTCCACATGCAGAGCTTGCATCTTACGAACATGAAAATAGCAGTTCTAGAGTCAATGCTGTACAAGATTTACTTGCCCTGCAAGCACAGCTAAATAGATTCGTTTCCATCACACTGTCAGAAAGCTTTTCTCATCCTTAAAAATCTAGCACTGCTTAGCTACAAAAAAATTAAATTCAAAGAGGAGTTACGGGTATGCATTGAAAATGCTCAATTGTTGTCAGTCAAGGCAGCTCAAATGACTCCAGCGACACTGGCCCAGCTCAGAGCAGCAACCAGCTGGACGCTGTATCTTCCTGCCTTTGAGTAATACAGTGCAGACTTCAGCGGAGAGCCCTGTCCAAAGGTCAGCAACCCACCGGACCAGGGTTAGAAATGATATAGCTGCACTTCACATCTGAGCATAGCCGAAAGCCACACTTTCTCCTCAGCCTCAAATCCCCTTTGATCAAGTTACAGCTCCAGTCCCACATACCAATGTTATATCCAACTTCAAGCCTATCCTTTCCCTGCATCTCAAACATAAGCACCATGTCAAGCACCCTAAATTCACCATCTCAGCCAATCCACCCAACCTTTATTTATTCCCAAGCCTCCACCCTGTGCAGCCCTTGCGAGTCACAGGCAAAGATACACATCAACACCTAAAGTTTCATACATAAAGCATGTAGTCATTCACTCTTCTGGCAGAGAGAAACTGTTCCTGCACTGCCCACAATTGCAGAAAACAGAATTTTCCCTGGCTGATTGAGGCATGACATGAGCTTTTACAGCTACCAAGGACTATCACAACTCTTGCCATCTTCCAAATCTTTGTCAAAAGACATCCTCAACCCTGCTGCCAATCCACAACATAATTGCACACATAATAATTGCTACCTATGCACACACTTTATCTCCCTGGGGGAGGAAAAAAAACAGGACATTCACTCTCCAGTGGTGCATTAAGTATTTAGATAGTATACTAAACACAGTGTGACAGAACAGAATAATCCTTAGGCCAAATTTATATAATACTAGCAGTTTGGCACCACAAGGTTTAGTAGTTCATTTCCCCTCTCCTAAACCCACTAGGGAAGCTGCTTGTTCCTCTCCCACTGAATACAGGAGAAGCAAAGAGGAGAGGAGCAGGAAGTTCTGAACTGACAGACCCCAGATTTCTTGTAGTATGGAGCCATCACCTTAGAATTGCAACAAACAGGAACAAATAATATCTCCCTAACTTGCAGATAAATTCAGATAGCTTCAACTGTGAGCTGCTGTGTAATCAGCAGAGGATTAGACTAGGAGCAAGAAATCTGCTCCTACTTCAAGTGCAAAAAACACCCACCAATTTATACAGACAGTTTGTATAATAATTACAGTTGGAACTACAGATGGAACTGTAGCAGCTGCTTTCTCTCAAGAATGGCTGGAATCACTTGTTTTCAAACTTGCCTACTTACACCTTTCTATCTCAAGGCAACAGTCAGGACAAATTCTCTTACTCATCAGTGAAAACTTGTTTTCAAGCCAGGGTTACCTCCCTTCCCCTCTTTCTTACCAAGAGACCTAATTTCAACACTCCAGGGAAATATCTAATACATCAAAAATGGATAAACTGGCAGCAACTTTTAAAATAAAGGAGCATTAAACTACATTATTTTCATTCTTGATTTAATTAAAAGCTATTTTTCCTTCCAGTCTAGCTTAGCTGGTACAATACACTATATAAGGAGCAAAGGAGGCCTGGTAATCTTGCACACCACTAAAGCCTTTCAGCATGACTCTAAACCTTAGTTACCAATCTCAGTTATGTGGAAAAAGCCTTTCTCCACCATACTCAGTCTACTCAGGCAATGATTTTCCATATTTCCTTTGTATCTTCCAGTATACAAAAATTGTTGTTTAATAAACTTTCTCCACTACATCTCAGCACTTCTAATCTCACAGTGACACCATGACCTTGCATTGACAATACTGCAGTTTGCTACTGCAGTCACTGCTGCGCTATAAATATTGCCTTGCGACTTGCCTTTAGCATAAAGTAGGAAGGAAGATGGGCTGAAAGGCTTTGATCAAATGACACTCTTCCTTTTGTTTTAGAAGCATCATGTCAGGATAATACTCCTCTGAGATACAAGCCCCATTTCCCCATGGGTCTTGAACATCTTTGATAATGAGCAAAAGTGGCAAGGGAAATTATGAAAAATTCATGAAAGGCAAATGGGGCTTTGTTGAAGTCTGATAAGTTGGAAAATTATCCCAATGTGACATTCTCTTTAAGAAGATAAAAGAATCAAGAATAAGCATTATAAATTAAATTAGTAATCCAATAGAAGAATTGCTGTCAAGTCACATTGCAATTATTGATTTGAGACCCCAAGTCCCTGCCTACAGCATTACTGGTCTTCATACAAAGCTATCCCACATCACTCATTTTCTTCTTATTGCTAAGCTATGTCTGGTACAAACACATGAACTTTGGTAGCACCTAACCAAGATAGTAAGTAGCATCAGGCAGAAATGTCAACTCATCCATACTCAAATACAGTGTGCTTATATTGCTCAACATCTTCACGCTTCTTTTTTATCCGTATTTCAGTTGTAGATAGCTTCTCCTGCTTTGCAGTGACCAGTCTCTTTAAGGACATTTCATCTGTCTTCCCCTTTTTCAGCTCTATCTGGGCACTCTCAAACTGGTCCTCTAGATTTCTGACCTGGAGTATGTAAAAAGCATTGAAAAACATAAATGGGGAAAAGTGTTAAAGCAATATACCCTATTAGAAGTTTACTAAAATTAGAGTTGGCTTCCTACTTTTAAAGAGATCTAATTGCTAATTAATTCTTCCTATAAAATCCAAGCTCCCTAATCTTTATCCTGTATGAAATACATCTGAATGGTTAAGATCACATCAATTAGTATGACTTACAGAAACTACTATATTCTGCTATAGTTCTTAGTCAAGAATAATTGAACATATGCTGTACAAATATCCAGAAAGACTACATATCATTTTTCAAATCTCAATAATTGCATTTTTCCTAAAACTGAATAGTAATTAGGAAGGTACTGTATTGTGACAAACATTTCACCAGTGAAAGACTGGCTTGGTAATATCAATAAAATTAGACACATTTAAGACATGACTGTCCTTGAAGTAGTAATTTTTGCTCTTAGTTTCTATACTACAGGCAGAAGAGACTAACCCGCATTTTCCTCCTCCTCCATCATTTCCTACCAATAACCCTAAGACAGTTCAAACTATTTTAGGTCAAGTTTCTATGGCAACAGGGACTTTGACTATTAAAGGTGGTCAATAGTACATTAGTTAGTGATGTGCAGCAAAGCAACAGCTATGTTTTACTGATGTTTCTTAAACTGAGATTTTGAGTTATCAGAATTCTTTCTTTTTGGAGCAGACATGAGATGGGAACTTTCAGGATACAGATGTTTAATAATGATCACCTGTCTTGCTTTGACATTAATTCCCCTTAACTAGATATAACTTTTGTAATACAAACCTCTGATAATACACTGGCCAGTCTCTCCACATTTGCTCCCTGTCTTTCCATTTTCTTTTGGTATAACTGCACCTCCAATTGGCATGATGGCAGAATCTCAACTAGGTCTCGATAACCTTCATATTTCTCTATAACCTCTTGCTAAACAAAAAATGAAACAAAAAAGCACACACAAGGTTTAATAGAAATGGCTTTGGGGGTTGGAGGTTATTTTGTTCTGGTGCATATTGACTTTTGTATCCATTCCTTCATTGTCTAATGTACATGGGAATTAAGAAACACAATTAGTTGTTGCCAAAATGAAGTTTTCAGTTTACAAACAAAAGCATTTATTCTGGAGAGGAGAAGAAAAAAAGAAAAAAGTAAGGACATGAGAGTGTTTTACGCTGTACTAACCAAATTGTTACAAAAGCTATAAGGACAGAAAAAAGTTATACAGTGGAGAAATTCTGTACTGATAAAACAGTAGTTACATGAGACAAAAACAGATGTCTGGAATTACAGCAATAAAAGTTCCATCTCTTGGAACAAAAATACCTAGGGAGAGAAAGTTAGGCAAGTTTCACTGATGCATGAGCAGCTGTGAGCAGCAAACATTTAAAGATTGGACATTGTGCTTTTTTTTCCATAGTAACAAGCTAGGAAAAGAACTCAAGAAAATATTCAGTATACTAGTAGAGACAGCCATAAATTACAGAAATAGCAAGTAAGAACACAGATCACATGAAGCATCTGTTCTAAAGTCCATAGTATTTGTGAGCTGCCAAAATAATGTCACCTCTTGAGAGCAGGCAGCTAGGCAGGTAGAAAGGATTAGAGTTCTACACCTAGTTTTGTAAATAAACAATTACTCATTAGAGACAAAGCACCAGTGATTGCAAGCCTGGTTTTTTTTGGGGGGGGGGGGGGGAAGGGAGGGGGGCAAAAAGATAACATACAATGATCCTATGGAAATAAGCTTCAGTTTTCTCTGAAGCTGTGATGAAGAATTTAATTCCAGACTAGCCACCATACTGCTGATTTTTGACTAGAAATATAAACCAGTCCAGTATCAGTTCAAGATGAGAGTTCAGCAAGAACCATGTGCTTTCTCTGATAGAATGCCTTCTTGTACAAAGGAGAAGAAATTAAAAAAACACTCACCTTGGCTTTCTTGAGTTTCTTAACAGTTTCTTTCATCACCTCTTTGTAGTTTTTCAGTTCCTCTGGACTCTCTACAATTTTTGATTTCAGCTGCTCTTGTTCTTCTTTCAAAGCAGCCATCGTCACTTTGAGCTCATTCTAGTCAAAACAAACACTTTTGCTATTAGCAATCTAAGCAAAGAGTTGTGAGGCACAGTTTGTCAGAATTTTATGACTAGACAGGTTTTTCCCTGCTGTATCCCATTCCTCATTAGGAAATTTGCTTTAGAAACAAAAGTTACTCTAAATAGTGCCAACATCCACAAGCAAAACAATTAACAGCCTACTTTTCTCCCTGAACATGCTTACAGTGGTGCAGTACCAAGTTGCAAGAACAGTATTAACCAGCATTCCACAAAAAGCCTGCCAGCTAATACACATGGCTAGCAGCTCTCTCCTTCAGGACCCCTCTCTTAGGGCAACTCACAAAATCACTGCAGGGTTTCAAAGCCAGCTGTGGCATCCTAGTAGAAGAGCACCACACTTCCTGTGCAATTTCTCAAACTCCCGACTTCTCCTCCTATCAGGTCAGTGTATTTCCCCATTAGTCATTCTATATATGTAACACAAGTCTGTAGCTTCCTAGAAGCTCAGGTTTGTTGCCCATTAACAGATCAGCCTCCTGAATAAGCACAGAGCTTTAAGCTGCAGAGACATGCATTTATAAAGTTCACAACAAAACAACCCACTGCAGAAAAGTTTCCATGGGAAAAGTGAAGCTGAAACAGTTTAAAAAGCTAAAAATCACCTCCTGAACTATCACATTACCTAGCTCCAAGAATAACCCGATCTTAAAGAGAGAAAAATGATCAGTTAGCTGAACTGGAATTTAAACTACAGCCTATATCAAGGTACACTTACCAGTTTTCGGGTCCTCTCTGCAATATCTGACTTTTTTTGCGAGATCACTTCTTGCAAAGCTGTCTAGTTAAAAAAAAAAAAGCAACAAACTTAGAATAGAAGCATCTCTACAACTACCACCTCCTTTTCTCTTCTACTATAGATCTGTCTGCAGAAGAGACGCTTGCCCTAGTATGGGTTAAGACTCTTTCGGGGAAGAGGCTACATTACACCAAGCTAATCTCCCAGACGCTAGCCACAATTAATGTAGCACACCTCATTGCTATTTAGATCTCACTGATGGTTTCTTTGGAGTGCCGCAGCTAGCGGACAAAATAGCAGTCCATAAAAACTTAAAATACAGGGAGGGAGAACATTGTTGAAAAGCCACTGGGAGCACTAGGGATGCAGGCAGCAGTAGGTAACTTGAAACAGGGATGAGGGATGGCACCAACTTATGAAGGCTCTCTCCAGAGCGGGCAGGTAGAGCAGAAAACAAGAACAGAGCCCCTAGCTCCCAAAAGCCAAACCAGCTACCTCTGTACCACGCTATCAGTTCCCTTCCCTGCAGTACCACACCAAAACCTGCTCAGCATGCTTCCATGTCATGCTTCACATCCCAGCTCCATCCCAACCAGCAAATGCTGGTACCATTTCCTTTCCTCTATTCTTATCACCCTGGCAGTTTGTTGCACACACTCACACAGGCACAACATTCTTTTGTCAGAGGCATTGTTTTTACTTTGAGAAGACCTACATTAATACACAAGGTCCCCAGTAATAAGTAGGTGAAACATGGTTAATATTAATAGTAGAGACACAGCTTAAAGTAACACCCAAAAAATACTAAGCAGGTGATTTTTTTCCCCTCTCTCTAAAGTGGCTGAAAAGGTTACCTATGAGACCTAGAGGAAAGCTGCCATTGCTGGAAAGTATCAGTCTTCCCTACCAACACCACCTTTGCTCTTTTTCTAGGGTATTTCCTTGGGCAACCCTTCTTAGGCCTCAGCTTATTTCCCAACATAGCTCACCCTCAGTTCTGATTTAATCCTTCAAATTCAATTGCAAGACAAAACAAAAATTTAACGGGGAAATAGACATATCATTTTTAACAATAAAACAGGTATCTCTAAATTCATCACAACAATGTATTTTAAAAAGAAAGAGCAGAATACCCTAAGTCTGATTCCAAGTATGTTTCACATTCCTTACAAGTAAACAAAGAGTTAGTGGTAGGGATTAAAAAGGATGTGGTGTTGTAATGACTTTTTTGTTTTAAATCAGAAAAGTCCTCTTTATTCTTCATAAGAATAGGGGGAGGGAGACAAAAAAAACAAGAAAAAAAACACACAGAAACAAGGAACATCCATGATCAGAAGCTATGGCAGCATTCCAGAGAAACACATAAAGAGATCATACTGTTTTCCGACGATAGTCGTGGTTTAGCAGTTGCTGCAATTCCTGAATGTCATCAGACAGCTGCCTGAACTCCGCTTGCTGTTCTACTGGAACAGTGCTAAGCAAAAAATAAAATAAAAAATAAAAATAAAAAAATCAAGATATTGGACAGTGAGGTCAGAGTATAGAGGATAAAACAATCACTCTAAAAAGAATTAATACTCAACAGCTTAGATGATCAGAGAAAGATGGTCTCAAATTAATAGCTTACATTGCTTGGTTTAGAAGATTTTGTAGCTAATTTAAGGAGCTATTTTAGACAGAGGTGGTACAAAAATAAAAGAGGGAATTGCAGATTTAAAAGATAATATCTAAGACAGACAAGCACAAAAGAACAACACTTCCACCAACTTATGTAGTGATTTGGATTTACAAAGTTTGCATAATAGTATTTGCCACAGAAACAGCTTATACTAGGGTAGACCTGTAGCTAGCTGGAAAGCCTCCTGTCTAGCATATACCAAGAAAAGCTATCAAGGAAGAAACCCATTTTGTTTTGGAAGCAGTCTAGGAAAGTAACCATCTCTTCAACCGATTATCTATGAGCAAAACAAAACTTGTCAGCACAAAGACATGGACAGCAGCACTAAACAGCCCGAAACTGAGAAGAGGAAAAACATGCCTAATAATTAAGACAAATTTACCCCTCTGAGTTAAAACCTCCTACAGCTATGTAAGAGATATTGAGACATATCACTAAAATACCAAATCAGCCAAGAAAGTTCTACCAGTCTCCGAGATACAAAATACAGCATCCTCTCAAATCAACCATGCACTCCCAAAGTCATATTTCTATTTTCCGACAACAGCTCTTCTAGCCTAACACCAGAAGAGCCTGTGCTATAACAGAGTGCAACCCAACAGAAACAGCTTTCTACTTCCTGGCTTGCTTCCCCAGGAGGCTAAACAATAAAGTCAGTCAAGTGTCAAAGGAGAAGCTGAGTCTGCCCAAATTAAAGACTCCTAAACAGACTTTGAGAAATAGCCCTAAGTACAAAAATATTACTCTGCTTTCAGAACCAAGTTATAAAGCATGTGGGTGCACGTGGTGAGGAAGAGAAGCTAGACAATTTGAAAGAAAACCTTGAGGAAAGCAAGATATGTTTCACTGCCATTAAACAAAGTTAACTACTGTCTCAACTTATTGCCTCTACACAATTAGAGTCTGCCCTTCACAGCAAACTAGTCACACATGCAAAAACCCACACACATTACTGAAAGTAAGTATTTTTCTTCTAGTCCAAGAGGAACTTTTACTTTATCTGCAACAGATGGGGGTGGGGGGGGAGAAAACACTTCTGAGCACTGGTTGGGCTGTCCAATAACTAGACCAAGTTTAGAGAAGTCTGTTGTTATCAGTCACTTCTGTCAAACCACACAGCTCAACTAGTCAGTTCCTAGTTAGACACCCCACACGTGCACTGTGAACAGGAGAGCTAGCCAAGGCAGTTAGTGCATCTCAGCTCCTGCTCCTCATACTCACTTCAGCTTCTCCAGCTTCATTGCTGCCTCTTGATTTGCTGTCTCTAGTTGTTGTAGTTTCTCCATAGCCGATTTCTGCAAATTAATTATGTGGAGATGTTTTTATCTTGGGGGAATATGGTTTACATCTTGGGTTCTCTCAGAGCTCTGCTAATCATGTATTTCACTTGAAATGCACCATCTCTATACCACTGAGATATTCAAAAAAGTAACTACTAGCAGTTTTAGATTCAGTCCAATGACTGTTACATTTGCCATTTCTCAGGATGATTCAAGGTGTCCAAATCTCCACTTCTCAGGTTCAACTATCAAACAAATTACTGGAAAAAACTCAGATGATACTACTTAAGTAGTATTTTGGCTATCATACCATATAGAAACCTTTACATCAACAAGCCCAGCTACTCTTTAGGTAGCCACATTTCTTTCCGGCAGGGAGCTGACATGGCCCAGAATTAAAAGAAAGTTCTAAACTAATAAGCTTCTCTCCTTAAGGGCATTTCAAAAAGTCTTCCTTAAAACTTTTACAGTAGCTGTGTTGGCTCATAACCTGTAATGTTGTAGTACAATAAGTTTTACCTATATTAAACTGGCACCTTCATACATTATGTGGCTACATTGAAGACTCCAACACGTTTTTTAAACAGGCAGTTAAAAAACACAACCTCTATGCTTTCAGACCTAGGTTAATATTAATTATATTTAAGCAAGTATCAGGAATAACATGGCATCTAATCTTACATAGTTCGACTGTAATTCCAAGTAGACTCCACGGCGCGATTCTCTGAAATGTATAAAGTTGAGAATGCCACTCAAGAAGCGAGCTGTCCTCTTTGCTTCTGAAATTGGAATTGCAAACAATCACTATTTTGGTCTCCACGTGCATTGCAATTGCTTAGAAGAAGTTGGGCAAAGCATAATTCAGAGAAGAGACAAAAATTACAAAAACAGGGTTTGTCTTCCTCTGCCTCCCCATCAGTAACAGGCAAAACTTTCACAAACTACACAAAAACTAGCACCAAGCTATGAACTTACACTGCCTTAATGATTCTATGCAATTTAACAAATAGAAATGGGCATCTAGGGGAAAGACTTAAAATGCAGGCTCATATTAAAATAAAAAAAAAACAGGGAGAAAGAGCAATCTCCGATAAAACTCTGAAGACAGAAAACCACTGTAACTATCAGGCTAATTGAAAATAGCTGCTTGAACTATGGGGACTCTCTGGCTCTATTCCAATCAAACTTTGAGGAAGATGATTAGAAAGGTCTCAAATGTCTTAGACAAGACAGACCCAGAAGTGAAAGAGTTCTTCAAAATAGCCTTTTCTAAGTTGTCTGTCATACCAGAATCACCACAGCTGGGAATTGGAAGGACAGAAGAGCAAATTTAAAAATTTAACTGTTTCCTACAGAGATATTTGCATAAGAAATTCATATAGAACTCCAGAGTTTTCAGGAAAATTTTCACTGCCATGTATTTTTACACCATTTCAGGAGCATCACAGTTTGATCTCCAGACTAGTAGTAGGATAGACTTGTAACATTCAGAACCCCCCACACAAATAATTTAATTGAATTAGCCTACATAAGGAATAAGATGAGGAACTGCTCATTTGAACCAGCTTGTCTAAAGGGCACAGCGAGGATCAGAAGAGTAGCTGGTAGCCAGGGACAGTTCTGAATACTAGACACCCATCTGACTCTGCCAAGTGAGGAAGAAAGCAGCCGGGATATCAAGTGACACCACCCCAATCCCCCCACGCCCCAATAGGACACAGAGGATCACAAGCACTTGCTTACTTGGGTTTATAACATCAGCAATTTGAAAATCATTAACACGGCACACCGGAAGAAAGCGCTCCCTGCAAGGAAACAAAACACAAACTTATCTGAAGTGACCATTACTATAGTGACCATTGCACTATAGATGTTCACTGGTTCACTGAAAATAAATATTGTCCTCTTATCCCAGAGCCCAAGTACAATAAACACGTAACAACAAGAAATAGTCTCAGGAGACTAACACAGTAGGACTGCGTGTACAGATTAGTGTTAAAAACTCTGTAGTCTTGCAGTATTTCACAGGGATAAACAAAATAGGCTTCTACAGAACAAGATTTCAGCTTAGTTAAGCTTCAGCAAACTCCTTCGCTTAACTGAGTCCATTCTCTCCTTACAACTGAAGAGAAGCTTAAAGTCAAACACTCACATCATTGCAACAAAGGTACCTAGAATTCAGAGAGCAAGTCCACATAACAGGTACTTAAGATCCCTTTTGGGGTATGATGGCGAACCTCTGGCCATTCAGAGTACAGCTACGTGCTCCAACTTGCCTCCTGCTCCCCCCAAACTAAGTCACTACTCCAGCCTCCTAGTCATCACAATAAAGCTAACACATTTATTTAGACAAGAGACAGCTGCCAAGAGTTTTATTCTATTACAACTTTGCTGCCTCTTGCTCATCTGCAAATTTTATTTTGCTCAGAACCAGAAAGCAGCGGAACCACCACCAGCTCAAAGGTGGAAAAAAGCCCCGTTACCTCTAAACTGAAACTTTAGAAGGAATAACAACTGAACAAACTCTTGTACTTACATGTGAATATACAAGTTACAAACAGGTAGAAAGCCTTCAAATATTTGTGGATACATTATTTCAACGTTGACAGGCATCTAAACAGTAAGGAGAGCAGAGTGAATATGTAAGCACGGCATACTTATAGGAAAATAGGTAGGTTTGTTTCTACAACATAAGATCATTCAGACAGATTAAATACACAAATGATGGTCTCCACACCCCTGGGGAACACAAGTTAGTGAAGCTCCATCTGTGGGACATGGATCTTCTCTCTAGTAAACTCGAAGAATAAGGTACCACCCCACCTCACCCCCCCCCCCCAAAAAAAACCCCCACTCACATAGTCATCATAAAGTAGCAAAAATCCACCCTAGGAAGAAGTGTCCTAGGATTTTTTTCAGAGACTGCAAAATGAAGCCACTGGAAAAATCCTCCCTAGACAACACCATCTAGAAGCAAAAACTGCTCATTGATGTACATCCTGCATATTTCAACTTAAAATCTCTCCTTCTCAAAGCAAAGAAATGCAGTTAACTCTCAGGAGACAGTGTGCCATGGCAATAAAGGGTTTAATGCACACAAGCCATATTTCAGATTTCAACTAAAGTCTGAATACAAACACAAACCACTTTGCAATAGGAGTAATTCATCTCACCTCCAGAATATCATAAATACTAGTTATTTTTCTGTTGTCAAGCACATTAACTTGCTTGCACTCCATTTTTTGTGTGAACTGACTCACAGCTCTACTATAATAGAGGCTGAAGGCTGCTATCACTTCTACTAGCAGTATCACTTTTGGCTAGTCAAAATATAAAAAGACTACAATAAATAAAGCAGCAACATTACAGATTTTGGAATTCAATCTAAACCAATTGCTTTAATTTGTTTAAGATTGGTGGATAACAACAGTCTCTGCATTACATGCCTGACAGCAAGAAGAAGAGTACCTACTATTTTAAATATTCCAAAATAGCAATGTCCAACTGCTTCATGAAGTATGCAGAAAGAGAACGCAGTGGTATATCGTCCCCTTTTCTAATGCCCAAAACTTCTTAAAACCTCATAATACAATATCCAAATTAATGTTACTGTGTGTGAATAACTGAGTTATCATGGGCACATGTGATTTTGCCTTTCAATTCATCCAAAAATGGCATGAGACTACTATTTTTCCTGGCTTGCAGGAATTACTTTGTGTATAACTGAGACAGAAGATACATTAAGTATCACATCAGCACTGCATCAGTTTATCCAGGCCATCAACCACACTTCCCCTCAGATTCCACTCAGCAAATGGAGAGCTGGAGTTGACCAAACACTAAAAGCAGAATTCACTTCTATTCTAGACCAATCTAATGGTCTGTCTAAGCTGGCACCCTCTTCCCACCAGGGCCAAAGGCAGAGGCCTGGATAGGGCACGAAGGCAGAAGGAAGCCCTCCACCCCAGAAGAAACAAACCTAAAAAAGCAAAACAAAAAAGAAGTGAGTATATACTCAGCCCCTAACAGCTCAGAAACTTTCAAGGCCAGAAAGCATGTCTTTGGATTTAATTGTTCTTGAAGGGTTTCCTCTTCCATAAGCTTGTCCAGCCTCTGCTAGAATTTAGGTACATTCCTGGCACCTGCCACACCTTGTAGTGAGGAGCTCCACAGCTTAAACACAAAAGGAGAGGGTTCTCCAAAGAGGGCTTGTTTACAGCCTATGGTGGTAGCAAGCTTCTCTTGATGCCCACCACTAGTTCTCATCTTAGAGAGGACAGTCTCCTCTCCTTGGGAGGGGGGGGAAGAGGTAAATAAGAAACTCAGATTCAGCACACCCAAAAACCCACTCTTTCAAGAAGTGCCTTGAGCTGAAGCTAGCTTCCAGAACAACAGCAATAGTCAAAGCAGATTCCCAGATGCAGTCAGCAGCACCACAGCAACAGTCCACACACAGATTATACTCCCAGTTCAAAGAAACCTCCTCTAGTAAACAACCCACCACAATGACTGCACTACAACACTGCACGCACACTCCTGCCTACTTTAACAAAACAGTTGCTTCCCTGAACAGAGACAGTGCAGATCCCCGTGCCATACAGCAGCTCAAACACCCTGAGTTTTCTGCAATACAGGCAGGATTTCTAAGCTCCTGCTCATCCAGTTACCATACACAAAACAGCACACTACTTGCAGTGTACTACTGATCTCAGAACATACAAAAAAGGGCAATACTTTAACATTTAATTAGTAGGGCCAATATTTATTATTTACCTCACACATCCCATTATACCTGCCATTACACACATACCATGTAGAAATGCTCCAGGCGGATTCCATATACCTTCTGCAGGATTCTCATGAAAATCATGTGTAAAACTTCAGGCTGCAAGAGGAAGGACACACATTATATGTCTTCCAATATATTGTATATTATACAAGGCAGTAATGACTTCAGGCAGCTGTAGACCTAACTGCCATATCTGTGTCCTCTATTTCATTCTTTTCCTCCTCACTGAGCAGCTTTCAAACCAAGTGACACCAAAATATACCAAAGGTCACAGACACAGTAACTCCAATGCACAGTAATGTACTTTATCACACTATTAAAAGGAAAAAAAAACTATGACTCAACAAGTTCTTCATCTACATCACTGTTTTGCGATAAGTACAAACCAGTCTCGCTGCTACAAAAATATCCTCCCACCCTGCCCCACATCAGCAACCACTTGGCCCTACCCAGGGCCAAGCTCCTCCTTGAGCAGGCTCAAGCCCTTGCACAGCAGCACAGGCAATCTGACTAGGGCATCCATTCGGTCTTTAAGGCACTTTTTCTTCTCTTGAGATTGCTGCCAAGTCTGAGATCACAGTAATGCTCAGACCAACAGAAGACGGGGGGACACCGGGCAGGAACGCTTCTTGCAGGATCCATTTAAGAGCACTGGTCCATCACACGCTGTTGAAACTACGGCGCTGTACCAACCACAGGGGCTACTTTCACCTAGCTCCCACAGAGCTGAGAGACAAGCAGAGGCCCTGTAACTTCACGTGCGTCCATTCAGGCATCCATCCCCTTCCTAGGCAGGGCCGAGCAAGCTTCTCTCAAGCTGAACCGCAGAGAAGCTCTGTTGGCAGCCCTGCGGCCCCGAGGAAATAAAGCGGCCCAGCAGGAGAGGAAGACTCAGCGCCCTACTTGAAACGTTTTGCCGCGGAAGGCTGAAGGCCGCGCAAGGCGGGGGCGATCCCCTCAGAAACCAGCTCGCGGGCAAGAAAAGTGCCCGAGCCCCAGAAGCGCCCCACCAGGCAAGCGCCCCGCGGCGCCAGCAGCCGCTTCGGCTCGGCCCCTGCGGCCTGCGACTGCCGCGCGCCCCCCGCCGAAGGGGCCGCCGCCACCGCCGCCACCGCGCCCGCCCCAGGCGGCGCCCCGGCCCGGCCGCGCTCCCGCCACTCACACGCACACGCACCTTGGGGCTGGGGAACAGGTCGCCCTTGGCCAGGTTCCGGGCCTCGGAGCCGGCCAGCACGTGGCCGCGGAGGTAGGTGACGATGTCGCCGGGGCTGTAGCGGGGGAACGTCAGCACCTCCATAGCGCCCAGCACCCGCCGCCAACGGCCGCGCCGCGCGCCGCCCGCTTGAATGTGGCGGGCGCCTCCTCCCCGCCCCCGACGTCACTTCCTCCACGGCCCTAACGGCCTCTCACGGTGCGCCACGCCCCCGATCTGCCCCAGAGCCTATCAGCGACAGCTGGGGCGAGGGCGGGAGCTCCCCGGGCTCCGCCCCCGCGCGGACCGTTGACCGTTGACAGCGGAGGCGCTGTGGGGAGGAGGGAGCGGCGGGAGCGCCGCCGCCCCCGCCCCGCATGCTGTCAGCCCTTGTGGCCGGTGTCCCGCAGCCACCGGTCGCACAGAGCACCGACACTAACCCGCAGCTGGTTGCGCTCGTGCGGAGGGGTCGGAACCGGCCTTTCTCGGCGCGCCCTCAGCAGAGGGGCACGGGCCGCCTCCTCGATGAGCACGGGGTGGCTCCGCCGCGCTCCCGAAGGCCGTTAACAGCACCGCAGCAAGGCACTTCCTTCCCCAGGACGGACGGCCGGCAGCTGCCGGCTGAAGGAGGACAGCACCGGCTGGAATTTTCACGCGGAGGTTAAAGCGCACTTAAGGCTTCTGGAGCAGTGCTTAGCATAGCACCGTGCTCGGAGCCTTAAGGCCCAGGTTTACAGACAGTGCTCTGGGAACAGAGATAGCAGCAGCATTTTACCAATGCCTTAGCACAGCATGTGGGCACACGCTGCACGTACCTCATTTGCTGCCTGCCAAAAGGAGCACTGCACAGTTTTTCCTAGCTTTCCGGTCATCCTTTTTTAGGATACAAACCCTGCTGCTTCTCCTCTTAGCAGCTTGAAGGCTACAGGGAGTACAGGAGATAGGACCGTGCCCACACTCTGAAGGCTTCTCTGTTTCTTCTTGCAGCAGCCTTCCTCTACTTGGGGGTGGTTTCATTACAGACTTAATGCCTAAAAGAAAATCTGTAAGAACCGGCTATCCAGGCTGCCAGCTTGAAGTCCACTGGCCCAGGCAGCAGCCTAAAACCGAGTACAAGATTCCATGTTTTCAGGCTAACAGCCAGAGGAGAAAGGCATTCTTGGCACGTGTGGTGGCCTTACACATGGAGGCATTATGATGCACACGTGTCTTTGATACCTCAGCATTGAGAGACTAGCTCGACACCTGCAGGCAGCCCTTGGCCTTCCCCCTCCTGCTAGCTGTTGTGAAATGCGGAGCTATGAGTGGCAGCAGAGCATTTTGGACTGCACACGCATTGCCCAGCCCCAGCCTGCTTGCCTACATGCAAGCTGTCAACAGCCAGACTTCTAGCTCCAGGGTTCTCCGAAACAGGGGACCTTAGTGCCCTCTAGAACTTGGCGGATGCCTTTTTTCTGCTGCTGAGTTGGACAGAGGGAGCGCGGGGGAGAGACAATTTCTTTAACTGCTTTACAGCCCTTGACTCTCTTGAACGCTAGAGGTTTCAGGGATGGCTTCCCCACAGCCTAGCTTTCCCAACAAATCACAGGCCAGAGGCTCTCATCGCATGCCTTCAGCATCCTCTTTCTGTAGTCTGTGACTCCATGCAGAACACTGAGACGAGGACATGATTTAATTATTTAATTCCTGGAAGAGCATCCTTGCTCCACAGTGCTGGCAGCTGCAGCAGGTACCTGGAGCTACAGCCTTCCGCCTTGGCTTGTTTCAGCTGGGGAAGACGTGGAGCTGTCTTCAGCCACAGGTCTCCCACAGGGCCCTTTCCAGCGAACCACCACTCCTAAGGAAAACAAAAGCCCCAGTGAGAGCCGAGAAGAACAGGAGATCCCCAGAGCCGTAATCGCTGTCTGGCAAGGCAAGCAAGGCCTCTCACAGTCGCTTGTTCCATGCATCAGCCAATTTGCCATGCTGCAAAAGCCTATCAGGGAGGGCAAGGAGAGGGAAAGCAAATGAAGGCTCATCACAGCATGATGCTGGGCTCCCAGAGCTGGCTTCAGGGAGAGGCAAAGATTAAACTTCACCACTCCTCAGCCCAGCAGAGATGCTGGGAAGGAGCAGCTGCAGCGCATACTGCTTCCTCAGGTGTCCTTCCAGCCCCGCCTGGGTGAGACACATCGCAGCTGCCACTGCCCTCCTGGGGGGAGGGCTAATAGCACCTACCAGCTCCCCAAGCACTTTCAGCATATGCTCTTGAAGCTCTCTGGGGGCTTTCCCTACGTGGACCTGCTGCAGTACAGTCCGGGCCACCTTCTCCTAGGGCATGCTGAACCTCGGCCCAGGAAGCAACTCAAAGGCAAAGAGCATCAACTTACAGTGCACATCTCCAGCCAAGTCTTCTCCAGGAGGTTGCCATTCACCTCACAGGCTTGGAGGCCCTGGTTGAGGCACAGCAGGCTCTGTTCTTCGTTACCCAGCATGCGGAAAATGTACACTTTCAGGTGGTAGACTCTGGGGTAGAAGATAGGGCTTGTAGAGCACCGGGAGAAAACCTCTTCTGCAAGCTACCGAGAGAACAATGGAGAGGCATGTCAGGAGAAGTCATTGAGCTCGGCCATGGCTCGGCACTGAGGGCAGCACCTCTATTCCCCAAGGAGAAAAGACAGCCACAAAGGGACAAGGAGTGCACAGCTAGCAAGGCTGACATAGCACACAAAGCTCTCCCGAGCCATAAGCCCTCACACGGAGCAGGCATTTCAGCAGGGCTCACTAGCTCACGGCTGTGGAAGTCTCTTCTCCTCTCTTGCAGGACATTCCCACAAGGCAATTCTCACACGCCCAGGAAGACCCCCTGCACCTGACTGCCTTCTCTTCCACCTCTTGCTGAGACCCCTGTGAGAGGAGGCTTTCGCCATGTTCCTCTCTAGCCCACTACACTCTGGCTCTACCCTGGCTCCAACCCATCACGGCTGCTTCCACCTGGCCTCATCGAGCCACAGCTGTTAGGAACACAGCTTTCCCTAGAGTCCCCTCACAGCACGCACATCCCCTTCGTCCTCTTCCCTCACTCTTAGAGCCCCGGGGCAGCTCTCCCAGGCCCTTGCCGTGCTGTGCTCAATGTCATTTTTCAGCACCAGGGTGCAGCACTCCAAGAGCCGACTGCATGCTTGAGTGGCAAAAACGGAGGCATCAGCTCTCTTCAGCAACCGCCTGGCCTTTTCAAAGGGCTTCTGGAAGCTGTCCCACTGCCCAAGCCTCGCAAACCTACAACCAGAGAGAGACACACACACACACACACATATTTTGTAGCAATGATCAAGTAATTGGACTGTCTCCTAGGCTAACAAGTCTTAGGCTCCTTGCCACCTTGCTCCCAGTGCACGGCCCCCCAGCCCCTTTCACCACAGTACCCCAGGGACGACCGCCTCGTTGGAGACAGGCCGCGGGACAGGACAAGCCCAGAGCTCCCACCTCCCCTGCCAGAATCCCTGCCTGGGGCCTCTCGCCAGTCAAAGCAACTCTGTAACTTACCAAAGAGCCAGGGATGAATACAGTCCAAACAGGATGCTCTTCTGTGATTTGAGGATGCGGTTTGCTTCATTCTGCTCTACGAAGCTCCTGCACTCTTCAAATGACTTATACTCCCAGCCTGTAACACAAACGTATCTCAGAAAAGCAGTGCTGCCCTCCGCTGCCTTGTTGTCCCTCAGGCATTCGTAGCAGGAGAAAGCTCAAGCACAGCAGGTGAATTTGGGGGCAGGTAAAGCACTCAGAGAGCAAGCAAAACCTAACAGGAGTGATGCAAGGGCTGGAGCTCTCCCCTAGCTCCTCAGGGCTATTCAAGCTCCACATAAACGCCCTTTTATTCAGCAGCTTTCTAGCGCTGACAAAGAGGTGCTGCCATTGACCAGCAAATGACAGCGACTCCACAGCAGAGGCTCTTGGATGCCTCCTGGTCAGGCACATCCCAGCCCTGCTATGCCCGCTTCCCCAGGAGCCAGAGCAGAGTGAGCCTAAGAGGAGGTTTCAGAAAGGGGAATCTCAAAACACAGGAAGCAAACATGGTAATTGCAAGCACTTTGAAATTACCCTTGGATCACATGTAGAAAAGGCAGAAAAAGAAAGGTGGGAGGGTGGGGAAGGAAAGAGAGAGACACACACACACACACACCCAAATGGCCGAGGACTCTGCTGAGGAAGTAAAAGGATTGCTGGAGGCTCCGGGGTCAGTGTGGTATCAGGAGAAAAACCATCTTTGCAAGCCTCCTGGCTCTCTGTGGCCCTCCTCACTGAGCACTTACCAGCATAAAGCAAGAGGTCTAAGCAGCAGGAGAAGAAGCACACCTGCCCAATGATCCTGTGCTCTCCAGCCACCTGCTTCTCTAGCCTGGAGAGCACTTCCGCACATTCCGGGTACCTGGGCAGGAACACAACGAGCCTCCATGGAGCATCTATCTCCGTGGGGTGGGACCCAAGTCAGCACCTCCGGACGTGTCCCGCCCCCCTTCCCATCATCCCTCTCTCCCTCTCTTTCCCTTCTGTGCTCTTTCTGGCAACTCCATCGGAGAACTCCATCGCACTGTTTTTCACCCAGCAATCTTTTGGCAACAAGGCTCCGGGGAAAGGCTTCAGTGATCCTGGCCCAAATGGCAAGCCCCGGAGCAAAACTCAGGCATCCTTCCCATGCAGCCGGTGCTTTCCCGTTGGCCCAGGAGCAGAGCTAGTCACCTTTCCATCAAAGTCTTTTGCAGTAAAAAGAGGCAGAAGAGCATGCACAGATCCCCAGTGCCCTCCACACTGTCCCAGAGAACGCGTTGGGTTCAGAAGCTGTTCCTCTGGAGAGCTTCCCCTAGACGAGCGTGTGAACGGAATCCAGGGCCTTCTCCGGCACCACGGCCAAGTGGCAGGGAAAGGCCCGTGTCCACACAATTAGACCTGGCTAGCGCCCAAAACACAACGAGCGCATCCAAGCTGCCCAGCGGAAACGGCTCCCCGCACTACGCTCTCTCCTAAACCAGGCCGGGGAATTGGCTGGGGGAAGCACTACGTGGCCAGGGCCAAAACCAAGCCAGGAACTGTTCAAGCAGGTGAAAAGCAGACGCTCACGTTCCCAAATAGCCAGCAACCTTCCTTGGCATTATTTCATTTACCAGCGTAGATACAGCCAGTGAGTATCAAAGAAGACACCAAAAAGCCCTCTTCTCTGCGCGCAGGGAATGACACAAGAAGGATCTCTGCTGGCCCCCTGACGCCGCGCAACCAGCCATCTGTCCAGCAGCAGGATTACCTCATCTGGAGAAAGAGCGCCGTGAAGAGCGTGGCTAGAACCTTGTAGTCCAGGTCGGGCTTCTCCAGCTCCATGCACAGGCTCTTGGCGCGATAGCCTGGCAAGGAAAAAAAAGCAGACTCGCACAGGCTCTCTCTGCAGAGATCTCTTCTCACAGGGAGCGGGGGCAGTACGTACCGACGTCGACAGAGAGGGGCAGATTTCCCAGGCTGAGGTTCAGGTGGGACAGGGCCTGGGCGAATTTTGCAGCGTTTAATACTCCTCCTCCAAAGGGCTCGACGTCAGAGCTAAGCTGGATGGCCGCCCGCCCGTACTGCAGCCACTCTTCCCGGCAGCCCAGGTCCTGGCAGCACTGCGCGTATTCCACGTAGGACAAGAGGATCTGAAAGGGTCCCAACAGGAGAACGCACAAGACTGAGCCTCGCCAGGGCGATTCTCTGGCCTAGAGGGCACAGGCCATAAACGCAGCGGCCAGTTTCTCTCTCCTCTTTTACTCTCAGGGCTCTCAGCCGTACGACAAACTGTTCTTATGACTGAGAGCCCTGCTAACTGCGGCCGTGTCAAGACGAGGGCCACAGGGCGTCTGTCGCACACGAGCTTTATAAATGGCCACAAGGAAACTACAGAATACGGAAACTGGTGCCGGCTTAAAGCCACAATCACCCAACGGTTACAATTATGAAACAAATCCAACGAGAGGAACAGCCGAAAAGAACAGCAGCCCCCGTCTTCTGGAAGTTCGTAAGGAAAAGTTCAGGGACACGGACATCTCCGTCGTATCTGGCCTCTTCTTGCCGGGGCAGACCCTGCTGCTACTCTTGCCAGGCCAGGGAAAAGGAGCTATGTCAGAAACGCGTCTGCTGCCGCTGCAGAGAGAAGGCACTCACGTGACTCGCATCCTCAGACTCCTCGGCCGTGTTGACCTTCATGAGCGCTGCCAGGCGCAAGAGCCTCCGGCCGCTGGAAGTGCTCTCCAGGCTGAAGAGCTGCTGCAGCAAGGAAAGGCAGCGGCTCTGCCAGAACAGCCAGGGGAGCCTCTCCCTCCTGCCACACAAGAGAAAGTGCTGGTCCACAGCCACTAGCCACACAGGGCCGAGTCAGACAGGGCCAGGGGAAGCAGAGGGGGGCACAGAGGAGGCAGCTCTCCGGCAACACATGCCGGCTCCCCCATCCATTAGCCTCCAGCTCCCTCCGCAGCTTTCCCCACGCTAAGACCTATGCTCGCGTAAAGGCTGGGCTTAAGCCTAGGCAGGTGTGGGCCGAGGGGCTCAGGACCAGGAAGGAAATGGCTCTTTCTTCCCCTCTCTTTCCCTTCAGCTTCTTACCCTGCCTCTTGATGAAGGGAGCGTTCTTTGCTCTTCTTGTAAGAGGCATGCTCCGACCTCTCCAGGAGAAACTGAAAGATGACGCCCAGTGAGGTGACTGGGAATTTCCTGTTCAGCAGGCTCAAGGCCTTCCTGATCGTCGTCTTTGCCAGGTCCATGCATCCCATATTGTAGCAGACCTGCACAGGACAAGGGTTGTTAAGACAGCCCCAAAGGACTCCGACTGAGCACACACCAAATTTCAAGTCTCTGGCTCATTCTAGGCCGACGGCCTCGACCGGTTTTGGCCAGAGGGTGAAGCGGTCACAGGAAAGGCTGTGCCTCAAAATGCCGGCGATATCCCCGCCACTCCCCAGGAAGGCATCCAACTCCTCCCACCAGGAGAGCCCTCAGAACCCCCCTGTCACTTTACCTCCCCTTTCAGGCTCAGGAAGGTGGCTTCTTCAAAGCAGGCAAGCACCTTGGCTTTCTTAGCCCCTGAGCTCCTCAGGACCTCTGCTCTGCTCAGATTCATAAAGGCCTTTGAACAAGCACACAGAGAGCACGTGAGCGTCGCTGCGGAGCCTGCGCCCAGCCCCATCATTCCCACTTGCCTCCAGCATCTCTCTGAGGAGGGCACGCACCTGCCCCTGGCGATGCCCACCCTAACACACACCACGGGCACGGGTGCTCCTTTGCACCACCTCCTGGCGGGTGCAACTTGTGCAAAGGTCCTGCTTCTCTGCCCTGCGTCTCTTGCCACAGGAGAGGCAAGCAGGAGGAAGAGCCCGGGTCTGACCCCAGCCGTTCACCCCCAAGTCCCCACAGAGGCATGTCCCATTGCAGCGGGGAAATTGGCTTGCCCAGGGCAAGGCAATTGCGAGGACTCCATGTGCAGTGGGCTCAGGCAAGCAGGGCAACTCACCAGGTAGTTGTTGGAGACATGCAAGTAGGCAGCCGCATGCTCCAGCAGATGATAAAGGGCTCTGGCATCATTGCCCATTGCCATGTGGTGCGGAGCCAAGGGCACAAGCACCAACTCCACAATGGCCTTGCATTCACAGGAACACACGGCACCGTGCGTCCCTTTGCTCTTGCTGGGCACCGGAGGTATCCGTTCCGCCTTGGCCAGAAACCGCTCTGCCGCTCTACTCGGAGACAAGATCACGGAGAAAGAAGAGACACACTAGCATCACCTGCACTGGTCTGGCTGCCTAGACTAACGGCATATTCGAGCGCAGCACAAGGCCACACGCGCGCGTGCGTCACAAGAGTGCGCCGGGTTTCACAGCCTTCCCAGGTGCGGAGAGCGCTGGTCAGTTATTCTTTCTGCCCCACGCAAGGGCAACCGGAGTTTCCCAGGGGCGGTCCACATTACAGTTGACAGGGTCGACCCCTGCGTGGCCTGGGTACCCCCCAGCCTTGCTCTGTCTCCCCCCTGTGCTCCTTCCTCCCTTCCGCTCTTGCTGCCTTCTCTCCTTGCTCAAGAGCTTTGGCTCTCCCCTGACTGCAAGCAAAGCCAGTGCCACCCACTAACACAGTGCTTTTTGGCAAGATTCGTTTTCTTCCACTGCAGCGATGTCAACCAGTGCACTGGGCAGTCTTCAGGAGCTCCAAGGCCCTGGAGCACAAGGAGAGTGTGGCCAGGCAGGACCAGATGAGGACCAGGAGCCACATCTCCCCTTTCAAGCAGCGGCAAGCTATTGATTTGCCCTTAGCCTTTGCTGACCCTGCTCTGCAGCAACACTGGTCTTTTAGGCAGGGAGAAAGACAAGCAGGCATTTCTGTCACCTTCCACAAGCCACCCTGCTCCCAGTGGCTGCTTTGCCCCTGCCCAGCTCGCAACATTGCTCTCTTACAGCTAGAAAGCCGGCGGTGCTCCACCCTAACGTGGCCATCATCACTGTGGTCCCACTGGCTTCCTCAAGGATGCTCACCTCCAGGGCCATCACATCCCAGCTCCCACCCAACAGGCCGGCTCTTTCCTAAGCTAGTGTCACAGCCAGCAGGCAAAACTGGGAACTCCACTTGCCCCCTCTGGAGACCCTGAGCCCGCCAACTTCCAAAAATAATCAAAACCTCGTCTCCTCACCGAAAAGTCTCCTCCAAGAAGCTCTTCTCCTTCTGCAGAGCTTTTGCAGTACCTGGAAATAAAGCACGAGTTAAACACCTCCTCACCTCACAAGGGGGAAGAGCTGCATCTTGCATGCTGTATCAGTAAGAGGAGGAGAGCAGAGGAGAGTCAAGGCACTGACGGCAGCCCTCTTCCTGGCCCCTTCCCCCGAGATCTCCCTTCACTGCAGGGCTGTTATATTTTGGGCAAGCGTAGCAGACCCACCAGGAAATGCACCTCACCCTGCTGGGCTGCGGGTGCACCCCGAGGCTCTTGTCACTGCAAGGAGGTGGGCTGCTCCCTGGCAAGTCCAGGGAAACGCAGGAGGGCACTCAAGGGGACAGAGGCTCTACACTGTGTCCACAGCATGTCTCTGGTTGTGCAGCTGTGCTCAGTGGAGGACTAAGCTAGTCTTATGACAGCACCTGCACTGCACTGCAAGCATCCCTGGGCTTCAGTGAGACGCTTCTGCAGACAGGGCTTGAGACAGAGGCGCACTTCCATTAATCGTGCAACCACAGTGGGGAGGGCCCAGGCTCCACAGCACAGCAGACAGCATACCCGTAGCGGCGGGGAGCTCATCCCTCTTCGCCTCCTTGTTTTTCACCAGGGAGGCCTGCCAGCTGGGCGAGTAGCATTCGCCGGCATAGTTGTCACAGTTCTGTCCCTCCCAGGTGCCGCTGACGGCAAAGCGGTGGAAGGCCACAAAGTCCCCTCCTCCGCCGCAGCACTGGCACTTGTGCGCTTACCTCTCCAGGAAGGCCGCACACTTGCAGTGCATGGCCACCCTCTGTGCCTTGAGCCACAGCTCGTAGGCAGCCTCCCGCAGCAGCGGGGCGCAGAAGGCCAGGATGCCGGACTGCAGCCTCACGGTCTTCTCGGTCTCGCCCAAGGACTGCTTCTGGGCATCTGAAAGGCAATGGGGCTTTGCATCAGCCAGAGCTGCGCCAGAGCTTGGGGCTGCCACAGCCGGCAGATGAAAGAACCAGGCCTTGCCGTGGACCCTCGGCAGGAAACCAGCGCTCCTGCACTCACAGCCGGGAGCAGCAGGGGCCTACAATGCTCCCGGGCTCGTGTCATCACCACTTACCGCGCTCTTCCTCCAGAGGGGTGGCGGGCCCCTTGGTGGGAACACTGCTGTCTTCTGCCACCTTTTCAGCATTCAGCCACTTTAAGATGTGGCCTCTCACCAGGACGGTCAGCGCCTCGTTCATCTTGGTCCTGGTCCACCTGGGAAGGATGTGGAACAGCAGCTCGGTGGTAAACGTCAGCCCGATGATGGCGGCACACTTCAAAACCATCTGCTCTGAGGGCTTCATGCTGTCCAGCTCAGCCAGCGCAATCCCTGTCAAAAATGAGCCACAGATCTCTCTCTTGCCCTCTCCCGAGGCCAAGCCTGGAGAGGCTGCATTAGCTTCAACACACGAGACGGTAGATTTTAGCCTTGCTTCCTAGGGAACAAACCCCTTTCACTCTGCAAGGTCACGGCTAGAGGGCAGGGATGCTCATTCACAGCCTCCCACCCAGCACCCCTAGAAAGGGGAAGATCCAACGGCAAGAGAGCCCGCTTCCCAGCAGAGCCCCAGAGCTGACAGGGGCAACTCTACAGCACACGGACGCCCAGCCTCTCTCTAGCCAATGCCCCGGGAAAGAAGCCCAGGGCAGCCACCAGCTGCCACAGCGGGGCTCGGCCCCTCACCTTTCAGGCTGGGGGGAAGCACGGTGTTCTGCAGGTTCACGTCAGGTCTGATGGTGCACACCCTGCGGTCCTTCCCCGCGCTGGAGCTCCCGGATGCTGCGACAGGGGAAGCCTCCATCGCAGAAGCTGAGCGGAGCAAGAGAGCACGATAAAGCGATTATCAAAGGGAGACAATTTGAGCCGTGACTTCCTGCTTGCAAACATGACTAATCTTCCCTCCCTCCATCTTCCACCCTTTAGCATTCACCCCCCAGCAGGTCTTACAGCAGCTGGGACCTGCGGTCAGCAGCAGCATAAATCCAGCCGTGTGGCTGCGGACCAGGAACACTGCAGCCACGCGACTCTCGGCACTGGTCCAGAATAACCACCCCAGTTCAGACTCGTTCCAGACCATACCAGGGCTTAGCTCAGTGCCAGGGAGCGTCTCTTCTCCTCACTTGCAATTGTCTGCCACCTCAGCATTGCTGGTCCTCTCAAAGCCGCCCAAACTCCCCAGCCTGTGCTTGGCCTATACCAGCAGCAAGGCATGGAGGAACCCGCGCCTGATCCAGACCAAGCTCTGCACTGCTGCAACATCTGACTGTGCCAAATTCACAGGGGAACCCCAGGGCAAGAATGCGCTGGGGAAGGCGGACCACGGCAACGAGGCAGTCAGCCACAAAGGTGCTTACTGAAGAGGTTCTCCCACTTGGCCTCCGTTTTTTCATCCTTCCGCAGCAGGTGGAACAAGAGCATGCCGTGGCGATTAAGGTAGCTCAGCAGTTCCTCACAGTAATATGGGATCCCGTAGCTTCTCTGCATCAGGAACCTGGAAAGGAGCAGATCCAGCAGGGACTGACACAGGCAAAGTAAGGCGGGACACACTTCAGACCAGCCTCGATCCTCGGCCCCAGCGAATCACCCCCGCAGCCCCGCCACGGAGACAAACGCCTTCCCACACCTCAGCCACGCCAGGGCCCAGCACCACTGCCTTCCTGCCTTCCAGCGCAACGCAGGAGGGCTGACACCTCCTATGCTCTGTGTCCAGGCAGCTGCCCGCTCTCAGCTCACAACCGCCAGCGTCGCGCTTCACGAGAAGCCCAGCTCTGACGCTGCCTAGATGCAGTGGTGCTTCAAGAAGCTGCGCCCTTCCTTTCCTGGGCGTTCGTTCCCTGCCGCCCTCTGCAGAGGTTCGACCCCTCGCGAAGAGCTCAGAGGCCCTGCCTGGTGCTTACGTCTCTAGGTCCCGGGCCACGCTGACAACTCCCAGGTCCTGGCAGGCTTTCTGCACAACAGCTGAAGGTTTCAGCTCTTCCAGAGGAACATAGGTCACTTGCTGCAGCTTCGTGATGTCTGCTGCAGCTTTGCAAAGCCTCTGTCTTCTGCAGTGACCAGGAGCAAAGCCCATGACCAGAAAGATCGGGACATCTCTGAGCACGTGCAACATAACAGCCCAGGAGGTAGAGTCGATGTAGTGTGCATTGTCGATGACAAATAGGACAACTCCTTCTTCAATGGTCTGAAACAAACAGGTTGCTCGGGGTAGATTCCGAGCGATTCGCAAGCATCTTCCACAGGAGGAACTTTGGCCGGCCTCTCTCCAGACAGAGAACGCTCTGAAGTCTCTCTCCTCTCCCCAGCTACTTATGCATTCAGAATCTCCCTGACTCTCCAGTTCTCTGAGACTTTAAGGTCTCTTGGGCAAGGGGGTACACAAAGACACCCTTCCTCCTCCTGAGCACGCGCCCTCCAACTTTACAGGAGGACAGTTATCAGGGGCTGTGGCACGGGCAGTTTAGCCTCGGAAGGGCAATGACTCCGGGACATCGTCCTCCCACCAGCTCCCACCACTCTCCTGCAGAACCCTCGGCCTGCCGGCTTGCTTTCCTTCTCTGACCCAGGATGGAGAGAATTGCTCACCTTCTGTAGCACTTTCTTAAAAAACGACTCCAATTCCATTGTCCTTTGGGCGCCACTCATCTTGGACACCTTCTCCGACAGCGGAAACTGGCCAGAAAAGCACAGTCAGTCACAGAGAAACAGCCTCTCAGGGCGTTTCAGCACACCTACCCACCACGCAAATCCAACTGAGCAAAACGCCTCTGCTGCCCTCAGCATCTTCCCTCTCCCCCACACAATGGAGAGGAGACACAGCGCGGACGTCACCTTGAGCCTAGAACAGAGCTCCTCTGCCGAGGGTCTCTGGCAGAGCCGTTGGTGGGGGGGAGGCGTTTGGGGCAGGGGAAAGAGCTTCTTCCCTCGCAAGGGGAATCTTGGGACGGAGCAGACCGCTCACGCAGCGGCGAGCTCAGCACCAGGTCGTCAGCTCCATCTCAAAGCCTCTCTGCAATGCCCCTTCCAGGCCGCTGAGCAAGACACCAGGAACTGCCTGCAGCAGCCTGGCACCTGAACTCACCCCGGACAGGGAGCCCCCCCGCCGGGCCCACAAACAGAAGCCTCTGTGGTATCCCCCTGCTCTTCCCACCAGGGAGCTAAGCCTGCTCCCCATCAGAGCAGCCAGATGACCACAGCCACAGGACGGTTCACAAGCAGGCCTTCGCCATGGCCAGAGAGGGCTCTCACTCTCACCTTAACCAGGAAAGGGGCGTTGAGGAGGCAGCAGCTGCTTTCTTCCATCAGCCCTTGGAGCTTCTCCTGCAGGACGAGCTGTCTGGTACTGCACGATTCACAGGCCTGGAGGCCCATGGCCACCCACAGCACCATGTGCATGGCAGAGTAGACCTGCTTCAGGTTTAGCTCTGTCAGCTCCACAGCCGCTGCCCTGCCATGCAAAAGCAAAAGCAACTAAGATTCAGAGAGTGACCCAAACAGCCACAGACTTCTAAGACAAAGCTCCTGGAGCATCAGTGGGTAGGCAGGGGGAAGTGATCCACAGGTTCCGGTCAACAACACTCACCTGTGCCCAGCAGCCTGGCCTAAATAGGCAAGTTCAGTAAGTAAATGGCTCTTTCCAGAGCCTATAACGCCCTCAAATGCCATGATGTGGCTTTCTTTCCTATCCACATAGGCTTTCAAGTAACTTTCAAAGAGGGCAATCTCCTTCTCCTGACCTGTGAAGTCAAACAAGAAAGCAAGCTGTTGCAGCCAGCTGAAAAGCAAAGAACCGTCGACACCCTTCCCTCTCGCCGCCATGGCACCTTCCCTCCGCCGCATCTACAAGCCTGCCTATACCCAGGGCTCCTGCCCACCCACACAGCTCCACTTTTGCACCTCTGCCTTCCTTAGAGCACTAGCAGGCCCACCTCCCCTGAGGCCTGACTCACAGCACAGCTCCCGTGTCCTCTTTCCTTCCCTGTCCCCTCACCCACAGGCAAAGAGGTTCAGACCTCCTCCCACAACTCCCCACAGTTACCCAGCGCAACACTGGAAGGGACAATCAGAGTCACTGCAGGCACCCATGTCCCAAGGAGACTCAGACGTCTCCTCCGTGCACCAGGAGCCACAACACGCTTCCCAGTGCCCTGGAGCTAAGGTAGCAGCTTCAGCCCCCAAACAGCTGACAACAGCAGGAGACATTAAAGGCAGCCAGTGGGCCCTGTGGTTTCCACAGCAGCAGGCACTCCTCACATACCCTGGTGCTGCCAAGAAACAAACTCGGAGGACTACCAGGTAGAGAACACACTGCCAAATAATCTCTGTCAGTCGGAAAGAGGGAAATCTCCTTCCTGAGCCCAAATACAGGCATCAGCTTAGCCCTCAGGCCATGAGCAACTGCACTCTTGAAAGGTCCCCCCCATGCTAGCCATGGAGCACGGCAGCAAGCACCCGGTGCCTCATCCTGCTTCCCACCTCTAGCTGTGGCCCAGCCCCAAAGAAAGGAACCGGCTAGGAGCCAAGGTATGCACCAAACCCTTATGGCCACTGCAGGCAACACCATCCCTCGCAAAAGCTTCTCCATTCCCAGAGTGGTACTAACAGGTACCGAGGGCAAGAAATTGCCATTCAGGAGACCAAGGCGTTCTCCACCTACCAAGCAAGGGGGAATACTCGGACCTCTCCTTCGTAACATCCATGCCAAACATGATAGCGGGGGGAAGAGAAAAAACAAAAGTCAATTAAGTAGGCAGAAGCTGGAGGACGTAGAGTCACGCGTGGAGCTGAGGATGCGCTCTGGGGTACCCACTCTTCTTTCGAGTGGGATGCTATCCTGCCCACACTCCCACCGCCAGAGTTCACGCTGGCTCAGCAGAGGGGGCAAACACCAAAAAAAACACTGGGAAGATGGAAGTCATTTGGACAGGGGCTGCAAGGCCCTTGTGCCTACAGACACCGACGAGCCTTCTCCAGCCCTACAGCATCATTCCTAGTGCCCTAACAGTAGGAGGCACCTGGGCAGGCAGGCCAAAAGCACACCCATGCTCTGGCTTTCCATCTTCTCAGCCCCAGGGATGGGAGGTCCGGGCAGGGGCCAGCTTGGTCTCTTCCTGCACAACTACTCTTTGCCGACCAAGACTGGACCCCGAGTACCACCGTGCCCCCAACCAGCCTGCTCAAAGAGGACACTCACGGCTTCTCCGAGATCCCCAGGTACTGATAGACAGTGCCAGGATCGACAACCCCCTTCATCTTCACCTCCGGCAGCTCCTTGAAGTAGGAACGGGGCAGCCTAGAGGCGGCGTAGGTTGCTGCGTCACAGGACACTAGCCTGGGGTAGTACTCCATCAGCCGGGCTGCCAAATTCACCTTCTGGCCAATGACTGCCACAGAGAGAGAAGAGAGAGAGCACACGTTCACGTACCTATGAGACCAACCCACTCCACCCTTCAAGGCCAACGGCTGCACCACCTCCAGCACAGGCAAGCCCTTTGGACTGTTGGGAGCACAACCCAAAGGAACAGCAAGGCTGTGAGCCTGTTCCCCCGCACCACAGCGGGACTCGCTCTGCCTCTGCCATTCCTGACAGGCCGCAGGCCAAACCCTCATCCGAGCCCAGCAGACACGGGCAACAAGGCGTTTGCTCCCTGCCACTCTGCCTCTTCCTTTGGTGCACTGCTCTGGTTGCAGAGACCCAGCCCAGCCACCCACTCCTCAGACAGACATGTCGTACCTGTGTATACTCCTCACTTAACCGCTCCAAATGTTGCTTTACACCTACATCCCCAGGGATTTTAAAGGCCATCAACAGATTGGCTCATTGTGCTAAGCACTGCCCTGGCACAGAGCAAACACCAGCCCTCTGTCACAAAGAGCTCAAAGGCAGAAAGGCAAGGCAGATCTTCCCAAAGAAAGGATGATCAGGCAAAGGAACTACATGGCAAATCAGTAGACAGAGTAGAGGCAGCTTTGAAGAATTTTCCTGCGTAAAAATGTCTCTGGAAGAGCCTCTTTAGTCTTCTCACAAAAGGAGACAAAGCTAATATACACTGCATAGCGTTGTACAGAGCCCGCTTGCTTATTCAGTGCAAATGACCACATCTTGGCTTTTGACACTATTTGTGACAGAGATTGCATTTGTTCACACCTGCCCTGCACACATTTGGTGTCCTCATCCAGTGCACAACTGCCTCATAGACCTACAGGCATGCACTTTCACTCGAGACAAAAGCAGCACAGGCTCAACAAGGCAGGTCACCTCAGTGTCCCCGAAACTAGGTGGCTTTTGCAAGCTGCTGACATCACAGAGGTGTCAACTGGCAATGAGCGTGACATAGAGATGCTCTAGCCACTGCTCTGCACTTGCAGATCTAGAAAGTGGGTGAAACCTGGCTCAGCTTCCAGCCAGGCAGACAGCCAAGGAGCCAGGCGAGCCACAGAGACAAAGCGCTTCCCAACAGCCTTGCCGCTGGACATCTCGTCGGCATGACTGAAATGATAAAATAACTTCCCTAGGGCCCCTTCTTTGCAGCTCCTCCGTGCCTGTCTGTTTGGGCGCCCTAAAGGGCTGCGCACTGTGGAAGGTGTTAGATCATGTCCCCTTCAGGTGGACCCCAGCCCCTGAGCCTCATGTTTCTTTTGGGGATGGGGCTGGCATCAGAGAATATCAACTGCCCAAGCAGGTGCAGCTGTCAGTACCTGGAAGTGAACTGCACAGGGCAACAGTTGCAGGAGTTCCCTGTGACCATCCCACTGGATACCAGGCAGCTGATTCTGGCAACAAACAAGATCTCATACCTGCCTGCAGTGGAACTGAGCTTCCTCGCTGACCTGGTCTATCTGGACTGCCGGGAGAATTTCTTGGGGGACGACCTGGATTTCACTTTCATTGGTGTGGCCAAGCTCGTCTACCTGGACCTCAGCTTCAACAACCTCACACAGGTCACCTTCAGCACCTTCTCACAGCTCATCAGCCTGGTGGTGCTGAAGATGTCAGACAATCCCAACCTTGTGGAGATTGAGAAGGATGCCTTTGCCAACAACACCTGGCTGAGGTATCTGGACGTGAGCCGGACTGGCTTACTATTCCTGGACACCAGCACTGTCCGTGACCTGCCCAACCTGAGGTTTCTGGGGCTCAGTGACAACCTTTGGCACTGCAACTGTTCCTTCTTGGACTTCACTGCCTGGATGACAAAGAGCAACGTTCATTTTCCAGGTGAGGACTGTGTAAGCAGGACCCCTCTCCCTGCTCCTGCAGATCTGGGTGGAACAGAGAGGGCATTCTGTTCTCTGTCCCAAAACTTTGGCACATTAAGGACTGGAAAGGTGATGTCAGTCAGCACAAGCTCCTTTCAGCTCATGGGGTTGTGCCACTGCATGTCAACTGCAGGTCCAATCTTCTGGTTTTACCACTAAACACAGATCAGATCAGAGCAGCTGGGTTACATGCACTCCATCCCACAGAGAATCATACTTGCTCACACCCTCAGGACAGTAAGGGAAGCATCAGGAAGTGTAGCCAGTAGCTAGGATATTGCTACTTCTATAAAATGCCTGCCCCAGCCTCAGGAGGTATCACTGTGCCTGCGAATCACAAGCACCTTATGCCTGCAGTGCCAAGAGCGAGGAGCCCGAGGAGGCTCTGGGGAGATCTGCAAAGAAAGCTACTGCTCTGATTTTCCTGCCTTTTATTCATCTGCTCTGTAGATCATATCTTTTGTTGCTGCTGCAGTATCACTGCGTCCGTAACAGTCTGTTAAAAAACCCTCTCTCCACGGAAATGCATGAAGCACTTCTCCTGCCTCTATTCTAACCTGCTTTGCTCAGCCTCTCCAGCCCTGAGCTCTCCACAATTTCTGCCAGTGCCCCCTTCACCTCAAACACCTCCTGCTACTCCGTTCCCGCACAACACTGCGGGAAGGCAGATCTCATTTGCACAACCTCTACAGCAGTTCTGCTCAGTGCTAAAAAAAAAGCCGGGCTGAAACCCAGTCAGCCCTCTTCTGCTCTCAGCTCTCACTGGACAGGATCTCCAGGAAAAAGTCTGGTACTGTGGAAGTCAGCAAGAGTTTTGCTGCTGACTTCAGTGGGGCTATGATCACACCGTTTCCTGCTGACCCATTTCCGTATGTGAAGAGTGTACGCAATGCATTTTTCCTTAAGAGTATGGCAGCTGTTGTGCTAGAGCAAATCAAAATTACAATTCCTATAATCTCCAGCTATCACAGTGCTTCTAGCTGTCAAAGCAGGTATATTTGACTGGTTCTCAGGATCAGGCCGTGATCCAAATGCTCTGAACTCAGCAAAAGACTTTTGCTGTTCCCATGGGGGTTCTGGTTTGGGTCCCAGGTGAAATGTGATTGACAGGGTGAAACAGAATGCAAGTTAAGGCTGCGGTCAGAAAAGTGTCTCTGTATCCTTATGATTGACGGGCTTCATATGTTCCCACTCTTCCTCCAGCATCCCCCAGCAAATTGGCTCAGTTTTATTTTAAATTATCCAAAATAATAAATGTACATGCATTGCAGATGAGCTTTTGCTTGAGTTCCCCTGACTTCCGCAGCAGAGCAGCACTTACTCCTGAATAAAAGCCATTTCCTGAAGGCAGGGCCTTCTTTCCTTACATCGTCTGAGTTGCCAAAATCCAGCTGTTTTCCATCTTATTGAGAGATTCTACAACTGGACCATAGACATCGAGTATTCATAAGGCGAGGTAATCACCAGTTCTCTTTTCCAGAAGAACACTGGTCCCAAGGGTAAAACTTTGTTCTGCAGTTGTGAAATTTGTATTTGATTTTCCAAATTGAAAAGGAACACATCACTGTACTAGTGAAAAAAGCTTGATCCTCAGTAATTCACAATACAATACTGAGGGAGAGCTACAAAAGAAAAATTGTTTGAGAAAATCTGTCCATCAATAAGAAAGGGGCACAAAAAAAACATAGGAAAGAAAGAGGAAGGGCAAATGAAGCTGGTGTTAGGAGAGAACAGAATTAGGGATGTCTTGTGTATCTAGATGTAGTAAACACCCTGTAGACAGTAAAGTTACTCATTTTCCTCATACAGATTACAGGCAGTTATGGAACAGTGTAAAGAAGGACTATCCAGAGCAGTCACCAGGTAGTTTGGAGATAACACATGGAAGCCCTGAACAGGAGAGTAAGGCTCATTGCAGGCAGTTTGGAAGGATATGAGTAGAAAAGCAAGTGGCAGCAAGGACTGGAGGTATTAGTATGGGTCCCTGCACAATACTATGAAGGATGGGAAAGCCAAAGAGATCAAGACACCTATTCAAACCTTTCTGATGAGGCCGGGAGGAGATGGAACAGACTGTGCTAGGACTGGGAAGAAATGTCCCCTCTGCCTGCTTGCGTGTATCAGAGCAAGGGAGAAAGAGCGGAAAGAGTCAGCAGTAGCCAGGGGAAGCAGCTCCAGTTTCCTCCTCTGTCAGGCTTTGCTACATCCCGGCAAGGTGCTGCGGGTGAGGCAGCAGGAGGTGTTGTATTTCCTGGAACTGGTGTGAGAACTGTGTTAAACTTTAATGCTGCAGGTAAGCGTATCCAAGCTGGGAACCCTGCATCACATATGCCTATCTGCATCCAGGCAGGGAAAGGCAGCTCCCTGCTTGTCAGGACTAGGTGGCCCTAAAATGAGGGTTGTTCCAGGAGCTGACAGCTCTAGCGCAGAGGGACGATGGGACAGATGTAACTGAGAGGCAATCCGGAGCACTGAAAACTGCTGCAAGCAGATCCCCATCCTGGCCTTTAAAAAGCTACTGCAGCTTCACAGAACACCTTTGCGCCAGTGGTTTTTGCTCCGTTGGAGCTGTGTGCAGCCTAGATGCTGACAGGAAGTTCCCAAGGCTAGATGGTTTTGAGTAAGAGAGAACAAGCTCTCCAGTTACACTCCAGACAATGAGGGATATCAGCATGAACAGTCACTGCAGCTGTGTCAACTTGCTAATGTATAATATAATATAATATAATATAATACAATATAATATAAATCCCCTGTTGCTTGTTCCTCTCTCCTACTCCCTTTCCCTAAGGACCACCCATCCAGCATCTCAAGCAGTGACTGACATGTCTCTGTCACAGGAGCTGTGTCTGTTGCACTGATTTCAAAAACTCCAGGGGAAGGAGACAGCTGTGGCTGAAGCCACACTGTGCTTCTACAAACACCAAAAGGAGACAGTGCCTTCTACCACACCCAGCCCTCACTAGCTCCAGAGGGAAAAGTCAGCATCTGTTTTCTCACAGCATATATTACAATATGGCAGGACAAAGTCATTATTTCAGTGGAAGTGAATCATTGATGAGTTTCCTCTTTTTCTTTCATACAGCAAGGTAGGTGATGCCTAATTGCAAACAACCCTAGTTTTCCAACTTGACTCTCTGGATGCAGGCCTCATTACTCCAGCATAAAATGACCTCTTTCAGTTTAGCCTATGTCATGTCAGAAGGTGTTTAAGATTAAAAAAAAAAAATCACAAGTGCTTTTTTATTAAAATGAAAACACTCAATTAGCAGAACTCAACAGTGCAGGTACAGCAGCTTGCCACAGTGGTATAATCCAACTGGCAATATCTTCCTGTTGAGACAATAACACAGAAATCATTCTGATCATTCTGGCAACCTGGTGGTTGTGGTTTGGCAAGTGACGGACTGTGTATTTTTATCTAGGCTGTTGAGGGAAAGCAGTGTGAAGTGTGGAGAAATTTTTCAAAGTCTTTAGGAAACTCCTCCACTGTTTTTCTAGCAGGACTCCTATCCACTGTTGCTCAAGGCACAGAGAAGTTAGTCTTGCTTCTTCTTTTCCCTTTGCAGATGCCGAGAACATCACCTGCTACATGCCAGAAGGTCTACGTGGCTTGAAAATGCCTGCAGTGCAGGCACAGCTCCAGTTCAACTGCCTGACCCAATTGCACAAGCAGGACTACATCTTTCTGTGTCTCATTGGCTTCTGTATATTCTCAGCTGGCACTGTGGCAGCCTGGCTGGCTGGCATCTGTGCAGTGATATATGAAGTCCACACTGCAAAGGGGGAGGATGATGAAGAGGAAGAGGAAGACACAATCACTTAGAATTGGCCCTAGAAATCCTTCTGAATGCCAGTCCTGGGACCTGAAAGCAGGCACTTCCTGTCCATTTTTGCATATTATGTGTCCCACTCCAGATGTGATTTTTGTGAACCAAAATAAAACTGCAAGAGAACAAAGTCCCCATGTTCCAGTTTTGCCCACTCTGCTACCTCCACATTTATTCTTCCACAGGGACGCAGGACATCATTGACAAAATATTCTGTGGCCACTAGAATTGTGGACAGTGCCTACCTGCCAACCAGCAGCATTAACACTCCTCCTTTACCGTATGACACCCACAGAAAAGCAGGGTCAGCATGGGACCTGTCATGTCATAGGAACAAGCTTGAAGCGTTATGTTCCATGACACAGGAAAGGCCCCAAAACTGTGCTGTCGCCAGGGAGTTTACCTTTACCAAGGTCTTTTGGCCAGAAAGCCCAGCAGAGCTTACTGGGACCAGACCAGATGGCTCACTGGTGCCCCAGAGAATCTGAGAATCTCCTGCTGTGGAAAGGCAGGTATACGAGCAAAGAGATTAAAAACAGGGTTGTAAGGTCAGGATCCTATATTTAGATCTAGACTCTAAAGCAGATGCTCCCATCACCAGAAGCCCCGGGCTGCAGGAGCCCTTTGTGCAGTCGGTGAGCAGTAGCGGGTGCCAAAGCCTACTGGAAATCAGGTCACCTGTTTCCAAGCCTTAATGTGAACACAGGAGTCTAAGTTTAAGCTTTCAGTTTCTGAAAAGCTTGGGTGTGGCCCCCACCCCTAGAACTAGGGAGCTCAGTAAGAAAGAAACAAATTTTCTCCCCAGAGAAACTTCAAAGAGGAAGCATCCACATGTCACAGTCAAATGGAGAGACTCAATCTTATGGGGAAAAAATCAGGCATTTTTGTAACTGTTGAAAAAAATGCCCTTCAGAAGAGCCCTTCAGCTGGATCCAAAAATGGATTTAATTGCCTAAATGAGGATTTTGACCAGTCACTAAAATTCTGGAGGTGCCTAATTCCTTTAGCAGGCACTTCTGTGATTTGCCTGAAAGCCCCACAAGCCCCTTGCAGGCCGGTGAGGGGTGCATGCCCACACCTACCCTGCCCCGAGCAGATGAGCACCCAGATCCTTCACATGCCACAACTGGCATCAGCAGGTAGGTTTGCTCCTGAAGGGTATGACCCTCCGGCCTGCTCTGAGCAGGCCGCAAACACACTGGATTGGCACAGGCTGAAGTGTTTTGCTCACTTAGGACTTTTAGGAACCTGGCATCCCACTGTGTCCTGCTTTCTTCCTTTCTTACACTGACAACAGTGAAAGATGCCATCTGTCCTCCTGCAGTGGGACCCCACTACACCTCCACTGGTTTATGAACATTTTGCACACCTTTGTCCCTTACAGAACTAGAAAATCCTCCCGAATTTTAAGTTTTGTATCACATATCACTAAAGCTGGAATCTTTTAATGTAAAATATATTGCCTACACATTATCAAAGTATTCTTGGAAAAGACTTGTGTTTTGATACAAAAGCCCCAGGGTTGCATAAACAGACCAGAATAAAGGGAGATGTAAATAAGATCCTTCATTTTCCTAACACTGCTAATTGCCAAGGGAGGTATCTGTTTGCATGAAAATGTACAGCAACTCCACATGCGAAACGCTGGCTTCTTTGTCTGATACCAGCTGGATCTGATGAAATAAAAGGGAAAAGCACGAGAAAATTTCATTAAGCACAGTAAACATGCTATCTTATAACCATTAAACTGTGACCTGTCTGTAGACTGTGACTCAAAAGTGAAATTACCATACAGTGATCTTTGGTATAATCCATATGCCCCAAATAGGCAAGAGGGGACACAGAAGTGCAGTCTAATTGAAGATATACATAGGTTTGTGTGTGTATACACATACTGGAGAGGTCTGTAAAGACTGTGATAGAAAACTATCTACTCAGGTAACTGTAATAACGCCCCCCCCCCATGAGTAAACCTGGTGAAGTCCTTGAAGATACTAGCATCACAAAATTCTTTGCAGAATCGCATGAATCAGTATCAGATTCATCGCTAAAAATTTTACAGATTAGTCCATGAAGTTCAGTACAATATAATCAAACAGTATTCGGTACCATGCAGCAGTCTGAAATGGCGTACGAGTATCCCTGCCTGGCCAGCTGGTGCCTCATAGCTTAAAAACGAATGTATAAATTCAACGACTTCAGCAAAGAGGATGCACAAAACCACAGATCCTCACCAGCGCACATGCCAAACTGTTCACAAAAGAACTTAAAATCGGCATCAGCCTGAAGGGTATGGCTGCAATTAGAAAAGGAACAAATTATAACATATTTATAATTGTTATATTTTGCAAGCCGATGGTCTGGGAGACCGCTACGGACGCAGCCCCGGCAGCCCCGGCAGCGGCCCCGCCCCGCGCCCCCGGCCCCGCCCCCGGCGTCGGCCCCGCCCCGCGCTCCCGGCCCCGCGCCCCGGCGTCGGCCCCGCCCCGCGCCCCTGGCCCCGCCCCGCGCCCCTGGCCCCGCCCCCGGCCCCCGCCCCGCGCCCCACGGCCCCGTCCCGTCGCGCAGCGCCCCGGGCTGCTCCGCGCCGCGGCGAAGGTGAGTGCGGGCCGCGGCCGCGGGCGGGCGGCAGCAAGCCGAAGCGCGAAGCGCGGCCCGAGGCACCCTGCGTGGGCCGAGAGGCGCGGGGGCGGCGGGGGCCGTTCGGCCCGCAGCCCCTCTGCCCTGCGCCGGAACCGCAGCACGGGCCCCCCGGGGGGGGGGGGTGTCATCGCCTCGGCTGTCTCGGAGTAGCGGAGCTGTGGTGGCAGGCGGGGCGCGGGTCCCCGTGCCGGAGCGGCGGCGCCCCCGGGAGCCGCTCGGCCGCAGCGCTGGGTCGGTGCTGTGTCATGTTGCACGATCTCGTGCCCGAAACGCGCGCGCTGCGAGGGGAGTTGGGCTTCGGGCTGCTGCTCCGCACCCTTGTAGCCCTGGGCAAAGGTTGCTGAAATGCAGAAGCCATCGAAATCAGGAAATAGCCACCGGACACATAATCAGAGAGAAGCTGAAGGTCCTGTTGACTTTGAATTGCCCATTAGTAGAGCAAAGGTTCTCTGTACAGTTTTGTACCAGTGGCATAAGAGAAGCAGCTTCATAATACGCCAGGCTTAACGCGTCCTCCGACTGCGCAGAGCTTTGCTGCAGCTGAACAGCATTTCCTCTGACCGAATTGTGCTCTTTGCTTTTAAGTTAAAGCCATAAAACCACAGTCTGTAACTTAGCACTGTGAAAGATGCCTGGTCCTTGCTGTTAGGTGCTGGTTCTCCACCAGGCTTGTAATTGTAGGGGGGAAAATGACCACTGGGGAGAATGCACTGTATTTTCAGTGTATTTGTCAGGTTGTAGCTTCCATTGCATGCAGGTACAGCTGGCATTTATTAGTTGTTAAGAAGAACATTGAAAATCTAAAATAACTGTTTACCAAACTTCACGTGGACAAAACCCTTATCTTCATCTTGCTCTGTCCATAATAATTCCTTTGCAAATGAGAGATAAAAAGCTCATGTCCCTGAAGACCCCCCTGTGAAGGGGTGCTGGCACTGTTGCAGTAGGAAGGCTGGTTGCACATGGTGGCACGTCTTCCCCCACACTAGCAGATTCTGCCGGTGGGACAGCGGGGGAGGCACAAAGCCTCGCTACATCGTGGAGGCACCAGATGGAAATAGCCATCAGCTCAGGTTTGGTTTGGAGGGAGTCGTCTCAGTGCTGCAGAGAGGCCTCCACCATCTTCTGCCCTGATGTGCCACACAGCACCGTCTCAGGTCACGCGGACAGAGACATCTGGGCTTCGGGATTGTGCACCAGGACCAGTGTCCCACAGTTGCCGCAAGGGCGATCATTTGCTGCTCGTTTGCAGCTGGGGAGGGTCCCAGAGTGCTCGGTGTTGAGCACCTCGCAGCAGCGCAGGCCAACAGGGCGTTCGGCAGGCGGGGGAGCAGGAAGGAGGGAGAAGCACGGGGCAGCACGAGGCAGGACCCTGCAAGATGAGCCTCCCACGTGGTGCGTTGGTCTCAGGTCTGCGCAAGGAAATGCAGAACCGTTAAATGCAAACCACAAGCCCTGGCGTCTCCCGGACGGCAGGTGGGCTCGCACAGCTGTCGGTACGTACCAGCGGCTGCGCATTGCTGGGGTCTGCTCACCGACTCGAGACCCTGAGCCGGCTCCTTGGAGCTGCCGACCTTGCAAAGCCTCTTTGCTGAAAAGGTTCTAGTATTGTTGTTATTGTTGTGGTGGGTTTTGTTGTTTTACAGTAATGGCCTCAGCGGTTCAGACTAACAGTTCACATAGCCCAACTCCTTTCAGCTCAGGGGATTGATTTCTGAGCCTGTTGTAGTTTGTCTATATAATAAGCCCCAAATGAACCCAGTGTTTGCCCAGTCTCCCCTTGAATTCATGAAAACTGCCTGCATCCACAACATCCTTTGGCAAGGAGCTCCACAGGGCTATTTCCCATTGCAGGAAAACCTCCCTTGGTGTGGGTTGCATCTGTCTCCTCCTGGCTTCATGTGACGACCCCTAGTTCTGGTGTTGGAAGCAGCAGTGAACAATCAGTGTCTGTCCGCCCTCTCTAGCTTTTGCACACCTTACTGAACGCCTCCCAGCTTGCCCGTTTTCCAGGATGAAGAGTCCTAGGTGAAAACTCCAACTCACAGTTTCTCCCTTCCTTGAGGCAGTCCCCAGGTTAGGAGGACTTAGGTCCATTCTCAGCGACTCTTCCGCACACGCACACTCCTGCATGTAATCTGCTGCCTCTTCTCCCGTCGCACCCCCAAGCAGTAACGGTCTCTCCAATCCCACAGTGCCAAGATGGTTGTTCTCTCCAAGGAGTACGGCTACGTCATCCTGACGGGGGCCGCCAGCTTCGTCCTGGTTACGCACCTCGCGGTGAAAGTGGGGAAGGCCCGCAAGAAGTACAACGTGGAGGTGAGCCTGCCTCTTCTCAGGGCACCGGGGGCCGGAGGGGGCTGCTCTCCGGCAAGAGGGCAGCACCCCCAGCGCTGGCGAGGCAGGAGAGCCTCGGGCCTGGCGGACGCAGCACCGCCCGGCGGCTCGGCCCCTCGTACGGGCCGCCGCGACAGCAGCTGCCCCGTCCTCGCTGGTCCGCACGGGGTTAGGGCCGGTGTGCTGTTGGCGGGGTAGAGGCCTAGCTGGCTCCGTGCTAGTCCTGCTCCCCTTTTCTTCCCCAGCACTGCTTGCAGGCAGTCTTGCGGTGGCAATCTGCACCATTAGGGCTTCCCCTGAAGGAGATGGGGCTATTAACTTAGAAGGTCAGACAGAGCTGATTTGCAGAGGTGCCGCAGTTTCCCTGCTCCAGCCCTGCGTGTTCCCCTCCCCACCCCAGAAAGGTGCACAGCCCACGCCTTCCCTAGCTCTAGCATTGCGATAAGCTAGGCGACACCCTGTTTATTTTGGGGTGACCTTCCAACACCTCCTGCCCCACCACATGGGTGTAGGAGGGATGGAGCTGCTGCTCCGGCTCTCCAAACTGGAGCACAGGCAGCACAACGGAGCTCAGGATTTGGCAGATCAGCTGCTTGGCACCAAGCGGAGGCCACGGAAAATGAAGGTTTTGAGGTTGGAAACACTGACGAGCAACAAGCACACGGCCCTGCCCTGTAACATCCGTACTCTGCAGCTTCTGGGGGAGAGCTTTTCCCTGCAAAGAAGGCAGATGCAATGTGAGGGGAAGGGATCTTAGAGGAACTTTACGAAGAAGGCAGGAGGGTTTATCAAACTCGGAGGGACCATTTGAGACCTATCACAAGAATCCTTTTAAGCGGCTTTGTCCTCAGTGTCCAGCATGGAGCCCGCGAGCCAAGCAGGGCTGTGCGAGCTGGGTGGGGGCGGCCAGTGGGTCTGTGAGTCAGGGCGATGGCACGCAGAGGCCGCTGCAACACTTGGGCGCTCTCATGCAAACACTTCCTTTCCACGTGACTCTGGGAAACGGCAGACGGAGCGGGAGCAAGGACAGCCCCATGGGTGCGCGCCAGGCAGCTGCAGGCTCTGGGGTGCACACCGGGGTGTCCCCCCGCTCTGCTGCAGTGAAGCCAGGATTACAGTAAACGTAGCTACCCTGTGTGCCTGGTGCACAGCACTGCACAGGGTGCACAGGGCTTGGGAAAGCCTCTGCAGCCAGGTGACAGCTCCTGCTGGCTGCTCAGGTTTGCAGTGTCCTCCTAGCCTCTTCCTGGGTGCTGTCTGCTGCCACCTTCCCAGAGGAGGCCTGAGAACAGCACCAGGGCTCCCAGTGTCCCCAGTACTGTGGTTTTGCTCCTCACTCCGGAGGGATGGAAGTTCAACAGAGAGGTCTCCCCGTGCCTGGCTATCTTCTGTTCAAAGCTGGGGTAGCTAAAAGGTTGTCACATTGCCCAGGGCCTGCAGGTTGCTCAAGGGAGTCAGGCAGCAACGCAGCAGTTGCAGACCGTGGGGCAGGAAGGCAGGCTGTAACCTGCCAGTGCCTGAGAGCTGCACGTTGCCAGCACTAACAAAGCACCGGGCTCTCCGGGGAAGGGTGCTCCAGGGTAGGCGCCTCCCTGCTGGAGAGCGCCAGGCTCCGGAGGCAGGACCGCTCTCGGCTCATGCTTTCCCTTTGGGTTTTTTGACAGTATCCAACCATGTATAGCACAGATGCTGAACACGGGCATATATTCAACTGCATCCAGCGCGCTCACCAAAACACGTAAGTACCACATATGAACACAGGTCTTGAAAATAACAGGGCTGTGAAGTTGGGCCCACAACTAGGGCCTTACTGCTACTCAGTTTTTGGTTTCAGGCTCCACACCTGAGGAAAACACATGGCTGTGTAATGTCTGTAGCAAGGCAGCGCTGGTTCTTTACCCTGCCTTAAACCATGAGACAGTGCAGTGAAGCAGCCTCCTCTTCCCCAGGGCCTGGCTCTTTATCTCCGTGGGTGGACCTTAAGACACTGGGAATCTTGTTTCCACAACACTGTGTCTGGGAGCTGCTGATCTGTTCTGCTGCCTAGACCTCCCCAGAGAGCACATGGCCTGTAGGTACAAGGTGGCTAGGCTGCAAACAGCACATCTGGTGTGTGCTGGGAGGAACTCCTCCTCCTGGGCCTGGTGGCAGGCAGCATTTAGCAGTGGCTTAATGCACAAAGTGGAAAGAGTGGGGGGCTTTGGACAGCGGTGCAAACAGGGGGGAAGTCCCTAAAAGTCTGTGCACACTGAGATTCCCTCGTGCCTCCATCTCTGGCCACAGCACTGAGCACAGCGCTCCTGTGCACGGAGACTCCCAACAGTCAGGCCCCGCAGGAACCTCAGCAGGTGCTGCTGCACTTCTCTGCATTTCTGCAGAGATCTCTTTATAAGCAACGGACACAAACCCTCCTCTCTCATTTCCAGATTGGAAGTTTACCCGTCCTTCCTGTTCTTCTTAGCCACCGGTGGAGTCTACCACCCGGTAAGTGATGCTGGTACAGCAAGTCTGCATGACTAAACTCTGCTGTTTGCCCCCCACATGGGGCTGGGGGGCAGGAGGCCAAGCAAGCATCTCCGGAAGCAGCGGACTGCTTTGCTAGCCCCCATGATGTTTCATGGCCTGCCCCTTCTAGAAATGCAGTGGTAGAAGCTTGTGTGCATGGAATTACAAATATTTAATAGACCCATTATGGATGCTTGTAGCGCTTCAGCCATTACGCCCCTTCCTTCCCCTATATGTGCCTTGTTAGACAAACAAACTTCTGGGGAGTCCTTCCAACCCTGCCAGGCTCCTCCTGGTCCTGCAGGGTCCTGCTGGGCAGACAACAGGGCTACTCAGTACCTGAAGCTGTAGAGGGTGGGAACCTTTTTTCCACGTTTCTAAGCAATTTTTTCAAGAAGAGTTTTTCTGCCAGGAATAGATTGGGAACAGGATGATCTTCCCACCACTTTCACCACCAAAGGAGGCACAGGGAGGGGGGAGGAGTCAGAAGAAAATGGATCATTTTTAAATTAAAGATGTAGAAAAGTCTTGAAGAGGGGTGTGTGGGGGACAGGCTGAAACCAGTAGCTTTTTCTTCACTGCCACTAGACAAATCAGGTCCTTCCTGAATATTCCTTCTCAGAGAGGGAAAGAGCAGCATAGACAAATCTAGTGATGTCTGGCAAACTGTAGCCATGTTGCAGCAAGCTCTAAATTAAGAGACGAGGTGGAAGTTTGTAACACTGGCAATAGGAAAAACCTGCTTCCAGCAGTGGGGTGAGGCTCAAGGCAACAGCTGCCTCCAAAATCCTGGTACATGGTCCAGCTTGGCTAATCAGGTCATGACCAAACAAGGTTTAGCACTTGCTGCCTGTATGACTTAATCATTTCTAGATGTCACAGTTCCTTGGTAAGGAGCAAATATTCTCAGCCAGTGTCTCTCCAGGTGCAATTGCACTAGCTGTAGCAGTAGGGTTACCCAGCCTGCTAAACCCACGCTGTAATGCACTAGTACGTATAAGCTCTTCCTGGCGCGGGAAGTTTTGCACTGCAAAGCAGCAAGACTCTGTAGTACATCACAGGTTCTCCCCCCCCCCAGGCATCATGGAAATGACTCCTATACAAACCTAGCACACTGCATCAGCCGTGCACCTTTCCCAGGCTAACTCCCAGTTGTCCTAGCTGGGTGAGGACCCACACTGTAGTTGGTGGTCTTCTCTTGAAGCAGGGCTGCTATCCAAGCTGCTGAGCAGGTGCAAGATGCAGATCCCCGAAACCTTTAATTCTTCTCCTTTCTATCTAGCGGATTGCCACAGGGCTTGGCATCGCCTGGATCCTCGGGAGAGTCCTCTATGCCTATGGCTACTACACAGGAGGTGAGTCCTTAACCTGTAGCACACGGAAGGTGCTCGGAAACTGAAGTCTCCCATGGTGGCCTCAGGGCTCTTTCCTCCAGCTCACATCAAGGAGGCAGCATAAAGCTTCCAGTCAGGGCGGAGGGAAAATGCAGGTCTGCAGACTGCTGACTCTGCGTTACGCTTGTCCTACTGCTAGAAAGATCACTAACCTAAGAATAGCACAGACTGAGGGTAGCTACATGCCACAAGCAGGTAGCTGCTGTTGTGCTCTGAGATTAATGTCTAGTTTTTGCTCCCTCTTTAATTTCCAGGCTGGGCTAGTCTTTGAGTGATGGCGTTTTATACTATTGAGCATATATTCCCTTACCAAAGGGAAAGGGCTCAGCCGAATTCAACTAATTTATTTCCCTTCTTCCCATACTACTTGAAATAAACCTAGCTGGGTGGGGGCACCTGATTTCACACCTTACCTGGTTCTGAACTGTCACGTTCACAGAGGTTTCCTGGCCTTTGTTTCTTAAAGGTGAGGACAAGGTCAGCCAAAGCTAAACATACTTCTAACAAGTCAAGCTTGCGTGGGGAAGGGTGTAAGCCTCCCTGCTGCTGCCCTGCAGAGCTGGGAGCGACCCGCGCGAGGAAGCTGGGTACTGCTGCTGAACTGATAAAACATGTTTGTTTTTTCTAGATCCTAAAAAGAGAATGAGAGGGGCCTTTGGTTCAGCCGCGCTCATCGGACTGGTGGGGACAGGGGTACACTCAGCTTTCCAGCACCTCGGCTGGGTCTGCCAGCAGTAACTGAGCATTTCAATGGCTGCTTGGGAAACTGAAGAGATTTTTTTATTTTCTCTTTTAAAACATTTCTTTTCCAATCTGTTCTCCCCCCCAATCATTAAATAAAATGAAACTGTCAATTCTAGATCTTATTTCTTAAGTTATAGAAGGCTTTTTTGAGAAGTTTTGCAGAAAGCAAGAACAACAACTGTTCTGTAGGCCCACAGAAATCCACCTGTCAAGCAGAGTTGTTCTTCTAGCTTTCAGGACTGAAAGCTGACTGAAAAGTCATCTAGCAACCTGTTTGCTTAACCGATACAGCAACAGCCCTGCTCTCTATCAGAGTAGATTTCTGGGCCCCTTGATTCACATCATTCTCCAATGAGATGTTTCAAGCAGAACTAACATTTATTTGATTATTAAACAAAAGATGTAGACAAACAAAGTTGCTTAATCATGATTATAAAGAACAACAGGCCTTTAGAAAGAGAGTCAAATAGCTGTCACTTAAGACAGGCAATGATCTATCACCTATGTTAGAGCCTGCTACCACTCCTGCTGTGGTCTGTCTTTAGTGTGTGTGTGTGGAGACAGTCTGTGTGGCCATGGCTGTCCCAGAAAGCATCAGCTGACCATCCCCAGAATATCCTCACCTTGGAGGTGAGACACAGGTAGAAAAAAAAAACAGCAAAAAAACAGAAGTTCTGCTCACAAGTGGGCTAAAGGGAAGAAAAGAAAAGGGGAAGAAAAACACAGTCCCACCCTTAAGGCTTTTATCTCATCAGGGAAGAGGCAGAGCCTACAGCTATGGGACATCAACGTGTCCAAGAGCTTACATGCGCATTGAGTAGAGTGATACCTGTTAAGATGCCAAAACCAAAGTTGACTGAGGGTGGAGGACAATGGGGGTCACAGCACACAGCGGGGGGGAGCAGCCTGGGCTGGGTCTCTGCCCCTGAAAAGCCTGTGATAATGCTTCACTAGCAGCACATGCTACTGATGAAAACCCCATTGCTGCCTCCTAGTTTGAGGTTCCCACCTCTAGAGATGACAGAGCAGAACCACAGAGTAAGCCCCATGTGTACGTTCTCCCTTGCAGAATCAGGGTGGTGAAACGCTGCTCCAACTCTGCCCCTCCTTTCCCCTGAGGCACTTAAAATTTTAGAGCACTTTATTGCTGTGTAAATGATCCACATCTCCGGCTGACAGGCAAGAACTGACTGATGCTCCCTTGAAAGGCCCCAGAGCCACTAAAACACAGATTCCACATCACCCATCTCCACACAGACCGTCTTCAGCTGCGAGTAATACTCGATGGCTGCCCGCCCATTCTCTCTGCCAAATCCTGCAAGGACAAGCCAGAAGTGAGAGCACAGCTCCACGCAGTGCCAGGTTCAACTCACACCCTCTGTAACCAGCACGCAGTCATACCAGGGAGAACATGAGCCACGCGCTCAGTGCCAGTGCAGCACTATCCCACGGTGGCATTTCTGATCATCCCCAGAGTAATAACCGGATGAGCTCAGCTGCAAGCAAGGCTATGTATGTTAAAACTCATCTCCTTGCTTTCTCAGTACAGAGCTGTAGTCGAAACTCCAGCTTCTCTATCAGCTCCTAGCATGGCATTCATTTCTGAGAGGCACAGCAGAGTGCTCTGCTGCCCTACCAAGAGCCCACTCACATCTGCCATCACAGAAACAGGCACATCCTTATCCCCTGTGTACAAGGGGGCTTTGCCTTCCCTGGGCCAGAGCTTACCTGATGCCTTATATCCTCCGAAAGGCAGTTCCACAGGGCTGATGTTGTAGTTGTTAATGAAGCACATTCCAGCCTTGAGAGCAGCCACTACCCTGTGAGCCTTCTGGATATCCCTGCCAGAAAAGGGCAGTTCAGCTGGAGCCTTCCCTTCCATCCTCTCCTCCCAAGCCTGCTGGCAGCCCCCTTTGAGAAAGGTCACAAGACTCCCAACGAGGTCACCAGCAGGTGGTTTCTGGAGCCTGACCTGCCCTACTCTTTCTTTGCCTGCTCAAAGGATGTGGCACCTATTCCCAAGGACATTCAAAATAGCATTTGAGATACAGAGAGCAGAACAAGGACACCAGCAAAGCAGACTATGGCAGGCAGGCAGCCAACAGCCCTCTCTGTGCGCTTTCAGAAGCATGGCAGACTCCTGGCACCCATCTCCTGGAGATGCAGGAAGGCAGCCAGCAGGCCAAGCATGGACTGGAAAGAGTCTGAAGGACAGCTGGGCCCACCTAACCCTTCAGGACAAGCTGGGAGGAGATGTGCAGTCATTTACAAAGTCCCCTTCTGGCATTCCTTAGCAGTAGCTTTCCTGGAGGAGGACATCCATGCCCATGCCAGACACTGCAAGAAGGGTATCAATTACTGCAGTACTTCCCCTCCCCAGACTGCTTCCCACACCAGCCACACTCCCCAGCTGTACCTGGTGAAGACACCACCTGCCAGGCCAAATTTGGTGTTGTTGGCTCTCTCCACAACTTCCTCCTCCGTGTCAAATGGCAGGATGGACATGACAGGTCCAAAGATCTCTTCCTTCACACACGTCATGTCATCTGTGCAGTTCCCTGGAAGCAGAGCACACATGCTTCAGGAGGAAGAGTTGGTGGCTGGGCCACCATGTTCAGCAACCCACAGCCTCCAAAAAAGTACTTGGCACTGCACAGTCCCCCCCAGCTTGGCTAGCAGAGAAGGAAATCACATCCTGAATTTCAAGGTAGCGGAGACACTAACTGCGTGTATCCTGTCAGACCCTCCAAAAGCAGAGATTTCTCTGTGTGCAGTCTCTTACATACCTGAGCTATTTCTACTACATCTGTACGAGTCTAGACAGACATGGACAGAGATGGGTTACACTGAACACAGTTTTTGCTAGAAGGGACTGATCTCAGCAACATGGTGCCACTATCCACCCACACAGAAGACTGCACCACCATGAATAGGAAGGATCATACCTAACACACAGGGTTGCATGTAGTAGCCGTTCTTCAGCTTTGGGTCATCTGGCACATACAGGTCCCCACCACACAGCACCTTTGCCCCCTGAGAGAGAGACAAGCAAAAGGTAGGCACACATGTCCAGGAGCATCCTGCCCAGCTACAGCTGCTCTGGCTGGCCCCATACACCCTGCTAGACTTACATTCCTATCAGACCAACTGTGCCTGTGCCCTCTCTGATGCCTCTCCAGGTCAGGACTGTCAACAGATCAGGGTGGGCTGGTGAGTGCATCCACCACCCCACTGGCCTCCAGCATGGAGCTGATTCATTGCCAAACCCTCCCAGTTCAGGAGAGGGACACTGCAGAGCTCCCCACCTGACCACAAGGCAGGCTGGCAGCCCCAGGACCTGCAGCCCATCTCAGTCACTCGCAATGCACAGTGCAGGGCCATGAACTCAGACAAACGTGTTTCCGGTTGCTCTGTTTTTAAAGAAGCAAAAGAGCTGTAATGCAAGTCTGCTCTGGTGATATCCCTTACTGGCCTGGCATGTTAAATAAAGAGCCTGCAGTTAGCCTCTACCACCCGAGGGCTCTCAGAGATGATCGCCAAATTTAGCTTCTCACTTGTGACCCATCCTAAAGGTCCAAACAGTGCTGGTTTGGGGTGCAAGTCTAACAGGGGCCAATGTAGGTTGGAGGGAAGCAACTAAAACTGGAAGCAGATCCTCAGCTGGCATCACATTAACTTCCACATCTTCACATGGTGCCAACTCCTTCATTAGCGAGTCAGTCAGTCCCTTAGCACTCCGCTTGGCAAGAAACACCCTTCCTGTCAGATACACTGCTTCGGGGATGACAGGTTTCTCTTATCTTCCCCACATCTCCCTCTGCAGCCCTTTTCCTGTTCCCAAATCCTAGTTTACCCCCTCCCAGCTTTACTCACACCTCTCCTTTTCCAGCCCATCTTCCAAAATGGGTAGTCATACAGCTAGGGCTGACATTTAATGCATCTTTATACTTTACAATAAAAATCGGAGAAAAAGCAAATGAAGACTGAGGAAGTCTTTTTGCTATTACCAAGACTGTTCCCAGCAGCCTGCCAATTTGGGTGGACATTGCTGCTTTAGATGCCTTTCATCCTTACTAAGCTCTTTCTGCAACCAACAAAACTGAAACCTGAGATGACAGCCAAATATGTAACATATCACTACGGCTTATAAAAAGCAACCAGCCCAACTGTATGGATTCACCCGTTTTACACACTGCAATATTGGGTATCCCACAACCTGTATAGCTTCACAACATCAGGATCTGAAAAGCATTGTCACTTGCAACTCTGATTCAGAGATGTGCACTGGGTCACTTTTAATCTAGTGACTCCCAAGACACCTACCAAGTAATTCAGTCACAACAAGAAAAAAAAACTTAATTGGGAAGGCATGGGACAGGGAAGGCAGCTGCTGGCCTGTGAGTCTAACAACAAAAAGAGACATTTCTAGGCAGTCCCAAGGCAGCATCACACTCTCACCTGCTCCTTTGCCTGCTTGATAAAGCCCTGGACACGGTCCAGGTGTGGCCTGTTGATGAGGGCTCCCATTCGTGTGTCTTCCAGCAGTGGGTCTCCAACTTTGATTTTCTGGGTGTGTTTCACCACCTCCTTTGTGAAGGCATCCAGTATTTCTCTCTGCACGAACACCCGTGTGCCATTGCAGCATACCTGAGATATGGGACAAGCTGCTCAGAATAAGACACGCACAACTCCGCAGTCCTTCCCTGCAAGGCTCCTGCTACAGAGGTGCTCAGAGAAACCCCTCCACAGCAGCTAACACAGCCAACTTGTCCCTGGCGGCAATGAAGACTAGATTACCCTGCCTGCACTCAGCAGTCCGTGCTAGCCATAATGGTACTGATGCCACCCACTGGCAAAAACGTATCAGGTCACCAGCAGGAGATGACTTGAGCAGACTGCTCAGTTCCCACAGGAGATCCAGGTAAGCCAGCTTGCCAGAAAAATTACACAAAATCTGCAGCACGTGTGGAGATACCAAAATTGGGACGGACAAAGCCCCTACAGGGCTGCAGCTCAGCACACCAAACTGCCACCTACCACCCTTCCAGTGGAAACTAGCACAGTCTCTTCTGACCAGTGTGCTCCGGACTGCAGCCTAGGGCACAGGAGCAACTGCTCTTGGCTGAGAACCTGGTACAAGAAGGAAGCTCCACTTCTGAGAAGACACTGCACTAGCTAAGGCAAGCTCACAGCGAGATGCCCTTTTGCAACTAGCTTCTGCAAGAGGTTCCCTTCTGAAACTGCAGATGAAAAAGGGCAACTAAGATGGGAGTTTCAGGGCGTCCCTCACTGCGCAAGGCTGTTGTAACTCGACAACATGGCTCTGTTGCCAGTTTCTTCCCAAACCAGCCCCACCACGGTGGGGACAGCTGCGCCTGCCCCGCGGACTCGCACCTCGCCCTGTGTGAGGAAGTTGGCCATGAGGGCTCCGTTCACGGCGTTCTCCAGGACACTGTCCGAAAAGATGATGAGGGGGGATTTGCCTCCCAGCTCCAGGGTGACTGGTTTGATCCCTTTAGCTGCCATCTCCATGATCTAATGGAAACAAAGACAGAATGGACAAGCGACTCACTGACAGAAGGGGAGACTGGAGGGAGGTAAGAGGCACCCAAGAGGAGAGTTCCCGCACGTCCAGGGACTTTCAGGAACAACAGAAGCAACCAGTGTGCACAAAGGGCAAGCTGGGATTTTTGGGCTTTAGTCCAGACTGGGGACAGTCTCAGAGGGTGTTTTTTTTTTTTTTTTTTTTTTTTTTTTTTAAGGTAAAAACAGACAAAACCTAAGGAGTCATTTGCATTAAGTCGTACATTCGGCATAAGCCCATAGGACAGATGGAACTGCACCCGTATCACTGCACTCCATAGGTACATGCAAGTAAAAATAAATAAATAAATAAATTCAAGGGGCAACATTTCCTCCTCCAAATCATGATTTATTTCTAAAAGATTTTTAAGGGACTTTTAATTTTTTGAAGAACAAATTGTAGATGACAAATTCACAGATACTAACCTTCTGCTTAAAAGGAGGTATTTCATATGCAATTCAATTGAACCATTAGTACCAGAAACATGCACATGCTTTCACAGCGCTGCTCGGTTTATATGTGCTCTCCTCCCCATACAGATACCCCCTTCAACAGTTCAGAGAGACCTCACCATGACCAGGTGCTGAACAAGTGAAGGAAGGCTGGGTGGCATTACAAATCCCTTGTGTCCCCAAGTGCAAAGGTGCCCTTACCTTGACGCCAGTTGGCACACTGCCGGTGAAAGAGATTTTGGCCACATCTGGGTGCTGACAGAGGAATTGGCCGGTGGCCACTCCACCCTGCACCACGTTGAAGAGCCCTTTGGGCGCACCAGCCTCCGTGAAGATCTCTGCCAACCTCACCACCGAAATGGGGGTGAAGGGAGAGGGCTTGAAGACCATAGCATTACCTAGGGGAACCCAGACAGAGGCAAGGTGGGGTTAAACACCCAAACTGCTTTGGGGGGGGGGTAATGAATTTGTCTCTCCAGATCCCAAAAGACCCCTCAGAGAGAAGGAACAGTTTTAACTGAACACTCTGCAACCACTGAAATGACACAACTGCACTTTCCTGCTGGGAAGAGCTGGGAGATAGTGGGCGGTTGGTCCTGCACTGCAGACTTTCCCAGAGACCCTTCCTCGTCTAGTACAAAGCCAAGCAACCAACTTTTTTCCTGATGCACTCCTTGTCCTCTTAGCATCTGCTGTGTTCTCATTTCCATTTCCTTTCCCTTCCTGCAAGGGTAATAGCCTGAAGGCTCCTCTAATCCTTCAGTATCTCCTCACACTCCTAGACTCAGAAACTTTATCCCCCACATCACTGTGCCTCAGAGGATCACTTGGCTTCAAGGAGAAGTTTGCATGGGGGAAGGGTCTCCATTACCACAAGCCAAGGCTGGGGCAGATTTCCAGCAGGCAATCTGGAAAGGGTAATTCCAGGCTCCAATCCCAACACACACGCCAAGTGGCTCTCTCCTTGTGTATCCAAAGGATCCCCCGGGAAGCTGGATGTGTTCACCTGCAAAGAAAAACAGCCAGAAGGTAGAGAAGAACAAAGCCCCTTCTTGTCCTATCAGAGCTTCAGGGGCCAGATCTCAGTCCAGAATGGGAACATGCAGCTTCTACCCCAGCAAGTTCACTGAAGGCACACAAGCACCCACAAAACACAGCAGTGTTAGGTAGAGATCTCTGAAAATCCTTCAAAGATCTTCAAAAAAGTAGTAGTCCACCTCTCGGAGAAACCAAAGATCCTCTTGTGCCATGGAAGTTACCAGGAAATGCAGGTGACAGGACAGAGGCTACAGACCAAACTCCAATAAAGTTCTCACCAGCTAGAGATCCTGCCAGTCCTGCATAATACTCCAGGCTCTGCCAAGATATGTCAATGTCCACTCTGGCTTCAAAGATGGATTTTCCATTGTTGATGGTTTCCAAGGTGGCAATTTCTTCCCTCTGCTCCTGTGAGCACAGCACAGTGACAAAATATTAGAAAAGCCTGTGGTAGTACTCCACAGGGAGATAGCTGCTTCCCAAGCATGCAAGTCCCAAGCCAGGCTCTGCCATCAGTACCACCTAGTCCTCTCTAAAAGGGACATTCCCAATTGCTATTTATCAATTTGCCAGTGGTGACTGATCATGGGGGAACGTCAAACAGACAACTGGTGGGGTCCACCACCAGTCCAGTCTTGCTCAACATCCCTGTTTATCTAAAAGATCAGCAAACCTGAACTGAGAAGCAGCCTGGTAAACAGCGATTAGAGTTCACAGAACTAATCTGGAGGGAACAGCAAAGAGCAAGATCAAAATGAATTTGGAGGACTTAGTGAAGGCTGGACAAAGCAACACAGCTGGGAAGTGTCCTGTACCAGATCATCTCTGAGGCAGAAATACCACTCTGCTGTGGAAGTCCATCAGAAACAGAAATTTGGAAGAAAGAGAAAACATTTTTCTCATTGCAAACACACACTGGGGAAAGGAAGTCCAGTTTCTTACAGATCTGTGCCTTGATGGGGATTAACTCTGATGTCCGAGAACACGCATGCTCACAAAGGAGTTCGTGATAAAGCTAGCATATTTCTACCTTCTCCCATGGGTATTATCTGGTGTCTAACAAAAATACAACATTCCTGTGATTTTATTGCTGAAACAAGACGCTCTGGTCACATGACAACAGTGTCTGAGAAGCTGGAAGTTTAACAGAGCGACACTTACGCAACTTCAGCTTTGAAATCACGTGCAGTGAGGCCTAATCTTTGGGCTTGTGAAAAGAATTTGAACCCATGCGAGATCTTGGCTGGATGGCTTCAGTTTTATGTCTTCTAACAGAATTAAGTAAACATGGACCTGTGGTACAAGCATAAGCAGCAGGGCCCAGAAGTTCAAGCTCAAGTATGTACCGCTTCAGAAAGGGGACTTCAGACAGGAAAAAAAAAAAAAGGGGAAAAAAAGCCCAGTAAAAGTAAAGAATAAACTGACTCTGAATAGTAGGATAAGGCTGGTTGCCCTGCCCATGACAACCTACTGTCTGTGCTGGTCAAAGGTGATTTTTAACCCCTGCATTTCTCCGGGAAGCACAGCCCCTGTCAACATGCAGCAGCCACATTAACCCATGGGAAAGCTCAGAGACAAAACCACCCCTCTCCAAAACGGGGGGCGATCTCCCACAACATACCCGAATAATTCTGGCAGCCTCCAGCAGCACTCTGCTCCGCTCCATGCCTGACAGCTGGCTCCATACTTTAAAAGCAGCCTTTGCACTCTGCACAGCCAGATCGACCTCCTTCTCCCCGGAGCAGAGAAGCTTGCTTATCACTCGACCTGAGCACATTTAAACAAGAAATAAAATATAAATCTCAGAAGAAAAGCACAAAAGAACACAGTTCATCTGCCTTTACTCATTCTTGCATTGCAACCTAAAGATTTCAGTGTGATCACCACATACCAGGCTACAGAGCTTCATACTATAGTTCCCAATAGTTCCCAAAATATAAGATCCATTGAAATTCAACAGATTCATGGTTGGTTTCTAGAAGAGACACTGCTATTCAACTGGTCTGAATTAAAAGATCTGCCATTCTCCACGGTAATGTTCTAGTTGATAATCAACTTTGGTGTTACAAGTTTCCTCTGTTTCCCACTTGAGTTTATCGTATTTCAGCCACCGGCTTAAGGACTCTGTTACATATCCTTCGGCATAGTTAAACAGTCAGTAACTGATTCTGCAGAAACCTAGACAGCTCCAACACAAAAAGAAAATGTAATTCAACCTGAATTTAAAAAGCAAGTACTAATGTGCTGCAGGTTGGTTTTTCTTTGTTTAAATCAGGACCTTTGCCAGGTTCAGACGCTCAGATTTCTACTTTGACTTTTTCTGCCAAAAAGGTATTGACAGGCCTGGGTTGCGGTGAGAAATGAAATACAAGTACCAAAATACCAAGGGACTCAGGACGCCTGCAGGCATAGCTGTTTTCCTAATAGCATCAAACATTCAGTGCTCGGGCACCGACGAGAGGCCGATGCGGACGCCCAGGCGAAGCCACAGGCACGTGACCCTTGCAGGAACGGGTCGCAGCCAGGCTGCCGCTGCAGGCAGGGCAGCGTGGCACCGTGCAGCGCCGCGCCATGGGTACCTGTGGCCGGCTCGTAGACCTCCTCGCTCTGCCCACCGTCGACGGGCTGGACGCGGGCCCCGGCGCGGTAGTTGAGGGGCTGGTGGAGGGTGAAGGTGCCGGTGGTGCTCATGGCGAGGCTGGGCAGGAGGGAGCAGAGCCGCGGCAGCAGGGGCTGCAGCCTGGGCAGCAGCAGCATCGACCGGGCCAGACCAGGGCAGCGCTGCTGGGGGAGGCACGGGGCTCAGCACAGGGACGGGGAGCCCACCCCCAGGGGAGCCCCGTAACCCACGAGGGAACCCCGCGGGAGGGACTCCATACCCTCGTGGCAAGGGTCCTACAAACACGGGGGACGGGACAACCCCAGAGCCCAACACAGAGGGGACCTCGCAGCCTCACAGGAGGTCCCCACAGTCCCGCGAAACGGGGGGCTCTGCAGCCCCACAGAGGGCTTACCCCCTAACCCCAACACCGGGGGCACGCAATAACCCGAAGGGAGACCCCACAACCCACAGGAGCATGCCATAACCCAAAGGGAGACCCCACCAGAGCATCCCACAGCCCCACAGGAGCACGCCATAACCCAAAGGGAGACCCCACAGCAGGACCCTACAGGGGCACGCAATAACCCGAAGGGAGACCCCACAGCCCCACAGGAGCACACCATAACCCGAAGGGAGACCCCCCAGCCCCACAGGAGCACGCCATAACCCGAAGGGAGACCCCCCAGCCCCACAGGAGCACGCCATAACCCGAAGGGAGACCCCCCAGCCCCACAGGAGCACGCCATAACCCGAAGGGAGACCCCACAGCCCCACAGGAGCACGCCATAACCCGAAGGGAGACCCCCCAGCCCCACAGGAGCACGCCATAACCCGAAGGGAGACCCCCCAGCCCCACAGGAGCACGCCATAACCCGAAGGGAGACCCCCCAGCCCCACAGGAGCACGCCATAACCCGAAGGGAGACCCCCCAGCCCCACAGGAGCATGCCATAACCCGAAGGGAGACCCCCCAGCCCCACAGGAGCATGCCATAACCCGAAAGGAGACCCCCCGGCTCCACGGGGCGGCCCCCCGGCCCCCAGGGAGCCCCCGCAGACGAGCCCCCCGCCCCAAGCCGGCAGCCCCCGGGCGCCCCCAGCCCCGCGGCGGGAGAGGGCGGGGCAGGCGCCGCCGGCCAGCAGGGGGCCGCGCCGCGAGCTCACCGCTCCGCCGGGCCCCGCGCACGCGCACTGCCGGGCCGCGCCGCTCTTACCTCGCGGCGGGGCCCCCCCGCCCCCCGCCCCGCCCACGGGGGCGGGGCCGCCCGGCGCCCCCAGCAGAAGGAGGGGGCGCGGCGGCAGCCATCTTGGCGCGGGCTCCGGCGCTGCCCCGGGGCTGCGGGGCAAGGCCCGGCTCCGGCGGCAGCACGGCAGTGAGACCCTGCAGGTCTCTTCTGCTGCTTATAAATAACGTGGGTGCCCTTTCCTTACCTTGCACGCCTGCCTTCCGCTCCTAAGGCTCCTCTTTTCGACTTCCCCTGGTCCAGCCTTAGTTAAAGCCCCGTTAAAGCAGCCCGCAGCGCGCCCGCAGCTTCCAGAAACGCCGGGCTCGCCTGGCGAGCGCGATGCCTGGAGAGCGCTGCGCGCCGCAGCCCTCCCGCCTCCGCACGCCCCCGTACACATCCGGTGTACCGCTCGTCACGACGCCTCACCACGGCGGCTCTCCCAGCACCCCGAGGTAGCGCCGAAGTTGCAGGTGTTTCGGCAAACGTGAGATTTGCAGACGCTGCAGTCCCAATAGTGTAAGAGGAACTGGCCGCACATCATGGAAGTGCGAGCGCGGGCCATACACGGCTCTTTCCCATTAAAAGGCTTAGCCTGCCCCAAACAACAAATCAGTACGTACAGCCAAGACCCACTGCAGCAGGAAAGCAAACACTCCAGCACGAGTGTATTACTTGCATTATTTTTTACGTTAACAACAAGATAATCTGCTGTTATATTAAGACACAGCAGAACAGGATGATGCAGACATCTGTCTTCCTGCTTCAGGGCACAAGCCAGTCACCTAAGGAAGACTTACTAGAGACTTAAGAGGTCTTAGTCCCCCCGCGCCCCCCAGCCATCGCCACTGCCTTGAGCAACTTCACCTCTGTTCGGCTACACCACCTTCTCACCCTTGCCCATCTACGACACAGCTCCATCTATCCCAGCCACAACAACAGAGCAGCTTTGAAAACCATCTTCCCAGTGGACAGATTATTTCACAACCACCTACTATGAAGTTTCTAAAACATTCCTCTGTAATACCTTCTAATAGCTACTACCAGGGACAGGACCCAAGACTACACTCAATTTGTAAAAAGAGTAAAAAAAAAAAAGTGCAAATGAACAGGTCTAAAGCTGAGTGCAAGATGATCAACAGAGCACTGTGTGCAGTGAAAGAACAGCAACACCCCTTGCATCACCAGCCGGCAATAGTCAAACCTCTTCAGAGAGGTGACTGCAGTTATTTACCTTGATATAACACATCCCCCCTCTTTTTTTTTTTTTTTAAAGTTATCCATGAAACAGAACTGAGGACATCTTGTCTTCCTCCAAACTAGAGTCTTCATGTAGTCATAAGTTGTTTTTCATAGAACCTTGTTTATTCTTAGAATTCAAACCTTTAGTGGCCTAGGTTAGGAAAACTGTTCTTCTCAGTTTGTTATAATGATTAACCACCACCAGGGAATGATTATATCAAACTTGAAGATGACAAGAGAAAGCAAGCAGAATCTAGCAACAGACTGATAATTTTCAGATGACCTTTGGACATGCAAAGGCTTCCCTCCCCAAGTGATAAAAGTGTGGTGTGATGCAATATGTGCATTTCAAAATATGCAACAGACTTGCTGAGGGCAGAGTCTGTGCGACAGTATCAGGCAAGTTTACCGTACCACACATTTCCCAATTCATTAAGGTGCAGTTTGACATTACTCCTAATCAGATTTGGCTGTTACAGTTCCCCACCCATCCTGTTGGATCTGACAGCCATATGCTGCAGAATAAACTAATTCAACAAAGCTGATCCATGAAGGAAAGAGGCTGGGGTGTTTCTGGCTAGCTGGCTTTGCCATGGGACCAGCTCTTTGAACCAGCAGTCCTACATAAGGCAAACAGGAATTACACAACCGGGGTTGCTCCTTGTGGGAGTCTAGCTACACCAGATGAGATGGAATGTCAAAAATGCAGCCTTAGAGCCCGGCGTTCTCATGCTGGGTAGCATCAGGATACAACACATACCCTTCAAACCCAAATATTTGACAGGTTAAGGAATGTATAATGCTGCCTCGTGGTCCAGCACCCATAAATGATTTATCTTTAAGTAGACAAGTCAAAGTGCCCCATGCTTATTACTGAGAATTATCCCAATATTTAGTATTCGGGACAGTAATGCACATGCACTACACTGCCATAAGATGGTTCAGATTTATTCCCTTGCCATGCCTCTAGTTAAAAACTCCTAGACAGAGGTACCATATTATAAATTGCTGGTCACAGAAGCAAGGAAGCAACAGTCCCTACGGTTATTGCATGCTTCAGTAGAACTACTGTCAGCCTAACCAGTGTGGCAGCAAGATTTATTCTCCCCTTTCAAACAAGAGGGGAGGGCTCTGTCCAACAAAACTGAACCAGATAATTATTTGACAAAGTAGAAGACAGCACAGGGGGCTTCCTGCAATACCTTAGTATGCCTAAAAAGGAAGCTGGAGGCCTTTAAGATGCATACTGATCAGTCTGCTTAGCAGTATAGTAAGTGGCACAAACAGATGCTGCTGTCATAACCCTCAGGCAGCAAAGGGCTTGTTAGCACTGGATGGCACTGACATAATTTAACAGTCTACTGAAGTTAAGTTTGAAGGCCAAGTGTGTCTCAAGTTATGACTGTAACAGCGCAGATTCTGCCTAAACAAGCAACTTAAATGGAAGCAGCATAATGCCACAAAAACCTCCATGAGGCTATACTCTGCCAGAAAGACACAGGGTGACAGTACATCCAGAACCTCACAACCTCCAAGGGCAGCAAGGCACAGGGGGCTGGTTCCTGCACCTCCAATCACCCAAGCCAACAAAAAGCCTCATCCTCAATAACGCAAGTTTTATAAAAGAAGTAAACCCACCTGCTTGCCCAGCTCCATACTATACAGGGCTCCAGCCAGTGTGACTAAGACATGAGGGACAAGTCACAGTATGATTGTTCTGAATTTCCAAATTTTCTATTTTGCAGTTCTCATTCCTGCTATCTGAGTTGACTTCCATGCCACAGATTTAAATCAACTGCACTCTCTTAAATCAAGATAGTTCTACTGGTCCTATAGCACAATTAAGAGACATCTAAGTCAACATGCCCATACCATTTATTTCTCAGGTACATCAGAAATAAAAGGTCAAGTTATCTTCTGAGAACTTTGTGTGGATGAGCAAACAGCTGCTGGTAGAATACTCCATATGCAAGACACTTCCAAAACTGTGGCCAATCCTCCAAAGGCTGTTTTTGAACACACAGAAGCCTGATGTAAAAATCCAATCTTGTTACCCCCTGAAGGCAGTCTGGTGCAGCTGTCAGACCTGTGCTGGAGGCTGTGACTGTGCTTTAGGAGAACTTCCCTGCCTGAGGTGGCGGGCCAAGGAAGCCCCCTGCTTGCTTAGTGGCAGCCCGGGAAGGAGCAAGGCCAAGCATCTTCTGGATGTTCTGCAAAAACAAGAACAGAAGAGCAGGACAGCGTCATGCCATGACAAGGGAGCTACAAAAGAGGAAGAAATCCCTGCTCTGCTTACAAATGCAATTTTCCCACTAGCTTCAACAGATTCAAGTTCTCACCCACTGAGCCCTACCAGTCTGCCTAACATACAATGGATCTCTCTCTTTCCATTCAAAGAAAAAGAAAACAAGAAAAACAGCACAGAGCCAAACAACCGTCTACAATGGCTACAATTAAAGCTGGGCCCATCTCCCCCAGCCCCTCCCAAAACCTTCTTGCAGTTAAATTAGCATTTCAACTGAGGACAGTAATCTGGTTCTTTTCCACCTCCAGCTACACAAAAGGTAGTCGGTTAGCAGATACACAGTTACAGACTAGTCTTTGCACATGGGTTGGTTTGAATCAACCTACAATAGTTATTTTTCCAATTTAGCTGCAATGCACACACAGGAGCAGGCTCCCAATGTCTGTTTGAAGGCTGAAACAAAGCAGCTTTCAGTTTTCACAAGTTCCAGAAACCACCGTCAACAACAGCCAGAGCCTGAGGTTCTGCAAACCAGCAAGGAAGGCTCTCACGTAATGCAGCCTGAAATTGGGTCAGAGAAAGTGCCAAATTCAAGTCAGGAATTTAGACACAGAATTAACAAATGTTAATGATACAGACAGGAACAGCGGATTGCAGGAGACATGCAGTATAACAGTACATACATAGCAAAATCAAGAAAATGACTATTGAAATGACCTCCTCTGCATTCTCACTTGTTAAAAAAAATTTGCATCTGAGCAGGGTGTTTCAGTACAAAATGAGTTAGGGAACTAGCTATAAATCTCATGGCAGAATATTTAAAAATTCAAAGCTTTTCTGATTTTTGTGGAACTCCTTTTAAAATTTGCAACAGTGTAACTACAAAAGAGCTACCTGTTCTTTAAGTTGCATCCTTCACTGTAAATAACTAGAGCTGTAAATGCTGCTTATGCAGTGCTGGCAAAAGACGGAGATCTGATGCAAAGGAAGAAAATGACTGTGTATGTCTCTCTTATCAGCTGAGCCCTGGCTGCCCAGACAACAACAACAGGAGTGAGGGAGGTTCTCTTCAAACCTGAATGACATCTCTAAAACAACTGGCAGGACAGATCAGCTAGTAAGGTCATATAGTTCTTTAACTTTTTGAGCATAGAAGGGGAACAAACGTAAAGGCAGGCAAGAGTTTTAGCTAAGCTAAAAATCAGGAATCATCTTGGGTGGAGACTATGGAAAGGAAGGTTTTAGCCCACACATAAATGGGAAAGAAAAGGAAGGGAACACTGAACAGGAATGACAGTTTCACTGTATCTGCTCAAAACAAACACAAGTGATAAATAACAGGATACAACACTATCATTTACCAGACAGCCTTTAAATACAGCTCATGTTTCCTACAGGATATTATATACATGCAGCAGGGACTTGTGGGATGCCTGCTGAACAGTGAGCATACTTGTATTCATAACAACTCAGAAACTACATACTGAGCAATTCATCACCTGGAGCCAAAGAGGCTCAGGTACACTATTCTCCAGGAATGCCTAGATAACACAGCACCAGAAGACACCACAGGGAGCGCAGTGCAGACAGTTGCGTGGTTCCACATGAGCATCTTTAGCAGCATCAGCTCAGCGCAAGCCCAACTGGCTGTGGAGCAGTTTCACTGACCGTGTTCCCCAGAGCTCTGGGTACCCGCGCCTTAACACACCTCGAAGGCTCCAGCCGCCAGCCAGTCTGAGCACCAGCACTATGCTGTGCCTCAGCAGTCCCAGGCAGGCAGGAAAGATGCATCTTAGGCTTAAACGGAAGGAGCCAGACTCTCTTAACTCAGGTGTGGCACCGCACAAATATAGCTCAACTGTTTCCAGCCCTGAGTTGGCTGTGGAAAAAGTCTAGCCACATTTGTGCGGTACCACACTTTAAGCCCAGACAGACCAAAATTGGACCCTGCAAAACCACCTTGAGCATCTTTGTCCATAGCACAATTAAATCTGTGGCCTGCATAAGTCAGCCACGGGTAGTGGTAACTGAAGGTATAAAGGAGAGCATTTTACTGTGGGAGACTCCCTCGTGTGGTTCCCCTTCTCAGAGCTTAGTCAAGAAAAGGACAGAACAGAGAAAACGAGAGGCTCATGCATGGATTCAACAACACCAGAGGGTGCTGCAGAGTCAGCAGCAGGCAGGACTAGGATCCTACCATGTATGAGCCAGTACAAAGCTAGAGCAGAGTAGAGATCCTAGTAGAGCATCAATGGGAACAAGGAGCATGCACTGCCCCCTCCCCAGACCTGTAAGTACTAGGACAGAGACAAACTGTAGTGCTAAATCCTACTCTACCAGCTTGAGCAGTTCTAAGAGGAAGAGAGATGACAGCCCATTTGGATTCAAGTGGGTTCAAGTCCACAGCCACCCTAGCCAGCATTATCCTTCCAGAGCAGTCCCCTCCCTGCTCGGGAGGGCAGCTAGACTCATGCACTAGCTGCAAAGCCAGTTTTGCTGGACAACAATCCCACTGTGCGTGCAGCTGGAAACACCAGGGCTGGGGCAAGGTCCAGCAGAAACCTGCTGTCTGCTGTGCTCCGCATCGCACTGGGATGCCTTGCAGAGCCCACTTCCAGCAAAAACAGGACCATCACCTTCAGGAGCAGGAGTGGGAGATGACAAAACCTAAGCATACAAATTGTTTATCCAAGCTCTTCTGAACCCTCTTCATAAATGATCACAGGCAGGATGGGAGCTGCTTCTGCTTTTGTCTTCAAACTCAAAAGGGGCCTCAGAGACAAGGTAGTGAGTGGTTCCCTGCTCCAAGATCAGGCTGTGTGGGAAAGTGCACTCCTGGCAGTATGGATAATTACTGGCTTCTTTTCCCACTGGGAGCATGTTTCAGAGAGGAGACAGTTCAGGCTTGTGTGAAAAGGAAGTGAAGACCAGCAAACGCCTGAGGAACAACAGCATATTCCTCTCCACAAACAGCACAGGTGAAGGCTGGGAGCACAGTAACAGGAGCCAGGGCAGAGGATGTAACCCTGACATCATGCCTCACGCCCAGCAACAGACTTTCCCAGCTGAAACCCAGTGGCTCAAGGACCCCTGGAAGGCCTCTCCCAGCAATCCTCCTCTCTCCAAACAGGAAGGCAGGAGGAACTAGGGGACAGGATTTACGTGCCAGGGAGAGCTGGGAACAGCGCAAAGGAAGTTACTCACTGCAATTTGACTATTTCAGGAGATGCTGGCCAGGTCACAGGCAACAAGCTTTCCAGTCAGTGTTTGAAGAGTTTATTATCCCCACGTGCCTGAGGACTGCATGAGGAGGCTGCCTGATGCTGCTCTTCCCTGCCTTCAATCCCTTCACATGCAGCTCCAGGTTCTAAGAGTAGGCTGATGGTTGTATGGCCTCTTTAGCTTGTTTGCAACCTGTTCCCTGGCTTCTGGTACACCTCTCTTCCTTCCTCTCCTGTCAACAGCATCAAACCAGACACTCAGTCCCACATAAGTTCTCCTCCCTTGGGCCAACAGCTCTTTTGAAGCTGACTTAGCGAGATTTCCCATTTTACACACAGTGAAACTCAGAGGGTCATGAAGCTTTCACCTCTATGGTCACAGCACCGAAAGCAAGTCTTTGGCACCATTTTAAGCCTGTAATTGCTTTCTTCCCCTCTCCCTTGGCCTCTCACACTCCTTCAAAGTCCTTTTCCCAATGCTGTTATCATGTAAAGTTCCTTCAAACAGTAATAAAGCCAGAAGCAGGATGCCAGCAGTCACAGTTTCTGCTCCTAGCTCTTGCACAAACTAACATAGCTGGTCTCTGCCCTTCAGTCCACAGGGCAAGGATAACAAAACTTAGAGCTGTCTAGCAGCTAGCTGGAGAAGGTATAATCAATCGCAATCATGTAAATAAAGGAGCACCGCTAAAGCTGCAATCTGCAAATCTTCAGAGCAGAAGCACCCTTTCCCCAAAGTGATAAGGTAAACCTCCTTCTCCCCCATTGGGCCATTAGCAGGAACTTTTCTGCATGAGGACAATTCTTTGCCAGAATTTCTCTTGAAAGCTCATTCCCCTTCAAAACACTCAGCGTTCTTCTCCAAAACCAGAGTGCCCCGCCATTCGGTTCAAGCTGTCTACTCATTTCACAAGAGGCAACAGCAGGAAATGCCCAGAACTAGAATTAACCACAGGAATTGTATTTTTGGACAAAAAAAAATCCACGGGGGATTTTTCAGCAATGGAGTTCCCCAATCGACCCAACTGGTGCAGAAAAATCTTGTAGACAGTGCTGTTTGGTTTCATATAATAACCTGTAGCACTGGAAAGAAGGGACTTTCCATGTAACAGGTGAGTAACCTAGAGCAGAACCATGCAAGACTGCCTGAAGGAACAGCATCAGACCTCAGCATCCCAGGAAGTCAGGGAGGTGATCCAAGAAGCTGAAAGTGTCTCATTTCTTTCAAAGCAGCATTCACTTTTCCAGTTACTGGCAAGTGAAACAAGATTTGTCTTGAAGAACACAATGAGGAAGCCCATGGTCTTTGCCTCATCGAAGCTGGCCTTGCTTTGAGCAGGGGGTGGTGAACCCGATAACCTCCAGAGATCCCTTTCAACCTAAATTATGGTTCATTATTTGCTTTTGCACAGGACCACAGATGCCTTTCAATATAAGCACCCGTTATGGAGAATTATGGAGAATTTGATTCATTAGCATGCACTTTATGACTAAAGGAACTAACTTTCTATTATTAAGCTGTTCATCAAGTTCATCCAAACATCTGACAGCAGCTGGCATAACATGTCACTTCCCTTTGCTGATCTGCTTTAAGCCTTTAAGTCCCTTGGCACCCCCTGAGGAAAAGCAACAAGTCGGTCAAGGAGAAAAGCAGCAAGAATTCAGGAAGTGAATCAAAGAAAAGGGAAATATAAATATAGAGGAGCAGATAATTTGCAGCTAATTGCACCAGCATTCATCCAACCCCCAGAGTCTATTAATTTCTCCCCAGCACTCCCTAGGGGAACACAGCAAACAAAAACTTTTGGTTGCACTGAGAATGGTCCCTTGTCCTCACCAGCCATTCTGTCAGTTAAATCACCACCTCAGTCCATCACTACTACTAAACACATGGTTGTCATCCAGCTGGGTAACAGCCTATACCCGACCATGCACTTCCCCTTATCTTGGCTGATGCTTTTTTGCAGAAGATGTGACTAACCAGATTTGTTGGGCAGCTACGGGTAGCTTATCACACCAGGCCCCCTTTCTGAGTTACATTCCTCATACTGCGAGAGACTCTATTCAAAGGTAAAGTTCTTAAGACTGTGAAAAGTCAGGCTGTCGGCAAAAACAGGAAGGACAAAAGCAAAAGAACAAGTTTAACTATTTCCCCACTTTTCTAACAAATCTATGGACTGATTGAGCCTTTACAGGCCTCAAGCCAACGAAGAAGATTCCCCTCAAGATGCAACACTTCTCTATTCTCATATTACTGTAGAAGTCATAATTGGGAAGAAGTAGTACTTATATTGCCTTCTGATGGAGATGTGTCTTTTGCTGAAGGCTAACCATGGCAATCCACAAAGCTATCCGAGACCGACACGAGGAAAGAAGCTGTTTCTTCCAACTCTGTCCTAGCACTCTAGAGCAATCTTAATGCCTCTAGTCAAGTCTTCCACGTTTCAGGATAGTGGCTGTTTGTAAGATCCCAACCCACAATTGCTTTGAACATGAAACCTAGGAATAAAGCCATGCATGAAGGTCACAAGCAGATCAAAGATTATACATGCAAAACTGCTCAGCAGTAACTGCCTCTTCTTTACGCATGGTGGAGATATGCCTTCCCTGATCCAGGCATGCAGGAGACTCAGTGTACTCACCTGTCTGATAGACATCGTGCAGAGAATGTAGAGGAAGATGAAGGAGCAGTCAGTGTAATCCTCACCCAGAAGGTTGCGGTGGGATAAACCCTGAATGTACGAGAGGGGGATAAAAGGAAGCTTTGCCACCACTCGGCCATCAAATCTGGAAAAGAAAGTGCTGGATCACAACTGGGGACAGTAACAGAGTCCTTGGCTGTAGAAGAAACAGAAGTAAGCATCTCCAACAGACCATCAGAGCAGACGAGACCACGTGGAAGGCTGCAAAAGCCATGCTGCCTTCCCCAGCCCATCTCTACGTACACTACACCACAGAGACTAAGTACACCTCTCACACAGGCCTCTGCCCCAGATCACCACTCATCCAAAGATTAAATAGGCTTCCCTCAGCAACTGTTTTACCATGGTAAGAGACAAGGTGTTTCACAGTGATTTATAAGTGATCAGCTGGACAAAAATCTTGGCTGGTGTTTTGGCTTTTAAATAAAAAGTATAAGTAAACTGCAAATGTAGCAGATCGCTCCCCAGAACACAGTCAGCACTTGACTAAAAGATGGATGACTATCACTCTGCTGTAATGAGGTTACTGCAAGAAGATGAACTCTTTGCTTTAAGCAGAGCATAAACCAAACACATTTTTTCCTTTCGTAGAGCAGCTGTATTTGTCAGCACAAGAACGATGTGTACGATAATCATTGAGAGAATGCTTTTTAATACCAATAGCCTTCTCTGCATTAGCTCTGAAGAAAGAGGCAGTGCAGAAGCAGGACGATACTGACTATTCCAAGCAGCCTGTCCTGCTCCTGGAGCTCCTCCAGGTCCGCATTCCAGGGCGTCAGGCAAAGTGCGAATTCTGGCTAGTTTGCAAAGATTTCTCCCAACCCAGACAGTCAACCCAACCTTTTGAAGTAAAGTACGTATGCTGCCTCATCAGCATGTGCACACTTGGATGTTATTTTCTCTGCATGCACTGATTTTCTAACAGGTGTTTCTTGTTTCAAGAGATCCTAAATGAGCGTCCTTTCCTGTGGAGATGCATTCACACAGCTACAGCTCAAATGCACGCCAACTTTGTTTACATCTCACAGGCAGTTTGGCAGGAGACCTAGGAACGGATGTTTATCTCCCTGTCACATCCCCCAGCGGTTTAAAATTCTGCGTTATTCCTGCTATGAGAATGACAAGTATTTCAGCAGTAGCACCCTGAGGTACCTGCTTTTCCGTCTAGCAGGTTTTTGCAGTTATCATGAAGAAGTACTAGAAAATGCAGTTCAGAAAAGAATACAACAGGGGTTCAGAACTGATTGTATTAAGACATTTTTGACAAAAGAAAATTGACACACATGGAAGCTAATCTCCCTGCAAGAAGAAAGCGCATCTGCTTGGAGTCCCCTGTCTGTCCATCCCCCCGCACCTCACCACAGATTTCCCTGCCCTAGAGGGCCTTCTAAGCCACAAGAGTCATTCAGCGTCACTGTCATAAGTCTTCACTGTGGCATTCTGCTCTTTGGGTTTAAACCTGCCTTCTTGACGCCTATGTGTCCTTCCAGTGTGGTCCACCCCATTGCCCCATTACCTACATTGTAAGAAACAGAGCCAGTTATTACAGTAATTTCCATTTTGGCTATTTTCTGCTAAGCATATGGCAGAGGTAAGGTGCCCAGTCACAGAGCAGCTGGGTGTCTGCATCATACATGTATGCCTGCTCCTTTTATCCCCTAGAACAGTGAATTCGTTCAAGAACAGAAAAGACCAGCAAACAAGACTAAAGTCATTGCAGGTGTCAGCCACACTTCTCCTTTTCATACTGCACCCACAACCTCATGAATTCATAACTGACGTACTCTCACCCTGAGACAGGCAGCTGCTCTTTTTGCTATGTCAAGAGAATGACAGTACATAAGTGAGAACCAACTCTGTCAAACCATTCTACAAGCTTCAGACAGTGCAGATACAACCCACCAAAGCTGCCACTCAGATACAAACGCGTTTGCTAGCTTGTATTGAGACCAGAAGTGCAAATCTAACTATCTAGCCTCAAAGCCAAGACAGCCAAATCTTTAGATTTTGATTCAACAACCTCTGAATTGCTGGCTTTAGCAAGAAAGCTATTTCCATCCAAACATCCACTGAGCTCTCTGGATACTCATACTTAGGTTCCCAGAATGGCTTCTAAGGATAGACTGTTAAAGGCAAGACATCCCAAAAGCTTCATGTCAGTCCTGTGGTTAGTAGCATCATCTGTGTGGACAGGAATCCTCAAGGAAGAATGGAGCAAGACAAGTAAACTTTGTGGTCTTAAAGGAGAATAAACTGATTTTTTTTTTTTTTAAAGGTTAATACATACTGAAGGTGGATCCATACAGGATTTAACCAAGATCAATTCCTTCCTAAAGCTTTTAAAGAATTTACAGTCATGTAACACTTGTAAATCACAGCATCCTTTGAACTGCCTCAGAACTGCATCCTCCCACTCTAAGTAAACTAGACAGAGTAGGTGGTTTGAAAGTCTTGCACCCAAATAGCTGGGCAAACATTTTAATGCCTCGGGCGCAGCACTACAAATCATGGTCCCACTCTCACACACCTGGACACATGACTGAAGATATCTCCCCATCCCCTCTCAGGACTGCAGTTAAATGAGACAACAATGACCAAAGACCGCACCCAAATTTTACAGTCCTTTGGTGCTGCATTCCTCTGCTCAGTTTCACAGAGTTCCATAGAAGGCTGATGCTGAAGTCTGACTAAGCTGAATAAATAAGAGTCCACACAGAGGCAGTTATGCTATTATGCTACCCCATTTCCAATTTATCCACACACAGATCTGTAATAAAATAACAATTGACTGTATTTTGGGACTGCCAGCAGAGAAGCCAAAGGTTTTGGTGTCCAAGAATGTAAAGATGACAACTCCTGTTTACAGGATAAGTATACTGCCCAGATACATAGTCTCCTGAAGTTTATATTAACCATATTCATATTATCTTCAGATTTTGCAGCCAGTAGGAAGCTTACATTTCAAGACTGAACCAAGCTCTAAAAACTAGGCACAGTCTTCCAGTTTTGCATGTTTGAAACAAAGCAAAAAGATGAACTATCATCACGCAACCTAAAAGCTATTTTTCAACAGACCAATCCCAGGTCATTTTTAAAGCAAAGGAAGATATTAGAGTCCATGCCTGGACTTCTTAATATCTCGACTCTAAACACCTTAAAGAGTGCAACAACCAACACTGCAAAAACAGCCCATTTCTAAGGGCTAGGAGGCCTGGCACAGTTTTGCTTGCCAGAGTCCTTCGGTCACATTACTTAGCAAAGCCAAAGAAACTGAAAACTGTGACTGCATGCCCAGTCTCTACCACCAAACTTGCCCTGGTCAAGATGCCCCCAGGCAGCAAGGATGTTAGAGTTGTGTCTAGATTGCATTCAAGAGCTCCAGTATGCAGTGTCTCCCCTCAAGCAAAACAGCAGTATGCTGTGATCAAACAACTGCATCTTCATATGAAATACTGATCCATTTTACACAGACTAGTTAGAGTTCTTAGATGCACCATGCCATCACTAAAGCATTTTAATTGATAGAGAAGGAAGGAGAATATACTCACCATGAAAACTCCAGAAAAATCCAGAAAGTTGATACTTACATAGAATTAAACATTCCCATCAACGCAGTGAAGCAGAAGCCAATGGCAAACATGGATTTCATCCGAACCTGCAAGCAAAATGGTCACAGCAAGTCAAACAACAGGCCTACATTGAGGGATTAAGGGCTCATGCCCTCAAGAACAGGCTTTGTACAGCATCACTGTAACCTAGAAGGAAAACAGACAACTCAGAAGGCCAGAGGGATTGCATGGGAAGAGAGCAGAGAACTCTCAAAGAGAAGGCTGGTCAACAACTAGGTGCAGAGGTAGCCACACTGTGGATCACTAATGTGAAGAGCTGCTTCACGAAAGATCCGAGCGCTCAAGAATTGTCCTGTTACCTTCCACAGGTTGTTTCTTTGTTAAGCCTATACAACTATCACATGAAAGAGTTGGAGAGAAATAATAAAACCAGGGGGCTCATTACAAAGACAGAACTTACAGGAGGAAGTCACACAAATTAATCCTACTTTGATAACATTATGGAGGCTTATAAATATGAAAATAACTAAGGCTGGGGATTAGATGAAATGGTAACTGCTGGAGAACTCTGTGCATCATACCAAATCTGTATCTACTAGAGATGATCCAGAGAGAACAGTCAGGAGGAGGAGCAACTATCTCTGCCAAGTGAACAAAGTCTTTCTGTTGGAAAGCTGCTGATTGAAACCTTCAGCAATTAGGAACAGGCTTTAATTTTCTCACCATTGACAAGTCTCTGTTGTTATTCTTCAGTTTCTCTTCTTGTCTCTCTGGAAAGCAAAAAACAACAGTTATCATCAGTTATACCAACCTAGAAACCACAGTGTTTTCATTTCCAGGAAAACTTAACCTTCTTGGCTCTCCAAACCAGTAACACTTCCAAAACCAACTCCAGCTCTCTATGCCAGACAGTACAAAGTGAAAAAGTGTACATAGCCAACTGCTCCTCCATCACAGTAACATGCAGCAAAGCAGGCACAAAAGAGGCTAGAATCACACATTCAGCACTTCTGGGAGAAATTCACAGAATGCGGAATTTGCCAACTCAACCAACCAACACAGCAGCATGAGCAATGTGGCCAGAAAACAAAGACAACGCCTGCATACCACACTTCCAAAGGAGTGTGGTCTGAATTAGTCGCACACCAGGCTCACCACTACCAATATGCAATGTAAGCAAGGATTTCATTTTGGAGGTTTCAGAAGGAACATCAAAAGGACACATGGAGCCAGGAGCTGCACTCAGCAAGTCTAACATCCTACTGCTCTTAGTAATGGATTTTGGACCCTTATCACACCTGAAGGATTTTCTAGAGAAGAAAGATGCATTCTACATGAATTTAAAGTGAAGCATGTACTATTATGCTTTTCAGGAAACAGTTTAAAATACTTCTTTTGAAATTTAGTCTCCCCTCAAGTCACCACAAACTCCAAAAGACCCCCAGTTGTGAGATACCGGGGAAGGCATCCATGCCCCTCATAAGGGGGTTGCTCCAGGCTAAACTGTTATCTACTGCCTATCACCACGTTTGTCCTATGTCCCCATCCCACCTCACCCACTGTGCTTCTCCCAGATTCAGGATCCAGAGGGGCAGCCAAGGCTTTCAGGGAATACCTAGCTGGAGTAAGGATGCGGATGATGATGAAATATCCGAGGAATAGCGTGAGGGAAGACAGGGAGACAGACAGGAGGACTGTCAAGGGCTATCCAAGCATGTGAGTTGTGCAGTCGATCCCTGCTGAAGTATCAATACAAGAGGCCCACAGCACAGAAGCCCAACAGTTATTTCTCAAACCCCAATTAAAAGATGTCAAATATAGGGACTCGCAGTATATGTTAGGCAAAGCAACAGCAATACCCATATCCAATTTCTTAGAATCCCTGTTGCTAAATCCAATTGCTTATAACTACAAACCATCCCTAAGGCAGGAATTTTCCAGACACCTGCTTCCTGACCAAGGTGAAGAATTTTGTTCTGGGACATTTCAGCAAGCACAGGCCAGCTCTTTAGGAATCACATTTGGCACAAATACTTGTTTTTTCCCTCTGCTACATAACTAACCATTTAGTGAGATGGACTAAAGGTTACACAGGGATAAAAGGAATACAGCCCAGATCCCCAATATATCTGACCTGTTTCCTCATGCATTTCTACATATTCAGAACAAACAGGCCCCAGGTGCCTGACCATTTTCTGTAAATGGACTAATCCTGCACAACTCATGCATAAACAGCATTTAAGCACTATACTATGGAGCTGGGTGGAGGCACAGGGAAAAAGGGCTGGATAAGTCATCAACAAGCAGCATCCTGAAATCCTGACTCTTCTATTTCTGCTGACTGGAACACAAACCAAGAGGATACAGCAATAATATTTTTGCCAACTTTTTTTTTTTTTTTTTTTGCTGTCTACCAAGTATTCATGTGAGCTATTGGGAATGTTACCACCTTTCCTTCCAGGGGCCCACGGAAGAGAACAGTAGCGAAGTTACAAGTTAAAAGACATACTCTCTAAGCTCATACGGCAGAAGACTGTGCCATGATGTTAAAGGTCTGCTGTTCCAGCATTGTGAATGGTGATCTGGGCACAATATGATTGAAGTTGGTTCACTTTTCCATTAAAAAAAAAAAGTTTGATAACTAGGAAACACCAAGTTAAGTTTGTCCATGCAACTTTCATCCTACCTCCTTGTGCATATGCATGATTCATCCCTTACATAACACAGCAATATCATACACACACCTCCTGCCTTGTTCTGCGCACAAGACAGATGGCAACTGAGGCAGGTCTGTACCATGACTGTGACTTATCTGTAAAGTCTGCGTTCATTTTTTTTTGAACTAGAATGATAAAATTTAAGGGAATTCCAATACAAGTAATCTTGATGTTACAACAATACATTTTGCAGAATAATTTGATATTCAGTGTCACTGGGACCAGAGTTCTCGAAAGTAGTTAAAAGCTGCGAGTCATTTTCTGGAAGTCCAGCTTGACATTTAGAGTCTGATTTTTCAGAATCACTAAGCATTTAGCTCCGCCTGAAAACAAATCAAATGCCAAAGTTAGCAGCACTTGCACAAAAAATAAAACCACCAAAAACAAAGCAATCCAAGTATCTTAAGCTTGGCCAGCAAGCATCACAGCAAACAAAATCAGTGGTCATTTCCAAAGTTTTGTTCTTAGTCCCTTTGTGCTTTGTTTTTCATTTGCAAAACAAGATTATTTCAGCATATAAAAAAAAAAAATCAGTGGATCATCTGAATTCCTCAGATTCTATTGTTTATTAGTTTAGTCCAAGCACAAACAAAATATTCTCTGCTAGAAACATGAGTTGGATGGTGCCCTGAAAAAAGTCACATTGCCACACATTGGAAAGTGACCATATGTAACAACAGAATGAAACAAGATTAAAAAGTTGCCTTATCCAATAAGTAATATTCATCCCATGCATGGATGATTAGGAACTGAAAATCTGCAAGAAGAGTTTTGGTTCCTGTCCCTTCAGGAGTCTAGCGATAACAGATTTTATACCTAGGAAGAACTGTTTGAAGAGATGTTTATAATTATTCCCAGGCTTTGCAAAAATCAAACGACTAATCCAGCTACCTGGCGTTACATAGGAATGAGGAAATCAACCCCCAGGAGTTCTCAGAAGTGTTCCTGCAATGATTTCTGCAATAATTTAACTGGGCTTCACCGCGTGTTTTACCTTAGACTTCTGCAGATTACAGAACCTTCTAAAGTTAATGTCCCTCAAAAATCACCACATTGTGTTCTCGCATAGTCCAGCATTTAAAGAGTTACCTCAACCTAGAACTACTTAACTATATTGACAATGAAAGAGAAAAAGAATGGAAATATAAATCAGTACTTAAAATTGAATAGAACTAACTTATCAAGGTTGAAATAAATCTAAGCACAGTAAGAGCTAACTCAGGCAAACACCCTTAGCTCTGAAGTGTTCAAATGAGGAAAAAAAACAAAACAAAAAATCTGAAATCACAGTCATATAGTCACACAGATTTTGCAAGCTGCCAGTGTACTGCAGCAATGAGCTGAGAACAGCAGTTAATAATAGTCATGGATATAAAGGCCCAGCTCAAGGAGAAAGGCAACTAGATCAACAAGGAGTAGAAGTATTGCTCCTCTCAGCGGTGCCGCCCTTCTCTAAATTTGACTGAAACCATCCGGAGGCAGTTCTCTTGGGAAAATAAGCAAAAGGGTTTGTATTCCAGTCATCAGGACAAGAACCACTTCAAATAAATAGTTTTGCAAAGAAGGAACAGACAAACACTTCCAGAAGTTTCTGAACTTTCCCCTTATTCTTGGAATGCCTTCCAATCTTACCTATTTTCTTTTTCTGCTGTCGGCCTGCTGATTCAGTTATCGTTTCCTTCTTCTTTTCCACTGCAAAGTGCAAAGAAAGATATTCCATCATTTCCAAATAATGATACCAACCCCCTCTTCCACATACCAAACAAAACATCTTATTCTCTTTGGAGAACAGCTGGGACTAAGAACATATTCAGCATCTGCAACTTATAATCTACCCAAGACTGACCAAACCAAACACTTAAAGTCAAAAATATTTTCCAAAGTCAGGATGTGATTTAGGGAAATTTCAAAGGATTAATTTTAAACTGTTGAGAACCTGTTACATTGTTAACCAAGCAGCCTTGGGACCATGCTGGCTCAAATGACCCTTGCTGATTTGTCGTTAGTATTAGACAGTACTTTTGATTCAGCAAGTGTAATGAAGAGAGCTTTATGGCAAGTTCTGCTCCTGATTATTTTCAGTGGGAAGCAGAGCACAGGAAAGCCTGTGTTCTCTCACATCCCTTCTTCACAGGCACACATTCTCAGGGGAAATGATGTCCAAGCAGTTGGCCACGACCTCCCCATTATTCTTCGGTTAATTAGTATTGAGGCACTTCCAAAATTTTAAAGTAAGAGCCTAAGCTCAAAGTTACTAAAACCCCAAATCAGACACTCGCCAAACATCTGCAAGCAACTAACACTGCACCAAGAAAAGCCAACAGTTATTAAACCAGCAGAGTTAACTCATACTGCGATATAGTAACTGGACTGCTCACCTGCAAATGCTCTTCTGCTGATAACAAGAAGGGCTGTCTTTTCCAAAAAGTAAAAGACAGGTTTTAATTTAAGACCTATAACAAGAGTACTACAGTAAGTGAAGATGATAAAGCATGGCTATAGCCTAACAAGTAACAGTCCTCTTTTTATTCTAAACTGTATTTGTCTGTACCACATCTACTCTACCAACAAATATTGCTGATTCCTGTTGGCTCACAGAATCACCTTTAGAGAAGTGAGCATTAGGACTTTTCTCCTATACTAAATATTAATTCAGCACAGATATTCCAGCCTTGATAACCTGGGCAACCTGCTCTAGCTGACCCTGCCTGAGGGGCAGAGGGGCTAGATCACATGATCTCCAGAGGTCCCTGACAACTCTAACTTTTCTGTGATATCACAGCACAGCTAAAACAAAGAAGACAGCCAGATTTCCAAGTCACACAAAGGTTTGTGGTGCCGGCTTCTGAAATGCAGGTGATTTGCAAGTCAGTCACATAATTGCCAAGCCAGCCATACTAGCCCAGACAAGATACTTAATTGTGTCTTACTACATTACTATGGAAGAGCTGACTCTTACTCTTTTCATAGAAGAGACACCTCTCTGGTAGGCCGGCTAACGCAAGGGAACAAACCAGGCAAGTTTGCTCAGAGGGAACACTGGACAGAGCTGACAGATGACACAACACACCCAATGCTCACAGAATGCCTTCTCAATAGCCTTCCTTAAACCGAGTATACCTTAGCAATCCTGATCAGTCTATCCCAACCCTAGTCCACATAATCCCAGGGCCCCCAACTCAAATCCCAAGTGGAGAACACTTTGACCCAATTCTGGCCTAACTGTTGTTCCCAGTTCTAATAAGAGGACTCCTCTGGATAACAGCTTCACTCTAGACAGCACTACTGAGCCTTACGCCATCCCTGAGGTACTCTACAGCTCTAATTCCCTTATAGTTTGTGCAGGACAAATAACTAAGTATCAGGCAGTCTGACAAGCCTGTCTGCAGGAACACCCACAGCACAACAACACTTCTGGAGAAGCCCTTCTAATCACAGATGTACTTCAGCCTTGCAAGTTTACCACTATATTTACCTCAGAACACCTGCTATCATTTTTCTACCAGTCTCAGACAGCATTGTAATTCTCAACAGAAATGAGAAGGTAGAGAATGATGAAACTAAGAACTATGAGTAACTATGTCTGCCCAAACATACTACTCGGCCCATTTGTTTTTGCAAACTGTAAGGATTCTTGGGACTGTCATGGGAGAACTTAAAGATCTCTCACGCGTTTTTTCCTGTTTCAGATGTGTTAGCTAACGGATAAAGGGTATGGCCAAAGTGGTCTACTTTGCAAGTTGTCTATAAGCCATTAGACAGTGCTTCTTAGTGCATTGGGGGGGGGGGGGGGAGAAGAAAAGGAAAAAAAAAGCCAACCTTCCCCTCAGCCACAAGCCAGAATTTTTAGTGACACCTTGTTAACCTGTTTCACCTGGGAGGAAGGGGGAGGGAATCAAACACAGAAGTTGGAAACTAATTTTGAGATGCATGAACTGCACACCTTTCCCTTCACAGACTACAGTCTAGATATCAAGAGCTATAAAAAACAAACCGAGTTAAACTTTTAAAGCAATCATTAAATCCCAAAGATTAAGCCATGCTAACTCCTTTTGAGTTCCACAGCACACACACACTGGGACATTAACCCGTTTTCAGCTGGGTTTCAGTTGCTTCCCTAATTTGCCCTTCTGGGGCTAGTTCTACACTACAGTTTTTTGTCATCAAGTGGAACTAATGTGGGGTAGGTGGAGATGCAATCTCCCTCTGATACTGCTATGTGGACAAAAGCCCCTATTTTAGGGGCTGAGATGAAAGCATGACTACACTTTCACTCTTTGGCTTATCTGGCCCAGTGGAAGGCTGGAACAAACTAGACTGGAAAGAGCATGGTTTGATATCAGTCTCTCATCCACTAGGAGCATTTACATCTTGCTGAAACATTTCTAATGTAAAACCAGCTTAGGTCCAGCCACAGTTCTTCTGTGCCCATCTCTTACTGCTGCTGCTTGCATAGGGTGCACACAACCGAGTTCAAAAGCTCAGCTGAATTTCTGCTTCTTCTCTTAGGCTTCTGATACAGACAGGTCCACTGAAACACTCCCTGCTCAAATCCTCCTGTTTACCATTTCCTCTCCTTTTTAGTATCTGCTGCTCATCTTCCAATTGCCCACCCTCTTCTTCATTCTGCTCCCTTCTCCTTCCCTCCTCTTAGTTTTTCATTCACCGCCTCCCTCTCCCAGGCTTCAAATTCCCTCTCCATGGAAATAATCTGGAACTTCTTTTAAATTTGATTTTATTTATTTTTTCTAGTTTACACTAGAATGATTTATTTCTATATCAGATGATATCTCAGACCCTTCCTTCTATCATGATTTTGTCTTTACTCACCTCACATCATTAATCCTCACTTTTACTCTTTATATATTATGCTTTACCTCTCACAGCATTCATTCAGCCTCAATTTTTTCTTACCAGAGACCTCAATCTCCCCTCCTCCCTCCTTGAAAAGCAGAAACAGCATCCTTGAGTTTATTTTGGGGATCTAAAAGAACCTATATATATAGACACTGGCTACTCATACTCAGAAAAAAAGATGCCAATACTGATCTCCAACTCCCTCCTATCCTTCATTTACTCCCTCTTGTCCTCCATTAGAGGAGGGCCAATTTGGATAACAAGATAGGTCTTAGTACTAACCCTCCCTCTAGCAAAGTGAAAAGATTAGGGACAGAAATAAGTCCCTTCAGTACCCAATTTCCAGACCCTGTGATATTAGGCTCCAAAGAACTCCAAGCTGAAGAAAATTCCCTTCTCCTCTTTAACATGGAAGAGGGCAGGAATTAATCAGAATGCAGACCATAGTCAAATTGAATCTGCTAAAGCAGGATATAATGAGAAGAGCAGACATATTCTCTAATGTCTCACAGGTACTCACATTTTTTGCTCTGTTTTTCCACTTCAGCCTTTAATCTCTTGTATTTGTCTGTTCGGTAAACCAACACCCAAGTTATACCTGAAATAAACATCCATGTCACTAGGTAAGAAAAGTCCTCTTGCAAGAAATAAGAATATGAGTTAGAGAATATATATGTAATGATTACATGTTATGTCTACAAAACCACATTATAATATAACAAAGGTCCCCAAAATCACCAGCAAGCCACATCACTTTCCTACGAAACCTTGTTTCAAGTTTCCATGTAGCACCAGTGCCTATAAATGACTCTGAAAGTTACCAGCCATCTTACTGAGCTCTGCTATTCTGTGGGACTCATGTAGTCCCTCCTTGCTTCCAGTTTTAAGAAGAGTGACAGCTGGTAAGTGTAAGTTGATAAAGACAATAAACATCTTTTTGTTCTGCATTTTCATAGGAATTAAGGTGAGAAGCATAAACCTAGGTCCTACCAGGACCCAACCATTAGTAGTAATATATTTCGAAAAGGAGAACAGACATATTAGGCTGGAAGAGACCTCAAGGGATTCTCCAGTCTAACTCTTTGCACTAAAACTTGGTCAAGAATAACCGCATCAAAAGTGCTGGACCTCTGGCTTGTGAAAAGTTTAACCTGAGCTCTTATGCAAGGCCTTTGCTTCCTATTTGATAGCACAGGTCTGCTGCTGGGTCCCTGGGATACCCAGCTGCACAAAAGGGAATCCCATACATGCTCCTGAGGTGAGCAGAGCTTTGTCCTGCAAGATGTAATCGATGTGTATAGCATCTTACCCCAAAGGCAATGCAGCAGGACTCCTACAAAACAAATACCATATTTTGCTTTGGAGTTTCCCTACTCCTGGTTTTCTAAAGACAGTGTCTTGTAGCTCTAGGATGCTAGAAGATTTTGGGATGTAGCTCAGGAGGAAGGAGCAGCCTCTGACTTTGACTATCCCCAAAGTTATCTGCCCAACCTGTCCTTAGAAACCTGCAGTAGCAACAATGTCACATATTCCTAGGTAACCTATTATTTTACCACCCTGCCATTTAGAAAGCTTTTTCAAACAGACAAAGTCATCTTAATTTTCATTTTTCAAATGTGGCTATTTTCTTCACATTCTTCCCACAATAGTCACAGAAACCACGAACATCTGCTTTACAGAAACACACTGAATACTGTTATCACATCCTCCCATAACCTTTTTCCTTCTAGACCAAATACACCCAGTTCCCCCAACTTTGCCTCATAGGCCTGGTTTGGTCAAGCCCGCTCTCCTCTAGGCTTTCTATGCTCTGCCTGTAACCCCCTCCAGGTGCTCGGCCTCACACGGGCCTGACTAAAGAAAACCTTTTTCATCCCTTCACTCTTCTGCTTGCAGCCCAACACAGGCTCTCCCAGCCCCCCCCGCTGCGCCGGGCCTGCCCTCTACGCCGCTACAGGAGAAGGGAAGCTGCCTCCTGCCAGTCGCTCCCAGCCCCTTCCGCGCCCCGCCGTGCCGACCCAGCAGAAAGCCGCCGAGGGCACCGCCGCGGCGCGGGCGCGGGTCAGCACCAGCCCTGGAGCCCCCCCGGCCCCAGCACCGGGCCCGAACCCCCGGGCCCAGCCGGTGCCGGCCCCCAGCGGCCGCGGAGGCGAAGCCGGCGACACTGCAGCCCGCCCCGCGGCGGCGCTCACCCTCAGCCAGCAGCGCGGTGCACACGGAGATGAAGACGATGAGGAGGGTGTCGGCGAACATGGTGCTCATGGTGCCCCCGCCCGCCCCTTCTCCCGGGGCCGCCGCCGCGCACCCGGAAACCCACCCGCAACCCGGAAGTTACCGGAGGCCCCATCGCCTAGCAACCGCCGGAAGCGGCGCCCGACCTTCCGGGGAAGGGTGCTAGCCAATCGGCGTGGCGCTTGGACGGGAAGGGGTAAGGGCGAGGGGAGGGGGAAGTGTGAGCGGGTAGTGCTCTGATTGGGCGATCCGGCCGTCAGTATTGACGGCGGGGGCACGGCGTGGTCTTGCCACTGCCGGTACCCGCGGTGATGGCGGCCTGGTGCTGTTGGCGGGAGCCTATCATGGCGGTGGGGGTCGGAGCCCCGTCCCCCGGGCTCGGCCCCTTCCCGGGGAGCGCAGCCGGGGCCCGGCGCCTCCCCTGCAGCCAGAGGCGCTGCCGGCGTCCACCAAGGCCGCCGCCCGCCGGCCCAGGGCCCCTGCGGGCTCCCCAGCCTTTGCGCGGGTCCCCTCGATGGGTGCTGCTGCTGCCCATGCCGCCCTCGCCCGGCTCCCTGGGTGACCAGGCCCCCATTCCAGCTGGTTTGAATCCGTTTCAAGGGGAAGGTTCAAAAGACATATCCCATGATTTAGGAGAAGGCAAATAAAATTCTTTTTGTTGAAAATGCCTACCACATTCACTTGTATCTCGACTCAGGGTAACCTTGTTTTTTTTAAATTGGACCCTTAGTTAATTTGCCATCACATCAATATCCTGTTAATGCAGAGCATCAGGCAGGACTGCTTCTCTAGGATGAAATGTTTATAAATTTCCCTTACCTGCACTGTATTAGCACTTGTTAGCTTGTGACTGCATTACCGACCGTTCTTCATGCAGCCAGCACTAGAGAACTGGATTTAGCAATTCAAATGGTTGGAGATAGGGAAGCAAATCTTATATTTGTGCGTGTGAGTAAAATACTTGCAGATAAGCCTAGACTGAGGAACACTGACAAGGACAGTGAAATAACGGCAAGGTTTTAGCAGAAAGACTAACTGACTTTGCTGAGGCTCTAGAGATTTTTATATATATATATGTATATATATATATATGATTCAGCATAGAAATATGACAACAGTTACACCTGGAACAACAAAACTACACCAAATCCACAAGTTGTAATGGGGGTAAGGAGACCTAGAAAGCAGAAATACAGAAAAGGAAACAGGGCAGACAGAGAACAGCAGTTTTTATGCCTGTGCTTGTGTAACATATGAGTTTGCAATCAGTAAAGACCAATGCACTATGGGATTATATGCAGAGAAGAAATGAGTGAAAAACAAGGGAAGCAAAAAACCCTGCAGTTGCCTGTACATTAAATAGGCCATTCGGAAAGACAGTGACAAAATCAGTTCAGAGAAGACCGGTCAAGTAATAAATGAGGGTGTGAAATTAGATAGCACACAAAGCCTCTGGAGACTGAAGACATTTGCATACAAGGAAGCACGAAAGCCACGTGCATGCAGGTGGCTATGTAGTGAGTCAGGTGTTGCTAAAAAGTTCCAGCTAAGCAGCCTTCTGCACTTGTGGACACACACACACACACACACACACACACACACGCCTCAGGCAGAGGCAGAACGGAGAGCAGTATTTGTCTACAAGCAACTAGAGTCCAGTGCGAGGGACGAGAGCACTGACTTGAGCATAATCAGGGAGTCTGGGATGAAATTAAGGATGGATATTGCAGTTCAGGGTGAGGACAGGAAAATATTGCCAGCTGAGGATGTGGTAGGACCCATGATAACATGGTGATATTTTGTGCCCTGTTCTGTGCCATCTCAGCCAGTCCTGCTGTGTTCCCCTTGGCTCTGCTGCACCCCTTTCTCTGCCCTCTCCCCCTCTCTGGGGCTCTCCCTGGCTTTCCTGTCTGTGAGGTTTATCAGTATCCCACCACTGGGAGATAGTTTCTCTTCTATTGGTATTGTAGATGATTCAGATGGTATCAGTTATCAATACTGAGCACTGTCCTTCAAGGAACAACTGTGCACCAGAACCCAGGCTGGGAGGAGATAGTCAGGGACACGAGCCTCTTGCCTCTCTAATGTCTATGCTTTGAACTGGACATAGAGGTGACACGAGCTCTTTGCACACTTCATCCTGTCATTCTGAATCACACCAGGTTCCTTATCAGCAGTTTCTTTCGACAACAGAAAACATTTTACTCTCAATGGTATTTCCTTTTGAAAATATTATTCTGTGCTTTGATCAGCGTATAAAGGACAGATGAAGACGGGTGCAGTCTGATTTGATCTAACAGGCCTGAGACACGAGAAAAAGGAAAAAGGTTCGTATAATGTGTGGCTCTGGATACATGAATTATGAGCCAATGCAATCTTAAAATAGTCTAGATACAGCAGAGAAAATACTTATGGAGGTAACCTTCAAAACCAGACCAGAGAGAGACTTGTTGAAACAGATTTCATCTGTTGAAGTCTCTGGACTTAAACTGAACAAAAGATTAAATTGTTTTGCATAGTATGTTAGTGACAGCCCATTGGGAAGAACAGAGTGTAACATTCTCAGTTATGTTCTGATGAAAGAAGAGATGTCACCTAAACCTAACTGGCACTTGAATTTGATTCACTTTTGTTTTACTACTCTGGCCTGGTTTTGAAAGAGTCCTTAGTCTGATCTGCGTAAGTTCTATTTGTGTCCTGTATAAATAAACCTTGAATATGCCTAGCTGTACCCCTCCAGGACACATCAAGATGTGTTTACTTCTCCTTCCCTCTACAAGTGTGTGTGCTCCTTCCATGTGTCAAGAATCTGTTTTTTAAAAAAAAGGGAATTGGAGATGAAATTCCATGACGGGCATCCTGTAGAGACTCTGGGCTCAACGGACAGCACAGTCTGAAATGGCTCGAGCACAGCAGAGGTTTCGACCTGTCTCCAAACAGGGCAACAAAAAGGCCGGTAGCAGTGAGCGTAGGCACAAGGAGAACCAAATAACCTGGAGGTCACTGTGCGTTGGATGGATTTTGCCACCGAGACATGGGTGAGTCAGTGTGTGGGTAAGAAAGATGAACTCTGAATAGTTCCTTGGGCCTGGTGATGTGCACAGGAACCATGCCCACGATCAGAGCTCGAAAATTGGCATGGGACCGTGGGAATTCCACTGGAATTTATCCTCGCAGGAAGTTCTCATCACGGCCTCCGCATATAGCACTTCCTCCCTTGGCACCGGCAGCACCCGGGCGAGACTGGCACACTGCGATGGGATACGCCGACGTTACCAGCCGCAGTCGGCGGGAGCACCGTTTGAGGGGTGGACAGATAAGGGCCGCATCTTCCAGGAAGTCCTCTCCTTGTATCCTGCAGGATTAGGGCTGGGACTTGGGACCCCATCTGGCACCGTTTCCACACCTGTTTCACTGTATTGAACTGCGTGAAGTTAGACGCCCAACAGTCCTATGAACAGGGCTGGGAGGGGTCTTAAGGCAGCACTTAGGCCGTCCCCTGCCCCAAAGCAGCCTCAACTCTACCTAAGACTTTCTATGCAGGAGCTTGCCTAGTGCACTTTTTAAAAAATTCTTCAATAGTGGAGAGTTCTTACTCTCTTTAAACAACTTATGCAGGGGCTTTAATATCCTCACGCTTCGAAAATGCCCCCCGAAATCTATCCCGAATTGCCCTTGTTGCAGTTTACACTGGTAACATCTTGTTCTAATCCCCAGGGGTAAGAGAAATTTATTCCCTTCCTGTTTGTGACAGCCTTTATATATTTGAAAACGGTTATCGTGTGTCCCTGCAGTCATCTCTTCCCTAGACTAAACACATACAGTTCCTGCAGTCTTTCTGCAAAACCAGACCTCTGCATGTTCCTGTGCTCCTCCACTGGAGGAGTATCTCCCATCTGGCCTCATCTTTCTGGAAACAGTTACCCAGGTTGCCTTCTTACCAAGCAGAGGGTTAAGTTAGTCTGTCTATGTATGTTTATACGTCCCAGTGGGATGTTTGCCTTTTTCACAGCAGCATGATGTTGGTGACTCTTTGATCCACTGTATTCCCAGATCTGTATCTGTAAGAGGGCTGGCTAGCCAGCAGCTTCCCATCTTGCGTTTCACAGTTGATTGCTCCTACCTCGATACAGTACTTTGCGCTTGCCCGCATGGACCGGCACCCTACATTTTGCAGAGCATTCTTCCAATTCGTCAAGAGCATTCTGACTTTGAATCCCGGTCCCCAGAGTGCTTGCAGCTCCTCCCAGGCTGCTCCTGCTTGCCAGAGGCACAAGCATAATCTTTATTCCTAGATCCAGGTCATGAATAAATGTTCCCAAGCGCTTGCAGGATCAGGGCCCGGGGGGGGGGGGATCTGCTGAAGGGGGCAGGCGACGGGAGCACCCCCTGCTCCCTCCTGCCGCTGCCACGTCGGTACGGCTCGGTGCTCCCGGGGCAGCGGCGCTCGGCGGGCGCAGCCGGGCGCGCTCGGGGAAGGGGCCCGGCGCGGCGCTGCCCGCCGGGGGCTCCGCGGCCGCTTCCCCCCCCCCCCGCTCCCCGCGTCGCCTTGGCGCGGGGCCGTGCGGCAGCCTCCGCCGCGCCGTGCCGCGGGCGGGCTGGGCCGGAGCATGTGCAGCTGCGGCAGGCACCTGGCAGGGAGCCGCCGCGCCGGGGATGTGAACCAGGCGGGGAGGAAGGCCCTTGACTCATCAGATAAATCCAGCCCCGCAAGGAGAGCCGGGGAGCGAAGGCGGAGGAGGAGGAGGAGGGAAGGAAGGAAGGAGGGAGGGAGGCAGCGGCGGCGGCGCTAGCAGCGGAGGATGGCGGGGGACAGCGAGCAGCGGCTGGAGGAGCACGGGCAGCCCAGCGGCGGCGAGCCCTTCCTCATCGGGGTCAGCGGCGGCACGGCCAGCGGCAAGGTGCGGGGCGAGCCGCGCCGCGCTGCAGCGGGGCCGCGGCGGGAAGGCGGGCGGGGGGTGCCCGCGGCGGCGGCGGTGCCCGGGCCGGGCCGCGGCGGCCGGGGGGTGCCGGGGCCGGGGATGCCCGGGGCCGGGGGTGCCCGGGCCGGGCCGCCTGGCCGCAGCCTCCCCCCGCGGGCGGGGCGCGGCGCGGCGGCCACATGGCAGCGCGGCCCCGGCGGCGGCCCGGGGCGGCGAAGGGGGCTCCCGGCCGCGCCGCCACGTGCGCCGCGCTGCGCCGCACCGGGGCTGGCGGCCGCGGGGCCCGGGCCTCCCCCCGGGGCGGGGACCCCCCGGGGACGGCAGCCCGCCGCTCCCCTCCCCCCCCCCCGGGCTCGGCGCCGCCGTGGGGGCAGCGCGGTGCGCGGGCCGGGCCGGCGGCGGAGCTGCCCACGCGTGTGCCCGCCGCCCCCCGCGCTGCTCCTGCCTCCCCGCCGCGCCCGCCTGCGGCTCCGCGGGGGCTGCTCAGCGTGCGGGCGCGCTTGGTGCCATACCCCCCTTTTCCCCTCTCTCTCTTTTTTTTTAATTTTTCTTTATTTTTCTTTCCCCCCCCCCCCTCTCCCGGCCGGGGGTAGCGCCGGTTCGCGGGGGTGCCCTGCCCCGGCCAACTTCGGTAGCGGGATTCGTGCAGCGAGGTGCTGACTCACAGCGGCGGAGCGACCTGGCGGCGGCCGGAGGGGCCGCGGCGGGGGGCGGCGGGCGCTGCAGGCGGGCGCTGCAGGCGGGCCCTCCTGGGAGGGCTGCTACGCCCAGACTGCAGCAAAGGATGGCCCCGGCCGCGCGGGGCTTCTCCTCGCAGCTCGGAAAGCAGGGGGGTTATGCAGCGAGTTTCTTTCTTTTCTCTTATTTCTTTAAACCTGAAGTAGATATCTTTCTATATCAAGATAAATTACACTTTTATTTCTAATTTGTTATCAATTTTCCCATTCAGGGCAGCAAAGAAATTCTATTATTTATTTATTGCATTCTGGAGAACAAGAATAGATTTGGAAGTAGAAATGCCTTTGAAATGTTTCTTGCGAAGGAGATGGAATGTGGGTTCTTACAGGAGAAAGACAGAGCCTTGTATCTTTGGGTTGATTTCCCTTTGGAGAGGGGGCTCTTCCCCTCTCTGAGGATGGCATAACCCAACTGCTGTATTCAGCCCACACTACCAGTGTTTCAAAAAATGTGTCTCTGAGTATCCTATTGATTCTTGGACTGCTGCTCTTTCTGCAAGGGAGGAAAATCCAGCTGTAACAGGGGAGGGATGGCGAGAGAGGATGCAATCTCTTCCATTGGGAGCCGAAGTTGGATTGTTCCTGCAGCACAGCTCCTGGTGACTCAAATGCGCTGGGTTTGTCCGCTCTCTGGTGCGTGGGTCTGCCTCTCTGTAGCTGTCCCAATAACATTGTGTCTGGCGCTGCCAAACTGTTATGTCTCCGAACACTGTGTTTCGGGCCCACAAGGTAAAAGCAATGATTACAGTACAATGCGCCACAGTTGTTCTCAACTTCAAAGTGAAAATGCTTAGCAGCAGCAGGCTGCCCTGGAAAAAAAAATAGGGAAATGGCCCTTTCTAGCCAGGGAGAGGTACTAACTGGCTTTTCCTGTCTCTTGGCTTTGAGGTTTGTTTTTGGTTTGGGGATTTTTTCCTTTTTTTCCCCCCTTTTTCCTCCCTGCAGTGATTGCTGGCTGCTAAAAAGTGCTGTGCAGTGCTGCCCACTTAAGGGAATCCAGCAGATCAGTGCAAAGTTTGTAGGAAAAGGCTGTAAGAAATACGCTGGCGAAAAAAAAAGCTCCTTCAAGGAAAAGCAACAGGAAGAAAACCTGGGGGTTGTGCATAGTCCCTCAGGTTCACGTGCGTCACTGGGATGCGGGCGTGAGGCAGGCCACGCTTGGCTGCAGCAATGGGGCTCTCCCCCATCTGCTTGCTGACAGCACCGTGTGCCAGGTGATGCTGGGTGCTATGGCACGCTCTGGGAGAACAGCTGTGGGGCTGGTCCGGTTTGCTCAGCTAAGGGCTTGCCCGCAGATAAAATTCAACCTGGTGACTGCGGTGATGGTGTGCTGGCCCTGGCTCCTCTGGGTGGAAGGAAAAAGCTCCTAGAGGGAAAACGGGGCGGGCACCTTTCCCGCTGGGAAAGTGGCAGGTCCATCTGACTCGCCCTCGCACCAACTGAGGGTTGCTGTCGTAACACTCCCCTCTGGCAGCACACCAGCTCGAAGATAACGGAGGGCATTCGCCTTCCAAGGTGCCCCCCCAGCTCCTCCTACTGCTGCTTTTGTTGAGTCTGAGATGGGAAAAATGCTCCGTGGTCCCCCCTGATCTAGGTGAGCCAGCGCAGTCAGACCATGGAGGAGAGGGAAGGGATCCTGTTTGTAGCTTGCTGCAACTTGTTGTGTCCCGTGGTGCCATGGGTAAACTGGCATCCGAAGCTCCCAGCCTTCTTCTCGGAGGCTGGGGGGGAGTGTTTTGTTGGTATTTCTTAAAGGCAAATTGAGTACTGGAATTCAGAGGTTGACTTCTATTCTCTAGTGAGCAGAAGACTCTTGAGCAACTTTCATTGCTCAATAGGAGGTAGAAACCCAAGCGCTCTCAACATGTTCAGCCCTCAGAAGAATTCTGGATTGTGTTGGGAGCAAAAATGGGGAGCTACAGAGGTCCTCGGCAGGCTGTGGTGCCTGGAGCCTCTTGGAGGCTGTTAGTCACTCAGCTGAGCTGGGACAGGCTTTTCATAAAAGCTTGCTGGGAAGCAGAGCCTCTCCCCTTGTCCTCCTAAATCCAAGCAATGTCCAGCCCAGGCAAAACTTGCTGCTGTCTCCTGATGCGCAGGAGATGGTGTGGCATTAGGACCCCTCCTGTGCTGGCTCAGCAAAGGAGCCAAAGCCAGAAAGGACTGCAAATGCCTTGTTCCTCACAGGGATTCCCAAGGCTGGTCATAACATTTTCTTTCATCCTTAAAGTCTTCAAAGTGCTCTGCTAAAGCTTGTGTTTCCTTCCTATACCGGTGGTTTTAGTGCTAGCAGCTTCTTCTCTCCCTCACTCCCACAAAAGGCTCTTGGCTACCAAGGATCACAGCCTGTGAGGCAGGCAGCCAGGCTGTGGGTTGGAGGGAAGTTCGGTGAAGTGACTGCTGGGACGAGCTGTAAAGTGTTAAGATACCTCCTTAAGCTGTTCATGTCCCCCCCGCCACCTTCAGCTTGGCAACTGGGACCCAGCAGCTCTGCAGGCATTTCTGGAGTGGCTGGCTTCAAGCAACCGTGGAAGCATCTGGTGCTGGGGTGATTGCAGGGGTGGGGAGAGCTCTTAAAATTTAGGCTGAAGCATTAATTACTGGTCCCCCACGCTATATGAACTGAGGTGCTGATTAAACCTACCTTTTAGTAGGAGGTTGTAAAATAAGACAGATTTGCAAAGGGCTGAACATGTTCCTCGGATGCTTTGCCCTTGAACTCGTAAGGGCTGAATAGGGGTGTTGCTGTGGCCTGGTGGCTGCACGATTTGGATCTTTGGTTAGTATGTAAAGTTGGAAACATCTGTTTGAACATGCAGACTGCAGAACAATAAAATTGCTGTGTGCGATCAGCCAGGTTTCTTCTTCACTGTTAATCCTTTAGGCAACTCTGCTTTAAACACCAAAAAAGCTGTCTGAGGCTGACCTGGCTGCCTGCGAGGATCAGCCAGCTTGGAGCCGGCCAGAAGGCGGAAGGAGGCAACGAACTGGTATCTCCCAGCCAGGGTGGGAGAGCCAAGATGTTGGTCTCCAGGGAAGCAGTGGACCCAGCCAGCTGCAGCACATCTGTCTGCAAGGCAGCTCCCTCTCTACATAGGGGTTCTTGCATTACAAAATTGGGCCCTCTACACTAGCGAGTTAAGGGATTCCCCCCCCCCCCCCCCCCCCAGTCCTCCAGCAACCTTTGGGTCATTCTCTTGCATCTAGGTGGTGACACAGTGGCAAAGAAGCACAGGGAAAACTTGGCACTTATCCAGAGGCTTTGGCTCCCCTGGGGTGCCACTGGAGAGGGACTAGCAGGAATTACACCAATCCTGTCTCGGTTCGGCACAGCTTCCTGGTGACGCTTCCTGGCTGGCAGAAGCCAGGAATCACAAGGTCTGACTTAATAAATGCTAGTGTCAAAGTGTGCTAGAAACTTGTCAAACTTTCTAGTAGAACATTATTCTGTGCCAGCCACTGATCAGACTAATACACAGGACATTTTGATGGGTCAGCCCTTTCCCGTTACTGACTGAATATGTGCTTGTTCATTACAGAGCCTGTTTGACATAGTCCCATGGGCTCAGTCAGCTCCAGCCTGTGGCATTTGCAGCAGGGACTTGAGTAAAATATCTTGCATCTAAAATAGGTGGATTGGGAGGGATTGTGTTTGGGGGTTTGTTTTCCTCCCAACACAAAACCAATGTTCAAATCCTCTGTGTCTGTGTGCACTAGGGCACAGGACTGCTGATCACGCATGCAGTGTCCCATGGTACCAAGCCCAGTGGTGGTGAGAGAATAAACTGGGCTATCACAGTCCCGGACTGGTTGACCTGTGGCTCACAAAGGGGCAGACGGGAATGGTGAACCTGTCTGGGAAAGCTTTGGGTGAAGGCCCAGGCTTTTGGTACTAATATAGCAAGTTTCCAGTCCCAGTGGTGCCATACGGATGTGCTTCATTAAAACTGGAAAGGACTGCCCGGGTCATGAACTAGCTCCCTGCAGTCACGGGCAGCCATTTAATAGATGTTCTGGGACCTTTCCAAATTTGGTATCTGCTCCGTGTGTCACCCCAGTCCACCAAGTGTAATGCTCCATAATTAACCTAACTGCACAATAAAAGACGAAAAGCCACAACTATGGTGTGCTGCAGGAGGTGATCTGGAGAGAAGGACAACATTACCAGGGCTCCTGGTTGTGAGTACTTGAGTAAAAGTCCCAGGTGATCCCTGGAAAGCAAACCATGCTACAGAGGACATCAGAGAAACGCAACAAGTAATCCCAATGTTCCCTTGTCTGATCTTAGGGAAAATTCCTGCCTGATTCCCCAAACTGGAGACTGGTTTAACCACATGTGGCTGGGACACCCCAGCCAGGCTTCCGGGGATGCAAAGCCTGCCCACATCCAAATGCTACAGGAAGGGGATTGTGGCAATGGTCTCCATACTGATAACATCCAGGCACTTCTCTTTGGTGGAAGATGTGACTGCTGTCCGTCTCTCCTTGCTCCCTGCAGTAGCATTTGTGGTGGGCCAGGGGCATTGGTCTGCATGAGGGAGGACTGTCCTTGTGGTGTGAAGTGTCTTGGCTCAGGGCAAGCAACCCGCAGCAGTGGCAGGAGTTAGTTCCTCTCTTCCATCCATGCTGGAGTCCAGCAGCTGCTTCCTCTTCTCCTGGTGGGTCTTGTCTCTGCTGCAGCCTTTCGCTTTTTGCCTCCTCCAAAGAAGATAGCTTCAGTATTTCCTTATGTTAGGAATTACTTTATCTGACTTCAGTCACCTTCACTAGGTATCTAGTCTAGAGGAAGCTTATAGCCCGTGGGAGGTCTCCTCCCTGGTGGCGTGCTGGGAGCTGGGGTGAACAGCTCAGTGTAGACCTCTCACCCCCTGCGGTGCCAGACTCTGGGGGGATGAGCAGACGGCTCTGGACAGGTGGGTTTTCACATGCCTGTACACGCAGCGTTTTGGGCGCCTCTGAGCCCAGGACAAGCCTCGCCAGCCAGGGCCAGAAGTACCTGCGTGGCCCCGTCTGCTGCAACAACCGCTGGGACTGGGAGCATGAGCTGCCTGGTACCGCTGCACGTGGGTGACTGCAGCGCCGGCTGTCAGCTCTCACACCCACCCAAAGCCGTAATTCCCTGGCTGATCAGAGCAGCCGAAGAGGGACTGTGGGATACGTTTGCACAATAAAGCTGGGGGAATTAGTCAGCTCCTGAAGACTGTCTGAGCAGCTGGCTATAGGCCGTTAGCACAATGAATTAAATACAGAACGTAATCAATATCTTTCAGATAAATGTCTGGAGCAGGGCTCTGAACACCCTTCTGCTGCGTTCCTTCCCCTTTGCACCACAAGGGCCTTCTTTCCTTTCAGGAAAATGTGTGGATTTCTTTGCCCACTGCTTCCCGTGTCTTCTCTCTTCCTCTCCCAGCAGAATAAAGCTGTGCTTTTTCCTTCGAGACACTAGTTTTTTGTGTGCTTAGTACTGAGGAGAAGACCTGCAAGGGGAGCTGCAGCTGCTTCTCTTGAGGAATAGTGTCTCTCTGAGCTCTCTTCTTATACTGTGGTGTGCAGAAACCGTCCTCTGAACTGGCTGCGTGTGTTGTGGGTTGGTTCGTGCAGCTTCTCGGGGACCAGCACAAGCCCAAAACCTGGAGGAGCACCACTCAGCAGGTCACAGTCAGCTCCCTCGAACCGAGAGCCAAGTTTTCCTCGCTACAGCACGTGGAAGTCGTGAGCGATGGCAGAGGTGCCAGGGCTCCCTGTTTGCACGTTTGGAAAGTCCTGTGACAGTTTGTGGTTCACACGGGAAGGGTTCGCTTGGCAACCGTGGAGGCTTGCAGGCTGGCGAGACTTGCCTATATTTAGTTTTTGAACCAGCTCTGGAGGAAGGGAGGGCTCTCGCTCGAGAAAGCATCCCACTTGCTGGGAGCATGCTGTGGCTGAATCACCTCCTGCGTTCACCTGGGGCCACAGCGAGCAGAGCAGCGTGCAGCTGGGATCAGCGTGAACAGTGTAGGTCCGGGGAAGCGCCTGAGCTGAGGCAAGGAGCCTGTTCTTGCAGGGCCTCTTGCCTTCTTGCAATGGGATAAGTCACATAGGGCAGAGCCAGAGCTAGGGATGCGGTCCAGGTCTTTAAGTCACAGAGTTTTTTGTGTTGGGATTCGTTTACAGGATCATGTTATCTCCGTCAAGTCAGTCCTGTGTTTGCCTCTACGGTCATGGGGCTCTCGGGGGGGAAAAAAACCAATTGACGTCTTCGTCCCCCTGCTGGGGGTTAGGAATTGGCAAAGGAAGGGACCACAGCCCAGGTTGTCCCCTCCAGCGGGCTCTGTGCTGCAGGCATCAGCACTGCGTCTCGCGCATCGCGTCTTGCCACTGCGTCCAACCCAGTGAGATTCTGGCGCGGTTCTTCACGGTCGTGCTTTGGGCTCGGCCAAGATGTCTTTCTAGGCTTCTGCAGGCTTCCCCAGAGGCTAACTGCTGTCGTTTCCAGATTATTAGTGAGTTTTTCGCATTTCTGATTAACAGCAGTCGCACATACATGTGCGGTGCTGGTTTGGGAGGCAGGGGGTTTGAGCAGGGGACGTGCGTCATTTGTTTGCAGGGGACGCTTCCTGAGGCCAGGAGTTTCTGTTCCCACTGGGTAGGGGAATTTGTAACCTCTGCGATTCTGGCCTTTCTTCCTCCTTCACATATGGTGCTCATCAACAAAGGGGAAAAGCCGGTGCTCCGGCTGCAGGAGGTGTTCGCATTGGCATTGGGGAATGCCCCTCAAACCATCCTGTCCTAAGTGATCACAAGGAGGGGAAAAACCCTCTTCACTTGAACCTGGGATGGATCTTGTTTCTTACTAGCCCCAAACAGAGAGTTGTGGGAGTCCTCTCCAAGCTTTGCTGTCCCACTGGTGCAGGCTGGATGCAGCCCCTGGGTTGGATGAAGGTGCTGCGTTCCCTGCTGTCCCTATGTCCCTCTGCGGTTACACAGGCATCCGTGTTCAAGCAGTGTCCTGGCCCACTGCAATTCGTGTTGAGCTCGGACCAGAGCCCTCTGCTTTCTGAGGGACCAGGTGCCTCTTCCCAGAGCCCAGTGGCTACCTCCCTCCCTGCCTGCCTGGGCAGCACGGCGTGCTGAACCCAAGCTTGGGCCTGAGAGAGCCGGAAATCCTTGTGAACATCTTCCTCCATCACTTCTGATAGCTCTCCAAAACCCATTAGAGAAAAGGGAGCGGGGGGCTGTAGCAGGTGCCCTGAAGCTTTTGCTAGGGGCACTTGTCAGCCCAGAACATCAGACCCTAAATGCAGCCAGGACACACTCTGATCCTCATCCAGGGCACCTGTAAGGGGATGTACGTGTGAGCCAGGCCTTGCGTTCCTACCTCCAGCTGCTGAGAGCTGCTTTCTCCTTGGGCTTTTCCCACCATCAGGTGTCCTGAGCTGTGGGTTATGAAACGTGAGGGTGGCTGAGAGCTGCTGGGTCTCTTCCCCGCTTTCCAGGGTCAGCAAGCCAGGGGTTAGCATGCATAAAGCAGAAGAAAGGCTTGGAGGAGCTGTTTGATGCCCCAAAATGATGTCTGTTTTGTTGTCCGTCAGGGTGCTGAGCTCCGAGGGGAGGGAAGGAGCGTAAGTGCAACCGGTGCATTGGTTTCAGTGATCCAAAGGAAAGGGAGCCCCCTTTCCACCCCCAGGCTGGGAAAGCAGTTTCTGGTGCAGATCGGTACGCAGCTCCACTGATGTGTTGAGGATCTGTCCCGGTGACTGTGCTGGAAGGAGGTTCGTTTCTCGTTGCAAAGGGCCGGGGAAGTTTACCTGTCCTCAGCAGCCGTGCCCGAGGCTGCACCCTACTGCGCTGTGTCTCCTTGCTGGGTGGGCAACACGGAAGGCAGCAGCATTTGGGGGGAGAGAGCAGGGAGCAAAAGTGGAGGAGAGGCACCGTGCAGGCCTTGTATTTGCAAAACCTGCAGAATACAGCTGGATAAGCAAGAGGGCTGACACAGGCTGGGGAAGGATACGGGGAGTGGAATAACAGAGGAAACGGAGAATGTGCTCCGGTTTTCTGTGGTGCAAACAGTCAGGATGGGCCGAAGGGTTAGTGACTGGCACTGAGTTGCTGCGGCACTTTGCTCCGGGTGGTAGCAAAGGTGGTAGCAGGGCAGGGGTGCCCGGGAAGCAGGGTTTGCCAGCCGTAGCAGGCAGGAGAAGAAGGTGGGATGCTCCGGGAGACCCCATCCCTGACATGAGCCCTAAACTTGCGCCCGGGGCCACGGGACTGCTGTCAGGCAGCCCAGGCTGGTTCGCTCCGCAGCAGTCCTGCGCTCGGCGACTCTCCAGCCGGGCTCGGCTGACTCACAGCGCGGTGGTCACAGCCAAGTCAGGTCAGCCTGGCCTGGAGGGGAAGAGACGGCCTCTGGGGACAAGCATGCTGTCAAATCCTCCAGCTTCGCAGGCAAACAGCCTTGCCCTCCGCCTGCTGGCGCGACCTCCGCTGCCAGGCAGGCCTTCCCCTCCTTAATTCCCTGTCCCCAGCGCTGTCCCCAGCGCTGCCTCCGGAGATTGCCGGCCAGGTACGGAGCAGGGAGCAGATGGCTGAGCCAGCGGGGAGAGAGCTGCAGGCAGGCTGGGAGGGCCGGCAAGGGAACCGCTCCTTGCAGAACGCGGGGCTCAGCGGGGTCGCTGCGGCCGGGGGCGGTTCAGCTCGGCGTTGCAGCAGGCGCGGGAGGTTCGCAGGAGCTGAGGCCGCCCAGAGCGGTGCTAGGAACCTGTGCCGCCCCGGATGGCGGATGCTCGGGCTCGGAGCGGGGCTGGCTCCCCCGCTGGCACGCACCGGGGCCGAGGCTGACCTTGGCTCTCGCTGGCCGGGGCGGCCGTGCCGGCTGCCAGTGGGTGCTGCAGTTATCGCTGCTGTATTGCGCAGCGGCCAAGGACTCGTATGACTAAGGAGAAGGGGCTAAAGCGGGCGCTGGGTTTGTGCCCCGAGCCGCGCTCTGCTTCGCGTTGTGGCGGCAGGGTCCGGCGCGACCCGCAGCTGCGCGGATGCTGCCCGAGGCACGCTCGCTCCGCGGGGTGCGCGAGGCACCGGTCCCCGTGCCGGCGGTCCGCCGCTGCCGGCCACAGCCACGTGGCCCTGGAGCAGCGGCAGGCGGCCGCCGGCTCCGCAGCGCCTGCAGCCTCGCTGTGCCAAGCGGCACGGGGATACGCTCGTGGCTGCTCCTCCCAGCCCTGGCGGCTGCGGCAGAGCTCCTGATAAAGTCCCGGGTTCCCTCCCCGCGTCCTTTTATTCTGGGCTTTGTTTGCGGTACGAAAGCAACCTCCCCTCTGCGGGCTTCCTCCCTCCCCACCCACGCGGCAGCGGGATTTCGGGGCTGGGGGAACGCAAGGCTCTGCGGCTGCCTCCCAGCGAGGACGTCTGCCCTGGGCGACTCGGCCGCGACGTGCCTCCTTTGCTGTCCTTTCCCAGTCCTCGGTCTGCTCCAAGATTGTCCAGCTGCTGGGCCAGAACGAGGTGGACTATCGCCAGAAGCAGGTGGTGATCGTGAGCCAAGACAGCTTCTACCGGGTCCTCACCTCGGAGCAGAAATCCAAAGCGCTGAAAGGCCAGTTCAATTTTGACCACCCAGGTAAGCAGAGAGCAGCGCCGGGGTGCTGCCGCGTGGCGGGCGGTGAGGGCTGGAACGGGACCCCCCGATGGCGCTTGCGAAGAGCCTTTCGCAGGCCCTGGGGCTCTGCCTCTGCACGGGCAGGCGTGGGTGCTTGGTGAGCCCCCGTGCAGCCGGGCGCACGCCGGGAGCGTTGTGTCTCTGGAGGGTGACCGGCTCTCCCCGCAGTACAACCTCCCCCACCCCGGGAAGGCAGCTGCCTCTGCGGTGGAGCACGTGGGCCAGGAGAGGAGAAGGCTGTGGACTTCTATCACGCTCCTCTTCTCCTCGCTGCAGACGTGTCCCCCGCTTTGAAAGCTGTTCTGGTGTGGCTGGGTTGGCATCGGGGAGATCTGGCTTGGCACAAGGCCCTGGAGCCAGCAGCTCCGTGTCCCTCCTGCAAGGAGGGAGCTGTCTGGCTGCTCCGCCGAGGGGGCCGCGGCCCGTTGCGACAACAGGGCCTCTTTGAGCCGTCCCCGGGCTCGGTGGGGGAATTCCAGAGCCGCTGTCCCCTCGTCCCCGCGAGGACAATGCCGGAGGCAGCGAGCGCCCGCGAACAGAGCCCTGCCTGTGCGGCGGCTCCGGCCTGGAACACTGCTCCAGTCTCTCCGAGGGCCGGAGCCGCGCGGGAGATGTCCTCCCGAGCCTGGGCTGTCAGCGCTGCCGTACAAGGGGGGTATTGATCTCCACGGGCCGGATCCCGCCGGGTGCGAGGCAGCCTGGCTCCGGAGGGGCTGGGCCTTGCTGCGCCCCCGACGGGTGCGCAGGGCTTTTCTCCCCGGTCCGCGCGTCCATCTGTCCCAAGCGCGGGGTGCCCGTGGCTCTGGCTAGACTAAGCTCGGTGTCGCGGGAGCAGGGAGACGGCTCGGCTGCTCGGGTAACGTTTCCTCTCTCCTCAGACGCCTTCGACAACGAGCTGATCGTCAAAACGCTCAAAGAGATCACGGAAGGGAAGACGGTCCAGATTCCCGTCTATGACTTTGTCTCCCACTCCAGGTCTAACAGCCGCTCCTGCTTTGCTGGGCCTCTGCTAACGGCCTGCACCGCGCCGCAGGGCGCGCAGCCCTGCCGGCCCTAGCCCGCCTCCCCCTGCTCCAGGCCGCTCGATTAGAGGATGCAGCACAGATCAGGCTCCATCTGAGGGCCCGGAAAGCTGTGCAGCCATGTGGTTGCATCCTGCGTGCAGCAACGTAGATGCGGCAATGGAGGAGGGCTATGGGCCCCCCTTTCCTTCCCCCATCCACCCTCTCCTTCCTCAGAAAATCTGTGTTTGCAGCTTTAACAAGTATTTCGGGCTCAAACACATCAGAATTGCCAGGAAAGGCGGAGGAGGACTTTCTTGCCCCTGTAACTCTCCCCTTGCATGCGTTCATCTTGTTTCTGCATGTTTGCATTGGTTGTGGGTGGCCTGGCCCTGCTTCGTTTCCTGCAAAAGCGCTGTGGTGTCTGCGGAGCGCTGCCTCGTTCCCGCGAGGAACCGAGCCGGCCCTTGCAGGTGCCTGCAGGTGAAGCCCTGCGCACAGGCTTTCTCGCTTGGCTTGTAAGACTTGCAAGCGGCAGCTGGCCGAGGTGGGGGGAGAGGGGCTGGTCTGCTTCCTGCTCTGCCGTTTGTCCTTCTAGGAAGCATACGTATGCCTTGGATTCGCTTCGCCGCGGTGGGGTAGGTCTGCTCTCCCCTCGGTCGCCTCCCTGGTGCAGCAGTGATGTCCCAGGGTTGGCGCAGTGCCTAGAAGCACCGCTGCTTCCCCCACCCCCCCCTTGACCTGTTTTCCCTGCCAGCGTATTTTGACTCTCCTCCTTCTCCCTGCTAGGAAGGAGGAGACGGTGACTGTCTACCCTGCCGATGTGGTGCTCTTCGAAGGCATCCTGGCCTTCTACAGCCAGGAGGTGCGGGACCTCTTCCGCATGAAGCTCTTCGTGGACACGGATGCAGACACCCGGCTGTCCCGCAGAGGTAAGACCCTCGTGTGACTGTGCCTGCTGTGGCAGAGGAAGAAGAAATGTCACTTAACTGTCTGGGCACCAGGTTGCTGGGGCAGGTAACAGTGACTGGAGGCCAGAGCAGAACTGGAACCAATACAAGGATTTGCTGGAGCTAGAAAGGAGCTAGGGAGACTTTTGTCCCTAATTCAGCACGTTGCATTGGGCAGCTCGTGGCAGTGGGGAGCACCTGGCTCCCTGCCCCTTAGGATTCAGTGGGGTTTTTGCTGCCTTGTCTGGGAGTCCTCCTCTGATGCATGCAGCACTGGGCCTGCTGAGTGTGCTGTGTCCTTGCATGGCCCTGTAGGTGCCTAGTGACTCCAACTGAACGGCAGCTGCTGCCACTCAGCAGGTACCAGCAGGAAAGGGTGCCACAGGCAAAGCAAGGTGACAGCTCATTCAAAATGCAGTGCAGATGGATCTTGTTCAAAAGGCAGTGCCTGATGGATCTGTTCAGGACCTGGCGTATGGGTGTGCTCCGAGAGCAGTGTCTGAGGGTGAGGGTGTTTATCCTGCGGGGAGCAGATGGGGAGTTTGCTTGTACCTCTTGCTCTGTGCAAGCACAGCCAGTGCAGTGTGAAGCCTGTTGTGGTACTTGGCACCAGGTGAAGGCTCTAGGGGCAAAGACCCCTAGAAACCAGGACTCCCAGTGTTCAGCCAGTTTGGCTGCAGGTTGCCAACTGGAAAAGGAAGAACTCCAGCTCTTTGTGGCTTGAGATTCAGTTCATTGCTAACTGCAGGATGAATTTTCAAAGCAGCCTTTAGGATTGGTGTCACTGATGTAACGTCTGAGTGTCTGTACTGAGAAGGCATCTGAGGACTTTTAGGGCAGAATCAGCTGTGTCTGAACCCTCCCTCTCCCTGCCACAGACATCTGAGGGGCAAAAGATGGCTTAGAGGAGAGATCCCCTTCACACCTCTGCTGTGGGCGGCAAGAGGAGCGTGGGTCTCCGAACTTCAACCTCAGACTGCTTCTGTGCGTGGGACCATCCCACTGAGACAGGACTGGTCTTGCCTGCTAAAAGTCCTGCAGCCCTCCTGCTGTCAGACAGGCATACAGCCTCCTCCACTGTTGGGATGTCAGCAGTGCTGATTAAAAGCTGCTTTTTACACATCCCTCTTGACCCTGCCCACTGTTCTTGCATGACTCATCCAGGGAGGTGACAGCACAGTCATTGCAGGGAGACGCATTAGCAGGTCACAGACACGCATTTGCAGGATCCTGCAATGTGAGCCTCATCCTTTAAAAAACAGACTGTGCCGTTCGGGAGCTCGGGTTCATGGCCCAGCTGGGGGTAGCCCACGTGTTTGGCAGTGGCCTGCGTTGGCTGTCTGAAGGGGAGGTGTTGTCTGTGCGTTTGACTAACACTGCAGTGCAGCGCTGCATGACCGTGCATGGAACCTGATCACTCTCTGGAGCGTGCAGTTCAGTTGTTTCGAGCTTGGTATATAACCATGAGCTCAGGGTTTGATAACCGGTTGAGATCCCATTGACTAAAGACTGAGATCATCCATCTGCCAACCATGATACAGAGCTAAACCCCGTTGTGCTGCAGCTGTTGGACAGGATCCCGAGTTACCTGGGCTAAGGCCAGTCTGAGAGATTTCTCTCAGCCACCATCAATTGCAAAAGCCTTGCAAAGCAGCAGTGGGACTGCTGCCAGCTGGTTGAGGGGCTGGTGTCCCCAGGTTAGGGCAACTCACCGGTCTCCTGATGGGGGATTGACCCTTTGGCAGCCTCCTGGCCTGTCTCCAGTAGTTGCGAGGACCACAGCAGCAGCAATAGTCTCCTTGCTCTATGCCTCCCTGGCATTTCTGGGAAAGGAGACCTTGTGTGTGAGGTACTGAAAGTATAAACGTGTCCCTGGAACGTAGCTGGAGGCTGTCTGTAGCAAGCGCAAGTTGGGATCTTGCACTGCGACATGGCCCTGAGTCATCCTGCTCTCCCGGAAGTCCTGGAGAGTTGCAGCAATGGGCCTTCGAGCTGGCTGGCAGCAGGAGACGAAGTTCCTGGAAACGTAGCTGACAGTTCAATTAATCAGTAGCACTGGGTTTCTCCCAAGAAAGACGCTGCTGCCAGAGTGCAAGGGGCAAAATCCAAATCTACCAGGTGCCTTGAACAGCCTGACCTGTGCAGAGCTGATTCTGGCTAGGGCCCCTCACTGCCCCCGTGCTGGGCCAGCTTCCCTAAGACATAGTCCGAGTCAGGCGTCACACGGGTGTTTTGGGCCTGATTTGAGTGATGCGCGCCTACTGGCTCTGGACAGACACCAGTCTGTCCTTGGGGCATTGGTCTGCCCTGCAAATAGAGGGTGACACCTCCGGAGAGGGTAGGTGGTCTTAGCCCGGGCTGCCGTCTCTGGCCGTGGCCGGGACCATCGATTTGTGCTCGTGTGGGGAGGTCGTTGCTTTGCTCTGGCCTGCCCCGGGAGCAGGCAGCAGAGCGTTGCCCTCTCCTTCTGTCGCCAGGCCCCGCCGCCTGGGGATTCACCCGGTGCGGCTTGCAGCCGTCCCGCGCAGCATCCCCGGCCGGGCGTGCTGCGAATACACCCTCGCTGCGCTGCTCCCCCGCCCCGCAGCAGCCAGCAAACAGGGTGTGGGACCCGGGAAACAAAAGTCTCTCTGTCTCGCCTTTTCTATTTTCCCTGCCTGTTTTTCTGTATTGTTTGTGCTGGGGCTTGCTCCCAGTCTCTGGAGAAGACGAGGAGCCGGCCGGAGCGGCCCGGGCTGGGCTGAGCCGTTCCTGGGGCCGGTGGGGAGCTGGCACGCGTCCTGCCTCGCCAGCCCTCTCTCCTCCCACGCCTGCCCTGCGCGGCGCTGCGAAAGGGCAGGCTGCGGAGCTGCTGGCCGAGGGCAGAAAGAGCTGCTGGGACGGTGCCAAGCTAGCGCTGGGCGAACGGCGCTGTCCTGGCCCTGCGAGCGCCTGGGCGCTGGCTGCCGAGTGGGTCACGCAGGCTGGCAGTGCTGCGGCTCGGCTCCGCTTGGCATGTGCAGAAGGCTTGCTCCGAAGCCGGTGCCAGGCGCGAGCGTGCTGGGGAGAAGCTGGGCAGCCCCTTAGGGAGGGCCAAGATCCCGTCTGCTCTGCTGCAGGGCTGTTCTGGCCCTGCCCAGTAGATTCAGTTCCTGCTGACCTGGGGTGTGTGCCCACACTGACGCGGCTTCGGACCGGAGCCGGCAACAGCCCGTGCAAAGTGAGCGCAAGTCCCCGAACAGTCCCTGCTCGGCTGGGGACGGCGCGAGAAGGGCAGAGCTGGGCGGGTGAGCGTTGCCCTCCTCAGCTCTGCCAGCCTGAGCTAAACTGCGCCTTAAAGCGTGTGTGGTGCGCAACCCGCAGCTTTTCTGTTCCCTGGGCACCTCTCCGCTGGGATGGTCGGGAGAACGGCCCGTGCCTAGGCCAAGGGCAGAGCGGAGAGCCTCGGCTTGGGTAGCCAGGGCGGAGGGGCAGGAGGGATGCAAGGGCTGGGGTCTGGGACGCCCGGGGAACGGTCGGACTGGGGTGGCACTGGTTAAGCTGGAGTGTGCTTGCAGAGCTCAGACAAGGGAGGGAGGCCAAAAAAAGCCGCTGCTCAGTCCGCCGGCCCTTGGCTCCCAGGAAGGCGTGGAAGTGGGCTGGGAGCACGACGCTGGGCTGGGGTGTGCTTGGACGTGTGGGCAGCAGCTCCCAGGAACGGGGACCTGGGGGCACGTACCCGGGCGGCTGGCCAAGGCCTGTGCTTCAGGCAAGGGAGGATGGAGCGGTTCATGTCCTGGCTCCTGACTGCGCCTCCCCTCTTCCCCTCAGTGCTACGAGACATCAGTGAGCGAGGCAGGGACCTCGAGCAGATCTTGTCCCAGTACATCACCTTCGTCAAGCCTGCCTTCGAGGAGTTCTGCTTGCCAGTAAGTATAAGGGGAGGGGCACGTGCTGGAGCCTGCCAAAAACGCCTCGTCGCCCGCCCGCCCGCCCCCCCCCCCCCCCCCCCCCAGCCAGGAGCTTTGCGTGCCCTGCAGCTCCGGTCGCCCTGCCGTGGCCTTGCGTTCGCCTCGCGGGTGCTGGCAGAGCAGAAAGGTGGGGGTGTCGGGGCTGGCCGGCGCAGGGCGAGATGGGGACTGTTTATATGGCCGCTGCCTTCCCGGTGAGATCACCGTTCCCCGTGGGGAGGCAGCCACGGCGAGAGAGACCCCTCCCTGCACGGGCTCTGCCAAACCAGCACCAGGCAGCTCTGCGGATGCCGGACCGGCAGGGACGATCTTTGGCTGCTTCTAGCCGGGGAGGGGAGATCCCTGCCCAGCGGCAGTGACCGCCGTGCCTGCCTCGTGTCTCGGACTGTGCTGCCTGCCCTTTTCGCCCTGTGGTGCTGCTGGCTGCATGCTTGGAAGAGCAGGGGAGCTTTTTCCGTTGCTCTGTGCTGCAGGATATGGCCTTGCAGGTCCCATTTCCCAGCTGGCGGGAGGCCGAGGTGAAGAGCGGGCAGAGCCCTTGCTAGGGGCCAGGGTCGCGAGGTCTGCCTGGAGAAAGGAAGCGGCTTTGGGAGCTGCTAGCTGAAGCAAGGGTGGGAGGCAGGGACCCCTAGCAGGCAGGGGCTTTGCACATAGATCGCTGCAGCCTCGGGGAACTCGCAGGTGCAATGGCAAGTTTGCACGACTGGCTGTTGCACACCTCTCCTGGCTGCTGCTCTCATGGACTGGAGGCTTCCCCTTTGGCTTTTGAGGCTTTTCAAGCAGGTGTGGTAGTTACCCGGGGAATTTCTTCTTATCCTGAAGAGGCTGAGCCAGCAAAGTACTGCAGCCAGGGGAGTGCTAGCCAGCAGCACAGGCAGGAATTGAACCTGCACCTCCAGCCTCAGGCCTTGCCCATGGAGGCATCACTGTGGCTGGCTCTGTCCTTTCCCAAAAGAGGAGTTGATCCTTTCTGTGCTAAGAGATCTGTTTCTGGTGGACCCCAGAAGGGGCCCAGACTCCTGGGCAGCACCATCTTCCCTGTCTCATGCAGATCTAGCGCTGGGAACTGAGGTCCAACTTTGGTGTCAGGCCTAGTAAGCCTCCTTCTTGAGTCCCCAGCAAGGTAAATCTGCAGCTTTGCAAAGCAGTGGATGCGGTGTCAGTCTCTCCTGCTGAAGCGTCTGTAGGAGGATGAAACATGAAACAAGGAGGGTAGAAAACAACTGCTTCATCTCCATCCACTAGCTCTGTAGTGGTCTGCTCCCACCTCCAAGCTGATGGTGGGCCAGGCCACGCGGCAATTGCACGTGGGTGCAGAGCAGGCTCGGCCTCCACTGTTCCTGTTACCCTGCTCCTAACCAGCTCTGGACCAGGCGGCTCAGCACTGAAATGGTCCACAATGTCCTGGGGATTTTTGACATGGTTGGAAGCGCCTGGAGGTGTCAGATGACAGCCCTGGCCCAGCATGCTGGCTCTCTCGCTCATGCTGCAGCGCGGCTGTCAGGAAGCTGATCAGCTGTAAAAGCAAGCGTGAATAGGGGAGGAAACTGTGACTAGCATCTTCAGGCAAAAATAGGCCAGGACTGGCATCCTGAAGTGGATCTTTTTTGCCAGTGTTGCTGGCGGAAAATCCCCCCATCCCATGCAGATTGCATGTCCACCCAGCCTAGGCGTGCCAGGTCTTGTTTGTGTACCAAGTCACGCTGGATTCAGAGAGGAGGTTGTTCCTGAAAGCATCTACTCCTGGAGTCTTGTGATCATGAGGCTTTTTAATTTCAGGTTATATTATGGTGATCTGTCCCTTACTGGAATTTGTTTGAGCTCATGGAAATAGAGTCAAGACTCAAAGCACAGCCCTCCAAACACAGAGCAGAAGGCAAATAAGAGCATCCAAAATGTAGCCTTTGCAATAACATACATCTCGGTGGGTTTGGGCTTGGCCAGGGGAGGAGAAGGACTGCCCCATGAAGCAGGGATGATGCCCTAGCGTGGCAGCTCTCCGCTTTCCCTGTAACGCAGTGCTCTCTTTCTTCCCAGACCAAGAAGTATGCTGACGTGATCATTCCCAGAGGAGCGGATAATGAAGGTGAGCGGACCCAGACCCTGGCGTTGCATCCTGGCAGCCAGCTGAAGGCTGATGCCATTGTGACGGGGTTGGGCAGGAGGTAGCAGGGCCTGCCACGGAGGTGACTCAGCCCGCTGCCACCCAAGAGAGCACCACGTGTGCTGAGATAACACCGATACCACACAAGCTCCCGACTGAGATCTTGTGCTCCTCCGAGCAAGCCTGGGAGTCTGTCTGTGTGCAGCGCCTTAAGGCAAACTCCTCCCAGCTCATTCCACGTGGAGGGAAGGGTGCTTCCCAGGGTCAGACGTGCATCTGGGATGGTCACATCTCCACCTGGCTGGAATCAGCCTGACCCCACTGCCTCAAGCACTTGGCTCAGCCAGGGCAGAGGGATTGCAGTCCCCTGGAGGGGGGTGTTTCTCCCCACGGAGTTGCACCTCCCCGGCATGTGATAGGAGGGGATAGGCGCCCTGCGAGGAGGGGAGAGGGGTCACAGCAGGCTTGTTTTCTCTGACTTGGCTCTGATTTATTCCAGATGATCCTAATGCAATCCCTCCCCTGTATCTTTCCCTCCGCTTTGCTCGCAGTGGCCATAAACCTGATAGTGCAGCACATCCAGGACATTCTTAATGGAGGACTCAGCAAACGCCAGAGCAACGGCTACCTGAACGGCTACACTCCTCCCCGCCAGCGGCAGCCCTCAGAGTCCAGCAGCCGGCCTCACTGACCCCGGGCGGCCGGCGTGAGGCTGGGGGCGGAGGGCGCTCGGGCCCTGCCGCTGCTCCTCTGTACATACTGTCTGTTCATTCCCCCCTTATCTATTTAAGAAACCAGACGGAGACGAATGCCTTTAATTTTGTATGTTGGAAATGCCGAATGAGAAGCAGCTGGCCGCTCGGGAGCCCGGACCGCCCACAGCTCCTGGCCTTGCTCAGTAACTCCTCCAGCACGGAACCGGCTATAAATCTCTATAAATATAGAATTGCTCTATTTTTGTGTAAACGCAGAATAACGTAAAATTACTTGCCATAAGTATTTGCCAGGCTCGGTGTTGCCGGGAGGGGGCTGGAAGAGGGTCCTGGGAGATTTTGGGCTCAGGATCCTCACCTCGTAGGCGAGGGGAAGAACATCCGACAGCCGCTTTAGTAGCACAGTGGTCTCCATCCCAGGGAGGGACGGGCAATGGTGGAGGTGACAGGTTGAGTGTGGCAGGGACTTTGGGACTGGGCTGGGGTTGCCCCCTCCCGCTGTTGCTGTTCAGGTCCGAGTAATCTGGCTTTGCCTGGCAGGCACTGATGCCACTGGGATTTTGGAAAATGATGTGCAACGCGTCCCCTGACCGTCTCTGCATCCCAGGTCTCAGTCCCTCAGCAGTGCCCCTGTGCCATGGCTGACACCCCTTCCCACCCCGCGGAGGGGGGTGTCTGGTGTGGCACCCTCCAGCAAGGACCTGGTGGGTCATGCTGGGGCTGTGGTCCTCTAAGCACGGTAACTCGCATCCGTAGCAATCTTAATGCCTGGCTTGAGTAAGGATGGTGCCCGGGGTCCCTTCAGCCCCTCTGGAGCTCTGTGGCCATGTGTGTGGTGGGACTCCTGGCCGAGCCCCAGGCTCAATCCCAAGCCCGGAGGTTGGGCTGCAGGAGGCTGGTGGTAGTTCTGCCATTCCCCATCTGAAATGATTTTGCTCTCAGATAGGCGAAGTCGAGTCTGTAGAATGTTTTTGAAGGAGAACCAACCTCTTCTGAAGGACAAGGGCAGCGGGTGGTGTCCGGGGCAGGCTGGTGGTGCACAACGGTCCCTGGGCTCCTGAATGCTTGTCCCTACGTGGCACCTCCGCAGCTTGCCCAGCGCACAGGTCCCAGCTGGGTATCGTGAGACCAGCTGCCCAGGAGACCCTGCTGCCCCTTCCTGGAGCGGGTCCTTGCCTGGGCTGTGTCCTGCCCTCTGCGTGCAGGTGGAGGACACGGCATCCCTGCAGCGTCCCGCAGCTGCGGGGCTGCCTGGGGAGGGCACTTCCCTGCTCAGGGTGAGAACTGGGCTCCCCTGACCTGGCAGCGCTGCAAGAGCAGCAGCCCAGGAGGGCCTGGTGGGGCTGTGCCGCCAGGCTGGGGCACCAGGAATGGCCCATGGTGGGACAGGAACCAGGAAAGCTCCTCTGGCCCCTGCTGCTGGAACTGGCTTGCCCCACCAAAGCCAGTTTCCCAGGGTTAATCTTGCATCCCACCGGGCCCAGAGCAGGTGCCCTTAGCCTTGCTCCCACTGGGGCTTTTCTCCTTCCAGAGCATTGCTCTTGCTCTGCATGGTTAAGAGCTTAAGTCCTTAGAAATCCAATGCCCCATCGTGCCTCAGCCCCAAGGTGATCAGAGACAGGCTTTGATCTTAACCGAGAGGACAAGAAGGGCAGCAGGTTGCCCAGCGAGCGCCGCTGGGGCAGCCGCACTGCCTCGTGCTCTGTGGCGGGGGCGCGTGGCAGCCGGTCACCCCGCTCCCTGTCTGCAGACGCTTCCCGACACGTGCCGGCTTTGCCGCAGCCGAGGGCTGGCGCTGGCTCGATTACTCCAGCGACAACGCGTTGCCCTGGGTAAGAGGGGCTGGAGCCCTGCGGGTCCGGCGAGGCTTCTCGGGGCTTTGCTCAGCCGAGACAGCTCTCAAGGTGAAACACAGGTCTCGCCTCCCCTGTAAATAAAGATGGAACAAATGGACGCTGGCGTTTCTCGTGTCCTCTGTGCAGCGCTGCGTGCTGGCTGCCTGCAGCCCTGGCCCGGGAGCGGGCTTGGGCAGCGGCGGCTCGGCAAGGCAAGGCAGAGCCCGACCCCGAGACAAATTCCCGGTGTACCGGCTGCTTTGGCCAAGAAGCTGGTGCTGGAACTAGTGGCTCTGGTTTCAGCTACCTGGTGAGCCCCGGTAGCCACGTGGCCGGGGCTGCCCATGTGAAACCCCTCGGTGCTCCCCAGCAGCAGAGAGGGACAAGTTCAGCCCTTCCCAGGGAGTCTCACAGGCAGATGACAGTCAAGCGAATTTCTTCAAGGGACCTGGCAGGCAGGGTGGCATTAGCATTAGGGAGCAGGCAAGGGTGAAACTGTTTTTTGCAAAGGGTAAGTCCCCTTATGGCATATCCCACAAAGTCCTCTCAAGTAGAGACAGGTTTAAATCTGAAATCAAGAGCTAGACTTGGCCAGAACTGCTGCAAAATCTGCCCAAAAGGCCCTTAACTGCCCCAGATGGATGAGTGGTGCATTTTTTTTTTTAAGCATTTAAAAATGCAAAGGCTTTGCTGCTGTCAGACTCCCTAGTGGCAAGCACAAGCCTTCTGCTGCATCATTTATAATTCCCTTAAAATTTTCCACAGGCCACAGGCCCATGCTACGCTCCCTTGCACAGGCCCCTCTCTGGCTGTTAGCATGGGCAGCCGGCACGTGGGTCACCCCGCTCTGCCGGCTGCACCGGGCCCAGGTACAGCGGATACACAAGTAACTCGGGAGGAGCAGGCAGCCCCTCTTCCTGACGAGAAATCCCCTCCTTGCATCGGGGCAGGAGACGCTGCCTGCTCGGCCCTGGTGTGCAGGGGCTGCCGGCCGCAGCAGGTCCCAGCAGTGTGGGCGTGGAGATGGCAGAATGGCTCCCAGCATCTTCTCCAGGGATTTTCTGCTTTTTCAGCTGCTCTGTTTCTCCTGGGGTTTTGGCCCTCAGTAGCAGGCCGGCAAAGCACTACCGTAGCCCTCGCCGTGCCTGTGCCAGGCTCCTGGAAGGCCTCAGTAGACAGCTTTGGTGGACCTCTGTGGTCCAGGTTCAGATGGGACAAGATGAGCTGGTGCCAGATTTATCCCTTCTCCAGGCTAAGAGATGTTTCAGTGCTCCCTGTCCCTGCCATGGGGATTTCCAGCAGCTGCCTCTGAGCTTTCATTTTCCTCTAGGCTTGACCTTTTCAATATTGCAGCAGAAGAGCAGCCCCAGCAGGGAGCAGCTCTTTGGAGCTCATTCAGGCTGGGAGGATGAGTCACATTGGGCAATCACTGCTTAAATTAGGCAGTGGCCGTGGGGCAGCTGCCTCCTGCACCAGACGGGCTCACAGCCCAGGGCCGGAGGCAGCTCCGTGCAGAGCTGCAGGCATGCGGAAACCTTGCAGCCACCCCTTGCTCAGCTGTGCTGGGAGGCACCAGTGCTGTCACCCAGCTCCTGTGCTGCAGGCGCAGGCACCTCATCACTGTTTTAAGGGGTTGACAGGTTTGCAGTGGCCTGCTCCCGGCCAGGGACACCCTGGCATCCCCCCCAGTGTCACTGCTCGTAGCCCAGAGCCATGGCTAGCTCCTCGGAGCACCACATCCCCCTTGGCCTGCGCGTGCTAATACGAGGCTCAGCTGCCTCTTGCCAGGGTCTGTCCATTCCTGCCACACTTCTGACTCATTAAGCTAGTGATTCATTAAGTTCTGCACAACTGCTAACACTGCTTCATCGTTCCAGGAAAGGGCACACCTGGGTCCTCTCTTGGTACTGAGCAGGGAACTGATTCAAAGTTGTGGAGCAAAGAGGGGCAGATCTGGGTGGGGGCAGGAAAGCCCTGAGTGCAGCTGTGCTGGGGCTGCCTGCTAGTGCAGTGGCAGGGCCTGGGGCTTCTGCCCTTCAGCTGGGCAGAAGGATCTCACTGTTTCCCCAGGCCAGCTCTCACTGGAAGTGCAGAGATGGTGCAACTGTTTTTTGAGGGCCCTGAAGATCTCAGTGGTGGAAAAAGTCATGCAGCTGCTCGTGGAAAAGGACTGGGCAGCTGAGCAGGATCTACCCTGAACTGCAGTCTCTCTTCAGCCTTTCCCCATCCTCCTTGGACTGGCTTTCCCCTGCTTAGTCCCTCTTTACTCTGCTTCCTAGACACTTGCTCCCTCTTTCCCCCCACTGCTGCACTGAGAATCTCCTGCTGCCTTTGGGCTTGACCCCAAACTCCCTCCTGCAATCCTTCACCCTGTGTCGGTACCTGCTCTGTTCTCTTTCCCTTCCGTGTCCCTGTTCATATTTGCTTTTCCAATTCTGTAATCACTAATATCTTGGCTCTCTCATTCATCTCAAGCCTCCTGCAGCCCAGATTCTCTTTTCCGTCTTCAGATCTTGCTGCAAACACCTTTTCCCTCTCCTGGGTGGTTGCCCCTGGAGCACACTCACCTTTTGCACTTGCTCCATAGTGCTGTCCGGGCGGGTGCTTTGCTGACAGAGCTTTTGTGGCTGCAGCCTGCCCTTGCCCTGTAATAGGGTGCTGGGCATGGCCTCACAGTCCCTTCCCTAACAGGCTGAGTTTCAGGGGGGCTGTGCATGGATGTTGGTTCTCTGGGAAAAGGGTCTTCAGAAATGGAAAGCTTTAGTAACAGGCATTTCACCCCACGACAGCCAGAGTCAGCAAGGCTGCCCGCTCAGCAGAGCTTCCAGCCTCTTATCCTCTCCCTGGCAGAAACGAGCAGCAGATGCTCAGGGAAATTGTGCATATGTGCATTAACAAGGGCAAGCCTAGAGCCTGAGTGTAACACAGAGCCATATTTCTCCCTCGCCCCGGTATCGCCTGTTGCTAAGTCGGCAGCAGAAGGACAACCTGAGCCAGAGACAGGCTTTCTATGTTTAATGGCCTCTTGGATTTTCCTTCTGTTATTTTGCCTGAAAGCTTTTAAGTGCAGGGATACTTTTGTACCTCTGGCCCCACCGTGCTGTCCTGTGCCAATGAGTTCGGTAGACTACCGATACAGTGCATTTTGCTCTATTTAGTTCAGATCCTTTCCTCCTTTCCCTCTCTCAGGTTACATGCTCCTGCACGGTGCTGCAGCTTGGGGAAGCTGGAGATGTTGAAACTCTGGTAGACCTGGAAGCTGATCTCCTTTCTGCAAGCCTCTGAGGTGAAAAGGCCAGGGACATTGCCTGCTGCTTTGGACAGACAGACTGCGAGGTACTCCTGGGCTGGGCAGGTGAGCCCCAAGCTTGAAGACATGGAAGGTCTCAGGGAAGAAGGGAAGACCAACATTGGAGGCCACCTATATTTCAAATGTTATTTGGAGCTGACAATTGATTCAGCTGCTGAGATCCGGGTCCCCTGTGACCATAGACAAGCCCTTTGCCACCCCTTCAGACCTGGAGGGGAAGGCACAGACCCAGGGGTCCTTCTGCTGAGCCATGTGCAGGGTGGAGGGGACCACGCTCGCTGGCAGGGCCTGGGGAGCAGCTTGATGCCTCCACCCCACAGCTGCCCCCGGCTGGCTCGCCTTTGCTGTGCTCCTGCCGCTGGGTGCCACGTGGTCAGGCAGTGCCCGTGCAACAAGCTACAAAGCTGTTTCCTCATCAGCCGAGCTCCGGCCAGCGTCCCCGGGGCTCCCTGAGCTTCATTACAAGGCCAGCCATCTCCTGGCTCCCCAGCCAGACTGGCCATCTGCTCGGGGAGTCGTGTACGTCTACAGCTTCCAGGGCCCATCCTCTCCCCCGTCAGCTCCCCCCGTCCCCCCAGCAGCAGCCTCCCAAGGCGCATGGACAGCGGCTTGATCGCAATGTTGCCTTTAATTGCCCTGCGCCTCCGACTCTGCCCCGGAGCCGGGCTGGCGGATGCAGTCAGAAAGGACCTTCTCCTTGTCGCCCGTGTCTTCCGTCTTCTTTTTCGACGGCTGGCGCTTGGACTCCTCCAGGTGGAGGTGGCGCAGGCGCCGCAGGTACTTGCTCGTGAGGAGGGCGTTTGCTTCTACGCGACAGAGCACCTCGTAGCTATTGCAGCTGCACTTGCCCTGGCAGTTTTTCTCCAGAGGCACCGCAGCTGCTTGGAGCACCTTCTGAAGGTGAGAGGGTGACGGAATGGCCCGGGCGCTTCTGGAGAAGCACCGGCCTCGCCGGACTGCTCCAGGAGGCGAGCTGGGACAAGGAAAACTCGGACTAAGAAAGCCCATGGCATGCTCCGCTGAGGCTTTCTTGCCTGCGTTGGTTTTGATTTCTCCATTAAAGGGCTCTGGGCCCCGGCTCCCCTCGGCCCAACGGACCCCCGCGGCTCACCTGTCTCCAGGGTCGTCGCGCCAAGCTGCTGAGGTAACGCACGAGCAGAGCCCCGCTGAGCAGGCACGCGGCTCGCCAGTCCACGGAAAACACCCACACGGTGTCCAGCCAGGCCAACCCCTCCCGAAGCCGCCGCGGCGGGAAGGGCAGGAGCCAGGCCAGCGGCTCGGCGTCGGCGTCCAGGCCCTGCAGCGCCAGAGCCAGGGCCGGGGCCGGAGCGTTGCTCCTGAATCTGACCCAGCTGCCGCAGGGCCTGAGGCCCAGCCTGCCGGGAAGCAGCGCCAGCACGCAGAGCGCCGTGGCCAGGGAGCCAAGGCTGAGCATCCCGCTCTTCTCCTGAGCCCGAATCCGAAGGGATGAGCGGAGAAGAGCCAAGTCAGGACCACCGCCACCACGCAGTGCCGGTCTCGAGTGTCTGCGCTGAGGCGGTTTTCTGACGTCATTAGCCTGCGGCAGGCGTCGCGAAAGTCCCTGTGACTTCACAGGGGCACCAGTAAGCGACGAAGACTGGGCCATACTGGGCAGAGCCGGGAAGGAGCCGAGCCCGGGGACTGCTCCGGCCCGCACTCAGCACCGTGCCCCCGGCGACTGGGCAGCCTTGGCGCCGTCCCGCTCAAAGTCTCGTTACGGGCAAAAAGGGGAAACCCGCGTTAATAGGAAAGCCGAGGATTTATTGTTAGCTTGATTAAAATCTTCACAGTCCGGAATTTTATTAGTCCAGGTTTAATTATTACAACAGAAGGGAGTAAAGAGTAAAATGATTGAATACAACCCTACACAAAATGTCTTGAGAGCAATAATACGCTCGAAATTGTTGTACGTTGTTGTGCGCCCATTTCCTAGCATCCGTCCCTTTCTCGGTGCGCTGCTTATCCTTGCGCCACCCTGGTGCCCTAAGGCCGACGGCTTCGGCCCGGTGGAGAGGTTAATGGCTGCATGTGCTCAGCATCCCCGCCTCTTCTCCAGGGGGAAGGCGAGGCCGATGGTTTCTCCGTTCTCCTAAGGTCGGCTTGGGGTCATTTTTATTTATTTGCTAATCTGCTTTTACACCTTGCTCTTTCTGTACTCGTCTGCAAATTCAGGCTGCATCTGATTTTACTGTATATGGTGCATTTTATGTTGGTTAGGCGCTATTTCTTTGGTCTCTGTGTTAACCCTAAAATCAATGGTGTCAGCTCTGCATATCTTTAACCGCCCTGGACGAGTGGTTTATGGCTGCGGGGTCCTCAGCACCAGCCTGTGCTCCATCTCTTATTCCCCCGCCTGTAATGCTCTATGCCGCATCTGTGTCCCCACTCGCCGAGGTATCTGCTGCCGTGCCAGGTGCTACATGGTTGTGGTGGGGTCCCAAATATCTCGTTCTACCCAGAATAACTACCCGTTGTGACTGTGTATATCTAAATTACAGTTGTACCTTACAAGGATAAGCAAAAGTATGAAAAGATGAAACTGCCCGACCTAACCAGAGAAACTGTAGTTTTTGCAAGAAGGGGGACTCCTGGGAGCAGGCACCCCTGAGGAGCCGGGAGTCCCCTGGGAGGTTAAGAGTAGCTCTCTCTCCTAGCTCCTCCTAGTGGCTTTTCTGAAGCATGGTAGTTGTTATTTTTGAACTTGGTTTCTTCAAAAATTAGGATTCCCTGATCGTGCTCTGTGTGTGAGTGCATCTATTTCTCCTTCGCCCCGTGGGTTTTTTAATCTTTTGGAGAGTTTAAATTAAATTTGTAGCAGGGCTGGGGGTCATAAAGGCAGCACATTATGAAGAGCTTCCTGAGGATGAGTGGCCAGGTCGAGGAGGGACACCCAGCGCCTGCCCCCAGCAAAGGACAGGCTGTGGGGATCTGCTCTGCTTGCAGATATAAGGAAATTCCCGTGGGAGGGCAATTCTGTGAACATCCCAGCTCTGGGAATAGTTTGTTAGTTCCTGTGCTGCATCAGTTGCATAACTATCATGGGGGAAAGGAAAACAATAAAAAGGTCTCGCAGGTACACACAGACACACGCATGTTCAGATATGCTCATCGCTGTTATTGCTTTGTTTCGGTTTCCTAACATCCATGTAAAATATGCAGTGTAATTGCTATATGAACACTCCGAGATGGGGGATCTAATCAAAATCCAGGTTCCTTTGGACCTTGCTTACATATCTGCTAAAATGCAAGCTCATGGTTTTAAGGAGGGAGCTGGCATCTGCTCAGTCAGGGCTTCCCCAGGTGCAGGGGGCTGCAGTCAGTCTGGAGCAGCAGGACTGGTGGGACCGACAGCAGCAGGGATCTGTTTCCATCCTACTTTCTCATGACCAGCAGAAGGTAATTCCCACCTCTTCCTCTCTTATTTCGGTGGGGGCAGCAGGTCCTGCTTTGCAAGGAGGCAGGTGGCAAGGGCAGAAAACACCAGGCCAGATTATTCTGTGGGGCAGAATCCCCCCACTCTTTCTGCCCCACGGCTTTTGGCTGGCTTCTTGTTGCACCCAGGTTGCAGCGGGGCAGGATGCCCCCTCCCTCAACCAAAAGATGAGTCCCTTAGCCCCGTTCCCACCCCAGACAACCCGGAGGCAGGAGCCATGTGGCAGAGACAGCACTGGGCAGAACGGAAGGGAGGCAGGCTTGCATGATTTATTTTGGAAATGAAGGAGTCACAGATGCTGCCAAATAATTGTGATGAGAGACCTCTAAAGCCGCATCATCAGAGGAGCAATGCAAAAATATTGATTCCATCATAAAACCATCCTGATGGTGAGACAAAGTTATCAAAGTGGGGTGCACCCACTGTGTAACGACCTTGGCACTTCAGCTGCAAAGCAGCGATGTTTAGGAATCCTCAGAAAGGGGGTTTTCACACCATGAACCTCGTGGCTGCAGCAGCCACTGCAAAAAGATGGATAGTTCTGAAGAGAATAGTGGCAGGCTTTCTTGGGAGACACCTATTAGTGGCACTATTTTACAGGGTGGGGAAAGTGAGGCACAGAGCTGCTGAAGGATTCATGGACAGCTGCACAGCAAGTTGGTGCTGCAACCAGGAGGAGAGCTGAGGCTGCCGCCTGCCTCCGAGCAGCAGGAGACACATTTGTGTGCTTCAGATGGCGCATGCTGAGCCTGCAGAGCCTGAGAAGCTGGAGAGGCTAATGAGTATCACTTATTAGGATGGCCAGGACTGATCTGACCTACCCTAAAGTGCTCTGGAAATAGTTTGTCATGCCAGAAATCTCAGCCTCTGCTCAAACAGGGCATTTTGGGATTTGCATGAGCACAAATCTTTGCAAATTAAAGACCAAACTGCCACTCTTTGAGATGGGGCCTTTAGTTGTTTTTCTTTCATAGTTGATCCAAATTCACTGTCATCCCATACAAGCCTGCTGTTTTCTCCCTTGCATTATTGATAGGTATGGAGTTGCAAATGGTCATGGGTCCCATTGGCAAAGAATATTAAAAAAAGTATATATATATACATTCATTACAAAGATAAGTGCAATATTTGAATTGGTAGGAAAATTGCTCCCTTTTTATATGACGCATGCTACAGGAACGATACATTTTATTCATTTAGAGTGTGCTAGAAAATTGAGAGGCAGGCGGCTCTACAGCCTGCGCTCCCGACAAGAGCGGCGCCAAGTTCCTCAGCCAGCTCTGCTGCACCCTGACCTGTCAGGCGTCACTTCATGCGGGACGTCCCGCTCCCCTCTTGTCGTCCGCAGAGCCACCGAACAAGCGGGAAGAGATACCGGCTCTCCTCTCTGGAGAAACGGAGCGGAGCCCCGGCCTTTGGGAGGCCAGCAGGCCCCGGGCACACCTTTGGGAGCGTGGAAACAGTGACTCTCCTCTGAGCTGCTGATCTGGGGGATGCCGAGTCCCCTCGGTGGTTGTGCAGCGTGGGCGCAGTCACCCAGCACCCACTGGGACACAGGCGCCCCCCAGCCGCGGCCACCCCCGGGGGACACGGGCGCCCACCGAGGACCTCACCGCGACATGGGCGCCCCCCAGCCGCGGCCACCCCCGGGGGACACGGGCGCCCACCGAGGACCTCACCGCGACATGGGCGCCCCCCAGCCGCGGCCACCCCCGGGGGACATGGGCGCCCACTGAGGACCTCACCGCGACATGGGCGCCCCCCAGCCGCGGCCACCCCCGGGGGACACGGGCACCCGGGGCACCCGGCCCCGCGGCGCGGCGCAGGCCCTCCCGGGGGGAGCGGTCTCGGGGCGCGGTGCCGGTGCCGGTGCCGCCCTTCCCCGTGCCCCGGCGGGGCGGGGCGGGGCGGGGCGGGGCGGGGGCGGAACGGGCGGGCGCGGCACCTCGGCGCGGCGGCGGCGGTTGGCGGGGGGACGCGCGCGGGGCCGGACCGCTTCCTGCCGCTGAGGAGAGCGGGCCGGCGGGGGCTGGGCACGGCGCGGCGCGGCTCGGGGCGCTGCGGACGCCGCTGCCGTGAGTGCGGGCCGGGGCGGCGCGGGAGAGGGAGCAGGAGCAGGAGCAGGAGAAGGGCCGGCAGCGCCGCGGCCGTGCGCCGCCCGGTCTCCTCGGGGGGCCGCCGGGGCGAGCGGCGCGGCCCCGGCGGGCGCCGCCGCCTCGTCCGCCTGCCCCGGCCTGCGGGGAGGCAGCGGCGTGGCTGCCCCGCGGGCAGCACCCAGCCGCGCGTCCCCCGCCGGAGCTGCCGTTCCGCGGCTCCTGGCGGCGGCTCCGCGGGGACTGAGTCCGCTGCAGTCACCGGCGTTGGGAGCGGCGCGGTCTGCGGCTCCTCGCGAGGGCTTCGGGGCGCCCCCGCGCGTGTCCGTGGCGCGGGCCGGCGTGGGGAGCGGCTTCGGCGTGGGGAGCGGCTTCGCCGTGGGCCCGGGCCGAGGCCCAGGCTGGAGCTGCGGTGGGGTGCGGTGTCCTCGAGCAAAGGAATCGGCTCGCTCAGACTTTCCTGCGAGTGGAGAGGGGGGAAAAACACAACCAGCCCCCCGAACCAAAGCAGTTTGCGGCACTGAAAGCCCGCAAGTCCGAGCGTGTCCCTGATAACCGGCCAACTTCTCGATTTACGTTTGCGCGATAACGCGTCTGAAGAGCCTTTCGTTATAATGTAAGGTTGCTTGTTCACGTAGCCATATACGGTTATAGCCGTTTTTGTAATTTGATTTAAATTGTGCCAAAAATACCATGCTATTTCTGGGCACAAGGCTCCAAACTGGCAGGCTCAATCTTCTGGGGAGGATTTTATTCTTATTTAAGTTAAGTTTTCCTGTGTTAAATGCTAAATGTCTTTTTTTCAAAAGCTATTCAGTCTTATTCTGTCATTGCCTTTCCTATAACTTTACTGTTTTCCTGGTGCTGATTTCATTTTTGGATAGGAAGATGTTTGTGAATATCAATATGGGAACGAATTATCCTTTTAGTCTTTTAATACATGCTAAAAGGTTACACTTACTGCTTTAAATAATGATTTAATTAAATTTGTTCCTAACTGAATAGTCATTAAAATGAAATCAAGATGACAGATGCCCTTGTGAAGAAGGGTTAACCAATGTTTCTAAGTTAGTATCTGAACATGGAAGGACTCTTCAGTTTGCAACTGTTATTGCTCTCAAAAACTAAATATTTTGACTGGAATTAGTGAGCACAGGGAGCATCGTTAATCTCTGCAGATGTAGCACCATTATTAGCATCACACTAACCTCTGGGGCACAGAGTTATTTTCAATTTCCATACATAAGGTGGATCTTGTATCAAATACTGGCCCCACAGTGCAGCTGCTGAGCAGTGTTGTGCTGTTTGTCAGGTACCAGCCTGCCTTAAATTTCTGGTAAGTATATGAGGGAGAGAGATCTCCTGGCTCTGGTCGAGGAGCGAGAGAGAGCACCCTGTTGCTTTAGACTTATATATATTTTTTTTCTTTGGTAAAATAATTTTAAGGATCCAGGGAGGTAGGCAGTTTGCTGAATTTATGATGTGTGTTCTGTTTGCCTAAAGAATCATTATGCAGCTGTGGCAAAATTGCTTTTAATGATGATTATATTTTCTTCTGCTTTGTATTCTCTGCAATCTAGACATCGTTAATTCAGGCTGTGAATTTTACAGCTGGATAAGAGCTTCAAGGCATATTATTACATGGATGTGGTCAGTTATGCTGTCTTCCTAGAGTCATATTGAAGGGAGAAATTCCACTCTCGCTGTGGAATATCACACTTTTTATTTCTTTTTTCTTGTCTTAGATCAGGTCTTGAAGTGTAGGGTGAAGGTTTCTCTTCACGGTGCATGGACGGAAAGCCAATGCGCAGGTAAGACATGAAAATAAAAACTTTTTCTTATCCGAGTGTGATAAATCATATGACTTTATTTCATAAGTACTTAGACCATAATTTATTTTTATTATTTTTATTAGGATCTCTCTAGGAAAACTAGAATATAAAGCATTTATCTTTATTCCTTAGTTCTGTGTATTTAGTTTTAAGTACTTAAAAGACCAGATGTCTTTAAACGAATATGCTGTTAGGGAAAGAGAGTACTGCAGAGAAGTTGTCCTTTTTTTTTCTTTTTTTTTTCTTTTCTCCCTCCCCCTCCCCCCAGTTCACTATCATATTTAAAATTCAATTTTTAATCACTTATGTGTTCTGACTCTGTGAAATAAACTGCCTAGGAATAAATTTAAACTTGATTTCTGAGTATTTTAGGATATTTTACCCTAACTAAGAGTTTTGCTCCTGTGATGGGATGGAGTCTCGGATGAAGAAGGGGCTTCCTCTCCTAATTACAGATGTCAGCTGCTTCAATTCTAATGAGCTGAGGATGTGGCTGAAGTTTAATTCAGGGGAATTCTTGCTCTTGTTATGTCAAAAACTTTCTGTTCTATAGAGGGGGGAAAAAAAAAAAAGATTGTCACAGTAAATCAGGATGGTGACAAGCTGGCAAACAGGATTATCTGCTAGTTCTAGTTGCTTTTTGCTGTCAATTGCCTATCCCAAGGCAAAACTTAACAGCAAACATATTTTTGCATCTTGAAATGGTGAATGGAAGCAAAGTTTCCCGCAAGTTTTGCACCACCAAATGAAGTAAAGAGAATTTGTGCAAATCACCTAGTCTGTCTATACCCTTTAGGATGTTCAAAGTGGGGAAACTATTAAAAGCATACAGCATACAGTTTGCTTTATTAAAAGCAAATATTAATGCAAGAAAAGACAAGGAATTTTACCATATGGGAATATGTAGAGAGATTCTAGCTACAGCATTTGCAGAAATGATTGGTCTGAGTTCTGTACTGTAGCAGGAGGCAAGGAATAAATAGTCAGTTAAACCCTTGTAGAATGACACTATGTTGTTAAATTAAACAAACCCTTCAAGCACAACAGAAAAGACTGTTTGTGCCATTGCTTCAGTTAAGCTAATGAATAAACCGTGGGACGTGACACGGGCATCACTGGCTCTATGTATTGTTCAATATTTTGCCAAGATAAGGACAATGAGGAGCTGCATGAGACTTTTTAAAATGAGTTCCTTTTTCTCCAGAACAGATTAAGTAGCAGACAAGATCTCTTCAATTTCAGTCTTTTACAACTGAGACTGTTTAAATCTTCTTAACCAAAGTAGGGCCATGTTTTTGCAGGTTCTTATGTTGTACTCCATTTATCAAAATGTTTCCCAAAGTGACATCAAATTGGTGACTACCTTGCTGTGTGTTCTCATTTTCTCTCTTTTATTTTTGTGTTCCCAATGGAAAAATTGAGGTTCTAAGTTATTATTTTTTTATTTGTCTGCTGTTTTCCACATGTGACATTGAGGCAGAGGATGAACGCGCCAAAGTTTATAGTTCGTAGGTCTTCTGTGGGTTTGTTCTATGGCTTCAGACTTGCCATCCCAGAGATTCTGTCTGCCACTCAGACTGGGGTAGTTTTGGTGATGGACAACAGGACTGGGCTGAAGAAACGGAGGCTGACTGTTGTGGCTCTGACCCTGGAGTTTCAGGCAATTTTCTTAATTTTTAAAATTTGTGTCATGGATGCAGACCAGATCTTTCAGTATCTTTTTGTTTTCCCTCCCTCTATGGCAAGCCAGTGTAGAGCATGGATTAACAGGTTTGATAGGCTTACAGGAACTTTATTTTTTTGGACTAGCCCTTCAGCTGAGCTTTGTGCCTAGGTGTGTGGTCGTGCTGGAGTCTAGCCTGACACAGAGATCTATAGTGGGCTGTGGATCTTCAGATCTTGAATACGCCTGTGTGTTGAAAGGGCCTCTGTGTGGATTGTTAAAATTCCCATTTGTTATTCTACTGCTTATTTTAGCAAAAAATGATAAAAGTTTTCTGACTGGATTTCAGGCTCACGGATCTTCTGGGAGCTGGGAGGGTGCTTTCTTGTATCCTTTTACTCAGGTCTCTGCAGCAACATAATACCAGGTGTGAGAGCCCTGTCAGCTGCCACAAAATGAGCAGGCTCAGGTTTATTCAGTACTGTATTAGTAAATATGGGGAGCTGGTGTACAGTACTTGGAAGATGGGAAGTGCAGTTTGAACAAAAAAGGAATTGCAGCTGTTCCTATCAAGATTACAGTAGAGAAAATGCAATGAAGTTCAAACAGGTTTTGTCTTGCCTTGGAAATGAAGTGATAGTTGGGGCAGGCTGTTCTTTCTCACTGTCAGGGAGCAGCGAGAGCAGGCTGCTTTGCAGAGGGAGGTGACCTGGAAGCCAGAAGTGACAGCAAGGCAGGCAGGGACCTCATCGACAAAGGGTGCAGTCCCACGGTACCCAAGCAGGGAGGGCAGAGCAGATCGGATGGCGGTAACGAGGGTCAGCCAAGAGTCCCATGATTGTTGGCAAGTCTGTAGTGGGCTGAGTGCAGGGCTGAGGTCAAGCCAGGAAGCCAAGTCAGCAGGTCAGGATCAGAGAGGTACGTGGCCAGGCACAGGCATGCTTATAACATAATTCTGGTAAGGACGTGGGCTTGAGCATAAACGTAGCTCCCAAGCAAAGTGGGGAGGCCCCTGACTACGTTTCTCCCAGCTCTTTCTCTCCCACCGCTTTCCCCAGCACTCTGGTCCCTGGTTACAGCAGCACCGTATCGGAACTGACCTCGCACACGGACAGCCAAACCCCGCTGATGGGCGAGAGACTGCAGAGCCCAAGGGTGCTCTTGAGCCCTCACGCTCGCTCAGGAAGTTAACTAGCTGCATGGACGTAGCTCTTCCCAAGATGAACTGCAAAAGTTTTGGGAAGTTTGTTGGAAGACCGCAGTAATGACTTCATCTTTTTGCAGATGGACATTGACATTCTTGGTGAAATTGAGAGTTCTCTGGATCTGGTCAGTGAAAAATCAAACTAAATGTAAATAGGAACATATTATTAATATATATGATTAAATAGGATCATTACAGTTCTCATTTTCGGTAATGTAAAATGGTATTGCAGTTAGGTTTGTCTGCTTGCTTACCTAACTCAACCGCGTTGAGGAGGTACATCTAAACCTTGCTGTTTAGGTAAGAAAAGAAATACGTGGTTTTTTTTTTTTTTTTTTTTTTTTACACTAATGATTAGAACTTTAGCTAACTAATTTCTAGAGTTTTGGTTGCCACAATTGAGCATTTCCCCTTAATGGGTAGTGTTTTGTACCTTAATTGGTAGTGGTTTGTGGTCACTTTTGTTGCTTGAGGCAGCACCTTTGGCTGAGGCAAATCTAAAGGTCTTTGTGTTCTAGCATTCTGTGACGAGTTTAGGAAATGCTTTCTTGGTGTATGCATTAAATTCCAAGCTAGGCACTGACAGAAATCACAAGTGGTTTGATTCATTATCTTAATTTGCTACTAAAATCCTTTGCTACTGGAATCCGCTAGAGCAATGTATGATTTTGTTTTCAGCCTGTGACTTGTTCTTATCACAGGCCTTGGATCTGCCTAATGTTTTCTGCTAAACTATGTTAAAGCTTACTTGTACTCTCGCACTAAAACATACATAACCCCCCCCAAAATGCTGGTATCTCTGACCTGAAAGTTAAAGAACTATAAGACAGTATCAAGGAGCATTTCTCTTAGATATCTAGTCTTAGATTTTTTTTTTTGAACTTTTTAAGAAGCTACTCTGTGCTGTTGTAAGGATGGATGTCTTGTAAATGCCTGCGCTAATGAATAAAGTTCTGAAAACTGGCATAGCTGAATAAAATGGAGGCAGAGCAGCCTATTTATTTAGCTGACTTAGTGTTGCAGGCTGCCTGTGTTCCCGTTTGTACTTTTCAGCAGTGTGCTGCAAAAACTGATCCTTTGTCAGCTCCTTCTTAATCCCATTGTATCTGCAGATTTCCTCAGCCCTGCATTTTGATGGAAGCTAATCCCAGAATATCTGCATAGCTGAGTGTGAATCTTTTATCCTTGCATACATGTTTCCTCTCTGATCCTCAACTCTCTTTTTAATCACCCTGAGTATTCAGGAGCAGCTCTTAGCTTTGTGGCGGGGGGGGAAGGCAGCTAGCCTAGCATGTGAGAATCAAGTGCTGCCTTCTGTCTTTCACACCTCTAAGCTACTGAGTCATCGTTTCATTCTCTATGCATATATATGCATAATGCACACATAATGCAGTTAAATTATTATCCTCGTGGAGATGCATGCCATCAGACAGTGTCCTTTTAATTCGCACTTCTGTGCCTCTGTATAGCAGCAACCCACAGTGCTTAACATCAGCATCTGGTTTGATCCAGGATGGAAATTCCCAAACCCATTGATCGCTAGCTTCTGCATTACCCAGAGATAAGTTATGGGTGAATCAGGAGTGCTAATTTGATTATTATTTTTTCCCATCCATTCGATTTTCTTTAATCATTAATCAGCACTTTCTTTCCTTGAGGAAGGATACCAGCATTTTTTTTTTTTTGGTTTATGTATGTTTTAGTGTGAGAGTACAAAGTTAAGCTCTTACATACTTTAGCAGAAAACATTAGGTGCCAGTGTAGGCACTCAGATGAGTGATGATGGGAACAATGCAGGAATGCCTACGGTTCTTACTAATGAGACTCCTTTTCAGTTAATTTAAAGATGTGTTCAACGGACTCTAATTTGGGGAGAAAATCCTGTTTTGTCCTAGCTAGGAAAGGATTAGGTAGGAAAGGACTAGGATTTCTACTGCCCAAATCCAGCCAAGTAATCACATGTCCTAAAGACAGTCTACCACTTAGCTCTCAATGTCAGGCATGACTTCTGGATGGTGGAGTAGACAAGGTACACCATATTACTTGTGGGGGAATAGTGTTAACCTAATCTGTTTTGTAGGCAGAATCTGTGGCACTCCAAAGAGCTCTTGAGCTGCTTTAGGGCTGTTTTTAGGGGGTCTTTTATGTTTGAGGAAAGCCTAGTATGTCTTTAGGGATCCTGCTTTCCAAAAAGAGGTCCTGTAGTGGAAATAGACCCTCCTTTGTGAGCTGTATTTGCGTGAAATGTTTTTTTTTGTTGTTTGAAGGATGCCTATGCCCTGCTTTGAAGGTGCTTTGACAGAGGGCCTGGTCAAGACGGAATTATAGTAGCACGTGTCTTACTCATGGTTAATTTTTTCTTAGGGGTTTGACATAGATTTTGTTGTGCTTTGGGGGTTTCAAGCTCTTTGGCTTGCTTAGCAAGAGCTAGACTTTGTACAAGGGGATTTTGTCACCACATTTTGAGTCCCTTTCCCCATCTCTTGGTAGAGGGATTAAATTACCCTCTGGCCTAAGCTGCTAAGAAATATGAAAGTAAACCAGTTAGGCAGGTAGGTAAATCTTTAGCCAAGATTTCTTGGGCTTTTGTAGGGGTACCATTGAACTTAGTTTGCATGCGCTACTGTGAGGAGAGTTTACCCACATTGTTTGTGAGGAATTTAGCACACCTTGGAAAATGACTGTCAAGCCTCACAAGGTGGATTTGGGTTGTGAAGGAAAAGTGGGCATAGGAGAGGAGTGTGAGAGGCTGTATAACAGCAAAAGGATTTGTCAGGGGTGTCAAAAAAGAGAACAGCGACAGATATAAAAAGGACAGAGTAGGGATAAAAAACAAGGTATTTAAGGTACAGAGGCGGAACAGGAGCAAGCAGCAAAACCCAGAGGGGAGACCCAGCTGGATCTGTGTAGCCAAGATATGAGGAAAAGGTAATGGTCTGAAACATCTGAATTTGATGATCAAGGACAGGGTGTGGGGGGAATGGGAAAACAGTCTAAGATGCAAGTGAATAATTTGAACTGCTGCAAAGAGACCAGTTTCCTTGTGGTTAGAAGGTGCATTTGACATAATAATGAGAGGAAAGGATGTGAGTTATTTTTTAATTCTTTCCTTCAAGCATGCTGCAAAATGCATTGAGCAGTGGCAAAGTGAAGTTGGATTTCTTTTTAACTCTTAATATGGGCAAAGCGAGGTACTAACAGCTCATAAAGACCAGTGGATCAAAAAAGCTGGAAATGGATAAGATGTATTGAGTCTTTCAGTGTGTCTCCAAGGGCCAGTGCATTCACTGGATAATTCATAACCATCAATATTCTGATACTTTGCTCTGTGTACTCTAATTGCCCTAAATGATGGTTTTCCTTTGGAGTGGGAAGAGGCAAGAGTTCCTTATTTTTTCATTATTTTCATAGTAATTGAAATCTCATTGGTGCTGATGCATCTTTTTAATAATTGTGCATATGATATGTGCCAAAAATTCAAATATGCTCCAACCATCCAAAATGGCATCTCAATTAAGTGTGTGCTGATATCTACAAACTCAGTCCGATTGCTGAAAGTAGAACTAGATTTAATTCTTTTTATTTAGTACTGAGCTCAGTCATAACGTGGCAGTGAAGCCTGGGATGTAGGCAGACGTCTTTGCAAAGTGAGGTCTGAGCTGTGGTGTCTTGGTTCATCCCCACGTTGTTGGGGTGATGAGAATGCTGTATTGCTGCAGAAGGACTTGGGGCAGTACTGCGTGCCCTCTCGTTCTCTCATGTTAGTAGCATACAGAGAGCAGAGCGTGATCTCTCATCATTATGTTAGCGTGGTGCTGCTGTGCAGAGGATGATTTGCACTTAAGCTGTGGCAGGGCTGACGTCCGCTCAGGAGTGTGAGGGCATAAAAGAAAGGTTCCTGAAGTCTTAAAGGAGGACAGCAAGGAGCTGCAACATTGCACATGGAGCTGGGAGTGCAGTACTTTTTCTCTACTCTGTATTGGAAACCTAGTTCACATATCCCCAAATGGGTCCTCATTTCTAAAGTTATCTTATTTATTTTTTTCCTTTTGTGGTATGCTGACAGTTGCAAATACTTTGATTGTTTTGACTTTTTCCTGGTTGGTCTAATAATCCTGATTGCATTCTGCAGTTCTTAGTCTGTCACTCTTGGGAAAGATTAAACTTCTTTTGAAACCTGTTGGGGAAAGTGGATTGTGTCAAAAGTGTCCATAACTCAAAATAACTGAAGAGGTAATGATTAAATGGAGATCCGTGAACCTGAAAGATATTTGTGATAGGCTGCAGGGCACTTTGTTACTGAAGTCTGCATGGCAGTTTGCCATGTTCAGATATCACTGTGATAAGTGGCCCTATCAAAAAGGTAGGTGGAAGAACAGAGAAGTTTGGTTAAAGCATATAACTGGAATTCTTTACAGTGGAAATCCATCTCTGGCTCTGTCAAAGAAAACTCGTATGACACTGGGCAAGTCAGTTCATCATCTCTGCTTTGAGTCACTACCTATGAAATGAGGATAATGTTTCTCTACCTCACAAGGCTGTAATGAGGTTCAGTTAATAAATATGTATGTGTACTTGGGTATTACAGCAGTGTGTCATAGAAAGCATATAAAAATAGATATAAATATAAGCCTGTTTCAAATTGGCATTTGTTTATTTCTAAGGACACTTTGGTTTGAGACGGATTCCTTTTTCATGTGATCACGTGTGTTTATTTCCGCATTCTAGCTTGGGCTGGGGTCACTGCTGTCTCTGCGTTCATAGCTGGCACGAGTCGTAGAGCTGTAGCTGGTGTTTAGTGATAAATGAGTTGATGATGGTCCTGTCTCATGGCTTGCTCCGTTGCAGGTGTACTAGTACTCGACCAGGAGAGACCGGAATGGACGTGACGAGCCGTTGCACACTTGGAGATCCTAACAAACTGCCAGAAGGGGTGCCACAGCCTGCTCGCATGCCCTACATCTCTGACAAGCACCCTCGACAAACTTTGGAAGTCATCAATCTTCTGCGGAAGCACCGGGAGTTGTGCGATGTGGTGCTAGTCGTTGGCGCTAAGAAGATCTACGCCCACAGGGTGATTCTGTCAGCCTGCAGTCCTTACTTCCGAGCCATGTTCACCGGGGAGCTGGCAGAGAGTCGGCAGACAGAAGTAGTGATCAGAGACATTGACGAAAGGGCCATGGAACTGCTGATTGACTTTGCGTACACCTCTCAGATCACTGTAGAAGAGGGAAATGTCCAGACCTTACTGCCAGCTGCTTGCCTTCTCCAGCTGGCTGAGATCCAGGAGGCCTGCTGCGAGTTCCTTAAAAGACAATTGGACCCTTCCAATTGCCTGGGCATCCGAGCTTTTGCTGACACTCACTCGTGCCGAGAACTGCTGAGGATTGCCGACAAGTTCACGCAACATAACTTTCAGGAGGTAAGATGCTAGTGTACTGGAATCATGGTGAAAAACTTGTGAATGTGCCCTGTGAGAGCCTTGGCCAACTCCTGTTTTGTGTTTCTTTCCAAATCCTGCCTTTCCCCCTGCTACATATCCTAATATCGATGGGTGCTAACTGTAAGTTGGGGAAGAGAGAGAAGACGTACTTGAAGGACTGTGCTGCACTGGTATTTTGTATGTGATCTGTAGCATTTCTTCTGTTAGAGTTCTGCTGTGAGTGCCCTGTGGAAGGCAGGGCCACAGGCACTAGTTGGTGTTTGGTGTTGTGTGTGGCATGGTTGCGCAATGGTGTGACGTTCCACTCTTCGTTCAGGATTCTATGTGATTGGAGGGAAGAGGAGTATTAAAAACATACTATCAATTAAAAAATGAACAAAAAAATTGGGGTTGCGTTTAGGTACTGGAAACGTGGGTGTATGGAGGAGAATACAGCAGTTTCAGTGGAGTCTTCAACTCCCTTTGCTGAAGCAGAACCAAGCTTTTGCATTTATTATTCAGCAGAATTCATTTGAAAGTAATTCAAGTGTGTAGTTTCATAGCTCACCCAAGTCTCTTTCACTTTCTCAATTCTTCCTTGAAGATTTCTTGGGGAAAAAAAATAGCCAGCTACAAATTCAGGGAAGAATCAGCATAATAGTGTGGAATTCTGTGAACAATACTCAGATGATAAAAGAGGTTTTTACTTACTCATTGCACCAAGCTGCGGAAAAGAGACCAACATCTGAAAATGGTGTCATTCCTGAGCCCTGGTTGAAAGGGCAAGAACATATGTATGTTTTGGAAACAGCTGCTTTCTAGAAGGAGCGCTCTAAGCATGAAGGTCTGTTCCCCTGGTAGAGAGATTTGTGTCTTACCTTCCCTAGACTCTGCACTTTTCTACCCTTGGAACAGGTAGGCTGCTGCAAAGAAAACTCTTCTTTCTACCTGCTTACAGGTCCTTTCCAAAGGGAATAACTCCAGAATCAACTTTTGATGCTAATTTAGTTTCCTCAAAGAAGTGGCAGCATGTAAGTGCTGTGATTGATTGCAGCTTGCACACTTTGATTTTTTTTTTTCTTCTGGGAAACAGACTAGAATTGTATTAATTTCAGTCAGGTAGCACTTAATAAAATCATGAGCATGAGCAAACACAATTGAACTTGACTGTTGGATGCACTGAAGACAATACTTGATATATAATTGAAGACACATGACATCAGCATACTCTTAAATTTGCAGTAAATATGGCTTTCCTAACCATAAAGACTAGAAAAAAATGACTTTGCTATTTAAGATGAGAGCTTGTTTTTTGTAGAACTTGGTGATTTCCCAAAAGCCCTACATTCAAGCCCTACATTTTAGCTGGCCATTTCATGTGCTCTGTGCTTGCTCTGCATTTCTTTTCTTCTGCAGTTTTTTTTGGGAGCAGGATGGTAACCAGATGGTTGTTTATTTTCAGTGCTTGGTGGTTTTAATGGTTAGAGCTATGTTCTTCTCATTATTACATGAGTAGGGCATACTTACAAGCCTCTAAATAACTTTTTTTTTACAGCACAACAATTTTGTATTTAAATGTTTTAGCATTAATACATGCAACTGGAATCTGACACTGTTAAGAGCTGCTTGCTATGGGGTTCTTTTCTCTTGCAGTCTGTCAAAGGCAGCTTCCTGTCTTCCTTATCCCTGGGAAAGCCCATGCAGGCAAAAGTTTTGGGCTCTAGAAAACACTCTTCCCCTCAGAGATGGTACAGATTATAATTTACTTAACTAAATTGTTGCATCCAGAAAGCAATTGGTTAGATTAGAACGCTACCTACTTGGCCTGTGCGGGTGGTATTTAGCTGTCCCCTTCAGTGTCCCAAGAGTTTAGCTGCTCTTCACCCCTAATGATGTCTACTTTCCCTTCCCTTATTTCTCTGCAGACAGTGGTAATGGTGCAGCTGGTTGGGATCGCTGCCTCTGCTGCCACTGTAGTTTTCATCTGGAGAGTGGACTGGCGATCCCTTCTGGAAGCCAATGACTTGACTGCTTCATCCTCCTCCATGTGGAGGTTGAAAACTGATACAAAACGTTCCCTCCTCTGCAGAGGCTGTATGGGCATGCTTCCTCCAAGCTGGCCAAAAGGGAAACATGAGAACATGAGATGGGAATCTCCTGGATGGCAACGTAAAACATTAAGCGCTAGGCACTAGGCCAATCCATGCAGTTACTTTGAATGCAGTCTGAATTGCTTCATGTCCTCTGCTGTGTTAACCTCTAGTTCTATTAATTTTTATGTGTATTGCTGCATTACATCATTAACTTCTTGGTAAAATGTTTCTCCAAGTTTTCCATTCCCCTCAGTTTAATGTGTTGCCTAAAACCCCTAGTGAATCTGGTGCACGCAATGCGAAATGGTTCTGTTAACAACTCCGCTGTACAAAAACAGCCTTCATATTTTTTGTTCGATCTCTTGACATCTGTATGAAGGGAAAAAATATACATAGAGATAAACAACTTGCACTTTGTTTCAATAGACAAAAATTGTAGTCCATATTGTATTCTTTGACATTTATTCTGTCTGTATGTAAATGCAGTAGTGAACATAATACTGTGATTTTTTCTGATTTTGTTCAGTACAAAAGAGAAAATGATGCCCATCTGATTTTTGTTTAGTGCTGTAAGCTTCTAGCAAGCAAGTAGTCAGACCATTAATATTAGTCAGATAATTTTTAGTGTCCTGATAATTAAGCCAAAAAAAAGACTGAACACTTTAAATATTTATTTTACTGTGTAAACTAACAAGTTGCATAGCAGCAATGACTGGGTTTGCAGAAGTGCTAGCAGTATTTTGAGGTCTGTGAGGTATGAGAGTGTTTTGTGAGGGTGGAAGGAAGAGTTTGGATGACCGTCCTTGGCTCGTAAATGTTATGTCCTGAGCCTCTATTTTCAGACTCTGAGGCTGCATTTACAAATTGTCAAGGTAAGATTTAGGCACAAGCTAGTCTTTGTGAAAGAGAGGGAGACTGTGCAAAAATGCTGACATGGGTCTTTGTGGCCAGCCCAGTTTTTGCTGTAAGGCTGAAGAAGTGTGTGAGCTAACTTTGTTGTGACTCTTGCTGCTCCCTGAAAGCCCGTAGGATCCCGGAACAAAGTCTGGTAACTGACCTTGTTGTCGCTTGTGTTTCTTTTTAGCAATATCTGCTGTTGTCAGCAGCTTGGCTATTTTTTCCATATTCATTCAGTGTTCTTGAATCAGTTCTTTAAGTAATTAAAAGAACCACGCAGCTGATTCCTGTTGAGATGATAGTATTAAAGAGAATGGATTTCTCTTTTTGTTTATGCTGCATACCCTAAAATAGGTCATAGAATTGTAATGTGGTCGCAAATGAAGGGAAAGGCCAGTATTCAGGTTTTTTCTGTCACTGAGCCTGTCCAAGATTCCAGGCTGCAGACCGGGAATGCTTGCGGGCAGGCTGAGCTGGCAATCAGCAGTCAAACCGCTTCTGCGGCGCTCTCAAATTCGTGCGTCCTTCCCGTCTGCCGGCGGCGTGGGCATGAGGCAGGGCTGCGTGGGCATGAGGCAGGGCTGCGTGGGCATGAGGCAGGGCTGCGTGGGCATGAGGCAGGGCGGCGTGGGCATGAGGCAGGGCGGCGTGGGCATGAGGCAGGGCTGCGTGGGCATGAGGCAGGGCTGCGCGTTAGCTCTGCAGCCGCTCGGAGCAGCCTCCGGGCTGCGGGCTGACTCACGGGCGCGGCGCGGCGCGGCGTGTGAGCGTAGCGCCCTCTAGTGGCAGCTCAGGCCTCCTGGGGAACTTGGGCGCTATCTTGGGTACTGAAGGAATTAACGTGTTCGCAGATTGTCAGCGGCTTGAATTTCACAAGAGACCAGTCCTCGGGGCCTTAGGAGGCTCCGAGTCCCTCTTAAGTGCATTTGGACTCGCGCAAACTCTCCGTATATATTTAGAGCAAATGAAGGAGAGACAGGATCAAATGAGTCCATCTCCTTGTCCTGAAATATTGGCTGTTCTGCTGCAAATCAGCATTCAGGAAGATTTTTCCATGTTCTCTACGATGCCTCTGGTAACTTGTTTCTAAGACTGTTATTTTTGTGCTCTATTTTGGATTCATTGTGAATAAAGCCTCTCTATTCTGATACTGCTTTTCTGTCAAATATTTACCAGCTGCCTAACGTTTTTATTTCTGCTTAAGTATTACACATGGCAAATGAGGAGGCTGGTTTTAAGTAAGGGCTTTATTTTTCTTAAATTCTGAAACCTGATCAGTGCATTATGTGGCTTAACCCTTCAAAAACAATCTACAGAACTTTTATATAAAAATTCCCTTTCACTTGCATCACCATCTAAAGGTGTCTTTTGCTTTGTTGGAGACTGCATTCTGCTCTGTGCAGAGAACCCTTCACTCGGGTTGGTGTCAAAAACAGTGGAAGTTATTTGGCACTTTGCTGGATCCATCCATTGGGCTCTAACTCAAGTGAGCTGTCTCTCCTTTAGCCTTGCATTGAAGTGCAGGAGTGGCAAATGGTTCTGGTGCTTTGACCACTGACCTTATGTTTTTCTTTATTCCTTTCTGTTTAACCAGGTAATGGAGAGCGAGGAGTTTATGCTGCTTCCTGCCAATCAGCTCATAGACATTATATCCAGTGATGAGTTAAACGTTCGCAGTGAAGAGCAGGTTTTCAATGCAGTGATGGCCTGGGTGAAATACAGCATTCAGGAGAGAAGACCCCAGCTGCCACAGGTAATCTGGAGCATAGTAACATGTGAGGCTGCTTTATCCAGGGGAGGACAAATGAGGGCTGAAATCATGGTGCCACAGCAGTGTCACAGTTCTGAATGTATGTGATGCCACAGTAATTCTCTCTGATTTCCATATGGGTTGGAAGACTTTCATTTTCCCCTTCATCTAGGCTGAAAGTAGCAGTGGCCAGACACTTCGGTAGGGGCTTTATTGAATTGTTTCCAGGTAGGACTTGCCAAACAAGATGGTTCCAGCAGTCAATCCAGACAAACCTGCCTGGGTTGCTTAGGGTACTGTACAAAAAACATAGTGGAATTGAGAAAAAGCTTGTCTTCATTGGAGGTATATTTTTAGCCTTTGCTGGTTGATTTATGCCTCAGCCCTCATGATCTTATACTGGAGCTTGTCAGAATGTTTTTGTTGAAATACGATGTTTTGTCTAAAGCCAAAGCATTTCAGAAAGATGTATCTATTCTGACAAAGCTGTCAGCCAAAAAAGCTTCTAAAGTCTCAGGCTTTCTGATCAAAGGAGGTGAGAGACTGTCTGCCTCGGCTTTTCTGCTTTGGAAATAGATGTTAAGCACAACTTTATTTAATGGAAAGCTTTTGAAAATTGTTAAAAAGGAATTGTTTTCCTCAAGCTAGCTTGTTAATACTCATACAGCTCTGCCTTTTGTAGGCCCCTCTGTGTATAGCCGGTTACGTCTCTAAAGTCTAAGCCTTTGTGAAAGAGCTGTTATTTGTTATCATTCATTTATTATACAGTACCACTTACATTTAAGACAGCTGGCCACCTCTTAATTGATGATAAACTTCTAACTAAGCTAGTGTTTCAGACAAATGTGTTGGCATCTGCAGTTTTGTAAAGGTTTTCAATTGATAGCCTGTTTTCAGTGAATTGTCCCATTTAAAAGACTGACAGGCTGTTGGCTATCTGCATTGACGTACTAGACAACTAGAATGGCAGTTTGGATATGTAAATGATCATGTTGTTTGTTTGCCAGAAGAATTGCTGTTTATCAAAACTTGCTAGCCAATAACTAAATAGCCGATAATAACTTATTTCTGTTCGGCTTCTCCCTATATCTGAGGGGGTTTGTGTTTTTTCTACAGTGATGCTTTTTTTTTGGTGTGTTGTAGGTCCTGCAGCATGTCCGTCTGCCACTGCTGAGTCCCAAATTCCTTGTGGGTACGGTGGGCTCTGATCCACTTATTAAGAGCGATGAAGAATGCCGGTAAATCTCCTCACTGACTTACAGAATGGGATTTCATTGTATGTGGGTGCCTTATTTGTACCTGTTCTCTGAAATTGTGTTGATTTGCCAGTGGTAAATGGGCATTACTTCACAATTTCCTCTTTGCAGTTGGGAGGAGATGAGATGCAAGAAAATGTTTTCTATTTGCATAATAATCAGTATGCCCTAGAGGAAGTTCTTTTTTTGTTCTTTCAAGTTTTCAGTGAAATAGCAAACTTTGAGTATACGGTTTGACTTTCAGGAGAATATCCTTCAGTGGATTGTTTTCCATTTCACCTTTTTTGTTTCTGTAGTCATGGCCGTTCAGTACACCTCACTACTTGCGTGGCATTTGTGATCTTGTCATGGCTTAAAGTAATGTTTCTGTATCTGAAACATCTTGCCTTTAATAAGTGAAAGAGTACTCTGGGACTGGAGTCTGCTATTTCCCACAATGCTAGTGCAGGAAAGCTGTAATTTCCTTCCCTCATGGTGTAAGTCTTGCCTTTCTGGTTCTGCACAGTTCTGTTATCTATAAAGCACTCAATTTTTGTTGTGCTTACTGTAAAATTGTTCAGTGGATAGACTCAGCTGTTCTCTTTCTGAATAAGAGTTTACGTTGGAGGAATTCCACATTTGTAGAGGGAAGGAGGACTCTTTTCTTTTTTGTTTTATTCAAGGGTTTGGAATATTAGGATTAGTCCAGGTGACAAGTCATGAACGGATGGACAGTGTGAGCTGGCCAAAGCTGATGGAGAAAATATTCATCAGAAGGGTACTATCTCCATCTATTGGTCATGTGTGTGTATTATGTATTTGTGTGCTTTTCAATTCCTTTTTTGTTCCTAGGCAAAACCATTGACTGTTAAGTTTTAGCTTGAGGCAGACTGGGTTTTTCTTTTCTGCATTGTAAGCCTGACAAATCTCTCATCATGGTCTTTCTATCAATCTTTATTACTAGTAATGTCTAATATTAACACTGGCCAAATATTGATACTGGTCTACCACTGTGTTGCTGTAAACAACTGATGAATACTTGTCAGTGTACGTTTTAACTACAGCTATTCATGCACTTATGTAGTTTATGAATAACTGAAGTGCATGACTAGTGCTGGGTGCTCTTACCATCAGTTTTGATTTGTATCTTCTCTTGAGACTGCTATTGTGTGAACATCTGGAATTAATATTTTCCTGTCTTGCACAGGGACCTAGTGGATGAAGCTAAAAACTATCTGCTGTTGCCCCAAGAGCGGCCACTGATGCAAGGACCAAGAACTAGACCACGCAAACCCATCCGCTGTGGAGAAGTGCTCTTTGCAGGTGTGTATAGCTCTTGCTGGCTTAGGTCAGGAGATTTAAGTCTATGGGTTTTCTGGTTATAGTGCTTCTGTAAGACCAGACTTTGCAACTTCTTCTTTCTGAAGTGACATGTGCATTAATATTTGGTGGTTTGAGCTAACTTGCACTTTCTTATTTATGTGATCTCTTTGGTGCTGAGTGCCACAGCACTTTTTATAGACTAGTACTTCCAAACTCATGTTAGTCCTTTTGAAAATCGCACTCTGTCTTCTAATGGTGGTCCTCAGGATGAGTGACTCTGAGAGGTGGGCCTCCTGGGTTAAGGCTGACAAAGTCCAGAGGAATTATTTAGAGTAGACATACGCGCAGTATGTGAACGTGATGCATTATCATGACACTGTTTCTTGTGTTTGGTTCCTGCAGTGGGGGGCTGGTGTAGCGGGGATGCAATTTCCAGTGTGGAGCGCTATGATCCTCAAGCCAATGAGTGGCGGATGGTGGCTTCCATGAGCAAAAGACGCTGTGGTGTTGGAGTCAGTGTTCTGGATGACCTCCTCTATGCTGTGGGAGGCCATGATGGTTCCTCTTATCTTAACAGTGTAGAAAGGTAGGTCTCCATAGGGCTGATGCTCCGAGTGTTAACTCTGAGTATTTAAACCTGGTGTAACCTCTTAAAAATGGATCCATTTTGCTAGCTGTGGTGATGTTTTGCTGAAAACACAAAATTTATATTACTGCTATCTACATTTCCTCCTCCCTTGCCTACCACTTCAATATTGTATTGCTGTACTGCTAAACTAGGACTTCAGGCATACCAGCTTGTGTCATGTTATCCTCAGCTTAATGAGCCAAGACGTAATCTTTGGTATAGGGAAGGAATATGTAAGAGGTAGGTTTCACTGTAAGTGATGGGAGGAGTGATGGTCTCTGTTAACCTTCTTTTGAAATTGTTGGTTCGTTCTTAGCATTGCTGAGGAAGGTGAGGTTACGGCATGTATTACTTAATGTTGAGAGAAACATTCAGGCGTTTTGTTGTGGAATGGTGACTAGAGAATTAAGGAACCTTGTAAATACTTTTACAGAAGAAGGAAAATAGGTCAGATTTAGACCTCTGAAAGATGTTAAGTTGAACAAGCTTTGTTAAATTTCCTGGTTCTGGGAGCTACATATTGCCAGTCCCCATGCCTTTGAGCCATGTTACTCGAGCACTCGTGGTGCTCTAAACCTCGGTCCTCTAACAAATCCAACAGCTGTACAATATATCTCCTTCCTTCCCGAGCCTCCCATTCTTTCCACATATCTTCTTACACACTCCCAGCTTCCCAGATCAGGACCCCAGCCTTACATCCCCCATGTCCTGCACGTTTTTCTACTGCACGCCATACTTCCTAGTCTCTGGGTTCCCAAGCCAATCCAGTTCCCTCATCCTTGTCTAGAAGCACAGGTCCTAGTGCTGTCTGAGTTCTTGTGCGGGCTGCAGAGAACATGCAGCAGAATAGCTCTTGGCGCTGCAGTTTGCACAGAGGCAAGTTACCACATGTCAGCCAGGCCCTGGTAACCTGCTCTCTTGTGAACCTGTGGCTTTGATCTTCAATTTGAATCATTTCAAACTGCAGTTTGAACATCCCTGGAATAACAGGTATTGGATGCATTACATCACCTGAGGCCTTTCATCCAACTTCCTTATAAATAGCTGAGTTGCAGTTCAAGCTCAAGATAGGCAAGTTCCACTGCCCCAGTAGTTCCCAAGCACGGGAGAGTCTGAAACTTCCTGAGACCAGCAACTTGTGCTGTTTGATGTTTTTTTCTAGATATGATCCGAAGACCAATCAGTGGAGCAGCGATGTGGCCCCCACCAGCACCTGCAGGACCAGTGTTGGAGTTGCAGTTCTTGGGGGCTATCTCTATGCTGTGGGTGGCCAAGATGGTGTCTCCTGTCTCAACATTGTGGAAAGGTATCTTAAAAAAAAGAAATGATGGGGCACAGGGAGAAGAGGGTCTCTTAGTAAGGTGAAGATGAGCTTTAGAGGAGGAGGTAAATGCTGTACAGATTTCATGGGGATTTTTGTTTGGAGACAAATAAGGGCAGTCTGCCTGTCCCTTTGTGAAGATGTCTATGCCTTATTGAGTATTGGTGTTTATTCTTTTGCCAGGTACGATCCGAAAGAAAACAAGTGGACTCGAGTGGCTTCCATGAGCACCAGGCGCCTGGGAGTGGCAGTGGCTGTGTTAGGGGGCTTCCTCTATGCAGTGGGAGGCTCTGATGGAACTTCTCCTCTCAATACTGGTATACCTTTTGCTGTCCCTCACTGCAGTCATACTTGTCATGGTCTCGTTTTTTTCTGTCCATGGTGTCCCTGGATGGCGGTTGAATATTTTAGTGATCAGTTTGCTATGTGTTTCCTTCCTTTGAACATAATTTTGCTATGCAGTAATTCAGTCTAGGTTTCTAAGTCCTTATTACCTGGTTGTATATGTCTTTCCCCCCCCTGCCCCCCCCCCCCAAAGAAGCTGCATCTGGCAGTGTGTCCTGAAGCCAATACTTTATTCATTTGCTGAACAGCTGCAAGTGCATCTTTTTCCTGCAATAGCCCTTTATTGCTATAGGAAGGAGGATGCCATAGGTCACACTACTGCACGATGAAAATGCAGATCAGTTTGTAGCATTGGCCGGCTCATTCTTGAGTGAAGCTGCATTATGTGATTTTTGACTATGTAGCATTCCAGGGATTGGAGACAGGAGAGAGAACAGCCAGCCTTTTATAGAAGGAGAGCGTTAGAGTGGGTGATTACAAATTGGTACATCGTATTTTTAGTGTGTGGGAATTGCAGTGTCTTGCAGGTTGAGCAATGCTTTGGATGCAAGTTCAAAAGTGCTAACTCCCACTCTCCACCAACCCTGTTGTCCAAAGATGTGTCATTTCCTCTGCAGTGGAACGCTACAATCCTCAGGAGAACCGCTGGCATACGATTGCACCCATGGGGACGAGGAGGAAGCACCTGGGCTGTGCAGTATACCAAGACATGATCTATGCTGTGGGAGGCAGAGATGACACAACAGAGCTCAGTAGTGCAGAGAGGTACAATCCCCGAACCAACCAGTGGTCTCCTGTTGTGGCCATGACGTCCCGCCGGAGTGGAGTGAGTTTGACTTGGTTTGCCTGCTTATGCCATGCCTAACCACGTAGTGAGAGCACTGGGTAGACTGTCATCTTGAGATGTCTCTCTTGCTTCCTCCATAACTTCACCCCTCCTCTACAAGGGAAATATTTGTAAAAAAGGCAAAACTCTTCAGCAAAACTAGAGGATGAAATAGTAGTGGTGTTGTACCATGGACAGTCAACTGTTTAATATGTCAGAGGATGTATTAAGTATCCAGTAATCCAGTAATTTTTGAGGGTCTTTTTAAAATAATTTTGGTCCCTTGTACTGAGGGACTGAAATGGAGCTACTTAGGCCTGAAACGGAGGAGTTCCTTCATTTTTCACTTGGTGAAGTAGCCATACTTAGTGTGGGGGAACTATTAGAGAATAGTATCAAAATTAGCACCTGGGTCTTATCCTGTAACGCACTTTGGATGACTCAGAAAATGAACGTACCTGCTTGCACAGAAGAAAGAGTTCAGAAACTGGGCAATTACTTGTTTAGATACAAACTTCTAGTTAAGTCTTTTTCATTGCCGTGTGTGATATGCGTGGGAACAGTTTCCAGGCTTTTACCTAGAGTGTTGCCTCTCTTCACAGTATCATGTGGGTATGGGGAATGACAGCTAATCCTCCTGCTTTCTGCTGACATGTGAACAGAAGATTAACATAGTGTTTTAAGTAGTCATAGTGTTTGGGCAGATGCAAATGTTATGAATATTTATCATTGGATAGTGGATTATATAGTAAAGAGTGGCTTAATTCTGTCTGCTAGTATTTCAGTGTCTGAGGCAAGCATGAATCATAACTTGAGCAAGTACTGTTTTGGGGGGCAGGGAACATACACTTATTTTCCTCCTCAAAGCATGTAGTACATAGTTCCTTTGTAGTTGCTGATCAGGTGTTCACTTTTCGTGAGCTTCTATATTTGCTTTTTGTAGAATTTGCTAAATAGATGCATCTTTTTCTGCAGGCCTTCTGAGTTCTCTTTAACTTCCTCAAAGCCCAAACAAAGACCCTTTTACATAGTGTTCTTGCCTTATTTTCTGTGCTGTGTCAGGGTATTTTCACTGGACGTGATCTTCCTAGACAACAGGACAACTTGAGATTTCAGTAACTTTGTGCATCTGTAGAAAGACGTAATTGGAAACAAGGCCAGGGTGCTTATAGATGGTTCAGGTTCCAGCCCTAGAGGAGCAGGCCAGGGGGTTACATATGGTTCTCCTTCGGTTTAAGCAAGTGTTCCAGGCTGTAGGCTGGTAGATACTATGGTGTGTGTGTCGTATTTTGTCAAGAAATTCCATGCAGGGTATAATAAGCCTTGACTGATAAAGGTTTAGGCTCTGATGTATCTGTATGTATTCAAGTAGTTCTAGTTCTTGTAGCTGGTAAAGGGAGCCCTCTGCTTTTTCTCTAAAAGATTCTCTATTTTGTGATCTGTATCTAACTTTTAATTTGCTATTGTTTTAAATGCAGTGTTTGGATTATGTGGCATCCTGTGCCAGTATGTTCTAGTTAAATGTGTTATAGGCTACTTTGTTTATCCTTTTTCTTCCCCCAAAACCTCTACTGCAGGCTGTGCCTTTCCCCAAACCTAATTATTGAATACCTTTCTATTAATATTTCCATTTTAACCCTTGTTTTCAGGATATGTGGTAAAGCATGCCAGCTAAATAAGTACTATCTGTGATGGTTGCTTTCCAGGTTGGCCTCGCAGTGGTGAATGGACAGCTAATGGCAGTGGGGGGTTTTGATGGCACAACGTACTTGAAGACCATTGAGGTGTTTGATCCAGATGCTAACACATGGAGGTAACCTTAAGCTTGAATAAGTGAAATAGTCAAATAACAGCTTCCAGCTGTAGCTGCTTCAGTCCAACCAGTGGCTGGAGCTGTTCCAGCCAAATTAGAAATGTGACATGCGACATCATGCGGAGCTTGGGTGCAGTAGCCAGCATAACAGTTATGCTGTGGCTTGTTGGCTTACATGAAAGTACATGGAAGAGAATCACGTTCTGAAAAACTGGGAAGTGGTTAACTTCCTTCATCTCCCCACACCTCATTATTCCTGAAGTGTAGTTCAGGGCTGAGAAATAACTACGTAAAAGGGATACTTGCTGTTCACAGCATTTCACTGAATATTGCTCTTGTGTTAGGCTTGTATCTCTGAATCAGTGGTGCTTGGCTACAAACCCCCTCCCTAACAAGATAGCTTTTCCATATAATCATGGATAGAAATCAAACACTTTAATATCCCAATACACCATCTAGGTATGGCATCCCCACATCCATGACTATTGGAGTAATGGGCAGTTGAGAAACACTGTCTTGCAGATTTCAGCTTGAATTCTAGCCATCAACTCCATTTTAAGTAAAACAGAAATGGATTTTTCCATAGTGTTTTTTTTTTTTTCCCCCCCTATCTGAGGATATCGACAGATTTAACCAACATTTGGGAAATAAAGTCTCATTGCATCTTTTGCAGGTAGGAAAATGCTGCGTAGATAGGTTACTGAGAGTTGGAGAAAATAAATGACTTGGCAAGTTTGCTGGGTAACAAGCAAAAGACAATACTAAAATCTAATTTGTTTCTAAGTGCTGCTTTTGAACTTAAAAAAAAACGAGCCACACTGAAACAGATCTGCCCCTTCTGTTTATTTTGGACTGAGTCTGCTCTTGCTTCCCAATAAAAATAAGCTTGCCCTTAGCAGAAGGAGCTCACAGTCATGGTGTAGAATTCAGCCTACTCATTTTTGGCTTTCAAGCTGAGGCTCTGATTTCCAAATCTTTCTGGAGGAGCTGAAACAGAACAGTTTGAGCCTATGGTGTTCTTCACCTTTATATCTGCAAAACAGCCATTAGAAGAATTTTATTTAATTTATAAACTGAGGTGATAGGAAATTCCCAATTGGGAAGAACTTGCCTCTCGTTTCTGCCAGCAGACTGTAGAGGCACAGAGAGGAATATGCAGCTGAAATGAGTAGGATACTGGAGCCCACAGGGATTAGATTTCCATAGGAAATGCAGGCACTGTTTCAGTAACATATTTTGGAGAAACAGATGGTGCTTGGGATGTGTTACATCTTGGTGAGATCAGCTGAATGTAGGGTATTAGAAATGTAAAAGAAATTAATTGAATTGGAAGTAGCAAACCTGTCCTTGCTCCTGTGTTACCCAAAAAGTAGCCCAGGGTAAGCTACAACCGACAAAGATCCTTTCTATCTTGCATGTAACCAGACAGAAAGTAAACGATTACTTAAGAAACAGAGAACAGCTGAGCATCAAAACAAGAAGCAATTCCTGTTTTTCTAGAGAAAGATATGAGCAAATATATTAGAGTTACCTTGGAAGTTTGTACGCAGACTGCTGCCCTGCTTAGTCATTGTGAGCCACTTTAACCGAAGGCTAACCATGCTTACAAGGGCTGGTTCGCTCTTTCCCAGAGTAGTTCCATGAAAGAGCTGAAGCAGTGTGACCGCTGGAGCCTTGTCTTTGCAGGTTGTACGGTGGAATGAACTATCGGCGGCTGGGAGGAGGCGTAGGTGTTATCAAGATGACACACTGCGAATCCCATATATGGTAAGCATCAAGAGGGAGGGAGATCCCTTGGTTCTCATTCCTAGAAAAACTGAAGAGACTTCTTGACACTGGACCTCTTTGCAGCTCTAGTACAAATGGTCTAGATCCAATGTAACTCTTTGCCGGTGACTCTTTCTATCAAATTATAAAAGTGACTTCTGTGAGTGTGCGCCCAATGGAAGACCATGTTGTCAGACTCCAGGGAACCACTGGACAAAAGTAGAAGTGTTGCTTATGTCCTTATTTTTTCTAAATAGTCTGCGTTTTTGAATAAACCAAACTGTAAAAGTCGTTATAGTGTAAACAATGCCGATGTAGGGACTACAAGCTATACTGGGAGTCTGGCAAGAGGAGGGTTTCCCTGATTTCCCTCCTCCTGCGAGCAGTAGACATGGCAGGCGTGCAGTGGGCGAAAGAGGAAAGTGATACAGAAAACATTGCTTTTGCCTTATTTACAGAGAGCTTCAAAAAAGTACTTGACCTGCAAGGTGCCACCTTTGCACAGAAGCTTGTCTGTGCACAGAGTATATTTATTTTTTCATTTAATTTGTATCATGTATTTTCTTTGTATCACTCACAATGATAATTCCAGCTTTTTTATATGCATATATATGTGTGCATATATATATTTTATATATGTGTATGTGCATGTGTATGTGCGATTTGAATTTTGACAAGCTGATGGTTAGGGCAGGGCTATGTCCTGCAAGATATTGTGGTTCCAACCCTTGTGGTATGTATTAGGATCTCTTAGAGTACAGGAGAGCTATGAAGATGGGTGCCCCGAGTATCTTAGTCTTGCTGGAGGCAAGAAGTAGAACTGGAACTCTCATCTATCGACTGAATCAGTGAAGTGCCCAAAAAGAGGGTGAGAGTGAAAAGGATTTTAAATGATGCCTTTTTACTGTACAGTGTATGGTACAAAAGTTCAGCTTTTGTCTCTCCCCTCCCCTGTATATGAACCTAAAACTAGTTATTGCTCACTTATAAAATCCTTTTCTCACACTGCCTGTGGGATATCAGTTCTTGTCTGAAGCTGGTATGCAGGTACCATTTGTTAATTCCGACTAGCCTAGATAAATGCTCACTTCTCAGGTTCTTGCTATAATGGCAGACCCACAGTCAGCTCCTGCTGCAAAATGCTTAGACCAGCGTCCTCTTAGCTGCCCTCCCGCCTCTTGTCTGCGTCTTTAGAATTCCTGTTGTAAAACACTGACCATGATGAGATGGTGCCCATCCTTTTAATGATTTTTATGCACTTTGCCTGTGTTTGTTTTAGAGCAGGGAAAGGTATGAGGCTCATTAAAGAGACTTTGGAGGGGAGGGACTGTTCACTGGCACTGTAACTGTTATGTTTCAGTGAGTGCAGAGGCACCTGGGGCTGGGGGGGCGGAAGGAGCAACTCTGCTCTAGACTCAAGGGTTCTGACGTGTTTGCCTGTACTGAAACTTCCACCCACTACAAAACAATGACCTGTTGCACCTGATATAACTTTGGACCTTACTAAATCTGATTTTTAAAGAGAAAGAGGACTGTAAATTCTTGAGATGAAGGAGGCAGTGCTGACATCTTAAGTTCTTTAACGTCATGGTTTGATTCATGTAACTCGGCATTTTAATGTGCTTGAATATAGTAAAAATTACACTACAGTAATAAATGGGTCATTCAAACTTTTTTAAAGGCCCCTCTTTTCCCCTAAAGGTTGGTATTCTTGTGTTTACATATGAAGATCATTTGCACCTTTACAAGGAAAAACAAGTATTCTGTAAACAAATGTTTACATGTATCATTTATGCTTTTTTCTAGCATGAGTAACTTGTATAAATAGTGCTATCTTAATAAATTTCTTCTATGCTGTTCTTTGTTTCTTTGTTTGAAAACAGCAGGCAATGTTTTTATACAGTTTGCATAGGTACAGTGGATCACTGACATGTTTTTTGATATTGGTGCTGCTTCAAACACTGCTCAAGCAAAATGGCTTAAAACTCTGTTGTTCCATGTTACCCTCAAATACTTAGAAACACATCATTCAGAACCAGCTCTTTCTGGAAGAAAATATCTGTAATATCAGGCCAAATCTAGCTCTGTTAACCCCAAGTTGTAGATGAGCATGTAAAAATAGAAGTAGCTTTTCCCCCCAGCAGTGCCCTACAGGTAGGCTATAGCAAATACTGCACATACTTAACAAAGCAGCAGCTTAGGAAAGTATCACTCTTGGAAGCTGAACAGGCCTGTATTTTATACAAGGATTCTGCTGTGGAGTTCTCACAGGCTTTATATTAGTCTGTGTTCCTAAGGCAAGGAATAGGTTCAAAGAGGCTTCACTGTATTTTAGAGATTGTGCCTGCAAACTTGCTGGAAGGCTGGAGATTTGACTTTAGAATGAGAATGTTAACTCTTTAGGGTTAGTTTCATAATCAGCTAAGTACAGGTGGCAGGTATGTCAGACTTCCAGCTTCTGCTTACTCAGTCTTTTCTGAATTGAGATAGCAAACTTTGAAAGGAAACTAAAGCACCAGCCTTGATAGTTTAAAATAAATAGCTGCTGGGCTATTTAGAAGATAAAATTTGTTTCCAACAGGGTAAGAATCCTCAGTTTACAGACTGCAGCCTTTACAAGCAAAAATAATGTACCCTTAACTATTAAATATAAAACTAAAAGCAAGTGCATGATTTTTGGCTAATTCTTTATTTCAGTCTATTACATGTCTCCTTTAGCGGCACTAGATGAGAAACTAGGCTTGCAGTTGTGTTCCTTCATATGTTTGCATGGCTGGTTCCTCTCATATTGCAGGGGAGAAGAGAGGAATGTATTAGCCAATTTTAGTGACAGCTGATAAAGTAAAGTCAGTGCAAGGATGAAAGTTTTTTACTTACTTAGAGGAAAGTTATAGCACAAACTCAACTGATCAGACATTAGAGATGCTGTACAAGTGAAGCTATTACAAGTGAATTCCTTAGAAAACTAGACTTCCTAAGTTTTGCTCCTCACAATTATTTAATAGGCGACTGATCACTAGTTTACTCAGGTAAGCTATAGCTTGCACATAAGCAAGATACAAGTGTATGTATGTTTAATTAGGCATAGATTTTTCTTTACTTTGCTCAAGACCAAAATAATAGCAAAAAAGGCAATATTTTCTTTATTTAGTACTGTAATACAAAAAACATAGCACTTAAGATGTACCACCTTCTACTTCTTTTCTGCTCATTTAAGCTATAGGCAACCACTATGCACTAGCTATCTGAACCCCTACCTGCTGTAGGGAGAGAGCTAGTATAAAGTTTTAGCACCCATAGCTTCAACCCAGAGAGCTCCCTAGACTACAGGATTACATTGCAGAAGATAAAACACCAGGCAAAACATACCAAGTCTCTAGCTTATAGACAGCCCTTGATTTTCTATGTGTTAACTTGTCTGCGAGGAAAAGTAGAGCTGGAAACACAAGGCAGTTGTCAGTTGTATGCTTTTTTTCCTAAACCCAACTGGGGAGTGAGCATACAATTTGCTACTGTTATGTGCTGGCCTTAACAAGAGATTTTGGAGCCTTACCAGTATGAAGTTAGAAACCTGGATTTTTCTGCCCGATAACATGCATCCCTCTCTCAAGCATGCTTGACTTTGCATTTAGATTTTGGCCCCAAGAGTATTACTAAGTTTAGCTAAGAATAAGGGCCCTATAGCAGGGGCTGTCCAGTTCAGTAAAAAACCTGATTGCCATTTGAAACAATAGCAGAAATATCATTAAGTTGCATCCAAGCATTTGCAATGTTTTATCTCCTAGTACTGTGGCCTCTCTATTAGAGCAAAATATCTTCTTTCCTGTGGATGATGATGTTGAATTACTGCTAGTTACAGGTTTGAGTGCAGGAGATCAAGTTTGACTCTAGACAGCAAGTGTGCAAGAAAGGAAAGTTCTGCAGGAATGAGTTTCCAATAGGTTTCTCAGCTTAAGTCTTCCAGCAGTAAGCCTTTTGGGGATGAAGATCAGCTGAAACAAGTCTCATTGTATCTGAGAGATCGCTAGTTCTGTCAGTAGCATCAGCACTCCAATTAGGTATTTGCTTTGTAGAAACTGTAAAAGAACCAAGAGCATATGTCAAAGAAAATTGCAGTGGTCAAATTTCCTTACCCTTAACTGGATGGAAACCAAATACAGATGTTCCATTTGATTGCAGTCAGCTTTCCCCTTGTTCTCTGCAAGGTACCTTTGTTAGCATTTTGACCCTAGTTGTGGAGAAAGCACACATGCCTACATGCTACTCCTCTTGGAGTGCTCCAGCCTTTGCTCCCATCCCATGGGAAGCATAGTACCTGAAGGGATGCCCTGCTCCTACTGCAGCTTTTTGGAAGGAGGGAATCCGAGCACTTCTGCTCCTTTGGCTACCTCTCTCCTTCTCTAGGAGCACCAGTTCAACTATGCCAGTTTCCTAGAATAACAGTGTCCATATTGAATATGTGTCCGACTTGAACTCGGGATCCATGTTATGGAAGAGCCATAACATGATTTAATGCAAGACACTTCCTAGAACAGGAGTAGTGATGCTTCTTCAGAAAGCCTATTCTGTCTGAGGATTTCTTGTATTTACTTACCTGCTAAATAAAAAGTTTTCAGTGACTTTTATACACTGCTGCAGTTAAAAACAGGCCCTTTCACAGTAAGAATAACATTTAATTGTTTGCAGGTGTGCTGGCAAAGGCTGTTATTCTTAAGAGAAGCTTCCCAACAAAGCTGATTTTCTTTCAGAATTTTATCTGGCACAGCAGTCACATTACTTAAGATGAAAACAGTGCAGTCATAACATCGTGATAAAAAGTTTTTCTTATACTGGGAGGAAGCAAAACCTCCAGCTTTAAGGAAAAAGGGAAGGAAGATGACATCGGAGGCTTGAAAATTCAAACTAAGCTGATGAAAAATAGAGTTTTAGCAAAAGAAGAATCCAGCTGGAAAATGCCAGTACACTTGCTGTTAATGCTCATTCCAGCTGAGCACTCACCCAACAGGAGCAGAAAATTGCAACTCAGTATTGCTTACTAAAAAGTAAGCTAGTCCATCTAGTTCTAGCCCAAGACCAGGGTTACTAGGTTCTGCTGCAGTACAGTAGTAAAATACTGTATTGATAATTGCCCCATGTTGTCTGAAACTCCAGAACTAATTAAGTCTAATAAAAGCTGAGGTTTTTAACTAACTTTTAGTGCGAAATTATGCATAAGAAACATGCAGCTTTCATTCTTAAAAGGAAGGTATCTCTGGTCACGTAGAATTATTTTATTTGGCCAGCGTTAGTTAGGAGAGCATGCTTACTTAAAACCTCACCTTTATAATCCCATCACAGTGTGCTGAGGCAATTGCTGTAGAAACTTTTACCAGTTTTGTAGCTGACAAGTGGATCTTAAAGTGTCTGTGGAAGTGAGAGTAAAGGCAGTCCATAAAGAGATCCACCTCTTCTTGAGTGATCTCTCCTGGAGTTTTCTGTACTGTGTCCCACAGAGCTTTTGCATCTTCTGGGTGAATGGCATATGATATATCCAGAGGCTGGGGAAGACAAGGAACAGAGAAAACTAGTTCTGTTGCAGATGCATTTTTTTCCACTTTGCATCCAGTCCACATGGCTGCCATCCAAGTGAGATTGAGAGGGCTGATGGCTAAGCGGCGGAAGCGGCAGTCAAAAGTCTTCTGAAACCAGCTTCCGACAATGGCCACGTAACTCTCTGCGCCGTTAGCAAGAAACAAAGGTAAACAAGTGAAGTCCTCTGGCACATTCTCCGAAAGATCATCTCCAGACACGCAACAGAACCAGCCTGACCACATCAGCTTCTCTTCCGAATTTTTGGGGGAAACCGATGATCTTGAAGAAAGCTGGGATAGGGAAAAGAAGTGTTTGAGTGATAGCTATAGAGCAAATTTGATGTTTTGTATAGTATATCTAGTAGAAGTTTCTTCTCAGGACCTCACATGCAACATTTGTTCTTGGAAAGCTCAGACAGTTATTCAGTCTATCCATTACGTCCCTAAAGGATCTGGGTACTTCTGTTGAAAACAGTGGATAAAGCACTTTTTACTCCATTAGGAACAGTCCTCAAATCTGCATTTATGCTGCTTAATTCAGAAAAGCCAATCCACAATAAGACTTAAAACCACATACAAAACTTTGCATTTCAGTAGTGTCTTTCACTCAAGACAAAGCATTTCAGAAATATTAAATTAGGCTTGAGCTATAGCAGGGAGGCAGGATTATACCAACTTTAAAAAGTTAAATAACTCATCCAAGAAGTTAAATAACCTGCCCAAAATCTTAAAAGTGAACTGACTTCAGAGCTAAAAAATGTAGCTAAAAAAGACAGCTCAGGAGTGCTGACTCTTACAGTCTGACTCTTACCAAGGATTTGAACTCCAAACTGCAGTTGAGCACAGCCATTATTTATGAGTTGTTCCCTGCGAGTTAAAAATAGACAGGACTCACCTTCATTAAGTCTCAAAAGATAGTATAGTAATTTTGGCATACAGCTAGGGTTTAAAAAAGTTTCTCGTAAGAGACAGGGTATTTTGTAACAGCAAAAGCAACTGGCAAGACCCAAATCTCACTGCAACCATCAGCACGGCCGGCAAGAATCGTCACCTGCACGAGCATGGCAGCGTGGTCCTGCTCGCTGCCCTTCAGGTCGGGGAGGCTGGAGAAGGTCACCTGGATGTCCAGGTCCACTCCGACCTGGACGGCCAGGCCCTTGTGCCGCTCGGCAGCGATGAAGGCGCCGAGCAGCCGGGCGTATTCCCTCAGCTTGCCGCTCGAGAACTTGTACAGCGGCGTCACGCTGTACAAGGCCCACTGCTTGCGCAGGAGGAAGGCTGTCTTCTGGGGGTCCGCGTTTTCCTGAAACCGATAAACAGGAATAAAACAGTGAGAGAAGCCTCCGCGCGGCGGAAGGCCGCGCTCCCGAGGCGCCGCTCTCCCGCCGCTGCGCCGGGGGGGGGGGGCAGGCCGCGAGCAGGGGGCCCGGGGGCGGCGGCGCACCTGGGAGCAAGGCGGCAGCGGCCCGCCGGAGCCGGGCCCGAAGCGCCCGTGCGCCCGCCCGAAGAGCGGCCCCCGCGACAGCCGCGCAGCGCCGGAGAGGCGCCCGGCACTAGGCAGCGTCCGCGCCTCCGACTCCATGGCGGGGCCGCCGCCCGCCAGGCGCCGTTTGAATCCCCTTCCCGTGAGCCCCCGCGGCGGCGCGGCACCGCCCCCGGCGCCATGTCTGTCGCGGGCGGAAGCGGCGGGGCGGGGCCTTTCCCTTCCTCTTCCTCTGCGGTCGGTGCGCGGCTGTGGAGGCCTCGCCGGGGCCCGCCATGCCGCTGCGGCCGCTCTGCGGGGCCCTGCGCTGGGCAGCGGCAGCGGGGCGGCGGCGCCTGGGGAGCGGCGCGGGCCCGCGCTCGGCCCGGGGCGCCCCAGGTGAGACGGGGCCCCGGCGCCCGGGTGGCGTGAGCTCGGCTCGGCTTCTCACCGCCTCTCCCGGCTTCAGCGGCGGAGCCGTCGCCGCCCCTTAGCGTCGAGCCGTGGTTTTCCCTGCTCTTCCTCGCCGAGAGGTGCCGAGCCGCAGGCCGAGGCGGCGGGGGGGCCGTGCCCAGGCCTGCGGAGCCGGCTTGCCTGGGGCGCGGACGTAGCTTCAGCTCCTTCTTAAAGCCCGTCTAGGGTAATTTCGTGCCACGCTTGGTGCCAGTGTCTCACAGAGACCGAGTTGGGAATACGTGAAGTAATTCTTGTTCTTTGAGTAGACCCAAATTATACTGGGATTTCTGGGGGGGGAAAAAAAACTCAGGACTTTAACTCCTTTGTATCTTACCTGTCTGTAAAATCAATAAAGTAATTTTTAATTTTTTGTTCAAGACTTCAGTAGCTTTGTTGCTCGGACCAACACGTGCGGAGAGCTGCGTTCTGCTCACGTGGGCCAAAAGGTCACGTTGTATGGATGGATTCAATACCAAAGGTAAATGCAAACGGAGGTGAAAATGGAGACACTTAATTGCCTGGTCCAATGCACCCTCTGAATCTGGTTCTCTGTTGTTCAGACACCTTTTATGGTTCAAGTTATCTTTTCATCTCCTGCAGTGGTCCCTTCTGAGGCATGTATGAGTGATGCAGTTGAGACTCATGACAGATTAATAATTAAAATTTTGCAGTTTGATACAAAAGTAATTGATCCTCATTCCATCCCTGTAAAACAGTTAAATATTACTACCCCCATTCTGTAGGGGAGAAAATAAATGATATCATGTTTATAGCAGTTCTTGAACAGCTGCGAGCAAGTAATTTCTTTCATACAAATTCCTTAAGTTTTAAGCAAAGATGTTCATTGTGTTTTCACCTAATGATGCATATTGAAAGTAAGCATGCAATGATCGAAAAGAAAAAGTAAAAAAAAAAAAGCTAGTAAACAGAAGGTGAAATATTAATTCCAACGCTTTGCTATAGGTGGCATGATGTAATCACTTCTAATAGATTTTATACTTTTGCAAATCCAGAGTAAAAAGTGTGTCTGCATATAGCATGGATGTTACTCTTAAATGTCTTGATTCTGGGTATATGCTTGTAAATTGGAAATAGGTCCTGTGGTTTTGATGAAATTAATTTGCATCAAAAGTAGCCTTTTGTGTTTTACAGTCCAGGGAAGCTGTTCTTTATCCAGCAGGCTTCTGCAGTGACGGCCTTCACAGATTTTGTTAGCAGATCTGAGCTGCTCATCTTGGAACAGCTGTGGATGGAGTTGCAGGAAACAGGATTATTGCAATGAGATTGTTGCACAGGGAATCTCTGGAAATTTCATGGGTTCAGAATCCCTGTTCTACATGGATTAATGTTCAGATTCAAATGCTGCCTCTCTGGGTTATTTGCACATTGTTGGTACATGGCTGAACAAGATCTGAAGCAAATTGTTCAGATAAGATTCAGATGTGGGAAAAGTAATATCTGTGCATATGTTGCTTTGGAAATGCTTTGAGATATCAAGGTATACAGAGTAGCTTGTTGCTGTGTACTTTGTCTTAAAAAGCAGAAAATGGCTGAATCCTTAAAAAAAACATTTTTTCTTTTGTTTTTCTTCATGGATCAGACAGGGCCTCTTTCTGGTTTTGAGGGATTTCCAGGGACTGACCCAGATCATCATTCCACAGGATGAGGTAAGTACTACCAAAAGATGAGTGGTAGGTTGTGTCCAGGAGACATCCAGTGCAGAATGAGGTACTTTGGCAGACTGAGGGCTCTGACTCACAAGCAGACTTCTCCTGCGTTATGATGAGAGCCCTGATGTGACATTGCATTAGAAATATTAATACCGTTTCCTTTGGTTTATGAAGAATGATTACTGATTCAGAGAGGCCATTAAGAAATGAGGCCCCTGAGCATGGTGCATCTGCTCTGTTCTTCGAATTTCTTTGAGATTTTAGCATCTTCTTGCAGGCACGTTCCCATGTGAAGAAGCTCTTGTCCAATGCTCCAGTGGAATCTGTTGTGCGAGTGACTGGGATTGTGTGCCTTCGGCCCCCAGGGCAGGAGAATCCGGTGAGGACTTCGGGGTCTCTCGGGTATTTTGATTGCGTGTGGCATTGCTTGTGGAAAAGAGCATGGCATGTGGGATTATGTGCCTTACGTGTGTGTGTCACAGCTTTGCCACTGGCAGTTTTGTTCTCTGAGGTATGTGACAGCCCATCCTCAAACGATGTGAGGCAGAAATGACTGCTATGACATGTCACTTAGGAGAATCTCAAAGCACATTACAGGCAACTGTGCATTAAAATGTGCTGCAACCCTTTGAAAGGGTAATGGGAACCATTAAAAAGCTAGCTTTTTCCATCTTTCAAAGTGTGGTTGATACAATTTCTTTTTCTTAAAAATACGTGTTGCCTTTATATGTTCCACAGTATGTGATGACCTGTTTCTCACTCAAACTAGATCTTACTGTTCTCGTGGTATAGAAAACAGGTTGAATACTTACCTTTTTTTAATGTTGTGCATTCCTCAGCTCTCACTGTAATCAGCCATAGACTCTCAAGATTGTACACATCTGATCATTAGCAGAACTGGAAAAAGAACCCTGGATTTATGGCCATAATTTTTCACTCAGACCGCTATGAATAGCCACAAAGGATGCTAACTTCAAGCCTCACTTATTTCTTTTAATCTGTTATCATTGTGTTGGAAGTTGATACATACTTTCTCCTGATGAATAGAAAGAGTTTTGTAGCATTGAATGAACTTCACTGTGGCACAGTTCGAAGTGAGAGAAGGTCTCTGCTGTCCCTCAGTATTTAAGAAAAGACGGCTAGTTCTCAGAATTGGTGTCATAAAGGCATTGCCCTTCCTCATGAGTTGTCTCTTTCACTTTTATTAAAGGCTGCTTGAGATATTGCTAATACATACTAATGTTTATACTGTGCAGTTTCATTAAAGCTAATGAAACTACTCTTTTGCCCAAATGCCTGTGCACTAATAGGATCTGGGACTGACTTCCTCTGTGCTCAGCGTGTCATGCAAGGCGAGGGCAAAGTAAAAGCAATTTCATTTCTTGTAGAGATTGGTATGCTATTAGAAAAGAACACTCCAGCTTCAGTGAGATGACTTGCCTTTTGTCTGAACAGAATAGAAATCTAGGGGAAATCTGTCCTTGGGAGAAGTTCTCTCAATTGTGCTGTGTTAGAGGGCAGGGAGGATAATCACATGGATTTCTCTTTTTCCTGCAAATATATAAAGGATTTGTGCCCAATTGCTTTCCCTAAGCTTTGAATCTAATTTATTTCACCTTTTTGCTGCAGAAAATGCCAACAGGGGACATTGAAGTGAAGGTGGAGACTGCAGAGATCCTAAACTCCTGCAGGAAGCTACCTTTTGAAATCAAGGATTTTATCAAGGTTACTGCATTTTTCTCATGTAGCCAAGCAGCGGCTTTTCAGTAAATTTAGAATTGGCCTAGGGGGACAGCAAAACGTCTGCGAGACCTTCACCTTGTTCTCCCCAGCTCTGCTTTGGGAAAAGAGTGGTATTTACCATAGGATGTGCTTATTGTTAGCTGTGAGGATATATTTCTAATTAGAGTTAAGCAGAAAACAAAGCTTGAATGATTCCAGTGCCCAGGGTTTTAAAATATCACTGTAAGAACAGATGGTAAAGGGAAGAGTGGAAGAAATGCAGGCTATGCTAGCTTTTTTGAGAGTGTGAAAAAGAACATGCCAGTGCACTGATGTGTTTTAAGACAAGGGCACTTAATCATATCTGGACAGGTAGCTAAACAAACAGAGGATTTTTTTCTTCTGTAAGTACACAATCTTGTAGAAGGTTGGTTCTAGTGAAGGGCCCATGTTATGGGTGCGTGTGGGGAAATCACTGTTAATTAAAGATCTTCTCTGTGCCATTAAAAATATGACTGATATATAGATGTTGCAATCAGGGGACCTGAGTCCTGTGCCTTCCAAGTTACAGGTCCTGGACAATTCCCACCATCTGCAGTACTATAGTTTCCCCTGCACGTAATAAGGGTGTATCACCGTTTGGTTGTTCCTTTAGATCTCTGTATGGTTACCACTCCTCTACTCATTATTCTTGAGGAGGATTGCTACAGTCTGTTTGGTGGACTGAGAATAAGGAGAACTGAAATCCAGAGCTTTGAGGCAGCTCTAACCACAGAATTATTTTCTTCAAAGGCTTCAAAGAAATCTTTTCTTTTTTTTTAAATAATTGCCATGCATTGATACATTCTCAGTGCCTGATGTTTCTTCATATAGGCTGTGGGTAATGGGTGGGTCATGGCAATAGAGAGTCTTTTTTTAGCTTCCCTCTTTTCTCCTGTGGCTTTAGGAGCAGCCTCATTAGACATGCAATTTTAATTTTGTCTCTTAATCCTAATTGTCTCTTATCTCTAGAAATCAGAGGCCTTACGCATGCAGTATCGCTACTTGGACTTGCGCAGCTCTCAGTTACAGTATAACCTGCGGCTGAGATCACAGATTGTGATGAGGATGCGAGAATACCTCTGTAATCTCCATGGTAAGAGAAGTGCTTGAAGAATTGTGTGCAGCAAACAACATTTTAGTCTTCCTTTCTTCTCTTTCCTGTTGCTGGGAGAGATTGCCAACCAACCTGCTCCGGCAAACTGATCCCACTTAGTAAGGACCTGTGTGTTTGCACTGGGGACTCTAGAGGGATGTTATCAGGTCTGAAGAACAAAGCATGTTGAAATCTCGGAGCATTCTGCAGACCAGTTGTTTCAAATGAGCTATATCTAGAAGCAAAGGCTTTTTGCAGGTGGCTTCTCTCTTTTGGTCACCCAACTCGAGGCATGTTAAGGGGACAGATTTCTCATAGGGCTTGTGCTTATCTTAAAATCAGGAAGTCCTTTTTTGAAAACTGCTGCCTAGTTTAAAACGGATAGTGAATTAACAATTTCTCAGCCTATATGGAATGTAGTTATCAACAATTCTGGCAGGTCTTAGGGGGAGCTCAGACCCTGTAAGTCTGTCATTGCACAAGTTACGCTTAGAAACAGAGAAGTCCATAGTTTTTTGGAGAGGTTATGGGGTGTGCTAAATTACCTGTTGACCTGACTAACCCCCCTGCAGCCTCCTTTTGTCATACTAGTTCTTTTCCCTGCTCTCACCATATCCTGTGTCTGAAGCATGTGTTTGTTCCTCAGGGTTTGTGGATGTAGAAACTCCAACGCTCTTTAAGAGAACCCCAGGGGTATGTATGCTGTCCGAAATAAATGCATTTTAGCCACCTGCAATTGCACAGGCACTTAATTATTGAATTATCTTCGTTTGCCACTCTGCTTTCATTGCTGTGTTCCCACTAATTAAGAGCTCACTTGCGATTTCTGATATGATATATTGATCCTTTTGAAAGTAGAGAGGGTGAATGGGAAGAGGTGGCATCTTGTGTCTCAAGTTTGAATCCTTTGATATCATAAGAGAATAAAGCTTCTGTCTTGTAAAGTGCATGCTGAACATGAGCCAGATAAAAGCAAAAATCTTACTCTAAACACTTTCCTTAGCATTTATCTCTTAACTGATAGGTGTCTGCAGTGCCTCTACTCAAGGTGTTTTAACTTCTGAATTTATGCTTCTTCCTTTCATTGTAAAATTAATCATAGAGAAGAGAGCTGTAGCCCAGGAATTGCTGTTGCAAGGATATGTGCTCTTCCTAGCTGACACACGGAGTTCTTACGCCATCCATGATAGGTATTTAAATGTATTGTTATGCATTGGTTTCACCGAGCAAGAGGGGGAGGATATTTCAGACCAAGCTGGTTAATAGATTGTTTAAATGTGCTGTACAAACAGCCATTTCCTCACCAGTGAGATTTTTTTTATGCGGAGGCTATAGGTTCTTTCCTCTTCCACTTCTAGGTTGTGATGTTATCCTTGAATTTGCAGATTCAATTCTGTGAAATAGCTCTCTCTGAGGCTTTGATTGCCCAGTATGGAGTCCACTCTACCAGTAATGACAAAGTCCACCCAACTTATACAGTAGATGCTTATGTCAGATTATTTAAGTGCTGTATGCATCTAACCTACTTGCTGCAGAAGGGTCCAAATTATAGATTGCAGAGCTCAGCAGTTGAAATATGCCCATGGTGAGAGCAAAAGATGGTGAAGGAAGGTCTTTTGCAGAGTTTATTGAAGGTTGTAACTATCTTGAAAGGACTTGGAATTAAGCACTGAAAAGGGCCTGTTTTTGAAAACAAAGTTTGTTGCAGTTCCTAGAGAGTTCTGAAAACATTGTGCCATTTTATGATCATTATATTTGCTATATCACTCTTTAATTGCTGTGCTGACTTCTCCTGCTGGAAAGTTCAGTGTTTCTTTGGTGCTGCAGCCTTCTCTAGCCTAGGTGAGCAGAAGAAAGCCAATGATTCTTGTAGAAGAGGTGTGAAAAATTGACTTGTAGATTAGGAAACATATGTACTGTTTGTTTGTTTTTTGTTTTAATTATTATTTGTAAGGTCATTTTTCTTCATTCTTTGAGAGCAGAGCTCAGAAATTCTTCTCAACTCTTTAGTTTCTCTCTGGAGGATACTTCTCTATCCTCCCTCTGCCAGAGAACAGCAGTCTTTTCAGTCTCGATGTCTTTTTTTTGCTGTAGAAAAGGCTCCCTTACATGTCAGGTATTTCCTGCCCTCAGCTGAGCAAGCTGCTGTTGCATTCATTGCTAGGCCTGGAATGTGATACTAGGATTAAAGCCTGCATCTTACATGAGGCAATGTAGAGTGTGAAGAGCTAGTGAAGCAGAAGTGGACCCAGATTTCAAGAATGATAATTACAGCAGTGTTTTAATTTTATCAGATGTTGCAAAAGGCTTCTCAACCTGCTCATTTCCAAAACGCTATTTATAGCCTGTTTCTACAACTCAGGTTGGGTCACCTGAGGAAATATTGGGCTGACCTTTCTTCCAGCATGCTCTACATCAAGGGGCGGGAAGGAAAGGAGCCATGAGCAGAAAAAGTTGATAGCTCCCTGAAGCTCAGAGAAGCCCCCATTGCTAAACACATCTGTAGGTGAAAGAGTGATACTGCACATAATGTTTCTCTCCCAGAGGGAATTTGTGCAGAGCAGGTATGAGGTTTGTGTTGTGAAGTCAGCGTTACAGATCTGCTGAGGGAACAGTCAGCCCAGGCTGCAGTAGATGAGCAGCCAGGATGATTACCTAGGCTATAGTATGGTAAAGTGGGGAGCTGTTCTCTTCTCTTAATGGTCGCTGTTCCTTCCACAGCCACCCTCCACCCACCACTGTAAGTGTGTAACCTGCACCAGTTTACAGTGAAACCTGTGACACCTTGCACATCTCTGAATTTGGTTTTTATTTCTTCAGAACACTGTCACGTGGTGGAACTGCCCAGAGGGGTAGGGTCTGTCCTGCTGAAAAAGATTTTTGGCCTGTAAACATGATGAATAATACGTGGTCTTGCTTCCTAAATTATTGCAGACAGATGTTAACAAGTCCTTGTCCTCTAGGACAAGTTTCCCCATGTCTGCCCTAGCAATCTATTCCAGTGTGTCACTGCCATTATACCTGGGGACTGCTCCCAAATGTCTAACCTTGATCTCCCATGCTGCAGTATAAGCCCATCACTTGTTGCTCTGTTGGGAGTTTAGGCTGATTATTTGCTGACTTTTGTAAGCTTTTCTCTTTTTTCTGATGCCAGGGGGCAAAAGAATTCCTTGTGCCCTCGAGGGAAGCGGGGAAGTTCTACTCTTTGCCACAGAGTCCTCAGCAGTTCAAGCAGCTCCTCATGGTTGGAGGCCTGGACAGGTAAGGGTTTCTTGGGCTTCTGTTCTCGACATGTCTGGTCCAGGGTTTGTTTGCTTTGATCCATGAGGTTTTAGAGACTTCCTCAAGAACTTGCCAAGTGTTTTGTGATTTAAAGAGGGATCCTTAAATACTTACAACTTTTCAGCTAGGTCAGGCCCTTTAGCAATAATGCCTCCTGATAAGAGGAATTGTATCCCTTTTTAATGGTTGAAATCTTCACTGTTGTTTTAAATGAAAACCTAATCTTAAGCACATATGTAGGAAGAAGCTTTGCAGGGGCAGACTGCCTGAAGGGCAGAAAATCAAGTGGGTGGTAAAAGCCTCACCAGCACTAACCTATAGAACTGAGATAAATTTGTGCAGTTGAACGTGATTAGGACAGGGAAAGCCTATACTGAGGATGCATAGTACAAAGCTTTTAATTGGTCTTGTTTCCCCAAATAAAATTGGAGCTGGCCACAGAGAGAGAGCTTTTCATGCAGTGAACTGCAGTCTAGGTCCAGACTATGAGTGAGTTTTGTTTGGCCCTCAGTAAAGTCCAGGTCTGGAGTAGAAGGTGGGAAAAGGGGTTATTTATGCCCTGTCAGGGCACAGCTCACCTAATAGCCTGTCACGTGCCTCTGGAGGGTATGGTTGGAGATGGATACAGCTGCTGGTACAGTTGCTTCCACTCTAACTTTCATGCTTTTGGGGCGATGGGAACAACCAGGGCTGTGACCACCCACTGTAAAGGGAACAGAGCATGCTCTTGCTCCCTCCCTGCCCCCCCCCCCAAATAATCAATTCTATAGCCACAATTTGATTTAGGCTACTTCAAATTCCTATCTGAGTAAAAGTACTATTGCAGGTACTTTCAGGTTGCTCGCTGCTATCGAGATGAAGGTTCAAGGCCTGACAGACAGCCTGAATTCACTCAGGTAACCAGTTTACACCTCCTTTCACCTTCCTCCTTACCCCAAGCAACCTGTAGTTGTTTTCCCTTCTGAGGGACTAGTTTTGGTTAGCCCTGGTGCTGCCTGGGGGGAAGAATGTTGTTTGCTGCGTGTTTCACAGGCACAGCCCTCTGCAGTTGGTATGGGATGCACGGAGTGATTTCTGTCCTTGGCTGACTGTACGGTCCCAGGTGCCCATCTGCAGCTGTGGGGATTGTGCTGCAGCAGTGACTGTGCTCGATGATGCGCATCTGCGCCTGTCCTGCTGAGCTGGGCATCCCGTTCCTCAGTCCTGAGATCCCAGATGGAGTTAGCTTGGCCTATTCAAGGCTTTTCCCTCTGTCCTTGTCATCATTACCTCATTGGGGATTCTGAGGAGATCATGGCCTGAGTCATACGTCTGTAGGGAGATCACAAGCACACCCTCAGTGTAATGCGGTCATGCTCTGATTAGTGTGTTATTTCCTTTTATGCTTGCTTTATAGTTGAGTTTCTGCAAGCAGCTCTCAGAGGCAAAAACTGTAGCTAATGTGGAATGCCCCTCTTGTTTTATATTTTAAGATCGATATAGAGATGTCATTTGTAGATCAAGGTGGGATCCAGAGACTAATAGAGGGCCTCCTGCAATATTCCTGGCCTGAGGAGAGAGGCCCCATTACCACTCCTTTCCCTTCCGTGACATATGAGGAGGCACTGGCTGACTATGGGACTGATAAACCAGACACTCGCTTTGACATGAAGGTGAGGGATCGCCCACTGGAAACTTGCAGCTTTTCTCCTTCTTTCTGTTAGTGTTTCTAAATATTCTGCGTTTAAATCGTATCTATGTGCTGTGGTCAGCTGGGGTTCTTAACGCTGTAACATACCCAACTTGTTTTTCCCATCATTGCTGCTTTGTACAGGTATTCATATCTTAGAGAATAGAAGGGTTTGATGTATGATTGTGGGAAAATGGATCTTCTTAGAACTTTTTCTTTTTAAAGATAATTTAGTGTCAGGAAGCAAATCATTTTGACTGTGTTAGGAGCAGAAGCCTGTAAGGCAACCACAGATGCCTTAAGCATTTTTATACGTTTTGCCCCAAAGCATGCTGCTCCTAGGAGCATACTTCATGAGACAGGCTCTCTGATCTGTCTGCGCCCACCAGCCTTTCAATGCTCTGAAGATATTGCTGAGAAGACTAGCTGTGTTAGTGTGCACACACATATGGAAGTATGAAATAGAAATATTGATAAAAGTATTAAGAGGAGCAGTACTGAAAAGCAAGAAAGCATCTTATATCTCCCTAGGAATTAATTTGGGGGGTTTCTTTTTAAGTATATGGCTCCCTCCATTGTGGCAGGATGTCACCATCTCTACCTTTCTCTTGTTTCTTCCTGCCTCTCTTGCATTTCTGTCTCTGTAGTGCTCAGGCTGCTAATGGTTATTCTAGCTTGGCCCCATTCATTTCTTTCTATGAATCCTTTGATTTCTTTGAGCAAGGAAATGTTGTCCCAAGAAGTGGTGCTGAAGGAGTTAAAAGACACAGGTGCAGGATTTGCATTGTGTTCCTACCACTACTGCTTATTTTCTGTGCTTTTTCCCCATGCAGATAGTGGATATCAGTGATTTTTCACGAAGTTTGGGCATTCACTTTGTGCAGAATGCGCTCAGTTACCCGCATGGCACTGTCAAAGCCATTTGTATCCCTCAGGGGATGGTAAGTGATATTTTTACTTATTGCTTATGATTTATGTAAAAAGAATAAAATAACATTTTGAATTCCTCTCTCTTGGTATGGAAGTGTCCCTTGCTCTCACTTGTGATTGACCTCAGGTTTGGCTGAGGTGTGTTAGAAGAGGGGAATGGGGAAGATTAGGTGATGGAACGAATATATTGTCCTCTGGAAGGCCAGCAAGAAAACAGAGCTGCGAGGACCTTGGAGCATAGGGAGGCCTCTTGGGCTTCAGTTTGCTTTCGTCAGGGATGGCTTCTGTTTTATATCTGAATAATAAATTGTGCCCTGTGGCCAGAGATTGAAAAAGTGCCAAGTATGGCACAGCTCTTTTCTGGACTAGTGAGAGAAAGATCAGCTGGTTACATGCCACTCTCACATTTGCTTTTGTCGTGTTTGTGGACATGACTCGTGTCTTGTGATGAGAATGTCAGAGACCAAATCCAAGGCTGAGAGCCTTAATAGATCTAGATCTAGAAGCTTATTTGACAGTATCCATGTACTTTGGCAGGGAAGCAGATTTAATTTTGTCTCTGGGCATCTTTGCAGCATGTGCAGTATAGAACAAAGATTCCACTGAGCACTGTGTTTTATTTGGGGAGTAGGACTATCTGGCCACGGTTTCTCAGATTGCTGTAATTCTGACAGAAAGTGCAAGTTACTGGCTTCCCATGAGAGGGCACTAAGCTGTGCATTTGAGCAAAACAAAAGTGAGATCTTTAGCTCTCAATATTAGAGTAGTCATATACTCAAGAGCTTGTTGCAGGACCTCAAACCTACTGCATTTCTATGCATCTGAGGGTCAGCTCATTTGGCTTCCCTTTCTTGTTCTTCTGTTTGAGCTATGCCCTGCGCATCAATATGGTGTTACACCGTTCGTCCTTCTCTGTAACCTGCATGCTAGAAGCAGTTAGTTGGCATGATCTGACTCTGCTGACCAGCTATGTCTGATCTGTGAGCAGGGAGAAAACCTGCATCTGGATGTACTGCCTAGAAGGGCCTCTTGCTGAAAGGAGCCTTTGGAGAAGACACTCAGCTGCAGTCTAGTGCTGCAGCCCTTTCCTATTCCGCAGCCCTCTTGTGTTAGATCTTGTGTTAGAAACAAAGCTTTAGAGGTTTGGAAACAGCTGAGTCAGTAGATTTGAATCGTGGCCTGGCTTTTCACAGATTTTACTGATGTTTAATGTCTCTTCTCTCACTCTTTCCCCAGAGATATCTTAAAAATAAAGATATCGAGTCATTAAAGGAGGCTGCAAGATCCCAGTTTAACCAGGTGAGACAGAAACACTGCTGAAGCATTGGAAAGAGTGAAAGACAGGCTGTATAAAGTGTTACGCAATTGCAGGCAGAGGAAGGTAGAAGAGCAGTTTTTAATAAAGCTCTTCTGCTGAGAGCCAGTGCCTGAGCATATGATGCTTCAAGACGAGAGAGGGCAGCACTGAACTGAACATGTTCCTTGTCTTTACTGGTTTCCTGCATTAGGAAATTGTGGACATTATCTGCAGGCCTGATGGAAGCTTGAAGTCTCTGCTTACAAAGTTTCTTGGCCAGGAGCAGCAGTCAGAGCTTGTCCAAGCGCTAAAGATGCAAGTGGACGATGTGGTCCTGCTGGCAGCTGGAGAACACAAGCAAGTGGTAGGATGTATCTCTGGGTGGCTGAGAGTCGAATATTGCTGATGATGGCTTTGATGTTTATCTGGCCTTACCCTAATTCCTCTAATCATTAAAAAAGAACATCATGTAATTCTACGTTACTCTGGATCTGAAGCTGTAGTAACAACAAGTAAGGCATGAAGTGTACCTATTGCTTCTACTTCCCCAGTCAAATTCTGGGAAGAGATCATAGCTGAAATGAAGGCTGGATTATAAAACATGATCACATCAGTGTCTCGTTTTCTCTCACCTCATCTTAATTTTTTTTTAACACCCAACAAAGATTAGAAAACAAAGCCAACTAGGCAACTTTGTCTCCTATAAGCAGATGGGGAGAGTGAGGCACAGCTCATTATTAGCAGAGGTAATGGGAGACTCTGTCCCTACCTTTCTCTGTGTTCTTACTAGTAGACATTGCCATCCAAGCTTTGGCTTATGACAAGGTGTCATGCTTTGCATGATAGCCAAAACTGTGTGTCATTTCCCCTTTCTGTGTATTTATTTCTCTGTACAGTGAAGCTCTTACCTATGCTTTCACAGTTAATCCACATTTGCATAGTGCCTTGAGATCAGTGTAAGAGTTCTGTGAGGATGGAACTTCTGGAGAAAAATGGATTTTCTAGCTCCTTACTTGGCCTTTCTTTGTAGGGTTCTAATCATCTGTCCAAACCCTGGAGCTGCTGCTGCCTCAGTGGGAAGGTGATGTCTTTTAGGAGACAAGGCAAAAGTGTTTTTAAGGCAACAGTGCAACTGATGCTGTTCGTGATGCTGCCTTTCTGGAAAAACTCTCTCTGGCCTGTGTGACTTCCCTGAGTTCCTGGCATTAAAACTGACCCTTCTTGTTCTCTCCCTTCTCTTTTGCAGTGCTCTGCATTAGGGAGCTTACGGTTGGAGAGCGCTGACCTCCTGGAGGCGGCTGGCCTGGTACTTCGTGATCCTACAGCTTTTCACTTTCTGTGGGTGGTAGATTTCCCACTTTTCCTCCCCAAGGAAGAGAATCCTACAGAACTGGAATCTGCTCATCATCCCTTCACTGCCCCTCATCCTTCAGATATGAGCCTCCTCTATTCTGATCCCACAAAGGTGACTGAACCTCATGTCCTCCATACTGGCCCTTTTACAGCTGTGTGTCTTGGAAAAGTGGGCAAGTAGCAGCTGTTGTTACTGTAAAAAGACATTGTCTCATGGAATTCACTGCATGTTGTTTATATCTGTTTGGAAGATGTGGCTCCCAGGTTACTTAGGTGTGCCCCTAACTATAGGGGCTTAGAGAAAACAATTGCTTAAAATGAGGAGTTTTATATTCTGACCCATCCCACGTTGCTTCGGGTTCTTACCAACTTTGCATAAGGATGTGTACTGTTCTCGGTTTTGTTAAGCTATGTGCCACCCTGAGGCATTCTCAGCAGCAGTCCATGCCTCTGGTAGCACTGGTACAGAACGGGGACCTTGTTACACTTGGACTTGGGTCAGGTCCTGAATTCAGACTGGGTGCAAGCTTCTCTTCAAATTGTAATGAGAAAGCAACAACAGAGGCTATAGAGGCTATGTGTGCCCACGTGATTTCTTACATATTTGTACCTTGTTGAATATTTCAGAGCTGCAGCCATGCTAGGACTGGATGTTTTCAGCACTGGATGTTGTCAGGGCTGGAATGCTATGGGGCACCAGGAGAGCAGTGTTTGGGGAGACTTAGTGAAATTTGTCACCCCCAGTGAAATTCAGTAGAAGGATTTCTCCTCTTTAGTGCTTTCAATCTCTTATCAAATTTCTGTGAATGCACAAGACTCCATTGAGAAAACTGTGTTGCTGTATGCCATGTTCTCATTCCCAGTACTGCTTTGTTTTCTGTGTGCAGATTGGCGTTAAATGCGGCCGTGCCTTGCTAAGGTGCTTGCTCATTTCCTTCCCCAGGTCCGTAGTCAGCACTATGACCTTGTGCTAAATGGCAATGAAGTCGGAGGTGGCTCCATCCGAATTCATAATGCAGAGCTACAGCGTTTTGTGCTTGAGAAGGTGCTGAAGGTAACAGCCTACAGATGTCGTCCACATTCACTTGGAGATGTAAAAGACCATTTCATTTAAATAGTCGTTTAAAATTCTGTAAGAATCATAGGTGTGCTACTCAGATAAAGAAACGTAGCCCTGAGAGATGGATGACTTCATTGTATCTTCATCTTACAGTGCTAGTGGGAAAAGCATTGTTTTTTCAGTGACATTTCTTATGTAACTTTGCAGGAGGACTCTGAAGTGCTTTCCCATCTGCTTGATGCTTTGGAGTTTGGAGCTCCTCCTCATGGAGGAATCGCTTTAGGTAGGTGCTCTCTAGCTCTGCAGAATGCAGGTGTCTTCTGACTTTCTTTTGATGTAGTAGACCTCAGCAAAAAGTGTCATGTTTATTAGCAAGAGCCTTGTCTCCTCCTGACAGAGATAGCTGTTCTGGTGTTGCTGTTTGGCACGACCAACCTGGTAAGACTTTGTGGGCATATACAGTGCTTCAGTCTCTGTAGCTGCTTTATGGAAGGAAACAGAGCTCTCATCACCAAGTGCAGAATGTTCTGGGGTCCCTTTCCAGGGTAATAATGTGGTTTATTTCTTATGCAAGGACCAAACGAGATGTTGGTGGCTCTAAGGACAACCTTTATCTGCTGTTCTGCAAACAGCATGTTCATGAACATTGAGTTGTCTTTATTCTCCTTCCTACACAGCCAGAAGAGGATCCCTATACTGCATGTACAGAGGCTTGGGATAGCACTGTACTTTGTTTCACATGCTGGGTCACTGCCACAATCTCACCCTCTGCTTCACAGTCTCACAGCTCTTTCCTGTTTTGTTTCATTCGCTGATTCAGAGAGCTAAACTGGCAGTAAACAAATCCTGCCAAAGAAGGACAGTGCTTTTCTGATGGGTTAGCTCTCTGATCTGGCTCCGCATGGGCCTGGTGAATACCTGTGCCAACACAGGGAGGAGGTAGACCCCATAGTCGGAGGGAGAGGGAGGAGACAGCAGTGTTGACCTGTGTTGGTTTAAGCTGTTGTGGCATCCTCTGAAGTCATTACAGTGCTGTGTACAGCATTACAGCAATGTTGTATTTTTCTCCTAGAATCCTGCAAATTTGTTTTTTTCTTTTTTTTTTAAAGGTAGCCTTTTAACCTATGATCTTTCTGTGTAATTTCCCTCCATGCAGTCACCCAGAGGCTCTTGCTCTTCCTGAATTCCTCTTCATTGTTGTAATTCTTCTTAGCCAAGAGCTTTGTTTGACCTGTTCAACAGAGCCCTCATAATGTTCCTGCCATTTACCTGCCCTGCATTGTTACACTCTCTCTGCAAAGGAACTGTCTCTATCTTGCAAGTGCTTGGTGTTTCTCAGAATTTCTTGTAACACTGAAAAACTTCATTTTGCTCTCTAGGCAAGTCTGTTTCTCTGCTTACTGGTTGAGATTAACTTTTTCCCTTATCTGCTTCTGTTTTAATGTTCAAGCCCAGTAATACTATTTATTTTCATCTTCCTGATTTTCTGAATGAAAGGAAGTAATATAAGGCCATAACTCAAGTGGTTCACTAGTTTGTTGTCTGCTTCCAGGACTTGACAGATTGATCTCACTCATCATTGGTGCTCCAAGTATCCGAGATGTCATCGCTTTTCCCAAATCCTTCAGGGGACGGGACCTGATGGGCAATGCTCCAGACTATGTCACTCCAGAAGAGCTAGAACCATATCACATCCAGGTTTCCTGGCCTGTTGCAGAAGCAGAGGCAAAGAAGAACTGACATAAAGCCAGTGATGTGAGGTGATTTGTTTAACCAGGGATGGTTTTAGCTTCTAAATTCTAGAATTCAGTTCAGAAAACATCAGCTGATACGGGAGAGTACAACCTCACTACACCATGGCAGTTTCAGAATTGAGTGGGGAATAGATATGAGGGTTCCCTGATAGAGATTCACCCTTGGGTTGGTAATGGGAAGGAGAAGTAGGAAAGCAAAGTAGAAGAACCTCGTTTTAGCATAGGATATTGAGACAATTGGCTTTGGGGTGTCATATTGGAGTGAAGGTGGGATTTTTTTTTTTTTTCTTTTCCTACCCCTCACTTTTTACATGTCCCTTGTAAAATATCCAGATAGGAGGAGACTGCGTGTCAGCTTCTCTGGTAAAAGATCTGTACTCCTGATAATCATCAAATCTCCATTAGATGAGGACTGTTTGAACAGAGCAGAGCTGTGCTGGGCCAAGAGCATAACGAATCTTTAGTGCAGCCTACAGCTTCTCTCTTGCTGGAGGATACAAGATCATCCAGAACTTGCTACAGGGAATTTGTATTGTCAGGTGAGATCCCTAATCAAAGCGGTGGGAAGGAGCATGCACAGTATTTGCAACAGTTGTTCTTGTAATGCTCATCAAACAGGAGATGATCTATCTTTGGGGCCTGTGGTCCTTCTGCTTTCAGAATACTAGTTCTGAAGTTTGTATGTTTGTAAATAAAGTTAATTTGGCAATTTGGTTTTGACTGAGCTTGGTTTGGGCTTTTCTGCTCTTCCTGTTCAAGAAGGAAGAGGTGCCAGTTCTTTACGACCCCTGACCAGTCAAGGAAGTGACAAGAAATCAGTGACAGCTTAGCAGAATTGGTGGTTTTGTGTGAATTCTACCTCCTCCTGCAAGCCTGCAGCTACAGCAGTGAGTGATGCAGCAGCAAGCTCCTTGCAAGCAACCGTCTATTCTTTCTCTGTCCCACACCAGTGCAGCCACAGTGCAGAAGCAACATTGTACTGAGTAGACTGTGGGCTCTAGCACACTGCCAGGCCAAGCCACTTGGCTCTGCCCTCTGCTTTACAGCACAGCAAGCCCTCTGCAAACGTGCTGCCAGTAGACATCTGTTCTTAACTTGTGTTGCATGTAGGTGGGAGTAAGCAGAGAACTGGAGGGAGGGAAGGAGGAAGGGAAAGCAGGTGAGGAAAAGAGAAGCATGAGATCATGTGAGTAAGCTCGGAAGATGGAGCAAAGAAAGAGAAGGGGGAGCCACTGTGTCCCAGCTAGGAAGGACAGCAGGAGGCCTTTGCCAGAGAAAATGCATGAGCATGTGGTTAGAAGGATGCCTACAATTCTTGTCTGAGCTGATACTGGACTCAGGCCTTCTGCAGCAGATCCCTTCTTGCAAGTTCTAACTCTGAGGGTTATTGACTAATACCAACTCCACACTGCTGGAAACCATTACTTGGTAGTGCAGACTGTTGGTGTTCTGGACTATCCTGTTGATAAGAACCAGTAAGGGAGGTGGCTCATCTCCTTAAGTGTTTTTTTTTTTTTGGGGGGGGGGTGGTTTTTTTTGAGTACCTTGAAATACAGGTTAAAAGTACCATCCATAGACAACAGTGGAACCACCTTGCTGTATCTTCTCTTTAGATTTGAAGACACTGGAGGTATGTGCACAGAATCCTTCCTCATCTCATGATTGTTATCATCAGTCTCAGAGCATGGTTAAATCCTATTTAACAAAAAATCAACAAAAAAGGCAGAACAAGGAAGAAGCCCCCTAGATTTGCGTTTATATTCTTTCTAGTCAAACACTATTACCTCTGTGAATTCTGTAGTTTTTTCCTTCTATGAGATACTCTTATTTTACAGTTAACTCACCTTTGTTTTATGTTTTTTTTTTTTTCCTGAGTAAAAAGTGTCAGCAATGGAGTGAACATCAGTTTTCAGAGACAAGCTGAGTTTGCCTCATCTGCCTCCAGCACTCAGAGGCGAACACAGGATTTTGTGTAGAATTAGCTGAAAAACCAACTTGAGTACTAATGGTGAAAGAAGTTTGGTGATCTGATTGCTTCTGGGGCTGAGCTGACAGCTAGATGCTTAAGCAGGTCCATGATAAAATAATCTTGCTTTTGAAAAATGACTAAATACTATAAGAAATATATAAATAAGGGAAAGAACACAGAGAACAACTGCAATTTATGGGCAGAAGAGGAAGGTCTAGGAAGGTTTTCATGAAGGCTGGAAGGAAAGATTAATTTAGCATTAATTCTCCAAACCATGTTCAGAGAAGCTAAGAAGATTTCAAGGTGTGACCTGCAACAGAGAAATGTTGGAAAAATCTAAGTTAAAGAGTGTTCCAGAATGGTGTTAAAATGGAAGTAGGAAACCTTTTATTAGGACAAAACTAGAAAATTCCATGCCATCTCTGACAGCATGGTTGAATGAGATGTTAGCAGAGTTACTGATTTGGAGAGATTTTAGATGGGGCACTGAAGCTACCTTGATACTGTTCTTGTACAAGAGTGACTTTAAAGTGTTAGTGGTTAATGGTAGTGAGGGCATGCAACAGCCTTATGTGACTTCTGCAAGAAATGATCTGGTAACAAGCAAAAAGCTCATGGATATTATCCACATATGTAGTTCCACAAAACAAGTGATTTTTGGCTGAAGAGCAAACTTTATAAATGGAAACAAATTGGAAATGTGCAAGTTGGAACAAAATGTTCCAACACCTTTTATTAGAGCTATACCAGAGATTTCATTCCCGTAACCTGCAAGTGGTAACATGTAATACAGTCAGAAAAATGGTATATTGTATTCAAACCGCTTCCTTAGAGGAGGGTAGACTTTTTTAGCTTCTGTGCTGGTAGTGAGAATAAGACATAAATGGAACTTGCTTGAGGGTCGGTTTTTTTTTCTTCTAAAGCAGAGATATCAGAGGCTTTTTTAAGGAGACGAAATCACAGAAAACCACAGTTCTGCAAACATACAAAGAAGTCTTCACTCCCCCAGACTATTATTTATAGTAACTGTAAACATCATGTGCTCAACTTTTTATTGTGAAATAAGGGATACTGCATCATTTGGTAAGTAATTGTTTACAAAGGCAAATGCTGTTTACATCTGAAGAGTGCCAGTTCCTTAAAATCAGAATTATTATCAAGTGTTAAAGGGGTAACTGATGCATTAAGAGGCTTAGGCAGAAATGTAACACTGCCTGGAACATTCTGGTCAAGACCACTTGTTATAATGTGTGAGCAGGCTGACTCAGACCCATGCATATCCCTCTCCTTGTGCAAGCTGTTTTCTGTGATGTTTGTTTACCTACTGCTATATTAAGGACTCATTGCCATTTTAAGTATGTGACACAGCTACCGTTAACTACAACGTAAAAATACAACAGAGCATGTCATCTGAACTTACACAGTTCTCCCGCAATTAGGACAGTGAAAAAGATGAATCTAAAATTCATGCAAGTGATCTGAGCTTCGATTTGCGGATGAAGGTAGCTTACAACACAGTTGCATGAATTTGCCACTGGCTGTACGAATCTTGCCACAAAGGCATTAGTTGGTTTTGGTTTTATAGGACATAGCTTAAGGTCTCATTTGGGCTTATGGAAGCCTGATCTATGGAAAGTCACTTTTAATCCACAGTCCCGGTGGCATACTTAGCTGCATATTTTGAGAGAAGCAAGAGTAGATATATATGGAAATAAGGGGCAATCATATTGCAGGCTGATATCTCATGTTTGTCAGAGAAAAGCTGCTGGCCTGTGATCCTGAAAGAACATGTTAAACCCATTACTTAAGTTCAGCACAACGTTCATCAGAAACACCTGCTGAAAATAGTAAAGCTACAGCACAGCCACAAGCTTTCACAGTGCCTGTGTGCTTGCACCCTCCTTTCTTTCTACTGTGTGACTTTCAGACAAAACTAGGGAGAGATGTTGCTGTCAGTTATGCTAGAAGATACAAAGTCCTGGACTCCTCTTTTGAGAGTTAATCTTTAACAGATCTTTCTGTTAGAGGTGTGGTGGGTTAGAAAAGGTTGGTGAATCTATATTGCTGCCTGGTTTGGGCTTTTATTTTTTCCACCATGCAGCAGAGGCCTCCAGGCTCAGGCAAACTAGCAGTGTACATCTGTTTAGCAACTTCTTCAGAGGCCAAAGATTTTAAGGGTTCCTTTGTATTTGTGTTTTTTTGTGCAAAGAGTAAGAAATGCACAATTAGCATGGACAGCTTGTTCCTTCTATAGGAGGTACTAAAAAGACTGTGTCAGCTTTGACCAGAAATCCTCCCTACACACACACGGTAGCCTCCCATGCACAGTATGTATACATATATGATTATTAACAAATAATATTATCTCCAGATTGCTACAGTGCTTTCCACATGTCATTGTGCCACTTCTGCTGTTTCTTCAGCCTCTTTTTGATGCGTTTGTGTTGGAAAATTTCACACAGAATTTCTCAGCAGTTTTGTATAATCCCACAGTGCAGATACCCAGGTTGAGGGTGCTGATTAATTTCCAGTTCTGTTGAAAACAGACCACTGCTATAGGAGAATATTATCCATCTTTCCTACCAGGTCAGCAGAAATTTTGGAAGAATATTTTTAGCTGTTTGCAGCTAGATTTTACACAAGAGGGAAAAGGAGGAACTACTGCTCTGTACCATTGCTCTCCTCTAGTTTGAGTCTGGTGCAGAGACATTATTTTTATCGTTTTCTCTTTGCCTTGGAGAGCACGGGGACCCTAGCTCTGACTGGACGTAAGGAGGTCAGTGCCATGGAAGCCAGTGGAAGGTACCTGAGGGTGCAAAACGGAGCCAGATTACATACTAGACCCCAGGTTGCTGCGTGCGAGCAGGAGGTGATACTTTATGTGGCTGTGTGGGAAATCTCCAGCAAGAATCACAGGAAGGCGTGACTCCCCTGTTCAGTATTTCCTAAACAGGTCCTGCTCCAGTGGGCCTGTGGCAGGTACGGCGTCGGGTGAGACCGAAATAAGCACTGACATCCAGTGTCTGGTGCATGCAAGCAGCCTCAGAAGAAGCATCAGTAGTGGTAAGAGTAGAAGGATATGGAGAGCTTGTTCCTCCAAATATAGGAGTAGCTATTTTTTTCCACTTTCTTTATACTACTAGCTGCTTGTAGGATGGCATGTTTTGACCACACTCCCTCAGTGCTGTCAGCGTATGTAACCAGCCGTCTTGTAAAGGTGCCGGGTGTACTAGCTGTCCCTTTGGCCCATGTGCTAACAGCAGCAGGAAAGGCACAGACAACTGACAGTCATCTGAATCCTACCAGATGGAAATCCCCCACGTAAGCTTTATATGAACTTAACTCTGAATGTTTGGGCTTTTATTTTAGGTTTGTGTTTTAGTTTGTCATTTTTCCAAAGCATTGTTTTATGTAATTAAAAAATGTTGCTTACATGCAGTCACCAGCTGTGCTGGCCACGTTTACAGCAAGCAGAGCTCTGTGACAGATTTACTCAGCCTGGATTGGTCACATTTGCTGCTAGTAATACCATCATGTTGCAGCTTTCTTGTTAGGTTTTGATGGCCTTTGTGTTTACTGTAATGCTTAGAATACTGCTGAAAAAAAGTGTGTTATAGAGTGTTCTCCTATGAATTTGACTAGTTACGTACATCATCTGATCATTTGATCAGGTACCTTCCCATTTAGGTTATTAGAAGGAATGAATACGCAAGTTCCTTCTATAATCTCTTATTCGTCACTTCACAAACTCATATACTATGTTTTCCAGTCATGTCCATTTTAAGTTGCAGAATTTAGGCTATTTCCTCTCTCTTCCTATGGAGATCACTGCATATCTCCTGCATTACCATCAGTGACTTTCTGTATACCTGTCTACAGCTGAAGTGGCCAAAAGTGCACACCATGTAGGTTGTTTCGTGTAATTTTTTTCTCATATTGTTACTTTGTATTTATTAACCTTTTTTTTTTTTGGTCACTACTGCATAAATGTGTTGGTTAATAACTTTGTTTTTGGTGCAAAAACTGTTATCCATGTACTTCAATTATTATTCAGAAAATAATATTCAGAAAGATGATAAAGTAGGCTTTCTGTTGATTATATTTTATAGTATTTTGAAAGAAACAGAAACTTTATCATAACTTTTATCACAGATTTTTTGTTTTTAGATTCAACAAAAGCTCTGGGTGTATTTAGTCTCACAAACTATACACAGAAGTAGCAACACGTTATGCCTTCCCAAGTTGCAGGTGTATACCAACAAAGTAAATGATATAAAAACATTTCTGGGAACATTTAGTACAAGGGGCATACAATTGCAGTTTTCTCTGGATCAACAAACATGGTGTACTATTGGATTTTTTTTATGTTATCCTCTATTTAGAGAATGATAGATTTAAAATAAAAATGCCCTCAGTCCTGAGAATGTTACTTGTTTGCTTAGCAGTTTGAAGAAAATTGCAGATGAAGACTCTAGCTCTTTGATGGTGTCCCTTGAAACACAGACTCCTCATTTGCCATCTATTCATCTATTCAGTTATTCTTGTCATTAGATGTTTGTTATTTGTGTAGAAAGAAAAAGACATCCAGTACTGTTCTGTAAAAGAAAAACCTTAAATGGTTTTGTAGCCTGAGCAGAACTAATTTGACAGCAATTGCAGTGGCAGGGCTCAGAGTAGGGTGTGCCACAGGACTCCAATCCGTTTCCTTTCAAGCAGCATCACTTTACTTTCAGTGGCAAAACAACGGTGTTGGGAGCGAAGGGGGATTGATGTTTCTCGTGGGTAGTGCAGCCCCCGGGAACTGTGGAACGCCGTTGTTCGAGGTGCTGTACAAACATACCAAAGAACAAATAAGCAAGGGGGATGGATGATGGATTGATTTACTAGCTCAAGGTCATACAGTATCTTGACCCAGAGGTAGCAGCCCGGTAATGTTCTGACAGATCATGCAGAAAGCTAACTCATCGCCAACCTCTGATATTTCCCTACCAGGAAAAAAGGCTACAGTTTAATTAAAAGGTACTGTGTCATATGCATAGTAAAACCTTGTAAAAAGAATTTTAAAAGATGAGAGCTTAATTCAGATGTTTAAGATGTCTTGTAAAAACCCCAACAATGTTTTAAATTGAAAGCATTTCAAGCTGTGAATTCTCATTTCATATTTTCCCTGTTAATATAGTATAATTAAAGACAGATCCAACAAATCTCTTATGCTGTGGTTAAGAGAGGGAAAAAAGAGATCCTTTAATGAAAGGAGTGTAATTTTAACACAGTTGCCACAGAAATGCCCAGAACCAAACTCTGCCCACCATTACATTTAGAAATAGCTTGCTGGTTTTAATATAGTTGCAGGGGCCATGTGAAGAAAATATCTGGCACACTGTATTATTAATTTCATTAGTGGAAGAGTAGATAAATAAAAATGAATATAAAAACCCATTAAACCCAGGCTCACCTGTTAAATAAGTACATTGACTAAATAATTAATATACAAAGAGGAACTCTGTAGTCAGGATGACCTTCAGCAGGAGTGACACCTTCTGAAACGCAGTTTCTTAGAGTTTATCATTTTACTAATACCAACCAAACAACGTTCTGTTCAAACCGAAGCAGTGATTTTTGCAGACCTTTTTCCTCATGTCAAGGCCATTCTCATCCCTCTGCCCCCCTTCCTGCTCCTTGCTGCTTCCTTGGCTGTGCTGGTCAAAGTGTTTGAGGGACGCATGGAGGACAGCACTTCATTATTTTAACCTGGATTGGTTTTTGCATCCAGCACACTGCATGGCCTCACAACAAAAAAGTTGTATTCTCAACTCATAATTGGCTACTATTTTTGAATAAGACCGTACTGTTCACAGCAAGGACAAAACTCAGTACATATTCTTTCTAATGTACAGATAAAACTGGTAAAGTGAGTACGATTGCTTTTGTGAGTGAAAGCAAGTGGGATCAGTGAGTGTATCTGCAGGTAGTTCATGCTGCCGTCTTGTGGCTCCTGCTTCGGGAGTTTTTAGAATACAGAAAAATGTCAAGATAATCAAAGCCTATCATGCAAAATTAGGAAATGAGATGTTCTCTAAATAGCCAATGACACAGATAGAACAGTTTTATGCATTTTCCTAGACAATTGCTGTTCCCTTTGAAATCATGAAATGAATTGCTGTTTTTCTCCTCAGCCTTTCAGGGTAATATGAACCAAATGCTGGAAGGATATAATGTGTATTTATATGCATCTTCTGTGATATTATAGATCTTATTATGGTGGGCAGACCTCACATAATGTGCAATTATAGAGATTTTTGTAGATTTTAACAAGTTCTTGCCTAGAAATGACATTTAACATGAAAAATCTGTCTATAATGTACATTCACAAATTAAGTTATTATACCTGTTGTTATCTTATGCCATTATGCCATGCAGTTATATTGTAATATTCATTTATTAAGTTGTTATTATACCTGAAGGATCAGTAAAAAGGAGGATGCGAACTCTCACCAAAGCCTGCTGAAGGCTGTGTCCAGCCCTGATGTCAGAAAAGAAACGATGAGGATGATGAGGGAGGTGAGTTGCTTAACACTCCTCGCTTTCAACATTCAGGAGTTGAACATGACGCCGTTGAACAATAGGTTGTTTATAGTAGAGCTTAACGCTTTCATGAAATCTTTGGCAGCTCCTGCGTTTCACTTGACCTTGCTTTTGAACTGCTGCAGTGTTTTTCCTATTTTTTTTCTTCCCCTCCCTGGAGCTAGGATTTCTCATGCTAGTGTCTCAGATTTCTCTGTGGACAACAAATCCCAATTCCCTTAGTCATTACAGTCCCAGTGACTGATTTCCCAATAATTCCTTGGCTGTATCTGAATCTTCTTTTAGGGCATAGTCTCTCCTTAACCACCAGCTATTGTAAGTCTGTCAGGCACATGCTTTCATGGCTTTATTGAAAATCTCTTGCCATTGTCCAATTTGGATACTTCTTTTGTAATAGAATTATTAAGGCTGATATCTTACTTAAGTGCACACCTAAGAACATTTTTGTTGTTTTTTTTTACTTTTCAAATACCATTGCTTTTAGAAAATTTTCAGATTTCCCTACCTAAGCCATATTTTTCTTTCTTTTCAAATGGCTTTTGGATGTTGCGGAAGCCTGCATCATAAACTAATTAATCTTGCTACTGTTGTGTAACTAACCTTCCCACCTTCTAAATTTCTCACCCTTTTTGTGTTAATGCTATTGTGGTTACATCTCCTTTCAGACACAGGCTCTAGCCTGCTAGTTTAACATTTTTAAAAATCTGAGACTGCACAAATTGTCATCACTTAGCTTTTGCTGTTTGTCATTTGTAATGTTTAATGTAAGCCATGCTTCTCCATAGGCTTGTCTTTACGTGTTTTCCACTTCGGTCCGTATGCATAGTGTGTGCTTAAGTTTGGAAGCTGTTTGCCTTGGCAGTACCAGTGTCGTACACTGCATGCTCATCCTTCTGGTGCACCTTGAGGACATTATAGATAACAGATAGATAATATCTATCTGTTAAATATAGATAATGTTGCCACTGGCTGAAGGCAGAATTTCTGTTGCAAAGCTTTGATTTTTACAGATGCTTTTGAATCCTGTTTGTCTCTATTGATTTATTTTAATAGTTCTTAGTTTTTTTTTTTTTCTTGTAATTTCTCTACTCCTTTGATGGATGGTGTGGTTGGACTATGCTGCATGGCTTCCATTGCCAAATGGGGCTTTTTTTTTTCCCCCCGGTTAACCAGATTTCTATTTCATTATTACAGTTTGGCTCCTTCCAGGTCACCTAGCTTAGAACTTGACTCTTGAGAAGAAGAAGTGGGCCTTTGACAGGGACCCAAAGTGCCTCTACTAAATGAATAACTGTAATTCTCCCTTTGTAACCAGAGGATTAGTTTCTCTCTCTCAGCCTGCAGGACAAGTACTTTTTGCTTTGTCACGATCCCTTAATGTAAGAAATGCTTGTGATGACTGGCAATCCCTCCTTTCAGTAGTCCCAGTAAGCACCACAGATGAGCAGACCAGTGCTTTCCTTGGTCCTCCTCTTACTGCTATAGTACATGTGGGATAATCATGGGAGAAGAAAGACTTATTGAAAAGATGTCAAGAAGGCCAAAATGTTTATTTTTTTTCCCCATACTAGTCTTTGCTAAAAAGCTCAAGAGGAAAGAAGTGACTAGGACTGCTGGTGATAATGACAAAATAGTGAGATCTCTCTTAGAATAGAGGAAGAAAATGTTCAGGAGTGTTCTGGGGAAATCAGGTGGTCTCAAGCTGTCTAGGGGTCAGGAATTTTATTAAAGAGCTAGCCAAAGTGAATTCAGAATCATTTGTGGTTATTTTTGACAATTTATGGTGGATAGGTGAGGTGCCTGAGTGCTATAAAGGTCAGGGAGTACCTACCTCTAGAAGGAATAAAAAGAGGGTCCGGATAATTACAGATCAGTTTAATTTTCATTTACAGATTAAAAAAAAAAAATCTGAAACAAAAACAGTCTGGAAGAACTTGGACAAGGAGCAGACTATGTGGATTTGTTGAGGAACTAATTAGCATCCTGTGACAAGATGAAAAGGTCTTATTGCTAGGGGAGAAGACAGTACCTGGCAGTATATTAAGTCTTTTTGGCATAGTCATCCCTAATGTGACTCTAGATGAAATTTTTAGACTACTGGATTTAAAATGGTTGGATAACACTCTTCAGAGAAGCATTTTTTAATGTGTCTGAGTGGGAGGAGGTATTTCCACATGCTTGTCCTGGGAACATTCCTTTCAACCTGGTTCATGAATAGAGAATATAAGTTTGTGTAGTCTTGAGTAACAAACTAGTATAGATATGGTAGCTGGGAGGATCTGTAGGCTGTTGGGAGAGGAATAGGGCAGGAATTCCAACCTTGACAGATGGAGAAATGGTCATGGAAAAACTAGGATGCTATGCGGTAAGCATAAATGCAGGTTACTTAGGAAAAAATTGCTTAGAAAAAAACACAGGCACCAGCTGAAGACTGGCTGTTCTGCAGCAGACGCTGCTGGTGTTTGTGCTGGGTCAGAAGCTAGACATAAGTCAAAAAAGTCCTGTTGTGAAAAAGCAAATATCATGCTGGGGTGTAAACAGTAATGCAGCCAGTAAAACGTGTGTTGCAATCTCTTCGTTCTGCTCAGCATGGGGTGGTCTCAGCTACGATACTTGATTCTGTGTTTGGAGCTGTGCCCTTGAAGAGATTGTGTATGCTGTCATCATTGCCCGATCTGTGCTTCTGGACCGGGAAAAAGTAACACTGCTTGCTACCTCATCACTTGAAATTGAATGTTTCTCACTGAAACAGAAAGGCTGTTTCCTCCTGTCTGAGATCAGTGAAGGGAGAGACTGATGTGAGAAAGTTGTCTGGGTAAGCAAAGGGGGTTCTCCCTTGGGTGTCACGTGTGGTCTTCTTCTAAAGCTTTATTTCTGGCCCATGTAGAGTTGATAGAATAGTGACCCGTTGTCTTGGTGCGCTTTGACAGTTAGTTTTACATTTGGGCCAGTCTGTTGTTGTGTTTAGTAGATGCTGATGTTTTCCAAGAGGGCTATTGAATGTGTTGCTTCAATGACAGATCCAGTCTTTCCAAGGGGTGTGAACTGTTAGTCTTGCTGCCTGAACTGCTGGTAAACTTGCTGTTGTCCATAAAGATTGCCTTTATAATGGCTGAAAGGAGGAGACCGACATTCAGGTAGTTGGACAGTCCCTTCTTTTGTTTTTTACACACACACACACACACACACACACACCTGTGTTTTATTTAATCTCCTTGCAGATTTCACTCAGATTTAACCTTACTTGTAGACCCAACTGATGATCATGTTCCCAATACTAGATTTTTTAAGAGCGGAGGGCTTGTTCACATTGTATCTGGTATCTGTGTGGCAGATTCTGCGTGCTCTTTGATATCCGCAAGGCTCTTAAAACTTGGAATTTGCACCCACTCTGCTTTTGGAGGCAGTCTGAACTCAGGATTGTCCAGTTCTAGATCAGTCTCACTCGCCCATGCAACAGTGGGGACTCTGGAACGCCTTGTCTGTCTGTTGTCAGTCGAACATTGTCTTTGCAAAGGCAGATGTGGTAGATAGAAACTCCTGAACTATAACCTTCCCTGTTTGTGTCACTTCGGGCATCTTTAGTCATTCATAAAGAGACTGCGAGCAGGATATGCACAACTTGGCTGGTAAATATTGCTTTATGGCTTTAACATACAGCGAGGGCAAGTAGGTTTTAACAAGCTGCTAGGCCAAGCATTAGTATGCTTGCACCCTCCTCTCAATAAGGCATCCAAGCAATCTTTGCTGGCCATGTTGGCATTGCCAGGAGGGGAAGGGTTGGACTTCAGTGCTCCCTGCAACGGATCTGCAACGGTACTCAGTTGCTGTCTTCCGCCTCCCTGTGTATTTCCTGTAGTATTTTCAATGTTGATGTTTTTCCTCTTGAATCTTTGAGCTACTAACTTTCCCTGTCACGACTATCCTGTAACTTTTTCTGTATTATCATGCATGGCTCTAGTCTATGGCTTTTTCCACAGCTTAGCAATTTCCTCTGCTAATTTTAGGGAGCTGGGATGCCTTGAAGTTAGGTATTGCATCCTTGGACACAGCTGAACCCCTTGGAGAGGAGGTGAATAGTTACAGAGAGAGGATTGCACCAGCCACAGGCTTGGAGGCAGCGTTGGTAAAAGCTAAGCAGCTAGCAGTGTCGATGTCAGGCAAGTGAGTTAAGCTGGCTGAGGGGGAGCAGGGTGCTTTAGAGCCAACCTCAAGAACCACGGCCATCCCCATCTAATTCTGGGGGCTGCAGTGCCTGCTTTCTGAGCCCCTTACGTGACAGACTTCCCTGGTAACTCATGTCTACTTAGAATGGACTTTCTGCTGCCTCACACTGTGGCTCTGGGTTTTGCCAGGCTGCACTGGTAGAAATCTGAAGCAGGGATTAATCAGCAGACACTTAGTCGAAGCTGGCATGTGATTTTTCCAAGAATGCAAGCGAGTTCTCAGGGTCAAATGGCTGGAGCATGTTTGTGTATCTTAGCCAGTGTCATCAGAGCATCTAAATGCAACAGTCTCAGCACTGGAGCGAGATGACTTGGTTTTCCTTAACAAATGGTGCTCAGGTCACACCGTCTTCCACAGAGGGCCAAGACATGCATGTCTCTTCTCCAAGTGCAGCACTCTTTAAAAAGAGGCTCAGCAGTTTTCCCAGATATTAGCTCAGTAACACAAGGGCTAAATAAACAGCAACAGATGGCAAGTCCCCTGTTCTTGTACACCACAAAGCTAGAAGATGACTCCAAAATGCATTTTGCAGAGTTGCTGCTCACAGCGGGTGAATGTGAGCAAGCAGTGAACTACAGCCAGAGGAAATGAGAGAGCAGCAGGAGCGTTGTTACATCCTTCTCACACATGATTAGGAAGGACTATTGGAAGATGATGGCTTACCTCTAGGCTCTCTCTGTTGCTGCTTAAGCAAGGGTAAAGGCAGAATTAAGAGATTTGTTTTGTTTTGTTTTCAAGACATTTTCCCCAGAAGCCCTTTACCAAGAGTGTTGTTCCCAGGGGCATTTACTTTAGAAGAGGGAGAGGTGATCTCGAGAGTCCTTTCCCAAAAGAGCTCTCTTAGGGATGCTTTAGCAAGAAAGACTTTCTCCAGAGACTTCACTTTCCCTCAGAAGATTGATCTGTTTTGCAGAGCTTTTTTTGTGTGTGTTTCAAAGACTAATTTCTGACTCTGCTTGTCTGAAAACAACACTTGACTTAAGACTGGCTGTAGCCTCTGGTCTGTAGTTTCCTTTGTGACATGGTGTTATCCCTTACTTCCCAGACTGGACTTTCAACCACACAGAAGTTATAACACAAGCATTTGTAACTGGTGCCTTGATTTAATACTGTCTGTGGCTTGGACTCTGCTTAAAGACAGTTAAAGCCCTGGATCACCATCCTTTCTGAAAATCATTCCTCCCTACTTTCAGATAGATGTCCAAGAACATCTATCAGTATCTATCATCCTCAGTATCAGGGACTAGTGGAACCAGAGACCATGGAAGCAGCTACAGTTCAGTGCTGTTTCTCTTGGTTATGCTATGGGAGCAAATTTGCCATTTCTGCTATTTGCTAGCACAGTTTAGCCAGGTAAAAGGCTTCACTGGAGTCCCAGGGTCACAAATTCAAAGCTAGACAAATACCAGTATCGTGTTTCCTACCAGCACCAGCATTGCCACGTGATGGTATCTAGAGCTGAAAAACCTCTTAGAGTGCAGGGCATCTGAAAAATGTCTAAATGACTAGCTCTGTGGTTTGTATTTCCGAGGCTGTGTATTGCTGGATTCGTGACCCATTTTAAGCAGAGAAGGATGTGTGTGTGAGGGGAAGGGGAGAGAGAACTGTTCCAGGTGGGCTATAGGTGGGTCATGGGCTATGAGTGAAGCTGTCTGTCCCTGCAGGGACCAAGGTTTCCGAGGTGAGATCCAAGCCATCAGACTTTACAGCCAGGGAATTGCTAATGGCAGTAATGGTGCTGCCCAGGTTGCCTGCTTTGAAAGATGACTTGGGTTTTGTTTACGCACAAGCGACTCATGCTTTGTGAGCACACCATCCACCACGGGGGATGTCTCTGAGCAAAGGCCCGGCACTAATGCCATCCTGCGTGGCTGTGAATGAATTCGTCCTTTATTCAGCACTCTCTGCCCCTGCTGAGCTGAGAGCTCTGCGCTGCTCACAGATGTACGTAGATGCTGCCATTTGCAGCAGTCGTTCAGACGAACTTCCACACCCCGGTGCCTCTAATTCTGGACAAAACACGGGCCACGGACAGCCAAACACAACGAAGCCTCCATTCTTAGCCCGGAGCGCCTCAGAGCCGGTTCTCTGGGGTGCAGGGCGATGAATATGTAGTTACTGGAGCTCTTAACAAAGCGGAGTGAATAGCAGTGTTTGTCGCTGGCCCTGAATGTATACTCCTCCCTCATTGGATCTGTAGCCTTCACTGCAGCTTTTCCCAGTTACATAAATATGGCCTATTTTTCCTGCGAATTAACATCTTGCTCGCTAAGTTTAGGTTTTCATGCACATACAAAACAAACCATCTGATTTTTCACACACAGCTGGAATCCTGGCTCACCCAGGAAGAGCCGTCCCTGCAAGTATAAAGCCTTCACAGTAATAACGGATGGTGGTGCTGATGGTGTCCCTCTGTGTGTGTCCCTGCGAAATCCTGGGCATTGCCTTGCAAGCACCATCTGAGGTGCCTCGTCCTCTCCCCCAGGGAATGTCAGACCCCAGCAGTGTGGTTGTGAGGATGCGGGAGAGCCTGTCTTCCCTGGCAAGCTGCATGGTTACACTTTCCAAGGAGCAGGAGAGCTTTCCTGTGTGTTCACGGGATTGGAGGGTTGGCTGCATGCTTTGAGGCACAGAGCAGATGGTCCCTCACTCCCCAGAAAACACAAATCTGGGTATTTTTTTTCCCCAAAAATGTTTTTTCCTCCCTCAAAATGCGCTGGGAGACTGAGCTGCAGTATCTGGAGAAAAAGCAGCCCCCAAAAGAGAGGATGTCATTTAGAAATCACCCACTCCTGGGGTGTAAGCAGCTCCTAAAATTGTCATCCCCTGGGCCGATGGTTCTGCTGCCTCAGCCAGAGAGGCCCTCCATGACTGTGGTTTCATGGTGAAACCTTTTCTACTGTATTCCAGGACAGTTTGCATGCAGTGACTGAAATACGGTCCAAAGGTGGAGAGACCTGAGGGGACGCAGGTCCTGAAGCCAACTGAACAGGCAGGTGATTTGGGTGCTGTGTTTTGGCTCAGCAGGACTGGGTCCTATCCTGCTCTGCTGTAGATGTGTGTGTGATCCCGGGTGAGTCATGCAGGTATATTATTGAATACGCACATGTATTCACTAAGAGAGACAGGCTTGGCAACATGGTGCACAGTTAACCGCTGTGGAGTGTATTGACTTGGAGGCTTTCTGTGCTCATAATCCAATACATCACACCAATTGATTTTTATTGACAGCAGCCATGTGGCCAGATCTCCACGGGTCTCTGAAACCACTGAAGGAAACCCTTAGAGCGGGTAACCATGGTGAACTGGTGACTAGGGTTTTGGGGGGGAAGATGTGATACCTGAAGCATCTGATCTTTTTTATTGTAATCCTTCTGACCAAACTGAATGCCCCAAGTGAGACCCAGCCCCTCTGAGTGTTAAGGCAGTAGGGCAGAAGAGGAAACGGTATAGAATCTTTCAAAAAGCTGTCAGGCATTAGATGCAAAGTTCTCAGTTTCCTTCAAAGGGGCCTGCACTTTTAAGTGTGTGATGCTTTAGAAAAATGCACTCCAAAAACTGGGGTGGGAAATTGGTGCCCCTTCTGGGGGAGGATTCGGGCTAGGTCTCTGGATCCCTAGCATTTGAGTCTGTTATTAGAGCAGATCAGCACAGAGAGTGTCAGTGACTGCAGGCAGCTCTGCACATAGCTTTCTGTGCAACATCCAAATGGGAGGTGTTGCAGCTGGAGTGCCTTTCCATGCCCTCCAACACCCCTGCCATGCCTTTAGACCCAACTTGGCATGACCCAGATAACGGGAGTGCAAGGGGATGCTGAAGTTTAACAGATGCTGGTGCTTTAGGTATGTGCAACCCACTTTCTGACTGTCTTGATGCAACGCTGTCTTCAGCTCTGGGTCAGGTTAGCCCTACTCCACCTCTCAGCATGGCTGAGGAGGACTGGGATTGGGAATTTTTTATGTTCAGAAGAAATGAGTCATCAAGGAAAAGCTGAACTTCTGTCTATCACCATAATCCTTTCCTGCTCTCTAGTATGGCCCTTTCTCTCCCAGGTAAAAGCAAACAAAGACAACAAAGCCCCTGGTGCCAAGCTGGTAGTTTTCCTTGCTCTGATGGTCCCTGTCCCTGTTCTCCACTGTGTCCCCCAGACAGCAACGGATGCTGGCGAGTCCTCCACAGGCAGCAGGCAGCCTGCGGCAATGATGAGAGCAAGTCAGGCAGTGCCGTCCTATACAAGCCTCTGTCTGCTCTGCATGTGTGCATCTGCGAGAGCGCGCGCTCCCTCGCTTTCATACCCCCCCCCCCTCCTCCAGCTCTTGTTCTTTTCATGAGATGCAGGGCTAGGGAGCCAGGAAAGTGGCACATTGCTGCCGTTCCTCTAGAGATTACGGTGGCTGGGCTGGGTCCTTCGCCCTCCCGGATGTACCAGGAATCTGCAGACACTGTTACTCAGGGTCCCAACCACCTATGTCCATCAAGCACCAAAAGCCACGTAGCCACCACCCTGCCACCAGCTGCAAGACGGGTAAGAGCTAGGAGTGCCTTGTTACACAGCTTCTTCGCAGGGCCTCGCTGGGTGATGAAAAGCCCTGTGGTCCTCTGCTAGATTATGAGCGCCTGGAGGGGCGGAATTTTACTTACTCCTGCCCCAGTTTTTTGTGGGGAAGAATGGCTCCGCAAGCAAAGCAGGAGGGGAAGGGTGCTGCTTAGATGTCACCCCCGTTATTGTCATGGCTGTGCTTCTCCCAGTGCGTTAATCTCCCTGTGGCGTCTTATGAATGGTCAAAGGGACACAGACACTGTTTCTAATTAGCAGGCGGGGACAGAGAGCAGCACATTTCTTGTGTTAACCCCCAGCCTGCCCCAGGCTGGGCTGATATGAGGAGCTGGCCTGGTTCTGGGGGTGATCTCTGTTTCAACTGGATTAGTGGTGGGCCTTTGATGCTGGGAGAAAACATTAGTTGATGCTGATGCCTGTAGCTCTGAGATCTTCGCTGTGTTTTGATTTTCCTTCACTATTATTATCATTTTTAAGTGGTGGATTATATTTCCTTTGAATATTTGCATCGAGGTTATCTGTGACATTGTGATTAGCACCAGGGCCGAATGCTGGGGCTGAGGTAGTTAAAAATAAGACTAATTGGAGCGAAAGGAGAATGTGTTGGAGGCGAGAGAACTGCATCGAGCAACGGCTGTGGTGAAAACTTGCAGACGGCAGGAGTGTTTGCAGGTGGGGGAAGAGCTGAAGGCTAATCCAAGTGGGCTCACTTTCCTGCAGCCCTGACTAGAGGGCTACTATTGCTTCTGGAGGTCACTGCATGGACCTTGTCATGGACAAGGGACATCCCTTCATTCTGTTTGTTGAGTGGGAGCATAAACTGGTAATTTGGCATAGCTAAAAACAATGCAATGGACCTGTTGCACTAATGTCTTCTCTCTGGCTTCTTGTCACTGCTCCTAATCCTGGACCTTAGTGGTTACGTTCCTCTGTCTTGGGAGTCCATGCATTGTCATGGCTGCACCTTGGCTCAGAGCATAGGGGGCTGTGCCCTGCTTGTCCTAGCTGTGCTGCCTCTGGGCCCTTCTCGGAGGCTCTCTTGTTCCTGCAGCCCAAGGTTCTTCCAGAGCAGATATACAGCACTGGCTCCAGGCAGGACAGGGCTGGCCTCTTGCCTGGCCGCCTGCCTACACAACTCTGGAGATTTTCTCCAGTTTTTAGGGCTTGACTAGTGCCAGCATTGGTAGAGCTGTGGTGTGCATCTCTGTCCAGACTGGCAGGACATGTGTGATTGCAGGCCAGTCTCCTAAGAGATTTGTGCTGGATGGAGCAGCCATTTTTATGAAAGAAGAACTATCTGCTGGAGAAGAGGATGAGCCTGTCTAACTCGTCTCATTTATGTTTTAATTAAAACTAGAGCAGCAGCCTCCAGAGATGAAAGAGAAGTCCCAGCTCACCCAGGCAGTTAACTGTGTTTGTGTTTCATCATACAAGTCTCCACTCAACTGCTAACATGTTTGAAGTTGAGCACGTGCTCAGGTGTTTTGCTGCAGTGGGAGTGACCTTCCAGTGCCACGTTGCATTTCTGTGTAGTTGTTAAAAGCCCCAACAAATCTGTGCTGTGGAACCTGGATGCCCTGTAAGTCCAAGGCTTTGAAATAGCAGTGATAAGAGCAAACAAGCGCAGACTTTATCCCTTGTAAATGGATTTGTGACTGCAACCCTGAGATCTCAGGGCTGATTTCTAACATTCAGTAAATGACTAGTTCACAGAGTGTTCAGTGAGCAAAATGCAGGCTGCTCACAAGCACCTTGAATGATCGCTCAGCAGAAAATTAACTCTGTCTTTCAGCAAGCCTCCCTCCCTGGCCTGTGCCAAGTATCAGATCTCAATCAAGAAGTACAAGGGATGGAGCATCTGTGGTAGGGAATCTTTGTGGAGCTCTGTCTGTCTGAGTGGATCAGTCTTGGGTTCCCAGCCATACACACCAACTGCATTACAGACACTGCCATATTGACAGCGGCAGCAGTGCTGAAAGCTGGGAGGACTCCAAGGCTGCACAGAGCAGCTCTGTGTCAAGTCCAATCCTTTCTGCTTCCCTGCTTCACACTTAACAGCATCCTCTCCGAATTACGTGCACACACATACAGAAGCACCAACATGCTTCTTTACTTGGAACTGCTCCTGGACATGGGAGTATGTTTCCTAAGAGAATAATTATGAAATTGTAATAAGGTGCATTAAAGGGGAAACTCTTCCCCTTGATTCCTTCTTGTACTCTGCCACTCTCCGCCTCCCACATTGCTTAGCTGTTGTTTTTCATCCTGCCTGCCTGGAGGATTTGAGGAGAGAGTTGGGAGCACCCAGGCTGGGGCCAGGAGTCATCTAACAGTTGGAGGCATCTGTTCTGCTGCAGCAATCACAACACCCGAAAGCTGCAAACATGTCCAGGAGACACTTTTATCATTGACATGGGGGAGAATTTAAATAGCTGCCATTCTCTTAAGCTAAACCAGAGACGGAATTGTGGATCACACTTTATGTAACTCATTTTTATTTTTGAACATGGTCTTTTATTTTCAAGGGGAATTCAACTCGGTGGGTGTCTCCTATCTCCTGCCCTGTCTCATTAGCACATGAGATGAGGCTTCTTTTTATCAGTACCTCCCATCCAGTGTATCAGTTGCATGGTTTCCTCACCTACCCCTGAAACTCAAATTCTCCTTGTTCCACCTCTCAGGATTTCCTGTGTACCTGGGCTGATACAGAAGAGAATTTGAGATACAAGGTGAACAGAAACTTTAACTCCTTAAAAAAAAGTTTTGTGCTACATATGTGGGTGTTTAGTGATGATACTAGAGCTCCTTTTTGACAGGGGGAGCTGTTCTCTTGGTTGTGTCTCATGGGAAGACAGTCTGTAATTTGTTTTGCAGTTTAGGAACCTGTCAACATTAGTTGTAACTTCCTCTTGCCCAGACTGTCACCTTGTACTGGGCCAAGTATGTTTTTCTGCAGCCTGACACAGTGACCAGGGCATTGCATATTAGCTATCTGGTAGTAACAGTACTTTTAACTCTAACAGTTTTTTTCAGCCTTAATTGCAAACAGTGATGGAGAAAAGCAAACTATGGAGACAAATTAATTACTAATTTGAATAACCTTGGTTTTGGGCCCCATATTTATACCAGTCTGGCTTCTGGATAAATTTTGAATGATAGTGTGTCAGAGGGAGACCAAATGACACTTTGTGTCGTAAGAGGTTCCGCATGGTTTTTACATTAAATCATGGGTGGTTGTTCATTCCAGTCCCCCAGCACCAAAACAGAAGCTCCCTTGGGTCACAGCAGAAGCTGGACTGAGGCAAAGGCTCAAAGCCAGCACTTCAGTGCAAACCCTTATGCACCAGTCTCTCTGAGCAGTTCAGCTGTCTGTCTGTCCAGTTGTCCACTGGGAAGCAGTGACCACTGCAGGAGGCAGCCCTGTGTACTTGGTATTTTGCAGTCACAGAGCCTACAGTGCTTAGCTCCTTCCAGAGAAATCACAGAGGCAACAGGGTCTCATGAAAACATACCAAAGAATGACTTCAGCTGTGGGGATGTAGCTGTCAAACATTGCAGTTGTCTGGAGAAGCACTTTCTTGACGCTAGGGAAAAACCACTCTGTCTAGCAAGTCATGAAGCACAACCTCAAGTTGTTTCTTGCAGCACTGCTGAAAAAGAGAGACACTGGCACGGAACTAGTGAAGGTCACAAAGCGACAGCAAATACAATCCCACATACAATACAATACCAAACCCTTGTGGCATGGATCACTGTAAATACGACAAGGCCTTGGAGTCAGAAATGAAAAGTGGAAGCGACAGTGGGGGACTCAGCATGATGGCTAGTTAAGCATAAAATAATGGAGTCCCGGAGAGGCAAGCAGACCCTCAAGGAAGTAAAGCAAGAGTGAGAAGATAGGGTGAAGTCTGCTTAAATGTCAAGGTGAAGGAGATTATCTAAGGCTAACCACTGGGATGTCAGCCAAGCAAATAAACTAGATAGTGAAGATGCTCTCTGATGTGCCAGCCGCAGGCTGGCTGAGGTAAGGCCCACCGTTGTCTTCAAGAAGGGTGGTCAGCTACCTGCTGCAGGAGGAGCATCTCTGTGACTGGAGATGCAAAAGCCACACAGCTAGGGGCCAGAGCTGCCTTCCTGGGCCTCCTGGAAATCTCGGAAGTAAGGGCAGCCAGAATGGAAGGAACAGATTTCCTTGATTTTTATCCAGCAATTGGGTGGCAGTAGCTGGGACCAAGTGAAACCAGTGGTGGCGTTTGGTCTGGAAGAAGTTTTGGGGTAAAAACCACTCGAATGGCAATCAGTAGGGGCATGGATAAAATGCATGGAATAGGCAGGGAGGCAGTAAAAATAATAGGGTGAAAATAGGGTGAGGATTGTAGAGATAAGATTAATGTCCAGGCTGGTAAATTCCCTTCCACCCTGTCCAGTCACAGCCAACAATCCCAATGCTACGCATATTTACTGCTTGTGTGTTTGCCATTCGTAGGTCACGAGGAAATTTGCTTTTAAATATTTCTTAAAGAGATTTAAAATTTTGGATGAGATTCAAACCTAATATCAAAATGGGTTATTTTAATAAATGCTTTTAAACAGAAGCTACAGAGTAGTCAGAAACATGAGGGCCTTTTTGGAAGGAATTTGCTATAAACCTCTTCTCCTATCTCACAGAAGCTTTCTAAAATATTACCCTCTAAAACATAATTCTCTTTATCTGCAGTTTAATTACATTTCCCCTAGTGCCTGTGTCAACACAGTGCACTTATTTTGTTCCCAGTTAGCTCAAACCTGGCTGGGAAAATTAGAGAAGAAAATACTAATCTTCAGAGTCATTTGTGGGCTGCTCCAGAACCTTTTTCACCCCAAGAAATGAGTCTACTAACATATCAGAGTAATAGGGACTGGAGTTTCTGCCCAAACTGGTGATGGCGATGAGCTAGCAGTATGTAAAACTGGGATAAAAGCAGGAGACACAGTGCTTACGGTTTTGTTTTTTTTTTAATCCCATCCAGAGTTAGTCAATCAGAGGTTTTGAGTTGTTTCAGACGGAAGCAAAGTCCAGAGATCTGAATAACAGACCAGAATTATTCAAACTGGAGTTTTATTGACTGAACATTTTGTTGAGACCCCTTTTGTCCCCAGTATCTGGCTCCATGTGTGCTGGTGCGCATATGTGCGTGTGTGTGAGAGAGAACATGAATGAGATCTGTGGTATGTCCTGGAAGTATTACAAAAGTACAGTATCACTCGTGACACCCTGCAGTTGCCCAGAGAGAATGTGAAAGCGCGGAAACGCAGTAAGGCAAAAATGACATGTTAGAAGTTAAACCTTCAGTAATGTTATATTGAATTTGGCTTGGGTTTGGGGCAAGGGCTGAAGTTGATTGTTATTTAACTTGAACAAACCAGCCTGTTGTGTACCAGAGGCGTAAGATGAACCTCAACCTTTGACCTTGGCTGAGAGGAGATTGTATCAGCCCTTGCATTTCTTCAGCAGTTGTCTTCTGATAACTAGAGACACAATTAACCCGAATCAGGATGACCTGGGGTGTTGTGATGGGAGAACGAGAACAAGGCAAGTAATTTCCTTGCTAAGCTGTGCAGTGCAGGAGAGGATCCAAGCTGAAGAGCTGGGGTCATTCTCACAGTGCTACTAATCTTTGTATTTTCTTAATTTTTGTAGGACTGTCTTTCCCCAGGGATGTTGCCAAATGATAATGTGCTTTCTCAAGACATGCTTCCCATTAGTAGCACAAAGATATCAGGCCTGGCACTGTTTTAGTGGAAGAGAGGCAGGTGACTACAAGTTTTCAGAAAATAGGCAGGGGAAAGCAGTGAGAGAGAAGAGTAATGACTTGTTTAACTGCAGAGGACGTTTTAACCTTTTCTGAAGATCAGAGTCAAGATACAATAGGAGCTCAGAGGAAATGGGATAAAACTGGTTGGCACAGCTTTGCAGAAGAGTCAGTGTGGCAAAAGGGTCACCAACCATCACCGGTAGCTGGGAAGCAGAGGTCCCGCGTCACACGGCTTGTCCCCAGCCAGACTGGGGGCTGTGGCTGCAGCATGGCCTGAGGTTAGTGATGGAGACCCCATGGCTTGGACCCTTAGCGGGTCAGCCACCCACCTAAGTATCTGGTGCTTCTCTAGCCTCCGGTGAAATCCATGCGTCATGTTACTGATGGCTGAGCCAAGCCCAAAGCTGAAGGTCATGCTGCAGCCCCACCACGGCGGTGCATATGGAAGCCCCTCTACATCCTCTGCCAGTTCAGGACAGAGGTCTGGGTCCAGAGAGAAAAGGGAATCGGAGCCTGTATCGCAGGGCGAGCAAACTAGGGAAGGTTGCAGGGAACCTGCTGGGGGGCAGGGAGCAAGCAGGGCTGCAAACATCAAGTGAGAGACGGGGAGGCAGGTAAAAGGGGTTAGTCACATCGCTAACTCACCAGGTGGATTTTTTTTTCTTTTATCCCATGTCCTGCAATAAGGTGCCTCTCTTGCCTGTTAACGATTTTATTTGGCCCTGCCCTCACCGGGGCTCTTTAATTAAACTCCCCAGTCCCTTCTGTCTGTAGCAACTCTCCATGATCTGTGATCTGAGGACAGGAACCTTCCCTAAACCTTAGAGGAGTTGATCAAGATGATGCAGGCTGATGCTTTATTCCAGCGTACTGAGAGTGACAACAGCAAGTGCTTTTACAGGCATTTCCCTCTGCCTGCTCCCTGCCAGTGTCTGGCAGCCGCCGTCCGTGCTGAGCCGTAGCCCATCTCGAGCGGCTAGAGGCTGGGGGATTTGTGAGCAGGTTCGCACGGAGGTGGGTGCTGAGGGATGCAGTGAAACGTGCTGATCAGGTGGGCTCTTCGGCAGTGCCACCAATGAGCTGTGTGAGCCGGCTCCGCAGCGGAGCCAAGCCCCAGCCTGCCGGGTTAGGCTGCTTTAGTGCTTGCTGGATGTGACACAGAGCTGCTCTGAGCTGTGCTGCTGCCCGGGGAGAGGTGGGGAGGGGAGGTGTGTTGAAGTGACTTTCACCCTGTGCGGGGGGTTGTCTCTTAAGAGACTGCTCTGTTCTCTCCCCAGAGCCTCTCTGACTACACTGTTGGCAAAGACCCACCAGGAGAGAGGACAGGTCAAAGGCAGTGAGTATCTTTTCTCTGTGTCTGTCTGCAGTGCCTCTGTGTTCAGTTTATCTGGCTTTATTGCATGCAAATGGATGGTCTTAATTTCTTGAAGCTCCTTAGGTCTCTTGTGTTTTATACCTTTGGACTTGCTAATTTTTTTCTTGGGATGGCTTCTTTATCTTTGCTCAGGTGATCTCCTGGGGTGGTTTGATAATCTGAATGTCATAAGTGAAACATCCCCTCCCTTTCCTTCTCCCAGGGAGAAACCCCAAAACATATCCATGATGAGATTGGCAATTCTCCCTGACCAGGGGTTCTTTCGTAGGAGGGGGAGGTAGGATGAATGATGAAGTGTGAAGAAAAACCCTCACCGCAGACCCCTGCTGGAATGCCTTTACTGACCCACGGATTATATTTCTAAAGTCATAGCTGACTGGCTCTTTTTTGCAACCAAAGGGAGTACAGTGGGTATGTGAGCCCAGCAGTGGGACTGCCTTCACGGGAAGTGTGGGTCTCTGCATCCACGAAGTCGGACAGACTTTGGGACCACGGGGAAGTTCACTGCTGCTCAGTTGTGCAGGTTATTGTTGTGTGGGCTGGTGAGCGGGTGGGAGTGCAGACAAGCAGTGAGCGGTTTCGTAACGGTACCCCAAAGAGCAGGCTGCTAGAGGGGACTGTGAGGGACAGGGAACTCAGCAGGCGCCCAGCTCCGCTTCCTGTGGCCAGTGCAGTGCGGGCAGTGCGGCAATGGGAAAGAGGAGTAGGGGCTGCTGGACTCCAGGAGATCGTGTGCTGTGGCCTCACATGTGGGTGAGACTGTTAATGAGGAAATTTAAAGGGGCTTAAGGAATTACAAGGATTGATTTCAGTTAAAGCACAGCAAAGCAGCCGGTCAGGGTGGGGATTAAGGAAATGCACTCACTGGCATTTAGTGCAATCCCAGTTCCATTAATTTAGTTGGGAAGAGGCTTTGTGCATTTTTAATGCAGTCACGTTTTAAGACGGATATCGTGTTGGGCAGCCCAAGCTTTGGGACCTTCCCAGGACCAAGGAGAACAGGGACCTGGCTTCTCTGCACACAGCCTCTTCTCTCATTGGTTTCTTTGCCTCCTCTTCAATGTCCCCTCTGGACAAGAGGACATGGAGGTTATCTGGAACTTGGCTCTGTTTTGACAAGTAGGAAACATTTGTGCTGTGTTCACTATACAAACATCTTGATCCTGCTCTCTGTCCCATCAGCCTCCTGGCTAGTGGCCTTTGCCTTCGTTCTCTGATGTGAGATTAGTTCAACCAGTTGGCCGTGTGCCAAGGCCGATGGGGACCCTGACACCCCTATGTCCCTTCTTCCTTCCTTCCACCTTTCCAGACTGTAAGTCTCCGTTGTGACTTCCCACAGGTTCCCACCACCCAGAAGAAGAGGAAATGCTTTAAGTTATTTTTGTGTGAGTGTTTGAGCCTGTGATGGTGAAAGGACCAGCATCTGCAGACGCATGAAGTCCTCCTGTTATTTTATTTGCAGTGCCAGCTTTTCCATGATGCCTGGCCAGTAACATCAGCCATGACGTGGAGGGACAGGGACAAGAGGTAGTTTGATCTTCTTAGCGAGGGCAGTCCGGAACTTTGCCTATTGAGGAGAGACCTCCAGAGGTGTTGAATGATGAGTACGATAATGTCAACTCCTGCTGCTCTGTGGTGAGCTGTGACGCCAAAGTTAAATCACTTTAGACCTGCAGCTGGACTTAACCCACGGTCCTGGTCTTAGAAGGAAATGCTGTCTCTCCTGTATGATCATCCCTCAACTCTGAACGTCTTCTGTTGAAAAATTGACCTTCCACTCTAGGAGGAGAGGATCAAATGGGTTGAGAACAACTGGCCCTTCTTTTTTGCAGAGGATTCTTTGATATATTTTTAAGTGCCAGGACATGAAACAGTAAATCCCTCCTTCCCACACTCCTGTCTTCTGCAAACTGCCCTGACTGCTGTCCAAGCCAGCCAGTTAAACGGTTAACTATACCTGGATGCCTGAATGGCTGCCTTACTGATCCCGCGGAGGTAACTGAAAAGACATGATGCATTCCTCACCCCTGCCCATCCTGTTGCCATCTACCTTGTCCAGTGAGCCTTTAAGCTCACTGCAGTGTCCCCTCCTTCCTCCTGCCCTTGCCTTGCCTCTCCACCTCCCACAGACCCAGTTTCTTTTCCTTTCCTTCTCCTGTGTCCTGTCTTGGAAGTCATGACCTAGAGAGCAGTGTTTCATGAGAGACAAGCTCCTTTCTTATGCCGCAGCATCTCTGTCTCCCATATACTGTGATTCCCTGCTGCAGTCCCTTGATCTCAGACATCAGAGAGAAATCTGAGCAGCATTGCGGTAATGCATGTCACACCTCTTGCTGAGAAATTTGTGAGCTTGCTAGAACAAACAGTGCAGGGAGGATAAAGGTTGGGGGCTGGGGGCATTGGGAAAGGTACCAGAAAGATCATATAGTGTGAGGGTTTGAGTGGAGCAGGTCCAGCACGCTCAGCTAGGAAGATGACACTTTGCACGCAGTATTCTGCACTGATGTTTGAAGTTTATGTAGCATTTCATCCTGAGACCACTGGTTATGGGTCTATATTTTGAGCCTGTCCGACAATTTGTGCAACTAAAGATTTCAAGGTTTTGTGCCTTTTAAATGCTGTGAGCTGTCAGTGCTGCACCAGGGAGACACTCATTGCATTTAATTAACATTTAATTTGCTTTAAGATTACATGAAAATGTGCAATAATAGAAACTAGCTGAAGGGCGGGAGGAGAAGGGGGGAAACAGGCATGCCACAGATTGGCTCAGTGACTAGCACTGAAGTGTTCTGCAAGAATTACATATGGAAGGAAAAAATACTGTGCTTCCCTCTGCAGTTGTAGAAAGTATTTGCCGTCTGTTTGGCACCAGGGCTCAGAGAAGGGCTTCCTCTGGCTCAGAAGTGGGTCCAGCAGTTGAAAAGTGCAGACTTGGTTATTGAGTTCTCCCATGACCAGAAGAGCATGGCCCCCTTCAGTGTTGGGGGGAATCTAGTAGAAGCGATGCCCTCAGGCTGGAGAGGCAAATAACAGACTATGCCCTTCTTCTAGACACCATTTAAAGCCATTAACCAGCATCTATATGTTTTTGAGAGGAGACAATGCCAGTCCAGTCTAATACATGTGTGTGTTACATTTCCCTCTTCCTTTGTGTTTCCTCTCTTTCCAAGTCCTCCCAGTCCGACTGTTATGTAATGAATGATGCTGTGTATGCGTCGTCCGTCCCAGGAAGGGGCTGGCAAGGGCATGAGGGGCCTGCAGAGGACTGAAGGCTCTGGGGCTGTTTTAAAATTTAGAGGAAAAAGCAATAAAGCCATTTTCTGCATGGATAAACCTGTCATGAAAGAGACAATTCTAGTCTGCTTATGTAACCCTGAGTCTACAGAACCCGTCCAGGATCCCAGCTGGGCTCTCATGGCTCTGCAGCTCAGGCTCACATGTGCCGGTGCCTTGCTCCCTCTCCTCTTCCTCCAGCCCTTTCCTGTTCTCATGCACTGGTGTTTGTGCTGTTCTGGTGCTACTGGATCACGGTGACTGATTTCTGGTATTGTGGCCCTTTGCTATCCTCACACCCCTCCCCAGAGCAGAGCTTTCCAAGAAACCACCCCAAAGAGCAGCCTTTCAAACCTTGCCGCCAGTCAGACCAGTTGAATGACTGGTCTGGGTGAGCTTTTAGCTGCTCTGGGCTGTGTCCGTCCTTAGCGTCTGCTTAGCACTGCAGATGTTTCAGGGTCCCTGCCTCAGAAGAGGGAACCAGAGATGCAGGTTTGGTTAGGTGCAGAGCCACTGAGGTCTTTTTTTGTGACTCTGGCTAGATTTGTAATCATCATCTTCTTTGGTTTTCCCCTGCTCACACCCCTGCTCCCCCACATCGACCACAGGAACAGAGGGATGAGGACTCGCCTGGGCTGCCTGTCTCACAAATCAGACTCATATAATGATTTCACAGCTATTCTTCCGGACAAGCCCAACCGGGCTTTGAAGTGAGTATAGCTGCAGCATCCCACCCCATCCCTGTTTCTGTCCTTCCCTTTCCTGCCCACCTACCCCCTCTACTTCTATTATCTTCCTTTTATTGTACTTTGTAAAGGCTTTGAACCCCAGTTCTTGTAGCCACGAGGAAGGAGGAAAACACAACAAAACGGATACAGCAGCAACTTTCTTAGAAAATACTCGGATCATTGATATTAGTTCATCCCTGAGACAAGACATGCATACTGTCTCCACTGCTGCACATGGGACATGTCTGCACATATTTGAGGACAGTTACTCCTCTATAATAGCAAATCAAAGTCTGAGCAGTTGACTCTGTGTAGGAGGTGACCAGCAATTTCAGGTCATTGCCCTCCTTAGCTAAGTCTTATTATTAAACACTACCAATATGTCCTATATTCGTTCACACAACACTTAGGGAAGATACTTTAGACATTCCAGAGTCCTGATTTAAGATGAGGGGAATGGATTCATTTGATCACAAGTTGCTGCTTACATCTGAACTAAGCATCTAAACTTCCCCTTAAAGTCAGGAGAGAGAAATAAACACTTCTGCAGGGGTGGATTTCATTTCACTTAACTTTTGATATTTACAGTGTAAATGTCTGTGTCTGAACTTGTTCCCTGGGACGCTGTTTAGAATCAATGAAGAAAAATTGGCCCCTTTTAGGGTGATTCATCTGACCTATTTTACCCGCCTACTTGAGGATGAGGTGAACAGAACCCTTTGTATCTCCTCACTGACTCTAAAGGGAGCCCAGGGTGACTTGCTCACCTGGAGACCTCTACACTGTAGACATCCAGAGTTAGGTGAGAAGAATTCCAGTCTTGGTATCCCTGTCAAACAGCCCCAGAGGGGCCTGGCAGCTGTGGGTAGCCTGCAATTTGTTTGTCTCTTCCTTTCTTTCAGAAGACTATCAACAGAAGAGGCTACAAGATGGGCAGATTCTTTTGATGTCCTTTTGTCCCACAAATGTGAGTAGAGATCAGATTTTACCTTCTGTTTCCCACGGTCCAAATACTGATTGTAGCTAGGGCAAGCGAAGCATGCACTCCAGAGCGCAAGAATGGTCCCTTGGGACCCTCCATCATTGCTCTCACTCCCCACTAGGCAGCGGTCACAGTAATTTGCAGGAAGGTGTTGTCCTCTGGTTAGAAGGTGAGGAGAGAGCTGTGGGTTCCCTTACTAGCCTTGCTCTTGACTGACTGGGTGATTGCAACTGGTAAGTCGTATGAAATCACACCCTGGCCTTCTCCAAATCCTGTGGATGCACTGGACGCCTTGCTGCTGCGCAGAGGTTCTTCTAACTATTTTGTGACGCCAAGGCTGTATCCGCGTGTACCTTACTTTGGCAGATGCCCCTGGGTTTAGTCTTTTCCCAGAGCAAATGGCAGGCTCTCTGCTTGCTAAAGCTGCCTGGGTTTCGTGACACCAGCTTGTTCCTCAAGCCCTCTCCCTCCAGCTGCTCTTCTGAGCTGCCATGCAACTGCACGCTGCTACAGGGCAACAGTATACTGTAGGAAGCAGAGGAGGGTTTCCCCTGGGATACCGTTCATGCCACTCATCGCTCCACTGAAGTTATGCTGATGGGCATTAGTATTTTACCTTCACATTTGGAAAAGTTAGGTAAGTTAAAAAAAAAAAAAAATCCCATTCCTATTAATACAACCCCCTTGCAAAATATTCTAATTCAAGCCAACACAGCAGCTGAAATTTTCAAAGCCATCTAGTGAATCTGGCAGACTGTTCCTGTTAATTTTAGTGGAAAAGCTGGTAGGTAGTTCAGTAACCTTGAGCAACTTGCTCTGTAGCAGTCCTCACCAGAGAAACCACGCATGGTAGCACTTAGCAGGGTATAATTTGCAGTTACCAATGCAAACCTGAAAGTTTCACATCCAGAAACCCAATGCAAACATATAATCAGCACACTTTATTCTACTCAGTGGATCAGTTCTGTTAGAAAATACTATTTTGCTTTGCTAACATATTCATGTTGAGAAATTATAAACAAGATAGCAAAGTTCACAGTATAGATTCATTAATGTATTTCTATTACAGAATAAAACAGGAACAAGTCAAGGTTGGGGAGATGTCAGTGTGGGCGGTGAACTATTTTATTGCAATAAGGAACTGACTGACTTTCTTACCAGTTCAGGGTTTTCTGCACTTATTTTAAAATATAAGTGTTGAATTATATTATTATTTTAAATAAAATGTGATTTTCTTCCGTTTCTACTGAAAAGACAACAGTTTTGGCAGGGAATTAACTGACAACTTTAAACAGACTGGCTGTCCTAGGCAGAAAAAGCAAGGTATAATTTTAGCAGCAGTATTTTGTTGAGATCATTGCTCTTGCAGCTAGTGTAAAAAAAAAAAAAAAAAAAAAAGTTTTTTCAGGGTACAGTTAAGAGGGAACATTTCTTTTGTCAAAATTCAAAATGAGAAGGGAAAAATGCACCAAAGTCACTAGGGTGCCTGGGGGATGGGAAGCGGAAGTAGACAGGGCATTCACATCAGCGTTACAGTTCTCCTTCTAAACTTGAGCCCCTATTCCTCCACCAGTGTAAAAGTCAAAATTTTCCTTATTGGGTACAGATTGCAGCAAAAGTGCTTCAGTTATAAAAGCCAGTGAAGTTGCACATCTAGGTACTGAAACGATACAGATTGTTCCTCTTCAGCTGACTGCTGTGAATGATATATCAAACCTTAGTACAATTATTTCATCCAACAGCCACCACAAGAATATTTGTTTTATTAATAAATTAGCCCTATAGAGTGATAGGTGAAATATCAATATTTTTCTTGCCTCTAGAAAGGGAAGTAATTCTGATAACTCTCTGGCACCTGATGAAAAATACTCAGTTCCTAATAGCAACAGAGATGATTTTTAAAATTTAAATTAATCTTTTTTTAACGGCAGTCATGGTGACATTATCTGGTGATTAGTGACAAAAACTTGTTGTTTAATAAACCACTTTCTAAAGGAATAAATCACATCTGCTCTGCACCTGAAGTTTCTGGAATTGCTAGTTTGACAGTCAAAGCCTGCATTTGGTAATAGTGATGCGCATACAAACAGCTCTGTTCAAACAGACGGTGTTATTTTAATTAATTGGTTTAAAGGACATAAGAGCATATATATACATAAAAGGAATTATCTTGTGAAATTGTTATGTATACTTGCATCCAAAATACAGAGGAGTTGCCAAAGACCTGTTATGAAAGCAGAACGAAACATATCTTTTTTTCTTGCTATTAGGAACATGTGCTAATGAATGTGTACTTAAGTTAGGCAGGTAAAGGAGCCTTGTGCCTTACCTAACCAAAATTTCAGAGTAAGAAGAGCAGTGCCTGGCTTGCCTTCACCTGCCAGTACTGAAAGCTGCCAGCTAATGTCCTATATCTAGGACAGGATAGAACCATATCAGTGTAATTTCTCTGTGACTTCATAGGTGACCAATATTAGCCAGGGAAATTTTCAATTCATGCTTGGGGGCACAGACTAAGCACCAGCTGGGCTTAGGGAGAATTTCCCCTGTGGCTGATAACATTAGCAGGTAGAGCGTTTCTACTTGACACATCTGTCATAAACTCCTCCTTCACTAGATGGACAGTTTTCACCTGTTTTGGAAGGGAGATTGCTATGCTGATTTCAGGGAGTTAAGAGTCTGGCACAGTCTGTCGCAGTCAATGTTACAGTGTTTTTTTTTTCCCCCCCTTCCGTCAATCCATTATTTGGAAAAAACAAAGTGCAAAAGTAGGACTCAGGAGCTGGCTCTGGCAGCCAGAAATGGGCACAAATTCCCCAGTTCCCTGTGGGGAATACTGCAAGGGATTGGACAGATGCAAAAAAGAGCTCCAAGGAGCAAGAAGGTGGATCAGAGCTTCCTAAAAGGCTCTCTGAAGTGCCAAGGTGTGCAGGCTGCTCTGGTACATGAAGGTTCACACCGCTGCAGTAGTCTTTGAGAAAGACAAACGGGTTTTACTCTTCCAGTTCTTATTTTCATGAGTCTCCAAAAGGACTCCAAATGGAGGTGATCTGATCAGGTACTATGCATCGTACATACTCTATGGACAGTGTTAACTTGCTCATTTTTGTCAAATATCCTGTGAAGTGTGCTGGCCCTGTGATCCTATTGCTTTAATGAATGAACTTGATAGTAAAGTTTGATCCTGACATGCTACTTTCTGGTAGCATCTTGTGTGGAGTATTGAAAAACCCTGGGTTTTGAAGCAGCCTTATGTCTCCAGAGATTCTCAGGCTGGGCAGTGCTTTTCTGTGTAAAGAGAGTGATCTAATTCAAATTTCTTAGTATCCAGATAAGACTCCTGTACAGCAGGCACCTTTCTTTCGTACTAGCACTGGGATTTCAGCATCCCTGAGTCTAACCCTGTTAGAGTAACTAATGTAGAATTGTAGGATGCAGTTCATCTCAGCTTCATTGATGGTCTCAGATGAGCAGGTCAATACAATGAAATCCTCTTTGTTTTTGCTAATGGGTGAAGCAAATCAACTTGAAACCATAGGGTCAGCCAGTCAGTCCCCATTCTGCAGCAGGAGCTTTGCTGGAGCTGATTGTGAGAGACACGTCTCAGCACAGCGCAGCAGTGTTCCCTTGGGTCAGGGATTCTGAGCATGGCAAGCAGCAGGAGAAAGGAGTTCGATCCCACCTCACAGCAGGGAATTGAGAAAGCAAGAGACAGGATCGTGTGTGGCATGCTTTCTTGGGTGCTCAGGGAGCAAAAGAAGTGGTTTTAACATGCTAGTTTTTGGCATCTTTTCCCATTTTGTGCCACTGCAGATTAGCAGTGGCTCCCAGGGGACTGGAGCTCAGTGTGGTCTGTAGAGCGTGTGCACATGCGTGTGAGTAATAGAGGAGTAATGCCCCTTCTGTACCCGTGCCCAGGAGGTGCAGTCTGGCCAGCCAGATGGAGATTCCTTTTGACAGGCTGCTAGAGGGAAATACAGGCAATGGCATGTCTCATTCTGCATCCCTCGCGGGGCTGGACATATGGCTTGTCATTTGTCCAGAATCCAGCAGGACAGTCTGTCCTCAGTCCTTAGTCAGTTTTCAGTGAAGCATCAGATGCGGAAAACCTTTGCGCTGAATTTCCGTTTTTGTCTTGGGTTATTTTTCCCCTCCACTGTCTTTTGCGATCTCTGTACTCTTCTGCCCAAATTTTATTGTCCTCCTCCTCTCTCTGTTGTCTACACACTGCTCATCTTCCCACACAGCACAGGAATATCCCATCCTACTCCTGATTCTTTCTAAGCCAGAACAGCATTAGCATTAGCATTGTGCTAGTGACAGGCAGCTAACATTCACCAAAGCAATGTTAAGCAGCAGTGAAAGCATATACATATGCTCTACAGAGCATTGTGGCCTTGTCTCTTCAGCTCTGGACCCAGTATGCTCCATACAGCTCATCCATTCATCTGCTAGCCACAAGGAGTCTATCTTTATTTCCTGCATAAAGTGCTGATTGCCCTGATGGCGTGAAATGTATGCATTAAATAAATGTTTGTTGATAGCTTTCTCACTCTGACATTGTCTAGGTGCTTGGTTATTAAACTATCTGCCTGAATGATTTAAACTAATCTGTCCTTCCTTGTTTTGCTGAGGTCTGTCTTAGTTAAAACCTGTGTTGCACTTGCCAGTTAAGTCCCTTCTTCCACAGCCTTTCTTGCTGTAAAGGATCAACTCTCCCTGGCCTAAATGACAGCATTTGAACTGGATGTCAGGAGCATCTGAATCCTGATCCTTATGTAGTCACTGATCTGCTTGACAGTTTATAAAACACAAATTCTAGTATTTGTCTTATTCACAGGTGAGATGTAGGATTATACCTGTACAGTGCACTGCAAGATCTTGTGATGGGGTTATTGAGAAATACTTGTACAATCCTTCCCAGCAATCCTCTTGTGCATTCCCTTGGTTTGTTTGAATGGGCAGCAGGGCATGGTCCTTTTGAGGCTTATATTAACGCTGCAAAAGTAAAAGGCAAATATTTCCTGCTCCTCTAACAGGTTGTGATGTTCCCACTCAGTAGAAGAGCTCTATTTTTTTGCCTTCCTCCTATCTGCTCCATCAGTAGTGATTTACTCCTTTGGCTTAAAGCAAGGCTCACAACTCTGGCATCAAATTCCTGATTAAGTGACCAATAGCTTTTTTAAAGGCCATGCATCTAAAGCAGTACATCTCTGTTTTCTTGAATGGTCATGCCTTTAGGCTATGTATTTTGGGGATATTCTGTGCTGCAACATCTGAAGACTTCTAGTCCTGCTTTTCATTTCTGTGCTTTCTCTGTAACACATCCCTTTGGAACCACACTTCTCGGATGCTCCGTGTATCTTCCAAGATATTTCAGGAGGCTGACACAGTAGAAGATGTCTTCTGTTCATATCTCGTTGCAACCCAGTGCTAGTTGCCCCATGTTGCAAAAAAGCTGTCCTTTTGGGTGAGGTGAACTTTGAAACGTTTATCCTGATCATTCATGATTGATTCTCCCTTGATAGTCCTCGTGTGTACGAGGAGATTAAAGTCAACATCCAGGTCAAATTCCAGCTCAGATGCTGGCAGTCCTCATATCTACCTGCCCTCCCGACCTTTCAATTGGATTTGTCATTGTTCCATGATAAACTGATGGGCAGCACAGTGTGGCCCTGATTTACTGCCACGCGGTCATCTGGTCTCCCTTCTCTGAGGCTGAACTCCGGCTGCCCAGGCACAGCTGTAAATGCTGGCAGGCAGTCAAAGGCTAAAGGCGCATCTGTGGAGAGCAAGGCAGCCTCGAGTCAAGAATGACCTCTCCTGTGTCCCAGGCCTTCTCTGCAAGGTCCTCTCAGATCTGGCCTGATCACTTCCAGCCCCCAAAGGCTATGAGGAGGGCAGGACAGGAATGTATAAAGAAGTGGAGCACAGCCAAATACTATTATTTATCTATCATCTATCTAAACTTACTTCAAAATAAGCAGCTGATTGATGTGAGAGCTGGAGGCAGATCATGTGGAGACCTCCTGGCCTCAGCTGCTGTGACTGCTCTGGGCTGCTCTCTGGGGCAGGGATGAAGCAAAGGCCTTTCTCACCTCATCAATCATGAAGTCCATTTCTTCTAGCAGATACTACTTTTTGTAGATACTATATTTGCCATGCAAAGCTGCTATTTCTGGCAAGTGTTCCTCTGTCAGTGCTGGAGCTCTGGGGCTGTCATAGAGGAAAGGGGAGAAAAAGGTCAGGACAGAGAAAGGGAGGCAAGACCTCTGCAGGGACATGCAGCAGAGATTTTATGGTCATAATAGTGTATTTGGGTGCTAGAGTATGTAACATCAAACATCCCAGGAGCTGATGATATATAAAATGGCACACATCTTGGGGAATCACTGTTTTTTTCATTTTCATACTTTTTTCCTTCTGAAATCTGTCAGTTCACCATGATGTCCCTCCCTTTCCTTCCTGTAAAGACTCCTGGGTCTATTCTCAAGTCCTCCTCTTGCTTCCATGCATGCCCTGTGAATTTGATAGGCATTACATAGTGGAGGGGACACAGGTTTTGCAATATCTTTGTATCTCCTGGATTTTGGGAAGAGTAGCAGACCTAAAATGTTCCTCTCTTCCACCATATTTATGTACCCATGGAGATGCTCAAAACAGCCAGGGACAGCATGCTGCACTGCTGGAGGTGCCTTTGGTACTCTCTGCTCTGTAGGCTTGTGCAGGGCTTATAGCCCCAGTCTTGAATTTACAATTTGCACTGTTAACTGCTCTTCGGTGCTCATGGGCAAGAGCCCTGGCTTTGCCCTGCCCACAGTAGCAGTCAGAAACCCTGATCATCCCTTCTACAGATGCATTAATAAGTGTTAGGATGAGCTGGTGTGGTACAGCTCTTTCTTGTCCTCCTGGGGCTGGCAGGAAGAAGCAAGTGTAGCTGAGGCAGGGGCATGCCCATTTTGGTTACTGGCTGCTGTACCACAGCAGCTCTTTGCAATGCAATGTGTTGATGAGCAGTTAGCATTGCAGAGCCCATCAGTGAACTGAATCTGTGAAGGAACATTGAGAAACCTAAATGGGAGCGTTTTAGCCCATCAGTTGGTCCCACCCGGCCTAATATCTTTCCTACCTCTCCCTTTGAAAATTTGGACTGCCGGACATCTCCACTGACTTATGCTCAGAAACAGCATTGTCAGTTGTTGTTCCTGTACCTGGGGAAATTTCTCTGGCCTGAGGCTCAAGACTTAGAACTGAAAAATATCCTCATGTCCTAAAATATCATCAGAATCAAAAGAGGAGCAGGAATAAGATCAGGACACAGAGGGAAGAAGATACATATCTTGTATGTGTGGGGGTGGCTATACATGCACACACTGCTAGCGGGCACAGTCCCCAGTGGTTACTCCTGTGCTTTTCAGTGGGATAGTTAGTGTTTCTTCCTTTCACGGACTGCTGGAGTTTGAGCAGCTGTATCAATGGCTGAACTTTGGCTGCAGAGGGGCAGAGCAAAGAGTCCCCCAGATTGCTCTCCTGTCTCTGCCGGTGGCAGTAACAGAGGCCTGGGGAGGAGGAAGAGATCCCGGGCAGGCTAGAACAAGCTTTTCTCTGTATATCCTCCTGGCATCCAAACCATGGTGCAGAGATTTCCTGAGCCAGGTGTTGCATCCAGACCACCACGTTCAAAAGCTGCGTGCAGACCTTTCTGCTGTGAATGTGGAATAGCCCCCAGCCCCTTGCAGCACTGCAGGAGGAATTTAAGTCCTATCAACCCTCCTCAGCCTTTGTCCATCTCTGCTGCGCACACACACACACACACGTGCGCTTGCTCCTCTCATCTTTTCAGTGTGAGTGACCTTGCTGAGTGCCTTCCCAGTTGCATAAGTATTTTTAGAGACTAACTTGGAAATGGCTAATGCTGAATCAGGAGGTTTCCATGTCATGAACTACAAATACTCAGACCCTATAGAAAAAACTAGGAAAAGTTAGAAACATGTTACTGGAAATAAATTAAGAGCTAAATTCATCCCTATGGTAAGGGAGGGAGAAAGGGCGTGTGTAAAACCTTCAGCTCTGTCAACTCTGCTTGTGCTATTCAGGGAAAGGAAATAAAAAACAATAGCTGTGTCCATAAATATGCCTAGACAGAGGTTTAGGAACACATAGATTTCCTAGCAATTTTTCCATATTTCTAATCTGCCCTGGCTGACTCAGATTATGTTACTGAAATGTCACAATTACTAAGCATTAACAAGCGATAAGAAGACTTTTACCACTAACTAGACAAGCAGTAATTATGCCGTGTCCTTTCCCTCTCCCCTTTATTGTAGCTGTAACAGTTAGACTAAGATCCTTCCTGTGTATAAATAACAACTAAAATTACGTCACAAGGCAGTAAAGCAAGGTGACAGAAAGCTTAAGAGACAAGTCTACAGATGCTATGTTTTATTAAAGTTTTCTCTTAATGACAACTGGGACATTACAAAGCGGGGCATTAACAAGCACAAGATGGTGTAGCAAAGAGAACATATTATTGAAGCTTGGTGTTTTCAAGAGGAACTTTTCAAAGGTTAGATAACGCAATCCCAAAGAAGCTTTTTCCTATGTTAGCTGGCAAAACACTCACTGTCGTTAAAAACAACAGCAAATAATGTTTGGTGCCTCTCCATTGGCTTCATGGCAGCTCACAAGACTCCAGCTAATGTAACTGTGCAAGTTACGGACAAGTCCCGAGATTGCAGACTGTGCTATCTATCACGGAGCTTGTGAGAAGACTCAAGTGGCCTTTGGTAGGCGGGCTGGATGGAGGGGTACCTGTTAAACAGACTGCTTCCTGCCCTTTCTGTCCTCCCCCTGTAACTATCCAGTGTCTCCCTGGCAGATGGGCTGGCTGCTTTCCGTGCTTTCCTGAAAACGGAGTTCAGCGAGGAGAACCTGGAGTTCTGGCTTGCCTGTGAGGACTTCAAGAAGACCCGGTCAGCGACCAAACTGGCGTCCAAGGCCCAGCGAATCTTTGAGGAGTTCATTGATGTGCAGGCTCCTCGAGAGGTTGGTAGGCAAACGCCCCAGGGAAGCAGAGCATCCTTCTGGTGCAGGAAACAGGCCCATCTACCCCTAACTGGAACCTGGGAGTGGGGGGGTTGTGTGGCAGCTCTCCCTTGCCTCCTAGAGGTGATGGTGAGAAGCCGGTAAGGAGGAGAACGCTTCCTGTTACAGGAATGCCGGTCCTGTCTGCTGCAGCTGTCTCTGCTTGCAGTGACTCATCCCCTAGTTAGGGCAACTACTTTGATGATACTTAGTTAGTCATAGCCAGCGAGTTCACTGGCGACTGCAGCCTACATCTCCTAACCTCCACCAGCTTCATAGTAGTATTTCACCTTGATCCTCTCATCTACTATCAATCCCCAAGCAGGTTACTGGGCTCATTTCTCACAGGACATTTTGTATAAGAACATCCCACGAATGACTAACTTGTTGACTCTCCAGGGAAGAGTGTTTATCTGCTGACTAACACTGAACTCAATTAAACCTCCTAAAAGATGCAAGCAATAACTCAGAGCTGAACAAAAAGTGCACTCACAACTTGAAGCCTGGAATTGTTAAGTCCTCTTTACAGCACTGACAGGCTGATGCTATTGTCAGATCCTGTGTCGTGATGTTGAGTTGTGTTACCACATTAATAATGCAACCAGGAGGGCGCTCGGTGGCTTTCCTCTTTACACCTACTCTCCCGCAGTGATAGTCCAGCTAGATAGCATGGGTGCTTATCACGATACAGGTGCCTGTAAGGGGATCCCTGTAAGAGGACTGTCTTTACTGTTTGAACTAGCGAGGCTTCTGCAGGGCCAGCGCAAGTACCCAGATTTACACCCACTGTTGTGGGCATCTCAGGTCATAGCTTGATCCCCAGAGCCCTTAGTGCCCATCTTGTCGTTATTTGTGAATGCTGGATGAGATTTTCAGAACTGCAGGACAGAATCTGGCCTGGATTAGAAATGTGAGCGCAGGTTGGATGGGGTCTTTCCTAAAATTGGGTCCTATTGTCAAAATTTTTGCATGCTAGAATATGAAATGACCTGTAAGTGACACAGAAAGCTAATCTATATTGCCATCATCTGAGTTAAGGCAAACAGCTTTACTTTCTAGACTGCTTTAAATTTGGATGCTGGGGTAATAATGACAAATAACATCCTTTCAGCCAGGTTTTAAACAATAGCCCTAACAAATGCTGGCTGTTTGCTAGGGAAGGAAAAGGGAAAATTTGTGGTGTTGGCTTTGCAAACAAACTGCAGTCATAACATGAGGGCTGTTTATTTTTTAATGTCCCTGCATAAGTTATTGTAACATGAATCTGTTATGGGAAAAATCAAACAATTTATTTTATACCAACATAGTTTAAAAACATTTAATAAGAAGTTACTTATAGTTTAAACACTGCTAAAAGTTCATCCACCCTTAACTGGGCATGTATTGAAGAAAAAAAGTATAGCTGCATCTTGGTCAACAGGAGAAAGGTATGTTATGGCAGAGTTAGCATTTTTAGAAGATTTGCTACATAAATCCATGCTAAGAGCCTGAATAAAAGTAACTTGATTTCAGGAGTGGTCAGACCAGTATAAATCTAGTTCAGCTTTTGCAAATTTGGGCCAGGATTTATAACTCTGGATCACTAAGACCCACAGAGTTTGGGGCACTGTTTTACATGTGGATGAGGATAGGCACTTGGTTGTTCTGTTGCTTTTACAGCTATAGCTGAGATGAAATATGCTGTTTTAAGCAGACAAGCCAGTCGCTCAGTACCACATTCTCTTCTGCTACTTTCCCCAGGTGAACATAGACTTCCAGACACGGGAGTTGACAAGAAGAAATATGCAGGAGCCCTCTCTCTCTTGCTTTGACCAAGCCCAGGGGAAGGTGCACAGCCTGATGGAGAAAGACTCTTACCCCAGGTTCCTGAGATCTAAAATTTACACAGACCTGCTATCTCAAACCCAGAGGAGGCTCAGTTAGAGCAGTGACGGGGCCCTCAGAAACCATGTGCTTCCCACAACAGCAAAAGCCCATGTCTAAATGTGAAACTTCATTGGTGTTAAAAGCAGTGGGAATAAGAAGAGAGGGAGGAGTGGAGAAGTGGGTTTTCCAGAGTGTGATCCAAGTGCAGTATTAGGACTCTCTGTCTGAGTTTCTGTGCTTTTTTTGGTTAGTGGTAGCACCTTGCAGTTGTTGCCTCTCTCTGGCCCAAAAGCATATTCTTTGTAGTCACTGGGTCATCTTTTGGAAAGGCAGGTTTCCATGAAAATTACTACACTGGTTTTTGTGTAAATAATGTCACTCTACCCCTACATCCTTCCAGACATCTCACTGGCTCTCACCTATCCCCTATGTTTGGAGGGGCCTTAAGGGCAATTCTGAAACTTGTGTAGCCAAGTACGATCTGAAGCACTGACACTCACCCTTGATGCTGGGGTCTGGATCCTGGACTGTGAGGAGTTGGAAAAGGGAGGCAGAGAGAAGGCAAAGGCAGATGATTCATGCTGATTCCCAGGGTGGAGACCATCAGTGGACTCAGCTCACCTTTCCATTTTGGTTGCACACCTTATGACACCAGCTGCTACCCTCTCAACAGACCCTCCACACCTTTGACATGCTTTTCTTCCAGGGATGGAGACTAAATGTTACTTTGGTATGACTGTCAGGGAGCTGAGTTTTTCTCTTGAGAAGGTAATCGAAAAGCTCTTGCTAGACCTAGTCAGGCAAGTCTTCTGGTACAAATGATTGTTTTTCATTAATGTTATTTATTTGTACTGTAGTTCAGCCGCAGGACCCCACATGGGTTCAAGCTTCGTTGTGCTAGGCACTGTACCAAAACCTAACACAAAGAGGCTCCTGACCACCAAAGACATTACCAGGCTCAGTGATTTCTTGGGAAGAAACTGCCAGCTTTCGGGAAAGAGTCAAGAGAAGGAATGTCCTATCTGTCCTGTGCTGAGGTGCAAGAAGAGCACAAGACCTGTCTGCTACGTCAGATACCATTTTTCATATAGTACCTGACCAGCACATGGCAGGGAGAGGTAACATGAAAATCACAATTATATTTTTGTTATTTACTGTTTATTGACTGTTGTTGTTACCTACCGATTGCCCACTGTGTATTCAATACCGTGTAAAGAAATACTAAAGACAAAGACCCTGCTACATGGTGCTTGCTTAAAAACAGGACACAGGGAAGCATGCAGCGGGCAGGATGGGAGTCCGGGCGTGAAGTGGTATGCGAAGCGTATGTTGGCCCTATTCCCATAGCCTGAATAACTTGGCTGCAGGAGAAGACTGTGTGCAGATGTCAGTTGTGTAACAGCACCTCTGTGCTGTGCAATAATACTTACTATTTGAAGGTCCAATTTCCACGGCATTGCTTTTCCAGTTTATCAGCTGCCAGATTCTTGCCATATTTTCTAGAGGAGAAACAGATAGCCTATATGTGAATTTAAGCCTACAGACCAGAGGTCTATTTTCCTAGTTTTATGAAGGCCTGGGAAATGATTCCATGGATTTTTTCCTTCTTTCCTCTCAATCGTCTATGGATCACAGGCTGTAAACCACTGCTCTAGTTTATAATGGTGGGTTTGGTACACCAGAAAGCTGGTGATAAAGTTCCAATGTAATGTGGTGTAAACTGGGTAGACTGAATTCTAAAACTAAGCATAATGACAAAATGCAAAAAGCCTGCTTGGATATTAAAAGCTGCTGTTCACGCATTAAGTAGGAAAAGGTTTTGAGGCCTGTTGTAAGGATGCTGTGCAGGAAATTAGGACATATTTACTTAGGATCATGATAGGATGGTGAGCATGTTTGTTTTTACTCTGGACATGTATTCCTGTGGTCTCTTAAGACATTAAAGCCTAAATATGGTGCAGAAGCAAAATTTATGTTCAGAAGGGAAACCTTCTTTTCAGTACCTGTCTGGGCAGCTCTAGAATTCTGCAGTTATTCTGTAGATGAAGATCATCTCAAGTTAACTTTCACTGAGGACTAGTCAAAAAGAGCAGTGTGCTCTGTGGCCTGTGAGACAGTGTTCCTGGTGTCTTCTATCCCTGAAAGGTAATCTGAGAAACAAGGCCACAGCACAGGGGGGCGAGACACGTGCTATACTGCAGCCATGCTCAGGCTCAGCGGTGCAAGCCCTCTGACTTCTGAGACTGCTGAGGTACATGGGGTCTACAGAGCCATGAGGATGTATCCGGAGAGGCAAAACTCAAGGCCTGGACTTCATGGTGCACATTTCACTGGGGCAGCTGCTTGCAAACTTCTTTGCTGCCTGTTTGAAAGTGGAGGAATGAGCAAGGTTTACAGTGAAAGATGGTCACTTGAAAATGCCAGATATTTTGCTGTGATTCATCCAAAGAGGCTGCATCATCCATTCACTGAATGGCTCAACTGGCCATGAGGTTAGTTGTACATGGGCCCGTAGCTTTATGGCAAACAAGGCACCTGGCAAACACAGTCTAGGGGGGCAGTTGTCTGGGAAAACTTGTACAATGCCCTGGAAGGAGTCAAAGACAGCAGCAAATGATAGAATCATGTATCCAGCGACTGTCCCTGGTGGCATCTGTGCTACACCACATGGAAGAGTGTCACATCACATGTAGAGCCCCCTCCTGCTATAGGTGAAAGGGAAAGAGGAGGGCAAATCACCCCACACTGCAGTGAAACACTCATTACTTGCCCTGTAAGGGAGGATGCAAAGCCACTGACTGTGAGGAAGGGCTAGAAGAGTTCCCCTTTCCAGGAAATGCTGCATCCTCTGGACCTGCATTAGGCAGGCCAGACTGGGAGAGAGAAAGGGGACTCGGAGGGGTACAGGTTGCTTTGGCTGAAATAGTTTGCCTCGAAATGACCTGTGGTGTCAGACTTATGTGCAATGCTGCTGTGACTGCAAAATGGCACTTCATCCAGTGATCCAGCTGCTGCAGTGTGGCAGCTCTGCTTCCCAGAGCTATGGTGTGAAACAGGCTGGGTTGCAAGGGATGAAGCGAGGCCACCTTGTCTGGCCCTCTTCTCTGTTCTGGGCTCCTCTGGACTGCACATGCAAAAAATATCCCCCGGTACTGCCCTGGATGTGAAAGAAGGCACTAGCAGGCTTATGCTGTGATTGTTTTTTAAAGAGAAGGAAGAGGGTCATGTTAACTGCCTGGTGTATTGCCTTGTATTTCTCTTAAACCCAATTAAAACACCATCTGAGTTGGTTTGGATGATGTCTACCTCTGGTGCCAAGTGACACATCCCAGATGAGGCTTTTCCGCAAAGTGCTCTACAGTCACCCGTTGGACAGCGTTGCTGTGAGGGTCACAGGGACAACCAGGCAGTGAAGAAACAGCAGAAAAAGATGTTTTCGTGTAGGAATGAGGACAAGAAATTCAGAAGCAAGGACAATTCCCAGGTTTCCCTGATGGCTACAAAGGTTGATCCTGTTCAAAGTGTGACTCCAGAAAGCCTAGTAGATAACGTCTCTCAGCAACCTGCAGAATCGGTGCTGGTGTCCTTTCAGTTCTGGTCAGAATTCATCAAAAAACTTCAAAGTAGCCAATACCCTGTAAAAACCAAATCCCTTCTTTCCTACATTGGTCTGGGCTACCGCCTTGAGCAGGTGCATTTGGAGACAATATTGCTGCAACTGCAACAAGAGCTGTATTCATGCAGGCTGATGTAGGATAAGTGTTTTGCCCCGTATATTGGTGCCAGATAATATCCTTCATAAGAAACATCCTAGAACATACAATAGAGTGAAACTTACTGTCTGAGGGATATGACTCTATCACTGTTATTTTTGTTGCTGCTCTTAAATTTTGTCTCTCTAGCAGGAAAGTAGCCTAGTTATTTAAAGTATTTTATTTTAAAACAAGAAATTGGCACCAGCTGCTTCTTTTGTGCCAAATGTCAGTCTGAAGGGTATTAAAATAGGCAACTTCTATCTCTTCCCCTTAAACCAGGGGCTGATTAAGGAAATAATGACTGAGCCAAACTTCAGAAAGCACTGTGTGATGACTAATCCTCATCGAGAACAAATATCCTTTCCTTGATTCATCTCTTACTGATGTGAAAGGGATATTCATAACTTACAAATCCCATTTCCTCCCTCCACAAGCGCTTACCTCCAAAAATTTGCTCCTGTTTCAAGTAATGTCAGAGAGCGCTATCATAAGAAAAGAGAAAAATCATTTCAGTTAGCTCTTTTTATTCTGTGTGTTCGCTGACATGTACCCAGTCGTCTCTAAAGTCCCTTGACAGCAAAAGGGAAGAAGAGCTTACAATTGCATTTTCCTATTCTGTGAACTTCAGAACCTGTGAAGTCCAGAAGCAGATGCAGAACCTGAAGCTGCTTTGAACTTCTTGCTCCTGCTTTGCCCTTTCAGTCACATTTGGGATTATTCTCATCACTTTTATTGTACTTGTTAATGTACTGATGGGTCCCTGCTCTCCATGCTGAGAAAGTGTGAAGGGCAAAGTCCTGCTAGTCTAAGCGTGGGAGGGAAATGGGTATGTGTGTGTGTGTGAGAGAGAGAGAGTGCATGTGAGTTCATATATGTGTTATTTAGTCTTTCCCACTACAGAAACTTTTCTGGGATATAGATGTGCATGTTAGACTAGGAGAATTATGCATAAATGGCATAAAATGAGATATTAGCTAGTATTGTCTTTGCATTGTGTGTAAGTTTGACTAGTAGTAAGAGATGTAAAACTCTGCTAGACTTCCAATTACCCATAAGAGCACATGTATCAAACAACCGAATATTCACTGGTAGACACTAAACCAAAATGTTTACAGCATTCAGAGCAATAGGAAAGCATACCTCGTGCCAGTCCTGGAGTGCCTCACTTGTCAGTGCAAACTCTCCCCTCCCTTTGGCCTCTCACTTCTCCCTCTAAGCCTCTCTCTTGCTCTCTGTCCTGTCCCTGTGCACTCCCCTCCTCTTCCTTATCCTCACCTCGTTGAAGCACTCCTGTCCATGCCAAACCTTCCTGTCTGCCAGCGCTGCTTGTCCCCGTGTATCAGCCCTGGCCTCACATCCCGACCTTCCATTCCCCCTTGTTTGCACACCCGCTAGCCTCATGTATCCCTCCTCTCCATTTCTTTTTACCTCCCCAGACACTTGTCTCTGGTCTTTCCATCGCTCTCCTACGTTCCTCCTACTGTTGCTGTAAAGCTCTTAGTAGCTATCCCTTGCCCATTACGTAAGAAGAAAATGCTTCACATAATTTCTGCATTATCTTTCATTCCTGGGGCTGCTGCAGCTGTCTTGTTTCTAGGTACTGTGTTTTCTCTGGCATCGAAACATTATATCCTAGAACTGGAGTTAAAGTATATTTTGCTGCTAGTCCAGAATGCTTTTCTCCTGCTGTGCACCCCTTGGGCTTTGCCGAGGCTTGGCTTTCCCCAGTATTGTGTCTTTCTCCCCCGTTGGTGCTCCATGTGCTTTGCTTGCTGGCAGGGTCTGGCTGAGTGAGACGGGAGCTGTGCTCCGTTTCACAGGTTCTATTCTTAGGTGCGGAGTCAGTAGCTGCTTCGGCAGGTCGCAGCTGTGCTTCCTTTTAGCGTTCTGATTAAAAAAATAGAGTGTAAATAAAGGTGTGTGTGTGTGAGTTGTATTTGCTTAGTAAAGTAAGTCATTTTGCTCTGTGCCTCCTCTTGGTTTTGCTGGAGGGCTGTGTCTCTAATTTGAGACTCAACTGGGTCTCGGGGCAGCGTATGCACGAGAGGGAGGTGGCAAAAGGAGATGTGTTTAGTAACCGAAAAAAACAGAACCTTCTTTGCAAAAAGGTACAAAAGAAGAGGCAGAGCCTGCTGCTGGAGGGACTCGGCATACCAGGGTTGGCCAGGGATCCCAGCCGTGGTGGGAATCATTTGTCTGGTGGCCCCGTACCTCCCAGTGTGCAGCTCTACCTAGCCAGCAGATACGCAGGTTGGCACTGGACCCCAGTACCTCCCTGCTGCTCCTGGGGTAATTTACTTGTTATCCTGAGCTAACATGAGGGAATTACCCTCAGAGTGGAGGAGCAGCTCCTACGTCTGTAGATACACCGCCGCCTTTCATCCTTTCATGTGCTGCATCCCCCAGGCAGCATGTAAAACGGGACAGGTCAGGAGCTGCTCGGCTTTGCATTTGTGGTGTAGTGCAGAGATAGCAGTCTTACCCTAAAAGAAATGTCTTTACGTTGCTCTGCCAACACACGCAATCACCAGCTAAAAAGGGATGGGGGAAGGATGCATTTCATGTTGTGTTTGCTTATGCAAGAGAATTGGCCTCTGTGAGATTATCAATAATGAAAAGAGCAGGTAATGAGTACTCAGTAGGGGGTGGACCCCCCTTCCTTAAAAACCATGATTAAAGTATCTCATCCTCCTATAACCTCTCTTCCCCTTCCTCTACAAGCAAAACAAATCAGGGACATGGATTTCAGAATTTTCTTTAAGGTATCTGGCACCTCCGTCCTCTGTGGGATGAAGGTATCCCACTGAGAGGAGGAAGCTTTGAGGACCTGAATCAATAGCCAAGCACCAGTCCTGATTAAGGTACGGTTTAAGCTGTCTTTGTTCCTTGGGACGCAGGTTTGTGGGTAGCTCAGAATGGATTTAGGAGGGCATTAGTGTGTGGAGCTAATTCAGAACTGAACCACCAGGTATCTGGACAGAAAGACCAACACTTTTAACACCTTCTCCATGCCATGTTTCTGGTTTAATTAGGTCCTTTTGTTGTAAGCGTCTGCAGCATCCAGGTGCTACTGATTTTGTTAGAGCAGTTTGCTGGAGCAGTTTGGACAGGACACACAGGTTCAGTCTGATTCCTGCCTATTCAGGTGAAAGCGTAGCCTCGGGTTCCGTTTGACGTTCCCTCTGCATTAGCTGCTCGTTTGCTTGAGTCACCTTCATCTAAGGAGGCTGGAGATGCTCCTCTGCCATATCAGATGTCTGACCAGTGATGATATCCGCACTGAGTTGTGTCACTGCGTTGTGAAGTATTATTTACCTTTACTGTATAGAGACCGTGAGGACATAATAAACAGCCTGAGAACTCCTTGCTTTGTGCCTGAGTGTCTGAAAAAGGTGTGAATCAAGCAAGTTTTCCTTTATGGAGAGGAAAGTGGAAACTGAGGGCCGGGCGCCCAGGGGATGGAGAGAAGTCTCTTGAAAGGATTGAGGAGGAGGAAAAGGATTGAAGAAACTTGTGCCTTCTTGGACTCTGCCTTCATCCTTCTGTGTACTGGTTTGACTGGTGCAGACTTGCTTGATTAGGCAGCTGGGAAGGAACATGTTAACTCTAAGCAGCCGTTCAGTCTCCTCTCTTACAGCAACTTGGATGCAGTTGCCCTGGAGGTAAAATGTTTAGGCGGGGGGAGATGAGTCAAAAATATTATCAGTAGGATCTGGGAGACCATAGGGAAGGCAAATCTGAAGGGTTTTCCACCAGCGGGAGGAAGCAGCCAGAGGTGGGTCCCATTGCTCGGGCTTGCCGAACACGTTGCTGGTGCAGCAGGAGCCGTTTCCCCTGGGGAACCCTGCTGGCGGTGGGCACAGTGCCGATGCCCTTAATCACAGGCAAAATACCCATTCCCCTGAACCGGATACCTTGCTGAAGTCACCCAGAGATCTGCAGGACCTTCTCAGAGAGTATCGACATGCAACTCAGCAGCGAGGGCCACAACATCCAGGTAACCGTTTGTTCGGCCACATTAAAAAGGAAAAAAGAAAACCAAACGCTTCCCCCCTGCCAGGACCGTGGCTGGGGGACGCCTGCCACCGAGCCAGGCGTGCGGCCGGACAGCCTCCGCATGCAGCCCGCTGCTCAGCAGAGAGCAGGAGGCGCAGTGAACGCTTGGGGAGCAAACGCTCCTTTATCAGCCCAGCACACAGAAAAATGCCTGATCCTGTACCCAATCTAGCAGGTAGGTGATGCACAAGCAAGCACCAAGGAAAGGAGAGCAGCGTGGGGTGGACCAAGTATGACCTGGCCACGATGAGCAACTAAAAGCTTTCAGTTTTCAGTCCATAAAGAGCCGCCTCACGCTCCAGCTAGTCATGAGCAGGCAGTTTTCCTCAAAGTCTCAGCTTGATCAGACCTGGGGGATAAACTGGGCTGGGAGAGACCAGCAGGAACAGGCTGGCAAGGCAGCCTCACCAGCAAGGTTCGGGGCGAGAGCTGGCAGCCAGCACAGAGGAGAGCAGGTTGCAAGCGGGAAAGGCGACGGTCGGACCGATGGGCAACGAAAACGCTTTGGGGGCTGCGGCGCGTGCGAAGCAGAGCCAGAGAACAGGGCGCAGCGCCTCGGAGAGGCACCGGGGCCAGGCTAGGGAGTAACCGTGAGGCTGACGTGGAGCTGGGGGAGCCTGGACCTGCTTCAGAAAGAGCAGTGACCGGGGTCCCTCCTCCATGCAGCACGCTCCCCCAGCCCAAAGGTGAGTGTGCATCATGGCTGCACTGAATTGTGTCTTCCTTTAACAAGAACAATTAAATAAATCTAGTTTTCTTCTGGAATCACTGCAGAAAAATTTTGGAGCCCCTCCTTTTTCTCTCTCGCTCTCTCTCTCATTTTTTGCCGTAATTTCCTTCCCTGCTTTTATTGGTTTTCCTTTTCATTTGCTGTTTCTTCCCCCTAAGCCTGACTCCGAGCCAAAATGATTTGCATGCATCCAAGGGAAGAATCTGCCATTAGCACTGCTCTGTCTCCCCTCTTAGTTAGGATATATTTAGCCATCGCCTTTGTTTTTTTGCTGTTCAGTGACTTTAAAGAGCAGGTGCTGGGAACGGAAAGAGAAGATTAAAAATACCTGCTGTCAGATACCTCTCCCTACGCAGATGTGCTCTGGTACTGTACAAAGAAAGCACGTGAGCGGAGTGGATAGCAGCTGCCCCTCGAAAAGCTCATTTGTAATTCTAATTTTTATTTTCAATAATCTCTTTCTGCACTGCTACAAATTTCCAGAGCAGCTCTTTCCTCCCGTGCTCCATGTGAACGCAGCACGCTTTTCTGTCGGCTATCAGTTAAACAGTCCGGGGATTCGGCAGAGGGCGGGCGGGCGGCGGGAGAGCCGGCGAAGCCCCCGGGGCGCCGTGCGGGTCCCGTGGGAGCAGCCCACGTCAGCGGCTCGCCGCCTCGCCGTGCCCTTTTCTAGGGAAAAACAAAGATTATCCAGGAACCACTAATCCCCCGCTTTTCTCACCTGCTCCGCACGCTTGGCGGGGGCCTGGCTCCCTTTTTCTCTGGCTGAAAGGCCGTGCCAAGGTAGCAGCGCCGCGCTGCCGGCTCAGTGCTGCCGGCGAAGCCGGGCAGTTTGCAGCTCCCAGGCTCGGCGCTGCTCCTCTCGCATGAGACTGCAACCGTGACCAAGCCCCAGCTGCGATGCGAGTCCTCACGAACCGCTTGCTCGCACAAAACAGTGCAACCGTGAGATCTTCATGCACTGGGAAGAGCTATAGCACAGCCAGAACAAGCTGGCTCTTTGCTGTCTGGTAGCTTTGGGGAAGCGTAAAAAAGAAATGAGAGACTGCTCATAAAAAGCCATACTGGGGAGACGAAAAGTGGGAATGACACTGAGGCTTTTGTCCTCTAAAATACAGCGTTTGGCTGGTGCCTCCGTCCCGGCCTGGCAGGCACAGAGCAATGCCCTCGCCGTGCTCTGGGCAGCACAAGTCGCTAGTCTCCATCGCAAGCGAAACGCCCCGCGGGGAGGGTGGATACAGCAGCCACCTGCAAGCCCCCGCGCTGCCCGGGGGCCACGTGCATGGCCGGGGCAGCAAAGGCGTCCTGCCACCTGTGCCAATCCAGCGAGTCGAGGGCGGGTTGCCGTGACTCTCGCTGTCCCCGGCAGGTGCTGGCGCTGGCTGTTGCGGTCAGGGTACCTTCACGTTTGCTCTCGCTGACTGTCACTTCTGCTGCTCCCAGCCGCTTTAAAAGAACCTAGGTAAGGCGGTGAGACCCCAGCAGTGCAGCTCGCCCTGGCCTCCTCTCGTCCCCTGGGACGGGACAGCTGCCCTCTCCTCCTTGCACAGCCTAGCCAGCCCCTGCCTCCATTTCCCATCTATTCCCACATCCTCCCCTTTTTACTCCATTCAAACCATATGGTTTAACAGTGCCTCTTCTGTCCTTCTCCCTGAGCTCCCTCCACTCAGCTCCCAGTGCCCAGCACCACCCCTGGTTCACCATGGCTTTTCTTCCTTCTTTCATGGCTTTTCAGGAGAAAACTCTCCAGAGCAAAAGTGTATCTCAGTGCACCCTGCACCAGAAGGCAGCTGGGCTGATGCTGCTCCAGCACCGGTATGTTGTCAGTTCCTCCCTAAATCCCAACCTCCACCACCCTGCAATGAGGTGGGTGGTCACGAGTGCACCCAGAAGTACCTTAAGCTAAAATGATGGTACCAGAAATCCTCTTCACTGGCTCACGGTGCTTGATAGCGCTTTTGGGGCTCGTGCATAAAGGTGCTGTGCCCCCTGTCCCCAGTCCCTCCTTCCTTCCCTGTTATCTATTTCATTTACATGGTTTGGGCAATGGAAACTTTATTTTCTTACTTTGCAAGGTTGCTGGCACTTCCTAACCCAGAAATAACAGAAGCGGTGTCTGGGGCTAAGAGGCTCTGTGCTTGGGTTTGTCTGGGTAACGCGGAGGATAACCGATAGCTGGTTCCCCTGCGAATGACGCTACCACACCGGCAAATGCCGGCTGCAGATGCGGCTCTTTCACTGCAGGTGCTTATGTGACCCATCCCTGCACGATCCCTGTGTCTCCTAGCCCGAGTGTCACCGGTGCGCGCTCACTGGATTGCCAGGACCTCCCTGGTGGGAACGAAACGCGGGAGGATCGCCTCGGTGATGCAAAGCGCAGCCTTTGCGGGCAGGAGGCAGGAGGCAGGCTCGGTGCCGGAGGAGTCGGGGCACACCGCAGGGCGGGTGTTCGGCCGCGGCCTTGCGACACGGGACGCCTTTTGTGTTCCAAAACAACGGCTGATAGTGCAGGCGATCAGGCTGGAGCTGCAGGAGGCTGGTAAGCTCGATGACACAGGAAGCACGTAATTAAATTAGATATAGAACGGAATAAAGACATCTGAGTACACAGACGTAGCTGGACTCAGGCTGTTGCATAACCCTCGTGAAGAACTGTGTATTACAGAACATTGCGTCTGCTGTATTCCCCACCGGAGAGCTGCCTGCTTCTAAGCAAAATATCTCCTTACTTGTTTGAAAGGGAGAGTAAAAAAGCTGCCCCTGAGGTGCCAGAGCTGCCTGCGGGGCGCTTTGTCGGGGCAGACGACGGCTGCAAGCTGCAGCACGAGCTAAGGGTGCGTTCCGGCCTCGGCAGCGAGGCCTTTGCCGGAGCATCCCCATCCTGCTTTTGCGCGTGAGCTCCAGCCCCCGTGCGCTGCACTGGCGCTGGGGCATTTCCCAAAGCCGCCGGCTGCTTTCAAAGCCCGAGCGCGGCACGGCTCCATCCTTCGCTGAGACCCGCTCCAGGAACGCACGTCTCCTTCCCGGCGGTGCTGGCGGGTGGCTTTGCGCCGGTGAGGGGGACCCGCCGGAGCTGCTGCAGGGCTGCGCACGCGCTTCTCGGACGCACCCTATTTCCAGGGGAAAAAGCCGTGGGCAGAGAGGGGCTGAAGTGGAGCGTGGCGTTTCTCCGCCGTGGCTCGCGCCGCTCGCTCCCGTCCCGCGTGCCCCTCCGCGGCCCGCGCCTGGCCGCCCTCCCGGCCGCGTTTCAGCGGCACGGCTGCGTTTCACCAGCCGCTTCCCTGGCAGCATGTGGCTGCCGGCGCAGCCTCCATCTCGGGGGCTTCGGACCGGCCGCCAGAAGCCCGTGATCGCCCCGTGCAGGTCTGCGGCAAGGGCTCCGGCTGCCCGTCGCGGGTTTTCCTCTTGGCTCAGCCCGCGCCGCGGGGCTCGGATGCTGGGGAAAGTCACCAGAGCAGCCTACGCCTTTGCAGACCTGTAGGTGGGAAAGCCGGCTGCTCGTCTGCCAGTCGGTGCTCAGCCACGCTGTCGATCGCAGCGTGTAAGCACCGTTTTGCAGGGGGGGAAGAGGATGCGGGGAAGGGCGCCGAGCGCAGGCACCGGCCGTGGCCCTTCCTCCGGAGGTGGCCGGGAGGCTGCTGACCCTGTCGGGGCAGAAGCGGAGAGGGAGGCACAGGCGCCGAGGAGAAGGGCTGCTACCGCCCCAGGGCAGGCGGCTGTTCTTGTTGACTCACCGATATAGCACAGAGGTGAGTGCAAAGGGCGTGTGTGCACGGCCGGCGCCGAAATAGCAAAGTCTGCACCCGTTCCTCGGCGCCGGGAGCCGGGTCCGTGCGAGCCTAGCGCTCCCGCTGCCGCAGCTCGTGTCCCCCTCGGAGGTCGGTCCAGCTGGGCTGAGGGTCAGCTAACGTGGCGGAGCGCTTCTGCGACCTGCCTTAGCTCGAGCCCCTCGTACCCGCGCGCGCGCCGCGCCGTGGGCACACGCGGGCCTTTCCGGCGCCGCACAGGCGAATGCAGCGCTGCCGCCTTCCCACCCTCGCTCGTCTCATTCCCCCTTCTCCCTTAAAGCCAAAGAAAGGGTCGCAGCTCCGATCACAGCCTTAAGGCCCAGGGAGGACATGAACGAGGGCTTTCTGTAGCTCCGCTCATCAGTATACCTGCAAACCAAAGAAACTTAAATTTGTTTATTCAAGTGAAAAAACCCAGAGCTGTGGAGGAAGAAAGGCTGCCGTTGTTGTTAGACGCCAGACAGGAGCTGACAACGCGCGCTTGGCCGTTACTGCTGTTACGGCTTTTCTGGCTAACCGTGAGCAAGACACTCGAGTCGTTTTTCTCTAAGCACCGCGGCGGGGAGAGGGATGGGTGTTCCCGTGGCACTTCGGCAGAGCCAAGGTGCCCGCCGCTCCTCCGGAAGCGCCAGCTGGAAAACCCTCGTGCTTCAGCTGCCCGCAGGTACCGCGAGGGCTGGCGCGGGGCAGAGGCTGCTCTGCACGCTGCAACCTCCCCGGCATGGCACGGCGCGGCGCGGCGCGGTGCGGCGCGGTGCGGCGCGCAGGCGATTTCCCATGCGTCAGTAATGCAGGCAGCAGGCAGCAAGGGCAGGAGGCGATTTCAGCTCATGAAAAATGTCGGTGCTGGCTGCGGGGCTCATAACAGCCAGGGCAGAGCGGGCAGGAAGGAAGGAAGGAGATGAGGAGTGCAAACCACAGGCCTGCGTCTGGAAGACGTGGGGCAGTGGGAGAGTCCCGGCAGCGGGACCCTCTCCTCCGCCGCCTGGAGCCGCCACGGCCGCAGCGCGGTGGGGGGACCTGGGGGCCGGCTGCTCTCCCGGAGGCGCGAGCGTCCTCGCGGCTGCCCTGCCTGCCGTCTCCCGCGCGCGCCCGGCCTCGGTGCCGGGGCAAGGCTGCCTGCGGGGCCCTCCACACGCCGCGGGACCGCTGCCGCGGGAAGTCTGGCAGCGCAATGACACTGGTTGAATTCCCTCCCCTTATCCTTCCGTCTTGCCGGTTCTGTCCTTCCCCTCCACCTTCTGTCCTCTCCATGCTTTTAGTCCCTATTTCTAGTCTTTCTTTCTTAGGTTCTCGTTAGGATCCGTCATTATCGGATGTTTTCCCTCGCTTTGCTTGGTGTTTCTTTGGTGCACTTCTCTCCTTCTCCCCTTTCACCGCAGACGCGGCAGAAAGTTAGCGACGACGAAGCGCATCTCAGGTACAGCAGGGGCTGCCCTGCCCGCGGGCTGGTCCTGCCACCGCGAGAGGTCAAAGGCCCTTCCCGAGTCATTCCAGATGTGGCCTGGCAACGTGACCGGGGAAGCGTGGAGATAACGCACCCTTTTGCTCCACCCGCGGTGCAAGGCAGAGCCTAGGGAGAGGTGTCACCCATGCACCCTGGGAGAGGTGTCACCCATGCACCCCGGGGAGAGGTGTCACCCATGCACCCCGGGGAGAGGTGTCACCCATGCACCCTGGGGAGGGGTGTCACCCATGCGCCCTGGGGAGAGGTGTCAGCCATGTGCCCCGGGGAGAGGTGTCACCCATGCGCCCTAGGGAGAGGTGTCACCCATGCGCCCCGGGGAGAGGTGTCACCCATGCGCCCTAGGGAGAGGTGTCACCCATGCACCCCGGGGAGAGGTGTCACCCATGCACCCTGGAGAGGGGTGTCACCCATGCGCCCTGGGGAGAGGTGTCAGCCATGTGCCCCGGGGAGAGGTGTCACCCATGCGCCCTAGGGAGAGGTGTCACCCATGCGCCCCGGGGAGAGGTGTCACCCATGCGCCCTAGGGAGAGGTGTCAGCCATGCACCCCGGGGAGGGGTCACCCATGCACCCCGGGGAGAGGTGTCACCCATGCGCCCTAGGGAGAGGTGTCAGCCATGCACCCCGGGGAGGGGTCACCCATGCACCCCGGGGAGAGGTGTCACCCATGCGCCCTAGGGAGAGGTGTCAGCCATACACCCTGGGGAGAGGTGTCAGCCATGCACCCCGGGGAGGGGTGTCAGCCATGCACCCCGGGAGAGGTGTCACCCATGCACCCCGGGGAGGGGTGTCAGCCATGCACCCCGGGAGAGGTGTCACCCATGCACCCCGGGGAGGGGTGTCAGCCATGCACCCCGGGGAGAGGTGTCAGCCATGCGCCCCGGGGAGGGGTGTCAGCCATGCACCCCGGGAGAGGTGTCACCCATGCACGCTGCGCTGCAGAGCACCAACCGTTCCCCCAAAGCCTCCCGAACACGCTGGTGCCTGCGACCCCTCACGGCAGCCACCTGGGGAAAAGCGCGCCGTACCGCCGCTGCCCCGCCACCCTTTGCAACACGGGGGGACCGGGAGTCGTCAGCCGGCGGGATGCAGCTGACTAATTGCTGCGCATCAGCGCTGCTTGTCCTTCCAGCTCTCCCGTCGGCACAGCCATCTCCTGGCGCCTCTCAGCAGGCGGAGCGCGTCGCCGGGAGCCAGCTGGTTTTTCCCGTTATCCGCGAAGCCGTTATAACTGTGATGCTCAAGGACGAGCCGGGGCCCCTCTCGACCCCCCCCTTCGCGGCGCAAAAGAAACCTACCTAAGCCGTTATCGCGCCCGGGCGCTGCCGGCGCAGCTCGTGGTTGGCTGGAGGCTGGAGCGGCGCTCGGCTGCCCCCTCGCAGCCCTCCCACTTCCCCGCCGGTATAAAGCACCGCTGCTCGCCGGGCTCGCGGACGCCCCGCCGGCCCGCGCCCACGCCGCGACCGCGCGAGCCGCCGGGACCGCGCGAGCCGCCGGGTGCCTCGGTGCCCGGCCCGCAGCATGTGCCGCGGCTGGGCTGCGCTGCCCGTCGCTTGCCTGGAAAGGTAAGGCGCTTCGGCGCGCGGCGGCTTTCGGAAGCGGCGGGTTCTCTGGAAGAGGCGCGGCAAACTTCGGACGGGACCGGCCAGCCGCCGCCCTTGCGGCCGCGGTGCCGTTCCGACAGAAACGGGGCGCAGGCTGCGCGGAAACACGCGGCGAAGAGCGGCCCCGGCGGTTTGTTCTGGCTGAGTCGGTGACGCTCATCGGGGGGAAACGCGGAGGCAAAGCGAGCGCGGGGGCACGAGGTTGCACAGGGCTGCCCTGGGCGCGCTTTGCTGTCTCCATCATTGCAGAACGTGCTCCAGGTTGCCAGCAGAAGGACGGTGTTTGTCAGCACGCTTGAAACATTAAGGGACATGTCACCCCTCCTTCCAAACACGGCTGCAAAGCCCCGTGCTGCTGCCGTGACATTTAAGCGCTTACTTATTTTTGCACGAGCGCCTTGGGATGCCTGACGGAGCAGCAGCACCACAAATAGCAGCGGGTCCGCGCTGCCTCCGGGGCTGCCCCGGGGAGAGGAGCGGATTTAGCAGGCAGCTCGTGCCGTGCTGCCGCAGAGGCTCCCCGGCGGGGAGGTGCCTCGGCGCCACTGCAGAGACGCGGCGGCGGCGGCGGCGCGCGCTCCCGCAGAGGGGCTCCGGCGTGCAGGCGGCCCCGGAGCGGCGCGGGGGCAGGCTGCCGCCCGGCTCCCCGGCGCTCGAAGGCGCGGGGTACGTGCGCGGTGCTGCCGGGGCGAGAGGCCGTGCCGGGCCGCGGGGCAGAGGCGGTGGCGGACGCCTCTCGGCTGCTCGGGAGGGAGACGCTACCTGCAGCACCTCAAAAAAGGGAAAAAAAAAAGCAGGAGAGCATCAGCCTTGCTGCAGCGACGCCAAGGAGGAGACGCTCTCCCTGCTGCAGCTGAGCAGAAAGCGATCGCTTTGGGAGCAGGCAGCACCGCCATGGGATCCGAGGAGCAGGGGGACGGGAAAAGGAGCCGGCTTCGGCCGGCCGACGCTCCTGAAGGCGCTGCAGGGTGCCGAGCAGGCTGGGGGGGGAGGAGAGGGCTCCAGCTGGGCACGCAGCAGCTGCTGCGCTCCCTGCGCTGGCGGAAAAAGCTCTCCATGGTTCCTAAATGCATGCGGTGACACCTGGGAAGGGATCGAAGCTGCTGAGGGTGGTTGCCAGGGAGCAGAAAAAGCGATTTGGCGATCATTTGCTCTGTATCTCAGAACGCAGGAAAGCCACCGAAGCGAAGGGCTGCGATGAGGGCTGCCCCGCCGGGTTGGGTCGGGGTCCAGCCCCCGCGAGCCTGTGTGGCGGCTCACCCCAGCGCGGGGTGGGCACCAACGCCTCCACGTGTACGTCCTTCCAGCGGCCCCGCCATCCCACCTCTGCCCTTCTCCCCTTCCAGAGCCAAGGATTTCAAGACCCGCTTGGGGATCCTGCTTCATAAACCAGAGCTGGGACACAAGATGGGGACCTCCAGCAAGCTGCAGCTGGGCACCAGGTGGAGGTGAGCCGCGCTCTGCCGCGTCCCGGTCTCAGCCCCGGCGTGCCCACGGCGGGGAGCCCCGAGGCGCGGGGACGGGGCAGAGTGGTGGGATGGTCCCCGCGGCCCGTGTCGTCCTGTCCCGGGGGATGATCCTGCCCGTCTGTGTGCAGCGCGCAGGTCCCACCCAGCCGGCGGGGAGGCGGGCTGCTTCCCAGCTCCGCCGGTTATAAAGCCAGGCTGGGGAGCCGAGGCTCTTGCACTAGGCACGCGAGAGCAGCGCCTCAGCGACAGGCAGAAACCCGGAGCCTTTACGCGGCTGCGGGCGTCTTGGAGCGGTGACTGGCGCACGCCGGGGAATGCAGCCAACGTTAAAAGCCCAGCACTAAGTATTACTGCTGCAGGCAGGACTCCTTCTTGCAGAGGGAGCTCTGCGGAGCTCGTGCCAGGGCACAGGGGCTCCTCTGCCGGTCCTGCGCAGAAGAATAGCTGGCCACAGCCACGCTATGGAACTGAGGTCTGGTGAGCCAGCGGGGAAGGCGAAAGAAAGGGAAAAAGAGAAAGGAAAGAGGCCCCACAGGTAATGGATCCTGGGGGCCTCCGTTTGGTTTCCTGCCCGCCGCTGCCGCCTCTCTTCTGGCCCTGTCCCTTCGTACGCGGAACTGCTTGTAACGAAGCCTTCCCGTCCTTCGCTGCAGGGCCGGGGAAACGGTGCCTGCGGGAAAGCAAAGCTCACGGCCTTTTGTCTCTTCCAGGGACTCCTCAAAAGAGGTGCTCGAATGGAGAGAGTCCTTCGACCAGCTCCTGAAGAGTAAAAGTGAGTAGGATTTCGTTCGCTCTTGATCGGAGCACACAGGGCAAATACGGTCTCAGTGAACGAGGGGGTGATTGCATGTCTGGCGTCAGCGTACAAGGAAATCTTGTCTCCTCCTCAAATCAGACATTTTAGAAATTAGGAGGAGGCCCCTTCCTGCTCGGGAGAGCGGTGCCCTGACAGAGCTGATGATAAACTGGGTTATTGCCTAGCTTGGTCAGACAGACCTGGGCACCTTTAACCCTTTCTTCTGCCTGGGTCCTTCCTCCGGGGCATGGGCACTGTCTCACCGTGCAATGCCACTTCCTTGGGCCCAGAACGTTATGGGGGTGATCTCGAGCCGACTGCATGTAGCAGTAGCAGGGTAGGGTTTCCTTCTCCCTTTGGCACAATGCAGAAAGCAGCAGCAGCCTCACAAAACTCTCCCCTGGGCCGTAAGCATTAATTTTTGGACGACTCCATCATTTCTCGATCCCTCTGTTGCCTCTTTCTTGCAACCACCTGCTCCTTTTCCTACCTCTCTGTAAGCAGCCTGAGCCGTCCCTACCCCAAGCTTCCCTTTGCCCGCACTCACAAAAAGGCAGCTCTGTCTGCCTGTCAGTATCTTCCACTGCACAGTAACACCACCACTTTTGCATGAATTTTTATTCCTTGGAAGACTATGTTGCTGCCCTCTCTCTGTCTGACCCATGCCTCTGGGGATGACTCTTATACAGGGGGAAAGAATTCAGCTGCTTTATTGAGTTATATATATATCCATCTTCCATTCAAAATTTGCTATGTATATTGTGACGCACAGGATTTCCATAAGGCGTTGCCTCCCTCTCCCCCCTTCAGAGCGTCCCTCCTGACCTAGAGAGGGAACCTCCTTCTGAGTCCCGCACATAATCCCTTCCTCACATTGGGCTTTACAGCAAGAACACAATGGCAGGACTGCCAAATTTTAATGTCAAAGTTGTGCTCTACCTTAAAAGTCATTCCACAGCAACAGATAGCCCTTCCATACTGCTAGTCTGGGCTAGGCCTAATTTTTTCCTGCCTTTGTCGTGTGCTGTGAAGGCTAGCAAGCATCTCCCGCTTTGTAATTGAATAGATTCTCTGAGCCTGGAAGCAAAACCATCGCTGCAAGTACTCTCCCACACTCCTCAGCATCTTCCCTCTAGATCTCAGCCAAGAGGTAAAAATAAGTCATTGTTGCTCAGTTCCTCCCCATGTACTAGTACCTAAATGGATTTCTCCTTAGGTAGAATTAGATCTTTTCCAAAGCTGTAAAGAATATACTCTGAAGACTCATTATAGAAAGGTCAGATAAATAAAACCAGAGGAATACTTGTCTGTGGGAAAGGATTTCACTGGAGTCTAGAGGCCAGTTAGCAGAATCTCAGAGGGTGGAATTTGTCCAGAGGGAAAGGAAATCTGTAGATGTCATGGTCTGAACTCCCAGGGAGACGCTTGCTCAGCAGCGTTGCATCTGGCAGGCTTCCTCGCCTCCCAAGAAGGAGATGAGCACCCCTCGCCTTTCGTTCCCTTCTGTCCCATTACCTGCGTTTCCCTTTTCTTCCCAGATGGGGTGACTGCCTTCCACACCTTCCTGAAGACAGAGTTCAGTGAGGAGAACCTGGACTTTTGGCTGGCTTGTGAGGACTTCAAAAAGACCCGGTCGAAAACGAAGCTAGCCTCCAAGGCCAACAGGATCTTTGAGGAGTTTGTTCAAAGCGAGGCACCCAGAGAGGTGAGAACGATTTCTGGCTCCCTGTTCTGTGGCTCTGACACTGAGCAGAGGGGTGAAAGGAATAAAACGTCCCAGTGGGCTTTATTAAAGTCCTTCCTCAACTCAATTTGTTCATTCCCGTTCACAAAAGCATTTATTTTTAATCTCATGTCATGTTCCAGAATGAAGGAATATAAAGACTGGAAGCGTCTTTACTCTCATTTGGAGAAAGCAGTTTCCCTTGCCACATGGGAGGGAAGCTAATGCCAAGTTAATGTTTATGGACCCTCCTTCCTTGCAGGTGAATATCGACCATGAAACCAGGGAGATTACCCGGAAGAACCTCTCGGGTGCCACCTCTGCTTGCTTCAACGAAGCCCAGGCAAAAACCCGCACCTTGATGGAGAAGGACTCCTACCCCAGGTTCCTGAAATCCGCCTCCTACCAGGACATGACAAAGCAGGCCACCAGCCGCTGCATCAGCAAGCGGTCGCATACCTGACCCGAGCCAGCGCCCGCGCCCGCGCCGGGGGGAAGAGCTATAGGACAAGGCAGAGGCACCGCAGCAGAGGCTGGGGGCTGAGAGACGGTTTGTGAGGCCTGAGGACCACGCGGTGGGGTTTCGGCTGAAGTCCTGGGATTTTGTCAGGACCCCCAGGACCTCAAATGCTTCCGCTTCCCATCAGGCTGTTGCGAAGAGTGGTCCTCCCTCCCCACCACAAGCTTTCCCACTGCTGGGGTGGGGAACCGCGAAATGGGACTGTCGGAGGAGGGACCCGGGCAGCAAGTGCTCCCCTGCGAGCGTGTGCCCAGTGCCTCCCCCTGCAGCACCAGCGTGCGACGGGAGACCTGCACACCGCAGAGGAAGGAAGACAGACATCCGATTTGGGTTGCAAGTCCAGGCAGAGGAGACTGGATTCCCCAAAGCATTGAACTGCGCGTAGCAGGAGAGCTTCAGCCTGCTCTCAGGACCCTGCCTCTGACCCGCACGAACGACCGTAAGCTGCGGATAGCGCACAGGAGTCTGCAGTTCCCGCAGTGCCCAGGGCGACAGCCCAGACTTGCCCGCAGGGTTTTTCCTATGAGGGAACATGCAGAATAAAAGTCCAAAGGCTACCTGGCAATTTCGGCCAGCGGGACCCTCCACCTGTCTTGTCCTGATCATAAGATTCTTATTCTGCTGTTTTCTGTGCATGCGCTGCATCAAAGCTTTGTACCTTCTTCCAGTACAGCATAGGCATAGCATCGGTATTTTTATCCCTTTCTTAAGCTATATGACCTTTAAATTGCACCTAATCTTAGGTCACATGCATAACTTTTTATGACTATTACTATTATTATTATTATTTATTGTTATTATTGTTATAAAATATATATTTATAGAAGTGCACTGCTCAAAGCACACACAAGTCCCTTGCTCTGAGGATCTTGTAAGTTAAATTACTTTACATGTTGCAGCATTTAGCATGCCTTCCACATTTTCTATATACAAACCTAAGAGAGGTAAATAGACAGACCTGTAATGGGACCACAGAGCAAAATACATGAACTGCAGTCGTGAGAGCTGTAGTCTGGCAGGGCTGCTAGCGGGGTCTGAGACGGAAGGTTTACCGTGAGCTTGGAGGACTGCTGACGGCAGTAGAAGGACACTTTGCAGTCTGTGCTGTTTCCTTTCTCCCCTTAAATAGAGCTTTGTGGCTGGCATCTTGGCACGTAGACTAGCAGCTTGTCCTAGACAAAGATATCAATGCAAAACATCATACACTTTGGTGAATGATCCTACTGAAAACTTTTTATTTTGAACATGTTCTCCTTAAATATAGCCATTTCCTCAAACAGGCCTCCCATACCAGGAAAGGAGTGCTGTAGGAGCGCTGCGGCGTTCAAGGAATGACGCAGACGGCTGTCCCTCCACCTCAGGCTTGTGGAATTTATATTCTTCATAAACGGTCTTATGGAGAAAATAGTTCCTTTAATGAGATGTGGGAGAGAAAACCTGGAGCTTTCCCCCGGTTTAAAACCGGGTCTGGTGTTCCCTTAGCTGGTGAAGCCGGTCTGCAGCCGCAGCGCTTTAAAAGAAACGTGGTGAGCCATCCAAAAGCGGGAGCTGCGCGCTGGGAATTCAGCGGGAGACAGGAGGAGCTTCTCGGTGGGGATGGCAGAACGTTTCACAAACGGGGACCTGTGGTGCAAGCGCTTCAGAAACCCTGCTGAGCAGGTGTTTATGGCTCCCAGAGCTCCCCGAGATAGTCCGGGCTCTGGGGCTGCAGCTACACCAGAAAGCCGTAGATCCATTTTGCAGCCACGGTGCTAGCAGCTGCGTCGGGAACTAGTGCAGAGCTGTCTCGGGTTTTCGGTGCTGGGTCAGGGAGCACGTGCCGCGAGCACGGTTTCCGAGCGAGACGAGAGCCTTGTGTGGCCGCGCTTGCCTCCGTTCATCCCGAGACCAGCCCAAGACCGAACCTTGAGGTCCTTGTTCTGTTGTTCCTCACTGCTCGCCGGGGGAGCCTTCTCTTGGCCCCCTCGGAGCACGTGCCTGAGTCAGAGCGCAGGATTACTCCGGCATTTTATGGCTGTTCGAGCGGAGCAAGGGAGAGTCTCGAGAACCGGCGCCGGGACACTGGTGGGAGTCCTCTTCCGCTTTCCCCATCCCGATTCTACCTCTGAGTCTCGGTGGGTTCCGGCTGCATTTGCAGGGAGATGTTAGCTGCTTTATTATTTATTATTTATTTTTACAACTGGAACCACCTTCGTAGTGTTACTGAAGTGAACAACGCACAATGGTCCGTTTTCATTACTAACATGTCATTATTATAAAATGTAAAGAGAAAAATACTGTGACACCATGGGTTTTTGGATGAAGGCTTCTGATTTATTTTTACATACTGATTTTGGATTACTGTATTACAAAGCATACAGTGTAAAGAAAGGTGCTTGTGTTGCATGGTTTGCAGGGCATTTACAGTTGCTTTAAAAGTTACAATATCAGAAACGGATAGAAAAAGAAGGGGAAGATTTTTCTAAGAGGAAAAGTTCTTCATGATATTTGGCTTATTAAAGAGACATGAACAGTTCACTGAAACAATGAAGGCAGAAGTTAAGTTTTGAATCTATTGACTGATGTTTAGTATTGTTTATATTGCTTGCCATTTTCTGAGCGCTTTACAGGATTACAGTTCACAACACGTGTTTAATATCAGTAAGACACCATTGTCTGTTAAGCACAGGAGGAATCAAGTTAGGGCTGCTGTTTGCAAAACTGAGTTTTCAATCACTGTCACAAATAATATTTGATTTAGCATCAACTCTGCTGACTATCGGATTCTCTTCTGATGGGGAAAGTACCCGGCACGAGGGGGTATGAGGAAACGTTGTACCTCTACGGCAGCACTGGTCTCCGCGAGGTGCGAGCGGTGCCCCGCAGCGCGCTTGCGGGAGGCTTTGGGGCCGCCGAGCGGTGGGGCCGGGGCGCTGTGCCCGGAGCGGCTGCAGCACGTGCTGGAGCGGAGCGCGGCTGACGGGCCCGAGCGCAGCTCGGAGAGGCTGTGTGGAGGGGATGCGAATGCACCAAATAAAGGTGGGTTTAAGCTGTCATCTTGTTATTTATTGCTTGGTTTTGAAGCCAAAATTAACTGCCCTGCTTCAGAAGGGGGGAATGTAAGTGGACTGCCAAGGAGGAGCTAGCATCAAAGGTAACAGCAATTCAGGGGTCCTTAGATCCCGAGGCAACACTATTAGCCCAAGCCAGTCTCTGCCATTAAAAAGTCCTTCATAAGCAACTGCTGCTATAACATCTCTTGAGGTGTTTGCAAAGCCGTATGTACGTCTCTGTTAACGCAGCCGTACAGAGTCCAGGAATCATCATTCACTGTAAAAATACAGACTCTTCTCATTTTCTGTTCCCTGCAGTTGCCATCCACCTAATTCGAGAAAGACAGTTTAAATTTCCTGTCTTCTCTCTTGTTCACTGTTTCACTGCGTGGCCTTGTTTGACAATGGGATGGTCTAGAATCACTGCAATTTGCATGCGTACCTGTTTTTAGTGCATGTGAGAAAGAAGAAGTGAAATGAAAGTTTTCCAGGAAGTACTGCAATTATCCAGCAAGAAACACTCGCTGAGATTAGCAAAGCAGTATTGAAGCAGATGAACACAAAGTCATGTACTGTTTTGTTTTTTTTTTTACCGAAGCTTCTAACTAAAAAAAAGCAACAGTCTGTCTGGCAGACCTTGAAGTTAATTTAAATCTGATTGTCCCTAAAAGATATTTAAGCGGTGCAAACAAAAAAAAAAAGCAAGAATATTTAATTAGGATTTAAAATCTTTTTGAGAGATTGAGCACTTGAGATGTCCTTAGAGGGAAGCACGGGGCTGCGTTCGTCCTTGAGGCAACCCGCCTCGAAACGGACGGCCCCGGCTGGGTTTTAGCGCTCGGCACGTTGCAGCTGGTACCGTAGCATCACGCTTGCAGCACAGCTCCCTCTCACAAGCCGACGGGCTTCCCAAGGGGAAAACTTGACGAATAAGCCCAGAAAAATCGCGCCCAGCCGGCAGGAGGGAGGGAGCGCGGGGGTGACGCATACTTGCTCCGGGGCCAGGTTTCCATGAGCCGGGTGCGCGGCGGTGGTGGGTTGCGTTAATTCGGTGGAAAAACCCTCCCGTTCCCCTGCGCCCTGGGAGCTGCCCGGCGCCGCAGCGTGGCTCCTCCTGCGCCAGCCGACGGCGAGGGAGCAGCTGTGTTTTTACTGTTTCCCACCCTGTGACTTTCCACTTCAAGGCCTCGGCCGGGACGAAGTGCCGGGAACCACGCGTGACGCGCACGGCTCGCTGTCGCTCCCGCTGCGCCTGCGACCCAGCGCCGAGGCTGCCGCCCCCGGGTCCCGCTCTCTGCCCGCAGCCTCTCGCGGGGACTCCAGCCGCCACCGCGTTTCCATAACTGGTAAAAAACTGATGGCAATATTCATGTTTTTGGACGCTGCCAGGGCCCTGGGCGCACCCCTGGGCTCCCCAGTCCCCCCCGCAGCGGGTTTGGCTGCCGATGCCCAAAGTCAGCACTGATACGGTGCAGCTGTAGCCAGGGATCAGCCTGTTGGGAAAAGAGCAGGATGAGAAACAGCTGGGGGAAACTTTGTCCGGGGCCTCAACCTTTGCCTGGGAGCTGCATTTAAGCTCAGGTCCTTGGCCTTGGTCCTTGTTTGACCTATCTTGGCTAGTCTTGGGTGCCTTCAACAGACTTGCTCTGGTGGGGCTGTGCCCCTGCTTGGTGAGGTCCTGTTGCCTTCAGCTCCTCTTCTTGGGCCTGCTTTTGCTGGCAGTTCTTTTTTTGTCCTGATGAGATCTGAACAGCAGCCCAAAAGGCTAGTAAATACAGACAAAAGTGTAAAGATGCTCCATTGCAAAGTGGAACTTGATCGGTGGCTCCTGCATTTGTAGCTGCACCTGTGAGTGCTCAGTGTGTGTCCTTGTGTTGGTCCTTTTCCAGGGATTTGTTCCAGCACTGAAAGTCACATCAGTGTGACCAAGTGTGTAAGTTTTGGGGGTTCCCGCTTGGTAATGTAATAAGGAAGCAAGTGCTAGGAGCACGAAGGAAAAAATGATCTTACTATTCATGGGCTGTTTAAAAATTATTTGGACTTTGGCAGGCAGTTTTTATTGTTATATTTTTAGCTCAGAAGCCTCATGTATATTTGTGGCTAGTGGCCAGTACTCGGATATTAGGCTATGTTATCCCAAGGGAAAGGCTGCAAAATGGGCACAGGTCCATCAGTGCAGAGGAAAAGGAGGATTTGCAACACTGTGCACTTGGTTTTTGTGCTCATTATGTCTCTGCAGCTTAGCTCTGAGCCTTCGGGTGCATGGAGGTAAATAAGGACTCCCTACAGAAGTGCAAATACAGCAGGAACTGCAACAGCCTGGAGGCTACGGTAATGGTTGTAGTGGGGAACCCTGTGACTTACGCTTTAGAAAACACTTTAAGCTTTTTTATTCTTCAAAAACTACCCAGCACAGAGATTGAGAGTTTGAGCTTAGACTATTGTGTGTGACTGGAAAACAATTTGGTGCTATGTGCAGACCAGGGATGAGAGAGTGTTACAGGGAGTCCTCCTTTGCTGGTGCGAAGAGCAGAGCACTTCTGTCACAGCCCTGCTGGTTGCAAACACATGGTTTCTAACATCTGGGTTTGACGCTGGCCCAGCTTTAGCAAAAAGTGAAGAAACCCTATCTGTTGTGGTGGGTTATGCCTCCCCAGTGTAGTCACAGGTGTGACCCTCAATTCCTCTAAATTTGGTAACCACCACTTTTCCCATCCCTTGGCTAATCGCTGTCATCCCTCGTAAGTGAAGGACCAAATGGCAAGAGGCTTCCTTGCCTTGGGTTTGTTTTCTCCTTTGTCCTACTACTACTATGACTATTGTCACTCTGTAGAATGCACAATGGCTTTTGCATTGCAGTCACCAGAAGCTGTTTGTTTGAATAGCTGAAATATATCTCAGATTTGTTCATTTTTTCTCTCCTGCAGTGCTCATATTTATAGATCTTTTATTCTGTGTGTAACAAATTCTGATGGTGTGTCTCTGTCAGAACTGGCTCCCTTTCATCTTTTCACTATAAGATAATTAACTACCTTCATTAAATCAGCAAGTTGAAGAGGTGTTTTATACTTAGATGGCTGAGTGGCATGGTATTATTCTGTACTGTAGCTTTGACTTTTTTAATGACAGGTTGCAAGGGTCTTTCTAAGGAGTCTAGATGAAGGGCTTTAACACTGTCCTCTATGAGCCAAATGCGACACTTCTGATTCTTCAGAAAAGGCTTCAGGGCTTAGCACTACTGCAATATGAAGGACATCCAAACAGATAACCTTCAGCAACAAAACCCAGTGTCATTTTGGAAACACAATGCCATCAAAGTCAGCAGGCAAGAGGAGCTGCCCAGGTTTCTGCTCTGGCTAGAGTGGATGGCATCCTGGTTCTACAGCTAGATTCAAAATCCCTGACCAGCATTTCTGCCAAAAGAAAGGCCACATTGTACGCTTCTGCTGGCCAAGAGCCATCAGCATGGAAACAACAGGACCATGATGGAGTCTGGTCTGTAGTCATCTAACGAACTCAATGTTTCCTTAGATGATGAAGTAAAGAAGGGTTGCTGCACTCAATCTTTGGCAGGCTATCCTGCTGTTTGTAGGAGAGGAGTAAAACACAAAAGTCCACCCTGGGACAACAACTATCAAGAAAGACACAGTGCATCCTTTCTTCTACACGCCCCTCCTAACTTATCAAGCCTTCATCGTTGGCTTGGAGTCTGTGATGTACCACTACTCTGTTTTTGTCTGCTTTCCGGGCTGAAGAATGGCCATGACTCTTCCAGCCTGCAAACAGGAAATTAAATACCCAGGCAGAGCCCCAGCTCTGGTGAAACCAGGAGATGCTGTTGAGGTCAGCAGAATTCTGTGAGTAAAAATGGAGTTTTGACAGTCTGGCATGATTTGAGATTGTCACGAGTTTTCAAGGTCCTTGTCCCTGCGGGGCTGTGTGAAGGTCTCTGGTGGCAACATGAATTCTGCAGGGCAGGCTGCTTCTGTGCAACTCTATCCAGAGACTGCGGGGCTTTGCAAGCCTCCAAGATGCGCTGCATGCTGTGAAAGGAAGGATGCTCGATATGATGGTTAGCATACAAAGATGCGACTCCTGCATGGGTGGAGCTTTTCAGAGCATTTGTGAGTGTGTTGGCATACAGATGTGTGCAAGCAATGCAGGGGTGCATGAGGATTTGGGTGTGCACGTATAACCTGTGTGCAGGGCTGTGTCTATGCATTCATACCCCACTCTAGAGTGTGTTTTCCTGCATTCACATCCTCATGTTTCTTTGAGCTTGTACCTGGCTGCGTCTTTGTGTACGTAGGCTGATGTGCTGCTTGTGTGTTTGTGTGTGCATCAGTGGTGGAAAGCCAGGCATGAGTTTGCTGACGCGGTTTCAGCCCCATTTTAAGTGTGGTCTGAATCTTGCAGCTGACACAGTTCAGCATGTTCACGTAGCTGCGGAGCCCCTGCCTGCCAGGCGCGTTGGCTCTGCAAGCGGATCGGCTGGTCGTACGTTACTAGGCGGTGGGAGACACAGGATGGCAGTCTCCTTGTGCCTCTGCTGCTGGTGTCGCAGCCTGGATTTGTTGACGCATCTCAGTCGGTGATTTGGATGCAGAAGGGAAGGGTTGGAGGACTGGGCTCCCTCAGGTGGTGTTGCGTTTACGCAGACCTGCCTGTGCAGCAGAGGAAGTGTGCTTGTGCCCGGTTACAGTGCAGCAGCCTGCTTGCACTGCTGGCTGCGGTTAGGAAGGTCCGACCTGGGATATAAACGGACATGGAATTCCTTGATCCCCTGGGTGGGGTTTAGCAGCATGAAGACTTTCTTCATGTGGATACCTGGTGGGCTCACCAAAAGTGGTGGGGGGGAGAAACCCAGCTAAAAAACAGCATTTGTGCATTGAATGTCTCTATGCCTTCAGCTGCTAAAACACTGCTGAACGCAGGTTTACAAACAGCATGTGAGTGTAGGGAAGCATGTGGGGAGAGCACTTGGCTCATGACTTCCTCCTGTGTGCTGGGCAAAAAAACCCCAAATGTGCCCCCCCCCCCCAAACTCCACCAGGTGGATAAAATGCCCCAGGTCCTGCCCTTTCACAAGGAAGGGCAGCTGGGAGCCAGTCTCTTCTCCAGCAATACTTCCTGAGCCGCAGAAGGGAGGCAGAACTGCGTAGAAAAGCTGCTCCCTGACTTTTAAGGCGTTTCAAGCAGTAGATCCGTTTCTGGATGGGTAGAGGATGACTTCCCTGCCTCCCCGGGGCAGGTCCCCCGCACCTCGGTGCCTGCGGCCGTGGGCGCTAGTTAGTGGGCTGGGTTCGGTGACGAAGCAATACATCTGCGAGCCTGCTGCGGAAGTGCCAAATCGCTTCTGGGTAAAAGCCAGCAGGACTAGGCGCGAAACACTTCCTAGGGCAGGGGACTTGCAGCCTTCAACCCTGCTGCCAGGAGGAGGAGGAAAGGGGGGGATAGACACACGCCTCCCCCTTGGATGACTCGGACCCCCCCCGCGCGCCGGCGCTTGCAAATTCCTCGCTGTGACCGAGCTGGCGGCACTCGCATGGTGACGGGCGGCAGAGCCTCCAACCCCGGGGGCTTCCGCAGCTTCGTACCAGTGCTGCAGCTCTCGCAGTCTTGCTGCTGGGCCGCTGCAGGCTTCTGCGCAGGTGAGTGAGGGTGTCGCGGGCAGGGGGCTCTGGGTGGCTTGCACGGTGGTTCAGCCCACTGCGAGCCCTGCTCAGCTCTTCCTTCGTACCCTGGCTTCAGTGAGACTGGAGTGTTTTGGATTCCCTGAAAGTAACATTTTTTTCTACATGTGGCAAAAGGAATAGAAAATTACTTACTAAGACATGCAAATGTATCTAAATCAATGAAATATGATATTTATGGCCCACTTTAAGGAGGGGGGAAAATGCCCCAAAACCTAAAATGGGACTTCCTTGATTTTCCAGAGGGTAAATTCATATGCATTTGGCTTTATAACTTAAGACCTCTCTGCCCATAATCTGGTTTGTTTAGATAATTTATTTCCTGTCCAGCTTGTCAGACAGTGACTCCAGAAAGTGCTGGTCACTGGCAAAGTACTTTAGCCACCCTTCACAGTCAGGAAAAAGGGTGTCAGAGCTCTAACTTTTCCGGATACTTTAGGTCCTACCTGATTAACTTCTTAATGTCATGAAGATATCCAGAAAGGCTTCTGGTCAGATAGGGTCTCCTAATTGCATTTGAAAGTGTGGGAGGTTTAAGGTGGGCTCACTGGCTATTCCAGATATTGGATCAGGGCCTTTAAAGGCCCATTTTTGTGGCTGCCATCCAAAACTGAAGGGGAACGCCTGAATGTCTACTGAATTTTCCACCAAGGAACTAAAAATCCTACTGGCCTTCTTAGGTGATCCATAGTAGACTTGCTATAATTTTCATAGTAAGAATTTCCTGGGTTCTCTCCTGTCCTTTTGTAAGCACGGCCAGCAGTGTTGTGCACTTTCCTTAGGGAATCACCCAGATGCCCAGGCCCACACAGTTCACAGGGAAGGTCTGTTTGTAGTGTTGGGAGCAGATCAGAGAAGTTGATAAATGTGTGTGTTTGGGTAAGTGATAAAGCCATGCTTCTCCCTAGGCCATAGCTCTCTTGACCGACACTGGCATTACTATTCTTGGTTTCGCCTCACACAGATCTTCCTAACATCAACTGAAACTGGAGAGATTTCATGGTTTGATAAACAGGATCTTCTCTTTATTAATTAGGTGAAGACCATGAAGCCTTTACCTAGTGCATTTCATAAGCCAAACACAGAGCATCCCCGCACGACGAAGGCGTTGAGCACTCTGCCTCTCCCATCCTTCAGTGAGATCCCTGGGCTCCAGTGAGGAAATCAAAGCTACAAAGCCCTCCCTCTAACGATCATGGAGCACACAACTCAGAGCCAGCTGGAGGCACCACCCTCTTCAAGCACCGCAACAGCAGAAGACCTTGCTGCCAAGCTAAATGCTGCTGTGAGAAATGAAGAGATAGAAAATGTGAAGGAGCTGTTGGAGAGAGGGGCGGATGTGAATTCCAAAGCGGAGTCGGGCTGGACGCCACTGCAGAGCGCTGTGCATGTGAACGAGGACCTGGTTCGGTTTCTGCTGGAGAAGGGTGCTGATCTGCATGCCAGGAAGGACAATGGTGGCACTGCCTTTACTGAGGCAGGGATAGAGGGAAATGTGAGACTGTTGGAGCTCTTTCTTGATCATGGCTCGGACATTAATGAACATGATGACAATGGCTTCACAGCTTTCATGGAGGCTGCTTGGTATGGGAAAGAGGAGGCCTTGAGATTCCTGCATAGCAGGGGAGCAGATGTGAATTTGAGGAGGGTCGTCAGTGAGGAAAAAAGGAAACTAAATAAAGGAGGTGCAACAGCATTGCTGGATGCTTGTAGGGAGGGTCACACCTCAGTTGTAAAAGCTCTGGTCCAAGATATGAACGCTGATCTGAACATCTGTGACAACCAAGATAGAAATGCCTTGATCCATGCCCTCAAGAGCAGTCGCAATAAAACAGTGGAGTCTGCTGTCTCTATAGGACATTTCCTGCTTGACCATGGTGTTGATGTGAACAGCAGAGATGAAAATGGGAAAACTGCCCTCATCCTGGCTGCTGAAATGAAGAGCTTAGATTTGGTGAAGGCTTTATTGGACAAGGGTGAAATAGATATTGATGATGCAGATGATGAGGGCAACACAGCACTGATGGTAGCTGTAATGAAAAATGATTACAACATAGCAAAGCTGCTGTGTGAAAAAGGAGCAAGGACTAATGTTGGGAACCTTATTGAGGTTGCAAATAGGAATCGTGCTTCTGACCTGGCAAAGCTTCTTCTGAAGCACAAGGCCAGGTTTGTTCCAAAATCCCCTACAGGCTGGGAGCCAACCAGTAAACGCTGGAGGAACCACCTGAAACAGCTTTATGAAATTTATCGCCCCATGATTGGCAAACTAAAGATATTTCAATACATATACTATAGGATTCAGAACACTTCCCAAGGTAGCATCTACCTAGGGCTCTATGGTGACACAGAGGTGGCAGTAAAAATAGGCTGCCACCGTGATACAGAGGAGGACAAAGAGAAAAGATTCCTTGAACAGTGTGGTAACTGCAAGCGTCTAGTGAAGCTCTTTCAGTATGAGAAGGCAAAAGGCTGCCTGTATTTGTGCTTTCCTCTCTGGGAGAAAAACCTTGAAGAGTACTTGCAAGAATCAGAAGATGAAATGGATTACAAAGGCATTCTGAAGATGATCTTCCAGGCAGTGAGAGAACTGCACTTGCTAGGATTTGCTCACCAGGATCTGTGTCCCAGCAAATTTTTGATAGGTTATCTTTTTTTTTTTCCCTCAATGTTCTCATCTTGTTTTCCTGTTGCTTACAGTTTAGAGAAGAGGACATTTCCTAGCTGTCTGTAAAATAGATATGAAAACACCAGTGAAGATGTCTTTATGTGGGATGAGATGTCTGTGAGATTCTCTCTTGTTTGAATAAGTGTAGAAATGTTCCCAGAGACCCATGGAGAAGTGAATAGAACAGCTTTACCTGTCTCATTAGGTCTGCCTTCCTTTCCAGGGCTTTCCAGGTAGACCAACCCACAGTAGATCCCTCCAGAGATTTGTTTTCTAAAGAAGGAGCCATCCAGAAATCAGTGATAGACTGTATCAGGGTTCTACATTATTTGTTAACAATTTCTTTTTTCCTCAGATTTAAATGGCACAATTTACTTGGCGGATTTTGATAATCGAAGAAAGTTGATTGAAGACAAAAAGGAACTTGTAAACTCAGACCTAGAGGTAACTTCCCTCCAAATCAATGTGTTTCAAGTTTCAGGCTGTTTCTGACTTTTTCTTCCCTTGAAAATCACAAGGGAAAACTTTCTGCATCCTCAACTAAAAAATACCTTGTTTTTTGGGGGAAGCCCCTAAAGCAAAAGACTCTGCAGAAGAATGACAGTGATGAGGATTTAAGACTGGCTGCTGTTGGGATATCCGACAGCAAGCCTTGTGAGTACAATTATGTGGCCTGCCATGCCTGTCTTTGTACACACAGCTTCACAGATGTCTGCGTTTATGTATAGTTTTATACTTGTGCATGCCAATAGGCACGTGTATATGTTCACATAGGCAGACTTTTTATTTTGGAATATTAATTTCTTCCACTTGGCAAGAAGTTTTCATATATCACACTTAACTAGTGACCTGTTTCTTTGTAGGCCCTTAGCAGGCTCGTGCTATATGTTATAACAGGCGGTAAGAAACCCTTTGAGAAAATCAGTACCAAGGATGTGGCTACAGATTCCCCTGATTATGAGGAGGCTCTGGACCTTGTGAAAAGCTTGGGGTCTCATGATGAGCGAGGCTTGGAAGGTTTGAGTAAACATCCCTTTTTCTGGAGCAAACAGATGTAAGTCCTGGGAGTGCACAGGAAAAGTTTGAAACTGAAAATTTGCCTGTAACTGCTGGAAATGATGTTCTGTTGCAGCTAATGAAGCTTCTGTTTCTACAGTAGGTTCAATTTCCTGAAGAATATATGGAACAAAATCAAAGATTGCCACAACCAGGAAACTGTTTTTAAAAACTTTAACACTCCTAAAGGTGTTGCTTACCTGCAGTGGACTTTGGAGGTAATCCTCTTCTCTTTGGATTCGTATGAGGGTTGAGTTCGGCATACAGGTACAAACTTTTTCTAAGTGTTTCACAGGCCCTTTCTAAAACTGTAACTAGACAGAGGAGCCCTGTGTATATACAGATAATTGGGGGAAACAATTAAGTCAAAGCCATGTGATCAAAATAGCATCAATGTCTTCAGTGTGGTGTCAAGGGGGCTTCCATTGACTGGGGTGAAGCAATTTCATAAAATGCCTGATAGACATAATCCTAAAGTGCAGCAGCCCTCCCACGTGGCCGAGGCAGCAAGAGTCCCTGTCGTTCGTGCTTGGTGGAGCTGAAGGCTGAGGGAGGGGATGGGAACTGAAGTGGTTTGAGTATAATATGCCTGCGTATTAAGGTCTCAATCTCAGTTCAGTAGCACAGCCTGCGTGGCCCTTTCTAAACAGTGATGCAGTTGGACCAAGACTCCTGTATCCTTCCTGCCCTCCAGACATGCATTAAAATCTACTGTGCTGTGAGGACAGTCCTAATATGAATGTCAAACCTTGGCAAACCAAGAGAGAAAGCACTTCTTGGAATCGGGGGTCTGTATGGCAAATGTCCTGCAAAGCACTCTTCTGTTCATGTTGGTAAACGTTTGAGAGTCGCAAGCTCTATCCATGCAAGATGATCTCTCTGTAGAGAGAGCAGCTGTAGTGAGGGGAGGAAGATGAGCTATTTTCATGATGCGTGAAAGGCAGAGAATAATTTGCAGTTTTTGTTTCAGATTGACAAGGAGGTTCTACAAATCATGGAAAACCCTGAAGGTAGAAAATACAAATATAGGAATGGAGTCCAAAACCTGCTGAGGTTCATCAGAAACCTGGATGAACACCCACAAAAAAGGTAAATGTGTTCACATTCCTGTCCCTGCCATAGCTGCATTCTGGGGGTATATGTATCTGCAAGTGTCAGCAAGTTTGAGAGCAAAACCTTCTTCAGAAGGTTCTTCTCCTTTTCTAGAAGGGTGAACAAAACAAACAAACAAAAAACCTTTACGTGACTAGACCTCTTGAAGCAAAATCTGGTTCCCAGGTCCTCACCCTTAGATACACAGCCTTTAAGCAGAGCATTCAGCTCCAGAGAGTTGGTGATGGCTTCATTTCTGCGCTCTTGCCTTTCCAGAGCAACCTCCCTGTGGTGTGGAGAGCTGTCCGTGATAACTAATGCCAGGTCTTGGCTCCTCAGCAGGGTCATGAATGTGTCCTTCCTGGGCTGCTGTTCTTGTTGCAGGCTGGTGTTTTCTGCCATAATCCCAGGAAGGCTTCTAGATCACTTTTAAATATTTGTGCTATTTCTTATCTTAAAAAAGCCTCCTTGTATACCTTGCTGTTATTTCCAAAGTGCTTCTGTTTACTGTACTGAGGTGCTTTGAGATACGGGTCAGGAAGCACCAGTCCTGTTAAGAGATCAAAATTCTTATTCTCACCCTTTTGGGTAGGACTGGACTCCCAAAGAGCTGCCAGACTCTCCTCTGCTCACAGCCTTTTATAGTCATGGGTGCTTACATCCAAGGTTAGCTGTCTCCATCTGGTACAGTAGTGTCAATTTGAGGTGACTGTTTCACTGAGGTTGGTGACCACCACCACTGCTCAGTGAAGATGAAGGTGGAATTAGGCAGATGAAGGTGTTGGAATAGTGAAAAATGGAGTGCAGAGCTTGGGCAAAGCATAGAAAAGTAGCAGCTCAAGGCTACTGGATTTCTAGGAAACCTTCCCACATTTCAGAAAGCCTCTGGAATGGCTTTTTCTCTGTAAGGAAGGAGCTAGGGCATCCTGGACACCTTGACTTCTTGGGCAAGCTTTAAAACTCCATTTTGTTTCTGTTTCATTTCAGGATCAGCGAAATAATAGGGGATCATGCTGACTATTTCTTGACGCTTTTTCCAGCACTGACCATTGATGTCTACAACTACTTACACAAGCACCCCACTTTCAGTCACCTTGCAGATATTCAGGACCCTTCTCTGTCATAGTATGTGTTGTTGCTTCATGTCACATGGCTGATCCCATCATCTGCCTCCTTTTATTCCCTGTTTGCTCAGCTGTGAAAGAGCTGAAGAAAGTGAGTAAGGAGATGGAGCGTATGTAGGGACAGAATCCGGGGGGCTTATACTGCTGAAGCATCTCTTTCTTTTTTAAATATCTGGTGCGACAAACATAGGCTTTGGAGAGAAACCAAGCTGAGGCCCAGCCCAGGTCCCCCTTGACTCATTCTGTCACTTGAGGCTTATCTGCCTCTGAGGGGGAGTTAAAGGCCCTGGCTCTTATGGAGAGTAGGGAGTTGTGGGACAGAGCCCTCATCCCTATAAACATGGGAGGCAGGAGAAGAGCTCGGACAATCAGGGATTCTCTGGGAAAAAAAAAAGGGGGGGGTTAGAGCTCCTGCTAGGGCCAATATTCCCTACGGCTTGCACTTACACGAGCAACTTGTGTACCCCTAGGAAGCACAGATTCCCTCCTTTTGCTCCCTTTGAAGCATAACAGCCAGGAGCGGAGATGCTTAGGCAATCGCCTGGCTACAGACCTGCTCTTGGCTTGTTAGCGGTCTGATCCGGCAGAGGTGTATGCAGTGCAGCCTGTTGGGGAGTGAGGCACTTCTGCTGAGAGACACAGGGAGCATTTCTGTGAGGAATGGATGTAAGGAGGGTGATCCTGCAAAGCTGCTACTGCGAGTGACCCTGACTGACCTCAACAGGGTCTCTGAAGTCAAGGGTCTGCAAGGACTCCTTCCTCCTGTAAAGGACAAGCTCAGCACAGTGCCCTTTAGAGACAGTATCTGCAAGGCAGGGCTATGCACAAACACTCCCTGTCCCCAAAACGTGGGTACTGGGGTATCACTGTCCCCCTGTCAGGGATAGCTCCCTCAGGCAGAGCTGCTGCCCGTACAGCGTTAGTATGTAGCCAGCTTAGAGCTTTGGTGATGGAGACTGGATGGTGTAAATCTGTTTTTGATATGTATCTGAAATCTTATGACATTCGATGTGTGGACCCGTTTATCCTAGGGCTTGCTTGTTTCTCTGTTCACAGCTGCCTTTCCTTTCACTCAGAGTTGCACAGTGATTGCATGTCACTTATGGAAATATTTTTCAAGTGTTGACTGGATTTTTTAATTTTTTCAAACTGAGATTGTTAACCTTTCTATTACCCTATACAGAATTAAACTTGGAATAAACTTGCCTGGAAAACTGACTGTTATTACACTTACGAATGAGGTCCCCCATCCCCTTTGCATTGAAAGAGTTAGTGGTCTGCAGCACTATAAAATGCCTGAGAGGCTGGGATTTCTGGCCTCCCTGTGGAGGTGCCTTTTGGCTGTTTAAGTAAGGTGGTAGATAGTCTTGTCACTGCTCAGATGAATTGCTTCTGACTGATAGGAGGTTTGAGGGGAAAAGGTGTTGAGAAGGATTTGGGGAAGGGGAAGCCAGTCTGGAACTCTGGTATGTATTTAAAACTCCAGGAATTCATTGATCCAAATAAAGCAAATTCTGCAAGGTATTTCCTTACTTTGAAATTACATGCATCAGAAAGAACTAGAGGCTTCCTGTCACTGGAAGCATGCTGTCTCTTGTGAAATAATTGGCTAAATGGTAATTTCTTCTGTTTTGTTTTTCTTTTGCAGGGTGGGGGTCAGGGTTGTGGAGGAGTTGATGTATGTATATGAGCAACAATGCTTGCACGTGCATGTTTGTGTACATGCCAGACTTGAGGAGTAGATGTGTTTGTGACCCCATCTCCTCCACAAATGAGTGGCCATCAGAGCGCATCAGTTAGCCCCATGCATCTGTTTAAATATGTGTGTTGGGTGCCAGCAAGAGGAATGAGCAATGCTTCGCAGGGAGCCTGAGGCCTTCTGTGGCAGATTTTCTTTCTTTTGTCCTTCTGAGTTTTGGTTTGTAGGCAGTTACTGCTTCTTGGGTACTGACCATGCCACAAGTGACTGCAGATGCTACAAGTTTACACAGGCTGAAAAAAATGTGCAAATTCAGAGGACAAAAATCTGTTAAGGACAATTAAACATCCAGAAAATACTTCTGCCTCAGGGAGTCCATGAACCTCAGGTGGCTGGAGGCTGGGAAAATTTGTCATGTCCAGCTACAGGCTTCTCCTGTTCTGCTCTTCTGTGTGTGTCTGTTGTTGGTCGGTGTTGGAGACTGGCTGCCAGCCTGGATCGGTGATACTGGTCCAGAGCAAAGGTTCTTCCAGTGGTCTTAGGAACCTCTTAAAATGCATATATGGAACAACAAAAAAGCATTCCTTATTTAGACTGTTGGTGAGGTGCCATCAGAGAAAACGCATCCAGGAGAATGTTGACACTGTAGGAGAAAACAGGCTGTAAAACATCCCAGTTCCACCATCTGGCTCTTCTTTCCTCCTCTTGTTCAATACTGTTTGTTTTCTCCTTTCCTCCCTGCTCCGTCTCTTTCATTCTCTGCCTTTCTCATGCCCAGGACACCCGGAGATGGGCGGCCCAACCTCTGCAGAGCTGCAGCACGGGGAAGGTGAGTGCTGAGCACCCAGCGCCGTGCAGTAGCAGAGGTGAGCGGTGCTGCTTCTGCCCTTGCTCGAGGAGAGCTGAGGCTGAGGGCTGGGCTCATTCAGCCTGTGGTCAAACGTCACGGTTCCTGTTTGCTTCAGCCTTTGCGTCATCTTGTGTCTCTGCTGTTTTACTAAAGGCTTGGTGTATGACAGCCCGAAAAGGCTGCAGAAAGTCCTTCCTGAAGGCAGAGAAAGCCCAAAGATGCCTAAACTGAGGAATGATTAAATCTATGGAGGCTATTACTTATCTTTCTGGGACAGTCAGGCTGCTAGAAGGAATTTCTGGGAAGGTTTTTGTGGTCTGTGGCGCAATGTCTTGCTTCCTGTGATGCCAGAGGTGCCAGCAGGCTGGTATTGGAGGAGAAACTTGGTTCGTGCAAGACAACTGCACAGCTTATTGCTCGCTGAGCGTGGGGCTGCCAGACTGGGGCTGACGCTGGGGAAAATGCCACCCTGCTGAGTGCAGGATGTGGCCGGGGAGCAGCCGCCCTCCCCTCCTAGCAGCACGTGGGGGAGATGAGTGAGCCCTCAGCGAGGGCCGGGCAGCGCTGAAAACGAGTGGTGAGGACGGCTGGGCAGTATTGCAACCAGGCCGTATTGCAGTGCCTGACACGTCGCAGCTGGACAGGCACAGCCTAAGGGTAACAGTGTCTCTCGGAGGCTTGGAGCCGTCTGCCTGGGCTAGTGCTGGGCGATGCGCTGGTGGCTGCCAGCATCAGTGCCCGCCTGGGAGGTATTAGGCTCTCACAGGCAGACTCACAAACTGTGCGCGCAGTGCCCAGGGCATGTGGATTTGGCCCTACACCTTGCATTCCCCTGCTCTTGTGCCTGTATGTGGTGCGCTTGCAGGGCCTCTGCTTTTTTTTTTTCCCTGCTGGGTGACCCCAGGGCAGCTGGCTGGCCTGACCCAGGTGTCATGGGATTAGGTGCTGCCTAGTGTCACCTGTGTGCTAAGCTCATGCTTGTGTGCACAGGGGTGGCCCCTGGTCGGTGTGGCGCCTCGTGGGTTGCACTGGAGAAAAGTTTGCAGAAGCAGTGGCTGGGTAGGATGAAGAGCGCTTCTAGCTGCAGAATTGCTGTGAGGAGCTTCAAGCACGTCTGCGAATCCTGTCCTGCTGGTGGGGACTGGGTTCAGCTGGGCTCAGACTGTGGAGGCCATTCCTGTGCCCTGATAGGTCTGAAGCTTTAGTGCAAAGCACACAGAAACACAGCTAGTCTTGTGGGCTGAAAGCTCTTGGGGCAAAATCACAGCACGGTACATGAGCAATTCTGTGAGGAGCTGGTCAGTCTTACAGCTGGTTGCGAGAAGCTGATGCAGCTCCTAGGGCAGCCTCTTATATACAGAGGGGGGGAGAAAAAACAAGACTTTAGGGTTTTTGATCCTCCAGAAGCAAAATACTAATAATAACAGACAAATATGAAACCTTAATCTTTTTCCTGACTCAAATGCACCTGGATTGTTGTTGGAATGTAGTCTTCTAGGATTTGGGAGTTAAAGTAGGTAAAATAGCTTAAATTACAGAGCTGAGAGCTTCCAAGTGAAGGAGCTATAAGAGGCAGTTATGCTAAAGGTCACAGCCTTTTCTTTGAGATCAGGTTCAAAGTGCACTTCGGATTTCTGCAGCTTCCTGGTGACTTGGCAAAGCCACTCTGCCTCCATTTCACACAGGAAAATGAAGGTGTTTAGTATGATGTGGTTAGTGCTCTGAAAAAAAAAAAATCTCCTGAATAATGATTTAAAAAACATTCTAAGGCCCCGAGTCAGGCGTTAGCTGATTTTGCCTGGCCGCTCAAAGGCTGTGGCAGGACTGCCATGGTCGGACTTTCCCCCAGGACAGCTGAATAGTAAAGAAGTGCAAGGGGACTCTTTTAACCTTCCCACCTGCAGGAGGTATTTTGTTTTTGTAGCAAGTCCGGAGGGGTGATGAGCTGAGACAAGGCTGCAAGCCTGAGATCGAAGAAACAGGAATGAAACCACACAACAGGAAAGCAGCCCAAATCCTCAGCAAGAAACACTGATCCCTCCACAGCGGGGCTTGGCACACTGCTGGGAGGTGGCAGTCTTGGAGGACACCCTTCCTCAGGCAAAGTATTTGCTGTTACTTCTGTTGGGCTTTAAGCACTGAATGGTGTTATAGAAGTCAGCTCCCTGCTCATTCAGGGCCTTATCTAATCCCACAGAAGTCTAAAGCAACCTTTCCAGAGGTGTGAATTGAGTGTCCGATCTGCCTGTTAGTCTTGCAAAATGCACCTTGCAAATTTGTTGGGAAAAGACCCCAAACGTGTCGTTATGGTGTACACCCAGTGTGACTTATTTACTCTGAGTCCTGGCTATGGGCAACGGAGTCCTTTACAGCTGAAAGTGAGGAAGGAGACAGATGTGTGGGCAAGGGTGCATCTTCTTGGGTAGAAATGTGTAGAGCCGTGTCGTGCTGTGGCTGTGGAGATCCGAGCAGCCTGCACTCTGCATTACTGGGCAGACAAGATGCTGTAATAAACAGTTGCTCTTTTTTTTTTAGGTGCTATTGATGATTAAGTGCAAATTGCACAGCGTGTTTGGGCTCCCCAGCTTCCTTGGAGCCCATACCTGCTCTGCTCAGTGGGGAATGTAAAGTGAGGGCACCTGTCCTTCCCTCTGCCCCTGTAGGAGGGGAGAAGCTGCAGCTGCCACCGCTGCTGATGAAGGCCTGGCCAGGGCATGGGTGACTGGGGAACCAGGGCTGGTGTGAGCTCCCTTAGCCGCATCTGCACTGGGGTCTCTGGCAGCAGTGGAGCTGCTCAAGCACACTTAAACATCACCTTTGCCAAGCTGTGCTGTACGGAGATTTTATCTACGGGAGCAGTGAGGGTACAAAGGTCTGGCCCAGGGACAAACAACACAGCGACATGCTCTCGGCGTGTGTTTTTGGGGCACGGAGAGGTGCAGCAACTGGGGATTTCTTGTGCACGTTACTGGGAGAGGTTGCTGAGAGGTGGGAGCAGGACCTGCCCACCTGGAGGTGGGGGACTCAGCAGCCCCTATGCCAGACCTGACCTGCTGGGCAACACAAGTACACCTGACTTCCAACTGCTGCTTATTTTCTTTACAAACTGGTTCAATCAAAGGCCCTAAGGATGGTGCTGTGGAAACAGAGGCTTGCTAAGGCGCGTCGCTCCTGAGGGACGCCTGTCCTCAGCCCGGCTGTGGTGGCCCGCAACACACCTGTGTGCTCGGCAAGAGCTGCCACGTGCACAAAGGCCGACGCTGCGCACAGAGGAAAGGCCAGGATGGGTTAGATAAACTTCTTAGCTAAGCTGAGGTCTTCTGCCTAAAGGAATAAAGAAAAGGAGAGTTAGACAGCTGGACTGCTCACCCAGCCCAGCCTACACAGTTGTGTTGGAACAACCGCAGATCTAAGAAAATACTGTTCGGACCCATGCAATGATAGTGTTGCTGTGGACACTGTCATTCCTCAGATGTGGAATGAGCTTCAGTGCATCCCAACTGCCTTCTCCCACTGTCCACAGTCTGTTTCCATATGTTTCCCTCTAGACTCTTTGGGCTTTCCCGTGCCTGAGAGACCACTGTCTCTTTAGCAGTCACCTTCCTCTGGGCTGGCTCTGAGTAAACAGATGCAATGTGAGCTACAGCTAAAGTTTCCCTAGTTGCAGGCAAGAACTGAGGCCCTTAGTCCTTTGACTATTCTGGTATATCAAAGTCCACCCATCACTCATGTGAACAGAAGCGGTGGGTTTTGGGCACCTCTGAATGTCAGGTCTAGTTTAGAGGTCAGGATGCAAGGTCAGATTTATTTTTTTCCTCTCTTTGCTTCCTCCTGTCAGTCACTCCACTGACTGTGGATCTGCTGGTACCTATGGTACAAGTTCAAGGAGGGCAGCAAGGCAGAGATGTCTTTACTCTGGTTCCGTCCTCGGTTCTGCTTGGAGATTGTGGGGGCCAGCCAGCATCCTGCACAGACCCACGCAGTTGCCTTTAGATTTTAGAGAAGAGTCATTGCCCCCCTGCCTCCTGGTGCTTGTGGCCAGTGTGAGCTGCCCTAGCAGTTACCCACCTGCGCTGCAGGACAGGAAAAGCAGACGTGCCAGGCAACGGCCCTTTCTGGAGACTTTCATTTAAAGCTGAGAAAAACAAAAGGTGCAAACTCCCCATCACGGGCTGGCGGAAGAGAGCCCTGAAAGCCCAGCTCCCTTCCCTGGAGCGGGACTGGAGAGGGGGAATGCTGGTTTCTGCAGCTACTCACCCTTCTGCTTCTTGGACAGCTCCTTTTTCTTCTGAGCCTGCGGCAGCAGGACCTGGATCCCGTTCAGCAGCGTGAACTGAATGATCGGGCACTCGCCTCGTGAGGAGAAGAGGAAGCGGCAGGGTCAGTAAGTGGGTGAGCCCCGGAGAGCCTGCTCCCTCGCTCCGCTGGCTGCAGCGAGGGCCCCTTCAGCTCCCCCGGACGAGGCAGAGGGCAGTGGGATGCCTTCTCCCCTTCAGATGAAATGGCATTTGGAGAGACAGGGACACGCGTGTACCCAGCTGCCCCCCATGCACGGATGTGCCCCCAGCCCTGCTCAGCTTTGTGCCCGTGGGGGTGGCTCCTCCCGAGAGGAGTACTGTGCCCACGCACATTAAACGTGGGGTTCAGGTAACACATCCAGTCGCCGCAGGGAATAGCCCCTCTGCTCACTGCCAGCGATATAAAGCCACAAACAGTGCCACAGTGACACCTGGTGACCAGCTGGAAGATGAATTCAAGGGTGGCATCCTATTAACTGTGTGCGTACTGCTCTCCCAGGCAGGAAGAGCGGTGCCCTGCCCAGCTTCTGTGCAAAGGACCAGCCCTCAACAGACAAATCACCTCCTCAAGCCTCAACAGACAAAAGCAAGACACGGGCAATAAGAGGACTTTTCTGGAATTAATAGATATTTTCCCTAGCAATTTTTGTGCCTTATAAAGACAACATAACCAATTTTACCTAGCTGAAAAGCAAGCTCCTTAGAGGTCAGAAAAGCAAGATTCTTAGATAAAGTTATCTGTAAAAGTGTGATAAGGTTCAGACAAGTCTTCCAAGCAAAGAGTGGCACATGCATCAGTGCAGTCACAAGCAGCAGCTATTTTTGGATTGCATGTTGATTGGCTTTGCTTCTGGTAGACAACAGGGATTCTGCAATCGGAGCTGGCCTGCAGGTTGGCAGGTGACACAAAGCAGATGCCAGTCCGTGCTGTATCCCGCAGCTAACTTGGCTCTCCCATGCAAAGGCATGACAGCAACTGTTCTTCTCAATTAGCTAGGCTGAATATGAGAGTGACACAGGATAGGGCAGCAGAAATAATAGGTCTGAGAGATTACATGTCTCTTTCCATGACATACCAATGGAGGCTGATGGACTTTTATCCACCTCTGGCTTTGGTTATTTATCCCTGTCAGGGAGCAGGTGCCACAAGGAATTGTGGCTAGGGGACAAGAGGTTGTTCCAGGGACATTCACTGCAGGATTAAATTCACTGTGAGAAGGTTCACATTCCCATCTCAACATCTTCCTGTGCTGTCTCTCCAGAGCAACATTTAAGTGCAGGCTGATTGGTATTTACCCTCTGAGGCTTTGTGTAGTTAAACACAGGCTGCGGTGCTTGGGCAGCGTTGTCACTGTGTGAATGGTTGTCAGGGTTTGCACGGACTGAATCTCTCTCTCCATTGGTTTCCTGAAGACCTTGACAAATGCTTGTTTATTACCCCAGAAAACGCAACGGATAGCTCCTGTGTAAGGTGACAGTTCTGGCTTGTTGCTTGCTAAGAATACATGTCTGATGGGTGAGATCTGTCTCTTCTGGAGGTCAGTGGTGCAATGAGGTTTTACATTAAAGCAGCTATGATTTAGATGGCCCTAGAAGTGCAGTGGGGAAGGCAGGGGTAATTATTTGTTAGTCTAGTTGGGAAGTAAGGGATTTGTTTTAGGAATAATACGGTTTTGTGTTTTGCCTCAGCTGCCATTTACTTCTTGGGTCAATATGTCTTGCTGTGTACCTCAGCACAGAAACTATATCAAGCCGCTGTACAAAGTGGAGACTCACGCTGAACATCTTTTATCGAGGGGAAAACTCAAGGTGTGAGAGTGGTTTAAGCTAATGGACTTGTCTTTGCAATTACAATGAGGGAGGGAAACACAACCACTGGGATCCATTGCCCTAGCTCAGATGATGAGCAGTGACTCAAGCATCTGGCTGTTCATATCTAAGATTTACAAGTGTTTTGACCAAAACTTGATAGTACTAAATTACAGGGAGCAGAACACAAGATATTTGACCATTCTACCATCGAAGCAAGATTAGCATGTGCCTATTTTGATTAAAGGGAAAATGAAAAATCAATTAGATGCTTTCCAGATGAATATTCAGTTAAGAATCCAAGTTATTAGGTAGAATGACAGCACTTAATACTACTTTCTTTGTGTTTTTCACAGTTTAGCATTCTTTAGTATGTTGAAAGTAAATAACTGGATGAGGAGGCAAAAATTCTCTTTTCCCTCAGGTATTAGCCTCTACTCTAGCCAGTCCATGTAGGACCTGCCAGTCTACTATCTAGTGAGCGTCCCCTCAAATCCTAAAGAAACCTTGTCTCCATTCTAGCTGTTCAAAGCATCCCCAATGTAATGCTGCTAAGTCTGGCGTATGGCTGCTTGATTCTGGGCAGCCTCTTCTCTTTTTCCTGCTCCCATCTGATTTGCAGTCTGAAAGATTGGTTGATTAAATTTCTGTTTTAGAGCAGTGAGTATTTTTAACTTGTTTTTTGAAGTAAACAAGAGTTATGCAATTGTTCTTTTCTCATGAATTCTCTGCACCCACTTCCCTATTCTCCAAAAAAATTTCTAAACCCATTGGGCAACTTTGACTGAATTTGACAGGTGGGAATGGTTCCAAGGATGCTCCATTCTCCAACAGGCCTGCACCACGTACAGCCTCAAAGCTGTGTGAAGTGGCAGAGCACACTGCGCAGTGCTGGCATGGCCATAATGTCGTTATTGCTTGGTCAGCTGGCTGGTCAGACGTTTTGGGGGATGTGAGGTTTGAGAGTATTTCGGTGAAAATTCGTGTGGGACCAAACTGGGGAAGAGAGGCTCAAGTATATTTCAACTCAGTGGCAAGACTCGGTCAGGCTTTTTTGGTTTTTCTCTGAGAATTACTCCCCCCCCCCCCCCCATTTTCTGGAAACGGTCCCTAGGTAGGGGTACTAGAGCAACAGTTTGACCATCAGGTCTATGTCCTACAAGCAGCTTGTATGTCATGAAAGAAGCACCAAGCACAAATGAATAGCAGCAATAAGGCTGTTTCCAGCACTGGAAGGAGTTTAGCTCTTATAGGGGGATCCACAGCTGAAGTCTTTGTGGACTTTGGATTCCATGAACCTTTGTGAAACACCAGAAAGTTAGGTCTGGAAACCTCTGCTTTGGAAGGACAGGACTGAGAGGACAAATGTGGTGCAGGGGGAACAGGCACTCAGCTTACCTGTACTGTAGATGACAGGTGATTTGGAGGAGGTTTTTTTAATGGGCAAAGAGATTGTTGTCCTTTTTTTCTGGGGGACCCGGAAGCCCTTCATTGCCTTCCTGATGCAGAACCTGCACAAGAAATACTAAAGTCAAAGACAGCAAACCTCCAAGCAGATATCTACAGCTGAGCTCCTCACGAGTGTGTCTCATCTGCATCTACATTGTGTCAGAATATGTTGCTGGATAAAGAGGCTGGCATCCACACAACCTCTACCAATTCTAGGAAGTGGGATAGGTACCTTTTCCAGAAGTGCATCAGGATGGGGAAGATAACAATTGTGGCCCCGTAGTAGAGGCTGCGGTCCAGTATCTTCTTGGAAGATAAACTCCAGATTAAATCTTTCTGTGCTTCAGAAATGTTCACCTGGCCACAGAAGAGAACTCACTTAACCAAAGCAGTTTGTGGCACTCTTGGGACCCCAGAGGTATGATGTTCTTCCTGACTGCATTACATTTCAGGAGCGTCCAAGAAGAAACCAGTTACGTCCTGGCTGATTGTCCTGAATACAAGGGCTGATCTTACCGTGCTGTGCTTTCCAAAGGGAACTTTGGCAGAGCCATGGCTATGCTGTGGGGTAAGAGGTGGCTGCAGTGCGGTGGGGAGGGGATCACAGTGACATTGACATCTGTGGACTGAAAGGAATGAATCAGAGTGCAATGCTTGTCCTGGTGCCTCAGCCCTGGCTGGAAGGGAGGTGTCTCCATGCCCACACTTGTTCTGAATGGGTCTGGGTCAAGTGTCAGCGTGGGTCTCGAGATGGATGAGTCCCCTTCCCACAGAGCCCAAGCAGAAGTCCCTAGCCCTTAGAGCATGTCCTGAAATTTCAGAGCATGCTTGGCTAGAGCAGATTCAAACCTCTGTCCGGTTCCTCTTTCCCCCCATCTGCTGGCAGCTGCTCTGCGATGTTCTTGAGCAATGAACAGAGAGCAGCCTCCAGGCTTCCTGGGTGGGTCCCAGCTTCTTACCCGCAGTTTGGGGGGAATATCAGAGTCGAGGAAGAGATCGCTGATGATGGCGACTTTGTTTTTGAGAAAGGCAACTTCCTGGTCTTGGTGCTTGCTGCAGTCCACTAGAGCTTTAGCTGAATCAGCCAGCTTGGAAAACCTGTGAAGACGTGTTTGTGTCCTGCTCTGAGAAAAGTGCTCTCACTGCTAGGCTAGAGTCATGCTCTTGCTTAGTTCAGTGTTTACTGGGCCAGAAAAAGCAATCCACAAAGTGTGGAACAGTTCAACAGGAGGGATGAAAAGCCACTTCCCTCTTCTAATGCCCTCCTAGTCACAGCATTTGCTTAGGGGATGTAATATTTCTTCATCTTCAGGAAGAGAAGGGAATTGAAACCTGGTCTCATGCACATGGGTGAGTGTAATAACTGCTAAGCTATTGTGCATTGGCCACAGCTTGCTTTTATAGGTTTGCCACAGGACCAGAAGAGGTCAATGGAGAAATGCCACAATTGGCATGTCAAGAAAGGCTTAGGTAAAACATTAGATTGCTTGGGACTGTTATATCAGAGATGCTTTTAAGGTACACAAACAGAAACTCTTTCTGGCTGAAATGGAGGCCTCTTCGGGGCTCTAGGGCAGGTGAACATGGGCAGGCTAGATATAGACACCTATGGGGGTGAAACTTTGGTTGTGTCTTATGCTGCAGGGTGATGTTCAGATACAAACCTTGCATAGAGGTGCTGATAGGAGTTTAGGTGTGGCAGTGCAGACCTTAGTGCGTGCTAATGAATCACTGATTCGGGCTTTATCCCCTGCCATGGGACAGGCACTACCTGAAGGATGGGTTTGGGTCCTGAGCCAAAGGAGACTTGGTGGTACCTGAGAACCTGGTGGAAAGGAGGACTTACTTGTCAATCTCCAGATAAAAGTGGAGATCATTGACGAGGAAGTTGACAGTAATGAGCCGGTTCTTAAAGAGACGACGTTTCACTAGTACCATCTCCTTGTCCTGTGGAATGCTGGCAGAGGTCATATGTGAGTGGGAAGTGCCCGTGGCGCTGCTGCTCTGTGTTGAGTTGATGGGCAAGTCTGAGAGGGGAGAAGAACTGTTGTATCTTGCTTCTTCCAGCACTGGGTTTGAGGCCAACTGGGCATTTGATCCTGAGGAATCCTGATTTTTCTCACCTCACCTGTGCTTGCTTTTCCTATATGCAAATAATTTGCTGAGGCTGTTTCTACCTAGGTAGACTACAGACTTCCTGCAGCGTGTAGGACTCTCCAGGGAATTCAGACCCATTCAGTGTCCAGCCCTCCCCCTAGCTTTGTAATCTCCTCCCTCCATCCTCCTGTTTATACCCCTGAAGTGCTTATGTTCATTGTTTTCATGGAGGATGATCACAGTAGGTTAGATAAAGTCTGTTTGTCTGCCTAACATATTGGATATGCTATATCCTGCCTCCAACAGAGGCCACAAGCAGATAACTAGGAAAATGGAAAGGGAAAACAGCTGTTACTTCCCCCATATACAATACTCTCCAGGTTCCAAATATTCATACCCAGGGGCTTCTTGAGCTAGTTGGGGTTTCTGTTTATTTAGCAGCTTTAGTGAATTTATTTTCTACCAGCTTTTCCAGTCTTCTCTTAAACCTGCATAAAATTTCAGGATCTGTATCCTTTGGCAAATCGTTCATAGGCCAGCTACCTGTTGCATGAAAAAACATCTCCTTTTGTTTATTTCAAGCCTGTCTCACTGTAGCTTCACTTAGTGCCTCCCAGTTCTTGGGAAAGGGATGCAAACTGCTGCATTTGCATTATGTGTGAGAGCTGTGCAACAGCATCATTGCATGGACTTAGAGAAATGAGGGGCAGCAGGTGTGGCCCTAGCATCAGAAAGCCAGCTGTTGCATGAACATGTATGTGTGTTTTGTGAGAAGTTCTGGGCCTCATCTCCTGACTCCAGCACCCAAGTGTCAGTGTCCCTGGAGTGCCTGGAAGAGGATGGCCACTTTCTAAGCTAGCATTGGATGCCTAAGAGCACTGGGGTTAGGTGTCAAGGGTCAGCCTAAACGCCTACCTGCAGAACTACTCACCTAGGAGGGACAACCCCATTTTGTACCTTTTCTCCATCCTCTTTTCCATCCTCTGCTCACTCGGAGCAGATTCCTGCACAGCAATATCAGTCATCCCGAGACACCTGCTTTTCTGGCTCTTTATATGCCGCCAACAGAGGACATGGGGATGAGAGATGAGCCATGAGCTTCCTCTGTTTACCTTTCCTAAACCCAGGGCTGTCTTGGGGAGGGAGCAGAGGGGGGTGGCAGGAGTCTAGACATACTTTCCTTTCGATTTCCTACTTCCTTCCGGAGAAAGTCCTCAAACTCCGCACGGGCTCTTTCGTTGTTCATTTCTCTCCGGAACTTGCAGATGCTCTTGACGCAGCCGCGAATGGCTTCCCAGGCCCTCCTCTGCGGAGACACGGCACAGCCTGCGTCAGCCCACGCCAGAGCCCCGTGGGAACCCAGGCAGTGGAGGACCGAAGCGCGATCTCGTGGCAGTAGCGATGCAGCTTGTTCCCAGGGAGAGTGGGGCTGGGGCAGAGCCCTTCCTGCTCAGACCTGCCACCGTGAACTCAAGCACCAGAGCTCAGTCCTGGAAGTGCAGTTTGTGACCCAGCCATCAGCTTTGCATTTCAGTATTTCTGGGTTTCCCTCAGGACTTCAGGACTCTGAGTTTCACAGGAGTTATTGTGAATCAATTGGCAAGTCCTGACTAAATCTAGTCACTTCTGTCTGGAGCAGGACTCCAGTTCCACACCAGAGCTCCCAAGATTAAAGGTTTAGCTAGCGTCTGCCTTTTTGCAACCCTCCGGGTGCCTTGCAAGTTTGATACCCCCCACCCCTTAAGTGACTGCCACTTGTTCAGCAACATCTTCTCTCTTTCTTGCCTGCGCAACAGCCCTAGCCTTCCAGGAGAGAGTCTTTCCTTACCAGATCGTCCCTCTTGAAGTTTCCCATCCCATGCTGCAAAGGAAGGTGAGGCTTACAGATATTGTCCGGGGGGAACAGGTCCTGGTAATCCATAAACCTGCCAGATGGGGATCAGAGAGAGAACATGAATGGCAGCCAGACACACCAGCAGGACGATGGCTTGGGAGGTTGGTAGAAGGGCAGCTATGGTGGGGAGCACCTGACGGGGATCTCCAGGCTTATGTGGCTTGAGGTCCCACAGGACTTTTGTTCATGGAAGAGGCTGCAGGAAGAAACTTGGGACTGGATCCCTTCCCTTGGTCTCTGCTGTTGCAGGCAGCAGGTTTGGGAGTGTTCACCCTGCTTATCTGTAGCATGTCCCCTCCTCCAACACAGGATCCTGAAGCACAGCAACGATTTGGTCCTTATGGGACAAAAACCTGCTGTCCTTGCACAGGTAAATCCATCACCAGCTTCAATAACAGCTATATTAGTGTGAGGGCCTGGCTTGGATTTGGACACACTGGCTGACACTTAATATGGAAATATGTAACAGTCACTGCCTGTCACTTAGGGGGTCCCATAGGAAGAATCCCCAATTTGGGAACCAGCCTTGCGCAGCCTGAACCAGGTGCTCACCATCGTTCTTCCATTGCTTTCTGGACAAAGGTCTGTGCTGTGATCAGCATGGCAGGGCTGACTACTTTGGCCTCACTTATTTCTCTGATGATAGAAGCACAGCAGTCCAGCAGCTCCTCTGAAAGAGATGTGCAGTCACTGCCTGCCCGCTGCTGCCAACCGCTCCTGAACCACCAGGAAAACACTCTTCCTGTCCTTACATCTGCAAGTGGTACCCTGCTCTGTCTCTCCCTGCTCTATCTGCTGTTTGCTGAACTTGGTTGTCTCATCCTTTTTCCTTTTTATACCATGCTAATTGCACACTTCAGGAGTGAAGCATCTAAAAGAGCATCTAAAGGAGACAAGGCAGGGAAGAGCTATTTCTGCCACTGCAGGAATTACAGGTTGCGGCTCTCGGAAGATGCTGTCAAAGAAGTAGATTGGCTTCCTAGAAATATAAGTGGAGTGGAAGGTCTGAGCAAACACGTACCCCACTGGACAGGGAAGGGAGAATTGGCAGGTGCCTGCATCCAGTTCAGGGAAAAAAGGCCCCCACCGTGACTCGAGTAAAGCACAGGGTGGGAGGGTGCATACCTGCTGGGATTTTGGCATGGAAGTAGGTTCTGACAATGTTGTTAATGAGGATGCGTTGCCTCTTGGGGTTGGTCTCTACAGCCTGCTTTTCCACAGCCAGCCAGAAGCTCAGTGGCCCATCTGTGTTGTGCTCCTTGAGGAAGTGCTTGAAGAACTCCAAATGGTCAGGATTGCGCAATACTTCCATGAAGTGCCTGCAGAGGAGGATACACCAGGAGAGATGCTCTCTGTGCTGCCAGTGCCATGGAAAATAGCCAGGACCTGTAGGCCTGCTTCTCCAATGAGAGAGACTCCTGAAGAAGAGATAGAAACTTGTGGACCAGTGCGGTACATAATCTGTGAAGCAGATGGACTAGCAAAGGTACTGGCAGAGCATAGCCTCTCGTCTGCCTTGCCCATCCACTGAGCCATTGGGAATCCAGGGTGGGATTCTCCTAACAAGCTGCTTTTTTTTTTATGGTAGGTGCACCCAACCAACAGCTTTGCTGCTATGTGTGCAGAGGAGCTGATCTCGGTCAGAACAGGAGTCTTTAACCAGAGAACTAAGGAGGAGACAGGACTTCAGCTCTGCGCTGGAGACCTCAGAACCTGCAAATGGACCAGGGCAGCTATACAGAGACCACAGGGAGGAGGAAGGTAAGGATGGGATACCATGAGGAAGGACCGGTGGGAAGAGGAGGACGTAGTGCTTCCCTGTCATACTTGCTGAGAATGAGCAGGAATTTACTACTGGATGGTAGAGGGCTTTATGGGACATCTTCACAGTCAGCAAGGACAGGGATTTAAGTTCAGTCATGGGTAATCTTCAAACACTTTGGAGTTTGGGAGTTGCCTGGCTGTAGTATAAGTGGCACGTCAGAGAGTGATCTAGGATCAAGTTCATAAGACATGCACAAGATGTGGGCAGTAAATCTGTCCTATAGGGTGTGGGGTGTGTTAAAACATTTTCTCCTTTCCCCTCTTCCCCAGTAGCCCTACAGTTTAGACCCACAGGTCACCCATATCTACATCTGAGAGAGCCCAACTCTGAAGCAGGGAGCAGTGACACTACAGGAAAGTACTGAGAAAAATCTCCCTGAGAGAGTGGAAATGTCAGAAAATAGCAAAGCCCTGTGTTGTAAAATGCCAGACCTGGGTCTTGCAGCTGGCTTCTCTAATATGACAACAGTGGACTTCGGCATGTTTATTTTGGTTCTGCTCACAGGAAAGGTCCTCTTCTTTTCATGGTTGAGGTCAAAGGCTGTTGAGACAGAACAGATTTGGCCCTTTCCTCAGATCACTGCTAGAGCCTGCTCACAACTGTCATCAGGACAGAGAACCGAAAAGAAGCCCAGGCTGCCTCCAGAACCACCGTGCTGATGTCTGCATGGTGAAGCCAGCTCAGGATACGCTGGATGCTGTGGGAATTCTCCACCTCTGCATGGTTCGATTTCCTCAGTGTCTGCTTCAGAGAAGCCCTACCATTCCCACCCTCTCTGGCTGGATTTACATCCTGAAGGACATGCCTTTCAAGGGTGGCTAGACCTCTTTCCTTCTGGAGACGTTCTCCCAGATGATGGGATGCAAGTGGGGAAGATCCCTGCTTGTCCCTGTCTCCTTAGGGTACGCTGGGGCACCTTCAAGGGTGTGCCAATTGTGAGCCTGCCCTGGTTCTAGCTCGCCCAGACTCGACTCACCAAGTGATGGAAATTTGAGACAGAAAAGCTTGTAATTCTCGCTTAGCAGATCCATAGCCAGCAAGGGATTCTTAACAGCCAGTTCATCAAACGTCATCTTCTGGAAATCTGTGTAAGATAAAGGAGAGAAGAAGGGATGGATCCAATGTTTATTCCTCCTGGCTAAGACAGCCCATCAGCACTTACTCAGAGTGCTGTATTGTAATCACTACTCACCCTTTTTTCCTTCTCTGTCCTGTTCCCATCATTTACTAATGACACTGCGTTTCTCAGATATGACCAAGACCCTACAAATTACCCAAGAGTTGCAACAGGTGGCTGCTGTCACTCTCAGTGCACTGGCAGGTACCCAGAAAGTTGGTGTCGTTCTCCAAAGATGATGGGGGAAGACAAAGCTGAAGTTTTACAGCAGTGTGGTCAGCCCCAGGGGCCCCAGGAGCAGGTCAGGGTGTGGAAGTGTGGTGACAGTGGATGTTCCTGGCTTTGAGTTTCATTTTCTCTCTGCTGTAGCCTCCATTTGACCTGGTGACCGAGGCTGGTGCAGGGATGTGCCATGTGCTGCTTCTGGTGCTGACAAGAGGGAACTTGGTCCACAGGTCATTGCCAAAGCTTGGATTACAGCTCATGGCTCCCAGATACCCTGTCCCAACCTGCTCCATGTTCTCCATATACCGCCAACAGAACAGCCATGTGCCAGAACTTTTCTGTTAGTGGCACTGGTCAATATGGAGGCATGAACTACGCTTTGTCCGTCTGAGTCAATCTCAGTCCCGGAAGACATTCAGATACTGCTCTTACCGATTCTGCACACCGGAGGTTCCAGCTCCACCTGGATTGAGCCCCCTTTCCGAAGGTCCTGAGTGGCAATTAATTGCCAGTGCTCAGAGGAGAGATTTTCCAGGTCCCTCATGCCATACAGGGCTTGGCTCAACTTCAAGGATTCATTTATCCGCTTGATTAGGAGGAAATGTTCATCTTTCCCAACAGTGCGTCCTTGCATCTCGAGCATCAGGAAACTGCTCTGTGGAGACTACAGCAAGAAGAGCAGAGGGTGATTACACAGAGCCCACACGCCATCTGAGGAACTGCTCCAGCGTTGCAGTTGATAGCCTAGCTGGATTTTGGGTGTCCTGTATGTTACAGAAAAAAATCAAGCCTGAACATTTTCAAGGCTATATAGTGTTAAGAGGGGCAGGCAGAGTTCAGATGGTAGCTGATGCTCTGTCTGGATGCTCTGGATGCCAATGCTCAGTTTATTATTTTCTTATGCCAGTAGTGCATGGAAATCCATATTGTAAACTGCTGTATAAGGAGACTTAGGCACTGTATAGTCTAAATAACCCATCTACTTCTTCCAGAAAACAGGTGTGTGGGGGGGGTGAGAAGTGTTATCTCATTTTATACATAGAGAATTTCACTGCAGACCGTGTGGTTGCCCAAGGTCATGTATAGAGTCTGTGGTTCACTGCAACTCAGACACCACCATCCACAGCATTCCTGGCCACAGGACTTTCACAGTTGAAGGAGCTCACCTAGTGTACCTTACTCTGTCAGGCAGAAAAAAATTCCTCCAAGAAAACAGCTGATGACTAGGATATACTCTGAAACAGCCCTAATTACATTTTATTAGGCAGTGGAATACAAATCTACCCAAGTTGCATCTTCACTCTGTCTTTAAGCCGCCTGGAAGAAATCTATGTGAGTACAAAGCTCAGCACAGGCCTTAAACCTGATTATGCAGCTGTTCAAAGCTGGCTCAAGTCTACCTGCGGCTGGAACATACAAGGGTGTGCAGCAGGTTCCCCAGGTAGATCAGACAGAAAAAGGCTACAGCTTTCCTGAAGAGGCCAACAGCCAGCCAAGAGGGCCGAAAACAACTGAGAAGGTGTCAGCAGCAGGCAGGTAACCTCACGTGCCCTTTGGGTTGGCTGCTTTCCCTGCGATGGGCTCTGGCCCTGGGGGTGCCCCCCTCCCTCCCTGCCGCAGCCAGACTGTGCTGCTGAGACCCTCCTGCAGGTTTTGGCCCTTCACCACTGGCGAGCACTTGGCATGACTCACCAAGCAGCGGGGTAAGAGCAGCCCTTTTCTGATTGAGTTACATGCTGCTGAGAGCGAGCACCAAAAATAACCCTGCTAAGCCCCTGAGCAATTCCACTGCCATCAGAGCAGTGAAACCCACAATGAGTTTGGCCTAGGGCATGGTGCCCTGCAGGTAGCATGGCCTCGGCACCTGCTGAAGTGCTAATTGCACTCCCAGACCTGGTCTGTGCTCTGAAAAGTAATTTCCTTGCTAAAGGATGCTTAAAAACCTGGGCAGCTAATTAACTTACAACCAAGAGAATTTAATGAAGCAGGGTCAGGAGCTGACAGATGCTAAGTGGCATTTCTGTAAGCACTTAGTTCTCCCTGACTGAGATGCCTAGATCTCTCCGCAAGCCAGGTCTTTGGGCATTAACCCTGACTAACCCTGCTGGCTGATGTGCAGACACTGGCTGCAGTGAGCAAAGCTGCCTGTGCAGGTTCTGCAGGGACCCTGAGTAGGTGGGATGCTCTGGGGTTTCTGTCTGTGAGGAGGTTTCATGGTGTAAGGCTCGCATTCAGGGTGCTGAGAAATATGAAACCGTAGTGGAATTTCTAGTGCCAGGAAGCGAAATAGTTTGGAAGATGAGTGCTTATGTGACTCTGCTTTCTTAAACCACTCCTTTACACAGTGGAAAAAATATGTGGAAAACTTGAGTGCGATTGAATCATAGGCCAAAATGCTGCATGCCCTCTTTCCCCGGCATGTTGACCAGGCACCGCTTCTGGGACAGGGCCGTATGCATGTGTGTCTGCCCATGAGTCAGCCTTACAGCAGTATTTACTGTAGGCAAGGAAAAAAGGGGCAGAGTTTCTTCCCAGAAGTGTTTTGCCTGTGAAACAGTTACGTGCCTGTGACACGGGACTGCAGCTGCTGAGTTATGGGAAGTTGTGGTGGAGGAGCCAAGGAACGTTGCTCTGGGGAGCTGGAAAAGGGCAGATTCTGCCTTGCTCCCATGCCCAGGCAGCAGCAGCATGGCAGCACGGACACCATGGGGTGCAGGACCACTGCAGCGGCAGGCCTTTCCCTCCCATCCCTCTTGTCTCCTTTTGAGACCCCACTGGTTCCTGCATGCCCCGCAAGGACCCCCCCCCCGCCTCCACCATGTCCCCTTTACCACAAACTGAAGGAACGTCTCGTCATCTTCAGCCAGAAATTCATCATAGAAGACCTCGAGCACCTGAGGAGGAGGAGGAGGCAAGGTGGGCTATCAGTAGCACGTGCTTGTGAGCCAGCCGGCGAGGGGCACGCAGCGAGGGAGCGTGGGGCTGGGAGTGGGCTCCCGCAGCCCTGCTCCCCTTCTGCCACCGGGCGCCGCAAGGGCAGAACAGAGCGGGGCTCACCGCTGCTGCCTCCATGGCTCCCCATCCCACCATACCCTCTGTTTTGGGGCTGCCCAGCAACGCCTGGGTTGTAAATGCTTTTTAATCACGTTGTGCTGGAACCGGTGACTCGGATGGAAAAGCACTGCTGCTGTACCATGATCCCCAGGCCCTTGGCTTGTGTGTCTAATGACTGAGGTCACTGGCTGCTAAATGACTGCTTCTTCTCCGGTCCACAGCCTAGCAAACCACTGGGGATGCTCCTCTCCGCTGATCTGTCATGCATTGGTTACTGGTTCTAAGCAGAAGGTGACTTTTGACTAAAAGCTTTTACCTTCCTGATTTTTCTTCTCCATTTTCCTTTCTGTGCCCCATTTCTGAACTTGAGCACCTATCTTCTTAAACAGCCCCAAAGTCCTCCCACCAACCCAGGGAGGTGAACGCCAGTAGTACAGCTCAGCCTGAGCACCGCCAGTGCCACTCCGTACCTTGCAAATCTCCTCCTGGGCTTTGAATATCCAGGGAATGCCTTCTCCAGAAGGCAGGTGGTCCTGCAAGTTCCTGAGAGTCCTCATCTCCAGGGGAAGATGCTGAACAGAGCCTTTTTCCAGGTAAGTCTTGCATATCCTCACCCCTATCAAATGGCGCAGCAAGAAACTGCCTTCTCCGCTGCAGCCCAGCACCACGCACAGAAAATCCTCAAGGTCATGCCACAGGTCCAGGAGACAAGTCTCCACGGGTCGCCTCCTGCGCTTCAAGAACTCCCTGAAGGGCTGTCCTGCACAGCCCTCAGCACTCAGGGCCCAAGCAAGGAAGCTTAAGGAGGAAGAGGACTTGACTGGCCTTTTCAGGGCTAGCAGGGATGGCGGCTGGACAACCGGTGTAGAGAAAAGCATGTCAGAGAGCAATTGCTCTTCACAGAGCTCTTCCGGTTGAAGGAAGTGCTCTATGTCAGGGCAACAGCTTTTGGGAGAGGTCTCTCCTCTTTTGTCTCCAAAGGCAGTGTTTGCAGGATGCTCTGACTGCTGAGGAATCAGCTCCAAAGTATCCTCATCCAGATATGATTTCTCTGTGTCTGAACTACACATGGTCCTGGCTGGCCCCGGCTTTTTTTGTGATTGCCCCCCAAAACTCCTGAGCATCTTCATTTCTTGGGTCCCTCTTCCCTCTTTGATGAGAGTCCAGATCTCCTCTTTGGCCTTTTTGCTGCAGTAGGGCCCTGACAAAGCCTGGCTCTTTTTAATATGCATTGTAAAGAGACGACTGAAAGAGCCTGTGGACTCCTGTGAGTCGGCCTGTAATCGTTCCTGATATTCCTGCAGAAGAGGCCAGCACGATTCCTCTTTCTCCATGCTCAGCTTGCAGTGAATGAAAAAGTTAGGGAGCCAGTAATTCTGAATCTTAAGCAGGGCCAGTGCCTGCATCTTGCTTAGGGTCTCCCTCCTGGTGCCAATGGGCTGCATGCGCCACTCTGTGGTTTTCTGCACTGGCTCTGAAATGGACACAGAGGATTATGCTGGGGGCAGCCCCATCCAGACCTGTTTGTGCCAGTGGAGCTCCCCAGCCAAGCAGTATTGGTGATGGTATCCCATCTCTGCAAGGGAGCTGTAGGAAGGCTGGGAGCAGCCAGAAAAAGGTCAGACCCGCTGAAAGGGCACTGCTCATCACCGGCTCTGATGCTTCTTACCAACGGGTGTCCTGCAGAGAGCGACAACTCTGGAGCCTTCCCGCAGGTGGGTGGCCTTCAGCGCGTGGAGCAAGGACAAGTAGAGCTTTCTCTGTGTGGCATCTGACTTGTCGAGCCCCAGGAGCCTTTCAGTTGTGAGCCAGAACTTGGTTAGTTCTTCCCCTGTGGATCAGACAGAGACAGAGGGAGGGGGCTGGAGGGAGTCCCTGAAAGCCTTGCTGATGAGCAAAGTATCCCTTGTTTTAAAGCTGAGGGAGCAGTACAGAGAGGAGCCAGGGCTACGCCTCTCCCTGGCTTGCAGTACCCAAGCTGCAGCTCTGCTGTTGGTTTGCCTTCCAGAGCGGTGTCTAAGATGATAGTTTCTTGTGTCTCACCAGTGCTTATCCAGTCCACCAGCTCTGTGCTAGTATCCTGCTGGGGAGATCACCAGCGGCTCACTGAGCAAGGGCTGGGAGAGCACCCCGTGCCTACCTGCCAGTCCGTGGACAAAGGCCCGAAAGCGCCACATGCCCCGGCTCCCACTGATGCACTTTTCGAGCAGCCACTGGTCAGCGCTCTGCCAGTTCAGCAGTTTTGCTGTTGGAGAGAGAGTGCAGAGCACAGCGTCGCAAGGGTGCATGCAGGGACAGCCCCTGAGAAAGTCCCCCAGCCCCACCAGCATCCTCCAGTGCCCCCCTGATGCAGCCTGCTGGAGGGAGCAGTGCTACAAGCCGGGAGCCCAGTGAATCACATGGAAAATGCGAGTTTTGAGCAGGGTTGTGGTTACAAGATGCAGTGGGAGCTGCTCATGCCCATGATAACCTGCCAGCTACTCCATCCTGCCTCTTCCCCCTGCAAATTTCCATCTTTTTTGCCTGCACTTGGGACTTCCTCTCAGACTCCTTCATCTTGATGTTAAACCCAGCTGGAGAAGCAGCAGCAAAGTATTCAGGAAAAGCAAAGAAGCAAGCCTTTGGGCCTTGATAATAAATTGCTGCTTTTCCTGAAATGACTTACTGAGTCTAAGCCTTTGCTTAACATCGTAACTTGATGGGTAGCTGTAACCATGCTTACTTGAGTTGCAGCAGACTTTTTGGGGCAAGTCTCCGAGCATGATTCAAGTTTTCTGTCCACAGGACAGCCCATGGGAGAGGCCAGCAGGGTATTTTACCAGCATAGGACACACCAGACAAGAGGAGCATAATCCAATGAAGTGCTGAAGCTCTGGCTACCTTGCCTGTTAGCAAACTGGAAATGCCATAATCTCAGCTTACCACCTGTAGATAGCCTCTGACAATATCATACTCTAGCTTCCCCATGTACTGGAAAGACGAGCTGAATTTGGGCTGAAATCCTTCTCTACTTGTGAAGAGATCGGAGAGGACTGCTGTGAACAAGCGGGCCAGAGTCTTCCACCTGCCAGTCCCTGCGGCCCCACTGCTGCAGCAGAGAGATGAGCTTCGATTTAAGGACCCTGGGGTTATGCCCACAGTGACAGCTCAGTGTGGGTCTAAAAGTGCTCTCCAGACCTGCTTCGCCCATGAACCACGGGGGAAATCCTGTGGCTGATGTTAAGCAGCTATTGCAGCTCACCTCCACGAAGTGAGTGAACCTGCACTAATGGGAACAGGGCTGAGGGGTAAAGCCCCATCAGTCCTTGGCAAGCCTGCCCTAGGAGCTGCTGTGTCCCTAAAATGGGACCCACAGTGCCTTTTTACCCTTGCGCTTCGGAGGTCGCCCCTCTCTCCGAAGCGTGTCTCGGAAGCAGAGCTGCAGCACGCGCTTACGTTGCGTCCCGCTGCGCTCAGCAGGCACCAGACGGCGACAGCCACGGCGAAAGGAAGTCCCGTTCGGCGGCGAAGCCGCCCCGTGCGTGGTTGCTCTGATTTCCTCAGTGTCGTTATGACTCACCTGCTTCCTCCGACCGAATGAAACTGAGTAGCTTCTGGCAGAGGACGAAGTGAAGGCACAAGCTGGATTTGCAGAAGTGAGGCAGCCGGTGCTTTTCCAACCAAGTCAGTAAACCCGGGAGACTGGGATCCTGCATCGCACCCGCACCCCGAGGAAAGGAGGAGGCTGTGAGAAAGGAGCTATCTCCTGCCTAAGGATTAGGGGTGAGTAATGGGCCCGTGCCACGGGGGGAAGTAGGCAGGCGTGGTACCCTGCTGCTAAACAGCAGTGCAAGACATCCCCTGCACTGGAGAAAGATGGGGACGTTTGAGCTATCGCTTCTGCCTGGGTCCCCAGAGGCTGACGCCAGCTCTGCCTGGAAACCCACTGCCTGTTAGACCTGGGATTGCAGGTTTCCCTACAGGGCTGCTTTTCTGTGCAGCCTGCCTCTTTCCCAGGAGCCCAGGCAGGAGGGAACGGCGGCTTTCAGACAGCGAGGAGAGATGCAGGCTCCCTTTTGCTAGGGGAGGTGAGCACAGCAAGCCATGCCTGTGGCCATGGGAAAGAGGGACACCTGGGTGGGGGCTGAGCCACTTTGAGGGTTGATAGGACTTTGCTCCTCGTGACGTAAGGGGAACCCTGGACACAAGGTGCCTCCTTCCCTGCTGCCTCACACATGCACTCCTTGAGCTCCAGCCATCAATGTCTACTGAGTGCTGGACTGACCCCATAGGCTGCCCACTGCCAGGGCCTTAAATTGCTTCTACTCCTCCTGGAGCTCAGAAGGAATGTGATGCTTGGGTTTGAAATAATCCCTGGCTGCACAGGCAGGAGAGAGACAGAGTCGTCTCAGCAATGAGAAACTGGCTTTTTGTCTCTCCCCTTCACTGCCTGGTGCCCTTTCCCACCTCCTTCCTCACCCCTCCTCCTCCCCTGCAGGATCCCTGCCTCATGACGGGGGTATCTTCTCACCAGGTGGCTTGGTAGCTCTGGCCAGAGGTCCCACTGGCCAGTGCTGCTGATGTAAATGGGTGTCTGGCCAAAAATCTGTATCAAAAGAAAAGGGGAGAGCTGAAAGAGATGAAGGTTGACAGGGGAGCCTAGATCCCAGCTACTCTAGTTAGTCCTCCATAAGGAGAAGGGCATCATCTTCCCTTTTAGACCTCTGTCTCCACTACCTCTTCCAAGCTGAGTGCCTCAGATTTTCCTGGTTCACCAGCCTGAAAGTGGTGCATCCCCAAATTTCCTGGGGCCTCTAACACTACAGAAGCCTGAAAATTCACCTGAGAAAGGTTCGGAAAGGTGCTGGGCTTTATGGGAGGAGTGAACTTACGGGAAGGTTCAGAAATGTGTTGAAAAAGTCGACAAAAACATCATCTTGCAGTAGAACCCCCATGTTCGTAGAGGCTATGGTTGCTAGGGGAGGAAGAGAAAATTACCTGGGGTTTGTTGCCAGGCATGACAGAAACGCGAACCAAAAGAGTTTTGAGAAGCTGGAATAAGGGGATATGTGGTATGGGTTTGCCCTGTGCACACAGGGGACGATTTGGATCTGAGGCAGCCCCTGAAATGCTTTAGCTCAAACTGCATCAGCTCCAGGCTTTACTCCACTGTAAGCCAGAGGGTGCCCAATAGGATTATTTAGAAAGTGTAAAGCTGCTCTCTCAGAAAAACATCAGTGGGACAGGATAAAGAAGGCACCGTGGCTGGGAGGAGAGGAGCTGTGCTCCTCTATCCTTACCCAGACCCCAGGAGCAACCCCACCAGTGCGACGAGGCAATGGTTGTTGTGCTTTGGTGCAGCTGCTCCAGCCTCTCTGCCTTGGCATGCTGATGTCCTGAGGGCTCCTCTTCAGGTGGTAGTAGGCTCAGAGAAATCACCAAGCATTATTAGGCTGGAGGCAGACTATGGCTCTGGTTAGGGTGACAGTGACTCACTGCAGACACCCTGTCTCCCCAGGATCTCAAAGCCAGGGTTAGTAGTACCCAAGACTTCCTGCTATCCTGTGAAGTTTTATTCACTTCTGAGTGATTGGATGTGAGGGGGCAGATTGGCATGCAAAGGCTGCAGCCTACTGGTGGAAGGATGCCCTTGAAAATGCCCACCTTGGTGAAGGCACAGAGCATAGCTGTGTCACCGACAGGACATAGGTTTCTGAATCCTAGGACTTGACTTTTCCCTGCTGGGATGGGCTTGGAGAAACCAAAGCCTCCAGGAAAGGTAACTCACCGGTGGCCGTCATGTTGCCATGCCCAGGGGACCCGGTGTTGCAGAGCACATTCTAGAGCGTGGCACTGCTTTGTGATGTGCTTGCCCTGCTGCTGCTGAGCTCCGTGGAGACACAGCATGCCGGCCCCTTCCTCTCCGCAGCTCAGGCTTTGCTGCCCTCCCGGTGGGTTCTCAATGAAATGTCTCTTCTCTAATTACCAGCCCTGCAAGTACACTTGGACAGTCCCAAAATGAAACCTCTCCTCCACCATGTAATGATTTGGGCAACCTTCTTGGCCTTCAGATCAGATTCTTGGTAACACCTGGGTATGGTGTGTGGTTGCTGTCAGTGTGTTTGCTCAGGTGGTGACTGAAGTTTCCCAGTAGACCCTGCTAAGCGTGCCCTGGACAAAACAAACCCCAGCTCCCTCTTCAGCTGTCCTGGTTCAGCTGGTCTGGGACCAAGAGACCTAACCTTAGGGACGCCAGCAGGAAGAGGAGAAAGAAAGAACTGCATCTTTCCCTATTGCAGTGGTGACCTGTTTCTCCACTTGGATAAGGGATCTGCTCCCTAGAGGGATATTTGATCCTCCTCATCTGTAATGCTGTGGTGTCAGACCTGGCAGCAATGCTGTGGCAAGCTGGAGAGGCACAGGGGATGCTAACAGGGAGTTGTGCCTAGAGCCATGTGGGCTAGCGTGTGTGGAAGCAGTAGTTGAATTCAAGTCCATGTGGAGAAGAAGTGGCACTTGGCAGGATGGGGGGAGAGCCAAATCAGAAGGACCCCGGTGAGATGCCACCCTCCAACCTGTAACCAGAGGATCAGAAAAAGCAGGCAAGGGATGAGACCCCAACAGCCCTAACCTTGCCTTGGTTGTGCGTAAAACCAGAGCAGGTCAGGCTCTGTCTGTGTTCGGGAGGTTGGTGCTCCAACCCAGGTTGTCTGCAGCAAGGCTGATGCCTCTGGCGCTTGCCTTGGAGTGGCCACCTGCCTGCAGGGCTACTAGTGCCCTCAGGGCTTTGGGCACCCTGAAGAGAGGTGAACCTACCTGTGCGTGGCTCAGCGTGCTCTGCGAGAGGTGGGAAGTGTTTTGTGGCCTGTGCAAAGCACGAAGCAGAGGGGTTGTGGCCTCTTTTGGATGAACATCTCTTCTGTGCTTGCCTAAGGGGAGCTGCAGGATAGACTTTGGGAACCTTGTGTTTATAAGTAGTGCTGCACTTCCTTGGTCTGGCCGTTAACAAAATGCACTTTTGTTATGTGACTGTCAGACTCCTTCTGTCATTGTGGTTGCAGTCCCTGGAGCGAGCTTGTCCCTGCTGTTTCAACCTGCATGTGCGATTTCCCTTTGTGAGCCAACTCTTTTAAAGATCACAGGTATCTCCAGCGCAGCCCCATCCTGGCTCTCATGCAGAAAACGTTCCCTGCGCCCTTGTCACAGCGCAGAGGATCCGGGGGCATCTCACGAGGTGGCGCTGTCAAATCAGGAATGCAAAGCTGTCACCAGAAATTGGTTTGCACAGCAGCCTGGCTCTTGATCTCGGGTCTCCCATGGGATGTTGCAGCAGATGGGTTAGTGACTCGCCAGGCACAATTAATACAGGGACAACTTCTTTCCAGGGCGGATAATCCTGCCTCATCCCCCTGAGTGAGAAATGAGGAGCAGCCTCTGGTTTTACAGTCGTCCCAGGGTGGACAGTGGTGCAGACAACAGCGCGTCTCGCAGATTAATCACGGGGCTGATGTCAGGAGCCCTGAGTCACGGCCCCGGGCTCCTGGCGCTGAGTCGCTCTGTGGCCCTGAGCGAGTGAGCTCATTTCTTTGCACATCGCTCTGCTACAGTGCCCAAGGAGGACAGTCGTGCTGCTATACCAGGCTGGGAGGGATACGACAGACGCAGGGATGTGTGTTAGAGCTCACGCCTGTACTGCCTCTGCAAACACGTGTGCTCTGGTGAAGTCAGGGTCCCGTCCTGCAGCAAGGTACCAGCTGCACTGCAGCAATTCAAGCTGTTAAAGCCTCCTTACAGAGCGGTGCGTACGTTCACCCTGTGCCCACAAGGACACCGAGCCTTTCTAGCTTCTCCTCAGGGATGTTTTCCTTTGGGTGAGCACAGAGTACGGCGGTGCCTGGTAAAGCAGTAGGAAAGAGTTACATGAGACCCTGGTGCAGAGTAGCTTTGACTACAGATTCATAAGGATTCGTGCTGCTAAGCCTGAGATGAAGGGAGAGGGTAGGGGAGAGCTGGTGCGGCTGTCTCACACACGAATGGCTCCAAAGTCCTCAGGGGCAGGTTGCAACTGTCAAAAAAATATGTTTTTCAGTTAGTGACTGAACAAATCTGAATGAGATCCTCAGAGACCGGTGTAGCTCCACTGATCCCAGTCTGGCTCTGGGTTGGCTTTAGGGAGACTGTGCCGGTTTCTGCTGGAAAAGGATCCAGGTTGTACTCTGGAAAAGGTAGATGTGGTTACCATGGAAATGCATGGGGCCATTTCCATAAAGTCTCTTCTCAAGCTGAGGCTGCCTGGCAGGACCTAGCCTGATGTGGGCTGGAGCCTGCCGCCCTCGCAGCGAGCGCTCAGGTTGTCTTCTTGCAGCATGGTAGCCGTCGGGGCTGTAGTCCAGCCTCGGCACTGCTTGGCCAGCTCTAGCGCGAGGACAGACCCCCTTGGGAAAGGCCAACCAGCGCTTTCCTCTCCCCTCCTTGCAGCACTGCCCCTTTCCCGGCTCCCTGTTTCTGTTCTTTCTGCATTTCTAGCTTTTCTGTTTGCTGTGGCTTATCTCATTACTGTGTTAGGCTGGCAAAGAGACAGCTCCTCTCCAGGAAAACCTTTCGGCAGAGGCACGAGAGATGGTTTTAGCTTCCGCAAGGGAGACGACTATTTAAAAAAGGAGGAGGGCATGTGAGCAAAGACCAGATTTAGCAGGTGGCTCAAAGAGGTGCTCAGAGTGGCCGGACTCTTTGTACAAACAGATAAGGACAGCGTTGCAACACCACGCACGTCAGATGGGCTTCATTCCCCTTCTGGCCGAGCCCAAACTATTCGCCCTGCTGCTTGTGGGACCTGCCCACCTGCGTTGGAGCAGCCCACCTGCAGCAGCCCTGGGCACCTCCGTCAGGCCACCAGCAGTTTGCTCGTAACCAGCCCTCCTTACGCTGGCGGGGTTGCGAAGGGGACGCATTCGGTATTCTTATCCTTGCCCAATATAACCTGGCATGGCTCACCATGGAGGCAAAGTCCAAGGCTGCCCAAACGTGGGGTCAGAGGGGCCTTGGCCAGCCTGGCTGCGGTGCCTGGCCGAGGGGCAGCCAGCGACAGGGTTGCACGTTCCCTGAGCTCATGCCTGCCGTCACGTCCCGCCGGCACTCGTGCAGGGCTCAGGGAAAGCCAGGAGCCGCCTGCTCCCATTTTCCCTCTCCTCTGCGGGATGTGCTCCTCGGTGGTCCGCAGTGGTCACTCGGGCTGAGCTGTCCTCCGTCCCTCCTGTGCTGGCCCCAGCCCGTTTCACTCCTCCTCTGCAATGGCCAGGCTGTAAAACCTGGCGTCCGTTTGGCACAGGGATCATATACCCAGAGTAAGCTTTGGGGGAGCCTGGTTTTATTCCCATGCACCCCCAGGTTGTTCTCATGCAAGTAATTTAAGACACCTCAAAGACTGCAATGAGTAACGTGACAGCATGTGTGTTGTCAAAAATGGGTGGGATCCTTTCAGGGCCCATAACACCTTAAACTGTAGTTGTGTGAGGTCTTAGGTATGGTAGTTCAGCTTTAACTATTGATTTCGTTCTTGAATGTGTTAGGATTTTTTTAAAGTAATTTTAATGCTTGGTCTGCTGGGCATGTAAGACTTGTTTGGCTCAGCGAGGACACCTCTGGGACTTCCTTACCCTTATGTTAGTTAGAAGTATTTGTGATCCTATTCCCGTGTTTCTGTAGTTTCCTCGCCTGGCATTTACCGTGAAGGCTGGGATCTGATCCTTCACATCTGACAGTCCCTGCGCAAGCTCTGCATTTGGCTTGTTTCTTCTCCAGCTGAACTGAAGTCGCTCGAGCAACCTTAGATGTGTGCCTGGGTCTGCTGACTTCCCAAGTCTAGGTTAAGTGTGTGTGGTGGCAGGACGGGGGCCTCATTCAGCCACAAACAAGGTGCACGGACAATAGCACATAGCAATTACCTGTGTTAATTTACAAGGCCAGATTCTGATCCTGCCACTGAGCCCACTCAGGCAGAGCGCTGAGCATTTCTGCACCCTTACTTACTAAGCTGCAAAGTGTATTTAGGCTGAACTTAATCTGCCAGCCATGGTTAATAGGGCCCTGACCTAGCTAGGAACGCATTTAGCAGCATGAATAATACTAATAAGAAAGAAAAAAAAAATTGCCAATGCAGAATGAGACCAGTTGCCAACTGCAAGGGAAAGACATGCGCTTAGCAATCCCTGGGATATTCTCCACCCTTGTACAGAGCAAACGGAGCCAAGCAATTTCTAGGTCTCAAATCCCCGATCTTGCCTGCCACTAACATTCTCATCTTCCAGCTTCCCCTGGACGCTTTTGAAGGAGAGCATGTGCTTTTTCTCAGCAGCGTCCCCTGCTTACTGAAGACACTCTGCTTCTGCAAAAGGTCTACATGCATGCCAGGCAGAGCCTGCAAGAGGTAGGTCTGGGCTGCAGGGTTGGTCTGGGATGGGCCCCGAGCTGGCTGCTGCAATGCCCCCTCTGCAAAGAGCTCCTGGCCACGGGCTGGGCGAGGGGAGACGAGGAGGCCCCGTGCGTGGGAAGGGACCGGCGTGGCCGTGCGGCAACGCCACGTCTCACACGAGGGTGGAGAGCAAGGTGTGCAGGGGTCCTGCAGTCCCTCTCTGTCCCAGGCACCAGCGGGCAGCTGGCCACAGTGACCACCACCAATGTGCCAGCAAGCACACGATGGGTATGGGGCCACCAATGGGGTGAGAAAAGGGTGGAAACAGGTGCCAGCAACCGAGGGTTTCTGCACCAGGCCTTCCTGGCTGCTGGGGTCTTGCATTTCCAAGGTCCCTCTTCCCCTAAATGCATCATTTGCCCGTATTGCAGCTGAGCTGCATGGGGAGGGCCCTTCCTTTAGTGTGTGCGTCTGCACGTTTTTATTTATTAATTTGCTTTCCCAAATTGTCCTCCTTTGCAGCCCAGGTAATCGTCAGCCTGCTCTGCCTTTGCAAGCCCTCTGGTGACCAGCCCTCAGCTACCCTTGACCCTGGCAGCATCTTCAAAGGGAGCATGGGCCCGCTGCGGAGCCTGCAATGTTTGCTCGCTTATCGGGTGAGCTGGTATCGCCTCCCTGCCTTGGGGGCTTTCGTCAGCCTCCCGCAGCACTCGTGGGGACACCGGTCGGCCACCGCTGCTTGCGCAAGGTCAGTCCGCACGGCACAGGTGTTTCCTCTGCCATGCGGCAAGCTCCCTATCCTTGGCCTCGCTCGGTGGCTCTGGCGTTTGGCTGTTAACGGGGCGACTTGTTAATTAAGCACTTTGCTCTTCTTGCTGGGGCATTAGGCTAATTTCCCCAAAATCGCCATGCCTGAAGCCCAGCTCCCGGCGGCGGTCGGCACGGTGAGCTGGCCATGCGCAGACATGCGCAAGGGGGGAGAGCAGACTGCTGTGCCCAGCCGCGGTGGCGAGCCGGCGGTGGCAGAGACAGAGGCGACGCACTGTCAGGACATCCAGCTGCACCTGTCCTTGCTTGGGTGTGGGTGGGTCAAACTTTGCAGGGGATCTTGCAGCCCAGTGTGCTTTGACAGATGGATGTGAATTTTGGAATGCCTGGGAGAAAAGAGACGCTTTTCTCTCCTCCTTCCCAGCTGTGCCCTTGCTAGAAGCAGGGAGCATTTCAGGTGCATCAGGCCTTCTTCTAGGAGCTAGCCTGTGGGAACACAACGGACCATCCCTTCTCCCCATGGGATAGCTCTGTTCAAAAGGAAATCATTAATTTTGATTTAAGAGGTGTTTTAGCGCTGGTGAAAGGTGCTGGGTGCCTGCCCTTAGTGGATCGTGCTAGCACGTTGTTGGGTTGAAGACCTCGCGGTGGCCAGCTCTGACTAGAGGCTTCTCAGTAAGGAGCCACCCCCCAAAATTGTGTTGGGCTCGGGGCTCCCTGCGGAGCTGGGGAAGAGCCCCGACACGGCAGGGGGAACCCGGCTCCCCCCGTCCAGGGCATTGCTGCCCCCTGTGAAAAGAGGTGCCAAGCTCATGTGGGACTGGGTGGGCGCAGGAGAGGGCACACGTCTCATGCGGACTGCGTGAGACTCAACCGTCCTGGCCCCCGGCCTTCTCACGGAGGGACCGGGCGCCGTGCTTTCGCCGCCAGGGCCTCGCTCCGTGCCGTGCGCCTGGCTTTGAATTGCTGTCTCGGAGGCAGCAGGCTGCAAGTCCAGCCGTCACCGACCCTCCGAGCTCACCAGGGCTTTTCAGCCCTGGCAATTCTTGCAGGATATAAGCGGAGCCGGAGGGAAGTGTCGGGGCAGGCGAATAGAGGTGTTCCCACGAATTAATAGTAGGAGGAAAGAAAAACATGTGCCAGTCGGGACTCGCCCCTGGAGCGCGGCATTGTCTTTTGCTGGCTTGATGTGCATTTAGAGCGGAGGCTTTGAAGGCTGATTTAAATTCACTCCTGGGAGGTGTCACCTGTTGGCATCGTGCCTTTTCCAGCTCCCTGATGAGGTTTTTGTCTCGTTGAACGCTGATGACAATAAGGGTCACTGGAGCACGCAGCTGGGAGAAGGGACAGGCTGATCCGTGTTTCCCAAAAAAACCGCAGCCTGCAAGAGAAGGAGGGGAAGGCAGGCCAGTAAACAAGCTGGAAAGGGCCCTGCAAGGAGGGAAGAGGGCTCTTCTCCCCGGCCAGCTTCCCGGGAGAGGGCGCTGGCCTCGTAGCAGCGGGGCCAGGCTGTTCTCCGCTGTCTCGTAAACATGTTGTGCAGGACAAGCCGGGCCGGGGCCAGGGCATGGACGTGGAGCGGGGCCGGGAGCCACACGCCACGGGGCCCAGCCGCCCCGGCGGTGAAACCGTTCCCAGCGGCCAGGGGTCTCCTCGGGGATTTCTGCTGGCCGCTGCGCGTTTGACAGGCAGAGAGGGGACGTGCATAGAGGATTGCAAGCTGCCTTTCCCCTCCGGGCTGTTCGGAGCTCAGCGGGCAAAAGAGAAGGTCCCTGACCCCATGACTAGAATAGCGTGAGGGGCAGCCTACACCAAAGCGACTTCCCCCCCGTAAATGCCCTGGGCTTGTTTGGAGCCAGCTCTGGTGGCCAAAGTTTCTCGGAAATTTGCAGGTAGAGCATTTCCAAGAAACCGGAGCTATCAGAGCTGTTAGTGTCCTGATTAAACCCTCTCGGCCAACCTAGGGCTGGGCAGAGCTTTACACTGCTCAGAGCTTGACAGGCCCCCTTTATGGGAGCTATTTTGCTGCTGGGTCTCTCTGGACGGCTCATATCTGGCCTGACTGGGTCTCAACAGCAGATCCTTCCTCCTTTTTCTTCAGCCAAACAGTTAGATTCAGGTGACCACAGCTGAACTTGGTCTGTATCTGGGGTTGAGGTTCTGCTCAGTGACCCTGGGCCAGTTTCTATGGGTAAAACACAGCATTCAGGAGGGTGACATGAGGAATGACGTGGGTGTGCAGGAATGGAGGGACAGAGCAGGGTCTGTCAGGGAAGGAGAGATCCCGTAGTGAGAAAGCGTTCAGTCGCCAGTCACCTCGCTCTGCCTTGCCTGCGAGCGGGCGCCCACGCCAGGTGACCGCAGTGGGGACACCTTGCTCCCCTCCCAGAGTGGTTTTGGGGTGCTGACCGTTTCCGCACCTGCTTTTCAGCCCCAAAGGCTGCGGGTCCCTGTGTGCTCTTCCAGGGCATCTCTATATTGAAAACTTTGCTTTATACATAGCGTGCAGGAACTGGGATATCGGGGGAAGGCAATGAACATCACTTTGGGCTCTGCCTTGCCTAAGCAATGGTAGAAGGTGAAAAACACCCAAATTTCACCTCCATCCTGGACAGCCTTGGGGCAATTAACGCTGGCTTGTGGCTGCTGCAAGGTGGTGGTGAAGAATTAGCCCGGTCCTGCCCACAGGGAGGGTGGGAAGCTGGCTCTTGAGATGGGCAATAAATCAAGGCAAGTCCTTAGCCAGCAGTTACACCACCTCCTCCTGGCCACGCATCCAGCTCTCCCCGGACACTTCCACCCCGGCCTCTGGCTGTGCGCAGGCTTTGCCCCGGCAGCCCCAACGGCGAGGAGGGTTGGGCCCCCGAGCTCCGGCTTTGGGAGGACCAGCAATTTTGGTGTCAACCTCCTGAGGCTGATGTGGGGATGGGGTCTGGGGGCCGCCTAGGGCCCTGTTGCGGAGGCAGGCGTGCTGGGTGGCGTGTGCTTGCCCAGGTGCCTGTGGGTGCGCGTAGGCACATGTACACACATGGCAGCTCCTTCTGCTAGTTCTGGCATCTGTATCCTGCCCGTTATGTCCAGGCTGGAAAGTGAGAAGGGCTGAACAGGAGCGGGGATGGTAGAGAGAGCTCCCAGGGTGGAAAACTACTGGGCAGTCCCTGGATTTTCCCGGGCGCCCCTTGCTATCTGCGTGCCTCTGTGGCGGGTGCTCTGAGACCCACTGCAGAGGTGGGGAATTTCTCCTCCCTCGAGTGTCTCCTAGAGCAAGGGACTCGGCTGTAAATCCAGGCGCTGGAGCCTGCTTCCTGCTTCAAGGGAAAAGCTGGGCTTCTCGCAGGCTCTGCCTATTCCCCCTCCCCGAAACACAGGCACAAACACAGCCGGGGCCCGGGTTTGAGGGGGGCTCCAATTTCTCCCTCTCTTCCGCTGCCCTGTTTATCCAGGGCAACTTATTTTCATGCCTGGGAGTTATGCAGAGGCAGCTGCTAATGTAAACGCTGCAGAAAGCCCTGGATTTGATCCCATCTCGGAACAGTTCCGAGAACTATTGAGAAGAGGGATTTGGGGAGGAGGGTGAAAAAGGGAAAGAAATGCCCCATATTCCCTCTGCTTTCTGTCCCCTCCTCGCTGGTGGTGTGTCTCTGCCTCACAGCCCTGAACGGGGAGGGCTGGCAGCGGGGTGCCCCGGAGAGAGGGAGCCGGCCGGAAGAGCGGGCTGTCCCGGGGAGGGGGTAGGAGACCCTCTTCCCTCTCAAGCCCTTTGCGAGCCCTGCCACCTTGGTGCCCAATTCATAACCCGTAAAGGACGGCTCCCAGCTTATGGGGCAAGGTGGGGAGGCAACGCAGCCCCCCTTTGCCTGGCCACCCCCAGAAAGAGCCAAGCCCTCGGCTGGAGAGTCACGGGTGCTTGGGGAGGGCTAGGTGGGCGCCCAGGCTGGCAGGATGAGGGTGCCTCCTGGCTGGTGGGGTAGGTGGGCACCCAGGCTGGCAGGGGTAGGAGGGTACCCAGGCTGGTGGACACCGAGGCTGGTGGGGTAAGTGGGTACCTAGGCCAGGGGGCACCCAAGCTGGTCGGGTGGGTGGGTACCCAGGCTGGTGGGCACCCTGTCTGGCAGTGTCAGGGTGCACCCAGGCCAGGGGGCACCCAGGCTAGTGGAAACACAGGCTGGTAGGGTAGGTGGGCACCCAAACTACCAGGGTTATGGGCCACCCATGCCAGTGGGCACCCAGGCTGGTAGGCACCCAGGCTGGCAGGGCTAGGGGGCACCAGGCTGGGGGTTTGGGGGGGCACTAGGCTGGTGGGCATGCAGGCTGGCAGGGCTAGGGGGCACCAGGCTGGAGACACCTGGGCTGGCAGGGCTGGGGGCTCCAGGCTGGGGTCACCCGGGCTGGCGGGGCTGGGGGCACCAGGCTGGGAGGTTTGGAGGGGCACCAGGCTGGGGACAGCCGGGCTGGCGGGGCTGGGGGCTCCAGGCTGGGAGGTCTGGAGGGGCACCGGGCTGGGAACAGCCGGGCTGGCGGGGCTGGGGGCTCCAGGCTGGGAGGTCTGGAGGGGCACCGGGCTGGGGACAGCCAGGCTGGCGGGGCTGGGGGCTCCAGGCTGGGAGGCTTGGAGGGGCACTGGGCTGGGGGCAGCCGGGCTGGCGGGGCTGGGGGCTCCAGGCTGGGAGGCTTGGAGGGGCACCAGGCTGGGGGCAGCCGGGCTGGCGGGGCTGGGGGCTCCAGGCTGGGAGGCTTGGAGGGGCACCGGGCTGGGGGCAGCCGGGCTGGCGGGGCTGGGGGCTCCAGGCTGGGAGGTTTGGAGGGGCACCAGGCTGAGAGGTTTGGAGGGGCACCGGGCTGGGGGCAGCCGGGCTGGCGGGGCTGGGGGCTCCAGGCTGGGAGGTTTGGAGGGGCACCGGGCTGGGGGCAGCCGGGCTGGCGGGGCTGGGGGCTCCAGGCGGGCCCCCGCCGGCGGTGCCGCGCAGCCCAGCACGAGGGAGTTAATCCGCGCCCGCACTTTGTTTTCCTCGCCGGGCGGCAGAGGCGGGGCCGGCGGCTCCGCAGGGCGCCGCGCTTGTTTTTCCGCTCTGCCCGCGCCCCCCCCCCGCTCCGGCGGCCCCGGCCCGGCCCCGCCGCGGCCCCGCCAGCGCCGGCCCCGGGGGCGCGGGGCGCGGGCCGGGGCGGCCAATCGGGGCGGCGGGGCCGGCGCTGCCGCCCCATAAAGGCGCGGGCGGGCGCGGCGGCGGCGAGCCGGGCTGGGAGCCCTGCGCCGAGCGGAGCTTTTCTGCCCGCCCGCCCGACCAGCAGCGCAGCCCGCGCAGGTAACGGGGCGGCGGGCGCGCGCGCTTCCCGGGGGGGGGGCCCGGGGTGTGTGTGTGTGTGTGTCCGTGTCCGTCCGTCCGTCCACCCTCGGAGAGGGGTGCAGCCCCCCTCCGTGCCTCTGCCTTGCTCCCCCCACCCCCGGCACTGCTGTGCTTTCCCGTCCCTTGGAGAGGCACCGCAGCTGCGGTGTGTCCCGGCCTCTGCCCTTGCTCCGTTCCGGGTGTTTTCCAGCCTGCAAACAGACCTTCTAGGGGAAAACTTTCGCTTAGCTTTGGGGAGGCAGGAGGACAGGAGGCAGCTCTGTTTTTCCGTTTCTCTGTGCAAGCAAACATTGTTTGTTTGGTTTTTTTTACAAGGCTCGCTGGCTGCTTGCTTGAAGGGTGCCTCCTCCGTAAGGAGAAAAGAGACAGGATCTGTGACAAGGGGTCACAGTTGTCCCGTCAGGGCCGGGTCCTGGCCCCGTGGGAGCGGTGTTCCCGGGGCAGGGTGCGGAGTGCCCCGCTGCCGGGAGGGAGGCACGCTCCGGGGCAGCGTGACCTGCCTGCCGAGGGGCAGGTGAGAGGATGTCGGAGCACTGAATTTCCACGTTGCTTTGATTTTCCGTATCGCCTGCATTTGCCAGCCCCCGCAAACGCAAGCGGACCACAGCTGGCACAGTCCTGAGCCACATGGAAAGGCTGGGCTGTCCCTGGGAGCCCAGTCCAGGCTGTGCTGGGCTTGCTGGGATGCTGCGGGTCTCACCGCCTGGGCCGGAGCTCCTTCAGCCTCCCCCTGCCTGTCCCTGCCGGGACAGTTCCCGCGGGGGTCGCTTGCACTGCCTGTCACCTTCGTTTGCACTCCCTCCTGCTCCAGGTCGGTCTTGCATAACCTCAGACCACCTGATCTGCGAAGGCAGCTCCGGCTGGCAGGCCCCCCGCTGAAGCAAGCATATTAAGAAAGCCCCAGCTAATCTTTCCTGGATACTAGCCCTGCTCCAGAGGAACGGTGAGCACAGGGATGTGCAGGAGCTGAAAAGTTCATGATAGGCTGAGAAGCAGTTTTGAAGTCTGCTGCTTGGTGGATAAGACCCAGTTTGTTCCCTTGCCAAGGCAGGACATGGGTAGGAGTCTGGCTGTTAACAGGAGGCTTTGAAGATTGCTGTAGGAGCAGGGCTTTCCTAGCTGTCCCTGCGGTACAGTCGGTGTCTCAGTGTGACCTGTTGTGTTTTCTGTGTGTGGATGGGATGTCTGCAGCACAGGACCAGTGGAAGACACAGCCAGCTCTGTGGTGGAGCTCCCTCGCGTTCCCCAGTGAACGGGGGATGAAAATCTTGGAGCTCACTGTTGGGGTTGGGTCTTGTGTCCTCTCTGCAGGTATCCTCTCCTCCACTCTGCAACCATGGCCACCTCAGCAAGCTCCCACTTGAGCAAAGCTATCAAGCACATGTACATGAAGCTGCCGCAAGGCGAGAAGGTGCAGGCCATGTACATCTGGATAGATGGGACTGGGGAGCACCTTCGCTGCAAAACCCGCACACTGGACCACGAGCCCAAGAGCCTCGAAGGTGAGGGGGCAGGTGCAGGATTCATAGCTCCTTGCCAAAGAGCTGCGGGACTGCAGCAACAGGGGACACCACCTTCTTCGGGGGAAGCAGCAGTGCCTGGCTGCTCCAGTGGAAGGATGACTTTCTCCCTTTTCACGGTGGAAGGATGGTATCTGGGGAGGAAGAGGGTAGCGTGGGCAGCAGACAGATGAAAGACTGTTTGAGAAGAGGTGAAGACACAGCTTCTCATCCCCCTCCGGTTATCTTCTGTCTCGGATGCCTTGGGGGGGACATTCCCAGCTCTCCAGATGTGGTGATTAAATGAGATGCCAGGGGTTGGGAGCCCAGCCCTGGTGTTGCACCGGCCTTGCCCGCTGCGGAGGGGGCTGTTGGCAGGGAATCCGCAGCCCATTGACTCTCAAGTACTCGTTTTGGCCGGAAGTAGTTTGGCAGAAGAAAGTGGAAGGGAAAGAATGGAGCTATCCGGTGTAATTAAGAGCTTGTGTCCCTCAGAACAAACAGTCCCAGCTTACACAATAATAGCATTAGGATTTTCCCCAGGTTGCCATGGTGCTGGCTGGAGACAGTTATGAAATGAAAATACTGTGTGTGACTGAGCAGAATTATCTCTCTTTTTTTTCTTCTTTTTCTTTTTTTCCTCCCCCCTTTTCCCTCTAAGGGAGTGGTTGGCACAGCTCCTTTGCAATCTTTGATTCCCTTCCTCCTGCTTTCCCCCGAGGATATGAAGGAGATAACATTGCTTGGGTAGAGTTTGCTGCTGCTCTGGCTGCGCTTTGACCTGGAGGGCAGCGAGGAGGGGTGGGCAAGGGGGGTGAAGCTGGCGCCTTCTCCTTGCAGACTGTACCGGCCTGTCTGGCTGATGTTCCCCCTCCGCGTGAGACTCAGCCTACATGGCCTCACATGTGGTTTGCACTCCCACCTTGTCCTGGCTGCCCTGGCGTGGAGGAGTGTGTCGCAGCTCCTCTCCCCTCTTTCCTGCAGCTGCAGCGTGTCGTGTGCCCTGCCCTCTCCGAGCTCGCCCGGGCGCCTCTGCGAGGAGGCTGCGTGCTCTGCTCGGCCCCCTTTGCCGCGAGATGGGAAATGTCCTCGGTGCTGCACCGTTAACTGGGTCTTGGCCAGCAGCCCGGTTCCTGGTGTTTCCCAGGGTGGCTGCAAGGCCGGGGAGTTGCTCTCCTGCCCTTGCTGGGATTAAACCTGTTGCGGCCCTGTTCTTGACGAGCACTTGCTCCTCCGTAGCGCTGAGTGGTGGTGGGGAGCCCGTCGCCCTGGTGGTCCAGGACCTCAGTTTACAGCGGCTCATTCCTCTCCCCTCTCCAGATCTCCCTGAGTGGAATTTCGATGGCTCCAGCACTTTCCAGGCCGAAGGCTCCAACAGCGACATGTACCTGCGGCCTGCTGCCATGTTCCGGGACCCTTTTCGCAAGGACCCAAATAAGCTAGTTCTCTGCGAGGTCTTCAAATACAACCGCCAGTCGGCAGGTGAGTGGGCCCTCTCCCTTCTGGTGGAGGTGGCGTTTCTGAGGAGGGGAAAGGGGCCTGTCCCTGCTGGCAGGCGAAAGCTGTTAGTAGAAGAAGGGGAAACAGGAGACCTGTCCAAATGCTGTTCATGCCCTTAGCATCATGCCGGACAAAAAAATAAACGCTGCCCTGAAAATAAAGTACAAACAAAGCGCTAGTGGTGGAGAAAGGCCTGGTCTTGGGACGCTTCTCTCCACTGACACTGCTGGGACTCGGATTGTAAATGAAGTAGAAGTGGTAAATGAAGGTAGAGATGGCTCACAGGCAGAACGACTAGGGCCTGAGTTCCTGAGCCTCAGTCAGGTGAAGCAGGTGCTTTGGGAGTGGATCCCTCTGCTCTGGGCTATGAGGAAGACACTAATGAGCCTTGTGCTGCTTTTCCATCCTAGAGACAAATCTCCGACACACCTGTAGGCGGATTATGGATATGGTGTCCAACCAGCACCCCTGGTTTGGGATGGAGCAAGAGTACACTCTTCTGGGGACAGATGGGCATCCATTTGGCTGGCCTTCCAATGGCTTTCCTGGACCCCAAGGTAACCTTCCAGGAGTTGGAACTGGAACAAGTCAGGAATACTGAACGCTGTTTTGTAATCCTTGCAACATGGCTGAAATGCCTTAAATGAGCTGAAAGATTCAAGGTGTTTCTAGAACTGAAGGTCTCCCATAGCAAGTAGGATGTTGGCTAAAACTAACCCATGAGATTAAGATTGTCACGGAAAGGCTAAGATGATGACTGGCTGCATTCAAACGTGCTGTTCAGTTTGTTTGCGGGTGACTGAAACTCTTGCCCAGTGTTACAGAGCACAAGCTCAGACTACTGGAGGGACTCTCCCTCCATTAGGGCTCTGCTCTTCTGTTACTCCAATGAAAAATGAGTGCTGGGGCATTTCCATATGCCCTGAAACTTTGGGAGTTTTGTGTGCTCTGTCTTCGCTGAATTTGAGACTTTCCTCCTACTGGAAGCTCATGTTCCCCTTGCTTTCCATCTGTGCCGTTGCAGGTCCGTACTACTGTGGTGTAGGGGCAGACAAAGCCTATGGCAGAGACATTGTGGAGGCCCACTACCGAGCATGCCTTTACGCTGGAGTGAAAATTGGCGGAACCAATGCAGAAGTGATGCCAGCCCAGGTAAACTGTTTTAGATGCCTTGTGGAATGAGATAGTACAGAAGAATCCTGTGCGGCAGGAGCTTTTGCTGCCTGCTCTGAGGCATGTGGTTTTGACAGCGATCAAGGTGTAAGGGGGCAAGCAGCACCTCGCTGCATGTGTGTCTGCACCACTGAGCCCCTGATTGTCCCTTCTTGTAGTGGGAGTTCCAGGTGGGACCATGCGAAGGGATTGAGATGGGGGATCACCTCTGGATTGCACGCTTCATCCTCCATCGGGTGTGCGAAGACTTTGGGGTCATTGTGTCCTTCGATCCCAAACCCATCCCTGGGAACTGGAATGGTGCTGGCTGTCACACCAACTTCAGCACCAAGAGCATGAGGGAAGATGGAGGTCTCAAGTAAGTCTTTTTTGAGCTGGGCTCATGGCATCCGTTTGCTAGGGAGCAAGCTGGACCTGACTGGAAGTAGCAAGCCTTTTGCAGAGCTTTGCCCACATGGGAGATGTCACTTTGCTTGGTGTTATACATGAGCTTTTTTATTCCTCAGGAACTCTGGATTTCCTGGATTTTACTCTGTGTGGTTGTCCATTCCCTCCCCCTGCATTTTATCTTGGTGCTGGGTGGGAAATTCAGCCAGCAGTACAGCTCCATCCATGCTGGTGGAAGTATGGATGGACAGGCTGCAGCTATTCTTAGCAGGTTGTCCAGCTCTGGACCTGCCAATGCTGGGGATGGTGTGTGAGGGGGAAGGACCTTAACCATTAAAGAAAAAACCCTATGCTGAGCTTAGATCATGAAGAAAGAGCATTTGTTTCCCTTTAGGCCAGGCTGGATGCAAATGTTGCGTTTCTTAAACATGAAGATCCTGGAAATGTAAAACCCAAGTTGTCTTAGGGACTGATGTGTTGAGTAGCTTCTTGAATAGAAACTTCTGTGTCAGAACAGAAATCTCCCCTTTTGAGGACAGGTTCCCCAGTGGCAACACAGCCTGTGGGATTTGCCTGTGAGTTGAACTGGTGTCATCCCTCTCAGACCATGGGGATCCTCGTCCAAAAACCAACCTGAGTCAGAATAAGTGGGAGGGGAGAGACCCCCCTCCCCCACCACTGCAGATGTTGACAAAAGTTCCTTGTAGGACATAAGGCTTCATCATGAAGTGGCCTGGGGAGAGGGATGAATCTTTCACTTGGACACAACAGTGCAGTGTGACCCAGGTGTTACACTCAGATGCTCACCATGTTTTTCCCTCTTCCTTGCCCCTTCTGCAGGCACATTGAAGAGGCCATTGAGAAGCTGGGCAAGCGTCACCAGTACCACATCCGTGCCTACGACCCCAAAGGGGGCCTGGACAACGCCAGGCGCCTGACAGGCTTCCATGAGACCTCCAGCATCCACGAGTTCTCTGCTGGCGTGGCCAACCGCGGCGCCAGCATCCGCATCCCCAGGAACGTAGGCCATGAGAAGAAGGGCTACTTTGAGGACCGCCGGCCTTCTGCCAACTGTGATCCTTACGCTGTGACGGAGGCCCTTGTCCGCACGTGTCTCCTCAACGAAACTGGAGACGAGCCTTTTGAGTACAAGAACTAAGCGGACTGTGCCTACAGACACCGCCTTCCCCCCACACTTCCCACGCCCCTAAACTTCCCTTCTAGATGTAATTCTGAGGGCACAAGATGCCATGTTTCGTGTCCCAATAACTCTTGTTGTCTTGGGGTGGGGGAGGAGGGAGAATTTTAGTTTTATCAATGTCTATTTGTCATTGACTTTTCAAAAGACAGGAGGAGAGGGTGTTAGAAAACTTTTAACCACTGTTTTTTGTCTAATTCATCTGTACATCTGATGGGGATCCACTGGCTTCCAGGGACAGACCACATACAAGCAAAAAGCCAGCAGACAAGTGAAAAGCTACAGTTACCACTGGCTTCCCTAAAAGTCATATTTGGATGTTAGCCTCATTGCTTGCTCTCGAAGGTTAGTGCCCTTCTGAGGAGAAGGGAAGATAAGAGCTGTGATGGAGCCCCACTCTCTCCCACCTGCATGGCGTGATGGAGGAATTTTCCACCTCTGGCCACCTTAAGGTTTCCAGGAATCTTCTAGTATTGAGCTCAGCACAGGAGCATTTAGAAGAACTCCTTGTTCTGTCACTGGAAGTCAACTGATCTCCTGCTCATAACACAGAGTGAAGTAGTATTTTTCTATTTAAATATAAAAACAAAAAAAATTATATATGAAAGTGTTTTCTTTTTTAAAAAAGATGACGTTCCAATGACTTGGCCGGCTAGAGCAGGCAGTGTTCCTGAGGTTGCTGTTGGAGGGCCTCCGGGTAGGACTAAGGGTGAGCTTGGAGGGCTCAGTGGAGGAGAACTGGATGAGGATTTTCAGCATGGCATGCAGTTTGCAGGAAGCCGGTTCCCAGACTTGGGAAGCCAGCACTAATGTTTATCAGTGAAACTCGAGCAGCTGTGAACTGCTCGTCAGTGTGTAGATCAACACGAGAAAGGTGTTCTGAACTATGAGTTGGCTGGTCAACTTAACCATGTTCTGGACAGAGTTGTGGTTGTTTTACCTTTCCAGTGGGGTTAGCATGTCACTAAAGCAGGGCTTTTGATAAAGAAACAAGTTTTAGATTTTTTTTTTTTGTAATGTTCTTAGTTTCTAAAACTGAATGGTTTTACAGAGACCATCGATATTACTGTTGTGTCCTGGCTCTCAGACTGCCTGCCATCCAGCCATGACAGTGCTCCTGAGAATGGAGAAGCAATCAGCCTTCCCAGCCAGCCCCTGGCACCTCCCAACTAATGCCAGGGGGTTTAAACGTTCCGGGATTTTATACTTAGGTATCTTAGATGGTGCCAGTTATATTCCGTTGCATTTGGACTTCTTCAGAATAGTTTTTTTTTTATATATATATAATAAAAAAGAGAGAACAAAACCTTAATTCTGACTCCCTCCTCCTTTCTGTGATTCATCTTGGCAACTTCTTTTGTACGTGTTTTCTTCACTATCTGAAGGGAGTTTGACCTTGATACTGCGTGGGCTTTGGCTTTTCATTTATTTTTCCTGAAGAATGCCCTGTGTGCTTTCCAGCAAAATGGGAATTTTCTAGATGGAAGTTTTTTTGTTTGTGGTGGGTTTTTTTTTTTTTTTTGGGGGGGGGGTTTGCTTCCCCAAGTGGTTCAGCTGTGACTGGAGTGGGATTCTCTTGGTATGGGAAAGGGACTTGGCTTGCAGGTTTCCAGCCTGAGACTTGCATGCTCAGCCCAGGTGTTTGTGTACCTTCCTACACTCTTCAACACCATTGTCCCAGGATGCAGCAATCACACAGGAAATAAAATGCCACCAAGTTTCATGAAAATAGGGGCTGGGTAGAGAAGGGCCCTTTCCTGCTTTCTCAGCGGAGGGAAATGCTGCTATATCGGATCAGCCCTCATTAGACACCCAGGCATCTAGAAAAGGAAGTGAGGATTTGGATGTGTCTGGCTGCTCCCAGGGGTCAAAGTCCTCTACTCGCTTTGTGGCACTGCTGCCCAGCTCCCTAAGAGGTGCTTCCTGCAGGTTTTAACAGGCTCTGGGGCAGGGCTGAATGCTTCAGTGCCTCCCAGTCTTAAACCTGGATTAAGACCAACCCTGAACCTCCTTCCCTGGAGGGCTCCCCACGCTTGTGGTCGCACCAGGAGGCCAGAGCCAGAAATGTGAGCGCTGAGCCTGGTTCCTGCTGAGCATCCTTAAGAACAGTCATTAGCATCTGGGTCCCCCTCGGTTGCTGTCAGTAAGCTGGGGAGTTCGTTTACTTAATGGCTTGCGGTGGCTTTGGTTATGAACGGGCCCTTCCCGCGCAGGGAGCCCTGTGGTGGCACACTGCTCGAGGCAGAGGCAAGCCAGGCACCGAGTCCCTTCCGTATCCACAGAGCCAGGTGGAGTCACATCGGTGTGTCCTCACTGGGAGCTGGCAGGGTAGGATGCTATCTTCCAGGCTGGCCATCAGTGTGATGATGGGAGCAGGCTTAAGTCCTCTGTTTCTTCAGTTGCTTTGAATATAAGTTTAGGACAGGTGCTCGATGCTTAATGGTATCTCTTGTTCTCAGCTGAAAAAGCATTTAGCCATTCACTTCACAATTACCCAATTAAAAAGCAGCCTGAAACAATGAATATTGTGCTGTAAAATGGCTTTTCAAATGAATATTAAAAAAATACAACAATGATAACAATCAATTAGAAGAAAAAACTCCTTTCCTTTAGAAACTGCTTTCTGACTCTTGCCTAAACTTCATGGCTGAGCCTGCTTTGCAGTTACCTAAATGTTTCTTCCTAATCATGCAGGGTAGAAAGGTGAGCTCTTACAACATGAAGATACTGAGACTGAAATTCCCAGAAGCTGAATTTACTGCTAATGTAATTATATAAAAAGTTTTGGCTTTTAATCTAAGCCTCTTAGGAGGAAGCAAATCCTTTTTCTTTGTATTTTAAGGACGTGTGAATAAACAATGACACAGAAATAGTATTGTACAGAAAAAAATGCAAGTATCAGCCCCAAGGGCTTGCTAGGCACACCAGAGCGCCAGGGAACCACTGACTGCTCTGAATGAAGCAGTCAAAAATAGCACCAGCTTTTTGAAGTGCTTGTTGGTTGCATTCCCTTTTAATCAAATACCAGCTTATGAGACAAGGCTGCTCCAAAATGATTAATAGATCTGCTAGCATGCCAAGATTTTCCCCCCAATTCCCCATAGCTGAATTTTAAGGCAATCAAGACAAGATTGGCCACAACTCACTTCACATGTAGCTTGCAGCAGATCACTCCTGCAGCTTCTTTTAACACTTGGCTGTGCCAGCCCAATTACCTTGGGCATGTGAGGCTCTCTTCCTGAAAAGCTTTACGAATTAGGAAAGCCAGGTTGGGTTTCTTCTGACCTTTTACAGTTTCACAGTCCCTAACACAGCTCGGTATCTACGTGCCAGTCTCCCTTTTTTGTGTTTCCGTGGAGCTATCGAATAGAACTCTCCAGAACTCCCATTTTTGGCAGATTGGCCTTCATATCTTTGTGCAGTCTCAGCCCCTGGCTGTGACTATCTCTGCCTTCCTGAACAGACTTTCTCAGGGAGAAACAGGCTGATCTCAGGTGGGTAAAGTTTTGCTGAGCTGTCTTTTGGATGCTGTTTCTTGGAGAGAGGGAGGCATTCCTTGTCGTTGTTAGGCAAAGCTGTTTTTATTTCTCCAGCGGGGCCATGGGGGCACTTCTTGAGGGGAGTCTGGCTGAGCCCTGTGAGCCAGGGGTCTTTGGAGAGCGTCTGTGCGGTCCTGGCCTTGACTGTGGCCTGTAACATCATGGTGGAGCTCTGAATTTCCAAATTACAAAGCAAGCCACGAGGAGCTTTGAAAGCCCGTAAAAGCTTGTAATAAAGCCGCTCGGCTTTGAATGCATGGCCAAGTCCCCCAAGACTGAGCCTTACGTTATCAGAGCAACCCTACTTTGCTCTGTTGAAATGCATCCCGGAGGTCCAGCGGCTCATCTGATTGCCCGAATTCCTGGGGAGCGGAAAGGCTTGCTTGCCCTTGGCCTCGCTGCATGCCCGGCCCCCTTCTCCCTCTGAACACACAAGGAATTCTCTAGATGGAAGAATTACAAACACCTGAATTAGCCTGTGTGTTTCCAGCCTGGAAACTCAGCCAAATAAACAGTCCTGGTTGAAACCATAAAACTCTCTGGACACCTCTGGATAACTCACGTGATCACGTGGAGTTCAGAGGAGGGGGTTTCCCAGCCCCGGCTGAGATTAACTCTTGTTGTTTATCTGTTTGGTTGCAGGTCGGTGCGGAGCGGTAGGAGTGGGGCTGGTGATCCTTCCCCTCCTTGAAAGAGGACAGCAATCGCTCAGGGAAAGCGTGTGGGACCTGGCGAGGGGATCCAGATTGAGTGTGGCAGGTTGGTAGCTCCTGTGCTCCCAGGATCACGCCGAGAAAGCTGGTGGAGCTGGGAGGGGAGGGAATTCTGCCTTTATGGATGTCAATAATTTGACTTCAGTTGAGCCAGGATTTCATCCCACTTGTTCAGTTACTGATTAAACTGCACTGAAGACACCTACTTGGGAAACAAGTGTGCCAGGTGGGAGCTCTTGAAAGGGGAGTGGAAGAGCTGCCAGCCCTGATTTCCTTAGGTCTGTGTGGCAAGTGCATGCTGGTGAGTTAGCCACGTTGTCTGGCTACTCGGCCAGCTGGATGCCGGGCTGAGACCCACGGCGGCTCATCAACAGGTCCTCTGCACATTAGTGGTTCCTCTGGCTCTATCCTGCCTCTTCAGCAGTGACTGGCCACCTACGTGCAGTGGCCTGTTTCATGGTACTGGCTCTTACGTCTTTCAAATTGAGTCCTGAGTCTGTTCCCTCATGCAGTGATTTGGACCGGAGTTACTTCGAGGGGTGGCTTGGCCAGCGCTGGTGGCAGAGCAGAGTGGAAAAGGCTTTGGGTTATACTGGGTCCCCTGTGCCTGAGGAATGGGAATAATGAGCATGTAACGTTAGTATGGAAACTCTTTGGACCTGTTTACTGATAAAGGGGCGAATCCATTTGTGGGAGTTAAGGTTCAGAGAAGCAAATAGCTTTCCCAAAGTCATGTGGATTGGGGGATGGCTATTAGTCACCGAGTGATGTAACTCATTTGGCCCATTTGGATGCTTAAAGGCATCACTTCTTAATTGTCCAGTTCACGGACAAATGATGGTGATCTAAGCTCCTCGTGACTTTGCTCTGACCTAGTGCTGGGTGTATAGGGATTGTACTTATCTCTTGTGCAATGAACATGCATGAGAGCTTGCAGAAGAAGGGTCTGGGCAGCCCCAGCCTTGCTGCTCTCCACTGTACCGACATGTTTCCAGGGTCTCCTTCCCCTGCTGGAGAACATGGGTCAGAGCCTCTCCTGGTTGCTTCTGGAGGTGTCTGACCCTGTATTTGGAGGGACCTGGAGCTGGGTGCTTCTTGTGGTTAGCCCCCCAAACCTGGAGGCTTTGTCATGTTCCCACACCCTTCGTCAAGGGTCCAATGAAATGGTGCCCCCAGACAATCCTGGCCCAATTTCTCACTTTTCTGAAAATGTAGAGCCTGTAAATCACTTAAAGCCCCTTGCTCTTGAGAACTACTCTGTCTTTTCCACGAGGTTTCTGGCACTGGGATTAGGCACTGGTCTTTCATGACCAGACCTTTGCTGTGCTGCTTTGCCATTACACGGCCTGTAAGGGACTTAAATATCAGTAAGGGGCACTGGCTGTAACAGCACCTTCCCTTTACTGGGAATATGGGCCCTTTCCCCGAAGGAGCTGCCTGTGTGGGAGATGCTCTGCAGGTGCTTTTGCTGGGCTGTAGCGATAAGCCTTGGCTATTTGCCAGCATAAACCGTTCTCTTGGAGAAGCTGATCAAAGCAGTTATGTGCTGGCCGGTACGCGGTGTGGCCAGCAGAGACCTGATCACTGACCCAAAACTGGGTGTGGGGAACAGCCCATGCGCCGCTGCAGGTGACACATGTCAGGAGGCGTTTCGGGGACTGACGATCCCATGTCCGATGGTCGGGAGCCTCAGAGCCTCTACCTGCACTGCTGGGGGTGAGGTTGGCTGCCGCTCTCCTGCTGCCGCCCTGGATTTGGTTTCAGCTGTGCGTGTCCGGTCTTTGTGCTTGTAAATGGCAGAGGGCTGGGACAGACTTGTTTTTGTCAGTAATTGCCCCAGAAGCCTGGCCCACAGTTCAGACATATTCCAGCCATTGAAAACCCTCATCCCTGAGCCTTGTACAAACAGTCTGGTCTTTCCACTGAGGAATCTGGCTCCAAGCTGTTCAGGGTGGTTGGGGTTTGGCTCCCACCCTTCCTGTTGTGCCCACCATGCACCTCTTCTTTGGTGTCCCCATCTCTGTTGAATAAATGGTGCAGCCTCTGGCTTTGGAGAGAAATCTAGCAAGCTGCCACCTGCTTTGGGTTTAACCAGCAAAATCAATGGGAACCTGCCCGAGTGTGGAGGAATCCAGGGGAAGAGGTGGAAACTGGGGAAAAGCCATGTTTTGCAACTTTAGGAAAGAACACCAGGGCTGCGGCAGCCTGTGCAGGCTTTTTACCATCTTGTAGGAGAACTGGGCATTTTGCCTCTCCTAAGCCTTCTCCCCCACCACTTCTCTTTTCCTATGATGTTCCCTTCTCCTGCAAGATGGTGCAAGAGTGCTCAGGGTGCTGGGGTGGCAGCGCACAGGGGCTGCTCCAGCTTTACCCCGCAGAGCACAACCACAGCTAGAAATCTAGTCTGTGGCGGTGGTGGGTTTTCCCCCCCCCCACCTCCGTCCTGGCCTGCTGACAGGCTGGCACAGCCAGGCTATTTTGCTTTCATAAGCTGCATTATGTAACCTGTGTCTTGAGTGGGGATGCGGTGCCAACTTGGAATCCGCAGCGGGAAGGAGCCACATTCCTCTCTTGCTGGGTTTAATCCCTGCCTGGTTTGCTGGGAGAAATTGGAGCACTGTGCAGAGGATTTTAATCTCCTGCCCCAGGTGGAACCGGCTCATTTGTGCAGAGTCCTCCCTTCCTCTGTCAACAGGTTGTGCCCGTGACTCCTCTTAGCAAGCCCCTTCCCTGGCTGTTAGGAGAGTTGGCCCAGGCATGCACACCATGCCTCAGGGACCTTCCGCTCCTTCTCTGTTTGGTGACCTCTCAGTGCCCCATGGCTTAGGTTAGGCTTGTTCTGAAAGGTGAGGGGGCAAGCAAAGCAGAAGTGGAGACTTCTGCAAGTGTAGGCAAAAAGTCAGCAGTAAAGCCAAATAACAAGGGGGTGCCAGGCTGGCATGGTTAGCAGGTAGGTTGCAGAGCCTGGAGAAGAACAGACCAGAACTAACAGTTTGCCCAAGCTGTCCCACCATCGACTGCCCTCCCAGGTTGCCCCATCTGCAGGACCTGCACCATCCCTTGTTACACCAGAGCCTGAGAGCTGGAGGATCTGGGGCAGCCCCTGGGGATCCCGTGCCCCAGGGCCCAACCCTGGGGGCCCTGTGGCACCAGCCTGGCTGTGTGTGGGGCATGGGACAGCAGTGAATGCTTGGCAGGACATTGTTGGTTCCCTGGCAGCCTGAGCCACCTGCCTTCAGCCCCTGCACTCAGGACTGATGAGCTTCTGGACCTGTTTGGAGTTCATGGGCTGCACAGGTTCAGAAGCAGAGGTCCTCTTCCCGCCCTGTTCAGGTTTTAGATGAAGTTGCCAGCACTAATTCCTTGCCATGTGTTTTCATGTCCTGTAGGTGAATGAGGCACTAAACTCCAGAACTGTTGCTGGCAGCTTTCCCCAGTGCTAAACATGCTGTTAAAATGAGAATTATTAATTAAATCCAGTGTTATGTTGCTTGCTTCTCATCACAAAGTCGTGTGACACCGTGTGGCTTGCAGAGATGTTGAGCAGCTGGCTGAATTGTCCAGCTGCTTCTGTCCTGAGCCTGGGCTTGGCCAAAATGCCTAAAATACTGGGAAAGCAAGAGAATAGGATGCTCCTCCCCTGCTGAGCTGAACCTGTAGGATTCGGGGAAGCAGGATGGCATGCAGGCGTCTGGTGGCCTAAAATGCTAGGAGTTCAGATCAACACTTGCTTCACCCACAAAAAGTGATCTGTCCAACCCTCTCCTTGTTTAGGGGATCCCGAGCAAGCCCAGTTCGACATGGGAAGAGCTGTGCCCAGGACGATGTTGTCAGGATGCTGTCCCTGTTTAGGAAAGGCTGCCTTGGAACAGCTGGGCTCAGCTTGTCCCTGAAGCTAGGAGGCCAGGGCTTCAGCTGGCTGAATCACTGCAAGCTATGTGCTTGCTCTGAAACACAAGATATTTTCAGACAATTTTCCACCCAGCCAGATAACACATGCAGGGCAGTTAAATGGCTCCATTTTTTCCACCTCTCCTTGTGGTCGGCTCTCCTGGCAAGTTTTTCATCCATTCTTTAAAATGCTTTCACTGTAGCATGGATGCTTTCCCATCTGGCAAATAACTGTGCCAGTGATTAGCAAATAACACCGTAACTGTCGCTGCAGACCTATGAGGAAGCATTTCATTAAGAGAAGAGATTATTTTGGCATGGAAGTTGTGGGGTTTTTCTGTTTTTGTTTTGTAGTGTCTCTCCAGGATGAATAAAGTTACTCAGAGCTGAGGTCGTACCCCATGTACCAGAGTAGGAGCCAGGGGATACGCCATGGATGGTGATTTGGGACCAAAGAGCATCCTAAAGATTTGTGGGATGCTGAGAGTCTGTGTCATGGAAATGTCCTGGTCAGACTGAAGTGTGTCATCTTGGTCATCAGGTCTGTGCTCCAACGGGGAGGGAGAACAGAGTTGGTAACGGTGATATCTAATTCTCAAAGTGCGAGCTGTAGGGCTTGTGCCTGATAAACCCTACTCATACTGGCCTCCCCACACAGGGGAAAGTATAGCTCAGAAAAGCCGAGGGATCAAGGGCAGTATCCAGGGCCGCAGAGAAGGCTGTTTGGTTTCTACAGGCAACGGAGGGCGGTAGGGGTTGAACACAGCCTGTGCGGCTGTGCACACCTCTGCGTGCGGGGAGCCAGGCGCTGGCACGGCAGGAGCTGAAGTGCTCTGAGTCACTTCTGCAAGCCACCCACGATGGCCCCAAAGCGCTTGAGATGGAATCGCCTGCAGAATTGGAGCCTGCACATGGGTAGACATGAGTCTACATGGCTCTTTCTAAACAAAAGCCAACAGTTGGTGTCCATGTTGCATCTTGCAAAGAGGTAGCCTGGGCTTGCTGGCGGAGCTCGTGCTGGTGAAGGTCACATAGCTTGAAATGTGGGTGCTGGTGCTGGATGAGCTGAGCTTAGTAAAACAAAATCTTGAGGCAAACGGATGGGGTGGGGGAAAGGTCCAATGCGCCAAATGTCGCAATCCCAGGTGGGCTCTGCAGAGCATCTGCAAGTCCAGGGTGAATGGGTTTCCAAAGGGCTGGAGCTGAGCTTGGTCACTCCCACAGCACCCGTGCAAACAGTGTGTGCCCTGGGGTCATGGGACATCTTGGGTGGGAGCTGGCAACAGCCTAGGCCAAAGAGCTCTCGGATACCCAGTGGCTTGTCCTGCTCATCTCCCCCTCCTATCCTGCTGGTAGAAACTGCTCAAATGAAATCTAAAGCAAATGCTGCAATACTTGTCTTTCCTCTTTGTTGTAAATAATGGCAGGCTTTTTTTTTCTGTGTGCTATTTAAGCAGCAGCTGTATTTCAACCAGCTGACTGTGCTTTGGGAGGAGATCAAGCGTTCTTAGCCAGATCTGTGGCTGGTGGAAATTGGTGTAATTCTGTTTGACCTCAGCACTAAGCTGCTTTGTATCGGCTTTGAATCGGACTCCTGGTTTGGCAAGGCCAAGGATTTGGGGGATTTTGTGGAGGAAATGTTCTCGGTACAAGTGAGATAGTCATGCACGCTATTAACAGAGCATCTGCTGGAGCAGGAGAGTTGAGGAACTTGGCTGTGCGGTGCAAGAGCGGCTGCTGCCTGGGAGGATTTCTGCTGCATGAGGAGTCCTCCGAGTGCTTGCTGCTAGATAGCCCTCTTCTGAAGCATGCAAAACAAAAATGTGTATGAGACTGCTGTGCATACAGGACAGCCGGAGGCTGTGCGTGTGTGCATTGCTGCGCACTGCCTGTGCATGCAGAAGGACCAGAATGCCAGCCTTGCCAAAACATCCAGCCTTTCTGGGAAGTGTTAGCAGCACCGTGTACTTGTCCCACGGGGTAAGCTGTGCTGCCTTTTGCCAGGTACCGCAGGGCAGGCGCCAGCCGTTCCTCTGGGTTTGGGAACAGCTTGTTTTGAATGTCGGCAGCACAGAGAACAGATAAAGCTGGAGCAGATGTGCTCGTGGCACCGCTCACCCGTCACCCTGGCACGGGCAGACGCTATTCCTGTTTTGCAGGCCTTGGGTCCTCTCCTTCAGCAGCGCTTGGCTTAGCCCTAAAGCACTGATGCTTCTTGGTGGTGGGGAACCACGTCTGCCTTTTGCCCCAGGTGGATTGTCCTCGCCAAGGGGCAGCACCGCCCTGGCAGAAAACAAAACGGAGCCACCACAAGCTGGTGAGGCTCACCCAAGAGCATACACTGCAGCCAGAAGGAGCCGTGGACTGGGAGCTGCCCACCTTGGGCTGCAGGACCACCAGGTCCTGGGGCCTCTCTGGGAGGGGCAGCTCCTGGCAGCAGCAGCTAGTGCAGGAAGGGCTCCTGTGTCCTGTGTGCAGAAGGTCTTGGTCAGCAAAGCTGCTCTGTGCCCTGGGCTCAGATACTTTCTCCTCTTGATGCTCAGCTCTGCCCTCCAAGAGCATTGCTTTGCTCTTTCTGTTTGCTAAAGGGTAGCTCAGCATGGAAAACTGGAGCAGGAAAAGCAATGAGGAGGCTATGGGGGACTGGGGAAGGCTGGAAGGAGTCAGGGGTGGGGGGAGAAGGAACACGCTCAGATAAGAGTGTTCTTTTTCTGTTTTTTTTAATTTAGGTCACTTCTTAGATTCTGGTAATGAGGAAATATGCTTCCTTTCTCTGTAAGAAAACTCTGATTTTTTTTTTTTTCTTTCTTTCTTTTTCTCTTGTGCATCCACACCGTTGCCAGAGCCCTCATCTGTCATGTTCAGAGATTTGGTTCTTACTCTGCGGCTCTGAGTGGGGGGGTTGCTGTCTGAGGCAGTGCATCCCTAGCCTTGCTGCTTTCAGAGCCTTTTCCCTGCTTCGCTCTTCCCTCTGGCCCTTGTTGAGCAAGCAGATGCCCCTGTCCAAGCTGTGTCATTTGCGATACCTGTGCTGCTGGTTCCAGCTCGCCGTGTCCGTGGGCACTGGGGCTGTTCCTCTGGAGTGGTGCAGATGTGCCCTCGATGCAGCACTGAGCCGCACGGGGAGCGGAAATAGCGGCACGTGACTTATGCCCAGCCAGGGTGAAGATGGCAGGAATAACTGCCCCTCCTCGTCCTGTGAAGGTGAACAGCAGCTTGTGCGCTTTCACAAGCATGCCTTCCCTGTGAGCTGAAAATGAGACAAATGCGCTGAATAAATCATGCCCATGGATGGCTCTTCTGCATGACTTGGTTTGTCTTTACTAGAAACTACGCAAAGTTTATTTCATTACATGTCTCTACTCCCTCTCTAGGTTTGGTCGGGTACGCTGGGTTCATAATTCATTTGCGTGGGTGCGCTTTTCCAGTGCTGTTGACATCTGCTGATCTCAGATTGCTTTCCAACCATTAAACCCTATGTGGCAAGAGAGAACTGAAGGAGGGCGAGACACCTCATTAATTTTTATTCCATCCTGCATCCTTCCCATCTCTTTCCTCTTGCAAAGACAAGGAGGAATATTGTTTTGCTCACCCTAGGGCGAAATGAGATGCTGTTTAATAATGACTGTTGCGGTCGGGAGCTAAAGGAGGCTGTGCTTGGCTGCGACTACATGACACTTCGGGCAGGAGGGTGCATCCTGAATTCGAGTTTGGCCTGTGTTGAGGCTGCTGTGCTGATGGAAGTACTGGGGCATTCGGGCAAGGTGTGTTGTTGAACCAGTGGTTCCCAGTTTAGCTGGCCTGCCTGCCTGCCTTGGGTTCCTGGGCTTGCGGGACCCTCGCTTGCTGGCAGGGGCCAGCTATGGTGGCTGCGGGTCGCTGCAAGGGCAGCTGGGTGCAGGGAGCCTCCAGGAGGAAGAAGAGGATCGGGAAGCACCGAGTAAGCAGGCTGGGCAAGGAGCAAGCGTGCTCCTTCAGCGTGTCATCACCGGGAGTGATGCAATGATTAACTTCATGGGGAGGTTGGGAAGTGTGGCTGCCTGGAAGAAGTCTCTCGCCCACTGCTGGAGCAAGCACTGTTTCTGTAGATAATACAGCAGAGCACTGCTCTGCAAAGAAGCTCTGTATTAAAAACAAAAGGGGAACAGAAGGTCCACGGTTTTTTTAACATCCCAAATACATTGAGATGAAAGGGAGTTTGCAAGGAAAATGATGGTTATTGCTACCTACCCGGTGTGCCAACACAGCCTGGGATCCGAACAGCCACAAGCTGCGTGATCCCCCTGGGTCCTCCTGGGCTCCTGCTGCTCTCCGGGGGGACAGCTGTGAGCAGGGCTGTCTCGGGAGCTTGTTCTGGCTGAGGAGGCATGAACTCCTGATCAAGCCCAGCTCACGCTTTACAAGCTCTCTGACAGCACTGAGAGCAGCCAAACAAGACTTGAGCAGCAAAAAGTCCTCCACCGATGGGCATTTACTTTCCTTTCTAATGCCCCCAGCTGATGTCTTATAGGAGTTGGAGATGTTTAATAACCAGGGGCATTTATTCCAGGGTGGGCTTTTCCAGGCAGAGAGCTAAGAGAGCAAACAAAGAGCGTGATGATAATATAAAAGTGGTCTTATTTTGATGCAGCTAAATCTAGCCACTGTAGCAAACAAAGATTTATTTCTCAATGAGATCATCCACAGGAAGACTGACTGTGCTTTAGGAGCAGTAGTAGTGTTGTTGTGACTGCTCTGCTGGTTTAAGGCTATGGGCAAGTTGGAGACTGTCAGTTGAGGTAATACTTTGATTTAGTCACAGCAGATAGCTGTAAGAAGAACAGGTGACCCACTGGCACAAAGGCCTTCAGGGCTGTAAGAGAACAAGAAACGCGTAAGCAGAGACATGGCCAACTTCAAACTAGGTATTTGGACTAACTCCTGATCCTGATCCATACTTGGTTTGAAGATTTGTCGCTCTATTTCAGACCTGAAGAAATATTTGTGTCAGAAGCTCTTTGAGGCTTTCCCTAGCTATCTCTCTAGGAGATAAGTCCTCTCCCTACAAACTTTTAGTACTTGACATTTACAGTTTATTCATCTTAACTTTCCTGTGTAAACAAGACTTAAGGAGAGAAGAAAAAGTTTCTAGGGAGCTTTCACAGCTTTAAATTCTCCAGCCCTGGGAAAGGGGTGTATGATGTGGGAGGCAAACCTGGCCCCTGGGGAGACAGGCAGAGATGAGGGCAGACGTCTGTGCCAGGAAGGAGAAATGAAAACATCTGGCTGAGCCGATAGCGCTGGGCTCCCCGGCGAGTGCATGGACACTGAATCCTGCCTTGAGCTCTGCCGGCTCTGCGGCTGCTCCCGGCTCCGCTCCTGGGGTGGTGCCTGTGGAAGGGCTGGCGTTTCCTGGCACTCAGCACCCTCCAGAGTAAACTCGGCCCCACCGCCGTGACGGAGCATCCCGGAAACGCTGCTTGAGCCTTACTGTGAAAAAGTGACTCCACCTAGTAGATGTTGCGGCAGGGCTGGGATAAAACAGCAGCAGACGGGAGCAACAAAGATCCTTTTGTTGCACTTTTCTGCAGGGCTTCCTGAAGCCATGCCAGCAAGATACCTGGCTCGCTATCTAGGCGAGATGTTTGGGGGTGGTTGCCTAAACAGCTGAGAGGTTCCCAGACCTCAGTTTGGTGGTAGCTGCTCTTTCCCCTGGAGATGCAGCCTCCTTCCCAGCAGCAGAAGAAAGGGGCTCGGATAGGGTCACCCCTGCGGCAGGACTGAGGTCCTGCTGGGGAGAGGCATGGCTTTGGCCACTGAGCTGCAAGAAAGGTCTGGGCTGAGCCCCGAGGGGGTGTAGACATGCCCATGCAGTGCAGAGCGAGTGGGCACAGGTACACTGCCTCCGGGAACAGCGCGAGCGTCAGCGCGTGGGTTGGCAGCGTGCGGACGTGCTACCCAGCTGGGTGCTAGCTCTAATCACCAGCACGCTGACCTCAGCCAGATCTGCCCTTGATCCAGCCTGTGTCAGACCAGCACCCCCAGCACGGAGCCACCCCCTCACTCAGCTGAAGGAAAACCTCAGAGACCCACATGCTCAGAGGCACCGCGAGCAGATGTCAGGACTGTACTTTTTGCTCTAGAAGAAGATGTGATGAATCCTTCTAGGTCTATGATGCTCCTTGACATAGAAACACCAAATTCCATATAGGGGATGGGATGATCCCATCTCCTGGGATCTCCAAGCAGCTTTTTCCACCAGCATGAAATCCATTTAAAATCCAACCACTCTGTTGGGGTTAGAGAAGCTTCACTGATCCTTGGCAGCATGCTCTTTTTCTCCAGTTCATTGCAGCAGGGCAAATGGGAAGCAAGCTGCCTGGAGGCTGACTTTGCGCTCACACCTCTGTGCTCCTCAGACATCAGCACGTACGTCCCCCCATTCCTTGCGGTGCTGTCTCTCCACGTTGCACGTTGCAGTCGCTGTTTCCCCATGTTGTATGCTGGATTTTGAAAGCCCCTGGGACTGCAAGAGTTAATTCTTGATCCCGGCTGCTTTCCTCCGAGTGCTCAGCAGGAAGAGGGATTGTGCTAGGCAAGGGGCACCACTGCGTGGGGGAGGAAAGAGCTTCATGTTTGGACCTTTTACCTAATTTCCAAAGGTTCAGACCTGACAGCCCTAGCAACAAGCTGCTGGCGGCGTGATTGGAGGCAGCGCGCCTTGCTGGGCTGTCCTCCCAGCCAGCCAGCCAGCATGCCGGGGCTCGCATCCTCACCGCCGGACGGTCGAGGCCGGCTCTGCCTTTCTGCCTCCCCTTCCACTCGTCCCAGGGATGAGCTCGAGGCATGTGGTTGCAGCTCGGAAACCTGTGTGCTGCCGACCCTGTAGCTCGGGGGCTTTTTTCTGTGTTGTTGTGCTCATGCAACTGTGATTTCTGCAGTGAGGTGTGCAGGGAGGTTACAGTTGCCTCTCTCTGCATCCAAAACATGTAAAGCACAAAAGATCACCTCTGCTAACCAAGTCTTTCAGCTGACTTCTTTTTTGTTTAGTTGAAGATAGATACATACAAGATCACACAAGATGCATATCCATGATTGCTATGAGTTGTTACAAAAATTCCTGGTACTTGTGAAATATGGCATCCAGGAAGGACTGCTCACATAAAGATCTGATTAGAAATTAAAGGGTAGTGAAAACTCAAAAAGCCATCATATATGCCTATATCACTATGTAGAAGAGCGTGTAGAAGTGAGAGGGTGTAGCACTTTCCAGCTAAAGAACAGAGTGTGACCTAAAGGAGCTTCAAACCAAAGGTGCAGAGTCCAAGAAAATTTCCCATTTGCGGAGATCAAATAAGCCTTTGCAGAAGTAACAGGGCCTCTTGCAAACCAAAAGCAAAGATGTGCCTTGGACGTTAAAGGCTGAGACTGTAAGATGTTCTCATTATGCCTATAGCTTGTTAATTCTCCTTTTGGATTTATTCTTGCTATTCAAGTATCAAGTTCATCTCCAAGCACAACTCATACTTGAGAAACATCTATGGGGAAAAGACATCAGATAAAACTTGGAGCTGCTCCCCATGGGTATTCTGAGTCAGGACTGCTTACTTTGGTAGCACGCATCCCCTTTTATTCCTTGCTAGTACTGTAAAGCAGATACAGCTGTGGGCTCAATTTCTGCAGGTCATTGAGATCAAATCACCTGCATCACTTTCACAGCCACTTTTCAAAGCAGAATTGTGTTTTAATCTGAAGAGATGGGCATTTCTGACATCGCCAAATCTGTCATGGCAGGGAGTCATCACAGGAAGGAAGCAATAAGAGTGGTTAAAAGCAAATGCAGTTGCTAATTTTCTAGGGAAAAGATGGATATTTTAGAAGTAATTGAGTTGATCTAAATACAGTGAACCTCTCTTCCCCAGATCCTTAGTCTCAATCAAAGCTTCAGCAGAGCAACTAAGTTTTATTATGTCCTTGCATTAAGGTGATCTCATTCAACAGGTAATATCTTCCTTAGAGCCCTGTTCCTTGAAGAGCCACAAGTGTAGCAAAGCATATGCTTAAGCAACTCGCTGAATCCACCTAACTCTCTGCATGTGGATACTGACCCTGTCATGGGAAGGGGTTCTCAAAACAAAGCAGGCTGCATCTCTGCTCTTTCTAGCTCATGCATGGCAGTGTGCCTTTACAGTTTCTTTCCTAGAGAGGAACATGTATTTCTGTACATTTATATATTTATCTTTGAGTCAAAATTACTAATTAAGAAAAAGAAGGTTGATATACTCCAGACAAAGCTACCTTTGTGTTTTCTTGAGACTTGCTGTGCTCAAAAGCTTTCTCTGCATCCCTGTAGCATCTGAACCCTGCCACAGAGCAGTGAAATACAGTTCACTCCAGGGAGCTGTGTGCAGAGAGGATCAGCTTCTCCCAGACTGTAATAAGCCGCAGAATTGGGTATTAGGCTGTTTGCATGATTCTATTACTCTAGTTTGAGTGTATAAAAACAATCTGCAACTTCTAGCCCTTTCATTTTAGAGAAGACCTATTGCAGTATTTAAATTCTTATATGTCCTTTGAAAGTAAGGTCCTGTCTTCAGCCATATCCTGATCTAGTGTTTATGAACCAGATGATAGTGGTCACACACATCAGCCCTCAGCATGATGGGTCTGGATTTGTGCTTGACTAGGTTTCGGGGAAAGCAGTTGCAGGAAATCTGGTGTATGAAATGACCTTGTGTCATGTTATATAGGGGTGACTCCCCACCGTTCCCTGATCATTCCACCTCGTTTATTGGGTACTTCTCCGCACCACTGCATTTGTGCGAAAAAGCCTTGAAAGCTTTGGAACATCTCTCTTTCCCCAGGGACACAAGTCTGCAAGCATGTTTTCCCCTTGCAGGCATAAAACAGACAAGAACTGGATTGATCATGTGCATTCAACTTTCAGTTCTTAGGAATCATTGGAATATGAATAGGATCCTTATCAACCCAGGTTCATCCAAAGGACAAGGCCGTATTAATTGTTTGCAGAACTCCAGTGGATAAACAGCATTCCTCCTGATTCCTTACGTGCCTGCTTTAACTCCAATAACCAACTCGAGCAGTGGTCGCGGAGCTCGGCAGCGGGGGGGGGTGACAGAATTTGGCAGGCTATGGACTGGGCCCAGCTTCCCAGGTGGTATGTTCAAGCACTGTGGAAACAACTTGTGGCTGGAGCCTGTAAATTATGTATTTGGGGGGAAAAAAGTGTCCATCTGATCTGGGGGTCTAAATACAGAGTGGAGAGCTGCAGAGAGTAAGGTTTTTCCTTGAAGTCAGTTACTATGCTGTGGAGTAAGTTGAGGAAAATGGAAAACAATAGCAGCGAAAAACAATAAGCTTGGAGCTTGGCTCCCTTTCTAGGCAAGGAGTGCCCTCCCAAAGCTTAAGGCCTGGAGTACGAGAGACCAAAAGCCATAAAGGCTTCCTGTGCCCCAAAAGAAAAAAGCAGGAGATACAGGGCATTGCCAGTGCCTTGAATTCCTGACATCTCCAGTGCTTCTGGACAGTTTTCTGTAGTCAAGTTGGTTAGCTGCCTAAAGAGAGGATAAAAATTTGCAAGTATCTTCCCTTGTCTCAATGTGAACTCGATGGTCAGACACCAACAGGCTTGTTGTTCTAACCCACTGACCTGTCCAGCCATCGCTGCTCTCGGGAACATTTTTGGGGGGGGGTTTCTTTGCCGATGAGTGATTGGGGTCTGCACCATGAAGCGTGTCGCTGCTGGGGCTGGAGGACTCAGGGCTCAGGCTTGCGGGGAAGCAAGGGTGCTTGCCCGGCGTGCCGCATGGCAGATGCTGGCCACACTGCTAGCTAACCAGAAAAGCTCATGTCTGCAAAATTTCAAGTTAGGTCTAAATTTAAACACCAAAATGTAGCATTTAAAAGCCCAGAAAAATAGCCCAGCCCTTGTCTCCCGTGGCTGCCTCTAGCCAGCCCTCCCTTTGGCAGGGAAGAAGCTTTTGTTTCGCATGGACTCCAGGCCCGTTTTGGAATAATAATACCAGTAAAACCCTCTTCTGCCCTAGCACAATAAAGCAATGATCTCAATTCCCAGATGTGCAGGAGGGAAGTGCCCAGCATGCCTCTTCCTGACACTTCCCTTCCAGATGTTAAGTGGTGGGGAACCGGTTCGCTGTCCGGGAGCGCAACTCTTTAACTCGGTGCCTGTGGCAGGAGCCCCGGAGGAAGCCAGAGGCAGCCTGGCGACGGCCAGGAAGAGGGCTGGCGGCGTGGGAAGCGGGCGGTGGAATTTTCCTCTGGAAACCCTTTGGATCTCACTGCGCGTGGTCTGGGGAAGCGGTTTGGGCTGCCCTGACAGCTATTTAGCTGTGTTGCAATAGCTGCGCTGGCTCTTTCTGTGCTGCAGCAAGGAAGTGTCCCTCAGGCAAAGGTGACGATGCCTTCCCTCCCAAACACGCTTCTTCCTCCTTAAGCAGCTCTTGGTACCCATCTTCCTCTCCTGAGCAACATCACTAGGCCTGAACTCTGTAGGACAGGCATTAAAACCCCTGTAGGTAACTTTATGGGTCAGAGACACCCATCACTCCGCTCAGTCCCTGGTGCAGGGTCTCAAGGAAAGGGATCCACATAAAACCAGCTTATGCACAACTAAGTGTCATGGCAAGGTCTTGCCCTGGGCTCCTCTTCTGCCCTACACAGCCTGGATTTAGCATGTTGGGTCCAGCATGAGGCTGACTGCAACCTTCCCGGAGCCGCTGGATTGTGGTGGGGCTGGAGAGTGCTAAGACAGAGATGGTTTGGGAGCTTTCTCCAGGAGCTCAGCCAAAGGCTGACTATCCAATGGACATCTGCACACACGTGGGACAAACTGTCTCTCTGAAGGCAAACAGTGGTCCCATCTCCAAAGTGCTGACTGTTAGGGCCCTCGCAGTCCAATACTGTCATTATAGGGACCCTGGTGCCTTTATCCCACTTGCAGGTTGGTCCTTACTCAAAGGACATGCTGGGGCTGCTCCCTTTTTAGTAAAAATCTCTAGCTGGAGTCATCAGGCCTTTTTGAGTCTGAAGTGAGTTAGTGGCTGCATGGGATGAATTTGGAGATTGGAGCCAGCTGTGCTTGGCTTTGCTGGAGCCTGCACCGCTGGGACAAGGCCAGAGGATGTTTCGGGTTAGACTGGCCTGCAAAAGGTGCCTTTCTTGGGCAATGTCCTGGGCAGAGGAATTCACGTGTCACCTCTTTGCACAGAAATGGACCCCCCTTGGGGCACGGCTATCGTTCATGGCACTTGTGCAAGTTACACAGCGATGCCACCACACTTGGAAATCTCACCGCGCGTGCTTCTCATTGGCGGATGAGCGCTCGCATGCCCTCCACCTCTCCCTGCCCCGCTCCGCACGCTCGCCTTTTGCTCCCAAATACAGCCAAGGGCTGATGCCCTCCCTGGCCCTCTGCACCTGCATTGGCCCCGTGTCCCTCAGCGGGGACGCGGCTCCGAGGTGGAGCGCTTTGCATGACCCGGGCTGGCCGTACCTACCGTGCGGAAAATTCTTGCTTATGGGCAATGTCTTTCTGCCTTTATTTTTAAGTGGTTTGCTAAGAACGTGGTTAACACGTGGAGATAAAAGGTGCTGACAGGAGTCTGGCTGCTAATGGGGATGTGGCCGGGGCGTACATGTACATTCATAATTAAAGGAAGGTGGGAGGGAGATTTGGTGGAGGAAGGGGACAAAAGCACGCAGATGTGAGTGGAGTTTGCAGGGGGACTGGGGGCTCCCCGATTCATTCATTGCAGTATGTGTACGGCAATGCTTCAGAGCCTCTTCTTCCTTTTTGCACCCTTCCCTTTCCCTCTCTTTTCCCCTTGTTTCTATGTACCTACTGCCCTTGGCCCCAGAGTCCACCCAACTGGGCTGTGGTGACACCTCGCAAAGCTGACCATTTATTTTCAAAGCTTTTTTTGTCTGCACTGAAGGTTTTGTCATTAGGTAGTAAAAGTGTGCTTGGTTCTTTGTTTACAAGGGAAAAATGCACATTGCAGAAACAATCGTTAGGTGGAGGTTAACTCTCAGCTTGCAGTTGTTTCACTTGACTTAAAGGAACGGTGCAGGTGTCTCAAGTCAAACGTGTGCAGGAGCCCTTGTGAGATTAGATCTCGCAGTTTGTCTTCCTGAACGTGTAAGTATATCTGAGGGGGACTCGCGTCCTGGTGGCAAACTCACGACAGTTTCCAGCTCATCTTAAACAAAAGAAATCTTGCATGAAAATAGAAAGATTTAAACACACAAAATTCTCAGAATTATGTAAGATGCTTCATTTGCGCCCTGCTTGGCCCCAGGCTCGCCAACAATTGCTCGGTCTCCCGGCATTGGCTCCCCTCCTGCCAAACGGGGCCAGCGATGCTTTCCTGTGCCCCTTGCCCATTCCCTCCGGTTTCCAGGGGCCGAAATCTGCTTTGGGCCCGTGGCCCGGGCAATGCCGCCGCGCAGGGCTGCAGCTGCCCCAGGGCCGTGACGCTGCTGCTATCTCCCCGCTGCATGGGCGCCAGCGCTCTGTTTTGTGCAGATCCCTTCCCCGGCCTCTCTGCGACCGAGCGTTAGCAAACAGCGGCCTGCTGGCACCTCTTTATCTCGGGAGCGCAGTAGCAGCCACGCTCTTGGGAAGCAGCAGGAGCAAACTGCAGGCATTGCCCTTTGGGAACGGCGACCCGGCGAGGGTCCTGCGGCGCCCCGTGGGAGCGAGCGAGCTGCCTTCGCCCCGGCTTGGCTCGCGGGGGGCTGAGTCTGGGTCCAAACTGCGTTTCTGGCCTCTCCTCTTGCATTGGTGTGAACGCCCTCGTGTGTGCTTTTGACAAAAAAAAAAAGTTATTTTGGCTTCTGTTAGATAGATGAGAGTAATTCACCTGGAGGAGCAATTACAAATGAGCTGGAGGTGATGCTGTTCCAAAGCTGGAGGAAGCGTACATGTAAACCCAGGGTTGTGCCAGACCGTGGAGCTGGTTATTGCTTGACACTACTTGTGTGATCCCTGTCCTCAACGATTTACCGCTGCAAACTGGGGATAAAGGCAGAGGACCATACTGAACAGCAGCTGTAAGCACTCATCCTGCTCTCCCCTACTCTGCTGGCGATGAGACGCATGCAGGGGCGCAGGGGCACACGGGCAAACGCATGCAGACTAGAGAGGAGATAGGTGCTGCGCATGCCCTTAAGCAGTCAGACCGGAGGAAACAGAGGCACAAGCTGCAGTTCCCAGCTGGGCCAGTCTTTCCCAGAACCATTTCTCAGGGGTGTTGCTGGGATGATAAATGGGATGCTGGAAAGGCTGGCTGGGAAAAATCCAACTGACTGCTTTTCCCAGGCTCCTCTGTCCCCCCAGAAGTGAAGTATTTGTGCACTCCTAGCCTTTCCATCCCACTGCAGTGGGATGTCAGTGAGAACAAGATCCCCGGTGAAGTGTTATCATCGGGAGGAAGTGGGTAGCAGTGCTTGGGGCACCCTGCCATCCCTCTGAGGCGTCTGGCCTAGATATGGAAGAAAAATAGAGGTGGGACCTGCCTGACCCAGCAACTGTAAGCTCTGGCCAAGGCAAAGCCACCGTCACTGCAAAAGCCGCTGGTGAGGAGAAGACGTGTTGGAAGGGATCGTGGGGCTGCAGAAGCAGCCTGAATTGCTGCCTGCAGCAGCAGGACAAGCTAGCACGGAGGGACGGGCCCTGGCGCTGAGCATGCAATGCCAGGGGGGGCACGGGAAGGCAGCCAGCCCAGGCGCACCGCGTGGGGCAGGGTCCCAGCGTGCGCTAGCCTGGGCGGGGGAGCCGTGGCCAGGGCGCTGGCGTCCTGGTGTAAACTCCTACGTGACTCACCAAATTGCACCTGCTAGGGTTTCTCCAGACCTGGACCTGCAACCCCACGGAGGTGTGTAGTGGCTGAGGGGAGAGGGGAAATGATGCCGGCAAAATCTTCCTGCTCTGCCTCGATCTGTCGAACGGAGGGAACATGTTGCAGCATCCTCTGACATGCAAACCCCACGGCCCTGGGGCCTGGGACTGCTGTCCTGGTGTCCAGGTTTGCAAATGCTGCTTAGGGGAAGGGCTGGCTGCTGACTCGCATCCTGTTTCCCTAAACCGCGCCTGCATGGGGGAATGAATATATTGCTTAGAGAATCTGGACTCCAGGACTTTATTCATCACAGGGCTGAGGGTTCGTGAACAGCTTTGTCTGGATTGTTAAGACTTCCTTTTGAGCCGTGTTTTCTTTTCTTGTTCCTTTTTTTAAGAGGTGCTGTTCTGCCAAAGCCCTCTCTGCAGTGGCTGGCTCGGGGCTCGGTGTCACCTGGCAGCTGTGGCACGGGCTGCCTCCGATCAGCCCGGCGGGGACGCCAGCCCGAACCCCAGCGCTTGCGCGGGGCTGGGAGTCAGGCGCTTGCTCAAAGCATTGGCGGGGGGGGGCCACCTCTGCTTTAAATTAAGAGACGGGAAAAGCTAAACAGAGTTAAGAAAAGAAAAGAAGGAAAAGAAAAAGAAAAAGATGGGCCCAGCCCCTTGCTGGAGCCCGGAAAAAGGAAGTATGCAGCTGGGGGAGGAGGAGGAGGAGGAGGAGGAGGAGGAGGGAGGGATGGGGGTGCTTGCTCGCTGCAGCCGTTTGGGCGGTGTTGGCCGCAGCCGTGTGCGGAGCTCTGCTTTCACATACTCCGCACGCTTGCGCGGGGCGGGGAGGGGGCGCGAAAGCGGCGCCCGCTTCCAGGAATCCCCCGAGTGCGGGATCTGCGGCAGGGAGCTGGTAAACATGACACCATCGCTGGCCCGTAACCGAATGCTCCCTGCATTAGCTGCTCCCTGCCCGGAGATCTCGTTAGCCTGACGACGTCGCCGCACCCCGGCGTGTCAGGCCGGGACAGCGGGGTCGCGTATCCCTGGGCACCAACGGGGGGACACGGAGAGGCTGGACCGAGGGCCTGGGCACAGGGCACCGCCGCGGTGCCTCCGAGGCGCTGAGCTGCGCGGACGGGTGGAACACCAGCTCGTGAGCGTTGCTGCCGTCTCCCTGCCGGCCAGCACCAGCGCTTGTGAAACATGGGGAAAACACCGGCGTTGCAGCAGCCCGGCTCGCCGTGACTCACCGGAGCCACCTCCCAGCCGGCCCCCTCCCGCCGCACCGGCCCCTGCTTGGAAACCCTCCCCGGCCTCGGCCGACCCGCCGCCCGCGCGGGCTCCTGAAGTCAGGAACAGCCGCTTGGCCGAGGAACAAGCATGGCTCCCCGCCTGCGCCAGACCTCCCCTTCCCACCTCCCGCCCCGGCCGCGGGGCTGCCGGTAGCAGCTCGCTCATTCACGGACAATGCCGGCTCCCCGCAGCCAGCTGCCAGCGCTCCCGGAGCTGGCCCGAATCTGCTTTCTCTCAAAAATACGCTGTGCTTGGGTTTTTTTTCCTCCTCCCTTCCCTCCCCTGCCTCGCTGGGAGGATGCAGCTTGTTTACGGCTGCGCGTAGGAAAGTTTGCCCTCCGCGCCGCGTCCCCGCTGCCCGCCTGCTGTTCCCCACCAGGCCGCCTTCGCGCCGGCGCGGGGCCGGCCGCCGGTGTGCCTCGCGCAGGGGAAGCCCGCCGCCGCTCCGATGCAGGCCGCCTGGCTCGGAGGGTTGCTGTGTCCCCAGCGAATGCGAGAGGTGGTGGGAAAGCTGGAGTTTTGGGGGCTGGGAAGGGGGTTTGGAGCAGAAATGCAAACTTTAGCAGTGCTCAGTGCGAAAAATGTCTCTCCAGGTTTCATAAAGGCAGCTCCAATGCCAGCCCCGACTTGGGAGCCTGTCTGCAGTCGAGGGATCCAGAGGAGAGCAGCTGCGGAGAGGGGCGAGGATGGGGCGGACGGAGGGCTGGGAGAGCCTGTCTTGCCCGAGGAGACCAGAAGAGCGTGGTGGGTCTGGCTTAGCACAGTAAGGGATGTGGACACTATAAATACACGGAGAGTGAACGACAGAGAGGGAGGAGAGCTATTTCAGCTCGGGACAGTGTTGTCCGGCAGAACAGATGGGTGGGTAGAAAGGGACTGAGCAGGTGACACAGCAGAGCCTTTCCCAGCTACTGGAAAGGAGATTTTTTTTTTTTTTTTGGAGAGCAGCTGTAGTGAGGAAGGTAATTTGGTTTCTTGGCATCTCTCCCTTACTACACTTTGAACTAGAGCTCGAGCAGCTTAGGAAAGGACTTAAAACGACACGGTGAGTTGTGAGTGCATCTTCTGGGCCCTTCTGCTGTGTCCTGGCTCTGTGGTCGGGGATCACAGCGGGACTCTGCAGCCCTGGGCAGGGAAGGCAGAAGAGCTGCCCGGGACCACGGGCCCGGGGACCCTGTCCCCCTGGGGACTCCCATCCCCCAGACACTACTCCTGGCTGATGATGGTGGAGATGGCAGAGCCAACCCCATCCCGCATGCCGTGCAGGTTCTGGACACCCAAGCACAGTCCCGGTGCTTTGCGAATCAACCTGGTGATTTCCAGCCCCAGGAGGTTTCTAATGATGCTCAGAAGGGGGGAGATGAGGATCTGGCCTTCCTTTTAGACCCTAGCTTGATTTATTTATTTTTTTTTAATAAAGTATGACACAGCCAGGGGAGGCAGGGCCTGGCTGGCCATCCCAGCCCTCTGCAGAAAGCAGGGTGGGTTTCCTTCTTGGTCGGTTTATTTGTATTTTTAGACCATGTTGAAGGCACAAGGTCACCGAAGTGAGTGAAATTCCACCCCGGAGTCTGGACCGTCTCCCTGTCTAGCTTGTGCCGCATCCCTGTCCCTCTCCTCCAGGGACAGGCTGAAGTCAACAGCTGAGCTGGGGCTCAAGTGTCCTGGCCGCAGCCGTGCCGGGGTGACGTCAGCCCGGGCCGAGGCAGGGGCCATTCTTTCGGCACAAAAACACTGCCACCCCGTCCATTACCTCACGGCCTCCCATCGGCTCCAAGGAGGGAGGGCAGGCTTCACCCCAGCAGCAGCTGTGAGCTCCAGGGAAACAAGATCCGTCTGTTTGCAGGGATTGAGTTCACACTGAGAACAACAACAACAAGCCGGGCCGGGATGAACGCGGGTCCCGGCGAAAGGTGGAATTGTTGTCACGAGGGTTTTGGTGCTGGGCTGTCCTGCTCTTCCTCCCCTCCCCGTGTCCTCACCCCCTTCCTCCACCTCCTCCTGCCATGCTCCCCGGGTTTCCTCTCTTGGACACCAGCCACTTAGCAAAACGTCCAGGGATGGATCACGCTGCTCCGCAGTGGTGCTGCTCTTGGGGACAGCTTTGCAAACCAGCCTCTCTGTTTATAGGGAAGAGCCACCTGCAGATGCCAGGGCCGTATCTGAGCTCCTGGGCAAAGCAGCCAAGGGGTATCAAGTCCGGGGGGTGCGTAGAGGGCATCTTACCCCTTTGCTGGCTTGGATGTGACCCAGCCCTGTCGTGCCTTTGCTGCTCAGTGGTGGAGAGCCTTCTTTGGCTCTGTCGTTAGCCCTGCTCATCTAAGGGCTGGCTGGGCCCAGAAACCCCGGGCCGAGAGTGAGACACATGGCGGGGCTGAGGAGAGGGCTGAAGTGCTGTTGGTTGTGAGGCTCTGGTTTCAGGGCTCTCAGGTACTTTGCATAGCGTGGAGGTCAAATGAAGAGTGTGTCAGAGCCGTGGCAGGGACGTTGAAATGGCTTCTGCAAGCAGAGCAGATCCTGGCTGTGGCTCAGACCCCCTGGCCCTCTAGGAGAGAGCGCTAGGATTTCTGCCTGGCCCCTTCCCTGGAAGGCTTCACGCCTGCTGAAATACATTGCAGAGCCACATGACTGCTAGCTGTAGAGGAACACCTCTGCTTCACTGGTCCTGCATATGATCTGGAACAGCAGGGCTGGATCGAAGTCCATGGCGGTGGCAGTCCTTCTGGGATAAGACTATGACCTCAACAGAAACACGTGGGTTACAGGGCTTTAGAAAAGGTAAGATGGCACAAGTGGGGTGTAGCTTGTAAATGGGTCTCCACTCATGGCTAGACTCACTGCCTCAGAGTGCAGACATATTTTAATCTGGAGAAAAAAGGATCCAAGGGGCCACGATGGGTTTTTCTCTAGGTGCCCTCCAGGGTCACCCGCCCAAGAGCATTGACTCCTCTTCCTATGGAACAGAGCACCCTGAGCAGCTTTGCTGTAGAGGTGAATCAGAGGAGGTGCTTGAGGCTAGGAGGTCTCTCATGACATACCTGGGGAGTGTCACGGGAGAGGGTGAATGATGCTGGTCTTGAAGCCTTCAGATATCTGTTCCTGGCCAGGGACAGATGCTACAAGCTCTCTTCTCCACAGCTGCTGCTGCTGAACTGGGGTGGGATAAGCCAGCTACCATAACAGCTGCATCCCTGCTATTATTACCTCTAAGTAGCAATTCTGAGAAGAGCCACCTGGGAATGAGGGTCTTGCCATGCTACATCCTCTGTGCTGAAGATCTGTCCTGGGTTGGCACAAATGTCCCTGGATCTCTCATTGCAAGTTACTTCAGCAGATGATTCATTCAGCAGGATGACAGATTCCTTGCCCTTGAGGAGCTGGTGGTGCAGAGACACCAAGGCAAGAGAGGTACAAAGCAGGGAAGAGTAGAAAGCTCAAACACAGTGAGGAGGAGACCAGAGTGTACCATGCTGGCTTGACAGACTGATGAGTTGGCAATGTGGTGAGTCAAAAGTTGGGAAGGGAGGAAACCTGCCAAAAAGGAATGTGTGCGGGATTAAAATGGTACAGCACATCTCCTCTTGAACACATCGCAGCGTTTGCTTTGTCTTCACATCTGAGCTCTTCTCTAAAGACCTCCTGCTGACTCCTTTCTCCAGTGACCAGAGAAGGGACATGTCAGAGTCTGGGCAGGCTGTGAGGGTTTCAGGCTGAGCAAAGACACTGGCAATCAGTTCAGCCTGTCCATTGACTGAGTCCCACAGGGCTCGATGGGCTGTAGAGCAACAGTCAGCAGTCGCTACTCACTCCTGAAACACCAGCATCTTCTGGGTGTAATGTGCGAAGGATGTTTCACCAGCAGCGCGACACCACGCTTTACTGACTTGATAAAGACATCATCTCCAGCAACGAAATGTCTGCTAACATCCAGCCGGGACTGGGGCTCAGCAGTGACTCAGGGAGACAGGCATCCCGCATCTTGAGTCACCACTGACAGTGCTGTTGAAAGCATCCTCGTTGCTGGGAAATCTGCCTGGGAGCGGGGGCCCATCCACCCACTTTGACTTAAAAGGGGCGATGGCCTCACAGCCTGCCATGGCGTGGCTGCAACGAAAAAAGCGTCACTGTGCAAGCCAGCAACAGTGAGGCTTGAAATAAAGAGAGAAACTGTCCCCTGGGATGCTGACTCAGCTGGAAACTGTAGAAAACAGATGCTTCCAGGAAGAGCAGAGAAGGTCTGACCCTAGCTTTAAGGCAATCAATTTTGTTCAGGTATTAGGACAAGATGTGCTGAGAGTCATCATTCCAGAGCTGCTCCCTGTGACATGTGAAACACCTTCCTCTGGATTTGCTGATGATCCTACAGGAGACAGTTTTCCCCTGCATGGACTGCCTGAAAGACTGGCATCACCTGGCTCGGGTGGCCCAAACACCCAGCGGTACCTCGCTGTGCTACCAGTCTGTGGCAACTGGCTCTCTTCTAGCTCCACAGGATCTAGTCATTTTTGCTCTCAGTGAATCTTTTTTACCCTTTGAAGTGATTTAGGGGCCATCTCTGAATTTCTTAGCCTGGTGTTTGCAAATACTTCTCTTCTCCCTGCTTCATCTGTATGGTGTACGCACACACAAACACACACACACGCACGCACGCACGCACGCAGGGGACCAGCTACTTTGATTTGAAAGCTCAATTTACCAAGAACCTTTCCTGCATGGGAGGAGTCAGGTTGGACCAATATTCAAATTAGGGCTTGAGCCTAAGAGATAGTGAAGAGCCCTGCATGAGAGGAGCTGAACCCAAGGAGAAGGAGCACAGGAGACACAGAGCACTGCTGTTTTTGCCAGAAGCATGAAGCAGACTTGGCTGTCCAGGTTGCTGTGTGACAGGTTTGTAGGCTTGCATCACTGAATAGCACGCACTCTTTCCCATGCACTTTTTGATGTTTCATTAGCCTGTTACTCTTGTGACAACTGGCATGAACGTGCCATGGTTCAGCACTATTTTTATAATTTTGAAAGGATTTCTTTTTTTAACCATTTTTTTCTTCCTTCTATCCCTTGGAAGAGAAAATTTCCAGGCCTCTGGCAGAGCTGGTTCAGGGCTTCTTGGAAATGAAGCAAACCTGTATCTCAGTGTCTCCAGGATGAGGGGTGAAGTAGCTTGTTTGGAGGCAGCAAGGCTAACCTTAGGGCAGAATATGGCTGGAGGAGCTGGTGGCATTTCAGGGTGTTAAGGACAAGATGTTGTAACTCCTTTTGCCTGTTTTTCTCCTGCCCCCTTTGATCTCAGTCTTGGGGCCTGGGATCTCTTTTCTGAGACATCCTTCCCTGGTGTCCTGGCTCTGCTGGGCGAGCACATGGGTAGGGATGCCCCTTGGGTGCTGAACCTGGCCCCTCTGCCTGTCCGTGCTGAGAGCAGGAGCTCATCTCCATCCCTATACTCTCAGCTAGCCTGGCCTCCAACGCGTTACAGTTTTGGGGTGATTTCCTCCCTCTAATCCACACACGCAACTCAGTGTGCTGTGTCTCTGTAACCTGTCCTTTGCCTATACCTCCCAGGTGTCATACTACCAGTCGGTGGCTCTGCTCCAGACTATCCCCTTTGTTTTTTTTCCAGCCCTTCTTTTCGGACACTTGTCCTCTTTTCCAGAACAGGCTGTTTCCCCTAATAGCAAGTGCACAGCTGCCAGCAGATGAAACGGTTGCTTTTACTTATGCATGAAATCTTCCACTTGTGCTTTTTTGTCCATGCAGGAAACGTCTGCCCTCCTGTGTTCAAAGTCCCCTCCAAAGAGAAGCGAAGGGTGCACTGACCTCATGGAGTAAATATTTTCCATGACTCTCCTCCATCTCCTTCCAAGCTCGGCACCTACAGCTGAAACCCAGCTCCGTGTTTGAAGCTGGCTGGGCTGAACCTATGGGCCCTGCCACCGCCTCCTCCATCGCGGTGAGTGTTTGCAGTAGGGCGTCAGGCTGGATTTTGCCCTCTTGTTTCTGTGCATGCTGCAATGCAATGCCTTTGCAAAGAAAAGCCCGAAGGCTTCAGCCACCCCTCTGCACCCCCCTCCTGTGTCTCTGCTGGCAAAAAAAAAAAAGCCCACGGGCCAGTGTGCAACTCCTGAGCGAATCCTGAATCCTGCAGGCTTGCTGTGATGGTTTCTCCAACACCTCCCCTGGCCCAGTCGCAGGCTAAGATGTTCTGCATGGTTATGGGGTGCTGCCAAGCCAGCTGGGATGTTGAATGCAGCAGACTCAAAACAGGCGCCAACTGACCGTGGGCCAAAGGTGGGCTGCAGGGGGGGTGTTTTGAACTGGGAACAAGTTGGTGAGCAGCTTGTCACCAGGCAAAGGAGGGGACATTTATTATCTCAGCTGAATGAGGACGGGCAGATGATTTAACAGGTATCTTCCACCTCCAGCTTCTCTGCCTCTGCTGTTACTGGAAGGACTGGTTTTCTCCCTTGCAGACTCTCGCCCCTGACAGCTAGAGCTGAGGCACCGAGCTCTTCTCGAGGAGGCTGGGACACTAACATCTGGTGCTGATCCCCGAGGGGTCTTGGCAGCAGGATCTACAACACAGGTATTGCAGGGCCCAAGGCCCTTCAGGGACAAGGTCTGTTTGATATGCAGCCACAAAAAGTCAGTGGGTTTCCCCCACCAATGCTTTGCTAAGAGGGATCCTGTGGTTGTTCTCCTCCCTGGGCTTTTCAAACCTGCAGGGGCTATGATGTCCCACGCACAGTGCGGTCCCCAGAGGCGGATCAGCGTACTTCATGGTGTCGCTCGTAGGGTTGGGTCTGAACCACCCCCCCCTCTTGTGGAACAGGGAGAAAACACATTGCCCCGCCAGAAATAATGACAAGCATGTGTCACACGCTGGGAGGTGTCAAAAGATCCTTGTGCGGGCCTCGCAGGCAGTCCTCGCCTTCTGCTTCGGCCATGGAGGGAAAATCACTCAAGCAATTTGCTCTGGGCGTTTTAGAGTCCTTTACATCTAGGGCCAGGTCTCCCCTACAGCAAAACTGTCTCTGCACACGAGGCCAGGAGAGCAGCTACACCCTTCCTTCCAGGAGCTCCTCCCAGTTGGTATATGAGATACCAGTTTCCCAGTTCTTCTGTGCTGGAGAAGTCCCATTCTTATTTAAAGGTTCATTAGTGCTAGAGAGAAAATGCTTTTCTTTTTTCACCCAGAAAATATTAAACAACCATTAATGTGGCTGTTCTTTGGGGTTTTGTTTTCACTGTAATTTTTTAGAGATCTGTTCAAAAAAAGATTTTTTTGCTGGCAACCAGTCAAGTGTTCTCCACTTGCTCCACAGCTCTCCTGTTGGTAGCTTCACAGGGATGTTTAAGCAGGCAGTAGCATGATTAGCTGGGTCAGGGCCCTGGGTGAGCCCGTGACTTCCAGGTTTGTCATGCACCTGCTGCAGAGCAAGTGATGGGCTCCCTCCTTCCCAGGCCCTTGAAGAAATGCACGTGTGTGCGTGGTGCCAGGCACTCCCCTACAGCTGCAAGCTTTAGTGCTCTCGTGCAGAAGCATCAAATGTGCAGGCTGCTTGCTACAAGCCGGGAAGAAGGGATGCCTCTTTGCTTGCCCGTGCACAGAAGATGTGAGTGTTACTTGCATGCTATTGCACTTAAGATGCACCTATTTTTGTCCACTCTTTGTGGGGGATGTGTATCTTTGCTCTTTAGCAAGTGCTGTGTTCCTCCTTGCAAACACCAGAATGAATCTTTGCTCTTGGGCAGATGTGAAGACCATTAATTGTGCATCACACCTGAAGGCAGGGAGGCAGCAGCTCAGTGTCCAGGGAAATAGCGCTCTGCTGGAAGTCATCTGCCTGTCAGAAACTGGCGGGGGTGAGTTTGCATCATGTGTCAGAGGTTCACACTTAGCTAGATATAAATCTTGCCTCTCCTGGAGGCCTGGGTCTTCCCTGGGGCTGCTCTTCTGTCTCCTTGCGTTTCTGGGGAAGAGAAGCTGCAGCTAACCTCACTGCAAACAAAAATTAGTTGTTTTTTGTTGCTTTTGTTTTTCGTGCTCAGTCTGAACAATAAAACATCTGTTCTTGAGCCCGGCAGCTGGACCAAAATGAAATGACATTAGCATCAATTATCCTCCGGGATGAGGAGTATGACAAGAGAATGGTGCAGATTTCCTTAGCATTGAATAACAAATGAGCACAACAGCTTGGATAGGTATTTCACGTCCCCGGACAGTGAATATATATATATACAACAGGACTGCTTGAGTCCCCGAGCTGAGATGCCCACGTTAGGCACTGCTGCTCCAGGTACCTGAATTGCCAGTCGTTAGTGTTGCTCCCGTGCCTATGTGTCAGCCCTGGGGTCCGTGGGGGGAGACACTGTGCAGCAATCAGGGAATAACACCCAGTTTGGCCGAAGGGCTTGTGCTCTGCAGAGGGCTAAGACTGCGGTGGCAGCTGTTTTCTGAATGCAGAAACACAAAAGCCAAGCACTCTTCTTGGTGGCCTGCAGGGCTCGGCTCCGGTGCGCTGACCTGGTGGTACGTGCACCTTCCCGGGGTGCTCGCGCAGAGCCCAGCTGGGACATCAGCCGTGGCGGGAGCGGGCAGGCCAGCCTGGAGCCGAGCGGCTTTCGCAGCGGGATGGGATGATGAGGAATCACGTTCCCCGTGCACAGAAAGGGCTATTAACGGGGGAGCGATTTAACACAGCGGCTCTGCTTTGTTGGCAGTTGCGACCTGCAGTCCTTGGCAGCACCGTGGAGCAGCTGTGAAGTGCCAGGCAGGCGGCAGCGATGCTTTAGCGCGTGATGCATTTGCCTGGCCACGGTGCAGAGTACTCGGGAGACCGGGCGACCTGCTCTCAAGGGCTTTGCACAAACCCATCTGCCCTGAGCGCAGGCCTGGATGTCACCTGTCACAGGACACCAGGCTGTCCTGCCTGCCTGAAGGAGGGTGTGTGCCATCAGCCCTATGGACGAGGCGGTATCGGGATCCAAACCAAGGATGGGCTCACAGGCACTGTGCGTGCGTGCACAATACTGAAGGAGAAAAAAGAAATCTCATCGCCCCTCCCAAGCAAGGTTCTCTGAAGGAGGCTATTTCTGCACACGCCAGGAGCACGGAGAAGAAACGCAGCTGGGGGAAAACTCACAAAAGATGATCTTCGAGGAGCATTTTCATAAGCGAGCTGTCTTATACCTGTGTAGCCAGATGCCTGAATAACTTAATGCAGGCTTCAGGAAATCATTAAGCCTGCTGCAATTTTGAAGCCTCTCAAATAGCTTTCCTGCTCCCCGGGGAGCTGCGAATTTTTAGGTCTGACAGCTTACAGAGCCCTGGGGGCTAGATACAGCTGTTCGTTGCAGAAGAGCCCTTCGTGGGGTAGGGTTTGGGGATCTAACCTTGCTGGCTGTGAAAAAGCAGGGCTTATGAGTCTTGCTAGCTCACGCAAGGCTTGCTGAGATTTTGGAAGGAAGGTAAATGTTTGGGGTGAGCAGCAGGGGAGAAAGAGCCTGTCTCAGAATAACAGCTTGCTTTGAAATGCCGACAACACTCGCCCCTTGCTTCCTGTGCAATATCCGACTATTGGAAGGGCTCAGCCGGCTGCAGGAATGCAGCTGAGCTGAAGCAAACTGCAGAAGAAATATGGGCATGACAGGTTATATATATATGTGTGTGTGTGTGTGTGTGTGTGTGTGTGTGTGTGTGTGTGTGTGTTTCTTGGGGCTTCTTCCACGAATGCAGCCGGGTACCCCATATACCTGCAGCCTGTGGTGTGCTCCAGCTCTGCAGCTCTCTCGGGGCCAAGGAGCATCGCCCAGCAAAGACACGCTGAGAAAACGCCCTCGCTTACTTGCCCGACCCATTTTATTCCAATCCCTTTTGCCTTTGGCCTCCATCTTCAGTTATATCGAAAAGCCAAAGCCACCCAGCCACCATGTCCCACGTGTATCACCTCTCTTCCCGGAGTCTGGGCTCTGCAGAAACTCCTGCACTGTCCTCTCCTACCAGAAAATTGAGTCAAATGGGGAAAAAATCTCAGAAAACCGCACTCAGAAGAAACTTGGTAGAATTAGGAGCAAAAGTAAAGCTGGGTTTCGAGTTAAAAAAAAAGATCATTTTATCCAAAACCAACTGGAACTACCCCAGTACTTCTATCTCTCTCTCTCTCTCTCTCTCTCTTGTTATTTTATGCACTTTATTTTATCCTGGACTCTTAAGCCTTACAAAAGTAAGTGTGTTGTCATTCTGTTTGCTTGTCCCTTCCATTAATAACATGCTGAATTGACTATTTCAGCTAGGCCTGGCAGAGGGATAAATGCCTCACCAATACTCAGGTCCTTCTAGTTTCATGAAAATAGGTGTCCGCATTGGATGACAGGACAATCTCCTCGAGAGAGCTTCTAGCAAGCTGGGCTTTTTGGTTCCCCGATTTCCTCAACTACTTGCAGGACTTCTATTTGCTTTTCAGTGTGTGGTATCTGCTTGCAAAACGACTGATGGAGTTTGCTCTTTTAGCGCAGTAAAGAAATAAGTCCTTGGCCACATGCTTGGATGCAGAGTGTCTCAGCCAAGCGTCTTCAATGCCAGGCAAAGGGGCCGGCCGGGGAAGGGCTGGGATGTGCAGCCTATGTGCCACCTACGGATCGGCACCCGGAGAAGGCTTCAAAGCGCCACAGCGGGCTGAAGGAGCGGCAAAATGGAGACGAGCGTGCGTGGCAGGGCCGCCTGCGACAGCAGGGGAGCAGATGTGAGCACTTCGGAGGCTCTTCCCACCCTGGGTTTTCTGAGGGAAAGGAGGTGGGGGCAGGAGAGGAAGAGGGGTGAGCAAAGAAGGGGCAGTGCGTTGGTTCCCTCTTGCATCTAAGCTGCTGGTGGCCTGGTCCGTGTGGGCAGTTTACAGCAGATGGGCTGGCTGGATGGGGAGGGATCCGCAGGGACGCACAGCTGTCCTCGTGTGTGGCATAAGGCATAACAGCCTCAGGCCGGAGCTAAAAGCATCGTAACAACATCTGCGTGCCTGCAGCTGAGCTCTGCAGGGTGTTTGCTGTCCACGGGGCTCCTGCACTGTTCAGAGTCTGCCTCACGCAACCCCTCCGGCCCGGGGGGGGGGTCCAACGCTGGCCCCGCGGCAGCGGTGGCTCCAGGGTGACCACAGGGCGCCAGGGCCAGGAGCTCTCCTCCCACCGGCCCCCGTGGGCAGCCCCCTCGGCCCATCGTTTCAACACACACCTCCACCTCCCTGTTTGCATAGCTCAAAATGTTCTGGGCTTTATCAGTGTTTGCACTTTTGCCGCTGTTTGGGCGAGTTGCACTTTAAAGGCAATAAAGTCAAGCTTTGTTTGCTTGCAAGGAAATGGTACTTTTCCCTCATCAGACAAACCACCACTGTCTGAAAAATGCAGCATAAACCATCTCTGTAATCCCTAAGCCTGCTTGGGGTCCTGGGCCTGGATCCCTCAATAGATGATGTCCCAAGAGCAAAAGGTGCCCTATGGGTGTAAAAACACCCAGCACACGCCATGCATCCCTCCCCCCCCCCCCCCCCCCCCCCCCCCCCCGCGGCTCCCTGACTGCCTTAGCTTGGTTCTCGCTGATACTTTGCATAATGTAATGGGCAGCTATGACTGAGGCAAAAAATTGCCTGGCTGCCCCACATCTGCAGAGAGCAGCATCGCCTTGGCCTTCAGGGAGATGAAGACATGCTGTGCTGTCCCTTGGCAGATGCACAGGCTTGTGCTAGCTCCTATTCTGCCTTTTTTTTTTGTGGAACTAGAGAATAAGCAAGATGTGCTGTTGCAAAAGGAGAAACACTGCTACCTTCGGTGACTGGTTAGCTGCACACTGTCCTTTCCTTTGGGGAAAAAACAAAGCTGCTCTTATAAATTTTGGCCCCAGCATCTTTTCCAAGTGGACTTGCATCACCACTGGCAAAGCTGCTTCACCTTGATCAAGTCCTGAGGCTTAAGGGAGAAGTGTGAGAGCCACGTGCTGCTGGCAGTGCTGGGCCATGCAGGTGCCAGCAGTGGCATCACTGCAAGGAGGTGATCTCATGTGCACAAAGCCTCTCGCTGCCATCCCTCATGGTGACACTGCCTTTGAGTAACACCTCTCTTGTGATAGCGCCAGCAGGCTGTTCCTGTCCAATGGATTAAAAATAATTAACAGGTTATGGTCAGTGCAATGCTGGATGAGACTTGGGCGGATAAGGAAAGGATGTTATTTCTGGAGAAAGCAAGGATCTGATTGCTAAGAAAGTGCCCTTCTCTTTCCTGCAGTCACTGCCTGTCCATCTGCTGAGTGATCCTCTCCAACCTGGCTGCTTCTCTGACCCTGCAGCAGTGCGGCATAAAGTGTGACTGCCCAAGGAAAGCCCTCCTCCATCATCCGCCTTGTCCCCTTGCCTTCCTCCCCATGCACTTTCTCATTCACCTTTGGGCTGTCCAGGAAGAGGTGCTGGGGTGCGCAATAAACTTCTCGGGGTTAGGCCATCTCTGCCACTGGCCCTGCTGCCCACCAAAGTGGCTGGTACTGCTCCAGCGTCCTTGCGAGGGAGCAAAGCCCGTCACAGCAAGCACATACAAAACCTGTGCTCCGCAGCCCTCGAGGCTCGGTGGCTTGAGCACAGACTTAGTTGTCTGTTTTCCTGGAAGGGCGACTGTTCTTGCAGGCGATCCTTTGATTAGTGCAAGGTGTTTTCTCCACCCTGCTGGGTACACATTGGCTCTAGAAAAACCAACGGTGATGGCACAGCACCAGGAGTGCTGTGTAAGCAAGGTGTCTGCTCATGCCCCCTGGTCTGGAGGATCAGCCTGGGGCTGGAATGGGCCAGAAAAGGCACAAAACATGCTGCTTTAAGGCTCTACAAATGGGTTTTAAGCTCCCAAAGCGAGAAGGGCTGTGGAAAAGGCAGACTATGTCTGCTGGGGCCTTGCCTAGAAATAATGGCACCGCATGGTCCCCGCTCTCAGGAAATGTCTTTTTTGTGCTGTGCTGGCTTGCTGGTATCTAACCCTGCCCTCTTCTGGACACAGGCTGTCTGGCAAGGGGCAGCATTTGGGATATGTCCGGTATTTTAAAGTGCTTTAGAGAAATGCAGAACTAGCTATTTGAGGGCTTCAGCTAACGCAAGCCAGAGAAGCTGGGGGAAGATGATGAAATCTAGGAACAGATTTATGTGAGCCATGCTCCTTGTAAAAACAAGAGCAAATGTGCTAATGCAACCTCAACATTACGTCGTAAGCATGAGGAAGCCCTGAGTCAGAGCAGGGGACACGGAGGAGCCCAGCAGTTTTCTCGGGGGGGGACTCGGTGGGCTGCCGCCCCTGACCACGGGGGAAGGACAAAACCAGCTGAAGCTGCCGCGACCTCTCTGGTGTGCCAGCGATGCTGAGCTGTAAATGACCCCTTCCCTTGCTGCTGCAGTCATGAATTTTGCTTTTCCAACAAGGGCTGAGGAGTCAAAACACCTCATGGAGGTCTGGTTTATTCGCAGCACTAGCAGCCCAGAGGCAGCCAGGGAGAAACCTCGACAGGACCCTCCTTGGCGGCTTGGTGCCACCCATCGGTTGTCACCGTGTCCCCAAGCAGGTGCTGTGGGTACCTGGCCAGCATCACCCAGACTCCTCAAGTGCACAGGGCTCACGGAGCAATACCAGGGACTCAGCAGTGATATCCAGCTCGAGGATAGCAGGTTCTCTTGTAAAAACATAGCAACGCTAGAGAGCAGAGAGGCTGAGCAGCCCAGGGCAAAGAGTGCCTGTTTTTTCGGTGTCAGACCACAGCTCCCTTGAAGCAACTCCAACAGCAAGCGATACAGGGTCCCCAGCCACCTCGTAGCAGATAGCCATGTTCCTCAGCTCTCATGTTAGACTAATGAGACAAATATGGGCTGCTAGCTTTAATGCAAGGTGCTGAGCATGTGCATTCAGGGCTGTGCTGTTGATGGTGCCCCAGATCTCCTGTGCAGCTCATCAGTTTGTCCCAGTTGAGGTAGAGACTGGCATACCTAGGCAAAATGCAGAGGGCCTGTCTTCCCAACGTCTCCCCCTTCTGCTTTGGTAGCATTTTCCAGCCCTGCTGCCTGGGGATGAACGACTACCACTGGCACGGAGGTGCTGAGAGCTGCACGGGCGAGGCGCTAGGAAGGTACCTGCTGGCCCACTGTACTTTGACCCTACAGCTGGTTTTGCCTGGTGTTTCATTTATTTTTAATGGTTGCTACTGTTACCTATAAATAAAATAAACAGTGTGCCTGAGTCATCTTTAAATCCATGTACTCTGTTTTTTGAGATGGCCATGAAAGTTTGGGATCTCAAGTCAGGCCAGGGCTGGGACTCAGTAATGGGAAATACAGCTGGGGCAGGGAAGTGTGCAGTGCTTGGTGCGTCCTGATACCTCCTTGGCAAATAAGCCTTGGCAGCTCCCTGAATTTCCAATTCTCTTCGCAGGGAGGGTTTTCCAAACCAAGACTGAATGGCTACAGTTTGCATTGTTGTAAACCTCCTGGGAAGAGCCCAGACATGCTCTTTGATCTCTGCATGTTTTTCCAGGAAAAAAACCTCACTCCTGCCTCTGACCAGAGGCTCCTGCAAAGCCGGGCTGGCTGCAGGCACAGTGCTGCAGCCCCGAGCATCTCAGTGAGGCTGGTGGCTATTTTGCAAGCCAGGGTGGATGCAACCTGTTGTTGCAGGGAGGCACCTACTGCAGCCTCTAATAAACACATCTGAAAAGCAGCCCAGGATGTGCCCAACGCCGCCTGCCCTGCAGGCTTGGAGCACAGGGAGATGTGAACATACCTGCACTGCTAATTGCTGCCTGTAATCTCCGGATTATGTTATACTGCTCTTTATGTTTATCTTAAAGCTCCCAACTCTGTGCTTTCCCTCAGGCCAAACCAGAGCACAGCAGGGCTTGGGACCACGTTAAAATCCTCTTAATTTAATGCTGTTATGCTTTTACATTGCATTTTTAATGCAATTTGAAATACATGACATACATAAAAATCCTACTCGACTCATAGTTACTTATTCTTCTGCCTCCCTTATAATGCCTCCTTCTTTCCAGCCTCCAGCATGTTCCGACTACCATTAGCAGAAAGCTACTGCAGATAAATGTCCCAGCTGAGCTGACATCCCAAGTGCTGCGAGCAAGATAGCCCAGCCGAGAGCAGGGAATTCCTGTCCCACCGCGAGGGTAAGGGGCTGGTTTGGCCCAGGCCAGCCTATGCCCGAGAGGCGAGCTGTGAGCCCTGTGTGAGGGTCGCACACACGTTCAGCCCAGACGGAGGCAGCCATCTGCTGAAACCAGCAGTATCTGTCAAAATGAAGGCAATTTCTTGGGAATGGCCATATTTCATCCATGGATCCAGAGTAGTTTATGAAATTATTAGAGTTATACAAATGGCAATTTTTGTTTCAGCAGACACACTGCACTCTGGACACCCCGCAGGAGATAAATCTCTTACCCAGTAATTGCATTGCTGCTCCCTCCTCCTCCTCCTTCTACCTCCCTGGCTTCAGATACATAGGTTTAAACTGGTACTAGCTCTCTGAAGCAAAGGTGGTAAGAGACAGAAAGAGGGTAGAGAGGAGGCAAAAGGCTTTCTAGCACATCTTTTGGAAGGTGAGCTGATGGTCTTGCAAAGCTTTCCTGAGCAATTTCCCCGCGACCCCAGATGCATCCGGGGTGCCACAAAGGATTGCGGCTGTTCATGCTCTTCTCTATAGCTCTCCCTCCTTCTCACTTCTATAACAGACCATCAGCAAGAGAGCAAAGCTCAAAGGGAGCCTGCGGAAGAGGAGACAGAGGGGCAATGGTCTTCAAACATGTAAAGGAAATCATTAAGAGGAAGGAAATAAATATCTCCTCCATTGAAGTTAGGCAGGGGAGCAAGAAAGCATTAAGACTGAGATGTGTCTGGGAGGACACCAGATCTCCAGGGACTGTATAAAAGCAGGGTGAATATAGGATCTCCAGGTATGTAAGTGAGAGAGAAGGAGAATACGGGATCTCTGGATCTGGTTTATGCGCCTGTTGCTGGCCATGGCATATACTATAGACTTGTTGGTACCATTTGGGACAGCTGAACGTAATGGCCATTCGTTCAATGGTTCAAGCACTTCTCTAAAAAAAAAAAAATTCTATACATTAGTATCTTTTACATAGCAGTCAATGCACGTGAGCATCAGTTTTACAATCAGAAAGGCTGTTAGGGCAGATACCCACTCCGTCTCTCTGCATGTGACAAAAAACATTCAAATTCTTCTCATCTCCTCTAATAGCCAGATATCTAGTCTTACGCTTCATTGTCAGAAGAGCAGATGCATCTCTGGCAGGCATTTAGAAAAACACAAAATGAGCATGTTTTTTCGCTTCTCATATCCGTGCCATTCCTTGGTGTTTGCAAGTGCGTGGTGTAATCATTCGCAGCTTGTTTCTCCTGCTGGAGCCGCAGAAAGGCAACAGACAGGAACAGAAGCAAAAGGAAATTCTGCGCCTGCTGCTGAGCGCCTTGAGAAAAATGCAAAAGAGAAGGGCGCAGTTAGAACTCCGTCTCCTTGAATTTTTCTCTTTTAAACTTTTCTCTTTAGGTAACCAAAACCAAGTAGATTGGGATCATTATTTTGCAGTAGATCTTAACAAAAAGAAATTGGCCTTTTTTTGGCAGCACAGCTTACAAACGGCTGTGTGTAACCTTGTACCATGTAGTCTATAACAAGGAACGGCCTTCCTTCTTTGACTATTTTCTAGTTGTTCTTTGAGCAATCCTTCCTAGGACAACAGCTTTGCACATACTTGTAACAGGTGCCAGACGTCAAAGTTGCCTACAGGTAAAATCTTTGCCCTGGAAGACAATTATAGACTTTTGGTATGCTCTTTACCATCAGTGTGATCAGACTGTTTCTCCAGCTGATTTACTTCATTAGCTAAATATATGGCCCTCCCTGACTTCCCGTCACTTGGAGAAGGAGCTGGTTGGGAGGAAGGCTGTATTTGCACCTACACAGAGAGCTAGACCCCAAAAAGCCCAGGAAGCATTGGGTAGGCTTTAAGATACCACTTCCAGATCCCCCAAAACATAAGAGGGAAAGGGATGGCACAGTGCAGGAGCACAGAGTGACAGATTTCTTGCATGGAGAGCGCCAGTGACTGGAAAATGCTTTAAGAAGACTTGTATTTTTTTCTTGTTGAGTGATTTACATAGTTCTCTTGGGGACAGGTAACAACTGAACATGGATAGAGAGTGATTGTGTGACCCTAGCACTGAGGACATGGCGCAAATATTGAAAGAGTGCAAGGCAGGGTGTCCCTCCACTGACTGATACATGCTCTGTTGTGTTTGCATAACACCATTTATGCTGTGATCCCTCTCTCCGAATACCTACAGACAGCTATGGACTAGCTCTTTGGACCAGCTCCTCACAACCTTCCCAACAGGACTGACAAGGAAAGTGCAGTGATTTGCTCGTCCTCTCCCAGGAAAGACACAGAGGACAGAGAAAGGACTGGGAGACCCATTGCTCCAGTTTCCCACTTTCCAGCTCTCGGCTTTACTTGCAAGCCCACTGTATCCTCCTCATATCAAGCCTCTTGCCATGCTGTTCCCCTAATTAAAGGGTGAAGGAAAACAGCCATTAACATTTCAGACCTCTGCTCTGCCTCCCTGTGAAGTAAAAGCACTACACCTCTCTTTTTCCTCTTTTCCCCTTCCCCTTGTTTTAACACTTTCTATGCACTTGCACTGCTTTCCCTAGCTCTCTCCTCTGCCTTTGCCTTCTGCCTCCTCTTCACGGTTTCAGCTCGCTACTTTTCAAAGAGAGCAGGGTGACCAACCCGGCTTGTTTGTTCTGAGCTCACAACATGCAAACGTTTCCTTGCATCTTCCACTAAAGCTCATGGGGCTGCACGACATATAAACATATAAACCACACTGCCAGTTAATGCACCCCGATATTTGTCCCAGCGCCTTGCCTGCCCTGCAGGACCCTGGAGCTGGCTGTCCCCAGGCTTGGGGGTGCAGGGCTAAAACATGGAGAGGAGCGAGCGACCCAGGAAGAGGAGGGGGGACAGATCACGCTATAGGCAGTGAGCGACCGGGTCCCGTCTTGCTCTGAGCCCTTGGAGAAACACAGCAAGTGCCCCCGCTGTGTAAGCCCACCTGAGCGAGACTGTTCAATCTGCCCCCACAACCATGCATCTACCCCGGGCAGCAGCCACAGCTGCTGTTCAGACAAGCTTGGCACATGAGCAAGAGCCGAAAGCCAAGCCCTTTGCAAACACAGCCAATTTCCTTGTCCCCTGGTAATTTATCTGCAGAGGGAAAGGCTGCACTCGGCCTTGACACCCTGCTTTTTATTCTACTCAGTCTTCCAGCCGGGTGAGCAGGGGCCCAAGAGTTCAATTAGCGTAGCCAAGGTCAGATCACAAATCAGGGGCTTAGTCAGATTTAGCACACTGGATCCTCCTGTCTCAGGCTTTCTGCCTTGGGCTCCAGCAAGTGATTTATTTTTTGCTTGCTATTTCCTTATTTTTAGTCCATGTGCTGGACTTCGTCATTAGTTCACAAGAGCTTATCTGGGGCTCCCTGTCCTCTTTAGCATGTGAGAGTGCCCAGTTGTGCCCTTGCCAGGGCAGGACGGCCCTCAGGGTTCATGCAGGGCTGGGCAGCAGGGCTAGAGGACACACAGGCTCTCCAAGATCATGCAACGGAGATGTCCATATCTGCCTTTGCTTTTCCAACCATCATCCACGAGCAGTCAGACACTAAAGAAAGGGCTGGGGTTGAGTCTGCCGCATCTCCTGTGAGGTGAGCCTTGGAGAATCAGTCCCCACATGCCAGGGTCGCAGCGAGGTGGGGGGGGATGTGATCTACAAGCTCGTGTGTCCAAGGTCTTTGCATCAACCATTGCACAGCCTGGTCCTTCAGGCAGTTTGTTTTGCCCAGCTTTATCTCCAGGCGGGATTCCTTTGCAAAAGCACAACTTTGGGACGGAAGTGGCCCAGCACACACCTTATCTCTGGCCATGCACTAAAATGTGACAACCAGCACCAGCAGTTCATAACTCAGCTTTCTTTCAAGCACATCTCCCGCCACAGAGGCGTTCAGCCTGGCAGCTGGGTTTGGGTCTGTACCTGGCGCTGCTTGCCGTGGCTGAACCCGTGCCAGTGCTGGAGGTGGGTTATCCCCCGGGTTATCCTCCCCGGTTAGGCCAGGCAGAGCTGAGGCTTTGCCTCGCTCTCTCCGCAGGCAGGGTGCCGGCGCGACAGAGCAAGGTTGGTGATCCTGACGGCCGGAGCCCGCGGCAGGGCCAGTCGCAGGGGGAGGCAGAGGGGCCGCTGCAGGGAGGCAGCCCCAGCCCCAACCCCAGCATGGCCCCGGGGTGTCCGCAGGGCACTGGCACAGGGAGCTGCTGCTTGCAATGGGGCCATGGTGTGCACGGGGCACAGGGGGGGCTTTTGCACTCTCCTGTGCAAACCTGCACCTGCGTGCAGCAAAGCTTGCCCAGCTGAGGGCAAGGGCAGTGCTGTTAACAGATGTTGTGCCTTTTAAATCCCATCCAGCATGTCAGGGCTTGGGGAGGCCAAGTCTTCCAGTTCTGCTGGATTTTGATGACTGCTACAGCTCAGTGCCTCTGGGTTGCTCCTGTATCAACAGCTCCACAAAGAAAAACATCCTCTGCCTGGCTACTGAAGGAGGAACAGATTGATGAGGCTGGAGGATTGGATTTGTTTGCCTTTTTGTGCTACACGCAAAGGCATGTGTGTGCGTGTTGGGGTGGGGGAAGGTGTCTGCGGCCAACATTAACGCAGTGCTGGTGCAGAATTGTTTTGGTGGCGCTGATGGTACAGCATGACCCCAGATCCAGCGTTGGAGACATGCTGCAGCCAGCCTGGCTTGTCTCAGCTCTTGAACGCAGCTTTCCTTGCACTGCACACTCTGGGGCAGCATAGCAGTATCTCTGCAGCACAGCAAGTGCAGCGCTCCCGCCTCGCTGGATGAGCAGAAAACCCAGTAGCTGCAAATTTATACTGAGGACAGCAGCCCAGGCTGTGACAGATGGCATCCCCACATCGCCGCTCCTGAAGGGCTCCAGCCCGAAGGCCTTGACCCTCACTGGCCTGGCTACATCATGATGGTGGTGGGAAGGCAGCTGAGAGCCTGCTCCTGATGAGGCCTGGGGCCGCGGGCTGCTGGGCAATGCTATGCCTAATGCAGCCCAGGGTACCGCTGGCCGCCTTTGCCACAGGGGCACGCTGCTGGCTCGTGGTCAGTTTTTGTCCGCCAGGACCCCCAGGTGCTTCTCTGCAGAGCTGCTTCCCAGCCTGGTGCCTGGGGTTATTCCTCCCCAGGGGACGGACTCTGCACTTCCCTTTACTGAACTTCAGGAGGTTCCTCTCTGCCCATTTCTCCAGCCCATCGAGGTCCCTCTGCCTGGCAGCACAGCCCTCTGGTGTATCAGCCTCCTAGTTTTACCTCCCCTGCAAACTTGCTGAGGGAGCATTTGGCCCCATTATTCAGGCTATTAACGAAGAGGATGAAGAGTATTGGTGCTAGTATTGACCCCTGGGGACACTGCTGGTGATCAGCCTCCAGCTGGACTTTGTGCTGCTGATTACAACCCTCTGAGTCTGGCAGTTCAGCCAGGTTTCAATCCACCTCACTGTCCACTTACCTAGCCCAAACTTCATCAGCTTGTCTATAAGGAAGTTATGGGATCCAATATCAAAAGCCTTACTAAATCCCATGTCCATGGCATGCAGCTTAGTTGTCTCCAGCAGTAACAAGACGGTCTGAAGATTTCCTTTTTCAGTTCCTAGGCTTGCAGGGACTGATGGCCTTGTGAACTACCCCCTCTTCAGGCAGAAGGGTTTAAGGCCTGCTCCCCAGCCCCATTTCCCCCAATAAGATTCCTATCTTCTATCAAACACAAACATACCTCTTGGTGTGCGGGGAAGGGGTTTACTACTGGCTGTGCTAAAACCGTCCTGCAGAGAGGATCCATAAGGGCCCTCTGGAAATGACAGGAGAGGTGGGTGAGGCTTAGGCTGAGCTGTTCAGCTAAATCAGCATTGCTTTATTTGGGGCTACTTCAATTTACAGGATCCAGGGCTGCAGCCCTTAAAGTTGTAACTTGATTCTGCAGCCCTATAAATATGACCAATGCAAAATAGTAACAGTAACTGCAATAATAGTCCTCTAATCCAGTTAAATATAATCACTAATACAGCAGATTAGCTGACTGTGGACAGGGATTTGTAACAACTCCAGCAGAGCGCAGGAGGAAATCTCTGCTCAGTTCTTACTCAGCAGTGAAAAAGGAAGATCCTTGGCCAGCCTGATGCCAGAGCAGCACAGCAGAGATCTAGGCTGTGATTTTTTTTTAATGATATGAAAATACACTGTTGATTGAAGATGGCCAGTTTTGCAGTGGTGAAGATGGAGTATGACTGTATGACTGTCCACTTAATCTGGTTCCTAGAGAGGTTAATGGGAAATTTGCTATTGGTCCCATTGGGCACAGAGTCAGTACCCACATGGGTGAAGCTCGCTCTCCAATTTTACAGTGCAGGGGTTGCCCTGTATGTGTTAAGTGCACAGCGAGTGCCTAGCAGATCATTGGAGAAAGACTTCTTTCTGAAGCAATTGTGCCCTGCCACGTACCAGCCCAAGCTCATTAGCTGCTTGGGATTCATAAAACATGCTCAGCTGGTGCCTCCCTGGCACGATCCGCTCATCATGTGGGTTTCTTACTGGGAAGCTGTTTCTTCCCTTTATATAACCCGCCTAAGCATGGATTCCTAGAAGAGCGATCAGATGACACCAGGAGCGGAGACAAAGGGCTTGCAAATGGATGTTTCAAAGCCCCTTTCTTCTTCTGCAAGAAGCAGTAGCCACAGACAGAGTAAAGCAGCAGAGAAACTACAGGCAGCAGTTGTTTTCCAACCTTAATTGTCCCTCTGCCACTTATCTCCCTCTTAAGGTCTGTGCTTGCCCCTTTCCGCTGGATTAGCTCGTGCTAAGGCTCTGACAGGCTTCTGCCTGCAAGGAGATGCCATCCTTCATCAGAGTAGTAATGACAGACCCTCACAACCCCTGTGAACACTGACATGGAGCAACCTGATTTATGGTGACCGTTCTGCCCATGGTTTCTGGCTTCCCTCCTCCCTTTAAGGCTCAACTTGCTGCTCCTTACCACCCACACTTGGTAGCTTCATCAGACAGGAACTGGCAATGGCTACTATTGCCTTACTGTGATTTTTCCCTACACGTGATATGCCCATGTCCTGGGAGGAACTGGTACCACAATAAGACAAGAAAGCTGGGGAAGCCCTTGGCCTAGGAAGAGAGAGGCTGCTGGGAAGTGAAAGCAACTCAGACTTGATGAGGAACTGCATTGCTCAGCAACTGCAAGGCATCCAGCCAAAGGAGATTTAGCATCCAGGCTTTCTTAACAGTGCAAGCACAGGCATGCAAGCCTGACCACTAGCGCTCAGAAGCATGTGCTCTGAACTGCATTGAGTGGCTCTGTTTGGGAGCTTTGATTCTTCTCCTGGGGGTCTGAGGGTGGAGATCTGCGAAGGAGACCTGGATGACAGCAGGGCTGTCATGCATGTATAGCAGTGGGGAACCCTGAACCAAGGACCATGGTTTGGAATTGATATCAGTGAGGGATTGGGGGAAGCTGAGTGTCATCAGCTTCTGAAAGCTCCCCTGGGCACCCATCTGCACTTTGAGAAGTCTAAAGACCTTTGAAAGTCTGGCTCTAAAGTTCATCTGCCACCCCCAAAACTGGCACCTCACAGCACTGTTGACAGACGTGTTCAAGTGCCAAATGTCCCCTTCCTGCAGCGGTGGGAAACGTTTCTGTCTGCCAGACCCTCTCCGCTGGGATGAAAACTGCTGCTGGCTCTGCCGTATTTCAGTACGAGGCAGGACTGGAGAAATGCCAGACCTGGCAGATGTCAGAGGGGCCCCTGTTGCAGGACAGCTGGGGAGGGGCAGTGTCCCCAGCCACCCCCACCACCTTGACCAGGCATTATCCCATTGGCAAGCAGGCTGGGGAGAGAGGCTAACTGGGAATGACTGGGGACTAGGGGGGGTTGACAGACTTTGGCATACATACCTGCATAGATAACTACATGCTCCCCGAGACGATGAGCACTTGGGGTAGCTCCTTAGAGCCTGGACATTTCTGGCTTGCAGCACAAGCCACATTTTCTCTTTTTTTAACCACTGCAGGAAATTTCATTTCGGAGAAAATCCTGGAGCACAATCCTGGGCTGGCTTTACAACATGAGAAAAGCAAACAGGAGGGATGAGAGCAGCAGGGAGATCAGAGAAGAAGCTCACCCCAGACAGACTGGTGAAAGGGATGCGAGAAGTTCTCCGCATGCCATTTGCCAGGGTCATCTTTGCAGTCTTGGAAACACTGCTGGAAGAGAGGTTGTACCATGAATTTTGAATGTAAGGCAGCCCTGAAGAGGCAATAAATGTGTTCCCATGCACATGCCCACTTTCTCACCTCCTCCCACTTTGATACCCAGCCATGGTACTTGATCTCTGGGCTATATCCTGCCCCATAACCGGATGCCCCACATGGGTCTCGTCCAGCTTGTCATTCCCAAAGTTCATGCTCCTTCTAATCTTATTACCCTCCCTGATCTTCCTGCCATGCCCAGGTTGACTCATGTCTGAGCGTCCAGGATAAAAGATGGGAATCAGGAGGATATTCCCAAGATGGGAATTATGGGACCAGTAGCAGCAAATTATAGCTCATACTGCAGTGGTTTTGAACTGAAGGAGCGGTGGGAAGGACAGCTTAATGAAGTGCAAAGGAATGGCAGTATGAGGTACTGAAGCTGAAAAAATACCAGCCTACCTCTAAAAAATTTCCTTTGACTAGGCATGTCCTGCAGTCTCTACATCCTTCTTCTTCTGGGTTTAATAAATCCATTGCTCCCCACGTCCCCAAACTTGACACTCCTGTGCAGGTTGCCCAGAAGAGTATGGGTCCAGTCCCACACGTCCTCCACAGTCAGGAGCAAGCAAGAACCAGATGGGTCCTTGTAGGACCATCATTGGAGGAGCAGCGAGCAATGTCCAGGGAAGGTCCCAGCAGCAAGGCAAGGGGTTGGAGACAGGGAAGCTGCTTGTCTGGCTCCTGAGTTGCTTTGCAAGAGAACTGGGATGGAGATGAAAAGCTGGTGCTATGAAAGCCCGGTGGATACCACATGCACCTTTGGGCTAATCTCACCGCCAGCTCCCCGAGGCAAACAGTCTTGCACACGCTGATCTCCCGATCGGCCTCTCCTTGTCCTGCTAAGCCCATAAATTGCATTTGATCTCATAACTGCAGACAGCAGTCTCCAGGCAAATTGGACAGAGCTGACATCTACATTCTGAGCTTTGTGCCTGCATCTGTAGGAGAGAAATGTTAGGATTCTTCCCCCACGTTTGCTGCATGAGGAGACAGGGCAGGTCTGCCCTGGGATGGGGAGCAGAGACGGTGGCGACCTCAGAGATGCCCCTTAAAAGCCTGAGCAAGCAGAGGCTGTTGAGCCAGCAGGCATTTGGGGTGCTAGCAGAGAGCATGGCTGAGTTCAGCCTGCCAAACGCCGTGGCAGAGGCAGGGCTGTTCCTGGCGCGTTGCTCCTGCTGTGTGCCCCTTGCCTGGGCCTTGCTTTATGCCTTGGATTTGAAAGGATTTCAAAGCACTTGGCACCGCTTCTGAGGAGGCACAAAGACTGGACCCAGCAACAGGGCTGGGATAAAAAAGCAGATGCTATATCACTCCTCTTTGCTGGAGGATGGCTGGGAAGAAGAGGCCCAGGAAATGAGGGTGTATTTCATGTCGACTTTGTTATTTGGTGAAAAGCCAGAGTATTCAGAAGTGGGGGAGGAGGGGAAGATTATCTTTGCTGCAAAGAAAACGGAGCCAATCCACCACGGAAATCTCCTTTGAGATTTGAAAAACGATGTGAAGGTCACTCTTCATTATCCGGACTGGCGTGTCCATGCCCTGCTATAAGGTACCTGCTGCAACAGAGTACACACCCATGAGGGGACCGAGCAGTGAATTTGTTGTATGAACATTTATCTTACCTCAGATCGTCTCCTACCTAAAGACTGGGTCTATCCTTCACCCCTCTGACATCAGCCTTCTTCGTAACTCTGCTTTTCAACCTGTTTCTGCTGGCAGGGCCCCCAGCTGCTCTTCTGTTACCTTGTAGGTATCACTGCCACGGCCGTAATTCAGAAGGGCTGTAAGTGCTATAAAGTCTGGGGATTTGAAACCTCAAATGCTCCTCTTTTGGCTTTGTGCTCTTAGGTGTGCAGAGCTAGCAAGCAGCTGCTGCTTTTGATTATCCATGCAAGATATGTGCTTTTAAGGCCAGATACTGTGTGCCCTGATATAATTTGATGGAGTCGAAGAGAGGGGGAGATGCTGAGAAACAAGTGAGGGAGGCAGGACATAGGAGAAAGACCCCAGAGTCATTTCAAGAAATAACATCCGTGCACCTATATATACGCAGGCCCTTGCTGGTGCTGTCTGCCCCATCCCAAGGGAAGGAAGATGCAGCAATGGCCTGGCTCAGCACAGCTGTGGCAAGCGGCAGTCCCGCTCACCCAGCAATGTCCTCACCCCTCGGGAGCTGCAAGATGAGGTGTTTCCTGTGGGCAGGGGCAGCCAGGTCCCGACAGAGCCGGGTCTGCGCAACTCCGGCAGCTGCTGCAGGACAGCTGTCACGGGACGTCCCGAGCTGTACCGTGCCTCCAGGCCACGGTTTTCCTCACCCTGCACAAACAGCTTATGCAACGCGTGCTGGGCTCGGGGGAGTGCCCTGCCCAGCTGCTCCTGGGGCTGAGTACCACAAACACGCTCAGGGACATCACTCCCTTGCTAGTCTCTTGCAGACAACTCTGCAGATTGGTACGATTTCGTCTGGCGTTCCCCAGGCTGTCTGCAGGCAGCCTGAGAAGCACTCCTGTGCAACACACGCCTTTCCCTGCAATCAGCCTTTTCGCTGCACATTAGTTCCCTCGAAGGCTGCAAGCTGCCCGTCCTGCCTCCCTGCTCTCCATATCCAGGGTAAGGCACAGCTCGCACCCTCTTGCAGCAGCTGCTGTTGTCTACTCCAACGTTCAGGTCTCCTGGCGTTTGCTTTATCCTCCCTTCAGCCAATACCGTGTCACAACACCCAAAGTGACAAAAGGACTTCGATACTCCTGCTGAAGTGGCTGCAAAATACAGGAGAACGTTTGGGTTTGGATGTCAGGATAATCGCGCCTCGCTAGCAATACTGCTAGCACCGATTTCCCAGCAAGACGGAAAAGCCGCGGCATTACCTGGCCGCCTGCTTTCTGCCCTCTACAACAAGCCCACTACCACTAGCCCCCAGTTGCTCAGAACCCATACTGATTTGGTTGCTTTAAGCCACTCTGCACCTTCCTGGGCCAAGGCTTTGGCAGGATGTCAATTAGCAATTTTGAGCCCAGCAATTGCCAGCTGGTGCTCTGGGGCTGCTTGGGGCTTTGTGGCACAAGTCTAAGGGACCTGCAAAAAGCCATAACTAAGGGAGGAAGCAGGTTTCAGTTCAGTGCACAGAGACCAGCGGCTCTGCTGTGAAATGGCTGAGGTCCTTCAGTTACACCCCCCAAAACCCTGCCTGTTAGATGCTTTTTTTCCCATCAGTACCTACAGCAGCTGTTCCCTGGGGAGGTTTGGGGGGCAGCAGGCTGGAGCCAAACTGGCAGCTCCTGTAAATCACCTCCGAGTGCCTTAGGACCGCTCAATTTACACCAGCCCAGCCTCCTGCTCTGCAAATGCCTGCAGCTGCTGCAAGCAAAGAGTCAGTGACAAGGAAAAACAGCAAAGCAAAGGGGAGGAAAAAAAAAAAAAACAGGAACAGGCAAGAAAGTCTGAAAAGATCTGGTTGGGCCTGGAGAAGACCAAGCCCTGCTTTCCTTGCTCTGCCCCCCCTCCCTTTCTCCCTTGTCCCACCCCAAAAATCTCCGATCTGGCTTTGCTCCCTGACCATGATTAAAAACAAGGTTTCCTTGAGCGGCAACGAAATCTCGCCTTTTTTTCAGGTCGGGCTGCGTTACTGGGAGAGAGTGCGCAAGCAAGAGCGGGAGCTGCGTCCAAACTCAGACCTGCACCTCCCCTCCGTTCTGGAGAAAAACAAGCAACGCTGGAGGATGAAGAAGAGCGCGCACGAGACCGAAAACATGCCGTTCCCTGCAACTCGATCAACCCCGTGCAAAGTGCCTGCCCCTTGCATTGCCGCGGCAGAGGCCCTGGCCCGCTGGCAGCGAGCGGATTGGCCGCTGGGTGGGAAAAGGAGCCCAGTCCAGCGTTGCTGGGCAGATTTGGAGATTTTGGGGGATGGAGGGAGGGGGGCGCGCGCGCCTGCGTTGAAAAGGGAGCATGCACAGTGCTTGTTTTGTGATGCTGGATTCCAGCTCGCCTCCGCCGGCGCGCTGGGACACGGCGTCAGCTGCTTTGTCTCTCACCATCGCTATTTGGGAGACGGCGATTGGGGGGACTTGGCCAGCGGTGGGGGGGGGGGGAAAAAGGGGGGCTTCTCTCTCTCCCTCCCTCCCTCGGGGGAACGAGCGGTTTGTGCTTGGCTGAATGTCCCCATTGTACCGCTGGGGAGGGAGCAGGAAGCACAGCCCTCGTCCCTGTGTGCGCCTCGGCACCTCCGCGGCCCCGCGCCAGGCCAGGATGCGCCGCGGGAACGCGGCGGGGGCCCCTTCCCGGAGGGGAGCTGGGGGAGGGAGAGAGAAAGCAAGGAGTCAGGAAAGAGGAGGGAAAGGAAAAAAAAAAAAACAAAAAAAACAGGCTTTGAAAGTGGAAATGTCACCGTGCAGGGAAGGGGGGGAAACACAGCCCTCCTTGGCGGGATCTCCAAGGCATGGGGCTAAAATGCCGCCTGCAACAGGTAACGGTCCTGGTGCCCAGGGGCTGCCCCGCAGGCCTGAGGGTCTGCAAGCTGTGCTGTGGCATAGCAATCCATACCAAAACCTCGTATATGTGCATTTTAAACCGACCTTTTGTGCGCCTGGCAAATTTTAGCTGCACTGAAGGGCCTTGGTTCACCTTGATGATGTCTCCCTCCTTCACCACAGCAGGCTGAGAAACTTCAAAGCTGCTCAGCGCTCCCACACGGTTTGACAGCATGAAATTAAACCCTACACAGCAGACAAAAACTTAAATGGCAGCAGGAAAGGATTTTTTCTTAAACATGTAAAAGCCAATTGATTTGTCTAGGCCAGAACCCAAGTGAAAAAGACAAATCCTTTCCCAGCTCTCCATGCCAGACCTCCGCGCCATCCTCCTGTGCAAGGCACTGGCTTCCGGGTACCTCCGGACAAAGTCTGTGCTATGCAGAAAGAAGTGCACAGGAGTTAAGGCTCAAAATAAGAGGGACTTTTACCCCCAGAAGTTCCTTTAAATTTTTTTTCTTTAAAAAGAACACAAAGATTTTGGAGTAACATTTTGAAGAGCATCTACATGGCTTCAGGGCCCCGATGCCATGTTACTGGGTAACTTAGGCTGCTAAGAATCTGGTGTTGTCCTTCGAGGGACAAGTTGTGGGGCTGGCACCCATTCAGCTTTTCTTATTTCTTAAATTTGCTTGCTCAGAGGACAAATCAGAAAATCCACCACCCTATCCCGTGCAGAGGAAATATAAATAGACCTACAGGCCTGGCTGCCATGTAAGCAAGTGTGATTCATTTCATGTGAATGACATGGGAACCCACAGTATTTCCAGTTTCCTGGAATTTATAACATGACTCTTACATTAATTTAATGGAATTTTATAAAGGGAGCAGACACTCACTTCATTAGAATAGCACCTGCAGTTAATAGCATTCCTGGGAAACCACATGCACTTTTGAATATGCTTGTGCTGAAACATGAAATGCTCCCAAGCAGAGGCTTGGGGAAAAAAAAAAAAAGTGCCTATTTGACCAGGGTCCAACTGCACCAGCAAGGGAAAGTTCTACCTGGGAAAAATATCCAGGCTGTGCCGTTGGCTTTATTCAGCAACCCCAGAAGGTCCAGGGAACCCATGAGTTCCCCAGAAGGGATATCCCACCCGCCCCAGTACTTCGCTTACCCATGCAGCCGCCCGAAGCATGGCAGGCATCGCCTGCGCTGTGAGTCCACACTGGCAGCCCAGGGGAGTGACACCTTCTTGGAGGCCACCTGCAAGCAGAGGGGACAGCAAGGTTTGCAGCAGTCGGCCCAGCGCGGCTTGGAGGCTAGCTTGAAAGACGCAGCCTCAGGCACCTCTGAAAGCCAGGCAAAATCCAACACAAAAGCTCTTCGAGAGCCCTGCTCATTAGAGAAGAGGGTGAGGTGTTTTTGATTTATGTGTGATCAGAGTTTTCTATTCATGGTTCCTCATTAGGACTTAAACGACCTGTGGATCTGTCCCAACTTTTGGCTGGCAGTATCTGTGCTCCTATCAGCTTGCAATCCACTGTTGGGCAGGTCACTCAAGGAAGAAAAAACAGCTCATACAATTAAAAAGCTGACTCTACCTTCTGTGCAGCCTCATCTCAGTGGGAAGTCTCCTGGGCTGGCCCAAGAGACTGACCTGGGCCTTCTTCCCACCTCTTGTTCACTCCCCAGTCTGGCCAATACCAACGATTTTAATTAAAATCTCTTTTCAGCCACAGTGACAGGCATTTTGCGTGTTAATTGCAGAAAAAACAGCTTCTCAGTGAAATAAATGACTGTCCAGTTGGCTTCTGTACTCTTCCCAGGACAGGAGTTGGGAACATTAGCACCAAGCACATGAATGGCCTTTCACAGTAAGGACATGTACAGACTGAGAGATGAATAGTCATCATCATTAGCAAAAAGGAGAACACTCTCTTCTGCCTGGGACAAGGTACTCACAGTGGAAACCAGGCTCAGAGCCTGTGGTCACCAGCTTGAAAATCTAAGCTGGGAGAACAACTGTGCCTGACCCTCACACCTATTTCACCCTCCAAGTGGTTAGGACACTTGCTTTGCTTCAACATGTGCATGTTTGCTCGTGTTCACTTGGAGGTAGAAGCAGACTCAAAGCAGGGGTGTTTTGTAGCCCAGCTGACCTCCAACAACCCATAGCTAACTGCTCACAGGGAAGGGCCTCCTGCACGTCTCTGCCACTGGTGGAAAGCAGACTGCTATTCTGCCCTGCAACAGCAGAGACAAGTGTCCCAGCATTGACCTTCCCCAATATGCAGGGAAGGTCTGGCCATACTGCTGACAAAGTCTGTACAAGACCAAAAGGGATCTTCATAGCAAGAGCATTAGAGGACTGTATGTTCAGATCCCCACAGGTGCAGAAACCTCTTGAATGGTGACTGTTCTTCTCCCTGCGACCTACTGCAGGCTTACAGGCCAAACTGCAAAAGCGATTCTGTCCCACCTTTCAGACAGCTCCTAGTGGAATATTGGAGATCTACTCTATTTCATAGCTGAGTTTTATTAGTAATGAAATGTTGCTGACTGATCAGTCTGGAGAATTAAACTGTGCCTGGAGTAGGTTCTCTGCAGTACAAGAACTCCAGAAGAAATCTCCCCTTTGGCCTTGCAGCACCGGCCATGATCACCTGCTCTGCAATCTGTCCTGGACATTACAGTTCCTCTGCCAGGCCCCAGCCTATTCAGTTGCATGAGTAACTTCCCCCAGAACATCCTACCAAATGCTCCACTGACATCCAAAACAGATGAAAGCTACCACAGTTCCCATCAGATGACCAGGAGATACCAAATAGTTTAGTGCGATTTGCCTTTAGCAAACCAGACCAACCTTTGTTGCATGTTCCAGCCACCTCCAGATCATTATTTCTTTCTTCAGAATCCATTCTAGAATTTGCAGGCAACAATGCTCCCCTAAAGGGAAAAATTTGGCTCTTCCAGCACTGTCCAACCATCCACAGCAAGGATGGGCATCGCCTGCGTAGGAGGAGACTTTCATGGGGGTGGTTATGAGATGAAAGGAAACTTTCCAGCTATGACATTTCTCTCTCTCTGAAAACAAACTGAGACAAACACATGATAAAGGTTAGCCGTGTTGGTTAAGATGATACCTGGATCCCACAGCAAGGATCCATGCACAGAAAACCCACACCACACTCCACCGGAAAGAGCGTAACATCGTTCACCATAACAGCCCACCTGGGTCAGGTGCTGCTCTGCTGCCAAACCCATCATCTCCAGAGCCCAGTCCCTCAAACCGTCCTCTCCATTACACTGATTATAATTACCTCCCAACCTAATTGCACCATTTCCTCAGGGAAAAGTAAGTTCAGAGATGCTGCTAATATAGAACGGTTAGAAATTTAGCAGTAGCCTGAGAAGCTACTGGTAATTAGAGAGATATTTTTATAACCTATAGAAATTGTCTTAACCAAGAGAGTGGATCTAAGCATGCAAAAAGAGTTGGCACGTAGCCAAACCGTGCTGCTCATACCCCTTGCAGATAATGAATGCCATTAGCACAATTCACTCGCAGGCACAGGAAAATCCAGGCGGCTGCCTTCCTCCTCTGGAAGGCCCATAGTTTAAAATGTGATGCAATTTCACTTGTGTCATGAGTTGGTTGGTTGGGCTGCTTATTCAGAGTTCAAATCTGGCTTTGCCTACAAGTTGTAGCACAGAAAAGCAGCGCATTCTTTAGTTACATCAAAAAATTCACCTTCAAGATTAAAAGACAGGCTATTTCCATCCTCCTCTCCATTTTGTAAACATGACATATGCTTCAAGAAGCTTTATCTCAGTCTTTTTTACCCTAAAATCATTGCCAGCTTTCCCTTGAAAACGATACTAGCTTATCGTAATTGAAGGATGTTGACGGGAGGATGAAAACAAGCCAGTAAGAAAACAGTTTTCACTTTCAAACGCTATGGCTTTGCTGTTTGGAAACTTTCATGTTCCCATTTCCAGCCAATTCACATTTTTGTTTCAATCTTTACGGCATCAGCCAGGCACTTCTATGCGGATTTGTTGTTAGTGTGTCGTGGAGAGCAATGCATACCTAAGGGGAGTAGTCAACGGCTGCTGGAAACGGGCCTGGCTGAACTCCCTTTTCCCCCCCAATCCAAATGTCCCCCAGCTCTGGAAAAGTTTGCCTCCAGCTCTGAACTCGGTTGGCCCCACTGCTATAAATAGATGGAACAAGACCTCCCGGGCCAAGCGCCCCGAGTGTTTAGAAAGCTTTGATCCTCTCCTGCTTTCGAGCTCAGGCCCTTCCTGCTAACGCCGCTGGCGAGGGCGGCCGCGCTCCCCGCAGGGCACCCCGCAGCGGCCCCGGGGCTGAAGCCTCCCCTCGGCTGCCACCGCCTCGCTCTCCTCGGGACAGGGCCTTGGAGCCCGGGCGGGACGGCCCGCGGAGACGACACGGGGCAGCCCGGCCCTCCCCGTCGCCCCCGGCCGCGGCGGTTGCTTTCTTTCCCCTCCTTTCTGCGGGCCGAGGGAGCTTTGCCCCCCTCCGCATGGGTGTTCCCGGCTCCTGTGCCTTGGCACCATGCGCGCTGGCCAGAGGCGGAAGTGGAAAGACACAAACATCAGGGGGGGAAAAAAAAAAAAAAAAAAAAAACAGAAAAAGGGCTGCTCTTGCAGTATTTCCAGCCTGTCAAGCCCAGAGTGGGAAACCTATGAGAAAGCCGGCGCTCGCAAAACCCCAGGCCAAGAAGTTTGGATAAGCAGCCCACGCGCTTGGCTTTCCCCTTGCCCTCGGTCCCGCGCGGGCAGAGGAGTGCAGCTCAGCACTGCCTCCCCCCGCACACGCATCCCCGGCCCTCGTACAGCTCCGCCGGAGACTTGTCTCCAGCCACCAACTTGTTCCCTCTGTTTCGGGACCCCGAAGGCCACCCTGGCCTGGCTTAGTGCCACAGTGGGCAACGCCTGCCCTTCGTAGCTCTGCATTTCCACTGGGTTTTCACGTGCACAGCTCACAGCCCCCCCAAATCCCTGCCAGCAAAACAGCTTCTTTCCATCTGGAAGGCTTTTCCCCTGCAAAAGTTCTTTCTTTTGGAAGGAGAAGTCAGCGATGCCATCTCACTCAGTGGCACGCAGCCAGGGTAGTGCATCTGCTGGGGGGCTCAGGATAACACGCGCCTGCAAAGCAGCATCTTCCTGCTTCTTTAGTGGCAATAACATTTCCAGGGAGGGTTGCTGCAGCCTAGCACTTGGCCAATGCTTTTTCCCAACCAAATGACTTCATGGTAGGGTTGCAGGAAACATGGAGCTACCATGGGCTCCAGAGCAAACCCTGCATGAAAAGAAACCCACAGAAGTGTTTTAAACTGCAGCAGCAAGCAGCGTTTGCTCTGCCTCCTCCTCACCTCACCCTGTGCAAAGTATGGTGGTGAAATCACAAGTCTGTGGAAATGCAGGGGAGCTGGCACTGGCTCATCCTGCTGCTGGGCTAGGGGGGACCGGCCCATAGCTACGTCCCTGGAGAGGGGGATTAGCTAATACTGCATTGGGAAAGAACCAAGGTCAGCACCTTTGCCCTCTGCCACTGACAGGCATCCAGCACCGGGGCAAGACAGGGTCGAAATTACTCCGTAAGGGAGGTTAAAAATAAAGAGCCCAGATTTCAGGGAGCAGCGAAAAACTGTGCAGGGAACCCATGGCTGAGGGAGGACGGACGTCCAGCTCCCTCCCTTGCCCTCTGCTTCCCATGGTGTAGCGCCCAGCTGCGACTGCATTGTGGGGCAGCGAGGACACGGGGCATGGCCCCCCCCATGCCAAGGGGACACCCCATAGAGCCAGCTTTTGCATGGGGCCTCGGGCTCCTCTGGACTGGGGTCACTCCTCGCCCATCCTCAGCTGAGACCACGGTGCGGGCATTGCAGCGGGCTGCAAATTGCTCGGTACACGGCTTACAGGCCCCGAAGGCACCGCTTGGCACCCGAACCTCATGAGCCGCTTGCTGGGGAGCTTTGGCCCTTTCTTCCTGCTCGCTCCTCCCCGCCGCCAAGACGCAGCCCTCGGTCCGGCCGCGAGCACAGCACCAACGCCCGGAAAAACCCCAGCTGGGCTAACCGCGGCCCCGGGGGATCCCATCGACGCTCTGCTCCCCAGGCTGGGGCACCCAAAACAGCGCGAATGCCGCCCCCCGGGGCCCCCCGCTGCCTCCCCCCCTCCCCGGGGAGCGCGCGGAGGACGGGCGCCCGGGGGGGGGGGGTTGGCAGCGTGGCACCTCGGAGGCGAGCGCTGCCTCGGGGCTTTGTTTTATGTTCTGTTTATCCTGCCGAGAGAAACAGAGGAGTTCAGTGTGCAGGAATCTCGCACCCTCACCCTGCTCCCCCGCCACACGAAAGCTGCTGAGCAAACAAGAGAAATCCAAGACGACTGCGCCCCGCTGCAAGCCCGCTGTGCTTCCGCACGGCTGGCCCCGCTGCCAGCTCTTACATAAGCAGCAGGCTCAGCTCGGCGCTGGGCTCACGGCTTTTCTTCTTCCTTTCTTGTAAAGCAAGCAGCTGCCCGAGCGGAGCCCGCAGCTGCTCTGCCCCTCTGCTCGCCGGGAGAGACCCCCTCTCCAGGCCCAGGCAGCTCCCGAGTGACTCCTGCCTCTCCGCAAGCCTGGTTTTTCTTTTTTTCCAAAGGGGATGCAAAGGTTGGGGAGCCCCATCCCTCAATATGCAATGCTGCCTCCCTTCCCGTGCCAGATGCAGCTAGTCAGGCTGGCCAGTGGTGCTTGGCATGGCAGGGCTTGGGCAGAGGGAGACACTGGAGCATGGCTGTCCCCAAGGCATCTGCAGTCCCCAGACAACACTGTGAGCCGCCACCACCACCCCTTGCCACAGGTCACTCCAGCCCACCCTCTGCCAAGACCCATCGCCGCAGCACATTACCTTCTTCTGCCAGAAAAAGGAGACGCTTCGGCCCAGGTTTGAGCTCAGTAAACCAGATCTTGCTTCTTCTCCCTGCCTCATACCCAGAGCATTACAGGACTGGTCACAAGAGGTTCAGCATCCATGGCAGGGACACGCACCCTTTCCACCAAGCACAGCCCGAAGCACCATGGCAAACTGCCCTGCTATTGCACCAGAGGAGACCAGCTTCAGTATCAGTGAGGAGGCATCTAAGTGGCTCAGAGTTAGGATGGGAGAAGTATTTAGCATCACTCACATTTCTTGAATGCTGGATTCAGGCACCTGAGCTGAGCAGGAGCATAGCCTCCTGCAAGTCCCTGCAGCCCAGCACAGGAGCCTCTTTGCAAGGGCACCTCAGTCCTGTCACCTTCCACTTTCAAACCCTGGGCCCAGGTGTGCTCAGGGCACCGCAGCACACACACATGGTTATCTGCTCTTCCCCTGTGCCCTCCATAGGGTGAGGAGCACCTTAGGCCCCTCTCTCCATCTCCCTGGGATCCATTTTAAGCATACACAAAGCAGTTTCCAAAAGAACACTGGTGGTACAGGTTAAGAGACTCATTCTCCCAGCTCTCTCTTGCATGACTCTTCAGCAGAAGAAGAATGAAAATCCCGAGGATACAGAAAAGCCCAGAAGAGAATATTAAATCTTATATGTACAGCCCCATCTCACCTTCAGGCAAGGCCTCACCTTACCCTCCAACAGAAGGTCATTCTCTGATTTTGGCAAGCTGCTGAAGAAGGACAAGCAAGAGTCATGTTCTCTCTGCCATTTCTTTTTACCCCTATCCCCTTTTTTTTTCCCCCTTTCTTTGCAAGCCTTCCACTGTGGGAAAAGGAAGAGAGCAGAGTTTCTTCCCTGAAGAGGTCTGCTCTCCATGCTGCTGGGAACCAGCTCCTAAACAGAGGACACTCTCAAGGGCCCCATGCTCTCCCCCAGGAACCCCGCTTGGCTTCATCAAGCTGTCGCCTTGCAGAGACAAGCAATAATTGCAATACTGTTCTCCAACAAAACCGCTGCAAGTATCTTAAGTGGTTAAATGAGGAAATATCTGTTTGGTAGAGCTAAACATCACCTCCTACTATTAATTCCAATTCTCCCAGGCTCTTCCACAGAGTGGGTCTTGCACTTGCCCAGCAACACAGGTCCCCAGACCACAGCATCAGCAGCTTCAGTAAAGACTGCTTAGAACTGCGATCCGTTACTCTTTGGCAGCACACTCTACCCTCCTCTACCCTACGAAAGGATTCTTACTTCTCTAAAGATTTTTACTCTATTTATTTCTGATTAAAAGCAATAAAAAAAAAAAGAGACCAAAATGCCAATTTCCTAGGTTTTATCATCTTTCAGGCCTTTGTGCTAATAGCATGGCAGCCCTGTTTACTTATACACTCCTGAGGAACTCTGAACCATACAGCATGCACAGCACAGGGACTGTATCAAAGTAATTCATACTTGGAGCTGTGGCAGGATCAGGCAAATCTTGGCTTAGCTATCTCTCCTTAGACTACATCTTGCAACCAGAAGGGCTGGAAACAATTTTGCTTTAATTGCTTTTTAAAATGCAGCCAGCAGATGGTTTGGTAACCCGAATTCATGACTCTTTCCACAGCTCTAGGCTGTTGGCCTGGAAACCAAACCCAAGCTTGACCTAGGTAGCAAGGGACACATCCTGCCTGGTTTACAAAGGTACAGTCCACAACATCCCAGGTAGGACTGCCTCGGCTCTCCAAGAGGAACACTGCATAGCTGCAGGCCTTCAGCTCCTTTTCCTTCATAGACTACCTGAAATCCTCACCCACCAATGCTAGCAGAAAGAAGTCTTCACTTCTGGTTCTTGGGTCCCAGTGCAAAAAACAGCAAAACGGCACTGGTGCAACCCAGGGCTGGCAGAGACATGAAAGCATGCTGGTCTCCCGTCCCAAGTGTTATTCTTGGTTGAAGGAGCTCTTGTCAAAATGGTGGTCACTGTTGAAACAAGCTGAAAACACAACAAGATCTTATTGCCCTGCACATACTCCACATGGGAAAGACAGAAATAAGGAACACCTTGCAAGGGCAGCACAGCATCAGGTATCAATGCCACCATGCTCAGAAACATCCAGGTAAACCTGGGGAGCCCATCAGCACAAAATATAGCTTGCACAGCTTCTCTGGAGAGTATATCATGGTCTCTCCAGAGCACAAGGGATGATTTGCCCTGTGGACACATCCCTTCATAGACTCGATGTCCTACAGCAAAGTTTTAACAAATCCTGGCTAACTCTTCTGACCTGTCTGGTTTATTCTTTAGGGGTATTCCCTACCCTACTACGAACACCTAGGTGTCCAGTGTCCCGCGGTAAGCAGCCACTGAGTTCTGCCCCAAAACTGGCCACATCACAGTGCAGATGAATTAATACTGCCCCAAGAACCTCACAAACATCTTACGAAGCAGGCTTGTTTTTCTGTTACAAAGCAATTTGAAATTCTTGGAAGGCAATCAGGAAAGTACAAAGTATTCCAGCTCAGGACAGCCTGGGACTCATTCCTTAGAGGCACAATGGTTGTTTACTCAATCCTTCATACATTAATATCTAAAAATTCATGAGTTCAATTGTAAACAAGAAGTCCTGGCTTTAGTGGGTTGTCTACTTAACAATAGTGGTTCCAGCCTGAATGCTGATTTTGTTGTTATCTTTCTTTTAATCTTGCTATCAGAGAGTCAAGATCTTGCAAAATTATGGGAAATATTTCAAGCCCATTTATTTCTGGTTTTGAAATGCATCCCTCTGAAACCCAAGGCCAAAGAAAGACTATTTCAAATCAACATTGAAGAGTACAGGCAGGGAGAAGAGCTGTTTGTGCCAGCACTGTCCTCTGGCTCAAGAACAAATGAGTAAAAAGCCGGCCACAGATACATTTGTGCTGGAAATTAACAGAAGATTCCTAACTACTGAGAAGGAAGGTCCCTGAGGCAGTCTCCTAAGGGGACCAAATGACACAAAATAGCCCAAACCCAACCTGTTTCCAAGAAAAAGCACAATTAGTTTATGAAAGCACTTGTACCATGGTGTTGCCTGTGGTGAGCAGAAGTCTCATCTGCATGCATCAGCCCAGGGACTCTGCAATCCCTCCAAGCCCAACAGCCAAGGACTCTTCCCAATAACATATCTGAAGAAACCCTCTGAAACAAACATCTGCCTCCCACCAGCAAGCCAGGCTCCCCAACCCAGAAGGAGCCCTGGAGGACAAAGGTAGAAAGTCCGAAGGATGGACACGGTCCAAAGTCCATCAGAGCTTACCTCCCCTCTCATCTGTGCTGGCTGGCACTGCCACAGGCCCTTCTTATCTCAGGTCCATGCTGCCTCTCGCTCCCCACCTGGCCCTGCTGAAGGACCTCTCTGCCTTTGGGTCTGACACTTGCCAGGAAGCATCTGGCTGAGCTGCAGGTTCTGGCTCAGGAGGTTCACCAGGCCATTCACAGCCAGGCTGGTGGCGTTTCCTGGCTTCTTCATAGTCCTGCATAAACATGCTGCTGTTCCAGGCATTATTTTGTCAGGGAACATGGATTTAGCTCAGCTTTCTCATCTCTCCTCCTGAGGAACAGCTAGTTGTTTAGGTAGCCCATTATCCGGCATGGGTGAGATAGATAAACTCTTGCTCGTGGTGTCAGCGCAGTTCACCTTGTCCTACGCAGACGCTTTCTTGCATCTGTGCAGAGCTCAGACACCTCCACACAAGCCCTTTTTTCTACTGCAGGTGCCACTCCAGGAACTGTCGGGAATGGATTATGCCCTCTCCATCCCTTACAGCAGAGGGGATGCAAGTCCACAGACTATACGGGAATATGAAGAATGTGGGTATATTTCATCAAGCCTATGTGATGCAGCAGGCACCCAGGCCTATGGGGTACCAGGCTGTGATGGCAGCTCCTCGTACACTACAAACACCAGGATACTCCAGTCCTGTGCAGGCTCTGCCTCATGAGGACTCAGCTCTTTCTGCTGGGGCTGGACTCACACAACAGACCAACAGTCACATTGCATGCTGCTCTGAGAAAGCCATGGCTGGAAACTTCCCGGCAACCACTGAGGAGCAGGGTTTTCTTAGGTAGGTTGTTCATTCTTGTAGATCTGGGCGGTCAAAGCGAAGAGTGAAGAAATAGCACTGGAAGGAAAATAGACATTGCTTGGAAGAAGAGCTGAAGCGAGTGAGGAGCAATGAGTCAGAGGATGTTCATGAGTGAGTAGGACCGTGTGTGAAACCCCAGCTCCTTCTTCTGGGGACAGAGATTCATGTCACGAAACAGCAGGCTGTATGCTAACCTTGTGGAACTTGTGCAAGAGGAGGAGAGTTTCCTTGAGCAGGAGGTTCAGGTATCTTATCTTTGCTGCTCTCAAAGGGCAACAGCAGAAATTGCCACGTGTTGGAAAGCCTCCATGCAGGTTATCTCCCACAGATATCAACAAGACTAGAAAGTTACCTTCACTCTCTTGATAAAGGTTTCAGTGAACAAATGAACTCCAAGGCCCAGATAGGCTCCTAGGGAGCGACCATTGCTACTAGCTAGAAAAATATTGGCTTACATTTGTGCGAAGCCTTTAGCTTGCTCAAGCCACGGGTACAGCCTGGAGACACACGAGCCTGCTCTTCCATTCAGGGTTCATCGCTGTCAGCTCTAACCTCCTGCCCTACCCTGCAGAAACCAGCCAGAAGACTGGGTTTATGAGGTGGTCATCCAAGTCCTGCTAAACCACTATTCAAGGCAAGAACTCTTGGATAAGCTCAGATTTCAACCAGAAGAGGAACTGGAGAGGAAATGCTCCACAACTCAATCATTCTCACTTCCCATCCTGTGAAAACCAGCAGGACATGCCATCCCAGAGTCCATGAGTCTTTGATCTTTACTGCTCCCTCTTTAACCAAAGAGACCTCCACTGAGGACAAGTCACTCTCCCAAAGCCTGGGGTGCTCCAGCAGTGCAGGAGGTAGCATCCATCTCCCTGCTCACTCTGGTCCCCTTTGGGACATTTGGCTGTATGCTTGTGCACAAATACTCTCCTTGAAAGAGCCTGTCTCCAAAGGCAGGGTCCTAGCCCACATCACCAAGGAGGGCACAGTCTGCACTTAACCTGGCTAGGGCCCCAGCACATAGTGTAATGCAAAGGCGTATCAATTTCCAAACATTTGCTCATGCTGGGTCAGCCTTCAATTGCATGGGAAGCAGCACCAAATCCACTCACGTCTTGGAGCATTTACAGAGCCTCCTACAGTACTGCAGGATCTGAGCCCAGGAGCAGCCACTAACAAACAAGGGGCCTGTATTGGACTCTAGTAGCAGTATGCTGATGCCACTCAGGCCGACAAACGTCTCACTCTGAGCAAAACAGTTAAATCCAGCAGACTGCCTCAGGCTGTGGTGAGAAAGGCTCCTTCCCCTCCCTGCATGGCCAGGAGCATGGTCCTGCGCACTGCTGGCAGGTTGGCAGTTCCTCCCCACCACCTGTGGGGACCACAGTGAAACACAAAGCCAAACTGCTTTTGCAGCGTCACCCTCCCAGACCCCAGGCTCTTGCCTGTCCTGTTGGTTGGCCAGTCTGCCCCGTAATGAGGCTTCGTGTTTCTCTTGGATGACCTCCTGTTGGACTGGTGCTTTCCACAGCGTGGCTCTTCTGCGCAGCCAGAGAGTGGATTTCCTGCCGTTTGATCCGAGTTTGCCATTCATTTCCCTGAGGGCTTCCTGACTGCCTTTATCAGCCCCAATCTTTCCATCACAGAGGCTGTCCTGCAGCCTGGGGCTCTTTGGCAAGGAGTTGGGGGAGAGGCCTGGTAGCCAGGGGGCAGTTGCTTACCATGTCCCTTCTGCCCTGGAGCTGGGCAACTGAAGGGCGGTGGGATGGAGGGAACCTTTCCTCCCTCCCAGGTGGATCAAGCATGGACATGCAGCGCCCTCTGCTGATTCAGTCACCGATGGAGACACGGAAAGGAGTGGGATGCAGGGCTTGGCGGCTTTGCAAGCCTCTGAACGGGCAGCCAAGCCTCTGGCTCCAGCCTCTGTGCTCTCTGCCAGTTCTTTGCAGGCAAGGCAGGGAAAAGACCTTCCTCTCTGCTAACAAGCTGCTATTAATCACAGCTCTTTGAGCAGCTGTTTGAAAAGCAGGGCTGGTGGAACAGGCCCAGCAGTCCCATCAGCCTACTCCACACCTGCAGGTGATGATTACCTGAAGAAACCAGGACATCTTCACACTCCTCCACAGTCCCCCAGCTCTCGGCGCCAAGCACACCCTGCCAGGCCTGAGCAATGCTCTCCTTCCCCATGTGGTATGGAGGATGGCAGCCCAGCAAGAAGGGCAAAGCAGCCTGACAGGGCAACTGGGAAGGCAGAGAGAGCATTAAGGGACAAAGAACCAGAACGGGAGATATGCTAATGCTCCCTCTCCCCCTTCCTGGAGGCGCCCTTTCCCAGGCAGATAAGGAATGGTCTTCACTTTATCCTGAAATAGCAGAGGGAAGCAGGCGTATGGGAAGGACAGGCTGGTGATCCAAACTGTCCCAGAGAGCAGAGGAGCCTTACCTGGAACAGCACAGACTGGATGTGAAACAGAGATGCTGTCCTTGTCAGGATATCAGAATTACTGCTCATGCTGCAGAAGCTGCTCACAAGCTGTCCTGGGAACACAAAGATTAACACGAATTAATCAAAGGCCCAGAAAGGTCCCTTGTGATGTTCTGCAGGCCAAGATGCAACTACTGCTTGCAGAACTGTATGTGAGGTTAGCTTTAGCCCAAGAGCATTAGCTGCAAGTCCATTCCTGGTGGACCAGCAGCTGCAAGGTGTGCTAAGCATGCAAGTGCCTCTGCATAGCTCTTCTAAACCAGCCAGGGGAACTGCAGAGTGAGGGCAGCTTTCTGTTTCAAAGCCTGATAGAAAGAGCATTCCCTCCTATAACAGGTGTCAGCAGAGCTCTGCTGAGCAGAGAGGGGGCTTGGCCCTGCAGGTGCTCACAGGCCAGGGTAGCTGAGGACACAAGAAAGCTCAGCACAGCCCCAAGCCACCTGGTTCCCCACCATCCTGGACCACTAGAGGCACCTGGAGCTGCTCCTGGAACAGCACCCAGCTGTGGTCCTAGCAGGACACCCACAGTCCAGAGCTGCTCATATTGGAAGAAAATACCTTGTTTTTCCTTTCTTCCATCCTGTCAAGCCCTCTCCAGTTCATCTGGGTGCAAAGAACCTAAAGGGATGTTTAAAGAACATGATACAGGCAGCAAAGTCCAGTTAACAAGATTCACTTTAAGAGATAAGGCCTATTGGCTTCCACAGACTCATAGAGGTTTATAATGTTGGCAGCAATGTGACTGGCAGCAGGTTTATGGGATGCAGGGAGCCTCCAGAGAGAAAGTTATCTCTTGAAACTGCAGTGAAATTGGCTCCTTTCCCTGACTGCAAAGACTGCACATTCCTTATCTCCACTGGAGGGAAAGGTTACCACTAAAATGCGATGCATTCAGTTTTTGGTTGATAATTTTTCCTCCGCATCATTAGCCATGGCTTCTCTAGCACTGGCATCCCCCCTCTCTAGGTACAGCCTTTGACCCCAGGCTGCTATGTATCACCTTACCATCCTCTTGGGCAGAGATTGCTTTTGTGCATTCGCACCATGCCCCAGCCTCCTTGGTGCTGCTCCAGCCAAGATAAACATCTTGGCTATGGGCTAAAGGGAAAAGCGAGACCTCTCCCACTGCCTGCCCTGTAATGCCGAAGGACACTTTCAGTGGGGAGGAGCACATGAAATCGCACATGGCATCAACTCAGAGCCTGGCTCAAAAACTCAGCACCTATCTCGGGACCTTTTCATTCATATTTCTCTGTCATGAGCGCTGTTTGCAAAGTTTCATGACTGTATCAGCCTGGGACACAGCACAGCAGTAAGTCAGGGTGTATTCACAGTCTCCCCAAGCAACAATCACTTACATGCTTGGGACTCTCACCCTCTGCCTCATTTTCTGCATGTCCCATATACAAAGACCCCTTTGATTCCCCACCCAAATTTCCCCTTTCAGAGGTGTCCCTTTCTCCCTGCCCATGCGAGAAAAGGGGAGTCCCAGCTGTGAAGTCTTGTCTGCTATGACATTTCATCCCTTGGTGCCAAGCAATGGTTTGGGGATAGGGCTGTTCTGCAGGTGCTGACCCAGCTCTGGGATGGCCCCGGGACTGCAAGAAGAGGCACTGATCTCGCAGCACCAGTTTGGGGGCTTCAGCCCCAGAAGCTCTCTCTGCTAGGACAACGCTGTGGGCTCCCTCCTCCCTCACATGGGGCCAGCACAGTGAAACGGTGCAAGTGCAATAAGGTCAGCAGCTTCTTAGTGCGCCCACACTCCAGACCTGAACTCACCTCCAACAAAATGACCAGGAATAAACCCACAGATCAGAGGTTCACACCTTTTTTGGTTACATCTTCCCTTCCCATTTGCCAGCAGGGGCTATGGAGCTCTTCCTACCTCCAAAATCCAGCCACCTCTGAAGTGGAGCCTGGCAGGTTTTTAACACATGACAGTAATGTCATGCTTCAGGTAAATGCATCGTGTGGGGGATGCAGCTCAGGGCTGTGACACAGAGACTCTAGACTTGTGCCCGTTTCCATGATCCACATACCCTTTCGTTAACCACCATGTCTGACCCCAGCATGCTGAGAGTGCACAGCCTGTATTGTTGTATTGTGCCTAATTAGGAGATACGAGGTTGGGATCACTGGCACCCTGTGCACCCACAGGGTCTTCTTGTTATCTCACACTCACTATAAAGCTGGCAGCAGAAATGCTGAATCAGGAGTGCTTGCCTGGAAGGAATAACGTGCTTTTAGCACGAGCCCATGCTGATTTTGCAGCACTCTCGCCTTGGGGAGCAGAGGACAGCCCAGGTAACTGGGTTCAGTGCCCTCTCCCCAGGCCAATGCAGAAGTGGAAGGAAACCCCAAGGAAGAGTTTCACTCCCAACTGGGACTACAGCCAGCAACTGCAGGTACCCGTAGAGGTGAAAAGGGGAGGCAGAGGCAACTCAGGGTATAGCTTCAGGCAATGCAAAGCCTCCCACAGATTATTTTTTAGCATCTTCTGGCCTCTCCCACAGGCCCATGCTGGGGGATGTCACCTGCAGTGGAGAATGGCAGCAATGACCCTGGAAGCTGCTGCTGCACCGGGCAGGGCTGATGCCAGCCCCATTTCTGTGCTGCAGATGTGGCCCTGGGCACAGGAGCGGAGAGTGAGTGAACCCTGCCAGGGAGCAGGCCAACAGCTCCCATTTCCCTGAGCTCAGCAGCCCAGCCTGATAAAAGATGCGGCAGAGCTGCTCCAAGAAAAGGGGAAGAAAACACTCAGCATTGGCTCCCCTCCCATCAGATAGAGGATGAGTGGCCGCACAAAGTCCCCGAGGCACAGCTCCCAGACAGCCCCGGGACACAGCCAGTCCATGCCACGCTGGCTGTGGGGAAGGGACCCGTTCTCCATCACCCCATGCTCTGCCGGGAAGAGGTGGCCATCCCCAGCACACGGAGGGGGAGGCCCGGCCCACCAAGCCCCCAGCCCCTTATACCCACCAATGCCTGTTGGCACCGCTGTGTCAGTCTGGGAGGAGGCATGGCACCCTGCAGCTCTTGTCTGGGCCAAGGTGGGCCTTCACTAGGTCCAGCTGTGGCAGCAGCTTCTCTCTGCTGCTGGAAAGGAAAACAGACCAGCTCCATGGTGTTTCCACTACCAGTTCACAGGCCCTTTCCCTGCCTCAGTTTCCCCACCTGTCAAAATCCACCTTGCAGGGCTGGCAAGAGGCTCCTGGGCTATTTACCTCCTGGGACTACTTAAACTATGATCAGACTGGTGCGGGCAGCCCTGGTCAGGCTGACAGCAGCCTCTGTGCCAGGCAGGGAGGGAGGAGAGCAGGTAGAAAGGGGGTGCCCTCGCCTGCCCCCCTTGCTCGCCTCTCCTGCCCGGGTGGCTGCACTGAGCAATGAGGAGAGCAAGCCGGGTGCCAAGGAGCACCTCTACCAGACACCCTGTGGCTTTGGGGCCTCTGCAGAAGAAGTTGGACCCACTGCAAAGAGGGGCCTGCACCCATGCCCCCAGCACAGAGCGCAGCAAGCACCCACTGCCCCCCAGACCTCCCCGCGGGGCCCAGCCGGCTGCTCCTGGCCGGGCGCTTGCTTGCCAGCAGGGCAACATTGCCATCTGCTGCCTGCTGCTTGGCAGGACACGCCAGCCGCGCTCTGCATCCAGCTCCGGCCGTGCCTACCCCTGGGTGCTGGGTGCTGTCCCCAGCAGCGCCCTCGGGTGCCCTCCAGCCCTGAGCACTGCCGGGACACGGGGCAGCACCCACACCACCACCTCCGTGCAAAGCCACGTTTTGCAGACATCTCAGATGTAACATGTCTGGTGTTTAGCCAGGAGAAGCTCTCCGGTCTCACCTGCGATACTTGGTAGAGCACACGGTGGGGCCCTGTTTGCTTTGCCAGCAGGCAGAAGGGGCTGTCATGGGATAAGGCTTGGCATTGCCAAGGAAGGCAGGGAGCAAAACTCCTCTCTGTCCTGAAGGAAGCAGAAAGGGAGGACAATCAGACACAGTCTACGCTAGTCACAGGCTGGAGCAAAGCCCATCCTGCGGGCCAACCATGCGTCCCAGCCCCAAACGCTCCTGCTTTACCCAGGGGAGCTCATCACGCGCAAGCCCCGGAGGCTCGCTCTTCCAAACGAGAAGCAGACACTTCACGGCGGAGTCAGGGGATCGTGCCTGTGTCTGAGGGGAAAGACAGAGGAGCCGAGCTGTGAAAGTCAGTCACTCCCTGGGATAAGAGGTGTGCCAGGGTCAAGGAAGCGCATCTCTGGCGTTGGCCTAGGTGGGTTCAGACTGTCGCAAGCGCCCAGGAACGGCCACGGCATGCCAGCCAGCGGCAATCCCTGTGCCTCGCTCTGGCCTGGCTGAAGTTATTCCTCTGGGTACCAACCCCTGTTGTGCATGCAGATCTACTTGTTTAGCAATGCCTCTCCTCCCATGTATTTATGTATTTTTTTTTAAAACAGGAATTCTCTTCAGGCTGTTTTAAACATAAAACATCTTTCAGAAAACCACAAGGCCAAAAATCTCACTTGGAGGATTCATCAACAGTCTGCCAGCACTTTTTAGGAGAAGGATAAATTACTATCTCATACTTCCTGGCATATTCAGAACTGGTAACTAAATTTTTGCACTTAAAATCAAAAAGTAACATCCTCAGTCAAGTGAATACGCTATCGCCATTCCTGATTTCCTGTGGTGTAATGTATCTGCAGGCAGCTTACATTCGACATAGCTGCATGACCAGCCAGGATGAAATGATCCTTACTGTAGAGCTTGTTTTATGAACAAACAACTTGCCAAATACTTAGCAATTGATCTGAACAAAAACCACCGCTTTTGGGTCAAATCACTGCTCCAAACTGCCCCAGAGCAAGACCCTGGCAGCGAGTGCTGCCCTCAGCTCTGCTCATGACTCACCAGCTGAACGTGAACAAACACCTCCAGCTCTCTCTGCCTTGGTTTAATCATCTGGAAACACAAAGATGTTATTTTTTAACTCACAACCTTACCGAAAGACACTCATTTATTTTAAACTTTAAAGCACCTACATATTGTCTCTACAGCTTAAGATAAAAGATGCCATAAAAGGGAAGAGAAAAATGGTAATTATCTGCAGTTCAGAAGTTTAACCTTTAGAAAGAAAGAACTGGGCTTCAAGCTGTACTTATTAAATGCCTTTAACCTTTTCTTTTCCAATAGGCTATGCAGTTTGTAAGTGAGCTTACCCACCTGAGATAGGAGGTTTCCACAAGTGGGCTTGGGTTTAAAGGCCACCCACGCAGACCAAGGTTGATGGCGCCCTGACCTTCAAGAACAGAAGCACAGAAGATGGCAAGGCAACAAGCTGCTGGAGAGAAGCACCCAAGGAGAAATGTGGATTCCCCTTCCCAGAGGCTTTACCTGATGGTGAGGATCATCCCTGAAGCCTGGTCAACAGGAGTCATCATGTGATGGGACCTTTGCAGGGATCTAGATGACTTCTTATATGAACATATAAATACAGCAGTGCTTCTGTAGGAAATAGCGTAGCAACATTATTCCCTAAACTAATTGGTGGAGAATGCTAGGGGGAGCAAGTACAAGCATTAATGCAAGAGGGGGAAGGTGTACAGCAGGCTTAATCTGCTCATTGTTTCAGGAGGTAGAATTCTAGGGATTGCTAGCCATTATGTGGAGAAGCAGTGCGGGCTGAGAATGGCTCTAATTCGAACGGACAGGATCTTCATTATCAGTTCCCACTTTAAGCCTGAAGAACAGTTCGATCTACTTAAGTGGGGACTGCCAAAATATGGAGTAGCTGGGAAGCAGTCAAGCCTAGCAGGTCCTGACAGGCTGAGGACTGCGTATGGAAATTTACTGATAGGATCCCAAACAATCAATTCCTGAGAAATACATTCAAAAAGACAAGTAATCCAGGATATGGGACCCAGTCCTTGGTCAGAGGGGCTTTCTTTGTAGGGCAGTTGCCGCAGCTGAAGTTAGAAACAAGAAAGGAACTGGAAAAGAGCAGGAGTGTCAATACCACAAGAATAATAAGGAAAAAAAATCTGATTCTAAGCTGTTTCTCCATCTCCAAACATGAGAAACTGTTCTTGTCAGTGGGGATGGACATGTCTTCTATTATCAAAAGTGAGCACAAAAAAGACCATGTCTGCCTCCCCCATCTTTAGGATTGTGGGAAGTTATTGCTAGGTATCAGTAATGTTCACACATCAAGGTGCCGAGAGTAACACTGTGTCACTGCCTGCAGTTTCTGAGCTCACATCACCACCAGATGCTAAAGGGTATAAAAAGCCACAACCAAAACCAGCACATGGTCACCAGCCTAAGAGCAGCCCAGGAGAACTTGCCACCAGTGTCCCTTATCCTACCCATCATCACAAGGTTTCCTGGACAGATCATCTGGCTACATGTCTCAGTGTCCGACTGCTGGATAGGCCACTTGGTCAAACACGCCTTGGTGCTGGCAAGTACCTGGGTATGAGCGAGTGTGAACGAGTGAAACCAATTTTGTTTGAAAGTGAAGTCACCTTCCCCTCCTACCAGGTCTGGCACTGAGATTTGCTGCACTGCCACAACATCATTTCCTATGTTTTCTCTTTCCAAACAGCAGAGCAGTCACACAAGTCATGATGCTGTTCAGAGAAGCAGGCATTTCTGGAGGGTCAGACCTGGAGACATGTGGAGGTGGGGGACTAAACTCCTCCAGAAAAGAGCTGGATTAAAACCCAGCCATCACAAACCCCGTCTCAGCCACACACCCCGTATTTACTAAATCCTCTGTTTAGTAAATCCCAGGGCTCCCGCACTTGGGGCAATATCAAATGCCACGGCAGCGGTATGGTCCTTCTGCTCCCTCTAAGCACACATCCCTCATGCTTTTCCTGAGGACAGGGTGCAGTTTGGAGGGACCATGCAAACACCACCAGCCATCTCCGCACAGCCCAGGTTGCCTAGGAGCCCCCTGACACACACATTTCTTATCTAGGGGAGCAGGCAGGCCCCAAGAGTCTGTAAGTCAGCCTTAAATAGCCGGGGGCAAATGCTGTAAAGGTCCCCCTGCTTGCTCTGGGCTGTTTGCACCCAAAGCCTGCCTGCACCTTCTGCCTTTCCACCTCCAAAGGGCAAGGGCAGCCCAGGACTGCTTGCAACTCCAAGGATGTAGGTCCAGACTTCACCTCTCCAGGAAAATGCACTGGATTTAGAAGATGCTGAGTCTTTCTGGGGTGCCTGGGACCTGTCCCACTGTCACCTCCTCAGGTCTCTGCAGGGTACATGCTGTTAGGAGGGTACTGATGCTCTTGAGAACCCCCTCAGCACCCAGACAGTGTAACACAAATAGGCAATGCATCCACATTTGAGGGACTCACCAAGAGCAGTGATTGTTGGGATTATTCCTGATGAGAGGAAGGAGGCACCATGTCCACCCTGCTCCAGCAGCCGGTTATCTGTCCTAGCTAAGGGCAAACATAGTTGGAGAAAGGTGCAATTGGTGCAGGCTGAAATTGGGGCTGGTAAGCAGCGTAAGGAAGGGGTGGATCTCGGATCACTCCAGGGATGACCAGGAAAAAGGCAGGACTCAATGAAGCAAAAAACCACTTGCCTGCGTGCTGTAAAATGAGGAATTCATCTCACACACATTTCCCTTTGGTTCCTGAGGTTCAGGAAGGCTTGGAGTGAGCAGCCAGCAGTGGCATGGCTTTTCCTCCACAGTGTTCAACCCAGCCAAGGTGAGGAGGAGGAATGGAGAACCCCAGCAGCACCAGTGGTCAGGTGGTGACAGAGTATCCTGGTCACCAGCAAGAGGGTGGATTGCCCTCCTGGACACAGGCTGGCTGGGACAGGGCTGGGGCCAGCTTCATGCCTGCAGGCACGGGTGAGCTGCTGCCGGTGCCATGGGGCCACAAGCCCAGGGACACCTCCTCCACAGCTGCCATGACAGCACTGCTCTGCAGGGACTGGGGCAAGGGCATTCAGTAGAGCAAACTTCAACATGTACCAGCACGTCCTTGCAGGCGAGGAGTCCCATGAGCGCTCATTTTGCAGCAAGCACTTCTGCCAGGCCTTGGCCCAGTTTCTCAGCTTGGCATGAGGGGCATGGGGCTGCCAGGTCCAGCAGGAGATGTCAAATTGGAGTCCTACCTGCTTGTGGTCCTCAGAGACCCCCCAGGCGCTGTGTGTCCTGGCTCAGCCTCTATGCAGGAGGTCTGCGCTTCTAGTGTCCCTCCTGCATCCCTTCACTGCCATCATCTTCACCGATACGCTTCACCTCATACCCTACATTGCAGCGAAGAATCACGCCGATTCATTCGGTAGATAGGCAAAGAGGTGTTTATCTGCTATTTGCAAAGCATGTCAGATTCTTCCTGCACGGGAAGCAGCAACATGAAGTCATCACTTGGTACTTATCCTGTCTTGACATTGATCCAAATTCTTCCTTGCCCTCACACAGGGCTGTTATGACTCCACTTTGTATCACAACCCCCTGAACTGGTGAATACTGGCAGGGGGCTGGGGGGAGGGTGGAAATCATCTGATGGCTGTGCTGATTCTGGCTGCGACCCATTTTGAGTTAATTTCAGAAGTTATTGTAGTAAAATCAGTTAGCTGTCAGGACTATTTGCAAGGACAGCATATTTAAAGTGAGTGTTGCTGACCAGCCATGCAAAATAAATTTTAGATACATCCCTAGACACATACCATGAGCTAGGTTCCCCCAGGGAGAGAACAGGAAAACACTGCAAGGCCACATGTCCCCTTCGTTACTCTGCAGGTCATGAGTCAGGGAAAGAAATCTGGTCCACGATTCTAAAAGATTATTTCGAGAAAGCTACGATTTACCAAGAAAAAGGAAGAGGCAAACAATTAAAAAAAAATAGAGATGTTGGACTAACAGAACAACAACAAAGAAAAGCTACTGAAGTTTCTCCCTTCCCTCCCATGCACACATGCCAGTGTCTCACTGGCAGCAAGAATTAGACTTTCAGAAAGTTGCAGCCATGGGCTGCTTATCCTATTTGCAGGCTAGTCTGGCTTGCTAGTCACTAGCCATCACTCCCTGCCACACGTGACCACACAGCCTGCATGCACACAGGTCTCTCCAGTGGCTGGAGAAGGGCTGGGACGCATGGCCCCACCACCCCACGGTCCCCACTCTTGCTGCTGGTGCCAAGACCCATGCTTGATCCTGTCTCTCTGGTCACTGGCACCGATGGCACAGGCCCTGCGATCCACGGTCCGACTCCAGCTACTGGCACTTTGCTCTCCATACATGCAGAGTAAAGAGCCCCCTGCTCCAGGAAAATAGCCAGAAATAGCATTTAATAAAAAGACAGGGCAGACTGCGCTGATGAGGCCCAGGGTATGGCCAGATAAGCAGCAGCTGTCCAGTCACCTGTTGGCTGTCCCTTTTATCCCCTTATTCCTCTATTTCCATGGGCATCCGTGTTCCTCACCAAAGCACCATTTGCTCTCCCAGCCATGCCCTCCCAGCCCAGTAGGGCTATCTGCAGGGATTAGGTTTTAAACAGATACCCTGACAGCTCAGCTCGTTGCTTGCTTCCCCCCCCCCCCCCCCCCAAGATAGTTGCAGTCCTCAGGACAGGCTCCCTTGCTGATATTTCACAGAACAGACATTAAATATTTTTTGCTGCAAGACCGCAAAAAAGAGTGATTTACAGTTCAGGGATTTTGTAACATCTTTTAAATCACCACTTCCTCACCCAGGGTGTCGGGCTTCACACTTTTTTTTAGTATATGGCATCTTACAAGGCTTTTTGCTCGGTTGCATCTTCAGCACAGATCACTGTTGCAGTTAGAAATTAACTCAGGAGAACTCACTACGTGAGAAGGAGGGGAGCTTGTTGTATTTTCCCCTGACAACATGCTTGCCTCCCCTCCAAGCAGCATGGGGTGCAGTCAGGGTCATCAAAATTACCTTTTTCTTTTACATTTCCCTTCTGTTTGGCTGCAGCTGCCCAGGGCAGGGACAGAGGAGGGCGTGGGGAAGGGATCCATGGGCAAATCTCACCCTTCCAGGAAGCTCCCAGAGAGCCAAAGCAAAGCTTCACAGTCTTCAGCACCTCTTTCAGCAATTGGGCTTACAAAGGGAGCCCTACCTCTGGCCCGGTTCCCTTTCTAGCTCCCAGATGGGCCTCAGCTGGCCCCAGTGATGCTCATCTGGATGCTGTAACGAGCTGAGCCTGTGTCCAGTCCCTGCAGCCTCTTCCAGCGACTTTCTCTTGCCCTCTGTTTTTTAAACTACCCCTTGCTTGTGGTCAGTGCCAGCACCTTAGTGCTTCGAGTCCTAATGCTGCTTCCCAGCCCACACTAAATCCCAGTCCCACCAGACCCCAAAACCTAAAACAAAACCCCAGCCCCTTTCAACTTCTCAGATTCGGTCTTCTAAAAAGTGCTAATTCTTCCTGGAGCGGGGCGGGGGACAGGATGGAGAGGACTTGGGTCCTCTGCCATCCCTGCCCGCTGGGCTGTGTGCCTGGTGCTGCCGGGGCACGCTGGCCAGGGCAGCTCCCAGCTCGGCACCCGCGCCCCTGCGCCAGCGCGGCCCAGGGAGACCTTCCCCAGGCCCCTGCCTCAGTGACACCTCGACCGGGGGGTGGTGAAGGAGACAGGCAGCTCCAGCCTTGCTCTCCTGCACGTTTTTTTTTGTGGGGGGAAAAAAGCCTTGCACATGATAAAAGGCTTTTCAGACCAAAAAAAAAAAAAAAAAAAAGCACCTATCTTTTGCCTTTCTGTCCCAATTCCTAGCAACCTTTAACACAAAGAATAATAATAAAGCTGTATTTTTTTCCTGGGGAAGGTTTTCTACTCTGCAGATCACCTAGGGAGCACCCGTGGAGCAAACTGACTCCTGTGGTGACACAGTAGTTAAGGGGGACTTCTAAAAGCCACCATCCCAGAGGCGTTTTATCAGGCCAGCTGGAACATTTGGAGAGCTTCCTTTCGATCCACTCACTCATTGCTTTCCAGGATTTGTTTGATATTAATTTGCTGCAGGTAACTGTGGAGAGATCAGCATGATGGCTGGAAAAATATTTCTGGTATTTGCTCGCTGAAAAAAAAAAAAAAAAAAGAAAATCCCAGAGAAGCGCAGCTGATAACATGGTGGAGTCATCTGCGCAGTGCTGGGAGCAAGAGCAGTCATGTCTCTCCATGCAGTGATACCACCAGTACTGCTATAATTTGTACAGAATACAGGATGCAGAAACCAAAGGCATTAGAGTAGGCTGAAAATTTTGGGGTGGACTGCGTGTTTGCCACCTCGGCTGGGGTCTGAGCTGAGCTGGGATGTTTGATGCTGGGTATTGTGGGCTGGTGCTATGAAAATGGTGGGCTAGTTCTTCACCCCGTGCAGGGCCCCATGTAGATTTTTTTAATAAGCTATTTATCTAGTCGATCACAGGGTAAAAAACACAGCTTAGTGCTGGGATTACCAGAGAGTCAAAGTGATCCCACATCCAACATCTGAATCCCCAGGACCTTTGTAACTCTCCTAGACCCCTTTACAAAACTCCTGGCTGTCAAAGGCTTACGCACGCCCGGACTGCAGGCTCCTCGGTGGCTAGATGCCAGGTCCTTGCGAGGGGTGCTCACAAGATGTACAGGCGTGCCCATGGGGTGGCTGGCTTCCCATCAACCGTCCTGCCCTTGCTGCAGGATCCGCTGTTTGGGAAGCCAGCTCATTTATATTGGATCTCTGCAATAAATAATGATTTAAGTCTCTAGGAGAGCAACCCAGTCCTGCTGAAACAGCCCGTGCACTGGGGCTTACCTACACCATCGCTCAGCAGCAGACCCCATAGTCCCCCTGGCATCGACTCCAGAGAGAAACACGTTTTTGTGTCTCTGGTTTCCTGTGCGTTCCTGAAACATTAATTCCTTTGAGTTACCGGATCTAGAGCATCTCTGAGACATGCGTTCTCATTTACCACCTGTAAGGTGTCCAAGAGAGGAAAATCACAGGAAATGAGCACACAGAGAGGAGGAAGCGTGATGGCAACTGCTTTGTCGTGCATCTGCGTGGTCAGCGGTATTTTGCTTCAAACCATCTTCACAGCAGTCAGTGAAGATGCTCCGAGCGCGGCGCGGGATAAGCCACCCTTCCCATGTGCTCCCTGTGTTCCTGAAAGCAGGCTCATCTTCCCCTGTTGGCAGGGATTATTTGCACTTGTTGCAAAGCCCTAATCAGCAGTGTGGGACTGGAGACTGCTCCGTACTGTTGTGCTGAAATACTGCCTGCTGTCAGGACTTTGGGGGTTTCTTTTCTTTTCCTCCTTGCCAAGACTGTCTTGTTTTTGCAGCTGGCTTTGGGATTCAAGAAAATGATCCATTAAGATCCTTTATATATCCAAAAAAAAAAATCAGCTGCAAACGGTATGGCAGCTGGGATACACAACACGGGCCTTGGGGCAGGTTGTGGCCTCACAACACAAGACAGGGACACAGGCTCAAGCTAGTCTCATCTTCCCACCACCCATCCCTTCCCTACTCCTCAGTTTGCTATCCTGGGCCAACACTGGGGCTCAGCATGCTCACAGGTCACGGGGTGGCCAGTAGCATCCCTAATCCAGTCTCCAAGTCCCATGCAACCCACTGTGTCTGTAAAGAAAAATACCAGTGAGCAGCAGGTGGGAGGATGGACTTGTCAAGGCCACTACGGGCTGGACAGAAACATGGACTGTTTATTTTCCAGATGCAAGGCAGCAAAGCAAGTCTGCTTCTGCTAATCCCAAATAAAACAACTATATCCAGAGAGTCCTCAGTGCTGAGATGGTCTACGAAGTGAGTCAGCTCAGAGCAAGAAGAGTTTTGGAAGTTGATTCTGATCCCAGAGAGGAGAGAGAAATCCCCGCTATGAGGGATGGAAAGTTAAGCAGTGACACAAGCAGTAAGAGAAGGAGGGAGGGAATATCGCTGCGGGAAAGCTCCCATGCTGAAGAGAGACAAAAACACACAGGTTGAACTTGAGGGGAGGAGAAACTGCTCACGCGATGGCCAAGAAACAACCGGATGGGGACAAAACATGTCTTGAAAGGGGAGAAAAGCAGTGATTTAGCGCAATGCGCCAGAGTCAAACTGAAGGTCACAGCGCGATGTCCTGGGAGGAACGGGGGGAAAAGCAGGCAGACAATGAGCACGATTAGCCCTGGGCACTCTCTCCCAGCAGAAGTGGAAATAGCACCTCAGAGGCAGGAGTGGACAAAAGCACGCTGGTAGGTGCTCCGGGAGGCACAAGCGCGCGTGGACAGAGGGGAGGGAGCCCTGGGCGCTCGGCACCCTCCGTCGCAAGGGGAGGAGGAGAGGCAAGCAGCTCAGGCAGTGAGGCAGGGCAGCCCTGCCGCATTTCCCAGGCTGCTCTCTGCGATGCGGGCAGCAAGGTTGGGGAGAGGAAAGAGGCCCCACCTCCGGCGGCTCCGCAGCTGTTCTGCTGGACACAAAAGGGTGAGACAGACACAGGCACGCTCGCATGGGCTGCTCCGCACCAGGCCCCTCGTCCCCCATGCAGGGGCCCGAGCGGCTGTTCCTGCCGGGGACGGCTGCCCACCAGCCCCGCTCACCCATGCTCGCCCAGCAAGGTAAGGCTCTGCCAGCTCAACCTGGGCGCAGTGGGGGACCAGTGGGGGAGGCAGGCCCCAAAGCGATGGGCAGTGCAGGTGGGAGACTCTAGGGAGAGCACAGCCCAGGGGCAGCTGGGGTCTGTCCCCTTCTGCAAGGGCGCCTCCAAAAGCCCCGGGTGTCACATTGCTGACCAAACCTAGATTATTGTCTCTGGAAGGCTGCTAGGGCTTTGGAGAACAGGTTCACCCTCGCGCTGTATGTGAGGAGCTTTAAGTTTTATGCAGGTCCTCCTCCATCCCTTTGCACCACGTAGCTGTGGACTGCGGCACACTGGACAGCCTGTATGCCACTGTCCATAGCCTTCTCCCTGAAGCAAATAAACAGCTAACAGCAGTCTTGGCATTTCCCAACCCTTGCAAGTGCTGGCTTTATTAGCAGGCTTGCTAAGGCTGAGCCGGCTGGCTTGAAATTATCTAGTAGTCTCTGAACAAGGGAGCTGGGGAATACTAGTAAATCAGCATCCAAAGAGGAATTGACTGCACCTCCTGTTAGTGAGAGTAATGTTGCTTTTCCCTTTCCCTGCTGGGGTTTGCAAATATTTTTGCCTTCCTCAGAACTGATTGCTCAAATTCCCTAACCTAACTCTCACCTCCTTGGCCTTGCAGCAGTGTGGGGGGCAGGATGCACTTTGCTCTCTGGACCCCTCATGCAGCATGACCTTCACAGACTATTTTACACAGTGTTCATGAGAGCAGGGCAGAGCCCACTGACCTGCCCATAAAATTGCAAAGAGCACTGGTGAAAATAAAACAGACGTTTTTTCCAGCACATCAGTCCATTTGACCAGTGCGCTGAGTCCTTGCTGACCCAACAGCGCCAGGCTTGCAGCATGGTGATGGGGACTGTGATGGGCCCAACCTCCATTCCTGGGCTCTGCACATCTCACAACATCAGGGCAGTGAGCAAACCCCCACTGAGTGCTGTCTGCATCAGGCTTGTGGTCAGGGTGTGATTTTTCTTCTCTTTAGATGTTCTGCAATAAACCAGGGGAGCAGAAATGTGATTGTGCTGCTGCTTCTGTGCCTAGGAGCAGGAGGCGGCTTGGCATGCCCACATCCACTGTGGGCAGCATGCAGGGCACCTGCTCTGCATGACCCAGCCTGGGGGGCCTAGCGGGCAGCCTTCCCACCTCCTTCGTCACAGCTCCAGATTCCTCACCCTCTCGCTACTTGTATTTCTCTAGAAACACTCCGAGTGGCCTGTGACCTTTATTAAGATCATACTATTTACACTACATTATTCTCCATTAACATCAGGGAGTTGATCCCCAGCTCTTTCCTCTGTTGGGCCTCCCAAAAACGGGAGAGGCTGCTACAACTTACCTGGCATTGTAACACATTCAGTCCTTAGCCATCAAGAGAAACAGCTGTTGGATTTGTAACCTGGCAGATCGTCAGGGCTTCTGTAATTAACCATGACTGCATTTTGCTTCCTGGTGGTTCTGTATTTAAGAAAGCAGAAAAATAGTTGTGAAAGTGCAGGAAAAAACATCCATGCTTTCAAACAGGCATTGTAGCCATTAGAAGAAGGAAAAGGCAGATGAGATCCAAGTGTAAATCCGTGTGACCAAAGACAAACGGGGTTACCCTGAAAAATACTTGCCTGCTTGCTTTCCACTCCTCACGTCTGTCCTCTCCTGTTCCAAAACCCAGGTCATTTGCATCAAGGGCCCCGGTGGCAGAAGGGCCTTAGAGAAGGCCGTGCCTGATGCAGATGTGGAGCATGGCAAGCCCAGCGTGCCCTGACCGGCCAGACCAGGAATACCCCTACGGCAGCTTGGAGGAGAGGACGGGGAGCCTGCACACACCGCGCGGGAGGGAGGCTGACAGCAACACTGATGAGGAGGAGGAAGCCGAGGAGCGCAACCACAGCGGTTTGGAGAACGGCTCGCCAAAGAACGGTGAGAGACTTGACCTGGTGCCCAGGGGCACCAGCCCGAGGGAGAACGTGCCCGGGGAGCTGCCACGCCGGGAAGGCGAGGTCTTCTATGAGACCTTCACCCTCATCAATGCCAACGGTGTGGCCAGGAAGCTGAACTTGCTGGTGAGCCTCCGTGCCCCGGGCGGTGAGCCCAGCTGTGGAGAGCCGCCATGCCCACGGCGCCTGCCCCGGGTGGCAAGCAGGGGCGCCAGGCCCTGTGCCCGGGGGCTGCCCGGCCCCGAACCCTTTGTGGACACCACGGTGACCTTGGAGAGTGACTTCGAGGAGGCGTCCGGAGACGGCCTCTCCGGCCACGCGGCCTTCTTGAGCATGGAGGCCAGCCAGCCCGCAGAGGGGCCCCCGGCACTCGGGGAAGCCCGAGGGGTGGCTGGCGTCACCCGGGGCAGGCCGGGGCCCGCGGCGGAAGAGCGGCCCTACAAGTGCCTGCAGTGCGGGCGGGCCTTCAAGAAATCCAGCAACCTGCTGAGCCACGTGGAGACGCACAGCGGGGCCAAGCCCTACGCCTGCGAGCTGTGCGGCAAGGCCTACTCGCACCAGGGCACGCTGCAGCAGCACCGCCGGCTGCACACGGGCGAGCGGCCCTACAAGTGCCCCTTCTGCGTCAAGGCCTACACCTGGTCCTCGGACTACCGCAAGCACATCCGGACCCACACGGGCGAGAAGCCCTACCGGTGCGCCGAGTGCGGGAAGGCCTTCGTGCGCTCCTCCGACCTCCGCAAGCACCAGCGCAACATGCACCGCAACGACAAGCCCTTCCCCTGCCCCGAGTGCGGGCGCACCTTCAACAAGCCCCTCTCCCTGCTCCGCCACCAGCGGAGCCACTTAGGGGCCACGCCGTTCCCCTGCCCCGACTGCGGGAAGGCCTTCGCCGTGGCCAGCCGCATGGTGGAGCACCAGCGGGTCCACACCGGCGAGCGGCCCTTCGCCTGCGCCGTCTGCGGCAAGGCCTTCGCCAAGTCCTCCAACCTCTTCGAGCACCAGACGCTGCACACGGGCGAGCGGCCCTACAAGTGCCCCAAGTGCGGCACGGCCTTCGCCCAGTCCTCCCGCCTCGCCCGCCACCGCCGCACCCACACCGGTGAGCGCCCCTTCGCCTGCGCCCGCTGCGGACGGGCCTTCGCCCGGGCAGCCACCCTCAAGCGGCACCAGCAGGTCCACGGCGGGGAGAGGGCGAAAACCCAGCTGGGGGGCTGGCAAGCGGCCACGCTCCCCAGCGGCATCTGCAGCGGGCAAGGAGGAGGCAGGAAAACATTTACACCCTCCGCTGTCTTCCCAGGAGAGCCCCTTTCCAGAGCAGAACTGCACTAAGTGTTTTTACAGCAATAAGCTGCTTTCTGAGATCAAGAACAGGGACTAGACAGCTGGTAAAAACGGCTTTTCCCAAGCACCTGATATCTGAGGCAATTAAAAAAAAATTAAACTCACATTTCTAACTTGCCACTTGAGAGAAATGTGCAATGGTGAAACAATTAAAAGTTAGTGCTGAGAACATGCTGTTCTTACCAGTTTGTTGCAAAGAACAAAAGGGCAAAAAGTATCTTGGGCCTTCTTTTTTCTTTTTTTGGTAATTAATCAATAGTTATTGCTGCCTCCCCAAATGTTGGAACCCAAAGGTCTTCCAAATGAGGGCAGAGATATTTAGTGGTCAGTGCCCAGCTTATCAAGCCTCACTGGTGACAAATAGCATTTTGCCACTGCTCAGTTATTCACACAAAGTGCTCAGAGCTTCCCGTTTTGGTTTACAAAACTTACCCGAAGGGTGTTTTCAGGGCTTGCCAGGAGTGGCCCCATGACGCAGCTGCAGTCCCATCCCATGCTGCCTCTCGCAGTTGGCATCCCTCGGCTCCCCCATCGCACTGATGGGCTACGGCAGCTGGAGCCAAGGCTCTTGCGGGCCGTGGAGGCAGTCGGCCGAGCGGGAACCAGTTCAGGAGCACCCCTGTGCTGCTGGGACTCATGTTAGTGTCTCTCATGCTGAGCGAAGCCGAGGATGCCCTGGGCTGGTGTTCAGCACCGTCCTTCTGGAAGGGAGCAGAGCATATTTTAGGATGAGCATCCCCTTTCCACACAGCATGAGCGGGTGAGGGACAAAGCCCAAAACAGTAGTGGGTTTATGTTGCTCCAGCCTCTGTATTGCTCTGCTTCAGCCTGACTCATCTCCTACCTGTAAGCTCTCCTAGGAAGGGTTTTGGGGCCAGCCTGGAAAAGTAAGGCAAGAGCGTGCTAAGCTGACTCCAGTCATTTCCACTGCTAGGGGTGGGTGTCATGTTTCACAGGTATGTGCACAGTCTACCAGCAAAATCTTTACAACACAAGACAGATAAGTTGCTTAAAACTCTTCCTCAAGGGAGTTTCCTGATGAGAGAAGCAAAAAAACCCAATTAGAGCCAACTGTGAATTAAAAAAGAAAAGGTCAAAAGACAGGAGAGTTCACAACACACTCAGCATCCCTCAGTCACTCAGTAAGGCTCTGCACTGGAAATTGCTAAAATCCCCCCAGGTTTGATTCCCCCTTTTGAGAGTATTGATAAAACAGATCAAGTCAGGTTTTTTCTTGCTCAGAGCTGGCTGTCTTCCAGAGCAGAGGTCTTGGACCTTCTCTCCTTAGTGGGTCAGACCTTTGCAATAATATTGCTGCCAACATTCTACCCCTCATCTTTGGGAGGATGTCCTGCATAGCTTGGATGTTGCTTGTGGATTTTTCATTCTGTCCTTCACAGTGGTGAAAACCTGCTGTAGACCTGAGCCCTGATCCCAGACTACCAGACTGTGCTGTTATTGAAAGCATGTAAACAGACCTGTAAATGATATATAAATGTGCTTGTATTGAATAGTATTGCAGCTGCCAAGGACTGACCAGGCTGGCAAGAGCCTAGCTTTATTTTTCACTCTTGCAATGTTTACTGTTTGTGATCATTACAAACTGGATGCTGTATAATACTATGTGAACGGAGAAGGAAATAATGTATTTAAAATTGGGGATATTGCTTTGTGTTCACATAAACTCCTCGATTCTGGAGCTATTTTAAAGCTGCTGTTATGTCTTAAGTGAATACACTGGAAATAAATACTCTACATCTGCTCGTGTGTGCCATGAGCCATCTAAAATTAACAATCTCTGGTGCTTTCAGTTCACATGCGCTGCTTTGTGTTTCTTGAGTAAATACAGGTATCTGTACAGATGCAGTATATTTTACTATTACTGTATGGGTGTGCATTTGCAAATGTCCAGAAGAGAAGCAGGACATGAGGTCCTGCAACTCAGAGATGTCTTTGTGTTCAGAGGCCAAAAACCTCATCCCAAGCCTACAAGTATTGCTAGAGTTGAGGTTTGGTATGCAGGATGCACAGGTCTGAGGGGAAGCTTTGCAATGAACCTGCAGGCAGTCTTGCCTCAACATGGGTTTCACTTGTGGGAACAGCACCATCACCACAGATAAACACGGTCCTCAGCCTTTGCCCACGTTCTGCACTGCTATCCTGCTTGCAAGCTGCTGAGTTGCAACCACAAGCTGACCTGCTGGTGAAGATGAGGCCTGCTGGCCATCTCTCTGCACTCAGGAAACACAGTCCCCCAACCCCCCAGCTCTCTGAGAGGGAAACATCCCCAAAGTGCACGGCAGGAGGGGAAAAACACCCCCAGTCTGCTGGGCTTGGCTCCATCAGCTAAGGCAGTGTGGTGTAAGTGCCCAGCTTTTCCCACAGTGCTCCAAAACAGCTGTGTTTTCTGAGAAGGTCAGCTCTCCTAGCGGATGTAACATTGTGCCAGGGAAAGTACTGCCATGGGGTTGCACTGAGCTATATTACCTGTATTTTTCTCAATGCAAAAGTCAAGGTCTTCCTTTTTTCAGGCTCCTGAGGCAAAGCATTCTGCACAGTCAGCAGACAGATTCCTACAAGCAGGCAAGTCCATCTTCATTTTAAAGAAGTAAGGTAGAAATATGAAATCTAGCTAACAATGAGTCCAATAGCTTTTAAAATGAAAGTACCAGGGCATAAATATTAGCAATCTTCCTAAGAGGTTCTGCAAGGAAGGCCAGTTAGATTACACTTTAAATTTTGGGGCAGGGGGATTGAATGTCATACCTTCCGATTCCCTTTTCCAATCAATGAAAACAGGTCATGCATCATCACAACACTTACCAAACAAAAGGCTTCAGACCAAGTTCTTTAGCTCTGTAGTAACTCCTGACAGTCCATGTTTTGTAACCCCTCTTTCCAAATCACTGTCAATCCACTGGGGAAATCAAGTGAACCCACTAAAAAGTCAATAAAGAATCCCTGCAGTGCTGCCAATACCAGCGGTATTTTCAGGATAACAACAACAGCCAAGATCTGAGGAAAAAGAGAATTGGCACAAGCTCTTTCAAACAGGAAAACGGGCTGGACTCCATCTCAGCAACCAGGTCAGTAAACCATGCTGACTCTTTTGGAATAAAGCTTATCATACTTAACAAAGAACATCTGTGCATTGAGGAAGATGTTTCTTTTAAAAAGGTGCCAGGTAATTATCAGGAATAGCTGCTAAATGGCAAGTTGATGACCAAATTACCTTGCTGTTACCTGTGCGTGGCTCTGAGCCCAGGAACCTATTTCTTAGTGTCCCTTGCAGCCAACAAGACCTGTGTTGTTAGCTTGTACAGAAACAGATCTGCACACAGCAAATTACTACACCTGCTTTCAGATTTAAAGACTCTAGATAACAATTAAGATACAAACCTTAATGAGAAAAGGAGCTGATAGCTGTGTTGTTTTCTTCGACTAGATAAACAAGAGGAAAGACATTATATCTGAATTGCACATGCACATTCACTTGAGCACACTCTCCCCCAGAAAAAAAACGTTCCCAAATGGTTAAGGGGCAGTTTGGAAGCATGATCACCCTACAGCAAATTTATAAGCGAGCTGCACTCTTGCAGAGACCTGTGCTTTTTGTTTCACAAGCTAGTTCCCATTCAGTGATTGTTCTTTTAAGGTGACTCTAACCTTACACAAGCCCACAAATTCTTAACTTCTCCAAGTATCTGACACAGCCGGAATCATCACATTAAAAAAAACATTTTCCTTTCTGCTTCCAATACGTTACCCTAGTGAAATGTTATTGATCTGCTGTTCTGTTGGTGAGATCTCAGCCCCTGTTTGTTTTCAGTCTGCAAGTGGGAAAACTATAGTGGGGGCTCCTTATGCCAACAGAAACTTTATTTTACAAGATCAGAGGTAGATCATCACATGATGAAGCCTCACTTTAAATAAAAGGTGCCTGCTCCAGAGATTTCAATCCCCTTTGCTGAGATTAGTTTAAAGCTGATGGATTGCTTTGTGCTCCCTGGTTATATCAAAGGCTCCTGCTTCAGACTCCTCCACACCATGAAAGGGCAAACACTGTAAAAGGAAAAAGATGGTATGCGTAGGAGCGGAAAGACTGTACAGAACTGGCCTTTCCTTTGTGCAAGGTGCTACACCCACCCACAGCCACAGCTGCTCCTGGTGCTTAGTACACTTCAACAGATGGCAAAGGTGTAAGGCCACTTTCGGATTTCACTCCAAAAGCATGGGAGTATTTACCATGCAACACATTTGTTAACAAAGTGAGAAAACAGTTTTGTAGCTGCCAAGGGCTGGCCGGTGACTCCAGGCAAGTGAGTGCCAGGACTCCCCAGTGCTGGAGCTATTTTAACTTACCAGTCTTGCGATAATTTTCCTATGATAGAATGAGCTGGGTAGAGAGGGGACAGGAGAATTAACAAAGGATACTTTTACATTCCACCGTTCATAAGCACTAGCTAAAGACCAAGAGCACTTGCATGATCAGGATCCCCTGCTGATCTCGGAGCTCCAGCCCTGAGCCTGCGTCCATGGTGCTTCCATGAATGCCCCGAAGATGAAGACTGGCGAATGAGTCCTCCTCACAGCACAATATTAGCAAAAGGAACTGCTTCTTCCATGGCTTTTATGCACAAGTGAGCTAAGAGATACTGTGGCTAGTCTGCACAAAGAAAAATGACTTCTGTTGAAACCACATGTGTCAAAACCTCTCTAAGAAAGCAAGGCTGCAGAGAAATTACATTTGCTCATTAGCTCTCTTCCCATTTTAGCCAGCTGTCATTGTGACTGGCTATGTCTGTTGTGGTCCACCAGCAACTCAGGCTGCCACTAGGACACACTCAGGGCCTGGGAGGGTTTTCCAAGCCTTCTCAATTTACATTAAAAACATAAGGGGTACTGCAGAAGGGACGATCTCTGGTTGCAAGGGATTTCATGTAGCTTGTGCAGGAGTTAGTGGAAGTTTCTTTGAACAGGGTTCAACAGCCTTTTCCCAGAAACCATCACACATTTTAATTACTCCCTTCACACATTCAAGCACTTTACATCCAAGTCAACCTTCCAGGCAAGTATCTTTTTAATAACCTTTTAGTTAAGCCTAGTAGTTTTCATTTCACCAACCATTTAATTTTCCCATTAAATAAGCCTTTGTTCAAAACACTTTCAACATTATGCTCTTACAGGTATGAATTCCACCAACTGCTAATCCCAAACAGCAGAATAACTAGATGTCCCCAATTAGTGCAACTGTCTAATCAGAACAGTCACACAACATAAAGGCGTGCATACCAGTGCAATTTAATTGAGTACTAAAACCCCCTACAGCAAGAACACTGAATACCCAAGGGAGAAGGGAAGGGGGCTGCTGGAAAGGGTATACTGTAGCTGACGACTTCAAAATGGGTTTAGAGGACGAGGGTGAGAACTGAGTGCATGGTAGCTTTTGGGGTAGCTTTGTCACTGTGCTATTCACCCTCTCTCCGGGTTGTTAAAGATTATGTTGAAAAGCACGGCCCCTGCAGAACACCACTGATGACCCCCCTCTGCAGATCATTTCTTTTTGGCCAGTAATTTTTCCATGTTTAGACCTTCCCTCTTAGAAAGACTAAGCATCCCTCAGTTAAGAGCCTTTGGTGAGGGACTCAGTCAAAAGCCTTTTGGAAATCTAAAATCGTACTGAAACTATGAGAATGGTCCCTCACAGTTGTAATAAATGCACATGACACGCAAGGGCCAGAGCCACTCAGGTAGAGGTACCAGTGTTGCAACAGCACATCATTTCAGAGACAACATAACATTTCCCTAAGAACCGGCATACAGATCAGTTCCCTAATCCAGACACTCTGTTGTGGAATGAAATTAAAATGATGCATTAGTGAGGCTGGGAGAGCTGGCCTCCCATCCATGACAAGCTAACCTACTGCTGAGGACAGTCATTCAGCTTGATTTGAGCCAAGGTCCTCACACCAAATACTACAGTGACCACACTTGTAAAACGCTTGCTCCGCTGTTGCACAGATGGAGGGTGCTGAGCAGACAGCACCCCACAAACAGCAACACCACTGATCCAAGTTCTGAGACACGGCGCTTGGATTTCATCGCTGCACGGGAATCCAGGGGAATGCAACAGTTATTTTTTACTCTATTAAATACGCAAACACAATCAGTACTTTACATTAAATAGCCCAGTACTAAATGTAAAGGTACATTACCCCAAAGTTTAACATTCAGTGTGCTGCAGAACTTTATGCTGAAAATGCACAACTCATTAGAAAGAAATTAGTGAAATTATGGTAGCTGGCAGTGGGAAGAAACAAAGTTTTCTGACACTGAAAGGAAACTAAAGCTGTGATGTAAGGACGAACTGGTTGATTCTACCACAGTGATTAATTGTAGACTATTTTAAGTGTCATAATTAAGTTTCAAATGTAAAAACCCCAGTGCCATAACTGAGGCAACATATTCCCCTTCGGAAGCTACAGTCTTTGGGTATTTGGCAACATCTGCCCAAATCTGGAGAGCTAGATTCTAAGAGAATTTTTCTTCACTAACCGTTTGAGTCCAAATTAAAGCAGAGTCCAGCAGACACTTTGGGTAGTACACAGACACCTGTGTACACATCACAGAACACCTGAATCAAACACAGTCCTCCTATGAGACGTTTCCTTACCTCTGAGAAAATCAAAAAAATCTTTTTTAAATCAAAAAGATTCCTATGCAATGATTAGCAAAAGGTGACTTAAATTTGGTCTTTTTCCCGCTCTTTGTATTTTATGTTTTCAAAAATTTGCTACTGTAATACTCAGCTGGACAGAGTAAGAGCACAAAGTTCCATTAGAAACACAAATCTGTTCAAATCCCCCACCTGAACAACATGCACCATCATAGCCAAAATAAAGCTCTCTTTCCATCATTAACAGTCATTCAACTAATCACATGAAGGTGTGTAAGGGATGAGTACACCCTTAGATAAAAAATTTATGAAATACAGTTGATAATGGTTCCATTTATTATGGAACTTTTTTTTTTTTTTTTAAATAACCAACAGGATACTTCCCCTTCAAATAAAAATACCTAATAAAAAGAAAAAACTCAACAGAACGCACAGACAGAAGGGGGCATCTCTGGACTGTTCTGTCTTAGCAAAGACCTGCAACAACAGATATCCAAATTCAGTGCTGAAGAACAATCTTGCTCCAGAGAGCAGGGACAGTGTGTTCGGTGACCAAGACTGCAGAGGAAAGCTCCATGGCCCACACATGCTTGCAGAAAGCTCAACCTGATGCACCTCCAATTCAGCTAATAAACACAGCAGTAATGAAGTTATTTCTTCATACAACGCCAGTTTAAAGCCAGGCAGCAACTTCTGTCAGTACAAGTTGCAGAGCTCCCTACGATGTAGTGTTCCCCACCGTCAGGAAGTGGGATCCAGAGTGGCTGTTGCGCATGCGATGGAGTGCTCTCTTCAGCCCAGTTGGACAGGCCTCATTCAGGTAAGAAGCAACCAAGGCGACCACAGTCACAATGAACAAAGTATTAAGATTTGTCCAATTTGTGTGTACGCTCATGCCTCCGTAGGGTTCCAGACTCAGTGAAGGAATGACCACAGTAAGCACAAGAGTAGGGCTTCTCTCCAGTGTGGATCCGCTGATGGCGCTGGAGCGATGCCAGCCGGGTGAACGTCCCTCCACACTCCTCGCAATAGAAGGGACGCTCCCCAGAGTGAGTCTGCTGGTGTCTTTTCAGCCTGAGCAGCTGGACAAATGCCATGCCACATTCTTGACATTTATAAGGCTTGTCCTGTCGGTGGATCACCTTGTGTTTGGAAAGCAGGTTAGGCTTATCGAAACCCTTGCCACATGTCGGACAGGCGTAAGGTTTATAGTCTTCTTCCTCAGCTTTTCGGTTTTCTGCACAAGGCTGATCAGTGTACTCAACACTGTGTTGGTTACGGTGCACTATTGACCAGGGGTTCCTAGCCATGCCATTTCCTAAGATCACCATGGAACGCTCTATCTTGTGTACGTTGCGTAGGTGCCTCCAGACATCAGCCGTGCGGATGAAACCCTTGTCACATTCTGGACACTTATGTGGCCTGTCACTAGAATGAATGAGCTTGTGCATTCGCAAATTTGCAGCACGGAAGAACTCTTTGCCACAGACAGGACATCGGTATGAGTTTTCCACGAGATGGATTTGCTTGTGTTCCTGCAGCTCATTCATACCCTGGAAAGAGGCACCACACTTCTTGCACCGATAAGGCAAAGGTTCCCCAGAGATGGGCTCCAACTCCTCCTCACCAAAAACATCAGTAAGAACAGTGTTTTCATCATCATTACAGAGCCTTCTCTGTGGTTTCTTGGAGCACTTAGAGGAACTGTGTTCTAAATCCTCATCTTCACACTGCAAGTCAAAGTTGGTACTGGAGGTGACAAATATCCCAGCTGTAGTCTCACCTCGTTTTTGGTAGTAGGTCTCATAGGTCTCTTCATCTTCACACTGCAACTCTACAGGAAGCTCCTGTTTACCTGAAGGTCCAGCAGGGTTACAACGAGGAGTGGATCTCTGTGAGTAATTCATGTCTACCTCCTTCTGGAGGCTAGATTTGTGGCCCACCCATTTATTGGTCTGTCTGGAATAATTTGAATGCTTCTCACCTGTGTCACACGTGTTACTCTCAGAGTCCCAGTCCGCCTTCACATCCATCTTCTGACGTGTATGCTGTGTTTATCTGTGTATACCAAGATCTTCAGGTCTTTCATGGTAAGTACATCTCATTCTCAGATCTGTTCAGTCCTCCCTAGAAAGCAACAAAAAAATTTATCATGTGATTCTCTGATATTAACACAAAATAAACATATATCATCACAGTAAAGACTGTGTTATGATTAAAAGAATGGAACAGATTATTAGTTATGCAGTGGGAGAAACAGAATCATCATCTATCATATATGTAGAACATATACATTCAGCATATAGAATACACACAGAATACATTTTAATAAAGTTAAATCCTCTATTATAATCCAGTCTTTGTTAAGAATGTAAATTGTTAAACAATTTCCATTTAAATTCACCTAAAGACTAGAAATCTTAAGAACTTTGGGGTCAAAACACTTTAGGCTAAGTCCTACGCTTATCTCCCTAGCTGCCTCACAGCAGGTCTTCTTCCCAATGATTCACTTCTAATCCTTTTTTTTAAATTGCTATATATAAACTAAGGGTAGCAGTCACAAGGTGTTTTTCTTGCAGAAGCTGGTTAGGTAATGCAATGACACCCAGTGACTGTGTTAACCAAACAGCCAAACCCAGAGCAATCAAAGGCTCTGTACGGAAGGGGGGGTCTGATTCTCATGTGTGGCTCACTGGGAACGGGGGCACTGTGAATGCCTTTAGCCTCTCATCCCAACCGCATTATCATAAAGTTTGCAGGGATCATTCAGGTTCCCATGCAACCATCAGCTGGCACCATACAGTGAAGAGAGACGTGCTGGAGCCATATGTAAGCAAAGGCATAAAAGGGCAGTCTAGGAAGCTCGCTAGTCAACCTTTCAGACTTCAAAGCACAGCTAATAATCTGCCACAGCTGACCCACCAGAATAGCTTCAAATTCTCTGGGTAAATTCCCTTTGCAAACTGGCTTTGCTAGCAGAAAATACGAGCAGCAGTAATTGCTCAGGAAAACCTCTCTGAGTCACAAACTTTCTTGTGAGGAGCATGCTTTCGCTTATGCATACCAAAGAGTGGGTCTGAAAGAGGTTCCCGAGATTTGTCCCAGCAGCCTCTGTTGACAGCAGATCCACATGGAGCTTTCAGTCACCCAGTTTTAAACCTGAATTTGGCTTGAATAGCTAGTCTAACCTTAGAAAGTGCATTTTACTCATCCTGCACGGTTAACTCGGCTGCTCTTCCGACCTCCACCATCTCCTTCACACCCACTTTTTTTATATTCCCTTTACTCATACTCTTTCTCCATTTCCTCTTGGCTGCTTTTGTCTGGGTTAAGACTTCTCTGAATACAAGCATATATATACGTATATATAATGTGTGTGTGTGTATAAATATGTAGGTATGCATATATTTCTGCATTTACATGTGTATGTAAATATAAAGATTGCCTATTTATTTTCAGTAGGTTTAACCAGTAACAAGGGCATTACAGCAATGCACTTTAAGTGAAAGGTCTTATTCACATCTCAGAAAGGCCAGTTTCATTCAAGATACAAACTGAGCTTTCTTCTACTGTGATACTGAAAACAAGTCTGAATTAATTTTCTTCATTAGTCACTGTCTGGAAAACAATGGGTCAAGTCATCCATCAGCTTCAACTATTAGTTAATTTAGTAGCACCTGCATGAAAATAGGAACTATTTTTCCCCTCCAGTATGGGGCTGAGTATCGCCAGGAGAACGCCTTCAGCTTCCTGGTAAAGTAATGGGTTGCTTTGCTATTTCTGTTGCTGAAGATAAACTTTTCACGGACGGCTTGGCTTAACAAAACTCCCTGAGAAAGGCCATTCTTACCAGCCCAACGCAAGAGGACTTGTAAGCGGGAGCGCATTTAAATGATGATGCAAGCTTAAAGAAACCGCGATTTTTCAGGTGCAGACAGACAGACAGACAGACGGGTAAGGCAAACCCCCGGCCCAAGAGCCCGCCCGCCCCGCGGCCCCCGCACGCCATCTCACCCGTCGCGCCGCCGCGGAGCCAGGCGCCCGGCGGGGAGGCTGCCGCAGCGCCGGGGCAGCCGCCGCCGCCGCCGCCCCGCGGGGGACGGGACGCGCCGCGCCGCCGCCGCTCGGGCCGGGGCCGGGGCCAGGGCTGGGCCGCCCCCTGCGCCGGCGCGCCCGGCCCGGCCCCGGCCTCCGGCGCGGCGCAGCCGCAGCGCGCCGAGGCCGCAGCGCCGCCGGCAGCGGGGCGGCGCCGCTGTCGCCGCCGCTCTCCGCTCCGCTTTGCCCTGCGCCCCTCCTCAGCCCGGCCCCGCGCTGCGCGCCGCCGGGCTGCTGCAAAGCCAGGCGGGCCTGGGCTGCCGACCTCGAGAGAGGAGGAGGAGGAGGAGGAACCCGAGCAACGCAGGGCAGCGAGGCCGACAGCTGCACGGAAACGTCCAGATGTACCAAGCTGTTGCTTAAAATGAGCTGGTGCCCTCCCCGCTCACACTCCCCCTGCAAGGCTCTTCCCAAACCTCGGTGCTCCCGGGGCTAGAAGCCTTCCTCCAAACTCCAGTGTACAGTAATTCACTGATCCCCCCCCCCCCCCCCGGCAGTAACTGTTCTTCCCATGGACGTTTAGGCAGACACTGGATTCCCTCTGAAGCTGTGCTTGGTCAAAAGACATAGGCTCAGCTCTTGTCAGGCTGCCTTTCCACACCCCTGACTTGTTTGCTTCACTTCCACTTGGAATGATATTTTCTTCAACTTGAGTGTCCACAACTGCACTCAGCATTTCTAGTAGAGTCCCACCAGGACCTTTCACCAATGGCACTATTTCTTCATTCCTACCGGAAATCCTTTGCCCGATACATTCTAGGATCCCCTTTGCCCTTTTCAAGGCCACAGCACAACAGCAGTCCATAGGCATTCTCAGGCTCCTTTCCTCCATCATTTACAGCTGATAAGCCACTGGTTTGGAGCACAAATTTCTATCTTTTCTATGTCACTGCTTCTGGAGGACCTCTCACTCGTCTTCTATGGTTCTCCAGTCCTGCCTTCTGTTCACTCTCCATCTTAGCACATTTCATTCCCACATATCCATTTTTACAGTAGCATCACTAACATAATCATTCAACAGGAGGGGTCCAAAGTCCAATCCTCTGGGAACTCTGTCAAGAGCCTCCCAACAGCTTCTGTTGCACAACAGTTAGTGGTCCCAGTCCCCTTTATGCTCTGCACTTGCCTCTAGTCCTTGCACTGACCAATGTTGTACTTGCTGCAGTTATAATTATTCTCCAGGATTACTGTGTAACTTGAAGAGCAGAGATTGCTCCCACTTTTAACACCACATTTATTTTGCACATTGGACAGCTATGTTGTTGCTATATTCTGCTAACAAAATTCTCAAGGGTTTTGAAAATGAGCATCTACCAGTAACAGCAAATACAGAACTGAGATTAAAAATGAATGGAAGAGTGTACATTATAGCATTTAAATATGGTATATGAGAAGGCTCAAAGTTACGCTTTTATGTGATCTAACAGATCTTTCTAAAAATAAACACGAAACCAGGAACTACTCTTCTGGGAGCTGAGAGTAGGGAAAAGAAACATAACTACTCCTTGTCCCTAACTGAAAAGCAAATTACTTTTGAAAGCACAGTAAGTGGCAGTTGACTTTCTTCCAATTAGCCAGTTAAAAAATAAATTGGTAACATCTCTTTAAAAATAGGCCTTGAATCCAATCAGAAATCCACATACATGTTGCTTAGTATGATGAATTTTGCAGAGAAAGAACCATAATTCCAACTCTCACAAACTGGAAAAAAACTCAGAAGATTTTCATCATTTTTATTATCATTTTTTTCCTGAATTTAAAATTCTTAGACATCTCTTACAGTAATGCAGTAGATGGCCAGGCTAAAGGCTTTCTTCTGCCTCGACTCAAGATGCACAGAACCACATACTCCTTCCACATACATTACTGGAAGCCAAGCACGCAACCCTCTCTTCATTCATCAATATTCATAAGGAAAACTCTAGTAATATATAAGCACATGAGGGACCAACACCTCCACAGGCAAGCACATTTGCATGGGGTGCAGATGACAAATGGCCATTTTTAAAAAATCCAAATTATGGATTATTACAACTAATACAGTAAAAGAAGACAGCATGTATGGATGGAAGGGATGGATGAATTGTTCTGATCACGTGGGCTGGGCAGCCTATCGGGACAGTTCTGCAAAACCAGCATCAGAGGGTGGTGATAACCCAGACAGTAATATCATAACTTAGAGATCACATGTGCACAAGAGCTCTAATTCAACATGTGAGCCTTACATGCTTAGATGCCCCAGATGAGTCCAACTAGTCCTGATAATACCCAACAACTGTGCATCTCTTGACTTCAACCTGATACAATGGCAGTGGAAGCATTTCCTCTTGCAGCTGCCAGGGAATGGTGTACCACCAGCAAACACTGGTCTTCCCTGTAAGGATCAGAGTTCCTTAGAATCATGTCATCTAGCCAGAGTTATACTGGCTGTCTTGCAGACAGTGACTGGGGATAGGCCCTTTTGCACCTCTATTTATGAGCAGAATTTTTCAAAGCAGAGTGTACAAATTAGGTCAAAAGGAAACAACATAGCCACCAGCGCGCAGAGTTCTGGAAACTACGGAGTTTTCATTTTGTGTGTGCGCTCATGTCTCCTCAAGGAACCTGACTCAGTGAAATCCTGAGCACAGTAAGCACAAGAGTAGGGCTTCTCTCCAGTGTGGATCCGCTGATGGCGCTGGAGCGATGCCAGCCGGGTGAACGTCCCTCCACACTCCTCGCAATAGAAGGGACGCTCCCCAGAGTGAGTTTTCTGGTGTCTTTTCAACCTGAGCAGTTGCACAAAGGACTTCCCGCATTCGTGACATTTATAAGGCTTGTCTTGCCGGTGGATCACCTTATGTTTGGAAAGCAGGTTGGGCTTATGGAAACCTTTGCCACATGTTGAACAGATGTATGGTTTACACTCTTCCTCTCCAGGCATCTGGTCACCAGAACAGTGCTGATAAACATCTCCCACACCATTCTGGTTCCTGTGTACTGGAGACCACAGGTTCCTAGCCATACCATTTCCTAAAATCTTTGAACGCTCTATCTTGTGTACATTGCGTAAGTGCCTCCAGACATCAGCTGTGCGGATGAAACCCTTATCACATTCTGGACATTTGTATGGCCTGTCACTGGAATGAATGAGCATGTGCATTCGCAAGTTTGCGGCACGGAAGAACTCTTTGCCACAGATAGGGCACTGACATGAGTTTTCCACAAGATGAATTTGCTTGTGTTCTTGCAACTCACTCACATCCTGGAAAGAGGCATCACATTCCTTGCTCCTGTAAGTCAAAGTACTTCCAGAGATGGGCTCCAAGTCCTCCTCCTCCTCCTCAAAAGAATCAATAAGAATGATGCTTTCATCATCCTCGCTTATCCCTCCTTGAGGTTCCTCCGAGTGTTCAGAGGAACTGCGCTCTAAATCCTCATCTTCACACTGCAGGTCAAAGTTGGTACTGGAGGTGACAAAAACCCCAGGGGTGGTTGAGTTACGTTTCTGGTAGTAAGTTTCAAAGGTCTCCTCTTCTTCACACTGCAGTTCTACAAGGATTTCTTGTCGTACAGAAGGACCAGCAGGGATGCACCCAGGACTAGAAGGTGGTGAGTAATCTTCCTCCACCTCCAGCTGGAGGCTGGCTTTGCGGCCCACCCTCTCAGAGGTTTGCCTGGAATTACCTGAGTGTTCCTCACCTGTGTGACAAGTGTCATTAACAGAAACCAAGTCCACCTCCATCCTATGGTATCATATACTGCTTACTTGTTAGTATTTGTGGAGACAGGGAGTACAAATTCCTGTGACCTTTCATGATTAGCTTCTTTCATCGCAGCTTCCTTAGAAAAGAAACAAGAATTTCATTAACTGCCAGGCAAAGGTAGTGTTTGAGATGTTACTTTAATTGAAAAGACTTAAGTAGTAATACATAATGCAAAACACTCCAAATAGTAATTCATGGGTTAGATTGAGAATCTAGACCAACTCTATTCAGTACACCATGTTTTCTGTTGTTGGTCTGAAGACACAGAAAAGGGTTTCTGTGTCAGGGGAGTAAGACCAACATGCACACACCCCAACACTCAACCCCACAAGTTTTCAACACACTCATATGATCCACGAGTGTGGTCCCAAAACTAGCCTCTTGCTCTCAGTAATGAAAAGTGGGCTACCCTACTAATATTTCCTTCTTAACCCTAAAATAAAAGAAAATAAAAAACACAATTCAGAGAGGTCTTATCTCACACACACTGGTCTTCCAGACTCATATACTTGGCTCTATCATGTTCTGCCATGTTAATACTTCCTCCTAATACTGAGGTACTTAAAATGTAGTCTGCCTTCTATTTCATTCTTATATATGTTGTATTTATGAGTACCTGATCTCATTAAATTCTAACCCTTTTCCATCCAGCACACAAAACAAGCTGTAATTCTCAAGGGAAAAGAGGCAGAAAGGTAAGTGAAACACATATCTCTTTACAACATATGGTACCCATTAAAACTACATTATTGATGCCGTGCACCCATCCCACATTTATATTTCCAATACACATATACTTATAATTTTGCAAGAAAACCATAGAGGACCAAGCCACAGAAAGATTTAATGACTTGCTAAATCTCAGAAAGAAAGTCTGCATGAAACAAGACTTGATCCCAAATCCTTCTCCTTTACACTACCTCATTTTTACACATTTTATATGTGAAGGATCTGTCAGGACAGATGAGTAGCTGTAATGTGCTATTTGTCAGTTAGATCTGCTTTGAATTTATCTTTTTTTTTTGGGGGGGGGGGGAGGTGTTTGTTTGTTTTAAGGATTAGACTCTACACTGTCATGTTTCTGCTCAAGTTCCCTAAAAGAGACTATCTTGCTTGCTGTCACAATGGGGACTTATGTATTTATGAAAGCTTTTAGATCACATTCAATCAAACTTGCATTTTCATTGGCCATATAGGTTTTTCCCCCAAGTCTTGGCTACTTTCTGTTAGGACTGCTATAAACACTTCAAACATCTGAGAGCTCCAGATTCTTTGCCGGAGGGGGGGAGGGGAGAGGTTCTCTTTTAAGTAGGAGCTGAGTCAAGGCAGACTAATTGATATTTGACTGATATGAACCTTTAGCTCCCCAGGGAAAGATAGGCTCCCTTTAATGCACAGAGCTTAGCTGCAAGACTAGCAATAGCAATTTACTCTTAAGAGAAGCTGAATTTTGCAAGAACATCATCAAGGTATCCAAAACCAGGTGCTCTCCTACCAAAGCTGATTATATACCACATGCTGCATGCTACAGCCACAGTAAGGGAGAGAGCAGTCAACCCTACAGCAATACGCAGCTGAGAGCGCAATGCAAGAGGGTTCAGGCTCTCATGATACCCTCTCTCCTGTCACCAGGAGCAAGGAGCCCCTATCTCTAGCCAGCTCCAGCCTGGTGTCATAACACGCTCTCCCATGAAGCTCTCCAGGAACTTCTAGGTCTCTGGACCCCAGACAACTGGCATCTCCAAAACGAGACATTCAAGAGAGGAACATGGTGAGAAAACAAGTCCTAACCGCAGCCAAAGTCAGATACAGTCACAAAATCTAGAGACAAGCCATAAAGAACATGGGACAATCAACTAGGGGAAAGCTGGTAAGGACCACAAAAGGCATGTTAGTCAATGGCCATTCTGGTACACTCTCGTTTCTCAAACTTACATTTTCCTTTGCAGATACTGATCTGGATGGTCACCAACTCTCTATGTGAAACCCTCATCTGATTTTGCCAATATCCCCAGCCCATCTCTGCCCACCCCACTGAAGTGCTGGATGCAAGAGCGTAACAGGGTCGGCAGAGCAACCAGCCCAGCTCCCCAACCCTTACGGCATGGGGAAGGGGTGCCTGCGCAAGAGCACCCGCACCCTACAGCTTCCCATGGCCAGGGGCTGCACTTTCAGGGGGACGTTTCTCTTATCCATATGCCCCATGAGCCTTAGGCATATTTAACCTTGAAAACCCGTACAAAACGCATACACAAAGAGAGCTAAATGAGAAACCTGCGCCGACTGAACAGTTATCGCAATACCCTTGACCCATACTTATTTATTTTCACTGCAGCTGCCGGATGAATTGGCTGACTCAAATAACCACTTGATAACCTAGTCAAACAACCACTCAGCCAAAAGGATTTTTCTGAAGCGCCCGACTAAGCGCAAGCGGGATGTTTTGGATGGTGTCCCAAGGAACCATCCACTCTTTGCAAGGGTATTTTTCTTTAACGCTCAGCCGCACTCACAGCAGACGCGATGAAACCGGAGGAGCAGACCTCACTTGACACCGCGCCTCCCTCCAGCCGCGCCGGGACCAAAGTTTCCGCGCCCTCTCCCGGCGCTGCTGCCCGCGCCCGCCTCTCCCCGCCGCGCCGCACCGCCCAGGCCGCGGGCGGCCGCTGGCCCTGCCGGGGCCGCAGCCCCCGCCGGCTCTCAGGGCGCTCCGCGGCCGGCGGCGGCCATGTTGTGCCGGGACCACCTGCAGGAAGGAGGAAAACAAACCGCGCCGCCGGCGGCCCCGCCCCGCCCCGCCCCCGCCGGCCGCGCCGCCGACCGCCAACGGCCGGCCGCGGCGCCGCGCCACCGGCAGCGCCCGCCACCAACCGCCGCTGGCGGCGCCCGGCCCGGCCCCGCACCCGGCCGAGCGGCCCGGCCGGAGAGCGGCCCTCGGCCCCCGCGTGCCTCACACGGCCGGGGACCGGCCCCTGTCACACCTCCGGCGTGACTGACACGGCCAGGGACCGGCCCTCTCACACACACCCCGTGAGACTGACGCAGCCAGGGAACAGCCTCTGCCACACCTCCTGTGTGACTGACACAGCCGGGGACCAGCCCCCTCACGCCCCCCCGTGTGACTGACACACCTAGAGACCGCCCCCGTCACACCCCCAGCGTGACTGACACGGCCAGGGACCAGCCCCCTGTCACACGCCTCAGTGTGACTGACACACCTAGAGACCGCCCCCATCACACCCCCAACGTGACTGACACAGCCAGGGACCGGCCCCCATCACACCCCCAGCGTGACTGACACAGCCAGGGACCAGCCCCCTGTCACACACCTCAGTGTGATTGACACAGCCAGGGACTGGCTCCTCTCACGCCCCCAGTGCAACTGACACAGCCAGGGACCAGCCTCTGTCACATCCCCTGTGTGACTGACACAGCCAGGGACTGGCCACCATCACATCCCCAGTGGAATGGGGACGCCTGGAGACTAGCTGCAATTACACACCCCCAGTGTGACTGACACAGCCAGGGACCAGCCCCCATCCCATCCCCAGTGGGATGACACAATCCCACGTGACTGACAGAGCCAGAGACCAGCACCCATCACACCCCTAGTGTGACCGACACAGCCAGAGACCAGCCCTATCACATCCCCAGAGTGACTGACACAGCCAGGGACCAGCCCCGTCACACACCCCCAGTGTGACTGACACAGCTAGAGACCCGCCCCTGTCACACCCCTAGTGTGACTGATACAGCCAGAGACCCACCCCATCACTCCCCTCTGTTTGACTGGCACAACCAGAGACCAGCCCCCATCACACCCCCTTTGTGACTGACACAGCCAGAGACCGGCCCCTGCTCCAACCCCCAATGTGACTGACACACTGAGATCAGCCCCCCCCACACCCTGCCTCCAGTGTGATTGACACACTCGGAAACTCGCCCTGCCACACCCCCAAGGAGACTGACACAGCCAAGGACCATCCCCATCCCACCCCCAATGGGACTGACACCCTGAGACCAGCCCTTGTCACTCCCCCAATAGGACCGGCACAGCCAGAGACCAGCCCTTGCTACAACCCTCCAGTGTGACTGACACACCTCCATCAACCCCAGTCCTACCCCCAATAAGACTGACAGTCCAAGACCAGCCCTCATCCCACTCTCAGTGACTGACACCTGAAGACTGACACCTTCCCACAGCTATAGCACGACTGACACCCAGGGCAACCACCCCTTAGCACCCCTCTGCGCAGGCCTGGAGAACCTGAAGGCAAAAGACACCTGCACACCCACCACTCCTTCCTCTTACCGGTACACCTGATGGGGACGAGCCGCTTCCCGCAGCCCTGCACGGCCACTGTGGCCTGTTGTCCCCCTCCTCCTGGCACAGCCAGTGCGCGGCCGACCCTGCCAGCCCAGGCCACGTCCCTGCCGCCTGGGCTGAGGAAGCCAGAGAGCAGCCTCGGCTCACGAGGGCCTCATTGGACGTCCAAAAACACAACAGGAGACAGCGCCACCGATCCACAGGAGGAGCAGGCTGTTCTGTAGGCCCTTAGTCATGGGTAACGCCCCCTCAATAACACCACAGTGCAGAAAAGTCCTTAAAATGAACAAAAACATTTGCCCTACTTCTATTTTGTGCTCAAGCCCACCAGCTCATTCCTGCTCTGAAACATGCACTCGTCAGATGGGAAGGGTATTTGCTGGAGCTCTTTTATTAAACATCTGACTTTGCTGTACACTGGTACAAAGCTGCATCAATGGAAAGCCACTTAAATGACCACTAATTCCTTAGCTGCTGGGTGCAAATCATCAGCATGCAAATGTAAGGGGGTTAGAGACACTGAGGCGTGGTGTGACAGCCCATTTCCCTACATCTCGTTTCCATTTCATGCTGAAAACCTAAGCCCAGCTTTTCAAGATTTTTTTTTTCAGGAGTCTTACATTGACTTAGTAATTCTAGGAACAATTTGTCTATAGTTCATGAACGAGAGTCATGGCATTTGGAAGATGAGCTATTAAACCCACTTTGGTGGACATCTGTTCCACCAGTTTGTCACTACAGTCTTCACCACTTCATTGCTGTTACATCTGGCAATGCAAAGTTTTTCACACAAAATTTGCATGGCTGTGCATTAACACACATATTTAACAACGCAGGCAGCAGGGTGTTTGGATACACCGTGGAGCTCCAGCACCAGTGCTGAGCTGCGGTGAATAATCCCCCAGCTGCACTGAGCTGGGCTCCCTGCAGAGCCCCCCCCGAGCCAGCGATCCCAGTGCCCACCTCCCTGGCCAGGGGGATGCAGACCAGCTTCACTCCGTCCCCGCAAGCGCAGTGGAAACCGCTCTGACCCTCAAGACAATGTCCCAAGCTGGGGTTCAGCAAGCCTGTTCAGCTCCTCCTGCTTGTACTCTGTGATTTATTCACAGACCACCTGAACTGCCCACAGATAACGGAGAATTGACGGCGCGAGAGAGTGTGAGCACATACTGTGTGTGTGTATATGAGCAATCCCCTAAATATATGGGCTACATGGGAGAAGCCTGCAGATCCAGGACTCTCTGCTAAATCAAGGCAGCGGTATGATGCCTGTGCTATGCAGATGAGCTGTCATATTGTCTCCCACACAAGAGCGTCTCCAAAGGAACCTACACCTACTACAAATATCCTGCAACATATGGACATTTATAGGTCAACCTGGAAAAAGTGAGAATAATGATTGTCCCAAAAAAGCAGGAACCCAAATAATTTTCAAATGTTATTTCGAAAAATGCAGGCATGGAACTGGTTGTATCAAACATACCTGAGAGCCATTAGAAAATGTCAGTTTGCCTTTAAAATGCATTAGAAGAAAAAATGCCTAGCGGTTACTTGTGCAGTAAGAGAAGGCAGTAGGTAAATAAGATTCACTAATAAAATCAGTGCTGGAATGACTTAGCAAACATACTCTAACCCTCTGTTTTTACAGAGGCAGAGTCTGGGGCCTAATCCTAACAGCCAAAAACATCATCAGGCCGAAACTCTGACAGAAGATCTGCATCTTCACTGTGGGAGCCACCGTGGTGTATAATAGAGGAACTCCTCCGGTAACAATTTCAGAGCAAAACCAGAATGTTTGTTACCCTTCTCTAGATTGAGCTGAAAAAAAAATAACTTCTGCTGCCAACTCTATGAAAACAACACATGTGTCTTGACAGCATAGCATCAGATGATTTAAAAATTAAGACCGAACAACAACACGATATTTTAGGTGCTGGGGTGGGATTGGGTGGCAGACCCTAAAGTCATTTACATATCCAGACTCTCAGTGATCACCTCCGGCACATACCTGCCACATCTGTCGGTTGTATACACTGTCCTCAGGAGAATTTCCAAAACTTCTGTCTCTGAAAAGAGCCAAATCCTCTGTTGACTGACACTTCAGCTGGAAAGCTGAGATTTCTATAATTAGCATCATAGGAAATTTGGGGAGAGAGTTGGTTTTTTTTTTTTATTTTGGTAAATTTGGATGTTGCACGTTAAAAATAAATTTTATTTACACATCAGAACATCAGTCTGTAATTGCAGAGCTGGGGAAGGAGAGCATGTCAGCAGAAAAAACATTAGATTTGCAGGGATGTGACTGAAGCAATTGCACAGAAGGGGGCAAATGGAGATAAGACAGGCAGTCTTCTGCCTGCATCCAGCTGTCGGTAAATTCAGACAGAAAAGATTTTTTAAAGGGGTTGGGGTGGGGGAAGGAAAACTACAGAAATGCCAGCCTTCCCTTATCTCGTATCTGTGTGAACTCTCATTAGATGAATTTTTGCACCACAGCGAGGCTGATCAACGGAGGCGGTTCCTTACCACCAGAACGACCCCCTTTCACATCTCTGGTGGGAGCTGCACACCCAGTACAGTCTGCAGGACTATACTGGGAACGGTGTTGGCAAGGAGCACATCTTTGTAAGGCGGGTCCCAATGCCTGAAACACTTTGGTCACTGCTGGGGTGACCAGGGTTTCCATCTCTGCACATTTGTGTGAACACCCTTTCATTTCTCTCCCTTTGGGCTTTCCTTGTGGTAATCCCCAAGAAGAGTAAAGACATAAAAACCCCTTGCCAGTAGGCAGCTATCGAGTCCAGACTAGCCATTTTTTAGCTGTTTCAGTCTGTCGTCTCCCACAGAAGAGAGGCTTGCAGCGAAGACAGTCGCACGGGGCCGGGCACCTCAGGAAGTGCCACAGAGGCATGCGGGGTGTGGGAGAAGCCGGGCTCACCGTGGGGCCTTGGCTGAGCGGCAGAAACACCGAGGGGCTCCCCAGTGACCTGCTGCCGTCCGCAGAGCCACGGGGCACCGCATGGCCCCGCGCGCCCGCCCGCCCCACAGAGCACAAAGCTGCTTCTTTCCCTCTGCAGCGCTGGTGCCATCCAGACCTTGCGCTGGAGAGGTTACTCACATCTGCCTTGGGGCGCTGCGCTCTGCTATTTTATAAGTTGTTTCCCCCAGGGTTTTGTTAAAGGTTTCCTTCGCAAAGACCCTTCATCTTAGCACTCTGTCTTCAGCTGTGCAAACCCTCCACAAATGCCCTTCTTTGACAGGGAGCCGCGGCTCTATTGTCCCACTGGTGCAAGGCAGCCACGGCAGTGCTGGCAAGGTTCATGCCGGCATCATAGCTTTTCAGGCTGGAGTGCCCAGCAAAATCCCTTCGCATTCCCCACAGCATGCTTCTGACTGGAAAAGAAAGACACCCATATATATTTAACACACGAGCATGCCAGCAAAACCCCTCTAACCTATGAGGCACTAAGGGTCTGCTCTGATTTGCATTTGGCAGAACTCCCGCCTCGGAGATAACAAATGCAGTATCATCCGCTTACACCGGGGAGATGTCACAAAACGCTTACCTGCAATAGAGGCGTCTATTCTCCATATGGTAGGAAAACAAGCCTAACATTTAAAACTGTCTGCAAATGATGTCTTGAATGAGTGCATAAGGGAACAGAAAATAACAAAAACTAGATGGATAACCACTGACAGATTATCTGGAGACACGGGCTAATGCAAAACGAACCAGAAGAGATAGCTTAAAAATAAATGATAGCTGACGCATTGCTCCAGTGCAGAGTGTAGTAACAGGCAATCTCATTCTTCACATCTGCTTATTTGCCTTTTTGAAACTCTGCAATTATTCAAATTTAAAAAATCACTTGCATGAATCCAGCTAACATTATTCATACCATTTTACACATATATGCTGTACAGATGCTGCTGTGACTTTGCATTGAAAGTAAACCTTACTTTATATAAAACAATGAACTTGCCAAGTAACATTTAAGTTATATATTATACATATTTTATGGATTTTTTTTCTTCCTAGAGAATTGAAACTTGGGCTAAAGAATCAGAAAAAGTAAAATGATAGAAAACAGCTGAAAAAAAAAGTTAAAATAGCTCTTCTTATTCAGCTGAAGCATCTATTGGTTATCTGGCCTAGATTTAATTAGAGAAAATCACAAGATTGTCTAGCTCAGCACAAAGCTTCTGACTTGAGCCAGTTTCACATTTGACAGGATAAAATACTGCTACTTATAAGAGGTAGCTATATAACACCTACTAAGTGTGCATGCTGATGAATTTTCAAAGGGGAAATGGCTTTACGAATCCAGCCCTATTTTGATGAAAACTATATTTGAGAGATTCATCATATGTGAGAAGTAAACAGTGAGCAGCCTTAAAATTAAAATGGCTGGTTGCCTTTAAGTACCCAGGATTTCCTAAGTTCTGGCTGTTGTACCCTTGTGGGTGACTTTTAAACCAAAGGATCATGGGCAACACAGAGCAGCTAACACAATCAAAGCCACTGCAATATGTAATAACTTCAAGCCTTTTACAAGTACATGGCAACCACATAAAAATTAATGACCCGATCGATTGCAACCAGCAAAGTGCAAGGCAAAACCAGGTTTGTTGATGTGTCTATTTGCCATTCTCTGCCTGTCCTCATGCTAAAAATGCTTCTGGTAATGGTTACTGTTAATTACTGTTTATCTTACAGCGGAGCAAAGAGGTTTCAGCTGAGGCAGGGGCCTCATTGTGTTAGGCAACTACAAAACCACCAAAAGCGTAGAAAATCCCTGCTCTGTAATCTAAAGAAGTCAGAACATGTAGAGTTCCCTCAGGCCCAAAGAGAGGTTTCTGATTTGGAAAAAAAAGTCTGAGTGCCCAAGGAACCATCAGGGAAGGTGAAAAAGTGAATCACTGCCTCCTTGTGCTTCATCTGTTACAGCCCACAGATTAAAACTACAGCTATGGTTGCCTGAATTTTAACCCACCAACAGGAACACACAGAAGCATCATATTTCCAAATACACCACCTCTTCTGAAGACACTCCTCCTGAGGAGGGCTTTGTGCGCAGTGTCATTATCTCTGACAGATTTGCTTTGGAAATTTCCTCCCGGGGCTCCTCCAAGTTGACAAGTGAATTCTTTGCATTGGAAATATTTGTTCAGAGGCTGTCAGGCTCATCAGTCACTTCCCCAGGAAGAAAGGGGTCCGGGTGGGATTTTGCTCTCCCTCCCCACAGCCCTGTAGAAACATTATTGAGGGGACACTCACCATGGAGATACACCTGGAGCCACTTGTCTCTCTGTGACACAGCTCATTTCTCCATCTGCATCCTTGGTCCTCACAGTCAAATAACACACCAAAGGCAAGACAGTAACTAGGACTGGCCTGAGCAGACCTCCATCTGCTAGGGACCCCCTTGATCTGGGAGCCACAAAAGATAAGATGGCCCTGCTGACTGCCATCCACTGGCACAAGGCAAATTATTTTAGACCTATGCAGCCAGAAGTAGAAAACATACATCCACCTCTGCATGGGAATGTTTAACACATACCTTTGGTGTGATAGTATTTCCCCGTAGACTATCCCTGAGTAGCATCATGGATGGACCAGGAGAGGATGACTGGATCTCAGAAAGCATCTAGACTGGTGGGTCACCAAAGGATGCTGATGGCTTCTGATCTACTTAGCAGAGAGCTGTTTCCTGCAATTCTGACTGCTGCTTCATCATTCATTGTTAACAAAGCACTTATGTGTCTTATCTCTGAACAGTGAGATTTCTTGTGTACACATAAATCAGCTTCTCTCTAGCAAGAAATCTCAGCTTTCACTTAGCCAGCTCTTTTGAAAGTGAAGGCTTTGCCACAAGAAGGAAAATACCTTCACATTTTCATTCTCAAACAGCTATGCTACATTCTTTTCCCTTTCAAGTATTATTCACTATATTTCATTCCATGTTCGCCAATTATTAAAATGATTTTGCTTAGACAGAGACAAGCAAAGCACAGTTTAGCTTTTTCATCTTATTTTTATCTTCAGTGTTTTTGTCACACAACTGTAGATTTGATTTGGTCTCTTCGAAAGAGAGTTAAGGACTCATTTGTCATAATTATTCCACTTTTAAGCTGGTGTTACTCTGCTACGCATCTGAAACTGGAGAAACCCAGTGGTGAACATGTCAAGTTTTGAAAGGTGCCACAGGAGAAAAATTCTTATTACTTCATTCTGCTAACAAAGGTATCGTGCTGGATTTTCAGCCTCACCATTACTGCTGCATCTATTGCTTCTGAAGACAAAAGAAGAAAATTGATTAATTAACAAAAGAAGCTGAGAGATAATCTTGTGATTAAGGCATTGGAGTGGGACCTGGGAGAACTGGGTTGATCTCCCAGTCCTGGACTGGTTGCTGTGTGGTCTTATTCGAATCACTGCATGGAGATAGACACAAAACACTGGTAGGTGCCAGTTCCCCACAGACTGCAAGCACTGTGGCCAGGTGCTGTTTCACTTTTTTTTTCATTATTACCAACCGGAGTCTCTCAGTTTTGCTGCAAGACAAATGGGAATAACCCCCAAACTCTAAATGCATTTCATGTTCTACAACTGGCCTTTTCTCAAGCTTGCCATTTCTCCAGAATCTCCTCTGATTGACGACATCACTCCTTGTAATTTTTTTAATTCCTTTCTTCTATTTCCTAGTGAATCTTTTTACCTTCTGTCTGTTGCAAATGTGAACAGTTTTAATTAGGTGCTGTTGAAATGTCTTTTGCAGTTTGGCATCCTGTGTGGTTTCGCTCCTCTCGTTCTCTTTGCAGTTCTGTTCCTTCCCACATTGCTTATGTTTTGTTGTTTGTGGAAGCTCTTCTTTATATGCATAATTTAATCATGCTGCACTCCAATTTCATCTCTAATAAGTATAAATAGGGAAAAGGGCATCTGAATCTCAGCACTCCAACTGCTCCCTAAATAGCCCTCCTTTCCTATAGCATGTCCCTCAAATGTTATAGGGTTTCTATCTGAATTCAAGGACAAAGCACCTCAGCCACTCAGTTCAATGGATTTGTCATGCTTTCAATAATTTTCTTAAATGCCTCTATTTCTTTTACTCCTTTATAGATTGTACTGAGCCTACACTTTTAACTGAGCAGGAAACTGTTCAACAAAGTCAACAAAAAATCACCCCCCCCCCCGAGTGGTGCCTTTGAAGCTGTTCCCTTGTCCTCTCCTTTTACTGTTCCAGGGTGGAACTACTGGATTTCATTTCTGCTCAAGTTATTGTTGTTGTTTCAGCAGTAAATCTGCATCCTGCACACAGACAGGCTATCGTCCTCTCATCACGCCATCCTCAAGGCTCTGGTCTGTGAGCACTGGCTATCACAAATCATTTTTCTGTTCTAGTCAGATCCCTGTTGATCTAGTTACGTCTGGCTTATCTAGGGAAGCCAGTAATTTCAGTGAGGCTGCATTATGCATTTGCTTCTGGGTTTTGTAAGAGAAGACAGAGTTCCACTTGCATACTTGCTGATCCCCAACCAACAAGTATCAAAGGAAACACCCTAGAAAATAAGGCTGAAGTGAACTGGCGAGGTCAGGCAGTTCACCTCTCTAACACTCAGGCATGGTCAACTACACCTAAATCCACTCTTGACAGAGATTTTTAGGAACAGGCTGTGCAAACATGAACCTTTTTGAAGCAGCATCTGTAACCTCTCAAATAATCTATTCCAGCATTTACCCTCTACCTGTCACGATTAGGTTTTCTTCTCCTCCTCTGTCATGTCCAAACTGCATCTGCCTTGTGATGATTTAAGCCTACTACTTCTTCTAGCCAGAGAGAATGTGACTTTTACAAATGTGAAGCCTGTTATCAGATTTCCCGCCCCCCCCCCCCGACCCCTTACATTGTCTTCCCTTAATTGCTAAGCTAGGACAGTCCCCTGTAGTGAAGTGGCAGAGGGCAGGTAATGTGCCCTCTGAACAGCATAGATTTGGGCTGTCAAACTCCCCCAAAGGTATTTGAGAAGCAAGGATTAGCACACTGCAGGCTGCGAGAAATGGCATGGATGTTTGGAGAAGAAAAGATGACTTTTATGAGAAGTGGATAAATTAGTAGTGACACTTTAAAATTCATTTCTGTAAGGTTTGGCATAAGCTACTTAGACAATCACCTCCTATCATATTATCAGGGACAACTGCCTTGCTGTGATGAAATCATTTAGTCATGCGTGGAAAAACAGAGGATTAGACAGAAGAAGACCCGGTGTGTGATGAATGGGATTTACAAGCGAGCACACAGCACTGAACAGTCCTTGTCCTACCTCCATCCATGGGTGGGTGATGAATACGACGCTGATCCCTGGGGTGTTTTGTCCCGGTGTTGATTCTGATCAAAAGGCGAATGATACTGCCAGCTTCTCCTTTGTGCTTTGGGGTACCAACAAAACCCTTTGAAGATGTTCTGGGGTGGGATACTTGGCTTTATCCTGTCCTTTGGGAAAACACAGACTCGACTCTTCTCCCATTCCTTCTTCATGGGAAAACATTAGCAGGCTGTTCACAACTAACCGAATGCATTGATTCCATCTCCACATTTAGCAATTCTGTTTTAAATCTTTCAAGCACAGGTGAAGAAACAATTTTTTATTCTTGTATAGTCAAATAAGCTGAATCAGGATGCAGAAAATTAGTATCCTGTAGCTATTTTCCTAGCCTTTACTTCAATGAACTCCCTATTCATCAAGTGTTCCTGATTTAATCCTGAGGGGATACTTGTTGAATTCAATACGATTCTGCTTTTAACAAGCTATTGGAAAAGTAGCTGCAATGCACTATAAGCTTAGTGATCTGTTCTTGGCCCACTACAAAAAACTACACCATTAACAAGTAAACTTTCAGTTAGAGCAGACGCAAATAGTGCCCTAAAATCAATTTCTTCAGCTGCATTTTTTTTTAAGCTCCTTTTGGCCACGTTGGAGGATTCAAAGCCTTGCTCTGATCTGTGGCTTGAGTTCTGCTTCCCAAATTCTGCACATGATCTTTTCATTTCTGGTCTCAGCCACAGACAAGTGAGGACAAAACAGCAGGAACTGCTCTAGGAATGAGATATCTCAGGCAGAAGCAAAACACTTCAAGGAACCCTTCTCAGCACAGCTTCCTGCCCAAGTTCTCAGAGCAAGCATTGAAGAGACTTCTGAAAACTACATAAATGTTGTTTATCTAACACTCGCTTTGACACATTATAGGTTTGCTCATGCGTAATTGAAGCGAGAGAAGCCCTGAGTAAGTTAGAGCTCTGACTAGCACTATGACATTTTCCTTCTACTAGGGAAAACCTCAAAGACGTTCATGCCTGATAAGGTCTGACTGTATCCATGGCTCATGTTTATGAAGGAAATAAGTAAAAACATCTATAGCTACTGGAGAAGAAAAGAAAGTCTTTTTCTGTGTGGAGTGGAAACCCCAGCTTCAAAATTAAGGCAGCTAAAATCACTAGTTAGTTTTCAAAATCCTGGCCAAACAGCTGCTGTTTGACGTTAGTGTGTGCAAAGTTACCGTACAAAAAGGAGGAAGGAGAGATGTGTTTGGAAGCACAGCGGTAGCAGTATGCAGAAGAAAACATGTGGCTCCTTCTGGCCTGGACCGTGTCATTTAGTACACATCTGGATGGGGGATTTGAAGGAATCGCATCAGACATGCTCTCTGGCACTTGAAAAAACACCAGGACTAAAACAGGGCAGTAGCCTTAATGCTAACAGTGGGTTTTGCTGAACTACACCACCTTTTAGTCATTTCACACACCTCCAGTCGGTAGAGGAAAGCTCAAGAGAAGGTCAGTGTAGTATGGACAAGCCTTACAGCCTTCTGGTCCTGGGTCAAAGCCAGGGCTCCTCCAGGCTGTTTGGTGGATCTGACCAGCACCATCACATCTTCAGGACTGGGTTCATCTGTGGCAGCATTTGTGCAAAGTGTAGACTCCAGTCTGATGGAGGTCATGAAATATTGTGCCATAAGGAAATCCAAGGCAAGGGTGGAAAGGAGAAGGATGCTAGCAGTGTTAATATAATGGCCAGAAAATCCTTATAGGTGAAGGTGACATGGTTAGATAAATTCAGGGTGGTACTGCAGATGAAGTGTGTGCCATGAAGCTAATGAAAGTGCAGCCGGCGTTTAAGAGAGCCTTTCTGCCAAGTCAGCAATCAGTTCATTTTCTGCTGGCCAAGATAATGATGGGGCAGCTGAAAATAAGATGCCAGCGAGCAAGAAATGCTTTGAGAAATGATGATAGATGATTTCAGGAGAGCCTTAAAATAATGCTAAGATACTAGAGCGGGAAGGGATTTAGATTAAGCCATAAAACTGACCTGTTGGATCAAGCCCATTCTCCATCATTGCAGCACATCCTACAGTCACTGAGATGTTCAGCCACAATGAGATAAATGTGATAAGAGCTTAATTAGAGTGAAAGATGGGGGAAAATAACACATGAAACCTTTTAAATGAATGGACAGCAGACCCCAGCAAACAGGACCTCTAAACCTATGTAGGAGAGATAGTGGGCCCTGCTGACCTGGCAGTGGAAGAAAAGCAGAGGAAAGGCAGGGAGGGCAGAGCTCTAGGTACGCTATAAATACACTACCTTGTGTCAGGCTTTTGCTGCTGCTTGCCCCAGGATATTGCATACATCCACCATCAGCTCCAAGACCGGGGCTCGTCTTGGCAATGGGAACGGCGTGACATGACACTCCAGCCAACTGGGCTGCCTGCTTCTCCCTTCCCTTAAAAGTTATCCCCATCCTGCCAACTAGAAACCAGACACTGCAAACTCCTTAGCTTATTTGCCTTCATCAATATTTTAATAGATATTGGTTTTTACTGTAAGAGACATCACTTCTTGTTAATTTGAGTGCTGGAATGGCACTGGCAGGCAGAATACCTTGGCTCCAAACAAACCCTGAGGGAAAAAGGGAAATATATTCCTAAGAACAACAATTGGAAAGAATCTAATTCAATAATAGATTTTATTTGGTATCATTCTGGCACCAGCAGTCTTCTGCCTGTTATTTTTAGGTTCTGATGACGCTAACAGGGTTTTTTGTGGGGTTTTTGTTGTTGCTGTTATGAAAAAATCCCAAGGACAAATTTTCCATAGTTTAATTACAGTGAATGAAAACAGTATTATTTCTACAATTTAAAAGTTTACACCTCTGGATCCTCTGCAAAATATGCAGAGTTTTGCTTGAGTCCAGAGAGGAGGACAAGGACCTCTTAGTTGGTATCTGGGGAAGGATGGAGGGATGAGACAAGGACAGGAAGCAAACACACCTTTTCCTAACAGGATACTAACAGGGTTTTAGATGAAGCATATTACACAGCCCAGGAGGCAGAATGTAGGTTTATAAATACAAAACAAACATCAAAATCACCTAGTTTCATGTGACAGTTTCATTCTTCGGGCTTTTCTTTTCAAGGGATTAGCCACAGCAGTATTTATTTGGCAATATTAGTTCCAGTAGTTATAAAAACTAGACACCAAATATTACAAATGCCTGGTCCACTATTGTTTGTGATTTCCACCAGGTCTGGAAATTCTTGATCTGTAAATGTGTGTGGTTTGAAGAGCCTTTTCCTGCAACTCCCTTTGTTTTGTGCATCAGGAAGACTCACTTTTTGCATGCTAAGTGACTTGAGCGCAGGGCACTGACTGACTGTAAAGTTAGATTAATTCAGGAGTGGCTGCCGAGGAAAGACAGGGCGAAGGTGAGCGTACCAACATCAGCTGGGTGCTGTGGTAGGGAAGAGGCATGCCTGTTGCACCTTTCCCAGCCCCCTTACCGTTATTGCCTGAAGAGCTCCCAGCTCCAAATTCAGGAGCTGTTGCTGCCTCCTGCAATTGGACACAGCTGATTGACCACGACAGGGCCATGACACTCTGGCAGTGTATTGCCTGACGCACAAGCCCCTTCACTGGGGTGCAAAGGGACGCTAACCTAGCTGTGAGTACACATGCAGCAAAGTTGAGGGTCGTAGTCCAGCTGAGGTATCTCTGTCCTTTTTCCAATAGCTGTACATTTCTTATTCTTGGATGGAAATGCCGTTCCTTGTGTTTCATTATTTCCCACTGTGGTTTTGGGGAAGGAACCAGCACAAACCTGTTAAATTGTTATCAGACTTGCTGGTAAACATGAAAGGGAGCATCTACCAACAGCGGGAAGGCCCTTTAATGCCAAAAGGCATGAGGCAAGGAGCAAATGGCAGGGGGAGGTTCACTGAACATCTCCATCTTCCCAGAAAAGGAAAGCAAGAGGGAAGCAAAGACCATCCCAATTCACTTGGGAGCTGGATGTCCCTTTTCAACAATGACTACTTCCAGACCAAGAACGAATATTTTTGTTCCAGGGGAGGCCAAAATGCTAATGAAGCCACAGCTATTCCAAGGAAAACAGCCAAGACTTTAATTTGGTACCTCAGGGTCACAGGGAGATGGGAAGTGAGGGGACCTCTATTCCTCACCGTGACCAAGTCACATTTCCTTTGTGCTCTCATTCAGTGCCTGGAGAAGCAAGGCACAGCTCCACCACAGTCTTGGCAAGGGAATGAGCCTTCTTGTGTTGCTCAAACTGCTCCATAAAACAGCCGGTATTACAGCAGCTCCAAAGGCCCAGCACCTGCAGGTGTCCATGGTGGTACTGATAGGGGATTACACCACGGAGAGCTGAACACAGCTCACAGTAGGCTGTGGCCTCTGCCACCCTTTTTACTGCCCGATGACGGGAGACGGTCTTGGTGGAAGAGACGGGCCATCCCTCCAATGAAGGATCCCGCCCACGCACTAGCCAGGAACAATATTACCCTCAAACAATTGCTTTGGAAAAACGAGTATATGACATCAAGCAAAATCTTTTGTAATAGCAAGAGTGTGAAGCCAAAGCCTGGCTGGTAGGTGTTTTTAAGTGCACATCCTTTTTTAAAGAGTACAGCCCCCTGCCTTCCCATCCCCACCCCAAATAATTTCCTTGTGGTCCCTCTAAACCTGATTTTCCCATTCACCCTCCAGGGCTTCTTAGTTTTCTGTAAGTTCTGAGAGTCCTGCACTCCTGGAGACGACTGATATGGGGGAAGCCAGAAAAGGTTACTCATTTGGCTTTCTCTGGACTACACGCAAGACTGCATACGCTTGGCATTAGCCACATTGTGATCAGAGCTGTGTCACTGAGAAGCCACACTAACACTGCCTTAACACCAGACCAGCTCTGAAAACAGAATATTTTCCACAGAAACACTGTCCCCTGGCAGCTATGCTTCCATCTCTGAGCATTTTGGAAGTCGTATTTCACAATACAAGGCGAGGGAGACCTTCAGTAGCAGGGAAGAGGTCTGCTTAGGAGCATCTGCTATCCGAAATTGCTGGGTTCCTGCCCACACCTCCTCCTGGTTGCTGTGTGCCCCCTGCCCAGCCTTTGGCTGTGGCCATCATCCCTCTGCAAAAGCCCTTGGATACGACAAAGATGACTCCACACCAAGCCCTTACAAAGGAGAGAATTTGTACTTACAGACAGTAAGGTCCATAGCCCCTTGTCACATTGACTCCTGGGCCTGGGGCGTTTTCTGTTCTCACTTGAGCGCTTGGGTTGAAGAGACACTGGCTATAAAAGTGCTTGGTTATGAGGAATAAGATGCAAGTTATAAATTCATATTTTCTAGAGTTTGTTTAGCTTACATTTCACTTTTCTGAGTTATACAAGATGCCTTATTTTTCAAAGGTTAAAAAGAGCTAACTGGTAAAGTCTCCTGGGTTTTTTTTTCTTTTTCTTTTTTTTAGTTTTTACAATTACAAAAGGTATTTGCAAAACTTTTTTTTTTTCTGGATAGCTTCTGGCCGCTTTCAAGCTGAAATTTGGCAGTCAGCATGCATTTCTTATTGAATTACATACACAGATTCTGTACTTTAAAACTTGCAGTGAGTACAGACCCAAGAGATTTTTTTTTTTGTTGTTCAAATCTGCATTAAAATCACACATGACTTTTTTTCCTTTTTGAAAGCAAAAGCTACAAGTGAAAACCCTAGGAAGTATATTCACAACATTCAAGTTGCCACACATTGCTGGGGCAGCTCCTGTGGAAAGGGCTTTATCAACAACAAAGTCCTGGAAGGTGATGAATTTTACAGTGGGATGATTTTATATTGGGGAACTGAATTGCCTCAGATGCAAAACAGAAGTAAGGATACAAGGTTTTGGTCGCCTCTTGGGCACTTGTCCAAAGACAGTCCACGTCAGCTCTGCCTGGCGGCTTTGCTGTTTACCAGCTGACTGGGGTTTGATGACTGGTCTTCATAGGCAAAGGGTTTGGGAGAGGCACTCTTCACTAGCACTGCCAGAGGGGACCCCTTCTCTGATCTGCTTGGAGGAGAGCTGCCTGGGGGCTAACACATTCATCACCTTTTTCCCAGCAGGAGTTACATCAGAGAAGAGGGAAATGTGCACATCTAATTTTAACTTTGAAGTGGGGGAAATAAGGTGGCAGGTTTTTCCCTGGAGCGCCTGCTGCTCCCCCCCTCCCAATATCTTCGCAGACTTTTTTAAACCTACTCCCATCAGTAGCTGGTTTGAATATGCACAGGCTTTTTAGTGTTTGCTCGGACCAGTGCCTTTGGGTAGCTTTTTGAAAAATATGAGAAATTAGCATTTGAAAAGGTATTCCCACACACTCTTTGAGCAGGAAATGTGGCTTCCTTCTCCACCCACTTTAGCACTAAGCAGCACTGAGATATATTATGAAGGCTTTCATGGCCATTGTGGTTAAAACCATCACCCAGGCTAAGATAATCTCTCAAACGTGTCTTTGCTGAGCAGAGCAATTGGACAGGGAGCACCTAGACAGCTACATATTGTCTCTCAGTTATTGCAAAGGGTCTTCTGTAGGCCTCTGGTTGGAAGAGGGTGAAATGGAGGACAAAGTCAAGAAAGCTAGATCCAGAAACACTCACCTTTCAGCCAGTGCCAGCCCTGCCAGGTCTTGTCACTGGACACTGCAAAGCCATAAGCACTTGGGAAGGCTGGAGAACATTTTTTAGTTCCTAGCAACCTTTCCTTCTTAAGTGCATTTTTGGGTTAAGACTCATAACCAAGTTATGGCAGCTTTCAACTTCCTCCTGGCACCTGTATAGGCAAGTCTCATCTGCTCCAGGCAGGGCAGCTTATTTTCAACCACCGTCCCTTAGGACAGGGTCACATGAACATGCCTAGCATGGGTCTATGACCCAGGTTAGTCCCCCTATTCAGCCTGTACGTCCCATGCCGACAAACCAACTTGCACGGAGCTAACCTAGGATAGTAGGGGGAAGGGACTAACAAGGCATAGTAGGAGTGACATGCCTTGAGACACAAGTTCAGAAAAAGGTCATTAGAAAGTCTTATGGGCAAAAGGCTAGCAAATGTTTGCCGCACCAAACGTGAAAATGAAACTTAAACTGTGAGAGTGCAAAAACTAGGAGCCAAATCCCTCCTGAAGGGCACATTTCATTGCAGCAGTAACCAGGTAGCTGAGAGCAGCACCTTTATAGAAAACGAAGAAAAAACAGACCCAATTTGCCATCCAGGCCTCAGTGTTTTCTTGCCCATTTTTGCATGTGCACCAATCTGCCAAGCCAGATGTACAAATGCTTTGTGTGGGCAAACAGGCACTTGTATGGGCAAACATTGCCTTGACGCGTGCATTCTTGTGGGCATGAAATCAGGCGGTGCACAAAGGCAGCGAGGAGAAATGGGGCTGGCTGAAGACCGACCCCTCTGCCTGGGCACAAAAACCCTTCCTCTATTCCCTGCCACAGACGCTAGCCAAAAGGGCTAGACCTGATTAGCCAAGCGCCACAGGGCCATGCTTTGAAAGGTGGGCAGTATTACAGGCGGTCCTTCTGACCAGTTTCCCCAGTGGGCTGAGCCATCCCAACTCACTCCATGACAGCATTACCATGGGTTTAACAGACTCCCACGGCTCCCACAAGAGCTGGGCTTCACTCAATCACATCCATGCAGGTTGGCAAAGAAAAAGGAGTTAATGTATGAATTCCTGTTCTCCCCACTCTAAAAAAGGATGCCCAAGGTAGCAGGAAAGTGAGATACGCAAACCACCTAATATCACATGCACAATGGTTTATCTTCTACTGTCTATGAATAACTTGTACAAGCCATTAAAAACAGGTGTGAAGCAATGCATTTGTTACGCTTTCACAAGCTAATTGGGAGCATTACAAAAAACGACTAGGTAATTAACCAGCATTTCAACCTCAGTAATCATTTATTGTAATTCTAACAGAGCTACAAAGACTCTATAATATTGACTCCTTTTGGAAGAAAGTGCCATTAATGTTATGTCTGGATCCTTGTTCTTATCACAAATATCATTCTCCCAGAAACAAAAATGAGACACAAGCACTTTCCATGCTCAATGCCCTTGAAGTGACTTGGATCTGGAGATCTCCAAACATCAGCCTTGACAACTCCAGCTGAGCAGCCCCTGGGCTTTGCCTTTTGGTGGAGCATTCAGGGAAACATGCTCGAAAGGGAATTCATTTGAAGGAAGCCCATAGCTTCAGAGCAGCTACACATGGCTTGTTTGATCTGAACACAAAGAATTACTCAGAAAAAAAGTGGGGAGAGAGAGGGACCTCTTACAGTACTCCCTTCCATCCTCCACAGGCCAAGGAGCCCCTGGCCAGCATGATGGGCTGGGGACAGCTCTGGATGAGGAGAGGTCCCCATCCCCTGATCAGAGTGGGAAGATCTTCCCAGACCAAGAGGGACAGGTGCCAGTGTGGGCTCCTCTTTGCATCAAAGGCAATTTACAGCCACTTTAAGGCCCTGTTCACTCTGTCTGGGCAGAAAAGAGAATAACAGCTTAAAGTGTCCTAAAAACCCCAACATCCAAGTATTAACCAATTGCAAGTTCCTCTGGATTTCAGAGCCACCCCAGACACCAGCCCTTGGCCAATGTGCCCCCTGAAGGGCCCAGAGATGCTGAATATCAAGGGTGATTTGCAGCTGTAGGCACTGATAAATACAGCTCCTTCCCCCTGCAGCTCTGAGCACACTTTGATGTGCTGCTCTGTGTGATACAAGAAGATGCCAATCTGGCACCGAATTCCTCCTTTTAAACATTCCTCTCTCAGCTCCTTAAACAACCCTCTCCCTCCCAAAAATAAACAAACAAGTTAAAAACCCCATGAGCCTGGGAACGGGCTGCAAGCCGGAAGCTCTTTGCGATGACAGAGAACCTTCATCCCACGACGACGGGGGCTTGTGCATCCTCTTGCCCGGCGGCAGTTTCTGGCTCCTTCACATCACCACCTGCAGCTCCTGCTATCCCAGCACTGGAGCTGGTGCTGTGGGCACACCACACGAGCTGCTTTCCCGGGACACGTGGCACCTGAGGCCGTGTTGCCTCCGCCACGAGGCACACATGGGCCCTGTCGCTATCTCTCCGTGGGTGCTGCTGGTACACAGAGATGGGACTAGTCCCCGTGCTTGCGTTGGTGACCTTCTCAGCAGCCAGGGTGCTACAGGGACAGCGGCTGGCTGGAGAAACAGTAAAGCTATGTTACTAATTCTGGGCAAGAATGTTTTTTTTCTCCCCATTTAACACCACAATGTTCCCCACATATTGCTGGGACAGAGTCAAGGGCTGCGAGAGCCAGGCAGTGAGTCCTCCCCAAAATCAGGGGAGCCGAGGAAATGCCTGGTTGAAAGCAGCCGCCGTCTCCCACCAGCAAGGGCAGGCCTGAGGGAGGCTATGGCAGCTCCTGCCTTGGCCAAGGGCCGCAGCAGGGAGGAGCTGGAAGCTGAAACGTCTCTCCTCTCCTGCCTAAGTCTCAGCTACCCTTTACAGGTCTCTGCCCTCCCCCTTTCTCAAGGGCAGCAGAGCAAAGCAAAAAAACAGAAGCTTTATTGCAAATAGTACCTGTTTCCATAGAGATTTACTTCGAAAATGCAAGAGACAAAGATGGAGGTTAACGAGGAAAGCACAAGGGTTTGTCCCTGTGCTTAAAAGGAGATGCTGTGTCAGCCTGACTCATTCAACAGCTGCAAGCATGGCTGAGCACGGATGCGTAGCAAGACCCCCACCCCATCCTCTCTGGCCCCTGAGAGAGCATCCTTGCATCCTTCCCTGTCACGGTGCGTCTGCCGGCAGGTCCTGGCACCCACGTCCAGGGATGTCCCAGCCAGCCATCTCCAGACTGCAGGGGTAAACAAGAGGAGCTCAGGTATGAAACAGCAAGAGCAGAAAAGGTATCACTGGGTCTTCCCGAGGGAGGGAATGAAAGCAAAAGGGTAGGAGGCAGCTGCCTTTCCACCACCCCACGAGGGGTGCAGGGCAGAGTGAGGCCTGCCAGTCTGGCACACGCAGCATCCCACCCCACCGCTGCTGCATTGCCCTGTGACACATCAACTGCTGAGAGAAACCTTCTTCCACCCTTATCCAGGCAACATCGCCAGCTGAGCAATACTCATCCGGTGATTCACTGAGCCACGCTTGCTATTCTGCGTGGGACGGGACTGCACAGCGCCGGTGTTGGCGGTTGTCTCTGCTGAGCTGTCCCTTCATGGAGCGTCTGCTGATGAAAGCTTGTGGATGTCTTCTCACATGCTTGGTACAAACCAGGCCAAATTCAGCCCTGTTGCAACTCTACTAGAGCCAACCGAGTTAATCAGCACAACGAATGCGGTCTCTTCTGTTTAATGAGGGAGATTAGACAAGTTTCCTTGACCCCACAGAATCCAGGATTTTCTTGTTCCTCCTGGCAAATCATGATGCCTCAGGAGGAGATAAAAGCATGGATGCAATTAGATTCACCCCTATTTGCCTTTAAGCAGCTCTCTGAGGAAACAGAGGCTCCCTAGAAAGTTGTTACAAACTCTTGATTGTTTCCACAGCTTTCCAAATTAAGAAAAGGGTTGCAAGGTGGGCAGACAGGGCAGGTGACCCCTTCTGAGCTGGCACACAGATATTTGCATCCCATGCATTAGAGGAATCACGAGGAAAGAACTGGAAAGGGGCAGGCTTGCAGGATCCTACACCAGTTCCCACCACCAGTATACGATATTGGCTCAAACTGCTAAGAAGTGGCTATTCCCCTCATAAGGTAGAGTGGTGGAGAGATACGCTGGTCCCACACATTCAATAAGGTACATAAAGCATGCAAGAAAGACAAAATAGATCAAGAGACTTTGTTAGACTGCAAGATGCCATCTTGAGGAGAGACAAGCAAATCCTTAGAGCACTGCCAGGGCTCTGGCTGCTGGGTCAGGCTTGGGAAGGCTGGTGTCAAGCTAGCAAGGCTGTGAGGGGTTGGCTGGGCCATAACACTTTACATGCATGGGAGATTGGATTTCGGAGACACCAGCCTGGGACAAGGGAGAGGGGCATTTTTACAAGCACGGGGTCATAACTACACTGCTTTTCATCTCCACACCTATCTTTCTTAAGATCAGAGCACAGATAGCTCCCCTGTGCATTCACTGAAAGTTTGGAGGCCCATGAGATGATGTAAAGGCCTTGAAGAGTCCCTGCTACTCTGATGGAGAACTAAAGGCCTGGTGTCATGATCATACTCAGCTGCTCAGCTGTAAAAGCATGAGTGGAGTCACACGCAAGCACACACACATTGGGCTGATCCATGAAAGAAGGTGTAACATTGCCTTGCAATGGTAAATCCCTACGGAGAAGCAGCCATTTTTACTAAACAAGGATATATGAATAGTAAATATGAATGTCTTGGTTTAAAGAAACCCACAGATTTACAACAGCAAAAATACAGCAACCTTAAGAGGGGGAAAGACCGTCTGAGGGCTAACGAACCTTCTCCTTGAAGAACAGCAATGACTCAGCTCCATCAGCCAAGAAAAGCAACTACACAAAAAAACCCGAGCATTTTGTCCACACAGGAAAGCCTCAGCATGGAGGGTGCAGGAGGCGGCCGTGACTCATCTCCAGCCTCTGCAAGGAACATGAGAAAGAGAAGCCAAGTGGACAGCTGTGTCTTCCAGCCATAGAGCAGAGGGTCAGCCTTCACTGCCACAACAACAGCCCTCTCCCAGCCATCCTGGAGCCATCCCTGGAGCCCTCTGCACTCCTTGGATCACCAATCCCAGCAGACAGAGAGGCCCCAGGTTAAGCCAAACCACTGCTAGCACAACCCTCTGCCAAGCATGTTCCCAGCCACACACCACCCACGGAGCTGGGGAAAACAGTGGTGTATCAGCTTTCCCCATCACGGCTGGGCAATTAAAATGCAAACAAGATTATTTGGTATTATCTTAGCTGGGCATAAAGCACATTGAGAAATCATCTGGCTTTTACAGTCCTGCAAAGCAGGACCTGCGTGCCACTAGCAGGGACTATTGACTGCCTCTGCATAGCTTCTGTTTAGAAAGAAAGAAAGAAAGTCATCCCCCTTAGCTCCATCTGCAACATCAGTGTCCAAATAGACATGTAATGACAGATACCCACAGAGTGATTAAGCATCACTGGGGAACAGGTAAGGACAAGCCACTCTGCACATCCCCGCAGTCTTTGGGGGCACTTGGTCCCCCCCAAGAGCGCCTGACATTCCTGAGGCATAAGAGCCATGGGGCTGTGTTGCAGCAGTTCTCCCCATATGGAGTCCTGGCACTTAAACAGACATGTGAGGACAGCTGGAAATGCTGAAGAAACACTACTGAAGAGCCATTAGGGATCCCACAGGAGAGGCTGATGTCAGACAGCCATGGCCTTGGCTGCTGCATGGAGAGTTTAGTAAACGCTGGAAGCCCCTTCTGCAGAGATGCAAGCTGCATCTCAGCCTATGGCAAAGACAGCAGATCCTTGTGCCGCTCCGAGAAGCCACTGTTTGATATGCTCATGTGGCCAGCCACAGCCCTGCTCCAGCAGCTCAGGTGTCCTCTTTTTCAGCTGAGAGACACGTGTGCTGCAAAGCCACTGCAAGGTGGAGATGAAAGACATCTGCTTCCCCTGTCAGTCCCTCGCAGCCCTGGTGCGAAGCACAGCTGCAGAGCAGAGCTCTACAGCTGCATCCCTGCTCTCGCTGCTTTCCTAGCAAGGACCTGCCTCTTTGACTCCCTAAACAACATATATGTGCCCTCTCTGCCTCTGGTCTCTTCATATCTTTGATGCCTGGAGAACCTGCAGAGCATGGCTTGGTGAGCAAGCGCTCAGCAGGTCTCGCAGGGAGACAAAAACCACCTGAGAGGCCTCGAGGAGCAGTTAGGAAGCTGGGCCGGAGCAGGCAGTGTGGGATAGCTAGCGCATGCCCAGGTCCCGGGGCGGTGCGCGAGGCAGAGCAGAAGGCTGGCCATGGCAACCGGCAGATGTCAGCGATGCTCTGCTGAACTGGAGCAGCCCCTAAAGTGGGGTGCTGGCCTCTCCCCAGCATTGCTGCTGCCCGCCTCTGGCTTTAGACTTTGGGCATAGCCTTATCCCCCCACTGAACCCTGCTGGCTGCTGAGCCCTTGCTGATGCTGGCTGGGATCAGAGCAGCCAGGACACAACTGAGCGGTCCTTGCTCGGTCCCAGCATGGCTTTTTGGCCCCAGCTACGCGGCATCTCCCTGCCTGCCACCTCTGCCAAAAGGAGCCAGGAGCTCCTGTTCCCCTGGGCGAAGGGAACAAGGGCTCAATCCTGCACCCACATGGCCCCAGTGGGTGCCAACGCCAGCTTGCACCCAGTGACTGACCATGAGCAGAGATGAGAGGGGAAATGCCAGAGCCAGTGGCAACAAGTTTCTAGGCCAGGTGAGACTTGGCTGCTCTAGCAAAGTGGGGATGTCTGGGGGTGTCCAGTACAGGAGGTGGAGATTATGCCATGCGTCTCCAAGGGCTGGTCTCCATGCACCAGGAATTTCTCTGTGATACTTCCTTGGCACCCTGATTCCCTGTGGCGAGCCAGAGGCCAGGATCTGCTCTGAAATTTGGGCTGGAATGTGCCACATGCAATCGTCCTGAGATGCTGACCTCCATGACAGCCCGGATTTGATGAAATCATGCAGTGTGGGCGGTTTGATTATCTGTGGAAGGATTTTTAGACTTCATCAAAATCTCTGCAGACATCCTCTCCCCAGGGAGCATCGCACTAGTGAACACAAGGCACAAGCAGCCAACCACACATGCAAACAACTCCAGTCTGCGGGATGCCAGCTATGTGCCAAACGCTGTCAGGAAAACTAAATCTGCAACAGGCAAGCAACACAGTGAACCACCACCTGTACGATGAGCGAGCAAGCTGCCCATGGGCATCTGCCATCTCCACTGAAGGCGCAGTCTTCCCTCTCCACTGCCAAGACCTCACATCACCGGGTAACTCATGCTCAGAGTCTGGATGTCCAGGACTCAATATCTATCTCTAGCAAAGCCTCCTTGTTCCAACTTCGGTGCAGCTATAAAAGCCCCCATAAAATAGGATTTGTCTCTCCCACCCCGAGCTGACATGTTTCAGGGAGCAAGGACTGTCTCCTCCTGCATGCCCAGATGGTACCACCCCCCAGGAGCCCATCTCTGCTGAGAGGCAGGCTGTTACTGTAATGCATGGCAGTGGCAAGCCGATGGCTTGGTTGACATTATCAGAGGAGCAGTGAGGGAGCTTTCGGTGCAAAAGTTACAGCACCTTGCAGACACCTGTCAGGACAGCCATGGGAGCCCTACACATGGGCCTTGTGGGTGCTATGAAGGAGCATGAAGGGGTCGCAGCTCCCTCCTTTTATTTTCTCCACGAGCAGCTCATCCTCTCTCCCCTGTGGATTCTGTATTTATTAGGACAGAGTCTGCACAGGTCACCTCTAGCCCTACTGCCCTCTCCTCCCCATTCTGCATCCGACCTCCCTGTGTCCATCACACATCCGATCACACAGTGACGTTAACTCTGCATTGCAGCCTCTTCAACAAGCAGCACCGAAGAAGTCAAGCCAAGCTGAGCTTTAGAGAAATGGACTGAAACCAGTTAAAAAAATTCCACCCGCTGGTGTATCCCACTGCTTCCTGAGCCCCTGCTTGAACCCAGCACTGCTGTGTTAACCCCAGGACAGCTACCAGGCCTGCCAACTGCCCAGATTGCCCCAGCAGGTCAGCAATGCAAAAACGTGAGGCCATTTAGTGCATCCACTGCTGGGTGCTCCACAGGACCCAGGTTTCTGCCAGAGCCCTAGAAATGCAAATTAAAACATGGCAATTCAAGGGAGATTTTGCTATTCCCAGGCTCTAAATGGGACCACATTTCACATCTGTCCACAGTACCCACATACTGCAGTGTAAGGCACAAAGCGCGGTGATAAGCACAGGATAAAATTCAAGATACATCTTGAAGTAACACCCTCTCCATTTTTACCACTTGTTGCTCACTTGTTCCCTCGACCCTGCTGTGGACCGTCCCACTTCTCCTGCTGCCAGGAATGAGGCCAGATGATGGAAACTGCCAGGGAACAAGAACCAACCCTGTTCAGAAGTAAATCCAGTTCTGAAGGGTGCCAACGGGGCTGCTGGAGCAAACAGTGAGGAAAAGGGGAAAGAGGCTGGCTGAGGAAAAGGGACTCCGGGGACTGAGCTGAGCTGGGGGAGGAAACCCAGGCTGGCCTGCTCGGCCCCGCAGCACAGCCTGGACGGGTGCCCGGCACCAGCACCCAGCTGAGCGATGGCCCATCACAGCGGGGGGAGTGGAGCAAGCCCACGCTGAAGCATACCAGACAGCTCAGCGGGGTCCCAAAAGCACAAAGGGTTGGGGGCAAAGCAACCGCCTCCCTTCCAGAGGGTCTCCGCCAACACACGCGCACTGGCGAGAGCTCCCTGCTCCGGCCCCTCTGCTGTGGCCTCTGCCCCCTGGCATTTCTCGAGGTGATGCAGAGGCAGAGCATCCAGCAAACGTTTTAGGTAACAGCCTCAGTGGCTCAGAGGCAGCACCACCCCAGGAGCCCGGCCCAGGTGCCGAGGCTGGTTTCTAGGCCAGGCCAAGGCAGCCCAGCCAGCAGGACTGCAAATTTTGCAGTCAGGCTCTTGCTGAGGTTCAGGCAAGAAGGAGACAGAGGCCTTGCTATTCCTCCGCAGCTGTGGGAAATACCTGCGAAACTCAGGGGCAATCAAAGCACCGTCACCAGCAGAGAAGAGGGAGGTTGTGCTGCAATGGGACCTGCCAAGGGGTTGCGCCAGTGGGACCAGCTGCAGAGAACAGGTGGATCACAGCACTGCTTTGGACAACCCTGGGAGCAGCCCATGCTGACCCTTCGTCCCCCCTCCTCCTCCTCCTCCGTCCTTGCTCCGGCCAGGCCCCCTCCCCGTGACAGTGTGCCTCGGCCGGGCACGGGGGCTGCCGCGGGTCAGCTCTGCCCACGCGGAGGCCTCCCGCTCAGCCGCGCAGAGCCAGCCGCAACCCACAGATCTCTGCCGCGGTTTCCATGGAGCTGCCAGGGAAGGACAGCAGGAACCCGGCTCTCCTGGCACGCGAGAGGGACCAGATGAGAGCAGCAGAGCTAATCCCCTTCGGCAGGCGGCCGGGGCTGCAAATAGCGGCTCTTTCTGCCCCCATCCCCAGGCAGCAGCTGGCGACCACTTTGGGGTAACACCTCACAGGCTGCAAATGGCATTCGCAGCCCCCCAGAGCCTCCGGGCTGGCAGCTTCTCCCCTAAACCTGAGGGTACGGTTCCTCCTCACCAAATCCAATGTGCTCAGTGTTGGACACCCATGGGGCACTTTCAAGTGCTCTTCCGAAAGCTGTAGCACTGCAAAGCACAGTCAGACAGGGAACTGCAAATTCAAGCAGGAGGAAGGACAAGGGCTGGGCTCTGAGCTGTGTCCAGGACCAGGCAACCCTTGACCCTCCCAGCCCACATGCTCTGCAGAAAAATCACCACCATCCTCTCTGCCCAGCCGCCCACCCACCCTCCCGTGGCTGCATGGCAGGGATGCTACCCCAACATCGCTCCATCTCCTCCGCTGCCCTACCAGCTCCTTTGGTGAAAGGACTTGCTCTCATATTTCTGCCACACGCACAGAAGCCCTGGCTTTGCTTGGGTTTCTGGAGGTTACTCTGATCTGTAGAGGAAGACATAGAGAGAAACTCAAATTTATGGAAAAACACAAACACTAAAAGTACATCTCCCCCTCCCCCCCCCCTCCGTCTAAGCCCCTGATTTATATTCAAACTATTTTGACAGGCATTTGTCAGGAACAGAGGATACAGTGTTCCCTCTTCTGCAACATGGCAGTTCCTTATGGCAGTTCTAGTAAAATCAGCCTCTTGTTCTACTCACAGCTGTGAAACTTTCCACCACCCTGGGAGGTCTGTCTAGCCCTCCCGACCTCTGACTTCCCAGCTAAAACAGTTCTCGCTGTTGGAAAAAGCACCGTCCCCCTCCCCAGCGTGCATCAGATGAGAACCTGGTTCGAGGGGCTCCTCTGTCCTCGCTTGTTTGCAGCAGCAGCAGCAGCAGCCGCAGCAGCCGCAGCAGCCGCAGCAGCAGCCGCAGCAGCCGCCGCCTCACCTGCTTGCAGCACGTGCTGCAGCACTGCATGGGGAGGGGGCTATTCAAGGCTATCACAGCTATTCTAAGAGGAGGCTGATAAAACACACCCGGTGACAGCAGCACCTTTTCCCTGCAGGGTGCAGAGCCCTGGTCCTGGGAATGGGCATTTGAGCTCGGAGACGGTACCAAGGCCCCTGCGGAGCGTCTCACGCGCAGCCCTCAGGCCCGCTAGGCACCAGCAGCTCTGCTTCGAAGCTGCACACCCTGCAGACGGCACGAGCCTCGCAGCCGGATTCGGTTTGCAAAGTCTCCTTCTCCTCTGCGTGGTCCTACTTGCTTTGGCTGAATATTTTAAAGGAGTCCGTCTAGCCACCAGGGTGGCGATGTGGTGGAGATAGAAATCCAAAGGGCAGCAACAGCTTTACAAGCAGAGGAGATAAATAAACATAGAACAACTCCACGCCAACATTAACTGACGTGCAGCAACCAGAGTTAGCTGCTAAGGGCCAGCGATCCCCCTGACCCCTCTGATCCTCTCCTCCTAAGCGTCCCCCTCTTATTCAGCTGCGAAGAAAGAGCTTGGGGAAAGAAAAGAAAAAAATAAAGTTGGCAGAAAAAGAGAGAAAAGGTTGGCAAATACCCAGTAGCTCGGAGATCAGAGATTCCCTTCAGCTCAGCAGAGAGGAAAGGCAGCGCGGAAGCTCCTGCTGAGAGGCAGCTCTTCGACAGCACGGAGGCTCCCGGCCTCGGTGCCTGGCACGGACCCGCTGACAGGGATGAAGGGCTCGGAGCTGCCTCGGTACGAAGAGGGCAGGCTCCGAGAAAGCCTGGCTCTGCAGGCACCCTGGCACTTCGCAGCACTCTCGATGGAGACGGGTGACACAGCTCCGTGTTGCTCTCCCAGGACTGCATCTGTGCAATAGCAAAAGCACGTTTTATTATTAAAGCTAGGAGCGGGTACTGCTCCAGCATACTCACTCCCCGGAGTAAACCTCCCTCTAAGGACACGGGAGGCAGGGCTGGATGGCTAAATCCTCAGCTTTGCCTCCCTTGCCAAGGGCACTGCCTTAAAGGCAAGCAGCTTACCCAGCCTACAGGACGTTGCTGTCATTGCTGTCCCCAGGCTCCCTCAGCCAGCTGGGATGGGAGCACTTGCCCTCTAGGACCCAGACGAGGCATCACTAGCCCTTTCACCCCTGCAGCCAAGCCCCAGCTGGAGTGAAAAGCCACCACCCTGGACCAGGGTTTTCCAACCCTGCTGGTAGAGACCACCAGGTCCTTCCAGTATTCGTGTCCTCATATCACCCAGAGAGGAAGGACCATGGAGCTGACAAAGCTTTCTGGTGCCCTCGAGGGTGGGAATTTGGAGGAGATCCATCCACTTGATCCATCACCTTGCGACCGCCCCGCTGTGCTCCCTGCATCTCTAATGCTGCACGGCCATTGCCTTCCTGCTGCCAACAGAGACCTGAGCCAATGAGCAAGGCAGCTTCTTGCAGCAGGGTGAAGCATGGGCCAGGCACCACCGTTATCCGAGCACTTCCCTCCTAAAGGTCCTGCAGGTCTGAAGCTGAGCTGAGAAAAAAGACAATTTGCAGATGTTAGCCAGAGAGGAATTATTTTAGAACAAAAAAAAAACAAACAGATTTGCTTAACAATTCTTTAAACAGCCACTCAGGACAGTGAACAGCAGTTCAGCACAGTCAGTAGCAGGGGACAGTGTGCTCCTTGCCGAGCCCCAAAAGCTCTGCTTTCCCTTTCATTTTCCTGTGGGATATTAAGCAAAGGGACAGACTAAATACCTGGCTCAGGCAGGCAAGCGGTCAGGGACTGTATTTCCTGACTTTGATACTCATGCACGGCTGGGGAACATGAGGACAACGTGCTATGGCCATGCTCGAGTGGCAGCAGCGCGAGCTCAGTGCCCCACCAGCCCCGAAGCTTGTGGCCAGTGCCAGGCACCACTGAACATGGGGTATCAGAGCCTGTCCGTCACCAACAGCTTCTTCCTCCCCAGGCTCCCTACCATCGCTTAGCCTGCACGTAGCAACTGGCAGCAATTCCCCCCACAGGAATGAGTTCCCATCAGTCAGCTGCTCCGTAGGAAGAGCCTGTAAGTTTGTCTGAGGTTACTTATGCCTGGGTGAAAGAGGGACCGACAACCTACTTCCCATGTGGTACAGTGTCCCACATTGATACTCATTGTGGAGCACTGACCGAATAACATGAGGAGTGAGGCGACACTGGAAAAAACAGACCCTCAGAGTCCCTCCAGCCTGTTGCTTCAGCCTCCCGTGTGTACACCTGGCTTTGATTATTTCCTGGAGGTTTGTCCTGGCTTTGTACTCCTTCCTCCAGGCAATGGAGCACAGGCCGAAAGAGGCTTGCTCTGGGGCAAGCTGCGCGCAGGCAGGGGGCTCGCGGGCTGCGGCGGGCTGCGAACAGCAGCTCCCCGGCCGCCGCGCTCAGTTTTGCAGCACAGTGCGGATGGCGAGGCAGCGCCGTGCCGCCTAGCGCAGCGCTTTGCCAGCAGCTGAGCTCCTGCGGCAGAGTGCAGGAGCCGGTGAATCAGCGCACTGGGGCGGGGAGCAGGGCTGTAATGCCGCCGCACAGCACGTTTCGGGAGCTCCGACCAGCTCCCCTGGGCTGGCGCAGGGGCTGCGCAGGTCTGGATGCAGGCAGACCTTGTCCATCACCGTTTCCTCTGGCAGGCTCTCTTACAGTCACTCAGGGAGACCACGGGAGGGAGACAAGAAGGGAGTCTGGCAAAAGATGCCTGTTGTGGCCAGCCATTAGCTGCTGCTATCAGAGCATCTCTCTAAAGCTCTTCCTAGGGATGGGATTGCTAAATACTGTAGTAAACAGAGCAATGAAGACAAAGGGAAAATTAGCAAAGGAAACCAGACAGGCTGGATTCCTCTTGTCATGTAACTGATGGGCTGCATGTGACAGGCAGTGTACACCCAGGTCAGAGGAGAACAAGGGCTCGTCCCTCTGCTCCCCACAACCCACTGGTCTCTTCAGGGAGGGGGGAGGCTCTTCTTTGCCAGCCCTCCTGGGGTGTGATGGCAGCTGCCCTTTTGGAGGAAGGCTGATCTCACTCAGAAGCCTCCCATATGGGTATATTTAAATGCATTCACTCACCAGAACCTGAGTATCAGCCAGCATGAGAAACTGCTTGTGTCAAGCATCAAATCGGTGCTGCTAGCGCAGGCTGAAAAGCCACTCAAGGAGAGTTAATGTGGAGAAAAAGATGGATAAAACAAGAAGAGAATGGCAGCACATGTGACTGATAAGCCCATCTGCCTATTTCACTGTCACGCGTAGGTCTTTATCCCCGCTAGCACTGCCGAAGCGTCACACCCGCGGAAGAACAAGGTGGTCCTCGCCAGTCTGGCGTTATCGTTCTCAAGTTTTCTGAACACACCGTGAAAGACGAGGCCCACAAGGCGCGTGCCTTCCTCTGCCCACGCGGATGCTCTCAGCTCGGGGCAGCCATGCACAGGCACCTGCGAGCCCTGAGCAGGCTGGGACCAGAAACCATCTGGGACACAGCTCACTACTCCCTCCCGGCACCCCGTGGGCGTCTGCCAGGCGAGCGCGGGGCAGAGGAGCTCCTGCGGCTCCATCCAACCCCCCCGGCCAGGCGTTCCTCGCCATCCCCTGTCACAAGTGTGAGGAAGAGGACACCCCATACCCAGGCCTGGGGAGAGATTGTCACTTGTGCGCTGAGCCAATGTGTGTCACAACAGCTCTGTGTCACATTTTAGGCTATTCAGGTCCACCCGAGGACCACGGGAAGGTGCTCCTGGCTCCTGTAGGTGGATCTGCTGCAGTCCATCTGGTCAGGACAGCTATCAAAATCATCGGCAAGTTGTGAACTGGTCGCTGCAACCACTTCTTACACGCTTGCAGTGTGGGGGGGGTCAGCTGGTGTTTGCACTGGGGAAGGAGCCCTCCGAGCCTGGTTTTGCAATCTGATCTCCACAGCTTGCGCTAGCTCCTCACTTTGAACAGCAGGGGAATGGAAACAGGCATCTTTTCTTACTGGAATCAATCCACATAGCTACAGGTGAGATAGTCCACAGGGTGCAGAAGAAACACCTCACGCCTCTTCCCTACTGCTACATCTCTTTACACCAAAGCTCTTCTCACATCCACCAGGTCTGCCTGAGGAAACTCAGTGGACAACCAGCAGCAAACCTCTACCACCTTGAAGTGCTGGCATCACCATCCTGTCCCCCATTCCTTATCCTGCCCACAGCTGGAAGTGCACACCTGGCTTTTTATCCGAGTTCGCTGAGCTTTGCCTTCTGCTCACTGGATAGCATCTTGCCTTTGCCTGTCTGGCTAGAGAGCCATGGCCTTGCAGCCAGCCAGCCTGCCTGCCCCTGATCCTGGGACAGCCGCCCTGGGGACACAGAGACCAGCATGGGGACAGCTCTGCCCAAGTAAGAGCCAGCCCTGCCTCCCCACCTGCACAGCTGCTCTCCTGGCAGAGTCCAAAAATAGAGGGCTTTGGTCTCCAGGGCTGCAGAGAGGGCACATTTCACTAAAAATATCTTCTCTCCATCCCTTTAGAACAGGGTGCCTTCAAAGGACTGTCTCCTGGCAGGGACCTGCAGAAGAGCAGCCCTGCAAAGAAGAACCCTGCGGAGAAACAGCAGCCTCTCTTCCCCCACTTTCTTTGAAAAGCCTATTCTTAGCTCTGACTTGTCTTTCCCCTTGTCTTTCTGCAGGGCACGTGCGTGGCTTTGCACCCAGGCTCTCCACTGCTACCTTCTGCTGGCCACTGTCTCCTCTGGTTTGGGGTACCACAAGGTCTCCCCCCCACATTTCTCTCTTTCACTGCCCAGCTACCAGACTTAGAAGGGCATCTTCCATCCATAAGTGTCTGTACAGCCCTGGGGGCAGCTCATCCCCACAGTTCACTCACACAGTGCTGCTGATGGCATTTGTCCTTGCAGAGGGTGGTATCTCCACAAGCTGGGATGTGCATGGCATCAGCGCCTCTGAACAAGTTGGGATCGTGGGGCCTCACACCCAGCCACAGCAATGCCCTGGTCCCAGGAGCAGTGTCAAGAGCCAGGGCTGTCGATAGCAGCTTGGCTGCGACCTGAGGTTTTTTTCCTTGAGAGGATGCAAGGATTCACAGCTTGCCTGGGCCTAGCCTGTCCCATCGTACCCCTCAGTCTCACACTCAGCTGAGTGACTACTCACTCCTTACCTGGGCTTTCAGTATTCCTGGAGCTCTTCTCTGTGCTGAGGTAGGCAGGAGAGCAGCTAGCTTTTTAGTGGAAAATCTTAGGGTTTCAGCCAGCATCATGCAGAAATGCCTTCTACCTGCACCCGTCTGCTCTCACTTCCGCTGCAAAAAGCAGCTGTATCTATTCCTGCTGCGAGGTGTAAGACAAGGCTTTGCCAAGGGGCAGGGGGGAAGATTTGCTAATTCACAGCTCCTTTACATAGCTCACACTGATTTCTTAATGCGCTCCTAGCTGCTAAAGGAGGTGAGACTTGCTGACGCATCGTAATATCACATGCTGAAGGAATAGGAACCCGAGCTGGGACAGGTCTTCAGAAAATTATGCCTGTGTAAATGAAGCCCACACTTTGACCAGTCTTAATCTGGTGAGAAAAACCCTAAAAAAGCTTGGTTGTACTTTTTTTTCTTCTTATTTTAGCCCTAAAATCAATTAGGAATGAAATGATAAGGCCATCTGCAAGCCCATGTCAACATTTCAGAGGCCAGGTGAACCACATGCAAGCTAATCATCTCAGGTTCCTTCAGAGTCAACAGAGGGCAAACAGCAGCTGTTTTTATCTAAAAGCAGGAGCTGATTTGTCAGCCATTTCCTAAAGCAGCTGTCTGCAGCACAGGCCAACCCCTCGCTTCCTAAAAGTGCCCGTTTCTCCCCAGAATGAATGACGTCAGTAGAGGTGTTTCAGGCTGGTGAGGTGAACTCACACACGATAGGGGCTTTGGCCAGCAATTTTGGGCTGGAAACCTTATGCTGCCACCTAACCCAAAGGCTGGTACCTGTTAGTGTGCAATTGCTCCCCAAGAAGAAAACACAGGAGAGGGCTAAAGCCCTTCTTGTGCTATTTGCGGAGTTTAGCATAGAACTAAACTGCACCAGCAGGCATCACCCTTGGACTTATTTCCTCCCTCTGCTCCTCCCCTTTTGGAAAGAGGAACACAGCCTTCATGATGCTCATGATGCAGATCTGCGAAAATCGATCTGTAAATCACATCATCTACGGCAGATTGCTCCATAAACTGACTGACTGGGTCCCAGGGGGAGGGAGCTTGGGAGGGAGCGCTCACACGGATAGTCTTGCTTAGGCCCAGCTTTAGCAAATAATGGTGCATCCTTAACCCTTCTCCCTTTCCTTCCCCTCTCCCTAGAGCCCGAAGCCACAAATTGCCCCTGCTGGGTTCCCACCTGCTGACCCAGCCATCCCTACACCAACATGGCCTGTTATGAGAGGAGACCTGGCACCCAGAGGGCTTGAAAGCCCCAGTTTGGCTGGCTCTGGGCTGGTTGGTAAGCTAGGGGAAAGATAGAGGGTCCTCTCCACCGCACATCCTGAGAGGAGGATGCTAGCTGGGGAAGGCGAGCAATTAATGCATTTTGCATGAATTTACAAGGCAGATTTGTGTTGGTTTTTGGGTCATCTCCACAGAAATAGCAAAGGCAAAAGCACAGTGGGCTCTTCCCTGTTCTGTGATATTTAACCGGGAGACAGGGAGGCGGGTGCCAAGACAAGACGAGCCCACGGGAGAGGCAGGGGTGAGACCAGCTCTGCCCTTCCTTTCTCTCCCTGCCGCCTCTAGGAGCTATAAACCCAAAGGTGACACTATCAGCTCCAGTAGAGTTCCTGGAAGACAGTTTTACCCGGCCTGAACTTCAATGTGCTGAGAGAGGCCAATTTCCTGGCAGCCCACAGTATTTCGCCAGTTCATGTGATGCAAATGCAGCCGGCTCTGGGGCAGAAGGCAGCTGCGCAGAGCTGCATCGCAGAACAAGCGGTGGCAGGAAAGCAACTGCCAAGAGAAACAAATAGAAGAAAAGAACAAAAAATAAAGGCGCTGAACCAGGCCAGGCCGTGCGAGTCCTTTGGGGAGGACAACCCTTGCGAGCATGTCACGCTGCCCTGGAGGAGCCACCTCGGCACTCTCGGCCCCAGAGAGGAGCAGCGATTGTGCACGCGCTCGCCCGTGGGAGGGACGCTCGCCCCCGCCGCCTGGCCCGGGAACCGGTGGTGCTGCGAGCCCGCAAGCCAGCAAAGCCACACAGCTCCTGCCGTGAATAAGCAGCAGCCCTACTTGAAAGCCCACACGCATCCTTGGCACTGGGAGACCGCGTCTGTACATACGATCGGGGGAATAAAAGGGAAGGGGGGAACGAGAACCACCCACGGCTTCTCCCCTCCCAGCCACTTGGAAAAAACTCTCGTCTGCTTGGGAACTGCCACAAAGCCTTGCTGATGAGCCAGAGAGATGGCCCAGGCAGCCTGGGATGCTCGCAGCCGCCTCTCTCCTGATGGCACGTGGCAAAGAGCCTCTGCCTTGCAGCTGCAGAGCCCTGTGCCTCCCCCGCGGCAGTGCTGGCTGCACTGCTTGACCCCCCCCCCCAACCCCGATTTAAGCCCCCTCTGCAAGGTATGCGCTGCTCAGATGTGTCCCCATAGAGAACAGCCCCCTGCCTACTCACCCCTCTACGTATAGATTTGAACGCCTTGCTGGGATAGGAAAAAAAAGAGAACAAAAGGTTTCATTTTTTTACAGTTTCCATCCCAATCCCCCTCTCTGCCCCTCTCCCCTCCTTGGGTGCTTGGTTTTAACTCCAGCATCCTCACATCCAACTCGCCCTTGTTTTCCTGGAGGCTTCAGAGGGCAATGCCTTTTTTGGCTTAAAGGCATGAGACCATTGAATCAATATTGAACTGCCCTCCCGCAGGTGATCTCCAGCTGTTCGACTGACAAGGCGTTGGAGCGCCCCGGAAACAGAGCCCCGTGTCTCCCTCACATCCCCGTTTCCCTCCCCAGCCTCCAAGTCTGGCTGGTGCCTCTGGCACCGGGGTCGCATAACCAGTGGTCACCGGCATCCTGCCTTAAAAGTCATTTGGGAGCCCAAGGGAGAAGAGCCAGCTCTCTGTGGAGTTACAGGGGCACCCGCCTCCCCAGGCCTTCGTTTGTCCGGCTTTGCAGAGGAGGAAACACGGGGGGGGAAAGGACTGCTCCTGTCTGCCCAGTACCTGCAGGCAGCGACGGGCTCTGCACAGCACCACCGTGCTGCTGGCACCGCGGGCAGAGGTGGCTCCCGCGTCCCGGGGCCCGGAGGCAGCCCCAGCCAGGGCTCGGGGCATGCACTGCAGAGCAGGACGGTCCCTGGTCCTCGTCCCGGGGCTGAGACAGGCCCCGGAGCACTCGCAGCCCCCCTCCGGCTCAACTGCTGCGGGGGCTCCTGACCGCGTGCGGGGGGCATGTCCCGGCCAGGCCTTCAGTGCCACAGCGGTGGCCACCTTTAATGCCATCAAAAAAAACCCCACACAGATCACTGCAAGGAGATGAGGGGAAAAAAAAAAATCCCACATTTTGGCAAATCAGGAATGGTGCCCCACCCATTTTGTCTTCCAAAGGCATTTTTGCAATGGGGTAACCAGGAATCTGGGGGAATAATTGGAGAAGGGCGGTCGGGCCGGGCTGCGTTCCCAAGGCTTTGCTCCCCGGGCGGCGCCGGCCGTGCGGCAGCAAGCTGGGGCAGCCCCCGGTGCGGCCGGGCGAGATGCCTCCTGCCACCCCGCTTAGGGGCACCGTGCGCCCTCGGAAAACTCCAGTGGAGAGGCCTTCTCCTGCTCCACCGCCGAGCGGGAGAGGAGGGCGTCGGGAAAGGGGAGAGGAACGTTGCGTGGGCTGTGTTTCGGCTCTTCTGGGGCCTCTCCTCTCCTCTCCCGCAGCTGTGCAGCCCTCTAAATCGGGAAGAGCCCCCAGCCCTTCCCCTTTCTGGCAGGAGCTGTTTCTGGGGTACTTCAGTTCCCGATTCGTACCCTGTCTCCCGGAGCTATTATAAGCAGGTACAATCTGCATTGCCATTGTTATTCAGATGATGTACAGATAATTTTAACCTTTCTCTTCCATTTGTCAAGGGTTTTTTTTAGCCTCCGCGCCTGGCAGGCAGAGCGCTAGCTCTCAAACAAGAGAGGCTCCCCGTTTCGCAGCTCGGGTTCCCTTGCTGGCGCGAGGCGTCGGTGGGGATATCGTCCCCACGGGCCTGGCCGTGCTGGAGGACGCGGGGGAAGGCAGGAGAGGCTCTTCAGCACCCTGTAGGTGCTGCCCAGCCGGAGAGGGCCTGGCTTCCCTCCGGCCCGACTCCCGCTGCGCCCATCGCAGGGCACGTGGCCTCCGAAGCTTGGCCAGCTCCTCGGCTAGGTCCTTGCAGACCCCTCGGGGCTCCGCTCGCCTCCGCGACAGGCAAAGCAGGGCTGAACATCTCCCACAAACAAACGTGTCTTCTAGCGCTTTATGACCAGATTGGGGGGGGGGGGGGGAAAAACCCTGCTAGCGACTTAGAAGTCATAAAAGAATATTTCGGATTGGTCTGCGGCAGCCGTCGGGCGGGAGAGACACCAAGCAGCGCGGGGCAGCAGCCGAGCGGGAGAAACGCGGCGAGGGCGGCCCGCGGCGCCTGCTGCTACCGACAAGGCTGAGCAATCCCTGCCCTTTTCCGAACCCTTTTCCTATGCCCTTCCCATATTTGCAAACATTTAGCATATCCCCCTTAGGCTTTCGTTCTCTTCCCTCTTAGCGTAAGCTCAATCCAAAGTGGATCAGATGAGCAGAGCAATTTCCTCGATCCTTTCCTGGGCTCTTTTTGGCACAGCTGCCTCCCCCCACTTCACTGGTAAAAAGGAGTCCCTTCAAAAAGCCATAAAACACATTTATCACCCACACTCAGCCTGCAAACTGCTGCAGGCTGCTGACTTGCAGCCACCGCCTGCCTGAAAACTCTTTGCTTTTTAAATAGCTCTGCAAAAGGGAAAAGACCTGACTTCAGCATCTTTGCACGACAACTTACCTGCAAGCTTCAGGCCCAGGCACAGCTTCCAAATATTCTCGGCATCCACATCTTCTGGGTGCAGAAGTGGAGGGATGGCCCAGCCCAAGCTGTTCAAATCCCTCAAATCACCCGGCTCCCAGCACATTTTCTGCACCTTTGGTTAACAGATTGGTGGTTGTTTGCATTTCTCCAGCAGTGCAACACCATCGTGATGTTCTCAGCTTCCCGTTTGCTGCGTGCTGCTATTCTCAGCTCCTCGCGCTCCTGCTCCAGTGCCCAGCCACCCTCTCTGTGCCCCGCAACACGCACGGCATTAGCAAAACCCCTCCGCGAGGCAAAGCGGGCCGCACGCGTTCCCCTGCAAAACCTTGCACGGCTGCCCCAAAAGCCGTGTCTGCCACGGGCTCCGCAGGCATCGCACCCGTCCTGGGCGGTCCCCTCCCCTCGGAGGCACTGGTACCTCCAGGCCCTGTTCCCGGGGGCCACAGGGTGGGGAGAGCCAATGAGACAGCGCCCGCGGCCGTTCTTTACAACAAGGTTTTATTTTTCTTTCCTTTTGACAAAAAACATTGAAGTTGTACATCGCCGTCAGTCAGTTTGTTTCCCCGGTTGGGTCGGAACGAGCATGTTATGTTACAATAATCTCCACCGGCCGGCGGGCAGCGTGGAGCCCGCGTCCAGGGCCGGCGTCCGACGCACCACCGGGCTGAGCCAAAGGCAGAGCATCTCCTCCCTGCTCGGCTCCGGGTGCCCGGGAGCGTCGCCAGAGCCACCAGGCTCCTCACCCCAGGAGCTGGCCTGGCTTTCCAGGGCTCCGGTGCAGCGGAAACGGCACGAGAGCGGCGGCTCTTCGGCTCCCAACCTCCCTCCAGCCTCCTGCCTGCCTGGCCACCAGCTTGAGTCCAGTCCCCAGCATCAAACTGGGAACCAGTTGCACAGGACTGGCGAATTTGTGCCAGGGCAGCGATTTGTCGCAGAGCACCGGGCCCCTAAGCAGAGGTTGAAACACGTCCCCGTTTCCTCCTCCCACCGCGGCCAACCGCAGCCAACCACCTCTGCAAAATCCCTGCTTACGCCTTCCCAAGCCCCATGTCCAGCAGAGCTATCTCCCGGCATGGGTACATGTCATCACCCGCCACGCCGGAGCAGCCGGAAAATCAGCACCCAGGGCCCCCAGGGTGCCAGGGAGCTGAAGTCCCCTCGGGGTGGACGTGCCTTCTCCATCAGCAGCAGCCTGACCGCAGGCGGAGGTCTTAGCAGCAGGATCCCCTTGGTGTCTCCGAGGCGAAGGAAAGGTCTCTAGGGCCAAAAAACCTCTTAGGCCATGGAAGAGATATTGTACAGCAGCAAAATGAGTCCAGAGACTTAAAAAGAGAGATGCAGGCTGCAACAGCGCCTCGGAGCCAGGTTTTCTCCCCTCTTTTCCTCGGTCCTCCTGGGGGCTGTTTTTGGTTTTACAGGCTTGCTTTGGAGGTGCCACCGTGTCCCCAGGGGTCGCTGGCCTGCCCTCCCGCCTCCAGGCGTGGGAGCAGGACCACCAGGGACTGCACGGTAGACAGAATCAGGCCATTTTCACGGGACCAGGAAAAAAAGGGGTCCCAACCCCAGGGTTTTGTTTTGCTTCATATACACAGTGTCCATATGTTAGTAAAACACGGCTCTTACAGGAAGAAAAGCTCAGGTCCAGCTCAGCCTCCACGCTATCGCGTTTGACTCACGGCCCTCAGCTGGTTTTCAGGGAGATGCAAGCAAGGAGGGCGCTCCGCGGCGAGCAGCCTGCCGGGGAGCAGCTCCGGAGCGCGGGCAGCTGCCTTTCCGCCAGCGCTGCCGACACAAGGCCCAGGCAGCTCGCGCCCCGGGCAGCGCCCGGCCCCTTGCCCCAACGGCGCTCCACCAAGTCACCCGGCACGCGTGGGGCTGCGGCGCTGCAGCCACGCAGAGATCTTCCAGCACGGGCGCAGGTGCCAACGCTTTGCTAGCTCCCTCGTACCCAACACCAACCCCCAAACTTGGCCAGGCTTCGAATCTGCTCCAGCGATGGGACCCCCCGCCCCCACCTCAGCTTCACCCGAAGAGCCAGCACATCGCTGCCCACTGCCGTGAGCCAGTCCCTCCCAGTACATCCCAATGCACCGGGAACCCAGCCCTGCACCACCGCTGCGCCCAACCAGGCCCACAAAAAGCCCGGAAACCTGCTAAGTAATCCCATATCCCTTCCGATCCCCCGTACAGGCAGACAGTGACCTCAGTGCTGAAAGAAGCCAGCTTTCTTTTACAAGATTTGCTAAGAAATACTGCAAAGCATCACTGCACGCTACTTGCTGGCCCTGTTCTGGGTCAGAGGAAAGCAAATGCCCAAAGCTTTAAATCCACACGAAATCCCAGCCCACCCCCCCGCCGCCTTCTCCCTGCCTTTGAGAGCCTGCCTCCCACCCAGCAAGCACAGACACAAAAAGCCGCCTCCTCGCCTACCCTCAGGTTGTTACTCAGAGCACGGCTCGTTATCAGGCACCTTTCTGCATTTAGAAGTAGACGATGCAGCCTTTTTTTTTTTTTTTTTTTTTTTAGCACGTACGGCATCTCCTCCCCCAGCTGCAACGCCGCTCCCCGCTCCGTCTCAGGGCCTCCACGCGGTCCCACGCTGCCCCTTGGGCCTGTCTGCACCAGACTCGCCCCAAGCACCCGCGGGAGCCTGGCTCCAAGCAGCCTGGGGTTGAAAGCATAGACCACATCCCGAAGGCTGGAAGGGGACGGGCACTGTCCGTGCCACCAGCCAGCACCAGGGATCTTCCCCACAGCTGCATGGAGCATGACTTGCCCTGAAACACGGGATGGGGAGCACAGAGGCTGGGTGAGGAGAGGGTTTCCCAGGGACTTTTGTATCATTTGGCAGATAAAAGTGTCTGTCCAGAAAGAAAGTGAAGGGCTCGTGTGGGGGTTGCAGCAATGCGGGTCCATCAGCCAGCAGGAGAGCAGAGGCACCACCAGCCAGGAGGGACATTTTCAAGACAGCAAGAGGTTTTGGCCCATATGAAAAGCCTGTTTTTTGGCTGAGAAGAGGACAATTTGGCAATTAGAAAAAAGACGTTTGGTTCATGACTAAACCCAAGAACTGGGCAGCTTTTAGAGATGGCAGGATTCGTTTCTCGCAAAGCAGAGCTGCTTTTGAGGAGCTCCGTAAGTGACTGGGGGGCAGCGGCTGAGCTGCACATGCAGGATCAGGGCAGGAGAAACTGGTTATCGGGGGGCCGGATGGACTAAAGCATTGCTTGGCCAGAGCTCCATTCGGCTCGCCAGAGGGCTTGGAGACAGCCAGGAGGAAAGGGACCACGATAACCCTTAGCAGAGCAAAGCAGCCGGAGGGAGAAGGGCAGGCACAAGGGCTGCATTGCCCTCCTCCACCTGGCTCAGCCGGCTCACGGTGCAAGCAGGCTGAAGGCCATCTCCCACCTCTGCATGTGGACACGCACAGTCCAACTACACTGACCAAACCCACCACCGCCCCGACCTCCAGCTCCCAGAGCGAGTCCTTCCCCAAGGCACCAAAGAGCCCAACGCTCTCCAGCTCCACAGGACCACCCTCAGGCTCACAACGTGCAAAACTCACTGCACGCCCAGCAGAAACATAGCTGATCTCTACGGTGAGAGGCCAACAGCCACAAGTCCACTAACGTCTCCCCATCCTGGCAGGCGAAGTACCGCACCCACAGCCGAGTGTGTGTGCAGAGGGGAGGATTAGAGCTGACAGCGTGTAATTACCAGATTAATTAATGACTGGAGCTGGAAGCTGGCCCCGCACTGCATTTTCAATATTTGCACATCGTTCAGTGTTACTAGCCAGCTTAGCCTCAGCTCTTACAGCGCTGCGCTCTGCAAGCGGGCACAGCTGCCTCTGCCCCGAGCCGGCGCCCCGAGTCCCTGCCGGCAGCACGCTGGCCCCGGGGTGCCTCGCAGCCCATCCTGCCCCAGCGCAGGGGGATGCCGTGCTCCTCACGCCGGCGTGCCCGTGGGGCACGGATTCACCCGGGGGCAGGGAGCCGGGTGCTCCTTGGCCCGCGCGGAAGAGGCGTACCCACAGCACAGGGCACAGACCATCCACAGCAACCCCAACCACCTTGGAGGCTCGAGCTGAGCCGCTGGCGCGTCTGCCCCCCCGAAGCGGGGCACAGCAGGACAGCCCCTCTCCCGGCAGCCCCTGCAGCAGCCCCTCCATCCCCGTAGCCACCGGAGCGCCTGCTCTCTGCCCGCGGACTGCGCTCCCCTCCGAAAGCCACCGCCGGCTCTCAAACACCCACCAGCCCGCAGAGGGCCCTGCGCTGGGACCAAAGGTTTGCAGATGGCAGCAAAACCCTCAGCCCCTTGCCCACCCCCGCAGGGGCACCAGCCCAAGGGAGAGGGCAGCAAAGGCTGCAGGGGAAACTGAGGCAGGGGAGCTGCCAAAGCTGGGCTCCGCTGCCAGCAAGCAGGGATCTTACCGCAACATCATGTGCGCACAAAACCTCACCGGAAGCTGTGCTCTTCTGTCCGTAGTGCCCGGCCTGACTCGGACAGGACCGGGGTGCTGGGAGGGCGCGCAGACCTTTCTGCCATCTGCCTGCCCCAGCGGGCACCTCCGTGCAGCAGCCGAGCGCTGCCGACGTGCGAGGTGCAGACAGAGCCGACGCAAAGCCCTGTCGGAGCTGGCGGACACCTCCTGCGCTGGCTGCCGTTTTGCCGTCGCAGCACAGCGGGGAGAGAGGGGCTTGCGCTAAGCGAGCCATACCCACGAGGGACTGGGAAACAGCCCTGCCCTCGTCCCTTGGGCTCCCCACTCGCTGCCCGGCGGCACGGCACGGCCAGGAGAAGACGGGCCTGAAGGCAACACAGTGACGTCCTCGCACCTTGCTCCAGCCAGCTCTAACCCTGCAAACACAATTACTGCTGCTGCAAACATCTGAGATGGGGGCAAGAGGGCAAGGGGAAATTTCTACCTCTCTTTCGTATTGACTGATTTCCAGCAATCCCCCAGAGAGCACGAGAGACTCGGTCCTGCCCCCACCAAATGGGGTACAGGCAGTAAAAACTCCCACAGGCCACTGTAACCCCTGGCCGGGGGCTTCCCAGGGCAAAGGCAGCCCTGGGCGGCTTCATGTGTTGGATGACTAAAACAGTTCCATGTATGTGTATATCTTTATATATACAGCATATAAATATATATACACACACATACTGTATATATACACACACACACACCTAGAGTTCTCAGTATATAAATAAACACACGTTGGTGCGAGATGGGATACATTCAGCAGCACCGAGCCCCCCTCCCTGCTCCCATCTCTCCTCCCTGCATCCCATGCCCCAGTACAAACCAGTCGGTTTCGGTTTTTCCCCTCCTGGCAGGCAGAGCTGCTCCTACCCGCTCACTGAACCTCGACCTGTTGGCCCTCCGCAGCCCACCTTAACAGCTCACCCCTTTTCCAGGCCAGCGTGAGACCCTCTGGGAAGGAAACTCAGAGCCGCAGGCAGCACGAACCCGAGTGACAGAGCAAAGGATGCCCCCGATAGCCCCTCGCGAAGACTCCCGAGGAGCAGAAAGCCATCATTACAACCATTCCTGGGGGTCCTGCGTCGGCCTGCACAGGGTGCCCCGAGGGGCAGCGAGCGAGGAGAGGGGCTGCGGCCATGGGGCTGTCGCTCACCCCGCCAGCACGTGCGCCCGGCTGGGCCGCCGGCCGCTCCGCCTTCAATCAAATGCTTCTCTGTGCAGAAAAAAAAAGTGATAGTAATAAATGAAAGTCGACAGATTTTAATTTTTTTTTTTTGCACAAAGACTTTTTTTTTTCCGTTCCGTTTGGTTTGTTTTTTTCGTTTCCCCTGCATTTGATTTTGGTTCTGTTTCATTCCCAGGCGTGGCGAAGAGCATGCATTGGAGAGGGCAGGGCGGAGGGGGCTAAGGAGAGGGCAGCTTCTAGCACTTATCGTCTTCCTCGGTGTCGCTGAGCACGTCGATGCTGGCCCCGCACATCATGCCCTGCCCTGCCCCTCGCCTCCTCCGCCGGTAGTGCCCGTTGGGCATCTGCCAGCTGTGCCGCAGCGGCGGCGCCGAGCCGATGGTGTTGGAGCGGCCGAGGCTGGTGGCGACGGCCGCCTCGAAGGTGAGCGTCTCCTCCTCCCCGCAGTCCGAGGCGTGCGAGTCGTCGTGCAGGGCCAGGTAGGGCTCCGAGATGTAGCGCTGCGGGGTGGATTGCCGGCTCTGCTTCCCCTGGGGGGAGCTGGAAGACTCGGTCAGGCAGGCAGCGTTGGGCTCCAGGGCCTTGGAGAGCAGCGGGGACCCCCCCTCGCTCTCCTCGGGGGGCGGCGAGGCGTCTCCAGCGTGCCGCAGCATGGAGGCATAGGAGAGGAGGGGACGTGGCTTGGGGGGCACCGGCGGGAGCTGGCGGCGGCCTCGCCGGGGGGTGCTGGTGTCCGAGATGGAGGGGATGGAGCTTTCGCTCAAGGAGCCCGTTCCCTGCAACGGCACCGAGACAGAGGCCACAAACTCAATGTAGGAAGAGTTGCTAACTGCTCTTTAGCTGCTGGTCGCTCTACAGGCAGCTTTCTAAGGACAGATCATCTTCGTGGGCTTGAAGCACGCTCAAGCACTTGCATGTCCGGGTTTTTGTAGCTGTGATGCCTTGACCTTGGCTCAGAGCAGGCACCGCAGTGGTGGGACCAGCCTGAAGCTGCAGAATCCGCTAGAGACCTGCTCATCTCCTGAAATGCACTGCGGGCTGCCTCAAGCAGCCCTAGCCCTTGCAAGGCACCAGCGCTACGCTCAGCCCCACAGGGGACATGGACGGGGAATGCCGTAGCAAGGAGAGGCAGTGGAAGCTCCCAGGGTTTGGGTTTATCTCCCTGGCTTTGGCAGGGAGCTTTTTCTAAGCCTCCTTTTGCACTCAGACAGGGGTTTGTCACCCAGACAGGCTCCCACAGTACCTACCTGCCTGTTGGGTGTCTGCGACCTGCCCTCGCTGGGTGACCGGGACTCACGCCGCCTCTCTGGAGATTCGTCGTGCGCCTGGGGACTCCTCTCCTCCGAGTTGCAGCGGGAGATGTCCGGGGACAGCAAGTGCTTGCGCTCTTTGGATCGCCCCCGCTCCCTGCCGCCTGAGCGATGGCCATCAGACCTGTGGCCTGCAGAAAACCGAGTCAGGCCCTGTACCCCCCTGCCCAGAAACAGGGGCGAGGGGGAGACAAGGCTTTGCTCCTTCTCTGCACTGGCGTGGGACCGCCAGCAGAGCACCACAGGCCCATGCAATGTGTGGCCTCCAGGCAGCTTGGAGCCGGGTGCCAAAACAGCCTCTCGCCTGACTGCCCCGTCCTTGCCCCACTCACCCGAGTCGGCGTTGAGGCGTCGGGCGGAGAGCTGGAGCGAGGAGTGATAGCTGCGCCGGCGGGACTTGTAGGTGTTCTCGCTGCTCCGCTCCATGGAGAACTCGTCCAGCCAGGAGCTGTTGGTGCGCTTGTCGCGGATGGTGGAAAACGATCGCCGCATGGAACTAGTGTCCGTGACCACCTGCAAGCAGGCCCCGGGGCCGGCCGGGGCAGGGGCATTAGCGACAGGGCAAGGGGGCTCGGAGGAGCTGCTCTGCAGGAGAGTGGTCAAGCAGTTACCAATTCACCCGTGATCGCTGTCACACCGGCCACTGGGTTAGCTCTTTAGTACGACGGGGAGATTTGGGGGGCATGGGGGCCTGGCACAGCCCCCCCCAAAGAATCTCAGCACAAACGAGTGGCAGGAGACTGTGACAGGAGGAAAGGAGGCGCCATGATGTGTTTTAGCTTTTGTGCTTACAGGTTTCCCTGCCCCAGTCGGCTGCTAACTGTGCTCTGAAAGCAAAGTGAACAACCTCACCTCAAGCCAAGGCGCTGAGTCTTAGAGCAAGACCAGCAGCAGACCCACCAGGCAGGGAGACAGTGGGGATATAAGACCATTGCCCCCAGAGCTATCTCAGCACCACCGCCTACTTTGAAAACTGGGGACTGAGCAGTGCAAACAGAGATGTCCAAGAAGAAATCATTAAGAGAGGGGGGAGAGGGCCTTGGGTCTTCAAGAAAGTGACTTCAGGCGCTGGGTGTTTATTTTCCCAGTCACTACCACTTTTTCAGACTCCTCCCTGGCCCTCCTCTATGCCTGAGCTGCCTTCATCCCCCCTTGCTCTATGACCCCTTTCCCTTGCCTTTCCCCTGTATGCATTCCCTCTTTCCTTGCTCTTGCTGTTGTTTTATTGTCCCATCAATCCTTCCCTCTCCTTTTTTTATCTCCTCCATTCTTCTCCCTCCTACCTTCTCCCCTTCCCTAACCTCCCTTGTGTCCTCAGATGTTTTGCGCACAACATCACCTCCTTATATATTTTATTTTGTTTTATTTTAGCAACTTTTTCCCTCTCCAACCTTGGGATCATTCTCTCCTTCCTGTCTCTCCCTTCCTGCCTCCTCATGCTATACCCCTTCTGCTCTCATCCCCTTTTTCTGATAATCACCCCCATTGCTGAATGGTCAAAGTAGTCCAAACAGAAAACCTTCCCTTCCTCTTCATATTCCTCCAAAGTGCCACTACAGACAGGCAATGTAATGTTGTATGAGCACAGATGCAAGAGCCTGGTGCTTGTACCACCACCGTTATGAGAAAAGAGACCCTGAGACCTCACAGCGAAAGGCTGCAAAACTGAACCCCATGAAAGCTTTTGTGTCTTGGTCAGAGCTGAATACAGACAGAACGACAGAGAAACCAGGCAGACAAACAAGGAGGTGAAATGTAGCCTGGGTTCGCCTGGACAGACTGTCCAGGGGCACAGGCAGAGATGTGTGTGTTGGGACAATGCGAAAGGAAATAAAAGGCTTCATCATCTGGGAGATCATCTTAGAGCTGCAGGGACTCTTCAAACCTGTGTCTGCAGCACGGACTGATGAACCCAGCCAGCGCCCAGGGCTGTAGGAAAGGAGGGGTGTCCCACAGTGTGGGGACCACACAGCAACATCCCGGCAGGGCCCTGCTCCACCATGGACCTTCTGCGTGAGCCTTCCCTTAGCTGCTCTCTGCTGCTGTCCCCACCGTAGAGGGGAACAGCAGCTCTCTCCTCCTTGTGAAGCAACCCGAAGATGGAGAGATGCTCTGATAGCAGGTCAGTGGGGATCCAGGGGGCTTGGAGGACATTCTCAGCGCAGGGAGAAGCACCAGTGTTACCTGGTAGGCTTTGCTTGGACTCGGCATCCATGGGGGTTTTCCTTGGTTTTACCTGGGGATCCACAGTGAGACGAGGCATGGAGGAGGCCCTCCCAGATACAGCGTGGTCCTGAGTGTCCACGGGAAGGTAGTTGCCACGGTTAGAGGGCTGCACTCTTTGAAACTCCCTAACCTCTGGCTCCTGGAAACAAAGACACAGCCAAACTCTTGGGATTCGGTTGGAGCAGGACAGCACACTTCTGCCGGTGTCTGTAGGGGACAGCCCAGGTCTCTCACAGCTTGGCAACCAGGGGCAGATTTTAAGTTGGCCAAAAAGTAACTCTAAGAAATATTATTAGTCATGTTGTAACTGAAAAGTAATTTCCATTTCACAGTCCACTGCAGGCAAGCCCAGAAATTGAGTTTGAGGCTCTTGCCCACCTGATGTTCAATTCATCTTACACTGTATTCTTTCAACAATGATACTGAAAACCCTGCCTGGATTTTGGTAACCCCCCGAAGGCCTAGACTCTAACTCCTTCTCTTTTTTCAGGATAGGATCACATGGGATTTTATCTGAACCTGCTTTAAAGGCTTTCTGGCCACATCCCAATTAAAAGAAAGAATTCCAATTGCGGCATCTCTGTGTTTTGGTTAATTCCCAATTTGAAGGACTCTCTTGATCTGGTACAGGAAGCAATGCCAAAGAACTATAGAAATTAGCAGGGCGTGACATCAGAAATGTGCAACTTTGCTGGAAGGCGACACTATGAGGGGGGATCTCAGCGTCACTCCTCCCGGCCAGCGTGCACTATGCCAGTGGGCTGCAGTCACCGTCTTGGCCAGAGGGCGGGCGAGCGGTTGGGGCAGATGGGGTGTGGAGACAGCATGTGTGTGTGGTACACAACTCACAGAGAGTACTACAGACTCCGGGGGACACAGATCGGGCCGGAGATGTACAGTGATACAATACTGCAGTCCAACAAGTGTCGGGGTGGTGCATGAATGCACACACACAGACATGGAAATATATATATATAGAGATATGTATATATATACACACACACACGCACAGAGACACTACTGCTGCCGACCAGCAGGTGTGTGGGGCCGGAGGGCTGTGTTCCCGTTGGTGACACAGTTTCACAGCTCAGTTTGGATCAGGGACATCAGCACTGACAACAAAATGAACATGAATCCGAAAACATCAGATACCATCACTCAGCATGGGATAACCCACTGAAATGAGCACTCAGTGAAAAAAAGAGCAGCCTGTGAAGAGAAGGATATTTTACTGCAGGACATCAAACCGCGGTCACAGGTCTCAAGAGGTTGCAAAAGCACTTGCTACTGTTTGGTGCCAGTGGCACAGAGCCAAGGCCGACCCAGGGCTTGCTGCATTCCCGTTGCTCAGGCAGAGGTGACGGGCAGGAGCCACAGGTGGGGAAACCAGTGAATGTTCATCCCCTGTTTGGATCTGTGCGTGACCCAAAGGCTGTCATTGCCCCTGCTGTGCTCACTGCGCCTCACCCTGTCCATGCCACAGCCATAGGAAGCAGCATTTCACCTCAGTGGTGATAGACCTAGACCTCCCCCTGCCCGCCAGCATCCTTGTGGGCACCACAGGAAAGCACTCGTGAGGCGGTGTGTGACTTTACCAGGGACTGGTGCTCCTGGAACTGCCCATGCGTCGAATCCATGCATGCCAGCTGGAAAATCTCCTGCGGCGAGAGTGGGCTCAGCGAGGGAAACCCACTACGGCTGCTCCTGCAAAGAGAGTCCAGCTTCAGGGAGACCACGAGCCCGGTGCTGCGATCACTGGGTAACGCTTCTCCTGCGACTCCCCTTGCCAACCCCCCCGCACTGTCGAGGTCAAGAGCCCCAGGACAAATATCACGCTCCTTGGAGAGCTGAACGGAGCTGAGTGGTGGTGTCCAGCCAGGAGAGGGCACCAGCCCCCCAGAGCCCACGGCAAAAGAGGCCCAATCACCTGTGCAGCCAAGGTGACATCCCAAGGTGACTGCCAGCAGCTCGTGCTGGCTCCCCTGCCCACCCTGCACCACTGTGGGACCTCCTGCTGAGCTGCTCCAAAGCTGTCTGTGGTTCAAGAGCTACAGTTTGGCCATCCCAGCTTGTTAAGGAGGACCCTATTTACTTAGTGCAGTAGCTCATGTGAAAAGTGTCCACCTCACGGGAGGATGGGAGGAAGAAAAGTCTTGGTGTTGTCCTGTCAGCCAGCATTCAAATGGGAAGGACAGGGGAATTCAGAGACAGACCCAGAACCACGTGCCATGTGCTTTGCACACTCATCTCAACCAAGGAGACACTCCTGGGCAAACAAGAGCTTTGTGCTGGGAGATTTCTGCCCAAGGACTGGATTTTCTCTGCTCTAGGTAGCTCTACTACCCCTCACACATCTCCAATGCCAGCTCCATAAAACAAAATGAAAGCTGCAGGTACAGAAAAGCTACAGGAATACCTGTCCTATTCTCAAGACAGTACTCACAGGCCCGAGAGGGTGTCCTGCTGGAGATAAGGCAGAGCCTTAGCATTTGAGATGATTTCTTGCGGCAAAGAGGAAGGCTCCATGCGCTGGAACATTGGAGCATTTTTCTGTATTGAAGAAAGGAAGAACCTGAGCCTGTATAAAATGTAGAAGAACGTCCAGTGCATCACCAAATAAGCCCCCTTTGCTTGGAAAGGTGACTGTGTTCTTGTTCTCTGTTGGTGACTGAGGATATTCTGCACACATCTGTAGTCACCTATATGCCCCAACCTGTACTGACATCCTTGTCCCTCAAAGTAGCTACCCAAGCCCACTCAGCCAGCAGCCCTGTGCTTTGCACTGTTCCCCAGGAGTCTGGGAGAACCTGATGGGAGGTGACACCACATTAAAGTGCCTGAGACCTTGGCATGGTCCAGAGCTGGAGGGCATCACCTTTCCAGTTGTCTCCAGCACAGCACCAGCCAGCTAGGTGCTGAGCATCCTTTTAGCAGGGATGTGGTATGAAGCAGCAAACTCCCCGCAGCACCGTCCCTGTGAGGATGCTTTGAACTCACCCATTCTGCCCATCTTGTGCTGCTGTTGAACCTCACCTGTTCCTCCAGCTGCTGCCTCTGCTTTTTCGCTTTGCTCTGCTTGTAGTAATCCATGATCATCATGGCTGCATATATTTTGCCAACAGTCAGGTCAGAGGCTGAGTGCATAAAAGGGGAAGAAGGAGGGATACTTGTGTTTTAAGAGAAACAGCAGGTCTGAAGGCATATAGTGCTGACTCAGGAAGAGACCTGATGCCAGACATCTTGGTGACCCTCAAGCTTTGCTCTCTGCTCTGAGGGAGAGAGAGCTAAACACTCAGACACTCTGGAGGGAGCTGAAATGGATGAAGACGGCTTTAAAGCATCATAATAAAGCACCAAAATGCATATCCTTGTTACATCATCAAATGTAATGGAGCAAGCGCTTCTCAGCCTCCTGCTTCTATATGCTCCAGAGATGACTTATAGGAGACTGGATTTGGCAAGAGGGGAGCACCGCATTTTTCAAGAGGGTTAACAAGCAGCCAGGCAGAGCAGGGCAGAACTAAGCTTGTATTAGCATAATCCTTTCCCCTCTTCTCCCCCAGCTGGGGATTGGTCTGCTCCCTACCCGGTTTGGGAAGATGCTGATTCAGGTATGACAGGAACTTGACAGTGATGACATGCCATGGGAAGACTCACTTTTTGGCATGGGTACCAACAGGTCAAGCACTTTCTGGGACAGATGAGGCCAAATGGTCAGGATCTCCTTTTGAAGCTCAGAGTCCAGCTGCTGCCAGTCGGCACCACCTGGAACAGCAAGGGACAAAAAGCCCACGTACATTAACACCCAGCACCAGAGCCCAGCTAAACATATTCCTTTCCAATCCTGAAGCTAAGCTCGCTTGCATCAACAAGCTGCAACCAATTCTTCGGGCTGGGAGGGCCATCTCGCATCAGTGAGCCCAGTCTCCCGCTCTTGCAGGCACACTTTCCTATCATCCCTTCCATATGTGCCTCCATCTCCAGTCCCCTGCCCTCCCACTCAAAGCTGCCATCTTCAAGCTCTCCTTGGGTCCGTCTCTGCAGCTCCAAACCCACTCCAGCCCACACACACCTGCTGCTGCCCCACTTTCTTTTTTCTGGTAAGTGGATCATGTGCTGGTGAAAGAGCAGCTCTGCTTGGTTGAAATCCTTAAATTCTCATAGATACTGTGTAGGGAGGAGAACGCAGCTCTCTGGCCAGCAGTGAAGGGATTCACCGAGCTGTGGGAAATCCAGGCTCAAAGGGAGAGACCCAAGCCCAGAGCAAGGGAACTTGGCTAAGCTAAGAGACCCAGGTTCAAATCCCTGCTTTATCTAGATAGGGCTTGAACTTGGTTTTTTGTTTGTTTGTTTGTTTTAAAGATGCAGGGAGGTCTCTGAGCACTGGGATTTTGATGATCTTGCCCTAGATTGGATTTTCTTCCAACAGTTGAGCTTTTACCAGGGGAGACTTTTTGAAAATTGGATGTTTCCACAGAAAGCTTTTGTTTTGATGAATCAGTTTTGCCAGCAACAACAAACCAGGTCTTCTTGCTCTGAACATTTTATCTTCCTTGCAAGATGAATTTCTGTTCCTCAGCCAGAGGAGGCCAAACATACGTGATCTTTCCCCTCCTTGGTTTACTTCTGTAGATCTGCAGGAAGGGAAATTCTCCATCTCCCCTTTTTCACATTTTATGCAGTGGATGTTAAGTTCTGTTTCTGCTTTCCAGGCATAGTAGCTTCTAATAGAAAGCTGGTCAGCTCTTCCACAGAGAAATGGATTTTGACTTGTGACAGCAGATGGCAGAAATTCACCTTTCTGGGTCAATCACTTCCAACCACACTCCTGGTTCTGGGCAGCCAGACCCAATTTGACTGTGCATATCCTCAGCCTGTCCGAAGGGACCAAAGTACGACAGAATGAGCTGGCTCCCTTTAGCCAACGCTGGCAACTCTGAAATCCTCCTGCTCTGTCCCCTCTCTATGCCACCAACATTACCTTTGGCGATTTTGATGTCCAGGGCTGTGCGTATCAGCGCCATCAGGGTGGAGGTGAAGTGGACTGTCATGTCCTCAGCCACTGGCATGTTCATCAGCACCAGTCTCTGCGCAAGAGAGAGAAGAAAACAGCGGACGGAAAACAATATCGAAAAACACATCGACCAGGCTGGAGGAAAAGAAATTAAACATCAAAAAAAAAAAAAAAAGGAAAAAAATTAAAAAATAAAAAGCAACAAAGAGTGTCAAAACAGCACAGCCAAAAAAGAAGGGCAAGGATCACCCCGCCCTCCCCTCCCCTCCGGCTCCTTCCACCCCAGGACACCGGCTCACTGCCTTCCAGGGCTCCTCCTGCAGCCCCCCAGGAACGGCCCCTGAGCCCCTCTCCCCGAGAAAGCACCTGGCATAGGGCTGTCATGGAAACTCACAGCACTTTTGGAAAGACGCTCCTGATCCATCAGGGATGCAGGCATCGGACAGGCTCAAGACGGGGAGATGAGGCTCAGTTTACCGTTCCCAGGTGGTTTGGCTTTCTGGCTCTCAACCCTTCCCATCTGGGGCAGGGGAGAGGAGGGTCCCTAACCTTCAGGGACTTCAGATCAGCTTGATTCCTCTAGCATGCTACATCCTGGCGCCCCCTTTTTGCGTCTTTCAGAGATGAAGTTTGCCAGCACATGCACAAGGTCCAAATTATCCGAGGGTGGGGAAGGGAAAGGGGGGTAGGAGAAGTGCAGATGGAAAAAGAGAAGGGCAACCAAGGCAGGTTAGACACGCCATGCTCCTTCCCCACCCTGGGCAGGTGGGGTGCAAACTGAAGTGACCAGATCCACTTTCCAGAGAGTATATTTTGCTTTGTGATTACCTTGGATCATCCCTTCCCCACCCATTCCTTCTCTCCTGGCTTCTCATGTCCTTTCCCTGCCTTCAACCCTGCATGTATGAGTGTGTCACCGAACATGTGAGAGCCGGAGAGGATGGCAGTGCATTTGCAAGTGTGCAGAAACCACCCCTCAGCTAGCACCTTTGCCCACACTGCTAAAAGGTCCATGGGCTGCGAAGGCTGGCAGCCCACTGCCAGGAAAGGCTTCAGTTTGCTCCAGAACTGGGCTGCGACCCTGGAAGCACATTGCTCCACATCTCTGGGTCTTTTCCTAGTGGCTGCTGCCCTCGGCAGAAGTGTGGGCCAGTGGCAAACCACACACAGCTCCCACCCAATGTCCTTTAGGGCTTCCTGCTGCTCCTGATCTGCAGCTACACAGCCAAAAGAAAGCTCTGCAAGCACATGCTCCACGAGTGAGCTGCAGGCACCTCCTGCAAAGGAGCAAAGGGGTAAAACCCAGAGCCTCCTTTGGAAGGCACCTCGTTTTGCCTTGGCGTCCACCTTGGGATCCCTGGGATAGCCTGTGGCAGTGTGCCACTCCAAAACTGGCTCCTCACATACTGCAGAGCTGTTCCTACAGAATATGCCCTCAGTAGCCCACCTCTTTCCCATCTCCATGAGCTTTAGCCAAGTTTCTGCACTGGCTGGGACAAGCATGGTTCCAGGATGAGTGACCCCAAAGCCAATTGGGCCAGTAAGCTCATGAGAGATGTCGCAGCCTCCTGAAAGTGCTATGGGGTAACTCATCACCTTATCTTCTCCAGCCCTTCCACTTTCACTTCCCCACTCTCTCTTTTGCTGATCCCATCCCTCCTCTTCCACAGTGGTCATCTACCCCAGAGCTCCCAGGGCTTGCGAGTGACAACAGGAGTGTCACACGCACAGACAGCAAGTGTGGCCAAGACTCTTCTGTACACACCATGCTATTCCCAGGAGTGAGCTAAAAACTTGTGGAGAGCCCCCCAATCCCCCCATCCGCCCCCCAAACCCCACCTCCCGCAACTCCCTTGAGCCCCGGCTCCTGCTCAGCTCTAGCCCACATAGAAGGAAGGGTTCATCTACCTTATAGGCCACCTTGGAAGGACATCTCTTGCCGAGGCCTAGCGGTGGTGACATAAGAGTCAGCATTTCATACATCTCAGTGTAATGGATTCGGCCACTGCTCATGAAGGGGGAAGGGGAGGGAGGGAGATGCAGAGAGAGAGGAGGCATTCCCAGAGAGCAGAAAAACATACAAACAAAATAGTACAGGAAACAGGAGAGAAAAAACAAACGGACAAACAGGAAAAGAACAGGAAACCCGTTAATCAAGGCAAATCATACATGAGAGACTGTCCTGATGTGGATTTATAGCACTACTCACACAGACCCAGGAATGCTGGCATAAAACAACTCACCCCTCTCCTCTCTGCTGCTGGCCTCAAGCGCCTGTCTCGCTAGCAGTCTGGGAATTCTGGTCTTGTCTCAGCCCCTTTCCTAAAGCCCTCCAGAAGCCCCCAACTTGTCCCACAGGTTCCAGGGCTGTGTGCGAGTGGTATAAATCAGATACACGGCACTCGAGCCATGGGTTATTTGAGATACGGTGGTTTGTACCACAGCGACTCAAAGTGTTCTGTGGCCTCTGTAGCGTCTTCCCTCCCGGGGGCCTGGGTATTGCTTTACGTCGCCACCTAACCCATAGCCGGAAGGCTGTGTATCCCCATCTCATAATGTCTATGCAATTGGGAGGCAGCATCTTGCATAGAAGGCAGTGGGCCAGGGTCACTTGTCAAAGGAAGATGCCCAGTTGCTTCCGTCTGGCTCTGCGGATGGACCACTTTCCCACCATGCACCAGTGCAAAAGGCATGCTGAATTGGCTGAAAAAACAAAACCAGGAGGAAAAGTTGTACATGCCATGCTCCCGCCCTGGCTCTCTCCCACATGCGGCTGCAAGTTCCACCAGGATGGAGTTTAAAGAGTCTCAGCAGAGGCAGCTGTTTGGGCCTTCCAACATTGGGGTTCGTTTGGGTTTCCCAAGTGAGACAGCTAGGACGGACCCCCACCTCGTGCTCCTCTTCTTTGTAAGAACCTGCCTAGGATTGCTGCAGTGAAGAACACTACCAAAAACAGGCCACTCGATGATGCCCTGAGCTCTTCACCAGGCTGAAATATTTGGACTGTGACTCCCTCTCTCCGCACATCCTGGAAACTGTTCAAATATATCTCCCAGGGATCCTGGGCTTGGCCACCTCTTCTTCCCCTCGTACCAGGCTTCCAATCTGCACTGCAACATTCAGGATGGTTAATGAACAAGGGCAATCTTGCAACAGCAAAGGCATCAACCATTACAGATGGGCTGGGGAAGTGGCTGCTGGAGAGGAACCTGTCTCAGCTGAAGCTGCCTGGGAGAGAGGGAATTGCCAAAAAATAAAGCACTCTCTGCAGGATCCTGACCTCTTCCCTAGCCATTTGCTGAGAGCAGTGTGGAAAGGGGAGAAGAAGATACTTTCTCTTCTCAGGGGTACCAACTAGTTTGAAAGAGCTCCCTGACCAAAGAGGCCCCCACCAAGATTAGTCCTGAAGTTTCCGGTGTGAAATAGAGATGTTGATGAATAGTCAGCAGCCACTGTGCAACAGGAGCTGTTTGGGGTGCAGGCACAGAACAGATTGGGCAAGCTTCATTCCCTTTGCAACCCGACAGAACTAAATGAGTTGAAAAGAGGACTGATAACAACACTGGTGACTATCAGGCAGGATGATCAGGAGAAAATATCCAGAGCGGCAGGTCCACCACTCCATAAACACATCTGTGTTCATTTCTGCAAGTCACGATTCTTGCAGTGCCTGGCAGGATTCGGCTGTGGGCTCCTTTCTTACATCATTTTGGAAATTATGGCTCTTCCTGCTGCTAGGAAGGTGAAGCTGTACACTGTAGAGCATGAGACAGGCTCACCAAACTGAAAGGTGAGCGAGTGCCTTGGGTTTCCATTTTGGGTTCTGGTCCATAGTGGCAAGATGTGACCATCATGTGGATTTTTTCTTCTTCAGATGCTTTTCAGAAATTGTTCCAGGCCTACAGTAGGTATCTCTGAAAATCTCTTATGTCCTTGAAATGCCCCCTGCTCAGGGAGGCAGAAGACCAAAGTACAGAAGGGATTGATGGCTGAAAGTGTATGGCCTCCTTCACATGACAGTAGAAGCTAGTCTCAGTCTGTCTCTGTTTCCCCCTTGAGTTCATTCATCTTCACTGCTCTGTCCATCCCACAAAGGCACAAGAGATCCTGCAGAGTTCTCTCTTATCAGTAAGCATTACAGGTACCTTTCTGAGCACGTCTCCTCATGATAGACATAAGTCATACTTTTGTCAGCTCTAGTGAGGGCAAAAATCTCCTTCAGGGTGTGCTGATGTTTCTTAGCGCATCCTGAGACTGGGGAAGGACTGGGGAAAATATACCAAGAAAAAACAAAGCTCCAGAATATTCATGCTGTGACTTCTTCCGAATCAGAGTCCTTATGCATGGGAAGCATGGGACTTACAGACAAATCTGTCCTGCTGCAGACTTGACTGCTGCCACAGTGAACAGCATTTGCCTAGTATCTCTCCCTTCAGATCCAGAGAAGTCTATGCCAAGTAGGTCACTGCACCAGATGATACGGTTTAGGAGAGCAGCCTTTGCCAGTGAAGCCCTGATGGCAACTGAAAGACTAGAAATTCCTCTTGAAGGAGTATTCTCTCTGCAGGGATCTGAGCAAGTGCCCTCAATAAAACCCCTTGTCCTTTACCAGGGATGCAACAGATATGAGTGGAAAGACTGCAAGGACCCTTTCCTTGAATGAAAGAGTGATTTGAGATTCTTGCAAGAATTCCCACCTTTATGTAAAGGCCTCTTCATAAAAGAGATGATGGAGCATCCAGGCCTTGTCTCGCTTCCTCTGGTTTGCTTCTGTTGTTAGCCTGCCCCACAAGATTTCAAATATGCATAGGGTAAATTTTTAATCCTCAAATATGCTGGAAAGCAAAAAGAGCTCCCATGATGTGAGGGAGGAGATGAAGCTGGCAGGGACAGGGGGAACCTTCTGGTTCCTCTCATGACTTTTCTTCTGTGTTTCTTGCAGTGACACACGGACATGAGCACAGGTTCTTAGGCAGACCTTAGCTCTCTTGCTCATGGAAATGCACTGGGAGGATACTGGTGAGAAGCGCCAGAGCATATTTGCCCCAAAAGGAGTCAACTGCAAAGTGAGGCAGATTCTTGCCCTGCGAATTGGTGTACTCTTATGAAGCCACAGGAAGGCAGGGGCCAGCTTCTCTCCCAGAGCAGACTTTGGGATTCATCCTCAAGATCAGCTGTGGAGGGTGACAGACCCACTTCAGTGATGCTGTCCTGAAGAAGCACTTCTGATGCAGCAAGGAAGATCTGGTGGCTACATCACACCATGAAGAGGAACCATCTTCCCTTCCAGAACAACAATCTGCAGATTAGGAATGCCTGAGTTTCCCTCCTATATCTTCTTAGAGGCTGGGAGAGAATAAGAGTGAAGGAAGAGCTCAGTGGTCTTGTGCCATGGACAGCGACATGGCCACTGTGACACTTTGGAGAAGGTGGCAGGTGCAGGATTTTGCTCAGCCGTCACTCCAAAATAGAATTTAAAAGAATGTGCAAGCTAAATATACATAAGGAGGCCAAACTGCTGCCTCAGACTCATGTCTAGAAGCCAAAAATTTGGCCCAAGAAGAGGAATAGAAGTGGCTGAGCTCTGGAGAGTTGGGACAAGTTTGAATGGCTGCTGGAATCTGTAGCGAGAGGCACAGCCCAGGCATTGCAGATGAAGATGGCCAGCACAGAGCCAGTGAGCCTGCTGGCTCAGCTCTTTGAAGTCCCATGCTCCATCTCTTCACAGCGGGTCTGGCAAACCAAGTGCAAGATTAGGAAGAGTCTTGTTCCCCAGAGAAATGACTGTGTAGCATCCCAGTGCCATACTTAGAGGGGGTGCTGTCCCACTGTCTGGCATGGCACAGAGTCCCTTGGATCTCCTACAGGGAAAGGGGTCACCTTGGCCTCTTCTTCCTCCCCCCACTTCACTCTCCAAATCAATGACAAAGCGCCCAACATCCTCCTGCCTTTACTTTTCCCTTCCTTTCTAGGAGTAAACCAAATCTGCGCCCCATTCACCAGCCGGGGAAAAAACCTGCTCCCACTGAGGCCACTTTTAGAAGCAAAAAGGGAACAGAGCCATCGGGCCCGGCAGCCCCACAACTCCATTCCAGGCAGTGCTCGCTCCCTGCCAGGCACAGGGGCGCTGGGCAGCGCAAGGGCTTCCCGCACCGACAGAGCCAGGTAGGGGGCTGGCAGGGGACAAAATTTGTCGAAACCCACCCCGGGAGGCTCCAGGCCCCCCTGGACCCCATTCACGCCTCCCCTGCGGGGACAGCTGCTGGCTCTGGGAAGGCGTGGACCTCTTTAAACTCGAAGGAAAGCAACATAAGGGTTCCCTCGGGAGGCGCAGTGGTGGTGGAGCAGGGGGGGAGGGAGGGGTGGATGGTGCGTCCCGTGGCCAGGTTGTGGCGGAGGACTGGGAGGCAAACCTTGCACGCCACCCTGTAGGGGCAGTTCTCTCCTAGGCCCAGAGGAGGCGAGATCACCCGTACTAATTTGTACATATCCTTATACGAGATCCTGCCGCTGCAAAGGAAGCACAGGTGGGTTAATAGGACACTGAGAGGGTGGAGGAGAGGATGGAGAGCTTAACTGGGGGGCAGGGACTGTCTCTGGGCCAAGACCCCCAGGGGTCCAGGTCTCTTCTCCTTCTGGCTCTGTCAGACCCAGAGAGGAAAAAGTGTGAGCTTAAGCATCAGCTACTGCCTCTCCATTACAAATCAGTTCATACCTCCTCATACGGACCCACACTGGAGTGGACAGTGCCCCTGGAGAAACATGGCTTTGGTGGTGAACACTGCCCCCATCTCCCTTCCTCCTAGTACCCCTGGCCACCTGCAGCTAGTGGGAGAGGGCTGGGATTTTAGACAGAGTGAGGTTGCAACTTATTCTAGAAACAATGAGCCCTTTCGATGGAGTTGTGTCCCATCACACCACAAGAGAGCCTGGCCTTGCACGGCCAACTCTCTGGTCCTCAAAAGGTCTCAAGGAGGTTGGTAGCTGAGTCAATTGTATCTCCAAAATCTGGGGAACCTGAGACAGGGAGAGATAATGTGACCAGCTGGTGACTGGTGGGTCTGGCACTAGCACCTAGGTCTCTTGAGGTCCGGTCCTGTGCTCTGACCACCAGACCATGCTCTGCCAAGGGTACACATTATTAGAAGCAATCCCTCCCATACACACACCCCTTCTCACCCACAGAAGCACATATTCCCAGACCCGATTGCAGTAATCATGGAATACAGCCCATATCCCTCCTTTATCAGCAGAAATAGTTAAATAGTTGAGGCCGAGAGCAGACCTATAGTGCAGATGCTGTCAGATGCTGAGCTCCCAACACCAGCTCCAGATCAGAGTCCTTCAGAAAGTGGGACTGTATTGGGTGGAAGTACTGAGGTGCAGAGTACTGCAGGCCTCCTGGGCATCCTTAGACAAGCTTGGAGGGAAACCGCACGAGGAAGCAAAGCACAGCATTACCATTCTGCCTGGCATCTTTGCCTCTGGTTTCTCCTCGCCCTTCTCCCATCCCCGCTCCATTGCTGGCCAGAGATAACCCAACCATCTGGTGAAAAACAATCATTGAGCATTCCCAGTGTCAGACTCCACACAGTCTCCTTGCGACATCTTTCATGTGACGTTCTTCGTTTTGGTGTCAGGATGCAGAACTGCTGCCCCATTCAGGTAGCAGGACCCATTCAGATCTACTCACCCATTCCTCGGCCAGCGGTGGGGGCTAGGGCTGCCCCCACAGCCCCAAAGACACTGGCTTCTGTGCATGTTCCCTAACTGACTACACATCATGACAAAAGAGCACAGTTCTCTCCGACAAATCAGAGGAGGCCATGGCATCGAGTCATACTCTCAGTGACTGTCCTGGAGACCCAGGCACCAATGTGGGGGACAAGAGAATGAAATCTTCGGAGTGAAGAAGTCCTTCCCAAAAGTCACATGTGAGAAACCCCACATTCAGCAGCTGGATGCCTTATGGCTCTCACTTCTCACATCTGCTCTCCCTACTCTAGTGTTGATGGATATCTGCTTACATATGCTGAACTCTTCCTCTTTTACAAGGCATACTCACCTGCTAATAAGCAGAACAGCCTGCCTAGCAGGGCCTTTCATGGACAGCAAGACTACTGGTGGACTGCAACACTGGATGGAATACAGCCAGCACTAAACTGAACTGGGTTGTACAGAAATGGTGAAAGAAACTACACCAGGAACTGACGGTATTGGCATAAAGAAAAATCTTAGCTTGAGTTGGTCTCTCAAGATGCAGGAAATTAGCAGTGGAGGCAAAGGGTCTCCAAAGGAAGAGCATGCGGCTGCCAAGGGTTCCAGAGTTAAGATCACCTGCGCTCTCTGGCATGGTGATGGGTGGGACATGGCTGTCCCTAGGCTGGAGGAGGAAGGGGCCACACGAGTCACCCTCATGGTGCTGGAACTGAGTGGAGGGCAAACCTGCTCCCAAAAGTGCTGAGGGCTTCATAACTGCCCTAGGGATGCTCCAGACCACTCCGGGAGGAGCAGCTGAGAGCAGCTCCTCTGCAGCCATGTTGGGAGTGGAGCCAAAGCCCTGCAAGCCAGGGTACATACAGCTGCTGTGAGCCCAGCCCATTGCCAGGAACACACTGCTGTCTGCAAATGGGAGCCCTATTCACTAAGGCCCTCATCAGTGAAGGAATGAGTGCAGGAAACAAAGTCCCCCCCATCTCTAGAGGGGTGACTGGGCCGGCCAGAATAACAACAAACCAGTCCTCCAGCCTACGCAGTTCCCAAAACACATAAAACATGCTCCAAACAAGGCCCTACATGGATGACCATCTCCCCACAGCTAGGAATAAGCCATGCTCACCCCTGCTCTGACAGGGAGCTACAAGGGCTCAGGGATCAGATGATGGAGAGCTGCTGTGTGCCTGCCTCAGGGCAGAGGCTGGCAGATGAAGACAGGGAAGGAAGCTGAGAGGGTTCTGCCCTCCACCGGGCTGTATGGTGGGATGGCAGGGCAGTCCACACGGCTGGAGAGGAGAGGGAGCACAGGAACCTCCAGCTCTCAGGATAAACACCATGGCAAACCATTAACATCTCTGGAGTCTCACCCACTGCTTGGCACTCAAGATGCCTCTGCCACCAGGCATTGTAGGAACCAGCTGCTATCCTTGTAATGACCATGAGCAAAAGCAGCTCCGATTCCCTTCCCTGACTGTCCCAGGTACCACAGTCAAATGGTTTCCAATAACAGAACACAGAAATACATATTTAAAACCAATTTTGAGAGGTTACTTGGGAGAGAAGGAGCTGACTACATACCACGCTGCTCTGTCATACTCTGCCCAGATCCGGACAAACTCATCTAGATGGTGAGGTCCCAGGATGGAGGAATCCCGAGTCAGGTATTCAAAATTGTCCATGATGACTGCCACAAACAGATTGAGCATCTAGGTGAAAGGGAAAAAGGCAGAGAGGAAGGCAGAGGGGAGAGAGGGAGTGGAGAATGAAAGAGAGAGCAAGAGAAAGAAGGGTAATTGTAGGAAGACAGAATTAAATACGGAATCGACATAGAAAGAGCCTAGGTTTTCAGGGAGCTCCCCCATTCATACAGCTCCTACTAGACCCATGGGAGAAACTATGCCAAGCTCCCACCGAGTCCCACATCACATCAGTAGGCATCTCTCAGTAGAAGGCGCCCAGCTCTGCAGCCTCACTGCTCGTTGGGATGGCACTGCTCACCAAGTGTGGAGAGGTTAGCGCCAGGGGATGTCACAGCAAAGGTGGAGGGACCCCTTCGGAGGAACAGCATGAGCTTGGCTGAGACGGTTGGAGCCGCTCTCCTCCCACGGCTGTAGCAGGGCTGCAGGGCATCGCAGGTGCTACAAGCTAACACCAAAGTGGCTTCCCCAGACACTGAGCATTTACTGAGACCTGTCAAACCCACTCAACGAGTTGCTGAGCTCCACGCTGCTGCTCTTGGGGTCTCTGTGGGCCAAGTCCCTGCCAGACTGGGTCACCAGAGGAGCTACCCTGAACATCCCAGCCCCAGGAAAGATGCAGCCAAGGCATTCATGACAACCCTAGGGCTGGGGCATGGGTTAGAAGATCTGATGAGAGGGGGTCCTGCAAATTGATTGCTCGCAGAAAGAGAGAACTCACCAGGAAAGAGCAAAAGAAGATGAAGGAGACGAAGTAAACGTAGGCCAGGTCAGTGCCACAGCGCTCGTTCTCGTTCTGTCCAGATGTTGCCGTGGTGTCTGGCTCACAGCCTTTGCCCTCCAGGCAGGACAGCATGATCTCCTGCCATGCCTCTCCCGTGGCACTCCTGCACCGAGCACAGCCCCGCTCAGCAGCACGCAGCAGCACAGGAGCAAGCCAGGGGAAGGATGCCCCCAGGAAAAGCCAGCTGCCTTAGAAGAGGCCATGCAACCCCCTAGCTGACCTAGGTACATCTCCAGCATGCAGTGGAACGGGGCACTGGGTCGGCAGAGACTGAATTGGACCCACACACATGGAGCCATGCCAGGGTGGTGCCGAGCCCCTTTGGAGGGGCAGGATTTCCAGCACAAGGAGAGCACCCCAGTTGCACAGGTGGACTGGTACCAGCCTCCTCCGCCCCATCCCGCACGGGTCCACGCAGCAGAGCTGCCATGCCATGCACGTCTCTTGTTCTCTGCCCTGACATTGCCTTGCAACTCCACCCCAGCTACTCGGTCTGTTTTGCACAGAGAGATGGTCATCTAGTTTTTTTCAAATGGTTTCCTCAGCTCCTGCGGCTGCGTGTTGCTCAGATACTTTTTAGCGACTCCAAAACCTGATTCCGCTGATCTCCACTGAACAGCCTGCAGGAGCACGGGGCTCAGAGAGAGGTGGGCAGCCTGCCTAGCTTTGGTCCTAGCATGCCTGGCCCCACAGATGGTGCCAAAAGAGTCTTCTGTGGGTCAAACACTGTTTGCTTACCTGAAAAGGAGCATCAGGGAGCCCAAGAAACTGCGGAAGTTGTTGTGACGGTTAATGTGGCTTTCCTCATCGAGTTTGATATTACCAAAAACCTATCGAGGGAGAAAAAGGGATGAAAAACATAAATCTGGCACAAGAGCTGCTGAGCCAGGACATATACTGGCCCCCTCTGCCAGAGCACCAACAGGGATAGGAAATGGTTACGTCCCCCTGCACCAGACCAAGCCGACAGCCTCCTGCAGCGCCCCGGGCAGCGGGCAAAGTGGTGCTTTCACCTGGCGGAGCCCATTCGTCAGGCGACAGCTCTGCTCCCGGCGAAGCAGCTGCACGTTCACCTTCGCCCACGGGTACCCGTGTGCATGCTGTGCTGCAGGGACCGCTCCCAGCGGGCGTACCATCCTCAGCGCAGTGGGCCCCAAAAGTGACCGAGAGCTCACTCGCTCTCTCCAGTGACCCCCAGCAAACCCCCTCCCTGTAAAGGCCCACCGGTGCAAACCTAGAGCGCCAGCGAGGGGAACTGGCGCTAAGCGGCAATCAGGGAAGAGAGACTCTTCTTTCCTCAACAGAGATTTCTGGTACGTGGTAAAGGCTGTGAGAGGCCAAGCTGCCATGGAAACAGGAGCACAGAGGACCTGGGATCAACCAAGTCCAGCCACTGCACGTTTCACCAGGCTCCACGCACATTCGCCTCCTGCATTAACAGGAGGCATCCAAACACCGCACAGCAGTCAGGAGGTCCCCTGGTTTCTTGGAGCCACAGGGACAAGCAACATGGTCACTCAGTGCTGGCTTTCAGTCCTGGAGCATTGGTGGGGTGGATGGAAACCCCCAGGCATGTGCCAGTGTGGTTGGGCACAGCAGCACAGACAGGGGTGACAGGTCTGGTCTGGAGTCGGGGTGACTCCCGCAAATGCTTGGAGGCAAAGCTTGCAAATGACTGAAAAACTTGTCAGATCCATCCAGATCCTCTTCAGCAGGACGGGATAGACCCACCAAGCTCAAATGGCATAGCCTGTTCTCTGCTTCAGGAGCCCTTTTCCTCCACTTTATAACAGCCCCATGCTGGCTCACTGGTGCAGACCCAGAGAGGAGCCCAGCAGAGACCATCACGGCGGATTGCACGAGAGACAGACTGACCACTAACCCACCAAGGACAGCCAGACAACTGTGTGCCCAGGCCCTACCCAGGAGGTCCTCGGGGCCAAAAGAGGCAATGAAGCCCCAAACTTGGAGAATATCGTAATAATGACCCACAGCCACAGCCATGGAAGGACATAACAAATGTTCGTAAAGTGCCTTAAATAGGAAAAATGAGCTGTTATTACTGTTAAATATTTATTCTACTTTCCGTGAATCTAAAAATATACTAACTACAGAGTATTTTTTTCCTGTACAGGTTTTTTGGAATGTGTAATTGTAGAATATTTTCTGCCTCCAGCTATTTTGCTCAAATAACACCCACAGACTTTACTGCTTGGGGATTTGTTCACAATGGTGTTAAAAAAAATAAATCAAATACTATCACACCGCAGAGAGGGGGGCTGAGTCAGATGGCAGTTGTTTAGAGCAGAGAACACCTGGAGCCGGTGCCGAGATGTGTAGGACAGAGTGGCCAAAAACAGCCACTCGATTTTCAGGGAGGGAGAGAGGGGGTGGAAGAGACTAAACACCAGCATTGCCAACCAACAGAGGGAAGCCAGATTCTCTCTGTGTCTGAGCAGGTGGCAACTATGATATCCACTGCCTCCCCAAAATCTACTTCCCCCACCCAGCCCTTCCCAACTGTGAGCATCAGGCAATCACATTAGTTATTGTGATGGCTCACCCATCAAGCAACTCAAAATCCTGAGTATTAATAGTCAAAGATGCTTTGTCAGATACTCAGCGTGGGTCTTAGTCATCACACTACAAAGCCAACCCTGCGAGGCATTTCAGCACATGTTTAAGTGCTTTAACTCACATGCTTATTTTTTACTGGACTGAAGTCTAAAGCTCACGTTTTCCAGTGCTTTGAGGACCACTACCCCCCTGGTAAGGTCATTGCAGGTCCCTAAGCTCAAGATCCCAAGCAGGTTGTCAACAGTGTGGCTATCAAATAAACCCTTCATAGAGGGACAGGCAGATACTAGGTTGTAGGGAACAACACGATTAACCATCCGTTCAGATGGAGAACACAGAAGGCTGCTCACCAGGTCTCTCAGACATAAAATCAATCTCTGGAGGCTGGTAGGGACAGGGAGTTGGAGATAACATATAATTTCTAACACTGAAATGGGTTGTGATTTGAAAGCATCTGTCCACATAGGCTTCCCAGCTGAGTCCACAAGGACACGTCTCCCAGAGTCCAAATCACCCTGAGGATTGCCTCTCTGCACACCTATCCTTTTGGTGACGTGGGGAAGGCCAGTTGGGGGACTTGACCAAACAAGCAGGCGGCAACCCCACGAGAGTATTCACTTCTGCTGCTCAGGAACAAACTGTCCCACCCTCAGACAGGGTGGGTGTTCCACCAGATGTTCCACCTGGATACTGTGACCTAGTAAAGCAATGACAGGCAGGCACCAGGCTGGCTCTTGCTCAGTGTAATGCAGAGGACAAGTTCGTTCAGCCTGTCCACTCCAGAGAGATGCAGTCCTAGCTGTCTATACTCACCTGCATCCCAATGATCGCATAGATGAAAAAAAGCATCGCAATCAAGAGGCAGACATACGGGAGGGCCTGCAAGAGAAACACGTGAGTCATCTCATTTAGCACAGTCCAACTTCAGAGGAGTGCAGAGAGCACAGTGAGAAGGTAAACTGCGGCAACCCACTCCTCCTGCAAGTCAACAGGTCAGAAGGGCCTTGGGAACAGCCTGCGTTTGGGAGCTTCGCCCCAAGCCTGCAGCTCAAGAGGAGACCAGGGCATGTGGGGTTTACCTTGAAGGACTGTACAAAAGTCCAGAGCAGGATCCGGATAGTGTAACCCTGGCGGAGCAGCTTGATGAGCCGAGCAGCCCGGAACAGCTTCAGAAAGCTCATGTTGAAGCTGCTGGTGTTCACCAGCTGGGAAGAGATTAGAGCGTCAGAAGAAGGCAGAAACCCCCACCCCTTATCGGTATGCCCTGCCACCCCCAGCCCTGGTGCAGAGGCAGACACAGCACATGATCCCGCATGTTTTCACCTTGGTGTCTGTCAGGATGATCTCTGTAATGCTACCGATGACAGTGATGAAGTCAAAGATGTTCCAGGTGTCCCGGAAATAATTCTGCAAGAGAGAGGACAGAAGGAAGATGGATTTGAATACGGTGACAGCAGGTCTGAACGGCGCTGGGACATGGGCCAAGTCTGCTCACAGGCAATGATGACAGCGGCAAGACCTGGCCACCCATTTGTATGCGGCCAGAGTCTGGAGCACTGTCCTGTCTCTGCGACAGTGACACACCAGAACGTGTTTACAGGGAGCAGCTCTTCCTAGGAGATGACTCAGGCGTCGAACAGGCCACTGGTGAAAGGGAGTGCCAAAGCAGCGCAGCCTTCTCTCACCTGCTCCGTAGGACCCTGAGGGGCAGGATCTCCGGGCTCAGTGCTGCTTATCCGAAAGCGAGAGGGGGACGGGGTTAAGTGCTCGGTAAATCAGGCCGGAGCCAAGGACAGCACGCAGGTCCCCGATTCCTGTCCCCCTGTTTGATCGGCAGGCTCTGCAGCCTCCTACACAGACCCACGCTTCGCTGCAGCAGCAGGTCCCTGCTACGCTCTGCCTCACGAGCCCACAAGCTGCTCCAACCCTCCATCTGCTGGCACCGCGTTCTGGCCTCATGCTCCCGGGAGGCACTTGCAGATCACTTCTCAAGCACCAGAGGTGAACAGACCCATCCAGAACCAGGAAACCCAGCTTTTTAGAGGTCACAGTCAACCCTAGTCAGGCTGCAAAGGTGCTGAGGCCCACAGCTCGTCACACTGACCATTACAGCCGTGTGGCTGCTTTGTCCTCTTCCTTCTGGGTATGTGGATCCATCTCAGCCCTTGCTGTGCGAAAGGGGCTCTTTGCGCAGCACCTGGTGGGTGCAAGACAGGACTTGACCACAACTGGGGCTGTTGGGAGCAGTGAAGGGGGCTAGAAACCCTCCTGCTATTGGATCTCATCTACTGGGTCAGAAACAGAAAAGAAACTAAAAAAGAGCAAATCCAACAGTTGCTCATAAGCTACAAACGCTGGCTAAAGAAAAGGAAGTCTGCGGCTGCAAATCTTAAACAAGCAGCTGGGGATTTGAGGAATGGGAATTAAACAGGAAGGCCTCACCACTGGTCAAATCTGGTTCAACTGATCTAGCCCAAAGACAGCAACAGACTGGCATCTCATGGCCTTAGTCCAGCTCCTGGAGACAAGCGGTCACACAACTGCCACCGCCAACACAACAGGCAGCAGCAGTCATTTAGCAGAATGACTGCACACCATACGGTCCAGACAAAGTACCACAGAAATGAGGCAAAAAGCAACGGTGTGGTTTCCCCCAGCATGACATTCACATGCAGTAATGGAAATCTGCTTAAAGTCACAGCAGTGCTGAACTTCGACTGTGGCAGGGACCCCGATACCACAGATTACACTGATCTCTTTAGGACAGTGACTCCACAACCCGTGGCAGCTCTCTCTAGTGGTCTGACAACCTAGAAAGGTTTGTGCTGACCAAGAAATCCAGCAGTGGGAAGTTTAATGAGAACCAAAGGAGTGATTCCAACACCCAGCCTAAAAGCAGCCCTCAGTCTGACACCCAAAATAAATAGCAGCTACCTCTCATTACTAACACTTCCTTCCATGAACCAAGGAGTTGAACTGTGCTGCCAAGGCCCAAATTAACTGCAAACTTGTCAAGAACTGGAGTCACTTACCAGGAAGCCAAAAGCAATGATCTTGAGGACACACTCCAAGGAGAACACCATGGTGAACGCGATGTTCAGGTACTTCAGGGCCAGCTCATAGGTATATGGAGCAGAATAGTACTGACAGAAAGAGAGAGACATTACTAGCTAGCATGGGGCCTGCCATCATGTCGGTTGCTGACTTTCCTGGGGAGAAATCTTCAGTGGCCCATGCTTCTTGCCCTTGGTGCCTTGAGACTGTCTCCTCCTTCCCCTTTCTACCCCTCTCACAGGACTGTTGCCATTGCTTCTAATAAGGAATCACAGAATAAGTCCTGATCTTTCTGCAATAGTTAAGAGGTCTGAAACATCCTCTGGTTTGGGGAGGGTCTCACCTCCAGTTAGGGGAGAGTGTCATCTCCATTTCTGAGGTATGTGGTGTTTCGAGTGACTATGCCAAGGGAATACGTGCTGGGACAAGTGTTAGCAGGCAGTAAGCACTCTTGAGTGATCTTGTCACTATTCCCCACAGGCAGCAGAGATAGCCCTTTATAGGAAATAGGAGTTTTCTTGCATCCTCTCAGTACAAGTTTTGAGGAGAGAGATGCAGTTGGAGGGTGGATTAGAGCAAGTTTCCATGTGGGGGAGGTACAAAAATCCCAAACCCAGACTTGGGAGAGAAGAACTGTGTTCAGACAAGCAAATTACTTTGCCAAATACTTCATCTGGATGTGAAAACTTGCAGGGACCTTTCTCAGACCTCTTGAAAAGCTGCCCTGGTGCAATATTGGATTGATTACCATTCACAGCCACTGAGCACTGTATGCTAAAGACACCACTGCAGGAGCTCAGCTTGTGAACCCCATCAAGCAACAACAAGATGATGCTCAAACTCTGTCTCAAAGCATCTCCTAGAAACAAGCAAAATACCCTCTGATGCTGCCCTGCCTAATCCTCCTTCCCTCCCACCATCCTAACCAAGGCAGGCTCACCCTGACCAGCTTACCTTCATCATCAGAACCACAGTGTTCAATGCTATCATGGCCATGATGGTGTACTCAAAGGATGGGGAGACCACAAAGTGCCAGACCCGGTACTGGAAGGTATGCCGGTTCTGTGGCATGTAGCGCGTGAGGGGCTTGGCACTGATGGCAAAGTCAATGCAGGCTCTCTGGAATAAAATAATGTGCATCAGACCCCAAACGATGGCAACACGGGGGACAGTGGCTGCCACGCTCCCTCCTCCATGGGCTGGACAGGCAGGTCGCTCATGGGTTTCTCACACAACTGGCCAGCTCCAGGCTCTCAAACTGTCTGCTACAACAGCAAACACAAAAACATCCTCTTTTCCCCTCCCCAGACTGTACCTCGTTCTTCTCCAGACTGCACTCCTCCATCATTTTGTCTCCTTGCTCTTGGAACGTGATGATGATGAGAGCCACAAAAATGTTGACGAAGAAGAAAGGGAAGACCACAAAATAGACAACATAAAAAATGGACATCTCCATGCGGTTACTGCGGCTGGGCCCGCGGTCCTCCTCCGTCACATCCACCGAATGTTGCAGCACCCTGTGGGCAGACAGGCGAAGAGAAGCAACCAGAGATATGTCCACCATGACTGCCACCACGCGGCACTCTTCACAGGACAAGCATCACCCACACTTTACAGCCACCTCAATCTGCCCACACTTGTAACAATGACAAGATAAACTTCAGTCTTAATCCACTTTGCAAGTATGACCCTTCAGAGTGGCTATAGGCTCATTTTATGGTGCTCTGGCTACGACCCTGACGGAAAATGGATTTTCCAGTGCTCTGCACACAGAGACAAAGATTGCCTAAGCTCTCTTTAGAGTGGAGAGAGGGCTAGTCCTATAGTTATCTCTAAAACAGACCTGAAATATACTTCAGGGCCACACAGGAGAAAGGATTATCTTTCATTCACTTCCTAAGGAAGGAGCTAATTGCAGCCCTGGTCCCAGCCTCATAAGGGGGCTAATGCTCTTTTGTCCTGAAATTATTTCTCATCCTTCCTCTCCTTTCCTGCTCAGCAGTTTCTCTCTCAGCTCTGCATGGATGCAGCCAGTTATTAACCCTACCACATGAACGGGGCTGTGCCCAGCTCTATTCAAGGAAAGAAGACAGAGCAAGATACTCACTGGGGCCAGCCTTCACCAGTGGAGACTGTGAACAGAGTAAGCAAAGCCCAGATTATATTGTCATAGTGAAATTCATGGCGTTTCCATTCCCGGCACTTCACTTCCATCTTGTTCTTCTCGTGGTCCACATAGTTCCCTCTGTAAGGTTGGGAGAGAATAATAATCTTGCTTACATTGTCAGTCTGTGAGATGGTGGTTTTAAACCATGGGGCAGTGTGCGTGTGCGGTGGGGTGGGATGCCTCTCCTCCTGCAGGGCTGGAGAGAGAAATGTGGGGAGGCTGGATAACAAAACTGAGGGAAACAGAGAAAAGGAGACCAAAGGAGACAGAAGGCAGGAAAGCCAACAGGAGCAGAATATAAGGCTCCCTGTCCTGCGCCCCGCAGAAAATGCACAGCTGCTGACACAGATAGCAGCGGGGACAGGGCTCAGCCCTTGCTGTCTGCCCCAAGAAACTACAGCCAGGAGCGAGTCACAACCGAGGACTTAACTGGGAACCCCAAGATGACATTACACCCAGCACCCTGCCTTTGCCAGAGGTGTCAGCAGCATCAGACCTACTGAACAGGGCACCTACATGCAGTCTTTCTCCGTGTCCTTAGAGCTGTCAGTACAGTAGAAAAATTTCCCCTTGAAGAGCTGGACAGCAATGACAGCAAAGATGAACATGAAGAGCTTGTAGACAATAAGGATATTGAAGACGTTCTTCAGCGAAGTCACAACGCAGTCAAAGACAGCCTGCAGGAGAGGGCATAGCTCACCTTGGGGAACCAACAGACTCAGCAAAGGGCAGGACCAAAACCTTCCTCAAAACTGCCATGTGAAGAGACATTTCCCACTCCTGGTAGGAAAAGGAGGCAAGAGCCAGGCCTTGTCCCAGGCTATTTTGCAGATGAGTAATGTTCAGAGAACCCCCCCATGCACACACGCGTGCGTGCACACACACACACACACACTTAGCAGCTCCTTAGGGAAACAGCAATAATGCATATTTATATCCTCCAAAGGTCTCTGCAAACAGGGCAGCAGACAGGAGACTGTGATGCAATTAGCAGCACTCAAGACCAATTAGTAAATACTTCTTTGTTTAGCGTCACCTCGAATAACAAGGCAGACTGAATACCTCTGCTTGCAACTCCCCAGGCCTCAGAGGCTGCTTTTTCAGCCCTAGTTCTCAAAGCATTTTAGGAAAGAGAGGAATATCATCATGCCTGCTTTATGGCAAAGACAGACATGCCCAGAAATGAACTGACTTGGGCTGAAGTCCATCCACTGATTGGGAGGAAAAGTTAGGATGAAAAGCCACTTCTCCAGGGTGCCACCCTAGGCCTCATTCATCAGCTCATAAGCCCTTGTGAGGAAAATTCAGAGCTTCCTGGGTCTCTTACTCCCTGCTGGCTCTATATTCTTGATGGCTACAGTAGGGCAATCCATAATCCTACCCGCGTTGCACATATAATTCTACTTCTCAGATAGGAGATTCCCCTCTGGTGTAACATGATGACAGCACAGCACCAAAAAAAAAGAGGTTTGGCTCTGGTAGGAAAGATAATGGTCTTCAGAAAGAGATCTGAGCTCTCCCAAAGCTGGGGCAGCCTATCATCAGCAGAGCATCTGGGCTTTGCTGCCTTGTTTTTACTCCATCTCCAATTTCCCTGACAGAGGAACTAATTCTGATCTGTTGCAGATATCCAATTTGAGGGCAAGCTTGCTTTAAATGGCTCATTGGATAGCCAGATGTGAGACGGTTTGAAAGGCATTGTGTTTGAAAACAGGGCTCATAAACACTTCAAGTGCTTTGAGAATTGCTTGTCTGTCGCTCATGAGCACATCAGCCCGTATGGTGCATGCATGGGGCCTGAGGGCATCATTCTGCTACCAACCAATTAATGCTGGAAGAGACTGAAATAGGCACAAAACGGGAAGCATTACCTTAAGTTTGGGCAGTCGCTTGATGGTTTTCAGAGGCCTCAAGACTCGCAGCACACGGAGAGACTTGATGGTCTTGATATCCCGGCCTTTGTTGGTCCTACCATGTTGGAGAGAGGCGCATGCACCCAAAAATGAAACGGAGAGACAATAACCTTCCAGACACCAGGCTCGACTCTGGGGTTTTGCAACAGCACACAGCTTCCTTCCCAGTACACACACACAGACGGACATGGGAGGGCCACACTCAGCAACGGGGGGGCAGCAACCACAAACGCGTTGCTAACAACGCTCAGCCCACCTAAATGAGTCTTCTTAACACACACTGACAACTATCATAGCTGAAAAGTAAAGCAATCCTCTCCGCGTTGGGATTAGCACCTTTTCCCTTCGCTGGGGATCAGCTACCTTCGCAAACCCCCTTATTGTGAGAAGCAGTGTGATAACCAGGTTAAGGCAGGCAATGTAACGCTCTCTCAGAGTAAGGCCGTCTGCTTGAAAGGCGTTGTGTGACACCACACTCCTCTCTGTCCCCAAGCCACACAGCTTGCCAGAACCAATAGGTTTGCTTCCCTAGTGCAGGCGTGTGCCATTTGTAAATGGGGTTTTGCAAACAACATTGCAAATTGTTTTCTTCTGTTGCTAGTGGCCAGAAGAAATTTGCAATAAAATAAGGAAGATGCATGTTCTCAATGGGGGTCTACTTACAGGTTGCTCGGAAGGGTTGTCCATCACTGTTTAATCTGAGCATTCATGCTCCTTACATTCACCTAGGTCAGCGTTTGCTCTGTGCTTGGTTTGTTTGCACAAACAACAAACTTCTGCTCACTTTGTCTTACAGCTGCCTGCTGAACTGTAGAAGGGTCTCCTGCTGGAGGCAAGGGCTGATAGAAGGACGGCAAGGGAAAGGAGCATTGCTGAAGTGGGGCTGTTGCCCCCTTCTCCCATTAGCGCTGCCCAACACGGCCTGGTCTTTCATCTCACGCACATGCAATGGCTCAGTCCTCTCTTACCCATTCGGATCAGGACAGCGCTTGCCTCTACTCCAAGCCAGCTGAGGGAGGCAGAGTTTAGTAGCAGGGCTATTTAGAAAAGAAGTATAAGACCCCTCATAATCCTCACTTCTTGAATGTGATGATTAATCCCAACCACAACGTCAGTTTTTTTCTTGTCTTTTAGCTAAAGCCCAGGGGCTGCCTGTGGAAACATGATCTCAGGGTGGTCAAAATCATCATTTGCACTGATGGAGCAGAGAGGTCCTGGCAAATGCAGTATGGTTTGTATCCACTGGGCATCTTCAAAAAATGTCAAGGAAATGACTTACAGCAACAGACACTCCAGGCAGCACAGCTCCTTTACAAGGGTTAACGAACAACAGGCTCACCCATTAAGAGATGTGACCAAAACCACTAATCCTGACTCCTTCACAGGAGCGCAGCCCCACAAATGCACAGGAAACAACTCTACAAACGGCCCCACAGCCCCAGTTCTCACCTCCCTTGCCTCCTGCTTCTGCTCAGTAACATAGCCTGGGTAACTGTCTGACCCGGGTCCCTGGGTGAGGATTTCAGGCCAACGTTCACCTTGCATAAACCTGCCGCTAAGGGCAACCGAACTGCGAGGATTTACATCTGCTGAGTATAAGACCTCTTCAGACCTAGTAGCAGGAGTGTCAGGAAACCTGCTGGCACGGATGTGCTTGAGATTCAACAAGGATACAGATAAAGGACTGGATTACACTCAGAGGAAAGCCTGGCCTTGCTATATCTAGGGGAGAGGATCGGTGCTCCCCAGAGCCCTGAGCTTGGCACAAAACACTTTCCTCGCCCTTGGGAGGATGTCAGGACCAAAGTCTCTGCGGTGTTTCAGCACAGGCAAACTCAGACACCGCCAGGATCTCATCGAGCAGAGCTGAGGAAGACCATCCTGCCTTCAACTCTCTAGAGGCACCGTTTTCCCCATCATCTGCTCCCCTGGGTGTGCTCCCCACCCCGTACACACACAGGGTACTTCACGGACACTGTGATCAGCAGTTACAGCATCCTGGGGGAGCGCAGGATAGTGCTCTCCTCTGAAGGAAAGGAATTACATTGCTTTCAAAGAAGATCTTGTCCACTTTTTCATTTGGGGACTAGAAATTAAATGTGTTGATTCATCCAGGGTCTGCAATTCATAATCTTCCTCCTGTCCACAGTGTAGCATCCTTGAGCAGCAGAATGAGTCTCAAGATGCTTGTTTGGCCAACTCAGCTAAGGACACATACCCCTATTAGTGCTTTCTGAGCAGAACAACAAAAACAACCAGGACTTCTTCCTGCACCGAGGGGTGCATTCCCTGATCTCCAGGGACTCACAAATGTTGCATGCTCTGCTCTCTAATTCAGAATAAAGTTCCCTTCCTTTCTGCTCAAGGTAGTTGCCCTTCAGAGACCATCAGTTGGGGTCTGGTGTGGAGCAGACCACCTTTAACACATCCCAGGGCGATGCACAGGATGCAGACTAGCACACTCCGACCTCCGCAAACACAGGTGGAAAGGGGGGGGGGGGAAACTCAGCTAAGACACAGCACAGTCACCAGACAGATGCACGGCCACACAAACCAACTCCCCCAGCAGCCCGCACTCCCCCAGAGCCAGCACCCTGAGAAGAAGCAAACAGCATAGTTACCCCAAAGCATTCCTGTCGGCGATCCGGTCAGGCAGCCACAAACCAGCAAAACCAAAAACACAGAGAGAGAGAAAAAAAGAAGAGGGAAAGAAGATAAGAAAACTGACAGGAGAGAGGAGTCACCAGGACAGGACCTATCTCCAGGGATATCTCCTCATCTCTGGCATAAGTCGGGAGCCCCCGGCCCTGCTTCCTGGAGGACTTGGGAGAGAAGGATGTACAGAAACCTGTTTCAAGAGGAACCTGCGGACAGAGGGACAGCGGGTGACACTGTGGGCATGAGCACAGCCCTCCACTGCCCAGAGTTACAGGGGAGACCTTGAGGCTTGCTGCAACCAGCCAGAGGAAGGTACCTGAGAGGGAACCTACCTGCAAGGCCACAATTCCCATTCAAACACTGCTTAGCTTTGGGAAGTCACCTGCCCTGCGAAATCCACTGAAAACCCAGGAACAGCCGAACTCCCCTGACCTGCAGTGCTGGTTGGACTGGATCTCCTGCCAAGCAGCAAACCAACAGGACTCAGATGAGACAAGCAGCAAGGGAAATCCAGGAGGTCCCTAAACGTGACCAAAGCTCCATTGCAACTTGAGCTGAGTCTCTGCCATGTATATGCTGAGTGCTCAGCACTACAGGGAAGTGGGTCAAAGTCCTACAAAGCAATACGCTTCTTAAAAATCATCTATATTAAAATAACCCCAGGCTCTACTCATTGACTACATGTTGATGAAACAGGTGAAGATACACTTAACAAGCAATAGGTAGCTCTGTAGCACTTCCCTGATGGAATAAAAGGCCTTGGTCCTGCTCAGTCTCAGACCAGGTCTATTAGCTTTTTTTCTGATACGTAGGGTGCTCTCTTGCTTCCAGACAAAACTGAAAGGTTTGTGGCAGTGGGTTCAAGGAAACGCTGCTTGGCAAAGAGAAAGAGGTAGGTCTGCTGGGTACCTCTGGATGGAGAGACTCCCACCCTGGCTGATCAGATCATGCTAAGGAGGGATATGCACTGACCACCCCACTCTGCAGAAATGGGACATGGTCAACCCTTCGTGCTACTGGAAATCCACAGAAACAGGTATTACCACCTCTTGGCAGCTCTGTAAAGCTGCAAGAGAGTGCTGCTTCTTTGTGTAATGCCTCATCAGAGGGTGCCATGGGAGGCAAAAGCTAGCAGCATCTTTAGTTATGGTTCTGGTTATTTCAGCTAATTTAATTTGAACTCTTTGGAGATTTACGGTTTTATATTGGGCTTTTTATTTAGGCTGCATTTGGACTGACGTATTAGCTTTCCACGCTGAGAGCTACGGACGATTGGAGAGAAGCGTTGGCCTCTCAGTCATGACGTACAGACTCCGAAGGGACAGCGGGCAAGCCACAAGGTCATTGGGAGACAGGGCTTTACAGATGGAAACTTTCTCATTTTTTATTTTAGCCACAAGCTGACAGAGGCTATTTCTGCGCCGCCCCTGGGGCTCCCAAGGACTGCTGACCTGCTTAGGGCAATACTGTGCCATCACACAGCAGGCCAAACCATGGGGGCTGGCAGGCTGTAAACCCAACGTGTGGCCCAGTATTCACTATTGGTGGATGACATGGGCAGCCACTGGATCGCCTCAGAGATCTTCTGCTGACCAAGGCTTTAGAGGAGCACCGCAGGAAAATCTAAATGCAGAGGGGAGCAGAAAATTCAAATGCCACAACATGTCCCAGCCTTCCTTCTTCTTGGAAGTGCAGGATCCCTTTCACAAGTCCCTCTTCACGTCCAGCTAGCAATGTATTCCCTCCTGCTGCTCTGCAGGCTGGTTTTTGGGCACCGCTCAAGGGAGGCTGATGAACACTGCCACTGTCAGAGGTCCCTCTTCAGCCCAGTGCTCTTAGTCACCCTGAGGAAACATCCCCTGAAGCCCCTGCCTTGCAGAGAGCAGGTCAGAGCACTGGTTAGATGGGCATATAAGCCGGAAAGGCCAAGGCAGCGTGCCATCGCTTTGCCCACCCAGCAAAGTGGAGCCAAGGTGTGTGATGCCTGGGAAGCAGCAGTGGAGAGGAGGACACATTCACTCCTGCCCCTCTGCCCGCCTGTATCAAAGAGCTCATCAAGGGAGAAGAAAAAGAACAAAACATCAGCCGCAAGGGTTTTCCTCTTGAAACCGCAATGGAGGAAGGGCGGCAGTTTCGGACATTTATAGATGGGGAACATTCTGCATCTCCGCGGGAGCCGGGGGCGGCAGCTCGCAGCCGAGCACCGCGTTGCTCCCGGGCTGTGCTGGTGACGGGCTGCCAACAGGAGAGACAGGTGTTCTTATAAATGCTTTATAATGTAAAAGCCCATCGGAAACTGCTGTGGTTTCTTTGTTCCCCTCACCCCCGAAGTTATGAGATCATCTCCTCCAACAGGAGCCACAGTCGGACACGGGGGGCAAAGGGAAAATTTCGCAGGTTCACATTATAAAGAGCCCTCGTCCACGACACAAGCAATTAGATATCTACCCAACTATAGCCACAACAGAGGGCAGGCAACATGTATGTTTGCTGCAAACATACATGAAGACACAAGGGCCTTCTCTGTGTGAGGGGTTGCCAGTGCTGCAGTCGACTGAGAATTCAGCTGCCCCATGCCAAGAGGGCCCTTGTCTTTCCTTGCGAGGGGAGTGGTGTGGAAGAGGCGGGCAGGTTGGCTGGGGCAATGCCATGACGCTGGACATGCCAGGGCTGCTGCCCACGCGGCAGTGTCGGAGCGACACCAGCCCATTCCTCCTCGGGACACCTGCGGAGCTGGAGAGGGCAAGGCGGGCTCCTCGCACCACTCAGTGCTAGCGCCCAGGGACCCCACCATCTCCAGAGACCACCCCAGGAATCAGGTGCTGTTTTCATCCTTTTGGGGTGGGAACAGGGGGCCAGCAAGTGCCAATTATAGCAGTTAGGGGTGGTGTGGACACCCATCCGCTGGGGACCAGGCTGAGTCATTGACCTGCGCTTCTTCAGCCGCCAAGAGCTCCCCACCAAAAAGCCCTGATGAAAGACACATTGGAAGCCAAAGCCTCCGCTATTCTTCTGCAAACCCTTGAACCACCCAGCGGGTCTCCAGGTGCTGATACCTCCAGAGCTGCCCAGGATGGCAGAGCCCGAGTGGAGCTGCCTCGGCCGAGGGGACACCCGTGCAGCCTCGGAGGGCTCAGCCTCTCGAAGTGGTGGCGAGACCACAGTCTCAGCAGCCTCTACACATCTCTGGGTGGCTCCCAGGGGCCCAGGGCAACATCCCTGAGCACGGGGGTCTGCGATGAGTCCTCCCCCTGCGGTCCAGCCCATCCCAGAGCTGAGCAAGCTGAATTCTCCTGCGCTCCTTGCAAGGGAGAGTGTTGACCAAACACACCAGTGAGCCAGTGGGAAAGGGGCCGGGGGGGAGAGGAAGGGGAAAGGCAAAGCGCATGATTGAGCCGGGGAGGGTGCAAGGGAGCGGGAGCGGGGGGAAGGAGCTGCCATCCGGGAGTGAAATGGGAGGGATGGATTATGGGCTGTAATCCATCGAGCGCCCTTGGGGCTTGGGACCCCAGCGACCCCGAGACCCTCACACAGTACCTGAGCTGTGGACAAAGACAGGGCTTCAGTCTCTGCAGCTGCCAGGCCCTCCCCTTTCACCAGCACTAATGCCACCATCGCGAGTGTCCAAGGCACAAAGAGAGAACAACAACACGACAAACCCACGGCACAGGGGAATACGAGCCTCTCGTCTCCCCTCCTCAGGTGCCGTCGACGCACCGCAGCTCTGGGAACCATGGGGACTGCTCTTGTCATGCCACAGACCTCCGGCTGATACCAGTGCCCTGCCACACGGCAAAGCCCGGAGGTGATGCAGAGCGTGCATCGCTGTGGTGCAAAGTGCCTGGCTCTCAGTGGGAAGCTGCAGACAACACAAGGCCGACGGGCTCTTTGGACGAGGCAAATGCTGCCAGCCATCTGCCAGGCCCTGCAGGGCTCCAGGGAAGCACTTCCCTGGGAGCAGAGGGGATGCCACTGGCTGGAGGCACCATCTCCACGGTGAGCGCATGTTTGGAGGGCAGCTCCACCTTGCAGGCAGCTGCTTTTGCTGTCTGTGTGATCCAGGATGCATAACAGCTGCATAACTCCAGCCTGACCACCCTTTAGTCTTTTCCTCTCTCTTAACAGCCCTTTCTGCTCTCTTCAAAGTCCACTTTCACCACCAGTCTCTTCCTAGCATCTACAGGGCTTTCTTCTCCTTACCCTCTGCCTCCTTGCTCGCCAGCTAGACATTTGACAAACAGGGAGAAACAAATCTCTGTGGCTATACTTGTTTCGGGGTGCCAGCGACACAACCGGGCTTTGCAGGCAGCCCCGAGGTGCCGTGAGGAGGAGCTGTTTCAGGAGCAGAGCACAGGGGAGCAGGGAAAGCCAGAGAAAATCAGAATTCTTGTAGTCATAGTGCACAGACACATCGTCCTCCCACCCCGGCCAAGGAAAGGTCAAGAGCTGAAAGGGAAGACAGCCACTTACGCCAAGGCAAAAGCCACCAGTGCTCCCACCACCACAATGAAATCCAGAATATTCCAGAGGTCTCGGAAGTAGGAGCCATCCTGCAGGATCAAGCCCTGATCGATCATCTAGAGGAAAGCGGTGAGAAAAAGAGGCAGGAAATCAGCAGCTCAGCAGAGCCAAGTGAAAGCGGCCGCAGGTAGGGCATGCTGAGGAACCGGGGACATCGCTGGAGAACAGCAAACCCATCCTTGGGCCCAGCCACACTAGCACATATATAAACGAGCATCGCATTTCCTGGACTAATGCAGGAACCCTGAAGCTAGAGACCTACAGAAGCAGTACTGGGCACTCTCCGCTCCCATTGCTGAGAACCGCACCTACAAGTTTCTATCATCCACATTTTGGGACCAGAACTTAAAGACTGAGCTATTTCCCACGCGAGACACCCCACTCACAGCAAGCATGCTGCCAGACTTGTCACCACCTTACAGCCAGCCTGCAAGGGCCTCTCACCTTGATGACCATCTCGAAGGTGAAGACACCAGTGAAAACGTAGTCAAAATACCTCAGGACCTGCAGAGAGAGGGCGCAGGTGGGATGTCGGTCCAGAGCAGCTGCAGCCGCCCAGCAGACGGGCCCACCCAGATGTTGTTTCCACCTCACATGCCAGCACTTGCCCAGCCCAAGCACAAATGGAGGGCCTGTTTGCTTGTCCTGAGGCCCAACCTGTCACCTAAGTAGGCAGGGCAACCATGAACCTAGTCTATGTAGGTGGAAGATAAATATTTCCTGTGCATGGTGCAAGCTGCTCTGAAACCTCGCCGTGAGCCTGAATCATGCTCTGTCATACCAGTCCCTGCATGCATCGGTATCTCCCCACTTTAAGCTACTTTACTGTCACTCCAGTGCCCTGGTTCTGCTCTCCAGGCTCTAAACCCTACATGTGGGAGGCCGAGAGTGATTTCTGAGGGCCAGGTGGGGTGGGGGAAGCAAGGGAGATTTGCAATCACTTTGTTGCGGTCGGAGTTGGTCAGTACGGGATCCTCTGCTGCCAGGGCGATGCTGCTGGCCGCGATCACCAGGAGGATGCACATCTCGAAGTAGCGCAGGTTCACGATGTAGTGGCAGGCCCTCCGCACCCTGCCGGGAGACAGAGCACACCCGGCCGGTCAGCCAGCAGCCTGCGTCACGGCCCGCACGCAAAACCCACCTCGCGCCGCCAGCCGCCAGAGCAGAAAGATGGGCAGCAACGATCGAGGAGCAAAGAGAGGAAGCCCCAGGCTGGCTTGGGCTTGCCCACCCCTTTGCTTTGCCATCCTATCCCCAGACACCCTGCACCCAGCTGGAGCAAGGCGATGATAAGTCAGTGTACTTATTCTTCCAGCCTCCTGGAGCTGGCCAAGTGCTAAGAGGGGGTGCTCAAAAAAATGCAGAAATGTGCAACAAGCATTGAATAAAAATCACAGCTTGCAATTAACAACAGAGAGAGGACAACGAGCATGGCTAGAACAGCAGGAGAGCTCTCTCGGGGTTTGGGGAAGGACACTGGTGTTAATCAGGTTGTCTGGGAGTGTTTTATCTCCCTTCCCAAAGGGATCTCCTTTTTTCAAAGGTGATGTGTAGAGGCTTTGCCCCACCCAGCCCTCCCCAGCCCCAGGGCTGGGGTCCTCTGGTACCAAGGCCAAAAAATGTCTCACGGGTTCGTCGTGCTGAAGATGAACATGGAACTGTGAGGCACCATTGCTTTGCCCGTCTCACTTTTCTCCTTCTTCCGTTTCTTCTTCTCCATCTCCTCCTCATCCTCTTTGGTCTCTGCCTCCTTTAAGGGGCTGGCTTCTCCGTCTGTCTTGTTGCTAACTGCAAAAAAAAAAACAAAAACAAAAACCAAGAGCCTTTGCCTGGCCTTGCATTGCACAGGGCATGCGCACAGGCAACGGGAACGTGGTGCCAGGCACCATCAACAGCTGCTCTGCCGCGGGCACAGACGGCAGCCTGCCCTGCCTCCAATCATACCCCGCCGTGCTCCCCCAAGGGCCCCCGAAAGAAAGTCTTGCAGCTACGACAGCTCCGGGCTCCTCAGCATTGCTACGGCTGCTGCAATGCGAATGCAACAAAAATGAATTATGCACCTCCCGAGCAGCCTGCGAATGTCACTTCCACGCAGGGGGAGGGCGCGCACATGCAATCCGTGAGCTTTCTGCTTTACATCCCCACATCTAAGTTGTGCTGTTACAGAGAGAAAGATCAGAAGGAAGGAAAAGACACAGGCTGCCAGGATGAGACAGACTAAAGGGGTTTTAACAAGGCCAGCTTTTGCAGTGCTGTTTAATTAATAACAGTTTAAAGCGGCTCACCTTGACAGCAAGGATGCCTTTAGAGGGTTTGAGTGGCAGCAAGCTGGGCGGAGGCTGCTGATGTGTTAGGAAAAACAGGGGATTCAAATGTTTTGCCCAGGCATTGGCAAGGGGAAGTGGGGGGGAGGGATGGAAGGAAGGTGGAGGGATGCATTAAACGAAGAAGGAGACAGGAAGGAGGTGAGAAAGGGAGAAGGCAGAAGTGCTCTAGGGGAAGGGGAGAGGAGGTGAGAAAACAGCAGAGACAGTAGGAGGAAGAAACAAAAAGACGGGGATATAAGGCCCAGCACGAGGGCGAGAGAGGGCGGCTGCAGCAGCTTGCCGTGCCCTGCTGCAGCAGCCAGGCCTGGCTTTCCAGCACAGCATCCCCTCGGACAGGCTTCCCGGGGAGGCTCAAAGCAAAGCCATGACCACCTCTGGCTCAGAAAACTCCCGTTCAAGGACGTACCCTGCAGTGGAGCTGCTATCGCAAGGCATGGCAAGACCAGAAGAGAGGCCACGGTACACACCGTGCACCTCAGCTTACTCCAAGCCCAAGTGAGCTGAATCAAACTGGAGGTCACTGTCTCCACCAACGCCAGCACCGACGTACTGGAAACAAGCTAGCAATGCCCTGGGCCAACAAGGGCTGGCTCAGACACGTGAAGAAGGAAGGATCAGAGCCAGAAGACCCGAGTGGAACTACACTAGCCTTTGACCTGCGGTTTCCCGTTGGTGCCTCAGCTCTAGCTGGCTGCAAGCTGTCCCCTCTTGCGTGAGCCCAGCCATGCTCGTGGCACGTCAGCATGGCATTCAGGCTCAGCTGGGAGACTAAGGGCACCGCTTGTCTCAGCGGGGAGCAAGGAGCAACACGAAGAAGGCTGTCCCACATCATGCTACAGGTATGGATGGGAAATGAGCCACACGAATGACTTTCCAACCCCCCAGGGAACCGTTAGGGCACCCCAGCCCCACAGGCCAGGAGAGGAGCTGAGATGAGTGGGCTCAGGAAAGAGAGACAGGTCCTCACTCTGTACCACAGTGGAGTCTTGGACATCGATCATGATGGTGGTGCTCTCCGTGGCCTTCTCGGTGTTGGTGGTGATGGAGGAGAGGTCAGGCTCGCTCCTGCTCACGGCGCGACTTGCCTCCAGCTGCACGCTGCCCAGCAGGGCTTGTTCGCTGGTGTCCAGGCTGCTGCAGTCCTGCTCGGTGAGGCTGTCATTCTTCCCCTGCCCCAGCTCGGGCACAGTTTGCCGGGGGCTTCCCTCTTTGGTGGTCCCAACCAGCTCAGCGGCAGGGACCCCATTTGTCCTGCAGGAGGGAGGCGAGGAAAGGGAGGGAGAAAAAGAGAGGGAAGAAGATAAGGGGACAGCAACAGGAAGGAGCAGTGGGAGAAAATGGGGTGAGAGAAGAGATGAAGTTAGGAGAAGAAAGATAAAAAGCACAGGGAGCGATCAACTCCTTTGGACTTGTTCTTGCAGCACATCAGTCAAACACCAAGTCACTGCCCAAAAACCAGCTCCCACCCTGAGAAGCATGGCAGAGTCCCTCTCCAAGGTTTCCTGTGCTTTTCTTTCTGCCTCAGTCAGTTTTTCTCCAGTCTCTCATGTGGCAGACTGGGACAAGCTCACCTACAAGTAGCCACAAGACTACAAGATCCCTTCCTCTGGCTACAAACACCAAGGGCAGAAATAACAGCATCACCCCATGATCCGGCAGCTCATCACTTCCCTGAGGCCTCTCAACTCCTCCAAGACACAACACACGTGTGTCCCTCAAAACCCTCTCCTGGCTGAGAAGCTTGGAGGAGATGGGTTGCAACCCAGGAGCAGAGGTCAAGGGAGGTCCCTCCTGCTTTGATGCTCTCCAGCGGCCAAGGACATGCAACGTGCTCCCAAGCTGCGGAAGCCTTGAAAGCAGTAACCTCCAGAGCACGAAGAGGGAGGCGTCATGCCCATTTCGCTCACGCGGGGTCAGACGGGGATACATGCTGGACAGCCTGCGGGGAGGAGGGAGTCACTAAGGCCCCAACTTGGGAAACGAGGGAATTCAAAGAAATGGCTTCGACCCCGACTCTCGTTGCATGACGCAGGAGACCAGCAGAGATGGGGACACGGGCTGAAGGGACCCCGGGACAGGCTGGGGGTGGGGGCAGGAATGTGCTAAAAAGGAAAAATAGCTCCACAAAAGTAGATGTAGAAGAAAGAGAGAAAGAACAAAAGAGAAAGAAGAGGAAGTGCTGAGAGGCAGATCTCTCCCCCAAGACCGATTCCACGCAACCCCTCCACCTCCCGCTCCGCCACTCAGGGGACAGGGTGTCTGCAGGAAGCAGTCGGTACCTCGCAGTCTCCTGGCTCGCCTCCGGCTCCCCCTCCATCAGGTCCTCCGCTGCGGCAGTGGCCCCGTGCCGGTCCCCATCCTGCGTCCCCTCCGCGGGGCCGGCTTCCTCCAGACCCGTTTCCTGGCTGGCCGAGCAGCTCTCCAGGGCCCCGGCGGGCTCCTTCCCCTCGGTCCTCACTTTCCGGTGCCGGCTACGCCGCTGGCTCTGTCTCAGCCGGGCTCTGTCCTCGATCCCCCCTCCGCCCCCGTCCTGCTCGCCCGGCTCGCAGTTCCCGTGGCACGACTTCTGGTGCCACGGCTCCTTGTCCCGCTTGGCGCGGGGCGACGGGCTCCTCCTGTCCTCCCCGGGGTTGGCCCCCGGGGCCGGCTGCTCAGGCCCTTCGGCTGGCGGCCGCTCGCCCTTGCTGCCCTGCTCCTCCTCGCACTTCTCCAGCGCGACGCCTTCCCCGGGCTTCTTCCTGCGGAAGATGCTGGCGTGCGGGTTGATGAGCGGCGGCTCGTCCTTGTTGATGCCCTCCTGGCTGGACATCTGCATGTGCCGCCGGAGCTGGCTGGTGCGCTGCTCCCACACCGACATGTGGTGCCGCCGGCGCCGCTCCCGTCTGCAACGGCGACAGCAAGGGGGTTGGCGTCCCGGCCGCCAGCACGCGGCCCCCCGGCCCGGCCCGGCCCCCCCCGCGCCCCAGAGACGAGACAGACCCACGGGCTGGAGACATCAGGGATGCGCTCGAGCCCCCGGACACGCAGAAGACAGACGTGACCACGCCACGGACGTGCAACAGCTCAGCTACGGGGGGGATGGCCGCCAGCGCCAGCACCGTCCCCACCCTGGCCATGCTGAGGCTGGGCTACACTCGCTGCACCAAGGCCCGGCTTCGCCTCCAGCTCAGGGTGCGGAGAGAAGACCAGGGTGAGGACGGTGCCGAGGCGTCTGGCCCCAAACCCAGGGGAGGGCGCAGGGCCAAAACAGATTTATTGTGTGGGGAGGAATGAAACGCAGTCACTGGGGCTACGGGCTCGGCTTCTGCTTGGTTACCAGCCCTTCGGCATCCCTCCTGTGCCGGAAGTTGGGCAGGAACTGTACTTCCGCCCCTTGGGAAGATCTCAAGGTGAAGGAGGACACCCTTTCCGAAGATCCACGGCAGCGCCTCCAGCCCACGAGGAGCAGGACGGGGGCCCGGCCTGCCCCATCCTAGGCGGGCGGTGGCGGCCTTCCTCGCCCCTCGCTGGCACGCGTCGACGTGCCCCAGGGCCCCGGCGGAGCAGAGGCCCGGCATCGCCCTCCTGGGGCCGGCCGGCCGGGGCAGGGGCAGGGGTGGCAGCGCAGGCCGGCTTTGGGCCGCCTCCCCGGGAAGCCCGTGCTCAGAGGGAGGGCCGAGCTGCGCGTTTTAAGACCTTAAAGGAAACCTTTAAGCGTCGCAAACGCAAGCGCCCTGGAGAAGACAGACATATCCTTCCCCGACACACCTAGGGACACAGAAACACGCGGACAGGCGCACGCGTGCGCACACGCACACCCTGCTCACGCGTTCACAGGGAGCTCCGCACAGCTGCACGCGCCGGCGGCACAAGCACCCGCGCGGGCGCCCAGAGGCTGGGCACGCACACAGTCACAAACGCACACGCACGCACCAACAGGGGCACAAGGGAGGGCGCTGAACACGGGCACGCACGCCAAAACACCCACGCGTGCAAGGGCGCGCAGACGGGAGCGCCGCGGGCGCCGGCACCCGCTCCGCGCAGACACGCACGCGCACACAGGAAGCGCACGAGCCACACACAACACGCAACCCCGTGGCCCACATACAGGTGGCTGCTGCGTGGCTCCCACATCGACATGTGGTGTCTCCTTCGCCTGTCTCTTCTGGGGAGGAAAAACAAACCAGTTCAAGGCCCCTCACCCTCCGTCCCCGGACGGCCAGGCGTGGGCGCAGCGGCACAGGGCCGGAGGCCGCGCGCTCGGACGCCGCCCTCCCGTCGCACCCGCGCCCCGGGGCGGCAGCGCCTGCCCGTGGGCAGCCCGGGGCTCCTGGCGCGTGAGCCGCTGGCTGCTGGGATGCCAGAGCACGCGAGCCGGCAGCAACCCCCCTGCACGCACGCCCGCCCGCACGGCCGATCCGATCCGTGCAGGGACGCCTGCGCTCGCGCACACACGCACCCTGCACCCGTCGCCGCATTTGCGCACCCCACCGGGGCACGCTGCCGCTCCCGCCCAGGGGGATGCACACGCCGACGCCGGCGCCAGGGCTGCGGATCCTTTTTGCTGAGCGTCGCTGCCATGCAAGGGAGACGCGGCAAAGGAAGCTGCCCCGCCAGCTTTACTTGGGCTTGCCGGGTGAGCAACCGCAGGGCAGAGACAGCAGCGCAGGCTCCAGCCACGCACAAGCCCTGGCTACCTCCCCGGGTAGTTAACAGCTCTTCTAAATTGCTCTGATTGCAGAAAGAGCTGTTTGATTCACTCCTCGTGAGCCACACGCTAATTTTACAGAGGAAGCAATGTGTCAGGCCAGCCAAGAGCTGCTCAGAGCCATCACCACAGGGTGATGCAGCAGCGTCTGCTCTCCTGAGACAGCAGAGAACGGAGAGGAACACGAATCTCCCCAGGAAAGCAAGGTGCAAGCACAGGGCTGAGATCTTGGCAGAGCCTGTTTCATCCGAGTAGCCCTGACACGGAGAGATGCCTAACGTGGCCGTCAGTGTCATTTACCCCAGCCTTCAGGCAGCTCATGAGATTCAAGACTTTATCCTCAGTCCCAGCTCACAGAAGATTCAGATATGTGCAGCTCCAAGTAAACAGCCACAAAGTATATGCAAATGCACATGCAGGGATTTACGTCTTTTGCTGACCCATATGTAAACAGCATATGTGTGCAAGACATGCAAGCAAATATGCTCCACACACGTGAACAAGAGCGTGTGTGCACACAGAGCTCGCGCCTGCAGGACAGCGCATAGCTAGCTGCTTTCATGCAACTGCAACGCCACCCTTAGCAGCCGGGTCAGTCATGCTGGCTATTGCCTCCATACGGCCACGTTACAGCTACACGCGCAGGAACAGCCCAGCGCCACGCTCGAGGCACGGCAGTTAGCGACTGAGATTGCACCTGCACGCCCCTGTCCGTGCAGACATGATTCACGAGCAGGCACCCTCCGCCTGGCACACGCCGCTATTCCTACAGCGAGTGGCCAAGCCTTCAGTGGCGTCCACGCGCCACAATAGGCATCAACACATTACTGCGTCCACATGCGTCCATCTGGACACCCACTCATCAAACAGCCCAAGCCATCTGCACCAACGGCGCCCATGTACAAATACAATACTCCAATCTGCACCACAGCCACCCACGCCAACCTGGCCACGTGGGAGCACTCGCACTGAACGCAACCAGGCCTCTCCGCACACGGAAACCCATCTACCAAACCTGCCTGCCTCGGGTACCCACATACAAACAAAACCATCTGTGTCTGCACACACCCAACCATGGAGACCAAATCTGCTTCGTGATTGGAGTTTCCAACAGCCCTTCAGTACCTCCTCTGCTCTTGCTTCCACCCGCTGTGATTCCCCACCATCCCTGCCCTGGCTGCTAACGAGTGGTGGTAGCACCGAAGGGACATGAGAACTGGAGGTGAAAAATGTCACCCTCGCAGCACTGCACACCCTTCTCTGCCCTGGAAATTACTGAGCCTGATGAAGGGGAGGAACTGGAAAACAGATCTGCAGATATCAATACCTCCCATTTCAATGCCACTAGAACAAAAAAAATTAAGGCTAAAAAATCCATTTTCTTAACTAGCTGTATTGACAAGGGCTATAAAACTCTAGCAAGGATGTACAGCGTGGTCAAATCCTTTATGTGCCCTAATATATTCCATCTTCCCCCTCTTCTCTCATATGTGTCTATTCTCAAGCCTTTACTGCAACCTAAACCCCTTTATTCCCTCCCTTTATCCAACACGTTCACAATGGCAGCCAGAGCCAGCCACAACACACAGACTCCAAGATTTCAAACCTCCCCCCAGCATCTTCCCATCAGCCTGTGAGGAAGAGCCAGTGGCCAGGCACAGATTTATGTGTTGTTATGAAAATCGCTTCACCCCCCGCGACCAGGGCTGTGTCTGTGGCTGCTTGGAGACTAGGCAGGTCTTAGAGATCTCTCTGGCCCATGCTGCCATTCAAAACGCCAGGCACGCCTGCAAGTTCCTGGCCTTGGACCATCGCAGCCCACTGCTGCAGAGCCAAGGAGTTTGGGGAGCTCGGGCAGTTCCTAGCAGACGAGAGGAACTTCAACGCTTTTTCTGATCCTGCTGATCAGAGCTCATCTGAAGACACCAGTTTCTCTCGGCAAATTTGCAAGAGATTCTGCAGTGTACAAACTTGGCTTGGTTTCAAAGCATAATGAAACCCAAAATTCCCTGGGAAGGGATTCTATATTAAAAAAAAAAAAAAAAAAGTCCTTTCAGCCGTACTGAAATGTACTGTTTTGGAAAAACAAATCAAAACGCCTCGTTCCAATGTTGACTTTGAAAGTTTTATGTGATTTAGACCATATGACACTGCAAAATAAAGGAAAAAAAAGCATCTAGAAAGGAAAAAACAAAACTTTCTTCTGCTGAAATGCAGAGATAGGCTTTTTAACACTGTGTCGGGGATTTTATGTGATTTTGTTTTTTTCTTCCCCAAATCAAATTTCTGTAAAATCAAATGTGGTTTTGCAAACCCGCTCCATTTCTCATAACTGCATTTGCTATCAAAGAAGGCGCCTGGGGGAGATTTCCAACACTGCTGCTCCCAAGACTCCTTTCTTTCCCCCACATCCCTGGCTGCTCTCCTGCACCTCTGCCCCAAAAAAATGCTAGATGGGAGCAAATGTCACCAGTGTTTCTTCTTCATCCTCAAGAAATGACCAATTTTCCCTTCTCCGGCCTCCTTCCCTATCCCTAGCAGCAGCCCTGAGTATCTGAGCTTTATATTTGGAGCAGAAAACCTCTTTTAGCAGACTTCTTCCATACACCAGCATTGAGGCTCCTGCTTGAGGCAGCAATTGGCAGCCCCAAGTCCTTCCTGGTGGCCTGGTCTCGCTCACTGCTCTGACACCTCTCTGAAAGGCACTGCTGTCTGGGGGGAGCCCACTCACGTAGATACCCATCCATCCTTAGAAAAACACCCTGAGAGGGAGTCAGCCCTTGCAGGACCTCCTTTCTCACCCAGGGACCAGGCAGCCCTGCAGCCAGCTGAGGCTGGCCCAGCTTTAGGGGCTCGGATTGCATCTCTGTCCTTAGGGCAGCAAAACTAACTTGCCCACACTGGGCTCAGGGGGCACTGGGGTAGCGGTGATGGCGGAGGGTCACTCACTCGATAGCAGGCATGTTTGGGGCAGACATTGGGCTGACTTCTTTGGCTTTCTGAAGGGCGTGCTTCTGGTTAAAGGCCTCCTCTTCCTCCTGCTCATCCTATGGAGAAAACAGAGGAGTCGCTTAGTGGGACGTTGGCATTTCAAGGAAACATGCACCCCTCAGAGGCAGCAAGGGGCGTGTGGGGTTACCTTTGACACCAACAGAAGACCCCAGTCTAGACTCAGGGGAGAAGGGGGGAGCAGGCACCAGTATTTCCAGAAGACAGCTTTTATTCTCCTCATGCTACAGGAGCACAACTTCCTCACTACAACAAATCTTTATGAAGGCGTTGACGCTACTTAAATAAGTGAACCCAGCCTACTCCAGGCAAGAACTGGGCTGTGTAAGCTGGAACCACCCCAGACGGTATAGATCAGCACAGCCCTCTCCTTCATAGACACAGGGGCGAGACAGGCATCACCCTGATGGAGTGGGATGCAAAGGCTCCATGAATGACCCCAGCAGACACCATATTACTTTAATGAGCACAGCTGTGTCATTGGGTGAAAAAAATTCATTAGGTGCTATTAGTGCTCATTCAGCCTTTTCAAAAACTCAGTGTTCTCTTAATTGATGCTTCAGAGCCACCAGGCGAGGTACGGCACATGAGGGACAGGGAAACCTCGCAATCAGCATGCCCCAGGGCTCTCCTACCCTTCTCATCCGATCGGCAGCCAGCAGCCCTTGGAAGCACCGCCTGCACTAGCCACAGGAGGCAAAGCGCTCCCCCATGTGCAGCCCCAAAGACAAATTAGCACCACAAACTCTTCCACTCCATTTCCTCTGCTGCTAACGGGTCAGATTTACACCAGCGTAGAGGCCTCTTGGGGAGCCCAGAGGACGTGCATAATAGGCACGGGCTCTGCAAAAAATGGGCAGTGTGGGATCTCTGAGCCTATTCAAAGAGCAGCAACGATGCTTGCAGCTTTCGCCTACTCACCATTATCCAAATGGTGGCCCAATATTTCAGCATTCCCCAAATATTTCCCAGCATGGCCTTAAAAGCAACCAAATCCAATAACCTTTTCAAGCACCATCCTAAATTGCATCCTAAATCATGTCCACTGCCCCACAGGCAGATGGGGAATAACTATTGACACCACTGAAAAGCGCTTCACACTTTGCATCTCCAGAGTGCTTGACAAATAGTCATCCCTGCATCAGACTCCAGCAGATAGATGAGAGTTATCTCAATCTGGCCTGAGGCAAGTGAAGCCGGCAAGTTTAAATGGAGAAACAGTTTAGCCACACTTGATGTGAAGTGTGGGTGTTCCTGGAGAGACATGAGACAAGCAGGTTTAAGTACTTTCCTGAATCAAGGTCTAACTGGCTTTGAGCAACAATACAGGCTTGTGTTTCAGGAGAGCTCCCTGTGTACCCTCCTGGAGGAAGAGTCCTCACTTCCAGTTTGACCTGACCCCTTTCAAGGCAGTCTGAGCTTAGGAAGAAAATGGCCTTAGCTCTAAAGTGACCATGGTCACAAGTGCTGCTCTTGGTGCCTTTCCTGCTCGCCCCATCCTTCGCAATCTTCACACCAGCAAGAGAACAAAACTGAGCAACTAGGACGTACCTTGGTGAGCTCCTGAGCATTGGCCAGGTTGTCCACAGCAATGGCCAAGAAAACGTTCAGCAGAGTATCTGTGAGCAGCTAAGGACGCACAAGCCATATGCTAAGGGCACAGTGTCCACAAACACCCAGGGAGAAGGAGCCCAAACCCAGCTCTGGAGGCTCCTGACCAGCTCGGTGAGGAGCGGCTGAAGGAACAAACTCCTCACCCATCCCATACACATAGTCCTCGGTGCGTGGGGGGCACAGGCACTTCCTGACAGCCTCCTTCTGTACATTTGGAAGGTCTGGGGCTGCCCCACATGTGATAGGACTCCCTTAGTTAGGAGAGAGCTACATCTCTGAGGAGAAATAAGGAGTGGGTGGGCAGGGTGAATGCCCTCAGAGAGGGAGACGAGATGGAGTTGTCTCTTACTAACAGCACAACAGCCAGGTGGATACAGTTTCCAAACAAGGTGAGGACGATGAAATAGATGGAGGACCACATGCCTGAGCGAACGCCTCCCTGGGAGCGGATGCCATTGTACATCACCTCATTCCAGTCCTCACCCGTCAGGATCTGCACAAAAACAAGCCAGCAGCTCTATCACCAGTGCTTTCTTGTGACCTAGACAGCCCACTGGATCCATCCCACTCATGTGCACAGGGCAGAGACCCCACACAGAGAATAACCCAGCTCTACAGCTGCAGTACTTGAAGGAGAAGAGATCAGACTCTCTGATGAGGATTTAGGTCTCCTCAGAAGAGTTTTGAAACTCTTCCACCTTGCATAATGGAGAAGAGAGCCATATCTTTTGTTATATGGGAGGAGATATAGGAAGTGAGTTATATTGTAAGAAGGGAGCTCCCTTGCTTTAAAAAGCCCCATCCAGACGGAGTCAGGATATGACATCTGGGGGGAGCAAGCAGATGGTTCCAACCCATTTGCTTGGTGTTCCTGTGCCACTCAGCTCCTACCTGGAACACTGTCATGATGGCTGCAGGGAAAGTGTCAAAGTTGGCTGAAGGTGTCCCATCAATGAAATTAAACCTGGAAGTGGAACCAAAAGGATGCAAGTAAGCTGGAGTAAAGAAGTCATCAAGCTAGAGACTGCCATCCTCTCAGCTCTCTTGTGCTTAGGATGACTTTTCCCCACTTTAAGGAAGGTCTCCTGAGAATTTGGTGCCAGAACTCAAAATGCATCCTGTCCAGAAGGGCCCATGCAGCCCAGAGGGACTCCCCTGCACTGGAGCAAGGGCTCTTATATGGGAGAGGTACTACTGCTAGCAACATGCTGAGGTGCAGGCTGCAATCTTCCTAGGCACCCAAGAAGGCATCATCATTTGGCTTTGAAAACACCCAGCGAGGCTCCTTTTCCCCAGAACTGCAACAACCTACCTGCCTCCAAACAGCTGCATTCCCAACAGGGCAAAGACTACAATGAAGAGGAAGAGGAGGAAGAGCAGACTGATAATAGATTTCATGGAGCTCATCAGTGAGACCACCAAATTCCTCAGGGATGCCCAATATCTGGAAAACACAGGCATTGCTGGAGCACGAACAGTGAGGCTGCCATGAGAGCAGGACTGATCGGATCTGGGCCATAAGCCAAGCTCCAAGCGGGAAGGTGACAGGCACGGATATTTGGTACATACTTGGTTATTTTAAATATTCGCAGGAGCCGGAGGGCTCGTAGGACACTGATCCCAAAAGAAGTCCCTGGTCTGAAGATAGCCCAAACCACTTCGAAGATGCTTCCCACTGTAACCTGAGAAGCAGACATGGCCATGAGAATCAGCGCATGTGCACTTTGAAGATGAGCACAGACAGCTCAGGACAGGCTGTCACAGGAAATCTGTTTCCCATGCCTGAGGATGAGGCACTCAGCAACCTTGCCCCAAAACCTGGGGTCTCAGCCTGGCAAGAGCAGGCTGTCCCAGGAGAAAGGGCTCCCCTGGGCTCTAAGAGGGCTGTCCCGCTCCTCTCCCCCTTGGGTGCCTTATGCTCTCAGCAGCCTGTCAAACATCCCCCTGACCTGCAGCATTTTTGGGGCTGCTTACCCCACAGTCGAAACAGTTGAACGAAGAATGGAAGTAAAGGCGTGGCCCCATCCCATACATCTTTAAGGACATCTCCAGGAGGAAGAGACCGAGGAACAGGAACTCTGCATAGTCTGAAACAGAGAAAACCCAGACGCATGATCCTCAGGGGTGCAGAGCTGTGCAGAGTGCTCCATTTGCACCCATCAGTAGCCCACATCGCACACCAAGAGGTGAGACAAGTTGAGGAGTAGGCTGCTTCTCCCAGTTTGCTCAGGCCAGGGTATGAGCTGGAGGAAGCCTGTCTGTGAGGAGCTAATTTGCGAATAACAGAGCACCGACCTCATGAGTTAATGTTTCAGGGCGGGTGCACTGTTGTCCCAGGGGCTTCTGAGAAGACCAGAGATGGCTGGCATGGAACAGAGCAGCTGTTCAACAGTATACAACAGTGGTTGGGGCATCAGCAAAGACGTTAACCACACTACACTGTAGGGGAATATTAGCAATCTGGATGTAAATCATTGCACAGCTGGAATTTGGCCAGTGTAACTGAGCCAAACAGCCAAGAGCCAGTGAAAAGCTCCTCAAGCTATTTCATGAACATTAGCAGGCAAGAATCTGGCTTTTCACCTTCTCCAAAAGATGCTTCTCACCATGACCAGCTGCCATACCACACTGTGTCATGCTGGGATCGCGGCAGGCCTGAGTGTGCAAATGCAGATTTGGGCAGGCCTGGTGCTTGACGGGAACATTTTCAAGGTGAAGTAATAACACGGCTGAGAAACCAACACTCTCCCTACTGCAGCAGCTCAGGAGTAATGCATGACTGCCACGGGGTTGGACTGTGCTGCTCTGCAATTAGCACCACACTAGAATGAACATGGATATACTGCCTCCAAGACCTGACCTTGTATCTTGGCCCACAGAGGGCTAGGGGAACATTTCAGTAACCAGCATCAGCCTCGGGGATCTCCATATCATGCTCTACCAGCTGCTACTACACCAAAATTTTAACCAGGAGGTTTTCCCACGACCATTGCCCAGACCCCACTGGCAACTTGCACCTTTCCAGCTTGGCCCCCACAATTGTTTGTGAGCGTTTAGAGATGGATTTTTCAGCAAACTTTTCGTAATCACTGTTGCAATTTTAAGATAAATCCAACTGAGACTCAGTCTGCTCCTCTTTCTCAACAAACATGACATCTGAAGGGCATGGGGCCTGTAAAACTCCTCCATGTTTGCCCACTGGGCTGAGAGAGACATCAACAGCCACAGGGCCAAGGGCAATAGCAGGTGGCTGTACACAGCCCTTCATTACCAACAATGAACGTAATTCAGGTTATTCCCCTGATCCCCACCCTAGCTTCAAACCAGCACAACTCTGGTGGGATTCATTCCCATGCCTCCCAGGGCAAGAAGCCAGCCAGCCCAAGAGCATGCTGCAGCCTCCAGGTGCTGGAGCTCCCGCACAGTCACGCAGCTTGCCGGAGACAAAAGGTTGGCCCCAGGCCCAGGACGCTTTGCCTTCCCTTTTGCGCCCATGCAATGCTCTAACACACCTACACAAAGACCTGGGACTCACAGAGGAAGTGGGTGAGCCAGGCTGGCTGGTTGTGGTGGACGATGGCCACGCAAGCAGTGTTGAGAGCCACCAGGCTCAAGACAATCCAGTAGAAGACCTGGGATTTCACCATGTGGCGGACGGAGATGCGCAGGAGTCGCTCTTTGTGCCGGAAATAGGAGGCGCCATTCAATTTGGCACCTTTGATGCTGGAGCGACTCAAGGGGTTACCTGAGGGGAAACAGGGGGGATGCCAAGGTGAGTGAACTTGTCAAGTGCTTCCAACTGCTTCATGACAAGGAAAGAGGATGGATGGCTCACAGAGCCTGCTCTTATGGGACAGGACTTAACCAGACAGTTCCTAAATGGCACAAGGTGCAGTGGACGGTTTGCCCCCATTCGCTACCGCACTAGCAGAGACAGAGGATCTGTGACAACCTCCACATGCTGGATGCAACCCTCACAACTTGACATGGTGTGCTGGTGTAGCAGAGGCTTTGGGGAAGGAAGCTTCAAATTGCACTGACCCAAGTTTGGATGAAGAGGTCTTCTCTGAGCCAGCCTCCGCTCACCCACTGAGGCGATATCAACACAGTGCTCGTCACTGGAGTCACGATTCATGGCATCTGTCCGGTTCCTTTTGATGGTTGCTCGCCTGAGCACTGGAAAGGAAAGAGGAGTGGGAATAGGAGCTGTGGCTGCCGAGCTCTGCCAGCAATCTGCTCATCAGACTGGGACCTGCAAGTCAGTACATGGCTAGCTCAGGTCTGGTAACAGGATGGAGCCATGACCTGCTTCCCAGCTAGTCCTGTGGGCAGGACCAGACATCCCCTGGGCTCCATGCTCTCCATGGGCTTGTGCTATCCCCAGTCCCACTAGGCTGCTCTCAATCCACCTCCCTGCAGCCCTCTCTGGGGCCACAGACCCGCTAGCCAGGAGGAACCCTGAGGCCATTCCCAGACCTCCCTCCTCACGTCATAGCTGGTTCCTGGCCTCTAGAGATTTCAATCTCCAGCTGCAGGCAAGCACAAGGACCAACCAGCAGATACTTAGGCAGGGCATTACTCATCTTACCTTCTAAGGCTGAAGTCCCAGCGTTTTTGTTCTCTTCAGCCAGCATGACTTCCTCTACACAAAACACACAGTTTAGCATCAGCATCAGGAGACAAGACACTGTCAATTGAGGGATGTCGTTAAAGTGCCAAATTTTACTGCCTTGTACCTAAGCATTTTGCCCAGCCCAAAAGTAGGCTGCAGACCCTTGTCAAGTACTGGGTAAGCATCCAAAATCAAATTGTCGGGGGTGGCAAGGGTTACAGCACGTTACATTGGGAAAAAAATAATTCTAATCAACCGTTCTTCCTCCGCCATAACCTCACCAAATAGTTTGAATATTGTGGAGAGAAAAGCCAGTTTCTGAGTTATGCCTTTGGAGGAGAGTCCTTCGCATATCCCCCTAACGTCTCTGAAGGACTCCTCACCCTCTCCTAACTCCTCAAAGAGGCACAAAGTCTTTCTCCCCACACATTTGCAAGCTAACTTTAATTATGGATTCACAGTTTCTAAAAGCTGGTAGATTTGTCTCTCTGTTGTAGATCTCACAAAAGCTGGGTCATAGGGCTAGCCAGTCTAGGCAGAAAAGGATCTAACTAATGCACACCAAGCCAGATCTGCACGTAGATAGTGCTACACTCATTTTAAGACACTAAGATGAGAGCCTGCAAATTGTCAGCTTTCTGGAAAAGAAAAAAGTGCTGAACTTGGAACAGCCTGAAAGTGTGGTTGGGACAAGCAAGACAGTCTTGGATGCACTGACTCATCAAAACTATTCCACCCTGCAGGGATCAACCTGAACTAAACTTCCAAATCCAAACTGCCCTGAGCAGCGGAAACATCTGAATCCAAGACCAAAGCCGAGATCTGTGGCTCAGGCCTTGTTTCAAGTTAACAGTACTTTAAGTCTGTATTTTAGATGGAGGTGTAAGTCTTCCCCTGCCAGAGCGGGATGACTGAACTGACCCCCACAACCTAGCAGAAACCTTAGGGTAGCTCTTTCAGTAAGAAGCAAGGAGGCAAGCTGCATGCTCATGACAGGTTGGAGGCCAGCACTTGCACGTGGAGCTTGCCCCATCAGAAGTCAGCAGAAAGCCAAAAAACGCCTCTACCGCCACCTGTGTTCTTCCAGGTGGGGGCAGAAGCCCTGACCTGAGCACCAAAATGCCACAGGGACAGATTTAACTGGAAAACCACTGATACCACACGAGGGCAGAGGCAGACAGGGCTCTGGGCCCCGCCACTTTTCCAGCACCCAGCAGCAGTGGCCCCGGCCAGCAGTCGTCCAGCCTTTACCTGCTTTGTCTATCCAGGCACGATAGCCGTTCAGCTCCCGCTCGATCTGCTGCTGGCGCCGCAGCTTCATGAAGGCTCGGCGATTCTCCACTCTCTCTCGCTCTTTGGCGAACTCCCTGGAAAAGGGCGGAGAGGGGATTTGGGGAGTGCGGCTGAGGAGCGGTGAGGTGCACAGGGGCCCGGTGTGCGGCGTGGGAGGACAACGGGCTCTGCCAGCCAGGAGTCCTGGGCGAGAGGCAGTAACCGAGGGCGAGAGCAAGCCCCAAGAGCAGGGGAGGGAAGACGGGTGAGACAAATGGTCACCTCCAGGCAAAGCGCAGCTAGAGAACAGATGGATGAGATGAATGAACGAATGAACAGAGGGGCAAAGAGAGGTGGGAGGGGGCTTCTTTGGGGGAGAAAAGATGCTGATGCACGTGAGCTAATACACCACTGCTCTGCCGTTCAGCCCGACATGACCCTAGCTAGAAGCTGCTGCTGTTCAAGGAGGACGTTCCCATAACCCCACGCAACTCCAGCACCATCTTGGTTTCTCTGTACCACTGCTTTAGGGCACAAAGGCAGGATTTCTTCTTCTGCAGCCCTGCTTGGGGGCCCAAGCAGGAGGGGCAGAGGTGAACAGAGGGGAGCACAAGATGAGGAGGAGCATGGCTTGGCCCTCAGGCTTTCCTCTCCTCTCTTTTCCCTTCCCTGGGGCCCTTCCCATACAGCAAGACCTCAGGTGCCCCAAACATATCAGAAGAGACAGTGTCCAAATGGAGGAATTTACACTCAAGAGAGACAGGACAAACACAGAGGGAGAGAAGTGATGCAAAGCCCTTCTTGTAAAGGGGAGGATAAGGTGCATGGGGAAAAACGAAGGCAATGCCCCCGTCCAAGGCTCACACGGTCCATTTGCTTCTCTGACAACAGCTACCAAATGTTTGCCCAGCTTAAAACCCCACCATGGGCTGGTAACCCAGCATTTACCCTGGATAGCTTTCTGATCTCCAGTAAGGCACCATGCCTGGAGGCTTGATGCCCCTTCCAAAATCTGGCTCCCCATTAAACCTACGAGAGTAAGTTTAATAGTCATGCAACAGTCACACAGCTTTTTGCTTCTGACTGCCTTGGCCACACCATGAGGCTGTGGGTTTCACGGCTGTGCATTATTGAGTTATTGTGCAGTTGTGGTTTGCTGTCTTTGCAGTTCATCAGGCCTTTTTCTCTTCTCACGTTGCAAGACAAGGAAGTCGGAAACTCTTAGTGATCCTTTGCAAGGTCATTCACTAGGGTCCACAGTTTTGGGCTCAGATTTATGATCTTCCTTTCCTTCTCCCTCTTTGGAGGGTTTTCCTGGAGCTTCAAACATCCCTGTTGTCCTTTTTTGCACCTCGTTGTGTCCCACACCTCCTGTCAAGGAGCAATGACCAGTCCCACGCCAGCTTCCAGCTGAGATCCCACCACCAACTTACACACAGACCTTCCAGCATTTTCCCCAATTACTCACCACATATCTCCTTCCACAACCTGACATTTTGCATACTGCTGCAGAGGAATAATTAACGCACAGGGATCCCGGGAAGAATGGCTGGAAAAATCTGCTAGCCAGGGTGGGTCAGGGTGATCACAGCTCAGCAGTCCTGACTCCTGATCCAGCGTCCACCCTTGCAGGTTTGCTGGACAGAGACCCACCAGGAGAGGGCTGAAAGCCTGGGAGATGGGGAGGTGACAGCAATTGAACTTGCTGAGGCTCAGGTGCTTCCAAGGCAGTAGGACAGGCTGTGGGTCTGGTACGTGGTTTGCAAATCCCAAATGCATGATTCAGGCAGGAACCAGTCCCCTCTTCCCTTACCCACCCTCGCTCCCATCCTACGTTCATGCTGCATCCCAAGCCCGAGCCGAGCCACCGGTCCCTGTAAAGGGAGGGCCGCATTGCCATGGGAACTCCCCAGACCCGGCCAGAACCCAGTGGGCGCAGTGCTCAGCCACCCAGAGCAAGGTCACGCGCCTGCACAGACTGAGCACCGAGTAACACCAGCCAGGACTAACACTGTGCCCGCTGCACATGCAGATCCACGCGGCCTCACGCACATGATGCACGGATGTACTAACATCTCCGTGCTGACACACACTCCTAGGTATATATGACGTGAGATTTCACCTATATCCCAGCCAAAGCCGTGTGAAGATGCCAATATGCAGCTAAGACTATGTACACATTCACACATTTGGTTAAAATACAAGACCCTGCTGACAAGCGTGGTCTGCTTTCTCATATGCACACATCCGTGGCCATGCGCAGAAGGCCCGTTCAGGCTACTCCACCAACAGTGGAGATTTTCACCCCCCCCATCTGAAGAAACACACAAAACCCTAAGCATTTATGCAAAGGCCATCATGAACAAACAGAAAAGGAAATATTTAGCAGGAAATACAGGGGTAAAAATGTAGGCAACCTCACACACACATGCTGTCCTCACACCAATGCTGCGTGTTGTACACAAGACAACACATTTGGACTTGCATCTAGAAGGTCCCGCACCCAGCGTTCACACACACCAAGTACCTGGAACATCTCAACCCATGTGTTATACCTCTATTGGCAGCCACATTCACGCACAGTGATGGTGTCCCACACCAGACATCCCCTCAGCACATCCCTTCTTTCTTGCAAATATATTATTTGAATGGAATTTGCTGGCTGCAGCTCCCCATCCAACACAAATGCCTAGAGATCCCAGCAGCAACAGCCACACTCCAGTCCATCAACGCACTTGGAAGTGGATGGGTGAAGGCCCCATCCTGGCCCCTGCTCGCACCCTGAGCTCCCCACACATGTGGGGCCAGCCTCCGTTCCAGTCACAAACTTCCAGCAGGACCAAAGCCCAAGTTGCACAGAGGAAAAAAGCCAATGAAAAATTGAGTTCATGGCCTGAGCCCCCTCCTGGTCCCACAGAGCTCTAATTACGCTCTGAAAGAAGCGTGATTATGAAGAACAAATGGCACTGTGCTTTTTACAAGACGAATGTCTCCCTCCCCGGAGACTAGCAGCATTCTCCATCCTCAAAATATTCAAAGCAACCGAAAGAATTGGTCTGTCTGCTGTGAAGAGAGTTCAAGTGCATTACCCCAGCTGAGCTATTACATCCTTAATGCTGTGTGGGCTTGTGCATGTGTGTTTGTGTGCGCATGTGTGTCTGTTTGTGTGAAAAGCCCTAAATGTTCCCTGCATCTCTTGTTTAAGATCCCCAGACAATTCAAGCATTTTCAATTCCACCCTAGGGAGGTTAAGTTTCCTGCCGTTCTGGCATTAAGCATCAAATGACTCTCCCCCTCTATCTCTGGATTTCAGACCGAAATGAGACTTTTTCTCTTCCTAGGGCAGGGGAGGGGGAGAGAACAAAAGGAAAGGAAGAGAAAAACAACCTAAATGGAAGGAAGAAGGGCAGGAGGAAAGCAAAATGACAGGGAAGAAGAAAGAATCCCCTATAACCAATGGGCAAATACACTTCCCATTTTGAGCACCTCATGTGAAAAAAACATCCTTGCGCTACACGGAGAGAAGGCAGGACAACTGCAGCTGTGCCTTCATCCCTCAAATCCCTCACCAGCCTCTGTTCATTAGCAAATTTGGGGCATCAAGAAATGACAAGGTGCCATTTACAGCCAGAGTCTACAGACAAGTTGCCTTTCTCCCCCTGGATTTGCTCAGCTGGTGAAAGCCATCTCCTCCTGCGCTTGGAAAGTTAGTCCCACGCAGGCATGACCTCACGCTGGAAAGTTTCTTAGCAGAAAATTTGCACCAGCAGATATATTCTGCAAACAGGGGTGACTGGAAACCTTCCCACTAAGGAAGCAGTGAGTTCTGGACCCACTCACCTGCAGGTAAAGAGCCCAGAGGGCAGGAGCACAGGTCTCTACAAGTCATCTGGGACTAGGCAGCTCTCCTCCATTTACAGTTCCCTGAGTGTCACCCTCCACAGCTCAGGAGACACCCCTTGCAGGCCAGATCCTCAGCTGGGATATGTCAGCATGGTTCCAGTGAAGCCAGTACAACCACGCTGATTTACACCAGCTGGGAATGTGGCCTCTCTCTCTCGCCTCCTGCTTGCCTGTCCTTCCTGCTTTCCAGACCGCTTGGTAGCTCCTGCTGTGCTGAGGCTGGTGCCTTTGCCTCCTTTCACAGCATGGGCTGCTCAGCGAGTGAAGCTGTCGTGATGCGTCCAGAATGAAACCCTGCCAGAAGGACCAGCTAAGCCTAAAAACATCCTTTCTATAGGAAAGGATGGGAACATCTTTTTCAGTGATCTCCTTACGAAGCCCCAAGTTTGCTGGGCACAGTTCACTTAGGAAAGTGCCCGGCCCATTGCCACTGAGGGAACTGCCAGAAGCAGCTGGGCTGTTAGGGGGAGGGACATTTCCCACTACCCAGCCATTTGCTCAAGGAGCTCTAATTTGCAAGCAGCAGGTGCTCAACACATTGAGGGACGAGGTCCATTTAGCTGCTGCAGCATCTCCAAGGGTGACACTTTCCAGACTCCCAGTGCCTAATAGAGTCTAATTGCTTTTGTCCATTAGAAGGAGGAAGGGGGGGCAGAGATGGAGGAAAAAAAAAAGTTAAACTCAACTTAATGAATTATTACATTTCAGAGAGACACGTTACTGAGTAGGGCAGCAGCGGGGGCTGGTGACATCTGAAAGTGGGTAGGCGATGCTGACAGATCAAGGATTGCTCAGAGCCAATTTACAGCAGCGGGTAGAGATAATACTGTATGTGAGTGAGAACAGGGCCAGCAACGCTGACTGACAGCCATTTGGGAATGCTCCAAATCAGAAGGAGGGTGGCATCGCCGAGAGAGCAAGGCGCCTAACTCCCATTGAAGGATTCTGCTCCCTGGTGTATTTAGGTTACATTGCTGGGGACGTCCCATTTTTGCCTTGCAAAGAGCCCCGGCTGGATGGGCCTGGCCAAGGACAGCAGGGCACTGCTCCTCTGATCAGGGCTGATGTTCTGCGGCTTTGGGCATCCAAACTCTATAAAGCCAGGCTGCAAAGCACTTGGTTACAGCCAGAGCTGTGCCGCCTGCTGGGATCCCCGCAAGGAGGCTTAAAGAACCCCCAGCAGAAAGCACAGTCCCCACCTGCAACATCTCTCCTGCCCACCTGGGTCTCCTGGTCAGACAGATTCATTTCTAGCACGGAAGAGATCCATTACAGGAGCCTCAGCACTCAGTAGAGCACAGCCAGACTTAGCCGGGCCTTTGGCATGGAAACATCCACCCATGACAGCCGCGCTCCACCTGTGCCAAGCCTGGGCCACATTTGACCCCTCTGTGTCAGTGCAGCCCCTTCCTGCTGGGCCTTGTAAAGCCACAGGCACACACGAGCAACGGAGGAGAGCATTAAAGGTTGTGATGGCAAGCAGGAGAGCTTGGTGAGCTGGAGCCGGGGAGAAGCCAGCCATCTGTCCTCCTACACGCAAGGGCACCATTCAAACAACATGCCCAGCCCATCTGGGCAGCGGGAGTATGAATGATTTGTTCCTCCTCTCACTGCAAATCCTCCTGGCTCCTCGCTGCTCTCCTGTCCAACCTTGACATTCCTCTCTCACCGCATGAGTGTATCTGCTACCACCAGGCAGACCTCAGGGGACACCACCATGCTCTGACTTCTTCTTCCCAGAGCCCCATGCACTCTCGCTCACACCAGGGCAGCAACGCTTTCCCTTGATCAGTGTACTCCACTCAAAGGACTGTAGGGTCCAGGTCAAGCTTTAACGGGAGAACCCACCACATGAAAGCATCCTATCTGAAAATGGGCTTTCTTTTTGAAAAAAATAACCAAGAGAACAAAAATATCACGGATGCTGCAACCCACTTGTATCCTTTCAGGAGCTTCTTTGAGTCCAGAGTGGGTATACAGTTGCTGGGGGGTGACAACAGCATTGCTGCTTCTGTTCTTTGAAACAAAAAGCCATCCATCTTCAAACACCTTAATCCACTGCTTTTTGCCACCATTAAACATGCTTGCCACAAACCAGTTACCAAACAGGTCTCAGAACGATAAGAGTAGGCAGCAGAAAGGATAGGGTAGGTAGAGGAGAAATATTGGATTATGTGCCAAAGATGAGGCAGCAGTACCACACTGCTGTGAAAAAGCCAATTATAATGGGATGTATAACAAGAAATACCATCTGTAAGACATCAGGTAATGCTTCTGCTCTCCTCAGCACTAGCAAGGGCTCAGCTCATGGATCATATTCAGTTCTGAGCACCACAATTTGAGGAAAAACACCTTCCTTCTAAGAGGGTGTCAGAAAAGGTTATGGGACAGAACTGACAACAGAAGGTTTGGAAAACATGGATCAAACAGTAGCAAATCAGTGGGATCAGATGGTATTTACCCAAGAGGTGTAATGGAACTAAAAGAAGAGTGTTGAACTAGCTTTGCAGTGTGTAACCTGGTGCTTAAACAGAAATTGGCAAACAGACAGTAGAAATGATGTAGGGAATTGCAGACCAGAAAGTCTGACTACTGCACTGCAATGACAATAAAGACTAGAACAGGGAGTCCAAAAGGTACAGAAAGCTTCTGTAGAGGGAAGCTGTGCTTCACAAATCCACTTTGAACGAACCAACAGTTATGTGAACAAGAGCAATCACTTGATTTAAGTTCACCTGAATTTCCCAAAAAGGTTTGAGAAGATTTCTTAAGCAGAACGGTCGTGAGAAAGTCTTCTGATGAAGTAATAACTGGTGAAAAGAAAGAAAAAAAGAAAAAAGGAAACATCCTACTTCTCATATTCCCTTCTAGCAGCAGCTGTTGGCCTTTGGTTGTTCCTGTGCTCTTAAACAAGAGTCGTGTGCTCACCTTATTGTGAGAAAGCTGTAGCAAGAAACAGAGTATAAAGCTGACTATGCTGAAGAAAGAGAGCACATTTATGGAGTGCCAGCAGACATATGAGTTGGGGAATGAAAAGCTGACAAGCTGTTGGTGACATAGAATGATAAATGGGGAAAAACTATGAGATACTGAGCCTGAGATTACCCATTACATCACTGTCCCATTTAAAAAGGGGCAGGTACTGATGGTACCTTTGAGAAAGCTTGTGATTTAAATCAGATTTTCTTATAGATACTACCTGAAGTCTCTCACTTTTACTAGGTCCTAAAGCCCTAAAGGGGCTTGTATTAGACAGGATTAATATGAAGCTTTATGAACAATTCAAAAGACCTTGTCATGCTAGTTTGCACTGACACCCCACGCTAATAGGAGAAGACTTTGCTGTGAACAAAAATAGAGGCAGAAAGGAAAGGGAATGACAACATGAAAACACAGAGAAAAGGCAGCCCAAACGGGAAATCATCTCCACAGATGGGGAGAAGACAAGAGGGGACTCCAGATGAGGAACCAGCACTGAAGTCAGGACTCTTAGCATGAAAGAGCTCCTTTTATAAGCCAGTCCCTTGAGGAGATAAAGGCCATTCTGGCTCCACATGGGGCCCAAGGCAGTGGGTCATGGCCACCCTCACCTGGCAGAGTTATGGGACATCACACTCTTTCCGAGGAACGACACTGGTACAGGTGCTGATGACAACGGGCAATAGGAGGAGAGATCAAACAATCTGAAGATCCCTTGGGTCCAGCCTTGGACAGCTTTGAAGATGAAGCTCAGAGATTCAGATAATTGGTATTTGATGGAGAGCCAGAGCAGCAATAGAGACACCAAAATGACATGTTCATGTTGAACCACTCAGGCCAGTGGGCAAATGGCCACACATTCAGAGCCAGCTGGAGTTTTCCAAGCCTCATGTTTCTTTTTGAGGTACAGTATATTGCAGTCATCAGGTCAAGAAGTCAAAAATCCCTAGATTCTCATAGCTAAATCAGAATAAAGCAGATGAGTTGCTAATCTCCCAAATATTTGGAAGTGGCAGGGAGTCAGTTCGGCCTCTGCTGTTTTACTGGTGCTCAAATCAGTGAGAAACATATGAGAACTTTGCATCTGCTGATGGGGAACGCAGTCCACTGAACAGGCAAAGACTTTTAATACCTCCCCTCTTCTCTCCAGTAGTCTCTATTTCTTGTCTAAAACTAGCTTCAGTCAACAGGCTCTCATTCATCCAACAGCAGGTTCATCCATTGCTTGGGAATATGGTTGGGCTCAGCTGCATATTGCTGCAAAGCTTGTCCCTCACTGATGGATCCAGGCAGAGATGCAGGTGTCCAGCCCAGCCTCTGCATTTTGGGGCAGGATCAGCTGCAGGCAGCTTGTTGTCTCTCTGAGCACTTCAAGCATGCTCTCCAAGAATAAGAAGCACTTTGTGATCAAAGGGAGGAAAGCACGCATGGATGCTTGCTTTGTGTTCAATTCAACCCTGCTGCCTCTGGCACTGCTACCTTTTAGAAACAGGTAGGTTTCCCAGGACACATGGGCTCTGAACAACCAAGGGTTTGAAGAGCTTACTGTTTTGAAGTAGAGAAAAATAAATGACAAACAGGATAAATATCACCTGGGAAAGGGAGCCACCGACATTCCAGCTGCGGAGTTCCAGTTTCAACATTTTTCAGAAGGTAACAATGCTGCGACTTGCACCTCTGGCCCCACTGTGCCACTATGTCCGCTGGTCGTGGTGTTGCGTTGGAGGCAGCATAGCACAGTCGATCTGTGCTGTCCAAAAGCTACGGAAAGGTGACAGAGGGTCTTGCAACGGCAGCAGTAAGAACTGGAGATGGAAGCTCTGAATTTTATTTTGTGCCTTTCAGGTCAGTGCTGGTATAAGCAGTGCAGCTTTACTGCTTCAAGAGCCCCGGGCTTTGTTCACAATCACTCCCACTGTCTCATGCAATGCTGGGAAAATGTCACTCCTCCCTTTCCCTCCCATGTTCTATACAAATGGAGAATAATTTTAGTCCCCCTTTGCAATAGTGATCTGCAGATGAAAGGTGTGGGGCCAGTCTGCAGGTGAGTTACTGAACGAAAAACTGATGATTTCCAACATTTCAGCACGTTAACTTCCCAGGAACTTTCAAGCACTCTAATTGAATCCTTCAATAGACAAATACAATGAATTCAGAACTAATCGTCAAGTGTGAAATCCACAATGCAACCGCTAGATATGTCACTGTCACTGCAAAACAAACAAACAGCCGCCCACAATTTACAAAGAACTGGTAACATTATGTGATCCATTTTGGGGATCCTGTTTAATTCACCCAACAGAAGAGTCAAACACCCCCTTGTAAGATGGAGTAGGCCACTTAAGAATTGGACATTTTCAAAGCCATCAGTCAAGTCAAAGAGTTATGGCCACGGCCACATGACTGATAGAGCTAACCAGAACGACACAAATTATGAAGATCAGGAACAAACAACTCCAAAAGCAATCTGTAGGCAAGAACTATCTGCTGAATGCTTTTGTGAAGAGGATCGAAAACATGCCTTTCACCCACAGTCTGCAGACTATAGGAGGTCCACAGAACAGATTTGCAAGGAGACGTGAATAACGGCAAAACTGAAGCAGCTGAGACCTGCTGGAAAGTAATTTGCACAGAGGAATCAAAGGGGAAAGCCATTGAATCATCTCTGTCATAGGTTTTTTATCCTGTCCAGTTGTCCATAAGAGGAATCGTTATTTCCCATATCAGTGGGGGATACGGCACACCAAACACACATCTCCCATCAAGCAGATTGTCTGTAAAGGGCTTGGAGGCCCTCAGCAGAGAGGTGGTAGAGTAGTGAAAGGCAGAGAGGCCCTATTGAATATGGATGCCCACCTGGCTGCTGCATAAAGCTGAATATCTCAAAGGCTCCTTTGGAAGGTGTTCAAATACTATGTCAATGACGCAAGAGCTTCCCCAGCACAGAACAAGCATGCCCATTTCTTGCTACACACAACTCAAGAGAAGGGGTCAGCTTCACAGGTCACCCAAATCACCGTGCAATCCCATGATGCTGCCAGGGGACCTAGCTGGGGGCATTGGGACAGCGTCGATTCTCCCCCTTCTGCAGCTCCCCTTCAAAAGGGGGTTAAACTGCTCCAACTACCACCTTCACCAAGCACAGAGCAGACACAGCCATCATAAGCCTCAGAGCCACTCATAGATACTATATCCATTAAAGAAAACACAATGCTTCCAAGATTTACTACACCCAATACAATATTTCTTGGGTTATTTTTGTCAGCATTGTGCTATCACTCAATTTCCTCACAAGCCTTCCTGTATTGTGGCGACATGTCTCCCCACTTTCCCCTCCACAAACTGCCTACCTCCAAGACATTAATCCTCTTCCCACCGTTCAGTTGCAAACCACCTGATCCAGCTCAAACACAGGGCCCAGGTCTTGCATAGAGCTAGAAGAAACCCCTGCCTCCATTGAAAACATACACTTGTTCCTTTAACGCCTTTATTATTAATTGCTAAAACTTAATCTTATTCATCATTTGTTATGCCTCAAAAGTGGATAGGAAAAAAATTCAAATTAAGTGAAGTGAAAAGATTTCAGAGATGGTACAGAAGGCTCCTGAAGGAGCTGAAGAATACTCTCCGGAGACTACGAATGCTGCGCTAACCCAACCTGAAAGAAAGAAGATCTTAAGACAAAGAAATCTTGCCAAATTGATACTTTAATTATAACATTAGTCGTTTCTTTCAAAGGCTTAGTGCATGAGCTGGGGGTGGGGGGCAGAAAAGACTTAAAGGGAGAAAAGACTTAACATCACCAGGATGAGTAGAAGCAATTAGGAGGATTTAAATTACTCTCTTGTTTGGTACAAGGCAGATGGATTTCACTTTTCTTGCCATCATGCTCAACTTCTTGCTCTACCATCAGCTTCAAGAGGACTTCTCTTCAGCACTACATCAGATCCAAAGACCTGGCCTTTTAAGTTGGTCAGCCCTGCGGGCAGCATCACCTTCCACTCTGGAAACACACAGCTACTGATCTAGACTGTGAATATTGGTGATTATAGCAGCTTTTCATCCTTAAAAGGGGCAGAAACTACAATACTGTATAGAGGGGAAAGGAGTCTGCCAGGGCAACCCTCAACAGGAAGACAGACGCTGCAATACACAGAGGAGGGCTTTACTGCAAACCTGATTTTCTTTGCAGAGGTTGGAGAAGGGAAGATGGAAGAGAATCAAAACACAGCCTGTCTACTCTCAGAAACTCTGCATCAGTCCCGAACATTATATCTTTAAGTACAGCTTATTTTTTCTCTCTTCTCTTTAATCTGTTTTAGGACAAGCTAGACATAAGCCATCTTCTTACCAGGATGGACAAAGCAAACAGCACCTCTGCAGTGTTTGGCTTGAATGGGGCCAGCCATGAGTTACGGTCCTCACCCAGTCAAGGTGCTGGAGAGAGCATTACTGCTGCTTCTTCACCATGCAGGCCACAAGCCAAGGGGGAATGGGCAGCACGATGCTCAGCCAGATCTATGCTGCTAGGGAACACTGCTGCTTTGGAGATGTAGGACGAACAAACAGATCCAAATTGTTTCGCATGAGAAAAAGCTGCACAAGAGAAAAAATCCTGCTGCACAAAGAAGGGAGAGCAGACCTTTACAAATTTCCAGCATGGGGGACATACAACTTTTGCATTCCTCTGATTCAGAGCCCATAGCCTGACCTAACTCAGGGCACTGCCCGCAAAGGATCAACAGCAGCAGGGTGGAAGGATGTCCCATCCACACCTCTTATCCCTCCAGCAGCAAAGAGAAGGCTGTGGCATAAGATTATCTCTCTGCACAACAGCAGTTCACCCTGGGAAGAGGTGCTCAGCCGTAGGTGTATCCTGCCCTCACTGCAGGAGGATGCTGGATTACACTAACCTTAGGACACACAACAGTAGCAAGCAACACCCGATGAGAGTGCTACAATCCTTCCTAACTCCCAAATCCACAGAGTGCTACATGGCAGAAAACATGCCGTTCTAGCTGATGCTACATCCTCGCTTGCTTTGACCAACTCTCTTTTGCCAAGGTTACTTCAGCAGCTTTTGTAGCTTTAAAAGCTGAGCAGTCACATCTCCTTGAGCTTTATACCTGCAAAATGTTCTCCAAGTGGAACAGGGCCAATTTTTTTCTTCCTGTTTTCAATTAGAATTAATTGATCTGTAATTGCACCCATAGAGGGGAAGAGTTAATAGACACAGTAATAAATGCCAAATCCCCAGAAGAACTGGCTCTCCAGGCCCCTGCCTGGAGCGACTCCATCTCCTCTTAATTGCGTTACAATACAATTCCAATGCATGTGTGTGTTAGTATTTAGAGAGAAAACCGAGGAGCCTTGGTATGATGGAATTCATTTCTCTTTCTCTCCCACATACTTTGTGCTTAGGAGCAGATGGATTCAGGCTGTTTACATCACGGAGGTCATGCCACAGTTTAGCAGTTGGGGAACTGACTGTTGAGAGAGATGCGCATCGCAACCAGAAGATTGCTAAATCTGGGCTCTGGCAAACTTCTGATGGTGGCAAATTAAACATGCAAATGTCCTTGTCACAGCCTCTTTGCATGCAGGACTTACCTCAGATGTTTGATTGTTTCCCTAATGAAAACAGCTGCCAGGATAAAGTAAGGGCAGAGAAGCAGCTCTGCAGCAACTTGTATGTGTGAGCTTACAGAAGAAGGACGGAGATCCCAAATGGATCTCATTCTTAGTCAGTGCAGATGGTGCAATTTGCAAGCAGCATGTCCAGGTTTACATTCTTCATTGCGGATGAGCTGTGTCTGTGTCATACAGATGACCTTTGGGTTAGGCCAATGTATAGTAAAACCTCTGTAAACCTGTCAGCTGAAGTTTCAGTAAGCGATGCTGTGCTGGAGGGCACAGGACATGGTCTCCTTAGCCAGCAGTGAAAGAGAGACTTCTATCCCTAGAGGTACCACCATGTTCTGCATCTTCTTCAGACATCCTCCCCTCTTCCCATAAAATAGCAGGACGGACTGACACCTGAGCAAGAAGGCTACCAGGAGTTGGTGCTCACCACAATGCTCTGGGTTAAAAGAGCCACCACGTCTTAGGCTGGCCAGGCATGACTTTCTTGTGCATGGGAGGGGAGTCTAGAGAGCAGTTGACAAGGTTGCTCATACCAAATTATGGTTTCATACACAGAGACCAGGCCAGTAGCTGCTTCGGAGTGGTTACAAGCATCTTAAGAGTACTGTGTTACTGTTTTAGTAACACCATGTCAGACTCCATCAGCCATGGGGACAGCAGCCAAACCCCCAACGCTTTTGGGATCTCTGCTTCTGCCACTGCTGGGGAGGAGAGCTGATGAAGCTCCTCTCCTGCGGGCCTGAGTCTGCTCCCTTCCAGGCAGTGACAGTCCTCTGCCTTGCTGTTGTTCAGGCTAAGACTCACCACGTTGTCAAAGGAACCTTCCCCCAAGTAGTGCCGTAATCCGAAGGAAACGTTTCCTCTACATGAAAGCGTTTCCATGGAGCTCATCACCAAAGTGACCTTCGCCTCCAAGCTCATTTAAGCTGAGAGGAGTGAAAAGGGAGTACAGACGATCCAGCCAGTTCCCTGGGTTGCTCATCTAACTAAGAGACACGGGAATGGAAAGGTCATGCTTTGGCTCCTGGAAGAGAGCCAAGTACTTTCTTCTAGCACAAAAGGAACGCGAGAAGTGTTAAAAACAATAAAAGCTAAACAAGCAAAGCAAGGAAAAAAGTCATTCTTACTGAGACCTAATCTTCATGCATTTTCATTCAAGGACCCGTGCTGTTTGTGTGCAGAAGCACCTTCTGCCTCCTCGCCTCACTCTCTTCCACCGGCACGCGCCACGGCTCCGCCAGCCACACCATCAAGAGGATGCCCAGCTTTCCCCCTGCAGCCGGGGTCTCTGAGGGTGGCACATCGACGGACACAGGTACAGACGATCCCGCTGAAGCTTTGCGATCGCGGCCAGGTAGGAGGCCCGTGTGGTCGGCCGCTCTAGTGCTGCCCATCCAGCCACCCCAGGGCAGCGGGGTGCACAGTGGACTTGCACCCAGGGTCGCAGAGTGCAGCTCGCCTCCTCCGCTCACCTCGCTCAGCCCTCTGGGGAGCTGAGCAGTCGTGCTTTTCCCTAGGTATCTGGCACGCCACTAGAGCATCTCCACTGCCAATTAGGCCACCCACCCACTTGCATCCTTCCCCAATACAAACCCTATTAGCAATAAACAAACAGTCGAAATGCCAGCCGGTGCCTGCGAAGAGCCCTAGACAACTGCATCCAACTGAGCAAGAGCAGGGAAGAGCTGCCTCGCGCAGACCCAGGATGGGCAAGCACCAAGTCCAAGGCATCTGCTGATCAGGGCAAGGGCTGGGCAGCCCATGGTCCTCCTGCCGGTGCATTGCTCAGTTCGGCCCATACCCGGCTGATTTGCAGGCCAGCGTGGTCTTATCTTGCTGTGCTTCACATCCCCAGGTTATTCTCAGTATCACACAGGCACCAAAAGCCTCACAGTGTGTCCACAGACACATTATCTTGGCAGCCTTCAACACCGCAGTAAAGGGTTATTCCAGCTGCCTAGCCCCATGCTTCCTAACTTTCCTTCTTTGGATGTTTGCAGGAAAGGTCCAGTGTGATGCTGACGGCCAGCTGGACTTTGCTCAAATCCCCAAGTTGGACACAGCCTAAGAAACGCAAAAGCCGCCCAACACCGCTCAGACATCTTCATAATCCATAATACCTTCCTCCCTGCAAGACAGCCTGAAACCCTTACTGCAGCCTGTCCCCCAAAGCCCCTGGATTTAGTCAGATGTCAGAATGAGACCTGGGGAAATTCAGTCACCAAGAGACCCTGAAGCCCTGCTGCCGCTCCGGAGCCGCTCCTGAAACCACCAGCACCACACCAGGACTCCCGGGGCATTTAGGAGGGTGACAGAGGCCAGTGTCCACATTGATCCCTGCATCCTGAAATATTCACAAGCATTTCCCCAGCTAGCCAAAACGGTGTTACACCAGCATTTTTGTGCTGGTTTCCCTGAGGGGCAATTAGGAAAAAAATCACCTGGCTTAGCAAGCCAGCCTTCGGCTACAGCCCGCGGCCCCACCGCTCGCCCTCCGCGAGGGAGCAGGAGGGGCCACCCGCACGGAGGAGGGCTTGTCCCCTCCATGCTCTCCCCTTGCGCTAAGCCCCTGCCAGCGGTTCAGGATGTGCTGATGCAACTGCAGTTCATCGTCATGGAGACGAGAAGCCTTTTTCTCTCCAAACTCAGTCTAATGGCTTGGATTAAAATCTCATCTTTGCTCTGGGAAGAGCAGAACAGGGACAGCTGTGCTGTCTCCACGTTCCCCATGTCTCCATGTGCATCCCAGGCATGCTGGAATCTCCCCGCTCAGAGCAGCACATCCACCCCGACGCCGGGCACAGCCACAGAGGTGTGCGTCTCACATCCCTCCCCAACATCCACCGTCAGCCAAACGCACCCCTTTTTATACGCGCCCCAACTCAAACGCATTTCCGTAACACTCCCCCCATCTCTCTCCCCTCCACCAGGTCACAAACAGCCAGAAGGTTTACACTGACAATTTCCCGCCGGTGACCAAAAACATGAACTTTCCAGCAAGGTGGGTAAGCAAAAAGCATCTTCAACAAGGGGGATAAAATAAGGGACCCTTCTTACGCTAGCCTCGCTCAGAGGCGCAGAGACAACAGCCGCCTGGACGGCGTGCAGGGAGGGGGGACACTCCAGCTGCAGCCCTAGCACCCCTTCCCATTTCCACATTTAATCACACCAGCTCCTGCCGCTTCCCAAGCTCCCCAAGGAGCTGCACTGACCAGAGCAGGGCAAAGGAGGCTCCTGCAGTGGGGCAGGTGGCCACGGAGGGAGGAGACAGGGCCCTCGCTGCTCCCCAAAGACCCGCGGGGCCCGAGGGGGACGGCTGCTTTGCCGTCCTGCGGGCCAAGCCGCAGGGCGCAGAGGCACCCAACGGGCACAGCGAGGAAAGGAAAGTCTGTGGCTTACCCTGACAGCACCCCCAGGACGAGGTTGAGGACAAAGAAGGATCCAATGATGATGAGGGGGATGAAGTACAGCCAGTTCCAGGTGGCTCCTAAGGCATCATTGGTCTGGAAGGGAAAAGAAAATTAAGAGCGTGCATTACATTCAGCACTGGCACGGCCGTGGGGAACCAGGGTTGATGTGCCTCAAGCCAGCACGAGGCTCACAGGTGCAGAAAGGATGCTCCTTCCCCCTTCACACCGGCTATTTATTATTGCTTTTACGCAGGGGATGGAGGCTCGGCCCCCCTCGCTCCCCCAGGACGGGATAGGGAGCAGGCTCCGCTTTGCACAGACAGCGCAGAGCGCAGCCCTCAGCAGGCTTCCTGCGGAGCGGCGGCACCCTCCGTACCCCCCCACGGCGCCCGGCAGCACCCTCCCTGCCCCGCTGCTCGGGCAGAGGCCCCCGCGCCCCGGCCCGGCCAGCGCCTCTCAAGCACCCGCATGGGTGGCCGGGTGAGGACACAGGGTGCCTCGTCCCCACGGCCAGGGAGCGCAGCACCTGGGCTCCCTCCCAGCACACCCCAGGCAGCTCGACGCAGAGCTCCTCCGCGCATCCCGCCGAGATGGGAAAAAGCGGGCCCGCAGCATCCGCGTCTGCCGAGCAGGGAACAGGTTCAGAGAGAAAGGTTTACACGCTGCCTCGCGGCCAGGGAAGCCGGCGTCCGAGCAAGAGGTTGCCAACGCGCAGGGGAAGGGGCTGCCTTCGGCATCCCCCCTCCCGCACCTCCGGGTGGGTATTTCGCTAATAGCTCCTTGACGCCCTCCCGCCCCGGGGACGTTGCCTGGCCCTGGCCAAGGCTGCGAGGAGCTGGGAGCCAGCGCGGCGAGAGTGCTAACCGCAGGGCAAAGCCTGGCAGCTCAAAAGGCTCCTGGCGAGCCCTGCTCGATAGCTCCGGCCAATTACTCATGGAGGCTTTTAATAAAGCGGTGCCCCTCCGCACCCCCCAGCCGCTTCGCAGGCCCCGTCCGTCCTCCCGCGGCAGGCGGCGCGCGCACGCTGCCGGGCCGGGCGGCGATGCGGCAGAACGTGACTGTCTGGGGGAGGCGGCATCAATCTTGTTGCAATGAAAGACTCTTTCTCTCTTTTTCTCCCCCCCCTCGCGTGCTAATTAAGCCCTCATCTTCGTCTGAGTCACTGGCACCACGTCTCCCTGTTGGCCAGCGCGGGAGCCAACTCGAGGCGTTGCAAGAGGAGAAGCGCATCTCCGAGGAGGGTTGAGGTCTCCCTCGGATGACCGAGGCGTCAGCAGAAATCCCAGCTGGGTGCCTCTCTCCATGTCCTGACGGTCCATGGCCACGGCAGCCCGCGGGACCCAGCGCCTCTCGAGATGGGGTGGCCAGGGCAGAGACGCCAGGCGCTGCGTGCCGGCCCTCTCCGCTGGGCACCGCCGGCTGGTGCCCTCCCTTCGCCCGGGCACCGCAGGCTGCCCTCGCTCGCCCCGGCTCACCTGCAGGCTCTTGCTGCAGAGCGCGGCCGCGAGGTGGGGACCGGGACAGGCGGCAGCGGTGGCACACCGGTGCCGGGAAGGCACTCGCGCTTCCCAGCCTTCTCACCCGTGCCGCGGCAGCAACGCTTCCCCTGCGAGAACCTGCCCGGCCGGGGGTGGCACCACCCCCTCCGTCAGCAAACATTCATACACAGCAATTAGCGCATTAGTCCTCGGAGGGAGGCCGAGGGGGCCGGGGGGAGGCGGCAGAGCGGGGATTCGAACCCGCGTCTCGCCAGGCCTCCCCGGAGACGGCAGCGCTAGCAGCGGAGGCTGCTGTGCCGTCGACCCCTGGGCTCGGCGCTACCCAGGGCTCCTCGGCTTCCCACCACCCCGACGCGGCAGCCTGAAGCGAGTCCGGAGAGACGGGAACAATGCGCGGGAACACCAACAGCAGGGCCGATGCTCGTCACCGCCCTCCGGAGGCGCTGGGCACCGCACGAACCCTGGCTGGGGCCACTGCACTCTTCTCCAACAGCACCATTTTTGGTGGCAACAGTCTTCAAGGTGCTTCTGACTCCCCAGCCAGTGCTGAGCGTTTCCAGCAGCGGGTGGTCCAAAGGGAGCAGAGCGCAGCGTGTCAGCTCTTGCTCCGAGCCCGCTCCGGGTAAGTCACGCCGTGCTTGCATTTTCCCCGCACGTTTGTCCACGGGGAGCTCTCTCCCCACCCGGGTTAACGCCACGCAAAGGGGCTCTGGTCTGAGACAGTGCCTCAAGCAAAGCAGTCACAGTTATCAGCCCCCCATCCCAGAGAGGAGCAAAGGGGGCAAGGACCCCCTGCACGGCCCTCTGCTCCACCGCACAAGCGGCGAGCCTCTCCCCGAGCGCAGGGCGGCCCTCTGGCCAGGCGAGAGCCCGTGCCCCCCTTGGACCCAGTGCAAGCCGGGCTCCAGACCCCACCAAGACACAGTCAGGTACCTGCCACCCGCTCTGGGACCCCTCTCCTGCAAAGCCGGCCCCATCCAAAAGCCACAAGCTTCCCCCAAGGTCCTGGGCAACGGGGACGCAAGATAGATGAGTTCCTTCCCAACAGGTGAGCAAGACAACTTTCCCCAGCGCTTGGACCACCTCCCCCGCTTTTTTGGCCTTCTCCCCTCCAGCCGTGAGGTATCTCAGCTGGAGACAGGGTGGAAAAAGGGGAAGAGATGTAGGAGGGGCAGGAGCAATGGTGAGACATAGAGGAAAGAACTGGGAAGCGGGAGCTGGGAAGCCGGTTGCACTTGCGCAGGAAATACATTTGAATAAAGAGCACGGAGCTAATCCCTGGGTGGAAGGGAGGAGAAATAACAAAGCCAGAGAAAGAAGAGAGAGAAGGAGAAGGTGGTCTGCTGAGGCAGACAGCCCGTGCTGCTCCCAGACAGGCTGGGAGAATTGCCATCGCTGGAAAGAGCCATCAAATCACATCGCGAGCGTTCTCGCTGCGAACACGCCGTTCGCAAGACGCTGGGAACAAAATCCAGGCGCTGCTGGAAAAAGGGAGTGAGCATGTGTACGGGAGCAGTCAAATCACTCTAACGAGATTTAAAGAGAGCTTCTGAAGAAATTAGCACCCTGCAATTTCTTTCTCTCGGCCCACCAGCCAAAAGAGAGGTGACCACTTAGCGGTGGATTACAAGCAGTTTCCCTGGGGTTATCGGCTAATGACACCAGCAGCAGCTCCCAGACTGCCTCTTCCCGGCTGCACTCACCACCACACTTTACAGGCACGGCCAAAGCTTGCACCACCCAGAGCCCGCAGTTGGGGAAACTGAGGCAGGGGCTCAGCTAGGGCGGCTGATCCTGCGCCCAGATCTGGACACCGCGCACACGAAACTGGGGAACAGCCCTGGCCATCGCCCCTGCTCCGAGCAGCCATATGGGTCCCCCAGGTGACACCAGCTTTGCTGGCATCCCCCAACCACAGGATGAAGGTTCCCACAGCATGTCCCAGGGCTCCCTACAAAGCCGCGCGCTGGAGTTGCCCAACAAGGTGGCCCGGCCGCAGCCAGATAGCCGGGAGCTGCTCAGCCGTGACAACCACCCAGCTTTGCCCTTTTATTCCCCAGCGAGCCGGAGACCTGCTCCAGCCCCTTTGCAGCGCCCCTGCGGCATGCAGGCCACCATGGGGGGTCATGCACTCGGCTAAGCAGGCTGGGGAGGGTCCCCACCGGGGAAACGAGGGGCTATTTGGGGGCTCTGGGAAATGCAAGGGCTGAGGGCCACGGTGTTTCACAGGCCCTGCATTTTCAGCAGCTGCTCTAGCCCTGCGCAGACTGTGAACACAAAGGATCCAGCACAACAGGACATCAGCATGCAGAACAGCATATGTGCGTGTGTGTGCATATATGTATATTTATATGTATTTATATATGCACATGTATATGTATGTATTCCCATCTTTCCACACTCAAAGCTAAAGCACATCTCCTATTAATCACAACACGTTGACATGTGCTACATTCCCTAGCTGAAGTCCAACGGATTTGCCTTTGGGGGAGGATGTGTTCTGCCAGGGTCTTGCAGAGCTGTTGAGTCCAGACCACTGCCATCTCACATCATGCAATCTCCCCCAGACTCTGTGAGCCCTACCTTAAAAATCCACTATTCCCAGTGGAAGGCTTATCCTCAAGCAGACACTCTAATGGTTGCTCTAATTTTCATCCTAAATTTATTTGTGGCCAGTTTATACCCATTTGTTCTTTTGCCAGCATCAGTCTTTGGCTTAAATAGCCCTTCTCCTTCCTGTTTCCCATCCTTATATATTTATAGATAGCAATCATGGCCATTCCCAGCCTTTACTTTGCTAGCCGAAGTATGCCAGGTTCCTCTAGTTTTTTCTTGCATGACAGGTTCTTCCTCCCTAATTCATCTAGCAGCCCTTCCCTGTTCCAGCCCAGGCCCAGTTCATCTTCCCTGGACATAGGAGACCAAAGCGAGTGACCCAGATGGGGTCTCACTACCCCAGTACAGCACCACTAGGCTGCCTTGTGCCACCTGCACATCTCTGCTCCTGCGCCTGCAGCCCACTGCATGGTACTGAGGGCATACAGTCACCTTGTGGCCACTAGCTTATTCCCATCCTTCTCCACACTGGTACTTTCCAATCAGAAGGACTTGGGATCCTAGAAGATTTCTTTGTTATTCTTCCCTAAGTCCATGGCTTTGCATTTTTAACTGCAAGCCATGCCTCTTCCTCCCGGCTGTGATTCCTCCACCCGGGGTGATAACTCCGTGCCCCAGCTCAGGAAAACTGGCCAACATTGTAAGCTTAGAGAAGCAATGTCTGCGACCACCCCTGAGGAGCTCCACTGGCCGCCAGCAGCCACTGCCGCCACTCAGCACCATCCAGCGCCATCTCCATGCTGCTCACTTCCTTGCCAGCCTCACAGCTCCTCTTCCACTTCCCATCTTCTCTTGTTCATTAACAGTTTCCCATACCAAATGCTTTACTACAGAGAGGAGCTCTGTGCTTTTCCTGTGCTTAGAAACCAGTTTTCCGATGCCAGGTTAGCCTGGCATGACCTACCTTTGGCAAACCCATGATTCATTTTCCTCTTTTGCCTTCAAAATCTGTTCTGAAATGGCATACGATTGAGGTCAGGCTTACAGTCCTATTCTTGCCTGGCTTGCTTTTTTCCTACTCCCCCCGCTTTTAAATATAGGCATTACATTCGTTATTCTTCAGTCAGATGGTGCCTCCCCCAACTTGATGGAGTTGTTAAAAATACTTGTTACCAGACCTGCCATTTCATGTGCCAGCTCTCTCCGAAGGCTGGGGTGGAGCTAAGCCGATCGCCAGTGGATGGGCACGATGGTCTTGGCACTTTACTGCCAGCTCGGCTGTGGTCATGTCCACTCCCTCCTTCCCACTATCCAGCCTTCCCCTGCCTCCATCTTTGTACATACCAAAAGCCAAGGTAAAGCATCCATCCAGTGCTGGCTCCATACCCAAATCTCCCTACCCTTCACTTCACCTTGCCCTGCTCTTATTTGAAGGGGTGAGGAGCCGTTGGCTACTCCTTGAGCACCCTTTGCAAGGTCCATGCCAGCTTGACTTCTGACAGCTCCCACATCACCTCTCTACTTCTTCAGAGCTGAGACGTAGTTCTCGTTACTGAGCAGCCCCCTTTTCCATCCCTTGTTGGCAACATTTATTCTTAATATCCCTCCTTAGGCAGTTATTCATTGCCTCGGTCCATAGCGCCTTCCCGCAGGCTCTTTCCCCTTGCTTAAGACAGCAGTAGGTTGCCATGCAGAGAGGTCAAGGTAGACAGAGACCACAGCTAATTTAATCCCTAAACTAAATGAATGCTATAACTCCTTTAATGAAAAAATTCCTCATTCGTGTTCCTGGACTCCTTGCAATGCTTGGCTCCGTGTGCTAGAGACCAGGCCCCTTTGCTAATCCAAGCCCTTTGGGAAATTCAGGACCCGCCTGACAGGCTGATCTTAGTTTACTCTTCCCTTCAATTTAAGGCAATTACCTTCCTGTTATGCACCGCACAAGTCTAAAACGCCGCTACCCATGCTCTTCCATGGCCACCGGAACAAAAGATATGTTGCCTATTGCATGCAGAAATAGCTGAGCTCCCAGTACAAGCAACCTGAGCTTGTTGGTGAAGATGAGGGAGTTACAGTTTCCCCGAGGGACAAAGCACCCAGTGGTATTTCTCCTGCTCAGCCCACCGTAGAGATCCCAAGCCATACCCAGCGGGAGCCGAATCACTGCACAGCACTGACCTACGCACAGCAACACGGCTTGTGCCCGCTGCCCTCACACATGGCATGCCCGGGGGCTGAGCACTGCGGGCAAAGGCTGATGGCCTAAAAACGACGCAATTCACCTCCCTCCTTGTGCCATGCTGCGGAGACCCGCAAAGGAGCGGGAGCAGGACCTCACACGGTAACAGAGCCGGGAGGGCACATGCCGCCGCAGGTCTCCAGCCGGTGAAAGAGCTCCTTCCAGCTCGCGGCAAGCACATGCTTCTCAATAGTGCGCTCGGAGGAGGAAATTGCCGGTGCCAGGGAGAGTCGGTGGCCGCGGGGACCCGGAGCGCGTCTATTCTTTCTGCAGCTCTTGTGTTTTCCAAGGGCGGGAAACGCACAGAGAGCTGCAAAAGAAGGTCTCACTCGGGGGGCTAGAAATCTAAAGAAGTCTAAATATATACGTAAGTGGAATGCAAAGCACAAGCTTGCAGCCCACACGTATCCTCCCTCGGGCTGCACTTGCATGGGAAACTTTAGGATTTCTTTGCCATAGGGAAGGGGGGGGAAAACTCACAAACTCAGTCTCCTACCTAAAAATAAACATAAAGCATGTTCTGCCTTTGCAGCATGCCTTTAAGTACCACCCATTTCCTGGTGGCTCGGTGAGAGGAATTAGGATCCTGCCGACCAAGGCAGCATGCGCCTGACTTGTCCTGAGAGCAACAAGATTTAGGAAGCTGCTGGCCTTCATTCACACATCTATTCTCTCACTTGGTGATTCTCCAGTGTCTAGTAATAGGGCTGAGCTCCCACTTCAGGTTTTACCTGGAGGGTAGGTGCAGGGGAGGGACTTTTCTCCCCTTTACCCAGCTGCCTGTAGGAACTGTATCCTGGAGATCACCACAGCCAGCTTGGTTTGAGTTTGGTCAACAGGCCCCAAAATTGCAGAGGAAAGATGAGAAGGAAGAAGGATGGATAGACGGACAATCACCTAGACTGTGCACTTACAAAAGTCTTCCCTACTGGGAAGACCAGGCGCAAAGAAAGATGGTCCCTGCTGCAAAGCATTAAGGCCAAACTGCTCCGAGCAGAGACAACAGATCCCTCTGCCCCCTCCGAGCTCCGGCAAACGCCTCCCTGCACATGCTAATGTCCTGCATTCAATTGAGCCCCCTGTCAAAATTCATCTGCATTAGGATAGAGCCCCTGTGATTTCTGTTTGAATCCAGACCAAACAGCACATAATTAGATTGGTGTAATATACAATCATTACTGTAACCAACTGTCCGTGACTTGCTCGGGGAATAGATAGCATTGCACTAAGAGGGAAAAATCCAAACACACACTTAACCTGCCGTTGCGGGCATCCGCCAATCGCGGGGAAGGAGAAAACAGCCTCCTCTCCTGGGACGAGGGCTGCGGGGAGGACCCCGATCCTGCTTTAATTGCTGTCCTTCTGCTACATCCCTGTGCATCTCCCATGCTGTGGCAGCACCACCCCATAGGGACCCACCACCAGAGCTGGGCTCGTGTCGCCCAGGGCTGCAGACACTGCCATGCCGCTCTGCACGTCTTGGGCAGTATTTGGGCTGCAGACGGGCTTTACCAGGCTGAGACATGGTGTGCAGACCTCCGCAACTGCCACAGCAGGGCAGGAGAGGTCTGTTTGCCCTTCCCTTCTGTGAATCCTAACAAGAAGGTTTGGGGACGAAGAGGACGGTTGTTATCTCAGGAGGCTTTCCTCTGGCCCCGCACACTGTGATTTTCCTCTCCAATGCTGGCCCGAGGCTTTCTACCCGGCTTAGGGGGAGACCAGACCTGATGGGACAGTGGATGCAAAATCCATCAGTGCTTCCAGGATTTGCAGCCAGACCCCCAACTTGGCAACTCCTGCTGCTCCTACCTCAGCAGCAACACGCACCATGCTCCAGCCCAGGGCAGAGCCATCGCTCACTGCGCTGCCTCCGACCGCTTCTCCCTGCAGGGCACGGCTGCAGCCGGGTTACAAACATGCACACGGACCAGCAGCAACAGCATCAAAATCTCACTATACCAGGAAAAAAAACCCCACCACCCTACAGCAGATTCCCCGGCCTAGCTGGCCCCTCAACACCCGCTGCTGCTCTCCCCAGCACAGTAACAGATCTCTTTCTTCCCTTTAATAGCTGTAATTTGATCTCCTGCATGCAGGGCCATGCTTCGCTCCCCGCCAGCGGTGCCTGGTATCCATCAGCGACCCCGGGACTGTACAAGAGCTGAATGAAAATGCTTTTCTTTCCCAAATTAGGTTAATGAGGAAATGGGTACATTTCCTTCGCAGGAGGAGGGCTGGCCCTCGGCGGGCCTGATCCTGCTGGGCAGGCCGCGGGCCACAGCGCGGGACGGCGGCGCCTCGAAGCCAGGGTACGCTTTGCTGCTGGCCGGAGTCGACGGGAGACTGGGCTCGAATCCGAGGCCGCCGGGGACCTGCCCAAAGCACGCTCAGCAAGTACCTGATGCTCTCAGGGAGAGTCCCCGAACGCCGGCCACAGGCATCCACCGCCAACGTCCCCTCCGGACACCATGGCCACAGCCCGCTCGTCGGGCAGAGGGTGGTTGGTGGCGTGCAAAGCCCTGGTGGCACTGCAAACAGGCAGCGAGAAGCCAGGAATCTCCAAAAAGGGATGCTCAAAGCTCAGGGAGGCCCCGAGTGTGTGGGCATCTGTGTGTAGGTAAGACGAGGGAAGGAGGAGACAGGGAAAAAAACAATATATTTCATTTTTCTATTTTCCATATGAAACGTTTCCACTTTTGACTCAAAAAAATGCATTGCTAAAAGCATTATGAAAATTAAGTGTTTCAAAACTGTTCAAAATGGGTGCGGAAACTGATTTTCATTTTGCTGCACTCGGATCCCTGGAGCACGCAGGAGCACGGATGCGAGCAGCCCTTTCCCCATGCACGCGCGCGCCCACACTTTCGGGGGCCAGCCAGCAGGCTGCAAACCCCACAGCGCTCCTCCAGCCGGATTCCTCCCGGGCTGTCGCCCGCCCAGCCAGAATACCCCCCCCCGGGACGCTCACGCCCGCTTAGCCGCCTCCCAGGAGGGGCGAAGTTTTCATTAGGTAATGTTTGTAAAGTCCCGCGGAGTGCTCAGCCTTCGCTAAAGCCGGCGCTTGGCCACGGCGGTGCCCGCGTTTCCACCGCAGGTGCTTACCTGGACGCGGGGGTTCGGACAAGCCACCGCCGCTGCTCCTCTCGCAGGACCCAACGCCCGCGTGCAGCAGGGGTTAGGAAGCATCGCGGAGTAAATTAAGCGCGTGTGGATGGGCCTTCGCTGCTGGCGGTAAGAGGGGGAGGAAAGGCAGCTCTGCCCCCGGTCCCCGCACGCGCACCTCTCCCAGAAAGCGGCCCCACGCTTTCCACTCGCCTCGCTGCTCGGCGGGCAGCGGCCGGGTGAATCGGGTGCCCTCGTTACACCCGGCTACTCGGGCAAGGAGCTGCCGTTCCTGGCCGGCGGCGCGGACGCTCGTCCGGCCAAGCCCGCCGCCGCGCGCAGGCGCCCTCATCACGGGCAGCGCAGGCGCCCGCGGCCCAGCGGAGAGAGGCTGGCGCGCGCGAGGCCGGCGGCCCAGGCTCGAGCGGCTCAAGAGAAGAGGCTGCGACGGGAGCTGCTGCAGCGCTGGGGGCGCGCAGCCGGAGCGCCGAGACCCCGGGCGGACAGGACCGACGCGGGGCGAAAGGGCTGTTTGCTACAGGCCAGGAAAGTTTTAAACCTCCGGGTTTGGAACTTCCCGAAGTCCTTGCAAACTTGAGTTGCATTTAAACCCAGCCCCAGCCCTCGCTCGGGACCTTCCCGGTGACGGGCTGTTCCCGCTGCGGTTCCCAGAGGGAGGCACGGGCTCCATCCTGGGGTGCAGCAATGCCGGGGGGATTTTTGCCTGCCCTCCCGCCCTCCAGCACACGCCGCTTCGCTCGCGTGGCCCCGGCGCTGCTGGAGCGGCTGGGATCCGCCAGAAATAGCTGCGGAGGTAATAAGATCTGTGCTTGCTAGCAAGCTGCTAAGAGCGCTGGGTGTTGATTAAATTTTCATACCACCCTGACAGGATTTTTTTTTTTGTTTTGTTTTAATTTAAAACACACAAGAAGGGACTTCTTTTCCCTGGGCAAGCGTTCCAGCTCGAGAGCCTGGCAACGTCCCAGGGCACGGAGGATTAAAAAGCAAAGCAGTCCCCCGCTTCCACGCGTCTCTCCCAACTCCTTCAGTCACCTGCCTCCCTCGCTCCTCCTTCCCTCTCCAAAGACACCCCTGTATTTTCTGCGTTAGGAGCGGCTGTGCTAGCCAAGCACATCTCATCTCCTTGCTGGGAATCACAGCTACCCGCTGCTCCCTCCTCTTTGCGCTGCCAGTTCCCAGCCTTCAGCCTCTGCACTGCCTCGAGGAGCAGCAGAGCGGCCTCGGATACCCCCGAGCCGCCCCAGCCCTGCTGTACCGAGCATCTCCAGAGCTTTGTCCGTTAGCGTGCGCGTGCACGCCCAAAGGAGCGACCATAGCAGAGGAGCTGCGACAGTGTTGTCTGAGAAACAGCTACGAGCAAGCGGGAAGGGACACAACGGAGTCAAGAGAAAGCAAGGGAGCAAGGAGCAGCAATGATCCAAAGCATCCCACCTTCCAGCTCCCGAAAGCACTGGCTCTGCGGGAGAATGTAGCCAAGTGGAAGCTGTGCCAGATGCTCTGCTCCAGCTCTGAGCACACCCGGGCAGAAGCAAACTCCTCTCTGCCATTGCCGCCCGGCCTCAGCTTGGTCGGGTCATTTAGTTTCTCTGCTCTTAGCTTGCCCCACATTAAACCAGGAGCAGCATTGCCCTCTCTCAGAGCAGGAGGAAAAACGCACTCAGACCCGTGAGATGCTCGGGTCCTGCTTAGAAACGTGGCAGGGAGAGATGTCACTCGATGGAGGTGCTTCAGGGACAGCAGCTGAGTGCTGAGCATCTCAGGCAGTGACTGTGAAACCCCAGGGATTTATGCCAATAAGCGATCGGCAGCCTTGTACATACACACACACGAAAAAAAACTGCTCTGCCTTTAAAACAGATTTCTCCTCCGAGTCCCTCCAAGGCCACCAGACTATTGCAACTTGAGAAGGAGCAGGGAGTGGGAGAGCCGAGCCTTGCGCGCATCTCTCATCTTTGTGCTCCGGCGTGACCAGTGATTTAACACACCTCCTCCTTCCGCTGCCCCAGTCACAGCTGCCTAAACACACCCACTTTTAAAAGAGCGGATTTAAAAAACATTTTAAAGTCAGGCTCCAACAAAAGATCTCACGTTTAGTGCTTTATGCTTAAAACCACCCAAGTCACTCGAAAATCCTATCCTCTGCTCAGTAGCATGAAACCCAGACTTGCGCCTAGACGTATCTTGGTAAAAGGGTGGATTCGGTGGCTCTGTGCTCCTTTTGTACCCCGCACTTATCGCAGATCCCACGCGGATGCCTTGTCTTTGACGGGAGCTCTCCCGCCCGGGGCAGAGCTGCTTCCCCAGCCCTGACGTCATTAGCGGGGAATCGCATCTCGCCTCGCTGAGCCCGCACCGCGCCGTGCCGGTCGTCCCCGCGGCCGACGGCGGAGGTGTGAGCCGGCGGCTCCCGGGCCGCAGGGAGGGCTCCCCGGCCGCCTGCCCAGCTGGAGCCAGGTGCCGGCGCGCGTGCAAGGTAGCCTCCGCGCCGCAGCCTGCCTCTGCCTGCGCGCGCCGGGAGCACGTGGCCGTTGAGTCATACTTACTGCAAGTCCCCAGCCCCGCAGCAGCTCGATTCCCTGCTTTTTGCAGGCACGCGGCAGAGTTTCTGCCGCGAGACTCCCCGTACGTGGCTCGCGCTTCACATCCGGCAGGTCTGTTCGCAATTGCCTGGCCCGCTGCAAGCTGCGGGGCAGCTCAGCCCTGGCAGGGACCGCCGCAGCCGCTGCTCCGCACAGAAGCTCCCAGCGTTTGGTCCTGGCATTTCCAAGTGCTCAGTGCCGAGAGGGACTGTGTTTTGAAACCCCCGTACCTCACTGCCCTCCAGCTTCCCAGGCCCATTCCTCACGCCATGAGAGTGCTTTTGCGTTTATAGCAAGCGACCGTGGCCTGCTACCTCCCTTTACGCTTTGGCATGCATTTTTAATTATCAGCACGCACGCTTTTCCAGTGCTGCTTTAATGCTTGTGTGCTTAAGAGGCAAACGTTTTTACACATCGCTGCTAATATCCATCACAAAGTCAGCTCCTTGCCCCGGCCTGGCCGCACCTTGGTTATCACCGCTGCGCAAACAGCCCTGGCTCTCATTAGCCTGTCTGCGGATTGCTTTAGCTCACGTGGCTTTACCGGGTCTACAACGCTACGATCAATAGTTTACCTGGCAGCTAGACCCGTGCAAAGAAACGGGCTCTCCGCAGACCGCGGGTGCTGGCGGTCTCTGCCAACGGCGCGTCTGCGCGGCGCCCGAGCCTCTCCGGCGTGGGGCCCCCTCGGCGCCCAGCCCTGCTCCCTTCCCCACTCAGGCAGCACCGGAGGCTCCAGCCGCTGCGAAAGGCAGCTTTGTCCACACAGCGACGTTTTTATTTGTCGTGGGCTAACCTTAAACTAATGCCCGACTCCAAGGCACCGGGGGAACAAGAGACCGACGGTTCCCTAAAAACCGGGATGCTCCTTGCTACCTGCAAGCGCAGCAGCTGCACGCTTCCAAACCGGGAGGCGAACAAACAGCCTCTGGGAATGAACGCAGCCCTCGCAGCCGGGACCTCGCGATCTCAACCTCCCCTGTCTTTCTGTGGGGCTCGCGGACCCCGGCTGAGCGCCCGCAGCCGACGGCGTCGCCCGTCACCGCGCCGCCGGGGTGCGCGGCTCCTCGACGGCCCCAGGGCAGCCGCCCCGACTGCAGCTCTGCTGTTTAATTAAGAAACTGGAACCTGGACGCTGTCCCGCACCGGCAAGCCCACGTAAGCAGAGAAGTAGGGCAGCAATCCTCTTTGCCAGCGTTATTTCTCCCTGTGGTCTCTACAGAAATCAGGTTTAGTCTAAATCCAGCCCAGGAAAGAGGTATCTGCTCCAACAGGAGGGGAAAAAAGCAAGTATTTCCTAGCCTTCGTCTTGCACTGCGGCAGGCGGGCAGAGACAGCTAGAGGAACCATGAACCTCAGATTCCCTCTAAAAGGAATTAAAGTTTCTCAGGTTCCTCGGGATGGGAGCTGGAAAAGACATGACATGCCTCGGCTTGAGGGCTTCATTTTATTATTATTTTTTTTAATCATATGGCAATTTCTACGTAGCAAGACAGCATTTCATGCGGGCAAGACTAGTGAAAACAATGGGAAAGCAAAGCACATCCGTAAAACAACACACGTGGAAAATACCACGGGGCTGATTATCCTCTCATGATGCTCCCTACAAATTCCGAGAGCTGCATTTCTAGACCTGGTAAATAGGGGAAAAACGGATCTGAAAATCACGATACAGCTACACAGGGGAATACTATAGTAAGCAGTTTATTTGAGAGATGGCTGAAACATTTTTCCTGCGCTCTGCCTCTCTTCTGCAAGGCCCGCATTGCCAGCCTGAAAGGAGCCGGTCTCTGCTCCTTGTACCCCGGCGAGACAGCAGAGCCCCCAGCTAGCCCCCAAAACGGGCAGGCAGCGGGCGCACACGCGCCCCACGCAAGGACGGTCCTCCAGCCGGCGGGACGGCTCAGCACGCCGCCGTCGCAGCCCGCTGCGGGGAACGGGAGAAGGGCCAGGTCCCGAACCGCTGGCTCTGCCGGCGCCGGGAGCCTGAGCTCGGCGCACCGTGCACGCACGGCTCCCTCTCTTCCTTGGCACACGTCTGGGCATCACGGCTGCGAGCGCGCTTGGCCGGACAGGCCTGCTGGCCCCGAGACCACACCAGCAGCCAAGGAGATCCAGGAAACCCGTGCCTGCCGCCGGCCTCAGCACGCCACATCATTCAGGTTGCTTTCCGATGTGGCAACCCCTGCGCGCACCACCACATCCACCACCACCGGCCTGAACCATCTCCTTCGCCCCGGCAGGCTCTGGCCACCCCCAGCTCCCCGACACCACTTTACCACTCTCTCTCCTTCCCCATCTTTTCTGCAAAAGAGAAGCCACCAGCACAGCGTCTAGTCCCCTGCCAGCCCTAGAAGTCCCCGGAGGAGCCAGACTCATCAGGAGCACATCCGCGCCCAGGGAAGGGAGGGGAGGCACCACCAGACAGCCTGAGCAAGAAGTGTCTAAGGGACAGTGCAGGGAAAAGTGGGAGACGGAGAGGGATGAACAGCAAAGTGAATCAGCAGCATTTTACTACCAAGGCCCAAATCCTCATTCAATTAAAAGCAAAGAAATGTCCCTAATACTCTCCATTATAGGTAAGTAATAGCTGCTACTTTGCAGAGAGGGACGGGAAAGGGAGGTACCTTACAGTCCCAGCCATTGGGGACACCATGACAGAGAGCATTTGGCCAGTGCTGCAATAGATGCTGGGAAAATCGTTTGGATATCCAGGTGGTCAACTGATTTAATAGCTACAGGGTGAAACAGGGAAAAAAAAACCTGCTGAGGCCTGCTAAGTCCTGCAGAATAGTGGTTTTTGTAGCATTTCAGGTCTGGCTAGATCTTGGGAGGTGCTGGAAACCTCAATGGTTTAGCTGTCCAGCCTGATTTTTAACCTGATGCAGTCCGAGAGAGCAAGGTAATATTTGGGTTTTCTCCAGCTAAAGGTCCAGGCCTTGGGAGACCCAGCCATGCCCTGCTGCAGCTGGGAGACCAGGAGCAGTTGCAGCCTGCAAGCACACACATCCACCGCCCCCTGAGCAGCCTCCAACAGCCTCCAGGCTGGAAAGTCTTCAGCTCCCAGCTCCGTGCCGTTGCATAGCGGCACGTCACCCAGCGCACGTGCCGCAAGGAGAGCGGGAGGTAGCATTAAATCCCACGCAGGAGACCCCAAACCCAGCACGTCGCAGGCGCTTGCAGCTCACCGCCACCTCTCCCACCAGCACTAAGCCCTTGCCAGGCTGGCTGTCCCAGCTGTGGGGACGGTGCCAGTGCCAGGAGAGCTTGGAAGGGATCGTGGCACGGGTAAGAAAGGATCAGCTCCAGCCTTCTCAGCAAGAACATCCTAAATGGCAAGAGGTCGGACTTTCCCAAGAGCCACCAGTGCAAACCCACGAGACTAGCAAGATCCTAAATTGCCCGTCGGTGTAGCTCACTGGCCCCCTCGCACACCGCAGGGTGGACTCCCTTGTCGAGAGCCCGGTGCATGCAGCCAGGGGAAGGCTGGATGCGCTGCCTTCGTTAGGCCAGCGAGGATAATCACAGGGCAGGGAGCCAGGGGCGCACGGTCCTGGGAACGGCGGACGCAGCACCCCTAATTGCTGCGGATGCCGAAGAAGAGCAGCCGGCAAAAAGCGGAGGAGGCGACACCGGGGAGCGGGGCGGCGCGCGGAGCCGGCTGCGGACGCGCCCCATCCCAGCGCTGAGCGAGCGATGGGTTTGGGGGCAGGAAGGCGCAGAGCTGGGCTGCGTGGGAGGGCCGAGCGCAGCCCAGCGCCACCTTAGCTCCTCTCAGGTGTTCGTGGGGAGGAAGGGCTAAGAGCTGACTGGGAGCCAGGGCCATGCAGCGCTTCCCATACCAGTGCTGGGCATTTACAGGCCACGATTCAGCAATAGGAACAGGCACCAGCTGCCCGGACACTTCAAAAGCAGGGGAAACATGCAGCAGGCAGATCTGCAGGGAAAATCACCTTTCATGGTATATTCAATTATGCCTGGGCAATACACACTGTAGTTAAGTCTCTAATCTCATTGATACACCAGAAGCGGCCAAGAAATGTTCTTTTTTGGTCTTAACTCCCAAGTGGTTCAATTCTGCCTAATTCCCCTGCCGAAGCAGCGAGCTCCAGACGCCGACCGTCTGCTTTAGGATGAGAAAGGACAAATTCTCACGGCGCGGTTAACCCATTGCCATGAACGCTCCCCTTTTTAGCCTGATCTAGGTTTCTGCGGTCCTTTCCCTCCCTGCACGCTAGGCTGTCTGTCCCCTCCAGAAGGACCCTGGGATCTACAGAGAGGAACTGGGCCCCAAGGCTGGAAGGGCAGCACCTTCGGTCTGGAGGCCTAGAGTTAAAATCAGCCTTTCTGCTCACAACAGACAAAGTAAATACCCAAGAATGTTTCCCCACCACAAACCATCCAATTTGCCTCCCGCAGAGCAATGCCACTCTGCAAGTCTCTGGGCATTATGGGAACCAGGGTATAAAAACATTCCCGGTGCAGTGACGCCGAAATTGATGCTGAAATTAGGCTGGGAACAGGACTGGTGTGGTTGTTTCTAGCCCATAAACTAAAACCTACTTATATGGCCAATCACCCACAAAGATATTGCACCGTGTGATAGCCTGTATCTTTTTCCTGGTTCCAGCTTGCTCCCGAAGTGGCTCCCAGCTCGGCCCGCGGGCTCTGGCATTAGAAACGTCATGCAACAGCTCCCTCGCGAGCAAACCACAGAGACACAGCATAGCTGCTCCCCCGCCTCATCAGTGCAGACCGGCATTTGCAGCGTGAACCCCAAAGGCCCCAGATCCCAGCAGGACACCAAAAAGCCTGTCCCTGCCCAGGCGCGGACACCGCGCGCCCCGCTCTGCCCGCAGAGGTGGTCGGGGCTGAGCTCCGAGGCTGGCACATGCCGCTGCCATCGCAGACCTGCAGCCAGGACAGTCGGTGACATGGGCACAGGCACGCGGGCACATCTGCTCTCTGCAACAGGTTGCAAAACCAGCCTAGAGAGGGGGCCAAGCCCTTTGCCCAGGGAACCCAAGGAGACGTGTAACACATGCCTCTGCGCTCCCCTGACATCTCCTGCCCAAATGGGAAGGACTGGCTCCATCTCCACCACTAAGGAAACTCAGGATTTCAAAGGTCTTCAGGACCTGGAAATACTGTCTCCAGCTCCCCACCCTGCTGTCCAGCTGCTCAGAGAGACCCGAAGCCGCGTTACTCACATTGTACAGGACTGTGGTCCACCCTTCCATGGTAATGCACTGGAAGACGGTCAACACAGCAAAGAGGATGTTGTCGAACTGCGTGATCCCGTCATTGGGACCGATCCACTCCCGGCACTCGTAACCTGGGGGGCAACCCTGCACCCCGCACGGATGAGGGGGGTCCAGCTCCTCTAGTTCACCTGCGAGCAGACAGCAGAGAGTCAAAGGACACAGAGGTAAGGGAGAAGCAGAGGACAGGAGAGGGGAAAAGCCCAAATGCAGACGGGCTTGAGACAGAGCAGGGGGCCTCCATGGGGACTAGCCCTGGCTGCACACCAATGCCCCCGTAAAGGAAGGGAAGAAATTGCTACATCCTTAACACAACTGAGTGATGCCCAGTGTGCACGAAGCAAAATGCAGGCTCTTCTCAGCCCTGGGCTTCCCAGGATCGCAGCTGCACTGGTGTTTGAATTGTCAGGGCAACGCACAGATACAGCTCACCCTGGCTGTTCTCCACCTGCGGGGTGCAGAGCAGGGAGCGGGGACCGTGTCCTCACCTGAATTGTTTGTGTAGCAGGCCCGGTGCAGCTTCCCACTGTAAAACTCCAGGCCGATGATGGCAAACATCAGAATAGCGAAAAAGAGCAGCAAGCCGATCTGGAGAAGAGGCACCATGGCCTTCATGATGGATTTCAGCACGATCTGTAGACCTGGAAGGGAAAAGAGACAGCACAGCTCAGCAAGGTGCTGCAGCCCCCCTGCTTGGGGCATGTCTATCCCACATGTGGCAAGAAAGACAGTAACCATGGAGGAAGAGGAAGGGCAGTCAGATAAATATGACAGGCCCAAGCACAGACTGGAGGATGTCTGTTTGGACAGCTGAGGACCATGGAGGAAAACGCTGTCTTGAGAGAAGCAGAAGGGCCAGGGTGCAGAGCCTGGCTCCAGGGAGGGCTGTTTTTGGGATCTGCCTCTGACTCACTGAGAGACACTAATCAAGTCCTCCCTCCTGTATTCTGCTTTCCCTCTGTGCTTTGCCTCTTTTGAATAAAAGCTCTTCAAGGCAGGAGCCATCATTTGCAATGCATTATACAGAACTCAGCACCATGGCACCCTGATTCCCACGGGATCGCCGAGGTGCTCCCATGGTGCGCTAACCACCACGTCCTCCCAGCCTGCTGCCTGACCACCTGGGACTGACCGTCTAGGTGGCACCTCCAAGGGACACAGAGAGAGCCATAATCCCTCTGCCGTCCCCCAGCAGCAGTAAGCAAAGGCACATGCTTAGCAAGGAGACCCACACCGACCCAGCAACCTGCTTCTTAGGGCAGGTTTTTTCTTCCAAAGAACCTTAACTCTGACTAATGCTTCTAACACAGAGCACTTTCCAACGGGAGGCACACCAAACTGGGCCTGATAAGCGCCTCCTGAGCAGCAACTGGTGAAAGGGGCCAGGCTGAGACAACTCTGGCTAGCAAGGAAAGGGACACCTTTCCCTCAGGATTTCTCTGTTGCTTGCTTTCAGGACTGTACTGTGCACTCTGAGCACTAGAAGCAAGGACTGCACAGCCCCACTGAAGAGCTGGCAGGTGGTCAGTGACTTGCTGCCACCAGCTGTCTGGAGAGGGAAGGTTTCATATGCCACAACCCAGCCCTAGTAGCCACTGAAATTAAGGGATGTTTTCCTCCTAGAGGAGCTTTTGCTGGGGCTGCCTTCCAGCTTTCCTGCTGGTCCTGCTTGCTGGGGACGAGCTGCTGTTGCCAGCAGCACAAAGCCACCAAGCTCTCAGCATCCCTTAGCTGCACCCTGCCCAGGACACTGGGTTAAACCCCTCACAGCACCCACGTGCAGGGGAATTTCCTAGGGTCTATAAGGCAGGTTTGCTTGCCTACTTCTGCAGTAGGTCACAATTAGTTTCCTAGAACCATTTAGGAGTCTTCTGGAATAAATCTCACAACATTTCCAGAACCTAATAAAGCTGGTGCTGCCCTTGATCTCTCCTACTTACAATTATGGCCCTCTCTGCAGGGCTGCAGCTTGGTACAGGGCTCCATGAAGATCGTGAGAAAGCTTTGAGCATCCAGCAGAGCATTTTTTACATGGCAACAGCAAGTGGCTGGACTCAGCGACCCGCATGACCCATGTTCCTCTCTCTCCTCCTTTCTGCCTCCAAGTTATGGATCCAGCATACTGCATGTTCAGTGCCCAAGGAGGGAAGGAAGGGAGGATCAGAGATACCAGCAGCCTAGTTTCTTTATTTATCCCCATTCCTGCAGATGAAATCTTGCAAAAACTAGATCTCCCCTGAATAAACTTCAGTCCCTAAAGGATCCACCCACTGCCTTCTGGCCAGGGAGCCGAACCAGTCTGCAGGTCCTGCCGATCTGCAGATCCCTACCTTGTTCTAGCAGAGAGCGCTAAGCCTCAAACTGGCTGGTAAGGAGGAAATGCCACCCAGGGACACCAAATGTTTCCACACTGTGTAGTTACCTCTTTTAGTTTACTGAAGGGACTGCTGGGAAGATCACGTGTAAGATCTGCCCTGATCCATTTGTGATCAGGGTTTACTCTCTCCCACTTCCCTGATTTTCATTCTCTGTCCAAGGTGGCACAAGGACTATTCTAAATCTGAAGGGTGTTGGAAAGAGATGCGAACACCCTGGGAGGAGGACCAAGAGCATCCAACTTACTGGGAATGCCTGAGACGAGCTTCAGAGGTCTGAGCACGCGCACGGCCCGCAGGGTCCGCAGGTCCACGTGTGTGTTGAAGTGCGTCCCAGCAGTGGCGAGGATGCTGCAGCCAGACACGGAGAAAGCAGAGTTACTGCATGCAGAGCCCTCGACCACCCCACAGCCCCGTGAGTGTGAGGCACCCCAGCTGGGTGCCTGGCAGCTGGAGCCAGTGAGTCTGCCCTCCCTGAGTCCACAGCCATCTTCTCCCAGCTGAATGTAGCAGCCCCAGGCGAGCAGACGTGAGAAAAGTCACACCGAGCGTGCCACTGCCAAGAGTCACATTCCCAAGCCAGGCTGGGGGAGCCACAAGGAAGAACGTGCCCTGCTTGGTGCAGAGCCTGGGATTCACCTGCCAGCAGGTGCAGAGAGGACAACTTTATGCTGACTTGATGCCTCCCAAAGCCCATAACCACCAAGAGCCGTTGAATGCAGACACAAAAGCTTAAAAGCCAAGCTGTTTGGCCAGCCAAAGTTACCAGTGAACACTCAGCCCTGTAGTCCCCCACCTATAACCCATGCGTCAGGTGTCAGGACGGACAGCTTGGGGGAGAGCCCCATGCCGCAGCACTAAACTTCAACCCATGCCACCTCAATGCGCTCTGGGACCTGAACACCATCGACATGTCATTCTTCACAAACGCGACTTGTCTTGTGGGATTGGTTTGACCTCCCTTCTGGACAGGAGCAACCTGGACCAGAGATGGCACTCCAGAGATGTGGGTCATCCCTCTGATAACCACTGGTGCTCCTAAAGCCCAAGGGAACCTGCTCCTTCAAGTTGCCAGCCTTACCGCCCAAGAGAACACCACCACAAAGGGTTCAACTACTGCAGGCAGAAACACAACACGCGGGGTGAGAGTTTGCAAGGAAATTATATTTCCCTCTGCCCCAGGCAGCAAACAGGGCACGTACTCCCAGCCTCACGCTGAGGTAGTCAGGGCAACCACATTTAAGTTGTTCAGGACAGGTAGCATGGGAGAAGGTCCAAATGGCCACAACCGTGCCTACAGATAAGATGAGATCCCAGGCATCTGTGCCTGAGGGGTGCCAAAGGGACATTAGCAGAAGTGTCCAACTGGCAGGCCACTGGCTCATGCAACGAGCCCTGTGATGACAACTCATAGCACCGCTCAGTGCCTATCTGCTGCTTTGTGACTTCTACAACACATGGAGCTTCTTTAGAGCCCCACCTCCGGGATTTTTGAGAATAAGCCAAGAATCTCATATGCATTAAAAAATATATAGTAATAAAAGTTTGATGACCTTGGAAGGCAACCAACAGGCAAAAGAAGGACTCCAGAGGTTTTCTTTTAAAACACAAAGATTTTTAAGCCAATCTCTGGAAAACAAATTGGGGGAGAGGGGAGCCAGTACACACTGAGTCCTGCAGAGGAGATACTAGAGGCCACAGCACACACAAGGGGGACACTGCCTCTGGATGTTGGGAGCAGCATGGCTCAGATGCTGGGCAGAGCTGCGGCAGCATGGCCGGGCAGTGCAGATCCTCCTCCTCCTCCGTGTGCTCAGCTTGCCTGGACTTTGCTTGCTCTTCCTCCAAAGCTCCTGGCTCCACCAAACGCCCCCCCTTCCTGCCACTCACCCCTCAGGAACTGCACCTGGCTGCCCAGCCAGGGGGGCCTTTCAGGGGGATGAACTGGAGGAGTGGGGCCACGTGCTCCCAAGCAGCCCTGAATCAACCTGCTGCAACCGCTCACCCCTTTCTGGCTGCAGCAAGCTCCCGAAAACAACTTAGGAGAGCTGGTGACAGCTCTGTCCCCAGGGTGCTGCACTGCCAGGAGGAAGGAGAGAAGCAGAAGGGTTGCAATGAGGGAAGAAAGCAAGGGAGCAGGAGGAGGAAGAGCAGACGGGGAGGAGAGCGGGACAGGGGGAGGCAGCAACCTCAGGGCTGTTTGCGGCAATCCAAAAACTGAAGGAAATTGGGTCATTGTTCCACTAATTCATCTAATTACAGACCAGAACAGCTCTCAGGCAGCTCTCAGGCGTGCTGAGCAATTAGCACTCTTTCTCTCCTCCTCTCCCCGAGGTACAGCAGGTAGGAACCTGCCCCTTCAGAAACACGAGTTCGGTTTCCTAGGATACCCCGACAGCAGAAACTATCTCCCATCAGCAAACCAGGTTGTTACAACTCATTTTCATATTCCCCCTCTTTCCGCCTCCCCCAGTTTACAGCGCTGTTTGTGAAAGGGGGCAGACAAAAAGCACCCAGCGCGGTGCAGCGGGATGTGGAGAGGACGGTACCCACCACCCTCCTGCCACTGCTGCGCTGCTGGGCAGCCCCAGTGGCACCGGAGCCGGGAGCGGGTCCGGAGCCAGCTGCGGTGCTCACTCTGCAAAGCTAAAGCTGGCTGAAGGGCCAAGGGCGGCGAGAGGTGTCCTAGGAGCGTTATTTAACTTTGGAAAAAAAAGCAAGGTGCGTCGTGTGGAAGGGGCTGCTCCCCCGCGCAGCTCTGCAGCCAGGGAGATCAGTGGGGGAGAGGACTCCTGCCTGCGCCGCGTCCCCCCCTCCAACGCATTCCCGCCGCCCCGGGGATGCCCCAGGCCACCGCTGCCCCCAGCACCGCCATACAGTCCCTGCTTTCCCGCTGTCACCTACGTCCAACGCTCTGCACAATCCCCGCGCGGGACCCAGGGCTTCACCTCTCCTCCCTTCTCAAAACACCCTGGAAAAGGCCGGGGCAGCATCCAGGGACCAGGCACACTCAAAGGGGCAAAGAAAGGATGAAGGCAGTCCGTAAAGGATAAGTGATAAAGTTGGGGAGTCCAGGGTGCAGCCACGAGTTTGAGGGAGGCCAGGAGCAAGGGGTGCGGTGGACAAAGACTTGACAATGGAAATGTGGAACGAGGGAGGAAAAAACAGGAGTGGAAAAGGGGGACAAGACCTGCCATGGAGCAAGGACAGGAACAGAGCAGGGCTCAGAAATGCAGGCGGTCAAGGGACTGCAAGGTGAGCAGAGAGGGGAGGGGACAGAGGGGCGGAGGGACATGCTCCAGGGCCAGCGAGATACCACGGCAATATCTCCTCCCTCCATCCCCAGCTTCTCCCACTTCTCAGCCCCCCACCAGGTCGCCTCATCCTGCCACCCCTGCAGGCTCTGGGCACTGCTGGGGCTACTCAGGGCCCTCTCGAGAGGATTTCTAATAGGACAATCCCCACAACACCTTGCAAACAAACAGAGAGGGGGTCAAGACAGCCGAGACCACCTGGCAGAGGGACACCACACAGCACCAGGGAGGTAGCAAACCCTCCTACAGCTTCTCATGAGAATTTCAACCTGTTTTTAACATGAACGACCACACTGGCAGAGGGACGCACAGAGATCTGGCTCTGGCAGCACCAGGGCCACCTAGGACATATCATCCTCCAGATCTTCCCATCATGCTGGGCGCCCTTCGCCAGTTTGAGAAGGACGGGATGTGGCAAAGGAAACCTCTTAGGCAAGGGCTGATACCACCCAAACTCCCTCCCATATGAGGCTGCTTATCCTGTGGCGTGAGCACACGGGGCACGCGGTCTTTCACCCTTTATGCCACTCTTCCTTCCCCCCCCTTCAGCAGGGTCCTTCTGCTGGCACTTCAGCCCATGAACAGCCTCAAACCACCACGCTGATTGGAGAGCAGAGAAGGACTTAATTAAGTCAGGAGCACCTAGGGGCTCAGGAGAGCTGCTTTGTTAAATTGGTTGTAAGATCAAAATCAATAAGTATGATAAAGCACGACCACTCGGCAGCACGTGGGAGAGAGAAGAGCACAGACACTTTCATCTCTTTCATGCCTTGTGCCAGCGAGAGCCATGATAACCCAGCGCTCCCCAAAACACTGGCATAGAGGACACCCTGCTCCCAGTCACGCCAGCGCCACGTGGGAGGCCCCCAGCCCCCGTTCAGCTTTCATTCCTCACATCCCCACCTTCTGGTGTCCAACCAGCTTCCCAAAGGGAAGCAGAAAACACACTTTGCACTTTCTGAGCCACCTTTAACTCAGACTGAGCGTTGCAAAGTGTCTCCAGGAGAACGACCGTCCTTGGTTGGATACCAGCTTGGGCGCTTCTCCCACAGGATCCATGATTCAACACCAGGATGGTGAAAAGCAAAGGCAGAAAGCTCCTGGAGGGAGATCGGGATCGACAGTTTGGTCCTCCGGGACCCGGGCCATGCAGGGGGAGCAGGTCGGAGGGGGAGCTATCACATCCATCCCAGCCTCCCTCGCGAGGGCCGGTCCAGCCGGCTTCTGCTGGCCCACGTGCAGAGCCACCAGGGCTGGTACCGGCCTCCAGACTGACGCACCCCGGTTGGACACGGCAGAGAGGAGCAGAGCCAAAGAGCAGAGTGCCTGGGCTACAGAGTCCTACGTTAACCCAGATTTGTTTGAAGGGCTTGCGAGCCTTCGCGCTGAGCCTCCAGGCAAGGTTCACGCAATTTCAGGGCAATGCTTCACGGCGCTCTAAATTAGCTGCTAAGAATGGGACTCCTCTGTGGCAAGGTGACATGCTCCCTGTCCTCGCTCGGGGACAGGGGACATCATGAGCTGCCTCAGAAGGGGGTGCGGACAGATCGCCAAAGCGGGAATGGTTGCACTGCAGACATTTCTCCCGACCATCAGAAGGATGACCAGCTGCTACGAGGAAGGTGACCGCACACCCTTTTATAGCCACAGTCTCCGTTTCCTAAGAGAAACGATGTGCTGGGCACAGCATGGCAGCACCGGGAAGGCAACAGCTCTGCCGAAGGAAGGTGCAAACTCGTCAACCCCAGAGCCCTGAAGGCCCAAGAGCCTCAGAGCAGGGGCTGAACTGCCCCAAACTAGTATAGACAAATTGAGGTGGCTGGGGAAAAAACAAGCAAGCTTTCAGGCACGCAAGCCTGGCTTCTGCCCGCTTTTTCCAGCCCCTTCGGTTGCTCTAATAAAAGATATCGCCTCTCCAGCCTTCGCTTGTACGCACAGACACCACCACCACAACACTACTGCTAATAATAAGTTGAATGCTCAAAACAAACCCTCCTGCTCTGGACTTCAGCATTTCACCCAACACCTATTAACTGCGTATTAACCCTATAATTGTGACTCTTTTGCACAGTGCGACCCATATTGCACAGTGCGACCCATTTCTGATCTTCTGAAAAGAAGCTAATTTGTTTAACGCTTCACTCTTTGTTTCCTGCAAGTCAAATTGCTCAGGGAAAGACCTGATTCTGAAATCACACGGGAAAGATCTTCTCTAGATTGTTTTCTAGCCCTTCTTTTTCCCTTAAAATTAAATGTTTGCCATGTGGGGGTGAGGCATTTTTAAAAGCTTAGTCAACTATAACAAATAAACCAAAGTGGAATTGGAAACAAGCATTAGAATCAGAAATGTGAAAAGCAGTTTGAGGCAATGGAGAAAGCACACCAGGACTAAACTCCATTTCAAACGTTAACTCCTTTGTGTCGGGATGCAAGTCTGCGGTTAGGTAAGAACATCTCCTCTTCACTAATCCTGTACTCACGTTTGCGAATATTTTTACACATTAAGGTTTCTTATTGCTCCTCGTGAAGCACTGGTTAGAGTTGGGATTCAGGGTCCGACAGCCCTTCCTTCTGACACCAGACAGCAACTCCTGTACCCGTAGAACAATTTAAATCCTATCGAACACTTACAATATCCACGTCTGATGTACTAATAATTATTCTCTATTTTTAGGCAAAGACCCAAACTAAAATTACATCTCACTATCCAAGTTATCTAAAAAAGCTGGCGGATTGGGCTATAAAAATCCCAATGATCTCATGCTTTTCATCATATGTACTGGAGGAAAAAAAAGAGTGAAGGCGTTTTTATAGGTCACACAGGCAAAGGGGTTAGTTCTACTTCTTGAGAGGAAAGGCGGAAGAGATTTCAGGTGGAGAGGAGCAGAGAGGATCTATTGGAAGAATGCAAATGAGAGAGGAGACAGGACGGGAAATGTATGCTAATCCACAAAGTATAATTGAATAGTGAGCAATCACCAGCAGACAAAAACATGCTTTGGAAAAATCTGATGCTTTGTGTTTGCAGCCAGGATGATTATTTTATTTTATTTATTTACAGCGAGTGGTGAGCTCCCACGGCACCTGCACGCTTTTGGGGCCGGATCCTGACTGTGCCGGGAGCGAGGCGAAGCCCTGGGGCTCTGCTCCAGCCGGCAGCCAGGAAAGCGCTCCCTTTCGCCTTCAGCTCGAGACCTGCACCTGTGGATTTCTCTCTCCAGTGTTCATGGGGGAAAGAAAAAACCATGTCTAAACTGGCCAGTGAACAACCCTCTGCTCGCAGGGCAGCATCGGTAGAGGGAAAGCAGGCCATAAGGAGCGATGTGCACCGAACAAACTAAGAGTGATCCCCCCGGCCCTGTCCCACGCAGAGCCGTTTTAGCAGCACAGAGCATCCTGAGCCCTTCCCTTCAGAGACCTTTGCTTTTCGGGGTGCGGAGACGCGCACGCCAGCAAGCTGTCCCAGCGAAAGGCAGCTCAGTGCTCTGGGAGGAGAGCAGATCGGCCGAGACAGACTAATCTCAGCTCTAAATCTGGGGCGGGGGGGGGGGGGGGACGCTGGCTGGATGACGAGCAAATTAATATTTATAATTAAGTGGAAAGGCCCCTCAAGGCCTGCACTGCCACCTGACTCTGCGAGGGAGACTACTTCATAATTAATAGACTGGTCAAACAACTCACAAAGTAAGTTACCTGATGAACGTACCCCATTCTTCCCCCTTTTCTGCTGGTGAATCACACCCCCCCTCTGCAGACACCTTCACGACCGGCAATATTTGCCTGGACAAACGCATCGCAGCCCGCTGGGCCTTCGCGCAGCTTTGCCCCGCGGGCATCCCGCCGGGCTCGCCGCCGGCACCCGCTGTCGCTCCGGCAGCCCTGCCCCAGCCCCGCAGCAGAGCTGCGCCCCCGGGCGCGCTGCAGACAAACACCCCGCTCACCCCGGGCTCACAAGCAACGCAGAAGCCGGTGAATAAACACGGTCGAAGCAAACACCCGCTCCGTGGGCAGAAAGACACGTGCAAGTTTTACCATTAAATGAGAGGGGACCGTGACAAGACCTGCAGGATGTCTCTACTTTTGGTTCAGCAGGCTCCAGCACGGACCAGAGCTCAGAGAATCGCAGGATACGGGAGGGACGGGGCATCCTGGGTCTCGGGTGCAAGCCCCACTCAAAGCATTCAGGGTCTCGGCCGCGCCGAGGATGCCCCAGGGCAGTGGGACGGTTCTGCTTTGAAGGAGAACGCTGGAGGACAGGGACACAAAGCAGGCCCGAGTCCTGCCCTCGGCACAGTTTAGAGCAACCTCAAAGCTGTCGTCATTTTTTCTTGTGCTTTCTAGGTTTCGGGGCCGTGACACAAGTGAATTGCAGTGCCCACATGCTACGCAGCGAGGTAACACCGAGCTTGGGGACCTGCCCTCAGACACCCTGCCAGCAGGGCTGAACCCCCCCAAGCCACAGCACATCCATCCTCCACCCTTGGGACACCCTGCCAGGCCCATCGGGTCCATTTCCTCCTATCCCACAGCAGCGCAAAGAACATGGATATTCTCATTTCCTTATGTGCTTTTCCCTTCTTTGCAGAAGAGTTGAACTAGAGTGGCACAAAAACGCCCTGGAATTGGAGCGGGGGGATTGGGTTTGCTACCTGCATCACGGAAGGGCTGCGCAGGAGGTGGGGGCTTTGCTCCAAGGGCCCTCAGGGCTCCCGGGCGCCCCACGAGCATCCCTAAGAGTCGAGTGTCTCCACACCGGGAGCTTTGGGATCCTCTTCCCAAAGTGCTGCAAATCTGCTGATCCCACCGTTCTCCATAGCTTCGAAAGTGCCGAACAGGGTACCGCCAGTTCCCTGCGAGGCTGCGAGCAAGCGCGTTAGCTCCCGACTCTCCTCCCGACCTGCCGTTTCACACCTCCGAGCAGGGCTTTTCACTTGCTGCTTCCTCTCCCGGCTGTTAGGAGGCAGCGAAACACCACGGCCGTCGAGGCTCTGGCTTGGTTTCTGCATGGTCGAAGGCCCCCACGGGCTCCACTCCCCCATGCCCGACCCTTGCTTTCAGAGGTAGGGAGCTGCAAAGAGCGGTTTGGGATACGCTGGCAGAGCGGCACGGACTCCCAGGGTCCTGTACACGGGCCGCACGGATGCAGGAGCACGCGAACGACAGACCCTGCCCTTGACCTTCGAGCTGGGAGAGCAGACGAGCCCCCAGAGCTCCCTCCATCCAGGGAAGGCCCCAGGTAACGGAGCTGCAAGCTCCGGCAGCGCCCCGCGAGCCAGCCGCCCCTCCGCGCCTCCCCCTCATCCTCCGCACGGCCGCCGGGCTCCCGCTGCCGTCGCACCCCTGCGACGCCGCTCGCCCAGCCCAAGGAGGGGTTTGGCAGGGGGGAGACGCTTTCGAAATTGCATTTGCGCAAAAGGGACCTTGTGGAAACGTAAAGTAATTGCCAGGGAGGCCGGAGGCAGCCCCATCACCGGCAGGCGCGGACGGCCGGAGGCACCGGCTCCCGCCGCGAGGATGCGGTTCAGAAGAGCCCCTTTCCCCCTCCCTCGAGCCGCCTTCGTGCCGCAGCCCCTCTCCAGAAGCGAGGGGGCATCAGGGCACGGAAACGGCTCGCGGGGACCCCGCGGCTTGGCCCTAGGCCTGCGCCCCTCGCTCAGGACCTTGCGCCCAGCAACGCGGACCGGGCCTTCCCCAGCGGGCTCCAGGCAAGCGGCCGCAGGATTCAGGGCGATTTTCGGGGAGAGGCTCTGGAGGAAGCATGGGGCGGAGGGGGGGCCCGCCAAGGAGCGGCGATGAGCCCGGCGCCGAGCGGCTGCGTGGGAGAGCCTGACTCACTCCTCGGCACGGCGGCATCTGGAAAGCGCCGAAAGAGGAGCTGGGAAGGACGGGGCGAAGCGCGTGAGCGGCACGCGGGCCGCATCCTGCGCCGGGCGCAGCGGCGGGTCTTCCCCTCGCCGCAGCGCGGCTCCCTCTGCGTGCGCCACTGAGCGTCCGTCCTGAAATATCAGGAACCCGAGGAGTCCAGCTCCCACTGGATTTAAAAATAAGAAGCTTTCTACAAAAGGGCGCTGCCGGCATCCACGTAGGAGTCGATCCCCACAGCGATGAGCACGACTCACGGCGCTGAGGACACGCAAGCATCCCGGGCATCAGGGACAGCCCGGCCGCGTTAACATGCTGCTCCATCCACCCAAACTAGACTGGGGGGCAGCACAGGCTAAAGGATTACACAGGCACCAGGGGCCGCCGAGCAAATGCACGGAAAAGAAACACAACGCTCCTTCGGACCGCATCAGCACTGCACCTCCCCGGGCCCTGCCCTTTGGACGAGGTGCCGATGTCGGGCACATCCTGTTGCCACGGCATATGGCACATGAATCATTCACAAAGCTCGGGAATTAATTATTCATCCAAACGAAAGACCAAACACTTTACTAATTGTCCTGGAAGGAAAGAGCCAGGAAGGGGGGAGGGAGATGGGGAAGACATCATGTCGGAAGACTGGCTCCGTTCATGAAAGAAAAAGGGAAGAAAGGAAGAGGGGAAAAAAATCACGTCTGGTGCGATCAAATTACTGTCTTCAGGCTCCAGGGTGTGTCTTTGCCGGACTACCTTGCAGGACAATCCTCCTCACCTTGCAACGACATGGGCTCTACCATAATGAACCTGTCGGGTGCTGCCATTTGCGTTCTGATTTAATGCTTGTTCTCCAGCCCTTTTAGCCACATCCTCAAACTTTCTTGCCAGGAGATGCCCTTGGCCACATCAAGCCATTCATAATTTGCTGCATAAATACTTGAGGTTCAAAATACCCTTCTCTGCCCCTCTGGTTCCTCCCTGCTCACCCTGGGCAGTGGACAAATATGTCCACTGCCACTGGCAGGTGTGATGGAGACCTACTGCTGGCCAGGATGGTTTGCCAGTCAGGGATGAGTGCAGCCCACGGTGGTGGGATCACACCAGGAAAACCCTGCTGTCCCTCCACTGGGTCCCACGTGCCCTGCCCCAAAGGGGCGCAGAGCACGTGGCCCAGGCTGACGTGCCAAGAAAAAGCCAGCACTTGGGGACATGGTGTCAGCCCAAGGAGGGATTGGCTCTGCATCAATTTGGATGAACAAGAGACCAGAGAGGCAGACTCCTAATGCTTGTTTAGCCATGGAGAAAAGGGTAGAAAAGCATGCCCCTGGACACACGTGTGCACACACGCACCCATAAGCACCGCACGCAGATAGCGGGTCTTGCACCTTTGACAGGAAGGGGAGCGACTCCCAGCGCTGCCTTCCCCACTCCCCTCGCCTGCCGGGCAGCTCCGCAAACACATGAAACTTTAATGGGCTCATTTCTCAGCAGCGCACAGGCTGAACACAGAGAGCAGGAGACAAGGCTCAGATACTTCCTTCCCACCCGAGACAAGCAAGAAAGCCAGGCTAGCCGGTCGCACAGTGCAGGAGGCTGGAGCTGTGCAGAGCACAGGTATAATCCCCAGAGGAATGCCTGAGCTGGTTTCACACATCTCCTAACCCCTGGATTGACCCATCTGTCCTCCTTGGCCTCATTTGCTAGATCTCTGACCATTGCTGTAACTGCTTTCAGGAAGGGCAACATCCTTAAATCTGGCCAGGGCGAACAGGGACTGCACCTTGCTTAGGTGTTCAGAGAGCTGCAGATTTCCCTGGAAGGAAGAGGCTGGGCCAGACCAGCTCAGCACTTTGCAGTTTGGAACAGTCCCCAGACAGTTGGAAAACACTGCTTTCAGTTAGGAAAATGCAGTTGTCAGCTCTGGGGAAAGAGCCTGTTCCCAGTCCCTGGTGCACGCATGCGCATATCTATACGCGCGCTCTCACACATGCATGGATCCTCGGGCACACAGCTGGCAGCAAGTCTCCCCCCACCCAGCACGGCACACACAAGCAAGCACCAGGTACCCAAACCATGAGGGGATGCAGAGTATGCATATCCCTGCACAGAGCTACTTTCAGCACAGCCCTAGAGCTCCCCTTCGATCTCTGGACCTCTGAGACCAAAAGACCTTCCAAGCCGTGCAGAACTTGGGTTGCGAGAGGTCCACTAAATACCACAGGCCAGAGACTCCTCTCCCCCCTCGCCCTGCCCTCTGCAATGAGGAAGCCTAGGGGAGCTGCAAAAAGGGCACCGCATGCTTTCCAGGGTGCTCTTCCCAAAGCTCATGCCCATTTCCAAGCAGCACCATCGACGGCAAGCAATGAACCGACTTGTCTTCCTCTTTCCCGTGCTCACGCTGTGGCTCTGCAGCAAGGGAAGAACCAGCCTCCTGGAAAGCGGTCGCTCCTGAGTCACCCCAGCCACGGCAGAAAGCCGGGGCACTGAGCAGGATTTCACCGGGACGGTGGAGGGAGAGGTCATACCAATGCTTGCTGCCTGCCTTTGCAGGGGGAGGACCTTGGTTTCCAGGCCAGCCGTCAGGGATCGGAAAAGCAGGGCTTTTCTCCTGCAGGCACAGGTTGGAGCCCATCCAATCGGCTCCAAGTTTGCTAACGGCAGGGCAGGCGCTCAAAGACAACCTGCGAGGCAGGAGGCTCTCGGCCGCAACGCATGGCCTCCCGCCAGGCACCACCGGCGATCATCCATCCCCTCGGCCCCCCTCCCCTTGACCACGTTCCACCCGCCAAAATACCTTAATGAAAACCACAGAGCCCAAGGGGTTCGCAAAAGGCTCTCAGGTGTAGCGGTTGTTATTAAAGCCTCTGAAAAGCCCTGACGCTAGCGCTTCTTTTTATTGACCCCAGTGTATTCAGCCTGGTTTTACACGGTCAGTAACTCGGCGCTGCTTCCCGCTGCTCCCGCGCTAGTGCCGCCAGCGAGGCAGTGGGTGCAGAGGATGGGGAGACCTCGGTGGCTTGCTCTCACCCAGCCCCACCTCCGCACGCTCTCCCAGGCAAATCTGTTCCCTGCATTTGACGGGGGTAAATGTCAAGAGATTGGGTCTGGCACGGCCATCTAAAAAGCAGAAGCTTTTCCTAACCTCTGCAATACAAATGGAAGAGCAGGAAGGCAAAACACATGCTGGAAAACACAGAGAAACCCACCGAGTAACAGCAGGCAAAAGAAAAAAACCCTTTTGTAACAGCACTGGCAGGAAGCAGCTAGCCTGGTCCTCGCACAACTTCACAAGGGTCTTTTGATTTTGGTCTTTTTTTTTTTTTTCCCATTTTTAAAAGGCCCCCCCCCCAATCTCTCATGTAACGTGTTATTGTATTACTGCTGTAATTGCTATTAAAAAAGCCAGCACAGCGCTATAATACTCAGGCATTCGAGTGTGTGCAGCACACACCCACCTGGATATTTTCAGAGGGAGTTTAACCCCTCTTTTTCTCCATTGCCTTCCGATACGGTGCAGGCCGAGGAGGGAGGTTTTGGGGCTGGCGTTCTCTCCAGGCCGGTGAAACAGGCCTGTCACGGTCAGAGCAGGAGGAGCCCGGCCACGGCGGCTTCGCGCGCTGGCAGCAGAGCGTACCCGAGCCCCAGGGGAAACACGCGTTTTCCCGCTCTCACGGTTCTTCCTCAGAACGAGCGAAGGTATTTTATTCACATTTTCCGAGAAAAATATTTTTAGCTGGGGGAGAATAGGCTGTTTTTTCAGGCAGCGACAATGATTTGGAAACCACAGGTTATAAACAGAGCTGGTTTACCTCTGTAACTATTAGTACCCAGCAGAAGCTTTAACGTTAGGGAGTTTTCAGTGGGCGTTGATTTCCACCAAGGTGAAAAATCTGGATTTATTGACATAAGAAGCAAACACCAATTGAATCAAAGTCTGTGTCATCCCTTCCCGCACAGGATCCCAGGCAAAGGCTCACATTGGCACCCCCCCCCCCCTTAGGGGAATTTATGCCGAGGAGACCGTGTCCAGGAAATCCTGCTGCTCACGGAAACCCCAAGTCGGCATCCAAGCCGCTGAGCACACATCGACCATCTCCACTACTCTAGAGCAGGTCCCTGATGCTCGCGACATCCTACCACAGCAAGCTCCTTGCAGCCACCAGCTCTAAGCCCTGATGAGATCCCAAAGACCATTAATTCTCCCAGGCTTAAAGGCTTCTGTCCAGACACATATATTAATCAAGAGCAAAGTTTTAGTCTGCAAATACAGTCGCAAGACCCAGACCTGTCAAGGGCCAGCCACACATACGTCACCCGCAGAGAGGACAGGCTTTGCCACCTGACTTATGCAACCAACCCAGCCTGAACTGCAAAGTGCAAATCTCTTCCACAGGCTGTTTGCAAGCGATTCGCCATCCAGCGATATTTGCTGAAGAAATTTGCCAATAATTTAGAGGCTTGAACGCATGCTAGAGTTTCCTAGTAGGGAGATGCAACCGTTACACTGAAGAACAGCTTTTTCACAAGCTCTCCACCACTGCATGGCAAAACCGAGCTGAATGTGGTGCCGAGCGCCACAAAGAGTCCATGACCTGGTCCAGCTGAGCCCCCAGTTACCTCATCGTTCTTAGCCCAGACCCCTAAAAGCAGCCTAGGACAAAAAAACCCACACAGGTTGTCTGCTCCATCCATCAAACAACAGAACTAGCCTGGAGAGCGTGGTCTCTCCTGCCAGCGGTGCCAGCCTGCCACGCTCCAGCGCATGACGGGTGGGAAGCCACCGGCTAGCCTGGTATGTCTTGGAAAGGCATTTGTCCTGCTGAAGCAAAAATCGGGACACAAGGAAGGAGACAGCAGCTAAACTGACCCCCAGAGGACACACGCCGCCACCTCCGCGCCCAGCCGCTGGGGGAGACCGGGGTGCCGCTCCGCGCGCCGGCTCGCGTGGCGCTAACAGCCCTTCACGGACACCCGATTCCCTGGCAGCGGGCCCAGCGCGCGGAGCAGCGCCGAGGAGCTGGCGAGGGAGTAACTGCCGAGCGCTGACTCGGCACCGGATCGGTACGGCCGGCTCGCCCGGACCCGCGGGGAGGGCAGGGAGAGGCCTGCGGCGAGTCTCCCCTTCCAGCCCCGTGCTTCCCCTTGGCCCAGGCCCCCAAGGATGCCTGCGCCGGGAGACGGCGGATGGCGTTTCTCCGCAGCCTGGCCCCTTGCAGGCTTCCCGCAGAGCCAGCCCAGAGCTGCTGTTAATGCCCCGGCCCCGGGGAGGGCCTTTGCCACCCACAGCGCGGTGCTGGGCCAACCGTGCCCCGAAGCGTCCCCGAAGCAGCCGCGCCATCGGACCAAGGTGACCCTCCTCAGCTGACAAGGCTGCTGCGAGGAGCAGCGTGTCTCACAGTGTCCCCAGAGACGTGACCCAGGGAAGACCTGCCCCCGGCCTGGTCCGCCCCCTTCCCCACAGCCACACCAGGACACCTTCACCCACCACGGAGGCTCTGCCGGGCTGCTCTCCTCGCTGCGCCAGGCCTCTGCCTCAAAACGCCTACCCCAAGAGCCCCAGCCCTTGCAGAAGCAGAAGAGCCAGCAGCCACCCTAGGCGAAGGCTGGACCTCCACTGCCAGTCCACCCGCAGACAGACGTCAGCCTGTTTGCTGCCCACTGAGAAGTGACACCCTGCAGCTGGCAGACCAAGACACCCCACCCGCACAGGCAAAGGTGGCCCCGCTCCCCAGCGGGGCCGTGAAGCCCACATCAGACCAAGGGAGCCACGCGTTCCTGGCCACGTTCTCTCAGCCATTCTCACAAGCAGAAGCCCTCCCCACCGCTAAAAAGAAATGACCCTCGCCACATCCTCGGCAGCACCAGGCTCAGCATCAACCTTCCTCTGCCAAACACCCAAACAGGCACCATCTCCCACCCGGTGCCACCACGCAGGGGAAGGATTCAAACCAGGAGACAGGACTGTGTGGCAAGCTGTAGTTCTGACTCAGGAGAGACCCGGCAGAGCTCGCCTGGCTCCCGCACCTCAGTTTCCCAGTCTGCCCTGAAGTTGGCTAGTCTTCATTAAGCAAAGCTCATGAAGTGCTCGGAGATTCACAGATGACAAGCACCATCTGTTTGCACACATCGAATCAGCTGCCCTGAACATGGTATTTCCATCAGCACACAAAAAGCAATGACTGTAATCTGGGTGCTCCTTCCCCAGGGCTCCTCAGTGGCTGTGGACACCCACCTGCCCTTCCACACAACAGCAAGGGGCTCTTGCCCATGGTGGGTCACCCTGGAGTACTTCTCCTCAAGCCAATTACCAGTGTTCACTAGCACAATCCAGCAAATTTACCCACTCATTTGTTTTTATGTCGGCAGCACACCTCATCACACCCTAGACAGGACTCAAATCTGGGTCACATCCCTGGCAGGAGACAGAGGCAACACCTGCAAAACTTTGTGTGCTGCCACCTCAAATATCGCTCTTGCGCGCTGGGATGCTGAGCAAGCATCACCTGGGAACACGTCCCCACCAAGACCTCATTTCCCAGTTCCTGGCACAAGGCTAGGAAAGCACCTGGGGAGGTGACAGGAGCAGAGCTTTTCCCCATCCCCTTGTGGTGTTCGGCCAATACGTGCCTCAGACTAACTTACTCACCAGGCCATGCTCTCTCATCTGCCTCCCTCTGTCTCCATCCCACTCATCTCCCCCCATCTCTGATGGGCGAGGGACACCAGGCCACCAGCTCAGGAAAGCTGGACGTGATGTCTTCAGACCAGTCCTCCTTGACTGATGCAGAAATGTGTCCCACTGCAGGCTGCCTGCTCTGCCGGCAGGGCAAGCAGCCAGGAGCAAAGCCAACCCACGACTCTCCAGTGTGGGGAACCATCCTCCCTCCCCTCACTGCGACACAGAAACAACACCGACAATCACAAAATGGGGCCTTGCCCCACGTCCTGGAGCTCGTGTCCTCACAGGGACGAGCCCTGTGCCCGACTGTCCAACGCCCCAGTGCCCTGCGCCACCAGACTCACCCGCTGAGGACCACGATGAAGTCCATGACGTTCCAGCCATTGCGCAGGTACGAGCCCTTGTGGAAAACGAATCCAAGAGCAACAATCTTAATCCCAGCTTCGAAGCAAAAAATCCCGATGAAGTACGGCTCTGTCTTCTCCTACCGAAAGGGAACCAGCAACACGGTGAGCAGGGGGAACGGGGCCAGGGCAAATACCACACCTGCCATTTTGCGTGGGGTGGCTTTGCCTCATGTCACACCCAACTTGTGTCCACCCCACCTCACACCAGCCCTGTCCTCCCCTTTCTGAGCTTTCCCCAGCCCTTTCTCAGCCAGCCTCAACCTTGGAAACAAAAAGGCAGGGCTTTATCCACACTCAGGATGTCCAGTCCCCTTCCCTGCCCCACTTTCACAGATGAGGAGTGACAGCAAGCCCCAGGCACCCCACAAGGCTGGAGGGGGAAAGTGCCAGAGCACGCCTCCTGCACCTCCTGCCCTACCCAAGCCTACCTGGGATCAACAGAAATCAGCCCGTTAGGAAGGGGTCACTCCCCTCAGCTAGTCCTGGGCTCACCCCCAAGCACCCTGACACTGGGACATGCCATGCAGCCCGCAGCCCCTCCAGGGGCAGAGAGGAGAAGACAGAAGGGTACTCACTAATCTCCGCGACATGGGCGTCTTGTCGTCCTCCGGAAGGTGTTGCTCGAGGGCCAGCACGATGCAGTTGGCAATGATGGTTGCCAGGATCATGTACTCAAAGGGAGTGGAGGGGAGTTAAGGAATAGACAAGAGGTGGAGCACATCTCCAATCCGCCAGCTGCCTCCCTTCCCCACCCCTTGTTTTGTCTGTTCGTTAGCCACAGCTGCTTCCCTGCACAAGGGCACGCACACAGCTCCCATCTCCTGGGCAGGGGTGGGAAGCAGACCCTCACACTGGTTGGAAACAAGAGAGATCCAAGAGCACCAAAACCATCAGGGCCTTCCTCTCCGGAAATCGGTTGAGCTTCATCACCTCCTTTCCAAGGTGAGGCCAGGGCTGGTTCCGGCCCACAGGAGGCCATGGGGAGGAGATATTTAATCCATTGCCCTGGCTGGACTTTGAATAGAGATCGCGGGCTTAGGACTGAGAGCCAGTGCTTGCAATGGGAGCCTGGAAGATGGATACAAGTACAAGGGTGGACGATGGGACTTTGACCAGGCTGAGCTTTGCCTGGAGAAGGCAAAGGTTTGGTGTTGCCAGCTTGCACAAAAACCCTTGCAATGCCAGGGAGGCTCCCCGGTGAGTTGTCAGCTGGCTAAACGCCAAGGCCAGCTAGCACTGGGCACCTGGAGAAAACCTCTGCTCTCCAAATGTCCTCAAAGACTCAGACATCCCTCATCACACTTCCAAGCCCAGTCCTACCAGCTGGGCACAATGCACCTCCTCCAGCCATCTCCTCAGCAATCAGGCCAGGCTAACATCAGACCCAGGGCAAATTTCCACTGACCGGCTGTCTGTGTAAAATCCTCTTAGGCTCCCCCTGGGCTGAGGGAAGAGTGACATTCCTTACCCTCTGCTGTGGTTGGCAGCGGCACTTTAGAAAGCACCAGGAAGGGGTAGAAAACCCCAGGGTGCCACGGGGGTGATGGATGTCACTGTGGTGAGCAGAGGGAAGGTCTCCTCTAAGAATTAGGAATCTCCTGCTCCAATGCTGCCTTTTCCAGCTCACCCGCAGGATCTGGGACGGTTTGGCTCTCTGCCCTGCTGGTGGCAGTGCTGCCTGCCTGGACTAAACCTATTGCTACCATCCCACTGTCAGCTCCGCAAGCCTCTCCGCTTGCCCAGGCTCCCACGAAGGTCTTGGCAACAGACAATGAACACTTTAGCACTTCCCTCTCTGCAGTGTTTTGGGGAATAAAGATGAAGGCAGTCAAGGTCGTCCCCCCCCCCCAGCCCAGCCTGGGCTCACTGGTTGAACACACAGCCCCACAGGGCCCTGGCCAGGCATGTCGACTGTCCTTCGGCAGGGAGCTCTGCGGGTGGCCAGGTGAGCCCAGGCGCTGTGCCAGGTGCTGCCGCCCTCCTCCTCCATCAGGGCTCCTGACAGCCTCCTGGTGTGCCAGGCAGAGCATTTGCAACTCAAGACATTGATGGCATCTGGTCCTGAATCTCAATTAAAGCAGGGTGGAGATGTTCAGTTTGGCCATGCTTCAAAGAGACCTCAATGGGGTAGCAGGGCCTAAATGAACAGGGTTTTGTTGGACACTTAGGGGCATCCCAAATCCTACAGGCTCTGTCTAGAGCTTACAGACCCTTCCCTGGAGCAAACCAACACCAGGACAAGTTACAATGGATATTAGCACCCTAGGAACAGAGGGAAGGGGAAAGCACCCCAAAGCCAGCTCCCTCGTGCCTTTTGATTCCTAGCGGCTGCAGAGGAAAAGTTGGACATGCAGAACTCCCTGCTCTCATCTGGCCTGCTTCCAAATGGCAAAAACAAAGCATTTACAAGTTAAAAGACACCTACATCTTTTTGGGTTCCCATCTATCTTTACCATGTCTTTGCAATAAAAGCCCTGTTGTCCTCAGTAAAGACAAGGCGAGAGTCATCGCCAGGCAGTACCCTTTCCCTTCCACTCCCTCCCTGCCAGAAAATCACAAATACATTACTACCATCACTGGCATTAGCAGCAGCCATGGGAGGGGACTGGAGCCTTCCCAAGCATCATTCCCTTAGCAAGGCAATGGGATCCCGCCAGAGACGGATTCGACTGTAAAGAAATCACGCCAGCTCCAAGCTTTTACTGCTTCAAGCTGGTCTCTGCATCACGCCACAAGCCATCACGGAAAGCAGTATAGTGGCTAAGGACCCACTGCGGCTGAGCTAACAGGCTGCTCTTCCCTACCAGACTGGGCTTCCTCAGATCCTGTGGTCTCAGCCCTGGACACGCCGGTTTGCACTGCTCAGGCCGGGAGGTGTTGAACACTCAGGCCTGGGGCATCACCCCCGGGAATAGGGACGATCTTCTCTCTTACTACTTCACCTTCTGGCATCTGCCAGCCAGGCAAAGCTGCTGACCAAAGCTAGATGCATTAAAACCGGTGGCCCCAAGCCCACGAGACGAGACATCCCAGCGCTGGCTGCGAGCACGGGAAACTGGAAACCGCAAAGCAGGGTGACGGCGGAGGCCAGCCCTGGCAGCTCAGCGCTGCCGTCTGCAGCAGGCAAGGTAGGAGCAGAGACGGGCTTCAAACTAGGTCTCTGGAGAGTGGGCCAGGAGGTGAAGCCAAAGCAAGCCTACAGGAGCTAGGATTTATTTAGCCTGGTAGGGAGAGGAGCCAGAGAGGATTCAGCCAAGGCATTTAAAAGGCCACTCAGTGAAATTAACGGTTGATAAATTAAAAACAAATCAAAAGGAAAGACCTTTGCAGCGCACAGGTCCCTCATGGAGCTCGCTGCTGCTGCGGGTTCAGGCCTCGGTACCGGCCGGTTGCAGGGGCTAAAAACGCAAAGCCGCGCGCTGCAGGCTGGCGGCACGGAGCGGGCAGATCTGCCTGTCAGCGCCCATGCTCACGGCCAACAGCTCTGGCGCGACGACGGGGACAGCAATGAAACATCCTGTCCGAGGCAGGGTGAAGCACCAGGCCAAATAACGAGCTCTGCTGTGCTCAAGAGGCCGGAGGAGTCCAGTTCACAGATGTTTTCTTCCAAGGCTCCATACAAATGGGGTTTTTATTTCACGGCTCCTGTGAAAGCCACACACTTTCTCCGCTTCCCACCAACAGCCACAAACTTCAGCTAATATGCAGAGTATAACATTTGGCCACAAGCCACCGGCCTATTTGGGGTCTTTTGTTTCATTTTCCTGAAAGTCTGCAAGCAATTAGCACAGGCTTAAAAGAAAACAGTGCTTTAGCCGGGCGGCTGCTGGGAGGAAGGCAGGTCCCCAGGCGCTAGGCACATTTGCCTAGATGAGAAGGGTGGGAACAGCGCGTGGCGAGGCTGGCTGTCAGCCCCTTCGCGTTTCACCCTGCTGAGCACCCCTCGCTCCCCGCCACTCCAGCCCTCCCCTACGCGCCAGGCGTTTACTACCTCCTCCTCCTCCCTCCTGCAGTCTCCAAAACACAACTATCCCACGGTGGGAACATCCAGGTGGGAAAATCCAAACTCCCCAAACACAGGACAGACCTAGCCCGTGGCATTAACGTGGGAGTCCTGCGTGGTAGTGGGCTGGGGGTCTCAAAACCATGTATAATGGCTCGACTCATCCCTAGGCTTCCTTCTTGGCTCAAACAGCTGGATCAAACATCTGGCTCCAGGTGCAGCACGAGGCCAAAGCTCATCTGTTACAGCCACACTGCCCCACCGCCTGGCTACGTCCCCGCTGCACCTCCTGCGAGCGTGTGCCACCCAGGCCGGCAGCGGGGATGGCGTCCGTGGGCCCTGCCATCACCGAGGGCTCAGTGTCTGCTCCCACCTACATGACCCCAGCATGGTCCTGAGGCCAACAGGCACCGCACTGCCCCAAAAGGGCCAGGCTGTGTGTTCCTGCTGCCATCGAATCACAGGGAAACAGGGGCAAAAGGGACCGTGAGGAGGGGTCTGCCCCATCCCCCTGTATCACTCCCACCCCACAGCAGCATCTCTGACCTTCTCCAGGAGGGTCTGACCAGGGCTTTGCGACTCTGCCCACCAAGCAGGGTTTGCACCGCTGGCCTCAAACTGCTTCGCAGCAGTTTAACAGGGATAAGGAGAACACTCATTTCCAAGGCACTCAGACATCATTCCCTGCCCCAGCTTTTTCTCCTGAGACCAAAGCACCCCAGTTCTTTCCGTCTGCGGCCCTAGGACGCTTCTGGCAACCCCAGGGCCCTCTGCTCAGCCCCTCCATGTGACCATGTCGAGTCCCCAAGCAAACTCCCACACAAGGAGGCAACACGGAGCCGGGCAGCATCCCACAAGCCCGCCACCTCACATCCCGGCACAGTTCCCTTCCCAGGGCAGCTAGACACCACTGAAGACTTGGCTTGCAATGCCCGGGAACGCCCTGCTCCACAGTGGGCTCCACGACACCCGCTGTCGTATGGATGCCCACATCCCCAGGGCAGACAGCTCCCAGCGCCCACAAGGTCACCTGGGTCAAAAGTGACTTTCCAAATCCCACTGGCCCAGTTTTCCAAGGACCTGAGCCTGGATCATTATATGTCTGAAGCTATGTGAGGGCTCCAAGCCATCAGCACCACAAAAACAAGGACCCCCGTTTTCTCTATAACTCCAGATGTCCCAGGTCCCAATTTTGACAGTCCAAGCATAAAGAAATCCCTTCAAGGGAGAGCTGAACTGGGTAAAACTAGCTAAACACAGGGGGAAATCCTATCTGCAGGGAAGTCGCACACTCCACCTCTCTGCCAAGTCAGCAAGCATCCTCCCAACTCAGACCTCGAGACCACTGGAAGATGCTCCATTACTTTGTTTCCTCTCTCATTAGGTGTCTAATTACATGAACTTCCAGCCACCCAAAATGCAGAGTAGCATTTGCATCCCTCTGAGTCCGGTAATGAAAGCCTGTCTCTCTCTAGCCTTCTCCTCCTCCTTCGTCTAGCTTCTCATGTAGGATCATTAGGGAGCCGATAAAAATAGGTTTTCTTATTGATTTATCTCCTTTATCCAATGCTCTCTCCCCTGAACAGTTGACTTGTTTCCTTAGCAACTCAGCTAATCCCAGCAATAGAGCGCACCTGCAGGATCCTCGTTTCCTTCCCAGTGCACTCAAGGAGGGGAAGGTACCCCGGCCCATCGTCCCCTGCCCTCCGAGCCAGCCCAGGGCAGGACATTGCTAGCTAACCCCACGTGTCGCGCTCCACCATGGGTCTTGCAAGAGCCCAAAGTGAGCACCGCAGCAATCAGCCCATCTCCCCTCCTGCCACCGCTTTCAACAGCAGTGCAAAAGCAGCAGGCGTCGTGTCATGCAACAGTGACGGCCAAGAACGCCAAACTCGCTGCATCCTACCCCAAGAGGAGCAGCAAGCCGAAGAGATGTGGCTTTGGGGGAGATGTCCATGCACTGATGGATCCCTGCTTCTAGCTGCAAGATCTTAATCTGACCCCCTTCTTCACCTCCCTCTACCAGTCCCTTCCTCCCTCCTCACAGGGAAAAGGCTTTGGAGCTAAAAACAGATCCACCCAGAACATATTGCTAATGCAGAGAGTGTGCCCAGCTCCAAGCCCTGAAGATGGATTTATGATGCTAATGGTACATTGATGCAACCTCCCCAAGTGGCTGGATGTGAAATAAATCACTTCCTGGATCTGGATGAGGGCTGGGAGCTGTAGAGAGCCTCCTCCACCTCACCTCCCCACCTGAAGCTTTCTGCCCAGAAAGCCAGAGGACTGCTTCAGCATGTGCGCCTCCTCCCCACTTTTTAAACAGCGGGCAGGTGTGGAAGGAGCAGCAGAGACAGAGAAGGAGGCCACATGGGCATCTTCAAAGGGGTCCAACCTCTTGGAAAGTGTACCTTAAAGTGCCAGCGAGAACAGCAGGAATGATTCAACTCCTAGCCCTGTCTGCACCAGCCAGCCCTCAAAAGCTCAACACCTCCTTAGGTCTCTATTTTCCTTGAACCCTCGCTTTTACTCCAGGAGATGCTTCACTAAAAGACTTTAGCTACTCACCAGATGTGATCAAGAGGGAAGTTCCTACATCTGCTCCTACATCTGCTGACTTCATCTTTCAGGCCCCAAACCCACCACAGCTGCCTGCCCAGCACAGAGCTTCCACACTCCTCCATCCAGGGCATGAGCATGAACAAAGACCATCTCTGCTACAACCCCTTCCCCAAGGACACCCCTACCCCATCCCCTCGGCTCCATACCCCATCAGGAAACCAGCCTCCTCCTCTACAAGGCTGTTTTGCAAGAAAAATCCAAAATGCCAAGTAGAGCAAAGAAGGTGAGCGGCCCTAATTCATCTCAGAGTTTCCCCAGACTCTCTGTCATCTGCCCTGCCTGTCCCCAGGGCTCTTCCCCCGGCAGATAAAGCTGTTCAGCATCCCGCAAACTGGAATTCACGCAACCCCTCTCCTAAAACAGCCATGGAGCTGCGGCCCCGCTAGCTGGCTACCTGGCTTGGTGGTGGGAAGACAACTGGCTTCATTTCCAGAATTAGCGCTGCCAAGCCCTCGCCATCCCACACACGCCAATTGTCTTTGGGGAACCAAGCCGGCAAATAGCACGCCATTATCCCCAGCGCTGACAGTGCTCAGCGGACCCCCTACCCAAATGCATTATCCAGGCGTACGCTTCGAGCAAATCAGCCTCCACGCGCAGCAGCGGGATAGATTCGTATACCCAGATGACAGGCCTGATCCCACTCATCTGCGCCACGGAAGGAACCGCGAAGGTGCCCAGTTCAGACGCTTGCTCGAGGGGCGCCTGAGGGTGTAAGGTCCCCATCTCCCTGCAGAGACCCCTCTCTGAAGAGCACTCGCTGCAGGTGTAAATCCAGGAGCCTGGATGCTGCTTTCAGCCAGGCAGCAAGCCGCAGCACCCCGAAAATACCCGGAGGGCTGCAGGGAAACACAACGGCCGCTGCTAGGGGGGCAGCTCTGCCCACCGCATACCTGCCCCGCGTCAACAGTGCCGGGGGTTCCTCCTTCTCCCCCACCTAGCCCTGCACTGAAAACTGGAAATCAAACCTCTCTCCTCTCATCCTTTTTGTCCTTTTTTTAATTATTTTTTTTAAACAAAAAAGAACTGCATCATGTGATTTTCCTGCCTTAACATCAGTTTTTTAACTTTGGTTGCCACAGCAACAGGATGCAACTTGGTGTCACCATGGCAACAGCTGCCTCTGTTTAAATTCACCATCTGACAGGCAGCCTCTCCCTCTTCGGCTGTCAAAAAGATGGACCTGCCATTACACCTACTCGCCCCTCCCCAAAAAACATTTTAAAATCTGATGAATGAAGGGCACAGAAAGCAGCCTTGAAGGAAGAAAAAGGCGAGGAGTGATTTCCTTGGGTAGCGCAAGGAGGAAGCTGCCCAAGGGCAGCACGATATGGTGCGGCTCTTCCCACAGGCAAGTGAGACCTCCAGAAATCTTGACTGGGCAAAAGCAAAGGGGCCAGAGAGGCTTCCCCAGGCACAGCACGATGCTCCGCTGCGGGCCTTCCCCCTGCTGGCGCAGCCAGCCCGGCGCTGGGGACACAGCCTGGCGCACGGAGCTAGGGCAGGGCACATCGCTGCCACCGTCCTTGGCGGCGGTGCCAAAGCAGCGTCAGAGATGTGTGGGGTGTGATTCACCGCGGGGGTTGCCACTCGCACCCAGAGAGCTGGCACGTGGGGTGTACGAGGTGCAGAAGCACAAATCACTCCCAGGACACGGCAGGGATGAGTCACCCTTCCCTCAGGATCGCGGTGGGTGCTGCTGTGACACAGCCACAACCACATACCCACCTAAGAAAAACTCTGGGTGCTGAGAGGTCACGTTAGAAAGAGCAGCGCAAGCACAGAGAAAAGCTTCGGGGCAGCCAGCGACAACTCAGACAGACAACTCTACCCTGGGGCAAGAGGAGTGTTCAGTGGTCACTGCCTGCAGCTCGGCCACCTTCCCTTGGGCAAACACCACCTCCTGACACCTCCAGGCCACGCAGGCTCCCCTCCACAGCCACGCTTGTCCCGGCCAGGCCACGCATTGCAGTTAGACCTCTTCCCGGCTTCTGCTTGCTCTTAGAACAAATGCAAATGTGTCCTCTGTATGCGCATGGCCATGAAGAAGTGGAAGCCATCACAAGCAAAACAATTCAGACACACGTGGCTGCGCTTCCCACCAAGTGAATGCATGAATCCCACCCTGGCCACAAAGAATGGATGTGAGGCTGAAACACCCTCCAGCTTTGCCAGGACATTCTGCCTTGCCTGGATATCCCGAACTGGTGGAAGAGGAACTGGAGATAAGCAGGCACTGCTCCCATATACGTGGCACTTTGCAGACACCCCTGCTGCTCTCAGCCGGGCCAGCTTTCAACTTACTACTCAAAGCAGCTGAGATAGGACAAAATCCTCGCTGTAGAGAAGGGAAAGGTTCCCAGAAGGCTGATGGATATCCATTCTCCCTTCCAAACTAGGTGGACAGGTATGAGTGGCACGTATGTGTCTGCAACAGAAGGCTGTCCTTGGGGACAAAGCCAGAACCACACAAGGTCATCTAGCCTTCCTGGAGCAGGAGAGGGATCTTATCCAGGTCAAATGTGATTAAGCAGATGAAGAACTAAGCAGATCTAGATGAGCTGCAGCCCATCTCATGTGCTAACTGAATTGTAGCTTTCCAGGCAGCCAAACAAATGAAATCAGGGCTGGAAGCCTGGCCATCAGCTGCTGATCCCTCAGCAGAGTAAGAGCAGGCAGGAACAAGGCTTTGTTTCGGAGAAGAGAAGGAGAAGAGAAGGAGAAGAGAAGGAGAAGAGAAGGAGAAGAGAAGGAGAAGAGAAGGAGAAGAGAAGGAGAAGAGAAGGAGAAGAGAAGGAGAAGAGAAGGAGAAGAGAAGGAGAAGAGAAGGAGAAGAGAAGGAGAAGAGAAGGAGAAGAGAAGGAGAAGAGAAGGAGAGAAGAGCTGCCGTTCCTACAGCCAAAATAACAGCTGTCTCCTGCCTCATATTTTGAGCATGAACAGTAAAAAGAGCAGCTCCACCAAAGGTAACAAAGCAGGTTTTCCAGTGTGAAATTCTGCAAAGACTAGATCTCTACAGGAAGATGAATTCCAATCCCATCTTCTCGTATTTCTCCTCCCTCCCCTACATACATCATCCCTATTTACACTGAGAAGCCAAACTGCAGAGGCTGCTCGTTATAATTATACATTTACCCAGCAGATATACAGGCCTGAATCACCAGTTATTTTTAGCCCTATTACCTAGTCAACTGGAGCTGGATGAAGAAGAGCCTCCACTCCTCCCCTAGTTCCATCCCAGCTCCCAGCTATGTTGGCTTCCCTCAGTGTCATGCCTACTCCAACCAGCAGCACTGACATCGGCAGGCCTCCCTTCTAAGGCCAGCGACTCTTGTTGACTGTGGCCGAGATCCAAAACTCACCTCCACAAACCACTCTCATCACAGCCCAGAAACAATGCTAGGCTTCACACTGTGGGCTCTGGTCCAGACGGCTGAGATGCTCACAAAATTCCCTGGCCCTGCCGAAAGGCACTCACAGCTTGTGCCAGGCTACAATTACAAGGAACAGAACAACTTGCCTGGCCAACTTTACCAGTAACAGCCTACAATGACAGCGCTCCCTCTTTAGGGGACCTTGCTATGAGGCTAGTATTGCCTGAAGTTACGCCGCTTTGAGCTCATCAGTCTCTGAAGCAACAGAATAACTAGCCTGGCATTTCAGACATCTTGTAGCGCAAGATGAGGTTGCACTGAGGTCTCCTCCACCAGAAGACTCGCCCAGCCTTACACAAAGAAAGATTACTCTGCCTTTCCCCGGCAGAAATGATCGGCTTCTAAAGGTCTTTCAATTCCTTTTTTCAACACTTCATCCAATCAGTACAGACTCATCACCAAATAGCCTTGTCCATATGCAAGACCTTGAGAGCTCAAGGTGAAGGGCTGCTGTACAGAAGAGCTACTCAAAAGCTCCAGGGCAGATGAGTTTCTTGGAAAGAGAAGGCACTCACGCGTGGGAGTGGACACAGAGCCTCAGCTCCTGTTCCTGGAGCAGACCCGGGTATAACATTTGCACAGGAATATGTCACTTCTTTTGGAAAGAATGAGCCAATCTTTCTCATGCATTGCAAATTACAGGAAAGAATAATGCTGTGGGATTTTTACAGCGTGGTAGCGAAGCACTAGTCTCTAGGAGACAGAGGCTGTTTTAGATGATATATCATGCAGTACTACACCAGCACGGGACCCTGGCCCACACTGGAAAAGCTGGGCCATCAGCAACACACCAACTAGTTATTGTTTTAAATAAAAGCTGAACAGCGAGGGCCCACCCACACCTCACTGAAAAAGCACATGAATAATTTGGCATATTCTGGAAAACAAGACATGCTGGTCTTGCGAATGCCCTGCAGTGCTCTGAGCAGAGCTGCCTGTGCGTTTCTGAGGCTAGCTACCCACGTTGCTGCACTGACACTCCTGCAGGCTGCACACCAAGCAGGAGCACAAGCGCTGTCGGGGGGGGGGGAAGATTTAAGCATGCCACGAGGGATTTAGCAAACCAGCTCCCCCCAAACTGTTCCCTCCCCCAGGCACACAGTCAGCTCCCTGAGGGTCCTCTGTGGTGCCCTAGGCAAGACCAGCCCCTGCTTAGCAAAGGCTTGACCCCGATGTGCCAGAGCTACAGGGGGGCCTCAGCATCGGCAGGATGACATTCCCGATGATGTTTAACACCAGAAATGACCAATCCCATGAGCCCCTACCTGTTGCACCAGACAAGTGCATTTCTGCTTTGAACGGGGGCAAGTTCTCCTGTGCCCAGCGCAGGAGCCAACAAGTTCACCAACAAGTTGCAGGGAGAGAAAACAACAGCAAGAGCTGCATGTAATCACCACTGCAGAACACCGTTTGGAAACGGCCCTAAAGCCAAAGCATGGCCACACTGAAGTTTTCAGGCTTGTGTCTTTACAGGGCCAAAGCCCAGGAGGGTCTTGGGGGCCAGCCTGAACCCAGGCTGACGGGAGGACATGAGCTGCCAGCAGCGAGTAGCATGCTGCAGTGCTGGGCACCAAGACCTGGATGCAGTGACAGCTCTGCTGCCTGGGGGCACCTGCAGGGTAGGGGGGAAAAGAATTGGAGTTTGGGGGAGTGGTTTGAAAGGATGGAGGAGTGGGGTGGGGAGAAATCTGGTGATCTGGTCTTTCCACCCAGCCCTAGGCGGGGGTTCCCCCTTTACGACTCTGTAGGATAAAACATGGTCCCTTGAGTTAGACCCCCCCAAAGGGCTACGGGGGAAAGTCAGATTTTCAACATCTTTCCCTCTGCCATATAGAGTGGGAAGCTGGTCCCCAAGGCTGCTGGCGGAGGGGACAGAGGCTGGAGGTGAGGATGGCTGTGCCCCTGCCAGGAGTGATCAGGAGCCGGCAGGGCAAAGGGGACACACAGGCACCTGCAGGAGGGGAGGAAAGCCACCGTAGCAGCGTCCAGAGACTTGCAGGCTCCCAAGGGCTCCGTCGCCATCAGGGTGGTGGGCTCTACAGAGGGGGAGAGTGGCGGGGGGAACTCCAGCAAGACATCGAGACACCAAGAAAAGGCCACAGCCCCCAGCCACATGGACATGGGGTCAGAGAAGGGTACCCTAAAGCATACAGGACCAGCCCAGGATCAGAGACCTGCTCAGCATCTCCCTCCTTCCCTGGCCACCGGGGAGGGGGCTTCCAAATCCAAGTCTCAGGAGGAGCTCGGGTCCCCCAGGTGGGCTCCCTGCAGGGGCAGCGGGCTCAGCTCCCCGCCACGCTCCGAGCAGGGGAAGGAAGGAGGAGAGCAAGCACCAGAGAGAGGCGAGGGGCAGGGGAGGAGGAGAGCATCCCTGGAGGGGATGGGATGCCAGGGCACCCTTCTCCGCACGCTGGAAGGAGAACAGAAGGCAGGCGCTTACCTGCCAGCTAGTGCCACACGCGCACGTCCAGGAAGGCCACCGAGGCAAATCCGGGTGCGGGGAGCAAGGGGGGATAGCGAGGGGCGCAGAAAGGATATGGCCAGTCGATGAGCTTCTTGGCGTATTTCCTGACTATGTTCTCTTCCCCAAAGAGGAACAACGATCTGTTGACAGTGAAGCAGTTCTGCCGGACAGGGATGGGGTTGTACAGAGCCATAGTCCGGGCTCTCTGCGCTTTGGTTTGCTTGAAGGCTCCCGGGGTGCCTCCCGCAGGGGCAGGAGGTCCTTGCCGGCTCCTGTTCTGGTCGGAGCCTCCATCTCCGGAGCCCAGCCTGCCAGCCACCGCCTCCCCAAAGCGAGCCATCCTGGAAGAAAACACACAGGTGAGCCGAAGCAGCAGCACCGAGGCGGCGAGGGAGACGAGGGAGGGGGGCTACGGGGCGCAGTCCCAACCACAGCCCCCTCCTCCTCTCCCGCTGATGCTCAGCTCCGTCTCTCCTCCATCCCTCCGGGGGAGTGCGGGCGCCCAGGCGGAGCGCGCAGCAGAGGTGGCAGCGCACCGCACCGGCTCAGCGTCTCCGGCGTGGCACGCGCCGCCTGCCCGCCCGGCGAGCGGGCGCCGGGAGAGGGCAGGGAGCCGTCCCGGCAGGTCCCAGCGCGCTGAGCGAGGCCACGCCGGCTCAGTCCCTAAGCAGCCCGGGCACCTTCCACCGCGAAGCAAGGGGTTAAAATCAGCCACATCCTTCCCACCGCTCTGCCTGGAAGCCCAAACCAGCCTCCTTTTAACCCCCCCGAGCAAGGCGAGCCCAAGGATCGTCTGCCGGCAAAGCTCAGGCAGGGAAAGGGCTGCGATCCAAGTCCTTCCATCTGCCCCTTGCAAAGGAAAAGGCAATTTGGTACAGCACCCAGCGGAGCCGAGGGGCGGCCGGGGGAACAGGTTGCAGCGCGGTCCAGCCTAGTTGGAGCGAAGTGTCCAACTTCCTCCTCGCGCCTCCATCTTCGGCAGCCCGCGGGAGGGCGGCCCGCGCGCTCCCGGGCCAGCGGCGCCGAGGCACGCACCTGCCGCGGCGGGCACGCTCAGCGCCCGGCCGCCAGCGCGGGCGCGCAGGCAGCGCCGGCTTCCCGCAGGAGCCGCCCGCGGAACTAGAGGCTGCCGCGCCTCTGCAGCTCGGGCAGCGCTCGCTTTAACGAAGCCGGCCGCAACACACGCGCGCACACACGCGCACGCACACACACACACACACACACAGAGAGAGGCGCGCGCGCACGCTCGGCGAGCACGGGAGCGGCTGCAAGGGAAAGTCAAAGGCAAGGGGAGGGTCCGAAGGGAACAAAGGCAGTGGGGGAGCCCCCGCAAGCAGCCCCTTCCCCGGCTCTCGAGGGCTGTCCAGCCGACCGGCGCTCCTAGGTGAGTGGCTACCGCTGGAAAGCGGGGCGGGGAGGCAAAGCGGGGGCACTGCCTCCCCCCCCCCGGCTTGCAGGGAAGGGGAGATGCTCGCCCCCACGCCGGGCCTTTCTCCGGCCACATGCACGGTCCCCTCCCCGCCTCCGCGCTCTGGGGAACTTCGGGGCTCCCTGCCGGAGCCGCCCTGATGCCGGGCGCTGCCTGGGGAGAGCCCTCCTGCTCGCTTGCATACAGATAAGCCTCCTTCAGCCCCGGCTTGCTACTTTCTTTTTGATGCCTGATTTTGGCCAGAAGGAAAAACAGCTCATCGGAGGCAACAGGCCGGGCTGGATTTGTCCCCACCGCGGCCCTGAACCCCTGACAAAGGCCAGGACACGCTGCCACGGCCACCAGCCCCAGGGACAGGCTCCCCCGAGCCACCCCTCTGCAAAGCTGGGGCAGAGGACCGTGACTTTGCTAGCGCTGCGCCCTTCCCTCCGGGTGCACGCGGGTGCTGAGGTGGCTCAGGGACACGCTAGGGTCCCCCAGGCTGTGCCGAGCCCCCAGCGCTCGGTGCCTTTCCCTGCGCCCTTTGGGAGAACCTGTCCCCTCCCGGACACGCGCAGGGGACGGAGGGACATGCCGGAGGGCTCGCAGCTCCCAAGGGAGGTAGCCTAGGTCCCCAGTACCCAAAAGGCAGGGGCTGGCCCCCTCTCGGCACACCCATGCGCCCCCCAGGCTGCGCCCGCAGGAGCTCCCGGCCCATCCGTTCGACCCAGCCTCTGGTGAGCTCTCCAGGCCCTATGGCCCTTGCTGCTTGCCCTTTCCACAGGGCAGCACCACCTGCAGCTCCAGCTGGCCGCAAAAGACCCCCCACGGGCCCTGCGGTGTCAGGCCGCAGGCGATGAAGGGCAACGCTCTTCCCTGGCCCACCCTGACAGCAGCAACCTGTCTGCAAGCACAGCACAGCCCAGCCCCAGGCCCCACAGCTGCTGGGCAGTGGCCTCCAACACTTGACGTTACTCAAAAAACCAAGCCCTTAACCATGTAAACAGTAACTCATTTGGGCAACGGCTGTTCCCCCCACGCAGTCTGACAGCACCCAGCAGCCTTCCCCACTCCCTGGCAAGCCCTGGCTTGCTTCTTGGACATTGCTTGGAGCCCTCAGACCAGCTGGGTGAGGAGCACAAAGGATCAGGCTCCTTCCAGTGGGACAACAGAGGAATATTTGTAAAAAGGTTGCGGGATGATTCTCTCCAAGCTCAGCCAGACACCAAGAGCCCACCAGCTCCAAGACACCCAGCTGCAGGGTCTCTCATCGCCTTTGCTGCTCTGAAAAGCCTCAAAGCAGATAAGGGTATAACTGGGGGTTTCAGTAAACCCCACCAGCTAGGCCACCACGGTGCTGCAGCGAGTTGCGGAGCAGATCCCCGCATGGCAGAGGTCAGGGAGACCCAGGGACTTTGGTCTCAAAAACACCAAACTTTGAACTTCAATCTGGTCTACGAGGTTTCTCAGCGAGCACAGCCCTGAGCTCCAAGCACCCACACAGCAGACAGACTGCCACCGAGGTGGGCAGCGACAGGCTCGGGATGGGGCCCGCAGCGTGCTCCACCCTCGGCACGAGCAGAGACGTTTTGGGTTTTCTTCCTGCTAACGATGGGCGGTGGAGAGGACATGCTGGCCACCGACTAATTACAGCGCCATCGAGTCATTCCAGGCAGGATGCTGCCCTAAACGAATCAATTACAAGTTGCGGGGCCTTCCCTTTGCCTCCTCTTCCCCACCAGCCCCACATTCCTACCTTTCCCACCCGTTAAGCCTCCGTTAATTAAGCCTGGAGCCTGGCGTGTCACCAGGTAAAAATCCTCAGCCCAGCAAAGCTCCCAGCTCAGCTCAGCCCCGGCTCTGGAAATTGCTGCAGCCCTCCAAGCCTTTTCCAAGTCGCACCAGGGCTGCACCGTTCACCCGAACCTACAGCCAAGTATCTCCCCAGGCATCGCTGCCTGGGCTCTGGCCATCGTCCTCCCCACCCTGCTACGGCCCTGCCCGGCTCAGGGGCACCACAGCAGGCTCCTGCCGCGGGAGAGGCGCGAGGGGTCGAGGCCGGGCAAGGAGGACGCGGCATTTCTCCTCCCTCCTCGAAACAAGGACGCGTGTCTTACCTGGACGCCTTCGCTTCTGGGGCAGCGGGGTTTGCTCTCTTCTCTGGTTTGTATTCGCTGCTGCAAGCACAGCACAGGCTGACCCGGCTGCGAGCCTCTCCCCTGCTCAGCCAGTGTTAAAGGATGGGATATTTATGAGAGAAGATTGAAAGCAAAAAAGTCCCAGCTATGCCAAGAGATGCAGGCTCTGTTTCCCAGGATGTTTATTGCCATTCTCATCCTGACCCTCACCCCAGCACGCCGGGATCCGTGAGTCAGGGAGAAGCGTGCCTGATGCGTACATGATTCAACATGGCAAAGAAATTCAGAGCCAGCTATGTTTTCTTGTGAACAAAGGAAATCCAAGACGATGGGACAGTTGGGACAGGAAGGTGCTTGGGTGGATCTGCCTTTTACAGGGGAGGGCTAATTCCCCTCCTTGTGCCGGGCTGGAGCAGCGCAGTACGGGAACACAGGTCCGCTCCTTGCTTTCTCTCCCCAGCCAGGCCAATACCCCGTTCAGCGAGGCCAGTCCCACACCACTGGTGGCAATGGAAACGGGCTACCGCTTCTCGGAGCGGGGCCTGGAGCCAGAGTTGTCACCAGCGGCTGCAATGCCGGGGCGCTTCACGCACCACTGCAGCCTTTCTAGCAACGCAGCCAGAGAAACCGGAGTCGGGGAGATGTGATTTGCTCCAAGCCTCACCAGGCTGCAAAGCCACGTGCATCCCACCACATTAAACCCTCCGCACTCTCCACCGCCCCAGGGCTTTCCAGCATCCTCACAGTTGCACAAGGCAAGAGGTGGTCCTTGCCACCTCTCCATAAATCCAGACAGGCTGGCATGCCTCTGAAAACGTTTCTCACCGTGCCAGGATTGCCATCTAGCGGTTATTTGCGTTTCACTGCAGTCCAAACGGCTGTATGCAATCAGTGCAATGCACGAATATCTCCCCTCCACATGGGCCCCACATCAGTGCATGTAGCTAGGGCCAAAAGCATGCAGTGCTTCCCTGCTGCTGCAAACAAGCAATCCTCAGTCACAGAAATTCGCTTTCCCCAGCTGGAATCAGGGTATTTTAATCCAACCCCCCTGCCTGCCCTTCCCATAGGCTTCAAGGTGTTTTGAATGAGGCTTGATGGACCAGAGTCACACAAAGCCACCATGTATCTACAGCAATCCTTTGTGCATCTACTGCAATCCTTTGCCTGCCTTTCCCTTGCACGCAGGAAGCCCATCACACAAGGCAGCCACCCTGGTGCTGCACCCAGCTCACAGGGACCCTAAACCACCCAAACCCTCCCACCTGCTTGCTAGGTACAAGCTCAGGGGGGACCAAAGGGAAGAGCGAGCCTGAGAAGCTCCCCAAAGGATTGGCAATATCATTAAGCACATCCTCTGCCCAGCCCCAGTTTGCTCAGCAGGTTTAAGCTGAAGGCTGCCTCATCTCAGAGTCTCATGCAGGGGAGAGATTGCTAATACAGCCCAGACAGACACGCTTTGCAGCCCAGAGGGCCTGGGGAACAGGGGCAGGCTCTGCTTTGGTGATTGATGATATTCCCAGCCTCTCTGATGGGCTGCACTCATTAGAAAGTGGCTTTTGGCATCCTGCCTTTTTTTTTTTTTTTTTTTTAATAATGCTTTAGCCATACTGAAAAAAATAGGATCAAATGAGAACAGTCTACAGTGCTCCAGCCATATTTCAAGTGGGGACTGGGTAACTCTGACTCAGAAGCATGTTTATAACTATACAGAAATAGAAGTTTTTTCCAGGAACAAATTTATTACCTGCAGGATTAGGAAAAAGAACGTGTTTCCCACTTGCAAAGGGGAAGCCGAGCCTGCCAGGCAGACTGCCTCCGCAGCGGGGAGGCCCAGGGCCCCTGGTGCAGCATGGCTCGCGGGAGGCCAGGAAAGCTGGGATGCTGGTGGAGCAGGTCCGAGCAGCCCAAGGATGGTATCTCCAGAGGAGGGTACCGCTCTCGGCGGCGGGGACCGGACCCTCCTCCCCCTGGCACTGCCCTGGGCGGTTTTGCCAGCATGGTCGCAGCCAAGCGGAGGCAGCGGCTTCTTCTGCACCCAAAGCTGACGCACAGCTATTGGGACAAGCCTGCAGAAGGGACAAGCCAAAGCAGCCTTTTCTGGCCAGATCCTCAGCTGAAGCGAACCCAAAAGCACTCCTGGACCGTGGGCGCAGGGCTCTGCTCCCCGTCTCTGCTCTGACGAGGCACGACACTCCCCACCGCAGAAAACGTGCCAACGCCATCTCCTCCCTGGAGGATTAACGCTCGCCCAATCCAGCCCAGGCCAGGTATTTCCTTTCCGCTGTCGGCTCACTAGCGCTCTTTTTTTGGTAACGGTACTTCCCACACCCCGCTCACCCCCAGGACCGCCTGCCTCGTTAGGAGACTTGCCTTTCTCAGTGCTAACGACTGAGACGCAGCAGCGTCTTGGATAAGTTCCTGGACACGTCACCCAGGCAAGCCTGAGGAGCTGCCTTCTCCGGGCCAGCAGCATGGTGCACGCACGGAGAAATCAGGCAGCTGAAAGACTGGAGAAAGCCAGGAAATTTCACACCACACTATAAATTATGCATCCAAATTTAAGTAAGTGCCACTACTCCACCAAACTCCTTTAGGTCATTCACATTAAACAGCCGTGCCAGGTGTCACAAAGCAGCAGCAGGAGAAAAGCTTTAAACTGCTTTAAGTTAAAAGTATAATTTGCTGCATAATGGCATAAAACACACCAATAGTCATGAACACTGCTGCTTTTAATCAGAAACCCAGGAGCCCAACATCTGATCTCAACATCTTCAAAATCAATGGGCTAAAAATCCTGTAAAGACATCTTTCCCAGGGTGGAAGAATAACCCTTGGAAAGCAGGTTTCGATTGCCTGCTCTTCCCCCCCAAGCTCTTGCAAGCAGGACAGGGGATGAGGAAGGGGCAGCACCTCTGCAGCCCTTGCCCGCAGCAGCCTGCCCCCAGCGCTGCTGTTTGGGGTGGACAGCACAGCCTTCATATCTAAAAGATGCACTCTGCAAGCGTTTGGTTGAGAGAATCAGAATTTTTTTTTAATGTTTGCCAGTTCTCAGCTGTCAAGCAAGATTCTTGCATGGCAACACAAGCGTGACGCAAAAAGGTTGGTCTCCGCTGGTCTCACGTGATGACCCTGAACCCAGGCTGTTCCCCAGCACCCCGCAGACACGCCAGTCCCCAGCACTTACAGAGGTGACATGTCAGAGCTGACTGTGCTTTTCAGCTATGTTTTTTCAGGCCGCTCCAGGAGAGCCCGCAGGCAAACCTGTGTGCCTCCATCTCTTCCTCCACCCCCCCGCCACGGCACTTGCTTGCACACAGGCTTCCCGGTGGCTGATCTGTTGTGACAGCCATCCTCACGAGCAAAGGAGAGACATGCTAAGGTGTCTCCACAAGTCAGGCAAAACATCAGAACAGGGATCAGGCGCTATATATAACCTGCTTTTTGTGCTCACCCCTACATGCTCTTCAGTGCAGTGCACTGGCTTGGAAGGGATATATATATATATATATATTTTTTTTTTTAACTCCTCCCAGACCTCTTGAAGACACCAACAGGGTCCAAATACAGCACAAAGCCCCGAAGTAGGGTGGTCCCCCACACTGCGTTGCTGTGCGACTGGAGCATCTCATCCATCAGAGCCTCCAATAAAACAGGTGGATGCTGCATCTTCAATCAAAGGGTGATTCAGCAACCAAATGATCATGAGCTGAAAGAATGGGAAGAGGTTTATGGGGCAGCCAAAAAACCTACAGTTCTAGACATTTATGGGAACACGGTTGGGCCACGCTTCCCACCCAGAAATGGTCAAGGGAGTCGCTTTTAGTGTTTAGCCTCACTCTGCTACAAGCAACCTCTGTTTCCAGCATCAGGCTGTGCTCACCAACCTCCCCGCAGACTTTTCAGTCCTTTGGGCTCTCCTGAAAGCCCAAACCAAACCCAACAGCACTAGAAGTGAGCGGGGCCTTACTTATGCTGAGCACGAAGCCAGCTCGAGCAGGGCCTGTACGGGATTTTAATAGAAGCTTCTCTCATGTTATGCTCTTACCCTTCCAGCATATAAAATATAGATAGCAGGGGGAAATAGGAAATTCAAAGCTCTGCTCATCTCGGGGCCGAGGGGGCTGTTTATAGCTTTCCTGCTCAGCACGCCGCCCCGTAGCTGTATCCGCTGCCGCACAAGGTTTGCTGACAGCTCAGGCAATACTGCGTCTGCCCTGACCCATCGCAGCCAGGGACCGGGGCAGCAAAGGGGGCATCACTTCACACCGCTCATGCCTGCGCTGCGGGATGCCCGTCACGCATTCGGAGAAAGGAGAGCGCCCTCCTCGCGTGCCGGCCCCGGTACGCTGGCGGGGAGCATGCAGGAGGCCCCCAAATTGCCACCGCTTTGCATTCTGCTGGGACCATCCGCTGCCCGGCTCCTCGGCAGCGCCCTCCCCTCTCCATCTGGGTCACCCTCGGTCCCGGGAATCGCTGCCAGCCTGGGGCGCGCGGGCAGCTCCCGAGCTCGCCGCTCTCGCCCCGTCCTGCCTGCAGCGACCCACGCGAGGAGGAAAGCTCCCTGCCCCTTCCCAACAAAACCCTCCACGCCAAACGCCGACTGTCGCTCCTCGGGCTGCTTCTCTCGCCTTAGGCTAGGAGGCTTCGCAGCTCAGCTGAAGAGGCCCAGAATAATCACCCATTAATAAAGTGCCTGGAGTGCCCTGCTGCTTTATTTAGCCTGGCAAGGCAGTCGCTAATTGGCATTCGCAGCCACATCCCCGCTGCTCCCGGTGGCGCACAGCAGTCCCACCTCCCGGAGAAAGCTCTCCCCGCCAGCCCCTGCGTCTCCGCTGCGTTAGGGAAGTCCCATCCCTGTGTCCCGTCCTCCGAGGCGCTGCTTGACGGGCCTGCGAAGGGCCGGGGCCACCACCTCCTGCCCGCAGCCCCACGCGGGCAGGCAGCCTGCGCCTGCAGCCGCCACGCCAGCGTCCCTTGCGCCCCACCTGCTCTCAGCTGGGTCCGGTGCTGGGCATCACACTTCCAGAAAGACAGGCCGACTAGAGAGGGTCCAAAGGCAAAAATTAGGGAGATTGGATATCTCAAAGCCACCTGCCACTGAAAGGAGCAGGGTTGGGCAGCCTAGAGAGAGGCAGCCAAGGAAAATTAATTTGCAACAGGGAGAGATGCCTGGTCCCACTGAGGAAGGTGCCCCAGGTGTGTGGGGCCACCCAGCACCACATGTGAGTGGGGACAAGGAAACGGCTCAGAGCAGACAGCTCCACGGCCAGCCTTAGATGCTCAGTGGGAGAAAGTCTATTTCTAGACCAAAGGGCTGGACAGGGATTGAAAAATGCACCGTTTCAGCCTCTGTGCTACCCAGAACAGGAAACCCCATACTTTCTCCATCAACATCCTCATGCCCCACTTTGCCAAGCAATGTTATCTTCTGCCAAAGCCAGCAAGAGATTTTCTTCTTCTCAGATCTCCTCTTTCTCCTCCCAAAAGGCAGGCGAGCTTTTGGCTCCCCATGCCCGAGAATCGCACCGCAGTCTCTTTGATCCTCCATCTGCCTCACACAGAAACACAGCAACCGAGATACCAGCAAGTGGGAAGACTGAGGTGTCTCCTGCCTTTGGGCTGTAAATAACCTCAGCAATAAAACAAAAGCACACATTTAGACCAGAAAACCACAAATCCCATCCTCAATGTAATGAAACCAAACTCACAGGCTTAGCTTTCCCAGAAGCAACCGTGCTTGTCTGCTAGCAAACAGGGCGGCTACAGTAAAAATTACATTGTCAGGACAAAAGCCAGGAAGAGATGGAGCTGTTGAAGTTTTCCTGCAAGTCTGAACTTCCATTGAGCAGCTGATGCTCAGAGAGCCACAGTGGCACCACGCCTGGACTTCCGCCAGGGAGGAGATGCTGCTTGTATGCTCCAAACCTGCGAAAGGGAAGAGGCCAAAGAGCAAAACCTCCCCTTGCAAGCTACTCAGTGATGGGAGGTGTGAAAAATGTCCCTCTTTCAGTTCCAACAGACAGTCATCAGCTAGAGATCCTTTGCAAAGGCAAACACCCGCACAAATCCCTGGGTGAGCATGGCTGAGCACGTCTTGTCATTTTTTGTGCAATTCTTCAATGGGAAGAAGTTCACTGAAAATTTGCTACGCTTATTTCCACTTGAGCAAACACGCAGAGAAGACAGTTACAGCATGTTAGCCCCTGTTTTACCAGCTCATGAGCTGCAGTGGAAAAAAGGTCACCTCCGTGGAACTCCAACTAGGGAAAAAAAATGGACTTGAGATTTGTATAAGAGCTCGTAAAGCCGATGCGTGTTTTACTACCGCAACATCCATCACCGTGGTATGCTCCAAGCTACCAGGAAAGCTGTTTCCTGTCAAGCAAACCCTCCTGCAGCTGGTTAGCTTCAGCCGTGAAAGATCAGCCTTGTAACGCCGTCTCTCTCAAGTATTTTTTTCAGCAAGACGATGCCAGCCATGCTGATCTCCTCCTGCACTGTAATCCCACGCGGCTGAGGGCAAGCACTGACATGTTCCCCCCCCCCCCCTTAAAGAGCGAGGAGCCTTGCTGGGGTGTGTAATCAGCTCAAAACTAACAGAGCAATGGAGGCTGTGTGGTTTCGGTGACCTGCACGCCCGCAACGCTGCACTGAAAGGCTCGGAGAAGACGACGCATGAGCTTTCTGATCAAGTGGGCCCAGAGGTAAGTAAAGACAAGCAGCGCATCTCTTCTCTCTCCTTTCCCAAGGAAGGCTCCCTTGATGTTTCAAAGGCTGCTTTTGGAAAAACAGAGTGCCACATTTGAAGGCTGCTTTGGTACAACTTCAGGGATCTAACTTCTCAGACTGACTTTTCCAGCTATCAGGCAGAGCAAGTGGTCAGTCAGGCATTAATGTTTGTCATGCACAAATGCAGCAAACTCCTTTCCAACCAGAAAGGGCTGACAGACAAGTACAGAAGAAAAGGTCTCAGTCTTTCAGAAGGAGTTGAATTGAGATCATTTTCCACACATACATAAACTAGAAATTTCATCATCTATTGTGTTTGGTTCTACACTTATGTAGAATTGCAATTTCCACGATAAAAAAATAAGCCTGCAAGGGAGAAGTTTCTCTCAGGACAGATTGTGCACTAATCCTCACAGCTGTTTTTTTCCAAATTTTTCAAAAATTTTTCCCAAGTTTTACTAATAACTAATTTGAAATTAAGAAAATCAAATAAATGCAATTTTAGGAGCATTCAGCAAAATCATTTTAAAATGAAAAGCATTGCACTTACTGAAAAATAAGTTACAGTCTTGTTGGACTAGATGACCTCCTAAGGTCCCTTCCACCCTGAATTATCCTATGACCTTATAATTTCTTAAGTATAAGTAGGTTTTTTGGATTTTTTTTTTTTTTTGGTACTACACCTTAGAAATCGAGTATTAAATAGCCTGAACCATATGCACTTCAGAGGCCAGAAAGGAATTACCTGGGGCTAGCTAGAGCCTGCCTGGGACAGGTGAACAGATTAGATTATTCCAGGGGAGGGAAAGGGAGAAGGTGCGAATAAGGGCATTAAATACCAGAAGTTTCTTTGCATGCATGTGTACCAGGAGCTCTCTTCCAGACCCTGTCCCTTCAGGCCAAGGGAGAAGCTTTCACTGAAGGCTGATCCATGGGAAGCATAGAGAAAACAGCCAGAATAAGCAGCCCACATGCCTCAGCACAGGACATGGCTTCAGAACAGACCCAAGATGTGCTAACGAAGCTTTCTGACACCACTACCAGCAGCTGAGATGCCAGTAAGGGAAGCAATAACGAGGCGTGCCAGGAAACGGTGACAAAAAGCTAAGCAGCAGTTCCTGAGCTGAGGCATCCACTGGGAGCTGACTTGCCGTCCACATTCAGCAACCAGTTACTAATGAGCCGAGCTCCCTGAAAGGCCTCAGCAGCGCAGGAAGGCAGGGGGTGACTAACTGCCCATGCAGCTGGCGGATCTCTGAGCACTCCAGGGTCAATGCCCACCTCCTGGAGATCCCTGTTCCTCACAGCCCTTGTGAGGTTTACAGAGTCACTTGAATTAACTTGGAAAGAAAATTCCTCCAGGGTGTGCCAGAAACCCAGACTGAGGCAATTCAGGAGATGATACTGCTATTTCCATGCTATTCTCAGGACAAATGGAACTAAAGTTGATTCGGCTCAGAAAACAGAACCTCCTCCCTGTGCATCAAAACCTCGATCTTCATTGAAAGGAGCAAGGGGAAGGAAAGAAAGAACATGGAGGTTCAGGATAGTTACCTCACAGAAATACATCACTCAACCGTTGTCCAATGTCAAAGGCCAGGTTACCATAGTCAAAACTGTATTTCATTGCCTCCAACGCAAGCAACAAATTTAGCACATCCATGGCCCTTTCCACCACCTGCATTGCTACTCTTGCTGGGTGAAACATGAGCAGGGAGAGTCATCCCAACCAAGACACCCCCCACCAGGCTCTGAGAGGTTAAACGCTTTGCCCTGGGGCGCACAGGACTTGCATGCAAGACATGTATACATCTCCCCGAAGGATGCTCTGAGGTACCCAAGCCCCAGCTTTGCCTGTTACGGACATCTCAGGACCTTCATCTGCAGAGCCCCTGGTAGCTCCTGCCAGCTGCTGGTGTTGGCCCAATCTTTTCGCTCAGCACCTGAAGGTTTTACTGGGCAGCCCAGCTGAGATGTCAGAGCAGCAGAGATGCCTGAGCAGGAGCACGCAGTGGAGGAGGACATGGCTAAGCTACCTCAGACAATGACAGACACTGTAGAGGTGCTAGAAGAGAGTCCTCTGCTTCCCAGGGCAGTCTCGGAAAGTGGAATCAGGAGGGAGGGTGACAGGCACTGACAGAGAGGACAGAGCATAACATGCTGGAGAACCGGAGAGAGCACAGAGAAGGCACCAGCAAGTGAGCACAGACAAAGAGCAGAAGATGACAATGCAAGTCATTTAGTTCCCAGGTGGGCTGGGGTCTATCATGCTAATGTCACAGCTGTATTTCCTCTAGGAACATCATACAGTGGTGAAAAAATTCATATATGAAAGAAAGAGGAGACAAAGCCCTGGGACTTCAACTACGGAGAGCCCATAGCTTACAGAGCAAAGCTCTGTAATTGAGAGGAGCCACGGCTTGCTCCCCAGAGTTGTTTGCTGTCTTTCTCACTTTACTGCAGCAAGGGGGACTGGCCACAGCAGGCCTGGACCAAGCTCCAACCCACCCAGCAAGGTATGAGGCCTCACAGAGCCAGCCCCAAGTCTCCTGCTCAGCATCACCAGGCTGAAACAAACTCTGCACTCCAGAAAGGCCCCAAGACAACAGCTGCAGCCTCTCCAACTCAGACACAACACCTCCAAGAGACCACCTCCACCCTCTCGGTTGCTGAGGGTCTACTTCTGTCCAGGAGCGAGGCCACAGGAAAGTCTCAGGCACATGGGAGAAGAGACCTGCATAATCCCAGGAGCTGGGGCTTTAAACCCCGGGAAACAACTCAAAATCCAGTTATGATCAATTCCGAGTTAATCAAAGGACAAGGCATCAGTGCGCAGTGGTCAGCTCTCACCCCTCCCCGCCAGTCTCAGGAAATGACTGAGCACAGACAGGGCTGGCTAGGTGACAGACGTACACAAAGAGCTGCACTCACTGACTTCTTGCAACTACCAAGACATCAAAAGAATTAAAGAACTATACCAGGAATCCGGTGGATCACGGTCAGGCTGAAGTTTGCCAGTGTGCAGCTCTGAGCCAGAGAGGAGTGACAAGAGAGAAAAGAAAATATACCATATATTGTAAAATACATATATAGAAAAACTCAACAGGTAAGCTAGTAAAAGTCCCACAGCCTCAAGCCTGCATGCAGCAGGCCAGAGACACTAAAGGACCATTTTAATGTAGGCCAGGTCATACCCCTCTAGCTGTATATTAATATGAACCAAAAGAGGGGTTCTAAAATTTGGGGATTTTCCAACACTCCCCCTCCAAGAGCTCACAACTTAGGGAAGGTGATGAGAAGCCAAGGCAGAGCATGCACAGACGTGAAGGCAGTTTCTTGTGTCCTTTAGCGAGACAAGAGCTCTGCAGCCATCGTACTGAGCAGCTACAAAAAGAGAGTCCTGCAAGGAGGCCCCTCACTGCCTCCCCCTTCCAGCAGTTGGATGTCCAGGTCCGACTCCTCGGAGGCAGCTGATGCCCGTCTGTTCCTGCACCAGCACTGCTGTCACATAAATAGCTCTTCTCGGAGGCACAGCGTCCATCCCCCCAGGGAACTCGGAGAGGTGTCCCCTCTCAAAACAGAGAGGGAATCTCTCCTAGTCACCTCCTCCCCAGCCCCTCGGTCCCATCCCCGCGCTGCCTCTCCTGCAGGACAGCACAAGCACCACGCAGCCTCCTGCTGAACCACATGTGGGAACCAATCCAGACGAGAACGAGCTGCTGAGAGGAGGAGGAAGCAGGGCTGCTTCTTGCAGCAAGGAGGCAGTGTCCACCAGCTCTGCCACCTCCCAGAGCTGTGCCAGAAAGCCACCAGCATCTGTGACACCGACTCAGGAGCGATGTTTTACAGGAACCATCCTGGGACTTGTCCACTTCCTAGCAGCAACAGGCCAAAGAAGGGCCAGAGCGATGAACACCAGACCAGCCTGGGTCAGGCTGCAGCAAAACCAGGCCCAGCCAGGGAGCGGTTCACGGGCAATGCACAAAGGAGCAAGGTGTAGGCATGATGTCCACGTGTGCTCACGCCCTCTCCCAAATGCTGCGATGCACTGACCTGGGGAACACGCTGCAGGAAGCGGTCCTAGACTTGCCTTGGGGGCACAGCTAATGACTTGCCAGGTCTAGCGCCATGATTTACACAACAGACCCCCAGACACGAGTTCGCCAAGCAGCAATTCTTGTTACTGACCAAGGTCAAAATGGTGCCTGTTTCCAAGAAAATGATAGAAGAATTAGAAACTGGGATGAAGCTGGCAGCCCAGTGCGCACCAAGAGGCCTTTTTGTCTCATTCATCTCCAAGGGGGGGCAAAAACAATCAGCTTCATTTGTAGCCTGGGATGCAGAGCGTGCACGTAACCAGGCAGAGACTACCAAGTCATAAAGAGCCACCGAGATCTGTTAGCTACATGCTGTGTGTTTTCACAATTTCTTCTGTTCTCTTACTTTTTCCAGTATAAGTGCATGAAACCAGATGATACAGTAACATTAAGCTTCCATCCTAACAGACTCCAGGTGGTCTATATTCCAGGTACAGATCTGGAGCGAGCAGCAGAAAGCTCTCCTGTCCAGCTTCTCCATGGACCACAGACACAAACATGCCACTGAGATCTCATCGCAGATTATATCACACAATCTAGCAAGTTTCAATTAACTTTAAGATGCTACAGGCATTGCAGTACCTATTGCAGGTGCAGCCAGAACAAGCCAGTTGCCATTCCCCAGCATGCTGCTCTGCTTACATATGACTTTTGCAGCTTTGGGGAAATCCAACATCACTTTAAGGCAATATGCTGGCGATTTCATTAAGCCTTGGAAGGCACAGGTAGTGGAGTGCACCGTGAATACCAGACGAGAGAGGATATGGCTCCAATAACTTTTGCTGCATGAGCCAAGGAGAACGCAGTCCAAAGACTGCAACAGCAGTCTGCTGTATTAATTAGATCACTTATAACAGCCCTATCCATTAGGACTACTGTACTGCAACGTGAGCAGCATACACTTTCCACTGGAGTCTGAAATCTGTCATTCCTCACCGCCGAGCATCAGACGCTCCCAGGACCAAAGTACAGCACCTACCTCCGCACTACCACCACCACACGGTGCCCTCCAGCACCGAGACCCAGCTGCCTCCCCTCCGGTCTCCTCTGCTCCTGCACTCCCTGCCTGTCTTCTGGGAGTCAGGCTCTTTGCCATGTCCCCACTGCAGCTATCATTCCAAAACAAGGACCTTTTTGAGCCCAAATTACACATGCTAAACCCAACAAATATACATGTATAACATGGCTTTAAGTCATGCAAGGCTGGTTTGTCCACCAGAAACTGCTTGAGGCTTTTTTCAGGCCAGGGACATTTTTAAGGTGGGTCTGCCTTTCTTGTTAGATAAAAAGCAGCAGGAACTCTGTTTGGAAAAAACATAAGAGATTTCCCATTTACATATTTTGACAAAGGAAAGAGCTTGTCCTTTAGGCTCTCTCTCAGCCAGGCGTAGTCCCAACGACACTGCCAGGCATACGGGGCAAAGACACCAATTCCCCCACGACCACATCACCCCAAGCCCCTGCTAAGCCACAGCACATACCCCTGTGCACCTCCATCCCTGATCCCATTGAGTGAGCAGCAGGATGGTGGTTAGGGCTTCGGGCTGGGACTCCGGAAAACCTGGTTTAGCTCCTGCCTTGGGCTCAGGCTCCATTATGTGCCTAAATGGGAACAAGGTGGAGCGATACACATGCCCTTCACTGAGTTCAGCCTCCCACAGAGCCACTGTCCTGCTTGTATTCAAGTAGCAGACAGTCTATGGGCTTTCTCAGGGCGGGGGGGGCTTTCTACTCTGCCTCAGTTTCCCCATAAAAATTGGGGACAAGAGCATTTCCCCCCTCCCATTCTTAGTTCCTCTTAAGGGGAAAAAGACACCTTTCACTGTTTTCCACTGCCAAAAGGCAAAAGAGCTGAAGACTTGGTACAGATCAGGCTTGCCAATGCTAACACGCTAGTAAGAAAAAGGCTTCTCTTCCCTTATCTTCTCTCATTGCAACCCAAAACAGAAGAGCAGCTCTACATAAACATCTGGCAACAGGCCAGAAATGCTGCATCCGCAAAGACGAAGGTACTTCAGGAGAGAAGTTGTGCAAAGGAAAAGCACACACGGTGTTTGCTCTCCGTGCTCACCCCACTGCAGGCAACCGAACCAGAGGCTGCAGACAGGAGTCACACCGGGCCTCCAACAGCTCCTGAGTCACTCCTGGAGCCCTGACAAAGGCGACACGTTCGCAGCCCAGCCATCAGCAGTGTCAAAAACGGATGTCAGCTTCAACTCGTGCAAGACAGGTATTGCTTGTAGCAGATGTTTAACCAAAAGCTCCCTAGAACTGCATTGCCCCTACGAACAAGGTGCAGACCTCTCAGAACCGCCCTGAACACGCTGGTTTAACTCATCATTTTGGCAAAGCAGTAGGCGGAGGGAAAAAAAAAAGTCATTCTGGGAGCGCAAGGCTTGAATTTTGCAGCCTCTCTGAAGGTCCCGCTCGCTTGCCAGGAGACAGACAGCAGAGCACCAGCTGGACAACATCACCAAACCGCCCTGCCAGGCTGTCCCAACTGCAAAGGAGAAGGCATCGTGGGCAAGCTGGTCATCCTGCTTGCACCCACATCACATGAGGTCTGCCACAGACGGCTGAGCAATCTGCTCTGCTTCGAGCCGTGAAAACCCATTTTCCAGGCTCTAGGTGATCTGTCTAACATTGCTTTTTTGCAGATTCAAGGTACAGAAAAAGCCCTGGTGACCCTTAAACATCACTGCCCACCCCAGCAGAAGACAGACAATTGTTTTTCCAATTTTCTGATCATACCCTCTCCTGCACAGGTATCCAGTGCTTCATTCCAAGTCAGAGAACCTTCTCTCCTCATTTTGTAGTGTCCCAGAAGGACACCTGGTATCCTTCTACCCCAACCACTTGTTGATTCCCCCCTCCTGAAAGCCCACCAGCACTGCAGCCATGCAGGAAGACACAGCTGCAGGAAAGCACAGCCCCACACTGATAACTGAGCTCCACGCTCAGCAGCTCTCACCAGGAGATTTAGAGCCAGACCTTTCAGACGAAAACCCCCAGGGCAATTCATTGCATGCCCGCCTATGAGATGGGCCCTTTCGAAAATTAAATCACAGGGAAATCACATTATTACAAATAAAATTATAGATAAGGAAATTAATTTGATTCTTCTCCCTCACATGCTATCCATCTAGTTCCAGAGCGAGTCCGCAGCCACAAGGTTACTGGCTCAGCACAGCATAAAGGCCGTCGGCAAAGTTTCTGGGTGAGCACCACTGTTTTACAGCCCTGGTGTTAAAGCAGGAGCCCCTGGTATGCATTTTTTGCTGGCTGCATGCTCAGCCCCTCCAGCACACAGGGCTGCACGGGTCCCAGAGCCCGGCATCCGACACCGAGGGTTCCTGCAAAGCTCCAGCATCCCCATGCAGTCAGGCAGCTGCTGCAACATGGCTACGGAGCTGTGGATGGAGGGATCTGCAAGGAAAGATCCTCTTGGCCAGACCCTGAAGAGCAACGAGCCTGGGCTGGTAAAGGGAGAACGGCCCGAGACAGCATTGGGAAGAGGCTCATCCCGTATCTCCCATCACGCTGCCTCCGCTTCCCGGAACGCAGGGGAGCAGCAGAAGAGGGGAGATCTCTGACACAAATAAAAACACATTTCTCCACCAGAAAGGCTGCCAGACTGGAGGAAAGGAGACGAACACCAGGACATTCCTGCCTGGATCCAAGGCCACAGGGAGAACTGCCCAGACCTCCCACTTGCTCCCAGCCAAGGCAGACATGCAGGACCTCCTGGTTCACACGTAATTCCCCAAGCACGCCCATAAAACTGCTTTAAAAGCACCCTGAAGTGACAAAATCCAGCATCTGAGAGTTCAGAAATACAAAGATGGCTAAAAGTCCACCTGTCGGTATCAGCACGATACAGACCTTTCAGCCTCTTTCCCTGACCTCGTCCCGAAGCCCCCATCCCCTCCTCAGCATGCGTTCCCACCACCAGCACCACGGTACTCAGACCCTGCCAGCCTGGGGAAACACCCAATTCACAGGCACACATCAGGATGGCAGAGGCCGGGCACAGGCTTCTGCATATTTCCATCGCATTAAACGAAGGCGGAAATATTAGACTTTGTGCTCGAGTTATCGCTAGATGGAGAAGCCGACAGCGGTGAAAGGGGCATATCCTGCACAGCGCGAGCAGGAAGGACTCCGGATTCACATCCCTGCAATGAAATAGAGCCGTAGTCATCAAGGCAGCTAATTAGCGAGCAGCCGTTATAGGAACTCGCTACACCAACCGGCAATTAACGAGGCCAGCCCTCCGCTTCCTGCCTGTCCATGATTTATTCATCTGGCATCCCTAGTGGGTCGCAAAAGATAACAAGGCACTAAGCACTTGCAAAGCCCATATGCCAATTTATTTCCCCTGCACAGGGTTTCGTGAGTCACTCTCCCAGCGCTTCCCCAGGTTCAAACACAAGCTTGAAGTGGAGAAGGGCTGGAGAAGACCTGCCAAAGAAAAACACAGCTGGCCAGCAGCAGCACAAGTTTTATTGGGGGCAAAGCCTCCCGCTGGGGCTTTATCATGCAAAGCCCCTCAAAACAATCCTAAGCGCTCCAAATTAGCAGTGTACTGACCTGGATCTCTCTGATGCAGCAAGCCATGTCTAAGAGGGGCTCGCAGCTCCTTCATCACCCAGGTATTTTACAAGTGATGCACAGGGATTATTCCCAATAAAGTGCCTAATGCAGCAAGCTGTTCTAGACTGACAATACTGAAACAGTGTATTCTGCAGCAGCTTATCCCAGGCAATTTTGCTGAGGAGACACAGAGGGAGAAAAAAGTCTCAGTAATTTAAATGCAAGATTGAAGCATGTAGCTGCAGCTTCGTGTGTGGTGAGCGCTGGGCAAGGGAGAATAACCCACGACTTGGAGCTGGGGTTTCCCTGCAACACCAAGGCAAGCTATGGAAAGAAGTTAGTTACAAGAAAATAATAAATAAAATGAGTGGGCTCTAGCTCTGCCACACACTTGTGTTCTTTTCTCCTAGGTTCATTAAAGCCTCCAGCTTGCTCTGATTTAGGAGATGACCACCTCCTTAGGATTAAATACAAATCCCCTCACAGCAAGGCTCAAGCCATGATAAAAGCAGAGGCAAAGATGCCAAATGCATCCAAAAGCCCAGCTGCAAGCAAAGCAAAGTCCCTCCTAGCTGAACATCAGCGAGCAGAGGTGAACAGTGCTCTGTGGTGGCCCTTGTCTCCTGCAAGGGAGAGCCGCTCACCAGGCAGCAGCAGCAGGTGGGGACAGGATGGAGACGCCCCAGCTCAACATCTGCAGCACCCAACACGGCTCTGTCCCAACGCACACCAGCAGCTCCTCACATGTAAAGGCAAGACAAAACCACCCTGGTCTCTTCTACAAGGAGCTGGAAACAGAGGAGACCCTTTCTTGTCCATAATCCCACAAGTGACACTATTAATCGCAGTTTCAACACCAAGGTGCAATCTCTGCCTCCATAGGTATGATCCACCAGCTGCTGTCGGGGTTACAGTCCACCGCTGCCCACAAGAGCTGACGTGCATCAGCTTTTACAACAGTCCACCACTCACAAACAGGATCAGCTAGAAACTATTAGCCAGAAGTTAGTCTCCCCTTTCCTACACCATTGCTTTCTAATTCCTAGCTCAGGCAGCTGCCACTTAAGTTGTTCAATTGTGTCTCAAGTCTTCAGTGCCAGACCTTGGAGATGAAAAACTTTGTAATTTTCTTTCTCAAAGCTATCCACATCACTAACAACCCTCTTGTTGGGGATTTAGGGATCTCCCCCCCTCGTCTGCAGAGGCCTTTTTGCACCGTTCCCATCAGATGCTGTCCTCCAGCTCCAAGCTGAGACACCTGACTGCTCTGGCTGAGGAACACTCGCCTCCTGTACGCAGCACAAAGTTATCTCCCTCTGTCTCTCACACGCGCTCCGCAAACTTGCCCCCCTCAGGAAAACAGCATAATCCAGATGGCCGAGGAGCCCCGGCACCGCGGGAGCCTGCCCAGGCGCGCCGAGCCCCAGGGCAAGGGCAGGAAGAGCGCTGGCCGGCGGCAGCGGGAGCGGAGGGAGCCTGGCGGGCAGAGCTGCAGGAGGCAGGGCAGGCCAGCCCCGGCTGAGGGGATCGCGCTTACGGCATGTTTTGAGAGAGCAAAGAAAAAAGGACCTGGAAGAGGTTGGGGAAAGAGTGGCAACAAGGAGAAAGAAAAAAAAATCCCATCCCCCTTGCTGCAGAAGGTTCCCTGCCTTCCCACATCAGCCATGGCAGCAGGGGGGGAAACCAGCCCGGCTCAGGCACAGCAGGAGACTTAACGCAGCTGGTGCTGGCTGCTCCGTGGCACGACGCCTATCGCCGCAAGCCGAGCCGGCTGCCCCACGCACCCCCCAGCTCCGCGAGCCCGCAAGGCCACCGTCACAGCGCAGGACCCGGAGCAGGGACTGCTCCCGCCGGCTGCCCACCTGGGCTGGGGGCTCTCCGGTACTTACTCCCACTCCTTCCTCCGCGCCTGCGGCGTGCTCTGCATCTTGTGAGCCTCGTGCGCCTTGATGATGTCCCTCTGCTCGATCAGGCCGCCGCGCCGGCGCTTGATAACGTCCGGGCTCACGGGGACGTACGGGCCGAGGCCCAGGTCAAAGGCGCTGCCGGCCTCGGCATCCCGGGAGCGCGGCTCGTAGAGGGCGTCGAAGCTGGCCGCGCGCGACACCAGCGCGTCCGCCAGGCTCTCGGGCTCCAGCAGGTTGCAGGACTGGGTGGTTTGCATGAGGCCGAGCCGGTGCTTGCGCCACGTCTCCTCCTCGGGCAGGGCCAGGACGTAGCGCGGGGAGCCGGCGTGCAGCTCAGCCGCCCTGCCCGGCGCCAGGGCGCTGGCCTCGGGGAGCGTGTGAGCGCTGAGGGAGCACGTGCCGAATCCGAGCATCTCTGGCGCTGCTGCAGCTCATCACTCTAGGGGAGCACAAGACAGACAGGCGAGGCTCAGGGTTTTACTCGGGAATCACGCGCCCCTGCCCTTTTCCTCCGCTCCCTCCCGGGGCCTGCTCACGCCAACCAAAAGTCCCTTTGCCTGGTGGGGGGGGGAACGAGGAAGAGGAAGGACAGCAGAAAGGCAGAGGAGTGCACTCGGCCACGCTGGGAGTACAAGCCCATAACCCAGCCTACCCCCAGCACGGCTTTCGCCTGCCAGCCCTGCAGCAAGGCCAGCTGTAACAGCTTCGGTTGCACTTTCTCCCAAAGGCAGGACGCTGAAATCCACCCTCGCTTGCGTGCTGGTTGGAGGTAGCAGCTGGTGCAGCCCGAGAAGGCGGCAGAGCAAGAAGCCGAGGGATGCAAGCGCTGTGCGTGCCGGCAGATGGTGCAGTGCCCTCGCACGGTGCCCAGCTGGTGCTGCCACCCAGGCAGGATGTGCCAGCACCCATGGCGGCCACGTGCAGGGCTGGCCAAGGCCCCACGGGCCGCGCGGGCACCTGCTGCAGTGACATGCGGGGCTGCCCAAGGCCCCACGCACTGTGCCAGCACCCGCATGGGCACCCACCACCAGCCACCACCACGCACGGGCCAAGCAGGAGCATCTCCAGGCTTCGCAGTCCCCCATACAGCATCCCGATTGCTCCCTGCTCAGCAGCCCCTGCGAAATGGGGCCTTGACAGCAAACAGGCAAGGGTGTTTGTGAAGGGGGCAAGCAGGGCTTTTTAAAGACACCCTGTGCCTGAAGGGGCTGGACGTGCTCACAGGAGCCACCCCTCAGTCCCCTCTGTGCTTTTAGAGGAGGCAGAGCTGAGCAGGAACCAGCCCGACAGCCATGGCACACAGACCATGATGGTGAGCTTCCCCAAGGCATTGCTTTCTGCCCAAGAGGTGTCTGTTCCCACCGAAAACCAGCCGTCCCCCCAGAGCCTCGCACAACCCCAAACAGAAGAGCTGGGATAACAAAGTGGGTTCAGATAGTGCATAGCCAGCTGGTGAGATGAAGCCACTGCTCGGTGCCATCTCTCCACCTGACCCAAGGACTGTGGCCAAGAGCTGTGAAGCAGCCCAGGAAGCAGCCTGGCACTGGAAGCAAAAACCACTGCAAAAAGGGGGTGCTATTTCTACAGCTCCACCAGGATGCTCCACAGCACAGGCTGGAAACATCTGTGCGATTTGAGCACCAGCCTGTCTGCAAAGCAGGCAAAACAAGACCTGGCAGTGTCCCACGCTCCATCTCACACCAGGTGACAACACAGGAGTGTCCCTTGCCAGAGGATCTGCGCCATCCTCTGGCCCCACATTCAAGCGGTGGCCGTCAGACAGGCTAGCAGAGGCAGACAGCCACCTCTCGGCTGCAGCAGACACTTAGGAGACTGTTTATGACAGTCATCCCCTCCTCAACACAAAACCGGCACACTGGGTGTCGGCAGGACCAAAATATCAGCGCAGTTTTGATTTGGGAGCCATACAACAGAGAAAAGGCACAGGAGGATTGCCAGAGATGCTGCTCCTCGGCTAATCAAAATAGCACAGCAAGATGCTGTTGTCTGACAACGTTCCCCATAAAGTCTCATCATGGTGAGATGCTATATTCTTGCTTGGGAGAAAGAGGAAATTCTTCATTCGGGATGCCATTGCTACAGGAGATGCTCAGCTCCTGCAGGCCATGAGAAATGAGACAACCCCGGGCATCACATACGCGCTTGCACGAGACTAGAGAAAGGAAAGAGGGGCCGAGGGAAGAGCAAGACAACACGTTCTCACCATGGCTCTTAACAGCTATACCACCAGAGAAGAGCCTCGGGGGGGAACAGCAGCTGAAAGAGTTAAAGGAGGAATTAAACCCCCAAACCTGGCATTAACACAGCAAGTTAAGCACATCCAGTCATCTTACCACCTTTTCAGTGCGTTGTCTGGAGACGTGCAGAGATGCACCTGAACACCTTGCTCGCAGCGAAGCAGGCAGGAGCACGCAGGAAGCCAAGAGCAGGGACAGAGACCATCGCCAGAGCACCCAGCAGCGAGGGGGGGGGAGGAAACGGCTGGGCAAAGGGGGGCACCAGGGCGTGCTCCTCCCATCATCCAAAATGATTTTGCTTCATATGTTAGACAACAGATGCACGAGAAATGAAACCGAGGGAGCCTCGTGCGCAAGCATGACAGCAGGCTCCACGCCAGAGGGAGAGGGGGAACGTCATTAGAGCAAACGAAACCTCCCCCTCCCCATCGTCCTAACGGGATGGGGCTCATCTGTGACAGTACACCACAAATATAAAGTATCTGAACTTCCCAGACAGCCCCCCAAATTCAACCTGCCTGGCCCAAAGGATACTCTCCCTTTGGCAAGCTTTCCAGAGGGGGGAGAAAAAAAAGCAACCACATCCAGAGCCTCAGCAAACCAGTTAGCACACTGATGAGAAGAGTTTGGCTGCTCCTAGTGCAAGCTATAAACAGAGATTCTTCACTGCATTACTTTGCTTACCCATTTTTTTTTTAAAAGACATTTTTTCAATTCAGTGCTGGGTACCTTTGCAGTTTTTCATTTTCCCACCATAGCTTTTTCTTTCTACGTTGCTTTGCTCATTTTCTCCCTCTCCCTGCTCAAGTCAAGCTCCTCGTCCAGCTGCTCTGGTTTATTATAGCTGTTGTGCAGCCCTTTCCAGAGCATTCACTCGGGCAGGGGGGAAACAAGAATAAGAGGCTCCCGTGCACACGCCCGAGTGCTCCAGGTTTCCGCAACAAAGCGCCTGCAGCCGAGCAGCGGGAGGAGAAGCAGGGCACCGCGCCGGCAGCAACCAACGTACAGGCAAGGGAAGAATTGCCTCCAGGCTCCCCCTTAAAGCTGCGAGCACCAAAACCAACTTTCACAGCAGAAACCAGCAGCACATTGGCTGCTGGCCCCCAATGAAAAAGGATGCAAAAGAGCAGACTGCAACAATTAATCCTTGCACAAAATAACCCTGCCAGCAAAGGGAACAACGTCCCCCCTAGGGTGCCGGAGAACGCTTTGTAGTTCGATTTTTGTGGCACGGTTAACTAAGACCAAAGGAGGAGACGTCCCTACGGCCAGTTCAACGTCTCTGTGGACACGGGTTTTCCTTACGCCTCCCTAAGCGTCTCCCATCAGGCTCGAGTAGCTCGAGGAACACGTTTCACAAAGCTGCATAGTGGCTACTCCCAGGCTCGGAGTGAAAGGATCAAGCAGAACTATCAAATTAAGTGCTGAGAAAGTTTGAGGAAATAAATAGAAGTAATTAGCTCTGCCTTCGCCTAGCAAACAGGGCTCACGCTGCCAGTAGAACAAGCCGCATTCCCTTCAAAGAAGTGACAAGCAGAGACGGGAGGATGCCAGAACATTTTGTTAAGGAAAACTGATGAGGCTACGTGCTAACGAGGGTGCTTGCAGGATGCCACACAACGCATGAAAGCATCTGACACAAGTGCATCTGCAGGAAGGTAGCCTGCCTTCTAGCCTTTGCTTCCCCCCTTGCACTGAACACAAACAGACTTTCTTTTTATGTATAAAATCTGAGTTAGCGGGAAAAACACATTTGTCCGTGCAACTCGGCTTCTGCTGTTTAAATGCAAGCCTTTCCTCCCACAAAAGGAAACCTGTGTCAAGCCAACATGTGGCCAATTTTGAAAACACAGAGCTATTTTATGATCTGCCGGTGGAACCTACAACTTTATATCCACTAGAAACCAGCCAAAGCAGATGGGGAAGGAAACATTTTCTTACCTGTTGCATACATAAACCACTGGAGCAGCAGCCACAGTGGGAACCAGGATTGCACCGTGGTTTGACTGCATTGGGCTTTGCTTAACAACATACAATTCAGGTGTATACCCATGCTTCCAAATCCTTGCGACCGCAAAACAGCTTTTGTGTGTTGATAAACCTGGTTTTGTTGCACAACTCCCTATCAATAGTCAGGCAGAAGATGGTTTTGCAGCTCAGTGTTTTTCAGTTCACACAATTATGCTCCTCAGATGGGTTTGCAGGTTCAGTTAAAATCAGACACGATCACCTAGAAACCAGAGAGACACTAGCTGCCTCTAACATCTGACAAAAGCATATCCCTGCCTCTAACGCGGCAGAGATGGCTGGTTTGTCGTCACTGCAGGACAGGGCCAGCTCACTGAGAGAGGCACAGGGGAAAAAAATTAATGACAGTTAATAATAAAAATGCAACAGAAAACCGCATGGGTAGAGAAATTAGCAGCACTCCTTGGGGGAACCATGTGTCAGGCTACCATAATCAGTCCCCTGCGCGATCTGGGGTGGGGGAGAAAAATTAACTGACTTTCTCAAGGACAAACTGCCTAAATGCTCTTGTCCTCCACAAATAAGAGGCATTTGTGCAGACTGGCAGCACGCTAAGTCACGCAAACCCAAATTCTCGGCACGCTTCAGGGTTTGGAGGAAGCAAGACCGCATTTTCCCACCACGTGCCCGTCTCCAGCCTCGCTAATGGCAGCTTCCCAGCACCTTCGCAGCACCCGCACGGTACGAGGCCGCACGGTGACCGACAGGCAGTTTTCCACCCGGTGACTCCATTCGGGTACGTGTCACCCCCTGGCAGCAGGACCTGGGCACGCACGTGAGCACAGGGCCTGCAGCCCAGCAGCACCGGGACGGGGCCAGAGCATGGCCCAGATCAACGCAGAGCCCGGGGCGGCCCCCACTGCCGCCTGCTCACCCAGCTGCACCACCAGCAGTAGGAAAGCTACGGCATGAAAGGACATTACTGCATAGCAACAGCTCACTTACTTGCTTTAATACACAAAAGTCAAAGAACTGCCGCTTTTGTGACACATAAGAGGGTTTCATTACCAGACAATGAAGTTTCTGGAGGCTCTTAACTCACAAATTTTGGTCCAAAAGTAACAGGAGCCAAGAAATTTACTGCTTGCCCCTGAAACAGAGCAGCTGTGTAGATAAAACCACAGCCACAGGCTTCCAGGAGCACCAAAACTGAACTAGAAGACGACCATATATTCAAGTGCTAAAGCACTGGCCCTTGTGCTCGACTTGCCAGGTGGGGTGCAATGCTCACAGCATGCCCTGGCCCCACAGCACCACGCTCGGGGGCACAATCCATAGGATATTTGAGGACATGGAGCACCCAGCTGTGACAACACCCAGCCAGAGCTCACAACAGCCTTGGAAAGCCCCGTTTAATAGAGACCTTGCTAGAGGCAGCTGCAGATCACGCTCAGCAAGCCACCCATCCCACCTCTGCGCCGGGATTACCATGGCGTAAGAGGGACAACAGAGCGAACATCTATTGTTTCCCCAGCCCTGCCAGGTATGGCCCGTGCATCAACACGGGCTGAAATCAGATGCAATCCATGTTAACCCCCACCCTGTGAACCACTGAGAACAGCCTTTCCAAGATCAAACATCCTGTAAACATTCAGCTACTTAAAGCGGAAAGATCAGCCGGAGGAAGCCCCTCTGCAGAGCGAAGACACTGCACAGCTAAGGGGCTAAACTGATTTTGCTCAGCAAACGAGCTCTGGCCTTCCATAATAAAGTGAACATGCCGAGATTCACCAGGAGAAGGGATTCGCTGGAGACAGGCACACCAGCTGCCTTTTGGAGAGCAGAACAGCAGTTTGGAAAGCTCTCCGCACCTTGGTGGTGGGGAACAAGTGACAGAAGACAAGCCTGGGTCCTTCTGCAGCATCCTTGAAAGACAACCATGCCCTGCCAGGTAACTCAGCCCAGTTATTTGAGGCATGAACCCAAATTGCACGCCAAGGTCAAGGGAGCTGCCCCTCCAGAGAACACAGCCTCTGCAGATGGGAGACCGTAGACTTTCACGACACACTTGATTATTTTTAGTGCCCGATTAAATAATAAAAAGCTACAGTGATAAATAAGCTCCCAGCAGCATTGCTGACTTAGTAAAAGGAAATTCCTTTTGGGGTGTTTCCTCTGTGTATGTTTGAGTTACAATGGCAGCAATCAAGTCTTTAGCCAAGTAACTATGTATTACCTTAATAACTATGCTGAGCACTTAAAGAGCTCAGCAAGCTCTTTGCAACCATTATCTGAATAATCTTTGCCAAACCCTGAGAGTTAAAGCAGCAAATGCTTAATGCTGCACAGGCCAGGCCAGGGCTGATCTTCCCCACTTGACATCACTAGTCTGCCGCATCTGGCAGAGTGAGACGATGACATCCAGGTGGCCCCAGGGTTAGGTTCCCACAACACTGACCTTGAGCACCTCCCACAGGCCACAGAGAAGCAGGGAAAGGGACGCCTCTTCCCATGCTGCTAGAGAAGGTGAAAGGCCTGAGCTTGGGACAGACTCAGACTTTGGGAGCACTGTACGAAATAAGCACAAAGCCTGCCAGATTAGGTTAGATCGAAGCCCGAAGCCCAGCATCCTTCCTCCGAGACTTTCAGGGTGACTTTTACAGCTGCTGACAAGGGGCATCTGGTCTCGCTCACAACAAGGAGTCAAAGAGCAAAGGCAAGAGGCAACTCTGCCTTGACACCACCACTGCTATAAATGCCCATCCCACTTGTCTCCTGAAGAAGCAGGAAGGAGAGAACAGGGACCAAAAGCCTCAGGAAGAGCATCTAGGATGTGTCCTCCAAGAGCTCTCCCAGCATCTCCGGACATCCTGAGCCACACAGGGTTTCTCTGCTTTACCAGTCTCTCTGTGAACTCGCATGCTTGGACAGCTCAGCCCCTCTCCCCATCCTTCCTGAAGGACTTTGAACCCAAGTCCATCGCATACTCACTCTCCCCCCTCCTGGCCCCAATTTCCCTGCCTCCCCCTGGCTGCAGAGGCCACTTGGTTTTGGGGACAACCAAACAGCACCTGCCTCTGCCAAGCAGTGCTTACCCAGAGCTGCAGATTTAGTCCCTGGTCAAGGAGGGAGGAGAGAAAAGGGAAGGAGAAAGCCCACTTAGCGAGGCAAAGCAACACAAAGCCTCAGAGGAAGAGATTCAGTGCCAGGCCCCAAACAGCAACAGATGGGCTCCGAAAGCAAGTGATTCATCCTCACAGCTCTCCTCCCCACTTGTGGGCTTGTTGTTACCCTGCTTCTCCTGCCACGTGCGCTTCCCCTTGCAACAGCGAGGCAGCAGCAGCGGGCAAGCACAACTCAGGCTGGCTTAAAATCCAAGCTCACCCTTCCCGAGCCCCTCCACCCTGTTCCCAACTCTGCACCACGGCTCAGTCCGTGCAGGGCAGGGGTGCCAGCATCATGCCCGGGTGGCTGTCGGAGTTAAGCTGGTTGATTCCAGGAGAAGTTTGCTGGGACCCAGACTGTCGATACACTGAAGCATCCCCAGGACGCGGTCCAGCAAGGCACCCTACGGAGGTGTCAGCAGGGTAAAACCTCTGCACTACTCCAGGTGTGCTGTGCTTAGATCATTCCATTGCTGTAAGCAGGTCTATGCCAGGAGCTTCGGCAGCAAGAGCCAGGGTTGCATCCCGTGCTCGTGAGCAGAGCGTGTTACCAACAACAAAGAGACTTAAGCAGGGGAAGCTAACAGGCAAAGGCTCCCCGGCCCTGTTCTTACACTGAGGAAAAGGTGCAAATGCCAGAACCACAAGGGTTGGGTCAAACGCCCTGTTATACGAGAGTTGGAGGAAAGGCAGCACTGCGCATGCAACTGTGTCAGGGCAGCAGCAGGCAGAATCAAAGGGTCCACTTCACTTGTTTCTCAGGGTGCCTATTAATTTTTCGCCATACGTTCACACATAAACTACTTTCTGGCCTGCACAAGACAGTGCTGAGAGGCTACCACAAAGGGTCCTGGTACAATTGCAAACAGATCAGCTGGAGGAAAGAGCAGCTCCGAATACCCTGGGTCTGCTTCAGGCCAGGAGAAGCTCCGGCACTAGACATCAGACCACTTTTGTCTGGGAGATGGCCTTAGTCCTGCCACGCCAGGGTTTTTGAGTCTCACACGTGATGTTCCCACAGCAGCAAGCCAGCAGAGAGCTCTCTCCACAGCCACCCACTCCCCCAGGCTGAGCACCACTCCTGTTCCTCAAGAAACGCTGCACTGAGCCTGGTCCCCTGGATAGGGCCGCCAGGCTGCTGCTTAGATCCATCCCAACTAGGGGCATCTCACAGGGAAACCACCCCATTGCAAGAAGAGCCCGTGGTGGGTAGGAGGGTATGAACAGCAGCAGGGAGATAGCTCTGCCCATGCCCAGCTGGGGCACAGGGAGGCCACAGGGCAGCAGAGCCAGGCAGGAGCCTCCTTCCAAGGGATCCTCTGGCCTGTCTTGGAAACAGGCAGATTAAACAGCCATAATGCTCCGTTGGGGTCACTGTCAGCAAATGCTGCTGAAATCACCCCTTGCCCAGGTCACAGTAAGGCCCTTACTTGGTCATTGATGCATCTACCCCATCCTTAACATGTGAGCAGCTGCCTTCCCTCCTGCAGCGCTCCTGCCTGTCCTTCCCAGGGAGCCGAGGCGCTGCCGTGCACAGCCGGAGAAACACACTCCCTGCAACACACAGTCCCACAGAGCGCCACTTTCAAGGGAATCAGCTTTAAGAATATCAAAACATGAAATTATCTCATCTTTCCTTTAAGAGCAACTGTTAAACCACCCCGCTATTATTTATATAAATGTATGTCAAGGAAATCAGCCCTCCGTCTCCAGCACGGAGATGCAGGAGAGCCGGAGACTGCGGGGGGGGGGGGGGGGAGCCAGGACCCCATCTCAAGAGCAGAAAGGTTGGCTGCAGGGAGCTCAGCCTCCAGCAGCCCAGCATGCCTTCAGGTCAGGGCTGCGAGCAGGCTGGAGGCTGCTGGAGGAGGCAGCAAGACAGGGCTTCAGCTGGCCTGACCCAGAGGATCGAGCACCTGGGAAGCCTGCCCTGCAAAGCACCAGCTTCCCCAATTTCTTTGTTGCAACATAATCTTTAGAGACCATCTCAGCTCTTCTCCTCTTCCTGCTGCTCCCGACAGTCCCTCAGGGGCAACAGACAGGCAGATGCTTCTGTGTTTCAAGGCAAGGTAGAGCTGCAGGTACACCCCATTGCACTAGCATCACACCTGCACAGCTGTGACCCACCGCCATGCCAGCCCCGTGCAAACTCTGATCCCCTTCAGGTACCCCAATTTCACCCAAACGGCAGAGGAAACATGCACTGGTAGACCTGAGAGAGCAAGTACCTAACCCAGCATTGCTGTTCTGCTAACCGCCCAGGACTGAGCTCATCGCCAGGAATAATGTAAGGGGCAGAGGAAAGCAAGCAGTGATTTTATGTGACAGCAACACCCAGAAACCAGTGGTGCTCGGAGCTATACATACATGTAATCAGAGAGAGCATGCCCCCAGGAGTTTGCTTCCCAAAGGAGGACAGCCAGGACATCGAAAGATAATTTCCCAGCTGTAATCACAAGGCCATCCTCCAGGAATACACCACGGCTGCTGCACAAGAGCACAGGCTGCAACCCTCTCAGGAGCCAGGAAATTGTGCTGCCCTCCTCCGTTCGGTTCCCATCAGAAAGGGGTTTTCCTTGGAAAGGCATGACGACCCTCACTGGGCTGTCTGTCACTTGCACAACGCAGGGCAGACTGCTGACACTACAGTAACATGCATGTATACAGACAGCCCCGAACGTACAGGCCTCGAAACCTGCCCTTCTCCCAGCCGTGGGCACCAGGAGAGCAGCCTCTCCGCATCACAGCCTGTGCTCCTCTGGATATCCAGCAAGCCAAGAACCAGCTCCTGTCCAGTGGGACAGCAGAAGTGGTTCGGCTGAGCCTGGTAACTCTGCCTGAAATACCTCATTTCAAACCAGACAGGTGACTCCAAATGACGATGGGGTTGAGCATCGGTCCTCACCATCCTCATCCCAACAGCAAGTGCAAAAATTGCCAGAGGGCTGGAGAGGAGCAGAAGACAACAGCCTGGGCCAGGATGTTGCAGCAGAAGTTGCTGTGCAATAGAAAAAGAAAGCGCAGGCGAATCTCAAACACTGTTAGCAGAATCCAGCGCAGCCAGGCATTGCTATTCGCTTCCCTAAAGCACCTGAAACACGAGGGCACGCAACAAGGGCGCTGAGAACAGAGTGCTGATTTAGTGCAGGAGATAAACTTGCACTAACCTGATACCACTGATACAAAAAGTATTTAAAGTAAAGGGGGGGGGGGGAATGAGGAGCCATAGAGCATCCAGGCTTCCCAAGCATCCCCGCAGGAGAAGTTTGCTCCCCCCATGCCACAGCCACATTTACATGCAGCCCCAACACAGACTATGAGAGCTGGGAACTGCTCGGTCTGAACTCCTCAGAGGACAAGTCATGGGTCCAAACAGCACCTGAAACATCCCGGGCATTGCCAACACATGACCCTTCACACTGGCTCCACACTACGTGTCTGTAGAAGTCTCTGGCTTAGCTAGGAAGTGCCCGATGGACACATGCAGAGCCCTGCAATAGCATCGACAGGAGGGCAGCGTCCCACAGACTGACACAGCCATCTCCTGGGGCTAGCTTTCTGAGTCTCCTACTTGCATTTCATCTCCAGTGGGATCTGTGGCAGCTCTTTTTTGGACTGCCTTCCTTCCTTCCAAGCCATTTACTGTGCTGCTAATAAAATTAACAATAACAACAAAACCCTTGTTTAACCTGGCAAACCCATTGAGAATAAGTTCTCACTTCCAATAGTGCCTTCACCAAAGGTGACTCACAAACCACAGTATGTGTCATTACTTAATAGGCCTGCAAAGGCAATTATAAGATCATGCAAACATCAAGTTCACAGCACAAGGAGTCAGAGCACCCTCGAGAGGTTAAAACAATGGGATGCTTTAAAGGTGAGCGACGGGAGGCTTTATTCTTTCTTGACTTATTATTCTTATGTACAAAGGCTTGCTGAAAAGGTCATATTGTATGTGCCAAAAAGAACAAACTAGGGTTTTTTTCCTCCATTAAAAACATCAGCTCTTCCTTTCTCCCTCTTGGCTGGGACACTCCGGAGAGGCCTGGGGTCCCGACACCAGAACAGCAGCCTGATCACAGCTCTGCGTTTGAGCCTTCACCCACCTCTCCGAGCAAGAAGGCGCAACTAACACGCTTCCCTCACCAGAAAGAGGGGAACAGACCCTGGTCTTGAATAGAGGGGGGATTTTCTTGCTTATCCAGCCAGGTACTGGAGCTGACTGCTTCCGAGTCTTGGGAAGAGCGTACATAGCCTAGGTAAACAGTCCGTGCCTGCCTTTAGAGGGGGGGCAATGCTTATTTTGGACAGAGAAGAAGCAAGATGCTTGAACAAATTGCACAGTGAAGAAGGGAAGGGGACAGAGCAAGTCTGTCCTGGCCTGTGGGATACTTGGAGAAGAAAGTGCACTAAGTGCTGACATGCTGCACTGAGAGGGCCCTACGAAGCAGCTCCAGCCTGCAAGCGCAAGGTCCAGGACAAGACAGAGCCCCGGGCACAATCAGCATCACAAGATCATGCCAAATCACTACGGAAACAAAGCGAGACCTTTCTGATTTAATCTTGAGGGAAGGAGAATGACGTTTTTCTTTTATTCCTTCACCCAGATCCTCTATAACATTTTCCTGTTTACTTTGCATGCTGCAAAGTGATTATATTTGCATTTTACCTTATCCTGACTTGAGAGATTTCAAGACAAATGGATAATAAAAGTAGTACTTCTTGCCTATCAACATAACAAATGCACAGACCAGGCCTTGAGGACTCTTCAGCAAGCAACCAACGTCCCCAAGGTCTTCGAAGGGTAAGGTGCTCGGTGGCAAAGGCCTGGACTAGCCTCATGGAGCTGCCCTGCCCTTCCTACCGCATCTCCTAACCTTCCCCTGCCGCGCTCATCTCCTCTCAGGAGCCAGGAACTCTTTTCAGCTGTCACACACATGCAGCTCATCCGCCAAGCCCAGTTTCTCCCTGATCCCTCTGCCTCCTGCAGTACGAAAGATGGCAAGAAAAATAAATATTTATGAGGCGCTAAGAACAACATTTCAGCAACCCCCCCCCTTTATTGGCAAGGACTAATAAACCAGCTCTACCAGTGCCTAATCTCCACTTCCCGCCCACTACGCCTGGCACGCACAACCAAGGAATCCCGGGGGACCCAGGAGAGCAGGGGGCCTCTCTGCTCATTAGGGGACACGGGCAAATTGCTCAGGAAAATCTGGCTATTTCGTGACAGTTCCTAAAGACAGGAGCATTTCTGAACCCCGCGGGAAGCAGCAGGAGAAGCGAGCCAGGCACAAACCCAGCCACTTCATTAAGGTGCCAAATGAGATGTTAGCGCTTCTGGAAATCATCTGGCTGTGGGCAAGAGGACAACCACCGAGCACTGCAAGCTGTCACGCCCGTGCTAAGCCACTGGCTCAGCCTTCACACCCTGCCTTTGCACAGGCTCATTTCCCCCATCCAAGCGGTCTGGGCAAACCTCTGGGGGCTGAGCACGACCACGGGCTCGCCAAGGGGCCAGATTGCCCACAGGAGGCTGGAAGCACCACGCCACGAGCCTGGTGCAGCGGCGTTTCCCGCTGGGCAGACCACGATGCTGCAACAGCAGAAGCCGGCACAAAGCTGCTCATTTTTCTCAGCTGGAAATGAAGGTCTGACCCCAGCACGCTGGGAACGCAAGAGGCAGCAGGGGATGTTCTCAGGCCCTGCTCTTTTGGATGCGTCCTGTTTGCCCTCAGCCACGTTTGGTGGTCTCCTCTCCTTGCAGCAGCCCTTCATCTCCGAGGAGCCTCTGCTCCCGCTTCTGCTTTCCCTGGTGCTAATTCCCCACCAAAACCCAGCAGCAACAGCGTTCACCAACCCCTTCCTGCCCGGTCTCCGTTCACAGTGCCAGCTCCAGCACTTGGGTTTGGGAGTAAAGCCACCACGCTACTGTCAGAATCCCTCTCCTGTCTGAAGTGTTTTTCCTTTCACTGAAAACTCATTTAGCCCCGTCAGCCAGCGAGCTCTGCTTTCGCTTCCTTTATTGGTCTGCTACAATCGCTGACATCAAGCTGTTAATACTGCTGTTGCCTCTGTTCTTCTCCTGGGTTTCTTGCAGCATTATTTCTTAGCTGCTTTTTCATCCCTCTCAAGCAGGTTACTCAGAATAATTCACACCAATGTAACCTTCCTGCCAGACAGCTGTTTTGTGGGACATTTACACCTGTGCAGTGTCTAGGTGCACACCCCAAGCACAGGGAAAGGGGAATCCTGGAGGAAGCCCTGTTTCTTAATAGACTTTAACAGCATACTTGCTCTGCCCTGAACCCATCCCATGGTCTGTCCAGCCCGTGTTCCCTCCGCAGTAGCAGCTGAGCCACCAGACAGGCCACAGAGACCAGACAACAAGCTAAAAGGGGCTTCGCTCTCACCCACTGCGACCGTTTCATTTGTCATCCACATTTTCCTACTGAGCTGAAGCCTGATGGCTGAATTAGCTCATAACTCTATCATGAAATTGGCCCTTTTACAGCATCGCGCGTGTGTGTATTTAGCGTTTGGACTTTACCGTATTTGCAAACATGTGCAATCACGTTGCAATTGCACGTCGTGAAGTGCGTAAGCAACTGCTAATCATTGGCCCTACGATCAATCCCTCTCCATCGCCAGGAAGCCAAACACGGAGCTTCCTCGGGCAGGATGCGGCTCTTTTTACACTAGCAAACTGCCATCTGTAATTTTCAGAAATCTTGAGGATGTCTGAGTACTGGCAGCGCGAGACTGGCAGCGTATGTCACCCAGCCTGCATCTCCCCGATAAAGCCAGCCAGGGTTTTTTCCCCCCCTGTGCTTTCTGCGCCAGTCGCCCCGTGCTGCAGCGTGAGCAGGGGCTCGGCGCTGCCGCCTGCCGCCTCCTCCTGCGCGCTCCCGTTGGACACCAGCCCCTCAGCCAGGGACAGGGCTTGCTGTCATAGCCTCAGCAACTCGGAAACGGGCAATGCTATTTCTGCCAGCATCCCTCCCCCTCTCTCCTCCCTAAATAGTTTATAACCATTGATTTTTACCATGCCAATCATGCACCGCCTCCCAGCAGGCTTCAGCAGGACCAGCGAGTTCGAGCGAGACGTTTCAGCACTGCTTGTTTGCCATGGGGGCTCCTCGCACTGCGAGAGGAGCAATTAAACAAATCTTCTCTTTGAGTCCCTTGGTGCCTTGATTAATCCTGCCCTCTGCACCTTGATTTGGTGCTAGACAAGCACTCCCGTCCCCCTTCGGTGCTGGTTTAACAGCTTTCAGGCTAGCCTGTTCCTCCAGAGCCCCCCGGCCGGGGGAGACTCCCCAGACAGCTTCCCAGCCCTACGGGAATCAAAACTCCTTCTGCAAAAGGCCAGACTTGCTAAATTGCACCGTGGTGACGAGCAGGCATGCTCTCCTGCTGGGAGATACCAGCAGGAGCGTCCCCAGACACCTCACTGAGCCATCTCCACCAGAGATGTCCGACAGGGCAAGAAAGCACCACGTGCTCCTCTGTCCCAGGTCTGTTCCAGCCACAAAATCCCTTCCTCCAGCCCACGCGCGGACCAAGGAAAATATGAAACAAAGGCAGAAAGCGACATCCCCGCGCATTGGCTTTGCTCCCAGTGCCGCAGGTAAGGGAGTGGCTCCAAGCACATCACCTCTTGCCTGCCTCTCCCTGACCCCAAGCATCCCTGTGTCCTTCACCCTCACTGCCCACAGCCTCTGCCAGAAGAGCACATCCTGCACAGGGAAGGGGGAGGACACCCATCACTGCTCTGCAGGGCCAAGATGCATTTTTGCCACATACGCCTTGGCTACAAGAGCAGATGTGAAGCTCAGCTGATGGCTCCATCAAGAGCCAATGACCCTTTGTATCCAGGCACTCCTCAGCTTGCAGAATTCTGCAAGACAGGGGCATCCAAGAAGTTATCTTTTGTGGACCCCAGCTCTCCACCTCCTTCCCATGCTCTCCTCTCTCCTGAATGGGAGACACTGAAGCACATCCCTCCCAGGAGGGCTCCACACTAACATCTGCCTTTCCAAGGCTAGGGCTGAATGCAACTCCCCTGGAACATTTGGGTTTAAAATCAGTTCATCTTCTGGGTTTAGACTAGTTTGTTTTCCATTTTTAAACCACGTGCATGCATGTGCATGTAGCAGACAACAAAATCACTTGTGAGGGTTCCCGCTTTCCCTTGCAAGCTTTCCCCCAACGTCTGTTGGTCTGTCTGCTGCTATATTAAAACCTCATCATTCGACGCACTAGCACAGAATCACCACCTGGGAACACGATGTTTTTCTTCCCCTCCAGCAGCCTCATTTAGCAGCAGATTCCTCCTGGCTGCACAGGGATGCGTCCCTCCCTTCAGATGCACAGCTCCACTAATATTCCTCCATTTCGGAGCAGAGCAGTGGTACCCGTCGGGAGGTGCACGGACTAAGGGCAACCTCACACTGCCTGATACTGCATGCACAACTAAAGGGCATCTGGGACACAACGGCATCCTTTCCAGGCAGAGGCTGCCATTTGGAAACAGCTCCTGGAAACAGCTAAACTAGCCAGGACTTTCCAGCCTGCAGACAAAAAAAAACACAGCCGTCCTGCTGCCCACGGGACTACAGCATCCTGCTACAGCAAACACCGCATGTGTCACCAGTGCCCGGGGAGGGATGAGGTGGAGGCAGCTGCACCTGGCCAAGTGGCACGCACAACCTCCTGCTGCCAGCAACGGGCTGGACTGTCCCTCCCGACAAGGCCGGCATGCCGCGGGCCCCTGATTTGTTACGGTCCACGTGGCTCTTCACTGAGCTGCCATCTGTGCATTAAAACCCACGGCCCGCAGGCCTGGCCGGGCTGCTCTGGGGACTGCCACTCGCTCTGCCAGCTCACCTCGCCAAAGCGCATCTGCGGCCGTCCACCTCACCCAGCACGTCCCCCCGGTGCCGTCCCCTCCCGCCAGCACCGCACGGCTGCTTGCGTGGCAAACACGGCACAAATGCAGCCCAGAGGGAAATGGGGCAGGGATTTGGGAGCAGGTTGCAACAGGCCTGTGCCGAGCTCCGTGCGGGCAGCATGGCTGGTTATTGGGTGCTCTACAAACTGCTGTTACTGGCAGGGCCAAGGGGGTCTCAGAGGTCCCCGGCTGGAAATTGGAGCTGTTTAAAGCCTGTAAACACCCAGATGGGCACAGCTGGGCTCAGACGGTGCCCAAAACCTTGCAATCTCCAGCTGCTGGGCTGCCTTGTGAAGCCCCAGCACCACGCAGCAGCCCAGCTCGGGCACCCTTGGGCCATGCATGGGCAACCCCTATGGCCCTGCTGCTGCTGTTCCAGATAGGCAGCACCAAGGTCGAGGCAGCTGCTGAAGCAGGGAGCAGCTCTCCAGCAACACCAAGGCTTCCCCAAAAGCAGGGACCACCGCAAGGACAAAGTTTCTAACCCTCTCCAGCTGCACAGCCAGCCCCAAGAGCTGTTTGCGGAGCACCAGGTCCGCCTTGTAGGCCTCCAGCACTGCCACCCCCACCACAAACCTCCTCTGATCGTTAACCTGCATCGGCTTTTAGGCAAATGCAACAAGTCTGACCTCATCCCAATCCTCATTCTTGCCCAAAACCTATCGCTTAGTGAAATAACTCTAGAGTCCTGACAGAGAGGAAGGCAGCTGTGTCCTGCCCTTCCCCATGCCCCTCCAGTTCTCAGAGGGTTCCTCCTCAAGGAAGCCATGGTGGAACAGGCTGAGAGATAACAGACACACAAACCTGCCCCTTCCCTTCTCACCAGCACCCCTTGAGTCAGGGCACCAAACACCTTCAAGCCAAACTGCTTCTGGATACGGGTTGTCCCCTTCATTCACAACATACAACCCTGTGCAGACACCCCACAAAGGAGCTGCCTACCAGACTGGTCATGCACAGCCTTGGGATGTCTCCCCAAGAGTCTCCAGCATCTGACCTTGCGCACAGAGACATCTCCTTCCTTGTAATATGACCAGCTCGCTGGGGAAACGAGCCTGCAGCACTTCCAGGATTCACCCTTTCTGTGACTCCTGAAACATCCCACATTACCCAAAACCGGCTGCAGTCACAGCTGCCCAGAGAAGCCTTTCAAACCGCAATGCTGTTCCTCCCTGATCTACCCATCCATGCTTGTGGCCAAGTATTTTTCGCCACAGTCATTTTCATTTTGACTGGAAAGCCTATCCCCAGAAGTTTAACCGTGAAGCTTAACACCAGCAGAACAAAAAGACTGTCTACCCAACCGCGAAGAAATTTCCAAGCAGTCAGCAGCTTTGCAGTGTGGGGGAGTGATGTAGCTGAAGAAATGCTGTGGATCACTCAGCCACAGAGTGTTTTCCAGACATAAGGTTCAACACAGCCTCAGCCATCTAAGTCACCATTCTGGAGAAACTTATTTGAGGTAAGAGTAGACCACAATATTTTTAGGCTCATTCTAGCCACCTCAGATCTCTATCCAGAGTGTTAAATCACCTGTAACATCTTCTGCTGTGGGTCCAAGAGCAAGCCATCCATGTGGAGGCAGGTATTTTCCCTACTGCCACGTCCTAGCCACAGCTCCGCGATTCAAGCGAGGCGCCGTGCCACACGCGCTGCGCAAACTCACATCACCAATGCAAAGACTCAGAGCAAAAGCAGGTCGCACAGGAATGCTTCCTGCATCATTACGGCAAATGCCTCCGAGTTAGCTTAACGGAGTCGAGCCAGCGTGTTTGGGACAAGCTTCTTCCACCTGTGGATTTTTGATCACATTTGAAATCAAAGTGAACAATTCAGTAGAGGACTGTAGCACTAATCACATGCCTTAGTGCGCTCCATTCCAGATGAGCCTCCAAACATCTGGAACGGGGGAAGTCAGGGCAGACTGCTCCGCAGCGGAGTGGTAAAGGCAAGGACACCACTGTATTGCCCAGTCCCCCGATTACCCAAGGTTTTGACCAAGGATGATGGACACCAAGTGGCGAGATCTCAAAAAGTTGTCCAAGAGACTTGGCTGCTTCTCTGCTGCCCACAGAAGCCAAGAGGAGTTTCACCACAGGAATGAGCAGAGGCCAATACAGAGTTTCTAAAAGATCCTAGTGCACAGAGAGACACGGACCGCAGTATATACAGCCTGCTTGAAACTGCTAACGGATCTCTTATTCCAAGCTTGCTACTTCCATATGCCAGGGAAAAAAGTCCAAAACCAGAGCAAAGATAACAAATTTCTAAAGCTACTATAGCAAGGAAAAGACATAGTAGAAAATTCCTCATGTCATCTTCCAGAAACTCCCTGCTCTGCGAGTGCCAAATTATTAAGTCAAAAGGAAAAAGAAAAAAACCCCTTCAATAACAGATTGCTATTGTGTTGCCTTTCAAAAGAACAACACTAACCGCGTTTCCTTGCTGCTGCTTTCATATTTAATATTCATTATAACAGCTTGTTATTTAAGAACTCAGGAGTAAAACCCACACCGTCGCTCTTCGGTCCGGAGAGGGGCGCGAGAGCGAGGGGGAACACGGACGGTCCCCGCGCTGCACACCGGCAGACAAGCCGCCCCAAGATACTGGCCGCACGCCCCTGCTGCAGGAAGGGCTACGTGACACCAGGCTGTTACACCCACTGTGCAGCCACCTAAAGGGACTTTTGCAGGGATGACCGTAGGACAAGGGCTCACCCCGATGCTAACAGGACCTTTCCTTTTTCCACCCGTGCTCCTGTTGCTGTCTTCAAGAAGAGAGCGAGGATAAACTCTCCTCCCCGTTTCCACCTGTCCTGCTACCCTGTTTTTGCCATGCCTTACCCTGAGGCAGCGCGTCCCACCTCCGCCGCGCCCCCGTTCCCACGCCACGCGCCCAGGGGACAAGGACCAGGCGCCAGACGGGGCGCTCCAAGGTAGCGCAGGGACGTCTCCCTTTGGAATCCAAAGCGCTTAATAATAATCCTTGTTAAAAATAGGGCCTCTCCTCCCGGTGACTCTCCCGCAGGCGTCATCGCCTCGGCGCGCTTCCCATCGTGACTAACGCCAGCGGCGTGTGACTAACGCCCCGCGAGGGAGACGGCCCCCCGCAGCGCCGGCGGGCGGCCGAGTGGCAGCCTTTAGCCTGGCTCTGGCTTCCCCCCTTGTCCCCAGCAGGGTTTCTCTGCCCACCTCCGCATCTCGCCCCACGCCCAGGCCAGGAGGGAGGTGAGGAGGTGCCCACCTCCCCCCCAGCTCCTCCAAAGCCGCAGGCGCAGGTGACCAGGGCAGAACCTCAGCTCTCGGTCGACAGAAAAAGATTGTCCGGGTCTCAACCCTACGCCCCCAGCCAAGGCGACGCAAGTCTGCTTCGCGCTAGACGAGCAGGGGAGCCTAACAAAACCCCCGGAGCAATCCCAGTCCTTAAGGCTTTGAGGAAAATGCTCATGAAGATGCAGATTTGCTGGAAAGAGTCCAAAACACAACAACAAGAATGAGCAGTCTAGAAAACTCAAGTTTGGAGGAAAAATAGGAAGAAGTGCAATACTTTGGCATCAAGAAGAGGAAACAGAGGCGATAACGTGGCTGTTTTCAACTATGCCAAGGACTGCTAAAAGGCAGAGTAAACTGTTCTCCAGCCAAAACTGGACAGGACGAGAAGTCCCTTCCAGACCTATGTCCTCTCACTCTTTGATCCCAGAGTTCCAAAAAGCAGAGACAGACCTGAAATGTGAATACAAGAAGTGCCAACATTTTTAACCTAATTTTTTTAGAGCCCAAATCATTATTTTTAAATGTTTCTATATTGCAAAGTGATGTTTCCATCTCCTTGACTGGAGAAAAGGTGGCATGCTTAGAAATTTATTTTTCTTTTCTTTTAAATGAAAGGTCAGTTCTTCCCTAATCACTTGGCTCTTGGATCTGAAGCTTTGCAAATAAATGCAAATACAGAGAGGTCTGCAAAAAGCCTTTGAGCTGGCAAGGCCTTCCCGGCAGCATGAGCAGGCAGAGAGGTGAGGGGAAGGACAGGGCAGAGATGGACCATAGCAGACTAGAGCTTGCAGTGTTCAAACTTGAATCCACAAAACCAGAGACAAAAAAAATCAGAAGGGGGCCAAAATCCAGGCGAAGACATTCATCTCATGCAACCAGCACGCAGGGAGACCTTTTCAAGCCACCCATATCCTCCAGCCCTTTGGAAACACATTAAACACTCCTGGAGACAGCTTTTATAAATTGTGCTGGGAACCCAGAATGGCCTGAGGGAGGTTATTTGTCTTCTCCTCCCAACGAGGCACACTAATAGCCGCTGGCAGGCCGGGTGATTTAATGGCAGCAGTGCAGTACGTGCAAGAAGGCGCCAGCATCGAGCGTGCAGGCAGCCCGAGCGGACCACTTCTCCGCAGGCAGGACGCATCTGTGCGTTGCATCTTCCAGGCTGAGCCTCCACCGTCTCGCCCCTATGGCTGACCACGCAGCTCCTTCCCTTTCCACAGGCCACAAAATGACAGGCAGACACTTGGCACTGGTCTAATCAAAGTGGTGAGAAGAGCGAAACCTCCGCATTAGTTCAACTGGTGCCTGGAAAACCTCCCTGCCCTTCTGCTGTGAATCCAAGAAAGGGCACCGTGCTGCGGGGAGCTGATGCACTCCAAGCGTCATCCTTCAGGATTCAGGGGTTTTTGAGCACTTTGGTGCTGTCTGAGCTTTGCAAGTGTGCCTGCAAGCAGGTTGAGTGCCCAGCTCTCCTGCAGTTCAGCACTTTCAAAAGTCGCCCTCAACACTTGTTTTCTTCACACACTCAAATATCACTATACAGATTTGGCCTCAGTCTGCATTTCTGAGCCAAGCATCCTCTCCATCCCAATGTGCCAGTGCTATTTGGACCACCACAGTGATGCTATTTCTTCTGGGCAGATCTAAGTATTTCCCAATGAAATCTCATAAAGCAACATTAATATTGATGTACCACAAGAGCATAAGATGGGGTGATCACAGTTTCTGTGGCAGGGTATTCATGATTTCTAATAAGAACAAGAATTCAATATTACCTAGAACTGAGGACTGTCAAACCTCAGTACTTACCCTGTAGCTTCAGGAGACACATTTTACTTATTTACCCAGTCTGGTCTCCTCTAATATAAAAAAGCCTCTGAATTATTAAAGGAACTGATGAATAACAGAGCCAGATGGAAACACTGGAAGTCATATCTGTCAGTCTCGACTTTTTTGAACTATTCAAATCCCCCCTTTGACACTGCACGCTTCCTGCTGCACAGACTTTTTTCTTAATCACAGCATAAGCCTTTTGTTAATAAAATACATATTTGATCCAATAGGGCAGCTTAAAGCTTTCCTCTTGCCACCTCACCCCAGCTTTCCAGCACTGGTACTGTGGGTGAAATACTCTGAAGATGACGGGATTAGAGTATTACACATGCATGCACGCACACACACTTTTGCTTCTCCCTCGCTTCAAGCAAAGGAACAAGGAGCAGTTTCCCCGAGTCGTCCCCGTCGCAGCACCAAGCTCAGGCAGGAGGAACGCAGCAGCAGCGAGGACCAAATCCCCTCCTCGCTCCGTTGCAGAAGTGACAAGGCTCAGCAGCCCTGGAAATTGCCCCCACGCCTCCCGCTGCGGGCCGGCCCCCCCGGGCATGGAGCATCCCGGCTGCACCGCGCGCCCCTCGGTCACGGCTGCCTTGCATACCGAGCTGTACGCTTTCAGAAGTGGCTAGTGATGCCTTCAGGGCGCTTGGGTCAAAGCAACGCTCTCCTCCCTCTCCTGCACCTCTGGGAGAAGTGATTTGCTTTAGGAGATCCAAAACGCAGGAGCCACCAATCTAATCGCCTAACGCCCCTTCTGAAGGCCTGGGCCGAGCAGCACGCCTTTCTTTAGCAGCAGGCCGCCAGCCCCACAGAAGCAGCATGCGAGCTCGCCCCCAGGAGCTGCTCCGCAGCCGCTCTCAGCTGCTCAGGTTTCACGCCAGCCAAGTCTGCATCTTCAGCTCGCTTCCTGGGGGTTATTCGAACGTTACAGAAGATGGCAGCAGGAGAAGAGAGATCGCATATGAGAGATTTCCAAAATTAAAAATGAACAAAATGGCCTTTGGGGAAGAGTCCTAGATAATTAAAACATTAATTCAGATTGCAGCTTTTGCTTGGAGCAAGCAAGCTCGAGTCACCCAGCAATCCTCACAGTCGATGGCGGCGGCGAGCCTGAGCGAGGCTCCAGGGTCTGAGCTGCAGTCCCCTCCCCGAGGGCACGCACAGGAGCAGAGCCCGCTCCTCCGCTGTCACCCGAACAGCACAGCACCTCCAGGAGCGCCGTCAAGCTCGCGCTGCAACAGCCTGGCCTGCAAACCCTTCCCCTGCCCCTCCTGGAAGAGATGCATTAAAACTAGGACCAGCGGGGCTGCAAGCAGCATGCCCCGTGCCCCAAGGTCTGCTCACATTAGCCTCACTGCAGGTGACACGCGTTTCCTGCAAAGGTCTGCAGGCAACCGTGCTGCCAGCAAGCGAAGGGAAAAGCAGAGAAGGAAAGCAGGCCTGGGACACTTCTAAACACCCTTACCTGTACTAGAGAAGCAAGGTTGAGATCTTCTGCTCCTGTCTTCCCCCAGCCCGAGCAGCCAAGACTAATGTTTACCCCACCACCAGTCATAATCAAAGCGTTTCCCAATGGGGCCAGTGCTTTCCGGGGGCAAGGAGAGCAGAAGAAAGGGAGTTTAAAGAAGGGCCACCCTGGGACAGAGCATGACACGCTGATCTGGAGGAGACACACACACGCCAGGAGCCAAGCTTGAGGCTGCCCTCCTCAGAAGGGGAGGGCAGCAAAAACGAGATCAAGCTCTCATGGAGCAGGAAGAAAATCAACTGGCTGAAATAACAAGCAGGAAACAGGTAACAGCCTCAAAGTTAAAAGCTCCCTCCCCCCAGCAACACTAACACCCTTCTGCATGAGCAAAACAGATAAAGTGACTAAAACAAAGTCATGACAGCCACAAATAAGTCAAGTGAGACATGCAAATGACTAAGTTTTGGCAATTTGCTGTAAGCAATCACTGGGAGAGAAACCATGGAGAGCCAGCTCCAGCATCCCTGCGTACCCAGCTCCATATCCACCTGCAGCCAGACAGGCTGACTTTCCAAGAAGCACGAGCATCTCTCCAAATACAGCACGGTCCTGCCAGCAGGACTGCAAAGCCACCTGCTCCTGCTCAGCAAGAAGCGGGGAGCACAGAGACTAAGGGCAGCAGGCCACTTGCATTAGCACTACCTTCCATCAGTGCAGCTTGCAAGGGCTTCAGAGCATGGAAACTCATCACAGGGGTAGCATGCACACCACAGCCCCTGTGGCCGCAGGTGCCACAGGGCCAACGCTGCTCAGCCGCCTCCATAGGGCATCTTGCACTTGGTGTGCATCAAAACAGCTCTGGGCTGGTTCATCTCTGGCCTCCCTGCAGCTGTGGTCAGGCACTGAGCTCCCCTGCTTTAATTCCTCCCTCTGCAACATGGGATCAAGTTTCTACACAAAAAAACAGGGACTAAGGCCAATATTTGTGCATTGCCGTAATTCACTAGCACAACAAAATCCTACAGCAGCATGAGAAAATTTTCCCTCACGGACCTTTAATAATGTCTGCAATTGCTCACAGACCTGGTATAAGGGAGAGCCTTGCAGAGGGTGGAAGAGTACTACTGCACAAAGAAAAGTGTCCATTTGAAAAGTCTCCAGAAAAAAAAGTGCCAAGAGAAAAGAAAAAAGTCATTTATAGCTAGTGGAAACTAGCTACTCCAACAGAGCAGACATTCAGCTTCATTTTGATTCTGCTTTTTCATGTCACATCCACCAAAAGAAATACAACAATAGAGATAAATAAAAAGCATTCAAACCAAAAGCCTCCAGGCTTCAACTTCCCAACCCAACATGCAATGCAACATATCAATGTTTTCAAAACTTCTGCCCTCTCCTCACCCACCTCGCTTTTTTCTCTTGAATTTTTTCCAGCTTTGCTCCACAGAAGCATTTCAGCTGCAACAGAACTGCTTTCTTCAAGGCTGGGGCAGTTCACCCCACCTCGCCACCAAACCAAGGACTCTCCTGCAGGCTGAACCCGAGCCACCTGAGCAACTCACCCCTGAGCCCCATGGCCGTTCAGGTGCTGCCCACACTCCAGGGCAGGAAATTCCTCTCCCAGAACAGCCAGCACCAGCTCCAGGCAGTGTCCGCTCCCCTCCCCAGCAGCAGGTCAGGAGCCACATGGTGGAAGAAGAGGTGCCTGCAGTAAACCCTTCGAGGGTCACGCGGATACAGCCGACACACGAGAGGGGCCCGAGACTGGGCCATTGCAATGCACTGCGTTGGCCCATGGTGCTCCCGTGGGCTGCCGCACAGTGAGGAGCAGGTTTGCTTCTGTCCTTGCACAGTTTCATCCTGACACACAAGAAGGCATTTGAAGGCATCCCTCATGCCCCATGGCACTGCACTCCTATTGCAAAGTACTCCAGGATGCAGCAGCACTTTTGATGTCAGCCTATCCTCCAGAGCAGGCTTTTGGGGCACACTCAGTCCAGCCTAGCTCCCAGTGCAGCAAGCGGAGTTTTCCAGGCCCCATGCTCTGGGCCCCTTCCAGGTGCCTCCTTGGCTGTTTGCAAGCCAGGCGGTGCAGGCAAGGAGAGGGGCCTGGAGGGGACAGGGCAGCACTGCCAGCCCAGGCAGAGAGCCAGGGATCTAGAGCGGGAGCAGCCTCCAGGAGAGCTCGGAGAGCACCAACCACTGGACACAGGAGGCAGCGATACTACTAGACAAGCAAGAACCAGGAGAAAGGAAAGGCAGAAGTCTGTAAAGCCTTTCAAGACGCGCAGAGCCACGTGAGCACACTCTCGCCAGAGGATGCTGGCAAAAGCAGCAACTGTCATGAACCAGCGTGTAGCGAGAGCTCACCCCAGGCCCCTGTTCCTCCTCCCAGGAATCTGGAACCCTGGAAAAACCTGCCCAGGATTTGCATTTTTCAAATCTTGGCTCTAAAAATAAACACCGGTGCAAGTGACACATTTTGAGCAGAGCCAGCAAGTGGCAGCCCACAGACCCAGACTCGCTTAGCATCAGTGGAGATGTATTTTGTAAACAGGTTTGTTTTTTTAAAAGGTTGCTTAGTAAGCCACTGAACATCAAACAGCAAGAGCATATGTCTGATGTGGCAGAAATAGAGGGGGAACCGATGAGCAAAAAATTCCTGCAGATGAGAACAGGGTGGGAGAAACTATGGGGAGGCCCCATTTGCCCAGAGCATCCCTCATGCCCCAACTCAGACTTCCAGCCGGAGTTTCTCACCCTGTACCTCCAGTCCGTTCCCATTGCAACTCCTTTGGTGGAAACATGTTCTCAAGGCTGGTGATGGGATGGAGCAAGCAGGGGTCACCACACCTGTACAGCCCGGCACAGGTGGGGAAGGAGCCGGGTGGACATATGACCCCAATCCTGCTCCCTTTCCACCGCTGCCCTGGGATGCACCGCAGCTGCCGCACGGGGCAGAGGGCCCAGGCTCCTCTCCTCCCCCAGGCAAAGCGCAGGAGGCCTCCTCACCGGGCTCCCACCTCCAGCAGCACCCGCGGACGCCCCTTCGTCGGCAGGGCGGCTGCACCAAGGCGCTGCTCACGCCTCCCTCCACCGATGCTTCTCCTTGTTGTACAGGCAAACAGCCGTGCGGCCAGAGGAGCGCGATCCCCTGGCAGCTCCCCGCATGCACCGCTGTCTCCAGCGGCTGCTTCCACCATCGTTTATACAGAAACCAGCGGAGCAGCACCAGGCAAAGCATCCTGCTGCCAGGAGGTGCCGGGGGGACGTGAGCACCGTTTCCTACCTTCCGCCCCGCACCACCAGCTAACCAGGGTGCGATGCTTCCCAGCCTGCGGGGCCGGGGCTAACGCAGCCCGCCTGCCCCTGCGAGCGCTCCTCCGCCGGGTGGCATGATTGGCAGAGCACGGAGCAGAAGGAAGAGTCACCCAAACTGTTGCTCAGTTAATCACAGTAATTAGCTGCAGTCTTGAGCAACTCCCATTAGTTACAGCCTGATTTTCTCAGACACAGTCAGCACACAACATTTCAATTAGGTCTAAGCAGACAGCAAGCTCTGAAGTATCCGCGCTGGCCCACTACAGGGCTCATGCAGGGCAGGAACATGTGGAAGAGGCGCTCCTTTCCTTAAAGGACCCAGCTTAATTAATTTCAACTGGGTCTTATTCAGCAGCTCTGCTTGCAAAGCCTCAGCTAGCGTGCGCCGGGTTTGCAGAGCAGACGCTGTAGGGTTTGAGGGGAGACGCTTGCATTTTTCACACCCAGCACAGAGATTGGAGCCATGCCCTAACCGCGAAACGGAGCCGGGGTTTCTCTCTGGAGCCGTGCCGGCGAGCTCGCCCCGTCGCACGAAGCCCCGCTCCGCTCGCAGCGAGACACGCGCCGCTTGCCCCCTCGCCGGGCAGCCGGCCCAGCTGCTCCGCGTTCCCGGGCACAGCCGGCGCTGTGACTGGCACAGCCCGTTCTTCCCACCAGCACCCGGCTCCGGAGGGAGCAGAGGCAGCCTCCGCGCAGCCCTTTTTTGGGAGCAGGCTAACTCTGCCTGCAGAGAGGCACGTTTTCCAGCGCTCTCTGCTACCCGTGCCTGTCAGGCTGCAGCGGAGGGAGCCCTCCGCTCTCCGAGAGCGACCTAGGGATTCACGGAAACCTGCTCGGTGGTTGTACGCAGTGCCTCGAAGTCGGGTCAAACTGCCCAGCACAGACCAGCTTCCTAAAAGCGCTCACGCTGGCCCCAGCCGGAGGGCTTGAAGGGCACAGACCCCTCCGCCACCCTAGGGCGCTGCCACCCCAGCACCACCCTGGACAACGAGGGGTTAAAGCCCCCCTTTTGCATGCAGCTCTGAAAGAGGACAGAGGCCAAGACAAACATTTTGCTGATCCAGAAAGAAAAAAAAACTACTTAAAGATATTAGCCACAGCGTAATTGGCCTTCCCCAGGGATTCACCTGCCTCATCATTGCCCAGACCTGCCTACGCTCCAGTGCTTTAAGGAACCCTTTCTGGCTGGTTTTATACTTATTTATAGGCACCAGCCCTTAGAGAATCACAGGAAGATGTGAAGCTCAACCCCTTCAATGGGGAGTTTGACACCTTTGAGCTTCCCGCCGCCTCGCTAAGCAAGGGGAGAGGGAAGCAGCACTGCAGGCAGCAGAAATCAGGCTCCAGCCATCACCCTGGCTCCTCAGCATTTTTAGTGCTTGCCCACGCAGTCGTAGGGGTGCTTTATGCAAAGACCCTCAGTGTGCTTTCAGTGGGATCACCCATTCCCCGCTTATTAAAGAAAATATCAAAGTACTCAGGTACCAAAGAAATACCAGAAGAGCAAGAGAGCAAAGCAATGCTGCGGAGCACAGGCATTTACAGACCACGCTGGCTAGCAGGACTCCTCGCCTCTGCTCCCACGAGGGAAACTGATATTTAAGCATTGGTGCCATCTTGTTTAAACAACTGCTTGGGAAATCCGACATTCAATTTAAACTGCAAGGGGTGTTTTCCGAGGCAGGCACAGGTAACCCTGCATGCAAGCTGCTAAAGACAACACCGCTCTGTGCTCAAAGGAAGAAAACATCCCTTCGAGTCGATAACTGGCACGTGACCTGAACAGAGAGGAAAGACATTCCCCTGGGCCTCGGCCAGGGCAACATCGCGCTTTTTTTTTTTTAAGGAGCACTTGCGCCGCTGAGCCTGGGGGACCCAGTGCCTCATTTTGCAGGCGGCTAACGTTGCAGGGGAACCGCCGAATAACTCATGTTGGCAGGGACCTCCGGAGGCCTCTGGTCCAACTCTTTGCTCAAAGCAGAGCCAGCGAGCTCAAGATGATGCCAGGTATCAGAAAAGGAGAAATCCCCAAGCCAGGTAACGGCTTCTGAGAAGCCTTTGCCCCTGCTCTCGCGCCTCCCGAACGCTGTGCTCATTCCTCCGCCTGACAGCGCGCTCAGCAGCCTCTCCCCGGGGCACAAGGCCTCGCAGCTGTGACTAATGGTATGTTTTGACATCTCTGAAATACTCCAGCACTTCGTTTCAGCCACAGGGAGCAGGAAGGAAGGAGGGGACATGCTGGTGGGGAGCCGGCACCAGGAGGGAGGGGCAGGAAGAGCTTTTGCAAAAGCAACAGGCACCAAAAAGAAAAGCAGCAGAGACAACACAGGAGATGGACAAGGGGTGGGTCGGGACCTGAAAGACACCTGGGAAGCCTGATCCACTCTTCTCTGCTGTCCTTGGGGAGTCCAGCACCTTGCACCTCTAGGGAGCTCCACCACCACCCCCCAAAATCAGGGCAGAGCCCCCAGGATGCTCCACTCATTTCTAGCAAGCCTGTGCTCAGTGGTGAGAGGCACCTGCCTGCCCTGATCCCCTGCCCAGCCTGGCAGGGGAAGGCAGCGCCCAGAGCAGAAGGAAGAGTCACCCAAACTGTTGCTCAGTTAATCACATGCCCAGAGCTCCATCTTCTCCAGCCTCTCCCACCAGCCCAGGAAGGCAGGAGAGGGAGGTCCCCGGGGAAGTTAATTAACAAACATCTTCCTTGTGCTGAAACAGCTGTCTCCGGTCCCGGGGTGGGCTGCATCTCTACACAGCCTGAGCCGCTAGCAGGGAAGCAAAGAGCCTCCTGGCCACCAGCAGAGCTGCTGGCCACGGCCATCTGTCACCCAGCAGCACGAGGGAGGAGAGCAGCCGAGCATGGGGTACTTGGCTTTTGTTTTCCTGGCAGCTCCTGCTGCCGTTAGCCCCTCGCACCGGCTTTCAGGTGATCCTACCACACCTCAGGGAGCCAGGGAAGAGGACGAGCACAGTGGCTGAACAATGCTCCAGATCTCCATGCTTCGTCCCCAGAGGGACAGATTTTGCAGCCAGACTGGAACAACACTGGTAGCTCCTGAGACCTGACCCAAAATGCCCCCTGCCCATGCAATGCGCAGGGGAGATGGCTCATCCCCTGCCCAGTGCTCTTCCAGGCTCACCCCTGCAGCTTCCAAGGAGAGGCCCCTTGGCACCAAGCAAGAGCAGCCATGCTGTGGCTGTGCCACCCTCATGCCCACCCATTCATGTTTGGATGTGGGCAGCCTTGGTGGCATCCACAGCCTGGCTCAACCACTGGGTGCAGAAAAGTCAGCAGAAGCTCCAGCTGCTGCTGCCAGGGTGCCACACTCCGAAGTTTCCTGGGGTCACTGTGAGCCAGGAGCCCAGCAGCACTGATAGTGGTGATGGGGAGAGGGAAGGGGGGTGATTGTTTTCTCTTTTCAGCTGTCACTAAAGTCATCAGTGTGGCTGTGAGTGATTCACACCAGTGTATGAAAAGCCTGTGACTCATGGTACTGGATGCAGTAGGTGGGTGCATTGACTCAACCGCTCCGGGGAGGGGGCCCGGGGGGCTGCAGACTCACAGATCCACAGCGGGGGGTTGTTCACAGGGGGTCAAAGCCAGCACCAGCCCGGAGACTTCCCTGGGGAGCGGCGGTTACCACGAAGCACGTTCGCTCCCCTGTGAACAGGCCGCACTCAGCCTGCAACCTGGGAGAGGTTTACCTTGTCCTGTGCAACAGCAGAGAAGGAAGCCCAGAGCTGCTCAAGGGATGAACGCGCATCCCAGACTACTGCGAACAAACTTTATGGGCACTGTAGGATCTCTGAGGAGTGAGGAAAGTCAGCCAGGCTCGGAGGGTCCCAAAGCAGTGAACAGGGGGGCTCAGCTCCCTGGACAGCCTCCACTCCCTGAAGCCAGAGACAGGCAGCAAGGGAAACCAAGTCCTCCTGCCACACCAGTGGTGAGAACCCTGTCCCACAAGCTTTGCAGCGACCTCCTGCACCATGCCATCAGGACAGCCACGTTGGTGAGACCCTCACACTAGCAAATGACTGGAGGGACCTCCCACAGCTAGTTTGGGCAAGGGAACCCAGGTGTCAAGTGCCCAGGTGCCCCAACCACTGCTTTGTACCAGCAGCACTATGCAAACACCCCAGGGAGCAGGAGCAGAAGGGAACCTCCTCGAAAGACACTCCCGTTTGAATGGTGCTCGGTCTCCAATTACTCAACCAGTGGCTGCATGCCCAGGGCTCCGGAGCAGCGATGCCCCAGCCTTGCCAAAGATGCCATCAGCAGCCATCAGGTCTGCAAACGCGTGTTTCATCTCGCTGGCAGTGCCTTCTGAAGCACTGTGCCTCCTCTGCCAAACAGCCTCAGCACAGTGGATCCGGACCAGCCTGGAGAGTGTCACCACATCCTACAGCATCCTGAGCCAAGACCTCCCCATCTGCAGCACGGACCAAGGCTGGCCTCACGTCAGCACCTAAAGCAGGATGAGCTCACCTACCCAAGAGGATGTGGCACATGTGTAAAAAAGCAGAGTGAGCCAAGAGCACCTAAACACACCCTCCCTGCAAGAAGCAAAAGCAGCCAGGAGAGCTGCAGGAGCAAGACAAACAACACTGTGCCCCGATTTTGGGGTCTGCTCATTCACTGCTGCCATCATCACCCCTGGGGTGGCTCTGGTGGAAGACCCAAACCCCTGAGCAGCACATGGACTCACAGAAAAAAGCACAGACCAGGTGCAGAGGAGACAGCACAAGACAGGCAGAAGCCCAGAGCTGCCAAGCAAGGAAACCTGAGGGGAAGAGTGCAGACTGCACACTCCCAGCAGAGATCTGGATCTCCTCGGGGAAACCTAGTGCATTTGAGAGGCCACAGGGGTGGCAGAGGAGGAAAGGAGCTGGACCAAGCACATGGACAATCCACCATTGGACAGCAGATCTGCTCCAATTTCTGAGGAAGGGCTCCCTAATGGAAACAAGGGTCTCTAGAGTCCAAGGCAGGAGAAGAGACTTGCACCGTCAGGGTTAGACACCCTGACCCAGCTTAGCCCACTCCACGGCCCCCAAGCCCTTGGGTATGAAGCAGGCAGCCCCTGTCCCACCCAGACCCACCCCAAGCCCCTCTCTGAAGGCAGCCAGCCAGGGCCCACAGGGAGACTGTTCTCCCCATGGCTCAGCAAACACAGCCCCACAGCATGAGCAAGCCCAAGTTCGGCATCAGCAAAGCAGGAGCCAGGACAGCTGGGGGAGACCATCACAACCGAGCTTTAAGAGAAGTGAAGGTGTGATAGCTCCAGCATGGCTGCGCTCCCCGATCCCCACACACCTGCTGCTCCCACCGGGGTCCCCAGCAGGGCCATCTGCTCCTCCAACCTTCCCACCACATCCGCACCCCAACCATCCCCCGAGGAGCCAGCGATCCACCTTAAAATAACTGAATAGGCTCCACACGCTCATAGGCTACCTTAATAAAAACTTTGTCAAACCAGAGCTTTTCCCAAAGCACGGCCAAACCCCAGCGATGCAGACAAATCCTCTCTTAAAAAAAAAAAAGAATATATGCAAGGAGTCCCTCTTAAAACTCGAGTCCCCCAACAAAAAGCGCAGCCCGATTCCCCGTGCGCGGAGGGGGCGAGCGCGTCCCCGGCGCAGCCCCGCGCCGCGAGGAGCCCCGGCCCCGCGGACGGCGTGGGAAGATACCGCACCTTTCTCTCCTCCCTGCCGCCGGCTCCTTTCCCGGGAGGTCTCCAAACCGCAGCTTGCCCGGAGCGGCGGCACGGGAAGAGCCCGGAGCATCCCCGCCGGCGAAGATAAAGCAGAAGCCTTGGGAGAAGGGAGGGGAGGAAATGTCCACGGAGACTAAATCGCTGGTGGAGAGAAAAAGGAAGGAGGCAGCCCCAGCTGACGGCGGCCGGGGGGTGGATTCTGTCTCCTGGAAGTATCGTGGAAAAGGAGGGGTGGGAGCGAAAGAGGCAGCCGTTCCCCAACAGGTAGCGGCGCCAGCCTGGCTGCCGGCAGGGCTGGACAACGCCAAAAAGCACCCCGAGCCCCGTCTACTTTTAGAAAGCGAGGGAGCGCGCAGCGCATCCACCATCTCCCCAAACAGCGAGCAAAAGCCAGAGCTTACCTTGGAATAAAGGCATGGCTCCCGCGCTTTAGAGCTGGGCGAGGTCGTGATATCATTCCCGAGACATTATTTGCAATATAAAGAGAGCAACAGAGGAAAAAAAGAGACAGGGGGAGGGAGGGAAGAAGGGAAGGGGGGAGGGAGGGAGACAAGAGAAAGAGCAGAGAAAGGAAGGAATGCAAGAGGAAAGGAGGAGGAGGAGGGGGGGAAAAACGAAATTAAAAAAGGGAGAAAATAGAGACAGTTAAAATCTGTCTCCTGCCCACACAGTGGAAAAGAAACCTCTGACAATCGGAGGAAGAACTCGCGCATATACCAGAGGGGGCAGCCGGGGAGCAACAAAGGAGGAAGGAGTCAAGCTCCACCGAAACGGGGGAAGCGCCGTCCGGGCACACGCGCACGGCGAGGGGACGGGCGCCGGGGCGGCCCGGGCTCCGCGACCGCCTCAGCCCCCAGGCTGGAGCAGCCCCAAAAGCCCCACGCCCACGACGTTTCACCAGGTTTCATGTGAGCAGACCCGTCAGACACCTGTGTCTTCCCCCACCCGTCTTCAGGTGGGAGCAGGCACCAGCTGAGCACCAAGCACCCGGGGACCTGCGTGTCACCCTGCTCTCCCCAGCCTGGGGCTGTTGCTTTCCACACGTGCCTTGCTTTGAGCTCCCAGGGGAGCAGAGACCTCAGCACAGCTCCGGGAATTAAAACAAACAAACAAAAAAAGCAAGTTTTCCAGCCACGAGGTATTTGTGCAAAGACCACCCTGTGCAAAGGGAGCACGCTCCTGCCCCTTTCCCACCCGCAGGTCAGGTCATCTTCAGCAACAGGCTCCGCGCTGACTGACACCCACAAGCAGCCTCGAGGGGGAGGGGGACACGGAGGGACACGGCCCTCCCGGCCAGCCAGACATTGACCCCACAGCCCCCAACGGCCACACTTCAAGGCCTCTTCTTAAATGACCCAGTCTACAGAAAGAAGTCGCCAGGGAGGGTTGAAGCAACCGCATAGCCAGGCTGCCAGACCAGACAGGCTCCAGCCCGTGGCCCCACAGCAGGATCTGGGGCACCTGCCACCACCAAGCTCCTCGTTGGCCCACAGTCCCCACCAGCGCCTCCCCGCCTGGGCACTGTCTCTTTAAAGCCTTCCTCCCTAAACCTGAATGAAGCCAAAGGAAGGAAATCCTGGAGATGACTGCTTCGTTTAAACATCTCCTCCTTCAGCATTCGGGCTCATTCAGGCACTGGCGTGCTCCCCTCTGCCAGCACCGAGCGCCCACAAACGCCCGTCCCCACAGCGATATCCCAACCTCAGCCCAAGCAGTGACACCTCGGCACAGGCAGAAGGGAAAATGCTTCCCATGCATATGCACCATGCAGATCAGCAACCCCCTTCCTCAGTGGCCCCCGCTTCGTTGCTACAAGCAGGCACTGGTACGGATGCAGAGACACCTGCCAGCAGGTCACCCTCCGGCCCCAGCACCCCTCCATGCACAGCCCTGCACACACCGTGCCCCGGTCCTGCCCGGCACAGCTGCCCACAACTCCCGTGGCCCCATCACAGCAGCAGCCTGCATGCACAGAGGCATCTCCCTCCCATCAGGGACAGCCTCGGGGCCCTTCTTTATACCTATTATATATATATAAAAAATAGGTGTATATATATATAATGTATATACGAGTGCTGCTGGTTGGGGCCTGGCAATGCTTTGCATTAGGATGTCTCCATGGTTACCCGCTGGTGGTGGGAGCGGGGGTAATTGAACTCTCAGGGCTCACTGTGCAACGCGTGTCTCGCACTCCCTCCCTTTCCCTGTGCCAATCCCCACAGATCAGCTCTGTTTTGCCTTTCCAAGTAAAAGCCGAGGCAGCGCGAGCCGTAGCTTTTTGCTAGTTCAGCGGGAGGAGGAGGAGAAACGAGGCTCTCCCCAAGAACTCATTACATGTATAATTCTGCCAGCTGCACGGATGATTAGACACAAATGCAGATTAGCTTCCCCATCCCGAAAGAAAAGACAATCCTGATCCGTGCGGAGACGAAACCAAGCTTCTCCTCCCACCACCCCGCGCAGCTACGGCTAGACAGCGATGAAATATGGTGAGATGCAGTCAAGAGCGGCGCTGACATCCGAGCTGCTTCCGTCTCCAGGGAGCGAGCGGCAGAGGCAGCGGCGCCCACCCGCCGGCGCCTCTCCACGCACGTCTGCCGCGCTCCTCCCCACGCTCCCACCAGGCCGGAGCCCGCATCCATCGCGGAAACCTCCTGCACTCGCCTCCCTCGGCAGTGCAAACAGCAAGTGAAGTGCCGAGTGCCCTGGGCAGCCCCCGAGGCGCCGTCTGGAAAGACCTGTGCAAAACTGTGAAGTGACACATCCCAGCTAGGCACGAGCGAGCATCTTAAATTCATGAGCATCCGACTTTGCTCCACCAAATTCAGCTTCCTGGGAGCACCCATCCCCCAACACCCCAGCCGGCTGCCCCAAATCCAGCCCTGCACCATTTTGCAGCCGCTTCCTGGGCTTGATCTATTTTCAGTGCCCACTTGCTGATCCTATGGAGAGCTGCTGTACAGGAATAAGTGACCTAAAGGACCCAGAGCTTTTTTAATAGCGCTTTTCTTCCTTGCAAGCACAAAAGCCTAACTAGCTTTCCTCCTCCTCCCTGCACGTACGGCCACAACCACTTCAGATGTGGACTAATTGGAGAAAGTTCAGAGGGCAGCAACGAGAGCTGCGCAGGGCAGCAACACGCAGCCTGCAGAAAGAGAGTGAAAGAACCGAGTTTGTTTAGTGGGGAAATTAAGAGGCGGAAGACAGACATGATAGCAGCCTTCAATTATGTAAAAGGTTGCTACAAAGGTATATGAATAAATTGTGCTCAATCCCCACTGGGAACAGGATGAGGAGTGGCAGGCTGTAAATTGTAGATTAGACACTAGAAAAAAAACACAACTCTTAATAGCAAGATTATCTTGCCTGTCCTGAGAAAAACCAGACGAGCTCTGGCCCTTTGCTTAGCAGTCCCTGCCATGCTGGCGGTCCCACGCAGGTAGTGAGGACCTCTTCTCAGCAGAGCTGAGGCCAGCACACTTTCTCCTTTCAGGAGAACATCACCTGTTCTCTAACTTTGCTTAGAGGAACTGATTTTTGTGGTATAACTCTGCACTGCCTCTGGGTCATCTTTAGAAAACTAAAGTTTAAAGGTATTTTCCGTGTCAGATGTTCATTTTTTAAGTGTCTCAAGTTTCACGCTCAGAGTTGCTTTCCAGTTGATCTGTTTATCGTTCTGCTAAATAGGCACATAGGTATTTTAATAGAAAGACAAGAGGATGCTAGGCACAAGCCAGCTAAAACCTTTCTTAAAAAATGAACAAGCCATGGAAAGCCTCAAATCCAGCAGAGGACTGCTGCTGAAGGTGCAAATACACCGGCTGGTGGATTGTCTTCTGATACCATCAGGGGCTGAAAGGAGAACCCAGCTGGGAAGCCACGCAATCCCCGCATGCAAGCGCGCTGCTCAAGAAAGGATCTGCACCTTCCATAGGGAGCAGGAATCTGGCAGGGATTTCTACACCATTTCCACAGCTGGCAACCTCCCAGACACCTGGGAAATCACCTCTGGAGAAGGAATAACGCCTTTCAGTAATGACCAAATGCTACCGCAGTGCTGCACAAGTGTCTTTGCTAAGGTTTGTTTCCAAGGGCCTGCATTTGCAAGAAAACACGTGCAAAAAATATGTGTTTAACAACAGGAGAGTCTATGAAATTTAAAACATTTTTCATTAGACTTACTCTGTCACAACAATATGATTGCTACTGCTAGGACTGACAGGGAAAAGATTAGCCTTAATTTTAGCCTTTTTTTAACTTAAAGTGAGACTAAACTTTTTCAGAGTAGGAAAAGCAAGCAGTCTTCACTGGAAAACTTTTTGGTAATGGAAACTTTTCAAACTGTGCTACAAAAAGAAGCTTTTTAAGTCAACTCTAAACATCAAAAATCTTTTCCCACTCCTGAAACCCCAGCTGAAAACCCAACTTGAGCACCTTCCATCAGCTCAGATTCACCCTTCCTGGCTTTAAAGTCACTGCATCAATGCATAAATGGGTATTTCACCTGCCTGCTCGGTTACTGTTACGGAGTCTGGACAGCTGAGGCCCAGCTTTTGAGGACCTCTGGGCCCCTTTATTTTTAATCTGCTGTGGTCGACTGAAGCAGTCCCAGGACACAGCTCCCCGTTTAGGTTAGCACAAGGCAAGCGAGCTGATCCTCCGGCTCTCGCTCCCTCTCTGCAGCCCAGCTCTGCCGCTGCCTTTGCTCCGCGCTAGCGTCAGCACAGCCGAACTGCTGAATCGGAGCGGTGGACTGACTCGACTGAACTAACCCAACCGCAGCAAGATGACACAAATTTGTCTTCTGAGGGGGGAAAAATCACCCGCCAGATATTCCAGCCCATGAGAAAAACAGCAGATGCCCCTAGAACGTTGTTCAATTTTTGTCAATTAGCTTAACGACCAGAGTGTAGTCCAAATATGTTACTTGGAAAGCTGAATTTGCCAAGGACATGCCTTGCCTCATACTTCACCTTCGACTGGTTTTTTTTTTTACATTCTAGTTACAAAACAAGCGTTGCTCTCAATTTCCGAGCTCCCATCTATAGCTGAAACATGTATTTTCCTGGCACTGGTTTCGCTTCAGTACCCAAGGCATAACTACGCATTTGCGTTTAAAATGTATCTGCCATCTGGAAGCTAGAGACCCATACCCTTGCTTTGCTCTTCAACTATATGGAGTCCTGGATTTAAGCACATGGCATATTTTATCTAATTTTTTTTTTCTGCTTGCATCTGAGCTGTTTGACTAAAATCTGAGCCATTTCTCAGGGTCTGTCTCATAGCCCAGTCAACACGGAGGGAGATGGTGCCAAAAAACATTTCTTTCTAATCTGATTGTTTGTTTTCCTCCCTTTCCAGTTTAGGATTTTTGAAAGGAAGCCATGCAAAACCAACTGCTCATTGTTTATTGCAAAGCCTGTGGCTGCATTTCACTAATTCTACTTGCAAAGACCCAAGGATCAGGAGGAACATAGCTTAGCTCCGCGCAATAGCCTGGTGTTTGCAAAGCCACTCAGTAGCCACACACACATATGTGCAAAAGTCAACCCAGATAGCTGCCTTATGGTGTCCTCATTGCTTGCACCCACCTTGGTTGAGGTCAGGGTGGGCTCCTGGTAGCCAGGAAGGTCATCAACCCAGAAAACAGGTTTCACACTGCCCTTCGCAATGGAGAGGCACATGAGGTGACAACATGATCAAGCAGACACTTAAGAGCAAGGGCACAGAGAAGATGCTTCAGAGCAGAGTCACAGTCCTCCAGCAAGCCCCATGGGACATGGCAGCACCAAGACAAGCTCCCCAGCACCAAAGGGCTCCCAGGCCTCATCCAGAGCAATTGGCCTCTTCCCAGAACCACACATCTCAGGGACACATCAGCCCCTCGGAAAGCCATGGATGTGCCCTTTATCCCTCCCTCCCATCCCCACTTCCCTACCCCTCCCTTCTCACCTTTCTCCCTCGCCCTGGCATTTCCACTCCCTCCTACCCACCATCCTCAAGACAGCCACACCATCTCCCCAGCACCATCAAGGCCTCTGCCACCCACATTAGCCACCAGGCTCCCACTGAAACAGCCTGGGGACACCATCCCCTGGCAAGCAGCAGGGCAGGCACCCCTGCCCTAAAACAAATTAGAGGTGTGGTGCTTTTCTTTTGCCCTCTTTGACCTTTCAGCAGATCCATTTCCTTGCGATAAAAAGCCCCTCTAAGATTACCAGGCAAATGCCAGGTTTTGTTGTTGATGGTGGTTTTTTTTTCTTCTTTCTTTTTTTAAAGCCATGCTCCCATTTCAGATCACAGTGCTCTGAGCACACATACAATAAGAATTCTCCACTTGTTCTTCAGCTCTCAAGTCTTAAAATGGTCACTTCAGCCTCCTGACACGACCTTCTTGCAGTTTCTTTTGGCCTGTCCTCATAAGAGCCCAGAACACCTTTAAACTCAACCACGTGTTCAGGAATGCAACACTGCTTTACTAGAGGTGGAGGGTGAGGCCATGCTGGAGCCAGGGAAGAATAAACTCAAAGCCAGAGGCTCATGCTTGCTGCAAAGCATCTGCCAGGTTCCCTCCATTTCACCTGAGGCTGCCAGCTTCAGCACTTCGCTGATGCTCTTCCAGCTACTAGTGCACTAATCCGGGAGCAGTGAACAGCCTCCCAGCACCCCCAGGTGGGAGCATGGGTGTCTGATCCCAACAGGCACAGGCTGCAGTTTGCTGAGCTCTAGTCAATGCCATCCTTGGCCTGTGGATCCTCCTCCCCTCCCTGAGCCTGTCTCATCTCTTGCTGAAGGCGTCCCTTGCCCTTAGATACAATGGCCCCACATGCTTCTGCAGTGCCTTGCACCATGGGGTCTCCCAAGTTACCATCTCTGCTGAAAAGCATGCCATCCTCCTCCTCACGCTTGTGCAGGACAGGCCTCATCCTCAGACTGCAACAAGCATTTGAGAGCCAGAGGTCAAGTCAGCTCCCCACAGCCACCCAAATATCCTGAGCCCCTCACTGCGCAGCACTTTTCCCACCAAGCCTTTAAACATGCTTTTGAACTCTAAGTCACCTTCTCTGCACCCTCCTGACTGCAGGCAAGGACCTGGGCACCTTGCTCCAAGAGAACAAGTAGTCCTTCAACACCAGCCAACTGCTCCTCTCCACCTCCAGGGCTCAGCAACGGGGACCTGCCAGGGTGTCACCCCCGGAGCAGGCACTCAGCTGATTTTCCAAAACAGCCCCTCTCCTTTTTAGGGCCAGTGCTTCCCCATCCCGAGGTCCTTGGTCCTGGATGTTTTCATCTGACTGCACAGAAATAGAGCCAGGTAATCAAGCACCTGCCATCAGCATTTCGGTCTGCCCTCCTTGGTGCACACTGCTGCGGTCAGCTGCAGACTCCCCGCAACCATTTTGTCGTCTTTCACATCACTAAAAATATTAGCTAGCACGACCTAGGGCTGAGTAGCAGATCCCTCTAGAAACACACTGCCTTTTGATGACTTTCCACTTACAGCAACACCATGAAGCCGATCAGACAAGCTTTATCCACTTTAATAAGTTTATTTTATATCATTCCTATTCAAGCTGAACAGTTCCTAAATGATTCCTTTTATGAGCGTTATCTTTTGCGATGTTAGAAGCCACACCAAATTAGTTCAATGACCTATTTTCTATTAAGCCCCTGTTGACTGAATGAATTACATTTTCCATCAGTTTCTAGTTGAGCCTTCTCTCAACCACGCAACTTTTTTTTCTTCATCCAAGCTTGATGTTGTTCTGAAAGGTCGACATGCCCCAGTCACCCAAGTTACCTTGTGCAAACTGCCAGAAAGCAAGCATTGCGTTCCTCAAAGTCTCCAAAATTCACACTATGTTAAAAACAGCCATTATCATCTAAGTCCTCTGCAGGTCCTTCTGAAATTCTTGATTGCTTATCTGTACTTGCCCTTGTAAAACATTTTGCTTCAGCAGATTTTTTTTTTTAAATCATCTTCGCTTGCAGTGAACAGCAAGTTTGTCATAATCTGGTATGAAATTTTACCTAAAAAACAGTTTGTAGGATAATTTTGCAGAGTAGCAAAAGGTGAATGTGGCCTTTCAAAGTCCACGGCAGCAGCCAGCCCATAGCAAAAGGAGTATTTTTCAGAGCCAAAGCAGGAGGACCCTGTAGGTTGAACTATCAGCCTTGATTTTCCCCAGTTTTCTCCAGCCCTGACCTGGGCAGAACAGCCTGATCCTCTACCAAACATCAGGGCAAGAGCACCACATGAAGCTCAAAAGCCAGGACACCCCCACCCCAAATTTTTCCAGTCAAACATCTGAAGAAGCTCAGCAGGTGCAGGAAATTTCACAGGCTGTGCCTAATTCACCTATTTGTGATGCCCTTGGGCTTGGCAAACCAAGCCTAATCCACCTGCTTTGATCAGGAGAGATTTAGCATGCATCCTTTGATGTCCAGAAACAGAGCGTGAATCTCATTTCCCAGTCCTCTGAGCAAGGGATTTGCATAGACACTCACTCACCTGGGAGCCCTGGCGCCCATCAGTATCAACACCTGTAGATTTAAACAGAGCTGCAAAATGACTTCAAAAGGTGCCCTGCTCCACACAGCAGCAGTGGCCAACTGCACACCCTTCACCTGCGGGTCCTTAAATAACCCCCGCACTGCCAGACTGCCCCAGCAGTTACCCGAGGACAGCGGGAAACCTAGCAGAGTTACACTGGGATGAGGAGGAGGAATCAGATGATTTATGACAGTGAAAGGCCTAAAAACAGATTACACAAAGGCAAGTGAGGAGAGGTGCAAAAACTTGCCAAGCGCTTGTTCAGCTGGAGCTCAGGGGTCTGGAGGAAGCTGCTGTGGACCATCCTCCTGGCTCGGCTTTCTGCAGCACGGGACAGACTTGCCACAATTTCCTATCCATCAGAGCCAGAGAAGCCTGCTTTCCTGGCTCACTAGATCTTCCCAGCACCTGCCAAGGGCTGAGAAGGGATGCCCCAGACGTGTCCTGTGCTTTGGGGACTTTAAGCCACCCACCTCATGTCCCCAGGGGCAGACACTGCTGTGCCCTGCAGAGGTACAAACCGTCCCTGCACTGGCAGCTGCAAGCGTCTCCCATCCAGAGGGATGGGCTCCTCTTTCTCCCCTCCTCTCCTGCCGGGTTTCCCAGACATCACCCTCCAAGGAAAGCCACAGGCAGGCGGGAGCGCTCCCAGGGAGACCCTGGCAGCCAGCCCTGACGCAGGGACCACCGCTCACCCCCAGCACCGAGGCTCGCTGCACCAGGCGGTAGGCACCCCAGGCTGGCAGACCCCAAGCGCTGCTCAGGCTTTGAGGCACCGCTCCAAAACATGATAAATAGCAGTATTAATGAAACACAATGTCTAAATGGATCCAGATGGGATCCCTCCTGCCAGCAGGCAGGGAGGGCTTCTCACTGCGGGGTGGCATACAGGGACATATGAGCAGCAGGGAGATTTCTTATAACCCTGAACAGCTTTTTTTGTCATCTCTGCTCTTTGTGCAGCTCATCTTGCTTCCAGTCGCTGAGCAGGCTCCCTCCTATGCCCAGCTACCCTTTTCTCACCCTAACACATCCCCAGAGGAACAGTCAGAGCCTTTGCTCCAAAGTGGGCATGCACTCTCATACCGCCTCTTTGAAAAATTGCACCTTGGAGTCTCCAGCACGTTCCCACTCCTACCCAAAATATAGGGACACCCAAATTTCAGCCCCAAGTACCCCACCACCACAGGGGAACCAAACGCAGGGTCCCTAAACACAGCAAACCCCACATGCCACCTCTGTGCCAGGCACAAAGCACTGCCGGGGGGTCCCCAGGGACAGTCAGACTGGAAGGGGACGGCACATTTGCTGCTGGGTGCACGGGCACAGGGAAGGGAGCCATCAGCAAGAGGCAGCTGCAGCAGCCCGTGCAGGCTGCGCTCCCGGAGCTGCCTGCAACGCAATAGCGGTCGTTCCCAGTGCATCGGTCTAATCCCCAAGCTGCTCGCATTAAGCCAGCACATATCCTAAACCACAGCTATTATACATCGCTCTTATCCCTCTGCTCGCTGGAACTGCTTACAAAGGGTGTTAAAGCATTACAGAAGTGGCTGTCAGCTACCGCATTTATGGAAGCTGGGATATCTGAGCCTGCTCTTATCAGGTTTAATACAGTCCTTGCGGTGTGTCAGTAGAAATGACATTTCGAGGGAGCTGGTGAGGAATTCTGTAACCAGACCATTCAGTTAAATCCAGGGCGAGCTGGTAACCACTGCGGGGAAAAGCAAGCATCGGCCCCTGGCTGTAATGGTACACATGAAAAGCAGCAGCTTTTCTAACCTAGCGGCCAGTAAGCAAAGGCAGGCCCTGAGGCCAGGCCCTTGCCGACAGGCACTGGGCATTTCCACGTGGCCGGCTGGTCACTGGGGAATGCTGCCGGGCAGCCCCCAGCTGGTGGGATTGCTCCTCAGCAGGGTGGGAAAGCCTCCCCCAGCTCCAGGATACTCCCAACTCCAGTTAGGTGCTACAGGAGCACAGAAGAGCTGCTTCCAACCACGGACAGACCTCACAGGCCTGGGAGATGGAGAACCCCAGGCACCAGCGCCCAAGTTCTCCTCCCCAAGCGGAGATAATTCAGTACATGCTGCTCTGGGACAAGTCTGGTGTGATGAAGACCAGATTTAAAGCCCCATGCACAACTCAGTTTGCCTAGGAGATATTCACAGTCCCAAGACCACATGAAAAATGAAGATATTTATAAAAAGAGCAGGGGAAAGCAGATACAATCAGGCCACAAATGCCTACAGGTATCAGCAGTGAGTACAGCCCATTATCCAGCTGATGGAGAATGCTAACTATTTTTAAAGCTAAAATTCAGCAGACCCCTGGATTGAGCAATGAAACAACTGGAAAAGAAATTGCTCTTAAGAGCTCAGCCCAGCTGGGGCTCTCTTCTCTCGCTTTCCTCTTTCTGCCTTTCCCAGCCATGTGAGCTGCAAGACCTGAACCAGCCTGAGGGCCATCTCATCCAGCCAGGGCAGGACCAGCCTCCAGAAAGCTTGGCCATTTGTCCCTCGGGTCCACCTTAGGGGAGATGCAAAGGGCTGTCCCACACCACCTCTTTGGAAAGCAGCACTCTGACAGTGCCGAGGGCACATGGAGGAGGGAGAAGCCGGGGAGCCGGTAGCCAAAGAAACAGCAGAGAACACCCATCAGGTTCACAGAGCTGTTGCAAAGAAGGGAAAGTTGACAGCTTTGCTTCAGGGAAGACAGCAAGAAGCTTCAGCATTTTAATCTCTGGATTTCAGAAAATCCAGCCCGTTTGCTCTGCTGTCTGTTCCTCCCCCCGCACCTTCCCTTGCATCTCACATTTGGGCAGTTTCAGCTGATGGCAGCAAGAAGCTGAGGAAACTGTTGCTGGGAAACTGTTCAAAAACCCTGGCTAGACGAGGCACCTAAAACACAGGGCTGATGGTACCTAGGCAGTACAGGCTGGCACAAGCAGCACCACTTGGTGATCACAGTCTCTGTACTAAATCATCCATTTCATAATCGATCACAGGCCAAGACACTTGCAAATTAGATTGTTCTTTAGGATGGACCATGCAGTGCTGACACTAACCAGAGCAGCACATCTGCTAAGCAAACACGATATCACGGTCCAACATAACCCATTAAACGTTTTGCTGCATCCACAGGGAGGTGACTTCCACTCAGACCGTACCCTGCTGCTGGGCTGCTTTTTGCCTGCCCCTGAACCCAGACCTTTTTTTTTCCCCCCTCCTCCTGGATCACAGGATCCAGGGCTCACCACCGAGCACTACCCTTGGGGACGGTGGGGTTTGTCACCACCAGAAGTTACTCTCAGCAACACCATTCTTTGTCATCCAACAGACCAGAACAAGCCTGTTGCCTTGCAAGTGACCTTGTTTCTCCCGCCTGCTCCCAGGAGCACGTTACAGCCCGCAACAAGTTCTGCATCACCAAGTCACCACGCATCGCACAGCAAAGTTGGGGTTGGAAGGCACCCCTGGAGATGGCCTGGTCCAGCCCCATGCTCAGGCAGGGTCAGCTAGAGCAGGCTGCCCGCACACCTGCCCTAGCCCTCGGGGGGACTTTGCTGGCTGGCCCCAGCCTTGCAGAGAGGGATGTGCAGCAGCTCAGCCTAAGCGCAGAAGGGGCATGTAGGAGGCAGCAACAAGCTCCTTTAAAAGGAAACGATCTTTTTTTTGTTTTCTACATATAACAAACATTCTCTTCTTGTACTACAGCGATGAATAACCTATACTGTGCTTGTTTTGTGCAACGCTGATCTCAAACTTCCATTATATGCACACACACACTCCCACACCCCATAACGCTGCCTGCCGATCCGCCAGCGCAGAGGCGCCGGAGCCGTCCCTGGCTAGCGCAGCCCCACGGCCCCAGCCCAGCTGGTTTCTGCCCCACATCACCGCACAGCCTAGATCCACGCTCCTGCCTTGGAAGGACGCTGCCACTGAGCAGAGCTGGCAAGAAGCAAAAGGCATTTTTCCACAGGCACCGAGCAAGCTAGTCCAGCGCAGGCACCAGACACCTTATCTGGGACACAACCGTCCTCCCATCGCCAAGAAAGGTACCAGCTAGCTGGCTTTGGGGGGACAATATCGGATAGGGCAAGCAGAGCTCTGAAACACAAGCCCTGGGCACCAGGGCAGCGGGCAGCCCAGATGTTTGTCACAGACCAAACAGATGCAACAGGGCATCGGGACTCATCCCAACCCATAACAGCAGGATGTCAAGGGACAGAGGGCAGCTTACCCCAGCATGGGACACATCCCCCGGCACAGGGAATTACCTCCCCTCACCTCTTTACTCCCCGTTTCTTTGGAGAAAGGAGGGAAAACGCAGTGCAGCCCCCTGCTCTGCCAGGGGAGCGACCTCCCCTCCCGCGTGCCTCAGTTTCCCTGCAGATGAGGGCGATAACCGCCTCTGCCCTCCCGCCCTGCCAGTCGGCCTCCTGTCTCAGGCCAAACAGCGGCAGCACACATGGGGCAATGATCTCAGCTGGGGCCTCTAAACACTGTAATGCAGCACAAATAAAAAGTGATAAGAACAACTGGAGGGTGAATTAAACATATGAATCACTTCCTCGCCTGGCTTTTCCTGCTCCCGTTGTTTGTTATCCCCTTAGAAAAAGCCCAAGAAGAACATTCATTTCCTTTTTCTCTCTGCTTTGCAAGGAACTCTGAGGGGGGTATTTTTCTCTCCTCATTTTCAACCGCCAGCAACAAAGCTGTGCTGATGCTCCCGAGAGCGGCTGAACACTTGGGCATTCACAAAATCAGCCCTCGAGATTTAAAAAAGCAAACCCATCTAAACGGCCGGGGAGCCAGAGCCATTCAGACACGCAGGGCCTCGGTCGCTGGGCAAGCAAACCCCTCGGGGGGCTTCAGCAAGGGGCAGAGCTGCACTGGCTCCACCAAGGCAGGCAGGGCACAGCACCAGCCCAGGCCTCATCCTGCCGCGGTCTGCAGCACGCATGTCTCTCTCTATATATGTATACACACACATCTCTGTTATAGTCTCTCTACGGCTGCTCTAAACACAGCCCTTTCTACCCCGTGTGCTTAAACATTGGGTGCATGGGCGCCCTGAGACCTCGTGGCACATCACAGCTCTCCCTGCCTGCCACAGCCCATCCTGGAAAAGGCCGGGTACCGCTGGCCACCCCAGCCACCATCAACCCCGGCCGGCCCGTTGCTCAGGGGAAGCATCTGCTTTGGAGTCCAAAAGGCCATTTCCCCCCTGCTGACTCAAACCCAGCCTGGGACAGATGCATCTCCAACACAGGACAGCTTCTCACGAGCCCCGCAGTGGCTCATTCGCACAGGAGGACAGGGCTCTCCTGCCATCTCCCCTGCATCAGGAACAGGCCTCCCTCCTGCCAGGCCAGCCTGTAATCCCAACCAGGGGGGAGGATTAGCTTGGCCAGCTCCCAGGGGTCTCATCCCACCCTGCTGCACACCGCAACATCCTCCTCCCCAGCCCTCCACCCCTCCCACCCCTCCTCCATCACCTTCACTGCCATATCGACTGCTCAAGTGTAGCACTAATTACTCCCTGCTGGGAGGAGCTGCCGGAGAAACGAGCCAAGCAGGACACCCCGAAGCAGCAAAAAGCCTGACAAACACACAGCAAAAGGACATCTTGCTACAACAGAGAGGCAAAGGGGTGTAACCAGCCTCATCACCACCCCGAATCCCTTTAAAAGCCTTTGCCCACAGACTAGGTACAGGGCATGTGGGAAATGCTTTGACACCAGCTTTTTCCCCAGCTTTGGGCCTCCTGGATTGATCCTCCCTGCCCTCATGCCGAGGGAAAGGGGCCCGAGAGCAAGGCAGACCACAGCCAGCTCGCAAACCTCCCTGGCAGACACCAGGCAGCAGCCCCAAGCCAGGCTCAGGTGGCAACATGAAGCATCAAGATTAAAACCCGCTTTTGAGATATTAGAAGCCCAAGACAACTCAGAGGGTGTGGGGAGGCTGGAGCCCAGGAGATCCATCCTCATTTCAACAGCAGGCAATCCCTGCCCTAGGCACCCCAGCACAGCATCTGCCCTCCACATCTCCGTTACCTGCCCACAGCTCTTCCTCTTTGGCACAAACCCAGGAGGGCAGGAAGCATCTGTGATGGCACACGAAGCTGCATTTCCCTGCCAGAGCATCACCTGGGGGAGAAGCAAGAGCCACAAGTCCCAAGACAAACCTCCCTCCAACACTTAATCACACTGCTGGGAGCAGATGCAGCTCTGGACTACATTTGCTCAGATCCAGCACTTCAGGACACTTCAATGCATCTAGAAGCTCAAGGATTTCAACTTCAGGAACACTCTGAAATATAATTCAATTTCCATACTGCATAAATAAATCACCTTTTCTTTGCCATCTGAGACAGGGACAAGTGTTGAAACGCTGCAATTTTCCATGGAAAAAAACTCGCCGTGTTTTGTCAGCTCAAGGAAGACTAAATTTGCAACCTGAATTTTCATCCACCTCCCTTAAACCCCTGCTGGCCTGCAGCTCCTCCCATGTTCATGAGGCAGTCTGCAGGCTTCTCAGCTCAGGTGCAAAGCAAAATAATTTTCATCCTGCTCCATAAACAATTACCTCAAAAATCCAGCTTCCAAATAACAAGGGGGGGGTGTCACACCACAGCACCAGAAGAGCACACCAAAGCAAACCCCACTTCCATCTTTAAGAAAGGTCCAAGTAACCACAGAACAACACCTCATTACAGTGACAGAGAAACACCAATTTGATTATTAAAAGTAGGATTTTAAAAGTCCTTAAAGGAACACACGACAGGCATGCACCAGCAGGCCTTCTGCACTGGAATCACGTTTCTCCAAGCTATAGGTAGTTGACAGTAGCAGTTTCAAAAAGAGAAGAAACTGATTTATCCAAATTTTTCAAATGCTTTGGCCCAGGAGTCCCTCTCAAGAAGTTAAGGAAACCAAGTCAGCAGCCTCATGAACCATAAACTGAATTCATTCATCAGAAACCAATTAAGGTATCCAGTAGCAAGCAGGAATAAGTGATGGATAATTAGCACAGCCAAGATTCACCACCAGAGACCAGACCATGCATCTGAGGAGACAAGAGCCTGGAGTGGGAACAGGTCCTACAGCAGGATTGTGCTCCCACTGGAACTGGTACTTGAAAAAGCCTCTGCCTTGGGCAGGACCATGCTCATTCCAGCTCCGAAGGGGGCAGGGCAGGATCAGACCAGGGCATCAGGCCCACAGATGAGTGCAAAGCTTCCAGACACAGTGAGACTGAAGAGAGTCAGCCTTTCGGGGTTAGAGCAGGTACACAGGAGAGAGCAACACAGGGGTGAGACAGGAAGCCAGTAGAGTGGTTCTCCTATTTCCATTGCAAAAAGCAAACAAAAAAATAATGGCATTGAATTCATACCGAAGCACAATGGATTTAGGACAAATAAAGGACAGAGCACTTTTGTTTTTTAGATACAATATCCAATTAACCTGCGGGACTCATCCCCACAAGGGTAATTGAGAGTAAGGACTCAAGGGAACTGCAAACACGATGATGATAACATGCACAACGAAGAGCATCCACGCTGGCTGGGGAGAGGGGAAGAAACATCCCAGAGGGATGGGATGCAGGTTTTCCCTGCATCTCTGCACTGAAGCATCTCCCTGAAACAGCCTGCCCAGGAATTCAAGCATCCTTGCCACAGGCCTGGGCTGCGTGCTGTTTTGCACAAACAGGGAGAGCGCGGAGGAGATTGGGCACTGAAGAGGTGCTAAATTGCTCTGTCTAGTTGCATGAGTCACCCTGAACCTGGAAGAGCAAGGTCAGGAGCAGACATCCACAGATCCCATCTCCTCTCTGAGATTATTCCAGGTACATTATGCCTGGATCAAAGGGACAAACCCAGGGCAGCAGTGTCACAAGAGGACAAGTCTTGAGTAGGGCCCCTCCAAGCTGAGGGAAGGTCCATAACTTCATATATTTTACATATAAAACTTGCAGTGTATCACAGCCTAGAACAAGGAAAGACCAAGTCTTGCTCTTTATTTCCACCAGCTCTGTGAGCACAGGGGAGCCTTCCATCATATCCACATGCATTTTGAGGCCATTTCTATTACCCCATGGGTGCAGAGGGGCCTTATTATACCTGCAAACCCAATATCTTCATCCTAAAGCAGCCACTGCCTCCCAGGTCAGCATCTGCTCTCCCTTCAGTCCTCAACCCAGGCTCAGCATCCTGTGTTCCCGCTTCACCCATGGGCTCTGCTTCTGCAACTTCCCCCACCTCCAGGGACCATGCCCAGCACATGCTGCCTCTGTCCAGAGCTTTACAGGGCTGGGATGTTGCCTTGGCTAGCACTTAGACAGGATCCGACATCTGCATGCGTCAAAAATGACTGAAGAAAGTGCCCAAAACTGCTCTCTCAGAGCAATCGGATTTTGCTCCAGCAGCCTTCTCCTGCTCACTTACACCTGCAGAGCACAGAGGGAGGGAAATTGCTACATGCCTGTGTTTGCAGAGCCAGGATAAGGAGATGGATTTTGCCTTTCCTGGCTAAAAGCTGTGCTGCTGGCTTATGTATCTGACCATATAGTACAGTGCTGGCAATCTCAGGGGACAGGTAAGAGGAGCTGAAGACCTGCTCCCCCTCTTGCACAACAAGGAGACCTATCGCACAGGCTTCCTTCCCTCAAACCCACATCTGGGACCCAGCAGAGCCGTTCAGCCCCTCTCGGCCATCCAAGCTTGGGCAAACACTGCACTTGATTTCCAGTGGAATCTTCAAGCAAAACCAAAATCAGCCATTACTCAGCACCTCCGAGGACCTCCCAGAGGAGCCTGCTCCAGCTCAGACCCTGATCCCTCCCTGAGGGCTGCCAGGGACCAGGAAGGCAGATATCCCTAGAGATTTCTGCAGGGAGTCCCCAAGTTTGCCATGCAAGGAAGCATGTGCAGTCCCCAGCAGCAGGGAACTGACTGCTCAACTTCTCCACAAATGGAGAAAGCGGAGAAAGGCTAGAGGAAAAAACATCCCATGTCTGCAAACAAGCAGCAGGAAAGACCTGGCTCTCTCCCAGCCTGGCACCAAAGCAGGGCACAGACTGCTGGGGAGGATGGGGTAACAACCCATTGCCTCCCAGAGCCCACCTCTGCCTGCATCCAGCCGCCAGTGCTTCAGAGAAAGGCATAAAACTCCTCTAGTGCACTTAATTGCAGGCTACTTCATCACCTTGAGCTTACACCTAGCTAATAACAATGAGAAGCTGCTTCTTACTTGCCCAACCAGCAAAACATTCCCCAGCATCCTCACTCCAAGCCCTCAGCCCCACCAGGGGAGACGCCTGCCTCCTCCGACAGCCCCACCAGCTCTCAGAGGCCAGATCTCACCACAGAGCACAGATACAAGCTCCTGTCAAGGGTAAATCAAGCGCTAGTAACACAGATGGAAAGCATGAGGTCCAACATCCTTACAGGCACACAAGAGCAGCTGGCTTGCACAGACCAGAGCTTCCAACCAACGCCCCATCTCCAGTCACAGCCAGCAGCAAGCATGTAGAGAAGCAGATAAGAAAGCAGTGAGCTTGTAATGATGCTTCCCCCAAAATGCCCTCCCAGGCTCAGGGCAGGGAGGGTTGTTATTTAATAGCCCTCCATGTTTTTTTTCTTCCTGGAATGTTTTGGCCACTTGGAGCTCAGGTGCATTTTCAGCATCCACACCATGCTGCAGGAAGTAGTCCCACTGCGTAAAGACACTTTCCACAGAGCTTGTGCTTCCTGGACCTGCCGCTCGCTACTTCCACCTGAAGCCCCCGAGGTCTCGCTTCAGAGACCAGGAACAACCAGCTCCTACGCACTCTGCACCACTCATTTTACAGCCAGCCTTGGTCACTCCACAGCCCTCCCGTCCCCCCACCCCAGAAAGCTCCCAGCAGCTGCACTGCCACCCACGGGAGCATCCAACAGCACAACACAGGCAGCAAGGCCCACAGAAAGGAGCTGGTGAGAAAACCTGTCCCTTGCCTCCTTCCGTGTGCTTGCCAACACGAGCATCTCTGTAATCCCCCCCTCCGAGGGGGGAGCTGAGCTCAGCAGCTCCTTGCAGACAGCACAGCAGCTAACGATGCTAATGACCATCTCCCAGCTGCCCAGCAGCCTTGAGTCCCTGACCCAGCTGCCACAGGCTGTTCCTTGAGACACCGAGTCCCTCGGGGCGAGAAGCACCCCAGGGAGCCCCCGAGCAGGACAAAAGCAGCAAGGAGCCAGAAGTGACAGCCGGCTGGAACAAGCTGTTTTATGGCTTGTGTAAAACGATGAGGAAAAATCATTAATTTCAAGCAAACCATGAGGGGGTTTTATTATTTAGGAGATGGCAGAGGGTAATTTATTGATCAAAGCAGGAGATGTTGCTGAACAATTAAAATTAATGCTTTGTCTCAGCGCTCAAAGGGACACCTGGCAAGGGGTGGGAAGGGTGCCAGGGACCAGGCAGGGGAGGAGAGCAGAGAGACCCCGGAGCAAGGAGACAAGAAGCAAACCTAAACAACCACCAGCCTCTCAGACTAGAGACAGACGGGGTACGCTTATCCCCGGACTGAAGGAACCTGGTTGACCGCTACGGGACATCCCATACAACCGCAGGCAGGAGAGCAATGCTCAGGCACAGCAGGAGTAAAGCAGGACATCATGGGGCAAAAGCATTCAGCCCACAGGGTCCTCCTGGTCTGAAGTCTTCACAGACTGGGTACAGCATCTCACACTGATTTTACACACCAGCCACAAGTGTCTGGGTGCAGACCACTTATTTAATAAAAAAAGCAAGAAAAGATGCTAAGCTGATAGCAAATCAATAGCTCTAAATGCTGGCAGAGCAGAGGCTGCCTCAGAGCCGAGTGGTGCAACCCCCCCCATGAAGCCCCCCGCTCTGACCCCATCCTCCAGCCAGGCAGAAGAGGCCAGAGACACTGCCAAGGGCACAGCTGGTGAGGAAACCCACCAAGCAGCACTGAGACCTACCAACTCACTGCATACGTCCTACACAGCACAAACCCACTGTGAGCTTCCCAGCCCAGCACACCCAGCCTTCCCAGGAGCCCGGAGGGGAAAGGGTCCCCAAGACCCCCATGCGACCCTCCCCTCTCCCTGGCTAGGAGCAGCTCAGACATCAGTTTTGGGCCAGGCAATGGGAGATGAGGTGGAGCAGAGGCTGAGGACTCCTTGCCTCCCGCGCAACCAAGCACACACCAGGACACAGCACCGCAGAGAAAGAGCCTCAAGGAAAGTCGAGTTCAGCAGTTGCAAGGAGATAATTCGGATGCAAAAACCCATGCAAAGGACTGAAATTCCTTTATAACTGACAGGACTGGGGACCAGCACGGCCTGCCTGGGCCAAGGGCTGCCGCGTGGCTCCCAGGGCTGCCCCCCTCTCCCAGGGCTGCCCGGAGCCGAGCCCAGCAGAGCCCTCCAGCCCCGCTGTGCCCAGCGGCAACGCTCGCCGCAGGCAGGAGCCCCATCTGCCGGCTTGGCCATGAAGGAAACATCCCAGAGCTGCTCGCCCAGCTCCAGAGGGCGAGGAGACATCTCCAGACACGCTGCTGGGGGTACGGGGGTGCTCCTGCACGGGATGAGCCCTGCCACGAGCAAGCCCACTGCCTCGCCGAGCCGCACCAGCCCTGTCCCCCCCATTCAGCTGAACCCTTGCACGCCAGCGCTGCACAGGGCAGATCCCGCTGAATTCGGGCAGCAGCTTTCAGCCCACACTGCGCAGCCCTCAGGGGTCATGGGCTCCTTCGAGGGCTTGCAAAAGCCAAGGAAAGGCAGGCCAAGGGCATACAGGCAAGCAGTGCTGGAGCCAGAAAAACTCTCCGGGCCACCTGTCTTACCCAAAAACTCACCTGCAGAAATCCCCTTTTCTTGTTACTACTCTATTACAGAGAAAGCCTGTGCACTCCTTTGCTTCTCGCACATGTGCAGGCTCCCTGTTTGAGTAAGCTAGTACCAAAACCACCCAGCCTTCACCCAGATGCTCGAGTCACACTTTCCCAATGCCCACTATGGGGTGTAAATCAACCCCCAGAGCCACCTGCAGAAACTGGTGAACAAGCCCCTGCCAATGCCCCAGTCAAAGCCATTGCGTGTGAAATATCAGCTGAGGAGGTGGGCTGGAGAAACCAAAAAGCTGATGTCAACTGAGCAAACACACTAAATATTTACACAGTCTGCAATCAGCCCCCAGGCGAGGAGGTGGGGACCATACAATTTAAATGCAACCAGCACAACAATTTTTGTGTAACTAGAAGTGCAAGAAAATTACTTAACCACATACCCAACATGGCAAATTAAAACTGATTCAGGACAAAAGGAGTTGAGTGCCTGGGCAGCACAGAGAAAAAGCATAGCTCCTGCGGCACTGATGGGTTTTACTATGCATAAAGCACAGATGCCCCCAAAGCACAAGGGCATCGGTCGCCCACTCCTGTAACAGAGCCAGCGTTGGGGTGGAAAAGCACACTGCTAATGCCAGCAACACCAGAGAGGCTCCCAGGTAGAAAACACCTTCTTCAGTTGAGACTACCGGAGAACAAGGTGGGGACTGTGGCAGGGGGATGCGTTTGAATAAGGCAGGCTGTAATTATTCAGCCTGGAATTAATCCAGGACTTAGGGGTTCATAATGGAGTGATATTTGCAAGGTGACCATTAACTAGTGCCTCAAAATAAGTGTAAATAATCCCTTAGAGCCAGTTGTTCATTGTTCAAGGCATTTAAATGCTATATATAGCAGTATGAAGGACACCGCTTCACAATAAGCAGTACACGCTGCACGGGGAGCAGGACAACGGCTCCAGCAGCACAGCGCGCGGGAAAGGCCGAGGGGCTCAGCACCGAGCAGCCGCAGCTCCTGCCAAAACCGTGGGCAGCTCTCCCCTGCGCCTCCACAGGCGCGGCTGCCAGCCCCAAAACCACCCCATGCACCAACCACGGGGCACAACCCCCTCCGCACACAGGCCAGATCACAGCCGCCCCCGCTGGGGAGCACCAGTCTCCTGAGCACCTGCCTGCAGCACAGCTGCGCAGGGGCTATAACATAGCACAGCGCAGGAGGGGCCTGGCAGGCTCTTCTCTGGTTGTGCCAGCACACCGTCCTCAGTCTCCTGCAGCCCAAGCAGCCCTTGCAGAAGGGAGACCGAACGGCAGCGACACCGCTCTGCATTCACAGCGAGGGATCCCGGGACAGGGGACCTGTTCCCAGTCCCTGCCACACTAGCAGGCCAAGACAGCCAACGCAGGAGGGAAGGGAAGGGAGGGCAGGGAAGGGCTTGCTCACCACCTCTTCTAAGCAGATATTAGCTGTTTGCAGCAGACTATTGCTCATTCCCAAGCACAGCCTGTAACAGCAGCAGCATGCAGGCAAACACCTCCCAGACTCACTTCATCTCCCCCCACAAGGGAGCCCAGGGCAGCCAGAGTCGGAGCTGCCTCCCCACATGCCCCCAGCAAGGGGCTTGACCCACTGCAGGGGTGCAAAAGCTGGCTCTGCCCCAGGAGAGCATGTGGGCAAGCTGGCTCAGGACCAGAGCACCCCACGCTTTGCAGGACAGACCAAACCTTACCTGAACACCTCATCCTCAGCAGCAAGCAGGGCAGGAGCTCCCACTGCAGCACCCAGAGCTCCTGCAGCACAGCCCAAACCAGGGCTGAGGCTCCCGGCTGAGCTTAAATAGAGCCCGGCCCATGTTGGGGAGGCCCCAGGTGAGGCTGGTCAGGGTCATTAAGGCAATTAGTGTGCTGAGGGCCCTGGCATCCAGCTGGCCCATCTGCAGGCAAGCAGTTTAAGGGGCCAGACCAGCTGTGTGTGTGCTGGGGTGGGGAAAAACAGCCTCCTTGGGAGGAGGTGACCCGGCTTAGGTGAGTGAGTAGTGACTCTAAGTGATAGGCTCTCCATTCGAAAGCGTTTCGTATCATTTCCACCTCTGGTTTTGATGTTCTCCAGCCCTGACCCCTATCTGTGGGGGCTTGGAAGAATGCTAAGGAACATGGAGCAGCTACTTATGTATTCATGGAGCTGGGAAGAAGGGGAGGTTATAAAATGTCTGCACTAGGGATTTATTGACCAAGTGGTTGAGCTGGAAAACTGACATGAAATCACTTTATTAAAAGCAAGGATACTGTATAATCATGGTGCAAACCAGCTGTGGGCAGGCTGGGCCGAGCGTCGCCGCTGGAGGCAGGAGGGGAAGAGCCCCCTTTGCACAGCTACGAGATGTTTCTAACAGCACCGCCTGTGTCAGCCCCCTCAGGCTCCCCGTCACCTCCACGCGGTCGGGGCGCCAAAAGAGGATGCGAGGGCTGCTTTGGAGCTCGCGTGCTCGCTCCTTCGACTCGAACAGGGGAGAGCCACAGGTGCCACAGGCTGGCGTATTCTGAGGTGTCCTCAAAAGTGGTGGCCCATAAAGAGAGCTACAGGTGCATTAGCATTGCAACTTCTAATAGAGCCAAGGGAGCCCTGATTCCCCCAGAAATTATACTTTTTGGCAACACAGTCTCCCATCCCAGGTTCCTCAGAGTTGGGGGAAGTCACCACAAGGGTCCGACATGCAGCAGGGCTGGAGCAAGAGCAGATTCAGCAGCTCCCTGGAGAAGCCTGAGACACTTACCACAAGCCATGTAATAAATTGTTAAGAGATTAAAGATAGAAATGCAAAGTCCACACGTAAATGGGCACTCCGGGCATGTGAAGGCACTTTCAGGCCTGTGGCACGTGCTTTCAGCCCGTGCGTGGGGCCATGGGACAGTCCTGTGAATAACTGTCTGCAGGACACCAAGGGATGATTTCATGCCTCCGAGGACGGCTCGGGCCTCCCGGGGAAGAAGCAGCACGTCACTGCAGACAGCTTTTTCGCCGGCAAGCTACTGCAGCCCTCCACGAGAGGGCTTTGCTGTACAAGGAAACGAAATAAGAGGAGGTCCATTTCCCACCGGTTTCCAGTTAGGTCGGTAACTCACTCCTTTCCCCGCGTCCTCTCATCCAAAGCTTAGCAGGCAGCGGAAGGACAGGATCACCGAGGATTACACCCAACAGCTCTGGCAGTGCTGCCACGTTAGTGCCAGCGCTGTACATGGTTGCCTTTTTTCCTCCTTGAGGCCTCTCATTCCTGGGGGAGCTCTGCCCATTTCCGGGCTTGCTGGGACAGATAACACCCCCCCGGGCTGCTGGTGCCCCCCAAGGGTGCCTGCAGGCCTGGCAAGAGCCTGCCGCTGCAAGGGACCCTCCCGGCTCCTCCTGGCAGGGGTCGGGATGAAGATGGGCACCAGGCAGGTCTGCGATAAACGTCGCACCAAATACGAAATCGGGGCGAGCAGCTGCAATCCGGGGTGCTCAGCAGCGCCCGAAGGTGATGGGGTTTTGCAGTGGCCCTTGAAGCTCATTTGGGGGTGGGTGAGGAGATGGTCACAGATGTTAACCTGAACTTGGTCACGGGGGTTAACAGCTCTGTCTACGGCCTGGTAATGTAACTAGGGCTTTATTTCCCTCTGTCTTTCGTCTGGGTTGTAGGGCGATTTTGGGGTTCCTGGTGAGCAACAGGGCGTTCAAGCACTCTGTGCCGGGGTTAAATCAGTGCAAGTCCATCAGCGCCGCTTTGGGAGCTGGTAATACGGGAGCAGACACCCTTGGCACAGCGTGCCGCGGCTGGAGGCTGTCTGGCAACGGGCAGGGTGGCAGGGAGACGGCCAAATCCGCCACCTTTCCAGGGAGCCTCTCCCCCGACACTGCTCCTCCAGCGGGACAGAGCCGATGCAAAAACATCAGCCCAGCCCAACCGAAAATGATCCCTCCCTCTTCCCATCCTGCTATCCCAAGCGCCGCAGCTGACCGGCGTGCTCACGCGTGGCATTGCCTCCCCAGCTCCGCAGGGAGGAGGAACTGGAAGAGGCTGTGGCTGGCGTACCAGCCCGACGTGCAGCGCGAGCCCTACCAAGCCGCTGCCTCCCCGGGGAGCCCCGCTGAGCTTTCCGGAAGGGAGCTTGCATCAAACCTGGCTCCGAAGCACGGACACAGCCTTCAATGCTAGCACATCCCAGCTCCGGAGCACTTGCAAAACGAGCTAGCAGCTACGTCCCGAGAGCTGCATCCTTCTTGCATCACGAGCCGTGCTCGTGTCCCTGCCCCGCAGACAAGAGCGGGTGCCGGGCTCCCGCCGATGTCCCAGGAACCTGCAGGGCAGAGGAGGAGCAGGAGGGAGGAGGATGGATCTTCTGCGCCTGGCTTGACTGAACGAATTTACCCCAATTTCCTTGCATAGTCTTGCTGGCCCTTAGAAGGAGACATGAATCATCGTGCTAGGTGGTTGTAGGGACAAGCCCCAGGCCGGCAGCTGCAGTAAATGATAGCAGCAGATGGCACCTTACCCAGCCAGCCCAGAGTGTGTCCTCTTACCATCCTGTATAGAAAAAGGAGACCTTGTCTAAAGGGATGCATCGATGCGGCTGGCTTTGGGCAGCTCTGCCTTAACCGGAGACCCCTCCGGAGCAGGTCCCTTAATCCCAATCCCTTCCCCAAAGCACCGGGGTTTGGGTCGGGGCAGCCCTCTAATCTCACTGGGTTTTGAGTCCGAGCAGGTCAAAGCCCGGCCCGTCTCCAGGCGTCATCCCTTCCCAGGCAAGGATCAGCAGGGGCAGCCGGCTCGCTCACGGGAAGGGTAGCGCGCGGCCCCTCGAGGTCGCTTCCAGCCTTAGGTGTCTGTGATATAGCGAGAAGTGACACGCGGCCGGCGAGCCGTAGGAGGAAGCGGTGGCTTCCTTCGCAGGGCCGCGCTAACGGCGCTCCTCTCCAGCCCCGCGGCCGTCCCCGCGGCCACACGCCAAAAACGAGGCCCCTTGGCTGCTGACGCTAGAGCGGAGACCTGGGCTGGGAGCTGCATCCTCCGGACGGACAGCGGGAGACGGGGCGAAGCGGCAGCCCCCGGGGCCAGCCGGCAGGTCCTTCTGCTGTCTCCGTTGCTCCGAGGCGGCGAGGGGAGCCGCAGGGTCCGTGACGGGCGCGGGGAGCGGGATTCACGGCACCCTGCAGCGACCCTCTCCGGAGCGGCTCACCTCGCCTCGCCTCGCTGCTGGGCGAGCCCGAGCGCAGCCGGGAGAACGCAGGCAGCAAACCTGCCGAGGAAGGGCCAGCGCCCCGTCCGCTGCCGGAGCGGCCCGGGAGATGGCGGCAACGTGTGCGGCCCGGTGCCGGAGGCGCGCATGCCGGGACGCGTCGCAGCCCTGCGAGCGGGGAGCCGTGACCTCCCCGCAGCTGGGCGAGCAGATGTTCTCCGCAGCCCGGCGGGCGCCAGGAGCTGCATCAAGCGCAGCGGAGCGTCTCTCCCTCGCCGGCTTCCCGCCGCCCACGCCGAGCTCCCCACCGGCCTCCGGGGAAGCGAGGGCTCCGGGCTTTGGGAAGCCCTCCACCGCCTGACGGGCCTCCTGGGAGCACCTGGGTGAAGGAGGGCAGGGCAGAGACGACCCTTGCACGTCTCCTCGCAGGCACGTGGACCGCAGCTTTCCTCTTTATTCCCCAAAGCAGCCAGGCAGCCCTAAAGGGAAGGCAAATTTTGCCCCCCCCCCCCCCGAGAGGCAACAGCTGCCCCCGGCGCTGCTGCAGCCTTCTGGGAATCACCGTCTCGAATGCAACCCACGCACGATGCCCCGGCTCAGGTCCCCCGAGGAGCCGAGCCGCCCTGCCATCCGCCGTGGCCCGGCGGCGACGGAGCGGGGGGGCAGAGAGGGGCCCGCACCGCTCCGGCGCCGGCCAGCTTGTCTCCTGCTGCCGTGCCCCCGACGGACGCGTCTGCCCCACGTGGTGGCCTGGCTTTCCACTCGCCCCAAGGGCGGCTCGAGCTCAAACCGTGGCATCGCCCGCAGACAGCGCTCCCAGAGCAGGGCTCTGGGCCGGGAGAAGTCAAGAGGCTGCCTTAAAAACAACAACACATTTCCCTTCTCTTTTTTTTTTCCCCCATCATCTTTCTGGCCTTTGAAGGTGGCATTTTTCTAGCTCATGTCCGTCACCAGGCATGCTTGCCCCACGCCGGGTTTTCAACGCGAGCGGAGACCGACAGGAGCATGCTCCGTCCAGGGGTGCGATGAGCTGCGGTGCAGCACGGGGAAACCTGGGAGAGGATTCGACCTTGCTGCTGCGGCGGGGTTGGGAGCAGAGCCCGGATCCGCCGCCCCCAGGCTCCGCGCTCCGTTCGCCTGACTGCGCGCGTTTCCTCGCGCCGAGCGGTACGGATGCTCCCCTCTCCCCGGAGACGGACGCCAGGAGGTGAAGGGCAACCCCCTTCTCATCGCTCACTTGTGCTATTTATTTCTAACAGCTTTCCCAGCCCTCGTCACTTCTGCCCAGAGCTGACACCCGGCAGGAAAGCACCTCCCGGCATTCCCCCAGCACTAATCCTGCGCTAATCTGCCCGGTGCCACCACCCTCGGCATCAAGGGCAGCCAGTCACTCAGCACCTGGCTGTCACCCAGGGAAGTCACGTCACCACGGCTCAAACCAAATACAAAAGCTCTCCGTCCCCCCCCAGGGAGAGAGCCCGGGGCAACCCCAGCGAGCAAAGGGTAGCGGAAGGGGAGGACGGGGCCGAGGAGGGCACGGCCCCCGTCGCATCATCACAACCCACAAACTGGCTTTGGAGCCCAAAATACCTGACACAGCTCCCCGGCTTCTCACCAGAAGAATCCTAGCAGGGACAAGGCGTGGAAGAATTTGCCCTGCAACATCGCTTGGGCTCCTCAGCGCCGCCCCTCGCAGCTGGACCCCGCGCGCCGAGCTGGCCGGGCGCGAGCCGGTTCGTCGGCTCCGGCGCCGCATCCCGTCCGTGTGCCCCCAGCCAGGCGCCTGCGGGGCCGAGCGGCAGGGCGCAGAAACCGCCCCGTGGGAAGCGAGCGGGGAAGCCGGGTGCCAGGAGTCATCAGCAGGGCGGGAGACGTTTAACACGATGAGAAATGCAGCCTCCGCCTCGCCGGGGCAACGCGCGAGTGCCGGAAGGTGAGGGAAGGAGGCCGGGGAGGCGAAGCGCCAGAGCCGCGGGCAGAGAGCAGCGGGGGAGGTCCCGGCGGCGGCGAGCAAGAAAAAAGACGAAAAGAAGGGATCAGAAAACGATGGCACGAACATCCAGCGGGGCTTTTTACCCAAGTCCCTGCGGACGGTGTTTACATCCCGCTGACATTTGCTTTCCATTAATATAAAAGCTACAGGGCAGGGCCATTCGCCGCCCACGGAGATTAAGCAAGTGGCGCAGGATATTTGTCGACCTTCACAATCGGCGGCGCTCGCAGCAGCGCCGAGCGCCGGAGCTGCCGGACTCGTCCCCTTAGGGAAGTGGGACACGGCCCGGCCAGCCCCACGCAGAGGAAACCACAACTTTAAAAGTCCAGCGAGCGTTTTGCAACCCATCCGAGCCAGGAACCATCCAGCCTGCATGTGGGACATCAGCCACCTGATGCTGCGACTTGGTCCCAGCGAAGGGACCCTTGCACGGAGCCGGGGAGACGCTTGGGGCTGAGCCGGCAGCTTGGATACGGCCCCTCTCGGGCGGCGATTCCTCCTCCTCCTCCTCTCCAAGATCAGCAGGTGCAGCCGCAAGCCCAGCGGCAAGGAGGCAGCTGATGGCAGAGCTGCAAAGGGAGAGGGACGACGAACCGATGGCCACGAGGTTTTCCGCCCGCTGACCTTGGAGCGGGGGGATTTGGGGGAGAGAGAGAGCCCGCGCACCCTTCCGGCAGCCCAGCCAGCCGTCAGAAGTCACCAGGGACGGAAAAACCCCGGTGCCCCTTGCAATGGGGCTGGATGCGGCAATGCTGCACGAGCGAGAAGGGGCTGGAAGCGGTGGGAAAGACGAGGACGAGAGAAGGAAGGCTGCCGCGCGGGGCAGGCCGTGCAGAAGCATCCCTAGTCCCTCCTCACCGGGCCGAAAGCAGCCCTAGGGGGTGCAGTCAGGCCAAGGGGGCTTTTTTGGCGCGCGAGCAGGCCCTCTCCCGCAGGTGCCCTTCCCCGGGCGCACGGCTCCAGCGCCAGCCCGGGAAAGAAAGGCAGGTCCCGCTCCTCCTCCCCTCTTCTTCCCTCCCACCTTCCCCCGGGAGCTGCGCCTTCCACAGGATGCAGCTCCTCCCGGCCTCTCCGCCGTGCCAAGGGCGCCCGCGCTCAGATATTACCTCCCGGAGCAAACAGCACCGGGATGCAGGCGCTGGGGGGGTGCCGAGCCATCGTGTGGGGCTCTGCCCCGGGGAGGCCACCGCAGCCGCCCGCTCGCGCTGTGCCCCGGCGCCCGTCCTGCCACCGAACGCCGCCCTGGGCCGCTGCCACGCACGCACGCACGCACGCACGCATGCATGTGCACAAAAACGCTCCCGCCTTGGAAAACAGCAGCCCCATCGCCATGGGGTCACAACGGCAGCCGCGCTCCCGGCCGGCTCGCTGCCCCGGCTCCCGGGAGCCAGAGACCTCTTCGTTCCCCCGCCAGCTTCACCGGGGAGCTTCAGCCCATCTCCTCCTCCTCCTCCCTCCAAATTCTCCGGAAAACCTCTGCTTAGATCGCTGGCTTCCCAGCGCCCCGGACTGCAAAGTGGATGACACGCTGCTTTGAAATAAAGACACCAAGATCAGCGGAGCTGTACGAGCAGATGAAATCTGGAGAGAAACAAAGAAAAAAATCCAGGAGAAACACAACATCTTAGCGCTTTAAAGTGAGACGCCCGTGAGCATAGCGAATTCTTCCCCCGGCCCCTCTGATGGGCACTAAGGAGGCAGAGCAGCTGGGAGGCTGCTTGCCAAAGGCCACTAAGCCAGCAGCGGATAGCAGGATTTCACCCGATGCAAAGCGCATCTTCTGTGGAGCAGTTGCGGATCTAACAGGTACCCGGAATCACAGCAGGGATTTAGGCGAGTGGAAACCCCGAAGCGCGTTATCGCTCCTGGGCTGTTGGACAGCCCTGACCTCCCGCAGGCCGGGAGACGCAGCCCTTCGACGCGACCCTGCCCGCGGCTGCAGCATCGCCGCGCGGCCGCACCGGCTCCGGCGAGGCAGCAGCAGCAGCGGCTCCCCGGCTTCAGCATCCCGCTGCCGTCAAACGGTGCCTCGGCAGTACGGGGGCCTTGGGACGCGGGCCCTCGATCCGACCGCAAGTCGGACAGACTCCGGCTCCCAAAGCACTGGTGAAGATTTGGTCCGCCGGGATCCTGCGGTCTGCTTGGGAAGGGGCAGCGGGAAACCCAGCGCGAGGAGCCCTCCGGCCCGGGGGCGAGGAGAGGACGCGCCAGCCGGGCTTTCCGCAAAGGCAAAGGGGGAACCGTTGCGGAAACGGCAGGCGACAGCCCCGGCGGCAGCCGAGGTCTCCCGCCGGCACGGCACCGGCCCCAGAGCCCCCTCTCCGGCCACGCTCCCTCCTTCCTGCCCTCGCGCACCTCCGCTTTCCTGCCTTTCCCAGCACGCCCTCCAGATTTCCGAGCGAGCCGCGTCCTTCCTGCCCTGCCCCGGCGCCCCGGCCGCCCGGCATGCCCCATCCGCCCGCGCGGCCGCCTGCTTCTCCCTTTCTCTCTCTGTTCTCCTTTCTTCCCCTCGCGCAAGCTCTCCGAGGCGCTGCGCCCCCCGCTCCCTCCCTCCCTCCCTCCCTCCTTGCCGCTGCCTTCCCCGGCTCGCCCAGCCCTCTGCCCGGCTCCCGGCGGCTTCCCCCTCCCGGGTCTCGGCACCGGCTGGGGACCGCCCGAGGGCCGAGGGGGAAGGGGGTGCGGATCTGGGGCTTGGGGCTGCGGCGAGCAATTCAGAGCCAGGTCTTTTCCTCCTGCCCTGCTCAGTGCCTGCAAAAGCGGCAGGAAAACATTTCCCTGGGAATTGCTTTTGTTCCTTCCTCTGCGTCTGCGTGCATGAAGCTCTGCTCCACGCTGGACGTGCCTCAACCTGTCCTTAGGCTCAGATTAATCCCCTGCAACACCAGGGACGACAGCTGAGGTCAGATGCTGTCAGCAGAGGCGAGGAGGAGGAGGAGGAGGAGGAGGAGGAGGAGGAAACCTTTTCCCTAGGAAACCACCCACGTCCTCAGCCAGAGCGCCGAACAGCAGGCAGTCGCGCCTGCTTCGCTCGAGCCTCGTTACCGCCGCTGGCAGGAGCCCACGCTGCGCCCCGGCGCCGCGCGGAGCCCCCCGAGCTGCTGCTCCAGGCCACCTGCGGCTCGGGGGGACGCTCCTCGCGCCACCGCGCCGCCAGGCGAGGTTCCTTCCAGCTCGAACCCCTCCGCTTGCAGTCGGATTTGAGGTGGAGAGGGTGGTCTCAAAGCAAGCGGCTCCTACGAGCGCCGCGCGAGCGAGCGAGCGAGCGCTGGGGAAGGAGGAAGCCCCGCAGGTTGGGCCGGGCCACCGGAGGCAGGTGCCGTCCCGGCGTCCCCAGAGGCCCCCACCCAGGGCTCAGCACCCTGCTGCCCGCCGGGCCCCTCTGCACAGCAGAGAGGACAAGCGATGACCCAGGCCGCCAGCAGCCAGGGAAATCGGGATGGAGGGAGGGTGCATCCATCCTGAACCCAGCCCCGCGGCGCGCAAAGTGCTCGGCACCGCGCTGGAGCGACGGGTTTGGCGACAGGGACCGGCGCGGGAGAGCTCAGCTCCAAGAAGCGGTCCTCTACGGCCGCTACCCAGGCAATTCACCTTCCTCTCCTCCTGTTTTCCCCTCCACCTTGCGCGACTGCTCGGGAAATACATGACGACTTACCATTTGCTTCAGCCTGCAGCTCCAAGCCCTTCCCTCCCCCTCTCCCCAGGCGCCATCCCCAATAAATCACTCCGTTGGGAGAAAGGGCCGGAGAAAACCAGAGGCACAGAACCTCGAACAGAGCCTTTTTTCCCCTGCTCTCCCAAGCAGCTCTGCATTTCATTACCGCGCGGCCAGGCCAGCCCTCAGCCAGCTGGGGAGAAGGAGGGGAGGGGAGGGGGGGCCCCGCAGGGTTCGCACGTCGGGAGCAGAAATTACTGCCAGAAGACAAGGAGAAGGGAGTTGTTTGTGTTTATCAGCGTATCCTGGCACTTGCCTGGCCCTAACCCTGCCTGCGGGAGCCGCTCCGGCCTGGAAGAGCTCTGCTGACGGTGCCAAGGTTTCTTTAACAGCAGTTCCCCTCCGACCAGCTCCTGGCGCTTTCTAGACAGCTTCTCCCGCCGCGGCTGCCTGCGAGCAAAGGCCTCCCGGCGCTCAGCCCGCACCAGGCTCCCAGAGGCGCTTGGACGCTCCTCGGACGAAGCTCCTGGGTCTGGCGGGAGCCGTGCCAGCAGGCGAAGCCCTGCTCCGCGCCGGCCAGCTCCCTCCTTCCCTCTCCCCCTCCGCGGCTCTTCCCGGCCCCGGCGCCCTGCCCAGCCGGCGAGCCGGCCCCGGAGCAGCCGGAGACCTCTTCGTTCCCCGCCAGCTCCCCGCACCCAGCAGGCCGGGGCCTGGGGGGGGGCTCCCTCCGCCCGCCCTACATACGTGTTCCCATGGCATCGCTGGCGAGCACAGTACATTAGAGACAGATGCAAGCCCCGCGGCGAGGGCCGGGCACGGGACCGGAGCCGCGTCTCCGAGCAGCCTTTGGAGCGATAATCTAAGCAAGAAGCTGTTTCTGAAGGATGCAGCCCCCTTCCCTACCAGGCACGGCTTCTCCACCCCTCCCTCCCCCAAAAGTCTGCCCAGGGATTTAGCCCTTGGCGGAGCATCCACCCTCCCCGCAGGGCTGCACCAGTGGCCCCCAGTTTGCCCACTCTCCAGGCTGGGAGAGGCCCCAGCAGCAAGGCAGCCCCAGGCGCTCGCCTCCCTCCCTGCCTCCCTCTCTCCCTCCCAGCAGCTCCCTGGATTCCTGAGCGGTGACACAGCCCCGCCAGGATGCTGCAGCAGCGAGCGCCCAGGGCCTTCCCCCTCCTGCCCTGCCCCAGCGGGGGAGAAAGGGGACGTGTAAGCAGGGTCACGCCAGGCCAGCGTGCTCACGGAGAGCACCAGGAGGGAGCGAGAGCATCCAGAGCAAAACCCAGAGCCCATCCCCGAGCCCCGCGCCCTCTCCCTCCGTCGCCTCCCGGCCCAGCCGGTTTTGTCCGGCATCTCATATGGGATCGTGGGCTGGCAGCTGTCCCGTGGCATACGTACATTCATCCCTTTGCAGGCTGAGATGATTCACACCATTAGCACTCCCTTATTGGCAAGAGTGTTTTTAAATAATTTCCTCCCTCCAGAAGGTATCCCTGATTAGAGCCACGGTCATACTCCACGAGCTGCAACCAGTGACCACTCGTCACCAATTACAGTAGGCAGGAGCAAAGTGAAAGCGTGCTGCTCTCCGTCCTGCCCGGCTACAGCCGCCGGGGCAGCCCAACCTCTCGCTGTATTAAAGAGAAGGGGTTTTGACAGCACCTCTTTCAGACTCTCAGGAGACCCCAGTCTGAGCTCAAAACAGCTCAGCCCAGCTGATATCCCTCTGCCCCAATCCCGGCTAAGGAGAGCTGAGCAGCCAGCGCGTTCACGTCGTGCATCAAGCCCTGCAGAGATAAAGCCCCGGACCACCTGCCTCCTGCCATATGCAGCTCCAGGAGCTTGCATCTCTTCAGTCACAAGAAATAACCATCACGGGGGAAGAGGGAGCCGAAAATGCACCGCGCACAGCGACACAGAACAGCATTGCTCCCAGCAGGATAGGCCAGAGGTGCTGGCCCAGGGAAAGCGCTTTGAACAGCTCAGCGCTGCCTGCTTGGCTCCGGTTTCACCTGGCCCGAGACACGCACAGAGGAATGCAAGCGCTGCAAGGCTGCAGCAAGCCTGGCGAGCGCTTCTAAAAGTCTCCGCTGTTCGTTGCTATTATAGGAAGGCAAGAGTCCTGCCATCTTACCATTAAGTCATATCCTTCTAGACTTTGCAAGGTAGTTTCCATAGGAGTCACCCTCTCTTCCAAGTGAGGGAAGTTTTTATTTTTATCTGGCTTGTCTATGCACTTCTCTTTCTTCCGTCAGCATTTGCATGTGTGGCACATCAGGGCTGTGAGCCTCTCCTCAAACTTATTCCGCCTTCCTTTCTCATTCGTCCCGACCCGTCGCTCTCACCTCTGCGCAACCTAAATGCGGCACCATGAACAGAAGGAAAAGTCCAGGGATTGAAGCAGCGAGATGGAATAGATGAATTAAGGAAAATAGATCCTGTTTATGTAAAGTGGTTATAGGAACAAGAAAAGACACTGGAAAAAAACAAAAAAAGGGCAGAAAAGTTGATTCCAAATGTAATACAGCATGGTGATTACAAGTCTTTTTCAATTCGAGATTCATTTTCCAATGTAGGTCTAGCCCCCATCTATGACAAATTAAAACTTGCTGGCAGCTGTCTCGTCTGTCGTAATTATTTTTTCCAGATCCCTCGAGCAGCAGTCTGCGGTGCCCTGGGGATACGCAGATCCCAGGGAGCAAAACCCGTGGCAAACGGCCCGTTGCAGGGCTCTCCAGGCTCCTGGGGGCAGCCTGCTGTCGGGGCCCTCGCAGGACCCTGACGCTGCTTACGGCAGCCGCTCCGAAGCAGAGGTGCCACCACGCAAAGGTTCAAGGAACGGTCTTGGGACGCTCGTACTCCGCCGAACAGACCCCGAGAGGAGAAACAGCAGAGCATTCCGGTTGTCACCGAGGAGCGGTTTGCTAAGCCTTTCTGCAAGTTATGCAAAAAATCTCTGGGAAACCCTCGAACAAGCGGGGCCTACCACCGAGCCGGGCAGCCAGGCCTCAGCCGGGCTCCCGCCCTTCCTCGGGGCCGGCGCGGCAGAGCGCAGGGCTCCGCGGTCCCGCAGGTCCCCAGAGCGGCCTCCCGCTCCTCGCCACGCTCCGCTGTTCAGCGTCGTCTCCCAAGCACGGTCATTAAACACAGCTGCCAAGAAAAATCTAAAGCATCGTCTGAGCTCGGACTCCAGCGCAGTCTTGTTTCTGGGCGCCGACTTGTGCGTACAAACCTAAAGCTAGCCTGTTTTCCCCCGACAGACGGATACTGTTTCTCCCCCCTTCCTTACAGCAGGGCACAGCTTTCTTTGCCCCATGGCCTGGGCACGGCACACGCCTTACAAGGTACACAGCCACATCCATGGAAACGGATGCAGGAGGAAAGATGGCTCTGGCAGCTGATTGACTTGGACTGGCTCTTTCAAGGACACGACGCTGCATCAGCTGCTAAGCAAGAACTCGCCTCCTCTCAGAGGCTCCGTGGAGGGGTCACGCCAGCCACAACAGGGTCGTATTAGCATCTCAGGATAGCTTTTGCCATGAGTATTTCAGATTTCAGTCAAGCTATTACACAACTCCTCTTTAGAGGATAGAATAGATATGGCTGCTGCCAGTCGATGCGCGCCAAAGGGGACTTAGGCCTTGTCTACGCATTGGGTACCCGCTCACCAACTGGATCAGGCACTCTTCCAGCAGTTGTTTCCCCAGAAAACAAGTCCTTCAGATATATGAAGCTGCTTCTGATCAACTCCATGTGTTGACAGTCAAGAATAAGAATGCTCTGATCCCATTCCAGCATTCAGGAGCTGACCACAAACCCAGAGCAAAACCATCCTTAATGCTCCAAGGAAGCTCCCACCTGTTTCCTTGGAGATGTTGGCAATCAAGGAGCAGGGCTGAAACCTACCCCCCCAAGGGTTGGGAAGAAAACTTGGGAAGGAACACAAGACCTTTCCCACTCCCAGCCCAGCTTCTAATTTGCTAGAGCAGTCTGTGCCCCTTCAAGCAAGGCTTTCCTTCTCAAAAGGAAGCAGGAAAAGCACAGCTGTAGGGAAAGACCTACACAGCTCTGTCTCTGGGAGGAACCTACACCACTCTCTTCCCACCTTTCTCTTTCCTCTTATCACAAAAGTCCCAAGTTGAGTCCTTCTCCCCAGCTGATAGCCATATCTAGCACAGGACTATAGGCTTTTTGTGGAGATCACTTTAATAAGTGAAGCAGGAATCGGCCCTTCCTGTCTCCTCCCAAAGAGTATGAAGTGGAAAGAAATGTCTCATCATAACCAGCTTATTTGGAGCACAGTGTTTTCTACCAGGCTAAAACCATGTGTCACCAGTAAGTACCAAGATAATTAAACTGATTAAGAGGATAGGACTTTCACTTTTACATCAGAACAGGGAGCTACTAACTTGTACACATACTAGGAGAGCCCTCTCCAGAAGACACCTAAACCCAGAAAGCTTCTCTCCCCAATCACAAGTCCTCCACTTTTTGCTTTCCTAGTGCCTCAGGAGGATTAAGCCTGATGCTTCCAGCTTTCACAGAAACAGGATGTGGGGAAAAAAACAAAAAAACCCACAGCCTGCAATCCCCAAGCCTCCTCTGAAGGGAAAGCTTTGACTCCTGACTAGCAAGCCTTTATACAAGTGCAGCATGATACCTATTGAGCCACATCAGAGAAAGCCAAGAGCAGAACACCCTGTTCTTAATTGCTCAACTTCCACACTATTCCCCAGCTCTCCCATCTAAGAGATGGGCCCCTGAAGTTCAGCAGGATATTCCAGGCCGCGTTTTAGAGGGCATAAAGACATTTTCCTTTATTCGCAAGAGATTTAATCCTCAGTTGAAGAGTTCATTAATTAGGAGCAGAGAAGCCTCTAGTGAATCTCCCAGCAAGAAGCAGAAAAATTCCCCCACAATTCAGTCTAATTACAATGCCTTGAGGCACTCTACATTCACTGTGAAGTGGAGGCCAAACTTTTCTCCCCACCCACAGAAGCAGGAACTTTAACCCAGTTAGTCCTGCTGAAAGAAAAAAAAAAGCCTAGATATTCACCATTTTAGGTATTCCACAAGTCAGTAAAAGCAAACAGGAGGTACTGAAAAATATTTTTGGCAGAGCAGTATTTGGCCACTCCGCACAGCCTATGTCCAGGAAGTATCAGCTCACACGCCCCCCCCCCCAGGACCTTTGAGCAAGTGAAGTCAGACGGCTGGCCCTTGACCTGGCAGTGCACGAGAGGCAGCTACGCAGACCCGAGCTGCGACGGCAGTGCAGCTGCTCTTTTGGTATTTAGCAACCGCTTTCAACCCAAACAGAGCGATTTTGCACATTAGGTACTTTCTGAGCAAGACTTCAAATGCTACCACAGCCGCATCCCCCACCCCAGAGCCCTAGTCGCAGCCTGGATCCGTGAGCATGTGTTACGGAGCCAGCAGGACTGCTCAGCACTTCCCACCGAGTCCCACGTCTCCGAAGTCAGCGACCCAGAGCAGCGGCGCACAGGGAAGAGGCTGCAGCCAGGGGAGCCACCAGGTCACCTGGAAGATCCTGGGAGGGCCTCCAGCTGCCCTCACAGAAGCTTCCTTTCTTCCCAGCTCCCACAAGAGCCGGGCTCCAACCCGCCCCAAGCCTCTGGCTACGCAGGGTGGATCCAGCCACAGACACGCAGCAACCACACCCTCGCCGCGGCCTGCCCAGCTCGCGGCTCCCCCCCCCCCCCCGGCCAAGCGGGTGCGCAAACACGGACTACGCTTATACAGGTGAAAATATTTAATACGTGTTGTACACGTAGAGTTACACTTTATACAAAACAAGATACATCACTGCGGGAGAATACTGTACAAAATCCCCGCGAGAGCCCCAAGCCTTTATACAACAAAGGCCGGGGGTCACCAAGCCTAACAAACAGGCTCAAGGACTTTCCATCGGAGCGTCTGTAAACTTCGTTCCTCTCAATGAACACTTTTAAAAAGCACCATGTAAGAGTCCTGACCTAAACCTTTCCAAAATAGAGACTTTATTTAATAAACTTAATACTTCCCAGGCTTAAAACACGAGCCGGCGGGAGCGCTCCCGGCGCCGCCGGCAGGGCAGGGCGGAGGCCCGGCCTGGAAGGGGAATTCCGGGAGGGAAGGGGAGGGCAGGGAAGGGCCGGGCGCCCCGGGGGAAGTGCTGCTGCCCCGCGGCCCTTCCCGTGCGGCGCCGCTCCGCGCCGCGCCGCCGCGGCCGGGTGTCACCTCTGCGTCCGTCTGTCCGCCGGGCCCGCTGCCCGCGGCGGGGCGAGTCTCTGCCAGCCGCGGCCGGCGCGTCAGAAGGCCACGATGGCCGTGCTCCAGGGGTTGAGGGTCCGCAGCACCGGCTCGTCGCAGCAGATCTGCCCCGGCTCGGCCGCCGCCGCCTCGGCGGGCGCCGCCGCCTCCCCGCCGTCGCGGGGCGCCCGCCGCCGCCGCGGGGGCTCCTTGCCGAGCAGTCCCGAGAAGCTGGAGCCGAAGATGCTGATGAGGCTGGCCACGTTGCCCGTCTCCATGTCCTCCTGCTCGCCCGGCGGCGGGGGCGGCGGCGCCTCCGCCTCGCGGCGGGGCTTCTTCACCGGGGAGCCCGCCTGGCCCCGCTCGCCGGCGCCGCGCTTCCGGGAGCAGCAGGGCAGCGGCGGCGCCGCGCCCCCGCCGCCCGCCTCGCAGCAGCAGCCGCCGCAGCAGCAGCGCCGCGCCCGGGGGCTCTCGCAGTCCGCGCCGGGCCGCCGCGGGCCGCCCCTAGGCGCCTCGTCCCGCGGCAGCGGCGGCGGCGGCTCGCCGGGCGCCCACGCGGCGGCGGCAGCGCAGGGCGGCGGCGGCGGCTCCTCCGGCGGCGCGCGGGGGGCGGCGGGCGGCTCGGGCGGGCAGCAGGGCTCGCTCAGGTAGACCTGCCGGGCGCTGCGCAGCACCAGCGACACCAGGAGGTTCTTGTGCAGCTTGAGGCCGCCGCGCTGGCCCCGCGCGCTGTAGATCTTGCCCAGCGAGATGCTGACGATGCGGTGCGCCTCCAGCTTGAACTCCATAGGGACGCGCGGGCGGGCGGACGGACCGGGGAGAGCCGAGCTGCGCCGCTGCCGCTTCTGCCGGGCCGGAACGTGTCGTGTCGCGCCGCTGCCCACGTTCTGGCTCCGCTCGCCGCTCCCTCGCGCCGCCGACTGAGGCGAGCCCACGCACCCGGCCGCCTTATATACCGCCCCCGCCCCGGCCAATCAGGGCGCCCCGCTGGCCGCTCCAACCGCCGGCGGGCCCCCGCGCGCCCGCGCGAGCCAATGGCGAGGCAGGGGAGCGGGTTCGAACGCTCGCCCCGCGGAGAGGGCCCTTAAAGCGGCAACGCCACGACACGGCGGCGGTGGGGCCCCCCGCGCCGGCAGCGGCCAGCGGGCAGCCAAGTGACAGACCCCTAGCTTGGGGCCAAGTTTGGATCTCATAGGACCAAATTTCATCAGGAAGCACGAGGAAAATCTGAAAGTCTTTTGATGCCTTGCCCGATCCGTAGCCACAAGCCCAGCTGTGCGGGCGCTGTCCGAGCGCAGGCGGCGATGCCCGTCCGTGCGGCTGCACCCCGAGCTGCTCCAGCCCCACCGCTGCACAGGCTGACGCTTGCTACTGCGAGACCCCGGTGTCAGCTGACTGCAACTTTGCCCAGCTTTAGTCAATTGGGGCTAAACGCTTCCATGGCCATCACAGGTTCCATGGCTGAGTTTGTCCTATTTTTATTTGGGATGGACATTTATTTTGGTTTGATTGGATTGGGAGGCAGCAGTGGGAATTTTGGCCAGAACAATTGAAGCATTTCTAAAAAGAGCAAGAACCACCCATGGTTTTGTGCAGGTTACAAATGATTACTACAGTTTCACCACCGGTCTCTAACATCTTGTAGTTTTAGAGAAGGACTTAGGTTGGATGGAGGGAGGAACTGCACCTTCCGGTATTTCAAGGGAAACATGCCCCAGCTTTGACCAGAAACACATCATTTCCAGCTCCTTGGTGGAGATTTCTGAGGTTTGGTGGTGAAGCTCTCAGAAAGCTGAGGATAAAAGAGGAAGATCAAAAACTGGGGGCAGGAAGGTATAGAAAGGGAGGCTGGGGGAGCACGGCAGGACGCCGGCATCTCCAGCGGAGACGCGGGGACCGTGGCAGCCTGGTGCGCTTCCCTGGGGAACCAAAGCCTTCTGGCTGCTCTGCCGTAGCAGTGGGCCACGAAAGCCCCGGGGGCCGCAGAGACCAGCCACCACCCCAGGGGTTCAAAGCTTCATGCAGCTCCCCCTCTCTCGCCACCGCGTGCCCCTTTTCTCCACAGAACCACGGCCTTGCGCAGGGACCAGGGCGGACGAGCTCGGAGGGGTGTTTCAGGGCTCGGAGCGGGGGTCCTCCCTTTTTTACTGAGAAGCAATCACCGCCTTCAATGAAGGTGGCAGAAACATGGGGGGGACAAAATTGAGGAAGTTAATGCCCTGCCCTGGAGTATCGGTTTCTCTCTCTGCTTCTTCGGCAGAGTTCCTGCCTGACGCTCGATGAGTTGCCTCAGTCTCTTTTTTTCATAGGGATTCACTCGTAGACCCCCCAAAATGAGAATCACAGTTAGCAGTGAGAAGCAAGACGGGAGCTGCGGAAGCGCCGGCTTTTGCCATCAAGGCAAAGGTTAGCGTAGGGGGGCTCTGAAGGAGTAAAGCGCTATTTAATAGCGAGGCCCTGCTATGTATTTCCATCAGGTCCCAAATCCCCCAAATTAGCAGCCAGCTGATAACCCCGGGGGCTGCACTGTTGTAAAACAGGGACAGTGCTGTCACCGAACACCCCCAGGCTGGGGTGAAAGCCAAATCACACACGTCTGCAAAGCGACCTTATCGCGGGAGGCTGCTGCAGCCCTGCCGTCCCCGCTCCGCTCCGCTCCTCTCCTGCTGGAGCAGCCTGCCCCTCCTGCCACTGCCCTACCAGGGCGGCTTGTTTGGGGGGCTGAATTTGGTACCGAAGCGATCGCTTGCAGCCGGCTCGGCTTCCTCAACTAGCTGCGCAGCTGCACTGGCGTTGGCAAGGGACGAGGCAGGCGTGGAAGCGGGGCCCAGGCTGTTCCCAGCCCGGTACAACAAGGTGCGGCAGACTGGCTTGGGAACATGCCGCCTAAGACAGGAATAAGAAGCAATGCCCAAATGTCATGTGATCGTGTCGTTAAAGCTGTATCTCGGGAGGAACAAGCACAAGAGGGGCGGGCTGCAGATTTCTTGAGCAACCTTTACGTTGGCATGTCCCAGCGTTTGAGCGTTTCACATCGCAAGCGTCTGCGCGCCGCTCGGCGAGGATCGCCTGGTTGGGTTTTTAATGCAACGCGGCGCGTAACTCGCTGGCCCCTTATCGCCGGCTGGAGACGACAGGCTGCGAGCACGGCGTGCTGCGCGTTCCTCTCGAAGGTGTTTTTTAGAGATACACCGTCTCCTTTGTCTCACCAGACGCTCTGCTCTTCTCTCCGTCTGGCCCAGCTCGCACCTGCTGGCTGTTAGAAATCCTGCTTTCTCAGCGCTACCTGCCACGCTCCTGGGGTTTCCGAAACGAGCCTTTGTTTCGTGCAGTCAAGGGGAGACAGAAAGGAATCAGCTCTTTTCTTTCTGAAACACTTCGAACTTGTCCCCGAATCCCTCGGCACTTTTCCCCACCCTCCCCTGGCACCCTATCCGGCACATGAAGGCTATAAATGCAGTCATCTGGGGGTGGAAACAGGAACATCTGTGAGCTGAAATGCAGAGGACAAGGAGAGCTTTTACAGAGGACTAGAACAGAAAATGGATGTTATCGTTTTGCCAAAAGAGAGAGGGATTCTCCTATTTAGGCAGACCCAGGAATTTCTTCACCACCCCGGCATCGCCCATGCCAGCTCCCCACTGCTCCTCAGCGAATGCATCTCGCCTCCCCCTTTCTCCTAACTGTGCCCCGGCCTCCTCAGCACACAGGGTTTTAGCCTCGCTGTGCCAGTGACTCTCAGATGGCCTTTCCTGAGCTGATGCCTTCCTGGCAAGAGCCGCCACCGTGCTCTGGCTTCCTGGAAGGACAACGGCGCGGCTGGTAACAGCAGTAGCAAAAACCAGGTGAAGATTCAACCGCAAATACATTCAGACATAGTTGACGCGGCAGGAGCCTTCCCCAGAAAAACCCCAAACTCAGAGCAAATGCATGTTTTTCTCTAGCTCAAATGTAGCTGAAAAACCCCAAATGCCACACTCTGGACATTTCCTTTTGAACCCAACGGCGTGGTCTCCCAAAACAAAGCAGCCTGTGGTTTGACACCTAAAAAATTCCACCTCCTCTCGCACCAACCTGCCAGGATCCCTCTTCTCAGATTACTAGACCGGAGCACTCGGAGCGTGCTGAACTGCACAACTGGCAACGGCCTAAAAAGCCATGCCCGACTTTCCCCCTCTCTGTGACAGCGCCCAGCCTTTCCCGGGTTGCAGAGGAAACCACGGCTGCAGAGCCGCGAGCCGGGGCTCTGCCGCCCACACAGCGCCGTGGGAGGCAGGAGGAATGCGAGCGACAGCGGTGGGGACCGACCGACCGACCGCACTGCCGTCCTCGAGTTTCCAGACCGGCAGAACCTGATCCTACGCCTCGGAGGGCCAGCAACTCCCTGGCCTAAGCCCTCGGGTCAGTCTAACCAGCTCAGTTAGGTCTGGGTTCAGATGTTTGGGACTTCAGCCACTCCTCTTCACCGCCAGCCGTCATGTCTGTCTGCCGCCAGCTGCTCCGTCCATGATGTGATGCTAGGTTATGCTCTTAGGAGATGATATCTCCCCTCTCTGTGACAGCAGATGAGTCACTTTGGGGCCCTGGAGCTTGCTTGCAGGACCTGGGCCTCTGGTGTCATCAGCAGAGATGACTCCAGTTAGAAGAATAAGGTCAGACTTCCTATTTCTCATTTGAGTATCTTCCTGCCGATTTCCTGATGCCACGTGCGCAGCTCAAAAGCTGATGTGGAGCAGTGGTGCAAAGCAGCTCTGTGAGCCGAAAAAGCTAAACCCGGGTGGACAAGGCACTGCCCAGGATCTTCGCTGAGTCAAGGTGACTGCATCCAGAGCTGACTGACTTGTTCTGCCACCCACCCCCTCATCAGAATGATATGAGCCAACATTTCTCTCTGGTGGCCACAGCCTACATCTCGGCCACCTAGTCTGCTTCAAACCGTGGGCTGGCAGCCAAGGGAGGGCTCCTGCGCATCTTTTCTGCCCTGGTCAGCAATAAATGCGATGCTCTTTATGTACAAAGTGCTTCCTAGGTGCCCCCAGCGCTCAGAAAGGGGGCTCTGAGAGCCGCGCGGGGAAAGCGCAAGGGCACGCGCCCCCTGAGCGGGAGGAGCAGGTAACCCGTACCCCGTAGCACCGCTTCCCCCCGCAAGCTCTGAGCTCGCCCAGTTTCGGGCAGGACCCACGGCACGCGTGATCTACGGGACTGGAAGGGCGCAAGAGGCGCCGCCCCGACCCCCGCCCCGAGCGCCTCGCGCTCTTCGCGGGGAGAAATGGGGGGGGGGGGGGGTTGCTCTGCCGGGGGGCGGCGCGAGGGAGGCGCGGGGGAGGCGAGCGCGCGCAGCGAGCCCTTTTAAGACGGGCAATATTTTGGTGGCAGCTCGCTCCTTTCTTTCCCGGGCTGATGTAATGCGCGAGCAAGTTCGAGGCAGAGTCACATGGCAGCCGCTGAGGTCAGAGGCCCGGGCGGCTTTGTTGTCTGGCTGCTCGCCTGCCTCCGCGCTCGCGCCCCGGCGCTCCGGGACGCTGGCGGCTTTGGCCGCCGCCGCGGGGTGCCTCGCCGAGCCGCCCCGGCTGCCGGGGCGCCGGTGCGTTCCCGCGCCGCGGAGGCGTCGCGTCGGCGGGCCCGCCCGGGCTCCGACGCGCCGGTCGGTTCCTCGCGCCTGCCTGCGGAAGGGGCATCGGCCCCTCGGGAGCCAGGTCACCGGGGGATAGGAAAAGGAGGCGGAGGAAAGGGTGTGACGAGGCGCTCTAATCTCTGCCTGTGATCTAAGGAGGCTGGAAGGGGCTCCGCAAACAATTAACAATCCTCCGGCTCGGCTGCCGCTTCCCGAAATAGCTCTCCGGCAGGGGAGGGAGAGCGGGCGCGCACAAAGCGGCCTCTCTGCGCGCCCGCTGCAGCGGGGAGCGCGGCCGCGGCAGCCCGGGGCGCTGAGCAGCGGGGAGCCCTCGGCCCCACCTGGAAAGAAAAACAACGCGAGATGAAAGCGGCTCGGGGCAGGAAACAGCTTGTCGCGCAAATAAGGATCGCAGAGGGCTGCGCACACCACCGCTCTTTTATAGTCATTGAAACGTGCCTCCGGCGCCCAGCGAAGGAGGCCGGAGCCGGGAAGCTCGGCGGGGAGGCCCCGGGAAGCACGGGCCGAGCGTGGCGCGGGTTGCTGCCGCTGGGCGCCAGCACGCAGGCTGCCCGACGGCCGCTCCGCCTGCGTTGGCTACTGCACTTTAAGAAGTCGCTGGGGAAGCAGGCGGAGAGGTAACTGAGCCGGCAGAAACACGAGAGCCAACGTCTGCGTTACGACAGAGCCTCGGGGCCCTTGGCCGGAGCATCCCGCTCCCGTTCCCTACGTCCCCCGGCTCGCACCGCCGCGAGGCGTCGCGCAGCCACGCCGTGGAAATGCGGAAACGCGGCTCCGGAGCGAATCGTCTCCGCCAGCCGGCGCGCAGCGTGGCCTCCCCAACCCGCCGCAGCGGCGGAGCTGAGGATGTGGTTACCCAGATCCTGTTTTGACAGCAGCGCCGGGGTGAATAGCTCCCTCCCACCAGCCGGTCGTTCCCATCTCCTGCCCCACTGCTTGCCACCAAATGTGCAGCCCAGGCCCGAGGGGGAAGCGAGCTGCAGCAGAGATGGAAAATCCTTCAGCCAGGATTGCCAGTGAAATTTGGGTGTCTTCACGGCGCAGGCTCAAGCCAGAGCTGTTCATCACTTCTTCTGTCTGTCCCAGCTCCGTTTCGGTGCATCCTCGCCTTTCGATTTGATACAGACCAGGATTCGTGAGCTAGACTCTTCCCAGGAAGAAGGTGGGGAAGATACACACCTCCCTCACCAGAAGTTGGGCTGGGGCAAAATCCTTCCCGTGGATAGCTTGTTCAAGTAAAAATGTAGTTTCAGGACAACTGAACCTCTGAGCAGATCCAGGCTGCATCCCCCACGGACTGATGACAAAAGTTTACAAGGCCCGAGAGTAACATTTCAAAACGCAGATTCCTGCGTAGCCACAGCCTGGGCTCCGGGTTCGTTTCTAGACGAGAACAACAGACATCTGGAAATGAGCCACTGATGACAGAGCCACAAGGGCTGGAGGAGGAGGTCTGTTTGGGGTCGATTTTTCTTTTCTTTTTTTTCTTCAGAAAAATCAATGATTCCCATTGACGCAGTCTCAACCTGCTGCAGTCAGATGTCGATAACCAATCTCTCAGGATTCCCAGCTGTTCCGGTTTCTCTGTATTTGCAGATAAGGTCAGAAGAGCTCAGAATCATCCCAAAACACAGCAAAGAGCACTAACCACTAAATAGTGCTGAATGATAACAAAACACAACACACAAGCGAAATACAAACAAATCGATACAAACCTAAACCCGAAGGGAGGAAGTAGCTCCCTCAGCTTTTCGGCGTGCTAATATACCTGCCCGTGAAACCACAGCAGAGTGTGATATTACAGCACAGTAGCATACTAGAAAGCAAAGGGCTTTTTTAAGAGTTAAAGACCCCCTTCCAGTCTACTGAAAAAATAGTGTAGATGCTCCAGACTACTGTCTCCTCCCTCCCAGGCACCTTTCTTCATCAGTGACCTGGGATTCCCCCTTTCGTCTCTGCACCAATGATTTCAGATGTGGCCTCCCTCGCCCTGAGCCGGTGGCTTGGGACTTCCCGCCCCTCCTCTGGCGACCCGTGACCCAGACCCCCTGCCCTTCACAAAATCCTGCTGCTCCTCCGGCAACCTCTCCAAACACAAAGGGGAAAAAAATCCCTCTCCCAGCTATCAGCTTCTTCAGGCAGCAGTTTCCCTTGGAAAAATCTGGCCCCACGTCTTTCAATGTTTTATGGAATTTGCTTTGGTTTCCTGGGGAAAAAATGCATTTATTTGTCCGGGGTTTCCTATCAGGCAACCCTTCTATTGTAGTCCACCTTCCTGTATTTTTTTTTCCTCTCTGATATGCTTGCAGTGGCTTCTGTGCCATGTCCAGAGAAGCCCAGAGGACCGTGGTCTGTGCGCTCTCTCTACCCCAGTTATGCAGACGGAGGTTGCCTCGTGTCCAGTAACAAAAATCACGCCAGCACTGGGACGCTGGTTACAGCCTGGCGGACGGGCCCTCAGCTGCCCTGCGCAGCGTTTGCTTCCAGCTCACTGAAAGCCATGCAACAACGTGCTTTTTGCTGGAGCACTTTGCTCCGCAGCTGCGGCCTTGAGAGATGCGCTTACCCTTTACTGAACAGGAGGCAGCCTCAGCGGCAATCACCCACGGCCCACAGCAGGGTTAAAAATCACCCGTTAATTGCCTGAACTCCACGCAGAGTCAGCTGAAGTCACAATTCAGGGAACTGTGGGGTAGACCGTGTGCCCAGAGGAGTCACAGTCTAATTATTTTTTTCTCTCCCCGTATCTCAATGTCACCTTCCTTTTAGCTGGCAGGCAAACGACTGCTGTAGCCCTGTGTACGTCCCAGCGCGTAGATGTGCCCTCTGTTCCACTGCTTCCTACTTCAGCGTGATAGGAAGGCTGTATAACGACACTCTCAAGTCACGGACGTGTTATCCCCGGAAGAGACTGCCTGCGCCAGCTGTCTGCTAACAAAAGGGGGGACCGAGGTGCTTGGGACTTGCCAGCACAGTGCTTATTCAAAGCCCAAAGACGGCCAGAAGGGAGCCTTTCGCCTCCTGCGCAGCCACCTGGGAAGAGCAGCTAGGGCAGAGCAGATCATGCCTGCGCCAAACCTCTCTTCCCACACTAAAGGGAGACTGCAAAATCAAACGCCTGTGCCTGCTAGCAGGGTTTGATCCCCCTGCTCCTTTTGATCCGCGGCCCTTTCCCACTGCAGGCACCTGCCTTTGGCCACTTTGTCCCTTCCCTCTGCCCAGCTGACCTGGTTTGCGAGGCCGACTAAATGACTGCGTGCCCTCGGACAGAGCCTAGAGCCCTGGTGAGACGCCTCCGGACAGTCTTCCTCGGACAGCGGGATGATGAGCAAGGAATGGCTATGGAGTAAGGTTGCCTGGGAAAAGGCCCTTCTAATTTCCACCCAGGGACAGATTCACTGGGCGTTCACATGGGTGCCACGGACGTCCTGCTTAATATGATCCACTGCAGTGCCACAGCTTCCACTATCTAAATCGCAGCTGGAATTAGCCCGACCTCCCTTCCTATCATTGATTTAAAAAAATAACGATAACCATGGCAATCTGGCACCTCACTACTTATGTAATTATTTTCTTTGTGAATCCGAGTAAGCTCTCAGCATCATTGGCATCTCGTGGCAGTGAGTTCCAGGGTTCGCTGCGCAGAAGGTAACACCTTCTTTGCTCAATTTCATTTCCCATTTTCATCTTAATTAAATGACCAATTGTTCATGCACTATGAAGAGGAAAATTAATTTTCTCCAAAACAACCTGTATTCTGAACAGTCATCCTGCATCCTCAATGTATTATCACCTTGCATTTGCTCATTTATTCCATTCTTATTTGCATTTGGAACATTTTTTGTCTGGCTGCCTCTTAGGGATTGCAGCGTCTATACAGGCAGGCCTTTCACTATGGCTACCCCAACTGAGCGTAAGGCTACAGCATGAAATCAGCTTTCATTAGACAACAGAGAACCCACAAGGAAGAGCAACATGAGGAAAGCCACAACCATGGGAAAAGCTTCAGTCGGGGTTCACTCCTTCCCAGATACCAGAACATCCAGCTGCAGGCCGCAAGCCCAAGGAAATCCGCTCCATCAGCTCTGCCACACACCGAGCTAGTTGTAACTTAGCTGCTTCCTCGCACACCTTGCTGACGTGGTAGCCTTTGCCTCCGTGGCCTTCACCTGCTCCACTTTGGCTATATTTTGTGCCCTAAGAAGGCAGAGGCTTGAATTACTGACATTTCTGAGCTGCCTCGTTAACTTGTGCACAGCTCGGTACCTTCCAGGTTTCGTCTCTAGCTGGCCAAGCGTGTGGGAACTGGAAGCATCCAGCATTTAAGCCTTCCTCTTGGCAAGGAACAGTCACCCCTTGAGACCTTTTTGTTTCAATACCTCAGAGCCACTGATATCAACATGTAACACGACTGCACAGTAGAGGCCTCGTGCCGTCTGCCCCCTTTGCGTTTCGGAGGCAAGTCACCATAAAACCTCACACTGAGATGTCTAAAAGAGAAAAGCTAGTTATGAACGCAGAGGGGCCACGACTGGATAGGATTTGGTGCAGACTCTTGCAGCCTACCACAGCACTGAATATTTAACCACAGACTAGTGTTTCGTGTCAAGTTATCACTGGCCTAATCGTCCTGTTACAACCACCATTAAAAATCTTCAACAACTTTGACTAAAAATGCAAACAAGGAGGAAAGGCACGCAGAAGCATCTGAACCTCATTTACCATATTTCCTTTATTGCTTCTTCCTTTCATTTTAAAGCCTTGTCTATGGGGAAAAAAATCCCCTATACTTTTGCAAATCCAAATCCAAACAAAGCCAGCTTTTCCCGAGAGGAAAAGACATCTCTTCCATGTCAAATGCATATCCTTAACACCAAACTACTAGCTAATATGGGATCAGACACACACACACCCCTGTGCATGTACACACTTGCCACAAATATTTTCCTGATGAAAGTTTCAGTGAACCCAGCTCATTTCTGCAGACGGTCTCGATTCTGACGAGTTGGCACTTTTCAGCCCAGAAGTGTTTAATCAGATCTTTCCTGACCCGTTCTGCAGCTGTGCTGTGTGCCAGTCACAGAGCGCTCCTCGCCCGTGGAGAAAGAGGTTAGCTGAGCACAGTGAAACCTTCCAAAACGCTCCCTAATGCTTCGAAGCAAAGAATCAGAACTTCCCACAAATAGAGCAAAAATGCTTCCATCCTAAAAAAATACAGCAGCATTCTGACTTTCTTTTGTGTGAATTTATGCCATCATGTAAATTGACTCAATTCCCAGCATCAAAAAAAGGCTGCCTTTTTTAATTTCTGTGAAGTTTGCAACTTCCCTACATTTCAAAAGTGCCTCCTTATTTTCAGCCCTCAACAGCACCATGAAGCTTTACACTTTTTCACAGAGGTGTAAGAGCCATTTTCTCTCCCTAAAGTGACGTGAATAAAAGGTTCCTATGATTTATTAAAGGACTTCTGAAACTCCCAGCCAGCAGCTCTCGGAGGCTATCTGAGCTTAGCTCTTTCATCCAGAGCGCGGCGAAGATTCGATGGGTTACTTGCAAGGTGAGCGAGCTGAACCGCACGGCCGCAGCGCACTGAAAGCAAAGCGCTGCAAAGTGCCCCTGCTAGACTTCTACAAGCGCTGGAGCAAATCTGACCAAGACAACCTTTGGTGTGATGCTCAGAACACACCACCTCGATGAGCACACGAGCAGGCAACCAAGTAATTAACACAACCAGGTCCAAGCACGAAGAGCGACTCCCTGGGAGACGCTGAGAACGCAGCAACAAGGCTACGACACGCTTCGAGCCGCCGACTGGCTGCTTCAGGAAGGTCTCAGCGCGGAGGGTGCGTATTCACACACGGGAGCCGCGTCTCTGCCACGAACGGCTCCAGAACAGAATCCAGAATGGCTCAGCAGCTCCGGGCCAGTCCAAGCTCTTCTTTCCCTGCTTGGAAAAGTGCTGATTTTCCTCCTCCATCCAAAAGTTATGGTCAGCTCAAGCCTTCTGGCATTTCCAGAGAAAGACAAGAAGTCCAAAGCTACTAGAGCAGGCAGCGAGGGCTGCGGTGCAGCGTGAGGGATAGCGGCAATGGGGGTTATTTTGCAGGTAACATGAAGGCTCCAGTGAAGGAGGGGATATAAACAAGTACTGCAAAAGAGGAGCTGTGGCAGCTGGGCCTGGGGAAGGTGGAGAGGAGAGGTGGGAGCCCCGAAGTGTGAAGCGCAGGTAGGAATCACAGCAGGACTGTGGGGCTCAGAGGAGAAGGTCTTGGGGAGGGCAGGTGTAACCGAGGCAGTGTCTCCTTGGCACTCTGCTTTCTGCTCCCTTCTGTTAGTCCTCTGTGTCCCAAGGCAACTCCAGCTCTGCACAGGGCCCACGCTCAGCTCAGCACACTTCGTGGGAACCCCCTGAAACCTGCCCGCGTGGGAAACAAGCCTTCCAGGTGAAGCAAGGGATGGCCAGCAAACACAGCCCTAATGCTCCTGCGGGTTGCACCACACCTGACAAGCGGTGGTTTTCCAAGCGTGGGGCTGGCCAAAGTAGCAGGTGGCTTTCTCACTCTGCAAACTACAGAAACCAGTTTTACACGTGTTGCAGCCTTCCCACCCCACACTCATGAGCAAATCTGCCGCGATTGCAAAAGCGTCTCACCCTGTTCCCATGCTGAGAAGGCACCTATCCACAGATAGGTTTGGTACCTATTCCCTCAGCTGACAGGCACCGTCTTTGCTGTCGGTGCTGGACTGCAATCCCCGGAGGAGAGCAGAGGCAGGGGCACACGCTGGCTAACACGGCAGAGACGGGGGGATTACTCCCGGCCAGGCCTCCTCCGAATCCAGCCGTGCGCCCGTCCCCGGACACACCGCACCCGCGGACGCGCGGGGCCAGCGCAGGCGGGGCGCTGCCCCGGAGGGACGCGGGGACGCGGCCCAGGGCTGCCGGGGCCCGTCCCCTCCGGCAGCACTCGGGAGCCGGGGGCTCCCCGTTCCCGCAGACGGGGACTGTCCTTCCCTCAGCCCTGCCGAGGGGGTGGGAGGCTACCGGGGACACTGGGGGGGGGGGGGCAGGAGCTGCCCCACGCGGGGGCCGGGGAGGGAAAGCAGCCGAGAGCGGCAGGCTCGGCCTCTCCCCTCCGGAGCGACGGGCAAGGCGGCGGCGCCCGGCAGGCAGCGGGGGCAGCGCCAGCACAACCCGCTCGCTGCCTCCCTCCCCGCCTCCTCCTCCCCCCCCCCCGGCAGAGCGCAGCCGGGCTCCCTGCCGGCGGCCAGACCGCCGCCGCCCCCCGGCTTCGCCGCCGCCGCCGCAGGGCAGCCGGGCCGGACCGGCAGAGGGGCAGAGCGAGGCGCCGCCAGCCAACCGCCGCCGCCGCCATGGCGGGGGGAGGGAGGGGGCGGGGCCACACGTCACGCCCCCCCCCTCCCGCACGGGCGCTGGGCGCAGGCGCGCGGCCCGTGACGGCACGCGGGGCGGGGCGGGGCGGGGGCGCGCGGGGCGGCCGGGCTCAGTCGGCGGCGGCGGCGGCGAGCGGGGCGGGCGCCGCCATGTCCATGGAGGACCCCTTCTTCGTGGTGAAGGGGTGAGCGCCGCGCCGGGGCGGCGGCGGCTGCGGCAGGGAGGGAGGCCGCGGGGCTGGGGAGGCCTCGCGGGGGCGGGCACGGAGGCGCCCGGGCACGGAGGCAGGGCGCGGCGGTGCCCGGCTGCAGGTGCGGCTGCTGGCGGGCGCCGTGAGGCCCGGCTGGGCCGCGGCCGCCCGGAGCCAGGCGGCGGCGGCGGGGGCGGCCTGGGAAGCGGCGCACCTGGCGCGGCAGGACGCGCGGCCGCCGAGCGAGGGGAGCAGGCCCGGGCCGGCGGCGCGGCGCGGCAGGCACAGGGGGAGGCGCGGGGCAGGGAGACCCGTAGCTCCCGGCGTCGGTTTTTCCTCCCGGGTCAGCGTGGAGGCGGCTGGCGTTTCAGCCCGGCCGTGCTTCGTTCAGCCTGCTCTCCTTTCATTCATCGCTCCTCCCCGCTGCGAGCACCCTCCTCCGCTTTACACCAGCGCTTGTAGGTGCTTCCTCGAGTACGTTCCGGTTAAGAAAACAAACCAAAACTCTTGCTAGCAAGTAACGGAGGAAACTACCCACGCGAGATCCTTAGTCCTGGCTGCTGCCTTTAGGGAGCTAGAGGCAACAGCCTCCGAGCCATAAACGTGCGAGAAGAGGAGGAACGCGCGTCAGGGTGGAGAAAGGCTTCAGTGTAATGGTGCGATGTGAAGAGAGCTGGAGCCTCACGGCCCTCCGAGGGCTGCAGGGCCGGGACGTGGTTCACCCGTTTAGGCTTTTCCGACCGATAAACTGCTTTAATTCACTGGGGACCAGTGCACCTTGCACGATGCTGCGTGCGAGCTCTTTGACTGGCGGCCGCCCTTCAAGAGCCAGCAAAGCCTAGCTGGTGTTGGTCTGTCCGTCTGCCTCGTCCTGACTCGCCATTAGTCCAAGCGAATGGTCCGTGGTGTTTGTACGTACGGATAATCACACTTACCGACGGTTACCTGCCCTCTTGCCCCAAACCGTGAATAGGGTGCTCAGTGCTGTCAGCAAAGCCCGCACGCCCATGCTGTGGATACACGCTTCTCTAAAGAGCTGAGAGCAGCAGAAGAGAGTTCTGTTCGCTAAGCCCGTATAGAGGAGCCGTGTATTTTTTTAATGCTAAATTAAAATAAACAGTGCTGCACTGGACAGTCTGCGTGACTATATTGTGAGGACAGTTCTTGTAATTCTCTTTGCCCTTGGGGTATCTTGCCTAGGTAGTCAACAGTCTTTAGAGGAAAGATGTTGAGAGAAATGCAGAATAATAATTGCCAAAGAAGAGTCTTGTTCAGACAGTTGCACTGCCCTGTCTCGCTTTTTGTGACACTTGACAGAAGCCTCCCCTAAAGAAACGGGTCTCTCGGTTAATTGTGGTAGCTGAACTCTGAATTGTTGCTCAGCAAAAGGAGACAGGGTTGTGCACAAGTATGGTGAATCCTTATTTTACGAAATAAACTAAAAGCGTTTGAAGGAAAGATGTTTGCGGGAAGGCTGCACTTCCCTGCTCTGCTGGACTTGGGAACGTCCCAGTATGACTGCTGCAAAAAAACCGATAGTAATCCCTTCACTTCTCTTTAATTATCTTGACTGCAGGGAGGTGCAGAAAGCAGTGAATACTGCACAGGGGCTCTTCCAGAGGTGGACGGAGCTCTTGCAAGATCCCTCTATAGCCACAAGAGAAGAAATCGACTGGACCACTAATGAGCTCAGGAACAATTTGCGAAGCATTGAGTGGGACTTGGAAGATCTGGATGAAACAATTAATATCCTTTTTGTACTGCTGGTGCAGTCTTTGCAGTTAGAGACATGCAGTTCCCACCTTGTAATAAGCAGTCAAGTGCTAGTGCTCGCCAGTAGTTACTTTTTGCAGAAACCATGACTATTTGGGATTGAATTTTCAGTTTACCCCAGGTTTTTTCAAATTGCAAATGAGAGATGAAGATGACAAAACGTGTTCTGCAAACGAATTTCCCTCTGTGTTTTTGTTTTCCTTTTGAAAAGGTGTGTTTAAGAAGCTTTGTTGCAAAAACACTGTTCTGTTGAATGAACTTGGATTTCTGTGTAGTCAGTCCTACTCTAGGCTGGCTTCTAGAAATATTCCTTTTCCCTTGTGTTCAGCTGAGCACTCCTGCAAGTGCTGCACAGCATCAGACAACCTAAAACCACACCAGTGTGAGGTTTCCCTCTCGTGTGTTCTGCACAGTATGTGGCTGCCATGCTTTTTTCCTTTAGTTAATTGAATTTTGGGAAAAAGCACAGGTAAATGGAGGAGCTGTGCCACGTGATAGATTCCTTCGTGGTGGTCAGGGTTTCTGTATCTGTGTGTGTACTGCACCCTGAAAACAGTGATTCCTTGACTGGTTGTCTACGCATTGTTGAGGCAAACCCTCGGAAATTCAACCTCGATGCAACGGAGTTGGGTATACGGAAAGCCTTCATCACAAGCACGCGGCAGGTGGTCAGGGTAAGGAACGTGGGCTTCAGGTAGGAACAGGGCAAGAGGATTGGGGTGGAGGAGCTGCTTCAGTGGGAAAGCAGAAAGCTTGTGGCCATTTCAGTGGTGAACTGCAAACTGTTTTCCTCTGCAGCAGAGGATAAAGCTGTTGCCTTCTCCCTCTTGGGCTTCTTCCTCTTCCCCATATGCTTCCTCCATGGACTTCCCAGACAGGCTAGGGGCAGCGAGGATGCAGAGACCTCATTGCATCCCCTAACTGGCCCTTTCAGCTGCTTCTTTAAGTCTTCAAATATCTCTTGTAATGATGGGCCTGGAAATGCATGAAAACTGGAAATGAAGACTAAAGAGCCCTCTGTTATGCAGCGGAAACTGGAGTCTCCCTTCAGAGTTAAAGGAAATAGTAACTGTTTTTACCCGTATCATTAGTTTTCAAAACAGAAAGTCCCCTTTGAACACTCACTAGCGTTATTTACATGGTGACTTCAACTTCCTACTGCTACAAAACAGTCAAAACAGCCACTAGTTTTTATTTTTAACTGGGGGAAGTTTTTTTTAGTTCAGACTCGTGCTCTTAATTACCAGTCCTTCCAACAGAGGTGGGCCTGGCAAAGCTCTGCCTGCTGGGCAGCAGTTTCACAAAGTCCAGAGCTGCAGGCAGGGTTAAAGTGAAAAGACATGCAGTATTGACTGCAAAGGGAGTAACATTTGCTCACGTTGCTTTTAGGAAGGATTCAGAAACTAGACAGGGATTTCAATGACTTGATGGTAATAAATGGGGAAAAAAACATCTTCCCAAAAGCCTGATAACAAACTGCTAGTTAGGAAGTTTTCTCTGTATTAATATAGCACTCTCTGGCAATATGGCTTAGTTTCTGCTGTCCCTCATGACTTGGATGTTTCTGCTTCATAAAATGCATTGCTCTGGCTAGAAGCAAGTTTGTTATCCTACCTGTAATGCTGCGGTCTGGATACAGTTCTTAAGGCTTGCTGCTTGGGAACAGATCCTGAAGCCATGACGGCCCCAGGTAGCAGGCACGTGCTCGCTGACTTGCCCTCTGTGTAGTCTACTTCCCAGATGAGCAAGATCAGTCAAGCCTGCTCTATGGTCCTCTTTTTCAGGCTGCAAACTGCTGGCTAATGGATTTTGGAGCAGTGCCTCCTGCTGTTAAATGAGATTTTTTAGTGGCATTATCCAGGTGGCTTCCGGTTTCCACAGGGGGAATTTGTGATGCGTAGCAGCACGTGTGTTAGCTGGTGAAAAGTATCCGAGTTGGGTTCTGGTGCTCTTAGAAGATCTGTTGCACACCTCTGAGCAGTAAAACATACCTGCGTCTTCTGGTGACATCAGTAGATGAGATGGATCAAGCCTTGCTAGATCATACTGACTATTTGATAATCTATCCTGTAAAAACTGGGCTACTTCATAAAGTGTTTGGGAGCCTTTTATGACTAACCAGCTCCTACAGTATCTCGAGAACAAACCTTAATTCATAATGGAGAAATCTAGGCATAGAGAGGTTTGCCATAGGACAACAAATCTACCTTGGCCTATGTTGTGTTAAACCAGAGGCAACTGGGAATAAAGTGCAGGTTACAGGCTTCCAACACCTTCAAGCCAAGAACATAACTCTTCTTTACAGTCTGTTAATGAGAAGATTAGTTTAATCCTGTACAAATCAAAGTATTTCTGGCTTTGGAGAAGCAAAACTAGTAATAAATAAGGAATATTTTCAATATAACCCATTGCAAATGATTCTAGTATGAGTAAAACTATGAACTGTGATGGAGCTTTCTTCAACATCCTTCCAGGCTCTTCAAAACTGCATATGTTTTTAAGGAAAATCCCCCCACATGAAATCTCACTGGGTATAGACCGCATTGTAGCAAACTGAAACCGTCTGTCACCTCAAATCTAATGCTCACGTACTACTTCTTTCCTTGAACAAACAGGAAATGAAGGATCAGATGTCAAACTCTTCCATGCAAGCACTGGCTGAAAGAAAAAACAGGCAGGTGAGACTCAGAAACAGGCAAGTTAAATGAATGCAGTAGCTTTTTTAATACTTTAAAGTATGAGGAGGATTTATCAGCTTTAGCAGCTGTTGTCTTAAGGTATGCGTTACATGAAACTTTCATTTTCACTTACCCCCGGGGCCCCACATCCTAAAGTAGAGTGTATAGTGTTGAACAGAAGTGTTTAAAAGCTGTGATTACAATATATATCCTGTTTTGTAGCTCATCTCCTAAAAACATTTTTGCTGGCAAGGGGCTTACATGTTGTAACAAAGCTGAGTGTTTGAACTGCGTCTGTTTTGCTGACCTGTCATTCCAGAGCCCACGAGAGAGCTGGCTCTTGCAGGCACATTGCTGTCGCTCTCTTCCAAACCTGTCTCAAAGTAATCAGTTACCACTCACCATCTGTCTCTGTCGTCAGAACTGACTGTGTACAACTGTCAGTGTTGCATCACCCTTCAGGAAAGGGAATCTCCCTCCTTCGCAGGAGGAGCAAAGTCAGAATCCAAGGCAGTAAATGTAATCCTGTGCTCTACTGTGCTTGGGAGCCAGGATGCTATGTATCCTTACAAATAGCTACATCTCGTGATAGTTAACCTCATAAGAAGATGGAAGAAGTTCAAGGAGTCTCAGGTTGTCCGCACTCGTAATCTAAGTACTAGATGCAGCTTGTCCTCCCCTCCAGCTGACGGGGAAATTGTAAGGAGATCTCCAAGTCAGCTTCCAAAGCTGCCTCTTGTAAAAGTCGGTGTGCACTTAATACAACGGACTTATCTGAACTGAGTCAATCTTATCACTTGTGGCGAAAATGACAAACTCTGGAACAAGCTGTTGAGGAGAACAGAGCTAATTCTTGAGCTTGTTACGGGCTTAATTAACATGTTTGGAAAACACTTGAAGAAGCAAAGTCTTTTATACCCCCTGCTCAGGCAAGCCTGTAGACGTCTCTGCATTTTGCTGCTTTCCTTTCTTTGACGCTCCTGCTAGCTGTAGAAGGCCATATGGCCCAGTTCATGCAGTGACATCTGTTCAAGAAAACTGATTCCTCTTGGTATCTTCCTCCCCTTTCTCCAGTACCTCACCTTCCCTTCAGACTGCGAAGACTGAGCTGTACTGAGCTGCAGGGGGTTCTCCAGAGTGCCTCTGTGTTTGAGAGGCTGGCTTTTGGCTGGTGGTGACTTGACCCTCCCAGCGCTAAGCTAAGGTTGGGAAGCGCAGGCTACTGAAGCTGCAGCAAAGCTAGTGCACAGTGTTAAATAAGTGACAGTAGTGCTTGCCCCAGACTGGAGAGAATCAGGAACTTGCCCAGTATCTCGGGGGCGGACAAGAACAGATGTCCGTCTGGCTTCCTGCTTGCTCCCTCACTGCTTTCTCTGCCCTCCCTGACCTTTATAAACCAGATGAACCGTAGAACCCGTCTCGTGTTTAACCTATCTTAGTCGCCTGGTCCTTGTCTGGCTGCTCTTCACAAAGACGCCATTGTCCCGCCTCCTCGGCTGCCCACGGCCAAAAGCTGCAAGATGTTCTCATCTCGCCCTCCTACGCCTCTCTTAAAGAGTTGGCCTTGCCTCTTGCACTGGTGAGCAAAGCTCCCTCACCTGTTAGTAATGCTGCATGGTGCAGCTCCTCGCCTTGTGGCCGCAGTGGATTCTCCAGCATCTGTCGCTCATGTTACCGGTTCCAGGGACCGGATTTACTCGGCTGTAAAGCCTGCTTCTCCATTGGCTTTGCACATGCTTTTCCATTCAGGTTGCAGAGCAGGAAGCAAATGTGATCTTGTTTGTTGTTACTGTTGTAAATGGTGTGCAGGAGGAACAGGTAACTTGAATCAAAGAACCTGAGCCCTGCATACAATGCTGCATTGTTTATATGTCGCACAGTTTTACTCTGTCAACTATTGTGCTCCACTGGTTAAGTACTTTATCCACACCGTCTTAAGCCCCAGTCATTCTTAGCACAGTGTTCAGTTCAGGCTGTGCATCTGTTAACACTAAATATGTGGATGCTTCCCAGCTTACATGTCCTCCTTGCACACAGTACCACACCTTGAGCAGACTTTGGACTAGTGCAGACATCCTGCTTATGCTCTCTCCCTGTCTGTCAGTCGTACTCCAGCTCTCCTGTTGCTTCAGTGGTGTATCTGCAGCAATCAGGCTGCAAAGTTTTCCAAGGTTGGCACTGCATCGTTTTAGTTTGACAGCGTTCTGGCTGAGTAGCAATCGAGTGGGGAGGAAAAGGGTGCTGCTGTACGTGTTTATACAGGAGTTTCCACTTTCCCACTACACCCTGTAGACGGGCTGTGAGCAGACACAGAGGTCTTGCTAAGGGCTTTCTGCATCTGTTTAGGCACTCCTGGGAGAAAGCGGGAGTCAGAGTTGGAGCTCTGGACCTGACAAATACAGCCGTCTGGATCGGGAGCTGCAATTAGCAAATTCACACTTCATTGAGGAGCAACAAGCTCAACAACAGGTAAGGCAGCTCCTGTACAATGTCGACTGAATGGCCTTGATTGCCAAACGTGCGCCAGGGAGATGGTGTGCAGGATGCAAGAGCAAAAAAAAAATCCAGTCCTTGGCTGGTCTGAAGCCAGGAGCCTGATAACCCGCTGCTTAGCTGCAGTATATACCGGTGCTTGTGTTCTCTGTTCAGTGTGGCTTTGGATGCATCTTGGTGCAGAGTTTTTAACCCTTCAGACTTGTGTGTTCTGCTCTGTACAGAAGACAACAAGATGATCTGAAAACTGGAGCCTGCTAAATTTGAATATTGCAAGGATTGCTGAAATCCTTGGAAGAGTAGAAACGTTGGGAAAAGGAGAGTGCCCATTTCTTTTATGCAGCTTTCCCTGGTTAAAAAGTGAGCTGACGTTTGCTGCTGTTTATGTGCGTCTTCACCAAAATAGACTAAGCAGGAGCACGTGCCTACTTCCTTTTTCTGCTTTGACCACAAGATTCGCTAGATCTGCATCAGGGCTTTGCTAGAATCCCTGGTGCCATGGTTCACTGGAGCTGGTGGAATTTGTTTGGAGAAGTGCCGGGGCAGTGCACAGGTCCGCATGCAGCAGCCCACCCAAACGCAGGCCCTTAAATAGGCCACTTCTCAGAGGCAGCAAACTCTGCAAAGGCTCCTGACTCATCACGCTGCTCTGGCTTTCAAATGAGTTTTACCTAGTGACTCTAGGAAGATAAATAGATTCAAAAGTAGGTAACTAGGGTAAACCTAATCCTTAGCATGACTGTGCCCTGAAAATGACTTAAAACATCAGCAGACCTATTCCTTTGGCACATTCAGAGCCAGGCTTGTTATTTTTAGCCATAGAAGTTGTAACAGCCTTTTACTCGCATTAACTCTTCATTAACTCTGCAGTGTGCTCTGGGTTGTGTTCCCTCGGGCACAGCAGCAGCGTGGCTCCCAGGTGCCTGCTGTCGTACCTGCGGAAGGCAGTGAGGTTTGTGGAGGTTTTGCTAGCCAGGGGCTCTAGCTTTGAAGAGTCTTCTTAGTGGTGGGTGCACAGGGAAAGGACGCGGTGTGGCTGAGTCGAGGCTGGATTTGCAGGAACAGTAGGAGGGACTCTGCAGCTGGCTGTGGTGCAGGGATGCCTGGGAGGCTTTCATGCTGCTGTCAGTTCTCGAGCATTTCTTAGAAATGCAGTCCTGGTTCCTGGAGACTTAGACCTGTTCCCAGGCTCTGCAGCTGAAACTGGTGGAGTTAGCAAGCATCCATCCAAGCAGCTGGCTTTGACCCAGTTGCAGAAGGCAGCAGAACTGTAATTGCCCATTTCGCTTCTCTTTGGCCCCAGCTGATTGTCGAGCAGCAAGATGAGCAGTTGGAGCTGGTCTCTGGCAGCATCGGGGTGCTGAAGAACATGTCGCAGCGCATTGGCGGGGAGCTGGAGGAGCAGGCAGTGTAAGTGCTGAGACCCAACACCGAAAACGCTGGGGGTGCGGGGCTGGCTGCAGCACGTCTGGGGCGGGGGGAGGTCCCTCGCTGACACACCTTTACAGCTGTCAGGGCCTTGAATTTCCTCATCCCTTAGGCAGTCACTCCTAGCTGCCCCCTGCAGCGCCCTACACTGCCTTTGATTTCAGGCAGTGGAAAGCATTTGTTATTCAGGCCTTCAAGGATCCAGCTGTAGTTGTCTTCCTTTGAAAGCCTGCACCTGGGGCAGGTTTAGCTGCCAGTTTTACCTTTCATCTCTCATAGTCTTTTTAAACACTCCCCTTAAGGCACGCAGTTCTGCTCCTTTGACTTCAGGCAGCCAGCAGTACTGAACAGATGAGGGAGGGCAGTCATGGGTAAGCAGGATACTAGGCGCTTTCCCACTCCACAGGTTTTTGTGCTACCCCGGGTAACTGTTTGGGGTTGCACGACTCAGTAGCTCAGAGCCCTGTGCCTTGCTGGGTTTGAAACATGCAGCACAGAGCTGCTATTCATAGTTAAAGCTAAAAATAATGCTCACCCACGCAAAGGGTTAAAGGGTAGCTCACACAGTAGTTTGCATCCAGCCATTTACATATAAATTAGACTTCTTTCCCAGTGCATGTCCTTTGCAAAAAAGTGCACAAAGTTTCCAGCTACGCAGGCTTGCAACTTAGGCGTGAACTTAAATGGTTCATACCTAAAATCTCCTTGTTTGGCTGGTAATAGTCTGGAGGGCTCTACCCCTTGTGAAGTGATGTTTCCTTTGATGGATAGGAGGAACTTTAAATGCACCATTTATGAAGTCCTGCAGCATATCTGTGCTCTCACTGAAGCAGGTCAGTGTGGTATGTCTGTTCCAGATCTTCACATATGCTGTCAGTGCTTCCTAGAGAGTAGCAGATAGTTAAGGCGATAGGTTTTTTTTTTACAACTCTTTTCTACCCCAATGAAGGTTTAACAAAAAGGGAGGACAGAAAAGATGGGACCGTGGAAGAAATCTGAGCCCCCTAGAACTCCACGTGAAGGAAGCTGTCCTTTTAAGCATGTGCAAACTTTAAAATCCTGCCTGTTGAAGATGGGTACCTTGATTAGGGATGTACTCATTTGTCTTGACATAGATTCTTGCCACTGACAAAACACTGCTTCAAAAGGCTTTCAGATCCATTACAGTTGCTGCGTGAAGGAAGTAATGGGGTAACTTCCATACAGAGCTTAAAAGGCACAGTAAAAGCAATTGCAAATCTCATTCCTGCTTGATACATGACTGACACAAGATTTCTGCTTCAGCTGCAAGCCTTGAACAACAAGGCAGATTTAAAGTCCAAACATTGCCTAAATCTAACCGTTCTCTGCTATTCATGGATTATAAATATGACTTTCATCTTAGAAGGAGGAAAAACCCTGCTCCTCACCTTGCAGAGATCAGTGGAGCTTACCTGCAAAGTGCCTGTGTGCATTCAGGGGGATCAGTCCAGTGGGAGTCCCAATTGAGTTCACTTTCCACCAAAGCAGAGCTGCTGCTTGAGCAGGTTCTTTTTTTTCTTTTTTTTTCTTTTTTTTTTTCCTTTTTTTCTTTTCCCTTGGGTGCTTTCAAGAGAGCAAGCTGTGTTGTTTTTCTTTGCTACGGTCTGATATGCTGATCGCTGGTGTTTTGATCAGTGCATGTCAGCACACAGAGAAATCCTGAAGGGAGGTGTCGCTTGTTAATTAGTACTGCACTTCTCTGTCCCCAGGATGCTGGACGACTTCTCTCATGAATTAGACAGCACTCAGTCACGGCTTGATAACGTCATGAAGAAGCTTGCAAAAGTGTCTCACATGACTAGCGGTAGGTCCTGGGAAGGGGGGTCTGACCCTGGAAAGGGAGAGACAAGCCAGTGGATTTTAGGGCTGTGATGCGTTGCCCTCTTACCCACTGACGGTCTGCCCAGACCTAAGAAAAAGAGAGGGAGCAGCTTCTTGCCAGTGCCTGAGAGGTTAAAGATGGGGGAAGTACTCCAAACCTTGCAGCTGCTCGTGCCGAGACCCTGCTCTGTAGCCTGTCCTCAGCTTTTGTTTTATTTACCAGATGCCTTTCTGTTTGTGCTGCTACTGCTATGGTGGGAAAAATACCTCTCACAGATGATGTATAGGGACGCTCTGCAGCCTTCCGCTGTGCTGCAGTTTCCTAGGCTGCCTGCCTAGCAAAGGCTTTCAGGGTGACACAAAACAGTTGCAGCTATGTGTGGCTTCCCCTACTCAGACTCTCAGCTGCAGCAAGCCCCTTCCTAACGCCCAGCTCCCCGCACAAGGCATTGCTGGCACGTGGCGGGAGCAGCCTGGGGGACTGCAGGCATGCTGTCGGCCGGAAGCCTCTTAGCTGACAGGGGACAGAGGTGATTTCAAATGGGGGGGGAGGTTGAGCCCACAAGAAAAGCCCTTATAAGGCTGTGCCTGAACTCGGTGGGTCTCGCAGCTGGCTGGGTGCCACGGTAGTGCAAACAGGAAATACAGCGTGCCTGCCGGGAAGTCCCTCGTCACTCGTTCTCGTTACGAAGCACTTACTGCGTGCTGTGTGATAGCCTCCTCTGTTATCCCCTCTCCCGTGGATACGTGTGTGGTTTGTGGAAGCAGGAGCAAGTCAGGAAGGAGAAGAGTGTTCTCGCTCTGCAGGATTAGGCTGGCCAGGAAATTTACAGGGTTATTGAAATAGGGCCCTGTACAGACAGACTGTTCAGAGCGCTGACGGTCTCCTTCGGGTTACTGGTGCTCTTGTGGCAGCATGGCTGCTGGCAAACATTGCCTCTCTTGACTTTGCACCAGGAAAAATGCTTTGATCATTGCAAAGTGCTTCTGATAGTCGTGAAAGACCATCACTAGCATCACAAATGACAGGGCTGATTCAGGGATGTCCAGGAGGGCTCTAGCCAGTGCTAGCTGCAGTGACCCTGCTGTGTTCGAATGGGGGGGGGAGGACAGCAGCCCTGCACCCCCGTTGCACTGCCATCTAACGGGCTTTCTCTCTGGCTTCGCAGATGTGGCCGCAGGCCGACAGCAGCTGTGAAGCCTTGCATTGCCCCCTCAAAGCTTGCTGCAAACAGAGCTTATCTAGGTAGAGGTCTGCACTGCACAAGTGACTCCTGTGGTTGCCTTTCTAGTTCATATTGCACGAGAGCTGTTGTCCAGGGGCCGTGGGGTTCCCAGTGCCGGGAAGTCAGAACCAAGCGTTAATTCAGATGGAGGTCTTCCACTGCGAGAGTGAAATGACAGACGTCTTAGAGCGATAGTGCAGGCTGACTTATTCTTGCTACGTAGCATGCACTAATACATCCTCTCTAAAGAGCGGAATTGGTCTGGCGATGCAGTGAGCTCCCTGAGAAAGCTCTAAGACGTGATGCAACACTGAGCATCTGCAGAACATTCCTATGGCCTGAGAGGTGTACCGAGACATCTGGGAAGGAGAAACCTCATTCCTGGGACTCTCTGATGGAGAGCCGGGACAAGCTGTTCCCAGGCAGAGCTATTTTAGAAACCTTTCTTTGGACCCCTTTCTCTAGCAAACAGGTTACACAACAAACTAGCAGCAAAACACAACAGCTCTCTGCTTGTTCTTCCCAATAGCTTTTGAACTAGCTTATCAAATCTGCTTGAATTTGGCTAAGGAGAAACCTCAAAATTCACACAGCTGTCAAGAAAACAGCCAAAATCCTGCAGGAAAAACAGTGTGGCCTCGCTAAGCTTTGGGCTGCAGTGGGAACTTGGCCCTTTCCAACAGCGGGGAGCCTGCAGAGGGACATGCTGTTTGTCCTGCTGGTTGTGGAGCTATGCCTTTGCCTTTTTATGGCTTTCCTTTAGCTGAAATTGGGATTCTAGCAGTACACAGTGAAGAAAAACTCTCCCCCCCCCTTCCATTTTAAAATAGGAAAACTGACACTTCCTTTTTCTTCCAGATCGACGGCAGTGGTGTGCAATTATCATCCTCTTTGTTATCTTGCTGGTGGTGCTCATCCTGTTTTTTGTCCTGTGATGGACTGAACTTCCTTGGACACCCCCCTTCCCGTCCCCCCGCCCCCTTAAAATGGGGAAATGAAACTGTTACTGTTTCCGTCCGCCCTCAGAGATCCCTGTGGAGAAAACCTGCACCCAGCTCTTACTGTTCTCCTCTGAGGACTCAATGCCTGTGGCTTGGCTCCGCCGTCATCTGACTGTCTCGTCGCCTGGCCCTGGGGAGGGGGGACAGAGGATTCACGTGGTTTGTGGCTCCTCTGTGCCAGGGCCGTGCCGCTCTGCGTGGCGGGCTGCCTTCTCTCCCGGTGCGGCAAGGAGGGCGCTAGATCTGGACCTAGGCAGCTAGAAAGGACTTTACCACTGTGTTTCCACCTCTTGCAGGCGTGAGCCGGTTGCAGCTCGGAAGCGGTCCCAAGCCACCCGTGGTCAGATGCAGGAACAGAGCAGCAATTCCTTAGGGGGGGGAAGGGAGGGGGGATTATTTCACTGAGCATTAGGAACTGCGTCGCCAGGCGGCTGCGTGGCACTTGTACCCTTGCGGGTGGCCACTAGGGAGGCAGCGTGGCCCCGGAGCACCGGCTCTCCCGGCTGCTGTTTCCATTTCTACTTGGGCCACCTCCGCTCCGCAGCCGGGCCCGAGGCCCCCCGCCGAGGCGAGTGTTTTGGCAGCAATGCGTGCGCACCACGCTTCTGAGCGCGCCACGCCGCGGCAGGCGCTTGCCCACCAAAAGCATTAGTCAGAAGAGCGTTGGCTCTCAACTGCTGACAAAAACCCCAATGTGAGCGTGTACCTGCGCATCCGGGGCGACGGAGGGGAGCGCTGGCCTGGCCGCCGGCTTCCTGCACACTGGATTGCCCTCCTCTCGGTGGCGGGGATCTGACTCTGCGCCGCGCTGCTGAATTCGCTCTAAAATACTACCGTGAATCTGGAGCAAAGCGTAAACATCCAGCACTCCTGGGAAGAAACTTAGATGCTGCATGTAGGCAAACCGTAGGGGATACTGTCCTGCCGCAGGTGAGGCAGTTGTCGTGAGAAACTCCAGAGCTTTAAACTTGTGTTAATGCACTGCAAGCTGAAAGCTGGCAAACAAACATTAGCCTGAGGGTGAATTTCGTAAAGCTTTCAAAAGCCTCCTTCGTTATACAAGCCTCTAAAGCTCATTGACTGATGCTTTCCTTGCCCTTGTATAACTGAATAACTGCTTCTGTTTAACAGCTGCTTCCCTTTGGCGAGTGATTTGTCAGTTCTAAAATAAGTTGTTTTTTTGTTTTTTTTAGGAAAAGAACGTTAAAGATTTTTTTTGATGACCGTTAGAGCCACATTCTGTGGATGCAAGATGTGCGTTATCAGAGGAATAGGGCTTAATTATGTATTTTAACTGCATATGAACATGTAAATAGAATGTCTTAACTTTTCCCAACTAATATTTTTTGGAAACTTCCTTTGTAAGAAACCAAAAGGCATGAAATTCAAAGCTAGGTCACTTTTCTGTATTCCGGCCCAGTCCTTTTGTTACCTCTGACTTGTCCCAGAAGTGTCGGTTAGGCCTAGTTTTCTTGCTCTTACAGCGAATTAGGAGTTATAGCCAATTAGTTGAAACCAAAATGTGGTCTAGAAAGCTCACCCTGGCAGTATTACTAGGGAGAAACACAAGTAGGGGTTTTGTGCTGCAATAATTGATTGCAGAAACATGGGGTGACTCTTGATTTTAAAAAAAAAAAAACTACTAAAGTCTGTTTCCTTATTTAAGTTTCTTTAGGGAAAAAAACAGAGTCAGGACAAGCTGACTTGTGCTGCCCATCTGTGTCTCAGATGGGGCTGGGGGAGGAAGTTAATCAGTGCTGACACTAAGACTTCCACAAAAACCGCAAACCACCCCTGAAAATCATCTGCCCTGGGAGTGAAATTCACCATCTAGGTGACTCCGGTCACCCTGGACTTTTAGCCCATGCTTAACATTCCTCTACACACTGGTGTTTGTGGCTCAGTTTAAGCTACCGCATGATTTACTGTTCAAGCGGTGACGCACTGAAAGTAGGCAGCATTGTGCCTTTCACCGCGAGGCTTGGGAAGAAACCGTATCACGCTGCCCCGAACTGTCGGGGTGGAAGCTGTTGTAATTAATGCACACGTGTCCTTAACACTAACATGCAAAAATTATTTTGGCAATTGCTCTTAATTATTGCACAGTGTCTTGTTTCTCTTGGTTATGTTGTATTAAATACATGCTGTCTCCTTTCCAATAATTGCTATTACAGTATCTGTACACCTCTTTGGGTTTAATACCTCTCCAAGACTAGATTTGCAGCGAGCACAAGTCCAGAAGGTGCCAGTCTGCGGTTATCCTCTCCGGGGACCTGGGCACGATGCAGTCCTGCTCCGGTCTGTCCCGCCTCGCTGTTGTGGAGAGGATTCGGGCCGGGGAGGATCTGGGTGTGAGCATCGCAAACTGCTCACGCTCGTCTTCTGGGGACAAAGCACCCGGCCGCGCGCTTGGGATTGCCGCCTTCTCTGAAATGACCAACCGGCGACTCGTACAGTCGGGCACCCGGAGCCTACGTTTCGCAGACTAGAGGCGACGTGCAGGGGAAGGAAAACGCAACCTCTGCTTTAGCTTGCCCCTACTCTGGTTTTAGGCAGGCTGAGCGCACGTGGCCCCAACAGACTGGGGCATAGGGCTCTTCCTTTATTTATATACCTCCGTTCCTCACATTATTTTAAGCGTGGTCATGTGTTCTCCAAGAATTACTTCTGATGGTTCTTGCAGAACTGCTCCTTTGCTTAGGAAGCTGTTAGTCTAACGTATTACCAGAAGGCGGCTAGAACTCCTGGGCTTACGTGTCCGTCTAGATGTCATTGCTAGCTACCAAATTGTCTTTGATCGTCTTTCCTTGTACGTTTGCTTTTTTTTTATTGTTGTTGGTGGTGCCCCTTCGTTTAATGCTAAATAAAGGCATTACTGCAGGCCAGCGTGTCACGGCAGAAGAAGTAACCTGTTGTTCTCGTAGTGATCCTTGCTGAAGGGACGAGCAGGGTGGTTTCGGGGGCTGCTGCTGGACCTCGGCAGATAGAGCCTCGCTTCGGCAGCTGCTCGCTCAGCCCTCTCCCGCGGGCTGGGCGCCTGCCTTCCTCTCTGGTACCCAGGCCGTGGTGCCAACTAGGCAATCGCTCCGCCAAACTACGGCGAGGCAGGCCAGGCTCTAGCGACGTCCAGGCGTCTTTCCTGGTGGTGGCCAGCTCCTGGGCGCCGCGCCGGCATGCAGAGGACCTGGTGAGAGGCAGCCAGGGCGAGGTGGTCCTGGTGGCTCTCGCTGGGCATCACCCACCTGGTTTTTAAGGCATAAATCACAGCCAAGCCGCTGCTCGAGCAGATGAAGATTTCCCATTATTTTCCTGTCCTCCGGTCGGTGGCAGGCAGCCAGCGCCTGGCGGGCAGGAGGCTGCTCTGCTTCTGGCTTGCGCTGGCAAGCCTCGTGACCCCTCCTCTCCGCACAAGGGTTTCGGAGCCAGCCCCAACAGCAGCAGCGAGGTGGCACGCGAGCGGCAGCCGAATCCCCGGCGCTCGAGGGGGCTGGGGCACGCTGCAGGGGCGCGCAGCGGGGGCTGCCTGCGGGCCACCTGCTCGCCGGAGCTCGCTTTGTGCCCCTGCCGCGCTGGAAATGAGACGGGGCAGGCGAGCTCGCCTAGGAGAGGCTCCTAGCCTGTCATTCGATCCGGACGCATCGGCTCCATCAAAGCGCCCGCGGCGCGGAGCCCCGCCACAGCCGCCCCGAGGGTGCGGCGGCGCCTTGGCTCGCCTCCGGCCCGCGGCGCCACGAAGGCAGCTGCTGCCCAGATGTGCCGGCGAGGCGCCGCCGCTGCTCGTCCTGCCAGGCTGCCGCGCAGCACGCGGAGGCCAGCTCTGCGCCTCGGCGCGGCACGTGAGCCCCCAGGCTCTGCAACCCCGCTCGTCGCGGCTTCGGCAGCCTGGAGGGGCCCGGCGGAGCCGAGGCAGGAAGCGCGGCTGCAGGAGGGAGCCGGGGGCTCGCCTCGCCTCGCGGTGCCGCCTCTGCGGGCTCGTGGGCGTCCCGTCGCTGCTACGAGCAACGTTTGGGCACTGGGTGCAATGGAGATGCAAAGCTGCCCGGGGGCAGCCAGGAGCCGGGGGAGCTGCTGCAGCTGGGAGACAGCTAGAGACCATCTGAGGAGCATTTTAAAATAAGCTTACTTCAAAGCAAGCCTGAAGTGCAGTCAGTGCAGAAGTAGATGGTGCAGCCGTGCTGCAGTTTGCAAGTCCACTGGGGCGAGCAGCTGGCAGATGAGGAGGTCTGATGGACATCCTGGAACAAGAACCCAAAAACCCCAGAGGCAGAAATGCAAATCCCTCTGTAATTAGGGGTAGGTACTTGCCTCAGCACCCCTCCGCTCGGCCCTGCCTGAGGAGGAGGTGGGCTCACCCCTGCCTGGGAGGGATGGTGGTCCTGAACGAGGACCGCTTGGGCGAAAGGAGCTGGGGCTCAGCTGAGTCCCCTGTTCTGCACTGGCTTCCCACAGGAACAAGCCTGCAAAAATACAGCTTTTTGTGTGGTTTCACTGAAGTTTCCACCCAAAAACCTTCTCCTGCAAGTGCTGGTAATCACCCTACTTTCCCAGGCCTGGTTGCACTGCCCAGGGTAGCACTGAGGGAGCCCAAACGCGCAGACAGGCCCAGGCCAGGCACTGGTAACTGATGTACAGTCGGGTGCTGCAGACAGGGTCCGATCCTGCCTAGCTGCTGTCTGGTTAGCAAATGACCACAGCCTATTTACTGAGCAGGAAAAGCCTCCCTGGGAGCCTCCATCCCTGCAACAAGCCGGAGGATGTGGAAGGGACGGGGCCACCCTGCGCCGGGAGGAACAGCCCCGTGGCCACGCTCGCCCCGGCTCTGCCTTGCAGCAGCATCCCACCAAGCTGGCACCGCCGGCACAGGGCTCCCCTGCCTCCGAGGAGGAAACCTGATTCCTGGTGCGGAGGGGAAGGCGGCGGAGACAGATGTGCACGGGGGACACGGCCTGGCCGGCCAGGACACGCAGGGGAAGCGCAGCGCGTCAGCCAGTCCCGGAGGATGCACCGAGCACAACAGGACATCCTTACCCGCGCCGGAGGTGGAAAAGGGCCTTGCAAGAAGCGTTTCCTTCAGCAGGGAGCCACCATGCTGTGACTCCGCAGCATCGCCCTTAAAATCCTGCCTGCAGCCCTGGCAGCCTGGCCGGGCTCCTGGCAAAGCCAGGCTGGAAAGGCTCCTGGCGCCGGCTTGGCAGTGAGGCCGAAGGGTGATGTTTTGGGGCTGAGCGGAATGATTTCCGTCCTAGCCCCACGGTCCGTCCGCCTGGGAAGGGGGAGCCCCTGCTGCCCCCAGCCCCTGCTTTGCCTCTCACGCAACCCAAGCGCCCCGGGGCGGACGGCGCTTTCCCTTTCAGCCCTCGGCCGAACCAGAGGGACGGTTTGGGCTGTGAACAGCCCTGGGCGCCTTCACCCCCTCTCTGCAGCGCCCCCGAGCCGCCGGGGCGTCTCCAGCGTTACCGCATCATCGCGGGAAAACCCTGCTGCTAATAAAGGGGGGGGGGGAGAAAAAACCCTATTTTCTCCCCCTTGTTTGGCACAACGTGGAGAAAAGCCAGCAAGCAAATGAAGAGCGCCCGAGCCGACGTGCAACCGCCGAACCCTCGCGGGACGCGTGCGGAGCCCCAGCGCCCCCAGCTCCCACCCCGGGCCACGGCGCCGGCCGCCCCAGCGGGAAGGAGGGTCCTTTCGCTCGCCCAGGCGCCGGCTCGCCCTCGCCGCGGGATGCCGGCGGCCACCACACCGTGCTCTCGCCTCCGCGCGCGCAAGGCCCCCGCGCAGCCAGGCAGGGCGCTCGGTCCGAGCCGGGACCCCCTCAAAACAGCCGCCCCAGCCCTTCGCCCCTCGCTGGCGCCCGAGAGCCGCGGGCAAGGAGACTTCTGTCACCGCGTTGTTGGTTTTTCTTTCTTTTTTGGTCAGTTTGAAATAATTTAAGCGAAACCCGACAACCCACGGGCAGAGGTTTCCAACGCTGTCGAGGAGCCCTTGGGGACCCCGAGGCGGCTCCTGGGGATGCTGGACACGGTCTGTGGCGGATCCTGCATCAGGTTTCCCCCCGTCCATGCTGCGGAGTGAAATATTGCACAGGAAGAGCCCAGCTCCTCGCGTTTCGGGGCAGCGCGGACGCAGGGCGCCTTTGCCCTCGGCACACGCAGGAGCCTGCTCGTGCCGTCCGTGCTGCGTCCCGGCCCCAGCCGGATGCGCTCGGAGCAGGGCGGCGAGGCTCCCGGATTCGGCCGGACCGGTGGAGCCGGCCCGCAGCACGGCCCCGGTGCCTGAGACGGCTCCGGCGGCGGCTCCAGCGCCTCCTCCTGCCGAGCGCGCCGGGGCGGCCGCCTCGCCGCTACCGCCGGGCCGGCCGCTGCCTCAGCACGCGGAGGCGCAGGGTGTCGGCGCGGAGCAGCAGCTCGCGGATGCGGGCCAGCCCCAGGCCGGACACCGCGGCGCCGTCGACCTGCAGGATCTCGTCGCCCACGCCGAGGAGCCCCGCGTACAGCTTGGCCGTGCCGGCGTCCGCCATCTCCTGCACGTAGACGCCTGCCAGCGACGCGGGGCGAGACGAGGCGAGGTGAGCGCCCGAAACGGCCCCCGGCAGCGCGCGCGCCTCCCCGAGCCCTGCTGCCCCGAAACCAGGCAAGGGGCGCCCACCCCGGCGGGACGGAGGGGACGCGCGGACCCCGGCGGTACCTGTGTCGGGCCGGCCGTGGCCGGAGGCGACGCGAAAGCCGAAGGCGCCGTCGGGGGGCCGCCGCAGCTCCAGCTGGCTGGTGCCGTCGGGGAAGACCTCCAGCACGCGCCCCACGGTGCGGAGCAGGTCGGGGGCGCCGATGTCCTCCGCGCTGAGCGAGCGCCGGGGCGCCGGGCCCCCTCTGCTGCCGGCGGAGGCACCGAGCTGCCGCGGGGCCGCGCGGGGAACGGCGCCGTCCCTGCCCGCCCTCCCCGCCGTGCCCAGCCTACCTGCGCCCCGGCTCGGCCACCAGGTAGGCGCTGGCGCGGGGCGCCTTGCCCAGGAGGGCGTGCAGGTTTTGCACGGAGGCGGCTCTCCGGGGCGGGCAGAGGGGGCCGGGCGCCGCGGGGCCGGGCGCCGCCGGGAGCTGCTCCATGCTGTAGCAGCGGAAGCGGCCCAGGCGCTGCTTGGTGCTCCGGCCCAGGCTGCACAGCAGCTTCCTCAGCCCCGCCGCCGAGGGGCTGCCCCCCTTGCGGCCGGCGGCGGGCTCCGGCGAGCCGCTGCGGACAGAGGCCCTGCTCAGCGCCGCGGGCACGAGGGATGGCGACGCGCCGCGGCGGGCAAAACCTCAGCCGCCCCGTGCCAAGAAAGCCGCCGGCAGCCCGAGGGACGCGCGGCCCGGCGCACCCACTCACCTGCGTGCCGCGCTCCCTTTGGGCCCTCGCTTCTCCTCCACGGGGTGCACCACCGCCTCCGCCGGGGCCGGGCGGACAGGGACGCCGGCGGCATCGGGCTGCGGCGACACAGCTGCTGCGACAGCGATGGGGTCAGTCCCCGCCGCGCTGGGCCCCCCCGGGGCGCTGGGGCCGGCAGCATCTCCGCTCCCCGCGGGGACGCCCGCAGCTCCGCTCGGTCCCCGGCCCCGCATGCTGCTGCAGCTGCTGGTGGCCGAGGCGCGCAGGGGGCTGCCAGGGGGCCGCTGGGAGCTGCAGGGGCCCGGGCGCTCTGCCGGCCCCAGCGCCACGGGGGCAGCGGGCTCGGGGCACCCGCTGGCTCGGCTCGGCGCCCGGGGGCTGCCCGTCCCCGCAGCTTTCCCGCACGGCACCGGGGAGCAGCCCTTGCTGGCGGCGGGGGGAGCAGGGACGTGGGCGGCCGGCTGCGAGGAGGGGGCTCTCCGCGGCCCCGCGCCCTCGTCCCCCGCCTCTCGGCCGCCGGCTTTCCCGGGCGGCACAGCGCATGGGGAAAACGCCTCCAGCCCGTCGGCCAGGGGCTCGGTCCCCGCGGACCCCTTCGGCCCCCGGGGCTCCCGCGAGCCCGAGTCCCTTCGCCCGCTGGCGTCAGCGCCACGCCGCTCCTGCTCCGGCGGCTCCCTGCCCGGGGTGGCCGCGGAGGCGCTGTGCCAGCGGGGCCGGGGGTGCCCGCGGCCGCCCCGGGGTCCCCCCTCCTCGCTGTCCGTCCGGCAGCCGTCGGAGGTGTCGGTGCTCTCCAGGGCCGAGTCCGCGTCATCGAGGGAGGTCGCGTCCCCGATGTAGGTCTCCCTGATCTTCTCGGTGCGGATGCGCTGCCGGGAGGGGAGGATCCACAGGGGAGACCCCCGGGGGCCTAGAGTCCTGGCTTTCGGCTCCGGCGGGGGGGCGTCCGCCTCCTCGCGCCCGCCCGCGCCGTTCCCTGCGGTCCGAGGGTCCCCGCTCCGGCCGGCCGCGGGGGCGCCGAGGTAGGAGCCGCAGGCTGTGCACTTGCCCCCGGCGTCCCCCCCCGCCGCCGGCCCCTGGTCGGGCTCGGAGAGCAGCGGGCCCCGGCCCAGGGAGCAGAGGAGCGAGCCCAGCGCCCGGCGCTGCCGCAGCTGCAGCCGCTCCCGGTAGCGGGCCTCGGCGTCGCGGGCCGACTCGTCCTCGAAGCGCACGCGGGACGGCGAGGGCCCGCGCGCCCGCCGCGGCCCCCAGCTGGACTCCCCGCTCGACGAGTCGCTCAGGCTCCCGCTGGCCGGCGCCGCTCCGGCCCTCTGCTTCGCCTCCGGGGCCGGCGTCCCGCTGGGCTCCCTACAGCGAGGACAGACGGACGGACAAGCTGTGGGGCTGGTGGGCAGGGCTGCATCCACTGGGAAAACCCCTCTGCAGCCAGCAGGGGAGGGGAAAATCCCAGGGCAGGGCCGGGCGGGTTGCACGTGAAAGGGCAGGAGAGGAAATTCAACCCAGCTGCTCTTCAGCTCGGGGCAAAAAGGCCGCGACGATGCTTCACCGCAGCCCGTATCTAACGGCGTTGCAGACTGCAGAAATACTTCCCAGCCCTCGCTTTGCGGCCCGACCCGGATCGCCTCTCCTTCGAGCCGCGGCGTGCAGTTAGCTGGTCTGCAGAGACCGCATTGCACGCGGTCCCCGTGTGCCGTGGGGCGGCTACCCCCGCCGGGGGACGCGGCGCACGGCCCCGGGGAAATCCAGCTCTCCAGGAGGCGCCCGGGGCCGGCGGGAGCGGGGCGGCCGCGGCGCGCGGGCTCACCTGCGCCCCGGGGGGCCGGCGGGGAGGATGTCGTGGCTGGCGCGCAGCGGGTTCGTCCGCGCCTTCATGCGGGCGCGCTGCAGCAGCTGCTTGGCCTGCTCATGCCGCGGGCTCAGCGTGAGCTCCGGCCCGGCAGCAAGGGCCCTGCAGCCCGGCGAGCGGGATTAGGAAAAAACAACAGGGATTAGAAGTGGTTTAACGGTGACGACGGCGCTGCTCGGCCCGGAAGAAGCTCCCGGCCTCCAATCCCCGCGGCCGGACCCGCGCACAGCCCCGGGAGCCAGGACGAGGGGCGGACGGGTGCAAATGCTCACGGGCTGCCTTGCCGACGCATGCGTGCACGGGGAAACCGAGTCACGCGCCGCCTCCGACCCCCGCGGGCACCTCGCCGCCCCCAAGGCGGTGGGAGCGGGTTTGCTCAGGAGGAAGCGTGCCCTGCTCGCTGCTCGCCGCTCCCTTCCTCCCTCCGGCGCCCGGCCGTGGGGACCCGCGAGGACGCGCACCCCGCGCCGGCGCTGCCGTCCCCGTTGGCTGCCGCCCTAATCCCCCGACTAAAGCGATCGGCTCAGGCAGGCGCTCGGGGAAGCCTGGCGTTAACCCCTGCGCGCCGGGGAACGCGGCGCCGCTGGGGAAACCCTCCGCAAGCCCCCGGTTTCGGACGCCCGGCTCCGGCATCCTCCTGTGCTGCCCGCTCGCGGCCCTGCTTGCCCGCCAGCCACCCTATTCCTTATTTTGAGTCCCTATTGCGGAGGTTTATCGTTAGTCCAATGGGATCATTGCTGCCTCCATCCTCTTCAGCCCCTGGAGCCCGTCTCTGTCCACGTCCCTGCACCCTCCCGCCTGCCGGCCCTGGAGTGGGGCGCCCGCGGGGAGCCACACGCAGTCCCGTCGCCACCACATGGGATTCACCTGGAATTAAGAAATAATGAGAAGGGAGGAAAAGCAAAGGATCATCTGGCCTCAGCCAACCTACCTGCAGCCTTCGGCGTCCGGCAAGGAGACGCCCGAGTCCCAGTCGGCATCGCTTGCCAGCGGCTCTGCAACGCGGGAGACGGGTCAGCACCCCACGGAGGTCCCGCACCACCCCGGCATGCCACCCCGGCACACTGCCCCGCTGCCGCGGCCAAGCACGTCGCCAAACTAAAAATGCACCAGCCGGCCCATCCGCCACATGTGAGAGCGCCAGGGAAAGGCACCCCTTGCTCCCGGGGTGCCCGCGTTCATCGGGAACTTCCCCGGCACCTTCCCGCCGCGCCGAGCACCCACCGTGAGCGGGGACGTCCCGCGGGGGCCCGGCGGCCGCCCGGCCCGGTGCCGGCCCCAGCACCTCCTGCAGCAGCCGCCGGTTCCTCTCCACGCGCTGCGCCAGCGAGAGCCCGCCGGTGCCGCCGCCGGCGCCCGGCATCCTCCAGGGCCCCCCGGGCGCGTCGGTGCCGGCTCCCGCGCCGCCGTCCAGCAGCCCGTCCGTCAGGTAGGTGCGGAGCTGGGCCCGCGGCTCGGCGGCAGCGGCGGCGGCGTCCGTCCCCGGCTTGGCCCGGCGGGGCCGCGGCTTCCTGGGCGAGGGGCGCTCGGGGGCGGGCGCGGGGCCCCCCGGCCGCCCGGCGCCCCGCTTCTCCTTGAGGGCCTTCACCTTGCCCTCCAGCACGGCGTGCGGCCCGCCGGCCTCGGGGCCCTCCGCCGGCGCGGGGGGCCGGGGCGTCGCGCCGGGCGAGCCCCCCTCCATGCCGGGGCGCCCTGCGGGGAGAAGACGTGCCGGAGGGTGGGATCCACTTCCCGCAGGGGGAGGGAAGGAGGGAGGGAGGGATGCAAGCAAGTGGGAACGTGGCACCCCGCCAGCGGGGAGAAACCGGCCGGAGAAGCCCAAACCCACGGCTGCCTTGTCCCCGCTGCCGCCCCGCAGCGCCCGGCCCCCCGGAGCATCCCGGCTCTCCCGGGTGGCTCCGGCAGGGGATGGAGGTGTCACCCGCCCCACGGCCCTGGGACGCCCCGTCTCCCAGCGGGATCCCCACGGCCCTCGGGGCCGAGCCGGCAGCCGGCGGCAGTGCAGCCGCCCTGGCCAGGCCGCGCGGGCGGCAGGCGAGGGGCTTCCTTACCCCGCTGCCCTCCCTGGGGGCCGGAGCAGAGCATCCCAAACGGGCCGGGAAGAGGGAGAGGAAGGCGGAAGAGGGGAAGGAAGCAGGCAAAAAAAAAAAAAAAGGCACAAACCAGCAAATCGCGGCCCCTTCAGCCGCGCCAGGGCTCCGGCGCTTGGCTGGGCTCCCTCGCAGCCCTCCCTCCCTCCTTCCCTCCTCCTCCTCGGCGGCTCCTGCAATCCAGCTGCAGGGCGAAGCGCGCCTGCGACGCCGAATACCCGGGCACCCGACCAAAACCAGCACAAATCATGCAAAACGCAAACCCGCTCCCCCTCGCCCCCTCCCCGCCAGCTCCGGGGCGGCCGGAGGAGGGTCACCGGGGCCCCGGAGGCGGCAGGGGGCCGGGGGCCGCGCGCCCCGGCGTAACCCTACACCCCGAGCGAGCGTGGCGCGGGCAGCAGCCCTCGGCGCCTTGGCCGGCCGTCAGGAATGTCCTTTGTTTGGGCCGCGATTCGGGAGGCGAGCGGGGCCGGGAGGGAGGGAGGGAGGGGTGCGGGAGCCATCCGCCCGCCCGGCTCCTCCGAGCAACGCCGGGACTCGGGGGCCCAAACAGCACGGCCCTCCCCAAAATCCCCATGCCCTGCGGGATGCCGCTGCGAGGCCAGGCTGGAAGCAGGCTGGAACGGAGCTGCACGGAGCCACGCCGGAGCTGAGCCTTTTGCGCTCTTGTGCGTTATCCACCCCCGAAGCAGCTGTGGGGCACGTCCCGGCCTGGCCCCGCGCACACGCGCCCCCCAGCTCCGGCGGGGCGGCGGGCGGCCCGGTCCGGCTTACCTGGGCGCTCTCGGGCTGCAGAGCGGCCGCCGCGCCGGGGCTGGGGCGGGAGGCGATGATGCGCTGCAGCAGACACGGGTGCCGCGGCCTCACCCTGCCGGAGCCACGGGCAGCTGCGGCCCCGCCGCCGGTTTAAGCTGCAGCTTTTGATATTCGTGATTGGTTTCATAATCCCGACGAAAAGGAAATCACCAGGATTATGAAATTGTTCTAATCCCCCCGGCTCCGGCTGCGCCTGGCCCCGCCAGCACGAGCAGTAAGAAATCACCCGCATCTTCTTAAAACCTCCTCCCGCACCTGAGCGGCCCCGGAGGTTGGTGCGGCCACCGGCCCCGGCCCGCGGGCTGCCCGCAGAAGGGGCATTTCCATTTCCAGTGCTGGCCCGGCCTCCCAAATCCCATCACGGCTGCAGAAGCACCCGTGGTTTCATTCCCGTGGGCTCTTCCCGCATGGGCACAAAGCTGGATTGAGAGTCGACCGACGGGAGCCTGCGAGCATTGACCCTCGCTCCCAGCACAACTCACCGCGGCTCCCTCGGGGCCAGCGCTCCCGGGTGCCATCGGAGCGGGCATGGGAATCCTGCCCTGGGGTGCACAGTGGGACAGCGACGTCCGCGGGCCAGCGCGGGCTGAGCCCTCCCATCCCGTCCTCTCCCGTCCCACCCCAGCACGGCACGGCACTCGCTGTGGAGCCGCAGCAGGTCAGGAGACGCAGTGCAGCAGGGCTCTCGTACGGCAGGAAAACGGCGGCTTTCCGCAGGCTGGGACGAGTGCCTTGCTGTAGCGTCACCTAAGGGATGTTTTAGGCCCACAAGGTCTGCCTGGGGCGGGCAAGGGCGAGGAGAAGCAAGGATTTAAATGCCCAAGTCGGGGGCAAGTCTCCCAGTGAGGGGCCAAAGCAAGGACATCCCGGGTGCCGCACAACCAGGGCAGCGCGGGGAGAGCGCTGGGTGCGGAGGCGAAACGCCCCGGCAAGCCGCTGACGGACACGAGCGGGAACAGGCCAGGATTAATTTCAAGGCACTGGCTCTTTTCTGGAGGAAGATTGATTGCAAGAGACGATGAAGGGATTTAACAGAACAAAATGAAAACACAGGCCCCAAACAACGCAGGGCTGGGCTGCCGGCCCCCCCTCGCCCCTAGCGGGTGAAGACAACCCCTCGAACCAGAGCTGGTCGAGACGGGCCGCCAAAGGCTCCCCCCCCAAGGACCGAGACCTTTTTGGAGGTACAGAGCAGTCTGTGCCCGAGATCTCCCCCTGCATCGCCCCCTCTGACTGCCGATCGCCCGCCCGGCCTTAACCCGGCCAGCCAGGAGAAACCCTCCTACGGCCTCTTGCTTCCGTTCCAGACAGCTCCCCCAAAGCCTCGTACCATGAAACGGGCCGTTTGCGCCCCTTCGTGAGTACAACGGCTGAGAATAGCTCCCTGCACCCAAACAGAAATCCTTCTTCTGTTTTGAACTTTTCAGGCTTATTCGGGCACAAGCCCGGTTCGGCTGTAGCCAGGGCCTTCGCTGCCGGTGCTGGCGTAGCTGCTACCGCCTCTTCCCTTTCCCCTCCCAGCCTTTAAAGGCGCGTTAAAAGCAAACGCCTTGCTGGTGAGCACAAAACTGCGGGCACGTGCGCGTGTCCCCGCAGCGGCAGAAGCGCTCCGATTCACAGCGCTCTGAGCCAAGAGCCCCGAGGGATGACGACGCGGAGGTGGGGTGGCATCACTGCCAGGTCCAGGGAGCCTTCCACGAACGCCAGCACGGGCGCCAGCACCGGCCCTTCTCTTTCCTCCCTCCTCCACGAGCAGCAGCACCGGCACGGCCAGCACAGACACGGCACGGAGGGCAGCCGGGCCGCCGCATCCCCCGGAGCCAGACCACAGCCCGGCACCGCGCAGCCCGTCTCAGTGGCGGTGCTGGAAACGGCCACGAGCAGGGACAGGAGACAGTTCCCGAGGTCTGGAGTACTGACCAGCGCGAACCAACCAGCTCCCGACAGCCGAGCGACGCCAGAAAGCGCTCCCGAATTGTACAGCCACAGAGCTCCTGGGCTGCTGGGGGCCGCTGCAATCAGAAGTACGCGTTTGTGGCAGTTCCCAGCCTTTTCTGCTACTTTCCAGGTGGGACCAGCCAGTGGCTGCCCCTTTACCCCCCACAAGCCACAGGAGTTTTGAACACCCACTTACAGCAGGTTTGGGCCATGCTTCGAGGCTTCACCACCTTCAAGATCTGCTCTTTAAAAGAGTCAGAAATGACGTGCGCCTCCTGCCCCAACTCAGCCCTGCCACAGTTGGGTGCATGCACGCAGCCTCTTGAATAAACCAGCCAGCAGTGTCTGAGCTCAAAAATTAAGCTGGCATGACTCTAGAGGGAGGGGAAAAAAAGACACGCAGACTGGTGACAAAAGAGCCATCAGATCATTGGAAAACAAAGAGCTTGTAATAATGAAAAAAGGACAGATTTAGTAACCAATCACTTTTTCCTTTTAAAAACACAATCACAGTAACTTTGCTTTATACAACCACCTAGAAACTATGAAACAGTATCACATTGTGCATTTTTTTTTAACCTACTTATCAAGAAGGGTATTCCACACTTCAAAAATTATATCCATTTGGGAAGGAAAGAGGAGACAGCTAATAGCGCAGTCACAGATACATCATGAGTCCAAGCAAGCGGCAATTCTTTGTCCTCACCTTTTCCACTTAGCCAAAAAGAAGAGTGGAGAAGGGGATAGCAAAAGAGAAAAAAGGAGGAAAGAAAGAAAGCACCCACAGAGGACTAATCACATTCCATAATTACTTTTGACATCTACAGTTCAGGGCTTCATAGGATAATCATTTAGACCAACACAGCGGGGAGAGGGGGAGAGGAAGATGGCAGTGGGACAAGGGGGAAATTTCAGAAGAGGCAAATGCATTTCCACCCCAGGCCCCTTCCAAACACTGTTCATTTGATAGGAGGATCTACAGGATAGTAAGATGGTCACAAATGCTAACAGGCTCCCAAATTCACCGTCTGGAGCAAAGAGTTCACAACTTGGTTGCAAGAGCTTGAGGGGACTTCACGCCACAGTGTGTCTGGTGGGCGCCTCTCGCCTCCACCTCACCAGGACCGCGCAAGGCGCACCCAGGCCAGCGCAGCCTCCGATTCCCATGGGCAACAGGCCTGGGGCACCGCTACCCAAATTTTGCCAGTACCCAAGGCCCTTTCCTCTTCTCCCCTTCCCCCAAACCGGCACTTCTCTTGCAGCTCCAGTGATTTTCCCATGACATTGCAGCAGAGACTGAGGCCCCCAGGGTACGATGACACGCTAGTTTAAGCCCACAGTGGTGGCAGCTCATACCTTTGTCCCAAAGTGCAGTATTTGGGTCAGGTGGATGGCATCATGTAAGGGAGGCAAAGTTTCATTAAATAACCACTGAGACCAACTATGACTGGTGAGAGTTACTGTAATGACCTTCCCTAGGAGCCCCAGCCCCTTCCAAGGAGACTAAACAATCCAATAGCCTTCTGGAATAAAAATAAAAATTAAAAATGTCTAAGGCAGAAGATTTTCTTCCCCCTGTGAGTGCAAATCAGAACCGTGGAAAAGAGAAGGGAGGACACGGGGCTGGGATGCAGCACTTGAGCTCAGCTTCTCAAGCAAAACTGGTTTTGTGCTTCCAACACCGGAGCCAAGCCACCAACCTGCCCTCCAGGCAGGCACAGCAAGCCACCAAACCCCAGAGGCATTTCTAAACATGATGGCTAATGTCAGGGCCACAAACCACCCGCTCTGCAAAGGCCTGGGGCGCACACTAGTGCCAAAGCAAGAAGTACCCAGCAGCACCCTTACAGGATAAGGCCAAATTTACTCAGGTGTTCAAAACACAAAGTTGGAACACTTTGCCACCTCCACTGCTTCTCAGAAGATCTGCAGTAAAATCCCAGTGACTTATCTCCTGACCTGAACCAGGACTGCACTTTCCCTCCTCACCTCTTCCCTGCATGCGCGCACACAGCCACGGCGGCCGAGTCCCGGTGGCAAATGCTGCTGCCCGGCCATGCCACGAAGCCCGGTGCGTTCTTCTCCCCTTCAGCGGGGAGGTCCAGCCGGAGGAGGGCTCCTCCAAGGGACTTGCAGGAGGAGCTTCAAGCCTGGCAGGCAGGAGCGAAGGAAAGGGGTGGGAGACCCAGTTCTTTTTGGCCCTTGGGAAGCAGCAGCGATAGTCAGAATAAGCAGTCCAAGAGAAAACAACCAGGGAAGTACGAGCAGCTTCCATTTCCTAGAGAAAGCATCAAACTCGCTGCTCCACAAGATTTTTTTTTTCCCCCCATGGTTTTGTGCTGAAAGCCGCTGCCTGTCTTCTCCACACACCATCTGTGTCATTATCTTCAGAAAAACGGCAAGGGCAAAGACGCTGACAAAACAAGAACGGCCGGGAGAAGGGCAGGGGGAGGCGTAAGACAGGCAACACTTGACTTTTTGGGAACACACCTGGATTTGAGAGGTAGGAGCTTATTTGATACACACAGACTACAGCCATGAATGCCTCAAATACATTTCTAAGATGTAGTAGGAAATCAGCGGTTCAGGCTGACAGAAGGAGCCCAACATAGGTTGACCCAATTTCTACCCTTGCTTGCCAAATCCGGTTCTGTAAAGCCAAAACCTGCCCTATGACTAAGGTGTCATTCTCCCCTCCAGCCCTTGCGCTTCGTTGCTCCTTTCAGAAGAATTCATCCACAGACCAAGGCATCCCCTTCTGCAAGGCAGGGGGTAGACATGTTTTTTGATGACTATTTGCTGGTGATGCAGTCCCAAAGCCACAGAAAGCGGGGGGAGCTGGAGGCAACGTAGGGAACTCCAGCTAGCAGATAAACTCTGGATGCTGCAAATCATAATCTGCAACCCCCAAATCCTAACCTCCCGCCCCCTGAAAATCCTTGGGAGACCAGGAAGGATGGAAAGCACTGGGGAACAAGCATGGAGAAATGAGTTCATCTAAGGATGCTGGCCATCTTCAGCAGTCACTGGTCATATCGTGGCATCTCCTCCCTTTAGATGGGACCATCCATAAGGCCTTTGACCAGACAAGAGGGGCCTCCGCTCCCCTCAGAGCTGAGCACAAACCGCAACCCCCGACAAGCCTCAGTCCTACCAAGTCACAGCGAGTGGGAGAACTCAACGGCCGAGAGGACGTGCTGCTTTGCCAGCCAGATCACACAATTGTCTCAGCTTCTACTTTCAGAAGTAAAGACCGGTTTTCTAGCAATGTCCCAACATCTACAGCACTGGAAAAAGCAGCCCAGCTCCTTTTTGCTCTGCTCCCCCCTCCCCTTCCGGATTGTCACCCTGTTTTTCTCCCTCCAGCAGTGTTTTCAAATACCCATTTCAGTTCCATTTGCAAAGCCCACTCATGAAATTAAGCTGTCCTAGGACTACCATCTTCTCTCACTCTTGTTTTGCAGACCGCTCACAAGGAGCGAAGGGCCAATTTTCTATCGCCATCTGCTCTGCTTTATTATATCTCCTTTCATTGGCCAGATGTTATCACACACTCAGAGCCAACCTGTTTTTAGTGCTAACTCTTGGGAGGAATCTGCACTCCTTATTTCTCAGAAATCTCTGGTAGGTAGGGAATACACACATGCAGCGCCAGGGAAATGGGTTTCTTTTAAAGCCATGCTTCCAGGAATTCAGGCTACTTTCCTCAGAGAGAGCATCTTCACTGCCAAGAGGGACAATGTTTTATTTTAGGAGATAACATTTGCTAGCTGTAGCACATCTCCTCCCCTTTTTCTTATTTTTTTCTGGCAGCAAAGACAGAAAAAAGAGGGAAGGGAAAGAGCAGAGCAGGGAAGAGGAAAGGTCAAAGCAGCAGATGGACAGATGGAATTCTTGCTTTCCAGAAGGATTTGTTAAACTAGAGAATAAGAATTTAATTATTTGCAACTTGATCCTCCCTTTCAGGTTAGGGATCAAACCGTAAGATCCTGCACTACCACTCACCAACGTGAGAAGCAGGACACCTAAACTTGCCCAGCTCTCCCCAGCTGAGCTCAGGAAGGCAGAGAATTCCTAGTGGGTTTGTGTCACTAAAACTGCTCTCTGTACCAAGCTCCAAAGTAGTTTTTTCATTCCCTCTGACAGGAAGAATTACCAGTAAGCTCCGTTTCTTTTTATAATGCACCACTTGCTTAAGCAACAACAGTTGGGTTTTTTTGGATTGCTCCCCTTGGTGTGGCTACCCTCCTCTTAAAATACCCATAGGTACGTATGGCTTCACTATTCTCCAACAGGTCTTGTTTGCTGGAAATACCCTATCAGTTAGCTTCCGCGTCAGAGCGCGCTCCGTTCTCCGCACACCTATGAAAGGTTTGAACACTGCAACCGTTGCTGCAATGCCAGTGGAAAAAAACGAAATATTTTAAGGGGCTTTATATCCCAGACTCCGCTTCCATATGAACAGGAACCTCCGTTTAGCATGAACAATAGACCTCGGGGAGCTCAATCTGGGAAGCCAGACTCCCGGGCACCGAAAGGACGAAGAGCCGAACTCCCCGCCAGCCTCCATTGTTCAGACTGCCTCCCATCGGAGCGGCCCGAGGCCGAAACGGCAGCGAGCCGCACAGGAGGAGCGACGCGACACGACACGCACATCATCTACTCCACCGTAATGACACAATCAATCACAGTCAGCAGATCAATGACAGAGCAGAGGCATTTCCTGGCAGGTCCATCAGAGCTTCTTGGTAAGTTTAGAGCATGTCACAGAAGTGTAGGTAGTTACAATTTTGCAATGTTGCCCTTGTTCTGTCAAGGGGCACTGGTTCACTACCACTTAAGTTATTTTAATCCTTTTAAAACTAAATGAATAGAACTAAGTTTCCTTCTTCAGTTCCTCTGGGCAAGAGGCACAGCAGGCAAACTGAGAAAATGCAATGCACCAGTCATGTGAGAAACCATGCTATTAGCTAATGAAAAAAACAACTGAACAGCAGCCGAGCAGGGACTTCTACCATCCCTTTGTCGAAACTAGACACAAGTCCATGGACAGACATCAACACAGGGATCCTACTTTAAGAGTTTCAACTCTCACTTGCAGTCCTAACAGTAGCTACGTGTGGCTGGCGACAGCTGCCAAAGAGCTGGGACACAAGGAGAGGTGGTTAATAAGGAAGGAGAGCTGCAGTCCCGGGGACCATGCCCATACCAACATGACAAACTTCAGCAGTCTGGGCTGTGAAATTCAGCTCTGGGCTGGACACAGGTCCCAAGGGAAGTGAGGAGCTTCCCTCAGGCACCGACACCAGGCTGTGCAAGAGCAGGGCAGGCACGTCACACGATGCGAATGAGCCCTGGGACCCTGTGCGCACACAGCCTGCAGCGGTGCAGCACAGCCGCCCCAGGCATGTTTCTTCATCTAAGGGACAAGAGACCAGTATCAAGCTATCATCACTGTTCCTACATAACCTGCTCAGCAATACAGATGCCCTTTACCTGAGTCTGCTCAGTAGGATCACGCTTTCTAAAGTGGGGTGATAAGACTGGGCAAAGGGCATAAATGGCAACCAAGCCAAGGGAAAGCATGCTGGGACAACGCCTGACAGAAATCATTTTGCCAAAGTTGGGCAAAACAGATATCATGAGGGGACCTTCCTTTTATTTCAACTTCAATTTCCCTGTCAGGTGGGTACAACACAGTCCTTTCCTTGCTCCACAGCAGCTCCCCGAAGCACAACCACCCCTGACCCAAAGCCTGCTAAATTCCCCACCCTGCCCACAGGAAAGATCTTGTCCTCACCTCACCCCACTTCGCTTTTGCTGTACGGAGCTGCAGGAGAATGCCAGAAAAGCTCCCTGCTGGGCACGCGATGGATCGTGCCCTTGCTTTATCCAGTGGATATTAAGGCTTCGAAAAACAGCTTTTGATCTGGACAATGAAGTTCTCAATCCTAAGTTTGCCTAGCTGTTTGTGCTATTGGTAGGACCTAGCTCTCTTTTAAAAAGGTTTTAGGATCATTTGCACTACTATTACACAGCTGCATGGAAAGTTGGGGATGAACTGGCACATGAGATATGCCCAGGCGTCTGAAGCAGCAGCAGCAACTAAAAATTAGAAAGAGAAACTTTGGTTTAAAATAAAATTGAAAAGAAAGTAAGAGATAAAAGGTAAACGGGTGCAAGTTGTCTCACGAGAGGGGTATTTGCAGGGCATAACCCCATAACCCTAGAGATCTAGATCTACATTCCCGGCTTTGTTTTACCGTTACAACCTTCATTGCACAGGACTCAAAATCACTCTCATATGGTTGTTAAGTTTCATAAATAATGTGAAAACTATATGCAACAGATACATCATATTTCCAAAAAATTATAAGAAAAGTTACATCAAATTAAAAAGTAGCTTCATGAATGAAGATACTGCTCTAAGTGCACTTTCCCTGCAAGTGCAGCCAGTGCCTCAGCGCTGGATATGAAGGAAAAAAACAAAAAAACAAAAAAACAAAAAAATCAGATTTAAAAACCTAAGTCCGGTTTCAACCAGTCAAAACCGGGCCAAGCAGAAACCGAGTATGGTCTCGGCACTGTCCCATTAGGGAGTCCCTATGATGCTTCTTCATCCAGATAGGTTTGTATGTCCTTGTTGAGACTGTAAACAATCCTTCTTTCCTGAACTGTCCTCTTGATTGGCAAAATGAAGTAAAATATTTTATTTTTTAAAATAGAAAATCAAAATTAACCCAGAAGAAAAGAAACAAAACACAGTGAGCTTGTTGGAGTCCATAGGATCCGGTCTGGAAGAGCTCGGAAAACATGTTCAGTGTTTTCTCCTGTTTTCAGCTGGAACTGTACCAGAGATTGGGTTACTTGGGGAAGAGGGGAATAGAACGAGAAAATAAGGGATGCGGAATAAGAGACTGTGGCCGTTTCATGTGTTTGCTTCATCGTCTGTGTCCTCTATCAATACCTTAGTGTCACGAGCCTTGGACCTGTAAAAAAAGAAAACAAAGAGCACTCACTCGGAGAAGAAAACCCCATTACTACACGCAGATAACAAAACCGCATTGCACTTGCAAATCTTTCGTACACAGACAGGGAATAAGCAGGCTACTGGAATCGTTTCGCACTCCCCTGTTCTCACTGGGAATAGAAGAGCCGTACAGACATGCACCAGCCGTCCCTTCGCATCTCTCTCCCTGTCACCCTCCCGGCACCACGCAGGCTGCTTTCTGCGCACACACAATGCCCTCTGCCGGGCTGTGCCGACAAGGGACAGGGGAAACGTTCCGGTGCTGCCGGCTGCATCCATCCACTTGCTGGCGCAGGAGTCCATAAAACCCTCACAGCAGACACTGCAAATCAAAGCGAATGTCCCTGTTCAATCTGTCACTGTGCTATGCAAAGGTGCGGCAGCTTATTTAATAACGTGCTCAACACGTCTCGATTCATTGTATGTCTCGGGGATAAATGGAGCCTTAAATCTTTTTATTTAAATCAGCCTCCATGGTTGACCACAGCTCGGCTAGGGCTGATGGAGCAAAATAGCGTGGCATCATGCCTCGGAAACCACACCAGGTTCCTTATTCCAGTAGCAACATGAGGAACAGACAACACAGGTTTTGGCTTCTGTTTGGTATGGATCCTGGCTAGGTGGACTGCACCCTTTTGCAGAACTCAGGCTGTCCCACTCCTTTCTCTCCCCTCTACCATCCCACCTTTGGGGCATGGAAAGAAACTGGAGAGAGAGGACATGAGATGTCTTAGGGAATTCTACATGGCCTTTGTCCACATCCCCTCTGCAGAAAGTTATTTAGTTTCTAACAGCCACACAAAGAATTACACATTTACTCTGAGCCAACACGGATAAGACAAGCAGGGCCCAAGGCTGCGGCTCCGACCAGAGCACATCCTTTGTGTGACAGCTACTGCCTCCTTTTCCTCCCACTTGCTCCTCCCAGGCAGTGATGAAACAGGGAGATGTGCTGCAGTGATTGCACAACGCTCTTTACATGCTGTGCTTCTTTAACCCAGGGGAGCCCAAGTTTGCCTCTTCACCAAGGGGCAGGGCTCAGGAGCAGTGCTGCAGGAGAAAAAGTGGTGCTTGGACACTGGAGCACCCTGTGGCACTTAGAGCAATGAAGATATAGAAGTCAACAGGTTCAGGGGCTGGGATGCAATATGGGGAAAAGTTTAGGGTGCAAGAATTTGGGGTGGGGTGGGAGTGGAAAGAATATCTACATGGGTTTAGACTTGGGAGAGGAAAGGGTCTGAGATCTGAGTTATGAAATCTTAACCAAATGATATTTGAGATCTTGGGGCAGTCTGAAGTCTGGGAGTGGCTGGCTGAAGAGAACCTTTCTTCCAGGTGTGGATACATCACCTCTGGTAACTGCTACAAGCTGTTTTTGCAAGAAAGGTCCTCCCCTGGGGAACTCCCTTTCTCAATGGTTATGGAAGACCCAAAGGTGATGTAAAAGATGCATGAACCCTGCAGCAGAGGCATATTTACTTACTAATTGGACCTGTCCTTCCTTTGAAGGACTATTTCAGCTGAGGTCTTAGCATGGCTATCCAGTACTTCAAAGCCTTATATGGCCACCTTACATTAACAACAGGCAGCCTAACACGTGATTTGGTTTGCTGCACTAGAGGACAGGCAAAACATACTGTGAAGCAAGACGAGGTCTGCGCAAGGACACGCTTTGGCTGCGCTTCCACTGTTTGTTTTTCTGGCGGTTTCGGACACCATCTTCCTGGTCCATCATCTGCTCCAAGAGTGTCTGATCATCAGCGTTGAGCGGTGCCACAGAGATGTCCCGCACGGCACGGAACTCACCACAGTTGTTTAGGTGCTCGTTCTCCAGCCGGAAGAAGTTCCACACAAATCGTCTAGATAGGGGGAAAAAAAAAAAAAAGTGAAATTCATCAGTTCACTTCCACTTTTACAGGCATCGTCCATGTTTGGCAGAGCACTGGTACAGTCACCCAGATACCACTGACTTTCTCACTGATCACAGACTGCCTCTGGGGAACACACAGCCAGGATGGAAAGAAACAGCAAGTGACTAACAGCAGCACCTGCTACAACATCTTCCCATCAGAGGCAGACCAAATTCTCTGGAAAACAGCAGATGTGGCAGGCTTATTCATTGTCCTAACAGTGATCATCACCCTTGTCTGGATAGCACGGAGGTAGCCAAGCATTACAAGTGAAAGGAAAAGTATACGGCAACCTTCACCACATATATGAGTGAGGTTCAGCTTGAAGTCGTTATTCAACTCAAGATGCTGGGGGAGGCTCCAGCTAGAGTACAAATGCACAAAGTGCACTGAAACCTTACAGGACCAAAAGCAATGATGCAGAATCCAAATTAGTATTTAGAAAAGCAGCAGGGAGTTGAGAAAAATTGTAAATGCAGCATCAAGTGAAATTTCAACTGCTTCTACCAATAAGGTAATTTTAAGGAGAAATTTAGTAATAACAAAACTCAAGATTAGGTCTAGGTTTATAGAAAACAAGAAGCACAGCATAAAGGACCCAGCCCCACATTCCTGCGAGGCACTGTAGAGTCTTCATCAGTCAGCACACTGTTTGGATTAAATGTTTCTGTAAGACCTAGTCTTTCAAGGACCTGTAGCTTCTGTGTCCAAGAAACAAAGCACTTCCCACTGTGCTGATGTTATACAGGTAATAAAAATGTAAAATAGAAATGAACTGTTCAGCCAAGCAGCCTTACCGGAAAACCTCAAGTGGGGCAAAGACAGTGGAAATTATGTCCCCAGCATACGGAAAGATTTGCATGGAAGTGAGGGAGATCTGGATTGTCCAGGCAAAGCGCAGGATCACGTCCTCTACAATGGCACAATAGTAGTATGCCTGAAGAACAAGACAGACAAACAGCACAGGTCAACTTACAGGTTCTACATAGAAGACAGATTGGCTCAGGCCTTCAAGAGGCGGCAGGCTGGTACACTTAAACTTTTAAGTTAATTTCTGAACACTTGAAAGCTAGGAAGTTAAATCCCAGATTAGCTGCACAGTCAGGGTCTGCAGGCTCTGTGCAAGGAAGATGCAATAACAGTTCTTCCTTTCCCTATACTTTCCATTCCTGGAGAAAAGATTCTAATAAGCCCCAAATTCATTGCAAACCTTCAGCATTTCCCACACACTCACATACCTATGAACTTGGAAGAAACATGATAGTACGTTCTACTGTTTAGAACCAGTTTCATGGGTCATCTGCTGCCACCTTGGAAAGCACCACTGACACCACAGGCAGTTCAGCTAACAGAACCCACCAGTGGTCTATGCAAAAGCTTTGTACAGATGGGGTAAGATCTGTTATAAAAATCGATTTATGCTTGTGTAGCTTCTCATTGTAGACACAGCTATCCTGTTACAGAAGCAGCAGACAAATACAGAATTTGCTTCTCAATCAATAGAAACATGAACAGTAGGAAATAATCTCTTTGAAGTAAATGAACCCTACTGCTAAGAAAATCCTAACGCATAGCATTCAGGAAGCACTAGTGACCAACTGCAACATGCTCTCAACTCATTAAATGCTGTTAAAACATTTAAGACTTTCTCTAAAATAAAAGCAGGCTGCATACGCACTTTCTGTGGGTAGACAATCTCTTCTCGAAGAAAGGTATTTTCACCAGCATTTTTGTCAAAGAGACCCCAATCCATCTTCAGATCCCAAATAAGGGTATAGCAGGAGCTGATGAAATAGAAGATAATCCACAGGTAGAAGAACACTTGGGTATCACTGTGTTTCTTAGCTGGAAAAGAGAAAAACAGCATACTTCTGTTCAGCTTAAAGCAGGTTGCTTCTTAAAACGGCTAAAAATTGGCTGACTTGATTGGTGGAAGTCAATGCTCCTTTTATCCAAGTTCCTGGAAAATGGCTAGCTGATCTGAAAAACTGAAAGCCTTATCAGGAATCATCTTTAGATTGTAATTTAAATTCCATTTTTAAACTCTGTTCAATGTTCCGCACTTGGAATTGAAATTTGCTTCAACATCTTTCCTGTCTTGAAACTTGTGGTAGACCTGTCATTCTAACTCTGAACAGCAGGTGGAAGCTGGGGGCCATATTTCACAAAGGACACAGGCTGGTACAAAGGAAAAAAGCAATGAGGCAATGCTCAGTTTATAGGGTTTCTTAAAGGATATTTGAGTTTGTATCCACATAAACAACTGTAAATCAGTGCATTAAAGGCCTGAAAGAGGATGGACAACACAGAAACTTTCATTAGCCATTTCAGAGGTGGTGATGGTAAGGGAGAAAAAGCAAAAAGAAGGCTATACGTTAACATCTGTGTATATATACTGAAGAAGGCTCAGTAAGGAGTTTTAAACTCCCATTCAGAGCACTTTTTTTTTTAAAAGCAGGTCTACAGGATCAAGTCTGCTCATTAGTGGATATGTTTCTGTAACTACAAGTAGGTTCTCAGTTCCACCTAAAAAGGTTACACTACTCCCTTAATTTGGCTAAATTTCCTTACATCAGCCACCTGGGAAAAAACAATCAGCTCTGCTATTCTGTTTTGTTTTTTTTTAATTAGTAACTATATCTGGCTCACAAAGTTCATAAAAATAAAACATGTTATAATGCTTTGTGAGGCTGAGACATTTTGCATTTCACTGCTATCAGGTATCTTTCCTTCTCTTTGTGCAGCAATTGAAATTGCTCATTCACTGATTCTTTGTAACAAAGCCAATAAAAATGTTTCTCGTACAAAAGATGACACACTAACATAAGTGACAGAAGAGTTTTCCATATACGTGGCTTTAAAACAACAGAATCCTTCAAGCTGATCACAGAGGGAGTAACAGTGCAATTTGTTCTTTCCTTCCCTTTCAGTTTTTAACAATTACAGTATAAATGTAATGTGGCAATCTGATAAAATTAATGGAGGTGAAAATGAGAGGCATGGTGTGAGAGTAAATTCTTCCCATTATGCCTCTCAGGCTTCCTGGATATGATGTGCAGGATATAGGTCAAATACACACACTCATTCTCTTTTCAAAACACACCCCCTAAAGCAAACCTATTAAAATCATTTATGCAGCAAAACCTATCTGCAGTGAAGCTTCAAATTAACAGAGGAAAAGGACAAGAGATTTTCTTTAGCTTTCAGGTTCAACTAGCTTTCCTGCTTTTGTGCAAGGTTAGAAGTATTTGAGTAGTGTCCCTCATCTTCCTGCAATTAAGCTTTAGCAAGGGACAGGTCTAACCATCTAACCTCATCACTCAACACCGTCACTTCAGACGGCACCATGACGTCACCTTGAAGCACGCACAAAAGTCCTTCAGAACACAGGCTTCGAAGCCCAGGTATGTTAATGCTGCTGCTATAAACCACCTTACCTACCTTTTTCAAAGTGCAATTGCCCACAAAACAGGACACAGGTGAGGTTTTTGAAGCTTAGCAACCAGGGCTCTGCTGTAAGATTTCATTTTGTCCCAGCCATTTCTCCAAAGTCTCCCCTGCATTACTTCATGAGGGAGAAAAGGTTGATGCTGACGCTCAGTGACTTAGAGTCACTAAGCCCATGCTTTCCAACATTATTTTTAGCTCATTAGACCTCCATGTTTGCCAACTAGAGGATCCTAAAGGACAATTCAGAGAGATAATTAAGGAATTAAGTGCTTTAAAAGCATCTAAATGCTCCAGACTACCCTCTGAGGTCACGTTCTTCATATAGGTAGCTTAGGCTTTTAAGTTAGGTCATGTTGGATTTTATTTTTCTAAGGACAGTACTCAAGCAGATGGAGTCCTACTCCACCTCTTCAGGGAGCAGAAATGGGGATGGCAGTGCAGACAGTATCATCCAGTGCCATGCACTTGGCCACGTCCATGGCCTGAGCCAGGCGCTGCAGTGGTTCGACAGGGGGCTCCTTTGGAGTCCTTCACTCGAGGAAGGGGGCAGTCTGGCCCCACGGGTTCATCTCTCAAGCTATGTAAGGGGCAGCCAGTGAAACTGGAGCTGATAAAACTGCACCCTACACTGGCAATTACATAGCAAAGTGATTTTAAATGTTAATGCTGCTTAAAGCTACATTACCTTAAAGGTTATTGTGTGCAATTACTGAAAGGAGGAGTATGAGGAAGAGAAAGACCCAAGTATGGACTCTTGCTGCATTAGCAATCACCTCCAAAGGATGTGCTTGTTCCCAGTCTGTTATCCTGGCTTCTGCTCCCTCTCCCTCACCCTGTCTTCACAACAGTTTCTTCGTTGGCACCTAGGATCACGCTGCCTGCCCCTTGCTCCTGCTTCCTTTCTCACCCATGAGCTGTATAATGCCTTCGGCTCCTGAAAAACTCCATCACAAAACCAATTCACTCCCTGGTAAAATGCTCTAATCAGAACAAGACTATTGTCTTCAGCTTTGGCATTTGAGTCCCTTCTTTAATCACTTGCCCTCTTTTTCTTCCTGCCTGCAATTCTGCTCGATACCTTTCTTCCTTCTGCCTCATTGGTATTCAGCTGGTGTACAGAAATATGTTACTGCTCTAGGCAAGCAATTATATCTCAATCTCCACTGGCTGGTCCTAGTGGCCCTCTTCAGTGCTGCTCAGGAGGCTGGAAAATCAAGGCATTGATATTCTGCCCAGAGGTTCCATCTACTACTCATCTGCCAGTTTTTCCAGGAATAATACATTGCTGTGTATGTTTATGATGATGTCAGGGTCTGTTTAAACAGGAACTGTTTCACCCTGTGGTCCTTCTTTGTTTAACAATGTGCTAGAAACCACCAAAAACATGATCAGAGAGGGATGGACACAGGAATAGAGAAGTGCATTGGACACCTGGTAGAACTTAGCCTTCCACAGAGGAAAAAGAGCCAGTCTTTAATGTCCCATGGACCTCACTAATCCTTTTGCAACGTAATTACCAGTTCACCCAGTAAGAGGTACAGGAAGAACCTTTGGATTCAATGTTGGAAAGGGCACCACCATGCAACAACTTCTCAAGCTACACAGTTGTTCAAAACAGCAGGCACAAGAGTGAAAACACTGTCAGCACAAAATCTCTACATCTGAAGTTGCAGCTGCAGCTTCACTCCCCCACTACCAACGGGTAGATTTAAATGCATGTTCATATTAGCATGTCTGCAACTTGGAGGTGTTCAGTCATGTCAGAGGCTTTTCAAGTTCCTAGTGCTCCGCTGCAGTGTGTGCTGTCTCTGCTTGCTGCAAAGACTATGGACAGCAGCATACCACAGGGACTATGTTTGCAACCTTCACCACAGAGTTTCCATTAGCATCCTCAGTTTTCCCAGTAGATACTTTGCACAAATACACCTACAAATTGCCCCAGAAGGTCAACTAGATAAATAATGGAAGGCTTCAACCTTTGAACTGAAGCAGTGAATGGCCACAGACCAGAAAAACAGCCAAAGGTACTTCTAGCAGCTGAATTAACTGTCTGCAAAAACTGCTGATAGACAAATATCTTTGATTCCAAAAACAGCCACAGGGGACACAATATCTCACAGAGAATAATACCTTGCTGAAATTATAGGCCCTTCTAAAACACAGGCAAGAAAAAGGTCGCTTTCCATCAAAGATAGACAGCAAATGCTATACTGGATGCAGTTAATATTGACTTTACCTCCAAAGAATACTATCTGTTTACCCTGCTGAATTATTCCGGGGAATGTAAACACTATATAGTATTCAACACAGGAAAAATCAATGTTATGTATTATTGAAGATGTGGATAAGAGCACAATGGCCCTTGATAAGCACTCCTAGTGTGTCAGCCTCTGCAGCTGGCTGTAGTTTTTGCTGATGGGGAGAGCTGTGATAAAAGCTGTAAGAAGTCTGAGGTTATCAGAAAACACAGCAAGGTAAGCCCTGCTACATGATACAAGACTGACTGAGCTGGAGCGGTTCTGCCTCCAGCAGGAATTAAAACCCTCTTCGTCAAGGGATACCAAATTCGGTCTCTTTTGATGATGAGCCTTTCGATCACAGTTTTAAGCAGAACCAAAACAAAAAGATAGGTACTTACAGCAGACTAGCTAAGAGATAGTGGAAAACAGAGTACACTTTCTGCTGCCCAGTTAGCCTGTGAATGATGTCTTCCCATTAACTCTATCCCATAATGCAACGGAAGGAGCGTGACAGCCAGAAGTGACATATCTACATAAGAACTGCCATCAGAATGGCATTCTCAAAGCACTTTTGTCTAACGCTATGGCTTGAAATGCAGTATTACAGATCCCTCAGTAATTAGATGCATTAATGAAGAAACAGCAGTAGTGTTTCCTTTCCTGTCCAACTAGCAGGCATCCCCATTTTATACTGATCATTGGTAAAGACATGACATGACAGTGGACTTAATGCAGTTAAAAAGCCAAATAACGTAGAGGAGCACACGAAGGACTTGCCACTGTTCACTGACAGGCTTTGTCAAATAGCAGCCGCTTCCATACGAACAACATTCCTGTTGGATTCTGCAAACCTCTGCTATAGCCTCAAGGCACAATTTAAAGCAAAGTAGCAAGATATAGCAGAGCGAGGAACTGTCAGGAGACAATCTCTCATTTCCTCTTCTGTTTAGATTCTACACTTGTAAAACGGGCAGATCCCCGAATTCTGTTTTGACTGAAAAATACTGTACAGGCTTGCATTGCTTTGTAGGACAAGATAACTACATTTAATTTCAAGACGTCACAGCAGTCTTGTAGCTTATGTCTCACAATCAGGAGAAATGTAATTTAATTGCAAACCGGAGGACTTATATCAGTAATGACAGATTTGATCTGATTCTTCTTCTGGTGCCTTGCCTAGCGTTTTTAAGAAGTGTTATCTGGGTTATCTATAACTGCTACCATGAGAAGGATGGGCTTTCTTATCTGCCCACTTGCCAGCAGTCTCACTAGTAAGGATGTTTGGATTCACAACCAGAAATAGTGTGGTAATCGAGGCCTTCACTGGGCAATTAGACATTGTGATACAATATCATCTGGTACTTCTAAGTGCTTTGAGATCCCCCAATAGATTCCCACAAAATAGAAAAGCAACAGAAATATCCAAATAAAATAAACATACATTGGATTACTGCATCTCCTAGACGTGCTGCGGCACCAGAGAACTCCAAGTCTGCATGCCTTTGAAAGGAAAACTGCTTATTTGTGATGCAGTTGGTTGCTTTTCTTAAAATTCTCCATTAAAAAAAAAAAAGAGAGAGAGAGACAAAAAACAGACTTCTCCCTCTTAAGTGCCCGTGAAATGAGATATCAGTAGGCCATCCTTTCTACTTACACCTTAATCATTAGTGTTCTCGCTTCTCCAGTCACCATTAACTCCAGACTGTATTAAGGGATATAAACAGCACTGTTGGTCCACTTTTGAGATTCCAGCTATTCAAATTCGTTTCTCCTATAGCAGCAAGCTTCAGAAGCAAAAGCACGAATCACTCGGCTGGCAGGGTGCCGAGGTCACCTCTCCCACGCCGCGAGGCTGCCGGCACTGGGAAGTATCCCGCTTGACATTTGCAGGCCTACAAAACAGGGGGAAAGCTCCCTGCGGGATTGCACGCCTCATCTGTGCTGACATTCAGGGTGCAGTGGCCGTTCCCAAAAATCCCTCTGCCTGGGAAGGCCTCCCACGTCCCCCGCGGAGTGCGCGCCAGCCCTCTCCCCTTCCTGCTCGTTCGTCGCCGGCAGCTGGCGAGCAGGCTCCCGCCGGGCGCCAGCGAAGCCCTGCCAGGGTGCTGCGCACCCTTCCCGGCTCATCCCCAAAGCAACAGCTTCGGGAGCGGCATCACGGCCATCGGACGAGCTAGCGAGGCAGGCTCGCTTCCGGCGCCAGCGTCGGAGCCGGCGCGCGGGCGGAGGCCAGCAGGGAGATGTTTGCCCGTGGCAATGCCTCAACTTCTTCACTAATGACGCCGCCGCTGCGCTGGCGGAAGGGATCAGAAGGACTGGCTAACGAACAGCACTCATTACTGACGGCCTCCTGGGCACGGGGTGACAGCGTTTCGGGGAAAATTCATCCCAGCTCACAGGAATGTGACAGACATTGCACATTTTGTCTCCAAATTACCGTCCTGATGGAGTTGCGAGTATGCTAGGCTACTGCAAGCCACATGAAAACAGCAAGTATTAAGAAAAAAAGACAGTTAATCCCATCCCAAAGTTTGTTTTTTTTACTTCAAGAGGTGAGCCGAAGCTCTCTAAAAGGCCCTTGTAACACCTAAATCAAACGATCTGTCTCGCTGCAGTGCTGACAGCTCTTCCAGTGCTGAGAGAGGGAGATGGGAGACCCTGTACCAATACACAAGGAGTAAACTAGGGAACAGGATCTCTCAAATGCTACTAATATCACTCTTTTATGAAAAAAAAATAATAATAATAAAGGGGGTTTTTGTTGTTTTTTTTTTTTAAAAAAAGAACCGTACTTGAACTCCAGATGTCCATTTATTTTGCCTTGCCAATTCTCCCTGCTCACTAGATATGAAACTACTTTTCTCATTTAAGGTGTTATTAGCTACTGCATCAATGTCTGATTTCGCTAAAAATCATTTTATACAGCTCTCCCAGTTCTCACATCACCTTGTTCTTGTCTCCCGCTGTAACTGCTTAGGATCACAGCAAATTATTGTTCCACCTACCAGCAAATTCACTCTACAGGGGTTGCATCCAGCCATTCCCAGCATGTTAGCAACAAGGGATAAATGACATAACCCACCCAAGTCAGCCCGGTATACTCAACAGTACTTTATCTGGCAGAGAAGAGCGCAGCTAGGAGGCAGTCAGATGTTCTCCTGCAGATCTCAATACAATAGCTGGATGTCACCATCCTCTCCCCCTTCCTGCCACCCGTTATCATCCTCCACCTGGAAGCCACCATCCCTCTCCAGCGGAGCTGCTCTGTGACGGTCCGTGGGAGAACCCGCGGAGCCAGTTTCGGCAGCGAGGGGAAGCACACCGACAGAAGCGGCACTCTTTAGAGACACACTATTTAGTTAACTGCTGTATTTTTAATTACTGCCAATTTCCTGCACTGTTTAATGAGAAAGTGTGTGGCAGCACTACCGCCTTAGACAGACCTAGGGCTCTCCACTGGGTTTCCAAGCCGGTGACAGCCAGTATTCAGCGCATCAGGAAAGGGCACGGGAGTGGTACGGAAGGAGAGACACTTGCTCATATCTCCAAGCCATGTAGATTAACTCTGGTAGAACTCAGAAGTTAAACAGCTGGACACCACCCAGACCACAATGATTTCATTGAATAAGGTGCATAAATGAAAATGAAAATTTAGCATAAACCACTACGTCTTTCATCCTTTCCTTCAGTTAAAGGATAAAAGCCCATATAGACAATTTTAACCTAGTACTTGTGCTTAAGCTAAGTAACATGTTCCTGAAAAAATCAAGGGAGACACAGAAGTGCTCATATTGAAGCAGCAGATCACATGAAACACAAAAACAGCAGAAGACTACCAATGACTCAAGAAGCTTAGTTATTCAAGCACAGAAACCAGATCTATATTCTATGTGAGCCAGACATATTTCAGATGACACCATGGGAGCAAAAAGGCATGAAGGTAAGACAGAAATAACAGCAGAAAAATAAGCAAAAGGCATCTCATTTTGCAGAGAACAAAGTTACAGCACGAATCACGCACAACACTTAAGAAACGACCAGCACTCTCAAAGAAGTACAGCAAACTTTTTTCCCGACTGCATACCTCTAGTTGCACTGTTTCTCAATGTGTTACAATAAGAGCTGAATACCTAAGGTTAAATATAACCATTGAATCGTACAAAGACTGAAACGTATCCAAGGGATGAACCAAACCCAGGTTGGCTCTTCTAGCCCTGCCGGCATATCCCGTTAATGTCAATGCACTTTATACAAGAGGGAATTCCTGTGGAATGGTGCTCTAAACAGGACTGCAGCACAAACAGCTATACAGCAACACTGTCGATGCATTTGCCAAGAAAACTGCATCTGCTTCTGGTAGACTAAAAACACCCCAATAAAATAATCAGGTGTCAAATTCTGCTCTTCTGGTAAATTTTCTACTGCGGACTAGGACTTAATCATTTGTTTCCTCAGTACCACTTAAGTTGTCCGTAAATAAGCCAATGCGACATGCAGGTGGCAGCCCTAGGCAAGAGTACTCAGCACCCTCGGGGAAGCTAATGACAGCGCTAAACTACTCAGCGCAAAGCAAGAGTAGGAAAGACCTGGGGGCACACGCTTGCGCTAAGACGTGCTGCGAGCAGGCAGGGGCCCGCGGCGCGCCCTCCCGTTGCTAGGTAGCTCCGAGTCATAGATATGCCTCATTTGCCTCTGTAAACATATCCTGTAGGACTACATTTACAGAACACAGCCTTTGCTTCCCGTTCCTTTGGGCGATATAAAAATGCTTAAAATTCTTCCTCTGGGATCTTAGCAACAGTCGCCCTTTGGATACTGCTGTCTTCCCCCAAATGCGGTTGTGTTTCTGTGCTAGTGGTGTAGCATACAGCTTGAGTTAGCGCTTGTCCATGCAACCGTGGTCTGCTGGACTCTTATTTTATGCGGTGGCTACTACCACTTAAGCTTCGCTAAGTCAAGAGACGATGGCTTGGAGTTAACTCTAAAACAAATGCAGTTCCAGGACACCGAGAGCGCCTGTTCGGAGGAGAAAACCTAACAGACTTTGATATTTTAAGGGTCTAACGTCAAAACTGCAATAAGCACAGAGAAAACTGCATTTTTGCATCTAAATCAAAAGGAAGACAAGTAGGGCAATGGCCTCCCTAAGAGAAGCAGCAACCAGAATTATGCACTGCCCAAGCAATAGGAATTATTAAACAGTGATACACTGGGGAAATGGAGATACTAGTCAAGAGCCTGCAGTATAATGTAGTACCTAGGGGAATCCTTAACTACAGCACATTTCGAAGAGGGTAGTACTGTATATGAATCGAAACAGCATATTTGCATTATACATAATAAGGTGACATTTGTACATTTATTTAGTGCAAGTTGTTTTCCAAGAAGTACATGAAAATATAGCACAAGCATGCTGTAAGTGCACTCTGTACAAATTAACAGCTTTCAACACCGACAAACCCTCCCAATCACAGTCCATCTTCACACAGTTGGCAGACACAGGCTCAAACCTAAAAAGCCACTACAAACTATTCAACGTACTAAATCAGTGGGGAAAGACAACCCTCTTCCGAGGGCTGCGATGTCCCCCAGAACTCACGAGTTGAGAGCAGGCCCTGGTGAACATTACCTGACCTCCCAAGAAAAGGCCACAAATTACCCTTTTGTCCTGGCAGCTGAAAGCTGTCATTCCAGAGTTGTAACTCACAGACTTGCATGCAGAGGAATGAAAGACTGATTAAATAAAATGCTAGTTACCAGTTTGTTACTTACTGCAATTTGGAACAGGTCTAAGTAGCAAGGATCTCCACCAGTTTAACACTCATTTTCGGCAGGGCTTTCATTCTTAGTGGCAAACAACTAGTCCCCAGCAGAAGTTTTGGACATATCCCAGGTCAGTGTTTGTCTCTGCTACGCTTACCCAGACATGGAGAAAGTGTGGGGAAGCAGTGCATCTACTTCCAGCACTAACATCATAACAACTTGATAATAGACCATCTTATTCCAAATCCAAAGAGAGCTGGAAGACTATGCAAAGCACATAAATAATGTTGGAGTTCTAACAGATATGGCATATTACAAAATGCATTCATGCCAGGATGGGAAGAGGCTTGCAGAGCTGTCAAGACATGGCGAGGTCTTTAGGAAGCCCTCTGAAAATCTCTACAAATCTGCGTACAGTGACATTTACAGTATCTGTACAAATGCACAATTTATGAAGGCCACAAAGCTTCCAATTATTATTTTTTTTAATGATACCAACAACTATGTGCTATTGACTCCCACTGACAAAGCTGGACAGATAAAAGCTGGGACTCAAGTTTCTCAGCAATTGGAGCAAGCCCTGTGGCTGGTTCATAAACACCTCATTACAACCCACACAGTGCCAGATCTGAAGAGCAGGCAACAGTTATGTACAGCAGCAATGAGAACAAGAGTCGGCAATACTGGCACAGATGCAGACTTCAAGGGGACTAGGAAGAGGTCAAATTCTTAATCAGGACATTTTGACAAATGCTCATCTCCATCTTCATCTCAAACCTATCTGCAACCTTTCCACAACAGGCTGTTTCAGAATGCCCTCAAGGGAGTGAGAAACCTTAATCAACCTCCTAAAAGCAGGCACTGTACATAAAAATCATATAAGCACTGACTATAACCAAGCAATCTGCATTTGTCTCATCTTGCAGTTTAGCAGCTGTGACTAACTGGACTGCAGGGCTGGAGCCAAAGAGCTGCAGAACGTCACTGAACAAACAACTGAAAATGGGAACAAGTTCTACGGATACAACAGCAGGAGGCAGGTGCGCAGAAGGGGCAGGCGCTGGGCCGTGACCACATCTGCCACCGCCTGTTCCCCCACCAAGTTTGTGTGTGTATCTGGATGCAGAGCACCTGACTTCCAGCCTTCAGGCAGCTTGCACCACTGCGCTTATGTGCTATTTATGTGCTATTAAAATGCAACGCTTGACAAACATCATCTGTATGACTTCAGGCCCGGCTACTTCAAAACTGCCACTTCTTGGCCACAGGAAGGTTTCTAATAATCCTCAAAAAAAAAGTACATTAACTAGATGCATGCCTTGGACACTACACCCTGCCTTGCCACAATCATATTTCAGGATAAGTAATTGCTTGCGAGCATGTGCAGCTGCTGATTCCTGGAGATATAGAAGGCACATATTTTCAACGAAAAGAATACTGCTTTTAGGACTTCAGAACAATAAAAGGCAGGGCGACTGCCTGAAGTGCAGAAACTAAAAGCTTTTTCCTTCAGAACAAGAGCAGAATCAAGTAATTGTCGTTTCCAGGGAGATGGGGAACTTGAGGGATCAGAGCTCAATCTGCAGTTAAATGGGTTGGAAACAACTCCCTACCAGCTGCAGAAAAAACATGGATAAAAATACATAGGAAAATCCAGAGAGGGCTGTTTCCCAGCACTGTGCGCATCTCCCTCTGTTCAGAAATGATGGACCACCTTTATTCAGATGATCCAGAGTAGCTTTTCACAAATGCCAAGGGAGAAGTATTTCCTACATTCTCCCTTTCCTTACACATCTCCCACTCTAGCGCCATTCACAGCAAAAACCTGACAGGAATTTCAGTTCTCCCCTTTTGAGAAGGAAACCTGAAAATTCTTCCTGACATTCCCGAAGTGCAGTTATAAGCACACTGCGTAAGCCAAAAATATCTAAAGGAAAATCTTGAAATACTTCTCACAAGCTAGGCAGGCCTTTGGTTTTCCACTAAAATGTTTCACAGATACCAGCAGACAAAAGTTCATGTTTGAATGGGAAACCAAGTTTTGAGCTTCTCTCCTGTGTAAGAAGCAAGCCCCATGACTTAGCCTGAGAAGTTCTATTAAAAAGAGAAACCGGTGAGATACACTGGCTTCATTGAAGTTGCATGTGGACAGATGTGCACAAATGAATGCAGCCCACTCACCACACAGTCTCATCAGTTCCAACAGAAAACTGACTCAAAGCTGAAGTATAATGATTTAAAAACAAAGAACAAACACTGCTTTCTCATATTGCTCTCACTCTTTCTAACTTGGTAAGAAGATGACTGACGTGATCCATCAGCAGTCCCATTCTTTCAGACAGTGCCCTAAAAAACAAGTCTGGGGAGCGTGGTCTGACAGGGAAGGGATTTTCCAGAATAACCAATACCTTTGTGAGTGCTGTAGAGGGCTGCAAACGTCACCATGAAGAAGGTGGTGGAATATTTTCCAGCATTAACCAGATGAGGAAAGGCCCGTTTGGTATCGCGGTAACGACGCAGGCACTGGATGAATCGCAACCAAGCGGGGATGCACTGGACAACTGCTCTCACTCCGTAGGAGTAGCTGTTACAAATCTGATTATCTGGAAGAAAAAGAAGTTTCAGGCGACACGGAGGCAGTAAGTTTAAGAATGTCTATCGTCTTCCTTCCAGTATGAGCAATCTCATCATTTTACTTAAGAGTGCAATTCCCAGCATCTTGTACTCACACACATACATGTGGTATGCACACATGCACTCACAGCAGCGAGAAGCTCATCACCAGGCGACTCGGTGAAGGGGAAGTATTCTGAACCCCTCTACTCCACCCCTTTACTCCTAGGTATGTAGGTGGCATGACATCAATAACACATCCAGACAGATCATCATCTAACTCTTTCACTGTTGCCAGTGCAATTAACACACAAGAAGATTAGAAATAATCTATTTTTAATTTGCTTTGTGCTTTTGGCAGTACTGTGAATAATCAAATTAAGGATGGAATTACAAAAGGCCCTCTATACTGAAGCTTTGTGCATAAATGGGAAAGCATTCCCAAACTCCACAGGAGAGCTCAAAAAGGGAACTTTGTCTAAGATGTCCTTGACCTGATTTTAATTTTTCTTGCATATTGTAATGAAAAAAAGAAAAAAAAAACAGATTTCAGAATGCTCTTTTAAGAAAGAGAGGACATAGCCCTGACTTGAACAACTGGGGTCATGGGAAACTAGACAAACACAACATTACGTCACAGACACATGACACTGGAAAGCCCCTATTTTATTAGGAAGTGACCAGGAAAATCCAGACTTCGCCTGGAAGCCCCAAACATGCCATGTTCTTACTGTGTCTTGTTCAGCACGCCTCATATAAACAACCCACTGATAAACAAACACTTGTTTGTCATTCAGCCTCGTGGAGACAGATTCATAAGCCAATATATACTCCAGGGCACCGCGTTATCCTTCCAATGTTTGGACTGGAAGAGGACAAGCAGTAATTCACCCAGTTGCTGCATAACATTTTTTTAAATAAATAAATGTTCAGCTAATTCCAACACTGGCTCTAAGAGAAGATAGAGATCAGACAGATTGGAGGAACAAAGTGATTGATGCCGAGAGAGTTTGCTTCAATAGGCAAGCATCATAAACCCATCGGACAACACGATTTGCCAGCAGGCGCTGCCCAGAATGGAAAGAACACTGCCTGATGCAGTGAGAGACAGCACTATTTTGCCACTGGGAAGACCCGAGTCAAAATTCACATGCCATCTCTGGCTTTTCTAGCCAGAAGCAGAGAGGCAGAGCACACACAACCCTTGTGCCTCAGCATCAGCTCTAATCGAGTAAGGGGTAGCACTAACAAGCTCTGAGGAAGCTCCTCCATCCCCTCTTGCTTAAGGGCACTGTGACAGACCCTGTAAGAAGCAGATTACAGCACGGATAAAATCGTGGTAAACAAGCTCAGGCAACTCCTTTTATCATTTCCATGCTAAGCAACAATAACAGGCTAAAAGCAAATACATGGTTAGACTACTATGAAATAAAACAGTGATGCCAGGAAAATTGTTTTCTCCTTCCAACCAAGGAGTGCTGTGGCTAAATTCCTTGATGAATATTCAAGTCATGCCAAATGACTGGATTAGGAAATGAGCACTGATGTGAAATTCTACTTCTCCGGATGGAAGTAAGAAAAGGGAGAATATCTCTAATGCTATGTTTACAAGAAATGTTAATTATTTTAGTTTCCTATATAATTGGTAGGCCTTTTCAAAAGGGACAGATGCCTATGAGACTGTCTTGCTCAGTGTTTTCTAGGTCATTTTAACAGCACTCATATGGATTGTCAGCATCACTCTACCTGTGTTTGCCAGAAGTCCAGCGTTGTTCTCCCACTGAAGCTCGAAGCTGTAGAAACAGATCATGTACTCCAGATCCATGAGGATCACAGCCAGGCTGTTGAGCTGATCAGCCAGCCAGAAATCCGCGAAGCCCACCTTGTGGAAGGGAGCCGTGAACACCCGAAACTGCCGGGGGAAAAGGAAGAGTTACGTGACACGCTAGCAAAGACGTTAACCGCAGAGGCAGATTGCGGCATTGAACAACTACAGAAATAACAGAAACACCTGAAGATTTGTTGCTGACCTTTTGCTTCTACTGCCAAAAGATAACTGTCTCCCCACTTTAGGTGCAAATAAAATTCCCTCTTTCAGACATCCAATTCTTCTCCTTGCACCAACTAGTCTCCCTTTCTTTGCTGGCTGAAAAGCCCAAACTCTTCCAACGACACCCTTGCCCAGAAACTCGCAGTCTCCACATCAGGCTTCTTTCTACCCAGCTCCGCTTCGCCGACTGCCCCTCACGCTGCTCAGCACTTTCTTTCAGGCATTTGTGTCATACCTATTGACATCTTCCACACTTACCTTGTGCCTCACATTAACGTCACTTAGATTACAGGCGCACAGCTTGACCATTAATCTGTTCATGGCTCACTTTACTTGACATCTCAGTTGTTCTTTGGTACAAGAAGTCGTAAGAGTGAATACCATTACTGATGGATCCCCCGAACCCTCTAGCATAGAAAGCATTAAAGAGCAAAGGAAATCCTATTAACTGCCAGTTAGACTCCCTCTCAATCCCAGCCCACTTTCCCTTTCAGGCTTAACAGCAGTTATGCTACTTTCAAACCAGACACTTTTCATGGTCCATTACCTTTGATTACAACTCTCTCTACCCAGATAGTTATAGTTACTAACGGCCAATTTCTCAAAGAGACAGCACCAGCATCATCCTGTAGTTCAGAGATTTATGAACCTTCACGTTAATGAAAGTGCAGGCCAGCATTGATCTTTTATGCTGCTCTTCTTATTAACCTAAAAGGCACACAGTTACAGAAACCGGGGAAAGGACTGCCACGTTCCCATCCAGCTTACAATGCCAGTTTAAGGCTCTGGTCCTCGATTCCAAAATCAAACAGGGGATCCAGACATAGTGACATTAAACAGCAGACATGGATCCTGAAACAGAGAGCACTGTGCTCCTGTAGGACAACACCTATTACAAAAACTCAAACAGTACCACGTACAAACATTAGGAACATCTGTTCTTAGTCAAAGTGTTCCAGTTATGGAACAGCTTCTGGAGAGATCAGAGAAGCCACAACAAAGCCTTCCTTTCCAAAAAGCTCCTTCCTCCATCTAGTCAACACTCCCTGATACTATCTTCTATCCATTTAATTCTAGACATATTTCTAAAACAAAAATCAACCGAAATATAAACAAATTGCAAAAACACAGCTTTACAGATAGATCTTCCTGAAAAAAGAGGAAGTCATTAATGAAATCCATCTTGTTATTTACTTTACAGAGACACACTTGGACACTGTCAGCAGATGACAGCATAGAAGTTTAAGAGTAGAAACTTTCCACCTAAAGGTTACAGTAGACAAGGAGTCAGCAGATACCAGTGCCTTAGCTGGGTTACGTACATATCGCAGTAAACTATCCTCAGGAAACTGAGCTGCCACCTGCACCCTCCTAACCCCACGAGTCACACTGTGGTTTCCGACTCTGCGCTGCTGCGCGCGGCCTCAGACACGTTCTGCTCGCCAGCTCCTCTGAGCTGCATCCACCGGGATGGAAGCTGGGCCTGGCACACTACGTAAGCCACAGGAGACTGGCATTTGCAGAGTCTTAATGCCACGGTGTGTTAACGTGCATCCCATTCAGAGGGGCATGAAAAAGCACAAAACGCACATTGGATACCCAGCTGGTTTGCCTGAACTCCACAAATGCTTATTTGGTTGGCAAAAGAAAAAAAACACAAAGAGAGGCAAAAAAGAAGGGGTAACCACACTGCAAGTTGTGACAAGAGGGTGCTGGCAGCGGAGGGCATCGTCCACTGGCAGGTACCACAAGCTAATCTATCTTCCAGGCTGAGAAGCGTCTGCAATATTCTTCAGTAAAGACAGGCTGCAAGAATGAAGTCATAAAATACCAAGAGCTAGAGTTGAATTTAAGTTTCAAGTAATTGGCTGCGATTACATTTAAACAGTTCCACGATCCACGTACAGACTTTCAGGTGCTGATTACTGCACTTTTACTAAGCGCTGGGACAGCAGATATTTGAGCCAGAGCTAAACACTTCCTAGATTTTCACCTCACACATGGATACATTCCCTGCACTTGTTTCACCATTTCAGCACCCTGCAGAAGGTATTGGTATGTACATGCTAGTTCATTCTTCACACCACGATCTGATTCCTTTGGCTGGCCATGCCCACCAGCTACACATTCAGGATGGTTCTCATTTGGCAGCAAAGGTGCAGAGTATGCTCAGCTCAGTTCATTTGTCAATAGAGAGGCATATGTAGGCAGGATGCCATACAGGCAAGAAAGGTGGGAATTAAACACCAGATGAAATAATTATTCTTCCTATGAGTGAAAGAGTTGAGAGCTAACCTGTAATCTCTCAGGGATTATTAAAACAGATTCCACCTATGACAACCAGAAAGCAGTTGCTGATGAACAAAAGTGGATGCAGTAGGCCTCGTAGCTCCATCAGGAAACACTACAGAACACTAAAGTATACTCCCAAACTGGTTTTAGGAAAATTGAAGTGCCAACACTCAGCTACGCCTGGTATGCCAGGCTTCATTTTGGCCAGCATGTAAGCTTAGGAAAATAAACATAGCAAGCATGGAAGGGAAAACGCTCACCAAAAGCAAAATTTGTGTGAGCAGTATGGTTTTAAGTAGTGGACTCTTTAAACCTCTTTCACCCAGGTAACTGCTGGTGACTGCGATAAGAAATAAAATATACCCAGCCAGCCAATTACACATAATAAAAATTAGAAAAGCCTAACAGCTACTCTTCATGTTGTTCATTTGGCCTCCTTCTGCCCCCCCCCCCACTCCCACATAACACACAGTCAAAAGCACTGTGTCATTTTCCACCATTAAGGTGATCCTGCATTTTGATGAAGCTTTTCTCCCCAGGAGACCTTGGGAGGAATTGGCCTCTGCATGTCTGAAGATAGGTCCATATCGCAGACTGCAGCGTAGCCTGAAGACAGCTGAGATAGAGCAGGTACTGGAAACTGCCTAGCCGTGGCTACAAAGAGCTCCGCGAAGACCGAGAACCTTAGCCTGTTAAGACATTAAGGAAAATGAGCACAGATAGTGCTCACACTATTAGACCGTTTCCAGTACTTCCCCTAACACCAAGGGACAGTGATAACACTAACGAGGCTAGGGACTAAAGGTAAGTCTAGGAGAAACGGCTCAATGCTGAAAGGGAAAAAGGACTGGAAAACTAAATAGTAGTAACACAGCAAATCAAACAACAGAGGTAAGTGCACAGAGGTTAAATAGCTGTGCGTATACCTGCACACACACGCTTGAAGTATGATTCTATTCTTCATCTTTGTAATGTTCCAGATAAAGTTAATTGTTTTAATTGGTATTAAATTATGATGCCATGAATAATGTCAGCCAGCCAAGCACTCTCCCCACCCCCCAAATGCCCTCAGAGCAGCTCCAGCAAGAATAAGGTATCACGGGAACCAATTTGATTAAAGCTAATTTAAAAGTGCACGCAGGGTGGGGATGAAAGTGTGAAACAGTCATTTTGGAAGAAACTGATGAGCCATCCAAAGAGTCTGAAAGCTATTCTTTGGAGTTCCCACCTACAACTGGAACACTGAACTAGCATGCATATTTACATTCACTTTATCAGATTTCTCTTACCACAGAAATGGGAGCTGGGGCTAAATAAATGTTTCTGCTTAAGACCAAAAAGGATTTGCAGAAAAAACTATAAGCATAATTTTATAAGTAGTAACCTTTGCAAGGGTTCCCTCTCCATGAGTGAACCCTCTCAATGTTGGCACTCTCCCAGTTTGGGCTGGGCAACACCAAAGCAGCTTTCCTTAGAGCACTGTAACTCTAACCAAACTGTTTTAATACGTTAAGGGACAAACAAGCAAAGATATATTAATGTTTCTATATATGCAAAAGTATGCATACAGCTGTACACATGAAGATTAACAAGTAACTGCCTGCAATCTGAAGATAATGACAGACTGGTACAGACAAGCAGAAGTTGCTTTTGTAACCCCATAATCAACAGACATTTGCAGTCCATATCTTATCATGTCTAATCTATGAATACATGTGTACAATGGTATGGCATCCTCTAGTCTGAAAATTAGTGAGTCTTGTATACTCAAACTGTTACAGCCCAGTTACATCTGTTTTTCTTTCTCTCTCTCACTTTTTTTTTTCTTGTTTTTTCCAGATCAGGTTTGAGACTTACCAATAGTTTGAGCAGCCAAAAACGGGACTTGTAGTATAAGGTTTTGGTAGGGTTGATGAGAAAAAGCAACATGAAGCCGTACAGGATGAGTGGATTCACCTGCATAGGGATGTAGGTGAATTTACCATATATACATGCCAGCAGGCTCAGGCACCACAAAACCCCAAGGAATCCAGCAATCTACAGAAAGACAGAAGAAACAGAGTTAGATACCTTGCGACTAAACAACTCCAAATCTTACAATGAATTCTCATTATAACAAAAGGGAGAGCAGTATTCAATCCTGTAATCAAATCAGACTTCAGTAACATCCTCCTCTGGATGCGGTAATTGAGTTACAATTCCTTGCCAGGAAATGGTACAGGATTTATCCTCCTGATACTCACAGCTCCACCACTCCTGCAGTCCGTTCTGCTTACCTCAAAGAGATGTTGATGGGACAAGTTGCTGCGGGGATTGAGTTCAAAGATGAGGACATGATTCACTCCAGCCTGTCTCCAGCCGTACGTGTTGATGCCCAGGAGAAAGAGGAATTCTATCAGGAGAAAGCCACCTCGATAGATTCTCACCAGTGGCCACACATTTGGTCCATCTATAAAAACCACACCTGACCAAAAACAAACAAACAAACAAAAAAAACCACCTTTACGATAGCACAAGCCATGTCACAAATCTAACTGCACTTCTTTATGCTGGTTCTCAGACACTCAGCTATACCCCTGAAAACTGAGTACACTTGTAACTCACCTGCATATTCGAGCAATTGGAAGACAGTTTACCTAATCTATCAGAGGCTTGGCTTGCTACAATTTTGAGGTTGTCACTTGACCTCAGGTCAACCAAGAGAAACAGTATCTTAGTCACTCTTAAAAGTGGCTTAAGCTAGATTGGCAAGGCTATGGAAAAGGGGTGAGTCATCTTGCCTCCTAGTCTTTTTTTTTTTAATCCTGTTATATCAGATACTTCAAATTTCTTTTAACCTAAATTTACTGGTGCTACAGAGCTCCTTAAAATGATTTGGGAGTATTTGGCGGAAATTTCTGTCTCTAGCTTGTGTAGTCAGATCATTAGCAGCATCATAGGTCCCTTGGCTCACACTACAGGCATAAGGGATAGTACCAGCAGAAATATGACTGCATTCACTTAAAATTCTGGTTTAACAGAGAAGAAATCTCAGCAGATGGAGATACAAGTATCTCAGCTCCCCCCAAAAACCAAGAAGTATAATTTACAGCATTTAAAACAATGCTAAGATGCGCCTAATCACTAAATTCAATACAACTGTAATGTTGGACATATTCGTAACCAGCAATGTAATTTCCAGCCGCACCCAGACAGAAAATCCAACACAAGGCAGCAATACTGGAAAGTCTGTTGCTTCCTTTGTTCAGTCTTCAAGGTTTTGGAAAGAGATTCACTTAACTTCAAACAACGAGCAGCCTTAGAAAGCAGCAGCTTTGTCTAGCATGAGGCACTTTGCAAAATACCGTCCTCCTGATTGCCTGATACGGGTTTTATTAGTAAAGGACAAATAAAATTGTTTTAGTCATCAATTTCGGTTTCACTGAGCATTTCTCACCCACGTCTTTCCAAAGGGAGAAAGAAACAAGCAATTTAACAGAATTGATAATGAGAATTTATTCTCACACACCCTCCTGCCTAAACTACAGCCCAACTTTTTCTGAACTTTCCTTCAGAGAAAAAATATCCATAAAAAGTTTCATGTGTTCAGCATTTGTACTTTATACCATATGAAACTATGGAGGAAAATAATGAAAGGAGCAATGACTCAAGAACTGTTGAGATAAATTTATAGCCTCAAGCAAATATTGCATTTAGGCAAAATAGAGTCAAGTTTTGGATAGACATGAGAGATTCCCTGACGAAGGGGAAAGAAGTGTCTCCTCAGAATGGAACTGAAAAAGCATGCATTTCACATTTTAATCTGAAATGCCTACAGACAAAGCCACAGAAGTTGCTTCCAAATAGGACAGAGAAGCCCCAAAAATATTGAATCAGAAAAGTGTAAAAATTACAAGATAGCGAGTATAACAGATATGCTCTAGTATTCAAGTCAGAACACCTAGACAAAGGTTTTTCCTATGTGAACATCGTTTAATATGGCAATATATAGCATATACCTTCCATAGCTAATGCCCTCTCATCTTATTTCTGTACCCTCTGGGTGATACAGAACCATGATTCCCGTATCAAGCAACAGCTGATTCTGGAGAAAAAAAACATATACTGAACAACATCTGATGGGTTGAGCTACTGAAATATAAACACTAAGAGCATTTCTCTATATTCTCTCTTCTGAATGATAAAGTACCTACCTAGATTAGCTATCACAGTATAAAGGCTATATTTGATTCCTTTTTCACTCGTGTTTCCCAATATAGTGGTTTTCTTCACTATAGCTGAAGAGTCTGACTGAAGAAGCTCAAGAACCCAAAAGCTGGAGGAAGGCTGTACGCCCAGTGAAGGTGTATAGTAAACAGTAGAAAAATTGGGAAAAGGGTTCTGCTTTATACTACACGCCACCTCAAACCTATAAGTCTTTTTAATGTTGTAATTCTGGCCTTTGGTTAGCACGCTTCCCCTCCTGAGAAGCTGTGCTGCTACCAGGCAAGACCACCACTCCAATACAACCCAGCATCCAATTCGGAGATCCGTACTCAAGGCCTGAGGCAAAAAGATTTTCCATTAATATATTGTTTCCACTTAAATCCAACACTGTAAATCAAGTCATTTCCTCGAGTCAGCAGGTACATGATATTTGATTAACTTATCCCTCCAGTAAGCGACCCCAAAAGGCTCCAGCAGACAAGAGCTCCACTCTAAACAAGGTGTTCGGAGAGGAAGATTTCCCTGGTGACGAGCCCAACAACATCACCATCTGATTCTCTTCTACACAGACTCTCACGTTGCCTCAAATGTGTTTTAATAGCTCTCTGTACACTCATTTCATAACATTTGAACATGATTACTCACGTAATTAAGGCCAAGTGTTTTCTTCTCCTGACCAAGAATACCCCATGATTTTGAGTGCCTGATGACAAAATCGGGAACAACACTTCCCCTGTTCATTCATTAACGTCACGGAGCGATAATACATTCAGAAATGGGAACGCCATTGTGCAGACATGTTCTGCTGGCTCAAAGCTAGTTCTGTTACCATGCTCGCTTCCCAGATGAGAGACAGAGCACTGTCTAACCAGCCTTGAGATTTTGCATGACGTCTTACAGAGTTTTGATTAATCAATCTTACCCCTACTTCCATGAACTTTCAACCTCAGTTACACATTAAATTTGACTCACAGTAAAGCTGACATAGAAACTAGTGAGGCCTCAAAAGAAATGTTCTTCAGGGCAACACTCTCCTGGGGTCTACTTGTAGAAGTTGCAGCCTTTCATGGACCCCAAGTTACTGTGAACTCATCTCTATAAATGGTGCTGTTCTGTTTTTGAAGTCGGGGAATACAGATGTGTTTTGCCAATGGAAGTTACATTCTAATGCTGTATTACAAATTCTACATGTACAGCACTAAAATCCTATCTGCACCAATCAAATCATAAAAACAATTTGACATAGAGGTATAGAGGTTAGCAGAGTAATACCCAATTAAAAACAAAAACTTTAGAGTATAGTTCTTACCCAATATTTGAATAACTTACAGATAAAAGAGTACGCCTCCTGAGATAAACATACCTCTTATTCACACCAGTTTAATAATATGTGCTTTAGAGGCATAATCATGTTTATGAATTCATTCTCACAGCTGTGTCACTTTTTCATTCTTAATGCTGAGAGATAAAACAAACACAGCCAGCTTCTATCATATCTGCATCTCATACAGAGATCAAACATGTAAGTTACAGAAAAAAAGAAGAAATAACGAATAAAGAACAACCTATTCACATTAAATAGACCTTTCAGGCAGAGGGTCAACTTTCTGCCTCTACCACAGAAAGACTAGAAGGGAACTTCTTTCAAACAGGTTCTAAAACAGAGAAATTCTCTCCCATGGGATGACTGGATCCAGTTACAGAAATACCCGATTCAAAATTCTTTTAAACCAAACACAGGCTTTCCCTAATGCAAGAAGTTATATGCTGATCTCTTAGCCTTTTCCTTTGCGCTGTTTAAGCAAATTACACCACTCTACTGAAATCACACACACAATTAGTAAAGCTGCTTGCGACATTCTGGATCTAGAGTACTAATGTGATATTTACACAAATGGGAGTTTCCAGTAACTCAGAAGGTGCAAACCAGAGTAAAACCAAAGCTTAAGATAGGCAATAATTTACTGTAGTTTTTAAATGATCTTGCCACAAGTCTGCCAACAAGACAAACCCAATTAACTCAGTTAATAGGCATCAAGCCTTCCTGCCCTAGAAATTGCTACATGAAAACTTCCTGAATGCCATAGCGCTCACACAGCTACGCGACTGCTCTCATTCTTTGTACAGAGTCAGAAACATGCGAAATTTAAGTTCTATGAGCACCTCTCTCAACAGAGGTAGGGTTGTGTGCCCACAGAAAGAAAACAGAAGTTCATCTTGGATGTTATACTTCCAGGATATCCCCGCCATGAGTAAGGAGGGAACCAGGAGCACAGACCACAGTACAGTCAAAGATCAGTATCTGGGTATATAATGTGAGAGCTACCACCCATTATCGAGCAGAACTAATAATTTACCCCAGTGTGATCCGACTCAGCCTGATCTAACCCAGAACATCCTGGCCAGTCCAGCTCAGCTCCAGGCCATTACTAAGTGATAACAACAGACCCGTACCAGGCTGCGGGAGTCAGCTGGGTCCAGCTGAGCAAACCTACCTGAAAGTATGACAGTGATGTTCAGTACAATGAATATTCCGCAGAACAATCCAACCCTGAATGTAGTCCAGGCTGGTGCAGGCTGCAAAAAAGCAATGGTGGAATTAAGGGGAGATAAATACTTTATCAAAATCAGATTTATTTGCAAAATAAACTTAAAATCAGGGATACAACATTCTGACCTGATTGCTTTCTCCCCTTCTCCGGAAGTGAGGTTTCTTTAAAATGACAGATGCTGCCTAGTGTTCTTGGCTACCCTGACGCTGTGTTAGAACAGAGCTCAGGCATTTCAACATCTTTTGAAAAGTCTTCCGGGCCACACCAACAGTAAACATATGTTATTATTAGCATGAATTCTCCTTTACTATTCATCTCATCCCTTCATTAATTTGGCTTCATGCATTAGGGCTAGTAAGCTACTTCTATATCTTCCAAAGCTAAAGTAGATTATGCGACCATGCCCTCTCTCAAAATTTGTGGAACATGCTCACATTCACGTATTTTCCAGTTCTCCATTCAGATGTTGAATCTACGTTGGCCCCTTGATAAACTGGAGAAGCAGCTTAGCTATATAACTTGATCTCTCACCTGAGCGGCTCCCAAGGGTGGAACACGCAAACGTTTCATAGCCTTCTGCCTATCTCCATCTTCTAACTCATTGGTCACCACTGCCTAAGGAGATTAAAAAAATACACATCACAGAAGTTCATTGTAATGATATGCTCCCACACATTGCCTGCATTGAGTTATTACACAATACAAGCTAATGCTGCATTAACTCTTTAGAGTAAAAAGCAACCAGTTGATGACAACACATAAATTTAAGTAAGCAATGCCGGAAGTCAGTGGCACTTTAAAATCAATTAACAGTTGCCTTGGTGGTGGATACAAGATGGTCATAGGGCAAAAGACTGTAAGAATAGAACATGAAAAATAAATTGTTTACTAGCTAAAAGAGAAGACAGCACACAGACTAGCATCTTTACCTCTGTTTCAGAGATAAGCTGATTGATTTTCTTGCAAGTGTAGAATGGTGCCACTTCCACCTGGGCCACCCGCCAGTCCGCTCCTCGTGAGGTCTCCAGGATCTTGTCATGCTTCTTTAAGATCTTGCGGAAGCCAGTGAAGTTCAGGTTCTACAGACAAAGGAAAAACAAAGTTACTTGGTTTTAACTCCAATCAATTAAGAAGAAAGTTAAAAGGTTATATTCCAGAAGAATCAAAATTGTTATACCTATTACTATATCTATTGTCAGGAGGGTTTTGTGTGTTATTACTTTTTTAGAAGTAGTATAAATCTATTACAAATCACAGAAAAAGTGTGTGGAACAAGGGCATAGAAGAGAGAGAACCCATTTGCAGGGAACTAATTAAACCTAATATTCCCAGAAAAGCCAAATCATTGCCTCTTTCCTCTATAATCCAGAAAGTGACAACACTCCTGATGAAACATCACTGAAGATAAACAACCTTTGGACATAGTTAAAATTTGTACGTTCAATGTTATTTCAAGACATGCTTCTTCTGTATAGTTACACCTTACTGCAGACATCCCAGGTACTACAATTTGGCAGCTGGTCTCTAGATCACCGGTGGTTGCAACAAGTTCTTAACAAAATCACAGAGCTGCAGAAAGACTGTTTTGGCCTAACTCCCACACTCATTACCGAGGGACAGCACCTATTAACCTTTTCGTTGTGTTCTCCCTTCTGAAAAGAACAGGCTACTGATTTCTAGTTTCTTTAAATTTTATCTTGGTTTAAAATCAAGTTCTCAAAATTTTAAACACTGCAAATCAAATCCGGCCAAGCACATTCCCAGAACAGCAGCCTGCTCCTCAGACGACGTTACACGAGGATGGCAAAACAAGCCTGGGCCTGCAGACCAGGGAGATGCAACTCTAGTCTCGCAAGATAAGCACACGATCCTGTGTTAGGAGCACAAATAATGGTTGATTCCCAAGTTACCTCTGAGCCCTGACCCAACAGTTTATACACAGTAACAAAGACATCAAAAGCTCGCTGCACTGCATCAGGCAGGCAATTGCTGTGATAAGACACACTTGAAATACTCCATTTCACTATACAGAAAATACCACTCAAAAAACTTAACATTTCATTCAACCAACAGCAGGGGCACAGGCAGGCCAGGGCAAGATTCACTTCTTGTTTTCAAAAAAGCTTAAAAAAACAGCTTGGAAAGAAAAACACAGAAAAGAGCAGAATCCAATTCCTCGGGGAGAGGCACAAACTACTCACTGAAATTATTTCCAATCTAATTACACTTAGAGTGATTTAATACCAGGCCCCCGTCATATACATGGGGAAAGGAGGACAGTGACATGGAAGCAGGAAGCCAACGCATTAATGATCTGCATTATTGCAGACAAGAGACTTAGTTACTTTCTATTGGAAAAGCCAGCATTCCACCCCCGGGAGAGCAGGCCATTCTTTCATAAATTTGAAACAAAAAAGATACAACAAAACGATATTTTTGGTCAGAGGATTTTCTGTAGCCTGACCTGGCATCACTTTATTTGCCGTCAGTGCAATCACAGTAACTCGGGGTGCCTCAGGAGGTACCGGTGTGGTGCTGTGCCAGGCACCCTACAACCTCCACCATGGCATTTCCTCCTCTGGCTGCAAAAACGCTGCAGCCCCAAACTGTATGAAAACACTGCTGGTTACAATGGTGATTTTAACAAAGAACATTCATTTTCATAAGAAATTATGAACGGGAATGGTCAAATATCACTTACATAGTCAGAGGTTTTGTATTTCTTGCTATTCCAAACACTTATTTGACAAGAAGTTTTCTCCAAGCCTGACTTCCATTTCTGCTGATACTAATTGAATCTATTGAAAGGAATCGACTAACGGTATGTTTTGCCATTAAAACTGAAAAAATCCTGTACAACTTACACAATAATATCATGCAAGATCAAGTAGGATGAAATGACAGACTCAAAACCTTTGTTCGTACATAAGTGTATTAGTCAGGAAATGCAAAAGCAAGGCAATTGCACAGCAGTTTAATAAGACTGAATCAGCCTCCAGTGTCTTCCTCATGAGTATATAATATCACTTAATTTCAAGATTTGTATGTTCTAAAACAGTCTTTCAAATAAATTATAATTAGATTTATATATGTATGCATGTGCATGCACATATGTGTGCGTGTATGTAGAATTATATATTCCTGTTATCAAAGAATTAATTTAAATTAAGTTAAATCACTGGTAAGTTGAGAAAAATAACAGCTGTCCTGGAGCTAAGTTAGAGTTTCACTTCTCATGACATTTCCTATTTAATTTTAGAAGAAGTATTCATCTATTACCCATGTAGCACTACATAGCTAGTATTGACCCACAGGCATCTACGTGTTTGTGTACCTTAAGAAACAGTGCATTCAACTTTTGCTCTTGCTTCAGCGCTAACAGCCTGAGAAGTTTGTGTCAGGTGGCTTTTCCCGTCTCGGTAACCCAGCTCAAGACTCTGCCATTCCGCTGGAGTCATGGTTCCTTGCATATAATGCCACTGGTGACCTCCTACATGGAGACTTCAGCTATGTCTTCTTCCCACCAGGTTATTGTTTTGCCTCTCCAAAACTGCAAGGGCTTTAATAGTCCTAGTTCTTTGTTTCTAAGCCCAAATATGAACGAGTAGTAGTTCTTTTTTTTTTCTCCATGTTTTAGTACATGTATCCCTCATCTTCAACTTCAAGATCAATATGAACCAACTTTTCTCATTCTTTTTGAAGGCAAGTGCTCTTGAAAACAGTGAAAAGTCTCAGTTCCAAATAGATTTTATATTATTTACTATATATGAAATGGTCCTGGACTCATGGCTGCAAAAGTCCAAACAATGAGTGTGCAAAATGCCTTTCTTCACTCATGTGGAGTAGCAAAGGATTTTCCAGAGGAATGGCCTCTGTCACACCCTATTTAAATTCTTCATCAAGCGTCAGAAGTGATGCTTCATAACCAAGAGTAAGAGCTTTCTTTTTTAAAAAAAGTGAAGAAACTGCAGTAGTTAATACTGCTTCACTCCATTCCAGAAAAGCTGAGGATACTCTGTCTTCTCCAGGATCTTGAACTAGACACTCTCTCTAATAGTTAAAGGGCTTTACTGAAAAACCCATGGACCAGCATCCCAAATAGTTTCTGCAACTATAAAATCTGGGTTCAGGGCTCACAAAGAGCCGTCTGCTGTCTGTCCAACCAAGTAGCCATAGTGTTTCCAAGAGGTGCTCTGAATACATCCCCCAGAGCTTCCCTTTAAGGTAGCCTGGAGCCTGTTTTAATACAAGTTGCACCAAGAATTTCCAGCCTAGAAACCAAATATTAAAGCAAAGAAATTCCAGTTGAGGCATCTAAGTTAGTGAGTAAATGCTGGCAGCCTAAGCACATGTGCTCAAGGGCATAATATCACTTAAGGAAAGTTGCAAATACTCAGAATTTTGGAAGAATTAAGCCTTGTCCATACTACAAAACAGTATTTAAGTATTTCTTACAGTGAATTTCTAGTGAAATTATCAAGTAGACAGACAATTCCAGTAAAGATCTAAATAAAGATGCAGTGATTTTATGTTAAAGAATTTAAGCTTCAAAACTTTTTTTTTGCCTGTTAAAAGACATTTAAAAACATTTCAGAGTATTTAACACCAAAAGAATTAGTCCAGTGATAAAAGATCCTGACAGTTTCAGATTTTTGTTTCAAGATTTTTGTAATAAAATTAGTCTCTGCAACATTTATTGTGCCTTTTCATTTTAGAAATACAACTAAAGATTTGTTTTTCGTATTTCCTTCAAGGCAAACGAGCCTGTACCCTACATAACTAAAAACATTTTTTTTAATGGATGTTTTAAAAAGAAATATTGATACAGCAAGGTCAGAGCCACTACCATGGTAACACCAGGAGGAAACAGCATGTTAATATTTCAAACTTCCACTGCAAATATTAGATAAAACGGCTTCTCCCCAAGCCTCGTGGCTCCAGCTCTGTACGGAACACCACACCACAGCACAGCGTGGCCTCCGAGCGCCAGCGGGGATTTCATGTTCTGACCATGCCTGGGGCAGGGGCATGGGGTCAGCCAGCCCCAAGAAGGGAGGAGAAGGAAGGTCCTTCTGCGGGTCAGTTTAGCCTTTCTGATTCAACAAAACACAGCGAAGCAGCATGTTGCTAGCTGCCTTGGGTCGCTCTCCGGGGATGTGCTCTTCCTTTAAAAAAGTTTAGGGGCCCCAAAGTGAAAAAGAAATTGGAATCTGTCTTGAATGAGGCAATTCAAGGATACACAAGCACAGAGATAACACACGCGCAAAACAGGGCATAGTAAAACCCCCTTCTCATGTGGGTACCTGATAGTTCTGCAGTAAGATGAGGCTGAGGTAGAACTCGCTGAAGGCCAGTTTCAGGTCTTTGATATTCCTATGCTGGACACGCTCTTCATGGGACAGGTGGAAGACCGGCTTTCTGCGCTGCCGCAGCGTGGAAATCCCACTGGCTTCTTTCTGTGCATCCAAAGTCGACTGTAATTCAGTCTGAAGAGTAGCGGACCTGCGCTGAGCTTCTGCAAGCTTTTCTGTTAGCAAGGAAAGGAAAAGGGCAGGTGAGCGTGCAGCAACTTGCTTATCAAGTCTGTAAAAAACACTATACTCTTCCCCCAAATAATGCACTGGCAGGTAAAAAGCACTGAACAGAATAACCTATTGCATGGCCTTTCCCCACTAATCATGAAATTCAACAACTCTAAAAATATTTCATTTATGCAGCTCCTTCTCATTAAAGATTTTAATGTACTCTCATGAACTCTCTCAAAAAAGCCTTCATGTCAGACAAGCCTCATTCACCATAGTCAGAAATGAAGTGTATAAGCGACCGTCCCTTTGGCGCAGGTTAAAGTAGCAGCAGAAATAGAACTCAGATCTCTCGACTTCCACCCCAGATTCAGTTTCTAAGCGATACTCATTCCAGGACCGTATAAACACCCATTACTGATGAAAGAAGCCCAGCCTGAGCAGCCGTTGCACGCAGAAACTGCGCCTCTGCCACCTGTAACTAGAAGCTATAAAACAGCCCTTCCGAGTGCCAAGGGGACACAGAGTCCGGTCTCCCGACACGCCGCCACTCTGGCAAAGCCGCAGCTGCAGGCAGCCAGGCAGATGCTATCTCGTCTAAATACCAAAATAGTGACCACACGTCTATTCTGTGTGCGAAGGAAAGCACGCTTCTCTCTCATTGCTCAGATAAAGCAAATTCACTAAAAGAAAAAGCATTAAAAATACCTGTTAGCCAATATTCTGAATCAACCCAGGAGCTGGCAAGTAAAGCACTTTCAGTACCTGCACGCCCAGTACTGGCTGAGAAGTGTTTGCTATCTTTTTGTAAGACAGTAAAGAAATCAAAGAAAAATGCACTTCAAACGCGACGCTGAATTTCGGAGCTCAGAAAGCAACGCAACCCTTTTGCCAAACAGCTTCTCCTTTGATCAGGACTCACAGCGCTACAGACTGCTGCATACAATTTGCAGTAATAATTTATCCCTCCTTACCTCAAATGAGGATCACACAGGTTAGAAGTATTGCCTTATACTTTTTATTGGTTAAAAGGATAGTCAACCCGTATTTAATATCATTTTAACATATTTTCTGAATAAATAGGTCATCGTCTTCACACCTAAGTATGAAAAAGGTATTCCTTTAGACACGCTCCTTTATGTTCTTTCAGAAAATAATCTTCTGTGCTAAATAATAATCTTTTTATGCTAAAAACAATATAACTGAACATATTCTCTTTCTTTTAGTTTGTACAACCAGTTCCTTCTGGGCTTTTTCCCCCCCCCGGCAAGAGTTTCAGCCCCAGCGTTGGTATCTCTGCTGATAAGCACCATTGCAGAACCCAGGAAACGGCGTTTGCCATGAAGACATCGAACAGATTTAGAGCCCGGGAGAGACTGTCGGGAGCTGGAGCCATCTGCACGGCGCTGGCAGAACACCACCCCACCCTGCCTCGGAAGCCAGGGAGCCGCAGGATCCGTCCCCAGCACAGAGCTCTGCCTAACTGTCAATTTAATTCTCTTCATTAGTATCTTATATAACAACTTAATGCTAATTCTCAACTACTTCGCCCCCCCCCCCCATACACACACACACACACACACAAGTAAGTCTCACTCTTATGGGAGTTACTCTGATCTTTTCTGAGTCAGTCTTGTTCAATTCTGATTAATTTTAACAGCAAAACTCCTCTGCTAATAATTTTACAGTGTTCTCCATAGGATGTTTTCCAGCAGCAGAATACCTTTCTGAACAAAAAAGGGGAGATCAGAATAGAAAAATCAGGTATGGAAGAGACTGAAACTTTCCATCACTTCATTGATCATAAGCCTAAATACAGAAGAGGTCTTAAAAACCCAGGAACGGACTACTTTTCTCCCATAACTTCTACACGTGCTAGGAATCCACCGACTAGAGGGAACGTAGCCCACAGCGACATGTCTGCTCACAGCCTCCAGCCACATAATATTTAACATACACAAGGCCAGACTGCAAAAAACCCTCTCTCCCCTTGGGGAACTCTCTCAGGAAGAAGTAATAAATAGCTATCTGTTGGAAGCAAAAGCCTTCATATAAATATAACCCATAAGTTCACACTCTATATTCAAAATGCTATATTAAACCATCTGGTGATATACTGAGATTTCTTTCGGATAAAATTATTAAATATGCCGGCAAGAGTTTAAATTTCCATCTCTCGATCCAAAGCACATGTTCTGTTGCCCCAGTGTCCAGAAAAACCTTTAAATCCATTAGTTTAATAACACAATATTTGAAGAAATAAATGCTTCAAAATAATTTTTAAATAGATGTTGCAGTTTTATTATCTGTTTGCAAACCTCCAATGTCCATAAAAAAGATCATCTGCCCATTTAAACGTTCCACCCAATCATAGAAAAATTTAGTTTGGAAGGAACCTCGACAAGTCTCTAATTCAACCTCCTACTCAAGGCAGGGCTAATAGTAAAGTTAAATCAGGTTCCTCAGGGCTTTGTCCATTCAGAGGTTGAAAATCTTCATGAATGGAGATTGCACAGCTTCTCCAGGCTCCTGTTCCAGTGCTTGGCCATTGCCATGGTGAAGATTTTCTTCTTATGTCCAACGGGGGTTTTCCTTTTTACGGCTTGTGACTGTTGAGTTGCCTCCTTTACCGTGCACTGCTGAGAAGAGTCAGGCTCTGTCTCCTACGCAACCTCCCGTCGGTCAGAGGGAGGCTGCAGCCCTCGTCAGATGAGGCTTTAAAGACAACTGGACCAGTCTGATGGCCCGCCACGTCTGGAAAACGGCAAGCCTGCCACCTTCCCAATCCTCCTGCCCTATCCCTTGCGCTGACTCCAGTTACCTAACCCACAAATCATCATCTCATCTTCTTAAGGTGCAATTTTCTCACCAAGATTTGTTGCAGAAGCCAAATAAGGCAAGAGGCGTGCTGTTATTCTTAAAAACGCCCACCAAATTGCCTAGGGAAGCTGCAAAGCACAGTATAAATCGATTTCTCAATTTGTAACATACTCCAAAATACGTGAAAGGACATTCACCACTATCGCTTCTTCAGCACTTTTAAAAGTGACTTTTAAAAAAATTTGCCACAAAAGAGTCAGGAAAAAAGAAATCCAGTAAGTGTTTAGAAGCTGGACCCATTCCAGCTGTGCTTGCTGCATATTGCATGCCCCGATGTCCACCAACACCATAGCTAAAGCGTAATCTCACCAGCAAACACTAAGGAGAAGTCCAAAACCAATAGAGGCCGACTCAACAAAAATGCTTGCAATAAAGAAGCAGCTTTGCCCCAAACCTGCTTCTAGATCCTGATCAAAAAGCATGGTCTAAAGCGTTATCACCTCATCTATGCGATTCCCAGCTGATTTTGTGCATTGTTTTCTGAGCGTAAAGAAAAGTTCCTAAGCAAGAATCCTGGAAAAACTATCGCATCAAGGAGCCACCAAAATATCCCCCGAGGCTGCAGTCCCATAACCACCTTAGTCCCCGGCGAAGTGACTGTTTGAACACCTGCTCGTTTAGAGTCCCGCTTGAGATCAAAACCATTGGGTTCAAGGGATACGGTGTGATCTAACAGCCCGCACCCTTCGCAGCCCCTCCTCTGCAGCTCCGCACAGCTCACGCCGGCTCTTTCTGGAGTTGGTTCCTTTTCCTACTTGCGTATGTCATGTTTTTGTTTACTGAGTTAAAGCCATGACTTCCTACAATTAATAAAAACAGCTCATTAATGAACCACAAAAACGTGACTAGTTAAGACTGCTAAACAACAGGCCAAGAACCACCTGATTCCACTAATTTCAAGTATAACAAACTTCCCTTCCACAAAATCCCAAGCACAAACCAAAACCAGCCACAGAAAGTTCTCACAAAGTCTTTGCACTCAAGCAGCCATTCCTCTGCTGGGACTTTCTGTACAATTTACTACTACCGTTTTCTTCCAGTTGAGTGTAGAATTTCTTGGCCTAAATTATCACCAACTGTTTATCAACTCAGATTTAGTTAATGGCAATTTTCCTTCCTTCGGAGACAGAATAATGGCCTGGGAAATAACGACTCCATCTGACAACACAGGACCATCGCTGAGCACACGGTGGGAGGCAAGGGCACTTTGCAACAGGCACCACGGCTCTGAGAGACCTGCAGGGTCCGGGAGGAGCTCGTGGTCGGGGAATAGCCCAGCCTCGGAGGAAAGGCTGTCCCCGCTGAGGGCATCCCCGACCACGCTCACCGAGGATCCCACAGTGCAGGGAAAGAAGGAGATGCAGAGACAAAGTGGAAGTTAACAGAAGGATTCGCTTTCCTTAAAAGTGGACAACATTTATTGTATCAAAGACAGGCACATGCCTACAGCAACTAGCACGTACCAGGTCATAACCCAAGCCAACACATGCCTGGAGATACAATAGGGTCTGACAAGACATGACATGACATGACATCCCTCTGACATGAACAAGGCAAGAAATGTTTCTTCAGCTGTTCCCGCTTGTAGCATAATGTTAATAACCCTAATAAGGGGTTTTCATATTACAGTCACATTGCTCTTCTGCAAATAAAAGACTTATTTTAATCTTATCACAAGAGATTTTCAAATTGCATGTATTCTCTCTTAAAACTTTTTGAAGTGACAGCAAGTAGAAAAAAAATCTATCCTATATTATTAATGCCATTTCAAAAAACGTTGGAACGCATGTGTATATGTGGGTGCACAAGTGCTAGCAGGTCTTCATTAGGGAAAATTATAATCTGCATTGTGCATACGAGTTGACAGACTTCTCTTCACGGAGGAGTCTAGCTTGGAGTACGCAGCATTTCTTATTAGAGCAGCTGCTAGAACTAGAAAAGTAAGACAAGTTTCGGAGCATATGAGCCTTTCCTCAGATCTGGAACAGAAACAGCAGATCTCAAAACAAAACAAAACTGAGAACAATTGCTTGGAGTTCAGGTAGGGACATGGGAATTATCTGTAGAAAAGCGCCCATGGAGTAAAGTGTAAAAAGCAGCAGACCTAACAAAATATATTGCTTCTACCTACAAGCCTACGCTTGCCTCTTTCCTTATACCATTACGGCTATAGCAAAACGCCACTGCTTCACAGATGCAAAAGGACTGGCATAACCACCGCAAGAGAGATTTACTTCCCTGCATGGAAGCTGCACGGAGGCAAGCAATACAGCTGTTGCCTCTAGTGTGCTTTTAGCTGTTCTCATGCTCACCACCCAGATTTTGCTAGCAATAAAATAAATAGCAATAAAATCATCGCCTGACGCTTATTAAAATATTTTGCACAATTCAACTTGTCTTTGTTACCAGATTAAAATCAGAAATAGAAGAGACTGTCATGAAGTGCTGCAAAAGCCTCTTCATAGCAAGAAGTTAATGAATCAACAAGTTAAGAAAAAGTATGGCAAAAGTCCACACATCATTGTATCCATATTTAAATGCTTTTCTCTTTGGAAACCCAGTTTAAACATTACCAAAAGAGGCTGAGAACTGGTTGAAACGTGATGGTGGGTGAAACTAGAGCACACTATTACAAAGCCTCTTCTAGAAATATTACAGGGAGAATTTTTGATTATTCCATTCTAAAGTTTCTTTTCAAAACACAGGGTGAGAAAGCAAACTTTCACGGGGAAAACGACAAACAACAGCACTTTGAAATACAAAGCCCAGAACCCCCTAAACCTTACCACCATTTTAATTCAAATTTACTAAACAGAATTATATATGTAGCTGATGACAGATTGCTACTGCCTCTTCTATTTCAGAAAGTTGCAAGTGTTTAAGTATATTTAAAGGGACTTAAAAACCTGTTGGACATCTCAAGATGGACAAGTCACCATACAGAGGCGAGTCCATGACAGCTATTCCTGCACAGACTCAGCAAATACTAGCTAGGTAGCTTAGCACTGATGCCTAAAACATGCACAGGAAACAGTCACCACGGATATGTGATGCTGAGAAACTGTGCCCGATGTATAAACTGCTACATAAATTTGAGAGCACCTTCCTAAAGTTCAGCAGATGCTACTTGTAAGCAAGGAAATCACCTGCCTTTTAGTCTGCCTTCATTCAGACATCATGGTTTAACTTCGCATCTGTGATTAAATCAGAGCGATCTCCCATATAAACCCTGCCTATAATTACCTGATGGCAGACCTGCATGAACACTGCAGCAACTCTCAAAGTTTGGAGACTTTAGGCTCTTTCTGTGTTGCTTTATTTTCTACAAAAATACACAAATAAGCACCTTACCTGAATAGAAAGTGTTGATTTTGGCAAGTTCTTTCTCACAGGTTTGGAAGAACTTCTCTTCAAACTTGGCAAAATACCTTTTCACTGCGTCCTCATCTGTGACTGTAAAACAAAAGGAAAAACAACATTGTAACAGCAGAATATGGGAACAATTTTCTAAATGGCTACCATGGAAATATTTCTGTAGAGTAAATCCAGCTTACTCATCACGCAAAGAAAGAAGAACAATAAAGCTAAAGGGCTCAGCAGGAACAGGTATTTGACCGAAAATGGACTCCTCCAAGAGGGAGAGAGAAAGCCACAGAAGTGGTGACTGCACCTTGGATGGGTGACCAAAGCACCCATGAGCTTTTCCAATCTGTCCTCTAAGTGCTACTGCAGATCTCACCCGCTTCATTTCCACTCCCTAACCCAGCTTCTTGGGTGCGTGGCTGCACCTGCAGTGCCCTCCTCGATGAAGACTCAGCTTTAACTGTACGAACTGGGCTAATCAAAGCTTGATCCAAGTAAAGAAGCATCTTCAAAGGCTGTCACAGGAAACAAACCGGCAACATTTTGTTTTACAAATATACTGCAAATCCCCAAACTAAATAACAACACTCTTGTCAATGACCTCTTTGCAGACTGTGCTCTGAAACAATTTTTCTTTTATTGTTTTGTTTTGTTTTGTTTGTAACTTAGAAAACTGCCTTTTTCCAAACACATCTCACCTATCATCATGAAGTCCCTCTAACCCACCCTAAAGCCCCACTCGAATGGAAAGGGAAGACTGTGCCCCATCCCCACCAGGCGCTCCAGGGGTGACCCTCCTCCTCCTCACCCCGGCTTCTCCTTCCTCCCACAGCACTTGTGCAACCATGCAGTGAGCCCAATGGGGAAAGATATTCCAACCAAAAGAAAAAAAAAAAGGCAGATTAAAGTAGCAGCATAACCAACCTCAACATGCTACCACTGCTCTATGCCAGTTTTCATTTTGCACATTCATCCACCCAGAAATTGTTCTCCCCTGCAGTCTCGGGCACTGGCAAGTCCTCCAACACAAACTTTATTGAGAGCCAAGCTCTTTAACGCTGACTGTTTTTTATGACAGGCCTTTGTTTTTCTCCAGGCCTGGCGAGGCTGGAAGCCAAGCTTCGGCGCTGGGACGCGCAGCCGTGTCCTCTGCAGCTGCGCAGTCCCGGCCCCCCAGAGCTACCCAGCGCTCCCCTTCCAGCCCAGCTCGTGCTGCAGTTAGTACACACGCTCGCAGCCTCGTCTCTTACCCTTTAGGAACAGAGCTGACCAAGAAAAGTATTTGCATCAAATTAGCAAACAACTAATTGTATTTAAAAGAAAAATGCCCAGCTTTTAACTGGAGATTTCATTTGACCTTCCCGGCACATTCACTGGCTTCAGCAGTCATTCCCCCTTATTACCGCCATGATCTTTCTACTCTTCACCTATCACTGTTTCTCTCTCCTCTTTTATACACCCTTTGGAATAGTCTTTCCTCAGCAAATGAGTCAGATTTTGCCCGATGCCTCAGCCTATTCCCCTTGTTTATGCTGCTTTGCTGCACAGCAGACTGCCACGCAAGGCTCGGAGATCCGCTTTGTAAGAGAGACCGTTCCGGCTGCCCAAAGAAACCGAGCCAAGACTTCACTTGCTCCTGGAGTCCTGTTTTGAGAAGCAACCAGCAGTGCTGAGCGAAACCCCCAAGGCAGTCCTTCAGACTGCAGCATGAAGAAAAGAGACAGGCTCTGATGAAGAAGCCCCTTCAAGACCTTGCTTAAACCTCTGTGTTTCGTACTGCCACAAACCCACGACAGAATAGCTCTTCCTCACCTCAGCCTCGGAGCTGAGAAATAGTCCGGCAGGACCAGAACAGTCTGCCTGGAAAGGGAATGGGAAGCGCTACACAGAATCCACATTCTTCCTTCTTGTAAAATAAAAATTTCATCTCACAATGAGGATTTAAAGGAAGAGACCTACATTATGCCAGTTAAACAAAAGGAATTACTGAACAAAGCCTAGTTTCTCATCCACTGGCCTGGGAGCACTTTAGCTCTTGGAAGAACTATGCACAATTCCACAATTAAAGTCTCTGTTATTGATGAAGAATATAGGGCACCATCCCCAAAAGTGCAGCATTTCACAGACAGAATGAATTTTCTAATAATTAAGAAATGAATTGAATAAGTAAAAAAAAAAGGGGCCATACTACAATTAAAAACTTTAACACTGTCAAACATCTGTCCCAAATGTTCCTAATGATGGAATAAACCAGACTCTTCATACTAGACTTTTCATAGTTACAGTTTTCTGAGTTCTCCTGCATTCTTACAGACTAAAAAAGGTTGTGTTTTTACAAAGAGGAAAAAATAAAAGGCTTACTATGGTGTCGATAAGGTCAACAAATAGATTTGGAACTACATGTTATTAAATAAGAAGATCAGAGCCTCCTGAAAAACATCACTAACGAGAAGATAAACGTTCCAGACTGTCAAACCCAAGAAAACCTTATTTTAGCATTAATTTCTAGGTAAAAATAACTTCAAATTAATCAAGAGAATCTTGCATATAAATTCTTAACATTTAGAATTTTCTGGGTTCTGTGTTTGTAGCACTGATGTTAAACGCCGTGAACCTACATACACTGTATTAATATTTTAAAGGGTTTACATTTAAGGAATAGATAACACAGTACTAGACTGTCGGGCCAATTTGGAAGAAGTCTGTTGTTGTTGTAGAGTTTGACAATGCTTATTTCAACCCCTAAAGAGTGAAACTTGCACAAGTGCTTAGTGTTGACAGCTCTACCAAGCAGGAGCTTGCAGAAGAGAATTCACAAAGGCCCCCAGGGCAGTTACACATCCAAAACTTCAACTCTCAAGGTCTGAGAAGAGTCACCATTAAAAGCCCTTTATTTATTGTTGATTATCCCAAGACATCCACAGCTACTCCCAGGGACGAGGACTCCCTTGGCTGTATGAACAGCCCCGAAACAACAGGACTCCAACTCCTCTCGGCTGGCCGGGACCATGCTGTGAGCCGCTGCTGGAGGCTTCCAGCCCAACGCAGCCTTTGCGGAGGTGAACATGCACGCGTGCCTCATCTGCGCCCATTCAGCCTAATGCCTTAACACAAATCGCTCTCTGCGGAGAGCCTAACACATCAGAAAGGCTGAAAATAACTCTGCTGTTGGGCTGGTAATTTCTCACAGCAGCCACGGCGGTTGCAACATCTTCCCCCAGGGCGCTACCAGCAAGGCCAAGCAGAACTTGCCTGCGAGAGCCCTGCTTCTCGACCTGACCGCCGCTAGCGTAGGCGAACAAAACACAAACAGGCGGGCGAAGCAATAGAAATTACTATGTGATACTTAATATGCAGAGATTTTAACTCCCTAACTGCCTGAAACAGTTCAAATAGCAGTAATCAAGGAGTATCAAAACAGGAGTTGACTTTTAAGGAAGGGCCTGAAGGACAAATTTGTCAGTCTGCAGAGTTTACACATTTCTAACGGAAGAATTTACCTACAGTTGCTTTCCGACATGAGGTAATCATTCTTCCCAGCCTTTAAAAATAAGTCATGCAGAAAGCAAAGCACACTGGCTTGCTGCTTTCCTGCTTCAGAACTACCAAGCCACTTCCATCTCGACGTGCTTCCAAGCTTCAGTAGGTTCACAAAGCAAAAGCAAAACCGAGGAAGTTCTTAAAGTTCAGTCACTGGAATTAGGCAAGAACAAAAGATCAGAAAGTGGCGTATACTTTTTGTCCATGAAGCCAAACATAAATATTTCTAATCAAAGTATCTTTTAAAGTAACAAAAAGCCCAGCAAAGAACTATAATGCTAATTATAACAAAACCAAAGCCAAAAAAATATCTTGTCTTCTACATTATGGTATGATTACTTTAGGAAATGATAAATAAGTGTGTAGAACTGTTTGACTATATCTGAAATTTAGAAGAGGAAAACAGGCCTTAAAAAAACAAGTAAACCGCTACTAGAAGACCTTCCAAAAACCTTGAGATTAGGAATTCAGGTCTGTATTTAGATCTCCAAACACGGCTGACTGAAATGAAAGCAAGGGTCTATATAAATTATTGAAAATCCTTGCCAAATGTCGAACACCTTCTTATAAAAGGTATTTTGCAGGCTACAACGGATGCCAGTTTAAAAATCAGAATTTTTCTGTGAAGAAAAGGTTTCCCTCTGGTTCAGTTCCCACTGCAGTTCAGTATTTAGCTGCAATAATAGATGAGTGCTGCCAAGGCTATTGCCTTTATTTTCTTATTATTTCTTTTTCCCCAAGGCTAGGACAGGACAACGTTTTCTGCCATGAGAAAACCACAGTGCCAGAAACTGCCCTTGGATTCAGAAGCTCCATGACAACAGAAGCTGCTTTTAAAAGGCATCCAGCTACTGCTGCCAAGGAGGGCCGGCGGTAACCTTCCTTTTGTTCCTTTTCTATAGCCTCAATACTTCATTTACCCCAATCCCCGCGCTGCTGCTGTGAACAAGGCTGCCAGGAAGACAGGCCGATCGATATTGCAGCTTCCCGACCGCATCGTCCTGTGCGATTGCCTGCTGCGAACCACAGCGACCCGAGCAGCCCGGAAGGCTCTTGCTCACGCTTGCAAAGCCAAGCAGTAAACCAGGAGCAATCCGGAGCTACTCCCCTATCTCCGCGCTTCCTGGTCAGCGCAGAGTTCGGATGCTAAGCACACCTGCAATAAAATGTGATGCTCAAAAATCCCAAGGGAATTAACGTACAAGTTACATTGCTATACTACCCCAAGCATTCTTTCCTCTGGATATCAGTGAACTGTTTATTTAGTTACTATTTTTTTTTGTTGTACTATATAAACAAGCGCTGCATATTCGCAACAGCTCTGCTTACTCGCTTCCATGCAAGATAAGAGACAGTAAAACTTTTTTTTATTAGAACGGTGCCCTCTAAAAGCAATAGTTACAAAAACACTTCAGTCTTTACCATACTGAATTTTAATGGCAGATTAAAAAAATAAAATAAAAAAGATTAGTTTGGTTATTGGATCAGCACAGGCATAATTCTCTGAAACCCCTTCTGCTTGCCACAAAATAGTTTTATCTGAGTAAGGTTGTTTCAACACTTCTGCGAAAGAGGAGCAAAGTTTTAGGATGACACTGCAGCCTACTCAATAAAAAAAACAAACGTCAGATGCAACACTGATATTAAACACATCAGAGTATACTGAACAGGTAGGTGATCATAAGTTTAATGTCACCACCATCTCAAATACCGTCAAACTTTTAAGGTTTTCCATACTTGGCCTCTTGCTATCTAGAAACCCCATACTCAGGGTTCAAACAGGACTGCAACGATGGAACTGCACTCTGAAAAATTAAAAACATTTCAATTGAAAAGACAGTTTTCTTGTTTCCAGGTCTATTGAGATAGTAATTGCTTACACTTCTAGGCTTAGTGGCACGTTTGCTTGAGTGTGCAGACAGCTTCAGATAAAGGCTCTGAAACGTGCAGGGTGATACAGTCACCTGACGACACAACAGCCAAAACTTAAAAGAAAAAAAAAGGCAGCTTTTATTACCACTTTCTAAATTTCTAAAACAGATGTTTACTTTAAAGAAAACATGCATCTGCCTCCAAAAAAAATCCCCCAATCAGCTTTATCTACCCACCCAACTATCACAATTTTCAAATACTCTTGGTTCTACAGCACCAAGATTGCACAAATTCCCAAAGACTCGACCTTTTATATAACACAACAAAAAATTTTTACAGATAAATTCAAATTCTTTATAATTCACAAATGCAAGAATGAAGATTACCTTTACAGCCCTAATGTGTCATCCTCATGTTTATGGGGGTATTTTTGCAAAGGAAAGATGCTTCTTCCAAAAGGCAACTTAATCTGAGCAATGTGGCATCTGATGAGACTGTCTCTCTGGGAATGGTCTATTCCTGTCCATTGCAGTTTCACTTTACCTATGATTTATTAACAAGCTTTTCTTTTGCCCTCCAGATAGCCACCATATTCAGACACACATCATTTAACAAGTCTAAATGGACAGTCTGAAGATTTTCTCCAACCATTTAAGTACATGTCAGGTCTCTCATTTGGTTTATTTTTCTCTATAATGTCAACATGCCGCCTAGGGAAAACAAGCAAGGGTTATTTTTCTTTATTCATTACTGAAAACAAAAAAAAAAGTTAGAACTATGGAAGAAAAGGTTGCTTCAAAGTCAGCGTTTTTCAAATTCTCTTACTTCAGGGGAAAAGGACCTTAATCTTTCAGCAGACATGCAGAAAGCCTGTCTAGTTGAATGCTAGCAGGCTGAAAGAGGATCTAAATGACTTCTTCCCATCCCAAGTAGGGTTTTGTTTGCTTGTTTTAAACAAAAAAGAAAAAAACCCACCAACTAGGTTGCCACAGCTTTGGAGCAGAGAAGACCCTGAGGCTCTGAAGGCTTCTGTCCCAGTTTCCAGACCAGCTGGCCCCAGCTTGGCCATTATAGCTGAACATTATTAGTTTTGCAGACTGCCAAGACCACTTCAGCTCTGGAGTGCCACCTCCGGTCTGTCCTCTGTGCTCGCACATCAGCACGAGGCTTCCACGTTCTTACAACACCTCACTTTCAGTATTATTAGGAATATTAATATTCCTAAATTACTAAACCAGGCCATGTGGTACCTCGGATTTGAAGAATAGCTGAGCAGAAACTTGTGACAGAGGGAGAAAAAGAGAAAAAAAAAAGAGAGAGAGAGAGAGAGAGAGAGAGAGAGAGAAGTAACACAAAGGCCTGATAATACTGCAAAAATTACCATAAAAACACTGTTAATAGAGTATCACAGAACTGAACTCCAGAAAACATTAGAGAATGATGGGGCGCAGAATAACTCCCTTCCCCCGTTAAGAACAACCTCTAAATTCTTACTGTCTTCAAGGAGGAAAAAAAAAGATTCATTATAGGCTTTTATAAAAACATTCCCAATGATCTCAGCTAGAAATACTGCCCCACACCTACAGGTCAAGAAGAGACAGTCAAAAGACCTACGACTCCAGATGAAGCTTCATAGTGACCATTACAGGTCGAAGATTGCCATGACAAAGAATGGAGACTATTAAGGTTAAGTTGCTCAATCTGTGCACACGAGAACCTGCCCAGACATACTGGTCACGTATGATCAGTTTAAACAAGTAACCAGCAATGCAAGGAGAGATGCTGCAGTTTTGTGGAATTACCAGGATCACACTGGGACAATCCCTGGTTATAAAACACACCTGTACATTCTTCGAAACACTAATCTGCTGTCTAGCACCACGACTTACATTTAAACAAGACAGCGACAATCATGGTTGCACAAAAATCTGTATTGCGGTTTACACATATTAAGCACTGCAGAGATGCTCCAGCCTTAGAGGGACAAAAGGTCTGAACTAGCCCACGCATCTCTGTCAGATATTAAATAAGACTAAATAAATAAATAAACACCACACAACACTTCCACGCATTCCTTCTGCAAAGAGAGGTGACTGTTCATCTTTAATCTGAGCAATGTGGCATCTGAGATGAGTCTTTTTCCCCCCTCCTCAATGAAGGTGCCACCAAACTCTACAAGATTTGCAGTATCTGCTCAACTTTTTAAGTTCCATTGAATGGAATTATACAGCCACATAACATAATTCAAAAAATCTTCCTTCTGGTAATTCACATGGATAGAAATGAAGGACACTGCCCCAAGTTTCCCAATTTGGTCCTTACACCAAGCAAACAAACATAAAACAAGTCACAAAAGCAGAAAACAGCAAGGAAGCCCCAGACCAGAGCTGTCAATTTTAAAATGAGACACTGGAGCTCAAACTGAAGCCGTTCCTTAAATTAACCTATCCCATATTTCCCTTCAGCCTGCTGAAACCCAAGGAATTCAACAAACCCTCTCCTGATATCAGCAAAAGTGCCCCAGGCCCCAACCTTTTAGCCAAGTGACATCTAAATAAACATATATAAGCTCCAGAAGGGGGAGGGGGAGATCATCCCAATCGTATAGCTGAATCCTTTGGGCCAGCTCCCAAAATCACCGTGGAGATCGGGAGGTGCAGCAAGGGGCAATTAAAGGAAACTCTAATACTTCAGAGCTTAATGCAGTAGAGGTCACTCACCTGAACACCCACAAATATTCCTTCCCTGTCCCATTTCCTGGAGACTTGCTAGAGAACCTGAATGAAGGTCCACGGCACGGAAACCAAAATAAGAATTTTTTCAAACTCTTTTTTTGATGTACAATCATATCTACGAAAAAAGACCTAGGTTCAGTCTTACTAACATCCTGTCAAGCAGAAACAAATGTTTCCGTCAGAAGATAAAGCTTCATAATAAATGGCTGCTTATGCTCTTATTGAGCCTCCACTTCGAATAGTTTTGTTTCCAGAGTTTTATTGAGCAATAACAATTACCTTCTCATTAAAACGCTGCACAAAAACTTTCAGAATATCTGATGTAACTAAAGACACAAGACAGGAATTAAAACAAAATTAAGCATTTACAGGCAGTCAAAGGAACTGTGATAAGTCCCATATTATTAGATATGGAAAAGTTTTTCCTTCCCCTAAAAAGGGGCCTATAGATGGAATAATAGGAGATTTAGGGGGAAGTTCAGCCTGCTCCTGATTTCCTCTCTCAGACACGCACTCGTGCCACTTCCCTTGTGCTGGCACTAGCACTTGCCCAGCCCTGCAGTGAACCAGCTCAGGAAGCCAAACCAGCACTTAAAGAACTACTTAGCCTTAGAAGGAGATCTAAAAAGTGTTAAAAAACTAATCGGTCAATAAAATAGTTTCTTGCATTTCAGTTCTCTGAAGCAGCTCATTGCAGGTAAGGAGGAGGTAGCGAGAGCAAGATCACCCCCTTTGGCAGCAGGCTGATTTAACTGCAATATCACATCACCCCCTGCAACTCCCATCTATCTTGTGATGGGAGATGACTAACAGGGACACGTTACCCCACAGCTCTGCTGACGAGCAGACGTTGGTAAAACCAGCATCAGTCACTCGAGCTCAAATCACATGCCCATACCCTTGGCATGAACATAGAAAATGTCTCAGTTACTGGTTAAACGCAATGAAAATTTTAACCTTTGGACTTTTTCTAAACAGTACCTAGGTCACATTCTGTATAACTGGTTAATCACAATAATATACAAACTAGAAAAAAATCTTTCCCCAGAAGAGGATTTAAAAGGTTATACAAGGTTCATACATGCATGCCATAATAAACTTAACACGTCACCCGCTCATCTGAAGAGTGAGACGAACACAGGGCAGAATCATTTCTCAAATGGAATTGAAGTCTTGTTACTTTACTTATCTCCCAAATATCAGTTTCTACAGTGTGCTTGTTCGTTATTTTTTTAATTGCTGGCAAAACCAGGTTGTGCATGAGCAAGTCCTATGTGAAAAGCGCTAATTTATGCTGAAATAGGCCCAGGACCTAATCACGTGTTCTCAGTGATGAAGCCATGAGTGCAAATACAGGCTGACAAGCAAATCACCTGGGGTGCACAACCAGCCAGCACAACCCCACCACACTTGCCCAAAATGAGTTGTGCAATTTAAGCAGTTCTGTTCTTCATCAGGCTTTGCCTACAGCTACCAGTAGGACATATACTCAGAGAGCTTTTGAAAGCGCCACCTTGCAGTGTTAGCACGTTTTATACTCACCAATCTCAGCTCCTCTTCAGTTACTCTGGTACAACTCGTTTGTTCAATCAAATGAGGACCTGCTGGAAAGGGTTATTTTTAACCTTCCTCAGTTAGTCGATCAACTCTGTCACACAGCTGCCCAAACAGCTGCACGGGTACAGCCGAGGGACCAGCACAGCAGCTGAACAAGCAGCCAGGCCAGCGTAAGACAGGATTGAGAGAACAGCAAGCAAGCTCCGACTCTGGTCGCAGTATTTAGAAGGCCTCAGCACGTTTCTGTTGAAGAACCGAGCTACTTGGAACTGTTCCACCCTGCTGAAGATAATTCAGTATGTACATTGGCAAACTAAAGTCAGCACAGTTTTGTACAGAGGAATCTTCTCCATACCATGCAGAAGGCACGTACCTCTCCTATCCCTATTTAAATAAACGTCACAGGAACCTGCATCTACAGGACTTCACACATATTCAAGAAATCCTCTATATGATGATTATTTCTACCAAGGAACTCCTCTGCTTTCTCCTTGTTCTCCTTCATCAGCGCACACGGAGGTGGTAATCTCAGAGCCATAGCTACCTCAAAACCTGGACAACACACTTTGCTCACTTACTGACATCTGTTCTCTTATCTCACAAAGCACCACTGGAATTGCCATTTCAAATAAGCGCTTAGCCCATTCAACAAAGCATCCTACTTTCGGTAGTTACACATATCAGGCAAAGCACTTCATTACCTGTTATAACTTTGCACAGTAAGGGAGCAGGTTCAAGAAGCAGCTTTGAATCCAAGACAGTGATTTGTTTCCATCATTACTGACAAAATTGCGAGACTGAAAATGGAGCACTGACCCCATGCAGAAGAAACTGTGTATATTAAACACACATCCCAAACAATATCAGCTGGATATGCCAAGCTAACAACTACTAGGAGGAAAAGAGAAAAAGACAATGTATTTCATGGTGTTTTAACTACTTGACAATTAGATATTTTACTGCCCAACTAGCAGAAATTACATTTGGACCAGCAGGGAGGGAAACGATTGCGCTACATTTGCGAAACAAAGATTTTCCATTATCCCAAACGCTTGCTTTCCTTCCCAGAGGTGTTGTACAAGTGTCGAGCTGCAGTATCCAGAGATGATCTAGAGCCTCCTGTAATTTCTGTCACTAGCAATACTGAAAGTCTTCAGGGAAATGTAGTAATTAACGATATTACAACTTTTTAAAAGCACAGGGAGTAACGGAGCGCTTTACGATCCTCGCGTTCTTGAGATGGGGCACTATCTAAAAGGGGGGACTACTGCCACTGCCTAGTGCCCAGGACACCCAGGAGACGGCTGGCTTGTTTGGTCTTGTTTGGGGGGAAAGGCAGAGAAAGAAATTATGGCTAATTAACTGAAAAACATTTTGCATAATTGGAGTCGATAACAGATCTTTACTTATCACTCTGGAAAACTGTTTTTATTCTTTTATCAGTTACACAACATACAAAAATCAGAAGTTGGACAAAGAAATAAAAACACTTAATACCAGGTAGCAAAAAGAGGTGACTAAAGGGACCCCCAAGTTAAAAAAAAAAAAAAAGGCAAAAAAAAAGCTTCTTTTTAAATTCTTTTCAGACACACATAAGAACACTTTAGTGAAGTTAGGGCGTGGGGGAGAATGAGAAAAAGAAGATTAACAAAAACTGTGTCTTGGGAAAGTCTTCAATTAATATTAAGAGCAACCAGAAAGACAAAACAAATGATGCAGAACCAACTATGGGCTCCCCATATGGATGAAAGCGAACGCACAAAGACAAGTCTACTTTAAACACATTATTGATGGCTTAATTTCCCCCCAGGGAGCAAACACTACTCAAATTCATTTTTCCTTTTTTTTATTTTACCAGCTATTAAGAGCAAACAGTTAGCACGAAGATAATAAGCAAGCAATTATCAGATGAAGAAAAATGTGTTTCCAAGGTATCTCAGAGAAATGACACGAGGCTCGAAAATGGCACTGCGCAAGGTTTTACCCGGGGACCTTTACAGTCGAATCATGTTCAGTTCTTTCCGACTTCCCAGGAAGGAGGAAACTTAAAAGCTTTTTAACCCTTATCAGTGTTTACACCAGTGTCTGCCTAACCGTTCTACACAATTTAAGATATATTTTTCTTTTTAAATGATACATGTCTAGTTCGAACAGCAGTAGATGAGCGCTAAGGCAGCTGCTTATGTACTCGAGATGGCAACAATTCTCTTTAAACTCTTGTAACGTCCTAGTGACGGAAGTTGTGAGGTCCTCACAAAATCAGGAAGCCTAGCCAGAGTCAGATTCCTTCGCTCTCAGGCACGTGCACAGCGGCACAGTTGCTCCCCACCCCTGCTACTCATTAAACAGCGAGTCTTGAAGCCTGCCTGGAGACACTGTGCTAGATCCAAGATAAGCAGAAGTTCTCCAGCGCAGGCCTCCACAAGTCCAGGGTTGTTTTGTTTTAAACACACGTTCAAGCAGCATCCCTTGCTCTCCCCCGTTTTCAGTCCTGCATCTACAGGGCTTGCTTAAATGCAATTCAAGTAAAAGCAGTACTTCTCAGATGCTGCTTTGCAATTGAAAGTTTTGCTATGATTTAAGTGCATGGAAGGAATAAGCTGTAGTTCAAACGTCCTTCCTTCAAGGTGATAGATGATGGTCTTTCAAAGGCATTGACTTGAGAGTTTATGCGATTCTTCAACAGAGCTACTGTGTTCAAGGGGTAATTTTAGTTTAAGATTAAAATGCGCCAGAGACCAGGCTTCCGCTTGTTTGTTGGTCTGTCTTCCAAGCTAGTCGCTTTCTTTAGGCGCAGCACAGCTCCCCAGACAAAATCCCAAGGGTTGGGTCTCTCCTCTTGGAGCATCCATGCCAGCCTGGAACTCGAATCCCTTTGAAAAGGAATTTTACACCCCAAATGAGAAGAAAGATTTAGAGGCATGTGATCCCACCACAGAATTCCCGAGGCTCAGTGCCTAGCACTGCTGGCACTTCATAAATAAAAAGGCAAAAGAAGCCATTCAGTTATTTCTATTGCTTACAGAACAAAACCTGGTGGGAAGGGAATACACAAGCCGCAGAAGTAACTGCCAGCAATAAAGGTACATTTTGCATCCAAACTCAAACTCTTAAACAAGTATGCTGGGGCGGGGGGGAAGCCCAGCTTCCTAAGTCACTTCTCTTATTTACCCTTCAAAGACTGCATCACAGAGCCATCACAGCCACTTTTATTTTCCACCTATTGCTGATAGTGGTAAAAAGCTTGAATTATAAGCCTCAGTGGCCATCCTGGCTGTGCAAATGAACAGAATGACAATGCTTTCAATAAACTTCAACAAATCACCCACGGATATTTTCCCAAACAAAGCTGCTTTACTTCCGAGCTGGCACACTTATCAGTGATACCAGGTAGAAACACACAAAAACATTTTACAACATTCAGAGCTGAGGTTACAAACCAGCTAAATAAGACAAGTTAAAGCACAGAAATTCAGGATTAGGACACCCGATCTCAGTTTTATTCTGTAGTACTCCACACAACAAAAAAATTAACAGAAGAACATTTTAGTACATTGCTGCTCCAGATCAAATGAACGAGTTTTTAAAGACAGGGGTGAGGGGAAGGTGTTAATGATACATTCCAAAAGTTAGAGACCCATTTCCCCCTCCATCCTACCTTTTCCAGCCTCTAAACACATTCCCTCGCACACAAGCACGTACTTTCTATGTTAAGGGTAAACCAAATGAAGCATGTTTTGCTGGGGGGGGGGGGGGGGGGAACTGTCAGCCCCTTGCCCGATTCTGCTGTAGACCACAGCTTTGCCAAGCAGCAGTTAACAAGGTACCTGCCCACTTCAACACTATTGTCAACTTGAAACATTTGTTGCTTGCAAAACTCGTTAAATTAGAGATTGATAGGATAGGTGATATCATCAGAAGAGAGTCAAACACACTCAAATCAGCAGGAGATGAAAGCAGGGAGGAACTCGGAACTTTTTCCGCCTTGTATTTGAAAGCTTCCACCGCGGTCCATGAAATCTGGATCCAACAATGCGTTTTCAAGGCAAACCCACTCACGAAGCTTCCCCTCTTAATAACAGCAAAAGCCAAAAACATTTTTCTCACTCCATTCACTGCGCTTTAGCCCTGTGACCATGTCCTCATCAAAAATTTTAACGCAACAGATGACCGTTGCTTCCAGCAACACTGCTCATGTAGCCGGCATGTTGCTAATCAACAGCCAGAGCAGATGGAATGCAAATCCCACAGCTACAGGAAACCAGGAGGCTGTCACCATCATTCTCTAAAAATGTAAACGAGCTATTATCGGTTAGGAGCTAAATTCAGAGAGAATTCTGGTGAAAGGCAACACTTGAAGGTGTTTACAGGGAAATCAATCTGCTCCATTACAAAAAAAATTTTAAAAAAATCATGTATTACAAGGTTATTCTGCACTGTTTTAATCTGTCAGCCATGTATCAGCACAAGTTGTTATTGCCCTGATTTACTGTGAGGATTTTAATTTAAATCTTAATCTTAATTTAATTTAAATCTTAATCCCTTACCTTAACTAAAGATATAGTGAGAATGGTCTTAGAAATAGTGTTATTCTCTTCTCACCAATAGCCAAGCTGTTTTTTTCTGACAGGTATTTCGTAGGATGGAATCAACCATCTTCAACAGGAGGAAAGAGTGTAGAAGGCCGTGAAACCAAAGTGGGAAGGTAGGGTGAACACAAAAAAGTCATCAAAAAGTCATACTCAACTGAAGAACTGTTTCACTACAGTCATGCTTGTACATACCAGCAATAAGCCAAAAAGAATTAATTGCAAGGGTTTCCAGAGTTTCTTTTAAGCGTATTTACACACAGAAGATAAGAAACATTGAAGCTGCTCCAGTTCATTCATTCATTCGATTCACCAACTGTTCTGAAACATGGATAAATATGTAAGTGGTTATTCTACTCTAATTAGTGACATTCAGTGAATCTAACAAGAGAGCCCAGACCTCCAGTGCACGCATTTCAGCTTGCACTGCCTCTCCCTGGGGAACTGAATAGCAATCAGGTATGTAATGCATAGATGGTTGCTTTTTTCTTCCTATTTAAGCCGGAAAACAAGGTGGGGGAGGAGGCTGAAAATGATTAAATCAGTAACCCCATAAAAATGGTGTAAACATGCTTAAAGATCTGCTTGAAGGGAGGGGGAAAAAAAACCCTTAGAAAATAGGGAGAAGAAAGAAAGGAAAAATGAAAGTTACTGCAATTGCAGAAAACATGAACAGATGATGCATTTCCTGCGTGATAGCTTAAATGAGTCCCAGGGCACACCTAAGTCTATCAAATACCAGATTTACATAAAATCATTAATTCATTACAGTCATGAAAGGAAAGAGAGATGGGTTAGGAGGGTCAGGATAGAATGAATGAAATTAAAATTTAAGCCAAAGATCCAAGCAAAATCTCCCTATCCATGCACTTCCAGCTTCTTGGAAGAAAGGAATCTCTCAAGCTGTGAAAGACTTTAAAGTCTGCCAACACCAAAACACTATGGTTTGAATACACAGCAAAGTGCACATACGATAGCGGTACCACTTGTCTACCCGCACCAACTCTGAGGCGATACAAGGGAAGCTGCTACTGCTGCTCTCGTTCCTGCTATGGACAAGACCTACTTGCTTCTGCTTTAGGTTACACCACCCTCAATTAGCCGCCTGGCCCGTACTCCTGCTAAACACGACCGAGAACTGCCAGATTCTCAGCCATCTCTTGACACACTGGAATAACCTTGGCTTTTCACAAAACTTCTCCTTGCACCCCTGGAATTATGGTACTTTCTAACCAAAACGTGATCCAAAAGATTAGAGATCCCCACGAACTCACACATGTATGCAAAGGTGTATATTAATTTTCAGGTTTCTTTGCTGTTTTAGCGCTTGATTCACACCCCTCCCCCTGCAATTGCAGTTCTGCAGCTATCAATCTGCTGTAAGAGGCAGCGTTATCACGGTAGTCCCTCAACACAGCATAACTGGTCTTACAGAAGGTTGCAGTCATTTAGGAAGCAGAACATAGAAGTATTTCCCTTTCTTTTGTCAAACGTGTATGAAATATGCCAAATAGCAGGTAACAAGCAGATGACAGAACAGACAAAGTTTAGCAGAAATTCAAGATGGAGTTGTCAAAAGGATGCCAACAACTCTTTGTCAAATAAATACAGCGATACCTATTGCAACAAAAGCTTTAACCTATCTTTGTTCTCCAGAGGTGAAAACTTCCACAATTACTACTACTGTTGTAATAAAAATCGCAAGTTCAGTTGAACAAAGGAGAACTGCATATAAGGCACAAGGTCCTTGTCCTTAAGGACCTTAAGGCAAGGTCTTTGGTCTTAGATTTAAACGCACCCAAGTATCTGTTGATGTGTTCATTTTAATCTCTCGGATGTAAAAAAGTCATCAGAAATTTAGAGAATATTTACAAGACCTACAGCTGACACAAAGGAAGTAGCTTATACTAAAGGCAAAGATAGCAAGTTTTCTGTAACATAGATTTAGAGAGCACATACAGTTATATTTTGGGGAAAGAATCCAACTTTGGAACCTACTGGCAACCATTTACAAGTTATCACATGCATTTAATATTGAACAAAGCAGCAGAAGTGAGTCTGAAAAAAACCTTCACAATAGAATTAAAGTCTTCATATAGACAAGCGGTCTAACTAACATTTCAGATTTGTGGCCAGAACTGCTACAATCACCATATCATCCAAATAAAGTTGATTTGGTGCTAAATATTCTAAGCAGTTATAAATCAAAGATTTTCACAAGACCCGTAGGTTTTACGACATGACTACACCAGAACACAAGGAGAACACAAAGTATCAAGGCAGGGAACACAAAAGAGACACCATAAAATGCAATTATGTTAAAAGAAACCATAATATTAATGGGAAAAAAGTATCTTTCAATTTCTAAGAGTGTAATTTAAGTTTTTAAGCTTTTTGTTTCCTTGTATTACATGGTTCACCTCCATCATTTGCATCAGTAGTAGAAGCCTACAGAGCCAGGCAAAGGAATATTTCCCCTAGCTCTCCATCAGAGCCATGTGGATACCCGTACTTACAGCAAGATAAACTGCACCTAACCTTCAAAGCCAAGTTCTCTGTTGCAGAGTTTGAGCAACCATAAAGCATGTAGCAGTGAAACACAGATCAGCTGACAGCATAAATTACAACAAACTGTTTTGAGGGACACGAGATCACCCACAAGGCACAAAATCTAAATACACACAGGTAGCCTGTATTTAAGAAGTCCCGGATCATTAAAATCGATATTACTTTTTAAGAACAACCCCGAAACAGAGCAGTCTAAGTGACTGCTGCTGAACTAAGGAATATATTTGTTTTTGTGTGTTTATTGAACAAGCACAAATCTAGGAAATCTGTGGCAAGTGACAATTTATAAGGAAGTATTTTTGCAGCTAATTTAAAATGAGAAAATTCATTATCTTTAAACTATGTAACTCCAGACACCATGAAATCAGAAGACACTATGTAAGGCCGACAGATTCAGAAAGATCTATCTGTGATCAGCTCAGCAGGTATATGCTAAAAGACATTTCTAAGAAGGTAAAGATCCATCTAATCCGCAGGGTTTGGAAGACTTAAAATGACTGGCCTAGCACGACTGCCCTGCAGCTCTCCAGAACTCCCCACGATGCTTCCTTTCCCCTTTGGTATGTCCAAAACCCATGACTGAGAACCTGATTTTCATTATGAAAGGTGAGGAACAAGCCTGTCAAAGTGATCAGAGACCCCTGGAAGGCCTTAGTGTTTTTCTCCAGTCTCTACAAAACAACTTTAACGTCTCCACAGCATTCATCGTTACGGAGATGCTGGTAAGCTGTCTCCAGCACCGCTAAAATATGGAAAAGATATGGGCAATTGTAGTGGGAAAAGTTTTCTCATCTGTTTTCCTTGCTGCTATCCGCAAAGCCCTGTGGGTAACCACAATGCTCATAATACTCAAATCAGTAGCATCTCACCACAGGTTAGGAAAATAATAAGCAGAGAAGAGGCAAGCACTGAAACTACTCAGCAACAGTAAAACCGAAGCCCACCATAGGCTTTACCTGGCAGTTAGCAACCTGCTTCTGGCAACAGATGAATTCATTCAGGTCTCTATTAGTGGAGAATCTCTCATTGCTGCTATCCATGGACAGAAAGTAATGGCAGAAGAGACACAAATGAGAACAGAGAAACCTGTTATACATCAGACTAAGCACTATATCCTTGTGATACGATACTCCAGTCTAAGAGGAACAACATACACACACAACCCCAAATATCTGCCATCACTGCTTATCACTAAACACTACAGTGCTGAGGAACAAAGCAAGTGTCTACTGCTGTGTTAAGCTGGGAGGGTGGAGAAAGACCTTCCTCAGCTGGTGGGAAGGGAAAAACATGGAGGTAGATCTTTACATGAATTTAAAGCAACAATTTCAAAGAAATTTCTTTCTAAAAAAATCAAAAGCCTTCCCACTTCCCAAGAGCAAGAACTAAGGCTCTTGTAAACTCTCCTGCTTTTTTTGCCTATGTAGAGTCATTAATGAATTCTGCACCTGCACTTTCACAATTGCTTTTAACATCTGTGCAGCCTGAGACCAAGATTGTATCAGTGAGTCCACTTCTGGCAACCGTCAAAAATGAAATGCCAAATCAGTCTGGTGACATCTTTGACCTATGACAACATTATAGGTTCTTGGAAGGAAATCCCTAATGAAACCAAAAAAGCTTACAGCTAAATGCTGTAAAACCTTGTCAGATTTGCTATCACCCAACAGAAGAACTGCATCAGCAAGATAAAAGTGACAGAAAACTCAGTCCCAGGATACGTGAAGGTATGAAAAAGGCTCCCATCCAACCAGGAGCAGCAGTGGCTTCAGGAGTACAATCCAAGTGGCAGCTGCAGGGTATGTACAGGCTAAGAGGAGACTGCAAACTGAGCACTTCTAGATCACACTCAATTCCACAATCAGCAGATAGATATAGAAGCAAAGAGCTTGCTTTTGGCAAAGAAAAACAATATTATAACTTGGAAGAAAAAAACAATTTCATAGTTTAACTTTCACCTACTTTTCTTATTTTATCTGTTTACTGTACAGTCCTTAGATACCCTTCCACTGGATCATGGCTGATTTATTTTCAAACTCAGGACACTCTGAAACATGGATTGTGAACGCCCAAGAGTTTCCAGTTAAAAACACTCTCCAACATGACTGTGTGGGTAGGGGACGTTTTACTATCACTTCGATCAAAACGGCATTCTAGAAGCTCCAGCATCTCCAAGAGGCGCTGTCCTCAACTCGCGCAAACATGGCTCGCACACATGCGACCCATGGAAGAATGGTATTTAAAGCACGCTAACATATCATTTCCCCCTCTTTCACCCTTCAAAACTATTCCACGCTGGCAAGTTCTGGCGGCTGCCAGTTTGGGAAGCCTGCTCGCGTTTTCAGTGAGCCATCACTGGGAAGGCTACGCGCCTCTTCCCCGAGCTAGCAGCAGCGCAACGCGCACGCCGTCTTCTCATGCTCCCTATTGTCTCTTCTCCCACACAGCTGGAATTCCTAAGGGATACCGACACATTTCAGTAGTACTTTAATAACAGCCTAATAATTGCTCCAGACAATAACTTGCATTGTATGGAGACCCGGGGTGCTGGGGGGAGTGGGAGGGGTTGCCTTGGTAACGCAATGGGGGGAAAAAGAAAACCGCACGAGGAAGGGACAGGGAGTTAAAGGACATGAACTGATCCGTTCACTCCCGGCTCAGAAAGCCATGGGAAACAGGGAAGCTGTCAAGAAAGGAAGGTTTCTATCTTCTGGTCAGAATGAGTAAGTATTACTAAAGAAACAAATTATTTGGAGATGACCTGGAAATTAAGGCTTAGGTAAAATAAAGAGGATACCAGCATGCACATTATATCGTCTTTGGAGGAAAAGGCGAGATGGGGAAACGCAGCAGCCTTTGGGGAGAGGCAAGGCTTACAGTGCCCCCATTCCTCACCCAGAAAATACTGGCTGTAGGGGTAGGTAGTTTGGGAGCTGAAACTTCACCAGAGAAACGCACGGCAGAGCCCAACACGGCCAGCAGTCAGGCACAACGGACTGTATTCCATGGTTTCTTCATTGCCAGTATTGAGGAGTGGGATTGCTGAGCTAAAATCAGCCTCGTATCCTTCCCCTCGCTTCCCAACCATCCCCACAGGACCAGCTCTGCAACAGCCTCAGACTAAGATACAGGCTCCTGACTACCGGATGTCATACATTTTCCAACCGTAGCAATTATTCTCTAGCGGCTTATATCCTCCTTGCTGTGCTTAGGCAGAAGGAATCAGACGGTTAACTCTTTCTTTTAGTCCTAGCAGTTATTGTATATTGTAAATGCATACGGCAGCTGAAAATGCATGTTCTCAACATGAAGGGTGCATGACCTAAATTTTATAACTTTTATCAGGAAGCATGTAACGGCTAGTAAAGATGCCATTATGATTTATGCAGTAAGGGCTAAAGGTGGCAGGCAGTAAATAATTCAGCTTGCTACCAAAACCTGTCCTGAATCAGAGTAAGACGTAAGCTTGTAGTCTAAACAGCTTTTTCAGTGCTGGAGAAAAGGTAATGAGGTCAGTAAACTCATTTCTCAACTGTTCCAAGCTTACGTTTTCTCTTTGCTCTATTTTGATCAAGTTGGCAGCTTTGTTTGAAAGACATCAAATGCAACATACAGCAACTCAAACCCAGCTTTTAAAACATGGCAAGGATTGCATCTGTATGTCTGCAAAAACACATGTACAGACTACGCATTCTTGTATTTGTCCTACAGAGCAGAAAATAACCTCTGCAAGTGCAAGCAACCTAGCTAATCCCTCCACGTTGTTTTTATCCTACAAGCCTGCAGAAAAACTGGCTGCTCCCCAGGAAAAAGCATTCAGAAAAAGGACTATGGTTATTATCAGCATAATGGCTTGCACGTCTGTGCTCCTCAAAATCCAAAAGTGATGGCAGTGGATACAGCAGACTGGCAGCCAACAGCTTGCTCTGCCCAAGCGGAGATCACATTAACGGATGTATTAAGGCCAACATGCCTAGCAAATTACAGAGGCACAGCTGTAGATAGGAGTCAGGCAGCAAAGATGCCACTGAAAATGCTCCTCTAGCATTTTCCCATTAGTTATCTCAAATTAAATGCATTTTCCAAAACACAACAAGAACAATGATAACTAATAACATTTCAGTCCCATGATACCATTTTATGTCCATCTGTTTCACAAAAACTATCAATGACTTGACATATTTACATGCACTGAACTGCTTATACAACACGTAACCTGTACCATAAACATCTACAAAGGAAAGCTATGAATTAAAGTAATTCTTTATCTGGCGATCACACCGAAGGCTGTTTGCAAGAATCAAGGCTAACAAAGGAAAAGCAGGAACAACGTATCTAAGCCCTGAGATGATGGTTGGTGCAAGATGAAGCAAAGAGCTTCTTTGCTGAAGACAAGGTCATCTGGAGGCTCTGAAAGCCGAACAACGGAGGACCACGAGCTAGACAGGAGTAGGAGGCATTCTCGCATACAAGAGAGAGAGGCAGTTATTCACCGTGGCTCACCCCGGGAATAAAAGCCGCCTCAGTCATGCACTAACAAGGAAGCTCAAAGAGGGATACAATAGGCAAGAAAAATCACTGCTCAACGAGAGGCAGGAGGCTCTCGGAAGGGCAAAGGATAAAGAGACCCTCTTCAAAGGAAAAAGGCACAGGCTGATAAGATGGACTCCTTCCAGCCTGCACTTTCTTCCCAGCAGCCAAGTAAAGGGGTTGGGCTTCTTCGTATTGCCTTTGGAAACATGATCAGAATATGGATATTTAAAAGCATGTTCTGGCACAGATCCCATTTCCTTGCCAGCAAGATTTTCGACCTCTAACACCGAGCAAAATCCTACTAATTGCAGAATTGTTCTTTCTTTAAAGAGTTATTTCTATAAAGACATCAGAGGAAGCCCATAACATTTGTTCATTCCGCAAAATATTTAATGAAAGAAATGTATAGGGATCAGAAAGAAAACAACATTCAGTAGTAACTAACTACAGAGAGCTCAGTTGATTTTGAATTTCACATTTCAGGCAGCCTGCAGAACGCTGAAAGAAAAGCTGTTAGCTTTCCCTGTGAACTGGAAACAGCACCGACAGAGGAGAAAAGGAAAAGGGGAAGGAGAAAGGGCTGGAAAGGTGAAAATCCCTTTTGACATCTTAATCGTGTTTTGCTTTGTATCACAGGATACCAGACGGCATCTCAGCAATGAAAGTGGCAGCCGCCTCTGCTATCAAGCGCATTTATCTGATGCATTCTCAAACCTGGGAAGGAAGCAGAGCACTGATAGTGCAATTTAGTTTGGCTATCTGAATTGATTAATCAAACCTACAGATACGACTAAAAAGACAAGTTTATCTACAGTAACTACCTTCAGATTTTTTTTTCTGCCAGACAACTGAGGAAAAAACCCCACAGCAGCACTGTTATCCATGTTTCAACATGAGTACCTAAGCCCGTCATCAGTATCTTTGATGTCTACAATCTGTTGAATTATAGACGCAAGAACGTGCCATAAAGAAAGGCATTTCTTCAATTAAATAGCTTTTATTTCCAAATAAGCCAAATAATCTTTTCACTATCCAAAAGATTTACATTTACTTTTTGGTATTCCAGGTAAGAAAATGTGTGCAGAGTAAAAGCTCACTTAGAAAAATTCCTAAAGATCTGACCTATATTTTTTTCAGCTGAAAGGACTCTGAGGAAGTTTAGATCAATGCTCAAAGGAAGAGAATAGAAGAGAAAAAGCACGACTATGAGAAACTACTGTGGATACTGAGAATATACAAACATCATGGTGAGGGGAAAAAAGATTAAAGAAAAGTAATATTATTTAATAGGTTCAAAACTAACCTGATATTAATAAGTACATTAAACACAATAGAAAAATAGGGCATTAAAATATAGGAGTAAAATGGGAAGATTAGCAGATTACTGTACTTTTGCAACAATAAGAATGAAGCATGCTACAAGAAAGACAGTTTAAAGCAAGACCAGGATCTTCAAGAAAATCTCCACCAGTTTCTTGAAAATTAAACAAAGAAGAAAACGGAGACATGGACAGAAGCGCTTGTTTAGGAAACAATTTATGATAAAGTTGGTCTTTTCCGTGCCAGAGGTATAGCTCCGAGTAAAATCAGGCAGGACTGGCATCCAATCAGTTCAGTTATGAAATCTAACGAGTTTTGCCATTTGTTCTTTAAAGAAGTATTTCTTCAGGTCATGTACTCGCAAATATAAGGTAATAAAACGTAGGTAAGAAGGGTGCGCAGAGCTGGCTGAGAAACACTGAGCTGGAAAACACACTGAGTAAATACTAGAGCTCCCACACCTTGTGTGCAAATAAACTTATATTATCAACTTCAAGGAAATAATTAACAGTACAACCAGTAAGGAGCTCTAGGTAGGCAATGTCTGAACTGGTTATTTCTGAAAATGCAACCATTACAAAGCAGCTGGTAAAACCACTAGTTTAACCTTCCTGCCTCTACACCCCAGGTCTTTGCCCCAGTCCTTCCCCCTTGCAGTCGCATCTGCCCTTCTGTTGTTTCAGCGCAACCACCTGCAGGGCTGGGCTGAGCTTGAATCAGGGAACTGACCCACCTTTAAAAAAAAAAAAAAAAAAAAAAAAAAAAAAAAAAAAAAAGCATATACTACCCCTGCACTCCTCCTTCCCCTTCTCCCTGCCATCCTTACAGAGAAAAACTCAAAAGCAGAACTACTGCCTTTTTTGCAGGTTCTTGCTTTGGGGCACAGCACCATTGCACAGACCCCTGGGGCAGACTGCAGCAATGGGAGTAACAGGACTCGGGAGGGAAATATTCCTGAAGCCAGCATTGCTGTTGCTTTTTACAGTGAAACCGTGGCTCAAGCTTCCAGCATTTACAGCAAGAATAGGCTCTCTGATGGCAAGCGTACCAGACTGGACAATACATCTTTAAGTGCTCAGATTTTCTTAAACTCACACGACAAGTGGCCCATGCACTGCCAGTGGGAGTCACCTTTGGCAGCTCTGCAGTTATCTAATAAATGCATAAGCATACCTAATCTATTAAGAGAAGATAAATAAAGAGAGATTTTGGCTGTTCAGTATCCCCCTTTACTTTTGAAGGTCATGTACACACTCAAAACACTATAAGTCTGAAAAAAGAGAGTCTCTAAACCTGCTGAATTTAAAGAAATACACCCTTTTCTCAGAGCAGACCCCTAATTTTAATTGTACAGGCCGAATTAAATGGCAGTACGCAATGATTTTGGATACAAGTTACCTGTCTGGCATATCAGAGAGTTCTCCTTGAGATGGACTTGTTTACAAACAAATCAAGTCTGACACAAGGTATACAATGTCTGCAAAGGAAAGCTGTTGAGGCTTGTAAGCTGGAACAAACAAGAACGTCTCCCCAGTCTTCTGCCAACTGGAACTATTCCTATGAATATTCCCGTTCACCTCAAAGCAAGACAGCAGCTCAGAGGAAGCCCTCTAGAACATCTGCATCTCTTACAAAAACGCCAAAGATATCCAAGCCAAGAGACAAAGACTAAGAGCACTAGGTTTGTTCCGTCTTAGGAGGAGGAGACGAATGGCAAGGTCTCATTGCTGTCTGCAACTACATAGTGGGAGGGTACAGAGAAGACAGAGCCAGACCCTTCTCAGAGGCACTCAGAGGAGTAAAAGGACAAGATGTAATGGACACAAGTTGCAACATGGAAAATCCCAACTAGGGAAAATGTTTTCACTACAAGGACGGTCGAATGCCAGAAGAGGGCCCAGAGGTGTGGTGGCACCTCTCTCCTTTGGGAGATACTCAAAACTCAGCCGGATAAGGCCCTGAGCAATCTGATCGAGTTGGACCTACTTTGGGGAAGGGGTTGGACCAAAATGCTTCTGAGGGCTCTTCACCTAAATTATACTACGAAACTGCAAGGAGCATCTTTCCTCACTGGAAACATCATAGGTAATACCTCCAAATGAAACTGAAAAATGTTCCTGGAGGCGGACAGACTACCCATTGGATTTTTGTTAAATTAAAGAAAGATAATAGACTCAGTGGTCTGTTAACACAGGCTTGGTACTCCAGCATTACTCTGCTGGACTGAGAAGACATTGTGCTTTTATGGTGAGGTTTGAAAAAAAGGGATGTGCCTCATGCTCTATGACTTTTCTCAATGTGATGAAATGGAAGAAAACATGGAAACAGCGGAAAGGAAAGCTTTATCACCTCTCTCTCCTCACCTAATATCCCTTCCAAAATAGCTTCTTTACAAACAGTAGTACCTGCAGGAAGAAGAGCTGCAAAACATCATTACAGACTGCTATTCTGCTGATCAAAAAAGAATTTGGAATACCACTGTAGTCATAAAAAGTACCTAATTATCACTTTCAAAGTTAAGTTGTACGTGCTTGACTTCAAAGTGTCTTTTCCAAACATGGGAAAACTACAGAAGAAGAAAAATTGGTTCATTTAGAATCAAAACTTGTAGCTCTAGAAATCCAAGCCAGAAGTTTTAAGTCATAATCACTTTAATCATTAAGAAAGTTTATCTATATTGTAAAGAAAAAAAAACAGCACAAGACTTGAAAAAAAGTAACAAACCCGTGCAGGGAAGCACAGTCTCTTGCAAGGGCAAGCGTTGCTACTCTTCACCTGCAGGCCAAACGGGCAGCTTTAGCCAACGCTGAAGCGGTGTTCCTGCCAGTACTCCTTCCACGCTGTCCCCGCACTCCTGACAAGGCTCAGGTCTCACAGCCCGTGGAGCTCCGGGCCAGAAGAGCTTTGCAGCGGCATTGAAATAGCACACATGATATTTGAGATAAGTGGCCAGGAAACTGGACAGGCCTCACCAGCATATTTGCAAAGCTATGCAGAAGATCACAGTCTAATTGTTTTAATTTATAGATAAAAATACATATTTTAAAGTAATTATCTAGATGAACGATCATGAAATGCATTATTAACCTAAGCCTACATTTGTAGTATCCATTCTTAAAACTGCCTATGCCAATCCTGGCTAAATCCACCTCTCAAAGCCTGAAATTATAGCCCTGCCTCTGCCCAGGGCTATACCACACTGTTCAAAGTTATCTAGATAATATAGCTGAATCCCTGGATTCACATAATCCACTACTGCAGAGAAAAGCTCTAATCCAGCTCAGTACATCACACCCAATTATCCGAAATGTCTATTTTTCTCTTACAAAACTAATTTGATTAGGAAAAATCTGTTTTATTAACTAAAATTCTAGATCAATTCCCATTGAGAGAAGAGTAAACACTGTCTTTCTTTTATATCGGTAGTATCCAATATTTAGGTGTTCCCTCTCTCTCTTTCTCTCGCTCTCAAAAAACACTCCAACTTCCTTCTAGGGTTGAGCGCAGCAAGGCAATTCATGTCCAGGTACGCTCTGGGACTAGGCAGAGAAGCCTCTGCTGCAGGATTGTAAAGCTCGGCTATGAAGCCAGTTCTCACCGGTGTTTAAATAGACACGAGACAGGCTGCACACTACCAGCCACCACTTATTTCACGGACAGTCTCTGCCAAGTCTAGTTTAGGGGCCATTCAACTACTGTTGAGGGGAATACAGATTTTTACAAGTTACAAAAAGTTAAAGGTGGAAGCCAGTGAAGGGAGGAAACAGTCTCAGATCTCACTTTCATTTTTGTGAAAAGCAAGTCTGAGTAGCAGCGTATTTGATGACGAACTAATCCTGTGGCCTATGGGAGGGAAGTGAAACCAAGAAGGCCTCAGAGCTTAAGAAAGCTGTAATCACTGCCATGCTTATTAGTCTCAAACCTGATTAGGCTTCTGCAAGTAGCTCGACAGTTGCCAACTCCAAAGTAATCCTTATGTCCTGCATTTTCTTTTGCTTTAGTTACCCCCCCCCCCCCCCCAATGATTAACTCTGTTCCACTTGAGTTAGCCTCAGGATTCACTCCCATCACACATGGGTACTACGGCACACAGCACTAATCCAAAGAGCTGGAGGCCTAACAAGCAGCAGCATGAGCACCAATCTGAACTGCTACCTGCTATATCACAGCCGAAGAGCAGACTGCCAGTTAAGTTTGTTAACACAGAAAACGGGCACTTCTACCGCCCAGACACCTTGTGACCTCCACTTGTTCCCAACAGCAGGGCAAGTGTCCCGCCGTTCTGCTCTCAAAACTAAGGCTGTTCTGCAGTTCATCTTTGGATCTTCAAATAATGAAGGGGTCTTCACTTCTGGCAAGAAAAACACCAGCGTTCCACTTTCATGGGGAGGAGGGAGTTGCAGAGAGGAGGAAAAAAAAAAAAAAAGCAGACGTTTGATGACTTCACCCATGGTGACAAAGACATCTCCAGAGATCACTGAAGGAGAAAAGACATTTGACCAAGCAGTAGTAAAACAGGAATTATGACATTAGGCAGTCTTCATAAATTTGTAAAGCAAAACGTTTACTCCGAACTGCGGTAAGAATGGACAAAAAGGCTGCAGAAACTGAATAAAAAACCCAGCTTTTTAATGTGCAACAGGAGCAACAGCGAAGGTCTGGACTGCAAGCAGAGCAAACTGCCAAGAATTCATGTGCCTTATGAAGGCTGTAATACCAAGAGTCCCTAAAACCAAAAAGGTACATGGGAAGGAGAAGGCTTAGCTAAAGCACTAAGTTTTAAAGCTACCACCTTATTATCAAGATGTCATGAGTTGGAACTATGTAAACGTTTGAGGCATACTGGAAACTATGGGTTTAATTAAATATATTATAGAGAATGCTTCTGATGCTTTCAGAGTACTTTATATAGTGCTCATGTTGTGGCAACACAGGAGGCGGTATGCACAGCAGACAGCACCCCATACAAACACAGAATGAGGTATTTATATACGTATTTGAACAGTAACATGACCCAGGTTAAGAATCAAAATAGATGAAAGAAGTAGAATTCATCTGGAACAAAGAGGAGGAAAGGCAAAAGAGGATCAAAATAAACCCTTAGATATGAGAAGCGAGGCAAGGACTAGGTCCTCCTAAGAACATAAAGGCCACCACCACCCCCTCACCTGCTATTGGTTTGGCCTTTAACACATTCACTTAAATTTGTGATAGTTTTATTAAGCATTGCTCTTCTTTCAACCTCCAAAGAAGGGCTGGAATGCAGGAAGTCCGCCCAATACTGAGAAGGCAGCAGGAGGCATGAGCGTGCATGCGTGGAGAGACCTCTCCTCCAGAATTCAATGTCATTTTGGAATGAATCATGGGGCAAGGGTCTTTTCCTGGCCAACCAGTCAGCTGCACTGCAAGAAATATTTGCACATTTGATGAAGCAAAGAATATAAGATTGGGGGACTTGAAAATTTAAGTCAGGCAAACAGGTCATCTACCTAGAGCAGTGCTAAAAGAAAGATCACCAGTTAAAATATCTGCTCTCACATTAAAAAGACAAAACCCAGATAGGTAGCAAGGCTATTCCAGCCTTAGCTCTATAGTGAGAACCAAGAAGTTCTTCTCAGTTCTGTGAGTTCTATACCGAGAGAGAGCACAAATACCTTGTCTCCCATTTTGCTTCAAAAACATATAATGTAAAAATGGGTCCAGCTATCGAGATAGAAAGGATTACATCCTGCATATCCACTAACTAGCATTAAAAACACACAAAACAGCAAACTAGCTAACAGAGCACCATGATGTTGTATGTGTGAACCGAGAACACACCAGTTTGGTTTGGGATATTTTTTTTTTTTTAATAACAGAAGAAAAAATAATCTAAAAAGTGTATTGGTCATGAGATGTTTCTACATGCTTAAATACACATAGTGTAGGAACTTTTATCAGCACCAGAAATGGGCAACAGCTTTAAGGCTTAATAACCTCAGAGGAAAAACTCGAATTAGCCCGAGATAAGATGTGCTTACTTGTGATGCTCAGAAGAGTAAACTATTTGACACACAACAACATCACTGTTTAGGTGATGTGCAATTTCATTCTATAGACTAAAATATCAAAGGTGTAATTCTTCTATCCTCTTTTCTAAGTAAGCATCCAGTCTACAAGGGGAGCATTTATCTGTTTTGATTAAAACTGTCATTAGGTCAATGCTACAAAGCCACCACATCAGTTTAGAACCTCAGTTGTCAAGCCACAACTTCCTGGTGAGTCTCCATTTCTTCAAAATCAATGTTATTGCTGAACTTCGGTCAAGAAACAGGAAATCAATCAGAAGACAACACTGCAAAGGACACTAAATGCTTTGTTTCAAGTTAGGTTTTTCCAAGAACTACACTACTTGCTGTAGCACACATTGTCTTTTGGTAAAACATACCTAACAGTCACAGTTTTAAGGTTCAGACCATCGTTTCCCACTGCCTCTGGACCAAATCTTTACATATTTTCTTTTGTATTAGATTTGTTTCCAGATAAGGAAATTAAACAAAATTACAACCAAGCAACAGCTTAAACAACATGATTCTTTTAGAAGCCTGTTGCAAAGCAGCAGACCGTAGTTCTCAGATTATTGCAATAAACAGGCCTTTATTTTCTCTTCACACTTCATGCAACCATAAATGACTAGGCTCATTCCTGTGTTTGTGATGTTTTATTTGGTTGACTGACTTTCTTTTTGAGTATACAAAGAAAAGTCTTTACTTAGACCACTCAACCTTCAGAAGCATGGCAAGCAACATTTAATTCATCTTTTGCGTAAAAGTATACAATTCAGGGGAAAAAAAGCAAGCAGAATCTTAATGGTAACTGGAAATATCACCAGTTTGATAACCGTGTTAGAAATGTAAAGGTAAACAAACATTGACGCTCACTATGTCACCTAAATAATGGTCTACCAAGAACTGTTAGAAAAGAAGGAAGAACAAATGCATCAGAGTGAGGAAGCACGAATCATTAGCAGTAACACAAGAGCTATCTTAATAAATAAATAAATAAATACATTAACATTTCAAAATCTCCCATGGGCTCAGCTAATTGGTACGATCAATTCTGGTTTGTTCACAAAAGCCTGGACAGCTAGCTAGAGGGGGGCAAGGAAAGAGCTACAGAATGGGAGATGCAACTTTAATGAGCTTTTAAAACAGTTAAGACAACATCCCGAGCTACAAGCAGGTGCATTACAGCCCCAGAGACCACCTTAAAGTACAGCTTCCCACCTGACAGACAGCTGCGAAGGGCTAGGCAGGAGACATGAGCACGCATTAATCTCCTCGTGCGAGCGCCTCTGAATTGTAACTACCTAATTCGCACACGTCAGCATCGAGCAGGATGTTCCCGGCAGTCAGCCACTGCCACCCCGACCGCAGGGAGCTTTTTAACAACTGGCTGAATAGACATAGCCCACATCATTAACACAGAGATCCATAACAGCTTTTAGGGACAAACTTGGGCATATTTTGAATACTTAAAGCCAAACATGCCATTTCAGCTATATTTTGCCCAACACGATAATAGAGTGCTTTTGCATTATCAGATAAATGTAATCAGACCAGGCAAAGACCATCACTAAGCCTCCACCCCAGGTAATGTCTCACCGTAAGACAACGCACAGACCGGCTGGCTAACTAAGCCTGTCCATTAGTGTACTTTTTGGATGGAAAGCAGCTGAGGAGCCAGCTGGGAGAACTATGTTACTTCAAGTGCTGGACGATGTCTCAGTCACCACATGCCACAATAAAATAATTGATCATTCTTCAGAAGCGAAGAACTTTTAATAGCATTTATTACACAGGTCCTAATATACTGGGATTTATTTTAGGATACAGGTGCTTTTGATTTCTAAACAGTATTTACAATGATCAGAAAATAACAAACACTTGGAAACATACTTTCAGTACAGATGACAGACACATAATCCTCTTAAGAAATAACTATTGTAAAGAATGGATAAGGGTTCATAAGTATCCAGCGTCCTTGTTCTTTTCTTCACACGTTATCTGGTTCAATCCCAAACCTCTCACTAAGCACTGCACAGGCACTGTTCACTGCTGCTTCTCACAGCTGACCATCGTCTTTATCCTAGCACTACATTTCCCATCTAGGCCAGCATTGTACCCATTTTCACTTGCTCGTGCAGAACAGGATTTTGAAGTACATTTGCAGAGGTGAAACAAATGGATTATAGTTAATACGGGGCATCCTGCTTGCCCGTGTTAGTTACCACTTCCGGGATTAATAAAATACTGCTCAGTAAAATACAGCCTTAACATACAAAGACATTTCAGCTCAAGTAGACAAAAACACCCCAAACCCCCAAACCCACCCCCACCCCACAATGACTGACAAATTCCACATCTCCATAAAGCAGGCAAGCTTCCTATGTCAAGTGACCTTTACCAGCGAGTTTGAACAGAATTTAATACTCCTTTAAAAGAAGAAATTTCTAGTTTATGATTTTAGAAGGCATCCTAAATGCAGACTGCAAACTATCCCAGAGCAGACTTCATCATGTCTGCAGACAAATCCTATGCCTTTATGTCACTCAGTTGTTTTTCCAGAAGACAGGGTAAAATTAATGTACCATTCTCAGAAGCAAGAAATGACACCTGCCCCCCGCCATACTTTAAATTAAAGCAAGCAGAGGGGACATAAAGGTCCCACCCTCTCCATTAATCATCTCCAGTAATTCCATAAGAGATCAGACTCCACATTTCTTTCCTCAGCAAATCCAAAGAAAACCTCATCTTACAAACTGTACTAACTCAGTTGCTCTTGAAATCTAGAGTGACCAAAATCCAGGATTTTAAAAAACAAAAAACATCCCAGGATGTTTTTTCCTTCCAATAAGAGAGCACATGCTGAAGTTCACAAGCAAATATTCTCACTATTGAGAACAGGTGTGCCTTTTAGCAGATGCCGTATTTTTCAAATATTGGTCAGTAAAAGGATTTTAAGAGTCAAGGACACTCAACAGCTGAGAGGCAAGAGGAGTGTTTGTTAAGAAAGGGAAGACCAAGAGAAGATTTGCAAGCCAGCAGATGGCAATTAATGCCCTTCTGAAATGGAAGCCCCAGAGCTCATCTCCAGGTGCTGAGACCAAGACTTACGGCTGGAAGAGCCATTTCCCTAGGCAACAAAGGCACTGCGAGGAAGGCCACTCCTCAGGGCACAAGGAGAGTAACCCGATGACAGGGAACACCAGAATCCCAAGATATAAGATGTAATCCAAGGATACACAGTATCCATTTGGCTGAGCTCATTCGCATGCTCTCTCACCCCACAATTTTTTTTTTATTTAATATAAGAAACAGATACAGTTAAACCCCTCTCTTCTGAGGTGTAAAAGAAAAACTGCACATAAATTAAAATGTGTAAAAAGTGGCATCCTCAGAGGTTTGCATTGCCAGGCCACTGTATTAACAAGCTAATTTTACAGTTTATTCCTGCTTCATACAATGATAGAGATACTAAAAGTAACCAAAATATTAGACTAAATCCTTGAAAAAAAATATTACTTCAAGCCATTATATGTTTTGACACGTCATGTTCTGTGGACTTGAGACACAAATAGCAAAATGCTGACTTCAAAGATAAAAAGCTCAAAGGATAGCCAAATCATGCTTTTCTATTGCAAAAGGGTAATTCCATTCAATAGTGCATCTAACCGAGAAATTCAGAGTGGATCTGTTTAAAGATCTATTACAAAGTCCTTTGACAGAAAATCTTTGACAAAGGACTTTTGTTCATAAAAGGTATGTCCACCTCACCAGCTGCATTGTAAGAACAGCCATAACAACTTAGGCCAAAGGGCTGGTTAGCTCCTTCAAGTTCATCCCCAACATCACGCAGAAATAGTTATCCAGTGAAGAACACAAAGAAAGCACAAATATGTAGGGAAGCTTTCTCTAAATACCCTCTCCAAAAGCAGCTATTTATGGATAAGGGGCTTGCTGACTTTGTGTTTAGCACTTAAATATTTGTCTTCTATGGAATCTGCTGAATTCCTTTTTGAAGTCACTTCTAACATCCTCTAGATCCTGCAACAAGGAGCTAACTATTCCTCCGCAAGGAACAACTTTTGTTGTGAATCTGGCACTCACTACTTTCATTTGATGCCCCATCGTTCTTGTTTTGGAAGAAAGAGTAAACTGTTCACCTTCTTTGTACCACGCAGACCTCTATCAGATCACTTATTCAAGACTGAATAGTCCTAACCAACACAATCACTCCTCATACAGAACCATTCTATGTCTTTATTCATCTTTATTGCCCTTCTCTGTACCTTTTGAAGCTTTGCTGCAAGTCTTTTGCAATAGGATAAGCAGTGGGGAAGAAGAGCGACACCAGAACTGCACACAACTGGTCTGATAAAAAGCTATCATCTTTCCCTACCAACCTTGCTTTCATGTGATAAAGTTTTCTTCCACCTCCAGCATGCCATGGGGCATCCTCCCTCGACCTCACATGATGGTCTGGTTAAGGCAAGCCAGATTTTCATCAGCCCTAAACCAAATCATCTTTCCTTATCTAAAAATGGCAGCATTATGGAAGTTATTTACTGAATTTATCAGTGGAGAAGGCCACAGAATATAGCACCTTCTTCCCACGCTCAGTTCTCTAATCCTTCCACTAGCTTGGTCTGCTTCAGGTGCAAAATAAAGGCTTGTGCATCAAGGCCAAGCCCGATCAGAACTGAGGTACATCCACCACTGTACATTTCCGCGTTTCACTATGACTATACATGCTTCCTAAGGCAACATATAAAGCCCAGGATGAAACAAAGAGCAACCTGACACAAAATAGTCAGCCAAAAAAGACTGGCTGTGGATAAACCAGAAGGGACTTATTTTACACCCATCTTCCTTATGTCCTGCCAGTTTCTAAGAGTCTTGTTCAGCCATTTGAGTACACGGTCCTTGATAAAGCATCAGCCAAAGCCATAAAAATAATGTATAAAAAAGCTTGTGTCTTTCCTCAAGCTTAATTTCCACAGTTGGGTAGCTATTATAACAACACTGTGTTCTTTCACAAGGATGCGAGAGACATCTCATAAAATTCAACTTAGTAAGATTAATAGTCAAAGAGATAAATCAACATGAAAAAAGCAGACACAACGCTGAAACCATTTTGAATCTTCACGTTTAGAAGATCAAAAAGAAACAGAAATACATTGATTTTTAATTATTCACATGCATTCCCCATACGCACATCTTGAACATTCAGCACAAATACAAAGTGGTTATGCATTACCAAAGCCATCAACCTCCCAAGTCCACCATTTATACAGCCATGCTGAGTTCCTCTCTTTTCTGAAACAGCTCTCAGTCTGACACATAGAAGAACAACAATCAGAGTTATATTAAAAAAAAAAAAAATTCAAGTAACTGATATAACACGTCTCTACTGAGCATGCCTTTTCATATGCCTCAAGTGTACCGAGCCTAGATCTTTCACTAAAATTTTGCTAGTATGTTCAGACAACAACAAGAACTTCAAGGAGACAACAAATAGAGCCAGGCTCTCACGCATGCTGGGAGGCAATGCAGTATTCTGCAATGTTAGTTTTAAAGGTCAAGGTGAAAAGTTTTACCATGACAGTCTGAGGGCTGGGGAAAAAACAAAAACAAACAAAAAAACCCAAACAAACAACAGCAAATGCTGAGTTAAATTAGTTTCTTCAGCTGAAAGAACGAACTTTTGCTAGAGTGTGGTTAGTGCAAATAAAGTATATTCCTTCAACAGATCAACTCTTCAAGTGTATACTAGCTATGCAGTCAGGTAACTCCTCTAGCCTCCAGTGAATTTTCCCCTACTCATTTCTTACTACCACTATTGCTCCAATCCCTCAGTTTCCAGGAAGATGAGAGCAGGTCAGGTAAAAGACAGGTCAAAAGTAGTAATCTGCAACTTCAACCCACACAAACTTCATCATCACATTCTACTAATGTGTAGAATCCTGCTACTGTTAAAAGATTCCCTACCTATTTTTTAAGGATTGATAACAAAGCTTTAGTCATTCACATTCCCTTGCAAAAAAATTAAAAAAATAAAGTGAGGAATCCAAGGTATTAATGCTATTCTTTACTCCCAGACAAGAAATCTGAACACTTAGCACACTTTCCAAGGGTAAAAGGCTTTTGCTCTGATGTCAACTCCAACAAGATCACTGTCCCAACAGATCACTTTCCTGTGAGCATTCAAGCGAACAGACAATCTATTAGAGAGATGTCATTTGTGGTTAGCTCAAGCTGGCTGCAAAGGACAACGCAATAAGCCAGTCACAACTCTGTCCAACACCCTTCACAAAATCATCCACAAAACCATGAACTGTTCTATTCGTTTATACTAGATGTCTTTTTTCCTCTTACAGATGTATCACATACCAGTAGACAACAAAGCAGAAGTTATTTCCCTCTTCCCCTCTTTCATATATTTTTGTTAGCTACAAAATCATATAGCATTTGAAGTCAGAGTTTAAAGTCTTGTTTTATAGCATTAATGCGTTTTGGTTGTAGGAACAGTTAAATATAGTCATGCTAATATACAATCATTAATGGAAGAAAAATGACACATTTGATGACTCCTCAGGGCCACAGGTCTGTCTGGCTTCCTACCACTGTAGTTGGAAGAAAAATTCAAGAAAACGCATTCAGACTTCAGTTGTTCCATTCTATACCAAAAACACTACAATTATGAAGGGCCCAAACTGACATTATTACATTATTAGCTGGGGTGGGGAGATTGCTGAGGGGGTTTTGTTTGTTTTTTTACGATCACATCCTACCACCACCGCTCTGCAAAATGTCAGCCAATTACCCACGAACATACACACAAAGCATGAGGAAACGCAAGTCCAAGGTCTCTCTTAGGCCCTTCATTCTCATGGTAGATACAGTGAGGCTGCAAAAGCAAGGTAAGACTGAGAACATTTTCTGACAGATTCAAGTTTCCATGTTCTTCATGTTTATCCTCAAATTGCTCGCATCCTCTCACAACATCAGAGTGCTTATAAACATATTTGTGCATATGTGAGCACACACACATAAGCATCAGAACATATGTGAGGTCATCCCTGCTACATATTCACCAACGAGGCCCAAGTTTGTCTAGGAGCATAACCAACAGAGCTATACATTCCTCCATTGCTCTCCAGTGAACAAATCCTGGGAAAGCATTTCCCGAGTCTTGAAGCTGACCTCTCCCTAGCACTCTCAGATTCTTTTTTTTTTTTTTTTTTTGCACCATAACTTGGAAAACTGCATCATACTGAAAGAATTAACAGTCCTGCTTGCTAGCAGTGGACAGACTGTTTTCTTAAGATGTTTCCTCTGATTCTTTTTCCAGTAAAACTTATTCAGCTTCTTGGGAATTCCCCTATACCCAAATCTCTGCAGTATTCTGCAGCTAATTCAAAAGACTGCGATCCAGAAATAAGGTTTGTTTTCTTCTGCATTCAAGGCATATTTTAGGTGTTGATTTCATATCTGCTTTTACAAAAGGTTTCAGTGACAGCTCTGGCTGCAGTGATGGGATATCCTGGCCATGGAAGTGTTTAGAATTACACATAACTCATTCTTCTGAGAACTTGACTTTTCCATGTCAAAAGGAAAGCTCATGTGACAGTTATAACTAACAGTTCCTTGTGTAAAGTTCAGGGTGTTTGAACAGAGCAAGCTCCCAAGGAAATCACCAGTAAGACATTTCAGGAAGAATATAGTCAAGACAGAATATTCTGATACTGAATAGCATCAGGGATATCTGTCACGTTTCTCAGAGCATTCTCTCCCCCACCACAGAAATCCTGTCCAGGTACAATGAAGACATGTTTGTCCAGGATCTCCAGCAGTCTCAGAGGAGTTGCTCCAGCAGGGCAGCCAACATGTACAATGCTTCTGAAAAGCACCGAGCCCACTGCTCTTTCACTATCCACGTGCTCTGATAATGTGCAACACCTCTGATATGTCCTGAACAGAGCAAACCCTGAAGCTCTGGACACAAGGGCAGCTGTGCATTTCTGGTTTGATTACATCAGCCAAAGCAAAAGTAGGAGAAGGAGAAAAGGAGCTTATCAAAACTAAAGGAAGTCTTACATTCTTCCTCTTACAATTTACTGAAAAATTTTTGCCGAGAAATATCTGATAAAGGTCACTTTTGGAGGTCACAGTCTAACATCATTTCTGGATGCCCCTTACCTGTCTTTCCCAATTTCCAGGTTTACAGAAGTGAATGAAAAACACTCACTTAACCTCAAGATATTAGTATTTCAGCCTTGACAAAATTAATTGAAGATCCTGAAAGTCACCTCCACCAACTACCCATCATCTCTGAACGTCAAGAAGCAGCAATCCACAAGAGGACCTACACCTGCTATTATGCTAGAGTAATACACACAAACTTTTGAAATGCTGCACTCTCAAGAGAGGTTCCCTGTGCCCACGTCCTTCAAACCTTCACAGAGCACAGCTTCGTGTAAGCCACAGACAATGAGATAACGTTATAAATAGTAGTAGCATGTCGTAGCTATTTGTCTCAGTAAATTCCACAGTAAGCAAGGCACGGTGACTCAAGGCTGAACAGCACTTGATTCAATAGTCATGGGAAAACAGTTTAAAACAAGAAGTGACATTGCTTCTCCATCCATACCTAAGAGCTGATCCCCTCTCATCTGTCCACAGAGGACAGCTGAAGGAGAATAAGAAAGCTGTGCACTGCTGCCAGGGCCTAATTTTATCCAAATCTCTTGGACTTTGTTTTGGTCTACCTCTCTATTCCTCCAGGCTTAGAGATTCCTTTTTGCTGCAATTACATTTTCTTGTTGCTGACCTGAAGATCCAAAAGCTTTAGGAAAACCACCACTGACATACAGGGTCAAGATGTGCTTCAAGGACACAGCCAATCCTAACTTACCATGAATAAAAAGACCTCGTATCTCCACATAGAGCTGTATAAATGACCACTGTAATGACATGCAAAAGAACCAAAGTTTTCACTGGAGCAACAATCCACCTCCACCCCATTAGCTTATCATTAAATATTTTCCATTTTAAAAGCCCCTTGCCTCACTTTTCTTCTAGCACAGTACCAAACACTGAAATCATTCAATCCCTAGATCACAGGATAAGCACGAACAAGTTAGAACAATAAGATACGGCATGACCATGACATCTCAAATATAAATTTCAAACTGCATTATAAGCACAAGCATTGTTAACTTATGATCCATTTCAGTGCTGAATACTATAATTTACCTTCATTTTGGTTATGGAGGTAAGCCAGTCAGCCACAACAGTATTATAAAATTATCTAGCTAGTAGAAGCCAATAACAGTAATAGCTGCGCCAGCATAGAGGGAGGAGTGCAAACAGTCTGCTTGGGGCTCTTCACAATTAGTGGATCATAAGAAGCATGCTTACACATGCTATACTCTCTACCACTTATACAGGAATATTATGCACATAGTTACTATACACAAGTGTAACTCAGGCCAATTATACTCTAGAGAAACAGTATCTGAGGAAGACCTGGCATACCAACCAAAGGCACCGAGATGATATAAGAAATACCTCACAACAATGATGCAAATGGATTTATTACTGAATCAACTGTTCAAAGGACATAGCATGCAGAAGTAAAGCAACGAACTGATCGGTAGCTGTGAGCAAAGAAACACTAAGGAACTGAAACTAAGACTGCAACCTTCATCCTTTACAAGCCCAGGAGGCAGCCTGTCTCTACTACAGCACTGTCCTCACAGTTAAGGACTCCTAAAGAGCTAAAGGATTCATCAACACCAAGGTCTTCAGACCAATAAAGAAGATAAACATGCAGGGAAGGTAAACTTCAAAAATGGCATTGGTTTGCTGAACTACATAGATCTGGGCTTAAGAGTATCACGGCTCATAACAGAATCTCACTAACAGCTTTCACAGACACCACAAACAGTCAAGTCTTGCCGATGAAAAGCCACATCTCACTGTCCATTCTCAAGACATTTTAGCCAATGTATTTGTTCCCACTTCCAGTACAGGTAAAAGTGTCAGAAAAATTCATTCAACTTCACAGCTCTGATATGGACAGTGATAATTGATATTCACAAAAAAAAAAAACGACAAAGCTCACTGTGATAAACTTCATAATGTGTGAAGCACAGAGATATTTTATTTCTGACAAAATTTACTATAATTAAAGTAAATAAACAGTACCAAATATAGAGAGGACTTACTCAGTTCTACCAATTAAGCAAAGCAAAATTACTAGGCGGGAGATTTTAGGTAGGCAAACTGGGCAGCTGAAGTTTTGAAACTGGCACAAGAGACAAGATATTACAGGGCCTGGGATGTTCAAAAGTTACGGATCCTGCCAGCTAGAGAAACAACTATGCAATAAATACACCAGCAGTGAGTTCTGCTCTCTGTTGACTCACTCAGACTGAAATTTTAGCAACTGCTTCTCAGAAATAAGTGCAGGGACTTTCTGGAGTTGCTCAGCTCGCACAACAGGGTTGTCCGTTAAAAGAAAGTTACCTTTTCCTTTGTCACTTTCCTTGGCCTACTTCCCAGTTAAAGAAAAGCCTCTAAAGTAATATTATAAAGGGAATATCAGGAAGGGATAGTTACGTACTGACCAACAAGCAGTTCATGGATAGAATACTACGCTTCCCACTGTTATTCATAATAACCCCTTCCCTAAATGCTCATAACAAAAAACAGCAGAGCGAGTGAACGTGTCTGCGCGCATCCGCACATGTGCATCTGCACACACGTACAGAAGGGCCCCATCTTCTAAGGGGTGACAATAACTCTGAGAGGGGGCGACTCTCTGGAAAATCCTTCCGAGTATTTTTCAGCATCATACTGAAGTTTTCAGTCTGTAAGAGCAAAAACTTCATTAAGCCAGAAGCAGCTACTCCGCATCAGCAGCTTTCTGACAGCATCTGCTCTCATGGCCTGGCCTCCCTTGGAGCCGGTATGAGGCATCGCTTTAGAAATGCTGTGTTCCAGCCTTGCAGACATCTCCACTCTTGGGGGAGGGGAAAAATGCACATTTTTGTAATATGCTGTATTACATCACTAATCATTTTACATTGCATTGTACTATGCACATAAACAAAATAATGCAACCGCAAGTTTTTTTTTTTTTCTCTACATGGATCTCTATCATAGTAAATCTCTTATTTTGTTGCCTTATGCCATGTTGAACTGCCTGCCTTATCAAACAACCACAGTCAGGATCATTACCTTGAATACACAAGTCTGAACAGTGGGAAAGTTTCCTCACCATAATCTGAAACAGATTCATAACTAGGCTCAAACACAGGTCTGGCTTACACAGGTTACTTCGAAAAGGAGGTATGTTGGAATTAACAGTCAACGCTTGAAATAGGAAAACTGTCTATGAGAAAGGTGGCAGATTTGATTAAACAAAGCCTCCGAATTTTCTCCTGGTTTTTAACTTTTCTAAGTGATTTATTCTTAAATCCTGACTACGAGAACTATTTTATGTCTAGATGTGGTATTTAAAGGAAACCACAACCTCATATCCAAATCTCTTTTCATCCTCCAAAGTCTTAACAGTCCCCTGGAGAGTGCACTATTGCCTCAGATTCCTCCATGTAGTTTTTCTTAAACAGCATGAGTGGCCAGTGTGAGGTTAGGCTCCAGTGACCCATCAGAGAAGTACACGAGAGGAGGAGACAAATCCAGGTAATGCTCACTCGTCTGTATCAGCTCTTTATTGAAAGAATTCCCCTTGCAAAACACAGGTACTTTTTCTTCTGTGAGAGCATCTGTAAGGTTGGAACCAGGGATTTAAGACTAGAGAAAACCCCAAAGAGGAAATAAACAAGCAAAACGCCACAAAATCTTCCAATCACACTAACAGGCTCCCAGAAAACGCCTCGCTTCTCTAGTTGAGGCACCTCTTCCTAATTACTACAGCAAAAAGCAACAGCTCGCTTCACAGAGTAATCCAAACTCAACTTTGTAAGGTTTAAAACTGTTTCAAGTCTAACACGGATGGCATTTTAAAAAGACTGGAAGTAGAAGGGCATAGTTAAGCTTGTAAAAATACACCACAGAAATAACTCTTACTTACAGATAAACAGGATCTTTTAGCAAAAATTCTATTTGTGCAGATTTCTCCAGATAAGGTATCCTTCTGGCAGTCAGACCTAATCACGTGATTATCACTAACACCTAATGCATCTTACATTACTGTTCATACTTCTTTAGAAAAATGTAAACAGTATAAGACGGCAATATATCAGTGCTAAGTGTTTCAGCAAGCCAGTTCCTTTCCACTTTCAGCTTTTTCAGCCGTTACAAATTATTGCACTGACTGATTTCTAAGTCAGGCATATTGCAACATACAAGCAGGCAGATTTGAAGATAACCAAATATGTGGATGCTGAAAGAACAAGTGTTTAAGAGTCTGAAAGAGCTGTTTTTTTGTCAGAAAGTGTGACTGTGTGACTCTGGTTACCTGTGTGTCTGCCTTCCAGCACTCTCTTCTCCTCTCACCCTCAAAAGCCTCTGATCCCATCAGCAGCTTGTGGAAATATGACAAAGCAGCAGACAGAGGGGAGAGAATGAAACTCCGCAGATGCCTGTTTCCATGAGACCCTTCAGAAGCGCCTTCCCAACAGAAGAGATGCCGGTCAGAGCTTGTACTGTCTCAGACACCAAAAATCACAACTGGAGACACACGGGAAACAAGCTCTCAGTTCCAGAGCTCATGAAACAGCTTGCTCCTGGAATAGGCACTCTTTCTGAAGATGTGTAACAAGCCATCAATATTTAGAAACTGGACAATAACAGCTATATAGCCAGTAGATTCAAATACATAAGACCGTTTTTGGACTGACATTGCATGAAAGGTCATCCATATCCTACAGAGTTAGCAACAATTAAATGTATCACATAATCAAGTATCTTCAGCCAAACCAGGTATTAGCTAGTTTTAACTAATAAAAGATTCAGGATGACTAGAGTTCAGAACAAAACATGTAAGACATCACATTCAAAAGCACAGGCAAGCAGACAGAATAGCTCACAACAAGACAGCATGGCTGAAAATCAAGAGGCAGGTTTCCATGGTGGCTTATGCTATCAGATAGCAGGGGTGGTGACCAAGCCAGCATACTAAAATTAAACACTAGGGCTTCGAAACAGCTTCCAGCTCCTCGTCTCCTAAGCTGAAGGCACCAGAGAGACGTGAAATGCTGAACCTCTGGCAAAAGAATCAAAAGCATTCCTCAAAGTCTGAATCAACAAGTGCCAAGTATTTAGAAAAATTCTTGTCTAGTCCTTTTTAGGTACACAGGGACTAGCTACTAACAAAGAATCTCAACAGGGGGAACTGGGAAAGGAGGTGAGACTCGGTGGATTTTCGGACTGTAACAGAGGCTCTCCCTCCTTGCTCCTTTCCCTCCACAACTAACATCAGTATGTCCTACCTGGAGTAGCAATTTTGTTAGCTCCAAGCAGGCTTGTTGGGGCTAAGGCACTCCTTGCACTTGAACAGCATTTGGCACGAGGGTTCTTGGGTTTCTAGAAGCTACTGAAGAAGTCGCTCTTACTGATCACCAAAGAAGAGAGCACAAGCATCAGAACTGCTCAGATGCTGTAAGCTAGAAAAGTCTAATTTTGAAATAATCCTCTTCTATGGAGGAACAGATACATTTCAAATTATCTCGTATCAACTGTCCAATCCAAGTGATCAACCCAGTAGAGGTTTCTTTTAAAGAGTAATTAGATTTTAGCATATATTCAATATTGCATAAGATACTAAAAGCCCATCATTACAAATGTTATAATAAAGAGGATACATTTTCATCATCTTGCAGCTAAGTTAACTGATCACAGTGATTAACTGGAGATGTCAGCAGCTTTCCTTAGCTAGAAGAAAAAGAGACACAGCTGACCACTCACAGACATGTAAAACAAATTACCAGCTATAAAAAAGAAATGAAGATTTGTTCAATGCTTTTTATTTTTCAATGAAGAGCAATCTGTTTTTATCTTACCATAAATTAAGCTAGTCCAGTTTACGGTGTCTCAAAAAAGACCAAACAATGAATGTTAAAGTTAGAAAATGGATCATATTTAATTATGATGCTGTGGCAGTATGAGTTTCAAAACAGAGAAAGACAAGTGATCTCATGAGATGTATATCTAAAATAAGATAAAAGCTCACCGAAGAATGCATTCCAACCTCTAAAAACTTCTAATTTCTATGTGTGAATCAAATTTAGGCTGCAAGATTTAAATACAGTTCCTTGTGCTTGAAACGACGGCAAGCACCAGTCACAAGCTCTTGGGCTACAAACAGCCGACGGACCAGCTTGCAAGGACCAAACATTCCTCTTTGGGCGTATGGTTGGCAACTCTGAACAGCCCAAATATCATCTTGGAAACAAATGCATTCTCTGACTATACAGCACATCACAGAGGTAATTAATCTCCAGCAGGACTATTCTGCTGATACTCAGAAAGCTTACTGGGGATGCGAGAAGAGCCACCAAGAAAAAAATCACAGAGCAGTCAAACTTCAGTGACATTTTCAGAATATATCGTACCCTCACATTTAGCCAGTTACTCAGAAATAAATAAGTTGTTCTACAGATAGACAAAAAATGACAGAGCCAGGTTCTTCATGGATACTTGCTGCCTCCCTCCACAGTGGGATAAACCAAACTCTTCTTCCAGAACTAGCCCAGGTTACCGTCAGCTTTCTCGCGTGTGCCCTATCGCCAGCAAACCAATTCGGGTCTCTCAACCACATCTTTCCACCGAAAAGATGTAGAACTTAGTAATACTAGTGACTTCTGCCCTTCTACTGAAGCCAGGTAATAGGCCCAGGAACAGAGCAAGAGTCAGAGTACAATCACACTTCCTCAAGGCGGCAGGCAGTACGCTACCGCTTTGTTTATGGGTTTAGCTCATTTGTAGTTAATCGGCTTCAATCTCATTTTAGAGAGACAGTAATACATATGGTCCAAGTTTAACAACAAACTGAATTCTTACTTTAAACTCATTTCTAAATTTAAATGCTGAAATTAAGACAAAAAAATGTGTGGAATTTTCTTTAATTGGTATTTTTTCATGCAACCTTTGAAATATAATTATAATCTAGCAATAAGAGTAGGTTACTAAAATTTCAGGCATCCCAGTGAAAAAAGAGTTTATTTCTGTTTTTTTTTTTTTAACTCAATTTCAGTGACCATACTTTGGGTTTCAATAAGCAAAAAGAGAAGCTGGTCCAATTGCTAGTACAAAATGAACAGTTTTACTTTTTTTTCCCACGGAGAATTCTCACATGTTCAAAATTTTTAGAAAATTACATCTCTAACAGAAGATTCCTATGTTCTGTTGCTAATATGAGCATGAATAAAGTCCTTCCAATTGTACTTGTGCAGAGCAGAGGAAAAATCCCGTATTTTTCTAGACTAACAAGACTCTACGTCATTCCTCAAACAATGTTTTCATAAAAGCCAATTAAACCTTTAACGCTGCCACCTACTTGACTTACCCCCCAAGTCACAACAAAAGTCAGCAAAGTTGTTTGAAAATGTACAACAGAAGCTTAGCACCACCCAGCTACTTCTTAATGCTTTTGCCAAAAATTGCCCGTGGCCCTAAGAGAAACCTGAATTGTTTCATGCACATTTGAAAACACCCTAAGTTAAAGGGCCTCACATCCTTTTCTCAACAGGAGAATATCTTATTATTAGTTTCAAATGTCTAACTCATTGCAAGTGCAATCATAAGAAAAGACAAGTCTTCTTCATTTGCTGGCCCACACCCAACAGTATCAAGCAAGTAAAGACCTGGGGAGAACAGTTTGCTGTGCATCAGACTCAATTTTATCAGGTTGTCCAAAAGCCACAGGTTTCAGAAACCAGTGGTTTGAGGAAAGGGATCTTTGGATATGGCCATGCTTCCATACTTAAAGTATTAAACAGGCTAAAAGCTCTGAACAAACACCTGTGATATATCTAGTGAAGAGTAAGTACACATACAGACTAAATTAATTTAATGCAATTCAGATCTGGTGGAAGCACACGTCATTCCACTACCAAGGACAGCACCTATTTACAAGTGGCAAAGAAATGCCTTGTGTGTTAATACTGTTGCAAGAATTTTCATATTATCATCACAACTGCAAGTGGGATAATTTTGGCAGAAAACCTAAGCACAGTTACAAGTGCAGCACCTTAATACACTTGAGGGCATGATAAACATGTAGTATCCTTCTCTGCAATTGAGTAGCATGTTCTGGGGCTCTCCCAGAACGTTATCCTCGTGAGAGTATTCTATACAGCAAGCATGCAGACTAAGAGCCGAGAAATATCTGCATAGAGAGAAAACGCGACTGAATAAGCCCAGGCACAATTGCAGGGGTCCAAACAACAGAACCATTAGGCCTGCTTAGAGTATACATCATCATCACAAGTACCAGGGCTTTCAAACACATTCAAGTGGTGTAAGAATGCCATCATCTTTGACAGCACAAAAACCAATTTCCACAATTCAGACACTTAAAATGAACCTAATTTTAAGCTGTTCTAGCCTACAAACAAAGATTAATGTAAGAAATGCAAAAGTAACCAATACTTGAGACTACACTACTTTCTACCCCTAAACCCCTCCCTTCCAAATCCCCAAATGCTAGGTCTGCAAGTGAATCCCCAAGTCTGGATTACAGAGATAAGAAACCTGGGCAAATGGATAACTCCACAAAATTAACTTGTCTGAAGATTTTAAAGCAAAAAAAGCAGCACCAAGGGAAGTATTTTTTTTTGCTTTGAATGCTGATAACTGATTTGGCTGCCAAAACAGATAACAGATGGCTTGCATTGGACAAATAATATTCAATATCCATTGAAGCTGGAGCTGTGTGAAGAAGTTTCAAAAAAGTTTTCTGAAAGTTAGAGACACAAAAAGCATCCAAAGGAACATCTGAGAGATTCCAACAGCATACAGTATTGTAGCACTTGGCTTCCCTCCACAGCAGTACCAGGTCTCACTGTCCTCACAGGTGTCCACCAACATGACACAAGCAGTTGCAGCACATACACTACAACGGGACTTCAAGGAGAGATTTACTGATTCCTGAAGTAACTCAGAGCTTTGCTGTGACTAAGAAGAATTTCACCAATACTGCACACTAAATAGCATCTGCTTAAAAACAAAAGGTCTTCCTGCAGTACAGGATTTTAAAAAGCTGTTTTATCTACAGGTGATATCCTTTCATATAAAACAGACAAAAGATAGGGGGTTTTATTATTACCTGAATTCTTAGTTCACATGGACTTCTGTATGAGAGGAGGTTAACCTCTTTGTCTTGACTGCTAGTAACAACAAAAACACCTTGAGACTAAGAATACATTGTAGCTGTAAATCTTTCTCCCCCAATTATCTTCTAAAATCAACCAAAGAACAAGATCAAGAACACCCTGTAGAATTAAACCAGAAACATCAATTTACAAGATGCAAGTAATCACTTCTGATACAATTGGAAACATGAAGATAATCACACATTTCTCTAAACATGGCTGCATAGAATTTTATCCATCATTGTGCAGTTAGAGATGAGCATAGCTTTCATCAGTGCTTTAGTCACTGCAGTCATCTTAACCTGCCATTTTATTCCTGAAGTTCAGGTATGGTTTACATGTTTAGATACAGCATATTTTTATTTCATTTAGGTAGTGATATAACTACAGCAAAACAAACAAACAAAACAAAGAGCGCTGTAAGATTTCTTTGTTTGTAACCTCACTAGTGTTTTGAATAGCTCTTGAAAGACTGCGTAAAGTTGTAAGTCTTGTTGAGCATTTATTTCCAATGGATTTGAATTGCTCAAATCAGTCATATGAAACCTGTGATTTATCTGCAACCTTGGCTTTGCTTGTGTAAACAGTACTAGACTTCTGTAAGACTGGAAAACAATTCATCCTTCCCACATCAAAGAGAATCATTTGTCCCCAGGCAAGAGACATGCACTAGCTGGTTTAAACCACTGTACTGCCTGTACACTTAACCTTATATATCTGTGTATCAGTTCAAAAAACCAAACCAAAACAAACCCAGTGATGTCTGAAACTGAACTATGACACCTATTTGCAATCCCTAGTTAATCATCTGCCTTTCGCATTCTTCAGTTCCTGAGCTCATAACTGCAGACACAATTTGTACATCACAGTAAATTAGCATACAAGAAGTCTGTAAGCTCAGAGAGTCCATTTTCCCCCCCATCTTCATCTTCAAAAGCTGGTGAACAGCATGACAAACAGTTTATCTAAAGTAGTTTAAAATGGGTTCTCTTATGGATCATCAACCTCACAAGGGGCCAGTCTGATCCACTGATTTTCTCCCTACCCATATGATGTCTTCTTCAATCCCATTCAGTAATATTTAATAGCGACATTCAATGATATTTAATAACGACACGCTTTACTCCACTTAAGTCATTCAACAACCTAAGAGCTAGAGAGCTAGCACAACTGTTTTAGCAAATAAAATATTTTAATTTGTGAGGGAGCCATTTTTACCAGTATCAGTACTAAGCTGTTCAAAGAACAGCAGAGTTTAACTATTAGCACAGGGTCACAGCACATTAATGGGTTTTACTGCGTGGTATATATATTGGTGTTCAGAGAGATTAATGATGAAAACTGCAGTAATTAATCTTCTTAATGAGCCTGACTGTTTCTCTAAAAAAAAGTTGCAGGGAAAATATTTCTTGTCTGCAATTGGAGAAAATGCACTGTATTCTACATACCTCTACTGTATTTTGCCTTTAAAAATATTTTTTGATGACTAAAAAGCAGGAACACTTTGTTTGCTCCAGAAACCCATGGTCTACAACAGCATTTTTTGTAAAGGCACCTGCATTTGTGAAAAAACATCACCAGGGACTTTTCTATTCCAGGATGGCAAGAGAAGAAAAGAGAAAGAAAAATAAGTAAAAAAGGTATAGGGGGGGTGAAGGAGGAAGCAGTGTTTATTTCTCAGAGCTTATTTGCCTATGAAGTGCTGATTTCATACTATTTCCAACCTAAAACAAGGGACCAGTTCTGATAGCTCCTGCAGGTACCATTCAACATTCCAAAAGATTAGTTCCAGCTAAAGTAACAGGAAGTTACTGCTAGGTTCTATTTTAGGTTTATTTTCAACTTACAGACATATCAATGACTTTACACACCCTGCTCACTCAGACTTAAAAATGAAAGCTTTAGACAGGTATTTTTCAAAAGACAAGCTCGATATTACAGAGAATTAATACTGTACAAACTCACTCCATTTTGGCAAATTTAAACAAGCTCCCTGGTTCCAGCGTGCCTTTATTTCAGCACTTGAGGACAAGGTGAAAGTCATTTCTTTTCACCAGAGTCTAACTGAGAATCACCAGTTTCACTTCACTGCTGTTTGGAAAAAGCCTAACTTCCATGATTACCATCATGACAAACTACAAGACACAACTTTTCCTATGAAGTTGGCTCCTCTGCTCTGGAGAGCGTGGCTTTCTTCAGATTAGAGATTCTCTTCCACCTTGAGGAAATTAAACTTCTGTTACATTTGGTTTCGGCTATTGGCATTTTAACCTTCCTTGAAAGAAAGTTGAAATGCAAAGATTCAGGTCTACTGCTCCTAAAAATATACTTTTACAAATTCTCTCCTCCTTTCACCATCACTTTAGTTTCCTTAAATTAAAAAATTAACAGATCTTAACTCAGCATTCTGGCATTAAAGGTTGCAACAGGCCAACACAAAACCTTATCTAGAAGTCCATCTCGGAGATTTCAGAAGCTGCCTGCAGTGTGAATTTCATATAAGCTCACATCAGTCAGAGGAAAAATATAGATCTGTTTGCTTGTATTTCCTTCACAGGAAAAAAAAAAAAGATGCAATGCTCTTTTTTTGTCTTTGTAGCTCTAAAAGTTTCTTAAAAGTTGTCTCTTGATTTTAACAAGAGCGAAGTGCAGTCAGAACATCAACACATCAACTCCTTCAACGTCAACCCCTGGGGGAAAGTCCTGCAGCAGGTCTTTCAGCACTTTAGATAAGTAGTCGCCAAATAAAGAAACCCATTTATACTAATCATGCATTATACCTGATCAATCATTACGTTTTGCTTTTTTGGCTAAAAATCTAAACACTCACAATAATCCTCAAGGCGGATTTAAGGGGAAACATTCATTTAGTCAGTGTATCCATATATTTGTCCGTTATACTCATTTGCCACAAAACATTCAGACATGCCTTAAGAGGTTACATAATTAGAACAGTTAAGGAACTATTTTAACATTGTAAGTCCTTAAGGGTCTTGGAACCTTAATTTCCTAGATTTCAGGAATTTCCAGCTAATTATGAAGAAATAGAAAAATCGAGATGATTAGAGTTTCTTCCACAGGATAAATTTCCTTACTACAAGAAGTCACTTCCAAAATACTCAAATTAAGCACAAGCAAGGAAAGCTCCAACATGTTTCAATACACAAATGGCAAGAACAGAGGGAGTTCAAAGAAAGTTGCAGACCAGAAAGATTTCTTCCATCCTCAAAATTATATCTAGATAAAGCTCTTAGTATAACACTGCTTATTAAAGCTAACAGCAGAGTCCAAATCAAACAAACACCCTCCCCAAAAGCAACACTTTAGGTACGTATAACAGAACCTTTAACAGGTTAACTGTAAAAAATTAAAATCCTACTATAAATATTATTCACCATGTGCTTTATAAAAAAAAATCTCAATCTTTTGCGTATCCCAAAGCTGTTATGTACAGAATGATATTCAAAAAAAAATTGTTATTTATTTACTTTATCTCTACCTCTACAAATAACTTCCGTTGATTCTACTTGGAAAGCAAGAGCCTTACCCCTTCCAATATAAAGGCAAAATGCTTTTCCAGGCACCCATCACTGCAAAACATTTGAAACGGCATTCAACCCATAAAGAAGCAGTAGATGTAAAGGCTAAAAGCCTCCCACCACTGGCAGCAGGCAACGCAAAGCATGAAGCGGCAGGAGGACAGAAGTCCTGCTTGCTACCTCTAAGAAGCAGATCATCATGTTTTGTGCTCACTTCCACTGCCAACCATTAGGAAAGCTTAAAAAGAAGTTTAGCATGATTAGCAAACTTCCACACCAAAAACAGTTACAATAGCTGGACTGTGGAATAAGGTGCAATCTAGTGGAAAGAGTTCTTTCCACAACTGAAATACAGTTATCCTGATGACTAGTATAAGATGCTCATGAAACAAAGTTTGTTCAATTGCAACACTGAAAGGATAATCTCAGAAAAAAACACAGTGAGGAAAGCTTGCAGGAGAGCGGTGCAAGTTCTTCCTAAGCAAAACAGCACCCCCAAATCAGTGCACACCTGAAAAACTATACAGCTTTTGCTAATATCACTGCCCGATCTTCATTATTTATCTTCTCAGATGTCAGAAGATACATTCATTCTTGGGCTTAAATAAGGAAAACAGAAAACAAGAAGAGCAGCTTAACTTAGGAAGTGCCACAGAAGATCATGAAGCAGAAAAAAATAAAAAATTAAAAAGTTCCAAGTCACTCAAAACCCACCAGCCAATCTTTTTACACTTTTCAACCATAACAAGATCGCATTCAAGTTTCAAGAGCCTTGGTCTACGCAGTCCACAGCTCCTCATGAAGAGGATACTCAAAACACACCACGAGACATGTACCCTTTTCAGTATCTTTCATGCAGCGGCAGTGAGCTGAGCTAAGAATCCAGACCACCTACTTAGAGCAGCTACTTTCCATACCTCGAGCCCTGCACTCTTTGATACTACACGGAGCTATACCAGACTGTTAAGAACACTTCAGTAAAACTCTGCAAAAAGATACAAGAAGCAATCCATCCAACAAATTGGCTGGATCGCTAACCTAAGAGGCCAAAGGGAAAACAGAAAATACCTGCAAAAACATACCTTCTGGGCTCTCTCATGCTACTCTGCAACAGAATTGCTGTTCCTGAATAAATCAGATCTTCTCATTCAGCTGAACAAGATTTAACCAGTACTATGAAACCAACCCAAATTATCCTGACTGCTGGTTCTTGTGTCTTCTGAAGCAAAAAACATTTCTTATTTCAAGATATGAGACTTTTGCTTAAGAGAGAAACAAATCACAATTCCGTTAAGGTAATCTGGCAGATCAATTTTAACAATCCTAAACAACACAATGTCATATAAAGACAGCATATTGGATACCAGAAAAAAAGCTTTTAGCTTAGCTACAGTACCTATTCTGTAACATATTCTCTCTATGAGAAGAAAGTCATGGTTCCAACAGTTCTAAAAGCTTTAATGAATTTGAGGAGTTAAACCCAGTTCAACATAATCAATTATGTTTCTTCCCCTTGTCAAGCACCCCTCCTTCTGCAGAAACCTACTCCTCACCCAAAAACCAAACCACAATTTTCTGTTTCTTTCTTCCTCCTCTGCTTCCTGACAGTTGCGTATAATCCGAGTTTAAGCCCTAACACTAAAGCTTTTTGGAATATAGAGATGTCTTGAGTTACTGGGCACTAAGTTAGCTATCCAAAAGTCAAGTATTGTACTCCATAAAAGACAGACAGAATAGTAAACTGCTGGACAAAAAGAATCAGACACCAGCTCCTATATCAGTCATAACATTCTTTGCCAGGCAATAAGGAGAAAGTTTGAATTAAAAAAAAAAAAGTGTGACATGAGAAGGCTACTAAAATATGCTTTTAAAAACGATCTGATATCACAAATGCTACCCCTACTCTGTGAATTTAACCAATTTGAAGGGAGCAGTAACTAGAAACAGATTGTAGTTGACAAGCTGATGTACTTCTAGTCTTGATCCAGCAGGAAAATCTTCAACTTCTAACTGGCTTCCTAACTTTAAATAAAAATAACAATGTAAAAGAAGAGAACAGAACCTCACTATACATGAAGAAGCAGCCACAGTTGGTAGCAGCTGGTTTAGCTCTTCAACTGACTGGGAATAGACAGTGACATGCAGTGTTTAAGTGGTTTGAATTCTTAAAATCATTAGCTGAAAGTTAGTGCTATTCTTTTTTTTCTTTTTTTTTTTTTTTTAAGTGATCTTAACAGATTACATAAACTTCAGGATTTCCTCGAATTTCAACTCACTGAGAACCTAGAAAAATTATTAACTGGTAAATAATTTTAAATTTATAAATTCATCGTTGACCAAACATAAATGGAAACAGTTAAGGTCAGAACACACTGTGAGAAATATTTGGTCTAAAAATTCTTCTTAAATGAAGAATATTATATAGACTAATAACAAATACGCAGATACAGGTAGAACATACCACTGTCCAGAGGAGATGTTCCCAGCAGAGCCCATTCAAATGTTTTGCTATTTTGAAAGAGGCATAAGCCCCAGCCAAAACACCTGAAATGCCATTACAGATACAGAACTTGTTTGTTGGTGTTGCAGGATATAGTGTGCAGGGATGCAACTGAATCCATATAATTATGCCTACTTGCACTAGAGATGAATTTGTACAACTGTCTTTGGACCACTTTTTTCTCTCTCACTTAAAGGTGTGTGGATGCATAACATACAGAGATGCTCCAGCCTTCTGGAGAGCATCACCAAACACGGCTACATCTTGTCCCACGTAAGCAGGATGGTCCAAGAATGAGAGCAGAATGACTGCTTCTAATTCTGGATAAATCAGTCATTGACTTTTCACACTTCAGATGAATAAAAAGCAGTATTACAGAGAAAGCAAAGGACTGTCTTTGAACATAGCTACCTAAATAAATGCCACTTAGATGAGAATATCTGGTAAGTTACAAAACCCAAAACATGTGGGAAGAAGAGAGGACAACTGGACTGCCTACCTATAGCACAACAGGGCGGGCGACTTTCATCTTTAACGTATTGTTAGTTTCACACATATCTCCATTTCTGGCATAAATACTGCTTAATAGGAAAGATAACCACCTCCACGCAGGTTTTACATTCAGACTATTAATACACATGTGCAAAACATGCCCCCCCTTAAAATACACACACACACAAACACATATGTGTTCTGAAAAGCAAAACCCCCAGAGGATGTCCTATGCTCCTTAGAGCTAGCTAACTTTCCATTAAACGTTACTGAGTTATTCGGGCTTTGAAATGGAAAAGTATTCCAACAGAAGGAACATCACCTCTGCTAAAACAAACAAACAAACAAACAAACAAACAGTTTACTCGGATCCTGCTGTTGACAGCCACGAGGCTGCCTGCTCCGTCAGGCTTGCTTCAGAACTGCCATTTATCCCCGTTTGCCAGTTTAGTTCTTCAGCAGCAGCATAATCCTCCCTCTTTGATCAGCAGCAAAACTGCTTGTTTAAAGAAAAAAACCACACACATATGGAATAGTCAAATTCTGAAGTCGTCATCCTCTAAAGCCTCCCTATCCAGACAGTGAATGCCAGAGAGCAAGTAACAGAGCTGGTTTCCTTAATTAGAGATCAAGAACATTTGTAAATAAATGTATGTACAGAACACTTTAGAACACAGGCCACTTTTTTATTAGAATCTAAACAGATTAGTTTTCCTCACGCATGCTCCTTACCGAAGGAAGCAGAAGTACACGCTTAATTTAAAACCACAGGCCAGACCTTGCGTCTGTTCAACGCGCTGTTGGGTAACCAGACGGCCGACCTGGCCTCCTCTCCACCAGCGCTTGCCAGCGGCAGCCAAGGTCCTCACGACTCAGCTATCGACTTTCCCCTCCACCCACAGCTAGCCCCACCTGGTGCGGGGTGCAAGCAAGGCGGAGGATAAAACCCAGCAAACTCCATTCGACAGCATCCCCCTTGCTTCGTTTCGATTTCAAATAGCTATTTGAGCCTGCATGTTTTCAGTTCAAACGGCCTCTTGTCACCCTACAAGGTGGGAAACCGAAGCTCTAGATAAATTGACTTTAAAGGGAGATCGGTGCAACGCTACACAAACGGGAGGGGTTGGTACTGGGTAACTCGGCAGCTACAAGCGCCCAGCAGCTGCCTTCCCCGCAGGCGCCACCCCAGACCGCCGTCCAGCGAGAAACCAGGCGCGCGACTGAGCGCTGAAGAACTCCCTCCAACCTAAGTCTTCAGAGGTTAAAAACAGAACAGCACAAACCAACCATGACCCAAAATCAAATCTGAATCCACAAAGAAGACTCAAACACCTGATATAGGAGAGCTGCTAATTCTGAACTTACCATTTATAAAGCAACGGCACCGAACACCTAGACGGCCAAGGCAACAACTGTATTGCTTCAAGCACTATCTCGTCTTTTGTAATTTCTGTAAGTGAACTAGAATTGCACTTACAATTAAAAAAGCAAGGAATGCGAAAATACCACTGTTTTCGAGCAGTCTAAAACACATCACCTTAGTCTACCCTGTTTTCAAACTCCAGTTCTCCAGGTCAATGGTTGGGAAAAAGTAAACAGAAGCACAACAAGAGACTTTACAACGGCAGTTTTCTCCATTCCCTTACATTTTGTACTTTAATAAGTACGTATTTCATGTATTCAGAACACCAGGATGGCACTTAAGAGACCAAAAATACAAACGTAAGAGCCAAATACTTTCATCTGAAAAAAACTACTTAATTGAAATATTTTCATCTCTTGAGGTTACAGTTATAAGCTACTCCTAAAGCACGAAAAAAGATGTATTTGACATCAGTCTGTATGCTGAGAGGGTTAGTTTTTACTTTCTCTATTTAAAAATCTTACACACAGCAGCAGAACCAGGGAAAGACTGTAAAGTCTGATGAATATTTGCAAATGAACCGAAGGCAGTTGTGATATTTGACACTATGGCTAGACTTTTTCCCCTCTCCCCCTTTTATTTTTTTTGAAAATTACAGTATTTCAAGGGGGATCACCCTTAACTGGTATAAAGAGATTTTACAGCAACATTACAGCACCAGAAACTGATCTCTAGACTACACTTTCATAAAAAGACTGTTTTCAAAGTTCAACATGATTTTCCTGAAATAACTGCAAAATATTCAGAGAAATGACTAAGTGTGAGTCTAAAGTGCAATTTCATATAAACTAGCTTCTTGCAAAATTAAGAATGAAACTCCCTGCAAAAATTTTAATTTTGCATTTCCAACACAATCAAATACAGGAGTTAAAAAAAAAAAAAAATCAAGCCCTTAGGGCACCAGAAAGTTAAGCCAAATTAGAAGTTAATATTTGGAAGGGTTTAGCATTATCATTTAGTATTCAAAAAAATTATGCAAAAACAAAGCCCACACCATCAACCATAACCTTGAGTTTCTTTTGCCACTTCCCCTCACTACAGCAGAGAATCACTCAGTTTGCTATTGCACACTGTGTTGGTCCAGCAAAGATAACAGAAAATTTGACAGACTGCATATTAGCAGTAACAGAAACTCTCCGCAGGATCAGCATTGGTGAAAGTCACTATGGGAATATTCACAAGGCAGGAAGAGAATATACTAGCCTCTTTCACTCACTCTGAAGGATAAAATAGTGCATACACAAGTGAAAATCTCAAATACAGACACTGATATAGTTATGCACAAAAAAAGCCCATAATGTCATAATTTCTCTTCCATATTTGATAAAGCTTCCAAGTGTCTTAGAAAAGAATTACCATACATGAGACCAGACATCATGAGCCACATGCCACAGTGGAATACCAACAAAAGGGGGAAAAAACAAAGGGATCAAAAATAAGAAGGTGATGGAATAGAAACACCTCTTCCCAAACATACCCCATTATCACCCTAATACCACAATAACCATGAAATCACTCCCAAAATTGTTGTGGAATGGCAAACCCCTCTGGCATATCCTGCTTGCCACACAAATAGGATTCAATAGAATTAACTAGCATGTATGAGACTGCCGAATTGCCATAATACAGGTCTGCTGCCTTTGGTTTCGCAATAGCAAGTTAACAGGTACAAAAATCAGGTGAAGAAGCCAAAGCCTTTAAGCACATATTATAAAGCATTATATGGACCACTGAAATACCAAACTAAAGGATTTAGCAATCCGGCCTTATTATATTAGCAGGGGTGGGGGGAACCTTCTCAGCTGTCAAGAGCTCCTACATCAGCAACTCCTGACAGATGGGCTGTACCAGCCTGAGTATCCGTATCCCCAGGGAAATGAATTCCATGTCTGATGACTAATTCATTACTCGGATTTGTTCTTAGGCAAGTCCAAGCACAGATCACACACCTTCCAAGGCTGAATTCCTTTTCAGCCAGCAAGAGAGCGGGTACACATCTGCTCCATCTAGAACACTGCATTAACATGCATACCCATCAATCTAGCTCAATCAGTTGAGAACAAAAGTCGGAACTGAATCTGTAGTAGCTGGCTGAAAGCAGAAGAAACTGAAAGGGAAACTGGTACAACTCAGTTCTAACTGAGCTGTGTTTGGATCTCTAAAACTGGAAAGACAGATTTGAAAGACCCATTAAAGCCCCTTTTGTGAGCTGAGTCACTCAGTGTCTTTGGAGCCTTTGAGACTCCAGCTCGAAGTCCAGCACCTACAGTAGCAAACTAATCTTCCACTCCAGGAAGCAACGGGTGCATCTAACGCCAGAGCCAACACCAGCTGTGGAAGAACACCAGTGCCCACACGTACACAGAAACATGAGCCAGAAACCAAAACCAGTCTGGCAAGCTCGGTTGGGCACCGCACCTCCTCCCAGAGGCTGGGGCTCAGCCACAATCCCAGCACACAGCAGATTGACTGGACACAGACAGATGAACCCATCCACCTTTTCCCTTAATTATCCCTCTTGATCCTTCACTTTCTGAGACATCACCATGAAGAAGACATCTGCTGAAAATAACAGTATTGAAGCTGTGGCAGGCTCCCCATTGCTGATTTATTGCTAAAACTGACACCTGATAAGGGGCATGTCTGCAGGGTCTGAAGGGCTCACCAGAACCAGCATGCATCTTACAGCCAGCATAATTACAGCAGCCACATCTGATCAGGTGTGGCAAATGCTAGAAACCTGGTATCCTGTCTCTAACAAGCCATCTCCAACATCTCTAATGCTCCTTCCTCTGATTGCTATGTTGCAAAAAGACGATTTCATTCAGGATCCACACTTCAACAACTTACCTTCTGAAGCACGAAATTCTAATAAGTCCCATCAGCACCCTATCAATTAAAAGTAAACTGTAAATGACTATATTGTGTGTTAAGAGGATCACCCAAAGCATCCAAAACTCCCAAATGCAACCGCTATACACACAGTTGTCATTTGTAAGCACTGACATCAACCCAGTTTAATCTTGGAAGAGCAAAAGGTATTCTGACAATTATTTTTTTCCTTCATCCTCTCTAGAAAGTCTTTTTGTCTTTAGGCAATTCTGTGAATTAAAAACTTTAAAAGGACACAAAACTTGCAAGAAATGTTTTCTTGTATCCGTGTTCAACTCAGGTCAGAGTAGAACCAAGCCTTGACTCAAGTTTCTAAGAAATGTGTTACCCTGTAACTGGGGGAAGGGGGAGGAAGGGGGGAACCTGAACTTTTGTCTCTGATTCCTGCAGAGTTCAAGGAGCATTTGGCATATACCAAGCAATGAAAGAGATTTTCAAGTAACAAGGAATGCCATATCAGGCTCTCAGATTATTTATTTCCTTGCTTTCTAATTGCTACTTCTGATTAGGGAAGACAAAAAGTCACACTGAAACACTAAAGTATAGTCAAATTCCATTAATCTATTTATAGAATTTGCTTTATAGGTACATCAGCCAATCTGGCTCATTATTACCCCATCTCACTGCATTGGCTGTGACTCATTGCTACAGCTGTGCTCATACGGGAGCTGCCTTTAAAAAGCGTCCTTGGGTTCACAGATCAACAAACACACCATAACTGCTGATGTCCTGACACACAGCATTAAAACGACAAAGATATTCACAATGAACTCATATAAACGACCAAGCAGCTAGAATGGGAAATGCTGCAAACAAGGAATTAAGGTTTAGTACCAATTTTCCCTCACAGCTGACACATAACAGGACTGAGGACTAGACATGCTACTCGGTACTGGACTGCTCCATTTCAGCAAAAGCAAGAATCCCCAGCTGGAAGGTTCAAAATAGTTGTTGTCTTGGATAGTTGCATGGGGACAGGGCATCAGCAAAAACAGTGTCAGAACAGCAGTCTCGGCCACACCATAAATACACTAGGAACATTTATAAAACTATGCTAAGCAATTACAGGATAAATAAGATTATAAACATAGTCTGGAAGCCAAATTTAGCTGATTTTGCTACTTAGGACTTGCATTTCAGAATCCAAAGAATTCTCAAACAGCCCAAAATTACATGACACCTGCAAAACAAATTGCATTTATACTGGTATGTTATGGCGTGCAATTTCCCTCTCCCAATCTCAGTGACTACTTCTTGTTAAGTCAAATAGCTCGTCAGCTTCTCATCAGGAACCAGAAATTGGTTTTCAGTCTCCTAGGAGATAAACTAGGCTTCCCTCTTTCCAGAGGATTGAGAAGCTGAGCACACAGCGTCCCTAAGAGCCACTGCTCACAAACACACGCAGTGGGCTCTGCTCACCAGCTTCAGAGGGCTCCAGCAGCCAGGCCCAGCCACTTCACCAGTCACTTTGTTATATAAAGTATGACAATAACTACTTTAAAAAGTGGATTCATGCATTTTCACACAGTTGTTTTCACATGATTTTTAACTAAATGTATACAACTCCGGACCATAGTGTTGCTGCCTTACAATTAACTAGCTTTAGATATTCTTGTGAGACCACATGAGTAAAATATCCTTTACATTTTTATGGAGTTTTTCTTGAAGCTGCATTCCTTGTCACATGGGAACAGAGCCACGGGATTTGACTTTCACATTTAGGCTGTACTAATTCAGGGGAAAAGGGATACCACACAATGGAAGTAGCATAAACCAACTTTAAATATATTTATAAACTAAATGGCCTTACAACAATCGGATTAAAAAATATATATTTTTTAAATCTCAACTTTATGAAGTGTGGCTTTGTAAAACTAAGATACTGTAATTTTGCAGCTTTACACTATAATAAAAATTAAAGATTATATATTTACAAAAAACACATTTACATTGCTAAAGGATTCATTATCTACTTTTAATAATAAAGGGTCAAACTGCAAGGCTATAGATATACCGTAAATAAAACAGGTGAAATAAGTCTTATGACATCTAAAGGATAAATCTCTCTAAAAACTAGCCTTCATTTTTACTTCAGCTATCAGAAAAATCAAACGTAACCAGCAGTGGCTTGACTTTTATTCAGCACGTGTCCTTATTAATTTTAAAAATATTTAATCAAAAGGACAGACCTTCTCATGTTCCAAGAACGTTATTGTGATAGCTACCGCATGGTGTGGCCTTTAAGTAGATTAATGTAACAAAACTAAAGGGACAGCTCTAGCAGGACAGTGTCAGGGGACAGTCTTCGCTCCTCTGCTGCATTATGCGGAGATGTCAGGTCTCTGTGGGGTATTGGCAGGTTGGCCATTTTTCCGAGACATCTTACAAAGCAATTCCCATCTAGAAGAATGGAATTTCTTTCCAGGGATAGTCTGCTCTGCTCATTCCCTGCCCATGGCATGCATTTTTAAAGACAGAGAAACCAATCAAATTTAATTCATACTGCATTATTCACCAAGTAGCTACAGTCTCATCCAAAACCTTAATTGTCTAATAATTCAAACCACCTATTCCAAACACAGCTCGAAAGAAATGACTGGAAACCCAGAGGCTGCCTCCTACAAGCACACTAAATCTTGCTGCTGAGGTGTCTGTTGCAGTCTTTTTTGAAACCATGCAATAAATACTAGCCCCTTTTGTATACATGTGCATTATTTCTTTATGTCTACAGCCAAAATGCTATTTGATGTTTTGTTATTGTCTCGGGGGTGTTTCGTTGAAGGCATGGCTGGCTGTCAATCATCAAGCTTTGTGAATCCTTTTTCTCTACTTTCCAACCCTCGAGTTTTGACCACTAACACAAAACCTGGAACATACCAGTTAAATTACAAATGCCACTAATTTCTCTAACCACTGACAAGGAAACATAGTGGGCTTTTAAAGTTACTGGAAAGCAAAGCAGGAAGGAAAGGAAGCACAGCTGAACAGTTCTGATGTTGCTGTTACCCCGCACCATTAATGAATACTCCACGGCCCTTCTGCAGCTGGGCTGATAAGCAGTTCGCAGACTCGCAGAAGAAACCTGCCTGTAGGAGCAGCCTTTCATATGGGCCAGCCTAGCTTACCAGATCTGACATTCACTAGTACCTACTGAGCTACATACGATTCTTTGATTATCCCAGGTTTCATAACTCTTAGTACCCAGTACCGAAGGATGCTTAAATAAAGAAAAAAGTGTACAGGAAAAAAAAAATTACACAGCAATTAACTGCCCCTCCCTAGCCTCAGAAGCAGCCTTGAGCCTATACTATTTGGTATACTTAAGACTCAATAGTCAGCAATATTCCAGTTCCTCACCCAACACAAACGTCTCAAAGATTTTTGAGAATAGAAGTTACCCAGAATATGTCATAAGACACAGGAAAAGAGAGAGATTGGCTCAGCAACACCACAAGCTTCTCAACTTGTGCCCGTATATGAGCGGCGTATCAGGCCAGGAGCTGGCCCCAGAGCAAGCGGAAAGGGAGAGGAGGCTCCATGTTTCCCCCAATCGCAGTCACAAGCTTCCTTCAGAAAAAACAGGAGCTGACATCATCCACCTGCTAAACCACTTCCCACCTTCATTTCCCACCAGCTCCCACCCCAGGCCAGGCAGCACCAGAAACGTCCCCTTCTGCATTAGGGATACTCTCCCACGGACTTTCTGGAGCAAGTGGTTTCCAACAGCTGAAAGGATTCAGTTAGGTGCCATAATGTGAAAGAGTTTGCAGCCCACAGAAACCAGCACCTGCAACCAAGACAGAAACCCAAGTGCACCAGTCCCTAGGGGCGACAGCAAAAGCTGTTCCCTGCTGCCAAGACAGTTTTGAACATACTTCCAACGCCACAACCTGGGAACTTGTGGTCTATGCTACAGCAGTAAAAATCAAAACCTATATTGGCAAGTTGTCTGCACTACCCACAAGTTACTCTCATTCATTCCAGTACCTTACCTGCTCTTTATTCCACACCTGCTTACCTTGATAAGCTGTCACTGAGGTTATTTATGCAAAGAAATAAATTTCTGATAAAGGTTAAGTAGAATTCAAGCACTTGTTCCTCCATCACTCTGAGGAAGTCACTATACTGATGACATAGCTGGGTCTACACTCCTCAGCGAACAGAAAAATGTCTGCATCCGTATGAAGCAAGCACTGTCATCAGTCTCAATGCTGAATTGCTGTGAATATATGATTACTGTTGACAGCAAGATTATTTTTACATCAGAACAAGGCACACTGTAATAATAATAATGTTCATACATAGGCATCTGCGCTCCAAATACTTTGGTGGTCAGCCAGCTGTTTTCTCATGCTTCTCTGCACCACACTCCAACCATATACGCTGTTTACCTTTCAAGCTTTATTGCCCTAGGATAAGGGAAACCAGACATCACCTCCTTCTCTAAATGCAGTTTCTCCTCCTATCCGCTATTTGCACGCTCCAGAAACCATCATTTTCAACAGCCCCAGCTACTTACTTTTCTAGTTAGCCTAATACCTTGCATCAGGTATCCAACTGAAAAGAGGAGCGTCATGGGATTCTGAGTTTACACTCTAGTTATAAACATGGAGGCCTCCAGATCAAATTACACCCTGCACAGAATCCAGGACCATCAAAGGCTGTAGGATACCATCCTTCAGTCATATGCATCCTTCAAAAGGACACTGATCCCCAAGTCCTTTACATGTGCACATCAATGTAGCGAAAGAGAGACAAGGCATTAAAATATTTGCCTACTTCATGGTAGTTGACATGAAGCACTTCTACTGAAGACTCACTTAGACCTAGATATTCTCATATAAACAAAACCTTGGCCTGCTACAACGTAAATTTATCTAATTTGAAATAAACATTTATTTTGAAATAAAAAGGATATATATCTTTATACAGGATATATATCTGTAGATATATATATATACACACACAAACCTTGAAAATTGTCATAGTCTCCTAACTTAGGATGTGGAAAATCACATTTTCTTTTTTTTCCATTCTTATTCATTGAGAGTATTTATCGCCCTAAAGAACATTATTTATTTAGTAACAGACAAAGGCAAACTATTTAAAGATGTTTAGCTGTCAGATAATATTGTTAGTGTATTATAAATGAAAGCAGAAACAATGTTATAACCACACAGAATGTGCCGCCAGTGCTGGCACTCAGTATGTCCCACGCTCACACCTCTTGCTTTTCTAATTTAGAGCAAATAAGTAAATGAACATACAAATTACAAGTACCAACAGAGGATCTCTGCTAGTACTAGAGCTTTTCCCCTACAAATCAAGTCTTATTTTAACATCATCCATTAATTTTGTTTATGACTTTGAGCTAGCTTAAAGCATTCCTACCCCATTCAGACATCTCAGTTTCATAAAGCCCTTTAACAAGCACTGATCCTTGTTCAAAAGGTACGACTGGAATTCAGGATTGGGGTTAAGTGGAATAAGTAATCTCCATAATGAGAAGATACAACAGAAGGTTCTTGTACCATCTGATATTACAACATCATTTGTTTACATAAGTTTTAGAAGGAGGTTAAATTTCAATATCTGAAAGACAAATATTCTAGGAAATAATATTTAGAGCGGACCTTGTCCATTCAGGCAGATAATCAGAATGAATAATTTACAGCCACACTTTCATCTTCACTGCAGCTGAGAAGAGCTGAATTCTAAGGAGCTTGGGGAGATGCCAACACATCTGCTCACCAAGTGGAATAATCTGGGGGACTCCAAGCAACAGTGGTCCAGTAACCTGCTTTACTTAGTGACCAGTCTGCCAGGAAGCAATGGGAGAAACGCTCACTGTGAGGTCCGTATTTCATGCTTCTGTTATAAAGCACATTCTGCCTCAGAGAAATCAAGCACTACATCAGCTTTTCACCTCTAAATTGTCACAGCTTCTTACTAACGTTAGCTCAGAATAGAGGCTGCATGCCTGCTCCCACTGACCTGGCACATTGTCATGCAGGCCTTCTTGCCATGTCATGAGGACTCAGAAGCAGAGAGTAATAACATGGCAGCATCAATTTGTCCGGATCAGACTGTTAATGTAAACTAGCACAGCACATACCATAAACAAAGCAAACGCATCAAAGAATTCTACAGAAATTCAAACAAGGCTCATCATACTACTGGGAATCAACCTCCATTTGATAATTCAATCTCATGCACATCACTGGAAGAAGTAACAGGCCTAAACAATGATTTTGTACAGATGTTGCTCAGGTGGAAGGATGGTGCAGTTTTCATCAACGGAAAGCTTCATAAAAAGACGATGAGAATCTAAAGGAATAACGCAGGCATAAAGAAAACTGTCACCACGAAGCATGAAGACAAGGGGAAAAAAAAGATATTTTTGAACAGATTAAATAAAGCTATGCATTTAGCTAGCAGCTCTGCCACAGAAGACATGCAGACCGTCTGGTACCGCTCTCATGGAGCACAGGGAGCCATAGAGCCTTGCGCCAGGACTGTACTGCTCCTGCAGCAGGCAGGAGACAACTGTGGAATAAACTATGTTGTAAAGACAGCTGCAAAAATTCTCTTCCTGCCATACAGCTTTGACCAGTTTTGCTTATTCACACCTGTTTTTGGAGTTTTTGTTTAACATCACAGAGTTTGTTTAACATCACAGTTTGCATTTGTAACTTGAAAATGGGGAAGAGCAAATGTACATAGATGTGATTTAATTTAGCACAGTGAGAAGTGTTATCATATAACTAGATAACCAGCAGAGTAAAAACTGTACCAACTAGATTCAAGATCCCCTCCCCAGCAAGGCTTTGTCCACTAAAAAAAAGCAGCAGAACTATCAGTAATAGAGCTTAAGAACCATTCTGGAGTTCACTTTGCTTATCCATACCCCAGACACAAGGAGGCTAGTCCTACATACAACCCTACTGAAAGCTACCCAGGTTGCATTGCTTACCTATTACTTAAAGATGCAGTTAGGCGCTTCAAAATATGGACACGTGCCTGGGTTGGACAGCTTTCTCTTTTAAACAGTTTCCAAAATGCTTCCAGCAGACAACTAAGCAACGTGAAGCATTTCTGCATGTGTCCAGGTTTTACCAACTGATAGAGAGAAGCCTGCAGCAATCTAAGGAAGTCATTCACAAACTCTGAATTACACATTCAGCAGAACCAAATAAAGACTAGGTGCAGCCTAATTTTTGCAAACAAACTCACTCTTCCTCACAGTTCAAGTAATAAATCAGAAAGCATTAACTGAAGATTAGCATTACAGTACATATAATCTATATCAAAACCAACTGTGCACGTCTGCAGTGTCTGGGATCAACAAGATCATTTAGAATATGGATTTTAGTTAAAACAGTCTAAAATGAGATTATATGAGGCTCATACTGGGAAGACAGGTTTCAATAACACACTCCTGTAGTTTCTATGCTAAGCTCAAAATAACAGAAAAGTACCCATCACATATTAAACTGAAAATATGCAGGGCAACAACCAGCCCCTGATAATAGTTGCTACATCTTCCCCAAAGTTCAAGGAACTTGCTCCATCAGCTGTGATAGGGACTAGAGCAGTGTTTTGGACACAGTCTGTATGTGGTCACACACTAACCCTGGCCTAAGGCCTCTAAGAACAAGGCTTATGCAGCCCAGATATGGGTAAATGAAGATTTTTACAAATGTATACTCATCCCTTTAAGTGGTTTCCTAAATGTAGGATTTGGCTTCACATTTCCAGTTATTACAAATGCCTCAACTACATTGAAGAATCTTAGACACATGAGATACCATGAAGCTGAGAACTGGTGATCACAGTTTCAAGTAAAGGCAAAGGCAGAAGGGCTTAGGGGAAAAGGAAGTAAGCAACAGGGACAGAGAAATATCTTGATTCCTTTCCAGCCAGTACAAACCCCTTCTAAAGCTGCAGCTCACGGAAAGATATTTGCCTTCCCTCTGTTATCTCAGCGCTCCTACAGTCAATAAGAGAAGAATCCACTGGCTCAAATATATCTGCCCTTGTGGATAGCTCAATGACACCAGTGCAAATAGCCCAGTCCCATCCTGGGCAACCCACAAGTTTCAGAGGAGGGGAAGCCAGAAAAGAAAGAGCAGAACAGATTCTAAGCAGAGAGAAAAAGGGTGGGGAAGAACACACTGAAAAGAGAAATAAAAAAACCCCACCATACACACATTCCTCTACTGGTAACCACAGTAAGATCTTCTCAACTAACCACACTTAACTAACAAAAGTTGAGGGAAGCAGTGTAGCTGCTCTCTGCTTCAAAGCAGTTTGGGCAAGACAGAGTTAAATGAGTGGCTCAAAGTTGTTCGGACCATTTTGTCTTCTGTACAGACAGAGGAAGAGACCTGATCTCAAAAAAAAAAAAAAAAAAAAAAAACCTTTCATAAATATAACTATGCCAGGTCATTACTTCCCTTTTTGTTGAGCAGGTTGTGAAAGCATCAAAGGAGATAGAAGCACAAGTTAAAATTCTTTAAACATTTAAAAGAACAACAGAAATAAGCCATTTTATTCTTCACCTTCTTTGCCAAATATGTTTACACACAAACTTTACAGCACGCACAAAGACAGAACATCAATATACCATAATGAGCACCAAAAAAAGAAACAAAAATGCTGAATTATAACACTTGGAATTTTATGGTTAGCTTCATGTAGTATCATCTGATCCTTAATAAAAGCTTTAAGTTTTAGGAACAAAAACATAAAAGACTTTCACCCCTCTCCATTTTAAGATGCGCGCTAAGTCCCACACTGTTTGGAAAACAGTAACACCTAAACAAAGAAAATGCCTTTAGGGATGGAGTTTCAGGCTTAACCTGGAGTATACCAAGTATTCTGCATTCACATGGTATCATGTAGGACACATTACGGGCATCAGGAACTCAAATTTTATGCCAGTGGCTCACCAGTATTGCCTGAGATTATGACACAGAAAAGTGAACACACTCATTTCTTACCTTGTTTGATACACATGCAGTCATTAAGTCAAACAACAAACTCGTATGGATGAAGGACAGTTGTGAGAATTACTTTAAAAGAAAGGCTATGATCAACCCTTTCTGCTAGTACGGAGGAGGTGGCTTCCATTTACCTCACCTTGTCTGATTATGGAAGCTCAACAGCTCTAAACCCACCTAGTCCTCAGACAGAAAGCCACCTTGAAATTCTGGGTATCACAAGCAAAATCCAGTAAGTCACGTTCAAACACTGGACTACACATTTTTATTAGCAAAGATACCATTCACTTCCCTGTCAATGAACAGATAGAAAAAGGAAAAGAAGCCTTATGAATCATCCATCTTCTATAAAACTAATGCTGGATTTTCAACAAAAATAGTAAATTGTCTTTAAAAGTAAATAGAGCCAATTTGATCTACACAGATCTTCTCTGTCTCCCAAGCAGCACAAAATCAATTTTCTACATCAGAGGACTTAGTGTTCTATGTTTATGGGTGTTTTTAAGCAATTTTGTCCCCAGTTAAGAAAAATAAGAGAGGACTTTCTTCTTTTGCCAGTGTATTGCTTGCAAGTTTTTTTTTCCTGTTTTCCAAAAATAACTCATATATTTTCAATGAAGTTAGGACCATTGCCACCTGGCTGTAGAAATCTAGTTCTAGAACCTGCACTTTAGAGAAAAGGGTTATTGTTTTAACAAAATTAGCAGGCTGAACCAAGTAAGCAGCCAAGTGTCAAGTTAAAGCTAGGAATTATACCTGTCTGAGCATTGCTTAAAAGAAGAACTTTTCAGCTTAGGTTGTGCATTTGAGAAGTATAACTAGAACTGCCCCATCTCTCTCACACACACACACACACACACACATTTAGTCTATTAACAATTACAGTCAGTGTTTCAACATTCTAATCAAAGAGCAGATAAGTATAGTTACATCCATCAAATTAATATTCCACATTATTTTAACTATACCACACCTCATTTCCTGAACTTAATCAACACAGAGCAAGGCAAAGCAAGCAGTTAATGAGAAGGTATGCTTAACACCATTTCAGAAAGCAGTATTCATGTTAGCCAACTGACCACACTAAAAGCAGCAGTTATTCTTTTGCACTCGCATGTGTGCGATCTCTCTCACTCGCGCTCTCTCTCTCTATATATATACACACATTAAAAAGTGAAGCCCAGAACTGCAGTTAAAGAAGTTTGTGAAATAAACATTGCACTGCGACCAAACTGCAAATAAGAAAGATGAGGAGAAAAAGAAAGTTTGAAATCCACATGAAGGGCAAATAAGTAGGGACTGAAGCAACATAAAGGCAAAAACTATTCAATACCTCAAAGACAACAAAAGGAAGAAGAAAGACAAAGAATGTAAAGGGCTATATTGAGAAATGTTGTGCAGATCATAATTTAATTAAACAAACTATTCAAAATGCAGTCAGCCTAAAAAAGTGCAGTTCTTAAAATAATAATAATAATAAAGAACTCCGTGGCAGCAAATGCATGCAAACAAGAAAATACACTCATGTGAACATATAAGATGCAAAACAGCATTCAGGGAGGGCACAGAATGAAAGGAAAAAAATCTTACAGTTCAAATCACAAGGACAGATCAGGAACCAATATCTCCCCAGCACAACTACCTCCTGAAGTAGCTAGTTGCCACAGGAAAACAAAGGTCTGCTCTCATGTGATGAAGAAAGCACTTCCACCAGTGAATGTTCTTATAAGTGAGAAGAACCCAGCTGTTAAAGTCCCAAACCATACAAAGACATGTATTGTTCTAATGACAGAGGACAAAATGTTCTAACAATCAAAAATAGCACACAGGCTGTGAAAGGCCAAGCTTTTGCCCGTCAATGTATTAAGTTTACCAATTTAGGAGGACTGTGGACAGAAAAGTAGCTGTATTATGTGCCCAGCATCCAACGCCAAGAAAAAACAGGATGCTAGGTTACAACTTGCTTACCTTCTATAGAAGGGGCCTGGTCCTGAGCTGCATACAGCATCTCTTTGAAAGCCTGTAAGGAGAAGAAGGGAACAAGTGATCTAGTCAGTATTAAAAGAAAAAAAGTTTTTTACATCCTTTGATAAGCCTGCTTGAAAATGAGTAGCAATTAAAGTCCTTTTACCCCTCCGGACTGACACACATAGCATTGACATCACATTCTGTAGCTATTACACATATTTCTGATAACAGAAGACACAGAAGTTCATGTTAACTGACTGCTTTGTCTAAAGCCTGTTACCTTACAGATCTACAAAATTTATTCCAGCAATATTTTTAAGCATCCACCTTGGGAGAAATGTTTCCCATTTGGTAGGATGTTAAAGGCTTTACCGGAAAAAAAAAAAGTGACTATTTCAGAGCTGTGGCATGACATAGAAAGGAGTTTGTCATGGCAAATGGAGGAAAAGCAGTCTCGGAGATTTCTTATCACTGTTATGTGGTAGTACAGAAAAACACACATGTTCTAAAAGCTGAAGACAACATGACAAACAAGATCAGGGGACCTAGAGTGACTGCCTTCTCTTGAGGTACAAACTGAAGGACAACATTAACACAGACCAGAATTACTAACCAGATCTTCAAGTCCTAGAGGCCCTGGGAATTGGCACTCCAGAGACCAAAAGAACAAACTGCTCATTTGCTTTGGTGTAATCCTTTCAGTTACCGCAAACACAAACTGGAATCACCAGTGGGGCACAACTGCCCAGAAGCAACAAAAAAGAAACCTAATCAAATGCGACTCCTTTTTAGGACACCTCCTCTCAGACAGTTAAAGATGCTGGTATTATGTCAGCTATAAATTAAACATACACTGTATCCCACATCACAGCGCAAGTAAAAAAAAAAAAAAATAAAGTTAATTCTGATCAATGGCTAAAGAACTTGAACAACAATTTTGGAAAGAGAAGCAATAAGGAAAGGCCAATTACCTACAGCAAGAGTTATTTATTTAAACGCACCACATCACTTGATAAGGACGGACCTCTTGGCACCCACATAATGAACATGAGTGTGCTTTACACACCACTGCTCTGAGAACCGGATTTTATTTCCCAACTTTTGAACTCACAGAAATCTAAACCACAGAAGTCATTTAGCCACCTTTCTGGTCTTTGAAGTTTCCCGTCTCTTCTGCCTATTACCCAACCTATTCTAGACTTCTGTAATCCTACATCTCTGCATTCACTAGGTTGCCCCCACCCCAAACTCTCTCTCAAGTCAAAACATCACAGCCTAATTAGCAGATACCCTCAAGGAAAGAAAACACAAGCTCAGCAATTAGAAACTCAACACTGTTGAAACATGGTGGTTATGATCTTGTTAAGTAAATATAAGGTCTAAAGGACATGTCTATTTAGCACGGGATATCATAGATGGCAAGCTAAACAGGCAGTTCAGACCTCTCTCAAAGGTCCGATTCCTGAGTCCACGGAGGTCTCAACGAAGGTCACTTGCATAGCTATTTTCCTAACTAAGCCACTGCTGAATGATTAGTATTCCAGTGACGCAGTTCTCTCCTACCCTCCATTTTTGTTTTAAATTCCTCCTGAACACTGGCCATTTCAATCCTTTTCCTCGCATGACTCACTAGTTAGCAGCACATGATCTGTTTCCATATATCAAGTGGTCAAAAACCCTCCTCCTTTTTCACCCCACTCGTCATCCTCACCTACCTGTAGCTTTTTCCATGAACCACAACAACCACACAACATAGGAGAAACAAACTTGAAGAGACAGCAAATTGGAAGCCATAGCAATACGAAAACCATTTCTTCCTTTAACCTACCAAGAGTTAAACTAGCAGTGTTTCCTGTCTCCAGGTTTACAACTCGATTAAAAAAAGACCACAACACTGCAGGTCCTGCATTAAACAACTTTGAAAGCTGAAGGTGTCAGCTGTCGTGCAGACATCTCCCTCACGCAGACTGTGATATATTACAATCTGGCAGCTGCATGACAGCAGATATTGTTACTGCTCACCTGACCTATATAAGTAAAGCAATAACCTGAAAGTGAAAGGCTTAGGGCTTCTTAACACCTAAAGTATTTAGTCCCCTAGATGACGGAATTTTAGAAGTGATCCTTTCTAAAAGTTATCCATCACTGTCACCTTCTAATGTTCAGGAATTACTCTTTCTGCCCTCAGAACCTAGACAGGAAAGGGTTTTTTTTCCCCACTTTAAATTGTGTTACTGATAGCACCTAGCACCTGCAGCAAGCTTCCATAAACGCACATCAGACAACAAAAAAGCAAAAAGAAAACACACTCAGAAATGCAACTGTCAGGCCACAGCAATGGACAAATCCAAGGGCAAAAAACTTAAAATGCTAGAACAAAGCAGTTGTTTAAACTGACTAGCTTTCAAACTGCTCATGCTCTTTTAAGCTTGTCCGCTAACACCCAGAAGGACAAATAGTGAAATAGCACAACAGATTTGTGTCAGGAGGTGGCAAGCTTGGGTGTGAACTGCCTATCATGAAGCACAGTTTGAAGAGCAGAATTGGCCACGTCCCAACAGCTGAAAGGCTGTTTCTGGAAATGAGACTTCAAAGACAAGCAGATTATACAAACTACCAGTTTCATCTTCCCAACCTACTTCTTGCTGTAAGGTCTGGTCTCATAAAGAAATGATTTTTAAAACTTAGCAACCTGTTTCTCTTATTCGAAAGGCAGAGGTGCTTAAAACCTGAAGTCTCTTTAAAACGGAATGGAAGTCATGTGCTTGTACATTTTACTCATCCTTCCCATGAAGTTTGTACCTGTACTGTCTGTTCTGATTCCCCTCCTTCCCCAGGCCTTGCAATTTCAAAAGAATTCAGCACTTGATAATCTTAAAAAAAATAAATAAATAATCACTTAAAATTTTTCTTTAGAACTTTTCACAAAATTTGGTCAATAATTCTCAGCCTTCTTGGCTATAACAGAGTATACAGCAATGAGACAAATACAAGGAAATACGTGTGCAAAAAGACTACAGGCTGATGAGATTTTATGAGATGACTAAAGAGACTTCTGCATCCAGATAAACAAAATCAGACCAGATTAACCAAAACAAAAGTGCCATCTGGCAACTGTAAAATTCAGCCGAGTTTCCATCAGACTGATATGCACACATACACTTACACTTAGAAGTCTACACAGACAGAGCTAAGCTCTCCTCTTTCTCCTACAAGTACTCCAGAGACGTGCATAGCAGCAAAGGAAACTTGCATTATGATTTGGATAAACAGAGGACTAGCAATCCAACACTGTTACCGCACCTAAAAATGCATATTAAATGCAGTGCAGTATGTTTTCAGAAAAAAGCATTAGTTGAAATTCATCTAAGAGTTACCTCAATTTGTTCAATACTGACTGCTTTAAAAAGAGAAGTCTGTTGTCTGATAAAAAAAATGAGATTTTGTTTCTTTAGATTTTTGTTTTCTTTTAAAACACCGAAAGGACTGAAGAGTAAGTGAATTGTTTCAAAACTTAAGGTTTTAAGACAAAAAGTCAGTCATGGCTTTTGTAAAACTCCATCCTCATGTGGATTCAGCCATGGCAAACTGTTTGTGAAATGCTGAATGAAACAGCACAGTATACATCTTCCCCCTCACCCTCCATGACAAGCCAAACGCTCTTCCTCAAAACGCAAACATACTGCAATGCTTCTGCTGAAAGAAAGAAAATAAGAACCTAACCTGTAACTATCAAAGCATATCTTCATTTCTCCTGTTTAAAGAAAAGGAATGAACTCATACCGGTCTAAAGCCCTTCCACTGACCAAGTATCTGCTCTAACTCTGGGCAACTTTCATACTTATTAAAAGCAGTTATAATACCTAACCAGATTATTGTTTCAGAGAAAGATCATGTTAACAGTAAGAACTTTGAGAACTGTAGTATCACTTTCAGATGCTCTTTAACAATTTACATTTTTAGGTATTCAACACCAAACAGTCTCATTCTTCTTTCTTCCTGACCTAATCAGCAACAGATTACATCCTCTTTCCAGTTTTGCTAGTAATTTATGCAAGACGAAGTTCCTTACAGCTACACTAGCTGTGCATCTGTTCAAAAGAGAGACATCACCCAGTTAGGACCTCAGAAGTTATCCTAGGTCTTAAAAGACTTGGGGGTTGTTTGACTGCATGAAAGAATCACCTGTTCTCCAACAGAAATAACTACAGATATCACAGTAGAAAGATAAGATGACTACATGTGAGCTTTATGACACAGTATGACTTAAAGAAAGCAATTGCTATTCCATTTTATAGTCCTTTCATTATCATCATGAATTTGACACGGTAAGTCCCTGAAAACAGGAACGATCTCTTCCGAGTTAAAAACCTACACTGCAAAATCTCATTCCGAAGCAGCACTTGTTTCACTCAAAAAGACAAAAAGTATAAACTGTAAGATGAAAAGAACAATATAATGCTATGAAATAGCAAATAATTTTTAAAAATTTTGTACATGGTATGTGCTGTAGGAAATATTTTGCACAAGTAATGAAAGCAGCATTTGACCTTATGTTTGCTAATCAACAACTCAGTATTTTTCTCGACAAAAGCAGAAGGTTGTATGCTTTTTTTCGTCTCAGGTCTAATCAACAAGTAAACCAAGTTAGCACCATGCTTTTATGCTCCACACCCACCCGACCACCAGCTACTGAATAATAAATGCCAGACTATTCTATTACTGGAATATGCATGAGCAGGCAGTTGACTCACATTCAGCCTGCTACGACAGGGGTAACAGAAGGATTCTTGAGACTTATTACTAAAAAGGAGGGTGAGGTTTTTATTTTAATTCCCTTTAAGTTCAGCTATCTATCCAAGGAGGAAATCATTTTTAAATCATGTCTAGAAAGAGTAACAACTATAAGAAAGATTCTACTGAAAACTTCTGTTTATGTTAGTTTGGAGAGGAAATGACACACAATAATACTGCCCTAGTTAAAACGTCTGAAAACTAAGAGGCACGTTAACCTCCTATAACAAGAACAGTAGCAGAGCTCTTCACACATTAATCAGAGGTGTCATAGTTCACTGGGTCTCCTCTACCTTCCCTCTATAGCTCTGGTCAGTACTGTAGGTCAGAAACTAAAATATACGGAGCTAAATCTTCTGCACTTCTACCATCTATTTCCTTTTCCATTCCCCTCCAAACCCACTTCCAAATCTTCATTTTGGAAAATATGTTTCCATTTCCAAGAACAGAAAACAAGTCTGAGAACTCTTCTATAGAGAGCAATCAGAGATATGATACAGAAATAATCTGGTACTTTATGTTACTAAGACAATGGATTTCCTCCTTCACAAATACTAAAGCATTATTTGGTCATCTAATTCTCTGAATTACTTAAGGAACTCACAATTTTGTTCTAAAATCAAATTGACTGCTATTTTTATCTAAGCATCCATTCATTTGCAGTCAGGTAGCAGAAAAGAAAACAAAGGACTGGTCAAAAGGGCAGATGTAAAATTTTCTTTTTAAGTTACTAACAAAGTGAGCTAAGATAAATATGATTTTCCTTGCAAGAGCAGACATCTTTTAATAAGGACATTAAAAATAAATTACTGTTACAGTCCTAAAGGGAAGACCCAGGCCTTCAAGTGGTAACAAATGTTGTATGGTTTTTGACTGGCTCAATCAGACAAGAAGTTTTGCTTATCATGGATGTACTATAATCAGCTTTCAATTGCCTACCTTTAACTATCACTTGTGGAAGAGATTGACATCACTGGCAGCAGTCCCTGCCACTGCTAACCCTAAAACGAAAAATGGCTTTACCACAAATAACAGCCACCCTGAGGTTCACCTAGTTAAACCAAAGTGTTACAACAAGCACCACTATGATAAATTTCAAATTAAGCAATCAGTGTGACCTTTAGAAAGCTGATATAATAAAATTTGAAAAGCTGTATTCTACAAATAATTCATGATTAATGCAGCAGAAACCTTGTGTAAACTGTGTTCATGAAAAGCCCTAAGTACAGTGGTTCACTCGAAATCAAGTACGAAACATTGAGATGCAAAGCCTCGCTAGCCTTTAAAAAAAAAAATAATAGGCAATCGATGCTAGATTTACTGTGCTGTTTTGAGGCACTGAGGTAAGCTGCTGGAATCGCTAAACTAGACTGTGGCCCTGCAGGGACACTGGCGACGTGTGCAGGAATGGAAGAGCCTGACTGGCTTGAGGGAGCTGCATTACCCGGCCAGTTCCCTCACCAGCTCCCGTCCTTGGGAACGGCGCAGGCGGGCACGGAGCTGCCTCTCACAGGCATCCCGCCCCGGCCTGCCCGCGCGCAGAACTGGCGGTGGTGCTGAAAAACGGCTGCTCACGGCAAGCTGCGAGCGGCACCCGCACCCCGCGAGCCGCGGCGGCCTCCCGGCAGGTCCACGCAGGATGCCCAATGGCGAGGACGCGCTGCGCAGCTCCGCGCTACAGCGCTGCGCTCCTGCTGCGCTACCGGAAAACAAGCGAGAGAGAAGCAACGACTCCTAGCCTCTCTCTTACACACAATATAAGATCATGGGTTTCTTTGAGAAATCTCCTAGAGGACTTTTTTTTTTTTTTAATATCTCGTCTATCTCCCAAGCTTCTGACCTTACTCCCGCACCAAGAGGTTACAGGCAAAAACTAAATTAATTAAAACCCCAGCGCTTGTCCCCTGAGTTGTCCCAAGCGCTTCGGGATGGCGAGAGCTCCAGTCCCTCCGCCCAGGGGGACGAACATATCGGTTTTGCAGCGTCCTCCTGCCGAGGCAACGAGCGGAAAACTGCAGGGTGCCGCGGGGAGCACGCAGGCAGCCCCGCACGCGGCTCCGCGCCGCGACACCGGCACCGGACTTCGCGTCGCTCCCGAGCCGCCCCGCCGCCCCCGCCGCCCGCCAACGGCCGCCCGCCAACGGCCGCGCCCCGCGCAGCGCCCGCCCCGGCGGCGGCGGCCAGCAGCGGGCACACAGCAACGCGCCGCTGCCCGGCAGCGCCCGCGCCCGCGGCGGGGTGGGCGGCCGAGGCCGCGGCGCGGCCCCTACCTCGTACTGGATGTACTGCTTCCGCCACTCGGGGGTGATGTGCGCGGCGAGGTGCTCGGCGAACTTCATCCTGCCGCCGCCGCCGGGCCGCCGGGGCCGCGCTCGCTCAGCGCCCGCGGAGCCGCCTCAGCGGCACCTCGCTGCGAAGGGGCCGCCGCCGCCGGTAGTGGGGAGGGGGGGCGGCCGCCGCCGCCGCACATGGGCCCCCTCCGCCCGCCCCGCCACTCCTCAGCCCGCCTCGGGGCTCCTCAGCGCCGCCCCGCCGCCCGCTGCGGCCCCGCTGCGGCCCCGCCCGCGCTCGCCGCCGCCGCCGCCTCTGCTGCCGCCGCCGCCGCCGCCATCTTCCTCGCCGCGCTTCCCCCCCCGCCGCCTCCTCTCCGTCAGCCGGCCGGCCAGCCAACCGGCCGCCGGCAAGACGTCATCGCCATAGCAACCGCCACCGCCGCCCACCTCCTCCGCCGCAGTGCCGGGCGGGCGGGCGGGGCTTACGGCACGTCAGCCGGAAGGCCACGCCCCCTGCGGGGGCGGTGCGGGGGCGGGACCCTCAGCGCGGGGGGCGGGGCCGGGCCTCCCTCAGCCCCGCCCCTGCCCTCGGGGGCGTCGCGGAGGGCTCCCGGGGGGGTTTCTGCCCCCCGAGGGGCTTCTCCGAGGGGCTTCTGCCCCCCGCGGGCCGCTCTGGCCCCTCCCTGCCTGCCCGGGTCCCTGGCTTGTCCCCATCCTCTTAAACCACCAGCACCGCTGCCGTGTTGCCCAAATCGACGCCCCCCACGCAAGCACCAGCCTGCCAAAAGGTCACAGGCTGCCCTGTCCTTGGGGTTATTTACCGCCTCATCCGCAGATGCTATCCACGGCGGATTTATGCCTCCTTCCGGATCGCGGATGGAAACGCGGAGTTACGTCAGGCCAGCCCCGTCAAACGCCACAGAGCCGTAGGCCGGAGCGCTCGGCTTAGTTGGGGTTATTCTCTTCATTCAGTTTTTGGCCAGGCCTCGCTCAAGCCAAACGCGTCCTCGTGCCAGAGGCGCTTGTGACTCCCGCGAGCACCTCCAGCGAGCGCCAGGCGGGGAACGGCCAGGCGGCTGGCGTCGTCAGCGCGGACGCCCCTGTCGCTAGGAAAATTGCCGTGACGTTGCTCACGCCCACAGAGAAGGAGCTTAAAGCAAGATTTCCGCGGCCCCCTCGGCAAAGGTTTTCATACGCCTCGGAGGAACAAGGGACAAGTCAAGCCTCCCGCGTCCACACGCTTTTCTTCAGCTGGGGAGTGGTTTTTGTTCTCCACGCTGCAGAAGCAGACACGCGTCCCCGCGCACCCCTGCGGGCGGTGATCAAGGTGCATTTTGCGTCGTCCCCGCAGGTCGCCCGGGGTTCGGGCTGTCCCTGGTGAGTCAGCCTTCCCGCCGAAGGCCGGCTGCAGAGAGGCCGAGGGGTCAGCAGCGGCTGGGAAGACCATCGGGGCGCTGAGGTTTATCCCCGGTGACCGTGGCGCCGGCTCACGCTGCATTTGCAGCGAATCTGCCCCCTCCCCGCGCCTCACCTGCCTTGCAGGGTGCTCCAGCACTTAATTAGCAGCTGTGAGGCTTGACGGAGCTTTGAGTGAAAGGCTCTTTAGAAGCACGCAAATTACGAAGGCACAGTCGAACACACCTCAATAATCTGTATTGTACAGTATTAAAAATCCATGCCCTGGAGCATTATTAAATCTTCCCCGAGGACACGCAGGCAAACGCTTCATCTTCTGCTTTCTTTGCGTATCGTGCAGGCAGGCGGCCGGTATTTTTCTCCCTGCCTTCGCTCCTCTTTGGCGCTGAGCTGAGGCTGGCCCGGGAGGAGGGCTCTGCGCTTCGCCTTCCTGCGCCCGGCCCCAGAGCAAGCGGCGGCAGCCCCAGGACGGCTCTGATTTGAATTCCGCGTGCGTCAGCTCCCCGCGGGTCGGGCTGCCGGCCCGGCCGGCATTTGGCAGGCCGGCGAGCCCCCGAGCTGGGCTGCAGCTGTTGAGCAGGAGATCCGATCGCCTCTGGCAGCCAGGCGAGAAGCAGGTCTGGCTGGAGACATCGTGCACCAGCGCCCGGCCGCCCACGTGACGCTCAGGGGGACACCGCGCCTCTCCGGGGTCCCGTGTCTGCCTCGCCATTCACAAAAAACCCGACGTTTAGCGTCGGTCGCCACGAATCTCGTAGGGGAGCAGCGTGGAGGTCCTGCTGCCGAGCCTGGAGGAGGGACGCGGTCCCGTCCCTCTCCCCCGCCTCCGGGCCCGTGGCTGGGGCACGCGGTGGGAAGCACCCGGGCTGCGTGGGGCCGCCTGCCACCACGTGCCCACGCTGCCGAGCAGCCCTCTGTGCCGGCACGGGACCAAATCCGCAGGGAGGCGAGGAGGGAGGGACGCTCGCTCTCCCCCCTTGGCAAAGCTCCTGGTGCACACCCAGAAATATCCTTTCAATGGTTATCTTCCCCAAGGGCCGCATCCTAAAGCGGTGCGGATAATCCTTGAGGGCCTTTTTTGCCTGAAGTGGGAAGGATGAGGTTCCCCTCGCCCCCCTCGCATCCGCTGGGGTCTGCCGGGACGGGAAGGGGGAGTGTGGCAGGGACAGCTGTGTGCGTTTGGAGGGGGAAGACGGGAGGGGAGAAGGGCTCAGAGGGCTGTTGGCCAGGGAGAAGAGTGAGAACGAGGAAGAAGATGAAGGGGAAGAGCAGAAGAAAACACAGGAAGGATAAGAAAGAATTTAGGGAGGCGGAAAATTAGGCCGACAGGCCACAAAAAGCTAGGGGGGAAGGAAAAGAAAGACAAGACAGTGCAAAGGAAAAGGGAAATTTCTCCAAAAGTTACGTGAAGCGCACAAAGCCTGTATCCTTGCACAAATCACCGCGCCTGACCACAGCGTAACGCAGATATCCGGAGGATCGGAAGGGACCGGCGCCGTGTTATGGCGCTTTGCCTGGGGCGTCTCTGGTGGCACCACCGTCGCAGCCTCTCTGCTCCCTCCTCCGCCGCGGGGAAGAAAAGGGGGGTCCCGTGCTCTCCCCGGAGGACGCAGCCACCCTTCTTCGCTGCCTCTCCGAGGAGAGGGGCGGAAGCGGGGGCAGGCCCTTAAAAGCCCATCTCACGGGGTTCATCACATCGTCATGGGTGCCCCGGGTCTCCTTCCTCCTCGTGACGGCAGCGTGGCTCCACGCCGGTGTCCGTTTGCTGTCCGTTAGCCCCAGGTGTCCCCGAACCAGCCCCTCACAGTTTCCCAGGCTCTCAGCAAAGCAGTTCCCTCACCGAGCTGCAAGGGCAAGACGTTCCCCCCCGCGTCTCTCCCACGGCTCCAAAGCCCGCTGCCAGAGGCTCCTACGGAGGGCCGCGTACTGGCAGCGGGGTACGTCGTCCCTTCCTGCCCGGACTTTTCGTCTGGGCCAGGTCGCGTGCCCCGAGCACGCACAGCAGCTTGCCGCAGCCCGGTGGCCCTGCTCCCGCGGCTCCTCGTCGGCGCCCTGCCAGCCGTCTCCCCTTGCCCAGGCCTCGCGGGCTCCTTAAAGAGACAAATGACCCTATTCCAGCTGAAAGCCCAGGGGCTCCTTGCGTTTCAGCTTTATTCCATGCCACGTTACACGGCTACGCAGAGCAAAACTCCCATCGACTCCAGCAAGCCCAGACCGTCGGTCCGCAGGGCTCATTTGCTGCAGTGATTTAGTGGGGAATTGTCAGCGGCCCAGGGACCTCTGATTTGCGAGCGCTCTTGTTTGCTCTGAGATTTACCCAGCAGCAAGAGCAGAAAATGCAGCAGCGACGTCCGAGCTCGCTGATACCATCTCTTAATTATGTTTGCAGAAAACCATTTAATGAATAGAGCTTTAGTGCCCTTCATCAGAAACTTCACACTCAGCAACCTCCCTGGTACTGACCTTAGGAGAGAGCCAACCGCTGTGCCACAGCTTGACTAACATTTAACAGGTCACCAGCTTTTAATGCATTGCCTTTGCAAGCTTGTACCAGATAAAATCACTTAGCGTCTGAATCCGCTCCCGCTATGATTAGCACTGCCTTCAGCGGGGGCAGACATGAGAGGTGGGCCTCTGCAGTTCTGACCCTTTGAGTCCAGTAGACCTTCCAGAGATAACATGCAACATGGGGGAAAAGAACAGATTCAGAAATCAATATTCTCTTCACTATTTGCTGGACGCACTGGATGAAACGTGTACCGCACCTTGGGATGCGTGGTACATGAACATCTTGTGATACTATAGCTTGCAAATTCAGCAACTGAAAATGGTTAATGATCTTCCCTTCCCTTTGTCCCTTGGATATTGTCTTACCCCAGTGTAAAGCAGGTACCAAATGCTATTTATTCCTATCACACTAATGTAGATGACAACAGTAGAGGCAGAACAGAGGCTGGAACCTTCTTACCAACATTTACAGTGTTCTGCAGCAATAGTTCAGTTTACTTCAATATCTGATCGGCCCAAATCCGCCTCCCGTATCAGATGTGCTCTGGGAGCGTGCTTGGCAGAGGAACGATGTTTTGGTGCTCTGCTGGGACTAGGGGGTTTCCGAGTCTTCTGAACGTTTCAACACTTGCAGCGCTGCACATCTAGCGACTAAGGGAAGGAAGCGAACACGAGGGGAGGAGGAGTGTGAAACAAAAGAGGAAGGGCCGCACTCTCGCGCCTCCGCTGTCCTCCACCCGGAGCCGGGGTCTGGGCGGCAGGAAACACTCCTACCGAGGATGGACGCAGACCCCAGGTCCCAATGCCTCGTGTCCGGAGCACGTTCGCCTCTGGGTCTAGAGCCTGCTGGCCCTCGCGGAGGGCAGGATGCTCCGCTCCGCACCCGGGAGAAGGGCGGACTGCCGCAGAGCCGGGTGTCGAAGGCGGACTAGGGCTCCCGTCACGCTGCTGGGCAAACCCAGCCTTCGCTGTGAACCGGAGCAGCTTCACTGCTGCTAAACTCTGCCTCCCACCTCCCGCTTCCCAGAGGCGTTAAGTCACGCCGCTGTGACTGCCAGGCATGAAGGGCCTTTACTTGGTCCAGGCTTCCACGTTCCTCTGATCCCGCTCTCTCTCTTTTCCAGGAAATGGTTTGCATTGTGATTCTCTCCCATGCTGTTTTAGCTAGGAGAAAATAAAAGAAACAACATTATTTGCATTTTTAAACTGAGCAAGAAGAAGTCGAGAGTGGGCTTTCTGCCAGTGCAGTCTGGCACTTGCTTTGTTGAGAGCATATAGAATAATTTATAAATAGCATGTTTAAAAAAATAATTATACTTTTAAAGATCCTGCATTGCTGGGGAGAAACAGTCTTCAAAAGAGGCTTTAGAGAAAGAGTCTTCCAGAGGGAGAGTTTTCCTTAATGGCATCTTTAAAATCAGCAAGAAGAAGGTTTTGCAAAGCAGGAGACAATGCAGAACACCCACAGATAACTATTCCTAGGCCCTTCTTCTTAGCAAGACAGCCCGCCTCCTCCCCAGGCGTCTGACCTTTAAGACACTTGGATATTTAGAGGGTTGGTTTGTCACCGCAGGGGACATTTTGAAGCATGATTCGCCCTGGCCCTGCGAGCGGGACGCGGGGAGCAGAGCCCGGGTGGGCCGTCGCTCACGCCTCCTCGCTTCGAAGCCGGCAGGGCAAAATCAGGGGGAGCCGGGAAGATGCCGCTGCAAACTCATCTTCCCCCCACCAAAACCTGAGCGGCTCAATGAAAAAAAAAAAGAAAAAAGAGGGTGGGAGGATGCGAGCACCAGCTCTTTTCTCCCACGGGAGTCGCAGCCACGTGCCCCGGCCTCAGCCTAACGAAAGGCACGGCAAAGCCGTCGTCTCCCAGCGTACAAGGTGCCGGCTCGCGCGGAGCGAGGCAGAAATGCCCCGGAGAGATGGCAGAGGGGTGGCTGACGGAAAACGGCTATTTGCTGCCTCCTCGGGAAGAGCTGGCCCTGCCAAGGCAATTATTTCCCGTTCCGAAGGAGGAGCAGGTGTTGTGCTGTGGCAGCTTGGGAAGGAGGGGAAATAAATAAAGAGGGAAATAAAAGCAGGTCAGTGGTGAGCTTGGCGCGGAATTACGAAGGGATTTAGTAAATCATACGGGGAGACACAGCCCTGCCTGCACAGATCAATAGAGAGGCAGCCCGGGGCTTCCCGCTGCACGCGCTCCGCAGGGCCGGATCAGGCACTACCGGCATTAGCTGGTGAGCCCCTAACGCTCCCATTAGGTGCTTTTACCAATACCGTTCTTGAGAAGCACGGTCGATATATTAGATTTCCTAGAGACAGCAGTGCAAAATGCACAAATCCTCCGGCAGCCTGAACTGGAGCCATTGATTTTCCATGTGTTCTCGCTCGCCACGGGCACGGCGGAGGCCGAGGGGGTGATTACGGACATCGCAGACCGGCGGGTTGCCGGTCCCCGGGGCGCGGGCAACGCGCGCAGTCCGGCCAGCAGCGGCACAGCCTCACTCGCCGGGAGCTGCCGCGACGTTCGCGCGCTCAGGCCAGCTGCCTGCAGCGGGTCTGTCGAGCCAAGAGAAGCAGCGGTTACCGGGCAATGGCAATGCGCTTCCCAGGTCTGCATCCGCTGGCAGGGATGTCGGTACGGATCTTGCCTCTGCCAAGGGCTATCCAAAGAGCCAGGAGCCACAGCCTCACGTGGCTCTCCCGAGCTGGGCAAGATGACGGTTTTGTCCCTGTTTCAGAGGGGGACCGTGTGTCGAGAGCCGGGGGGGGCCCGGTATGAGCGGACGAGCCCCCTGCCTCTGACTGCAGGTGCCTCCCTCTTCACGTGGCCTGAATCTGATCCGTCGGGATTAAGCTGGTTGCCGAGGTGGACTTTGGACTCGGCTCCCAACAGCTCACCCCGTGCTGGGGAAGCAGGAGAGCTGTAGCGGGGAAACCAGGGATGGCATCAAAAGCGCAGGGGCGCCCGGGCCCCAACCCGCCTGCGCGCGCCACCCGTGCTCTGCAGGGCCGAGGTGTCGCCCCCCCCCGCGCTCCCCAGGGCAGGATTTGACCCACGCTTTGCCCAGCCGGCGACGAAGTGCCCTGTCTAGAAAGTCCCCAGGTCAGGCAACGCAGCACCTCCGGCTGCACGCCCACGTGCAGAAGCGCGATTGGTATTAAACCCCCCAGGGATGCTCAAACACAGCCCCAAGGGCCAAAACAGCGGCACCTCCTCTTGCTCGGGAGGTGGCCCCGGCAGGCCGCGTTTCGGGAGAGCGTCGCTGCCTCGCCTCTTGACGCTGCGACCACGAAGAGGCTGACCTTTCCCCGGGGCCGACTCCTGGCAAGCGGCCGCGCAGCAAGCACGCTTCGTCTCCTCATTGCTCGCATGCTTCCCCTTGGGTTTCCTTGGATTGCACGGAGATCTCCTCCGGAAACCCAGCCAGGGAATAATTGCTGGTTGGAAGGAAAGGCAGCCGACAAAAATAGGGAAGCTGCACCCGCTTGCTAATCCCCCAGCAAACCCGCGGCCGCCGGGGTTTGCTTTCCCCTCCCTTCGGCTGCGCTCGAGCTGCTCCTCACCTCCCCAGGGCCAGCGAGCCGGCCAAGACGACCTCGGCGGTCGCTTGCAGCCCCCCTTCTGCAACATGCCAGGCGGCGTGCCGGCGTCTTCCCGGCCGTGCCGCCCCGGCCGGCTCCTGGCGGGACCCGCTGTGCGGGGACAAGTGCCCGTGCAAGGACTGCCCGTACAGGGCTGTGCTGCAGCTGGCTCGGCCAGGGACTCGCTGCGCTTTCTTGCCCCCGGGATCAGAGGGGGGGGGCCTGCCCTTGGCAAGGCCGTCCAAGCGTGCCTCCTCGCTGCCGTGAGTCCAGCTAGCTCCAAAATCGCCCTTGGAGGCGTTCTCCAGTGGGCGGCGAGGCGCCAGGCGGCCCTGGGACCGGTCCCCGCCACGTCCCCGAGCGCCTCCCCGTTGCCCTCCCGGGGTGCCGCGGGCAGCGGAGCGCAGCTCCCGGCGTCTTCCCGAGGTAACGTCACCTGGCGTCTTGCAGGTAGGTCGCTTCCCGCCTCGAGCCGAGATGCTGCACGTTTGACTGGTGCTTCCTGCGCGGCGAGGAGAGGCGGCCACGCCGGCGCGTGACGCCGTGCGCTGTGTCAGCATGGCCATTTGCATCCTACCTTTGCCCTCAACCAGCACATCTGTAACGGCACCAAAAAGTGAAGTGCCGACCAGGTTGAGATGTTGGCTAATACTTATGGGAGAAACCTGCCGAGCCGGCCGAGCTTTCCGGGAATTTTTGGAAGTCCTGCCACAGATCTCTGATAGGGTAAGGGACATGGAGGTTTGCAAGCTTCATGGTTTTTTCACAACCTCGAAACCGTAGCGCATTGTAAATGATGGCCAGAAGGCCACATGCTTCCTATTTGCAAGGGCCGCGTCAGGAAAACAACAGCCGCTCCTGCCAAGCCTCGCTCGGCCTTGCCGCTTCGGCGCCAAACGCTTGAGAAGAGGCGTCTGCCCCGCGCGGTTCCCTCAACGACACTTGGCCGCTCCTGGCTCCGGACCGCCGCAGCTGTCCCTGGGCATCGCAGCGGCTGCACGTTGCCCACAGCAAGCTCATTAGATGGTTTCCCCGGCACAGCGCTGTCTTTGCAGGCTCTTTCTCCTGAAGGCTCCTCGAAGGGATCGTGTGACTCCCGGTTACTCCCGTATGCAACCGGGCTGAGCGCGAACGGGCCGTAGGGGCTGTAGCACACAGCTCCGGTTCTGCAGCCGTGGTGGGAACAGGGAACTTGCGTCAGACTTAACTGAATCATCTAAAGCAAGCGGAGAGACACACCAAAAGTGCTCGTGCCCACCAGTGGGGAGAGCAAGAGGCAGCGTAGCAGCCGGACTTCCCAGCCCCGTTGTGGACTGATCCCAGCCAGAAGCGACTCTGCCGTGTTCATACCGTTGAGTTCACATCTGTTTTCACCCAGCTGCACAGAAAACAGCAGCTCTCTTCTCCAAGCGCAGCCCACAGGCTGCCTGGACACACAGCCCGGCTTTGTTCTCCCCAGCGAAATCAGCCCCAGAGCTGGAAATCGCGTGCACGCAGAAAAGACCCGGGATTTTCGGGGGCTCCGCTACCCCGACTGGTGCCAGCAGATGTTGCAAGGGTCCCTCTGCAGCCCGAGCCCCCCTCCGTCCTCTCGGCTGGCCTTCCCCACTGATTTTATGATCCGTCGGGCAGGAATTAGTGCACGACCCTTCCCTGGCGCACAGGGCCACCGAACGGCCGCGGCAGAGGCTCCGGCCCCGGCTCACCAGCGCAGCCCGCCCCGGCGCGAGGAGGCGACCGGCACCTGGGGGCCCCTTGCCCCAACCGCCCCAGCCCGCTGCCGTGCAGGCGCTGCAGGAAGCGCCGACCTGCAGCCCGAGCACCACGTGCTGCGTTTTATGGCAGAATCAGGCCATAAATCTCCCTCTCGGAAGGTGCAATCACTTCGGTGCAGATTTTCCCTTGCAGAACTTGTAGCACCACGTGACAAAAATCTGTAAGTAAAACTCAGACGCGAGCCATTTATAACGGCAGCGATGTGATTGCTGCTGCTGACAGCTGCAATTACAGTCACTTGCTTCAACCTCTCCTCGCCGGGAGAAGGCAAAGCCAGCGCCAGCCGCCGCAGTCCTGCATGGCAGCGGGAAGGGGTCCGGAGCGGTGTTCCCTGAACTTTGTCCCCTCTCTGGTGGCATTAGTCACCTAGAGGCAACGCTCAGGGAGCATTTGGGGGGGGATGCGGGACGGGCACGGGGACGCCGAGCCCGAGGGACGCGGCCAGCAGCTGCGGAGCTGCGGGGAGATCCGTAAGCTGGGTGCCTAAGGCCGTCGTGCCCGGCACAAATCCGGAGGGGCGCCGAGCCCGGCATAACGCCACCAGGGGCTGGACGGGCCTTGGTGTCTGTCTTATTTTGCTGTTTTCACTGAACAGCGCCTAGTTTTTTGTTTCAAAACAAACGGCGCTCTCGCACTTTTTGCACAAGCATGAAAAAGGAAGGGGAAGAGCATGGGCTGAATAAAGCAAAACAGAAATGAAGCTTTTTTTTTTAGTTTCAGGTCAAGCAAAACGCTTTAAGATCAAATGAAAATGAAATTTCTCCTTCAGCTTTTCACCTTAATTTGAAAAACAAAATACCATGCCAAACTTCTCTTGATTGACCGGAACCGAAAAGCTCTTACTCAGCGGTGAGATCTGCCGTTCCGCCGAAAGAGCCAGTATTTGCAGAGCTCCCGCTGCAACCTTTGAGCAGCTGGGCAGCTGCGATGTTGCAACCGCCCTGGTGCTTGTATTAGCTCAGGCTGCTGTCAGCACCGCCCGGGGCAGCAAGGCTTCGGGCACACGTGCAGAGCGGCGTTTGGCACCTGGGAGAGGCCTTTCTCCACCAGCATTTAGGAAGAGGTTCAATGATATGCCGGGGAGAGGGGAGATTTATGTACTTTTGGGTAGGGGGCTGCATTCCTTTTCCCCTCACGGCTACTGATTTGCATTCACTGCAGCAAGGGAGTTTATGGAAGGGGGGAATTGGTGTTTTGTTGATATCTAAAAAACCCGATATGATAGAAGTGCTAATTACACGCTTCTTCCCCAGATTCTCTGTTTCACACCTGGGGCTATAATGAATGCAGGTAAAACGCGCAGCCGAGCGATGCAGCAAACCCCTCGCGATCTCAGCTTTCCCGCCGTGCCGCGGGGATGGCGAGCACGAGGGAGCCGAAGCACGAGAGGCTCTTTGCCGCCACGCGGCGCTGCCGCTGGGACAGCCGTATCGCCTTCCGAAGCCCTCTGTGTGATGATTATAGCAGGCCTCAGCGCGGAGCCGGCTGCCCCAGCTCGTCCCTGCTCGCGGCACCATCCCGGGCCGCTTCTCCATCCTCCTGCCCGGGCTGGGAGCAGCCACCTCCCTCGGGTTAATGCAAGACGCACGTGGCCTGCAGCAAATTGCTTTCAGGAGCAGGTCTGAAAATGCAGCGGGCATCCAGCTGGGATGGACGTGGGGAAACACCATCCCTGCCGCCCCCCGGCAAGCACCTTCCCCCCCCCAAGCCTGCAGCCGCCGCAGGAGAAAGCGGCTTCGGAGCCCGCTCGGAGGCGGGGGCGCAGCAGGCCGGGTCCCACGGGACCTTTCCTCCGCAGACCTCTCCCGACCTCGCCTGCGCCAGGGCAGCGACCGCGGCCGTTTGTTTAGATTCCTCCCTGGCCGATGTTGAATTTTCAACCTGTTGTTTTCCCCAGCCTGTGACCCAATCGCAATTTCCTGGAAATCGCTGTCCTTCCCGGGGAAGAAAGCCGCGGGGCTGGGAGGCTGCGGGCAGGCACTTGCGGCCGCGGGAGCGCAGTGCTCGTCAGCCCCCGCGCACTTGCAAGCGCTTAGCTGCTCCGGCACTAACTGGCTTCCAAAATATTGTGCGGGCAATGGGGCATACGTTCGTTTGGCCATGCTAAGGAATACGTACGTAGGGTGAAAAATGAGAGTGGCTTTTTTCCTCTCTCGGCTCCAATCGTGCCTGTGTTACCCAAAGTGTAACATCGGAGCGCCTCCTTCCAGAAGCTCACTGCCCGGCCCAATTTCTCACAGCGGGAAGGTCGAGGACCTGGGACCAGGGGAAAAGCTCTCAAACGTGAGCCTCTTGCTCTGCTGAGAAGGGTCTCGGATGGGTGGCCGTCACCCATGCGTCTCCAGGCCCCCCGGGCTGCACCATCCGCAGCTACGGCTCCCACCCCGCAGGCTGGAGCTGGAAAGGATGCCTGGTTGCACGGGTTCCCAGGAAACCCTCAGTGCACCCGTTGCCTTTGGCTCGTCCCCCCCAGACGTGGTGGCTGCCCCTCGCAGGGTACGCCCCGCTGACCAGGGGGTGAAGGATCCACGGGCTGCCCTGCCCTGCCGCCGAGGAAGCTCGTGACACTCATTAACCAGAGACACAGGTCTGCAAGCCACGGAGGCAACGCGCGCCAGGTCAAGGACTGCTCGGTGGCTTGGCCCCAGGTGGCCGGCGCGGTTCGGAAGGGCCGGGGACCCCGGCGCAGCCGTGTCCCTGGCCGCTGCCATCCCCGTGCCCTTGGGAAGGGGCACAGCTCCCCAGCCCATAACCTATTTTTTCGTAGCCAGGTGTCTCCCGCAGTAAAATGAATGGCCTTGAGCAAAACAGCTCCTAATTACCTCTTTCTTCTTTTGTTGTGGAAAGAAAGTGTAATCACAGCTTAGCTCGCGGGGATCCCTCCCGATGCTCCTTCCAGGCTGCCCAGGGCGGGAAGCCAAGAGCGGCCTCCTGCCCTCGCAAGGGCGCAATGACGGGTTTCCAGGCTGACCAGTACGATGGACACGGTAATTACACGGGGATATTTTTTCCCTGCTCCTCTCCGCCGGTTGCAGCCTGTTATTGTGCCTCCGAGAGCCCAGCGCGGGACTGGGGCTGACCCGCACGCGCAGCTCGGCCCGAGCGGGACGGCGCCAGCCCGGCCTGCCTAATTCGGGGCTGAAAAGCCGCAGAAAGCCGCAGCAGGAGCCGCGGGCCCGCAGGGAGAAGCCGTGCCTAAGGCAGCAGCTGAAATGACCGGCCCAACGGGGACGCTGGGCCAAGGAGGGACACGTGCGGGGCAGCCTGGGGCGCTGGCAGAGCCGCGGAGGGGGCCGGGAGCCCCCCCCGGCGCGGGCAGGGCAGGCGCCCCTCCGAGTCTCCATCCTGCCCTTTCCCAGGCTGCCGGGAACCGGCAAGTAAATCAACGCGATCCCGCAGGGCGAGCGGAGCGTTTCGGAGCCTGGTATCCATCCATCTCCTTAGTTTTTTTCCACGCCGAGCTCCTAAAGGCTCCGCGGGCGGCTTGTATCAAACCTGCTCCCACGCCTGCCGAAGCGAGGGGGTGGAGGGAAGGACTGGGCCCGCCGTGCAGCCGCTCTCTTAAAAAACAGGGAAGGAAAACGAGAGGGGGATCTGGCGCGAGCTATAAGTGCTCCAGCAAGGGAGCCCGGCGAGGTAAAAGGCCCCTTTCACCATGGAGACGAGACAGAAGCCGCGCGGAGGCTGGGCGCCTCGGATAATTCGCTGCAAGCACTTCTGCAAGCTATTCGGAGAGGGTTTCATCCTGCCTCCCGGCCCCGGCTGCCGCCGCGTGCCGAGCGCTGGCGGCTCGGGCCCAGCCGGGGCTTCTCCGCTGCACGCGGGGCCGGCGGGACGCGACACGACGCGCAAAGCCGAGCTCCGCCGGGGCGGCGGGGTCCCGCGCCCAGCGCGCTGGGGTGCTGCAGGGAGCCCAGGGAGGGCCGTGCTGCACCGTGCGGAGCCGGGCTGGGAAGCGGCTCCGCGCGGCCCCGACGTCAGCTGGATGGAGCCGATTGATTTCTGGTGGAGCGCAGCGCACAGGAAGAGTTTGCTGTAAACATTGCGGTCTGTTTACGAGCTCGGGTGTTAATCATGCACTCGAGAGGAGCTATTATTTTTTATTTGCAAGCAGCAGAGCCAAGCTGATTCCGCCTTCCCCCCCTTCCCGGTTTGAGCAGGGGACTCGCTATCCTCCGAAGCAGCCGGGAGGCGGCTGCGATTTCAAGCCTGCTTGCCTGGGGCCATCAGGCTTCCCGGCAGGCAGCCTGGGCGCACAGGGCTGTAGAGGCAGGCCGGGTGCTCGCAGGCGAGCTCCCAGCCCCGGCCCAGGGCATGTCCATCCCCGCACCAGGCCAGCCCCATCCTCCTCCTCCTCGCCCAGCTGGGGACCCCGCACTCATCTCCAGCCCCTAGAGCAGCCCCAATGCGTAACACACAGGCTGAGCCGTGGCTTGCTGCAGGGTGGTTTTGGCCACCAGCAACAGCAGGGTGGATGCCAGCAGGGAGAGGGGGGGCCCATATTTATGCTCCCACCAGCCCCTGCACAGGGGGACAGTGCCAAGGGCCCTAGCAGAAGGGGACACAGGATACTTTGCAGCTGGGCACAGCAGCTTGGCCCCTTTTCCCTGGCCCAGCACTCACCTCCCACAGCTCTCCCTGCTCTCCAGGTGCTCTTCCTGCTCCAGCCTCCTTCATCCCTGCCTTAACCTGGCCAGGGGCTGCTGCAGGCAGCTTTAAAGCCCCATCATGCAATAAGTAGGTTATTTAGGGCAGCTGCACTAGCCCAGGCAGAGCAGCTAAGCAAAGACCATGCCCCTTCTCTTCCTGGCCCTGGGGATGGTGGCTGCTAGGGACACGGTCTGCAGAAAGCACAGTCCTCGCTGCAGCTTGCCCGCTCCCCAGCCCTGGCACGTGCATCCTGCCTTGGCCTCACGTCATCCTGCTTTTACAACAAAACAGCACAAACCACAGGTCTGTCAAGATGCAATGGGGCCCTCCAGTTTGCTATCTCAGCTGTGTTGTTTTAAGGTACCTTGGAGCTTTTTCCTCTCTAAAGGAAAATTCCTGCTCCTGGTGAAGCAGGGAAAGGGCTGTAAGGTGAGTAAGAGCCAGTCTATTTCTGGCTCTGATGTGAGGGTTTTTTCCACAGCTCCTGCATTTCCCTCTGAAAACCTCGGGATGGAAAGATGGGTGCGTGTGGCGCTCATGTGCGAATGAGTCCGAAGCGTCTGCGCTGCGTCAGGGAGGCCCCAAGAAGCCGTGCGGATGTCCCAAGTCACATGTGCGGTGGGTGTTTGCCCTTGTCCCTGGACATGCTGTGACAAACGGCCACGTTGCTCCTCTCCCACCTGGGGCAGTGAGAGGACATCTGCAGGGGACACCCGATGGGCAACAGCTGTGCCGGGGTAGCATCCGGCTGCGGCACCGGGGCTGCTCCAGGTGCTTCTGCGTGTAACTTGGAGCGAGACAGGGACCTCCAGCCACGGGTCTCCGGCTGGCAAGCTGCTGCGTGGGCTGCTGGCGGGCAGGCTGCTGCAGGACCGCAGGGCGCAGGGGCAGCTCGGCGGGGGCTCTCTGCCTCAGTTTGCCCCCCTGTAAAATGGGCAACGCTGCGCGCGCCCCTGCGGGGGGCTGCGGCGGGCTAGGGAGGAGCGGGGCGCCGAGGCCGGAGGAGGATGGGGCTGGGGCGCCTGGATGCGCTGGGCTCCCGGGTGGGCAGCGTTTCCTTGGATGACTCAGAGCTGCCATTTGCCGCGGCCGGGGGCGGAGAAGGGAGATGGACTCGACAGCTGTGCGGGGGGGGAGCTTTCCAGGCGAAGGAGATACTGGGCTAAATATAACCCGCTTCGGGCTCCGTTGGCCGGGACCCCCCGGCGCCGGGGGAGCAGGGACCTGCCAGCGGCCCCCGAGGGCGCCCGGGGCGGGGGGGGGGGGGTGTCCAAAGCGAGACGGTTCTGCAAACCCGAGGCTCAGGTGGCCCCGGGGAGGCCCCGGCGGCGGCAGCAGCCCGCCACGGGCGGCCTCGGGTGCCCTCAAGCGGCAGCGAGCTGCGGGGCGGAGCCGCTCTCGGCACCCGGCCGGGTTCGGGCGACCGCGGGGCGCTCTAGGGGGACCAGAGATCTCGGGGGGGGGGGGGGAGGATTCAGTTTTGGCCCCCCCCCCAAAAAAAAAAAAGACTTAAGAAATGTTTGCAGAGCAGCTGGCGGGAAATCAAATGGCTGTTTTCTCTCCCCAGTGACAACACAAGCTTCAGAAGCAGCGGGTAGATGTTTTAATTCCAGCTTTCTATGTGGAGTTAAAAAAAAAATGTTTTTTTTTTTTACTTTATACGTGCGCGGGTGCTGTGCTGAAAGTGAATCCTCTGCTTCTGAAGGATTTGTAAAAAGCTCGGTTCCCCCGAGCTGGCAAGTCCCGGGAAGGGAAGCTTCTCCCGGGGATCCCCCACGCCGGCTGCCTCGCGGGTCGGGCGCCTGCGAGCTCTCTAGGCTGGCTCGGCTGCGTGTTTGCTGCGGCGATGGAGCCCGGAACGTCCGGGCGCGGCGCGCGTTTCCCGCCGGCGCGGCGGCCGCGCGTACCGAGGCGAGGCAAGGCAAGGCCGGGCCGCTGCGCGCGGGGGGACGGCGCGGCGGGCGGACCGGGCGGGCGGCGCGGCCGCCATGGCGTCGCCCCCGCTGGCCGCGGCGGCGAGCGGCGGCGAGGCGAGCTCGGGGCCGGAGGCCGAGGGGCCGGCGGCGCCGGGCCGCGACCTGGCCGCCCTCTTCGAGCAGGCGGCCGCGCGGCTGCCGGCGCTGGTGCCGGCCGCCAGCAAGGAGCAGCTCCTCTACCTGTACGCCAGGTACAAGCAGGTGAGGGCCCAGCGCCGCGGGCCTCCCTCCGCTCCCCCGCGCCCCCCCGTCCTGCGTGGGAAGGGCAGGCAGTCGCGCGAGGGGCGAGGCGGCCCAGCTCGTGCGGATGAGGACGTGGAAAGCTCCCTTTAAAGCCCATAAGTTCAGGGCCGTTAGCGTTGCGTGTGGTAAAGCTGGAGGAAACCTAGCGAGGTGAAGAGCCCCCTATTCGTCGCGGTGTTCCCGAGTCTTTTCTGCTTTGCTTGGGCAGCTGCAGCACGAAGCTTCTCGCGGCTCCTGTGGGGCTGCTCTGCCGCTTGAAGCGGGGCACTTGTCTGCAGGCTTTAGCCCCTGACAAGCCAGCGCCGCGACAGCTCGCTGGCGGCTCGGTGGCCTCGCAGAGCTCGCTGAGCCTCTGGAGTACCTAACCTTACCGACACGGCTGGCTCGCTTCCACGTGCCGGCTTCGCTGTGCGGGCTGGGTGACGAGGAAACTGAGATCTTTGTGTTTTCACAAATAGTTCCCGCCAGCAGGTTAGAAAAGCCGAGTGAATGGTTTGTAGGGCAGAGCACCGATCTCCCCGTTCGGAGACATCAGCCCCGCGGTGGGGTCTGCGTTAACAGGCCAGGTGTGAGCGTTAAACCTCCTCGGTTTGGCCGAGGCCTCAGGTGTCTGTTCAGGTGTGTTTGTGGAGTCAGAGCCCTAGAGCGGATGGGAAATTAAACTCAGCTGTTGTACATATAATTTTGAATGTGAATCCTTTTCCCGTTCAGTTCCCATGAGTTGGCAAGTTCTGGGATGCATCCAATTGGAATATATGGTGTGACTTGGTTCTCTTATTTAGGCATAAATTTTAAACACTTGTTATCATAGAGGTGTTTCCCTGCTACCTGTGTGTCTGATCATAGACTAGATCAGCAAGCATTTTTAACTGACTGCTTTCTGTCGATTAAAGGAAGGACTGAAGGACTCTGAAATATCTTCTGTGGATAATCAACTAAGCTTAATTTTCCCCTTCTTTGTCAGATGGGTCCTTTGACATGATACAGTGGTTTACTGATAGGTAAATAGTTCAAGGCATTAAAACCAGCTTGAGTATGCTTGCCGCTGTTACCCTGTTAGAGCTTCTCTCCTGTCTTTTATAATAGTGGCGTTTTTTCTTGCTCCTGTGGCAGAATCTATGTAAACAAAACAAGCAAAAAAAAGCAGCAGCTAAGGTACAAAGGACTAACAAAGTCATGAGTATTGTTACAACTTGAAGGTTAAAGAATAAAAGTACAAATATGACTGTGTGTGTGGCAAGAGATGCTGCCTTGATTTGAATGTGATCCTATTCCCCCAGCTTGGATAAACAGTCAAAACTAAGTGTGTGCATCTTCCCCATGATTTTCCTTCCATATGGGATGCACTACAGATATTGTCTCACTACGGCCACTTACAAGCATTTTTATTTTTTTTAATCATTCTCCAGGCTGGTGGCTCTCAGACTGTGGTTTGTGGACCATTAATTGCATCGAGTGCAGGCTGGTCGGGTGATGCTCTGTCTTCAGATTTTTCTGCTGCTTAAACAGCTCTCCAGGATTCTTTTTGCCTTTAAGAAAAAGGGGGAAAAAGTAGCTGGGGAACTTTAAGAACTTTTCATCTCATCCCAGGCATGGTCTTAGAGAAAGGGATTTTTCTGTACTATAAACTTTTTTTTTATTGCATGTCATTATTGGACAAACATTTCTGTAGCCTCAGGAGTCATGATGCAAATAACCTCTATTTTTCATTTTCTTGCAAATGTTTTGGAGCTGCCCTGGGTGGAAAAGGGAAGGCATGGCTTGCATATCGGTTTGTTAGCCAGCAGACTACAGAGCATTTCCTGGTGCTGGCCCTGTAAGGACAACAGGGTGTTTAATGTTGTTTGGCTTAAAAATTACTAAAATCAGAAGCCATTTCACAACAAAGATCAGTTTGATACAAGTCCAGGAAAAGCCAGTCATTACCCCACACCAGCACAGGCTTCGACAGGTTTCCAGTTGACTGCTGCTGAGGGGATCAGTGTGCTTCTGTCTTCTCCTTCTGTCCCTGCCGTACCCGGCCAAGCTGCACGCAGAAGCAGGAGCTTTCCTGCGCCTTGGTTTTGGGGTGGGTTAGGATCTGTGCCGTCAGTTGTCCGGCACAGCCCAGAAAGGTGCAGCCCTTGTTTCACGGTGCCTGGGAGGGCAGCGCTTGCAGTGAAGGCGGGAGAAGTTTGCTAGCACAGCTACTGCAGGATTAGGCTCTGCTAGCTTCACATTTTGCAGCGTTCTATGCTTTAAATCAAAGCGATGGTACTTAATGCAAGTTTTCTCTATTTAATTATAGCAGCCATATCAGTATGCATAATAGGCTGCTAATATATTACTCTGGTGGACAGTAGTATTGCTAGCGTACAAAAGGTGCTGACTCAGATCTGTCCGCTGTCCTTGATTTGGCATCCTTGTCTTTGCTCAGTCTAGTGTTTTATGTCACTAAAGGCTTTGATTTAAGATACAGCGCCATCATAAAAGAGAAGACAGTAACAGCTGAGCTCTCTGTTAAAATACTGTGTATTATTTATTTCAAACTATTTGGGTATATAACCATTTTCCTGGAATTTTATTACCTTTTATTGGAGGCCATTTCAGGATTTTATTACTTTTCTCTCTGATTTTGTTTATGTGTCAGAGACTGGAAAATAAGGGAATTGCTTAGTTGTCATCTCCAGTGAGCTTTTTAGAAGATGTTGCTGAGTTTATGACTCTCTGCCCCAGAAGAGGAAGAAGAATAGACTAATGGTAGGGCTTGAGGCTGGGGCTGATTTTCTGATTCTCCTCCTCCTTCACGTGTGGCTTTGGACAAATCACTCGTCCCCTCTGCTCCTTGAGCCTTCAGAGGTAAGGTGAAGGTAGTAGCACTTCCCTGTCATGTTGGGGATGTGAAAGACTGGGACTCAAACTGTTGTAATAGACACCGATACAGTATCTGCCCTTCAAACGGGGGAGAGAATCCAGCGCCTCGCTGGCAGTGACCAGGCTGAGAAAGCTGCTGTGCTGGAAGGAGGTGCCCGTATTTAATTCAATGATGGGAGGTTCAGGCAAGCTGGAAATCCAGTGCTGTTATCAAAACAGGGCTTACGCTGTCTCTAGCAGGCGTAGGTTTAAGCAGATAATCCCATTTTAATGTGACGTGTCTTTCAAATATTCTAGAACGTTATGCCACAAATCTGTACTGAAAATAGATATTTCAGCTTGCAGTTTCCTGTTGCGTTGCGATGGAGCTGACCCTGTGTTAGCAGCGTTATGCCTCCCTCAAGTTACGTGGGGAAGTAGTCCCCCTTGGCCTTCAGGGTTAGGACACTTCGCGCCCTATGATTGATGTTTGCTTATTCTTCCTGTGCCCCACCTATAATTGGTAAAATACAGGGCTTTCCCACAGGGTGATGCAGGGTAGGGAGGCGTAGCTTTTGACAGGAGCAGAGGGAACTCCCCTCCTTGCTGAAGAAATTCGGTTTACTTGGCCTATGTGCACGTGCATAGTTAGAGCTGAGTCCTGTTGTCCCATAACATGAGCGAATCTGTTCTTAGTACTGTTGCTCCGTAGGGAGACCTCAAATGTGAATCACCTCAAGAGATTTTTGATCTGGTGAGAATATTTGGCTGGAAACCTTCCTGCTGTATAAACATATTAGTTGAAAAATTAACTAAGAACGCTTTCCCCACCACCACCATGGGAAGAAAATCGGTTGTGGCATGATGTGTAAGGGGCAAACTGGAGAATCTCAAGGGTTTTCACAGTATGGACCAGTAACTGAAATGGTATACGATGGCATTAACACATCTCTGAACGCCGGCCGTCTCTCCAAGCAGTCTGCTGAATGCTGTGACCTTCAGGCCCCAGGTGGATGCTTCATACCAGAGTTTCTAAGCTTCCCTTTTGGCCACAAATGGAGGCACTTGCAGACTCTTCCCATTCAAAGTTGCCTGGGTCATCTCTTGGCATGATTCATGACTGTGTAATGTCTTCAGGCGACTTTGCATGGAAAAGCGATACTAGGGAAGTATTTAATGTGTTCTAGCTGTCTTTTTTTAATGCAGCTGATGAACTGTAAATGAGGAGAGCTAGCATCGAGTGACCAGTCAGCCCCCTGGAGACCACCAGTAATTATTCTGTGGACGCAGGGTGAGAACCTCTGACTTGAGATAATGCTATGGTCTCTTGTCTTTCTGCTGGCTGTGGAGAAAACCAGCTTTTGAGGCCCTCCGTTGAAGTAGCGGGAGTGCTGAATCCTTCACAAAATGTTTTCTTTCCCAGTACTTGTCATGCCCTTGTACTGGCATATTTAGCTAAAAATCCCTTCCCTCGGCTGTCAGGCTCCAGTGTCCTCTGATGTTAGATTCCTATTAGTTTTTTGGTGCATTATGGAGTCTTACAGCAAGAAGGGGGAAGTCAAGACCTTTTTCTTCTTTCCAGCAAAACAACTGCAACTATTTTTAACATACCTTAAAATAGCAAACAGAGCACAAGTGCACTTTTCTTTCTCTTGATGGATCAAATTTAAGTACTGTTCCTTGATTCGCGTTACTATTGATGTTACTAACAGGGTTTCCCAACACTGGAACAGTCTTTGAATGCCAAATCTAAAGAGGGGAAACTGCTGTGGTGTTTTGATCACAATACTGAACAATTAATATTAAAAAATATGGTATTTTTTTATCTGACTTGTTGGCCAGTTTTTGCAGGCTACATGTTGAACTAAAGAATTGCCAGGCAGACTTGTTCCATATGGATAATGAATTTGCAGTTTTGTTTTCATATTTCTGGGTTGCAGTCCGTTCTATATCCGAGAGCTGGAGAAAACATTTGTAATACAAGGTGAATCATGACTGATTTATAGGACTTAACCGTTGCTAGTCCTTTCTCCCATTTTTTGCATGAAACTTTTTTTTTTTTAAGGCTACGATGTTCTTATCTGAATGGATTGCTTTCTAGGAGACGGTCAGCTGTACAGAAAACTAATTTCAGTTACAGTCACTCATATCCTCTGTAACACTTCAAATAAAAACACAGTGGAACTAATAAATATCTCTCAGCGTGGGCGTGCTCTCTTTAAAGCCTGATTAATGATTCCATCCTCCGCGTAAAATCCCTGCCCTGTTAAGGTGCAGAATTGTTCGTTGATTTAAGCACTTCACCTGCCTGAACGCTGGAGCGTGGATCATGATCTGTTGAACGCCGCCTGGTTTTGCTTGGCTAACCAAACGCGCGGCCGGCAGCCTTTCCCTGCCGCCAGACCAGAGCAGGTGGGTGCGCTGCTTCGCCTTTGCTTAAACCTCCCGTCCTTGCCGGGTCTTCTCCGCGCGGGGCTGTGCCTGCGCCGGGGAGGCTCGCTGGGACGGCGGCCTTCGAGGGCATTGCTCCCTCTGGAGCGGCGGCTCCATGCTGGGCTCCGGCGTGGGAGCCTGCGTTAGCCGGCAGCCTGCGTTTGAGGGAATGAGTTGTGGGCGATTAGAGGAACGTCATTCTACAAATGGCTCCTGCGATGTAGCGTTATCCCTGCAGGATACTTAAGCACTTTCCTTAGGAAAGTGGATATAAAAAGAACCCATGCACTGGGTAAATCCATTCTGTCTCACAATCGTATTTGTGTTTCAGTTAGATTTGTTTTACCAGCATTACCTGCGTGCAGAGGGCTTTATTTGCTAGGAGAAAGGGGCACTGATAACCTCCAGATCTGGCGAGTCCTGACCCATGGTCACTGCCTGTTCCGGACAGGGACAGAGGCACGTTCCTTTATCAGTTCTCCTGAGCTAACTTTCAAGAAAGTCACGCTGTAACCCAGATCTCGCCGTTATCGTTGTGCTGTTCTTGAGGCCCTCGTTGGCACTGGCCTCGCTGTCGCAGTGTGGTGGTGCCTTTGGAGCCCCAGGCGGCAGTTCGCCCTGTGAATCCTCCGTGTCCCCCTATGTGGCTGAGCTGACTACAGAGATGTAGCTGCTAGACTGAAATGAGAGAAATGGCTTTGTATTTGTCACACCAGTATGCCATCCTGTGGAGACCCGTCCAGTTCCCACTGGCACTAAGTCCATGTATAAGGACTCTTTTGCACAGATGGGTTTGGATACTTCTCAGTTTTGACCTTTCTGAGCTAGAACTGAGCCCCAGCAGTTGCGCGTAGGCGGTGTGTGCACTCCCTTCGTGTATCTCATCCTCTCTCCTTCAGCGGTGTTTACTTCCCATCTCAGGTTACAGGTATCCATTAATACTGGCTCGTTCCCTCGCTTCCTTGTATTGTTTCTCTCTCTTATTTCTCCCTTTCCACATTTTAATTTGTGGCCTGATTCTGACAGACTGTTTCATCTCAGGCATTTCTGCTCAGGCCTCGACTCGTTTCTCTCCTTTAGTGCTTCCTATGCAGCCAGATGCCTTGGAGCAAGTTCAGAAACTGTTTGGCATTCCTTGACTTTGCGCTTGTTCCCTTGCCTTCCACAGCACCTTGAAAATAATTAAGCAAAGTCTGTTTACTTGAGCTTTGTGCAGAAGCAGGTGAATTTCATCCTTCATGAATAATCATCTCTGCAGAAACGCTAATCAACCGATTTTTTCTGGAGCCTGGTGGAGGATGAGGCATTTGGCTGGTAATAAACATAACACTGAGTGAGAAATCACTCGCTGGTTATCCCTGTTGGGTAATGCATGCAAAAGAAATGAGCTGCATATCAAAATTGCTTCCCTTGCATCACACAAAGCAAACATTAGGATGCAGAGGTGCTAATAACAGAGAGAGAGAGCTAAAATGAGGGTAAAAAGGAGTTGAGAGTTTGGTGTTTCAGTTCTTTCCCTTCCCTCCAAAAACCTTCATCTGGCACAAGAATAAAATTATCCAGAAACCATTAGAGCCCAGTATTTCCTTATGGGAGTTCCATTCCCTCACGTTTGTTCTAACACAAAATAATTTCTTTTCTTTAGGTCAAATTTGGAACCTGTAACACTCCGAAGCCAAGCTTCTTCGATTTTGAGGGAAAGCAGAAATGGTAAGAGGAAATCCTTGTAATTCCTAGCAGTTTCTGGCTCAACTTTTTGTTGCATCTTGTCTCCTGTGTTAATAGAAGGCAAACCTGACTAGAGGATGTCAATTCTGAGAGTCTGCCACTGCAATGGTTTTGAAATCTTTAATACAGAAATGTTGTCACAAAAATGTAGTTCTTCCAGTGTGGTTAGAGGTACATTGGCGTCATCGGGGTGCAGGCCTGGGATGTGAGAGAGACAGGCAATCAGGTCAGGGTTTTCGACCTGAGTCACTTGCTGCTCTGACGGATGCAGACATGAAATATCAGACTCTTACATTTACCTTGTTCATCTGGAATTGTCTGCATACGATGAAAATTTTGTGAAAATAACTACAGCTTTATAGAACAACTTTGCTTTGTGAACACAAAATACATTCTGGCCTGAATTGAGATCCCCTGAAAGATTCTTTTGTAGCAGAGCATTGCGCTGATGGTAGCCGTTCATGGCTTGGCCGAGATGTCAACCCTTTCAAACTGAATGAAAGATGGCTTTACACCCCTGAAAGCATGTAGATGAATCTGATCACGGTGTGCCACTGATAACAGTATAAAAACACATTGTACTGTCTTTGAGTGACTTACTGGTATTTTGCTCTTTCTCCTAGGGAAGCCTGGAAAGCTCTGGGAGACTCCAGTCCTCATCAAGCTATGCAGGAGTACATTGCCACAGTGAAAAAACTGGACCCCAGTTGGACTCCTGAGGTAGAAAACCTGAAAATACTGTTCAAAAAACAACCAGTATTTGTCTCTTTGTAAAACTAACAAGGGTTCAGCTTCACACAGATTTTAATTGCCGTATGGGAAACTTCATTTTTAGCAGATTGAAGATGAAATTAATTTTTAAAATTCCCCTTTTATTATGATTGAGGCCTGAAGGACCATCTTTTTCGTTTGTAATTATCCACATTACAATGAGCGCATGCACAGGGTTGATTTGGCTATAGTGATCTAATTTATTTTGCTTTTATCGGTTCATGCTGTATTTGGCATGTAAAGATACTTCTTATCCTTTTCTCATCTTTCTCTTTTCAACTACTACTTAAATGTTGATCAATACAAAGTAATCTTCATAAAAGTAACGTGAACTGAATGATCAATTCTGAAAATCTTTCCTTTTTGTTTTGATGCGGCAAATTACCAAATCTGATTATGATTAGGTACTCCAACATAACAATTGCATTTGTAGGTCCTGTATGTGTTTGTTATAGGGAGATTGTACTGTCAGTTTAATTAATCTGTCTTTCATCTACCAAGTTTGTTACCATATTGGATGTTTAAGGTTATTTCCCTGTTTATATACCAATTTTATTTAATTTTTTAAGAGGATTGTTCTTTAGAAAAATATTTCCTTTAATTGGAAGTAGAATGGAGATACTGTACTAATAGCAAAATGTTGAACGCATGCTATTTTCTTTTTTGCGGTAGAAGATTGATTGTTCTGTTGGTCCTGCACCTTGGAAGCAAAATTTTGTGTGATCTCAAGCCTTTGAATCAAGAACTTGATTCTCAGTTGCCGTCTGATGCTGTTCCAGGGTCTTAGAGTACTTGTTATTTCTTCAGTGGCTCACGATATGTGGGGCTGATGCTGTTTTTGCAGCAAAGAGGTTTTGTTGGAGAAAACTGTTTTAATACCCTTGAGGAAAAATAGTTTTATATGCTGTACAGTGCAGTTAGCAAAAGCTAGGCACATGCAGTGTAAATTCTTGTCCAATTAAAATGCTCATATAATATGAAAATATTATCAGAAATAGAATGATTTAAAAAGCATCTAGGCAAGATCTTGAATGAGCAAAGTACCTAGCAGCATAAGCTGAAATATCTTGAATATTCACAAAACAATGATGAAAAATACTTTCCTGAACTTTTATGGGTAGAGCTTCTGTTTGTAAAAAGATGTTTTCCCGTGTGTGGTGACAAGTGTGCCTTTGGGTACTCTTTTCAGTTTCTTGCTTCAGAGAAGTATTTATTTTCACGGGTGTTACCCTCAGGTTACAAATCCATCATCTAGGAAAGTGGAATAATCTGTTAGTCTTTAAACTTTTTTCAGTGCAGCCGCATAGCTGGCAGAGGATGGTTTGCGGTGCGGCTCCTCCCTTTCCCTACTGCAAAGAATGATTGCGTGTGTGTGTGTTTCTTCCCGTCACTGTCCTCCTCGCAGACGCCTGTCCCCAGGGCTAGACAGAAAGCAGACCATGCGGGAAAAAGCTACTGCATCAGCTTCTTGGATGTGAATCTTATGCTTTTCCATGTATTGTTCCTTCCTCCCTTCTTACGTTTCTGATGCAAGCAGTATGGGTTTGCAGGAGGAGAGAATAAAGGCAGAGCTTGAGCAGAAGTTTCTGCGAAGGTGGCGGGGCTGAGGTGGTGTGAATGGTTTCACTCAAGTGGTTGCGTGTGTCTCGGGTTTGTTATTTCCTAGTACTGAAACCCCTCCAGTCGCTGATTTGAAGAAATGTGGGTTTCTTTTTTCAATTACTTTTTGTTGCAATATTTCAATCGGTGTGCAGTCTCAGCGCATGGAGTCAAAATGCCGAGGAAAATTTGTAGGGCATTATCTGGTTTACTGTCCATTCACCAGCACACAGGTGCCACATTTTGTATCCTGACTATTTTTCTTTTCCTCTGCTTTGCCTGTGGCTGAGCTAGAGATCTGTTGAAGAGGTCCGAGAGCTTTACATTGAAGGAATTTGATCATCTCCAGAAAGGCCTAACAGAGAAAGTGACAATAGCAGCAAATGTAAGTTAAAAGTTAGCGTTAAAGTACAGGTGACATTGCTTTCTTTCAAAGAAATCACCCATCCTTTCTACTATATTTCCTTTTAATTTCACTTTTATGCAACCAAAATCCTATCAGTTCTCTCATTCCCTGATCTGTCTCCTGCTGCACTACTTCAGTTTACCAAATCCTCCTTCCTGGAGCCACGAGAGGGAGCTCTGTTCTTTAAAATGATGGAGATACCTTGGTCAGGGGATGGCGATAGAATGATAGCTGTATTAGTCTTCAAATTTCGAATTGAATTTATAGATAAGACACGTGGGAACATTACAAGGTGCTTGGTCACTATCGTTGTCTCTTCTTTATATGTTCCTCTGCTGGGATACTTGGAATTTTTCTTATGGTTAGTAGATTACGAATGAAATAGTGTTTGGATAAAAGCAGTGCAGAGCACAAATTTGAAAAGTCTAGTTTTTGGATCATTATGGATCATAAATAATAGAGTAAGAAGTTGTTGAATTTCTCATTGTGCATGTTCATGAGTTTGGCTATTGGAAACCTTCCCGATACTACCTTTGTATTTTCTCTTCAGCATTTCATCTTATCCCTTAAAGTTGTTCTTGTATATTGTCTTAAATTTTCCTCAGTCTCCTGTATCATATATTTGCAAAGGGTTTTTAATGTCTTTATCCCTTAATGCTAAGTATGCAAAACTTAAAGCTTGGAAACGCCTTATCTCCTCTGTTCCTCCACCCCCTGAAACCTAGTAGATTTGCTGCTGTTCTGCAGACTTCAGATTGTCAGTATTTTTGTTAATAAGTGGCATGGAACTAAATGCAATATTTCTTATGCAGTCCCCTTAGATCCAGTTCTTCATTCTTCTTCTTTCCCTTTTCTTGATTCTTCACTGATTCAGTCTTTCATGTTCACTTTGCAGTTTCTGTATTAGTACACTTTCACCATCAGACTGTAATTGCTGTAATTTAGCAGTCTCGCTTTGCTTGTTCCAGCTGAAAAACAAAGTGGATGTGTTCTGATATAGTGTAGTAGGAGCATCTCGACATGAATGCTCAGAAGCAGCTGAGAACACCTGTAACAGCCAAAATCTGATCTGCTTCCTCCTGCTCCTGCCTGGAAGCTGGAGCACCTGAACTTTCTTGGGAGACAGCTGAATGGGAGAGGCAATGGCCGTGGCTCTTCTCTGCTCTCTGGTGCTTGAATGCTGCTTTTGACAACGGTGGCACGTCTGTGGCCGTTTCCAAAGTGTTTAGTTTTACTTCATCCCTAGCCACTAGCAGGCCGTCTGATATGGTCATGCCTACTTTTTTCTTTCAGGACTGTCTGAGACCTGGAAAGAAATGATCACATTGCATTTATTTTCAGCAATTCTGTTTGCTGGGATATCTTTAAAACAGCAGATAACCTGAAGAATATTGAAGTGACATGAGTTACCGCAATTGCCTGCTTTTGTGGATCATTTGCATTCGGGCCTTCCTATGTTAGTATGGTCTTCCTATGTCTTGTGTTGTTTTGGTCCTTTTCCCCACAACAGTTGCGAGCAGGAGCATCAGGACTGAACTCTTCCATGCCTGTCTCCATTCTCCTCTTGATGCCATGTTCCTTGTCATCTTCTACCTTTTAGCACCTTTTGTTTCTTGTTCCTTTCTTGTGAGTCATTCCTTTTAGTCTCAAGTTCCAGGCAGTGGGAAGGTAATTGCTTGGACCAGCTCAGCTGTATTTACATATTTCAGAGACATCACCTGTCCTTCAAGTCTACTCACTCTTTCCCCAGAACAGAGAATAATTTATGAAGCAATTCTTTTGTATTCTCTGTTCTTAAATAGAAGGGTTTCATGCCATCAGCAGACTGCTTTGGGTCCTTTAGAGAGTGTGTGTGTGTGTGTGTGTCCTGGCTGCTTCTCGGCTTGTACCTGCCATCTTCCTGCTTTACTGGCAGCAAATGGTGCTTCAAACATGTTGCTTTCTGTGGCTTTTGCTGATGTGCTTCTGAATTTGGCAATGATACTCGTCTGTTCTCCCTGCCAGCCCCCTATAGATTTTTGCCTACGTACGTTCTTCTCTGACACCTCTCTCTCACCCTGGTTCTGCAATACCTATTGTTACGTTGTTTTACAGTGTCGGCGCTGGTTTTTGGTGAGTTAGTCACGAACTGAAATCCACATTTTTCAAACCTCAAACTGACATGGGAATTTGCTGTATCCGCAGGCACTGACTGTTCAGAGGCAGGAACAGGGGAGGACCTCTTTGTCTCAGCAGCGTTGTACGAATCTCTCTTCAACTGAGCTTATTTCACGGGGTGCGTGGGCAGAGGTGTGTACATGATACTGCAGGGAGGCAGTTAGCTGTTACTGATTGTTTCTTATAGCAAGATGATTATATGGCACAGTTTAAACAGTAAAAATAAATAATAAAAAAGCATCCAGATTTGCTCATCAGTTTTAGCCTTCCATTTGCTGATTACGGTTTTGGCATCTCTTGATGCTAAATATTTCCTCTTGCTATTTCTTACATTGCACATTTACCAGTTCCAGCCACAACAACTTGTCACCCCGCTAACTTCGGTGGCATCCTTCCCCCAACCCTTGCAGAGGCCTTCTTTCTATCCACTTTGACTGCTGAAATTCTCAGGAGGACTTGATGGTTTTCTACCTGTATAATAAAAAAAAGGTCACTTTAACTTATGCTCGGCTAGCTTGTGAATAGGCTTCCACAATAATGCGCAAAGTAAGATTTCTACTGTGTAACAAGGAAGTTCTGTCTTGGGAATCTGAACAGCACAGACGCATTTCTAAGGGAAAGCAGAAAGAGCTTGAGTTCAAGGAAACTAGACGTTCACCAAACCTCTTTCCTAAGCTCTTAGAGGTTCGAAACGCCAGTGCTAACACTTACAGTGAAGAGACGTGCTTGTGTTTTTCAGTTGCTGCCCTGTGCCTTGTCTGGGTGGAGGAAGCTTTCTGTGCTCTGTGACCAAGTAGTCAAGAGGAGGAAAATACCACTACTGCTGCGTTAGTGCGTGAGCAGAGTCCCGGTATTTAGAGCGGCCAGGAGAGGCTCACTGGCGAGTAGGCAGCCTGTCTCGTAAAAACTAAAACGAACTTGCGAATGAACAAAATGGCCAAAGCGGCGTCGCTGCAGGCTCAGCGCAGCCCAGTATAAAGGAGAGCCTGCAGGAATAAAGCAGATTTCTTTGGCCGGTGGTCAGCGAGTGTTTCTGCAGGAGGTGCTGCAGGGGGCAATATTTGCTAAGGCGGGTGCTCAGCTGTGTAAGCACAGGGCTGGCCTCAGTCCCGGCTTCTTTCTGTTGCTGGTCAAATAACCTTTCTCTGTCACATTTTAAATGCAACAGGCAAGTTTGGAGAAACTAAAAGGTGTGAAAAGGAATTTGCATTTCAAGGATACAGTGAAAGGCAGGAGAACCAATTTCTAGATTTGCCCAGTGGTTTGTGTGTATGTTTTTGTAGGTTGCATCAGGTATTATTGAAATACTTAAACATTTGACTTAAATTGATGAGCATCTTATATTTAAGTTGTACCTCCAAGCCAACTTAGAATTTCTGTAGTAAATCAAATGCAAGCTCTGAATCCAAATATGTCAAATTAGGCATTTTGAAATCCAAACCTGAATTTTTCTTAAACTTGGCCTTGGTGCTCAAATTTTGCCTGTTCATATCTGGCTGGAGCAACAAGCTTTGCTCTTTTGCAGTTTGCAGGTTTTATATTAGATCAACTTCTAAGAATTACATTAGCAGATGGATAAATCACCCTGCAGTTTCAGGCCTAAATCTGCAGATTTCTTGGTTAGTTCTCCAGGCAGACAGAATTTCTTCTGGAAATTAAGTAAAAGAATTGCATTGGGAAAAACTGTGGTCCGTAAACAAAATGAGAGCACCCGTCCTGTTTTCCTGTTTTGTCTGTCAGGCAAACAGATGTCTCCCTTGATAATCTGTCCGAGCAGCCACTGTTTGTGGTTGGGAAGGAGAAGCAGAGCGGTGTGGGCAGGATTACGAGGGGGATGGGAAGAGCCGGCAGGAAAAGATCTGCTTGGGTCTCCTTTACCTGTCACGGTCAGCAGTGTATTCACATACCTAGCATGCACTTAATTTGGATAAAGGTCTCAATTTATGGCTCGGTACGCTTTGAGGCCAAAACCTTTGAAAATAGTGAATTTATTTCTTTTTAATATAAAAGTGATTTAATTGTAATGTGTAAAGTGTGGACTAGTAGAATTACGGCTGCGCTCCTTAAAGCTTGCTGCCTTGTGCCTTGCTGATGCAGCCCCATCGGGGAGAGGAGCCGCGTCCAGCGCTGTCGTTGTCTTGCTTCTTTGCCCTTTGCATTTCTTTTATATATGTCTTTGTGTGTCAATTCACTTTCAGTAAATTGGGGGGAGGGGTTACCCAAATGTTAACAATTATTCTTAATAAAATTTGTATCAACATGTTGAAAAACAAAATGAGCTTTCCTGTATATTTTGAAAGCTCTAATGACCACATTGGAAGAAGCAGATCACTGAAGTAATTTGTAACCTCTAACTCAAATTCTTCCTCCATTAAAAAAAGAAAAAAGTATTTTTAATTCTTTTAACAGAAGAAAACATTAGAAATTATTTAAAAAAATAAAAACAAACAGCCTGCTACAGTCTCCCCCCAGGCTCCTGGCTTTGGGGCATTTGAGAGACTGCAGCATCCTTCAGTTTTAGGTGGGCTTGCAAACTGTGGAGTTGCTTTTTTATCCAGCTTGGGTTATGTGTTAGTTTAGTACACGTGCTGAGAGGGCGAGATCTTAACACACGGAGCGATTTGTCTGCCCTGCTGTTCTTGCCAGCCGGGCGGGGGACTGTCTCTAGCGCACAAGCGCGTGGAGTTAGCGGTAGGGGCAGCTTCCTCTGGGAGAGAGCAATCCGTGCTGTGCTTGGCTGGCGAAAGCTCACGGTTCATACATACCTACCTTGTACGTGCAAGACTGCAGGCAAAGATGACCTGTTTTGTTTTATCCAAATTGGAAATACAGCAGTTTATTAACTGTGCAAGTTAAACCTTGATGTTTGGCTTTTGGAGAATACCTTCAGAGCCAACTTCTTTATTCACTAGCAAACAGATGTTTTGTTTTTCCTCTTGCATGAGACAGTACAATACCACATTATGAACACTAACTAAATTTCCCAGTGCTTTTGCAGTGCGGGTAAATGATGTTGCATCCCTTGCCTCTCTGCACCTTCTCACGAGCAATGCATTTTAATGCTTCATTATTTTATTTTTGCATTGCTCACTTTAGATCCTACTTGTAAACAAAACTGCGCATAGGTCATTTGCTACTTCTCTGTCCCTGTCTTTGCACATGTAACTACGTTTATCAGTTTTATATTGCGCAAGAGAGCTCCAGTCTGGCGTACGAAGTTGGGAGCAGTGTGCTGCCCACCAGCTCTGCTGTACAGGCTGCTGCGTTTTGTGGCAAGTCAAATTCCGTTTCCTGTTCGCACTGGCCGCTTTGGAAAGCAGCGTGTGTTAATGGGCAGTGAAAGTCCTCACTCCCTGCTGCGAAGATAATGTTACCATCCATTGAATTTTTTTTTCCCTTAAGGAGGGAGGGGACTAATAAAATGGTCCATGTAATTTCTGTTTGTACCAGTGTCAGTGGAGGCAGAAGCTGGTGGTGGTTTGCCATGAACCTGCTGTCTGAGATGTCCTGCAGGTGCTTTGTTCTAGCAGGTAGCTGCCGTTGCAAGCACTGGCTGCTTGTGGGGCTGTCGGTGGTGGTGGTGGTCTGGGATTTTGCCTGTGGACAAGCTGACAAATGATAATTTTTTTCTCTTCTGCAGCTGCATTTTATTGTAGCACACAAAAACAAAATGCCAGATCTGGAGTGAGAATTCCAGTTTCTTGGAATTCTTTTTCTATCTTGAACATCTTGTGTGTAAGTGAAAAAGATGAACACACCTCTTACAGTAAAAATATTAATAGCTGGAATATGTGTCAGTCTCCCACCCCTTGGGAACGTGTTGGTTTATTCTCTTTGATTTTACATCTCCACGGAAATTTATGGTCTTAGCACCTTTTATTTATGACATTGCAGTCCTCATTCAAGCAACTGATTGAAATACAACAGTGCCAAACTGTAAGTGTGTATTTTACAAAGCTTGAAGTTAGAAAGCAAACCAAAAATGCAAACAGTTACATGGTTGAAAGCTTCACTAGAATCCTGCTCTTGTACAGTTGCCCATGTTTCTAGACCCCTAAACTTCTTCAAAGTGAAAAATTATAATAATAAGGATTTATGCTGCCTTTTACTCTCTCAGCTGCCTCAAATATAGGATCTTACTAGCTCTGCAAGGGCTAATTTTTGCTTGTAACAGTGTTTGCCTCAATCTTTCCAGCTCAGATACAGCAGTGCTGATGTACTACATTATTAGTGTGCTGCGGGCAGCGTCATATGTTCTCTTGCAGTCGCTCAGTAATGTAGCCGTAGTTGTTTTCTGTGATTACCAGGAAGAAATTGGAGGGCTCTTCATTTTTTCCCACCGCTTGGAGCCAGTGCAGTAGTTTTGGTTAAATGTTTAAGCCAAGATGAAATATTTTTCTCTTTGAATATGTCAGTGAATTTATATGCATCATGTTGTTTTGACTAATTCAGAAAAATATCTTGTACTGTCTGAAATGTATTCAGAAAAATAATAACTAGGGCCGTAGCTGTGCCTTGCTGATGCAGTGTGTGCTGCAGCAGCACAGTGATATGCACGGCATCCAGACAGCATGATTCCTGGCTTACTGCTGGATTAAGACATTGCATGTTAGCCTGATGTACCAGAGGGAACTGAAAAAAATTCGATAAAAACTTAAATTCACACTGCTGGCATCTGATGGTGACAAGATGTAATAGAATGAGGCAAGGTGTTTTATTGTGCAACTTCCCGTGCAGCAGACACCTAGCTGCTTCCCCTCCGTTAGCGGATGTCCAGAATCCAGGATGTCGGAGAAGACTGCCAGATTGGGCTTAAGGCACTGCCAATCCTCTGCTGAGGGTTGCTGCTGCTACAGCTGAACTGGAAGAAAATGGATAGGTGCTCAATTCCAGGGAAAGCCCAAGAGCTTGCCTAAAACTGAGATTCCGGAATTGAATCTGTGGCTGAGGCACAAACAGGTATTGCCCTCTGCCGTTCCTGCCTTGGGAGGTGGTAGCTCCTGGCAAGGCAAGGAAGGGTTTTAATTGCTATATATGGTGGTTTCATTGCAGGCTTTATCGGCAATATTGATTCTCTAAATGGGCATAATGAAAATGTTGAAAAAGCCTTCTTTTTATGAAGCGGCTATGGGAGGCTGAAAGCAGAAAAGAGCAGCGTGATGTGGTATGAAAAGTAACTCAAACAGTCAAAACTTTCCTATTGGATTCCTTTCCGTGCCAGAATGCCACCAGCTGAAATGAGCCGGTAAATGAAGCTTTAGGGGGATGTTACAAAATTAGGGACTGGGGAGGTTGCTCTGTGGGCTAAATAAGAGGAACTGAATCAAGTAGGACGCTGTCACAAGGATTAAAGAGGGAGGGGAGCTGAGCAGGCAGTGAGATGTAGGTAGGAGCCTTGGGCAAAGATAGAAAGCAGAGAAGCCTGAATGTCAGTCTGAATGTAACGGGGTGTTTGGAAGGGGAGAAAAACCAAATAGGAAGCTGCAAGGCTCAGCAGGGGAGCTGGGGAGGAGCACGAGGGCAAGAGGACCTTTTCTGGACAATCTTAACTTCCTGCTGGCCAGGTTGCTTCTAAAACAGCGATGAGCCTCCTGGACATCAGTGGACTCAGCCTCTTCCCAGGATGCCCAGAATCCCAGAGGAGCTGGATTTCCCGTGCCCCTGAGTCCCGCTGCCTTCGCAGGGAAGCGAGGTGGTGGCTTTGAGGGTGGTAGGGAGTGGGCAGTCTCCCCACTTGCGGCATCGAGCGGACACAGGAGAAGCGATCTGGATTCCCCTGGTGCTGGAGCACGTGGCAGCCTCTTGTCAAACTTGCTCCTGTTTTGGCCAGCAACCCACCAGGCTCTGCTGGCAGCTTGGCTGTTTTAAATGGGGAAGGGTGCAACCTCTAATTAAAAAATCCTATTTTTCAAAGTAATTGAAGCTGTTGCAGAATTTTCAACTTGCTGTGTCAGAAGCTGTTAAAAATTCAGAGACATGGATGGAAATTATGGGGGTATCTTACTGTGGAGTACATAATGCCTTGATTTTTGGGCATGGTGTCGTAGACATGCAGTGTTGGTGGTATCCAGGCAGGGGAAGGGTCCATGTACCCTGCTGCTTCACATCACTTTGTAAAGGCTTGTTTTAAAGAGAGAATGCATTGATTAAAAACAGCAAATGTTTTTAGTTAGGAGAAAATAACAGTGATTGTTCTGTGTATAGCATAAACTACAGAATAATCAAGTTGTTGCTTTAGTGAACATACAGCTTTTCAGGTTAGAAAAAGGTTAAGTGGTTATGTTTAGTTTGTTCTTTACACAAAGTATCAAGGAGATATTGAGTGTAATTTCAGGAGATTAAGATTTTGTTTAGGTGTTAGCTAACACATTGGTTAATGTTTTGTAAATGCTATTTTTCTCTTAAGGTGGAAGAAGAGTTATTCTTTAAAAGAGAGTGTAGTATCCAGGACTTAGTACTTGGGCTTACAGTAGGAAAAGATGGCACCCTTTAAATGTCTCTGGAGCCTCCCATAAGTATGTTGAACTGAGTTAACCAGCTCAAAGGCAGGTGAAGTCTCAGGTACAGCATGAGTGCACAGACGCCAAGGGCTATTCGGCAGGCAGCTGCTTCCGAATCCCGCCGCTGTGCGTGATTTCACAGCGCTCTTCCCTTTGAGCCTGCAAAGGGCTACGCCTGTAACCGCAGAAACCTTCTGTTCCCCCTGAGGTGCTCTGATCCTTCCCTTACCCTCTTCTGCACGCACAGAGACCAGGGAAGAGCTCTTCGTTCTGTTATTTTTTTGTCTGCATAGCCCATAAATCTAGCCTCTGCCTTCATGACCCAGCTCTGTTGGAGGAAACAAATTTCAGTGGCACTGGTCAAGCAGTCTTGGAGCTGTTCCTTTGGTGAATGCAGGAATTGGCTCCGTCACTGCTGTGACGCTGTCTGGTCCAGTATCTCTCCAGCAAATGAAGGATGAATACTTCAACAGGCAGGTTGGGGGAGAGTTAGGGGGGCTGGTGCCCTACCACTGTTTTATTTCTCAAAAGTTAGGCCTGCCTTAAGCTTTCAAGCTTCAGAGCATGTATTTCAACCCAAGCTGTTGTTTAGCCTTACAGTGTTTCCATCCAAATGTCTGTGTAAATCTAGTAAACCTATATATAAATGAGTATCTTGTATTAAACTGACAAAACTCAGCAATTATAGCGTGGCCTGTATTTGTATGCAAAGCTTGGTCCACTATGCCTGGGTCTTTGCGGATTTTTATATGGACAATTTGGCAGAAGTGATTGACAGCTTCCAAGACTGCCAGTGTAATGCTCCGCGTTACCCGTGTGAAAGTTCCTGGTTTCTGCAGAGTGCCTCACCGTGGAAGGGTGCAAGTACGCTGTGCTCTGCTGACTTCAGGCATGTGCAGGCTACTGCAGAAGTCCATGAGAAGTGAGGAAAGGTGAGTCTAATGTCAGTCTTATATTTGCCATGCACATCTGCATTTCCATTTAAAAAAAATTTTATAGCGATGTTGAAAACCACTGCATTAGGTTTTTTGGTTGTGCATTTTTTTCTGTTCCATGCGTTTGTTAAAATGTATACAGAGAATCATACAAAATCAGAGCTCCTAGCGAGTGTAGAACTCAATGTTGTTAAGCACTTTACACTTATTTCCCTTCCCCTGACTGTCTTTACTACTAATTTCCAACTGTGATAATGAGTTAATTAAAAACTATACTATGAAGAGCTAAATGAGTAATCTTTAAGGCCCTATTTTAGATTACAGCTATTTTTAACTATGCAGCGCAATGACATTATAGTATATTTGTTTTTATCTTTGGAATATAATCTGGAAAATACTTCCTCTGGCCTAGATCACATTTATAAGAGGAAACTCTGCGATGAGATTTAAAAGCACCAGAAAACTTTTTTTTTAACGTAGCCCATAATGGGATCTCAACTAAACTGTCTCTGCAATATAAAGAGAGTCGTATTGTCCTGGGGAACATCCTGCCATTTTTTTATAGGACAGTTTGCTCAAATTGTACAGATCCTCAGTGGTCTCTTGAAAACGTTCCAGGTGCTGAGTCATGTGCCTGCGCTCCCGAAGCTGCTGCGGGCAGCCAAGAAGTATTGTTGAGAGAGGAATATTAAAATAGCCTGTTTATGACAGGCATTAATACCCCCGCTGCTGAGGGTACCATAGCCTTTCGTGAAAGGTGGCTCTGCAGGAGCGTCTAATGGGGAGGCTGCCCTCGGCGCGGGCGTATTTTTATCTTGTTTGGATGTGCCTGGCCTCCGCTAGCCTGTGAGGAGCGGCGAGAAATGCTGAGCTGTTCATACTTTTTAGTGGAGAAGGGAGGATTTTATGAATCCTGTTCAAGTCTTTAATGCGGTGGCTGGTTTTATGGAGAGTAAAAATTCTTTTTGCCTTCAGCAGCGTCGCCTCTTAAGGGTTAATATTTGCCTTCCCTCCCTCCGGCTGCGCGTGGTGTGAAGTTCAGCCTAGCTGGGAAGTAAGGATGCGGGTGGCAAACACCTTTGGCAGCGCGCATTGTTTGTCCTCGTTTCATGCCTCGGTAGCCACCATGTCAAAGGAGCGTCCTGCACGGCTGCAGGGCCGGCAGCCCCCGTGCCCATCTGGGGAGAGAGGGACCCCTCCTCCCCTCCCGAGGACCCTCGTCTTCAGACCACCTGCGTTTGGGGTGGAGCTCGCCCTCCTCCCGTTGACTCTCCTGGCACTGGCCTTAACTAGCAAAGGAAGGCGGCAGCAATTATGGCACACACAATTAATGGGCTTCTAATCTCCAGCCTTGCATGTAATTGCTGCTGTCAAATACAATTAGCGTCTGCCCAAGTTCCCTTCCCGGGGGGGACAGCCGGGCCGTGACACAGAGAGCGAAAGAAAGGGGGAGAGCGACTGAAACTTTAGGAGAGTTTACATGTTCTCGTTGCCTCCCTAATCATCCTCACTCCTCAAATTGTGTCCAGAAATGTCAATCCAGGGTATTAAGGGGAAGCTGTAGCAAGCAGAGCAGGCCTTGAGGTCTGCTGTTGGGTTAACTCTGCAAAGTGCCTTCTGTAAAATTTGTCACCTGAGACTATGCTAGCTTAATTACAATTCAATCAGCACACTTCAACGATTTACTCTTGACTTCATGTCAGCCTGCAGGGCTTAGGATGCTGCCTGCCCTGGTGTGACAGCTGAGCCTGGAACTGCCGAGCATCTCCCAGGTGTCACCTGGGGAGCTTTGCCATAGGCCAGCTCTTCTCCTGCCACTGCCAGACAACCCTCCATGAATTCCCAGCGCTGGGAATGCCTCCAGGCTGCCTGGTTCCCCGTTGGGGACCCCACTGTTGCCCACCAAAGCCTCGCAGTCGCCTTGCGAGGCCAGGTCAGGTTGCAGTCGTTCCTGTGGTCGCTGCTGAACGCTGACAGGTTCCTTGCGAGCAGGAGGTTTCCCTGTTCTCCCGTGGTGCTTGTACCACGGCAGCAGCGTGCGGTACCTTTCGGTGAAGCTGGTACACAGCAAATTAAAGTTTGTCTCCCGGCCCGAACGCTGAATCCTGCCAGGGGCTCGTGTTCGTAAGTCAAAAGTGTCTCTCGTGCAGATGCAACTTCTCACTCATTCTTCCTGATGACGTTAGGAGGTGAATTATGGGGCATATGTAGAATAAATGCTGATTTAAATCTCCATGCTATGTATTCTCTGCTACAAAAAATGCTTCAGAAAAACTTTGGGAGCAGTATTTCTTGCATCTCTCCCATAAAGCCAGGTACTGCTGCTGTTCTGACTTAAGTTTCATCAGGCTCAGAGAAAGAAGAGCAAACAATATAATGAATATCCTCTGAACTTGACCTAAAATAGTTTTTTCCATGCACTGCAGAGTCTTGGATTTGTGGGCCTCATACGTAGCTCTCATTTAATTCTTCTCACCTCTTTTGCTTCCAAGCTGTGTGATGATACAGAGCTAAGTCTTGACTGTTTCAAGCCTTTAGCCAGTGTAATTTTGAAGACAAATGTTTCGATGTTAAGAACCTTTTACTAGTGACTTTTTTTTTTACTTAAATAGTGTAGAGAAGAGCCTGAGTGTAGAGAAGAGCCTGAGAGAGATGTGTAACCTCATAGGTGAGGGAATCAGAGTGGCATGATAGATGGGCTGTGTAACGCAGCCGCGCGACTTGTCAAATAGTGTGTTGTGTGTCTGTATACGCAGAACTAACCAAGCAGAGTTCTCAGTTTGCTCTGAATAAAATTGGGATGTCCAACAAACACAATGCATTCCCAAGATCTAGCTCTTTTGCTAAATCAAATTAGGATTTTAAGAAAAGCTTTTTTTTAAAGCTGAAAACTTCAAAAAGCTGAAACTTGTGCTGTTCTTGCTGTTCTGCAGCATCTTTGTAGGACCCTTCTGTGCCATGCCTTCTGTCGGATTCAGAAGGAGTCCCTTGCCCTGTGTCTACAGTAGTTGTGCGCAATTAGGTCCAGTTCAATCCCAGAGCTAATTGCCAATAGCAAATTGCCTCGCAACTCTACAGAGTTCTGGCAGGTGAGTTGAAATGAGTCATCGCAAGGCCCCATGGAACTGCCGTCTTGTTAAGTCTGTGCTAGCCTGTCTCACGTCTATCAAAACCTTACTTAGGCTCCAAGATGAAAAATAATAAATCTGTGGCCTGTCTTCAGGTGTATAGCAAGAGGTTAAACCATCAAACCAAACCTCTGATGGAAAACTACTTCTCTTCCTTTGTCAAACGGTAGTTCTTGTCCTGCTCTCCAAAAGTGCAAGAAGGGAGATGGATCATACTGCAGTCACTGGAGACTTTTAAGACCAAAATAGAAGATGAACTCAAACCCTAGGCCCTTGCAAAGTAAATGTTTGTCTCTGTAATTCTGTTTTTCTTTTCCATAATGCTTAGTATGGTAAAACTATCTTCTTTCTCCTTTATTTTTCAATCTTGGTTAGACTTTAATGTTGTTAAAGCTTGTAAGTGAGTTTGAGCTACTGTCTCATTGAAGAGAAGATGGAGCTGATATTGTCAGTGAGGCATTGGACAGGGTTTTTTAATGTGTCTGTCATTATATGTTAACCTCTGAACTGGAACACGACGTCTCTTTTATGGCTGACAACAATTTAAAGGTATACATCTTGACATCATGCATAAAGGAAGAAAGGGGAGTGGAAAAAAATGAATTAATGATGTTAGCAAATATTAGTCCCTGTATTTCCATTTTGTTCAGAAAGTGGTTGTCAGGCTTGAGGCTGTCTGGAGCAGCATTGTCAGTGACAGGTAGTCAAGATCCGATTGTACCTTGACTCAAGCTGGTCTTTTATTGACAAATACAGTGTATTGAGGCAGCAATGAGGATGCTCTGCTGTCCGCTTCAAGAGAAGTACAGCTTTTCTCCTGGAATCCTTGGTGACATTTGAGAATGATAGTTTCTGGGTTTAGTGGAGTTCCCCGTGCCCATATGTGAATACATCAGGGGTCAGGGGAGTTGAAAATGTCTCTTGATGAGTATGTATGCTGCATACAGAAACATGTATTTGCTTGTGACTTATGCTAGCTTTGGTCAACCAGATCCACCTACTGAAGTTGACTGTCAAGAGTAATAGTGACTTTAATCTCCACCTTAATTTTAAAAAAGCAACAAAGAATCAATGTGCAGGAATTAGAGGTAAACATGGGAAATTTCAGTGCCTCTCAAGGCATCTCTTATGTTTCTTTATCACCTTTTCGTGGATCTCGTATGGGCTGCTGCTGCTTTGGCACTCAAGTGCAGTCCTCCACGGCTTCTTCCTGTCTTATTACAAACTCCCATTCGTTGCCATAGTTTTGAACTGGCAGTCTGAGGGTGACCTCACGCTCCTCATACTTTTTGCCTTTTCTACTGCATATACCTCTTGCTAGTCCTGACTCCAGATGCTGTTGCCGTTTTGTGTCTGGGATTCAGATCCCAAATTATGGGAGCCTGAGATCGTTATTTCTTATATATCATTAGTTACATGCATACCTGCAGTGCTTTTGGATAGCGCTGCCAGCGGCGAATGAAATAGAGCTGATTTAATTGAGAGCTGCATAGTTAATTATTAGTGCCTTTTTTCAAAAGAGGAGTGAAAAGAATTGCAGTCTCAGGTTTTTAATTTCATTGTGGTTTTCAATGTAATGTGATTTTAAACTCACTGGTTATCATCCATATGTATATATATATGGCATTTGCTGTTTTTTTGCAGGATAAAAGCACTTTTTCACTGTAAAAATGTCAAGAGATTTGAGAGGGAGTGCATCTGCATGTTACAGATCCCTTCAGCCAGCATGAGTGAGGGATGAAAGCATTGGTTCCTGCTAGTGCCGTAGCTGTGATGGGATTTAGAAAGAGCTGCTGCTTTTGTTCCACCTTTTGCCTTGTCCGGTTTGCTTGCAAAGTGGTGCTCGGACATTTGTGTGCAAGTGCCTGGAAGATGGAGGGGTAGATATTGGAGGTGGACAGATGAGCTCGTGGTATAGGCACCTGTCAAGGGGGGATAGGAACAAACCAGTTTGCATCCGACTCGGGGCTGAGTGTGCGGTACCTTCGGGAGGGAGTGTTCCTTGAAGCCTGCATGGATCCGTCTTGGGAATTCCTGTGAGGACAAAAGTTGGATCCCCGATGGTGTTTTTAATGACTTTACAGAGAAAAGTCACACTTTAAATCCTGAGAGGGTATCTGAGATTTTTCGGGTGCATTTTTCATAAACTTGTTCTACATATACAGGACTACGAAGGAACAAGCTTAGCTCAAGACTCATAAATTGAATATTGAGTTACTTATTTCTGTGTAAAAGAGATGCGATAAAAGCTGCTTGGACAAAGTAACCTATATATAGGTTAAGGCCCGGAGAGATTCTTGCCCAAGCATTTTTGGGAAGGGCTTTATCATTAATTTTCTCGATGACCTTATGTGTACTTGATCAACATAATTAATCCTTGGAAATGCATTAGTTGTGCAAAGAAGGCAACCTTAACCCAAGAAACCTTTTTTTACAATTTTTGCTTCAAGAAAGATGAAATGTATTTTCTCAAGTGTTGTTTTTGACTTTGAAAAAAACATAACATCCAAAAATTGGCATGAGGAAGAAATAAAAGAATATAGATTAAAAAAGAAAACCTTCTTGCAGTTTCTGAGGCTGGTTGAACAGCTACTGTCCCTCAACTTCAAAGATAGCCTCGTTGTGAATATAGCTTCATTTTATAGGAATAGCTCTTGCATGTAATAGCAGATGATCTGAAATTAATTTTCTTCATAAGTGGTGTGGAAATAATTGATGGACAGTAAGGTTCCCTGCTAAATAATTTTTTAAGAGGGGCATTGCACTGTAAAGACTCGAAAGCCCTTTCCCTTCGGGGGGAACTTTGTGTCACCTTTTACTCTAGATTAGAGCAAGACTACTTGCCGTAGAATAGTTTGCAAAGCCAATTTCCTTTTCATTTTTTTCTTTTAAATAAGTATGTTTGTGATATCTGCAGACCCAAGTGTTGTTTGGGCTAGTACAGGAGAGCTGAAAGGCAGAATTGGGTAGTTCAAACTGAGCGGGATGTAAAAGCAAATGTATTATGAGGGGGGGAAAAAAGTAAATTGGTTTAAAACAAAAGCAGCTTAGGGTGTAGGAAGAAAGAAGAATGTAAGCGTGCTTTATTTTTAAAAAACCAACATCTTTCTAGGTAGAATTCTGATTCTACCTAACAACATGTTTTGGGCTAATTGGCAATGCGTCGCATCTACTAAGGGAGGACTAGAGCATGGGCTGGCTTTTCCTTTGCTCCTCGGGTTTTATTCAGCTCGAGCGTGACAACGTCTTGTCGCTGGAAGCCACAGAACTGTCCGCTGGCAACGGCGCGTTGCACTTGACGGGCTGTTTGTGTGAGACAGGGAACTGCAAAGCAGTTTGAATCGCTTACCTGAAGACAGAGCTGAGATTCCCTAGAACAACTAGTTTTTGGTGTCCAGCACCCCAGAAGAGGGTCAGGTTTCAACAGCAGGTGCTGACCCCCTTCTGAAAGTCTGGCACCAATTTAAAGCGCGTGCCTTGAACTGAAGGTCCCAACGGCTGGCTGTTTGTGAAAAGGTAGGGCCTGGGCTCCGCATCGATCTGTCATTATTCTGATTGTTCATTTCTATTATGGTGGGAATCGCTCCGAATCCTAGACTTCCTGGGAGTAAATCATTTGGAAATGCTACCCATTATAAAATTTAATTTTAAATCTATATTAAATAGATTTATAAAGGCAAGCTTTGCAGTCTAGCAACATAGCATTATGCTCCCTCGGAGCGGCGCGGCGTTTGGGTCCTAAGGGGCCCCGGCCGAGCACGCCGGGGAGGCGACGCAGCCGCTCCGCTCACCCCGCGCGGGAGGGAGAGGCAGGCCGCCGTGGGAGCTGCCTTCGGAGGTGCGTTCATCCCATTTGCCGAGAGACGCGTCCAGCCTTCTCTGGGTGGGCAGAGGGCAACGGGATGCATCCTCCTGTGCCGATGAGGTCTCCAGAGGGTGCTCTCATCCCTGGGGTGCTGGGGCTGGGGAGGGCGTGGGGGGTGGCGAAGGGGTGACCCGGTCTGGAGTGAGAGCCAGGATGCTGGACTGATCTTTCTTTTTCTTTCAGACACCAGAGAAGAGAGGAAAAGAATGCAAAACCGCCTTTGGAGGCCCAGTTGTCAGCTCATTGTATCAAGAAGAAACAATCAGGTGATTATCTGCTCTGGACTTCGGTTAAAAAACGGTGTTTTTCTAATGGAATTCTGTTAAGCATTTTTTTTAACATCATGCAAGTGTGGTGGCAACTACAACAGGATAATAAATGACCGGAAAGAACTTTTCAGGTCCATAATCATTTAAATCAATAACTGCCTGTATCATTGCCAGGTACTAACCTTTCCCTAGTGCGAGATGTGGGGGAAGGGCAAGGCTTCCCATTTTTCAGTTATATGGCTAAAAAAAGGTAATATTGGCTTTTTTATAGAAAGCTCTTCAGACACTACCTTTCTCAAATAGTTATTTCTTTACCAATACATTCATTAAGGATTGTTCAGTGAAGGTTTTAATATTGGACAATGTTTGCCTTCAGGGAGAGTTTGCACCTTATATCAAATTAATTTTTTTCTAGCTTCTGCCACTGGCATAGCAGAAATGCACTTACTGATCTAGAATGGCTGCTATTTAAAAACTGCCAAGGTGCAAGCAGTAAGTGGCATTAGCTACTGAATGAGGACAGCTGTTCAGTTTGGGGGGGGGGTTCAGTTCCATAGTAAATGCAAGACTATTAAGCATGGGTATGATCTTAACTCCAATATATAAATGATTGCCTGGAGAATCTTTAGGAATACAGCATCATATTTTTAATTAAAATGAAGAGTCAGAGAAGACTAAATTTTTCAGCAGTGTTTGCTGTCATGTTGCAGTCACCCAATTATGTGTGTGTTATCCTATTTGTTTTATGTCTTGCATCATTTTAGTCTCAGTAAATTAAAATATAAACACTGATTTCTTTTCACACACGCATATATATTCCCAAGCTTGCTAGGAATTCTCCCAAAGTGTTAAAACTCTAGCACAGCATTTCTGTGACTTGTAGTCACAAACTAATGAAAAATAAATCACGAGCAGGTGGTTCCAAGCTCTTTGCAAGGAGCTCAGGTAAAAATTGCTATGACTGTGTTCTGAATAAGCAAATGCGGCAGCAATTTTGCACTCAGCAGTAGTGTGGGCACTTCCTTAGGCATTGCAATCCGTTTTATAGCGAGATGGAAGGCTTGGCCAGGACTGGCCCTCTCTGCTTTGCACAGAGAGCCAACGCATCTTTAACTGATGCCTGGACCTTGACCAAAGGTGGGCAGGTATGACCTTGGTTTCACATTCTGCTTGAGAAATGGCACTTTCAGTACCCACAAGCTCCTTTTTTTCTTCTTCCTTGGACTGTCAGTGTAGGTCTTGGCTGACATCCTTGAGCTCATAACGTGACCTTGTGGCTAAAATCCTGTTTGAGCTGTTTATTCAAGAGTTGAATGTATCAGTGCTGCCCGCTGTTGGATGCTGAGCCCAAGACATTTATTTCTACATCTTCCTGGAGGAGAGGCTGTCTCAAGTACCACCTGTGCCCCTTCCTGGTCACAAAATACAGCACAGTGTACAGGAAAACAGGGCTCGGCCTGGTTGCCTTAACTAGTCTAAATCTTCTTTTTGCTTTTGTTTTTATTTTCATGAGAACATGACACACGCAGGACTTGCAAATAACTGCAGCTTTAAATACTTTTTCCCCAGGTGTACCATGAGGAATATTTTGTGTGCCACACGTGTAGCAGTACGCTGATAGTTCTGTTCTAGTATAGCATGGCCTTAGTCCTTACAAAACAAGGCTGTAGACAGATGTACTCTCTGACATAGCCAGGATAGTTTGATTGCTGCCAGTTAAATAAAGTCTCCTAACGCTGCTGAAGCAGGATAGAAACACGCATGTGACCTGTTAACACAGCTCGCCTAGCAGACATCAGCATCTTCAACTGCAAGATATGACGTGAGCGTGTGTCATCACAGTATCTTGCCTGCGTGCAAGCTGTACAACTTCAACTTTCTCAGTGTAGTTTGCCATATAACCATATAATATGGCTTATATGTCTACTGCTTATTCTCTTACTAGAGCAAGGAATAAATCTGTGCAAGTACAGTACATCCTTAATGGTGGTGATTATATGATTAAAAGCATAGCCCTAAGTGACAAAATTGCACTGTTACGAAAACTGCAAGTAAGTTAGCCTAAGAAGGTTGGCACTGGGGCTCTAGATATTTAATTTGGCCTCCAAGTTTATCTAGAGCATGGAGTAAATTGGGCTGATGATAATACCAGCTTGCCTGAGAAGTGAAGTGACTTTCTGAGGCTGTTAGAAAGAAGAGGGGTGGGGGAAGGTGTTTTCTATAGGGAAGAAAGAGAATTAAGATACTAATTTTCTGTGTTTTGGTTCTAGGGGTTCCCTCATCTACAGATAAGCTCTAGGCTTTTGTCATCAGATTCAAGTTTTCACTTGACCAGTCCTAAGCTGGAAATCATGTGTGGTATTATACAATTATAGGCTTTCAGGTGTTGCACCAAAAGCTGGGAACTTCTTTGTACCTTAGGGTTTCGTTGGCTGCTGCATGTACCTAGTATGGTGTTTGAATGCAAGTAATGAAGGTTAGCTGCTGGAGAGTTACAGCGTGCTCTAGAAAGCTGGGTTGGGGGCAGAAGGAGAAAGAAAACTTGATACCTTGAGTTAGCAAAAACTTCGCTACTTAGTAGGTACCAGAAAGTTCAGCATATGTCTGTGTACATGCAAGCTCATAGCCTAAGATCTGTGAAAAGGAACTTTGCAGACTGTTTTATTGACCCGGTTGTCAATGTTGGGTCTAATTCAGGCATTGAGACAAACTTGTCAAAATCAGGGTATAATTCAATCCACTTTAGTCTCTATTTCCCTGAGCTGTCGATGGGGTAAGTGTTTTCTAGTTAAGGGGTCATATTAAGAGAGAACGCCTGCATTCCTATTGTGGAATTAAGTGCTTGTTTCTTTAGGGTACAAATCTTTAAATGTTGGACAAAGTGGAGTTACCATACCCTGCCCTGAAGTCAGGTGGATGAGAAGTTGGAAGAACTGGAATGGTCCCAGGGCTCATTTTGCGTTGTCGCTAATTATCTCAAATGTTTCTGCTTTGAGGACAAGATAGAAAAATGTCTGGCTCATGTAAGTAAATTGCACCGATTCCAAATGAATTCAAGAGCATCTGTAGAAACAGGTTACGCTGATCTAATTAAATCAATTTAGAAACAAATTCAGTTAAATCAGTGCAATTTGTGTGTTCATAGATCAATCCTCAAATCAGGAGGAGGTCTCTTGAGCTAACAAGACATAGTAGTTATTTCCTTTGGGGTGCTGGGCACTGCTCATCAATTAGGAGTCGTTAATAAACCCTGGCAATAAAGAGCTGAAGTACCCCCAGTGACTAATGGGGAGCAGTTGCAAAATGTATTAGCATGGCCGTCTGCCTTTTGGTTCCTCTGCAAATCGCCTGTCTCACTTCGGGCGTTACACAAAAGTAATGCACGCGGTTCACTGATGATGGGACTTGGAGGTTCTGCTTGAAGGAGGGATTTAGAAATTGTCTGTGATTTCATACCGCTCAACCCAGCGTTGGTGGTTTATAGTGGTGGGTTTTGGTCTTTTTTTTTTTTTTTCCCCCACTGTTGCATAAAGCATTATGTCCATTTTCTGGTTTTATTACCCGAACAAAAGCAGAAGTAGTTGAGTTCTTCCATGGACAAATAATTATAATTACAGTTTCACAAACCTGGTAAATAAACAATGAAATGAGGTAGACTCATGTGTCACCAATATAAATCTAATCTAAGATACAAATTGAGGGAGATGCCAAAAATGCTGTAGAGGTGGAAATGCAACTTTAAAGTTATTTTTAAATATTTTTAAAGAGTTTTTTTTTTTAAAAAAAAAGCAGTTTACAAGTGTTTTTAGCAAATGAAAGCATTTACTTGGCAGATGGAGACCGTGGAAAAAAATGTTGCCAAATGTCCGCTTCCTTTTTCATTTAAAACAGGCAGCGTCCTGTGCTGCGCGGAGGCTTTCTCAACCTTGTTGCTTTCATGCAGGGTTTTTCGGGCGTCCGCATGCGGGTAACGCAAGGAGATCAGCCGGATGGCGCCGAGGCCTCCTTGGGCTAAGTTTAAGCTTTTTCAGGACTGCGGGACGTGTAAGAAAGACGCCCTTTTCTGGTAGAAACTTCTGCCCTTTCCTGCAATGCCTGGAAGGAAAGGAAGCGAGATGCATCTCCTCGGAGGTGCCGGTTAAGAGCTGGGGATAAGTTTAGGCACCGGACGTAGAGCCAGGACTAAACTGTTAGGAAATGGCAGGCGGCGCCCCGTACCGCCACGCGCGCCGGGAGCCCGTCGGGTGCCGTGCAGCCTCGGAACCGCATTAATGCCGCTAGCGCCGGCGGCCATCTGGCCCCTCTGCCGGGCCGGGGCTGCGCGCCCCGTGATTGATGGGCTCAGGAATTGATTAGTTGTTCTGCGAGACAAATGAACTGTTTTGGCAGAAAATACCAGAGGTCGCCGCGTGTGGTCAGGCACAAAAGCTGCTGAATTTTAAAGAGCTGCTTCCAGCATCCATTGTGAAGATGCCGCTTCGGAGCAGCGAGAGCTTTTGAAAGCAGCCCGGCGCTCTGCAGTGTGCTTGGGGTTTTGTTCTTTCCTTGCTCCCCGTCTTCAGGAATGCCAGGATTGGGAATGAGCACAAAACTGCAGAGTTTAGGTGTAAAAATGGGACCGAGCATCCTTGGCTGGTTGGGAATTAAGGGCTTGCGTTGGTGTTACGGGTGTGTTTATGTGGCTGCATCACAGGTGTCTGTCACTCACACAGATGTGGGGCTGTAAAATCCCTGTAGAAGAGCTTTTCCGCTTGTAGAGAGCCCAAGCAGCCTGCAGCACACTCAGCCTTGTTGCAAATGAGAGCAATTTCTCAGAAACAAAACACCTGCAAATCCAAGCGCTTGAGTTACTGAGGGGTTTTTTTCTTTTTTTTCTTTCTTTTTTTTTTTTAACTTGGTGTAATTTAGAAATGGATCCTCTTTGCGTGATGTTTAGAGACCCCGACTTCAAGATTATTGCCAAGTTTATCCTGGCTTTCTTGCCCCCTCCTGTTTTATTTCCTTGGAGCAGTGACCCTCGGGATCCTGCTTTGTTGTGCAAAGGGGCTGTTTGCTTTAGGCTTTCCTTCCCTTTGGGAGGCTCCGCATCGGTAAATGGCAGCTCCTCTTTGGGGTTTTCGCTGCCGCCTCCTCTCTCGTGATGCTGCTAATCTACCAAAGTGCGTGTGCATTTCTGTGATGGGTGGGGAATTGGATGACACATGTCTTACTATGTCCCAGCCGCTCTCCAAGGACAGCACACAAGTGTGCAGGCAAGTGGGCAACACTTCCCCTGGGAAAGCCTGCTGGTTCAAAATAAACTTGAGTTATGGATTTATTCAGCTTGTAAAACCTCAGCTGGCATAAATAATTGAGAAAGCAAAGGTTTGTCTGTGGTGCATACCTCTGGGACACGCTCCTGCCTCCCTCCCTCCCACCACCTTTTCTTATGAAAATGATCCCAGTTGCACTGATAGATAATAACAACACCAAGCAATTAAAAGCTATGGGTGGCTGGAGAGAGGAGAAAAGGTTCAGTTAATGAGCTTTTCCTCTTCCTGTGCCCAGGAGAGCCTCAGAAGTGACGAGGCGATTAAAGCGAAGAGATAATTATAGATTATGTGAAAATGGGTCCCTTGGGGGCCGAGGGCCTCGACATAGACAGTAACTGTTGCAAGTGCCTCTTGGCTCCCGCGGGCTGCTGCCTCTGCGCGTGGCTGAGCTCCGGCTCGCTGGCAGCGCCGTGCCAGGCGGGCGGGCGAAGCCACCTGTTTGCAGCACCCAAGGCTCTCGCCGCGCCAGGGCCGCTCCCCAGGCGGGTCCTCGCCAGGCCGCTCCGCATCAGCCCTGCGGCGGGGAGAAGATGCCCAAAGCTGCAGCAGCAGCAGGTCGCCGGCCTCTGCCCAGAGCTTCGTGCTAGAGGTAACCCGCGAGGAGGAGGAGGAGGGAAACAGTCAGCCGGGGAGGATGCTCTCGGTGAGGTCAGGAGGCCTGAGAAGACTTGAATGTTTGAATTTCAAGTCTCTTCTGTGCCTCTTCCTGACTGTCTCTGCGGCTGTTGGGAGAGCAAGTAGGTATATGATGTTACAGGTAGGATGGAAGTAAAGCCCTGGCAGCAGATGTTTGCTTGTGAGCTGTTTTAAAACCATTGGCTCAACACCTGTATAGTTTGGGTAGCTTCTGAAGAAGCCTTGTGAAGCCTTCCAAGATTGCAAAGGCTGCAGCCATGGCTTGGTTTAAGTTCTTCCCCATCCTTTATTTAAGGATTGAAAAAGCTCTGCATGCACTACCTATGGCAACAGATATGGTTCAGGTTGGTTGCGGATCAGGGCTGACACCGCTTCCGGTGGAGGCAGGAGAGCAGAAGAAAATCACTTTGCAGGTAGAACATGCGCAGGCAAAGGAGGAGAAGAGAAACCCTTTTGGCCAACCTTAAAAAAAAGAAATAGGTGTAAACACGTTCACCACTATTGCAGACTATTAAATGGCCACTGATTTGAAAAGTCTAGCTAAGTAAAAAGAGACGGTGCTTGTATGTCACAGTGTGCTGTAGAAATAAGACTACTTCTTGCGGTCTTCCTTTAGCTACACTTTTTAAAAAAAAAAAAAATCTGTATGTATTTCCATGTTGGAGTTTCATGGTCTTTCCCTCTGCAGATGTCTTGAATGCTGTGTTTTTCTTCAAATGGAGGTTTGTTTGTTTTTTTAATATAGAAATGGTAGATTCTGTTTTTCTCTTTTCTGTAGCATTATTTGAGCAACCTCATTGCGGTGTTACTTACTCCCATACTTCTGATGTGTTTCTGTCTGGGATTTTAGGCTCTGTTTCCACCAGCTTCAAGGCCTTGCTGCCAGCTCGGACCAGTTTCTTATGCAGAGTGCAAATACCCGCTAGGGACTGGCCTGGAAGCACTTCATGCACTTTGCTTTGTTGTAACTACTACTGTGGAGGGCTTTTTCTGCATGTATACGTAGACACATGAAATAAAGGGCAAAACCGAGCTCACTGTTGCAAGGCTTTTTCTAAGCTATGTTTATTTGTCCTGTGTAGTTTTGAATACGAAGTCGACCAATAGCAATAACGTCTTTTCTGCATTGCATTCACATCCTGCAAGTGGAGTGTTTTTTCCAGTATTGGTCCCTCAAAAATCCACGTGAAACTCCAGTCCTTTTCTGAGCTTTTTTTCTCTGTTTTCCTTCACTTTTTTTGGCATGTGAGTAGATCCAGTTCTTCTAAATGTCTGAGATGGAGCTTCCTGGCACTGCTCGTAGGTAAAAGTCTTTAACAAAGACTGGTTAGACTTCCCTTGCATCTATTTCGGAACGGGGTTATTTCTCTTTGTCAAATTTGTAGAATGGCTGGGGAGAGAATATGCATTAAGACACACACACCCCTCTTTTCTTAAGGCAGGGGGAGCTGTTTAAAGCTTGAAAAATAAATGCATGGTGGAAAGATGAAATTTCCCGAAACCTTATCTTCCTGTGGGGAAATTGCTTTGCTATCCTGGAATAAATCCACTGTGGAGACTGTGTTCTGAAATAAAGATGGTTTTCTGGAAGGGGAATATATAGAGCATTTAGAGAGGGAGTTATTCCAGAAAAGCTAAATTATATCCAAATAGCTGTGTCAATCAGTTTGCCCCTTACGGACGGTGATATCCTTGGGAAAAGATTGTCGAGGTTTTGTCTGGGAGCTGTGGTAGAAAGACTGCCTGGTTTTGCTACGTCACAGCTTGCGTGGGAGAGCCTGTAGCCTGCTCCCCGTGGGGGAGCCTGCAGGATCACTTGCCGTCTCGCTTCCATGTGCCACCTCCTCTGCTGGTACCTGTGGTGTGCAGAAATGCCCGTTCTCCAGCTGACTTGGTGGGTGTCATTGCCAGGGGCAGCGGGTACAGCCTGAACTCACGGTTATGGCACAGAAGATCATCCAGAAATAACTGTGACTGATCTTTTCACTTCTCTAGCAAGGAGAGACTAGACTCTGCTTTGATGTTACAGGAGAAAGAATGATGTGTACTAAAGGAAATGGGTGAGAGCGTGTGTGTTTGTATGAAGGAGAAAGCTGTCGGAAGCCGTATGCATGCCATAAAGGCATGCAGATAACGAACTCCCTCGTGGGTCTGACCTCCTCCAGCAAGCCCCCATTCTTATGGAGGATTTCCTTTGGGGCTCTCAGGTCTGAGTTCTGCTGAACAACTGAACCCTCATAAGTTCAGATGATTGAAAACTGGGAATGTCATGGGAAAGGCTAACTACTTCCTATTAGTAACTCTTGTGAAACTGTCAAATCCCATAACAAAGTCGACGGAGTCTTTTGAGCAACTGTTTTCATATGGAAACCAGAAAAGGAGAAAAGTATATAGTGTTTTTTATTTACTTTTAATGCAACTGTGACCTCTTTTCTTTACTGCTCACCAGGAATACAGTTGTATCAGTGTATCTGTACCTAAAGACATTATTATGAAGATGCCTCATGCTAGTATGATATAGCCCCCTTCAAAGAAGAATCAGCTGTGCTGGAATAAATAGTTTTCTACTGGCATACCAGCATGCAAGACAGGAGAGTTGTACTCAGCCATACTGCTATAGTTAATGTCCCATCTTAACTTGGGGATCTGTGAAGTCCTTGGTTCTTCCTGGCTTTTGGCCAAGGGCTTTACTTTTTTTTTTTTGCCAGCCTGCAGGCAACCCCTTTGCACACTCCTTTTTGGACTGCGGGGATTAAGACAAAGCTTGACTATGTTCCCAACTTGGAGCGGCAGGCTGGAATGTGGAGAAGGACCAGCATGTGCTTGTGCCAGGATGCCAACATGTGCTTGTTCAGGCCTGCTTGCAGGCAGGCAGATCAGCAAGTTGTGGAGTTGCTGGTGTTTGAATTAGACATAGCTTCTTCTACATCTAAGTGCACTACCATGGCTTCAGAAAACATGTTAAAACTTCTGTTCTTACCAGCCAACCAAACAGTCTAATTTAATGAAGTTAAGACCTCCTACAGATTCTTAAAACATTATGGAAGAGCTTTGTACGAGTAACTGGAGCCACAGAGCTTCATAGCAAGTCAAAAAGCAAATGTTAGGAAGCTTGAGGAAAGGAATAGAGAGCAGAATGAAGACATCATTATCCTACTGTATAAATCTGTGCGCTTGCATATTTAATATAGCATGCAGTTTAACCCATCTCGGAAAGGATGTAGTAAAACCAGGGAGACTGAAGAGGATGAAAGAGGGGTATCGGAGAAAGAGTGGAGTTTCTGTATGAGGAGACAGCGTGGGCTAAGAGGAGGGATTGATCTGAAGGAAAGATGGTGTGTGTAGTCATGTGAGAGGTCTGTGGAGAGTATGAAGTAGGTGAATAAAGAACAATTACTCAACAAAGAGTACCCAATAATATCAGCCATCTGTTTTAAAACCATTAAAAGAAAGTATTTACTCAATAGTCACCCCTTTGTGTACACAATACTAAGCTGTAGAGCTCATCCTTCTGAGAAGTGAAGAGTATAAATGCGTTAAGAAGCAGCAAGAGTGGAGAAAAGGACCTGAAAAAGGCTGATAAATGTGACTGGATGCAGCCTCTGGCTGTAGAAATCCTTAAGCCACTGAATTTTGGAAGCTGGCTTTGACCCAGGGACAGATTGCTTTGCGTAGATCCTGTTTCTCCTCTTTCCTCTAAGCCTCCATTAGTGGCCACTGTCAGAGATGTATGGCACTGGAGGAACTTTTGGTCTGGCCCAGAGTGGATGCTCTTATAAGTCTGTTTGTATAGCAGGGAGAAGAAAAGCTTTAGCCTTTTATCTTCTCTGGGATTGCAGTGATTTATACCAAGACAGAACTTGTTCCATGTTGGCTAACTTTGTAGACTCCTTGTGGCAGTTCACAGGAGCAAGCAGACTTTTGCCCTGGTATAATATAGTTTAAAAACAATCTTTGTTTTCTAGAAAGCAGGATCTTCTGTCTCTTCTCTTGGAAAAAACAGTATTCTGCATGTACAACACTAGAAGACTGTTTTACTCCAGCGATACTGTTGAAATGGGTGTGTCTGTAGCTAAGCTAGAGTGTATGATGTGTATGTGGCCTTTGTGTTACACGATAAGACAACATTTCTTTTGCTGTTTCCTGAATAGGGAGGAGGACAAGAACATTTTTGATTACTGCAGAGAAAACAACATTGACCATGTAACCAAAGCCATTCGATCAAACAATGTGGACGTGAATGTCGCCGATGAGGAGGTATGGAGAAAAAGATAAAATCCATCAATCTTAATTGTTTTGTGTGTTCACAACTCCAGGCCTTTTTGGAATTCCCAGTTTAGGATTGGTATAGTCAGGTACTACAGTGGCTGGACAAACACTTGGTCATTGAGACAAGTGTAATCTATCTTAAAGTAGCAATAGCTTTCCCCAGCTTTCTAGTAGTGTGGATGTACAAACTGTGATGCCGTGACATATCAGAAAATGTCCTATGTTATTTTAGCAACAGCAGCTGCAACTTGCAGTGTAAGATCTGCTCAGTAGCCCCTTTCCCCATCTTGTGCATTAAATGTGGTCAAATAGAAGTAAGAAGCGAGGTAAATGGCTTTTCTAGAAACAGCAGCCAGTTGATCAGTGAGCTCATTTTGCCGCTCCGTTCAAGGGTAAAGTAGTCAAGATTTCTTTTATGTCATCCCAAGCTATACAGGCTGGGCTAGACGTCATTTGGCTTCCTTATCGTCCGCTAGGCAGAGGGCTAGAGAGCGACTCTGGCTGTGCTTAGCTTCATGAAAATGGTGGCTTCATCCAATCTTTTTCAGCTTATCAGTCCGAGTCAAAGCACCATTTCCCCATGGGGAGCTATACGGACATTGAGCAAGGCTTTAAGAAAGACAGATGTCTAAAATTGTGAGTTGACTTGATCTTTTTTTGGTAAAAGTAAACATTTTAAGTGGGCAGTCACATTCTTGTTCATCCTTCAGGAAATGTAGTGGTATCAGTTTTGTCATGGTGGTTTCAGTGCTTACATACTGCCACCTAGCCCTGCTCTTGGTCCGTAGTAGCTACGGCTGCATTTGCCCGCTGCTTCCCAGCACATTGTGTTTTGGTGAACAGATGAAGTGCTTACACATTCATAGACTGAGACGCCACAAATTCAGTTGGGTTCTCTTGTAGCTCTAAGCAGATTTCTGCCCTCTGAGCCATGACAGCCCCGGCTGGGGCTCTGAATGCTGATGGCAGGGACTTTTATTATTAATCAGGAATTCATGTGAATTAATTTTCAGAGGAGAGGGAGGTTGTTCACAATCAGGGTTGGAATTTCACATCATAAATTCAATGAACTGAAACTGTCACGTGCAACAGTCACTGCAGCAGTGTTGTGGCTGAGTTCCATCCGTCCCTCTGCTGACAGAAGTAAATGTTCAGGACAGCCGCTCAGAACAGGGCTGAAGTCCTTTCATTGATAAAAGCTCATTTTTGTGGTTATGTGCTTGCATTAAGTGTATGGTAATATTATGTTGCAATTGCTTCCTTTCCATTGAAAAGATGCTCTTACATAGTTAGCAGGGTTCAGAAGTGTGTAACTTCCTTTGTGTTCAAATAACAAATGTGCATGTTTTCAGACAAGAACATTTTGGTTTTAAAAAGTCATAACATTTTCTGAAAGATGATCGAAATGTTTTTGTGTTCTCGCAACATAAATGCTAAGAGACAGATGTGAAAACTGTCAGGTTACATCCTCCTTGAGAATTGTTTATGAATCTTTGATGTAAGAGAAGAACTAATTTAGAAATAGCAGCTATTAGCATGCGACTATTGCAGGGCGTGGAATTGCTTCAGCACAGATAGGAAACCTCTGAAACCCTGCCTACCTGCGATAGGTCACTGGTGCAAAATTCACCCGTACACGAGACTCTTAGCAGCCTCAGTTACTGTGGCTTACCCCAGCAAATGCTCTAACAGAAAAGTAGGAATTTTTTTTGGCAAGTGCTGGTTTCCTTAGCTTGGTTCTTAGCTTGTATATATATATTATACATGTGTATGTGTATATGTATATATAGATTTTAACCAAAAAGAAAAATCTGAGAGAAAAAAATTTTTCACAGTATCTTAAGGAGCTGAAACCATTAACAATGTTGTTTGGTATCCAAACATGTTCTTCAAAATCAGGAGGGTAGCTTATTTTCCAATATCGTGCAGGCTGATTGAAGTTTTAGAACCTATTTTAGAAGAGATATAACCCAGACCAAGCCTTTGGTAGAATGAAGTGTATGAAAGCATAATCTTGTCATTTTTATTAACTATTTTAGTGTTACTGTATAAATACATCCTGCCATATCCAAAAGATGCATCTCCTGGCCCTCTGAACATAACTCACGCTGTCACTTTTTTGATTTAAATGCCAATAAATTTAAAATGGCTGTATGGATACATACAAAGAGTTAACTTATTACGGAACAAAATCTGCTGAAGCACTGAGTAGTCTCCTGCTAAAGTATTAAAGAAGCCAGGCACATCTTTTCCTTGTACGATAATGACTTGCCTGAGGTTGTAAGATGCTTAGATTGTATCTGCACTTGTTTGGACTGTATCTAATTGCATTCTCCCCTTTTTTTGCAAATCTGAGGTAAGTTAGCAAAAGGAGAAAAGAGATCCAAAATACAAATGTAAAACAGGGACAAGACTCCTTACTAGAAGCAAAAGGATTTCAGAAAGGGCAGGAGACCTCTCTAGGTTTTGGAGATGCATTTGGCAACTTTTGAAGAATAAACTATCTTCTCTCCTAGAAAAGAAGAGAGAAAAAAATCCCTCATACAGCACTCAAGCCAGTGTACCTGCTAACAGTTCAGATATAATAAATTTCAATTTAGAATTAAACAAAGAATCTAATGACAGTAATCATGTACAAGCTTCCATTTACTGTATCTAAATTGCCCAGAGTTCAACAGAACAGGTTGCAATCGCTTAGAAGTAGCACAGACTTTAAAAAAAAAAAAGAAAGAAAGAAAAAAAAAAAAGAAAAAACCCTTCCATGTGTCAGCAGGACTAATGAAATAAGAAATGAACTCTGGCTGTAGGACTTCAGGCACATTCTGATATTGTAGATTGCTGCCTTTTTGAGGACAATATTTCTTCAACCTTTAACAAACCAGAAATTGTTCGGAGGCAGAGGTGAGTTGCTTTTGTAACTTGTGCCAGGGGCTGTGGAGGCTGTAGATAGAGGGTTTTTTTCCAATTGTTGAAGAAATTGTCCTAAACAAGCACATTACCTGTATACAGGATTTACACCCTTGCTAAAAATATAATGAAAGACAGCTGAAACAGTTGGGGGACAGCTTGGTCCCTGGTGCTCATGCTTTAGAGACAGCAAATGCCAAACTGATGCCAACTTCTAAGGAAAGGTTAGAAGAAAAATGGGGTTGAAGAAGCATCATGCTTCTCTGTCTGCAAGCTTGTTCCCCAGACATTTTAAAGCTCTGAAAGCAAGTGACTTCCAAATCAAATCTCAAGTTTACCTGTGTAATTGCTACAACTGCTTTCCCATTCACCAATTTGCCTCTCATCGGTGGGGATGCAGCCATTAGATATGTCTCTTCGTAACTACCAGTAATAACATGCTCGCCACAAGTTAGAGAGGCTCTCCGGTTTACAGTGATTACAGCAGCAAACACTGTACCTGGAAGTATAGCTTAGTACTGTAGAGTATCCGTTCCGCTTGGCTTTGTTCTTCTCTTTCTCTGCATTGGCTAATTGATGGGAAAATTATTCCCATCCGTCTGTCTGCTGAGACTCGGTGTATTTGAGACAAATCCCCGTCCTGTGCTTTGTTTGCGAACACCCTGTGACTTGGAGCTGAGCAAAACTGATATGCTGTTGGCTTGAGAAGCTGCTGCAGAAGCCAGCCAAGCTGGCAGTGGTAACCCGAGCGAAGCACGGAAGATTTAAGAGGCAGGGTTAGTGCACTGGAGCTATTTTTATGCTTTTTTTTTATTAAATAATTTAGCGGCAGGGGAAAATGCATCCTCTCAAGTAACTTCTGCAACAACTGTTGAGATTGTCCACTCAGTTTAAGTTTGGTTTATCTCTGAGGGAAGGTGTGGGGGTTTTTTTTCTTTTCTTTTTTTCATAGGCAAGGTAAATAAGTAGCTTTTGTAGCTGGCTAAGTGTATTAGCTGGAACTCCTGAACCTTTTCTGGATATTATGCAAGTAATGCAGAATAATTTCTTGTTTTACAAACAACTTTCTTAGCAATGCTTATTGTTATGTAGTAACTAGATTGAGTTTCTTCTGCAGGTATTTTTATTTCCATATCAGGTGGTGTGCTCTTGCAGGGAAGGACTCCAAAGTCCTTTGCACCCTATGTTTAGGGGATAATACGCATGCTACTAGAATGCAGCCATTTCTGGGGTGGAACATGTCAGCTTTTTAATAGTGCACAATTACGATGCAGAATCATTTAAGGCACTAATTGGAAAATATTGTATCCATTTAGAATTGCAGAGAAAATATATAGGTAAGCAGAGTGTAATTACCCAAAGTGGAATTGGCCCAAGACTTGAAATCCATACTCCTGCAAAGAGCACAAGGAGACTTTTAATGACTACAGATGATCAGGCTTCAGTTTCTTGTCTTGTTTAAAAGGCAGCAGAACTTGCAGCAGAACCAGCCTTCCACTATATAGGAAGGGACCAGTCCTGTAGTGTTTCAATAATGCTGCATTTACAAAGCTGGCAGCCCTTTTCCTCCCAAACTATTGTTTTTTCTTTATTGGTCTTGGCCAAGCTCAACACTGATGAAATTACATTTTGCTCGTCTGGAGACATATGCAAACCAACATATTATAGCCACTAATTTATAACACTATTTTTGGTATTTAAAGGATAAAAATGGCTTTATTTTGCCCTGTAATTGCACAATAATTATTGTTTGGTTACAGTACTATTCCTATACAATACATCATTCCAGTTTATACATGTGAAGTATTTATCGCATTTAGGCATGTTGCAGATAAAGTGCTGCTTTTGCTTCTTTCTTCTGAAAAACATCTGTGGCACAAAGAAGTTTGTATTACTTGTCCAACTGAAATGCTAAATCGTAAGTAATTAGTACAGAGTTGAATTAAGAATGTTAAAAATGAATTCAAGAGCTTTCCATGTTTACCAATTGTTTTAAATTAGACTCTTTCCCCCTTTTAGACTTTGATTGTGGTGTTGAATGAACATTAATCATTAAATGGCCCATGGATGTCATCAGTGCTTCCATAGAAAGTCATTGTCAGAAAATTCATTCTAATTCAAGGTTAATTAGTGTAACATTAAAATTATGTGTTACAAAAATTAATTACTTGCTGGGTCAAAAAGTGTGTTAAAAAGCTTAATGCCTTGTGTCTGAGATTGCATTTCCTTACTCAAAATAATGTTCTACCTCTGCTGCCCTTCTGAAGAATATCTAACAGCAGATGTGTGAGCTTTGGTTGCAGGTGTCTTCTACCCATCCTGTGATTTGGCACTGTGGTTGGGAAATTTGGCTCGCAGTTCCCATTAGCAGATAAATCGGGTTGCTCACCTCGTTCCCTACTGCTGTGTCAAGAGATTTATAACCAGGCACGGGCTCATGTAACTCATTTCAGCTTTGAAGGTCTGTGAATATTTTGTATAACATACTGGAAAACACGAGTTGGTCTGACAGTGTCACAGGTAGGGGAATGATTTCCTACTCATCCGCAGGGCGATTTCCAAAGAATCTCCTGCAAGCGCACCATTTGCTATATGCTAAATCAGGAGAGACTCATACTAACAGGGAGTTTAATAAGCGTACACAGTAAACAGTGAAGCAAAACTTCTATCTTAAACTATTTGGGGCTTTCTGTTTGACTTGCCAGTGTATAAAATCTTCTATGTGTCACAGGAGAGTTTTGGACCTACTTATTAAAAGGCTCTGTTACTGCTTTGGATGCATTTCGTGTCTGATTATCAGAGGATAAGCGCTCCAGCCTCGGTGCAAGGTTGTTAAAGTATATGAAACTGTATCATAACTCTACTTTGACCTATTACGAAAACAAGCATTACCTTTCACAGGTGTGCATATTCTGGTAGGCTGGTATCAGAGTGCTTTCGATGAACTCAACTGAAAACCTTGATTTCAGTTCACTGGGCTCTGTGGTTCTGCAGCCCTTTCCAAGGCCAGCTGCAGTCTGACTTTGGACCCTTCAGGCTTTGGAGCACCTGAGTTCAGACCCTTAGGAAATGGCTGCTTTTTGGGCAGGGACCTGTTCCTAGCTGTGGTAGATGGCAGAGGAGAGCAGCTCCAAGTGTGGATGTGTCAGCATCCACAGGTGTAATTTTCATCTGTTCCAGTCCTTTTCCTCCTCTGCTATGTATAAATATTTTGTTCTTGATCACTAAAGGGCAATTTTGCAGGTCAGGAGATGAATTGACATTGCACAGCAAAACAAGTGAATGCTTCAAGAGCTTTGAATTGCTGGGTGCTCTCTTCAAATAGCTTGGAGGAGTGTAAGGAGGTGACAGCGGTGTCGTGTTGGAGTCTGCTCATACTTCTACCCCTCCAGCCCAGCCGTTCCTTTTAATAGAGGATATGTCTCGAGGGAAGAGATTGAAGGGGAGCTAAAGGCTATCTTGAAGTTCTTTTTGCTTTAGCATCATCTTTTGCCCTGTCTTATCTTAATCCTTGCTAAAAGTGGCATAAAGCAGGGATTTGAGTTTAATATGGGGGAAGAAAATTCCACATGACAACCTCACCCTGCCCACAGCAGGCTGTTAAGCTCTACCTCAATCAGAGGAGTGCTTAGTATCCAGAACTTGGGGATGTCCTTGACAAACATGAAGATCTGAACTTTCATTACATCCCCTCATAGGGGTGGCAGAAGCACGTAGAAAGACCTCAGGTGCAGAGATTTGTTGAAAGGAGATGCAAAGAAAAGTACAGTGGTTTGGGAGGAGCTTGAAGTATGGATGTAGCAACCCACATTGCGGAGCTGAGCAGGGAACAGTTGTGGGTGATACCTGCTCAGTCACCCAGTTTTAATCTTCTGCTGCAGGAGAGGCAGGGTCCATTGGCTGAGGGTTTCATATCTGTCAGAGGGATGAGCTTTTTGGCACTTGGGGTCCTGTCGCCTTAGGCGGCTTTGAAAAGCTTATCGTTACTGTGCAAGTCTTTGCTCCCGAAACAGTCAGAGGCATCAAAATCCCAAATCTATATAAGAAAGCAAATCATGTTATGGCTACTGCTTTTCACACCTTGCTGATTTTTTTCCTCTAAATTATTGCTAACTTGTGGTTTTGGTGCTAAAGGAATGCAGAATCAAGCCATGCCTCACTTCTAGTATTTCTAGCATTACTCTCTTAAGTCCAAATCGGGAGCAATGGTATGTTGCATACTAATCTCAGCAAATTTTTTTTAAAAACAGTCAGTGTTTATTTTATTAATGGTCCTCAGGGCTCTATAGCAAGACTGATTCTTTCTACACTGCTTTTGGCTGACCTGGTTAATTTTCTTTTGGATGTTTGTAGGGCAGGGCACTGCTCCACTGGGCTTGTGACAGAGGACACAAGGAGCTCGTTTCAGTACTGTTGCAACATGCTGCTGATGTTAACAGCCAGGTAAGAAAGGAATGAAAAGCTGAACTTGAATGATGTTTTGTATTACCTCCTGACTAAATGTTTCACATGAAACTGAATTGTTCCAAGACTTCATAGCAAATTCTTCCAGAGCATTTATCACAGAAAAGAGCATCTAAAGAGATAGCCTGCGAAAAATAGCAGAATTCAATTGCATGAAATGCATGTGCATGTGAGGGGCTTTTTTCAGTTCCCAGTGAAATTCTCCTTTCAGTAAAGTTTTTGACTACCTGGCCATCACTTCCTATATGACTTGTGGTACTGTTGACAAGAGATGTTTCTTAAGTGCTGGGTGTTTGGTACATAAAGTACCAAACTTACAGAAAGTGTGTTCTTTTGGTCTGTTTTTCGTAACTCTACAGTCTTAGCAGACCTTTTGTGGACTCATAGAAGGAGAATTCCACAGCAGCAACTTCACTTTGAACAGAAAAGCATCCTAGAAACACCTGTTTGACAGCAGCCCACAGGATCAGGCTGTGCGTCAGGGCGCAGCATGGTGGGCATGTGACAGTTCCAGCTGGAGCTCAGTGCCTGACTGGGGGCAGATTAAGTCAAAGAGCTGAAGCAGTTTTTGTCCCCGCATACCTACCTTGCTCTCTTGGAGGTCACCATTTCTAGGATAAAGATGACTGCACTGAACATAAAGCAGCTTTTCAGCCACTGCAGTTTGCAGCCCACGTGTCTTGGGTAAACTGGTGGCGATTTTCAGGTACCTTAATACACCAGGCTGTGAATTGCACTGTTGTACAAATGGTTCATTCCACCATCCAACTGGAGTCTGCCTGTGTTCATGAGCCAACACTCCTAGTTTGGGCAGCTTGTTGTAGGTAAGGGCTGATCTGTGTAAATGCAATCATGTTCTGAAATAATTGTTCAACGTATTTCTGTCATGTTATGATTGACTGCTCTTTACCCCAGTGGCTTTTGTTGGCTTTGTTCTCCTGCCCAGTTTGGAGGTGGATACGCCTATTTTGACAAATTTGCTAGCTTGTACCAACAGTCTCTTTTAACAGCCCAGTGACAAGCGCTTCAGGAACTGATACCAGATAGACCGAAGCACAGTTGCGACCTGCAGAGTTCTCAGTAGATCTCTAATGTTCATAGGATAGAAAAAGCCGTGTTTGTACTTACACACACGTGAAATCTTTGTCAGATGGTCTTTCTTGCCTTTGCTTGGGCAGAATTGCAGGTGGGATGTACATTAGGAGCCATGGCTCCATTGTAGCTGGTGAGATACTTAGCTTCATGCTCAGGCCTCCGAGGTTTCCGTTATACAGAGGACTGTTGTCCTCACCTCGAAGGAAGGCAGTGGAGGCAGTACAAGTAGCGGAGGTGCGTGGCTGCCTCTGCAGGCCCCGCTGTCAGAATAGGCAGACACCTTTCACGCAGAGCTCCGTGAGTGACATGCCAGATGAATTTCTAAACAGCTTGGGCTTGAAATCAGGGAGCGGTAGGATCAAACACCTTCCTGTCCCCTTCACTCTGGCAGCGCAGGAGATGTTTCTGTTTGCAATGCTGTACCGTAGCAGCAGTCTGAAAATTTGCTGCTTTTTGACATTTGTCGCATTTTTCCCATGGTATGTTCTGACTCTTAGAAGACAAGGAAGGAAGAATTATCTTTTTTTCCCCTGAACATTAGTTTTCTATTAAATCCTTTTCTGTTTTTTTTTCTTTATGATGTATTGCACGTTTTCTAACCAGATTATTTTTGGCCAGTAACAAAAGGTTAATAATAGCCATAAAAAGAAAATCAATCTTTGATTTTTTTCCACCAAGGTAATAAAGGAGAATTTTCTTATAAAGGTCTTGGTTTGCACATAGGTATGTTCCCAGAGAAGGCAGACACTTTTTTATTCTCAGCCATATATAAATTCCAATAACATTTCAAGACTTAGTGACCTAATGTTTATTTTTATTATTATTTTTTTAATATTGACTTTTACCCTGAAAGATTTCACATCCAAAGTAGGAGCAGAAGGAATTTTTTTAAAAAGCTACCAAAAGAAAAAGGGAGAGGGAAAACTTCTGGCTTCCTAACAGACCATAAACACTGCAATATCTGCTATTATACATTACCAAATGCACTGTCAGTTAATGTGTGGGCTATAAAGAAGGGTGGGTTAAGTGTAAGGGAGTCTCTGGTGACTTGAATCAGTGGTGCTATTGTTTCAGAAAGATGTGCTCTCCGTGCAAGTTCCCTCTCCAGGCTGCATGCAGCACTCTGCCAAAGCCCAGCATGCAAACAGGCTCCGCGATTTCCACCCACCGCTCAGGTCTTCAGATGTTTCCCTGTCTCATTCAATTTTGCTGCAGTTCCTAAATGCAGGCAGCACAGGAAGTAAAGGATAAATTAGGGATTATGAGGGTTAAGAGCAGATAGTAAAGGAGAGAAATGGTATAGACCAAAATTAAAAAAAAAAAAAAGCCTGTGTTTTAGTATCCTTCTAAAAAGTTAGTCAAAAAGCCCAAATGATTTATGCTCTCTTCCATTACCTTCCTAATAAGTGCTCTTCCATCTTGGCTCTCTTAGTGTGCTAAAGGATTTAGCTGTCCTAAGCAGAAGGTGACTGGTGGCACTCTGCTGGGTGACCTGGAGCAAGTCATACAAGTTCACCGTGCCTGTGAATGTGCCTTATTCACCTTTCACTGCCCTATTTTAGTTCAGCTCGAATAGTGCTTATCCGTAGAAGCGCTTTCAGTCTCCGGATCAAGGGGCTGTGTGAGGGGCAAGAGTTACTGCTCTTCATTGTGCTACGTGGACAGCTTCGGAGCAGGAGGAGAGGTGGCCTGCTTCCACTCGTTCCTGCAGCGTGCTCAAAATGGCTCTAATTCTGGGAATAACCTCTGCGCCTGGGCTGCAGTGGTTGAGTGCCTGTGCTTTTTGTTTTAAACAGGGGTGCCGTAGCTTCAAAACGGTGGTTCACTAATGTCACTGAAAAACTGCAGCCATTAAATTCTGATTGTTCATAATTAGCTCTAATAGCACATTTGAAAAGAGGTGGTAAGTGATTGCCATGGGCAAAGGGATGCAGAAAGGCAACAGGCTTCTCCGCTTTGTTGAACAGGGGCATTTATGTAATTGAATCACCTAAATCTTCAGAGCCAGAGGCCATTTCAAAGTGGGTGGTGGTCTGGTATTTTGGAGCTCTGCTGGAAGTATCCAAAACTTGGGAATCAGCCTAAAAACAGCCTCCTTCCACTGGAGCACTGCATGTTTTAATTGTAGGCTTCTAATTGAGTGACAAAGTGAAAGGAAGTACTGTATTTATAACATCAGTAGTTATGAAGGAGCTCAGACAACATGATTACCATATCCCTTTCTAACTTTAAAATATGTGAAGATACGAATAAGTTTTTCTTGCAGAAGGACGAGCAACAAAAGAAAACTTTCTTTTGCCCCTAGTGAAATGCCAGTTGCTACAGGGACGGTTTTTCCTTGCAACGTTTTCTCTGGCCTTAGAAAGGAGGTGTTCAGGGGCTGGGGAGGCACTGAGTGCAAGACCTGCAGCACTGGATCCCAGCTTTGCAGTGCCTTGCAGTGCCGTGGCATCTTCTGTGGTCCTGGTGCCAGAAGCAGCTGGCTGGCATGATCAGAGACCTTGTGCGTCACCTTGTTTGCGTGTCTAGTGGTGCAATGCCAGCATGGAGGAGAAGGCGCAGCTGGATGAGGTACTGCTCAGCCAGCATTCAGAGGAGCTCTCCTCAGTGGCAGAGAGTGTAGCTTTAGTCTCATGTTGTGCTCCTTTCCCATCATGGGCCAGTGAACTCCTCCGTTTTTTTTCCTCCTCCATCATCCATCGTGCTGCGTTCACCTCTGACTCTGTGCAGTGCCATTTAACATATCAAATGGGAAGACAGGTGAGATGTCTACAAACACGTTTCGGAGCCCTGCAGTCTGGCAGTGATGCTAAGTGGAAAGGTAGCAGTTCCTACTAGGTGGAAGTGCGCTCCTGGGAAAGCACAAGCATCTCTTAACTCTGTTCACCTCCTCTTAAAGAGCAAGGGAAATAAGCATGTTTGGAAAAGGAGGATTCTGTGCTCTGATTTGTCATCTTCTGCAGGGTTTAAAGAGCACAGAAATATTACTAGTGTTATTTTAAGAAAAATGAAGGGCCTCATGGCCTAATAACTGTCTAGTGAGAGAGAAAGAGAATGACAAATGGCTGCTTATGTCTGTAAAACCAAAACAGTAGACTGTAGACTTGTTTCTCCTGGGCTTGCTGTGGCTATACTTTGTTCCACTTGGGGGTACTTTTTACTCCAGAATAACTTGTGCATTCAAGGTATTCACTTGGGAATGCATGGGGAACTATCCTGGAATATTTGTCACAGATAAGCTTTTCAAGCATATCTGTCCTTGTGAACAAGTTCTAAAATGAACATTATTAGTTGTAGCTAGAATTGTATCACTTGACACACAGGATAATTAAGAGTTCTGTATATGTGGTGAAGGAGCTAAGGTAAAATTGTTTCTAAATATTCTTTTATGATTTATAAACTACATAATTGTGTAGCTGTATTAATCAGCTTATCAATGTTACGGTAGTCATTTGCCTATGCTAAAAATTGTGCTAGAATTATAGACTGCTTCAAGGATGAAAAGTTATAACTGGGACCTTCAATTTTTGTTTTATTTGTTGACATTTCACTTTAGAAGGAGAGGTGCAGATCACTGCACGGAGAATTTAAACCTGTTGTCAGCAAGCTCTCCCTGGTCACCTATGGACGCTGTGTGGTATGAGAAGGAAACTTGAGAACCAAAGCTGAAAAGCGTCAGGTTAGGAAGTATGTTGCTAGTATGGACTGATTGCATTTTATTCATTCACATACACCTGCAGTTTCCGTGAAAGGCATCCAGTGTGTATGCTGTCTGCAGTGAGAGTTGGTAGCTCTTTGTTGCCAACGCTGATTTTTCAGCAGCGGTTTTGAAGACAAATGAATTCGCGCTTAGGGCAATTGTTTTTGTCCTAGACGTCTGTCTCGTTAGAGGTTCAACAGTAAGATGGGAGATGTCTTGGAAATGCTGCAGCTTCTTGGTAGTCTGTGCCACAGAGAACCAGAACTGAATGCAACCGGGCTCTCTTGCAGGGCCTTTCAGAGAAGGGCGAATGTGCTGGGGCACATTGAATGGAAGGAAGAGGCCTGTAGGCCTTGTTCCCTCGTCTGCCCTCCACATTAGAGCTACCCTGAGTGGCACACTCTTGGTCAGAAGAGAGAATTGTGTTGCAGCTGTGTCTTGTACTAATTCTCATGAGGCAGCACAGTTGTCTGGTCACACGTGTTAGCATGTACTTTTGAGGGAGTTACAGCTGGATTTTTTTTTTTTTTCCTTTAAAAGGCATCTTGAGTAGCAAGAGGAGTGTGGTTGCCTCTCCAGCTTCTCCTTCCTCACAGGCCCCTGCTGTGTTTCTCTAGCAGACGGCCACTTTCCTCTTTATTTGCATGCTAACACACTTGTGAGTCAGAGGGCTTCTGGAGACCAGGACGTGGGGTAGCTCTCCCCTTGTAATACCTTCACTCACGTCCTCACTGAAAAAAAGTCTTTTCAAATGGAGACAATACAAACATAATAAATGGCAGGGAGGGTTCATCTCCCTCATGACTCAATCCTTCTCAAACAACATTATTATTGACTGGCCTATTGGTTGCCAAAAAGGAAAATCAATTGTACTAGAAGTAGTTGCTGGGCCACAGATCGTGGTGGTAACCCAGCAGCGACAGGTTGATTTTTATCAACTGTCTGAAGACTAATTTCCACCATTAGCTAGAAATGAAGTAGAAATTATGGATATGTCGAAGACTGCAAAGAGTGGTGGTCTGTTGTTTTTGTTTTGTTTGTATGGCTTTTTTTATTTTCCTGCCTGACTCTAAAAGGATTGTGTGTAGGATAAAAAGAAGGGAGGACAAAAATTCAGGCCTGTTTGCCTGCCTGTCAGTCCCTCCGTTTTTTTTCTTTTCAGTGTTGTTCATTTGGATTTCACAGCATGAATGTGAACTGCTTCAGTCTTTGTGTGGGCCACGTGATAGAGGCATTCTGTAGACATTTAAAAACAAAGCTGGCCTCAGCAAACGTCCATTCCTTCCCTACCTCCTGCACAGTGCACTTCATGCCCCTGTTTTTCCATATCCGTAGGGAGATGGTTGAGGGAAGTGACAGGGGCATCTTGACTGTTCTGACCAAGGACCAAAGGCTGCAGGCTGTGTCTACACAGTTTTCCCCCTCCCCACTGAGTGAGTGTGTGCGTGAGTGCATGCACAGCCTACCACCTTTGCAAGTTTACCAGTACAAACATGCTTGCAGGTAAGATGCCAGCTGTCAAAGTACTGTGCTGTTACAACCATTTTCTAGACCTGCTCAAGATTAAAAAGGAAATCATATCAGAGCCTTGTACTCTTGCTGTTAATGTCCCTAGTATAAATTTTCCCCTAAATATACCACAAACCTGGCTTATAAAGCTAGGAGAGACCCTCTCCTGGATCTGATGATTGCTGCAGAGGTTTGGCTTAGTTATGTTTGCAGCAAGCAAAGGATGTTGCAGGTACTGCTGAATCAACCATTGCTGTAGTAGGAAAGTACAGTGGCAAATAGATGAAGAAACTAAGCAGAGAGATAAGGCAAAGCAATGGTTAGGTATTCCAGGGCTGCTGATAAGAACAATGTGTACCTACAGATTTATTAACTCCAACAGTTTTCTTCTTTCCTTATCCCCCTCCCAGCACTCCCAGTCCCCTCTGTTTTTCTGTAGTCAGCTTTGCTAAGCAGCTCTCCAAAGACTGCAGGCTTATACCCCTTCAGTCTTCACACTGTTGCCAATGGGTGTGAAATCTATTAGGCAAAAGAAAGGAAAGATCTGCTTAGTGACAGAGGGTAGCTTTCTACATTAAAGCATTGACTTGGTGCCAGTCCCACAGTTATTGGAAGTGGCACAGCTCCATGTCTCTCCTGCAGGTCTCTCTGTGGAATGGAGATTGGCAGCAGGTTGAATATTAAATGGTCACCACTCAGCAGATGCTGATTTTACCTACTGAGAGGAAAGTCTTTCAGCAGAAGCATTTGCAAAATATTTGCAGCTCTAAATACCTTCTGGGTGATGAAGAGATTTATCTATGTTTTGTCCGCCAGCTTCTGAAGACACCCCAAGCCTCATCAACATAAACCAGAGATTGTACAAATGACAGGGTGTTTCCTGCTGCTCATGCGTGCTGAATTTTGTTGCATTGTCCCTTTGCATCTTCTGGCTTGATGTGTACAGTCTTTGTTTCCTCTGGTCCCTGTAGTCATGTGAATCACTGCCTCATTGCTGGTGCAGCAAAGCGGTTGGCACCCTTGCTCAGGCAGCACGTGTGCAGCGTAAGGCATTGCCTGCAAAGCAGGCTCACCAGCTAAGAAACTGCATGCTTCTGTGTTGCTCCAATGGTAACTTCAGTATCCACACAGTCCTTTCAGCCTCTACACACAAAACTAGTATTTGAAAAAAGAAAAACAAAATTCAAGAGCAGTTCCTGAAAAATTAGCAGTGTTCTCCATCACTTTACCCTCATATAATCTAAGTTGAATTTTATCTGCTTTCAGGGTAACCAAAACGCAGGGATGAAAGCAAGGGAAACCGGGATAGCAGCACATGTTTCATGAGGACTGCTGTGAGATTGTGGCTTGTAGGCAGTGCCTCGTGAGGGCTCTGCTGTGCAGGAGGAGACACTTTGCCAGCACAGGAGGAACGCTGTGCTGCAGTAGGCATGCAGTTTTTTTTAATCTCCTGAAGGATCAGGGAGCGTGACCACTGTCCACATCGGGAGGCACTGTGCCCGTTTCTGTGCCTCGCCAGCACTGCTGTCTTGTGGCAAAAGGGTTGCAATCTCTGCCAATGCCCTCCGAAGATGGAGGCCCTGGCAGGGAGCTTTTGTGCAGGTGGACCCAATCCTCCCTGATCCTTGTGCGGAGGAGGAGCAGGCAGCTCATTCCCTACTGTCTTTATATGTCCTTGCAGATGCACAAAACAGGCTTAACTTGACTTGAATGCCTCCCTGTGAGGACATGGGATGGTCCCATGCCCCTTTGTCCCTTGGTTTGAGGGTCACCTTTGAAATAAGCTGTGTTAAGTCACCTGTAATTTGTAAAGTCATTGTTGGAAATGCTTTAATCCCTCATTAAGGTGTTCGGTTAGCTCACACACAGAGGGATACAACTGGCAGCTGAGCTGTTTTTTCAGGTGACCCGACCATCACAGAAGTGGTCTTTAGCCTTGCTTCCTTTCCCATGTCCTAGGTGTCACCTCTCAGTGCCAGAGGACCCACCTTAGCCAAGCAACCCAACTGTTCTGTGCTCAGGGGAGACAGCCCCTAAAACTCTTTTTTTTTTTTTGGGGGGGGGGGGGGGGGCATTCAGCCACTTGAAAAAAACTTTCCCTGTTTTGAAAGAGTTAAATTCTGCCCTTCACTTTTTCCCTAAGGATGTGGGGAAAGTCTGATTTTACTTCCCAAATGGAATTTTGGTGTTCATCTGTTGTTGATCATCTCTTTCAGCTTCTTTAAAGAAAGAAAAATCTAAGTGTATCACTGGGTTTTCTTGAATTTGCAGTCTTTAGTACAAATTCCTTTTTTTTTTAAATAAGATTCATTTTGTTCTAACACTTTAAAAGTTGGGAAAATACCTTCTTATGCTTATTTTGTTTAGATTTTTAAATTTCTGCTTCTAACTGCTTCTTGGCTCCATGGATTAGAAGTGAAACACTCAAAATGGCAAAATGGCAAAATGGCAAAACTAACACTCAAAATGGCAAAACTAATTTAAGGAGGTTTCCATCTCTCAGCTTGTTCATGTTTCTGTATCCTGAGAATGGTTGTCAGTCTAGAAGTCTTTCTAGCTCAGTAGCATGCCTCCAGCAGCAAGGAATAGTGAATGCTTAGGGGACAGAATAGGGTAAGCTTACAGTGATATTTTCTTGTATTTCCCAGAGGTCTGTGGCTTGGAGGCTTCCTGAACCAATGGTGTTATCTTTTGCTCGTGCATTTTTCTTTGATATATTTCTCTTATCCCTGCTTGGTTTTCCAACATTTTATGCCCATGTGAGTTCTGCAGTTTAACTGTTTTGGCAAGTCCAAAGCAAATGCACGGTTGTTTCTTGTGATACCACGTAGTTCTCTTGTAATGAGAAACAAGGAATAATTGTTCCCCGGGTTACCTTCTCTGTGCTGCTTTTGACTTCATAGGCCTCCCTCATACTCCCCTTTGTCACTTCTTTTTCAGACTGAGAAGTTTAATCTGTTTTTCAGTTCCTCATCTGGAAGCTGTTCTCTCACTTTGCTTCTCTTTGTCACCTTTCTTTGAATCTTTTCTAGTTCTTCCATATTTGCTTTGAGGTGAAAGGAGCAGCATGTCACATATTGCACCTACAGCCTGGACACCATGAGTTTTAATGGAGCAATATAATGATGTTTTCTGGTTTGCTCTTTCTTTTCTAATGCCTCCTTTTTGTTTGCCTTCTATTATCTACCATTGAATACTGAGCTGGTGTTATAATAGAACTGTCTATTATAACTCAAGGTCTGTTTCCAAAGCGGTAATAGCTAGTTCAGTGCCCACCGCTGTGTGTTTAGGCTAGGAATTGTTTCTCCACATGTGCATTACTTGACGTTTATCAGCACTGATTTTCATCTGCTGTTTTGCACCCTGTCATTCTGTGTGAGATCCTTTTGCAGCATTTTGCAGTCAGCTTTTGGTTTTGCTGCTTTGGAAGATGTACCAGACTAGGATGCTCCAGTCTCAGCCTGCTTCCGTAGTTCATGTATGTGTGGGTCGGACAACCCAAGCCCTAGCACGGGTCCTGCTGAGACTCCAGTGATCACCAGCAATTGGGCAAAGTGATCATTTATTCCTATTCAGTCTTCCTTACCTTTTGTAATTGGTTATTTATCAGTGCAAGAACCTTCCCTCTTGTTCTGTGGTGGGATCACGTAAGAGCCTTTGGTGAGAAGACGTATCAACAGTCTTTTGGCAATCCATGTGAACTGGTGAGGGGTAGTGGAGGTCTAAGCCAGGCTTGCCTGCATAGGGGAACAAGGCTGGTGCTCTTCTCCCTCTGCCTCTCAGGAAGCGACTGCTTGACTGCTCCCTTTTAGAACAAAACAAGTAAACCCTATCCTGGAGTAACTTCCAAATTTATTTAACAGACAGAATGGTTGTCACAGCTTAGACATCCTGTGTTGAAATGGGACTTTGTCCTCTTACAGCAAGGCTCAGCTTGGTTGAAATAAATCACCCTGTCCTGAGGAGGGCTTCTTAGAAAGCGAATGCCTGAAGTTACAGGAAGGTGGAAGGTGTGTTGAAGTTCTGTGCCAGGTTTGTTCTTGGGTTAGGATTTGGCTATCTGCAAGCTGGGTACCAGCTTTTGAAAAAATCAGTGAACTTCCATCTTCTAAATCCGTTTCTTCTGTTCCAGTCAATTAAACATTAAAATGAGTGTGATAAATAAGTGTACATTTATGGGTCAATAGCTCTGTAATGTGTCTGTGACATGACTGGCTGAGACAATCCATTTCAGTACCCTCCTGTGTAACCCAACATCTTCAAGTACTTAATTGCTTTGATACAGAAAGAGAAGTGATAAGGATAATGTAGCTATCGGGCCTCGACTCACTAGTTCAAAAACTTCCCCTCTGCAATCAAATCTCTGGTATTTAAGCCATTTTAGCATCGTTCCAAAGGCATTATTGTAATGTCAGAAAATATCCTGAATAATATATGTGTTTTCTCCAGTGTTAGTGTTACTTCCTTGAAGATGATCAGTTCTGTCCACCAGCCAATTAACTACCTCTACAAAGAGTCCTTAGTGCCTGCTTTGTAGCAATGGATGGGGTTGCCCTGTCCCCCCTCCCTTCCTTTTCCCCTCCCCCTATTATATATATATTTTCTCAGCACTATTAGATTATTAAATGCTTAATGACTATTCCATTCCTGCTAACTATACTTTTGATGAGCTGCAGTAATAAAACTTTGGAACAGCATGGTGTGTGTCTGGTTCCTTTATAGGAAGGGCACATTTGGGGAGCTGAAGTAATGGGGGATAAAACTCAATTAATGAATAGAAATAAAAAGAAGTAAATGAGGTAATCAAACTCAGAGAAATTAGTATTGGCAGGTCCTGAATGATGCTCTTGGATGAACAATCTTTCAAAATCCTTCCTTGTATGCTGCTGCTGTCTCTTTATTTATTATTAAAATAACATGATCCATGAGGCGCTCGGGGTGACTCCCAGCCTAGCTAATTCTAATTAATCCAGTCAGGGAGAGCAGCAGGGTAAGTGGAGCAGTCTATCGGATTGAAATTCATAACTTAATTGAGGTCAAAGTCCCGGGTTGGGAGAACAAAAGTCTTTCGCTAGGACCAGGCAGATCAATAGCAATAAATATCTGGCTTGAATACAAGTGGCTTATAGTGACGGATTATCTGACACTGGCCAGAGGTCCTGGTCTTGTTAAGGGCAAAGTCCTGTGGCATGTACAGTATACGATGACTTTTGTCAGTGTTCCCTCCAAAACCCTGAGGAACTCATAAAGGGCTCATGGGAGCTGCAGAAGGCGGCAGCCCATAAAGAGCTCCGCGGGAGTCATTCTGAAACGGCACAGATTTGGATCCCGTTTCTCAAGATTTGGTTCTCTCTTAAGCAGCACAAGGGCATGTGTCACATTAGTGCTGATGGAGGTTAGAAGAATTTGCTAAGACTTACAGGAACTTGGAGCTAAATCACAGCTTGTCCAGAGAAAGACCTTTAGGATTAGGGGAACTGAGCAATAGATTGATGGGCTTCATGCCAAGTCTGTATTTATAGTATGTTTACATAAAAGGAGAGAGGAAAGTTGGAAGAGTGAAATATAAATAATCATTAAGGTAGATCTGTAGTATTAGAGAAAGCAACAAAAGCGAGATATGGTTTCACCTGTTCTTCAGAATAGCAATCAGTGTCTCTGTGACCTCCAAAATGCTCCCTCTGTTTGTGCGGGTAATGTAATATGTATATTGTGCCTATACTGTAATATGAATAATACATTTTTTTCCTCTACATAGAGACACACCTGCGATGCTGACCTGATATTTTAAATTTTTTTGTTTATATGCGTGGAACTGTTTGCTAGTGATGGCTGGCTCCCGCAGTCCTTATCCAAGCACAGCTCTCCAGTAAGACTTTGAGGGTTGAGTACAACGCTGAGCCCATTAACCTCTAAGCCAGGGGAAGAAGCCTGAGACCTGTGATGTTGTACACACAGCCTTACCCTAGCAGTTGCTAGCGAAATATTGGTCAGTGTTAACAACCCAAGAAGCTTCTCTGAACTTTTAAATAAGTAGGTACTTCAACTGATGTTTGATATTAAAGTGCAATCTCCACCCCGTCCATTTGGTATAATGCAATGTGTATGCAGATCCAACTGTCCTGCAGGCTGCTGTCCTCTCTGTACAGGACAAATACTGCTGTGGTCAGCATTTGACACATCTCTGATGGATGTTGTTCTGCCAATGTACTTCAACGCAGCTTGGAAGTGAGATGGAAATTGCATTTTGGATACAGCCAGTGACTTAGTTTGACGTACCTGCGCCTCCCATTACCAGATAATACTAAAGCATGTGTTAAAGGGTGGCCTGCCAAAAATGTTCAAAAGATCTCTTCACCTTGAATCTTAAGGTTTAAATGTGTAGGTCAAACATCTTGTCCAGTCAACTTTCAGGTTTTAGCTTAATGAGCAATTGTTATTTATACTTATATAAGTGGTTGTTCTACCCTCACACCCTTTTGAAACTGTCTCCAGAAAATGCATCCGGTTTTCTACCTCAAGACATTTGCTTTGTATGCTCATATGGACAGAATATAGTAAGTAAGGTAGCTGATCAATAACTATATTAATACTCATCGTTCAGTTTGTTCCTCGCTGTCTCATTCATGGTACAACCTCCAACCTCCTCCTCCTTAGGTCAGTGGCTTTGCTCTCCAGATTTCTACTCTGTTGATTATGTGCTCCTGCCTCATTCTGTCATCCAGCTTGGACAGGATCAAAGCAGAGTTCCCGAGGTAATTAAAAACTTGCAACTGCACGTGACAGGGACCAGAAACAAAATTGCATTGGCAACTGTCATTTACCCTGTCATCTTGAGGTTTTTTGGGTTTTTTTTTTTTGGGGGGGGGGTTGTTTTTGAGTGATTTTATGTTGCACCATTCATGTTCATGGTAGTTATAAGACCCTTAGAAAATTGATCAAATGAAATTAAACAGATATTGCAGTCTAGATGAAATGAAGCAGGCATGAAACTGTTAGGGAAAGAAAGGTTTCTTTATCTTCTACAAATAAAAATGAAAAGTGATTAAGTGGATCTTTTCTGGCTATTAGCAATAACAGCCCTAGCCAGCTAACTTCTGTCACTCTTGAAAATTAATTTACAGGGTACAGTCTTGAATTTAGTATGCTTAAAATAAATACCCCTAAAATTGTTGTCATCTTCTCTGGTGCATGATGTTAGAGCTGTGGTAGGACAACAATTACTTGTCCTAGAGATAAAAAGTGGCTATTCTAAATGAGGTGTTCTAACACAACGGTTTGCAAGGTTTTTAACTGGTAAATTTTTTTTCTACAATACTTCCTTCCTCTATTCTATGTCCAGCAGTATTTTTGTTAGGAAGGGAAAAGGAATGGGGAATGGTGTTAAAGGTTATTTTTATCCAAGATTGTTTCAGTTTTGCATATGTCTGGGGAAGAGAGGGAGAAAGCACCAGCTCTATATCTGTTTTTCCTTCCCTGGCTTGATGATCAGATGAGAAATGTCTCCCTTTTAGCGTGCCCCTCAAAGCAAGATAATGATTAATGAACAAAATGGAAAACCATAAAGAATGAATTTTGGCTGGTTGACTTTCTTCAAAACAGAAGGAAGACGAGTAGTATTTCAGAAAGCAATAGGCTGGAATAGGTTAGAGAGAGCCTGTTACGTGCTTGGACTTGGCCAGAGGCAGGGTTACCTGTGTGCAGGAAATTTCACAGTACTTTTTTTTTCTTTTTTTTTTCTTTAAGCTCAGATTTTAATCATGATCAGACTGTAGATGAAATCTGAGTCAGCAGCCAGATCTGCAAAAGCTGCCTGGTTACCTACTGCTAGAAAGTTTTAGCTATTTATGCCCAGAATTTTTTGTCCTGAGAAAGTCTTGTGTGTAGGTTTGACCCAGAACTGGGGACCTTCAGCACACCATGCCCTCTGGGCTGGGCAGACAAGGAATTCAGGCAGCCTGTTTCTAGTTAACCCTGAAGAGACACCTCTGATTTTAATGAAAAGCTATTGTAAGGTTATATTTGATTGGGGAGTGGCACTTTTTACGGATTAGTTACTATAAATATTTCACCGTATCAGTCTCAATCAATCACCATACAGATTTGCAAACGTGAAGCAATTGGTCCAGCTGGCATAGGTATAGCAGTGGGCTTATTTATGTCACTGATGGAATAAATGTTGATCTTCATCTGCTGCTGCACCTTAAAAACAGGAAAAAACAGCAAGTTAGAACTGTAAAATAATTTAGATTCAAAGCAACTTTTGGAGGTGTCTGGTCCACCCCTTACTCAACACAGGACCAACTTTGGTCAGGTTGCCTAAGGCCTTGCCCAGGTGATTTTTGAGTATCTTCAAGGATAGGGATCCCACAACCTCTCTGTGTCCCTGTTCCAGTGGTTTACTGCCCTCTCTGTGGGGGAAAAAACGTTTCCTGTTATCTAATCAGAATCTCACTTTGTTGTGATTTGTGTCCATTGCCTCTTGTCCTTTCGCTTTGCACTTTTGAGAAGAGTCTGACTCCATCTTCTCTGTCCCCTCATGTTAGGTAGCTGGAGACAGAATTAACAAAGCCTGTTTTTCTGTAGTTTGGGTCTTTTATCCAGCCCTCACATCACAGCAACCCCACTTCTCCAGGATGTCTTTTATGATTTCCAGAGAGAATTGGGGCGAGTGTATTCTCGGGTTAGTCTCGAGTTTTACACCTGCTGGTTGGCCACCCTTGTGCTGCCAAACAGAAACAAGGGCAGGCCACAACCTTATGCCCTCTCAGAGGGGGCACTGCTTTGGGTAAGTGGTATGAAACTGAGCATTGCGCTTCAAATTCCAGCGGTCAAACTCGGGGGAGATTTAGGAAGTTACACCTCGGCAATTGCAAGTGATTGATTTTTCCTAGCGCGGTGACTGAGTGCTTGTCTGCTGGATGGCAGGAAGCGATCACACACACCCGCTCCCTCCAGGCCTAATTGCAAAGTAAAACAGGTTGATTTAAACCATGAAGGCAGTTTAGATCTGGATGTTTCATGTCGGTAGAAAGAATTAGATCTACGGTGTCTTCCACTCGTTATTTTTACTTCTCAGATGGAAAAGTTAGACACGGATGTGGTCGCTTTCCACAAATCGGCTGATAAAAAATAACTTGCTAAGCCATAGGAGCCCTGTTGCCTGGGATAAGTGGTCTTTACGCTATGGTTTATAAATTGTATGTCAGTAAGAGTCTAAAACTGAAGATGTCAACTAGAGTGTACCATGGGAAGCATTAATTTAGGTCTGTTTTAAATCATCTTTTTTTCTTTTAATTTTTGCTAGCTTAAGTGTTCCTCTCATGGACCTGTAAATTAAAAGAAACAACTCTCAGAATTCACCTAAGAATAACTACAAAATCATGGTTGTTTTTTTGGTTTGGGAAGAGGAAAGCCCAACTTGAGTAAGCAAATAAAAAACTTTGGATTTTTTAAAACATTTACTGAAAGCCCAAATGTTGGCTACTCTGCCCAGTTCTCTCCCTGGTTATATGTGAGCAGTTAAAGTGACTGCAGTGTTTTTTATGCACCAAGCGAGGCAGACCTGTAAGTTGGCATATAAATAATGACAGGCTCAATTTTGCCCTGAGCTCTTCTAGCTTATTTTGACTGCTGTAGCTAGTAGAAATCATGCCAATCGGGTATCAAGCAAGAGCAGAGACCATCCCTATCCCAAAGACTTCATCTTGGCATCAGATGCAGCACAACAGGTAGAACTAATGGAAAGGCTGAGTGAATGAAAGTAAGAGAAAACAAAGATCAGCAGAAAACTGGAATTCTCGGCTTGTCTCTTCCCTAAGCAATGCCAGACAGCAGTGACACGGGGATCGCGGCAGAGGTAGGCTCACTGCGGATTTAAAAAATGGTAAGGTGTCAGTGCTGAGGACTTCTGATGAAGAATACATACATGAATTCCCCCATTTAAATTGACTGGAGTTTTGTTTGGATGTATCTCAGGGCTGGATGTGTCCCTTTTTGTGATCAGTTAAAAAAACCCCCTGCAAGTGTTGCTTTTAATCAAGTCCATTGGGAGATAAATTCAGTGATGGGGAAGAAATGGGAGACTTTTCATAGAGGAAAAGAGAAAATTGATTCATTTGCATAGGAATGTATCACAGCTGTACCCAGAGCAGAAAATGTTTCCTCTTGGGACAGGGTGGTTTAAAAATAGTCATCTGGCTGCAAAATTATTTCTGGTTTAAGCAGATAGAGGCACTAATGGTGGCACTATGTTTCTGGAAGGATGATGCTTTCAACCTTGTGCCCAGCTACTGTTTCAGCGGCTGGGCAAAACATAGGTGTCAGAGAAGGGAAGAGAGTGAGAAGTTAGAAATTCCTGAAAGCACCTGGTATTGTACTGGTCTCCACGATGTCATCTTTCACTTAAATGTAGGAGTTTGTTGTTTCGAAACAGAGAATGTCTTAGCAATACTTCTTAACTGGGGAATTGTCCACCTAGATTTGCCAACTGCTACCATCTTGTCTGACATGACCACGTGTTGGTTCCTGTGGTAACATCTTCTGCATCATCAAAATAGTATATGAACATTCAGCTGAGGGCTTTCTGATTCCTTTGTGCTTTTCAATCATCATTACGCCTTTGTAGCACTGAAGTTTGTAGCTGGTGCTACGTTTCAGTGAGTCAGCTGTGCACATCTTGTGAATCTGGAGTTGTAGCTAGTGGCTGATGGTTCTGACTGATGAGACAATACATAGAAGATTATATTGTGGGTGTCTGATGCTTTTAGCAGCACTCTTTGTTTCCCAAATACAAGCAGATTAGTGGTTCTTTAAACATGTTTGCTTTCAATGCACTAGGCAAGAAAGATTGCTGTAGTCCTGGAGAAGCAAACGAGAGTTAGAAAAAAGGAGATTTTTGCTTTGCTTTGACTAAATAAATCCTCTTGAAAATGTGAGTTCTAGTTATTGTTGCTGCTCAGTAGGTCATTAGTTTTAATGCTTTGTTTTTATGTCACCAAATTTATGTCCTACTCTAAACTTGAGGGTTAATATTCCAGATGCAGTATCAGGACATAACCATAATCTTGTAGTATCTCAGCTGTGCTCTGCTATTGCCCATTATGTGCCATTCTATCAAAACCCTTTTTGCTTCTCCTCTTTCTAAAATACTCAACCAGTTTTCACCTCTATTTCTCCTAAGCATCCTTCATAATCACCACTTGGGCAGCTAAGCTACAAGTCTACAAAATGTTTAAGTGGCTAGCAGCTAATCAGGTCCCCTGCTGGCAAAGTCTGTTGAAGTGAGGTGCCGAGGTATTTCCAGGAATGAAGCCTTTGTTTTTCCTTTTCCTAACATCCTAATTACCTGTTATCCATAGCTTCAATAGCTGAGATTTCTGCACCCGCTTGCTGGGCATTCCTCCATTCCGCTGCAGCTGATAGCACATGGTTGTAAGCAGCCAGGGGTATTGCCCTCCCTTGTACACACTCCATAATAGCGTCCAGGAAAAGAGAGTAATGCAGTAAATGTTTTATCTTTAGCACTGGGGGGCTCATTTTGTTGCAAAAAAAAATCCAAAGCAGTGTTTCAGAGTAAGATTCAGAAGGTTTCAAGGAGGCACCAGTTAAACGTGCCCGCTTTGTGGTAGCCAACAAGTGGATCTTTCAGATGCCTGAGCGTTCCCTGGGGGCTCACATTATTAATATCTGCCTTATGACAACGTGGCTGTGCTGATGCCAGTTTTTTTCCCCAGACAGCATGATTAATTTTTCTTTCCTTTCTTAATATCTCTGAGCCAGATGCTTCTAATGTCCTCATGGGGGGTGCATTACTGTTCTTAAGCGCTCCTTCCCCCCTCCCTCCCTGCCCCCCATCCAACTAATTCATATAATGGTTCCAGAGATGTGTTTTGCGGAGTCACAGAAAGCAAAATTTTGAAAGCATCATAAGATGATGGGCTTGACGTGTGCAAATCTGGCCTTGTGACGTTCCTGGTAGGTTTGAAAGCTCAGTGCCAGATAGCGTGTCAATCACATTTTCCATTTAAGAGTGTGCTTATTTGCCTAGCACTTTACAAATTATATAGATGTAGAACTGCTGAAATGCAACTATTTCTGGTGAGGGGAGTGACAGGGAGGTGTTGAGCTGACATTTTGGAGCAAGCAAAGGGAGTTTTGGCTAAGGAAAAGGAGGCACACTTGTATTCTTAGTGGAAAGTGCCACAGAGTCCTCAAGCACTGATTTATTTTAAAGACTTTGAAACACTGCAGTACTAAAAAAGATCTTTATTCTGGAAACAGAATATGACTTCTCCTTTGGAGCTTTTGTTCAAAAATGCAACTGCACAGGCTTGGGGTTTACTGGCTTGGAGATCAGAAGACCTTAACAAGCTCTACAGCAAATGGTTTGTTCCCAGGGAGTTCATACTGTTGCCTTAGCTGTCCATCAGTTTCCTCCAGATAACAGGATTCATGGGAATTCTGTATCTATCCTCAACCATTTTCAGTCATTACTGCGTTCACCTGGATTTCAGGGTATTTCTCCTGCAGGAAGCAGTACCCCAAAAAACAGAAGCAGAGTAGTTAATGGTCAATAGATTGAGATGTGGTTGCTTATTTTAATGTATTTTAGTAGTTTGGGTGGGGGGCAGGGGGCCATTCTGGGTTTAAAGGTGAAAATCTTAATTTGAGAAGCCTAGAAAATAGAGCCTTCCTAATTTCTTATGAATCAGACTAAAATCTCTTTGCAGCTATTATGTTCATCTGCATTTTTTCAATATAATATTGAGAGAAGGTGTAATATTAAGCACTGAATTTGCCTGTGCAAAGCTGTAGTTGAGGAAAACCAGTCACCTTACCACCTTACCATCACTTTTTTTTTTGGTGTGTGAGAAGGGTAAAATATTAAGAGTGCAGGAGGGTTTTTACAGAATGCCTTTCCATAACAGATAGCCAGTCATTTAGCTGAGTATTAAGCAACAGCAGACAGCAGGCAGCCCTTTAGCCCACAGCGGAGTGGGAATTAAGTTAAAATTAACCTGTGTTTGGAAAACAACTAGCACCACTTTATTTGTCCATTTAACTGAATTATATGACGCTATGTAAGTATTCTGACCCACAGACGTAAATTGCTCCACCCTACCCATTTCTCTCCTTAATTCTTTCATGCTAATGGAGCTGATGGGGGATGTTGACTGCAGTGTTGAAAAAAAAAAAAAAAAAAAAAGAGGGTTGGAAATAAAGGGACCATTCCAGCCTTGTGCAAACCTTTCCCTTCAGTGAAATGTTTGAGCGTCACAGCTGCACTAACTGTGCTGTGATCTTTGTTGCCATTAAGCTGATTATATCTGCTCAAGGACTCATCCAACTAATCCTGCAACTGGTTGCTTTATATTTAAACACTTTTTCTTTTTTTTTTTTTTTTTAAGAAGTAAAAGACAGTTTGGCTTCAGTGGACTCTCAAAATGGGTCAGACTGTTGCAGGGACCCACTTTCTAATGTTTGGTTGGTTAATATGGGAAAATAGGACCCATTAATGGGCTCCATATATTAATGGATGCACTCTGTTTGGGAGAGGTCTATACACGCATTGGGACTCCACAGCGTCTGGCATAATTTTGGATGGACAGGCTGGTTTTGGCTCCTCAGTGAAGGTGATACGTCGTCACTGTACCTTCGAGACTGTGCAGCATTTTTTATTTCATTTGTGTGGGCATACCATATAGGCACCAGTTTTGCATCTATATATGACTCTAATGAGAGAGGTTCTGATGTGTTGGATTGATTTAATTGATTTAATAATCAATTTAAATCTAGTTTTCAGTTATTTTTCTAAGGAAAGGTTGATTCACATTGGTTAGTAACCATTAAAATATGATGATTTGCAACTAAATGCAGCCTTTACAGTAAATTTATTTCTTTTTGCTAACTGGATATGCAGTATCTGTGCACATTTGCTTAATTGATTATATAGTTTAACCTAGTTTATTCACATTCTTAGTTTTTACATTTGAATTAGGTGCTAAAACAGCAAATGAAACATTTCTTATTCACTAGATTTAGTCATTTTGTTTTCACTAGTGCCAGAGTGCATTTGGATGGAAATTAGAATTTAATCACAAGAAATCATCGCAAGAGATTTTTCAAGTACTTCTTACAAATAAATGAAAATCTCACCATAAACATGATGGGTTTGTTCCTGGAAGGGGCAGAATAGATAGAATTTTCTTTGTATTTATAAATAACACATTTATTAAAGGAGATGTTGTCTGACACAATCTGATAGGTAACTTTCCTCCCCAAATTTTATTGACAAAATAAAGGATTCAGACATTAGGAGCAAATCAGAGGAGCAACCAAAGAAACTTCAGGACCAAGCAGGAGCTGTAATTCTGTGGTTGAGCATTCAGTGTTTTATAAACTTCTATCCTCCACTTTTCTCATGCTGTCTGTTGTCCACTCTGAGACATGCAGCTTGAATTTGGCTGGCTAAGACGCTTCCCAGGGGCTAGGTGAACTGAGAGTGGAAAGAGCATGCTATGCATTAAGTGATTTAAAGTGTAAGAAAGAATGCTTAATCCATTGGTATTGTTTTTCTGCAGGGTTGTGCAGTATTCCTTAAACTTCATATCTTTTAAAAGCTGTTTCTTCAGATCTGCGTGTTGTTATCACTCAGGTATTTTTAACTTCTTGGGATGCTTCCACCCTATGGAGATGGCTGTCATATGCAGAAACAAATGGTCGTTGTTTCTGAGTCCTCAGGATCCAAAAGCTAGGAGATCCCTTGTCTCACTTTATTTTTTTATCCATAAGTAGTCAAAAGTTGGTCTAATAACTCAAGAAAATTGTTGCAAGGGTTTATTGAGTGACTTACCTGTTCAGTAGTTTGACTTTTTTTAGAACATAGACACCAGATGCTTGCTGGAAAACATACATTGTTTTTCATTTAAATGTAATGATTTTATAAAATTGTATTTTGTTTGGGCCATCACTTCGGTTGTCCTAATTTCAAATAGACTATTGAAATATATTTTTCTTCAGCAGAAAAAAAGCACTGAATTTTATCCCTCCTACGCTGTGATTGTAACATTACTTTGGTTACTTGGGAGCTTCTAAAAAAGAATTGTTTCATGATTCCCAATAGAACTTTTTTTTATAAGCTCTAAGCTTCCATTTAAACCTGTGGAACAAAAATGTTAAAATTCCTTGTGGATTTTGTCCTTAAAACCATAATGTTTAATTGAGCAAAACTTGTAAAGCTGTCTGCGAGTGGTCCTCAGTAAAAGTGGAACAAGACCGAAGATAGACAGTTAGAGGATATGTGAAAACATGTTAGCCCAGTTGCGGTGAGTATAGTTAGCAGCCAGGAAAGTCTTAAGGTCGCAGCTTGTGTTTTCCAAGTTTTGGCTATTCGTAATTTTTGCTCCCCAGATTACTAAATGAGGAAGAGAGTCTCACTAAAGGTGGACTTAGGTGAAGACAGTGTTATGGAAAATCAGGCTCGCCAGCCTCCATAACAGGGTCCGACCCTAGGTTCCTTCTGAGGCAGAAGTTCGAAGTCAGATTGGAGAGAAATAAAATTTAATGACACACGTGCGGTAATTACAGCTCGAGCTGGGTGCCTCCGAAGAGGGACCCCGAACAAAGAAATCCCTGGGCAATTATACCCTTACAATCTAACTTCCCCACCCCTTAAGCGATAGCTTGGACCAACAGTAATAGTTAGGTCTGGGGTCTTCCCCTTCTTCCTTGGGCCCCTTCATTGTCTCCAGGCAGGCTGCTGCTTATCTTCAAGGTTGGCTGCTCCTGCCGTCCGTGCAACTTCTTTATCCCTCCAGCTTGAACCGGCTCTGGGGCCCCCTTATCCAAGTAAAAGTTCACAGCCTGAGGCCTAAGGCTTCAGCAAATTTAGCTACTAATGCTAAGCAAGTTATGCTAAGCAATTAATTCTAGACAGCTTCGGTCCGATATTCTCTAACAACAGATCTTACTAGAAGAGGGAGGTTCTAGTGTGGAAAAGTACAGCACGTCCTAATGGTCACAGCGTAGCATTAGCAGCTCCACATCCAAAAATGATTCTAGCTGCAGGCTGGATTCCTCCTTTGACCTTGAGTAAATCAGCCTGTTTTGGTTTTTTTTGTCTCGGTTTCTGTAACTGTAATGTGGGAATCTTATGTGCATATATCCCTGGGTCTTGCCTAGGTAAATAAATCAATATTTGTAAAGGAAGCCTTGATAAATGCTAACTGTATTAATACACGTACTTGAACCTTGCACAGGACTTTGGGACGGCACCTGCATTATCAGCCGTGCAAGTGGAAGGGGGATGCTCAGAGGCTTGAGGCCAGAGGTGGACAGCAATGAGAGAGGCTGGTCTGGGTTGTTTTCTTCCTCCCAAGGGACTGCCCGTAGCACATATCTGCAAGAAGGTCTTGAATACAACTTTTCCACTTAACATGCTCCCCCATCACCCGCTGTCAGCAATGAGATTAAATTCTGTGCGACTGCAGAGGACGTTGCATGATTAAAATCCTCTTTTAGAAATTAATATGTACCATCACTCTATAGTACTGTGCCTCTTTTCAGAGAAGGGTATTGTCTCCTGAGCACTCAAGGTGTGAAAGCCACCATGTGAAGCTATCTATCTTTGAATTTTATGCTGTTGCACAGTTGCTCTGATGACAGCTACAACTGCATAAAATCATAGGGGTTTTGAGACTTCTCCCTTCACAGGGTCACAGTGAAGTTTGGGCTAAGTTTTGTAGAGGGAGCAATAGAATAATAAAAGGAGTGTTTTGTCCTGCTACAGTGGAAAAGGTTTCCTGAAGGGGAAATGTGGGGGAGCCCCGCATTCACCCATTGCCCTCAGGAATTCCCTCCCATAACTGGGTATTCTGCACTAAAAGCACCCTGTCCCCAGCTGTCGCATGGCTCTTCCTTACCCTTACAGTCTGTATCATCCCAGAGAAATACAGTAATCAGTATGTTTGCATATCCAAATTCAGCCTTTAATCCAGTCAGTACAATAGTCACTACCTGCTTTGAAAATTAGGAAGTTTGGAAATTTGAAAATTAGGCCTTCCGCTGGCATCAGCAAGCTGAGTGCAGCCTGCAGAGGTACTTTACTTGCATAGGCTTCATGTGCTCTCAGGACCTTCCTTCGTGTTAAGGGAAGGTTGCTGCAGTCTGCACAAAGTGAAGCTTCTGGGTTGTCTTTACACTCAGCTTTGGGTATTGTGAGTCTTTGTGGTGTGACTGGGAGGTGCAAGTAGTGAGAGTTACCCTGGATGGACTGACAGTTTTCTGGAGGAGCTTTTCTGGAAACAAATGATACTTGAATATCCATGTTTAGCAGTGACTCCAGTAAGACTTCACGGCTGTGTATCGCTTTGACAAATGGGACTTCAGCGGACTGTGTAAGTGTCTTGGCTGGCTCGGTCAAGAAGTCTCCCGTTGCAGCTGAGTGTCTTTTTTATGGCCATCACCATTCATGTTTTAGAACTGGGCTTTGTGAAGGCCGAAGTGAGGTCCTCAGTTCAGTGCTGCTGCAGCTCCTTCACTTGACAAGAGTGTTTCAGGTCACTGTTAGCGCATAGAAATCACAGAGGAAGATATCGGTCTATTGCTCTTTGTAGTTCTTTTACAATATGTGAAACAAACTTGGAAACTGTTCATTAAAAATTAAAAAAAGGAAAGGAGAATGCTTCTCATTCTTTAAAAGCAGAAATTCAGCTTTTTACCTGTTCATTTTTTTTCTAGTAGATGTTTAGGAGTTCATGAAAACATGTATTTCAGAGAGAAGAAATCTGACTTAGGGGAATGACTTTTTAATTGAGAGTGTGTAAAACCGTGGCTTTATTTGTTGTTAACGTTCTTAACTCAAAATACCAGGCGAACAAGGGGAACAAAAATGCTCTTGTTAGAGCACCCTCCACTCACCACGTTCAGTGGGTGGTAGACAGCACTTTCACTCTTTTTGCAAAGGCTTCCAAGGAAGATCTTCCATGGAATTAGGTTTTACCAAATTAGACTTCCCTGGTTTCTTCTAATCTCAAAAAAAAAAAAAAAAAAAAAAAGAGAACAAGAAGAAAAAAATGCCAAGATTGTGAATCCTTTTCTTCACTTCAGTGGAGGTGAGCTTTTTAATTATTGGCCTTTTTCTGGCCTGTGTTTTCTCTCCCTCCTTCCTACTGTACTTGATTCTTCTTTTCCATAACTGGTATAGCAGACCCCCAAAGGGCTCCAGGGCCTGGATTTGTTCAGATCTGCTGCTGTAGCATATTGCTGTACTTCCAGACAGCCTAATCATGTCCCGCAAATTCCTAATTTGCTGGTCCTCCTTGGTTTCTTTTTTTCCCCCGCTACAAGAGGGCCCTAGCTTATCACTAGTGGTTGTGCAGGAGTAGTAACAATGAAATTTAAAAGGAGTTTATGGTTCTTCCATTCTTTTAGTCCTGTTGTGTTCTGAAAATATTAATTCAATGTATTTTAGAGAAATATCTGTCTTCAGAGGTATGCACAGTGGCTGATTCAGGTACGTGGGCTAAGGGGTCCGGATTAAAAAAGGTTACACAGGTTGGCAGGGCGGGGACAGGTCCGTTGCGTCAGATCCCGGGTTGGAGATGCACCTCGGCTGTTGGGTTGGGGGCCCCTGTATCACCGTTCCTGCCACTGCGCTGAGAGCTGAACACCAGCGTGCCGAGCGCACCGGCGTGTGCCTGGGCTGCAGCTTGAGCCGGGGAATGAGTCCTGTTTCTAAGGCTGAGTCTGAAACGCCTGCTGAAAGGAAATCTTGGAGACTTATGCAAAAGCATGTGTTCTGGGGCTGCCTGAGAAATTCAGGGCATCCCATTATCCTCATTTATGTGCTTTCAGTCATTCCTCTGGGGCACTTGCCATGTCCCATCGAGGACCTTACACTCCTGCCTATGCTCCTCTGAACCACACACAAACAAGGTGTCCTGAAATAGATTATATGAATATCCACTTCCCCATTTGTGTCTGATACAATCTTTGGAATTAGATTCAATTCAGGCCTTTTATATGGGGACGTTTAAGGCATCTGTATGTTTTTGGACTGTATTTTTTCCTGTACAGACAATGAAGGCGTCCTCAGGAGCTGCACACTCTACTGCAGTTTTGCTGAACATGAGCTGTTCTTATCTCCTAATTTGGTCCCTGTTGCTGAAACCTTTCCTCCTGCTCTCCTGACTGGCTATAATAGCTGCTAGCTTCAGTCAGACTCAGTCATGCTTCTGTTTAATTCCCCCCCTGCAGCTTTAGGGACAGGGATGAGTGCCCCAGCTGCAAGGCACATAGCACGTTTGGAAAAGGTACCCTGGCACGTACAGCTCCAGAAGCTCTAGGCAAATGTGCTTCAAATGGCACTTTGTGATTGCAGCACACACCGTATCTCAAGCTTGTGTGTCTTGGGAACATCCTGCAAATTGTGCGTTTAAGCCACTGTGGGTGTTAATGGCATTTTACAGATGGGGAAACTGAGGCACGGAATGGTTGGGACTCTGCCACCGCTTCAGCAGCCCTAACAACGGGCTGCAGATCTCCTTCCCCCCACCGGGTTGTGCTTTTAGCTCCCACCCTTCTTCCCTACCGATGCAATGAAACTTTGAGCCTGGGTGCCTTTGCCGTAGAGACTGGATTGTGCTGCAGGGCTGGATTTGTGCCGACTGCTTTGTGAGTGGCTGTTCCGGACACATTTCTCTTGAGGCCTTCCCCTGTCTGCTTGCAGCCTCGTGGCTTCCAAGAGCTCGGTCCCGTTTTTCCTTTAGCACAACGGAGAATCTGGGGAAATTTGTAAGAATATCAACTCAAAGCAGATGTGCAGTCCCCAAATTGAATCTGATCCTGGCTGTTAGCAGAAAGGTTGATTTGGGTCAAAATTAATGCAAACACTTGTGTAGCCCATTTAACATTTAGTTTATGGACCTGTTAAGAAAGCAGGATAATCCCTTTAGATTACCCATGTAATTCCTAGTGAATATTTATTTTAAAGTGACTCCTGTGCCCTTAGTCATTAGCGAAGGTTAGTAATGCATCTCCCAGCTGCCAGACTCAATGCAACAGCATTTGTCAATGGGAGGGTTTCTCCTGCTTTTGTTGTGTGTTTTGGTTTGTTTCTTTTAACTTATTTTTTAAGCATTTCCCCAACTCCTGCCAGCTTAATCCCGTGAGCTCACCTCTAACAGCAGGCAGGCATCCGAGCTGCCTTTGCCCCGCTGGCTTCCACTCGAGGGTGGCTGAGGAGGAGGGCGCCTAATGTAATCCTGGGCTTTTCTTGCACCGCCTCCCCAGGGTGTTGGTTACCCAGCCTGCGTGGGCTGCCGGGGGGAGGACGGAGTGCGCCGCGGGTTCAAGGACACGCTCCCGCTTTAATGTGCGCAGACATGCTCCCGCTCGCTCCCTGATTGGCAAGGTTAACTCTGAGAGGCTGCAGCTTTTTAAACTGATTTGATTAGAACTGCTACTTTATCCCATTCCCTCCCACCCGCACCCCCCACCCCCCGCGGCCCACCACCTCCTGATCCTTTTAACACAGCCCTTGGTCCAAATAACCATGCGTTTGGATTTTTTTCCCCCTTTTTCCAATTTTCTTGCTGAATTTTGACATTTGGTAAAATAGATTATGGAGCCCTAAAGGGAAGATTAGGAGGCAGTGTCTTAGTCTCAGGGTGTGTTTTACCGAGACCAGTTGAGAGGCTGTGATTTTCCTCCTTTTCCCCCTTTTCCCCAATCTCCCTAGCCCAGCTCCATTCCCAGCTCTCTGTGCACGTGTGGGTTTGGGGACAGGAGGGTGAGGGCTCAGGTACCCCATGTTGGATGCTCGTTCCTCTCCAACTCTTCCTTGCCCAGCAAAACTGGAGGCAGGGGAGGAGTATAAAGCCAGCGGCTTGAAATAACTGCTGCTGGTAGTCCCTCATTCCTGTCTAGCACGGAGATGCTTTGGGTCCCTGCTCTGATGCTTTGGTTGGGTTCCTTCATCACCCTTGTTAGGACATAGCATGGAGAGCTGTATTTATCCCTCCCAAACTGCCTGGACACCTTGCAGTGCACGTGGAGGGAGATAACAGGCAGGCCTGGACTTGCAGGCTCAAAAGTGCTACTGGGAGATGTCCTGCTGTGTCACACCTGGAGGAGGAGATCTGCAAATAGCTCTTCAGGACAGCAGTGTCTCAGCACCCCAGTTACTGTGGTACTTTATTGTATGTGCTGTTTCCGGGGGGGGAAAGCAGGGACACCGTGGATAGAGAACTCCGTTATCCCGTCGTTGAAGATGTGTGGCTGAGGTCTATTTCTAGCTACTTGTTTAGCTTTATGCACTGATAGGAGCAAAATAGTGCCATGGTTTAATAGCAAAAATCGCCGGCTAGGATTGCTCGGGGAGGACTGATCGCCTGTAGTTCACCGCTTGCAGGCTGGACTCGAAGTGACCGGGAGGAGCCACTTTGGCATTAATGCCATCCCAAGAGTAACAGTTAGAGACTAGCCCAGCCTTTAATGAGCAGGTGACTCCATTTCTGTCTTCAGTACGCATCTCATGAGGAGGACGTTGAAGGTGTCGGTCTGTCAGACAGGACAGCCGAGCAGTGCAGTGCCCAGGCTTCTGGGCCGCTCACCTCAGTAGCCTGCCTCGGGCTCGCATTTTACTTGTTGCACGTGGAAGCACTATGGACAGCCCTCGCTTGGGCTGCAGTTGCTGGTTCTGCAGCCGCGTGTGGTTCAGCAGTGCTGTCAGCAAATTTTCTGGAAAGACTTAGGGCTCCAGTTGTTCAGGGCGCAGCGCAGGTAGCACTGAGTAACCGGTGCAAGCCTTTGGGCTTCCAGGCTGCAATCCTGAGGCTCCACCTCCAATATTAAGCCTATGTTTGTCATATTAAATACGCCAGTAGAATTTGGAGCCTCGTGCCTACATAAGTGCCTCTTGCCAAATCTCTTTAGTCCTCAAATAAATAAAGCTTATAACTTAAAGGCTCTCACAAAACCAGAAAGCCCAAACTCACAGACCAAAATTGCAGGAAAGAGCTCAGCACTGCTGAATTTTTGGAAATCCCAGAATGATCCAGGGGAAGATTAATCTCACCTCTGTATTACTTGCATATTTGCTTCATCAGAACTATCTCGGCTGTTGCGGGAGAGCTGAGCAGCTCCGTGCTCCAGCACACACGACCAACCCTGCAGAATCACCCTGGTGAAACAACCCAGGGTAAAGACAGTCCCCAACACACAATATATTAGACCTTGACATACAGCATTGCTTAAGAGTTCTCAGGGAAAATTAAAACCCTTTTGACTGGATTTTGCAATGCGGGGAAAATTTTAGTGACATTTAAAAGGTTTCTCTTGTGTTCCTCTAATGGGATAAATAAAAAAAGGCTTGTTTTAGGCCAGCAAATGGGGGGACAATCCAATTTCCCTGATTCCATCAAGACACTCTTAAAGCATTAGCTTGTGCAGTTTTAAAAAAAAAAAAAAGCCAACATGCTGACCCCTCTGCCTGATGGCTTTGAAAAGTGTCCTGATGTAGAGGTATTTACCCTACACAACATGCTCATCAAGGCACTCCAGGAGCACTCCTAAATATACTCCTTCCTTATTAAACTATTTAGGAGGACAGCAGCGCTGTGCTGTCTCCCAAGTAGTAAAAACCTGAATGAGGGAAGCGCCCCGGGAGGAAGCACTAGTTCATTATATACTGCAGCAGTCCACACTGTTCTGCAGGGCTGTGCTTTGAGGCTAATGCATTAGGATGCGCTCTTTAAATTTCGTGCTTTTGCCCTCAGAAAAAAAAAAAAGACCTTAACTAGCAACATTTCAGATGAAAGAACAAAACCTGAGACTGTGCTTAACTTTATGTTTTTAGGCATTGTTTTGGTTCAAAATAAATAAAGATCCTCGGTGGAACATTACGTTTGCAGTTTGTTTCTGTCAGTCAGAAAGATTAATGTATCAACACTTGCTTCAGAGGGAGCCCTGGGGACTGATAATGGGCGAGACGAAGCCTTTCACCTCCAGGTCAGTGGTTCAACGCAGCCCGAAGGCTGCAGCCCGTCCCCATCTGCTGCTCTTGAGGAGCCCACGCTATGCGACGGGGGCTGGCCCACCGGGGGCAGGTGTCTGGATCACAGCGGGCTCCCTCGGTGGCCGCAGGAGTAGAAAATGTGCCCAAACGCGCCGCCCGTCCCGGTGTTAGGCTTGGCCTGAGCAGAACTGGGGGAACGTGGCCTCCTGCTGCCTGCTGTGCTCGTCCGACGGATGAATGGAGAACCTGTTCTTCCTACCATATGTGGAATATCTCATTGGAAAAGCAGGACATCCCTGAGCATAAATCTGCCTATTATAAAGTTGCCCGCAGTTTTCCCTCGCTACCTCCTGAGCCCATTGAATTTTGTTAGAAACACCTCTATTATACAGCACAACAAGGGAGCGAGTGCTGTCTCTAGACTCTGAAAGAGCCTTTTAAAGTGAAGATCAATTTTGCATCTCACTAAATAAGTGATGACAAACCAGACTTCATATGTTTAGTTCAGCTACATTTTAATAGCACTGTGGTTCCACTGAGAAATTCCAGTTACTGAGACAGTTTGATGTCCTCGGGCAGTTTTTTTCCAGATGTTTTTCCTCTCTTTCTTCTCTGGTATTGGGACTTTATTAATAGCCGCTTGGAAACCTAACTGCCCGTGAACAGGCAGTACCAATAAACCTTTCTGCTCCCACCTCTTTCTCCTTCTTCCCTCGGGAAGAGTTCCCAACGATCACAGACTGAGAGGGGAATTTTCAGAGTCTAACATGAAGTTGTACTCGGTGGTGGGTGATAAAATGAAAGATCAGCTTCATGCACAGATGGCCCTATAAAATAAGAAATGGTAGTTTAGCTACTAGTACTGTCCACAGGGGCTGCTAAAAGGCTGTTAGATGTCACAAAAACAGCAGCCCTTTGAGGTGATGAGAGGAGAGCTTCTTACCTCAACATGTGCAGTCAGACTCTCCCTGGCAATGTTCCACTTCAGGTAGGATCTAGGTCCTGATGCCTTCATCCTCGGTCGGACAGCTGGGAATGTGCAAATGCCCTCCTCTGATTCCAGATTAGCCACAAAAAGGAGTCGCCTCGCTTAAGAAACAGGCATGCTTTGAGATGCCTGAACAAGGTCCTTGATACTATGTTTGTTCTAAAAGGAGCGAAAAAGGTTACTTTCCATCTGAGGGCTGTGGACCACTGTAATTCAGCTCTCCCATAGGCCCTGTCTTCCCCAAAGCTTGTCTTAGTAAAATCCAGATCTCATTTAATGAGTTTTTACAGCACAAAACCAGAGGATAGTTCAGACCTTCCAGACATGGAGAGTTTTGATTTTGCACACCAAGCGGAGGAAGGTTCATGAGACCAAAACGTAGTCTCCAAAATTCTTTATGCTCATGAACTTAAAAAGAAACTAAGAGATCTCTAGGACATTAGCAGTGCTTCTAGTCCTTTTGGAGCACGTTACCATGTGCTTTCTCCTCACAGCTTTTCGTGCTAACTGCAGATGCTAAAATTTGTCATGGCTGTTGTGCGGTTTGTGGCATAGGGTAGCTTAAGGAATGCATGTTCTGCAGGTCTCTTGGGACTGTGCAGGCATCGCGGAAGTGACTGCAGTTTGGGGGACTGGGACAAAGTGCCAAAAATGCTCCCTTCCGGTTCTCCAGCTGTTTTTGCAAGGCTCTTGCACACTTGCGGCATTTCCGCTAATCCTGCCTTTGCCCAGGTCAGCTCAGATCACAGAATCTGCATTCACAGCAAACTTCTGCATTTCCACATGGCACTGCTTTAGCCCGTAGTGGTGGTTCCTGTGCTTTCTTTTTTATTTCTTTATCTCTAATGGCCACTCAGTCATCTTTAAAATGACACTTTAACCTAAGAGGGCATACTGAAATGCAGAGTGGTGATTCTGATTCCATTATAGTTGACAATTAAAAGTGCAGCCTCCCCTTCGCCTTCCAGGGTTGTGGGTTCAATCCTTTGGAGAAAAAGAGGTTATTTACAAAGTCCTGAATCCCTTCAAAGTCTTTTAAATATAAGCCAGCATTTGCTTTGAAGTCAGGAAGGGCTTGAGCGAACTGAACAGCGGCAGCAACGCTCTCAGCTCCTGCTGTCTCCCTTCCACCCTGCTAAATTTAGCAGCCTAGTCAAGCTTCCTTCTTTCGCTTTAATCGGGTAGAGTAAGTGGCACGTTGACCTGCTGGTTGGCACTGGATCCGATCCCGCTCGCTGCGTTTGCAGCCCCTCGCCGGTGGCTGAGGGAGCCGTATGCAAGGAGCAGCACTGCCCGATGGGCCGGCACCGCCACGCTCCCGCTTAATCTCGGTGCTCCCGTCCACACGTGCTGCCCTGATATCCGACAGCCGGTCCCAGGTGGGCAGTGTGCCAGCAGTGACTTTACAGGCTTTGTGGCAGAGATTATTTAAAGGAGATTAACCCTTCTAAACCCCTTAGATTTTAATTATTTCTGTATGTATTTATAAAACCTGCAGTCTGCTAGTTCCAGGGCACAACTGCCCCAGTCCCCATCCTTAACCTGGATTCATGAATATACAGTGCAGCCATATTACAGGGCAGGGGCTGGGCTGGACTGGACAGGGGTCATTGGATTTATTTATTTATTGCCATTCTGGCATAATTCACATCTGGGATGAAAATGAAACATTATGGTTTCAAATTATAAAAGGAGCTAATAATTGGAATGACTTTAAAATAATAGTACTAACACTACATTAATTGAATTGTTTGATTTGATGCAGTATCTCTCACTAATTGTTTTGGTTAAGGCAGCTCTCTCATTAATGCATGCTGTTGCCTCCCTACTTGCCTGTATTTTGAACTGGAGCATCTTGCTTCTCTCTGAAGAGGTGACGGTAAACATAACACTCTCTTTAGATTTGATGTATTGGCAACCAGAAGAGGAAAGGCCTGTGTTTTTCGTTCAATCTCACAGCAAGTCTTTTATATGCATATTAATGTTGTGAAGTGATGAGGTCTGGAAAACTTCCATTGCCAGCAGATACTGTTCAAAGGAAAAAGAAAGGGTGTGCACCACCGTCCTTTCATTCTTTCTCTTCTATTTGTCATGTTAGTTAGTGTCTGGCTTATTAATTTTTTAGAGGTAAGGAGTAATGGAGGGAATGTTTCCACTCTGTATGTGAGCTGTAAAATCCAAATGAAACTGGAAATATCTTACTGATGTTTCACAGAGCAACGTGGTGATACGTATCATCCCTTGGAGAGGTAGAAAAAGCATTTAAGAATTGGTAAGCCATTCCCATCGAGACTACTGGATCAAAGAAATTCTAGAGGCCACCTCTTAAAATGGGTTACAGTCTTGGCACGAGTGCTGTAGCTGCATTTCTGTATGTTTTAGGATCCCTGCTGAAAATTAAAACATTGAAATGAGTAGATACACATTGCCTGATTTGTAAATGCAAACATAAAAGGTGGCTATTAAAAAGAAACAAAAACCAGCATTATAGACCCTGCTGATTTGAGAAAAAATAGGTCTTTTGGAATACATTTCTTAAAATCAGATGGTTTTTATTTATTCTTGTCCCTTGAGCAAGAAATAAATACAGAGAGTGCTGAGGAGTCCATAAATAAATTTTGTTCTTGGAAAATCTCTTTAATATGCACATGGTCCTACTTCTGTAGTAGTGAACATTTGACCAATAGCAATTAATTTCTTATCACAGCCTTTCTATGAGGTAAGAAAACATTAGTATCTCCATTAGGAGGTGGTGAACAGAAGCTCTCAGAGAGCAAATGATATGCCCAGCTTTTCTCCGCTGCCCCGACGCTTGCCAAGAGCAATCGGAGGAAGCGAGAATTACAGTGACGCCTCTCCCCCAACAGTTTGATGTTCCTCACCAGGCAGATGCTGTCATCCTAATCGAATTATATACTCTGAAAATGTTCAGTATCTGTATATTTCAGAATAAATATTGTTCAGCTAATGAACTTTCAACCACTAACTGTGAAACACATAGTATTTCCTTTAACAGCAGGTGGTAAAATAGAAAAAAAAATAAAGGTCCCTGTATAAATCTCTTCTGTGGCTTCTGCCTAGAAAGGAAGAAAAAAAGGCTTCTTACAAATCAGCCTTACGGAAGATAAGATATGATCCCGTGGCATGTAGATGATGAAGCAAACTGTCCCCGAGGTTAATATCTTTTGTCATTCAGATGGGCAGGATCTTGGGCTGAAGCCGCCAGACCCTGTGCCGCTGGGGAGAGGAAGGGTTAAGTTTCGGGGCTGTAGAAGCAGATTGTGTTTTCCTTCTATGATGTGGGCTGACAAGACATCAGTATTCTATTCATCTGTTGGGAATTAGGCTGTTAATCCAATCAATGACTCTTGAGCGAGCTGCAGCCTGCTCCCCACTGGGGAACAATCGGATCAGCCGGGAGATTGTTTAAGAGCACAACGCTGTCCCCGTGTCAGGTGGAATTTCCAAGCATTCCCTAGTGAATTGGGGATGGGAAAGCTGTCTCAGCCCATTTATCCTGCCCCTTAAATAACCAGGTATCTGCCTTAGCCATGCTAAAGTGATAAAGCAGTCCGAGAGCAAAGGAGGAAGCTGCTAACTTTTACACGGCGAGGGGGCAGGGAGGCACCTTGAGAATTGATATTTCAGCGTCTTCTCCGGATTCGTGTTTGATTTCAAAGGAAAGGGAGCAGCTTTCGGCTGTCCTGTCTGCAGCCCGTGACTGTGCTGACATAGTTTTGTTGAAGCTTGGCTCGGCTGCAGCCTTGTGATACTTGTTACAGCTCTGGGTACCAGCTCTTTTCAAACGCATTTTGGATCCCTGTTCTTTGAATGGGCTGCGGAAGCACAGCTCTTCCGGGCAGCTTTTATATTGCACTGATATGCGTGTTTGACAGCTAGAAAGATGCCTGATGCTGGAAGTAACAGACAGTAGAAAATGTTCTTTGGAACAATGTATAAATATGTAAATACAAATGCACACTTATGTTCGGAGCGCTGAGCGCAATTTGGGGTGAGAATGCACAAAAAGAAAACATCCCTGAAAGTTTCCGAGCTGCTGTATGAGCTACTGTATACATTCAGAAATCAGTTCATTCTGCAATTAAACGTAGCCGTTTCTGCGGTGGAATATCGAGACTCTTTAGCTGTGCCAGAAGCACTGCAGGATGATGATAGTAGATGTAATAAATCCCATTGAAATTGCACTTGGAAATTTTAGGGACACTACCAGTTAGAAATTAGGGCGATGAGGGATTAGCCTAGCCCTGACACTCTGGACTCAGCAGGCCAGCAGAGTTTGGCTGCATTAGCGGATGCAGGCTTTGTGAAGAAGTGCGTGATCATATTCTCTCTGAGCTTTCTTGTATCTAGTTTTAACAGCAGCTTTGGAAGTGGAAGAATCCTTCAAATTGGAGCACCTGAATGAACCCAGAATAAGCACTCAAGCAAAGAATATGAATAGGGAGCTCCCCAGGTAGGAAAAACCCCAGCGCAGAGGTTTGACTTTAAAGGGTTTCAGCAGCCCTGTTCCCTTGATCATAATTTTGAATCAAACAAAAGCTAATGCAATTTTCTTTGCCTTTCAGTAGCAGATTGTGCTGTAAGGGTCCATGCCATTAGAAATGTAATAATTGCTTCCCAATGCAGGTCTCATTTATCTGCAAGGCACTTAGAAGATAGGTCCAGTGATACCCAGTGAGAGAAAGGCCCAAGAGGTGGTGATACAGATCTGCCTAGCACCTTCCATCCCTAAGGCTTCCTGCCCAGCACAGTGAAGGAAATAATGCTGCCTTCGAAAGACCTGAACGGGAGGAACGGGGTCGAGGAGAGAGTTCTTGGAGAGGAACAGCTCAGTACCAGCAAAGAGAGGCGTCCCTGCCAAGCCTCCCCAGATGCAACGTAGGTGGAAGATCTAACTGGGGAACCAAACTTATGGCACATCCAAGCCCTGCACTTGGTAACCTGCGCTATTTGTAATCCCCAGATAATAACTGTTGGTGAGCTGTGCATGGATTGAGAGCTGTGGGTTTGATTCTGCTGGAGGTGGCTCTGTGTCCTTTGTCTCATGGTTCAGGTCCTCACAAATGCCCAAGCTGCCTTCGAGCTGGCCAAGAGGACGCATGTCCTGGTGTCTCACAACCACCTAACCCTCACATGAACAACTCACTATATTATGAGCACTTCACAAATGTGAAAGAAGAAGAAAAAGAGCACTTCACAAACACCAGCTAACTAATTATACCAGTTTAAGACACTGAGTCTAAAACAGCAGGTGAAGCTGAACAGTCACAAGTATATTTTGCTTTAGCTAAATCAAAAGCTGAAAAATGGAGAGAAAATGTGAAGTTTTGCATCATTTTCTTAGGGTCAGAGCCATTTGGGAGTCTAGATGCTCTTGCATAAAGCTGTTCGGTGGTGTTGGTTCTAAAATTGTGCTGTCGTTGGTAGTGCTTTAAGAATCAAGGGGCCATTAAAAGCAGAAGTATACGTGCAGGTGGGTGCACGCTGGTAAAACAGGGATTTTAAAAGAACAGTATCAAATCTCAAACTAAGCTATTGCTTTTATATGCCAGCATTTGCACGCATAATGATTCGCTCATCTATCTGCTTTGATTGAACAAGTGTTCGTCCTGCAGGTATTAATGGCAAGTGTCCAAACCCAGACTGCTGCGTGCAAAAGAAGCATGAAAACAACGGCTGTGTTGGGGCCATCCGAAGAGTTGTCCAGTGGTGTTCAGACTGGTCGTGCCAGTCCACGTTGCCTGGTTTTACCTATTGGCGGGCATTAGCATGTAAATTCTGCTATGCTTTTAGCTGTAGTCTCACCATCAGTCATCTTGGGGATAAAATTTCAGAGAGGGAAAAAGAAGATGATGAGGTTAAAGTAAATTGTTGGGAAGTTGAAGCCTAAAGTGGAAATAAATGAGAAATAAAACCATTTCTAAAAGTAGAGGGAAGTATTTTCTTGCTATTTTTCATCTCCTTGGCTTGAGTGAGTCTGTGTCGTGTGGCTGCAGAGATTTATATTCACAGCTCCTGAGCACCAGTGCTTGTTCAAATTCCGTATTATTCCAGCCCTTTTTATTCACTCACCTGCTAAAGACATAGCGTAAATATTTATCTTCACTCCGGCCCATCCATGCTGCCCAGGCCCCAGCGCTGTTAAACACTGTTATCACCTCATCGGTCTTATCTCATGCAATCCCTGCCAACATTTGGAATCCATAAACTGGAACAAGCGCGCACCTTCTGGCTTCCCCCAAATGAGCAGAAAAAGAGGTGATGTGGGGGAAATAATACAGTGAAAAAGAGAGTGCCAGTGCCATCATTCAAAAGGGAAAGGTTAGTATATATGTTTATCATGTAACCACTATGTTATATGAGTGCTTATCACCCCCATGGCATCTGCACTTGGAGATGTGATTGAGGGACTTGTGAACAAACTCGGGATTGGTAACCACAGAGACGAGGCCTCTGAGGCCTCCCTCAGCCCGTCCAGGATCTTCCTTTTAGGTTAAGCAGGGCACGAAAATTCCCAAGGAGTGAACATGGGGTGGAAACACCGATATAATCCTATCACTTATGAGACCAAATTGATGCGCAGAAGCCACAGTACCACTTAACGGATAAGACAGTTGGTCCATCTGCGCCCGGTCCATCTTCTGTCATTTCTCTTGCTTAAATTTCTCAGGAGCACAACACGATCTTGTTATCCAATAAGTTACCCACTGGTAGGTGGATTTTCATTGAGTGGCATCTGTTGCGGACCATGGACATAGAAGGTCCCGGTAATTTTGTAGCATCTTTGTTTTGATGATTTTGGTGGACTTGGACACTTGTTTTTGTTTTTGAAGTATTTGTATTGCTCAGTGCTGTTACAGGGTGTAATGCAACAGCTCCCAAAGAGGACATTGTTAGAAAATTACAAATATTTTTGTTCCTACGGGCTCATTGTGTATCCGCATATCAGAAAGATATGTTGCTGTCCCAGTTATTTACAAGTTAGTACACCCTTACTGACATTGTGGCCACATACACAAAAATCAGTGGCATTTGCAGTTGAAGCTCAAGATTTGCTGTACAGGAGTCTGTCATTTGTGTCCAGGACGCACATTGGTGTCCCCATGTTTTACCAGCCTCATGACTGGCACCTTTTGTAGCTTTGCTCTCCTCAAGGGCAGCCTCCAGCTGCCTCCGGGGCGAGATCCGGAGCACCGCTTCCCGCGGGACACTCATCACCTTTCACAGCCCGCGGACTCGCTCTCCTGGGCTGACAGCAAGGGCAGGAGCGCGCTTGGCGACGGAGCGCGTCTGGATTCAGTGAGTCTTGCCTTTGCTTTCCAGGTAGCGGCTGTGGAGCTCAATGGGTACTGTGGGCTTTGAGAAAAGGCTGTAGTATTTGCTTCTGGAGAGGGAATCCCCAGATTTTATTTATCAATGCTGCAGCTAATTTTAATATTTTAAGGCGACTCGTGACTGCATTGTGTTTTTGTGGGCGACGTGGTATCCTTTTCAGCCTTGTGCTGTTACACTGTTCCGGCTAACACGCAGTGTGGGATGGGCAGGTCTCGGAGGCGTCCCGGCACGGGGTGCAGCTCGGCGCGGCGGCAGTGCCGGCAAGCGCCCTCGCCGCGCCTGCACCGCTCAGCAGCGCCAGCGCCCCTGCTCACACCGTCCCCGGGTGCTCCCGCCCCACTCCAGAACCATGCTGCTTTCAGGAAAAGCTACTATTAGAAAAACAACATGTCTCTAACGTCTTTTAACATGCCTTAACACCCGGAAATGACGGGTACCAGCACCAGGATTGCCTGACTTCCCATAGGCACAGTTTGGAAATACCTGATTAAAGTGTTCAGGTTTTTATGTTACAGATCTATCAAACAATTGGTTTCAGTGTGTATCGACAGACCATGGGTTTTGTTGCAGTTGCAGCTCTGTATGAATTTCATTTCAGTAATCTGAAAGCTAAATTGGAGAGAGAAGAAATAAACGATCATGACAAACATCCCCCTCTGACTTGGTTGCTTTGTATGAAATAAAGCAACAAAAACCCTGATGGGCTTCAGTGGAGAAAAATTAACTGCTCCCAGCTGCAAACCAAATAAATAAAGTGGTTCCTTTGATCCCTGCGTTTTTGCATCCCTTTCGGCTGCAGACGAGGTGCTCGGGATGCCCATCTCCTGGCCGAGACGTGGTGGTCCCGTGCCCGTGGTGCGGGCCTGGGGGGTGATGTTTCCCCATGCCTCAGCCGGGGCGCAGAGCGGAGCCTTGCTACACTGCGGGGAGGTCCTCCTCCCAGCCAGTTCTCCAGCGGGCTTTTATACTTGCCCATACAGTAGTTGACTCCTATGCCTGGGAAATGTTCTTTGCATCAAAACCATCTAGAAATCATTTTAAGAACACTTCTGCGCTTCTTGTTTCATTGTAAAGCAACAAACATTTCCAGAGCCAAGGAGGTGATATTCGTATCACGTAATTTCCGCAGTGAGAGCTATGGTACTTGCATTCGTGGCCCATCTTTGATTAGTTTTCAGGTGCGAACATTTTGTGTTGCATTGCCGTATCTGGAGCCAAGCTCTGTGTCTCAGCAGCGCAGAGCGGCTGGACACGTAGGGCTCCCATTAGCCATGGTACTCCAAAAAGCCAAATCAAAGAGGGATTGAGCTCAGCAGCCTCAGGAGGGCATTTCAAGGCCCTTAGTGAGTGACCACACTAGAGCTTTTTCCATTTACCTGGATTAAAATTTGTCACAGAGAAAATAAAAGCAAATAGCATAGCATCTGAAAAGTATAACAAAGAGCATTTGGCCAGCAGTCAGGCTCAAAGGGAAAAAAAGCCACGGGCTAAATAAAGTGTAAAAAAATGTTTGCGTAACATTGGATTAATCGTTCTTTTAAAAAAAACAGCATTGGAATTAAAGAGATGCATTTTGTATGCTGGGACTCGCGCTCTGTTCTTAGACTAATAAATGCCAGCAAGTACATCTCGGTGAAATAAAAAGACTCATTAGCCCCCAGCCTGATTGTAGGTCTGCTGAAGCAGCAGTGTTTTACGCAGACCTTTGGAAGAGGAACAAATGCCTGTAGTATTTCTGGATCAGTTCTCTGTATTCAGTAAGGAGTTTTGAGGCTAGGCTTTCCGATGGAAGGGGAATTCTGTCAGGCTGCCCAAGTCCTATTGTGAGTCTCCAATTCAATTCACCTCCCTATTTTGTTGGCTAAAATTTTGAAAGCGGTAGCGCAGAGTGGAACTCGCTCCCCATCCCCCAGCACGCACACAACCTGCATATTTTAAAGGCTGCCTTTGCAATAATTCATCTGTGCTGCTCCCGCCTCCTCTTCTCCAGCCCTGCTCCCTGTTTTGCTGAAGTCAGTGCAGTCCCTGTCACTCCTCCGGCAGGCATGTGCTTAAGCACCACTCTGTGCCTCTGAATCACATCAGTTACCTTATTAGTGCGGAATAATCAATGAGTGTTGTCCTTGATTCCTTCAGTTGTTTTGTTTGTGGTATCGTCTCGAGATGATACCCATTTGCCTCCCCTCCCCAGAAGTTTGCATTCACTGCAGCATCTCAGGAGAAGGTGAAGGCCAGTGCTGGAATCGGGGCAGCAGGTACCATTTGGGCTGAAATAGTCTCCTAGAACTAGGCACTTGCATGCATCGCTGCGAGTACCACGAATGGTACGTAAGCTACTGCACAGCGGCACGTTGGAAGAAAAATCTGACCTGCCACCTTTTGTCCAGAAGAGAAGGGAAACAGATGTTTCGGCAGCAAATGCCTTTTACATCTGGCTTGTCTCTGGCGCTGCTCCTTTTGTCGCTATTGCTCCTGTAGTGCAATGCGGTTGTCCTGTTAGTGCAGCGTCCCAGTGCAAAGCGTGGGATCTTTCATCCAAAATACAGTCACTCCTAGTTTCTCGGCTGAGTGTGGTTAATATCAGACAGAATAACGAGCCTGGAAACCAGAACTCCCCAAACAGCAATGTGTATGATTTCCACCTGTTTCCCTGTTCTTATTCCCTTCTGCCAGCTCCAGAATCCATGGCAGGTTGTAGAATTTGCATCTTAATCCCAGTGATGATGCTAATGAAAAACTGAGTTTCCATAAACAGCTGCAAATAAATTAAAGGAGTAGGGAACTGAATTAGAGGCTAATCATGGCGTGGTGGTGAAAGGAAAGGGGCCAGTATTTCTTTCTGTTATTTCACCTGTTCTTGTGGTGGGATGAGGCTGCTCACTGAGAAATGCCTGGTTTGCCCCATTAGGACATGCCATGCAAGCCTCAACCATTCACCAGCAAAGCACTCACTTCTGCCGGCAGCGCCGGTTGCTTGTTGGTTCTGAGACCGGGACATGCTTCCCAAACATGCGGCTTGTGAAAGAACAGGGTAGGACGGAAACCATTGCAACTGATGTAACGATATACAGGTTAGCTGGAGGAGGGAATTTTGTGCTGACATCTTCAAACAGTGATGTTTGCTTCTACCCCTGTGCTGCAGGTGTTTCAAAGAACGTCACCTAGTTTGAGCTTGGATCTGGCTTCGTACGGACCCCTTCTGAAGAGCAGGGACCTAAGTCTTACTCAGTAAAACAAAAAGCTTTTCTTTTCCCCGTGTGCTCCCTTGCTCCAGAGAGCACAGTGTGCTGAGATGTACCAGTGTCCAGGTGCTTTACCTTCCTCTTGAATAGCTGGCAGAGGCTGTGCTTGCAAAGGAGCTCTCACCAGGCATTTTCAGAGGTGCACCAAAGCATCGGGATTAGTGAGGGTCCCAAAGTAAGGCTGCAGGATTGAAATCTTTCATTTTTATGATCTGGAAGTGATAACGCTATGAACTGAATTATACTCGTGTCATGACGTGATCCACGTATTTTTATGCGTGGATAGATATTGATTATCCATCAATAGGGATGGATGATAGGTGATGATTCAACGCCTGGCTGCTGGGTGTCCTGGGCTATTTATCTAGTCAATTAAAATATTGCCATGATTCACCTTATTTACTTAAAACTGGAATTTCCTTGTATCCCCATGACCTTGCCTATACCTCTAAAATCAAGTCTGTCTCTGTTTTTCAGGACGGGGAAGGCCAGACTGCACTCCATTATGGTAAGCTGCCTTTCAGCTTGGTTGTTGCCTCTTAACAGGATGGATTTCCAGCTTGAGTAAATGATCCGGTGTGCAGAAAGCAAATTTCAGCAGAAATGTTAGCAAGGGAGCTGGATTTGATTAACCAGCTGGCTACCTCCACCACCAACCCTAGCGTGGCATAGCCACGTTGAGATGAAGATCTGTGCTGGCGCTAGCAAGTTACATCGATCGGCGAAGGGGAAGGAGAGGAGCGATAGGGCCTTAACTTCCAAACGTCCCAGTTACAAACTGGGCTGACCCCAGCTGATACAGCGGCAGACTCTCTGCTGCCGAAGCAAGCAGAGTATTTTGTATGAGGTGAAGTTACAGTTTGTGTCGCTCCTACAATTACATGCTAATTAGATGTGTGGTTTTATAGCAATCTTTTTAATTGAAAGATTGTTCTATCTCCAAATGAGAAAAGTAGAGAGACTAAAATGACACATGCAGTGCTGATGTGCAGGGAATATAAAAAAGAATATTGATTTAATCTATATCATATTTTCTTCCAAAATTAAGACAGTTATCATTTTATACTTTCTCTCAATGCCTGCCTTAGTATGTAACTAAGAACATACTTGTCACTCTTGAAGTGTTTGTGCCTATTCCTCTCTCCACGGTCTTGCCACAAAGATATTAGCAGGATGGCAAAACTACTTTGTAGACTACCACTTCAAGATACAACATTTGGATCTGGATCTAAACTACCAAATTCCAGGGTCCCTGAACAAGAATGTAGTTACAGTAATGTATGATTTTTCTCCATGTGATCTTTCCCGTAGGATACTTTGCTTCTGTTTTCCCAATTCTTATCATTCTGACTAAAGTAGAAAATCTGCTGCTGAGTGCTGCAGACAGCATCCGAGGAACAACGGTGCTTGGGAACCATGTTGTACTCTGTCTCTGCCCAACTCATTCCAAATTTGGGGCTTTCCTTTTTTGGGGGAGATACCTTCCCCTGCTCCCTAACTCTAGCACTGACATCCATCTACCAAGGCGTACATAGTAGTTTATGCTACGCTGCACAGAAGCCTAGCACGTGTATAATTTATCCAAGAGGACCTGCTTAAAGCAAGTCAAATACTCTAAAACAGAGGGTGGATGCATTACCTTAATGTGAATTATTTCCTTTACAGGTGGATCCCCTTGGCTGGTGGTGGGAGCTAGTTGTTTAACACAAACAAAAAATATAACTGCTTCAATTAAGAGGATGTCAGAAATGGTTTCTCTGATCCACCACGCCAGCTAAGATGTTTAAATAATGGGAGTTTTCCACCTTTTTTTCCCCAAAATGTTTTGAATGTAAAAAGAAAAAGATTTTTCTTCCCCTTGAGTATTACCCCAGCTCCCCTCCCTGTAAGCAGTCTATGTGGAAGCCTCTTTGGGTCCCTAACGCATGGGCCTGATCTGTCTGTGGGTGTCCTGCTGTCCCTGGTGACCATCGCTGAACCCAGTCTGCCAAAGATTTCCTTCCTCATTTCCTTACTTAGCAGATTTGGTAATAAATCACCCAAATACTGCAAAGAGCTTGTTAACTTAGTGAATTGTTTTGATTCAAGTGGTTATATTGGCCTGGAACTGGAATTCACTGAAAATCCCCCAGTATGATCTCTGTAAGCGCTTCATAACCAAGTCATTAATTGCAGCAGGGAGACGCAAGAGCTCACGTGAAAAATGTCGCTTGAGGTGCGGAGCAGAATATTGCCTTTACAAGGCCTTCCCTGTTGTTAGAGATTTTCAGGAAAGGGTTAAATCCCATAAGTGAGGACAGTAAGACAGTGACTGCTTTTAGGGTTTATCCATCCCTTTTTATGAGCGAGTTTGGCCTGACAGCTGTCCTTGTGGTGACAGCTCTCCTGATTACAGCCGGTGTCAAACTGCATCCTGCGACGGGTTATAAATTCTGTCTCGTTGCGATTGGCGCTGACCCTGGCTTTAATCGGAGGTTAAGTGGAGGCCAATACTGCAGCCTGGCCTTCCCAGCCGGCCTTCCCGTTACGATATCCGGAGGCGCCCTTTGCCTCGGAGGCCCGCGGGGCGACCGGCTGCCTCCTGGGCACTGGTTCCCTGCGGCGGTTAGCGCCGCCCCGTTGATTGGTATGAGCCCGCTCTCCCGGCTAAATGGCCTGTTAGTCTTCAGCTCCTCTCCATCCATCCATCCACCCGCCCACGGGGAATACTAAAATCATTGCCTCCGCGTCTCCCAGAGGAAATCAAGGCTTCTCCTCGTGCTCGCGGCCACGTGGCCGCGGGCTGGGCCGGCGCTGTATCCTCATGGGCACTCTGTCTTCTTGTAAAGCACCATCTGTTCGGCTCTTTCTGCGCTGGAGCAGGGCAGTGGGAGGGGACGCCGGAGTGAAAATAAATAAATAAAAAAAGAAAAAAAGAAAGAAAGAAATTCATCATCCGAACCCTGAGGATTAATGGAGTCGGAAGGCGAACTGCGCTGAATGAAAATTCATCTTCACCCGTGCCAGTGTCAGGGCTGCCGCTCTGGCCCTTGACAAATAGAGGTTCCCGGGGCGCCATAAATCCCGCAGCTGCGCTCCTCCCCGCGGACCCTGCCTGCGCCGGAGAGACGGGCCGCTGCCCGCTCGCCGTCCCGCCGCCGCCGCCTCCGGCCCCGCGCGGCCTCATCCTGGCGGCAGCGTGCTTGCTGGCACAGCGTGACCGCTCTCGTTTCGGCCTTGGCAGGTCAGCGGCAGGCAGCACGGGCGTAGCAAGGAGCCGCGGTCCTTCGGGGTCCTCCGCAGCCGCCCGGAGACCCGCGCCCCCAGCCCTCACCCCACATCCCTGCTGCCACCCGCTTCGTCATCAATCCCTTCGCTTCCGTTTTTTTTTTTTTTAATCCGTTTCAATATAAGCTCCAATCTCATGTTGAATTTATTTTAATTAAACTTTGCTGCTTGTCCCTTTGGGTCAGTAGAAAACTGCAGAGTAATGTGAAAGATACTCTAATTACTACATTTAATGGCAAAGAAGAGTTAGTCGGTTACGTTGTTAAAGTGCCTGAAATATAATTAAAACCGACACATAGCAATCAGACAGGAAGCTGCCGTCTTGAAAGTCTCGTAAGGCAGATCAGGACCGAGACATTTTTAGGCTTCGCTAGGAATCTGGGTTACAGAGGTGGCTTAAGGGAAAACCCAGGGCCTGGGGCTTTTGTTGTTACTAGGCAAGCCTAGCTCCTCAGCGTTGAACAAGTTTCCTTTCTTTTTAGGAAACACCTGAGGCTAGGTGCGGAGAAGGAGTTGAAAATTGTCAGGCTGTTAAGTCCTCAGGACAGAGAAGAGCTCAGGTCAGACTTGATTTTATCTCGGTGGAGTAATTCGAGTTTGAAAAAATAGTTGTTAGTGGAGGGATTAGTTAGAAATAAAGGCGATGTGCCATTATAATGTGTCCACGGACACCCATGTACTCGCGTGGGTGTCCACCTTGCTACCCATCTTCAAATAGCTCCAGAAAACGCCTTTTGGGAGCGCCCTGAGAGAAGCCCGGCTGCCAAAACCTCTTGCCTGGCCCGGTGCCGCCGCCCGCGGGACTGTCCCGCTTTGGCCAGCCTCGGCCTTGTCGTTACACGAGTAGCACGGAAGAATTTTCTCGGGACCTGGAGCTCTTCATTTCTTTTGCTCTTCCCTCCCCCTAGGAGCTACATTTGTCTTTGCTCCTGGAGCTCTTTAGCGCTGCGAAGCTGGGTGCTCCCCAGGCCCGGCTCTCTGCTGCTTGTTGCTCCAAGTGTAGATGGAGGACTTGGGACAAAGGGAAGTTTCAAGGCTGTATTCTCCCTTTCCCTTCGCAGTACTAAATCCAAGCGCAAGTAATAAATTGAGTACTAAACACTGCCCCCAGAAACGATCTGTTCTGCGTGGCCAGATGCTGAAATGACATTTCCAGCCTCTGGAACGGAAATGCGGAAGTGGCCGGCGCCAGCGCTCATCCAGAAACGCCCCGCGCTGCTCCGTCACATCAGCCCCTTCCCCGCTGACCCCCAAACTAACCCTGCCCTCTCTCCCGCCAGCTGCCGCCTGCGAGTTTTTCGATATCGTGGAGCTGCTGCTGAAGTCTGGCGCTGACCCCACGCTCCGGGACCAAGACGGCTGCCTGCCCGAGGAGGTGACAGACTGTAAAGCCATCACGTCTGCGCTGCAGCAGCACACGGCCGGCAAGACCTAGCCCCACAGCTGGGCACCTCCGCGCGGCGCACGCAGGGTTGGGAGGACGGACGCGATCTGCAATAACACCCCTTCTTTTCCCCCACTGCCCTCTGAAATACCCTGGGGTTTGAAGGGGAGGTTTTAGAGCACAGGGCCTAATGTTCGGGTGGGCTGGGCGTATCTGGGCTTTTGAGCGTCAAGGCTGTCTTACCGAGCACATGTGCTGTGCAGGATAGGATCAGGATTTTGCATGCTCTGAAACGTATCAGTATTCTGGGTGGAGGGAGGGAGGGAGGGCAGAGAGGGCCTGGAGAAGCCCCCAAATGTTGTTTTAATACATTAAACCCAGCTACTGCATTGGATGTCTCACCGGAGTAGCCTGTGCTGACCGAACGGGACCTCTGCGGGGAGAGCTGCCTAGGTCAAGTGAGATGCTCAGCTCTTCAGCTGGGTTTGAGTTTTGGTTTATTTTTTTTCCTCTGGGCCCAAACAAAATATTATGAATAAAAAAAGCACAGCGCTGAGATGGCGTCCCTGCGTGTTTAATCTTGCAGGGAGTGACTCGGTTCCTTGGAGCTGTCAGGAGGGGACGCAGCGCAGAGCTGCCAGAGCACTTTGAAATATTCTTTCAAGCTTTCGTCTCAAGCTCATGCTCAAGCTTTCAAGGTGGGAAGAAAAGGGGTACAAAATGCAGCAGAGGCAGGCAGGGCATCCACACTATCTGTTTGGCAAAGTCATATGTCTGTCTGTCTGTCCCTGTGTCCCTTTCACATAACACACATGGTGGCATGATAAGTTTTTTGTGGCTGGCCAACCTCCCCAAGATGAGGGGCCTTTTGCCACTTCATGCAAGTGCTTCGCTGATGAAATGTAGTAGCATAAAGCAACCCGCCTCAATCGGCATTTCCAGTTCCTCCTCGTCGTGTGTCAGTCCCTGGTGTGGACTCGTCCAGGGCTGGGCTTTTGTAAGAGCTGAACAGAGACCGAGACCTGTGCTCTCCTATCTCATGTGAGAGCCTGTCTTTGAAACCTTGTGGACCCCTCCACTTGCCAGTAGTCACTGTTAGTCCATAAAATCGGGAACGATGTACCTAGTGGAGCTTCACCAGGTGCCAGGGTGAGCTGGGCTGGACAACTGGCCAGGATCCCATCTGGGGCTGGCTGTGCCGTCGGGTTAGGAAGTGGTCCGGAGCACAGGGGAGCCGCAGGGGAACATGCTTGTGCTTCAGGCTAACTCCTGGCCGGGAGGGAGACCCATGTGTTGTCCCTGCAGCACTTCGGATCAACCTGTGCTGCACCCCTAGGCTGCGGGTTTCACTGCAGGGCATTGCTGTGCCGTTTGCTCTTCCCCAGACAAGGAGATTTACAGTGTGGAGGGAACTTCTTAGAGAAGCTCCATCACTAACAGGAAGCTATTTGCCATCAAGTCCTTTCTGCAATGCATCCAGGCTCAGTAAAATAAATGGGAATGTTCCCTCCACTCAGGACTGGCTGGAAATGAGGCATATGTGGTTTTTGGCCCCTCATGGCTGCTGCAGGCTGTTGCCAGCTTTTGTTAACGCTGACAAAGTTTGCTGAACTGGCTTGAACTCCACCAGTAGCCACTTAGAAGCCAAAGCGCTACCACTGCTATTTGCGTGCGTGATACACGGGACGGGTTTGGTGGTGGTGACGAAACGGCTTGGGCAAGTTCACCAGCTACACATTTCCCCTATTGACCGTGTCAACTTGCCTTCATTAACCCACTATCTGAGAGGTCTCAAGTGCCTGGGAACTGCTGTGGTGGTCTCCATGCTTGTGAAAACCCCTGCTTGGGTGCCCAGCTTTGTGCCCTGCTTTATTCGTGCAGTGGACACTGGTCTCTTTCTTTGCCACTGGAGCTCTTGCTGAGACGCATCGTAACGCTCCTGTGCCTGGTACTGGGCGTAAGGGAGCGCTCAGGCCTGTTGCTGTGGTCGGGGACCTCAGAAGCGTGCATTGCTGCTCCCAAAATTCGGCCTTTATCTAACAAAAGGGTGCCATTCGCCTCCAGGGCCATCGCCAGGGTTTTCCGAAGTCAGTAGGAAGCTTGAGCTTTAAGAAGTCTGCTCCACCTGTACCTCTCAGAGAAAACTGCCTTCCTAGCTGTTGTGGCTGGCAAAAATAAAATACTTCTTCTCTCACCACTGTCTAGTTGTTTCCGCTCAGCACGTGCTCACCCGCTCTGCAGAGACGGCCCCGGGGCGTTACGAGGGTGCTTCTGTCGTCCAGCGCCGACAGAGGCTGGCAAAACGGATTCGCAGCAGCAAACGGCGAGGCTAATGTAGAAGAGCATCCCCTAAATAGCTGGGTCTGGAGACCTGCTGCAAGAAAGCTGCTGATAAACATTAACACTCTTCCCGGCACATAGGAAACACCAGAGTTCAATATTTAGGGTCATTTCCAATCACTGCAAGGAGATGTTTAGTCAGTGGAAAAGCTGCAACAGCCTCTCTGACTTCTGGGTCTGGGAGAAGCCAGTGGCACAGCAGCAAATCCACCCAGGAGCGTGCGTGGGAGGGGGAAAAAGAGCTCAGGAAAGGGAGAAATAAAAGCTTCCCGCCCCGGGCTGCGGGAGCCGAGCCCGGCCGCTCGGCTGAGCCCTCGCGCAAGGGAATGCAGCGGCTCCTGCTCCCCTTGGCGCTGCCACGAGTGCTTACGGGGTGGCGATGGCTGGTCTTATCACAGCAAATTCAGGGCGCATTTATCCCCTCCCCGGCTTTGGGAGCGGGCTGGGGTGCTGGCGAGGTTACACCGCGAGAGGTCACCGCTGTGGGTTGCCTTAACACGCAGCCACCACCTTGTCCTCGCCGGGGATTTGTTTTGTCCGTCACGGCGGAGGGTAGCCCTGTTTGCACGTCAACATTGCAGAGGCAACTTTGGCTTGATGGACATTTGGGGTCATAAAAAGCTCTCTTAAAACAGCGATGAGAAGCGGCAGCAGCAAGGCCCGTGCTTTCAGGGAGTACATTTGGGGGCTCAGCGCTTAGCCCTGGATATGTTTATAGCACTTTAGATCTGTTTGCGAGTTTGGAGCCTTTCCAAAAAAAGAAGGGAAAAATGAGAAAGACATATATTATTGTTTATAAGCTGCTTTATTCAGCCAAACCTTTCCCCAGCAGCCTTGCGGATTGCTGTTTAAATCCCTCGGTGCCTTTAACTACCGATACAGAAAGTGGTTAATGTGCATTCGGACTAAGCTTGGCATCTACTCCAGGAAATCACTTTAATTGAGAAGCATTAAATGTTAAAATGATTAAAATATATAAAGCCAACACACCGATGCCTGTGGCGGGGCTCGGCTCTGCCGGCATCGCTCTTCCCTCGCTCGGACCCGCAAAGCGCCGGCCCACCGGCGGCCGGGAGCTCGGCCGGCTGCGCGGGGCTGGCTTGGAAAAGCGGTGCGGCGCGAGGGGCGGCGCGGCCTCCGGGGCGGCCCGACGCCCTGCCGATGGGCAGTGGGGAGCAGACGCTAAAGACCATCCCGCGCTTGGCGCGCGTGGCTTTCCCGCGGGAGCTGCGGCGGGCGACCGACCGATGCATCCCGGGCCGCTGCGCAGGAGGCAGGACGCAGCGCAACGCACCAGCCCGATGGGGGGTGGGGGGGGGGCTCCCCAAACACACGGCAAGAAATAAGGCTGTAGTCTTTGACTTTTTTTTATTATTATTATTATTTTTGTCGTTTGTGGTTTTTCCCAGGAAACAAGACTCTCACTTTTTGGAACTGTACAAAATTTACACCGCGAGGGGAGGGAGGGGGGCAACGTCTGGCAGGTCGAAGGGGGGCAGAGAGCGCGAGAGCGAGCGAGAGCGGCCGCCCGGGGCGGGGGAGGGCCCAGCCTGCGGCGGGGACAGGACACGTCCCGCGCCAGCGCCGTGGGGCCACCGCGGCTCCCGCGGGGCGGCCAGGCTGGCAGAACCGGGAATGCCCTGAGCACAGGGCCCAGCCGCTGCTGTGCTTCCCTTTTTATTTTAGTTTGTCCTCCCAATTCTTTTTCTCCCCCCCCCCCACCGTTGCTTTCAGAAAGCCCCCGGCAGCGATACAGCCCGGCTCGCTTCCGCCTAATCGCGCTCGCCCCCGGCCCTCCCGCGGCAGCAGTTCCCACGCGCTGGCGGAACGGGAGCATCGGCCGAGGCAGCGCCGGGGGCTGCAGTGCCGCGAGCCTTCGGTGGGACCTTAGCCGTCAGCCCAAATGGCCCCAGCTTGGCCGTGCGCATGTGTGTGAATTTTTAACCCTGGCAGCGAGGGGAGGGGGCTATTTTAGCTATTCGTCCTCCAGGGCCTCCAGCAAAGGGGCTCCGTCCCTGCCCTCGTGGCCTGGGTCCCTCGGCAGCCCGCACCGCTTCCCGTCCCGTTTCCTTCCCACGGCCCCGCAGCGGCCGGGATGGGGCACGGCTCGGGCGTCTTCTGCCTTTTTAACGCAGAACCGCAGCAACACACCGCAAGCGCCAACCCGAGCCGCAAATCGGCGAAGTCCAGCCGAAATCAGTTCAGCTCAGTTCCTGCCGGTGCCGCCTCTCCACCGCCAGGAGGGGCCGGGCGATAATCCGGCGCGAACAGCTCTCCGGCCTCTCCGGCACGAAAATAAACCCTTCTACAATATATACTTCTCTTTGCAGCCAGGCTCGCGGCAGCTTCGCGTCGCGGCTCAACTCCGTATCCAAAAATAACTCTTGAAAATAGAGGCGTGCTCTGGGGCCGGCGGGGGCCTCGCCGCGGCGGCCGGTTGTCCGTCCGTCCCCGCGGTTCTCGCGCTCGTGCCTGGGGCCGCCGGCTTTTCCCACGGCGCCGGGACGGGGGGGGGGGGGCCGCCGGGGCGAGACGGCGGCGGGAAGCGAGCGGGACGCCCGCCGCCCCGGTTGTGCTTGCGCCCGCCGCCCCCCGCGGCCCGCCGGCGGGCGCCTAGAAAGGGGGGGTGATCCATGTCGTCGAGCCAGGAGGCCGGGCTGGCGGGGAAGTCCGGGTAGCCCACGCTGCTGCCCGTGGAGATGTCGGAGGTGGGGCCGGGCGCCAGGGCCCGCAGCGCCGCGCCGCCCCCCGGCCCGCCGGCGGCCGCCAGCCCCAGGCCGCCGTCCATGGCGTACTCGAGCAAGGGGCGGCGGCACCGGCAGCGACGCGATGGACGAGGGCGGACTGCGGCAGGCCGTAGGGGCTGCCGTCCCGCAGGTCCTGGTAGGGCGCTCCCGGCCCCTCCATGGAGAAGCCGCCGTTGAGCAGCTGCCCGCCGGGCACGTCGCCGCCGCTGCCGCCGCCGCCGTACACCCTGTTGGCGTGGCCGAGCTCGGAGAGGATCTGCTCGTCTGCCCGCGAGAGGAGGGAAGGCGCGCGGTGAGCGGCGCCCGGGCGCGGGGGCTCCCGGCCACCTCCGCCCCCCGCCATCGCGCCCCGGCCCCGGCCCCGGCCCCGGCCGCCCCCGCTCACCGCGGAAGCTGAGCTCGCTGTCGCTGACGCCGCAGTCCTCGGCCGAGCTCTCCTTCTCCAGCTTGCCCGCCGCCGCCGCCGCGGCTCCGCTTGACGCTCTTGTAGAACTGCCCCCAGCGGTGCCGCCCCGCGTCCTTCTTCAGCCGCTTCTCCTTGGCGCGGCGGTTCTGGAACCAAACCTGGGCCGCGGCGCCCCGCCGTCACCGCCCTGCCGCCGGGCGCTGGCACCAGCCCACTCCAGCCGCCCGGCACCCCCAACACCCCAGCATCCCTGGTACCCCCAACGCCCCAGCACCCCAACCGCCCAGTGCCCTGGCGCCCCAGCATCCCTGGTACCACCAACACCCCAGCACCCCAACCGCCCGGCACCCCGGTGCCCCGGCATCCCTGGTACCCCAACAGTCCAGCACACCAACACCTCAGCACCCCAAAACCCCAGCATCCCGGCACCCCGGCATCCCTGGTACCCCCAACACCCTGGCACCCCAACTGCCCAGTGCCCCAGCACCCTGGCACCCCCAATACCCCAGCATCTCTGGTACCCCAACACCCCAGCATCCCAACACCCCAACACCCTGGCACCCCAGCCACCCAGTGCCCTCCCACCCCCCGGCATCCCAGCACCCCAGGGACCCCAGCAATCCCCAGCACGTTGGCACCCCAATATCCCAGCACCCTGGCACACAACACCCTGGCACCCTGGAATCCCTGGCATCCCCAGCACCCCAGCACCTCTGTCACCCCCATATCCCAGCACCCTGACACCCCAGGACCCAAATACCCCATCACCCCATGGCCCTAGCATCCCTGGCACCCCAGCACCCCCATATCCCAACACCCTGGCAACCCTTCATCCCTGGCACCCCCAGCACCTTGGCACTGCAGCACCCCAGCACCTTGTTACCCCCATATCCCAGCACCCCAGCACACCCCAGCACCCCAGCGCGCCCCGGCCCCCCATGCCTGGCACACCGGGTCCGAGCCCTTCGCTATGGGTCAGACCCACTCCCGGTGTGCAGGACCCTCGCGACGGGGCGCCAAGCGGGGCCCGAAGGTGGGACCGGCTCTCGGCAGCCGGCGGAGAGGCCGTGGGGCGGCGCGGGGCCGGGCGTCCGCACGGCCTTACCTGCACCACGCGCATGTCGAGCCCCGTCTCGGAGGAGAGCTGCTCCCGCACGTGCCGGGCGGGCTTGGGCGAGTTCTTGTAGGCGTTCTTCAGCGTCTCCAGCTGCTTGGCCGTGATGGTGGTCCGGGGCCGCTTAGCGCCCGCCTCCGAGTCGTCTGCAAGAGAGAAAGCGGCTCGGACCGGCCTGGCCCCCGGGGCTGAGCGGGCTGAGCGGTGCCGGCGCTGCCTACCGTTCTGCTTGGCCGTCTCGTAGTCCTCCTTGCACACCAGCCGCCCGTCCTCCATCAGGTAGAACTCGTCGCCCGTGGCCAGCTGCCGGCTGCAGATGATGCAGGCGAAGCAGTGCAGGTGGTAGACGAAGTCCTGGGCCTTGCGCACCACCTGCGTGGGGGGGATGCCCTGCTGACAGGCCGTGCATTTTGTCCCGAACGCCTGCAAGGAGAAGCGGCGGCCGTGAGCGCCCCGCGGGACGGGCGCTGGGGCAGGGGAGCAATGCCGGCGGGGCCGATTACGCGCGACGCTTCCCGCGGCAGGGGCTTATCTTCCCCGGCGTGCCGGATGCATCCGGGCAAGGCTGGATTTTAATGGTTCCCTGCAACTAACGCTTCCAGGCAGCCTGATCCCCCCCCCCCCCCCCCCGCGAGGTCAGTGCGTATTATTTCATCCGCGTTAATACCAAATAAATTAATTGCCCTCCCCGCTAGCACGACGAGTCCCCGGTTAATGCAGAGCGCAGGGGCTCTGACGCCGTCACGCTGCCGGCCGGGTGCGCCTGACGCCGCGGCCGGGCGCTGGAAGCCCGCGCTGGGAGCCGGCTGCCCCGACGGCGTGGGGCTGCCCGCGAGCTGGAGGCAGCGGAGGGTCTCCTGTCTGATGCCCTGATACGCTGGGCAGGAAACAAAAGCTTTGGGTTTTGGGGCTGCCTTTTGGAAGGAAGTCCCCTGATGGTGCAAAATCACTGCCTGGGGAAAACGCAGGACGAATGCTGCCCACCAGACAGGCGCAATCCCCCCGGCCACCGGGATGTGCTGCGGGAGGTGACGGCAGCAGTGGCGCTGCGAGGCTGCACGGCCAAGCGCGGCACCGCAGGAAAAAGCAGAGCAGAGAAGGGACCCGAAGCCAAAGAAGGAAACCCAGTGCAAAACCCACATTAGCGCCATACGGCATTTGCAGCGTGGTGCCGCTAGGTCAGACGCTCCCTTTTCCCCGGCACGCCGGCCGCGTCTCCATGCCATTCCCGGTGGCCAGGCTCGGAGGCACGCGACCCCGGTGATCAACACGGGCGCCCCACGGAGCGGAGCAAATCGATGCCACGCGCTGCCGCCTCCGAAAGGCAGCCGCGAGCCTGCACACGGCCGAAAGAGCCGGCCCAGAAAGCGCCTGCCGCCTCCCCGGCACGTGCATGCTTTTCTTCACATGCTCCCGCAGTGTAAACGCTGTAAAACCCAGAATCGCCAGCGACCGCACAGATACCTCGGCTGCAGAGCTGCCCCCTGCCCTGCCTATCCAGGCTTCGAAAGCAGGTTTGTCCTAAATCCCCGCGCTCGCCGCAGGTTGCCTGCCCTTAAATCAATGAGCAGTTGAAATAAAGGTGAACTAAGTGACTGAGTGACTGCCATAAAGCTATTGATTGGCACAAAATAATCTAGCAGGGGCCTAATCTGAGAAAGTCGCTGATCTTTCAACTCTAATTAACATTGATTACCTGCACCTTTTGGGCAACTATTTAAATGACTTCGAGATTAATAGTCTGGAAAACATCACAGGCGAAACGCTCCTACCAAGCCCGCGGCCCCTGCCTGACCGTGCGGGAGCCCAGCTGAATTTCACCGGCAGTTTCCAGCTTTAATAACAGCACTTGCATTTATTTATTCGTATTGATAGCATGGCCTCAAAGGGCTTCACCAGCCCCGAAGCGCCGTGCTGGGCTCCCTGGGGACGTCACCGGCGGCTGCACCGCGGCGGCGGCGAGGAAAGCAGCCGAGATGGGCGGCCGCCAGCCCCCCCTAAGCCGGGCTCGGGCTCAGGGAAAGTCCTGCCCGGGGATTAGCGCGGGCGCGTAATCACCACGTCGCGGTTTAGCCGGCCGCCGCTAATGGGAACGGCGGCACACGTGCCTCGAAGGCGCAGGGTCTCAGCCGCCCCCAGCAAAGCGGCTTTGCTGGCTGCTGAAAAGTCCAGTTTTTGTCGGGGAAAAAGTTGTCCGTTTGCGTGGGAGCCGAGGAAACCGCCGAGGTTTGCGCAGCAGGCGTTCAGAGGCAGGCCCCCAAATCGCTCCACGACCCAAGCGCAAACTAAATAAAGTTTTGCACTACCAGGAGGGGAAAAAAAAAAAGGTAAAAAAGACGGAGAGAGAGAGAAAACAGCGTCAGCTCCCCCCCCGCGGGCGGCGAGCGGAGGCGCTCGGCCGGAGCAGGCGGCGCCAGCGGCGTTGTGCGGGTTTCTCCTGCCCTCTAGCTCCGAGCGGCACAGATGTGCCTGCCGGGGCGGGCATTGATTAGCGGGACGGACCTCTAGTCCAATTTGGGTTTAAAGATGTAATGGGGGGGGCGGGAGGGGGGCAGGGAGTATTAGAGAGATCTGGGTCTTTAAGAAGGTTAAATCCCAACAAATAGCATTCAGCCTGTGGCAGTGCTAAAGCAGCAAAAGTCCCTTTATTTAAACACTTGGGCTTTAAAAATAAATAAATAAAAAGATGTAAGAAGATTCTGGAGAAATTATGCTTAGAAATGGCCTGCAGGTTGGTCTGCCGCATGGCTGGCCCCACAGCCCGTGGGCCGCTCTCCTGCGTCCCCCGTCTCTGGCCGGGCCCGCACGGCGCCCAGCGAGTCCCCAGCGCCGGACAGACGGATGGACAGACGGATGGGACAGAGGGCCGGCCGGCGCGGCGACTCACTTGAAGAAGTCCTCCTTGCAGTAGACGCTGCCGGCACGGGAGAAGCAGCGGTCGGCCAGCTGCATCTGGCAGTCGGGCGCACTTGAGGCAGGAGCTGTGCCAGTGCCGGTCCAGGACCTTCAGGATGAACTTGTCCAGGATGTGCTGGTTGCAGCCGGCGCACTGGGGGATCTCTGCGGAGGCGGCGGGCGGCCCAGAGAGAGAAGAGCAGCGTCAGCGCCCGCGGCCCCCTCGCTCCCCTGACCAGCCCCCTCCCCGCCAGCCGCTTGCTCCCAAAGCCCCGGGCTGCTGCCTGCCGGCGCTTTGCAGGACCAGGCGTCACCCCAAAATGTCCCGTAGAGGCGCTGCCACCCCTCGCCTTGCCGGTGTCCCAGCGCCTCTTCCCTTGCAGGCGTCTGCCAAAGACCCCCGTGGCACCCGGCGCCCCCGGCCCTGCCATGCACGCGCCCCTTGGGCTTCCCTTCCCCACCCTGTACTTTAGGCCACCTCCATCCCTCTGCCACCCATTTCCCCACGGACTCAGCCGAGCATTCCCCTGGCCCACTTCTTCCTCTGCGGTGGCCTCTCGACACATCCCCCCCCCCCCCCCCCCCCCCCCCCCCCCCAGGTAGGGACGTGGCCCTGGCTCCAGCACTGCTGCCCTGAGGTCTGCCCCACGTGCGCCTCCGTCCCCGAGGGAAGCGGGTGCCCCCAGGTTCCTCCTGCCGTAGCGAGGACCTCCCCTGGGGCCTGCCTGGACGATCGCCCACAGAGGA